>NC_090941.1:708793499-718793499 GCF_040938575.1 Ambystoma mexicanum
GCGCGCCTCTCTTGTCCCCCCGCGCGCTCTCTTGTCCCCCCGCGCGCGCTCTCTTGTCCCCCGCGCGCGCTCTCTTGTCCCCGCGCGCGCTCTCTTGTCCCCCGCGCGCGCTCTCTTGTCCCCGCGCGCGCTCTCTTGTCCCCGCGCGCGCTCTCTTGTCCCCGCGCGCGCTCTCTTGTCCCCGCGCGCGCTCTCTTGTCCCCGCCGCGCGCTCTCTTGTCCCCGCGCGCGCTCTCTTGTCCCGCGCGCGCTCTCTTGTCCCCGCGCGCGCTCTCTTGTCCCCGCGCGCGCTCTCTTGTCCCCGCGCGCGCTCTCTTGTCCCCGCGCGCGCTCTCTTGTCCCCGCGCGCGCTCTCTTGTCCCCGCGCGCGCTCTCTTGTCCCCGCGCGTCTCTTGTCCCCGCGCGCGCTCTCTTGTCCCGCGCGCGCTCTCTTGTCCCCGCGCGCGCTCTCTTGTCCCGCGCGCGCTCTCTGTCCCCGCGCGCTCCGCTCGCGCCTCTTCTGTCCCCGCGCGCGCTCGCGCTCTCTTGTCCCCGCGCGCGCTCGCGCTCTCTTGTCCCCGCGCGCGCTCGCGCTCTCTTGTCCCGCGCGCGCTCGCGCTCTCTTGTCCCCGCGCGCGCTCGCGCTCTCTTGTCCCCGCGCGCTCGCGCTCTCTTGTCCCCGCGCCGCCGCGCTCTCTTGTCCCCGCGCGCGCTCACGCTCTCTTGTCCCCGCGCGCTCACGCTCTCTTGTCCCCGCGCGCTCACGCTCTCTTGTCCCCGCGCGCTCACGCTCTCTGTCCCCGCGCGCTCACGCTCTCATGTCCCGCGCGCGCTCTCTGAATTCACCAGTGCTCCTCGGTTTGGCTTTGGCCATGTAATTCCACACCGGATACTTCTTCGTCTTTTTGTCTTTTTATCATTCAGGTACTTGGTCCTCAGGGGACGCTCCTCCCCAGCGCATGTCAACTTCCACAGGATTCAGCAGGTGTCCATCCTGCCACGGGTTCTTCCCAACTTCAGGCCCTCTGCCTACGTTGCCTTGGGCCAGACCACGGTTGGCAAGCTTGTACAGTGTGCGCTCGCTGTCCTCGAAAGCGCTGAAGAACAGACTAGCCAGGTGGAGGGAGCTCTTCCAGAAGTCCCCTCCAGAGGACCTCAAGAACCAAGGTAGGGCCGATATTCTCCATCATACCCCGCAAAGGAGACTCCTTCCCAAGGACTCTCTCGCATGGGAGGGACCGATCAGGTCCTTATACCAGCACGTGCACCGAGGCTGCTACAGCTACTGGCCCTCGGACCAAGGGATCCTTGGATCCTCCCGGTGGTAGTGTTGAGGGACCGGATTGGTTTTTGTACCGGATTGTCATCCGAGGGGCTCCGCCCTTGTACCGGCAATATGGCCGAGGGTCTACGCGCTAGTACCTGCCATACGTGCGATGGGGGCGCCTAAACGCAGCACTACCGATCCCCAGGTCGAGGGTGTCACACCCACCAGGCCTAGGCCCAAGGGAGCAGGGTAGGCCTTGTGATCCACACGCAAGTGTCTTGGAGAAAGCTGGGCCCAGCGGCCCAAGCAACACGTTGCAGGTACGTGGCAGGCAGCTCGACAAGATGGCCGCCGCTCCAGACAGAGGCACCCATCCGCCATTCCAGGAATTCGGCGAAGAACGAATGTCAAGGTGGGACTGGCCTCAACCAGGTACGTGGCCTACAGCCTGTCCCTCATTTGCGCAGGGCAGCTTCCCACTGCATCCATATGGGCAGGATACAAAGTGGCTCCAGCAGTCCCCAGCTTCCCTGTCAGCACCCCCTGCTACCTCTGTGGAGAGGGGTTTGAGAGGTTCCTCGGCCTCATGATGTTGCCTCGGATGGGGGTTATCCTAAAGGACGCCATCAGGGAAGTCCTCCCTGCAATGCTAGCGGCCCCACAAGCGCCCTCTGCTGCCCCCCCAGGTCCGGCGCAGCCGCTGCCTCTGGCCCCCACCCGATGCCTCAGGCGGTTCCGTACCAGCCTCCGCCGCCCCCGCAGCCTCCGGCTGCGGTCCCTGTACCCCCAGACTCCGGCACCGACTACTACTCCTCCTCCACAGATCCTCCTGATCCACAGGATATGGATATGGATGAGGAGGAGGATCCGGATATGCCATCCTTGGCCAGGGCCTTCCACGAACGTCTTGCAGGGCTGGTGTATCTCGGCCTACCTTACCCCAGCCCGAGGTTGAGCAGCTGGCAGAGGGTTCTGGCTGAAATCCTCACGCGACGTCCCTCTGCCAAAAACGGGTATTCCACTGCAAACAGATGTAGTCTCCCTGGCCACGAAGGGTTGTCTCAAGCCCCACTCGGCCTAGCCGGTCAATCGACGCCTGGGCGCCAAGTACAGGCAGATGGAAGGGGATGCACTCTTGCTCTCGTCCCATCCTCAGCCACACTCCTCGGTGATCGCTGCAGCATCACTATCCTCCAAGCCTCAGTCGTCCTCGGCCTCTTCCTCTGCGGCGCTACAAGGCAAGGAGGAGAAGATCTTGGGGGTGTACGTGAAGAATCTCTATTCCAACGCGTTCTAGCGGGAAATTGCGGACTTCCTCCCGGAACTCCTTACTCAGAGCCAATCACACTTTAAGGCGGGGCTGGCCGAGGCCAAGCTGGTGGCGCATAACCTCATGGAATACACCCTGGGCCATATTGACGCCTCTGGCTGTGCCATCTGTATCGCCACAGACATGAGAAGGACAGCCTGGCTCCGGGCAACAAAATTCAACCCGGACGTCCAGGAAGCATATTAGATCTACTGTTCGAGGAGGGGAGGGGGGACGACCCTCTTCCACGGACGAGGAGCTGGACAAAAAGAAAAACCGCTTACAAACGGCCAAGTCTTTATCCATTCTGACAAAGACCACGCCAAATCGTACACCCAATCTCAGCAGTGCTCCGACAGGGGTCGTACGTAAGGAGGGTTCCGCGGCTTCCAGGAACGGAGATCCAGGCAGCCGGACTGCTCGCCCATCCAGAACCGGCTGCAAGTAACAAAAGAGAGGAGGGGGGGGGGGAGTAAGGGCTTTTTCCAGTCCCCCTCCTCCATGACAGCTTCAGAGGTAAAGAAGGCATGACGAGCCCTTTCGAGTCCACGTGTCTCCAGTGGGGGGGGGGGGCAGCCTTGCTCTTCACGCACATTTCTGGTACCAGAATTTTGCCAACACATGGATCCTCTCCGTAGTAGCCACCGGGTACCGCCTCCCTATCCTATCCTATCCTATCCTAGCCTCTCCTCCTCTCCCAAAGGATGGGACAGCAACTCTTTTGGCGGAGATCCAGTTGCTTGTAGAGAGCTAGGCAGTGGAGGAAGTCCCAGCTTCCCAGTGAGGCTTGAGTTTTTACTCCAGGATTTCCGCCATTCAGAAGAACCAGGCAGGCCTGAGAGTTGTGCTGGACCTTTCCACCCTCAAACTCTCCTTACCCCTGCAAAATTTCAAGATGGTTACGCCAGCTTTTATAGCAGACACATTGTGCAAGGGAGACTGGATGTGCTCCCTGGATCTGAAGGACGCATACACTTGCACGTCCCGATTTGGTAGCCCCATGGTTCTTTCCTGTGGTTCAGGATCATGGGCTACCACTTTCGCTACAAGGTCCTTCCTTTTGGCCTCAACTCGGCCCCCAGGGTCTTTACCAGGCTCATGAATACGGTGGCGGCCCTCCTCAGAGTGCAGGGCCTCCACATCTACTCATACCTCGACGACTGGCTCCTCAGGGCTACATCTCCCGAAGTGGTTCACCACTCTTTCCATGCCCTTATGAACAACACTGCACAATCTGGGCTTCTCGCTCAATCTCAAGAAGTCACAGCTGCAGCCCACGCAGAGTCTCTTCTCTTGGGCCTCATCTGGGACACGTGCTCCGAGAAGGTATTTCCGTCAGAGGACAAGATCTCGGCCATCATAGGGCCACCACGCACTTCCTCAGCAGAGAGGTGACCTCGGCATGGTGGTACTAGCATCTTCTGGGTCTCTTGGCGGCGGTCCTATTAGCCGTCCCACACACGAGATTGAGGATGAGGAGGATTCAGCTGCACTTCGCGCCCTCATGGAACCAGGGGCAGGGCTCTCAATCCGAGAAGATCAACGTTCTACCATCTCTCCATGTTAGGCATAAACTGTGCATTTCCCTTAGGGACCACTGCAAAAAGTTTAAAACTACAGGTGTTAGCAGTAAACCCAATTGGTAGCAGTCTGTACCACCCAGATTTACCTGGTAGCTGTGGCTGAGCAGCAAGACTTCTCTCAAGAAGAGTTAGACAGTATATAGAGTTATACACATTAGGTACAAAAATACAGTAGCACAAGCAAACACTGACCAGAGCTTTGGTATAAAAGTATATAATTATTTATTTAAAAAACACACTTGTAAAAATACACTGGCACTAATATATCAAGCAAGTTCAAACACAGTCACTAGAAATATATACACCTCCCTGATTAATTATTTGACAAGTCTTAGGAAAAGAACACCACTTATTATCAACACAGAGGTGAGCACTTAACCAAGATGGCACTCCAATAATATTTAAAAAGGGCAGAAATAGGAAAACACACAATACCAGCACTTTTAAAGAACCACAGCAAGTCAAGAAAGGCAGGGTCTACTGTAGAGCAAAAAGTTCATAGGCCAGGCCCACTCTTGGAGAGAGCAAGGCGGAATGTGCCCAAGATCACACAGTTGAAGTACACTTTAAAAGTCTTTGCAGATGGTTCAAAAAGGAGTTAGATCAGTTCAGAAAAGTTAATTAACGGGCCCGAGGTCACCCCAGGATAGAGAGTCGAGGATTTACGGGGACACCTTGGACGGTCTGTTGCAAGGGAGACCAGACGGGACAAAGTACCTGAAATGGTGAGAAAGCTCCAGCGGGGGCAGTTGTTCCTGGCAGCTGGTGCAAGTCGGTGCTTTGTCCAGGGGAAGAGAAGATCTCGACGTGGAGGAAAGCATGAGGTCGTTGCACTGCCAGGGAAGAAACCAGTCGCGGAGTTTCCCAGTTAAAAAGGTACTACCCTTTTATTCACGTTAGTGGTGAAGAGTGCCTATCTGGCCGCCGGGGTGCTTGGCACGGGCGATTCGACGACGAAATGATCCAGGAAGGCGAAAAAAGGGCGAGCTGGTTAACCCCACCAGCTCAAAGGAAGGAGACTCTCCTGGAAGAAGATCTTCTCTGTCGTTGGCAAGTGGTGAGTTGGTTCAGCAGGGCTCCACCGGTGGTGTCGTTGTTGCAGGTCGGCTCAGCTTCTCCCTCTTCGGATTCTTTAGGTCCTATGGCGACTTCTGAAGTTCCAGTGCCCAAAGCCCTGCTTTTATGCAGAAAACCCCCATTCATCAGTCCTATCTGTCACTCAAACATGCTAAGTGGTGAGCCGGGCGGCTCACCACTGGGCCAATCACACAAGAGTGCGACTTGAGTTGCCGAGGCAACTCAGTCCAGGGTGCCTATTCCCCCCTCCCACACATCCTGTGGACCCAGACAGTGGCACCACTTTTGGAGGCTTCTGTGCAGAAGCCCGCCAAAAGTGGAACAAAGGGCTCGACTTGGGTTGGAGTTACAGAGGCGAACACCAACGCCATTTTAAAACCGAGTCCTTGCCAAAAGACCCAACCGGGGAATAAATATTAAATGAATAACCCAGCGATATCTTTAACATTGCACCAAAAAAGTGGTGCGTTTAAAATGAATGGGAAAATCCCATGGGAAAATCCCATAGGAAATATTCTGGTGGAATATTCCGTGTGGTATCCACTGCCACCAGCCAGAAACTCGACAAGGGGGGACTGGACAGTGCCCCCTTTGCAAACAGACCCAGGGGCAATCTAATTACCCCTACCAGTACTTTCACAATATGATGGTTTGTACTGGTTCTGCTCACAATTTGAGACTAGTAAAGCCAATGGTGAGTTTGCATGCCCTGGGAGATAGTAGTCAGTCCCAGGGTATGGAGTCTATGTTTGGGGGTCACTATGAAACCCCTGTGTTACTGCACTGAAGGTGCTGTGTAATACACATACCAAAAACACATGAAGCCCTATGGAGTAAAAGACCCCATAGCCCATAAAACACATTACATAGTCAAAGGACATTCTCAAATCATGCCCAAGAGTGGGAGAAAGAGTCTCACTCTTAGCAGGAGAAAAAAATAAACCCCAAAAATCCAGCAAAGCTGCTAGGGGACTCGCTAGGTTTGGGAAATTAGCCTATACAGAGAATTCTCCCTAAAACTCCACCCGGACCTAACGTGGTGGTCCAGGGACTGCAACCTACGGACGGGCAAGCCCTTATGGCTGTCCACTCCACAGGCCACCGTCACCACAGACTCCTCCCTCGAGGGCTGGGGAGATACCCTGGACGATCTCTCGGTCCACAGAACCTGGACTCAACAGGAGCAGGAAAACCACATCAGTTGGTTAGAGCTGAACGCCATCTGGCTAGCGCTCAGAGCATTCCTACCACTTCTCAGGGGCAAAGTTGTCCTCATTCAGACAGACAAGTCGACCAGCATGTACTACGTCAACAAGCAGGGAGGCACCAGATCCACTCCTCTGTGCAGACTGGCAATCAGCATGTGGGATTGGGCCCTGGAAAACAACTTCCTCATGGCAGTCCACCTCACTGGGGAATCCAACCTGGAGACGGACATGCTCTGCAGGTTGGGTGCAGACAATTGCGAGTGGCAGCTAAACAACCTCGTTATTCAGGATATCTTCAACAGGTGGATCTTTTTGCCATTTGGCACAGCAAGAAGTGCCCTCAGTTCGCCTCCTGGCAGGGACAGGGTCCCTGCTCCCTGGGCGACCCATTTCAGCTTTAGTGGGACGGCATGACGGCCTACGCCTCCCAGCCCACTCCGCTGATTCACAGAGTGATTTGCAAGTTGAAGGAGTCTCTTCAATATTTTTGATTTTTGAACATTTGTAGCGCACACCTGATGAATTTGATTGTATATGGACGCAGATGTAATCTATTTTACTTGGCAACGTGTTCAGATCAAGTTCAGTTGTATAAGGAGGAATAGATTGATTTTACAAACATAAAAAAGCTCTAGCAAAACAGATAGGTCTTTACCGCCCGGCAGAATGCCACGGGATTTGTGAACTTGCGGATTTCTCTGGGTAATTCATTCCATGCTCTTGGACCGTAGACTGCAAATCTATGGTCCCCTTTGCTCACATACCTATTACGTGGAATCTGAAGCAGATTATTATCTGCTGAGCGCAGTTGTCGAGTAGGGACATGCTTCCTAATTTTGTCCGATAGGTATCCTGGGCCAATGCCGTTGACACATTTAAAAATCAGGCAGAGAACCTTAAACTCAATTCTTTGCTTTATCAGTAGCCAGTGTAGGGCTCTCCTCAAGTCAGAGATTAGAGCTGATTTTTTTTTACCCTATGTACTAACCTGACTGCTGCATTTTGAGCCACTTGTAGTCTATGTAGCTTGTAGACTGGTATACCTGATAGTAGTACGTTTCCGTGATCCAATCTAGAATTGACCAAAGTACCAATAACCACGTTCTGTCATCTATCGCGATGAAAGGTAAATATTGTTTCAGCAGTCGAAGTGAGTAGAAAGCTGCCTGTACCTTCGTGCTAACCTGAGCTCCACTTCCCATATTGTCCTCCCAGACACATCCCAAGTTCTTGATTTTCTTGGAGAACTCCAGCTTTGTCCCCAGGAAGTATGGGGGTATAGTTGTTCTTTATGTAGGCGATGTTTTGATGCAAATAAAACTACTTCAGTTTTACTAGCATTCAGCAGTAGCTGATTAGCACACTTCCAGGTCTGAATTTCCTGCAGGCACGTTTCCACTTTTTCATAAGCCTCCTTTAGATTATCTATCCTCATAAATACCTGGGTGTCATCTGCACACGAGTGGAAGAGTATGCATGCTTCCTGAGGATATCCATAAGTAGTCTGACATATAAATTAAAAAGCAGGGGGGAAGGGAGGATCCCTGCGGAACACCACAATTTAGTAATGCTGAATCCGATAGGAAATCTCCAAAGCGGCCTCTTTGTTCTCTTTTAAAGAGAAACGATTCGAACCATCGGAGGGCTATCTCCCCCACCCCCCCACCTACTTCTCTCAGCCGTTTAAATAGAATCCCATGCTTCACTGTGTCAAATGCAGCGGATAAATCCAACATGACCAGGAGGGACTTGCCCCCCTGGTCCGCCGTCTCCAATACATCGTCCCATACTGTCAACAATGCTGTCTCCGTCCCAACCCCTGGTCGAAAACCAGATTGCAGTGGATCCAATAGATTCTCTTGATCCACATGTTCTTGTAGCTGGGCTGTCACAATCTTTTCCAAACATTTTGCTGGCCATGACAGTCCTGCTACTGGTCTATAGTTCTGAAAATGTTTGGGATCCAAGTTCTTTTTTTAGCAACAGCGTAACCACAGATTTCTTCAAAATCATTGGGTACCACCCCTGAAGCAAGAGATTTATTGACAAATTTAGTAATAAAAAAGGGTACTGAGGATGGAATGACAGCGCTCGTCATTAGTTGCCTTCAGCACAGAGAGCAGGGAACAGACCCTTTCTTCTGAGACTTCGGTAAACATAAATGAATTGTGGTCCGCCTCAGTCATCACACCCGAGGTTGAAGTTTCTGGAATAGCTTCCACCATTGCTTCTGAGGCCACATATTGGTCTGATGGTTTAATTTCCCCAATCTTCCCCTTTATTAATTCTATTTTGTTAATAACAAAGTTGTTAAAGGCGCATGCCTGTGTTTGTGATGATTCTGGTGCTGCTGACGCACACCTTGGATTGACCAATTGGGAAATTGTTGCATACGGTTCCCGTGGACTGTTCATAACTTTATCGATCTTCTCGGTTATGAATTTGGATTTGGCTTCGAATATAGCTTTTCCATATTCTCTTCGTAGGCTCTTAACCTGTCCTAAAGAGCTCTGTGTACAATTTTTTTTTTTCTCAATTTTTTTTCGGAGGATCTAAGCTGTCCCCTTTTCTTAGCCAAATCTGGCGAGAACCAGGGGTTGATAATGTTTCTAATTTTATTTTGTTGAAGAGGGGCTTGTTCATTACATAGCTTGGCCATAATTTCAGTCCCTCTATTAAAGAATTCTTCACATGGAAGGGTATCTTCGATCTGTGCCAGGGCGTGTTTCAGGGTCTCCTCTGGACATGGGTATGCTTCTGGGCAAAGCTAGAACTTTTTTCCAAAATTGCCCCTCAATTTTGGTCCAAAATTGCCCCTCAATTTTGGTCCAAAATAGTTCTTATCTAGGGAACTTTGTTTCCGCCCCATACAAGATAATCGCGGAGGCTTTTTGTAATTAAAAATTGATGTCTGTTGAACAATAGAATTTGCCATATTTTCCTAGAATAATTAACGCTTGTGAAATGACAGTTCGTAAGTTAGTCTGCAAGTCTTCTGGATACGAATGGTCTGGTACATGGTTGTTTACATTAAGCCCCAAATACTTATATTGGTCTATAACTTCTAGATTGATATTAAGAGACCATTTGATCCTGTTCGTCTTCTTACTCTTACGTCCCGTCCCCTTTCCTCCATACTGCATGGGCGTCCCTTCCAAGGGACGGGAGACAGAACCTTTTTCATCAGAAAAAACCTTCTTCCCCTTTAAATTTAGAGGCGTGCTGGGTTGCGGCTCAGGGAGCATGCGCTGCCTTGACTCTGCCGTCCGGCGCCACACCTCAGTCCCCTTTTCCGTGTCTTTGTCCCCGCGCGTGCGCTCTTTGTCTCTCTCTCTCGTTTGTCCCTGCGAACGCGCGCTCTTTCTCTTCTCTCTCTCTCTCTCTCTCTCTCTCTCTCTCTCTCTCTCTCTCTCTCTCTCTCTCTCTCTCTCTCTCTCTCTCTCTCTCTCTCTCTCTCTCTCTCTCTCTCTCTCTCTCTCTCTCTCTCTCGTTTGTCCCCGCGTGCACTCATGTCCCTTTCCCTTGTTTTCTGCTCTTCCTCCTGCACTGCCCTCTTTTCCCTCTAGGCAAATGATCCATTACTCTGCCACTGATCTCTTCAATCCTCTAACCATGTAATTCTTAAGGTTTCCATATGCCACAACTCTGAGGTGACCAGCTTTCATTCCTAACAGCCCTTCCTCTAGAACTCTTCCCCCTCCATGTTCTTTTGTGAGCTTTAAACCTGGTTTTTACAAACAAACCTTCAATTGCTAACGCCTCCCTACTAGGATTACATCTCCAAGAAACTGCAATGGTATAAGCGAGAGCCACTTCTTTGCACTGGGTAGTGGCGTGGGCCTTCCTGCTTTGGCAGGTTTGGTGAAACATTGGATAAAGTGGGATTTGCTGTCTTTCCTGTACTTCCTGGACTACATCGTGATGGTGGGCCCTTAGTCGTTGACCCACTGTTTGGGTTAAATAGAGTCCTCTGTCTGTTTTACCTCAGAATGTGCACACCTATAAAAAATACAAAACTGATTTGGTGGGCTGACACTCTGGTGTATGCTATTGTGTTTGGGGTCAATTTCTGAAAAGGCTAGAACCTACTTAGGCTTGGCTACACTGACCTGTGAAGAGTTTCACTCAGTGGATCCATTTTGTTCCTGTTTTACCTCTATTTTGGTTAAAAATGTCAAGTTGCAAACTACTAGCCAAGCATAAAGCCACTTGCTCCTCCATGCTCTACGTGGACACAGCACACCATTTCTTACACGCCAAGATCCAATTGCTCTAGTCTATAGCTATTGTGCATTTTGAACCCTGCCTTAATGTTCAAGAGGGATAAAAGACGCTGTAGTGGTGGGGAAGTGGGGGAATGGAATGCTTTACATTTTGTGGACTGCTCCACTGGAATCTACAGTAAATTCCCAGGTTATTACACATTCAAACTAGTAAAGTTTGTTTCATGTTATGCTGAGCTCAATTCTCCTAACCGAAGGAGCCCGTGTACCTATTTTGAGAGCAGGTAGTTGAGGTTGCATGTCTCCTGGAGAGACACCTACCTGGTTACATGTCTTTATACGGAAGTCTTTATAAAGAATGAACATGTCGAATATTTTATAACAAATGTGTTTTTTTTATAGAGCGCACTTTAAAAATAAAGGGCTCCAACCACTGCTACTCACCCCGACTGTTTACAAAAAATATGCAACCCATTACCACACCCCTAAATGCATTAATTATAAAACTTTTTGTTATAAGCTATTCAATATGTTTCCTTCGATATAAACACTGTATACCCACCTACTTAAACAGAATTTCAATATTTCTTGTTGTTCTTGCAATTTTTGCAGTCAGTTAGCTTAATTCAAGCATTCCACAATGCATTACACTAAAATGTTCCAGGAAGCTGACTTCCAGGGCATATGGAGGAAATGACTTCCACAAAACAATGTTCTCTCTCAAACCCATGGGCCTTGTTAAGCATATAGATGTTATATCATGATATCTTATCATGAATCAGTTTTCTGTGACCCAATGCTTTCCTCGTACTATTGGCTAAAACAGATGTGCAGCAGTTGATCAACCCCATGCATGCACGTTTCAGTCGGCTTAAGCGGGTAGGTGTGATCCCCTAAACTAAATCAAGGGAGATGCTAATATCTCTGCTGATCTATCAAAGTTTGAAAGGATACCTACTTTTTTCTTTAATCAGATCACCCAATTGCCCTTTTAAACTAGAGTAGATGGCCTCCTGCCTGACGTAATAGGAGTGGATTCGCCTAGATTAATTAAGGAGAGGCAAGCCCACAGCAATGTGAGTGTGGTTTTCAATCTAGTAGACCTAGCTCCTAGGAACAGTACTCAATCCTCCCTTATTGCTCTCTATGGGGAGAGGCATTTAACCATATTGTTGGCTTTTTTTGTTTGTTTTTTGAGTTATCCAATCAAAGTTTGGTTTTTGGAGAGTGCTCTTCTCTGTAATAAAAAGCCATTTTGCTAGTGTGGTGTTAAATGGTTTTTTTCCCTACCCTCCCATTTCACTTACCAGTAGGCTGATGCAAGGTTCCCCCCCAACCACCTTCCTGTAGCTTTTCACGGGTCCCTTGTGACTAGGATACGGCAGTTAAACTGAATCAGAGGCACCCGTTAAGGTGAGCGTGCTAAAATCAATAGATTTGTTTACAGTAAAAGAGTTTGTAGACTCTTTCTTATTTTGAGGCCCCTAGACGACCTCCAGTAGTTAATCTGACTTCAAGATCAACTTGGAAAAAATGTAATTTACTCAGCCACCTAGTGGCACTCAATCTTGCACTGTGTTTCACTCGGTCACATCTAAAATGAAGTATTTACTATGTTTTTGTTTTTAATTCCAACCAGTACTCCTTTTTTAATAAAAACAAAAAAATCGAGGCTCTGTGCACCTGGTAAAATACAGCTATTCCCTGCTCCGGGAGGCTACCTTTGGCTACAATTAACATTCTTCTGAGAATGGTGGCTTCACTTGCCTCAATTCTTCCACGTACTACGCAGGCTGCACAGGTGAGGGTACTCCATGATTTGGTTCAATCTCTCTCATTTGGTTTTGCATTTGAAAACCTTAAGCTATTAACAAATAACAGCATACCAACCCTTTCAATTAGGAAGCAAGAAAAGAAAAAATTAGGAAGATGGAAGAATGAGAAATCTATACAGTTTGAAAGTATACCCTTAATGAGAAAAGAAAATCATCTGCTCCATTGATAAAGTCAAAATCAAGAGTCTGCATACAATATTTCTTTCAGAAATCCTAAGACAGCGACAGTCGGAGCAATGCTTTCCCCATACGGGATGAGTGCCCACCATTCATCAGCCGTTCTAGTTGTAAATTTCTTACTAGAGTTATCCATCCATCTTTTTCTCTGAGTTCAAACCGGGGCAAGACATGATTAGGTGCTGCAGGGTTTCCCTTTGACCTTCATACCATCGACATGCGTAAACTCTGTTTTTTGTTTTTTTTGCTTCCAGTACTTCCTTAGTAGACATTAAGTTCAGTCTCATAAACTCCCTTCTACGAATGCTCCAGGGGAATTTTTTCAGGTACTCCTGAAGATTTCCTCGTGCCCTAAAGTTAGGGCCTTTCTGACCATATAGCTTTAAAGATCTGAAGTTCTCTCTGGTATAAATGCAGTCCAAATCCAGAGAGATGTTCAATTCTTCCAGGATGGCGAGACAGGAGTTTTTCCAGATGTTTAGCCTATGGTCCGATTCTTGCTGGAGAGCCCGATTCAAAACCCCAAGTCCTCCCTCTCGGCTGTTTAGGAGACTTTACGGAAGAAGGCCAGAGTTTTCCATTATACCATTGACCAGAGAGAATTTAGGCCAACTTCTTCTGTTATTAGGTCAATGGGAGTACAAGCAGGAAGAGCCAACACCTGTCTCCAGTAGATTCCTTCCAGTTTTGGCATGAGGTCTTTTGGTAATGATAGCATTGTTTCAGAACCATAAGTGATGATAGGCACCACTTTCATGGTATAAAAGTCAATGACTGGTGTGAACTTATAGAATCTTCTCACAATTATTTTGGCCTGGTAAGTAAGATTTCTTATTTTTAGTCTGTTCTCCGGGGGGGGGGGGGGCTCCAGCATGCAAATCTGCAAATAGACAAGGCTTGGTACATCTACAATTCGAGGAACCGTGCTTGTTCCCAGATGGTTTGTGTGTTTGTCCCCGAAAAAATGTCAAGATTTTAGTTTTTGCAACATTGACTTTTAGGCTGTTGTCCGTCCTCCAAATATCTCTCTAGAGCATCCAACTGCTTCTGTAGGCCAATCATAGTTTGAACAAGCAAGAGCAGGTCGTTTGCATAAAGCAGACGACCCACTGCACTCCCGGCCTGTCTAGGTGGAAACAGTCTTGTCTTCTCGAATGCTAATGGTATGTCTGAAATAAATTGTTTGAAAAGCAAATGGGCTATTCTACAGCCTTCTTTAAGTCCCTTTGATGTTGATGTTGCTGTTGGTTCGGTAAGGGTTCCTTTTTTTTTTTATCCAATTTGACACACATGGTGGTGTTGGTGTGCAGGACAATCGATGCTTCTCTCAAGTCTTCGGGACATTTCCATTTTTTTTTAGCTTTGACCATAATATGGAGATCTCAATTACATCAAACGCGTTTGCAAGATCGACTGATGACATATAGACCTTCGTCTTGTGTTTCACTTTCACATTTTCCTTAATGAGATTTATCAAAAAGATTTAAGGCAGTTCCTATCCCAGTTTCAAAGCCCGCTTGCCACTCATCAAATTGGCCATTGTTCATCCTCCAAGAATCGAAAGCCCTCGGGATCAAGGCACCAAAGATCTTGCCCATAACATCAAGAAGGGCGATAGGCCTATAATTCGATGGTTCAGACCTATAGCCTCTCTTGAATATGGGCACATATCCTCGTAAACTGTAGATCAGTTTGTGTATGGAATAATTTGTAAATGCAAGAAGCTATATAGAGCTAGCACAATAGGGGAGCTAACAATTCGTATCCGGGAACACTTCAACTATAAGAAGTAGGGATCAGAAATGGCCACTGGCAAGCTGTACACCAATTGGACAATAACAAGGACCTTCAATTTATTGGATTTAGTAGAATCACCCTTGGCAAAAGAGGGGGAGATCAGGAGCTAAAATGGAGACAAATGAAGGCGTGAATGATCTGCAAATTGCGGACCACACTGGTTGGCCTGAACACGGATCATGAGATGAGCGTGTTCCTATGATACCCTTTGGGGCTGAATAAGCAGTGGACAATTATGCTAATACTGTACAACTTGAGGTGGCCCTATTAGACAATGCTAATTAAGGGTAGATTGAATGATGTGCTAGTGTTTTTGACTTATCGTGAAAACGAGTGAACCTGTATTCATATGATCATGACTATTAAGATGTATTGGTTTATAAACGTGAGGAATTGTCATAATGTGGCATTGACGGGTTTGAAACAAAGGTAACCAATGCACATAGGGTGAAATGCTGAAACTTAGAGGATCACTAACCGTTGGAGATTCAGCAAAAAACTAGGAATGATACTTCGACCGAACCAAGTTGTGCTGCACAGTACTTAATTTAATGGGAGCACTTGTAGTAATATTATAAATAAAAATACATTTCTACAAAAAAACATGAAAACGCTCTCAAATCAGTTTAAAAGAACCTGGAATAACGCAATGCACAAATATAAAAAAGATGGTAATTTATACTTTACTTAAAATATTTGTGTAGGGCAACCTTGGACCCATAGATGTGAGGGCGCTGACAAACAAGAAGCTAGCGGTTAATAAAAGCAAGATGCAAGTGGGGAGAACTCGTATAGATAAGCCAGGAGAAAAGGTCAGGCCAACAGAAGTGATTTTAACTTTTTTTTAAAACATTTTTTTATGGTTCTAGCTTATTCTGGAAACTGAGATCATTCCAGGCCTTAGGGGCAACAACTGAAAAAGCCCCCTTTTTCTGTCTTCCTGGTTCTGCATTTAGGGATCATTAGTAATTTCTGACTATTAGATCTGCTGGAGGCCTTTTCCACAATAAATTCCTGGAGATAACCTGGCATAATGCCCAGAGTGCACTTAAACGTGATCACTAGGAGGCGAAAACATATTCGCGCCTCCACTGGCAACCAGTGCAAAGCTTTTCTAGCCTCTGTAACGTGATCACGTCTGGACAGGCCCATCACCACCCCGTTTTGGATTACTTGTAATCTGCTCAGTTTGGTTTTGCTAAAAACACCTAAAGGGCTGCAACAGTAATCTAATTTTGCACCATCAATGGCCCGTGCTATAGTCTCAGCATTGGAATGTGTTATGACGCAGGTGAGCAAGAGGTTTAATGTAGTACCCGGCAGCCGAAACCAAGCTCCCTACATGGGCCTTCATGGTAAGACACTGGTCGAAAGTGACCCATAATTATTTAACTTTCTTAAGTGGGGTAATCTTAACATCACCCAATTGGAATACGTCATAGTCGGAACCCAATTTAGATAAAGTGGACTGTGTGCCGACAATCGATAATAATTAAGAGCCAAGCCATTCCAGATCATCCAGTTTTTGATACGCGCATAGGCTTTGTTCAATTCTTCTTCGTTTCGCTCATAGGAATCAGACTGAGAAACGACACGCTGCGTGTCGTCGGCAAAATTGGTAAACCAAATCCCTTCCTGTGGTAACCTTATGGTTATATAAGCTAACTTTGCATTGCATTCGGCATAATGGGAGCTCTGCAAAATCAACATAAATGTATAAGATTAGAACAAATGGCCGCCAATAACATGTGACATCACAACGATGACCAAAATACAGAATTTGGAATGGTTTATTAAATACATAGCAATTGTTTTGGCCAAATCAAGTTTTGCTGTATGTTGCTCAACAAAATGGGAGCGTTTCTATTTAAATGTATTATAAATATAAACACATTTGGATAATGCTCAGGGACCAGTTTAAAACCACCTGGAATAACGTGATGTTCCATAAAAATATTAAAAGATGTTGTCAATTGATTTAAGCATAACAGGAGCAGTGCAAAATCAACAGGAATATATATATGGCTAGATAATCTGGCTGACTTTTCACATCACACGCAAAACTTGTGACATTACAATGGAAACTTCTTTAAATACAGAATCCAAAAATGGCTGATGCGGCCGAAAACAGGACATGAGGGATGCCAGCAGAGAGTTGTTATGCACTCTCATCTGTCACTGGGGCTGTCTGTTGATATCTAGGCCCCCTCTGCCTCTCTTACCATTCATTCCACCTTGCATCAGGGCGGTGTCTTGCGGCCTCTTCATGCTTCTCCCGGTCATGCTGTCAGTGGGGTAGGGAGAGACACTGTTGCGGCAGTGTTGCAGGTCCGTTGGCAGCTCTGTGGGATGTCCCTCCCACTGTGCCCTGGGTAAATTGGTCTTCTTGCTTTGCTCCAGGTTGTCTTCTGTGGGAGCCTGTCACCCGTGGTCTCTGCTTCGTGCTCTGGCCGCCAGGCACCATTGCTGCTAGTCATTCTCCTTTCCGTGCCCGCCTAAATGAAGGCGATGTCCCCCTCAGTTGGGCCGTTCTCCAGCGTCCGGATCTCCAGCGGGCGGGTTGCGACAGGGTAGCCGGCGCTTTTGGGTTCTTCTCTGTACTCACGCCTTGGGGGAGGGGCCTCCTTTGCTCCGCTACCTTCCGTGCCTGGTCCGCCTGGGTGTCCCTCGGTGTGCCCTGGCGGGGGATCTTCAGTGTTAACCCGCCTGCTTCTCCTGGATTGCTGTTGCAAGCGGTTCCACCACTGGGGGGCCTCCTGGGAACCTCTCTGGTGCGTCACACCTTGGGATGCGCGGATTCTCAATGCTGATGTTGCGTCACGCAGGGCCACTCCTTCTTGACTTCGCCTGCACCCCTCCATGAAGTGATTCCAGGGTGCGCCACTCGTTAATGTCAGGATATACTCCACTATCTCTGCACCAGTCTTGCCTGACTTATTGCTGTGCCTGGGGAGGGTGTTGGGTCTGCTGATTAGGGCTCCTCGGTCCCAGAGTTCAGGAGAGCATTGTTTAAGGTGCTCTCCATGCGGCGGCCATCTTGGATCTCCTCGCTTCTGCTTCTTGCGCGAGGGAAGGAAAGACTGGATACTGTTGCTGGCAGTGCATGCGCAAGGAATCTGAATGCTAGGCTCGACTCACTGGCTTGCTCGAGTTCTACTACTGCAGGCATAACTTCTTTTGGCTTCACAAGAACCCACACCCTTCCTATGTTGTTGTCTTTGGTCCGGCCACTCGATTAAGGAGCGCCTCTCGCTCCTGAGACCTGTGATGCACCCACAGCTCCTTGCTTAGGTCTGACACATTTCCTTCCCAGCAAGCACAACAGTCTGGCTCAAATGAGGGAAAGACAGTCTCTGCACGTTTTCTGCTGCGCAGCCTCTGTACTTCAGAGTTTCGGGGAACAGAACCCTCTCAGGAATGAGCAGGTGCAATCTGCAGTATGCACGCTCCAGCGTCCCTCTGGTTCCCCCACTTCTGGTTAGCCTCGTTCCTCCCTCCCTCAAGCCCTGGCTGAGATGGCGAGCTATGGAAGGGTCACGGGCTTTGCCATCAACTTCCAGAAATCAGCTGCCATGGGAGTGGGTCTGACCCGGGAAGACCGAGAAGCTCTAATCTCTCTGTGCCCAATACAATGGACTACCAAGGGAATCGGCTACTTACGAGTCCAGATCCCGGCTAACCCAAGCGAGGTCTATCGGGCTAATTTCCCCCCACTATTTACAGACCTGGAGGCAGACTTAAAGCGTTGGGCGGCACAAGAGATATCGCTGATGGGCCGTATTACAGCCTGTAAAATGAACTTACTACCGAGATTCCTGTACGCTTGCTCCTCACTCCTGGTGCCGGTTCCGGCGCCAGCCCTTCAACACCTACAGAAGAAAATGCTGCAGTTTATTTGGAGGGGGAAAAAAGCCAGAATCCCTAAATCCACGATGCTGGGCAGCGCGAAACTCTGTGGCCTCGGGGTCCCAGACCTACAGAAATATCAAATGGCGTCTCAGCTGTCCTGTATTCAATCGTGGCAAATCCTTACTAACCGCCCTAGATGGGTGGACCTCGAACAGGCGCAACTACCCCTCCCACTACGCTTTCTCCCACATATCCCCCCTCCGGAACGGTGGCGGAATCTTCTGGCGACCATCAAACACACCATTTCGGTATGGGACAAGGCGTTGAAACAAAAGAGGATCCCGGCGGGGCTCGGCCCCCTCTCCCCGGTGTTTATGAACCCAACCTTTTCACCTGGTCTGTCTGCCTGGAATTTTAAGTCCTGGATTGCAGGAGACCTGGAGACCCTGGGACAACTCTTTGAAGGGGGCCAACCCTGCACCTTTGAGCGATGTAAAGAACTCTTTAGGATCAAAGAACAGGATAGATTCACATATAGCCAGCTGCGCCACTGGTGCACCCATCCACAGACTCGCCAGGCAGCTATCCGCCCCCCCCCCCCCACAGCCATCGAATTGACCCTTTAATTAGCTCCCGTGCCGAGGAAGAATCTCCACTCTATACAAACGCCTCCAAACGGATTTCTTAACCTCCAAGACTCGGTATATGGCCCTCTGGGAAGCGGACCTGGGCCGTCCGATTGAAGACCAACAGTGGGTTGACATCTGGTCCCGGGCTCACACCTCATCCTGCATCACAAATGGAGAATGTGCCTACAAGATCCTCCTCCGTTAGTACTACCCTCCCCTAAGACTTCATCACATGAACCCCACACTCGACCCACAATGCTGGAGACAATGCGGCCAAATAGGCTCCTTCTTCCAGATGTGGTGGTCCTGCCCCAAGGCTCAAGCCTTTTGGAAACAATGCTTAGCGATGATAGCAGACATCACTCAGGTGAGACTGCCCTTGGACCCCGAACCTATTCTCCTTGGAGCGCCGATCCCCGGGATCTACCCAAGGTCTGGTCCTAAGGCCAAACTATCATCCCAATGCTTACTGGCGGGCAGGAACGTGATAGCCCGCACCTGGAAAACGACGGAAGGCCCGCTCATGCCTTTCTGGTGGATGAAAGTCTGGGACATCTTGATCGCTGAGAAGGTGACGGCTGCCGGGGCAGGCCTTCTACATCGCTTTCACAATATCTGGGGTCCGGTTTTGGACTTTGACCAAAGCTGACATTCAAGCCTCAACTGGCCAAGAGAACCGTTCAAGATGGAGATCCCCAGCGGGGCGGGAAGATGGAACTTAAGACCTGAGGGTGGGGCGGGAAGAGCGTCAAGTGATATTGCTTTATGCTTCATGTCGCCAGTGATTAAGCTTTGTATTGTCATAACCTGCCTGTTTAAAATAAACATGTTTTTAAAAAAATTTAAAAAAAGGACTCGTAGGTTGGTAGATAATGAGAAATGGAAGGGACCTGGGGTTTGGAAAAGAGATGTTATATACAAAGGTTGTAAAGAAGGGTAGTTGAATCCAGGAGTTGGAGGGTGGGGGCGGAGGGGGGCGGTAGTAGAGGTTGACGGCGAGGCAGGAGTTAAAGGCTTTGGGAGTGATCCAAGTCTCGGGAATGCAAAAAAAAAATACAGATTATGTTGAGGTCATGGGTTGCATGAGAATTATTGCAAATGGAGCAAATGTTCCAAAAATCAATGGAAATGGAAGCGGGTAGGGAAAAAGATATGAAAGGGTAAACTAGTTTAGTTGGGAAGCAAGTGTGAGTAGGTAGAGAGGAAAAGGATATGGAGAGTGGCGATCTGTCTGGAGGTTTATTTTGAAATTAGTGAAGGCATACTTTTGAGACTGGATATCCACAAAGATTGTCACAGACGCTTCGGTTGAGAGCATAGTTTGTCCTTTGTGTAACTGCATGTGAAATTGAAATTTTGGGATAGTCTAGAACTTTGCCTCCCTTAACCCACATGACTGATCCTCGCACTACATTCCCAAAAAGGTAGTAGTCTGTAGTTTTGGTTTGGCCCGTATCAAAAGCAACACAACCATACACAAGCCGCCTGTCCTGGGCCTGTCCAGGGACAGCCAGACGGTGTTGGCGCCTTACTATGCCCAATTCATCCTACTAAGGCCTGGGCATCGGGTCACGCTGCTTCAGGCGCCCATGCCAACAAGCTGCTACATCAGCGACAGCTACCTGAGGCAAGCAGACCCACGCGAAAACACACTGCCACAACAAAGCCTTCCTGCACCATCCCTAGACGGCGCAGGGAGCCATTGTCGCACGGCCTACAACCGGAAGTTGCCCTGATCTTCCACAAAGTAGACCACAAGGTCTACCCGGAATGGCAGCCGCCATTCATATTTAGTGGGTTACTTAGCAACCACAAGGAGCGTCCACTGTCCAGTGGCCCCCCGCTCTCATTTCCTGGTTTACTAGTTATATCGCTACCTGAATGGCCTGCTCACTCTAACAATTGACATATTGTGCGATCTGAATACGATCCCTGGCCACACCCCCCCCACCCCCCAATCAAGTCGCCACCATAACATTGCTGTCTTGATACCCTCATGGCACTGTGTACCATGCTGCAACCTGTCTGTGGCCCACAGCAGATTTAAGCCACAAGATAGACCTTTCGTTCTACATACAATGTTATACTGAGCCACATGCGCCACATTATAAGGGCACTGTTTTGTTGTCCTTGTAGTAGATGCCACAGATCCATATCTGTAAACTGCATTATCATCATGCATACGCCAGCTCACTTATCTTCTGAAGTGCAGGGCGTTACTTAAATGCAGACCACACAGGATGATCTAGCCTCTGCATTTTGATCTTAACTTTGTACCCCATACACCAGCCTATGCCACCTGAACAAACAGGTTGTCACTTCATGTCTTTGGATACTAGCCACTCAGAAATGTTGCCATTTAGTTGTCTATCCTGTGATACTTGCACCTAGCCTATCCTGTGCTACCTGCATCTAGATTATACTGTTACTTGCATCTAGCCTACTCTGTTACAGAAACTCAGCCCCATTTGTACACCTACTACAGACTTTGTCTTTGACAGACTAGTAACTACAGTGTCTACCTACCAAATTGCACGGCAAACTCATCTACAGCATGTACACCCTGCCTCTCTACGTATGCCTGTTGAGCACCTTACTCCTTGAAATGACTTTGCCTAACCATCCTAGCTTAGAGCCCAGCTACCATGACTACTACAGCAATAGCTGTCCTCTCACTATGGACTTCGTGCCTAAGCCCACACACACTCCGCACTACACGTCAGACACACAGGTGCCTAACCTCAACTATAGACTGCACAGACTTGGATCCCGCACCCTCCCCATTAACTTCCATGCCACCCCTATACTTGCGCCACTCAGAAATCGCTGACTAGGCTTGCGCACCATCAAAGTGAACACAAACCACCACTGCGCCAATGCCTATAAATACCACAACACAAAACTAACCCATGCCGCACCTAAACGCAACTTCTACAATCAACGTACTGCTTCAACCAAGACCCTCTCCACCTATACCTAAAAAGAACCCGTGTCCCGTGCAATACAAGTGCGATTTAATCAATGTACGCTCTCTCAACGCCCATGCTCTAGAAGTTAATGATCTAATAACCACCCAAGACATAGACTTACTAGCCATCACAGAGACTTGGCTTCACGAAGCCTATGGCCCAGCCATCACACTAGCGCTACCGCAAGGATATGCCATCATTAGACAAGATAGGATTTCCAAAACGGGAGGGGGGTAGCTCTTATTTACAAAGAAACTTTATCTATCAGAACTGTACCTCACCAAGGGGAAGGAAATGTAGATATCCTATCAGTCAAACTAGCACTCTCGCCAAACAGCACCATAAATATCCATGTCATGTACCGCCCACCTGGCCCCACCACCAACTTCATAGGTCAAGTCGCCCACCTTCTAGGAGACCATATTAAAAGAACCACCAAAACCTTACTCGTAGGAGACCTAAACCTAGGATTCAATGACCCTAATGACAAAACTGCTATCTCTCTCTCGCTAAGGACCTCCTCGATCTAGGCTTCTCACAAAAAAAATCACATCGCCTACTCACACAAAAGGGCGCATCCTAGACTAGATAATAGACCACAATTGCAACACAGTCATCGCCTCTAATACTATCTTCCCATGGACAGACCACACCTATCTTCAATTCGCCATCCCAGTAACACCATGCACTAAAGCGCCTACCACAGCGCCGGCTACCTTAGCCAGAAGTGCTAAAAAGCTCACTGCGGACAATGTCAGCGCATACCTCAACTTGCCATGCCTAGCACCACCTTTCTCCTCGGACCCCAACATCCTTGCAGAGATATTCAAAGGCACCATCACTAGGGCCGTCAACACCGTTGCCACATTGGAAAACAAAAAGAGAAAAAATCCTTCCACTCCAACTCCTGGTTCACAGAGGAACTCCAGACTCTGCGCAAAAACAAACGCCAGGCGTTCAAAAACTGGCAGAGCAATCTTTGTGACACCACAAAAGATAACTTCCGATCCTTAGCCAAGAAATACAAAGACTCCATTTTCAATGCTAAATATGAAGCCTATAACCCCTGTATCACCCAGGGTTGGATTGGCCCCTCTGCCTTTCTGCCTGTGGCCGCGCCGAAATCGTCCCTGGGGATTGGGGGCCGATTTCTGGCCTGACCTGGGCCGGTTTGGAGAAAAAAAAAAATGGCATTTTTTTTTTTTTTTTTTTTTTTTTTTTTTTTTCTTCTTCTTCTTCTTTCAAAAAGCCTTTCTTCCTTCTTGGGTCAATAAATGAGTACCAACACAGGTTGGGTGATATTGTATGCATATTTGTTCTATAAAAAAGAGCTTAAGCATAAGTGCTATACAATAACCTATCATGTGGCCTTGGACGTCTGCTTGGAGTCACAGTAATTTGACAATATGGATCTATACCAGTGGTCTTCAAACTTTTTTGGCCAGGGCCCCCCTGAGCAAAATTTGGGCAGGTCGGGACCCCCCAGAAATGCCAAATGGACAGTATATATTGCACGCCGTCACCTGCTCCCATCAAAGTCGCTGGGCTCCCTCATCCCACTCCTACCCAGTCGCTGGTCTCTCCCCACCCCATCACACACCCAGGGCTCTCCCCACTCTGCTCCCATCACTATCCCATGGTTCCCGCCCATTGTGCTCCCACCATAATCCCTCGGTTCCCCCATCCCGTTCCCAACACAGTCTGAGGGCCAGTGGCGGCTGGTGAATCTTTTTTAAGTGGAGGGGGCATTAAGGGGAGGTTCGGGGGGGTTTCCCCCCTGTGAATTTTTTTTTAAATAATAGGTTAAAATGTTGCATTGTAGAGCATACTTTTAACAAAAAATGGGTAAATAGCCAAACAGTTTGCAATTGTTGCTGGGAGTCCAGGGGGCAGGCATTGATATTTTATTTCTATCGCGCTCGTACACAAGTGTTTCAGAGCGTGACAAGGCAAGGGAGGGGAACAGAGGAGAATAAAACAGCGATCTTACTAGGCCCAGTGACATTGAGAACGCGCAAGTGTGAGGGGAAAAGTGCATGGAAGGGGGGAGAAGTGGAAAGTGCGAAGCAGAGGAGAAACAGATAAATAACAATAAATAAATAATAAAGGCAACAAACAGTGGTAGTGCAGCCAGCAATTTGCAAGTGCTATGTTTAAGGCAGCAGACAGGGTAGGTCTGATAAGTGCAGGAAGAAAGATGGTTCTCCTCGTTTTAGAGTGGCAGGGCGCTGTTCCAGAGGGAGGCCCCAGCCGAAGACAGAGATCTACCCCCAGCTCGTTTCTTTGATAAACGACTGACCCTGAGGGAGTTGGAGGTAGAGGAGTGAAGAGCTCGAGAGGGGAGGTATTTGCGGAGGAATAGCTGAAGGTATTTTGGACCCAGGCCCCAGAAAGCCTTGTGGACAAGGCAGAGGGTTTTGAATGATAGATGTCCGGTAAAAAGATACCATCCCTGTCCCCTGGGCCCCACTGGTCCTAACACAATGAACATGATTATGTGTATATGCAAGGCGCTGCACATTCATACAGCAATCACTCTATCATTCACATGAGCATCCATCACCATACACTCACTCATAACGCATCCATAAACATGTTTAAATAAAAACAATGAACATAAACGTACCTTCTGCATTGGCCTGTGTGTGGGTGCTGAAACGGCCTGCTCCAGCTGCTCTGTCCGTATGTGCGAGGAGGCGCAGGAGCTCCCCCTCGGACATACAGACATGCAGTGCCCCAGCCAGCATTTCCAATGAGCTATGCAATGCTGGCGAAGCAAAACGCCCCAGCACTTGCATGGCTCAGTGAGCATGTGCGGCTGGGGAACTAAACTGAACTGTCAAAGGGAAACAGTGTTTCCCTTTGACAGTTCAGCCAGCCCAGGAGCACTCCATTAGCTGGATAAAGCAGCTGAGGGAGTGCTCACTGTTTCACTGGGCTGGCTCCTTAGCTCCTCCATAATGGGTGAGGGGCCACTGGGTGGGCGCCTCTTGCCATTATGGATGAGCCGCCAGGCTCGGACAGGCCTATAGGGCAATGCCTGTACCAAAAATGTAAAATGCTAGTTTGGGCCAATCAAAATGGGCCACCATTTTGGCCAATGTGGACCATTTTGATGAGTTACTTAACTATGCAGTTAGTAATGTTGACCATTGTTGCTGAATATATCACAATTTACTTACATTTTAACACAAAGCACCCCTTTGGGTACTATTGAAACAGTGGGCTTCATAACTACTCTGGCGGTAGCTGTGCCGGTAAAACCGGCACGGCTGCCACTGGAGTTGCATCCGGGTCTGGCACCTGCGAATGGGCAATTACTAGGTCATGCCGAGTTAGGCGGACATGATAATTGCCCTTTCGAAGGTGCCGGTAGATCCCCATTCCCATTTGAGCCCCATATGGCTCAAATGGGAATGGGGAGCTCTGATGCACCGGCACCGTTAATAACGGTGCCGGTGCATCCGACGAGCTGAGGTCAGACCTGGCGGGGGCTGTCAAGCACCCACGAGCACAACTCTTACTATGGCGGAACGGTAGCAACGGTGCCAGTAGCTTACCAGCACCGTTGTTACTGGTCCGCCATAGTAGTAATGAGGCCCAGTCTGTGACTAAAGGAATGAATATCCATTTACAACTGTGGGCCACTTTTTCATTGTTGCCTGAGACAGTTTCATGCTTCAGCCCGCCCATGTGGGCCACCCCTGTCCATTTCTTCCAATCTTAAAAAAAAAAAAAAAAAAAAAAAAAATCTTTTTTCATGCTGAGCTTTCAGGGCCCCCCTGGGATGCACCCGCGGACCCCTAGGGGGTCGCGACCCACAGTTTGAATACCACTGATCTATACACACAGATATTAATGATACACATGGTGATCCATTCTTGTATGAAATGTATACCACAATAGTGAAATCATAACCATATTTTTCGTAGTGTACTTATGAACAATGCTATTTGGTGCCACTTCTGTTTTGTCACGTGGTGAAAGGTCGTGTTTCATCGCTTCCCGGAATGTCACTTTTGGGTGGGGTCAAATGACTTCACTTCCGATGTCATCAGAGGTCGTCTCGTAAGGCAAGGGCTGGGCCACTTTTTGGAGGCGAAGGGTGGGCCACTTTTTTTTAGGGTGTCCTGGCCTATTTCTTGTCCCAGTCCGACCATGGTATCACCGCTGCCAACTCCCAAACTAAAGAGCTTGTCAGTATCTTTAAATAACTAACTGTACCACCTATCTGCACTGATGAGATCGTCAAAGACGAAGCATGGTGCACAGGCATACAATCCGCCATGCTTGAAAAAATAAACCTCCTCCAAAACAAAATATCTCACCACTACAAAGGCTTACCCAAGCAGCGCCCTCGTGCACAGACACAACCCAAGTCCAAAAAAATCAACCAGCCCAAATTTTCATTCACGGAAATCACTGAAGCAGATGTCATTGACATCCTTAGACACCTCAAACCCTCGCAATGTAAGGGCGATGTGTGTCCCCCGCACCCCCAAAATCATTAAGGAATGTGCAGAATCACTCTTGCCTCTTCTTACGGCATTCATCAACGCCTCATTCAAAACGGACATAGTCCCAGATAGCCTTAGGGAGGCTTGGGTGAGTGCCCTCTTTTAAAAAAACCTACGCTAGACCCCTCTAACCCCAATAACTACCGACCCATAACAGTTCCATTCCTTCTGAAAATACTAGACAAGGCTGCCTACAAACAGATTCAACTATACCTTGAATCGAACTCTTATCTTAGGAAAGAGACAATCTGAATTCCGCAAGGGGCACGGAACCTAAACCGCCCTTCTAGACTTAAAAAACGAAATCACAAACATCCTCGACAAAGGCAAGCCTGCACTCCTCCTCCTCCTCGACCTCTCAGCAGCGTTCGATCTGGTAGATCACAACACACTCACCAGTCATCTTAATGCTGCGCATTTCTCCAAGGACGCAGCGACATGGGTAACCTCATTCCTAGAGGGCAGAGCCATTAAAGTGTTCTCTAACACAGCTCATACAGTTCCCTCTATCATCCACTGCGGTGTCCCACAAGGATCTTGTACTGCCCCCACCTTATATAATCTTGTTATCAAGCCTCTTTGATAAATTGGATTTACTTGGGATCACATACACATTATGCTGATGACTCCCAGGTGCTCCTTCCCCTGACGGGGCACTATCATCAAGACGCTACTACACTACAGCAAATCTACTCCGCCATACAAGCATGGATGGCTACTAACGACCTCTGTCTGAACGTGTACAAGACCGAAATCATCAGTATTCTTGGCCAGAAATCCACATTATCCAACCTTAACCCGCTGTACCTCAATTTCAGCATAGATAACTGCGTCATCCCAGTATTATCTTTGGTTAAAACTCTTGGTGTCCACATTGACGCGACCCTATCCATGGATAAACAAGTCAGCGCCATAGTCTCGGCCTCCGCACCGAGTACTAAACTTATCAGTGCGATAAAACCGTTCCTAACTAAGGATAACTGCCTCTCCATCGCTAGAGCAAGTATAGGAGCCAAACTCGACTATTGCAAAGCGCTCTTAGCCGGCACTTCCAAAAAAAATCTAACCAGGCTCCAAACAACTCAAAACAATGCTCTTAGGGGCCTTCAGCATACCGAAAAGAGACCATATTACACAAGCTAGAAAGACCGCTCACTGGCTCCAGTCAAGGACCGCATCTCCTTCAAAATTCTCACAACCACACACAAATGCATTAACCTCTCAGCACCCTCATACCTATCTGACACCATATCTAGATCTCAATCCACCCGACCAACCAGACTACGATATACCAATCAACTAACGATACCTCGCATCAACAGGACCAAGGCAGGGGGAATAGGTTTCCCCTACATCGCACCTAAGCTATGGAATACCCTCCCTACTGATCTCGGAGCCGAAACGTCTCTCTACACCTTATGCAAAAAACTCAGAACTGCTCTCTTCAATTAACTATGCGCTCCCAGATACCTACCTTTCTATGTATGTAAATAAGCCATCTCATCCAATGTAACATATACGGACTTGAATTGTATGTAACTAAGTAAGCACACATGTAACAAGTGCCACGATGCCTTCGGTCTGCTGTGCGCTCAACAAATGTGAATAAATAGTCATGTTGGCTGTTTACCCAAATCCCATCAGGGCAAAGTAAAGTTAAGATCTTCGATCACTGCCATGGTGTTTACTCCTCGCTTCATCTTTTGGTGCACTTAACCAGTGTGCTCAAAAGAGGTTAAAGGCAGCATGAAGCCCATTATAGATTTCTAATAATTGTTAGTGAGAATTCATATTGCCCAACATGTCAGACTTAACAGTATGCAGGTGCAGTTGTTTTAACACAGTGAGAAACAAGAACTGGTGGATAACTATTCCAGACATCGGTTACATATACAAATCTCTGAGTCTCTTCACTTCCTATTTAAAAAGGTATGTTTTCAGGCCTTTGCAAAACTGACAGATGTCAATATTGTAATCTCCTGAGGGATGTTGTTCCACAATATAGAGACTTCTGCTGATAATCTTCTGTCTCCCCTAGAGACACGGCAGGAGGGAGGAATTGACAAAAGCAGTTGGTCTCCAAAGCGCAGAGTGCTCATAGGTTGGTATCTGATAATGTTATCTGCCAGATATGGAGGGGCTAGGCCGTTCAGGCACTTGTTTTATTACACAGATAACCTTAAAATAATTCAGTCCCCCACAGTAAGCCAATAAAGAGACCAGCGAAAAGCAGAAATCGGAGTGGACTTTCCCACTTGACAGGACCAATCTTGCAGTAGTATTTTGAGCTCTCTGCAGCCTCTGTCGTTGTTTGGCTGGGATACCAGCAATTAGGCTATTGCAGTAATGCAACAGCAAGTTCACAAACAAAAGGCAAAGCTTGCAGCAGAAGCTGCAGACAATTAAAAAACTGCTTGTACCTTCTCACCCACCTGGCCTACACTGTCTAAGCTATCCTGCCAGACCAAAGCAAGATTTTAAATGATGCCGCAAAGTTCAATTCAGCTTCCAAAAAGCAGGATATGTGAGGGCGCCTCTCTGCCACCAGCAGGGGTTTAGGCCCAAACAGTGCTACCTCAGTCTTACCGGGGTTGAGTTGAAGCCAGTTTACTTACATCCAGTTACTGACTGCATCTAAGCACTGCAAGATTTTCAGGAAGGTTTCCTCCACATTGTCTATCTTAAGCAACACCTGGATGTCATTGCCATAAGAGTGGAAATTAACCTCATGACTCTTTAGGATATCCATTAGCAGACGTAAGAAAAGATTAAATAACAAGTGAGATAATGATTATCCCTGAGGAATTCCACACCCCTGAGGCAATGCATCTGAGATGAACCCTCCAGATCTCACTTGCTGCTGCCTGTCCGAGAGGAACTTTGAACCAATTGAGTGCCGGATCATAGCCATTTCCTGTCTCTCAGCCGGTTAGGCAAGATTTGATGATCCACTGTATCAAAGGTCTCAGACAAGTCCAGCATTACCAGCACGGACAGATCTCCTTCATCCGCGACTCTCAGCAGCTCATCCCAGACAGCCAACAAAGCAGTCTCCGTTCCGAAATTTCTGCCAAAATCTGGATTGAAGAAGGTCCAGTAAGGACTCTTTCTCCACATGTTCTTGCATTTGCAATATGACCACCCTTTTCAAGAATTTTTCCTACCCATCGCAGACTGGCCATTGGGCGATTCATTTTGAAAGTTTGCTGGATCTAAATGAAATTTCTTTAACAGGGGTGTAACAATTGATTTCTTAAGGTGGCCGGGCAGCAAGCCCTGTTCGAGACGTGTCAACACATTTTTTCCTAAATGGAGGAATCTCTGATGCCAGCTGTTTTACCGTGCATGCAGGCATAGGCGGAAAGTAGATCATTGGTGGGTTTGAGTCCTACTAGTAAGGACTTGATGAGGAACTCTGATACTGGTTTGAAGATGAAGGGAACGCCTTGCTGGAAAGTCCCTAATTGCACCTTTAGACAATCCGGGAGTGTAGTGACAGTGTTTAAATTATGCTGAGGGTTTAAGAGAATAATTTCCTGAATGCATTTAATCTTTTCCTGAGACGAAAACACCAAATACATTGGCTTGCTCGAGGAAAAATATGACAGGGAGAAGAGCACAGGTCGAATGACAAAATTTAGAGATAACTGAACAGTTCTTTCATTTGATATCTATATCTATCTGAGGCTTGTGGAATCTGCTTAGATACATGCCGTGCATAGGCCGACATCTAGTGGAAGCTGCAGAGTATTAGTTTGTTTTTCGAAACTCGAAAAGGGGCATCGAACTAGGGCGTGCCAGTAATACTATACCTAGTGTGACGTTCCATGTACCCATGATCCCTCACGCGTGTAGGACCCTCAGATTTTTTTTTTTTCTGCCATTCTAGTTGGACGCAGGTTGCAGAGTTCCCTTGGCATTTGCCAATTATACCCAAATATTGTTAAAACATGTCTTATCTTCCATCCTACAGCAAAGATCGAGGGACCAGCCATCAAACTACACAATGGATCTTGGCCCTTGGAAGGCCTCTGGCCTCGGCCTGGGCCTTGGAAGGCCTCTGGCCAGGGCCCTGTACAAGTAGGGAGAGTGGGGGGCTGGTCATAACTTTCCCACATTTATTTCCAACATATACACAGCCCGCTGCCATATTTACACATATGGAGAGTAGTCCTTTCAAATTCTGCCCTAAGTGTAACAGGAAGTTTCACTGGGTAGATGAGCACAATATGTGCAATCTGTCTCCCACAAGACCATCCCGAGGCTACGTGTCGAGCTTGTAAGCTCTTCAAGCCAAAAACACTTAAGGACCACTCAACGAAGCACTGGGCCCACCACGCCAAGCAACTAGAGGCCATGGACATTGAAGGGTCGTTCAGCGATGGCAGCAACGCCGCCATATTGGACGGCGAGGGCAGAGGGGTGACTTTAGACACCCACGCGCAAGACCCCGACCTCGGAGGACTGGCCAGCGGCCCAGTTATGGGGACCACACCCGGCGGGCAAAAGCGCAACCCACACCAATTCCTCTAAATGCATCAGCCCCAGCCATGACTCGACACACGTTTCGTGCGATCGGCAACGGAAGGCACCAATTGAGCAATCCAACGATTCTGTGTCCTCTGGGTGTTCTCGATCGCCACATGACAAAGACCAACCGTCCGTGGTTGAAAAAGGTGCTGCACTCCCAGAGGCTCGATCACCAGAAGAAGATTCCAACCTCTATGCTCCCAAGTCGTAGCGTTTACTCCTGAGATTCGGTGCCCTCCTCCTACTACCTCCAAATCGCAACACGTTCAAGACCACCTCCGAACCTCGACGCGAAGCGTCAAAATCCTCGGAAACCCCTAAAACCTCCGGAAAACATTCCTCTAGTTACGGGAAGGGGGATAAACAACACAAGAAACCATCACAACACCATAAAGAAAAACAGAAGGCACCTAAGGTGATAGAGAGGTCCAAGGTCCCTGACACTGCTCCTAAGACTAAAATTGTCCCTCCCACTCCTCATGATATGGGCATGGATGAGGAACCAGAACAGGAGAGGTTTATTCCCAGTTCCCGGGAATGGAACTCGGCGGATATTGATAGGGTGATGAGAAGGATGATGTCTTTTTTTATTTTATTTTAATTTTTTTTGCAGACCCTAATTATTTCCATAGCTATGCCAACACACCAGCTACCTCTGCCCCTTCGGGGTCCAAGGACTCTCAACCCCCTACTAAAAGGCTCTGCTCTGAGGGATTGGTTTCTGACCCTTTGCTAATTGAACCTTACCATCCAGAGTGATATGGAGAGGAGACGGAAACACATATGCTGGAAGACCAGACAGGAGTTTCTTACTATGGGGATGACGAGGACCAGGAAGAGGAAGAGGAAGATGAGGCGGAAGCCTACAATCTTGACTCCCCAATTCCTAAGGACCCCCTGGTGCATGACTTGCCTATTGATGATCAGCCACTCCTCAATGAGGTACTGGCTAAAGTAGCAGCTCATTTTCAGATACACACAGGGTGTTCAAGAAGATAGGGATTTCGCGGAAGAAATCCTAAGGGACAAGAGAGCCATTACCCAGGCTATCCCAATATTAAAATCAATCCAGAGTTGAATTGATCCCTCGCTGTTCACCCCAAATCTTACTCGTGCAGTGCATCCACAAGTGGAAAAATTATTCCGGGCCGCACCCTCGGATCCCATGTACATACGGGGTCAATTAAAACCCGACTCCCTGGTAGTAACAACCACCAGAAAGAGGGCAGGTACACCACTAGCTTCTTCAGAAGCACCTCCCGATAAGGGGAGCAAAAGGATATATGCTCTGGGTAGGAAAGTTGCTTCCACGTCAGCCTATCAGGCACGTATTGCTAACAGTGCCACTCTTTTAGCAAGCTATAACTGCTATCAGTGGGAACAAGTAGCTGCTCTAGTAGCCTCTGCACCTGAACCACTAAAAGGCCAGTTGGCCCAAATTGCAGCAGACGGAAGGTCCGTATCTGGATGCATGCTTAACACAAATTTTGATGCAGCAGATAACGATGGAAGAGTGATAGCCGAAGGCACAGTAATAAAGTGCCATGCTTGGCTAAGGCAGTCGGGGTTCAAACCCGAGACCCAAGCCACACTTATAGACATGCTGGAAGAGCCGAACGTTCTATTCGGCAGGGCAGTGGAAGAGGCACTAAAGACAGCCAAAGATGAGTATGCGACCCTAAAATCTCTTGGCCAACTCACAAACTCCCAGGTCAAAGGGGGAAATAGCTTTTGTTGCTTTCGCGGCCAAACCTCCCAGAGAGGTTCCAACTACTACCAAAATCAAGGAACCTCATGGGGCAACAATCAGTTCCAAACATCACAGGGATTCACCAGAGGTGGTACGCAACAGATGGGTGCTGTCCAGTGTCTGCAGGATACTGTATAGAACTATTAGCGCACCCCCACGACCATCCTCCAAGACGGAAGGTACACTCGTTGGAGCACCAGAAAATCCTTCTCGAGGAGATCGCCACTCTACTTGCAAAGGATGCCATAGAACTCTTCCCGTGCAACCAGGTCAACGGGGGTATTTATTCAACCTAGTTCCTTGTGCCAAAGAAAGATCTAACAATGTGCTCAGTATTAGATTTGCGCCCTGCAAATAAGTATGTCAAGCCACAAAAATTCTGCATGACTACACTCCAAGAGGTAATCCCCCTACTAAAAGGGGTTGGGGGAATGACATGGCAACATTTGGATATGAAAGATGCCTATTTTCATATTTCAATGTTCCCAGCGCACAGAAAATTCTTGCGTTTCAAAATGGACAACCAGCACTACCAGTTCAAGGTGCTGCCTTTCGGTATAGCCTTGGCTCCAGGGGTATTCACCAGGGTACTGGCGGTGGTGGCGGCGCACTTACGCAGGGAGGCAATCCCAGTGTACCCTTACCTGGACGTCTGGCTCATCACAGGGGAAACCCCCATAATTTGCAGTCTAAACATTCAAGGAACTATCGACCTCTTCCAATTGGGCTTCTCAATCACCGAGAAAAAAAATCAAGCCTGGTGCCAAGCACCTCAAAGCAGTTCCTAGGAGCTGTCCTAAACTCCCAAGAGGGGTTGGCCTTTCCATCGGAGGAAAGAATTTGGAATCTGTTGCTGCAAATTCCTCAATATCGGGCCAGTCGCCAAATAAGGGGGCGCCAAGCGATTCGTTGGCTAGACATGATGGCATCTTGCATTTACTTGGTTCCCCATGCGCGCCGGCGCATGCAGCCCATGCAGGAATGGTTAGCAAAACAGTGGTCTCGGGCAAGTGGTCAGTGAGACGATCTAGTGGTCGTTTCGACCAACACTAGTACAGAGTCTTCACTGGTGGACAGAGAATCTTACGAAGGGGAAACCCTTCTACGATCCAGAGATGCAGGCTGTCGTCCCAACAGACGCCTCTACCTTCACCGCACAGCTCAGAATCTCTCGTCTCACATAGTGGCTCAGAACCACATCAATCTGCTAGAACTTCTGGCAGTCTTCAGAGCGCTTCTGGCATTCAAACCCCTCCTATCCAACCTGTCATTGCAGATCCTAACAGACAGCACAACGGCGACGTTTTACATAAACAAGAGGGCACTCGTTCGCCAAATCTGTACAAGCTTGCCCAGAAGATTTGGAGATGGGCACTCAAACGGAACATCTTCCTGTCATCACAACATGTTCCAGGGGAGCTCAATTCCCTAGCGGATGCTCTGAGCAGAGACTCCCTCCCAGAGGAACACGAATGGGTTCTGCACAGAGAGGTCGTAGAAGATATCTTCTCTCAGTGGGGTTTCCCCACTATAGACTTATTCGCCACAAGCGAAAACAGACAATGCCTAGGATTTGCATCCAGGTTCCCCCAGCCAGACTCCCAGGGGAACGCCCTGTGGATGAACTGGTCAGGGATGTTTGCGTACGCTTTTCCACCAACTCCTCATCAGGAAGGTGGTGAACAAGATGAACAGAGAGTCGATGACGCTCGTCCTAGTTGCTCCCATGTGGGCAAGACAACCGTGGTTCCCACACCTACGCAGGATGGCGGTGAGCGAGCCAATCAAACTTCCAGCCTGGTACAACCTACTGTCCCAGCAACAAGGTCAAACAGTGCACCAGCAACCCAACTCAATGAACCTTGGCAGCATGGCTCCTGAGGTCATAGAATTTGGACATCTCAATTTACCACAGAGGTGTATGGACATCCTAAAAGAATCTAGGAAACCAAACACAAGGCACTGTTACTTTGAAAAGTGGAAGAGGTTCGTTATCTGGTGCCAGAGTAGACAAATCAACCCTGTTGATTGCACTCCTTCCACTATTGTTACCTACATGCTCTACCTGCTAGATGCAGGATTGGTTTTTAACTCACTGAAAGTACACCTGGCAGCCCTGTCGGCATACACCACTTCCCGTAGCAAGGTCTCGTGGTGGAAAGAACCAGTAGTTAAAGCCTTCATGGAAGGAGTAAAGAGACTTCACCCTCCTATTTCATACCCACCACCAGGGTGGGACCTTAATGTGGTGCTATCTAAGCTCATGGGGCCCCCCTTTCGAGCCCATGCATAAAAGCAGTTTCAAACACCTGACTTATAAAACGGCCTTCTTAGTAGCTATTACTTCTATAAGAAGGGTCAGTGAAATTCAGGCTCTGTCAGTGCAGGATCCCTTCTTTACTGTCCATAAAGACAAACTGGTTTTACGCACACACCCTAGGTTCTCACCTAAGTTTATATCTAAATTCCACGTAAACCAGTCCATCGAGCTTCAGGCTTTCTTCCAAGACCCTCAAAGCTCGGCTGAGGTGAAACTACACACCCTAGATGTGCGTAGGGCCGTCCTCTACTATGTAAATAAAACCAGACCGCTAAGGAAAACAGATCAACTGTTTGTCTCCGTAGCTACAGGCAGAGAGGGGGATCGCGTCTCTAAAGGTGCCATCTCGAAGTGGATTATTAACTGTATCCAGCTGTGTTACTCACTCTCTGAAAGAACTCTGCCTTTCACGCCAAGAGCCCACTCTACGAGAGGCATTGGGGCCACTCTGGCTTTCATTGCAAATGTACCCCTTGACACCATTTGCAAAGCAGCTACTTGGAGCTCTATTCACACTTTTACTCAGCATTACTGCATTGACACCCATTCCAAGGCAGATACACAAGTGGGACAAGCGGTTCTAAGACACTTATTTGCTCATGACCCTTCTCACATCCCACCTCCTTCTTCAGGAACTGCACGCTAATCTATGCACAGCATGTGATCTAAGCAGATTCCACAAGCCTCAGAAGGGATACATTACTCGCCGTAATCGTATTTCTGATGCTTGTATCTGCTTAAATTCACATGCAAATCACCCTTCCTCCCCTCTGAGAGAAGGCACATGGTTGCTTGTAGTCTTACCTTTCGATCTATCTGCTTGTATTATCTGTACTCGCACTACTTCTCATGCTACCTCATGTCAGAAAAAATACAATCTGAGGATCCTAGACGCGTGAGGGCCCTTGGGTACAGTGGACGTCACACTAGGGATAGTATTACTGGCACGCCCTGTGTCGACGCCCATTTTCGAGTTTCGAAAAACTAACTGTAATACTCCGCAGCTTCCACTAGATGTCGGCCTATGCACAGCATGTGAATCTAAGCAGATACAAGCATCAGAAATACGATTTATATATAAAAATGTTGTGCTCTATTTTATCATCTAAATACTTCGACTTCACCATAAGAATCGCTACCTTGTATTCCTTCAAAGCCAATTTAACTTTAATGGCCCAATCAGCAGTTCTGTATTTCCTCCATTTCCGTTCCATGGTCCTGAGATGTTTACGTGGGGTTATCTGACTTTGAGAGGACCAAGGCTTTGATAACGTCATAGGTCCATAATAATCATACCATGAGCATAGAACTGCTCGCATTCCAAGGAGGAGCCTACGGCATCTAGAACTTGTTTAACTTCCATTCCCGATATTTCAGCTAAATCTCTCGCTTTCCCAAATCATAATGTAGACCTGCCGCTAGACAGATGTTTGTTCTTAGTATAATGATTAAATGAAATCGTCCGAGCAGAATGGTCGAACCACACGGGCAGAAAAGTATTAGTCAACGCTACACTAGTTCCTCTTGTAAGAAGTATATCTAAACCGTGGCCTTTGTTATGGGATGAAACCCATCCAATTGGGTCACATTATGGTTTCCTGCAATCTCTCAAAGCTCCTTGGAGTCTGGCACGGCACAGTTTTCTAGCCAAATATTAAAATCCCCTAGACTGAGAAGTTGTCTATCTTTACTACCTGTCGGTGTCACAAATGAATCCAATTGTTCCAAAAAGACCTTGGCCGATCCAGGAGGTCTATGCCCAAGCAGTAATTTCATAGAAGTACGTGAAATCCAGACAGTCACCGGGCCAACTTGTGAAAACTCATCCCACTTTAATGACTCATGGTGGCAGATGTTTACTGTAGATCTATAAATTACAGCCATACCACCTCCCCTCTCCCCAGCACGGTTGTTCAGTTGAATTAAATATTAGGGATAATAGGGATCTTATTGAGTGCACGCAGCGTAAGCATAGTACATGTATTGTTTAGTCCCAAAAGGATAGACCTTCTACTTCCGTGTGATTGTGTTACCAAGTGGCAGGCTGCTCATAGATAAAAAGAATGAGGCTGACCGTCTCACAAATCATGCTCCTGGAGAGAGCAAAATGGCGGGCGTGCAGCGTTTCATGCCGACCGACGCAACAGCGCCAAATGGGCCTAAACCGGCTTTGCGTTAACGCTTTGCGCTGACATGAACCAGTTAAGGGCTTTGGCATGTATGGTTGATACAATCGGAGTACACACGCAGCAAGTAATGCTGGGAGATGGTCCAAAGCTCTCTGCACATAAGGTGAGCACCGGGGAGCCCCTCCACAATTCACATTAATACTAGTTTTTACAAGATTTAATATATATCCAAATTACTAAATGTATCGCACAAGTTTAACGTTCAGATGCCTAAATAAATTGGCGCGATCTGTCACCTTAACAACGTGGCTACGGAGATCATTATCTGCTCGGGCCCTCTTTTATGTAGTTCAACGTTGAAGTAAAGAGGTCCAGAAATCCAGGTAGTGTATTTATTATTTATATCATAAGAGGCCCTCCTATCCAAGGCATAAATTAGTTTTCAAAAATTGATTAGCAGATTTTGCTAATAAAAATTTTTTGATTAGCAATTTTGTACTTCTATTGAATCTCACCATTAGTACCCCAAGATATAGAATTAGCAAGAATGCAGAAATGATTTCTATGTACCTCCAGAAGTATAACATCAGTGCAATGTCTGTAAAATGTAAAGGTTCGCTGCAAGATATTTTTAGAATAAAACGTTGGGCTAGGATTACCTCTCAGGGCCGTTGTTATGAAGTGGGAAGGTCCTCTGTGCCTAATCTTCCTCTACACTGCAGACCAATTCCTATAAAATAGGCAAAAAGCAACTAATTTACTGGTTACCCACAATAATGCACCCTCACTCTGGAGAGGGGGTGGGGGGGCATCGAGAATCGACAGCCGAACAAATGCCAGCGCAGCCACTTGCCAACACCTAGCCCAGCAATTGGGGACAGTGTTTGGGCCTTTCGCCTTTACAAACAAGTGAGGCCTCGAGCCTCTTATGAGGGGGAGGAGGTCCAGCAACTGCCCCCATGGTTCCAGTCCGCAAACTGGCCAGTGTAAAGCTTCCTACTGGCTCTGGCTGCTTGTCTCCTGATAAATTCGGCAGCTAACCTCCATGCACCACTGCAGGCTGCTCCGACTGGCCCATATAGGGCAATAGGCCCATGGCTTAACCAAGAACGCAAAATGCTTGTGTGGGCCCATTTATTGGGTCAAAGTGAGCCACCTTTTTAGCCAGTGTGGGCCAGTTTGAGTTACTGGAGTCCAGTAACTCATCAAACTGGCCCAATAGTTTTGACCAGTGTTGCTGAATTAAAATGTACAATTTGCCTCACCTCCCCCTTGGGTTATTCAAACAATGTCACAAAAGGAATTCATTCACTGTGGAGCACTTTTTCGGTTGGTGCCCGAGACAATTGTATGCGCCAGTCTGACCCTGCCCCACTGGTTCCACCACCACCACCACCAGCAGCAGGGAGGCCGGGGGGGGCACACATCAGAGTCCCCTCCATGGTTCTATATCTGGTCCTGCACCCTGGCGTCAATAATGTGCTCTTATTTAATGACCTTCACTGTATAACCAGTGGCGTCGCTAGGGCGGGCGGGGGGCAGTGCCCCTTGTGCCCCCCTACCTAACCTGATGAAAAACTACTAAGGTGAAATGTCCTATTTTGGTACTACAAAATTCAGGGAAAATCTTTGTATTGGTTCTTGGAGTTTACATGTGCACATTATAAAGTGTTGATTTTATGGAAGGTGAATGCCTTTTGTCCAATGCAATTTGGGTGGTTGTGAAAAGGCAATTCAATTAAATATGCAAATTTCAATTTGAACCGCAACTTTCTGACGTCACATAACATTACAACAGAGTTTACCTTTCTGACGTGGGCAGAGCCAGGTGAAAATGGGCAGGGTTTTGTGACTCCCTGTGGGCATGGCATAAATCTCAGGAATTTTGATTTTCAAATGTAGGCAGGTATGCGTGCTGGATGTTAGAGAGCGGCTGCTCTAACACCCAGCACCCGCCGTAATAATGCTGCCTAATGCTCGTAGATAAGAGGTCTTCTACGCGCACAAGGCCGTGTTATTATGGCGGGGACTGGGTGTAAGTGGCTGAGAATATTTCTCCTGCCCGAACGGGCATATTGTGTTTGCCTTGGAAGCAAGACAACGCAGTGCAACATGGGTTTGAAAGCCAGTCCCAAGCTTAGGGACTGATCTCCAGTATAAATGGTGTTATAAAAGATTAATGCCACAGAACATGGGGTGTGGGGGGAAAGTGGGTGACTTGAAAAGAACTCCAAGACCAATTGAAATCCTGCAGAGTAAACTAAACTAAGAACCTGTCCGTGACCATTCCAATAATTTCCGCTGAAATGATTTGGAGAAATGTCTTGTCAAATGAAATGTCTTGTCAAATGTATCCATGGTTGTAGGAAGGATTCAGGAGTACCATCCTCCTAATATATACAGTGCATTACATAACAATAGCTCAATGTGCCATCCCGAATATAGTGGATTTGTAGAAGAGCTGAGTTTGAAGTTGGTGGTTAGCTGGTTGTGGTGCTATGGAGAAACACCTTTTGATACTGACATTCATACCCGGAAATATTTTTGATAGACTAGCCGGTAAGCTGTTTGAGCAACAGTCTTATTTTCCCAATTTTGATGGCGCATGTACTGTCACTTGAATGACGGAAGAATTCCTGAAGGTGATGGGACGTGAGGTGGAATTCAGGCAGAAAACGTGTTCACCAAATAATGGTGTGTACAGTGCATATGTTTATTCATATAATACATACCCCACAAGGGGTATACTCCTATGGCTCACTGAAAAGCACCCCTAGTGGATCCATAGTTCATAAGGACCCAGTGATTTCCCCTATGAGGGCCATGACCTCCCGCCAGAAAGACTGAGCTTTCCTGCAGGAACACCACAGATGTAAGTAATCCTCGTTCTAGTCACAACCCCACCAACAGAAGGGGGAAGATTGATGAATCAAGCTTTTGGTGCCAGGTAGGCTATAGATGCCAGCGGTAGAGCACCTTGTAAGCGTTTTTTTATCCATGACGCACCGGAGACGGGCTGACCCAAGTCCTGTTCCCACAGTTTTGTTAGTGAACTTTGAAGGGGGGTCGAACTTGTCCAGGAGTTTGTAAATCCTGCAAATGTTCTTGATGGGGCAGCCCTCTAGTCCCAAAGCAGAGAGGTCTGGTGCCAGCTGCTTGTGTTTCGTGGTTGGCGAGCCAATATCTGAGTTGGCAACAGCGAAAAGGCTCAGTTTCAGAGATCCGAAATGAGACCCTGCACTCCTCAAACGTCAGGAGAACTCCATACCAATATAACTGCTGCAATCTAAACCGACCCCCTACCGCCATAGCCTGAAAGCGCACCCTTTGAGCAATCAAGAATTCCCCATTAACCGGCGAAAAGGAACCAGACCCGCTACAGACTCCTTACTGTCTGCTCGCTCTGTCCCAATATAACAATACGGCCGGAGACGTTGCAAAAGGGAGGGCAGGCAAGCGCCTGAGCCGCTGAATCCAAGTGTGGAAGGTCCTGCAAAGTGGCCACTTGTCGTTGATTGCTCCATGCCCACCCAAAGGGCCCCTTTTGCCCCCTTCCCCTCATCTGTGAAAGAGTGGGTAAGGGCCTTACCTGTCACCTGTGCCTTTTTACTCCATGGCACCATTCCCCGTGTCGGTGCTTGGTGACGTGCTCTTTCTTGAGCAACCTGCAGCAGCTGAACGCTTATTGGCGGCTGCAGCTTTCCCTGCTCTTCTACTTTCTATGATTGGCTTTCATCTCTCCAGCAGAGATGATTACTAATCATTGAAAGAGGACTTTGATTACGTATTCTGCATAAGCCGAAGGGCTGGCTGGTTTTCAGCCAAATATTTACTTGCAGCTTAGTTCAAGTCACCCCTACTTGTGACATTTTTCTCTAACAGAAAGATGTTTTGTCTTTGACTATTGTTTCGGGAATACTACCCGCTTTATCATATGTTGGCAGATAAACTCTACATTGACCCCAGGTCTTCGTTCAGCCTGCGGTCGTGAGCAAGTTTCTAAAATATAAAATTTAAAAAAATGATTGTTCAAAGTGCAATCTTTGTCCAGGTTCATGTGAGCGAAGCTTTAAGATGGCAGAATGTAGCAAGACAAAAATGGCAAACTAGCCAAAAGTAGCTCCTAGTAGCTGTTGGTGTCAAGCTAATCGTGCTCTTTCAGGCCCTATCCAGGAGATAAATGGCTCCCAGCATTTCGAACCCTAAGCAGTTTGGTTAATGGCCTGTGAGTAATTTAAAGCATTGTTTCTGTGTTTTTGAATTGCATAGTGTTATGGTCTTGAACAGTTCTTCCATGGCCAATACGCATTCTCAATATGTTTATTCTTAGTCAAAATTGGCAGATTTTTTAAATTTTTTGTCATTCCACCATGTTTGAGAGTGGAGTTGGTCACTTTGCAGAGATTGTGTCCCTCAATAGGTCTAAAAGATTGTTCATCAGAGCAGATTGTTCATTAGAGCTAAACGATGCTCACTTACACGCAACTGTTATAAGTATTTGCTAAATTGTCTGTTGGAGCAGCATTTATGGCAGGGATTGAAATGAAGATTTGGTGAGCAGGATCTAATATGTATTTTATTTATTGTGCACTTGTAAGGCGCTTATGTAGTAAATTGTTTCAAAGCGCCCATAGGGCAATGGGGAGGGAGCCTTTGGAATGAAAGGCAAATATAAGAACAATGAAGAGAAAGAAAGAGGCGGTCCTACTAGGCCTTTGAGAATTCAGAACATGCAAGTGCAGAGAAAGGAGGGACGAGGGAGGGGTGAGTAAGTGCTAGGTATTCCACGGAGAGAATGCTACAGAATAAGTCGCAAGCAGCTGTTAAGTGCCTGGCAGAGATCGCTTTGTAAGAGTGGTAACTGCCAATACAATATGTGCAAACCTTTGAGACCGCACAGGCCAGTGGGCGTCCAAAGGCAAGTGCTGCGAGTGGGCGGAGGCAGAAGGCAAGGACACATAGGGCCCTGCTCACCAATATCAGTGACTGTGGTATCTGGCATCACCGAGTAAGTAGTAACCACCTTTGGGAAGGCAGAGCTAGTAAACCAGGATTCTGTGTATTTTTACTGCTTATTGTTCCCGCAATTTTATTTTCTGCATTTTTATACCTCGCCTACAAAATGAGTGAGTACACCTCTGTAATCCTCTGTTATTCTCAATCTCACCTGTAAACTCCAGATCCCCATGGTTGGTGAATTTTATTGCAATGAATACTCTGCACTGAAATCATTTTGGAATATTCTTTAATTAAATTAATGGGTACCGTACACATGATCCTGTAAATCTAGCTTTGAGATTCAAGCCAAGCAAATGCTTTTGGCGCCAATTGGCGTCAGAAGTAGCTCCTGGTGTCATGCTAATCAAGGTTGTTACTAGAAGCGAGAGACATTTGCATTTTAAATATGTGCAGGTTAAGGTCCATCATGCACAACTCCAATTACCGTCACAATTGCTTGATAATCCATAACCATATGGCCCTACTTTTTTTTTAATATATATATATATATTTTTTTTTAAACCATTACTTGGTTCCATTTAGGCTGATTGATTGTCATGTTTTCAGGTTTCTTTCTTGTAAGGTAGCTTTTAAGTCATCCCTCCGTTTGTTTTATTGTAGGTCGTGTCATTCGTGGTTATTGACGAATCATTAAGTTTTTCTTTTTTCCCCCCTCATCTCTCTGCTCAAGCAGCACCGGCTCTCTGTAAACTAAATCAGTCCTTGATTGGCTTATGTTACTTCCACCTGGAAAAATGTGGTACATGATGAAAGGTTGTCGCTATAACTTGGGAAATATGACAAATGGCCAGCAGTTACATGGATGCAGTTCCATACATTCAGTGGGTTTACCTGCTTCAGAGCGAATTTCTTTGCTGATTTTTCACAAAGGCAAGTTATGCAACAATTCTTCAGTTAAGTACTCCCTTGGGCGCCTTCGTCTTTCATTTAACCAATCATGTCAATCCTCAAAGCACCCAACTATGAAGGAGGTGATGTTAATTTTAGACATGTGGCAGAAGGACTTTAAAATGTCAGACCCATTCATTCTACATGACATTCAACAATGCTTGGAAAATTCTGATTCTTGAAATACTGTTGATGAAGATGGCCCTTAAGTGTAGTCTGTTACTTTCCTACATTGTTAATTAAATTGCAACATATTGTTTTTGTACAGTTAAGAGCGTTTACTACCAGCTGTCATGCATTGTCTTATTGTTTTGATAAATCCTGTAAAGTTTGCTTTTTACAAGATCGTCATTTTAGAGTTGCGTGGAGAACCTTTTTTGTAATGGTTTGGCCTAACTAGGACGGGGAAAATTGAGGAATTTGTCCATGGTTCAAATCTTTGAAAATGTGTTTTTTCTCTTAGGCACCACCTTCCATGGTCAATAATGAACAACGCCAACACGCAGAACATATCTTTTTATCATTTAGAAAATCCAAATCTCCTTTTGCAGTTTGCAAGCATATCTTGGGTAAGTTTATATTTTATTTTATTGCTTACCGCGCAAATCTACAAGAGCGGCAGAGCGCTTTACAAAAATGTTTTCCTCCTTTTCTCTGAAAACAATGCAATTGAAGTTTCTCAATATGAGTATTTTGGTTGCATTTAATTTGGGTTCTTCTCATTTCAACACAATGTCATAATTGGTGATAAGTTACTGTTCGCTTGAAATTGCATCTTTTCGATGAAAATGGCCCGGGTAAACTCCCTTTCGTCCTAATGTCTTTTTAAATAGCTATGTCTTTTCACAGGGCACAAATTACCATTCAATCACAGAAAGATGGAAGTTGAACACCCTTCCACGCACCCATTGTCACACCAAACCTGTGAAAATCAGAGGTTTCAATTTATTTGGTTATGATTTACAACATCCGGTCCTGAGATGTGGTATCTGTTTTACACTGCGCATTCAGCACAGAAAAATATTTGTTCCTATTCAAAGTTATTTCGCAACTTTGAATACAGTGAGAATGCAATCTGCGTTTGATACTAACCTGCTACAGCGTTTGGTTGGTGATAGTTTAACGGCCACTGTGCGTTGTGCGCAGGAAAAACGCTATTTACCATAAATTATATTTCTCACGACTTCAGTATGGTGAGAAAGCAATGTTGCATTTCACACTAAAATGTTGCATGTTACACCGTCTGCGATCCTCGCAGTCCCAGCCACATCGAAGCATCGATTGAGGAATATAGGCATCTACTGCCTGATAAGGTGAATCTCAGCTTTTGTGGGAATATCCACGCGGATCCACCCCTGCATCACCGCCTTAATCTATTAATTTGACCCATCTTGCCTTATTAATATAATCCGACACAAAAAATGTTGCGAAGATGGCTGCTGCAACATCAGCGTCCCAGTTGCTAGGCAACCAAGCCAGCAGCTGATTTGGCATGATTGGTGGGCCTGACTATTTCCGGACCCTGAGGTTGCCGGAAGGCGCGAGCGAGCACATCCAACAAAGGCACACAACTTAAGGCACGCTTCTGTCCGCGCCTGTGGAGCCTGAAGCCCAGGTATGCTACCCGATTACTTCGTACCCAAACTAAGGTAAGCGCCCGTCCACGGCGCATCAAGTACAAAGCCTTACTGTTACTATTATACCGTTTCCTCCCGTTACATCATGTTCACAGCCTCATAAGACTACTACGCGCACTACCCAAACAAACTTGTTTCAAGCACGAGATGTTTTCAATTTAGCCGTGCTCCATTACCTTGATTATTCGCAGGTGACAGTTGTACATTTTATGGGCAAATAATCAGCATAGTATACAGTTATACAATTACTAACGTCAGCCCTCCACTGATCTTAGTCCATTCCCGAACTCTATACCTCGTGACATTTAACCACCTGGACACAGCCTTAACTATAGTCTGCTGTCTTATTCAGAGTAACTTATATTTATAAAGTGCTGTTTAACCGTGCTAGCCTATTTGTATGATATGCTGCTCAAACCGTGCTAGCCTATTTGTATGATATGCTTCTCAATCCGAAATAGCGGCCCTAGCCTCCGCTACCACTAACAGTCCTGTCTAGGTACTGGCGCCTATCTCAAATTTAGATATTTCTGCACCTGGGTTTACCTGACCTCCGCTACATGCGCATTTGTTGTCATTCTATTTCTATATATTTACGCATTTGTGCCCATTTTGAACATACATACGCTTGCACTGGTGCTTACTTGAATCGAGATATGTGTGCCTCTCTGCCTACTGTTGTTTTTAGGCCACACTGCTTACATTTCAATCTGCCTACTATTGCTTTTAGGACACACTGCTTAAATTTGAATCTGCCTTCTGTTAATTTTAGGACACTGCTTAAATTTGAATCTGCCTACTGTTTCTTAGGCCACCCTGCATACAATGATGTCCATAGTCACTAGTAAACTCTGCCACTCCCACCACGCTGCTCACCCTCCTTATCGCACTCTCTGCGCTCTCGCTTCCCACCACACTCCCCCATCCAAAACGAACACCACTAAGCCCTGCCACCACTCCCACTCAACCTACTGCCCTGGATATCTCACTACAAACATACCCATCACGAGCAGACACATGCTTTGCCCCACCATGCATCACAACTATGTGCAGACTGGAAAGACTCGGAGCTCGCACACTGATTGCAGAATACAGCACTCAACCCATTTCCACAGCAATCCGAAACATTAGACTAGGCTCCCGCTCGACCTACAAACACACCCCTCGCCTTGAATACTCGAAAACTTGCACACAGTCACCCACCAACCACATCAGGCTCCACACTGCCATTACACACGACACACCATCAGCCTCCACGAGGCACTTTCTTTTCCATGATGGCCGCCCGCAACTTCTTGTGTGCAATTACAGCCTTCTGTAGGCTGGTCTTCCAGTGATTGGCTCCCTACACCTACATCAGCCAATCACCTACGCCGGCAGGCGAACGCCGGCCCACCCACTAAGGCTGCCCAACAAGGCTGCTCTGTACTGAGCCGGATCGCCTCTTGCCGAAATGCTGCCCGACTCGGCGCTGACTCCCCTCCTAAGGTAACATTATATAACCTCATTGCTACCGAAATGATCCGCGCCTCCTACGAGCTAACATTAGTTCTAGCTGCTCTCTGTATCTAGTCACCCCCCAACCCTTCGCTGCTGCGCCCACAATTTAGATTCTTCGTTCGGCCCTGCCGACTATCACTTACCCTGGACTCAACAGCCTCCATCTGCGACCGCCACGTCCTCGGAACTGCCCACAGTGTGCGCATCATACCGCGCGAACATTAAAACTCTGAAGCGTCACTGGCTGCTGTCTGCTTGGAACCCCTGTTGCCTATGCACCCCGCCTTCAATATATCTGCATTACGAGCTACTACAATGGAACTGCCATAACTTCAATTGTAACGTTATTCTCACTTGACTCCGAGCACCTTGCCTGCGGCACATAATGTTTACAATTACTGTCAGCGTCAGTAGGCATTAGCGCCTGTCTGAGCTACCTGCTAATACCCTCTGTGCATTTCATAAGCCCCTTTGCCAACTGCACTAAATTGTAATTTGTGACTTTGACACCGACAGTCTTGGTCTCTATGCATTCCTGCCTCCTGGATATGAATCCTATGTGAAATGAGTCTCGCACCTATCCTAGAGCATTGCGCCTTTTTGTTGCTTTGCTGCCCACTGCATTGCTGCTGCCTCCTAGAGCGCTGTGCCTTTTGCTGCTTTGCTGCTCATTGCATTGTTGTTGCTGTCTAGAACATTGTGCCTTTGGTTGCTTTGTTGCCCATTGCATTGTTGTTGCTGTCTAGAACATTGTGCCTTTGTTTGCTTTGTTGCCCATTGCATTGTTGTTGCTGTCTAGAGCATTGTGCTTTTGGTTGCTTTGTTGCCCATTGCAGCCCTAAGCCTAATACTGCACTAGTAATATTGACTTGCACCCAATTGCCATTACGAATCACCTCATCTAGTATTCCGCACCTACATCCTGCCACTGTCGCCTATGACCAGAGCATCCATAGGATCTGCTACCTTCACCATTTATAGTATTGTCACCAGCCAATCACATCTTACCTTGCTCGAGACCTGGCTAAATGCTGCAGAAATCCTCAGCTGCCCAATTCTGCTTATTGCGGCTGCAGACTTACTCAGAATTTTGACCCTAAGAATCCAGCCCTTAAAGTCCCGTTAGACCATTTCAACAACAGTTATGCTAACCTTGACCTTCATCATCATGCTTCCATTCTGAATGGTCCCGCATTATCTCCCATGCACAGGTCTCTACTTCCTCTCCCACCCCAATGGCCTTAGTAGACCAGCATGTCCAAGACACCACCCCATCCCCTGTCCCACCCCATTTCTACCCAACACAAACCCTTTCCAACCTGCCTTTACTGTGCCTCACCCCATAGCACACACTGGTAGTACCCTAAAAACAATGCAAACCACCACCCCGTGCAGTCCCTCCCCTAAGAACCCTGTCATTAGGAACTCCTACCCCAGTTTAGGCTCAACTAGACTCGACCGCCTCAGATCTAGGACATTCACCAGTTCGACTCCTCACAACACAGGCCTAAGAAAAAGTAAAACCAAATCCAAACTGGACTCCAACGCCTCCTCCCACCGCGCACTCAACAGAAAACTACGCAAAACTTCCACCGAAATAATCAAAGGCGCACTCATCAACGTGAGATCTCTAGTCGGCCATGCCTTACATATAGCTGACATCATTGCCCTCAATGATCTAGACTTCATAGCCATTACAGAGACCTGGCTCCATGCAGCTTCTGGCCCAGCACTAGCGTTGGCTATACCCAACGACTATACCATCTACCACGCAGACAGACAAACAGCCAAAGGCGGCGACGTAGCCGTTATTGCAAAAAGCTCCCTCAACATAAGACACATTCAAAACCAATCACTCCCATGTGCGGAACTACTCACCTTCAAACCTTCCACAACCAACACAAGCAAAATCATCATGCAACGACGATACTGCTCTCCTGCTCTCTAACACCAAACCCAACTCGCAACAACTCATCCTAGGTGACTTTAACCTCGGTCTTAATGACGAGAAAGATGACAAAGCCAACACCATCTCAGAATTAGGAATCACCCACCACATCTCACAACCCACACAAAATAAAGGCTGTATCCTTGATTAGATTGTCGACCTCAACTGCAATATCACCATCCTCTCTAACGCACCTTGTGCCTGGACCGATCACCACCTTATTACTTTCACCATTATCAAAGACACTCTTACACCTGTTCCCCCTCCCAATGCTCCTCCCACAGTCACAAGAAACAGCAAAAACATCACAGTTGAGAAACTCCTCCCACTACTACAACCCATCATCTACTTCTCACCCACCATCACTAACACCACCGAATTAGTAGACCTCTACAACACAACCATTCTCAAGGCTATAAACACGGTAGCACCACTCAAACTACAGAAAGCCAAACCACACGCGCATCTTAATTCCTGGTTCTCTCCTGAATTAAAAACCCTCTGCAAAAACAAAAGACAAGCAGAATTATCGTGGTAACAGTCTCCCTCCGCTATCAACAAAACATCCTACACACTAGCCTCCAATACCTACAAGTTAGCATTCATCCAAACAAAAAAAAACATGTACAATGAAAGAATCTGTAACGCCAAATCCAATACCAAAGAGCTCTTGAACATTCTGAGAGACCTTGAATCTCCCTCCCCCATCCCAGACACATGTACCAAAGACATCTCTTGGTGTACCAACATACAAGATGCACTTCTCGGCAAAATTGGCATGTTACAAGCCAAAATTGAGTCAAAGAAAGAAAGCCTCACCCTCGCTGACAATCTTATCCCATCCACCCATTCCCCACGAACGGACGACAATAACCTATTCGAATTCTCCACCATATCTATCAAAGAGGTTGAAGATATCATTAACTCTCTGAAACCCTCCAAACGCCAAGGTGATATCTGCCCGGCACCAGTCATCAAAGACGCGGCCAAACATCTAGCTCCATTCATCATATCTCTCATAAACTCATCTTTCATATCCAGCACAGTATCCAACAACCTAAAGGACTCATGGGTATAACCCCTACTCAAGAATCCCACCCTAGACCCCAGTGTCCCCACGAATTACCGACCCATTACGACTGTGCCATTCCTCCTAAAAATCCTTGAGAGCTGCCTGCCTGCAGATACAGAACCACCTAGAGAAAAACAACTTACTAGGTCTAAGACAATCAGGCTTCCGCCCCAAACACGGCACCGAGACAGCCCTGATTGACCTTAAGACACAAATGGACAACATCAAAGACAACGGCAAACTAGCGCTTCTTCTCCTCTTAGACTTGTCGGCCGCTTTCGACCTGGTCAACCACGACATCCTATGCAAACACTTAACCACAGCTGCCAAATTCTCCCACAAGGCTAATGCATGGATTCAGTCTTTCCTGAACAACAGATCCATGAGGGTCTTTGCCACCAAAGCCTCTGCCACACCAGCACCAGTCACATGCGGCGTCCCTCAGGGCTCCTGCGTCCCCCCCACATTATATAATGTGTTTACAAAACCCCTCTTCGACCTACTGGACCGCTTGGGTGTCATCTACACGACCTACGCAGATGACACTAAAATACCTATCCCACTAACAGGCGACTAATCCACCGATAACACAGTACTCAACAACATTTATTCCATTATTCAAGAATGGATGGCCAAATGTGGCCTCTGCCTCAACGACGACAAGACTGAGCTTCTCCTCCTAGGTTCTCAATTCAGGCTCAACAAACTTGACGTACTCTACCAGACATTCACTATCGACGGCAACAATATCTCTGTCTCCAATAGCGTCAAAATTCTTGGGATCTACCTCGATTCCTCCCTCGCTAACCAGACAGATCAACGCAACTCATCCGCCACCGCATACACTTGCAAGCTCATCAATGCTAGCAGCCCTTACCTCTCGTCTTCCAACTGCACCACCCTAGCCAGAGCACTAGTCCTCTCCAAAGTCTATTATTGCAACGCTCTCTACCTGGGTACCAGCCAAAAGAATATTGACAAACTACAAATTATCCAAAATAACGCACTAAGAGCAGCTCTGAACATGCCCAAACACAAACACATCTCTGACGCCAGACGATCAAGCCAATGGCTATCCATACCTCAGAGTATCGAGTATAAAACACACTCGCTCACTCACAAATGCTTATCCAACCAAGCACCCAAATACCTCACTCACACACCACATCCCATTGCGCCCAACTAGATCAGCACAAACGCACGTCCTAAATATCCCCAGATTCAAACTACAAAAAGCAGGAGGTTCAAGCTCCCCTGTACTCGCCTCCAAACTTTGGAATTCACTACCAGTCGATCTTAGATCCAAACCATCCTTCCACCGATTCAGACATGCGGGCAAAAATTGGTTACTAGACAAAGAAGCCTAGAACGCCAATTACCTTGCAAATGTACTTACTACCTGTACTATTTTCCTCAATCCTTGTAAATTATGTCATACCATGTACATTACCAGAAACTGCTTTCACAATGTCTATACTATCTGTATTGTTTTCCTATTGACATGTTGTAATATATTACTATGTTGTAACCACTACAAGCGCCTGGATGCCCCAGGGCCAGGCGGCGCTATACAAATAATAAACTAAACACCAGACTCCACCTACACCACCACAAAAAAAAAATCACACACCCCTCATTAACTGTGCTCTCATCAATGTACGCTCCCTCCCAGCCCATACAACTGAGATTCACAACCTTATAACCGACAACAACATTGACCTACTAGCCATCATAGAAACCTGGCTACATGAAGCCTCTGGCCCAGCTGTCGTACTTACACTACCACCAGGCTTCACCATCCTCAGACAAGATAGACTAGCACAAGTGGAAGGCGGAGTAGCCATCTACAAAGATAGCCTCCACCTTCGACTTGTCAGTCACCCCTGGACATTTTCAATGATCTCATCTCCCCACCCAATACACCCGATGAAATAGTCAAAGACGAAGCATGGTGAACTAGTATCCAATCTGCCATGTTACACAAAATTGACCTCCTCCAAAAGAAAATTAAGGACCACTGCAAAGTCCTACCACCGCAGATGGGGACTAAACCAACCCACTCAACTCCCGCCTCAACCAACTCTACCAAACCTGAGTTCTCTTTCAGGGACATCACTGAACAAGAAGTTATAAACCTACTCAAAAACCTGAAACCCTCTCCCTTTAAAGGGGACATATGCCCACCCAAGCTCAGAGGCATGGGTCTGCCCACTCCTTAAAAAAAAAAAAAACTAAAAAACTGAAATTACTGGACAAAGCCGCTCCTAGCCAAATCCAACACTTTCTGAAAACTCACTCCATCCTAGGGACCAGGCAATCTGGTTTCCGGAAAGGACACGGCACAGAGACCGCTCTAGTGGATCTAAAGAATCAGATCACTCAAATCATGGACAAAGACAAGCCAGCCTTGCTGCTTCTCTTAGATCTGACGCATTCGATCTGGTTGACCACAAGACTCGCATCACACCTCACACATTCAGCTATCTTCTCCAAAGAAGCAGCTCTCTGGGTCTCCTCCTTCCTCGAAGGAAGAGCCATGAAAGTCTTCTCGGATATAGCAAACGCTACACCCACCACAATCCACTGCGGTGTCCCTCAGGGATCCTGCACAGCACCCACATTATACAACTTGTTCACAAAGCCCCTCTTCGACAAGCTTGACTCACTTGGTATCGCGTATACGAATTACGCTGACGATACACAAGTACTTCTACCTCTCTCAGGATCATACTACAAAGACGCCAAGGCGCTCTATGCGATCCATGCGATCTACTCAACCATCCAGGCCTGGATGGCGGTAAATAGCCTCTGCCTCAATGGGGACAAGACAGAAATCCTGATACCAGGCCAAAAGAACACCCTAGCCAAACTTGACAAATTGTACGCCAACTTTACCATTGACAACTCCATTATCCCCGTGGCTACAGCCATCAAGACGCTGGGAGTATACCTAGACTCCTCACTAACCATGAACAGACAGGTTAGCGCTATCACGTCATCTGCGCATACCACCAAACTAATAAACACCATAAAACCACACCTATCCAAAACCAACTGCCTATCAATAGCTAGAGCAACCATTGGAGCAAGACTAGACTATTGCAATGCCCTTCTGGCAGGCACATCCGCAAAAAACCTAAACTGGCTTCAAGTCATGCAGAACAATGCTCTCCGTACCGCCCTAAGCATCCCAAGAAGGGAGCATATCTCCCAGACCATCAGCTCATTGGTTCCCGGTCAAAGAGCGCATCACATTAAAAATACTCACCCTCACACATAAATGCCTCACTCTCTCTGCACCTTCATACCTATCTGAGACGATCTCCTCCAAATCCTCCTTTACACGTTCCACCAGGACACAATACACTAACCAACTCCACATCCCACGTATCAATAGAGCCAAAGCCGGTGGCTTAGGCTTCCCATATATTGCTGCCAAATCCTGGAAAGCACTACCTACAGACATCAGAACAGAAAACTCACTCCCCGCATTTCGTAGGAAACTCAAGACTTCACTCCTTGCGCAGTGAAATGTAACTATCTTCGAACCATCTCTGTAAATATGTACAATATCACATTGCCTGTAACCTTATGTATAATCCTGTATATGTAACTAAGCTATGTATGTAACAAGCGCCACAATGCCCTGGGGCTGCTGTGTGCTTTACAAATCCAAATGTATTCTATTTGGGGAATCTTTATACTCTCTTTAGATAATTCTTTTAAGTCGGAGCCACCGTGGACCCTCAGTTTCCAGGCAAGACTCCCCGGGCAACTGCGCCCCTCTGGTGTGTTTTACCCACCTCTTGGAAATCAGGTCTGCCTCAGGCAAACTCTGCGTCAGGCTTCCTCATAGACGAGGCCCATTCACTTCCAGATACTTTCCAAACTCAGCACTCATCCATTTGAGTGGGGTTCCATTTCTGCAGCTTCTACAATCCCAGTGCTCTTCCCCCACTAGTGTTTCTCTTTAGGCGATTTCTAATATTCCCACACTGTCATATTAACATCACACTTTTTAATTTGTCAAGTCTTTCCATTGGCGTGGTTGACGGGAAGGCACTCCCAGAGATTACACCCCATTAATTTCATAGGTAGATTAGATCATGCACATGGGACAGGCTGGGGCTGTACACTTTTGACTCTGAATTATACTTTAAACTTTCTCCCATATCTCTCGACAGGAATCCCTGCCACCGATTAAATTAGTATTCACCTCTTTCTCACTAATTGAGCGACATGCAACATTTGTAAGATTTTTGGGAGGTTTTTTAAAATTATGATATTGTGTTTAGTCTCCTAGCCTATGGGAGAATCTCGCTGTCAGGCCATCTTTTGGCTTTAACTTCTGTCATTGTAGAGTTGTGTAGATCACTGTATTTAAATGCTAATTTTAAATAGTCCAGATTGTGCACGTGGAATCCTTGTGCTAAGATAGTAAGCCGTGTGAACATCCCTGAGGTCCTTTATGTAGCCAGTGATTAATAGTGGAGTCTGACGGGCCTTTTGTGTGATTTGTTTTTTTCCATTAGTACTACAGGTGATTTGTTTTATGGGGAAAGCTAATGTGAAGAGGTGAAACTTATGTGCATGCTGGCCTTTGCACTGAAAGTGACTTCTCTGGCCAGTGTCCTGTGTGGTCAGCCCAAACTAAATCAGTTCAGAGCACACGTTTTTACATTTAATTCCAGCTATTCTGTATTTTTGGCAAGCCTAAGCGCATGATGTTGTTGTGCTGGGTGAAATGCTTTCCTTTGGCTGCTGGATCAGAGGGTCTGGGTTTCAGATGGCTGAGCTAAATGTCCATGTGGACCTAGGTTCTCCCACATCAGGTTTCTGTGTTCCTGTAAATTGAACAGAAATGTAACTGATCAGACTCGCTGGAGAACCAGCCTTAACAGTCATTGGCGAAGCAAAAATAAGAACTCCTATCTGGCCATACAGATTAAAGCGGTAATGTATTCCCTTGTAATAGTTCCAAATGCGCTTCAAAATTAAACATTCTTGGATTCCAAGATGGCGGCTGATCTGTGAGGTCGCGCTGCCAGGAGCTCCCGCATAGCTTTAACCTAGATGCACGTAGAAGAGGCGTTTAAGCTGCAGGTGCCCTCACCACAAATTGGCCGGTGTGGGGGAAGCTCCGGCTGGACCACGATCGACAGATGGAGCTGAAATATTGCTGCAGTGGCCGCTGCAATACCTCGGTTGCGGCCACCACGTCTAGAAGCAGAATGGCGAATCCCGGGCTCTGGCGCCCACGCGGGACAAGGCGACTGTGGCGCCGGTGGGAGCGATCCGGCCCGGGGGAGAAGTGGAGACATTGCGGTCCCCGGGGGGCCCTTGATCTCGGACACCCCATGCACCGAGACGGCGTGGGAGCCAGACCCGAGGCGCAGGTGCTGGGTGAAGGAGGACGACACCCCCTGTGACTGTGGGAGAGGGGGCCGGGGTGCCGGACTTGGAGAGGAGGCCCGGCCGGGTGACGCCGGGGTGAGGGCGCCATCGGCCCAGTGCGGACGCGCCAATAAAGAGGACCCACAGTGGAGTGGTGCCCGCGGCGCGTTGGGTCCAGCGCTGGGCGGAGCAGGCCCGAGACATGGCCCGGGAAGAGCGCACGCATCTTGCCGCTGGAGGGGGGGTCGGGCCCCAGGTCGGTGCTCTTTGGGCTGACGAGTCAAGTAAGTGGTAGGGGTGGCGGGGGGCCGAGGAGGTCGAGTCAAGAGAGGGCCCCCCCTGCGCATCCCCCCCCCCACATCGGAGTTCACAGTTGGGTCTGTGGGGCCCTGTAGTTGGAATATTCGGGGGAGTGGTGGTCCGACGGGGGCCTTGAAGACCAGGCCCCGCCACCCCCATCACCATTTTCCTCAAGTCTTGTCCCCCAGGAGCGGGACCCCGACGGGGGAGCAACATCAGGAGGATCAGGCAGGCCCCCAGACGGACCTTTCGTTATTGACTGGTATGGCGGACCTGGCTGTCTGGCCATTCTGGGGGGCTCGGGCCCGGTGGTGAGATTGACGACCAGCTCCACTTAGGAAAACTGCAGAGTGCTCCGCCCACTCGGGGGACCCCTAATCCAGGCAGGATGTCAAGAAGTAAATCCAAAGACACCCCCGCCTCAGCCAGGATGCTGAAAAAGCATCAGGAGGGTTCGCTGGCCCAGATATGGGCCAGGGAGCTCAGTGAGCAGAGACCTCAGGAGCCCAGAGATGGGACCTTCCCGCCCGCCTCGGCCTCCACTCGGGAACCACAGGACCTGCCGGTTACTCGAGCCCTACTCCGGTCCCTGCTTGGGGAAATCGTGGAAAAAAAATCACAGAAGTAGGGCAGAAGCAGATGGATGCGCTAAGGGAAGATCTGGCAGAGGGCCTACAAGAAATAAAAAGGGACCTCAACAAAATCAAAGAGGGTGGACACGAATGAGAGGGTGGACACGAATGAGAGGGCCCTACAGGAGTTGGCAGAGGACTCGCGAAAGGCCGACTCCCTCTTGGAGACCCTCGCAGCAGCAACTCATAACCTCGAATTGCGTGCAGAGGACTTGGAGAACAGATCCAGAAGGTCCAACACACGGGTTAAATCCCTGCCAGAAGCAGTCCTAGATCACGATCTGGCCGAAAGAATGAAATCGATATTTGGAGTCCTCATGAAAGTGGATCAAAGCGAGGTATATTGAGCTTGACAGGGTCCACTGTGTGGGACCGAGGCGCCAGGAGACTGGAGCGCGACCACGGGATGTACTGGTGGCGTTCCATAGTTCTACCCAGAAAGAGACCATCCTTCAGGCATTCAGGCAGCCAGGAAGGCGGGACAGATAACCCACAACGGTTCAGAAATCCAGCTCTATCAGGACCTATCTCAAGCTACCCTGAATAGGAGACGGCGCATGGCCCCGATCTTGGCTCATCTTAGAGAGAAGCAAGTGCGCTACAGGTGGCTCCACCCATTTGCTCTTAGCTTCCAGTGGCAGGGGAAGCAACAAAGAATCATGACCTGCGACCAAGGACTAGCTGTATTAGGCCTAGACTACGACCCACCTTTGCCAAGAGCCTCCTCGACCGGGAGGGCAGTATCACAGAAACCTTGGGAATGGTCGGAAGTGGGCCCTAAGAATTCAAGGAAGGAGCGTAAGCAACTCCAGCTCAGTTCTCTGGCCCAGGCCCAGACTCCAGAACAAGAGGACCAACCCGGGGAGAGGGGTTCAGAAGGAAAACAAGTTGCACGTTCATAATCTCAGTACCAACCCTGGGGAGGGCACACATAGATGTAAGTTTAACGTGCGTATTAAAACATTAAAGGCGATCGCTTACACATCCGCGGGATGCATCGGGATGAGGGAGGGTCCTGTCATCTCGAAATGGGAAGGGGAGTTCCTGCAATTTCAGAGTGGGGTTTTAGGTTTGTTATTGAGTCCGGCTTTCGTGATGTTGTCGCAAGGGGGGCTTGGTGCCAGTCGGATTCGCCTAGACGGGTGCTGGGGGGGAGAGATCCAAGGTCTTAGTGGGGAGGGGTCTCGTAGTGGACTGCACACTCTGAGGAGGGTTCGGCGAGGGGATCAGAGGGCATAACGGGGACAATCGGGCATCACGACATATTTCCATATGGCTAACTCCGAGGTACTTAAAGTGCTTTCATTAAATGTGAACCGCCTCAATTCCCCGGTTAAGAGGAAGGTGGTTGAGAGGTTCCTTAGGCGGGAACATCCTCATGTTGTGGCTATGCAGGAGACACATGTGCACACTAGGGACACACATAGGATAAGATTCTGCGGGTACTCGCGGGTAGTACAGGCTACTCAAACCAGCAAGACAGGGGGAGTCCTAATAGCCTTGAGGGATGGGTTGGACCTGACAATCGGGAATACACAAAAGGATAACCAAGGCAGATACCTAGTGGTGATACTTCAGAGAAAGGGGGAAGTCATCACGGTAGCAACTCTATATGCACCAAATCAAGCCCAAGACCCCTTTATACAAAATATAGTAACCCGCCTAGGGAAATTTGCACAGGCAAATATCCTCTTGCTAGGAGACTTTAATTTAGCCTGGGACCCCGCCAAAGACCGGTCTTCCACCACATGGGGATCACAGAGGGGACCATCAGGGGACCTGGTGAAGAAAATGGAGGATCTGGCCCTGGTCTATGCCTGGCGAGAGCGGTATGCCGATGCTCTGGGATACACATTCAACTCACATGCCCATAGGTCACACTCAGGAATAGGCTATGCCTGGATTTCAAAGCCGTTGTTGGGGTAGAGCCTTAGCTCTGGAAGTAGGGACAATTTCCCTGGGAGACCACGCCCCACTTACCATCTCCATATCCAGGCCGAAGGGGCCCCCAGGCATTGGGAAGTGGAGATACCCAATCTCGCTGTTTAAGGACCCAGTCCTGGTCAGAGATAGATGAGGGTATTATAGACTTCACTAACCATAACTGGGACAACACAAACCCCCAAAATTGGTGGGACGCCCTCAAAGCCACTGTAAGGGGAAGGATCATAGCAACCAAGGCTAGAAGGGAACGGGAGCTGAGATTGGAGGAGCTAACATTGGTAACCAGACTTAAGGAGATCATGTCTCGTATGGGTGGGAGGATGTCGGCAGCCACTAAAAGGGAATATAGGGCAGTGAGAGGTTAGTTCAACCTTATGCAGAGAAGGGCGGCAGAGCGGAACCGCCTAGCTATGCGACAAAGGTTCTACATTAGCGGCAATAAGGCTGACCGGCTGCTGGCCAGGAAGCTAAGGCAGGAGGCTGGAGACAGGACGATCTTGAAAATAAAGGGGCAGACAGGGGTCCTACTAACTAATAATTTGGACATTGAGGGGGAATTTTGCAAATTCTATGCTGACCTTTACAGATCAGGAGACCCTACGACTGCGGAACAGGATTTTTTGCTTTCTCGGGTAAGATGCAGTATGATTTCTCAGGAGGAGAGGGATGAGCCTGACCGGGAGATCACAACGGACGAGGTTAGGTGGGCGATCAATAACTTACCGCCTGGTAAAGCCCCGGGCCCATACGGGTTCGTATCTGAATTCTATAAGATGCATAAAGAAGCTTTGATTCCTATCCTCACCAAACTCTTCAACTATGTAGGGCCAACAGGCGTTCTCCCCAACTCGATGAATGAAGCCAAAGTCATTTTAATACATCAGAAGGGTAAAGACCCGACCGACTGTGCTTCCTACCGCCCAATAGCTTTGATAAATGTAGATGCTAAAATTCAAACCAAGGTCTTGGCCGACCGTCTGGAAACAGTTCTCCCCAAACTAATACATAGTGAGCAGTCTGGATTTATTGAAGGGAGGCAAACTTCAGATAATGTTAGAAGATTGACCCACCTGATCGAAAAGGCTCAGAAAAAGAATGTCCCGGCCCTTCTCTTGGCGATTGACGCCGAGAAGGCATTTGACCGGGTGGAGTGGGGGTTCCCGTTTGCGGCTACAGCCAAAATGGGGTTCGGTCCGGGTTTCATTGCAATGGTAAGGGCTAACTACCGTAACCCAGTTATCCGACTAGCAATAAACGGCCACATATCAGCCCCAGTTAGGGTGGGAAGGGGCACCAAGCAAGGTTGCCCGCTGTACGCCCTTCACTTAGAACCCTTCCTGCAGACAGTAAGGTCCTCAGAGGATATAGAGGGGCTCCCGTTTGGTGGAGAGGTTCATAAGATAGCGGCTTTTGCAGATGACATGTTATTTGCTCTGACCAGGCCGATCACCTCCCTGTCAGCGGTGGCTAGGGAGTTAAACAGGTTCGGCCAGGTGGCAGGCCTAAAAATCAACGTCCCGAAGCAGGATAGGCCTTCGCTAATGTACTGCAGCGATATAACCTCAACCACAAGCTTTGGATCAAGCTATCAGTAGAGCACACATCACTACCTTCCCTTCTCCGTATACGCCCTTACACGGAAATCCACAATTCACTCCAGCACTCATCAATCCGCTGGCTTTTCTTCCTTGGTTTCAAGGCGGCTGTCGGATGGTACGAGATATGTTGGAGGGGGGGAGGTGAAACGATTTGAGCAATGTAAGAAGGACTTTGGCATAGGGGAAAAGCAAAGATATTCTTAACTCCAGATCAGGCACTGGGTCTCTGTGTGAGCTTTAAGCAGGCGTGTTCTCGTTCCCTCACCGAATTCGAAAAATACTTAGATACCGAATCTGGGGATAGAGGGGTGGTATCGTCCATCTATAAACTTATTAAAGGCCAGGAAACGCTGCAAGTGAGGAAGTATATGGTCCAATGGGAGCAGGATGTGGGGGTGGCTATTGAGGAGCAGGAATGGGTAAAAATGTGGTCTCACATCCCGAAACTCGCCAGATCGATTCAAATCCGGGAGATATGGCTGAAGCTGATGATGAGGTGGCACTTAACCCCAACCAGGTTAAATAAAGTATACCCCAATATCTCGAGGCTGTGTTGGAGGGAATGCGGCTCGGAGGGTTCCTGGGCTCATGTTTGGTGGGAATGTCCCAAAATGGACTCATTCTGGACACAGGTCCAACATGCCGTCGCCCAGGTGCCGGGAATTCAGCCGAGCCAAAACAGAGGCCTGGCCTTACTAGGCCTGAACGGCTTGCTTACAACTCCTACCTCGAGAGTGGATCGCAAACTCTACGTAATAATGGTAATGGCAGCGGCGCTGGTAATTGCCCGGAGGTGGAAGTCGAGGGTTCCCACTCGGGAACACGAATGGGTTGTTAAGTTGTGGTCTCTGGTGGCTGTTGAATGGCTTACTTATTCTATTCAGGGCCAACACATGCGATTTACTTCGGACTGGGCCAACTTGCTAACTTACCTAAAGGCGGGGGTCCGACGGACCTGGTGTCCCAAAGCTATGGAACTATTGGGCATTATTAGCCCTCAGGACGAATCTGATTTGTGAAGATTTGGGACAATTACTCGCAGCTAAGCTAAAATGAAGTTGGCTTTCGATCCTGATTCATAGATTCACCCTGGCACTCTGGCCGAAGACTTTATAGGGGAAAACTATGTGTGCAGTTCATATATCAAGAGTTAAAAATAGGGGAGCTGTTGGATCGGGAGGTGGGGGGGGGTAGTTCAGGAGGGAGGTGTTTCTTTTGTTTTCGTTGACTATCTGTGATGCTTTTATTGAAAATGTTAATAAAAATGTATGGTTAAAAAAAAAATAACTTGCTCACTGTTATGCTTCATTTGAAATTACATTGCAACCCTTTCCAGGTAAATGTCAGAACAGGTGCTGGTTCTTTGGCTTTCTGGCATTTTGGTTCACATTTTTGCAGGGAATGGTATTATGGATTTATCTGAAAGGTTGCTCTGTATTTCACGTGCTTCATATTTCTTGTTTGCAGAGTTTGATAAAGTGTTAAGTTGGACAAATGTCACACTTTCTGTTCATGGTTAGAGAAAATTACACCATCCATAAAATGCAGCAAGAAACCGTTCTGCATTTTGCATTCGGATTCTGCCAGTTTCCAGCATCGCTTTCTCCTACAGAGTCATTGGAGTTCTTCAGCATGTCCCAAATGCTATTTGCAACCTTTTGTGAAGGACCTGTTTAGGGCCTACTTTGACTTTCTGATGAGGCTGACATGGAACTTGACAGAAAACACTGGATCCGAACACCCAATCTGTGGCAAGATGACTGGACCCAAATGTTCTCACTAGGGTCCACTTTTGCACAGTTTAACATATCGTGAGGGCAGCGAGACAACAATCTGACATACAATTTGGACACTTGCAAAAGTATTAAGACATTATAGCCTCCACACTCTAAAAAGAAAGTCCTGCGAGAAATGACGGACTGGCTCAGAACCAGACAAGTCTGATACAGGTGAGGGTTCCCATGCGCCATCCATTTTACATGGGAGGGGAAGAGATTGTCACTTTCAACGCTGTAGGAGATTCCTCCCTTTTCCCAAACTTACCCAAACGACCAAGATGACCCAGTTGCTGATGCACAAGGTGATTTGACGTGCGGGGCTTTGGAATTGTTCCTTTGGAGATGCATCCAATTCGGAAGGCCGGGAGGGAGGGAGGGAGGGATGGATGGATGGATGGAGTGAGTGAGTGAGGGAGGGATGGGCTCATAAGGCCTTCGGAGATGAAGGGCTAACCAGTGAATTAATTGCAGACTCCTCGCTTACGGATCCTCGGATTAAAATGAAAACTCTTGGCTCTTCGATTTTAAATATTGCTTGCTTTCCCTGTTAGTTGGCACAGCTCTCCCAATTGGGGGCCGGATAGCAAAATCAGCTTAAGCTTTGCATTTTGTGCATCTGTTTCACCTGAATGTCAGTTTTCCCCTACAGATTCATGTTTGCGGGTTGAGGTTGAGATGGGGCAGAGGGATGTGGGAGTGGGGCCTGGGGTGTGGGGGGCAGACCTTTATGGCAGTGCTCTGAGAGCTATGTGGAGGATTACAAGCTTCATTCCGATATATACTTTGCAGCTTTGTTATACAGTTGCTCCTTGAGTTCTTTAGGTTAGTCCTTCAAATTGGTGGCTTTGTCCATTTTACAACGTTCATACTCGGCTAGTGTGAACATTTTAAATAATTACTCCTTAAATGTTCATGGTCTCAACGCTACGACTAAAAGTTGAATCCGAACAAGGCTTCAAAACCTAGATACTAACATTGCTTTCCTTCATGAAACGCACCTTTTACAAAGGGAAGAATTTTGTCTATGTAAAAGAAACCTCCTTTGCGTCAAGCTGGTAATTAACTTGAGGGTTTGCTATCATGCTAGCCAGAACCACCCTGCTTAAATTTAGGGGGGCGGGTGAAAGATCCCAAAGAGGTATACATATTGATACGGGGCAGGGGGAATTTATTAAGGCATTGCATCACTCTATGCTCATTGTAGGCTCACAAAAAGAAAGTCACATCTGCAGGATCATCTTACCAAATGAGTATCCTTCATGGAGGGTGAACTGATAGTTGGGGAAGACTTCAACATGGTCCTGGATCCCACTGCTGACAAATGACCCCCATTCCTTAACCCCACCTCCCCCAAACCTGTAGCAGATTGCAAAAATGAATTTGCCCTAGCGAGAGTTTTGTGACCAGGATTAATAGATTCTTGCAGGTTTTCTAATCCACGAGAAAGACTTTGCACAATACTCATTTGTACAGGAGTAATTCAGGATTAATTTGACTGTTTCTGCAAAATGAATCCCTTCTGTCTCGGAAGTAAAAATGTAACGTAGAGTAATTTAAGATCATGTTATGTTACCATGTATGCATTCGCATAGCGCACACTGCCAAATCTTATGACATCGAAGCTCTTTTGCCGGTCCTCCCGGTTACTGCCAACTTTTGATTAATTGGAGCCTCAACTTCACTGCTTCCTCCCTGGAAACAGCATGACCCGATGCTCCTGGACCAGCTTCTCTGGGATGAAATGGAATCAGCAATTTCTCAGTACAGGTTGCAGGTGGGAGTCCTCCGTCTCAATTGCCTGACAATAAGTATTGCAGTATCCTGGATTTACCTGAATCTTACAACAGTCAGCAGGCCTCTTCCTCCTCTCAGTACTAGAGTGGTGAAATTACATGTAAGTGTGCACTAATCCTAGTCGCCTTTTTCTCGTCCCAGTACTACAATGGTATGAATGAGAGGAAATGGTTTGCAATAGCTTGTATAAAGGCAGGGGGGAGGTTGGTTCTCACAAGGAAAAGGGATACCATGTCTCACCTGCAGATATTCTTTCCCCAATCCCAAAGAACCCTCCACCCAGGTGATCCTCCCTCGCAACTCGCCACTCATCCCCCAGGGTCAGGATCCAAAAGCAATGGCCTTTCCCTGGCCACCTGAGAAGAGGATCCAAGGGGAGTTAGGTGTGAGGATACCCTCCGGTTTCTCACATGATGGGCTTCAGGAAATAATCAAGGGTGAATTTATTAGCCAATCAGCTATATATTTTAAAAATACCAAGTGGTATGGTGCTGTTGGGAGAAGGCCCGATATTGCGCCTGCTGTTCCTGGTGAAGGGGACCTTGCAGGCGGTGGCTGCTGCGGTTGGAAGTCGGATGTGTGCTGTAACCTGGTTGGGCCATGGCGCAGGTGACTGCTGGTAGTTTTTGCTTCGAAACTTTGAGCAGTTGTGCTCATAATTACAGGTAGTGTCCTTTTGAGTTGGTGTGTGATGTCTGGTGGCCGCTTTTGGAAGTCCTCTGGATATTGGTTTCCTTGAGTGCCTGTTTGAATTAGTGACTATTTTGGAGCAAGTTAGCTCCTGCAAATTGTCTCTGCTTTTTTTCTATGCATCATCTTGGTACTCCAGTTACTCCAGCTCCTTTTTACTTGTTTGCCATTTTTTTCTGGGCGCATCAACAAGTGTTGGCATAAGAGAAGAACATTTGATTCACATATAACTTTCTTATTCCAGGGCTGATTGTACTCTAGATGTAAGGCATTGTTGGTTTCTCGTTTGGGCATGTATATAAAAACACAGGTTGTAAGTTTGGCTTTTTTTCTAAAGGCTTGGTTTTAGGATTGAAGCTTTTTCTTTTTTGTAAATTTAAGATCAGATTTAAGATCAGATTTGAATAACTGAAAGGGTCACACAAGCATGAGAATATACATTTGAAATAGAAAAGGACTCTCCATTATTTGAATTGTCATTGGGAGTCCACTTAAGGCAAAATCCTTTATTTTCTTTGCAGTGTTTGTGGAAAATGACATTGATCATCTAAATTGACATTATTTCCATGGTATTAAAGGTGATCAATAAACTTCTATTCCACTTTAAGGAAATTATATTCAGTTGAGGAATTCTTTTATTTTATATAAGGTTCCATGGGCCAAAAAGTATATCAATTGCTGCATATCTGAGAATTACATTGTAAACCATATCACAAATCTAAATCTGAATTGCTCCTGTGAAAACTGAGTAATTTTTATATTTGGCTACTGCCAGACAAGAATGTCGTACGCAATCATACATTCTAGGGCATACTATTTTAAATGTACTTCCACATACTTTCTCTTATAGGCCCAGTCCCCATTCAGTGTCATAGTTTGTATAGGATTCCCTTAAAACACTTTCACTTGCTACCCAGGAATTAACCAATTCTCAGTGATGGCTGGAAGGCGCTGCCTTTAGGATTCAGTCTTGCCCATTAAAGCACCATGGTCCTGTGACTTGGGCCCGGTCACTGTACAGTTGCACCTAAGGACCTGCCCTTTTTTCTATAAATGTGGGAGCTAGAGCTGTCGCAGTGAATCACTGGTGTCCCAGCTTTCGTTTAGGTGTGGGGCTAACCTAGGATGACTTTGTTCTTGCGCCATTTGTCTGCCCAGGTACTGAAGTTATTGAAACCAGCAAGCGCAGCATGACAACACACGAGTTGGAGCCAAAGTCCTGCGGTCCAACCCTCCGAGCAAAGTGGAGGATGTGGTCACTGCCGCCAGCATTAGTTAGTCTATGATGCTGGTGAAGGCAAGGCATGCCTTTATCCATGACAACATTGCTTCTTCGGATAATTCTTTCGAGCGGAGGGGCCTATCTGCGGCCCCACAGACCACTCTTTAGCCCTTCTGGCAGAAACCTGTTACCCAAACACAAGTTGACATCACTACTGCCGAGTCATCCCATTCAGCAGCCAGTAACCACCAGCCTGCAAAGTCAGCTGTTTGGGCCTAGTCTTCCATCTGGGCCTAGTCTTCCATCTGGGCCTAGTCTTCCATCTGGGCCTAGTCTTCCATCTGGGCCTAGTCTTCCATCTGGGCCTAGTCTTCCATCTGGGCCTAGTCTTCCATCTGGGCCTAGTCTTCCATCTGGGCCTAGTCTTCCATCTGGGCCTAGTCTTCCTTCTGGGCTTTGTGCCATTTGCAAAGAGATCAGCAAAGGCAAGATGGGCTCCCATTTGAGTGCATCATTTCAGATTTCCCATATGCTGATCACCACAAACCTGAGTGCGACTCCACCACAATACAACTCCAGCGTGAACAAGCGCAAAGTACAACATGCCAGGTCAGGCCTTGGAGAAGCAAATTGTTTCTGACCGTAAACATCCTGCCCCGTGACTGGTCGAGGCTGTGACAACCCAAATGCTGGCTCTGGACCCGCTGTCCTTTTAGTTTGTGATGAATCCTGACATTCGTCCATGTGCTGCACTGAGATGGAAGATCCCAAGTCTGAATTACTAATCTCGCACTGCTGTCCCTGAGCTGTGCTGCAAAGTCATAGTTCAGCTTGACGGCGTGCTTGAGGAATCTGAGGCGCAGAGGGTGCACCTCACCATGGCATATGGAAAAGTCTGCAAAGGAAACACTTAAGGGCCCCGCTCACTGTGTCAACCATGTGTGAAAGAAAACGGCACATGTCGGTAGGGGACTCTACATGCAGATTTTCGACTGGTTGATGCACTAAGCTGCAGATGTGTGCATACAACTCCCGGGCATCCTCAGACAAGCTTTGTTCCAGAGCTCTCAATGTTTTCTTGGCACAGCAGGCAATGGCAGCAATGCCGTAGCTGCCCCTAACCAGGTAGGAATAACCCACATCCTCTGTTTCGTTTATGTGCTTATCCTGGTTGTTACACCCTTCCTCAAGGAAAGTTCCTTACCTGGCATATTGCTCTGTTCACGGAAGAAATGTGCCCGTTTTAGCTGCTTCTGTGTAACATTCACCTTTGCCTCATACCTTTTTGTGGGCTGAGAATGGGGCTGGTGCTGTAGTGTGAGTGAACATACTTTTGTCCTGTTCAAAGTGGTGTCCTTCTGTCCTCCTCCTGTATTGGTTGGTGTTTGACTCCTTCCTCTGCTCATCCCCTTGTTAATTCCAGCACAACAAAAGTCCACTAAAACAAAATGACAGGAAAAAAGTGCCAATGTCGACATGCTCGGTTACAGAAAAGGATGGTGGGGATGGGGTGCAGAGTGACGTTGGTGCAGGGAGTGAGTGAGCATACTTAGCTTGGTTTACTCAAAGTGGTGTTGTCCCGTGTTGCTTGCTTGTTTCCTTCCTTCCGAAGTGGTTGCTGTGGTGGTCTCCGGTTATTCTCACGATGGTGGAGAGAAGCATCTTACTACAGCACAACAGAAGTCCTCAGTGCTGGAATGAGTTCTCTAAGCAACTGAGGGCTTGCTTGCTTGCTGCAGGTGTATGGCGACACAGGAACCCAGTAGGGCAGGCACCTGTGGGTTCTGGCAAGTGTGTATTGGTCACCATTTGCGACTGTGTGCGCCACCTGTCGATCCACTGTCAGCTCTACTCTAAGGGGCTGTTGTGGCAGGTGGCGCTTCCAGTTGTCTTTCCAAGGAAGACAAGGCCTTGGAGTCTTTTGGCAGGAGATGCTAGCTCGACACCAGGCTGCACCTGAGATAGGCTATCGCTGATGCCCTCCTTGCTGCGGCTAACCAGAAGCCGTGGTGAGAGATCTGGTAGTTCCCATGTCGCCTCCCTCCAGAGAGCCAGGCGCTCTTCAAAGCCGGCTTGGGGACTCTGCTTGGGGGTCGAGATCAGCCGGCCTACGTGGATGCATGGCAAGAACTTCTCAGCGGATGTGCATGAGAAGATTCTAGATCTTCCTTTCAAAGGGACGGACCTCTTTCATTCGTCCACTGATGAATAGCTCTTGAAAAAAGAAGACCTTGACGCAAACTGCTAAATCCTTGGCCAACCTGACCAAACCAGGGCAGAAGTCTTTCCCTCAGACCGAGGGCAGGCCCAACTTCAAGCCCCGCTCCTTCGGCAGCTTCAAGGGGCTCAGGGACCACTGTATTTGGTGGCCAGACAGGTCCCTCGGGGACCGTAGGAGAAAGCAGTAGACGACCATGCAGAGTTTTTTACGCTCCTCCTCCCTCCTCCGCTCCGGCCTCGGATGGGAAAAACCAATGACATAACCTCCAGGGAACCCAGCTCACCTGTAGGGGGCCTGCTGGCTCTCTTCAAACAGCTGGAAGTGTTTTCGGGAGTCCTTGAATTCTTTCGATAGTCTCCACGGGCTTCATTCTTCCTCTTTCTCTACTTTCTCCTCCTCTGCTGCAGATTGAGTCACTGGTACTGTTATGGGAGATCCTTTCTCTTTTGCATATGTAATCGATGTCCTCAGTTGGACATGGGCTCTGGCTTCTACTCCAGGGCTATTGCAATACCCAAGAACAACCAGGCTGGCCTGAGGGTAGTCTTGGACCTGTCTTTCCTCAACCTATCGTTACCCCTCGAATGCTTCACGATGATCACACCAGCACACATAGCAGAGTCTCTGTGCGCAAGGGACTGGATGTGTTCCCTAGACCTCAAGGATGCATACCTTCATGTCCCCATCTACCAGCCTCATTGTAAGTTCCTGCGGTACACAATCGGGTCACACCACTGCTAGTGCAAGTTGCTGTTCGGCTTCAGTTTGTCCCCTCATGTGTTCACGAAGCTCATGAATGCGTTGGCCAGCCTCCGCTGGCTGGACGGGCACCACCTGTACGCCTACCTGGACGACTGGCTGGTGAGGGCCTGCTTGCCTGAGGCAGCGGTTCACTCCTGCTAGCGGATGTGCTGCACCAGCTAGGGTTCTCCTTCAACCAATGGAAGTCTCAATTGACCACCCAGGACCTGGTGTTCCTAGGGGTGTGCTGGGACACTGCGCTGCAACCGGTGTTCCCAACACCTGAAAATGCTCCAGTCCCTTCACAGAGCGATCATGCACTTTCGACCAAATTCAACCACCTTGTTCGAACTCTACTGGCACGGCCACAGATGCTATGCGTTTCCTCTCCTCCATTGCTCCAGGGGACCCACCACAAATTCCGGGCCTCATGGGCTGCAGCCTCATCCTGACTGTCCCCAATGGCCGTCGAGGGCTTGGTTCTTGGATCTGCGGCAGTTGCGCTCCGAGGGGCCTTCCATCTTCCCATTCCCGTAATGGGCTTTCTGATGCAGCAGGGTGGGGCGGTGGAGCACCTGGACCCCGCCATGCTGGCCCTCTGTCTGGTTCCTGACCAGGTGAGGGTACTCCACTCCCAGTTTTCAGACAACGGGGACCAGGTTCTGCCACTGGGCTCACAACAAGGGGTTGAACCCCTCCACCCCCCACCTGCTCGGTGGATAACATACTGGCCTTTTCAACACATCGGGCTCGTTCTAGTGTCCAGGTCGATACCTGCTGCACCTACTTGGCGGCCATTAGGGCAACAAGAATTCCTCAAAGCACATTTTCTCAGCACCCAACCCACTAGTTAAGGCATACCTCAACGGGCTGTCTAGGCTACCCCCTCTCCCCCCCCCCCCCCCCACCCTCAATCCATAATCCATAATCCACATCCGGTCTGGGACCTCAACGTAGTTCTTGTGGCATTGCAACGTCAACCCTTCGAGCTGATGGCCTTGCTCGATATCAGGCTGGTCATGCTCAAGGCAGTGCTGTTGCTGGTGCTCATGTCTGCACGCAGAGTCAGCAAGCTGCAGGCCCTGTCATCGTGCAAGCTCTTCACCACGTTCCTCAACGACAAGGTCATCTTGCGCACTCATCCAAACTTCTTGTCCAAGGTGGCCTCTCCATTCCATTTGAACCAGGAAATCGGCCTCCCGGTGTTGTTTCTGAACCCACAAAAAGAGGTGGAAAGGGCTGATGGTGTTTGCGGTTTGGGGGGGTTGGTTCAGGTGGTGTCTTAATTTTCTTGTTGGCTAGACAACTGCGCTACTGTAGCACCATGTATGTTATTATTTGTATATAATTGATATTGTCACTACTGTGGAGAAGGTAGCAAACTGTCCTTGAGCCTGTATCCTACTCATGCATTTGTGGTGTTAAAAAAAGTTTATCCGAATTAGTTACTTAATTTTCTCAACCCATGAACGAATCTAGCTGTATCTGGAGGTTCTTTTGTTTTTGGGGATGGCTGGGTGGTCTACTGCAAACGTTAGGGCTATATAGTTGTGTATTGTGCGAGGGGAGGAGGATGCTCTATTATGGTATTTCAGAAAAGGGCATCGGTTTCTGGGGAGTATGGTTCGATTTGGAGTGCATGTTTATACTACTTCTCATATGCAGTCTGGGACTTGTCCGACTGGCACTGTACCAATTCTTAGTTTCTTTTCTTCTTTGTCTTGTTGGGTCTCTTGTGTGTTGAGGAATGTGTGTGGTGTGCATGGATGTCCAGGTTATTGAGTTGACATGTGCATCATTGTTGGAGTGTACATGGTTTAACTCAATTGAATCTGCTGTACTTCTACTACCTGACCTCTAGGTAGCCCTCCCACATTACCTAGCTCGTAACAGATTTCTCTGTGAGCTACACCGTCAGGCACCTGCCTCACCTAACTCATTAGCATCCCAGCTCTCGCTGTGCTATCTCAACATGCACACCGCCCACACACTGCACATCCTCATAGGTTTAGTTTACATCTTACTTACTAGTAGTTTTGTCTACCTCGTGCCCAAAGGGCAACCCAACAGCCATATCATGGAACTAAGGCACACCACCACACTCACTACTCCCCCCAAAATGCCCGAGATCATACTCAGGCAGCACAGACTCAGAACACGCACACTCCCTTTAGCATTCATCTCCACACCCATGCAGGTAACACTTAGGAACTCACGCCTAGGTTCACGCACTCACGCTAAGACTTGTCGCCCGCCACACACTATTACCTACAAGCGCCAAAAAAGGGCTCTGACGCTCGCTCCTCCCAGAGATCACATGACCAATAAGCCTACTCACAATACCAAAAAGATCATCCCAATTACCGACCTCAAGCCACCTCGAATAAAAAAGCTCCAACACCTAAAATGTGCTCTATTAAATGTTCGCTCACTCAACGCCCACGCTTTAGAAGTCAATGATATCATTACCAGCCAAGACCTAGACATGTTAGCCATAACAGAAACATGGTTGCATTCTGCCTCTGGCCCTACCATCAGCCTAGCTGTACCGTCGGGTTACTCTGTCTTAAGACAGGACAGATTAGCTAAAACGGGAGGTGGGGTCGCACTAATTTTTAAAGACACCCTAGCCTTAAAACAGACTCCCACCACCGGGGAAGACACCACTGACATCCTCTCAGCCAAACTTACCCTCTCCCCTAAAGACACAGTAAACATTCATGTCATATATAGACCTCCAGGCCCTGTCAATAATTTCACAGGCATAGTCAACCATCTCCTTGGAAAAAACATCAAACTAACTTCCAAAACACTGCTTCTAGGAGACCTAAACCTTGGATACAATGACAAATTTGACAAAGCAGCTACCACTCTCGCCAGAAACCTCAGATCTAGGATTCACACAGATAGTTAGTGCCCCGACCCATAATAAAGGGTGTATCTTAGATTGGGTGGCAGATCACAACTGTGGCTCCACCCTCAACTCTAACACAGCCCTTCCATGGTCTGATCACAACTGCCTTCAATTCTGCATCCCCATATCCTTATACTCCAAACCACTAATACTCGCACCGGCCAAGCTAGCCAGAAGTGCCAAAAAACTTACAGCAGACAATATACGTCCCTTTCTCAACAACCCCTGCTTAGCACCTCCCTTCTCCTCTGACCCCAACATTCTAGCAGAGATCTTCAAAGACACCCTCGCCCATGCCATCAACGCCGCAGCTCCTCTTGAAAACAAAAAAGAAAAAAAATCGTTTCACTCCAACTCATGGTTCACGGAGGACCTATTAAATCTACTCCAATGCAAGCGGCAAGCCTTCAAAATATGGCAGGCTAATCCCTGTGATGCCACCAAAGTAGACTATCTTTGTATTTCTAAAAAATACAAAAGTGCCATATTTAAGGCGAAGTCAGAAACCTACAATAAACGTATCATGGAAGCCAACTCCCACTCAAAAGAGCTTTTTACCATCTTTAAAGAGCTCACCGTCCCCCCCAATCTGCACAGATGAGATTGTTAAGGATGAAGCCTGGTGCAATAGCATCCAAACAGCTATGTTACATAAAATAGACCTTCAAAACAAGATAGCAGAACACTTCAAGGCTCTGCACCCCCAACAGACCCTCTCCGTCAATACCTCTAAAGACAAGCACACCTCCAAATTTAATTTCTCTCCAATCACTGAATCAGATGCTCTCCACATCCTCAAACAGCTCAAACCATCTCAATGCAAAGGCGATATATGCCCCCCCAACATCATTAGAGTGTGCGGCACCCCTCACACCGATCATCACAGCATTCATTAACGCCTCATTCAAGACGGGCAAAGTCCCTGACAACCTTAGAGGCGTGGGTGCGCCCGCTCTTAAAGAAACCAACCCTGGACCCTGCCCAACCTAACAACTACCGGCCCATTACAACAGTTCCTTTTCTTCTAAAAATCTTAGATAAAGCTGCACACATGCAGATACAGTCCTACCTGGAAAACAACTCTATCTTAGGTAAAAGGCAGTCCGGATTCCGCAAAGGTCATGGCACTGAAACCGCATTACTAGATCTGAAGAACCAAATTACCCTAATTCTAGATAAAGGCAAGCCGGCCCTTCTGCTGCTCCTAGACCTCTCGGCGGCATTTGATTTAGTCGATCATGCCATCCTCACGAACCATCTCACTCAGGCCGCACATTTTTCCGAACAATCCACAAACTGGATCACCTCCTTCCTCGAAGGAAGAGCAATGAAAGTGTTTTCCAATATAGCTAATGCAGAGCCTACCACCATCAGATATGGAGTCCCTCAGGGCTCATGTACGGCTCCTACCCTCTATAATCTCTTTATCAAACCTCTCTTCGATAAACTGGACGCACTTGGGATCACATACACCAACTACGTTGACGATACCCAAGTGCTCCTCCCGCTCACAGGACTCTACCATCAAGACGCAGCCACCCTCCAGAATATATACGCCACCATCCAAGCATGGATGGCCACGAACGGCCTATGTCTTAACGGAGATAAGACCGAAATTCTCATCCTTGGTCAAAAATCCACTCTCACGAACCTCGACCCACTCTATACCAACTTCTGCATAGACAATTGTCATCCCAGTTCTACCATCTGTTAAAACACTAGGAGTCCACATTGACGCCTCACTCTCCATGGACAAGCAAGTCAACTCCATTGTTTCTGCCTCCGCCCTGAGCACTAAGCTCATTAATGCCATCAAACCTTTCCTAACCTAAGATAACTGCCTTTCTATTGCCAGAGCCACCATTGGAGCCAAACTAGATTATTGTAATGCGCTATTGGCTGGCACCTCCAACTCCAATCTCAACAAACTCCAAACAACACAGAATAATGCACTAAGAGCAGCTCTCAATATACCAAAAAGGGACCAGATCATGCAGGCCAGAAAGGCAGCACACTGGCTACCTGTCAAAGAGCGCATTACATTCAAAATACTTACCACCGCACACAAATGTATCAACCTGTCTGCACCCTCATACCTGTCTGATGCACTAGCCAGATCTCACTCCACCAGACCAACAAGGCAATGCCACACCAACCAACTTAGGGTCCCACGCATCAAACGAGCTAGAGCAGGTGGAATAAGTTTCCCCTACATTGCCCCTAAGCTATGGAACGCACTACCTAGCACGCTCGGAACAGAAACCTCTCTCACTGCCTTTCGAAAAAAATTGAAAACCACCTTGTTTAACTAATTCCTCTTCCTTTGTGTCGTTTACTCTTTTCTCCTCCTCTCCTGTAGCTACTACTCTTCTCTTGCAACTAAGTAATGACTTCACTGTATGTACAACACGTCATTTTCATATCTGTAACAAGCGCCACGATGCCCTCCGGGCTGCCTGTGCGCTCAACAAATGCGAATAAATAAATAAATACTTCTCCAGTGGCGGATGAGTCGACTTAGTGTGATCATGTGCTGAGATTTGGTTGACAAATTTTGTATGAATTTTATGACCTGAAATGTGAAGGGCCTGAATTTCCCACGAAAGAGGAGGAAAGGTCCTGGAGAGGATATGGAGAGCGGGGGCAGATGTAGTCTTTCTTCAGGAAACTCATTTGCTTGATAATTCTAAAGATTTCCTGGGCAACTCGAGATATATGAGAGAGTTGTCTAGCTGCCATTCATCAAAGGCTAAAGGGGTGTGTATTTTATTTCGGCTGGGGGTGAATATGGTGGCTGAAAAGGTGGCTATGGATGGCAAAGGGTGGATGGTATTTGCGAATGTCGTCCATGGAGGCAGAGTGCTCATGTTGGGGTTGCGTTTATGGCCCATGTTGACCGGGGAAGTTTTTTTTTTTGGGTGTACTATCGCACTTGTTACGTGGCATGCGTTGGGAGACTATCATATTGGGTGGGGATTTTAATTGTATCCTTGATCATAAATCGTTCGACTTCATACAGGTTTACGAATGTGGGGGCTTGTAGAGAGTGTGGTCTTTTCCTGCAGAGGTTTGATATAGTGGTTGTATGGAGAATTATGCACCCAACCTTAAAGGAGTGTACTTCCTATTCACCAGTGCATGACTTGTTCTCTAGGATCAATTACTTGTTGATTTCTGACATGCTTATTGATGGGGTCCTCTGTGTGGACATTAGGGAACGTGAGATATCGGATCATGCATTGATGGATTTATGGTTAGATCTGGTTGTAGGGAATTAAAATTTTTGTTAGGTGGCGACTTGACTTAAAACAGGTGTTTTGCATGACTTGGAGGTGGTCACAGGCCTTTAGACTTTCATTGGTCTCATATTTCAGGAGAGTGAGGGCTTGGCAGATACCTTGATGGTTTGGGAGTGTTTTAAGACTGTGACACGAGGGGGAAATGATTAATCTGATGTCTTACTCTAGGAAGAAGGGCCTGGCTGAACTGAAATTGTTGGAGGCTTACTCGCCTGCAGTGGGCATTCGCGTTGACCAACAATGTTGCAGAATGGTTGAAGATGGATCTGGTGTGGGAGAGTTGGAGTAGTAAAATTGATGCACAGGTGGGGAAGGGACTATTCTATGTGAGGCAGAAATATTGGAATATGATGTGGTAGGTTGTTGGCTCGTAGACTGAAGGGGTTAGTGGAGAGATCATAGGTTTAGTGTGTGGGGTGATATGGGTGGTCCTGTGGTTGTGAGGAATTCTGAAATTTGTGAATGTGTTGGCTCCTTTTAGGAGTCCCTGTATCCTGAGGATACTTTTCCATCGAGATCCTGTTTGGATGATTTGTTTGGGTTGATATTTTTGCTCTGGCATGGATGCTCGGATTGGGGTAGAGGAGATTATGGATGCAATAGATCATTTGAATGTTGGCATATGTCCGGGTCTGGATGGTTTTGGGCCGATACCTAAGCCGGGCAGAGATTGTAGGAATTATCGGGCAATTTCATTGCTCAATTGGATATAAAAATATTTTCAATGATTGTGGTGAATAGATTGGTTAAGTGTATAGGATATCTAATTCATAGCGCTCTCTCCTTCTCCTGGCCCATTAAGCGTGTGTCTGTTGAGGCTTTCGCCACCGCCTTCTGTCCCTCCCCCCACCTCTGGTTGTCTCACATCCTGACACAGCCCTGTCTCTGCTCTACTCTTCAATTTCTGATGCTCTTGCCCCTGTCATGAGGATCCATTTGAAGTCCAAAGCCAAGTGCAATTCCTGGTATGACTCCGATCTAGCTACACTTAAACGTAAGTGTAGGGTGGCTGAGAGGAAATGGAGGGCTTCTTGTTCATCCTCTGACAAACTGGCCTGTCGCCTGCTCCAAAGGCAATACCGACTCTGTCCTCACCAAGAAGAGAGTCCACATACAAGCTTCTCTCTGCGGCATCTAACAACTCGGCTGATCTCCTTAAAATCTGCCAGGAGCTTGTTGCCTGCCAGGCTCTTTGTAAGGCCCTTGCCTCTCACTTTATCTCAAAAACCCAAGACATCCTGTCCACCCTCTCGACCCCTGCCCCTCCCCTCCCCTCCCCTCCCCTCCCCTCTCCTCTCCGTTTGTGCTTGCTGACCCTCCTTCATCCACCCTCCCCACCCTCCTTCTAGTCCTTTGCTCTTTTTCCCCTGATGAGGCCGCTAGACAAGTCTGATCTATGAAAGCCTTGTCAAAACAGGTTCATCCCTGTTCCTCTAAAACTATCAAGGACCACATTGAAACCCTTGTTCCAGCTCTTGCTGATTTTTGCAACCACTCATTTCCTCAGGATCCTTCCGCTCCCCTCTGAAGCACACCCTTGTGCATCCTTTTCTCAAGAAACCCACAGCTGTGCCTTCTTGTCCGGCTAACTATCGCCCAATTTCCATTACTCCCTTTCTGGGCAAAATCCTGGAAAAGCTGCCCATCTCTCAGCTTAACCTTCATTCCAATTCTGTTGGCTGTCTCCATGACCACCAGTCTGGCTTCAGAGCTGCCAGAAGCAATGAAATTGCTCTCCTGAACATCTGTGAAGATCTGCTCTCCAACCTTCGCTCTAACATTCCCTCTGTCCTCCTCGATCTCTTCTGCCTTCGACACGGTCAACCATACCATCCTGCGCAACAGTCTCTGTGATAATCTGGGTATCGCTGATCAGGCTCTGGCCTGGCTGACCTCTGCCCTCTCTGATGACCCTCCCAGGTCCAACTTGGGTCCCTCCTATCATTTATCTTCCTCTCTACCTGTGGTGTTCCCCAGGGCGTCTAACCTCTCGCCCTGGCTTTTCAACCAATACCTGGCAACTCTTGGCCACTGCATTGCCATTTTCTGCTCCGATTTCCAGTGCTACGCTGATGACACTCATCTCCGTTTCAGGCTGCCCCCAGCCACCTCCTCTCCCATCTCTGATTGCCTAACTTCCATTCAAGATTGGTGTGTCACCAATGATCTTTGTCCGAATGCCAGCAAGGCAGAGATCCTCCTCATCGGTACACCTTCACCATCCACATATTTCGTGGCATCCCCTCTCTAGTCTCTCCCCGCCTCCCACCCTGCCCACTGCATCTGATTAGTTGTTTATCCTAGTCTTAACTGACCGCCCAGGGCAGCCCTCTGCCTGGCAGCCCCTGCGGCTAAGGGCCCCAAGGCCAAGGGCAGTTCCAACATTGGCGGCTCCAAGATATGTCTGCAGGTGTCAGCAGGTGAAGCCAAGAAAGCCAACAGACACCAACAAAACTGTGAGTGTGGCATGGGTGGGGTGTAGAGCAATTACTCTACTCCAGAAAGCCCCTGTCACTCTACCTTGCCTTCTATAGCGTAGACTGCTATAGACTTAACCAATACATACTTAGGAAGACTTGTGACCACTGTAAATGGATTCTAAACGTTGCCTTGTGATGCATATTAACTTACTTGCCAATTTTAGCTAGTGCCACGCATGTAGGGAACTGAACTTCATCTTGCACCGCATCTAGATAGAAATGTGACTCTTGACATGCACCACACTTAGAATTCTGATCTCTAGCTTGCATCGCATCTGGATGGGGGTGCGATTGTTGGCATGGGCCACTCGTATGGAATTCTGGGCTTTGGCTTGTCGCATCTAGATAGAGGTGTGAATGTTAGCATGTGTCACACCCAGGATTCTTAACTTTAGCTTGCGCCGCATCTAGATAGAAATGTGGTTCTTAATATGCACCACACTTAGGTTTCTGAACTCTAGCTTCTATCGCATCTAGATAGAAATGTGATTCGTAATATGCACCACACTTAGAATTCTGAACTGTAGCTTGCGCCGCATTGAGATACAAATATGATTGTTAGCATGTGCCACACTCGTATGGAATTCTGAACTTTAGCTCGCATCGCATCTAGATAGAGATATGAATGTCAGCATGTACCGCACCTAGATAGAATCCCATAACTGCAAGGACAGCAATGCCAACTAACCAACTAACAATTCCATCCCTCTGCATACACCTCTCAAACTCTAACCAAACGCAACCACAAGCCTAAAACGCAGCAATACGCACAAACTTCACAACAGTGCAACAACAAAACAAACCACACATAGACTTGCACAACAGCACACGAGGACTACTGACCGTAAAACACCCCAAGCCCAGCCAACGGACCCACCGGGCTGAGGCTGCCAACAGCACATCACTGCTCTCTTGCACTTTTCCAGCTTATTTCCCCCTAACCCACCCCCTCTCCTCCCCTTTTTCAGAGCCGCCAGAGTGCCAGGGGACCACTTTGGTGGTGATAGTGCGCGGTACAAATGTCCTTTAACATTAACATCCTTTCCCCTGCCTCTCTGGCCAGCCTCACTTGACCCTCCTCCTACCCCACCTGCGAGGCTAAGAACCTCTGGGTCATCTTTGACTCCACATTTTCCTTCTCCGTCCACATCTCTGAGGTCTCTAAAAAGTCAAACTTCCTACTGCACCTCCTCAGAGGTACTCTGCCTTTCATCTCCTTCCCCCAGAAGCTCATGGTCTCCGAAGCTCTGCTTCTCTCTAGGTTGGACTATTGTAACAGCCTCTTTCAAAATCTACCTGCCTCTATTCTGCACCCTCCAACTAATCCAGAACAGGACTGCAAGACTTGTCCTTGGCCTCAAGCCCTGATATTGTATCTCTCCAGCTCTGAAATCTCTCCAGCTCTGAAATCTCTCCATTGGCTCCCAGTGGATGCAAGGATTAAATTCAAAACCCTCTGCATTGTCCACAAGGCTTTCCGGGGCCTATGTCAAAAATGCCTTCAGCTATCCCTCAGCAAATACCTCCCCTCTCGAGCGCTTCGCTCCTCTACCTCTAACTCCCTCAGGGTCAGTCGTTTTTCAAAGAAACGAGCTGGAGGTAGATCTGTCTTCGGCTGGGGCCTCCCTCTGGAACAGCCTCCCTGCCACTCTAAAACCCGAGGAGAACCATCTCTGGTTCTGGAAGCACCTCAAGACCTTCCTCCTTGCTTCTGCCTTCACTCCCCCTTTCCCCTGCTGATCTGTTCTCTCTTGGCACTGTGCTCCTGGCCACCCTCTGTCCTCCGGGCTAAGGTACCTGTTCACCCTGTCTCCCCCCCCCCCGGCACTGCCTCAAAGCCACCCCTTGCACTGGGTCTGTATCTGTACCCATACAGTCTACCCCGCCCCGCTTTTCTTCATGCACTTATCAGACCTACTGTCTGCTGCCTTAAACCCAGCACATGCCACTTGCTGGCTGCACTACCCTTATTTGTTACTATTTATCTGTTTCTCCTTTGCTCGGCACTTTACACGTCTACCCACTTCCATGCACTTTTCCCCTGCCCCTCTCCCATGCACTTGCGCGTTCTCAATGTCACTGGGCCTAGTAAAATTGTTGTTTTGTTCTCCCCTGTTCCCCTCCCTTCCCTTGTCCCGCTCTGAAACACTTGTGTATGAGTGCGATAGAAATAAAATATCAATATGAGGCAGGGGTGTATTATGTCACCCTTTTTTATTTAACTTTACACTGGAGCTGGGGGGCGTGGCTAGCGTGTGGCGGATGAGGAGCTGAAGCCTTGGAGCTCCTGCCCCAGGCCCCAAATTCATCCGTAATTTATCCTGTCTGACTCTACCCGGGGTGCAGGTTTAAGTAGCATAGGGTGCAGGAGTGCAGTGCGTGCATTTTGAGCACCTTACAGGGTGTGGGATGCCTGATTTATTCCCCAACGGCAGGGAAATGCCAGAAAACCTCCCTGCAAGATGGCCGCCGCCGGGACGTGTTGAAATGGCGGACAACAAACAGTTTGGTTCTGGAATACAGGGCCACCTGTCAGCGGATCTAGTGAAGGACATCGCAGTGATGGGCTGGTGGTCCCAGACAGCAATAGCAGAGGAGCAGCAGGTAAATCCATTGCGCCTCATGCAGCATAGAACATGCGCTCGAACGGCGGACAACAAAGCCTGCAACACTGGGGACAGTAGAGCGGTGCAAAGGAGGACGATAATGTGCGGCAACCCCGCGGGCAGAAGTCGATGTGAGTCGACACATGGAGGCGAAGCACGGAATCCGTGAGTGCAGTGTCGGAGGAGTGGCGCTGGGAGAGAAGGGAGACTGTCCAGCAGAGAGACCTGCTCCCACACACCAGGCAGGAGAGAGGGGAAGGTCGTTGACTGAGCGGAGAAATCCGACAGTACGAGAACGGAACATCAGCAAGAGGACACGGCATGCAGAGGACTACAGAGGGGAAGGTCTGGGGACGCACAGACACCGAGGTGAGGAGCTGGGAGGGACTCCTGCTGGATGAGAACACGGCAGCCAGCAATTATAACACAGCGGTGAAACAGCGCACCAGGATGCGTAAAGTGTACCCTAAGGGGTGCACGGATACAGAGATCCAGCCCAGCGCCCGGACTGGGGAATCAACAGCCGGCAGAGAGACCTGCTCCCTTGCATGTTAACCTGGGAGTGGGACACCACTGATTTGAGAGCTGCCACCCTCTTGAGAAGCGGGGGGCATTCAATAACGCACCGCACAAACGCAGGCAAGTGGGAACACGGTATGGACATATGAGGTGGGGGGGACAAAAACAGGCCCACGTGGGAACGGGTGCAGCCACCATCTGTACGCAGCCAGACGAACAGCAACATATTACCGAGAGAGAGCCTGGACAAAAGACACAAGGCTCTTGCAAAAGGCAGGAAGCGCAGAGACCAAATTGAGGAAGGGGCCTCACGTTGTGGGAATTAAAGGGTCTGTCTCATCTACACGTGACCGCCACTGGGGCAACCATAACCATAAGGACACGGGAGGTAGGGGGCCGGGCCTCACAAACAAAAACGACAAGAAACCCAGACATATGACAAGGCACTATATCCACGTCTGCAGGCAGCAAATTCAACAACCAGTTTGCACATCCAGAGCGGGGCAAGACCCTCGGTGCTAGCACAATGGTGAAGCGGCAACAGAAGATGGATACATTCTCAGCCCCTAAACAAAAAGCGCCCAAAACCCAGGGCACAGGAAAATGACAAGCCATAGGACAGAGAGTGGGGGGGAAGCGAACATTTTACATTGGAAGGGATCATGGCAGCTATTCAAGACATTCAGTGGAATCCTGGATGCAGGAGGTCGGGCGGAGGTGTCTCTACTACGAGCCGACCTGCGCAAATCTTGTGAAAGAGTGACAGAAGTGGAGCAGCGTGTAAGCGCAGTGGAGGACGATCTAACCAGGCTAAAAAAAAATCAGGTGTGAAGACTCATTGGAGCGACACAGGGGCTTGAGATGAGGGCGGAGGATGCCAAAGGTTTCTCTCGCCGCAATAACATATGCCTGATGGGAGTCCTGGAGGGCCGCGAGTGACCAAGTACGTAACTGTATGTGGAAACGTTGATCATGGAGACCCTACGTCCAAAAGGCTTATCGAAGCTCTTTACATTTGAGAGTGCACAGGGCACCAGGCAGACCACCACCAGGGGGCCAGCCCAGGGCGATAATCGCCAAGCTTTTGAACTTGAGATAGGGACACAGTACTACAGGTGGCACACAAAGCCGGATACATCGAAGCATCAACGCCAGAATGCTAATCTTCCCGAACTTCACACAGGAGGTGCAGAAACGGAGAGGTCCTTCGTCTCAGTGCGTTGAAGGCTTCCCAAACTGAATTTTTGCTAAATGACCATTTTTCCGGCGAAGCTAAAGATAATGGACGAGGGGTGCTCCCTCATATTCACCTCTCCGAAAGACGCCTGGTACTGGCTGGAGGCAAAAAGCTCTGAGCGAACAGCGCAGGGCCCGGAAGGCCGGCAACAGAAGTAATGAGGACGGCCCCTACCGACCAAGGCCAAAGTTAATGTTGTTGAGTCTGGAAGTTAAGCACAGTGCCCCGAGAGAGCAAGGACGCAAGTGATGCACGCTCTAAGGGTAGGATGACTGAATTAGTAGGGGTGGCTGGGGCAGGGAAACGCGCAAACCCACCCCGGAATTGGGACCCGTCCTTCCCGATTGAGACAGGTTGAAGGGGGAGGGAGGGAGATGCAGTTGGAGAGTTTGCGGGGGGGGGGGTGGAGGGGAGGGAACATGTTTATTAAAGCGGGCATGGGGGGGAGTCTGGGAGTTATGGGAAAGTTAATCACGTGGGGGAGGGGAATAGTTCGGAACTCAGTGCTTACCAGATCCAGGGGGGAAGGCATCAGACTGAATGCCCACTAGAACATAGCTCACCCAGAATGGAGGGATACCGATCTAGACAAGGGTAGGACCCACGTTAGAATAGGAACATGGAATGTGCGGGGCTTGGGGAGTGGTTGGAAGAGAGTAAGGGTAGGGCAATACCTGAAGAGGCACGGGGTGCAATTGGCCCTGCTACAGGAGAATCATTTGCAGGGGGTATGAGACTTCATACTATACATACGCAAGGGGAGTCTTGATTTGGGTGTCCACCAGACTCCCTTTACAGGTGGAGCGCACAATGGGTGACACAGAGGGCAGGATGATGGCCCTGGTGGTCCAGTGGGAGGAGCAAGATATGTGTGGTGAATTCATATGCCCCGAATGTGGATGAGTCTTCATTTACATCGGTGATTGAACTGATGGGTAGCTAGTGTGTGGGGCTGTACATCGGGGAGCGGGGGGATTTTGATTGTGTATTGGACCCAGAAATAGACAGCACAGGAAGAGGAGTCGGAATGAAACCAATGGCGAGGTAGGAATCAAGACTGGTGGTTGAGAGGCTGGACCTAGTGGAGCTTTGGAGAGAAACGCATGGATCAGAGCAGGGGTACTCTTTCCGTTCTGGGGTGCATGGGATATTTTCTCAACTGGATTACCCATTTGTGGGAAGGGAAACCTTATCATTGGTTCCGAGACCCGACATATCTGAATAGAACACTGTCAGACCCTTCACCATTAGTCTCTGGGATTGAGGGAGTCCGAAACCACTCTGATATAAAATGATGGCGCATGAGGCAAGGGCTGTTGGGAGACATGGGTATCGTGCAAACCTTGAGAGATGCGATCATGTCATTTTTTTAACAAAATTAGGGTTCAGTGGATGACGTGGGAGTGTAATGGGAGGCATTTAAAGTGACGCTTAGAGGTGTATGTATGTCTCTAAAGGCTGGGGTCTGGAAAACGCTGGATAATATAATTAAATGCCTGGAGGGGGAAATCGGGACACGGGAGGTGGATCAGGAGGGGGTCCAACAGGTGGGGGGAGGGGGGAGAGTGCTGGCAGAAAAACTGGCTTCACACAAGGATGCCCTTGACTCATTAGAACGATTTTGATATGGAGTTATATACAGCCAGACTCGATGGGGAGGGCGATAAGGTGGGGCAACTCCTGGCCTGGTTGATAAAGCAAGAAAGTCGGGTAAGGGCAATAACTCAGCACTAATTCTCCCTTAGATTTCCTGATTTATCTCAACAAGGTATAAATGGGGTTTTCCAGGGTTATAATGAGAGATTGTACCAGTTGGAGAAAACCTTCTCAGACCAAGAAGCATCGGATTTACTTGATTTGGTGCACATGTCAAAGCTGGGAATGGAGGATGGGGACGGCCTAGACTCGCCCATCAGGGATGGGGAAATTATGGGGTGGAGCTTTACAGAACCTTTGCAGATATATTGGTCCCTCAACTGAAACTGGTCTGACAATGCGCTCCAGAAGGGAGTGTTACCAGAATCAATGAGGGAAGCAATGATTACGGTCCTGTTTTAAAAAGGGGGTTGACCCGCAACAATGTACCTCGTATAGACCGATCTATTTGCTAAATGTGGACACGAAAATCCTGGGCAAGGTGATGGTGAATAGACTGGCGAGAGTGGCCCCGTGCCTGATACACCAAGACCAGTGTGGACTCATAGGGGGACATGATACTAGTATGAACCTGCGCAGGGTGCACCACGTTATGTACCTGGTGAAGAATACGCGAAGGGATCTGGCCTTGGTGGCGATCGATGCGGTCAAGGCCTTTGATTCGCTGGAATGGCCATGGCTATTCAATGTACTAGAGGCATGTGGCATGGGGGAGACAATGAGGTTGTTAAGACTATTATATAACGCCCCACAGCCAGTTAAAACAGGGGTGTGGGTCTCACATAGGCTGAGCTTAGAACGGGGTACAAGGCAGGGTTGCCCCATCTCTCCCGTCATATTTGCCCTGGCGTTAGAACCACTGGCGAGGTACCTTTGTGACTATATTGTGGAAACTGGCATACAGGTGGGGGGCGGGGGCGGTATCAGGTAATATTATCCCCATATATATGGTCGCCGTACATAATATCGCTGGGAAAAGGTTGTGGCGATATTATATGGGTGACCATATATATGGGGATAGGGGCAGACAAAAAAAAGGTTTGCGGGTTGCGGGGGTGTCCCCCGCATGTTCCATGCAATAATGTCCCCACAAAAAACGGCCATTTTTTGGCGATATTTTTGCATGGCGATATTTTTGTGGGGACATTATTACATGGAACCGCGGGGGCTGACACACAGCATCTCACTCTATGCGGATGATGTGGACAACCCGGTAGATAATATCCCGGTAATTTTAGAGGTACTAGACAACTTCAGGAAATTGTCGCGGTTTCAGGTGAACAAAGATACATCGTTGGTATTTCCACTGGCAGCCCTAAGGGAACAGAGGGAGGAAGACTTCTCATGCTAGGGGCTCAGCTGGGAGTGGGAATCCTTTAAATATCTGGGGATCCAAATTTATCATGAGGTAGTAGAGACATTTTTACACAACACCGGGAGGGCACTTACATGGATAGAGGAAGCGGTTGCATTCTGGAAGAAGCTACCTCTTTCCCTAAACGGGGGAAGATCGCACTCTGCAAGATGGTGGTCCTCCCGCGTTTATTGTACTACTTTACAAATATCCCATACATAGTGAAAAGGAAAGGTGTTCTTCAAGATGCTGGAAAAGATGTTGGGGGAACTATTGTGGAATACGGGGCGCACCAGGGTGGCCATGCCGACACTGCGCCGTAGAAGGGAAGAGGGCGGGCTCAACATGCTAAATTTCGAGCTATATTACATGGCAGGACGGCAAGCTGGCAGACTGGCCCGGAAGGGGAGTTGAAAGGACTAGTGGGAGAGTTGCCTCCAGGGAGACAGGGGATAGAACTATTGGAGGGAGGCATGGGAGACTCAGTGGTCTTTAATACAGTCCGGGGAGTATGGGCGAAGCTACTAAAGAAATTACAGGTGTATAGTAAGGGGTTCCCGATTGGATTTGATGCCACCATTATAGCGGCCCTGCAGAATGTGGGTCTCAAAGATCTGATGGAGATGCAGTGCGCCACGGTGGGGGACCTCTTTAAGGATGGGAAACTGCTGACATTTGAGGAGTGGGGACAAATATATCAAATAACGAAAGGTCACTTCCTCACGTATAGAAAATAGGCACCTCGTACTAGAGGAGATACAAATAGGGGCACACACAATAACTCACGAGTTAAGAATATAAATTGACAAGATTCTAAATTTGTGCACATGTATCATATTTGTTTCTTTATATTGTTTTTTTTCGTTTGATTTCAAATACTTATATTAAACATACCAGTTTGCAGACATATATGTACTTCTTGGTTATCAAGTTTTGTAATATATAATTAATTGAAACAAGTAACATTTCACTCTCACTTTACATTTAGACAATAACATTGTTTTCACAATGTAACCAATGTTCACATTATTTCTGTTTTTCAAAAGAAATTATCCTGATATGTTGATAGATATTATATGCCAAGGTAGTAAAATGTATGGCAACGTTATGGGAGAACATTCTGGAGGAACACCCATCAATGCAGACTCTTCTGGGTCTGAAGGAGGGCAGGGTATCTAGGGTGTATAGGGCTTTCCAGGCAGCAAGGTTGGACGGATAATTGGTTGTTAAGAGTGAGTGGGAGTCGCGGGGGGGCGGCAGGTGTTAAGGGGGGTGTCTAGGAACACCCGATTACGGCTCACTCAATTCTATTATCTACAGAGTGTACCCTACACCGGGTATTCACATGATCAATCACGCAGCATCACATGCATGCACCGGGTACGGAGGTGAACACACCGGCTTCTGGCACATGGTCTGGGACTGCCCAGTGGTGGCAAAATATTGGGAAGAGGTGGTCAGTAAAATGAATGCCATCATAGGAGGTAGCTATGAATGCACACATGAGGTGTGTCTGTGGGGGCTCCTCCCGCGAACAAAAAGGTACAAAAACAGAAATAGGATTGCACGTTTCCTCCCGATATTGGCCAAGAGGCAGATAGTAATAGAATGGAAGAGGGGGGCTGGCCCATCAGTGCAATTGTGGCTTCATGAGGTACGCCGCTGGGGCATGGCAGAAATGGATTACCTGAATAAGCACAGAGACTTTGAAGGGGAAAGTGAGTTGGTGGTGGATTGGTGTCAACTGTTAAACAAGCTTGCATTTATGCAAGATTTAAAACCACCCTGAAAGCAAGCAGGGCGATGAAGACAGACGAGAGGCCTAGAAAACCTGGATCAGGAGGGATGGGGGGGGCACACCCCTTACCGACAGCGAAGAGGAACATAGAGAGGGGTCTATGGTACAATGAGGGATGAGGTGGCACTGGGGGATGGGGGGAGGGAGTTGGGGATGGGAGGTTGGTGGGGCCAGGAGGGAGAGGGAAGGTGAGGGGGAGTCAGATGGGGAGGGTGGGAATTATAGGGGCAAATGGTAAATTAATCTGGAGCGACAGACGTAACAGGAAGGTTGAAGCTCAAGAATGGGCTGGAGATGGACAAGGACAACAAGGGAACCCTATCGGACAAGAGCAAACTATATTCTGCCAGGAGGGTGCTCGACTACGGAGACAGTATGGGGAGGACGAAGGAGAGTAGGATGGGTAGAGCTTGCAGAAACAACCATGATGTTCTTGCGGAGGGGGAAATTGGATGGTGTGCACTGTATGATCTACGACCTTTGGCTTCCTGTCTCCATATTGCCCAGTTGTGATGGTTATGAATTGTTTGAAAATAATAAAAATGTTTGATTAAAAAAAAAAAAACTTTACACTGGAGCTGCTGGCGGCTTTTATTCGCCGTAAGCAGGGTATTCGAGGCCTTACCTTGAGGGTGGTAAAGAAATCAAGGTTTTAGCATATGCGGATGATATGGCAGTTGTCTTTTCTAATCTGGGTGACGGTAGTGTGTTGTTGAGGGATACCTTTAAGAGAGTGGGTAGACTTTCGGGTCATAAGATCAATTGGGATAACACTGAGGTCTTTCTGTTCTCCGCGACTTGTAGGCGGGGGAATTTTGCAACATGGACCTGTAAGTGGTCAGATTCTCATGTAAAATATTTGTGGGTTGATCTGATTCGAGATTTGAGGAAAATTAGGTTTAATGTGAGTACAATGAGGTGTTTTTGAGGGATGTGAGGAAATGGGAGAAATTACCATTGGGCATTTAAGCTAAGATCAATGACATTAAATGAAGGTTCTATATATTATTCAGTCACTCCCCCTGCTGTCGCAGAAGAAATTGTTGAAAAGATTCTTTCAAAACGTTCTATCGGGCGAGAATAAGAGGCAGAAGATCCCAAGCTTTGTTTCTAAAGCGTAGTGTTTGGGAGGGTGGCTTTGGTTAACCAGATCTTTGATCACAGAGGGATTTTATTAAAAAAGGCGGCCCACTACTTCGTGCTGGCGAACTCCATGGAACCACTTTGGATGACCATAGAGAGACCGGTTTTCTCCTTTTTTGCTGGATAATATTTATTCTATGGGGAAAATGTCAAGTATAAGTGATAAGTTACCTACGGCTGGTGAGACTCGAGAGGTACTTATCTTGTGCTTGACTTCGAATGACCAGAACTTGGGAATAAATCATGGAGCTTCGCTTTGGCACAACTCAGGACTTCCAATTGCAAATAACACTGTTGGCGGCGCTGGATCTCATGGGGGGCTACTCTAGATAGGTGTCGTGTTACGAATGGCCCCTTTTGCAGATTTTCAGTGTCAATACGGTTTGGGGAATAGGGAATTGGGTTGATTTAGGGAATTAGTCACTTTTGTGGATGCAGAAGGTTGGACCTGAATTTGCGACTTACCCAACAGAAGATTTTGGTTCGCCTGTATTGGACACCGGTACGGTGCATGGTTTGGATCTGATGGATACTGACGTGTGCTGGGGCTGTGGTAAGGGCTGGGGTACTTTGTTACATATGTTGTGGGTTTGTCCCAAAGTGCATGAATTTTGGGAGTGCGTGCTGGACAGAATGGACCCAGTTTGATCTTTGAGTTATCCTAGGAACCCTTGTAAGCTCTTTTATTGTCTGGCAGAGGGACATGCGAGATTGCTAGGTGGTATGGACAGTAGACATGCAAAGCATTGGTGGTGCCGGCGAAGCAGGTCCTAAAGGTCTGGAAAACGAGGAAAAAGCTGCAGGTGGAGAATGGTCTGACTTCAAGAGGGTTTTGTTCCGTGGGCAAGGTCGGGAGAACTTTTATTTGGATCTTTGGGCATCCTTTCACAACCTCTATGGTTGGTATTAATTGCTTTGTGTTGTAGTGGCTGGTGGGAGACCTGAGTGTGGCGCATGGGTGTCTGTGTGTGTGTGTGTGGTTGTCTGTATGCGGTGTCTCCAAGTTTTTTGTGTTTGATTGTAGTCTGGTCTAGGGAGGGTATGTTTAGGAATGGCAACATTGTGTGTGTTATTGTTTTTATTTCTTTTCTTTTGCTGTTGAACTGAATTTTCATTGCTTTGATAAATGTTGTATTGATTGGCAGGAAACTCTGCTATTGCCGGTGTGGTTCTATTCCTATTCTGTTGTACTTCATGCATATAATTTGGTTTGTCTTTCTTTAAGTGACAAAATATAAAATCTGTAAGTAAAGAGGTTAAAAAGAAGAAATATAAACCTGAACTTTGCAACTCCATGATTCAAATAAGATGGACGCCACTTTGACATGTGTACCCTCTTGTTCAGTTCACGTAGGTCTGCACAGAGTCTACATTGGGCTTGAATATTCCTAGTACTGGGTTATTAGAGTGCTGTGAAACTGACAAATATTGCCATGTGATTCCATGGACATGCGGCATCCTGTACTGTTTAACAAATATTGATGACATATTGGGGTCTGTAGATATTGAATCTAGATACATTTGTCTCAATTGTCTATCGGTCGAACTGCTATTCAGCCTAAGCAATCTATTCTTCAACATTCTGATGGAAACCTGGAAATATTTCTGGGGTATCAATTTCTGAAGTGTCTTTTAGTTTGGGGTGGGGGGGCGATCTCTGTGGCATCAGCCTGGATGAATGATGCCTTTGCATCAAGGTACTTTGATGTGAACTTCAGCAGCGTAAGGTAGCATTTGAGCTGACCTAAATCCCTCATTAAGATCATTGAAATCCATTGGTTCTCTCCCGATCTCTTTGTTAATGAAGTCCAAATTGATTGCTAATTGTTCTAATGTCATTCCCAGTATAATCAGAAATAACATCTTACAATCTCAGCAGTTATGTTCTGTTACTTTGCATTTATGTAGCGCCTTATGTACCGTTGGTATAGTCTCAAGGCGCTGGTAGGTTGAACGCCCTCGGGAACCGAAGTTCAAGTCAGTAGAGCGAGTAGAGAGTCTCAAAGGTGCGTGTGAGCACCGTATGTTTGCAGCTGGTGTGGCATTCGTGTAATAGCTGCTTCTTAGCATTAGGTGTGGTGGTTGATCGATCAGGAGTATGTGTTCGTTCTGGCAGGTTTATCCAGACCGATTCTGGCTCTGTTAGGCCTGAGGAGAGCGCCTGGCTGGAGGGTGTGTAACCAGCAGTGTTTAGCGTGATGGGGAGTATGAGGCGGATGTTGGTATGAGAACAGCTATACCGAATGGTGTCATAGTATCTCTGTGTTCCAGTTGAGTGGTGGTGTAAAGAGAGTGAGCGTGGTGATGTGATATGATGGTTTACATGCTCTTTCAAATGTTCTATGCACTCTAAACCATTCCATGTATGTTGTGTAATTCTGTGCGCTCCCATCCGTTCTATGCACTCCAACCCGTTCTATGCACTCCGATCCGGTCCATGTATTCCAAGTTGATTTACGCACTCCATTCACATATTACACCGGTAACTTTCACATATTACACCAGTACCTTCCACATACTTCAACCGTTCCATCCACATAAGTCACCCGTTCCATCCATATACGAGACACATTTCATCCACATACTTCTTGTTCCATCATTCGCACACGCACCCGCTCTGCGCACACGCACCCGCTCTACGCACCCGAACCCGCTCTGCGCGCACACACCAGCTCTGCGCACCCGTCCCCTCTGCGCAGCCGTCCTCCGTTCTTGCGCCCTTCCACCTTCTACCGATTTCGTCTGCTCTACTAGCTTCGTTCATTCATCATGCATTATAGGTTCAGGCCATGTCACTTGTCATACGCACTGGATCCATTCTGTGCTCTGTTTCATGCACTACACCCGTCTCATGTACTTGAATCGTCTATTCTGTACTTTCCGTTTATGCCATGCACTCATACATTCCATGTCACCTGTCTGTGTACTCATCAGTCTCCTGTGTTCATCTTTCCATCGTCTTCTCTTTATTCATTTTGTTCATTTGTCCATTGCAATCATTACGTCCATTTCATTAATTTAAAACGCAATTACTGTTTTCGGACGATTTATTCTTTTTATCCATTTCACTGCATTGATCTACTTTCCTCATTCTATTTTGTTTGTCCTCTTAGTTTACATTAGCGGTTATTAGTTGTCGATTTCTTGCTTGGATCTTGATGTTGTATTATTTGTCTTATTGTTATTCAAGATCTAGTAGTTTGTTGGGTTGGTGTCATTGCGATGCTGTTATTCAGTGAGTTATTTTTAGTACAGGGTTGGTTTTAGGGGAAGAGCCAAGTTTTCAGTAATTTGCGGAAAGACATTAGATCTTCAGTTAAGCGGATGTGGGATGGGAGTGCGTTCGACAGTATGGGGGCCAAGGCTGAGAATGAGGATCCGCCTAACCTGACTGAGTTTGTTTTAGGTATGACTAGGAGGTTGGCTGAGCTAGATCTTAGAGTACGTGGAAGGTGATAGGATTTTAACTTGTCTTGAAGATATTGAGGTCCGGTTTTATGCAGTGCTCGGTGAGAAATGCATAATGTTTTGAAGGTCACCCTTCGGGCCACAGGAAGCCAGTGCTGAGTTTTGAGGGCTGGGGAGATGTGGTCTCTCGGGCCGAGCTCTAGTAGCAGTTTGGCTGCAGCATTTTGTGCTCTTTGTAGTTTATTCAGTTGGTAAGCGTGGATTCCGAGGTAGTCGGTTAGCGTAGTCCTGTCTTGATATAACAATTGACTGGACTGCAGAGAGTCTGTTGGGAAAGAAGAGATCTGGAAAGATGCGCCTAAGAGTTTTAAGGTGGTAGTGGCAGGACTTTGAGACGTTGTTGACGTGGCGCGAGACTGTTAGGTCAGAGTCGAGGGTGCATCCAAGGTTTTTTACTGACTTAGAGGGAGTCAGTTAATTGCCCATGGCAGATGGCCAGGGTAGTGGGTGTGGAAAAGGTTCAGAGTTGCCACATACCATGATTTCGGTTTTGGAGGGGTTTAGCAAGAGGTGGTTTCTGGTCATCCAGAGCTCTGTCGAGGAGGCAGGAAGCGAGGTCAGGTCGGCATTTGTGTTTTGAGGTCAGGAGTTTTATAATTAGTTGAGTGTCATCAGCATAGTTGTAATGCAGGATGTTCTGTGAACGAATTATTGGTGGGAGTATGTTCAGAGATTGAACAGGAGAGCAGATGTGCATGCTCCTTGTGGAACTACCGTGTCGACTGGTCGGGCTTGGGCGGAATAGGTGGAGAGTAGCGTTATTTGGTACCTATCTTTGAGGAAGGAAGCTATCCAGTTTAGAGCGGTTCCACGAATTCCTAGGGAGTGGAGGCAGTCAAGGAGGATTGAGTGATTGATTGTGTCGAAGGTGGCTGATAGGCCGAGAAGGATTAATGCATCGCATCCTGCGCTGTCTGCCGTAATTTTAAGGTCATCCCAGATTGAGGCTAGGGTGGTTTCAGTTCCATGTCGGGCTCTGAAACCTTATTGAGCAGGGTCTAGGAGATGTTGGCTTCGACAAAGGCATTTAGTTGGGCGTAGGCGGTCCGGTCGTTGAGTTTGGCAAGGAACCTTGTGTTTGAGATGGGCGGTAGTTTTTGGGCTCGAGAGATCGAGGGAAGGTTTTTTTAATAGAGGTTTGACGTGAACCGTTTTGAATGCGTCAGGGAAAATTCCCGAGGCAAGTGACATTTATGATGGTTCTTGCGTGATTTCCTGCGCAGGTAGATGCAAAAATGTCTTTAAGGGTTGTGGCCGGGCAAGGGTCCAGCGGGGATCCGGATGGTTTGCGGGCACAGAGGAGTTTGAGAAATTGGTCAGCTGATATCGGACTAAAGGAGTCGAACGTTGGTTGGCTAGTGGTCGCTGGCGGTGGGATGGCTCGTGGGATCAATCTTATGATTGATTTGGTTCGAAATGTGATTTTCTTGGTATACCTGCTAGTAATCGGGTGTTTTGAATAGATCACATCAAGACCAGATTCCCATTAACTATTAGATCAAATGTGGGAATGTACTGATTCTTCTGTAATTGGGCTAGCAAACGTTCAGTGACACAACTTCTTTCTCGAGTTAAGCAGACTTTGGAGACCACTGGAACCGTACCTTCATATAGTTGACTAGGGATGAGAAAGAGTTCGCCCTTCCTTTTGTATGGTAACTAAACTACTTATTTTAACACTTAAGTTATCTACTGGTTGCTGTTGACCCTCATGGGAGGTCCATTGTGGATAGAATTTGTGTGCCTTTCCCTCATCTGGTGCAAGATTAATATTTTAAAGGTTTACTGGATATCATCTTGCTCCTTTACAGATTGGATAGTGAAGAAGGGAATTTCGCTCACACTTACTCATCAGGGGAACGTCTGGTAATCCAGGTCAGGCAAAAATAGCCCATTACAAGAAGAGCAGGATGGACCTTTGCTCTCACACCTGCTTAATGCAAAAATTGTGCCATCCGCATTGAAATCTGAAAGTTACTTTGGTGCATCAGTGTGCATGTTTGATCTTCTTGCCATCTGAATTTGCAAGCCATGAGCCACGTAATCCAGACATGGAAGTACATAACAGAATTGCCTTGCAGGGGAGTGTGGTTTACATGATTAATCTAAAGATATATTTCTGAGTTTGGCGCAAGCAAGAGAAGGGTTAAGTACCAGGAGACATCATTGGCATAGTTGGAGATCGTACTTTTCCAAGTTAATAAATAGCCTTGTGTGATTTCGCTTTTTTCAGGTACACCACCAATATTGTGTAATACAAAATGGTGAATAACTCCTATGTGCTTAGGTTTGTCTGATAACTGGTGCATAGCAATAGTAGTACATATAAGGAGACATACTCCCAGGAGGATAGCTCAGGGGCAACATGCATGCCTTGGAAGCAAGACGACACGAAGCAACACTGGTTCGATCCCCAGGTCTGCGCTTAGAAATCTCTGGGTGTTTAAGCGCATTATAAATACGCAACTAGACAAAAACAATTACACAACAAAAAAAAACAATTCCTGTAACAGCGCCTCGATGCCCTTGGGCTGTGTGAGTGCTTTAAAAATGCAAAATAAATAAAAATACTTGCATCATTGCTGTGACCTCTGGAACGCTCGCCCTCTGTTAAGACTTGGAGATCGCCAAGGCTGTAGGGTGGCTGAGAGGAAATGGTTGGCATCTTGTACATCCTCTGGCAACTGGCCTGTCGCCTGCTCCAAAGGCAATGCTGACTGTCCTCGCTAAGGAGAGAGCTCACATCCAAGCCCACATTTCTACGGCTTCTAACAACTCGACTGAACTCTTTAAAATCTGCAAGGAGGCAGCCGGTCCTGCCGCAAATCTCTACATCTCCTGTCCCTTCCCAGGCCCTCTTTACGGCCCTGGCTTCCCACTTCATCTCTAACACTCAGGACATTCTGTCCACCCTCTCGGCTTCTCCTGCTTCTCCCTCCACGCTCCCCTCTCCTTGTGACCACCCCCACTTCCTTCTCTGCCTTTCCTCTCCCCTGACGAGGTTGCCAGACAAGTCTCATCTATAAAAACCTCATCTAAACCGGTTTCTACCCTGTTCTTCCTAAACCATCAAGGATTACATTGACACCCTCGCTCTAGCCTTGGCTGACTTTTGCAACCACTCCTTCGCCTCTGGAACCTTCCCCTCACCCTGAACCACTTTTGTGCACCCTCTTCTCGAGAAGCCCTTAGCCGACCCCTCCCTTCCGGCTAATTATCGCCCGATCTCGATCACTCCTTTCTGGGCAAACTCCTGGAAAGGCTGGCCATCTCCCAGCTCAATCTTCACACTGAATTTGTTTGCCATCTCCATGACCATCAGTCTGGCTTCAGAGCAGCCAGAAGCATGGAAACTGCTCTCCTTAACATCCGTGAAGACGTGCTCTCTAACATTGATTCCTCATCCTACTGGATCTCTCCTCTGCCTTTGACATGGTCGACCATGCAATCCTGTTCAACAGGCTCTGTGATAACCTGGGTATCACTGATCAGGCCCTGGCCTGGTTAACCTCTTTCTTCTTGGACCGACCCTCCCAAGTCCTACTTGGGTCCTCTCTCTCGCTCTACCTGTGGTGTTCCCCAGGGGTCTAACCTTTCTCCCTGGTTGTTCTGGCACCTCTTGCCCACTGAGTTGTTGCTTTCTGCTCCAATTTCCAGTGCTATGCGGATGACACCCAGCTCGCTTTCAGCCTCCACACTGCCGCCTCTTCTCTCATCCTGGATTGTCTCTCTGCAATCCAAGAGTGGTGCACTGCCAATGATCTCTGCCTGAATGCCAGCAAGTTGGAAATCCTCCTCATTGGCACTCCTGCACCCCTCTTTCCCCTCACTCTCTGGCCGGCCTCCCTTGGCCCTCCTCCTGCTCCCACCTGTGAGGCTAAGACCCTCGGGGATATCTTTGACTCCACATTCTCCTTCTCTCCTCACATCTCCGTCTCTAAGAAGGCAAACGACCAAATGCACCTCCTGAGAGGTATTCTCACTCCCTCCCTCCCCCTCGCCCCCCCACCAAACCACAAGCTCACTGTTTCTAGAGCTCTGGATCGCTCCCGGCTTGACTACTGTAACAACCTCTTTTTAAATCTTCCCGCCTTTACTCTGTCTTCTGCAACTCGGACTGCGAGACTTGTTCTTGTCCTTGGCCTCAAGCCCAGGGATCGTATCTCCATCACTGAAATCTCTCCATTGGCTCCCAGTGGCTGTGAGGATCAAGTTCAAGACCCTTTGCATTGTCCACAAGGTCTTCTGGGGTCTGGGACCAAAATACTCCAGCGTTCTCCTCCGAAGTATCTCCCTACTCAAGCTTTTCACTCCTCCAACTCCTAGAGGGTCAGTCGCTTTTCCAAGCAATGAGCTGGGGGCAGAGCTCTCTCTTCGGCAGGCACCTCCCTCTGGAACAGCCTCCCTGCCACTTGAGCAGAACCACCTACAGTTTGGGAAACAGCTCAAGACTTTCCTCTTTGCTTCTGCCTTCTCTATTCCTCTTCCCGGCTGATCTCCTGTCTGATACTGCACTGGTTACCTGGCTACCCTCTGAACCATGGCCCCCGGTCCCTCCCTTCCCAGCTGCACACCTGCACTGCCTCTGGGCAACCCTCCTTTGTATCTGTAACCCTACAGGCCTCCTACCGGCACTATCACTTGCTGTTCTGCACTTAACCTTGCACTGCCACCTGCTGGCCACACTTCTTGTTTTCAATGTTTTGATACTATGTCTTGCACTTGCTCCTCCTCCCCTTCCTTCAGCACTTTTCCCCTTTCCCCCTGCACATGCGCAATGTCACTGAGCCTAGTGAGATCGTTGCCTCGTCACCCCCTTGTTCCCCTCCCCTGCCTCGCCTTGAAACACTTGTGTATGGGCACGCTATAAATAAAATATATCATATCAAGGGGTAAAGCGACTTCATCCCCTCGATCTCCAACCCAGCTACCGGATGGGACCTGAATGTTGTTCTTACCAGACTGATGGGACCTCCCTTTGAACCCATGCAAAAGGCTAGCCTTAAAGCACTCCCCTACAAAATTGCCGCCTTGGTGGCAATCGCATCTATAAGTAGTGTTAGTGAATTGCAGGCCCTCTCCATTCAAGACCCATTTGTCACAATTCACAAGGACAAGGTGATTTGCGCACACAACCTTGCTTTACTTCAAAAGTTATCTCAAAGTTCCATGTAAACCAGTCCCTAGAACTACCCACCTTTTTCCAAAACCCCACTAATGTGGCGGAAAGAAGCCTCCACACACTGAACGTAAGGAGAGCAGTTATCTACTATCTGGAAAAGACAAAGCCACTAAGAAAAACAAACCAGTTCTTCGTGTCAGTGGCAGCTGGTAGAGAAGGGGACCCTGCCTACAAATCGGCTATTTCCAAGTGGATCGTAAACTGCATCACACGGTGTTTCTCTTTTGCCAAGAGAGATCTACCCTTCACGCCTAAAGGGCACTTTCTGGGCACAGGGGCTACATAGCATTCATTGCAAAAGTTCCTCTAGATTCCGTTTGCAAAGCAGCAACCTGGAGTTCTGTACACACCTTTACGCAAGACTATTGCCTGGATACGCATTCTAGGTCCGATTCTCAGCTGGGACAAGCACTGCTAAGACATATCTTTGCTACTGTTCCTTCACACATCCCACCACCATCTCTGGGTACTGCTCGCTAGTCTATGCACAGCATGTGATTCTAAGCAGATCCACAATCATCAGAAGACATGCATTACTCACCGCAATGGCATTTCTGATTATTGTATCTGCTTAGATTTGCATGCGCCAACCCTTCCTCCCCTTTTGGAGTAGAAGGAACATGGATTTTTTATACCTTCTCTCTACTTGCTCGTGCAGACTATAAGGCTCCCTCACAGCAGAAAAAACTGGTGCGACCTCGACGCGTGAGATTTTGGGCACTACATATCACGTTAGGGATAGTGTTAGGCACACCCATGTTGATGTCCCCTTTTAATCTTCGAAAGAAAGATGCATGTTGGCGAAGGAACAAGTTTCTTAACTTTAAGTGTTCTCCAGCATGGATCTGGCATGGATTCACATACAGAACCGTCCATCCTTCCCTGCAGTGATCTTCTGTGTTCTTACTGGCACCTCGAATGCTTTGATTCTGAAGATGGCTGCCGGGGGACAGTCATCATTGGATGGGTGCAGTATGATGGTATGCAGTAATAAAATCGTGGAAAAAAAGTAATCTGCACAAAAAGATTGCAGGAAAAAATGCTGTGGTTTGACCCGGTAAAGGTGTACCCCATTATACCATTTTTAAGGGGGGGCAGAGGTTGCGGGGGTGTCCCCGCTCACATTAAATGGTATAATGGGTCTAGGGGTTGCAGGGTGTGTTCCTCACATCCATTACATGGATTGCAGCGGCAAAACCAGTCTTTTTGCCGCAATTTTTTTGTGTAAACGGCAACTTTTGCCACGATTTTAACACATGGAACTCAGTATGACCAGTCTCCAGTGATTGACTAATGAGAGAGAGGCAGTTTTCAATCTTTTAAAGCAAGACTGCTTTCTTTTTCTTACTGAGGATTCCCGGCCTGACGGCGGGTAATATTCATGAGCATGTGAATCCATGCCCGACCCATGCTGGAGAACAAGAGTTACAGGTAAGCAACTAGTTCCTTACTCTCACAAGAGATACAGTGAATGCGGGCTGCTAAAACGTCTGAAATATCTTTGAAATTGTAAGCTAGTTACTCTACAGCTGTTATTTCGAAAGTGTGAGCTGCTGGTGCCATCGTGTGGTGGGACTTGGAAGAAATTAGCTACATATGCATGTTCGTTGTGTAAGCGTTAACCTTTCCATTTTACTTTGTCCATTTTCATGTATGCGCTGTCAAGTATCCTTAACTTTGTTTTTCTCCCCACAGCTGTGTATAGAATCTGCCTCGAGCTTTGGTTGGCATTTAGTGTGATTTTAAGGATTTTTGACGTTTTGGCAGCAGACTTCTTAACCAGCATACCAAATGGTGCATTTCACTGCATCTTTTCTTTGCTGCCAAAATAATTACAAAAAAGGTTGCTCGTTCATTTTGGATAAGTCAGCAAACCATTTATAATCAAATGAATACATTCAGTATTTCATTTTTCAAAAAGTTCATTTTAAAAAGCATGTTATCTTAACCTTTTTTTAAACGTTACTATTTATTTTTTTGATTAATCCATTTAGAACCGACACCAATTCATTCTTTAAAATACATCAAAGGTTATTTCTCCAGTCATTATAAATATGACCGAAGTGCCAACGTACACTTCATGTTTTTAATTTCTTTTAAACATTCATTGATAGAAAATGATGAAGTGCTATTTTCTCTGTATAGGCTTGTACTGCAAAGCAAAATAAATGGCATTGCCAATGAACATTAATTAGTGAATTTACAGGTTTGCTGACCAAACAAAATCACGGCTATTTTGCATCCCTAATTTACCTCGGTTTTCCTTCAGAATTTCCCTTACATCCCACAGAGTAAAGGGACTAATCCCACAGAAAATCAACTGCAAACTTCACCACTGGAGAGCAGGCATGTGTAAGGTGGTCGTATCCCATTCCTGTTCCTACCCTACTTTTCTGGATGCACAGCCTGTGGCCCTACAGTAATGAAGTGTAGTCTCTCGAGGTTCTCCATCTCAAGACCGTGCGTTTTTTGGCTTTTTGAAGAATGGTTTGCGCCACACTCCTTTTATGAGGACCCAGTGGAGGAACAGCATTGCTTCCAGATTAATTAACGTCAAGCTGGATGGAGGTTAATATGGGTTCAGTCTAGTCCATTGATTCTTTCTCGGACCCTCGCCAAATGGTGTCTTGTTGGTCCCACCTCCTATGGTTCAGAATTTGAACCCAGTCTTGGTTTGTCACTGCAGTTGTTTCCCATTTCGGCATAAAGTTTCCTGTGCAATAATTCAGTTATAGAACTGGATTGAACGCCACAAGCTGATGGGGCTCAATTTTTGCCAGACATCGGATTTAAAATCCATAACACTCCTTTTCTCACTTTAATAGAGCCGATCAGAATCCTCCTTCCCTTTGCCAACGTCCCTACTAGGTGCACCTGCTGCCAATGTTGAACAATATAACACTCGTCCAACCATCTGAAACCACCTGGAAATGTGGAGCATAAAATGTCTTCTGATCACTGTGTGTTCGGTCTCCAGGCACTGCTCTGACATTTCTGACCACCTCTCTGCACACCAGAAAGATTTACTCTGTCACATATGCTTGGCTCTCTGTTCAGTCCCTGGTGATCCACAGCAGTTATTCCATCAGACTTCAAGATCATTTGTGCTAATCTCAGCAGTAGGAGAGGGGATGGCATAGCTGTGTTGCACAGAGACTCTATTTTCTTTTTTTTTTAAATGCAATCTCAAGACATAATACACAGTTTGCACTATATAATCAACACCAATCGGCATCAAAAAGCCAGCACAACCCATCTCGGGACTGGTTTGGGAGGGCCATTTTGAGGCTCTTTATTGGGATAAAAGTGCGCAGGGCCTTGTCTGATGCTACTTCATATAGAGGTATTGCTTCTAGGCACATCTTGGACATAGATGGGCATGACATTTATGGTGCAATCATGAAGGTTAAAAGCTCTTAATGCCATCAGGGCCTGATGGCCTCTCAAACAGGACGTTAAAATCGAATCATTTTTGCTTGATCTATTTAATAACATACCGAGAATGTCTATTGTTCCTCCTTTATGGCTAGATGCAATTGTAGTGGTGATACATAATTATTCGCATTCAGCCGATCTCCTGCTTTATCAGCTGATCTCGTTGGTGGATGCCTCTTGCTAAATCTTTTCAAAAATGTTGTTGAGGGCACTTAACCTTTAGGCAAAGGAAGCAAATTGTCTACATCTGAAACGGTCAAGGTTCAGAAGTGGTACCTTTTTACTTAATTGAATTGTCTGGTGCTGAGGATTTTAGTTGACCAGGCGGCAGTATCTAAGCTAAAGTTGTACTTTGCTTTCTTAGATATAAGCAAAGCCTTCAATTGCGTCGATGGGCTTAAGCTGTGGAGTAAAATGTGTGAAAAGGGATGCCCCACCTCGTTACTCTTTTAATGTTGGTGGCATTGTATTCATCTACTTGGGTCCGAATAAATTTGTAAGTACCGCTTTGCCGTGTGAGCTGGACTTTTCTGCTCCTGCTTTCCACATTGACAGCGAGGTCCTACAAGAAAACGTCAAACTTTCTAACAGGTGACTGTTGTGTGTGAACATTGCAGCTGGAGTTACCATCATTGCTGCTTGCATTAGCATGGTCTGTCACGGTCTGACGCCTGTTCTGACACCTGTTTTGTTCTCTCATAGCATTTGGAACTGTGATTGACAGTTTGTAGCCCTGCCCTGGATTGTGGGGATTGGTTCCTGAACTGTACCTAGGCAGCATTGCTACATAATCCTGTCTGCCCGCGCACAGCGCGCGCGCACATGAGCAAGTACTCATAAGTACCGCTTTGCCACAGTGCTTGCTGTTTATATCTTTTACACTTTACAAGCTTTGGCTAGGTAAGCGTTGCTCGCGGGATCTATGTGGTTTAAGTTGAAACACAGTGCTGATTTGATACGTCTTGATATTTAGCTGTTAAATATTGTTGCCTCATGGCATTGTCAAGATATAACCTCAGAAATCGCAGTTTCCTTTATGCCTTGCTGAAAATAAGTGTAATGTTTCGCCAAAAGTGATTGGTCTCACACATGTGGCCCCCACAGCAATTGAGTTGGATTTGTGTAACCATCGAACCATCAATCGGGCTGATGGTGATACTTCCTCAGTGCCGATTGAAAGACCCATAGAGGCCACGATAGGCTCCCTTGTGAGCAAGGCTCCCAACTGTGTTCTTGAGTCTACCTCAATGGCGAGTTTTAAATCTCGTGCAGTGTCAGGTCAAACCATATTAGACTCACTTAGAGGCCATGGGGTGCACTCCAACCTTAACAGGCCACTTGTAATATCCCCAATTCCTTTTCCATTGGATCATGGAGACTCTACTGGCATCTCTATTTATGCCAGCCAGTGCGAGTCACCCATTTCTATAATGGAAGAACTCGTTGCAGTAAAAACCTTAACGGATCAATTAGCCTGTTCCCTCTCCAACAGCATCCAGTTTACCTTCTTTTGCTATGCCCACACCACGAGCACCTAACAAAACAAATCAACAGCCATGTGCCCCTCAGCCCATGTGTTCTAATTGCCCCTGAAGTGTCGAAATTGCTTTAACCGCTATCAACGCCTCAGTGGTTACACCGGTTAAAATTATTTGAGGTATTGGATCATAAGCTGGTGGCTCAGGCTGTGACCTTGACAAACATGGTTGCTAAAATTAACGATAATCATGTTTTGCTTACCAACCACATGTTGAAATGTACAGGCAATAGAGAAGCCACCTATGTACCTTCATTGCCTGCGTTTCAGGATGTCATTTGCACGATTGTAGAACCTTCAGTAATCGACATCATCACTACTGAGAAATAGTCTTCATATATTGACCTTTCGGTTGACCAAGGTGACCTGGGCGAGATGGAAATGGTTGCGTCCACCCTTCACAGTGATCGCCATCTAGCAGGTAACCTATTACATAAAAAAACCCACCAAAAGCCAGATTAAAGGCCTGCGTGGCATAGTAAAAAAAAAATCAAAAAATATGGCAAGCGGTAAAGGGCCCAAAAACACTCTACGCCTTCTTTCAGGCAATTGGTTGTACTGTTCCATCTTTAACTAACCACAAGTTAGCAGCAAACCATTATTCCAGTGTGTCCTGCATTAGCAACAACTTCTGGAACTGTGCCAACTGCAGAGGCGAGTGTGCTGTTAGTACCTCCACCTCACTCGCCCTTGAATCAATTGATAGATTACATTAACTATGCAGCAGCACAAAATAGTTCTTCTGCGGTGGTGAGTGCCGTAGAGAATTCTGAACATCTAAAAACAGTGTCTATAGGCTTGCATCCCCTACTAAAGGTAAAAAAATAAGGCAATGGAACAATATTGCATAGTAAACTGAGAAAAAATAAAGTCTTTGATAACTTTAAAATTTACATAAAGGCACATAACCTATTCCAGCCATACCTAGAAACTTACGTTGAAAATAAAGCTGAACTGGTTTCCTATTCTAGATGTATTGGCGGCTAGAACCAAAATTCCGAGGCATGAGAGAATGTCGATTTTGTATATTGTACTACGGACATAGAGATACCAAAACATTTAATGACATTGTGTTCTGCATTGATGGAATGTCTCTCTAAAATCTTTAAGGGATGTAGGTTAGAAATACTGAGTGAGTGGGAAAGAGTGTGGTACTACCTGTTGATTAACCCAGAGGATAAACCTGTTAGCAGCAAATACATCTTTTTATTTGATTCTTACAGAGTAAAGGTGTTGTAGGTCTTAATATCTGTATATGTTCTGTAATGTATTGATTAATCTTTGAACTTTATATAGCGATTACTATCATTGGAAAAGTATTGGTATTTTATTGGTGGATTTTTATATTGTGATAAGTATGACATTTAGTGTTTTTATTAATGTAGGTTCGGTGGTTTTAAGTTCAATTCCAGGTATTTTTGCATTTGAAGGTAGGCAACCGTGTCGAGTATTTTTAGCACGAAAGGTACTGTCGTAATAGGACGCTAGTTGGTGGGTATGAGTAGATCAAGGCTTTGCTTTTTTAGCAGTGGGAGCACCCAGGATTGTTTGAGGTTAGTGGGGACGGTGCCAGATGCGAATGAGGCATTGATAAGTTTGGAGATCAAGGGGGCGGGGGGCGGCAAAATCTCTTGCCGCATCCTTTATGAGCTGGGCTGGGCAGAGGTCGCCCTGGCAATTGGAAGGCTTAAGTGAAAGGATAACTTTTTCTACCTCAAGAGTAGTTGTTTTGGTGAAGTTAAAACGGGTGAGGGAGTCAGGTGGAGTGTCCTTAATGGGAAGGTCAGGGGACGTGTTATTAGGGTGCGGAAAGGGAATTCAATGATGCTTTTTTTGAGGGCTATTTTATTTTGGAGGGTAGTGACTTTATTAGAGAGTGTCTGTTGTATGTATGTCTGATCACCAAGTTTTATCTTTAGTGCGGATGTCAGGAGTAGGAATAGGAGACTTTAGTTCCTTAAGGATGGTGAAAAATTCCTTCATGCTAGAATTGGCATTGGAGATGCGTTTGTTGTAGGAGTTGCTGTTGGCCAAGCAAATTTCCTTTTTATATTGGGATGACATTTCTGTTAATTTTGGTTCTGTTGGCTTAAGAGGGGAGTAATCTCCAGGAGATTTCACAACTTTTTAGTTGTGGGGTGAACCACTTGTTTAGGTGAGTTTTGGGCTTCCTAGGTCTGTTTGATGGGGGCAATGATGTAGAGTGATAATTGCATGATTTTATAGTACTTGTTGACAAGTGTTCCTGGATCTAGGTTGTCGGCAAGCGAGTTATGAGTGGGGAGGATAGCAGGGATCCCTTTGTCCGCTGTAATGCTCTTTTTGTTTCTTGTAAGGCATGGTGGGACGGTAGGGGTAACTGATGGAAGGGGTCTCGACGTAGAGAGTGCAAAAGACAGGAGGAAGTGGTCTGTCCAGGGTTGTGGAACAATGGAAGTGATGTTGGAAGTGCAGTTAGTCTGCCACCCAGTCGAGGGTTCTCCCTTTATCATGGGTAGGTTCACTGACATTTTGGGATAGGCCAAGTTCAGACAAAATGTTGGAGGTGGCTGTGGCATTTTTATCTAATGAGTCCTCCTCAAACGTCCCGATTGGGCCGGTAGGTCTGTAAATTAAGTGAATAGTAAGGGTCTGGGAATTGTCTAGCGGAAGTTTGACTGTGAAGATTTCGCAGGAATGGTAAATTTGGGCAGGAGATAGTCTCATGGAGAGGCTAGATTTGGAAATGATGGCAATACCTCCACCTCATGCGTTCTCTGTCCTGTTTAAGTATTGTATAGCCGGCAGGGACTGATAGCGATAGCATAGGTCCAGCCGCTTTGTGCATCCATGACTCGGTGATGGCGAGAAAGTCTAGGTTATCTGCGAATATTAAGTCAGAAATGTCTGTAGCATGAGCAACCAAGGACCTGCCGTTTATTAAGGCTCCTTTGAGGGAGTTTGTGGCATTGATAGGAAAGGTCGTTAGGTCTGCTTTCTTGGATTTGTATCCTTTGCAGTACTTGGCTGTGGCGTGAAAACCTGTGCTGGAAATAGTGGGATTATGTCTAATGGCCTTCTGGCTGATGGAAAGGTTAGTTTTCTTGTTCACCATGGGCATAGATCTGGTGAGGTGTTCGAAGAGTTTGGTTAGTCTGGAGCAGAGTCTGAGGTTCCTGGAACCTAGGGTACACGGGTTACTTAGAAGTAGGCTAAGTGTGGAATAGCTAATTTGTCCAGAGGTGGGTGGGCCCTTCAACATTTTAGTTGTACCTGCGTCATGGTGGTTTCTTCGCCAGTCTCACCTCTACCGGAATGTCATGGGAAAAGTAGTCGCCTCTCTGAGGTTCTTGCCCCAAGTGCAATAAAGCGACGGAAGTTACAGGCAGAATCGTGCTCTCCAAACTTTTGGTTAAAAGCAAAAACCTTAGTTGTGACATTAAGAATAGCGCTAGGGTGGCAAGTTTTCCCTCGCCATTCCTTACTATCGAACAGCACCAGAGCTCATGGAAGAACTCGGTGGGGAAAAACGTAATACGTGCCTAGACAGCCACAACCCTGCAATCAACAATTGGGGAGCATATGGGTTTCAGGAGGCCAGGGTACCCATAAGACACCTGATAACTGGCTGCGCTACAAGGATCAGCTGCTGCAGGACTTAGCAGCCCGTTCAAATCTTGAGGACCTGTGGACCTGGGTGTCCTCTGTCAGGCACACACTGTGCGCTCCATCATTGTCATCTCTGCAAAAGCCTCTTAAATCAGGTCCCAACAGTACTGATAAGTCCTCTCAAACTTCACCTTGCAATCATGGGTTGTATCAAGAATGTCTGTTGCAACCGATCCTGTCCAGCCGGTCTTGGCTATGCAAGAGAAAGTTGCTTTTGTTTCCTTTTCTGAGATGGAAGGTCCAACAGAGGGTATCCTCAATTCCAATAAGCCTGTTGCCCTGCAAGCTTCCACACTATATAAGGACCTTCGCCTCAAGAACTCCTCTACGGCAAAAATTACTGACCCTAATCTCAGGAGTTTTGCGCTGGACCCCCGTAATATTGTCATCACCAATGTTGAGAAACCGGGTCAGTTTGAATCGAGGGAGGCTCTGAAAAATTAAGATTTTAGCCTGGTTCAACTTGATAGTGGCGCCGAACTGTATTAGACGTCAGTAATTTAGGGTACTTTGGAGGATCCAGATTGAGAACTGGTGCAGGTCAACGCAGTGTGTTGTCGTGGGCTGTGGTTATAGCAGTCTACCATTGTTCTTGCACAAAGGAGCTGATTCGATCTTGGGGGGTGGGGTGGGGGGTTCGATTTGATCTGGGGGGGTGGGAGGATCTGGATTATGGATGCAAGCTGTCGGGATCACCAGAGCATGGTCCGAGAGCACTTTGTGGCTATTCGTACTTCATCTGTGAAGGAGAGGAGTTGGGGGCCGACAAGCAACAGATCTATGCGGGATGAGTCACGTGAGAGAACAAGGAAAAGTCTTTAGCTGTTGGGAGTAGGACCCTCCAGGTAGCCACCACTCCCAAGGATTTGAACAGTCGTAGGCCCATGGCTGTTTTAGTCGCTTGGTGTGGAGAGGTTTGATTGGTCCATGAGAGGATCCAGGCCATTATTAAAGTCTCCTCCTATTACTGTTTTCCCCTCCAGGAAGGGGAGCAGGGCGGTTTCTAGTTCAATAAAGAATCTTCCTTGATTTTCGTTGGGAGCGTAAACTGAGATTAAGGTGTATAATTGGCCAAACGGGTCCCCTTTCACCGCTATGTATCAGCCGTCTGAGCTTTGTCTTTCGTTCCGTGAATGGGATGCCTCTCTCTTGTTATCAGGATTGCTGCGCCTCCCTTCTTGGAGCTGCTCATTGCCGGATATTGTTTCGGGAAGGTTCTGTCCCATAGGCGTGGGATGTTTACTTTATTCGGGTGCGTTTCCTGGAGGAAGACCACTGTTCAGGTCGTTTAGGCATTGGATAGTTGCTTTCCGTTTGCTGGGGGGGTTGAGGCCTCTGACATTTAGGGTCACGAAGTGCAGTTTTTGATGTGGAGGGAAATCTTCCTGTTGAAGCGCCTTAGCTTTCGGGGTCAGGGGATTCGGGGCTTGACTGCTTTAATCTGTCATTTGGAGCATTGGGCTTTATGCCTGACCGCTGCGACCAGGGTTGTAACTTTCATGAACTGGTGGTGAACATCACCAAATAACAAAAGAATAAACTGAGAACCAAAACCAAATTCAAACTTGGCCTTTGGGCCCTTGTACCAGCAGGAGTATGCTTTCCCATGTCTGGAATGAACTGTGGTAATCCAGAGCTCCAGCTTTGCTTTGTTGTTGGGAGCCATGGCTAATTTCCTTTAGAGTAGTCTCTGGTGGAACTTCGGCGGGAGAGACCAGTGGATCTGTTAATGTGTGCTTCAGGGGAGTGTGTGATTTTGCCCCCCCCCCCCCAAAAACTCCCCTCTTTGTGAGTCTTGGCCAGGCATTTCATTGGGTTTCGGGCATCTCCCATGCCCTCAGTGGGGATGGGCACCTCATATCTTTGTCGGGGTTGGATGGATCCCCCCAGGATGCCCCTTGCCTCCTCGGGAAAGCTGATCACATGAGTGGCCTTCAAAAGTGAATTTTAGGGCTGCTGGGAACATCCAGCAGTATTTATTTTCTTTTGATCTTGGAGAAAGGTGATAAGTGGTCTAAGGGCTCTGCGTCTCTGGACTGTGGTTGTCGCCAGGTCCTGGTACACCAGTAGCGGGGCCCCTTGCAATGTCGTCTCTCCTTGCGTTTCGTTGGCCGTCATGATATCTTGCTTGGTCGCGAAATAATGGTCCTTGATGATGTCTGGTGGCTCCGTTGTGGCAAACCCTCTGCGGCTTGGCAGCCTGTAGGTCCGGTCCAGCAGCGGAATTGCCTTTTTGCAGTCTGGGAGGAGGGGTTGGAAGAAGTTGCTCACAAAGAATTGTAGGGCCTGGTCCGGGATTGTCTCTGGTACCCCTCATTTCCGAATGTTGTTTCTGCGGGCCCTGTTTTCCAAGTCCTCCTGTTTTCATGTCACTTCATTTTTCCCCCTTCAGGGCCTGGAGTTTTCGCCTCAGGTCAGTTAGTTGAGCCGCGTGGTCTAGGGCTTAGTGTTTGGTTTCACTGATTCTATGCTGTAATTATCCCATCTAATTGTCCAGTCCCTCCACCTTGTTATTGAGTTCAGTCATGCAGTTCGAGAATTCCGATTCGATATCCGGAGGGACTGGATGTCTTCCTTAGTTGGCCATTGGCCTGCAGGCCTCTCTGGGGAGTGAGATATAGGGTGCCTGGTCTGTGGCTTTTTAACTTTTTTTGCGGTAGTAACATGGTAGCAATGTCCATCGTTTTGTGGGGTTTTTGCCCCCCATCTCAAAGGGAAAGGAGGTCTCCGGGCCCTCTGCTCTAGTAGTAGTGGGGGTCTTCCTCTTAGCCCTGCTGACTGTCCGGGGTGGTCCTGGGGGTGGCCTTCTGAATAGGGGGTGGGGAAGGGTCTGCTCCCCTGCTTATTCCACTGTAGCTCCCAGGTAGCTAGCCCACTCACCCTCTTTCCTTGCCCCGTGGTGTCCAGTAGCCTTTCAAGCTCTGATGTTTTGATAGGTGTTGTCTCTGACCGTGGGGGCAAGGGTGGTAATTTGACGGGGTAGTTGCTCCTCTGCCCATGCTCGGGTGTCGGGGGGGGGGGGGGGGGTGGGGAGGGTGGGTGATGTTGGTGGTGGTGGTGGGGGGGGGTGGGGGAGGGGCCCGGAGTCAACGACTTCATAGTATTCAAATAGAATAAGAAATTAGTATTGCAAATATAAGAATGAGAATATAATAGAAAAGGAATAATAGTAAACTATAACCACACAGGAGCAACCATAGAACGGGAACAATGATTTCATCGGGGTTCACACTAGCAGTGTATGGCATTTAATTAGTTTATCTTCCTGCTGACCCTGAGTTCTATGTCATGCCTTGCTACTAACTTTCTTTGTCTGGTATCGGAGTTAACCTCCCAGCCACCATCTTCCACACCCTGAATAAAGCCAAGTGTAGACCCCCATTTAAGGAGCTAACAAATCGTTTCCAAAAGTCTTCCTCCTGAATAGATTCCAAATAATGAGTATACTTGCCCAAACGCTTAACATATTCCACCCCATAGAGGGGCATTCAGTCATAATATGTTTATCTATTTCAAAATGTGAGTTAATACAGCAGAGTCGACAATCTATCTTCTTTCAGTGCCAAGGCGGGACCAAGGGCACTTCATATGGGTAAACGATTGATGCGCATAAGTAATATGAATCTCTGTAATTCACTAGATGGGCTTAGCTTTAAATAGGGTTGGGGTTTCCGGAATACATACATCCGGGATTTACGAACAACTTTCCAACGTCGCCAGATATCTGAAATTTTCATTTCAGTCCCATGATCCCAGACACTTTTCAAATGTATAACTATGGGTGCTGATGTTGGCACTCCAATCTGGAGTCCACCCTATATCGGTGAATAAGATATTCATACTCTTAATAAAGCTAGACTTAATTCCCAATCTGCACTCTGCTTTATGAAGACTCTTGAGCAGTAAATTGGAGGAGCCACTCGTCGATTTTAAGGTACAGGATAGCTCTCCTTTTCAGCACCAGGGCCTTGAGAGTAGGCCCAGCTCCAAACGCAGTATCGCCATAGGGACACATTGTGGCAGACCCTAGATACGCCTCCAAAATCGTCCTTTAACTTGCTGCAACCTTTTTAGGTCGATATTGACCAGACCCTCCAGGCCATAAATGACCGCCGGAGACAGGCAATGCAAATAGAACTGCATCACCCCAGCCAGCGTATAGCTGCCCCTTTTATTGAAACTGACAATTAAGGATGTTAGCTGGTTAGCTTTCCTGATACGGATCTCAATACAGGTTTTATATCCAGGACTCGCCTCAAATTCAACCCCCAGATATTTATATAGAGGAGTATAGGAAATTGCCAAGTTTGAAATTACAAGTTTCGGATGAGCTACTTGCTTAGCAGTAAATGGCATAATCTGTATCTTGTCTTGGTTGATTATAAGATTAGGTTTTCAGCATATGCCCACAAAGTAATAGTCATGCGCTGCATACCACCAAAGGTGTGGTCTAATATAACAAGACCGTCAGCGTAAGCAAGCACTACGCAATGTGTTTGATCTATTTTAAGGGGGCAGCCTCTAGTTGGAGACAGGAACCGTGGAGATCTGAGATGTAAAGATTATAAAGAAGTGGGGCTGTAACACACCCTTGTATCACCCCCTTAGTTTGGACTACCGGTTGTCGTCGTGCCTCCAGAGTCCATTCTGAGGGAAACTTCATTATTCATGTGCAATAATTTGAGATAGTAAAAAATCCCCCTCGGGCAGCCTAGATGTTCCAGTTTTTGCCACAGCAGCGATCTGTTGATGGTATCGAAAGCTGATTTAAAATCGATGAATAGGGCATAAAGAACGGGGGCATTTACCCCCAGGGATTGTTTGACTAGAAAATCAAGCGGCCGCAGATTGTGTCCTGTAGAATAATCTGGCCGAAAACCACTCTTATCTAATATGCTCTCACATTCGACCCAACTCTGCAACTCATGTAGGAGAAAGGAGGCACATAATTTCCCAGTGCAGTCAAGCATGGTAGAAGATGGTAGTTGTCAATATCTCTAGGAGAGCACCTTTTTAAGGACGGGGACAAGCATAGCAGTCTGCTGGAGGAAGATGTAATCCCTTCCACCAGGACTTTGTCAAGTAAAATCTTAAGTAGTGCAGACCAGAATTTGAGGTTGCGCTTCATGACTACATTTGCCAAACCGTCGGGTCCAGGGGCCCGTGAGGCCTTAAGTGTTGTAATTTTCAAGTATATATCCGCTTCCTCGATCATTAAGATATTGCCTGCAGGTTTAGGACCGGCCTGTTGTAAGGAAGGGGTGAAATCAGTGGCATGCGTTTATGAAGGAGAGTCCCCCACAAGTGTTAATTTATATCATTTATCATTGTCTGTTTTCTGCACCCTTTCGCCTCACCCAGAAGGGCACAGATACTGCGTGAATCTCCACTACTAAGGGCTGTCGCCATGGTTTGTCAAGACGCATATTTATTCGAATGGCGCCACCCCTGCAGCTAGTTACGGTATGCATTTTTAAGCACAGCAAGATAAGTCCGGAGATCATATTTGGCTTTTGAGTTTACGCAGGTCCCCGCACAGCTTACGTTTTGTGTCTCCAATAACTTTATCGTAACTGTGGCGGGTGTTCTCTGCATATTAGAGGCATCAGTCGGGTGTACAGCGGGATTTCTGGCCCTTTTATACTGTGGTTTCGGACCATCTGATGCAACTCTTAACCTAAGGACTAGAGCCTCCTGGTTGCTCCATCTATTGGTGCTAACCTGAAGCTCCAAGACCGAGGGCTGCCTCCCTGTTAACAAACATGTAATCCAAGGTAGCATATGTACTACCACCTTGCCATGTATATTCACCAGGAATATCACCCTTTGTACACCCACTCAGAATTTCCTTTTCCCAGCTATCAAAGAAACTCAACCAACCCAAACCCTCTGTCAGATTGATTCTGCTTCATTGTAATCCCTAGGTAAAACAATGTTTTCTACCTTCCCGTCCGCACATCTGCAGTTTAAATCACCCCGATAATAATGAAATCCTCTCCCTTCCCGCCCTCCAGCTAGTCATGATATCATTTAGTTCCTCCTGTAGCCATTCTCTATCTTTAGCGCTAGGGGGCATTATACATATTTATAAGCATTTTTTTCCTTTGACCATATAACAGGCAAAAATTGACCTTGACTGCGAGTGCAAAATTGTGATACAAAGTTGATATTTTCCTGGAGTTCAAGCAACGTTTCACTGTGTGACTAGGCCCCCATATGGTCTTCCGCTGCTGCCTTTTCCTGCCAGTGTTTGGTGAATGGTATAACCATCCACCACTGCAGTAGTTAGTTATGTTTCTTGCAGCAGGAAGAACGTGTTTTGAGTGATGTAAGATAGTCAGCCTAGGGGAGATAAAAGGTGAGTAAAACCGTAAGTATTCCAAGACATTACTGTCCATTCTCATTATTTGCCCATCGCTATTGGCAAAAACTCTGCTATCCACTTCAGCATTGTCTGGACATTCTCCTTCTCGGGGCGCTCTGCCAGCACTACTAATGGGGCTCTACCGAGTCCCCCTGTGACTGCGAAAGCGGGGTCGGCTGCATCCACCTTCTCATCAAGGCCAACACCCACTGCAGAAAGTTGCTTCTGCTAAGCGCGCAAAAGATGTGCTGTTTCCACATGTTTGCCGTGTATTGCGGAAACATTGGGATTAGAGCCCCTCAGTGGCTCAAAAATGTCAGTGTTCCGACACCAGGACACGCAATTGAGGCACCTGCTGAAGGCGAGCTAAGAAGGCTGTGAGGGAAAACGATGTATCCTGAGACTTTTGATTCAAGTGCTTTATACAGACCACCTTTCCCAGTATGACTTTCTTGATAGTATCACTCTCCTTGCCCCCCCAAACCCCTCCTCTTTGGGAAGGGTCTGGTAATCACTGGCTTTTTGGGTACATTCGGGGTGGAATTGTTATCAGGGGCCTTTACCGAGTTTTGGGATATCAAGGAGTCTGAACTTGTATCATGCTGGTGTGACATAGAATGTGCCCCCCCCCCCGCCGTCTTGTCGGCTAATATCCATCTAGTAAGGTTACCTTGAGTTTTCCCATCTTGCCTTTTATTGCGTGCAACCCTTTTGCGTGCCTTTTTTGAGATTTTCTTTCTGCTGGTATTTTGGTGGCAGGTAGTGAGGCAGCAATATCACAAGGGATCTTATGAGCGACTGCCCGACTTGCCAATCTCTGCTGCTTCCTTGAATAAAAAATAATTGGAGTCACTAGACCTCATTCTCCTTAAGACTGGAAACTAGGTCCTGCTCCTGTTGTACTCCAGCCATAGTTAAGTTAGTTAGCTGAACATCTTCCGAAATAGGCTGCGTATTAGCCAAAGAAGTTGAAATCTGCAGGTTTTCATGTTTTCGGCTGCACATTTTAAATAACATTTTCATGGCAAACTGAATAGAAGCCACGAAAGACTGCAGTTCAGAGAATGGTGCTTCACCTGTGAGTGTTTGTACAGTCTGTACATAATTTATTTTCTATCTGTACAGAACATGAGGAATCAGTAAGCAGGTTTGGAGAGTTGGAGTGGCGATTGCTGGCCGTGGGCAGAGTGGGGCTAATGTCCGTCTTTAGTACTTGTGCATTAACCACCAACGGCTCCCGTCTCCTCAGCGGAACTGCCTCCGTGACCATATTCATGTTCTGCTGTAAAGTGAGACATAGATCCAGGAGAGAGTTATCAATGTCTTCAAAGTTCATTGAATCACAATGTGTCCCTCCCGCCTGTATACGTGCTACTGGCTCAACTGTTAAAGGAAGCAATGTAATTGCAGGCTGGTCGTGTATGAAGAATGCGACTATGGGGCCCTTGTGTCGAGGGGTGGAACCTTTACCCACTGCACTCGCCTTTTCAATCCCTTTACTGTACACCTGAGCTGTGTCCACAGTAGGCGCCCCTCCTCCTTTTCCTCAAGTTATACTGTGCGTTTTTGGCCTTTGCTGGATGGTTTTAATACAACAGACTAGGAAGGACTGCGGGGAGTACGTTGAAATGCGATTGGCCAGTGAGATGGGCGGCGCTTCTGCAAACTCAACAGGAAAGCTATACAGTGTGAAGGGTAAACGCCTATGATGCAATGGGTGTAGTAATATATCCGCTTACCTGCTGGTTCTCCGTGTGGCCCAACTACATTGGCAAAATTTAACTGCAAGGGCCCCTGATAAGTCACCTCGTCCACCACAGACCACCAATGACCACTCTGCTTGTCACTCTGCTGCAGCGCTCCGCGCATACTTGGGCTATTTATGTGCTGATGAAGGGAGACACTCAGCAAGCTCCTCCTTTAGCAATGGCAAGTAAGGAAAGACTATTTTCAATGCTTTCACCTTTCGCCACCATTGACCACTCTGCTTTTCACCTTGCTGCCCGCAGCTGTGGTTTGTGTGCACCAATGCAGTACCTTCCCTTGTGCATCTGTGCATTTCTTTAAAATCATAGTTCTAAATGTTACTCCCCTACACCCCTGTGTGTGGTCCGTCCAGTGTATAATAGATTCCAATATTCCTTGATCCCAATTTATCTGCCATTATCTTAATTTACATGAATTAAAAAAATACTGAATTTTCTTCCAATTTTACATGTTCCCTATTTCCCTGGAAATAACCCTCTCGTCTTTCAAAAGGCAAGATAAACTATGCAGTGTGCTCTTTCTGGTTTACTTCCTGTGGTATAAACCGTCTCTCAGGGTGCCTTTGGCATGGGGATGAGAGAGCACAATTCACAGGTCTCATTCGATTGCTCTCTTCCCACTATACCACACAACACTTCCCTTTCGCAGCCATCTTTGTATTCGGAAAGGGGCCGTTGCTCTTGTCTCTTGACGCTGGGAAGATGGACCCATCGTTTACTGCCTGGAGTTTCACTGCAGTCACTTTGGCGTACTCCACGAGGAAAGGACCCACAAATCGAGAATTATTCCACTGCCTCACAAACCAATACCCAGTCCCCCGGGTAGAGCTGTGATTGTGGTAGCAGTGCCGATGCTTCTTGTGGTGTTTATTCTCCAGGGGCTGCAGCTGGCTGTTTTTGAGGCTTTCTATTTTGAGATGAACTTAAGAGAATCGGTCATAGCCCTAAGATATTCATGAAATTAATCACCTAAAACAGTCGCAGCACTTTCAGCATTTGGACATGCACATGTTAGTGGAGCATGCATTCTTCTGCCAGTTACTATTTCATGCAGTGTGAGATGCGTGTCAGAACCTGGTTCATTCTGCAGTGCAAAAGGGGCAATTTTTGTTCAGGGTAACTGACAGGTTTCCAAGGCGCTCTTTTTGCAGACCGCTGAGGCTTTCCACAATTCCATTGGCTTGTGGGTGATAAACTGAACATCATTTTTGTTATGCCCAATAGAAATGTTATCTCCTTGAACATATTGTTGAAAAAATGCTGCCCCTTATCTGAAATGAGTACCCCACAGATACCCCAACGGGTGAATTCCTCGTGTTTGAGGTATTCTGTTGCTGATTTTTGCATCCCAATGGGTACAAGGACCCACTTCAAGCCAATGGTAGAAGGTGCGAACCACAAGGTCTTACATCTATGCAAGTGACGAAAGGGCCCTGATGGTGGGGAGGCAATGTTGGTTTTACTGTTTTTAGTGTGTCCTGCAGTATATTGTTGGCACACTGCACAATTCGTTGTTCTGAGACCCTCTTTTTTAAATTGGGAACAAACCAATCTTCTCTCATTTCGGCTGCTACATATTCCTTCCATGTGTGTGTAGAATAGTGCAGCTGCTTGAGGGCCACTGTCGGTAGTTCCACTGGTGTAACGGGTTTCCCTGTAATACTTTGTCGCCACACTAGGTCAGAGCGTGACAAAATGCAACCTGTCCTGGTCCGTAGCTCCTGTTCATGTTGGGGGCTGCATCCCAGCAACTCAATTTGTAGGTAGGGCATTGTAGGTTTCAGTTATCTGTACTTTCTGGTGTTACATTTCTGGGTACCACTACCATTTCCAATATCTCAGGCATGTATGAGCTTTTTCCGCGGAATCTGCTACACTATTACCACATGCTATTACGTATGTACCATTAGTGTGGGCGGCACATTTTGCCACTGCTACTGCTGAAGGGCCTGACAATGCTTCAATTAATCTGGATGATAATTAAGCATGTTGCACTGACATATCGTTGGATTTTCTAAAACCTCTACTTTTACTTCGGGACAGTCCCAAATGAAATGTAGAGGTGACGTACGCTGAATCAGAATACAGGGGTATCTGCATACATTTCTAATACCGAAATCTGAGCTATTAAGTCTGCTGCTTGCACAGAATAACGTGCAAGCAATCTTTTTTGAGCTGCTATTTTACATTCCCCTTGCTCTTCCCCTTTGCAACAAATACCTGTCCTGGTATTCTTTTAAGTCTGTCCCTATAAAAGACTCCCTCCGTTCCACACACTGGGGTACCTCAAGTTTGATTTCCTCCATCATATCATCCTTACCCAAATCTACATCCTCCCAACTTCCTCATATATCCTTATCCACTAAATCATAATCTACACTGTTAGTGCGTAATTGTTCATTTGACCACTCGCCCCGTTCCTCTGCCATCTGTTGATCATTTACACAAGGATCCTTATTTTGTCTTTTTTAAACAAAATCGGCCCTCTCTTTCTAGTTACTGCTGCCCCATGTCAATCGTCTTGTCCTTGCCTTGCTCTTACCAATTATTCCTGTTTCCTTAAATTGTGCTTCTAAATTGTGCAGCACATCGTTTTCTACCTGCAAATCAAGTGGGGTCCTTGTCGCATTTTTTAGGTGGATCTTGCTCATTTTTATTTTCCGCCCATGGGGGTACATATTTGGGATTTGTATAGCCTGTTGCAGGCTGCAATGTTAATGTTGAAGGTATTTATATAGCGCACCGTCACCAACGGAATTGGTCCCCCGGCACTCGGGCGGATCTGCAAACATGGAGGTTGGGTGGTTAGTCGGGTGAAGAGGGCATAGAAAAGCTGGAAGGTGGTATCCTGTTGGCAGCTTCAGTTTTCACTTTGCACTGAGCTTAGGTGTGAATATCAGATCGATGCAAGTCCTCGTGTGCCGTTGGTACGATTTATGTGTTGATTGATTGATGCAGTGTGGTGAAGTGCGTGCAGTTTGCTGTGCAAGAAGTGGTTGTGTGGGTTTTTGTGCGAGTTAAGTATGCAGAAATGTGAGCTTTGGGCTAGTGGGTTACGTCTCTTAATCCTTGTAATTCTTGTTCTATGTATCCGGTTGCCATACGGGTAGGTATATTCTTTCTCTTTTCTTTTATGACCGTCTAGTTTCTAGGGCGATGGTGTGGCTGGTTCCCAGCTATGTTATATTGAGCTTAGTACACCTGGTTGGGTGAGCATTATCCCCCACTCCGATAGTGGTGCTGTATTACCTTCAACCGGTCCCTTTCGATCTACTACCAGTGGTTCATGGCTGCCTGTGATTACACGGTGGGCCAAGGTGTTATTGATGGGACATGCTTACTTTCCATCCTGATTGATCTGTGGTCATTCTAGGTATGATTCTAGGTTGTCTATCTTTAAATTGTTAAGTGGATATGTTGTAGATGGGTATATCCCTTACTTCGGATGAGGGTCAAAGGCTTAGGGAATGTGGGGGGTAGGTTTCTTCACTCAGCATTGTTTCTGCTGTGTATTGCTCCTATAGGCATTCTATCTGGTTATGGGATGTAAAGCCAGGATTTTAGGAGTTTTCTGAATTGTAGGTGATCTCTTGTGTTACGTATGTTCTTTGGTAGCTCATTCCAGGTTTTTGGTGCGAGGTGAGAGAAAAAGGATCCTCAGTTTTCTTTTGATGTATGGTTTTGGTTCCAAACTGATGTTGCTACTGGATCTGAGTGGCCTTTTTGTGCGATGTACGTTTACTTTTCCTCTAAGGAACTCTGCGCCTTTGTTGTGGATCTGTCTGTGCGTTATGCACATTGATTTGAACTTGATTCACTGTTTGATGGGTAGCCAGTGTAGCGTTTTCAGCGCTGGTGTGATGTGTTCTCTTTTGAGGTAGATTAAGGAGCAACCTGGCCACCACATTTTGTATGCGTTTAAATGTCGTTCAGGCATGCCCAGATATAAACTATTGGCGTAGTCTAATCTGGACATGACGAGAATGATGACAGTAATTGTTTTGTTGGTGAATGACAGGAATGGTAGGATCCTTTTTACCGCTCGCAGGAGAAAGCATTTCTTGATTATGGTGTTTACTTGTGGCTCTAGAGTAAGTTTGTTTTCCATCAGGACTCCCAGGTTTTTTATAATCGACGATTAGGCTGTGGTTACACCAAGTTCTGTTGGCCAGGGGATGTAGTGGTTGTCTTCTCCGTTTTTGTGATGATCATTATTTCTGTTTTGCCTGGGTTGAATTTGAGCTAGTTTGAGTTCATCCAGTTGTATATTTCACGAAAGCAGTTCTCTAATGTTCAGTTTTCTTGTGAGTCTTGTATTTTATGGACTATTTGTGTGTCGTCAGCATCGTTATAACAGGTGAGGCCATGTCTTTCGATTTTAATTAGTTGACGGGTAGATGTTGAAGAGTCATGGTGAGAAGGAGGATCCTTGTGGGACTTGGCATGACTATTCTCTTAGGCTTGATTTGAAAGGTTTCATCCATATCGTTTGTTCTTTTGTTAGGAAGGATTTGATCCATAGGAAGGCGTTGTCAGTGATTCCAAATTTTTCCAGTCTCATAAGGATGTCGTGGTTAACTGTGTCTTATTCCGCAGAGAGGTCGAGAAGTATCAGAGCGGTGCTGTTTGCGTCTGCGTTTTCCTTTAGATAATCCCAGATTGAAAGAAGTGCTGTTTCCGTTCCTCATCGCCCTAAAGCCTACTTGTGCCTGGTTTAGTAGGCGTGGTTCTTCTCTGAATTCTTGGGTGTTCTATATGTGTGTTTCCAGGATTTTAGCTGGGTATGGGATGTTGGAGATGGGTCTGTAATTGGAGAGGTCCTCTACGTTTCCTGCTGTATCCTTGATGAGCGCTTTGATGTATGCTAATTTGAAGGATTGTGGCACTTTCCCTGTTGGGATCGATTGTTCGAGGACGTTCCTGTACTATTCCATGGGTGTTCCAAGTGAGAGGATTGTTTTGTAAGTGTCAGGGGGGCAGGGATCCGGGGCGGGAATCTGATTTGTTGCTTTGATTTACCAGTTTGACGAATGTCTCCACTGATATATGTGGGAAGTTTTGGAGTTTATTCCGGTGTTCCTCGTAGCGATGGGTGTCTTCAGTATTGTGGTTGCATGGTCTGTTTTGTATGGTCAATTGGATGGTCATGATTTTGTTTTTGAAATGGTCTGCAAGGTCACTGCATAGTTTCTTCGATGGTATTGGAGCGTTGTTGCAGCTGGGTGGGTTTTTTATTTCATTTATGATTTAAAGAGTTCTTTTTGGGTGTTTGGTGAGGATTCTGTTGTGTAGTATTTCCTTTTCACTTTTTGTATTTCCTTTTTGTATGAATGGGTATGTTGTAGTTTGAATTTCTTTCCGCAGTCTTTATTGATCCTCCATTTTAGTTCAAGTTTTCGTTTTTTCCTTTTCATGGCAGCAATAGTGGGGTGAACCATTTTGCCGTTGCCCTTTTGCGGGTTGGACCAAAAGGTTTTTCTTTGGCGATATTGTCAACTGTTGCGGTGGTCCAGTTGCAAAGTAGATCTATTTACTGTCCAGGTCCGCTTCGTCCATAGTTGTCGCTGTTGGTTTAGTGATCTCCAGTAGTTCCCTTAAATTGGAGTTTTTTATGGTTCTCCAGTTTCTTTGGATATTGTCAACCTACTGTCTGTGGTTGCGGGGACACATACAGAGGAGGGACAGTGGGCTGTGTGCGTATTTCACTTTTCACCTCCTTTTCATTTTTACATTCCTTGCAACAAAACGCCACTCCTCTAAGCTCCATTTCTGACGGGTGCCCAAGATTTCTCTAGTGGGTAACAAATTCAAACGTAATGTAAGAAACCTGCCTCTAAACACTGGACACAGGAACTTCCGCAGATATTTTGAGAAAGTGTTGAAAACCTTAACTGCATCTTTGAAATTTAAAACTGTGTTCTACCTTTGTGGATTGTGAGCATGTATCAATCCAGTAGTAATTCCAGAGCTTTTCTCTGGCTCTTGTCGGATTGTTAACAAGCAGGTCTCGATCAAACTCCGCAGACTTAATGCACTCAAACCTTACTTCATCATTATGGGTTCAGGATTGTTTTGACTGAATCAATTCCTTGAGGAGTGGAAATAAAGAATTCTGCTGCACCAAAAAACATTTCCTCAAAGGCCAAGGCTTTCCATTTAATCATAATAGACAAAGTTAAACGGTCCACATCAGAAAACACCAATTGAACAGGGACACTCTGAGGAAGCCGCAAAACTCTTTTCCAGAATAGACCTTCTAATGCCTTCCAAAATGGTTCACTAAGGTCTAACTTGCATTCAGCACCATAATTTAGTATCGGCACCGCTGTCTGTTTTATAGAAGGCCAGAACTGGACAAAGAGAATATTGACCATATCTGTGGAGTATAAACCTTGTGCGGCGGCCAAGCATGCCTTATGGTGAAGGTGGACTACATTAGGCATGTCCCTACGATTGCTGTTTATACAAACCCACAAAAACATATACTCTTTCAAAACAATCATAGGGACATTGTAGACCTGCCATGTAAATTTCGGCTTACTGCTGATGGCGTTTGATGGATTGAAACTTAAAAATAATACTTAGCTAAATTAATTTCATAACCGTTTAATCCGCATAAAATTCTAATGTCGAAAGTTGTCTTTGTAGTCCAACCGCAGTCTGGTCCAAAAGGACCAGATCATCGGCGTATAACAGACATTGAAAAGTATAATCATTTAATCTGGGTCATAGTTCAAACAGCACCCAGGTCTGCAATAAATGCTAATTGCATCCCTGTTTCAGACCACAAAAGGTTGGTATTGATTGCGTAAGCTAGCCGGTGGGGTCCAATCGAACTTGCAGGGAGGTGTTACTATAAAGTTATCGCGTGATATTTACCAGATGTAAAGGACAGTTCCTAGCAAGCAGATTCTACGAGAGATCTGTCTACGCAATCAAAGGTGGTCTGAAAATCAATGAAAGCAACAGGGCTCTTTAAAAAAAACAAAACAAAGTAAGATAATTAGAGAAGTGCCCAACCCAGCACCAGATTGGTTTCGATCTAAGCTAAAACGCTAAAACTGCCCCTCACCCAAAGAAGCGACTCCCTTAAAATAAATGGAAGCGAACAGCTTTTATAGAGCATCAAGAAGGGTTATCGGATGCCATTTTTTAGGAGATATCAGATCGCCCTTCTTGGATATAGGAACGATTATTGATTTATGCCAGGAAGCTGGACTGCATCTGCTCTTGATCACCTGCTGAAATAGATTCAATATAATTTCAATCCACAGTTCAAGGTGTGCCCTAAATATGTCGCTGAGCGGAGCTTGTCGCTGAGGTTGAAGCAGTCTGTGTAGTCTGTGCAGGAAGCTCTCCACCTAGCGTTTTCTGGCTTCATTTTGTATCCAGTCTGCTTTCTACTGTCTTGCTACAGAGTGTGGGAGGACTATAAAGACTGCTAGGAGCCGCAGAGCTTGTCGCTGAGGTTGGAGCAGTCTGTGCAGCCCGTGCCAGGCCGGACAGCCTAGACACGCTACAACCTGCGACTTTAAACAACTCCCAAGCTACAATGACAACAACGGAACTTCAACAAATGGAAGGTGAGACGGACAAACGTTGTCTGAGAAGCTCAAAGGCCTCTCTGTCCGCTCACCTAGAGGGCCAGCTAGCCGAGAAAACTACTTTTATCAGCACCTTCAAGTTTATCTGTCACAGGTCATCAACGTAAGGGGGAGCTGCCGCCCCCGTGACTCTCAAAAACATCTCTTCAGGCGATCCCAATTGCCGAGGTGGGGGACCACTTGCCTTTGCTGCCGTGCACTAGCGGAGGGGCGGTGGAGCTGGGGGGTGAGCGAGGCTCCGGCGCTCCAGGCCCGGAAGGAGGAGCCGGGGAGGGCGGAGCGGGGCCTCCGTCGACGATGAATGGGTGTGTTGCTGCTCCAGACTCGAGGGTTCTGTGTGACAGCGAGTCGGAGGACGGCATAGGAGACACTCTGGACACCAGCGCCGGTTCGCAGGGCTCGCACATGAAGGAAGGGGCTGCGAGCATAGAACAATCAATGGACAAATGAAACCCCGCCAAGAAAGCCGCAGCGCCCGCTAAAGCAATTCAGGTGGAAAAACAAGAAGGCTCCAAACCCCACTCAAGCACTCGGATGCCAGGGCGTATGAACTCTGCCCATAGACGTATGAATAAATATAAGAAGCAGCAATTATCAATCAAAAAGTTCTTTCAAAAGACAGCACTCCGCATCCCTGCAAATTACGTGTCAAACAACCTTGGAAAAAGAAGTCACGACCATTTGGAAGAACTCTCGGATGCGGAGATCCTTGAAGCTTTAAAAGAACCAACTCCAGTGTCAAAAATGAGGAAAATGGGGCCAGCCACAGGTGGTAATCAACCTGCTGTAGATCAAATGCCTAACCCTTTGGTGTCTGAGACGGAATCTCCAGCAAAACGACAAGAGGCAAACAATAAAAATAAAACCTATCCTACGGAATGCTTAACCCCTCTCAGAAAGATTTGGAAAAGAAAACAATAAATTACACAAGCCCAAATAACTCTCCTCCGATTAATACCATACCACTTGAGGCCAAAAAGGACAGTCCCATGCAGAACTCACCAGAAGGAGACGGTGGTGCTTCTGACATCGCAAACGAGGAAAAAGGGGTGGCTAAGGAGGATACAGTTGCTGGTAAACAAATCTTTATTGAATACCATCTACCAAGGGGGAGCTCCCGAAACGGAGTGAAACTGAAACCCCAAAACGACAAGGAAAGGATAAACAAGAAGAGGATCCTCTATGGAAATCACGCAAAAATGTACCAATCGCATCAAAATCCTATTCACCGACAAGAGCAAACACCCAAGAAGCATTTCTAAATTTATCGAATAGGCGCCAGAGCTACGGTGATCTCCGGCCTATGACGGCAAAAAACACTCCAACAAAAAAACATGACATGACCACTGTTATGTCAGCGCTCACGATTGCTCTGCACCCATTCTGCAAACTTTATGAAACCATCAACGACACCATGAAAGATCAGGCGACACTAATAGCAATGATGCATACAAAATGTATATTCCTAGAAGGGTATATAAGTGCTGCAGAACAAAATGAACAAAGAATGGCCAAAGACAAATCTAGGATCAAACCTGCAGGTGGGGCAGAGGGTAACCAAACCAGAACTACGAAGTGGCAACACAGTGAATAAACCACAAAAAATGGGATTGATGGGTAAGTCAACGCAAACGGAACACATACTGCAAAAAAAACGCATTGAGTGAGAATCAAAATGGCAGCAACTTCAGCATTTTTAACTTCCACAGCAATAAGGAGGAAGGAAAAGTCAATCTACCGGAGGTCTTCTTCTTTAAAGCAACTTCGCCAACAACGAAAAAAGGGCCAAACTCGCCGAATCCAGAAGGCCGGAAGAACCGACCCCAAGGGCCAGACGAATGAGGTAGAAACGAAAAAAACAGTGGCAAAGGGACAAAGTAAAACAAATAAATCGGACACGACTCAAAAAGAAGTGCTATTGAAACTAACCAAAAGGGCAGAGTCCAGTCCCGGGGGCGCAGCAAATTCCACTAAAAGACAACGGAAATAGTGGAGAAAGAAAGGGAAACCAAGAATGGAAGGTAATTTCGCACCGTGGGTACGAGGAGAAATGATTACGAACCAAGTTCACGCCCTCTTTCTGCCAATTCGCCCAAAACAATAAATTACTTTTTAGCGGACAATTCCGCCATGGATCTGTCGCTATATGAAGATAGCGACGAAGAGGAAAGTCAAAGAGGAGTGCAGAAGGAGAAAGATTTAAAGAGAAATTATGTGGAAGAGGGAAAGTGTAGAGAACCTTCAAGTGAAAAACCACGCAAGGATCCAGGCTCTGTAAAAAGCACCAAGAACAGTATCACAGCAAAGGCAAATAGCGATGGGGAAGAACATGTAAATAGTAGATCAAAAGTAGCAGACGGGGTGGCACACGAGCCTCAAGTAAGAACCGACAAACGAGAGGTTGAAAGGAGGGAGAAAGTAGACACCCGAAGGAGACATCCATCGAAGGAAAGAGGGAGACCTTCAATCACAACAGGAAAGAAAAACCCCAAAGCCTTGTAATCTTGAAATTAGAACAATCTAGCAAAAATCGGGAAAATATGGTCCTGAACAGGAGGACTGTAAGAAACATCTTCTGCTCGACCACGTTATTAAAAAGCTTGAGGGCAGAAGATTACGTAAGGTTGGTACCTTATCATAGAGGAGAAACGGCAAAGGCATATATCCATATAAAGGCCACGACCATGCCCCTGTCAATCAGCAAGGCGATTACAGATTACAGAACTTTCCAAAGACGGTCTCCTATCAATACGGGATGACTCAGAAATCAACTTAGCTAGTGAGGCGAGCTTTCAAGCAGAACCAGATCACCTCGATACAAATCGAAAACGGAGGAGCTTTATAATTCTCGTAGATTAACAAGGCATATGATAAAGCCGCAAGCCTATAACGCAAAGAAGCGACTAACCCATCGGAGTCAAGCAGACCAGGTGCCAAAGAAAGAAGAGACAGTTTTGACCCACCTCAAGATCTCAAAACCCCAAAAACAGGCAGGGGATCTGACAATAGAGAAGAACGAACCCCGGTAACAGTAAAAACTGCCAAGGCACGAGGCAGCCAATTAACACCTAGTATCAAAAACTAGCAAACATTGAAAACAGGAACAGCACTCCCTCAGATGAAGCATTTATGGGCGTGGCTACCAAAAACCATATCGGTATATGCCAGGAAATAGCAGCCAGTCACCCTCGCGGAGGATCCTCGACTGACGTGTATATGCAAAAGAAGCAATTATCATATACGTTGACCATGAGATCATGGAACACGTGAGGTCATCAACACCTACTAGAAAAAGGCGATGTAAATTTGGGCAATTTTGACATCTTAGCCCTACAAGAAACATGGCTGTTGGACAAACCCCATCTAGATGGCTTCTCGATTGAATTCTCCCCCCGCAAAGAAAAGCGAACTGGGTCGCCCGTCATCAGGGCTTCTCCTAGCGGTGAGATCAGGTAGCGGCGTCTGCATTAAAAACACGCGGTCATCATCAATACACCAATTAGAATACTAACAAAGTGGACGATCGCGAACCAATATACCGAGTGTACTGTAGAGTTATCAGTAGCAATAATCGCTGTATACTGGAACCCAAAGAGCATCTCAGATGAGGATTTTTTGAGGAGCATAAGCAACATATTGGACCAACTACTAATAGAACTATAAAAGTAACGCATATCATAATATGCAAAGACCTAAATGCAAGATGCTCCTCAAAAGGGGCCACTGGACACCAACCAACAACTCCAGCAGAAAAAAAGGGGTGAGAAATGGCTCGATTTAATAACCTCACGAGGATGCCACGATTTTGACGAAGCCTTTCCGAAGCAAGATCGGGTCCCGTCATCGGAAAGAGACCGCTCCAGTGCGACCATTGATTTTATCTTCGCTACAGATAAACTCTTGCGCCTTTCCACAACATTCGAAATTGTGAAAACAAAAGCGAGTGATCACAATCTGCTTAAAGCCACATGGGAAAAGGGAGCTGCTCCTCTGTGAATCCCATTTCGAACTAAATGGTCAAGGGAATCGACTTAAATTGACAGCGGAGCGAATAAAATCACAATCAAATTTATCGTAAAGAGGGACAATGTAAAGACACATTGACAGTCAAAATCCCTGATTACCAACCTCTACTCAGCCCTTTCAAAATAAAAATGAAAAAGAAAAATGTGGTCGGGAAAGACGTGCAAAGCCATCAATACGACAAAATCTTAGTGAAAAGAAGAGCCTTAGTAAGAAGCCTAACAAAAAAGGCAAAAAGAAGCAACATGGAAGTGGACTTAAAGAATGCATATAAGGCGAGAAATGATTTTCGAAAGTGGCTGAGACAGTACCGAATGTCCCTGTACCAAAAAGACGCAGAGGAGAGATGCTAAAGAAATTAGGAAGCAAAAACACAGGAGACTTTTGGTCCCTTCTCAAACAATCAGGGGCGCACCCTATGCCGTCGCAGGCAAATTGCGTGAGTGAAGAAGCGTGGGTGGCACATTTCTCAGTCCTATTTCAAGAGCCGGACGGAAAAAAGGTAAGCGAGGAAACAGCACAACATCCGGAATGGCATAACTTCTCAGATGAGGACGACATCAAAGGCATCATAAGGAAACTAAAAACTTCGCCTGCACCAGGCCCAGATGGGATTTCTAACATAGACCTTAAATCCTTCTCGAAAGAGTGGGCGCCGTTCATTAGCAAAGTCTTCGAAAACTGCGCCACAACTAAAACAGTATCGGTATCATGGACGTCATCGGTGGTAGTACCCATCTTTAAAAAGGGGAATAGAAGTGATCCGGCTAATTACAGACCGATAGCGCTCCTGGACTTTATAGGCAAAGTTTTTGGCATGCTTCTACTCAAGATTTTCCAAGCCTGGTTAAAGTCTGCTCCATTGCACGATCCCTTTCAATTTGGCTTCCAAAAAAACGCGGGTGCATCAATTAACATCATAATTCTCAGCCTTCTGAAAAGCAAAGCGCTAGGGAGATCCTCCAACATCGATCTAGCCTTTATTGACCTCACCCAGGCTTTCGACAAGGTGGATCGAGCTTTACTGTGGAACAAACTCGAAGCAGCAAATTGTCCGAATAACATCTTGGCCCCGATAACTGCACTCTATTCCAATAAATCGATGAGAGTAAAATTAAATGGTAAGGGCCTGCTATCGACTAGTATTCCAATCACAAGGGGCGTTAAACAGGGATTCCCTCTGGCACCAGCCTTGTTCACGGCATTCATCGGAGACTACAAAGAATCAACGGAATTGGTCAGGGCTTTCCCGCCAAAGATTGGGTCTGTACAAGTCCCTAGAATCCTCTATGCGGACGACATTACCCTGATCGATCAGACTCCAATAGGCATCAAACGCCAAATGACTAATCTGGTCGAGTACATCAACAAAAATAAACTTCTAATCAACATTGAAAAAACAAAAATAGTGATTTTGGGCAAAAAGAAAGTGTGAAACAATATCATCATGGTCGTTGGATAACATGCAGGTAGAAGTGGTCCCAAAATTCAAATATCTGGGGGTCATGCTGGAAAACACCAAACGGGAGACCAGCATGCAAAACCTCATCTGGTCCAAAGTCTGTACAATGACCACACAGGCAAGAATGTTGGACAATAAGTTTGGGCGTTTCTCGGTGCTACCAGTATTGAAATATTACAAGGCAAAGGTCATCCCGTGCCTGACATATGGAGTTGAAGCCATGCCTCTGCTGCTGGTAAAGATTTGGCCAAAGATTGAAGCCTTTTTTTGGAGATCGTTGTGGTCCGTTCCAAACTCTACGTCACTACTGGCAATGAGAAAAGAACTGGGATTGATCTCATTAAAAGCCGTAGTGGAAAACCACACTTTGTCCCTAATATAGGAAAATCCTCCTACCAGAATCACCAACCCTACACAATCTGGTTACAGGTCATTTGGTCGAAAATAAATGGCCGACAGGACAGATGGTGACGCAATTTGGTTGAAAGACAAATGGTTGAATTTTTTTTTTTTTTTGTATTTTCACATTTTTTTGCTAAAAAACCTTTTTTTTTCCTAAACGAAAACCTGAAAAATATATATATATAAATAAAAAAAAAATTCGACCAAATTGCGTCGACCATTTGTCTGTCGACCAAATGACTGGACACCATACAATCTGATGGCGATGGAAATCAAAGCAGGCAACTCTTAAATTCTGACAACATGGGTGGACAAAAAGAAGGCTCAACTAACTTCAGTCGCTTGCTTGCAAGAGGAGCTGTTGACCAATCCTCTTAGAGTAAAGAGAAAACTGGAGGAGCTGGACTGGATTGCTACCTTAGAGATGGTTGAAAAGGACAAACTCTTAAACATCTTCCCCCTCTACAGAGAAAATACAACGATCCGGTCGAAATCTACAAGAAATTCCCTAGCAAGCCTCTGAGACAGCTCTTTATGAAAGCAAGGCTAAATTTGTTGCCAACCAACGAAATTTTGTTCATCAGAGGAAACAGTCCATCAAATCCATGTAGACTATGCAAAGAGGAAAAGGCGGTAGAAACGATTAGACCTCTTAACATCCTGCACGGCGTTGAGAACCCTAAGAAAGGCCTATTTGTCAACTGTTCTGGAGGCATCAACTTTGCGGGAAGAGGAGACTTGGTGGCAACGGTTAATTAGCGGACAAAAAAACATCCTGGGCAATTGCCACGGCAAAGATTTTGCAACAGGCTTTCATCTTGATAGAACAAAGTAAAGAAGACTAAGTGAAAATCTAAACCATACAAGTGCTCCTCTCTACGGCTCTCGTGGCGAAAACAGAAGAAATAGACTTTGGCAATTTTGTTAAAACCAATGAATTTTTGGTAAATACAATAAAAAAAATAAAATTAAAAAAATGTTTGAGAGGCTGTCCGGACCTGGTGCCGTTGACTTGCTGCATCTGGTGATAAGGTGGATAATGCCATCCTTATCAATCAGCACCACCCAGTCAACCTCCTGATACAATACCAGGGCAGTGGAGCATGGGCAAGGCAGGGAAAACAAAGATTTAAAATAAGATACGCAGGCTTCTTCTGCAATGGTGGTAAGTTGAAGAGGAAACTGCTGTAAGCTGTCATTTTTCAAGAGCTGTAAAATCTGGGCTGCTTTTTTTTGCAGATAGAGCAGACGTTTGATCTGCATCATGTTGGGCCAATACACTTTTGTGTCCCCTGAGCCAGTTTTTGTTCTTTTGCTTCTTGATCAGCAGATGACCTCTTACTTGACCCAGTTTAGATAGGCACCCAATATCCACTCTCCGCATTCGCTTTTGCCCTTGGATGACCCGAGCAAAGGAATGCTTATGGTTAAAGGCCGGCTTATTGTTGACCACTTTTTTTTAAAATTTTTTTAGTAAATGGCCTAAGCGCAAATTGTCAAAAAGGTGCCGCTCAAGTCGTAAAATTACTGAACGTTTTCTAGTTTCCTATAGGTAAACTTGGAAGTTGTGACAAGGCCCCACGAACCCCTCCTTAACCTGCATCACAGTTAGGGAGAATTCTCTGTATAGGCTAATTTCCCAAACCTATCGAGTCCCCCAGCAGCTTTGCTCGATTTTTGGGGTTTATTTTTTTCTCCTGCTAAGAGTGAGACTCCTTTTTCTCCCACTCTTAGGCATGATTTCAGAATATCCTTTGACTTTTTAATGTGTTTTATGGGCTATGGGGTCTTTTTACTCCGTAGGGCTTCATGTGTTTTTGGTAAGTGTTACGCAGCACCCTCAGTGCAGTAACCCAGGGGTGTCATAGTGGCCCCCCAAACATAGATTCCATACCCTGGGACTGACTACTGTCTCCCGGGGCATGTAAAGTCGCCATTGACTTTACTAGTCTTAAATTGTGAACAGCACTAGTACAAACCATCATATTGTGGAAGTACTGGTAGGGGTAATTCGATTGCCCCTGGGTCTGTTTTACAAGGGGGCACTGTCCAGTCCCCCCTTGTTGAGTTTCTGGCTGGTGACAGTGGTTACCACGCGAAATATTGGGATTTTCCCATTCATTTTAAACGCACCACTTTATTGGTGCAATGTTAAAGATACCGCCCGGTTATTTATTTAATATTTATTCCCCGGTTGGGTCTTTTTGCCAGGACTCGGTTTTAAAATGGCATTTGAGTTTGCCTCTGTAGCTCGAACCCAAGTCGAGCCCTTTGTTCCACATTTGGCGGGCTTCTGCACAGAAGCCTCCAAAAGTGGCACCACTCTGTCTGGGTCTACAGGATGTGTGGGAGGGGGGGAGGGGGAATAGGCACCCTGGACTGAGTTGCCTTGGCAACTCAAGTCGCACTCTTGTGTGATTGGCCCAGTGGTGAGCCGCCCGGCTCACCACTTAACATGTTTGATTGACAGCTAGGCTGGTGAATGGGGGTTTTGCTGCATAAAAGCAGGGCTTTGGGGACTGGAACTACAGAAGTCGCCACAGGACCTAAAGAATCTGAAGAGGGGAGAAGCTGAGCCATCTACGACACCACCGGTGGAGCCCTGCTGTAGGAAACTCACCACTTTCCCGACGACAGAGAAGATCTTCTTCCAGGAGAGTCTTCTTCCCTTTGAGCTGGTGGGACCAACCAGTTCGCCCTTTTTTGCCTTCCTGGATCGTCTCGTGGTCGAATCGCCCGTGCCAAGCACCCCGGCGGCCGGATAGCCACGCTTCACCACTACCGCAAATAAAATGGTAGTACCTTTTAACCGGGAAACTCTGCGGCTGGTTTCTTCCCTGGCAGTGCAACGACCTCCAGCTTTCCTCCACGTCGAGATCTTCTCTTCCCCTGGACGAAGCACCGACTTGCACCCGCTGCTAGAACAACTGCCCCAGCTGGAGCTTTCTCACCATTTCAGGTACTGTTTCCCGCCTGGTCTCCCTTGCAACAGACCGTCCAAGGTGTCCCGTAAATCCTTGACTCTCTATCCTGGGGTGACCTCGGATCTGTTAACATTACCTTTCTAACTTGATCCAACCTCTTTTTGACTTTCCTGCAAATACTTTTAGTGCATTTCCACTGTGTGATCTTGGGCACATTCCGCCTTGCTCTCCAAGAGTGGGCCTGGCCTATGAACTTTTTGCTCTACAGTAGGCCCTGCCTTTCTTGACCTGCTGTGGTTCTTTAAAAGTGTTGGTATTGTGTGGTTTTCCTATTTCTGCCTTTTCTCTCCCTTTTTAAATAATTATTGGAGTGCCATCAATGGTTACGTGCTCACCTCTGTTTTGCTAAATAAGTGGTGTATTAACCTAGACTTGTCAAATAATTAATTAGGGAGGTGTATATATTTCTAGTGACTGTTTGAACTTGCTTGACATATTAGTGCCAGTGTATGTTTACAAGTGTGTTTTTAAATAATTATACCAAAGCTCTGGTCAGTGTTTGCTTGTACTACTGTATTTTTAGCCCTATTGTGTATACTCTATATACTGCCTAACTCTTCATGAGAGAGGTCGAACTGCTCAGCCACAGCTACCAGGTAAATATAGGCGGTACAGACTACTACCAAGTGGGCTTACTGCTAACACCTGTGGTCTTAAACATTTTGCAGTGGTTCCTAAGGGAAGTGCACAGGTTTCTGCCTAACAATCACCACCAACCGGAATTTGTTTTTCCAGTAAGATGCCCACCCCTTCCTTCTTGTGGTCCTTATGAGAAGCCCAGTACATCATACCAACGTCTCTCCTTTTTGATTCGGGACTTAACCCAAGGTTTGTAGTGAGTCTCCTGCTCAAAGAAGACCGCCAAACGCTGTTTATGGAACATATTGCCAGTCGGCACCCTTTTATTCTGGGAGTTTAAACCCTTGACTTTTAGCGTGGCTATCCTCCACTCAGCCATGCCTCTTACTGTGTCTCTTTGGGTGTCGCAGGAGCCCCTCCCTACCCTCCTTCGTAAGGTTGACTGCATGCGATCCCGATTCCTTCCCCCTTCCTCTTTCCCTCATTCCTCCCCTTCCCTGACCCCACCCCTCCCTTCCTCCAATGTCCTCAGTCCCACACTACTCGTAGTGTCAGGAACCAAGCCACCAGGGCGCATGTCCCTGCCCTGGCCCACCAGGTGTCCCTTATCCTTGCACCTGGGCGTTACCGCCTCTTGGCTTACAACATACTAAGCCCCCTCGTTTTCCCCCATAATCCTCCCCACAACCCGAACTCCCAGAGTAGCTTCCCCATCTCCCCCCGTATTAAAACATTGAACCAAGCAAACAATGCTCCTGTGTAACATTCCCCCCAAAAGATCTTCATCAACTGCATCCCACCCCCCAAGAATACACGTATCAATCAACTGACCAATTTAGGGTGGGTCACCCCACCTTTCTTGATATGACCTAGGGGTCAGGCTACAAACCTCTTGATACGACCTAGGGGGGTCAGGCTACAAACCTCCCCAAATCAGTATTGTTCACCTCGGGTAGTTTTCCACCCATCAGGGTGGGGTGGCGAGCTTCTGGACCTTCCTGGCACCATGAACCTTGCGTCGCTAACAAGGTGTCCCCAGTCATGCTGCTCCGCTGGTTTGGCTGGACCCCTCCCCATCTTCAGCTCCACAGCCATCCGTCCCCTGCCCGAGAGTTCCTCCAGAGTCCGTTTGATGTCTTCATACGTTACTAACTGGCACCTCTCGCCTTCCCATTCAAAGAAAAGCGCAAAACGGTATCCCGAACTGTATCTTTTCCCCTTTTCTCAGAGCCATCTGGTCAGGGTGCCACATTTCTTGCGCCTGAGGTGTTTGGGCTGTAAGATCCTGGAAGATGGTCACTTTAGAGCTTTCATATTCAATGTCCCCCCATGAGTCTAGCCTTCTCCAGAACATCCACATTGTCTCTGTAGTAATGTAATTTAGCAAGGACTGAGTGGGGGCCCCCCGCCTCCACCACCTGCCCAATGCACTCTGTCCAGGGGCGCAGATCTCTCCCTTCTTGGAACCCAGCACCATCCCCATAATCTCCTGTATCTTTCGTTCCAAACCAGCCAGGGACTCGCCCTCCTTCTCCCGTAGGCCAAAGAAGCAGAGGTTGTTGCGCCTTTCCCCGTTCTCAATGTCCTCCACCTTTAGCTGCAGTTCACCTCTCGCTTCTCCATTTCTTGGAGGCGTGCCCTCACCTGAGTCTAGAGGACCACGGATGAGGTTTGGTTTACCTCCAGGCCCTCCACTTTGTCCTCCAGGGTAGTGCCTCTCACCGAGAGGTTTGCCATTTTCACGCCAATGTCGGTCCTCGTTGCCCGTATCTCATCCAGGATGGCCTGAATATCATAGTTCACCACCGTCCACTTCACCCCAGCCATGTGGGCTCACGTAGCGCCACCGGACTCTGCAGGTTCAGGCTCAGGGAGGGGGGGGGGGCTCAATGCTACACTGCCCTCCACTACCATCCTTTTCTTCGGGCTACCATTTTGCGGGCGCCCCCTAAGGTCTCCTGGGCCAGTCTGCTGCTGTTTTTCTGTGCCCCCCTCAAACTGAGGAAAATCCACTTGTAATCTGTGGTCAAGCGTCCATGGGGCCCTGCTCTTCAAGAGCTCTTTTACACCATGCCCGTCACTTGCCCCCTACCTCCTATCTATGGACGTGAAAGGGCACTGCAGCAGCCCGGGCCGATCACCCAATGCCCCGCCCTAACTTTGTTTCCCCACCCCCTCGGGCGGCCCAGCTTGTGGGGGTTCCAAATCAAAGTCATTGCCTCCACCTTCCTCTGGGGCCCCTCCACTGCAGCTCCAACCAGCCTCTGGGTTTCATACAGCAGTGCTGAGGGGTGGGAGTAGGGCTCCCTCCCCTAGGGTGCACTCACCAGGCTGCGGGCTGTGGCTCTCCTTGGGCCCTGTGCTCACCAGTCCTGGAGGGCTCCTCACTGGGGTCGGCCCCTTCCAAGCAACCTCAGGGGTGTCACCTCAGCTTTTCCGGCACGCAATGTCTTGAGCTGCTCTGCCTGCTGCAATCCCTCAGCCATGGGGGGGAGGAGGGGGAGGCATCCCGCTCTGTGGCATCATTCGCGGTCATCAGAGCTCTGTGCCAGTCTCTAGCATGCGTGTGTGCAGGGGATGGGTGGAGGTGTGGGGGGGGGGGGCGCTTGGTCTGCTCTTCTCTATCCGCCACGGGTGCACCCCCGTCATGCTCCTTGATTACTTGCTGCAGGGTCTCACTGGCAAAGGCACCTGTTCTGGGCTTGCGGCCAGCCTCCAACACCTGGGGAGGGGGGGTGCCACTCTCCAAGAGCACCTTGTGAGTGCCACCTTGGGACCTCTGGTGTCTCCCCTTCTGTGTAACTCTGTTTCTTGGACCGCTCTACCCCCCCTCACCTGCCTGGTCTTGGTCTTCGCCCACCCAACAGACTCGAGGGCGACTTAAATCCAGCTCATCAGGTGCTGCATATCTTCTGCTGTCCCGGGAGGTATTGCGACTGCTCCCTGGGACTTTACTCTGCTTTTACTCCGCCATTAACCAGGGCAGAAAACGGAGCCTGTCGGTTATGCGTCCATCTTGCCCACGCCCCCTGGTGGTCGCCCCAGAAAATCACCTTTTTGACCACTTTGCAATTGCTGGGAGGGCGGGCGGTTGGGGGGGAAATAGTGATGATCTCAAAATCTAGCAACCAGATCTTGCAGGATTTTTTTGTGCATTGTCACTTTGGGGGCTGCAGTGAAGGGCACGTTAGTTTGCTCATGCAGCTGTTCTGTTTGGTGCTAGCATGTCTTAAGATGGTGGCTATATGAGTCTTAGCACTGGGAGGCTCTAAAGCGGTGCCTTTGGTTGTTTGGAAATGTAGTAGCCTGTTGATTAGCCTTATGCGGTTAGGTGAAGGTTGGGAATGACCATGTAGGGTAATTTTGGATGTTGCTCAGAAAAGGGGCTTAAGTAGCTGTACCTGGGTTTGTGGGATGTATGGGATTCTCTTGGAATCTGCATCTGTTGGCTTCCCAGAAAGATGCCTTTCAGAGTTTGTGGTGACCACCTAAACTTGCATCTATAGTATTTTTTGAGTCCACATTTGTGATTGGAGTTTCACATGTGGGTGCCTACAGTTGTAAGCTCAGGACTCTTTAGCAAGGATGAAGAACACCCTATCTGACTGATGATATCCGACGACTTTGGCTCATGTAAGGTTTTCTCTACACCAAATATCCTGTGAATTTAAGCATATTGAAATAAAATAAGTGATTTGTTGATAATGTCACTTGGAAATAGCCACATTCTGCCAATAGCCATTCATTCCCAAACATCCTACATTCCTGCACTCTCCTCTTGCCCCTCAGTTTAACCTGTGTGGTTGATTTCATCCTTCATTTTCTTTGTGAAAATGTAGTGCAAAGGGAAAACTATACATCCTTGGTGACTAAACAGTAAGTTCAGGAATGGGTCACCTTCTCAAGTTCTAAAACATGGCTTTTCATGATAGCATGTGATTTTATGACCATTTGGTTGGAAAGTATTTGTGTAAAATTTTTGAAAAAATACCACGTCTAAAATGATGTGGAAACCAATTGACAACACTTCTAATGACATATTTTCATATTAAACTATAAACTTCTGAATTTTATTTACTTCGCTTGATTGGAAAGCATTTTCTACACCTAGTTTTAACACACAGGTTTGTAGCCAAGGAAGAGCCTGCCGCTGTGTAAATCCAACCTTTCCTGGTACTCTAGTTTCTTTTGCACATAATGCTTTTTTTTTATGTACTTGCATTTTTATCAGAGACAAAGAAAAAAAGACAACAATAGCCTCCCATCGTCTGCAAACCAGTGAACATCATCCTGACTTCTCCCATCCCCGGCCATCTGACCTGCTCAAATCTGGTCCAACACTCGGATTCTCTGTGGGCACAAGTTCTTGCGACCGTCGTTGTGCATGAATGGACATAGCCGGCTCTGCGTCTCTGCTCTGGCAGTGCTTAATTTCCATTTCTTCATTGGTTTATTGGCGCTGGGGGCGAGAGCTCAATCTTCACGGTGTTCGCGTCCCGACGGCCATCTTGGAATCACCCATGATGATTTTTTAAGCAAAATTTCTTGCCTTTTCTTGCCTTATGGCCCCAAGTACCCACGTACGAGAAAGTGGGGAAGGAGTAGGCTCTAAGCAGGGTCTGCTCTTGGTCGCTCAGAGGCAGCAGTGCCCGAGTTATGGAAGTGACTGCATTAAAAAGGTTCTTGACCATTGATGACAGATGCTGAAGCCCATATGGATCACATATTATTCACTTGATCAATCTGGCACGTTTTCTCCATTTATTTCTCTTGCATTTGTCTATCCTGAAGCAGTGTGCCTCTTGTAGAGGATGTGAGACTGATGAACAGATGGTGTATCCTTGGGCTTCTTTTTCAGTACAACTGTTTCGCATGTCTTGATCACTGTATTCGATCCCCACCAATGTCCATGTTTTCAGTTGCTTCCATCTCCACACTGCCTTGCCTTGATTACTGCACACCTCATTGCTTAAGATGGATGGGATAGGCATTGCCCAAAACGAGGTGTGCAGGCCAGACCTACTTTTTTGTTCTCATTTAAGGAATGCAGATTTTGCTCCTTGCCTTTCTCAGCACAGATAATATCAAGAGATGAGGCGCCAGGCATATCTGCAAAGCAACAAGAAAGCCATTGTGAACCTCTTCAGTAAAGTATTGTCTGCATTGTTAATTTTGGCTTTGTAGCAGTTTATCTGCCCAAAATGGATATGTAAGATGGTGTACTTTCATAAAATAAGCTGAGCCCATCTAAATCAACTTTGTTTACTTTACAGAAACTAGTAAAGTGGACTATGTCCTTTTTCAAGCTGCCACAGCGATAATGGAAGCAGTTGTGCGAGAATGGATTCTCTTGGAGAAAAGTAGCATCGAGTCACTGCGAACATTCCTTTTAACTTACGTTTTACAGAGGCCGAAGTAAGTGTTTCTTGCTGCATTTCAAACATAAATTCAGTGTATAGGTGTAATATATGAACATCTAGCTATTAGCTTTGACATTGATTTTGGAAGTCATTTGATCAGTGCTTGTACTTGTATGCGATTTCTCAGGTAAATTCAATCACCTGTTAGCTGCATGATTTGTGTTTTAAGCTTCTTCTGTACGTTACCAATACGCATAAGCTATCCTGCGTCTCATTTTTTGAATTCAGCAAATTGTCCTTGGGTTGTTTCTATTGCTAAGTTTATTCCACCTCTGTTGTTGGTCTCCATTAACTTTACCTTCACCTGCGCCGGCGCCATGACTTTTTTTTAGCACTGTGCAAAATGTGCATTCTCCACTAGCTAGTGATATTTTACTCTTGGCGAGTAAGACATTGTGTCTCTGTAGAATTAATGTAGCGAGGGACATTTTTAATGGCTGGCTAGTAGCATGCAACTTGAATTTGTGCACCCTGGCTTTAGTATCCAGGGTAGTCCACTTTCTGCAATGCCATGGATAAATCTGACCCAGTGTTTGGATTGTTACTTGTCAGGTTTCTTTGATAGAACTATTAGCTCTCTTCTTGTCAATTTCGTTTATGTATGCCTTGGGTTTAAAGTGATCATCTATTTGCTGCTGATGATTAGTTTGTCTACACTGCCCAGGTGAGCCTTTTTGTGTTGTTTCTGTGTTGACCCTTCTTAACTCTTTGGGTGCTGTGCTCTACTTCCTCCTCCTGTACTATTGATGGTGCTCTTTTGCCATTCCCAATTGTCTGCTTACTTTTGTTCTGCGCCCCTGCACCCAGGCCCCGACTTCCTGAGGGTTGGCAGTTGCCACACTGTCCAATTCCTAAGTGGCATACACCTCCTGCCCTTAAACCTCAGTATGTGAGCTGGTGGCTGTGCTCCATCGTCCACAAATCCCTCTAGCATTGCTGACCATCTTAATTACCCGGATCTCTGTGATCACTGCTTCTGATGCTTGTTAATCTGCTTAGAATCATATGCTGTGCTGTGCATATGGTCCGACATCCAGTGGTAACCGCAGAGTATTGCATCTTGTCTTTCGAGGATCGACAGGGGATGTCGGCATAGGCGTGTCTGTAACGCTATCCCTAGCGTGACGTGTACTGTACCCAAAATCCCTCACGCGCCGAGGTCCCTCAGATTGTTTTTTTCCACCCAGATTACTGGTCACCCTATTGCAGAGCTCTTACATAGAGACAGTGTGTTTGCCGTTATTCCGGTTAAGTCACTTTGACTGTTGAATCCTGTGAAACCACGCCGAAGACTGCTGCAGACTTTCAACGCCGTTGATCCCGGCGGTGCTGCCGCCCACGTGGCCGGGCCTTCTGGCCGGCCTACACAGTAGGGAGAGTGTGGTCGGGGTGGACATATCCTTTACAAGTATGCCTTTCCTCTTTCACTCTCTGCTCCCTGTGTTTTGTCATTGCTCTGATTGTCTTTTGCTATGGAAAAGACGCCTTTTAGATTTTGTCCCTCGTGCAGGCCCAAATATCCTTGGTAGGACGAGCATGCTCGGTGCAACAATTGTCTGCCCCTCGACCACAATGAAGCGAGTTGCGCGGCCTGTAGACTCCTGCGCCCTAATACACTTAAAGCGGTGGGTGGCCTATGACATGTCGCAGGCCGGATGCTCTTCCACCCGCTGTTGCAACCGCCGAAAGTGATGGGGAAACTAGCGATGATCAGGGCTCCGTGTTGGAAGCCATTGACCTAACTGCGGACTGCGACTCCTGTCCCCACCAGGCCTGATGCGAGTCACGCTATGGGGAAAACACCCAGTGACAGGGGCGCACACTATCATAACACCAAGCACACAACCCAAGGTTCTGCTTCAGCGGCACTGTCGAAGCGTACCAAAGCGCCAACGGAACAATCAAAATCTTCGACGGGATCCTCTGATCGGCAGTCTTCCCTGCAACCGCAGTCGCAGCCTGCGACTGGGCAATCCAAAGCAAAGGGTGCTAACACTAAGACACGCGGATATTGAGGCGCTCCAGGAGGGCGCGCAGACACCGCTTAATGCCTGGGTGTCAGGGAAATCAACCACTCAACCCTCCGGTTCATCCGGTGGTGTCGAAATTCACGGCCCAGCCTCCGGTTGTCCCGGTGGCATCGAAATCCACATGCTCAGCCTCCTGTTCAGCCGGTAGACCACACAGATTCTCTGGCCATTGCCGAGAGCATTGCAAGGATTACTTCAGCAGGTAGACTGAAGGAGCGGTTGAAGGAGGCGGCGAAGCACAAAGCACGGCCAAGAGACGTGTCGAGGGACACGCCACAGCGGCCCAAACCCCGGCAGGACTACATTGAGAGTCCTGTGCCTTTGTCAGGCACATTAGGGGAAAAATATCGACGCCACAGGGAAGATGATGAACCCTTTCCTCCCCTGGACCCCTTTGGTTCATCCTTATGGACTAGGGAGAAATTGGAGGGATGTATGGCCATATTAGAAACATTTATTTTATTCTGTGGCCCTTGCTCCCAAGGGACCTCAAAGACTTTCCTTCTACTCCTCTATCCAAGTTTCAAAGGACATTGGAAGATCTACTTGAGGAGTTTACTTGTGTCCTCACAGTTGAGGACGTTATGGACACTGAAGATGGCACCTTTCTGGAAAACTACAATGTGGATGATCAGACAGGTCTTATGGACAATTGGGTGGACAGCCGTCATGTTGATGCTCAACCCTGGACGTCCCTTACTCCCATCCAGTACCCCGATGTCCTGTGCATAGATTCCCCTCCCCCCTCCACTCCGGCTCGGCAAGCCTCCCCAGTGGACGACCAGATGGCATACAACGCCATCTTGAAGAAGGCGGATGACCATTTTTAGATCGCCACTCGAGGCCTTACCAGATTCTGATTTTGTGGAGGATATACTCAAAGAAAAACCTCCGGCTAGCCAGGCCATCCTTTGTTGAACTCAATCAAGAGGATATTGGCACCTTCTTTGTTGACGGCAGCCTAGACTGGGACGGTGAACCCTAGGGTGGAGAATCTGTTTCGGCCTTCTCCGACCCTGCCTACATCAAGGGTTATGCCACTCCAGATTTGTTAGTGGTTACCACTACTAGAAAACTGACTGGTGTGTACAAGAGAGGCACCACCCGATAAAGAATCCAAGGGACTTTATGCACTGGGGAAAAGGGTAACAACGGCTGCTGCGTTTACCTCCCTTATAGCCAATAACACCATGGTATTGGCCAGCTATGCAGACATCCATTGGAACCTTCTGCAAGAAGGCCTTCAGGAAGTGGCAGAACCTACAAGGACCAAGTTGCTAGCCATTGTTTCCAAAGGCAAGCAGGTGAACCAGAATGGGCTCAAACACTCTGCACGCTGCTGAGAGAGTGGGGAGAACCCTGGCACAAGGTACCTTGCTCGAGACCTGCATGGATGAGGAACTCCGGTTTCAAGCTAGAGACCCCAGCACTGATTAACAAACCTGTTGAGGAGACCAACCTGTTTGGCAAGGCAGTGGACGATGCTCTTGAAACAGCTCAGAAAGAAAATGAAACACCCAAGTCCCTTCAACAAATTACCCAGAAACCCTCCCTTCAGAGAGGAAGCGGCTCCCGCTGGTCCTTTCATGGGCATTCTCATTTTAACCAGAACCCGTATAATGCAGGAAACAATTTGGAATTCAGGACAGGTGTCTAATACCTCCACCACTCATCAACCCAGAGGACAGCGGCGTGGGAAGGGTAGATGACGAGGTTCCAACCCCAGAGGCGCTCCGACCTTTGGTCAGAAATGACCTGCAGATCCAGGTCCCCCCGCCCCCCATGCAGCCCTGGTCGGGGGCGTATAACTTCTTTCCTTACTGCATGGGAGGGGATAACAATAGACCAGTGGGTACTCAAGACTGTCTACCACGGGTACTGTATAGAAATTGCCCGACCACCCCCAATTCAGCCCCTGCCAAGATCAAGACGCCTGCTGCCGGACCACCTGCAAATCCTACTGCAAGAGATGCAGACCATTCTAGGATAGTAACACTTATATGGGATAGTCCCTCCTTTTTTGTTTCTGGGGGTTTGATCTATTGTAGGGACAATATCATATGTGCACATATAACAAACCTAAATCAACTTCTAGGAATGGACACCATAGAAGTCGTCCCTATTCTACAGGTAAACAAGGGTATTTATTCAGTGTACTCCCTTGTACCCAAAAAGGATCTCACCATGCGCCCTGTGCTAGATTTGCGCCCAGCGAACAAGTTCGTCAAACGTCAAAGGTTTCGTATGGTCACTTTAAAGGAAGTAATCCCGCTGTTGAAACGGGGGTTTATATGGCAACACTGGACATGAAAGATACATACTTTGATATTTCAATGTTGCCAGCGCACAGAAAATACTAAGGTTCATGATAGAGGACAAGCACTATCCGTTCAAAGTACTCCCCTTCGGCATTGCCTCTGCACCAAGGGTGTTTACAAAGGTACTGGCAGTAGCGGCAGCTCACCTGCACAGACTATCCGTCCCGGGTTCACCCTTACCTCGAAAACGACTGGCTCATCACAGGGGAGTCCTACTAAACATGCCTACTGAACACTCAGACAATAGACCTCTTATTCAGCCTGGGATTCTCCATCAACGAGAAGAAATCCAGCCTAGACCCCTGTCAAGTCAAACCGTTTCTAAGGGGCTCTAATTCGGGCCTCATCTTCCCCTCCAACGAGAGGGTTCTAAACATGCTGTTTCAGATCCCTCCGTATGAAGCCAGTCGGGAAGTGACAGTACACATGCGACTGTTAGGAGTGATGGCATCCTGCATTTACTTAGTTCCTCACACGCGTCTGCTCATGCGTCCCATGCAAGAGCGGCTTAACAGCCAGTGGTGTCAGGCCAGCAGACAATGGGAAGATCTGGTCGTTGTCTTGCCAGCCCTCGTTCTCTCTCTGCGGTGGTGGTCGAGGGAAAACCGCTTGAAGGGCAAAACTTTCACCACCCCTGCAGCAGAAGCCACTCTCATGACTGACGTATCTCTCGAAGTGGGGGCTCACCTGCTTCAGCAGAAGGCGCACGGCATGTGGTCCCCACAAGTAGCGTCCAACCACATAAATCTGTTGGAGCTATTCGTGGTTTTCAACGCACTGAAAGGTTTTCAGACACAGTTACAGGGGAAGACAGGCCTGCTCTTGACAGACAGCACCACCGCCATGTACTACCTGAACAAACAAGGGGGCACACTCTCCAGGGCTATCCAAGCTTTCCCAAAATGGGCTCTCAAACACAGGATGCTCCTGTTGTCCCAACACATTCCAGGGGAATTCATCTTCTGGCAGACGTGCTCAGCAGAGATTTCCCACTGCCCTTAGAGTACAAATGGCGACTACACAAATACATCATCTCCAACGTTTTACCAGAATGGGGCTGCCCAGGGATCGACTTGTTTGCAACTCGGGAGAATGCTCAGTGCCTAGATTACGCCTCCAGGTACCCACAGAATCGCTCCAAGGGGAACGGGCTCTGGATAACATGGTCAGGGAAATTTGCTTACGCCCCCACCCCCCGACTTTCTTACTGAAAAAAGATCGTGCACAAGATGCACCAGGAACCAGTCACCATGATATTGGTGGCACCTATGTGGGTACGCCAACCCTGGTTCTCGTCTGATGGAGATGTCCCTCTCACCTCCTATGAAACTGCCCTGCCCGTACAACATGTTATCTCAGGACAGGGGAGAAACACTTCACCCATGCCCGCAAACCCTGAATTTAGCAGCCTGGCTCCTGAGGTCATAGAATTTGGACACCTTCAACTCCCTCAGAGATGCATGGACATACTCAGGGAAGCGAGAAAACCCAACACCCGATACTGCTATTCCATTGAATCGCTTCGTTATCTGATGTCGATCCCATTGGCTCATCTCCTACTCACATTGTATTGTACCTGATCCACTTACTGGATTCAGGCCTAGTTTTTAATTCATTAAAGGTTCACTTGGCTGCGCTCTCAGCCTACACTACGTCACAACAAAAAGTGTTGTGGTGGAAAATATCAGTTTTCAAGGTTTTCATGGAAGGGGTTAAGAGGATTCATCCCCCCCCATTTCAAAACCAGCTCCCGGATGGGACTTAAATGTGGTTCTGACTAGACTCATGGGGTCCCCCTTTGAGCCTATGCACAAGGCAAGTCTAAAAGACCTTACCTATAAGACAGCCTTCTTAGTGGCTATCACTTCTATAAGAAAGGTTAGTGAACTACAGGCCCTCTCAGTACTAGGCCCTTTCGTTACTGTTCAGAGATAAGGTGGTCCTGCGCACTCACCCTCGATTTGCGCCTAAATTTATTTCCAAGTTCCATGTGAGCCAGTCAATATAACTGCCCACTTTCTTCCAGAATCCCACTAACATGGTTGAAAGAAGCCTACACACATTAGATCTGCGCAGGGCAGTCATGTTTTACCTGGAAAGAACAAAGCCACTGAGGAAAACAAACCAGTTTTTCGTTTCAGTGGCAGCTGGCAGAGAAGGTGATCCTGTCTCTAAGTCAGCTATCTCAAGGTGGATAGTCAAATGCATCACACTTCGTTACACTCTTGCTAAGAGAGAACTGCCCTTCAGGCCTAGAGCACATTCTACTTTAGGCACTGGGGCTTCCATTGCATTCATTGCAAATGTTCCCCTAGAGTCCATTTGCAAAGCGGCAACCATGAGTTCTGTACACACCTTTACCAAATCACTATTGCCTAGACACTCATTCAAGGTCTGATTCTCAGGTGGGACAAGCGGTACTAAGACATCTTTTCACTACTGTTCCTTCTCGCATCCCACCTCTAACTCCGGGTACTGCTCGCCAGTCTATGCACAGCATGTGATTCTAAACAGATTAACAAGCATCCGAAGACATTCATTACTCACCGAAATAGCCTTTCTGATTGTATCTGCTTAGATTAACATGCGCCCATCCTTCCTCCCCGCTCGGGTGGAAAGAACATAGACATCTTACTTTCTCTTTTTTTTTTTATTTACTCACGATAAGCCTTGGGCTCTCTCATGGCAGAAAAAATGCAATCGGAGGGACCTCAGCGCGTGAGGGATTTTGGGTACACTACACGTCACGGTAGGGATAGTGTTACAGACACGCCTATGCCCACGTCCCCTTTCGATCCTCGAAATACAAGATGCAATACTCTGCGGTTACCACTGGATGTCGGACCATATGCACAGCATGTGAATCTAAGCAAATGCAATCATCAGAAATGCTATTACGGTGACTAATGCATATCATTTCTTTACTTCTGAAAATGTCAATTTTTCTTTTTCTTATTTTTGCAATTCTTATCACAAATAAATGGATAAATGGGGGGGAGCCCTCCCTGCATCCCTGCCACACTTCCCACATTCCTAATTAATACCCATACCCCACATAGCATCTACATTTGTGAGAAAAAATACAAAACTTTAACCAAATAAAAACTACATTGTAGAGTTCATAGTGATGTAATTGAACGTTTTCGTCCTATCCCGATCACTGAAGGAAACGCAGTGTAAGTTTTTGAAAGGACGCAGTTTCTCTTCACTGATTTAGCCTGGCGGAACTATTCCCATAAAAGGGTTTTGCTCCGCATGTTTGGAAGCTTCCAAGACTTTGTCCTAGTCATTTATGTTTAAAAAATATATATAATATAAATCTTTCATGTGTTTAAAAATCATTAAGAAAAGGGTATCGCTTTAACAGACTTTGAACCGTTACTTTTTTTTTTTTCCTCCTATTTTCATTGACCCTGTAGATGAATCACATGAGTGGACTAGGAATTTTGTGATCCCATGCTGCAACCACAATCAGTTTGGCTGCCAACAATTGCGCTGCCAAAAAATGCCAGGGAGAGTGCAGCGGCGAAGTCCCTTTTATCGATCGAACACCCCAAAAAGCATGAGACAATGGTATATTAGAAAGCGAAGTTGTTTAGTTTGTTTTGGAGCTGGTCCTTTTCCAGTGCACATTTATATTGTGACAACTTCACCATATGTGTATCAAAAACCTGTGTTTCCCCTCCCCCATTTGTATACATCCATGTGCACTTCAGCAGAATCAAAATGTAGTCTTGTGATTAGTAGAATCTCTGGAAGACTTGGGTGTTAGTTTGATGATGAATAGTCGTTTGTCCGACTTTACAGTCATCGGGAAAATGCAACAATTACAATTCATTCTTTTATGATCAATTCAAAATTCAACAATTTAAATTCCTCTTCTCAATGCTACAAGATTGGACATTAGACTAAAAAGCAAACAAAATATAAAATCAATGGTTCATAATCCCCTTTTATTTTTTAATTTAAATTACCTAGCTAGCATAACATTTCCCCTATCATTATACAGGCATATTGGACAATAAGATCAATTTACCAATTTTAAAATAAACCTCTAATATCTTCTGTACTAGCATCACATAATGGGCAGTTAATCCTGTGCATCCTTTCCGTTTACTTGTGAATTCCCTTACCCTCAGGTAACCAAATTTAAATTCAATATACAAGGCCCGAGCATAATTTGGAGTAATAATATCCAAGTAGGATTCATACCCAGTGCTCTGTTTGAAAGCGAGATATTCCGAAGACATAGACAATGCATCCTCTTCATGTAGTTTAACGTCCAGCTTAACCAGGCCTTTTCAACTTTAATTTCGCGGGAGTGGTAATTTTAAGAAGGGTTCAACCACCAGAAGTAAGTTCTAGTGCCACCAGAGAATCCTTAACGTGGGTAAACCATGGGAGGCACCTTTCCCCCATCTATCGCCATCACCTGGGAGAGGGACTCGTGGAATGTACTCAATGTTGGGTTCCCCCAGATTTTAAACCAATAGAAAACTGGTCTTGTAGCGAGCTCCTCTGCCAAGGGGCACAGGTTACACTCCATGCGGACAAAAATCTTGCGGGCTCTTTGTGGCAATGACAAAATACTTTTTACAAACTTATTTTCAATTATATTTATTTTTTCCCTTTGATATACCCCAAATCTCTGCACCATAAAGTGCAACACCTTTGGCTTGTGCTTTAACTCAAGGACTGGTCTAGTTGCGCCACTACCCCCGAGTAAACTTCTTTAGTGAGCCACATTGTTGGCCAGGTCCCCGACAATCCCATCCACATGGAGCCCAAGCACTGTTGGCAGCAAAAAGTATTCCCAAATAGTTGTATCATGACTCTTCTCTAATTTTGTACCTCGCACTGTAACAGATTTCTTTTTAGCATGTTTTTAGGGCAAACAACCATGGCCTTTTGTTTTTTCCTAAATTTAGTTCTAAACCCAACTCGACACACTTCTTGTGAAGGCAAGACAGAGATAATTTTAGACTTGATAGTGTAGTAGAGAGAAGAACAGCGTCATCTGCAAAAAATAAAGCTGGAAATGGGTCCTTCCCCAGCTGAAAGGAATCGAAATTGTTACGACTTAATACTTCAATAATAGTATTGATATATATGGAAAACAGGACAGGGTGCCAATGGACAACCTTGGCAGACCCCTCTCTCTACCGGAAATGGTAGTGTCACCAGCCAAACTCCAATGAACAGGGACTAATTTCCCAGAATATGACAAACGAATTGAGGTTAACAATGCCTCTTGGAATGTTCTTATCCAAAGGGACTTCCTCGGAACACTGTCAAATGCAGTTCTTAGGTCAACAAATACTACATATAAATTGGTTTTAGATATGGACAAGTGTTTTTGAACTAACAGATAAGCGAAACCCCTGACTGAACGTGCTCAAACCTGGTCTAAAGCCTGCTTGAAGGTAACTTGGAAGTGGCTCCCTTTATACCCATTCCAGCAGATTTTTTAAAAGTGCCTTTGCAATCATCTTCCCGTTATAACCAAAAGGGAGATTGGACAATAGTTCAAAGGGCTTTCCCTTCCTGCTTTTTTATAGATGGGGAGGATATCTGCTGTCTTGCAAAAATCAGGAACCCTTTCCTGTACTAGAATATTATTAAAGACCAATGTTAGGATCAGTGCCCATAGGAGTGTTTCATCCCTAAACCCCCCAGGTATTCCATATGGGCCTGCTGCTTTCCCTGGTTTTTGCATCTTCAGCACATCCTCAACATATTTTTGGGAAAACAGCAATTGCATAGCTTCCACCCCTGGAACGCTTCTAGTGAACCTACAGTACGGTCCCTTGTCTGGGACAATACCTTCCATATTTTTGTAAAGATCTGCAGTGTTCCGTCCACACTGCGGGGGGGGTTTGGGGGAGTGAGAGCGGGGGGTGAATTCAAGCCTGTAATGACAAGTCCCCTGCTAAATCTCTATCTGAAATAAGGGCCCAAAAGCCCTTCGAGTCCCCATTTTGGGCAGCCTCAAGTAATGCAGACCAATTGTTTGCCAGAAAGTCAATCTTTTTCTTCATCAGGCCCTAATAGGCTCCTTCCAAAGATTTCAGTTGCTGCCTAGCCACAGGCTGGTGTGAACCCAAGAGACGCAATATGTCCCGTTTAGCCTTCCTACATGCACTATTGTACCACCCTTCTCTTTTCTTTGCACGATTCTTGATAACCGTTCTGGGACAGGAAACAAAAGGAGCAATGGTCTGGACAAGGTTTTAAAATGTTGAAGATTTATCCTGTCCGTCATTGGCCTTGTGAAAAAGACCTTTCAAATATATATATAATCAATTCTGGACCTACCCTTGGGACCAAAGTGAGTCTCCATTGCTAATTGGTCATTAGGAAACGGGCCATTACAGGGATCTAGACCCAAACTAGAGGGCTCGAATTGTGTCACTGGCACTACAGTGGATTGTTGAATACAGGTAGTTGATCAGGAAATTTCTAATGGATTCTTTCCTCCCACGGATTCCTGATCTGGTATTCCTGGCGCGGCTGCTCTTCAGAAACGTTTGTCACCAATAGGCAGTAGCGTTGCTCTGCATCTGCTCCGCTTGATACCTCTATGCTCCCTGCTCCAGTCATGGTGTCGTGGCCAGTATACATGGATTTACAGCGCCCTGTGACATCGGTTCCTTTTTTCTGCACACTCTGCCTCCTTTAGGAGCACTCATCGTTGGTTTCAGCAACATACCCAACCCAGCAAAGGGCTCGGGCTTCAAGCACGGTGCCAATTGTGGCCAACAAATGTTGGTATCCGACCACCATAGTAAAGGGCAAAAACTCAAGTTGTAAGCTACAATGTGCCAGTCAGCAAAATTCACTCGCCACCTCATTTCTATACATACACACAGCATACAATGTCTTACTCGTCGAGTCAAATTTCACTAGCTAGTGGGGAGTGCAAATTGTGCACCCTGACCATAGGATCCATTTATACTGCCTTTGGTGAGAACCATGTCGCCCATGACTGCGGGATGTCAATCCGTTCCCCCTGCGAGAGTGGGAAGAAAAATGATTTCCATTGTTCCACGAGGAAAAGGGTGCATCCAAGTGGTCACGGTCCTAGGATGTAGAGCATCTGTTGGAGGACAGATCAAAGGGAAGGAAAAGGCACTGTAAGAGGTCCTCCTCACTCTGAGCACTTCCTCTGGGCACCTCCTGTCTTGGTTTTGAAAGAAGAGAAGTCGCCAATCCAAGGACACTTCCACTGAACTTGATATACTTCTAGAAATGTTTATTTTGTTGCCACTAGAACGGTTACTTGTTAGTTATAATTAGAATTATTTCTATTGCTTTTAGCCTCTTGAAGTCGAATCTTGTGTATTTTTGTTATCTACTTAGTCAAGTGTGTTTGATCACTCCCCACTGTGCAATTTGAATCAGTGAGCCCTTGCACTCTGCACGCACCAGTCACGTGGCTCTGAACTACATCTCCCAGAGTCACTGGTAGTTTCAGAGCACGTACTACAATTCAAACAGGCCGGTGCGAAGCAGCCTGTCGGTCTGGTCCAGGACATACGGACATACAGCTATGGACAGTTACTCTTTCTCCTTGTCCCTCGCACCATGGGGATCACTGAAGTGCTGGATGCAATCGCTATTGCCTGTAGTAAGTTCTATGCCTGTATTTCTGGCACTGACGGAATACAAGTTGCAGCAATGATGGCTGAGCAAGCTGCTCGCTTTAATACCATACCACCAGCTGCTGCAACTGCCGCAGTGTGTATCACGCCCACTCTAATCCCCATAATTGTTGAGAGGGATAATTGTGTCCGAGGATGTCGCCGAGAGTTGTAGGGAGGAGTTCCAGCCTGGTGGGACTACTGGTTCACTTACCTTAGGGGAGAGAGAGGCCCGAGAGGAGATAGTACCTTATCCAGCATTGCTCCATGTGGTATTTATACTGAATCTGGGCAACAAGTTTGGTTTGCCGCATCATTTCACCCACTCTACAAAACAGCCTAGGTGTCCTATGTCAACCTAGTCCCACCATAAGGCAGAATGTCAGTGATACAAATATATTATCTACTAAACTGCACCTAGTAGCCAATCTGACGTTGGACCGCTTAACACGAGATCCCTCGCTAAGCATACTATAGATGTGCATGACTTCATCCTGGAGCACACGATGGATATCTTGTGCGTTACAGAAATATGGCTCTCGGATGCCCATGGCCCTACTATTGAGCAAGTGACCCCCCCTGGGTAAGTTTTCTTCGGGAAACGCAGAGGAAGGAGAGGGAGTCGCCTTTATATGCAATGAAGAGCTTGGTGCATATGAAGTCAAAATTGAGTGTGAAGGTTGTGACATGATGCATAGTAAACTTCTCCTAAATTTTAATCATAGTATCAATCTTGTATTGCTTTATAGACCTCCTGGAGATTCGTCAAGGTTAAATGAGGATCTTATAAATGTTATAACCCCAATGCAATCGGTAAATTCAGCAGTGGTACTGTTAGGAGACCTGAACCTTTGGAAGGGACACTGAAAGACGAAAAAGCTTTAGAGCTTGAGAAATGTCTTAATACCAATAAGATCATTTTTCACAATTCAGGCCCAACGCCTACAAAGGGGCACACCCTTGATTGGGTGGGGAGTGGTAACATGCATCTCACAGATTTTATAACACCTTGTGTATGATCCAATCACTCCTCCATCTCATGCCAACTGCAGCTCCCGTCGCCTGTAAAAAGACGACATGAACCTCTGTTTAAGGTTCAAAATAGAAACTTCAAGGCCATCACAGCTGTTGTTTTATCAGATTGTATGAATGCCTTGAAGAACAAGACAGTGGATTCAGATGGTCCTGACTGTTTTGTGACCAGCTATAAGGACATAACAATTATGTTAGACAGTTATGCCCCTTTGAAAGCAAGACGCATCAGAGATGCCCCTAACCATCAGAAATGGTTGTCTCCTGCTCTGCGAAATTAAAAGCCAGTAAGAGGCTGATGGAACATCTTGGCTGAAAGAGAAAACCTCGAGCAATGAGGCAGCCTGGAAACTCGAGGAAAAAGAGTAAAAGTCCAAGATTATTGAAGTTAAATATAACTTTTACAATGATCAGATAAATAAAGCAGTAAATCAGACAAAATAACTCTTTAAACTGGGGTTCGGGTTCTCCCCCATGTCCACTGGAGACATGCACCCTACAAGCTTCCCAAGAGACCTCCTGCCATCTAAGATAATCCTGGAACACAAGGACATCTTTGCGCCTTTCCTGTGTAGGTTTGTGAATGCATCATTTCGAACATGTTATCCCCCAGACTGTTAAGGACCCGAATGATGCTTCTAACCTTTGACCTATTACTAATACATTGTTTGTTTTGAAACTGATTGATAAAACTGCTACTCTACAACTACAATATTACATCTCAGCAGCCGGCATTCTGCATAAAAAGCAAACCGGTTTTCGATGTTTTCATGGCACTGAGAGCCCCTTACTGAATTTGCAAACTCGCATGCTATCCATGATGGAGAAGAGTAAATTAGGGCTGCTGGTTCTATTAGATTTATCGGCAGCTTTCGATTTACTTGATCACAAGATTCTGCTAAATAGTTTGGCCATTGTGGGAGGCCTTTTACAGGAGGCGGTCTTAGAGGGCCGTAGATCAAGGGTCTACTGGGGTGAAAATTCATCCGAAATAAATCATCATATGTGGACTCCCTCAGGGGGCATGTTTATCCCCTCTATTTTGTAATATATATATCTCTATCTCGCTTTTTTCACCGACTATGCAGATGACTTCCAGCTGTCATTAGAGATTAGCGGGAACCATGAAGTGGACCATTCAAATATTTGCATCATGTCTATCGGATCATAAAGGGTTGGATGTCGAACAACTGGCTATGTTTGAATGCAGCTAAGACAGAGCTCATAATATACGGGACACAGCACGCTGGAGACAGATTGGACCAGGCCTTCGATAGTTTCATGATTGATGGTAGTCGGATAGCTATCACATCTTACGTAAAAACCTAGGGCATTTACATGGAGGCCAGCCTAAATAGCGGTGCTTATGTTGAGGCGACAGTAAAAAAAAAAAACACCATCACCCCATTGTGCGACAAGTAGCCCCTCTGGTTTCCAAAGACAATCGGGCTAAATTAGTTAGGGCAGTGATACTCCCACGCCAGGACGATTGTAACGCCCTTCTATGGGGGTGGGGGCTTATAAAGATGTCCAGACATTACAAAAAGTGCAAAATTAGGCAGTACGCATTGTGCACCAGATGAGCTGCACTGGTTGCTTGTGTCCGCAAGGATCTTGTTCAAGCTGTTGATACTCTGTCACATGTGTTTTTGGAGATGCACCTCAGTATCTTAAGGAAAGGGTAAACATTTATCACCCTAAAATGATCTTGCCATCTGCCAAGGACTGCTGCCTGGAAGTCGACCGCATAAAAAGAGCTCTGGAAAATGGTCGCACGTTCCAAGTCTTGGCAGCACGGGCCTTGAACGAACTGCCTGAAACGCTTCGTAAGGAGGAAAATCTGGCATTTAGGAACAGCTTAAAACCAGACTGTTTAAGTAATTATTGTGATTTAAGCTGTCCTGGTACCTCCTACTTCTGTTTGTGACGGCGCCTGGATGCCCTTGTGAGGGGTCTTCGCCTTGGGCAGCTTTTCCCTTAGCGTGATTAATGTCTCCTGTGCTGTAACAAAATGTTCATGTCCTTTGACCTGTGTTGAGTGGGGCTGCCAAACACCTTCCAGAAGGGAAGGCGAGAGGGATTTGAAAGCATTGTCCATGATGGCAGGGAAGCTTCCCTCCAAAACCTTAAATCGGGAATGGTCATGCCTGATTGCCTGGGGCATGCGATGGCCACTGGCATGGTTGCCGGGAGGCATTCCTGAATGAGAACATGCAGGTTTGCACAGGATGTCCAACTGAAACTCCTGGATATGCTATTTGATGGACATGATCTCTTTGAGCACAGTATCAGTTCGGCCTCACCCTTTCGAACCAGAGGGAGGGAAAAGGGTGCTAATCGACATATTTTCTGATTCCAAAGGAGTATTCTGGTTTGCGGTCCACCCCAGATCTTTGACTGCTGAATTTGTTCCTGCAAGACAAATTCAATATAATTACTCTAGCCTTCCTAGCCTTTGATCTGCCGGACTGGTTGCTGTCCTTGGACCTTCAAGATGCCTACTTCCATATGCAGTACAGAAGGTAACCGAGGTTATTTGTGGGCCAATGTCATTACCACTTCCAGCTCCTGATGTTCTTTCTTCGTCACCCAGGGTTTTCACCATGTTACTGGCAGTGGTGGCGGCTCTCCTCTGGAGGAAACAGATTCATGTCTTTACCTCCCTGGACGACTGGCTCATCCAAGCTCGTCCCCCAGACCAGGTGTCGGAACATCTGTCCACACATGCAATCTGTTGCACTGCTTTGGCTTATCCCTGAACTTCAAAGTCTCAGGTTTTTGCTGTCCCAGTCTCTGATTTATCGGGCCAATCTTGGAAACTCGACTGAGCAGAGCATTTCGGCCTAAGGATCGAGAGGTGAACATCTCTCGGATGGTGCAAATACTGCAAAACCAGGGTCAAGTTCTGGCCTCTACCTTCCTGCACCTGCTGTGTTTCATGGCCACCTACATTCTGGTGGTCCCACAGTCCCAATTGCACATGAGATTGCTTCAGTGTCTCCTCTGTATAGACTGGTCTCAATTTCAAAGGCACATGTCTGATCTTCTGCAGGTCTACAGTGGAGTTACTCGAGACCTTACATGTCTTCCCTCTGCGACAGCCTGTTGAAGGGTATGCATGTTTCAGCAACCCTGGCCTCAGATAAGGTTCCTAGTGATTGATTTGACAGTCAAAGCATCGACAAACCATACCATTGACACCAAAGAACCTTTAAAAAAAAAAAAATAAATAAAAAAAAAATTATGGGAGAGTGGGGGTTCCCGCCAACCCACCATTTTAATGGTTTCAAACATATTTTTACTAAACTAAACACTTTACCATTAAAAAAAGGCATTAGATGTTTTTTTCGATGTTTTTTTTTAAAATGGTTTGGTTTGTCGATGCTTTGTTTTAAATGCAATGACCGGATACCCTCCAAAATAATTACCAATGCGTCCCCGAAATGTTGGCTGCTCGCATGCTGAATCTGGCAGTCAGTGGACTGGGGTCTCCCTCAGAGTATCAGGAGCACATCCACTTGCTGGGGTTGAAGGCGATCTGGCTGGCCCTGGTTGTTTTCCTACCCTTCTGTGCATGGCATATCTTTGTTAATCCTGATGGACAACACCGTGGATAGGCACCACTTCAACAAACAAGGTGGTGTAGGGCCATTGGCACTGTGCAGAGAAGCAATTCAGCAGCAGTGGTTCTGGGTTCTGAAGAATGACTCTGCTCTGAATGGGTCTTACTTTGCCAGAAAGGAGAATGACGTAGCGGATGCCTTGAACAGACAGACATCAGCCTCCATCGAGTGGGAGATTTGCCAGGAAGTTACGGAAGACATTTCTTCCCACTGAGGTGGTACTCGGCTGCTCCATGGAATTTCCTCAGCAGGGAGCTCTGATGGATGCATTGACAGTTGATTGGATGTTCAACCTCCACTATGCATCCCTGCCAATCCTGGTCCTTCTGCTGGTTCTCAGGAGACTGTGCCTGCTCTGTCCACATTAATATTGATCACCGCAGATTGGGCTCAAAGAACGTGCTACCTGGAGTTGCTCGACATGCCCATCTGCCCTCCCTGTGGTGCTTTAGTTGGTGGGACGGGTTCTCGATTCAAATTTCAGAAGTCTGAACTTTCATGCCTGCTTTCTGAGAGGTGGAGATACATGGAGTTGGAATTTGTCGGACAATGTCCTGGATGTGCTCCTCTAAGATCGGAGAACCGCCATGAAGCCTATTTATGCTGGCAGGTGTTGTACATTTTCAGCTTGATGCTGCCTGAAGGATCTAGACTATTTATTTGGTCCCATTTCACCTCTGTTGGATTTTTTGCTGTCTTTGCCCCGAACGGGACTACAGATCAGAGCTGTCAAGGGGTAGCTGGCTGCTATCTTGGTCTTTAAAAAGACCCCTGAGCAAGGCCTGTTCTTAACAATTCCCAATGTTAAGCAATTTTTGCAGGTGACTTTGAGAGTGAGACCCTCTTTCCTTCCGAAGGTGGTCTTTGTTTTTATCTCTCTCTCTCAAAATTCCCACTGTGGTGTTCTTCCCTCTGCCCCATCCTTCCAAGGCAGAGGAGTGATTTCATCGGCTTGACAGGGTGTTGTGCTCTCAGCTACTATGTCTATCAGATTAGGGACATTGAGAAAGATGACCAGATTTTTGTGGATTATGCTGATGCCAGTGCTGGCAGGCCTGTGACCAAACGGAACCTGTGAAGTTGGTTCATTCTCTGCATCTTGGAATGCTATAATCTGACGGGAAAAGACATGCCTGAAGGTCTCGGGACTCGTTCTACCAATGGTCTGACTCCCACTTCAACCCTGCAGAGGGGTGGAGGGGTCCCCTGTCTTGGACATTTGCCGAACTGCTACTTGGGCTTCTCTGTGCACATTTGCAGAACATTACTGATTGATTTACATTTCAGGACAGGATGCCTATTTCGGCAGCGTGGTCCTTTGGACTTTTTTGTTCTAGGTGTGCTCTTGCCCTTCTCCCTCCTTCGGAGCCATGTACTGCCGTGGGAGTCTATCATATGTGTGGGAGGAAGGAATCCAATAGAAGAACAAATTATTTATCTCCTGGTAATGTTCTTTTTTTATCGATGTTCCTCATCACCGTCCCAACCTGCCCCTCTTGGGGGATAGCTAGTACACCTTTTAGTTCTGCTGTCCCTCAGGTCAGAGTGCTTAAGAAAAAGGGTGTAACTTAAGTCACAGGGCGTGGTACCTTGATATATACGGTCACCGAAGTCATGTCTGGTGTGGGACACGCAGAGGTGTCGGGCGGAAATGTTTCCGAAGTTCAGCTGCACTGGGATACGAATATCGTAGATGAGGAATCTGTAGGAGGAATATCAGAAAAAAACTGAGAGGTAAGTCCTTTATCTGATGATCCGGCTAGTTCCCACTCACCCCCACTCTGTTCGTGCTGGGACCATTTCCAAGGGGGAGTCAGAAGTTTATAAATGGGAGACATCGGATACATTGAATTGAACAAATTCTGAATCTGTCCTATGTTGTGCCACGTTTAGTGTTGCCATTCGGGGCCCAGTGCAGTATTTATTTTCCAAAGCAATATATTGATTTCAAGATTGACAAAACAATATGACATTGAAACTATATGCAAGAAACAACCATGTACATGAGTTGAGCAATCCCATCTTGCCACTTAACGGTACATAATTTCTGCCTCAACCCCCCTACCCCCTGCGATTCCTACTCCATAAGAATCAAAATGTGTCACCGTAACTCTTAATGCAAAAGTTCCAGCTTTGAGGTAAACTCAAAAATCATGCTGCCACTCAGTGGGGAGCCGAATGTTAAATATATTTTCATATTCTCAGATCTCCAAATGGGCCAGATCACAAATATAGGGTGTCAAATAGGTTCAAAGCCCTCAGTCTGTGGGGGCAAGTATGGAATATAAATTCCGATGTCATGAATGGCGACAACAATCCCCATTTCCATTTTGTATCTCTCGCCATCATCTTTTAAATCTGCTGGAATCTTTTCCATTGGCAGGATCGACCACACTATTACCCATCAAAGATTTATATGGGGCATATCTTTGTTATTCCATTTGGCTGCTATTACTATCTGTGCAGTTAAGATGATCATTGTACCTTTAATTTAAAATACGGGAGAGTGTATATTGTCAGGGATACCCAATAATACCAGGCCCAGATCGAACGGAAAGGAGTGTCCAATGACTTTAGATATGTATGCAAGTACCCCTTCCCAAAATTGTTGAATCTTCAGACATTCCCACCATATGTGCATTGCTTTCCCTCTTTTCCCACATTCTCGCCAAGTCTCTATTAGACTCTAGATAAATGTGTATTCTGTCTTGTGTAAAATACCATCTTGACATTACTTTGTAAGCAGCTTCCACACTTGACTTTTTAGTTCACCAAATACCTTCCCATTCTTTATCGGAGATTTCTCTACCTAGGTCTTTTTCCCCATGTAGGCCCATTTCGTATTTCCTTCCCCACTGAGTTAAAGGCAATAAATATTGGAGATGAGCCCTTTGGTGCAGCAAATTCCTAGGTGCAGCTTCTTTTACTACCTTGCCCACCACATAGTGGTGCAACTGAAACTGAAATCTATCACTTTCCTACAGTTTGTATTCTGGTTTACATTCCATAAAGGCTGTTTTCACCTCTCTTAAACAATTCTGCTATAAACTATCCTTTATACTCTCTCCAACCCTTAAATGGACCTCTCTGCAGGCCCGGTGTAAAGCCTGGATTGCTGTGAATGGTGATGGGAATGTGGCAATATTCCCCTGCATGGTCATTGTATCCCATTTTTCAAATGGTGTCTTGGTTAACCTGTTTCTATACAAAAATGTTGGTCTATTACCTTTAGAGTGCCAGAGAACTCTCCACAATGGGATGCCCCCAACTGCAGTATCCATGGCCCACCACGGCTTTGTGGATTCTATTTGACACCATTGCCTTGCTATTTGTAACTGTGCTACAACATAGTATGCCTGGAAATCTGGTGCCTGCAGTCCCCCTCGTCCAGCTTCTCCTCTCAATAGTGCTTTAGTTAATCTACCTCTCTTCCCCCTACAAATAAACAATGTGGCTTCACCTTGTTGTGAAAGGAGTGTCTTCCCAGGGACTCTTACTGGGAGGGCCTGAAAAAGTATAAGAAGCGCATTCATTTTTAAGACATAAATACGTCCAAACCAGGAAATGGTAACTTTTATTCCACCTTCAGGTCAGTTCTTATTTGTTCTCATAAATTGAGTTAGTCTAGATCATACAGCTTGTCAAAGTTGTCAGTTAGCCATACTCCAAGGTACTTCATACTATCTTTAGCCCATCTAAATGGAAGCACCATCTTGAGACGATTACTCACTAGGGGAGGCATAGTTAAATTCAATATTTCAGATTTGTCCAGGTTTGCTTTGTAACTGGACTCCCGCCCATATTTCATCTTGTACTGCCGGTACATATATTAGATCGCACAATGAAAGGATGCAAATGGCACTATTTTGTATTCCGCCCCCTACGGCCCCAAATTGTATTCCATGGATGTCTGTCCTTCTGAAGAGGAGGGGCAACAGAGTAGGCCCTTGTCTAGTTCCTCTGCCCAGTAGTAACGGAGCAGAGAGACCACTGTTCGCTCTAATTCTCAGTGGGTTTATTATATATGGCCTCTAGCCACTTAATCCAGTTGGAGCCACCCCCACCCCCACCTCCTTAAGGAAAGCCCAGTTGACACTGTCGACGACTTTTTCAGCGTCCAAAGAGAAGTATTGTATTTTATTGGGTTATTTATATAACGCTCTTTCCCCATTTGTTTGGCCTCAATGTGCTTTGTGGTTGGAACGCCCTCTGTGATCACAGTCAATGTGCTGGAGGTTCTAAGTGTTTTAGATTCGAATATGCACGTGTGCATTTTTGCCGGTCTAGGACTTGGGTGGCTGGCTAGGCTCGACTAAGCAGCTAATAAGGTCAGGCACGTGGGTGGGTGCTGTTGGTGGTTTGTGATGGTGCTTTTGTTGAAATTGATGTGTGTCCAGCTATACTGAATTTCTTTTTGTTGGTAGTCGCTGTATGCTAGTGGCAGAGCTATTGAGGTACGTCAGGTGGCTCAGTGTGGACGGCTATGTGCGCTGATGGACCGGAAGGGCATAGCCGTAGCTGCATTCTACGGTGCATGGATGTTTGACAGGGCCTTCGGCCTGTGTCCACAGACGTAGTGTAAGGTATACATACTGTAGGCTTCGATGTTGTTCGGCTGCAGCAATCTTTGTCCAGTGTGGACGGCATGGTCTTCTTATTCGTGGACTCTCTGGGGCAAGAGTCTGAGCAGTGAGGGCGAGTGAGTTTATTTTGGTGTGCCACAGCAAAAGCTGCTGGCTTCCCTTGTGTGTCAGGTCGGAATGTTGTTGTTCATGGGGCGATAGTTTGTCAGGGTGAGCCGATGTGAATGCTGCCGTTGTTCATGTTGTAGTTGGAAGAGGAGTAAGGTTTATTGTGGTGTGCCTCAGCAAATTCTGCTGGCTTCCATGAGGTGTTGATCATGTAGGTGCATTGTTGTGCATGGGGGCGACAGTCTGTCAAGGTGAGTCGCTGTGATTGGTGTATAGGAATGTGTTTTGAGATGGGCGGGGGTGGGGGGTTGGTGTTCAGTATGAAGTTGGGAAGAGCCAGGCTTTTAGGGCCTTTCTGAATATCAGGTGATTTTCAGTGTTGCGAATGTGTAGGGAGTTCCAGATAATTGGTGCTTGGATGGAGAACGAGCACCCGCCCAGCCTGGTGGAGTTGTGAGGCGGGACCACTAGGTGGTGTGCTGTACGAGATCTGAGATTCCTTGAGGGCTGGTAGGGCAGGATGTTGTCTTGAAGGAATTCCGGGCCGGTGTTGTGGATGGTGCGGTGGGTGATGCACATGGCTTTAAAGGTAGTGCATAGGCCAATCAGGAGCCAGCACTTTTAGTTTAGGGCTGATGTGTTCTCTGGGGGCTAGGTTAATGAGCAGGCGTGCTACCGTGTTTTGGAGTTTCCTTAGTTGGAACGCTGGAGCGCCTAGATAGAGGCAGTTTGCGTAGTCTAGTGTAGACGAGCTAGGATGATGGAGTTGATGGGCGAAAAATGGTGGGGATTGGTTAGGTATGGGAAAATATGCCTGAGAATCCATAGATAGAAGGAACTGGTTTTAGATACAGAGGTGGTGTGTTGGGTGAGGGCTAAGTTTGTTTCCAGCATGCATCCAAGGTTTTTACCACATTTGAAGTTGCTGGTGCTTGTCATAGGGCTTGAGGCCATGGAATCGGTTGGGGAAGGAGGGCTGTTTTTCCACAAACTAAGATTTCAGTTTTCCCAGGGTTGAGAATGAGGTGGTTGGTCGACATCCAGTGGTCAATATCTGAATGGCATGACGGGTCCCAATTGCTGGAGCCTTGAGATTTTGGGATTTTAAGGATGATCTGGGTGTTGTCTGTGTAGTTGTAGCAGGTAAGATTATAAGAACAGATGATTGCAGGCAGGGGTTTTAGGTAGAAGTTGAAGATTAGGGGAGATGGGGATGCTCCTTGTGGGACACCTTCCCTTACTGGTTGTGAGGTGGATGTGAACTGGTGGAGCGGCATGATTTGTGAGCAATTTCAGACGAAAGAGGAGATCCATGAGAGTCTGCGTTTCTGATTCCTAGTGTTTGTAGTCTATCTAGTAGGATAGTGTGATCGAAGGCTGCAGAGAGGTCCAGTAGGATAAGTACAGCACAGCCTTCTTTGTTGGTTGTTCTTTTGAGGTCATCTCAGAAGGACACTAGGAAGGATTCTGTTCCCCTCAGTGGCCTGACGCCATATTGTGCAGGGTCTAGGAGATTGTTGGCTTTGGTGAAGAGGCCAAGCTGCTTGTATGATGTGTGGCCCATGAGTTTGGCGATGAAACGTGCGTTGGAGATTGGCCTGTAGTTCTGGGGGAAGTAATGGGGTCGAGTGTCGGTTTTTTGAGGATGGGTTTGATGTACAAGGTCTTTAGGGCTTCCGGGAAAGATCCTGAAGTGAGTGGTTGTGGATTGAGCGTGCAATACAACCTGCACAGGTAGAGGCTAGGATCTTTTTGAGGAGTGTGGGTGGGCAGGGGAGCCGGAAGGGTGGCTATCTGCTAAGAGCGAGTGGAATTCCTGGTGTGAGATGGGAGAGAAAGAATTGAAGATTTGTATTGGGCGGGTTTGGGGAAGGACAGTCTGTGGACGGGTGGGGTATGTGTTCCAATTTAGAGATGGAGTGTCTGTCAATAGCGACATTGTGGAAATGCTGTGATAAGGTGTCACATAGGACTTAGGATACTGGTGGGTGGTGGCTCGACCATGCTGGGGATTTGAATTCTGATGAGATTCTATGTAGTTCCTTGCTCGGGTTTTGGGCATTTAGGAATCTGTTCCCATAGAATGTTTTCTTGGTTTTTCTGATTTCCAGTCTGTGCTCTGGTTGTTCTTGCTAGGGTGGTTTTGTTTTGTGCTGTAGGGCCGTTCTCCAGGTCCGTTCCAGACGGTGCTTGAGGGTTTTTAGTGATTTGAGTTGGGCAGTGAACCACCTTGGTGTTGGCCCTGATCTCTGAGTGGTCCGTTTTGTTGGAGTAAGGGGTGTGAGAACTTTTGGAACGCAGAGATTGAAAGTTTTGATTGCTGGGGGTCCTTCCTGGAGTGAAAGTGTATGAGCGGATTTGAGGAGTGAGTGTTCTAGGTCTGGGGTAATTACGACTTTATTCCATAGTGGCATGATGGGGCAGTGGTGGGTGGTGGGTGGTGGTTGTGTGTGTGGCCTTGACCAAAGTGCCAAGTGGTATGGAGAATTAAATTGCTGAGTGATAGTCCATGATGGGGGTGGGGCAGGGGTAGGGGGGTGTAGATATGTTTGTAGTGCTGAAGATCGCATCAAGGGTATGACCTCACGTGTGGATGGGTGTGGAGAATGTAATGTTAGGTTGAGTGACTCTAGATTGTCTGAGTGATTGATTTCAGCTGTACATTGGCCTGGGTATATACTGGACAAATTTCAGCTACAACCAAAATTTTAAAATACTTTGCACACTGTAATTAATACAAGTACTTCAATGCAACACCCATTTAACATTGAAGATGTGTGCTAGGCAATAAAAAAAATTAGTTATCCAAAGCAGCTGCCCCTGATGGGCTACCCGCCTGTATTCTTAAAGCGGACCCATTTTTTTTGGGCAACAATTCTAAAACACAAATTCGACAACATCATTAAGACTCACAAAATCCCAGACTCTTGACTGACTGCAATAATTATACCCATTTTTATAAGAAAGGCGATCCTACCAGTCCAAGCAATTTTCGACCCTTTGCACTAATGGATGCATTGGCAAAACTCTTTGCCATTATTCTTCTGAAACATCTTGAAGACTATCAGTCACGACATTCTATCTAGATGCCAAGTTGGCTTTAGAAAAGCAATGGGAGCATCTTTAAATGCAGTATTTTTCTGTCATTCTAAATCTGCTTTGACAAAAAAGGCTTAAATTTGGTCCGTGCCCCTCCACCCCCCAGGCCTAGTTGGACTAATTGAAATGCTCCACCAGCACACACATTTTCAGATTTGATTAAACCAGGAAGGTGCACTCACACCGAAAATACCAACCAATATAGGAGTCAAAAAGGGGTGTAATCTTGTAGCCACTTTATTCAATCTATACCTCTGTGATATTGATTCTATCTGGCAAGATGAAAATATGTTTGCGATTAAATTGAGTCCTCTACGCCTACACTGGCTGGGTTTTGCAAATGACATCATTTTGTTTGATAGAATACCGTATGGGCTTCAGAATAAACTCAGTTTGCAGAGTATGTCAAAAATCATAATTTACGGACTAAACCCACAGTTGTGCATCATTACGTTTTCAAAAGAAAAATCTTTTAAATCTTACAAATGGTCCATGACAGGTAGCCCCTTGGAGGTAGTGTACTCTCAGGTATCTTGGTTTTACAACCTCCAATTCTAATGCATTGAGTATGTAGTATACTCATTTATTAGTAAACATGAGACCTCTCCAATGAAGATTATCTTTAGAAGATATTGTAGATTTTCGCTTACGCCCATCATTGATTTTTACACACTAAAAATTTAGCCCATTATCCTTTATGGATTAGACCTATGTCTTTTGGATCTATATGAAATGCCTCATCACCTACAAGGCACGATATGGAAAAAACTCTTGGCTATACTTCGCCATGAACTAGGTATCAACTCACTCATCCAAATTTCAATGGCAAACTTTCAACTTGCGCGAAAATATTATCTCTGCCTATATCTCCGCCTAGAAACTCGTTGTTTGAAACGCTGAAGGAGATGCTATTATTTGTGAATGTACCATTGATAAATAAATTCAAAGCCAACATGGAGGGTTCCATGTGATAATATCGCCGCACAAAAACTTTGCCATATTTTGTGCGGCGATATTACCCCATGGAACCTGTGGGGGATACCCCCGCAACCCCCATATATTTCAAAAGGGAGCGGGGGACACACCCGCAGCCCCCCCATCCATTTACCCCATAAATTATCCCCACCAAAAATATCGCCTATGGCCGTTCCCGACGACCATATGTACGGCGATATTTTTGGTGGGGATAATATTACCTGATACCACATGGAGATCCTTCTTGCACGCATAAATGTTAACAAAAATGATCCCAGGCTTGGCCTTCCTATGGTAAAAAAAAAGCATTTTTAACATGATTGGCTAGAAACTATTGAGTCAAACAATCGCTATAAAACTCATCTGAGTATTCACACTTTCCAAAAAGAAGGAAACCTCGTGCTAAATACCTATTGGTGTTTCTGTGTAATAAAGCGCATTACCTGTTCATACCATCGGGATTTCAGAATTGGAGAATATATAAGGACAAAAGCCGTTTGTGTCGATTTTGTAACGATAATGTTGAGGTGGAATCTCTAAAACATCTGGTTTTATATTGTAAATAATTTGAGGACAGAGGAACATGATATTTATTAGACATGCTCTTGGAATTACATTGTTTTCTAGAGAAATGTTGTGGGCATGTCTGATCTTTCTCTAACTTTAAATCTCACTAGGCTGCTAAGATCTATTAATGAAGCACTTGAATCAGTGGACTAATTTGCTAAATGATTTATAAATTGTTTACATGGTAATTACTATAAGTTTGAGCTTAAGTATTGAACTGTGTAGATTTGACTGGCACCTAATGCATTGTTTACATGACTACAGTGATAACTTTGATTTATGAAACAGTTTGGTGAAAGACTGTCTTCCCTAAGTAATTGTGAAATGTGCAATTAAGTGAGTAACCTAATAATAATTGAGGTTCATATTGACAAATAATTAAACCATTATCCCTTGTATGACAAACTTTTGTCGGTGCTACACATTTACATAGGTCTTTGAAATAAGGTCTATTAGTTTGTGCTATCTCTTTATTTTATCTTATGCTGAATTCTTAAGATTAGAGTTGGTAAATGGTATATTAGTATTTTAGTTTTATTTATTGTAATCATGTTTTAAGAATGTACACAAATTACTTTTTTGATATAACTTACGATGACATTTCGGGAAGGCTTTTTTTCTATGAACCAAACACAAAAATAAAAAAGTGATTGGTTTGCGGGTGAGTCGAACCATATGTTGAAATCCTCTAAGATGGTAAGTGTTGGATGTAGGATGAGATTGGTGGCCATTGCTTCACCAAGTGTCTGCAAAGCGTTTTTAATTTGTTTTGGACATTAAGGATGTAGCTGGCTGGAAAGGCCTTTTGTGCAATGGGCTCGTAGTTGTTGGCAAACCAGGTCTCAGTGACGAAAAGGATGTCTGGGTTTACTTCTGTGATGAGGTCAGAGATGTGGAATTTATTTTTGGATACTTACCTTGCTTTGAGTATGCAGGATAGCTGGTGAGGTGTCCTTGTAGCTGCTGGGTGGGTAGGATTGTGAGTGGTAGGGGGGGCTGGACTGAAGTGGGCAGAGATGAGGGTTTAGCAGGGTGAGGGGAGGACAGCAAGTGCTGAGAAAATGGATCAACGAGAGAAGAGGGGCACGGGGGTAGGGCTGGATTGGCTGTGGGTGGGAGGTATGGGCGCTATAGTGTTGTGGCAGTGTTTGCGAACTGCGTTGGAGGATCAGTGATGCTAAGAGGGCATAAGGTGCCATTGGTCTTGACTTTTGGCCAGTTAATGAGGTGTGGGTGAGAGTGGGAGGGGCTGTGGAGCTTGGGGTTTTGGCCAGAGCTGCTCTTGCTGCCTGAAGGCTGGGGAAGCGCGAGTTGAAAGTGCTATATTGTTTAGAAAGGGTGTGAGCAGATGTTGCGGGTGGGCGTTTGGTGGCAGGGTTGGTGTATGATGGGAGTTTTGTGTGGCTCGTTGCGCAGTCCGGTGTGTTCCGGGGACAATGTTCTCTGCTCTCTCTCTCTCCATCTGCTGTTCTTGGTTGAGCGGAGCAGGATATATGCGGGCGGGGGGTAGCAGGTCGGGGTGAGGGGTGTTGGTCTGGTGAGGAGGGATAGGTGTGGCGTGAGGGTTGAACGGTGGAGGGGTGGATGGATGGGGTGATGGGCTGTGTATTGGTGGCGGTTGAGTTGTGCTGTTTGGTCTTGTCGGGCCTACTGGTGCGCCAGCGTGCTGCTCTTCTTTGACCAGTGTGTGGCATGGTGTCTGTCTAGTGGTGAGGAAATGCAGATTATGTGTCTGAGGAGGGGGTGCACTTTCAGCTGGGATACAGTGCTAGATCTGTTTATTTACCTGGTCTATCACACTTAGTCAGGGCAGTTGGGCGTGTTTGACGGGAAAGCCTAGGTTTCACAGAGTGGTTTATCGAGGGAGAATGCCTTTTGAGTTATGGGATCCCTGGTAGTGTAACTAAAGGCCTGTGCCCTAATAGGATGCTAGGCACTAATCTGACCCACGTTTCTAGATAGTTGGAGAGGGCCTAGGCTTCACAGCACAGCAGATGTGAGAACTGCGCAATTTAACTAGGGGGATCCCGGACAGTGGTAGAGGTCGATGTTTCAAAGAATGGCAGATGTAAACACATTCACATTTAAGACTCCTAGATGGTGGGAGAGAGGCCTATGTTTTACAGAATGGTATGCCCTAGATAGTGGGGCGAGGCCTATATTTCACAAAATGGCATATATGAACACACCCGCAATTGAGACTCCTAGATAGTGCGAGGAAGGCCTATGCTTCACAAAATGGCAGTTCTAAGCACATTCACATTTGAGACTCCTAGATAGTGGGAAAGGGGTCTGTTTCACAGAATGGAAGTTCTAAGCACATCTAGATTTGAGACTCCTAGATGGTTGGTGAGGGCGCCTATGTTTCACAGAATAGCATATATGAACACACTCGCAATTGAGACTCCTGTATAGTGGGAGCGAGGCCTATGTTTCACAAAATGGAAGTTGTTATAGGTACCAGTGTGGATGTGTGGTTATAGCTCCTACCTTATCTGTTGGTGCTGGTTGACGGCAGTCTGTCCCTCGTTTGACGCGTTTGGGTGTTGAAGCCGGTTTCTACTTCTCAATCGTGTGTGGCATTATGCCATTGCAACCACCTCGTTGAATGTGTTTGCAGAAGGGAGGTGTTGGCTGCTGGTAGAGGAAGCGGTAGGAGTTTGCCACTGCTCCCTGGGATTTAGTTGGTTAGCACTGCTGGTCCTTTCTCTTGAGTTCAGTGTACAGAAGCAGCTATGTGATGGGGTAAGTGGGTCTGTAGGTTATGTGTCAGTGAGCGATTGAAGGTAGTTGGTGCATGCATGATCCTTTTTAACCTAGTGGTTTTATCAATGAGGTGAGTACGTTTTCTAATATCGAATATCTGGTACCCTACTATAAAGCCAGTCTGATCTGAATGATACAAGTTGGAAAGCACTCCCTCTAGCCTCATCGAGAGGATTTTACAAAAGATGTTTTCATCTGTGTTTAAGAGGGCAGTGGCGCGATAGGACCCACAGCTCTCCAGTTTATGGATTACGATAATCGTTGCTTGGTTCATCATGTCTGAGATTATCCCAGACGTTAAGGAGTTGTATAGGTTAGTTATTGGTTTCACAATGACCGAGAATGTTTTATAAAAGTGGTTTGTCAAACCAAGTGGTCCTGCTGCTTTGTTAGCCTTCAAGGTTTTAATTGCGCGAATAACTGCCTCAATTTTAATAGGCCTCTCCGGCACCTGCCTTTGAGGCTCTGTAATTTGCCTCAGTGATGCTGCCCTTAAATATTCCTTAGCGGTTTCCTCCCCCCCAGTTCACTGTTTGATTGTGTTGCCCGGCAGTCTTTCACTCATTCAGTCTTTCACTCATTCTAATATCATTTAGCAGTTCTGGAAGGATTTCACTGCTCCCTTGTTGAACATATCGGTTGGAGTCTCCTGAGGCCGATGTTCAAACTCTAGGTAACTTCCCTGGTCTAAACAAGCTTATGCTACTATCCCAGGGATCAACACAGCTTGTCAGCCTAGATGAGCCTCATTAACTTGACATTAACCGGTGCCAGGATCTTCATTTGATCTCACCAGAAGAACTGGTACCGTACAAACCTCCCTTTGACATTAACTGAATGTGTAAAAAGAATCCCAAAAACACCTATAGAAGACATTTAAAGCATAATGGATCAAATACAATTGATATAGTTTGCATCTCATTTGATAATTGGATCTGTTAATGCTATGTACTAGCTTCATGTTGCTGGGTGATGCCTGGCCCAGCAGATCCTTTTAGTTTGTTTTTGATCTGTCTTGAACCCACCGAGAGGGTTAAGCAGAGCCCCCCCACCCCCCCCCCCTCCATCCCCCAGCCTTCCGGTGAAGTGTGCGTTATCAGAAAGTCTAACATGATCTTGGTGCAAAAAACGGAATATCCACAAAAGGTTATATGTTTCACATCTGTTGTTTCAGGTAAAAATCTTGATGTACACTTAGCAGGCATATATTACTTTCTCCAGTGTGGGATCTTTCATAGATTCACTTGCCGTTCAATTTTTCCTGTGGTCAATCCCCCCCCATCACTGAAGCCAATATCTCTATTGCCCGTGCCCTGACCACGCACTGTTATATTTGTCAATCCTTTTCAAGTAAAACTCTAAAGGACAGCAACAGCAGGCTAGATGCTGTTGCTGTCCTTTAAAGTGGCTTGAGGAAGCCACTTTAGCCTTGGACTTCAGCTTTACTGCATATTGGCAGGCAAAAGCAAAACCACCTCTTCTTCTAAAAGGTCCACATCCCATGAAGAGTGCATCAAAGGCAAAAGGGTGAAGTGTGATGCCACCAAAATTCAAAAGGGTCTTGATAAGCCGCCTTTCTCACAAATCTGCCTCATCGTCGAAACCGCTTTGTCGAGGACTGGGGAAAGTCAGTGTGTCTGGTGTTACTGGTCTGCTGCAGTCAAAGCTCTTTAAACGCTGTTCTCACTTTACTACGTACAGCGTGTCAGTACTTGATGTCTGCTCTTTATTTCCACTGTGAGGCGGACTTTGCAAAAGGAGTAACCTATTTAAACATAACACCGGCGCGCAGTGTGCAAGTCAGTATCCAGTGCCCACTGCTCGTCTCGCCTAACACTCTGCCAGACTTCCAACCTCTGCCGGCCATAGAGTAAGTGTTGTGCTGATCTGTGGACCTAAGCGTGTATTCCTGGTTTTTCTTCGGGGCAGTGACTGTGGACTGCGGCCTTTGAGCTTTCTCAATCCAGGATAATATCGACTTTGTGCAGATTTCTCGGTGTTGGAAGACCGAGAGCCTACAGTTGACTATTGTCTGATCCCTGCCTTCGGTGGTGCACGAATGCAGCGTGATACTGCCCGTGTAGAGAGAGCGGCTCCGTGTATTGTATCTTGAACTGGGTGGACGGGGGGGTGACTGCGGGCTATGGCCTTTGAGCGTCCTCTGGCACGCAACGTTTAGACCGCCTGAGTAAAGAGCGGTTCTGTCTACTGTATTTTGAACTGTGCAGACGGGGAAGTGACTGCGTGCTACTGCCTTTGAGCTCCCTCTGGCATTCTGGCCTTTAAATATACCATGGGGCTCCTGTTGTGAACCCACCTTTGTGGATCCATATACAAGCTTAGGTGGAGGATTAACGGGGCTGCGACTGCGGGCTACAGCCTTTGAGCGCCCGGCCTCTCAGACAGTTCTGGGGCTTTACCAGATGTCTCCTATATAAGGTACTTAATTTTAAGTGCCACCATGGACGGAAAATTAATTCTCAATTGTGAGCCGAAGCTCTGATATCTGTTATATTATTTGTGGTCTGATATAGACCCTGTATTTGCATTTTGCTCACCATTTGACAACACCTGTATGGCGTATTTAACAGTGAATGGTAATATTAGTGTCATTGAATTTCGACAAGATTGGAGCATAGTTTTGTTCTAAATCATACTTGCCTTGCACAGTGCACACTTGTATCTTAATATTCATGGTTTGACCTGGTGTGCTTCTACATTTTTGTCTACCGTATGCTAATATTTGTATTGATGTATTTAATAGTGTTTTTTTTTTAATGACAATACAGCTGTAATTGAATTTGGATAAGCTTGGATCATATTCTAAACTAATCTATTTGCACAGTGCATTTCCGTATCTTAATAGCTATTAGTGGATGCTTCTTTTTAGCAAATAACTAAATGACTTTTTTGATACTTTGACAACTTGGAATTTTTTTTAAATATTTTTTTTTTAACCAAAAGGGGAAAACCGGTGCCTGATTTAATCTAAATTTGTAGTGCTGATTTTTTCGCATTGAATGGGAAGGATATGACTTATAGTTGCAAGAGCACCTTATATATGAGATTTTGCCCACGTTTCGCCCGCTTTTTTTAGGTTTAGACTCTTATTGGTCTCTATCCCTTGCATTCTTTCTCGCTTAGTGTCTGCACACATGACTTAACTGTCTGCTTGGAGGTGAACCTGTCCGGAGTTAAATACCACGAAAAGGCCTTAGGAGCCAATCAACTACTGGAGACAAAAGTCTTTGTAATAAAACAAAAAATATTTTGGAGTTGGATCAATATGCTATTGGTAGGGTTAATGGTGAGATCCCTGGGTTACCGAAAAATGGTATGCCGCCATCGGTAGAGGGCTACTTTGAAGAACACCTAGCCCCCGATTGCGCTGGTGAGATTTTATCTATACTTCAGGAGGAGCAGACTGCTGTAGCCCAAATTCACAACCGCGGTAACCGAGGTATGCCCGCAGTCCCGGATTCAAAGGCCTTTTTGATGGTGGGGGACTAATTGTAAATGGGACTATTTTTAAGGAGAACAGAGCTACTTCTATTGAAGATCAGGAGGATAGGCTGGTGGCAGTCTTGGCCCATAATTTTGGGGGAAGAGGTGCCTACTCAAATAGAGATTTCCAGATTAAAGGGATTATTGCGGCTTGTGACCCCCTCCCTTCTCCCTGAACGGAGTTTGTACCCTTATTACCTGCCCAGGCTGATATGTGCCCCATGGAAGTAGATATACATGTTTGATCCCCCTGAATGAAATGTAAAGCCCGGTTTCTTGCCGGGCAAGATTTGTCCTACGGAAGCAGAAACCACCCATAATTCAAATTATGGGGACAATGGCAATGAGGTTTTACAGAATTTTAATTTCCCAAAAAAATTGAAACAATTAATTCTTAGTAACGGTCCGCGCCTAGAGTTAGGACAAGGCTGTTCCGCTCTTAGGATAAATGCCTTTAAAACACAGATAGCGTACAATTTGGATAAGAAGACACAACAAAAGCAGAATAAGAATTCATTTGGAGCCCCAATAGCTTGCACCAAAATTTCAAATCACTTCGGGAAAAGAACTTCTACAATTACCGAAATAAAATCTATTGCCCCGGTTATAGAGACTGCTAGAGTGGATCATTCATTGATGGTTGAAGTGGTAAGGAAGCTAGAAGTGAATGAAATGGCAGATAATGAAATTAATGACCTGAGCATTATTGAGTTTGCTGATTTGGCAGAGGTGGATAATATAACTGAGGGTAGGTCTAACAGTGTGGTACAGCAGACATGTGATCCCCCTCTGAGCTTACTAACTTTTATTGATGATATACACAAAAACAAATTTGGCTCAGCGAGAGGACTCTTGCCGGAAGACCCAAAAGAAACGGTGGCTGACCCCTCCATTCACCATACTTTGAGAGAAGCGGATGATAGAATCCGTCTTACTTGACTCACGGTTTCAGCTCTAAATATGGTCTTGAGTTAGTTTAACCTATACGACAACATATGGGCAGAGGTTAGGTCTTGTACTGAATTATTGACCGAAATCTATAATGGGTTGGAGGGTTTAGAGAGATTGGATGGGCTTGCCCGGCAGCAAGGGCAGGCTGGTGGCCCAGCCATTATTCGTAATACCCTTCCTGAGGAGATGAATTCTGGTTCAGTCAAACTAAGCAAATTAACTGGGAAGACAACTGGTGCTTGGGTAGAACCACAGGTGGTCCCCGAGGAGATCAGGGGGAAGTTATGGTTCAGGAGAAAACTGCTGCGAGATCTAGAATTCAGGCAGGCCCTTCTGGATCAGCCCCTATATTGCTCTTATTGATCTAACCAAGTATGAGCACTCTGAACCCCTGATTGACATTCCCCCCCAAAAGCCAGGATTGTAATATTGATCTAACTAAAGATCCCACCCCTATTAAGGGTAAGATATGTACAATTAAAAGAAAGCCCCACCCCCACTAGACTACGAAATCGAAAAATGAAAAAACACGAAGAAACGTAATGTCTTGGCGCGCAAATATTTGCATAACCTTACTATCCCGGAGACCATGCTACAGACTGATGAAGGAGGCAAGGGCCTTGAGAAAAATGTGTTGCTAGTACAAGAAAGAAGTGCAGGGGCCAAAAAGGGAGCATTGATGGAAACCAGGCAAATCTTAGTCAATGAGCATGCATTGGATGTAGGTATGGGCCCCATTCCCTTAAGGGTTGATACAGTTCTCTAGCATGGGGTCTGGCATGGCTTCACATGCTCATGACTATTCCCCGTCGGGCCGGGAATCCTCGGTAAAGAAAAAATCAGTATCAGTTTCGTTTCTGATCTGTCTTTCTCAGTAGTAACAAATCACTGGTCTCTGGGTCATACTGCCCCCAGCCAAAGACTGCCCTCTCCCTAAGCCCCGCTTCTGGCAGCCATCCTCAGATTTTTACCGCACGCTCAAGTGTTGGGAGTCCTCGTGTTTAGCTCTCGAGCTTTTGCTGCGTTTTCGCACTTTTTTCAAAGAGAATTTCACATTTTTCGGTCAAATACAGCCTCAAGCTCCACCGTCTCTACATCCGATTAACGGGGATCCGAGTCAGATTTTTCTACGCCCCTCAAGGGTGAAGATTTCGTCGAGTTACGCTTCTTGGAGGAGTCCAGGAGTTTCTACGGCCTACCCTAACATGCCACAGGAGAAAGGACGCTTGATGCCCGGAAAGCTGTTCAGGGTTTGCCCTGGATGCCAGCTGCAAAATGTGTTCAAGGAGGACGAGCACTCTAAATGTGTCTACTGCCTTCATGAGGACAAAACGCACGTGGAGAAGGACTGTGCGTTTTGCAGCAACATGTCGGAACGGACCATCAGGGACCGACGCCTTCGCCTCCAACTGTCTGGAAGGAAAGAGCCTGTCAGGTGAGAAGAAGAAGTCGTCCGAGCGGTCTTCTAAGTCCTGTGAGGGCACCCCGGCGACGGAGGCCCAACAGAAGGCAAAGCACTGCGAGTCCATGGGCACCGGGAGCGCCGAACGGTCGGGCTCCTCGGCTGCCAGGTAGGGCGCATCCTCTCCAGCGCCATCAACCACGAGCCAATGCTCTGGCTCAGGGAAGAGGAAGGCCGAGAACCCGGCGAAGCTTCTGGAGAGGCCGGTCGAGCTCGAAGGATCCGGCCGGGGTGGAGCGAGGCGGTGACCCTCCCCCCAAGGTGAAGGCCACAGGCCCACATAAGGTGGTAAAGGCCTTGATTCAACTGGCCAAGGCTTCTATCGAAGTCGCGGCTGCCCTGGTGCAGCCTCTGGAGGCTACACCAGTGGAGGCGACCTCGGGGCCCAGAGTCTCCCTGCCTCTGCAGAGGGAAGCCTCTTTTAGACCCATCAAAAAGACCCCCGTTAAGACCCCGGCGGAAAAAGGGGGGGGTGGCCATTGTGGATACGGACACAGCATTCGAGGAGGAACTGGTAGAAGTCCTAGAGTGCCTCGACGAGGGCGTCGAAGAGGCCCATTCCCACGGGAGGGATCCCGACGAAGGTGACGACGAGCGCAATGGCGGCACCGGCGAGGGTCCTAGTCACCCGTTGTTTCGGGAGCCGCAGGACAACTCAGCTGCCATTTTGTTGGCAATACAATCCTTATGTTTGGAGATGAGGACGAGATTGCCCTTACCACTGACGGAGGAACTGGAACCAGGCTCGTCGGAGGAGCCAGAGCAAGGCCCGTCGGGAAGCCCCCAAACAAGAGAAGACAGATCCATCCAGCCCCGCCTTTTCAGCCCTCGTGGGTTACTCGACCTTTGCCCACGTCCCACATCCCTGGGGATGACACGGGAACGGACACCGCCACGACGGGTACAGATGGCGGTGACGACGGGACGGAGCTCCCATCGCCCCCAGCCTGGGCCACCCCGCCCGACGAGATCAGATCTTTCCATGCGATGATCGCCAGGGCATCCGAGCTTTTTCAGCTCTGCCCCGAAGAGAAGGAAGGTTTCCTTTACCAACGGCACGGGGCCAAGAGGAAAACAGTCCTCGCCGTGCCTCTGCTGGATGACATCTGGGACGAGGGTCTCACCCTCCTCAAGAACCCGTCTACGATGCCTGCCAAGAGGGGATCGGTACGAGAAGAAGTACCGGGTCCCGACGCAGTCTCTTTGTGCCTTATGGCACAACCGACCCCTGACTCGGTCGTCTCAGCGGCGGCCAAAAAGAAAGCGGGGGGGGCATCGGCCTCAACGTCAACTTCCCCGCCGGACGGCGAAGGAAAGAAGCTGGACGCAATGGGACGACGAGTTATGTCGTCGGCGGCAACAAAGATTAAGGCGGCCAATGCCCTCGCGATCGTGGCCCGCTACGACAGGGAGTTATGGTACAAGATCACCCCCCTGTTGGACTTCCTACCGGACGACAAGAGGGCCGAGGCCCTGGAGATCTTGCAAGAAGGCAAAGTGGCATCGGACCACACCATTACGGTGGCAACGGACATTGCCGACACCGGTTTCCGCCAGCTAGGCAACATCGTTTGCCTTAGACGATGAGGGTGGCTCAAGGCGACGGATTTCTGCCAGGACGTACAAGCCAGGGTTTTGGACATGCCGTTGGACGGGAACAATCTGTTTGGGAAAACGGTGGATGAGTCCCTCCAAGCTCATTTCTCTCTGAGTGGGCAGACCTCTCCTCCCTCCTGGCCTCTACCACTGAACTCCTCCTCCTCGGTGACCTAAATATACATTTAGACTCTCCTTGCTCCTCCTCTATACTCTTCCGTGACCTCTGCTACTCCCTCTCCCTGTCCATCCTCCCCTCTGGCCCGACTCACTCTGCAGGGCACACACTGGATACCTTGATCTCCTCTGACCTTCCTCTCTCCATCCCTCTGACCACTCTTCTCTCCTGGAGCGATCACTCCTTCCCCCTTCCCGCATCTCATCTCATCTCTCCCTCGCCAAGCCTACCCCAACACTGCCACCTACCTTCTCGGACATCCGGCCCATGAACAGTGTGTCAGTTGAGGCTTTTGCCGCCACTGTCTCTCGCCCCCCCACCCCCCTCCACCTTTGGCTGTCTCACATCCTGACATAGCCCTGTCTCTGCTGTACTCTTCAATTTCTGATACGCTTGATGCTCTTGCCCCTCTCATGAGGATCCGTTTGAAGTCCAAAGCCAAGTGCAATTCCTGGTATGACTCTGACCTAGCTACACTTAATCGGAAGTGTAGGGCAGCTGAGAGGAAATGGAGGACTTCCTGTTCATCCTCTGACAAACTGGCCTGTCGTCTGCTACAAAGGCAATACCGACTCTCTGTCCTCACCAAGAAGAGAGTCCACATTCAAGCTCGTGTCTCTGCGGCATCTAACAACTCGGCCAAACTCTTTAAAATCTGCAAGGAGCTGGCCAACCCTGCTACAGTCTCTACCCCTCCTGTTGCCTCCCAGACTCTTTGCAATGCCCTTGCCTCTCACTTCATTTAAAAAACCCAGGACATCCTGTCCACCCTCTCCACCCACAGCCCTCCTCTTCCCTCTCCATCTGTGCTTGCTGACCCTCCTTTAGCCACCCTCCCACCATCCTTCTCGTCCTTTCCTCTTTTCACCCCTGTCAAGTCCGATCTATGAAAGCCTCTTCAAAACAGGTTCATCCCTGTTCCTCTAAAACCATCAAGGACCACATTGACACCCTCGCTCCGGCTCTTGCTGATTTTTCAACCACTCCTTTGCCTCTGGATCCTTCCCCTCCCCTCTGAAGCACTCCTTTGTGCATCCTCTTATCAAGAAACCCACAGCTGATCCTTCTTGTCCAGCTAACTATCGCCCAATTTCCATTACTCCCTTTCTTGGCAAACTCCTGGAAAAGTTGGCCATCTCTCAGCTTTACCTTCATTCCAATTCTGTTGGCTGTCTCCATGGCCACCAGTCTGGCTGCAGAGCTGCCAGAAGCACGGAAACTGCACTCCTGAACATCCGTGAAGATCTGCTCTCCAACCTTGACTCTAACATTCCCTCTGTCCTCATCCTCCTCGATCTCTCTTCTGCCTTCGACACGGTCAACCATACCATCCTGCTCAACTGTCTCTGTGAAAACCTGGGTATCGCCGATCAGGCTCTGGCCTGGCTGACCTCTTTCCTCTCAGATCAACCCTCCGAGGTCCAACTTGGGTCCTTCCTTTCATCTATCTTCCTCTCTACCTGTGGTGTTCCCCAGGGGTCTAACCTCTCGCCCTGGCTTTTCAACCAATACCTGGCAACTCTCGCCCACTGCATTGCCATTTTCTGCTCAAATTTCCAGTGCTACGCTGACGACACTCGTCTCATTTTCAGGCTGCCCTCTGCCACCTCCTCTCCCATCGCTGATTGCCTAACTGCCATTAAAGATTGGTGTGCCACCAATGATCTTTGCCTGAATGCTAGCAAGATGGAGATCCTCCTCATCGGCACACCTTCACCATCCTTTCCCCTCACTCTCTGGCCGGCCTCCCTTGGCCATCCTCCTACTCCCACCTGCGAGGCTAAGAACCTCAGGGTCATCTTTGACTCCTCCCTTTCCTTCTCCGCCCACATCGGAGGTCTCTAAAAAGTCAAATTTCCAACTGCACCTCAGAGGTACTCTGCCTTTCCTCTCCTTCCCCCAGAAGCTCATGGTATCCCAAGCTCTGGTTCTCTCTAGCTTGGACTATTGTAACAGCCTCTTTCTAAATCTACCTGCCTCTACTCTCCGCCCACTGCAACTAATCCAGAACATGACTGCGAGACTTGTCCTTGGCCTCAACCCCTGGGAACGTATCTCTCTAGCTCTGAAATCTCTCCACTGGCTCCCAGTGGATGCAAGGATTAAATTCAAAACCCTCTGCATTGTCCACAAGGCTTTCTGGGGCCTGGGTCCAAAATGCCTTCAGCTATCCCTCCGCAAATACCTCCCCTCTCGAGCTCTTCGCTCCTCTACCTCCAACTCCCTCAGGGTCAGTCGTTTTTCTAAGAAACGAGCTGGGGGTAGATCTGTCTTCGGCTGGGGCCTCCCTCTGGAACAGCCTCCCTGCCACTCTAAAACTTGAGGAGAACCATCTCCGGTTCCGGAAGCCCCTCAAGACCTTCCTCTTTTCTTCTGCCTTTGCTCCCCCTCTCCCCTGCTGATCTGTTCTCTCTTGGCACCATGCACCTGGCCCCCCTCTGTCCTTTGGGCCCAGATACCTGCTCATCCTGCCACCCTCCCGCACTGCCACCGGGCCACCCCTTGCACTGGGATCTGTATCTGTACCCATACAGCACCCCCTTTTTGCTTCCTGCACTTATCAGACCTACCCTGTCTGCTGCCTTAAACCTAGCACTTACAAATTGCTGGCTGCATTACTACTGTTTGTTGCCTTTATTATTTATTTATTGCTATTTATCTGTTTCTCCTCTGCTTCGCACTTTCCATCTCTCCCCCTTCCATGCACTCCCCCCCCCCCCCCCCCTCTCCCATGCACTTGCGCGTTCTTAATGTCACTGGGCCTAGTAAGATCGCTGTTATGTTCATCCCTATTCCCCTCCCTTGCCGTGCTCTGAAACACTTGTGTACGAGCGCGATATAAATAAAATATCACTCAATCAAGGCAGACACGGAGACAGCTAAGGCTCTAGGCGTTCTCCGGCAATGAAGGTCGTCCTTTCGGAGCACCGGAGGCAAGCAGGGTGCCTCCAAGGGATTCGGCAGTGGCTCCGCTACGTACTGCCAAGCGGCCCGCTCCTCGTTGCAGGAAGCCTATAGAGGACGAGGCAAGTCGGGTGGGCCCCGCCGTCTTCGCCAGGGAGGCCAAGGCATCCTCCAAGCAAGATTGAACCGACCGTGATGTCGGGGCCCCACCGAAACACCCCGGTAGGAGGCCGGCTGGCGAAGTTCGCCAGCGTGTGGTGGTCCATCTCCACCGACCGTTGGGTGCTGGACGCCCTGGCCCAGGGGCATGCCCTCGAATTTCTAAAAGTGCCCCCGCATTCCACCCGTGGTCAGGAAGGAAAATCACGTCCCTCAACTGCTATTGGAGGTAAGGGCGATGCTCAAAAAAGGTGCCATTGAGCTAGTCTTGAAGAGGCCCCGGGGCTCTGGAGTATACTCAAGGTACTTCCTCGTGAAATAGAAGACAGGAGGATGGCGACCCATCCTGGACCTGCGGTAACTGAACAAGTACATCAAGGCACAGAAGTTCCGGATGGTCACCCTCCAGCACGTGCTGGGACAGCTGGAGGAGGACGATTTGGAGGATGCATACTTTCACATCCCCATTTTAAAAGGACACCGAAAGTTCCTCAGGTTCGTGATCCAAGGGCGGCACTACAAGTTCAAGACCCTCCCGTTCGGACTGAAATCGGCACCCAGGGTTTTCACCAAGTGCCACGCAAGGACAAGGGAGCTCGCCGTGGAACACACAGCGAAGACCGTCCAGCTACTCACGGACATGGGGTTCTCCATCAACTTCCCCAAGTCCCACCTGGTACCCTCACGTCGCACTGTTTCTGGGAGCCAAGCTCCACACAGTGGCTCATCTGGCCTCACCGTCGGAGCAAAGGACAAAGGCCATCCTGGGCAAGGTGCAGCGTCTGCTGGCCACGGACGTGGCCAAGGTGAGGTCCATCAAGTCCCTCCTCGGGATGATGTCCTCTTGCATATATCTCGTGCGCCTGTGCAGGCTTCGGATGCGCCCTCTACAGGAGTTCCTCGACGCCCGCTGGTTACAAGCAACGGGCAGCTTCGAAGACACGATCCCACTCAACAAGACCTTCTGTCGAGCGATCCATTGGTGGGGCACCTGCACTCCTCTGGCGGCAGGAACATATTTTCAGACCCCCGCCCACCAGGTGACAGTGACGACGGATGCCTCCCTGGAGGGGTGGGGAGCGCACACCAGAGATCTTCACGCGAGAGGCCTTTCTCGCCCGGAGGAGAAGCCGCTCCACATCAACATCCTGGAGCTCCGGGCAGTGTTCTGGGCCCTCGGGTCCTTTCTCCCGTCCCTCAAGGTCAAGGTTGTGAGGATCCTCACCGACAACACCACCACGATGTTTTACATCCGGAAGCAGGGCGGAACCAGGTCCCCAGCCCTGTCCAAGGAAGCCCAAGATCTGTGGCATTGGGCCGTTGCTCAAGGGATGTTTCTGGTGCCTTTTCATCTGGCAGGGATAAAAAAACACCATCGCCGACTCGCTCAGCAGAGAGCTGTGCTCGTTCCACTAGTGGGAACTACGCCAGGACCAAGTGGACCGACTCTTTCAGCGATGGGGCAAACCCCAGATCGACCTGTTCGTGACGGCAACGAACTCCAAGTGCCAGAGGTTCGCCAGCAGGCTTCCCCAACCGAGGAGCGTGGGCGATGCTTTCTTTCCCCTGGGACGGCCTGTTCCTATATGCGTTCCCTCCGTTGCCGTTGCTGCTCCGACTCGTCAACAAGCTCAAGAAGTCCAGGTGCAGGATGATCCTCGTCGCACCGGTGTGGCCGAGACAGATCTGGTTCCCGGACCTTCTGGACTTGTCAGCGTCCCCACCACTCAAGCTGTCGGCAGATGCAGATCTTCTCTCCAGAGAAGGAGGCGCCATTCTTCATCACGACCCAGAGTCGCTGAACTTGCAGGCCTGGCTCCTGCAGCACTAGAGTTTGGAGGGTACGATATCTCGGCCGACTGCACAGAGGTTCTTGCTAAGGCCAGGGCGTCCTCTACTCTCAAGTGCTATGGACATAAGTGGAAGAGGTTCTCTATCTGGTGCCGGGCACAGAAGATTAACCCTCTGCAGATTACTGCCCATCAAGTATTGCCGTACCTACTGTCGCTAGCCAAAGCTGGACTATCTCATGCTTCAATCAAGATACACATGGCAGCGATTTCCCGATACACCAGGACTACAGGGCGGTCATCCCTGTGGTCTCATCGCGTGGTTAAGGAATTTATGAAAGGACTGTTTCGATCATTGCCGCCGGTGAAGGCACCAGCCCCGGCGTGGGAGCTCAACGTGGTGCTGACCAGGCTCATGGGTCCGCCATTCGAGCCGTTGCATTCGGCCCCGTTGAAGTTTCTGTCGTGGAAAACAGCGTTCCTGGTGGCCATCACCTCCGCACGACGCGTGGGAGAGATCCAGGCGCTATCCTGCAAGCCTCCATACCTGACCTTTCACGTTACGAGGGTAGTGCTCAGGACGCACCCATCCTTCATACCCAAGATGACGTTGGACTTCCATCTCAACGAGCCCTTGGTGTTACCAGTTTTTTCCCCGTCGCCTTCATCGCCGACCGAGAGGACTTTGCACTCGCTGGATGTAGCTAGAGCGCTGAAGTTCTACGTGGACCGAACAAAGAGTTTTCGGAGGACATCACAGCTGTTTGTGAACTTTGGACCTGTGAACCAAGGGAAGGCTCTCTCGAAGGCTTCCATTTCCAGATGGCTCTCCGGCTGCATCATGCACAGTCATTGGTTGGCAAACCGACCGTTGCCCGGCCGTCCGAGAGCCCATTCGACCAGAGTTATCGCTGCTACCACGGCGTTCTTGTCTGGTGTGCCCCTGCTGGACATCTGCACGGCTGCTACGTGGAGGTTGACACACACCTTCACGAGATTCTACTGCGTCGACTGGGATTCCAGGGAGGAGTCCAGGGGCGGCCAAGCAGTGCTGCGCAACCTGTTCGCCTAAGGTGAGCCTGGTGAGGAGGTAAGAAATGCTTGATGTAATGCTTAATGTTGAGACTTTGCCACCTCCCGTGGTTGTGCATGTGTGTACCTCTATGTATTCTTATATTCATGAGCATGTGAATCCATGCCAGACCCCATACTGGAGAAGGAACAAGTTACTTACCTGTAACTGTTGTTCTCCAGCATGGGTCTGGTATGGATTCACATGCGAACCCTCCCTCCTACCCCTCTGCGGCTCTTCACCTAGTCATACTGCCACTTCACCTGCTACCAAATCTGAGAATGGCTGCCAGAGGCGGGGCTTGGGGAGAGGTCAGTCATTGGCTGGGGGCAGTATGACCCAGAGACCAGTGATTGGTTACTACTGAGAAAAACGGATCAGAAACGAAACTGATACTGATGGTTTCTTTACCGAGGATTCCCGGCCTGACGGGGAATATTCATGAGCATGTGAATCCATGCCAGACCCATGCTGGAGAACAACAGTTACAGGTAAGTAACTTGTTCCGGATCCAGACTGACCTTCCGGTTCAACCCACCATGTCCGTCAAGGCTCCTAGAGAGTAGAGGAAACCCTGAGTGCTGAAGAATTGGTTAAGGATGGCATAAATAACACACCTCTTAGAAGGCCAATAAATACTGCTGCCAACAGTTGGAAACCTTTAGATTTGGCTGCACCGATATTTGGGATGACTGTCCCTATAAAACACTCTGTACCTGAAACAAAGAGTCCGACACGGATTAATATTATATCAGCTAGGCATTTATTTGAAAATCTTCAATCTAAATCAAGTCAATCAGCTGCTGTGGTTCAGAAATAGATTATCCCCCTTACTGGGGATCCCCGAATGTAGCCACAATTTCTGGGAGATATGTATGCCTCTAATTACATTGAGAAACCGAGGCCTCAAGATGGTCTAATCAACGCTTTTACTGTGAAGAAAGAAGACCGCTAGGCCCGAGGAATATAGGTGTAAATAGTATTCTTATGAGTGCCAGGGGAAATGAAGTTCAAGAACAACCAGTGTTCGATGTAAAAGATACTCACAGAGGCAGGTTTAGAGAGATAATATAAAATCCTATCAGCGAAGATAAACGATCCAAAATACTACAGATAAGGAGTGTATTGGGGGAAAATATCCCATTGTGCCCCAATCAATGGAAGATCTTGAAAATGTTTTCGGAAATATCAAACTTGGCCCTCTTGTGTCCATGTGACTTGGACAGGATACAATTTCCGGATAGAGACCAATGGGACACGAGTAACACATTCTTCCATTCTCGGGTGGTAGTGAATCTAGTCATGGGAGAAGTAGAAACCTTGGGTGAGTTGAGGTTTGAAATAAAATTGGTCATGGCTGACCAGAAGTCTTTTGGGGGGTTATAATGGCTTTCCACCCATAGAAATACCCTGGGGAACGTGATGCAGCCCTCAAGGCGACATTATAAAGAGAACCAAGATTGGGTATAAATCACCTCAGACCTATTGAACTGATGAAGCTATGAAGAATGTAGCCCCATGAGACCTACTAGTGGAAGTAGATATTTTGAAGTTTATATCATGGAACACTAGAGGCAACTCAATTTGTTTACTAACCTTGATACTGTCTCAATGCTGAAAGAAAATAATTGTATTGTCTTGCTAGAGACGTGGCACCTGTCAAACCCGTCTGTTGATGGCTTCGAGACATTTTTTCAATTGGCCAAACAGAGTAAGGGAGGCAGTCCTTCTGCCAGCCTAATTATTGGCAACAGCTGTCCCTAACTTCCCGCTTGGGATACTTAAGCATCTTCCTTAGAGGGTCTGGTAAATATCCTCCTGATTAATATATATTGGCACATAGGGATAGCCGAACTTGGTGAATTCCTGTATATAATAATTTCCTTAGTTCAAGACTGGCACTGTTCCTTCCTGAACGGGAGAGTGATTGTAGCAGGTGACCTAAACTCAGAATGTTGCATCTCGTATGACAAGTGCTTACTTGACCTGGACTAGGAAATGCTATATGGGATAGAGTGGCCAGAAATCCAAATGGGGCAAATTGTGGAATCTCTCCCTTGAATCCCTGGGTTTGGTATGTTTAAATGGAGAACTGGAGTCAGCAATCCCAACTCCCCCCAACCCCCTAGCCTACCCCACCAAGTGGCATAGAGGAGCCAGTTTTTGAACAATAGACTACATATTTTTACATATAGGACTTTTTCAACCACTGGGATTACCATCACTTTGAATTCATGGCGTGACCATAGTACCCTTAAGCAGAATTTTGCCTCCCTGTGAATAGGATTTATAAAGGAGGTGCGATTAATCTTAGAATCGTGGGACAGGGTAAAGGATTGAGATGGACTCCCAAAAACATTGAGGTTTTCAATTGGGAATTTGAAAAAGTCATCACTACCAGCACCTTTGAATGAAAACTCCCGGTATTTTGCGCCCCAGAATTTGAAAACTTTCTAGAGGATTTACTTAGTAGAGCTTCCCCTAAACTAAGGTTTGGAGGGCCCATAAATAAACAGACCTGTTTATGACCAGAATGTAGCCATAGAAAAATCTCGAATGCTCCGGAAATTAGGATAGATAGATAATTCGAACTATGAGCCTCTAGAGAAAATCACCTTAATTAAAAGCGTCAGTCAGAGATACAAAAACAATGGCTGCTCTAGAAGAGCTCTGAGGCAAAATGATGCGCAATCAATGTTGCGTATTCTGGTGAAAAGAGATCTAAGGACATTCTGGGAATTGATTCATTCTCAAGACCTCCCTGTAATTATTGGGCAGTTGAACGGGGTCTCTGAGGCGCAATGGGGTTACCCTTTTTTGGGCATGTATGGAGTCAATATGGAGGGTGGCCAAGAGAACTATAATAATGCTAATGCAGAAGGAATGGTAGGTTGAGTCCCAAATATTGAGTATGCTGATGTTTTAGAATTAATTAAAACTGCTAAAACCTCCCACGCAGCAGGCCCAAACTGACTGACCAACAACACATTAGAAGGGAATCCTGCTGTCTGGGCCCATATACTCACCATGCTGTTTGGGACCATTATAGAAAGTGGTATTATCCCAAGTAGCTGGCAAACGGCCTATGTAGTTTCAGTTTTAAGCAGGGGGGATAGAAGCCAACCAAGGAATTACTGACGATAGCACTGATAGACGCAGACTGTAAAGTTGTTTGCATCAATTTTGCTATGGCTAGCTCTTGTTTATTAAATAAACCCCAAACCAGCTTTAGAGTAGGGCACTCTACTAATCTAAATGGGTTGGTAATGAGAGCTCTTCAGGATTCAGCTTGCAATAAATTTGGAGGGGAATTATATGTAGCCTCCATTGATCTGTCGACAGCATTGACCGTGTAATTCGCACTCGACTTTGAGCTAAACTGGCAAAATGGGGTATCCCTGGAGGCCTCCTTAAACTAATAATGGCAATGTATGAGAATGCAGGTATCCGTGTCCGACTGCATGTAGAAGGAAATCTGTCTCGTCTGATCAAAACTGGGATTAAGACAGGGTTTCTTATTAGCTCCCTGTCTGTTTAATCTCTACGTGTCGGATGTTGGTGAGTTCTTGGAAGAAGTGAACTTGGTGGTTCCAAAATTGGGGCACTTGCGGATTCCATGGTTGGCCTATGCATACGATTTCTTGCTCCTAGATCAAACCAGGGTGGGTCTGCAGCGGATAATAAATACGTTTATAGAATATGCAGAAAAGAATGGCTTCACGGTTAATCCAATCCAAGGAAGACTTAAGTCTTGGTTGTGGCAAAAGAGAAGAGAAGGAAAATGTTGGGTTGGAACTTGGGCAGGGTGGTGAGGAGGTAGACCCAGAGAGATTAGCCCAATATTCTATAGCTAGGCTTCCCGATAACGGCCCAGCCATCGAGATCAGGACTTTGCGCTTTTTTGAAACGGAAGGCCCTGCGTTTAGCAACCAAAACGCTGAAAGAAGAGCAAAAATGTGGTTGATTCTCTGCAAAACCTGCAGTCGTCTTTTATGAGGGGAAAGTAGTCTCACAATTAATATATGGGATGGAACTTCACGATCTTCAACTGCAGACTTTTTGGGAAACACTTATGGGGTGTATTTGGGGAAAACACTGAAATTGCCCAATAACCTCCCAATGGCGGCTATCTGCAACGAATTAGGCCTTGCATCACAAAGTGAGATCCCAATGGCGTCAGTTGGCCCTGTTCCGTAGCCTGATGGTCCCCGTTTGTAACACCTTATATGAGGACCTTAGTAAATTGGTGCCTCTGATGGGAGCAGGCATTAACCCGAACAAATATTTGGCCACGATTTGCGATGCGTTTCTTGTTGAATTAGACACATATAGGCAGACCTTGGTAATCCTATTATATGAAAGGGATTGGATTGACAAGATGGACAAATTCCATTCATATCCCTCTTTGTGATTTAAAGTACGAGCATAAAAAGCGGGGGGCGCTCTCCTTTATACTGACCCAGTTTCCAAATTGATATTATCGTTCACTTCTCCACAGACTAAGATGGAATATTCTTTCAACGCTCTGGCGTGGCTGACCTCTTTCCTTTCCAATCGACCCTCCCAGGTCCAACTTGGGTCCTTCCTCTCTGACATCTTTTTCTCCACCTGTGGTATTCCCCAGGGATCTAATCTCTCTCCCTGGCTGTTCAACCAGTATCTGGCACTGCTTGCCCACCGCATCGCCGCTCTCTGCCCCTACTTTCAGTGCTATGCGGACGACACCCAGCTCATTTTCAGGCTACCCTCGGCCTCCTCCTCTCCTTCCCTCATCTCTGACTGTCTGCCATCCAGGAATGGTGTGCCGCCAATGACCTCTGCCTTAATGCTAGTAAGACTGAGATTCTACTCATCGGCACACCCACTCCCTCCTTCCCTGTAGCTCTCTGGCCAGCCTCGCTTGGCCCTCCTCCTGCTCCTACCTGCAAGGCAAAAAACCTCGGGGTCATCTTCGACTCCACAATCTCCTTCTCTCCTCATATATCTGACGTCTCTAAAAAGTCACACTACCAGCTGCACCTCCTCAGAGGTATTCTTCCCTTCCTCTCCTTCCCCCAGAAGCTCACTGTCTCCCGAGCCCTGGTTCTCTCGAAGCTGGACTACTGTAACAGCCTCTATCTTAATCTGCCTGCCTCCACTCTCCGCCCCCTGCAACTCATCCAGAACAGAACTGCGAGACTATCTCCAGGACTGAAATCTCTACACTGGCTCCCAGTGGCTGCGAGGATTAAGTTCAAAACCCTCTGCATTGTCCACAAGGCCTTCTGGGGCCTGGGGCCTAAATACCTTCAACTCTCTCTTCCTAAATATCTTCCTTCCCGAGCCCTTCGCTCATCCATCTCCAACTCCCTCAGGGTCAGCCGCTTCTCGAAGCAACGAGCTGGGGGTAGATCTCTCGCCGTGGCAGGGGCCTCCCTCTGGAACAGCCTTCCTGCCTCCCTGAAACTCGAGGAGAACCATCTCCGGTTCCGGAAGCACCTCAAAACCTTCCTCTTTGCTTATGCTTTCACTCTCACTCTCCCCTGATAAATTCTCGACTGAATCTGCACCGAATCTGCAACTGGGCCACTCTCACCGACCTCGGTCCTGGGCCCAGCCACTCTCCTCTTGCACTGCCTCCCTGGCAACCCCTGCACTGAGGGGACTGTCTCTGTATCCCTACAGCCCCCCCTTCCCAGCACTTGTCTGCACTTACCTTGCACTTGCCACCAGCTGGCCCTATTTATTTACTTATTCTACTTACTTGTACTGCACTCCCCCCCCCCCCCCACCCCCTTGCACTTTTCCCTTCACCCTACCCCTGCACTTGCGCGGTCTGAATGACACCTGGCCTAGTAGGATCGTTGTCTGTCTTCCCCTTGTTCCCCCCTCCCTGCCTCGTCGCGCCTTGAAACACTTGTGTATAGGCGCGTTACAAATACCATATCATATCAAGAGAGGTTATGAAGAGAATGAGAAATGCAGATAGCGAGAATTCCTTTTGTCGATTCTGTAGGAATCTAGGGGAAACAGAAACCTGTAAGCATCTATTACACTCATGCCCGGAGTTGCAGGTAACAAGAATGATTTATCTTGAGAAGTTTTCAAAGTGGGTAGATCTATTCTTGATAGTGGATGCCCTCAGCTCCTTTCTAACCCGTCCCGAGGTCCTCTCTATTTACTCACATCAGCGAATCCATCGCTATGTCGGTAGTAGCGTGTACATCGTACGATTAGTCAATAGAATTCCTTCGAGGTTACTCGAGACTGCCATGTTGGACTGGAGCGTTTTAGAGTGACAAAATGTTGCCCCAGCAGTAGCTAAAAAATAGCAATTGTTCATGAAAGAATTGAGCACATTAATTGTAAAGATCTCTTATAACAAATATATAGCACTGCGAAGTACAAGCTAAGTACTGTTGGCTGTTCGTGGACATTATCCTGGACGAACGCTGCTGATTGCCTTCGCATTTCAGACTCATTCAATCCGGACCGGCACTCCTGCCGTGCTTTTCACTTCAGCCCTGGAGGACGTCTTTGGTGGAGACACGCGAAGTGCCTGACCCTCCATTGAGGAAGTAGGAGGTGACTTTTGTGCTTGCACTTTGGGCTCATAGTGGAGTCCATTCATCGAAAACTGTGTGCCCGCATTGCTGTTTACATAAGAGCCCATTGAAAACTGTATATCCCTGGGGTAGGTTAAAAGTGGGAATTTTTTTGTTTTGAAGTCGTATATTTAAAACCCCTTTTTTTCATTTCTTTTAAGGTGTTCTTTTTGGAGGTTGACCCTGCCCCCTGTATTGTGCAACGACCCGCCCACCTCCCATAAATACCTGCACCCTGGCGTACCCATGCCGCACACTGCGAAGTACAAGCTAAGTACTGCTGGCTGTTCGGGTGCAGGGTGCCAGGCGCCTAGCCTCCCAGCCTTTATGATCATTGATTGGGGATCTCTGCAATAGATTGGAACGCACCAAGCAAGTCCCGTCAAGTCCCTCTTTGCCTCTTCGCTGCGGAGAGGCGGGAGAGGGGGTTTTCTTTCATCTTTTTCTTGACTTGCTCGGGTGAGGGTGCGTGTGGTTCAATCCCATGTCTTTGAAGACAGGCATGCCAAAGGGCTTATGTCCGCTTAGCGCACCTCGTGTGGCGAATTGGACGAGTAATAATGTCATGAATTGTCATTTGAGTAATACATTTACGCCGAAGGTTTTGCAAAAGGCGAATAAGGTGAAAACCGTCTTAATTCATGGGACGGATATTAGAAAATGTTGCAAAGATCCATTACTGCCAAGGATTCAACCGTCATTGGCCGGGGTGGCTGGTACAGGTACTCGGTCAATTACTATAAATGACTCTAATGTAAATGTGATTGATGCCTTGCCTAGGAGAAACGGTAATCATGGCAAACTACCACAACAGGAAGGAAATGTAAGCCAAAAAAACATCATGCTGGGCATAGTCCCGAGGACCATAACGGCAAAACCTAAATATTTCAATAACGGACACTAGTTTGTTGAACTCGGTGCAATGTACAGCCATTGATAATGCCTCTAAAGTGGTAGTGGATGGTGGTGAAAAAGATGATGCCATAATTTATTTGAACTTGTCTAACTCTGGGTTTTCTGCACAATTGCTCACAGATAATTTATCGAAAACACCTAATATGTTTTCTACTATTGGTACTGACTATTCGAGTGTAAATGTGTCATATTGTGCTCCAACTCCGAGGAAATATGTTACTCCATCGGTGTGTGTAGATGAGGTACCAAGAGGTGGGGAGGAAGTGCAGGTACATACAGTACTGACTGATGTGGAACCATCGCAGAAAATAGAGACAGGTAACCCGGTCCCAGATAGTGTTGTACTTATGGAAATTGCGCTAAAAGCTACTCAATTTTCACTGGCTGCGCTGTTCAAATTATATGATACCTTGACTGAACAAGTTCGTAAGCAAGCCCTTCAAATTGAGCATTTGCTTTTATGGCAAAAGAAAGCTATGCACAAACTGAAATTGAAAAGTGGGAATCCATATATAACGCGCCCTGATCCAACTACATGTTCAACAATAGGGAACATGGGTGTTGGGGCGGCATACAAACAGATTCCGCAAATGGATTGTATTAAAGGTGAGGATTTGGAGTGTAATGTGCCTGACAAAATTGTTACGCAGGAGGTTAAGTGTACAGAGAATGAAGAGGTGGGGAGGCGTACCTCTAGGGACACCGTGATCAAGGAAGACAAAGTTGCCTATACAATGTTCACCAAACAGGCAAAAAGTGGTACAACGCAGAGTAACATGAGTAAAAAGCTACCAAAAGCTCAACCAATGCCCACAAACAAGAAGGGGGCTAGAATACGAACATTTATCAAAAAGAAGTATTCCAACTAACAATACAATTAATACAAACTGCTCAAGCTATTGCAAAAGAATATCACATGCATACTTACTCAAAGGCTGATCGAATGGGAAGTGGCCTATTGCAACCAGTACTAGCATATGCCCCCCTTGATGCTCTGGTTGGAGGCAACAGATCAGAATCTCTGGACTGGGTCCATGAGGGATAAATCTCCAGCTGAGAAACTCTCTAACTTGGGGGAAGTGAGGACCACTGTGCCGGGTATAAACATAAGAGATTTTCATCGCCAAGAGATGAGAAAGGCGGTAGATGCTTACATGAGTAGCCAATTGGTGGTTGACATGGATACGCCGGAGTCCATGCCTTCATGCAAACAGGTTAAAAGTGTTAGCTTTAAAGAACAAAGGGTGGACACAAATTCTTCACCATCCATAAACATACCCACAACAATAGAGTCAAATAATTTGCCAATGGGACAGGTAGAAAAACATATGGTGAATTCAGAAATCTGCCAAAAGGCCAAAGAGTACTTAAGTCCTGTAATACCTCAAGCTCCATGGCAGCGGTTACAAAAGCTGGGGCGGCGACTCAACCCGCGACCTCTAAGAGGAAATCGCCGGCAAATTACTCATTGAGGCTGTCTTGTAATGCCTCTCCGGCAGTGCAATATGAACTAAACAGAAGAGCTATTTTAGCCATATTCATTGACATACCTAGTCTTGAGGACATTTGTTCCACGGACTTGGAGTTGGTGGAATTCCCGGATAAAGGGAATCGGCATTGTGTTAGAATATGGATGAACTCGAGGTTGGTGCAAAATACAATCTGCCTTGCTAAAATGGAATTGACATCGTTGGGCTTTACTTTAATTGCTGAAACAACGGCAAATGTCGAAATTAAAAATGAGACACCGCACAATTACAATCAAAATGATTATAACCTTGCTTTACAGAAAAGGAATACTAAACAGAGTGAAGTGTGTACTTGTAATTGTAATCGAAGAAAAAATCGAGCCTAACTAGTACGATCAGCCGCAACTAAAAATCTTGCATTAATTAGTTGGAATACAAGATGTTTTGCCCATCAGTTGAATAATGACAACAATGATCTAGTGCAATTCGGCATAATTATGTTACAGGAAACATGGTTAATGTCGATACCGGTGTGGGATGGCTTTGAACTTTTTTTTAAATCCTGCATCACGGGCCTTGCATGGAAGACCGACGTCTGGCCTACTCGTAGCCATTAAATCTAAAGAGGGGATCAGTGCGCAGGCATGGGAAACGCCGAATGAATTTCTCCAACTGGTTAAAGTAAAAGTTAACAATGAATCGTATGGGCTGATAAATGTCTATTGGAACCCAGTGGGAATATCGGACTGGTCCTTCATTAAATGACTGTGAGACCTGTGTAGTCTCATTGCAATGGATTCATCAATTTCACGAATTATAATTGCCGGAGATTTTAATTTGGATTGCACTAATGACCAGCCCCTAAAGTATAATCCAAGATTGAATAAATGGGCTGAATTTGTCTCTTCAAACAATTTGAAATGGTTGAATGGTGCTGTTCCTTCCGATATTCCCCCCCATCCCCATCCAACTTGGCATCGTGGTGGTAATGTTTCTACAATTGACTTTATTTACGTCAATATGAACATGTTCGAGGAGATCACTAAGTTTTGCATTGTGGAAAATACACAGTGATCACAACCAATTTGTGATGCAATGGACAGTCAATTGTGAACCAACAACTGGACAAAAAAACCTAATGAGAGAAAATCTTATTGTAAATAATAATGGTAATAGGCTATGATGGTCGGAGAGGTCATTAATATGGCTCAAAGATCGACTTGACAGTCAAAGGTGTACAGGGGGGAATGATTTGCAGCCGTGTTATGCTGATATGGTACAACACTTTCAAGCCGACGGGAGAGGCAAAGGAGGGAATAGGGATTACCTAGACCGTCCCCAGTTACATTTGTATGGTGATGCCACTAGAGCAAAGAAGTCCGAGTATCGGCATCAAATAAGGGCAGTTAATTGTTTGTCCTTGAATGATAGAGGACCTGTGTTGGCCCATATCAAAACAACATATAAAAATTGGCTCAGAGCCACTAGAGGACTCGGACTGCTGCAGGATGGTGAAAATATGCTGGCGAGAATACAGTCGAAAAACCTAGCACAAATGTGGGCTTTATTGAGTAAGTCAATGCATTACTCACAAAACATCATGCAAGCAAATAATGTTACCGAGCAAGTGTGGTGTGCCCATATTTTGGAGTATTATGCAGCCCCTCCCAACTCGATAGCTACTATTCCGCAGGATCTGGGTCCTTTTTATCAAAAGTTTGAACTGGAAGATATTAAATTCTTCATAAATAAGATCAGTAATTCAGGTGCGGACCTGACAGGTTATCAAATAGGACCTTCAAAAAGCATCCTGAGCTATGGGCCGGGATACTTTTTGAAATATTCAGGATAATTAATATGAATCAATCCTTGCGAGCCTCCTCGACGCATTCTTTGTTGGTTCCGATATATAAAAAAGGTGACCGCTCGAACCCGTCTAGCTATAGACCCATTGCGTTGCTTGATGCGCCTGGCACGATTTTTACTAGATTGGTGTTGAGAGACTTCAGAGAATGGACATTGAAGAACGAGCTGCATGACCCCTTTCAAACGGGCTTTGTAGCTGGGTTGGGTGCTATGCCAAATCTTATGGCACTGAATATGCTAAAAAATAAATATGCTAAAAAGAACCAAGTGCTGTATATAGCGTACATAGACTTACAATCTGCTTTTGATTCTATTGATCGGAACATTTTGTATCAAAAACTAGTACAACACAATTGCCCTTAGTCCTTGGTGTCTCTGATTATGCGTTTTCACAATAACACCACAGTACAAGTAAGATTAACCTTGGATGGCAAACTGTCTAACAAATTGAATACATTCCGAGGGGCAAAACAAGGATGTATATTGGCCTCATCAATCTTTAACTTTTTCTTGTTGGAATTAGGCACGGAGCTAAGATCTCTGAAATGTGACCCACCAAAATTGGGGACAGAAAAAATCTTGCACTTATTGTATGCGGATGATCTTATTCCCCTATCCCAATCTCCAGCAGGGTTACAGTGGTTGCTTGATAAACTGAATGACTTGGTGATGAAAAACAATCTAATCATCAATTTGCTTAAAACACAGATTATGGTTTGTCGTCCACATCCCAACACTAAAGTTAAAAATTACAAGTGGCAGCTACAAAACAGAAGTCTTTCTAAGGTAGAGCAGTACAGATACTTGGGACTAATTTTTGCAATCCCAGTGTCAAATAAAATTACTGAACTTGAGAGATACAGTAAACTCCAGACGCTAATACGATAAGCCAAAATGCTAAAAGGGAAATTCACTTTAAATCATATAATGACCTTTTACCAACAAAAGATAATTCCTACGATATTGTATGGAACTGAGTGTCTAATTGTGGCAAGTATAAGCTGGCAAAAACTTGGATCTCGGTTTTGGAAAGAGGTACTGATGTTACCAAAATCCGTCCCGCTGCCATTGATTAGGCATGAACTGGGCTTGTTATCCCTTGAAGTACAAGTGAAGTGGAAAATGGCTGCCACACTGAGAAAAAGCATTTTAGGTCTAAAAGCCACAAATCTTTTGGGAATCATGGCAAAACATCTGCTTGCTCGTGATCAGGTTTTTACCAAAGAATGGTGTGAATATGTACTGCATGCGTTAGCTGATGCATCAATAACATTGGATTTATTGCTCGAGAATACTGATCGAGCAAAAGCCAAATTATACCAATATGATTGAATTGTAAATCGGAATTTATGTTTTAGATATATTGACTAAGTCGAACTCATTTACACATAAGCAATTTTTTCCAAATTTCCTAACCCTCAAATGCGTAACCTATACCTGAGGTTTAGGTTGAATCTGTGGCCAACACGTGAAATCCTGGTGAGAAGGATGATTTCCAAAGAGTTGGAATATTGTCGCTTTTGTGGTAACAAATTCAGCAAGGAAAACTTAGAACATGTTTTAACTAAGTGCCCTAACCTAATAGAGCTGAGGAGTAGATACTTCAGTAAAGAATTTGTAAGTTCATGTAGTAACATGGAACCAGAGGTAGTGTGGCACGTTTTATTTAATAATGGAAAGCTAATGGTTCATATAGCTATCATTCATTTTTATTGACTATTTTTCCGGACATATTATCTTGATTGATCCCTGTTTTTTTAGGGTGATTGCTTCATTCTGCTGAAATCTTAAATGTTGTTTTCCTTGTGTGAATTATAATTGTATGATTGATGAATAGTGTGAATTATGATTTGAATGATGTCATAAATGTGTACAGAAATGAAATTGTGATGTTGTAAAAATTTTAAAGGATGATTTTATCATCCAATACAAATTTAAAAAAAAAGTGGGTAGTTGGAGGTGATAATGCTTATATCTGGTCCTGATGTATCTCAATCCAGAATAATACAGAGGGTCTGGCTGTAGCATCTTTTATTAAATCCCTGAATGTATGCTCTGACAGCTGAGACCTGTAATCCAATAGTCTGTGTAGTACTAGAGGGTTAAATATCTGAGGCAGTGAAAGGATGGAATTTAAGTATTATTTGAGCCCCGGTTACTGGGGGTTTGAATGAAGATTTTGAAGGCTGATAATATAATTGACCAGCCCCCCCCTTTTCTTTTTTCTGTTGCCCTACTCGCAGCTGCTCTCAGATAACACTTAATGATGTTAAATTGGAGCTAACACCTAATGGTGTGAAGTTAAAACAGGCTGTTAGCTGTCATTTATGGTTAGCCCATCTGCCAGAACAGGAAAGCACCACTTCCTGGACATTGGCTGATCTTGCAGAGCCTACGAATATTTGTTCAAGCAAGTGTCTCACACTAACCTTCTGTGTTAGTGTGCTGTATGTTTGAAGAACATCTTTCATTGCTTCAATGGCTACAGGCCACATGAGATACGAAAAGCCGTCTTTTACATTTTTCACTGCTTCAATGGCTGAGCTCATGAACCGTCTGCCCTGATGGCTACAGGAGAGCCATATCTCGCACTCAATAACAGAGCAACAAAAAACACTGGTGGAAGCTACAAAGAAATGAGGTAAACTAAGTGGCCTGCCAAACTGAGGGAAAGCTCGACCAGACAAGGAACGCCCTTGTAATCACAGTTGCTCCAGAGAAACTACTACATCTTGGCTCCTGGCAATGGGGATCGGTCATCAGGATGTTTACAGTGAGCCCTAGACTGGTGAAAATGATTGTCTCAGTAACTGTCTCTATGCTGCAGGGTCCTGGAGCATGAGACTGGCATAAGTTGAAGCTTTTTCAAAAACCATGATTGGCAGGGAGTGGAGCAAAGCAATGAAACCTCCTATGCACTAAGGACAATTGGGGTAGGTGGGTGGGAAAGGATGGAGGGTGCAGGTTTGGCTCCGGTGTAAGGGACTTTGAGTATAAGGCAGTGTCATTGACAAAAATAATCAAGACACAAAGTCCAGATTCCAAATGCTGGAAATGTTTGTTCTAAATTGTTTATAATTTTAGTTTGGAAATGTACATCATCAGCAACTAGCGATTGGTCAAGCTAATATGTCCACGATCACCTAGAAATTCCCTCCCCATCGAGACAATATCCATACCCTGCAGGAAAGGGATACGCCATAATTGAATTCAGTGCAGGCTCATGGAATGTCTGGGGTCTCAACTAAAAGCGTAAATCAATTCTTAGGAGAATGCAGGCGCTCAAATGGGGAATTGGGTTTCTCCAGGAAACTTGCCTATCAACCCAAGATGGAAAGTGGTTAGGTAATAGGTAATACCCATGTTGGTTTTTCGCCAGCTCAATGAAGACTCGTAGAGCGGTGGTTATCCTTTTATCTTGAAATACCCAATTTAAAATAAAAAATACACTTGTGGACCCAGAGTGTAGATATTTGCTCATTAAGGGATGGTTACATGGGTTCCCACTAACTTGCACAGTAATCTACTGCCCAAATGATAACAAGGGCAAGGTCACACTGCACCTAATCGGATGATAAACTCCTTCAAGGAAGGAGAACTAATCTTAGGCGGAGGGGTGGCGAGAGGGGACTTCTTGTTTTGTAGACCATATGTGGACAAAACCTTGCTGGTACTACCCACAGAATTAACGAACTACAGGGCAATAATGCGGTTGTTGAGGGAACTGGGTCCGATAGAAACGTGGTGGTTCCATCACCAGGGAGAGATATACTACATATTTTCAGCAGTCCATAAAAGCCACTTGAGGCTAGACATGTTCTTGGCGAGATCTTCATTGGTTTCTAAAACCTCTGGGATAGACATAGAACCTATGGTGATCGCTGACCAGGTACCAATCACACTAACACTACAAGATCTTGTACTGTTAACCCCTCCGCTCCCCGTGCATGCAATGGCAAATGATTAGTCTAGTATTTGGAGCTTAGGCAACACATAGCAGAGGTAATCTACAATTGTTTCAAAGAAAACTAACAGGGCTGTATGGGACCCAGACTTATATGGGACATGGGCATATCTGTATTCGGAGGGGGGGGGGTCAGGAGGACTGATTGGAAGACTGTCACACTAATGTGAGCAAATGACCAAATACACAAAGATCTTGAGCTGGAATTTTAGGACATGGGGAAAGTACATAAAATAAAAATTACTGAAAACACTCTGAGCCCTGCAAACTACCCAATCAGAATTGGAGACGCTTCTTGCTGACCGATCGACCCAAGCAGTTTTACACACTGGGCCGTTTTACTCCATGAATGATGATAAAGCCAACAAAATACTGGTGACAGAATTGAAACCTATATACACACACAGCTGAATTGCGGCGCTTCGAGATTGCATGGGAATATAATACAGCACGGGGAGCAGGAGAAAACCGAAATCATAGAAACATTCTACACAGAACTGCTAGGAGGATGACGCGCGACCTTGGGAGACCCTGACAATTTCTTCCAGTCTTGCTTATATTCCAAGGCTCGCTGACCCGGAGGACCTGATCACGTTCAAGGAAGCGGATAATGTTGTCTGAGGTCTCCCGTATAACAAGGCGCTGGGGCCAGATGGGTTTCCCAATACGCTCTATTACAGATTCTGTTCCACGATAACACCTTACCTGACTAAGATGCTCAATTCATTATAGCTTCTGGAAAATTCTTGGAATCTGACAGAATCTAGGACTACGCTCTTTTAAAACGCTGGAAGAATCCCCTTCTAAAGAAGCCCTCGGCCAATCCTTCCTCTTCGGCTAACTATCCCCTGATCGCCATCACTCCTTTCCTGGGAAAACTCTTGGAAAAGCTGGCCATCTCCGAGCTTAATCTACAGACTCAATCTGTTGGTTGCCTCCATGACCACCAGTCTGGCTTCAGAGCTGCCAGAATCATGGAAACAGCTCTCCTGAACACCCGTGAAGACTTGCTCTCCAATCTTGACTCCCTTATGTCCCCATTCTCCTAGATTTATCCTATGCTTTTGACATGGTCAACCATGCCATCCTGCTCAATCACCTCTGCAACAACCTTGGTATTACTGATCAGGACCTGGCCTGGTTGACCTCCTTTCTTCCCGTCAGGTCGTTCCTCTCTTCCATCTCTCTACTTGTAGTGTTCCTCAAGGTTCTAACCTCTCTCCCTGGCTCTTCAGGCACTACCTGGCACCTCTTGCGCAATGCATCGCTAATTTCTGCTCCAATTTTCAATGTTATACGGATGACTCTGCTGTCTTTCAGGCTCCCCTTGTCTGGCCGCAATTTAGGAATGGTGTGCCACCAATGAGCTCTGCCTTAATGCCACTAAAACAGAGATCCTCCTCATTGGGGCACCCACTCCCTCCTTTCCTCTCTCTCTGGCCGCCCACTCTGGGGCCCCTTCCTGTGACGCTAAGAACCTTGGTGTCATCTTCGACTCCACCCCCTCCTTCTCTCCTCACATCTGATGTTTCTAAGAAGTCAAACTATCAACTGCACCTACTCAGTTATTCTTCCTTTTCTCACTTTCCACCAGAAGCTCACTGTCGCTCTGGTCCTCTCTAGGCTGGACTATTGCAACAGCCTCTTTCAAAATCTTCCTGCCTTTACTCTTCGACCTTTACAACTTATCCAGAACATGACTGCAAGTCATGTCCTTGGCCTCAAGCCCAGGGATCGTATTTCTCCAGCTCTGAAATCTCTTCACTGGCTCCCCATGGCTACAAGGATCAAGTTCAAGACACTCTGCATTGTTCACAAGGCTTTCTGAGGCCTGGGGCCGCTCTTCCTCCAACTTTCTCTTCCAAAACATCTTTCTTCTCGAGCTCTCTGCTCATCCACCTCCAACTCTGAGGCTCAGACGCTTCTCCAAGCAGAGAGTTGGGGGGCAGATCTATCTCCTCGGCTGGGGCCGCCCTCTGGAACAGCCTCCCTGCCTCTCTCAAACTTGAGCAGAACCACTGCCAGTTCCAGAAACTACTCCAGACCTTCCTTTTCGCTTTCCCTGTCTCTCTTCCCTGCTGCTGATGCACACAACTGCTCTGTACACTGGTCACCTGGTCACCCTCTGAACGCGGGCCCAGGCTCCTGCATGTCCAATTGCCCTCACACTGCTGCCGGGCTCCTCAGCACTTGAGTCTGTATCTACAACCCTACAGTCCCGTCTCTCTGCACATATGAGCCACCCGCTGGCTGCACTTGAGTTAACTGCACTTCGGCCTCCCCAACCCCCCCTGGCACATCTCCCCTTGCTTCCCTGCACTTGTGCGCTCTGAATGACACACGGCCTAGTAAAATCATTATTTTGTCCTCCCTTTGTTTCCCACTGCTTGTTTAGTCGCGCCTAGAAATGCTTGTGTACAGGCACGTTATAAATGCCACATCATATCCACTAAAGTGCAACTCCTAAAGGCCATTGTGCTTATTAGCAGCGTGAAAATATTCACTAACATTCTAGCCAATTGCTTGATGGGAGGGTATTCCCAAATTAATAAACGTAGACTAAACGCAAATGGACTTCATATGGTAACGGTCCACCTTTGTCAATATTCAGCACGCAATCCATCTAATTGATTGGTGCACCCATAAATAGCAAAAAGAGGCCCTTCTACCACTCGATGCGAATAAATCGCTTGGCAGTGTGAAGTGGTCTTAACTAGAAAGTGTTATCTGCATATGGGTTTGGTCCAAAATTCACAAGGTTGGTCCTTTCAAATTTTAATTCCCCATACACAAAAATCAAGGTAAATGAAAACTATACTAAGCCTGTTGAATCCACAGAGGAATTAGTCGGGGTTACCCTATGTCTCTGCTAATATTTGCCCTAGTGCTCGAACCCATGGCACAAAAGATCATGAATGATAATTCCATTGTAAGTATGTTCTGCCAGAAAATGCAACATGAAATTGCACTTTAAGCAGATGACGTTATTCTGTATCTTGGAAATGTCACTGAAAAACCGAAGGATATTTCCACAATAGAAAGCTTTGGCGTGTTTTCTGGATTCTCAAAGTATAATTCAGTAGGGATGAACAACTGTAGCCACACTCCGAGGGCAATCTAATCTGCCCCCAAAATCAAATGGGCTATCGACAGTGCACCAGGTAAGACTTTGAGGTGGGAGTATTTTACTCCATGTTTTTACAATTGGAGAGTAAATGCAATTTCAACAGAGTAAACATTAGTTTTCTCCTTCACAAGAGTAAAATGTATCTGAAATGCTCAGACATTTGGGCTATAAACCTTCAGTGCCTGCATTTGGCCAGCGATAGAAATTAGGTCCAAGACATGATTGCAGACCTTGACTAACCAATCAACCAGCAATGAGATGGTAACTGGACCATGGAGAGTGTGGGGTGAGGTGTGAGAAGCTGCATGTGGATCCTGCGCTAACAGTGTGCCAGAAGTCCTGGAAATGCAGAGTATGCAGCTTGGGCACACTGTTCCTACCAGCTGTGCACACAGACTTAAGCAGCAGTTTCTGGTCAAGTTATAGTGTGAAACTAAACTCCAATGAGGAAGGAAAACAAACAAACCGAGTGGATACTCATTTTGAATGATTGTGTAAATGTTACCAGGGCAAGGGTTCCCCAATACAGAGAGGAAGCTAGCGCTTTTAATGACAGGAAATAAAACGCAGACTCATCCTTGCCAAGTTACAAACTCGTGAACCTCGGATAATGATACGATCTCTGTGCCGGGTGCATTATCCCAATCTGGTAAAAACGTACCTGCACCAGTCCAGTATTCGGGGTGCATGCAATGCCACTCTAGACAAACACGCACGCACATACATGCACTTGCCTGTGTATATGTGTCTGGTCTCCAAGTCCTACCAGCACCACAGAAAACTTAGAAATTTGGAAAATTAAGGCTAAGGAATATAAGTCAGAAATTGTACAAGCTAAGCATAACTTCTACAATAATCAAATTACTAATGCTGGGAATCAAACTAAAGAGCTTTTTAGTCTCCTGAGATCTTGGGAAAAGCCCACCCGTATAAACCCGGTTATCAAACCCACAAGGGATGATTGTAAAAAGGTACAAAAAGCTTTTGCTGATAAATTGAAAATGGCCCAAAATAAAATCTTTCAAGAATTAAGCAAAATAACTCCTAGTGCTACTTTAAACTAACCCAATCATGACAGCTATAAGGAGACAGTTTAAATCTAAAATTACACCTACATTTTCTACTGAAGGAGAACAATCTCCTCAACAACCCCAAGCTAAGTTTAATTTCAAAGAACATACTATAACAGATATTTGTAACATTATGCGAGTCATGCATCCGACTAGCTGCCCAGGTGAACTTTTACCATCTAAAATCATATTAGAACATAAGGACATGTTTGCCCCTTTTCTCTGTCATTTTGTAAATTCCTCTTTTCGTACAAACTACATTTCCCCCATCTATAAAACATGTAGTAGTCACTCCACTGTTAAAAAAGGTTGGTCTAGACCCTAATGATGCTGCAAACCTCAGACCAATTACTAATACCCTCTTTTTTTTCTAAAACTTGTGGACAAAGTAGCCACGTTACAACTGCAGGCACATGTGGCAGAAAGAAATATCTTTCACACCAAATAATCAGGGTTCCGCAGCTTTCATGGCACCGAGAGTGCTTTGCTGGATCTGCAAACGCACATGCTATCTGGACTGGAATCTGGCAAGTCGGGGCTGCTGATGCTACTCGATCTATCGGCATCCTTTGACTTGCTAGATCATAAGATTCTGTTAGACCGCATGTCTACTGTTGGAGGTCTCTCAGTGGAGGCAATAACCTGGCTCAAGTCATTCCTTGAGGGACGTAGTTCCCGAGTGCACTGGGGTGAGAGCGACTCTGATGCGGAGATTACCATCTGTGGAGTCCCTCAGGGGGCTTGCCTCTCCCCTTTGCTCTTTAACATTTATATTATCCCATTATGTAGGGATCTTAAGAATTCAGACCTTTTTCTGCAATTATGCAGACGACTTTCAGTTGGCACTGGAGGTCGTTGGAGATCACAGTAAGGGCCAACAAAACTTAGACTGGGTCTACCAAATGGTAAAAAGCTGGATGACAACCAACTGGCTCTGCCTTAACGCCACCAAGACAGAGCTAATGTTATATGGTCCCAGACAAGCTAAAGAGAAGTTGGGTTCTCGGTACAATAGTTTTTGGTCGACGGATGTCAGATACCAGTGGTACCCAAGGTTAAGACCTTGGGCACCCATTGGAGGCCAGTCTAGACAAGGCCCATGTTGACGCCATTGTGAAAAGCACTAATTATCACCTGAAAGTGCTTCATCAAGTGGCCCTGTTGGTTTCAGAGGAAAACCGCAAAAAATTAGTCCGGTCTGTAATACTGCCTAGAGTGGACTATTGCAACGCTCTTCTGGGAGGGGCAAAGAAAGTAGATTTACAAAGACTTCAAAAGATTCAAAACACTGCGGTACGCATCGTCTTTCAGATGAAGCATTTAGAGCCCACATCTGCAGCCAGGAGTCGTCTCCACTGGCTGCCACTCTCAGCTAGAATACAATTCAAGCTCTTGACAACCTGTCATAAATGCATCTACGGTGGCGCACCTATATATCTTAAGAACAGGCTGAAGATATATGTGCCTAGCAGATCTCTTCGCTCAGCTAAGACCTGCTCTCTACACGTAGATCGAGTAAAAAGAGCTGTGGAAATGGCCGCGCCTTTCATGTGCAGGCCGCACAGGCCTGGAACGCCCTCCCGGCGTCTCTAAGCAATACAACAAATCTTCTGATTTTTCAGAAACATTTGAAGACCTTTCTATTCTCATGAAAATCTGATCCAGCTACCTGGTTGTACTAGATGGGGCCTATTTTCCTCATTCTTGGCGCCTGGATGCCTTCGGGCTTTGGCGCCTTATAAATAAAATAACATAACATAACTGCCTGAAAGCGGGTTATAATATAGCCCTGCTATCCACTGGATTCACCTAATATAGATATCCCATTGCACTCCAGTAATCAATGTCTCACTTGAGTTTTAACAACACGTGGTATAGGAATAATCAGATTAGAAAGATGAAAGACTGAGCTAACATTGGGGGCCTAGACCCTGTGACCTGCAGGATGCATGCAACTCTCTGCAGGTGGCGCTAAACCCAATTGGCTGTCTTATTGCATTACAAATAGATGCAGGATTCTCAAAATACCTTTGCTTTCACGAGCAATGCTGTACAATAAGACACATCTTCTGTTTGCATCCTAAAAAGACGCAGTGTCTTGTGTCCAGCAACAACTTGCAAAAGTACTACAGCATATGAGCTCACTCACAGTATCGGGAGACCCGAACCGTGTAGCAAAATCCAGTCACACCTCCCCAGTTTATAGTTCTCTCATCGGGTTGTGTGAATGATCAGCCGATACACAGTGAAATATAAGAGGAATAGAAAACAATGGAAATACCGGGACAAACGAGTACAGTCTGTAGAGAATAGTAAATTAACTGAGGTACAGTTCCTGGGGAACACACGTCTCCAGTGAGGGAGCCTGCCTAAGGGGATACAGGATGACCAGGCATCTCCTGTTATCTCTATGGCCCCGGGTCGCTGGCTGTCCACTGAGCTCACACTTCTTCAGGAGCTCATTTTTGCCAGTGTTCGAACTTGGTATAAATACAGTGCATAATGCACTCTGCATATAAGAACACTAGGGATGCCATTGCCATGTAAGGCCAGTATTTCCCAATGCAAGTACACCAGTGCTGCCTGAGCCCAACTACGCCATTACTGACATTATAAAGGACACCCTAGTGAAAGGACATTGTATGTACCACCAACTTCACCCATCCCACCGTGTGAACACTTGTGCTGGATGTACAGCATAAGGCCTGCCCATTCTAGTTACTGTTAGAAAACCTGTGCTTTGTGAGCCCAGTAATGCTGTCATTAGCCTCAACAAGAACATGCATGCTGCCTCCTTCCCTCAGCCTCTCTTCAGGCCGAAGTCTGTCCTTTGCTGCTATGGTGGCGTCACTTCCCATAATCTGCTGTCCAAGGTACAGGATACTGCCCTTTCTGCACAACAATTTGATTCCATCTTCAGTTCCACCGCTGCAACTCTTAGACCTCTCTTCCACATAATCGCTCCTACCTGCTCCCCGTCTTGCACATTCACTTGCACGCATCCTTGCACTTTCACGTCCTTTGCTGGCACTTACACCACTGCACACTCGCACACCCTTTCGCTAGGTCTCAAATAGCCACACATCTGCACACCCTTGCACACTCACACACCTTTTTATCACCTATGCTTTTCTTTCACAACATTGCATTCTCCCAACAGTTTTTGCTAGTACAAATTGAGGTTTTGAAATCAATCGCCCAAAAAGGTTTAAAAATGTCTATAAACTGTAGAAGATCCATATACAGCGATGACTGTGGAGCCTGCCGAATATCATGTACATGAGGAGAGTAGCAGATCTGAGTGCTGTCGATCCGAGATTCTTTCGGAGTCTGCTGGCATAAGGCACATTTAAAAAATGTGCCATTTTAATTGGGAGTGAAGGTGCCAGGGCCCTGGTAGGTTATTCAAAGTACCTGGCACTTACCACTGCTGGTTAAAACAAACAACAACAAAAAGTTGAAAATGCTGCTCATGTGAAGGTGCTGCTTCTTTCTACACAGCCTGCCAAGTTGAAAGTAATTTCGGGAGTAGTGCTGCAGTCTGGCCATGAATCTCACGTGTGCAGACTTAAAAAAATAAAATAAACTACAGTGACAATCCTATGTAAATGGTATGCATTTAAAAGTGAAATGTGCCGTATTTGCAAGAATTAAATGCTTAAAAAGGCCCGATACGCAGCTCTACAGATAAGGGGTGTATCAACCACTTTTACTCTTTAAAAATAGGCAAATACTCCCAAAAAATAAAAACGAGGAGTAAAAATATTCCCAACAGAAAATGGGGGAAAAACACACATAACCATGGACTCCTGCTTTCACTCGCATAGGTCCATGGATATGTTTGGACCAGCAGTGCATGTAGTACCATGGGAAGACATTGCCATTATTACTGCCTGATTGGAAGAATTAATCCTTTATCTTTTAATGTGAATGAATAACTAGGTGCAAATAAATAGTGATTATAAAAAAAAGTTCCATTTCCCCAGTTAAAACATATTTTTACTCACTTATAAATTGCTCCCATTGGAAATTGCACTTATATTTTTACTCCCAACTTTAAAAAATGAGGAATAAAATACTTTAATTTCAAAATCTTATTATGAGCACTGCCGATATTGCGCCCTTATCTGGGGGGCTGGCTACAGTTACATTGGACTACTTGGGTATAAGCATAACACCTTTCTATGGCACCCTCTTTAAAGCCAATTTCCCAACCCTATTTAAAGAGTACAAAGAAGAATTGGATGTAAGAACACATTTTCGTTACCTGAGAGAGAAAGATACAGGGTCATGCAGGTGTGACACTGGTAGCGGGCACACATCTTTGCGTCGCACCACATGTAGGAATGTGCTTACAACAAAAGTCTCCCTGGATGGTACATATCCTTGAGTAGACTGAATGGAATCAACAGGAACATACCAGCAGAGTATTGGTGCGATGTTGGGAGAGGGGCAAAATTGGTCATCTTTGGAGGGGGGGGGGGTCATGCAGGGTGTCTCACACATGAAATAACTAACAAATGTAACTCTTCCATGGGATCATAAAGTAATAAGGACGAGCGAGAGGCATACGCCCTATGATGGGCAAGAGGCATACGCCCTATGATGGGCAACAGCCAAATGGTCACACATCTTCTGATGGCTGCCAGGCTGACTCTGGGCCATCCGGTAGCTTCCACGATTGTACCAATCATAGCACAATTGCGAGTTAGGGTCTGGAATCAACTCTATTCTAAATTACAAATACAAGCTTTCTATAGCATATCTCCCTGTGATTGATGCTTTACAATCCTGTGAACATTTAACCCACAAACCTCTGATACTGAAGAACTTTGATTTACTATAACAATTAAAGCATTGGCCTACCTCAAGGGCAGAAGTGCAAAGATTTAAACTAGACCAATCTATTTATGGGACGGTAGTCTTGGCGAGGGCACTGGGGGATATGGCCATTGAGAGTGAGATGAAAATCGTGATGTAACCTGCTAATTTGTTATTTTTGGTTGTGGTTTTGTAATGATTTATAACACAATGTTAAAGCTTTGGAACAAACACAGAATTGATGAACTAATAAATTGCATTAAATTCTTGGATTGGTTATTAGCTGTGTATTTTATTTGTACATTATTTATTGACATTTAAGATTCACTCATATTTGCACCTTTTCAGATTTACATTTTTTAATTCTTAACTTGTACAGTTTTACAGTCTGTCATCGATCTATCCCCCCCTCCATATAGCCGATAATGGAGACATGATATTTCCTGTGAAAGAAACAAATTCCAAAAGTAATTTTCCAGTCTCCAATAGGTTTGAGGTGCTGGAAGAAACTGTGGATAAAAGTATTGCTTTGTGCTCCGTATCCACTAAAAAGGATCATCCCGTATAGTGCAGGGGAATAGTGAAGGGGTCAATTGACATAGTAGCTAGTGCAGTAAAGATCAGGATGAAGCGTCAAACATAAGGTTTCCTGTGCACCTTGGCAATGGAGATTGTGTAAAGGTGCAATATACTGGTGGTTCTGGTTCTGTTGCTAGATGGTGTATTAATAATTACCTATCGGAAGAGGTTGCTAGTCTTAAGACATTGATTACTAGCTTAGTATGGAGATGAATTTGAAAAGGGTGGTTTTGCCATGTTACCAAGCCACTGGGAGTGGACATGTTTTTATTGACGTGGCAGTTATAACTACCTCTTATATTAATGGTAATTCTAAGTTCAGAACACTAGATCAATGAATGCTAGGATTGGGGAAGGTGATCGAGGTATATGAAAAATTTTATCGCGAGATCCCGCTTATATCCTGCCCACCATATATGAATGGATAGCATTGCTTTGACTGTCTTCAATACCACATGATTTTCCCCCATCTGTGGATAATATTAGGCTGGGTATTGAAGGAAGAAATTGCGGTATTAATGTTGCGAGAGTGTAGTAGGGCGTTTTGGTCCCATACTGCGAAGTAGGAATGTGGTGTACGTGTATAACGTCTCAAAGTTAAGTGGGAGGAAATATGAGAACAAAGTGGGAGGAAATATGAGAACATGGACTTGCTGACAAATAAGTATGCATTGGATTCACTCTACAAGGGGTGTTGCTCCATAATACAAGACAAGATCATCGGATGTTTGATACCCCATGCCAGGTGATAAGTATGATTAAATCTGCCTTGAACCTAGGGATGTTTTTTATGTATAAGATCTGCTGACGAGGAGTACAGAGCATATCCCCATGGGGTCAAACATAGAATTAAGAGGTATTCCACCAGAGGACCCAAAGAGGAAATCTAGTGTAGAAGGAAAGGGGATTACCTATCATTGTATAAGCTAAATGAACAATAGGCCACTTGAGAACATTGTGCATGGAATTCATTGGTACATTGATACACCTACATGTAGATCTTTCTTCGGCTGGGGCCTACCTCTGGAACAGCCTCCCTGCTTCCCTGAAACTTGAGGAGAATCATCTCCGATTCCGGAAACCTGAAAACCTTTCTCTTTGCTTCTGCTTTTTCTCCTCCTCTCCCCTGCTGAATTCCCAACTGAAACTGCACTGGCTACTTGGCCACCCTCTGATCTCGGGCCCAGGTCCCCTCCCCCGTCAGTCATAAACCTGCATTGCCTCTGGGCAACCCCTGCACTTGCGGACTGCCTTCTGTATCCCTTCAGTCCCACTACCAGCACTTGACATCCAATGTCTGCACTTACCCTTGCCACCAGCAGGCCGTACTTTTATTGTTATTTATTCTATTATCCCTTGTACTGCACTGTCCCCTCCCACTTATCCCCTGCACTTTCCCCTCCCCCCCTTCCCATGCTCTTGCGCGATCTGAATGACACCTGGCCTAGTAGGATAGTTGTCTTTGTCTTCCCTCTGTTCCCCCTCCTTTGCTGCGTCGCGCCTTGAAACACTTCTAAATGCCATATATCATATCATATATATATCATTTAGAAGTATCCAAGATACAGACTGGAGGGAAATAGTGACAAATGGCGATTTGTAACAATGCTGGCTTAATCGATGCTAATACTGTCATGATCTCTGCTTCCAAAAGGTCAGGGTTTTCCCAACTCCCTTGGAAGCAGATCCATAACCCAGGTTCCGAGTGCCAACCAGTCCCAATTGGGACCTTTTGGACCCAGTCCTGGCGCCAGTGGCACCAGGCTCATAAATATGCCCAGTCCCAGCGCTGGAAGCGCCAGGCTCATAATGCTTGGGTGGACTTACCTGCAGCAGACCATGCTGCTTACTTGCCTGCCAGTTGAGCCTCTGATCCTCTTCTGTTTGGAACTACTTTTCCTGTTGGGTGGGGCAGGAGCCACTCCCTAGATTCAGAACACTGGAACTCTTCTAGAAAGCAGGAACTCTTTTCTTACCTAGGCGTGGCTGTGGAAGGAGACACCTAAGCACTACAGGAGGCTATTTAAACCACACCCGATGGATGAATCTTGCTTTGCGTTATTCTGCATCCTCTGCAGCAGAACGCTCATCGGGTCTTCTGCATCTGATCCTGGGCCTAAGGAAAAAGGCTTACCATCCTGAATCCAGCCTTCAGCAACACCTATAAAGACAAGAAAGAACAGGTTAGCATTACGGTCTTCAGTGACAGCTCTTCACTTACCTGGTCCATCGGCTGTCACCAACGCCTCGCGCTGCATTCCGGCATCTGAAAGACAAAGGCTTACCTACTCTTTGTGCGCTCCGGAGGTCTTCACACTGCATTCCGGCATCTGAAAGACAAAAGCTTACCAACTCTTCGCACGCTCCGGAGGCCTTCGGCGCTGCATCCCGCATCTGAAAGACAAAACAAGGTGCGTTTAAAGACATTGGGGAACTTTAATACTCACGTGCCATTACTCCTTTCCACATCTAACCCAGTGGGTATTCCGGCACCCTGCAGCCGCTCCGAACTTGTACCTGCAAAATAAAAAGACAGTTAGAGCGCATCGTGAAGCAGGCAACAAGCGCTTACTTACGTGCTTCCAGGCGCTTCTATTCATCACACGGGCTCCATCTTCAACTCACTTCAGCCCGTCATGCGCCATCGCTGGAACCCTGCAAAACAAGAAACATCATTACTAAAGACTTTAAAGACATTAGAATTACTCGAAACTTACCGTTCGTGCAGTAAACGACGGACAGCAGTCCTCTGAAGTCAAGAGGCCTGCTCCCCTTATCCAGTGAAGAAACTGGTTACAGCACCCTGCCCCGAGGCATATTGAGAGCACGGCGTTCACTTACATAAGGTGAGAGCGTTAACCTTTGGGGTTCTACAGGAGAAGAGAAAGGGAAGAAGAGAGAGACATTCAATAACCCAGTTCCTTAATCCCATATTTTCTATCTGCAGACATCTTACCCTTCGAGTCAGACATACAGTGCACAGAGGTCCAGCCCAAAGAGCCAGCCGTGTGTTACACATCACCTTTGAAGATACGGTATACGCCCAGTCAAGACTGGCGCCTCTACGGGAATCAGGTGAGCGTTACAAATACTCTGTTCTGTTTGAATGTTAAAGGAAGTGAACCGTCATGTGATATCACTGGCTTAGAAAATAATTTTGACAACCATTTTTGTCATTTTATCAGGAACAATAACATGGGGCCATAGGCTTTACATGGTGGACAGTCATAATGTCGAAAAAAAAATGTCGACTTTTGTTTTTTTTAATTATATATTTATTTTAGGGGTTCGGGACTAAAAAAAAAGGGAAAAATTAAAAAAAAAAATTTAAAAAGGGGGGCTGGGGGGGAACCCCCCCATTTCGAAAAAAAAAGCATTGAAAAAAAGTCGACATTTTTTTTTTCGACATTTTTTTTTCGACTTTTTGACTGTCGACATTTTTGTTGTCGACATTATGACTATAAACCGCTTTACATACCATACCCATGCAAGGCTATACTAACTACTTTATTTCTGCTACTAAAAAACCTCTAGGCGGACCTAGTGGGTCTGGGTAAATTCTTCTCTTAATGCCAGCATAGTAGAACACTGGTTTTCGTGACCTGCTGAACCCTTCATTGATCTAAAGATGAGTCAAACATTATTGGCTTTAAACATCTGTAATAGGCCCAATACTAAGACTGGTATGAATATAGCTTGGGACATTGCTGATTTGATGACTTAGGCCTCCCAAATAAATTGGTAAGCATGCCTCGAAATATCACATTCTCTTTAGCGTGGAATTGCAGACGTGCATTTTAATCAAATTTAACCAACTCGGAAGTGGTAAAATGTGTTTTAGCTGTCTATCCTCTAGTAACAAAACCTAGCAAGACAATGGAAAGTCACTATCAAACAAACTCATTGGTTTGCTGAAGAATGCTGTGCAGCGAAGCAAGATCTAATGTTTAAAACATATTGACACATACAATAGGGATTATATAAAATACATTATATGAATCGGTATTCTAAAAGCATAATCCAAAGTAAAAAGATATCCTATGCTGAGATAAAATGGAGTAGCTTATTGAAAGATATTGATGAAGGGGATAGCATGACATTTTGAAACTAATCTCTTCAAGCACTTGGATATCTAGAACTATGATGGCTGCCAATAGGTAATTCATAGGCATCCTATACAGCAAGCACCTGATGGTTTCCAGCCTGTTTAGGGTCTTTTGCTGTGTGGCGGTGTTTTTAGTGGGATTTCCACATCGTTCTTTTGTGCTGGCTCAACTTCTAGAGAGGACTGACTTTGGGGGTGCAGTACTTAGTTTCTGTTCCTTTTTCCTCTTTCCTCCCTGCTTGATAGCAATTGGCTGAGGGAGTCAGGGGTGCATGCCCTTTGTTAGTGGTTTTCTCTGGCTTTCTGTCTGTAATCCATAGGCCCCTGCCTGCTTTTCACTCACTCAGATTGGCCCGTGTCCTTGGTCACAGGACCAGGAAGCACCCTTTACCCCTCCCAGGGCAGCCTTGCCTGGGCAGCCATCAGCTAAGTGCTTGAGGCAAAGGGCAGCTCCCTCCTAAGCAGCTCTACTCCGTGTTCGCTCGACCCAGACAACCTACAGCGACCAATAAGGTAGGTAGGTGTGGTGTGGGCGGGGAGTACCGCCATTACTGTACTCCAGTAAAACACTTCACTCTTCTTACCTAACATCATGTAGCTGCGTGCATTTTGGCCTAATTGTGTACGGTAGCCACACTCTTCATTTTGGCCTAATTGTCTAAGGTAGCCATATTATGCATTTTTGCTTAGTTGTGTGGGTAGCCTTATTCTGTGTTTGGCCTAGCTGTGTGGGATCGCCATATCCTGCATTTGGCCTATTTGTGTGGTGTAGCCTTGTTCTGTTTTTTTTTTTTTTTTTGGCTCAACTGTGTAAGGTTGCCATATATTGCTTAAAGTGTTTTCTAAAATCAAACACTCGTCTGTCTACACATTTTAGGCCCTGCTCCCCTTTTAAAATCTGTGTGTTCCTAATCCTGTTCTCATTTAGTCTTCCTATGTATTTTAGGCCCTGCTCTCCCTTTGAATCTAAGTGATATGTAGCACTGCTCCTTGTACATAGACGGAACCCAGGATGTAAACGTTGTTTGTACAGCTAACCCATTTCTCCCCTTGCACATCGCACCTTCCTAATCTAACAGAAGGCACAGGTTCATTCCACACACCCTGCACTCACATATAACACAATTGACCATCTGCCACTACAAATGGTCTGCTGTTAGACTGTTCGTGTAGTGATCATTGTTATATTCATTCTAGCATCATTTGTTGGTATGTCTTATGTTTATGTAGCTAAGGGGCTATGCGTCATTAATTACTTCTGAGCTATGCATTCTAGTCATGTGTGTATTGTTTTTTTCTGTATGTTCATTGATTCATTCATCTACACTTCGTGACTTTCTTCAGTAATTTCTATTAAACACATTTGTTCTGATTTTTCTGATTTACTTTCTGATTTGCTGTCGCTTGCTCATTATGTATGTTTTATGATTAAGTGTGTTAATGCTTTATTCTACCTTGTTATCGTGAGACACCATCCTTGGTTTACATTCACTTATAAAACGCACACTCTTGCACAACACCTCTGCCATAAGAATGCATCTACCTTTTAACAAAAACAAATTCAAACTGTAGCTTCCAACATAATTCTCCATCTCCTTAAACACAACCCACCATGTTTAGTTCATAGTTTACCTCCGCTGAGAACCATCCACACGCCACTCAGACATGGGTGACAGAGTTTTCGCCACCCTCACATAACTTCAATGGCTGAAATGCACACACGCATAATAGCACCTCCCACTTCTTCCAAATTTGGACTCTGGTCCCATTCAACCAACAAGCGTCTTGGGACCATAATTATGGTGAACGGCACTATACAAATGAGAAAATAAATTGAATGAATGAATTAATGAGAAGTTTCACACTATTGATTGCATGATGGAAGAGGTAGTTCTCAGAGCCCCTACAGTTCTCACTGATGGAGATACAGACTTCTAGGAGCTTCAGAATGTCGATGTCTGGGCTTCCTGTTTACTTGGATTACTTAATCCGATTGCAGTTCTGTCAGTGGTAGCCAAATCGTGGACTATGGCCGCAATCCTCATGATATACAAAAAAGGTGGTTGAGATGTAGTTACTAACTATAGGCCAATATCTTTGCTCCGTGCTGTTCTGTTGATTCAGAGATAGGATTGTGTGTAACAAATATACAACAATACAAAATAATACTGTGAATTTCTGGACAGTCTTATGTTTATTTCCGGCCATGTAGCTCTGCAGATTCGGTGTTTGCTGCAGAGATTTGTGTGCAATCTGCATGTCGCAGATTTGTATCCCGGCAAGGCCAACTGGCTTTCATCTTTTTTGAAGTTGTTACAAACTTCTTTTAGGTAACTAGTTGTACATGAAAGTGTTCTTTGTACAGTGTGTTGGTGACTGTTAGTAAAACATTTTTTTATTTGAGGTTTAAAAAGTTATATCCATTTTACAAAAAAAGTCCAAATAAGGAAATACAAAAAATATATAGCAGTGGGAATTCTTTTGCCCTGTAGGAGGCTTTCTAAAACAATTCTTAGCCACTGTTAAAAAAAAAAAAAGCTAGATCTTTTTGGCTCTAGAGAAGTGGGAGTCAAACCCTGTCAGAGACCCCACTGCCCCCAACCCTTTGAGTAAGAATATATTTTGCCACGCCAGTCCTGCCCTCCTCTCCCCAAATAGGGGGCTGAAAGGATGTCCAGGGGACCCCAGGCTCTTTAAAATAAATATAAGCAGATTGTCTACTGCTTGTATTTTCTATTAAAAGAAGTCCCCTTAATCCTTAGTTAATGTTAAAAAAAAGTCATCTCAATCCCTTTCTACAGAGTCTGAGGTTCCCCTGGACAGCCTTTGGCACCCCATAGCCAGACCCCCAGTTTGAAGATCACTGCTCTAGAGAGATTAGCATGTATTATGCAGAGTACCATGTTTCTGTATTGTACCATGCCACCCTTCAGTATCTGGTTGACTGCTCCCTTCTATGCAATATATCTGCCAGTTAAATATGGAGAAAACCTGCCGAATCCATGCAGGTGGAAATCCTAGCCCACTTCATGCAGTCTAGAATTTGTGGCAAAGAAAATCATGAGATGACTCTGGAAAGGGAGTCGGTTTAAATTAAACATTGTATTAACACTTGATATTTAAGGAAGCTGCTTTTAAAAACTTATTTTTATTGGTTTTAGAACAGAACATTTCCGAACTCCCCCCACCTCCGCAACCCCCCCCCCCCCCCCAACCTATGGCAGCTTCGTTTTATTCATTAGCAAAGAATGTCAAAGTTCAGATACCCCAGAGTGCCTTGTGTAAATAATTCCCACTTCACTCCACCCCACCCCCCTCCTCCGCAACGGGTTCCGCCTTGTCAATAATCCAACACATCCATATTTCCTTCAACAGCACTCCCCTCAAGTCCAGTAGTCGTAGGCGCTGAGGACGCCAACCAATTCGAAAATTTAGAAAGCGCAGGGTTTCCTCCCAGTCTCCTGCAAAGGACTGTAGCTTATTGTCTTTTGCATATGTAGCCCATTCAAGAGACACAATGTCCCAGATTTTCCGCAACCAATCCTGAAAAAGAGGGACCTCCCCACTTTTCCATCTCTGTGCTATTACTGTCATAGCAGCCAGAACAAGGATTACTTTCGACTTCTGTCGAGATTTGGCCTCCCCTACCCCAGCGCTCCTCCCCACTCACAGCAAAGTCTCTTCTGGAGACCTGCTACCTCCTGGCCCATATGCTTGCTCCTGAGCCCTCTGCACCTCCAACCAAAAGGGTTTAATACGCGGGCACGTCCACCAGATATGCTGTGCCGTACCCTCCATCCCACATCCTCTCCAACAGTCCCCGGAGGTAGTAGGGAATATCTCCCTAAGCCTAACTGGTGTGTAGTGCCATCCAAACAGAATCTTGTACCACATTTCCTGGATCTGGGAGGCTTTCGCTAATTTGGGAATAATCCGCCATAGACGTTCCCATTCCTCCCGCTCAATCGTCCTCCCCAAGATCTGATCCCATCTTCGCATATACGACCATGGTCCCCTATCCGGATTGTCATCTAGTATTCTGTATAAATTGGATATAAGGCCCCTGGAGCCATCGTTCGAGAGAAGAAACCTCTCAAACCTCATTTTCCCCCCTTGTGGCCGCCAATTTGTTTACAGGATGCATAACCCAGTGACACAGTTGTGCATAACGGAACCTCTCCCCCTCCCCCACCCCATACTCCTTTTTACAGTCCTCAAAAGATAGTATCTTCCCGCCTCGAAACATATCTCCCGGCCATCGGCAGCCTCCCTCCTCCCATTGCTGAAAAGCCCCTCAAAACATTCCCGGGGTAAACTCTCCATTACGAAACTGGGGTGTGAAGGGAGAGGGAAAGGTTGCGATTCCCTTGCTTCTAACCAATTTATCCCAGTTCCTAACCATCAGACTGGTAATGGTGCTCTCGTATATATGACTAGGTCTGAGCTGCCTCGGGAGCCATAGAACCTCTGCAAGACTGTGGTGTGCCACAGCCCTATCCATTGCCACGCATTGCTTGTTTTGTGTGACTTCACCCTCCCGCAGCCAGTCCCTGACCACCCTTAACTGCGTTGCTTCGTAGTACCGTTGAAAGTTCGGCAGTGCTAGACCCCCTTCCCGCCTGGGAGTCAACTTATCTGCTTACTGATCCGTGGCTTTTTCCCAGCCCACAGGAAATCTTTAGTAAGCAAACCCAATTTCTTGAAAAAGTCCTGTGGGACCACCTGGGGGATTGCCTGGAAGAGATACAGAAGACGGGGCAGAGTCACCATTTTAACTGTCGCCACCCTACCCAACCATGTGATCGGGAGATTCCTCCACCTACGAAAATCCCCTTCGATGGTCTTTAGTAATGGAGGGTAATTAGCCCTATACCAGCCTGCCAGCCTTGGTGTGATTCTCACCCCAAGATACCCAATTCCATTTGGGCTCCAAGAAACTGGGTAGACTCCCGCAGGGCCACCTGCTCCTCACCTTTTAATGTCAGGTTCAGTAACTCTGATTTGCCGTAATTAATCTTGAGACCCGAAACCTCCCCAAAAGTTTCCAACAAACCTTTGCTTGACCTGATAGATTCAGCTGGGGCTGTGAGGGCCAACCGGTCGTCGGCAAACGCTGCTACCTTTTGTTCAATCCCCCCAAATGCAATGCCCTTTATCCCCTCTGCCCCTCTAATCGCCTGTAACAGAGGCTCCAGATAAATCGCATAAAGCATGGGGGGGGATAGAGGACAGCCTTGTTTGGTCCCCCTACTCACCCCAAAGGACCTAGACATAGCTCCATTTACCGCTATTCTCAACTTGGGTGTCTGATAGTTGGCCTGTACCATCCGCAAAATATTTCCCCCATACCCATCCTCTGCATCACCTTAAACAGAAAGGACCACTCCACGCGGTCAAAAGCTTTTTCTGCGTCCAGGGATAGGAGGACCGCGGGAGTGGCCGTTCTGTGAGACTTTTCCACCAGATGAGCAATCCTTCGTATGTTGTCCGCAGTCTGCCGACCCTTAACGAATTCCACTTGGTCCGGGTGAACCAGCTTGGGGAGTAGACCCTCCAGCCTATTCGCAAGCACCTTCGTAAAGATGTTGGCTTCAATGTTAACCAGCGCTATAGGCCTGTAAGATGTGCGCTCCTAGGGATTCTTATTGGGCTTCAGAATGAGGGTCAGCCGAGCCTCCTCCATGGAGGGATGGAGGGAGTCGCTCTCCCCGTCCCCGCGAAAGTATTAAAAAGGTAGGTCAGCTGTGGGGCCAAGATGTTTAGAAAAGTTTTATAAAAAACCGCGGTATAACAGTCGGGGCCTGGTGCCTTATTCAGCGGTAAACCTCCAATCCCCCTCCGCACCTCCTCCTCTCTATCTCCCCGCTCAGCATCTCCCCTGCCTCCCTCCCGATCCTTTCCAACTCATCCTTAGCCAGGAAATTCTCCTGCAAGGGATCCCGGGGATTCTGAGACGCGTAAAGAGTTTCATAGAAAGATGCCAATGCTTTTCTTATCTCCCCTACCTCAGTTACCCTGTCCCCGATTCTGTTTTTAGGGCTGTGATAGCGTTTTTTGGCCTTAGCCCCTCTTAGTAAGTGCGCGAGGAGGGCATCTGCTTTATTTGCTTTCACGTAGTAATGTTGGCGAACCCTCAAAAGAGCCCCCTCCGCCTTTTTAGTTCTAAGCACGTCCAGCTGTCCCAGCGCCCTGCGGTATTCCCTCATAGAAGTCCTGGACAACGTCGTCCCCGCCCTCCGTCTCGCTGTTTCCACTTCCTCCTCCAACTGCACTTCCAGCGCCCTCAATTCCCTCTCTGAGCCGCTAACGCAATAAACTCCCCCATAACGTAGCCTTAAAAGCGTCCCATCTCATCTCCTCTCTTCTCTCCCCTTTGGTTGACGGTAAAGAAGTTCTGGATCTTCTTCTCTATGTCCTGCCGAATTATCGGATCTATGAGGAGGTGTCCCGGGAGTCTCCATGACCAAACCCCTCTCTCTCAAGCCCAAATCCATTACCACTGAAACGACTTTGTGATCCGCTATGCCAATGGGTCCCGTCACAACCTCTTGCACCCTACCCACCAAGCTCGAGGACACCCAGATGTAGTCGATTCTGGATTGAGATCCGTGGACTCCCGACAGGTAAGTGTGTCCCTCCTCCACTCCCTTGACCTCCTGCCAGACATCCCTCAAACCTGCTTCCCATATCTTACTCTTTAGGTCCGTTGACATTACAGCCCCACCTCCTCCCCCCAGATGACCCGAGCGGTCCCTATCCCTCTCCCATGCTATGTTGAGGACGCCCATTAAAATGTGTCCCCGAGCCTTTTCCTCTACCAAACCCAGGAGCCGCCTCAGAAAATGCTCTTGCCCCACATTCGGATCATACACTACCACTACCGTATACGGCCTCCCCTGATAAGTCCCAAATGCTAAGATGTACCTACCCTCTTTGTCACAAACTCTTGATATCTTGAGGCCCGCAGAAGTTTTAATTGCCAGAGCTATATCCCCCCACCCCCCGGGTCTGGTCCCCCCCCCCCCCCCCCCCCGATGCATGTAGGTTCTGGTCATATCCCCGAAGTTTAAGGCGCCCCTGATCCTTGGTTCTAAGATGCGTTTCCTGCAAGCCTAAAACATCCGGGTTTTCTTTTCTCGTAAATTGTTCTAGTTTTTTCCTTTTCAGAGGGGTATTGAGGCCCCTCACATTATGCGTTAACCACTTAAGAGCATATTAATAAACTCCAGCCAGTAAAGAGCCCCAAATTCCCGGGATTTCCTCCCTATAAGAGTTCCCCAGTGGCGATGCTTTCCATCCATCCCCCCTTGGCTTCCTATTACCCACCAGGTCTGTGAGGGCCATGTATCGTGAACCCTGAGCCATGTATCGTGAACCCTGCCTACATCCCCTGCTGCCCAGCCTCCCCATCCCCCCCCCCCCCCCCAAACCCTCCCCCCTTCTGAGGGGCATGCCCTTCCTACCCCCCCCTTCCTCGGGTAAACTCACCCTTTCTGATTCATCGATGGGTGCTCCCCGCCCCCCCCCTTCCTCCCCCCTCTGCCAATTACACCCTTTGGTGGCCCACCACCTTCATATCCAACTGTAGTTTAAGACCCTTCTTGTACTGCTTGTCTCCCCTCTCCGGGGCCGCTTTTGGTGTTCTCTGCAGAAAGCTTGCCACGAGCTTCCTCCTCCTCCTCTTCTCTCCCACTGTTGACCAGGCCCATGGCCTTGCTTCCGGGGACTGTGCTGCTGTTTGCCTCCCCGATCTCGTAGAAGCCATGTCGATATCAAGACCCAGTAAGCACGCGCCGTCCTGCAGTGTGGTAATTCGTCTGAGCTCCTTCCCATTCGAACACCAAGCCAAAAGGAAATGTCCATCTGTATTTAAGCCCCCTCTCGCTCAATGCCTTGAGGACTGGAGCCATTTGCCGTCTCTTCAGCAGTGTACTGGTCGCCAGATCTTGGAATAAGGCTATGTGATGCTCTTGATACTTAATAGGCTCTTGTTTCCTTGCTTCTCGGAGGACTGCCTCCTTTTGGGCGTACCTGGCGAACGCTGAAAGGAAATCTCTGGGTCTTGATTGGGGCCCCAGATTCCCTCTGCCCACTCTATGTATTCGATCAAGCTCAATCTCCTCCGGGGGCGAGATCCCCAGAATCTCTGCAAATATCGACTGAGCTACTTTTTTAGATCATTGTCTTGGACAGTTTCAGGAAGCATTTTAACTCTTATGTTGACCCGATGGGACCTATTCTCCACCTGGGTTTCCAAGTCACGCATAGCTACATCCAGCCTCTCAATTGCCACACTGCTGGCCGTTACCTCCCTGTCCAATTCTTGTAGTCCTCTCTCCAGGAGATCCGTTCTCTCGCCCTGCTGCCGTAACTCCTGTTTTATTTCCCCCATAGCTGTGTTAAGGTCCGCTGAAGAAGCTGGAATTGGTCCTGGAATGTTTTGGACATGCTAGATTGCAGGGCGTGCATCTCCCCCTTCAGGTCTTCTCGCGACATCATAGCCGTGCCCTCCGCACCTGGTGGAGAGACCCTCCTCATTGAACTCTCCCCTGCAGACTTAGCCGGCTCTCTCTCGTCTTATGCCCCGGCCATAGGTAGGGAAGGGTACCTGAAGCCTCTCCCGAGGCCGCCTGGCTCTTCCCACTTTTCCCCTTGGGCTTCGTAGCCATCCCCAAGTGGAATCCGGCTTCGTAGGACGCGGCCCGTCCTGCTTCTGCCTCACCTTTACCCGTACCACTCTGCAAACTCCTTAAACAGGTATGGGTATTGGACTTCCCTGTAGCTTCCTCCGCCTTCTGGTCACTTCAAGCCACCAGGTTACCGCTCTCCTCTGCCTTGTTCTGGGAGAAACGTCACTCAGTCCCACATCTGTGCAATTGAGCCCCTCTGGGCGGTACAGCGCCCCCTGGATTGACGATTCTCCAAAGGTCGATAATGGCTGGGACGCCTGGATCTGGTGGCTGGAGAAACCTCCTGTCTCCCCCCTGGGGCTGCTCTTCTTATGGCGTTCGCCCATATCCTCTCCCCAGGCTCTCCTCTGACCAAAGTCCTCTTTCCTCTGGAGATCTTTCTTCCTTGTTCAGCAGGGCAGGCCCAGTTGTCCACCGCCGACCTCGGCCCTTGCCCAGATCCGCGGCTATAGCTGGATGTGGGGTCATTCTCTAGGCTGCTACCTCCTCCTCAGTCTCAGCTCGGGGCCGGGCCTCCACAAAGTCTCCCACTGCCTGAATACGTGCTCCGCCAAGGCCCTGCGCTCCGCGGCGCTTCCCGCGCCGAATACTGTCCCCCCCCCCCCCCCGCCTCCGGCTTGCAGCAGCACTCATTGTCTCCCTCAGCGCCGGCGAAGGCTCACCTGGATCTCCCCCCACTGGGGTCCAGAGATGCAGGAGCAGACCTCAGAGCTTCTCCCATCACCCAGTGCAACTCCTCCCAGTGACGGCAAGCCGGGCCGGGGCACTCCTCTTTCTCCAGGATCCTAGGGTCGGACTGGGGCGGTCCGACCGACGTGCCTCCTCTTCGCCGGGCCGATGCAAAATCCTCCCGGGCCAGCCCCCGGCCCGGCGCCGACCGCTGCTTCTGTCTCTACTCCCTGGAGAGCTCGTACCGTGTCCAGCACAGCTCCTCCAGCGCCAGTTGCTTTGCGGGCTCCACTCGCCTCAGGGAAGCCGTGATCTCCACGGAGCACGGGCCTCGACGCTGCTCCGACTCCCCGGGAGGTACGATGATGCTTTCAGGGCCAAATAGCATCGCAAACGCTGGATGGTGGGCCTCTTCCAGCATCGGGGCTTGGGAGCTCCGCGGGCACATCTAGCCACAACGGGCTGCCATCTTGAATCACGGAAGCTGCTTTTAATGTGCTGTGCTGACAGTGGCAACTCGGGATGTGAAATCAGAGCTCAACTGCAAGAAGATATTAAAACAATGTAGTGACTCAATTTTCCTTTTGCTTGTGGGCAGTGGTTGCATAACTGGATAGCAGTAAGAAAAACATGTGCAGCTGTTTTTTAAAAGTGCATTATACACCACTAATTTGTCGTAAGTGTGTTGCTTTTGATAATTTCTGTAGACCTGCAACTGTTGTAATGTTGTTTCATTTGTACCCACAGCCTTCAGAAGTATGTTCGAGAGCAGATTCTTTTAGCAGTAGCGGTTATTGTGAAACGAGGATCCTTGGACAAATCTATTGATTGCAAAAGCATTTTCAATGAAGTTAGCCACTTGATAAACAGTTGCAACCCTACAGTGGTAAGTCCAGAATTTGGTAACTCAGTTGTTATGAGTGCATCTCACACATACTGTGCAAACAGTTTATAACAATAACAAATTTGATGATTTCTGAACATTTCATATTATACCAACAGTTTAAACATCAAATGTACACACATTTCCACAAAATGCCTGATATATTTTAAAGATGTAACCGGTAGTGCTTAGAACTTTAGCCAGCTGGGTTTTTAAGCACTAGTAAAGTTTCCAACTGCATTTTTAGCTAGTATTTGCAACTGCAGTTCATTCAGTCCCTTAGAAATTATGCATTTCATGAGAAAATTGTTTCATTAGCACACCTTAATAATTACAGTGTATGCTCCTTACAAATCAGTGTTTTATGTGGAGAGGTGGCGATGTTCACGTTGCAGGGTTTACAGTGATTTTTTTCCCCCCCCCTACACCCCTCCCCCATTTCTCTCTGCCTAGTTGCAGCCCACAAATTGTCATTGGGCGTATTTGCAAACAGATTTTGAGAAGCCTAAGCTACCACCTTCAAATAAGTGGATGTCGCCTAATCAAAGTTTTATTTTCAGGCCACATGTTGCTGCTACCAAAAGGCAGCTTCGGTCTTTGACATCATAACTTAATCTTACCATAGTTTAGAATAACCTTCATGGCAGTGATCTCGAGCAAGAGGAATTTTTGCTTTGAAGACCTAAAGCAACAACAAGATTTTAGTTCAGAATACAACTCAATGTACATTGGAACATCTCTACATTCCTTTGAATAATATAGGGAGTTGATAAGGAGCTCATATTCTCATTACAATGTGTTGTAACTTATTTTAGAAAGCTGTGAAGTTGCATGAAACCATTTTTGAAAGTCCTATTCTTCATGTACAAGGCTTTTACATTACACAGTAGGGACACATACACAACTTATCCTGACAGCTGTCTGGTCCAGATGCGTGGTTCGCATCAAGATTTCTTGGCTGAGAGAATGTGCAGATAATGTTCTGTGCTGATGAACTGTTTCTTTGTAAGTAAAATGATAATGTATTACTGCAAACCGCTTATGGCATGTGTGACGAATCGCAGGAATTTTTCCGTTCTCGCAAGGTGGTTGGCGGACCCTCTGAGGCTAAGGAGGTGAGCCCGCTCAGCAATACGCTCCACATGGGTAGAGGCAAGTGGGGATCAGGACCCCCATTCTGATGAGGAACTCCTTAAAAGCCATCCCAATACATTGGAGAACAATTATTATGGAAACATGTATGAAGAAGAAACCAGTATCTGCTATTGTCGCCAAGAAACTGTAAATATCTTTTTAAACAAAATATCCCATTCAACTGGGACGTGGAGGGTGGTATATGGAGGAAAAGAGAAGCCATGAAAGAGAAGAAGACCCAGACATACTCCTGGGAAGTAGCAAGTATATGTCACGCATGAGGAAGGAAGAGGGTGGCGTTGAGAAAAGCCAGCGAGCTACAAAACTGGGCTGCTACCTGCAGCAGGGAGAAAGTTGGACGCCTGGTGCCTAGTGACCAGAAAGGAACATGAAGCTGAATCAGACGTGCAGCGCCCTACCTGGAGTAGGGCGAGAGGAGTAGTCAGACGCGGAGCTTCCTGGAGTCCAGAGAGAAATACCAAAGGTGGTGTCATGACCATGAAAGACTCATGGTGGGCAATGAATCTTCCCCCGCACACCAAACAATGCTTAAACCACTCTGCATGTGGACATGCAGAACCTCATGAAAAAGTCTTACCGAAGCCTGCCTACAAATGCAATTCTTGGTACGACTACGACTTGACCACTTTGAAACACAAGTGCAAAGCTGCAGAGCAGAAGTGGCAGGCATCCAGCTCATCCTCTGACAAACTGCCCTGTCACCTACTCCAAAGGCAATACCGTCTTTCCCTCTGCTCCAAGAAAAGGGCTCATGTCCAAGTCTGCTTCTCTGGAGTCACAAATAACATGGCTGAACTCTTTAAAATCTGCAAGGAACTTGCCAATCCTAACTCAGTCTCCTCCTCTGCTCCTCACTGGCCGCCCATGTTTCCTCCAAAACCTCTGTACATTCTGTCCTCTGTCTTCTGCTCCCCCCCTACTCTTTCCTCCCTCAACCCCCACTCTCCAATTTCTCTCCCATTGCACCTGATGAGATTTCTAGAGTGGTCCGTTCTAAGTCTCCTCTAAACAGGTGCTCCCCTGCTCCTCCATAACCATCAAGGACAACATCGCCTCTCCTCTCGCTCGAGCCTTGGCTGACCTCTGTAACCACTCATTTGTCAATGGTTCCTTCCCTCAACGCCTTAAGCACTCTTGTGCACCCTCTCCTAATAAAAGCAGTCTTCTTACCTGGCTAACTATCGCCTCATCACAAGTACTGTCAGTACTTTGCACGAAAAGGTACTCTTTACAGCATAACGGTGCCTTACATTTTACAAGGTAGTGCAAACCAAAAAAATACAATTATTGGGTTAATTCAAGTAAACTATTTCTGGATCTCTTTCACAGGTTGTACATACTTGTGGCATATCTTGCCTTTACATGGTGGATTCATGGAAGACTGGGATTTCCCATTCGACGAGTAGTACCTGCCTGTGTGGTTCGAGCCATTCGTGATGAATTCCCCAGTGACCACGGACAATACCATGGATTTATACAGACAGTACCACAACCGCAGTAGTATAATTTGTAGTATCATTGCCATCCACTTTACCAAACTAAATAAGAGTTAATCTGGACAGTTGTTAGAAATATTTTGCAAGGCCACAACACGTCCAAACATCCGAGAGCATCTTCAGATTGGTGTGCTTTAACAAGTTTACAGGCCTATTGTGCGCGCCTCATCCACATCAATCCCCTCCGCCATCAATGACAGTTTGCACCCGTGGCTGTGCGCTCGCAAGGGGGCTGGGAGGATGGGAACACTCAAGGTGCCAAATACCATGTACACCACAAAGGATTCTTTTGCAAGGGCACCCTTATCCACATGGCGACCCCAGACCCGGTGTCTCCAGACTCCCCTTTGAAGACCCCGTCCCTGTGATCAACCTATGTTTGTGTCCCCTCCGCTATCAACGGCTGTTTGCACCTGTGGGCGTGCGCTTGCAAGGGAGCTGCACTGGCGGGAGTGACTATGTCAAACATTGTCATAGAGGCCTGGTGGGGTGAAGGAAAACGTTGGACATACACACGCACTTCTGTAATCCTTTATAAAAACGTGGGATTTAACAAGAAAACATCCATCGGCCATAGATATTGCCAGCTCTCCGCTTTCTACCTTGCTTGCTGGGTCGGCTCATCTGTTCCAACTAACGGTTAGTCAACTTTTATTATTTTCTGTAGTGTCAACATTCTCTGCTAGGCCACTTTCTATTGCTTTATACTCGATGTACACCCTGTTCTCATTTTACTTTACTCAAAAAGTCTACACCATTATGAACAGTCGTACACATTTTTATCTCTGTAATTGGCACATAACATTACAGACTATTGTTTCCAAATGTCATCTTTCGTAGTGCATGTTTTCAATGCACATTTGCTTTTGGTGCCATTTTTTATAAAGTATGTTTTGCTTTAGTATCAAAGCATTATGATTGATTTACTGGCTGGTACTTTTTTAATGGTAATTGTTTATCAGATCATAGGGACAATCCAACAATGCCTTCTTGTATCGTTTTGAGTTGCACTAATAAAAGCCATGCTAAAAGTCAGAGTACAGTCCTGCATGGATTTCCGAAGGATTTAAATTTAATAAGATAATGGCTCTTGAGCTGTGGAATTCCAGTGTCTGAAATTGAAAACCGAGCCAAGGATGTCGTGAGGGGCAAGGGGCAATCGATTCTGCGTCTGCAGAATGCACTCATCAGATGATATGTACCCCCAATCACAGTACACTAAAATGCATCGCCACAGATTCCTTCGCAACTTACTTCCCAATGCAGTTCCAACTGAATTTCGGCACACGCTGACCCAGGTGAGTAGTGGACAGTGCATTTTTAAATGTTTAACTTTTTCAAGATTTGTCTGTATGTCTTATAAATGACCACTCGATATATTTAAATAGTCTGTGAACAGGTAACCTAATATTTTTCAGTTGGGGGGGGGAATATTTCCATTGATATTTTATTACACAAGTTTCCGTTGTGACATGATGTACTTTGGTTTGTACATTTTGAACTTTAGACTACCTTGTGTATCCCTACTTTAGATGTATTCCAATCGTTCAGTGCAATGAGAGCCTTTCCAAACACACTCGCATTGCGTCCATTAAAAATAGGTGATTTAAAGAAAAATTACCATGTACAGACAGTTACCATGCTGAAAACCACAAACGTCCAACATCCTAATGGTGAGTCCAAGCAACTTGCGCACACACACTTTTGGTTTTATTTTGGTCTAAATGATAATACAAATGCCTATTTTCTATTGAACAATGGTATGAATATATACATCGATTAAAGGATCGTGATGCTACATAGACCACTATTCCAGAGTCAACAGCAACCTCACTCATCTTTCAAATAATTTTTTTTTTAGAATATTCCTTCAGATGCAACTATAAAAAAAATATGTATTTGTTGAAGTTCAACTTAAAAGATATTGATTATTGTATAATATTACCTTTTGATACAAATTGGCTTGTATTCGTCCTTGTCAATATCGACCATCTTTCACATGTAATTCTTTGTTGATGTAACATCTTTATTATTACAAATACTGTTATATAGGCGCAGCCTGGAACTTGAACAATGTACTATTGTACTGCAACTGGTCTGGGGGAGGAGGTATGAGTAGTGTTAATTTATTGATGTATACTAATAGTTATTAACTATCCTTTTTACATGTAAGATAACTTAGAACTTATCTTTTTGATAATTTGCAATACTCTCAGCAAATTGCACTGCATTAGATCAACAACCTTGATTTATTTATCGCAGAAACACATGCAACAATGAAAGTAAACCTTCAGAAAAATGTATCTTGTCACTGAATAACATAGACCCTTTCACTAGATGAATGGTGTATGTTTTTGTTTATAAACATTTAGCTGCTTAGCGAAAAATGGGATCAGTGAAACAAAATAACATTACGACGTGTTAAAGTGGCCACATTTAAATCAATGTTTTGCAGGATGATCTCTCACCAACTCTTTGCGACATCTCTGAAGGTTATCGGGTACAGTTTTCAATGAGGTCTCTTTAAAATGTTAAATGTACAGTGTTCGACTTCATCAATACTCATTTTAAAAATTTTATCTGATGCTAACCATATCTTTTTACATAGTTTAACTGATATTGTAAGGTCGAAAATCATTACATCAACTTTCTCAAGATGTACTTTGTGAGATCAAAGATTTTAACCTTAAATTAACAAATTCAAAGAACATTGATTAAATTGGTAATGTACAAAGAATTTACTACGGAAGTGGTCAAAATTGAAGAGGCACATGGACAAGAGGCATGAATAAGATATTGTAAAATCAGTTATCCATTTTAACTATGATGTAAAATGTAATAATGGTTTCCATAGTGATATTTTGTTATATATGCATACATTTGGAAGAGCACATTTCAAGGTTTATACAATTTTAAAATGCTGTTTATCAGTTTGGTCTGGTGGTCCGCAAACCTAATTTGACTGTTTCAAGGACAATATGGAAAAAACGGGTTTTATTTTCTTTATTAAGTTATCAGTTATTTCATCGATCTTACATTTTCATGTTGTAATTTATATATTTGCACTTCACCTGTTGCTCATGCACTTCACCTGTTGCTCACCTGCGAGCACCACAGCACCTATCCCATGCTCCCTCCCTTCTGCACTTGCTGAATACTCACATGGCATAGTAGGTTCGCCCCCCCACCCACTGTATTTAATATTTCTTATGTATTTAATTGTATTTGTTTAATTTTATATCCCCTTGTCCCCCTCTGTTGCCCTGTGGGCTCTTTGAAACAATTTTTACTTCCTGTATAAGCACCTAACAATCAAATAATAAATACAATATTCTGTATTTGTGCTATAAATTAAGCATGTTTTTATTCTCTTCAATTGGAGGCCTAGGAAGAAGAGGAGCATAAAGACTCAGAAAACTACACAAACGAATGATGTCGCTTGCCAATCTGTTACTAGGAAGCAGCTAAATTTTGAAGCTTAGCATGGTCCTCACAAGATTGTCGTGATGCAGATGTCCAGTGGCCAGAATTTGAATTGAATGTCCGCAGTGACCCGTGGAAAGTAGCCCTGGATCATTGTTACAGCACCCATCACCCAGAAGAAACAGACAACACAGGAGATGTTTCTGAATTGCTTGCAGAACCACTCACACAATCCACAACCTCTTAAAAAATTAAAATAAAAATTCTATCGAAGAAACTCATTTTGTTACCTGTTTCTCCAATACATGCAGACAAATCGAAATACCACACAGAAATGACCGAAGCATCTTCGCTACTAGTTGACGATTGTGCTTATGATGAGGACTTCACTCTTCCTGGTGTTGAGGACTTATCCACTACCATGGAATATCAAACCACTGTACTTCTGGGCGATTGGCAATTAAAGGAACCAAAATACAGTGTAGTTGACTGCTGCCTGATGGAGATTATGAAAATGATTAAATGGAATCATACTTTGCATAGGTGGTTATTTCAAGGATGTGACTCAAATCAAATGTAGAAGAGACTGGTGAGCTTAAAACCAACAGTCACCAGGAGCTACTTTTGGCTCCCCATGCCAACTAATGTATCGCTATAAAATAGCTTCTTGTTCCATAGTGCTTCTGGTGACCGGTTACTTCTTCATTCCTCCACCCCCTACTAATGCACCACTCTAACATTGACTGGTTGTCTGGTCCCTTCTGAGCTTCACGGGGCACCAGGCCCTCCATGCCCAGTATACCCCAGCACCCTGTCTACCTGCCCGCAACCTGCACTTGCCCTTCTGGGCCACTTTCCCCCAATGAGGTTGACGGGGGGTGCATCCCTACCGAGCCTGGACCACCCCCGTCCACGCGCTTCGCATGTGGTCCTCACTCCGTGCTTCCCCTGGCACTTGCCCACTGGGCCCATTGGCCCTCTTCTTCCCCCTGTGCACCTGTTTTATCTACTCTTAACCTGCACCTCCCTCCCACCGTAGCATTTTCTGCCACAACCTACACCGCCTCCCCACTCCCTCTGCGCTGCATTTCTTGTTACTGCATAAGCCGAATGACGCAAGGCCTAGTAGGACCGTTGTTGTCCCCCTTCCCCCCCACCTCGCTTTTGTCTTGTGGCACCTTGAAACACTTTTTTGTATAGGCGCTTTACAAATAGCCAATAAATAAATGAATGAAGTTTAACCTTGCTAGAAAGCAGGAATCATAAGTGACTGCAATAGATGAAAGGTTTATGTTCCACAGTTTTAGCCAACATTGAAATAAGGAGCAAAGGAATATGTCTTGCCAATGTGCACTATGAACATGCATCTGTGTTGCGCATTTGTATCTTACTGTGGAGGCACACATGTGGAGGACAACCAGGCGTGCATGCATCAATGCAGAATTCAATATGATTGCTGGAATACTTGCTTGTGGTGACATGTTAAAACATTGCTAAACAGCACATGTGTTTTGGTTAAAAGAGGACATTCAATAAATGCATGCATGTGGTGTAGAGTCGTCTGCGTTTGAACAGGCTACAGGCTTTTTTGTGGGTTTTTTTAACCCCCAACTTCTCCCTGAATTATATTGCGATCTGCTTCCCAAGAAAGAACAAACTTGCTTTTCCACTTCACAGCTTTACGTGGCATCAAGATGGCTTGCCAGCTTCATTTATAAATGGGTCTGTGCAGCAGACATCAGAAATGAACGTTTAATGGCAAGTGAGCCTTAAGGAATAGTATCTTGCCCTATCTTTTGATTGTTAGGTCGGTTGGACTATTAATTTTGGTCTGTATAAATACTTGTATCTTCCATCATGCCTCATAGTGGTTTGTGATTAGGTTCTTGGTGGTGAGGTATGGTCTTGGTTGTATCAGAAGCTAAACTTGTTCCTTATGGTATTTATTGAGCATGGGCCTAGCTTCGGGAAGCAACTGATCACTAAAAAATCATAGGGGGAAGAACATGGTTAGGGAAGCAATAAAACAAGGCAGATACAGGGCTTACACAATCTACTAGCCCACTTGCATTGGCGAGGTGAGTTTATGAAGGACAAATACAATTTGCATGGTACCCAACCTTGCTGGTACGTATGGGGATGTTTGACATTATTTTATTTATTTGCATTTGTAAAGCGCACAACTGCCCTCTGGCATCGTGGCGCTGTTAAGAAGGCTTACTTGGTTACATAAGAACTTGTGAGAAACATAGTGACAGTAAGTGCTGGCAGAGATATACAATATGCCTGATCAACTTGGAGGAGTGGTGGTAGCATATAATGCCTAGGGACAGTGTAGGTGGTAAAGACATGATACATAACCCCATCTTAAAGAGTGGAAACATTATACATGCAGTCAATATAGGTCGAGTGGCCACAGACATGATACACAACCCTAGGTCAAAGGGTTGTAACATTCAATGCTGCGTTGTCATTATAGGTTAGGTTGCGCAGGCATGATGCACAACCCCATCTTAGAAGGTGGCAACATTATGTATTTTGACATTTACTGCAAACAAACTTTGCTTATAGTAAATTGAAAATATGTTTCTATGTGCATAGCTGGACTTTGTGTGGCAGCATGCACCAAATATGAAGTATGCTAATGGTGACATGCACCATTTTACAGGCAGCACTGGTAAATATTTTGTCACCTGTTGCAATGTGGGAAGGGCATTTCTCTTAGATTGACTTTGTAAGCTAACGGACTCGCCCTGGAGGTTCAGTGGGATTTTTACAAATTTGCAAGGTCTGAGCTCGCAATAGATAATGGGGAAGGCAGGCAGTTTGGCAGCAAGGGATATCTACAAGCAACAAGAGGAAACAGGTGTGGGGTGGTTGGGGGATCGGCAGGGGAGCTGATCACTCAGTCTAGGATAGGATGAGGAGTGTATGGTGTATGGTATATGGATGTAGGTGGTTGGAATTTTGTAGGCCACATTAAAATCGGCAGTAGGAATGTAGACTTGGTGAACCAGATCACGGTTGCTTTGAATGCACTTAAATCTTATATTGCAGAAGATTAGTGTGGGTGCAGGAATAGTGGAAAAGGATGCTAGAGTAAGAGGTGCTGGGGATAAAGCTGAAGTAGAAAGAAGAGATATCTGAAGTCTAGTGTAGCAGAAGATGCGAGCTACATTGCCAATGTAGACTAGATTTACAGGTCCTTTTGGCTAAAATGACTGAACATTCATTGAGGACGATTGAATAGTTATTTTGGATTTGGGAATATGAGGAAAAGGCAAGTTGACTCTTTGTTCACAGTTTAAAGCAAGTAGAAACCTCTCTCGAGGGCGGATGGGGGTCTGAGATAAAAGAAATGTGGATTTCTTGTAATTTCACAAAGCATTCCATAGGTCAGTTATGCACAAGTGAGGTTATGCAGGGAGTACTTGGATGAGATCGAATTGGAGACTCTGACAAGGCAATCCTGTGAAGATGGACCCCTTGGTGACCTTTGAGACGAGGGTTTATGAAAGGTTTGTAGTAGGGAGACACTTCTGGTGTTCCAGTTTTTAGGTGAGTCTACAGAATGATTATTACCTATTGTATGCACAGTTTATAACCATATTAGTGACAATCCAGAGACGCCACAATTGATGGAACTGGCAATTCTTACATTAATCCCAAACGGCATTAAGCACATGATAAAATGTGTGAATCGCAGGCAAATATCACTGTTAAATACAGATTTAATTACGAGAATATTCGTGAGTTGGATCGTGTCCCAAAAAGTGTACACAACTTTTAGGCGTGCTTCCTTTATGGGATGTAGTATCTCCATAACAACTCTTATCTATTAATGATGTCTGTTAGCCTGCATGGCAAGAAAGCCTTTGATTGGGTCAACTGCTACTGCCTAAAATTGCTGCATCTTCTATCTTTGCATCTCCTCCGTTCTTTCCACAGGAGTGGGTTTTGTACAGCATTGTTTTTCTGTTTAGTTTTCTTGCAGATGGTGTGTTTAAATGAAGTACATATATATTTTAATCGAACCTTGATGAGACTTTCCCTTTATTTTTTACTGTTTTCCTTTGTTGTTTGGGTTAGTACTGAATCACATTCACACCCCTCTTGAAAGTATAGCCTACCCTCTGCCCTTGATGCTACAAAAGGCAAAGGAGATATCTCATAACTGTCTGTTTACCCTTTATGATTGGGATAACTGTTGGCTTGTGGAAGTGAGGGTAGAGTAGGTGGTTTTACTACTGCTCATCCTTTACTCTTGCAAAGAAAATACATTATTCTTAAGGAAGTAATGGAAATAACCTTTTGAGAACAAGGTTATCTTTTTTCTTTTTATTGTATGTCTTGGTTTACACAAATCTTTTATACATAATGATTAAAAGTTGTAATCAATCTCTTAGATAGGCCATTACTATTTGACTATCTCCATATCTTAACTTAATATGCATGCATTTTGTAATTTGTGTTTTTCTCCCAAAATCATAACCACTGAAAGATGTGACCAGAGACCAGTTATGCACTTTAATGGATCATTCAGATGAAGACTGCCATACCCAGAAGCCTGGTTCGCACTGTGTACCCAAAGCGTCACATTCTACCAGGGGGTGGTGAAAACTCCCATTAGCAGCTTCGTTCTTGGATAGATACGAGCATTGTAGTCCAGGAAGATTCCACCAGACCCCCATTTGTTTCCAAACGTTTTTAATTGATAAAAGTGTAGGTTTTAGGCCCTAGCTTGAAGCAGCATTTTGACCGAAACCACCTCCCCCACAGGAAATAAAATGTCCTAACTCTTATGGCAATGTAAATCTTTGAAAACCATATTTTTAAGAATTGGTCACTTATCCTTTCACCAATGGTACCATAGATGTCGGACCCAAATCAGTCTGCAGGAAGATTCACATACTTCTAGGTAAACTGAAAACCATCGTCCAACAGCTGCCTTATCTATGTAACCACGTGGTATTACTAAATACCCAGGTTTCAGAGCTGTAAAGAACCGTGACCACCACCTTGTGCTTGTATGCTTTGATTAGTTGGAGAACATTGTATGGTCCGATTGTCAGAGCAGCCATGATTTCTACAGTTTTCAAGTTTTGATCGCCTCATCAGAGGCCTTTTTTGGTAAAAGTAACAATGTTATTTATAACTTTTGACCAATTCAATGTTACTGCCATCTAAATGCAGTTTATAGGTACTTGGGTTACATTTGTTGGTATATTTCACAACTTTAGTTTATTATAATTAATCTCTAGTTCCAGTGCATTTGAGTACTTTAATAGGTTAGTTAAGCTCCTGTGAAGATGGATGAGGGTGTACAAATATAGCATCTGCATAGCCTATACCTTGCACAGGTTTGGCACAGCTAGGTGGAAAGGTTAGACCATGTCCAAGTGCCTCGTAGAGGTCAGCTGTAAATAAATTAAATGGCACAGATGAGTAGCAATTTCCTGAGTTACTCATCCCTACAGTTTCCATCTTAACTCTTACAAAAGTATTTGTCTAGCGAATTGGTCATTTTTAGTAGTATTCTCCAATTCTCTCTTTTGTTATTGCAAAGCATACTGCGATTGATGCAATCAAAAGCAAAGGAATATTCTCTGTGAGAATATATCCTTAGTGTATTGAATAATATTCCACAGCAGTATCTGAAGTACTGCTATATTTGGAGAAGTTTGATATGGGGGTGAGTAGATGCTAGCATTCAACCCATTTAGTCATCTCTTGGAGGAGAGCTTTAGCAAAATGTTTAGATTCGGCATACAAAACTAGTAATAGTTTATTATGCAATTCTGTTCCAAAGCCCTTTTTGTACACCAGGGCTTAAATATGTTTAGCTCCATATACAGGGATAGTTCCCCTGTAAATATGCAGATTTTTAAAAGCCACATTGCGTCTTTGAAACTTGTTCTGTTTTGTGGTGATGTATAAAGGGAATACACCTCTGCTTTGGGGAACTGGTTAAGAAGAGTCAATCTTGGGAGTGGATCTATGTATTAAGGTGTTACTGCTATTGAAGATATGCTCAAGGAAAGGTTTACCACAAAATTCGATGGAGCCTGGTGTGCACTGCTCAGTGTACACTTTTCCACAAATTATTGACCTTACCACAGATGTGTTTAATCTGTTTTGGCTGGTGAGATGTGTGTGGAGGTAGAAGGCAACATCATGTTTTGGAGCTGCTGTAGAGTGATGAGGTTTTGGTCTGGTCTTGAAAAGGAACGGGTGTGTAAAGTTAATGTACCTAAACCTGAGTACTGAGCTGCGGAAATGGCTGCACATAGGGCATGATGTTCAGGGCTAGGAGTGTAGGGCGAAAATAAAAGATTTGTGAAGGTTTATTAAAGGCAAATGTTGAGGTGTCCTCAGACCAAAGATGGCAAAGGCTCTCAGTGTGACGGTGGATTATCTGCTTGCTGGAGTGATGCCCTGTTCATTTCCTCTCCTCACTTTTGGTTCTTCTGCTAACCGAATACACCATTTGTTTTTATTTATTTTTTATTTTATTTCATACAGTTTGGTTAAACTTTTGAAATAGCTACATCACCAACTGCAATATTACTACTTACATAAGGCCTCATATTAACATTACTAAAATAACATTAAAAAATAAGACAAAAAACTGAAAATAGAGCAGCAAACTATATGTGTAAACTCTCGGGGAGTTCTCTGGAGGCACTCTTCTCAGTTTCCATCTTAATTTGTAACTTTTCTAAAAACCTTGGGAGCGCAAGAGTTAGTTTTTTGCAGTCACTGTTATGCATTTGAGCACAGGTTTTGCAACCTGCTGCAAAGGCCAACTTTATAAACCCTGGAGACACAGTAGTAACTGGATAATACATGGGTATATGTAATTACATTTAGGACCTTCCTCTGACAATTCGTTTATTTAAATTGTGAGAAACGTGTAAAGTTCTGGGTTCCCAATGATGACTGACATCTCTTGATGTTCTAGTTGTTCCTTTTAATGAGTTTCCAGTACATCATTTATGTTTCTTATAGAGCTCAAGGCAAACCTGCACCGGCATCCTCCCAGGTAGGCTACATCTCACCAACTCTCTCACTCAGAACTCTCAACCATACAACAACATTCTCACCGGCAAGATTCCATGTCACTCACTCAGCATTCTACTCATTCTGCAAAGACAACATGAAAACCTAAATCACTACATATCTCCCTTCCTTGCACAACAACAACAACGCCTATCAAAACCGGTCATGCTCACAACACATAGTACACACACACTCCAACACATGCGTGTGCATCTCAACCACATGAACTATCACCACACCCGTACAACCTGAACATGTCACCAGTTCAAATGGTACCATAACACAATACTAACGATGCCCCTCCCCTTTTCTACACAGTAAAGGAAGGACACCTACCAATGAAAATTGTACCACTAGCAATCCATCTTCCACAGCTCAGGTATCTCTCTAACCTCTCTCCTCCTCTATCACACAAAAACTATAATCCATACTAATCTCATAGCCACACCACACACACAACTCCGAACTGTGCACCACACACGCCAAAGAACAAGGCTGGGCATTCCCAACACCCGAGTGAAACGACACAATAACACATTGCACACTAAGGTACCTATGCCGCCACCCCCACTTCGTCGCCTGTGTCCTAAAGACCAAACAAAACTATGAGAAAGCATTGTCACACAATATAAAAATATATAAATAAATGCATCACTTTCACCAGAACAACAGTACTCTTGTTACACTCAGCCACCCGTAACTTCACAGCCAAATAAATACACACCACTATGATGTGCACCTCACACTCAAAGAACCAGGTTGGGCGTTCCAAACGTCCGAGTGAAACAACATCCAAACAGCACAAACAGTGTGATATTGCCACCCCTTATCCGTCACCTCTGTTCCTTAAAACAAACAAAACCAACAACACTGCTGCGAATAACCACTTCGAACACACCATGCACTAGCCCACCAAGCGCACAACTACAAAAATCCTAAAACTCTAGCACACCACAGACTCCCACATGCAGATCACCACACTGCAACAAGCTAACGCTGCTTAAAATTAATACAATTTCTGCAAAAACTCTAATAAATCTTACTGCTCAAAATTTACTTTTCTGCAAAACTCTAACAAATCTTAAAGCTCTAACTAAGCTTCTTAGCTCTCATCAAACTTATAGTCCCACCTGCAAAGGAAAAAATTAGTAAGCATGTTCCATTTATCACATTTTCCGTGCCATGTACTATAACTATATCAATCCACTTTGCCTATTGCATTGAAAAGTCCATCTGTGGAAAGAACATGCGTTAAACACAACTGCTTCAAAAAACTAACATTGCTCACATCAAATATATGTCTCTAAACAAAGGCCATGACACCACACTCTCCCATCCAGTGTACATTCTCACATAAATGCTCATGTTGCAATTATAGTGTCAAAATATCACCACTATCGCAGGCCTCGCATGACAATTAAAACACAACATGTTAACTTAAACTCTGGTGCATACTATCTAATGCACCCATATAACCAAAAGTAATTCTGTAGCCATGTTCCTTCTCCTGCCATCTCCATCCATAGGAAAAAATACCTTAGGGGACACGGCTCCGATTTGCAATGGGCTCTAAACTCCACCAAAGTCACTTTTGACTTTCATAGAAACACAGTTCTCATTGTGGGCACCTAGCCCCTCTGCCAGAGAGCAGTGGCCCCCTAGTCACTCCTAGGCGCAGCTCAGGCTCAAAGCCTCTCCCAATGGTGCTATCTCTGGCTCCAAACCCCTCGGTTGCACAGCATGACCTCCGGATTCTTCAATCCCCAGGCACCGCTTAGGCTCCAAGCCTCTCCTATTGCAGCTGCCTTGGGCTCCTAGCCCCTCAACTGCGCAACATGGCTTCCAAGTTTTCCAGGCGTAGCACAGACTCCAAGCCTCTTCACTTGCTACTGCCATGGGCTTCCAGCCCTCCATGTCGCAGCTTTGGGTTCCCAAACCCCTTCAAGACAGTCAATGGGCCCTCAGCCCTGCCACTGTTGCTCTGCCAGTCTCTTGGCCCTCTGAGTTTAACTTGTCCAACTTCCGGTTAGACAGGCCAACCCAACATGACTTCCCAGTTTTCCAGGCGTAGCTCAGACTCCAAGCCTCTTCACTTGCTACTGCCATGGGCTTCCAGCCCTCCCATGTCGCAGCTTTGGGTTCCCAAACCCCTTCAACACAGTCAATGGGCCCTCAGCCCTGCCACTCTCTTGGCCCTCTGAGTTTAACCTGTCCAACTTCCGGTTAGAGAGGCCAACCCAGATGGCTCTTGCATGGCGCAGATCACTACATCCTGTGCCAGTGGCCCCAGCGCTGGCCCTACTGCGCCTAAAGCCAATAAGCGCTCGCCCTACCTGGGAGGGTCTTCTTCTTGGGTTGGCGGTTGGTGCATGTGCCATCCTCAGTGCTGTGCCCCAATGTAAAGTTCTGGGTTCCAAATGATGACTCTGACATCTCTTGATGTTCTAGTTGTTCCTTTAATGAGTTTCCAGTACATTTATGTTTCTTATGTCAAGTTCATCAGAGCTCAAGGCAAACGTGCACCGGCATCCTCCCAGGTAGGCTACATCTCACCAACTCTCTCTCAGAACTCTCAACCATACAACAACATTCTCACCAGCAAGATTCCATGTCACTCAGCATTCTACTCATTCTGCAAAGACAACATGAAAACCTAAATCACTACAAAACGCTTGCTTGCCAATTCAGTGCTTTAAAAAAAAGTGCTAATAATGTGTCCTTTGTCTTTTCCATCTCACATGGAAGTGAAACCTGTCCCTATGATTGCTCTACTTAACCACATCCACCTGGCTGTTTTAATGTATTCCACTTGGCGCAAGATCTAGTTGGCTCCTGTGCCAGCTAGATACATTCAGTATCTTCGAGATAGCTATTTGTTTTGACTCTTGCATTTTTCTAGCTTTGGAATATTCCTCTTTTATCCTGCGGGAGTTTGTGTCTTGTCAAATCTTCCATGTGGCATATGCTACATTTCCAATGATAGAAGACAACCCATTACTACAGAGTGTGCCATGGACCAAGATTCAATCAACCTATTAAATATTGATGGGGCTATGACGTACCCTTTAATTTCATGTGTATTGTGATTCGGACCAATGTGCAATTCAAGCAAAATTAATAGTTGAGTCAATCTTCAGCTTGACCAGCTTATTCCTTATGTTGACATGTTCAAATGCTGCAGTTAAGTTGAAGAAGAAAGCATAAGCTTTCTCTTCTGGTCATTGAGTATGGTTCTCTTGATGTGATTGCATCTTTTGGTGGCAGTAAACTGAATGTCCCCCTCTCTGTGATTTGGCTGCAATGGCAGGAGCTTTTTTCTTTTCTACCCATTCAACCAAGTCATTTTGTAACATTTTTAGGTGCCAACAATGAAGGTGTTGAGCCTTACGTTGTGATTTGCATCCTTTATTTCCTGTGGATGAGGAAAACCTCCCAATCATTGGATTAAATGGGAAAATCACAGTTTTCATTGAATTCTGTGGGCGGAGAATTCCCATTTGTGAGACAGTGTATTGGCTAGGGAGCCAGATGTAAGAGCCACTTTGTGTCCTTGCTCTGCATATAGAGGTTTAACTAAAAGCGCATGATGGTGTGAGCGGAGGCGGGTGTTTACAAGTTATTGTTTTTTAACACTTCCATATTAAGCATACTTGAGGAAATCGGTTAATTGCAGTAAACATATGTCGTTACTATGTCAATGATTAATGTAATACTGTGACAACCCACATACAGTTTTAAGCATTCAAATGGATTTACTAGATTCAGGAGCATTGATATGATATAGCATTTGTAACGTGCCTATACTCATGTGTTTCAAGGCGTGATGAGGCAAGGGAGGGGGAACAAAGGGAGGACAGACAAACGATCCTACTAGGCCAGGTGTCCTTCTGATTGTGCAAGTGCATGGGAAGGGGGCAGGGACAGTGTACAATGGTATAAGATAAAGAGTAACGGTCAGCAAGTGGCAAGTGCATGGGTAAGTTCGGACAGCAGGTGTCGAGGGCAGGTAAGGGGACTGTAGGGATACAGAAACAGTCTTCAAGTGCGGGTGTTGCATGGTCGGCAGTGCCGGTGTGAGACCCTGGCGGGAGAGGACAAGGGCCCGAGATCGGGGGGTGTCCAGGAAGCCAGTGCAGTTCCGGTTACAGCCAGGAGGTCCGCAGATGAGAGAGGGAGAAAAAGCCGACCGCCTTTAATGAACCCTCTTGCACAAATGTTAACTCTACCAACCCGTAGACCTTACCACCACCACCCTTAATTTCTTCTCCCCTCCTGGCCTGCCCCTCCTCTATGCTCATTCCTTTTCTCCTCCACTCCACTATCTTTGCTCCACTCTCCAGCCACCTCCTTGCCCTTGCTTGAAACTCATTCCTTCTCTCCAGCAGCACACAAACTTCTCTATTGAGAGGAGCTTTTACAGTGTCCTAGCCCCTTCCCTGGTCTGGGCTCCAAAGCAATATGTTGCAGATGTGACTGTAGGGCAGGGCTCCATTGCGTTTTGCTTTGGTCACTTCCTTCTTGTGCTAGTGAGGGTTTTACTTAAGGCGACCAGGCTAATAGAGGTGGGTCGGCCATGTTGCTTTTCACTAGTCTGCTCTTCTCTGCTTGCAGCTATCACTGCCTGTCTGTTTCTGGAATGTTTTCTCCCCCTGGAGTTTTTTGCCCTGTTTTTTATTTTGTTTGTTATTATTTTTTTAGCAGGTTAGCCCGAGTGTCATGAGCTCCAGAGAGGAAGATGACCCTTCTACTTATAAGAAGGGTGGGGGGTGCACTTTCTCCCCTCTTGTGACCAAGTAATGTGAGTTTTCCTATTCCATTTTCCCTGGGGTTTGAAAAGCCTTTCTGTGGTTTGGCCCACTCTGCCCCGAACCACCACCCCAATACCCCCCACCACCGCCTTCCAGTTCTCATTCCCCTGTAACCGTAAGTTTGGTTTCCCAGTACGGGTTCTCCTCTTGCAAACTGTTTTTTTGGGATATGTAGTCCTCTTATGCTCTATGCAGTCCTTGTCTGCTCTATTGGAAATCCCTAGGTGGCCTGGGCGCATGGTGATCTCTCCCCAAGTACCTTGGATCCATTCCAGGTTTTGGCCCTGACCGATTGTTTAATGCTGAGTGGTAGTGTTCTCCTCTAATATTTCCCATAATGGCCTGGCTAATGGAGGATGGGTTTCTCATGTAGAGAGGTTGCTATCTGGTGATCCCTGTGACTGTCCCTTACTAAACAAGGGTGCCACTGTGGAAGTGTCCAGGGGGTCCCCTTTGTACCACACCAGGGTCTACAAGCCTTAAACGTGGGAGAGGGTGGGGGTGGAGAGAGGGCACTAGTCCCTGCCCCCTAGGGGGCTCCTAGTGTCAGCCTCTTATGCAAAGGCAGGGATTTCATCACTGTACTGTCAAATTACAGCACGTTCCAAGATAAATATATCATCCCAGAACGTGCTGTAATTTGGCAAAGTACTAAAAAAAAAAATTAAAAAAACAAAACCCAAATATACAGTATATTAATGCTGAAAACATGAGCAAGTTCGGGTTTGCACGCCTTTACTTTATGCATCAACCTTTCTTTCTACTAGGTCTATGCTTAATTTGATAGATTGCATATTCCTATATAGGCAAATTCTGACATGTTGGGGCAAAGCCATCATAAACATGTCCTTGCAAGGAAATTGCTGGCATGTTGGGGGCAAAGCCTTCCATGATAAACTTTTGCTAGATTTAGCAAAACAAATTCAAACTAAATGATTCCGTTTTATTTGGGCTCACACTACAACTAGAATTTTGATGATGTTTCTTAGTTGAGGCGATCAGTCATAGAACAGCAACTCTGCTTCAGGAGATGTTTCCGTGATTACAATATCCTCAGGACCTGAAACCAAGGAATCGTCCACAACCAGCTTAAATTGAAGCTTAGCTGTTCTAGACCTTGAGAGGTGAACTTGTGATTGAGGCTATCGTACTAGACTCTTTGGGTATATGATGTGAACACAAATGCTCTTCTTTCCATCCCTACTTACACCTGTCTTGGAGAAACCGGATTTCTGCCTGGATGAGAGCGGACCCCTGAATTTGGTGACACCAGATAGGTTTGAACTAGCTACCCTGCTGTCCTGTTTTTGTGCAATATTCCCCACATAACCAGCAGCCCTATTGTGTTGGGACAAGGGTGTGTAAAGGCTATCCCTAGCTTGGGATTGCTTGCCCTCTAAGGGGGGCACAGTGGCTACCCCCAGGAAGGATCCTGCTTGCACTGTCCCCTGGGAGCAGGGGTGTTAAGCTTAGCAGGCTTCCTAGTCCCAAAGGGGGTGGCTTGCCCCTTGGGGCAAGGGGATAAAGTCCCTGGATTCGTCACACGGACCATCTACTTTATGCTTCAAGAAGGAGGTGGTGAAGGATCACTATGGGCCAGTGTTCTTCTTTTCCTGGTCTGTGCAACTAACCTATATATTACTTGCTTACATATCCCCAAAGAGGAAAGCAAACTCAAGAGTCCTTCTCATGCTGCTTCATTGTGCCTCACAGGGGCAGAATAGACCAGAGTATTTAGATCTCATGGCAACCGCTTCATCATTGGTTGTCCCTTGCACGACAGCCAAATCTACTCCCAAAACTAGAGAACACAGGTTCTACACCGATATTCTTCTCACAACATTGCAATATATGAGCAAACAGAAAAGGTCAGGCTATTATTGGTCTGCAAAAGGTGTGTTCCTGAATTCGGAGACTTCCTGTTTTTCTTTTTTTTTTTTAAACTGTGGTGTAGGTATTTTGATGGGTTACTTCACCTATATCCTCCACTTCTGGTTTGGGCCCTGAATGATATGCTGAGGGCCTTTTGTCGGGTCCATCCTTGTACCTACCACACACTGACACAGAAGTGATCTCCTGTGCCCGTATAGTTAATATCATCCATGTAGGACTAGCTATGCTGAAGTCCCTGGTGACACTATATGAAGGGATATTTAGATTTTCAGGGCAATGACTGCAGCTATATCCTTGTGGAAGTTCTGGGTTGCAAGGTGCCCCAACCAGGGCTCTTTGTCAATTGGGGAAGAAGGTTCCAAACCTCACCATGTACTTGCTGGAGACACATATGGCCTTTTGAAAAACTGTTCCACGATGATTTGCTGCTCCCAAATATCAAAGGAGGTTGGTGTGGACCCAAGTCGATATGCATCAGTACTTGTTTGGCTATTGCAGCCAGACTGTTGCACCACACAGGTAGTTAGCCTACTCTTTGCCATGATCTGGGCAAATTTGACTACCTTTTGGCCTAGATCGCAATTGTGTTATTGGGATCATATGCCGAGGCACACCTCCTTTCCTGATTGCAGTAGCAGTTTTGATGGATCTTCTTCCAGCATTGTATCACGTCAGGCTGATGTGCACTGGGGTTCAGGATAAGCTTGGTGAGCTATATAGTCGGGACGTTCCTTCTTGATCGGCCTTGCCACAGTAACTCACTTTCTTTGTCTGCTAATGTTTATTCCTAGATGTAAATATTCTTTTGTCAGTGCCTTTCGTCTGGAAGGATGGTGTCTACATATAATACACTTGAGGCAGTCCATTGTATTTTATTTAGAACCATTTATATAACTTGTCGACTTCTTCTGGGTAATTTTAAATTCACGTGGAGAGCCCATTACTGTTAACATTTTAAGTTGTAAGGTACTAGTCAGCCATAAAGTGTTACTTGCCACCTCAATTCTACACATATGCAGAACACATTTCTTGCCAAGAGTCAGCCATCGCTAACCAATGGCTAGTACACATTTTGAGTCCCACCTATTAAATATGTTTGGTTGACTGACCCCCTTTCTCTTTTCCTCCCTGCATTTTTCGATGCGTTGTAGTTCACACTGATGCCTTCATTGTGCACTCACACCTTTCTTTATTTTTACTGTGATTTGTTTTGTTACTTACACAGGTTGTGGCAGATAAGCTACTATCGTATTTTTTTATGAATAGGTCTGTGGTTTGTGTCAGCTCTGTTTTTTTTTTTAATTTTATTTTTTATCTCCTATATGAATACACATCAGACCGCACCCCGGACCCACCCCCCAAGAGTTATATTTTTGCTGCATGTCCTCCATCCTAGAGCTAGTGTTAATGTATCTGGCCCTTCCGTGCCTGTACTTCCACCAGGCTAGTTGTATGCATTGGGGGTATTGACAGCCATGCTGTGAATTTCATTGTAAAGTCAGGAGTATTTTGGTGCATAAGGCTAGAAGTATTGGGGGCGGGGGGGGGGGGGGGTCTGTGTACAAGGTATTATTTCAGGACTACGTGCCGAAGTGGTAACCTTCTATCCGGAACAAATATTTTCGGTTGGGACAGATGTCCGTCAGTCATTGGGTTGAAACAATGCATCGGGTTTCCTGCTGGAGCCATATATAAACACACTTCAAGGTCTGGCTCATTGTATTACATTTGATCTGACACCATCTATGAAGAAAGCGCCTTCACCCGGCCACACTCGCACATTATCTGTCTGGAATTCATCCGATTGGTTAAGCGCTTTACTTATTTTTTACAGTGAAGATAAAACATTCCCATGAACAGCAATTTGTTTTTGTGTGCTTACTGAAGTGTTGTTGGTTTGCAAAGATTTGAAGGAAGCGATTTTAGTATTTTTGACTGCTGCGATTTAAAATAACGAGCAGATCTGTAATTGCAGGCCTTGATAATGATATGGTACGCGAGCAGCTGTCCCCCGCCTGTTGTGTGTATGCCTAACCTTCATAGTTTGTTTTTGTGCACGATGCCGAGGATCAGGCCAGGCTATTATGGGAGACAATCCACTCCCGGAACAAGGGAAGGATTACATTTTGTCAGCTGGGCTTTGTGTCCGAGAATGTGGCTCTTGGCAGGGCTGTTGACATGGGCCAGAGGCTTAGATAAGCGTGCCCTGCCATGAGCTGCTTCCATTGGTATGCAGTTGTCCCACTCATCTTCTTCACCATCGAATCAGAAATGTACAAGTCTTATCGCACGTTTGGCCTTTTTTGTGGGTGCTTGTTACAATTGCAAATGATAGTTGCTTACGCACCTATGGTCAACGATGTTCAAACCCTTTCTCGCGTTTCCTTTCAGTCCTTTCGATTTCAGGGGTAGTTGGAGCATTTATTCTTCACTAATCAACCAGTTAAAAGGTGCCATCTAGCGTCGTTGAAACCTTAGATTTATTTTAACTGGTTAATCTCTTGTCCTAATGCTCATGCCCTACATAGACACATATGTATGGGATACACGCTCAGAAAATGGACAGATCTAAAAAAAAAAAAAATGAAGCCTAGTTCCTTATTGGTGTGATCAGGCGAAGGATGGTTAGTTGGTACTTGGGTTACAATTATTTTGCTGGTCAATACTGCATTCCTTTTACCTTAAATGCAGCAATATATCAATTACCTTTTTACCATCGTTTATTGGCACTTTCCGTTTTACTGCATTTCAAGAATTGCAACTTGCCACGTATCCGTTTTTGTTCTCGCTAAACAGTGTCATATTTACAGTGTAAGGTTTATCGACACAATGGGAGCATCGGTTCAGAGCAGTTAATTCCGATGGCCATGCTCTCCATGATCTTGGAGATTCGTGAAACCTTTTATCACTGGGGACAACTTTTTTTAAAAATAGACCTCCTCTATTATTTCCATTTTCTCTGAATTGGCCACCACTTTAACCGGCAAAACCCACCCAGCGGTATTTTTACAGTGACCCCCAACAAAAAGGAAAACAAACCAAGGAAAACGGTAAGGTAGTGTCAATGATGTGTATAAAAAGACCTTCTCCTGGTAACTTAAGCTGCTCCAGGGTGCTGGAATACAGCGCAGTTGCCAGTTCATTGTTCCACTCTTGTCCTAAGGACCCTGGGTTTCAAAAACTGTGTAGCGGTATGGTCTTTCTATAAAAAAAAAAGAATTCTCACGGTTTCCCCTTTCATTCCTCAGTCGTCATGCAATCTCTTTTAGATATACTTGCATGTTGTGTATAGGTGTGTTATAAATGCCATATCATATCTTGTGGGCAGTATTCAAACAAGCCTGGACAAAGCCAATACATGTGGCTGTTGTCTGGTATGCACATAGAAGATGCTTTCAACACACATTAGACAGATGTCTGATATGTCACAGGGAAAAGCAGAGTGTGGACTATGCAGGATGGATGGATGGATGGATGGATGGATGGATGGATGGATGAATGGATATGCATGTGAAGTTAGATGAATGAATCACAGTGAGAATGACCATGATTGAGTATAGATGTATTGTTAAGGATATGCCAAAGGGATCGATGGAAGATTTTGAAAATGACAACTTTTAGGGGCATAGTATGAGTATGTATGTATGGATGGTAAATGCAGAAGAGTGAGAATGATTACTGAATTATTGCAGTGGAGGCTGTTCCCCATTTGCAGAAGGGGACAGGATACTTTTACAGACTTTCTACAATATTGAGGAACAACTATGCTGGCCTCCACACCATTCTTGATGTGTCGCCCTTCAACTCTTCCCTTCCACTGTAAAACTTTAAGATGATCATGCCACCAGATATCGGACTGCTCTCCCGTCAGCGAGACTGGATCTGTGCGGTGGATCCGAATAAAGTGTTCCCTGCATGTGCCCATCGCCGCTTCCTGTGTTTTTTTTTTTCTGGGCGGCCGGCACTTCCAGTACAGGGTTTTTCCTTTTAGTTTGAATGCTGCCCCCATATACTGTGTAAGGAGGCATTCATGTTTACCATTAGCTGGACAACTAGTTTGTCCATGCAGCCAAGCCTCTTGAGGCAGTATTGTCTCTCCAGCTTTAGTAGTTGCCCACCAATAAATGTAAAAAGTTGGTGAAGCAGTTGCAGGCTGACTTTGATAGGCTTTAACTGGAACACCTGTCTGGGCCAGGTCTTACATATAGGACTGGGTTCAAGACTTGATGCCTGCAACTTTCTCATGATGCTCGGCTGCAGGGTTCGAAATATTGGGGAGCTGGAAGCTGTTTAGCTCCTGCCTGTAGCTAAGAAGAGCCTTGTTATCTTGACAGCAATAGCTACCAGTAACTAATTTTGGCTGCCAGCTGAACTGATGTTGAACAAACATCAATTTGAATTTAACTTTGTGCATTTGGAACAGTCCATAAATAAACATTAGGACAAATCTATTCAATATTTAAAGCATAAGGGGGTCATAAATATAGGACCCAATGATATTATGCAGAAGTTGGATTTGCAGACCACTATGCACTATTGTCTGGTTTCCCAGTGGTAGCACCTGATAACTGGTTAATGCTGCATAACCAGGAGCTGATTTTAGCTTCTGCTTACCCAATCTTAATTTTGATCCCTGCAGCACTGTGATGGTCTGCTGCTTTCAGAGGCTATTTGTTGTCATGGTGCCCTGCTTTTCCTATGTTGTGTATGCCAAGTGCAAACTGAGAAGAACTGTTTTATTTGGCCTCATTCTAAGACTAGTCACCCCACGGTCTTGACTATTCCTTCTTCTTTGAATGCATATCTTCCTTGGTGGGGCAACCGTGCCAACTTGACAAAGGTGTGTGGTGGTTCAAGGATCCTCTCCTGACTGATTATTACAACAAAATCCTGATTTTCAGGGTGGTGAGGAATGCTCCTTGATCTACTGGTTCAGGATGTAGGTAACTAATTTGCCATATCTGTGTTGGGAATTCAAACCATCTTCAACGCCTTGAAAGCCATCCTCCAGTGGTTTCAATGACTGTTCAGTTTAGTAGCTGTCGGACAACACCACAGCAATGTTTCTAATGTACTTGTACCTCGCATGGATTACTCATCTTTGAGCAACAGGTTTTCAGGATAACCAGCGTATGTAAATAACTCCCAATTATAACCCTTATATTTACATTTCTTTTTGTGACTGGTTAAGTATGAGTTGATTGGACTTTCAAGTACCAGCCGCCTTGGCAACCCTGTTCTGGAACATTAAGATTTTGGCACTCAGATTTGAGTGGCACTAGATTGAACACTGATACATGGAACATAATTAATTCGGGAGGTTCAAAAAGCCTACTCGCAGATGGGCTGCTTCATATTTTTATTTTGTTTAAAGCGCAGGCCTAGGTCGAGAGCAGCAGAGTGCTGAACAGTGTGGGGCTAGCCAGCGTTTGGGTTGACCTCTTTTACCAGTAGCGCAGTACTGCGAATTTAGAGATATGGTCACGTTTTATACAGAATCATAAGTGAATATCCCGGTCTCATTAAGCTTATGATGGTCACATTTTCAGAATATAGGCTTAATATAATAGGATATTCAAGCTTGTCTGGCATTTTATAAATTGTCATTGTGAGTTTTATGATGACTAGGCTTCTCCAAAGCAGTCTGCTGACCTGTAAGGAAAGAACCAGCACATATATGGCACACTTTATTCTGATACCTGCATAAACAACTAATTCAGTCTTTGTCCTTCAATCTGAAGTCTTTTTAATCGCATCCAGCTTATTGGATCAGATCCCTACTGAAGATGGTACCAATCCCAACATACGCTCTTTAAGCAAACTGTTGGATCTTTGAAACCACCTTGTGCCACTGGTATTGTGTGCTTACGGTGCCTCTCCTACCTCACAATGATCACCTTTCTGTGTACTTAGATTGCTTAACAAATGGACAAACCTTTGGTACACCCACTCCAATCTCGAGGAGAGAAGGGAGTGGGTGGAAGAACAGCAATTAAAAACATTTCCTTACTAGTCCGTACACACCTCCCTGCTATGTACACTACCTTTTTAATTAATATTACTTACTAGTGATGCCACTATTCCAATGCGACAAGTAACACTGTTCTTTACAACCTCTAGATCCAAGAGTAATGAAAGATATTGCACATTGCTAAACCCATGATAAAGTAATGGAAGCCACCCAACATCTCAACCGGAGCCAGTAAGGAGGCACCAACTATCGGAGCAATGGACATGATCTTGCACTGTACCCAAGAGTATTAGAAGCTCTCACTCGCCTTATAAAAGATAAAACTGTCTCGTGCTCACTGCCTACAGAGCCAAGGAAGCCCTCTTCCACTCATCTTCTAATATAGGTGTAAGTGACCTTGTGCTATTAGCCTTTGAGGATAGTGAAAGCCATGGCATTCGTGTCCACTTGGGAGGGAGCAGTGTACACTTTTCTCCCGTAACTTAGCTCCACTCTTTGCCCCAAGCCCATGAACACCCATACTGTAAAACAGGGGTAAAACTCAAGTTGCAAGCTACTAGCCAGGCATGAAAAGCACCCCCCCACCCGCTTTCGCCACATAAACACATCACACAGTCTTTGACATGCTTGAACTAAATCACTAGCCAGTGGCCAAGTGCAAATGTTGAGGCCTGCTGTACAGGCACCATGCATTAATCACATTGCAGTTACTTTGCACTTTCCCCCAATGTATGGATTTGCTTGCAGTCCGCTTCTCAATACCGTTCTCGTTGGGAGAAAGGCTGCAGAAGTCGCTCTACTTTGTGAACTTGTACCACTAAGCTCACTGCACCATAATTTGTTGGAATTAATGAATAGCGGCATGATTGAGTTTCGACACAGGTTTGCGAGAAGGAATAGGAAAAGTAGGGGGAAGAAAATCAGAGGCACATATGGCATCAATAATGTTGTTGCTGCCCAAGACAACAGAGGACGTTTTGAATCCACTTTTCTGTGCCCTTATTTGAATACTTAAGTTGAACTCTGTTCCTGCCCTACTATGCCCTTTGCTGGGAGGAAGGAATCCTCCAATACAGGAAAATCTGATTACTGTGTGGTCTCAGCTTTGAAAGTCTCCAAATGAACTTTCCTACATCACGCCAGATTGGCACACATTATTAAAGAATCCATCACTGGTTCAAATTGTGGATACCTACACAATATCCAATTACACTTCTGCTGTTGGATTCCACAAGCAAAGCCGCTCGCTATGCTGACCAAATGTCCTGCTCTTCAACACCCTTTTCCTTTTTTCATTTTAGCAGCGTTTTTGCCACATATGCACCAAAACCAAAAAGGAGACCAAATGGAGGTCCTGTGTTTCGATGCTGTTGGTAGGGTCGGGTCTGAAAGGAGTACAGTGGGGCCGACTGTTCTAAAGGTCACGTGTGCAGTTGACTGGCTCAAAAACCTTGTAAAAGGAATAGACCTTGTTTTTGTGGATGTGTATATATAAGTTGTAAGAGCTCGTTTGAACATGTGCTTGTTGTATTCCCTTACCTTCACTTCCTCCCTGTGGGAATTAGAGTATGAGGCAACAGGAAGCTGGAGGGAGATTTGTGGTAATATTAAAGGGATTTTCTGAATTCCCTTAGGAAAACCATGCTAAATCAGTCTTGCACAGCTGGCATTGGAAACATTAGGATAATTATGATTTGTCATTTATAGTGAAATGTATCACATCCTCTAGGCAGCAATCTCGAGACAATTTGGGCACGGACTATACCTCAAATCTTCTACACTCCCTTTTAAAATACTAGCAGGTCAGATGTCTGTGTCCTGCGGCTTGAGCTTTGGATCATGGGATGTGCAGCACCAGTTGCTCTAGCCTATTAAAATATGGTATGTTAAGGGGTTCCTGGTGCAACATACCAGTTCATCCACATGCTGGGCATGTGTATGGGCATGTGCGTGTGGATTTATAGTCTCTGCTGAGCTTTAGGCAATGCTGTGAAGTGATTAATAGAGCAACTTCAGCAATTTTAGTGGTTTCTTGGCACATTGCTTAAAGTGAGTTTCTCTGTTGTAGAGGAGGTCCAAAGCAAAACCCGCACTCAAAGCGCCCATTTTGAAGTTCCAGGAACGTTTACGCCAAGATACATGACATACAATTAGCAAATAAACCAGCAGAGAGCCGCAGTGGGGCTCTGCCCGGTACCGATCAGACCGACAGCACCTATTGAAGTACCGACACCAAAGAAAACCTGGACAGTAAAGTACCCATTGAGGAAATCATATCAACAAATAAAACGGAATGAAGATCGTCGGCCAAGAAAGTCCTAAAAGAAGATGAATGGTGACGTCACAAGAACTCGGACTGACTCTCAGATAAAGAAAACGACGACCTGTGAATTACTAAAAGAGACGAAACACCATGGATAAGTGACATCCTGAGTTGAAGTTACAGTTTACACGTGTACATATGTTTGGAAACGCAAGAAAGCTGAGGAAAGCGTGCGGCTTGCTCTGCTTAGTAGAAACTTAGTGCGGCAAGCGCCACATACACATCTACTTCAAAAGGAGCACTTTATATGATGTATATGTCCACTTTGCAAAAAGACAGAACCAACCACGAGTTACTAGAGGCCCCAGGATTGAAGGCCCTCAAACACGGGACTCGAAAGCCAAAGACAGAAACGAAACTCTGATGCATGAAACCTATGCAAAGAAACCAAGGTCATCTTAGCTGACACAGGCTAATACAATTTATGACAACAAGAGCTGAGTATTCTATTCAAAGGAGTCAAGATAAGCAGCAGAAAGCATTTAGTGGGCAGAAAGCTAAAATCAAATACACAAATTACATCGAGACGGAGACTATTTCACGGTGCTTAAAACACATGACCTGCCAAGCAAGAAGAGTTGGGGCCTTCACACCTACGCACTCCTTGAGCCATACGCAGATATCCGCGTTCTCCCAGCAGAGAGGCAGCATCGAGGCCTACAAATTAGAAACGAATTGACACATGGCCAGTGGGTCAGTGATGGATGGTGGTACTGGTTGGTGGGAGGCTAGGGGAGCAGACGGGCACCCTGCACCTGGCCGACCATTCTGCATGCTGCTAAGCAAAGTGGAAAAGTACAAGGTGACGTGGTATCAACCCAATCACAATGTACCAAGTAATCTAGGATCCTATAGTCTGTAGAACCAATGAGACGTCGTACTTTTAGTGACGTTTACAGTAGCCATTTTGAAGGAAGGGCTTAGTTGCCCCACCTGACATTGTCTATCCATTCCCCTCTCCCCGTTACCCTATACAGATATAGTACCTATAGTAAAGTTACCTTCCTATAACCAATATTATTGCATGCAAAATTTTTAGCGTTTCATGTCAGCAATGATGACTTTTTAGTATAAAGGTTGTGATTTTTCTGAAGTTCGAGTTGAAGCGAGAAGGAAGATCGAGCAACCGCTGATGTTCATAACTCCCCGTTTTTTGTACTTGTCATTAAACTGACTCCCTTTGCCAAACCATTGAGCTGTCATTGTTGATTTGATCTGTAGTACTCATCTGCATACCCATCCATCTCAAGGGTGCTGCTATTCCATCTTAAAGTGCTGTTTGGGAAAACCCCAGACCTATGGGCCAGCTGGGATCCCTCCTGCAGACTGTTGGTCGCTGGCCATAGACCATTCTTGATGCTGCTTGCATATTTACGTGAACAAAAGCTATTTGAATGCATAGTGGTATATGGCAAATGAGTGAACTTGCGGTTCTTTAGTAACATGCATACAATGGATGGGGTTCATGGAATACTAACTCAGGAAGGTGGCAAAGATTGCGTTTTTATTAACAATTAGCTAAAACAGGGAGGTTACAACAGTCATTGGCTCAGCCCTCGACAGGTTTCTCATAAAACATGCACTTTATACTAAAAAATACATCAAAAGTGATGTCATACTAAGTGGCAAAATAAGAAAAACCTACAACCATTATAATTGGTTCAAGGGGAACATCCAAGTATACTTTTTTTTTTCATAAGGACTGGGATTGTGATTGGCTGTCCGTCAGGTGGACAACTTATGCCTACCTCTAAAACTTGTCCTCTTCAACGCTGTTAAGTACACAGTTTATCTTTGGCTCTGAAACTATAAGGCGCTTCATTATACGGCCCTCTACAATTGGTTCGCACGCCCGTGCCATGTCTCGAACATTCAGTTCACTTAGCAGCAGATAAGCTCAGACCGAGGTGGATTTGACTTTTACCTCCCTACCCAATTAGCCAAACATCTATTCACCCATGCAGATTCTTTGAACTTGGCCTTGCAAAGTATCCTTGTCTGTGAAATTTATGGGAGTACAGGCTCTCACTATCGTTGTTCTAGGATTCCAAGCTCAATCCTCGGCTCATGTGACAGGAGTCCATGATTCTGGTCCATTCTGCAGCATTTAAATGTCTTAAATGAATATAACTTGCCACATTTGGTGTTCTTTCTATGCCCCTTAATAAGGGAGTATTCTTTATTTGCACATTCACTGCTTTCAAGAATAGATAACTGGCCTGGACTACTTCTCTTTTGATGCCAGGGCAGACAGCCTCTCCAGGCTCTTCCACAATCTCAGCTTATTCTTGCTCTGACACCATTTTCGGCCTTTCCTCTGCATGGGTCTGAGCTTACTAAATTCATGACACTGATGTCCATTTCCTATACAATGGCAGCTTCGCCCGCAGTCTATTCACGACGTATAGCCAGCTTCTGTGATCACTTACTCACTTGCGTTTCTACTTTGATTGGTTGCCCTTCTGTAGCACTTTGCATGCATGCAATCTTCTTTTCTGCAATTGAAAGTTTACTTGATTCTTATCTTCATCGGTTTCCATAAAATCCATGCATTCTCTTCAGCCAGTATTCTCAGTGCGTCTTGCTAGTCTCTTGTGACGTCACAAACTTCTCTTTTACTCCTTTTCATATTCCTTCAGGGAGTTCCTCAGATGGTCATCTCTTGGGGGATACATTTCATAGGGTTTTTCCCCAGTGGATACCTTTTCTCAAATACTCGCTGCAGTATTGCCACACTGCTGGTGTCAAACATGGCAGTCTCTGATTTCCAACATATAGGTGGCAGGGTGGGGTGGGGAAGTTCGGGATTTCCTGCAGAGGCATGCAGCTGCTCCTCTACATGTTTATCAACACACCCTCCGTAGTGATCTTAATTATTCCTTTCTTTTGTATATTTTTATTATATTTGCTAATGGATTCACTGTGTGGCTGCCCTACGTGCAATTGGTTGCCTCTGCTGTAAAGTTAACGCAAAGTCCTTTATGAAATGTCACAGGTGGCACAAGAATCACTGCAAGTCAGAGAGATGGTTCAAGAGTTTTTATTTTCTTTATGGTGGCACCTTGGGCCATTCTGCTCTCGTCCCGTGACCCTCATCCCTAACCCATGTGTCTCTAACCCCTGGTTAGTATTACTGAATGTTGACCCCTACTGTCTAAAACGGGGTTACGGTATCAGTGATGCACTAAATGCCAGCTGTCTAAATTCCCTTTGGGCTACGTAATTTTCCCTATACTTGCCAGTCGTTGGGTGATCTAATGGGATTTAGGATTGTTCTTTACACTCGAAGTCTGGCTTTTCTCACCCACTCTTGCCTTTCCCTTCTCTACATTCTCCTCTTGTCCCCTCCACTGTTTAACTACCCCCACTACTCTACTTCTACCTCCTCCACACTACCACTCCTTTCCCGCCTATTATCCCTCCCTCCAAAACCATCACTCTCGATCCAAACCACTGCCCCTCCCCCAGCCTATGACTCCTCCCTCCAAACCATTACTCAAGCACCCTTCTTTCACTCAGGCAAATTCACTTCACAATCTTTCCCTACTCTTATCGGGTCTATCCACTTTCTACACAAACACACACACTCACTTTGCAAAACCACTTTTACTCCTTGGCCAGTACCTCACCTGCTCAATAAATCACCTCAATAATTGGTTGCTTCTTCCTTCCTCCTGCTGGACTATTTGTCGTCCCCCTGCCTCACCCAAAAACACGCACAACCTGTTCCTTGTTTAAATCTCTGTCGCTCCCCAAATTGAATAGCTCTCCAGCCTTAAATCTGCTTTTGATTGTGTCAACCGACGGAAACTGTGGGACATAGAGACCATGATGCATTGTCCAAGTTGGTTAATTGAGATTCTTATAATGTAACATTCTAATACAGCTCTCAAGTTCGATTGGACAGTATGGGTCGTCTGTCCTATCGTATAATGGTAAATAAAGGCGTCAAGCAAGGATGCTTATTGGCCGCTCATTTGTTTAATCTGTACCTTGCTTATCTGATTCGTCGTCTAGTTGCTAAAGCCAATATTCTGTTTAAGTTTGATGTTGTGGTTAGGGTTCTCCTGTATGCTGAAGATCTCGTTATCGTAGCTCACACGTACAGTGGGATGAAATCCATATTGGAGGAATTGGGGCGTTTCGTTGACTAACACTCGCTTACCATTAATTTAAAGAAAACTATTTATTAACAAATTATGTTTTCATCCAAAGTAATCTACAGGGCAAAAATTGAAGTTTCAATGGGAAATATAGAATATAGAGACATTTATACGTTTTTAGGAGTGCTATTATTTGTTTGATGTTTTATTCAAGTATAAATACTTGATTTTTTTTCAACAGTAATTCATACAATATTTCATAATTCATGAAATTTCTATAATAACAGGATACAATTAATCAATATTCATGAGCAATTAATATCATAAAAATTTACCTAAAATAAGAAAGTCCATGATAAGGTTATTCATTGATTCTACATACTTTAGTGTCATTGATGAAAAGACAAAGGCAGTTTCATTCTTACATTTTGTGGAATCAGGTGAGATTAGATTTCTCTTTTTTCCCCTTTGCCTCAGTTTTACACAGTTTTAAGCTTTATAAGAAATTTAGAATAGCATATCTAACTGATTTTCTGGTTGTGTGAAATAATAAAGTCCACAATTCTGCTGATGATTCAATAGTTGACCCTTCAAATAGATGTTTGAAATATACAATTCTTCGAGGTAACAAATGAATGCATTCAGTGCATAGGTGATGTAGGGTTTCTGTGCCGGAGGAGCAAAATCGACAATTCACAGCCTCAGGTGGTAACATTTTCCTTTTACATAAAACCTCGTGGGTGGGCCATATGTTTAATCGAAAACGCACAAAGTCATCTCTTTGTCGCGCATTTGGAAAGAGAATTAGGTAAGATTCAGTCATGCCATACGCTTTAATCTGAAAGGATTTATTTCAAAAGATTTGTACTTTAGGCATGCTTCTCTTGATCTTATCCAATCTAATTTCCAAAGTTGTTTTTTAACCAAATTTGGATTTGCAATCAAGGTAGCATCAGAGATATTTAGATGAGTTAGGACTTTCTGCGCTTTCTTTGGCCATAATGTTGGAAAATAATGATCTGATTTTAACAAATAGATAGATATGGAATACATCATCCCTTTATAGGCCCGAGCACTCGCTATTAAACATTTCCTGTATAATATACAAAGTTTCCAGTTATAAATTGCGTATAAAGATAGTAGACCCAACTCATGTCTCAGCAACACCATAGGAGTTGACATCGGTAAATTCAAGAGTCGCTTCCAAAAGCTACCCTCTAAGACGGTCCAGTATTCATAAGATTTTATTTTTAGAGTTTCGCTGCCATATGTGACAACTGGCACAAATTTTTGCTTATAGTATATTATGATTGGTTTTAGCGAGAATTTGCAGAATTTGACCTTGATCAATTTGGCTTGGGACAGAGTCATCATTGCCTTTTTTTTAATCTGATTATCTTGATCCAGGGTGCTGAACTGATGGGTTATTAGGATTCCTAGATATACATAAGAATGGACTGACTCTAGATCTTTCAATTGTAAAGGCCAATGGTGGTGTTTTGGATTTTTGCTTAGGTGTACCAAACTGAATCACTTTGCTTTTCGCAGTAGTTATGGAATTGTAATTTTGCTCACAATAGGACCCCAGGGTCTTAAGTAAGACACAAAGCCCATTCAGTGTTTTAGAAAGTAGGACCATGTCATCTGCATATAGTAAATGCTTAATGGCGCTATCATTTATTTTTGGTGAATCTGATACAAGTGGACTAAATCTGTCATGGATATCTGCGATGAAAAAATGAAACAGAGCCGAAGCTAATAGACACCCCTGTTTCAGCCCACGGGCTGTTTTAACTGGGTCAGATAGGAGACCCTTGCTATCGAGCCTAATCTGGATGGAGGTGTTAGAATGGAATTCAATAATCCATTTGAGAATGTGCCATGGGCAACCTCTGTTCATTAACTGTAACGCTCACCTGATTCCCACGGAGGCGCTGATCCCGGCTGGGCTGCTATCGTTTCTTCAATTGAGAAGCATAGAGCTCGGACGACTCTCAGGACTGGGCTTCCTCTTATCGAATGTCTGACTTGCAGGGTAAGTTTTCTGCAGGTGGAAGAAAAAGGGTTAATCACCGTTTGATGGGATTCCTTCTCCCACCAATCGCCAGTTTCTCCCACAGCCTAGCTTTCTACTTGTCTCGGCGAGCTCTCACCTTAGGCGTATAAATGCTGAGCTCTCCATCCTGCGTCTGGTGCAGGGGTGCGTGGATTCCAGTTACGTCACTGGATGAGTTCAGTGTTGAGGCTCAAGTCTTTTGCGGCCTTAGTTGTGGCACTGGTGCTGGGATGCCGAAGAGCGATGCCGCCGTTACTGCACGAGCGGATGCCTGTAAGTATACTGTAGTCTTTAGGCTTTAAAAGATGGGCACCTTAATAATGTCCCTTTTCCTTTGTTTCAGGCCTCGGGATGCTGTGGGCGTAGTTTTCTGTTGCCGCTGCACGTGCCGATGCACGTAAGTATAATGTTCGTTTTCCGCTTTTAATGGCACCTCTAATAATGTCCTTTTCTAGTTTTCAGGTGCCGGGATGCTGCGGGCTTTATATCCGTTGCCACTGCACGTGCCGATGCACGTAAGTATAATGATCGTTGGCCGCTTTTAATGGCACCTCTAATAATGTCCTTTTTCTAGTTTTCAGGTGCCGGGATGCTGCGGTTGATGCGGCCGCTTCTGCGCGTGCAAAAACTGGTAAGTTAAGATGAATGCGACTGCCTTCACCCGAACCCCTTTTTAATTATGTCCTTTGCCTTTCAGGTGCAGAGAAGCTGCCGAAGAGAAGGCCGCGGTTAGCTCCGTTGCAATCACGGATGGATCAGGTAAGCGGGCGCGGCTGCGAGCGAGTTGCACTTTTCTAACCTTATGTTTATTCTTTGCAGGGTTTGCCGGTGACTGGATTCCGGGATCTGGTAAGTATTGTTCTGTGTCTTTCTTCATCCACAGGTTGCTGCGCGGAAGCTGAAGATGACTCTGGACCTGGAATGCAGGAGCCGACTCGGTGAGCGTCCTGCTGCTGCTGCAGAATAACGCGAAGCACGTGTTTTCCATCGGGCGTGGTTTAAATAGCAGAGAAGTGCTTCCAGTGTGTGTTCTTCCACCGGTTCCACCCAGGTAAGAAAACAGTTCCTGAATGGAGGGAATAGTTCCTCCCAGCCCTGATGGCTGGGGACTTCAACCAGACTGGATTGTTCTGGGTAAATATGCAGCATGGTCTGCCTCAGGTAAGTCCACCCAAGCATTCTTACACTGTTTATCAATGAGCCCGGTGCCTATGGCGCCGGGACTGAAACCCTTCATGAGCCTGGCGCCAATAGCGCCAGGACACGGTCCAAAGGGCCCCTGTAGGGGTCTGCTGGGTCCGGAGTAGTGGAAGACGGGTCTGCTTCCGAGGGCGCTGGGCCAGTCCTGGCCCCTCGGGAGTAGCGCCCATGACATTAACTTTAGATACAACAATTCTCTAGACACGGCGTCAAACGCTGTGCGAAAATCAATGAAGGCAATATAGAGTGGTTCATGCTTCTCTTGAGATCTATAAATAATGCTGTTCGGGGTAATGATGTTAATTCCAGTTCCTACTTCAGGAATAAAGCCTGTTTGAAAAGGATCGCGTAGGGTGTACCTATCTAGCCATGCATTGAAATTCTTGAGAATGAGTCGTCCAAAGATTTTGCCCGGACAGTCTAAAAGAGCTACCGGCCTGTAAGCTTTAGGGTCTGTTCTGTTCCCCTTTTTAAAAATGGGCACTATTACAGATTGTTTCCATGTAGATGGAATTTGCATGGTAGAGAATATATTTTGATAGATTTGCATGAGAATAGCAGCCCATTCGTAGGGATGTGCTTTTAGCATTCCATTAGGAATACCATCAGGTCCACTGGCTCTGGAGTTGCTCAAAGTTTTAATGCAATTAAGGATGTCATATGAACTAATTGGAAAATAACAATCTGTGACGTGTAACTGAAACCAACTCTCTAAATTCTGGAATGGTGATCGATACAAGTTTTCAAAATAGATTTGCCAAGTTTCTTTTTGCACAGAGTTATTCATAGCCGCAAGTTGCGGTCTCACAGTGATGCTATTCATACAAGTCCAAATGCCACTGGTTGATTTTTCCACCATTTGTTTCAATATACGTTCACTATTTTGCTGATATTGATTGATCTTTAAACCCTTTAACCATTGGGAATATGATTTTTTGAGATGTTTTTTCATTGCATTTCTAAAACTGATAAGGTGGTGTATTAGGTCTCGTATAGCTTTCCTTAGACTGATCTTGGCTTGTTGGATTTGGGCATTAAAAGGGCAACGATGGCTGGTTCTAGTATACGATTCAATAGAATTAGGTATTTTAAACAATTGCATTTTAGTCACATAACAGCCATCATTATTAACCAATTTTCCACTATACATTTCATGGAGCAAGCCCTCAAGGTGCCTTAAACTATGGGTGGTCCATTTCAGACGATTACCCTGGTTGTTAATGGTGACACCTGTGATGTTTTGATTAATTTCTTGTGCGTGCTTTGGGGTGGCGAGATAAAACTCTAAAACTAACTGGTTATGATCACTTGTATGTGCAGGTATAATTATTAGAGAGTCTACTTGTGGCAGAAATTCCTTATTTACATATATATAGTCCAAAATAGCTCCAGATGAACCTCTTTGCCATGTATTAGACAGCGTGGTACCTTGATTGCAGGCATCATTCAGCATTATTAGGCCTCTTTCCTCCATGATAGTATTCCACATACTTTCATCGCTCGTGAATAATGACTTCTGAGATGATGATAAATGCAGGTTTAAGTCACCCATTATAAAAGTGCATCCAGAGTGTTTGTTTGATGCAATATTATCTAAGTGCCATAGAAGGGTGGCAAAGAAGTCTTCAGACGTGAGGTTAAGTCTGCTCCAATAGATGTTTATGATAGTTAGCTGGAGATTCACCGCTGATAGAGTTACTACCTGAAAATATGGAGATGGAGATTGATGCATTCTGCCCATGATTCCACTCGATTTTTTGATTGCTTGTAAAAGACCTCCTGAAGGTCTACCTGTTGCTTTCTTCGTGGCTAAGGTATCAAAGATGATGTGCGAATCCCATGTTGGAGAATTTATCAGCCACGTTTCTTGCAACGCCACAATATCATATTCCTCCAAAGTGCTTTGCTTTGAGTTAATAAAATGGCTATTGCCTCTTGTATTCCATGATATTAGTTTGATGATGGATTGAGCATTGAATTGTTATGATCTTTTTCCATTGTTTATGTATTGAGCTGCTTGATTTTGTTTTCTATTGTTCGGTTGATAAATATTCACGTATGGTTTGTCAACCTGATTATCAGGAGTCAGGTTAACTTGTGCTAGCATAAATCCCATATCAAATAGGGTCATTCTCGCCTGCCATATTAGGTTGTATATTAGGGCAGATTTGAAATAGATGTTGACTTCCGATGTATCGTCATAACTGACAAATTCGATCTGATCAAGATCTGCTGATGTGAGTTCTTTCAGCATTGGGATTTCTGTGCATATATTTAATATGCTCGTGCGATTGAGCACATATGTTTCAAAGGGGTGATCCCGGCATTTCAAATTCAAACAAGGTAAGCTTATGCGTTTATTTGAATTCGGCCAGTTGGATTTGGCCAAAGCTTGTAGAGCCTGTTGAGTCTGAGTAAAAGACTTTGGATGTGCATTTGTTTGATCATTATAGGGTTTATTCTCGATCCTTGGTCCTTGTAATAGTCGCCCAACTTCCGGGAACGGTCCACTTTGTTGTTGAGGTGTGGTAGTAGGTTGAGGTCGTGTGTCGTTTATGTAAGATTCAATGGAGGCTTTGATTAAATCACGGAGATCTTGCTGTGATGCCATGTTTGGAGCAAAATCTCCTGCAGTAGAAGCTTGTAATTTGGTTGTTTCACATAGAGGTTGGAATTGTAAACATGGATCAGATGACACTTACATTCTCCAAGATACTCTTTAAAACAGTTGGACTGCATTCTTTTACTTCTTCTATTTTCCGACTCTCTGGAGTGGGTAATTTCATGACGTTGGTTTCTGCTGGAGCTTTGGTCAGAGTATCAATCTTGGTTTCAGAGTTTACATTAGTTTTGACCTGCTGGATGCTTTCAGATTGATGAAACTGGTAAGCTTTTATTGATTCTCTGATTTCATCTCACAACGTTTCTATAGTTATCACTTGCTGTGGCAAATTATTATTTGCAGGGGGATGTGTATCCATTGTTTTAATTGCGGTAATGTCCTTAAATATAGTTGTGTTTATTGCTGGAGCAATTGTTTTGTACACATCTCGGTAAGGCAAACCATTGCTTATCTGATCGGCTAATGCTATTAGTTTAACGGCTCATATGGAATTATTTGTTGAACTGAGGTACTTGATCTCTGTGCTATCTTCGTTTGTTCTTGCTTTTTGTGTGGTATCTTCACATATTTGCGTTTTTTTAGTTTCCGATTTTTTTTGTTGGGAAGCATTGCACATTAGTTTTGTCTTGCTATTGCTCCTTGTTCTTACCCTGATCTGAATTATTGAGATTTCTTAAATGGACTGTGTCATTTGATTCAAATGCATCAAATATGTTTTTCTTTAGCTTTGATTGATCAAATCCTTCTGTCATCAGGTTTGATTGGACGTTTATTTGAGTATCATTATTCACTTGCTGAAATGAGGGCGATTGTATGATTGGTTCTCTGTTATCTATCGACAAATGCGCTAGAGAGGAGTTCGATATTTCAGTTTTCAATATTTCTTTTTTGGCCAGTGATGCAGAGTCGCATAACACTATGTCTACTGCTTTAACTGAATTAATTTCACAAGGCATGCACTTTGATGGTTCCCTATTGACCAGGTGCTTATTGGCAGGGTTTAATGATGTTCTTACAGCTTCTTGATCTTGTGATTTCCCCTTTATTATACAGCTATTGTCTATCAGTTTATCCAGTAGTGTTGTTTGATGTGCAACTTTGCTTTCCAGTAATTCATATAATTTTGCAATAGCCAGTAATGCAGTGTTCATGGCGCTCAGTGTTATTGAGCGCCGGGGCTTCAGGAAACGAAAAGCGATTTGCTTGCGCTCTTTGGGTGAAGTAATCTGAGTCTCGTGCTTCGTTCTGAAATCTTGTAAGCCGTGGGGTGGGGGCGATGAATGAAGGGGATTCATCCTCCATTTGTGCATCTTGTTGTGGTGATTGATAGGTGCGATTTGCTGTTCTCATTGGGGTCATTCTGAACATTTTCTTGTGTAGTTGTCAATTTATCTGATTCGTCTGTTATACTTCTAGTGCAATCTTCATGCAGCTGTATTAAATCTCCCGTATTTGAGCGGATATATTGAACATCGAGATCTATATTATTTGAGCTTGACGAAGCATCTATGAAATCAAGCGCTTCCTGGTCAATTTCACCCATTAAAGTTAAATGCTCGTGGGCTTTCCGTAACTTTATTTGTGCTTCTACGGAGCAGGATACCGGCTCCAACATGTGGGGAAGTGGAAGAATTGACTCGATAGCGTTCTCCTTTCTATGCTGCAATTCTTCGTTTGGCAGTCCATTTGCAAACTGTTTTGTCGAGGGAGCACTCTTCTCTGTGTCTTTTATGGGCAAATCACCTGATGTTACAGCCAATTCTAATGTAATATCCGTGAGTTCCTCATGAGATTGCGGAATAGGTGTTCGGGTAGACTTTATGCGTTGATTTTCTTCCATGTTAGAAGTGGTTTCTTGTCCTATCATGCTGCCATGAGTTAAATCGACAATGTGGACAATGGGGGGCATACTTGGTTTTGCTAGAGTCTCCCGTGCTTCCAATGTGGTGATTGGGTCGGTGGGTTCCACAATTAGCTGGGTCGACAATGTGTTTAGTGATGTCATTTTAGTAGTTAGTGCTTGATTGCTATCTTTAGCCAAGCCGATAGATGGATTATTATTCAAGTGATTGATGTAACATTCCTTAAGCAGATGTACATTAGTATCAGGCGATGCAGTCCCTACGGTTTGTTTCGATATTTTGGTTAATGGGTCATCAGCTGGCCGTTCTGTCATGGTTAATTCCGCTGAGTTGATATTTTGAACTTGGTTGATATATGTCCGTTCACTTGTTTGGGGTTCCGTTGTATAAAAAGAGCGAATGTCAGCTGATGAAGACGCAGTGCGACGAAGCGACGTACTCGCCGACCCCGCACGTGGGAAGGCTGATTTCGCCAGGAGGCGTTTCATTGCTGCAGTTTGTGCTTTTGACTGGGGGAGAGCAATGGCCGTTATTTCAGGCATGCCTGTTTTTAATGTGTACTTCTTAGGCGTCATATGTAAAACCAAGTGTAAAACCAAGTGTTAAAGATATGCAGAATGAAACAATGATAAAACAATTTCAAAGTCACTAACAGATGTAATGATTTAACACCAAATAAACAGCTCTAAAAAATGTAAGTAGCTTTTACACAACGTAAATTACTAAAATAAAATGTTGTGATGTGATCTTTCACTGTGAATTAAATGCTTACTGTCAGAGCTTAGTGCTCGCACCTTCGTATGGGATAGAACAGTAAGCTTTAAGAAACTCTAATACTCTCCCGCTACCCCAGCAGCCCTCAGACAGCCGCTGACAGCCCTTAACGAACAGCGCTTTCCGAAAAAGCGCACGCGCAAAAGCGCGGGTTTCCCAAAGATATAGGGCTTGTGGGTAGATGGGGGCAGGACTAGCGTCTTTTTATTTTTTCTTTTTTTTTTCAAAAACGTAATCCGAGCTCCGTAAAATACTCTCCAGGTCCAGCACAGGTCCAACCAAGATTCGGGACAGCCGCTGACAGCCCTTAACGAACAGCGCTTTCCGAAAAGGAGTGTTATTCTGCAGTAAAGTTTGTTATAATCTGTTGATTGAGAGTAAGATTAGACATGCTAAACAAATCACTGTTATTGAGGAATTTAACAACTATGCCGGGTATTCCCAGAAAGGGATCCTGGTGCTTTAGAGGCAGTGGCTGACACATGTTGTATACGGGATGGAGGCCATTACAAATACATTAGTGTTGAACTTGGCCTTCAATCACACTATTGTTCAACAAGGTTTATCACCCTTGAAAGCTTTGCGTCTCCCTGAAAGCCACTTGCTTCGCATCATCGATTCAAAAGTGATCAGACCTATTGTATATGACACTGCTTGTCGTGATCTGTTTAATGATTTGTATTTGTCTGTGGAACGCAATTGTTGTGGCCATTACAAATCCATTAAATCTAAGCTCAAGAGAAAAGACTGGGAGAACTGTACTCGCATGAGCGCATTACATAACTACAGTTATATTGAGGGAATCGTATACACATTTCTACGGCCCCAATTCTATCTGTTGCGTTGTCCTGACCGCTTGCTACGCAGATTTTGTCTTAATTCGTGCAAAAAAATTATCGGTTAGAGCAACTCATGGTGGTCAATGGCCTTTGTCCCCACAGCAATGTTATTGCTGAATGTGTAGGAAGGTAGACTCCCTGGAAACAATGAGACATGTACTGACTGGCTGTTATCAGATGCAAGAGGTGTGTAATGAAAATTGTTGTTTTTTGCATAACTTGTCTTTTATTCAGCCTGATCATTTTTGGCATTGTTGTCTGAACTCTCAGTTGGAATCTTTGCATATTGCACTTTATCGTGTATGGACTAAGGTGTTGCCTTTTTTGGGTTCACCGTAAGATGTGCTTTTTAATCTATTATTAATCATTTTAGCAGATGAGACGGTGATTAGAAAGTTATATAACCCTGTTTATATCAATTAAGGAAGTTTTAATACATCTTGTATCATGAATGTACTGTATGTGTAATGAGATTTGTAGATGATGAAATTGTTATATATTGTATTGTTCTTTGTTGGTGTATGTAGAGATTGTTATTGTAAGCATTATAGTTCATGGAACCTGTACAACTAAACAACTAAATAAGATGGCCCTCCCTTGCCAATCTGGCCCTAACTTCTCCACCAGGGTTGTGTGCATCGGCAGGTCATGAGCCTGGGCTAAACTACACCAATTTTCTCAGTGTGTGCTTTCAACATATCGGAGGGTGGTTCTGGAAGTTTCAACGTTTAGGTTTTCCAGGACCCATTATGTCCTGTTCTGCCAAGTCCCTTAGGGGAGGATGGGCCTTTTCACCTTTCGTTACCTGGTGGTCTGGGGTTGTTGTGCTATCTTGTATTGTTCTTCAAGAGCTCTGGAGATCTACTGCTTCCTCATTGGGAAGCAGGTTCTCTGCCTGTTGTGGCATCTGCCAGTGTATCTGTCAGTGTATCAAGACTTGCTCTCACTTCTCTCTGCGGTAGATCATGCTTTTAGTTGAAGGGTAGGTTAGGCTGCTTTTTAGGCACTCTGTTCCATTCTCCTGCATGCCAGTTTTCTGAAACACATAAAAGAAGTATAGTGAGCAACATCTTGAGGCATGACCTGAGCAATTGGTGGTTGCGCTATAAAGCATTGGCACATGGGGGTTGGGGGAGGAATTCAAGCCCCCCTCAACTGCCGCCGTCCACCTCGGGAGGGGGGGGGTATCATTGGCTCAGGTTTGCTCCCTGGTAGGCATCCCACCCCCAGCTGAGAAGGGCTCTCGCCCCCTCTGTAGAATGTCCAGTTTACTGGCGTTGACACAAGTTAATGAGACATATGCCATACGATTTACAAAACAGTGTTTCATTTGAAATACTTTTTTGTTATTGCTATCCTTTAACCATGGCGTGAATTTTATTATTGACTTTTCTAACGCTAGTTTACCATACTATGATTGTAAACTAAATACAGACTGTGCTCAATATTTTTACTTTGTCATTTTTAACTGAGGATTCCGACACACACTTTATTGGTTTTTCGTGCCTTTTAGTGGCACATCCACCAAATCTCGCCAACACCATTGCTGCAGAGAAAAGAGATCTAATAGGGGGCCAGAAAGTAGACTTTCTTGTTTCCTTGCGCCAATGTAATCCAATAATGGCTTGTTTAACTTATTTTCTCCAAACCATGAGTACTGGGACATGTCATGTGTTTGTGTGTCGATTTTCAAAGCTGGGCCGCATGGTGATATTTATTTTTGGAGTCCGAGGGAGTTGGGCTATATTTATGCTACTTTCCTGGCCCTGTTGGGGTATAGGTAGGTTTCCCACTCTGGGTACTGTTGCAATACAAACCTTTTTTGTAGAGGTGCAGTACAAATAACGACATACAGAGGTCCAAGTCTGAGAGGACCTCTGTTGTCAGTGGTACTGTATCTCAGAAAAACTGTAGTAGTGCTCAGATCCGAGGATTTTCATATCTGCTTTAGGCTTTAATTGTTGAAAAAACATGTATGCTCTGAGAGTGTTGTGTACTTTGTTGAAGCATTTCTCCCTATGTTGGAGAGATAGCAATGAAAAATAGCATCACAGGGTTATGAATTACCTGGATATGCATTGTGCATTCCGCTGATCCCAATCAAAACATGATTTTTGCACATTTTAAAGACCGGTTTCTGAATTTGTGGTGCACTTTGAAATGGGTAGAAATGCCCTTTGTCTTACTGCTCTGTGCAGTTGCATAAAACATGGGAAAAATGTATCCAAATGTGTTCATCTAAGTCTAGGACTATGAAGAAATGTCAGATTTATTTTGAGGACATCTGCACCAGACCGAAAAAAGAGCCCTATTGAGAGCAAAACTACAATTAGGACAACTGGGACCAAGCTTCAGTTATACATACCAACAGATGTACTCCCTCCTCCGCCCCCCCTTGAGCTGTCCCTCCGCCCCCCCCTTGAGCTGTCCCTCCTCCTCCCCTTGTGCTGTCCCTTCCCCCCCCCCGGCGCTGTCCCTCCGTTCCCCCAACCCTTCCTTGTGCTGTCCCCCCACCCCCTTGTGCTGTCCCCCCACCCCCTTGTGCTGTCCCCCCACCCCCTTGTGCTGTCCCCCCACCCCCTTGTGCTGTCCCCCCACCCCCTTGTGCTGTCCCCCCACCCCCTTGTGCTGTCCCCCCACCCCCTTGTGCTGTCCCCCACCCCCTTGTGCTGTCCCCCCAGCCCCTTGTGCGGTCCCCCCAGCCCCTTGTGCGGTCCCCCACCCTGTCGTTTCTTCTTCCCTCTCCTGTCATTCCTCCCTCCCTCCATGCTAAATGTAAAATGCAATAAACTAAAAATGCGCAAAGTACTGACCTTACCAATGCTCGTTTTCTAATTGGATCAATGAATTAGTACTTGCCCTTTCTTGGAAAATTATCTAAAGGTAACCCTGTCCAATGTTTGAGTATAGAATGATGTAGGATAGCTTTTTACCTAATGCTTTAATAGGAGTTCATGGGAGTTAAGTCTCTGGATCTGTTATTTTATAGGATTCTCCAATGTCCAAACCCTCGATTTCACCCTCCCACCCCCTTCCCACCCTACGCTCCCTTTATGCACAAACACTGGGCCATGGAAGAGGGGCTACTGAGAGTAAAGAAGCTAACCCTTACAAATCTCATTGGGCATGTCCACTAATCAATCTGGTCAGGCAAAGTAAGGCACTTGACTTTAACCACATATATTTGATACTCATTAGCCTCCCCATACGAATAAAAGGCGCATCATAGAGACACACTCTGAGCAAGGTTGAAAACGAGGGAGCAGATCTTCCGAGGCAAAGGCAAACCTAATGGAGAAGGACTACTGATCGAGGGACTAGAGCAAAAGGTAGATCCATGCAGATGGCCGTTGTTGCCGGGAAACTGTGAAAGTGACTCAGAGAAAGCCAAATAGCAGACAAGAAGAAACCTGAATTGTGTTTCGAGGATGCCAGCGACCCTCCCGGGTGAATGACTGAGTTGGGGAGGCAAGGCCAAGCCTGTGGTATTAACCTTGACTTGTGGATCAAAGCCGCAGAGACCAAGGAACGCGCACAACTGGTGAGTTAGTGAAAGACATGAAAGCCCGGTTTGTGTAAAGGAAAGATTGAAGCTGCACCCTATATATCTCACAAGTGAAGGTTGGGCACATGCTGATGAGAAGCAAAAGAAAGCTAACCAGTGATTAACTTTTAATTGGCTGATAACTGTGAAAGCAGTGATTGAGTAGCGGAGTGATCCAGCAAAAGGAAGTAGCCCACTTGAAGGTCTCAGCAAAATGTGAAATGATTTGTTAGAAAGCGGCAAAGTGAACAAGTTCTGAAATGCGTAAAAGTCGAGATTAACCCCAGCAAAAGGGGAAGTGAAAAGGTGAATGCTTGAAGAGAAAGTTTTCTTAGAATTTGTGATCATGGTACGGACTACCAAGTCCAAGAGACACTGGGGCAACTAACACAAGAGTGTCAGCTGAAGAGAGAGTGAAAGTGGTCCTGCAGAGGTCTGTAGTAAAAGCCTCGCACAATCAAGTCTTCGACATTAGTGACCGGTCCGAGCCCGACTGTGGGAGACCAGAAGTGTGATAGTTAGGGGAAGGGAACCCCTAACAAATGTGAATTAAGCTTGGGGAATGGAACCCCCTGCAAGTGCTGTGATTGCAAGGTCAGAGCCCTTCTGAGGGAGACCTATGTGCAGCCCTCCAGATAAGGTGCGTATCTGGCCTTTTTTACTCATTTAATTCTTGTGAATATGGATGGCACCTTTCTTTTTCCTATCCGTATCCATTACGAGGCTATTCTTGCCAGCGCCCCATCAATCAAAGGAGTTCACTGCTGACATCCAACTCGGTTGAGTCATGATCCGTTTATTTCACACATTCCTGTTTTGGTTGTTTCATATAGCGAATACATTTAAAGTCTGTGAAGTGTAACACTTGGAAATAAGCTAGTGTGTTTTTCCCTTTGTTCAAATGCTTTGATTTTCTGTCCTACAATGTTATTTAAGAATTTTGCATCACTAATGTGCATTGCTTATTGCTTTGACACTTTAGGAAGTTTAACTAGAATTGCCTTTCTTATTGAGCCTGATTTTGAATCTTTGTGTAGTACAATGTAAAAGTGTGTTCTAGCAAGGGTTGCATGTTTACCGCCGCTGTTTGCATTGGTTTTAATAGAGGCCGCTCTGCTGAAGTATTTTTCAAGTTTACTACTGATTTTATGTTTTTGCTTTATCTCACAAGTACATCAATGGCATTTAATGGCTTGAGGTTTGCGATGCGTTTTTGTTTTATGAGAGCCTCTGAGCAAGCAGCTGTTTAACATCAAAAGCCTTTAATGAGAAATGCCAAATTAATAGATATGTTTGGCATATTGCAAGTGTTTGGAAGGGCCCATTCACTTGAATGTGCCCTTTCATGCATGCACTCGCACACAGACACACAGGTGCAAACAGTTGTTAGTCACAGCAGAGCAAGCAGGAACGTCTGGATGTGTGGTCTGAATGTTACTTTTACTAACTCACCGTCCACTGCACTAAGCAAGTAGAATTCAAATCGATGGAGAGGGTGAAAATCTACCAGCAATTCTTTGATGGACTCCGATATAATTTGAATGGGACATTGGCAGTCCTTCCCCCATCAGGACTAGCTATTCATTTTTTTTAATTTTTTTTTTTTTTTAAATGAGTCTACAACATTGCTGTATGTATTTTTAGTGGGGTTGACTGTTCTAGTATTTCTCAACAGCTCTGCTATATATTTAAGGCAATTACTATTCACAGCAGTGCTAAAGCACATTTAGTGTCATAACCAGATGTCCTAGCAGGACTGCTATGCTTGGGACAGTACCTGCATTTTTCAACAGTGGCATTGTAATGACACAGTACCAACATGTTTGCAGTTTCAGTATGTAGCTAAAGCACTGAGGAGAAACAGTATCTAAGCTCTCCCCTCCATTCTCCTGAGGTGGTGGACAGTGTAAGAAACATTGCATTGCTGTGGTAGGCTTCAAGCCATTCTGCTCTGTGTTGCGCTTTTCCTAACTTCTGAATCCCCTATGTCTGACACTGCCAAATCGCTAGTACCTCTATAAATGTCCTGCTTCATGTGTAGGATAGTTCACTGAAAGCAGCATGGAGCCTGGGACATGCCAGTTACGTTAGGTAAGCCATGCATGGGACTGCCAAGATAAGTTAGTTTCCCTGACTAAGCCTGTCAGGAAATTAGTTCAATGAATTGATAAACCAGCCACACTGATCAATGTTTCAGCTGTGAGTTCCAAACCAGTCAATAGCTCAGTGAGCTCATGCACATGTATGCAGTGATATGTGTTTAAGATAAAAAGTTTGAATTGTAGCAGAACTGACTTTGCTTTCTAGAGAGTAAATGTTTGATGGTTCAGAACTCCCACATTTCATCAGTGCTGCCGTACTTGGTATTTGGTGCAGGTAAAGCATTTGCATGGAAACAAGTTCACAATCTGCGGATGGGGAAGCTTTAAATCTGCAATTTCCAGCCTTTTTCTTTGTTTGTAATGCGCATCCATGAACCCTGAGGTGTGAGGGTGCAGACAGAGATAAACAGACAAAGAACTTAGACTAAAAGGGAAGACTCTGAGAAGAAAGGCTGAGAGCTAGGGGGCAACGCCTAACTTCCAAAAGCAAGTTTGCATACATTTTAAAAGGAACCACCCCCTAATTTTCAAACTGAAATATATTTATAGATGGAAAAAGCATTTTCAGCTTGCATCACTTCATGCCAAATTCCAAGTAAAAAGAAGAGGAATAGCAACTACAAACCTAGGAGACCAGATCAAAAAACGGCTGAGGTTGGGGCAAACTGAACAGCAAACGTAATGGAAAGGAGGGCGAGCCAGAGTAATACAATGTTAAAGAAAACTTAGGAATTAACACGAGTGAGAAGCACCTGAGTTACAGCGATGGAGACCGCACCACAGAGGGGAGAACAGCAATAATAGTATTCCAGGATAGGACATGCAGAGCGATACAGAGCAAGAGATCACAACAAGAAGCATGATAACACTCAATAGTGAGAGGTAGAGCAACAAAGTGGGAGACAGGGAAACACAGTAGCAACAGGAAGGGTAGAGCCAAAACAGGAGGAAGAGGCCATGAAACCCAGGTAAAGAGGCAGCAACAGCCAGAGGAGAAAGGCATAGTAGTTATGTTAGTAGAGAAAGGGTCTTAATGAGCAATAGGCCCGAACATGGGGGGCATTATCACTTCAGATGGAACATCTTGTCATTAGACCCTACACTAGCTGAACTCTTTCCTTCTCCACCATTGTTTGCATAGAGCAAAAGCAGATCAATTCGAGAACTCGATAAGAGCGGACTTTGCAGCTGACAGGACTAAAAACGGAACTACAAAGGGACTTTGCCCTGCAACAACTGCAATAACTTGATAAAAGGCAATTACATCACTCATCCACACATGGGTTACAAAATTAAATTAAGTCACACATCAACCTGTAACACGAAAAACGTACTTTATGTGATCAAATGTCCATGCAGACTTTTCTATGTCGGAATGACCCCACGAAAAGCCGAGACCAGGTAGTCCGAACATAAATCTAATATATGACTAAAAACAGAAAGATCCCCAGTAGCCAAACATTTCCTGAAAGAATTACACTCAATTGCACAGGTTACATTTATTATACTAGAACATGTACTCTTACCAAGAAGAGGAGGCAATCTTCAAGAAGTGGAGGCAATCTTACCAAACAACTACTTCAGCGAGAATTATTTTGGATTGATCGGTTGGACTCAATGTCAGAGAGGAATGAATGTTGACTGGGACATGAGCTGTCACTTATGATCTATTACTTAACTTGAACTAGGTTCTTCATTGGACCACAAACAAACTGAGTGACATTATTTCCAACATTTTTGTATGATAGGTTTTGCTCATACAGCACACATTAGGTCACATGTTGTACCCACAATTCTTTCAACACCAGATTACGGTCCCCCTTTTCTTCCTTCAAACAGGTTTGCACACATCTATGATGACTAATCCAGATTCACACATGTAACGTTGGTAAGATATTCACGATTCCACTCAGACCATTCATTACTAATTACCACCATTACATTTGTTTATTCACTGATCTTCTCCATAGTTAAGTACATGTGGACATTGTGTTTCAATACTTTCTTCTAATTATCATCATGACTCTTCTCTATACATATGTATTCATTTATATAATTTATCAGTGGAATGATGACACTTACTCTTAAACCCATCAATATAAGTTATCACCCTAATAACACTTATTCTTAGGTCTATTTCATTGCACACCTTCAAAATCCTGTGTAGTGCATTCATCCCTTTTTCATTAGTACACATGGATACTGCGTTTCAATTTCTTTTTCCAAATACATAAACCATCACAAGATGGCGATCCTTGAAACGCTCCCTTCTCTGAGAACACAAATATGACTCACAACAGCGTCTATCTCCTTGACAACCGTATGAGCTGTAAACAGAACTGCCACCTTTCAAACACCGCTTTCCGCGCAGCACAGGTAAACAGCCTTGCTGTGTTTGGTAAAACACCTTTCCAATTGCTTTTGATTTAAGTATAGGTCCTTTGACTAATTCCCAATTCGAAACCATAGACTCTTTAGAATGGCAATGATCCAATGCTTGTCAGAATCACTGTAATAGTGCGAGTCTCGTCCGCAGAACAAAGTGCTTCCCTCTGTTTGTCGTAATCGGGGGTGTAATAACGGTGAGCAAATCCCGCTTTCTGGCTGCTAACTGAACTTTCATTTTGTTAACACTACATGTAAAGGATTGCGATAACATAAAATTACACGTCATTTCTCTGTAGATTTTTTTTTTCCACCTAACATTCATGCATTCACATACCGGACAGACCAAACCTTTCCACCAACATCCATTATCCTTTGGGCGGACTCATTACAGCTGGTGAGTACCTCGACTACATAACATAAATGCAACATATGACTGTGTTGTGGGAGCCAGCGCTTATTCACAAGCGACTGGTCCCGCATGCAGTCATTCACATATATACTCTGGCTATACATTTTCTGTACATTCTCTCATTAGAATAGATGCATATTCAAGTTCCTCATTGGTTCGCACCAGAATCTTTTCCTCGATAACAGGGCCATCTTTTAGGATCACAGGTCAGTCAATGCGTCATTTTCTTGATTTTGAATAGAGCTAAGTCTTCCTACTGGAAATTACAAGCTAAAACACACATTATTGACTTATATATTTCAGAAAACCCAGTATGTCCTGTACCTGATGAAGGGCCATGCCCAAAATGCATTGTACGACAACAGTGAACCTTACGCTCTTGAGGAAATACTTTAAACAAGCTCACATGAAGTGACACCGAATGTTTCACGTTAAGACTGCAAAATTGTTCAAAATGTAGTTATTCTTGATTTTAACTTTTATTTATGATAATTGCTACCATCAACTGGTAATGTCTATATTGATTTATATTGAAATGTGATGTATACATGCGTCTTTGACATGTACCACTAATGTACCTTTGCTTTAAAAAATGTGAATAACTATTATCTTGGTTTAATTTTGCAATTAAATTACACACTTGTGAAGGCGTTAAACCCGAAATTATTGTTTCTTGAATACTTTTGCTGATTTTGTCAGCCTACAGTGTGCCCTGTTGTCCCCCATGAGTGGGTGGACCTCCCAAGTTCTTGTTCTAATGTTAGCCTTGTAGCCAAGACATGCACAGGAGGAACTACATTTTTGAGTAATACTTGTGAAAAATCACTATTGACATAATTTGTTTGAATTCTATTGATAAACATTGAGTGTGCACCACTACTATCCTCTTTCTGTTCTGTGTCCTAATGTCATGAATATGCAGCTTGAGAGCACACACCTACAAGTTATTGCGTGAGAGCATTTTCCACAAGTGTTATACATTATTTGCCAGATAACCTAAAATACGATTACATTGTTTCTAGTATTTTCCAAACTTTTAACATTATGCACACATTGGACGGCTGTCCAACACCTTTTACTCTTGCAAAGGTGAATACTCATTTTTACTCTATAAATTTGGATTTACTCTTCTAACCTCAAAATGGGTAGTAAAATACTCCCACCTCAAAATCCTATCTGGAGCACTGCCTGGTGAACTGTTAAAGCTTTAGGAGGTCCGAGCCTGACGGAGGGTGACCTACATGAACTTTTTGTTTAACTGTGAAAGAACTTTTGGAACGCTAGAATAAGTGACTTGGAAGGCCAGGTGGGCCTCGGGCCACATTTGATTTGGAACTGCCTTTGTTTTGAGAACTTGAGCAAGTGTCATCCTGTCTACAGGGGCCACCTTACTCAGTGCTGTCCAATGTGGGGGTTTGAGGGGGCTGACTCGGCCATCTTGATCCTTTGTTATAACTCTAATTTTCCTTTGCATGCATATTACCCTTTACACACTTTTTGTATAAGAGATAGGGCAGGCATTAGGTACAGTTAGTATAGGCCATTTTGATTTGACAAAGACTGACTAAGACTGTTTTCTTTATTTGATGGTAGGGACTACTCCCATCATAGCTATAGGGCAAAGCAGGAGTTTTTCTAAATCTTGAAAACTGAATAATGGTTTAGAAACTTGTACCTCTTGTTTGAGCATCATACTTGTGATACCATGCCTCCCTTATATGAGTGAGTAACAAACGTGTATCTGTATGTGATGGGAGTTTCTTACATGGAGTGCTCTTTTATTTTTTACATAGCAAACATTGGCCTGTTCTATATTAACAGCGTTGTTGAGCGAATTTTCAAGTTCAAGCAAAACCAGCAACATTGGGCTAAGCATGGAATTCCACGGGAACTGCAAACGAATATTTCAGGTAAATCTGTTTTAATGTCTTGGTTTTTCAAACAAGTATTTATTGATGTCTTCTCCTACAAGTTGTTTCCTTTTAAAGGATTTTCCTAAAAACATTCCCTTCCTGTAAATGGTGTTCTGCAAGTGGTTTTCTACTCCCTAGCTGGTTGTCTCCACTGTAGGTCTTTCACGCATCCTTGCTGTTCTATCTAAACAATCTCAACAGTGTTGTACATTTATTGCAGCAATTTTGAAAAATTGATATTTACTTTCTGTGGTCAGTTATAGACTTTTGGCTTTCTCTAAGCTGTCTTTCTGTTAGACTAAGTCTTTTAGGGAGTTGTGGGTGATTTTTCTATTTTTTATTTTGATTTTTCACCTTTCAAAATTCTTTGTGGCAAGTAATTTGAAGAGATGTTTCTGCATTTGCACCCCATCCATAGTGCCTTATTGTAGAAATGTATCATGCCAAAGTTCAGAAGTCTTCATAAAGCACTGGGTCGCCAGCAGTATGAAAAAGGTCTACCGGATTAGATGACTTAAATTATCCTGACTGCACTTCCAAGTCTGGGCTTTGTTAAACTGAACGTTATTGAAACCTTCACATATCACCTAGTAGTTGAAGCACAGCAATAGTTTATCACAACAAACCCATTACATGGGAGTGTTTAAGAACTTCAAATTGGCTCTGGCCAGAGGAAGACCTGACTTTTTTAAAATGTATTTTTTTTATTTTTAACTGGTCTCTGGTTTGAGCTATTCGCTCAGATAAAGTTCTCAAATGTTAAGCTTTCACAGAATTCAGTGTTGAGATTTGACACTTCATTACAACTGAATCTGTTGATCCTTTTATCTGGGATGCTATGAAAAAAGTCACACTTAGGACGAGAGGCGGCACCCAGCAAAAGTCTGAAAGCTCTGAAATCAGATTTTGACAACCTGTTGACAAACAAGTCCTGAATTGATTTTATCAAAACCTGATTTCCCACATAGGTCTCCACTTTTTGTTATTCTGTTTGAGGAATCAGTTCATCTCAATGCATTTAATAAAGCTGTTAATGCTTTTATCAAGCCACATTTTAATGAAATGTTTGAAGTGTGTCTCAAATGAAAGAAATGAACACATGAGGGACAGTGGAAAAGAGGCAATGAGTTTAAATTGGCTGAAAAGAAAAGTTGAAACAACTCTATTGTTCCAGTCTCCTCCTCCTGTAAAAATGCTAGGTGTCTACATTGATGTCCCATTATCAATGAATAGACAAGTTAGTGCCATCGCCTCAGCAGCTGCACAGAGCACTAAACTCATAAATGTCATAAAACCCTACCTCACCAAACCAAACTGCCTTGCAATAGCTAGAGCAAACATAGGTGCAAAGCTAGACTATCGTAATGCTCTCCTAGCTGGCACTTCCATAGAAAACTTAAACAGACCCCAAACTACACAAAACCATGCCCTCAAAGCAGCTCTGAGCATCTCCAGAAGGGATCACATCTCCCAAGCCACACAGGCAGCGCATTGGCTCCCGGTTAACGACTGCATTACCTTTTAAAATCATTACCATCACGCACAAATGCCTCAACTTCACTGCACCCACTTAACTATCAGAAGCCATATCCAGAACCACTTCCTCACGCCCTACCAGAACGCAATATTCCAACCAACTCCACACCCCACATCTGCAGGGTCAAAGCAGGCGGGATTGGCTTCCCATACGTAGCCCTAAACTCTGGAACTCACTACCTACTACTCTGAGCGGAAACCTCCCTCCATGCCTTCTGGAAAAACCTCAAAACCTCTCTCCAACTAAACGCTCCTCCACTACTTGCTCCCGCTTCTACTTCTCTGACTACCTCTCCTCTTAACAGTGCGTTGTAATGTAAATGTAAAATGTTTATGTAACTAAGTCTGCTCACTCTCTGTAACAAGCACCACGATGCCTACATGCTGCTGTGCGCTATACAAAAACAAATAAATGAAATACATTGTCCCTCCCCATTAAATCCTTGGACAGTCCATTTACAACGGTTTGTAGTCTGTCAATACTAAACCCCAGCAACCTTCAGACACCCAGTCACCATTCCACACTGCACATGTACTACTTTCTAGTCAGTCAAAAAGCAGGAGATCACTAGCAATTTGCCCGAAATTGGACATTTCTGCGCAGTGATAGCCCATGCAAAGCTAGCTTCATGAGGGGTCACATCAGGCTCCTGGTCACCACCCTCTGTGCCCTTTGTAATGCCCCATTCAAGCCTAGCAATGTTGCTCAAGCAATTCTTGTCCCCAACCTTGCTTCCCTGGAATCTCTGCAACCTGCCTTGTCAATCATGTTATTACACCTTGATCCTAAATGGGAAAATTGCGCTGTGTCACTGTCTGCGTTATGAGGCTTAATTTTGCGTTCTGGCAAGTGTGCTGCAATCACTGCTATGGTCCCACAAGAAAGGATCATCTCCGAGCCTTCCTCGGTCACCCATTGCACAGCTTCCAAGATTGCTACAGGACGTGCATAGGAATAGCGAAAGGCGAAGGTGGCACAAGCTGCATTTACATGCCCGCACTGCAGAGGCAAGACTGGCCTTTTTGGTATATATACTGGCAGCATTTGGCCCACAGACCATGTGCACATAACTGACCATAGAAGAAGTGCTGCAAGCAGGCAGCCACATGCCTGACACTGCTGTGGCAACAGGGTAGCAAAGATGTGTGAAAGAGTGACCCATAAATGATATTCCCCTGCAGTTTGCAGTTGTCTGGGAGCAGAAGGGGGTGGGGGTTCACATGGAGGTGCCCAGAAAGCCAGACAGCTCCTCTGGTTAAGGGAGAGTCAACAATACAGAGGCCTCACACATAAAGACTGGGACAACTGGCTGCATGTTGGGGGTTCCTGGTTGCCCACATGTGGGGCTGCTGACTGTTTGCGAGTATACCACAGCCTTGGATGGAAGGGGCTGAGGGCAGCCAGTGTCAGCGGTTTGCCCACCACCATCCCAATGAGGTGGGCAAATGTGCAATGTGAAGTCGAGGCTGTGCAGAGAATCTGGGAGGGGGATGGGGCATGAGAGGTAGAGACTGCAGCAGGAGTGTCCAGCTCCTTAAAGATTTTTGGCTGAGTTGTTAGATGCTGCAGAGACGTGGGCTTGGATGTGAGCTTTCTTCTTAGTGCGGACAGTCGGTACTGCCTTTGGAGCAGACGGCAAGACAGTTTGTAAGAGGGTGCACATGATTCCCGCCATTTCCTCTCAGCCACCCTACACTGCGTTTTAAGGGTGATGAGGTTTGAGTTGTACCCAGAGTTGCACTTGGCTTTGGGTTCAAAGTGGATCCTCATGACTGGGGCAAGTAAATTGAGAGTGTTGGAGATAGAAGAAACGAGGTTGGAAAGGGCTGTGTCGGGATGTGAGTCAGCCAGAGGTGCAGGAGGGGGAGAGAACGATGCAGCAAAAACCTCAACTGACACACGCTTCATGGGTTGGACGTCCTTGGCCTCAAGCCAAGGGATCGTATCTCTCCAGCACTGTAATCTCTTCATTGGCTCCCAGTGGCGGAAAGGATCAAGTTCAAGAACCTCTGCATTGTCCACAAGGCTTTCTGGTGCCTGGGACCGCAATACCTCCAACTCTCTACTGAAATATCTCCCTACTCCAGCTCTTTGCTCTTCCACTTCCAACTCCTTGAGGGTCAGTCACTTCTCCAAGCAACGTGTTGGGGGCAGATCTTGCTTCGGCTGGTGTCTCCCTGCTTCTCTGAAACATGAGCAGAACCATCTCCAGTTTCGGAAGCACCTCAAGACCTTCCCCTTTGCGTCTGCCTTCTCTCTTCCTCTCCCCTGCTGATCTCTTATATGATACATGCACTGGTTACCTGGCAAACCTCTGAATTCAGGCCCAGGTCCCTGCCTGTCCAGCTACAAACCCGTACTGCCTCCCCCCCCCACCCCCTGCGCTTGTTGTCTGTCTGTAACCCTACAGTCCCCTCTTCTGCACTTCTAACACTCTCATTTGCCACCCGTTGGCTGCACTACTTGTTGTTTCCTGATGCCTTGTCCTGTACTTATCCATCCCTCCACCCCCTGCCACTTCTCCCCTACCCGCTCTCCTGCACGTGCGCAATCTGAATGTCACTAGGCCTAGTAAGATTGTTGTTTTTATACTCTGTTTCCCCTTCCTTTCCTTGTCGCGCCTTGAAACACTTGTGTATAGGCGTGTTATGAATGCCATATTGTATATCAATGCTGTGCAAGTCAGGATAGTACCATTGGGCTGTGGCCCAATTCCACTCACTCCTGGTGGTGACCGTCAGCAGCCTTGGCATGCTCGTTTAGACTGTGCATGAATGTCAAGAACGCTGAAGGGATCCCCCGAGGGGGGGAGGGAGGAATTATTCTAACTGAAATAACGGCCTAATTTGTGTAGTACTGGGCTGCAGCTTCATCTGAGACTGTGATTTGCAATCTTGACTGGTGTTCCTTGATGGCCCAAAGTTCTGTGCCGGCCGCTTTGTAAGAACATTTTTGAGCAGATAAATTACTCTCTGGGACTACTGGGCAGACTGCAGTCATATCGGGCCAACTATGAGAGTGGCATTGTGGAGACTCATAGGACACGTGTGTTGTGAGGAGCAGGGACACTCTTGTTTGGGTTAAATCTTGGGACTTCACTGTTAATCTTGAGCAGAATTTGCTCTCAGAAAGACTGGGTAGTTTGAGTGGCCAACTGGATCCTAGCCTCTTTGGTCCCAATTTTTAGGTTCCTGTGGTGACCAACTGAACACTGTGATACCTCAAATTGTCACTGATTCACTGGTGGAAACACCTAAGCGGAGCTGGTCTGCTTTAGCCTGAGAAATTGCTGAGCGTCAAGTGATGAACTAGCCTGTGATTGCACCCACCATGACTGATTGTTTTACTGGGTGGGTTGCCCAGATTTACAAAGTTGATCATTACAGCTCCCCGCAAACTCGACCACCCCCTCAACCCCCTTCCACATCCTTCCGCCACCTGTAGAAGGTAACAGTTCTGTCATGTGGGAAAGTGAAGCAAATCATTCCTATGGTGGGATCTACTGAAGTTGGGCAAACTGAAATGGCCATTGTCAACTGACATTGTCCTAGATGATGATGGAAATTGTGAATAGCCAGGTGGCAAGATGGGGGTCGGGGGGGATTGGTGAGGACCTCTTGTTGCTCCCTACTAATGTTGGGAGGATATCTGATAGGACTATGATGGTAAATTCGAGTTCTAGCTGAAAGACTTGGTGGGGACTCTGATCTGCAGCACAGATCCAAGTTACGGATTGGAGAGATAAAGATGTGGAGGGGAAGGGTTTTGAAGGGACAATATCAAACTTGCTAGCCTACCAAATGTGCCCAGGATGATTCAATGACTGGCTGGTTGAGCACTTTGTCAGCAATGGGGGGTTCTCTTTTTCTTCAATTGAGCGAGTGCCTATAATTCTGCCAAGATCTCTACATAATCCTGGGTCTTTTCCAAAGGCCACCACCACCAGGTTATTCCGCTTTCGAGATTGATGTGCTGCTTCAAAAGACTAGGCACTAAGGACCTTTGGCTATGGTGAATACTAAAGTCCTTTTGGTCTGACTTCAACAAGTAGATGCGAAGATAGTGGCCGTTATTTGATTTTGTTAAAAGGGAAGTTTGATGAAAGTTGTTTCCAGCCAGGCTTTAACTTGTATAGGGTGGGAAAGCTTGGTTTTTAATAACATACAAGATTTGGGTTAAAGAAGGGGGCAAGGTAGCAAGAGAAGTACATTCACAGCATGGCTCTCCCATTGGGAGAGTATAGAGACAATGGTACCCTTATAGAGGTGGTGGAGCTGTGACGCAGAAATGTACAGGGCTGGTTCAGAAAATCAGCACCTGATTCTTCCTTCTCCCCTTAAAATAGTGCCATGGTCTCGCCCATATCCTCCACATAACCGGCTTTGTAAGATGGTATGCGTTATGCCTTCCTGCCTGACGTGGGCCACTCAGTAGCAGTGACCATTCACTCAATCATCAAAAATGCCCTTCTAAGATAAATTCAGGATAATTAATAGTGCGCCCTTGAAGAAAAGTTTCTGGATATACAAAGGCCTATGCATCCACCAATCCCATTGAGCGGACCCTGCGACAGAATCCTGCTGGTTACTGTAGGCGTGGACCACCTGTTAGAGCGACCGGTCTTGTCCCATTTAGTGTCTAAAATATTAAAGTATCCCACCATCGTTGTCTCCGCCATCGTCTGAAGTATCAATTTTGCTTATCCTACCCTATTAAATCTTTCATAACTGTGGTGTGTGTATACATATTTACTAGTGTAATCCGATCTGCCCAAATTCTACCTATTACCCTAAGGAGTCTTCCTTCTTTGTCATTTTGTGAGCTCATAGGCGGACATGGAGTGGATTTCTTGTCCAGTTTAGTCCCATCCTGAGAGTCCCTCGTAAAACCAGAATGAAGAAATCTGGAATGTTGTCTCTAACCAACTAAGTGAGTTTACTGCAATAGAAAACAATCTGGCTCATGGTGCTTTAAATATTGGAATATAGCCCATTTGACCTTGTCCCCCACTCCTTTCACATTCCAAAACATACATTTAAGAATTGCATCACACTTCATTTCCAAGAAGATGATCAAACCCATTCCTCCATGCCGTGGCATCTGTCCCATGGTTTTAATCTCCCTAGTCTCTGTACGCATCCAGTGTCAAATAGCTAACACCAAACACTACCCTACCCTCACAACTCACCACCCCACACTTGCTCAAAATTAGAAGCATTTGTTACACGAAAAAGTTTGATTAACCAAGACAACCACCCACTAAGATAATTAGGTGAATCAAGAGGCAGATTTGTTTGCATAATGCTGCCATCTGTATAAACAAAAATAAGACCCAAGGCTTACTTTATCAACATCCCAAATGTTTTATATTTTCACCACGCAGCATAACAATAAGCACAACCAGATGTGTCAACATGGTCACAACCTATATTTACTGTTTTACAACCCCACCTTTATCCCACCCACCCCGGGTATGGATACCCAATAACCCCTAATGGTGAAACGGCGTCCATTGCAATATCCCAACCAACATGGGGAGTATCACCAAAGACCCTCTGTATCTAATGGTCTACAATCATAACCCCAAGAAGAGGAGCAGGTTTACAGAGAACACCTCAGTTGAGGTTTAGCCCCAAAGAGTGCGTTAGAGCCTACCAATGGGGCTAGGCCACCCTCACCCCATATTTGTGTTGAAAAGAGAACCATGCCGCCTCCTGCGATCCTCCCCCACAATGTAGTAATGAGGTCATATTTTCCATCATGTAGAGATCTGTAGCCTTACTTGCGCATTACCTTTCATACAACAAACTTTCTCTTTTCCATGCAATAACCAAATGAGCTCTAGCAGCAAGAAGTGGACCAAATCCCTCGTCCTCTTCCAATCCATCTATTATCAATATAGTCGTGCTGACTGTCAATCCACCAACCTCCATAATGCATCCCAGGACTTCTTCCAAAAAGCCTGCACCTTTACACAGGACCACCATATTGGGGCTAGACCACCAGGCAGGCCGAACCATGCTAAGAGCCTACAGGTCTGAACTCGTGGAAGGCCTAACTCCTTCCCTTTGCCCAATCTAGAACGCCAGGTCCACACAAAAGGTAAGGTACGACTGAGGTTTATTATAGCCAGTAAACCACAGGGATAACATGCATGAAAGGAAGCTCATGCATCTCTCAATGAACACTGGCTTGCAGGCCAGTTTTGATGACCTGTCATGTCACAATTTGTGTCACTCTCTGGGACCTTCTCAAAAACCTACCTCTACTCTGGATAGGTTGCTGAGTGGTAGGTCCCATATAGGAGCCTATAGAGATGTGATGTTATTGGAGGCTGCTGTCAGGTGCTATGCTTGGACCATCTCTGAAAATTGTTACTCTGAAAATGTTAGTGAGCTGGCCCCATGATTGGTCAGTGCCCCCGCCATCCGCCCCTAGGGTCTGTGAATTTAGTTGGCTGAACTGTAAGCTCCCAAGCCTGGGACAAACTCTGTTCCCAGCCCACGGGACACCTGTGAACGGTGTCTGTGCAATTAAGGGTCTGCAAGGTGCAACTATGTGTTAGCATCATAACCGTGTGTAAGCCATAGCTGCCATTAGAGCGTTCGTTTCCCAACACAGAACTGTAGCGTGGATGTAAGTCTGGTCAGTGAGACAGGCTGATCTTCCCAGCCACCAAATCTTGGCAGCTCCTCAGCTTGGCCAGATCACGTGCTTGGAGAAAATGTTTGAGAGCACAGGAGCTCGGAATTTGTCTGTATTTTGTCAGAGGGCGCGCCTCTCCTGCAGCCGGTGTTACTTTGGTTCAGCGTGAGGAATGTTGTTCGAAACATGAATGTTGTTCGCAACATTGCGACCTTGGCAGTGGCTTCGTTCCTGCCACAGTTGTTCTGCCTGCACAGCATTCTGTGAGGCTTGGGGTCTGAGTCGATCGTGACCTACTAGATTTCCTAAGCCATGGTCTGGCTTCTGCTATATGCGTCTTCCATAGTGTCCATAGGTTAGTGCGTCATGGCTGTCGGGTCCCTTTAGTGCAAAAAACAAACAGGTTGTTGATCATTTATACAGTTAAAATGGAATAACATGGAGAATAACATGGCAAATAACCCATGTTATTCCATGCTTCTTGCTTCTTGCGTTACTGCGGTGCTGTAGCAAGCCTAATGGCAAAAATAATAAACATGCAGACAGTATGTATATGTCACTGTCCTCTAACTCGTAGAGCTATATACCGGTGTTCTTCGTGTAATTGGGTGCGAGTGTCCCGAGTGTGCGGGTAGCACGTGTGCTTCATGTCTAACGTAGCCAAGTCTTTGTGATGTCTCGAACGACTCATGGCATGGCTTCTTGGTGCTTTAGTCTATACTGTCCGTGTAACTGTCTCCAGCGCCGTCTGGTGTCTCTTCGTCCACTCTGGATAAGATCTGTACTGCTGCATGGTTGTAGGGCCTGCTGGAAGGGTACCTCTCGTGATAGCTGTACATCGTAGGAGCAGTGGGAATTGATGCGAGTTCGTATGAATGGTGTCCATATTGTCTGGTTTCTTCCTGTTGAAAGGTTTTTCGGGACGGAAGGCATATTCTGACCTTCCCTCTCCAACAACATATGCCAATAAGTATCCCTTTGACCACATCCCCACCTACACCTCGGATTCACCATTTTGACCCCATGCATTTTAGATTGGCACGCTATAGATGTTTTAAGCTCTCCTGCTGATTGCCACCCATAATCTCATCCACATCCCTCCCCAGATACCACTCCCATTTTCCCCTCCAGATCCTCTGTACTTTTCCCCTTTGCAGTTAACAGAGCGACTTACAAGCATGAAATGAAACCCCTGCTTTCCGTATGTGTATCCAAAAAGAATTCCCTTTCAGTGGGATCCCGCTGAATCTTGGACTTCCACTTCTCTGCTGTCAGTTTACCCTTCAGCTGTAAATACAAGAATACAAAGAGCTTACCAGAGGTTTCTAAATCCTGTATAGGTATTTACTTCCCCTTAACCCAAACCTTTCTAATCCTGCCTCGTACCATGCCTAAAATGTCAAAGGGTCCAGCAGTTCATCCCTCAATGGTGGAGCCTGTATGTGGCTTAACGGGGAAGGCCACATAGTGACCCCATTAATCTCTCTGTAGATATTCCATGGCACCCTCAGAATACTATTCTCCTTGGCCTGCCTCAGAATCTTTCCTATCGGAGCCCAAAGCCATTCGGCCACTGTAACGGGTCGCAAGCAAAAGTTCTCCAAGTAAACTCACTGTTTCTGGCGGGCCATCCGCAAGTGGGGAATCCATGCTTTCAACTGTGCTACTCTATAATAAATACACAGGTCCAGAAATCTAACCCCTCCCATTTCCTTGGGGAGCACCAAAGTATCATAGGCAATTTTCTGCTTCTTTCCCTTTGTGACGAATCGTGGAATTTGTCACTTCTGCCCAGGGGGAGACTTTCCCTGTGAGGCTAGGAAGGTGAGCCTGCTACGCAATACTCTCCCTAGGGGTAGAGGCAGAGGGATCTCATGGGGGAGACTCCCCCTATGAGGACAAGGATTCCTGTTCTAATGAGGAACTCCTAAACAACATAGCCCTAACTAGTCTTCAAAACCAGCCAGTGAAGGAAAACCTGCACCAACTAAAAAAATGTATTGTCAACCAGAGTCTGATTGTACCATGAAGAGGCATCTATATGGTACTGAGACGAATAAAACCATTGGAAGCAAGTGAAAATAGAACAGAGAAGAAGGACTTTAACACTACGCTGGGGAAATCCCATGGCAGCGCCATAAATCTTGGAGGTGGATACCTTGGTGGGAGGAGAACCCGCGAGTTTCAAATCAGCTGGGAGAGAGAGGCTGAGAGAAACTTGGACGCTGTGGGTCCAATGGTGGAAAGAAGCCAGAGTGCAGCTTCTTAAGCGTGGTGCTGGAAGAGAGATGAGATGCAAGAGACGGAGCTGGATGCAATGCATCCTGAGACGCAGCAAGCAAGAAGTGGTGGTGTGACCGTGTCACGGTGGACCTCGGGGGTCCCTAAACAACACCAATACCTTTTTCTGAAGGGCATCGTGGAGCAAGCTGACTGAACGAAAAACGGAGTGAGAAGCCAACCTGACCCCTGATGAGGGACCCAGCCTACCAGAAATCCCGGTGATGTCAACATCGAGCCACAAAGGTAAGGTAAGTGGGAGAATGGGAGACAGAGAACTGCTGGAGCGTGCATACTCGTGCAAGTAGAGACGAAGCGTCAAACATATGTGAAAGGTGAACATCATTATTGGAACACACACTATCGTTCACACAAAACCTGTTGCACTAAGATCCAAAATTCATTAGCTAACAAGATCTCTTCTCCAAAACAAATATCTTTTAAAAAAAAGTTACCTCCCTATTCAAGTTAACACCCTGAAAACCTGTCCTAACCTTTCTAAACCTTTACAATGTTTTAAATTTATTCAAGTGTCCACCCGAGAAGTGGAAAACATAGCCTTGCTCAAACCTTCCAGATGCCAGGGAGATACCTGCCCCGCATCTATAATTAAAGAAGCAGCTAGCGACCTTGCCTCTTTCATCACCACTCATCATTCCGCACGTGCACTGTCCCAACTAACCTGAAGAACTCGTGGGTACTTCTGTTAAAGAAACCCTCCTTGGATCCAAGCATCCCAACCAACTATAGACCCATCACAACATTCCTCTTTCTATTGAAGATCATTGTTTTTCTTTTTTTTAACTTTATTTTTTGGTATTTTCCGTATACAACAGAAAGAAAGAACAAACGATGCACCAACAGGGTGCACATTAAACAATATCCCTCCTACCCATCCCTTCCCAGTCATCCCCCCCTCGTGTCTCTCGTTTACTGTGCAGATGCCTTGTTGACACTATGGTCGATGTTTTCACTCCTGAGTATTCTTCTCTTACAGACCATTTATCCCGGTCTGTCCTAATTGAGAGTTCGGGGTTTCTGAGTCTGAGGATTCTGTACTGTTTATCAGGTATGACACTTATGGACCCCATATATCCGGGGGACGCGCATGTAATGGAAGCGTTCTAATGAATTCTGTGTCTAAGTCTTGACAATATATGATGTCTTCGATCTAGGGGAGCGGGCCTTTGCCCCATGTCATTGCTACTCTTCTCCGGGCCAGAACCATGAGGAGTGCTGTCAATCTGCGTGTTGCTGGTTGCATGTGTCTGGTAAGTCCCAGGAGGGCGCCCAGGGGGAGCGGGGTTATCTGCTCTCCCACAATTTTGGAAGCTTTCTGAATGACGGCGGACCAGAAGCGGTGCACACCTGGGCAGCTCCATGGAAGAAATCTGCGTTATCGGATGAGCATCTTTCGCATTGGGCCGAAGTTTCTGGGTGGTGAATCTTTTTCTTGGCTGGTGTATAATACGTTTGGTAAATAAAGTTAAATTGGATCAATTTATATATCGTATTTAATGCGATTTCTTTGGGTTTGTCGGAGGATGTATGTCCAGTCCTCTGTGGGTATTGGCTCCAGAATGGCTGTTTCCCACTTCCTTTGGGCTCGGGGGTTGGGCTTTCTAGTGTCTTGTGTAAGAGATCTGTACAAGGTTGACACTAGTCTTCCCTCTCCCTGAGCTTGGATCACACTGTGTAGCAGGGTCCACATGGGAGGCTGCTGAGGGAACGTGGGGAATACCCCCTGGAGGGTGTGGCATAGTCTAAAATAGAGGAATACATCTAGGGAGGAGTTAGCTCCTCTGTCTTTGGCCATTTGTAGGGTTAGAAAGGTGCCCTCTGGGAACAGATCACCCAGAGATTGAAGGTTCAATTTGTCAATCCATATGAGAAACACTTTTTCATTTGTGAGGGGTATTCCGGGGATGAATTTAATGGGAAGTAGGGGGGAGTACCGTATGGTTATGCCATATTCTTTGGCCATCTTTATCCAGATAGCATATGTGGATAGAACTGTGTTTAGTGTCTTATGTGGGACGGGGAGATTGCTAATAATGACTGCGCTAAGCAGGTCCGGGGACGCTAGCGCTATTTCCACTTGCACATGCGGACGGATGTAGTGAGCCGAGTACCAATGACTCAGAAATTGTGCCTGGGCTGCCCAATAGTATTTTTCAACATCCGGGAGAGCCAAGCCTCCCTTCGCTGTTGGCAACGTTAGGGTGTTGTAGGCCACTCGTGCCGGTTTCCCGGCCCAGAGTAGTTCTAAAATCAAACTCTTGACTTTTTGAAAGTAGGATTTGGGTACGAGTAGTGGGATGTTCGTAAAGAGGTAGAGCAATTTGGGGAGGATAACCATTTTCGCCAGGGAGGTCTTGCCCCAGAGCGTCAGCGGAAGAGACTTCCATCTCTGGACACGTTCTTGTACGGAGTGTAACACTGTTTGGTAGTTATCTCTAAATACCTCGTGATGATTGCGGGACATGTAAATGCCCATGTAGCGCACTTTGGACTTTTCCCATTTGAACCCATGATCATCCCTGAATTCTGTCGTGTGGGGGGTTAAAGGAAACACTACTGATTTAGAGTGATTTGTTTTGAGGCCTGACATTCTCCCGAATTTTATCACTTCCCTTATTACAGGGTTCAGATTGTTTTGGGGATCGCTGACGAATAGCATGACATCGTCGGCGTAGAGAGAAACTATCAATGTATGGGGCCCTAGTTTCAAACCGCGGTGACGATGTTCGGCCCGTAGCCTCGACGCCAAGGGCTCCATCACAAGGGCAAAGATGAGGGCTGAAAGCGGGCAGCCCTGTCTTGTTCCGCGTTCCAGTGTGATGCCTGGGGACCTAATGTTACCAACTGTGATGGATGAGCGTGGCTTGTTGTACAACAGTGACACTAGTTAAGGAAGAAGTTGCCTAGGCCCATCTGCCTGAGCGTTGCAAACATAAAGGGCCACTCGACAGAATCAAACGCTTTCTCTGCGTCTAAGAGAACTGCAGTTGCCTGTTGTGACGGGTCAAGGGCCTCAATAACGCCGAACAGCCTCCTGATGCCATAGGTTGTGCTACGACCTGGGATGAAGCCGGCCTGGTCGCCGAGCCCCAGGGCCAGCATCAGAGGGAGCAACCTCGTTGCTAGAATCTTCGCTAGGATTTTATTGTCCAGATTTATTAAAGAGATCGGCCTGTATGAGGCACAATCCTCTGCAGGTTTGCCGGACTTATAAAGTACCATCACGTTGGCTTCGCACATCGTGGGTGGGAGTGAACCTCGTTCTATCGACTCCTCGAAGACCTGACCTAGAAGGGGGGCCACTATTGAAGCGTGTGCTTTGTAAAATTCCGGTTAGTCCATCTGGGCCCGGAGCTTTCGTGTTTGGGAGGGCTTTTATTGCTTCCTGGATTTCTTCCAGTGAGATCGGAGCGTTCAAGGGTTCTCGTAGTTCTGCGCTGACCCAGTAAAGTTCAGTGTCATTAAGAAACTCTTGTATTGCTCCTGGATCTGTGGCACCCTTTGAGCTGTACAGGGTGTGGTAGAAGTCGTGGAATGCCTCGCAGATGTTTTCTTCGGTATATACCCGTTGGCCTTGTGCATTCTTTATACGTTCGAAACGAGGTGGAGTTTTGTCGATCGAGAGAAGGCGGGCTAGCAGGGCTCCAGGCTTCTGACCTTCTCCATATTGTCTAATCTGATGCCAGCGGCCCAGGAATTTTAGTTCTTTCGGCCGTGTCTCTAAAGTTCTTGAGTTCCACTTTCATCTTGGCTTGGAGTCGTGGGTCTGGGGAGACGGAGGATTTGAGCTCTAGGTCTTTAAATCGGTGCTCACTATCCGTGAGTTCTCTGCGGATTTGCTTTAGCATGCTGTTATCTTTTGCCAGGCATATTCCTCTCACATAGCATTTGAGTGTTTCCCACACTGTACTAGCTGAGTCGACTGAGTTTTTGTTCGTGTCAAGGAAGGAGATTATTTCCTGGCTTAGTTCTGCAGCGAAGATGGTGTCAGTTAACAAGCCTGTTTTAAATCTCCAATGAAGACCAGGGATCGTAGAGCCTGCTAGGGTGGTTTCAAGTACGACCATGGAGTGGTCTGAAAAGGACCTTGGCATGATTTGGCTTTTCCCCCATTCAAACGGGCTGCGGGCTGAGGCTAGGATATAGTCTATTTGTGAACTGGAGTGGTGAACTGCCGAGTAGAATGTCTATTCTTTGGCGTTCTGGTTGTGGTTCCTCCATGTGTCTGTTAGACCAAATGCATGGCAAATCTCTTGGACCTGGGCACTGGCTTTCGAGGGTGGCCCTGACGTGTTGTGTGATTTGTCAAGCTTGGGGTCGAGTGGGGTATTGAGGTCTGCTCCCCATATAATGGTCGTTGCGTTCGTCTCTCCCAGTTTGGACAGCACCCAGTTGAAGTTATCTGGTCCATCTGTTGGGAGCATAGGAGTTAACCAGGACCACCTCTTTTCCGGCTGGTAGCGTCCTCTCACCAGCAGAGCTCTCCCCTCGGTATCTCTTCTTGAGTCGATCAGACTGAAGTTTGTTCTCCTCTCTATCAGTATCGCGACTCCCCTGGCATATGACGAATAGGATGAGAAGTATCGGTGGCAGCCCCATGATCTGGCCCAATGAGATTCCGAGGACTTTGTGAGATGTGTTTCTTGTAGAAAGGCGATATTAATTTTGTGTCTTCGCAAGTATTGGAGGATTTTCCTCGTTTTCGCCGGGTGGTTGCCCCCACGTATATTCCATGTGGCAATCCTAAATGTCGTCATTGTCTCGTGAGCGAAATTTCATGGGCATGCTGGGCCGAGGTTCAACGGTAGGCGTGGAGTCAAGGCATTCGGGGGGAATCTGAGGTCTTGGCTTCTGCTTGCTTGATTTCCGTGGTGAGGTTGGCGAGAGATGAGGGTACGAGACACTTGGTGACTTCTTGGAACTGGGATCTCTCCCTTGAGTGGGCAACCCCCAACTGGCCCAAATTGAACTAACTCTGGTTGGCAAAACAGCCAACGTTGCTGTGCATGGGGCGCTGGTGGCCCTCCAAGAGGGGCTGGTTCCCCACGTCTGTTACTAGATTTGTTCCGTGGTGGTGAAAGTAGTTCGCCTGGGTGATACTTTGCCTTAATAGTGTGAAACCGTCTGGCAAAAGTTACGGAGGGTCTCTTCTGGGTCCATTGCCTCTTTGTGGTCTGCTGTTATTCGTGACGGGTCTGCATCCGGAGCGGTCTAGGTAGTCACTTGTTTCTTCAGGTGTATTAAAAAATTGGGTTCTGCCCTCGTGTTGGATGCGGAGCTTGGCTGGGAACAGCATTGAGTATTGAATTTGATTTTCCTGCAGCCTGCGTTTCACTGCTGTGAACGATCGTCTTTGCGCCTGTACCGCTTGAGAGAAGTCTGGGAAAAACTGAATTTTGTCCCCCTCGAATTCGAGGTCACCTTTGTCTCTGGCGGCTCTCAGAATTGTGTCACGATCTTTGTAATTAAGCAAGTTTGCTATGATCGGACGAGGGTTCGCTCCTGGGATTGGCCTCGAATTGGGTACTCTGTGCGCTCTTTCGACGATGAACATCTTGGAAAGGACCTCTTCACCAAACAGCTCAACGCAGATTTTTTCCACATGATCTTCCATCCTGGTAGCCAATTGGTGCTCTCTAACGCCTACTAGCCTGATGTTATTACGCCTGGAGCGGCTTTCCAAGTCCTCATTTTTGGCGCATAACGCTTTCATTTGTGATTCTAATGTGGACACTCTGGATGTTAGGGAGGTCGAGCCGTCCTCAAGGTCCGATACCCTTTGCTCCACCGTGTCCAATCTGTCTGCGTGCTTGTCAAGTCTGTGCTGGAGCATGTCTACTTTGGATGAGAGGGTGTCGAGCTTGCTCCCAAGGCTGCCTATACCGGCTTTCAGGTCGAGCAGGATTTCTCTGATATCAAGATCCTGCGCCACAGTCTCATCTTGGATTGCGCTGGGATTAGGGGATTGAGAGCGACTATCGGCCGCAGGTGCCTTGTTTGAAGAGCTGCCCTCGAAGTTGAGTTTTTTCTAGAGTCTGTCTTCCCCATAGTTGCTCTTGTTGTGGAAGCTCCTGTGCCGCCTTTGGTGAGCAGTGCTAAGGATTTGTCGTGCCTATGAGAGACTGGGTTGTTTGAGGCGGTGGTGGTCTTTTTCAGCGGGGTGCCGCCGGAGCCTGCCGTTTTACGGACCGCGGCTCCGTCTCCGCTGCCGCTCGTGTGTGCTCCCCCTCGAACCCCGGGACCGGGTTTTGCAGCTGTCTGGGCCTCCTATGCTACCCGGCGTTGACTCCTGTGGCCGCGCAACAGCGCTCCTGGAGTGTCACGGGCCCCAATTTGCAGGCAGACCCGGGTCGGGAGCCGTCCAATGCTCCGACGGCCTCTGATCGTATGGTTGTCACTTGAGGGGACCCAGGGATTTGTGCGGCAGCCGTCGCGGCCACGTGGGCCAGGGGGGTACGCGGAGCGCTCGTACCTGACCGTCCGGGCCGGGCGCCTGCCTTCTTTTTCCCCTCTCCTGTCAGTTCGACCAGGCTCCACAGGTTTCGTGTTGGCTCAGCGGCCGCCAGTCCTCTCGCCACTCGGGACTCCTTCCTGGTCGCCCACGTAGGCCGCACCTTGTGTCCACGTAAAGGAGGGGCGGCACCTTCTTGTGGGAGATTCGCCACACACGTCCACCGGATCGATGAAATGAGTATATCCCCCTGTGAGGAATCGCTTTCTCTACAAGGGGGAGGCAGCTTCTGTCGGAATACACCACACGGATGCAGCAATTTTTCAGGATATTCGTGGGAGCTCCGCCGAGCTCACAGGGAGGCCGCCATCTTGGACGGCTCTCTAGCGCCCTCTTGAAGATCATTAATAAAGCAGCCTACATCCAGATACAATCATACTTGGTGACCAATAATGTACTAGGACTCTGACAATCTGGCTTCAGACCCCAACATTGCACTGAAACAGCCTTAATTGACTTGAAGAACCAGATCGACCTGAAAGACGAAGGGAAACCTGCCCTCTTACTCCTATTAGATTTGTCAGCTGTTTTTGATCTGGTTGATCATGGAGTGCTTTGTAAACATTTCTCCACAGAGGCAGCAGCATGGAGCCAGTCTTTCTTGAGCAATAGATCCATGAGTTTTCTCATCTTTGGCAGCAGCTGACCCTATACCCATAACATGTGGAGTACCGCAGGGATCCTGTGTCTAGCCTACGATGTACAATGTGTTTACCAAACCACTGTTTGATAATTTGGACTTTCTGGGTATCACCTACACTAATTATGCAGATGACACCCAGAGCCTCATACCTTTGACAGGTGACTATGGCAAAGACTTGGCACTGGTTAACAACATCTGTCTAATCATTCAGGCCTGGATGGCCTCACATGGTCTGTGTCTGAATGATGAGAAGACTGAGCTACTGCTTCTAGCTGCTCTGGCCAATCTGAAGAAACTTGGCAACCATTACCTTTCATTCAACATTGACGGTATTGACATCAAGGTGGCTAAGGAGGTAAAAACAATACTTTAGAACAATGCACTTAGAACAGACTTAAGCATCACCAGAAGACAACATATCTCAGTCCGACGGAAGAACAACTGGCTCTCGATCAAGGACAGAATACAACTTAAAACAGTCTCCCTGACTCACAAATGTTTCAACAACTGAGCCCCTCAATACTTGATGGAAAAATGTACCAAAAATATCTCCTCACGACCTACGAGGACCTTTAATTCCTTCTGCCTAAGAGTCCCCAGATTAAAACTGAAAAAAGTAGGCGGCAGTAGCTTTCCCGTTATGGCTGCCCAACTCTGGAACTCCCTACCTACAACCTTAAAGGAATAGTCCAGTAAAAAATGTTATTTAAAAAATAGATGGGCAACATTAAAAAAAATACTAGCACTTTTTTTTTTAAACTTCCTATGTAAAATTTTGAGCTATTCAAGCTCAAAACTCACAAAAGCAAGCACATGGGCGCATCCATTTTGTGAAATGGATGCCCACCTGTGCTGGCTTTTGCGGCACTAATGAATGAAAAGCCAGCCAGCTGTAGTAAACGAAAGCTACCGCTGGGTGGCTTTTCCTTCATTGGTGCTGTACGCCGAGGACTGGGACCGGAGACCAGAGCAGGAAAGCTGCAGCTGAATCTCGGTAAGTGCTATTTATTTAAAAAAAAAAAGCACTAGCTGCGGTTGTTTTTCGAAGTTTTCCGGCTGGAGGAGCCCGGAAAACTTAGAAATAAAACCGCAGCTTTAAAAACGTTGTATTTATGTTTGCGGTCGCTTTTGAAGCGACCGCATACATAAATACAAAGTTGTGTTTGAAAACGCTGCGGTTTTTCTTTCCAAGTTTCTCAGGCTCCTCCGGCTCGGAGGAGCCTGAGAAACTCAGAACGAAAAACCGCAGCGTTTTCAAACACAAACGCATTGTTTCTTCCTGCTGTGGCTATCACTTTGGGTCTCCGGTGCTCCCCCAGGGGAGCACCGGAGACCCAAAGTGAAAACCAAGGCAGGCAGAAGCACAAATCCCCAAACACACAGCCCCAAATGGGAAATCAGATTTAGGCAGAAACACTGCAGCATTTAGCATTTCCCATTTGGGGCTCTCGGGGGGGGGGGGGGGGGCGTGGGGAGCCTGAGAGCCCCAAATGGGAAATCGGATTTAGGCAGAAACACTGCAGCATTTAGCATTTCCCATTTGGGGCTCTCGGGCCCCCCGTGGGGAGCACGAGAGCCCCAAATGGGAAATCAGCTGTAGGCAGAAACACTGCGGCATGTAAACACAACCGCGTTGTTTCTGCCTGCCTGGCTTTCACTTTGGGTCTCCGGTGCTCTCCGGAGCACCGGAGACCCAAAGTGATAGCCACAGCAGGCAGAAACACAACGCGGTTGTGTTTGAAAATGCTGCGGTTTTTCTTTCCGAGTTTCTCAGGCTCCTTCGAGCCGGAGGAGCCTGAGAAACTTGGAAAGAAAAACTGCAGCGTTTTCAAATACGTTTTTAAAGCTGCGGTTTTATTTCTAAGTTTTCCGGGCTCCTCCAGCCTGGAAAACTTAGAAACAAAAACGCAGCTAGTGCTTATTTTTTTAAAAATAAATAAATAGCACTTACGATTCAGCTGCAGCTTTCCTGCTCTGGTCTCCGGTCCCTGTCCTCCGCGTACATCACCAATGAAGGAAAAGCCACCCAGCGGTAGCTTTTGTTTACTACAGCTGGCTGGCTTTTCCTTCATTAGTGCCGCAAAAGCCAGCAGAGGCGGGCATCCATTTCACAAAATGGATGCACCCATGTGCTTGCTTTTGCGAATTTTGAGCTTGAATAGCTCAAAATTCTACATAGGAAGTTTTAAAAAAGAAGTGCTAGTATTTTTTTTAATGTTGCCCATCTATTTTTTAAATAACATTTTTTACTGGACTATCTCTTTAAGAGCAGACCAATCCTTTTACAACTTCAGGAAAAATACCAAACATTGGCTTACCTCCAAAGACTTACTACAATCGTAACATTCCGAACCTAGGACTCTGTAAACAGCATCTTCTTGTATCTTTGTAAATAACTTCTTTTGTATACTGTCTTATTATGTAACCATGTGTTTTAATGTAACCTGATTTGTATGCAATGCAACTAAGAAATTGAAAGTTCCTTGTAATGCACCCAGATACCTCTGGGTTTGGAGCAATTTATAAATAAAATAATCGACATGAGCTGGAAAGAGCACCAGTCAAGATAAATTATTGAGAATACTTGAGAAGAGCAAGAATCATTACTGGAACGCTCATACTCCCATTCAAGAGAAGGTATCAGCAAGGTGTCAGGCGAAGTTTGTGGGCTGTTCGGCTGTCTGCCCTGCTCAGCATTTTCACCAGTTTCCAAGCAGATTGCCTTGCTGTCTCCTACGGACCCCACCCTCCAGCAGGTCTGCTCTGCCTACAAACCCTCACGAACTTGCGCCCTGCACGTGTCCCATAGCAAAGTGTCGGGCCAAGTGTGTGGGCTGTTCGGGCTTGAGGTGCTGAGGCAGGAGGTAAGAAACATTTCAAAATTGTATACGCCCAAACCCAAATAGATTATCAATTCAGTCGAACTGACCTGTCCGGAGCATGTTCAGCTGCTAGACCCCACCCGATCAAAGATGCCTGCACAAAAGAGTTCAGTCTGCCGAGTTCACACTGGGTGAAAGGCCTCGACTACACAGTTACAGCAAAAATATGAAACTAAAAATAAATTAATGTTTTAAAAACAAAAGATTGAGTTCGGACGATGCTGGCTGCATGGAAATACACAAATCGCATGAAACAAATACAGTCCAGGTTGCAAGAGATCTATTAAAAGATCTGTATTCCGAGATTATAGCGGAAGTGAGATCTGAATCCTGTATATAGTCTAGGAAGTTATTGAGATGACTGAGAATGAAGCCTCTGCTAATCACTTGAAAGTGTTGGAGGAAAATTCAGCAAAAAACATACACCAAGTGAAGCAGTCTCCTGAAATGCAACTCTGCTCTCACACAGACATCACGCTGACCGCCCTAAATTGTGTGCTCACTTCGCTTGTGAATGTCTTTGAACTCCTAAGAGCAGAAGTACAACCATTTGGGCACATTCCTAGAGCTCACTAAATGAATGAGCAATTGTGAATCAGAAGTAGTAGGGCTCAAGTCAGCAGTTAACAATTCCGGCTGTGACGCATGATCAAAAAATAGACCAGTTAAAAGCTAACAATGGTGCTTGTCATACGTGACAACTCAGCAGCAGGAGAACAAAACAACCAGGGTCAAGTTAAGACACAATCAGTTGACCTGTGCCAATACGAAATGGATGATACCCCTCTATCGTAGTCTGTACTCAAGGAATTCATGACTCACCAACACCGTTGAGACCCTTTTATAGTTAAAAGTAAGAGCACTCGGAGCCCAAATGAAAAAATTGGATGCAGTCTACTGTACACTTTCAATAATGCCCTTGCTCCTCACCTTCTACAGAGCGAAGGTGGTCCCAGCACTCATTTATGGGTACAAAACCACGCCGGCACACCACCTAATCAATTGGGATTGTCTCGAAGGAAATCTATGGAAAAATGTCCTCCGTCCTCTGAGTTATGAATCAGCAGCCTAAGATACGAACTAGGCTTGCCTTCTCTGCAAATGGTGCTGGTGCTGGACTGGAAAATCATTGGTTTGTACAGAAATAGATCAATGCCACCAGTAGACTCCTTCTATACAGACATACAAAGAGAACTAAAAATCAAAGGTAATGATTTCCTAAATCGAATGGAAAATCATGTGATGTTCTTACTGGAGGCATGTGATCGTCCCACAGAGGATTTAGAAGATAACCCAATAGGCATTAAACAAGCATTGGCACATACCGACTGGATAAAGACCATAGCAAAGATGAGATCTTACAGAATCTTCAAATCACTGTCGCAAATTAGCAAACCAAAACAGTTCCTCTCTAAATATCTCACATGGTTCCCTGATCCTGTTATAAGATCAGTCTTTCTCAGCGTTCGCCTAAACTTAGTGCTATCGAAAGAAGTGCTGGCGGCGAGCGACCACGGACGACTAGCACAAGTATTACTATCAACACGGATCTCCAGGGTCTTCAAAGCAGGGACATCCCTCTGTGTTGCTCTCAAATGGAAAGGGAATTGATATCTTCCTATTGATTTTACCTGTATTCCTAAGTGATCTTGACCGATCTACAGGGATTCCTCAGTTGGAGCAAGATATCGTCTGCATACATCCATACCCATAAACCCTTAGTCTGGGGTGAGGCCCTTAGCTTATCGGCAATCGGTTTGAGATTAAGCGAACAAGAAAGGAGACAGCGGACAGCCTTGCCTCGTCCCCCTCTGCAACCTGAACCAACTTGAAATTTTCCCCATAACTGCGACCCTCGCGCTCTGGTCCTTGTATATCTCCCTGATCCCATTGAGAACCCTACTTCCAAATCCAAAGTTTTGTGAAACAGCATACCGAAACTCCCACCCCACCCTGAACGCCTTCTTTGTCTAAGGCTAGGAACATCTGGCCCCCCCCTTTCTCCTTTCCAAATCCATCAAGTTCTAAGTTTCCCGCATTGGCTCTGCCCAGGATGAACCCAACCTGATCCGGGTGAACCAAATGAGGCATGGCCTGCTCAAACCTGGAAGTGAGTGTCCTATTAAAGATCTATGTGTCCACATTAAGCAGCAAGATCGGCCTGTATGACATGCACAGTTTGGGATCTTTATCCTCCTGAGAATTGCAGTAATCCAAGCATGGCAGCACGTAGCAGGGGCCCTTTCAGTGTCCAGAAATGAATTAAACCAATTTGTGCGGGAAGGATCCAAGATTGCGGAAAACCTCTCATAAAACCCAATCGTCCACTGGCGCCTTACCCACGGGCATCCTAGCAATGGCTTTCTGAATCTTTTCCGCTGGGAAAGGAGCATCCATCTAGTAAACCATTTCCTGTTTTAACAGCGGAACTGGAATTTCTCTTTAATATCGATCTACTTTCTCAATGTCCACCACCATCTCTGTACCATAGAGAACCTCATAGGAAGCCATGAAACGTTGTACCATCTCATCCGGTATATAACTCATCCCCCCTTCGGGCGCCACTATTTCCTCCACCCACCTCTCTGCCCTCTACGGCCTAAGCCTAGCAGCCAGCAGCGTCGTCCGTATCCCCTTTTTTGTACAACTTCTGTTTCAGAAATTCCAATTTCCGTGCCGCATCTCCAGTCCAACTGCTTACGCTCCAAGCCTCTTTTCCCTAACTTCTGCGAGAAGGACATCATCCCACATACTAATGATCCCATCATCCATTCTAATACCCATGATCTCCCGACGCAATGTCTCCCCTGAACGACCTTTCCCTCTTCTTTGCACCTTCCCTTATACAGTAGTCCACTCCACATTCACTGCTTCCCATACCATTCGAATGCCAACCTCCCCATTGTTAACTTTAATGTCTTCCTCAGTTTCCCCCCTGCATCTTCTCCGTAAAGACTGAGTCCCTCCAGATGGAGTCATTACACCTCCAGTGTCATGTGAATTCAGCCCCCCTACCTCAACGTCCATAAATACCAAATCGTGGTCATCTCATTGTGACCACCTCCAGGATCCAACCCTACCCATCATATCCCTGGGTAAACACAACTAGTCTATCCTGGTGTAGGTGCCAGGTGTGGAGAGGGTGAGGAGGAGGTATAACCCACCCTCCTCTCCCCCCGGATGCTTAGATCTCCATACATTCACCAACCCCTGCATAGCCAGGATCTCCCCAAGACTAACCCACCCCTCCCTCCTGGAGGGCCATCCTATCCAATTCCGGGTGAGCCCACATATTGAAGTCCCCCTTCCCCCCTCATTAGCATGCCCTGTGCTTCCTTCAGAACCAAATCCAGAGCACCATTGCAGATGTTCGCCTCACCACACTGATCTCCCCTGTACGACCTTTCACCACCAGGACCTGTTCCTCCATAGCCCTCATCATCTGGGGGTCACTCGCCCTCAATCTTTCGTGAAACAAAATACACCTCCCCTTTTTTTGAATCACCTGAAGCCCAATAGGACTGTCCAGTGATCACACTCGGAATGTGCCGTTCTTGCCCAACTAAAAGCCTGGTTTGCTGCCACTTCAAAATCTCCAAACCCAACCTCCGAAATTCCCTGTCGAAGAGAGCCCTCTTGGTGGGCGAGTTCAAACCTTTAACATTCAAGGTCCTCACCGGGAGGTGACTTCACTCCTCCCCTTTGCGCTATGCCCACCATTGTAGACCGACTGTATTTCTCACAGCCATCCCCTCACAGCAAATAGTCCCATCAGCCACATGACCTCCCCGATCAACCTCATCCATTCTGCACCCTTCTCCCTTTCCACTCACCCTTTCTACGAAGTCACCCAAACTTCCCTCCCTGAGATGCCCATGAACAAATGGGCCACTAGGTGAAGCTCCATCCTCCCTGCTACTCTGCTTAGCATAGCCCACACCCCCACCCCCTTCAAAAATCCCAATTTACTGTTTCCCTATGTCCAACAAAACAGACGTCGGGGCCTGGACCCTGTTTCTGTCCCAAAGTCACTTCACTGGTGAGGACGCACCCAACCTGTAACATTCTTGCGCCTACAACCCTTTTATGTAGGGCTAAACCTTTCAACAGACTTTGTCGATTTTTACTTCTTTACTGCCCTTCTTGGAGAAGAGGACATTTACAATCCCCTTGATCTTTGACTCCACCTCCAGGAAGTTTCTTTTGCCTCTGTTCCTTGAGGCTGATAACCCTCGAGTTATTCCTCCTCTACCCGTTTTCTAAATCATTCAGCTTTAGCCAGACTTCTTCCTCTTTAGTCTCCCGGTCGGGAATGCATACTTTCATATTTCAATGTTGCCAGCGCACAGAAAGTACCTAAGGTTCTAGTTTGTAAACACTATCAGTTAAAAGTGCTCCCCTTCAGCATTGCCTCAACCCTGAGGGTGTTCACCAAGGTACTGGCAGTGGCGGCAGCTGATCTGCGCAGGCAGCCCTTTCCGGTGTACCTGTCATGATCCCTGCTTCCAAGGGGTCAGGACTTGCCCCACGACCTTGGAAGCAGGCCCATGACTCTGATCCCAGGAACCAGCCAGTCCCTATAGGGACCCTCTGGACCTTGTCCTGGCGCCAGTGGTGCCAGGCTCATGATGGTGACTGGTCCCGGCACAGGAAGCGCCGGGCTCATATTAGAGTGCTTGGTGGACCTACCTGTAGCAGACCATGCTGCTTACTTACCAGCTAACTGGTCTCCTGATCCTTCTCTGCCTGGAACTACTTTTTCTGTCTGGGTGGAGCAGGAGCCACTCCCTGGAAGCAGAACACAGGAACTCTTCTAGAAATCTGGAACTCTTTTCTTACCTGGGTGGGGCCGTGGAAGGAGACGCCAAAGCACTACAGAAGGCTATTTAAACCACACCCGATTGGTTTCACGTGCTTCGCGTTATTCTGCATCTGCAGCAGGACGCTCACCGTGTCAGCTCCAGGAAACCTCCAGATCCTGTGAACACGAAATAACCTGCTGGAATCCAATCTTCAGTCTTCTTCAGTCTTCTGCAGCTCCTGCAAAACAAAGGCACAGGTTAGGCTAAAGTAAAGGCAGTGAATCTACTTACCTAATCCAACGGCAGCATCCAAGGCGCCTTTCTCTGCCTTTCTCTTCCGGCATCCGACATCTGCAAAGAGAGAGAACATCGGTCAGTAATATTCAACTACAAGTTCTGCTTACCTGTGTTACGCCCGTTCCAACTCAGCTCGCGCTGCATTCCGGCACCTGCAAGGCAAGATACATCGGTTAGTAACGCTTAGTTACAAGACTGCTTACCTGTGTTATGTTCGCTTTCAATCTGTTCGCGCTGCACCTCAGCACCTGCAAAGACAAAATCAGACATTACGGAGCATTCTCCAGTGCTAGTGCAGTTTTTCTACTTACGTGCCATTAGAAGGATAATCTTCATCGTCACAGCATCTGAAAAGGGAAAGACATAGACTTTACAGACTTAAGACTTTTGAAAGAGAAGAGAACAATGCAAAAGGAACTTTAATACTTACAAGGCACGCTCGTGCATTAACGGCGTCTTCGCTCTCAGCAAATCCTCTGCTATCAAGAGGCAGAGCTCGCATCCAGTGAAGCAACTGGATCCAGCGCCCCTGCACAAGACGCAGGATGGAGAGCCCGGCATTTACCTATATAAGGTAAGCGCAATATCAACCCAGTTCCACGGGGAAAGAAAGGGCGAGAGGGGCTAGGAACTTTCCGAACCTTCCAAACACTAATACCTTGGTTTAGCCTTGCAGACATCTCACTCTTCAACTTAAACTGTCGGTGGGAAGGGGGCCCAGTCCGGGAGCAAAACGAACCCTGCGCCTAACACTGAAGACAGTATCCTCGCCAGATCAAGACCTGCGCCTCCGGGGGAACCAGGTGAGCGTTACAGTACCTTTATCTAGTCAACTGGAGACGCACATCAAGCGTGTCTGGAGAACACCCAAAAGACCATAGACTTTTTCAACCTGGGGTTCTCCATTGAGGAAACAGTCAAGTCTTGTCCCCAGCCAAGTCCAACAATTTCTGGGTGCCCTAATTCGAACAGAAGACCGGTTCATCTTCTCCTCAGAGAGGGTCCAAAACATGTTTCAGATCCCTCAGTATGTAGCCGGTCCTTAGATAACCGTACAGAGGCTTTTGGGAATGATGGCATCCTGCATTTTCCTGGTTCCACACTCCTGTCTCTGCATGTGTCCTATGCAGGAGTGGCTCTTGAGCCAAAGGTGCCAGGCAAGCAGTCAGTGGGACGGTCTAGTGGTTGCCTCAACAGCCCTCGTTCTTTCTCTGCAGTGGTGGTCAAAGGAGAACCTTCTGAAGGCAAAATCCTTCACCATCCCTGCAGTAGAAGCCACTCACCACTGACGCATCCCTGTCAGGATGGGGATCTCACCTTCTACACCAGACGGCACACAAAATCGGTAGTGAACAAACATATCAACCTGTTATAGCTACTTGCTGTATTCAAAGCCTTAAAAGCCTTTCAGATACAACTGCAAGAGAAGACAGTTCTGGTCCTTGCAGACAGCACCACGGCCATGTATTACCTGAACTGCATCAACCCCATGACATTGTCAAGCCCTCACGCACACCCCATAGTGAAATCAACCGTTGTGAGAAAAAATTTGTGTATATATACGTGTATGGAACAGGTTTACCAGATGAAATATTGGGCTCCTACTATAAAAATAATGCTTTTAATCACTTTTTTAACTTTACCTCAGTAATGGGTGCCATTATGAGAAGGAATTACTTGATCCCAAAATGAAAGGATTAAAATGAATGGGGCTATGAAGCCAATGAGACCTGTTTCTAAATGTATTGCTCATTTGTCACAAAACCTGTGACAATTTCAGCGCAGTCCTTATTGTAAGATGGTGAAACTTTTGTTTAATGGTGTGACCTATAAATGGACCACATGAATTCCTGTCAATTATTTTCCTTTTCACTACTTTGCTTTTCTCAGTTTTAGTACATTTTTTTTTCATTTTTTATTTTCTCCCCCATCTCAATTTAAAGTCTCCTCAGTGTTTCCTTTCTGAAAGGGTTTAGTAACTAACATCAATTTTATTTGTTTTAACATCTTATTGCAGCCTTTAGTCCAGCCTTTTTGACAATTACAAATCAATATTAAAGATTAATTCATTCCATTTGGAAAGAGAAAACATAATTCTATATTCCCACTTTGATCACTTTCCGACTCCCTCTCAAATAAAGCTATGCCTGGCCGTGGGTACAAAATAGTGTGTCCCTTAAGCATGAGCGATGCATGAACTAAATGGAATGGATGAATTTTCATTCGAAGGGATTGTGTCCTCCGACGTATTCCTCATCTTAGATATCTCCTTCCAGCTTTGCTGGCCTCGGAAAATTTTTCTCTAGAGGGCGCTGCTCGTCGACGTCCTCCGAGTCGATGTCCCTTGACAGCCGCCGTATTGACGTCGACGTCACCCTGCCTATAAAGGCCGCGCGCAGCGTCCACTGCTCAGTTCCGTTTTTCTGCGCTTACTCAGTGCCTCGGAATATCGTTGCTCAGTTTTTGTCAGGTTAAATCTATTTACCAAGAGTTATTCGATCCGTACTCGATGGCTTCTTCGTCGGAACCGACAACTCCTCGATCCGGCTTCAAAAAAATGCCGAGATTGTGGGAAAAAGATGTCGCTGACTGACCCTCACAGAGTTTGTCTGTGGTGTTTGGGAGCTGAACACCATTGTTCGGAGTGCGAGGACTGTATGTCCATGACAGCGAAGGCCCTGTAGGAGCGTAGGGGGAAGCTGGAGAAAGGTAAGACTTTTAAAGCTTCTTCTTCGTCGACAAAGTCGAGACATTCGTCTCCTCGTCACCATTCGCGTTCCAGGTCTCTGAGTGGGTCCCATCACTCCTCGAGATCGAAACACTCGAAGAGGAGACGTCGAAGATCCCCTTCTCCGTCTTCCTCTTCCTCTGTTTCACCAAAGAGAATCCCTTGCCCCACGAAACATAGTTCCCGGGCTGAATGGGAGGAATTCCGCAAAAATATGATGAGCGTCTTCGAGAAAGCGGCCTCGACCCCCTCGAAGACTGCCGAGAGCGATGCTCTGGTCGAAAGACCCGAAGGTCAAAAACGCCGCGAGTCGCAGTACCCGGCGAAGGAAACCTCTCGAGCGCGTCTCGAACCCTCGAGTAGGACTATGACCTCCAAACCTTCCTCGAAGGTGCCCTCGACGAAGGTTCCGTCGACGCCGAGGTCGGTGTCTTCGACGCCGTTGTCGAAGGGACCTTCGACACACGGGTCTGTCGAATCGACGCCTGCTTCGACAACCGCGTCGACGCCAAGAAAAGTCACGGTCACGGCACACCCAGTGACTATCCCCAGGTCCCCGATGACGATGACTTCGAGATTGTCGAGTAGAATCCCAATTCTGTCGAGGTCATCGAGGCCTCCGCCTTTGTTTTCGACGCCACGCTCGAAGCCTTCGACGTCGGCGACATCGACGTTTTCGAGGCCGATTATGACAAGTTCGGCACCCTCTGCCTTGGAAATGGGATTTACACCCTTTTTGAGTTCAGAACAATTGAGAACTATGTCCTCAATTATGGAAGAGGGTGAATTGTCTGAACAGGAAGACACATTTGAGTTGCAGGGACCTGTAACCCCAATTAGAGAGGAATTTTCCTCTGAAGAACGCAGGTTAAAAGATCTTCATGATTCCTTACATGAGGCAAATGGGTTAGACACTTCCCCTTAGGTGGAGTTTGCTAGGCCAGACCCGGGGGAGCATGCTGAAACCCCCTATAGAGCCTTAATGGCCAGGATCACAGAGTTTATGGGGTGGTCTGCACCTTCACAATCTTTCCAACAAGATGACCTCACGGACATTCTTGACAAAGGCCCACAGGAGGATCCTGTGGTGCCTTTTCATAAAGCTCTTCAGAGGAAGATTATGACGAACTGGGAAACCCCAGATGTCGTCCCGGCAGTAAATAAAAAACTGTCTACAAAACATAGGGTATCCTCTACAGACCCGGAGTTTTTGTCAAAACACCGATCCCCAGAAAGTCTGGTGGTACAGGCAGCATCTTCTACCGATGTCAAGGCGGCTTATCCTACCGTCCCACAGGACAGGGACGATAAAAAATATGATGCTATGGCAAAGAAAGTTTTTTCGGCATGTAGCATGTCGTTAAAATCTGTTAATGCTACTTGCACCCTTGCTAGATTCAGCCATACACTTTGGGAGTGTGCTTCTACAGCGGCTGACTGCATCCCGGAGGGAGAAGAAAGGGAGGCGTTCCTGAATATCATACAGGACGGTAAAGACGCTATGTGCGAATCCCTCCAGACGGGCATTGATTCGGCTGACAGTATCAGCAGAGCAATGGCGGCAAGTACAACAACCAGGAGATTCGCTTGGTTGAGAAAGTCTGGTTTTGCCCCTGATGTGCAAGCCAGGCTCTTGAACATGCCATTCGATGGCTCTTCTTTGTTCGGGAAAAAGGCGATGACAGTTTAGAGAAACTGCAAACTTCAAAAGCAGCAGCAAAATCCCTAGGCGCTGCAATCCGTCAGACACCTTTTCGTCCCACAGGAACCTCTGCGAGGGGCAAGTCCTTTCGCTTCTACTACGCATTCGGAAGAGGTAGAGGACGTCTGGCTCAAAGGGGACAAAGAACTACCCGAGGTGTACGGGGTAGATATTCAAAAGCCGCAGCAACAGCAGGTGCCTCTTTACCATCGGCATCCGCATCAGCCGCCCCAAAACCACTCTGAGGACTTCCCTCACAGGACACCTGTAGGAGGCAGGTTGACTCAACATCTGGCGGAATGGCAGGCTATCACGTCAGATGCTTGGGCATTGGAAACAGTTGCCCAAGGTTACTGCCTGCCTCTCCTACGCATACCTCAGAGTCATCCACCGGGGATCAGCTCTCAGAAAGCTCCAGATCCGCTCCTCTTGCAGGAAATTTTCGACCTGCTAGAGAAAGGTGCCATAGAACCGGTACCTGTAGCGGAGAGGAACAAGGGCTGGTACTCCCCTTATTTTCTCATTCCAAAGAAAGACTGAGGACTGAGACCCATCTTGGACTTACGAGAATTGAACAAATTCCGCAGGAAAGACAAATTCAAGATGGTCTCTCTTTCTCAGATCCTCCAGGCCCTTCAGTTCCAGGACTGGCTGGTATCTCTGGACCTTCAGGATGCTTATTTCCATGTGCCTATCCATCTCAAACGCAGGAAATACCTGAGGTTCGCAATTGGCAACTCTCACTATCAATTTCGAGTGCTGCCATTTGGGCTGACCTCCGACCCGAGGGTCTTCACCAAGTTAATGTTGGTTGTGGCGGCAAGTCTAACGAGGGAAGGGATTCACGTCTACCCCTACCTGGACGATTTTCTTGATCAGGGCTGTCTCTTCGGAACAAGCTCAGATCCAGCTAAATCACGTGTGCCACTCCCTTCACAAACTGGGCTTCTCCCTCAATTTAAAGAAGTCACAAATGATACCATCACAGAGACTCCAGTTCATAGGAGCGATCCTGGACACTTCCCTGGGAAAAGCCTCGCCACCAGAGGTGAGGGCTCAAGATATTCTACAGATGGTTACCAAGTTCCAAGATGCCCAACGTCTCCCAGCCTTCGACTTTTTGAGGTTGCTAGGCCTCATGGCATCCTGCATTTTCCTAGTGCCAGAGGCTCGCCTGAGAATGAGATCCCTCCAGTGGGCACTGAGGACTCAGTGGTCACAATTCTCAGGGAGAATGACAGATCTTCTTCAGGTTCCCGACAGGGTGGCTCGAGACCTTCAGTGGTGGGCCTGTCAAGAGAACATTCTGAAAGGAGAACAGTTTTGGCAACCCTGGCCGGAGATAACAGTAGTCACGGATGCCTCACTCACGGGGTGGGGAGCCCACGCCAACGACTTGACCATCAGCGGTCGTTGGTCTCCATCGGAGTCCAGACTACATATCAACCTGTTAGAGCTGAGAGCCATCAGACTTGCGCTGAAGGCGTTCCTGCCAGCTGTACAAGGGAAAAACGTCCTGATAATGACGGACAACACAGTGGCCATGCATTACCTCAACAAAAGAGGAGGCGTAGGATCACTACCCCTGTGCAGAGAGGCGATGCAGCTCTGGTTTTGGGCAATCCAAGAAGGAATCTCTCTATCGGCAGTTCACCTAGCCGGAGAGAAGAACTTGACAGCGGACGCTCTGAGCAGGCAGAGCACAGTCTCCCACGAGTGGGAACTAGCTCAGGAAGTCCTTCAAGAGATCTTCGCCCTTTGGGGAACCCCTCAGGTGGATCTGTTCGCCACCAGCGTCAACAGGAAATGCGATCTGTTCTGCTCAAGGGAATTTCCCCCGAGAGGTGCTCTGGGAGACGCGTTCATAGTGGACTGGGAGTTTCCGCTTCTGTACGCGTTCCCACCGGTCTCTGTCATTCCTCAAATGATCAGGAGGTTGAGAAGATTCCGGAGAACCATGATCCTAATTGCCCCGGATTGGGCCAGGAGAACGTGGTACCCGGACCTTCTAGACTTGTCCATCTGCCCTCCAATTCGACTTCCACTCAGAGAGAACCTACTCTCACAGAAGGGAGGTCAGGTTCTCCATCCAGACATCAAAACCCTCAACCTTCACGCTTGGCTTCTGAAAGGTTGAGGTACAAGGATTGGGACCTCCCTGATGATGTTATGGAGGTGTTGCTTTCGGCAAGGAGGCCAGCAACAAAGTCTTTATACCGCTGCCGTTGGAACAGATTTTGCAGCTGGTGTAGAGAACAGAATATCGACCCTTTTTCATGTGGTACACCAATGGTTTTGTCCTTCCTTCTATATTTGGCGAATTCAGGCCTTCAAGTTGGCACCATTAAAGGCTATCTCGCAGCGCTATCCATCTTTAAGCGCACTGCGGAAGAACCATCCTATTTCAAGTTACCCTTGGTAATACAGTTTCTAAAGGGGTTAACCAATGTTTATCCCCCAAGACCATTCCAAGTTCCCCTATGGGATTTAAACTTAGTACTAACTTTCCTGATGGGCACACTTTTCGAACCACTCCATTCTTGTTCGCTAAGATTCCTTACCCTTAAGACTGTTTTATTAATAGCACTTACATCTGCTAGAAGGGTGAGCGAAGTACAAGCTCTTTCTTGTAAACCCCCTCACACAATATTTCACAAAGACAAAGTTGTCCTGCAAGTGAAGCCTAATTTCCTCCCAAAGGTGGTTTCTGAATTCCATATCACTCAGAAGATTACCCTACCATCTTTCTATCCTCCTCCTCATCCGGGGAAAGAGGAAGAGAGGTTACACAGGCTAGACCCTAGAAGGGCTTTAAGTTTTTACATCAGTAGACTAGCCAGGATAAGACGGGCAGACCAGCTGTTTGTAGGTTACACAGGTCACAAGCTGGGGTTACCAATAAATAAGCAGACCATTTCCAGATGGATCATTCTAGCCATTCTGGAATGTTATAAACTGGCAGGGAAAGAGCCCCCTCAAAACCTTAGGGCTCATTCGACCAGAGGTATTGCAGCTTCATCGGCCCTCAAAAGAGGCGTGCTGGTTAAAGACATCTGTGCGGCCGCTACATGGTCGTCTGTCCATACCTTTACACGATTTTACAATATGGATTCCTCCTCCAGTCAAGAGACTAGGTTTGGAAGGGCTGTACTGCATTCTATTCATCAATAGAAGACAGCGTGAAGTCAGTACTCCTCCCTCCAATAATAGAATACTGCTATGGGAGCCTATCTAAGATGAGGAATACGTCGGAGGACACAATCCCTTCGAACAACAAGTTACTTCTTACCTTGTAAAGTTCTTTCGACGGGATGTTCCTCCGACGTATTCCTCATCGACCCTCCCATCCATCCCCGCAGTTCTACTTCCCTTGTTGTTGCAGCTTACGCTCCTTCAGGGTGATTAGTTTAGTCCAGAAAGTATTGTGGGCTACAAAACGGAACTGAGCAACGGACGCTGCGCGCGGCCTTTAAAGGCAGGGTGACGTCGACGTCAATATGGCGGCTGTGGAGGGACATCGACTCGGAGGACGTCGACGCGCAGCGCCCTCTAGAGAAATTTTCCGAGGCCAGCAAAGCTGGAAGGCGATATCTAAGATGAGGAATACGTCGGAGGAACATCCCGTCGAAAGAACGTTACAAGGTAAGAAGTAACTTGTTCTTCTGTAGCAGAAACACTACATGAGCAATCTAGTAATTGGACGATTCCTTTCTATTGGCATCAATCCTTGAAGGCGCCCCACTGCTCATTTTCTCAACAGGCTAGTCGATTCAAGAACAAAATGCAACTTAAAAGAACAAGGATTGCTCAAACCTGTGTATTTAAAATTGTTGGAATTCGGTGAAATTGCTTGTACCATTCTAATTTTAGGAGCAGGACCTTCGGCAAATCTTTGTGCTCACGGTAGAGGTGCTTCAAGAGTTCAGCAGAAGGGAAAACCTCAACGCTCAGATGTCTTCAGTTTTTCAGCGATATCTTGCACTCGCCAATCAGGTCTTAAGCTGGAACTTCCTGCCTCCAAACTATATCCTTTTGACCTTTTTGTCTTCATATCTGGTTCCTGCATGTGTACTAGTGCTATACCATAACATTGCATTGAATATTGTATTCAATCTACTAGCTAGTTGTTTCGTATTGTAATGTAGGCTGCGTTCCTCCTTGGTTAATGTTTAGTTTTCATCCATTTTAAAAACTGTCTGTGACCTCTTCACAAAGCTGATGGGCACGGGTTCTGTTCAGGTGTGGCCACTGTATATTGGATCATGGGAACATGCCTGTTTTGTAAGCAATCACTCATATTTAATTATACAAAATAAATTATTGGATATTTAGTTCACTGTTCTCCGCCTAGGTTTGTTTCAATGCTATACATATTTGCTTGGCTCATTTCTTTTTTCACCTTTTGTATTTTTACTAGTGTGCTGAACACACCCACCTCTGATAACTGAGTGCTTTACATAACACAGAATCACAGGGACTTGATTAAATGTTGTCCGGGTTGGTTATCAAAGCTGACCCTTTTGCTCAAGGCGAATCTCGACACGTTTCCTGCAATAATACGCTAGTAAGGAGTGATTTATATTTTTTAAAAAAAATGTTTTCGGGGTCAATAAACTTAAATCCGAGAGTATTCCAGGAGGCTAACATCATTACTCTACATTTCATAATGGATGGCAGAGTGGCGGTGAGTGGCAGTCTGAGCAGTCTAGGCAGTGATGGCTGCCTCTCCACCTGCCCCAATAAAAAAAGGATGAAAAGCGCTATTTATGAAGCGCTCGCCCACGCTTAGACGGCGAGAGACTGTTCACACCAGACCAGCAGCAACATCAGCAAAATCACGCTTCACATCGACCTCTAAACAGACTCACAGCAAAGCCAAAGGGCTTAAAAGCAGACTGGAGAGAAGTTGAAATCCTCCCAGTCCCCCTGATTCTGTCGGAAGTGAGAGCAAAACCGTAAAAGAACAGACATCCAAGTCATCCAAGATGCCTCAACTCGGCAAGTATGCTCATTATCACCAGCAAAGCCGATTATGTTCCTCGCGACAGCATTACCTCATATCCTGCCCCACCCCTCCTGGACCCTTGTACCCCAGCCCCCTTACCTGTGCCCTCTGGAGGGAGGTTGGTGGTCCGGGGCGAGGCGTGGCAGGTTGGTGGTGTCCTGGTGGTGGGACTTCGGCAGGAGGTGGATGCCAAGGCCCAGATCTTGAGCCTTGCTAAGGAGTCGGTGCGTCCGACGTCTCCAGCGAGAGCTCGAGCCTGAGCGGGGCCTCGGCCCAGACGTCAGCTGTAGCATCAGGTCCTAGGGAAGGCGGCGCACCAGAGCAGCTAGCTGCGTCGGGGGCCTCGCCCCTTGCTCAGGCTGACACAGTTGAGAGTGGCTTTCCGGAGCTCCTGACTGCGCGGGCATTGATCTACTGCGGGCGCGACGCTCGATTGTATGGACTGTGCCCGATGGAGCCTTCCGGCCGGGGGCTTCGACAAATGGAAAACAGACCCGCAAGTGATTTCAGTAGACTGGAGTCTCCTGATAAGACTAATACACCTGCTATGCAGACATTGCCTTGTGTGGGGATCAGATCCCTTGAACCAAGCACAGAACACGAAAAAACAAACTCGCATTGAAAATGAAACGCACACGGCACCAAACAAATGCATGGCGAAAAAAAGAAATGCACCAAAGGGGAAAAATCTACAAAGTGCCATTATAAAAAAAAAAAACACGATCTCTACTAAGGAGCCAGCGTGGCTCAAACAAACTCGAGAGACTTCAAGAAAAGAACAAACTGAACTCTCCAAGTATTCTGAAACACTTTTTTCACTCTTGCTCAAACAAATTACTCACAAACACCACTGAACTTTCTGATGCAGAAATCTTGGAAGCAGTTACAGAAATCAACATTTACACAAAGAAAATTCGATGCAGAAACATTAAAGAACCAGTACCCAAACCTTTCAAAACAGCTGTATCATTTGAAGGGCAACCTATGCAACAATTGGAAGATAAACAGCTAACGGAGCCTCTTGCGCCGACGCCCCTAATTGAGAACTTCCATGGCGACTCAACATCAACTTTCCAGTCTTCACAAGAAAAAGTGACGGACAAACCCTGGCCGCAAGAGGCCATTCCTTCACGCCCACACTTTTCAGACGTAGGGGTCTCAGATCTCCTGTCTTCTCCCATTCACTGAACGCCAACAAAGAAGCCTCCTGTGCTAAGGCCTCACACACCTAAACAAAAAACACCCATAGGGGTAAACCAGAGTATTCATTCAGCCTTTCTGGCGGACACATCTGAACAAACGCCTCATAGACCTGACGAAAGTGCAAAACCATCAAATATAAGCAAACTGCTTTCTCTAGAAAACCCGCCATGCAGAGATATTAGACCTGCATTAGCATGTGACCAATCTTGGAAAACTCCTCACCAGGAAGCAAATTATCGACAGACTGAAGGCCGCCGAAGATTTTCCTTGGGGACACTTAGTGATGCTACCCCAAAGAGACTTCCGCCTTTAACTCCTCTGTATTCGCTGTCTAAAGCTAAACGCTCAAACACACAGCTTCCGATTACAACCATGGATACTCCAACGAAAAAGCCGGACATCTTTTCAATCATGTCAGCCGTGACAATTTCACTAGGCCCTTTCAGCAAACTGTATGAAGCAATAAATGATACGCTGAAAGATCACACAACTATTTAGGCTATGATGCATACAAAACTCATCTTCATAGGCTACATAAAGGCATTAGAAGACAGAGCTAAAATTTCTTTAGACTCCACCACAACTTTTACCAGTACCATCTTGAGACCCAAAAGACTCAATACCACTCATGAATGAGCCTAACTATTCTAGAGCATTCAAGGAAGCAACTACTCAAACACAGATAATTATAGACCTAACAAAGACCGGGCCTCAGTCCTTGGCACCTCCAAAAGCCATCAGAAACGCTTTTCCTAGTGACTTATCTCTACCTCCCCAACAAACTTCCGACCAGATCAAAGACGTCTGGCTTGTATTGGACAACCAACTTCCCTCAATAAGCAAAGCCCCTGGGGACTTAAGTGATATGGGCCAGGCTTTCTCCATCTTTGACAAAACGAAAACCAGCCACCCCAAGAACCGGGATAAGCAAGAAGACAGCGGGCTAAAAAAACAGCACCACGAAACATGTAGCCAAATCTATCCTGAACTCTTCAAATAAGCAAGTAACCGACGAGCCTCTAAAACTGATGGCTGGAAATTGTACAGAGCAGATCCAACATCAATCAACTTTGCCAAAGACAACAGATGGTTTTCTAGCCCACAAGATTCTGGTGAACTTAAGCCAACATGACTGACAACCTTCACCAGAGCACACCTCACAGTCCAAAAGCGGTAAGGGAAATCAGCGGGTCGGTCCTGACCTCATCTCTGGATCAAAAAACAACTCTTAATGAGCTTAAACCCCACACTTCTGCTTTCTGCACTTTAGAAGAAAGATGCAAAAGTAAACTGGTACTCTCCACATCTGACATCTCTTCACAAAGAAAGCAAAGTTGCAAATATAGACTCACTACGAAAGAAACCCACTGCAAACTCGGGGGAGGCATCAGTACACCAATCGACTTCAAATAAGAACTTAAAACTTATGGATTCTTACCAAAGCCTACCCTCAAGCACAGGGCACTCTTTAAAAGATGACAAAGTTGATGAGACAACAAGGACGCATTATCGATCCAAAACCGAAATCTATACAAGATTAAATTCCAGAAAATTGCATATTAAAGTGTCTTTCAAACTTGAACAGATAATGGAAAATCATGATGAAGTGATCCTAAATAGAAGCTCGGTACTGTCCCTGTTACATCACATCCTGATGCTTGGTTCAATATAGACGGATTCATTGATTCTAGTAGAACCAAACCATGTGCCTCGCAAAGCCATATCGCATTTGCACATCTCCTCGAACAATGAAAAACCTCCTTCGAGATGTGACAAATGAAATTCGAGAAATGGGCTACGATTTAACTGAGCAATCTAAAAGACACTTTTCGTCACATGGGCCAAAAACTGAATCTACAAGAAGCAGAGAACCAAGTAAAAATATTAATCCGTCATACTCCGCGGGAAAGAAAAGACCAAGTGAAGATCATGTTAAAAGAAATAAGGGGGAATAAAATCAAATGGCACAAATTCTACATCTACACCAGTTAAATCAAACTTTAGAGCTGAAGCTACATCAAAGAGGCAAATCATGCCCTTATTGGAACTGAAAACCTCAAAACCCAGTGAGAAAACCCCTCGAGATGAAACAAAATGTTCAGTGGACAATTTTCTATCTTCGAAAAGAAAAACTCGTTGTATCCAAGACCAAAATGCAATCGCAGATGCAAGAAAAAATATCAACTCTTCAGGGACTTTGGTCTTGGCTCCCCACGCCGCTTTCTACGCAACGTTAAAAATAGCAACTTATGTACCCAAAGACCAACTGCGACGAAGACTTCCAACTTGACCAAAAACCTTGATCTAAAAATGTGTTCGTGGAACACCAGAGGCCATAACCATCTGATGACCCCGAGTGACGTGGATCTTGGCGCATACGATATTGTATGCCTACAGGAAACCTGGTTGACCGAAAAACCAACCTTAGATGGTTTGACCTGGCATCGGCAAAAAAAGGGCAAACAGATCGACCTACATCAGGCTTATTGACGGCCCTTCGTAGTGGAAGTGGGCTAAATATGGTCAAAATCCTTGTATCAAATGTGTTTTTACTGTCGTGTTGGTAAACTGGGTCCACAAAAAGGCCAACTTGGAAGCATCTCTTATGACTCCGATAATTATTTTTTAATACTTATTGGAACCCAGCTGCAATAAACGCAACACCCTCCCTTGACATGATCGAAAGCTCGCTCGACGAGGCCTTCGCCACCTATCTGGTAACAAATCTGGTTATATGCGGAGACCTAAATGCAATATGTCTAATCGATACAAATAACAAGCAAAAGTTGATGTAAGCTTCACCATCACAAGAAAGAGTCACCCTATGGATAAACCTTATGAACTTTAGAGGCTTTCTCCACCTGGATGTCATCTACGAGCATCGGGACTGCCTGCCAACATGGGAAAGAGACGGATTCGCCGCCACCATAGACCACATTTTTGTCACATAACTCTTACTGCAAGGGACTACAACGTTCAAGGTCATAAGAACAAGGGCCAGTGATCATAACCTTTTAACGACCACGTGGAGATCACATAATACAAATAACTCTAGAATGCAGTGTCAACTTGAAACAAATGGCCAAGGCTGAAGGTTAAAATTAACAGCAAACTGCATCAGAAAACTAACCAACACATACACCAGTCTTGGAGCCATAAATTGTGCAACCCGGATCGATTATCAGCCCTTGCTTAAGGCCTACAAGAAACCAACTGGCACAAATAAATATGCCTCAACTCAAATAAACACACTTATGATCAGCAAGTTGTGGAAAAGAGACAGGTTTTCCGGAAAGCTAAGAGGAACGCCTCTAAGCTCAGCCCACAATCTGCTATAGCAAAAATCACAGAAGAAACAAAAATGTACAAATCCTGGATTAAAAGTCATCATATGAAGCTATATCAGTAAGATTCGGAATTTATGTTGAAAGCAATTGCAGGACATAATCCTAGAGAATTTTGGTCACTCCTCAAAACAACTATGCCAGCAACAGAAGACTCCATTTTACACAGTATTGGTGAAACCACTTGGATAAAAGCATGTTGAATCCTTGTTTCAACTTTCATCTAGCTACACTCTGGAATGTCCAAACATATCGAGCTCACGCTGGGAAAGCCTCGACAATATAGAAGATATTGTCGATTTTAATTAAGAAACTTAAGAACTCAAGAGCACCCGGACCGGATGGTCCAACGAACTTGGACCTCGAATCGCATCCAGAGGAATGGGGTGCCTTCATTAGAAAAGTCCTGAGAAGATGTGCAGAAACAAAGTCAATCCCTCCATCTTGGACAACAGCAATCGTGGTGCCTATCTTTAAAAAGGGAAACGAGCGACCCAGTAAACTATCGCCCGATCACGCTGCTTGACCCCATTGGAAAACTTTTTGGGGCACTTTAATTTTTTTTTAGTTTAAGACTGGGTAAGGAAAGCACCTTGCAACGATGACTTTCGAACAGACTTTAAAAAAAACATTGGCACATCTGTAAACATATTAACATTAAGCATTCTAAAAACTAAGATCATGGAAGGAGGCTCCAGGCTATTGGTTGCTTTCGTTGACCTAACTCGGGCCTTTGACCGTGTCGACTGGGCCAAACTATGGACCAAACTTTCTAGCTGGAATTGCCCGAATGAAATTTTGGATCCAATAAAAACTCTTTATACCAATACGAGTGCACCTCAGTCAGGGGAGTCAAACAGGGCTGCCCTTTGGCCCCGCCCTCTTTTTGGCCTTCATTGGTGATTACAAGGACACAGAAGCTGCAGTAAGATCTTTTCCACCTACTCTTGGCCACACAAAAGTCATCAGACTTTTGTATGCTGATGACGTTATCCTACTCGATCATACTTAGATTGGTCTACAGCGCCAGCTCAATAATTTACAGGACTACATCACTACAAACAACTTGGAAATAAACAAAAGCAAAACTAAAGTAATGTCATGACAAATGGAAGAACAGAAAAATTCCAATGGCAACTTCATTGAAGCACCCTAGAAAAGGTAAAAAATTTCAAATACCTTGGTCACTTGACAGTTCAGGCCACGAAACATCTATGCATAATTCTCTAATGGAACAAACCTAGGTGGCTGGCAACACAAGGTAAGGTAATCGACAGAAAATGTCAGTTTCTCCTTGATTCCGTTGATAAAATTATATAAAATTAAGGTTGTTCCATCATTGACCTATGGCGCCGAAGAGATGCCGTCCCTACCAACGACACTATGGCTGAGGTTAGAAGCCTATTTTTGGAGATCTGTCCTGGGACTTCCCAAATCTACTCCCGTCTCATCCATCAGACAGGAACTCGGCTTACTATCACTGTGTGGTTCAGTGATTTCTAATATTCTGATGCTATACAGGAAATGCCTGCTTCCAAATAGTCTGCCAATATACAGTGAGATAAACAAAGAAATAGAATCATCAACCACTAAAGTTCACAAATTGGAGAAAGGTAAACAAAGCCTACCTAGTCTCGACACAATGTAGTGAGGAGGAACTGATCAAAAATCCAACAAAAGTCTTAAAGAGACTTAAGGAACTTGATTGGATAGACATTGGATGTAGCAGCAAAGTATAAAATCACAAGCCATCTTCCAAATAACACTAAAAGGTTAAATGAACTACACGGCTTTATCAAAAAATTTCCAAACAAAGCTGCACGAAGCCTCCTCCTGCGAGCTCGACTCAACCTCTTGGATACAAATGAAATATTAACTATAAGAGGGCTCTCCGTTTCCAGTGACTGTCGGCTTTGTAAGCAGGTTGACATAAGAGACCATATGTCACCTCCTCCTGTCATGCCTGGCCACTTGCCAAATAAGAACCAAATACCTGAGTTACTTCTTCACAGGTCCGCTCTTTATGAATGAAGATCTTTGGTGGTCCAGGTTGATGAGCGGAGACAGATGTACTTGGTAAATTGCAACAAAGGAAATCTTGAAATGTATAATGGCAAAGTTGATGAATTCCTCACCCATACTTTCATCAGAAATTAGCAATGGACAGGAAATTTAGATGGATCATAAAGTAACTCAAGAAATGCGTTGTTGTCTTTAACTTTACCTGCAACTTCTTTTTGTAAAAAAAATATATTTTTTGATTAACACAAATAATAAAAAATGGCTGGGCATTAATTTTGATGGCAAAGGTTTCGATCCCCTGTTGGAGCACCCTGTATCGAAGACCAATCTGCTTCCTCGTCACTCCTTTGGGGGTCCTGAAACTCAACTACCCTAACCATCTTCCTTTGGCACCCCTGACAGGGGATTCTTGGGGGCAAAAAGGTAGAAACCTTTGTCCCTTTTATCGATCCTGACAGTATGAATCTGTTTTTCTTATGATATGAAATGTATTATCTTTATCGAGCCTATAGGCTAGATGTTAAGTGTCCCCCCCCCCCCCCCCACACAGAATTTCCCGGACCTGTTGCGAGGGAATCGCCAATCTAACTTTTACCAAGTACCTAGTTATCAAGACATTCCACCTGGTCAATATCACTAGATTGGATGGCCCTTAAGGCTGGAATAGTTGCCATCAATCTTGGAATATTTGTTCTATTTGGGATTGGATCTTATCTTTGTATTGCATTCATGTAAAAATATAGACCATGATTTTATTGATTTCTGACCTTGCATTTTAGATAAGGAGGCGGAGTCCTCCCTTCTTTATTATGCTCATACAAATCCCTCGAACCGTACCTTGTGGAGTCTCTTCGCCGTCTGTTGTCCATATGTTTTCCCCTTTGCTTATCAAGGCCCCTCGTACCGTCATCTCTTTCATACTGTGAATCCTCTTCATGGTCCCAAATTATTCGAATCCTTCTTTGTTCTAGTGTATAAAACGTTCCTAACTCTTTCTCAGCTTCCATCTTGGTGTTCCCCATGCATATTGGAATACCTCAGTACATTCATTATGAACATAAGGGGAAGGGTCTTGATTAACCAGGTCACTCGTTATTCAGTAAGTGGTGTGATTTGATAAATCCTACTCTTGAACTGGGGTCTCGCCCATATTTGTTTGGCTCTGGTTAGTTTCAAACTTATTGGCTATTCCCTCTGTCAAACATTTGAACTTCCTAGTTATTTTTTTGTCTGGCTTGTTAGCCAGATTTAGCTTTCTTTTTGGAATCATCCTGGACAGACAGAGGGCTAATCAATGTTCTACAAGCTTTCATAACCATACATCGATGAGTTTAATAATGAAGGTTGGGTCTTCGATTTTCTTTTTGTTCCGGGCGTGGATCGATTTAGAAGGTGCCCTCTGATGTTTAAATTGGTGTTCCTATATTTCAACAATATTCTACATAATATCTTGAGAGCGCTCTTGATTACTTGCGCTATGTTCTCTATCCATTATGGAGTGTTATTGAACCAATAAAGGAATATCCTCTTCAATAGGCAAGTCCTCCCCTCAATAAGGGATCTCGTCTGAATCGCCTCCGTTGCAGGCAGATTTGAAATGGATGTAATTCTACTTGCCTCCAGGTGATTTCCCCCACCCCAAACCCCTCTAAGTATGATCTGCTATTGGCTGGATAATGTTCTTTTCAATTTGACTTTTCCAAAAGCCTTGTCGATAACATTGTTCTGATTTTTCTTTTAGTTTTTTTTATTCATAGCCATTAAAGATGCTTCCAGTAGCGGGGTGACCACTGGGTTCAGACCAAATGACCGTCTTGGGGTGGGCCTAGCAAAAGATGTAGAGGATTTAGATGAGGAGTTTACTGCATGATTTAATGATTACAGGTGTATAATGGGAGATGCCAAAAGACTTACTGAGTGCCCCATTCTCTCTTCCGTAGGTTGGGTTTCCTGCACCAGAACTCGCTCTAACATACAGGATGATTGAAGAGGGGTAGGGGCAGCTAGGGAATATAAATTCAAGCCCTGGACCATTGAGAGGTTTTCATTTACTTGGTCCCTGTGGAGAGTTTAGGGGGTCATACCTCTTGGGAACATAAGGTGACCTCAAAATTCTCTCCAAAATGGACCTCGGCTTCAGTGTTTGGGAGAGGATATCATTTTCCCCCTCACCTCGTTTCCCAGGAATATATCATTTAACAATATTTCTGTGCCCCTATTCTAATATCCTGGACACTTTGCTCCATATGTCTAGTTTCCGGAGCTAAGACTGGGTCAGGTATTTCTTCAGAATTTATCAGGAGCACCTCTGATTCTTCCCCTGCTAGTGAATGACTTGGAGGTAAATCCTTCATTAAGGGCGTGGGAGGTTTTATCTCCACCTTTGCCTTAGGCCAGTAACCTCGAATGTCTGAGGTCAGGGATTTTGTTCAGTGCTCTAAAAGCCGTGGTTATACTTGGAGTATTTGCTTCCTGGCAGAATATTCCTTTGCTGCAGGAGCATTCACCTTATCCTCCTCACTGCTGCCTTGCAGCTCCCATTGTGCCATTGCGGTTTTTAAAGTATAAGCATAGGACATCAGGAGGTCGCAATCTGATTTCCCTCGTATATGTTCAAATATCAGCAAGCCACTAAAAGATATTACCAGTGTAATGTTATTAAGCGCAACTCGCCTTGAAAATGATAGTTTTTGTTTTCAGTGTACTTGTTCCACTCGCAGCATGTATAATCAATTCCGGCGAAGCAATCCACTAGGATTACTCAAGGGTGATCTTCGACTACACCTCAGTCATCCGCTGCTAGCTGAACAGCACTCGTGGGTGCATTCCGGGTTGCGCACAGGTGCCTGGTACTATGTTACAGCCAAAAAGGTGCATGGCCTTCAATGAAGTCCAAATCCACGTATAGTATCCCAAACTGTAGTCAATCTCAGTAGATTTGAGCAGAACACACACTCGCACACTCACCCCCATTGAAACCACTTGGAATACATGTTAGCAGGTTGCATTAAAAGTAAATTGCTGGCAAACTGCCAACATTTGCTGATCATAAACATCTATGATCCTCTGGGAAGTAGTAACACCTCCACAATCGTACATCTTACATCAATACTTAATACATACAATCTGCAAACTGACATCCCAATATTCATCCTGTGAGATTTTTATGGAAGAATGCCTGGGCATGAGCCAGATGAAGTAGAAAGGCTACGAAGCTTTCCCCCCCGGCCTGCTTGAAACTGACCAGAGGTAACTAACAGCAAGGGGTTGAAGTGGCATTGTTAAATGTTAAAGATATTTTTACCGCGAACCATCACCAATGGCGTTGGTCCCCAAGCGCTCAGGCGGATCTGTAAACGAGAAGGTGGGATGGGTTAGTAGGATGAAGAGAGTAGGATAGAGCGAGGAGGATAGAGAGGGGAGTGGTGTTCTGTTGGCAGCTTCAACTCGGTATACACTGGGTGCTGCGCTTGTGGTGCGCGCACCGGTCATTGTCAATCCTCGTGTACTGTTGTTGCGGTTTGTGGTGTGGTTAAGTGCATGCGGATTGCGGTGTGAGAGGTGGTTGTGTTAGTTTGAGTGAGATAAGTAAGTAGAAAGTTTAGAGCTTTTTTTTGGTTAGTGGGTTAAATGCTTTTCAGCCGATCACAGCATGGCTGAATGCCTGGGTCTCTGGATTCCTGCCTGGTGTGGAAACGGCTAGACTTGAGAGACCCGCACATAGGGGAGAAGCCCACACTGAACCGAGCAAATGAGAATAGAAACCTACTTTTCTGTATTTCGGAGACAATTGAATAATTCAGCGCAGTCCCAAAACACAGCTTGAATCAAGAGTCCCACAAGGCGAGAGAGCGGCCCACACCTGAAAAAGATTTGTTTTTTGCGCAATGCATTCCCTGTTGTGTTCTAATTAGCTAAGTCTACTGTAGTATTTTAGTCAACTGTGTATGGTGAGGTTGGAGTGTCTGTTCTCCCCTTGGGTGTCGGAGCAGGAGTAGGGTTCTCCTCTTACCCTACCATCTAAGTGAGAATGTCTGCTTGAACTTTCGGAGTGGGACGTGCCGTGATTCTGTGGATGAGTCGACTGAGTGGTTTTGTCTTGGTCTACGTGTTTGGTCTGTAGTGTCCTCCTCGTGTGACGATCTCTTGATGCCTTATGGACTGTCATGGGGTGCATACTGATCGAGTTTGGGTGTTTTGTGGGGGCCAAGGTCGGTCTCTTTATTCATCGTCGATAAGCAGTATGGATGTTCTTGTGGGTGATCTTCTGGTCACACAGTGAAGAGCCAGGATTTGAGCAGTTTCCTGAATGCTAGGTGGTTTCTTGTGTTCCGTATATTCTTTGGTAGGTCATTCCAAGTGTTCGGCGCCTGGTGAGAAAACGAGGATCCTCAAAGTTTTCTTTTGTTATAGAGTTTCGGTTCTATGCGTTTGTAGTTGCTTGATCTGAGCGTTCTTGGTGGTTGGTGTAGACACAGTTTGTCTTTCAGGAATTCTGCGCCTTGGTTGTGTATTGCTCTGTGCGTGATGCACATGGATTTGAGTTTTATTAGTTTTATTAGTAGCCAGTGCAGTATTTTTAGCGCAGGTGTGATTCTTGCCGCAGTAGTTTGAGTCTGGCCGCCGCATTTTGTATGCATTGTAGTGTTTTATTTTTATTTATTTTTAGATGTCTTTCAGGCATGGCCAGGTATAGGCTGCTGGCATAATCTACTCTGGACATGACCAGAGCGATGATGGTAAGAGTTTTGTTGGCGAATGGCAGGAACGGTAAGATCCTTTTTGCCGCTCGTAGGAGAAAGAAGCATTTCTTGAGTAGAGAGTTTACTTGTGGCTCTGGTGGAGGTTGTCCATCATGAGCCCTAGGTTTTTTACAGTCTACAATGGCGTTGGGGTCGAACAGAGTTCTTTTGGCCAGGGGATGTGGTTAATGTCTCCTCCGTTTTTTGTGACAATCATTATCTCGATTTTAACTGGGTTGATTTTGAGGTGGTCCAAGTTCTTCCAGTTGAATATATCCAGAAGGCAAAGCTTTAGTGTTGTGTTTTCTTCTCCGGTGTCTTGTATTTTGAAGATTTGTGTCGTCTGCGTAGTTGTAGCAGGTGAGGCCATGTCCTTTGATGATTTTGATTAATAGATATCGGTAGATGTTGAATAGAGCGGGGAGAAGGATGATCCTTGTGGTACTCCGCATTTGGTGTCTCTTGGTTTGGATTTAAAAGGTTTCATCCATGCGGTTTCTGTTCTGTTTGTTAGGAAGGATTTCATCCATAGTAGGGCGGTGCTTTTATTCCCAATCCTTCTAATCTAGTTATCAGGATGGCATGGTTGACAGTGTCAAATGCTGCGGTAGGTCAAATAGTATCAGGGCGGTGCTGTGGTCCGAGTCTGCATTTGTTTTTAGGTCGTGCCATATTGAGAGGAGAGCTGATTCTGTTCCTCTCATTGGTCTGAATCCAACTTGTGCCCTGTCTAGTAGGCTGTGTTGTTCTATGAATTCTTGGGTTGTTTATTAAACGTACGTTTCTAGCAGTTTGGCTATGTATGGGATATTGGAGATGGGTCTGTAGTTGGGTAAGTCCTCTAAATTTCCTGTCGTGTCTTTGAGTAGCGGCCTGATGTATGCCGATTTTAAAAGCCTGTGCTACTTTACCTGTTGAGATTGAGAGGTTGAGGAGGTTCCTATGGTATTCCATGGGAGTTCCTGGTTTGAGAATTGATTTGTATATGTCCGTGGGGCAAAGGTCTTCCGGAGAGCCTAATTTGTTGCTTTGATTTACCAGTTCGACGAAAGTCTTGACTGATATTTCGCGGAAGCATCTTTGTTTATTGGTGTGTTCCGCGTGAGGACGTGTGGGGGCTATGGTCTGATCGCATGTTCTGCTTTGTATGGTTTGTTGGATGGTAGTGATCTTATTTTTGAAGTGTTCTCCTAGGTTATTGCATAGTTTCATCGATGGGGTTGGCGTGTTGTTGGTCTTTTATTTGGTTTATGATTTTCAAGAGTTCTTTTTGGGTCTTTGGTGCTTTGAAGATCCAGTTGTCATAGTGTTTCCTCTTCGCTTTTTGAATTCCTTTTTTGTACGAGCGGATATGTTGCATAAATTTCACTTTGTTTGCCGAGTGGTTGTTGATCCTCCATTCTGATTCTAGTTTTCGTTTTTTTCTTTTCATGGCGCTGAGTAGCGGGGTGATTCATTTTGCCGTGGTTTCTTTCCATGATGGAGTGAAAGGTTTTTCTTTGGCGATGTCGCCTAGAGTTGTTACGATCCATGTGTGGAGTACGGCTACTTTTGTGTCCAGGTCTGCTTCCTCCATAGTTGATGTTTGTGGTTTAAATTCCAGGAGTTCAGTTAAGTTGGAATTTTTGATGGTTCTCCAATTTCTTTTCATGGTGGAGGGCGGTTTGTCTTGTTGCATGATTATTGGAATGGCCATTGTGATTATGAATGGGATGATGAGGTGGTTGCTCCAGAGTATGTGAATTGGGGGCGCTGTGCTAATGAGTTTATCGTTGGCAAAGATTGCATTAAGTGTATGGCCTGCTGAGTGTGTTGCTCCTTTGACTAGTTGTTGTAGATTCATTGCTGCTAGTTGGGCGGTCAAGGATGTTTGTGTGGTTGTGGTTTCTTCATCGAACCAGATGTTGAAATCTCTGAGGATGATCAGATGATTGTGTAGGATGGTGATTGCTTCAGTGAAGGCGTCTAAAAGGTTGCATCGTAGGCTGGTGGTCTGTATATCGGTATGAATATCAGGTTTGTTTTGGGGTTTACTGATGGACACAGTATTAAGGATTTGCATTTATCAGTATTTAATGGGTCTTCCAGTTTGATAGCCAGTTGTTCCTTGTGCATGATTGCCCGTCCCCACCCTCTTTTGGTTTTCCTGTTTGCTTGAATACATTTGAAGTTTTCAGGCAGGCGGTTGTTGAGGGTGATCTTGTAGTTGTCATCTACCCATGTTTCTGTTACAAATAGGATGTCGATGCCTCTGTCTGATAAGAGGTTGTATATTTTGGTTGAGTGTTTGGACATTCACCTTGCATTTATTAAGTTACAGTGGATTCTCTTGGTGTGATTATGTTTGGTAGTAGTTTCTTGTTCCGGTGTGTAGTTGTCCGGTTGTGGTGTTTCTTTAGTGATGTTGGTTGGATGAAGAACAGCGATGGCGGCTTCTTCAAAGAAGCGGTTCACTAGGTTGGTAGTGTGACTGTTTGATTGTGGCGCTTCTCCAGTGATGGTGATTGGTTGAATATCATCCATGGCTTCTTCATTGAATCAGTCTGTTAGGTTAATGGTAGGGTTTATTGGTTACCAGGGCTTCGTATTGTCTGGTATGTGATGGGTATCAATGGTGCACCTCTGTTCTTGTAATATATAGGGTGAGGGGGTTGGCTGCATTCCACTCTTTTTGGGGGGTCCTGTCTATTTTCTGTGTGGTGCGGGGCATTCTTTGTGTGTCAACATTCCGCGTTGTTGGGGTATCAAAGCTCCGTAGTTGTCGCGAGGTAGGATGTAAGATATGCAAATCTTTTTCTTACGTAGTGTGTTCTGGTGGTAACTTTTGTCTGGGTTTTTCCTGCATTTGAGCCTGCTTCTGCTGGGTGCTGTTGGTATCGCGTGTTCCCGTCATTGTTGCACAATCTTCTTTCTCTGCGTCCCTTTCTGTGTCTGGGCATTTTGATTCACGGTGCAGAGGTAGTAGGGTAAACGGTCCTCTGTGATGTATTGTGCAATCACAGTATTGGTGTTTCGAGGGGATTGGGTCCTCCGACGTATTCCATATCAATGACAGTAATCACTGCAGCTTTGCTGCAGTGATTACTGTGATTGATATGGAATACATTGTCGGACCATCCCATCGAAAGAAGGTTACCAGGTAAGAGAGTAACTTGTTCTTCTCTTTAGTCTTGATGCGCTTGGATGTTGTCCAGCTCAGTCTGCCCTTTCTGTCAACGGGTGAGAATGCTTCCAATGGGTGCACTGTGTAGGGGCTGTTAGGTACTTCGCCTATGCCCAACAGGTCAGTTGGGTACAATACTAAACACAGCTAGATGTGAGATTCCTCTATAGTGGGAGAGAGGCCTACGCCTAACGGGTCAGTTGGGTAAAATACTAAACACAGGTCAGTGGAGTACAATACTAAACACAGCTAGATTTTGTCTATCGGTTTTCTTAAGTGGCTAGGATTCTAGAGTAGAGTATTTACTCTACTCCTAACCCAGGCCACTACTACCTTACTGGTCCTTGTAGTTGATTGTTGACGGTTGGCTACTTGCTTCCCCCGCTGACACCCGCTGACACCGTCTGGAGCCGCCCTTTGCCTTGGGCCCTTTGCGTGAGGGCTGCAAGGAAGGGTCAGCGAAGACCAGGCGGGGCAGCCAATCACAGGCCGGTGGGTGGGGTGGGTGTCAGGCGGGGGAGGAATCAGGAAGTGAGGGAGGGCTGGGGATCGGCGATTGTGGAGGAGCAACACAGGGACTGGGGCCAACAAAAGAGGGCAGATTCTAGGTGGATTGAGACCCGGAAAGTCTCAGTAGTATGTACTTCACAGGATAGAAGGCAGGCAGGCAGGCATTCTTTCTTTAAAAGCTATGGTTTTTCAATGTTGAATGATCGATGCCTGGGGGACGTGTCAGGTGAATATACCAGGATTAGTTTCAACAGCGCTTCTGCCATTTATTGTTTCATCCCGGCTTGCTACTTCCATTGCATTCTGGGACTAGAAATCGAACAGAGGAAAGTGATAATTTTCCTCTCATTGTCGCATGTGAATCAGTCCTCACAGTACAGAACTATGATCAGATTGCAACAGGATTAAAGGGAAATATGGAAAATGTAACCTGGTCAGTGATTACCTGAATAACCAATGTCAAGTCCTGCAATTTTTAATCAACTCCTCCTCTCCATCAGCATCTGTTGAGGACACCAGACTTGTTTCTGACTGAGTATAAAACCTTTATTGAAGATGTGGTTACACACACCTTTAGGAATTTCAACTCCAGTGGCAGAAGATTCACTAAACTCCAAAAAACATTAATACTGCGTGCCTAAATTGTAATTCATTCGATATAGCCATTCGGAACAGAAAAAGAGAATTTAGGAAGGCACGCTGAGCGGCTGTAGGAAGCAGGAATGGGAAACGGATGATAATGGAGTGTTGGAAGAACTTTAAAAGGGAGTACCAACAATGGTTGTATAAACACAGGAACTTGTTGACATTGGCAAAATGGAGAGAACTCTTAACTGTCAAGGAGAATGGCTCCTGCAAGTTCTGCCAATTGGTAAATGGCCCCAGCAGGAATAGCAAGATGACAGATGGAGCCTCCAAAGAAGCCTAGGAGTCCTACATAGGAGGGGCTCTGGGAATGAGAGATTAAGTCTTAGGTGACTTCCCCTGGCATTGAGTAGATTGTAGATTCATACAAACACACGCAAATATCTTACCTTGCATCAAAAGGAGCAAGAACTCCAGAGCGCTTACTCCTGATGGCATATGTAATGCCCTGCTGAAAATCTGGCTGCGAGTAGCTGTAGTAGAGATTAGGTTAGTCTTCGAGAACCACCGCTTCGACAGCCTAATTATCTCACAGCCAGCCTTCCCCAAATTCCTTCCTATGCATTCATTACCTAAAAATCAAATGTAACCGGGTGGGTACTCTGGAAGTAACAGGTGCCAGATGTGGTGTACTCCGAGGACCGCAGATGCAGACTATGCTGTACCAACAAGATTGAGTCATCAAAATGCCGCCTCTGGAACTGATTCCATCTGCCTTTTACCTGTATAATGTAGGTGATCTACTGTATATTTTTATAAAAAGCCATAATTATGGCTGTATTGTAATGAATAAAAAGAATGAGCACTATACTGCATTGTTTGACAGTCTGAGTAATGAGACTACCGGTCAAGAACGCGGGATCTAGCCCATCGAGATTGTACTTTCGGGTATCAGAACCTGGCACTTTTGGAACAGATTTTAACACAGTATTTTACGAGTCACAAGAAAGATATCATCCAGTAATGTCCTCTTAGGATTCTCACACAATTGTTGGATAACTATCCACCTTGAATATGGACCCTTGAACCGATTGGTCTTCGCGTATTAATTCCCGAATACGGGCAGTTTTACAAGAATATTGGCAACACTATTTTCGAACAATTGCCTTGAAACCGACCAAATGGTCGAAACACGTGTCGGCTGTGAACGACAATTAAACACTACTTTAACATTCGGACTATTATTGGACTTTTAATAGATTGGGAAATTTGTTGATCCCTCCTAATTATACTTTTGACTTAGTCTACTGCGCTGTTTTGCAATATACACCTTGTTTAATTGTACTTTCAAAGTCTTCAATTTAGATTGGGATTTAAATCAGGATTAGACAATTTTGTCTTAGATTAATAGATTACAAAACTCAAGAGCAGTTGGACCTGATGGGTTAGCAAATGTAACTTTAAAAAATGTGCCTTCCCTATGGGCGAATATTTTATTAATTTTGGTTCACCAGGTTCTTGACCAAAAGAAAATCCCATCGACTTGACGTCCTATATTATGCAGAATTTCACGAAAGGTAGCCACAGCTAATTATAGACTCATTGCCTTGTTGGCTATTGCAGGTAAAATATTTCCTCCGTTCTGTTGAGCCATCTGAATATTTGGGCCACCAATTTCAACAGGTCGGATAAACTACAATCCGGTTTTAGGAAATGTGTGAATACAGGTATTAATGGTCTTATTATTCGCAGAGTTCTTCAGGGAGATCCAAAGACAGATCACTGTGTCGCCTTTATCAATCTTCCGTATGCCTTTGACAAAGTGAATACAGCAAGGTTATGGTGGAAACTCTAGTGCCGTGGTTTGCCTTACAATATCCTTGGTCCTTTGATCGGTTTACATATTGCCACTAGTTTAAATGTTTGTCTGAACATTGAGGGTCTTAATGTCAGCTGACTTATTTACTTTCCGAGGTCGGTTTTGTGTTCCAGCCCCAACCCTTCATAATTTGTATATTTGTGATGTTGGGAACATTTTACAGGTAACTAGATCATTCCCTCCTAGATGAGCTCCACCATAATTAAATGGTTTCTGTGTGCAGATGACCTGGTATTGATAGACAACTCTTTGATTGGCTTGCAACGCACGTTGCTGCTCCTAAAACCTATATTCTAATGTCATGATCTACCCTAAAGTACCTAAATGTACTACTTTTAATTGGATAGACATTGGTATCTTCAAATTTAGCCTGGTTTCATCTATTAAGAGAGGTATTGCTTATTCTGCTCAAATGACTTGTCTTATTGTTAATTATGGATATTTTTCACTGACTGGTTTTTTAAGTATTGTAAAATGAAGGGCATTCCTACGCAGACATGCAGGGCAGAATTTTTTAATTGGGACACATTAGAAAATACGATTTGGAGAAAAGTTTTGAGTTTACCTTGGTGTGTTCTTATGCCAGTCTTACGGCACGAGTTGGGTTTCATTTCTTTGCAAGCAATCATTAAATGGAAGTTTGTCTCCCTCTATAGGAAGATTCTCGAACTCGTTACTAATAGCATGCTTTAAAAATAAATGATGAGAGGAAGATACTTCAGCGACCCAATTCATATCTTAGAGTCAGCTGATATGTCTTCTGATCTTCTTTTAAATAATCTGGTTGCTGCCAAACAATAAAATGTGGATGGCTGTTTGGGCTACTACTAAATAAACTGTGATGTATTCCTTATGTTCACAATATAATTATGATGAACAAAATTGGCATGCCTGCTCCATATTTGATTAACTTCCTAGATCCTTTGGAGAAGAACTTGAATGTACCTTAAATGCAACCTCATTCTTACAACGGAATTTTTGGGCTTTTGCGTTTCAAGATTCCTATAAGATTGTGGTTGTAGGCTGTCAGTCGGTACAGGCTGAAAAGCTATATTTTTTTTCGGCTCTCCAGATGTTTTGGACTACAACCAGCATCAGCCCTAGGTAGCCTAGTCAAAGGTTACAGATGTCATGGGAGTTCTAGTCAAAATATCTGGAGAGCTGCAGGCCCCTGCGCTATAGCATCATCTTTTACATTGTTTTGTCACCAGTGAGGGAAAAGTATTGTGGGTCTTTAGTCCACAACATTGAGGATATTCGAGATCGTAACTTATGGACGTGTATTTTAACAAGCCCTCAAATCTTTTGTTTGGAAATAACATAAATCGTATTGTAGCCGGAATCAATGAATTAAGAAGGACCCTCATCTTGTAATGGATTGAGTTAATGAGGACTCCTATCTTTTAATGTATTACTGAAATGCTGTGACTTTTTTTTATTTGAAATGTTATTGTGTAGTGACTTGTGACTGAGATGAATTGCATAATTGTATTTATTATTGTATTTAGTCAATTGACTTTTTACAAACATAACACTGCGTACATTGGGAAATAAACACATAACCACTAATTTAAACTATTTCAGTCACAAATACAAACAACAAAATAAAAAGGATCAATCAACAGACATAATCAATCTAAAACATCAAACACTTAGTAATTTCGCAAGAGAACCCCTGCACAATATAGTTGTTAACCTAAGAAACATCGAAAATCATATCAACATTCATGTGCAAGCCTTAGTACAGTACAAGATACTTATAGTCGGTTGAGCAGGTAATTAACACAGACGCTTGCTTAATACATTAGTACATCTTTTCCCCATATTACTTGCAGGGACTAAAAGGAGACATTGCCAGTAGGCAACATCTTTACTATGGAACACCAAACCCTGTACAGTGCAATGTGGACTGAAACTGTGAGAATTCAAGCAATAGGCCCATAAGCTGGCAGATTTTATAGTGCCATTGTTATGGACAAAGTTATCGTAAGTGCACATGTTGGATGTGTTTAATTTAGGACACTCTGTCAACAAATGCTTTGACGTTTCCAAGCTGTCGATGTTCTTACACACACACACAACAGTCTCTATTTTCCAGCTGTATTTTCATTTGCGGACCCAAAATGTATAGCAACGGGAGTTGATTAATACGAAGGTGCAGCATAAGCGAGCACACTTCTCGATTGGGACTCAAAATAATATAGGATGGAGGTCCTTTAGAACTATGAACCATGCTAATTGGGTGGCTCACTCTTTAAGGTAGTAATGTGGTCATAATTTTTGTTCCAGTCATATAGATCGAATTAAATAATTTAAATATTTGGTAGCTACCCCTGATTTTCCAATTTGGGTACCAGTTAATTGCTTGGAAGGTTGATATCACAAGATCGTCCAATGTTTCACTATTCAAATGCCCACTTCTCCCACAGTTGGCACCCAAAATGTTCAAAACCGGGCACACCAATGTAATTTTGGCCTTTAAGTATAATGATGCCCTCTTCCTTTCGACCTGTCCTCCCAAAGAGATCAAACCCAGCTCCAGGCTAGTCGCTTCCATAGGTACAGAAGGTCTCCATCTTGGTAGCTTTGTCCAAAAATCCCCTCGACACCATTCCGCCATCTCAATCATCCTTCCTCAGCGCCTCAAGACTGTATAAAATAGCCAGGCAGAAGTACTGCTTATAAAGAATGAGTATGCCCTCGAGGGACTATCCTGCTGTCTGGTGGGTGAAGCTATTGAAGAGTTGGGTCAATGGTGCAGCTTTCCTTTTTCTCTTTGCAATAATGTAGGGATAGGTGGACTCTGCACTCATTTCTAGCCCAAGGTAAGGATAAAGTCACGTTCCCCATGAAAGAGTCTGTTTAACCCTGTTTACCTTTTTGCAGGATATTAAAATGATCTTAGTTTTTTCAGTATTAATTACAAGGTCTTTCTCCTTTGTGTATCTGGCCTGGGAGTATCTACAACCACTAAGCATATGATCATAGATAAGGAGGTTGTCTGCGTATAACATACATACAACTCTCGTTTGTCCGATCCTGGGGTGGCAATTTGAGGCAGTCAACATTCTCTTAGGAAGATCGTAAATGTACATGTTAAATAGCAGGGGAGCCAGCACACAGCCTTGCTTGACTTCCCTGCCAATCTTCACTGATGGGTACAACCTTGCATTGTTGTCCAAACAAACTCTTGCTCTAGTCTCTTCATGGAGCCTCTGGGTTATATCCAAAAGTCACCCCGCACCCCCAAGGTCTCAATTTTGTTCCAGAGCCTGGCTCTATTCACAAATTCAAAAGCAGACCTGAAATCAACGAATGAAATGCACAAAACAGGGTCTTCTTTTTGTGTAGCTTCTAAGACCGTCAAGCAAGGGTATATTGTGCATGGTTGATGAACCCGGACGAAAATCTGTCTGTAGATCATATATGATATTCTCAGTAGTAACCCAGGCCTGAATCTCCTTTAGAAAGAAACCTGCAAATAGCTTACCAGTAACTTCCAACATGGAGAGCAGCCTGTAATTTTCCGGCAATGTCCCGTCTCTCTTCTTGTACACAGGGACGAGAACAGACTGCCTCCATGTGGTCGGAATGGTATGCTCACAGCATACCTTATCAATCAAGGTCTTCCCAACCCTCAGGATCTCTCTTAAAGGGATGGTCTAAGTATTTAAAAAAATAGATAGGCCACATAAAAAAAATACTAGCATCCTCCGTTTTAAAACTTCCTATGTAAAATTTTGAGCTATTCAAGCTCAAAATTCGAAAAAGCAAGCACAGGGGCGCAGCCATTTTGTGAAATGGAGGCCCTCCTGTGCTGGCTTTTGCTTTTGCGGCACTAATGAAGGAAAAGCCAGCCAGCTGTAGTAAACAAAGTCTACCGCTGGGTGGCTTTCCCTTCATTAGTGCCGGGACTCGGAGGACGCGGACCGGAGACCAGAGCAGGAAAGCTGCAGCTGAATCTCTGTAAGTGCTATTTATTTTATTTACAAAACTTAGAAATAAAGCCGCAGCTTTAAAAACGTTGTATTTATGTTTGCGGTCGCTTTTGAAGCGACCGCAAACATAAATACGTTATTATGTTGGAAAACGCTGCGGTTTTTCTTTACAAGTTTCTCAGGCTCCTCCGGCTCGGAGAAGCCTGAGAAACTTGGAAAGAAAAACCGCAGCGTTTTCCAACACAACCGCCTGTGTTTCTGCCTGCTGTGGCTATCACTTTGGGTCTCCGGTGCTCCCAGGGGAGCACCGGAGACCCAAAGTGAAAGCCACAGCAGGCAGAAACACACGCGGTTATGTTTACATGCCGCGTAGTGTTTCTACCTGCAGCTGATTTCCCATTTGGGGCTCTCGGGCTCCCCGTGGGGAGCCCGAGAGCCCCAAATGGGAAAGCAGATTCAGGCAGACACAACGCGGTTGTTTTCCGCAATGCCGCGTTGTCTGCCTGAATCTGCTTTTCCATTTGGGGCTCTCGGGCTCCCCGTGCAGAGCCCGAGAGCCCCAAATGGTAAAGCAGATTCAGGCAGACACACCGCGATTGTGTTGGAAAACGCTGCGGTTTTTCTTTCCAAGTTTCTCAGGCTTCTCCGAGCCGGAGGAGCCTGAGAAACTTGTAAAGAAAAACCGCAGCGTTTTCCAACACAATAACGTTGTATTTATGTTTGCGGTCGCTTCAAAAGCGACCGCAAACATAAATACAACGTTTTTAAAGCTGCAGTTTTATTTCTAAGTTTTCCGGGCTCCTCCAGCCCGGAAAACTTAGAAAAAAAAACGCAGCTAGTGCTCATTTTTTGTAAAAAAAATAAATAGCACTTACCGAGATTCAGCTGCAGCTTTCCTGCTCTGGTCTCCGGTCCGCGTCCTCAGAGTCCCGGCACTAATGAAGGGAAAGCCACCCAGCGGTAGACTTTGTTTACTACAGCTGGCTGGCTTTTCTTTCATTAGTGCCGCAAAAGCAAAAGCCAGCACAGGAGGGCCTCCATTTCACAAAGTGGCTGCGCCCCTGTGCTTGCTTTTTCGAATTTTGAGCTTGAATAGCTCAAAATTTTACCTAGGAAGTTTTAAAACGGAGGATGCTAGTATTTTTTTTTATGTGGCCTATCTATTTTTTAAATAAAAAATTTTACTAGACCATCCCTTTAAGGACCGCATTGCCAGTCCATTTGGGCGAGGGGCCCTTGATACTTTACATTTTCGATGGCTAACAATATTGCCTCAATGGAAGTATCCAATTGCCAGAGGTTCCAATTCCCAGAGTCGCTTAGGGCCAAGGGCACTACAATCGAGTTTATCTTTGTACCCGCATAGCTCAACCATGTACTCTCACCAATGGGATTAAGAATGTGTGTTTCTTTGGGGTACTTGGCTGCAGTCAGTACTTGCCATATAGATCTCGTGTTCCCTCCCCCAAGAAGTCTAATCATAGTGGATAGTGAATTAATTTGGAAATCTTGTTGAGCTGGATTTACTACTTCTGTTGGTTACCTAGTTTTCCTGAGCATTGAATATGGAAACCATGTATCAAAATTAATTTTGATTTTCTTTTGTTTTTTTAATCTGACAAGACCGGTTGCAAGCATTATGCTTAACTCTTTATTGCCACTTCGAATAGCAGCCACCTTTCAAAACACCATCTGTTCATTTTTTTTTTAACTCAGAAAACAAACACCAAAGAACAGATCAGAAACTACTCTGACCTGGGACTACCACTACCCACAAGTCCCCAGAGTCCTGGTAGTTTCCCAGAGAGTCCCAAACACCAATCTCGTGCCAGCTCAGTCCATGCCTCACTTCCTGTTCTCATCGCTTCCTCTTTCTTTGCTGCTTCATCAGCAGATAAGTCACCTTTCTTCTATGCTCCTAGTGATGTGATTGTTCTGTGGAGTATTAAGACTGCGGAGTGTTCTCTGGAACTGTGTTGTAGGCTTCCCCCGTGGGAAGGAGCTGGTCCGCTGGAGCGTGGTTCGCGAGTGGATTGACAGAAGATTGTAGGAAAGGGTGAGCTCCGGGGCCGCGAGTCACCTCGCTCGCACCAGGCGACCGGAGCTCCCCTTTATAAAAGAATTTCGCCACAGCTGCATTCTTGCTTGAGGAAGGGACCCGGGATTTCTAACGGTCATGTGGGAATCGTGACATGGCGCGCATGCGCATTGATTACTGTATTTCGAACAGTGTCGGGAGATGTTTGCGCGCTCGTAGATCAGAGCAAATTAGTCCACAGTCCTCACCGGGGTGTTTTTTGAGCGCTCAGAGCCTCTTGTTTTTTTCCCTCTGCATGGCATTGGCAATCAAGGCACTAAATCCGCTCTAAAAAAAAGGGGGAAGAATCAGAAATTCTTAGACTGTGTTGCTGGCAGTGTGACCAAGGGACCTCAACATAGCCTCCCTTATGAGCATGGAGGAGGGAAGCACCACTCTAGATTAGAGAGGAGGAGTGGGAAGGAGAACGGGATCTGTCTCTAAGTCTTAAAAGGGTTCTAGTGGATTCACTGACAGTATCAGTGTCCCAAGGGGTCAGACCCATCGAGGAGCGCCTTGAGGCGCTGGAGTACCTCCTGGCAAAGAAAGCATGACAGAAAAGATGGGTACTTGACGGGGCCTTCATAGGAAACCAGGGCCAACGGAGAAGGGGGTGGATAAGACCTGGAAGAGCCCCCACTCTTCAATCCCCCCCTCCTCGGGGTCATACGTCAGGGGCCCAGACTAAGCCCTGAGAGGTTGTCTATCCCAGCGACAAGCTAAAGGCAGCGTGTCTGGGAAGAACGACAGTGCTGAACCTCGTACCCCCTACCTCAGGGGTGGTAAATACAGGGGATGTCGAAGAAGGTGAGGAATATTCGCAGGAGGAATATGAGGTCGAGGAGAAACTCATGTAGGAAGAGGGAGTGGACAAGGAAGGAAAAGAACCGACATATGACCTAGATGAAATGTTTGACCCGGATGGCATCAGGCACCTGAAATCTTCAGAGTGGGTGCCTTCCCCCAGAGTCGCCCATTATATGGTGCAGAGAATTTGTGAGATTTAGAATGCGAGCAGAATGCCCTAGAAAGGATTTGCCGGGGTAAGTAATGGAGACCCCAGAGCTAGACGTTAAGATGGTCCCTTTCGTTACCAAAGCCTCGAAAGATGTCAGGAGAGGCGTGGATAGAGCCTGGAAAGCCTGTTAAGATAAGGTTTTGGATATAGCGGGTCCCATTGCTAAAACAATGGATTTAGCGGAAAGGACTAGGGACACCGGGGAGCCAGTGGATCCTTAGACGCTGGCCAGCTGGGCACAGAGGGTTTTATGTTTTTTGGGAAACGCTAGCTGCGCCCTTTCAGCAGAGACACTCGCAGTTTGCTGTTAAAGATCGACAGTAAATTAGGAGACCTCGCAGGATACAAGGCCGGAGAAGCGGCTAAGGGTATGCTGTTTGGCGAGGCTTTCGCCAAGGAAATGTCTCGTTTTTTGGGAACATATACAGCCTTGGAAAAGGTGCAATCTTCTATTCGCAAAATATTTCCTGGACGGGCTTTTGCCGGGACCGGCTGCCAGAGAGGTCGGGAAGCCGGTCTGGGTTTTACAAGGCGACCTCAAGGACCCAGAGCAGCATACTGGAGAATCGTCAGCAAGACTCCTTCTTCCCGGCCAGAGGGAGAGGATTCCGTGGCAGCAGAGGTTGAGGAAACTTCCAACAAGTGTCTCTGCCGGTAAGTGTACAGAGCGAGGGTTACCCCAGGGTAGGTGGGAGGAGGGCTTTGCATTTGAATGCATGCTGCGAGATATCAGGTGATGCTTGGGTATTCCAAACAGTTGTAGGTCTAAATTTTGAGTGTTTGGCTATTCCGTATCAGAGGCAGATTCCGGTAAGTCTGAGAATGTCATCAGAGGAGGACTCACTCAGAGAAAGGGGCGATAGAAGAGTGTCCCAGAGGGACTCCCGGGTTCTACAGCAATAAGTTCCTAGTTCACAGGAAAGGGAAGTAGAGGCCAGGCCACTGAACGGATGGTTGGTTTACAGGCACATCAAGATGGAAGGCATCTATCTTCTGAGGGATCTTCTGCGCAAAGGTAACTGGCTGGCGAGGTTAGACTTGAAGGAAGCCTACTTCACTATTCCAGTGGCGCAGGAGTTCAGGGACTATCTCAGGTTTTTTTTGGAAAGAGCGAAGTTGGCGTTTCGCATGCCTGCCCTTTGGTCTGGCATCAGCACCCTGGGCATTCATGAAAGTGATGAGACTGGTGGCGGAGGCTATCAGACAGAGTTATAAGAATTATTATTTATCTGGACGATCTATATTAGTCCTCGCTCAGAGCAAATCATTCTTGTAAGATCAAATAATTTGGGTAAGCGAGCTAATTTCCTCCCTCGGTTAGCTGATAATCGAGAGAAGTCGGAACTCCGACCGCAACAGAGAATAGAGTTTCTGGGGTTCAAAGTGGATACCAGGAAGGCTATGCTAGAACTACCGCAGCAGAAGATAGAGTGTAAAGGAGTTGAGAATAGCGTTAGAATGGTCTCACATTTCGCTTCGGAGCCTGGCGCAGATTGTAGGGCTGTTAGCAGCGTCAATTCAAACATCTACAAGGCGGGGTGAGGTATCACCAGTTACTGCCGATGTACAAGGAAGGAAAAGTAGAGCTGCAGTGGTGTCTGCAGAACATGGAAGCCTGGAACGGCAGGGCTATCTTCGGGGATGTGCCGGGATTAGTGATAGCCAGACGCCAGCAGACTGGGCTGGGGAGCCAGGGGTGGTCAGCTTCATACAAGAGAGCGATGGTCGCGAACGAGTTAAAGCTTCATATAAATTGCCTGGAGCTACTAGCAGGCTGCTTTGCAGTTCAGGCGTTCGCCAAGGATCGAGTGAATTGTTGTATTCTGCTGAGAATGGACAACGTATCAGCAGTTTGCTATGTAAACAAATTGGGAGGAACGAGATCAAAGATGTTAGCGGAGATAGCGAAAGATTTCTGGCATTATTGCCTGCAGAGAAAGCTAATGATAGCGGTAGAGTATCTCCCAGGGAGGCAGAACGCAATTGCAGACTAGAACTCTAGGTTTCTAGCGGATTCCAGCGATTGGATGCTGCTCAGGCGAGTTTTTGCTCGCTTGCAGGAGTTGTGGGGTCAGATAGAGAGAGATCTGTTTGCATCCAGGTTGAATGCGCAAGTACCGAAGTATTACAGTTGGAGAATAGACCCTGGAGCCTTCGGGACGGATGCGTTCCTGCACAGTTGGGCGGGAGCCTTTCATTAAGCCTTTCCCCCATTCGTTATGTTGATGAGTACGCTGGCGAAGGTGCGTTGAGAGCGAGCGGAATTGGTTTTGTTAGCAGCGCTCTGGAAATCGCAAGCATGGTTTCCGATTCTGATGAAATTTTCTTTGGATTTTCCGAGACAGATTCTGTGGGAAGCGGACCTACTGTGTGATCTGCGAGGTGAACAACACCTGTTAGTTCAGTCGAGAGCCCTGCAGCTACTTGCGTGCAGGATTTCAGGAGACGATGGGATTTGCCAGGTCTTTCGAGAGAAGCTGCTGATTGTATCAGAATCATGGGCCCCCTCCACTATTGGGAGCTATGACGCCGCTTGGGCGAAGTGGGAAGAATGGTGTGAACAGAAACGTATTCATCCCGTTTCAGCACCTGTAGTTCATGTATTGAATTTCTTAGTGGAGATGTCAACTGGAGGGAAGGCTTTTCGTACGCTGGGAGTATATTGGTCGGCGATTTCAGCAGGGCATGAACAGTTGGAGGGTCGGCCTATTGCGGAGCACCCGTCAGTTGTTAAATTGTTGAAAGGAGTTAAGATGCGTAAACCACCAATCTCTAGGTATTCAGTAATGTGGGATGTCTTAGTGGTTTTTTGTTTGTTTTGTGGGCTGTATTGACCCGCTCCGCTATGCTTTGTGGCATCACCCTGCCAGTTATGGTGAAAGAAACGGCAACAATGGTGGCAAAACCCTTGTGCGCGCCAAAAACCATGTTCTCAAGCCCACAAAAAGAGGGATGCACAATCTGCCAACCATGGTGCATGTGCGGTGGAATAGAGGACACACCGCAGAATATGTGCCAGTGGACTCTTTGACCAGCAAAAGGAGTGCAGAGAAGAAGCAGCACTTTGCAAGTGAAACCCCAAAATGTGCCTACAAATGACATTTGCTTTGTTGCTAAAAACTCCAAAATGCCTATAATACAACACTTCTCAACATTCAAAATCTTGCCTGGTGCTAAAATTCATGTATCTAATGAAGCATTGTGAACATACAAAGTCCTAATGTGAAGTGCAAAACATTCATCAGACAAACTGGACTGTCTGTAAACCGACAGCCTCTGTCAAAATATGGGTGCAGTACCCTGGGCTACCTGAATGACAGCTGTCAGATGAGTAAGTGATCCAAAATTAAAATGTCTGCTGGATTAGCAAACATAAAAAGGATTTTGCTAAAAGGAATACAGATATTAGTTGTGTTTTGATCCTCAGCTGTAAAGCCAAGAAAGTAATGTATTTATGTTTGATGCAACAAGTTTGGGTTTTGCTAGATTTAAGAAGTTAATTATCTTAGCTGAGCTGCAAGAACTAGAAAAGTAGGTTTATCCCAGGGGGAGGGCCTTCCTCTCAGCAGAAACTCACGGGGAGGTGCTAAGTGCGGGTTATCCCAGACCTTTGTCTATAGAAAGAGAAGGAACAATGACAGCCCTTCAGCCCAGGAAATGGGGGTGTGAAGGTGGTCGTAAATGGCTCCTGGAAGGGACAAACAAGGAGGGGGATGCTTCTGGACTGCAGGGAGACAAAAAGGAGCAGACCATCTGTTGGTAAACATGAACAAAGAACAGTTCTTAAAGACTCATAACTTGTCATCCAAAAGGGTGAAAAATATACCAAGGACAGAGTTGTGAATCTAAATTTTGGCTGCATGTTTTAAGAGGCAGAACTCTGTAACATTCTGGGCAGGAATGACAATATGTGGTTTTCTCCAGCATGGGCTCTGGCATGGATTCACATGCTCATGAATATTCCCCGTCTTCAGGCTGGGAATCCTCGGTAAAGAAAAAATCGGTGTCAGTTTCGTTTCTGATCTCTTTATTAGTAACCGATCACTGGTCTCTGGGTCATACTGCCCCCAGCCAATGACTGCCCTCTCCCTAATCCCTGCCCCTGGCAGCCATCCTCAGATTTTTACTGCACGTTCAAGTGTTGGGAGTACTCGTGCTATAGCTCTTGAGCTTTTACTGCGATTTGCGTTTTTTCAAAGAGTTTTATCTAATTTTCTCAGTCAATCGAGCCTCAAGCTTCACCGTTTCTACTTCTGATCAACAGGGACCCGTTTTGGAATTTTCTTCGGTGAGGTTTTCGTCGAGTTACGCTTCTTGGAGGATTCCAGAAGTTTGAGGACTACCCCGTGGACATGGCCCAGGAAAAGGGAAGCTCGACACCCGGATCCAAGCTGTTCAGGAACTGCCCTGGATGCGGATTGCAGAATGTGTTCAAGGAGGATGAACATTCTAGATGCCTCTACTGCCTTCACAAAGATAAAACGCACGTGGAGAAGGAATATGCGTTTTGCAAGAACATGTTGGAGCGGACCATGAGGGATCGACGGATCCACCTCACCAACTGGCTGGAAGGAAAGAGCCCAGCGGTAGGTGAGAAGAAGAGGTCCGAGCGGTCTTCTAAGTGCTTTGAGGGCGCTCCGTTGACAGGGGCCCAACAGAAGGCTAAGCACCACGGGTCCGCGGGCACCGGGAGCGCCGAATGGTCGGGCTCCTCGGCTGCCAGGCAGGGCGCACTTTCACCGACGCCATCAACCACGAGCCAACGCTCCGACTCGGAAGAGAAAGTCGGAGATCCCGTGTAAGCTTCTGGAGAAGCCCCAGTCGATCCCGACGGAAGCAGCCGAGCGGGAGCAAGGCAGTGTCCCTCCCCCCAAGGTGAAGGCCTCAAGCACGCCAAAAGTCGTGAAGGCCATGATTCACCCGAGTATGGCCTCTATCGAGGGAGTCGTGACGGCCCTGGCGAAGCCTGTGGAGGCTACTCCAGTGGAGACAACCTCGGGCCCAGAGTTTCCCTGCCACCGCGGAGGGAATCCTCTTTTCAGCCCATCGATAAGACCCCCGTGAAGACCCCGTTTGAAAAAGAGGGGGGGCGGTGGCCATCACGGACACGGATACAGCCTCTGAGGAGGAGCTGGTTGAAGTCGTGCAAGGCCTCAAGAGGTTTGAGAAGGTCCGGTCCCACGGGAGTAATCCCAGGGAGGCGGACGAAGAAAGCGACGGTGGCGCCGATGAGGCTCCCGAGGAGGAGGAGCGACCATTGCGCCCGTCACAGCCACAACTCGGCGGCCATTTTGATGGCAATCCAAACCTTATGCACGGAGATAAGGATGGGATTGCCTCGACCCCCAAAGGACGACCCAGCAGAACCGGACCTGTCGGGAAGGCCTCCAAACAAGCAGAAGAGAGTTCACCCCCCCCCCCCCTGCCTTTCCAGCCCTCACGGCCCACTCAGCCTTCATCTCCTTGCCCTGATCCTAGGGATGACACGGGAACAGATACGGCGGGGACCGATGACTACGGTGGTGACGACGGGATGGGCCTTCCATCACCACCCCCTTGGGCCTGCCCGCCCGACACAATTGGCTCCTTCGGCGCCATGATTTCCAGGGAATCCGAGCTCTTCCAGCTCTGCCCCGAAGAACAGAAGAAGGAAGGCTTCCTCTGTCAACGGTGCAAGGCCAAGAGGAAGACTGTCCTCGCTGTGCCATTGCTTGATGACATCTGGGACGAGGGACTTGCTCTCCTGAAGAACCCATCCATGATGTCTGCCAAGAGGGATCGGTACGAGAAGTACCGGGTCCCCGAATCCGCCCCTTTGTGCCTCAGGGCGCAGCCAACCCCGGATTTAGTCGTCTCGGCGGCGGCCAAGAAGGCGGCTGCGGGGGCCACAGCTTCAACTTCAACCTCTCCACCTGACGGCGAAGGAAAGAAACTGGACGCCATGGGACGACGAGTCATCTCGTCCGCGGCAACGACAAGGCGGCCCACGCCCTAGCGATTGTGGCCCGCTACGACAGGGAGTTGTGGTACAAGATCGCCCCCCTGCTGGACTTCCTTTCGGACAAGAGGGCGGAGGCCCTGGGGATCCTACAGGAAGGTGAGGTGGCGTCGGACCACGCCATAACGGTGGCCATGGACATTGCGGACACCGGGTTCCGCCAGTTGGGCAACAGTGTTTGCCTTCGACGGCGGGGATGGCTCAAGGCAATAGATTTCCTCCAGGACGTGCAAACCAGAGTTCTGGACATGCCCTTCGACGGGAACAACCTGTTTGGAAAGACAGTAGATGAGTCACTTCAGGCTATCAAGACCGACATGGAGAGGGCACGGGCCTTGGGATTTTTGCAGCAACGATGGATGCTCTTTCGGAACTCCAGAGGCAAGCAAGGTGCCTCCAAAGGATTCGGCAGTGGCTCCTCGACGTACCTCCAGGCAGCCCGTTCCTCGTCACAAGAGGCCTACAGAGGGCGCGACAAGTCTGGAGGACCCCCGTCGCCAAGGAGGCCAGGGGGGCAAGGCCGCCTCCAAGCAGGACTGAACCGGCCATTGCGTCGGGCCCCCACCTGAGCACCCCGATGGGTGGCCGGCTGGCGAAGTTCATCAGCGTGTGGGAGTCCATCTCCACCGACCTTTGGATACTGGATGCCCTGGCCCACGGGCACACTCTCGAATTTCTAAGGAAGTGCCCCCGAACTCCTCCCGTGGCCAGGAAGAAAAATCACATTGCACAACTGCTGTTAGAAGTAAGGGCAATGCTCAAGAAAGGGGCCATCGAACACGTCCGGAAGAGGCTCCGGGGCTCCGGAGTATACTAAAGATACTCCTCGTCAGAAAGAAGACAGGCGGTTGGTGCCCCATTCTGGACCTGTGTCGGTTAAACAAATACATCAAGGCCCAGCAGTTCCGGATGGTCACCGTCCAGCACATGCTGGGACAGCTGGAGGCAGGTGACTTCTATCGTCGCTGGACTTGGAGGATGCATACTTCCACATCCCCATTCCAGTGGCGGCGTGGCTGCGCCTGCAAGGGATCCACGTTTACCCCTACCTGGACGATTGGCTCATCCGAGCAAGGACAAGGGAGCTCGCCGTCGAGCACACAGCGAAGACCGTCCAACTGCTCACAGAACTGGGATTCTCCATCAATTCCCCAAATCCCACATGGTCCCGTCGCAGGTCGCACTGTTTCTGGGAGCCAAGCTCGATACAGTGGCACGATTGGCTTCCCCGTCGGAGGAAATGACGAAGGCCATCCTGGGCAAGGTGCAGTGCCTGCTGGCCACGGACGTGGCCAGGGTGAGGTCCATCAAGTCACTTCTCAGCATGATGTCCTCTTGCATCTACCTGGTGCGCCTATGCAGGCTGCGGATGTGTCCTCTACAGGAGTTCCTCGACTCCGATTGGATGCAAGAGGCGGGCAACTTTGAAGACAAGATCCTGCTCAACGAGGTCTTCCGCCAAGCAATTCGGTGGTGGGGCACCCGCGTGCATCTCACGGCAGGCACAGACTTTCAGACCCCAGCACACCAGGAGACGGTGACGATGGATGCATCCCTGGAGGGTTGGGGAGCGCACACTGGAGATCTTCACGCGAGAGGCCTTTGGCTCCCGGAGGAGAGTTCACGCCACATCAACCTCCTGGAGCTCCGAGCAGTGTTGTGGGCTCTCGGGTCGTTTCTCCCGTCCCTCAAGGGCAAGGTGGTAAGGATCTTCACCGACGACACCACCACGATGTTCTACATCCGGAAGCAGGGAGGAACCAGGTCCCCGGCCCTATCCAAGGAGGCCCAGGATCTGTGGCACTGGGCCGTTGCCCAGGGGATGTTTCTGGTGCCCTTCCACCTAGCAGGAATAAAGAACACCATTGCTGACTCGCTGAGCAGGGAGCTGCGCTCATGCCACGAGTGGGAACTGCGTCAGGACCAAGTGGATCGGCTTTTCCGACAATGGGGCAAACCCCAGACCGACCTGTTCGTGACGGCGGCGAACTTGAAGTGCTCGAACTCCAAGGTTCACCACCAGGTTTCCCCAGCGAAGGGCATGGGCGATGCTTTCTCGTTGCCCTGGGACGGCCTGTTCCTGTATGCGTTCCCTCCGTTGCCGTTGCTACTGCGACTCGTCAACCAACTCAAGAGGTCCCAGTGCAGGATGATCCTCGGCGTGGCCAAGACAGATCTGGTTCCCGGACCTTCTGGACTTGTCAGCGTCCCCTCCCTCCCCCCCCCCCCCCCCCCCCAATCCCCTGCCCAGTCAAACTATCGACGGACGCAGATCTTCTCTCCAGAGAAGGAGGCGCAATCCTCCATGACTCAGGTTCGCTGAACTTGCAGGCCTGGCTCCTGCGGCACTAGAAATTGGAGGGTTCGATATCCCGGCGGACTACAAGGAGGTGCTTGCAAAGGCCAGGGCGTCCTCAACTCTCAAGTGCTATGGAGACAAATAGAAGAGGTTCTCTGTCTGGTGCCGTGCACAGAGGATTAACCCTCTGCGAATTACGGCCCCTCAAGTGCTGCCATACCTGCTGTCGCTGGCCAAGGCGGGGCTGGCTCATGCCTCCATCAAAATGCATCTGGCGGCGATCTCCCGCTACACCAGAACTACGGGACGATCATCTCTGTGGTCTCATCGCCTGGTGAAGGAGTTTATTAAGGGACTGTTCCGTTCATTCCTGCCGGTGAAGGCTCCGGCCCCGGCGTGGGAGCTCAGCGTGGTGCTGACCAGGCTCATGGGGGCGCCTTTCGAGCCTCTGCATTCGGCACCTTTGAAGTTCCTGTCGTGGAAAACTGCATTTCTTGTGGCCATTGCCTCCACACGATGAGTGGGAGAGATCTAGGCCCTATCCTGCAAGCCTCCATGCTTGACTTTTCACGAGACGAGGGTGGTGCTGAGGACGCACCCCTCCTTCATGCCCAAGGTGCCATCGGCCTTCCATCTCAACGAGCCCTTGGTGTTACCAGTTTTCTTCCCGTCGCCGGCCGAGAGGACTTTGCACTCGCTGGATATAGCTAGAGCACTGAAGTTCAACGTGGACCGCACAAGGAGTTTTCGGAAGACATCACAACTGTTTGTGAACTTTGGACCTGTGAACTAAGGGAAGGCCCTCTCGAAGGCTTCCATTTCCAGATGGCTCTCCGGCTGCATCATGCACTGGCAAACTGACCGTTGCCCGGCTGTCCGAGAGCCCATTCGACCAGAGCGATCGCTGCTACCATGGCGTTCTTGTCTGGTGTATCCCTGCTGGAAATCTGCAGGGCTGCTACGTGGAGGTCGACGCACACCTTCACGAGATTCTACTGCGTCGACCGGGATTCCAGGGAGGAGTCCAGGGTCGGCCAAGCAGTGCTGCGCAACCTGTTCGCCTGAAGGTGGGCCAGGTGAGGAGGTAAGAGTTGCTTAATGTTGAGTTTGTTATGCTTAATGTTGAGCCTTGCCACCTCCCGTGGTTGTGCATGTGTACTGCTATGTATTCTTATATTCATGAGCATGTGAATCCATGCCAGACCCCATGCTGGAGAAGGAACAAGTTACTTATCTGTAACTGTTCTCCAGCATGGGTCTGGCATGGATTCACATGCAAACCCTCCCTCCTACCCCTCTGCGGCACTTCACTTGGTCATACTGCCACTTTACGTGCTACCAAATCTGAGGATGGCTGCCAGGGGAGGGGCTTAGGGAGACGGCAGTCATTGGCTGGGGGCAGTATGACCAAGAGACCAGTGATTGGTTACTACTAAGAGACAGATTAGAAACGAAACTGATACTGATTTTTTTTCTTTACCAAGGATTCTCAGCTTGACGACGGGGTAAAACCATGCCAGACCCATGCTGGAGAGCAACAGTTACAGGTAAGTAACTTGTTCTTTATGTGAAATGTTAGAATTGTGAAAATGTACATGCATGTCCCTATGTTAAACACACACATTTGTGGAACTTTGCATAAAGTTTGGAAATTGTATTCATAGCAAAAAGGACAGAATTCTGTAGAAAGCGGAAACAAGATCACACAGCTACAGGATTTTGAGCCACAGATTCTACATAAAATACGGCATCTTTGTGTACGATCTGGATAAAGGTGACCAATGTAGAAATGTGTGTTTAGTATAAAATCCGATTTTGAGACCCGTGGCTAAAGGGAAGTCTCTGAGGACTGTAAAGCAAACCATAAAATGTGACCTCATCCGGCATTGGTCCAATCACTCAAATGCAAGGCAGAGATGAGGTTTTGGTCCAATCCCAACTCACAGGGGCAAGCTTAGCCGGCCCATACACCCACTCTGTGATGTCATTTTAAAGCATAAATGGACAGCTGACAACACGTAGAGACTCCCAGATCCAGTAATTTTCCTGATTCTGGCGACGCACACTGATCCAGCATTCTGCATCCAGCTTTAATATTCTTCCTGATCCAGATGCCAAAACTCTTGCCAGCAGTGGAGAACTATTGATTTCAGCATGGCCCAAATTTTCCAATTTATTCTCTCCACCCAGTGAAGCGCTGTTTGGTGTGAGAAGGCCTTTTAAACCAGTATCCTGAAATTCTCTGGCTTGCCACCACTAGGCTTGAAATATCCACAAACAAGGAGCTCAGATCCTGTGCAAAACTGGTGACCGGCCTAGCTGATCCAATCCTGTGCCTGAAGTGCTGTTCTTCCTAGACCAGATCCAATCCATGACTAGAACTGACAGTCCAATTTAATAACGTATTTTGTGAGTATTAATGGGAAGAAAAGTGACCTCGTATCTTTGCATTGCCTTATCCCAATCTCACCCCATCCTGTCTTTTAATTCAGAATCATGTTTTGTCAGAACCTTTCCTGCGCTGATTTTTCTCATTTGTTTTACAAAATCATAAGTCATTATTGATTTTGAGTAAGAAAAGTAAATCCCAGAACGAAAACTAGAGTATCACACGTGAAGGGTTACGCTGGCCACCTAACTGTGGAAATTCACATGTGACATTCTCTACTTAACATTCATAGCTATCCATAGAACCCAAAACCGCATTGCAAAACAGTGCGATTCTCCCGTTATCACGAATATCGCGCAAGGAAAAGTTTGCAGCGAATTACAATTCTGAGAAATGTTTACACGTGTGAAATTGCTTTAATTTGTTTCCGACTTGGACTTTAAGATTTTGAATGTTTTCTTTGGGCTAAATCATTGCTTGTGATTGTGTGCAACTTTTCAAAGCGGCTCCCATAGGAATTTTTAACAATTTAAGTATTTTTGACCATATTTGGTGTTTTTGCCCAGTCAGTTCTAAAGACAATTTTAAAGCCATCTGACGGCTGAAAAGTCCATTCAGTTTTTCTCTTGTGTTTTATGGGGGAAGGTGGGACTGATATTCTGTTTTGATTTGTGCTATTCCTGAATACCTGCGCTCTCCTCACCTCTATTTAACTGCCTATTGGGGGGATTGAGGGGCGTTGCAGGGGGAACCTCTAACCAAACTGCCATCTGTCCAAACCAACACAAAAGTATTCACTTCTGTGCTGCATTTGTTTTGTGCTCATTCCTTGATTCATAGTGTATTAAAGATATTATTCTGTGTTCTATCTCCCCATTGGTGATTGTTGCTTACCTATTAAAATACATTGTGATTACATTTTAAATACATAAATAAATATTTACCTTTGCAACCTAGCCTGATTCCTGGTTCAGTGTGACCGGGGGTGGGGGGTTCAAGGAGAAGGGTGTGATATGAGTGGTATATCGTTCAGAATATTGGACTTTTAGACAAAAATAAATAAGGGTTTCAATTGTGCACTACATGCTGGGCTTGACTTGGGTGTATGCCGGATTGAAATCACTTACAGTTTAAACAATGGCCGGATAATGAGCGTCTGTCGAAACAGCGTTTGTCTGGCAAGTTAGCAATGTTGTTGTGTTAAGTATCTTGTAGGAGAGTGTCAGATGTGAAAGCATTGGAGATTGACCGGAAAGTGTTCTATCCGTTAAGTAGTTCAAAGAACTAAGAGTGCATCCAAGGTCATTTCATAGCCATATTTCCCAGAAGAGCCCAAGTTGTGTGTAGCGCGATGCATTGAGGAAAATGAAAGAGTGACGGAGTGTGAGACCTGCAGAAGTGCAGCAGTTGTTGATTGCGCGTAGGAAGCCTTTTCATGCTATAGCGACAGCCACCATAGCCAGGTGGGTTAGAGACGTTATGTGTTGGGCTGGAATATATTTAAAAGCCTTTGGAGCGCATTCAGTTAGAGGAGCGATGGCGTCCAAAGCGTTTGCTGCAGGTGCTTCTTTGCAGGATATATTGAAAGCCGTAGACTGGTCCTCAGAATCCACTTTTAAGACTTTCTATTTTAAGCCTGTGGCTAAAGTAGTTTTAGAAAGCTTTGAACAATCATAATGCTCGCCTCCGGTCTTATCATAGAATGAAGATTACCCAGGCTAATTGCAAGCAAGGCTATATTGTGCATGGTTGATGAACTCGGACGAAAACCAGTCTGTAGATCATATATGATATTCTGAGTAGTAACCCAGGCCTGAATCTCCTTTTATATCGAAACCTGCAAATAGTTTACCAGTAACTTCAAACATGGAGAGCAGCCTGTAATTTACCGGCAAAGTCCTGTCCCTCTTCTTGAACACAGGGACAAGAACAGACTGCCTCCATGTGGTCGGAATGGTATGCTCACAGCATACCTGATCAAACAAGGCCTTCCCAGCCCTCAGGATCTCTTATGGACCGCATTGCCAGTCCATTTGGGCGAGGGACCCTTGATGACTTTACATTTTCAATGGCTAACAATATTGCCTCAATGGAAGTATCCAATTGCCAGAGGTCCCAATTCCCAGAGTCACATAGAGGCGAGGGCACTACAATCGAGGTTATCTTTGTACCCACATAGCTCAACCATGTACTCACCAATGGGATTAAGAATGTGTTTTTCTTTGGGGTACTTGTCGGCAGTCAGTACTTGCCATATAGATCTTGTGTTCCCTCCCCCAAGAAGTCCAACCATAGTGGATAGTGAATTAATTTGGAAATATTGTTTAGCTGGATTTACTACTTCTGTTGGTTACCTAGTTTTCCAGAGCATTGAATTTGGAAACCATGTATCAACATTAATTTTGACTTTCTTTTGTTTTTTATATTACTGTTTTAAATGTATTCCTTGAAATGTTTTCCTGTATTCAATGCACTAGTCTATTTTAATGTTGAAATGTGAAAACATTTTTTTTACCATTTTTTTTTTTTAAGGCTAATTTTTTTTAACCAAATTTACTACAGTTTAAAACATAGCTTGTAACCATTTAGGTTGTTTTGTACTAAATGGATTATATCAGCTGTATTTAATTGATGAATTTGTAGGTTTGTTCAACTCGTACACAATAATCAAACATAGACTGCGTGGGGCTTGGTGTGGGTGGTGCTGGCCAAAGAACAAGCACCTATGATGCCTGGGCCTGGCTAGATGATTTACATTGTGGTTCATTCTGGGAATTGTCTTGGAAACCAGTCTTCTGCCAGAAGTGTGTGGGACAAGTCAGTGTCTTCTTTTAAGGCATTGGTGCAGTCATGTTGACGTTTCCTTGTTGAGATTTCTAAAGACTAGTGGGACCTGAACCTTGGCTTACCATCTTTCCCTTGCACGCAGCTTTTCTTGACCCATGGTCTGCTACAGCCATCAGCTAATTTTAGCGTTGGTGGTGCCTGCTGCCCAGGGGGGAAAGTTTGATAAAGTGATTTCCTGTTTTGTATGAATTGTCGCACCTGTTTCTTGCCCTGTCACACCCATCCCGCTCTTATCAAAGTGCGCCTCTCACTGTGGCATGCCGCGCAATTACGATGAAGCTCCTCTTTGGCATTCCCGGTGCATTCCCCCTCCCCCCGCTTAATACCTTTTATTCCCCGGCCTCATGCACGGGGTATGCAGCGTATGCGCCGTGGCTTAGCCTGTCTTTCCATGGCATTCCTCCTCAATGGGCCCTCTTGTAGCTGGCCTTTCATTTCTGTTGCGCCGAGCCGGAATGCTATTGTTGACCTTGACTCCAGATAACTGGGCCGACATTATATAGCGATGTTCGAGTCCACGCAGAACGTGATGCTGAAGCCCACCGAGTCCTGGCGTGAAACCCTCCTGGACAGCAGAGTCATGGAGCTTTTCTTTACGGTAAGTGCCACGGCTCCTCTTCCTCGTTGATTGTGAACACCACACCTGCTTGGTATCTGCATGGACTGTGGGGTCTTTTATAGGCACATACCGATGTCGTTGGTAAAATAATTGATTCTGGCAACGGAAAGGGGAAGGTTGTGCAGTTCTGTACATGTAGCCGGCGGTGTTTGCATAGTACTCCGACAGGCAAAGGTCTGGTGCGATTTAGCATGCTGTCTTGCTGCTGGGAAGTCCCGTCTTCGCTGCCCGGGGGAGACTTGCAAACGGCTCTGGGGAAAGGGATGGCGTTGCAGCATCGTCTTGTGCTGGGGTTGCACCTCCCCTGGGATTGGAAGTCGCCTGCAGAATGAGTCGTCGTGATGGTAAGGACTGACAGCGAATAATGGCCGCGTGATGGTGTTCTGTACTGTATGGAGCTTATTTATTCAGCAGCTGCACGCGGTTATTGTACGAGAACCTAGGCCAGTTTTGTTTAATATGTTTGTATAAATACCGTGTTTTCGGAGCCCCTTGAGGGGTCTTTCAATGTGTTGCACTGCCTGTTGAGTTTTCTGCTTGGTGCCGTCACTCACGTTCACCTGTCACTGTTTCAGGGTGTCCCTTACAGCACTACGCACCCAAACTGAACTAGGCCTGATTGTCACTGTTTGAACGTCCGCTGTGCTGGCTGCAGTACTACGAGCGATCATGTAATGTTAATTTGAGGAAATTGAATTACCATAGCATCATTGTTAAAAGCAGAATACTGTTAACAGAAGCAGCTTGCCCAGCAACAGCTGTTCAGAGTAGACATCCTTCCCTGACAGCTGCGCACCTCACGTCGTGTGCTGTGGTGGCGTGCTCCTATTAACTGTCATGGGGAATTGCATGGCATTGTATGCGTTGGAATCCTTTTCACGCCATCGTCCAGTTTCTTACCTTCCCAAACGTGCTTGTGCACACCAGAGAAACCTCAGAAATCGTCTTGTCTGGCCATTTACATAAAATACGCATGACCAGGGTTTGTTTTTGACAACTGTAGGTTTTCTGTGTAATTATATTCGATTTACGTTTTATTCGGGCACAGCAGAGACGTGAAACAGAGCTGGACTATGACTGTGTCTTGCTGTACAGCACCACCAAGTCATTCCAAAGAAAGTTGGTGATTTGGGGGAAGTGTTGGTTTCTGTCAGTTACCACAAACCGGGTTATGCTGCAATCCTCGCACTGTGATGGTATAAACACATACGATTCTGCCATTGTGATATTTTACAAAATGGAGGGATTGACTAGATTTGTAACCAACAAGGGTTTTCTAAATGTGATGGTTTTAAAATACCATAAGTTTAAAAAAAAAGTGACTAAGATCTGCTCCATCCCCCAAATATTTGCTTTTATCGTGTGTAGCACATGCTACATTATTTTGGGAGCAATTACTGCTTATTTATGTGGCTTGCGTGTTTGTTAATTCGTTCGTGTTCGTTATTTGTCGTTAAACGTTTAAATTTCCTCCCTGCGTCTAACTTGTGGTGTGTGCTTAGTTCCATAATGGGGCATTTTATCTGATTGTCTGCTGGCTAACATTGCCCGTAGGTAGTTTGGGAAAAAACATTTTTGTGTGCTAGCTCCTTGAAGCATTTTCTGTTGACAAACTGCCATCCCAGTGTTGCTTTGCAGAAATATGCTTTCTCCAAACACATTTACTATTGTTTATTTGGTTTTTGTAGCGCCTTACACCAAAGCGATTTACAATACTTAGTGAGATGGTACAATAACATGAAAAGATGAGAAGAAATGCACACAGCACAGAAAAGCAGGGTAATGTCTAAATGCAAGACAAAATCGAGCAACCCCACATGAAACGTAGACTATGACCAAGGGGGGAGGCAGAGACTATTACACATCCACTATTTCATTGTGTGTGTGTTTGTATACACAGATTTGTTTGTCAAAAATAGAGACCATATCTTGGCCGTTGTGTCCTGGGAACCCCTGCTGGCCTCATGCATGACATTTTATCTTGGGTGGCAGTGCTTTCAGATGCTGACCATTCCCTCAGTGTTTGTTTTTTCAAGTCTAGCACGGTATCAGTTAGAGTAGAAACCTAAGTAATGGGAGAGGTAATTGGTGGGTCCTGCTAAGGAGGATGCGATGGTTGCTTTCGCTCTCTTTGGTGTTTACCTCCAGTGCTGGAGCATCCGTATGCTCTCGATGGAACATGTCGACTAACTTTAGCCAGCCGCTGTACCCTAGACATAGTTGGCATAATACAGATGACTGTCATTATTGCTGTTTTTAGAAAGAGCAGCATGTCTGACTGGCTGGCATCTGTTTCGCTCTTTAAGACGCAACATGCGGCAGACAGCTCAGCGTTGAAAACGTAGGTCGCACCAAGTTAAATGTTAGTTTTACCGAGTTAAATCATGGATTATAAATCAAGCGTACAGAATGGCAACTGCGAGACCCCCTCTGCTTCGTGGAGCCGACCGCCCTGTCCCGTCTAGGATCAAGGGAAGGACTGAGTAAGCCGGTCTGTCTGTGGCGTGGCAGCTGCCCCACAGTGGCACACTTTCAAATCTATTTTGTAGCTGTTGACCTCAGTGCTTCTTCCTAACAGGTACACCGCAAGATCAGAGAAGATTCTGATATGGCCCAGGATTCACTGCAGTGTCTGGCTCAGCTCGCCTCCCTCCATGGAATGATCTTCCCCGACGAGCGCTCCCAAATCGACTACCTGTCGCACTTTATAGAGGGCCTTCTGAACACAATCAATGGGTAGGTTCCCACAAATAGATTTTAAAGCTGCATGAAGTATATGGAGTCTGGAAATGTGCATGTGGTAGTGTGCGCCTTTTTTAAACCTTTTGTCAGTTCTCTTTTTGCTTTCATGTTTGTTTTGGTTAAACACATTTCTTTTTGCTTATCCCTGCAGAATAGAAATCGAGGACTCCGAGGCGCTTGGAATCTCCAATATTATGAGTAATCTAATAACTGTATTCCCACGCAATATTTTGACTGCCATTCCCAGTGAACTTTTTTCTTCATTTGTTAACTGCCTCACACACCTCACCTGTTCGTTTGGGAGAAGTGCTGCTTTAGAAGAAGTGGTAAGTAAACCCACTGAGCTGCAGTTTGGCCTTTTTGTTTGGTGTAATTACGCATTTTGATTTTGGCATCCGATGACCTGAAAAATGGCATCCTGTTAATAATGGACTTGAGTGTTCAGTGTGTGTGTAAGGTTAGTTTGTTTTGAGATTCACCGACACTGGGTGACATCTACAAGGTGGCTTGCGTTTGGAAAGCCTACATTTGCTGTGAAATCTCAATTTAGAAGTCCATTTCCATGTTCAGTTGGTCTATTTCTTTGGTATTACATCAGTAGGTTATTAAAGTTGTAGATTTTGGGTACCAGTGTTTGCTTAAGATCATATAACCAGGAAATGGTGTTTATTTACGGGTGAATTGGAAAAAGTGAATCCTGGAAATAACCCAAATCACCTTGGTATCAACCTTTTACACTGACACATTGCAGTAGACGTTACAATTTAAAGGATATCTAGCCAGGAGAGCAGCACGTTTTTCTCAATGTACCCACAGTCGTAACTATGCAATATATTGAAATGCCTTTTGCATCCTAAAGGTGGTACGGGAGGTCGGTTGTAGAGGTTTTTTTGGTTCATATTTAGTACACTGCAAGTCCAGTATGCGTTGCCTTGTGATCTCTTTCTGGATTAACAGCAGTTGATGGTTTTCCCACATTCTCCCTTATGTCAATTTTATTTACGTAGGGCTTGTGATAAACAAGAACATGGTTCATTTTCTGTCCATGGAGAGTTCCTGTGCAGTTTCTATTAGACCAGATGCCTGTTTTATTTAAGCCTGAGAGAAATTGATAATGGTATTTTAAAATCTTCCATACTCTTCATAGCTGCTGTTTGTGGGAATGTTGGAGGCCACCTGGAATATTGACTATTCTTAAGATATCCTCATCCTCTTTTCAAACTCTTAAATTTGACCTTTGAACTGTTTCGGCTGTGAGGAATGCCCTGGACCAGGTTCCCTGGGAATCCCTTAGACCAGTTAGGACCATTATGGGGATGGCTAGAGTGGTTTGTGGGGGACTTAATTCATCTTCCACTGAGACTAGGCCGTTCTTGCAGTTTTATGATGGTTGCGGACACCTTGTTATACAGCAGTGGTGATCTTTGGTCTCTCAGGTGAGTAGACAGCTTATTAGATTCCATTTCAGGTTTACTTGGGGCATTAAGACCCTTTCAGTGCACTGAGTGCCACTTGCTTTTATTTTTGTGTGCTTATGGCAGACTTTTATTTTGTCTTGATTTTAAAACCAAATATTTCTATATTTGTCATCTACTATATTTATCTACTTTTGCTTCCACTCTTGTAGAATCATATGTCAAATTGGGTCCAGAAATGCTTTTGGTCCCTTTTCCTCACTGATCAGTGTAGGATTACCCAGGAGGGGGCCATAATATGCCACTATCCGCTCAACCCGGGCCCTAAGAGCACTACAGTGGTGATGGGTGCAGTAAAAAGCTCATTAACACAGCAGGAAATGTATTCGCTAGCTCAGCATAAACACATATTTCAGTCTAGCTTTTTATTTGGATTTTTATTTTGAGTACACAGAGGACCTCTGAATTGAGAGATATGACTCTTCAATTGAGAGCTTTAGGTCTGCCCATTCGAGTGGTAAATAAAAGATATGAATTTACCAGCAATGTTTATGCCAAGTAGGCCATTTTGAAAGATCAGCAATAAAACTTGTTTAGAACGGGCTTTGCAATTAAAAAACCAAGGGACAGAAAGGCACCACTGTTCTTCACTCCCTGCCTGCTTCCTCTGTGTAGATAAAGGGAATGCCTGTAGCCTTTTTGTAATTATTTGCAGCTGCCAACTAAGCCTTGCCATCCATTAAAGTATTGCTTTTTTGACTTGTAGCACACTTGAGCCATCATTATTTCTCTAATTTGTGCACGCACATGTTATTGCCTATATTAATTGTTAAGCCCATGTATACTTAAAAAAGAGTACATAGGATTTCAAAAATACATCGTTACAGTATCATTTTTAAATGTATTTTTTTAAAAGTGATTCCGCCGTCTGTTTTGGAGCACAACTTGTGTACCTGGCTCCAAATTGGAAAGAGCTACTCGTAGTTCTTGGTCCATCCATCTTAAGCTCCTTCTTGCTGGGTTTAACTGATACGCTTGAAATATTAATTTCATACACGTACGTTGTGGAAAAGGGTAGCAAAACCAAAATGGCTTCATCAGAAATTATTGGCCATTCTAGTTTTAATTGAAGCTAAAAAAAACATTGATTGGTCCACTGCAAAACTTCAGTTGTAAATTTCTATTGCTCTGGCAGTCGCCCTATTTTTCTCATCTTAAAGAGAAATAGGTTTAAGGTTTCAATGATCGCCTCAAAGGGATTGCAAAGCACTACAATCAGTTGCAGTTTCCTTGCAATAATGCACACTTTTCCAGGATTATTATTCAATGTTTCTCACCCAATCATAGAAGATTATGTTTGGCGAATTTTTTACACCTTTTGTATCAAATCAAAGATCTCTGGTGGTACTTTCTCATGCGGTGTAACCAACTTTGCAAGCCATTCTCAAATCACAGGGAAGGCAATGCATTTTTAAGCACAAAAGCCCATACATGATTTACCATTGGTAACGGAATGGATGTTATGAGTCCTTTACAATGGGGCGATAGAATGTGACTTTAAGACTAAATGTTGCACGGGAAGGTGGAAACATTAAGCAGGGGCGAGGACAGGGCAGAATAACATAGGAATGGGATGGTGGAGAAAGTGCTGAATTTAGGATGCTGGGGTGACAGAAAATTGGTGTAGGTTTGTCCATGAAAGGGGTAGAGAGCGTGGAAAACTGGGTGATGCAGTAGCTTAGTGCTAGGACATGGGTTCTTCAGAAAGAAGAGCTTTGAGGTTGGTTTGACATCGTGGTAGAGTTGGAGTATTAAGAGAGGGAGAGGAATTTCATTTGTCCAAGGAGGTTAGGACGTTTTCATTGGTACCTTGCATTATGTGTTTTAATTAATTGGTGTTCAACCTCTGTCATATAAGCTATCCCCAGAAACTGGAAATTATCATGAACCGATTTTACTGATGTGGGCTGTAAATGCGTTGTTAATAAACCATGATTCTTCCAGGTCTTCGCAGCAGCCCCATCTCCTTGTTCACTTTTGCAGATTTCAATTCCTTGATTTTTGCATGAAATAGTTTGCAACCCCCAGCAAAATACCTATTGTGCTTGGTTTGTGATGTCCGTCAATTATAGTTTACTAAGGAAAAAATCTTTTATTACGATATTTTGAGCGCAGACCTAGCATTGAGAAGCAATGGAGCGCCTTTGAAGGCTCGCACCTCGGCATGCACGTGTCCAAACAGACAAAATAAATTGCACACCCCAATAGGGAATGAAACCAGGAGAGTAATTGCAAGGGAACCAAAATGTATACAAGTAAAATAAATGCAAGCAAAGAACTCTGCTGCCCGAGAGCACTCTGCAGAGATTACATGAACAGTATATTATAAGCTCTGGAAACGTCACTAATGACGTTTCCTTATAGGTCCATGAAAGTACATTAGGATTGGTAGAAGACATGGAAACATTATATGGATATAGGGACTGGTTCCACAGGAGTGGCTGGCCGCTTAGAGGTTCGTTGGGCATCACGTGAGTCGGCTGGGTTCATCCTCACAGGGTGAAGGTCGGTCGAGGTTGGCCGGGATGACGTACAGCTGTCAAACTAAACATCAAACTTATCATAAAAACATTAGTATGAAGGGCGCTGTCTGTAAGAACTAAAGACATTATGACCCATGCTTTTATTTGGTGCATCGGTAAGGGGTCGCTATTCCAGGTGCCTTATCAGAGTAGTTGATCTGTGATTTGCAGTTCCTGGGGTCTCATGACTTCAAACGCATAGGGCATAGCTGTTAGTGTTACCAGAATATATGACCACTAGAGATTAAGTATAGGGTGGGTGAATTGAAGGTGGTCTGGAGGAAGGGGACTGGTGACCAGATGCATTCAAAGGGAACAGGGGGCATGGGTTCAATGGACCAAGGCCTGCCAGGGAGGGAGTGAAGAGGGCATTAGTCGGTCAGAGATGGATGGGGCACTGGGGCAGGAACAAGCCTGGGTCTCGCTTTCTGGGATGAGCACATTCTCCGAGTTCTTTACTTGTTAGTTGCAACAATGAAGGGCTGTTTTTTTCCCCCTGAGAAAAGGAAATGTGCTGGGCTGACAGGGGTGGAGGTGGTGGGGGGGGCTGACTCTGCGCAGCGCTGGGAGAGGAAGAGCTGGCATTTCGGCAGAGAAGCAGAGGGCCTAGACAAATATGGCATTTGGGAAGACCTAAAATGGAGTCCACAGTATACACCTATGCACTCGTTAACCCACTTGTAACAACCAGAAGATGCGAATATGCAGTCTAACGCTAACACTTTAACTGGACTAGAGTTCATGTTTTGAGGAGAGCGGGATATGCTCTCTGCATGAGCCTAAAGTGGTGTCACTTGAAAGAAGGTTGTTTTTAAGACAACCGTGATTTGCAGGCATTCTTCCTTTATTCTTGGTCTTCGAGTTGTTGTGCATCTTGGTCTCCTAGTGCCCCCTGACATCTGTGCAATTTTTGCTTTTATATTCCTGCAGTCATTCTTTCTTACCCAGTTGATTCCTTTATTTCTTGAACTACTAGCTTCTCGGGTCAACCATAAGTGGACATCTAGAATTAGGTTTTGTTTATCCCCCATTCAGTTCCATAGTGAATTTTATGATTCAATCTTTCTCATTTCCATCAACCACCACACATCTCGGTGCCTCTTAATATTTACACCCTACAACACTATTTTGGACTTTGTGCTAGGACAAGACAGAGAAAATAAATCATTGGGAGAGAGCTAACCTGTTACTCTTGCATGAATTTTCCCGATGTTCCGAGAAGGAGCATTCCAAATTGCTGCTACCACCACATCTAGCTATGGGATGGGTGTGTGAATAATAGTGGAGGTGAATGACCTTAGATCTGTGGCCTGGACAAAGTCCCTATTACAAGTGCTGTTATCTATGCAGAGGAACTTGATTTGCAATCTCTGATGTAGGAGCAAGTGGAGAAATGAGGGCAGTAGGGATGCAGTCCAATTTACTTGGTTTATGTGTGGTTTATCTTCCTTTGAACTGCAATGTGTGAGTGCATGGCATCCTGAAAGTTTGACCATAGTATGGTAATCAGAGCCGCAGTGCTGGTTGTCTGCTTAATCGTTCTAGTCATCACAATAAAATAACTTGCCACACTTTTGTATCAAGTTACAATGGTGCAGCCTGATATTTCCTTTATCTGGCACACCTAATACATTGGTTTTGTATGTCAGTTCAGCTTTGGTGAAGAGAGGGATACCAGTCCACTTAACCCAGTGTTCCAGATAGGATTTTGAAGTGGGGGTTTTTAACTCCCAATTTTTTAAAGTTCAGAGTAAAATGACTTTTAGGGAGTAAAAATAAAGTACAATTCCCAATTATAGTATTTTATAAGTGCGTAAAATGTTTTTACTGGAAAACGGAAATGCTTTTGTAAGAATAATTCCTTTTCATCTAGTTATTTATACACATTAAAATATAACATGTTTACCTCTTCCAATTATGCACTAATAAAAGTGTGGGGGTGAAAGCAAGGGCACAAGTTCCTATGTGTCTGGTTCGTATATTTTGTTGGCAGTATTTGTGCTATTTTTATTTATTGGGAGTATTTGCTTATTTTTAGAGAGTAACAGTTATTGATACACTGGTTATCTATAGGTTTAATCTTAACATTCAATATCAACATTGTCAGAACATCTTTGGATTTCATGAAAAAGGAGCAGTATTGGCATTCCCTGGTACAAATGCAAGAGTTTGGGCAAAGTCATTATTTTCACAGTTGCTGTTTTATACAGGATTGACAACGTGGTTTTAGTTTGAAAGCTCACATTTTTAACAAGTATCTTCTTTAGAGGAGTAGCTATCTGTGTAGACCCATCAACATTGATCTTAACTCCCAGGTAAGTACAGATTTTGCTATATAAAATACTACATTATTGGCCAAGGAACACACTATGCAAATGAACGGAGCAGGTAATCTTATCGCACAACACTACTACTATAAAACATATATACAGTCACTGTTAGCCAATGCAAAGTATACAATGGCACCAAGAGTCCACAGGAATAGAAACCCTAACTTGTAAAGTCCAACCCTGAGGTAATTGGGGCCTTGTACCTAAAAGTTCACAGGTAGGTTTAGAAGTTGGGAGAAAGTTAGGGAAATGTCCTGGTAGATGTGAATATTAGTCCAGAAGACTGTCCACGAGTTTACTGGTGAGTAAATTACTTTTCTATCTTTTGGAACAAGAGTTGCCAAAGCCAAGAGTTATAAAATAAATCAAAGGTCTTCACAAAGGTTTAAAAGGATGAAGATGAGGGCACTGGTAAGTATTGTTACTACTCACCACTCTGATTTTTCTTCCCCTCAGACTTGGCAGGTCGAAGGGGGGCGGTGGGGGTAGCTGGAGGTAGATTTTCCCACTGTTGGTTCCGGTCAAAGATGGCCAGGAGATGCGGCTGCAAGAGAAGTTCCGATATTGGTCCAGGAGCAGAATGCAACCCTTTCCAGTGGATGAATGGGCACTGTACCAGATGTGGGTAGGGATCATACCATTAATGCGCCAAGTTAACTGCACCGGCTGAAAATGCTGGCTTTATTTCTCGGCCCCGCCACCCATCTCACCACATATATATATGGGGTACAGTAAATCATGTTGGGGGAACTAGAGGGGGCTGCGGGGTGTCTCCCCCTGCATATATATGCTGTGAAAAGAGGGAAGTAAGTCACCATTTTCGGCTGGCGCAGTAATCGTATAGATTAATGTGGGAAGGCTAGTTCCAGCGACAGTCACTTTTGCATGGCAACAGCAAGCTTCTCAGCAGTCACGGTTAAAGATAGCCTTCCAGTTCCGGGTCCCTTGTTGTTGGGGCATTGGAACTTGGCAGGACGAGTGTTAGGTTAGATTTTCATTTCTGTGCTAAATCTCCCTCACCTGTTACACCCCCGGCCCTTTTTTTGCTGGACCTGTGGTTTATCTTTCGATGGTCTTGAGTGAGTGGGAATCTTTTTTCCCCAATCACCCTTTCTTTTACTCTTTTTATGGGTGTCCTTTTTAGGACTCTTCATACTTTGTTTTTGGCTTTCTACCGTGCACGCTCTGAGCTGAACTAGTCGGGCCCTGCTTCTCTGAGCTATTTCAAGATGGTAAGCAGCAGGTCTCACTGTCCTTGCTGCTCAGTGCACCGTTGTTTGCCTCCCCTTGCCACCCCACCGTTGCTTTAATTTCCAGCCATTTCCCCACCCCACTCCTGCTCTCCTTCACGAATTGGCCCAATGGAGTCCAGGAAGCAGCCTTAACACCAGGGTGCTGGGGAGCTGCTCTCTCCACCTTGCGTACTCCCCGAGCTGAACAAGTCGGGCCCTGCAGCTCTGAGCTTTTTCAAAATGGGAAGCATCCGGGCTCACTGCACTCTATAATAGTTATTTAGATGTGTTCGGAGATATCTGTGTACTGCACTTGGATGGATTTTGGGGGTAGGAAATGAGTTGCACTTAAATGGATTATCGGGATTGGGAATGGTGTTGAACTCTTGCGTTAGTTTGTCCATTCACACACGTGTTTAGGATGATGTCCTTTTCCCAGCACTCGTCAGATCATGTGGAGAACCAGCCCAATGCGGCTAAAGCCCTTTGAGAACAGATGCACACCTCAGGCTCTAACCAAACACAACCACAGGCCTATGGCGCAGCGGTCCGCACAGGCTTCGCTGCACTGCAGCAGCAGGGCAGGCCACACATAGACTCGCACGACAGCTACCGACTGTATGGCACCCCTGGCCCAGTCAGCGGACCCACCGGGCTGAGGCTGCCGGCGGGACATCGCTCCTCTCTTGCACTTTTCTTGCTTGTTCCCACTAACTCGCCCCCTTCCTTTTTTCAGAGCCGCCAGAGTTAACATTAACAGATGGTCAATTGCACCACGAAGATCTATAAGTATTGCCCCTTCTGTGCTTACACATCTGTCAGGATAGCTTGGCACTGCTCTGGGGCCTTGGTACTGGACCTGACAGTTTGATATTCGCCTGCTTACAAAACCTGTATGGAGAGCCATGGGGTTGTACCTAGATATGGTTGTTACCTGGCATTGCAACTAGAAGAATGCACATGCAGGTTAACACCTTTGGTACACTTGGAGCATTTACCCTACAATGTTTAGCCTGCCCATGATGCTCGACGATATATGTCGGTAACCCTCTGTTGCACTTATAACTGCTTAAGTTAGCCATTGTAACGCTCAGTGGTTACAAGCAAGTACTTGATATTGTGCTCATTAGACTGCTTTGGTTAGTGTTTGTAGAACATAAGATATGTATTAAGATCATAAAGGTAACCTGTCTATTGTGCACAGAGAATCACTTTAGCCTATTTTCTATGGTAGCCGGTCTGTCCCACTTGGAACATTTTCTAAGTCAATCAGTCTATTTCACTTGGTAGACTTAAGGGCAGCCTGTCCAGTGTGCCTCGAAGTCTACAAAGGTAGCTGGCCTTTTCTTCCCCACAGGAGATTGGTTTACACCGCAACATCAAAATTAAGCTCCATCTGAGCTGAAGGCATGTATAAATGCATCACTTCGGTGGACATCTGCTGCCGGCACTGCTATCCATCGATGCACTCTAGAATGCAGCTACGACTATGACAAATTCAGTCTAGCTCGTCACATAACCGTTTTGGACCGAAACACCACTACCATTAGAATACAGCGACTAACCGACAACTTCGATCTAGCTGGGTACTTCTTGAGTCTCTTGCAATAGCACTCTGTCGTGAATTCCCTCAGCACCCACCTGACATCTTGGGTTGCTTACTGGAGCCTAGGCAGCTCTCTTAAGTCCTAATCTTGGCCAAATGCACACATGTATCTTGAACCGCCTCGTTGAGCTTTACCATGCCTGGACTTCAGCTCCCGAGGGTGATCCTACCACAAAAGGCTTTGAGGCCATACAAATGGGAAAAGGTGCTATATAAATGACTACTACAATAAAATGCAATGTATTCTAAGTGCAGACAAAGGTATTTATGATGTGCTAGGTTCCCATCCCCTATTTACGTTCTCGAAAGCACCAACCCTAAAGGAAATCATTGCACCTAGCATGATTCCTAAGGGCGGCCAAAGAGAACAATTGGCTCTCTTGTCATAAAGGTAATGGTTTCTACAGATGTGGTGAATGCAAACTGTGTAAATTAGCGATATCCACTAAATGTTTTGAATATCCCAAGAATGATAAAAATAGGGATATCAAAAGGTGTATCAAATGTTTGACTTCTTTTGTGGTTTCTGATATTGTGTTCATGTGGTCTATGACCTATACAGATTCTACTATTTGCCATCTTAAGCTTTGTGTTTTACAGACAGCACTATCGTGCTATTAGAAATAATTATGCAAATTGCCCACTCGCTAAACGTTTTCTAGAGAAACGGGGTAATCCAGATTGTCTATCTTTTGTAGGTTTGGCCCATGTCCCTGAACATGCACGCAAGGGGAGTCAGACCTTAAAGCTTCGGCAATTAGAAGCTAGATAAACTATGCCTTTTGAAACATTACAGCCGTAAGGGCACACTTGTTTATAAATTGTGTTTTTAGATTGATGCATTGATGTGACTGTTGCATATGTTTACTTTCGTTTTGTTTGAACCCACTTGATTCTTAAAGGGACTTCACATAATCATGGCTAGCATTTACTTGTCCACTTGGGCTTCCTTTATTGCAGCTTCGAGCATGATTTGTGTGAAGGTTTTTACCCTCTATTTAGCAAATTAGGTGCCCTCTTGGACCTGACGAATGTCTATGTTCATCTGTTTTGAATCCATTTGGGCTCAACAGTAACACATTGTGTTTTGAATTCATTTGGGCTCAATGAGAAACATGCAGTAATTATGTGTATTTATTCGCCCACTTGGGCACAATGTGTTGAAGTTGGATGCAGTCTTATGTAGGATTTGTTTGGAGGGTTTATTGATACTCTTAGGTTCCCACTTGGCCTTGACACAATCCTACGATTCATACAATTCAGAGATGTGTGGTCTGGATGCTTTTTTAGTGTGTACTTTTAGTTCATCCTTGGCAGAAATTTGGGCTTGCAGCAGCACATTTATGGTTGCATTTAAGTGTTTGTATTTGTCTTTATTTCCCTCTGTTTAACTTTGTGTCTCACTGGACTCTTGCATACTTTAACATTTGAACACAAATTTGTACTACCTGCATTGTAGCGTTCACTGCGTTCATTAGCAGGCAGAGAACCTGCTAATGGCTGCTGCATTTACAGTGTATTCGTCCCCTTTTCTATGTTTATCAATACGTGACACTGTAATGTATGCTAGCGTTAAGTGCAGCTTTATTGAAACGCTGACACATTTCTAACATTCAGGCTCGCTAAGCCCAGTCTGGGGTGTAATGCGTGGCGTTGTCTGGCAGGGTTTGGAGCCCTGTCTGCCTACTCATTTTGATTTTATGCATTGAATTAAATAAGAACTTTTGCACCTTCCTGGCGAGTGCTTGAGTACTTCTGTGTTTAAGTACCAATTCGATCTTTTGGTGCTGATTTGTATCTATATGCAAGGAGGTCAAAGGATTTTGCAACATATAAGAGCAATACAAACAGTGATACTGGGTACCCCATAGCAAAGCACTTTGAGGAAAAACATCAAAACATGTCATATTTTAGATACTTTGCAATTGATACCATAACCACTCGTGAGAGGGGGGGATAGGCAGAAACAATTGAGACAAACTGAGGTGAGATATATTGTGGAGTACACAAACTCCCAATGGTCACAATAAAGACCAGGAACTACATTTCTTTATTGGCGAGAAACTGAAAGAAATCAGCAGCATAATTGTTACCTTCGGAAATGAGTAGAATGTGAGTTTTATACAGAGGGTCATTTTATTTTTTTTATATTTGTTTTTACACACAAGGTTGCACTTTATATGGTATTGATTATGAGATTTCTCTCTTTAATATGGTCCCACAGTCAGGAAATTATGATCTGTGTAGTGTGAAATGGACTGGAGTACACAGTATTATTATATTGGACCCTACTCTAGAGTTTCTTTACATAATCCTTCGAGTGAATAACCAGTGATTTTTTAATATAAATACCCATATACCAGCCCATTGTGAAATGTTCGATTTCTATATAAGAACATTTGCATTTAATGTAGTACATCAGTGCAACAGGAGTTAGTGCAATACAAGAACACTAGGACTTTATTTAGCGCACCTGTGCAATATGTTTTAGTGCAGTGTTATAGTAGTACATAATTTAGTATTGTGGGCACGTGTACTATGCAAAATGGTGTTTATTATGTTTACGCAATTTGCACTTCAGTTAGCACACACGTAAAGTATGTATTAATGCAATCTAGTAGAGAATATTCCATTATTGAAGACATGTGAGCTATATGAAGTAGTTATATATGCTTGAGCACCAGAGCACTTTATTCAGCGTATTTGCACAGTACAGTATACTCCTAAGGCAATACTGTATTAGCATTGTTGTGATATACAGTTGTATGTATCTTGCAGTTTATATGATCTTGTATCCATCCTTGCACCCTTAGCATAGAAATGTAATATGAATTGAGTGCAGTATAGAAACAGAGCAGATTTGCACACTATGGGAATGGGATAAAATAGATTTATAATGTAGTTGGACGATGTGAAATGTTTGTCTTCAATGTTGAAACAATTGCACTTTATTTAGCGCACTTGCGCAATATGATCTAGTGCAGTACTGTATGTGAGGAGTCTGACATGTCAGTCAGACACTTAGGTATACACTTGTCACAAGTCGTCATTTTATTAAATAAGAGGGGTGAGACAAATGCTTCTTTCCCCAGCCTAACAGAGGTTTCTCTACCTAACAAACTAAAGCTGATGGAAATTCACCTGATGTACAAAATATCTGTCCCTCACATTGATATGCACAAAAAGAAAATACAGGAATAATTTGCGAACAACCATCACAAATTGAAATTCAAAACACAATTTTATAACCAAGAATATTTGTGACCAGGGTTTGATCCCCTTCCCCTGGACTAATCCAGGATTAGTCCAATACAATTTTAGTTTCAGTAAAGTTCCTTTCATAAAACAAGTTTCAATCCAAGTAACAATAAAAGTTCCTTTCCATTCAATATATTCTGCACTTGGCAAAGAAACTACCTTCTCCTCACTTTTCCCATGGAAAGTCAAAACAACTGTTCTCTGAGGGTCAAACAATATTTCCTCCTTGGAAACAGCTTCGTCAGGATGGGTATGCCACAATTCATGAAACACAATGATAATGAACCCAGCTTAACACTGGCCAGAGCTGAGGAGTCTATCTCCTGTCCAAATTCTGCAAGATAAAAAGTAAAGAGAAAGGGAGCCACCATACAGCTCTGTCTGACCCCTCTATTAACTGTGATGTGTTCTGACAGGTGGCCTTCCAGGGTGAGTCTAACTCTTACTGTATTTACGTCATGGAGACTGGCAAAAATGTTCACAAGTCCCTTCGGAGCACCCCTCTTCACAAGCTTGGACCAGAGCTGATCTCGATTAACAAGATAGAAAGCGTTTGAGAGATCTATGAAAGCTGCATATAGCTTGCCTACATTCATTTTGTCCTTAGTAATTTGTTAAGGATGCAAGTATAATGCCATTTAATGATGTTGAATGGCCCCGTCTGAAGCCTCTATGTTGTTTAGGAAGTATATTATTATCCTTTGTCCAGGCTTCAAGTTCTCTCAACACAAGCCCCGTAAACAGCTTGCTCTCAGCATCTAATAGCGCTATGGGTCTATAGCTGGATGGGTTTTTACTTTCCCCCTTGATTGGCACTATAATGACCGACTTCCATGACGAGGGGGATTGATTTACTTTCAATAATTCCTCTAAAAACTTTGTGAAGAATATGTACCCATATGTCGGGGTTACTCTTGAAAACTTGATAAGACCATTGGGTCCAGCAGATCTCGATAATGAGGATTTTCTAATCAGATCTAAAATATCATCTTTAGTAAATCGTAGTGCCCACTTCCCTTCCGCTATAAAAGTAGGCTCACCTTGCGGTTTGAGATAATTCCCTTCAAAATATCTAATCCACTTGCGCTCTGTCACAATGTTTGTTTGGATGACCTTTTGATCATTATTGATATTATTGATTAGTGACCAGAAATTCAGAGAAATTACGGGTTGAATTGGAACCCAAGGAACGTAGCATAGTTTCTCCGTCATTTTGCAGACGGGACGCTTTATGATTTCTGGACCAACTTCGAAAATTATTTAGAATGATTTTTGTCTCAAGGGCCAGAATAAACCTATTCGATCCTTCCTTTCTTAATGCACTACGTGTTTCTTTTTTTGGACCAAGTTGCTTCGTCAACACGTGCTTATGTGTGCATCATTTACCTTGTGGCAAATTTTGCGGATAATATATGGACCACAGAAAATTATGGAAGGTAGGAGGTGTAAAATTATTTGCCAGATCATACAAGGACATCGTATCCCAAAGTTGTCCCAAACCATCATTAAGGCAATCACCATCTCTACGATATTTTACTAGCCTATTTTTATGAGGATTTACAGTGACCGAGGTTTGCCATAAAGCCACAGTCCTATTAAAGTTCCAAGTTATAAGGGCTTCAAGGCGCTTATGGTCACTCGTGCCACCATCTTTTACAGAGAAATTAGCACACTTTTCAAATAGGTTCCTAGATAAGAAGATATAATCTAATGTTGACTCTATGGATCCCCGACACCATGTGGAAACAGGTGGAAGATCCCCCTCTATTGACCCATTTAAGATCTTGAAATCCCAATCCTCAAAAAAGCTCAACCGTCTTCTTCCATTCACTGTTATCTCTTTCTTAATTCCATTAGGGCTTGAATTGCTAATTCGGACACATTGGGAGTTTAAGTCCCCCCCCCCCCCCCCACCACCACAAGTGTGTCAGGATAGACTAGGTTAATATCAGTGAGAGTAAATGAGACAGAGTTTAGAAAATCAGACAGTTGTTCATGAGCAGGGTTCCAGTACAAATTTACAGCTACTAACATGAGGAGACCGCTACCCGGAGATGTGACTGCCTTCACGACAAGGATACCTTCTTGTTTATAATGAAGAATTGTTATCTCATCAAATAGAATACATCTACAAGCTATTAAGAGGCCTCCCATCAGTCTACCCATGGCTTTCGACAATGCCGGTTGGATTGTTATATTGAAACATTCTATATCGGGTATGTTCACTAACCAGGTCTCTTGCAGTAATATCAGGTCACCTGCCCCGAATAGCAGCGCTCTCATCTCGTTATTCCTAAATGAACTGGAACCCAGCGTATTCCAACTGATAATTTTTACAGTCTCGTAACTAAAGAGAGCAATGACCTACTCCCAGTTTCTGACACACTTGCATGATTATCTCGGGTAGCAATGGCCATGGCAATGAGTCAGCTGCCCCCTTACATGCCACATATGGACTCTTGTGCCACTTGTTTTGCTCGGGCCCATGTTTAAGAGGGACCCCATCCTTACCACCTGTACTCACAGTACCTACTTCATTGGCTGGTCTAATTTCCAGTACTCCTAAACCTAGAAGATGCAGCTTATCGGCAGCATTTAGAACAGCTTTATTGCCCATTGGGGACGCAAATTCTACTTCTACCAAACTCGTCAAACTAGATTCTGGTAATAGAACATACTCAATGTCCTTGGTGGAAAACAGGTAAAGGTCAGGAATCCTTTTGAACACAGAGTAAAGCCCCTCTGATCAGTGGTTATTTGATTTGTCGATTAGCATCACATGTAAATCAAAGTTTGGGGACTGCGTAGGGTGCAAAAGACTCTTGACCGCACCTCCCGTTAATCGTACTCCGGTCCCCCACCAAAATCCGGTTTCCCTGACTTTCCATCGCTGTTGAAATGGCCAGGAGACTTTCTTCCTGTATTACGACAGGTTGCTCACGGTATTCAGATCCAACTTGCAATGTTGATTTCTCATTTTTATCATTCTGGGAATCAGATTGAACAGCAGGTGTACCTAATGTCAGTGGCAACTTTTTCTTAGACATGTTGAATATAGGAGCTATTTTTAAGCCCAGATTTTGAGTCGAAATTGGTTTTGGAACCGTATTGTGCTGAGGTAGGAAAATCTGAGCCCATTTAAGCAGTTTCCCTGTTGTTGCTCATCTCAAACCTTTTTGTAGGTGCAGAAATGTATGATTCGTTCCGTGCCCCATCCATCGTCAGTCTGAATACCTATGGTTACTTTCGGCACAAAATCTTAGTCTGGTGTCAAAAGCGATTTCTTCCCCCCTAATAGCCCCCCCCATCCGCCCCCACCGCCGCCACCCCACCATTTTACTTGGGCACACCTGCTGCTGGAACGATGGGATTGGAAGGTACAGCTTCTTACTCCTGTCTGAGCACCAGCAGTCCCCTCAGATAGTTTTGGCTGACCTCCAAGTCCCTTAACAAAGTTGTTAATTTTTGATTTTTTTACTTTCTTTCCCTTCATATTTTTGGACTTCTTCGCCTGTGGTTCCACTGACTTGGATGCAGGCAAGGTAGACCCTTGTTTCCTACGTCTTGCCCTTCTCCGTCTCTTAAAAGACTGCTGTGAACTTTCTTTCCAAGGTGTTGAATTATCTGTAGTTTCCTGTGTAGGTTTTTCACATATCTCCTCTGGAGATATTGTAGGTTGGGCAATTATGGATTCAGCAACCTGTGCAAAGTGACAAAACTCCTCCATAACTGAGTCAGAGAGTGTAGTATCATCAGCTATGTCAACTGTTGTAGACAAGGGCATTTCACCCAAGGAGCCCAAATCTTGATCCTTGGTTTTGTCTAATGTCTGGTGCCGTATAATCTGTGCTATTAACTGCTTGGTCTTTGTCTTCCTTCAGCAGCGTACTCAAGGTCTCAATCAACTTCAAGTCACTACTTTGTTTTAAAAAACCTTCATCCAACTTCTTTAAGGTGGGAACCACCGCACAGTTAATCACATTGCTCAATCCCACCACCGAAAATTCAAACTGCTCAATGTCTTTCGACATTTCCATAAGGATTCCAGTATGGGTGTGCACATCTCCTTTCTTTAGTTCAAACACTTTAACCAGGGAGTTGAGAACAAAATTCAAAGCAGGAAGGGTGACGTTGGCTCCCCTCGGCGCCTTATTAGGACTCCAGTGGTCAGCGTTGTTTGTAGTCGTAGGGAGATTCACGTCAGATTCCACAGGAGCCATGGATTCCCATTAAGAAGATGTCCTTGATATAAGGGATTTTGCATCCGGGTAGGAGAATCATTAGATGTACGTGAAAGATCCAAGCCGTACCCCAGCCGATGAGATTGCGGACAGAGTGAATTCATCTGCACGTGTAGAAAAAAACGAATAGCTTATTCGTGTGCAGGAATCTTAACCGTAAAAACTGTATGAACAGCAGTATCTTGATAGACTTGTGCAATCACTTGGGCCGGTCCCCCACTGCCTACATTAAGATTTGACAGCACCGGGGGGCCCACACATGGGCCGACTCCTTGGTCAATATAAGAGCCGTCCCAATGTTGCACTTCCAAGTCCTCAGTGAGGTGTCTGCTTCTTAAATTGTAGCAGGAAGACATTTCGTTAGTTACTTTCTTTATGCCAATCCTTATACAAGCCCAAGCAATGTCTCAGTGCCTTTATATCAGTAATTTAAAGCGTGTGATTTATATGTGTGCAAAATCAAGAGATCAGGAGGTATTTGCACAAGGGTCACAATCCAATGACCAATTAGTTACTGAGGCCCATAGAGAGAAGTTTGGCAAAGGAGAAATGGGAGAGATCAGAGCGGCCAAACCCCAACAGTCTCCCACCCCTCCGGCAACCGTTTTCACTTACCGGCGTGTTTTTGTATATAGAACGCAGTGCAATAAATAGTCTGCGAAAAAACATGAAGCAAAGTAGTACTTGTTACCGGCTCAAAAATAGGGCTGACGCCTTCACTCCTGCCCACAACGGACCACAAATGACAACTTGTCTTTCCACTTCTCCGCGTGCGCTCCGCTAGCACAAAATTAATTTTAAGTAAGGTTTCACAGGATCCAAGCACGCAGGCTCCTCCTCCGCTTCAAGAGTCACCGTAAACCGACTCAGAGACTCAAAGTAACTTCCCACAAATGACCACTTGTCCGCCCACTTCTCCGATAACACTCCAAGGCATTGACTGTAAAAAAGAGTTTTATAAATAATGGGATAACGTGAGTGTAAAAGGAGATGCATGCATTTTATGACAAGTGAACATGCACCCAATTGGGAGTTTGGGATTTATCACATGGGAAGATCAGCAGAAGACAAAATTGAAATATGCATCCATAAAATCACTGTATGACTGACATCCCGCACACTCAAACCCACAGAATCTCACACGCTCTTCTATCCTTCTGTGGTCAATAACATTAAGCAAGTCTGCTGGATAAATAATGGATCTGAAAGAGGCTCAACACTCCACTGGTGCTGCTAGTACTGCCCACCATTGTGGGGGAACCAGTAGCCTTACTAAATACGCTTTCCCATAGACGTCGTTTCAGCGCTGCTCTTTAGGCTTCAGTGCAAGCCTACACGGAAGAAAGTCGTTGTGCATGCCATTGACCATAAATACGACAGAATGGGAGTTCTCCACTAAGGTGTTCATGGCACCTGCTCTGGCATCAATTTACTTTATGTTGGCAGATAAAGTGAATTAGAGCCGCATGTCCCATGAGTGCCTACCGTAGTCCATCATAGACTCATGGACCCAGGACAGCAGCCAGTGAATAAAGACCACAAGACCAGGCACTGGACCTGACATAGTAAGGTTATGTGGAGCTGGGATTCTGCTCCTGGAAGCACGGCACGTCACCCTCCAAGGTCTTTCCCACAAAGGCTGCGTATGGCCATCGCAGCACGTGCTTGCCACTGCACATGTCTCTAGCTGCACATGCGCATAGCATAGGTGCATATTGCTGCATATGCCCCTCAGAGTATGTCTATCACTGCATCTGCCCATCAGTACAGCTACCTAGTACTGCACATGATCATCACTACCATGCCCATCAGTGCACCTGCCTATCGGTGCACGTGCCCATCGCTCCACAAACCCATCACAGCACATGCTGAACGTTCACTGGTAAACGTCATACGCTGGAGTGGGTTGTAGGATGTAGGGAGCTACTCTCTCCCTCGGGTTCACTGGCATCAATACAGCTACGTGTCCTCTGCATACATTAAGGATTCCGACCTCCAGGCTCTCCGCTTGGCGTTCTGCTGGTTCTACAGCGGCGGCCTCAGTCCCAGCTCCGTGCTGCTGCTTCCCCTACTGCCGCTTCTGCTGTTTCCTCCTCACCAGGCCTTTAAATGTTTAAGGTCCCACTCAGGTGTCGGTCATTGGGACAACTAGACAGCATCTCAACTAGGAAACTTTTGATCCCTCTTTCTCATCCCAGTCCTAGGAGCATTATGGGACATGAAGTCAATGTTTCTAGGTGTTTTAACTTCCTTGAATCCACATTGCTTATGGGATTTACAAGACACGTGTTTAAGAGAAGATTTTAAAGGACACAGACTTTCTCTCGGGTTTGTAACCTGAAGCCCATTATTTATTTTTAAAAGTAGTAATATTGACTCGTGTCTCTTTATATATATTCATTCCATATTTATGAAGAGAGTTCTTATTCTTGATAACTTGGGAACATTCGGGAGGGGAGGCCTGACTATGATAACATGCCATTAAACATCCAGGCCCTATGGGAACCCCGTCCTCAAAATAGGAGGAATACTGTTTCTCTTCTGACAGTCACAAGGCATAAATTAGTTTTCAAAAATTGATTGGCAGATTTTGGCAATTAAAATGTTTTTGATTATCAAAAAGACCCATTTGATTAGCAATGTTGTACTTGTATTGTTAATGTTATTTGTACCCAAGAAATGAAATGAGAAACCATGCAGCAGTTTTGCTTACCGCTGAAATACGACATTTGTGAGGAGTAGTCAGGCCTTGCAAATTCTTTAAACTACAGCTAGACCTGCAAGTCTGGTAACTTAGTTAACCTATTTAACCTAAGAGAAATGCACTTGACCCATAGCAACGGAGGACGACACATTTATAATGCAATTTCTGTAAAATGGTGCATGTCACTACAAACCCACTTTATGTTTGGCACAATGCTGCCACCCAGAGTCAACCCATGCACAGTGAAACTTTTATTTGACATTTACTACAAACAAAGTAGATGTTAAATAAAGGTTTCAAACATCTCTTGTAAATGCTACTCGCCCTTCATAAAATCTACTCAATTGAGTGGGCAAAACAACTTTGCGAGCCATAAATGAGTGTCTGTAAAATCTAAAAGGTTAGCTGCATGAATGGACACAACTAAATAGATTTGATTTAAAAAAAAAGGCTCCAACAGTTTGGCCAGCTGTCTACTTCAGGTGGTAATATATAGTACAATCATAAAGCAAAGCGAGCTTTAGAGGCTAACTACAGTGTTTATTGCAGTAGATCTACAGACTTGATGGAACTATTGAACACTACTTTGCGTAAGCATTTAGTTCACTTTGTGTATTTATTATATAAGAGGAAAGAGACTAAGCAGAGTGGATTGTGTAGCAGGCAGAGAACTGGCCAAACTAGGTGGAATATTGTAGTTTGTGGTCATCTCACTTTCAGGGTACGTGGTATAAAGCAACAGGGTGATAATATAGAATGTCCAGGAGTATGGGTTCGATCATGGGTTGAGCACCAGTTGCAAGATGTACGCAACCTGCATGTTACAGAACTAGGTTTGCCAACAAAAGCATTTGATCACGTGATAATGTACATTTTCAAAAGTTCACTTGTCAATATGATGCATCTTCCCCAACAACATGAAGTATATTTGGCACTATGAAATTCAGATACACTAACCTAAACTTCACTGTGAAGCATGGATCGATGCAAGGATTTACAGTTTCAATACTGTATGTATTAACAACTTACATTTTAGGAATAGAATTGTATGACTGTATTTTTCCAATGATATAAAGTTGACACATACTTGTTTTTGACAGACAGAATATGAAAAGCTCAAAGGTATCATCCCAATTACTTGTAGTTTGCAATTAATTATTTGGAGAAAAAAAAATCTTTCACTCCTACACATGCATTTGGTACTTAAGAGTGGAGGAGAGGATTACTGCTGCACTTTCCCTCCATTAGCACTTGAAGTGAACAAAGAAAAGAGGGTGAACAGTGCACCGACGGCAAGAGTAAGGCAGGGCGAGGTGTGCTTTCATTGAAGAGGGCAATTTAAATAGCTAACTTTGCTACACAAGTGTTCATTTGATTAGAAAAACTACAGAATTGCATAGCAAATTGCTATGCGACACTGCTTATTTTTTTAATTTTATTTTTTTAATTGCTTTATATAAACCTCAAAAAGAAGACCAGACAAAACAACATACATATATCCACAATTTCATTTCTTCATCATCTGATCAGTTCGTTCTCAGTTCAATACACAGATTTCAGGTCTGACATGCATGGATTAGTCCGCGCTGAACTTTACTATAGCTAGGCTTCGGATTTATGGGGACAGCATCTAACCCGTCCTTTAGCACACGAATAAACGCCACTAAAGCGTATAGGGCAGGCCGTTTAGAGCCGTCAAATAGTACTCTCCACCAGTCATCCGCCGTCAGGGTTTGATATTTGCAGATTATTGGACCAAAAATGTTTGTTCTTTGGTGAATTAACCCAGAGCATGACATCGTCAAATGTTTTAGAGTCTCGATTTCAGTGTGACAAAAGCGGCACTTTAAGTCCAGGTCGGCATGTTGTGACCACAAACTTAGACGTTCCTTAGTTGTCAGTGTGTTGAGCCTAAAGTGCATATACAAGGCTCTGGTATGTTGGTCTGGGAAGCAGTTTAGATAGCAGTGCATGTGTTGATCCAGTCCAATCTCCATCTTTTTTTTTAGCCTGGTGTGGGTTGTCCATCAGGGTCTCTATCGCAATGTCATACATTTCTAATACCTCAAGACATAGTTTGTTCCATTGGAATAAAATTGTTTCAGAATTTTCTTTTCCCAATGGCTGTAATATGCGAACTTGAGGAAGAGGATCGTTTTCCCTTGTTTTCCTGAACAGACTTAAAGATTCCAGGCAACGCGTGCTTGGATCGAGATGTAGCCAACTTCGAATCTTATACAAGCCGTGGAAGTCCTCTTTGGTAAGCGTAACACTTTGGACCAGAAAATATTTTCCAATGAGTTCTACAATTCGTGTCCACATCCAAGGGCATTTTCTCCGCCATATTTGAGTGCAGGCACTACTTTTTGTTGAAAAAAGGTGACAGTTGGTTTCAGAGAAAATTTGCCAAATTTTCTATTAATCATGGAAGCCTGACAAACCAACTGGCGACATTTGTTTTTAGTCACCTCGACCCAAGGTGAGTCATTTCTGTTCGCGTTAATTGTCATACCTAGATAGATTGTTCTTCACAATCTTGATCGGTTCTTTATCAAGATACCAGTTGAATTTTTTCACTTTCCCATTGTTGCCCATTAGTTTTTCAAGGACCAAGATCTCACATTTTTTTTATTTATTAGTAAACCATTTGCTACTAAATATTTTTCGAGAATGGTAAGTTTACGCTGGAGACCTATTGGTGTAGAATCCATAAGGATCAGATCATCCGCTTAAGCAAGGTAGTCAATGTGCGTAACATTGATTTTCGGTGGGAAGGTGCTTATATCATTGAAGATCTCCTTAATGTCCGATATGAACAAGTTAAAGATGATGGCTGCTAAAGGGCACCCTTGTTTAACCCCTCTGTGTGTTTATAGGGGCTGATAGTGAACCTTTTAGATCCAGTCTGATTTTAATAGTGGTGTCTGTGTGTAGCTCACGAATAGCCGCCAGCAGGCTAGGTGGACAGTTCCACGCGCTAAATTATTTCCAAAGCAAGTCTCTGTTTATGCTGTCAAAAGCGTGGGATAGATCTATAAGGGCCAGATATACTTTTACGGTGGATCGATGTGCTTCCATCTTCAACAAGTTTATCAGCAGAAGGTTCACTCCACAACCCACTCCCTTGACAAACCCTGTTTGTCTCGGATCCACCCGATTGGAGTCAATTCACCACTTTAGTAGTTTCTGTTGCAAAAGGATGGCCTAGATTTTTCCCAGCACGTCCAAAAGCGCAATAGGTCTATAGTTTTTTGGATTGCGTCTGTCGCCCTTTTTGAAAATTGGAACAATCACCGCGGACTTCCACGATCTTGGTGTACTGCGACATTTGACGATCCTGTGGAACAAGATAGTACAGAAGTCTGACCATTCATCCGGATGTTGTTTGATGGCGAAATTGGTCAGGCTGTCTGGGCCTGGAGCTCTGGAATCGTGCACATTCTTAATAACTTGGAAGATGTCTTCTCTGGGGAACGCAATCTCCCAGTGAGTAAGATTCGGAGCAACCCATTCTGTAACTGTCACATCCCTACAAAAAAGATCGGTGTAAAAGGACGTCCACTCTGCTTCTGAGACCATGTTTGCTTGGAGGGCTTGTTGCGGAGCTAAATTGTTGTTTATTAGTCTCCAGTATTCTCTGCAATTGTTACTCACCATTTTGGACAGCATAAGCTCAGCGTCATTTTGTGACATAATCGCTTTGTGGGATTTGAGCCAGTTCTTATATGCTTGTCTTATGATTCTTTTTTCTTTGTTAACATTGGCATAGCTTTGTGTGCATTTCATAGATCACAACGTAATGCTCTTTTACGTTGAAGAATTTCAAGATCGAACCTATGGTTAGATGAAAAGTCAGCATGTTTTAGTTTATTTTTTCGTTCCTCAAATTGCGACAACAGATGGAAGTATGCAATTGTCTCAGAGTTTTTTTGAAATTCGGCGGTGATATGAATTAGCTCTTCAGTTTCAAGATGTAGCCGAATTCTACACGCTCCAGTTCTCACTGCATGCGGCCACAACCTGTTGTTACACTGCTTAGTATTATTAAAACTTAAGGTCACCATGTCGTGGTCACTATGGGTCATTTTGGTAATCTCCAGGCGAATTACTCTCATAGGTTAATTTTCGGAGACAAATATGTAATCAAGAGTCGAGCTCTGGTCACATCTTCTCCAGGTCGATTGGGCAGGAATATCGCCGGCTGTTTGACCATTTAACATTGTTAGCCCACGTACATCCATTTCCGTGCACCATTGATTTGTTATCTTCTCTTGGCGGGTATTATATGTCTTTTTGCCTCCAGGTAGATTTAGATGTGTGATGCAGTCAATGTTAAGATCTCCACAGATGATTAAATCAATCAAGTTCTCCTTTTCTGTTAGGTCATCAATTTTGGATGTAACTTGATCAATAAAAGTCTCTGAGCCATCGGCCAAGGGGTTCCAATATAAATTTATGATGTATAGTTTGGGTACAAGAGCGTTTCTTCCCACTGAGGGACCAATCACCACTACTTGAATAAAAGGAGAATGGTTGAAGGATTTGTCAATCTTGAGACCAGACGCTCTTTTTGCCGCCACTAAAAGCCCAGCCATAGGTCTGCCCTTGGGCTGATTGATGGCCGGGTTTATCACAATTTCGAAGCCTTCAAGGATGGGAGTTTCATTAAGCCAAGTTTCCTGCAAACAGATGAGATATAGATCAAGGGTCCAAGGAGTGTTAAACAAATGCATAAGACCCCATTGTGCACGGTTGAGGTTTCCCTTGGGCATGGCATTACTTGTCCACTTCGCTGTTTAAGGTGCCAGCAAGCCAAGACCAATCGTTGTCTTTAGCGACTAAGTTTGCAACTTCTTCTCTCTCATTGCCGGTAGTTGGTGCACTTGTAGCCCCTTGAATTGTTATCCTTATGAGTTCATTCATAGGTATTTTATCCATCCAGTCGGATTGAGGGACGCGCATTTGTAGTTGCGTTGTTTGGGGTTGTTCAGCGTTGGTAGGACGAACATCTGGTTGGCTAGCTCTGCTGACAGGCACACTACGAGGGCCATTTTCTAAGGGTCCAGGCACAGATTGATTTACTACTGCCGATATATCAAACCCTAGAGACATTAGCACAGGGCCCACTTCCAATAGGATGTCTACTATGAGTTTTGATTGTAGGTAAGTATAACCGCATCGTTTTTGTTTTTGTTAAAAAATTCAACGATTTTCAGGTCCCCTGAGTCAATTGCTCTGGGGCTTGGCACAAGATGACACAGCCATAGGACATTGTGGCGATCTTAAAATTAAATCATCCAAAGATTCTATGCGCTCCAAGAGCACTTGATGCAGGGCCTGTGATTTTGGTACACTGCTTTTAACTTGTTTGACCTTTGTAGATTGAAAAGGGTTCTTACTGTTTTCTGTTTCGTGTTTGGCTTATGCTTTGTAGATGCGTCAGAACTGTTGAGCTGCGGCACGCCAGGTAAGCACTCGGGTTGCATATTCTTCTGCACATAGGGTTTTAAGATGGCCGTGAATTGGGGCTCGTTGTAACTAGCAACATTTTTTTGGATCTCTAATATTTTCCGTAGGCCATCTGCATTGAGTGACTGGGCCGCCAATTTCATACGTTTCTCGTCCAGTGTCATGAAACTTGGCGTGAACTTTACAGGACCATCTTGTGGAGAAGTGGAGACTTGCAAGACTTGGCAGCTTCTTGATGTTTTTTTACATTGAATTGCGCTTTTTTCTTCACTCTAAGTTTCTTTCTCAGGTATTGCAGCGGTCATATGGACTTTGGCTGCAGATTCAGTCGTGGCAGGCAAGTCGGAAGGTTGAGGAAATTTTAGATCCATGTTTATAGCACACACCTCTTTAGGTTGTTCTACCATAACACAACATGGCATAATAGGAGCTGATTGGCAATCGACCGATGCCGCCGCAGCCTGCTCACTCTGTTCTTGGTCATTGACTTCCTCATAAGTTGACAAATTCAAAAGATCTGCGGATACGCTGCTGAGGGCGACTCTAAGGCTTCATCTGGCACAGTCGTTACATCCTTTAGACAAGGTCTTGTTTCGCGACTTTTTTCTTTTACAATAGTTCTGTTTACAGTCACATTGACGGTTTTAATGTTTCTTAAGAACTTGCGTGAGTCATTCCCACGTTTTGTTTTTTTGATAGGTTGGTTTTCAATTTATTTTCGCGGATACCCTTTGAGTTATTTTTTATTCATAGGTAAACCTTGCATGATCATAGGCTTCTTGAATATATCATAGAGCAGCGAAGCGTTGGCATGAGCATCGCGGTAACAGTGTTGCATCCTCGCCAACCGGTTGAGGCAGAATTCCCAGATTGGAGGTGGAAGCCGTTTGGGGATCTAGAAGCGTCAAGTTACCTGAGGATTGGCTTACGGTAAGGATGTCTACAAACTGCATGGGCAACGCCTTCTCCTTAGAGTGTGCGATAGGTACTTGTAAAGGTGCACTAGCACACACTTCCTTGTCAAAGATCACGTCCGGGAGATTGCTCTGAGATAGCCGCATACTTAATTCATTCTCAGTGGTTGGGGCGACTCCTTGTCGTGTGACGTCAGTTAGTACAGTATTTGTGGTTAAAGCATCCAAAGTGTCTGAAGCATTTTCAATTGTAATTGGACACATACAACAACTTAGAGGTTTCACAACCAATAGGAGCTCCGGCAGTACATCTTTCGAGATTTTGTTTCACCACCGAATGTGTTTCATTTCTTTTTTGGAAACGCGTTAGAGCTTCTTTAGCCACCTCTGCCAAGAGTTTCTTGTCTAAATTGGCGTTTTTAGTACATTCAGCTAAGGAGTCCAGGTCCAACTCGGTCCTCTTTTGACCACCACGCAGTGACTCTTTATAAGAGTTGTGAGCATTTTCAATATTCGTGAGCTTGAAGTTCATTGAGGCAACCAGACTGAAGAGATCTTTCATGTTGTCATTCAAATGTTCATACATTTTCAAAAAAGGGGCAATTGCCAGTGTCATCGATGATATTATGATAGCTTGAAGATCTTTCGTGTTTTGCTCATGGCCAAATGTCTTAACCTGTGGCAATTCTTGTCGTCCACGGCACTTTCAACGGTATGGCAGCCGTCCAATTTTTGGAAAATGGCGTTCCATTAAGGACGAATTAGAAGATGACAAATCCCAAGAGGAATCAACTGCTGAGCAAGAAATGCCTAACGCTTCTCCGTTTAAAGGCAGGTCGTCATTAGAACCGTCCGAGTTGGATTTAGACATGTTTTTTGATATTTTGACTTTCTTCATCTGGGAGCATCTGATGCTTAATGAAATGCTTGAGTCAGCTCTCCATCGTTTGGAAAGACTCCTCGTGCAAGTAATTTGGCTATTTTGTTTTTTGGCACAAGAAGGATTGTCAATAAAGGCGGGCTCAGTGAGTGTGCCCGATTCCTTGGGTAAGGTGTTTAATGATTTATGCGTTCTTTCATTGTTTAACTGATTTAGGTCTGTAAGCAGTTTATTAACGATGTCCAATGAATTTCGTCGGTTTCCGTGATGGTACAAGGCGTTTGCATTTGCTGCTGGGGATGACTGCTGCGATCGCGCTAAATCGTGGGCCAGCATACCACCCACCTCCATGTCATCAGATGTAGGAAAGAACACATTATTTCCATCAACAAATGCTGTCGCTGTTCCAGATTATGCAACGGCGAGGGACCCAGTTTCCCAGAACTGTAAAATCTAGAGCGGGGGGGACCCCAGACTAGTCTCGCCACTCTCGCTCACACTTATTAATGTGACCTTGTCATGGGTCACCTCAACACAGTCCGAGAGCGCCCCCAGACAGGCGTTGTTTGCAACTGTTCGCTCATGCTCGTTCAGCGAGCGCCACACTAGCTCTCGCAGGGGGACAATCATTCTGGGCAAGAAAACAGCAGTCGTTAGATTATTACCTGGTTTCTCAACCAGGGCTCCGAGAACCGCCCTCGGAGCCGGGGTCAAACACATTGCGGCAGGCATTTCCGAGAGGGACGACCCACCCATCTTTATACAAACTTTCACGGGTATTGCTCGAATTGTGAAATTCGCATTGTTCATTTCTAGTTCAGCAGAATTAATAAGCTTGTGAACTCCCGCATGTGTAACATTGTGCATGTTGTCACTTACTTGGAGCAAAGGCAGCAATGGAGGCACAGGCGTCAAAGCCGCAGACAAAACAGGTGATACAGCTGGGAGCACACAGTGCACATCCGGATGGCCAAACTAAGCGGATTCCTGCTTCCGTTGAGCGCGAGTCTTCGCTAAGGGGGTGGGCTTCATAGTCTCTTGCATGGCACCAGTAAGGAATCACTGAATGGGCGAGCCGAGGAGGAGTCGGGGATAGTCCAGGCTTCCACGGACTTCCTCGGACTCCTCAGACTCTGCCAGACTCCGCGCCCGCTCCGCGGGTGGAAAGCAGGTTTTGTTGTTTAGGACACTCCCAAAGGCAGTCGACACAGTAGAGCTACTAACAGAGTAGCAGCAGGGAAAGCAGACTCACTCCTTCCACTCCGCAGACTCTGCTTATTTTATGCCTTGCAGTCACCACATTCCCTTGATAGCTTTCTCTTCCCATGTAATCCTCCATCCTAACCCCACGGCCAGGGTTAGGATCACGTAGTGGCTGCCTTCCCCTGACCACATCGATGGAGACTCTTGGCTGGGATTCTGTGATGACTTCGCAGGATGCTTCACAGGTAGCAGAGCACACCTTAATGTTGTGGGCATATGTAACACGTGAAATAGCTGTTATTTACACTTGGACTTTGTCTAGCACACACGCGCATAATCATAGTTCGAAATTGAAGGGAGCTGGGAGCTATTTAGCTGCTGCTTCTAACATAGTAGAGCCTGGTTAGCTTGAAACCAACAGCTACCATAAGCTACTTTTGGCTCCTAGGACAAACCTGTGTCCTCTAAACATGTAAATGTGACTAACTATTTCAGAATGTTAATAAAGAATTAAAACACATCTAATACACATTAAAACACAATGGTTCATACAAAATGGACAAAAAGTTAAAGGAGCATTTATGGTAGCTCCTGGTTCCCCTGCGGTAGCTCCTGCCTACAGGGTGATGCCAACACCCAGGAGCTGGTTTTAGCTCCTGCTCATCGGATCTCATTTTCGAAGCCGGATAATGGTTTTATGCAATATAGTATAGGAGTACATTTCACCACTGTAGGTATGTGAAATAACTGTCCTAGATGGTTTAAGCATTTGCACTTTATTTAGCACAATTGCACAGTAGGATATATTTAAAATGTGCTTTTACATGAGATTTGGGATGTTTAAAGATGGCACTCTGCAGTTAGATTACAAGAATAGTACTCTATGTGGGCCATTGTAATGGAAGAGGGACAATGTTTTGTATAACTGTATTCCTGGAACAAAATGGTGCACATTCTGACGAAGCCAAGGTGTGGGTGAAATGCGTTGGTGTGTTTCTTTACTTTTTCCACCTTTAAAGCCAAATCAAGAATTATGATTTTGGAGGACGAAGTTTGGTTGACAAGTAGAGTGCTGCCAATCTTTAGGAGCAGGGTGAGCCCTGCTGTGTGTGTGTGTGTGTGTGTGTGTGTGTGTGTGTGTGTGTGTGTGTGTGTGTGTGTGTGTGTGTATATATATATGTATATATTTATATATGTATGTATGTTGCTTGTGTAATCTGCTTAGATCACATGCTGTGCATAGGCTTCCATCTAGTGGAAGCTGCGGAGTATTAGTTGTTTTTCGAAACTCAAATGGGCGTCGAAATAGGGCGTGCCAGTAATACTATCCCTATTGTGACGTCCCCTGTGCCCCTGTGATCCCTCACGCTTGTAGGTCCCTCAGATAGTTTTTTTCTGCCATCGTGAGCGGTCGCAAAATGTAAGCGGAGTCCATTTTTGGCGTACACTTAAGTTAGTGTTTCTTCCTGTGCTTTGCCGGCACTGTGACTCGATGCAGTGAAGACTGAAGAAGACTTGGAAGCTGACCGTTGGACGGAGACTTCGACGGCACCACCCAGCCTTGGAAGGCCCTTTCAGCCTCGGCCTTACAGTAGAAAGAGTGAGTGATGGTCATAAACATGTAAATTCCCATCCTTTTCCATAGTCGCCCAGCTGCCTACATATATTATGGAGCATACTCCCTTTAAGTTCTGCCCCTCCTGCAATAGGAAGTTCACTTGGGTTGACAAGCATAGGGTCTGTAACCTCTGCTTGAATAGAGACCACAACGAGGTGCATTGTCGGGCTTGTAAGCTTCTCTGACCGAAAACCCTCAAAGACAAGCAAACTAAACGTTGGGCCCATCACTCTATGCAGGCCGAGGCCTCCATGGACGTCAAAGAGGCATCCAACAATGGCAGCGGCGCTGTTCCTTCGGACGGCAAGGGTGACGGGGAACTTCCACGTTCCCCAGTGCTAGCCCCTGACCCTAGCAGACAGGCCGGCGGTCCTCTTACGGGGAAGACACCCGGCAGCAAAAGCACCACACTCCCCCACAAACACCCCATGGCGATGCAAGTAAGGTCGCACACCGAGAGTCGACGGTGAAGGGCAGATCTTCCGATCAGATGTCCTCTGGGCTCTCCGAGCGGCTGCCACATGACAAGCCCACCAAGACAAAGGTCACCCGAATCAAAACTCCCCCATCCGGCCCCTCGTCGCTTGACCTGCTTAGCAAACATCTTAGAAAAACATCCACATGTGCTGGACAACTTGGCCTCCACGCCTCCCACTACACAGGCGTCTGGTTCCAACATAACACCTACAGCCTCTCAGTCCCAGGCAACGGCAGTACCATATAAAGAGATCTCTTCCCGCAGTAGAATTGGCTGTTGAACCACTACACAACTCCTCGCCTCTCCTACAACCTTTAAAACCAGAATGTAGGAGAGGTTGAATACTTAAACGAGGGTGAACCCTATTATGGTGACATCGAGGGTTACGATGCCGGGGGGAAGACAATCAAGACCAAGATAGCACTGTCCCATAAGACCCTGTTTTACCAGACTCCCCGGTGGAAAACTAGCCACTATTCAACAATCTACTCATAAGGGCTGCAGAGCATTTTGGCATCGAGGCCCAGCAGGACAAGGATTTTGTAGAGAATATGTTGGGCGATACAAAACCGGCAACCCATTTCATCCCCCTGCTAAAACCAGTCCAAAGAAGGATTCAACCTTCCCTAGAACTACCAAACGATACCAGGGCGGTGAACCCTAGGATCTAGAAACTCTTCAAACCAGCACCTTCCAACCCCTTATATATAAGGGACCAACTTCGACCCGACTCTCTGGTTGTTACCACCAACCGCAAGAGAGCTAGTACCCCCTTGGCCTCCTCCGAAGCCCCTATGGACAAGGAGAGCAAAAAATGATATGCCATGGGCAGAAAGATCGTTTCCACTGCAGCATTCCAGGCACGTATAGCAAACAATTCCACCTTACTATCGAGCTATGACTGCACAAAGTGGAATGAGGTAAAGGCCCTGGCAGAGTCAGTGCCAGGCTAAACTCTCCATTCTGGCTTCCAAAGGCAGAGCTACAGCAGACGTCCTCCTAAAAAATAACTTTGACGCAGCTGACAACGGTGGACGCGTCATTGCAGAAGTCACCATTTTAAAACACCACTCCTGGCTTAGGCAGTCAGGCTTTAAACTTGAGACTCAAGCTACCCTACTAGATATGCCAGTTGAGCAGAAGGTATTATTTGGAAAGGCAGTTGAAGACACTCTCAAGTCAGCCAAGGATGAATGAGACCCTCAAATCCCTTGGCCAGCTGACTAATCAACCAGGCCAAAGAGGTGGTAGTAATTTTTGTTGCTTTCGGGGGCAAAACGCGCAGAGAGGAACCGGATACAAACAAAACCAAGGTTCCTCTTGGAATACCAATCAACAGGCCACCCAGGGTTACGCGCAGGACCCGAGGGAGAAGCCCCCTCACCAGAGGTGGAGGGACACCCTCTAAGCAATGACGCCCGCTATGGGTCCCCTCCCATGCCTCCTCAGTTGGGGGACGAATATCTTTATACACCCACGTATGGGAGGGTATAACATTGCTCAAATGGGTGTTATCAACGGTTCAGGGGGCTATTGTGTAGAGCTTCAAGGAAGACCGTCGAACCTCCCCCTGCGCCAAAAGAAACCATCGCAGGAGGAACAATCTATCCTATTAGAAGAGGTGAAAGCTCTACTCCTCAAGGATGCTATCAAGGTCGTGCCACACAAAGAGGTAAACAAAGGTATTTATTCAACGTACTTCCTTGTTCCAAAAAAAAAGATCTGACCATGCGCCCGTTACTATAGACCTGTGCCCTGCAAATAAAATTTGTTAAACCACATACGTTTCGCTTGACAACGCTACAAGAAGTAACCCCTCTGTTAAAAAGGGGGATTACATGGCAACATTTGACATGAAAGATGCCTATTTTCATATCTCAATGTTCCCAGCGCACAGAAGAATCTTGCGATTCAAAGTAGCAAACCAACAGCTCAGTTCAAGGTGCTGCCCTTTGGAATAGCCTTGGCTCCAAGGGTGTTCACCAAGGTACTGGCGGTGGTGGCAGCGCACCTACGCAGGGAGTCAATCCCAGTGTACCCCTACCTGAACGACTGGCTGATCACGGGAGAAAACTACCATCTTTGCAAAGTAAACACGCAAAAGACAATAGACCTTCTCTTCCAATTGGGCTTCTCAATAAACAGTCAAGTCTGATACCAAACACATCAAAACAGTTTCTAGGAGCTGTAGTAGATACATAGACAGGCGTTGCCTACCCATCCATGGAAATAGTGCAAAATAATGCTTCGGCAAATACCCCAGTATCAAGCCGGTCTCCGGATAAGCATACACAAAGCAATGCGCCTGCTAGGTATGATGGCATCATGCATTTACCTAGTCCCCCACGCGCGCCTGCGCGTGTGATCAATGCAGAAATGGTTGGAGAAACAATGGTCTCACGGAAGTGGTCAGTGGGACGATCTAGTGGGTTGTTTCGCCAACACTGGTTCAGAATTTACGCTGGTGGTCAAGGGAAAATCTACTCAAGGGGAAACTCTTCCACGAACCGAAAGCACAAGTGGTCGTCTCAAAGGACGAGTCCCTTTCCGGGTGGGGGGGGCCCCAATACCTTCACCACACAGCACATGGCCTGTGGTCACAAGTGGCTGCACAGAAACACATAAACGTTTTGGAGTTATTGGCAGTCCTCAAGGCCCTACAAGCCTTTATAGGACACCTGACAAACCTGTCGGTACAAGTCCTAACAGACAGCACCACCACAATGTTCTATGTCAACAAGCAAGGAGGTACACACGCTCCAAATCTGTCAAAACTGGCACAGAAAATATGGAAGTGGGCACTCAGACGAGGGATGTCCCTGTCCTCCCAACATGTTCCAGGAATACTGAACACACTAGCGGACTCTCTCAGCAGAGACCCTATTCCAGAAGAGCATGAGTGGAAACTACACACAAACGTCGTAGACCACATCTTCTCTCTTTGGGGATACCCCTCTCTAGACTTGTTCACTACAAAAGAAAACCAGCAAGGCCAAGACTTTGCATCCAGGTTCCCCCAGCCACACTCCAAATGGAACGCCCTATGAATGAACTGGTCAGGGATATTTGCTTACGCTTTTCTCCGACTCCATTGATCAGCAGAATAGTGAACACAATACATAGGGAACAGATGACACTCATCCTGGTTGCTCCTATGTGGGCGAGACAACCATGGTATCCACATCTGCGCAAGCTGGCGATGTGCGATCCCATCAAGCTCCCGTACCAGGTCAACCTGTTGACTCAACACGGGGATCAAAGTTACACCCACAACCTCACTCTTTGAACTTGGCAGCATGGCTCCTGAAGTCATAGAGTGCGGACACCTTAATCTTCCACAACGGTGTATGGGCATCCTAAAGGAAGCACGGAAACCAGACACTGGCACAAAATGACAAATCTCTTCCACTTGTGGAAATGGCAATCTAAACAGATCAACCCCATAGAGTGTTTGCCATCACACATTCTTACTTACATGCTCCTCCTGTTGGATTCAGGGTTGGTCTTTAATCTCTTTAAGTCCACCTAGCAGCTTTATCAGCATACACCACCTCTCAAAGTAAGATCTCATGGTGGAAAGTGCCAGTCATCAAAGCTTTCATGGAGGGAGGGAAAAGAATACATCCTCCAGTCTCTAACCCCCCAGCCTGGTTGGGATCTAAACGTAGTACTAGCAAAACTCATGGGACCCCCCCTTCAAGCCTTTGCAACAAGCTACCCTTAGAGACATTACCTATAAAACTGCCTTCTTACTCGCCATCACTTCCATAAGAAGAGTCAGCGAAATCCAAGCCTGGTCAGTGCAGGACCCCTTCTTTGTCATCCATAAAGACAAATTGGTTTTACGAACTCACCCTAGGTTTTCACCTAAATTTATTTCCAAGTTCCACGTAAAGCAATCTATTGCGCTCCCGGCCTTCTTTCAAAAGCCAACTAGCTCAGCTGAGGTCAAACTCTAGATGTGAGGAGAGGCGCTACAGGCAGACAAGGGGAGCATGTTTCAAAGAGAGCAATCTCCAAATGGATAGTCAAATGTATACAGCTATGCTATTCATTATCAGACAAAACGCTGCCTTCTACACCTAGGGCCCACTCCACAAGGGGCACTGGGGCTACGTTAGCCTTTCTTGCAAACGTACCATTAGACAACATTTGCAGAGCAGCTACATGGAGCTCAGTTCACACCTTCACTCAGCACTACTGCATTGACACAGATAGACAGGTGGGACAAGCGGTCCTAAAACATCTATTTGCTGCTACTCCTTCTCACAACCCCCCACCTTCTCATAACACTGCTCGCTAATCTATGCATAGCATGGGATCTAAACAGATTACACAAGCAATGGAAGGAATACATTACTCGTCGTAATTGTATTTCTGGTGCTTTTATCTGCTTAGATTCACATGCAAGCCCTATTCGACGCCCATTTTCGAGTTTCGAAAAACTGTAATACTTTGCAGCTTCCACTAGATGTTGGCCTATGAATAGCATGTGAATCTAAGCAGATACAAGCACCACAAATACGGCTACGATGAGTAATGTATTCCATATATATATCTCAATCAGAAAATCCATTAGTTTGTTCATTTAGACACCCCACTCCTTCCCCCGGATTTCAGCCCCCTTCACACATGAGACCGTTGCTTGCAATCAGCAAAATGTGGTTGTAGAGGGACTGGAATAAAGCTCATTTGAAGTGTCTCAGCGTTAGGAACAAAACTCGAAGGCCTCAAACCACGTTTCAAACCCTATGGCGCACTGTTTCCAAGATATTTGCATCCCATCGCACTGGATCTATTTTAATTTGGTGTAATTTCTATGGTTCTCTTTCCAGATGCCCTTCAAAAACAAATCGATCCAAAATCGATTATTAGGGGCCGGTCTACAGAACCCATGCAAGTTTGGGTACTTTTTGCTAGTGTATATTGTAAGGGTGTGGAAGGAGGAGACTGTCACATGTGGCATGGTTTTGGGTAAAGACTTTGTCAACCTATTTTCTTCCCTTATGCTAATAGCTAAACTAAAGGGTTGGTGAGTCTTCTTAATGCAGAGGAGTGGCTCTCTTTCCTCAGGGTGTAGTCTATGGTGATGGCGCTGTGGAGGGACTATTTCCTGAGAGAATGACTACCCTTCCCCAGGTTGTGCAGACCCTTTTGTAGGTCCAACAGAAAGTTCCAGTTTCCACAGTTCATGAAAGCTGGGGCAATGGCTCCCTTCCTCAGGCTTGGACCAACTTGGTTCACTAGCATGCCAAGTATGGTCTTGTTTTCACAATGTCACAGTGCCAGGGGAAATGACTCCATTCCCCTGGCTCTTCAGGGTTCTTGCAGTGTTCACAAGTGGGGTTTTGTGTAGCAGCCCTGGTTTACTAGCCTGCCAGGTACTGTGACGAAGGAGGGGGTTTAGTGTTCTCCCTCTCCCTTGGTGGTGGGTCCCAGACCCCTCGTGATTCTTTACAGGTTGTCGCTGGTATACCTGGTTCATTGTCCTGCCAGATACTTACTTTGTTCCCTTTACTTAAGGCAGTCTCTGTATTTCTAAAAGGGTCCCAAACCCTGGTTCTTGGGCCTCTTGCACCCTTCTTGCTCCCCCCAACAACCCTGCTACCGCTGGGTCATTGATGGGTCTTCTCTGTCCGCCCGGCATGCTCTGGTTGCACTGTTTGGTCTCCCACGTACTCTCTATTGTTGGTTCCTACCTGGCTGCTACAGCTCCACAGCGGTGAAGGCTACGTGGCTGGAGGCTCTCCATGTCGGCACGGCTCTGTAGCTTCCTTCCACCTGGCTTCTCTGCCTGCACGGAGTGCTTATGCTGCTCCGTTCAGTCCCCCGTGGCTGCGGCAGCTCTGCAGCAGTGAAGACTGGGCGGCTGGAAGCACTCTGCAGGTCTTCATGGTTCTTCATGTCTTCACGGTTCGGTGGCTTCATTCCACCTGGCTTCTGTTCTTTCCAGCCCTCTGGTCTGTATGCCAACTGCATTGTGGCACAGATTCCTTGCTCGATGCGCCGCAAGGGAAGGCTTACACTTTGCTTCAGTCCTTACCTTTTTATGTTCCACTGATTTGTAGATTGTCCATATTGACTGGAATGTTCTTGATTCCACTGGGTTTTCTTCATTACTCCGAGCCTCTTCTTCGATTCAGTAGTGTTCTCAACTGGGTTACTGGTGCTCTTCTTCGTCCCATAAGACTAATAGCGGTAGTCCCTACTACTCCTCGTCCCAGTACTTTTTGGGGGGTTGGGGGGGAATCTACCCTAGACAAGTACATGGGAGTGTGGGTTATTATGGAACCCTGAATAGGTTAGGCGGATGAGGGAGGTTGGGATATGTTTTGAGCATACTGCATTGTTCCCGGGCAGTCGTACCATAGAGGGGATCCTATGGTATGACTGAGATCGACCCCTGTGGTACGAATGAGATCCACCCCAGGGGACTATCGAGTAGCAGCCTCAACTTCCTGGCCTCATGGCAAGGGGCTCCCCCTAGGGGTGAAGGGACAACATCCAGAGATTTGTCACAATATCTATCTATCTATCTAGATATCTAGATCTGAGGCTTGTGCATCTGCTTACATCGAATGCTATGCATAGGCCGACCTCTCGTGGCAGTCGCTGAGTAATGCATGATTTGTTTTCGGAACTCAAAGATGTGTCGACTGAGCGTGTTAGTAATACTAGCCCTAGTGTGTCATTGTAGACATGGTCCTTCACGCGTCGAGGTCCCTTAGATCGTTTTGTTTCTGACATGAGGTTGCATGAAGTTTAGTGCGAGTACAGGAATACAGAAGTAGAAAAGTAAGATCGAGAAAACATTGATGCACCTTCGACTCCAGGATGGGAGGAAGGGTGGGCGCATGTGAATCTAAGCAGATGCAAGCATCAGAAATACGATTACAGTGAGTAATGTATGCCTTCTGAGGCTTGTGGATCTGCTTAGATCGTATGCTATGCATAGATTAGCAAGCAATACCTGTAGAAGGTGGGTTGTGAGAAGGTACAGCAGCAAATCTATGTTTTGGCACGGCTTGTCCAACCTTTATTTCTGCTGTTGAGTGTGTGTCAATGCAGTAATGCTGAGCAAAAGTATGAATGGAGCTCCATCCAAATTGTGCTTAAGGAAACATTTGCAAAACATGCTAAAGTAGCTCCTGTACTTCTTGTAGAGTGAGTGCTTGGTGTAGAGTATCAAGTCTTTTTTGATAGAGTAACAAAGCTGTATGCACTTCACTGTCCATCTGGAGATGGCGTTTTTGGAAATAAGATCTGCTTCCCTGTCGAGTGCTATGAAAACAAACAGTTTATCTGTTTTCCTTAGAGTTTGTTTTCTTTATGTAGTACAAGGCCACCCTCCTTACGCTCCTTACATCTAGGGTATGGAGGCTTTCAGCTGACTTTAATATATATATATTTTTTTTTTTTAAAGTAGGTAGTTCAATAGACTGGTTAACATGGAACTTGGATATGAATTTTGGTGAGAACCTAGGGTCTGAAAGGGTCTTGTACTGAGAGTGCCTGTATTTCACCGACTCGTCTTATAGAGGTGATGGCTACTAGAAAGGCAGCTTTGTACGGTTAATGTTTCAGGCTGACTTTGTGCATTGGGTGAAAGGGTAGACAGCGTTAAGGTCCCTACTCGGTAGAGGATTTGAAATGGGAGGGTATAGTCTTTTACCCATTCCAAGAATGCTTTGATAACTGGTGCCTTCCACCATGACACTTTGTTTTGGGACGTAGTGTAAGCAGACAAAGCTACTAAGTGTACTTTGATGGAATTAAATACTAAACTGGAGTTTAGTAGGTAAAGCACATAGTGTTAGATGTGAACAGTCAATTGGGTTTACGTTCTGTGATCTGCACCAAATGACAAATTCTTTCTGCTTGTTAAAGTACCAGTGTCTAGTGTTGGTTTTCTGTGCTTCTTTGAGGATATCTATACACCTTTGTGGAAGATGAAAGTGGCCACATTATATGACTTCAGGAGCCAAGCTGCCAAGTTCATAGTTTGAGGGTATGGATGGAATGTTGTCCCCTTGTGCTGGGACAGCATATTGGAGGGGCACGGAAGTTTGATTGGTTTGGGCATTGCTAGTTTGAGTAGGTGTGAAAACCATGGTTGTCGTTCCCACATTGGAGCATTTAGGATTAGAGTGACTTGTTCCTGGTGCATCTTCTGCACTATTTTGTTGAGGAGTTTTGTTGGAGGTGGGGGTGCCGGGGGGGAGGGGTGTAGGCAAATTTTGCAGACATTTGCAGGGCGTTCCCCTTGGACCCTGGTTGGGGAAACCTGGATGCAAAGTCTGGACATTGTGCATTTTAGGTTTGTTGCAAACAAGTCTAGAGGTGGGTGCCCCCACTGGGTAAGGATATTACTTAAACTATATTTGTGAATTTTCCACCTATATTCCTTGGAGCTTCTGCTCAGACTGTCTGCTAGAGCAATGAGTTCCCTTGGAGCATGTTGTGAGACTATCCCACTTCCAAATATTTTGGGATAACTTAGACCGACTTAGTGTGGCCCTCCCTGTTTGTTCAGCTAAAACATGGCAGTGGTGCTGTCTGTGAGGACGTGCACTCTTTGACATGCTTGGCGTTTCTGAAAAGGTTGAAGTGCCTTGAGGACTGCCAGCAGTTATAGAAGGTTTATGTGGTTTTGGGCTATTTGTGTCGACATGATATGTGATGAAGTTAATGGGCTCCCCACCCTGAGAGTGAGGCATCCATTGTCAGAATGGCCTATACTGGTGGATGGCGAAAAGGTAGCTTGTAGCTTAGCAAAACAACCATTAGTTTGTCCCACTGACTGCTTGCCTGAGACAATTGTTTTGCTAACCATTCTTGCATTGGGTGCAGGTGCATTGCCTTGCACACAGTTATTTGGTGACCAGTTAAATATTTAGGTACCTGAAACATGTTTTGTACTCTTTCGTCTGAGAAGACCAACTCTTCTTGAGTCTTTATAATTGCTCCCAGGAATTTTTCACTTGACTTGTGACCAGACTTGATTTTTTTTTTTCCTGTTGATGGGGAACCCTAATTGGAACAACAGAATTATTGTTCTTTGGGTGTTGCAGATTTGTGGTTTCCCCTGTTATTAGCCAGTCATCCAGATAAGGGTACACTGGGATTAATTTTCTACAATAGTGCTCCGCCACCAATGCTAGTCCTTTTATGAACGCTTGGGGCTGAAGATGTGACGAAGGAGAGTACTTTGAATTGGTAATGTTCGCTTGCTATTTTGAAGCGTAGCTACTTTCTGTGCGCTGGGAACATTGAAATATGAAAGTATGCATCTTTCATATCCAATGTTGCCATGAAATACCCCTCTTTTAACTGAGGGATTACCTCCTGTAGCGTGGTCATGCAAAGCTTTTGTGATTTGACATGTGTGTTTGCTGGGCGCAAGTCTAGTACAGGGCGCACAGTTAAGTCTTTCTTTGGTACAAGGAAGTACTTTGAATAGATGCCCTTGTTTACCTGGTGTGCTGGGACTATCTCCATGGCGTCTTTTTCCAGCAAGGACTTTACTTGTAGTAGTATGTTTTTCTTTTGGTGTCATTTTCCGATGTCTTGGCGGGTGGTTCAGTGGTTTCTGCAGAAGCTCATAACAGTATCTCCCAGCCAAGGTGGACAACACCCATTTGTCTGGTGTGAATCCCTTCCCATGCGCTCAGTGAATTGAGAGATGCAACCTCCGACTGGAGCAGCATGGGAGGGGACCTGAATTGGGGCGTTATTGTTTCGAGTGGAGCGTTGTGGACCTTGTCCCTGAAAATCGCCTGGTGTTAAACGCCCCGCACTGAAGAAAGGGCTTACTAGTTAGTTGTCCAAATGACTTTAGAGTGTCATACTCTTCTTTGGCACTCTTTAGTGCATCCTCCACTGCTTTGGCGAATAAAGCGTTGGGTTCAGTGGGCATGGTCAGGAGTGTAGCTTGTGTTTCAAGCTTGAAGCCGGACTGCCTTAACCAAGCATGCCATTTGATTAAGGTGCCCTCAGCTATAATGCGACAAGCATGGTCTTCTGCGTCCAGATAATTTTTCAAGATAGTTTTGCAATTTGTTTACCTTTTGGCAATGGTTTTTGTGGATGAGATTTACGGGGCAGAGGGATGGCATCAATTTGTTGTAGAGAGTTGCACACATGGCAACTATAACTGGCCAGTAGTGTGGTGGTGTTGGCAATTCTGGTATGAGGAGCAGCGGAGGATGCAACTTTCTTGTCGAGAGTGTAGAATGTTTTACTCTCCTTGTCTGGAGGTGCATTAGCAGAAGCTAGAAGTGTGCCTGCCCTCTTTCCGGTTGTGGTGATGACTAGTGAGCCAGGTTTCAGTTGACCTCTAATATAAAGGGGGGTCAGTTGGTGCTGTCCTGAAACGTTTTCAATGTGGGGCTTAACCGCACTTGTGAGGTTAGGTGTCAGTAGGGAGGGCTGGATGCATCTTTGTAATGACTGTAGAATGGGGCTACATTGGGTTACTGATCTTTTGTCCCCTAGAATGTCATCCACAAAGTCCTTGTAATATTGGACCTCTTGTGTCCATATTTTAAAGTGTTGGGTGGCTTTTAGTAGTAGCTCATTGGATTGGAGCTGGTTGTCCATGTGGGAGTCGGCCACAGGCTGATCCTGGTCATCTGGTGACAGATTTACCTTTAATAGTTTTTCCAGTTATGAATTATAAAACCATGGGTTTGATAAAAGTAAACATTTAGCAAAAGCTAGCCCTGGTATAAATAGGAAAGCTCCTCCTAGTTATAATCACATGTCCTTATTAAACTGCTGCAATAATCACTGTGAAGATGGATGTATGCATTTTTACAATTTTAACTCAAGTATGTACTCAATTTGGAAACTTCTATGATTGAAGCACACAGTTTGTTAAATCCTTAAATTATATAAAAATGCAAAATCCTATTCATTTCATGTGTTGCACTATTGAACACTTTTCTTTTTAAATTAAAATATTTGTGTCAGTTATCACACGGTGTAGGAATCAAATAATCACAAATATGTGTTTTGATGACCATAAGAATGGATGCAAATAATGGGGAATCAATGTAATGGTGTTCTTTTGGTAATATTGTGAAGGGTAAACTGAGTCTATCTTGAAAACCAAGGTTCTACTATTCGGGCATCTGTGATCACTGCGCTGCCCATAATGTTTATTAAATTGTCGACTCCCATTATGGCGCGGTGCACTGATCACAGATCACTGTGCCCTGCATCCCTATACCCGCCCCCTCCTTCCACTTACCCTTTCGGCGGCACTCACTGAAGTGTTCCGCCGTCTCTTCTGACCCTGCGCGGCGTCAGTTCGATACTGACGCTGCATGGTCTTTTTTTAAATTTTTTTTAATTTATTTTTTTACTTCCCTTCCACCCCCACAACCCTTGACTCCTGTTACTGTGCCCAAAAGGAGCAGGGTACACCCCTGCAGCCCCTGCCCTGCTTGGGCTCAGCAATGGGAGTCAGGATTTTGTGTGCAGTACTGTAGGAAACATTTTTGTACGTTTCCCTCTCGAGTCTCATGCTTAAGGTTAATCGTGACCAAACCCTCATCAGTAGGACATGTCTCCACTTCTTCCGATTTGTGTAACTGGTCTTGTAGAAACAGACACTTGTAGTACCAAATCATAAACTTCAGGGTCAAGTTAACTCCTATTGGCCCCAGAAGGTTTGCTTAAATGTAACCAGTCTGTCACCCTTCATGAACAAAGACTTGGTTTTGTTAGTCTTTTGTTAAATATGAATTACTTGAAAAACTGATATCTTGTTCTTAGAGTGGGAATCTTTTCTGTGTAAACCAACATTGAACAAAAAAAAAAGGGAAATCACTTAGTACAAGTTCTATAATTTGGAAGGTCAATTTTGAGTAAATGGCTCCTCGGCTATCCGTTACATAAAAGGACTTCACAGTGAAAGCCATAAAGTAACCCATTTGTATTCTTCTAGTCTACGCATAATTGACACTCATTACAGTGTCAATCTGTTTTGCAGCTTTACTCGAAGACCATAAAAACCTGGGCTCGGCACAGGAGATACAGGCCCTATTTCTATATAACACCCTAGAACAAAGTTACTTTTCAAAAAACATTTGTACTTTCTATGGCTATTTCTCACTTCTTGGGATCGTAGGGCCTTCACAGGTACCCTAAAAAAAGACTTCCCTAGTGCGCTGGGTTTACTAGAACTGTCGTAACCATACCTATTGTGGGAAGTGCAGCATTTTGCAGTAACTCACTGCACTCGCTAGCTCTCCTATTGCAGCATATGGTGCTGTATAACCCCCAAAATAAAACCACCAGTGGTCCACCCACCACCTTTACCTTGGTCTTCATTTACATTGGCAAATCTTCTTGCGGAAAAGCTAGAAACTGTTCTGACTGATACCAGGTTATTCTAGAAGTCTTTGTAATTATGGAAGAATCGCCATGCTTTGTAATGTTTTTTGCATTCTTTTGAAAGGGGGCTCAGCAGTGCTCAGTTTGGGCGTTAGCCAAGAGAGTTGGTTTGGGGCACAGTTTTATAATGGGTTGGTGTCCTGTTCCTTCGTAACCAAAATGGTGATTGGTTCAGAAAAAATATTTGCCTATCCTTGCTTTGGTCACAATGTGGCTCAATTTGTCAGTATGCTCGCTGAAAACATACTGGTGAGAAAGTGAATGCACTAATGCATCCTCTGCAGAAATATAAACAACCATTATCACCCCCAAGTGAGGTTACCATATTTTTACAGTGATCTGAGTCACCTCTAGTTTTTGGGTGATTAACTGAAAGGGCACACTGATTAAGACCAACACTTGGTAGAGGACTAGGTCAGACAGAAGATAGTGGCCAAGATAAAGACTGAACAGGGGTGGGTCAGTGGGGTGTGTGTGTGTGTGTGTGTGTGTGTGTGTGTGTGTGTGTGTGTGTGTGTATACGTACCGAGGCCCCAGGCAGTTTGGGGGGGTCAGATGTGTGCACTGGGTCTAGATTTGGGCCAAGATATACAGCAAGAGCTCCTCCGGCTGGAGTAGCATCAGTGGGGTGATTGTTGATTTGGCATTGAGAGAGAGAAAGGCTATTTGGATTATAAATATATCATTAGTGGAGAAGGTGTCTCCTGTGGTTGGAGTAAGGAGCGCAGGGGTGTTGGCTTTTAGTCTGTTGTCATTGGCTCGAGCCCATCCGGTTCTGAGAACATAACTTTGCCTACAAAGTATCCCTCTTCCAAGGCCCCTCCTGTAATTGAGTCCCTGTGCGCCTCCTACTTCGTAGTTGCGCTCGCTTGTCTCACAGCTCTATCAAATAATCCTGAGGAAAGAGGAGATGGACAGAACAAACCAGTAAGAGGTCTTTAAGTTTATCCAATTTGTGTTTGTAATCTGTTTGCCACATCTGTGCAGTTATATTCCTGTAATCTGTTTGCTATCTTCTTACTTTGCTTTTCTTCTCACATTTCTTATACCAGACCTGCCTGAAAGGATTGTGTATCATTTAATGGACCCAGCAATCTCTGCATTCAATAACTTTTCCTCACATCTTTCTTCCGGTTTAAATTGCTCATTATCCTCTGTCTCCTTCATTCTTCCACCTTTCTGGCGGGAATGTGTATTCGCATTTGCTCGAAGCACATTTTTCAAAGGAGTTTTCACTCTTCATGGCCACGTTATGCTTGTTGGGCATTGTCTCCTCTCCCTCTACTCTTTATTTCCTATTCCGTTGCTTATACCAATTGTCCCCTACATTTGACTACCAGAGCACATTTCAATTACCGAGCCGGCACCCCTTTCTCTACCAATCACTTATCCTATTAATACATTTGTGTGTTTGGTCTGTATTCAGGCCTCCTTGCATGTGAAAAGGCAAAACTAAAAGTCTTAGAATTCTAATGAAAATGAACTGAATTGAATGCTTTCTCACACGGGGGCACACTGCAGTGTAAAATGAAGTATTAAATCTGTGCCTTCATTCTTTCATAGTCACCTTAAGACCGCTTCACTGGGACTATACATTCTATTTTTGCGAGGCTGTAAACTGCAAACCAGCTTGCAGAACAAACTTGCATTATCCTCACTGGGAACCCCCATCCCCCACCCCCCACACAAGACAAAATGGACCCAAAAATGATCCAGTTCACATAGCTGCACCAAACTATTCAATTCACTGACACGTCAACAATCCGCCATTGACTGGCAAGGCAAAAGTGTAATTTCAAACACATTTTCATAGCGCACAGCAAGTATGGAAAGGATGACATCCACTCAGCCACATACACCAGGGTTCAAAATTCCGATTCTATGAGCATTAGCTAAAACTAGCTGGGTATCTAACATCGCCGAGTAGGCAGGAGCTCCTGCTGAGGAAACGGGAGCGAGTCCCAGAGCACTGCAAATCTAACTTCCAATTCAGATGCACACTTGACATGCGCCATTATATTTACATGTGCCCTAGATGTCTGAACTCTTCTTCAGTTAATCCCCAAACATTCAAAGTTAATGTCACAGATGCATGTTTGTAATGCACCAGTTGGCCTAGGGAGCCAAAGGGGTAGCTCATGTTAATTGTTGGTTTTCAACTGACTGGGCTCTTCTTTTGTAGGACCAGGAGCTAAATAGCTCCCATAAATCAATCTCTCTCGCTCGCTCAGGGCCTCTAGCACTGCCCTCTAAATGTGAAGATAGCCAATACAGGAAAGCAAGGAAGGAAAACCAAACTGGCCGATTCACTCCCAAAATTGTACAACCAATGATCCCTCGGAACAAATGGTCCGAACATTGCTGCAACCTTATACAGCCTCTTCACCAGACTGATGCACCTACAGCACTTCAACACTGCAGCAGAATCGGTATAGGTATATATCTATATAAAAGGTTTATTATAAAGTATATATTTTTGAATGGCAAAAGTAGGAGCGATGGTAAACTGTGAGGGAGCGGAATGGAGGAAAGGCAGAAGTCAGTGTCTAACGCTTAAAAAGAAAAGGTGTGGCCCAGCATGCACAGTTCAAAAACTAGGCAATTTCATGGCCAGTGGGGATATGTCTGGCGGCAATGGAATGCCTGATGAGAAGTGCTTGTAAGTTGAAGTCGGCTGGCAACCAACTAGGTACAAACTAGCGCAGGTTGATTGCGACTGTGCAAAGACAGAAACTTAGATGGAGGTGTGATGAGAAAGGGGAGTTGGAGGATGTAGGTGCCAGAAAAGGGTTCTCTAAAAAGAATCCAAACTAGGAAGGAGAAGTGTGCAGGGTATGTTAAAAAAAAAAAAAAAAAAAGGAGATGGGTACAACTTTTCAGTCCAAAACAAATGTGCTTGACAAATAATCGAATACACACAACCGTGCAGTTTCTGTAGAAAAGCCAGATTGTTGAGAGGGAAGTCAGCTATTTAAGCTGAGATGGGAAGAGAGTTGAGTGAACCAAATGCTTCAGAAGTTCAGATAAATATGGGATGGGCAAGAGAGGACAGAAATTAGAAAGATCAGAAGAATCAAGAGAATGTTCTTTAATGAGTGGTAGAACAGCAGCATGTTTGAAACCCAGAGGAATGGAACCTGCGAGCAGTGAAAGATTGAATAAAATGGAAATAATAGAGGCCAGAGTAAGATGGACCGCTTTAACCAAAGAGGTAGGGAGATGGTCAGTGTAGAGACGCTGTGGAATGGCTCAGAAGAATCATAAATGTAACATCACCTTTGCAAATGGGAGTGAAATGGGAAAAGGATGAAAGGGCGTAGAGAGAGGGACACGAGGAACACTCATGCGGTAGAAGGGCTATTAGTGGAAGATGAGACTTGCAGAGCAAGCAGATGAACAAATGGTGTCGATCTTAGCAAGAAAGAAATCAGTCTGTAGGAGGAAGGTTGGAGGACAAAGAAGGGTCGGCCGCATGAGGAGTCACAAGTCTATTCAACGTATTGAAAGGGAGTTTCAGAAAGTTCGTTTGAGAGGATAGTTTGAAAAAAGCTTGATTTTGCTTGTCCAGACCAGAAGTATAAGGAGAGCAGCAGAAAATAAAAGATAGCAAGAGATGTATTTTTGAGCCAGGAGACGAGAGAACCAGTGTTGCGGGGGCCGTCCCTTGGTACAGAAGCCAGTGAAAGGGTTCATAGAATCGAGAGAGGAGGTAATAACCGCGCAGAAAGAAGAATATCAACGTTGGGGGCAGAAAGACGATTAAGGTTAGAAAGCTGATCCAGATTAGAAGCAGTAAGGGAGACTGTTTAAATCATGTAGGTTACGGTGTAGAAATGTTGCTGTTTATGAAGGGTGCAGGGGGGAGACGAACCATAAAGTGGTCAGCAAGATGAAAACAGTGAGGAAATGGATACAATGGGGTCCAGATCAGAGGATATACAAATGAAATCAAGAATGCCTCCTGATGTACTGCCTGTGGCGTAGGATGTGCATAATGTCTGCAAATATTCAGCTATATTCCACACATCCAAATCGCTTATGGGAGAAGGTCTCTTTGCTAAGTTGGCTTATTAACTTCCGTCAGAAATTAAACTGATTGCTGGCTTTATGCTATTAATCTCTGGCAAGTACTTGGACCCGAGGGGTCCCACTGAAACTTAGCAATATATCTGAAGCTTCATTTTTACAAAGTTTGAATGACACCAGTGATGACAATGGTTTGAGTTTAAATGTTTTTATTAAGAGGCTGCACTTCAAGGTTGAGATTAGTGAAATGGCAACATGAGCTAGGGGAAATAACATTTCAGATAATAAGCAATAACTGTTTAGTGTCAAAGATGGAGACGCACACGGTGGTGTTCGTAAGATGCGCACTGCAACTTGGGGCGTTCATTCTGAGGAACCTTAAGTCACACTCCGAATCTTGATAAAACCTTGTCCCTTCAAGGATGCCCTATTCTATAAACATTCCAAAGCTGATGGCCAAGATAAAAAGTTCTGACCTAACCCTTTAGCCTCCCTAAAGTAACTCCTTATACTTCAACAAAAAAATGTTTAAAATCTTGGTCAGCACAAAGTTCCATAAACCTACTCATGTCCAGCCCTAATCTACTAACAAATGCAAAGAAAGTTCCCTGGGCAAGCTCTCCAAGGAGTACTGGCAATTTAGAGCTCTCCATGGTCTCTTGACTCTTGTAGCTTTTCCAGACCTTTTTCTTTGTGTCTATTATTTCTCCAGACCTCCATGGTCTTTTGACATCTACTTCTTCAAAACAACTTTTCTCAACAGGCCAAGGTCCTCCCTACCTTTCGTGGGTTTGCTTAGTGGCTCCTTTGGCTTCCGCCACTCCATATTCATCTTGTTCTGGCTGGAATTGGAATTTCTCCAGCTTCAATCCAAGTACTCATCCAGCAGGCTTATTGTAACCCTCCTGCCAGTCATCTTTTGCTTAGGATGCCTTGTCGGCTCAGATCCCTTATTGAAGAACCCAGTTTTCTGCCTTGCTCCAGGTGCCTGTGGCGGGACCAGGACATGGGGTCTACCTCCGTAAACCACTGTTTTACAAAGAGTAGCCTCTGCCTAGAGACTGGCAGAGCTTCTGCTGTAAACAAGTAGGCTAGCTTGGCCCAGGTAGTGGTCTTCCTTTTCTGGTGGTAAATGCAGAGTAGCATGTGTGCATCCTTCTTGTGTTTGTGCCTTCCTGGCTTTTTCTGACTCCCCTTATATGCTTGGGGCCAATAGGTATGTTTGTGAACCGGCCTGGGATTCGTTTTACATTCGGGGGAACTGTCTTGGGACTACTGATTGCTCCTTTAGATAGAATTGTGAACATTTGCCTGCGTAGCATCTAGATAAGATTGTGAATGTTAGCATGCCCGCACCTAGAACTGTGAACATCAGCCTGCGGCACATCTAGATAGGATTGTGAAGGTTAGCAAGTGACACACTTAGACTGAATAATGAAGGTCAGCAAGTGCTACACTTGGACATAACCGTGAATGTTAGCATGTTAAATGTCCGGTAACCCACTCTCAACTGTGGAAACTGCAGCAAAGAACTCCACAAAATCATATCTGAATTTGTAAAGCCCTCTTGCACCTCTGCCCAATCTACCCCGTCACAATCGCTCTGCAACTCCCTCTCCCTCCACTTCTACACCACTGCTCTCGACAGAACGACTTCCCTTAACAACAAACTGTCCCTCCTCTCCCCAAATACCGTCCAATCCAACAGCCGCTCAGCACAACACCCCACCCCCCCGTGCCGCTGCAAGCCCCACCTTACCTACCCCCAGAGAAGAATTTCTTGAACTACGATCTGCTCGCAAACCCTCTGGTTCCCCCCTCGACCCCTGCCCCGCCTCAGCATTTTAAAGCAGACAATGCATGCCAAGTAAGTCTGAAAAGGGTTACAATAGATCAGGATACGCAAACTGGTCCTCCCTGCGAGTATTCCTTCAGGGCCAAGGGTCCAATATTAGTCACTGAAGAGCGAGTCAATCGCCTCAAGGTTGACCTCATAAACCCATTACTGGAATTATCTCCATTGGCACCTACACCTAGCCAACATGCAGTTAAACAACTTGCAGTGGTTACTGTTAAATCCAAGAAGTTAGCCCAACAGTGTCTTCAACAGAAAAAAATCAGATATCCAATTTAACAGACTCTAGTACTTTTGATTTCATTATGGACCAAAGTAACATTGTTATCTGAAGCTGGAAGGAAAAGAATCCAAACAAGCCCTACGTCTTAAAGTCCTTGCTTGGCTACGACCGAGAACCAGACCGGGGGTAGTCAGAATGGCTGATCTGTTGATTCTGCGCAGACTGGAACTTAATGACTGGTGAAGTCAACCTAACTCTGACTGTGTCGTAGTCGGCTGTGGGGGGTAGCTCTTTGCTCGCTTTTTTAAGATTCTGTAACTACATCCCTAGAGGAGCCTCACATTCCAATTTAATACTGTAAGGTGTTTTATTCCACGTTGCTCCCTCTTACTGCTCATTGGCTATCTTGTTAGCACCCTTGGCTCATGGCTATTCTGATGGTGGTTATCATTGGCTGATAGGACTTTTCGTAACCATGTTTATCCCCATTCCCTCTAATTGTATATTTTTATGTTGCTGATGCTGTACTTATTTTGTCTCTGTCTCTGTCTGCGCTCTCGGCTTGGTTCAAGGCTGCGCGATACAAATTGATTAAAGTTAAAAAGTCCTTAAATATTCTCGTCCACCTGCTCAGGAGAGCATGCAAGAACCATCCTAAATGACTCCCTAAGCTCTGGAATCTTTCCAGATGCCTTCAAAATTGCACAAGTCAGGCCTCTTCTTAAAAAAAAAAAAACATCCCTTGACCCCAAAGTTACCGTCCCATCTCGAACACCAGATTCCTTGCAAAACCTATCGACAGAACAGCATACTCCCAACTAAACGCCTTTGTCGAATCCAACAACCTCCTTCACCCCGCCCAATCAGGCTTCAGACCGCGACATGGAACCAAAACCACTCTGGCCTCAATCTGGGACGATCCTCCGATCGCTGCAGACTCTGCAGGATGCGCTGCTCTAATTCTCCTCGACTTGTCTGCCGCCATCGACACAATTAACCACTCAAACCTCCTTGACCGCCTCCACTCCCTAGGAATCCGTGGAACCGCTCTCAAATGGATCGCCTCCTTCCTCAACAACAGGAAATAAATAACCCACCTCTCCCCTTTTTATTTCGGCTGCTCGCCCAGTTAATACCGGAGTACCGCAAGGCGCATGTCTATCAGCTCTCCTATTCAACCTCTATATGTCCACCCTCCCTGGAATCATCCGCCTGCACAATATCCTATGCTACAACTACATCGACGATACCCAAATTATCCTCAAACTCCACAACTCAGACTCAAACTCCATCCGGATGGGGCGGATGGAATGTATAAAATCGATGGAATGAAGTGGATGAGGTGGGTGGAGTGGATGAACTGGGTGGGGGATGGGATGGGATGGTATGTAGTCCGAGTCGGTGGAATGAGTGGAAAGGATGCGATGGATGCGATGGATGCGATGGATGCGATGGATGCGATGGATGGAGTGGATGGAGTGGATGGAGTGGATGGAGTGGGGAAAAGGGAGGAAATGGATAGAATGGAGGAAGTGAGTGGAATGAATGGATGGATGGATGGTGTGGAGGGATGGAGTATATGGAGTGGATGGAATCAATGAGGTGGATGGGATGGATGGGATCGATGAGGTGAATGGATGGGATCGATGAGGTGGATGGAATGGAAGTCGTAGATGGAATGGGCAGTATATATGAAATGGGTAGAATGGAGGAAATGGATAGAATGGAGGAAGGATCACCCTTTGTGCCAGCGTGCATATTGCGGGCCTCTGGTTGATTTCCACGACATAGCGATACTTCTTTTGGCCAGTAAGCATGCCAGGTCCATAAACTATGAAGTATGCTTAAATTTGCCATCCCTAGGATATGCCCCAGCAAACATTCCTTTGGGTTCCATGCATACCTTACAATCGTGCAGGCGTTTTCTATCCGCCCCCACAATACTCACACATGCATACATCCCCAGAACATGTGTATTATATCTGCTTCGACCGCACCACAATAGGGGCACTTTGGCTGCATGGTGTTAGCCACCCTGAGTAGGATCATATAGGTGCAATACAGTACGTTCATCTGAATTAATCTAAAGCGGGCATTTCTAGACACTTTCCATGGGTGCAGTAATATGCGTTTTCTCCTATATCTTCCCCCAAGTCAGCCTCCCAGCGCTCCCTCAGGTTCATGCTCTTGGGGTTGGGTCTGTCCATTAGCTGTGCGTATATCCGAGATGTCAGCTTCCAGCCATCACCCAGGTCATGCATTCGGGTCAGTAGGGGGCTTACTGCTGGTTCCTCCGGCCACTCCACCCTCTTTCCTTTTGCAGCCCCTTCACCCTTTGGTACCCCAGAAACTGGCCATGAGGTAGCCTCTCTTGTTCAATTAGTGACCCAAACTCCTTAAACACCCCCTCCTCGTACATGCCCCCCCATGTGTATATGCCCCAGTTCTCATCACCACCAGATCATCCCTGTTCTGCAAAACTCTGCAGCTTTTGGGGTCTCAGGTGAATAGGGGCTCTTTAGTTTCAGCAATGCCAGGGTTCTATACCATACAGGCCTCCAGATAAGGTGCGTACTAGGCCTTTTTACGCATGAAAATCTTGTAAATACGACAGCTTTATTATTTTCCTGTGTACATTTACACACAAGTTTAGAGCATAGGGCAGTGCAAAGGTCGGGCTACTTGATGGATGTAATTGCAAGCCATGGATAAAAGCCTTTGAAACAGAATGTATTTCTCTGAAGTCTTTCAAAAAAAGATACTACACACTGTGATAAAAGGAATGGTTTTATTTTCATTCAGCTTCTGCTATGTTGCTACTCCTTGAGCAAACAGAAGCACTGTGCATATTTGTTTTCCTAGCATTTTAGGATTGTAAAATTAATAAGCTGGAAAACTAAGTTGCAATTGAGAATTAATATTTTGTAACAAATTGTTTTTTTCCCCAGTGAAAGCAAATCGGTATTGCACAATCATATTTTTCAGAGTTCCTGTGCTGTGTGCATAATCATGCACAGAGATAATTTTACACTTATAATTTAATTTACAGTCGCATTATTAAAACAGTCAGTAAAATGACTATGCACGGTCTAGTTAACATCCATTCAACCTTGCAGTCAATTTGGTACATTGCTATAAATGGTCAGTGGCAGCAGAGTCTTTCCTCAAGGGTGAGTAATTGTCATTACACCTATCACCGGTGTTCTAGCCTGTCAAATCCTCAATACTACAACTAAAACATCCAACACATGACTCACCAGGAAGTGCAAGGGCTGTTCAAAAACAAACAGATGAAATTTATATTTGTAATTGAAATGGAAACTCAGCAAAACCTGTCCCTTTGATAATCCAGATAGGTATTTAACTTTATGTAGCGCTTCATACATGGTACGTCCATCATCTAGGCACTGTGATTATTATACCTCAGTCAATACTCAGTTAACAGACCTCTGAAGGATGTAAACCAATAAGATAGCTCAGCCGGTTGAGCACTTGTTGCTGCAATATGTGCATGATCTGTAGGTTGCAGGTTCGAGTCGCAACAAGGCCAACTGAGCCTTTCATCCTTTCAAGGTCGATGAAGGAGTACCGCCTTCGGTTTGGTGATAATTGTGATAAATATCTTCTATGTACAGCACTTTGCCAAAAGCTATATATATCTATATAAATAAATATATATATATATCCATTTGATCATGAGATTAGATATAGAATTTAGCATGGAGTCCATGCCTCTATGCAGCATGGAGTCCATGCCTCTATGCACTGTTGTATCATAACATTGACATGCCATTAGGTAATAATAGCTCCAGGAAATGAGGACTTTCATTAAACATCAAAAGACAATTCTGCTATCAAACCTCAAAACACCAAATAAAATAATCAAAGGTGTATTCTGTCACAATGCAGAACGCTGCTGCATAGTAATGATTTCCATACAGTTTTTACACACGTCGCCTGGATGTGACATACATTTTACTCTTGTGCAAAGGAGAAAAGTAATTTTTACTCTCTTAAAATTACATTTACTCTCAAAGTTTAAAAATGGGGAGTAAAATACTCCCACCTCAAAATCTTATCTGGAGCACTGATACCATACCTTGCGTACCAGTGTTACCAACAATGGGTGTGCTGCCCAGGCAGTCCAATGGCAGCCACAGGATTTCTTTCAGGCGTGCTGGGGTTACAAGACTGCGCAGGAGGACCGATTCGGGCGTGGCTTTGTCCGAGAGCCATCTGGCTACATGACTGAGTTGCGCTGCCAAATAATACCTTTCTCAGTCAGGTAGCTGTGCCCCTTCCTCTTTATGGGCGAGGCAAAGTGTAGTGAACGCAAATTTGTGGCGGGTCGTGCCCCACAGGAATCCCTGTAGCTGTACATTCAGCAAGCGAAAGAAGGGGGTCTTAATGTAGTCGTGGACATTGTTAAAGAAGTATAGGAACCTTGGCAGAATTATCATTTTAGATATGGCTATCCTGCCCATCAACGACAGTAGTAGTTTAGACCAAAATAGTATGGATTTCCTGAAGCCCTTCACCACGGCTGCTGCGTGTTCTCATATGCATCGCCTCGGGTGTGTGCCATATATGCACCCCAGATACCGGTAGGACCCCAGCTGCCAAGGAAGCCCCACTTCTGGCAATTCCCCTATTTCCATTCCCTTAAGGCTAGCCAACGGGAATATGCAAGACTTAATTTTGCTGAAACAGATCCCGGACACCGTTGCGTACCTGTCTAGGATGTCTATTACCGGTACGTTCTGGCGTGGGTTCTGCATGTATAGTAACACGTTGTCCGTATATAGTGAAATTAAGTGGCTTACCCCGCCCACTTGTTTGCCTGCCTCCAAGTATTCTTTACGCAGATAGATCGCTATGGGTTCCAACCCCAGCACATATAGCATGAGCGATAACGGGCACCCCGTCGTGTCCCTCTTTGTCACAGGCAGATGACACTAGCCTCCCAGACTTAACCCTCGCCACCGGTGCAGTGTATAAGATCGGCACCCATCTGATGAACCGCTCGCCAAACCCAAACTCTTTCAGTACTGCAAGTAGCCATTCCCAGTATATTGAGTCGAAGGCCTTTATTGCATCAAGCGAGAGTATTGCGTACTGCTCTTGGGAGTTCGCAGTTTGTGCGATAACATGTAACGGGCGCAAGTTCATAGCTGTGCTCTGGCCCGGAACGAAGCCATTTTGATAGCTGTGTACCAGACCCCCCAATTACCCTGCTTAGCCGCCCCACCAGAAAGGTGGTCAAAATTTTCATGTCGTAGTACAGCATTGCTCGAGGCCTATAAGAATCACATTATTCTTTGGGCTTCCCCAGTTTGGGTATTGGGACCACCAGTGTTTCCCTCATGCTTTACCATAAGCTTCCATGTATACCTCATCCAACACCGGTGTCACCACCGAGTTGTATGCTTTATAGAACTCTGGGTGAGTCATCACTGCCTGGGGACTCGCAAGTTGCCAGTGATTTAAGCGCCTCAGTTATTTTCTCAGCCGTGATGTCCTGTTCTAATGCCTCGCACTGTGTTGCACCCAGGTTCAGTAGCCCTATTTCCTCTAGAGTGGCCATTATGTCTTCTGAGGGACCAGGGTATCGTGCCTATACAGTTGGGGAGTAAAACTCGGTAAACGTGTCATTAATTCCTTGCTGAGTTCTATGTGTGGTGCCGTCCCCGTCCCCGTCCCTGAGGTCCGTAGTCAGGTGTCTCGGATTCTCCCTCTTGCAAAGACACGACAGCAGCCTGCTTGGTTTCTTCCCCTCTGCATACGTCCTAGTGCTTTTAACCATGTAGTCAAATTTGGCTAATCTCCCCCAGGCTTCCTGATGGCTTCTCCTGGCTACTGCCAGTTCCAGGTCACTACCCTTGTGCCCTTGCGTTCGATTCTCCATTTGACAGATGCCATCTTCTAGTTTCTCCAACTCGGCTCAGAGTTTTACGGATGCCACTCACACTAGCAATGATGACCGCCCCCACTGCCCCCACTACCTTCATCGCTTCCCACACAGTGCCCCGGCCCTGCACACACATTGTGCTCCAAGTACTCTTCAAGTTTCCCTTGGAGCCCGTCCCTGAAAATCTGGTCCATGAGGGCCTCTGTGGGCATGCGCCACAATGGTATAGGAGGCATCGGCCCCCTCAGCTGCCACTCCAGCAAGAGCAGAGAGCGGTCCGATATTGTTCTGCCCAGGTATTGCGCCAACACAATTTCTGCCATCTGAATTCTGTCTACAAATAGTCAATTCTGGTGTACAAGTCGTGGGCCGAGGAATAATACGAGTAACGCCGATCTGCGGGGTGAAGTTCCCACCATGCATCTACTAGATCTAGTTGGTTCAGCGCAGTGTTGAGCGCCAAAGGGTGCCAGGCCTATGTTTGGGGGTGGGAGGGATCTTTCTATTCCTGAATCTTTGACACAATTAAAGCCCCCCCATATAAAAAAAGCCCTCCCGATGAGGTGCCACCTTTGCACATATCATGTTGAGGTGTGATGGAATTCCATGGTTAGGAAAATAGAAGTTGACTATGCACACTTCCACATGTTCTATATGGCCCTTCATGATCGGGTATCTCCCACCCGTGCCAGCCACCACTTCCTGCAACTGAAACGGTACTGCAGCATCTATACATGTAAATAACCCACAAGTATATTTAGAGTATGCCACCCCATATCCCTGTTCCCCCCCCCCCATAGCTCTTTCACCCTCTCCAACTCACCCTCCGTGAGGTGGGTTTCTTGTAATAGTGCAATAACCACTTTTTTTCCTGTTGAGGAAGGATTTCACGCAGTTTCTGCGCAAGTATGTGCCCACCCCCTCACGTTCCATGTCAAAACCTTAATATTGGTCCCCATATTTGCTCACAGTCCGTCCCTCCCAGCCTTCCTGGCCCACCCTCCAGCCAGACATTACCCCCCTTCCTACCACATCTGCTGGCATGGCCTCTCTGCTCCTACCCCTCACATCCGCACCCCCTTAATAGCCTTTCAGTTACCCTATTCAGTGAAGAGCAACAAAATAACAGCCAAACATTGAATATAACACAACATTTGTGCCCAACGGCTGCTTCCAGCCCGCTTGTCCCCGCAGGTAGTCGTTTCACGACCCTTTTGTGAGAGAAACTGCAGTTCAACTAAACAATAAACAAAAACACAATGTGTGTGCTCAGCTGCTGCTCCAAACTTGCAGCGCTCAGGCAACACCGCACTTTTGGAGCCCATCCAGGCCTGTGTGTGCGAGATTACAGTTGTAAGCAACAGGCTGGCTCCCAATCGTTTGTGGGGTAGTCCTTCCAGCCCTAGGCAGGTGGCCAAACATCGCCCCCGTCCGGGCTACAGTTCTTTGCAGTGGTTCCATTCGTCGTCTCTCGAAGTTCACTGATCTTCCATCAGCTTCCCCTTGTTGTGGCCCTCCAGTCACTTGACAGTTTCTTCTCCTCTGTTCAGATTGTTATGCTCCATCCACATCACCGCGGCTACCAGGGTTTCCAGAAAGATTGCCCTGCCCTTATGTATCACTTTTAGTCTCGCCAGGTACATGAGCATGTACTTGAGAGTTTTCGCAGTCAGGCTTTAACCAGCACAAATGCATTTCTAGATCTTTGTATCGGCGGCGTGTAGTCTGGGTATATAGCGATCTTGGCACTGTCTCTTTGAATAGACCCCCCCGTCTCGCGTGAATTTCAATATTATCTCCCTGTCTTGGAAGGTTCCTAGCAATCATTGGACGAGGATGAGACACCCATGGTGGTCTCTTTTACAGTGACCGGTGTGCCCTTTTGACCACAAAACCTTGAGTTTGCAGCCCCAATTTCCTGTAAAAGCAGAGTTTCCACATATCGCGTGGGCTCCGAGCCCTCCAGCCCCTCAGGAATCCCCAGCAGCCCAACGTTGTTTTGTCTGGCGTGCCCTTCTGCATCCTCAGCACAGAGTTCTAGCATAGTGGTCCATCTCTCTAGGTCTTTGTCACGCCTCCATATCTTTTGTGGCTTCACTGGTCACCTTTAGGGTGGTCTCCACAGCTACCACTCTTTCCGTCAAATTGCGTGCATCTTGCCGTATTAGCTGCATGTCCGCCTTGACCTCTTCAATCTTTATTTCATTGGAGGATCTCAATGCTGCTATTGCTGCCAACACCTGCTCATTTCCGTTGCATGGTCCAGGCGACCCCTCCTGCGCCGCCGCGGTGCCCTGCGCTGCTTCTCTGGCTTTATTTGCTCCTCCAAATGAGCCAATAATGGTGTTCTGGTTTTTTCCTTTTGTTGGGGCCATGTTATAGTCAGTTGGTGGTGAGACTGACAAGTGGTGTCTGTTTAGCCGCTCAGGTTGGGTTCTTGTGCTGCGCACTCTGGCCCCAGCCCCCTATATCAGCGTGTTGTCTCCCCACGAGTGGCCGAGCCTGGCCCCAGTGTGTCAGGCCACTGCCTTATGTTATCCGTTCGCTGTGTGACCGCTCGCCCAGTATCCACTGTCTCCGCTGTTCTCTCTGCGTTCACCTCTGTGGGTGTGGCTCAAGCCCCCCCCTGCCATGCTAGTATGTTTGCACTTCCCTGCTGAGCGGGGGTACAGGCTGTTTATGTGGGTTCCGGTCCAGTTGTCAGGGATTCTGCCCACCCCCCTCCTATATCTGACTCGCCAGGTTAGCACTGACTTAGCTCCTTCCCGGGCGCTCTTTCACACCAAAAGGCCCTTGTGAATCCTGCCCTCGCATTGTTTTATTGCCAGTTCGGTCGGCCAGCACAGCCTAAGCACTCGCAGTTTGTATTCCGCAGTTATCAATGATCCAGTTAACCTGCTGTTTCCCAGCACTGTGTCCAGCACGCCCTGCATTGCCTGTTATGAGAGGGATGGGATTGATAGGGTTTTGTCAAGGTGGATTTGGTATTCAAGAAGGAATAACCAGAAGGTTGAAGAGGAGAGCGATGGGGAGTATTCGAATAGGGACCAGAAAAAAAAGCTTGTGTCCTGGCCACCTGAATAAGGGATTCTCGAGGTCGTGCTGGGAGAACACCCTAAGGTTTCTCATTTTGCTTTTCCCATTTGGATGGCCTTTTGACACTGGGTCCTGCCAATAAAACAATATGTGGGAGCAGAGTAGAGGATGCTATCATATAGTTGCTGCACAGCAGACTCAGTTTTGGCATTGTGAGAAACCGGAGGGTATCCTCACTCCTACTCCACCTGGTTCCTCTTCTTAGGTGGCCAGGGAAAGGCCACCGCTTTTGGATCCTGACCCTGGGGATGGAGAAGCGAGCGAGGATCACCTGGGTGGAGGGTCCTTGGGGATTGGGAATGGGGTGCCCACAAGCGAGACATGGTATCCCCCTTTCCCTATTGAAGATGAGCCTAACCCTCCCCCAGCCTTTATAGGCTACTGTACAACATTTTACCACACTTTACCTATGACGGTACTGGGACAAGGAAGAGGCAACTATGAGTAATGAACACAAGTAACTTCTTTCACCACTCTAGTACTGGGACGAGGAAGATGCCTGAAAAGTACCATGAAGTTCAGGCATGTCCTTTTTCAACTATGGTCAGGCAAGTTCAATTGGGAGCTTACACCTGCAACCTGTCAAGGCTGCCTCCTTTCTGTGAGGAGGCAGCTGTGGTGGGTCCTGAGAGGAAGCCAGGGTGCCAGCAGAAGTCCCAGAGGACCTGTGGAGCCCAGAGTGAGGTGGGCGTTGGACTGCCACAGGTGTGGGAGCCTCCGTGAAGCAGCTGGAGCTGTGGAAAAAAAAGAAAAGATGCCGTCCGTGTCCAGGGAAGGAGCAGAGTTGCTGGCTTGTGCTGAGAGGCAGCCGTAGTGCGAGCGGTGCTCCTAGAGACCGGCCCGCGAAGCAGAGAAGAAAAGTGGAGCCGCCGCAGAGGAACACTGAGGACCGGTGAGTGCAGGGAAAAGGGCACTAGAAGCCAGGGCGCTCCTAGGGGCTACGTGTGAGTAACAAAGTGCAGTATGAAGCAAAACTGAATATCGAACTGAATGAAACTTGACACAAACTTAAATTAAGCATATTGAATATCAAACTGGATGAAAACTTGAAGCAAAGCTAATCGCGCACATTGAATACCGTGTTGAGTGAAACTTCGTGGCAAAGCCGTTAGCTGATGAAAGTCGAGAGGGAAAGTGTCCATTTGAAAACAACCTACGAAAAAAAGCACAAGTGTGAAGAGTGCGACAGAAAGGTGGGAAATCAATAAGACCATCACAAAGTGAACTTTATGAATGGAGACAGTGTAGCAAGGCCACAGATTGGCATAAGGAGTGCAACACATTGTGTAAAAGTGTGCAACACATTGTGGCAAAGCCCAGATGCTGACCAGCAGAGTATGAAGCTGCACAAAAAGCCAAGAGACTGACAAAGATAAGCTAAGTGGATGTGAAAAATGCAGAAGAACCTGTGTAGGCTGAAGAGCCTAGGGTTCCTAGTTGCGCAACCTGATATGGGTGGACCGTGTGGTCTGACAACTGCGCCTAGACCAGAGAGCTCTAAATTGTGAAAACCATAGACCCTGTGAAACACACCAAGAAGGGAGCAGTATAAGTGAACTGTCTATGCAATTTCGAAGTGGGGTCAAGTTGACCTGGAGTTGGGTTGAACTTTCAGAACCGGGAACAAGTACAAGTCGCTACGTTGAAGTCTTGGGGAAATGAACCCTTAGACTTGATGAACTGCAGATGTTGTCTTGAGGACGGACCCTAAAGACCATTTTCTTTTTAAATGTTTCCTTGACCTTGGGGAAGGGAACCCAGAGTATTGTGTGCAACTTTGAGAAAGGTGATCACGGCGTTTGTGGAACTTTCTTGAACTTGGGGAAAGGGAGCTAAAAAGAAAGCGAAGAGTTGGAAGATGCTCAGAACTCAGTGTTAATCATTTCTTTTATTATTGACATCCTTACACATTGTTTAGCTTTACTTGTGCAAATCATTTCTGTATGAACTTTGAATCGGTTGTCTGTGTCTTTCTTCATGATGCCTTCACACCATGCTCAGATTTTGTGTGGTCTATTCATGAGTTTGCCCGTGTTTATCAAGCTGGAGCTTGTCACTTGCATGCTGGTTATTGTTGAAGTAGTAGGTGACAACAGTGAGGAGATGTAATATTCATTATTTGGTTAGTTTGCTATTGTAGGGTCGGTAATTGGAAGTTAGATGTTAGATATTTAAACAATAAGCACCTGTCCGTGGGGCTTCACTGGCAAGTTATAGATCAGAGCGAAGCAAGGTCCTTGACGCTGGGCCCGGCGCAGTTACCAGCCAGTAAAGATCTCGCCCCCGGACAGATGCTTATTGCTATTAGCACCCCAGGTTTTAAATTGGGAAATATGCTCTGCTAACAGCAATGTATTTTGTTTGAATGAATGGGATGCCTCGCAGTGTTCAGCTCATTCAAACAAAATACCCAAGATGACCACTCTGGAGCTGGAAGATGAGGCTCTACACGGAGCCCCACTTTCATTTCTGTGGCGGCCGGCGAGTATAAGGAAGCAGCGGCACTCAGCTGCTGATGAAGGAATCTGGTAAGTGGGGCACCAGGTGGGAACAGATTTGAAAACCTTCAGGGGAAGGGATGGGGTGATGGCAGGGCCGGGGGTGTAGCCATATGGCTGCTCGGAACACAAACTGAGAAACCTGATTGGTTGCTTCTCCCACCCCGGGTGCTAATTAAGCAATAGCAAGTGTTCCGGTGGGCCGGATTGGGTTGTAAGGGCGCTCGGGCCTTCACATTGGGCCCTGACGCCGTTGCCACCCAATCTGGCAGACCGGATCAGGTGTCATTGTGATCGGCATTTCCATGGCGGCGCGGAAGGCTGCAGCGGGGGTGACGATTGAGCCGCTGGCAAAAGATTAAGGTGGCTGGGGTAGAGCAGTGGAGAGAGGAGGGAAACGGCGACCAAGAGGAGAGGGAGGGGAAGATGCAGGGCGGGGGAGCAACCATCAGGTTTCTTAGAACTCTGGCATGGAGATTCCAAGATGGCCGACGGCACTGAGTAGCTGTGCCGCCAGCACTCCCTGGACCTGTCTGTTTGGAGGGTGCCCACCACCCCTTTACGGACCTGTTTCTGCATCGCATGGACCCCCGTGGACCTAGAGGAAGTGGGAGAGCGTTGGCGGAGTGCTCGGTCCCGGTGGTGCTGCAGCGAGCGAGTAACGCCGCGACCGGCGAGCCGAGGAGGAGCTGCAGAGGCGGCCGCCACAGGCCCGCTTGTGTGTGGCGGGCGGGGTGTTGAGGCTGGCCGGGGCCTCGGGGGGGGGGGGGGGGGGGAGGGGGTGAGGACTTGACCCGCAGTGAGCACTATCGCGGCGCCGAGGACTTGCCCCTGCTGTGAGCACTATCGCGGGGACCGATCTGAGGAGCGATGCTGGCTCTGCGTGGCTCGGGCCTGCCTTCCTCGCTGGAGGATCCCCGAGCGGCCGGGCGGCTGCGGGGCCCGGTGCCCCCTGGAGGGTGGGATTTGTGAGCCGGGAGTGGACGAACCCAGAGGTGGGCCCGGCGGGGTGGATCCTTCGTCCGGGAGCTGTGTAGCGGGACGGAGGAAGATTGCCTGAAGGTGAGAACCTGGGGGGCGGCGGTGAGAGGAGGCGCACTTACCCGGCTCCCCCTGGAAGGAGCGGCCAGGGAGTGGTGGCAGCCGGGGGCAGACGAGGTCAGCAGGAAGTGAGCCCGGTGGTGCAAAACTGTGTGAAGGGGAGAGCTTGGGGGCGGCGGTGAGAGGAGGCTCACTCTTGGGACGTTGATTGGGCCCCGTAGGCTCAGGAGGAGAAAACGGACATTGGTTGCCCCGCCGGCTAGGCCCCGCGGGGGGTGCCTGAGACTCGCTTCCTCCTGCCCTCCGGAGGCGGGGGGGGGCCCGGAGGGCCCTGGCCTCCCCTGAAACTGGAGGGATTCAGGGGGACCTGCGAGGGACCATTGGGAGCAAGTTCAGCGCGGCGAGGATTCCTCCCCTCTAACGAGCGGCGCAGAGCGGAGCCTGGGAGGCCTGCGAGGAGGCAGGGGGTCAGAATTTCGCTGGTCCCCTAGGAATCGGGGAGCGGATTTTGACTACGCGGGCGGCCTTGGGGCCGGCATTCTATTTGTGGAGACGGTCCTAGGAAGAGGTCAGTGAGGTTTGGCTGGACCGGAGCCGCCCACCTGGAGGAGAAGTGACTGGCATGACCACGAAACTCAAGGGTAGAAGGGGAAAGCACCCACAGGCCCCTAGAGATAACACGGGTACCCTTCAATCCATGTGGTCAGCACAAAATCCGATGGAGGGGTCCGAGGCCTCAGGAGGGGCGCCAAGAGAAGAACCCGTGCCAAGGCGAGCGGAGGATTTAGCAAATATGCCCAGACAGGAGTTCATCGGATAACTGCACTCCTTGCAAGCGAATCTAGCTAAGACTTTTCAAGAGCAGTTTCAGTTAATGCGCACAGACCTGAACGAAGCCGTAGGGGAGTTAAAGCAGGAGATGCGACAACTGGGGGAGAGGACCGACATCCTGGAAAAAGGTCTCCAAGAAGTGGGTAACGACGATGCAGCAAATTGTGAAGCCATAGAGAGGCTGGATGTCACCACCAGGAATCTCGAACTCCAAGTGGAGGACCTGGAAAACAGGTCTCGTAGAGTCAACATAAGGGTCAAAATGCTGCCTTAATCTGTGCCCGATAAGACCTTGAAAGCGGTGCTCCAGGGTATCTTCGCAGACATTTTGGAAACGGGTAGCCCAGAAACAGTGGAGTTGGACCGGGTGCACAGAACTGTTCGTCTGGCAAAGGGCCAGGAGGCGAGGCCAAGGGATGTGCTGGTTGCATTCACTCAATATGCTCAGAAGGAAGCGGTTCTCAGAGCGGCGAGATTACGAGAGCAAATTATGTTCGAGGGCCATGGGATCGCCCTCTATCAAGACCTGGCGAGCAGCACACTCCTAAAGAGGCGACTAATGGGCCTGGTGGTGAAAAGTTCTGAATGAGAGAGCAATTAGCTACAGGTGGACCTTCCCCTTTGGCTTGCTCTTTGACTGGGAGGGTTACCAGAGGCGAATCACATCCCTCCAAGAAGGGGCTGCTCTGCTTCACATCGAGCTGGAGGAACCCCCACCCTCCCCTGGTGTGGGACCCCCGGGCCCGAGCAGTCGTTCTGGGTCAAGGCCCTGGGACTGGACGACGGTTCGGGAAAGGAGGAAAAGGGGTCCCAGAGGAAATAGTCGGTAGAGGGAGGGAATAGCTGGTGTCACAAGAAGCAGCTCCCCCGGGCAACCTTGATTAGGCACAGGATGATAGGGGTGGTGGGCCTCTATAGGGTGTCTTAGATCACAGGGGTCGTAGGGGGGCAACCATGTTGGAAGTAAAAAGGGCGAAGATGCCTGAGTTTGGTGGGAGGAGAGGGCGGGAAGGTATTAGCCTTCAGGGGGGAGGGTGGGGGGGTGGCGACGAGCAATAGCTTTAAGGGGCGTGGGGGAAAAGGTATCCCCCATTCGGTGGTGATTCTCCTTTATTGGGCTTCCCTTAAGTGGCTAACGCATAATGTGAGGGGGCTAAATACCCCCCTGAAAAGGAAAAAGTTGGAGCACTTCACGCAAAAGGAGAAGCCGGATATTATGGGGCTCCAGGAGACTCACTTGCTCCATAGGGTTCGGGGTAGGTTGAAACTGCGTGGTTTTGACCAAATACTGCACGCCTCGGGCCACTGCAAGGCTAGGGGGGGTAGCCCTGGCAATTAGGAACACGGTAGATTCCAAGCTTGACGGGGTCCTTAGGGATAAGGAAGGGAGGTATATTGTAGCAAAAGGGAAATGCCAAGGGGTCCCTTTGACGATAGCGGTAGTGTATGCTCCCAACACGGGCCAGGAATCCTTTCTGCAGCGGGTTTTGAAATTGCTGGAAGAGTACTCGTGGGGCCAAATTGTTCTCCTCGGAGACCTCAATATTGCTTGGGATAAGAGAAAAGATAGGACAGGAGGCAGCGGGGGGTGGGAGGGGGGGGTAGCTGTAATGTCAGCGGATCTGAAAGATAGAGTTGGCAAGTTGGGACTACGAGATGTCTGGAGGGAGTTTAGGGGGGACGAGGAGGGCCACACTTCTTGTCGGGAGTCCACGGTTCTCAATCCAGAATCGATTATATATGGGTCTCGGTCTCCTTGGTTGGAGCTATTCGGGAGGTATGCACGGGCCCGATAGGGATTGCAGATCATAAAATAGTCTCTCTGGTGATGGATGTGGGTCGGAGGAGAAGGTGGATCTGGGGTTGGAAACTCCCAGGAGCCATTTTGAGGGACCCAGTACTCAGAAAAGATATTGAAGAGAAGATGAAGTTCTTTTTTGATACCAACAGGAAGGAAGATACTGGGGAGGACACGAGGTGGGATGCCTTTAAGGCCACTCTCAGGGGGGGAACTAATAGCGATATCTGCCCACCGAGTGAAACAACTGCAAGCGTTGGAATCTCAATTAGAAGCAGAAGTGGAGATAGCCAGACAGGCTGCGGGTGACACCCCCTCTAGGAGGGCTATGCGGGAATATAGAAAGGCGGTTGGGCAGCTGGAACTCCTACGCACCAAGAAGGCAGAGGGGGCCTTGCTGTCGGTGCGACAACAGTATTATGCAAGGGCTAATAGAACCGGCTCCCTGCTAGCACGGCTACTGAGAGTTAAAAGGTCGAGAAATGCGATTACGGCTTTAAGGTCGGCTACGGGGGAACGGATCACGGATCATGAGGGGGTGCAGGAGGCCTTTGCGGAATACTATGAGTCACTCTACACCTCCCAACACCCTCCAGGTGATAGGCAGGAGGACTTCCTCAAAAACATCCGGCTGGGGGAAATTAGCAGTGAGGTGCGCGAAGTCCTCAACTGAGAAATCGCTGAGGAGGAGGTGCGGGGGGTGATAAGGGCTCTACCACCAGGCAAGGCTCCAGGCCCGGACGGCTACACAGCTGCCTTTTATAAGTTGTTCAGTGTGCAGTTAACCCCGCATCTCACCTCGCTGTTTAACTAATTTCGTCTCTCGGGTAGAATTACGCTTTCTATGGAGGAAGCTAAGGTCACCCTAATTTTGAAACCAAATAAAAATCCGGAAGACAGAGCCTCTTAGCGTCCTATTGCGTTGATTAATATAGATGCTAAGATTTTCACCAAGATCCTGGCCAACAGGCTTGACTCCACCCTCCCAGATCTGATTCATCCTGACCAGGCTGGGTTTATCAGGGGCAGACAAACCGCGGACAACATCCGTCGAGTGGCCCATATAATCGAAAAGGTCCAGAAAACACACACTCCCACGGTCCTGGTGGCCTTGGACGCGGAAAAGGCTTTCGACCGTGTGGAGTGCCCTTTCCTCTTTCGTGTAATGGAAAAGATGGGTTTTGGGGGGGACTTTTTGTCGATGGTCAAGGCCAACTATCAGGCGCCCTCTATTAGAGTGATGGTGAACGGGATCGCCTCCAGAAAGATATCCTTGCAGAGAGGGACAAAGCAGGGCTGTCCACTTTCCCCAATATTGTATGCGATTTATTTGGAGCCGCTACTTCAGGCCTTCTGGGAAACAGGGGAGATTCAGGGTGTTCCATTTGGAGGTGAGCAGCATAAGGTAGCAGCCTTCGCTGATGACATGCTGCTCATGCTCACAGCCCCACGGGAATCATTGCAGGCTAGTGTGGCCCTCTTAGAGACCTATGGGGCGGCTTCGGGGCTAAAAATGAACACCAATAAATCTGAGGTCTTGACTGAGGGTGTCTTGGCTAGGCCAGATAGTGGCGGTTAAAATGGTTACACTTCCACGTCTTCTATATCTATTCCAGGCGGTTCCGCACCCAGTGCCGGCGAGCTACTTCAGGGAGCTGGACACCCTGACCAAGGGATTCATATGGGAAGGGAAAAGACCTAGGGTGGGAGCCAGACTTTTGATGGCACCGAAGGGCGAGGGAGGGCTTGCATTGCTGAATTTTCGGTGGTATTATGAGGCAACACAGCTGCGAATCATTAGGGAATGGTTGAAGGGGGAGGAGGGAACACGGGACAAATTGTGGGTCCGGATGGATAGGGCCGTGGCGCATCGAAACCTAGCAGAAGTACTTTGGCTCCCGAAGCAGCACAGGCCTTGCCACCTCTACGAGAGTTCCATCACCAAACTGATGGCTGACGTTTGGGATAGGTTGGTGGGCTCTGAAGGGATTACCACATTCCCGTCACCCTTCACCCCCATCTTTGGCAATGGGGATTTCTCCCCTGGCATGGAGAGAGGAGCCTTCACGAATTGGCAGGAGGGTGGCTGTCGGAAATTATGTGATATGTTTTCTGAAGGGGAATTGTTATCGTTTTTTGATTGTAAGAGGCATTTTGTAGTGCAAGAAGGAGAGCGTTTGAGGTATGCCCAGGTCCGCCACTGGGTTCTACATCCAGAGGTCAAGAAGGCAGCCACTAGACTCCCAACGCCCTTTGAAAAATTCCTGCTCACTAATGACGGGGCGAGAGGCCTCATCTCCAACATCTATAAAATTCTGACTGGCTCTAGAGCGGGGGTCCAATGGGCTTACATGTGGGAATGGGAATGGGAACGGGTCTTGGGATGCGAGGTCAGTAGGGCAGTCTGGGGAAAGCTGTGGAGAAGAATTCCTAAATTGGTCAAGGCACCCCACCTACAAGAGACATGGTATAAGATTATGTTTGGGTGGCATTATACCCCCGCCCGGCTTAATAGGTACTACCCTACTGTATCAGGGATTTGCTGGAGGGGTTGTGGCATGGCGGGTTCCGTGGAGCACATCTGGTGGAATTGCCCAAAACTTGCATCGTTCTGGGGGGGAATTACGTGGGGCACAGGAGCTGGCCTTTGGGCTGGGAGACGGGAGGGCTCCAGTGCAAATTCTCTTGGGCATCCGGGAGGAATCGGGGGGCAGGTGAACCTAGAGGAAGGGAAAAAGCCAAAGTTATTACGACACTTGCCGCTATGATGTTAATAGCCCAGAGATGGAAAGGCCCAGAGGTTCCTATGATTCAAGACTGGTACCGAATGTTGTGGGAGATAGTGGCCCTGGAATGGGCGACTTACGCCATGGATAACAAGGCCCAGAGTTTCGCGGCAGACTGGGGGGAATTATTGAAGGTTCTTAAAGACTATTTCAAGGTGATGTGGTGGCCACAGCGTTTGAGGTTGTTGGATTTGCAATGACTGAAGAATCTCGCCCGTAGGGACGATGGGTGAAGGGTGTTAGCTCGTTGCCAGAAGGGAGGGGTAGTGGTGGGGTAGGGGGAAGGGAATGTTTGCTTGTTATTTTGTGAAAATCAATAGAAAGAGTTTTCAAATATAATTCTGGCATGGATTATGGGATTCAGCCTTCAATCCAAGCAACCGGATTGGCAGGCTCCCCCTCCACGGGTGCTAATAAAGTTTCATACCTTTCACAACATGGCATGAGTCTGCTACATCGCGGCAGTCTACACCACACACCACTTAGTTTCAGCATTGCATAGGCCTGCCCTTTAATTGTCAAAACATAGTTGGGGTATGAGGCAGTTAGTTACCAGCCATATCATAAGTTGAGTCGCACAGGATTATTACAGATCCTTGCAAAGGCTAACGCAGGGTGAGAAATAGTGTAGCAGATCTGAAAAGTGAAGTCTTACATACCATTACATTGTGATGTAGGGTCCCATTTTCTCAGGAAGGCACCACATTTGTGGGCAGAAGGACCAGTATGGATAGTTTTCTCTAAAGGGATCAGTTGGGGGATTCCGTTGCCGATCAGCGAGTTAAGCATATTTCAGCATAGCGGTTAGCAATAAAGGATGTAAAAGCAGTTTGCAAATTTGAACAGCTCAATGGGTACTGGGATTTAAGATAAACAAATATATCCCTTTCTGCACTCGCTGCTCCCAAAATGCTGCAACTCCCTCCATTCTTCCTTTAAAACAATACAGGGTAGACTTGTTTCCCGACGCAGTGTCCAACTCTGAAGAATAGTCTCCCTTTAGATCTTAGCCAGGCAGCAAGCCATGAATCTTTTAACAATTGCTTAAATCAGAGAATTTGCTTAGTTGCCTTCCTCGACCTGGCTGTTTTCCCCTTTCTGGTGCGTTGTGATAGTTCATCTGTTTGAAGTGCGCCTTCTAAGCTTTCATTGCTCATTCGCTTGCCTCCTGGATAGTTTGTACTCGAGTTCTCTTGTCAGTTGTGCTCCTTCTAAAAAGTGGTTTGGTTTCTAAAGTTAGCATTTTGTCAGCCACAACCTTCGTGCTTGGTAATGGTTGGCCTCTCACGGTTTAAAGTGATTATCTGATTGTTGCCTATTAATTGAAACACATCTTCCCCCTGGCAGTTGAAAGCACTGTCATCAGAATAAGGAAATGCTCAAAAAAGGGTATGGACTATTTTATAATTTGATAACATGATGAAATGCTAGGAAGTTGTATGAACAAATTTCTTTCTACTATATCATTTGCTTCAGATGGTTCCCTCTTTTGCTTTACTAGCTACTACCAATATATTTGTGAAATCTGAGGCCTTGCTTTTCGTCTGTGGGGGTGTGTGTGTGGGGGGGGGGGGGGAGTGTGTGTGATTGTGGGGGAAAGTGTGGGAGGTTGTGTGTTTGTGGGGGGGGTGCATAATTGTTTGTAGTACACAACCTGCTTGCATTGAGAATGAAAGTAGTTACCTTTTTGTCATCTTATTTGTGCTGATTCTACCTAGAACTCTGTTCCAACTGTCAGGAAAAACATTTGGAACTTTTTTCTTCTCTAAATGGCAAAACTAGTTCGCCCTGTTTTTAGCCTGGAACTTTAAGATTATCCCCCAATACCTGCAGTGCATGGATTATCCCTTTGGATGATCTTATACGTCCACAGGCAGCGGGTTCCCATTTGTTGCATGCTGTAAATACTATAGCATAATATACTTATCGGGCTGTCTGCTCCACCTGCTAAAGGAGCATGTTCTATTTCATATCATTCAACGGTTGTACTGTTTCTCAAGCTAAGCCCTATGTGCTTGCCTAAACACTGCTGGCCACAGACCTGGTTGCAGGAAATCTACATTGGGACATGTTCCTGCTTTCTTCGTTGTATTTCTCTGATGTAAATATCATTTGGGCTGGCTTCTTTGCCTACAATATGCATATGGTAAAGCAGAAATGCAAAATATAATTATGTACTGTATCTACTTGAGTAACCTACCCACTATGTTTGTGCACCACAAATGTTTGAATCCACTTAACTAACTTGGGGAGGCTACAACATGTGCCCCTACCACAAGCCATTAGATGGGGATAATTGACTTGAGAAGTAAGAAATTATGTACATGTCTCTAGGTGGGGAACTGGGAGGTGGGGGGGGGGCAATTGACTTTACCTGGGGAGTAGCTTGCATCTTGAAAGTATTACCCCTGAACCGGGATATGGCATCCGTATGCATGTGCTGGAAAAGAGTGTGGTCCACATGACAAAGTTTAGAACTACTCTAATCTTTCTTTTAAAAGTTGAATGGGTTCAGAGTTCCACTAACATGATGGTTGTAACCATTTCACTGTTAATTGGCTTATAGGCATATGATCTACTGTGGAATAAAGGGATTTCTGTTTCTTTACTTTTCAGCTTGATAAAGACGACATGGTATATATGGAGGCATATGATAAGCTACTTGAATCTTGGCTGACATTGGTACAAGATGATAAACATTTCCATAAAGGCTTCTTCACGCAGCATGCAGTTCAGGTTTTTAATTCCTACATTCAGTGTCATCTAGCTGCTCCTGATGGCACAAGGAATTTGGTAAGTTACTATGTAAACATGGTTTCTATTGTTGCTCATTTCGGTTACCCATAATACTTCAACACAGCTAAGTCCCTGGTTTATCTGGAAGGCAGATGTCTGTCACAGTTTTGTCATGGAGAGATGTAGAATAGACCTAGAGAACCAGAGATACGCGGTTGTGTACAGAACGTATACTACTCCTGTTGGCTATTCTGTGGCATCATAGAACAAGCTGCTACGTACTACATAAGGCTATTGCCCAGTAGAGGACATGTGCTGGTTACACTTAATAGTTGGGAAATTAGTCTAGCATCCTCTATGGCAAGAGTAAATGATTCACAACTGTATTTAATTCAGAATTATTTCCCAGTCTATATTGAATGTAGGCAGCGTTTCCCCATTTCCTGTTACTCTGATTTGTGCTGCCTTTACCCCTTGTTGTTCAGCCACCGGTTACCCTCTCACCTCAAAAGCTCACATGCCCACTCTTCCACTCTCCCCACATTTGCTCTCCACGCTGTCCTCTTTCACTCGCACAAAAATACACTTGTGCATGCTCCCCTCCCTCTATCTATTCTATGGTTCATTGTGCTTTAAAGTGATATGCACTGCATGGGAAGGTTACAAATACTGAATAATTAAAATACATGCAGCTCATCCACATAGTGTGAACTTGTCTCTGGATGAGCAGATGTCCATTGTTCCCCCTTCTATGCACTTCTCCCCTCACCCCCCATGCACTTACGAGTTCTCAATGTCACTGGGCCTAGTAAGATCGTTGTATTTGTTCTCCCCTGTTTCCCTTCCCTTGCTGCGCTCTGAAACACTTGTGTATGAGCGCGATAGAAATAAAATATCAATATCAATACAAGTAATGATTTGAGTAGAAGTTAATAGTAGTACCTGGGAATCGAGCATCATCCAGTGAGCAAGAGCTACTTCTGGGGGACGAGGAGCTAGTAAACTGAAGCAAATTTAACTTCCACTTGAGATACAAACCATAACTTCTCATCCATCATACAAGTCCCATACTCTTAAGCCCCGTCCCCTTTCCTCCATTCTGTATGGACGTCCCTTCGTTGGGACTGGAGACGGATCCTTTTTCACCAGAAAAACCTTCTTCCCCTTTAAATTTAGAGGCGCGCGTGGCCCTGGGAGCATGCGCTACCCTGACTCTGCCCACCGGCACCACTTCTCAGTCCCGGTTTCCGAGTCGATGGGAACGGGCTGATTTCACCAGCGCTCCTGGGTTTGGCCTTGCCATGTAATTCCACGTGTTATTCCCTGGATTCTTCTCTTATCGTTTTGTCTTTATTTGTCATCTAGGTACTTGTTCCTTGGGAGCCACGCTCCTCCCCGGCGCATGTCCACTTCAGTGGGTTTCAGCAGGTGTCCAGTCTGTGAGGGACACTTTCCCACATCTGACCCCCGCGCTCTTTGCCTCCGCTGCCTTGGCCCTGACTGTTAGGCAGAATCCTGTGCAGTTCCCTTGGGGAACACTGCAAGAAGGTTAAGACTACAGGAGTAAGCAGTAAACCCAATTGGTAGCAGTCTGCACCACCCAGATTTACCTGGTAGCTGTGGCTGAACAGTCAGACTTCTCTCAAGCAGAGTAGGGCAGTATACAGAGAATACACAATGGGGCTAAAAACACAGTAGAGCAAGCAAACACTGACCAGAGCTTGGTATCAAAAGTATATAATTATTTAACACACACTTGGGGAAATACACTAGCACTATAAATCTAAGCAAGTTCAAACACAATCAGAAAAGTATACACACCTCCCTTAAGAATGATTAGACAAGTCTAAGTCAAAACACCACTATTTGTAAAAACAGATGCGAGCGCATAACTTAGATGGCACTCCAATAATTAAGTTAAAGGGAGAGAAAAAGGCAGGTCATGAAAATAAAACAGTTCCCAACACTTTTCTAAGACCTAAACAAGTTAGTGAAGGCAGAGTCTACTTTAGAGTCAAAGTTCATAGGCCAGGCCCATTTTAAATGGAGCAAGGTGAAATGTGCCCAAGATCACCCAGTTTAGAAATGCATTCAAGTCTTTGTAAAAATGTTCCAAAGAGGTTGGGTTGATTCAGAAGGTAAAGTTAGAAGGTCTGGGGCCAACCCAGTTGGAAAGCCAAGGATTTAAGGGTCACCTTTAGCAAACCGTAGAAAGGGAGGCCAGGTGGAACACAGTACCTTTTAAAGTTGAGCAAGCTCCAGCGGTGGCAGTTGTTCCTGGCAGCGGGTGCAGTTCGTGGTTTCGACCAGGGGAAGGGAAGATCTCGTCGAGGAGGAAACTGAGTCGTTGCACTGCCCAGGGAAGAGACCAGCCGCAGAGTTTGTCGGTTAAAAGGTGCGTTCCTGTTATTCGTGGTCACAGTGGTAAAGCTTGGCTATCCAGCCGCCGGGGTGCTTGGCACGGGCGATTCAACCAAGAGACGTCCTGGAAGGGGAAATGGTGAACTGGGTGATCCCACCAGCTCAGAGGAAGAAGACTCTTTCAGCAGAAGATCTTCTCTTGTTGTCGGGAAAGTGGTGAGGTTGTTGCAGTAGGGCTCCACCGGTGGTGTTGTCGTTGCAGATGGCTCAGCTTCTCCCCTCTTGGATTTCTTAGGTCCTGTAGCGACTTCTGAAGTTCCAGTCCCAAAAGTCCTGCTTTTATGCAGAAAAAAACCCATTCAACAGCCTAGCTGTCACTCATACATGCTAAGGGGTGAGCCGGGCGTCTCACCACTGGGCCATTCAGAACAGAGTGCGACTTGAGTTGCTAAGGCAACGCAGTCCAGGGTGCCAATTCCCCCACCCACACATCCTGTGGAACCCAGACAGAGTGGCACCAGTTGGAGGGCTTCAGTGGAGAAGCCTGCCAAAAAGTGGAACAAAGGGCCCGATCTGGGTTGAGTTACAGAGACGGACACAAACGCCATTTTAGAAAAGAGTTCTGGCGAAAAGACCCAACCGGTGATTTTATATTAAATAAATAAACCAGCGGTATCTTTAACATTGCACCAAAAATTGGTGCGTTTAAAATCAATGGGAAAATCTCATAGGAAATATTCTGGTGGAATATTTTGCATGGTAACCACCGCCACCAGCCAGAAACTCGACAAGGGCGAACTGGACAGTGCCCCCTTGGAAACAGACCCAGGGGCAATCTAATTAACCACTCCAGTACTTCCACAATATGATGGTTTGTACTGGTTCTGTTCACAATTTTGGACTAGTAAAGCCAATAGTGACTTTACATGCTCTGGGAGACAGTAGTCAGTCCCAGGGTATGGAGTCTATGTTTGGGGGTCACTATGACACCCCTGTGTTACTGCACTGAGGGTGCTGTGTAACACATACACTAAAACAGATGATACCCTATGGAGTAAAAAGACCCCATAGCCCATAAGCACACAATAAGTCAAAGACATACCTCAAATCATGCCTAAGAGTGGGAGAAAAAGAGTCTCACTCTTAGCAGGAGAAAAAAAACAAACCCCAAAAATCCAGCAAAGCTGCTGGGGGACTCACTAGGTTTGGGAAATTAGCCTTATAAGAGAATTCTCCCTAACACTGACCACGGCTGGGATGGTTGCACTGCGTGCGACTAGGGCGTCTCCTTCCCGAGGAAACGCCCAAGCGGAGGAACCTCTTGGGTTCTGTTACCAGCACACGCACCGAGGCTAACCCAGCTACCGGCCTTACGGCGGAGGGGATTCCAGGAACGGAGGTTGAGACAACCTGACCGCTCGCTGAGTCAGCACCGGCGCAAGCAACAAAGGGTGCGGGGGGGCAAGGGCTTCTTCCAGTCCCCCTCCTCAGCAGCAGCCTCACAGAGCAAAAAGGCATGACTCGTCGTCCCGGGTCCACGTGTCTCCAGTGGGGAGCAGGCTAGCCTCTCACGTGCCAGAACTTTGCAGACCTGCAGATCCTCTCAGAAGTATCCACGGGTTACCGCCTACCTATACCTCACTCCCTCTCCTCCTTCCTCCCCTCACCTCCCTTTCCACAGATTGGGACAGCAACTCTGTTGGCGGAGATCCGGTGGCTCATCGAGAGCCAGGCAGTGGAAAAGTACCAGCCTCCCAGAGAAGATTAGGATTCTATTCCAGGATTTTCGCCATACAAAAAAAAAAAAACAGGCTGGCCTGAGAGTTGTGTTGGACCTCTCCACCCTCAACCTCTCCCTCCCTCTTCAAAAATTCAAGATGGTTCACCAGCACTCATTGCAGGGACACTAGACAAGGGAGATTGGATGTGCTCCCTGGATCTGAAGGATGCTTACCTACACGGCCCGATTTGGCAGCCCCATCGCTGCTTCCTATGCTCCAGGATCATGGGCTCTAATTTCCAGTGCAGGGTGCTACCCTTTGGCCTCAACTCAGCCCCCAGTGTGTTCACCAGACTCATGAATGCAGTGGCAGCCCTCCCCAGGGCCACCATGTCTACGCGTACCTGTACGCCTGGCTCATCAGGGCGAGATCCCCAGAGGAGGTGGTCCACACCTCCTCTGCGCTTATGAGTACGCTCCATGACCTGGGGTTTACCATCAACCTCAAGATTCTCAGCTGCAGCCCACACAGAGCCTCACCTTCCTGGGCCTCATCTGGGATACGAGCTCCTAGTAGGTATTTCCCTCGGAGGACAAGATTACGGCCATCAAGGGGGCCACTACTCACTTCCTTACCAGACCAGTTACTTCAACTTGATGGTACCAGCACCTGCTGGGTATCATGGTAGCGGTGCTCTTGGCCGTGCCACACACAAGGCTCCAAATGAGGAGACTGCAACTGCACTTCGCAGCTGCAGCCCACACAGAGCCTCACCTTCCTGGGCCTCATCTGGGATACGAGCTCCTAGTAGGTATTTCCCTCGGAGGACAAGATTACGGCCATCAAGGGGGCCACTACTCACTTCCTTACCAGACCAGTTACTTCAACTTGATGGTACCAGCACCTGCTGGGTATCATGGTAGCGGTGCTCTTGGCCGTGCCACACACAAGGCTCCAAATGAGGAGACTGCAACTGCACTTCGCAGCCTCATGGAATCAGGAGAGGGGCTCCCAAGTGGAGCTAATCAGCATACCGGCCTCTCTCCACTTTGACCTCACGTAGTGGTCCAAGGACTGCAATCTGCGGACTGGCAGGCCATTCTGGCAGCCAACTCCGCAGCTCACCATTACTACGGACTCCTCACTAGGGGACTGGGGAGCCACAGCATCCACAGTCTAGACCCGGCGGGAGCAGGAGTCGCATATCAACTGGCTGGAGCTCAGAGCCATTTGGCTAGCCCTTACGGCCTTCCTCCCGCTCCTCAGGCACAGGACCGTGCTGATCCAGACCGACTCCACCAGCCTGAACTATGTCAACAAGCAGGGGGGTACCAGGTCCCCTCTGCTGTGCAACTTAACTGTCCGCATTTGGGAATGGGCCCTGGAAAACATCTACCTCAGGGCCGTCCACCTCCCGGGGGAGGCCAGCTTGGGGCGGACAGACCAAGCAGGTTGGATGTGGACAATTAAGAGTGGCATTTGAACAACCAGGTGCTGCAGGAGGTCTTCAACACATGGGGCCATCCTCGGGTGGATCTATTTGCCTCCTGGAGGAACAGGAAGTGCCATCAGTTTGCGTCTTGGCAGGGACTAGGCCCTGGTTCCCTGGGCGACGCCATGCAAATTCAATGGGAGGGCATGACAGCATATGCTTTTCCGCCCACACTGCTGATCCCCAGGGTACTCCTCAAGATAAAGGGGGCTTGTCACCTCAACATCATAGTGATAGCAACTTGGTTCTCTGAATTGTTCAGCCTCTTGGACCAACCACCTATTCACCTTCCGCTTGGCCCAGCACCTCTCCTGTCCCATCAGGGGGCCAGGGTTCTCCACCCCGCTCCTCAGTAGCTAGCCCTCGCAGCGTGGTTCCTGAGCAGATCACCCTCAAGCACCTAACCCTATCTCAGGCTAAGCTGTAGATCATCCAGGGTGCTAGGAGCAAGGCCCCTAGGAGCCAATACAGGAGCAAATGTAGCAGGTTCTGTCACTGGGCAGATTCTAAGGAAATCAACCCCCTGACATGCATGCTGGATGATGTGCTTTTGTTCTTGGCGCACCTTTCCCACTCTGGCATACAGGTGGACACATGTTGCACCTATCTCGCAGCCATAGGGGCCAACAGAAATTTGGAGGTCGTCTTCTCTTCCAACCCGATAGTCAGGAAACATCTGGCGGGCCTGTCCAGGCTTTACCCGCCCATCAAAAAGCCACACCCTGAGTGTGACCTTAATGTGGTGTTGGGCGGCCTGGTGCACAAACCCTTTGAGCCAATGGCATCCGTGGGCATCAGGCTGGTCAACATCAAGACAGCTCTGCTAGTAGGTCTCACATCCGCTTGCAGAGTCAGCGAGATCCAGGCTCTGGTGGCTTCAGAACCCTATACCACTTTCCACCGGGATAAGGTGGTCCTGTGGACTTGCCTGGCGTTACTACCTAAGGTACCCTCAGCGTTCCATTTAAACGAGGAAATAGTCCTACCTACATTCTTCGCTGGCCCCAAGGACGAGGCTCAGAGTCTTGCACTGTCTGGATGTCAGACGCGATCTGAAATTCTATCTGGCTAGGACCAAGGGCTTCCGCAAGTCGGATGCACTTTTTGTCACCTTTGTGGGCTCAAGACCTGGTTATCAGTCAGCCAAGGCCTCCATAGCAAGGTGGATGGTTGCAGCCATCAAAGAGATCTGTGAGTGGCAGCGCAAGCCGTTGCCAGCCAACATGCACACCCATGCTGTCGGGACCAAGGCCATGGTCATCTCATTCCACGTGGGCCTGACCTGCAGCTTTCTGCAAACACTACTGTTTGGACGCGAGCTAAAGGTCAGACGCGGCCTTCGGACAGGCGTATTTGCTTGCTTAAGGAGGGTCTCCTCTCCACCATGGGGCTACATTTTGTTGCAATCGCCCATTCAGTATGGAGGAAAGGGGACAGGACGTAACAGTAATTACAAGTTACTGCCTTCCTCCATACGTCCCACCATCCTCCCCCTAATAATACTGATGTCATTAGGCAATGGTAAATCTTGTCGACGTGTCGATGGGGACTGAGTGGCGCCGGTGGGTGGAGTTAGAGTAGCGCATGTTCCCCGGGCCGCACCCCCAAGCGCCTCTAAATTTAAAAAGGAAGAACGTTTTTCTGGTGAAAAAGGTTGTCTCCCGTCCCTAGAAAGGGACGCCCATACAGTATGGAGGAAAGGGTACTAAGGTTGGATGCCTCCTGTCCCCCCTCTGGACACTTTCGCGACCTCTGTGACACGCTCTCACTCTCTATTCTCCCGTCTGGGCCGACTCATTCTGCAGGGCACACTCTTGATGCTCTGATCTCTTCTGACCTTCCCCTCTCTGTCCCTCTCTCCACTCTCCTGGGGTGATCACTTTCTCCTATCCTCCCACCTCACCCTCCCTACCCCTCAGGCAAAGCCACCTTCATCACTGCCACCCTCCTTCTCGGTCATCCGACCCATGAAGCGCATGTCAGTTTAGGCTTTCGCCGCCACCTTCTCATCCTCCCCTCCCCCTTTGGCTGACTCCCACCCTGGCACAGCCCTCTCCACTCTGCTGTATCTGATACTCTTGATATCCTTACCCCTGTCATGAGAATCCGCCTGAAGCCCAAAGCCAAATGTAACTCCTGGTATGACTCGGATCTCGTCACCCTAAAACGCAAGTGCAGGGTGGCAGAGAGGAAATGGTGTGCTTCATGTTCATCCTCTGACAAACTGGCCTGCCGCCTGCTCCAAATGCAGTACCGGCTCTCCGTTCTCACCAAGAAGAGAGCCCTTATCCAAGGCCGCCTCTCTGCGGCATCAAACAACTCGGCTGAACTCTTTAAAATCTGCAAGGAACTGTCCAACCCTGCTGATGTCTCTACCTCTCCTGTCCCCTCCCAGGCTCTCTGCACGGCACTGGCTTCTCACTTCATTTCAAAAACTCAAGACATCCTGTCCTCACTCTCCTCCTATCACCTCCCTCCCTCTATTCCCTGCTCTTCCTCTGGCCCTTCTGCAGCCACCCCTCCTCCCTCCTTCTCTGGCTTTCCCCTTTTCTCTGCTGACAAGGTTTCCAGTCAAGTCCGATCTATGAAAGTCTCGCCAAAACAGGTTCGCCCCTGTTCCTCCAAAACTATCAAGGACCACATCGACTCCCTGGCTCCTGCCCTGGCTGACTTCTGCAATCACTTCTTCGCCTCTGGAGTCGTCCCATCCCCCCTTAAGCACTCCCTTGTGCACCCTCTTCTTAAGAACCCCTCTTCCGACCCCTCCTGCCTGGCTAACTATCGCCCAATCTCCATTACTCCCTTCCTGGGCAAGCTCCTGGAGAAACTGGCCATCTCCCAGTTTAATCTCCATGCTGAATCTGTTGGTTGTCTTCATGACCATCAGTCTGGCTTCAGAGCTGCCAGAAACTGCTCTCCTGAATATCCGTGAAGACCTGCTCTCCAACCTTGACTCTAACACTCCATGTGTTCTCATTTTGCTTGATCTCTCTTCTGCCTTTGATACTGTCAACCATGCCATCCTGCTCAACCGTCTCCGTGATAACCTGGGTATCACTGGTCAGGCTCTGGCGTGGCTGACCTCTTTCCTCTCCAATCGACTCGCCCAGGTCCAACTGGGGTCCTTTCTCTCTGACATCTTTTTCTCTACCTGTGGTGTCCCCCAGGGATCTAACCTCTCTCCCTGGCTGTTCAACCAATATCTGGCACTCCTTGCCCACTGCATCGCCGCTCTCTGCCCCAACTTTCAGTGCTATGCGGATGTTACCAAGCACATTTTCAGGCTACCCTCGGCCTCCTCCTCCTCCCCTCCTTCCCTCATCTCTGTCTGTCTGCTATCCAGGAATGGTGTGCCGCCAATGACCTCTGCCAGTAGGACTGAGATTCTACGCATCGGTACACCCACTCCCTCCTTCCCTGCAGCTCTTCTAGCCGGCCTCTCTTGGCCCTCTTCCTGCTCCTACCTGCAAGGCAAAAAACCTCGGGGTTATCTTCGACTCCACTCTCCTTCTCTCCTCACATATCTGACATCTCTAAGAAGTCACACTACCAGCTGCACCTGCTCTGAGGTATTCTTCCTTTCCTCTCCTTCCCCTAGAAGCTCACTGCCTCTATCTAAATCTGCCTGTCTCTACTCTCCGCCCTCTGCAACTCATCTAGAACATGACTGCGAGACTTGTCCTTGGCCTCAAGCCCAGGGACCGCATCTCTCCAGGACTGAAATCTCTGCACTGGATCCCAGTGGCTGCGAGGAGTAAGTTCAACCCCTCTGCATTGTCCACAAGGCCTTCTGGGGCTTGGGGCCAAAATACCTTCAACTCTCTTCCTAAATATCTTCCTTCTCGAGCTGTTCGCTCATCCTCTTCCAACTCCCTCAGGGTCAGCCGCTTCTCCAAGCAACGAGTTGGAGGTAGATCTCTCTCCGCGGTAGGGGCCTCCCTCTGGAACAGCCTTCGGGTGTCCCTGAAACTTGATGAGAACTATCTCCGGTTCCGGAAGCACCTCAAAACCTTCCTCTTTGCTTCTGCTTTCTCTCCCCCTCTCCCCTGCTAAATTCCTGACTGAAACTGCACTGAGTCTGCAACTGGGCCACTCTCACCAATCTCTGTCCCTGGCCCAGCCACTCTCCCCCTGCACTGCCTCCCTGGCAACCCCTGCACTGCGGGACTGTCTCTGTATCCCTAAAGCCCCCTTCCCAGCACTTGTCTGCACTTACTTGCACTTGTCATCAGCTGGCCCTTATTATTTATCTTGTTATTCTACTACTCCTGTACTGCACTTTCCCCTCTCCCTTTCCCTTCCCCCTCTTCCCATGCCCTTGCGCGATTTGAATGACACCTGGCCTAGTAAGATCGTTGTCTGTTTTCCCTTTGTCCCCACTCCCTGCCTCGTTGCGCCTTGAAACACTTGTGTATAGGCGCGTTACAAATGCCATATCCTATATCAAGGACTAAGAGTATGTTAGTCACTACGGTGAGTAACTTGTAATTTAAGCTTTTAAATATCTTTTTTTAAAAAATATAAATACAAACCGTGAACTAATAATCAACCCCCAAATGTGACCATACTTTCTGAAGCCCTGCGTATAGCAGGGGTGGTTCCTGTTTCTTCCAGTTTTGGGCTATCGTCGCCCCTGTGGCTATAAGTAGGCCCATGAAGCTTCTCCGTTGTGACTTCTTGAATTTCTTGGCCGTTCGGTCTTTCATTCCACAGAGCCACACTTTCCCCTAAGTGTTCCATCTCCGGGAAGATCTTTATCATTTCCGTCTTTACCTCCGACCAGAAGCCTTTGATCTATCGGCAGTCCCACCAAACGTGTTTCCATGTGCCCACCTCTAAACAGCCCCTCCAGCATGTGTTTGATGTTCGGGGGTACATGGAGTGTAGTCTCTCCGGCGTATAATGCCATTGGGTTATGATTTTTAGCCACATTTCCCTGTTCTGTACTGATCTGGTCATTTTTGGAATGCTGTTCCATAGATCCACCCACTGCTGTTTGGGGATATTTTCTCCCAATGTCCTTGCCCATTTGACCATGTAGGCCCATTTGACGTCTTCCTCTTGGGTATTGATGAATGAGTATAGGGTGGAGACCAGCTTTCCTTACCCCGAGTTGGTTATTAAGAATTTATTAAATGCCGTGAGGTCCCTAGTGGCCGGCGATTTAATGTCTGGAGTCATCAGCCAATGTCGAAGCTGCTCATATTTGTATCTGTCCGCCTCTGTTAGATTTAGTATCGCTTTGCACTCAATGAATGAGCATTTTTCTTCATTTTGAAACATTTCCCCTATTTTCGTGCAACCTGCGGCTTCCCACTTATCAAACGCACCCGGTTCCATCCCCGTCGGGAATTGGGGGTTCCGGCAGATTGGTGTAAAGGGGCCTTCCACCATGGTCATGATGTCCCTCCGCGTTTGTTCATCCCAGGCCTCCAGGGTGGTTTTCATGATCGCACTGATGCGGAGATTAGGGTGCCTATGTTGTTTAGGCTTCCATAGGGTTTCCTCCAATGGGTATCTGGCTACCATCCTATCTTGTGTCACCCATACTGTTTGTTGGTTGTCTCCCAGCCATTCCCTCAGAACCCATAATTGTGCTGCCTGATAGTAATTGCGGAAGTGCGGGAGGGACATTCCCCCCGCTCTGGTCAGAGGCGTGAGGGTCGCTCTGGCGATCCTAGGGGGTTTCCTGTTCCATATATAGGTCGAGATCGCTTTGGACAGCGCTTTAAAGATGATTTGGGGACCTTAATTGGTAGGGCCTAAAAGAAGTATAGGATTCCGGGGAGAATATTCATTTTTACCGCCTGGATTCTGCCCCACCAGGAGACCATTGGGGGTTTCCAATGCTCCAGATCCCTCTTCACCGTTCCAGGATTGGGGGGTAGTTTTCGATGTATAGAACGTCTATCTTGTGAGTCAGTTATCCCCAGGTATTTGATTCCTTTTTCTGCTATTTTTAGGTCTAGTGTTTTTGCCACTCTTTCTATTTCCGTTCTCTCGCCTGCTAGGAGTAATATCTCCAAGTTTTTTCTTATTTATTCTGAGGCCCAAGATTGCCCCAAACGACTCCAGTTCTCTAATTGCTATAGCTAATGTCCTCTCCGGGTCGGCTAAGGCCAGCAGCATGTCGTCTGCATACGCTATTACTTTATGCTGTGTGCCTGCCATTTCTCTCCCCGTTATACGGGCTGACTCCCTGATTCTAATTAGGAGTGGTTCAAGGAATATGGCATAGAGAAGAGGGGAGAGCGGGCATCCCCGCTTGGTGCCCCTTGTTATCACTACCTTGTCAGTGACCTCGCCGTTTATGGCTATCCTGATTGTTGGAGAGTTATAATTAGCTTTTATCATGTTTATAAATTGATCCCCAAATCCCATACACTTTAGTGTTTTGAAAAGAATTGACCACTCTACCCAGTCAAAAGCCTTTTCGGCATCTAATGAGAGCAGGGCTGCCGGGGTGTGTTAGCCCTATCTTTTCTACTAAGTGGATTATTCTTCTCAGATTATCGTGTGTTCTTCTCCCTGGAATAAATCCTGATTGGCCAGTGTTAATTAAGCCGGGGAGTAGTGGGGATAGTCTTGATGCCAGAATTTTGGTGTATGTCTTGGCGTCCAGATTAATCAATGCTATGGGTCGGTAGGAGCTTGGGTGGGATGGGTCATTTCCTGCTTAATGGAATACCAATACTTTAGCCTCATTCATTGACAGGGTTACATTACCATGTTCTTTAAAGGAGTTTAAGAGTCTTGTCAAAACCGGGATGAGTAAGTCTGCATATTTTTGGCAGAATGTGGCAATAAAGCCGTCCAGGCCGGGTGCCTTGTTAGGGAGTCCAGCTATTGCCTTTTTTTACTTCCTCTTCGCTGATCGGGTTCTCTAGTGCTTTTCTATCTTCTTCTGGGATTTTGGGAATGGGGAGAGATTGTAAGTACAAGTCTTGGTCACGTCCATTCGGGTGGTCTGACGCATAGAGATTTTGATAGAATGGTTGGAAGGCCTTCCCTATATCCTGGGTGCGCGTTTTGATTTCCCCTTGTGCATTCCGGATGTTCTTGATGGTCGTAATTTTGTTTTTCGCAAAGCTGTCTCGCCAGATATCTATCTGCCTTGTTTGCCTTTATATAGAGACGTTGTTTAAGGTACTGAAGGGATTTCTCTGCTTCTTTGGTGCGGAGCATTTCTAGTTATCCCTGGACGTGTCTTAGGGCCTTCTTGGGGCTACTAGAGGGATGGGACAGTAGCTGCTCTTGTGTTTGCGTTCTTTTTTTCTCAAGCTCTTTTTCCCAGCTGTCTGTCTGTCTTTGGTGGCCTTCAGTGCGATTAGGTGTCAGCGGATTACCGCCTTGAATGCCTCCCATATTGTACCCTCTGGGGTCTCCCCTGTATCGTTCTGTTCAAAGTATTCTGTGATCTTATCCCTTAACACCTTCCCCAGTATTGGGTCTAGAAGAATATCTTGTGGAAGCCTCCAACTCCATAGACCTCCCCCCTTCCCTGGAGTCATCACCTCCAGCCTCAGCGGGGCATGATCTGATAGAGATATTGCACCTGTTTCTATTCCTTGAATTTTGCCCATGAGTCTCACCGACACCCAGAAATAGTCTGTTCTTGACATTGTATTGTATACGTGCGAGAAGTACGTGTATCCTCTGTTGGCCCTTGAGTTCCCTCCATACAGAGCACAGTGCCATCTGGTTCATTTTTTGCTTGAGGTGTTTAGACGGAGCACCCTGGCTTATGGGACTCCCCTTGCTCCTATCTGTTTGTGGGTGCCATGCTATGTTTAGATCTCCCCCCAAGATCACTTCCCCCTTAGCGAAGCCCTCCAGCTTCTCCATTACATCTCTAAGGAAACCATCTTGCCCCGTATTGGGTGCATATATCGCTGCCAGGGCTAGGCGCCATCCATCAATTTTAATGTTGGCAAAGGCGTAAGTCCCCTCCTTATCCGTTAGCTTATGTTAGTACTATATCCATACCCTCTTTTTTACTGCCATCAACACCCCTGTCCTTTTATCCTTAGCATTTGATTGCGCCGAGATCTTATACCCCCTGAGATGTGCTTTCTGTTTATCCTGGGCTTTTATATGGGTTTCCTGAAACAGCAAAATGTTCGCCTTTTCCCTCTTCAACATGTTCTCTACCTTTTTCCTCTTCACTGGAGAATTCAGGCCCCTTATGTTATAAGTCAGGATTCTAAGTTTCCCTATTTTGTCTTAGCCCGTTGTGGATAGTTGTGATTCCCTGTGAGACAATTCCCATGCTTCTTCCGGAGTTTCCCTTCTTCACCTTCCCCCAACTTTAAACTTTATACCAACTGAAGTCCCGAGGAGGGCCCGGGTACCTAAGGATGCTAGGGCGCTGTGCCTATCGCTCTTGCCCTCAGTGAGCTCGGTGTTAACTTCGTGGGGGTTCCTAAACCCCGCATTTTCCTCGGACCTTCCTGAGTTTCAGGTCCAGGGGGCCCTTGCTGGGCCGCTGAGTTGTGCTTTCCGTGGATATTCTTCTATGGTCCTTTCTCTACCCGTTTGTTTTTTCATTTGTCATGCCTCTTCCCACCCTCTCGGCCTTTTGTGGTATGATCCATTTGGTTTGTCGCTCCTTCCATTTGTTCCCTCTGGTTGTACATCCATTATGTGTAGCCCTTTGTCGCAAGTGATCACCCTTCTTTAGCTTCCCAGGTGAACAGGAGGCTGAACTGGAACGTCCATTTGTATCGTATTTCCTTTGCCACTAGTTCCTTTACTAATGGTGCTATATCTCTTTTCTGTAGGGTCACTGATGCCAGATCTTGGTATAGTTTGATATCGGTCCCATTCATTCTAATGTGGTCCAGTTGCCGCGCCCTCCTTAAGATGTGTTCTTTTTGTGGGTATGAGGAGAGGGCAGCTAAGACATCTCTTGGTCTTTCCCCTGGCGCCCCCGTTCTTTTCGAACCCACTCTGTGAACCCTGTCAATCCCTATGGTGTCTGCCTCTTGCTCCTCCAGGATGTCTCTGAACACTTCCTGGGCCGCGCATTTAAGGTCCTTATCGAGAACCGTCTCCGCCATGTTCTTTATTCTGATGTTGGATCTACGGGACTGATTTTCTAGGTCTTCACTTTGGATCTCTAGGTTGTGGGTCAGCCTTATAAGGTGTTCCTGTGGCTCGCTGTTTTGCCTGGCTTCATCTTCTAGGTTCTGGACGATTCTCTCTATCGTGTCTGTCCTCTCTTCTAATTTAGCCACATCCATCTTTACTTCTTGGACCACTTGCTTCATTTCATTTCTCAATGTGGCGAATTGATCCTGGACCGTGGTCATGAACTTGTCCTGTAGTTCCTTGAACCAGGAGTGCATATCATCCCTTGTTGGGGGTGATTGGCTTGTATTGGGCTGGTTGCGGTCCCATGGGGGGTCTTCCTCTGGTGTGGACCTGGGTTTCTGCAACCCACATTTGAACCAGATTTGCGTCTTGTTTGGGCGTCTGTGAAGTCTGAAGTTCCCCCTCCCCTTTGTTTTCGACATGTCCTCCAGGGGGTAGCTCTGCTGCTTGGGGGGGGGGGTAAGGGGGCATCTTGTGAACCCTCCTGGGTCGATCCTTCTGCCTGTTGCCCCTTGGGTCTCCCGCATGATGTCGGTGGGGCTGTTGGGGGCAAGTTGCTTTGCGGTGGGGGAGGAGTACTTACTCTGTGGCTCCCTCCTTGTCTGGGCCCCCTCTGTGCGTTCTGGGGGGGTGGGTATAGACTGTTGACCCCCCCCCCCTCTGCGCGGATGGCAATGCCTGGGTGGGGGGGTCCTTGTTTGTACACTCCTTTCTTCCCTCTCTGCCCCTCCCCCTCTGTGAGCCTGTAGGTGGATAGGGCTGTGGTTATGTGCCCTCCAGGGGAGGTGTCTGGCTCCTGTATTTATTTTGCAGTTGGGGGGAGAAGGGGTGGGACTGATGTCGAGGGGTATGCAGCAGTTCAGGTCCCGGCGCCCCTCTTCCCTTGTTGAGGGGCCTGGCATTTACCCCTCTGCCCACACGCCCCTCCGCTGCATGTCTCCCTGGAGGGATGTGCTGTGGAGCTGTGCGCCAGCTGGCGCCCCGCGGAGAGACACTCCGCAGCTCTCGTATGCCGCCACGGGTGTCCCGCTTTGCTGCGGGTGCCACTGGGCAGCCCACGTCTCCCCGCGGGAGCCCTCTGCTCCGCGGCGGCTCGCAGTGTGCTCCGGAGGGGGGCGGCCGCGCTCCTCTGCTTCTTTTCTCCCACGTCTGTGGATCGCCGCTCCTGCGGGGAAGGGACACTCTTGACGGGTGCGTCAGGGCTTGTGTTCGTGTTCCGGGTAGGTGATTTACGCCGATTGACTTTCTTTAATGTGGTTCTAGCCGCGGCCCGGCAGGAGAGAGATCTAGGCACGTCTCTCTAACTCGGCTGCCATTTTAGGAATCCAGCTTTAAATATCTTAGTGCACCTTCCCAAACCTAGTTAATGTCACATATCTTTCTATGGAATCAGTTCTTATGTGGAATCAAAACGTACTCCTAATAGCTGTTGTTGGCAATGTTATTTTAGGCTGCAAGCACGGACTAAAGAGGTCTCAACAATTTCGATCCCTGTTACTGTGCAATCAGGCTTTTAGACCAGACAAATGGAAACGGCATTTGTAAAACGCCACCATCTTGCTCTAGTTGCTTCTATTGGAAGGGAAGTTAAAACTCTGATTTGGTTTTCATCTTTCAAGCATGGGCACCAACAAATAGATATGACAAGGGGATTCAAATCCCTTTTCTTGAACTTCCCCTTGTGTGGCCCAACTATGCCTCGTTCATTTTTCACCTCAGTTATTGGGGTTATACACCCTGCAGTCTAATGAGGATGACAGGTAAATATATTTGACAGTTAACCAGCTACCGACTGATCCTCGGCTGCTCATGAATTGTCTTCCTAGCATGCAGAAATGTGATCTCAACAAAATGGGCTCCTCCCTGGCACTCACGGAAAAGCATGAATCCTTTTTCGGTCATCAAAAAATCATGTGCTCACCTTAACACGGCCAAGACTGTCCCTTACATAATTCTGATATCGTTTGCCTCCAAGTAGAAACATTAAGGATCCTTCCTTCGTACTATTGCAATTAGCATTTTGGTTAATTTAAAGTTTGATTATTACAATGAAATTTACAGATAAAGGGTGTATCGTCTACCTTTGCTCACTAAAAATAGGCAAATGCTCTCAAAAAAATTTAAATGGGGAGTAAAAATGTTCCCAATAAAAAATGGGGAAATGGACACAAAACTTGTGCCTCTGCTTTCACCCAAACAGATCCTTGGCTGTGTTTGGACCAGTAGTTCATGTAATACAGCAGGAAGAAACAACTATAATTTTGGAAGAGGGTAAATCTATCTTTTAATGTGCATGAATAACTTGGTGCAAAAAAGTATTTCTCACAACTATTTCTGTTTTACAATTGAACATATTTTTACTTGTTTATAAAATACTCACATTGGGGATGGGACTTTTTTACACCCTAAAAAATCATTTCACTCCCAACTTTCAAAAACAGGGAGTACAATACTCCCACTTCAAAATCTTACCTGGAGCACTGTTTCCAATATCCTTTGAGGGCTTTCCATAATAAATCTCATTAGGCTGTACAGGAGGCCATCTACTGGCTAGCAGGGAATCTGTACGTGGAACAGCCTATAACCAATTGGACTGTTGCAAATGAAGGATCAGATAACCTTGTAATGTGCTCTGTTCAATTTGTGGATAGAAATAAACACGAGAGTAATTATGTTCTGTGATATTCTGCTCCCATGATCGGGTGCAAAAAGGAAGAAGGGCATTGGTTTTTTGTTAGTGGAAAACATGTGTAGTAGTTTTAGCATTTGTCTGCCACTGCTCATCTTGGATTCTTTCAGAGCAACTTAATAGTGTTTGCAAGTCATTGTTTTGGCTTTTGACCAAAGGTAACAGACAAGTTCTAGGCATTCTAAGTCTACGATGAGCATTTAATATACACATGGCTTCGAGGAGATTTCATTGACATGAGCCCTTTACAAAATGTTAACGCTCACTAAGAGAAGGTGTTACTGTTAACCCTGTCATGAACCTCCTATGTCCTTGGGGATTTAGCCATTGTTAGCCATTATTTGCACAACCTGCTGTGCCTTTCCCTTGCAAGATATAAATTCCAGTGCTCCAGATGTAATGGCAAGTGTCAAAATCTGGTGCAATTCACCACAAACTGGCCAAGAATTGTGGCTTGCTTTGCATAAATGGACAGAAATGGTGACTTTGCTATTCATTAAAAATGGGTGCACTGCTGGTCATTGAAATAAAAGGCTGCCTCATGTCACGCTAACCTCCACCTTAAAAAGTAGAAGTTGTGGTTGGATCATGTGCACAATGGTTATCTAGAGAAGACTTGCCTAGTTCAAAGTAAAGCCACTGCCATCATTTTGTAAGCCTCTCCTCTGAGTAAGATCCATGATCTACAAGTGCAAATTCCTTTAAGGAACCAGAGGATGATGCCAACCAATGCCGCCTAGAGTGTCATAATGGCAGGAGTGCTCGGAGTGCTTAAAAGCATCCTCCTACACCACCTATTTTTGTTTTTTCAATCTTGTGTAACTTCCTTTCGGTGCCTTGCCTCCCCGGCGCATGTCGGCCGCAGGAGGATTCAAGAGATGTGCCTCATGCAACTGCTCGTTCCCAACCTCGGACCCCCATGCACTCTGGGCGTTTGGGGCCCGACCACCGCTGGTGGTTGGGCTGGGCCACATGTTCAGCTTGCAGCGTTCTGTCACAGGGCTTTGAAGAATCTGTTGTCGCGATGGATGGAGATCTTCCACACTTTTCAACTGCCCCACCTTAAGGACTTCGTCTCCAGGGCCTCTCGTCAAGACAAGGTAGGCCCTCTATTCAGCACAGCTCCACAGCGATGTGACTCCTTCCTCCGGGGTTCCCACGGATTAGAGTACCTCTGTTTCAGGTTCTGGCAGGCCTGAGGCCTCTAAGGCTACCGGCTCCCAAGCTGAGGGGCTCGGGGGCACTACCGGGCTGTCCTCAGAAGGGCAATCAACTTCGTCCTTTTCTTCAAACCCAGGGGGGGAGGTTTAAGGGTTCGTCGAGTGCCACCTCCAAAAGAGTGTCGTCGGCACAATCCAGCACAGGTGCTGAGGGCGTCCAGCCTACCGGAGCTTGATCCAAGATAGTTAGGGTGTTAAGACTACTGGCCGGCCAGCCGAGGGCTCATCCAAGCTGTATCCTCCTGTGTCTGAGCCCTCTCAGGGCTTTCACGCCATCCCACCCAGGGTGTGGAAAAAGGCTTCAAAACGACACTGGCACGTGGCCGAGTTTACCAGGCCTGTGGCCATTCTGCATCGAACTCTGGGCTCACCTGTGCTTTCACCCATTAAATGGGCTTTTGCAAGATAATCACAGTCCCCCTTCCCTCACAGCCTTACGGCACAGATGCCTCGACGCTTTGACCAGAAGAGGCTCAGCGCCTCGGAGGGCCGGGCCAGTAGGGATCTGGCGGCTTGCAAAGACTGCTTATTCGAGTGTTTCTTCTTCCTCATGCGTTCCCCTCAGGTGAAAGGACTCCTGAAGGATATTGTGAAGGGCATCCTGCAGGTGGTCCCTCTCCGGCACCCTCCTCTGGGTGGTACTCCAGTGCTGGTGGTTACAGTGGCAGGCCCTTCCCCGGCCCAGGCCCTACCGGTTGTTCAGATCCCTCCACCTGTAACACCAAAGAAGCCTCCCCATCAACAGCCGTTGGACCGGTCTTCAGCACCAGACTTGGGAAGGGGGAAGATGGAGGGGGGGTGGGGGGGATGGGGGGGGGGTTTGGGGAGGAGAGAGATGAGGTTGGGGGTGTTCATTGGCACCTGTCTCCCAGGGCTCGGACTCTCCTCGGTCTGTGGAAAGGGGGGGGGGCCTATGACCACGATGAACCGCCTTCAGTTCAGGCCCTGGCAGAGCTTTAGGGGGGGTCCCTCTGCCTGAGGAAGCCCCCCAGGAGTCAGGAATTCTACCAGATGTCTTGGGTAAGCACACCCCGATCTGGTCTAGCATACCTCTACAGAAGGATGTCCTGCAGGTGGCGCAAAAGGTCTGGTAGAATCCCAGGGGTAGCACCCAGATGAACAAGAAGCTGGGCAGCAGGTTTAAGCTGAAAGACTGGGAGCCAATCCTCCTTGCCTCCCACCCACAGCCCCATTCCTCTGTGGTGGCTGCGGCCTTGTTGTATTCTAAAGCGTCGTCTTTCTCCTTCACAGGAGCCACCTCTAGTTGCCTCTCCAAGGGGGACAAAGTCCTCAAGTCTTTGGGAAAGTGCTGTTATTCCATCTCAGGACTATCTGCGGCAAGCCAAGGCAGACTCCCTCTTGGCTGCTGCTAGCCAGAAGATGGGGCTGGAGGTCAGGGAATTTCTGCCGACATCCCTTCGGACAAGCAAGCGTCCATCAAGGCCGGGCTGGCAGATGCCGGGCCATTGTGCAGGACCTCATGGATTCTTTGGTTTCCCACATCGACACAGCCAGCAGAGGGCTGTGCCTTGAGGCCGAGAGGAGGAAGACGGCGTGGATGCATGCCACAGTTTTCTTCTGATGAACAGGAACGTATCCTGGATCTGCCCTTTGAAGCATGGAGCTTTTTCATTCGTCAACCGATTAGTTGACAAAGAAGAACTTCCATTCAAACCGCCAAGTCCTTGGCCGTCCTGACAAAACCAGGTCAGAAATCCTTCCCTCAGTCCCAGGGCAGGACTGAGTTCAAGCCCTGTGCCTTCTGCGGCTTCAAGGGGTTCCGGGACTCTGGTATGCGGAGGCCTGACAGGTCGCCCAGCAACAACCGGAGGAAGCAGCAGAGACCGTTGCACAGGTTTTTCCGCTCCCCCCCCCCCCCCCCTCCTCTGCTCCCGCCTCTGTCAAAAAGCAGTGACGTCACGATCAGGGAACACAGCTTGCCTCCGGGGGGCCGTTTGGCTTTGTTCCAGGACTACTGGAAGTGCCTTTCCAGCAACCCATGGATCGTATCCATAGTCTTCACAGGCTTTAGTCTTCCTCTTACTTTTCCTCTACCATCCTCTTCTCTTCTTTGTCAGATCAGGCCCCCGGCTCTCTTTTGGGAGGCCCTTTCACTCTTTGAGATGCAGGTGATAGAACTGGTTCCTCTTGTAGACAGGGGTTCAGCGTACTATTCCGGGATTTTTGCGGTACCCAAGAACCAGGCTGGCCGGAGGGTTGTCCTGGCCCTGTCATTTCTAAATCTGTTTTTACCGCTGGAACGCTTCAAGATGATTAATCCCGCGCACATAGCTGAGTCTGTGTGTGCAGGGGACAGGATGTATTCCCTGGATTTCAAGGCTGCGTCGCTGCATGTTCCCACCTACCAACCGCATGGGATATTTCTGCGGTTCATGATTGTCGTACCACTTTCAGTGCACGGTGCTGCTCTTTGGCCTGAACTCGTGTCTTCATGAAGTTGATGAACGCAGTATCGGCATTCTCCGCTTTGGGTGGCAATCATCTGTACCCTTAATTGGACGACTGTCTGGTGAGGGCAGGGTCACCCGAAGGTGTGGCGCTCTCCTGCTCAAAATTGGCAGATTTCCTTCATCAGATGGAGTTGTTGGAGGAAGTCAGTTGTGCCCATCTCAGGAGCTGGTCTTCCCAGGGATGTGTTGGAACACTACCATTCAGCGCGTTTCTCCTACGCCCGAGAGGCTTCTGTCCCTCCACAAGGCAGTTGGAACTTTCTGGCCAACATGACCACCTCATCATGGTGGTTGCAGCACATTCGGGGCCTGATGGCCTCCTGCATGCTCACGGTACTGCACGCTCGCCTCAAGATGAGGTGCCTCCAGATCCACCTGGCGGCCAATTGGGATCAGGAGGCAGGGTCTCAGTCGGATAGGATCTCAGTCGAACAGGATCCCAATACCTCTGCTCCTACTGCCTGATCTTCGCTGGTGGCTGACGAATGGCAATTTTTCAGCGGGAGCCCCCTTCACCCGACCAAAGCCTACCCTGGTGTTAACGACGGACTCCTCTTTCGGACTGGAGTGCTACGTGATTAATGGAGCATGGTCCAGGACGGAAGCCCTCCTGAATATCAATCTGCTCGAGCACAGAGCAGTGTGCATGGCCCTCAAGGCATTTTTGCTCCTCATCGGGGACAAGTCGGCTCTGGTCAGGACGGACACTTATACCACAATGTTTTGCCTGAAGAAGCAGGATGGCACCCATTTCCCCCCCCCCTCCCCACCCCCACCTGCAATGAGGCCGTCTCGATCCGGGAATGGGCCCTGACTGAGGGAGTTTGGATTTCAGCAGTCCACCTCCAGGGGAACAGCAATGCAGAAGCGGATCAGCTGAGCTGCCTGGGGTACAACACCTACGAGTGGGAGTTGCACACCGACTCCTTGTTGCCCCTGTTATAGCGTTGGGTGGTGGTTCGGGGGGGGGGGGGGGGCGTTCACAGACCTGGATTTTCTCACATCCCTGATGAATTAAGTGCCCCCAGTTTGCTTCATGGGCAGGACGGGATTCTCTGGGCGATGCCGTCCTGATCTGTTGGCACGGCAGCAGGTTTTATGCGTTCCTGCCCACCCCTCTGCTCCAGCGGACCATCCGCATGTTTCGGGCTTCGATGAGTTTCAGCCTCATCCTGATTTGCCCCCCCACCTCCCACTGGATTTCGAGACCCTAGTTTACAGATGTGCTGCAGTTGTGCTCCTAGGGCCCCGTCCACCTCCTGATCTCCAGCAGGGGATTTCTGATGCAGCAGGACGGGCCGGTGGAACATCCGGACGCTGCCAAGCTGGTGCTGGCGGCCTGGTTCCTGACCAGCTTCAGCATGCTCAATTTCAGATGACTACTGGGGCATCATTCAGCAGGCCAGGAGGCCCTCGACTCGGTCCCAGTATAAGAGTAAATGGACTAGGTTCTGCCATTGGGCTTGTGACAAAGGTCTGGTCCCGCCGGTCACCTGTATGATGTTGGCTTTTTCAGCACACATGGCTCGGTCTGGCGTTCAGGTGGATAGGTGCTGCACATCTTTGGCGGCCACTGGGGTTTGCAAGATTTGCCCCCGAGCATGTGGTTTCTGCAGCCACCCCAGTGGTTAAATCCCACCTTAAGGGGTTATCTAGGCTTTTTTCTCCAGTGCATAGGCCGCCCACGGTCTGGGATCCCATTGTTTTATCTCAATGCAGTTCTTGCAGCTTTTCGGCACAAGCTTTTCGAACCAATGGGCCTATGTGGACATCTATTTGGTGTCACTAAAGACAGTTTTACTGGTGGCTCTCACCTCGTGCAAGCCTTTTACCACATTTCACGACAAGGTCATCTTGCGCATTCACCCAAACTTCTTGCCCAAGTTGGTTTCTCCATTTCATCTGAGTAGAGATCTGCCTGTTGGTGTTCTTCCCGAACCCGCAGTCTGAGGCAGAGAGAGCCTTGCATGCCATGGACCTCAAGAGGGTTCTCAAGTTTTATCTCTCTCGGGTGAAACCCTTCAGGAACTCCTAGGCATTGTTTGTGACTTGTGGGAGCTCCTCCTTCGGCTCTGACTTCCAAGGCTTCATCGCCCGTTGGATGATTCAGGCCTTTTCAGAGGCATACACGGCCATGGGCAAAACTGTTTCTGAGGGAAATCGTGGACGCTCGGTCAGAGCCAAGGCTACAGCCATCATGTTTCAGAGACCTGCTTCTTTGGATGTCCTCAGCAAGGTGACTACTTGTGCCACTCGGTCTTCTGTAAGCACTGCTCACTGGACACCAGCTACAGGTGCAATGCAGAGTTCGGTCAGGCAGTCCTGAAGAGCCTTTTTGCTTCGACCTAGATATGAGGCAAGTTATCACTGCTCCACCCTATGTTCTGGTCCGGTAGAATCACCCACAAGGATGGAGAAAAGGGGACAAGATTTGAATAATTAAAGTTGCTCACCGTAGTGACTAGAGTACTCCTAGTCCATAGTCCCCTGTCCTCCATACGTCCCACCTGCCTTCCCCCGCTAGTATGCCAAGGGCTAATATGTACTAAGATTAGCTGGGTGTCTAAGCGTCCTATGTGTTCAAAGGGGGTTTAGGTGAGGTGCCGCGGGGCCTCTGCGGAGTGTTCCTGAGGCTGCACCCCCACATGCTATACTAAATTTAAAGGGGAAGCAATTTTACTCTGCCAAAAGTTGTGGTACCGTCCCCATGTTGGGGAAAGCTCACAAGGATGGAGCAAAGGGGACTGTGGACTATGAGTACTCTAGTCACTGACTTCAGGGGGCCTGAGTAAATGCAAAGCATTTGTCTCCCCACTGTCCTCAGTAGGATAGCATTGGGAAACAGTTCCTTTGTCCCTTTTGTACCCTAACCTTCAATTCCACTCGAACCTGTGTAATATCTGAAAGATGAGAACCCATTTTACTTACCTAGTAACCTTGTTGAAAATCTTCTTTTGACCAACCACCAATTATCACTAACCTACAAGAGACTACATTCTGGGGAGAAGCATTGTGGCTCCTGAACCCTTTGGGCACAAGGCCTGTTAAGTTGGGAAAATTCTCTTGTGACTTTGTTCCATCTTTACTACATTAATTTTCCTCTTATATTGATTGTCATTTGAATGCATTTTAAGAACCTATGGTTAATGTATTTGTGTTTCTCCAGCATGGGGTCTGGCATGGATTCACATGCTCATGAATATTCCCCATCAGGCTGGGAATCCTCGGTAAAGAAGAAATCAGGATCCGTTTCGTTTCTGATCTGTTTTTCTTAGTAGTAACCAATCACTGGTCTCTGGGTCATACTGCCCCCAGCCAATGACTGCCATTTCCCTAAGCCCCGCCCTCGACAGCCATCCTCAGATTTTTACCACACGCTTAAGTGTTGGGCGTCCTCGTGCTACAGCTCTCGAGCTTTTACTGCGTTTTGCACTTTTTCAAAGAGATTTATCTCATTTTTTGGTCTAATCGAGCCTTAAGCTCCACCGTTTATACTTCCGATCAACGGGGACCCGTTTCGGATTAATCTACGCCCCTCAAGGGTTAAGTTTTCGTCGAGTTACGCTTCTTGGAGGATTCCAGAGGTTTCTGAGGCCTACCTCGTGGACCAGAAGAACATGGCCCAGGATAAGGGAAGCTTGACTCCCGGCAAACTGTTCAGGATCTGCCCTGGTTGCAACCTACAAAATGTGTTCAAGGAGGACGAGCATTCGAAATGCCTTTATTGCCTCCACGAGGGCAAAACGCACGTGGAGAAGGACTGTGCGTTTTGCATGAACATGTTGGATCGGACTATGAGGGATCGCCGGACCCGCCTCTCCAACTGGCTGGAAGGCAAGAGCCCAGCAGGTGAGAAGTCCGAGCGGTCTTCTAAGTCCTGTGAGGGCACCCCGTCGACAGGGGTCCAACAGAAGGCAAAGCGCTGCGAGTCCGCGGGCACCGGGAACGCCGAACGGTCAGGCTCCTTGGCTGCCAGACAGGGCGCACCTTCACCGAAGCCATCAACCGCGAGCCAACGCTCTGGCTCTGGGAAGAGAAAATCCGAGAACCCGGCTAAGCTTCTGGAGAAGCCCCGGTTGATCTCGAAGGACCCGGCCAAGGGGGAGCGAGGCGGTGACCCTCCCCCTAAGGTGAAGGCCTCAAGCGCGCCTAAGGCGGCGAAGGCCCTGATTCACCCGGCTAAGGCCTCTATCGAGGGAGTCGTTGCGGCCCTGGCAAAGCCTGTGGAGGCTATCCCAGTGGAGGCGACCTCGGGGCCCAGAGTTTCCCTGCCTCCGCGGAGGGAATCCTCTTTTAAGCCCATCAAGAAGACCCCCGTGGAAAAAGAGGGGGGGCGGTGTCCGTTACCGACACGGACACAGCCTCCAAGGAGGAGCTGGCCGAGAATCTGGAAGAGGCCCAGCCCCACGGGAGGAATCCCGAGGAGGGGGACGACGAGAGCGAGGGTGGTAACGACAACGAGGTTCCTGTGGAGGAACTGTCGCTCCCGGCATGCCCGTCGCAACCCGAGCCTCATGACAACTCGGCGGCCATTTTGATGGCAATCCAAGCCTTATGCACGGAGATAAGGACGAGACTGCCCCTACCCCTAGCGGACGACCCAGCTGTGCCGGGTCCGTCGGGAAGCCCTCTGAACAAGAGGAGGAGGAGAATTCATCCAGTGCCCCTTCAGCCCTCACAGCCTTCTCGGCCTTTGTCGCCTTCCCCGATCCCGAGGGACGACACAGGAACGGACACGGCCACGACGGGGATGGATGACGGCGGTGACGACGGGACTGGCCTCCCGTCTGAGTCCTCGGGCGTCCCCGCCCGACAAGATTGGCTCCTTCCACACCATGATTGCCAGAGCATCTGAGCTTTTTCAGCTCTGCCCTGAGGAGAAGGAAGGCTTCCTCTACCAATGGCGCGAGGCCAAGAGGAAGACGGTCCTCGCGGTGCCGTTGCTGGATGACTTCTGGGACGAGGGACTTGCCCTCCTCAAGAACCCGTCCACGACACCTGCCAAGAGGGACCGGTATGAGAAGAAGTACTGGGTCCCCGACGCCGCCCCGTTGTGCCTTAGGGCGCAGCCGACCCCGGATTCGGTCGTCTCAGCAGTGGCCAAGAAGAAAGCGGGGAGGGGGGGCAACATCTTCATCCTCAACTTCCCCACCAGACGGTGAGGGAAAGAAGCTAGACGCCATGGGACGACGAGTTATCTCGGCGGCAGCGGCGATGACGATTAAGGCGGCCAACGCCCTGGCGATTGTGGCCCGCTACGACAGGGAATTGTGGTACAAGATCGCCCCCCTGTTGGACTTCCTCCCGGACGATAAGAGGGCAGAGGCCCTGGCGATCCTACAGTAGGGTGAGGTGGCGCCGGACCATGCCATAACTGTGGCCACGGACATTGCCGACAATTTTCCACCAGTTGGGCAACAGCATTTGCCTTCGACGGCGGGGGTGGCTCAAGGCGACGCATTTCCGGAGGACGTGCAAGCCAAGGTTTTGGACATGCCCTTCGACGGGAACAATCTGTTTGGAAAGATTGTGGATGATTTGCTACAGGCCATCAAGACCAACACGGAGACGGCTAGGGCCTTGGGAGTTCTGCAGCAGCGGCAGCCACCCTTTCGGAACTCCGAAGGCAAGCAAGGTGCCTCCAAAGGATTCGGCGGCGGATCCTCGACCTACCGTCAGGCGGCCCGCTCCTCATCATAAGAAGCCTACAGGGGACGAGGCAAGTCAGGTGGATCTCGCCGTCGTCGCCAGGGAGGCCAAGGCGGCAAGGCTGCTTCCAAGCAAGACTGAACCGGCTGCCGCGTCGGGCCCCCACCGAAGCACCCCGGTGGGAGTCCGGCTGACAAAGTTTGTCAGCATGTGGGAGTCCATCTCCACCGACCGTTGGGTGCTGGATGCCCTGGCCCATGGGCACACACTGGAATTTCTAAAGTGCCCCTGAAGTCCGCCCGTGGCCAGGAAGGAAAAACACATCCCACAACTGCTGTTAGAGGTAAGGGCGTTGCTCAAGAAAGGAGCCATCGAGCTCGTCCCAAAGAGGCTCCGGAGTATACTCAAGATACTAACTCGTCAGAAAGAAGACAGGAGGTTGGCGTCCCATCCTGGACTTGCGTCGGCTAAACAAATACATCAAGGCACAGAAGTTCCGGATGGTCGCCCTCCAGCACGTGCTGGGACAGCTGGAGGAAGGCGACTTCCTAGCGTTGTTGGATCTGGAGAATGCATACTTTCACATCTCCATCTTAAAAGGACACCGAAAGTTTCTCAGGTTAGTAGTCGAGGGCGGCACTACCAGTTCAAGGCCTTCCCATTCGGATTGAAGTAGGCACCCAGGGTGTTCACTAAGTGCTTAGCACCACTGGCGGCGCAGCTGCACCTGCAGGGGATCCACATCTACCCCTAGCTGGACGACTGGCTCATCCGATCAGGGACAATGGAACTCACCGTCGAGCACACGGCAAAGACCGTCCGGCTGCTCACGGACCTGGGATTCTCCATCAACTTCCCTAAATCCCACCTGGTTCTGTCTCAGGTCGCGCTGTTTCTGGGAACCAAGCTCGATACAGTAGCGCAGTTGGCCTCGCCGTCAGAGGAAAGAACGCAGGCCATCCTGGGCAAGGTACAGCGACTGCTGGCCACAGACGTGGCCAGAGTGAGGTCCATCAAGTCCCTTCTCGGGATGATGTCCTCTTGCATCTATCTGGTGCGCCTGTGCAGGCTTCGGATGCGTCCTCTGCAGGAGTTCCTCGACGCCCGTTGGACACAAGCGACAGACGGCTTCGAGGACAAGATCTCGCTCAACGAAGTATTCCGCCAGGCAATTCGACGGTGGGGCACCCACGCGCATCTCGGCACGGACTTTCAGACCCCAGCATACCAGGTGACGACGGATGCCTCCCTGGAGGGGTGGGGAGCGCACACCGGAGATCTTCACGTGAGAGGCCTGTGGCTCCCGGAGGAGAGGCCGCTCCACATCAACATACTGGAGCTCCGAGCAGTGTTCCGGGCCCTCAAGTCATTCCTCCCGTCCCTCAAGGGCAAGGTGGTGAGGATCTTCACCGACAACACCACCATGATGTTCTACATCTGGAAGCAGGGAGGGACCCAGATCCCTGCCCCTAACCAAGGAGGCCCAGGATCTGTGGCACTGGGCCATTGCCCAGGGGATGTTTCTGGTGCCTTTTCATATAGCAGGGATAAAAAAACACCATCGCCAACTCGCTCAGCAGGGAGCTGCGCTCTTGCCACGAGTGGGAACTGTGCCAGGATCAAGTGGATCAACTCTTCCGGCGATGGGGCAAACCCCAAATCGACCTGTTCGCGATGGCAACAAACTCCAAGTGCCAGAAGTTCGCCAGCAGGTTCCCCCAGCCGAGGAGCATGGGCAATGCTTTCTCGTTCCCCTGGGACGGCCTGTTCCTGTATGCGTTCCCGCCGTTGCCGTTGCCGCTCAGGCTCATCAACCAACTCAAGAGGTCCCGGTGCAGGATGATACTCATCGCACCGAGGTGGCCGAGACAGATATGGTTCCCAGACCTTCTGGACTTGTCGGCGTCCCCACCAGTCAAACTGTTGACGGACGCAGATCTTCTCTCCAGAGAAGGAGGCGCCATTCTTCATCACGAACCCCATTTGCTGAACTTGCAGGCCTAGCTCCTACGATATCCCGGCTGACTGCAGAGAGGTTCTTGCAAAGGCCAGGGCGTCCTCAACTCTCAAGTGCTACGGACACAAGCGGAAGAGGCTCTCTGTCTGGTGCCGTGCACAGAAGATTAACCCTCTACGGATTACAGCCCCTCAAGTGCTACCGTACTTGCTGTTGCTGGCCAAAGCTAGACTAGCTCATGCTTCCATCAAGATGCATCTGGCAGCGATTTCCCAATACACCAGAACTGCAGGACGGTTGTCCCTGTGGTCTCATCGCCTGGTGAAGGAGTTAATGAAAGGACGGTTGCGATCGTTTCCGCCAGTGAAGGCTCCAGCCCGGGCGTGGGAACTCAACGTGGTGCTGACAAGGCTCATGGGCCCGCCATTCGAGCCCTTGCATTCGGCTCCGTTGAAGTTTCTGTTGTGGAAGACCGTGTTCCTTGTGGCCATCACCTGTGCACGACGCGTGGGAGAGATTCAGGCCCTTTCCTCCAAGCCTCCATACTTGACTTTCCACGAGACGAGGGTGATGCTGAGGACGCACCCCTCCTTCATGCCCAAGGTTTGGTCGGACTTCCATCTCAACGAGCCCTTGGTTTTACCAATCTTTTTCCCTTCGTCGCCGGCCAAGAGGACTTTGCACTCGCTGGATGTAGCTAGAGCGCTGAAGTTCTACGTGGACCGAACAAAGAGTTTTCGGAAGACATCACAGTTGTTTGTGAACTTTGGACCTGTGAACCAAGGGAAGGCTCTCTCAAAGGCTTCAATTTCCAGATGGCTCTCCGGCTGCATCATGCACTGTCATCGGTTGGCAAACCGACCGTCGCCCGGCCGTCCGAGAGCCCATTCGACCAGAGCGATCGCTGCTACCACAGCATTCTTGTCTGGTGTGCCCCTGCTGGACATCTGCAGGGCTGCTATGTGGATGTCGACGCATACCTTCACGAGATTCTACTGCGTTGACCGGGATTCCAGGGAGGAGTCCAGAGTCGGCCAGGCAGTGCTGCGCAACCTGTTCGCTTAAGGTGAGCCTGGTGAGGAGGTAAGAGATGCTTAATGTTGAGTTTTATGTAATGCTTAATGTTGAGCCTTGCCACCTCCCGTGGTTGTGCATGTGTGTACTGCTATGTATTCTTATATTCATGAGCATGTGAATCCATGCCAGACCCCATGCTGGAGAAGGAACAAGTTACTTACCTGTAACTGTTGTTCTTCAGCATGGGTCTGGCACGGATTCACATGCGAACCCTCCCTCCGTCCCCTCTGTGGCTCTTCACTTGGTAATACTGCCACTTTACGTGCTACCAAATCTGAGGATGGCTGCCAAGGGCGGGGCTTAGGGAGAGGGTAGTGCTTGGCTGGGGGCAGTATGCCCAGAGACCAGTGATTGGTTACTACTAAGAAAGACAGATCAGAAACGAAACTGATACTGATTTTTTCTTTACTGAGGATTCCCAGCCTGACGGGGAATATTCATGAGAATGTGAATCCATGCCAGACCCATGCTGGAGAACAACAGTTACAGGTAAGTAACTTATTCCTTATTGAGTATTGTGCGAAATCACGTGCTAGCTTCATTTTTTTTAGAGAATAAATATTTGTATACATTCCTGTTTAGATCAAATTTTGTGTTTCATTGTGTGGACTCATTGTGGACCCCTGACCCTCATCGCACTCGCCTGGGAGAATATCCTTGACTGATCTTCACGCTTACCTTGATTGGGTTTCGACTAACCTCTTAGAGTTCCCTGTTCACTATAACTAGGGTGGCCTCATGAAATCTGTGCACCAGGCAAGATTCTAGAAATGAATGACAAACAGCTCAGGCCCTTCTGGGGCAACTCCCTTTTTATTAGACAAACCAGTCCATAACCTAGCACACAGTAGTGAGACTGGTCGGAATGATGGTCTCATGAATATTCCACATCCTTTTTTGTATGTCTACATATGTCCTTGGCAGGTGTGGCTGTTAAGCCAATGGTCACAAGGTACAAGAATAATCTAATGGGTGTTTGCCAAAAGATAATGAAGGCCTTAAAGTGGTGGTAAGAGGAAAACCTTTTGTGAATCTGCCAGTGCAAGTGACAAACGATACATCACATGGTGTGCCGCGCACACTACCATGCTCTTACAGTGCAACATACATGGACACCTCATCAAGCAGTTCTACACATCCATGTGTTGGAGCTCTTATCCATCAAAAAAGGATTACACAGCTTTTGAACTCTGATCCACAGCAAGAGCGTCCTCGCACGGTACAAAAGCCATATTTTGCATTGTTAGCTACACATAGACAATGGTGCATTTACTTTCATGGAATTCTTTCAAATGGCAAACACACAAGCAAAGCCATTTTGGTGTTAATGTTTGAAGTCCTGCTTTTCGTGTGAAAGGGGCCTTGCAATTTCTTCTGCCAGTGTGAATTAAAGCTTCTTTTCCTTTTGTAATGACAGGGCTTTTTCACAAATCACCTCCTTGTTACTTGCAGAAGACCCCACAGTCTACCCTGCTAGGCCCATTTTCGGTGTGAAGGTCTTTTTATGAAGCCTGGCAGGTCATTTTTACAATGGGCTCTTCAGTTCTGTTTGTTGGGGCCTCGGATTAAACCCTACAGCCCATTCTTGACCTGCGCCTTCTCAACAAGTTACTGTGGGCTCTTACCTTCAAGATGATCACTCTCCAGCTTATTCTCACATTGCTGCAGGAAGAGGATTTCCTTTCGTCATAGACTTCAAAGACACATACTTTCATCTAGCAATTAATCTCTGGAACCAGAAGTAACTTTGATTCATTGTTGCAGGTCAAGCTCAGCGCCAGGGGTTTTCACAAAGTGTCTGGCTCCGGGGGATGCTCATCTATGTCACGGGTGCTCGTCTACCCGTACCTCAACGATTGGCTGGTTCGAGTGGACTCTCGTCCATTGGCACACAGTGGCCACGATCAATTGCTTTACATTGTTGGCGTTCTCCAACTTTGACAAGTTATTCTTCTCACTCCCACGCCCAGAGCACACCATATTCTTAGTTGCTTGGCTGAAGAAACAATCTTGCAACGCTACCGCTTTGGAGGACCGGGTGGAAGCTATACTAGCAAATGCTCTCCTACTCTCACAGAATTTGGGGTCAGTCCGCAGGTTGAAGTCCATGCTAGGGATGATGTCCTCCCGCATCCCGTTAATCAAGCACTGCAAGCTTCGAATGCAACCTCTCCAGGAAGTCCTCGATGCTTGATGGAACAAATCTCCAGCGCATTGGAGGACCGGATTCTTCTGATGTGCCCCTTTTTACTACGCTGTTCATTGATGGATGCTTTGCTTCAATATACCCATTTCGTCTCCCCGACCACCAGATCGCAGTCACTACGGATGTATCCCAAAAGGGCTGAGGAAGCCCACACAAGCTATCTCCTTACCAGGTGTCACTGGTTGCAAGAGGAGAAAACGTAGCACATCCGCATCCTAGAGCTAGATGCTGTGTTCTGGGCTCTGAAATCATTTTCACTGCAGCTTTAGAGCTGGGTGGTGCGTGTGTTTACCGACAACACAGCAATGTTTTACATCCGCAAGCAATGTGGCAACCATTCCTCTGTGGCATTAGTTGATGCTCAAGTCCTATGTACGTGGGCTCTGGCCCACAACCTCTTCATCCTGGTCATCTACTGTGGACACACAACACAGTGAATTCCCCCAGCAAGAAGTTGAAAACCTGCCTCAAATGGGAACTTCTGGACTATCAAGTTTGTCGCATCTTCAGCATTTGGGGGGAATGCCTGATGGCGATCTCTACATGACCAAGGTGAACAAGAAGAGTGTGACCTTCGCCAGCAGATTCCACCACTTAGGGAGCTTGTAGGACGTCTTCACGGTCCCATCAGAAGGCGTATTCCTGTACGCGTTCCCTCCAATTCCTCTGGTTCCCTGAGTCATCGTTGTGTTCAGACGGCAGTAAAAACTGATATTGGTGGACCCAGCTTGCCTGAGGCAATACTGGCTAGCGGATCTTCTCACCTTGTCAGCAGCACCTCCCATCTAGCTTCTGCAGCTGGTCAGTCTTCTGTCCAGAGACCCAGGAGCAGTGCTGCACCACAACCCAGCCTCCCTCAGTCTGACGGCATGGCTCCTACTTTCTTAGTGTTTGGGGCTGTACTGTTGCCTCAGGGCCATTCTGGCAGAAGCCACGGCTTCCTCCAGCTTCCTGCTATAAAAGCAAGTGGCAGCGAGGTCTTGACATCTTCCTTGTGCATGCTCCCGATGTCCTGCCATGCCTGTTGTCATTGGTCTGAGCCAGTCCTGCTCACTTTCACCAAGGTACACCTGGCTGCCATTTCCCGGTTCACGTGTTCCCCCTGGACGCCATCCCTGTGAGCTAACAGGCTCCTCATGCAATTCCTTTGATGGCTGTTCGACTCATTCCCTTATGTCAGAGCGCCTGTTCTCCAGCATTGGTATCTTTCATAGATTCGCATGCAATCCTCTCCCCTATCCTGCTTCGCTCTTCTTGGCTCAAATAACCACATTCATGTGCGCATGCCAAAATCTCAACATGGTCTCCAGGGATTGAGCTAGGGGAGACTTGTCAGTTGGCTGCGGGCCAATATGACCCAAAAAACTAATAGAACACCGAAGTGACAGAAGTTTTAAAATGTAACTTCTTTACTATTACCCAGGATTCCCAGCCTGACTGGGAATATTGAGAATGCATGTGAACCTATGAAGGATACCAGTGCTGAAGAACAGGTGTTGCAGGTAAGTAACACATTAATGTACTTGGTTGTAGGTGCATATATCATTGACGTGTCAACACAAGGTCTCAAGTAGCTATGCATTCACACCATACATTATAGCACCACCACAAGGCCCCAAGAAGCTATCCTTCTGATGCTTGTTAATCTGCTTAGAATCGCATGCTGTGCATATAGTCTGACATCCAGTGGTCACCGCAGAGTATTGCATCTTGTCTTTAGAGAATCAAAAGGACGTCAACATGGCCGTGACTGTAACACTATCCCTAACGTGACGTGTATTGTACCCAAAATCACTCACGCGTCAAGGTCCCTCAGATTGTTTTTTTCATCCCAGCAAACTGGTCGCCCTAAGCTGAGCTTGTACAGAGACATTGTTTATTGTCCCATCCGTCCTGCCTATCGATGGCTTTTCCGGATCTCTGCTGAAACCTCCATGGACCTTCGACGGATGGTGATCCAGTCAGCGTTGCTGACCACGTGGCAGGGCCTTCCGGCCGGCCTACGCAGTAGGGAGAGTGGGGTTGAGGTGGACATTTCTGTAAAATCTGAGAATGCCTTTCTCTTTCCTCTTTCCTCTTCTTTGGTCTTCGTCACTTTCCCTATCCTCAGCTATGGGAGAGGACTCCATTTGGGTTTTACCCCATTTGCAAGGGCACATTTCCTTGGAGAGCTGAGCATTGACGGTGTTACCGTTGCTTGACCCTCGATAACGATGAAAAAGGTTATGCGGCTTGCAAGCTCCTCCTTCCGAAGACATTAAAGGAGCACTGTGTCAAGCGGTGGGCGGCCTACGGGATGTCGAATGCCGAGTCAAGTTCTGCCGCAACCGCCGAGTGCGACGAGGGCATCAGTGATGAGCAGGTCTCTGACTCAGAGGTTGTTGACCTTTCAACAGAGCGCTCCTGCTCCGAAACGTCTGTCCCGGCCCCGACAGTCACGGCTCAGGCACTGCTATGGGAACTGTACACCCCGGCGACAAAGACAAACAATTGCACCTCACTAAACATACAACCCCCGACTAGTCTTTGACAAAGTCGAAGCGGTCCACAGCGCCAACGGGCACACCGAAGGTTTCGGCTGTGCCCGCTGACCTTCAAGATCGGCAGCCCTCCCTGCAGATGCATCTAGCGACTGGGCACTCGACAGTGAAGGGCACTACACCCAATATTCCAAAACCCGTCGAGACGCATCGTAATAAGGCATCTGTCGACGACAAGACTCCGGTTCTGCCAAAGACTGTACAGCCGCAGGCCCAGGCTATGCGTCTCCCTACTGCGGAGAACATTACAGAAAGCATTGCGAGGATTGTTTCGGTGGATGCTCAAAAGCATCAGTCAAGGGATTCGCCAACGGCCACGGGAAAGCCCAAGGATTTGTCGAAATCCAAAGATAGGCTGAAGGAAATACCGGAACCATCCGGCAAGCCTAAGGACAAGCGCAGGGACACGCAACCTCTGTCGGTCCCCCGGGAAGAGTTTTCAGAAGGCGAAGAAGGTATTTCTTCGGCTTTGAGACAAAAATCTCGACGTTTAGCGTCAGAGGATTATAATCAAGAGCCCTTTCCACCTTTGGACCACTCTAGGTCTTCTGTTTGATTTAGGGAAAAATTTGAAAATTGAATGGAGAGGTTGGATAGGTTTGTAACGCTCTGAGCAATCCACCCTAAGAGACCACAGGAAGAAGCCCTTTTGAACTCTGCGGCTAAATTTCCAAGACACTTTGATCCCGTTCATGTGGAGGATGTGTACACTTACGACCTCACTGAAGAGGAGGCTCCTGCAGACAGTCAGGATGATGATCACTTCATTGACACTGAGCTTATGCATGACCCCATAGAGGGGTGGATGGAAACCCGGATATGGGAGACCCTCAGCCTTGGCAGTCTCCAAATCCTTCTCCAGATCCTGATGCTTTGTGTTTAGATTCCCCATAGACCACTCCCACTAGACAGCACTCTCCAGTGGACGATCAAATGACGTTTAACACCATCTTGCGCAAAGCAGCAGAACGTTTCAAGATCGCCACCGATTAAGCTGTTCCTGAGGCTGACTTTGTGGAAGACATACTTAAAGAAAAACAACCAGCCAGCCAGGCTATTCCTCTTCTTAACTCAATTAAAAAGCGTCTGGCTCCCTCGTTATCAACACCTGCCCTCACAAGAGCAGTTGATCCAAGGATTGAGAAGCTATTTCGGCCTTCCCCCTCTGATCCCCTTTATATCAGAGGTCACTCCACCCCAAACTCATTGGTGGTGACCACTACAAGAAAAGGGGCAGGTGTTCCCCTGTCAACTGGGGAGGCACCCCCTGACAGAGTGTAAAAGACTATGCCCTAGGGAAGAGGGTCACGGCTGCAGCAGCCTTTTCTACACGCATTGCTAGCAATACTTCCTTGTTAGCCAGCTGTGTGGATGCTCAATGGGCTTTGTTACAGGAAGGCCTGCAGGAGGTTCGTGAACCGCTACATACTCGGCTTCTGTCCACGGTAACAGAGGGCAGACAAGTAAACCAAAGTATATTCAAGAACACTTTCGATTCCGCTGAGACAGCGGGTCGATCGTTGGCTCAGGGCACCCTCCTAAAGAGACATGCGTGGCTAGGAAATTCTGGGTTCAAGCCAGAAACTCAACAGTCACATATTAATAAACCCTTGGAAGAATCCAACCTATTTGGAAGAGAGTTCGACAAAGCTCTCGGGACTGTACAGAAGGAGCACGACACAGTGAAGACGCTGGATCAGATAACACAAAAGCCCTCGACAAGGCGAGGAACTGGGTCCAGACGCCTTTTTCGTGGCCAACGATTTCCCCAAAACCAGTACAACTCTGGAAACAATTGGTCTTCTCCACAAGGAACCAACGGATACACCACCCCATATCCCCAAAGGGGTCAGCGTCTTGGGAAACGAAGGAGCCGTAACTCTACCCCCAGAGACTCCCTGGCCTCAGGTTCAAAATGACCCGAAGATCCGGGTCCCCTCCCATGACACCCCGGTCCGGGGCTGGCTTACATCATTCCTGCAGGCATGGGAGGGAATAACTACAGACCAATGGGTGCTAAAGACCGTGGCCCACGGGTACTGTATAGAGTTCTCTCAGTCTCCAACGTTCAGACCTCCACGCGCAAGACGACTGACAGACCATCTGCGTACCCTTCTTTAGGAAGGCGAGACGTTACAAGAAAAGGAAGCTATAGAGGTCGTTCTTCTTTCACAGGTAAACAAAGGTATTTATTCAGTGTACTTCCTTGTACGCAAACAGGATCTAACCATGCACCATGTATTAGATCTGCGCCCAGCGAACAAATTTGTAAATCCACAAAGTTTTGCATGGTCACTCTGCAGGAAGTAATTCCCCTGCGCTCACAGGGGGATTACATGGCAGCACTGGACATGAAAGATGCATACTTTCATATTTCTATTTTGCCGGCGCACAGAAAATACCTCAGATTGATGATACAAGATGAACACTATCAATTCAAGGTACTACCCTTCGGCATAGCCTCTGCACCAAGGGTATTTACAAAGGTACTAGCAGTGGCAGCAGCACACCTGCGCAGGCAATACATCCCGGTTTATCCTTGCCTCGACGACAGGCTCATAACAGGGGACTCTTAGGAAACCTGTCTGTCAAATACCCAAAGAACAATAGATCTTTTACTCCGTGTGGGATTCTCCATCAACGAGAAGAAATCCAGCCTAGACCCCTGTCAGGTCAAACAGTTCCTAGGGGCTCTAATTCGAACAAAGGACGGCCTTGTCTTCCCCTCCAACGAGAGGGTCCAAAACATGCTGTTTCAAATCCCTCAATATGTAGCCAGTCGAGAGGTGACGGTACACAAGGCTATGCGACAGTTAGGAATGATGGTGTTGTGTATTTATTTGGTTCCTCATGCGCGCTTGCGCATGCGTCCAATGCAGGAGTGGCTCAACAGCCAGTGGTGTCAGGCCAGCGGACAATGGGACGATCTAGTGGTTGTCTTGCCACCCTCGTTCTCTCGCTACAGTGGTGGTCGAGGTAGAACCTCTTGAAAGGGAAATCCTTCACCACCCCCGTAGTGGAGGCCACTCTAACTACAGATGCATCTCTCACAGGGTGGGGAGCTCACTTGCTTTAACACACAGCGCAGAGAGTTTAGTCGTCAGACATGGCATCCAACCACAAAAACCTTTTGGAACTGTTAGCAGTATTCAAAGCGCTGAAAGCTTTTCAAACTCAACTGTAGGGAAAGACGGTCCTGATCCTCACAGACAGCATCACGGCCATATACTATCTGAACAAACAAGGGGGCACTCGCTCTCTAGGGCTGTCCAAACTGTCCCAGAACATTTGGAAGTGGTCTCTCAAACAGAACATGTTTCCGCTGTCTCAACATGTTCCTTGAAAACTCAAATTGTCTGGCAGACAACCTCAGCAGAGATTTCCCACTACCAGTAGAGTACGAATGATGATTACATGAAGACATCTCCAACATTTTCGCTGAATGGGGTTTTCCAGAGATCAACTTGTTCGCAACTCTGGAGAATGCTCAATGCCAAGATTACGCTTCCAGGTACCCCCAGAACCGGTCCAAGGGGAATGGACTCTGGATAACATGGTTAGGGAAATGTGTTTACGCTTTCCCCCCTGACTCCCCTTCTCAACAAGGTAGTCCACAAGATGCACCAGGAACCAGTCACAATATTGGTGGCCCCGCCAAACCTGGTTCACTCATCTAATGGAATGTGTCGATCTCCTCCGATGAAACATGGACATACTCAGGGAGGCAAGAAAACCTAACACTAGATATTGCTATTCCAGTAAGTGGGAGCGTTTTGTCATCTGGTGCAACTCACGCGTCCACCCCATCGACTGCTCTCCTACAGATATATTTTTTTGTACCCGATTCATTAACTTGACTCAGGCCTGGTCTTTAACTCTCTAAAGGTTCACTTAGCTGCTCTTTCAGCCTACACTACATCACCACAGAAGGTGTTGTGGTGGAAGATGCCAGTTAAGGCTTTTATGGAAGGCGTAAAGAGAATTCACCCTCCCATTTCTAACCCTGCTCCTGGATGGGACCTGAATGTGGTGTTGACCAGACTTGTGGGGTCTCCTTTTGGGCCCATGCTTAAAGCAAGTCTCAAAGATCTCACCTACAAGACTGCCTTTTTAATAGCTATTACTTCCATTAGGAGAGTATGTGAACTACAAGCGCTCTCAGTTCTAGATCCCTTTGTAATAGTTCAGAGATAAGGTGGTTCTGCGCACTCACCCTAGGTTTGCGCCTAAATTCATTTCAAAGTTCCATGTGAACCAATACAGAGAACTACCAACGTTCTTTCAGAACCCCTCAAACAATGATAGAAAGAAGACTGCACACACTTGATGTACGCAGAGCAGTCATGTTTTACATGAAAGAACTTAACCACTAAGGAAAACAAACCAGTTTTTCGTTTCAGTGGCAGCAGGTAGAGGAGAAGACCCGGTCTCCAAATCTACTATCTTTAGGTGGATTGTCAAATGCATCACACTCGGTTACACTCTTGCTAAGAGAGAACTGCCCTTCAAGCCTAGAGCGCATTCTACTCGAGGCACTGGGGCATCCATAGCATTAATTTCAAAATGTTCCCCTAGAGTTCATTTGCAAAGCGGCAACCTTGAGTTCTGTACACACCTTTACAAAACTCTATTGCCTAGACACTCATTCTAGGTCTGATTCTCAAGTGGCACAGGCTAAGACATCTTTTTACTACTGTTCCTTCTCGCATCCCACCTCCAACTCCAGGTACTGCTCGCTAGTCTGTGCACAGCATGTGATTCTAAGCAGATAAACAAGCACCAGAAGACATGCATTACTTACCGTAAAAGCATTTCTGATTTATTTTTGTATCTGCTTAGATTCACATGCACCCACCCTTCCTCCCCGCTCAGATGGAAGGATCATAGACATCTTACTACTTTCTCTCTTTTCTGTACTCCGAGTGTTCAGAGGCACCCTCATGGCAGAAAAAATACAATCGGAGGGAACTCGACGCGTGAGGGATTTTGGGTAAACTACAAGTCTGGGATAGTGTTACGCCCATGTCGACGTCCCCTTTTGATTCTCGAAAGACGAGATGCAATACTCTGCAGTGACCACTGGATGTCGGACTATATGCACAGCATGTGAATCTGAGCAGATACAATCAGAAATGCTTTTATGGTAAGTGGTGCATGTCATTCTATGCACACACATATACAACTTTTTCTAAAAACATGCAAGTGCCCTGGAGTGGAGTGGTTTTGTGCCTACTTGAACTCTAGAAACCTTCAACGCTCTTTCAATGTTAAAGGCTTCACCACCTCCAAGATCGCAGAATGGAATATTAGTGTTGCTCACAACCCAGTTTGCTTTTTCATGCTCTTCAAATATTGAATGGTGTGACTGTTTGAAAAACACTCATTTATGCCATCAGCTCAAAATAACGTTGAAAGGTAAGAGTGAATGATTACCGGCTGGTCAATCTGTTTCGATTCTCCGGTCCTGCACTCTGGCGAGGGTGACTTGAAGGAGGGGGGAAATCTTGTCTCTGAAGGACTAACTGGAGCTCACCAAAGTTCTGGGAGGATTCATTCACAGGAAGACGATGCACTGCAATTGGTTCGGAGGTCCCCTGGTATTGGCGGTTTGCAGCCCTGGAAGGTCACAGCACATCTACAGAATGGCTCCTTTGGCAGGTCGACATATGGCTAGTTGGTCCAGCCAGCCAAAGAGGAGGAGTCAAAACAAGGCCAGGCAAGCAGTGGGCTCTTGGTGGTTACTGGAAGGGTATGCCTGCGTCTCTCGACGTCTTCTTCAGATCTTCTGTTCCAGTGGTCAACTTCCCTTCTGCCTCAGGAACTTTCACACTCATCCTCTGCAAACTCAACATGCAGTTTACATAAAAGGCAGATGGCTGTCAAATCAGGAAAGCCAGCCCCTCAGCGTGATCTGGTTCCTTTCAGCCACATCAACAGACAAAGGATAGTGGAGTATCAGGATCCTCCCATGCTTTCTGTGCCCACAGACACATTGGAGCCTTGGCAGGCTACACGAAGGGTCATGCAGAAGACCAAACTCAAATCAGGACCTCCCGACCCGCAGCATTGCAGAAGGACCAAGAAACAACAACCACACAAATGGCGAAAAAAGAAAGGATCCACCATGTTGGAACAAGGCTAAACCTCCAGTGTTTAGCCGCAGTTGTGAATACACCCTGCGGTGGAAAATTGCACAAAAGTCGGTCGAACACGTTCCCTGCCACCAGCCGTAACTATAGGGTTGTTACTGTAACAGAAAAGCTGCAAGAGCAGAGAGGGGGCGGATACTAGTTACCCCTTCAGCACTCCGCACAAGTTGGTGTGTGCTGATCTCTCAAAAGGAAAAGCAAGCAAGGAAGGATGAAAAAAAAATCCCCCTATCATTGAACAGTTTTTCTTAAGAAAAATAAAATATACAAAGGGGAGCCCAAAGGGCTCCCAGCAACACTGCACATAGGGTGATGTGGGCTGCAAAAGTAAACACAGATGCCTTTAAAAGGTATGAAGGAAAGCAGGACTCTATAAAGATGACGTAAAACACACAGAACAGGGTTCCCATGATCCGAGCAGAAAGAATAAATGTGGGGAAAAGGCTTCCCCTCATTCAGGAGAACAAGAACAAGGCAGCTAAAAATGCTGTGCGTCTCACTAGGAAGAGGGGATTAAGCATAACACTAATAAATCTCCCTATCTAGTGGTGTGTGGATACTTTGTCCCCTTTTTCTTTTTCAAAAACGTATTCTGCATGTAGATCCTGAGCCAGCTGGTGGAAGAAGATACCTATTTTTCCCATTGCAGAATCTTGTATTACTTTTTTCCATGCAATATTGCATTTAGGAATGATATTTTTGATGCTTGTGAATCTGCTTAAAATCATATGCTCTGCATGTAGTCCGACATCTAGTGGTTTTAGCAGAGTATTGCATCTTTGAAAAAAAGATCAAAAAGGGGCATCGACCTGGCCATGTCTGTAACACCATCCCTAACGTGACGTGTAGTGTAACCATGTTCCTTTGCGCGTCGCAATCTGCAACCCGCAAAACACCCCCACCGCCCTCCCCTCCCATAAACCCCCTAACGCCCAAACCCCCTGAACACCCCTACCCTGCCACCCCCCCCCCACCCCCCCAGCCCCCCACGAGGCTATTTTTTTTCCGCCTGGTCACTTTCAGGCATAGCTTGTTTTAACGAGAATTGCTGCTGTTCCACATGTCTTGGATGCATCCATCGACGATTGTTCCCGTTTGCCGTCCTGTGACTCTTCGCTGTTAATTACAACTAGACGGCTGTTGTCGGCCTTTGCCTGCAGGCATCGGCCTTAAAATAGGGGAGTGTGATGGCCCATTTCTCGACACATTTCTTCGAGAATACCTTTTCTTTCCTTTCCCTCTTCCTTTACTTCTCTGGCGGCTCCTTTTCCACTTTACAGTGGAGAGAACTCCATTTAAAGTTTGCCCTTCCTGTAACAGATTGTTTCCTTGGAAGGACACTCATATGGAGTGTAATAATAGTCTACCTCGGGACCACGATGAGTGGCGTTGCAAGGCCTGTTGACTCTTTAGGCCCAAGATGTTTAAATAGAAAGGCACACAAAGTGGTGAGTGGTCTTTACTATGCAGGCCGAGATTCATTCTCCCCCCGGCACCTTGGACAAGGACTCTTCGAGCAGCCACAGCTCCGCTTCGGAGGCCCAAGACATTGTTGCAGAGTTGCCCAACTCCCACGTGCCTGTCCCCAGCCCCACTAGGCATGCCGAACACATTGCTATGGGAAAATCACACACTGGCGACAGGGGCACACTCACTTCCCAAGTCCAAGTGCACAACCCCTCGGCCTCCTTTGACAGAACCGTTAAAAAGGTCTCTGACAACCGTGGGCCCGTCGTAAAGTTTCGGCGGGGCCTGATGAACCTGAGGGTTTCCAAGCATGCTGGGCCTCGGCTGTCTCAGATGGCACATGGTCCCAAGTACCGTTACCCAAGGTGCTGCCCGATAGTTTTGAAGCATCGGAATGCGCTCCTTTAGTTAAAACTCATCCTAAATTGAGGGAGAAGCATGCCAAGTCCCCTCATGGTTATGGAACCCAAAAGGCCCCTTCCCTGCCCTCTGGGTATACCCAGGCCTCCACTCCTTTGTACCGGTCCCTTCAAGGGCTTAAATGCCCAGCTCCTTCTGAACCAGCCTTTTCACTTGCAGAAACATCAACACTGTATGGAGGAAGTTTCTTAATTTATTGGATTCTCAGATAAAATTGATTAAATTCTTAAACGGTCCTGTTCCTTTGAAGAAGGATCTCATAGACCCTTGAAGTCTCCTAGGCTTCACTCACCGAAGGCTCACTGTGCTTCTCTACAAAAATTGCCTGATCCCTCTGAAGACTTTTCAAGATGATCAGTATGACTAGGATGATGAGATCTACCATGTTCCGGATCGTGATGATGGCTCCCAGGACCCTATTTCTCACGATGCAGATACTTGGATTCCTGCAGATGAATAGGGTAATTAGCTCACTACCTCCCCTCATGAGGCAGCGGCAGATCATTTTTTTGGACCCCCTCTTGTAGCCCAACCCAGAGAGGCTTCCCCCATAGATGATGAAATGCTGTTCAATACTATCCTTTGGAAAACTGCTGGCCATTTTAAGATTGTCACTCGGGAGGCGGTGCTTGGCTGACTTTGTGGAGGGTCATACTTAAGGAAAAAGTTCCATTCAGCCAGGTTACCCGGCACCTTAACTGCATTAAGAAGTGCATTCCCCCCCTCCTGGCTTATGCCCTCCCTTATTCGAGGGGTGAATCCACTGATTGAGTAGAGGTTTTGCCCTGCGCCCTCTAATCCACTTTATTTCTGGGGTCATTCCGTCATAGACTCCCTGGTTGCTACCACGACTAGAAAACGTCCAGGAGTTCACCTGTCTTCAGCCGAATCTTCCCCTGATGAAGACGCTTTGGGCAAAATAATTAGTTCTGCGGCCTATACTAACTGCATCACTATCAATACCACTCTCATTGCTTGCTTCAGTGATGCTCAATAGGGTCTGGTTCAAGATGGTCTCCAAAATGTGCCTAACCAATTATGATCACAGCTACTTGCAGTGGCGCAGGAAGGACATCAAGTTGCTCAGAACAGCTTAAACAAGCTTAGCGAAGAGACAGCAGGTAGCGTGGAGGCTGAGGCCACTCTTAAAACGCCATGTATGGCTTAAACATTCCGGGTTTCAACCTGTGATGCAGGCCTAGCTCATTAACAAACATTTCGATCATTCGGTTCTCTTCTGAAAGTCATTGGACAACGCTCTTGAGACCGCAAAGGAGGAGAATCGGATATTAAAATCTCTTAATCAGATCTCTAGCAGACCGTATGTACAACACAGGGTCTTCAATACCTGCTAGTCCTTTTTCTGGCAAACCTCCTCCCGCAAATGCTCAGGGTGCCTATGGTACAGGGGGATCATCCTGGTATTCTGGTCCAGGAACATCCGGTACTTATCAAACCCCTCCACAACAGAGATTTCGGCTTGGCAAAGGTAGCAGAAGAAATGCAGCAGCCAGAGGCTCCTCTGCCAGCAAATGACTCTACAGTTTGGATCTCCTCCTATGCCTCTCCTATGCATCGTTTTTGGATCCAATTCCTGGGGGCCGAAGAGTGCGGGAGGATTACCTGGGTGAGGGGTCCTCTGGGAGTGAGAGTGGGAGACTGGACGGCAAGACGTGTTATCCCCTTCCCTGTAACACCTTTGCTCCATCCTACCAGGTAGGATACTTAGGAACTCCGCCTCTCCCACCCCCTTTTTCCAACACAAACACTTTCTCACGGACAACTAACTGTGAGAGAAAACGGACTAACACCCGACCGATATACCTGACATATCCCAGTGCAATGGTGAGGCAGGGTCAAGCAATTAAACTGAAAGCCCCTCAATTTAACTGTTAACTCCCCCTCTAACGTGAGGGTATTCATAGTAAGTACCTAGTGTCTATCCTCCAGTATATCAACTACAATCAACTTCGGTGACCTCAAAACCATCACTGTGGAACACCTGCAGTGTCTGCACACTGCTATGGTCTGCCTTTCTATCCGAGACAGCGGACTCTGCGGCCATGCTTGGGGGCCACTCAGCCTCGCAGTTCCCTTGGAGGTCTATATGCTTGCCCACGGGTTTGGGCACAACTGACGGCAAATCCAAAAAGTAAGAGTACGTACAAACAATTCTGGCGATCAAGCTCGGGGCCTTTCCCTCAGCTGCCCTTTTTCATTGCTGCTGTGATCCGCTCTCTGTTTAGGTGATGCAAGTCTCTGCAGATTTGCGTGTCCACTGTCCCGCTGATTCACGGTGTGGGTTCTCCCGAGGCCTACGCTGGTTCCATTATCTGTCCTGCAGCCTCCTCCAGCAGCTGTAAAATCCCATCCTCCGCCAACATGATTTCACTTGTCTCCGGGAGGGCGCCAGGGGCCTTCTCTCTTGCCTGCAGGGTTTGAATGCAGTCTTGTAAGCCAGGCGTCAACTTTGGTGCCTCCATGCTGAGGCCGTTGACAAGCTGCCCCCCTCCTCCCACCATTCCCATGCTTCTTCGGGCATGTTGCAGAACCAGTGGTCGTCTTTTTCATCCATGCAGGGTTTCCGCGACATGTATCAAATGTCGTCTCGCAGCACTCTATTCATCTCCTCAAAATGATGGCGTTTTTGCTCTACCGGCTTTGTGTATTCCAGGAACACCATCATAGTGGAGTTCGCAACTTCTGCCTGCAATAGTACATGTCGGCCCCGGAAGTTGAAAATCCTGGTCTGCGTCGGGCACCCGGAGATGGTCTCTGCACAGGTACCCTGTGGGCCTGTGCCACCACAAACCATTGTGAGAGCCCTTTCCTGCATAGGTGTTCCAGGAGCCATTCCTCAAACGGCTCTCTCCACATTCTCTGGGAGGCCCACTATCCTTGCATTGTTTCTTCTTAACCAGCCTTCTGCGTCCTCTTTGCATGCCTTGAGGACCCTGGTCGACTGGATCAGCATGGCCGCTTGTTTCTTTAGGGCCTGCTCTTCTTCCATGTTCGTGACTCTCAATTCTGGTGCTTTCTGTCTCTCCGCTGCTTTCTGCATATCTGCTCTGAACACGGTTAGTTTTTCCCCCATCATGCCGATCCTGGTTTTCTGCACTCTTCTGGGGTCTTGTATCGCTTGTGGGACCTCTGTTGTTCTGTTCTCCTGTGGTAATGGCAGAGGGGAGACCATGGAGGGCGGCTGCTGGATCGGGGCTGTATATTTGTCCGTCTTGGGCTGCCTGCTCTTTCCTCTCATCAGAATGTTGTGTATCCACCTTCCCCGGTCAGCCAAAAGGGAGCTGATCCGGAGCCCTGAGTAGTAGTCTAGTCAGACTGTCTCGGATGCCGCAGCCATCTGCTCTCAGGTGGGGGGTGAAGTGGGAGAATGGAAGAACAGACTCCCGCCCTTCCCCTCTCGCGCTTGGCCTAGAGGATCACGGCCTAGACACCCGCCACGAGAGGAGTTTGCCTATCTTACCAGACGACCAAATACCCTGGTACAGGAACATACGGATGTGCCCACCTACCTGCCCAGCAGCCCGCCCTGCCCATGCCGACACCTGCGGCATGGATCAACTCGACTAAACCTACACGTCGTTAGAGATGCCATGACGACCTAGCCAACGGTCAGCACACCTGTGCAAACATGCCCACCGGACACTCCCACACCAATCCACACGAAGAACATACTCAGTGCTATGACGTAGGCGACAGACATACCCACGGACGTGCATCTTTATTATTTTCCACATAGGCTCTCAAAATGCAGAAACGCAAGACGCATAATGAACTTATCTAAAAAGGCTTGCTCACGCTTCTTCTAAGAACCATGTACCATAATGAAGAATATAACAGAGACACGATACTGAGGATAGAGCAATATGATACCGTAACCTAAAGCGCTCTGCATCAAACGGTTCCACCTATGCACCAGGCCCAAGTAGGCCGCAAGCAAAAGCTTCCATGAACATTGAATGAGCAAGAGCTCGATTGCTGACCCTGCAGAATGAGCCCGGCGAAAGCACACAGCCAAGGGCACGATGTTGCAATCTCGCACGCCGCAAGCCGACGCCAAGGTCGCACCTGCAAGATAAACCAGGCACACAGTGGGAAAAACAATATTAATTGTGCTGAATTTTGCCTCAAACACGGTCCCACCTCACGTGACAAAGCCAAACCTGACAGGATGCCAAGCCCAGGAGGAAGGAGACGCCTGAATCCCACGTTTCAAGACACAGGCAGATAAAATTAAAAGACTCATTGGACATCTGCAGCAGTGGGAGTAGTCGACCTCCCAACATATGAATAAATCCTCGCATTGTTTACACCTACCCATAGTAAAACATTGTTGCAAATGACAGGTGCACCGCGAGCTGGGAACAGCGATAGTCCCAGACTGGGAGGCTCGTGAGCGGACCAATCAGAACATGGGGTTCTTATCACTGACGCCATTAACATTGACCAATCCTCAGAGGTCTTCATGTAACAACTTTCATGTATCAAATTGAAGGAACAGCCCAAGTATATCACCTGACTAACCCTCAACCACTAACACCGTTCTCTATATGTATGCTATACTAACCCTACCACTCGAGTAACCAATCCAGAGTGGAAATAGGTTTTTTGCTAAACTTTCTAAGGTGACGCAAGTAGCGCGTCATACTAAGGTAAAAAGGGCCTGCGAGCCCCACGATTGTGTGTGTGTGTCAGGACGGACGCGTACGATCCTTGACCCATCCCTGCCGTTTTGTCTAATAAACAGCAGAATCACCTTGCTTCTTGCGTGTGTCTCATACTCTATCTCTTTTGGGATATACGGGAGGAGTTGGGGCCTCCCTGCCCGGAGGTCGACGGACGGCCCGGCCGACCCCGGCAGAATTTCCCCCCCGACAGGGGGTTGCCCCTTATTCCAGATGTGTGAGGGGTAGGTATCCGCAGGGTTTTCTTAAGTGCCCGAAATGCTATTCCCTTCGGGCCCCTTAGGCCTGGTGGTGTTAGTCCGTCTTCTCCCCTCTGCGAGAGTGCTGGGGGTCTGCTGCTGGGTAGGAAGATGCCCCCTGGAGTGCTGTCATGGCCTTGCCTCCTACCTTGTTGGCTCTTAACCTGCTGGCAGTTAGCCTGAAGCTCTTTTTCGCAGCCCCCAGCACGGCCATTGGTTGTACCAGCCACCGGATCGGGCTCCTGCCCTCTTCAGACTGTGTTGCGGCTACACGTCCAGCCTAGTGTGCACCCGAGCTGGGCTTCATGCCCCGGTGAATGCCGGTGTTACGGAGCAACAGTCTGTCTCCTGTCCTCTGGATGTTTTTATTCCCTGTCCCTGGAAGCCCTCTCCTGCAGGGATGCCAGATCGTTTGCTGGCACTGTGCAGGGTGATGCGCAGAAGCCTCGGAGTTCTCTCGTGGGGGCTGCCTCCTCCCTGCCACCTGCTTCCTTCACAGCTGTCCTCAGGCAGGCAGCCTACAGAGGCCCTGACCCCCCTCCACGCTGTCTTCTGGTGTCTCGTTTGGTGTTGCGGTGGGTCGACGCCCCTGCTCTCCATCATACTGCCGAGGTTCCCGGGTCTCGGCCCGCCAACAGCTGCAGCAGACTCTCCGGCCATCTGGGAGCACCTTCAGTGTTTTGCGATTCTCCCTCTGTTTATTTCGCAAGGATGGAAGGCATCTCCACATTTCGTGGTGGGCAGCACTCTGATCACCTTTTCCGCTACCCAGATCTTGTCTTTGTTTCCAACAGAACATCGCGGGTGGTGACCAGATCTTCCCTAAAGCTTTACTGCATCAGTCGCCTGCCGTTCACGCCCTCAAGCACCTACATTTCTTTGGTAAAAAATTAACTTTGTAGATGAAGCTTTATAAAAAATATTTTAGCATGAAGTAATAAACCTCGAGAGCTTACAGATATTGCACACACATTTTTATGCCCACATGCTGTAGTGAAACCTGAGCCCTCTCAGCTGCTATGAGTTTTTCAATCACGTCTGCAGTAAAAGTTAAACCAATTCAAGCTGATATAGTCAGGGATTCTTTTAAGCCCTCGAAGTTAAATTTATATTACACTTATGAGGCCAACTCTTAAAATGTTTGTTTCCTTGGATACTCGCCATATCCTTCCCCTTCTCTGTTCCTTACATTTTACCTTTTACATTGGATATTATTCAGCACTTGCAGCTAGGCCAAGCCTCAGTTACCGAACCAATTATATATGACCTGGTGCAATAACCTTTCTCTGAAGGGAGTGCGTGCTAACCAATCACCCTCATAAGAAAGCACAGGTTTGGACTCGTCTGTTCTCAATATTTTCAGACCTATTATTGGTCTTCCAAGGCCCACAAAGGTACTGAGAAACGTGGTGGCCATTCAACTTCTGAAATTTGTGGGAGGAATAGTATTCTTGATTTGTTCCATTATGGGTTCTGTCAGACGTGGCACTGAGACTGCTCTTGACTTGGTTTCGGATGAGGCGTTTCAGGCAGCAGATAAAGGAACACCAATACTTGCTATAATGCTAGACTTACCAGCTGTTTTTGATACGGTTTAACACAGCCTTTGTTTGGTGTGCCTTTCTACTATTAACAGAACTTCAGACATAAGCCTCAAATGGTTTTGTTACTTTCTTTCCAAGAGAGACACAGTCCAAAGGGTGTCATCTTCATTTCTAAACCTGCCATAGTCGACTATAGTGTTGTATATCCAGTGCTCTTTACAATCTGTATGCAGCCTTTGTTGGATCTGATAACAAAAATGGGCACACCTTTACACTCTTATGCAGATGATACTGTAATATATATATTTAAACCTTCTGATTAGGGATTGGATGAATCTCCAGGACCTTCGAGGATTTAAATGGTGCAAAAACAGTTAATTCTCCTTAACCCTTGCTAGCAGTTTGGTGGGCAGAGCACCCTGCCAAGTGGATACTTCCTTTTCTGGAAAGGTCGAAAATCAGAGCATTACATGCAGCCCTCCAGATATTATTTTGAAGTAAGAGTATTTTACTCCCTATTTTTTAAAGTAGGGAGCAAAATGATTTTGGGGAGTAAAAATATGTCAATTTCCCAATGGGAGTATTTTATAATTGAGGAAAAATGTTACAGGGAAACAGACATGTTTTTGTATTACTTATTCCTTTGCACCTTGTTATGCATGTACATTAAAAGATGCATGTTTACGTCTTCTGATCAGGCAGAAATCGTAATTTCTTCCTCTTGTACTACTGGTCCAAGCATATCCATGGAGCGTTTTGGCTGAAAGCAGGGGTACATGGTCCTATATATCTGTTTCCTATTTTTTGTTGGGAGTATTTTTTATGGAGTAAAAGTGTCCGATCCACCCCTTATCTGTATGACTGATTACATGACATAATGATTGATCTGGGATTGAAATCGAAAATTAATGCAGTCCTTCAACTTGGTTTGTTCCAACTTTAATTCCGAAAGATGACCTTCATGTCCTAGGACCAAGTCTTCATATCTCAGACGCTTGCATCTTGAGGGGCATTTAGGAGGAGTTGGCGCACACAGAAAATAAACGAACAGTACAGACAGTTTCGTTTCAGAATTATGTGCAAATGTTCGTTGTCCCAACTATCTTTTATTGCTCAAAACCACAAACTCTGACATGCATGAGCAAGCAAAGAATGTGTACATTTTTCATCACAATGTTCTCTTTTCTTGGATTATTTACATGTCCAGGCACATATGTACATGTCTAGGCACAGTCTCAAGGTTTGAGATGAATCCGTCGTTGCGTGCACATGTATTATTGAGAGGAATGTTTTCATGGCCTTGCTTCTCAGGACACAATGGTCATGGCTTGTTGACTGAGACAATCCTCCCTGCCTCATAGTTTCCTTGACAAACAAACCCGGCCATAGCTCACAGGCAACCTTGCATGCTTCCTTTCCCCCATGGTTTGGTATGTGAAATGTGGAACTTCATTCCCAGCACCAACACTTTCCTAATGTGGGTGTATTCCTCCAGCTTTGACAGGAAGCTAAAATGGCTGTGTTCATGCTATGTTGAAGACAAAATGGCACTAGTGGGATCAAATTCCAAACTGCATTATACGAACGCTCTTATCAGTTCTTCCCAGCTACCATACTAAACAGGTCCAGGGCATACAGAACGTTTGCCCTTTTGTTAGCCTTCTATGGTGTTAGGACAGTTTTTCTGAAGTCCAGTTAAGGGCCTAGTAAAACCATTCAACTGAGGCAGTACAAGACTCCACTCTTAGTATAAGACTGTACCACCTGAGTACATGGTAGCGTAGGCAGAGCAGCCAGGCTTATCTTAGGAGGGAGAGAGGGCAGTAGATACAGTACAAGTGAAAATTGTAATACAAATGATCCAAAGAAACACTGAAACACTATGTATTATAAAAATAAAGGATTTATTTAAATACAAGTAGGCCCAGATAAATCTAGGGGTTAAGTAAATAATGAAACATTATATGAAATCACAATATAACACAACACTATACTTGAAAGTACACAGACCCAAGTATAGACCTTATTTGGAACACCTAACAGTAGTTCTAGGGAAGTCAAAACCTTGTTATACACATTTAGTATAGGCCAAGCCATTTCTTTGGGAGTAAAAGACCAATGGTTACTTTTAGATTACTTTTGGTAATACAAGGACAGTAGGCCCTTCCAGTTGTACAGTGACTCTTGGAACAAATCACATAAACAGTCAACTGGACAATATACTTTTGGTGAATAGTGAAACACTTATTCTAGGTGCAGTAAAAACCTATAACTACTTTTGTCATAACACACAGTTATACCAGGTAAGTAATACCTATGGATGTAATGTACAATTACAGATGCTTTGGGAATCAGGGAACCCCAGATTGAGGTAAGCAATAACTCTTGTAACTTGTTTTGGATGGCACACAGCTAACGCAAGGTAAGTAGAACCCACTTACTTTAACTTCACAATGAAGGGGAAAGTAAAACCCAATGTCACACTTTACTGAATAGATATTCTAGGTAGGCAACAACCTAATGTAGACTTATTAAAGACAGGCTAGCAGCAAGTCAGGGGAAGCAAGACCCAGTTGGGGGACACTCATACAGTTATCCTAGCAGGACTAACCTGGTGATACCAACAGTTGGAGGACACTCATACAATTACCCTTCAGGAATAATCTGGTGAAACCAACACATTACTTTTGTAAAGAGACACAACCTAATCATAGGATAGTAAAATACCTTCACATCTACTTTCTTTTAGACTGGCAAAACAGTGGCTAAGGAAGGAAAGATGTTAACCATACTTTTAAGAATAGTGCATCACACATCCAAGATCAGTAAGAACTTTTGTAACTGTTCACTCTTAGAATTACAGTTACCAACCAACTCTTTACAAGTAAGTAAAAACACTTGATTTCTTTTCTAGGCAGAAGTCCCAATCCCTTTAAAGTCTTTTCCCTTAGAGCATGAGTGTTCTCAGTGGCAGAAGGGGGGTCACTAGGACTAGTGACCAACAGGCAGTGTTAGAATAAGTTCTTTAGTAGCAAAAGCCAGAGTTTCCTTAGGAAAACTGGGCAAACAAGTGAGTACTTTACTTCTAGGGTTAGAAGAGGGTCCAGGGGCTTCGCAGAAGACACCCCAGCAGGATTCTAGCAGTGGGACTGGGTGTACTGGACGAGGGACCTCCCAATCACAGAAAACACCCCAGGACTACACAGAAATCCCAACAGGCTTAAGGTAAGTATATACCCAAGCCAACACAGTACCTCAGCAATGAAGAAGAGATTGCAGCAGGAGAACTTCAGGGACTGCAGCCAAATACCCGGTCACTGGATTCCTTGTCCTGGAGACTGAACACAAGACCTCAGAAGGGACTTTGCAGCAGGGATCGATGAAGAAGGCTCTAGGCAAGATTTCTCTCGCGGCTGAATGCGGTTCTGCGGGTTTGGCGCCTTTTCAAGGAGCACAGAAGAAGACAGAAAATCACGGTTGAATTCTCGTCGTTTACAAGGTCCAGCACTCTTGTGAGGGGACTTTTTGGACTCGATTCGTGTCTCTGGAGATAGACCAGGATGCCCACAAAGTTTCAGCGAGATTCGGAATTCGGAAGACCGTGCACCGCACAGTGGCAGGAGGTCCCAGGGTATTGGGGTATTGCAAGAACGCAAGGTCGCAGCAACCCGTGGGATGGCTCAAAATGCAGGTCGTCTTGAGTCTAGTGGGTCTCACCAGGCTCTGGGTTCGGGTCGTCGTTTTCGGAGACCCCAGGTCGATCGGAAGGAAGGGCTGCAGCAGGCTCCGGTTACAAAGCAGGCTCTCCGGCCGCTGGAAATCATTCCCGCCGCTTTTCCTTCGTCATCCTCTTCGGTTTTCTGTTCCAGTGGTCGACATGACTTCAGCTTCCAGGTTTCCAGTATTTATCAGGAACTGCAACACAACCTCTGCATTCTCTCCCCGCATTTTACAAGAAAGGGGCGTTTGGCTGTCCAATCAGGACAGCCAACCCCCCACTGGGATTTGGCCCAGTTGAAGGAAGACCTAAAACAAAGGAGGGGGAAGTTTGGGACCCCTCCCCCACTTCCTGTGCTTACAGACAGACTGACTGGAGCCTGGGCGGGGTGTCCAGGGGACTCCCGCCAAAGACAAAACTCAACCAAAGGATTTTCCCGCCCTGGATGTCAGGGGAAGGAACAAGAAACGACAAGAAACACTAAAATGGCAGAAAAAGAAGACATGGGTCATTTTGGTAAAAATGAGCACCCTTGGGTGCCTTTACTGCAGCTGTGATTACAGCACGCGGTAAGGTGCACCAAATTAGTAAAAGGTATCACTGCCACCAGCCATTAAAGGTAAGCTTGTCACTGTAACAGAATTGTTACAGTTTAAATGTGAAAGGGGATACATTGTATCTCCCCAGCACTCCACATAAGGTGGGGTGTGCTGGTTTCACAGAATAAAAGGGATCCAAAGATCCTTTCTACCCTTGGGAACTGTAGTTCACTCAAGGTTAGCACAAGAAAGTTAAAGGGGGAGCCCCTAGTGCAACCCAGCAACAACAGGCACTTATTGCCAATAAGTTGTTAGACATGATAACTTTAAAAAGACACTATGGAGAGTCTTAAAAATGACACCCATAAAAAGAGTTAAAGACAGGTGAGTGTGGAAAAAGGTTCCCACTCACTGAGGTATTAATGGAAAATATCTCACTAGAAAAGCAAAAAGTTCTGGAGTTGAACCAGGCAAGGAAGATTTACCAGCCCTGTGGAAATCTTACCTAACATATGGCGCGACCATATTGCTGATGTATGGCGAGGAGAGCATTGGCTCCTGGTTGATGGGAAAATTTTGTTCACGATGTTGTGCCCTTCTGTCATATCTTCACCGTCCGGCCCAAACTCATACAAAATAAATACTCCCCTATGCTCCCTCCAGTGACCTGCGCTCCTCTAAGCTGCTTTTGATTATTGCACCCAACCCCCTTCAATTATACTTCAAAAGGGGATGAAGATTCCCCTCACAGGCTCTCCCCGCTTTTGGAATGGCCTGCCACTCAGTGAGGGCCCTATCTCACTTCATGCATGTTTTATAAGGCCATCAAGATCCACCTGATGATCTGCTTTACGTTTTCTGGTGTCGCAGAACCTTCATTTTGAATTGCGTAGTGCTAGATGGACTTTAGATTGTGGAGCTGCGCAATATAAATTCCAGAGGAAAGTAAAGCTTTCCTGTCAAATGTGAACATGGTTCCTATAGAGAAGAGTTAACCAATGGCAAATAAGACAATGACTAACCATTGGCCAATTTCTCCAGACTGGTTGCTTGGCTAAAAGCAGTCTGGCTTATGAACAGTCAGGATCAAAGACCAGGTTTGTCCCAGTAAGAGAAGTTGCCTTCAAATATAGGCGTTTTTGTGCTGCAAAGACTTCACCGGTTAGTGGTGTGGGGGGTTCTAAGAATCCTAATGAACAAGCTCTCTCCAAGACTATATGGTTTTCTTTAGTCTTTGCAATGAAAATAAAAAACAAGTGCAAAAAGAAGGTAGCTCTGATGGTCTGCGTTGGATGCAAGGTAGCCCAGAAATCTGTCTACTTCCCGGAGTTGGTTTTTCAGATGCAGGTGCTGCATAGCTTTTCAGTGGTTGCTATTTGCAAACTGTAATTCATCAAGAATTCACTTCAGCCTTGCGTTGGTTCACTTTCTGAATGTGTCATGGTTGACCACAGTTAAGACAACCAAAAGATATTTCTTCGACCCATGCTATGGGCTTCCAAGCACCTTGCTAGGCCTTTGGTATTCTAGGAAAGTGTTGGCGCTGGGAATGAGTTGTCCGACTGGTCCTGGATTCCCTGGATTCCCCTGTAGTGAACCTCCCCTCCACCAGAGTTGGGTCATGAAGAAATGTTTCCAGGGCAAATAGGTGGGTGTCTCACATCCCCTGTTCCCAAGGATACGTTGTGAGTTGGCTTGTCCAACTCTAGTAACCGCACCAGTGGCAATTCAAGTAGACCGTTCTCTGGTCCTGGGATTTATCGTTTCAAAGAAGGCAGACCAAACCTTCAGGGTCATCTGATCAGGACAAAGTCTACCACGCAGTTCAGAATTCAGGAATGTTTCACAGGAGTGGCCCACCAACCAGAGTTTTTGTTCCTTCCCTATGTAAATCCTAATGCAAGACCATGACCAATCCTGCCTATCACTAGAATAGTGTCTACACACATTTTACTGCAAAGTAACCTAATTTCCTTGTGTTGGGACTGAAGGTTGTTTCTGACTCCTAAATCAGAATGGGGTTGGCCTTCAGTCGGTGTAAGGAGGCTCTCCAGTGACTATTTTATCATGCCAAATGTCAAGTAAGAAGCTATCTGGCATGTCTGTACAGAACGTGACGCCACCTGCTGTGTTTGAAGCAAGCTTGTCGGATGACAAAGTATTTTCACTTGCCTTGCAATTAAAGTATGAATTGACCATCCTATTGCTTGACTCATCTCACTCAAGGAAACTTCTCAGCCAAAGTGCAAAGCTGCTGCCTGCTCAGCTCCTTGGAACAGTTTAACTTGTGCAAAAGAATCTTGGATAATTGAATTAGCAAGTGTAAACTTTATTAAACTAGGTTTTGGGGTGAAATTCAAATTCATTTGATTCAAGATTTCTGCTTCATCGTAAATTCAATAACCCTTCTGAAAATGCAAGTAAAAGATTCAGCTCCAGTTGTGTTTTCTTCCTTAATGACACTTTTTTTGTAAGTCGCAGGGTATGTGAGATGCCTACAGATGCACCTTTTAATAGATCTGGCTTCTGATGCACAATACCCAGAGCTTTTCAGGTCCGTTTCTCACTCTTGCAGTACTGGGGTGAACTGAGTTTGAAGCAAGTGGCCAGTTAACAGAAACATAGTAATCTGAGATCAACAGTGTCTCAGTGTGGCATTGAAGTCCAGCAAAATAATTAGCGAAAAAATTGGGGAAATATACATAGGAACAGCCCTCCAGGTAAGCAGAGTATCTGTCTGCTGTACTTTCTAAAATGAGGCAAATACTAAGATAGAATAACTCATAATATAGGTTCCCTCTTTGCCGTTTTCACTGCTATGATCAGACCAGCAGCATCTGAAGTACACACAAAGGAGCTTAACTGTAGTGTTATTGGATCGAAAAAGGGGCCTAAGCGATTAACAAACTCTAAAAACCTTTTGTTTGGAGTATTGCACCCTCTTGAGGGTAACCAGATTTTAGTCTGCTTAGTGAAAAAGGAGCAAGACAAATATATAAGGGACATATGCCACATTTGGCTGCTTTGCACATTATAGCGGGCACCACTGTAGTCTATTAAACAGTGTATGAAGTACTTTTTCTCTAGCACTTACCAAACTGAAGCACCTTCTGAGTGATCAAAGTGAAATAAATCAGGCAGTGAAGTAAACTACATCTCCCAGGGTTACATAATGTGGTCAAGTGGGGTAATCTTGAATTTGAGGTTCATTTTTTCGTTTTGGCTTATAGGTGGCACATCAATGCCACTTGGGAAGGTCTCCTATAGTAAGGTCAGTTCGCAGCTAGTGCTTTAGGGACACTAAGTAGTAAGTGATAACCATTGTGAAGTGGAGGGGCTTAGTTTACGTGCTTTTTTAAAAATGAATGGGGCCTCATGTGTGTGAATGGTAACACTCAAATCGTCCTGGTAAGGCCACTTTCCACAATCACAATTCCAGCTCTGTGATTATTTTATTGTAAGTGGTTCTAGCTGGTTTTGATTAGCATGTGATTGGAAGACTTGAAAGGAACTTCAACCCAATAACTTTGCTCATAAAGTACATCACTGATTTTTCTGTTGGAAGCTATAGAATTATGGGAATTTTATCAACATTTGTAAGGAATAATGGCAGAAATATTAAATAGGACGAGGTGATTCTCGATACCATCCTGTATATATTATAAAGGTTGCTCGACCTGCGATCGACCTGTGCTTGGAGGGTGAATTTGTTAATTACTTTAATATCCTTGTCACCTCTACTGATATATTGGCAACTTTTTAAATTTGCTTTACTATTGAGGCACACCTGGGATAAAAGTGATATTTAAAGTAACCCTACAAAATCATACCGAAGGGCAGTCTACTGCATAGCCTTAGAGACACAAGACACTTGCTCAGTGCCCATAAAGTTCTCTTTAATTCCGTGTGTGGATCTGCAAAGAAGCAAAGGATTAATTTTGTGAGGGTAGAAAAACTGCTTAATAAGCATTCTCCAATTACTTGATATTAATAGCAAATCTTCTGTTTGCTTTGGTTTTGATGGAAAATACAGAGGTTACTTGTGATGTTTGCTGGGTTCTGTTTTGGCAACCCTCCTTTTTAATTTGTACATTACCACTCTTGTGCATGCTTTGTTTCACGATTACTTTGACATACTAATTGTAGCGTACAGCGGGTTGCCCCTACCAGCATTCTTATTAGTGCAGATGAGTGTTACTGACGAGGATGTTTAATTTATTTGGTACTAAGTTAGCTAGCAAGTAATCTTACAAAATCTAAAATATTGTAGGTGTCAAGAAAATCTATCCCTTTTCCTTAATGGTACAAAGCTAGAGCAAGTGTAAATGTTTACTTATTCGGCTATTGTCCCCGTGTGCAGGGTTGGTTTGTGTTGTTGGTCAGGTAATGTTCACTGTATACTTATGTGTAAGGATGGTTTGTGTGTATGAGCTTTAGTTTTCTGCAGTCTGTTGGGTTTGGTTCGGTGTTGCAGTGTGTGTTTGGTTTTGTAGTGTGTTCATTTTTATGGTGGTTTTAGGTTTCTGCTACGGTAGGGGTATGGGTGTGTTTAGTTTGGTATTTAAGGGTGAGTAAGCAGGATATTGAAAATGTTAAGTAAGGTTAGTGATGGGCGGCGTTTGTGCCTTTTTCTGTGTTGGTCTGGCAGGGATCATATTCTTATATGGTTTGTGTAGTCTTGTTCTATTGGGTTTTCAGGTTTTGGATCATAAGGCCTTGGGTTAATTTGGTAGTTTATTTTGTTGGTCATTATTTTCAACAGTGTTTCAGGTTTAGCTCGGTCAGTTACAGAGCCATGACTTTAGCAGTTTCCTGAATTTTACTTGATCTTCTGCTGTTCTCATTTCCTTCGGGAGTGAATTGAAAAGTTTTGCCAAAATGGAGGAGAAGGTTGATTCACCAAATTTCTGCTTTGCTCATTGTTTTGGTCCAAGGCGAAAGTCATTGCTGGACCTTCGTGTTTGTTCGGTTTGTTGATGGAGATAAAAGTAATCTAGATGAGTAACACATATCGAAAAAGCCATGCCAGGGGTGCTGAGGCCATGTCGGTAGAACAGGGCAGTAAGTGCAAACATGTATTAGGGCTAGTGAAGTGACAGTCACTGAGTAAATGGAAAGGTGTAAGGTAATATGAGAGGGTGGACATGAAGAAGAGGGGCCTGCGTGTGGCAGAACTATCCATACCTAGTGGAACAAAAGGCTTGGAAGGAAGCCTCAAGAAGTGTAACAATAAGTTCCGTAATGAGAAGAACGACTTTTGAGGTGAGTTAGTCAATGTAGGAACAGAGTTTGAAGATCAAGGAGAACCGGCATCATTGCTTCCATTGTTGGACAGTGCCAGACAGGGAAGTGGGCATCGGCCCTTAAGCAGGGGCCGGAGTCACCTGCTGGCTCCCGAAGGGAAGTAGAAGTATTAGGCAGAGCCAGCCAAGGAGGAACGGCCAGAGACGTGCAAACGGGGCTCACGCCTAGTGTAATGGTCATCTCGCGAGTGGCAGCCATGTTAGCAGGGCAAATCATCATGTAATCAAGTAGCCCAACAGGGCTCACCTGTAGCATGGAGCAGTCGTTGTTCATCTCTGTTGTGTTGTAACCTTCTGTACAACACATGATGGGAGGGGGAGCCTACCCCACGTGATGTGAGGAAGGGGAGAATGGTTAAATAAAGCATACATACGCGCCGGAAGAGGGGTAGTGAGAGTGTAACACCAGACACAAGTGTCTGTGTGCTCTGTGTGAAGGCGAGTGATATGCCGTTGATTCCCACCAGCACCTGCGGGCCGTTGTAACAAAACATCACATTGACTACGAGCAGCATACAAATCTAAACTGCAGCACTGGCCCCTGAAACGGTCCACCACGCCTCCCACGTGCGTGACATCGGGCGCATGAATGAACGTCCTGGCACAACAGTGCGAGTGCGGTGCTTGCTTCGGTGCTCCGAGCAACACACAAACGACGCCTGGAAGGTTCCGGTTGGTTTACCATTTGCAGAGGCCGTGTGTGTTTCGGTTTGACAGATTGCTGGGCGTGGTACTGATTTCTATTTTGTCTGGGTTAAGTTTGAGGCTGTTTGGTGCTCGTCCAGTCGTTTATTTCTGTGAGGCAGTTGATAATGGTTGGGTCTTGTTCTCCACTAGTGTTGATTTCGTAGATTTGTACGTCTGCTTAGTTGTAGCAGATGAGTCCATGTTTTTGATGAGGTCAATGAGAGGGGTCATGTATATGTTCAAGAGGAGTGGTAAAAGTGAAGAGCCCTGTGGGACTCAGCAGGTTATTGTGTGTGATGCTGACTTGAAGGGGGTTATCTGGTTTCAGTAAGAAGGATTTTAACAGTAGTAACGCTGCTGATTTGTCTAGTACTATTAGTACCGAAATGTAATTTCAGTCTGTGTTGGTTTTAAGATCATCCCATATAGACAGTACTGGCGTTTCCGTTCTTCTCATGGGTCGGAAGCAGACCTGAGCCTGATCTAGAATGTGATTTTTCATCTTCCTGGATTTGTTCGTGTAGGTAGCTTTCTCAGAGTTGTGCCAGGTGCAGGATGTTTGAAATTGGTCCATAGTTAGTAAGGTCTTCTGTGTTTACTGCTGGGTCTTTAAGGATAGATTGATAAATTCACTTAACGGCCAGTGGTACGTTTCTTTTTGCTAGTGAATGGTTAAAGAGGTTGTGGAAGTATTCAGTCTGTTTTTGGTTAGGAAAGTCTTGAGCATATTTGGCTGTCAAGGGATCAGCATGTTAGCTGGCACTGTTTTTCTTCACTAGGCTGTTAAATCTTTCTGTTGAGATTGGTGGTACGTCTGTCATCATATTGGTTGGTTCTGGTGTCGGCTGGTTACGGGTCTTGGTGATTTTGGGCATACACTTGATTTACTCACTGGGTGTTTGTGATTTTGTTTTTCAAGTGGTTTGCAAAGTTATCTCACCGTTTTTTGCGAGGTAGTGGGTGTGATGTTGCAGGCTGTCGGGTTTCTGATCTTGTTAATAATGCTGAATATCACTTTCTGGGAATTGCTTGAGTTAGTGATGTGTTGTAGTCTACTGCTTTTATTTGTTAAGTATTTTGACTTGGATATGAATATACAGTCTCTGGTATGTTACTTTTTTTTTTTTTTGACGATTGTCTTTTTCCCTCCATTCTTGTTCCAGTTTCCTGTTAGTTTTCTTCAGTGCTCTGAGGGCGGTGTGTGAACCATTTTGCCATGGTTTTCTTTAGCAAGGGCTTTCCGGTGCAATGTCCTCTTGTGTTTTTGTAATCCATGATTGCATTCTCTTTTTTTCTTCGATGTTAAGTCTGAGATGGTGGTGGATGGTTTAGTGGATTCCAGTCTGGTATTAGTCTGTGATGTTTATTAATTTCCAGTTTCTTTTCAGAATCAGAGTTGTTTTTCTGATGCTAATTAGTAGTCATGTTGGTGGGTGGATTGCGAAGGGTATTATGAGGTGATCACTCCAGAGCATATGCATTGGGGTGCTGTCGTCGCCAGGTTTCTTTAGTAAAAGATTGGATCTAGGGTGTGCCCTGCTGTATGTGTTGCTCTCTTCAGCAGTTGCTGTAGATACATAGTTGCTAGTTAATGTGTTTTAGGTGAGTTGTTTTCTTCCTCAAACCAGATATTGAAGTCTCCTAGTGTGATCAGATTGTCATATTTTACGGCAATGTTGGTGATGGCGTCCTCAAGCGTGTCCGTGAAGGGGTAGGGTTGTATTTCTGCGGTCTGTAGAAGAGTAGGAATGACCAGTTTGTTTGGTTATCCAAGGCTCGGTGTAAAAAGTGATTCAGTTTTGATGTTCATTGGTGGTGCTGTTATCTTGCAGTACATTTGTAAGCAACAGCAAGACCTCTTTTTTTTTTCCTTCTTTTGGCTTGTTTCATTTTAAAGTTGTTGGGTAGGGATTTGTGTGTGGTAACTTTCACATTTTGATTTAACGATGTTTTGTTGAGGAATAGTGTCTGTTGCTCCCTCACTTAGGAGTTCATATGTCTGTGGTCTTTTTTGACATTGATCTGGCATTGACTAGGTTGCAGTGTATCCTTTTGTTTTCTGGTTTTTGTTTGTCCTTTTACGGTGACATTGGTGATTTGAGTTGATTCGTTTCTCGTTTTGATTCTGTATCTGGTTTTGTAGCTTCTGTTTCTCCATTGAGGAGATCTACAAGGTTGCATTTTGGGTTGATGTTTTCTTCGCCACCGTTTCTCAACTCTTGTTGATGATTCTTTGTGTCTTGCCAGTTTCTTGTGATGAACGTTGTGTTGAGTTCAGTTTGTTCAGTTTTGCTGCTGCATATTTCATTTTTGTCCTTTGTTTCCCGCATTTCTCCTTGTATGTTTAATGTGTTAGCGTGACACGTACAGTGATTTTGATTGTGTTCCAGCAAAGGGGTTCTCTTCCAATGGGCAGTTAGGTGTGCTGTTTCTTAGTGTTGGTTGGTTCTGTGGTGTGGTGGTTTAAGATGGTCTGTCTTCTACCATCTGGTTTGGTTGGTCAGTTTTGGTTATTTCTTGTACATCAGCCTTTCTTGGTAAAGGTGCATTTTTGTGTCATGGGCTCTTTGGTTTTAGGGTCTGTTTTTACGGTTAGGTTGAGTGTTTTGGACTCTGCTGGTGGTTGTCTGGTTGTCTACATGTCTGCTCCTCTTTTTTCCCCTACCACAGATTGTATGTGGTGGCTTATTTTCCTTGGTCTGTGTTCCTCTCACTGTGGTAAATCTCTCCTAGTGGCAAACAAATCCCGGGCACACCTATCCCTGGGTTATCCCCATCGTGCTAAATCTTGTTCAACCGGCCTTCATGACAGTTAGTTGGGGTATTTTAATTCAAAAGGCAGCACATGTGTTCTTAACGCGTTTAATTGGACTCTGAAACTGTATTTGCTGTGCAAAGCAAGTTAAATTGCACTTACAAAGAGAATTAAGCTAGAACTATGCTGATTAAAACCTGGCTTTCACTGTGGTGTAACTCTAATGCAATACCTTTGAAGAATAGTAATGACTGCCATCCTTAAAGGATTCTCCACCACTATTCCTTGGTGGCAGTGCATTGCCACCAGTCTGTCCAAAGTACATTGCCTGCAGTACTTTGCTTCCCCACGAGAAGTTAATAAAATTGAAAAGGGTTACATTTTAAACTTATATAATGGAATTGTTGCACGAGGAAAGGGAACATCTTGTACTGGGAAAATAAAACAAATAGTACATAATAGATGATAACCACTTTTGCCTTGATTGACAAGGATCTAACTTGGATGTCCAAGTGTTACTACATGTGAAAATGCAGACCGAATTTCGATTACATTTGTTACCAATTGGCGGTACCTGTCCCACTGCAAATCTGTGCCTTTTTCTGATAGGGCAGACACCCAGATACTTTTTCTCTCACTGTGCCTTAAACATACCCTTACATGTGCATTGAAATCCTTATTCAAAGTTAGTGCATTCAGAAATTGTACTCTAGCCATTTTTGATCCATAAGGAACACCTGACTTGGGCATTAAGTAGATTTCTTAGCCTTGCCCTGATGACTAGTTTGAAGGAGTTGTAATCAGTCTGTTTGACAACTGCTGCTAGGTTTATATATCAACTGAATATTATTTTGTTTATTATATTGTATGTGGTCATATTGTACTGTGTACTATATGGTTATGTATTGTATAATTTGGCATTGATATATGTTGCTCCGTTATATTATGCTGTGTAGTTCATGGGGCAGTGTGGTTTAAACCGGTATGAATGCATCATTTCGAGATTGATTTTCGTAATCAACACACATGGTTTTAATAATTGTGTTTTACATCTGTTCTCACTTTCGTGATTGTGGGGAGTGTCATTGTGTATAACTGCCTTTTATATGATTGCTTTGAAGCTTGTTGAACATTTCATCTTTGAGTTTTTTAAAATATTTATAATGTGCTTTAGTTTTATGGACTCTGGTCAGAAATAGTTATTTATTATTGTGCCACCATTCATTTTGGCTCATTTAAGGGTACTTTAGCGGCATGATTTGTTTAAGATCCTCAATGGTGGATATTGCTATAGAGATATGGAATGTGGCATACAACAAGTCCTGCCAACTAAAAAGCACCGGGCAGAGGAGTGCAAGCTCACTGGACCCATTTCTCATGGTGGCCATGCAAGCCTCCTCTACATTGTGTATGGCAGAAGAAAATCCCTTTAGCAAAACCAATCCTTGTTTCATGTCCTTAATTCATATGGTAATATTGACCGGTTGTATGGCATGAACTACATTCTCACTTGGCATTTATATAGGTATTTTAATTACCCAGCTTAATGTGGTACTTTTTGGTTTATCCTTGTTATGATTAAGGGATGAACGGGCCTGCAGGGCTTCTAATGTTACATGCAGATCTTCCTAATTGGCAATTAACCCAGCAAGCTTTTCTTTTGGGATAGCCTTGCTTACATGTTTGTGATCCCATGATAATGATGGCTTAGCTCTTTACTTCCCCAGAAAACTGAGCATTCCTGGCAGCAAGTTAATCTTTCAGGTGAAATTGGTTCTACGCGAAAATCACGTACATTGAAGGGTGCATCTAAAAAAGGCTGCATTATTTTAGACTGATTTGGAGCAGCCTAGACTATGCAAGAAGTGACATTTTTTTATCCCTGTCCAAGCCCAACCGTGGAACCGCTCCCCCACCTCCTGTTAATACCTTTCTCCTGAGCTGGTGGGAATGACGTCTTATGGGGGTTTCATTCCTCGAACCAGCATTTTGGTCCCACTCCTTGCCCGCACTAATGCTGTGCCCCCCACTTCCCGCAAACACACAGACCCCGAAACGTACACACTTGCATATACCTCACCATCAACATTGCGCCGCACCCTGCCACCAAACACAGGCGAGCACACACTTCTATGCCCTTCCTTTTCCTGGCTGCCAAGTAAGCATCTGTGAGCTCCTGCTTGCACTCTTGTGCTGTGTTGGGCAGGGTTCTTCTACGGCCCTCAGTATGCAGTCTTCCTTCCGTCATGATCAATATATTGCGGGCAATAAAGCGTATTCCATATAATCGGCCTCCTGTTTCTAAAATTAAAGTATTTCTTACAAACCTCTGAAGGCAATGCTAAAATGAAGATTGGTAGGAATTACGTGTTTTGGACAACTGGTCGTGATTTGTGGGAACATCATACATAAACTGATATAGTTTGTGTAGTGTAGTGTGCGTAAATTGGGATTTTTCATGATACACAACAGTTATAATTCCTAGTATGCTTAGTAATAGTCCCTTCAAGTACCATTTTGCTGGGACGAACCGTAGACATTTATTGAGCTTAGCTCTACAATTGCTCCGAGTCTCTTGTAATGTGATGGGAACTCTTCTCTCAATTGTTGAAGACCGGACCTGGAGGGTGGCACTGGAGCTGTCACTTCAACCCATTTCCTCCCAATACACATCCCTGATATCGTTATCATCCCTTAGAATTAATCTTGCCCTGCTTAAATTCCTTCCTATTAATCTTCTCTCCAGTTGCTGTAATTAACATTCTCTAGTTTGAGGGTTTCAATGAATTATGCAGTTAAAACAAATATGACTGAAAGTTAAATTGTATGAAATGCACCCAGCAGTATCTTATGAAGGAATCATGTATCTTGGAGTTTTGAGGTCACATGTAGAAGGCAGTGGTGATGCAAAAGGCATGCTTCCCCTTATGCTTGTGTTCAATATGTACATGGTGAGCACTTTGTAAAAATCTAGCATTGTGATGCAATTTAGCTTTAGTATTAAGATATAAAGCATAAATGTCCATTTATGGTTCTTTTCAATGTTAAAAAAAGAGAAGCGAGTGTGCATCAAACATAAAGGTGAAGAATACCATTTTACATCCCGCCAGACTGCTAATGGTGTAAGCTCACGTGAGGAAGAAGAAATCAACGAACTCCAGGAAGATGACCGAGACATGTTTTGTGACCAGTTGGCCAGTGTAGGCATGCTTGGGAGAATTGCTTCGGATCACTGCATACCTCTTCTAATCAGGTGACTAAATCAAACCGCTTGCCTATTTTTTTTTATTTGACCCTTTTTCTTTTCGGCATTGACTGTTCTGTAACCTATTTTAAACATTCAGTCTTCCTTCGTATTGGTGTATAAGGTGTTTGTGTAAATAACACTGTACATATGTATACCACCATGCCCGTCTCCAGTTGGTGGTAACTAAGCAGGTTTGCACAAATCTGTTGCTGATCATTTTCAGTCTCTACCCTACATTTTGGGCAATAAGTGGGTCCAGTCAATAATTAGTACTCCAACTGTCCCCCTGAAGTTTGGCAACTTGCTTCCTGCTGAGTTTTAAAATGGACAGCAACTACATCTTGCAGCAGTAATTTGCAGGAAATCCCATGTGGTTTATGATTTCCATTCATACTGAAGTTGGAAAGAACATTAACTGACTCGTCACTGTCTTCTCAACCGATCACTGTAAATCTAATTCCAATCTCCCAGTCTACCTTAGGGGACCTAGCCCTTGCCTTCTGGAAGGGGATTTACCCTTTCTGCTATGGATTGCACTTGTATGTTCACTACAAAGATTTTCATTGCTGCTCTCAGTAAGTAAAGTACCTTACTTTGTATTGTGCCACGATTATTGGAATGCACTCCTTATGTTCTCCCATCTCTCCCTATGAAATAGTTAAAGGGTTTGTGGCCTGATTTCAAAACAAGTGACTCTTTAAAGGTTAGGGTGAAGAAACCAATAGGTATAGTCTTAACCTTTCCATGCTGCCCATCCACACTTTGTGTAATATGGGTTTGAATCTGTGCCAGTGGCTGCCGAATTGGCAGGATGTGTGAAGAAAGTGAAATATCCTTGGTAAATTTGCAGCCAAGGGATAACATTTGAAAACTTGCACAATTAAAATACCCCATTTTGCACTGAAACAGTGTGACAATTTTACTCTTGTAAGTCTGAACATTCAGGCTTAAGTGTTTTGTTTGTGGATATGACCAAATGCACATGTAAATTCCTGCAGACCTAAAAAACCTGTTTTTTAGATGTTTCTTTTTGAATACCTATCTAATTGAGTTATTACCACACTGTGGTGCAACAGAGGCAATATTCATCTTCGTGAATCAGTTTCTGTGTTTACTTGAAAAGTTGTAGAACCTGTCGTAGGTCCAAATCGGGAGATGGACGAGGTGGCATTGTGTTTGACTTTCTTTCATTTCTTTGCCAGTATCATGAACTGTCCGTATGTCTAATGTTCTACTATATAAAGAAAATATCAAAAGGGGGCTCATCAATGTCTTGGCAAACACTAAGCAAGGTCCTCCATCCAGAATCCTATACTAACCTAAGCTCTGTCCCTACCACTATTAACAAAAATGAAACCCAACAAAAAGGTACACTTAAAGCCAGTAAGATAGCTCAGAGGGTTGAGCGTTCGCTGCTGCAATCTGTGTGATCTGCAGCTCACAGTTCGAATCCTGGCAAGGCCAGCTCAGCATTTCATCCTTCCAAGATCGATAAATGGATACCAACTTGGGTTTGATATTTATGTAAAGTGCTTAGGCGTAACCCCCATATAAAACACATAGATATCATTATTACTTGTTGCATTGGCCCTCGCATCTGAATGATGGCTGGTTTCTAACCCCCTCCGTAGTGTGGTCCTTCTAACAGAGCTTCTTGGCCCTCATGCAGTGTCTCAGTCTGAATGTCTTTAAATCTGTCTTTCTTCTAGACAGTTCCATCAAATCCACAAAACTGTCTCTGGTCCTCTTTTCCTTTGTTTTGGGGAGTCGACTGGTCTGTGTCCTTTCCTCTGTAGTAAGGGTATCCTTGGTGCTCTTTACCAAGAAAGTTCTGGGGTTTCTTGCCCTCAAGGCAGTTCTTGGGTTGCCCTCTGCCTTTGGTATTGACATCTCACCCTGCCTGGGTGTTATGTTTCTGCTCACCCCACCTTGGGATATGATTTTTGTTGATCCCGCCTAGAGGGCCGGATTCTTGTGACCCACCTTAGGGGCGTTTTTGCTTCTCTCATCCTGCCATGAGGTATAGTTTTGTTCACCGTACCTAGGTGTCCATCCGTGCTCTGCCTTAGGGTCTTGCTTTTCTCACCTTGCCATGAGGTATGATTTTTATTGTCCCAACCGAGGGGTGAATAAAATCTCATGCCCCAACTTGGGGTCTTGCTTCCCTCACCCTGCTGTGGGGTATAGTTGGGCCTAGCCGCCCTCTCCCAGTTCCCTGCAGCGACCGCATACCTCTTGGCGCTTCTCAAGATAAATCGGGTAGTCTGGTTAAGGCATCGCTGTTCTTCTGCGTCTTCTCGGATTCTCACTTCCGGCATAGCTTGCCCCTTACGCCTACAGGCTTCTGATGGGTCTCTGGTACTGGTTCCTCGACCTGCCTCCTCAGGTTGCTTGTGCTCTGTTTTCTCTGGTCTGGGCGTTCCCAGATCCTCTTTGGGCAGTGCTATTGGTGTTACACTGGCATGGCCTTGGTCGGCCCGCCACGCCTGGCGTACGCTCTCCTCTTCCTGCAATACCTTTTCGGTGGGAGGTGTCTGTGCTTCTCCAGCTCTGCTGATGTCTCCTTGCTCCAAAGTTGATTGGATCTTTCTTTATCCCTCTGTCAGGGGTTGGTACTTCCCACTGCTCTCGCTCCTGGCAGATCCTCTGCACACAGTCAAAAACCATAACACCACCCTTACAGGAAGTTTAGTCATACATTTCAACTCCCATGCCTCCAACAAAGGCAGTAATGGAGTCTTCAGGATAGGCAGGATAACCAACATCCTTTTCTAGGGACCTCCTGTCCTTTTAGTCGAATCCTGTTTAGCCTGTCCCTTTTTTAGGATGTTCAGATGAGGGCTCACCTCCCTAGTCCTGAAGGCGGTGGCACCCCTTTGGGGTCATGGGACAAATTCCCTGGATTTGTCACAGACCCTTTTTATAGACGATCCATTCCTGATTTCACAAACTATACACTGATTCTTTAACTGTCTATACACATACAGACAAATGAAGCACATTGTATTTTAGACATCACTTGGACAGGTAGAGCCTGGGAAGACGGCGCTTCTTTGGCAGATAGTTTTAACATGTTTTATCATGCATATGTGTGTGCCTATTGGAACAGTGTCGGTTTAGTTCTACAGACATGTAGAATAGAAACTTCATCATTAATATCAGACATTTCCTTCTGCACTAAGACTTTAAAAATGTCTTATGTTGTTCACACATACTCTAAAGCTTCCCCTACCGCTGATTTGTCAAGTACAAATCCCTGAAGTTAGTGTGTTTTTAGCTGCATTGCATGGCACTTTTGTAGAGTGCCCCATTGCCTGAAGATGGGTTTCTACATATCTTTGGTCAAGGTAGCCTTGACCTTCATGGTGGGCTTTAGCTCAGTTTAATCTGGCTGGTGGGACTCCACCTAAAGAGTAGCCTACAGATGGTCTTCTATGCCATACTGACGTTGTTGATAATGGAGTCCATTGGTGAGAACAAGTTGCTTAACCACCAACACAAACTTTCCCCAGTGGTAGTCCTGCTGTTGAATGCATCAGATGCTCTGTAGAGCAAACCACCAGACAAATAAACCATCCCCTGATGAAAAAGGCTTGGTGCACCTCTTGCAAGGATAACAAGGTTTATTCTGTATACAGAAAGGAAAAGTGGGTCAGAGGGTGCTGTAGAACCCAACTGCCACAGAGGTCTTTGGGTTGGTTCCAAGCAAACGCACAGCATTTAAAGAAACAGTGTCATCACTCGTTACTCACATAGTATACAGTATCAATTCCCCACCCTCATTGGCTACTCACTATATACATACTACCAGGCCCCTAACGTACCTCGGCTGATTGGCCAACATCTATGTACTTCCAGCCCTCCAGCACGTGGTCTTTTGCCCCGCCACCTTGAGTCCTGAATACAGGATTGCGGGGCATCTTAGAATATTACCCTCCCCATTGGTCAAATCGCATGATGTGCGCCTGGACGTTGACATGAGCTCAGTGGATACTTTCGAGGTCAAATTAGCCTTCTGGAATGAAGCTCTTCTTGTGATCCCAGACACGCAGGCTCCCCCGCCATGCCTCCCCATCGCAGGACTTGATTTGTCAGCCTCACCTCTTGCACCTCATAGTACAAATCTCAGGACATCTAGCTCTGTGCTCCCCCCTTGGCAACTGCCCCTCTCCAGGACTTCACCTGGGTCTCTACCGGACCACACTAATCAGTCACATTTTGAGGGATTTAAGAGTTCTAATTGTGGGCATCTGGCTGTTCAAATAGGGTGGCCATTATTCTGGGGAAAGCTAGTGCCCTAAATCTGGGTTGGGTTGCTTTGGCTGTTCTGGACCGACTCCCATGGGTTTGTCCTTTCGCCACAGGTGCAGCCCTTCCCATGCTCAACCATTCACATTCCTTTCTGATTTCACAGGACTACAACATGATACATTTACTGGTTTATCGATCCGGCCTGAAGGCCTCCATGTCGGTCTCACTTGCTGGGGAAGGGGATGGGAAAGTGCTTTGGGCCGCGTTACCATGATGTGCTGGTGCTTTCACTGCAGTCTGTGGCAGACTAGAACTCAGTCTTAATATGGTGGTGCTTCAGTATTTCTCGCAGTGGGACGGCTGCTACATCGGTCATTCTTACTGATTCATAACTATATTCTAACACACACACACACCCTATGTCACAATCCACTACGCCTTTGTGCTGCACGTTACCCTTGCTTCACATATTTTGCTTCCCCCTACAGCCGCACACATTAATTTCTGCATGCACTTCATATATTTTCCTTAACCTAAATCGCTTGGTGTGGTGGGGGGAGCAGGCAAGGGAACTAACATGCATTCCAGCACATCTCAATGTGTTTTATGTCCAATAATGCCCCTGGTTTTTAGTGCAGACTTGACCGTTCCTTCTGAATAAGTGTGACTGAGTGCTGCCTTTACCATGAAACAGATTGTTTTTTGTAAGGGAAGCACTGCGGATGTGTGATACTGCTTTGTTTTTAACATCACATTTTCTCAGGATTGTGAGGAATTTGATATGGCAGGGAATCTGTCAGAAGGATATAATTGATTTTTCTCCTGTTTCTTGTCCGTAGCCTACTAGAAGACAGAGTGACACGGCTTCATGGCCAATTACAAAGACATCAGCAGCATCACTTACTCTCCTCTCCAGGATCAGACTCATCTGACAATACAGTACTTGATGATCTGTATGAGGATATTCACTGGCTCATCTTAGTCACAGGTACATATGTAATGTTTATATTAATGAATATGCCACACAGGAAAGTGTTCACCAGATCAATGATTTAATAGACCGCATTCCAGGCATAGACTAATATATGCAGTGAGCATGATGCATAGGATCACAAACTGTGGACGCTGGGTAACATCATATGTGTCATTTGCTTATTACTCTGAAATAGTGCAGAAATGTAAAGGAAACCAATGCAAGTAAACTAGCAGGCATGTTTCTGGTTGCTGCTCTGTAACGATTAGTTCAATGTATTTTATTTAAACTTTATTTAACAGTAGACAGGTTTGTGTAACCATGACAGTATATAAAAGTATACATAATTTTATGTATAGAGAACTAGTAGACTAGATCAGCAGATGCCCAATAATTTGAGGAAGAGCATTTCAAAACACTTGAGCACATCAAAGTGGGTATTATGTAGCTGCTTATATAACATTTTGCCCGCCTTCCAAATAAAGGTGAAATCCTTGCCATATATCTTTGGGACATTGAGTGACAAGTTAAGATAGGCCTCCTCACACAAGTAACAATTCAACATGTAAGGGGCCCTTACAGGATTTCCAGTCTTTCAATATACACTATTTAGCCATCAAACCATGTAAAAACAAATAAGGTTGGCTATAAATATTTTCCAAATATCACTCGGCAACTATTGTATTGGCGCGAATATAGGAGGTATATCCGTGATTTGGACTAGCATGAGAGCAACCTTGGCACAGAACGCAGCAATACGAGAACAATCCCAGGACATATGTATTAAGTCAGCAGGTCACCGATGACACTTGTAGAACACACTGCTTGTAGTAGGGGAAAACTTTGCAAACCTGGCTAGACTTCAGTACAATCTATTAAGAATCTTGAATTGGGTCATTTGGTATCTATAATTTAGAGAACCTGCTTCAGTCAATAAACATCTCTTCCAACAGTCATTAGATTATGTGACCAAAGTCAGTCAGCCATTGGGAGCAGATCTGATTTGAAAACACTTGATTATGCTGTACCAGGTTGTGTGGCGAGGAGACCAATTTTCGATGTAAAGATTTGTGACAAAATCTATACTTCGGTGGGATTGAGGTTTTTATTTTTTTACTTGGAAGGCTATTCTTCATAGAGGGTTCCAAGTTAGTTGTAAGAATTATTCATGTTAGATTGGTGAGCTGGCTAGAAATGTGTGACATTAAGTGGCAATAAGTGTCCATTTTCTTTTGCTTATATTCATATGTTTAGCGCTACCTCTTCCCAGAGGTTATCGGAGCACCTTACATGGCTCAAAGTTTGAAAAGGTGGCAGTTGATAAAATAAGTTACAAAATGTTTTCAGGAAACGACAGGAATATTAGGCATGACAAGCGATAGTGGTGTGGTGGAGGGCAGGGTTATTTGTGGAGAAACAGGTGTGTTTTGAGGCTCTTTCTAAAAGTGCTGATGGAGGATGCAGTGCGTATGTGAAGAGGGTAGGGTGTCACATTCACATAACCATGAGGTCCTGTTCTCTTTTTATGCCCACTATTTTTCAATTAGTTTATCGCTCCAGGATTATGCGAGCCAGTATTTCTTTTTGGTTGGATGTGCTGTATTTACATCATTGTAATGTGTTCATTTGATCAATTTACTCTAAGTGACGGTTTATGGAGTTGCATTTTTATACTGTAGCAAACTACTCTGAAGATTAGATTCATTTTTGTTTACCATGTACCCTCCTTTCTTTTTCTCTAACTTTAAACCTGAGTTCTTGTATTGGCATTTGACACATTGTCATTTTCTCTCGCTCAACTAGTGCACAAGTCATTTTATAGCCCATTGTGTTCTACGCCTGAACTCTGAGCACCTTTTGATGCTGCAGACATTCTCCCACCTAATCTCTGCTGAAGCCCCCAGTGAGTCATGGGCATTGACTAACTTTCTGGAACTGGTGTTTTCTTGTTGCAGCGCAAACCGTTTCACTTTGCGCCTGGGCATATGCTCCTTCCTGGGGAAGCGGGCAGGTTAGCCACCAAACAAGAGCAGGCAGTGTGAGCTAATTTGCGGGTCAGTTGTGGCTCATATCACTGGGGCATGTACCAGCAAGGAGAAAACAGTGGCACAGAATTTGTTGGGGGGGGGGCGATCTCCAAACGCACCACTGTTCTCTGCGCACCCCGTTTTTGCAGCAGTGTTAGCAGTGGTGCTTTGTGTGCAGGTCAGGAAGCCAGCAAACTGCACACGTTAAACTAGAGTCCTGCTTGAGATTCCGGTGCAGATGCAGTAGAGGCCATACTAAGCTGCAGCAAGCAGTCCTAGCATAGGTAGAACGTCTGCATAATCGCCTGGACTTTATGTACAGATTGGCTGCACACGGGATCTCTTTAGCGTGTTCTTGTTTTAGCTAATCGGGTAAGTTCACTGTTCAACATTGAACTATTGCATGTGGGCAACATTGAAGGAAAATAAAGAAAAGGAGCTTTACCCGAAGGGGTGGTAATCAATTAATTTGACTCTTTTAAAGTAATTTCACTTTAATTGTTGGATTCCTCCGTAATACTCTACAACATTACTGTTGTGGAGTTTTAGTAAACTACACATATGGTAGGACTGAAGAAGGCTCACTCCTAGGTGTGCAAGGCTCCAATTCTTCGGTTTGGCCTAAACTATCTGAAAGGTTTGGTAGCAATGGACGAGCAGCAGGTTAGTCTAGGAGGGAAAAGGGCTGTAGGTAAGTATGAAGACATTGGGGCACACCTATAGGCAGCTAACAGTACTAGAATGTACAGGTAAGTAAACTTATTCACATTTGTTAATCATACTTAGTTCAATAGTAAACTCTTAGATGATGTGCAGGTAAATACTTAGAGTAGCATTCAAGTTTGCAAATATTTCGAGAAAACGACTGCAACTGAGAACATATTTCTAGAAGGACAGGAAAGTATTACGAACTGAAGTCATCCCACCTGCACATCCAGGTTGGTAGAAGCTGCCACTTCGACTCTAAAAGCAGGGGCGGCTGGTCTATTTGGGGCGATATGTGCAGTGCTGCTCTAGGTTGTACAAATACTTGTTATTTTAGTGAATGACTCAGTAATAACAGAACTTACACCTTTCATTTTCATCGATGCTCTCATCAATGAAAATGAAAATTTTGCAGAAAGCAGCAGCTCAGCCTCTGGTCAAGGCTGGCTGCTGCTGTAAATGCAGCGGGGAGAGCGCTCTCAAGCGCTCTACCTACTGGACATGCTATGTACACTTTGAGCCGGGGAGATATCAAAGGGTCTCCAAGCCTGGCTCAAACGGAGGCATGGGGGCGTTCAATTTGAAACGTCACCAAGGCATAGATTGCACTGTTCACCTTTTCCTCCTACTGTGTCTCTCATACAGGCTGTGGTGGAGTGGCAGTTTTCTGACCCACCCCAGCCTATTTTATAGACCGGATTGGGGGTTGGGCCAAGTGATGCTGGCAGGGAAGCACTAGGCAGGATCTCGACTCCAGTCCACTGCCTCTGTGGTCTTCAGCAGGCTCATTTAGGAAGGAGCAGCCCCTCCCAGCCCCCACCCACTTCACGTGCCAGGACAGCACCATAAGTAAGCCCAGAACATTCTTACGAGAACTGGACTGTCAACCGTGAACAATCGCTCATTAAGGTAAGTTGGCAGCCCCAGACCTGTGTGAATTTTAAAGTTGACTACTGACTCAAAAGCTCCAATCATGTGTCTGCGGGTCTGCGTGACTAATGGTATTAACTTAATTGAAACGTTTTGTGTCAGTCAGTTACGAGATGTTCATGCACTGCGGCACTGCCACAGTGCACATTACATCTCACAGTGATGGTCTCATCATTTGTTTTAAAAGCAGCACCGCCAGTCCGGTATGCTTTTCCTGAGTCAAGAAAAGCCTTCCGGACTGGTGCTCTTTTTAAACGCCTCTTGGTCCAGAAGCCAAGTATGTATGGACAATTTAAACATCTAAGTGTGCTGTACAGGTGCCACGTCATCCGTGATTCGTAGTTATAGACCGGTCCATTGCATTATGTGCCTTATTGTACATCAATGCATAACTGAGCTGAGCGCAACGCACGTGAGTGGTCACATATCGGTACACACTTCATGCAATTCAATGATCCTGTCCTGTCTCATGGCAGGCGAGATGGTACGTGTTGGTGGAACTTCATACTGTTCTGCCTCACATGATACCGTACTGTGAATACCACTACAATATCTCTACTCTCTTACGGTAAACTTAATTACAATTAACTGAAAGCGACACGTATGATTTAAGGAACTATTCCTTACCTGTGAGATATACAGTGCAGTGTATTTAAACGTCATACATAGTCACCTAAATTGACCTTTATTGAGTCAGTCCCGTCGGCTTGACTCTTTAAAAGTTCAAATTATGAGATGTAATGCACTCGCTGCGTATTAGATCATGCAGTCAATTTATCACCTTCCCTTTTTTATTGCAGGGGAAAGTCAAAGGAATGCTTTATCTTAAAGTAACCTTTCAGTTAATTTGATGTTCCCAGAAAACCACAGGACTCTCATATCGGTGTCAATCGAGCCGGTGTAAGCTGTCAAGTGTGCAAGGGCATAGGAAGTGAACATGACCCGATTCTTATTCTGATTGTTAAAGGTGTTCACTATTTCTTGACTGTTAAGTACACTTGTCAAGAAATAGTGGACAACTTTAACAAGTAGGTGTTACGCATGTGCAAAGCAATTGATTCTGGCTGGCCAATGATTTTATCCTGTAGCCCAGCAGCATCAGCCTCCAGAGCTGGTCTCTAGCAACTTTAGGGCTGCCTCACTAGGAGTCAGGATCATTATTTTTGACGGTAACTGTAGCTATTACTAAGCGTGTTTCCTTTTCTAAAACTGATTGAGGGCCTGCACCATCAATAAGAGTAAAGCAGGCACAGCATATCGTTTCACTCCCACCCTCTTTCCTCTTAAGTCGAGGGCTGCCTCAACTGGGAGAAAACCAAACCACGTTAGCATCTTCCTCCCTCAACAGTCACCAGTGTAAACAGATAGCTGGTCACTCACTAGTCGTCCACAGCTCCGCAGCACATGCTGTCTTGCTATGACTGGTGTTGGTAAAATGTGTACATACACATATACATAAGTCAAACTCTGTGAAGCAGGTTAAGAAATATGAAATATGCTGCTATCCGTTATCTTCATTTTTAGCACGTGCCCTCAGCTTTTGTACGCTGACTGAGGTCCTTTTCCAACAAACTTTGCTCTGAATCAATCTGGCGACAGAGCTATTTTGCCATTGGTTGCAGATGTCTTGTTTTGTGGTTGTGCTTCTGAGCGCCAAGGGGTTTACAGTGGTGTGTGTGGATGGAAATATTTTAAAATGGTTTAAACTGGGCTGGAGGGCCATACTGTCCGCCCATGGTTATGCTCTAAAATGCAAAAAGTATCTGACTGAGATATGGCAGAGTGGAAATGGATGTAAGGCAGAGGAGAAGTAACTCAGAGGTTTGGGCGTCTGGTACTGCTAATTATTTCAATTTGTTCAGAAACCTGATTTGCATTGTAATCAGTGTGCACGGCACTTATAAATATGATCAGGGGATGGAGAGGTGCATTTTCGTATTTGGTGACACTATGTTGTATTTAAGCATTGCCCTGGCATTAAGCACATTACATAGCTCCTTAGCATCTAACTGGGTATTTGAGCAACGCTTGCATGTACATTGGGGCTTTTGTTGCATAGGGTGGAAGCACTATTGCAGTACATAAATCTCTGGCCACACTTTTTAAGCCATGTGTTATTCCTACTGGCATATGATTTATGGGTGCAGTTTTTCTGGGGGTGTAATTGCCACATTGTATCAGCCATTACCTCGGTGTTATGGCACGAATATGCATCCCTCTAATAGGAGAAGGTTGAACATTTTTCTTATGGGTGCATACATGGTTTTCTGCTGCAGAATGCGCTAGGGTGTGCTATTATTGATCCCACATCTGTATTATTGGTACATTTAATTGGTTCCTATGAGAGAGCTGTTTGTAAAGCCTATGGCTTTCATTACATTTTTCTGAAATTGTGCTGTAAAATGCCCTAATTCTGCATATTATTTGAAACAACATTTACGTCCCACCACTCTTAAAAGTCACGAACCACCACTGTCAAAAGTGCACTGCACTGTATTGGGACTGACCTAACGGGGACTGGGAGAAGCATGAACAAGTGTCATATAGTGAAGCACATACACTCAATCTTTTTGTTTTGATTTAGCATGTTCTGGTTTGACAAAGGGTCCCAATGCATTACAAGGGGTGTGGCAGTGATACATTTGTTGGCATTTATGTTTTTGTCCTTTTAATAATCTGACGTAAAATCTTCTAGTTTTGTCTACCCTCATCGTCAAGGCGTCTTTTCTGAGACACTTCCTTTCTCCAGCTCCCCTACTGGCTGGTGGTAGAGACGCCAAAGGGAAGGCTCTCAAAGTAGCTATAAAAATTGGGAGTTTTTGTTACACCCTGATTTCTCATTTGTAGAAGGGGACGTGGGGGTTTGAAGAGGTTGACTTGGTTTTTCTGGGTAACGTTTTGGGTGTTTGAGGGTGAAGACTGGGAGAGAGAAAGGTGACCAGTGTCTTATTTAATTTTTGCAACACAGGTTGGGTTGCACAGGTGAGTGGCAGAGTGTATATGCATATGCACAAATGCTCATGTGGTTGCCCACACAGGTGACGACGGAGAATAATGCTATGCACATGCCAACCCTTATTGGAAAGGTGTACACTAGTTTTGCACTTTCTCATAAGGTGAATCAATCAGATGGTTAATTCCAAGATAATTCCTGCAACATTAAAGACATTATTGTGGTAATGGAGTGTCAGAATCTAGTCCTATATGTGCAGTGGACGCATTGAATTAGTGATGCTCTAAGAGACTCATTTGGCAAACAGCGGATCCTTGTGCGACACTAAGGGCTTATGTGTTAAAATGGTGTGTTCCTATGCCCCTAACAAAGATCTTTTTTTTTATGCAGCTATCTGGCATTCTGTGTAGGCATGTAGACTATCGCTTGGTGTAGACGGGAGACAATATGCGTTTTACACAGGGAGCTTGACGCCATTCTCCATAGATAAACCTCTTGCTCTGGCCTCCAGTACATTGATTACATGTAAAAGTAATTATGATCATAGAGATAACAGCAATACATTAATCTGGACGAGACTGGGTATTCTTCGTCTGTTGGAGGATCAGTTCTTGCAGATAAATTTGGGTTCATTATGGGCTTCGAATTCCTCCTGCAAAATATCTGATTCGTACACTCTCCGACCATACACAACGGCACATTGAACTGAGTTGGACAGCAAAGAATCGCAATGCGTTTCTACATCACCTTCGTATAAGACAAACAATGGCGAAACAGAGAATTACATAAACTGTATTAACCTCTAGTAAGCTTTATTATATGGAATATGTTACCAATATGTATTACAAAAGTAGACCAAGGAGCGGAAAACACTAGCTTGGCTTGTTAATAGGAGTTGGGGAGATGTTTCAGTTTTATGCTAAATCCCCTCTCCTATAGATCCCCAGTACTTTTTGATGGACTTCTGGGCCTTTTTCTTGTTCTCCTGAATGAGGGCAGCCCTTTTCACCTCATTCATTCTTGCTTGCTGAAACCATGGGCACTTTGTTCTTTGTTTTACCTTTTTTTATGGAGTCTTGCTTTCCTCCATATCGCTTAAATGCACCCGTGTCTCACTTTGGCAGCACACAGCACCCTATGTGCAGTTTTGCTGGGGACCCTTTGGGTTCTCCTTTGATATTCTTTCTCTTTCCCTTTCCCTAAGAACTACTGTCCTTAAGGAAAGAGGGATAATTTGTATCCTTCCTAAAACTTTAACTTATGAGAGATGAGCGCACACCACCTTATGTGGAGTGCTAAGGGGATACCTAGTATCCCCAGACTCTCCGCTCATGTGACTTTTTGGTCCCAGTGACCACCCTATAGTTATGGCTGGTGGCAGTGGACATGTTCTACCAACGTTTGTGCTGTTTTGTACCGCAAACTGTATTTACAGCCTCAGTTATGCAGAAAAGGGCCACCTATATTCCAACTTGGTGGGTCCTTTCCTTTTTTTGCCATTTCTTGTGTGAATGTCCTTTGTTAGTCCTTCTTCTACCATTCTGGAAGGGGACGGTGAATGCGATTCTTGCCTTTGGCGGGAACCCTTTGTGCCCCTGCCTAGGTTCCAGTGTGTCTGTGAGGACAGGAAGCAGGGGAGGAGTTTAACACTCCCTCTGTCCTTTGTCTGCTGATGTGCCTGAATCGACCAGGGGGAAGCTGGCTGTCCTTATTGGACAGCGACCCACACCTTTCTCTAAACTGCAGAGAGAGTTTTCAGAATAGTGAATGGGAAATCCTAATAAAAGGTGAGGTTCCTGAGCCAAGGGCAAATCGACCACTGGAACAGAAGATTTGAAGCTGAAGACTACCAGAGACGTCGGCAGACCCCCATCTAATCAGTAGGACCACCAGAACTCCTTACACCCATAGGTTGACCCAACCTAAATTCAAGTGGACTAGAGATGGGGTGGGAGGGGTAAGCTTCCCTGTGATCACTGAAAAACAGTGGAACACCCTCCCTCAGCCTCTAAGGGCCGAAACTCTTACTGGGCCTTTCAAAAAGCCCTAAAAACCTGGTTGTTCGTCTGAACTACTTGATGTTGGACATCGCCGCCCATATCAGCAGTTCATGCATGGCAACTACTGTCTCTTGTACCTGTCAATACCCAAGTAACACTCTCCATATTTGAACTAAGAACTCTCCTAGCCAATGGGCCTCATGTAACTGGATTTCAGTGGCCTGATGCCCAAGGGCTTGCGTGCGCTTTATAAATGCAAAAATAAATAAGATGCTTGCAGTTACCGTGCAGCGACCACTGCTGTCCTGGCCCAGTTTTCTTATCGACAGAGGAGCTCCAAAGAGCCCTTCTCCTTCCCTTTGGCTGGTGGGACCAACCAGCCACAAGACAAACTGCACATCAAGCCATCCCCTGAGGTGCTGTGACCTTCCAGGGCTGCAAACCGCGAATAGCAGGGGATCTCTGACCCATTTGCAGTGCAACGTCTTTTCGTGAAAGAATTCTCCCAGAGCTTTGGTAAGCTCCAGTTGGATCTTGAGAGGCACGATCTCAGTCATCCAAGTCCCCTCACCAAAGTGCAGGACTGCAGAATGGAGGAAGATCGACTGGGAGGCAACCATTCATTGTTGAAGCTGATAAAAAGGCACCATAACTGCAGACCGGCGTGGGAGACCAAAGAAATCCTTGCTGAGGGCCCTTCCTTGTGACTGCTGCTGTGGCATCCCATTCAGAGGCCCTCCTTTTGTCACCAGACAGGAATCGGGTCTGTTGCTGCTGCAAAGGAACGAATCCAGCTGCATTTTCTTCAATCACCCTAAAGTACTGTGGGGCTCACATAGTTGCTCCAGTGAGACCGCAGAGTGATACCAGGTGTTTGGGTGTCCACCCATACCTCTCGCCCAGGCTTAACAGCTTGTGCTCTTTTAGGGAGTCCTTTGCAGGGTCCTTATTAACTGTTATCATACCAAAGCATTTTATTGAAAGTATCCTGAACTTTGCCTTTTCTGCTGCTGCATAGGACTTTTGCTCCCATCTGCACAGACTTTCCATGAACTCTTGACCAGTGAGGGATTGGACTGCTAAAGCATTGAAAAGTGTTGCTAAGAAGTAAATCACTGCTACTAGTACTGAATAACCCCATTTCCGCCCTACAAACTTTGTCTGAGTGACTTTGTAAATTAAACTAATTTTACTGTAACAAATGCAGGTGTGCACCACTATATTGAAGCAGTCACCTATGAGAAGTATTGCTCATGTTTCCTGTGTGTTTTGGTTAGTCTAAAACAGTATTTACCTATTTTGCCATGTGTTTATAAAATAAATATGTATTTTATTATAACTTCCAGTGTGTAAGAGTTTATTTAGGCTAATGTATTGACTGGGTTAATTGCACTCATCACATCCTCCTCATAAGATAAGCCTGGCTGCTTTGCCATTCTACCAATCCTTTGGGTAGTACAGGCTTATACCATGAATTTGGGACCTGTATACCAAGGGATAGCTTTATAGAGTCTTACCCCCAGGTGGGCTTTAGGAAAACTCACCTAACAATAGGGAAAATACAACTACTGTGATTTCTGCCATACAAGATGCTTATGGGTAATATTCCAAGGGAATAGTATTGACAGGGTCTTTTATCAGCAGTTATTCCCTTAGCAAACAAGAATGCACCTGTAATAGGGACATTATCTTGGAAGAAGCGACTTTACTTCCATTTACCCCAGAGGACGGGGGAATCTTGCACAGTCACCTTCATTTTGAAATTTAATGGGCAATTGGGAATATGGGATGTACTCCCCATACAATTTTACAGTTTGTATACTGAGTCACCTTAGAACGGGGCTCGCCCAGAAGCCTTTATGCAAGCATTAATTATACTGCTATGGATCTGCTGGATTTGGGGTCTTTACTGTGCCCTTTCCTTGATTAAAGTTGAAAGTAAAATTCTTGCAAATGTTCTAGCAGGAAAGCTTGCTCGGTTGATTGCTAAATTGGTGCAGGAGGATCAAGCAGGATTTTCGCCTCAGAGAAATGTTTCTCAAATATTAGACCCTTTTTCTGATTATTGAACCAATGCAGAAAGAACCGAATCAATTGACAATCGCCAATTTAGATGTGAAAAAACATTCGACTGCATAGATTGGTTTTTCATGCTGGAGGTGTTCAGGATATTTGGGATAGGAAAATATTATCTAAGGTGGATTGAGGTGCTCCATTGCTGCCCTCTCTAGAGTACTGAAGAACCACATTATCTCCAGCAGGTGGCAGGGTCACAGCGGCGCGAGTTTGGGGGGTGTCCCTTGTCTCGTTTCTGTTTGCCATGGTGATGGATCCAATGGCTTGTCAAATGAAGCAGATGTTTGTGGACTCGGGTTCAGCATTGCGGAACAAACGCACATTATTTAATTTGATCTGGATGACATTGGAGTATATAGATGATCCTGATGGGCCCATTGTAAGATACAGAGATCACATTGCTGAAAGGTTTACCCATGGCTATGACTAGAATTTGCTTCTTCTATTTAGTAATAAATGTTCGTGTTGATTGAGGACATCATCATTGTAAACGACCGTCCAGAGTTAGGGCAGACTTGGACAGACTGGTATATTGCTAGAAGAACTTCCCGATGCCCTTCCTAACGACAAAGTCCATAGATAAATGGATAATTCGGTCTAGGCTGTTTTTCCGGGAGTACCCATGCCCTTACCAGTGGAGATATTTGAGAGGAAATGTTATTTGTCTCGCTTTCTACTGGTGCCTAGATTTATTAGCTGCACGGTTACGGGTTGGTAGAGGTGCTGCCCACACCTCTTCTTGGATGTGAAGCTAGTCTGTACCCGAATAGCTTGCGCTGGTTTTAGATAGATTTCCTATCTACACAATTCCTACATACCACGCTCTAAAGACGTGGCAAAAGCAAACCCTAACCTTGAAAAGGACCCCGAGGGGTCGCAACACCTGTCAGCTAACCACTTGTAATAAAGAATAAACCTCACTGAAGTAAAACCGAATATGTAGATATGAAATCTATCTAAAACCAGCGCAAGGTATCCGGGTACAGACTAGTTTCACTCCCGAGATATTTAAGAGGCTCAACAGACTACTACTCTTGTTCTGGGGCAGTAATGCCCCCACATTTGGTTGAGTATGTTAAAATTAACAAATGGAGGAGGATGGATAGGCCTCAAAATCTGGGGTGCCTACTCTGCATCAATGCTTCAGTATGTAGTTCCCTGGATTTATCTGGATAGAAGGGACAGTCACAAAGCTTTTGGTGGTGGTGGTAGAAAGTTTGAAGTTAATAATGATTTCATCAATGACTAAAATGCAGGCAGTATCACTAAACTTCAGATCAGTCCATGGGGTGTGGGTGAGAAGCGTGAAGATAGAAGGGCAAAGGTTTGTGTATTTTCTGTCACTCCCTTTATGTTGCAACGGTATGTCCTGAAAGACTTAATAAATTGGATAAGAGTGCATGCAGCTCCAGTAGCAAATAGAAGAACCTGCGGTCAATTATATATAAGGTGGATTTGATCTGTTCTGGAGATCACTGAAAAGCTCCTAAAATGTTTTTCCTGACTTGTATAGAGCTAGCTACCCACAGTAGTAGAAAGTGGCCCACATTTCCCGATAGAACCATTTCAATATGTAATTATTAGCATCATTATTTCTTTGAAGTCGGAGGTAAATCTATTACTGAATTATAAAAGGGTTACACTTAATATTCCAAAGCTGTAAACCAGTTGCAAACCAAATCAACCTGGGCACTCCGATGGCTCAGAATGGTTGAGCATGCTGGAACACAGTGTCCCGTAATATGCATTTTAAATTAATTCATTATAAATATCTCCAGAGGGCATGTTTTTCTCCTAGCTTGTTACATAACATTCGTCCTGACAGCTGATGCCCCGGGTGGAAATACTCATAGGCTATTTTACGCTGCATCTGGTTGAGATGTTCACAGGGTCCCGTCTTTGAAAGATGTGTTAGAATACTGGAGAAGTTCTATGGTTGGAAATGACTTCATCTATTAAGCTCTGTCTGCTTGGTATATTGCATTTCAAAAGAATTGGTGTCTAAATGTGTGCTGCTTGGCCCTGGCAAAAAGACAAATTTAGCCAATGTGAAAAGTCTTCTCTGTTGCTGTTCACTGTGTGGTATAGGTGCATGTTTAAATGGGAACAAGTCAAATGTGTCAAAAATGTGTAAAATAAACAACAACAAAAAACCAATGAAGGCACAACTTACTCCAAATGGGATTCATAATATAATGCCGTATTGTCACTTGAACTTATACCACCTGGAAGACCATGCAGAGTTACAGATTTTTCATCATGATGGAAAAACTTCTCCTCTTTGCAAGTACTGTGATTAAATACACATTGTTAGGAGCCACATAGGGATGTGCCTTTGAGAGTGGGAAATAGAATCATAAAACACATGAATGAGCGTGGTTTAACTAAACACTGAATGGAAATGTAACTGCTATCTGGATTCCTTATGTACAATGTTTTTAGTTCAAGTTGACTTGCTATCCTATTCTTATTAATGTTAACGACAAGTGTGAGGAAAAGTGTGTTCTCCGGTGAGGAATTGTACCTGCTGCTGGTTGGAACTGTTTGGACAACTGCACCTTTAAGGAGATTACCCACAAGTCAGTTCTGCTTTAAAAAGTCCAGTACTTGCGGAAGCAGAGCGACAAGTGTGAGGAAAAGTGTGTTCTCCGGTGTTCTTCGTGCGCTGAGTCAGATGAGGTTTGCCGTTGTGCTTCATACCGTCCACTTTTTATCACAAAAGTGAGTAATTTGGAATTGCTCTGTTCGTGCTCTAAACTTTGACCGGGCGTTTCTGCTACACAAGGGGTTAATATTTACTTTGCAGCGGGAGACTGTGGGGACATACCCTTTGATCCTGCACGCTTTCATCCTTCGTGGGTCTGTTATTAACTGGCTTTGCGAGGAGCGCCCGGATATGTTTCTCACCAAGAACGCCTCTGTTAATCACGTTGATTGCATGCTTGTTTGAAGCCCTGACAAGATTCCTATTGAAAGACTAGGGCCCTTTACAGAGCCGAGTGACTGCATCGGAAGGACGTTTACGTCTTCGAGAGTAGTGCAAGATCCGGAATCCTGCTCTATTGGCTCCATTTTATTGTAAAACACAGATCGGAAATATCTGTGTGGGAAATACTTTGAATTGTTTCCTTTTTTTTTTTTTTTTTTTTTGACATAGCTGCATCGTGTGACTGTGCTGTATGTTTCCTCGCCCATACACGCGCAGAACAAACATGCCGGACCATATTGGCGTAGTCTGCAACACCCCAAAAATAATGTCTAAATCAAAAAAACCATCACGTGTTTCTAAGAAATCAATTATCCTCACTCCAATTCTGAGAACTCCCCAATCTAAAGACATTCACGCTTTTTCTGTGAAGCGCAAGGAATGCATGTTGGATGACTCGACCTTGGTGATGGGGTCTTTTGACTTGGTACCTCAAAGAATGATCATTAGCTTACCAGTAAACTCTATCAATGCCCCAAGCACTCCTCCTGCAACAGCTAATGCTCCGAGCTTAACAGCAAATCCTATTGATGTCCCAAGCATACCTCCGGTGTCTGATTTAACCATTTTAGCTAATGCACATGTAGATCTCTCTCACATTTCTGCTTCTGTACAACCACCAATTGCAAAGCATTTACCGACGGTGGATGAGATCTGTCTGGTTCGGACATATCGGATATCTCAAATATATCTATTCATGCGAGTGAGAGAAATCTAAACCTATCGCAGGGGGACTTCACAGGTGAACAATCTAGACAAAATCAGATGGGATTGACAATTCATTCTATTCATGATTCCTTTTTTTTAACCCACCCCACGCCGCTGTCTACCTACTAACACCTCGGCTAACCCGTTAGAAATCCTTGCCTTGATTGAGATTACCTTAGCCGCAGTGAACACAACTGTAGCTAGTTTATTCAAATTGTTTGAATCGTTAGATACAAAAATCTCAAATCAAGCGGAAAAAATTCAACAAATTGTGGATTGCATAACCAAACAATCTACAGCGAATGAATTGGTGAAATCGGTGGAAACCTCAGGCTCTACGGGTGAGTCTGTCCATAACCCAAGCCAACCCAAACGTGCCAGGGCGGAGGGATGTATAGAGTCAGTCTTACCCACTTTCTCTAACATTATTTGCCCAGACACATTGTTGGGAGCAAATACTGTAAATCCGAATACTTCATGGAGTAGTCTTTTTAGAAGCCCAAAAAAGACGCATCCAAAAAAAAATAAAATGCAAAAAAGTATTTCGATTACCTTGAGCACAAAAACTAATGCCCCTAAAGTAAGAACAGTTGCAAAGAAACAAATGCGTGTGGCCAGACTGTCACAAGTGACCTCACCTCGCACAGTTCTCCCTATGGTGCCTGCCCTTCCTGTGCGAGCCCCCATTTTTGGGTCTGCAGTAACTCCTCATACTAATTCTACAGTCCATTTTTGGGTCTGCAGTAACTCCTCATACTAATTCTACAGTGCCTGCAGATCAACAAATGGTGAGCGTGATCAATAATCCAACTTGTAATACATCGGACAACTTGTAATACATCGGACTATCCTCCATTGTTGGAAATCATTGACTTAATTAATGCATCTACTCCTGTGGTCCCTCCGCAAGTGCCGGTGGTTGTAGTACCAGTCGTACATGTAAATGAAGGTAGACAGTCTTGTCCAAAACCAAAGCTCCCTGACTCTAATGTTAGAATTGAGGAACTAAAGACGCAAGAGCAAATGGCTACCATTAAGGCTGCCGTTGATGCATATCCAAAAGAACGAGTGACCCTTGCAACTCTACCTTGTCCCTCTCTGGCCTCTGGAATCGAATTGATCAATGTGAAATCCTCACGCAATCCTCTGTCACAATTTGGAAGTCACTTGCAAATCTCCTATGGAGGCTCATAGTCGGCGGAAAGAACAGAGTACCTCCGCCATGACAAAAGGTGGTCATTTTCCCCCACTATTGACTGGCAGGAAGGAATCCCAGCGTAAGAGCAACCAAACATCTAAAAATACTTTTGCCAATTGCCATTCCCTCATTCTGAAATGTAGAGATGCTCCTTATGAAAAATATGATCTAAGTAGAACAAGTATCCTAAATATTTTTGGTGATGTGAATAATTTGCATGACATTACGTCGAGTGATATCGACCAAGTGGAATTTGTGTGCGATAACAACTTAGCCATAGTTCGTTTGTGGATTAGATCAGGGTTAGTAGTCAACTCCATATGGAAAGAAAAAATTGAACTTTTTAAAATGGGGTTTTTGATTGCCCAGGACCCAGAACGCCTTATAGCTAATGCTCAAAATGGTGAACAATCCGAGACACATAAGGCACATGATCAAAGTCCTTCAGTATGTACTTGCCCCTACTGTGGTCCCAGTCTCGGAGTAACCCAGAAAAGTGAGCCCCCCCTATGGGATGGCCATGATGTCCTATTGATTCCTGCTTTGTTGGCAGCAAGGGGCAGACCGACCTCTGGTTTGCTGGTAGCAGTTAAGACGAGTAGAGGGTTTTCCATTAGTAAGTGGCACTCTCCTAATAACTTTATGCAACTGGTGAAAATTACATATGCCACTCAAACGCTAGCCCTTATTAATCTTTACCGCAATCCAGTGGGGATAGCAGATGACACATTCTATAAGAAATTAGCCTTGATCTTCGAACTTGTCGCTGCTGACCCAGCTATAACCTCAACAATGCTAGTAGGAGATTTAAATCTTGATTGCATAAATGAGAAGAAAACCTCTCAAAAGACTGCGAGTGATAGATGGCTCACTTTCATTACAAATTACAACTTACATATAGCTAATGGTACGATCTTTGGTGATATTCCTGCCAAATCTATTTGTGAAAGAGGTGTATCTAAATCCATTATTGACTACGTTTTTATTTCAGAAAACCTCCTTCATAAAGGTTTCAAATTTCAAATTCTAGCCCAATGTACCAGTGACCACCATATATTGTCCTTTACCTGGCAAGAAGAGCAAGATCAGAGTGGGCAAAAACAGTGGATTAGTCAAACCTTACACACAAACTCTGCGTGTACTCGCTATAGATGGTCTAATGCGTCCCTTGATGCCCTAACAGTTGTAACATGTAAGTCAAATCCGAACCAAGACTTTTATGTAGATATATTACCAATGTTTGGGGTTCAGTATGTGGGGAAACAGCCATTTTTCCCAAACCATAAGCGTCAAAGTGATCAAACTATCCAATTAGCGAAAAGATCACATAGGAAAGCATTAAGAGCTGCACGTAAGTTGCCGATTAATGAAAGAGAGGTAACCTGTAAAAATCTTAAATGTCAATATAGAAATTGGTTAAGAGCAAGAAAGGCAACACTCTATCAGCTTGATAGTGAAGCTTTTCTGTGCTCTGCCAATAATAGAAACTCGGCCCAAATATGCTCTTTACTTACTAATGTGTCCAGCTCATCCCAACCCAGCCTCCAACTATGTGGTGTCACAGAAGCGCAATGGTTAGCGCATTATATTCACATCTAAATGCAGATGCGAAATATGCAAATTACATTTATGATCAACTATAGCACACTGGAATTTAGAATGCTTATCAGACATATTGGAAGTTCTCATAAAAAAATCATCGTCCTCATGAGCTAGAGGCCTTGACGGCTTGAGCAATCATATGTTTAAACAAAATCCAACCAGATGAGCCAACATTTTGAACAATGTCTTTAAGCAAATAATTTCATCAAAAACCATACCAACGTCCTGGACGTCTTCCCTTATAGTTCCAATTTTTAAAAAAGGAGACAGGGCGGCTCCGGCAAGTTATCGGCCGATGCCCTTGCTTGACGCTCCAGGAAAGTTATTTGCATGTTTGGTTCTGAGAGATTTTACATCATGGACACAAGAGTGTAATCAACGAGATCCGTGCCAAACGGGCTTTGTGGCGGGTTTGGGAACGACAGTGAATTTGATGATTCTCAATGCGATAAAAAGCCAGGCCCAAGCTACAAAGCAACCAATGTATTTTGGTTTTGTCGACCTCCACTCAGCCTTTGACACGGTCTCGCGAATAAAACTCATGGAAAAACTAAAATCAGCCAAGTGTCCGGAGAGACTGTGTGACATTATACACGCTTTTCACTCGACCACTTCCATTAAAGTTTGTCTCTCGTTATTGGGTCTTTTGTCGACCATTGCAACTTTTAGGGGGTTGAAGCAGGGATGTATCCTTGCTTCGGCCCTCTTCAACTTTTTTTTATTCATGATGTACTACTTGCTTTTGGTTTGGTTGAGGCGGACGCACCCAAAATCAATGGCGCAAAGATAAAAGCACTATGGTATGCTGACGACTTGGTTCTGGTCTCAAAATCCCCAATAGGCCTACAAAAATTATCAGCATTGAGTTCATATTTGGATAAAAATAAATTGATGATTAACCTAAATAAGACGCAAATTGTCATGTACGCACCCAGGCCCTCTCGAAGTTCTGTATTTGAATGGAAAATTAATGGAAAGTCTGTGGAAGTGGTACCCACATATATCTACCTGGGCATTCCTTTTGATGGTAACCATTCATTGAGATCACACCCAAGGACGTTAGAACACAAAATCATGACGGCAATTTCACAAACCAAAATTATACTGAATAATTTTGGGAAATTCACCATCAGACCCGCAGTCATTTACTGGCGACAAAAGGTTTTGCCAACCATACTATATGGTTTGGAAACAATAACTATAGTAGAACTTTCTGTCCTAAATAAATTAGAGGCTACATTTTGGAGGGGCGTTCTACATCTGCCCCAGTGTGTACCCGGACCGTGGTTACGGCATGAGTTGGGTTTGACGTCCTTGTGTGCAGTATATCACTTGAGGTTGTGCGCCTTATTTCGTAAGTGCCTGACTTATGTCAGATATGATAATGTATTAGCTACACTCTCAGCCTACATGTCAACATCAGAACATGCCTTTGTTAAAAAGTGGGTGGCATACGTCTATAGAATCTTGGCCAGAGCAGACATTAGTTTAGACACTCTGCTTGGCAATCCTGAACGAGCAAAAATCAAACTATTCAGGTGCGATTGGATTGAGACGAAAAGGGAGTGTCTTGGGTATAAAGATTTCCAAGCTTTGATTTTTTTAGCACAAAAAGCTCAATGTGCTTCCACCATATCTAAATCAAGCAGCTTGTCCTCCATTAAGAACGACCATCATGCGCCTACGATTGAACTTAGTTCAAACACGTGATTTTCTCACTAGAAGAAAGTTATTGAACCCGAAAGAGAATGTGTGTAGATTCTGTGGAGTACGGGAAGCTAAAGAAACGTTTTAACGTATTATAACAGAATGTCCAGCACTAAATGAGTTGAGAAACAAATATTTTTGTAAACATGGCATATTTCGGCGCAATACATCCAGAAAGTCGATGGTCAATAATCTTGTCAACGAATTCCATAAGTATTTGAATAGCAACATTCAATTTCATTTCTGCTTTAGACGTGGAGAACGGTGTGTCTTAGCAAAAAGGTTAGGTTAACAAGAAATGTGATGGAGTAATGTATGATCTCATTTTATAAGAAGTGCTTTGACTCACAAGAGTTATCCTATTGTATGCTAGATATTTTGTTTTCATTTAGGTTATATATATATGAATCGTTTTCATTTTTCTTTTCCATTTTGGTATCTGAAAGTGGTTTTATTCTCCTTTTTATGTTACTTAATCATTCTTTGTTTTATCTGACTATATATCTTATGCAATGTTTAACATATGTACATTTATTTTTAATGTTTAACATCTGTTTCATTCACTTTATTTGTTTTGATCGTGTATTTTATATATTGAACAAATGTACATTTTATACTCTATGAAATAATGTGTTGATTTATATTGAAAAAGTAGATTCTTCAGCTATAGTCAATAAAAACATTTTTAAAAATTGTTAACAGCGATGATAATTTTTAGGACTATGACAATGATGCACAAAAGATGACCAAGAATATCAGGTCAATTTATTTACACTTGACCCTTTTGAATAAAACCTGGTACCGTTTGCTTTTATGTGACTAATTTGCATTCGTTTCTCCTTGGCAATCTAGTTTACTGTGTATTGCTAAAGCCACTTCTTGATCAATGTGCCGCAAATTACGTTTTAGATTTAACTTGAATCTAGCCACTTTTATGGGCTCCCTAATTGGTTTTCCAGTTCTGTTGTCTGTGGTATTCACTAACTTTCCACAATTTTGCTATCTGCACATTTTACAACAAAGAAATAAATTGGGAAATTATAATCCACTAAGTGGAGTTTAAATCCAAATACTATGAAAACCTGATGGCTTTTATCTATGACTAGTCCAGTTAAGCTCCAGAAGATTTCCGATGTACTATAGAGTTGATGGTCCTCAAGCCTGGGGTTCCTTGGGAGAGAACTATTACAGCAGTACCAAAAATTTATAAGGAAATCTTTTCCACTGTGCAATCAAAGACCTACCTAGAGGGGGGTTACCTGCAGTGCCTGTTAAGGATACAACACAACCCCCTGTCAGATGTCAGGCATGCAGGAGCTTCAGGTTCCCTCTGTGTTCTGTGGGCAGGCTTGGGGGCCAGGACAAGTCCTTTCAGGTAGCCCAAATCGGTTTAGAAACAGATCTAGTCTGGGTATTTGATATAACAGGTGTTAACTGTTGGAACCTCCACCACCTTTTGGCAATTGAATGGGGTCAACATGACATTGGTTTATGGGGTTTGTGCTCCCCACTGTTCAGTGAGGATTTGGAAGACTAACTATATCTGATCGACATTGATGAAAGTGTCAGATAAGTAGATTTTGACAATCTGCCATTTTGTAAATCTGACCGCATGTAAGGGAAAAAGTGCTTAATCAAAGGAATCCCTATTCTAAAACAGATACAGATTGCCTTTTATTATGAGCATCACTACATACAACAAACACTGCATCACCCTCGCAGCATACAAGTACACCCCCCACCCTCCACCCCCCGACTCACAGTAAAACAGGCCCAAGAACCAGACATATACAATTTTGGTGCACAAGTCTGACAGTACAGGCAACAAGTGAAATTCTCATAGCCAGAAGGATAGGAGTGGACTACTGCAGGAAATTAAATCACATGGACTTAAGTACGAACTTCTAACACAGGAATCCGCGCAGGCCCAGAGAAAGCGCTAAATAGGGGTCAGAAACCTTGCAACACATACAGCAGTGCTTGTCTACAGCCCTGATTTCAGTTAACATAATACACTGCTGTTCCAGGCTAAGTCCTATGCACTGGATGAACCACAGAGAAAATTGGGTCACCTGAACTTCCAGCAGAATAAACCAGGCGCGGGGTTGTGACGCAGAAGAGAATGCACCGAGAAGAGGCGTCATAGAGCACACTAAGTCCAGAAAGTCAGGAGACAGCAAGGCAGTGGGACTGATGGCAGCAAAGGGTAATAAAGCCAAAGGTAAACAAACCACAATGGAGGCATTCGCAAAAGGTCAAGAAAGCCCCGCTGGTGACAGAAGCGGAGACAAGGAGGGGGCCACTGACCAAGTGCCCTAAGGAAGCCGCGGACAACGGGAAACAGCAGATACGAAATGCTATATCAGCACTAAAAGCCATGCTTGAATCCAAAATTGATGAAGTTAGGATTGATGTAAGCTTAGTACCTCAAGATGTGCGTGCACTGGTAAATTGGAAGAACAAGTGCAAGAAAACACAAAAGCGAGAATGCAAACAACTAAGGAGGTGAACATTTTGCAGCAGAAAGTGAAATTGCTGGAGGAAAGACAAGAGGATGCCGAGGGACGGGCACAGTACAACATCAGAATATGGGCCTGCCAGAAGGAATGGAGGGGTCCGACCCCACCAATCGCATCGAAAACCTACTGTTGCAAGAAATAGTCCCTGGGAACCTCACACGGGGGTTCACTTATAGCGCACGCACACAGATCTCTAGTCAGGAAACCCGCTCCAGGTGCTCTGCCCAGGCCTATCATCGCCAGGGTCCTAAATTATAAGGACGAGGAGAAGATCCTGGCTTTCTCCATGACGGGGGGCAACATCCAAACAGCCTCTGCCAAATTGGCAATATTCCCAGACTTTACCTTCTAGGTACAAAAGAGACGAGCCCAATTCTTCTCATCGTAAGAAAGACTCAAAAAAGCCAGACTAAAATCTATGTTAATATAACTGGCTAAATTGAAGATTCTCCACAATGGTAAGGTTGGATGGACAGCGTGCATATTCCGGCATCTGAAGTTCACTGACGACATACGTGCATGAGCCTGACGGGGCCCTAAAGGCCAATAAACGGATCCAATGTCAAGAACGAGCAACAATGTAATGTGCCTGCTGAAAAGTGTTGGAGCCGTATTAGACTGATACAAGAAGAGTCCATTAACCCTGCTGTTGGAAGGTGGAACACAACGCAGGGACACCACAGAAGACAAGTAGAGGGGACGCAATTTGGAAAGCCTTTCTACTACCCCACCCATTTTTATTAGGTTACCGGATAGTACCCACCCATTGGGCACCAGGAGCGAAGTCTACCGACTGGGAATTCGGGGAGAGGAAGCAGAGAAGTCCAAGCCTGCACCGCATAGCTGGACAGTTTCAGTTTGGGGAAGGTTGGTTATTTGTTGGGGATGGGAGGATTTCAGTAACTGGATGGGAGGGAAGCTTGATATGATAGTATGGAGTCTGCTCACAAAACGGTCAGCACCGTAGGCAGGTCAGTGGCCCTGAAGGAACTTGCAAAAACATCTACGCAATGGCGGGCAACATTAAAGTAATGGCCTGCAACATCCGGGGCCTCAACAATTATGTCAAAAGGCAGATGGTAATCATGTATTTGTGAAGACACAAAGTGGGGCTCGCACTATTACAGGAGACTCATCTGAATGAACACAAGCAAAGGAAACTGGCCGAAAAGTGTGGGGGGAAAAGTGGTAGGGGTGGGTGGTTGTAGGTTCCACTTGCTCAGCGTACGCCAGAGGTGTGCAAGCCTGTATAGTGCCAGCAATCCGCCTTAAAGTTCTTCACACTAAGTCCGATGATGAAGGGAGGATGGTCATCATACATGGTATGCTAGAGAACAGAGAAGTATGTATAGTAAAGACCTATGCACCCAACCATGATGCCACAATATTTATTAAGTCACTATACGCGAGGCTAGGACCATACAGGAACATGGTCATGAAATGGGGCAGAGATTTTACCTGTACTCTAAACCCCATATTAGAGAGATCTGATGACTGGCTCAAAAAACCGGTCCCACCAGCCAAAATCTTAAACACGCTTCTGAGCCAATTTCGGATAGTGGACATATGGAGGTCTCTTCACAACGCCGCCAGGGACTATTCTCATTACTCTGCCCCACACAAAGTATACACAAGATTAGACTATCTGTTCACAGAAGAGGAACACATGATAGCATTCGAAGAGGCGGAATACCTAGGTAGTCATATCTGACCACGCCCCACTCTTAAACGGGTAATTACACCCCCAAGACCGCCCATACCTAACTGGAGACTCATGAGCGAAGCGCTGCTGGACGCAGCATTCAAAGACCATGTAAGGAAATGCACGATTGAGTTCCTAGAAGTCAACGAGGGTAGTGTTAAACAAGTGGGTACAATATGGAAACGTATAAAGTAGTGATCGGGGGAGATATGATAGCCATGGCCAGGGGAGTTCGGAAGACCTAGACTACCGAAATAGAAGAAACAGAATTAAAAAGGAAAAATAGTACTGGGAAGACCACTTAGAAGGGGAAATTAGACTGAGGCACAAGTGCCTGATCCAATGGGACAGGCTGGGCAAATTAATCACGCCAAATACCTAGAGAGAAGCCATGCACAAGGCTATGAACCGGGAAGAATGCTAGCTTGGCTATACAGAAGTGACGATAAGAAAACCCCAATATACTCTATCCAATTGGCAGAAGATAAAAGAGAAAATATGCAAGTAGGGGTCAATCGAGCATTTCAGGAATATTACAGCGACCCATATAAGGACTCCCATACTGACAGGGAGGAGGCGCTACAAGAGGCGATGGATATTATTACCCTACCATACCTAGACGATCAGCAAATAAGCATACTAGAGGAGCCCATAACCAAAGAAGAGGTTATAGCCACAATTGGGGCACTACCCTCACACAAAACTCCTGGCACGGACAGTTTTCCAGGGGAATTTTATAAAGAATATGCTAGTGACTTGGCGCCAATCCTTGCGAGAGTATACAACAAAACATATGAGACAGGGATTCTCCCAGAAAGTATGAGGGAGGCCTTAATCATTCCACTCCTTAAGCCAAATAAAAATGCAACAGACTGCGGATCGTATTGACCTCTGTCTGTCACCATGTATTAGAAGTACTAGACAATTTTAGCATATTAACTGGGATAGGAATAAACCAGAATATATCCGGCCTATTCCCACTGGCAAGGTTAGCGGCAAAGGGCGATACAGAGCTGCTGGTCCTACCCCTGCCATGGAGCAGGACCCTTCCGATATCTAGGGCTGAATATACACCATGATCCCGAGCAAGAACACAATACAATTAAAGCTAGAGACAGTTTGGTCAAGTCAATGCAATTCTGGGGTAGGTTGCCTTCGTCGGTGGTGGGAAGAGCAGCTCTACTAAAAATGGTTGAACTACCGAGGCTAATGCACTGCTTCGGGAATATCCCATATAATATATCTAGGAAATTCTTCTTAGAATTGGATGAGGAGTTGCTTGTGGCAGGGCCGAAGGCATAGAGTTGCACCCAACACGTTGCAAAGACCTTATGCATAGGGAGGGATGAGGTTCCCTAACTTTGAGCTGTATTTCTTAGCGTGTCAGTTGCAGTACATAGTAAACTGGATGACTGATGACCCCACAGCAGACACAACGCTTTTACAGCCAACAATAAATCATCTACACTTGAGAGACCTGATGTGGGATGCCCCGCAGGAGTTGCATGTTCCCCCGCAACTAGTGGCGTTGGGCATACAAATATGGCAGAGGACCTGCAAAATAATGGGGATTAGAGACCTGCTATCGCCACAAATACCACTGGCAGCTGTGATGACAGACAAACTGGTACTAAGGGAGGGAGGTGCGCACACACTGGGAGACCTGTGGCGTTGCCACAATAGGAGACCTGTGGAATTACTTTAAAGAATTGCAGGGATCTACGGGCATACATGAAGGCCTATTCCTACTATAAAGAGCTATATTGGGCACAAAAAAGGGAAGGTGGTCAGCCACTGCAGATGACACGATGGAGTGCGAAGAAATGGAAACTATAATAAATATCTGAGGGAGGGCATGCCATATCAAGATTATATGAAGTACTGATAGAGCGCAAATAGAAGGAAGAATTGAAGTGTAGAGAAGGATGGGAGAAAGAATTGAGGAAGTCCTTTGAAGATAAAGAATGGCAAAAAATAGTCACGTAGCATAAAACAGTCTCCACGACAGCTAATCTACAGCTGCTCCAATTGTACATAACACAAAGGGCATACCAAACACTAGAAGCAATTGCCAAGTTCAAGGGTGCAAGCAAACGGATGTGTCACAAATGCAAGAATGAAAACGCAGGTATGACGCACATGTTTTGGGAATGGAACATCATACAGGAATTCTGGAGGCACATCGCAAGCAAAGTGGCCCCAGAGGGCATAAACCTAGATGTGCAATTCCCGGACGCATGCATACTGGGGCTATTCAGGAGAGGTACCAAACAGAAACGTTGGGAAAGATCAAGGACCTAATATATGTGCTGGCCAAACGCAGCATAGCCATGCAGTGGAATGCAGACAAAGGTCCAAGTGTCAACAGATGGTGGGAATACTTGAGGAAATGGACAACAGCGGAAACAGGCGGGGGGGGATGAGGAGGCACTAGTAACACTAATAACTCTACTCAACTTGTATCCGAAAACACCCTTGCAAATGGAAAGGGCTCATAGATCAGTTAGTCAACCTGCACTGGGCCAGAGACCAAGACACTTCATCGTGAAGTTTCTGAAAGTCACCATCAAAGAGATGATTTTAAAGGAGGCATGTGAAATTGCTGACCTCTCTTGGGTGGAGGGTGGAGGTGGGGGGTTCATGAAATAATATTTGGCAATCTGAGCAGAGATGTATTGGAAAAGAGAAGAGCATTTGATATGGCGAAGGAAAAGGCAAGAAACAAAAAGTTGAAGTACTACATGGTTTATCCTGCAATATTCTGTGTTATTTTGGATGGCCAAATGCACTCTTACAAGGATTACAAAAATGCAGAAGCCTTCTTATCAGACCTTGATACTGAACCCATGGAGGCAATTTCAGAGTGAGAGGAGCACTCGCACAAAGAGAAACCTTGTTTATATTTGTACCACTGTCATTGGGGAGTGCTATGTGGAATTTGGAGATTTTAACATTCTTTTGCTGTTTTCATTTGTGGGAGCCACCTTGAGCTGCTACCTTTTAACATAGAAGACTCATTTTGCGGCTTTGATTAAAATTAAATGTTTGCTTACTTTGGTGACGGTTGCCTTGACAGTTATCATGTTTGTTTTCGTATCTTGTTCGGAGCGCCAAGCCACAAGCATTAGAGGAATGCACCTATCATGCATAACACACCTCTGACTTTGCCTTCTGGCTTGAACTCTGCCACTGTCGCTTATAGCCCGGCTTGGGGAATGTGATGCAGGAAGTTGGATATGCTGTGTGTACCTCGATGGAGCGGAATGGCAGATCGGCTACGCTAACGAAGAGAACCGGCACCTGATCAAGAGCGGCTTTATGCCCTGGATTGAAGGAGCTTCTGGGAATGTATTATAAGGGTGAGCTATTGGTGGGGGTTGTAAGGTTGTGGTGGGGGGGGTAGACCACCACAATGTTAAGTGTAATTAGACTCTTTAACATGTTACCGTGTTTGCCACTCGAACCTTGGACATGCATTTAGCTTAATTTAGCGAAATGAGCTTGCTTGAGCCTGTGCTGACTTCTTGGTGTGAATTACCTTGATTATGGGGGGACATTCTGATGTGTAATTGATTTGGAATGGACTTGATAGCCGAATGTTATATTACAGATGGGCATCTGAATATGTATTTTCATATAGTTTGTGTTACAAAGCGTTTGCTTGGAATATTGTATAGTATTCATGTAGCACGCATCATACGTGCACATTGAGGGGGATACCTATATTGTTGGACTTACTTTTTTTCAGTTTTTTTGTTTAGTTTGAGAATTCACACAACACTTCAGGAGTGCGGTGTCCATGAAGTCACTGGCTTAGGAGGATTGTGGACTTCTACGGTGGTTTGGGTGGTCTTACATTGGGATATTGGGATGTGATAAGATATGCTTCCTCATGACAGAAGAATTCAGTGAGTTAATTTGTTAAATGTTGGTGGATGTACTATGTGATGTCACGTTTAATAGTCGACAAACTAGAGGGAGATGAATTTAGGTGCCATTACTGAAGGTACAGGGCATGGAGTTCTGGGGGATAGTTCAGATGAACGGATTAAATATATATACTTGTACTGATAATCAGTCCATTGGGTTATGGATTGGAATTGTAAATGTATACGTGTTTTTGTGTTGTGCGTTTGTTTTTAATATTGGGAAGTAGAACTTGGCTCCAATTCTGCTACATATTTAGCCAATGACTTCAATGTGTTGTATTCAAAATTGCACTGGAATATTTACTAAAAGATGGCGATAGAAAGACTAGACCCTATTGAGGAGGGGTCCAAATCCTTCCAGGGGCTGAATGGACTCTTTATCGTTGGTACAATCTCTGAATTCTATGCACATGAAGCCTTCTGTTGTGTCAGTATATGAAAGTGTAAGTGAGAAAGAGAGTCAAAGCTACCCTAACCAAAGGCGTGACATAGGGTCACCAGGTTTTGCAGAGGAGCTAGGTAACTGCTAGCTCAAATAGACAAAAAACCCACGGATGCGGGAATGACAACAAATGGGTTTTTTTATTTTACACTAACAGAGAACAAAGCAAATATACAAGCTGCGCCGTGGCGCTGAATATATGCATTATTGAACATATTTTTGTCTGCGTTTTTGTGAGTTAGTAGGCAGAGTGACAAACAGTATGAATTTCAAGTATTGTTTTAAATGACAATACATGAATGTATGACAATGTTGTCATTCCCGCATCCGTGGGTTTTTTGTCTATTTGAGCTAGCAGTTACCTAGCTCCTCTGCAAAACCTGGTGACCCTATGTCACGCCTTTGGTTAGGGTAGCTTTGACTCTCTTTCTCACTTACAGTATCTCCTACCCTCTTGAGTCAAGCCCCCTTACAAAAAGGAGGGTCGCCCTTATATCTCTCTTCTTCTTCTTCTAGTGTATGAAAGTGGCAATTTGTGTTTTCGAAGGGAAATATTTTCAAATGAGTTTTCTCTGAGTTCATTGACACTAGTTACATGGAATGTTAAGGGGTTGAATTGTTCGCAAAAGAGAAGGGAGGTATTGTCGAGAGTTTGGAGCAAAAGGGCGGATGTAGTGTTTCTACAGGAAACACACCTACTAGTCAACTCTGAGAGTTTCTTGAAAAATCGAAGCTATACTAAGGTGCTCTTGAAATGTTATTCATCAAAGGAGTGGGCATGTTGAAAAGGGCTAGGCATATTGGTGGAAAAGGTTGCAATGGATGATGAGGGCCAAATCATCCTGTGGGATGTGCGACGTGAAGGGACCTTGTACTGCAGGAGGATCTTTTTTTCTGTCTTGAGCTGGTTGCTGCATGACATGTGTGGGGAATGCCTTTATTTTAGCAGGGTATTTTAATTGTGTGCTTAATCATAAGGTGGATTGGTCCTCTTTGTGCAGATTCATGAACTAAGGCAAGTAGAGAATTTCAGAGTTTTACAGGTATATTTGATCTGGTAGATACGTGGAGAGTTCTTCATCCTAGGGAAAGTATATTTCTTTTACTCTCCTGTTCACGATTCTTATACGAGAATTGACTACTTCCTGGTCTCTGACAGATTTGTGGAGAAAATGGTTAATGTGGACATACGGGGCACGAGGTCCATCGGAGCATTCCCTAGTTAGCTTGAAGTTGAACATAGAGAATTGGAGGTCTAATTTTCTTAGATGGTGTCTCAAGCTATTTGTTCTGAATGATGATGAGGCTTTGAAGGGATTGAAAAATGTCATTGTTTTATTCTTTGAGGAGAATAAGAATAATGGATCGTCAGATGCTCTGATAGTTACGCATAGCTTCAAGGCGTCTATTCGTGGAGAAATGATGAACTGGACGTTGCAGATAAGGAAGTCTGGGTTAGAAGACTTTAAGAGAATGGTGAATTACAAAGGCAATATGAGTTATTAAGGAATATAGATGACAAACTGAAGATGGATAGGGCTCAGGAGACACTAAAATGCATAATGGATTCACAGGCAAAATGAGGAATGGATTTTTTTTTTAAACAAAGATATTGGAAGGAGACCATGGGTTCAACTTCTGGCAGGTAAATTAAAGGTCATGATGGAGAAGTCATATTTCTACAAGACAGATAACGGTTTAGGTGAAATGGTGGTCAAAAGGAAAGACGTTTGTGAGTGTTTTCGATCATTTTATGCACCCTTGTACAAGGAAGAGCTCTATACCTTTAATTCTAATTTAACTTTTCTTTGAGAAGGTGGACATTCCTTGTCTGTTTAGTGATAGTAGAGATTTGTTGGATGCCTCGATTAATGTTGCAGAGGCTTTGATGGCTAGAAGTCAACTTAATATTGGGAAATTACTGGGCATTGATGGATTACCTGTGGAATTGTATAGATCGTTTAGTTCTGAACTTGCTTCAATCCTATGTGGATTATTTAACAGCTTTATGATGGATGGCATCTTGTGTCCGTCCATGAGGGAGGTGATGGCCACATTAATTCTGAAACCGGGAGAGGATAGAAATAAAAGTGCAGTAATTATCTCCAATCTCATTGCTTAATGTGGATTCTAAGCTCTTCACGCAAATTCTGGCTAATAGATTAGACACGTTTATGGGAGATCTGATAGACCAGTCACAGGTTGGATTCATGAGACGGACGCATGGGTATGATAATATCAGGACAATCATAGAAAGCATAGTATTAATATTTATGGATGCTGAAAAAGCATTTAATCAGGTTAATTGGACAGTATTGAATTTTACGTTGCTAGAGATGGTGTTTGGCCATTTTCTTTTGTAATGCTATTGGTGCCGTACAATCGCATATTACTACTAGAATATCGGTGAATGATAACCTTTCTACGTCTTTCCCGTTGTTTAGGTGTACTAGACAGGGGGTGTCCATTGTCACCTTTTCTTTTCAGTCTAGCATCGGAGCCTTTCGCAGCCTATATCAGGCATGAGTCTAGTATTCATGGTCTGCCAGTATGGGACAGAGAGGTTAAAGTGCTTTCTTAGGAGGATGACATGACAGTGATCCTGGCTATCCCAAATGAGAGAAGGGGGGGTGGGAGGGGGGCTTTACTGAAAATTTTGTTTGAGGAAGTTGGTTGTCTTTCGGGACACAAAATGAATTGGGGTAAGTCTGTGTTTTTTCCGCTTAAGGAATCCTTTGTATGTGGTGGACTGTCCGATTGGAATTGTCAGTTGGGATCTACTTGGGATCTATCTGGTTAGTGATGTGAAGAAGGTTGTTGAGTTTAATACTAATACGTTTATAGAGGTACTTCAATAGGATGTCTGCAAATGGGAACCTGTAACCTTATGTGCCTGGGCAAAAGTAAACGCTATTAAGATGTTGCTTCTTCACAAAGTATTATATGTTATCCAATCTCTTCCACTGAACTTCCCCAAGTGTACATTTAAGCGGATTTAAAGTTGTTCAGGGATTCCTCTGCGTTATCGGGAAAAGACTGAACATTCCGATGCATATTATGATTAGAAAGTAAGAGACGGCGGCTTTGGTTATCCGGTATTCGAAAACTATTGTAAAGGTTTCTTGTTCAAAAAGTCTAATTACTTTGCAGATAGTAGTGGTTCTGAGCCATTGTGGATGGTGATAGAGGGAGAAGTCTTCACCAGATTGCGTAGATAGCTTGTACTCAATTGGCAAAATGCCTAGACTACCAGCTAGATTGCCCACTAAAAGTGCTCCTAAGACTGCGCTTGAATCGTGGATATTTGACTGTGGCCAGAATCTTTATATACACTATGGAGCGTCTATCTGATGCAACCCAGGTTTACAAATTGATAAGACGTTAATATGCTGAAGCTGGGTTAGTAAGGGTATTATGAAGATTAGTGACATATGGCAGGATGGTAAGATGGAGCCTTTTGTAGACATTGTTTGGAAATATGGGTTAAACAAAAGGAGCACAGGAGATATAAGAACTTATTAGAAGCTCTGTTGAAAGAGAGACAGAGGATGCTGAATACTCCGATGGGGAATAGGCCCAAGGTCTGTGACTTGTTTGACACACCGCCACGTATGGTGTCGACCTATCTCAAGATGATGCAGACGGACAGCTCGTATATAGCTTTGTGGGAAAATTGGAGGCAAGCCTGGATAGAAAAGCTGGGTAGGAATGTAACGACAAGAGAATCGGAAGTGTTGTGGAGAGTAGCCACGAAGGCGAAAATGTACCTAAATATGTTATACGCATCAGAGGATCCTGGGTCGCCTTTACTGTACCCCAGTGCGGATGTTTGGGCTGGATATGCTTTGAGTCATGCTGGGGATGAGGTACATTGCTGCATATGTTAAGGGATTGTCAGAGTTGTTGATTTCTGGAAGGAAGTGTTGGATAGGCTTGATACGCATCTGGTTGTAACGCTTCCAAGGTCCCCTTCTACTGTCATTCTGTCGACCTCAGGGTTTGCCGGAAAATATACCCTCTTAAATACCTTTAGTGTCAGACTAGCAACCCAGCAGCTTCAGGAACAGAAGCCAAGCAGGATTCAGGCTAATACAAGGGAATGGCAAAATGCAGTAGAAGGGGTCCTGCAGAAACCCCTGACCATGGATTTCGGGGACCCCTGAGGTTAGTATCATGAGCCCCCAACCCAGTACCCAGAGGGAAGTACTCTCAATGGTGCTTCCTGAAAACAAGGCAAAGGAACCTGGTGCATACAAGATCTTCTTATTTTGCAGTTTGGCTTAAGTGAGCCAGTCACCCAGGGATTTGCACCCAGGACCAATAACCCAACCTCCCAAAATAATAATCAGCCTTCCGTGAAGGGGGGGGACCCAGCAGTGAAAACAATGGTAAAGATGGCACCAGGTGGACGAAAGAACCCAACCAAGCAGGATCTGGGGGCTAAATCGACAAAAGCAAGCCAACCAGCAGAAAACTGTTTCTCAAAGGAAACAATGGTGGAGGTTGCCCAGGACAGGCCGAATGAAGGGGAGAGTTGAGCTTTTGGAAACCCAGTAGACTTTAGTATAGGACGAGTACATAGAACGAACGAGCACAGATGGCATCCAGTACTGATGAGTGCGTAGAATGGGTGAGTACGTAGTGCCGCTCCGTGCGGGCGGACGAGTGCGCATGCGTGGGGGCGGACGAGTGCGCATGCGTGGGGGCGGACGAGTGCGCATGCGTGGGGGCGGACGAGTGCGCATGCGTGGGGGCGGACAAGTGCGCATGCGTGGGGGCGGACGGGAATGCATGTGTGTGTGGAGCAGACCAGAGTGTATAGACCAGACTGGGATGCATGAAATGCATGAGGTTGCGCGGAACGGACTGGAGTGCATAGAATTGTCTAACGTATATAGTATGGTTTGGAATGCAGAGAACGTTTGAAAGAGCATATAACCCATCATATCACACCGCCACACTTACTCTCTCCTTTACATCACCACTCAACTAGAACACACAGATACTATGACACCATTTGGTGTAACTGTTCTCATACCAACATCCGCCGCTCACTCCACATCATTCTAAGTAAACACTGCTGGTTTCACACACCCCAGCCAGGCGTTCTCCTCAGGCCTAATGCAGCCACATCCGTTCTGGATAAATCCTGCCAGAACAAACACATTCTCCAGTTCTCCCAACCACCACACCTACCGTTATGAAGCAGCTATTACACGAATACTGCACGAGCTGCACACATACCCGGTGCGCACACGTACCTTTTGACTCCCCTACTCTCTCTACTGATCTGAACTTTGGTTCCCATGGGCGTACAACTTACCAGCGCCTTCAGACCATACCAATGGTATATAAGGCGCTATATAAATGCAAAATAACATAACATAGACGCAGAGCCAGTGTGGTAAAGCAAGGGTTTGCCGGCTTGCCAATCAAGTTGATCTGAAAATCTGTGAAACTTTCAGTTCCACCCACACCGGATATGTAATGGCCCGTCTAGGCCCGGAGGCTGGTCTAAGTCAGTCTAAACCACAATAGAGCGTTGAGGGCCTGGCTCAGAGTGAGCCAATGTGTGTACAGCAGCCATATTAGGCCTGCCTTCTGGTTTCTGAAAACAGAAGTGACCCAAAAACAAAATAGCTGAGGGGCACACTTTTAATAATATATTACCACCCCAATGGCTACCATTAAGGTCCATTGGGCTCCTAATGGTCCCATAAAAAATACAGCAGAAACCAGAAAAGGGAATTGTGCCCTAATCCTAAATCAGCTGTATTCAGTGTTACCCCATAGTATCCTAGATAGGTTACGCCCTCTGTTTGTCATGTGCCAAGGTTCCTGGCAGCTTTGTCTTTGTGAAACATGGATTGCAGTTTTGGAAACCATTTTGCTTGGCTGGGGTCCATTTTGACCCACTCCTCCATTCACAAAAAGGAGAAAGTCTTTGTTTGGCCCGTTGGAACTTTGCCCGTGAATGTGTAATCTTATTAACATTTGGTGTTCATGGCTCTGCCGATTCTTGACGCTCAGTCTGTGTGCAATAAATAAATAGGCTGTGTGTGTCACATGACACTGGATCTTATCCCTCTTTGCGTGTGTGTTGCAGGACATAGCCATATTTGATCAGTTTTGTATCCCAGTACTGGGGGTTGTCATCAGCCTGATTCCCTTCGCAGGTATGCGCATGAAAAGCCCTGCCTCCGTGCCTTTCTGCGCTTGAGTGGATGGTTAGCCTCTGGCTTACCTCTTCTGTTTGAACATTGCACAGTGTGCAAATTGGTGCCTTCTGCACTCACTGCCTCTTGAGGGGGATTAAAGCAGACCACCTGACCCACTCACCTTGTCTACTGTTGGAACTCTGAACCTGTAGTCCTGGAAGGCATGCCACCAAGCACCACACTTTTGATGCTGGATCTTGGAAACTGAGCTCTCAAATTGCCCATGGCCGTTGGTGAAAAGGCCATTCAGTCCTTTTTTTTCCCCCTCTTCACATTTCCCTTAGTTTCTGGGACTTGTACTTTTTTCCTTCATTTGAAATTTAGAAAAACAAAGCCCCACAATTCTTTGCAAAAACAACTGGATGGCCTTCTCACACATGGCTACAGCAAACTTGAGAGCAACTGCTTCATGGACCAAGAGTTTTTCTCTTTTCTCCGGTGCCACTGGCAAGCCTTTTCAGCGGCCTCTTCAACTAGGAACCCCTATTCCACACCAAGTATATTCTGTGGCCAAAGCTCCAGAAAAGGCTCCTTAATTGGGATACCCCTTTGAAAAAAAGTAACTTCCCCAAAAGCTTGCCCAAAACAACACAAACAAGTTGCCGTTGGTCTTTCAACACTCGGCTGCCCTAAATAGGAAAACCATTTTTCCTACCTGTAACTGTACCTATTTTCTCTAAGACCTTTTATTGAACCTTTGGTAACTCTTAAACTTGCTACTTAACATGTTCGTTTGGTCCATTTGTTTTGTAACGTTTACCTTCCTTTTAGTTTTTTGTTGTTTGCCTTTTCTATATAAAGAATTATATGTTTATAAAAGTTTAGTGTGTGGACCATCTTGCATCAGGTATTGGACTTCTCCAGCACTGGATCTTTCATGGATTCCCATGCCCTTTAAATTTTTATATTCCCCGTTGTCAGATCGGGAATCCTTGGTAAGATTAAACAGTTTAACTTTAAAGCTGAAAACTGGTGGTCACTTTTGTAGTCTATATCACTTTGGATGATAATGCCCAAGCCAATGGAATAGGTCCTCTTTAGCTCCAGCCCTGATGGCCAACTTCAAGTTTTTACTGCATGCCTAACTGTTGGGAGTCCTTTCTTTTTTTATTTTTGAAATTCTTTTTATTTTTCCTCTTTGAAGACTGTTTTTTTTTTTTGTCCTATTTTTGTAAATCGTTCAACTTCTTTGGGTTTAGTATCCCACTGCTTCCTCACTATGGTGATCTATTTCCGATAAAGTTCCAATCCTGTCTTAGGCCTCCTTCTTTCATTGTAGCATGGCAGACAAGAGGAAAGAGCATTTTTAAGTCTTCTTCCAAATGCAACATCAAGAATGTCTATATTAAAGATCTCCCTGAGAGGTGCTTGTACTGCCTGTATCCTGATCACAATGTAAATGGCTGTTCCAGCTGCCAATACCTTTAATCAAAAACCTGCAAGGTTAGTGACCTGGTTGGATGAGGGTGCTGAGGCCTTGGCTCTGTCCGCAGTTATGCCTCTGCCAGGCACAGCAGAACCCTAGAACACACCCACTTTTAAGAGGTTGAGGTCCCACGAAGAATCTTCCCAGGTTAAGAGAATAAAAAAGGGACATGGGTTGCATGCTCATGCTACTCAGTCGACTACATGGTTGACAATCCGGTCGACGCCTACTCCGTCACCCCCTCATCTACGCCTGCGGCCACTTTGTCGACTATTAGTGTCTAAAGCTCCTTCATGAAAACATTCTTCAGAGAAGCGATGTGTGATGACTCAGCCACCCAAAGTTATCACCCACGACACAAGCGGCCTAAAGTGTCATCGTAGTCAATACACACAGCCTCCTCGACTACTGCCTTGTCGCCGATCCAGTATACCATCTTAACATCCTGCTTGTCCGAATCTACCGTCGCTGCAAACACCATTGCTAGTCTACCGACCAAGTCTTCTATGGCCAACATTACTTTGCCATCCAGACCATCGTCTACAACTTTGATTACACTGTTCCTGGGACCCATGATATCAACGTGAGCGTTGGCGGGGAAATGTCATCTGCTTTGGCTTTCCTGCCAAGACCTATGTGGGCTCAGCCACTGTTCTATTTGGCTCCCTATGTAACACCTACTACTTCCTGTCAATTAACTGCTCCACCTGATCAATTGCTTCAGGAGGGTGGATGTTCGGACGCTGAGCCTCTGCAGTCTCTCTTCTTCGACCTTGAGGAAGTGCAAGAAGAGTCTGCCTCTCTTCCCACCAGCCCCTCCAAAGCAGGGTCTTAAACCAGTTCATCCTCTTCCACCACCATTCAATCCAGTCCCAATGGGCACTTTTTTTGCACTCGGGGATCTTTCCCTGGATATGCTATCTACCTTTTAAAGACTCTGGTTTCAGAACTCCATCATAGTCTTCCTTCCCTCCTCAAGGCAGATCTCAAATGTTTCCTTCAAGAGAGGGTTTGTCACCCCTAGGCCATCGAACCTCTGCCGCAGTTAACCCTACCAACTTCCACTCTCACCGACACTGAAGTAGATGATGATCTCGCTGACAGATCTCCAGACACTCATACCACAGATGAGTTTGACAGCCTTGTTCTGGGCGATGGTGAGTAAGCCGATCTACTTCTAGAGACTCGCCTCTGGATGAAATTGGCTCTTTTCATGCCCTCATGACATGAGCAGCTAAACTGTTTGACCTTGTACCAGAAGAGCTAAGGAAGGAAGGTTTCCTTTTCCAGAGTCGTGTAGCTTCCAGAAAATCTGTGGTTTCCATTTACATGTTGGAGAATATCTGGGAAGAGGGTCTCCTTATGAAGAACCCTTTTGAGGAGATTGTGTCCTCCGACGTATTCCACATCTTTCACATTGATTACCACAGCTGTGCTGCTTCGGAAAACTTTTTTGGCGTAGGCGATTCACTCCTTCGAGGACCTTTTCCGATGGTCGACGTCACCGGATGTTCTATATAGGACACATGACGCCCATAGCCTCAGATCTGTTTTTTCTGCGAACGTGTTCGCTTCAAAATCTCGGCACGCCTCGGTTCTCTCTTGTTGAATCAGTTCTTCTATTGTTGTTACGAGAAAGATGTCTTCTGCTACCCCAAAGTCGGGCTTCAAGAAATGTCAGGACTGCAGTTCCAAGATGTCACTTACGGACCCGCCCGAAATCTGCCTGTGGTGCCTTGGCGAGAGCCACTCCGCCGATTAATGCAACGAATGCCAGTCTTTGACGTCGAAGGCCTTGCAGGAGCGGAAGAAGAAGCTGTCGGTAGGTAGGGTTTCCAAGCCACGTAAGTCAAAATCTGCTGGACTTTCGACCGACGATTCGAGGGGCGACTCTACACGTCAGCGTAAGTCCAGGGGGTCTCGTTCTACGAGTGGGTCCCGCCATTCCTCGGCCTCTTCGAGGCATTCACAGAAGCGCCGTCACTGGTAGTCTTCCCCGTCCTCATCAGAGGACTCCACCAGACAGCGGGTGGCTTGTCTCACGAAACACTCGTCGCCGGCAGAATGGAATGAATTCTGCCGGCAGATGATGGCGATTTTCGAATTGCAGGGCACTGTGCCGTCCGCGCCTTCGTGTGAAGCCGGCAGGGAATGCGCTAGAGCCACCGCTCCCACGCCTCCGGGCTCGGCGGGCGGCGCGGTCATTGGGAACCATCAAGGTCCCAATCGGACAAGGATGATCGCCACCATGCCTGCTCCAGGTCCCGGTCCTCGACGCCTTTGGAGCCTGTGAGGCCTTCGAAGAAGGCATCGACTCCATCGGCGCTATGTCCACCGAAGGACTTGCTCGAGGCTCCAGCTCCGAAAAAGTCATCAGCGCCGAGGCCGTTGAAGGACCCGCTCAGGGCTCCAGCCTCGAAGCCGTTGTCTAAGTCGTCGGCGCCTCGGTCAACGTCAATGCCACTCCCCTATGTGCCCTCAACGCCTTTTGAGGAAAATTTGCCGGAGGTGCCCAGGAGAGGTGTGGAAGCTCAGAGAAAGGCGTTCAGCAAGTCTGTGCACCCTATGTTTGACTCATACTCTGTTCCTCCTCCCAGGGTGGACTTGTTCCAAACCTTGGAGTAAATATCAGAGGAAGGGTCTGATTAAGAGGGGGTTGTGCCTCCTGAGGTTCCTGATGACCTGTTGTCTGGTCATAGCCAATTGGAAGACCTTCGTCAATTTTTACATGACGCAAGTGGTCTTGATACCTCCCCGGAGGTTGAGTTTGGTAGGCTTGAGCCTTGTACACATGCAGACTCCTTGTACAGGCGCCACATGTCGAGGGTGACGGAGTATCTGGGGTGGTCTGCTCCACCTGTGGATTTTCTGCAGGATGACCTGACGGATATCTTGGAGCAAGGTCCACCCACTGACCTGGTGTTGCCATTTCATATGGCCTTACAAAGAAGGGTGGCAGCGGCTTGGACTGCTCCGTAGAGTCTCCCGGCTGTGAATAAGTAGTTGCCGAAAAAATACCACCGAGCCAGTGGTGACCTTGCTGCTTGTGTATGCACCCTACTCCAGAGAGTTTAGTGGTGCAGGCGGCTACGGCCCCAGCAAAGCAGGCTGCGTACCCTGCAATCCCTCCAGATAGGGACGACAAATGCTTTGATGGTTGGGCGAAGAAGGTATTTTTTTCTGGGGGTATGGCTTTAAAGGCAGCCAACTCCGTGTGTGCCCTTGCAAGATTCACGCACACTCTGTGGAATTGTCGTTGGCGGCTGAACATATTCCCGAAAGGGAGTATCGGGATGGTTTTCTTGCCTTCGTTCAGGATGGCAAGGATGCCATGTGTGAAACGGTTCAGTCGGGTCTGGACGTGGCAAACTGTCAGCCGGTCCATGGCGGTGAGCACCGTGATGCGCAGATTTGCTTGGTTGCGGAAGTCAGGGTTTGCTCCTGATGTACAGTCCCGGCTTCTCAACATGCACTTTGATGATGTCCATCTTTTTGGCAGCAAGGCTGACGAGAGCCTTGAGAGGTTGCAGACCTCCAAAGCTGCAGCAAAGTCCTTGAGCCCTGCAGTGCGTCAACCTCTGCCTTTTCGGCCTAGGGGACAGCGATGGAGGGGGAGGTTCCTTTCGATACTACTCTTCGTTTGGTAGATCGAGGGGAGCTGCCAATCAAAGGGGCCACCGTAGGAGTACCAGAGGTGGAAAGCGAGGTACTCGAGGTGCCAAAGCCGCTCGGGCAGTTTCCTCCTTGCCCTCAGGCACTGCTGCAGCTGCTGCCGATCAGTCATGAGGCCATGTCCCATGGTTTGCCGGTTGGGGGAAGGCTGGCACAGCATTTTGTAGAATGGCGTGCCATTACTTCAGATGTGTGGGTTCTGGAGATCATAGCCCACGGCTACTGTCTTCTTTTCCGGCAGAGGCCTCAACGCAATCCACCGGGGAAGCTCTCTTTGAAGCGTCCGGATCCGCTCCTTGCGCAGGAAATCCTCTCCCTGATTGATAGAGAAAGGTGTCATAGAACTGATACCTTTAGCGGAGAGGAACAAGGGATGGTATTCCCCATATCCCGAAAAAAGACGGAGGATTGAGACCCATCATGGACTTGCGTGGTTTGAACAAGCTCAAGATGGTTACTCTTTCTCAAGTCCTCCAGGCCCTTCAACTTCAGGATTGGTTGGTGTCTCCCGACCTCAAGGATGCTTACTTTCATGTGCCGATTCATCCCAAGCACAGGAAGTACCTGAGGTTCGCGGTTGGCGACTCGCATTTTCAGTTTCGGGTCCTGCCGTCCGGATTGACCTCCGCCCGAGGGTCTTCACCAAGCTGATGGTGGTGGTGGCGGCGGCGCATATCAGGAAAGGGGGGATTCACATCTACCCTTACCTGGACGACTGGTTGATCAGGGTGCACTCTCCCGAGCAAGTTCTGGATCATCTGTACGTCACCTGCCACTCCCTTCACAAGCTGGGCTTCTCCCTCAACTTAAAGAAGTCTCATGTGACACCTACCCAACGGCTCCAGTACATCGGGGCAGTGCTAGACATCCCTGCGGCAGTGTTCGCCTCCCCAGGTGAGGGCTCGCCACATTCTGCAGATGGTGGACAAGTTTCAACATGCCCAGAGTCTCCCGGCGTTAGAGTTCTTGAGATTGCTCGGCATCGTGGCATCCTGCATTTTATTGGTGCCAGAGGCCAGGCTGCGGATGAGATATCTGCAGTGGGCACTCAAGATGCAGTGGTCGCAGTTCTCCGGCAGGATGTCGGACACAGTTCAGATTCCGCCCTCGGTCGCCCAGGACCTTCTGTGGTGGGCCGTTGAAGGAAATCTGTTAAAAGGAGTTCCGCTTTGGCAACCGTGGCCGGAGGTGACGATCGTGACGGACGCATCCCTCACGGGTTGGGGAGCTCATGCCAGCGAGCCGACAGCCAGCAGCCGTTGGTCTCAGTCGGAGTCTAGACTCCACATCAATCTGTCAGGCTATCCCTGAAGGCTTTTCTGCTGTCTGTGCGGGGGAAGAATGTCCTGATTATGACGGATAATACAGTGGCCATGCACTACCTCAACAAAGGGGGGAGGGCGGGGCAGGGTCACTCCCACTGTGCAGAGAGGCGATGCAGCTCTGGTTCTTGGCCATCCAGCAGGAAATTTCGATCTCAGCAGTTCATCTGGCCAGAGACGAAAACGCGGCGGCGGACGCTCTGAGCAGGCAGAGCACAGTCTCACGAGTGGGAGCTGGTTCAGGAAGTTCTTTTGGAGATCTTCGCCCTTTGGGGAACCCCACAAGTGGATCTCTACGCCACCAGTGTCAACCGGAAGTGCGAGAGATTCTGCTCGCGGGAATCTCCTCCAAGAGGAGCCTTAGGGGATCCGTTCGTAGTGGAATGGTCCTTCCCACTGCTGTACGCGTTCCCTCCAGTGCCCGTCATTCCGCAGGTGTTGCGGCGTTTCGGTTCCTGAATGATCCTCATTGCTCCGGCATGGGCCAGGAGAGCGTGGTACCCGGACCTTCTAGACATGTCCATCTGTCCTCCATGTCGTCGTCCCTACCGAGTCGATCTCTCACGGGAGGGTGGTTGAGTTCTCCATTCAGAGGTCAAATCTCTCAGCCTTTATGCTTGATATCTGAAAGGCTGAGGATTGGGACCTCCCTGAAGACGTGATGGAGGTGTTTCTTTCGGCCAGAAGGCCTGAAACGAAATCCCTGTACCGTTGCTGTTGGAAGAAGTTCTGAGACTGGTGCAGGGTACAGAATGTGGATCCTTTCCAATGTTCCATTCCTTTGGTTTTGTCTTTTTTGCTTTCTTTAGCCCACAAGGGCCTGCATGTGGGTACCATTAAGGGTTACCAGCGGCGCTGTCCATATTTAAGTGCTCGTCTGAGGAATGTTCTTATTTTAAAATCCCTTTGATTTCTCAGTTCCAAAAAAAAGGGGCTAACTCATGTGTTTCCACCATCGCCTTTCCAGGTGCCGGGATGGGATTTGAATTTGGTTTTAAAGTTCCTAATGGGAGCTCCATTTGAGCTCTTGCATTCTTGTCCATTGAGACTATTGTCCTTTAAAACTGTATTTTTTGTTGCGATTACTTCTGCCCGCAGAGGGAGTGAGTTGCAGGCACTTTCCGCCAAACCGGCCTTCACTGTGTTCCATAAGGACAGGGTTGTCCTTAGTGTCCTTAGGGTACGGCCTTCCTTTCTTCCGAACGTTGTGTCGGAATTCCATCTGAGCCAGAAGATAATTCTTCCGGCATTCTATCTGCCTCCACATCCTGATAAGGAAGAGGAGAGGCTCCATAGGTTGGATCCTAGGAGAGCTTTGAGTTTCTATCTCTCACGGATGTCCCGGGTCAGAGTGGACGATCATCTCTTTATTGGTTTCACTGGAAGGTGTTTAGGTCAGGCTGTTTCCAAGCAGACCTTGTCTAGATGGATCATTTTGACGATCTGAGTGTTATCGTTTGGCGGAAAAGGACCCTCCAGTAGGCTTACGGGCTCATTCTACTAGGGGTATGGCTGCCTCCACAGCACTACAGAGTGGTGTTCCGATTCGCAATATTTGCGAAGCGGCCACATGGGTCTCTGTCCATACCTTTGTGAAATATTACTCCCCGGACTCTATCCATGGGCAAGATTTGGCCTTTGGCAAGGCAGTCCTCTATTCTGCAATTTGATTGAGCATTCTAAAAAATTCTAAATTCTTTTCCCACCTCCTTACGTTGGTACTGCTTTGGGAGCCTGTCCAAGATGTGGAATACGTCGGAGGACACAATCCCCTCGAAGAACAAGTTACTTTCTTACCTGGTAACGTTCTTTCGATGGGATGTTCCTCTGACGTATTCCACATCGTTCCCTCCCTACCTGCCCCGCTACAGAATTTCGTATGCGATTGCAGCTTCCGTTTCTGCAAGGCTTTCTGTAGTAGTATTGGCAGAAGATTGGTGCCACACGTTTTGGGGGAAAAAAACTACAGCTGAGGCTACGGGCGTCCTACATATAACATCCGGTGACGTTGACCGTCCAAACTGCAGGCCCCACATGAGATCCTATTCCTGAGCCAATCACGGTATTAGTGGACAATGAGGACCCTGCTCCTCAGTCCAAGAAACAAAAGATTTCCAAAGACTCTGACTCCGATTCAGATGATACCACTCAATCACCATCTAAGGGGTTTCATGACATTGTGATGAAAGCCATGCAGGCACTAGAAATCCTCCCTAAGGATAAACCTGAAACGGCAGGTGTTTTTGGGAAACTGCCATCTCAGCAGTCAAAGGTCCCACTTCCCATGGAATTGTCTGTTCTAGAGCAACTAATAGCTCTTGGGGTGAGCCTCATTCCGATCCACGGATCTTCAAAGTTTTAGGTAACAAATACAAGGTGCCTAAGGAGAAACCCATCATACTTATGGGCAATCTTCGTGCAAAATCAGAGGTAGTTTCTCTGCTGCCCTAGGCACAAAGGGTAAAGGCCCTTCTCCAGCTTCAGTTCTGGATAAGAATGCAAAAGCAATAGAAACTCAAGGTAAAAAGTCTTAATTAACTCTACCTTACAACTCAGACAGTTAAACACTGCTACAGTTTTGCTACGATTTAACATCCTTAATTGGGAGAATCTTGAACGCTTTACCTATATGGTCCCTCAGGAGGCTGCAGATGAGTTTTCCTTTTGGATTTCAGAGGGTAGAGAAGCGGCTATTCAGCAGCTCCAAGTGGTTAAAGACCTCACTGACACAACTGCAAGAGCAGTCACCAGTGCAGTTTGCATGCGTAGACACGCATATTTGTCAGCCTTCACCCTTCCATTTGATGGTAAGACGCTGTTCGATCCATCCACGGATGAGCTGCTTCAAAAATGTAAGGCTAGTGTCACGCCGCGAAAACCCTTAGATTTATTTCGGTGAAACAACCCTATCACCAGAACTTTAAATCGTTCAAACCTCGTCCTCAAGCAAGTAGTGGTTCTGTCACTTCGACATCGTCTTATTACTCTTCTAAAAAGAGAAGATATAGACCCAAATCTAAATTGGGGCCTTCCCCTAATTCTGCACAGGAACAAAAGAAGTCTATTTGACTTCCTTCTGTGCATGGACATACCTTCCGCTCCTACTGTTGTCAAGGAGCATACAATCCCAGTAGCAGGAAGGCTGTCTAACTTCCTTCCCCTTTGGAAAACCATTACTCAAGAGAAATGGATCTTGATTATTATTCAGCATGGTTACTACTTGCCCTTCTGCTATTCCACCATCCTCTCCTACGAAGCTCCAAAAATGCTCCCCGGAGCTCCTAGAAGCAATCCAAAAACTCCTATCCTTAGAAGCAATAGAGTTGGTTCCTCATTACGTCAGGGATTTTAGTCCTGTTACTTTCTGATTCCAAAGAAATCAGGCAGGATCCGTCCAATTCTGGACCTTTCAGACCTCATATTATATCTCTTCATCCAAATGATTGGATAGCATCTATGGATCTCTTGTGCTTTCTGGGCAAACTCCTGGAAAAGTTGGCCATCTCTCAGCTTAACCTTCATTTCAATTCTGTTGGCTGTCTCCATGACCACCAGTCTGGCTTCAGAGCTGCCAGAAGCACGGAAACTGCTCTCCTGAACATCCGTGAAGATCTGCTCTCCAACCTTGACTCTAACATTCCCTCTGTCCTCATCCTCCTCGATCTCTCTTCTGCCTTCGTAACGGTCAACCATACCATCCTGCTCAACCGTCTCTGTGAAAACATGGGTATCACTGATCAGGCTCTGGCCTGGCTGACCTTTTTCCTCTCAGATCGACCCTCCCAGGTCCCAACTTGGGTCCTTCCTTTCATCTATCTTCCTCTCTACCTGTGGTGTTCCCCAGGGGTCGAACCTCTCGCCCTGGCTTTTCAACCAATACCTGGCAACTCTCGCCCACTGCATTGCCACTTTCTGCTCAAATTCCCAGTGCTACGCTGACAACTCAACTCATTTTCAGGATGCCCTCTGCCACCTCCTCTCCCTCTCTCATCTCTGATTGCCTAACTGCCATTCAAGATTGATGTGCCGCCAATGATCTTTGTCTGAATGCCAGCAAGACAGAGCTCTTCCTCATCGGCACACCTTCACCATCCTTTCCCCTCACTCTCTGGCTGGCCTCCCTTGGTCCTCTTCCTACCCTCACCTGCGAGGCTAAGAACCTCGGGGTCATCTTTGACTCCACCCTTTCCTTCTACGCCCACATCTCTGAGGTCTCTAAAAAGCCAAATTTCCTACTGCACCTCCTCAGAGGTACTCTGCCTTTCCTCTGCTTCCCCCAGAAGCTCATGGTATCCCAAGCTCTGGTTCTCTCTAGCTTGGACTATTGTAACAGCCTCTTTCTAAATCTACCTGCCTCTACTCTCCTCCCTCTGCAACTAATCCAGAACACGACTGCGAGACTTGGCCTTGGCCTCAATCCCTGGGATCGTATCTCCCCAACTCTGAAATCTCTCCATTGACTCCCAGTGGATGCAAGGATTAAATTGAAAACCCTCTGCATTGTCCACAAGGCTTTCTGGGGCCTGGGTCCAAAACCCCTTCAGCTATCCCTCCGCAAATACCTGCCTTCTCGAGCTCTTCGCTCCTCTACCTCCAACTCCCTCTGGGTCAGTCGTTTTTCAAAGAAACGTGCTGGGGGTAGATCTGTCTTCGACTGGGGCCTCCCTCTGGAATAGCCTACCTGCCACCTTAAAACTTGAGGAGAACCATCTCTGGTTCCGGAAGCACCTCAAGACCTTCCTCTTTTCTTCTGCCTCCGCCCTCCCTCTCCCCTGCTGATCTGTTATCTCTTGGCACTGTGCACCTGGCCACCCTCTGTCCTCCAGGCCCAGGAACCTGCTCACCCTGCCACCCTCCTGCACTGCCTCCGGGCCAACCCTTGCACTGGGGTCGGTATCTGTACCCATACAGCCCCCCCCCTCCCCTTTTTCTTCCTGCACTTATCAGACCTACCCTGTCTGCTGCCTTAAACCTAGCACTTGCACATTTCTGGCTGCACTGCCACTGTTTGTTGCCTTTATTATTTATTTATTATTTATCTGTTTCTCCTCTGCTTCGCACTTTCCACTTCTCCCCCCTTCCATGCACTTTTCCCCTCCCCCTCTCCCATGCACTTGAATGTTCTCAATGTCACTGGGCCTAGTAAGATCGCTGTTTTGTTCTCCCCTGCTCCCCTCCCTTGCCTTGTTGTGCTCTGAAACACTTGTGTACGAGCGCGATAGAAATAAATTATGAAGATCAATGCTTATTTTCACATCCCCATCTACAAAGATCACCGTCAGTTCCTGAGGTGCACCATAGGAAGGCCTCATTACCAGTTCACTCCTTTTCTTCGGGCTCAATTCTGCTCCCAGGGTTTTCACAAAGATTCTGGGGGTCAGTGGCAACCTACCTTTGGTTAAGGGCAGTTCCTCTATAACCTTACCTAGACGACTGGCTTCTTGAGGCAGTCTCCCCAGTAGAATTGCTTCAAAAGATGCAATTAACATGCCACATTCTTTTTCAACCTGGGGTTTTCCATAAATGTGGCAAAATCCAAGCACATCCCTTCGCAAAGGATACAATTCCTAGGAGCAGTTATAGATACTACACCCCTGGAAAAGGGTGGAAGCTATTCAACAAACCAGCGTTAGGTTCAATACCCACCGGATTCGGACAACTTGGTGGTTTCAAAGGCTCTTGGGGCTAATGGCCTCTATAAGGTTGTATACGAATTGTTCGTTTTACAACTGTTCGAATTAAAATTGACATTTTCACAATTGACCGAATTGTGAAGGTCATTTGTTTATAGATATATATGGCAAAAACGAGGAAAGGGGCACATTTCGACCACTTTCTGTGCCAATACACGTCATCAGGGAGGCTGTCTTAACTTGCAGCTCACAGCAAGTGCAGGTGGTGATAATCTGCTGCAAGGGCTTCTGGTGGATGTAGTCATCAGGTTAGCAAGGAAAAAGCTCATGCCCAATCCCACAATGGAGAAAGGGGGGTGGGGGTGTGGGAAGTAGCCTACAGTGAGGCACTCCAAAGCCGGGCATTTATCACCCTGGTGCAGCACCCCGTCAGGTCTTGAAGATGAAGATTCCACCCTTCAAGATCCAGGAAATATGGCAAAAATGAGGAAAGGGGCTCACTCCAGTTCCCTGCACAACCTTCCAGGTATATGTCAATTGTGAAAAGGTCAATTGTTCATTCGAACAATTGTAAACAAACAATTTGGTGTATACTTTGTATAAACCTGGTTCCCTTTGCAAGTCTCCATATGAGAACGGTCCAGTGGCATCTTGCTTGCAACTGGAACCAGCGGTTGCATTCACAGGAAATTCAAATTCCAAAACAAGTTCAGGACTCACTACTCTGGTGGAACTCCCTAGCAAACCTGTTAATCTGGTCTCCTTTTCAGCCTCCTCTTCAACAAATAGTTATAACAATGGACTTGTCAGACTACGTTTGGGGAGCCCATATCTAAGTCTAACAGCACTCAGTCTCTGGTCCTCTCAGGAAAAGGACCACATAAATGTCCTGGAACTAAGAGCCATAATTCTTGCTGTAAAATAAGGTCTTCCCTCTCTTCAAGGAGTGGTGGTCAAGATTCTAACAGACAATACCACTGCAATGTTTTAAACCAACAAGCAGGGGGTACTTGTTCCCTTCCCCTGTGTCTCCTAGCAGAGAAGATTTGGTATTGGGCCATTCAGAATCACATTTTCTTGTTGGTGTCCCATCTCGAGGCAAAGAACAACGTCCTAGCAGACAAACTAAGCAGGTTAGTCTGCTCCACCTGAGTGGGAGCTGAAACAGTCAGTAGCAAAGATATTTCAGCAGTGGGGCCATCCATCAGTAGACCTCTTTGCCAACCAGCACAACTCTCTATGTCCTCAGTTTGCATCAAGACAAAGTCAGGGTCTTCAGTCCCTCAGAGATGCTCTACATCTGGATTGGTCGAAACTAACACTTTATGCGTTTCCACCTCTTCCATTGATGCACAAAACATTGCTCAAATTTAGAATATGACAGAATCTGACATTGATTCAAATAGCCCCGTTCTGCCCTTCACCAGATTTGGTTTTCAGACCTCCTGGAATTAGCGATGACCTCCAAATTACATCTCCCATCATCGAGGGATCTTTTGACTCAACAGAAAGGGCAGGTCCTTCATCCCTTCCCTCAATTGCTGAACTTGAAACCTGGTTCCTGAAAATGTAGCCTTTTCCCACTTATATTTGTGAGAACAAAATATAACCATCATGTCTGCTTGTAGGAAAGCTTCTACTTAGAAGCAATATCGTAGCAAATGGTTACGATTCTGTCACTGGGCCTTGGACCAAGACCTTAACCCTCTAGAGGCTTCTATTGATAATGCCATGTCTTTCATGTCTTGTCTAGTTTCCACTGGTGTCAAAGTAGACACGTGCAAACATTATTTATCAGCTATTGGTGTATACCTGAATAGAGAGCATAAGTCTTTCTCCCTTTCCAAATAAGCCATTTGAAGGCACTTTTATGATCTTCTACGCTTGCTCTTAAGTGGGATTGCAACGTGGTCTTGTCAGCCCTAATGTAAAAACCATTCAAGCCTAGGACCTCATGTGAATTATAATTTCTAACTTGGAAAACAGCATTCTTATTAGCCATTACTTCGGCTAGAAGGATTGGAGAGGTACAAGCTCTCTCCTCAAAGGAACCTTATATAGTATTCCATAATGATAAAGTAGTCCACTGTACGGTCCCCTCCTTTCTACCTAAGGTGGTTTCCGATTTTCATTTAAATCAGGAAATATGTCTTCCCGTTCTTCTTCCTAGACCACATGCTTCTGTGGCTGAAGAAACATAACATAACCTAGATGTTGTATGAATTTTATCTAGAAAGGACCAAACCATTCAGAAAAGCAGACCATCTCTTCACTTAAGGGGGTCTTTCTCCTGGCAATAAGGCTGCTGAGGCTTCCATCGCCAGATGAGTTATCTCCTGTATCTCACAGGCTTATGATATGAAAGGACTCGCGATCCCGCAGAGACTTGGGCTCATTACACTAGAGCCAAGGCAGCATCTGTAGCCTTCAACAGGCATGTTCCCATTGTAGAGATCTGTAAAGCAGCTATGTGGGCTACCCCGCTTGCCTTTCGCAAGCACTATACTATGGATGCATCTTCTAGAAATTATGCAAAATTCGGCCAAGTGGTGCTCCGCAGCTTGTTTGCCTGAATGCCGTACATGCAGTCTCCTCGGTCCTTACTTATTCTAAGGCTTTTTAGTCTGGACCAGTTGGGAAGGAGGGAGGGCCAGGACGAAAGTGAAATAAAATATTACCTTCATGGTGATTCAGGTTCTTAGTCCAGGTTCTCCCTCCTTCACAACACCCACCCAACCATCTCCTACAGTAAGCATATACTTAAACGCTACCACCATTGGCGGAACCACTGGATCTGGGTGTGGAACGTTGTGACGTAGGGGTAAGGTGTGGATCTGGCACGCAGAGGGACGCACACGTGACTTAGGCCCTACACCTTCAAAGTTCTTAAAGTGACAGCTATCTTTTACAGCCAGCTTTTCCGGCCCACCTGCGATGCAAGAGTACCCAACCAGTTGTGAAGGAGGGAGAGCCTGGACTAAGAGAACCTGAATCACCATGAAGGTAATTTTTCATATTTTGCAGATATTTTACTGTTAGGGTGAGTATTTTGACAAATGAAAACCAAACTGACCATGCATTGTGTACTTGGAATAGTTGAATGCTTGCATAATTTTCACAGACCTTTGTTAAATATAAAAAATCTGTATATTTTTATATTCCCAAAATGCTTTTTGATTTCATGCGAAACAGCCAGGAACTGTTGTCATTTCCCATGTGAGAGATTTGCTCACTGGTTTTGTTAATATATGGAGTGAGAGATTAGTGATTTATTTACAACATGGGACATACCTTGAAAATCAGGGTCTTGAGCTCTTTCCTGAAATGTAAAAGTGAGGCTGCACATGTGCTGTTCACAGGGAGGAGGTTCCAAAGTCTGGGGTGTAGACCGCAAAGGCCTGTCTTCTGTTTCCTTCCTTCTTGCACTGGTGGAGTTCATCTGCAGATGTCCTTGCTTTTTGCTCCTGATTAATTGTGCAAGTGATGTGTGTGGATATGTCCAATGCGTTCATATATTTGCCGGCAGGGGTGTGCATCTTGAAAATTGATGGTGCGTATGCTGGCTTGTAGTGTTTGTAATTTTCTATGTTGGGAATTTTAGAATATATTGTGGCTGCAGCTTCAACCTGGTTTACAATGAAGTGGGTAATAGAGAATGAAGGTAAGTCCAATGCGCAGATCCAGAAACTTAGAAGTCCAAGTCAAAGTAAGTATTCCTGATCTTGGTTACAGAATTTATTAAAAAACAGCCGACACGTGTTTCGACCTATTCGGTCGTTATCAAGGCTGTGCATTAGCAGATATGGTATTTTAACATGGCAATATAAACATTTTGCATTAGAAAGGTGCCATCAATTAAAACAAACAAAAAAGGATTCAATAACATATTTGCAAATTGCACAATAAATTGTGAACAGATAACAACACATCCAAAATTAAAGGTAAATAAAATGTCATACCAGTATACAGTGGTTGGTTGGAGGATGTAAGGGCAACAGTGGTGGTCGGAAGACAGAGACAAATTCAGAATTTAAAAAAAGTTAGTGGAAACATTGAGCCATAAAATATGTGGCAAAAAATGGGATCAAAGTTCAAAATGTGCATGTGGGAAAATGTAGCATACAGTGTATCCATTTAGGTGAGGAACAAATTAATAGAATAGTGGGTGACTGGTGATGCAGGATGACCTCCTAAAAGAACAAAGAAAACCCTAAATTAATTGTGAAATTGGTGATATGTGGGTATTTCTTTTGCTCTGACTAATCGTACAGATTATGTCCAATTTCAAATAGATCTCTTCAAATTTATCATGAAATTGAAATAAAAAATTGTTTCCAAACCACCAGTACCTGCACTTAGCAAACACACTATGCGGGATGTTGATCATATTGAGACATCATTATCTCTCACATCAGACACACCTCCTGAGAGGGCAAGTGGTGCTAGATCTTGATGTACAGACCAGACATTTAGACATAACTGAACTCAAACCCAAGTCTAAATTTACACCCGTTTTGAGTCCTGACAATATTATTGATACCTTTTATATGGCAATGATTAAAGATATACATAGAATGTTGCATAGACCATTTAAAACAACTCAGCGCAGAAACCTAGATTTGCAGGAATTGCAAGCTTTAAAACTACTAGAGGAAGACCCTACCATTACAATTAAAGAAGCTGATAAAGGTGGTAACATTATCATACTCGACACAGATGATTACATCAAAATGGGAATGAAGCATTTGGATACACCAGATTGTTATGTTAAACTCGCCAAATATCCGAGAAAACAAATTGTACTGGACTTACAATGTTTTATTAAACAATGGTACTCCTCTGGATTTTTAACTGACAATGAGAAGCAATTTCTAACCATCACTGACCCCACGATGCCTACTCTATATTTTTTGCCAAAAATACATAAGCACTTTACTGAGTTGCCGGAAGTTAGACCCATAATGAGTGGCATCGGATGGGTCACTGAAGCTATGTCACAATATCTTGATGAGGTATTTCAACCGTTTGTCATTAAAATGAGCACCTATCTCGGAGACAGTACACAAGTCTTGCAATTTTTACGAACTATAGTATGGCAACCCACCTTTTGTTTGGCAACGCTAGGCATGCTGGCATTTATTTTGGACTCTGCTTCATACAATGATGTACACTTGCAATGCTGGGATGTATATAGTGGGCGCAGCTACATAACAGTGACCTATAATGGCAATACTGATGTATGTTATGACCAAACACATCGTGGAAGGTTGTCAAATGCCCATGTACTGTTGGTGATGTGCCATCTGCTAGATTTGTTTCATGCATTACCCCAGAGAACTGGTTGTAAATTGTATGACTTCTTAACCCATTTTTTTTCTCCTCAAAGCCAGATTTTCACTACATGACTTGGGTGTCTCTTGCTATGGTTATGCCAATTTGTGGAGGATTTTAATGCCTCTGTTACGAAAGATTTGTTTTGTGCAACTTTTCCTACAGTTTTCTATGGAACCCCATTCTTTTTGCACTGTTTTTGATTTTGTCCTGACTTTTTGAAGGAAATTAACGCCTTCAGCTGCACTTCCCCTTTGCTAATTTGTTTTGGGGAAATTGACTAGCTCTTCAGATGATCAGTACTGCAAAACTTTGTTTCCCTTTAGAATTCTTGTATTCTTAGATTGCACACAGCACTTTACAGTACAGTGTAGTGCAATGGGGATACTTTTTTTACCCTAACTTTTTACACATTGGAATTTTGATTACTGTTATGTGCCTAAAGACAAGTAGGGGCCAGCAGTTACAGGTTTACCATTTTTGCTTAATTTTTCTTGCACCCATTTGTGGCTAGTGCCCAAAAATGGCGGTACCATGAGATGTTCGCATGTTCTTTGGCCATATTGTAGTTTGGCCTTCTTCCTGCCTTCGCCGGTCAGGAAAGTCCTTACAACGTCATGCACTTGCTCAGGAAAGCTGCTTCTTTTGCAGGCTAGTGATGCCTTTGTGTGGCCCAGGAAAGGGGCTGGGATTGTCTAGTTCTAATCACTGGTGCCAGAAAGTCTGCTACTGGGGCGGATATGAAACCAGTGGTTGTCCCGGATTGGATAACTATTGTCTTTTTGAATAATGCAGATCCTTACAATTGGTGGTCTTGGACTTGCTTCCAGCTCAGATTTTTGATAAGAGGACTCCTGCAGTCATTTCTTCAGACCTACATTTAAGAGAATAATCCTTGGAAGAAGGTCAGCCCATTGATTACCCAAGGACGACTTCTGCATTGGATGAGCAACCTCTCCAGTGAACAACCTGTGAAGCCCTTCTCCTCCTCCTATTCTCCGAAAAGCCTCATCAGTTAATCAGCCCTTGGACTAGTGGGACCAACTAGTTTTGATGCCTTCTCAAGCATAAAGCCCCTCTGAGCCATCGGAAGTGTCCCTGAAATGCCTGGTGAACTGACTAGCTCCATCCTGGGCTACCTCGCCAGAACCGTTGCCTTTCTGCATTCAAGCCTGGAACTTTGGTGCCACAAGTTACCTTCTCCTGAAATTCCAGATTCCTATCTTCAAGGGAACCTATCCTGGAGCAGCTTCGGTGGTTTAAACATTTGGGTGGCAAAGGGCAGTCTAAAATGACTATTTCAGAGCGCAGGGGATGGGTGCTGCATGGGTGCTGCATGTGTGCTGAGTATTGAGACTGTGCCTGAATCTGGAATGTTTACTGCAATGTCTAGTATATCCACCTAAATTGTTAATAATTCACTCCTCAACTTCTGTCTTTCGTTGCAAGCCGAGGAGCAACAGTTACTGACCTCATCAGTTTTTAGGCTTCTGAAGGGCTTGTTGCGGACGAGAGCTACGCAAGAAGGTAGCAATTTACCCCCTATAAACCAACAGCTCTCTGGCTCGCCTCGTTGAACGGGCCTAATGGAGGACTCCATTAGCGTGGCATTAGAGCAGAGTATACTGCTGGACTTACAGGAGAGATCTCAGAATATTATCAGTGTGGACCCAAGTGAGGCGCCGAAATGAATAACGAGGCAACACATTTTGCACTGATTTTTATTAAAACTTGTAATTACTTGTCAAATGAGTCTGAGGCATACCCACTTATTGAACCAGCTGTTAACTTTGTTTAAGGCCAATTCAACCTGGCCTATTGAAAATCCCAATGAGAACAAGACCAAGCCTGGCAGACAGGGTAAAAAAGCCTCAGGTCTTTTCCCTACTGGAGGATGTGGTACAGCCTAGTGGAACTCTGTTGGAGTCTACACTGGTAGAGAATTTACAGAGGAGGAGGCAAACGAGCCAAATTACGACTGTCTTACCTAAGAAGGCAAGGCAAAAAAAGATGTCGGCAGTAAAGGCGGGTGGGGGAATCCTAGGTTTAAGACCAAAGCCTGTTCTGTACTCATCTCGAATAGTGGACGTTTAGACGAATATAAAAAAGGGTGCTGCCATTTAAAAAAAAAAAAGCCAGTAACAATGTGGCGAGGAAATTGAGAAGTTCAAACAGGCCTGGCCATTTAACATCTTGGCTTTTAAATCGTGGTGCTAAAAATATACCAGAAAATACTATAGCTGTTTAAGCACCCTGCAATAAGAGGGACAATGAATCGATTGTGTCGATGCATATGCAGGATATTCAGGGTAACTCGTCAGCCTCTGACTTGTGATTCTAATGAAACGCTGGCTTAGAGTAAAAAGGTGATTGGGGCGCTTGCTTTGTCCAAGTCTTGCCAAATCTTGAAACATTTGTGTATAGGCACGCTATAAATGCCATATCATATCAAGCTGCTCAGACTGTATGTTTACTATTGACATTCACTGTAAGATGCCTTAAGACTGCAATCAAACAATAAATTGGAGTGCATTATTGACCCTTTTCAGTCATTGACCATCACTGTGTGTATTGCAAAGCAGGGACTTTGAGTACGAAGAACAGCTGGAAGCTTACAACATGGTAGTCGCAAAAGTCTCTGTAGGGACTCCAAAATTGTGGCCTTGGAACAGTTGTGTCTCCTCCCTTTTAAAGTGCGGCTCTGACATTGACCAAACAGTAAAACTGAGCTCAAAACAGGATGGAGCGATCTCAGGGCCAGAGACGATCTTCCCACCTCAAGGTGGGGGTGGGGGCTGAATAAGCCTGTAGAGTTCCAATTGAAGCTTCTCCCACTGAAGCAAGATGGTGATGCATTGGTTAAAACACATTGGGAGTAGCTCCCATCCTTTTTGCCGGTGCCAACTTCATACATGAATGCAGCATAACATGTTCTTGGAACACCTACGGGCATGTCCACTTTGCAGATTAGGGTTCATGTATACTTAAATCAGACATTTTACTACTACAAGAGACATGGCTGATTGGGGATGTTGCATTTGATGGGTATTCATGTTTTTAAAGTCCGGCAAGAAGGGGTGATGAAGGTCGCCATTTGGCTGTTTATTGACCCTCTGCTCGAATACATTTGGAGCTAAGGAAATATTACCGGTTTATAACCCTCGCATATTAATGGTTGATGTGGAACTGAGTAACGACTATCATATTCTTTTGGTAAATATATATGACCCCCCTGGAGGATGATTTACAGAAGCCACACAAGTGATCATTATGAGACTATAGCAACGATTAGAACTGGGCCTATTGATGTAGAGATTTTGTTTGGGGGTGATTTGAATTCACCATGTATTGACTGTGTGGTGACTGAGAAAGAGGCTGTTTGTTACCATTGCACACAGTGCCTAGTAGGCAAGTCAAAGTGTATAGTACTGCAACTCTGTGGGTGGAATTTTTTGATGACTTGGGAGTGTATATCATTAATGGTGCAACCCCTGGGGATTTCCCTGTTGCTAAGACGTGGAGAAATGGTGACCAGTATTCCACAATAGATTTTCTTTTTAGGACGAGACGATATGTTCCAATGTAAATGCAATGTCTGAAGTTCTCTGAGCATGGTGATCACACCATTTTAAACATCATTTTAGGCCTTAAGGGTGCCATTACCTATGAAATTGATAGGGTGGGTAAACTGCAGATGATTAACGGGTTGAACTGAGTGGGTTGGTCTGATTAAAAACCTAGCAGCAGTGACAGAACACATGGCATCTCTCGATAATGTGTATGAATGTTATAGCTGTCCAAATAAAATTATAATCTGGAATATCTCCATCACAGGCTATTTTTGATAAGAAAAGGCACTGTATTTGTAATCTATGAAGAAGGTATGTTAAGACAGGAAATTAGAAAAGTATGTCGATTGGACATGGACCTCTCAAGTAAATGTAAAGTGGTAAGTAATCAAAAAAATAGGTATTGGATTAACTGCCATCATAAGTCCATGGCTAATCACACCTGGCGGAACCTATACGAAGCTATAAGGAAGAACGAGGGCAAAAAGTTGTGGCACCTTTTCAATTGTAAAGGCAGGCAATCCAAGAAGCCCTAACGAACAGCATTTCTGCTACGAAGTGGGAGACCCACGTTGCTGAAAGCTTTAGAGCTCTATCCCCTCTTAAACCGTCCCCACAGGGTTTGCTACAGCTTGATTTTGACAGGACCTAGTGAGAATAATCAAGAAGTTTAAACAATCCAGAGCACTCAGCCCTGACGGTCTCTAATATGGTCATGAGAGCTAACCCTGACCTATGTGCGGATATTTTAATGGTGTTGTTTGCGTGGATTGTCAATCCTGGCTGTATATCCCTGTCATGGAAACGATCCCATATTATCCCAGTGTTTAAGCATGGTAAAAGAGATGACCTTTGAAATTATTGTGTTTTATCTTTACTGGATGGGTCCAGTAAAATATTTGCAACCAGTCTGCTACATAGCATTGAGAAATGGATTGGGGGAACAACATGTATTTAGCCAGTTCCAAACTTGATTTCAGAAGGGTCTTTCATGTACCTATAATATTTCTATAGCTAATTCTCCGATCTTTCAAACATGTGTTAAAACATCCACCCCTCTTTATATTCTTTGTCAATTTTGCCTCAGCATTCAACACCATAGACGATGCTAAGTTATGGGGAAAATTGAAGGTACAGAACACGCCTAGATACCTAATCTATGCTTGCCAACGTTGCGCAAGAACATTGCTCAGGTTTGGTTGAATTGTGCAGGGGAAATTACTTCCCTGATTCAAATTGTTTGAGTAGCAGGGGTTTGTACTTGCCCCCCTTTTCTGTTCAACCAATTTCTGGCTGACGTTTGAGAGTTCCTGGCTAAAGCCTGTAATTGTCCACCTAAATTTGGTAGTACAAAAATTGTACATCTTGCTTAAGCTGAAAATCTGGCAACATGCACAGGGATTATCCGAAGTGCAACTGCAATGGTTGAGTTTGCAGAGTCTAATGTCTTGGTTATTAACCTAAATACATCTAAAGTAATAAGATTCAGGAAAGCAAATGAGAGCAATATGAATACCTCAACCTTGGAGGGCAACACAAACAGAGTTTATAGCTATTGATATTTAGGCTGACATAGTCACCCAGTGAAGGCAATTGTCACTATTTAAAAAAACGCCATTCAAAGGCCGTATCCATTATGCTTTCATTAAAAAGCTTTGTTACCATTGACTCTGGCTTTAGCCTAATAGGCATTGTCACATTATATCATCAAAAGCTTGTGACCAGTATCACCTATGCATTAGAATGCTCATATACAGACTCTGAGCATTGGGCAGACAGTCTCGAGGGCTACATCTGGCAGTACATTTTGGGTTTATGGAGAGCAAATGCCATCCAGACGGTTTGAATAGACTAGGGTTTCACATCTGAGTACTGTGATGAAAATTAATAGACAATTTTTTAATAGAAAAATCATGTGTGCAGAGGAAAATACTGTGCTTGCCACGCTTAAAGGAGAATGAGTTAGGGGCTCAGCCAGGCCCTATTGGAGTTTAAAACAGTTCATGACCATTTTTTTGGGGAAAATTGCTTGGACTCCAAATTGGGAAGAGGGACTGGGAGGGATCTTGAGCACCTTCAAAAAGAGCTAATTGGGCTGAAAATCATGGCTATTTTTTTATTTTTTTGTTTTTGTTTGATTGTATTTAAACAATTTTACAAAAAGTAGAAGAAATAAGAGAAAACGATTGAAAATCATGGCTATGTGGGCAACCTGTCTTCTTTGCGTGATTATGCCAAATTATATTTTCCATACATAAGACTACAGAAATATGCTTTCCAATTTCCTATCCCTGTGATGAGACTCACCTTTATGCAGTTAAGGTTAAATAAGCTACCAGTAATGGCAGTTAGGGGTGCTTGGCTGGGGTCTGGTCGAGTGTTACTTCTGCCTATGTGGAGATCAAGCTGCCACAGAATCACTTAGACATGTTCTCACAGCATGTAAAGCGAAGTTAAATTATTACATTAGATATGACATATATTTGGCAGAGGGATTCCAGAAGATTCAGAACAAATTGCTCTGGTTAAATGGTATCTCGGGCTGTAGCCTAGCGAGAGCAATTTCATTGGTTAAAGTTTGGCAGGCCTTTTGAACATGAACTTGCAAATGTGTTAGAATATGCATAAGTTCTGTTTCATACATTGTACAATTCAGGAATAAGCTCTGTTCTGAAGATAATGTTTAGTATATAAACTTTTTTGGGAACATTTTGTTATCTGTTAATTTGTCATGATTATCATTTTACTATGATTGTCATTTTACAGTTGTTTTTTGTGAATAGTTGGATGTGAACTGGAGCACAATAAAAAAGATAATACATGATTTGAAGAAATTTGGCGAAAGTTGGAAGGGAGAGAGTAGCTCAAAGAGGTTTTATTGAAGACTGGGATGTAAACAGTATGTTTGGAGGAGGAGAGAAAATTTGAAGATAAAGGATAATTGAGGAGTGAAGGTAGAGAAGGAACAGATATGCTGGAGGAATTAGTGCAGAAGGGTGGAATCGAGATGGTAAGCAGTAAGGTGGGTGTGTGATAGAAATGTTGCCGTATCCAAGTCAGTAAGAAGGGAGAAAGATGAGTGAGAGGAGCTCAGGAAGGGAGAGAAAGAGAGGGAGGAGAAGGGTGAAGCTTAGAGACCTTGTTGGTTAAGTCAGCAAAGTCGGAAGAGGAAAGTGATCGAGAGAGGGGTTGTGAAGGCGAGGCAAGAGGATGCTTTGGAGCAGCTGAAATAGGTGGAGTGGGTGGGTGGGTGGGTGGGTGGGTGGGTGGGTGGGTGGGTGTGTGTGTGTGTGTGTGTGTGTGTGTGTGTGTGTGTGTGTGTGTGTGTGTGTGTGTGTGTGTGTGTGTGTGTGTGTGTGTGTGTGTGTGTGTGTGTGTGTGTGTGTGTGTGTGTGTGTGTGTGTGTGTGTGTGTGTGTGTGTGTGTGTGTGTGTGTGTGTGTGTGTGTGTGTGTGTGTGTGTGTGTGTGTGTGTGTGTGTGTGTGTGTGTGTGTGTGTGTGTGTGTGTGTGTGTGTGTGTGTGTGTGTGTGTGTGTGTGTGTGTGTGTGTAGAAAAGTATTTATTTCCAGAGACTTATAGTCATAGAAAGAATGGGGTGAAGATAGGGTGAGAAGATAATTGGGTGCACATAATTTCTACCAGCAGTGCTAGACTTTTCAAAGGGAGAAATGAATAGCTAGAAGGTAAGGGACTGTGGCAAACGGAATGTTGGTCAAGCGTAGATAAGGGAGTAGAGTGAAAGTGAGGACGCAACATCAACAAAGGGAGGTGAAGTCTTCGATGGGGGCAAGGGAGATAGTCAGGAAAGAAAAGATGAGATGAATGAGCAACGATCTTAACGTAGAAAAGGAACAGAGGGTGGGGGAAGTGGAACAGAAGGGGGAAGAAAAGAGAAGAGAAAATGGTCAGAGGAATATATAGGGTAGTCCGTAACAGAGGTGTTGCAGGGGAATGAGGCGAAGATTAGTTCCAGAGGGGAGTGTGAGTGATTGAAGTGAAAGAGTAGGCAGTTGAGTCAGATGAAGAGTTAAGGGATAAACATGGGATAGAACTGTCAATGGTAGTAACAGTGATTGCAATTAAGATTGGATACACAGGAGCTAAAGGCAGCTCCTGGGTATCCGACATTAACCAGTTACCAAGAGCTACCACTGGGGAACATAGTGCTAGTAAATAATGTTCCGCAAATCTAACTTTCGTATAAGATGCTAAATGATTGTTTCCTTTATTTATGACTCCTTGTGCTTAAAGGCCAACTCAGCCTTTGATCCTTCCAAGGTCGAAAAATGAGTACCAATTTTGATTGAGTAATAATAGTAATGTATGTAAATGTCCCATCTAAAGTACTTTAGATTACAGTGCTATATAAAAAAAATAATATATATTATTTCAATGTTGTTTAGATGTGCCACAGTGTGTGTTTATAAATGCAGAGAGTTAAATTCATGTGTGTGTGTGTTGGGATCATGCGGCTTGGAAAGGCAAAAGTAGTTCCTGGTAGAATGTTGGTGTCAAGCTATCCAGGTTCTTCTACGATATAAGCAGGAGCTAAATAGCTCCCAGCTTTCCTCAATTTCGAACCATGTTAGTTTAGCAAGTAATGTTATTCTCCAGCATTGGATCTTTCATGGATTCACATGCTTAGAATATTCCCCGACGTCAGACTGGGAACCCTCGGTACACTTATAAAGCCGTTTTTCCCTAGGAAAACTTTGACGGTTTTGTGTCCTACCCACGTCGTTTTTGGGGCTGTCCACGCATGCCCCAATAGGACGTAGCCGTATAAATGCACCGCCCCCGCGGCTCCCTTCAGATTTCAACTGTCAAGGTTGTATTTTTTCCTGATGTCTGAAAAAGCTCTGTTCCGCCCGTGCGCTACGTGCAGGCTGAAAAAAGTGTATAAAGGGGATGGACATATGGACTGCATATATTGTCTACACCCTCACCACTCGGCAGACAAGTGCGACATATGTAAGGGCTTCTCCCAAAAGACTCTTAAAGACCGGAGTCGGCGGTTAGTGGCCTGGTTGAGCGATGGAGCGGGTGCGTACCCGCCTTCGGAGGTAGGCTCCACGCGCAGCGTGACCTCGGCATCAAAATCCTCCTGGGCCGTTCGGCATCGGCCGAACCCCCGGTGAAGAAACCACGCCCGGCGGAGAAAGGGTTGTCGGAAAGCCATTCCGCAAGGGAGTCTTCGCTGAAGAAAACCTCATCATCATCAGAGAGAAAGGAGAAGTCGAAATCCTCCTCCTCGGGTGATCACCATAGATCATCCTCGAGTAGAGAGTCGTGAGAAACGCAGGTCAAGTTAAAAAAAAGGCGGGAACGCCTCAGGGAACTGAGCAGGCACCACCGTCGTCGACGGCGGGGAGATCGTCGACTCCATCACTACAAATGACGCAGTTGGTTTCGACGATTGTTATGCCACAGGTAGTGGCTACGACGACGGCTGGCCCAACCTTAGCCTCGTCGACAGAGATCCCGCAGGAAGCCTGGCGACCGGAGGTATTCGACCTGGTTTTACCGGAGTCCTTGCTGCAGCAAGAGGTGGCCTTGTCGATGTCCTCTGTGGAAGAGGAGTGTGAGAGGATAGCTGGGCCTGCAGAGCTCAGGTTATAAGGGGTTAGCAAGCTTCTTCTTAACCCGCAGTCTGTTCCACATTGCAGACCTTGTTAAAGAAATTGGACAAGAGATTACCTCAGGTGGCAACTCCGGCCAAATCGACCGTCGACGAACCGGGCCCTTCCCGTCAGACAACTCCGATGTCGACGTCTGTACCGACGCGTCAGGACCTCACAGGTGCACGCCAGGAGGAAGGAGAGCTGTCAGACTCAGGAGGGTCCTTATCGGATGTTTCGTTTTCCCCCTCTAGGGATCCAACCTGGGAGTCGGAGGCAGAATTCGTACCCCCAAGGAGCCCAGCCCAGCCGTCTCCCCCGGACGACATTGGGTCGTTTCATGCCATGATGAGCAAAGCGTGTGCCGAGTTCGGATTGGCTCAGGAGGAAGAGAAAAAAGACTGTTTTCTATTCGACCACATGGGGAAGAGGTCGGTTTTCTCAGTGCCCATCCTGGATCATGTGTGGCAGGAGGGTTTACAGACGATGCGTCATCCTTTCTCGGAGCCCGCAATTAACGGTAGGCTGGAGGAAATTTAAGGCTACAGAATCCACCCCCAAATGTCTATCCTCCCAACCAGCCCCAGACTCGGTGGTGTCAGCGGCGGCGAGAAAAACAAGGTCCCAGCACAAATGCACAACCCCCCCGGAGAACGAGGCCAGGAGACAGGATGCCTTTTCCAAGAAGGTGTTGTCGGTGGGGGCAACGACGGTGAAGGCGGCCAACTCTCTGGCTATAATGGCCAGATATGATAGAGAGATGTGGCACAGGTTGGCCCCTATACTAGAGCATCTCCCAGAAGAACATAGGAAAGCAGGAATGTTACTCGTCCGAGAAGGTGAGGAGGCCTCAAATCATTCTATTAACATCGCTGTGGACCTTGCAGAATCAGGATTTAAGCAAGTCAACAATGGGGTGGTTCTACGGAGGCAAGCGTGGTTAAAATGCACCAACTTTAGACCTGGGGTGCAATACAAGGTGCTGGATATGCCTTTTGAGGGAGACCTTCTGTTCGGCGAAAAGGTGGATGAGGCCTTAAAGGGCATGAAGGAGGACTCTGACAGAGCGCGTTCTTTGGGTGCCCTCCAGAGTGGAAGGAATTCTCGTTCTTTTCGCCCCTTTAGGGGAGCATCAGGGAACTCCCGATTCTCAGCATCAAGAGGCAGGCCTTTCAATAGGCCGACGTACTTGTCGCAGGGCTACAGACGGGCCTCTCAAGCGGCGAAGCGACGCCGAGACTACCAGACCTCCAGGAAGAAGACGGGCTACACGTCATCGAGAGATGAGGCTAAAGACCAACAATGACTGGCGTCAGAAGGTCCTGGGAGGCAGGGTATCGCATTGTGTTGACGAATGGGAGCAAATAACCACGGATCAGTGGGTGCTGGACACCGTAAGGCTTGGACACTCCCTGCAATTCAAGAGCAACACTCCGCATGTTCCACCAGCGTTTTTGGCCCAACCCCACCTGAGCGTGTTGCAACAGGAAGTAGTGCTTATGCTACAAAAAGGGGCTATAGAATTGGTCCCTGCATCACAGAGGGGGTCAGGGGGTTTATTCGTAGTGAAAAAGCCAAACGGAAAATGGTGTCCCATTCTCGACCTTCGCGACCTCAACAAAACATTGAAAAGTCAAAAATTCAAGATGCTCACACTCCAGGAAGTGATCCGGTCTGTCCAAGAAGGGGACTTTCTGGCGTCTCTGGATCTTCAGGACGCGTACTTCCACATACCAATGCGTCGACGACAAAAAGTTCCTAAGGTTTGTGGTAGGACGGACTCACTACCAGTTCACAGTGCTCCCGTTTGGACTAAAATCCTCTCCCAGGATGTTCACGAAAGGTTTAGCGCCAGTTGCAGCTTGGTTGAGAAAGCAAGGCCATCACGTGTACCCGTATCTCAACGACTGGTTGGTAAGGGGATCCTCACCTATGGCAACTCAAACAAGTTTGCAAGTCACCATGCAACTGCTACGACGGCTTGGATTTGCAGTAAACTTCGAGAAGTATTTGTTGACTCCGTCGAGAAACTTAGTGTTCTTGGGTGCACAGTTCGAAACCCAGTCGGGGTTGGTAAAACCATCCGTCGACAGAATACACAGACTCAATCAGATGGCAGGTCAGTGGAGGTTCAATACCAAAGTGTTGGTGAGGAAATATATGTCGATTCTGGGCGCTATGGCATCTTGCATTCCTCTGGTGAACAGATGCCGCCTGTTCATGAGGCCAATTCAAGAGTTCCTGGCGGACCGGTGGACCCGGACCCAAGGTCTCTGGTCGGACAAACTGGTTGTCGATGACAAGCTCCTACGGGCTCTTCGATGGTGGCAGAGCTTTCAGAACCTATCCAGGGGGGGGGGGGTACCCTTGCAGGAACCGGAATTTCACGTGACTATAGTGACGCCCGCGTCCCTGACGGGCTGGGGAGCACATATGGGTACTCTCCAAACACAATGTCCTTGGTCTCCCAGGGAATCGCTGCTGCACATCAACGTTCTGGAGTTGAGGGCAGTGGCTGGGCCCTAAAATCTTTCCTGCAACACATAAAAGGCTCCGTAGTGAGAATATTGACAGACAACACGACAGCAATGTTTTACTTGAGAAAACAAGGAGGCACGTGGTCCGGAACCCTTTCCACCGAGGCTCAGAAAGTATGGCATTGGGCTCTGAAGCACAATACAACCATCGTAGCTCACCATCTCCCTGGGGTAAGGAACGAGCAAGCAGACTCCCTCAGCAGAAAAATGGACCAGGTTCACGAATGGGAGATAGACAGCCTTCTTGAAGATCTTCGATAACTGAAGTGGGGGCAACAACCCCCCCCCGGATCTCTTTGCAATGAAGGAGAACAAGAAGTGCGAACAGTGCGCCAGCAGGTGGCCACAGAAGGGCTCTATGGGGGAAGCCTTCTCCTTCCTGTGGACGGACCAGTTTCTCTACGCCTTTCCCCCGTTTCATCTCATACGAAGAACCCTGCAATGGATTCGCAGATACAGGTGTCGTGTCATCCTAGTGGCTCCGTATTGGCCAAGGCAAGCGTGGTTTTCCGACCTGCTCCAACTGTCCGTAGAGCAGCCGATAACATTTCGGAAAACCCCGGACCTCCTGTCCCGGGACAAAGAGACAGTGTGGCATCACGACCCGGACATTCTCAATCTCACAGCTTGGCTCCTGACTTTTCGGAGTTTGGTGCCCTAAGCATTTAGTCGGATTGTCGGAGAATCATGCAGGCCGCACGGGCCCCTTCCATGAACACATTGTATGCATGCAAGTGGAGAAGATTCTGTGGGTGGTGTCAAAGCCAGCCGGGATTGCACCCCTTGAATATAACTCCAGAACAACTTCTACCATATCTGCTGCATTTGGCAGAGAGCGGATTGTCTTTTTCGTCGATAAATGTACACCTGGCGGCCATCTCAAGGTTCACAAGGAAAAGGCAGTCGTCTCCCTTGTTTAGTGATAGGTTGATAAAGCACTTCATGAGGGGTCCGATTAAGCGCTTTCCACCGACATGGAGTCTTAACTTGTGTTAGCGGGGTTAAAGAAAGCTCCCTTTGAACCGATGGCTTCCTCGTCTATGAAGTTCTTATTGTGGAAGTTAGCCTTTCTAATAGCTATTACGTCAGCTCGACGGCTCTCGGAGATACAAGCATTGGTCATAGATCCGCCGTACTTGAGGTTCTTTAAGGACAAAGTGGTGCTGTCAACTAATCCTCATTTTATTCCGAAAGTGCCTGCTGTTTATTATAACCATTCGTCAATTGTTTTACCTACCTTCTTCGCAACTTCTTCATCGGCTGCGGAAAAAGCCCTCCATACTTTGGACGTGAAGAGAGCTCTGAAATTCTACCTACATCGGTCCCAGCAATTCAGAACTACGCAGCAACTGTTTGTGGCTTATGGCCCGTCGACGAGAGGAAAGCCAATCTCAAAACAAGGACTAGCTAGATGGGTCCCGTCGACGATTGCCTTTTGTCTCTGCAAGGCGGGAAAACCGCTGGAAGGAGGTCCGAGGGCTCATTCCACAAGATCAACTTCGTCCTTGGCGGCACTGTGGGCAGGGATTCCGCTGACAGACATTTGCCAAGCGGCGTCCTGGTCGGTGCCACACACGTTTACCCGTCATTACTGCCTTGAAAGGCAGCATGCGGACGAGGTGCAGATGGGAAGAGCAGTCCTGCGCCATCTGTTTCAGTGAGGTAAGCCCCGTCCAGCGGGAATGACTATGTGTGTGTATATGTGTATATGTGTATATATATATATATATATATATATATATATATATATATATATATATATATATATATATACTTCTTTACATATGTAGATATATGCTTAAGGGCATGTAGTGTTTATGTATGTGGATGTATATATATATTGGTATATAAAAGATGTGCTAAAAATGATGTTAATTGCATTCAATCCGCCATATACCGCTGTGCAATCTATTCTAAGCATGTTAATCCATGAAAGATCCAATGCTGGAGAAGGGAATAGTTTCTCACCTGTAACTCCATTTCTCCAGCATTGGTATCTTTCATGGATTCACATGCGCCCGCCGGCCTCCCCTGAATGAAATGTACACGCTGTATTCCCCCCACGCTGCTTTGGAGGGGTTAAAATCTGAAGGGAGCCGTGGGGGCGGGGCATTTATACGGCCACGTCCTATTGGGGCATACGTGGACAGCCCCAAAAACGACATGGGTAGGACACAAAAGTGTCGAAGTTTTCCTAGGGAAAAATGGCTTAAGTGTACCGAGGATTCCCAGTCTGACGACAGGGAATATTCTAAGCATGTGAATCCATGAAAGATACCAATGCTGGAGAAATGGAGTTACAGGTAAGAAACTATTCCCTTCTAGCACAAATACTGGCTTGTGCGCTTTTGCCCTATCTCCAACATTGGTCAGTGTTTAAAATTAGGGGTGTGACACTTAACATGAGTGAACAATGACTTAAATTGGAACCAAGGACTTTATTGGTCGTTTTACTAGGTTATCTGGATTGGTTCTTGTTTGGAGCGTTGGGTCTTCACGATTCCTGCGATAACTCAGTTATAAAATGCCTCTTCCTTGGATGTGTGAGTAATTAGGACTCTATCGTAATCTGTGCTGTTTTACTCCATTGTCACTTGAGGTTTTGTTTTCCTGTATGCAGCATTCAATTGAGTCCCTGAACTTATTCCTAGCGTGCAACATTCCTTATTAGTATTTCTTTTCAGTTTTCATTAGGAACTTGCACTGTAAATAGATACATGCAATATTTCTGTTTGTTGTGGTTGCCCAAGTTTTAGTACTCTCACTGTGTTCCAGCATGCAGCATTTCCCATTTGGTTTACCTAAACATTCCCTCTTCAGAGATGATCTAGGTCCTCGCACTCGATGTGCCATAGTGCAGCTTTACCACATCGACTACGCTTTCTCTTTGCTGTCTTTCTCCCTGTCCTCTTACCCTGGTTTCGGGTTCGTCTGCTGGCTCTCTCCTATGTTCTGACATTTGTAAGCTTCTTGCATCTCCCTCCACTTTGCCTGGCTTCACAAGTCCTATATTGCTCTGCAAGCTTTACTTGACCACGGTATTCCACTTCCCTCAATCCTGTTGGACTTTTGCTAGCTTTCAGCATTGCTTAATTTTCAGCAGCTGATCCTCTGTTCTTTGCCTCAGTTGCTCCTCAGCGTTGTAAGGACTTTTCTCACCCCCGCAACCTTTTTTTTTTCAAATGCTCTTGATTATTTTGCATGGGTACATATTACATCAACATACCTTAACATCCCATCAACCCCAGCCTCCAAAAACAAACATACAGCAATACAGTACAGCAATGTTAAAGCAGGAAAAAGAAACATCAGATACCACAGCAACACATCCAGTCATGCATGTGGATATAAAATACGTTAACATTGTTACAACCATCTAGTGTAGAGGCAGTCTATACATTGTCGGCATTCAGCATATCATTTCGAAAGGGGGGCCAATAGTCCAATGGCCTGCTACGCACAGGTAAGGTGGTGGCAAACAGCGTTTCCCTTTGTTCCCACATATTCATGTAGGCCAAACATTCACGCAATGTTGGTGCCATGGATTTCCCCCATGACTTGGCAATCAATGTCCTGGCGACAACTGATGCCATCCCGCCATGTCTTTTTTCAGTTCTAGATCCGGCTTCAGTCAAGGCTAGCAGCCAAAACTCCAGAGTATTGCCAGCATTCACACAACATGGAACACACAACCGTTTCTATTGCTGCCCAAAACGGTTGTATTAAGAGACAGGACCAAGCCACATGGAGAAAATCGGCTGAGTCAGGAGTGCACATAGTACAGCTAGGTGTCCAATCCGCGAAGAATTTATGTAACCTCTCTGGGGTGTTGGTGTAATATAGCTGGTGCAAAAATTGGTAATAGATTAGACTGAGGCGGTTGTTCAATGAGCGAGTTCTCGTTTGAGAACATATCCGCCTCCACTGACCGTCAGTCAGTGTTTTACCCAGTGTCGACTCCCATCTCAGGCGGGCGTGTTGGTCTGAAGAGACCTCTGTGCTCCAATACCCTTATATTTTATATTTCACTGAAACCAATGATTTAGCAGAAATGAATGTAGTCACATGTTGGAGCGCTGGAGGTGGGGGGGGGTGCCTGTGGGAAGGTCGGCCAAGTAGCCCTGATCGCCTCCCGTAGCCGGAAGTACAAAAACATTGTGCCCATCCGACAACCCTTTAGTTTTCAGATCTTCCCAGGTGATTTGTTGTTTATCCACTACCAGATCTCCCAACGAGTGTATCCCCAGCCTTTCAAAGTGTATCTGAAAGATCTTTTCATGGATAAGTCGTGTATCTCTGAGATTGTATATAGCGAATGTGGGGAGTAGGGAGATAGCTTCCCAGTAATATTCCACACTTTATGCCATGCCTTGCATGCATTTAAAATCGGCTGGATCTTGGTTCAGGGACATGTAGGAGGGGGTCTCCACAGCAGGCCCTTCGGGTAGTCCGGATATGCGATCACCTTTTTGAGGGAGACCTGAGGGAGATCAGGTGAGTAGGGGGCACCACTGTATGGAATACTATGCTTGTGCAGCCAGGAAATATATATACAGATCAGGGTATTCCAACCCTCCCAAATCATAGGGCAATGTCAAAACATCAAGTAATACTCTGGCCTGTCTACCAGCCCAAATCAGGCATGTCAACAGCTTACGTGTTCTAGGCCAGAAGCTAGAGGGGGGCCAAACTGGGACGTTGTTAAAAATATATATGAACACTGCGGGAATATAACCATCTTGGTCAGGGAGATCCGAGCCGATTGCGAGATGGCCAACAAAATCCAAACCTCAACTCTGTGCTCGAGGTACTCTAAGGCTGTCCGGTAATTGTTTTCAAACAATTCAGCCAGAGGGGTGGTTATATGTATACCCAAATATTACATGCGTTCAGGGCACCATCTAAAGTCTTCACAAATATCCTTCTGACAAAGTACGGGTGTTGGGGGCAGCACCTTCGATTTAGACTAGTTGATCCGTAACCCAGAGACATCACTGTATTGCTGAATCGCCTGTACAACCAGTTTTACGTTTTCCTTTGGCTATTTTAAACACAACCACATATTGTCTGTGTAAAGGGATACAATAGAGGTGTGAGAGTTAAGATAACAAGCAAGTGGTTCAATAGCCTAGACAAAAAAATAGGGGTCAATGGTCATCCCCGTCTTGTGCCTCATGTTGTCGCTATACATTCCGACATGAATCCATTGTCGTACACAGCTGCTCCGAGCGCTGTATATAACAGGCGGATGCAGCTGAAAAAAAATAACTGAAAAAAACACCCAGCCCAGAGCGTCTCAGGACCTCAAATAGGAAACTCACTACTGAATCAAAAGCTTTTTCTGCGTGCAAGGCGGCAACCACCATGGGGATTTCAGGATTCACCTTGTGCAGAAGTGTAAATAATTGACGTAAATTGTTCTGTGTGGACCTGGCTGGGATCAAGCCCGCCTGGACTGGAAGCACCAGGTCAGAAACATGTGGGAGAAAGCGATCCGCCTAGAATTTTATTTGTATTGATTAAGGACAATGGTCTATACGATGTGCACTTTGAGGGGTCTTTATTGGTTTTCATAGTAGTACCGTTAAAATAGCTGTTCTGTGGCTGAGTTAAAGGGTTCCTCATACATACTGCGAATTTGTGGGACAATCAAGTCAGCGTTTTTCATATATAGTTCCGCAGTGAGTCTGTAAATGCCGGGCGCTCTGCCGTTAGTGAGGGAATGGATAGTAGTACGTATTTCTCTCTCCGACAGAGGTACATGCAGCTGTTCCCCCAGTGTCGTATCGCGCCAACCCAAGGCCACCTGATCCAGATATTACAATATGGAGTCATGTCCAAATTTCAATTGCAGCTGGTATAATTGTTTGTAATACTTCCTCAAAGTCTTGCAGATCACTAAGGGATCCCTACTTGATGTTCCCCTCCGGGTCTTCTACTGCCACAATATTCTCTAGTTACCGCTCTTGTATGATGGCCTATGCCAACATGCGACTAGGACGGTCTCCTTCCCCATATGCCGTGCCTTACTGCGTCTCCCAGGAATCTCTCCTCCCATTCCATAAAGAGGCGCAGTTCCTCCCGTTTTTTGTTTTTAGGGAATCCCGAGCCAAGGAGGTATCATGTAATCCCTGTTCTTCAAGATGTTTACTTTTCCGTTCAGTATTCAATATCGATCTACGAATATTCTTTAATACTTCGCCCTCTCTAGACATACAGTACCCCCTGATACATACTTTAAAGGATTCCCATAATATTCTATTATCCAATACCAAACCCATATTTATCTCAAAGAAGGTTTGTATATCCCGTTTAATATTTTCACGGAAAAGAACGTTCTCCAGTGCACAGGCCCTGAACCGCCACATTGAGGGCTGTCGGGGGCAGGAGAAAAGAATCTTTACCAGGGAATGATCTGATAGGGAGCGTGTAAGGATTTGTGCCTCCCTTCCCTTCCTCACTCCTTGACCCACTCCCTCCCTCCCCCCCTTGACCCGCACCCTCCCCCGTTCAACTGACTGCAGTCATCAATGGCGACAGCGCCAGGTTCACCAGACAGCACAGCTTCTTCACGAAAGCCACTTTCGACTCATTCAGCTGGACGCAGTCAACTATAACAGATGTTTGCTCTGAGATTATCCCTCTGCTATTTTTGAGATTCTACTCATCAAGGTGACACCAGAGCATCAGGGTGGTATGCTTCTCAGCCATTCGGAAACGAGTTCCACTCTCCCATTATTGAGACCGACCTCCGGTTGAGTGGGTTCAGCTCTTTAGACCCCTCGAGATAGTGAATACCTGATTTGTTTACACACATTATACTTATGGCTACCCTAATAGTCAGGACCTCTGGACACTAAAATACTCTGTTAAAGATTGCTTAACTTTAACTTGTCACAAAGGTACTTCCAATACAGAGATGAAGACCATTTTCATAAAAAAGGAGGGAGGGACATTTAATTGGATGTTGGATGTTGTATGTTTGTTACACTATCTTAACTCCATTGCCATCCTAAGAGTTGGCCTTAACTGCTCAGCCTAGTTTTATAACTTGGTGAGCCAGGGAAAGATGAAATGCTCTTGCACAATGTTTTTCCCCTTAAAGAAACAGGTGATTAAATGTTTTTTTTAAAAATCCTACTATTCCCTAGAGGTATGTGCCAAATATTGCTTTGCCATAGTAAACATACTAGCCAATGTGACCATGCCATATAATGGGTGTGTGCTATGTGGTTCTAATGTTTCAATTTAACCTTGTAATCCCCATCCTCACCTTACCAAACTCGAAGAATTCAATTTGGAGAGGACAATCTGCAGGAACATCATGAAACTGATAAGATGCTGAATTGAAGAGTAAGCCCTGCTGCCCTGCATCTCGTCAAGAACCCCTGTAACTGCAAAGCTCTGCCAGTGTCTTAGGACACTGTAATTCAGTAACCAAACAGAACTGAAGAACTGTGACATCTTGCCCTAACCCAGCAGTTGTCTGATGTATGCAAGCCTCAAGGGTCCTACAATCCCCACATATCTACTGAAATGGAGGTCCATGGGCACTGACCAGAAGCATAGACATGAGCAACTTAAACCCTGGCCACTAGTAATGGACAGAGCCTGAGGCCTGTCATTACAAAAATAAAGCAACCAACCGTCAAAGGACATTGAAAGCATTGTTGTGGTACAAGGTGCCAGTCTTATTGCAACCGCTGGACGCAGACTGTTTCTTTGTCACATCTGAACTAGTCCATTGGCAAGAAACTGACTTGCACCCTACCCCAGCTTCAGCAGTTAATTATCCTTATTATCCTTCGGGATCAGCATCTTCTCCATTGAGACTTCAGTTGTCCTGCTTGCCTGCTGATCCTGTTTGCCACTAGATCCCTTGCTGCCAACTGGCACCAGGAATATCACTGAGCTTTGCATTTTCAAAGTAACATATTTCAGTAAGTGATTCAGACAAACATGTTTATCGGATTGTGAAAGCAGACCTATTAAATTGGGCCCCACCTTCAAAATGAAGTATGTACTTAACATTATAGCAACTGCAGCACTGTAACCAGAATTTCTCTCCGCCTACAAGATGGTCCACCTTGCCCTTTTCCTTCAAAAGCTAACTCCCAATTGATTGTCCCAAAATGCCTTTGGGGTACTGACCTACAAACTAAAGGACCTGTTTTACTTTCACTGTAACTATAACGATCACAGCCTCTGAATACAGCAATGGCCACACACCATTTTACTTCACAGAAGATAATATATATTTTTTCATAACATCTTTGGTGGGACATTCCCTTTTTGAATGTTGTGTTGCTGTTTCTTGAACCACACTGCTCTCCTCACAAGAGTTGCCCTTGCTTGATCAGATGTGGGCCATTGGTCTCACCCCTTTAGCACAGAGCGGAGAGACTCTCCAACCACAGTCATGTGGTGCAAAGCAAATTTCAATGCAGTTCACCCGCTGCTTCCCCCTACCCTCAAAGTAGGACTCCACCACCATCCAATTGTCTTTCGAATATCAGTTCTTCTGTGTCATCTGCTTGGTGTTCTCATCTTTATACCCTATAACCTACTCTCCAGGTGTCCGCTCCCTCAGCACAAAGTTCCACAATGTCTTTACTCAAACCCAGATGTCACCCCCATTACCACTAATGATGAACCCCTCATCAGCCTTCCAATCCCTAAGGATCTCTTGGCCTCCATACTCCCTTGTCTCGTTTCACCCTCATGCACAATGTGAAGTAGACATTAACACTTTGCACCAACTGGAGTGCTTGTGGGGGGGTATCACTGTGGCATATTGCAGGGCTTGAAATTTAGATTGGGTAAGCAGCAGTAACCAGTCACCAGGAGCTACAACTGGGGAACGAGGAGCCAGTACATAGCAATTATTTTATTTTTATTTATTGAACATTTGTATGGCGCCTTTACAGCAAAAAGCGTTTCCAAGTGCCGCAAGACCAAAAAGAGGCGGGGGGTGGGGGGTGTACAGTAACTGTCCTATAGGCCTTGTGACATTCGGATTGTGCAAGTGCAGTAACAAGAAGTGCAGGGGAGGGGGTAGATGTGGGTGGGAAGGGATGGGATAGGGAGAAGTGCAGGAGGAGGATGCCCTTGGGGCTGGGCAAGTGCTAAGGGGAGCCCAGGAGGTCAAATGACAAGGGAACTGCAGGTAGGGGTCAACTAGTGCGAGGACGGGGGTGGAACCAGACTCAGTAGGTTAGTCAGGGAAGGGTGCCCGGGGGCAAGTGCTGGAAGGGGCGCAGGGGAAAACTGAAGGCGAGTCTGGGTGCAGTAAGGGATGCATGCAATCAGTTGCAGCGGCAGGGGGAGAGGAAAGGAGGAGGATAACAGGAAGGTCTTGAGAAGCTTCTGGAACTTAAGGAGATCCCATTCCAGAGGAAGGCACCTACCGAAGAGAGACATGTACCCCCCACTCTCTGCTTGGAGAAATGTCTAATCTGCAGAGCATTGGCGCTAGAGGACCGAAGGACTCTAGCAGGGAGGTATTTAGGGAGAGAAAGTTGAATGTAGAGGTCCCAGGCCCCAGACAGCCTTGTGGATGATGCAGAGGGTCTCGAATTTGATCCTTGCAACCACGGGGAGCCGGTGGAGAGCTTTTAGGGCTGGAGAGATAAGCCTTGCAGTCCTATTCTGGATTAGTTGAAGAGGGCGAAGGGAGGAAAGAGGCAGATTAAGGAAGAAGCTGTAGCAGTAAATCACCCTGAAGAGAACCAGAGCTCTGGAGACATTCAGTTTCTAGGGGAAGGTGAGGAAAGGGAGAATGCCTCTGAGGAAGTGAAGCTGAAATTAGGCCTTTTGGGGGAAGGTCAGTGATATGAGGCGAGAAGGAGAGAGAGGTGTTGAAGTTACCCATGAGGGTGAGGGGAGTGGCCCCAAGAAGGATGGATGGGGCAGGAGTCACAATGAGAAGGATCTCAGTCTTACTGGCATTAAGGAAGAGATTGTTACAGCACTCATGTCTGAATAGCAATCAGACAGGAATGAGAGAGGAAGGAGAAGAGGTAGAGGATGGAAGCTTAAAGGAGATCAAGTGGGTCAGAGGGGCAGAGTAAAGGTTGAAAAAAAACAGCGAGGAATAGAGCCCTGAGGGGGACGCCTCAAGCAGAGAGTGAGGTGGTGGAGAGAAAAGGGCCCAGTTGCACTTGGGAGAGCCGATTCAAAAGGAAAGAACAACCAATCCAGTCCCCAGTCCATGATGCCCAGGATATCGCAAATCCGATTTATGAGGGTGGTATGATTGACTGTGTTAAAGGCAGAAAACAGATCAAGCAGGATGAGAACGAAAGGAGAGTTGGAGTCCAGGTTTAAGAGCAAATCATTACGGGTGTTCAGGAGTGCAGTTTCTGTGCTTCTGCATAAGCCAGACTGGAGATCGTGGAGACGGCCCACAGGTTCAGTGCGATGGATCAGTAGGGAGATTTCCAACTTTACCAAGAGTTTACCCAAGAAGGGGGTAGTGGACATAGGGCTGTAGTTAGCCGGGCAGGAAGGGTCCACAACTGCTTTTTTGGGTGCACAAGGGAATGCTTAAGGGGTACAGAAACTTGGCCAGTGGCAAGAGGCAATGTTCTTGATAATTCCAGAGGTGCAGGGAAGCACCTGTTTGGAGAAGACTTTAATAGAGCAGACCGTTTTGGTGTCCTCATTCGGTGCTATGGGTGAGAAGGAGGAGGGTAGGGGCTACAGAGCGTGTGGAGGGGTCACAGGAGGCCTGTGTATAGGCCGAGGAGTGAGGGGAGTAGAGAAAAGAGAGGACAGGATGTCCTGCATTTTGGTTGTGAAATGGGAGGCCAGAGCCATGCAGAGGGCCTGGGAAGGAAGAGGAGAAGTGGAGACTGCAGTAGGATTTGCAAGTTCCTTACCCATTTTGAAAAGTTTAGCCGTGTTTGTGGCCAGAGAGATGCAGGCTTGTATATGGGCCTGTTTCTTGGAACGAATGGAGTCTGTATTGCCACTGGAGCAGGCGACAGGCCAGTTTGTCCACGACTCTGCATGTAACGCTCACCTGATTCCCGTAGAGGCGCCGGTCTTGACTGGGCGTATACCGTATCTTCAAAGGTGATGTGTAACACACGGCTGGCTCTTTGGGCTGGACCTCTGTGCACTGTATGTCTGACTTGAAGGGTAAGATGTCTGCAGATAGAAAATATGGGATTAAGGAACTGGGTTATTGAATGTCTCTCTCTTCTTCCCTTTCTCTTCTCCTGTAGAACCCCAAAGGTTAACGCTCTCACCTTAGGTAAGTGAACGCCGTGCTCTACATCTGCCTCGGGGCAGGGTGCTGTAACCAGTTTCTTCACTGGATAAGGGGAGCAGGCCTCTTGACTTCAGAAGACTGCTGTCCATCGTTGATGCTCGAACGGTAAGTTTCGAGTAATTCTAATGTCTTTAAAGTCTTTAGTAATGATGTTTCTTGTTTTGCAGGGTTCCGGCGATGGCGGATGACGGGCTGAAGTGAGTTGAAGATGGAGCCCACGTGATGAATAGAAGCGCCTGGAAGCACGTAAGTAAGCGCTTGTTGCCTGCTTCACGATGCGCTCTAACTGTCTTTTTATTTTGCAGGTACAAGTTCGGAGCGGCTGCAGGGTGCCGGAATACCCACTGGGTTAGATGTGGAAAGGAGTAATGGCACGTGAGTATTAAAGTTCCCCAATGTCTTTAAACGCACCTTGTTTTGTCTTTCAGATGCGGGATGCAGCGCCGAAGGTCTCCGGAGCGTGCAAAGAGTTGGTAAGCTTTTGTCTTTCAGATGCCGGAATGCAGTGTGAAGACCTCCGGAGCGCACGAAGAGTAGGTAAGCCTTTGTCTTTCAGATGCCGGAATGCAGCGCGAGGCGTTGGTGACAGCCGATGGACCAGGTAAGTGAAGAGCTGTCACTGAAGACCGTAATGCTAACCTGTTCTTTCTTGTCTTTATAGGTGTTGCTGAAGACTGGATTCAGGATGGTAAGCCTTTTTCCTTAGGCCCAGGATCAGATGCAGAAGACACGATGAGCGTTCTGCTGCAGAGGATGCAGAATAACGCAAAGCAAGATTCATCCATCGGGTGTGGTTTAAATAGCCTCCTGTAGTGCTTAGGTGTCTCCTTCCACAGCCACGCCTAGGTAAGAAAAGAGTTCCTGCTTTCCAGAAGAGTTCCAGTGTTCTGAATCTAGGGAGTGGCTCCTGCCCCACCCAACAGGAAAAGTAGTTCCAAACAGAAGAGGATCAGAGGCTCAACTGGCAGGCAAGTAAGCAGCATGGTCTGCTGCAGGTAAGTCCACCCAAGCATTATGAGCCCGGCGCTTCCAGCGCTGGGACTGGGCATATTTATGAGCCTGGTGCCACTGGCACCAGGACTGGGTCCAAAAGGTCCCAATTGGGACTGGTTGGCACTCGGAACCTGGGTTATGGATCTGCTTCCAAGGGAGTTGGGAAAACCCTGACCTTTTGGAAGCAGAGATCATGACACTGCACTTGCGTTTAAGCGAGGCTAGGTTGGATTCATAACAACTATGGCACTTGGAAGCAGGCTTCATGCGGTTCCTCATGGCAGGGGCAAGGATGTCAAGGGTGTTGGAGATGGAGAGGTGAAGGTTAGCAAGGGCTGAGTCAGTGTGGTAGTCAATAGCAGGAGTGGGGGTAATGAAGGAGGTGGCAAAAGCTGCTACTGACACTCGTTTATTGGTCAAATGACAGGCAGTGTGGGCAGAGGCCTAGCCGGGGAGCCCAGGAGCTCCAGATGGGAGGAGAGGAGTGTTTGACAGCAGAGCGAGAATTGAGGGTAGCTAAGTGAAGCTGGTTGCCACCTTTTAAAGGTCTTCCGAGGCAGTGTATAGGGACGAGGCACTACCATTGGTGGGGGCAAAGAGGCTAGGGCGTGGAGATGTGAAAAGAGAAGGGAGGGATTTAATGAGAGACGAAAGCCGCCTGTCAAGAAGGCAGAGGTTGGGCTGAGAGCCTCGGGCCATGATAGTGCTATTGTGGTAGACATTACTGATGAACCTGGAAGAAAAGTGTGCCAGGAGAACTTACCATCTGGTCCCACCATTAATGGACGAAGAGGAAAAAGGGGAGATGATCGAGACCATATGGGAGAGTCCATAGTTCAGGGGACGGGACAGCAAAGAGGATGTCTGTGATAGTCTGCCTGGAGGAAGCATTGATGTAGGTGTAGACAATGGGCAGTCCCGAGACCAAGAGTACGTTATTAAATCTTTTCCTTCCAGGCTTTGAGATGTTGGAAAGGTGATGGAGTAGCAGTTTGAGTAGATGGGGGAGATGGAAAGCACAAGTAACTCACCAGGCGGCCTAGCAGAAAGTCTTGTGAAGAAGAATCAAAATGCAACAAATGAAACATTAAGTCGAAGGGTAATGATGGTTAGGGCCTAACTTGCAAAATGCAGCGGGAGCATGGACATTTCAACATTCAAATATGGAGGCTCATCCAGTAAAGTGAGCATCCCGGTAAAGGTAAAAGCCATAGCAATTGACTCAGCAGTATTTTGCAAATAGTACTCTGATTTGATTTTCCCAATTCACTGAAAAAGCATAGCGTTTAGTGCAGCTCGAAGATTTAGAGCAACAGTATTTGTTATTCAAGAATACAGTCAAAATGACAACATTTGAATAAAGCAAGAGCACACAGATTAGGCATCAGAAATGAGTAGAAGGCATAACAGTTAAGCACAGAACACCAAAGTTTGATTTTCAAAAGTAAATGTAGGCATAACAATCATTTAAGTACATAACCACCATCGCTAATAAACTATCTGAACTAGGCCTATCTCAAAAAGTTAGTGAGCCCACCCACATTAAAGGAAGAACCCTCGACTGGGTGGCAGAACGTAATTGTACCGCCAATATTACGGCCATTACGCCTTACCCCTGGACTGACCACTCTCCTGTCTTTCTCACTCCTCATCTCTAGACCACTTTTGCCCACTAAACCTACTGCTCCCCCCTGCACAACCAGAAACAAAAAAAAACATAACCAGGGACACAGTGATCCCAGCCATCCTGCCTACCCTCAATCAGCTAGAGGACAACCTCGACCTAAGCAATCTTGTTAAAGAATACAACAAAATTATGCTAACTACCTTAGACAGCATTGCACCCCTTAAACTCAGACCCAGCAAGCCAAAAGCACATTTGAACAAACGGTTCACTCCCCAACTTAAAGACCTTAGACATTTAAAAAGGAGCTGTGAAACTACATGGAGACTTCTCCCATCTACCACCAACAAAACTAAACTCATAGACATTTCCTCCCAATAAAAAAGAGATCATCCTCGCAAAACGCGATTCCTACAACAAACGTATCGCAAGTGCTAACTCTAGCACCAAAGAACTGTTCTCTATCCTCAAAGAACTGGAATCTCCTATTATCACACCTGAAATCTGCACCAAGGATAAAGCGTGGTGCTCTGACATTCAACACGCCCTTTCGAATAAAGTAACCACCCTTCAAAATGAAATCTCACACAAAAAACAATCACTTAACCACTTACCGAATCCCAAGTTCCGCTCAAAGGACACCTTAGCTAACCTGACCCCCTGCTTCCATTTCACCAAAATCTCCATCATTGAGGCTGAGAAAGTAATTCTCTCACTCAAGCCTTCCAACTGTCAGGGAGACATTTGCCCGGCTCAGCTTATAAAAGATGCCGCAAGAGATCTTGCCCCCTTCATTACTAAACTTATTAATGCATCTTTTACATCGAGAACCGTCCCATCCAACCTCAAACAATCCTGGGTGCTCCCTTTACTAAAAACGTTAGATCTGTTAATACCTACCAACTATCGTCCCATCACAACGGTACCCTTCCTACTCAAAATCCTTGATAAAGTGGCTTATCTCCAGATCCAAACATTTCTGGAATCTCACAAACCCCTAGGTGCTCGTCAATCAGGTTTCCGACCCCAACATGGAACAGAGACGGCCCTTATTGACCTGAAGGCACAGGTTGATGAGCTGAGAAACAAAGGGAAAACAGCCCTCCTTCTATTATTAGACCTCTCGGCTGCAATACGTCCTGGTGGATCACAGGGTCCTTTGAAGACTCCTAGACACAGCAGCCAACTTCTCTAAATAGGCAATGACATGGATTGAGTCCTTCCTGAGTGATAGAACTACGAGGGTCTTCACTCTCTCTGCGGCAGCAGACCCCATTCCTATCACGTGCCGTGTCCCTCAGGGATCCTGTGTCTCGCCCACCCTATACAACATATTTACCAAGCCCCTCTTTGATGATCTGGATCTTCTGGGTATCACCTACACTAACTATGCAGATGATACCCAGATTCTCCTCCCACTTTCCGGGGATTATGATGAGTATTTGGCCTTGGTAAATAGGGTGTATATCAACATCCAGGCATGGATGGCCACCCATGGTCTGTGCCGGAACGATGAAAAAACAGAACTCATTATTCTGGGCACACATTCTAACATAAAAAAAACTAGGACAAGATTACACATCATTCATTATTGATGGCAATCTTATTAAGGTAGCAAAGGAGGTAAAAACCCCCGGGTTCTACCTCGACTCCACCCTCTCTCTAACTAAACAAGTTAATACTTTGGCCTCCGTCACAGCTTACACATGTAAGCTGATTACAACGGGTAAACCCTTTCTTTCTGATAAGAATTGCATTGTCCTAGCAAGAGCCTTGATTCTGTCGAGGCTTGACTATTGCAATGCATTATATATTGGCGCCAACAAAACTATTACCCAAAAAATCCAGATCCTTCAAAACAATGCCCATAGTGCGGCACTAGGCGTATCTAAAAGATCACATCTCAGCAATAAGGCGCCAAAACAACTGGCTCTCCACTCTTAACAAGATCCACTTAAAAACAGCCTCCTTGACGCACAAGGCTCTGAACAATGCCACCCCCATTTACCTCATAAATAGAATTCAAAGAACCACCTCCACTAGACCCACTAGACTCAACAATACTAACTGCATCATTACTCCAAGATTTAGGCTATCCAAGGTTGGAGGCAACAGCTTCCAGGTTAAAGCTGCCCAACTTTGGAACTCCCTAGCCAACCATATTGGGGTTGACCAATCCTACCCAAAATTCAGACTCGGCTACATTAACTGGTTCAAATCGAACAACAGCTAACTCGACAAACTCCACACACCCTCTAGCCGGTACCTTAGTCTGGCATCATCACTGTATATTCTTGTACATTTGCTAATCTATACACCACCACTGTACATGCTTGTTTATCTGCTAATACATACCTGTTATATCTTTAGTTACTTGCTTTACCTATACTATGTAATATAATGTATTTACTGTTTCCCTATTATCTACACAACTATGTAACCTCTTAACTAAGCCTCGCATCAATCTTACTGTTTGCGCCCGGTTACCTCCAGGTCTGGCGCGCACCATATAAATGAATAAACAAAAACAAACTAAACATAACACCAAGCTGTGATGTTAATAGATAGAGGCATGGCAAATCTTTTTAAAATAACTAGTGGGTTTCAGGGAACCCAGAGTAGACTTTTCAGAAGATGGGGAGAAGGGACTAACAATAAAACAGGGCAGGCAATTGTAAAACTGCATGAGCACAAAGAATTTGAATTATATTGGCCTTCGTAGTATGCAGAGTTCATGTTTTGCTACCTACGCAGAGAATGTATGTTTATGCAGACCTCAATAGAAGTGCACAGAGTTCGTATTTTGCTGGTCACAATGGTAGAAATAGAGTTGGGGTTTGCAGGCCACTTTTGCAATGGTGGTATACTGGCTGAAATTAGGCAGGTAAGAGAGAATGCCACAGACTGAAGATAAAATGAGGAGGCAAAGCTAGGTCGCAAATTGAAGGTACAGTGCAGAGAGGGAGCAATGAGCACACATAAGATGTAGGCATAGGGCTGCCACAATGCAGCCACAAGGGCTGGCATGGTAGGGAGATTAGCAAAGGGGACTGTGAGAAGTATGGCAACGCTGAGGGAGAATGGCAAAAAGGATAATGCGGCTGTGAACATGGTCAATAACAAGGCAAGGGGAGATGGGATCCAACACACATGGGCGCTCTGGCATCAAGGAGAGGAAAGTGGCTTACCCCACTTCCCACAGCATGGAGGCATAGGAGAAGAGGTGAAGCGCCGGATCAGGTAGGTAAAGCAGGAGGCTCTGTCATGCCTGGACAGACAGCCAGGGAAGCCTTGGCTCTTTGAAGGTGACCCTTAGAGGGGGCCGGCGTCGCCTGCTGACCCCCTGACTGCGTGTTAAGCAAGTCTACCTTCCAAATTAAATGTAACATATAATTGTATCCATTATTTGACTCCTCGTCTTTTAAATGTCATACATATGTGTCCTAATGTTTATTTATAGATTGTCCCAAATGCACAGAACCAAAGCTCCTGGTAACTCTTGGTTTTAAGCTAACCAGGCTCGTCTAGGCTACAAGCGGGAGCTAAATTGCTCCGAGCTCCCCTCCATATCAAACCCTGTTTTGGCATCTGAAAGTTGGGCGCATGAAAGAAAATGGAGGCAAGGTACATCTTGTTAATGATCCATTGTTAAGAGAGCAAGCACCACCTCTAAAAATTAGGGTAGCAATTAAAACCTTTGGCTAACTCAATGTAACACCCCTATGTAAAGGCAGCATTCATGACTTTGGGAACTCATGTCCATATTAAATGGGTATGTATGGAGACTTGGTCTACTCTTGATGCATAACTACTTGCTAATCTGTATCCACAAGCTAGGAATAGCAAACTCTGGACCAATTCACATTCTTCATCTTAATTTTGACTGCAGGTTTACAGTACAGTCTACTAAATGGATTCTCTAGCTATACATTGGCTAACGAACTGTTACTTAACGTAATAAAAACAGATTTTCTAAAATTCAGCATTTTCCAAATTATAGCTGGAGTACCAGGAGTAACAAATTAGAGGTGATACAACAGCTGACTTATTTCGGTGTCCAATTTATTGGCAGACTAAGTTCAACATTGCAATATGCTCTGCTGAAGCCCAAAGCACTACTTAACACAGATCAGATGAAAAAGATCAACTCTAAATACTGTCGGTTCTTTGATCCCTTTAGTAAAATACTGCTATGATAAGGTAAGAGAAGGAGTTGAGACCCGTTCGTATTGGCGCTGGATCCGTGAGGAATTCACTCAAGTCTTGTTGACGTCGGTAAATGATGTGTCATGAAACTTGGTTGTGCATGTAGTCTTGATTGAATCGGCACAAAATTGCCAGTTGTTAACAAGGCATGTGTGATGCTTATTCACATGAGGAAAGCCAACACATGTTTTGACCGTAGGCCTTTATCAAGGCGGAATATTTGAACGGTTGTCCTTGAATAAGGATGCTGGATAGCAACTATGGAGCCAGGGGGGCTGCGGGATACAAGATGAGTGGTCACAGTGATCTTTCTATAAGGTAGTTTCTGCCTAATGTTATGGCCTTGAAATATCGAACCTTAAGAATGGTTCTAAATGGAGTGCACATGAAGGGTTACTTTGGCACAAAGCGTTGTCCCTGCCTAATTGCGTATCTATTACCTCAATTGGGTAGGAGTTTGGATTGATCTCTCTAAAGGCTTTTGTGTCCAGTGGAACCTTTTGCTGATGTACCATAAAATATTGGTGCTGCTAGGATCCTCGGTTTGAAGACCTAAACGATCTGATCCAGAATTGTAACCACAAGGAACTGAACAGCGTTGTTGAAGTATGCAAAGACCTACTACTTTGTCTAGCAGTTACCCAGGGGAGTTTTATAACTAAACCCACCCTGATTAAAACTGCACTGAGGGAACAGGATTGGATCAACAATCTGGTGTGCCAATATCAAATGTACAGAGACCTGGCTTCCATTGAGTGTGAACCAATTGTAAGGCGTGTGCCCTGTGGTGATGAGGACCCCCCAAGAAGGATTTGCGCAAAACATTGAGTAGCCATCTGTAGGGATCAGGAGAAAAAATATAGGAAAACATATAGGCACAAGTGCAAATAAAGCATCAGGGGTCACAGAGACCATACGCGTACATCTGGGTCCTATGGCAGAAACCAATATGCATGAAATAAAGGCACTACTCATGAGTTGGTAAACACTGAAAAGTGGCTTTTTATATATAAGGCATCATAGAGTAAATAAATAAAGGCATTTCTTCGGCCATGGATGGGTAGCATTTATACCCAAGACCTAAATAAATTGCATCATTTCATCAATAGTGGGTAGGTGACATTTATATCCTAAAAATGAATTAATAAATAAATAACTAGATTGCATCAATTCAGTGCTCCTAGAATGTAAACTGAGGAATCTCAGTCCCTCTGTTCGTGCTTTAAGAAAGTCAGTGACACGCCTAGTTCATAACCAAGTTTACATACCATTAGTTGATTTCTTGAAACTGCATGGCATAATTATAGTGCCTGCTTACATGCACAGACTGGCCCTGTTAACAGATGCCTTGATGAATAAATATAAATTAGCGATATAGTACATTGGCTTCTCTGTGAACTGTGAGTAACCCAGAGCAAGGGCTAGTCTGACCCCCACAGCTTTAAATATATTTAATTTTTCTTAACATTGCACAAATACGAAAATGCAGCCGCTCAGTTGTTGCACCAGACCCTCTTGTCTACACATGAAATGTGTTTATAGTGTATTCCCTAACATGCCACCTCACCCCTTACTACCTTGGATGATTTTTCCTTCTCTGAGTGGAACGCTAGAAATGACTGCAGGTCTAATGGCAGCCGTAGTCCGCCACACACCCAAACAACTTACACAGACAAACATAAAAGGTTAACCAGCAAATAATGGAAGGTCGGTAAATTCAACTGATCTATGCCTGGACTCGCCAAGATTCTAACTGTGCTCCCTAAGACAATAGGAGTGTGTCTTTGCAATGAACGTTCTACTACAAGAGCTATACTCCCATCTGTTGCCCAGGGTCTAACCCTGAATGAGAGCAAAATGTGCATGTTCAGTTTCCTTCCAATTATATAAACCTTAGCAGATGCTCATCTCTCTGACACGAGAGATTCTATCCTGGTGGTGTGGGCCGAAAGCAAGCAGCCCGGGTCGCGGAAACCACCACGCTATACTACTGTATTTTATTCTCCGTTTCCGTCTGAGAAACCCTAACTGTGCTATACCTCAGAGGAATCTTGGAGAATTAATTGGCACTACGAAAAACCTACACTACTCCAAACTGATAGCTCCTATGTCTCTAGAAACCATTCTGTGTAAGCCTCCAAAGTGAAATACAGAAGAGCACCCTCTATTTTGCTATGCTTTTTGCTTAACCAAGGCCTGAAAAAAGCCAGATAGCAAGAGATTATCAACAAGATTTACACCGATCATTAGACATTGTTCAGCAGATATAACGGGAAACACGTTTACCGGTTTCCTTATTTTAAATGATTGGCAGTTCTTTGTATGAAAGAATCCCGTTCCCCTCGTCCCGAGACAGGGGGTGGGGGGTAAATACTCCTGCACGTCAACCAGTCTGCCCCAAATGTACCCTTTCTGTTACAGAAATGCAGAAATCAAAGGTCAGTCCACATAACAAAACTCACTTACTTTCCCTGAACCCCCAGGGCTAACACTACCTTTCCCTGGCCTGTGCCAATCACACGACAGGGGGCAGCTGACAAATTGCACTCACCAACTTTCTCTTGGGACTGATAGGAGCTGAGAATGCCTGCCAGGATTATGGAGGCTAATATTTATTTTCCTCACGCTTCACCATCGACCTGGGTTCATCCTCTCGCCCACCTCCCTGGTACATGATATGTACCAGATCACACGATCCGGGACACGCGAACACGAGGGACTAAACTACTTGACCTCTTTAGTCCTGGAATGTCAAGCCGCGCCTCCTCACAGCGACGCCCAACACCAAGGAGAGCTGCCTCACGCAGCGGAAACTCTCTGGCATGGTAAACACTCTAAACGAGCGCCGACAGCCATAGCTTGAAATCTTGGTCGGAGCTCACCAGTTCTCCCTTGCCAGGCAGGGAAATTGAACCTGGAAACAGGCTGGGCTGGCCTGTAAGTCACTGACAACCCTGTGGAAATAAAACTTCCCTAATCGCTCTTAAGCGTCGCAACTCGAGAGAGAGCTAATCTCGTCCACAGCTCGCCTAATCATCAGGGGCGCTGTCAGCACGATTTGGGTAATCTCAACTCACCAACCCACCGGTTCCCCCTGTCCATGGGCCAAACCATTCCCACCATGTCACACAATAACGAGGCCACAGAACCTAAAATGGTGGCACAGAAACTGACATCTGAAATGGGATGGAGGTTCCTGCAGGGGTAAGACACAGAAACCAAACACATGACATGCAACCAGTTTTATTTCCCCACTCTCCGCCTTTTATGTGATATTTAAAAGATATATATAATCTTTCTACCAACCCTTGCATGTCTGTACCATAGGATGGCATTCCTTAATGTGCAATTTACAAACACTTTTTTAGATTTCGCCTTAATATTCTCGCAATATGGGAAATAATTGACATTTCGATCAAAGCTGTTAATAATCCAAACACCTTCCAGATTCTGCAATTTAAGATTGAAGGAAACTTGGAGGCATATCTTTCTGTAATGCAAGCGTCTTTTCTTGCGTTGTCTCAATCGTTTTATCTATCTTGATGATTTGTGTAGCTCAGTCTATTTGGATCTGCATTTTTGCAGGCTACCATCTGCCACTGTCACTTGCAGCAGTGGCGGAACGACTTGATATACTTCTACTCATAACTTGCAATTGAATAGATTGTTACTTTTTTTATTTTACTAGTATTTTGATGTGAAACAATGTTTCTACTATATAGCAGTTATGGTACCAATTACATTGTTTGTTGTATTCTTGTTTGTAATTTGTGAATCTTTTTCAATAAAACCATATTACAAGAAATAATCGGTGACCCTATGCTGAAGCCTGCAGTAAGCATGAAAAAGCAGGGGCAAGCTGATAAAGCGGAATGGGGCGAAGGTTTTGGGCAACCTAATGAATGTTGAACTGCACTAATCAGTTACGGTTTTTGGCACTGAGCTGAGACACAAGTTATCAGTTGGCGATTGCATTATAGTTTCAAAGTGCCATAGTTATCAAAAGATGACTCTTTGCTCACTCTTAAACTGTAGTTTCTAGCTTTTTTACGTTATGGTATTTTTATTTATTTAAAGGCTACCTCTTAGCTGATGATTCTCAGGGAGAGACTCCGCTAATACCTCCAGAAATAATGGAATATTCCATTAACCATTCAACAGAAGTTGATATCAACACAACCCTTCAGATCCTAGGATCTCCAGGAGAAAAGGCCTCCTCGATTCCAGGTTGCAACAGAACGGATTCTGTGATAAGGTAAGTTGAAATGATATTCGCCTTACTAGTGCTTCAAAAAGATGTGTTCATGTGAAACCAGCCAATGTCACTAAGATGGGCAACCTGATACTCTGCAAAACCATTTACACACATCAGTGTTCACATTTTGGAAATTACTGCCATGAAATTGAATTTGTAACATACATTTTGTTTCCAAAAAGCAGTGCATTGTGCTGTGAATTACAGATGGGTATGGATTGAAATCGCAAACGAAAATTCCTTATTATAACACACACAATATTTTAATGACAAACTAGTGTAACAAAAAGTTCCATGCAAGAACACGGGCAAAAACCTTTTCCATATGTTAAATCAAAACATCACACATCTTTTGTGAGAAACATTTGATCAATGTCACTTAGAAAATATAGAGGATTCCAAACAGCAAAATTAAAATGGAATTTGATGTGCAAGAAAGATATTTCTAGAAATCCTTCAAAGCGCAAAAACGAGGAAAAAACCTAAATGTCATCCTCAATAGGGGGATCCTTGAGAGAGACAATGGTTAGTAAATTCCAAGTGCTCTATCAACGTAATTTAACCAGATGGAGAACACAAATATACTGATAAATGTCCAATGTATATTCTGAAAGTTTAAAAAAGTATTTTTGGTACAAATAAGCAGAAGGTTGATGGGAAAAATGCAGAAACCACTAAACTAAACCTATAAAGAGAGTATGAATAAGGGACAGTCCTGGTTAGAAGCAGGGGGACCTTCTAGCGTGTGTGGAACCAGAAGGGCACTGTTCCATCTTTTACCATAAATCCACTCCAGGTTTGTCCTCAAAGTAGAGAGGACCCTTCCTAATTAAATGGTAAAAGTGAGACGCGCCATGTGTGTTTTTTTCCTTACGATGTATTATTAAAAGTTACATTCTCCTTTGTCTCACCCCTCAAATGGGAGGAATTGGATTCTGCAGTAGGTGCAATTGCTAGTTGCATTAATAATTTTAAGATGGACATTTTAGTCTACAGCAAGATTTCCTTTAAAAATATAATTTTGCTAGCATGCGGTGAACCCTTGTGCCACTGGCAACTCAACATAAAGTACATGTACAACCTCCCCAGGATCCACCATTTTCTTTTTTCCTCCGGCTAATTTTCTTTTTTCATCCGGCTACTCGTGTTACAATTTGCTGTATGGTTTTTTTGTGTTTTTTTTTTTTTTTTGGAGAGTTTTTTACATGTTTGTTGCTAGAATTGTCATTGTTTCCCAGCTATTCCTTTATTTTTAGCTTGTTTGAGGTAAACTCCAGGAACAATCCCAGGATTTCCTACATATACTTCTAAATTCCAAGTTGATTTAAAATAATAGCAATTCAATGCATTGTGTATGTCGAATGTGTGACCTGTTGATTATCTATTCTGCAAACAGTCCCCTCATATGGACTCCACGGTGGTCTAATCTGAGTTTTACTTCATAAGTGAAAAACAAATATCTTTTGTACACATACAGTGAAGACAGTTTAATAAAGATTGTAAAGAACACTGCCAGCAAATGCTGTGAGTTTTAGTGCTTTATGTAATGTCACCTTTTGATAGCTCATTAACCAGTATTGCAAATTGTAGTTTTTTAATTTTAAATATTAGTTGGCAAGTTGCAGCCTATGAAAGTGACATTCAAAGCTCAGACCAATTTATAGTTTAAAAAGGCAGACATTTATAAAAGTGTGGTTGCCCCTCTACTGAGGAAGAATATGGGTGGAGACCATGGTGATAGAAAAGAAAATCTTGGGGCACTCCCACCAAGGGATCACTGCTATTCATCTCTCTTTTCAAGTCCCTCTTGAACTGGTATGAGATTGTTAACCATTTGAACCCCTTGTATGTGAAGTCTTTCATAAGTGACCACCAATATACACAAAATGCCATGAGCCCTCAGACCCTCTGACTGGTTAGGGCCGTAGTGTGAGATGCTTTGCACATCTGTGAGCAGATATGATTTGTGTCCTGAATCCAGAAAATCTCTGCCTAAAGAGATTTCCCAGACATTTCCAGTATAGTGATAATGTTAGCAAGGCTTGCAATTGACTGAAATGCCTAGTGCCTAATCAAAATCCAATGTAAGATGGCGGGAGCAAGAGTTGCCTCTGGGTAGGCAGCCTGTATCAACCAGACCTCCAAATGCACATGAATATGCACTCTCTGTAATATCTGGGGGATGTCACCTCTGTCGTCATTGTTTTAGTGAGCACCCAAGGAGCAGCATTCAGACCAAAAGGGCGAACTTTGAACTGACAGAACAGGTCTTTTGCATTTTAACTCAGAAAATAGCAAAAAGTTCCCTGTTAGTAAAGCTGTTTCTGATGCTTGTGAATCTGCTTAGAATCACATGCTGTGCATATAGTCTGACATCTAGTAGAAATCGCAGAGTATTGCATCTTTTTTCAAAGATCGAATGGGGACAGCAACATGGGCGTGACTGTAACACTATCCCTAACGAGACGTTTAGTGTACCCAGAATCCGTCACGCGTTGAGGTCCCTCAGATTGTTTTATTTTCCGCCAACCTAGTTGGTCGCCTATGTACAGCTCGCAAGAGTTAATATTGCTCTTTGTCCCCACGACCTACGGTCGTCTAGTCTCCCGACTAATCTTCTCGACGACTGCCTTGTGGGCTTCCTGCCGCCGAAGACATCCACAACTGCTCGGCGACTGTTGAACTGCTAGACTGTCGACCGTGTATTTCCTTTTCCTCCTCTTTCTCTTCTTGGTCGGGCTGGCATTACCCTCTGCTATGGAGAGGACGCCCTTTAAATTTTGCCTGTAGTCTAACGGCATGTTTCCTTGGAAGGACACCCATTGCCATTGCAAACAGTGTCTTCCTCAAGATCACGACGAGCGCTCATGCAAATCCTGTAGGCTCTTTCAAACTGAAATGTTGAGACAGGCGGAATAAACGGTGGGCACCCTACGCTATACAGGCCGAAAGCCATTCCATTGGTGCCGTCGCTGCGGATGACAAGGAATCCATCAGCAGCCATGGCTCTAAATTGGAAGCCATCAACCTTTCGGCTGAGCCTTCAGTCTCCCAAATGTCCATCCCTGGCCCGACACAGGCCACTGGCTCTCTTATGGGGAGTTCACACCTCGGCGACAAAGTCATCCACGCACCACAAATACATAAACACACAATCCCTATGGCATGTTCGAAAGAGTTGTCAAAGAAGCGATCAACGACAACTGGTCCGCCAAAGACTTTGGCGCCTTCCAAACCTCGCGGTTCGGCGCTCTCCACGCAACCATCTTTGTGGCATGTGACTGGGCATCCCTCTGGAAAGGGCGTTCACCCTAAAAAACATAGTTGACGACATTCCAAGGGTGCTCTAGCACCTAAGGCCTCGGTGGAGTCCCCAGCCGTCGGACGCGTCGAGAGCTTCAATTCAACCGCCGAAAATCTGCAAAAGCCTGGTGGCTATCATTTCGGCAGCCACAGAACACAAGGGCACCCCCTCTTGTTGAGAGGAGTATTCTGAAGCCCCCCCAGCCTCTCTGTAAGGACTTTTTAGGAAATTCTCCCCCTTCTGGGCAACCCTTTCCACCTCCAGATCCTTCTGCATCTTCCCTATGGACTAGGGATAGATTTGCACAATATATGGACAAAATGGGCCGATTTATAGACTTATCTGAAAAATATATTTCGAAGGGATTGGTTCCTCCGCCGTATTCCACATCTATGACAGGTAATCACCACAGCTGTGCTGCTTCGGAACATTTTCGGCGTCTGCGTCGATGACATTGATGCGCTGTCCTCGAGGGCCTCCGAGCCGACGTCACTGGATGTTACAAGTAAGACGCACGACACCCGTAGCCTCAGTTCCATTTTTCTGCAAACGTGTTCGCTTCGGAGATCTCGGCGCGTCTCGGTTCTTCTGATTCTATCGGTTCTTTGAACTTGGTTTGTGAAATTATCATGTCTTCTTCTACCCCACGGTCGGGATTCCAGAAGTGTCGGGACTGCAGTTCCAAGATTTCACTTACGGACCCGTACGACGTCTGCCTCTGGTGCCTCGGCGAGGACCACGCCACCGATGACTGTGACGAATGCCAGTCGTCAACGTCAAAGGCCTTGCGGTAGCAATAGAAGAAGCTGTCGGTAGGTTGGGTTTCTAAGCCCCGAAAGTCAAAATCCGCTGGGCTTTCGACCGACGATTCGAGGGGCGACTCTCCGCATCGTCGGCATAAGTCCGGGGGGGGTCTCAGTCCCGGAGTGGTTCCCGCCATTACTCTGCCTCTTCGAGGCACTTGCGGAAGCGCCGTCACCCGTTGCCTTCCCCATCCTTGGCCAAGGACTCCGCCAGATGGCGGGTAGCTTGTCCTACCAAGCATTCCTCTCCTGTGGAATGGGACACATTTCGTAAGGAAATGTTGATTTTCGAGTCGCAGGGCTCCGTTCCATCCGCGCCTTCGAGAGAAGCCGGCAAGGAAGGCGTTGGGGCCACCGTTCGCACGCCTTCGGGCTCGGGTGGTCGACGCAATCACCGGGAACCTTCGAGCTCTCGGTCGGACAAGGTGGATCGCTCTAGCCATGCCTGCTCCAGGTCCCGGTCCTCGACGCCTTCGAGACCGGTAGAGCCTGTGAGGTCTTCTAAGAAGACGTAGGCGCCATGTCCGTCGAGGGACTCTCTCGAGGCTCCACCTCCGAGGAAGTAATCGGCGCCGAGGCTGTCGAAGGACACGCTCAGGGCACCGCCTTGAGGTCTGTGTCGAAGCCATCGGCGCCACGCTCGACCCCGATTTTGTCGACGCCCTCAACGCCTTTTTTGGAGGCTTTACCGGAGGTACCCCATGCATCGGTGGAAACTCCAAGGAAGGCCCTGAAGAAGTTGGTAAGGCTTGTATTTGAGCCTTTTTCTGTGCCCTCTTCCAGGGATCTCTTCCAGCCTCTGGATTACATCTCTGAGGTGGATGAGGGATCTGAGGAAGGTTTGGTTCCTGATGACCTGTTATCTGGTCATGGCCAGTTGGAAGACCTGCGTCAGTCTTTGCACGACGCCAGTGGTCTTGATACCTCCCTGGAGGTTGAGTTTGGCAGGCCTGAACCTGGTACGCATGCTGAATCTTCATACAGGCAACTCATGTCGAGGGTGAAAGAGTACTTGGGGTGGTCTGCGCCACAAGTGGATTTTCTGCAGGATGACCTGACAGATATCCTTGACCAAGGTCCATCCACTGACCCAGTGCTGCCATTTCATATGGCTTTGCAGAGAAGGGTGGCGGCGGCTTGGACTGCTCCGGAGAGTCTCCCGGCTGTAAGCAAGTCGTTGCCAAAAAAATACCATCCAGCCAGTAGCGACCCCTGCTACTTGACTACGCACCTTACTGCGGAGAGTTTGGTGGTGCTGCAGGCGGCTACGGCCCCAGCAAAGCAGGCGTCGTACCCAACCATCCCCCCTGATATGGACGACAAACGTTTTGATGGCTGGGCGAAGAAAGTATTTTCTTCAGGGGGTATGGCTTTACAGCCAGCCCAACTCTGTGTGTGCCTTAGCACGTTTCACTCACACTCTGTGGAATTGTGTGTCTTTGGCGGCTGAACATATTCCCGAAGGGGAGGAATGGGATGGTTTTCTTGCCTTCATTCAGGATGGCAAGGATGCCCTGTGTGAATCCGTTCAGTCGGGTCTGGACATGGCAGACTGTGTCAGCCGGTCCATGGCAGCGAGCACCGTAATGCACAGATTTGTGTGGTTGCAGAAGTCTGGGTTTGCTCCTGACGTACAAGCCCAGCTTCTCAACATGCCCTTTGATGGTGAACATCTTTTTGGCAGCAAGGCTGACGAGAGCCTTGCGAGGTTGCAGAATTCCAAAGCTGTAGCGAAGTCGTTGAGCGCTGCAGTTTGCCAAACTCTGCCTTTTCGTCCTAGGGGACAGCAATGGAGGGGAGGTTCATTGCGATACTACTCTTCCTTTGGTAGATCGAGGGGAGCTGCAAGCCAAAGGGGCCACCGTCGGAGTACCAGAGGTGGAAAACAAGGTACTCGAGGTGCCAAGGCTGCTCAGGCAGTTTCCTCTTTGCCCTCAGTCACTGCCGCAGCTGCTTCAGCTCAGTCATGAGGCCATGTGTCATGATTTGCCAGTTGGGGGAGTGCTGGCACAGCATCTTGTAAAATGGTGTGCCATTACTTAAGATGTGTGGGTTCTGGAGGTAATAGCCACGGTTACTGTCTTCCTTTCCGGCAGAGGCCTCACGACAATCCACCAGGGAATCTCTCTTTGAAGAGTCTGGATCTGCTCCTTGCGCAGGAAATCAAATCCCTGCTGGAGAAAGGCGCCATAGAACTGGTGCCTGCAGCAGAGAGGAACAAGGGATGGTATTCCCCATATTTTTTTATCCCGAAAAAAGACGGGGGGGTTGAAACCCATCATGGACTTGCGTATTTTGAACAAGCTCCTCAGGAAGGACAAGTTCAAGATGGTTACTCTCTCAAGTCCTCCAGGCCTTTCAACTTCAGGACTGGTTGGTGTCTCTAGACCTCAAGGATGCTTACTTTCATGTGCCGATTCATCCCAAGCACAAGAAGTACCTGAGGTTCGCCGTTGGCGACTCGCATTTTCAGTTTCGGGTCCTGCCGTTCGGATTGGCCTCCGCCCCAAGGGTCTTCACCAATCTCATGGTGGTGGTGGCAGCGTATCTCAGGAAAGGGGGGATTCACGTCTACCCCTACCTGGACGATTGGTTGATCAGGGCGTGCTCTCCCGAGCAAGTCCTGGATCATCTGTCAGTCACCTGCCACTCCCTTCACAGGCTGGGCTTCTCCCTCAAATTAAAGAAGTCCCACTTGACGCCTACCCAGCAGCTCCAGTACATCTGAGCAGTGCTCGACACATCCCCGGGGCTGTTTTTCTCCCCAGGTGAGGGCTCATCTGCAGATGGTGAACAAGTTACAACATGCCCAGAGTCTCCCAGGTTCAAGTTCTTGAGGTTGCTCGACCTCATGGCATCCTGCATTCTCCTGGTGCAAGAGGCCAGGCTGCGGATGAGATCTCTGCAGTGGGCTCTCAAGATGCAGTGGGCTCTCAAGATGCAGTGGGCTCTCAAGATGCAGTGGTCACAGTCCTCCGGTGGCCCAGGATCTTCTGTGGTGGGCCGTCGCAGGCAATCTGATGAAGGGGGCTCCATTTTGGCTACCCTGGCCGGAGGTGACGATCGTGACGGACGCATCCCTCACGGGATAGGGCGCTCATGCTAACGAGTTGAGTCAACAGTCGTTGGTCTCCGTCAGAGTCCAGACTCCATATCAATCTGTTGAAGCTGAGGGCCGTCAGGCTAGCCCTGAAGGCTTTTCTGCTGTCTCTGCGGGGGAAGACTGTCCTGATTCTGATGGACAATACAGTGGCCATGCACTACCTCAACAAAAGGGGGGGGGGCAGGGTCTCTCCCTCTGTGCAGAGAGGTGATGCAGCTCTGGTTCTGGGCCGTCCAGCAGGAAATTTCAATCTCGGCAGTTCATCTGGCCGGAGATGAAAACGTGGCAGTGGACGCTCTGAGCAGGCAGAGCACGGACTCTCTCAAGTGGGAGCTGGCTCAGGAGATTCTCCTGGAGATCTTCGCCAGTGTCAACCGTGTGATGCTGGAAATGTATCAGAGGGACAGGGCCTCTGAATCCTTGTCCTCTTCTGCCTTTTATCGTGTGTTCTGTTATGTTTTCTGCCCAGGAATCCATTTGGGACTCCTGGCAGTGCAGCTCTCTCTTTTGGTTTGGTGAACAGACCCCTGGGATACCCTTATGGCACCCATGGGTGGGGGGGTACAACCCTGTGCCCCTAGTGTATGTTTTTGGGCACCTGTGGGTGGCCCACAGAGCAGGGTATGGGCTGGTGGCAGCTCCATGCTGAATTGGACAGGTGCTCTGGGTGTCCTCCATTTTGGGATACCCAGGCCCTGCCATTGGGATCAGTTGATTCCTGATAGAAACAAGATGGCCCCTGTGGCCTCTTGCTTTCTATTGCCTGTTGTCTTGTTTTCCCAAAGTCCTGGGATGCCCTGACTCTGTCCCTTCCCCCTGACTGGCTGTTGGGTGGAAGTTCCATATATGGTGTTGTTGTGAAGGCCCAGCTAGACTGACTGGAGCCTTCCCAGTGACTGTATGTTGTGGGTACCTCCTGTGGGTGGGACCTGGGTGAATGGAGTGTGTGACCAATATACACTCCTTGTTGTGGTTGTCTGGTTTCTGGCATGAGAGACAAAGACTGAGACAGCCCTGCCCGAAACTGGCCTGAATGCAGTGTGTAGTGTTGAATGGCTGGGTACTTGTCCCAATCCACATTCCTTGTTGTGAGTGTCTGAAAGGGAGGAGTGTGGCCTGAATGCACTGTGTGCCTGATTGGCTGACTGACTGCATGAATGCCCTTCTGTGTGATTGGCTGCTGTGTGTGTGCCAGCAGTGTGGATGAGAGACAGAATAGTATATCTGGGGACCTCTCACCACTGGAAATTGTTCAGAAGCATTCAGAAGCTGAGTCTCCACTCAAGAGTAACTGGATTTGCTGATCCTCGACGTCCAGCTGGAAGAAGAAGACTTGCTGTGGCATTTGCTTCGACGGAACTGAAGGTTGTCGAAATCGTCGAGGACTGACCCGAGAGAGGACCTGGTAAGGCGCCCTCTTCCCGTGCTCCGAGGGACCATCGAGCACCGCTGAATCTTCGCCGAAGCGCCCTGGAAGTCAGACCCTCGAAAGGCTGCCGACCCGAGACGGGACCGCCGAGGAGATCGAAGTGAAGCACCCGGACATCGACGCTGTCGAAGTCCATTGCCGTCGACCAGGGTTCGCAGGTCTGTGTAACCGCTGGAGGCCCGTCGAAGTTGTGTTGCCCAGCCGTGGGAACCACTTGACGCCGTGCCGCCGACGATCGGAGCCGTCCGCTCCATTGCCTAAGAACATTCAATCGAAGGACTCTCTCGACCGCATCGTCGACCGCTTATCCTGCCGGAGAAAGTCGAGGACGACCAACGCGCCGAGGAGAAACCTGCCGGTGGGTTTCCCGCCACCCGACGACCCCAAAGACTCGGACGACTCGACGCCCTTGCTGGGCTCCCGTCTCTACAATCTTTGCGGTCCAGAACTATTGTCATCGAGGTGCCCCGCACACCTCCGCCTTGCAGGACGCCGACGCCCCGACGCCGACGAGCACCGCTCGGACGGAGCTGCCGCCTCTTCGACAACGTTCGGCCTCGTTCGTCGACGGACGTTCGACGCCCCGTGCCTCCCGCCTGAAAAGGAAGGCATTCAAGAAGGGCCGTCGATTCCCCGTCGCCGAACAGCGAGTCCCTCGACGCTTGTCGACGCCTTTTCGAGGAACTCGACTCCACCAGGTACATTGGGGGGGTAAAAACATTATAGGAGAAAAATAGACTATTGAACAATATCTGGACTGGGCTGGGGTTATATCTCTTTATTTTGCAGGTTGCCCAGGTGGGGGGATCTCCACACAGAACTGTGTCCAGTAGCAAGGGCCAGTATTCTGCCTATTGTTTCAACCCTCTGTTATCTCTCCTCTCTCTATTGCTGGTTTCCTTCTTATTGATCTGTGTGCCATTTCTACAGTATTGTGAATGCACTTTAATGAGGTCTAATATTAGTGGTACCACTTTAGAATTGTAGATATTTACCATTGCTGATTTTCCTGAGCACAAAGTGCGTTATTGTGATAAGTGTACATAACCCTTGAATATTAATTATATAAAGACTGTGTTTTCAGTAATACAGTGTGTGGACATTCCTTTGTGGGGGCTTGGGGATACACTGTACTTAAGAACCAGCCTGCATCACCTCCTGAGAAGCTAGGCCTTGATTGCTCGTCCATCGCTACCGTATTAGAGAATCTTGGCTGGGGTCCTCTGTGCCTCCCCTCTACCATATAGAGAGCAGAAGTACAGACCCCCCCACCGGTCTTCTTTACAAAGCTGGTGGCAGCGGTGGGATGCTTATGGTTTTAAGACTCAGTGTATAACCGTGCCACTTACAAAATATCCGCACTTTTATTAGATTAAGGTTTGGGTGTGTACCAAATAACTGCATTACAAGCAATGGAGGCCATTGCAAATGGTAAATTGACTCGGATGAGCTTAGAGGCTCTCCAGAGTGCTTGTGAAGCCAGGGAGTTAGACTTTGTGGATAAGTCTAGGGCTGAGCTGATAGCTGCCCTGGTGGATTACCAGACTGATGGTGAAACTCTTGAGGAAGGGGGGGATGCAACCAGTGAGGACTCTGCCCCTGGGGTTGTCGCTGAATCTGTTTCTGGGAATGCCACCATTCCTGCTGCCTCTGTTCCAAACCCCAGCAATTCCATGGAACTTGAGTTATTGAGGATGAAGTTAGCCTTTGAATATCGCAAGTTGGAAATAGAAGCTGAGCTTAAGAAAGAGGAGCTGGCACAGCAAGTGGAACTCAAGAATAGGGATCTTGAACTCAGAAATAAGGACCTTGAACTCAAAAGCCAGGACACTGAATGTCAGAGAATCCAGCTAGAGAAAGCCAGAGTGGAGACTTCAGCTAGATCCAGTGAGAGTGTCAGGTCCCCAGCCACCAAGTTTATGAAAGATTTGGTTGGTGTGTTTGTGGAGGGTTCAGATATCCTCCAATGGATTGAAGCGTTTGAAATGGCTTGTGCAATTCATGATGTAGATAAAAGAGATTGGGCTAAGTGTTTGTTAAGCAGAGTGCCTCAAACTGGATATGACTGTATTCTGAAGCTGAGTGTGGAAGAAAGGGGTCAGTATGAGTGTATGAAGTCTGCTTTGATTGCCAAGTTTGGCAAGACACCTGCCCAATACCTTAAAAGGTTCAGGGAATTTAAGAAAAGAGAGAATGTGTCTTGGGTTGACTGGGTGAGTACTGCGCACATGAACATGATGGGGTGGATTGATGGATACAAGGTGAAAACTTTTGTTGAGTTGTCCCACCTCTTGTTTTTTGAGCATTTTTCTGAAGCCTGTTCACCAGAGCTGCGTCAGTATGTGGCTGACCAGAACATTTTGGACCCCTTTAAGCTGGCTAGGTTGGCTGACAAGTGGGTCTCCCACCGGGTGTCCCCTAAGGACTCCAGTGGGAAGGACAAGGACAAAGAAAAGGGGGCCTCTCAGAAAGCTGAGGAGTCCCAAAAGCAGTCACAGTCGGGTAAACCAAAACCTTCCTCTCCTAAGACCCAAAAATCTAGTGGGGATAAGTCCTCTGTGGGTGGGAATAAGAGTAGTGGTCCACCTGCTGCAAAGCAGGCTCCCAGTGGTTCCAGTACCGTACCCCGCACTCCTGGCACTTGTTGGGATTGTGGGGCTCTGGATCACAAAAGGGGTGACCCCAAGTGTAAAGGTAAGGCACTTGGAGTACAGGCTGTCAGCCTGACCTACCCTTACCCCGTGTCTGAGGTGGAGGCCACTGTCCTCCCCTCCTCTACAGGAATCACATTTGGTGCTCCAGTAGAGATTTCCTTAGTGTCCCTTGGGGCCTGGGACCAGTACGCAGAAGTACTGGCGACTATCCCGCAGAACACCCGTAGGTTTTTGAGAAGTGTCCTCTTGAATGGCCAGCCTTCTACTGGTTTGAGAGACACTGGGGCAAGCATGACAGTGGTGGACAGGACCCTGCTCAAGCCAGAGGACTATGTAGGTGCTCCTCTGAGAACCACCAGGTTAGCTGGTGGGCCTCCCAAATTATCGCCTGTAACCCTAGTCACACTCATGATTGGAGACAAGACAGCAAAGCTTCCTGTCCTGGTTCAGGACAATGTCCCTGCTAACATTCTGTTAGGAAACGATCTAGTAGAGTTGGGGTTGATCTCGGATGGTCTTCCCATGACTGCTGCTGCAGTCACTAGGTCACAGGTGACACCGGGTCTGGCTGTGAGTCAGGTATCCGAGCCAAAGGCGAGGCCTAAGGCAAGAAGAAGGAAGACCAAGAAGGCCACCTCTGTGGAGGGAACACCTTCTCTTCCTGCTGTTCCGACAGCACCCAATGGGATCCATGCTCCGGACGGGCTGGGTCCAGCGGAAAACCCAAACTCAACTCCTGTGGGAGAAGAGACAGAAGACTCTCCTGTGGGAGAGGTTCTCAACCCGGAGGATCATCCCGACCTTCAATGCTTGTTAGCTGAAGGGGGACCCTCCCGGGCAGACTTCTGTAAGGGACAGAGAGAGTGCCACTCTCTCGAGGGCCTGAGGAAACAGGCCCTGTCCCAGGCACAAGGTGAAGTGCCTAGGACATTCAAGATTTATTGGGAGGGTGAGCTCCTTGTTAGTGAGCCCACTAAGCCCGAACCTGGTGCCCGCAAGAGGTTGGTGGTACCCCAGGTTTACAGGCCCTTCCTACTGCAGTTGGCGCATGAGGTGCCCTTGGCTGGTCATCTTGGGACCAAGAAGACTAAGCAGAGGCTCTCTGCCCATTTCTACTGGCCACGGATGGGAGTAGAGGTGGAGTCCCACTGCAGGACCTGCCCAACTTGTCAGTTGTCTGGCAAGACTGGAGGCAGGGTCATTGCCCCACTGCAGCCATTACCAGTGGTTGGCACCCCATTTGAGAGGGTGGGCATCGACATCGTCGGTCCCCTTGACCCTCCCACTTCAGGTGGACATCGGTTCATCCTGGTCTTGGTAGATCATGCCACCAGGTACCCTGAGGCAATACCCCTTCGGACTGTTACTGCCAAGGTGGTTGCCAGGGCTCTCCTGGGCATTTTCACCCGTGTTGGATTCCCCAAGGAGGTTGTCTCTGACCGAGGATCCAACTTCATGTCTAGTTACATGAAAACCATGTGGAAAGAGTGCGGGGTAACCTACAAGTTCTCCACCTCTTACCACCCCCAGACCAATGGTCTGGTTGAGAGATTTAACAAAACTCTCAAGGGCATGCTAGGTGCTTTGGAAGAGCCCCTAAGGAGGAAATGGGATCTCCTCCTGCCATGCCTGCTGTTTGCTTACAGAGAGGTACCTCAAGAGGGTGTTGGTTTCAGCCCCTTTGAGTTACTCTTTGGACATCCCGTGAGGGGGCCCCTCGCCTTGATCCGAGAAGGCTTGGAAGCCACCCCTCCAGGTCCCGCCAAGCAAGTGGGGGACTATGTGTTAGGCCTCAGGCGGAGGATGACACAAATGATGGGTCAGGCAACAGCAAATCTCAAGGCCAGCCAGGAATTGAATAAGTACTGGCATGACCTGAAAGCTTCGCAAGTGGATTGGACTCCGGGACAGGAAATCCTTGTGATGGAGCCTACCAAGCCTAGAGCTTTGGCAGACAAGTGGACTGGACCCTTCAGGATCATCTCCAAGATGGGCGAAGTCAATTATCTGGTGGACATGGGAGCCTCTGGGGTAGCCCCCCAGGTATTCCATGTCAACAGGCTCAAGCCTTTCCACAGGCGAGCAGAAGTCTCATGTCTCTTGCTAGCTTCAGGGCAAGAAGAGGATGAGAGTGAGCCCCTTCCTGATTTGCTGCATAGCAACCCTCAGGATGGCTCAGTGGAGGGAGTACAACTCTCTCCCGATTTGACAACAGAGCAGCAGAGGGCCTGCCGGGCTTTGCTCCAGCAGTATGCCCCTCTGTTTTCACTGACACCGGGCCTTACACCGTGGTGTAAGCACGAAATTGACACTGGTGACAGTGTGCCTGTCAAAAGCAGGAGCTATCGTATGTCAGATACCGTCAAAAACCACATCCAGGCTGAGGTCGCCAAGACGTTGGATCTGGGTGTTATTGAACCCTCCACCAGTCCCTGGTCCAGTCCAGTGGTCCTTGTCCCCAAGGCAAGTTCCCCGGCGGGTACCAAGGATTGGAGGTTCTGTGTGGACTACCGAGGAGTCAATGCCGTCACCAAAACTGACGCGCACCCATTGCCCAGGGCTGATGAGCTCGTGGACACTATAGGTGCTGCCAAATTTGTGAGCACCTTTGACCTTACCTCAGGCTATTGGCAAATAGCTCTGACGGACCATGCCAAGGAAAAGACGGCATTCTCCACACCTGAGGGACTCTACCAGTTTAGGGTCATGCCCTTTGGGTTGAAGAATGCCCCTGCCACCTTCCAGAGATTGGTCAACCATGCGCTCAGTGGGCTGGAAGCCTTTTGTGTGGCTTACTTAGACGACATTGCCGTCTACAGTTCCACCTGGGAAGAGCATTTGACACATCTGGATAAGGTGTTGCAGGCCTTGAAAAGGGCTAACCTCACTATCAAGGCCACCAAGTGCCAGATAGCTCAGGGGAAAGTTACCTATCTTGGTCATGAGGTAGGAGGGGGTCAAATCCAACCTCTCTCCAGTAAAGTACAGGACGTACAGAACTGGGAGACTCCCACTACTCAAACCCAGGTGAGAGCCTTTTTGGGCCTCACTGGGTACTATCGCAATTTCATGGCAGACTATGGAACCATAGCTGCACCCCTGACAGCTCTAACTTCACCCAAACAGCCTAGGAAGGTTAATTGGACTGAAGACTGTCAGAGGGCCTTTGATGGCTTGAAAGAAAGTCTGTGTAGGGCACCTGTGTTGAGTGCGCCTGACTACAGCCGACCCTTTATCGTCCAGACGGATGCCTGCGACACCGGAATTGGAGCTGTCTTGTCCCAGTTAGATGACAAAGGGAGAGAACATCCTATCATATTCATCAGTAGACAACTCAAGGGTAGAGAACTTAGGTGGGCTACTGTTGAAAAGGAATGTTTTAGTATAGTTTGGAGCCTTAGGCGTTTTAGGCCCTACCTTACGGGGTCCACCTTCAAGGTCCAAACAGATCATAAGCCCCTGAAGTGGCTTATGCAGATGAAGGGTGAGAATCCGAAATTGCTCAGGTGGTCGATTAGCCTACAAGGGCTAGACTTCACCATAGAGCACAGACCAGGGAAGAGTCACGATAATGCAGATGGCCTTTCCAGAAGGTATGTTGACCGTCTGGATGAGGGTGTCTATCCCGTGGGAGATTAGGCACCCTCCACCTCAGTCTGGGGGGGGCGACTGTGATGCTGGAAATGTATCAGAGGGACAGGGCCTCTGAATCCTTGTCCTCTTCTGCCTTTTATCGTGTGTTCTGTTATGTTTTCTGCCCAGGAATCCATTTGGGACTCCTGGCAGTGCAGCTCTCTCTTTTGGTTTGGTGAACAGACCCCTGGGATACCCTTATGGCACCCATGGGTGGGGGGGTACAACCCTGTGCCCCTAGTGTATGTTTTTGGGCACCTGTGGGTGGCCCACAGAGCAGGGTATGGGCTGGTGGCAGCTCCATGCTGAATTGGACAGGTGCTCTGGGTGTCCTCCATTTTGGGATACCCAGGCCCTGCCATTGGGATCAGTTGATTCCTGATAGAAACAAGATGGCCCCTGTGGCCTCTTGCTTTCTATTGCCTGTTGTCTTGTTTTCCCAAAGTCCTGGGATGCCCTGACTCTGTCCCTTCCCCCTGACTGGCTGTTGGGTGGAAGTTCCATATATGGTGTTGTTGTGAAGGCCCAGCTAGACTGACTGGAGCCTTCCCAGTGACTGTATGTTGTGGGTACCTCCTGTGGGTGGGACCTGGGTGAATGGAGTGTGTGACCAATATACACTCCTTGTTGTGGTTGTCTGGTTTCTGGCATGAGAGACAAAGACTGAGACAGCCCTGCCCGAAACTGGCCTGAATGCAGTGTGTAGTGTTGAATGGCTGGGTACTTGTCCCAATCCACATTCCTTGTTGTGAGTGTCTGAAAGGGAGGAGTGTGGCCTGAATGCACTGTGTGCCTGATTGGCTGACTGACTGCATGAATGCCCTTCTGTGTGATTGGCTGCTGTGTGTGTGCCAGCAGTGTGGATGAGAGACAGAATAGTATATCTGGGGACCTCTCACCACTGGAAATTGTTCAGAAGCATTCAGAAGCTGAGTCTCCACTCAAGAGTAACTGGATTTGCTGATCCTCGACGTCCAGCTGGAAGAAGAAGACTTGCTGTGGCATTTGCTTCGACGGAACTGAAGGTTGTCGAAATCGTCGAGGACTGACCCGAGAGAGGACCTGGTAAGGCGCCCTCTTCCCGTGCTCCGAGGGACCATCGAGCACCGCTGAATCTTCGCCGAAGCGCCCTGGAAGTCAGACCCTCGAAAGGCTGCCGACCCGAGACGGGACCGCCGAGGAGATCGAAGTGAAGCACCCGGACATCGACGCTGTCGAAGTCCATTGCCGTCGACCAGGGTTCGCAGGTCTGTGTAACCGCTGGAGGCCCGTCGAAGTTGTGTTGCCCAGCCGTGGGAACCACTTGACGCCGTGCCGCCGACGATCGGAGCCGTCCGCTCCATTGCCTAAGAACATTCAATCGAAGGACTCTCTCGACCGCATCGTCGACCGCTTATCCTGCCGGAGAAAGTCGAGGACGACCAACGCGCCGAGGAGAAACCTGCCGGTGGGTTTCCCGCCACCCGACGACCCCAAAGACTCGGACGACTCGACGCCCTTGCTGGGCTCCCGTCTCTACAATCTTTGCGGTCCAGAACTATTGTCATCGAGGTGCCCCGCACACCTCCGCCTTGCAGGACGCCGACGCCCCGACGCCGACGAGCACCGCTCGGACGGAGCTGCCGCCTCTTCGACAACGTTCGGCCTCGTTCGTCGACGGACGTTCGACGCCCCGTGCCTCCCGCCTGAAAAGGAAGGCATTCAAGAAGGGCCGTCGATTCCCCGTCGCCGAACAGCGAGTCCCTCGACGCTTGTCGACGCCTTTTCGAGGAACTCGACTCCACCAGGTACATTGGGGGGGTAAAAACATTATAGGAGAAAAATAGACTATTGAACAATATCTGGACTGGGCTGGGGTTATATCTCTTTATTTTGCAGGTTGCCCAGGTGGGGGGATCTCCACACAGAACTGTGTCCAGTAGCAAGGGCCAGTATTCTGCCTATTGTTTCAACCCTCTGTTATCTCTCCTCTCTCTATTGCTGGTTTCCTTCTTATTGATCTGTGTGCCATTTCTACAGTATTGTGAATGCACTTTAATGAGGTCTAATATTAGTGGTACCACTTTAGAATTGTAGATATTTACCATTGCTGATTTTCCTGAGCACAAAGTGCGTTATTGTGATAAGTGTACATAACCCTTGAATATTAATTATATAAAGACTGTGTTTTCAGTAATACAGTGTGTGGACATTCCTTTGTGGGGGCTTGGGGATACACTGTACTTAAGAACCAGCCTGCATCACCTCCTGAGAAGCTAGGCCTTGATTGCTCGTCCATCGCTACCGTATTAGAGAATCTTGGCTGGGGTCCTCTGTGCCTCCCCTCTACCATATAGAGAGCAGAAGTACAGACCCCCCCACCGGTCTTCTTTACAAACCGGAATTGCGAAAGATTCTGCTCGCAGGAATTTCCTCCAAAAGGAGCCTTAGGGGACGTGTTTGTGGTGGAGTGGTCCTTCCCACTGCTGTACGCGTTTCCTCCAGTCCCCTTCATTCTGCAAGTGCTGCAGAGGCTACGGAGGTTCTGTTCCTGAATTATCCTCATTGCTCCGGCATGGTCCAGGAGAATGTGGTACCCGGACCTTCTCGACATGTCCGTCTTCCCTACCGAGACGATCTGCTCTCACGGGAGGGGGGTCAGGTTCTCCATCCAGAGGTCAAGTCCCTCAACCTTCATGCTTGGATTCTGAAAGGTTGAGGTATAAGGATTGGGTCCTCCCTGAAGATGTGATGGAGGTGTTGCTTTCGGCCAGAAGGCCTGCAACGAAGTCCCTGTACCGTTGCCGTTGGAGAAAGTTCTGCGACTGTTGCAGGGTTAAGAATGTGGATCCTTTTTCATGTGTCATTCCTGTGGTTCTGTCTTTTTTGCTTTCGTTAGCCCACAAGGGCCTGCAAGTGGGTACCATTAAAGGTTACCTGGTGGCGCTGTCCATATTTAAGCGCTTGTCTGAGGAGTGTTCTTATTTTAAAATTCCTTTGATTTCTCAGTTTCTGAAAGGGCTCACTAATGTGTTCCCACCGTCTCCTTTCCAGGTGCCCGGTTGGGATTTGAACCTGGTTCTAAAATTCCTCATGGGAGCTCCGTTTGAGCCTTTACATTCTTGCCCTTTTGAGACTGTTGACCGTAAGCTGTATTTTTAGTCGCGGTTACTTCCGCTCGCAGAGTTAGTTACAGGCACTTTCCGTTCAGCCACTCTTCAGTGTTCCATAAGGACAGGGTTGTCCTTAGGGTTCATCCTTCTTTTCTTCCGAAAGTTGTGTCGGAATTTCATTTAAGCCAGAAGGTCATTCTTCTGGCGTTCTATCCTCCTCTGCATCCTGGTAAGGAAGAGGAGAGGCTCCATAGGTTGGATCCTAGGAGAGCTTTAAGTTTCTACATCTCACGCATGTCCCGGGTCAGAGTGGACGTTCAGCTCTTTGTAGGATACGCTGGAAGGTGTTTGGGACAAGCTGTTACTAAACAGACTTTGTGTGGATGGATTATCTTGACAATTTCTGAATGTTACCGCGTGGCGGGTAAGGACCCTCCGGTAGGCTTACGGGCCCATTCTACTAGGGGTGTGGCTGCCTCTACTGCCCTGCAAAGGGGTGCTCCCATTCGTAACATTTGTGAAGCAGCCACATGGGCCTCTGTCCATACTTTTGTAAAACACTACTCCCTGGATTCTATCCATGGGCAAGATTTGGCCTTTGGCAAGGCGGTCCTCTATTCTGCAATTTAATTGGGCATTCTAAAATTCTAAATTCTTTTCCCACCTCCTTACGTTGGTACTGCTTTGGGAGTCTGTCATAGATGTGGAATATGTCGGAGGAACCAATCCCTTCGAAGAACAAGTTACTTTCTTACCTGGTAACGTTCCTTCGATGGGATGTTCCTCCGACGTATTCTACATCGTACCCTCCCTACCTGCCCCTCTACAGAATTTCTTATGTGATTGCAGCTTTCTTTTCCGCAAGGCTTCCTGTAGTCATTCTGGCAGAAGATTGGTGCCACACGTTCTGGGGGGGGGAAAAAACTACAACTGAGGCTACGGGCATCGTGCGTCCTACTTCTAACATCCAGTGACGTCGGCTTGACGGAGGCCCTCAAGGACAGCGTATCGACGTCATCGACGCAGACGCCGAAACTTATCCGAAGCGGCACAGCTGCGGCGATTACCTGTCATAGATGTGGAATACGTCGTCGGAACATCCCATCGAAACAACGTTACCAGGTAAGAAAGTAACTTCTACTCCCCTGGGTCTTTTGGAAGAGGACTATTGCCCCATTCCTTATAAACTGCAGAAATTCACCTTCTCTGCACAAAGACACCAGGAGGATATCTTGGATGTCCTAGAGGGCCCAACACAGGAGGAGACCTATGAGGACATTCATTCCTTTGCACAGGAAACAGCTGATAAAGACCCAGACTGGTATCAAGGTCAGTCAGGGGATCAGGGCCCATGGCTATCACCAACACATACCGCTGAACCTGACATCATTTGTCTAGATTGCCCCTTCTTCGCCTCCACAGAGGGATTCGTCACCTGTCGATGACCAGATGTTCAATGCCATTTTAAAAAAGGGCAGCCAATCATTTCCAGATTGCAACACATGAGGCAGCTCCAGACTTTGGCTTTGTTGAAGATATACTCAAGGAGAAGCCCCTGACAAGTAAAGTAATCTCCCTACTCAACTCTGAAGAGACGCCCATCACCTTCCCACCCACAATGCATAAGGGGTCATGCTACACCAGACTCCCTGGGGGTTACTACCACTCGGTAAAGGGCGGGGATTCCACTGTCCTCTGTGGAAGCCCCTCTGGATAAAGATTGTAAAAAGCTTTATGCCATGGGTAACCGGGTCACTGTCTCTGCGGTCTACTCTACTAGAATCGCAAACAATACTACTCTCCTGGCAAGCTACACAGCGATGTACAGTGGGCCTAGTCCAGGATGGTCCTCAAAATGTCCCAGATCCCACCCGATCACGTCTGCTTGCGGTCGTGGCTGAGGGCAGACAGGTTACACACAACATATTGAAAAACACTCCGGACTCTGGTGAGACTGCTGGACGCACCCTAGCCCAGAGGACTTTACTTAAAAGACATGTCTGAAAAAGGAGTACGAAACAATAAAATCGATCAGCTAGGTCACAGCTAAGCCCTTCCACCAGCGTGGAGGCTCTAACTCCCGCTAGACCTTTCGTAAGCAATCTTTTTTCTGCTCTACCCATGGACAATCTGGCTCAGGGAGTACCTTCTGGTCCTCTGTCCAAGGCTCTTCTGGTAACCGCCAATATCAACACATAGGTGAGCTCATCGTAGAGCAAAGGGTAGAGGCAGGAGCTCTACTCCTAGAGGCTCCCCGGCCTCCCACCTCAGTGACTCGCTGTTCAGGTCCCCTCCCATACTTCCCCAGTCGGGGGTTGCTTGTCATTCATTCACGCTTGGGAGCGGGATCACATCGGACCAGTGGGTGTTAAAGACAGTTACCCACAGCTACTGCACCGATTTTCACCGACCACCTTGATACCACCCACCGAAGAGCAGATGTCTGTCGCCAGAACACCTCCTGTTGGAAGAGGTGCAAGTCCTTCGGAAAATGGCACCATAGAAGTCGTCCCCATTCACCAGGTAAACAAGGGTATTTATTCAGTGTACTTCCTTGTACCCAAAAAAGATCTCACCATGCGCCCTGTGTTAGACCTGCGCCCAACTAACAAGTATGTCAGACCTAATAAATTCAGGATGACAACACTGTAGTAAGTAATCTGCAGCAGGGGGATTACATGGCAACATTGGACATGAAAGGTGCATACTTTCATATTTCAATGTTGCCAACACACAGAAAGTACCTCAGGTTCATAATGGAGAACGGCCACTATCAGTTCAATGCTCTCCCCTTCGGCATTGCCTCAACACCACAGGTATTCACAAAGATGCTGGCGGTAGTAGCTGCTCACCTGCGCAGGCAGTCCATCCCAGTCTATCCTTACCTCGACGACTGGCTCATAACAGGGGATTCATATGGAACATGCTAAACAAATACCCAGAAGACGGTAAACCTTCTCTTCAACCTAGTTTTCTCTATCAACAAGAAAAAGTCCAGTCGGAACACCAATCAAGTCACTGTTTCTGGGGGCTCTATTTCGGACCAAAGACAGCCTCGTCTTTCCCACAAACGAGAGGGTTCAAAACATGCTGTTTCAGGTCCCTCACTATGCAGCCAGTTACAAGGTGACCGTATGCAAGGCGGTGCGACTGTTAGGGATGATGAGTTCCTGCGTCTACCTAGTTCCTCACGCTTGCCTGCACATGCACCTCATGCAAGAGTGGCTCTTGAGCCAATGATGTCAGGCCAGCGGCCAGTGGGACAATCTAGTGGTCCTCAATGTCTTCACAGAATGGGGTTTCCAAGAGGTTGACTTGTTCACCACTTTGGAGAACGCCAAATGCCCAGATTACGCCTCCAGGTACCCTCAGAACCAAGGAACAGTCTTTGGATAACATGGGCCGGGAAATTTGTCTAGGCTTTTCCCTTGATTCCCCTGCTCAACAGAATAGTGCATAAAATGCACCAAGAACCAGTAAGGACGATTCTGTGGGCCCTTCATCCTTTGTTCTCCCATCTCATGGCAATGTCCGTCTCCCCTCCCAAGAAGCTGCTGTGCCCATTCAACATGCTGTCTCAAGACCAGGGAGAAACGCTACATCCATGACCTCAAACGCACAACTTCGCAGCCTGGCTCCTGAGGTCATAGAGTTCGAGCACCCTCCAGCTCTCTCAAAGATGCATGGACATACTCGAGAAGCATGGAAACTTAACATCAGGTATTGCTACTCCAGCAAATGGAAGCGCTTTGTCATCTGGTGTAACGGAAAGGGCATCAATCCTATTGAATGCTCACCCAAAGACATCATCCTGTACCTAACCCACCTGTTACATTCAGGTCTGCTTTTCAATTCTTTAAAGGTCCACTTAGCCGCGTTTTTGGCTTATACCACGTCCTAGAGCAAAATTTCATGGTGGAAAATTCCTGTAATTAAAGCCTTTATGCAAGCGGTAAAGAGACTTCACCCCCCTATTTTCAAATAGCTCCCCGGTGGGACCTGAATGTTGTTCTTACCAGATTAATTGGGCCTCCCTTTGAACCAATGCACAAGGCTAGTCTTAAAGCACTCGCCTACAAGACCGCCTTCCTGGTGGCTATCACTTCTATAAGGAGAGTTAGTGAACTGCAGGCCCTTTCAGTTCAGGACCCATTGGTCACGCAAACACAAGGACAAGGTGGTTTTGCGCACACACCCTCGCTTTGCGCCTACATATATCTCACAGTTCCATGTAAACCAGTCCATAGAACTACCCACCTTTTTCCAGAACCCCACTAACATGGCGCAAAGAAGCCTCCACACACTGGATGTAAGGAGAGCGGTAATCTACTATCAGCTGTTAGCTGATTTACAGACAGGATCCCCTTCTCGATCTCCAAGTGGATCGTAAACTGCATCACATTATGTTACACTCGCGCCTAGAGCACTCTACTCGGGGCACAGGGGCTAACCTAACATTCATTGCAAATGTTCGTCTAGATTCCATTTGCAAAGCAGCAACCTGGAGTTCTGTACACACCTTTACACAACACTACTGTCTGGATACACACTCTAGTTCTGATTCTCAGGTGGGACAAGCAGTGCTAAGACATCTCTTTGCTATTCTTCCTTTACAGATCCCACAACCATCTATTGGTACTGCTTGTTCGTCTATGTACAGCATGTGATTCTAAGCAGATTCACAAGCATCAGAAGACATGCGTTACTCACCGTAATAGCATATCTGATGATTGTATCTGCTTAGATTTACATGCACCCACCCTTCCTCCCCTCATGGATTAGAAGGAGCATAGACCTCTTACACCTTCTCTCTTTAGTACTCGCTCACGCTGACTGTAAGGCTCCCTCACGACAGAAAAAACACAACCAGAGGGACCTCGATGCGTGAGGGATTTTTGGTCGGCTACATGTCATGTTGGGGATAGTGTTAGTCACGCCCATGTTGACGTCACCTTTTGATATTTGAAAGAAAGATGCACTACGCCGCGATTTCCACTAGATGTCGGACTATATGCACAGCATGTGAATCTAAGCAGATACAATCATCAGAAATGCTATTTCGGTGAGTAATGAATGTCATCTTACTCCTACGTCCCGTTCCCTTTCCACCATACTGTATGCGCGTCCCTCACTAGGGACAGGAGACGAAACTCTTTTCACCAGAAAAATCATTTTCCTCTTTAAATTTAGAGGCGTGCAGCTCTGTAAGCATGCGCTCCCCTCACTCCGCCCACCGGCACCACCCCTCAGTCCTCTTTTCTGCGTTGATGGGGATTGACTGCTTTCACCAGCGCTCCTGAGTTAGGCCTCCGGCCTCATAATTCCTTGCGCTCCTCCCCGGCGAAGTATTCTTGTCTTCTCTTTTATCTTTCCAATATTCTGAGTACGTAGGAATCCTGCAGCCACAGGTGGAACAACTGGAGGTGGGGGTACTGGCTGAAGTTCTCGCGCTGCAGCCTACTACTAGAACAGAAATTCCGCTTCAAAAAGATGTTGTAGCGCTTGCCAAAAAAGGTTGGCTCAAACCACACTCTACCCGACCCACCAATAGGTGTCTCGACGCTAACTACAGGCAAACGGGAGGGGACCCCCTCCTATTATCGGCACACCCCCAACCACATTCCTCTGCGATGGCTGCAGCATTGCTATACTCCAAGCCACAATCCTCATCGGCGGAATTCTATCCTTGTGGAACTTTTTGTGTTGGAGTTGTACATTTTTCCTTTTTGAATATTTAGCAATCACTCAAGGCCAAAGACATTACCCTTTTCACATTAGTTTATTTCATTAGAGTGTGAGGACCAGAATAGCACTTTGGACACGGGACAGTTTTCTTTTGGACATTCTGACATCGACAGACCCTTAGTTTTTGGTTATAGGTAGGGAAACACCTTTAGTGCAGGGACACAGGCGTTTCTGCATCCCTTTTTTTTGTTTTAATAAATGTTTGACCAAAACCCACAAGTCTTTGTGTCCGTGTCTCATTCCTGGTTTGTCAGTTAGTTTGGATGGAGGACATTTTTACTTAGGACTTCCTGACAACTGACAAACACCTTTAGTTTCTTTAGATAGGCAGGGTATTCCCTCTAGTAATAGGGAAAGTTTGGCCTTCTACTATCTTGAACTATGTCTTCTGCATGTTCATCTCCTCCTTCTGACCCAACACAGTGCCTAAAGACAAACTGGTGGCAGTAGAAATATTGTTACTGTTTTTTCATTATTTCTGGTGTGCACATTCATGTTTACTGCATATGGCTACTAAACGTGGCTAGTGCCTTAAAATGGCTGTTCTGTCTGTCTCAGGAATGGGTGGGACTGTCTAGTCTCACTCCACATCATTGGTGCCAGAAATTCTGGGTGTGGAGCAAATGTGAAACTAATGGTTGTCCCTGATTGGGCAACTTTTGGCTGTTTGAATAGTGCAGATCCTTACCATTGGTGGCTTTGCACTTGCTTCCAACTCGGATTTTGGATAAGAGGAGGAACTCCACAGCCATTTCTTCAGATGACCAATGGAGCCAAGAATCCTTTGAAGAGCAGCTTACTGAAGATACAAAGGAGACTCCTACAGTGGCACAGCATCCTTTCCAATAGCCAGCCCGGTGAAGCCTTGCTCCTATGAAGACCCTGAGCAGTGCTTCAGCCCATGGACTAGTGGGAACTAGTCTCAACGCTTTGATATGATGTGGCATTTGTAACGCACCAGTAAACAGGGGTTTCTAGGCACCACAAGACGAGGGAGGGAAGACCATCAATCCTGCTAGGCCTTGTGTCATTCAGATCATTCAAGTGCCACAATAGAAGTGCTAGGGACAGGAAGGGGGGGGGGGGTGGAAGTGCGATCAGGCAGCAGGTTCTGAGTATGGGCAGCGTGGCTCTATGTAAGTGCAAGAGGCAGGGGGGCTGTAGGGGTTAGTTACATCCATTAAGTGCGCCGTAGGCCAGGCGGCAGTGCAACGAAGACTATTCGTGGAGGAGCCTGATACCCAGTGAGACTCTGAGGGAACCAAGCAACCAGTTGGCGCAGCAGACGGGTAATTTAGCAAGGGAACGAGAGAGAAGGCAGATGAGAAAAGGAGGGTCTTGAGCTGCTTCTGGAACTTCAGGTGGTCCGGCTCAAGTCTGAGGGTCAGGGAGACTGTTCCAGAGGGAGGAGAGGCCAAGGAGAAGCCTTGCAGTCCTGTTCTGGATCTGTTGCAGGGGGCGAAGAGTAGAGGTAGCCAGGTTGTGAAAGAGGCTGTTGCAGTTGTCCAGCCTGGAGAGAACCTGAGTTGGTGCAGCTGCATGTGTGCTTTCTTGGGGGGGGGGTGAGAATGAGTGTATAGATATATAGAGATAGAGATAGATATAGATAGATAGATCTTTATATATATCTTACTGGCATTAATTGCACCAGGCTGAGGGAAGCCTGAAAAAGAGCAGTGTCATACGCGTAGCACTGAAAGTTGGAAGAGAAGATGGAGATCAGGTGAGCCAAAGGGGCCAGACAGACATTGAAGATCCAGGATGAAAGGATAGAGTCCTGGGGGACGTCACATGTGTGGAGAGAAAGGACCCAAGTTGGACCTGGGAGGGACGGTGAAGGAGGTCAGCCACGCCAGGGCCTAATCCGTGATGCCAGGTTAACAGTCTGTTGATCAGGGTGGCGTGATTGGCGAAAGCAGAGGGAAAGGTAGGGAGGATGAGGACAGAGGGAGATCTGGAGTCTAGGTTAGAGAGCAGATCTTCACAGGTGTTCAGGAGAGCAGTTTCCATGCCTCTGGCTGCTCTGATGCCAGACCGATTTATTTTATTGGTTATTTATAAGGCGCTTGTACAACAGGACAGTGTATCAAAGTGCCACAAGGCAAAAGTGGGATGGGTCATGGAGGCAGCCAACAGATTCGGTATGGAGGGTAAGTTGGGAGATGGCCAGCTTTTCCAGGAGTTTGCCCAGGAATGGAGTGATAGAAATCAGGCGATAGTTTGCCGGGCAAGTAGGATCGGCAGGAAGGCTTTTTTAGGAGGGGTGCACAAGGGAGTGCTTGAGGGGAGAGGGGAAATATACAGTGGCGAAAGAGTGGTTGCAGAAATCAGCCAAAGCTGGAGCGAGGGTGGCAATGTGGTCCTTGATGGTTCTGGAGGAGCAGGGGAGCAGATGACAATTTCATAGATTTGACTTGTCTAGGGACATTGTCGAGTGTTGTCAGAGCGAAGGAGGAAAAAGGAAGAGGAGAGGGAGAGGCGGCCAGCGGGGGTCTGAGAGAGGTGGAGCAAAGTGAGGACAGGATTTCCTGAGTTTTAGTGGTAAAATGAGGCCAGAGCCATGCAGAGGGCCTGCGGCGTGGGGGATGGGGGCAGGAGAGGTGTAGACTGCGGTCGGATTAGCCAGCTCCTTGTAGATTTTAAAGAGTTTGGCCGTGGTGTTCGAGGCCGCAGAGACTCTGGCTTGGATGTGGACCCTCTTCTTGGAGAGGACAGTCTCTATTGCCTTTGGAGCAGGCTCCAGGCCAGTTGGTCAGCGGATGCGCCCAAAGACGTCCACGTCATCACAGCCACCCTGCATTTGCGTTTCAGTGTGGCGAGGCCGAAGTCGCACCAAGAGTTGCACTTGGAGGTAGGCTCCAGAGCGCTAGAGATAGATGCAGGTTAGAGAGGGCTGTGTCAGGGTGCAAGTCATCTGCAGAAGTAGGAGGAGCGGAGAAAGTAGAGGCAAAGGTTTCTGCTGACACTCGCTTCATAGGTCGAATGACCGAGAAGGAAGGTGGCAGTGCTGGGATATTCTTTTCTTGAGGGGCAAGAAGTTTAGGTGAGAGGAGAGCAGAAAATAGTTGGAGAGGAGTGGTGAGAGGGTCAGAGAGGGGCATATCTGAGGAGATGAGAACATCTAAAGTGTGTCCAGCAGAGGGTAGAAAGGAGAGAGATGGTCGCATGGGTTGGGGAAAATCCCAGAGGAGGGATTAGAAGCATCCAGGTGGTCTCTGAGGAGAAGTTGGGAGGTTGAGGCAAGGAGGGAAGAGAGGTCAGCCCGTTTTGAGGAGAAGAGGGTGACATGGCTAAGTGGCCTGTGGTTGGTGGCCAGTCCGAGAGAGGCCAGGAGAGATGGAGAGCCTTCAGACTAGGCATTCAAAGGAGAAGTTAGCCTGCATAGGAATGACAGAAGCAGGGACCCATTCCGGAAGGATCAGGGCCACTCCACATTCCTGGCCAGTTGATTCTGGGCACGGAAAGGATCTTGTAATCCTCAGGGAGGGGAATGTCAAAATGTGTGACGCAGCTGGCTCTGATCCATGTCTCGGTGAGAGCAAGGACATCCAGGTCAAGGTCTTCGAGGAGGTGGCAGATGTCAGAGGAATGTTTGACAGCAGAGCGTGAGTTGAGAGCTACATGGAACAGGTTGCAACATTTGAAATACTTCTGCGATGGGGGTACAGGAGTGAGGTACACCCAGCGGAGGCGGTAGAAGGGCTCAAGAGTGGGCAATGGCAGTAGACGGAGGTGCCATAAGGGCCAGAGCGGAAGGGGATGTGGGTGCCAGAGAAGCAGTGGAGGAGGAAGGAGGTGGCAGCAGAATTGAAGAAATTGAGATGCGGGCGACGCCCATCAAGAAGTAGGCGATTGGGCTTAGAGCTCTGGACCATGACGGTACCATGTAGATAGACGTTGATGATGGTGTTGGAAGAATGGAAGAGGGCCACGAGGACCTCCCACCGGGTGCCAACATTAATGGGAGAGGAGGAGAAAAGAGAGAACACAGAATCATCTGAACCTTTGAAAGTATCCCTTGACTGCCCGGTGGACTGACGAGCTCCCTTGTGAGATATATCACCAGAAGTGTTGCCGTTCCATGTTCAAGTCCAGAGCTTTAGCAGTCCCGAGCTTCTGCCACAAGTCTCCTTCTCCCCAAATTTCATTGTCGCAGCCTCAAGGGATCCTGTTCTGGAGCAGCTTCTGTGACCACTACTGGAAGGATGCCTGTCAACTACTGGTTGCGGAGACAGTCACTGGAACTCTCCTTCCTCCAACCTGTGACGTGTCCAGACGAGGCCTGGATCGGTCGTTCTTGCATTTGTTCATCAAAAGAGGTTTCATCTTGCAGCTGCACCTGACCGGAAGAGTCCTCAATTCCTGGGCACCTCTCACTGAAACTAACAGTGGAAAATCGATCCTCCAGCAACCACCAGACAATCCACGACGACATCTGGGAAAATCCGAGTTGGCGGGTGGGAGGGAGTAAATGCAATGCCTCTGTCTCCCATAGGATAACATTGGGAACAAGTCCCTTTGTCTCCTTATTCCATTCCACTCCATTTTTGGTCATCATATCTGGGTTAACCTTGGGTCTGGAAGAAAGGAAAACCTGTACTTCCTTCTGGTAAGATAGTTGTAGAACTTGTAAACTATCACCAACACCATCTTATTGAACTTACCTACAGACTCCATTCTGGTTATAAACATTGTGGCTACTGTGCCTTTTGGGCACAGGGCCCTATTCATCTTAGGGTTTGGACTTCTTAAGTTAGGTTATTGTATTGTGATTTGGTTCCATCATTAGGATATTGTCTTGTGGTTTGGTTTCATCATTGACTGCATCTAAAATGTGTTCCTGCTTTTGCTAACTAAGTTATTTGATGTATATCTGAACCTTTGGTGCCTTTATATATTTGTATCTGAGTATTGTACAATAATACAACATGTTAGATTCATTTTCCAATGTGTTCAGAAGGCCTAGAATAAATAACGATTTTTCTACATAACTGCCATACTGTGTGGACTCATTAAGGACCCCTGAACACACCCATTCTCTCCTGAGAATAACCTTGATTGTGTTTTGGCTAACCTCAGAGTTTCCTGTTCACCATAACAAGGGTGGCTGCCTAGAATCTGTCCACCAAGCCAGATTCTAGAAAGCCATTTTAGCAAATTGATGGTCGGTGGTGAGGATAAGGTCTTGGGTTGTTCACTAGTGTAGTAATATAATTTACTTCACACAGAATTTAATTGAAAGGTAATATGTTAAGATATCTACTTTTGACATAGAATGGAAACTTTCACCATGACTACTCTTGCATGCATGAGTTTCACCTTCGGTGGTACTGATTGAATCACTGCTCGGCTGTGTGTGAGGGGCAGATCTTCTATTGGGGGAGCTGAGTTTCTGTCTCATCTGAGTTTGTGCATAAGAGGAGCCCTGCAGCCATGTCTCGGAGATTTTGGATAAATCCTACAAAGAGCCAGGTATCCTGCCCAGTTGTGAAGACCGAGAACCCGTCCTAAGAAAGGCCTGGTTACCAGCTGTTGCTACAGTCCCGGTGGAGCCCTGCCTGGCTGGTGATCTTCAGTAGCCCTTCAGTGGAACTTCAACCTTTGGAGTGATGGGACTAACCATTCTCGTTGTCAGCACAGTATCCTGCAAAGAAGAGCCCTTGGAAGTGCCCCTGGACCACCCAGTGGCTGTCGAGCTCGAACTTTGGCCTACCACGCTGATGACATCGTCGCTCAGTGTTTGGACCCGGAGCTCAGGGTACTGCAAGCTTGTCCTAGAAGAGTAGTCTGAGATTTCAGCCTCCCAGCATCCAAGGGACCCGAGATATGAGGCAGACTTTGACCGTAACAACTGTGTCCCTACAATGCTGACACTCGCCAGGAACTTCTTTCCTGCATCCAGTTGTGTGCTGAGAGGAGGCCTGCACCTGATTGAGCTGCGTTCTAGAACTGGAACACGTTGCACCTGCATCTGCGGGAAAGCAGGGATTCAATTGAACCTGCATCTTCTGGGGGCTGGAGGAAACTGCGGGTAACGTGGCCTCTGAAGACCCGCCAAGTCTCAAGAGAAACCAGAGTACAGGGGTGAGTTGCAGTTGTACTTAACTGAACCCCTATCTCACCTTTTAAGTGTTCCTAACTTTTAACACTTTTACAATAGTTTGGTTTTGCCATGGCGTGTTTGCGCAAGCACTCTGAAAGCTAAGGACCGTTTTATTCACAAGAATAGACACTTGCCTGACTTCTGGGACTGTTTTCCCATCCACAAGATCCTCCTCCTAACCTTTTCCTGCCTTGCAGAATGACTTGGAACTTTGTGAACTTTCAGGGTACGAGGCCACAGTCAACATGGAGTTGGACTTCTAAAGTTAGGGTTGTTAGTCTTGTGAACTGCCATTGTAAAGCTAACCATACCTTTCCTTTCAGGATTGTTGGTGTGGGAGATTTGTGGTATATTTACACTGGCTACTGGGGCTGTATATATGTATTTGATTAGTTAGTGTGACATTACCTGCGTATACTCATTTTTATAGTGTTTACTTGTCCATAAATAGTGTTTTTATAACTACTTGTCTAATTGTAATATTACTTACCTTGTGGATCCAGTGTCAACCCTTGACGAGGCTGACCCTATCCTGAGACTTGGCCTTGACCACTAAGTGGTTTGGCTACAGCTCCCAGACTTGTCCCTGTTCACCAACTAGGTTGGCCTCCTATACATCTGTCCACCAGGTCAGGGTATATAAATCCAGTCCTACCAAGGATCCCCACCTTTCTTTTCATTGGGGAAAAGTTGGTTTTGCGGACGCATCTGTCCTTTTTACCCAAAGTGGTTCCATATAAACCAGGAGATAGTGTTGGCCGTGTTTTTTCCAGACCCACACTCAGAAACTGATCACACCTTGCACAACCTAAATGTTAAAACCTGAATGCCCTTCAATCTCGAGAGGACTCGGCCTCACAGGTCATCAAACATATATTATTTGTCACTTTCGGAGGAATTCATCCTGGCAAACGAGAAGCTAAAACTGCAGTTCGGTGGTGGTGTCTTGCAACTCCCGTGCTTCCGAAGTTCAGTGCAAGTCATACCCTCAGAGTGTACATGCCCATTTGACTAGAATGAAATGGACAGTAGTAGCCTTTCAGCGCCATGTTCCCTGGGGGCCATTTGCAAGGCAGTCACTTGGGCATCTCCTTCTGCCTTTTGCAAACATTACGCTCTGGACTGCAGCTCCAGGTCAATACCCAATTGGGATAGGCATTCCTTAGCAAACATTTTGCACAGTTTAGTTCCACTCTGTTGTGCTTTTATGCTGTCCCATACGTTTGGAGGAAAGAGGACAGAACGTAGGATGTTAGTCACCATAGTGACTACTGTACTAGTCCAATGTCCCCTTTCCTCCATACACCCCTTTCGATCCCCCGACAATTACTTAGATCCTCCCCTTACAGATAAGGGGTAAATCAGCCACTTTTACTCCCTAAAAATAGGCAAATACTCCCAAAAAATAAAAATGGGGAGTAATGATACTGCAGACAAAAATTTGCTTTTACCGACAAAGCTCCATGGATATTTTTGGACCAGTAGTAGGACAGGAAGACACTACTATTACTGCGTGGTGGGAAGAAGTAAACCTGTATCTCTATGTGCAGGAATAACTAGGCACAAAAATATTACGAAAACATTTCCGTTTTACAGTTTCAAATTGTTTACCCGCTTATCAAATACTCTCATTGGAAATTGGACATTTTTACTCTCTGAAAAATCACTTTACTCCAAACTTTTAAAAAATAGGGAGTAAAATACTCCCACCTCCAAATCCTATCTAGAGTACTGCACCAGGTTGTTGGGAGAGATGTTTTTGCAATTTTCCTGTGATAGTTTTCTATGGAATACAATTCTTTTGGCTCTGTTTTTTATCCTGTCCTGACTTTTTGAAGGGAAGTAAGGCCATCAGCTTCATTACCCTTTTGCTAATGTGTTATGGGGAAACTGACTAGTCCTTAAGACGATAAGTACTGAGATTTCTAGTTTTTATATGTACCTAAAGACTAGCTGGTGGCAGCAGTTAACGTTTTTACCGTTTTTCTTGTGCACGTGTGTGTGTGTGTGTGGGTGGGTGGGTGGGGTGCGGGATGCCCAGGTAGGGGACCGTCTAGTCCCTGTCCACATCACTGATGCCAGAAAGTGCTACTGGTGCGGATGTAAAAGCAGTAGTTGTCCCTTTTTGGACAATTACTGACTGACTGTTTGAATGGTGCAGATCCTTACCATTGGTGGGCTTGGACTTGCTTCCAGCTCTGATTTTGGAAACACTGAGGATTCCTGCGACTGTTGTTCAGATCTATGTTGGAACCAAGAATCCTTCGAAGAAGAGCATCCTGTTGATGACCCAAGGATGACTTCAACAGTGGCCTAGCAACCTCTCCATTGACTGGCCCAGTGAAGCCCTGCTCCTCGGCCTGATCTCTGAAGATTCTCGTTGGTGCTTTAGCCCTTGGACTAGGGGGACCAACTAGTCGCAATGCCTTCTCGGGGATCCAGCCCCTCAGAGCCTCCCCCTGGACTGCCCGGTGGACTGGCCAGCTCCTTCGTGGGGTACCTTGCCAGAAGCGTCACTGTTCTGCTTTCAAGAACTTTGGTCACCAGCTTGTGCCACAAGTAGCATTCCCCCGAATTTCAGTTTTCGATCTTCAATGCAACCTGTCGGTGAGCAGCTTCTGGAGCTGCGACTGGAAGGACCTCTGTTATTGCCTGTAAACAGTGATCATCGCTAAAACTAGTCTTTCTCCATCCTGCGAAGTGTCCCGAGGAGGTCTGCATTGTTGGATTGCATCTTTCAGTTATACCAGACTGGAAGAAACCTTGAATGAACATGCAACCCCTTTGATGTGGTGTTGGCATCTTCAGTTTGGAGAAACTGGTCAATGAGTGTTGGTGTGTTTTCTGTCTGTAGCAGTCATGTGGTGTTGAAGTTTGATTGAGTATGGTTCGGTTTCATGTTTGGTGTTGTGAAGTAAATGCGGTTTGTGGTGCATTAGAGGTATGGTTGTGTTTATTGCAGAGTTTGAGGGTGAGTATGCAGAAAGTTGAGTTTTTAGTATGGTTAGTTAGAAGCCATACCATTTGCTGCCCCCAACCTTCCTTCTAAGTGTGGCATATTGTTGTTCCCAGCAGTCCATCTCAGTTAAGCAAATTACCTCCCCCCAACAATTCATCTAAGTTTATTTATTGTGTATATACAATGCGTTTATACACAATATGTTTTGAGGCGCAAGTGTTGGTGCATTACTTCTCCAGTATGGGGTCTGGCATGGATTCACATAATCATGAATATTCCCCATCACCAGGCTGGGAATCCTCGGTAAAAGAAAAGAGTTTCACTTTAAAACTGTATTTCTCCTCTAAATCAATCACTGTCCTCTGGGTCATACTTCCCCATCCAATGACACTCTAAGCTCTGCATGTAACAGCCACCTTCAGATTTATACCGCATGCTTCAGTGTTGGGGGTCCTCGAATTGCTCTGAGCTATTTTTTACTTTTTTCCAAATCTTTTGCTGAAAAGTGCTATTTTTGTTCCATCGCTCCTGTCTTCATCGGCAAGCAATGGGGATACGTAGTCAGTAAAGTTCGTGTCCCTCTAGCGCAGTTGTTTGTCGAAGTTTCTGGCAGGCCATCTTGGGCCTACTTTGCGCTTTGCAACCATGACGGAGGAGAAAAAGGAGGGAAGGACACTTCTCAGGTCCTGCACCCAATGCGGGCTAAGGAACGTCTTTGTGGAGGACAAACATCAGAAGTGTCTGTACTGCCTGTAGCCGGACCACGACGAGGATTTGTGCAAGATATGCCTGGGTTTCTCGAAGAAAACAAAGAAAGACTGGTATAGCAGGCTGACGGCATGGCTCAGTTGAGCAAGGCCTCTGACCCGTGCTCCGAGCAGGGTCATCCCTCACCCAGGACCAGTTGGTCCGAGGCGCGGTCTCCTTCCGGGAGGATGTTGAAGTACTTTGAAGACGCCCCATCCGTGGGGGGCAAAAAGAAAGCTAAGAGCCTCAAGACAGATTCCGCTCTGTTCGCCGCAGATGCAGGTCCCAGGTTGGATAGATAGCGATCGCCAACCGCCTCCTTAGCCAGCCTTCCATAGGGTTCCTCCTCAAAGAGGAAGTCCTACACCCTGGCCAAGTTACGCGACAAATCAGAGAAAGAGGCCAGAGGAAGAGAAGAAGGCCTCACAGAAGGCTCATCAGGTGCAGCCGACGACTCAGTCGACCACTTCGTCGACAGCCTCTGGGTTGACCGCTACAGGTGGTACTTGTTAACTTTCCAATTCTGCACTTTCTTTTGGTTTCTTTGATTCATCAGATGAACAGACTGTTCTCAATGGACTATTGAGACAGCGGTCAGCGACCAGATATTCACCATGCAAGGTGCTATTTGGGAAAATATGGCAAGCACTGACAAGTTGTTGCTGACACTGACTGCGGGTGCACCTAGGGACTGGCAGATACAAGGGGTTGACTATATACTGGAGTAAAAGAGAAACATTGACTGACATGGACAGTGCACACAAACATGAAACACATGAAGGGAGTGGCCAGGTGCACGGTGCTGGGGAAAAGACAGATCAGCAGGGGAAAGGGGGGCAAATGCAGATGCGAATGGGATGGTCTTGAGGTGCTTCCTGAACCGGAGATGGTTTTCCTCCAAGTTTCAAGGTGGCAGGGAGGCTGTTCCAAAGGGAGTCCCCAGCCGAAGATGGAGATCTACCGCCAAATTGTTTCTTTAAAAAACAACTGACCCTGAGGGAGTTTGAAGTAGAGGAACGAAGGGCTCGAGAGGGGTGGTATTTACAGAGGGATAGTTGAAGGTATTTTGTACCCAGGCCCCAGAAAGCCTTGTGGACAATGCAGAGGATTTTAAATTTAATCCTTGCATCCACTAGGAGCCAATGGAAGGATTTCAGAGCTGGAGAGATAAGATCCTAGGGCTTGAGGCCAAGGACAAGTTCAGTCATGTTCTGGATTAGTTGTAAAGGGCAGAGAGTGGAGGCAGGTAGATTTAGAAAGAGGCTGTTGCAGTAGCCCAACATGGAGAGAACCTGAGCGACGGTAAGCTTCTGAGGGAAGGAGTGGAAACGCAGAATACCTCTGAGCAGGTGCACTAAGAAGTTTGACTCTTTAGAGATGTCAGAGATGTGTGCAGAGAAGGAAAGTGTGGAGTCAATGATGACTCCAAGGTTTTTGGCCTCACTGGTAGCGGTAGGAGGAGGGCCAAGGGAGGCTGGCCACAGAGTGAGGGGAAAGGAAGGTGAAGGTGTACCTACGAGAAGGATCAGTCTTGTTGGCATTTAGACAAAGATCGTTGGCGGCACACCAATTTTGAATAGCAATCAGAGATGAGGGAAGGAGAGGAGGTGACTCTGGGGAGCCTGGAAATGAGTTGGATGTCATCAGCATAACATTGGAGATTTGAGCAGAAAATGGAAATGCAGTAGGCAAGAGTTGCCAGGTATTGGTTGAAAAGCCAGGGCGAGAGGTAAGACCCCTGGGGAACACTACAGTTATAAAGGTAAATGGAAGATGGGAAGGACCCAAGCACCGGGGTCTGTGCCTTCTGAAGACCCTCGCCACTCCAGCCCCTCATCTGCTGCGGGCTCCCCCTGCTCTGTGATTGCTCGCCCTGCTCCTGTGGGCCAGGACCTGTGCGCGGTGGGCGGTGCGGTCGCCAGCAGGAAGAATGAAACGGAGGCACTGCAGGGGGAGCACCCGCTCTGATATCATTGGTGGTGGCCCTACTGGGGGTGTGTGCGGGCCCCCCCTCCGCTTGAACTTATTATTGGGGGGGGTGATGGGAGGGAGGGGGACAGGCAGGGGGGTGGGGATCTGGGTGTGGTGGATATCGCAGAAGGGCAGACAGGACAAGGGGGAAACAATGCAGGGGGAGAAGTGAAAGCACCACATCATAGGGGCTACAGATGGGGACCCCGGATAAGATCCTTAACGTAATGATCTGGAACGTCCTAGGCCTGAACGCCCCAGGAAGCAGAAACTTGTGGAACACAGACTAGCCCGGCTCGGATGTCGTCTTCCTCCAAGAAACTCACCTCATAGAGCCAGACGAGAAGCGCATAAACTTCAGAGGTTATCCGAGGCACTTCTTTGCCTCGGCAAAGCAAAAGAAAAGGGGGGGGGGGTTGCTATCCTAATCAGCAGCAACTTGCCCCTGACTCGGGTCACAATCAAAAAGGATCCAGAGGGCAGATACCTGCTGCTCAGAGGCCTCCTGGCGGAACTGCCAATTACTCTACTTGCTATCTACAGCCCCAGCAAGGATCAAGACCTCTTCCTCTGGAAGCTCCTGCCAGTCATAGCCTCCTTCGCCAAGGGCCACCTGTTGATTGGGGGTGACTTCATCCTTCTGCCGGACCCGAACCTGGACAAAACGCTTCCACCGTCTATGGAGGATTTAATCAATGCCCTAGCCATGGCTGAATTCCTGAGGGAAACCGAAATCATAGATATATGGAGATTACTCGACCAAGGAGCTAGAGAGTACACATTTCTTTCACATGTCTACAACGGATATTCGAGAATTGACCTGGTGCTAGCCTCCAGCCCTCTGGCACCCTGCGTGGAAGAAATCCACAGAGGGCATATCACCATCTCAGACCATGCGCCCGTGACGCCGAACCCAGGGGCTCGCAAAGCCTCTCCAAAGACCATGGAAACTCAAGATTAAATCCTGTCGGATATAGCTATCAACACCGAAATCGCAGAAATGCTCAAAAACTACTTTAGGGAGCATTCTACCCCCAGCATTCCCAGGGCGACCATCTGGACTGCAATGAAGCCAGTGGTTCGGGGGGTGGTTATGGATGCTACAGCAAGATTCCGCCGGCTAAACCAGCTGCACCAAACCAATCTGGAGAAGGAGGTTGTGGAGTTGGAAAGCAGTTTTAAAAAGCACCCAGCCAAAGCCATTGGCCGAGACCTCAAAAGAGCGAAGGCGGAGCTGGAGATGCACCTGGCACACCGGGTGGCCAGAGCTCTGACATACACCAAACAATTTTACTTTTTCAACAGCAACAAAGCAAACCGCCTCCTAGCGCACAAGCTGAAGAAATTGCAATTTAGGAACTACATCCATTGTCTGTCGGACCACGCCAGAACCCTGCACCACATAGAGGCAGAGAAACTCGACCTAATGACTCAGCATCAGGAAAATATCATGTCTGGGCCTCCGACGGCCACCCCGGCCTTGTTTCGATTCCTGGCTGCGACCCCGAAGCCCTCGCCACATCCGGCGCTGGAAGCTCTGGAGCAACCAATCACAATGGAGGAAGTAACTGACACGATCCACTCCCTGAAAAACACAACCCCAGTACCAGAGAGGTTCTCAACAAAATGTTCTAAGTAGTTTGCTCACATCTTCGCGCCGCAGCTGGCTGACCTGTTGAACCCATTCCTAATGGGTGCCACCACGGCATCCATGGAGGAGTCCTCCACGGTCCTCATTCTGAAGCCAGGCAAGGACCGTGCACAATGCACGTCTTGCAGACCCATCACGTTGCTGAATAACGACGCCAAGCTGTTCACCAAAATCTTGGCTAACAGATTGGCCCCCATCCTCCCAGACATCCTCCACCCGGATCAGACTGGTTTCATCCCGGGCCGAAACACCCAGGACAACATCTGAACAACATTTGATATCATAGTCGGAGAATAGGATGGGCTCCTCCCTGGTGGTTCTCTCGTTGGACACACACAAAGCATTCGACATGTTGGACTGGGGCTACATAGGAGAAACGCTTCGCCACTACGGATTTGGTCCGAATTTTATAAAATGGGCTCTCGCCAATTACCAGCACCTGTCCACCCACCTGAGACTGAATGGAGCCAGCTCAAGGAAAATCGGCATCACCAGAGACACTAGGAAAGGGTGCCCTTTCTCTCCGCTCATATTTGCGCTTTCCATGGAGCCTCTTGCCAGCAGAATCCGGCGCATCCTGGTGATTCAGGGTTTGTAATTCAAGGGAGAATCCTACAACACGGCCTTCTATGCGGACGACATATTGCTCTCGCTCACCCATGCAGAGGGTTCCATGCAGGCCCTATGGCAAGAGTTGGAGGAGTTCAGAGAAGCCTCTGGGTTCGCGATAAATATTGCAAAGTCTACAGCCATGGGCATCAACGTGCCGGAGAACCTCAAGGAGCGGCTGCAAGCCGCATTTCCGATCCCATGGGCTAAATCGCAGATATGCTACCTGGGGGTGCAGATCCCAACTAAGTCCGATAACATATACAAAGCAAACTTCCCCCAGTTGATTGGAGAACTCGGAGACGACTTGGGACGCTAGCGCAAGCAGGAAATCTCCTGGTTCGGCCGCATCACAGCGCTGAAGATGAACCTTCTCCCGAGGCTGCTCTAACTCTGCCTGGCTCTCCCTATAACCTTTCGTAAGAAAGCTCTTCAAAAACTGCAAAGTGTAATCCTGAAATATGTCTGAGAGGTTAAGAAACCGCAAATTCCGAGACATATCATCCTCCGTGGTCCTGCGCTGGGTGGCCTGGGGAGTCAGACGTGGCCATGTACTGCCTTGCGGCCCAGCTCTCGCACACCTTCGCATGGAAGACCACTACCAACCAGGCCAGGTGGCTGAGGGTGGAATAGGACTGGAGTATTACCCCGATCGAAGCGCTGCCCCACATGAAAGATTGCAGCAAGCTCCAGAGCTCGGGCCAACTACCAGCGACGTGGAACACTGTGTCAAGCTGGAAGAAAGCGGCTCGCCTCTGGAAATGCAGGAACCCGACTGGCCCGCTCACCCCAATCTGGGACAACCCGGACTTCTCCCCTGGGATTGTTCCCACAACTTCGACAGATGGCTGCAGGGTGGACTGAGGACTATGGCGGACTTCTTTGAGAGCGGGAACCCGCTGAATTTTGAGGCCTGTAAAGCCAAATTCCAGATCGCCGAGTCAAGAGAGATTCCGATATGCGCAACTCGGGCACTGGCTATCCAGCTTGGCGACCAAGAAACTTGGCGGCAGCTAACTAACCGCCCTAGAGCGAACACTCACGTCGAGCCCACCAAGGAGAAAATATCGACTTTATACAAATTGCTGGACAGAACGGACCCGACCAAAAAAGAACCCTATATGCTTAAATGGGAAAAAGACATTGGCAGAACCATCGAGCCCGAGGAATGGAACCAGAACTGGTCCCGGGCCCACAAGAGCTCAAAGTGCACGACAAATAGAGAGGGTGCCTACAAGGTGTGTTACAGAAGGTACCACATTCCAGAGGCTATGAACATATTTCACCCGGCCATACCCCCGCAATGCTGGAGGGGTTGCCCCGACCTGGGCACGTAGTTTCATCTACTCTGGTCCTGCCCAAAGTCCACTCTATTCTGGAAATCGGTCCTAGAACAAATCAAAGGGATAACGGGCCTCACAATCCCCTGCGACCCAAGAATCGTCCTCCTAGGAGTTACGGGCGAGGGCCAATTCCCGCTCACAGGCCGCATAGAGGACTTATGTACCCAGCTCCTGACGGCCGCAAAGATCTCCCTCGCCAGGCTCTGGAAAAATCCTGAGGGCCCATCTATACAAATGTGGTGGTCGAAGTGCTGGGAAACGATGTTGACCGAAAAAATCACAGCCATAAGATTCAGCAACACATCCAAGTTCGAACAGGTCTGGTCTCCCTTCCTGGACTACACACAGAAATACCCGGGCTTGGCGAGGCAGCCCCCCAACCTCCGTTGGATGGTGGATCAGGCCTGAAGAACACAAATCAAGGCGGGTTAGGGCAGGTCGATCCCTCGCAAACCAGCATGTAGCTGCAGGCTAATACACGGCCCCCTCCCCTGCCCCGGAACTCTGGAAGGACTTTGCGATAAATGTGACAATTCACCCTTTGACCTGTTGCAGCACAACAAATGGCTGTCCCCCTGCTATGCCACTTGCCTTGCCCCCCCAGGGCCCCACCCCCAGAGAAACTTCCTGTCGTTGGGTTATTATGTCTTCCTTATTTCCTGTTCTGTTTCTGTTTTGCTTATCCTTCATCTGCATGCCTACTGCGAGAGGCTACCCTGAAGATGTATTGTTAAGCTTGCGTGTACAAATGCCAATAAAAACATATTTGGGGAAGAAAGAAAAAGGGCAGGGGATATATTTATTGCCCTCCCTATTGCCAAGATACCAATGTCTTTGTTGGCTACATGGGGGTTAAATTGTAGGATGACTTGAATCTTCCTCTAAGAATGACTGGCGTGATTCCTGACCAGAGGGTCTGTGAGAGACCACAGAGAGGCATAGTACCCTCCTGGATGGATAGAATAGTCAGAAGACCCATCTCCAACCAAAGGAACGCAAATCCGGAATGGAACAGGATGAAGGCCACAGCTGTGGGGCTAGAGTGGTGCGGAACGCTTCACCTGGGAGGTGTGGCAGTAGACTGAGAGCATATGCCATGTGTGGCGGATCCGACCACAGCCCTTTGTGTGGTTTTCTCACAGCCTTACCGGGAGAAGAGCCACACGTAGCACTTGCTGAGAGCACCGGAGGCTTGCAAGAAAAGGAGGCACGCTTTGTCCAGAGCATGAGGAAGAAATACACAGAGCACAGGCAGCGACCCTGCCACCTGCCTTGGACTGCTGACTTGTTGAGAAGACCAGCACCAGAGCCTGCGGGGAAAGGAGTCCAGCACCAAGAAGCCTCAAATGAGAAGAATTTGCTGACCTTAACAAGTCTCCCCGGGAGGCCTGCCATGAGACCAGAGGTGAGAGGTTGCTCCAGGGAAAAGAGAGAGGGGAGGCAATGATATCAAGACACCAGGTGGGGTGAATGACCCAAGATCCCAAGGCGGGGGTAAAAGGAACTGGATCCCTAGGCAGGGTGACTGAAGTGAGGCCCCAAGGTGGGGTGAGAAACCAGGCCTCAGGGACGTTTGAGGTGGGTTGAGAAAGCCAAGATTCCATGATGGGGTGATGGCAAACAGAAAAGTGGGGAAGAATCGCAGCCCCCAAGCAAGGTCAAAGGACACTACAACCCAAAGAAGGGTACAAACCAAGATCTACCTTGAGGGAGAGAACGCCATGAACGTTCCTGGAAAGACTTCCCAGAGGACACTCACAATGAGGCGGGCCACAAGCCACACGTCCCCAGTGAGAAAGGATATGCCCAGAGACATTTCTGAAACTTGACTGTAGAGGGGAGTGGATGATTAAAAATGTTTGTGCATTGGAGGCAAGGAGCCATATTGAGAGAGACATACCAGGGAAGGGTTAGAAGACAGCCACTATGTGCCTAAGTGTGCCTGTATTTTATTTCGAAGTTTCATTTACAGTGGTAGGACGGAGAACTCTGGTAGTATGGGTTTCTGAACAGAGGACTTGTTTTTGTCAAGCTTACATTTTTGTAGTTCCTTTTTAGAATAACACCAAGTTTCTTAGACTTGCCCGACTTTGTAGGTTTGTGATTGAGAGTCAACGAAAGTCAGATACAACACCACCTTGTTGGGCTGCTGATTCTGAATCGGGTGTGTGTAGCGTTTCCTGCTCAACTTGTGTTCACATCCTCGCATTTTACCAACATGAAATGTTTTGAAGGCTTAATTGAAGACTGACAGTTTCTGATTAAAGATCTATGATGGAAAAAGTTATTTTGACTAACGTGCCTTGTATCCACAGGTTACTTTCTGCTGTGTTAAGAGCATCCGAGGTGGAGTCAAGAGCAACACGGGCAGATTTAACGCATCTGTTAAGTCCTCAGATGGGAAAAGATATTGTGTGGTTCTTGAAACGGTGGGCAAAGACTTACCTCCTTGTGGATGAGAAACTCTATGACCAGGTCAGATTTTTTTAAAGAAATTGTTCTGTACAAAGTTATTACTGATTTTAAAAAAAGGCCCATTGAAGTGAATCTAACAATTGGAATTTATATGGGTATTAAACGGTTATCTGGAGATGAAAATATCACTGTACAAAGAACCTTAAGTAGATGGTATTTTAATGATTGTGTATTCCTGGAGATGTACCGTGTAAACTGTCGGCACAAGCAAATCACCAGCGATGGTGGTTTCTAGAACCCTTGGCTGATCAACATACGATGTGGGCTGCACACCCTATAGTCCACTTAGTAGTTTCTAGCATTTGTGATTGTGTAAAAAATAGTACAAATCAAAGTATTGAGCACCAATACTGGTTAATTCTCTAATTAAGGTAGTCTTCGTAAATAGGCTACTGGTTCATTTAATCATTTGAAGCAGATGCATATTTGGCCTATGCATTTCGGACTGGTTAAGTCCTTCGTCGGGGCCTATATTGCTATCTTAGTAAATTCCAAGTTACAACATTAGTCCCAACCTAATGTGTCACAACAGTAGGGCATTAACATTATTGTAACACAGTTAGAAAATGCATGTATGTATCATGTTTCACAGGCCAGACATTAGACAAGACATACAACCAGTTAACAAGAAGCAAAGAAAAGAAAGGAAAATCAAATGAATATCTTGCCTTTGTAATGTCAATTACATTTATATCCTTTGTTACTTACAGGTGTATTGTTATGTTTGTTACATTCATGACATTCATGTGTTTATTTCATAATATGCCTCGAGTGGACCAAGTAAGTATAACAGTAACACACATCGTTTGTTGCATTCATATACAAATTTCATAATCTACCTTGAGAGGACCAAGTAAACAGTTAGAAGTAGTTAATATTATACAGTGGTATAGCGTATGCTGACCTGGCGGTTCTCTTGATGTTGTGAAAGTGGAAGATTCTGTATTGGCAAAAGGCAGATAATAAATGTTTGTTGCTCTGTCCAATATTTAACTGTATTTAGACTCTTTGATGTGGTGATTCAAAAGTGTAATAATACTTATCGTAGGAGCAACAGCTCAAATCCTCTAATCTTTAACTTATGACGGTGCCCGCGTGTGCGAGGCAGGCTGCTATAGTGAGAGGTGGAAGCTGCTGCGATAAAGCTGACCCGTTCGCTTGAGTGTCTAACTCACTCTTCTGCCGTGGGTCTGTAAAACACACAGATCATGGTAGATATTACCTTTACTGTCGCGTGAATCCTAGAGTGATCAGATAGTAAATAAAAGTTAAAACCTTAAAGTGGTTAGAGGGACAGTCTCTGTTAACGTCCATGTCGGCTCGCGGGTGTGCAAATGGCTTGTGAGGCAACAATCTGTTGCCTAGATAACTGCAAGATGCTTCCATCACGGGAGCGGCCATCTTAGAATGGCTGTGATTGTAAGCTGAATATTTGGTTCTAGGTAGAATACGTATCGTATATATGAGCGAGTGTTGTGAACAGTGAATGGAATCAGTAATTTCGAACTGCAATACTATCTGGAGCTAGCTAATGAAATTAACATCATAAACATAAAAATGAGGTTCTGAACAGTGTCCAGGAGTAAGGATGTCATTGTCGCTACCTAAGTGGAGCAATATACGGTTGCATTATTTTGTCGGGACTGTGCTTGTTGGGCATCCCACAAAGAACTAAAGTGAAATCTTTCTTCTGCTTGCTGGTGACTAGTTAAACTTCAATTCTGAGTTGTTGCTAAGAAAAATGAATCGCATGAGTTAATGAACTACATATTGAAAATGTCAATGTGGTTTGGGACATAAGGTTCAAAGAAAAGGAAAAGCTGAGATCTAAATCTAGATGATAACGGTACTCTTAGGGTTATAGAGGAATCATTGTTCAAACAAAGTGGCACATTAGTCTATGGTCTCATATGCCATGTGTCAACCTGATCATAAAAAGCAATTGAAGTGCCATTCTTCGTTCATCCCATATGGGCTAAGGGAGTCAAGTTCGTCAATTCAAAAGGCTTCACATTTAACCCTCTTTCTTTTTTCATCTACTTTTTTACCTCTTTCCTGAACAATTTCCAGCACTTGAAATTTGACCTTTGAAACTGAATGGCCTTTCTCCACAAAGTGTCTTGCTACAGCTGATGTTGGATTTTTATTCCTGATGCAGGACGTATGTTCGTTCATCCTGATCTTTACTTTTCTTGCCGTCTTTCCGACATAATAGATTAAGCAAGGGAATTCGATGCAATAAATTACATTCTCTGTGGAGAATGTTGCATATCGTCTGAGTTGGATTATTTTCGCCTGTTTTTGGGTCAAGCACCATTGGTCCTTTGACATTGTTGCAATTGCCACTATTTAAGCAAGGGTGTGTATCTGGGTATTTGTCCGGACTGTTTTTCTTTGTCGTACTTCTTGTGTTCACTAGCATGTTCCTAAGGTTATTGCTTTTTTGATACGCAAAGACTGGTTGTTGGGAGAATAATTCCTTTGTTCTTTCATCACTAATCAGAATCTTCAGTGTTTAGTTATACTTTGCTAGATGTGTACTGCTTTGAATCGAATACTTAGAGGCGAATAAAGTAAAAGATCTTTGCACCGAGTGTTGGTTTTTAGTAATGCTTGTTCTGAGTCTTCTTCTAGATATCCTTTTTCTCTCAATTTTTGCTGTAGTGTGGCTAGTTGTTCACATTTTTCAGGGTCGATGACTATCCTTTTAATCCTGAGCACTTTCCCATATGGTAAATTCCTTAGTTGAGTGGGTGGAAACTTAATCTGTGAAAGAGATTGTTCCTATTTGTTAGCTTGGTGAATATGGTGGTTATTTTAGATTCTCGTACTTTGGTTTGGACATCTAGATAGTGTACGCCTGGATTGCCAATCTCCATAGTAAACTGTATGCAATCATCAATGCTGTTCAAGTAAGTTAAGAATTCTTTCAGATTGTCCATACTTACACTCCACATTCCATAAATGTCATCTATATATCGAACCCATTTCTTGATGTTTCTTCCACTTCTGGTGTTCTAGAATATGTGTGAGTTCGAACTGATACATGAAGGCATTGGCATAGGCCGGTGCCATGGTTGCTCCCATTGCTGTTCTGATGTTTGAAGGTTAAATGTTTTGTTGTATTTGAAGAAGGAATTGAGAGAACTAAAGTTTAGAAGTATCATGAGGAATTCCTTGGAAGCTCCTACAGATTCTTCTTGGAGTAATATCCATTCTACTGCCTCTTGTCCCAAGTCATGCGGTATACTGGTGTATAGGTTATTCACATCAAGTGCAATAGGTGCTTACCTCGTGACCACAAGCGATCCTGTAAGTCCTGCAAACTTTTTAGTCTAACGGTGGGCGGCCTATGCGATGCAGGCCGAGAGTGGTTCCCCTGTAGGCGCCGTTGCCTCGAGTGACGAGAACTCGAACTGCAGCCATGGTTCTGATGTGGAGGCCATAGACCTTTCCGCGGAACCGTCCGGTTCTCAGTTGCCCATCCCCCACCTCGAAAGGCAGGCCAGCGCTTCCGCTATGCGGAGATCACACCCCAGCGACAAGGGCACACCCGCAACAACTAAGTATAAACATACAACCCCACCGCATCAGACGCCAACAGGCCTGCCGAAAATTGCGACGGCGGCTACTGATCTTCACGATCCGTCGCCCTCCCTGCATCCGTCATCTCGGCATGTGTCAGGACATGCCACCTATAAGGGCGTCTCTTCTAAAAAAGTGCACGAGCGCCGACTCACCGTCTAAGAGTGCGTCAGCCCCAAAGGTTTCGGCGGAGCTGAAGACCACGTCGAAATCCCTTTCTACATCGGAGCTACGCAAGAGTCTCGCAGCTATTGTTTCAAGGGTGCAAACAGACCTAAAAGCACCCCATCCCGCCGCAAGGAGTATTCTGAAGGGTCCCAGCCCCTCTCTAAGGCTTTGTCTCATAAGTCCCTTCCTTCTAAGAACCCTTTTCCTCCTGGAGAGCCTTTTCCCCCCTCCACGCCCCTTTGGTTAATCTCTGTGGACCAGAGTGAGGTTTGAGAACTACATGGACAAACTATCACAGTTAGTAGACTTTTCTGAAAGGCTTATTAACCCCAAGAGACCTAGGGAGGATTCCTGCCCTATTTTACCAAAAGTGCAGAAGCTTTCAAGCCAAACTCTTACCAAGAAGACTTTTTTGAGTAATCTGAGCCAGAAGAGGTATACGAGGATCCTTATGGTCATGAAGGCAATCCGTTTGGGCAGGACATAATTGACCAGTGCCAGATTGGGGTCAAGATCAGCCAGCAAAGGAAGCGCCTTGGCTTTCCCCCCACTCAAACTCCTGACCCAGACGCCATTTGTCTGGTTCCTCCCTCCTCTCCTCCACAGAACTAGGCGTCCCCTATTGATGATCAGATGACCTTTAATGGAATCCTGAAAAGGGTTGCAGACCACGCACCTTCCAAATTGCCACGCAGGAAGCTGTTCAAGACACTGACTTTGTTGAGGACATTCAGAAGGAAAGAAAACCCCGCAAGTCAGGCAATCCACTGCTGTTAGGGAGAATTCTCTGTTTAGGCTGAATTTCCTAACCTAGTGAGTCCCCCAGCAGCTTTGCTGGATTTTTGGGGTTTATTTTTTTTCTCCTGCCAAGAGTGAGAGACTCTTACCCTCACTCTTGGGCATGATTTGACTGTGTTTCTTTGAATCTAGATGTGTTTAATGGGCTATGGGGTCTTTTACTCCATAGGGCTTTGTGTTTTTGTGATGTTACACAGCACCCTCAGTGCAGTGACACAGGGGTGTCATAGTGACCCCCCAGTATAGACTCCATACCCTGGGACTGACTACTGTCTCCCAGGGCATGTAAAGTCACCATTGACTTTACTAGTCTTAAATTCTGAACAGAACCAGTACAAACCATCATATTGTGGACGTACTGGCTGGGGCAATTCGATTGCCCCAGGGTCTGTTAGTCGAGGGGGCACGTCTCCGTCCCCCCTGATCGAGTTTTGGCTGGTGGCAGTGGATACTACTTTTTATGTTCATCCGCAAATATTTTCCTATAGGATTTCCCATTGTTTTAGGCTACTATCTTTATTTAATTATTTACGGTAGCCTCGAACATACCGCCGGTTTATTTAATTAATATTAATTCTCCGGTTGGTATTTTTTGCCAAAACTTGATTCTAAAATGGCGTTTGTGTTCTCTTCTGTGACTCCAACCCAAGTCGAGCCCTTTGTTCCACTTTTTGCCGGGCTTCTCCACAGAAGCTCTCCAAAGTGGTGCCACTCTGTCTGGGGTACTTAGGAGGGGTGGAGGGGAATTTAGGCACCCTGGACTGAGTTGCCTAGGCAACTCAAGTCGCACTCCGTCCTGATTGGCCCTAATGGTGATCCGGCTGGCTCACCACTTAGCATGTTTGAGTGACAGCTAGGCTGAGTGAATGGGGGTTTTCTGCATAAAAGCAGGGCTTTGGGGACTGGAACTTCAGAAGTCGCCACAGGACCTGAGAATCCAACGAGGGAGAAGCTGAGCCGACCTGCCACGACACCACCACCAGTGGAGCCCTGCTTGACTGCCTCACCACTTTTCCCAACCACACAGGAGATCTCCTGCCGGAGAGTCTTCTTCCTTTGACTGGTGGGGATAACCAGTTTCACCGTCTTTTCGCTTTCCCGACGTACCTCGTGGCCGCCTTGCCCGTGCCAAGCACCCCGGCAACCGGGATACCGCGTTTTACCACGACCGCGAAACAAAGGTACCACCTTTAACCGGAAAACTCTGCGGCTGGTTTCTGCCCTGGTAGTGCAACGACCTTCATCTTTCCTCCAAGTCGGGATCTTCTCTTCCCCTGGACGACAACGCGACTTGCACCCACTACCAGGAACAACTGCCACAGCTGGAGGATCCTTCCAATTTAAGGTACCGTGTCCCGCCTGGCTTCCCATGCTACCGACTGTATGGGGTAGATTTAGCCCCTGGCTTTCGAACCTGGGTTAGCCTGGGACACCCTAGCTAAACTTTCCTAAGCCTCTTTAAACTCTTTTTGAACCCTCTGCAAGACTTCCTAAGCCTAGTGTAACTGTGTGATCTTGAGCGCATTTGTGCTCTGCCCTCTCTAAGAGTGGGCCCAGCCTTTGGACTTTGTCTCGCCAGTGTCTTTTGCTCTTCTGCCTTGCTAACAGTATTCCTGAATCTTAGAGTGGTGTACCTTTCCATATTCTGTCTTTTTCCCTCCCTTTCTCACAAACTTATTGGAGTGCCATCTAGTTAAGCGCTCACCTCTGTATGAAAATAAGTGGTGTTTTACAGTGACTTATCTGATAAGGAAAAAGGGGTGTATATATTACAATAGTAACTGTGTTCAGAATATTTTACAACAAGAGTGCTGGAGTGTTTCAAACCGTGTGTTTTTAAATAAATAATTATATGCTTTGATACCAAAGCTCTGGTCAGTGTTTGCTTGTATTGTTGTATCTGAGTGCCTATTGTGTATACTTTGCATACTGCCTAACTCTTCTTGAGGGCAGTCCGACTGCTCAGCCACAGCTACCAGGTAAATCTGGGTGGTGCAGACTGCTACCAAGTGGGTTTACTGCCAACACCTGTAGTCTTAAATTTTTTGCAGTGTTCCCTAAGGGAACTGCACAGGTTTCTGCCTAACAACTGCTAAATTCCATCAAAAAGTGCCTTGCACCTTCTTTAATGTCCCCTTCCCTTACAAGGGCTGTCAGCCCTCAGGTTGAGAAACTGTTTCTCCCCTCTCCGACCTTTTGTACCTTCTAGGGGATATCCCACTACAGACACCCTGGTTGTTACTACCATCAGCAGGAGGGCTGGGGTGCCACTGTCTACTGCAGAAGCGCACCCTGAAAAAAACTGTAAGCCCTTGGCAAACGTATCACCACTTCGGCGGCATATTCGACAAGAATTGCAAATAATACTGCTCTTCTTGTGAGTTATAGTGATGTGCAGTGGAACCTGCTTCAGTAAGGCCTCCAAGAAGTCCCTGAACCTGTGCGATCACGCCTACTGGTGATTGTCTCTCAAGAAAAACAGGTGACCCACAACATCCTAAAAACTATGTTGGATGCAGCTGAGATGGTGGGCCGTACTCTGGGCCAGGGTACTCTTCTCAAAAGGCACGCCTGGCTAAAGAACTGGTTTAAGCCAGAGACTCGGGCCTTCTTAGTAAACAAACCTGTGGAAGTCACAAATTTGTTTGGCAAGGCTGTGGACGACGCCTTGGAGATGGTGAAAAAAGAGCACGAGACTCTTAATTAAATCACTGCCAGACCTGATCAACAATGGGGAGAGGCTAACTCTCGCCGTTCCTTTCCGGCCGGTCTTTTTCCCGATCTCCACACGGCTAGTATGGCGGAGGAGGTACACCATGGTCCCCAGGACAAGGCTCAGCTGGCAACAGCCACTACCAGCAGAGGGGACAATGAAAAGGCAAGGGTAGAGGCATAACCTGCACCCCAAGAGGCTCCCCGGCTCTGCTTCAAAATGACTCACCAGTCCGGGACCCCTCCCATGCCTCCCGGTCGGGGGACTTTTAACATCTATTCTTCACACATGGGAGGGGATCACTTCAAACCAATGGGTGCTGAAGACCGTCACCCACGGTTATTGTATCGAGTTCTACCGGCCACCTCAATAACATCCACCAAGAAGCAGACTCCTATCGCCAGCACACCTCAGATTCTGCTGGAAGAGGTGCAGATCCTTCAGGAAAAGGGCACCATAGAAGTTGTCCCCATTCATCTGGTAAACAGGGATATTTATTCAGTGTACTTCCTTGTACCCAAAAGATCTCACCATGCGCCCTGTGTTAGACTTGCGCTCAACTAACATATTTGTCAAGCTGCTAAATTTGAGAATGACAAAATTGCAAGAAGTAATCCCACTGTTAATGCAGGGGGATTACATGGCAACATTTGATATGAAGGATGCATACTTTCATATTTCAATGTTGCCATTGCACAGAAACTGTAAGGTTCATGATAGAGAACAAGCACTATCCGTTCAAGGTTCTTCCCTTTGGCTTTGCTTCAGCCCCAGGGGTGTTTACTAAGGTACTGACGGTAGTAGCTGCTCACCTGCGCAGGCAGTCCATTCCAGTCTATCCTTACCTCGACGACTGGCTAATAACCGGGGATTTGTATGGAACTACCCAGAAGATGGTAGATCTCCTCTTCAGTCTGGGATTCTCGATCAACGAGAAAGTCCAGCCTTGACCCCAGTGAAGTCAAGCAATTTTGGGGGGGGCTCTAATTCGGACCAAAGACAGGCTAGTCTTTCCCTCCGAGAGGGTTCAAAACATGCTGTTCCAGATCCCTCACTGTGTAGCCAATCGCAAGCTGGCCTACACAAAGCCATGCGAATGTTTCTGATGATGGCCTCCTGCATTTACCTAGTCCCACACGTACCTATTCGCATGCGCTCCATGCAAGAATTGCTCTTGAGCCAGTGGTGTCAGGCCAGCAGACAATGGGATGATCTAGTGGTTGTCTCAGCAGCCCTCGTTCTCTCTGCAAGTGTAGTCAAGGGAAAACCTCTTGCAAGGGAAAACCTTCACCACCCCCACAGTGGAAGCCACTTTCATCAGACACATCTCTGACGGGGGGGGGGGGAAGCTCACCTCCTTCATCAGACGGCTCACAGCGTTTGGTCCCCAGCAGTAGCATCCAACCACATAAATCTGTTGGAACTGCTAGCAGTGTTCAGGGCCCTGAATGCCTTTCAAACGCACCTCCAGGGAAAGACAGTCCCAGTCATCACGGACAGTATTACAGCCATGTACTACCTGAAGGGGGCACTCACTCGCCAGGGCTATCCAAACTGTCAGAATATATAGAAATGGGCTCTCAAACACAAGATGTTCCTCCGGTCATAACACGTTCCGGGGGAACTCAATCTTTCGGCCGATGTGCTCAGCAGAGACTTCCCACTAACGGAAGAGTACGAGTTGTGATTGCACGAAGACATTGTTCTCAACTTCTTTGCAGACTGGGGCTTCCCAGAGATCAACTTGTTCGTGACTCTGGAGAACACACAATGCCCATATTACGCCTCCAGGTACCTAAAGAACCGCTCCAAGGAGAACGGACTAAGGATAACACTAGTCAGGAAAATGTGTCTATGCTACGCTCACCCCCCCACCCCACCCACACACAAGCCCCCCCCCCCCCCCCCCCCCCCGGACTCCCCTACTCAACAAGATAGTGCACAAGATGCAAACCTTGGTTCTCATCTTATGGCAATGTCAGTCTCCCCTGCGAAGAAGCTGCCATGCCCGTACAACATGTTGTCACAAGGCGGGGGGGGGGGGGATACTTCATCCACGCCCGCAAACGCTCAAATTAGCAGCCTGGCTCCTGAGGTCATAGAGTTCGGATACCTCCAACTCCATCAACTCAGATGTATGGACATACTTGGAGAAGCACGAAAACCTAACACTAGACATTGCTACTTCCGCAAATGGAAATGCTTTGTCAACTGGTGCAATGCCAAGAGGATCAATCCGATTGAATGCTCACCAACACATATTGTCTTGTATCTGACTCACCTATTAGATTCAGGCCTGACTTTCAATTCCTTAAAAGTCCACCTTGCTGTACTTTCAGCTTACACCACGTCCTAGAAGGTTTTGTGGTGGAAAATTACAGTAATTAAGGCTTTTATGTAGGAGGTTAATCCTTAATTCCCCTGTCTCCAGCCCAGCTTCCGGATGGGACTGGAACGTTGTACTGACTAGACTAGTCGGACCTCCCTTTGGACCTATCCATAAGGCTAGCCTTAAAGCACTCACTTACAAGACAACCTTCCTGGTGGCAGTCGCATGAATAAGGAGAGTTGGTGAACTGCAGGCCCTTTCAGTTCAAGACCCATTTGTCACGATGCACAAGGATAAGGTGATCTTGCGCACTCACGATTTGCGCCTACATTTATTTCAAAGTTCCATGTGAACCAATCAATAGAACTACCTACCTTTTTCCAGAACGCCACTCGCGTGGCAGAAGGAAGCCTCCACACACTTCATGTGAGGAGAGCAGTGATTTATTATCTGGACCACTAAGAAAAAGAAACCAGTTTTTTGTTTCAGTGGCAGCTGGTAGAGAAGGAGATCCTGTCTCTAAATCAGCTATTTCAAAGTGGATCATAAACTGCATCACACTCTTTTACACTCTTGCGAAGAGAGATCTGCCCTTCAAGCCTAAAGCACACTCTACTCGAGCACAAGGGTTTCAATAGCATTCATTGCAAATCCTCCTATTGAGTCCATTTGTAAAACAGCAACCTGGAGTTCTGTACACACCTTTACAAAACACTCCTACCTGGGTACATACTCTACGTCTGATTCTCAGGTGGTACTATCTCTTTGCTACTGTTTGTTCATACATCCCACCACCATCTCTGGGTACTGCTCGCTAGTCTATGCACAGCATTTGATGCTAAGCAGATTAACAAACATCAGAAGACATGCATTACTTACAGTAATAGCATTTATGATTGTATCTGCTAAGATTCACATGCGCCCACCCTTCCTCCCCTCTTGGAGTAGAAGGAACATAGACCTCTTACACCTCTCTCTGTACTCACTCACGATGGTCCTAAGGCTCCCTCGGGGCAGAAATAAGAGGGCCCTCGCTGCATGAGGGATTTTGGGTACACTACACGTCACGTTAGGGATAGTGTTACAGGCACGCCTGTGTCGACGTTCTTCCGATCCTTGAAAGACAGATGCAATACTCCCCTATTACCAATAGATGTCGGACTATATGCACAGCATGTGAATATAAGCAGATACAATCATTAGAAATGCTATTACGGTAAGTAATGCATGTCATATGATGTCAATAGGAAGGATTTTGTTTTGTGTTATCTATTCCATTTCTTCCACAATTGTTAGGCTTTCGTCAAGGTTTTTTTATATTTCTGTAGTAGGATCTTTGTCAAGTTTGGCATATGGTATGCAACTACCTAGATGTCCAAGCCAAAGTACGAAATTCCAAAATCAGAACCACCCTATCCACAAAGCCCACAGATGGGAGCAATCTCCTTCACACATTAAGTTTCCAACCACCCAACATTCAAAGGAATTTACCATATGGGCAAATGCTCAGGATTAAAAGGATAATCAGCAACCCTGAAGAATGTGATGAACTAGCCACACTACAGCTAAAATTGAGAGACAGTGGATATCCAGAAGAATTAGAACAAGCGTTACTAAAAACGAGCAACACTCAACGCAAAGATCTTTTACTGAAAACGCAAAAGCAAGCAAGCCCAGAGATGGTATTCGTCTCCAAGTATTCGATTCAAAGCAGACACATACAGCAAAGTATAACTAAACACTGGAACATTCTGATTAGTGATGAAAGAACAAAGGGATTATTCTCCCAACCACCATTCTTCGCGTTTCAAAAAAGCAATACCCTTCGGAACATGCTAGTGAACACAAGAAGTACGACAAAGAAAAACAGTCCAAACACCCAGGAACACACCTTTGCTTAAATTTGTGGCAATTGCAACAATGTCATCAAAGGTCCAATAGTGTTCAACCCGAGAACAGACGAAAAAATCAAACTAGGACAATATGCTACATGCTCCAAAGAGAATGTAATTTATTGCATCAAATGCCCTTGCGGAATCTATTATGTCGGAGAGACAGCAAGAAAAGTAAGGATCAGGATGAACGAACCTGCATCAGGAATAAAAATCCAACATCAGCTGTAGCAAGACACTTCGTGGAGAAAAGTCATTCAGTTTTTCCAAATCAAATTTCAAGTCCTTGAAATTGTTCAGGAAAGAGGTCAAAAAGTAGATGGAAAAAGAAAGAGGGTGCAACGTGAAGCCTTTTGGATTGACAGACTTGACTCCCTTACCCCATATGGGATGAACGAAGAATGGCACTTCAATTGCTTTTTATGATCAGGTCGACAAGTGGGATATGAGACCATAGACTAATGTCACTTTGTTTGAATAATGATTCCTCTGTAACCCTAGAGTACCATTATCCAGATTTAAATCTGTTTTTCCTTTTTTCCTTTTCTTTGAACCTTATGTCCCAAACCACGTTGACATTTTCAATATGAGGCTCATTAACTCATGCAATTCATTTTTCTTAGCAATGCAACAGAATTGCATTTTAACTAGTCACCAGCAAGCAGAAGAAAGATTTTATTTTAGTTCTTTTGCGGGACGGCCAACAAGCACATTCCTGACAAAATAATGCAACCATATATCGCTCCACTTAGGTAGCGACAATGAGAACCTTACTCCTCGACACTGTTCAGAACCTCATTATGTTCATGTCAATTTCATTAGCTAGCTCCATATAGTATTACAGTTTGAAATTACGGAGTCCATTTGCGTGTTCACAACACTCGCTCATATAAAAATTCAGCTTACAATCACAGCCATTATAAGATGGCCGCTGCCGTGATGGAAGCATTTTACAGTTACCTAGGCAACAGGTTGTTGCCTTATGACACATTTGTACACACGCGCTCTGACACGAACATTAGCAGAGACACTGTCCCTCTAACTGCTGTAAGGTTTTAGATACTTTTTTACTATCTGATCATTCCAGGATTCACGCGACAGTAAAAAATATCTACCGTGATCTGTATGTATTACAGACCAACGGCAGAAGAGTGAGTTAGACACTCCAGAGAACGTGTCGGCCATATGGCGGCAGCTTCCCCCTCTCAATGTGGTAGCCTGCCTCGCACACGAGGGCCCTGTCAAAAGTTAAAGATTACTGAGGATTTGAGCCGTCGCTCCTACGGTAAGCATTATTACACTTTCGAACCACCACATCGAAGAGTATAGGTACAGTTAAACATTGGACAGAGGAACAAACATTTATTATCTACCTTTTCCAAATACAGAATCCTCCACTTGCACAACATCAAGAGAACCGCCAGGTCAGCATACGCTATACCACTGTAAAATATTAACTACTTCTAACTGTTTACTTGGTCCTCGCAAGGTATATTACAAAATGTGTATACGAGTGCAACAAACGATGCGTGTTACTGTTATACTTACTTGGTCCACTCGAAGCATATTATGAAATCAACACATTAATGTCATGAATGTAACAAACATAACAATACACCAGTATATAAAAAAGCATATAAATGTAATTGACATTACGAAGGCAAGATTAATTTGATGTTACTTTGTTTTCTTCTTTTCACTTCATGTTAACTGGTTGTATGTCTTGACTAGTGTCTGTGGCCTGTCAAACATGGAACCAACACACATTTTCTAATTGTGTTGCAATAATGGTGTTAATGCCCTACTGTTGTGACAAATTATGTTGGGACTAATGATGTTGTTACTTGAAATTTACTAAGATGGCAATTTAGGCCCCGACAAAGGACTTTACCAGTCTGAAATGCATAGGCCAAATATGCATCTGCTTCAAATGATGAAATGAACCAGTAGCCTATTTACTAAGACTACCTTAATTAGTGAATTAACCAGTATTGGTGCTCAACACTTTGATTTGTACTATTTTTTCACATAATCACAAATGCTAGAAACCACTAAGTGGACTAGAAAGTGTGTAGCCCACACCGTAGGCTGACCAGCCAAGGTTATTTCTTACTTCTCATTTTGGAGTGCCCTTCATGGAGGCACCCTTTATTGGGTTTGCATCCCACTCAGATATAGAATTATCTCAAAATATTAAGACAACAGCTGTGCTCACTCACCACTCTCAATTTTGGTTTCTAGAACGTGGCCACAGTACCCTTTACTATCTGGAGTGAACCCCAGTGCTTGCACAGTCTGTGTTCTCATGGCATCCTAGGGTGTATGAAGGCTTCACTTTGCTGTAAAAAGTCAGGACAAAGTGCCAAAACAAAGCAAAATATTTTGGGGTCCATAGAATTTGGAGGAAAAATTGTTCCACAAGAGAACTTTCCTAAAATTTCCTAACATTGGTCTTTTGACATTGCCACAGGAATCATGTGGCAATTATGTTAAATTCCCCTGATAAAATGAAAACAGTTGGGAACAAACGGGCCCCCTAGCCCAACCCCAACTCTTCCACTACACGTGTGGTCCTCTTTCCCCCTACCCACTACCACCCTGATATGAAACCACCCAATTCCATCCTTCAAATATCATTTTGATCACTTTTGCTTTTCAACTTCACTCGAGATTACTGTGGGAATCAATCACATGGGAGATGCATACAACATGTTCGGTAGGGAGCAGGAAGTAAGGGATGTCGCCCCCTTCTCCGTCAAATGATTTCAAACCTACTGCATGGTTTTACCCAAAACCAACAGCTTGTGTCCAAGTTGGCACTACGTGTGTTCTATGAAAGAGCCGTTTCCTGTATTGCAAAATTAATGGGAGTAGGCCAAAACGGGTTTTGTTTTTAGAACTTCTCCAGAATTGGGTCTGGCATGGATTCACATGCTCATGAATATTCTGTCGTCAGACTGGGAATCCTCGGTAAAGAAAATTCAGTTTCAGTTTTGTTTCTGAACGGGGAATGAAAATCAGCTTCTTACCCTTCTATCTCTGTAGCTGTCCATGTTGCAGACAAAGGTTTCTGCCAAATGGGCAGCAGTGCAGTCCAAGCTTGATGGAAAGCTACTAACTTTGAACCCGATATACATGCTAAAAATACCTGTAACTTGACTGAGAAAGCAATGTAACCGATTTCTTAAGGACAATCGTCCAGATGCCTGAGGGTTAGGTGCGCTATATAAATATAAAAATAAATAGTGATTAGCATGCCATTTAAAAATTAGGCAACACTATACAGGCAATCAAAAACGACAGCCACGGCTAGATCGCTGGGTACATTACGACAACGTCCTTTCACTCCAAACAGCACTTCTGACTGCCTAACAGGGACTACTGCTCCTCATCTCGCTTCCAATCCTATGGGGAAATGCATATACTTTAGGTAATCAGTACAAAGTTCAGTTAGTCGTAACAAGGTGCCCACAGACGGGCCAATGCAGTAAGCAAGCTTGACTCCTGTCAGCTACTGCCCTCTCAAAAAACCTATTGCCAATCCTTCCGCTATAACAAATGTGTGCGGGGGAAAAAGGTGTATGAAAAAGAAAAGTGTTCAAGAAAGTGTATCAGGATGCAAGAGGGAGGGAGGAAGGAACCTTCTTCCACATACTGTGGGACTGCAACCACTTACAACAATACTGGCAAAAATGTTGCGATGAACTCTCACGGGTACTGGGGAGAACGATACACAGAGACCCAAAGCTACTCCTGCTCGAGATAGAGGAGGAGGGAGAGGCATCTAAATACGAGAAGTTGCTTCTATCGACGGCCTCAGCAGTAATTAAAAGGAACATTGCACAACTATGGGGTTCGGAAACAACGCCGCAGTACGAACAATGGGTGACGGACGTCAACATATGCATTGCAATATAAAGGAGAGTATATACAGCCAGGGGATGTCCGAGGAAAGCAGATAAGATATGGAACAAATGGGAGGAAGCCCAGTGACTGCACCAACCTGAACAATGGATGGTGGGGCACAATGTGCAAAAGTACTCCAATCTGGCATATAGCATGAGAAATAACAGACACTGCAAGACCCTTTTTCTTTTTCTTCCTTTTTCTTCTCTCTTCTTTCTTGTTTTCTTTTCACCTGACCAGGGACTGTTCCACTAGTCATACAGGTTGAATGTTTACATGAAGAATGTATGTTTTATGATGATAAATCGGAAAATACAATAAAATGTGTTATAAAAAAAAAAAGAAAGCGTGTATCAGGGTGACTGAACAGCAGGATTCCCTTCCCCATGGGTTCAGCACGGGACAATGGGTCACACTCAGGCTTGGAAACACTCTCTGGCTTCTTCGGCTCGAGGATGCAGTTCGGGACATAAGCCTGGGTCTTCCACGACAAAGTCTCTCTCTATAACAAAGTCTTATTGGCAAAATGCCTGGACACACACACAACAAAGTTCCTTCTCTTTAGGATTGCAAAGTTCTCAAAGCTTAGGTTCACAGTTCATACTGGGTCTCCCTCGATCAGGTTCAGACCCCTTTTTTAAACACAAAATCTCAATGGGTCTCTCTCAGTCCGGCTCGGACCCTTTGAACAGTTGTTCGTTTAAAGATCTCCCTCAGTTGGGTTCAGACCTTTCAGACATAGCACTTGCAGGGGTCCCTTCCCCAAGCTTACTTCACATCCTTTAGGGAATCCCTTCCCCCAGTTTATCACACTTCCGGTGTCCCTTAGTCGGGCTCAGACCTTTTCCTGATGTTGAAGACTTTCGAATGTGTGTGGCTTTTACTACAGACCTCCGCAGGACCACTTTCACTTTTCAACTTTCAGAAAACAGTTCAACTGAGTCTTAAATGTTTGTCTAAACAGAGACTTTCGATTGGGCACTTTCACTATGCCTGACCACTCTGTTACTCTGTAGCATCTGTCCCCTGTTCACAATTTATAGGCAAGGTGAAGATGTCTTCAAGGTTGTATTTCTACTACATGTGCCAAAATGCACCTTTCCTTATGGTTAAATAGTGGATTTCATAAGATCAGATATTTCTGGTAAGTGCCCGCTTCAGCCTCACACACGTGCTGGGTTTTCCCTCACTCAGAAACTCACCGGCCACACAATGCTGTCTGGAAGAGACTCACCGCTCTCAGGTCTGAGGTCGGGGTCTCCCCACCTGCCCCTCTGTTTCTCTGCGGATCAACTTCCACCCATGGAAAGTAGCACTGGCCATTGACTCTCTCTCTCCAGGCTGCAAGCCTCCAGCCATGCCGGGCAGCATCTTTGACCCAAGGAGCAATTGGGGCTAGGATTGAGAAGAGATCCCCTGCTGGACTCAGCCACGTAGCATCCCTTCAGTTCTCCCAACTGCTGCTCCATGTTCCGCCAGGAACTCCACCTTTTATACACCTGGGTTTCGTTAATGGGCTGCAGGTGCGAGTTCTGGGCTGGGTCTGCCTGTCCTTGCATAACTCTATTGGTGGGACAGTCCAGTATTAACAGGGGGCAGACTGTCTTCTGTCTCTGTGGTTTTGAGTAATCTCTTTTTTTTAGTTAGTTACCTCCTCCTCTTCTTAGTGATTTTCGAAATTGCGGAGGGGGAGATGTAATTAAATTATCCTTTAAAGGCAGAATGGGTGCAATTGTGATTGAGTGCTTGGTCTCAATGGTGCAGGGCCACTGCATATTACTAGAGGGATTCTTTTTAGTTGTAGTACATGGGGAATTATGGAAGTTGTAGTTTCCTGTTGTGTACAGACACGTCAGAAAAGGAAGGATGTGTTAAAAGTCCTCTGGGTTTAGAAGAGGGTGTGGGGGGGGCTATGTTGCATTTAAGGGTCAAAAGATGGTTTAATTTCCTATGGTGTTTTCGCTTTCCCTTTTCTAAGTTAGAGTTGGGGTGCAATAGGATTCTACTGGCAATCTCCTCCAAAGACAAAGGGGATATCGGGTAGGGGCGTGTCAGACAAAAGGGGGGAATACCGCATCTCATCAGCATTCCTCAAACAATCCCCAAGGATGCCCCCGGTGGCCAGCTAAACAATCCCAGGGGTCTATATGTAAAACCACCCTCTGGTTTCTCACATCGGGCAATGGGTGCATTCAATAGTGGCACATGGACACGCCTTGGAGTTTGCTAAAAGACAACCTCCCACCGGCAGGAAGAAAAAATATCTATCAGCACTTCAAAAAGAAGTAGGAGCGCTGCTGTAAAAAGTAAAGGCCATATAGAAGGTCCCTCGTTCTCAAAGGAATATGAGTCCACTCTTGCTACTTGTCTGCAAAAAGACAGGTGAATGGCAACCCATTTTAGTTCGGAGCTACCTCAACACGTTTATTCTCTGACATTAAAATGGTTTCTGCCCAAATGTTCCTCGGCCAACATTGCAGTGGAGATTTCTGGGCATTCCTAGACCTGGGCAATGCATATTTCCACATCTTCATTCACTGCTGACTCTTCAAAGCGCTTGGCAGCTGAAGTCAAACTATTACTAATGGATTCCTTCCTCCTACATATTCCTCATCTTTGATACTGGTTACTGTTAGGGAGAATTCTGTGTTAAGGCTAATTTCCCAAACCTAGTGAGTCCCCCAGCAGCTTTGCTGGATTTTTGGGGTTTATTTTTTTCTCCTGCTAAGAGTGAGACTTTCTCTCCCACTCTTAGACATGATTTGAGATATCCTTTGACTTTGTAATGTTTTGTATGGGCTATGGGGTCTTTTACTCCATAGGGTTTCATGTGTTTTTGGTAAGTATGTTACACAGCACCCTCAGTGCAGCAACACAGGGGTGTCATAGTGACCCCCAAACATAGACTCCATACCCTGGGACTGACTACTGTCTCCCAGGGCATGTAAAGTCACCATTGACTTTACTAGTCTTAAATTGTGAACAGAACCAGTACAAACCATCATATTGTGGAAGTACTGGTAGGTAGGGGTAATTAGATTACCCCTGGGTCTGTTTTTCGAGGGGGCACTGTGCAGTCCCCCCTCGTCGAGTTTCTGGCTGGTGGCAGTGGTTACCACGCCAAATATTCCACCGGAATATTTCCTATGGGATTTTCCCATTCATTTTAAACGCACCACTTTTTTGGTGCAATGTTAAAGACACCGCCGGGTTATTTATTTAATATTTATTCCCCGGTTGGGTCTTTTTGCCAGGACTCGGTTTTAAAATGGCGTTTGTGTTCGCCTCTGTAACTCCAACCCAAGTCGAGCCCTTTATTCCACTTTTTGGCGGGCTTCTGCACAGAAGGCTCCAAAAGTGGTGCCACTCTGTCTGGGTCTACAGGATGTGTTGGTGGGGGGGTTTAGGCACCCTGGACTGAGTTGCCTCGGCAACTCAAGTACTACTCTTGTGTGATTGGCCCAATGGTGAGCCGCCCGGCTCACCACTTAGCATGTTTGAGTGACAGCTAGGACTGATGAATGGGGGTTTTCTGCATAAAAGCAGGGCTTTGGGGACTGGAACTTCAGAAGTCGCCACAGGACCAAAGAATCCGAAGATGGAGAAGCTGAGCCGACCTGCAACGACGACACCACCAGTGGAGCCCCTCTGAACCGTCTCACCACTTCCCAACAACAGAGAAGATCTTCATCCCGGAGAGTCTTCTTCCTCTGAACTGTTGGGGATAACCAGTTTGCCCTCTTTTCGCCTTCCTGGCTCGTCTCGTGGTCGAATCGCCTGTGCCAAGCACCCCGGCAGCCGGATAGCCACGCTTCACCACTACCGCGAATAAAAGGGTAGTACCTTTTAACCGGGAAACTCTGCGGCCGGTTTCTTCCTTTCCTCCTTGTTGAGATCTTCTCTTCCCCTAGACGAAGCACCGACTTGCATCCGCTGCCAGTAACAACTGCCTCCGCTGGAGCTTTCTCACCATTTCAGCTACTGTGTCCCGCCTGGTCTCCCTTGCAACAGACTGAGCAAGGTGTCCCGTAAATCCTTGACTCTCTAGCCTGGGGTGACTTGGGACCCAACTAACTAACTTTTTCTGAACTGATCCAACCCTTTTTGAACTGTCTGCAAAGACGTTTTAAAGTATCATTCAACTGTGTGATCTTGGATACATTCCACATTCCGCCTTGCTCTCTCCAAGAGTGGGCCTGGCCTATGAACTTTATTGCTCTAACAGTAGCCACTGCCTTTCAGACTTGCTGTGGTGCTTTTTAAAGTTTTGGTATTGTGTACTTTCCTAATTCTGCCTTTTCCCACCCTTTTTAACTAACTTATTGGAGTACCATCTTAGGTTAAGCGCTCACCTCTGTCTGAAAATAAGTGGTGTTTTGACTAAGACTTGTTCAATAAGTAATCAGGGATGTATATATATTGATAGTGACAGTGTTTGAACTTGCTTGCCATATTAGTATTAGTGTATTTTACAAGTGTGTTTTTAAATAAAGAATTATATACTTTTATACCCAAGCTCTGGTCAGTGTTTGCTTGTGCTACTGTATCTCTGTACCTATTGTGTATACTCTATATACTGTCTAACTCTTCTTGAGAGGGGTCTGGCTGCTCAGCCACAGCTACCAGGTAAATCTGGGTGGTACAGACTGCTACCAATTGGGTTTACAGTAGTCCTAAGCCTTTTGCAGTGGTCCCTAAGGGAACTGCACAGGTCTCTGCCTAACAGTTACCCAGCTTCTGAAACATTTCTGCCACTAGCGTGTCTCTGCTCTACGCATGCTGGCCCCGTACCAGATGTCTGGGCCAGTACATATAGAGGCTCCCTGGCCCATGACGTTGGTGCCTTTTTTTCTATGCAGTTTGCTTGATTTAGGATCACTGTTTTGTGTTTTTCTCACTAAATCTAACAGTCTTTGGGGTGCAAGTCCTGTATCGATTGCAGGCTTCATATGACGTTTCAGATTCTCCCCAGATTTGCCTTTCCTGCCTCGTGGGGGACACCAGATCTAGGATTGTGCAACGTGTCAGTTGATGCACGCCAAGGTGCTGCTGGAACACAAGGTGACGTTGTTCACTTTTCTTCACGAGATAAGCTGACCTGCTCAAGGTCTCCCGGCACGGATTGGCGCACCGCAGAATGGTTGCCAGTCCAAAAGATCCTTCTCCAGAGCAATAGGTGGTGGTAAGATGCTCGACATATTTACCAACCGAGTCCACCTTGCTTGGACGAGCTGGCAGAGACTCTGATGTATTGCACAGCCATGCTCCTTCGGGTCTGACTGAACCAAACAGACAAGATCCTGTCTCATGGCCGTACTGCTCAGTCTTAGGACATTAGTCTTTGCTCCCTAAGGGTGCATTCATGTTTCGCCTTGAAGGCCTTTCAAACTGAAAGTCTCAGCAGGAGTCTGCCTAAAGTCCACTTGAGGCAAGACTCAAACTATATTTATGTATTTATTTATTTGGGTTTGTATAGCGCACTACAGACCAGGAGCATCGAGACGCTGTCAACAGGAAAATGAATGTGAGCGTGATTAAGGGTTACAAAAAGCTGCCCATGTTGCTTAGTTACAAGACATTAACAGAATGTGCAAACAGTTATCAAGAAGCAGAGACAGGAGAAAGCTGGCCTCAGAGTTGCAACAGGCTTGGGGGTCAAGCTAAACCATGGAGTGCCAGGTACAGGTTGTTCCGGAGCCAGACAAATAGCAAGGTTTTGATTGCTTTTCAGAAGGCAAAGTGCGAATCAATGAGCCTGACGTGTGGTGGCAGAGCATTCCAGTAGAAAGCCGTGAGGGAGGGGAATCTTGTCCCACCTGCACGCACTTTTCGGGTTTTGGGCAGGGAGACCCTGTTGGCGTAGGCAGTCCTGGTGGGCCTGGTTTAGGTGGACTTAGCTATTCTTTGGACCAGGTAGGGTGGTGCCAATGCATGAAGGCATTTGTATGAGGGCAAAGGTTTTAAAAATAATTCCCTTTTACTGGGAGCCAATGAACTTCCTTGCGCGCCTGGGAGATGTGGTCCCTCTTGGAGATCCCAGTGGCAGCCCTGAGGGCGTTATTTTGTACCAATTGTAGTTTGGCAATGTTCTTACTGGAGGTCCCTGCAAAGAGAGCGTTGCAGTAATCCAGACGTGACCCAATTATTGCACTAGCAATGGTAAGGCAGTTCAGTTGGGAGAGGAATGGTCTGGCTCCATTGAGCAGTTTAGAGTAGTACGCCGAGGAAGTGGCAACTGCATTCACCTGTCTATCCATGTTAAGATTGGAGTCGAGATAAATGCCAAGGGTCTTGACAGTTTGAGACACCATGATATTGATATTGTCAATGATGAAGGAGCTGTACTGTTTGCCCAATTTGTAGAGGGTGGCAGGAGATCCAATTAGGAGCAGTACAGTTTTCTCTGTGTTTAGGCAGAGCCAATTCTCTGCCATCCAGGATTGGATATTTGGGTAGGTGGAATTGAGGGTGTTCATGTCGGACTGGTAGTCTCCATAGAGGGGGATAAGCACCTGTGTGTCATAATTTGTGTACGAGATGCCCAAGGCGTCCAGCAGAGTGAACAGTGGCCTAGTGAATAGGTTATATAAGGTAGGAGCAATGCAAGAGCCCTGTGGGACTCCTGATTTTGAGAAGACTGGGGGTGGCAGAGGCAGAGTCCAAGAAGACTTTCATAGCCCTATCTTGTAGAAATGAAGCAATCCAAGCACAAGCCTTGGCGGAGAAGTTAGCCACGGTAGTGAGATGGTGGCATAATGTCTTGTGATCCACCAGGTTAAAGGCAGCGGAGAGGTCAAGGAGCAGGAGGAGCGCAGGTTTACCTGCGTCTCGGAGGTCATCAGTTTGATTTTTTAAATCAAGAAGGGCTGTTTCAGTGCCATGACGCAGATGGAAGCCAGACTGCCGCAAGCCAAGGAGACGGTTGTCTTTGAGGAATTTGTGGACTTGCAGGTAGGCTGCTTTGTCCAGGATTTTTAGTAAAAAGGGAACAGTCGTGATGGGTCTGGAATTCCCTGGGGCAGAGGGGTCAAGAGAGGATTTCTTAAGGAGAGGGCGTACCCAGGCTTCCTTAAGGCTGGCCGGACATGGCCCGACTGGAAGGAGGCATTGATAAAGGCGGTGAGGAAAGGGGCAAGTGTAGCGGCGCAATCCTTGATGAGCTGGGCAGGGCAAACATCCCCCTTGCAATTGGATGGTTTAATTGCATTGAGAAGGGCGATGACTTCTGGTTCGCTCATGTCCTTGAATTCAAAGGGTGGACATTCATTCTCGGCAATGGTGACTGTAGCGGTAGAAGGGTTACAGCAAAGGTTGGTTGACAGGTTGGAGAGAGCCTTTTGATGGGTTATAATTTTAGCTTGCACAGCGTTAAGTTTGCCCAACATGGCCGTTTGGATGTTGTTACACCAGCTTGTATCTTTAGACGGAGAGGGAGGTGGAAGGTGGGGTTTTCCAACTCTCTAAAGATTGCAAAAATGTCTTTAGTCCCTGATTTTGCGTTAACATTAAATGAGGCAGATTTTGCCTTCATTATGGCAGACTATCCCTTGGTATACAGGTACCCAACTCTTAGTATAAGCCTGTGCTACCCAAATGGTCTGGTAGAATGGCAGAGTAGCCAGGCTTATCTTAGGACGACAGCGCCAAATCCGATTTTTCAAAAACAAGAGTTTGTTTTGTTATATTGAAGTTGCCCTTGTTGATGACACGTGTTTCGGCTGTGCTAAAAAGCCTTTTTCAAATCGGGGCCTCATCACTCCTTATTTATACAAACTTATAATAAAAAATAATAATAAATGGTATTAATAAATTGGATAGTTTGCCAATTTCAAAATCATACAAATTAGCAACTTTATTGAATGCATCAATCATATATATCAACATTATGTGGGTTAAACCACCGAACAGAAAGATAAATAAAAATGGAGACATGAAAAATGGGGGTGGGGGAAAGGATGGAGAGAGGGCCGGAAGACTGAAGGGGTTTTGATAAAGGGTCAAAGAGTTAAATCACAATCATTATAGATATGGTATGCACGAATATTCAATAGACAGTCTCAGAGAAACAAGGGTTGGCAATGGGGAGGATTCATAGGGTGTAGAGAACAATTAAATATGAGCGTGTCAAAAAAGAGAAAGAAAAATTGACTAAATATAGTTAGTCCATGTACTTCAATGTGTGTGTTACACAAATTTATTTCATTTCATAAAGTAGTTAGGTATTGTTACCTTTAATTGCATGTTCCCATATGTTTGTCTGTCTGATGTTCATGAATAATTGGGGGCAATCCCTTTAAAATAAATGCAGTAATTGAGAACCTTAACATGTGTTGGTTATAATGTAATGGCATCCTTAGATGCCAAGGAGTAGCATTCATTTTAGTTATGCACTGCATGTACTAATTGTCACATTTATCTGTGCTTATATTAAAATTAGCGGAATACTCAGAGGTCAAAGACTCTATTAGTTCTTATTAATCGCACGCTTAGTGCATTACTTGATTTATTCAGGTCGGAAGGTCACAAGTATTCTACTCTAGTTACTCGCTCCCGTTACGTCCAGAATCTGAGTTTTCCTTTTACCCGCACAAGACTACAATTTGTTGATGGTCTCTTTCTAGCACCGTATTGCAAGGACGCGCACCATCTTTTGGGATAACGTCGCTATATTAACTATGAATCCAGGTCTTAAAAAAACGAACAGTGAAGTGTACGTCAAGCAGAGGCGAGAACAATCTGTAAATTTAACTCGACTGTTCGGGGCCTCAACACAGACAATTAAATGGTGTCTTTCTTTTTTATAGACATCTTGAAAAATGTAACTAACCTACTCATATGCATCTGTGTTAAACTATAAGAAGTGCCTAGTGTCCATTTAGAACACCGACATGGGAATAGTACAACCATATTTTAAAAACACAAAGAAACATTTTAGGCTTGTCTATGAAATGCACTTTTCAGATGGGTTTACCCATATGCACACAATACTTACACACATAAGCCCAAATATTAATTTATCAACACAGCTTCGATCGCGGACAGGAGAATGTACCCTTGAACTTCTATCATATATCGATACCGCCCCCATTAAATGGGGAGCCCAATCACTGAACTATGAACTATCAATACAATCTTGGTAGCGTACAGAAGGAACTACCTTTGAGCCCTTATTATACATTATGAGTGCTCTAAATGAGGATCACTGCTATTAAATTCTGCAATCTTTTTATTGCAAAAGCCAATTAAATTGTGCAATTGTGACCCAGCATTTCTCTGTTAAAGAATCTCGGATAGAAGGAATTTTCTCTGTGCACCTATATAAAGCTGCGGCGAAATCTTTAAGCGCAGCCGTGCGTCAACCTCTGCCTTTTAGTCCTAGGGGACAGCAGTGTAGGGGAGGTTCTATTCGCTACTACTCCTCCTTTGATAGATCGAGAGGAGCTGCCAGTCAAAGGGTTCAGCGTAAAAGTACCTGTGGTGGTCGGGGAAACCGAGGTGCCAAAGCCGCTCAGGCAGCTGCCTCTTTGCCTTCAGGTGCTGCCGCAGCTGCTCCAAAACAGTCATGAGGCCATGTGCCATGGTTCGCCGGTTGGCGGCAGACTGTCTCAGCATCTCGAAGAGTGGCGAGCCATTACTTCGGATGTGTGGGTTCTGGATACAATTGTCCACAGCTACTGCCTTCCCTTCCTAAAGCGGCCTCCCGATAATCCACCAGGGAATCTCTTTGAAGCTTCCGGATCCGCTCCTTGTGCAGGACAATTGTCCCTGCTAGAGGAAAGCGCTATAGAACTGGTGCATGTTAGGGAGAATTCTCATAAATGGTGAATTTCCCTTACCTAATGAGTCTCTCAGCAGCTTTGCTGGATTTCTAGGATTTGTTTTTTTCACCTGGTAAGAGTGTGATCCTTTTTGTGTTTTGCTGTGTATGTTTTTACCATTTGTGTGATCTTGGGCTCTGGAGCCTCACCTACTCCATGAGCAGCATTTTTTTGTGTTACCCAGCATCTTCAGTGCAGTGACACAGGGTTGTCTTTTAGACTGCCCACTGACTCAATTTTTCTGGGACTGACCACTGTCTCCCAGAAACATTTAAAGTTGCCGTTAACTTTATGTAGTCTCTTTAAACTACAGACCCAGTACACCCAATCTTACATGGAGTATTGGAAAGGGTTAATTCCTATCCCTTTGTGTCTGTCTCTCTTGGGAGCACTGTTTCGCTCCCTTTACATCAAGACTTGGCTGGTGGCAGTGGTAATTACACTAAATTTTCTACCGCGGTTAACTTATATAACCATGGTATTGTTTTAGGCTATTATATTAGCCTCTTACATAAACCCGCTTGACCAAATGCATTTTAATTTGGTTCCGGCTGGATTTATTCGCCATTTCTTTTTGTTAAAGTCTTTCTCATGTTCTTCTCTGTGCACCAAACTGGGGTTGATTTCTTTGTTCGCCGTCTTTTCGCTGGCTTCTGCACAGAAGCCCTCCTTAAGGCGTCTGAAAGTCTGGGTAGGCAGGATGTGAGGGAGGGGTCTTTGGACCCCTGCCATGGGTTCCCTTGGTATCCCAAGTCGCACTCCTGTTTGATTGGCTAAGGGGACTGTCCTTGCCAGAACAGCCACCCTGCTGTGTGATTGACAGCCAGGCTGTATGAATGGGGAAAAACTGCATAAAAAGCAGGTCTCTGGGACTGGAAAGGAAGAGACGCCACTGGAACGAAAGAACCAATGAGGAGCTGATGGAAGAGGACCCCTTCAACGACTGAACTGCCCAGTGAAGCCCTACTGCAGGTCTGAATCTTCAGAATCCAACAACAGAGAAAATCCGCCAGGAATCTTCTTCCCTTGAGCTGGTGGGACCAACTAGTTCACCCAAACTGCAATCCAGGACCCCTCCTCTGGTTGAATTCGCTGTACAGAGCTACAGGGGGCTTGATAGCCAGGAAGGTCGGACCCTGCTTAGGTTTTAAGGAGCGCACCTTTTATTTGTTGCTTTGCTCTGCTGCTGGTTTCTTCCCTGGGTAGTGCAGGAACCTCCAGTCTTCCTACTTCGTGTCAGTCAGTCGCTTCAGGAACCGTAAGCCTGCAGGAACTACCAGGAACGTCCGCCTCAGCTACATTTTCCTCTCCGTTTTAAGGTTCTGTGCAAACCCGGTTGCTCGTTTCGTTCAGCTGCGGGGAAAGTGTGTGGAATCTTTCTTCAATCCGAAGGCTTGTCCTTCTCTTTGAACTAACTTTTCTACCAACTGTTAGGCAGAAACCTGTGCAGTTCCCTATGGGACCACTGCAAAAGATTTAGGACTACAGGTGTTTGGCAGTAAACCCACTTGGTAGCAGTCTGTACCACACAGATTCACTTGGTAGCTGTGGCTGAGCAGTCAGCCTTCCCTCAAGAAGAGTTAGGCAGTATACAGAGTATTCACAATAGGTCAAGAGCACACAATAGAACAAGTAAACACTGACCAGGGCTTGGTGTAAAAGAGAGATAATTATTTCTTTAAAAAACACATCTAGAAAAACACACAGGCACTAATAATAAGCAATTCAAAAACACGGTCACTAAAAGATATTCGCTCCCTTAAAAGAATATTAGACAAGTCTTAAGTAAAGCCCCACTTATTTCCAGACAGCGGTGAGCGCTTAACGTAGATGGCACTCTAATAGTTCATTTTAAAAAGGGAGAGAAAAGCAGAGAACAAATTGAAACAGATGCCAACACTTTTTCAAGAACACAACAAGGGAGAAAGGCAAAGTAAAACCGTGAAGTTAGAGTTCAAGAGGCCGGATCCACCTTCGGAGGATCCAAACGAAATGTGTCCAAGGTCACACGGTTGCAGTGCACAAAGGTCTTGTAAAGGTTCAAAAAGCAGTTGGACCACAGAAAGGGACCAGTTACAGGGTCAAGGCGGCCAGCCCAGTCCAGAAGGTTAAGGAGTTATTACCTTGTAGCAATCTTTAGAAAGGGAGGCCTGGCGGACACGGTACCTTAAAGTGGTGAGAACGCTCCAGCGGGGGCAGTTGTTCCTGGCAGCGGGTGCAAGTCGGTGCTTCGTCCGTGGGAAGAGAGGATCTCGTCGTGGAGGAAGACAGGAGTCCGTTGCACTGCCAGGGAAGAAACCAGCCGTGGAGTTTCTCAGGTTCAAGGGGCAGTCCGGTGATTCGCGGTTCAGTGGTGAGTGGCTATCCGGCTGCCGGGGTGCTTGGCACGGGCAGTTTAACCACAAACCGGGCTGGGGTGCGAAGAAAGAAAGGAAAACTGGTTGTGCCCACCAGTCAGGGGAAGAAGCCTCTCCAGCCGGAAGATCTTCTCTGTCTTCGGGAAGTGGCGAGTCGGTTCTGCAGGGCTCCACCGGTGGTGTCGTCGTGGTAGGTCGGCTCAGCTTCTCCCTCGTCGGATTCTCGGGTCCTGTGGCGACTTCTGAAGTTCCATTCCCCAAAGCCCTGCTTTTATGCAGAAAACCCCCATTCACTCAGCGTAGCTGTCACTCAAACATGCTAAGTGGTAAGCCGGCCGGCTCACCACTTGGCCCAATCACACAAGAGTGCGACCTGAGTTACCAAGGTAACTCGGTCCAGGGTGCCTAAACCCCCTCCCACACCCCTGTGGTACCCAGACAGAGTGGCACCACTTTTGGAGGCTTCTGTGGAGAAGCCCGCCAAAAAGTAGAACAAAGGGCTCGACTTGGGTTGGAGTCACAGAAGAGAACACAAACGCCTTTTTAGAATCGAGTCCTGGCAAAAAATATCAACCGGCGAATTAATATTAATTAAATAAAACCGGCGGTATGTTCGAGGCTATGAGAATTAAATAATTGGTAGCCTCGAACAATGGGAAAATCCCATAGGGAAGTATTTGCGGTCGAATATAAAAAGTAGTTTCCACTGCCACCAGCCAAAACTCGATCAGGGGGGACAGAGACGTGCCCCCTCGACTAACAGACCCCGGGGCAATCGAATTGCCCTGACCAGTACGTCCACAATATGGTGGTTTGTACTGGTTTCTGTTAATAATTTGGGACTAGTAAAGCCAATGGTGACTTTACATGCCGTGGGAGACAGTAGTCAGTCCCAGGGTATGGAGTCTATAGTAGGGGTGTCACTATGACACCCCTGTGTTACTGAACGGAGGGTGCTGTGTAACACACATAGTAAAAAACACATGAGACCCTATGGAGTAAAGGACCCTGTAGCCCATAAAACACATTAACAGTCAAAGGAACATCATAAATCATGTCCAAGAGTGGGAGAAAAAGAGTCTCACTCTTGGCAGGATAAAAAAACGAACTCCAGAAATCCAGCAAAGCTGCTGGGGGACTCGCTAGGTTAAGAAATTCAGCCTAAAGAGAGAATTCTCCCTAACACCAACCAACCTCGTCTGAAATCCGTGGCACGAACTTTACCGCAAACTACCCTGAACCGTGTGATCTTGAGCAAAAGACTTTTGTCCTATTGACTTTGGCCCTAAGCCTTTTCTACCTGATTCTATCACTTTAGTTCCTCTTGCTCCGTTGCCCTGAGTACTTACCTGTTGGTGTGGTTCATTTTTATTAACTTTGTCTTTCCCTCCCTTTTAAATTGCTGGAGTGCCATTTTGCTCCCACTTCATCTTGTGAGCTTAACTTGTCTGGAATTTAACGGAAGTGGTGTGGTGTATTAAGAGTGTGATTTTTTTAAGTTGCTTATAATGGTGTAATGTTATACAACTGAAGAGTGAAATAAATGTATTTTCTTTTACTTGAAAACCTTGAGTCAGTGTTTGCCTGAATCATAGTAATTGCTGTTCTTTGTGTAACTATTTGATACTGTTCACTTACTCTTGAGATAAGTCTGGCTGCTCAGCCATCACTACCACTTTACTGTGTAGTACAGGCTTGTACCAAAGGTGAATTTGGACTGTCACTATTAGTCTTAATTGTGTGTGGTGTTCCCAAAGGGTACTGCATATAATTCTGCCTAACACATGTAGTGGAGAGGAACAAGGGATGGTATTTCCCTTATTTTTTTGATCCCAAAGAAAGACAGGGGATTGAGACCCATCATGGACTTGCGCTGGTTGAACAAACTTCTCAGGAAGGACAAGTTCAAGATGGTCACTCTTTCTCATGTCCTCCAGGCCCTTCAACTTCAGGAATGGTTTGGTGTCTCCAAACCTACAGAATGCTTACTTTCATGTGCTGATTCATCCCAAGCACAGAAAGTACCTGAGGTTTGCGGCTGGCGACTCACACTTTCAGTTTCGGGTCCTGCCATTCGGATTGACCTCCGCCGAGGGTCTTCACCAAGATAATGGTGGTGGTGGTAGCGTATCTCAGGCGAGGGGAGGATGCACGTCTACCCCTACTTGAACGACTGGCTGATCCTTGGTCTCACCTGCCGCTCCCGCCACAAGCTGGGCTTCTTCCTCAATTTCAAGAAGTTGCATCTGTCACCTTCCCGACAGCTCCAGTACATCAGGTCTGTGTTGGACACGTCCTTGGGGAAGTGGTCGCCTCCCAAGGTGGGGGCTCATCACATTGTGCAGATGGTGGACAAGTTTCAACATGCTGTCATGATGCCTACCCGGACCAAGCCCATCTGCCCCGGGAGCAGGCATCCAGGTGCTTACTAAAAACCCAGCAGCCCCGGGTAGGGGGCTGTCTGGGTACAGTCCTGGCACCATTGGCACCAGGCTCATAGAGGAAATCGGTCCTGGCACCATAGGCGCCAGGCTCATGTACATTACTTACCTCATGCTGACCATGCTGCAATGAAGTCAAGCTAACGTGAGGCCTGAATAGGACTACTTTACTTCAGGGACTATTTTTTACTTCAGTGTTGTTCTGGGGGAACTTCTTACCTGGGACTACTTTGAAGGCTATTTAAACCACGCCCGAACAGCAGCACATGCTTCGCGTTATTCTGCATCCAGTAGCGTAACGCTCACCGTGCCTGCAGTCAGCATCCAGTCTTCTGCCACGCCCGCCTTGAATCCAGAGCTCCTAGAAAAAGAGGAAAGAAGAAGGAAAGGTTAGAACACAGACTTTATTTTAATTCCTTACCTGATTCCAGATCCACCATGTCTTCGAACTTGGAAAGGACATTATTTCTGCACGCGTCGAATCGCCAGCTGCAGCACCGCACCATACTCACCAGTCCTCACAGCATTTTTCGATTCGGCGCTGCCTCCATCATTTTCCTCGCCGAACTCCAGCAACTAGGGGACAAAAGAAATATAAGGTGAGCTGAGAGAGCCAACAAATACAATCTTTTTACCACCATAGACTTACATGATTTACCAACGGAGGCATTATTCTTTAACATCCCGCAACTTCTTACGCCGCACCTGTAAGGAGAGAGAAAACAACAAGTTAAATACACGCATCTTTTACCGGACAGTGTTTGGTAATACAGACTCTTACCTGAACACCATCAGCTGCCACAAGACAATCTTCTCTTGGACCCAGCTGCAACACAAGAAGGGAATGGGACAAGAGTGAACATCGGACATATTGAACTCTTTGGACTTTATACTTACGGGTTCTCGCCAGGATCCTCTGGGTCAATATTCATCCAGAACTCTTCCAACGCCTTCGAACCAGTGAAGTAACTGGTATCTACGCGCCCCTGCATTCCACGCAGGATGGAGAGCTCATCCTTCGAAAACATAAGGTGAGATTACTGAAAGGGAATATCGGAGGTGATTAGTGGGGAGAACAGTGGGGTGCCATTACTAGAATCCACGGGTGGCTAAATCCCTTTTTCCACTTGTAGGAGAATACTTCTACGGGTCAAGCAGACGAGATTAGGCGGGCCAGTCCAGTCTGTCATCTCTGCCCTACGCTTCACGTTGGAGGAGACCGCAGCTGTCCGGGTCCGATCGACGCCCCTGTGGGAGCCAGGTGAGCGTAACACATGCCCAGAGTCTCCCGGCTTTCAAATTCTTAAGGCAGCTCGGCCTCATGGTATCCTGAATTTTTCTGGTGCCAGAGGCCAGGCTGAGGATCAGATCCCTGCAATGGGTCCTCAGGATGCAGTGGTCGCAGTTCACAGGCAAGATGACGGGTCCATTTCAGATTCCACTCTCGGTCTCCAAGGATCTTCTGTGGTGAGCCAACGAAGGGAACTTGATGAAGGGGGAGCAGTTTTGGCAACCATGGCCGGAGGTGACTGTAGTGACTGCTTCCCTCACAGGATGGGGCGCTCATACCGACGACTTTACCGCCAGCGGTCGTTAATCTCCGTCAGAGTCCAAACTCCACATCAACCTGTTAGAGTGGAGGGCCATCAGGTTAGCCCTGAAGGCTTTTCTGCCGTCTGTGTGGGGGAAGAGTGCCCTGATCATGACGGACAACACAGTGGCCATGCATTACCTTAACAAAAAAGGGGGGGGGATAGGGTCACTCCCGTTGTGCAGAGAGGCAATGCAGCTCTGGTTCTGGGCCATACAGCAGGGAGTTTCACTCTCGGCAGTTCATCTGGCTGGAGACGAAAATGCAATGTCGGACGCTCTGAGCAGGCAGAGCCACAGTCTCTCATGAGTGTGAGTTGGCTCAGGAAGTCCTTCTGGAGAGAGGAGTCTTGCGTATGAGACGCATTCATAGTGGATTAGTCATTCCCACTGCTGCACGTGTTTCCTCCAGTCCCCGTCATTCCTCAAGTGTTGCGGAGGTTACAGAGGTTCGGATCCCACATGATCCTCATTGCTGCGGATTGGGCCAGGAGAGCGTGGTACCCGGACCTTCTAGAAATGTCCATCTCATCCCCGCTGTCTTCCCTATCGAGAGGATCTGCTCTTGCGAGAGGGGGGGGGTCAGGTTCTCCATCCAGGACTCAACCTTCACACTTGGTATCTGAAAGGTTGCGATATAAGGACTTGGACCTCCCGGATGATGTGATGGAAGTGTTGCTTTCGGCCAGAAGGCCAGCAACAAAATCCCTGTACCGTTGCCGTAAGTTTTGCGACTGGTGCAGAGGACAGAATGTTGGTCCTTTTCGGTGTTCCATTCCTATGGTTTTGTCTTTCTTACTTTCTTTGGCCCACAGGGGCCTTCAAGTTGATACCATTAGGAGTTACCTGGCGGCGCTGTCTATATTTAAGCGCTTGTCTGAAGAATGTTCTTACTTAAGATTCCTTTGATTTCTCAATGTCTTAAAGGACTGACTAATGTGTTCCCGCTGTCCCCTTTCCAGGTGCCGATTTGGAATTTGAATTAATTTCTGATGGGTGCTCCGTTTGAACCTTTGCACTCTTGTCCTTTGAGATTATTTTCCTTCAAGACTGTGTTCTTGGTTGCAGTTACTTCCGCTCGCAGAGTGAGTGAATTGCAGGCACTTTCATCTAAGCCTCCCTTTACTGTGTTCCACGAGGACAGGGTTGTACTGAGGATACGTCCTTCCTTTCTACCTAAGGTAGTGTCTGAATTTCATTTGAGTCAGGTGGTTCTTCCGCCTTTCTATCCTCCTCATCCCGGTAAGGAAGAGGAGCGACTCCATAGGTTGGATCCTAGGAGAGCTCTGAGCTTTTATATTTCTAGGATGGCCAGGGTCAGAGTGGACGATCAACTCTTTGTGGGATATGCTGGAGACCGATTGGGCCAAACTGTTACCAAGCAGACCTTGTCCAGGTGGATTATCCTCATCATTTCTGAATGCTACCGATTGGCGAGTATGGACACCCCTGAAGGGTTGCAAGCTCATTCCACTTGGGGCGTGGCTACTTCCACAGCCCTACAATGGGGGGGGGGTTCCTATTAGGAATATTTGTGATGCAGCCTCATGGGCGTCTATCCACACCTTTTGTTAAATATTATTCCCTAGATTCCATCCTTGGTCAAGATATGGCCTTTGGGAAGACGGTTCTTTATTCCTCCATCTGATTGGGTACTCTACATTTTTTTTCCCTCCTCCATTTTATGGTAATGCTTTGGGAGTCTGTCAAAGATGTGGAGTACGTTGGAGGACACAATCCATTCGAAGAACAAGTTACTTACCAACTGATAACGTTCTTTCGATTGGATGTTCCTCCAACGTATTCCACATCACCCTCCCAGCCTGCCCCTCAGGAGAATTTCCTGTGCGATTGCAGCTTACGTTTCCGCAAGGCTATGTGCAGTCAAGCAGTCATTGGATTGGTGCCACACTTTATGGTGGGAAAAAACATTAACTGAGGCTACGGGCGCCATGCGTCCGATTTATAACATCCGGTGACGTCACCTTTGATGGAGGCCTTCGAGGGACATCGACCCGACGACATCAGCGCAGGACACCCTCTGCCGGAAAAAGTTTCCGAAGTGCACAGCTGTGGACATTACATGTCAAAGATGTGGAATACGTTGGAGGAACATCCAATTGAAAGAACGTTACCAGTTGGTAAGTAACTTGTTCTTCTACCATATTACTAGTAAAGAAGCACACTTGCATAGATTATAGGTAAACAGTAACTGCAATCCGATCATATTCACAGCAGACAGTCTGTGGGGAGGAAAAGGATGGTTATACATACCTTAGCAGTTTTAGAGGTGCTAGTAACACATTTGAAGGCTTCTAATGCTTTGTGAATCCAATCCCCAACTAGCAGTGTAGGAGTGAATAAAAAGTCGTATGTAGCAGCTGGAAAGGTGACATTCAGGATACTTTAGTCACTATCATCAAAATGCTTAGTAAGATAACACAAGTTATAGTGGCCTTGCGAGGAACACTCTAAAGGACATGAGCGGTAAAGCCTGAGCCAGAGGTATGGGTGGACACCCAAACACCTTGTAACTCACTCCAGTCACACTGGAGCAACTTTTCGGCTTACGGTAGGATCTATCTTTAGCCCCACAGTACCTTAGGTTGGAAGAGGCAAACATAGCTGGTTTCTCTTCTGTGCACCAGGGATGGACCCATCCTCTGATTCCTTGGTCTGGTGATGAAAGCAAGGACTCAGAATGGGATGTCACAGCAGCATTTGTGAGAGAGGACCCTGGGCATGGATTTCTTCGGTCTCCTTGGTTGGTTTGCGGTTTTGGCACCTTTTTATCAGCTCCAACAAAGGACGCTTATCACCCGGTCTATCTTCTTCAATTCTGGAGCTCTGCACTCTGGTGAGGGGACTTGGATGAGTGGGATCGTGCCTCAGGAGGTCCAACTGGAGCTCACCAAAGTTCTGGGCGGATTCGGCTTCACAAAGATGTTGCACTGCAAATGGGTTGGAGGTCTACTGGGATTCGCGGTTTGCAGCCCTGTAAGGTCTCAATGATAAAAGCAAACTATTCTAATCCGACGCTGAGTTTGATGATTAACAGACAATTATTGGGTGTAGTCAGGGTATCTAGAGGAACAAAACAGGGGTGCCCTTTGTCCCCATTGTTATATGCGATTCATTTGGAACTGTTCTTGGCCACAATAAGGGAAACGTCAGAAATTGCTGGAATCCCATTTGGAAAAAAGATCCATAAAGTAGCCGCATTTGTGGAGAATATGCTCTTGACACTTACAGACCAGGAAAGGTCTATTGGGGCCTTTAATAGGGAATTGACAAATTTTGGGTCAGTAGCAGGGTTATAAATTAATGCTCACAAATCGGAGGTCCTGAATTTGGCACTACCAGTGAAGAAGGAAAAGAAGCTTAAAGGGGCTTTTCAATATAGTTGGGCAAGCAAGGCTGTAAAATATTTGTATTAATTGATTTATAAAGTGCCTTACACCAAAGCGCTGTACAGTGGAACAACTTCATACATAAAAACATAAACAATATAACGGTGGAAGCAAAATTACAATATGAATCAATCAACAAAACAGTGAGAAGAGCAATTAACGGAAGGGGATAGGTAGAATAGGGGAGTGGGACTGGGTGAGGGGCAAGGGTGGTGATTAGGAGGAGGGAAGGGGAAGGGTGAGAGAGGGGGGAGGCAGGGGAGGGAGATGGTCAAGGGGAAAGAATAAGGAGGGAGGGGATGCAGAGGGGTTTCAAGGAGGAGAATGGAGGAGGAGAGATTTAAGGGACGTGCGGAATGAGGTGAAGGTGGGGGTGGAGCGAATTGCAAGAGGAAGGGAGTTCCAGCGCAGAGGTGCTAGGAGTTGGAAGGAGCGGAAACAGGGGGAGGCACAGGGGGACAGAGGTACAGTGAGAAGGAAATGGTCAGCGGACCGAAGGGAACGGGAAGGGGAGTAGAAAGAGAGAAGGGAGAAGGGAGGAGAGATGAGGGGGAGCGAGACCATGGAGAGATTTGAAGACAAGGCAGAGAGAGTGAAATTTAAGTTGGGAGTGAAATGGAAGCCAGCCAAGGTAAGAGAGAAGTAGAGATGGAGTCCCGGGGGAGGTAAGGAAACAGAGGGTACGAACAGCAGAGTGGTAGATGGATTTAAGAGGGGCAAGATGAGACGTAAGTAGTCCAAAGAGTAGGGAAGAGCAGTAGAAGATGAGTGAGGTGATTAAGTGTTTGGTAGCATGGAAAGTGAGAGAGGGACGGGTTTTGCAAATATTGAAGAGGTGGTAGCGACGGGTGAGAGAAGTGAGGGAAATATATTGGGAGAAGGAGAGAGTGGAGTCAAAGAGAACGCCTAAATTACGAGCTTGGAGAGAGATGGGGAGATTAGAGGGAGGATTGTGAATGAATGGGGGAGGAGAGGGAGGAGAGGGAGGGGAAGAGAGTTGGAGGGAAAGAATATGACTTCAGTCTTGTCAGTGTTAAGAGAGAGAAAGCCGGAAGACATCCAGTTCTTAATGGCAGTTAGGCAGGAAGAGAGTTTTTGGTGAAGGTCAGTTGAGAAGGAGGAGAAAGAGAGGAGTGGAGTGTCATCGGCATAGAAATGGTGGGAGATGCCAAACGAGGAGATAACAGGGGCAATGAGGGAGGTGTAAAGTGAGAAGAGGAAAGGACCAAGCACCGAACCTTGGGGTACGCCGTATTCAAGAGGATAGGTAGGAGAGGACCGGCCACCCCAGGAGACAGTAAAGGAGCAGGAAGAGGGGTAAGAGGATAACCAGTTGAGAACAGAGCCTTTGAACCCAAAGGAGGAAAGAGTGTGAAGAAGGAGGGGATGATCGACAGTGTCAAAGGCTGCGGAGAGATTGAGGAGAATAAGGATAGAGGCTTTCTTGGCATGGCGAGCAGAGAGGAGGGAGTTAAGGATAGAGGTGAGAGCAGTTTCAGTGGAATGTTTGGGACGGAAGCCAGATTGGGAGGGTGGTAGGAGAGAGAAAGTAGTGACAAAGGATGAGAGCTGAGAGTAGGCGAGGCGCTCGAGAAGCTTGGAGAGGAATGGGAGAAGAGATGTAGGTCTGAAGTTGGATCAACATTACTAAAGATATTGAATCATTATTCTCAGCAAACTATTCCCCCCGACCCCCCATACTGAGGAACATTAGAAACATGTTACTAGATTGGGGTCCGTTTACGATATCATGGATAGGAAGGATTAATGTTCTGAAGATGGTTATTCTCCCAAAACACTTGTATTTTATTTATGATGCTACCATCGAGAGTAACCAATTCCTTCTGTTGAGCTGTCCATAGGCACATAAAGAAATTCAAATGGACAATAAAGAAACCTAGAGTTGCACTACTTGTAATGACCCTGCCAAGAAATATGGGCGGGATGAGAGAATCGGATATCCAGGCATATTACTTGGGAGCACAGACCAAGGTAATTATGGACTGGCTAAAAGATGACAGGCAAAAGGTGTGGAGACAAATGGACAAAGCGGTAGCGGGAGGTCATCTCGAGGGAGTGCTTTGGAAACCTAAAAGGGATAGACAACCCAATATCTACCGCAGTATAATTGGATCTCTAGTGGGGGACTCGTGGGGCGAATTGATAACCAGAGCGGGATGTACCACTTTTCCATCGCCATTTACCCCAATATTCCACGATCCACATCCTTTTCTCTGGGGGTGGGAGGGTCAAGTTTCAGCAAATGGGAAAAGGGCGGATGTCTTAAGATACGGGATATGTTTGAGGGGGGAGAGATCAAATCCTTTAACAAGTGCAAACTAGACTTTTCACTGGAGGAGGGAGGGGTAGAGATTATGATTCTCAGCTGAGACACTGGTTGCTGAATCCAACAATTAAGAGGGCAGCAATAAGATCCCTAACACGCTTTGAAAAACTATTATCAATTTACAGGGATAAACATATTGTGGGGACAATTTATAAGTAAATCAAGCAAAATGAGGAGGTAGGCTATAGATGGTATATGAAGCAATGGGAGGTATCATTGGGACAGCCGATTGACGAGGAAGCAACTATGGATAATTATCCCCAAAATCACAGGTCAGTCCAACTACAGGAGATATGGGTAAAGCTGATGTTCCAGTAGCACCTTCGGTGAGGCTCTATAATTTCTTCCGGAAATTCCAAGGCATGTTGGAGGAAGTGCGGTGCGAAGGGGTCGTGGAGTCACATCTGGTGAAAGTGCCCGCAGACCCAACGGTTTTGGTAAATGATTAGGGAGGCTGTAGAGGAAATTGTGGGGATCAAGGGAAGGGGAAATATAGGCCTCGCAATCTTGTGTCTTGGAGTACTTGAAGAGCTAGCTTCAAAAGCACAACGCAAGGTTTATGTGATTTTAAATGATGGCAGGGGCATTGGTGATTGCTCAGAAGTGGAAATCAAGGGAGCCGCCTACCGAGCATGAATGGTTGGGAAAGGCGTGGCACTTTGCGGCTTTATAATGGGTATCTTACTCCTTACAAGGGAATCACCAGGGATTTGTGGTGGACTGGGACTTGGTAATGAAATTCTTACAGATGGACTGCAGAGGAGTATAATGCCTGAGAAAGATGAAACTTTTGGGTCTGGTTTAAACTGTGGGCTCCAGCCTCGGAGGCCCAGGTTCTATACGGGGTAGAAGAGAAATCTAATGGCAGAAATGCAACGAAATCTTTATGGAAAGTTGGACGATTCATCAGGTGGGGGAAAGGAGACATGCATTGGACAGTGGTTGGGACGAAAGGGTGGAGAGAGGATCCATGGAGTGGGGAGTTATAAAAATGTTAATGAAAATGGCAATAAAAACATATGTGAGAAAATAATTGGTAGAGAAGATGTTTTGCCACGCGCCTTCTGATCCATTAAATTGAAGGTCACTCCATCACAGACTGCCTAGTCGTTACCAAGAGGAGCAAACTTGCGGGGGTGTTAGGGAGAATTATCATTTCTGTGCTAATTCCCTTCAACCTTAGAGACCCCCATCTCTTTTGCTGGGCTTTGAACTTTTTCATTTTAACCCTGGAGTGAGTGACAACTTTTTCTCACTCCCTCATGTGTTTTTACTAGATTTGGATTTGGTGTTTTTACTGTTTTTGGAGTCTGACAAATTCCATAGCCATCTGCTTTTTGTATGGAGAGACACAGCACCTGGAGTGCAATGTAACTGAGAAATCCTTTAGATTTCTTTTAAGGTTTAAATACCTTTTCTTGGGAGAACTACAGTTCCCAAGAATCGTAAAGTGAAATTTACTTTACTTACCTTTTCTCTTTGTAGGTGCAGGACACACCATCGTATGTGGAGTGCTGGGGATTACTTAGTAGTCCCTTATCCTACATTCTCATGTAACATTTTTTGTTACACTCACTACTTTAAATTGCTGGTGGCAGTGGTTTGCCTTTTCCTACCATTGTGCTTTTCAACCACAGGCTGAACCCTCAGCTGCAGTACAGCACCCATGGGTGACTATTTTGTCAAAATGGGCCCTGTCGTCTTTCTGTTTGTGGGGGTCTTTCTTGGGTTTTACTCTGTGTGGAGACAGGTTTGAGCCCTTTGTTTGTCTTGCCTTGAAGCCCACCACTGGCTCTAGTATGTCTGGAAGGACAAGATGTTAGGGAGGGTCCCTAAACTCCCCTGTCCTTTCTCTCTAGGAATGCCTGAATGCAACTAATCCCGATTGGCTGGCTGTGTGATTGACAGCCTAGGCTGTACATGAATGGAAGAAACCTGATTTAAAGGAGAGGGTTTTGGGACTACAGGCGGAGTCGACCACTGGGAGAAACACCTGATTAAGAAACCGTGAACGAAGCTTGCTGCAATCCCCTGGACCTTTGAATTGCCAGGTTAAGCCCTGCTGCTGTGCTGAACTCCTTTTTCACTTCGACAGAAGCTCCGGACGAAACAACCTCTCCCCTTGGGTTAGTAGGACCAATTAACCCTGAGACGAACTCCACTGGACCACCATCGCCGTCTGACTGTGCTTCTTCGTTGCTGTGAGAGCCCAATGCCAGGGGTAGAGTGTCCGTAGTAGAGTGCAACGTCTGCCGCGGAACGGATCGTACCTGAAGCTCCAGGTACTCCTAAGGACCATCCTGAAGCAGGACCTCCAGATCCACAGTCCCCTCACCAGAGTGCCGGAACGAGGGAGCAAAGGGAGTCCAACCAGTGTCCGAGATCTGCATCAGTGCTGTTTGACCTAAATGCCGCCACAGGAGCCCTCCAGATGTCATCCCCCTTGTCCCCACGACTGAGGCTCAGGAACAAGGGTCTGCACCGCTGTGGCAAGACAGAATCCAGCTGGACCACTTTTCTTCAGACCAGAGGTACTGTTTAGGCTTGGGGTACTTGCCTTTAGCTGCACTCTTCTCAGTTGGGAATTGCATTGGCTTACCGTTTCGAGTTGATTTCAACTCTCTTCTCACAGGCTTAACAGCTTGTGACCTTACAAGTTATTTTTCTAACAAACTCTCTAACTTTGTGCAAGACATTGATTTAAGAAGTGCCTCAGATCCATAGACGGTGTACAAAATAACTGTGGCTTTCCTGGCTCCCTGAAGAAACTTCCTGTCCATTGACTTTGATACTGTTTGTCCCTCATAGTTGGTAGCTTTTATACTGTTACTGCTGGGAAAGGGTCATCTAGATTTCATTAGAAGATTTAGTTGTCCTCACATGTACTGAGAAACTGTCTAACCTTTTTCTGTCCCTAACCTTTCGTTTCTGCAACCTCAGAATCTGCAAGTATACTAGTGAGATATATAAATGCCATTACTGTCCTTGTGATTGAACGTCACCTCAGGGTGTAGGAATTGTGTAAAAAGCATATCAAAAGATCATCCATTAACTTGTTTTGATTCTGAAAAGTAATTTTAAAGTATATTTACATTGTTACAAAGAATTGCCTTTTTAAAGAACGCATATTTAAAAATTGATTATTAAATAATAACTATTTATAACAGAAACCTGGAGTGTAAGTGTTACTTGGCTACTTGTATTTTACTGATTTCATTTGTACAGCTCTACAGCTCACATTTACCCCTCTTGAGATAGGTATTACCCACATTGTTCGAATACAATTGTTCAAATGAACAATTGACCTAATTTCAAGGGTCTGAATTTTGGTGGGGGTTTTTGCTTTGGGTGGGTGGTTGCGGGGGGTTCCCCCCCCCGCATATATGTAACAAGTGACCTTCAAAATTCGGTCCGTTGTGAAAAGGTCAATTGTCATTCGAGCAATTGTGACTCAAACAATTCGTATACAACCTTGAGATAGGCCTGGCTGCTCATTCACACTACAAACCTGTGTAGTACAGACCTATACCAAAAGGTGGGTTACCTAATACGAAGCAGATAAGTGTTGTGTAGTCTCACAGTGTGTGACTACACCAATTCTTACCTAACATGGTTCCACTGTCTACATCAAAATCTCCCCCGATAAAGACTGCAAAACAGCTTTACGCCCTGGTAAGCATATAACTTTTGCTGCCTACAGCACCCGCATAGCTAACAATACAAATCTCCTTGATCGCTATAGTGATGTCAAGTGGGGACTAATGCAAGAGGGTCTGCAAAGTGAACCAGAGCCTACTAGGTCACAGCTTCTGGCAGTGGTGCATGAGGGACATCAAGTGACACAAAACATATGGAAAAACACCCTTGACTGCAGAGACTGCAGGTAGGGTATTGGCCGCTATGCATGGCTTAACAATTCTGGATTTGAACCAGAGATGCAGTCTTTGCTTATTAATAAACCCATTGAGGACTCATCCCTCTTCGGCAAGGCGTTGGACGCCACCTTTGAGACCATGAAGAAGCATGAGACTTCTCTTAATTAGATCTCGGCCAAGCCATATGTACAGTGCAGGGTCTTCAATACCCTCCGTTTCTTTCATGGGCAGTCATTTCCCAGCTCAGCTCGAGGGGCCTATGGGACTGGAGGATCTCCCTGGTATTCCGGCCAGGGAACAACCGGCAACTTTCAGACCCCTCTACAACAAGGATTTCGACGGGGCAAATGTAGGGGAAGAAATGCAGCAGCCAAAAGCTTCCCTGCAAGCAATTGACTGTGATTCAGGTCCCCTCTCAGGCTTCCCCAGTAGGGGGACTAACATGCTTCACCCATGCATGGGAGGGAATTACCTCAGACCAGTGTGTGTTCAAGACCGTAAGCAGAGGCTATTGTACCAAGCTTCTCCACCCACCCCGATACCACCCTCCGAAAAGCAGAAGACTATCTCCAGAACATCTCCACATCCTCCTGGAAGAAGTACAGACCCTCCTGCATGAGGGAGCAATTGAGGTCGTCCCAGATCTCCAGGTAAATGAGGGCATTTATTCAATATACTTCCTTGTACCCAAAAAGGATCTAACCATGCGCCCTGTATTAGGTCTGCAAACAAGTATCTCAAACCTCAAAAGTTCAGGCTGACCACGCTGCAGGAGTTAATCCCGTTGCTGAAGCCAGGGGATTACATGGCCACCTTGGATATGAAATATGCATACTTTCATATTTCAATGTTGCCAGCGCACAGACAGTACCCCAGGTTCAAGATAGAGAACCCTCAATATAATTTCAAAGTACTCCCCTTCGGCATTGCCTCAGCCCGGAGGGTGTTTACCAAGGTACTGGCAGTGGTGCAGCAGCTCACATGCACAGGCAGTCCATTCCAGTGTACCTCGACGACTGGCTCATAACAAGAGACTCGCACCAGGTGAATCCGTAAAACAGCCAGCAGACGACCTATCTTCTTTTAAGCATGGGGTTCTCCATCAACGAGAAAGTCAAGTCTTGTCCTCAGTGTAGTCAAACCATTTCTGGGGGCCCTAATTCAGACAGAAGACTTGCTTGTTTTCCTCTCCAAAAAGAGGGTTCAAAACATGTTGTTCCAGGTACCTCAATATATGGCCAGTCAAGTAACCGTACGGAAATTCATGCGGCTGCTAGAGATGATGGCGTTCTGCATTTTCCTGGTTCCACATGCCTGTCTGCGCATGCGTCTTATGCAGGAGTGTCTCTCGAGCCAATGGTGTCAGGCAATTGGTCAGTGGGGAGATCTAGTGGTTGTATCGATAGCCAGAGTTCAGTCTCTGCAGTGGTTGTCGCAGGAGAACCTTCTGAAAGGGAAATCCTTTGCCACCACTGGAGTAGAAGCCACGACTGACGCATCCCTCTCCGGGTGGGAAGCACACCTCCTACAGCAGACAACGCACATCATGTGGTCATAATCATTAGCAACCAAACGCATCAATCTGTTGGAACTACTTGATATATTTAAAATCCTTACAGACAGCACTACAGCCATGTATTACCTAAACAAACTGGGGCACTTTCCAGGACTGCCCAAAATGTCACAGAACATTTGAAAATGCCTACTCAAACGTGACATGTTCCTCCCGTCACAACATGTTCCAGGGGAACACATTCTTCTGGCGGACGTGCTCGGCAGAGACTTGCAGCTATCCGTAGAACACAAGTGGTGCTTGCAAGAACACATTTTGCACAACTTCCTTGCAGAATGAGGTAATCCAGACATTAGCCTTTTTGCAACACTGAAGATTGCGCAATGCCCAGACTATGCCTCCAGGTTCCCCCAGAGACAGTGCAGGGGGGAGAATAGTCTGTGGATGACATGGTCAGGGAGATTTGCTTACACTTTTCCTCCAGTTCCCCTGCTCAACAGGATAGTGTACAAGATGCACTAGGAACAAGTTACAGTAATCCTGATCTAATAAATGGAAACGTTTTGTCACTTGGTGCAGTACTAAAAAAAACAACCCTATTGACTGTTCACCTACACACTTTGCCCTTTATCGAACCCACATCTTGGACTCAGGACTTGATTTCAACTCACTAAAGGTCCACCTTGCTGCCCTCTCTACTTACACCACATCTCAGTGCATGATTTCTTTGTGAAAAATTCCAATGATTAAAGCATTCATAGAAGGGGTAAAAAGAATTCACCCTCCTATTTCTAATCCAACTCCTGTATGGGACTTGAATGTTGTTCTTACAGGACTAATGGGGCCTCCTTTTGGGCCAATGCGCAAAGCTAGTCTTATGGATATCACCTATAAGGCCGCTTTTCTAGTGGCTATTACCTCTATTAGGAGAGTTGGTGTACTGCGGGCTCTCTCAGTTCAAGACCCATCTGTTACCATTCATAAGGACAAGGATTTTGCTATGCACGCACCCACGCTTTTCACCTGAATTCATTTCTATGTCCCATGTGAACCAAACCATTGATATTCCAACTTTCTTTCGAAATCCCACTTATTCAGCTGAAAGAAGCCTCCATACACTAGATGTTAAAGCATTGGTGTATTACCTTGATCAAACCTAAACCACTTCGAAAGACATACCAATTCTTTGGGCCTCATTACGACCCAGGCGGAATGGGTTTAACGGCGGCGGTAATGGTGCTGGTGCCGTTAAACTCATTCTGCCCTATTACGAGATTCCCTCGCAGGATCAGCTCTGGACGTCTGGTCAGACCAGACGTCCTTTGCGGGTCCCGCGAGGGGACCAGGGAGCTAACAACGGGCCCGTTGTTAGCTCTCTCCCCATTCCCATTGAGCCCTATGGGGGCTCAAATGGGGATGGGTAAATTGAATGAGGAATCACTGGGTCCTCCAAGGTTGGAATGGCCTGGTAATTCCTCATTCAAGGAACCCGAGCTTGGAGGCGGCCATGCCGCAAATAGCGGCATGGCCACCTCCAAACTCGTAATGAGGCCCTTTGTCTCTGTTGCTAATGGTAGGGAAGGGGACCCTGTCTCCAAGTCGGCAATCTCTAGATGGATCTTTAAATGCATCCAAATGTGTTACTCTCTAGCTAAGGAAGATTTACCCTTTACACCTAGAGTGCATTCTACTCAAGACACAGGAGCTACTATAGCTTTTATTACAAATGTTCCTCTTGATTCTATTTGTAAAGCAGCTACCTGGAGTTCTGTTTACACTCACCATTACTGCTTAGACACTCTCTAAGACAGATTCTCAGGCGAGTCAGGCGGTGCCAAGACATCTCTTTGCTACCGTTACTTCACACATCCCACCACCATCTCCTGGTACTGCCCACTAGTCTAGTCACAGCATCTGATTCTAAGCAGAAAGACAAGCATTGTAACAGAAGACATGCATTGCTCACCGTAAGCGTATTTTTGGTGCTCCCATCCCTCCTCCTCTCTTGGAGTTGAAGGAACATATACATCTTACACCTTCTTGTCTGCTGTACTCAGTCACGCGTTCTGAGGCTCCCTCACGGCAGAACAAAAGCAACCGGGAGGACCTCGAAGCGTGAAGGATCTTGGGTACACTACACCTCACGTTTGGGATAGTGTTAGTCACGCCGATGTCGGCGTCCCTTTTGGATATTCGTAAAAGAATGCAGTACTCTGATTACCACTAGATGTCTGACTAGCACAGCATGTGAATCTAAGCAGATACAAGCACCAGCAATACGATTACGGAGAGTAATGCATATCATTACTTGCCATTACTTGTTTTCATAGTGTGTTTTCTAGGCCTAAAGTAAATATAGTATTTGTATAACTGTGTGTAATCCTTGGTATTTCACTGTTTGGACTTATTGTGGACCCTTCACCCCCATTCACCTCTCCTGGGATTTAGCCTTGGCACCTCCATGCTACCATGATTGGTTTGGCTAAACTCCCAGAAGTTGCTCCCTGTTCACTATAACAAGGGTGCCTCCTAAACATCTGTCCACCAGGCTAGAGTTTAGAAATATATTATAACAGTACTTCCAGGGGGTGGGCTTCCCAGCCTAGGTCTGTTTATTAACCTGTTTTTTCACATGTACAAGTTCAAAATGGTCACTCCTGCCCAGATCCTGCAGGCCCTGGACATGCAGGGTTGTTCCCTGGATCTCCAGAATGCATTCCTCCATGTGCCCAGTAGGATGTTCCACCAATTCAAGTTCCTGCCATTCAACCTTCATCACCAAGCTTCTGGCTGTGGTAGTGGCCTCAGAACAGAGGGTATCCATGTGTTTCCCTATCTGGATGACTGGCTTGTCAAAGCTCGCGCACCAGACGAGGCACCAGCGGTACCGGACGTGCAGCCTGTTGCACAGTTTGGGCTTCTCCCTGAACTTCAGGTAGTCTCAGGCTTCGCCGTACAGTCCGTCCAATTCATCAGGGCGGTTGAGGGGACACTCCTGGTTTCGGGCCTTCACGCCCGAGGACAGAATAGCATACAGGTTTCATGTCTTTCAATCACAGGGAAAGAGTCCTGCCTCAGCTTTTCTGCACTTTCTGGGTCTCCTGGCCTCCTACACCGTTGTAGTGCCAGAGGCCAGTTAGCTCATAAAGTCGTTTCGGTTGCTTCGGAATTGCCAATTGTCTCTGTTTCAGGGATGCACATCAGATGTTTTTCCGTTCTCAGCACAGGTGGAGTGGTGGTCCCAAAGAGACAACTTACTCTGAGGGGCGTTGGTCCGACAACCCTGTTCCCAACAAACTCTAGCAACAGATAAGGGTGGGGAAAGCTCCCCTCCAAACCATCAGAGTGCCGGGAGCACATCAACTTGCTAGTGTTGAAGGCTATCCGGCTGAGCCTGGTCGCCTTCCTACCCTCTGTACAAGGCAAGGCTATGCTGGTCCTAATGGACAACACGGTAGCCATGCAGTACCTTAACAAGCAGGGTGTTGTGGGCTTCTTGCTTCTGTGCTGAGAAGCAATGTGGTTGTGGTTCTGGACTCTGGCGAAGTTGTCTTACGGCGGCTCACCTGGTCGGCTAGGAGAAACGTGCTGGCAGACTCATTGAGCAGACAGTCTTCCTAGTGGAGATTTTCTCACTTTAGGAACTCCTCAAGTGGGTATCTTCACTCCCAGTGTGAACAGGAAGTGCAAGTGGTTCTTCTCCAGGCAATTTCCTCGACAGGGAGCTTTGGGGGATTCCTTGACAGTAGACTGGGACTTGAATCTGCTCTATGCGTTCCTGCCGATCCCTGTTATTCTACTAGCTCTCAAAGCATTACACGCGTTTGGGTCCACAATGATCTTGTTAGCTCTGGCTTGGGCTTCAAAAATGAAGACCCTAACTTTATAAATTCAATAGCTATGTTGAATATGGTCTTGTGCCCAAGTCACAAAGTTCCTTCACAAGGCTGGAAGAGTTCTTGTAGTGCTGAAAAATTTTCCAGAAGACTTCTCAAAGATTTTATAGTTAAATAAGATAGTTTTTAAAGCTGTTCTAAGAGATATAAAAAGTAACGTTTAAAAAGGGATGGAATAAATCAGTTCTTCATAATGTTTATTATAGGGGAGATGGGGGCAGCTGTAAGTATACTGATTACTCAGTACCTGTACTCTGATTTTACGAAGTGACTTGACAGATTGACCGGGAGTCGCTAGAAGTAGGTTTTCCTGCTGTTGCATCCAGTAGAAGAAGCCCAGGAGCTGTGGGTGCAGGGAAGATTTCGGTCAAGTCCAGGAGCTGAGTTCAACCCTTTCTGATGAAGTAATAGAGCAAGTACCGATGCAGGTCTCTTCAGGACACTCTACCAGATGGGGGGGTGGCTGGTTCCAGCAACAGTGCCCACACACGGGTGACAGCAGGCATACCGCCAGTCTCAAACAAAGACGGGCTTCAAGGACCATATCTCCTGACGCTGCGAGGCTGAAGCTTGGCAGGAAGGTGACCTGTAGGACGAGCTGGTGACCTCTTAAATTCCCGACGAAAACCCGGAATGGCGACGCTTCTGGCACGGCGCCCCAATTCAGACCTAGTCAATCAGCCGGGTGGTCCAGGGACGATTCCAAGGACTCTAGGCGGTAGGACTACAAGACGTCGAGACTGGTTGGTCCCACCAGTCCAACGGTCAATGCACCGCAAAGGTCCTTCTTGTATCAGGTAGTCCAGCAGGTCTTCACCGGGGCAATTGAAGGGAAGGTTGCCAGACCTCTTCAGGAGTTGTCCATTGGTCTTCAGTTGGCTGCACAGCTACACAGAATACTTGGCTCCATTGCTGATCTGCTGGAATGGCTGCAGGACTCCTTATCCCAAATCCAGGCTCATGGCAAAAACTAGCCCACCAATTGTAAGGTTCTGCAGCACTCAAATCAGCTAGCAGCGGTCCAGTTGGGGACCACTATGGGTTTCACTTGTGCATGCACACTAGACTTTCAGGCACCACAGTTTGTGGACTGGGATCAGACAGTCAAACCCACTTCCTGTGTGAACACACAAATGGCATGCACTAGCCCGAGAAAATGGACTTTCCCAGGCAAATGCATGACAATATTGGGTATTTCCTGGCCTGAGAAGGCAGGAAGGGCAGAAATCATAATGGCCAAAAGACGAGCACAAGACTTAGTGGCATGGCCATTTCAGGATGCTAGCCACGTTTTAGTAGCCAGACGCGCGAACTGCGAATCTGCACACTAAAATAAATGGAAAAATTGGAAAAATGTAATTGTTGCCACTAACTAGTCCTTAGGCACATTTAAAAGTAACCAAAAATCCCAGTGTAACAAGTCTAGGGTACAAAAGTAACGCACAGTGCGCTACATTATAAGATGCTGTGTGCGCTTTTAAGAAGTTACCCAAACAGGTAAAAAGTAAGACAAAAGGGAAACATAGTTTCCCAGTACCGAAAGTCTGAAAGACTGATTGAAAATTTGGTGGTCTATAGACTATGGGAAGGAACATTGCCCAAAAGCGAAATCTTTCCTGACAGAAGATACCTATTGTAACATATGGTATGTCTAGCAATGATAAAGGCAAGAATGTGATATTAAAATAGGTATTGTATTCACTTTAAGGCCAATTTTAATACCTGCCATTAATTATTTGAGCTTTGTCGTTTTTCATAACGTTTGATTTTTCATGGATTATCTTGGTTTCTTACAGTTAATGAATTTAATGAATGTGGATGATTGTCTGATATGCTGTGTTCATGGAATTCCAAGAAAGGAATGTACTAAATGTTACATTCTATACAGTCCTTCCTTCTAGGTGTCTGAGTGCTGTAGAAAAATGTAAAGCTTGCAGAACCCAGGAGTTTTGTATTAGGTTTTGTTCACTGTTTTTAATAGTTTGTACTAACCACAAAAGTGCCCCTAACATAATCCCAAGAAGGAACATTTACGAAACCAGTGAATCTAAATGAAAAGACTGCACTATCCAAAACTATGCTATCTTAAAGAGTTGTAAATGGTTTGTGAGAAGCCCCCTTAAATAAGGTTGAGGGAGTGAAAACATTTGGAAGACTGACTGCACCAACGTTCCAGACGCCTGGACCACAAATGGACGTGCAAAAAGAGATCAAAAATTTAGAAGAAACAGTGTTTATTTAGTTCACTTATAAGAGGATGTATTTTTAGAATATTCGTTGTCGAGCCCTGGTGACAGCATCCTTCTGATGCCAATCTATTTCCATGCCAGGAAGCCTTCACAAACCGCCGTCTTTTCCGGCACCAGAGAGCCTAGAGGGAACGTGAAGAGAAATCTTATATTGCAGGCGTGTAGGTGCATCCCCAAATAGGTATTTATGGACTAAACGTATCTTGCAGTCCATGTAGGGTCGATAGTTACCCAGTGCAATACTCTTCTTTGGGTACACATGTGGTCCTGTTCTCAAGCCCGCCTTACTGCCAAAGTGGGCCATTTGTGAATGATGCAGAAGGCACTCAGATTCCTGTGTTAAATGAACTGCAGCAATCTAGGCAACTGTTGTAGAGAGCCCCCACAGCATGAGCCCTGCCATCTTTGGGAATTAAATGTAGCATGTCATTCAAGAGGTGACACTGTAAAAATTGGCTTTTGTGTAAGCTTGAACCTGTTCAGCGTAGACATCCTTGAACTATTATTATGCATACATTTTAATCTAAACTCTCAAGCATTTTCTAGAATATAGTTGGAGAGGCAGGATCATGCAGAGAGCTGATTTAAAACAGCACAGCTACTTTGAATATGCATCCACTTCTTTGCTGCTCCAAAGCAGTTGATTAGCTCTAACGGCCAAAATGACCTGCCATTCATAGCTAGATAAACCTGGATGTCATCAGCATATTAATGAATGCTACATCAAAGGGTCTAGTGTGATGTTTATGTGTTAGGGAGAATTTTCAGAAATGTGCTAATTCCCGGCTACCTTAGAGACCCCCAGCTCTTTTGCTGGACTTTAGGACTTTTTATCTCATGTAATTTTAATGTGATTTAATTTCTGTGTTCTTTTTAACTTGGGAGTCTGACAAACTCCATAGGCATCATCTTTACATTGTGTCACACAGCACCTACAGTGCAGTGGCACAGAGAAGTCTCTTGTATTTCCCAAAGGTTTAAATACCTTCTCTTGGTGAAACTACTGTTTCCAAGAGCGTTGAAGTGAAATTGACTTTACTTACCATTTGTAACTTTCTAGACCCAGCACACACGACCTTACAATAGGGTGCTGGAGAGGTTACTTAGTATCCCCTTTGTCTAGTTTCTCATGTAAAATGTTTATGTTGCTGGTGGCAGTGTTTTACTTTTTACTACCATTGTGTGTTTTTACCGCGGGCTGCGTTTGCAGCCACGGTAAGGCACTCATGGGTGCCCATTTTGTCAAAGTGGCCCGGTCTTCTTTTTTCGCCATTTTCTGATGGAAAGGTCCTTCTTGAGATTGACTGTGCGCCAAACCAGGTTTGGTCTTTGTTCATTTTATCTTTGTTGGGATTCACAAGTGAAGCCCGCCTCTGGCACCTGTTTGTCTGGCAGGAGCAGGAAGTGAGGGAGGTGCTCGAAACTCTGTGCTTAATCTCCTTGGTTACAGGAATGCACCCAAAGGTGATTGGCTGGCTGGCTGTCCGGCAAGGACAGCCACCCTGCTGTGTGATGGACAGCTAGGCTGGAATGAATGGGAGAAACCTGCATAAAAGGCAAGGCTTTTTTGCTTGGAAGGCAGAGTCGACCACTGGATGAAGGAATCCGAAGAAGAACTTGGAAGAGACGCCTGCTGCAACTCCTGGACCGTTGGTTTGCCCGGTGAAGCCCTGCTGCTGTGCTGAAGCTCCGAATGCACCTCGACTAGAGAAGCGCTGCACGGACGACTTCTCCCTTTCAGTTGGTAGGACTAATCAACTCCAAAGTAAGCCTGTCTGTACATCCTCCCAAAGCTGGTTGCATTTCCACTGCAGTTGCTGCTGGAACCAAAGAGCCAGGGAGAGGAACACCAGATTGTGTGCGTTGCTTTTAAGTCGGACCCGAGCGCTAGGAAGATCCTCCGGACTTCCCTGTTGCAGGACTGACCGAGCCTGAGCCACCTCAACAGAGTGCTGGACCCCAGAAGCAAGGAAAGTCTGAAGTGGTATCCGAGAACCGCGGTGTTGCTATTTGCTGTCAGGCACGAGGAGCTGAAACACTGAAGGACTGCTGAATTGAAGTTTGCCCATTGCTGCCGCTGACCGTCCCATTGCAGAGCATGAGTCCCCAGACGTCCTCCCTCTTGTCCTCAGGACTGAGGCCCAGGAACAGCAGGATCTTCAGAGTTGCATAGGAACAGAAGCCAGCTGGAACAATTTCTTCTAACCAGAGGTATTGTAAAGTCTAAGAGCTTACCTCTTGTTGTGTAGCCTTACTTGCTCTCAGTTGAGACCTGTCTTGGTTACCTCGCAGAGTTGCTAAAGCTTTGCCCTTCACAAGCCTCACATTGTGGCCCTTCAAGTGGTGTATTTTCTACAAACATTTCTACAAACATTGTGCAAGACTTTTTACCTACCTGCAAAGAAGATCTTCGCTCCCCCTGGACATTGTGCAAATTAACATTGGCTGTCCTGGCTCCCTGAGAGACTCCTCGTTACCTCTGACTGTGTGCTTTGGAAGGTGTTTACAAGTACTTGCCTGTTTACAAGTTATTTGTTAATCTTTCTTTTATTCCTCCCTCTATTCTATCTTTTTCACCTAGCTCAGTATTGCTCTAAATGTACCAGTGATAAATCAATGTCCAGTGTCCTAGCGATTTAAGTCACCTGAGGGTGTAGGAAGGGTCTGTGTGCCATCCCCAATGGGTGTCATCTGATTTAGAGAAATTGAGTGTTTTGAAGTATATTTAAGTGTTACATGTTTTGCTCCCTTTCTAAAGAAGGCTTATATAACTGACTGTGAAATAAATTAATTGTTTTATCAAGAAACCTTGAGTGTAAGTGTTTATTTGGATAACTGTATTGTGAAACTGTGTCACAACCTTACTGCTCACATTGACCCCTCTTGAGATGAGCCTGGCTGCTTGACCACACTACCAACCTGTGTAGTTCAGACTTATACCAAAGGTTGGGTCCCTATTGCCAGGAGATCAAGGTTGTTTTAGTGCATCGAAAGGGTACTGCATACAATCTTGCCTAACAGTAGGAGTGCATGTAAAGGTATTAAACAAAATGGACATTAAAGGGCAAGTATGAACATATAAGATTATTAATATATGTTAAGAATGAAGAAATGTAGTGAATATATGGAAAGGAATCTGTTTCCCTCTGATAAATGTGTGCAAACAGAATGCAATAACCTATTACCCAATTTTGTTAACAATATTAACACCTTCTGCTTGGGATGTTTGCCCAGCACCGATTGCATTACCTTAACTCGTGTGACAAACAGTTGTTACTCTTTTAGACCCCTGAGGCATGCCCCACTTAGACATGTTCCAGCATGACAAATGGCATGCTGCCGAGATCCTATCCTTTAGGAAGGATCCATACAACCTTAATTGCTCTGTGCCTACTCCCATTACCCTGCCACAGAATTGCAAGTTTGATTGTTCCAGCTTGAGGCTTTCCGGGAGTTCCCTCATAATGCTGGGTACTTAGGTAGAAAATATTCAATGCCTGAATCTTTCTGAGCTATCCTTGGAAGCATCAAGAGACTTCATTTCCATGTTGAGGGGGATTGATGAATCATCAAACATCGTTTTTTTGGTGAGATGAGCAGGAGCTCCAAAATGTGTTGCCTTAAAGATAATCTTTTTTTTTATATATATTTGATTTAATTGTAAACAATTTTTACAAAGATCCAAAATCCCTAAAAAAGAAAATCTCTATATTCCACAGTTCTCCTCATTGCATTCGCCTAGGACATTGTTTCTTGTGATTTCATATCTGTCAAGCATATCTGCCTGAAGAAGCCAACGACTGCTTTCACCCATTTCGTTTTTCTCCTCCAATCAGGCAGGCCCACAGCTCTTGTTCGTCATAGGTGTAAGCATCTTCCATGAGATGACTGAACCAGGAGTGTCTTTCTCTCTTCAATCCAGGGCACGATAGCAGGGGGTGTTGGGTGGTTTCCACCTGGTTGGGCGTCTCGCAGAAGCGGCAGAGATTAGACTTCACAAGTCCTCTTATGGCTCAGATCTCGTTGGTGTTCATTAGTCGGTCGGATCCTTAAAAAGCTTTGCTGAAGTCGTTGATTTGGAAATTTCAACAAGTGAGACAGGATTTCATTAAGGTTTTTTGTGTCTAGGAGGAATGTCTTTGGGGAACTTGTATCCTGCTGCCTCCTCCAAAGTTTCTATCCAGTCCAGTTCAAAAAATGTTCTGTTGACCTTTTCTGGGTTCTGGATTAATTCTTTGTCCATGCTGCCAATTCGCTCGAGGATGGTCCTATTTTTTTGTCTACAGGCCATAATCATTTTGTTGTTTTTGTCCTCCATTTCGGTTTTAATGAGGTTGAAAAGAAATTTGCAGGGCACCTCTATGATTTTCTTATATAACATCAGACCATTCGTTTCTACAATTGCTTTAATGGATGTGGTACCCAATTCTCTACGGATTAGTGCCATTGGTGTTGACTGGGGCCGGGACAAAACACGCCTCCAAAACTGTCCTTCCAATTTCTTCCAGATTATGTCAGGAAGAAGGGGCAAGCCTTCATCTCCGTAAGTTAGACTAGGGACTATTTTAGCTTTGAAGAAATCAGTATTGGAAGCTTTTTACCGACTCAAGTTGGCATCCCTCGGCGTAAAGATTTAGAGGCTTCCGCACCAGTAAGAACTTACTAAGTGTCATGCTTTTTGTTTTGCCTTTATTTAGTTCCAGATTGTTGTCCTTTAAATAGGCAATGAGATTGGACAATTGCCTTTGGAGGCCCACCGATGTCTGATTGATGAGAATTATATCAGCATAGAGTAGTCTAGGTATTGCTAAGTTGCCTATTGTGGGGGGGGGGGGGGTAGAATGTTCTCAGCCCTGTCTGCGTGTCCATATAATCGGCTGTGTAGGAATTATACAAAGCGAGGTCTAAGGGACACCCCTGTTTGACTCCACTAGCCGTTGGTATCTCCTCGGACAATAGGCCTGCTCTGTTCAATCTCACTCTCATAGATGTTGAAGTATAGAGTGATTTGATGGGACCAAGGATTGATTCAGGACAGTTACGATAGATCAATTTGTCCCAGAGCCTTTCTCTGCAGACCTGGTCAAAGGCCTGGACCAGATCAACAAATACCAAGTGTACTTCTGATTTTCCCTCCAAGACCTTTGACTTCAGTGCACTCAGCAGAAGGATGTTGGTTGTGGTACCCATACCCTTCACAAAGCTGGCCTGTAACGGGTCAAAAAAATCCCAAAGCATCAAGAGACTTAATTTCCGTGTTGAAAGGGATTGATGAATCATCAAACATAGTTTTTTTGGTGAGATGAGCAGGAGCTCCAAAATGTGTTGCCTTAAAGATAATACAGCATGCCTTGAATTGAATTCTGCTTTGGATGAACAGTCAATGCAGCTGCTGAAGGACAGTGGTAATGTGACAATTCCCTTTACTCTGTCAGGCTGGTTGACATGTTTTGCAAAATGGAGAATAGACATGTGTATGAGCCAAGAAGACAATAGTATATTCTGAAGGAATATCACTAGTGCCTGTACTAGGATTCTAAAGTGGGTGGGGGAGAAAACATTTTTGAATTCCTCAGCACATGGTGCTGAAACTGGCCAAAGGAAATTGTGGATGCTGCATGTTTACCTATGATTAAATGGGAGTCCGTCCAAGTGACAAACCAACAATATTCGAACTGGTGCAAACCTCAGTAGGGATTAAACAATCTAGAATCTTGTATGACCCACCAGTGAAGTACCCAAGGGGACAGTCTTGGCAGGGAAATATTTGAAAACTGATTACGATCCGTTGAAGATTCAAGCCAGGCCAGGATGAATATTCAGTGGGATCCTGCAGTCTACTATATCGAACAGTGCTGGGAGAACCAACACAAGCAGGCCACGCCTTGCTTCCTATGAGTCATGCACAGTAGGTGTGTTAAAATGGATTTCCAAGATTGGCCATGGGGTTGGATGTTGGGAGGCCACCCTATTATGGTAACCAGGGAGACAGATTTTAGCCAAACCCAATCAATGTTAGGTAGCAGAGCAGCAAGACAGTAGGGCTGCAAGAGTGGCCTAGGGGAACAGTGAGTCCAAACAGAAGAACACCAATAATTCAAGTTAGACAGGCAAGCTAAAGAAAATATACAATTATTTATTAGACCTTCAAAATACACATTAAGCAAATTAAACTTCTAGTCAAATATTCTCATACAATTACTATAAAACCGATATATACATTTGCCCTTACTAGAAGAAAGGAAGCCTATGATTAATTAACTAGTGAAATTCAGTAAAGACACTTTAACCCTTGAGTCCAACCGTAAGATTGTTTGGGGGTCTTGTTCCCTAAAGTCATCCGTTCCAAAGTTCTACTTTTCAGGTAGGTTTATTAAGAGATTTGGACTATGATTCAAAAGTCAAAAAGATAAGTAAAGTAACTCAATCGCAGTCACTATGGTAGGCCTAGGAAGGGATCCTTGACCAGGCCTCCACTCACCAAAGTCCGGAAAGAGTAGTTTAGGGACAGGATTTTGGGTCCCCCCAGCCACCATTGTTCTCAATAGGGTTACATGGGCATAGATATGTTACCGTAAACCCCCCTCCAACTCAGATTTCTCTTGAGACCACTGCTGGGAATCCAGAAACTGTTGGGGACACAGTTCGGTGCTTATTCCGGTTGAGGAAGGCCCAAGGATCGTGGGTGCAGAGGTCTCTTTTGGACATGGGATTTAGTTTCGGTCAGTCACAGTGCTTAGTAATTGGTTCCAGACAACCTCCAGCTAAACACCCAAATGAAGGAAAGACTTCTGCGAAGCAGGTGACCTCCGGATACCTCTAGAATGGGAAGCAGACTGCAGCGGGATTCACCACTGTCCTGAAGTGACACAGTGGCTTTAAGGGTAAAATAAAAAGCAAATCCTGCATGGATTCCGTTGATGCAAGAAGGCTGAAAATGCGTAAGCAGACGTCATGTTGTAAAAGTTGAAGTTTCGAACTGCACTCGGATCAGTGATGGCTGCAGCAAGGCACCCTAGGAGGGAGCTGGTCAGTCCACCGGTTGGATGATGAACATGTCTGAAGGCTCAGAAGGCATAAATCCTCAATCAGGGGTTGAGATTGGTTGCTCCCACCAGTCCAGGGGTCAAAGCACCAACACCAGTCTTCCTGAGATCAGGCCGAGGAGCAAGGCTTCACCAGGACTTCACTGGAGTTACTGGTGGTCAGCTGCAGGGGTCATCTTCTGGTCATCAACCGGCTACTGCTCTTTATAGAGGACTTGCTTCCAACAGTGATCTGAAGAATGGCTGCAGGAGCCCTCCTTTTATCTGAGAAATGGACTGGAAGCTCGCTCAGGTCCTCAAATGATAAGGATCTGCCCTATTCAAACTGGTAGTGGATATCCAATTATTAATTGCCTCTGGCCAGAACATCTGCCCAGCAACAGACATTCATGCACCAGGATGTGTACTGGGAACACAGTACCAGCCCCCACAACCGGGCGTACACACAAACCGCTTATTTGCTGCTAAATCAGCAGCTTTCCCCTCGAAAGGGCATTTCATATATGGCCTTTAGTAGCCTTTTGCGGCAAATGCAAAAGTGCATGAGTAAAGTGTTAAAAACACAGTAGAAAAATATCCACTGCCACTAGCTCGTCCTATTCACGTTGTAAAAATAAACAAAAAGCCATTATAGACAAAGTATTGTAACTGCACTTCACTTTTAGGGTGATATGTACAATACTAACAATACAATACAAGAAAATCACTAAGAGAGACTCATAGTACCGATAGCCTTGTGGACTAATCGGTTTCCCCAGAATGAGCAGAGAGACCACAGAGGTGTAAAGTCAGGAAAGTAGTCTAAAAAAAAATGGTGTCCCATCAACGTCTATGGGGAGGAAAGCAGCAAAAAGTAAATCTTTTCTAACAAGGTGCAACAGGGTCATGACTGTCAGCAAGGGTGAGATGGGGGGGACCTGGGCCCCCCTGATGTGCCATGCATGTGGGTATTGGTGCGGCCAACACTTTCTGGCCAGTCCTACTTTTTCCATTTCAGAGCTGGTACTTGGCAGCATCTGAGAAAACCTGGACCTGAACGAGGACAGATTCAAGAGCAGCCAGGAAATTAACTGGAAATTTCGCTGAAAAACCGAACTGAGAGACCGGACAACCCCAGGTGAGTTGGTGGCCAGCAGTAGACAACTGGGAGTGAGGAGAGTCTTCAGAAGGACAGGAGACAAAGAATCCCTCCATAAATTGAATTGGCAACAAAACTCGCCAGTACCTGAGCAAAGCCACATGGAGAACAAGCAGCCTAAGCCCCTGGCGGCTACCACACCAGAGAGTTTCCCTAACGGTGCTTGAAAGGGGCAGGAGCTTAGTGGGTTTTTTAAAGCTTCTCAACTGTTTAATCCAGCTCCTGAGCAAAAGACAGACGCCAATTTGTTGGTAGTCGGGTGAGCACTGCAGTTAATGGAAGAGGGAGAGACCGAATCAGCAGGAGCATGGTATAAAAGGAGACCTAAGGAAAGGCAGTGTGTCGGTTGCTTGGGTGAGGTCTGAGCAGGCGGAGGCAGATCAAAGAGACCAGGAGGAGAAAGGACGGTGCAGAAAAGCATGGAGCTGGATTACGCATGCAGTGTGCAGGGTGTGGGAGAGTGCTAGCAACCAACCAGTTTGTGAGTATGCAGCAGTGAATGAGGGAGTGTTTGTGAAGGCGAGGGCAGTAGTGAGGGGGGAGTGGGTGTTGGGAGTGTCATATTTTCACTTGAAACTCATTTTACTTTGTGCCTGAAATCGGTTTTTAGAATAGACATAACCTGCCGAACTGCACTTTTGCTATTCGCGCCCTTTGAAACTGTTAACATTTGGAAATATTGCACCACTTGATCAGTAGCGTCTCAGAACTACATTATCCAAGAGTTTTGTGTGCTATTTCTTATCTCTCTGGCACGTTGGCACTGGCATGTCAGGGCAAGCCAGTCTGTGCCGCGTCATGGAGCAACGTCTATACCACACACATTTGTACGTTCTTTGTATTCTCTTTACTGTTAACTATTAGTTTTCTGCGAGCTAGGCTTTAATCATGCATCTGCTTCAGGCAAACACCTTTGCAGTCAACCAACTACGCCTATATCAGTCTGCTCGCCAGCATTATGCAGACCTTGTTAAGCGCCTCACCATGCCCAATAATTTATCACAAAATGTGTGTGCTGACAGTAATATGACCAGGACTGGTACTAATCTCACCACACATGATAACCAGCCTGAACTTAATCATACATTGCCCACAGACCTAGCAGAAAATAACAGTGAAGCGAGCGCATACAAAGAGACTAACTCCATTCTTAATCATTCTGCCGATACTGCTAACGGGCCAGATAATACCACTATTAACTCACAACCTAAACCCATAACTAATGATACTTTAAAAGTATCCTTACTTAATACTCGGTCAGCAGGTAAACATGCTACAGAAGGGGCAGATGAATTACTTTCACAAGATCTAGATATTATCTGCCTAACGGAAACCTTTTTTTCTGCTACTACCAACCATGTAGCCCAATTTTAGCCACCCCACCTGGTTATAAAATTGTATGCACAGACCATGTTGAAGGTAGTGGAGGTGGGGTTGCAGTTAATATGAAGGAACACCTAAACACCTGCACTCTCAAATGTTGACAATGCAATTGAGTGACTATTTGCTTAGCAATTAACCATTTTGGTCTATGTATTTAGAATTTTTGGCTTAATTTTATCTCCTCCCCCCCCCCTAACTGCATATTAGTGTGTTTAAATATGTCCTCATGAATCAAATGTGAAAAAAAACTGGAAATTTGAAATGGAAACATTTTATACACTGTAATGATTGTATATCGTTGTATTTGAAAGGTTGGGTTTATCAGCCAAATCAAATAAATAAAAAAAACCTGCACTCTCTTAATGCCCTAGACAGTTGTGAATACTCATTAAATTACAGACTGACCAAAATACCGCTATCAGTATACTATTTATATATTGTCCCCCCCGCCACCCTGCCCATGTTTGAAGAACAGTTCCTAGCTCTAGTTACAGATTTTGCCAAATCAACACTCCGGTCATCATATTAGGTGACTTTAAACTCTGATAACACAACCACTAAAATCATAATGCAGCGTCACTTTGCACTGCCCTCCAGGCTATTGGGTGCAACCAAATTGTAAGTGAAGCCACACAGAGCAGGACATACTCTGGTCTGGATACCAACTCGTAACCAATTACTCCCAGTCCCTGGACAGATTATCTTATAACTATTGATCTCCTGCTCCCAGACCCATACAAACAGGTTAACCTAAACCCTAGATACAAAATTAAAGCAAGAAACCCCTGCAGGGTCATCCCTGAGGCCTTTGCTGAACATACCATCGGATTGGTTTCTAATATCCCGCAAACCACAAATACACATTCCCTTGTTCGTACCTTTATGGACATCACCTCTATAGTTATCAACAAACTGGCTTCTCTTGCCGATAAACTAATAAAAACCGAAGTACTCAACAGAAGTTACAAGTTACAGACAAACCAAGAGACTGCAAGAAAGACAATAGAGGAAAAATCCTTGCTCTAATACCCTGGTCAAATATAAAACTGCTGCAGCAGAATATAAACAAGCTATTTCAAATGGATTGTGTCCTCCGACGTATTCCTCATCTTATGATATTCGTATTCCAGCTCTGCTTCTTCAGAAACATTTTTCACCAGAGGGCGCCGTGTTCGAGGCCGCGCAGTCGAAGTCCCTCGAGAGCTGCCATCGAGCGTCAACGTCATCCGCTGTATAAAGGGCTCGAGCAGCCCCCGTTACCTCTGTTCCGTTTTTCCGATGCAACTGCTTCGTGTTACGAACGGCGCATCAGATTTTTCTTCGACTGTGTCCTCGTCATCTACTCCCACCACACCCAAGATGGGGTTAAAAAAATGTCAGAAGTGTGGTAGGAAAATGTCAATAACCAACCCCCCATCGGAATTGCCTCTAGTGCCTCAGCCCAGACCATCGGGTTGACGAGCGAGGTTCCTGCCAGGCCATGTCCAATAAGACTCTTAGGGAATGTAGAGGTAAGCTGGCGGTGGGGGAGGAAACCTAGAAGTCTTCCAAAAGACAAAAAGATTCGTAATCTAGTTGAAAATCTCGACAAAAGTCGGAGGTCGAGATCAAAGAGTCGTTCTGGGAAATCCTCCTGGTCTTCGACGAAAAAGTCAAGAAATCGATGTCACAGATATTCTTCCTCCTCTTCTGAGAGGAGAGTAACTTCTCCATCAAAGCACGATTCCCCAGAAAAATGGGAGGCCTTTAGGGCTTTGATGCTTAAAATATTTGAGAAAGCGGCCCAGACCCCCTCGAAGTTGCTGCGTGGTGATCATGCCTCTAACCACTCTAAAAGTGACAGAGGGTAATCGAAATCAAAATACGCGAGAGCCAAAAAAGAGTCAAGTGTCATCAAGGGAAAGTTCCCCGACGCCTCGTACGAAGTCAAAACCTCTGGTGCATAAATCGGTGATAGTGGAATTGAAGTCGAAACTCTACAATGTCGACTACTGCGTCGAAGCCACCGATGAAAATGGTGTTGACGCCTTTAACTGTATTGAGCCTTCTTCGACAGTATCGAAGCCGCCTTCGAAAACGTTGAAGCCAGCATTGTCTTTATCGACGCCTTTATCGGGGCATTCATTAATCCTGATTCCCAAGTCGACGCTATTACCCATGCCTAAGTCGATACGACCCTCTTTACCTGAAAATGTTTTCCATCCTCAACCTAGACAGGAAGTTTTCAGATCCATGTAATCCATTTTTAAAGAACACTCCTCTGTTGAGGATGTCACTTCAGCTGGAGTTAGGTTTGGACCCAGGGAGGTCCCTGAAGAGCTAGTGGACTCGAATTCCAAATTAACAGATCTTTATGACCGTCTCCAAAATGCCAGTGGCCTATACACTTCACCTGAAGTGGATTTTGAAAGGCCAGACCCCACAGATCATGCTGATCCTAGTTATAGGAATCTTATGGGAAGGGTCATTGATTTTATGGGTTGGAAGGCATCTTCCCTAGATTTCGACCAGGATGACATGACAGACCTCTTGAGTGAAGGTCCTCTAAAAGATCCTGTTCTTCCATTCCATAAAGCACTTCAGAAGAGGGTGATGGTGAATTGGAATACTTCTGATTCCATTTCAGCAGTAAACAAGAAATGTGTACCAAAATACAGGCCATCATTATCAGATCCGGAATATCCATCTAAACATCCCTCCCTTGAAAGTGGTTCAAGCTGCAACCTCCACTAGGCAATCGGCTTACCCATCAATACCACCAGACAGGGATGATAAAAAAGTTGATGCTTGGGTCCGGAAAGTTTTTACTTCGGGCATCATGGCCCTTAAATCGACTAATGTCACTTGCACTTTAGCAAGATTGACATATACCCTGTGGGACTGCATGACATCAGCGGCTGAACACTTCCCGGAAGGTGAGGAACAGGATGGTTTCCTGGCTATAGTAAGAGATGGTAAAGAGGGTATGGAGGAATGCCTTCAGTCAGGACTGGGCACTGTGAATAGTGTAAGCAGGTCCATGGCATCTAGCACGGTCCTATGCAGGTTTGCGTGGCTAATGAAATCTGGCTTTGCACCTGATGTGCACTCTAGATTACTTAATATGCCCTTTGACGGCTTGAGGTTGTTTGGCAGCAAGGCGGACGAGAGCTTGGAGAAGCTGCAGACCTCAGTGGCAGCAAAATCACTTAGCGCCGCAATAAGACAGCCTCAACAACACTCTTATGCATCTTCCTGTAAGAGTTGCCCCTTTCGCTTCTATTCCTCTTTTGGAAAAGGGAGGGGGCAGGCCATTCAGAGAGGCCAACAGAGAAAACCATTTTTGTGGTGAAAAAGGGAAAGGTGCTAGGTCTTCACCCACAAAACCCCGGTGGGAGGCAGAATCACTTGGTATCTGGACGAATGGCGGGGCATTACGTCAGATGCCTGGGCACTAGAGATAGTGACCCATGGTAACTGCCTTCCTTTTCATCAAAGACCTCAAGATCATCCACTGGGAGCCAACTCTGTAACAATTCCAGACCCGCTCCTTGTGCAGAAGATTTTAACCCTGCTAGGGAAAGGTGCAATAGAACGTTTACCTGTAGCAGAGAGGAACAAGGGTTGGTACTGCCCTTATTTTCTCATCCCCAAGAAGGACGGAGGATTGAGACCCATCTTTGACTTAAGAAACTTGAATAACTTCATCAGGAAGGACAAGTTCAAGATGGTGACCCTTTCTCAGATCCTTCACGCTCTTCAGCTTCAGGACTGGCTGGTTTCATTGGACCTTCAGGATGCTTACTTTCATGTGTCAATCCTTCTCAAGCACAGAAAGTACCTGAGGTTCACAATTGGTGGTTCTCATTATCAGTTTCGGGTTCTACCATTTGGGTTCACCTCCGCCCCGAGGGTTTTCACCAAACTGATGGCAGTGGTGGCAGCGAGTATCAGAAGACTGGGGATTCACGTCTACCCTTATCTGGACGATTGGCTAATCAGGGTGAGTTCATCCGAACAAGCCCAGGAACATCTGGCCTTGACCTGTCACTTCTTACACAGACTGGGCTTCTCCCTCAATTACAAGAAGTCACAAATGATTCCAAGCCAAAGACTCCCTCGGAGCAGTCCTGGACACTTCCTCAGGGAAAGCATCGCCTCCTGAGGAGAGAGCTCACCACATTCTGAAGTTTCAAAATGCCCAACATCTACTGGCATTCAACTTTCTAAGGTTGCTAGGCCTCATGGCATCCTGCATTTTTCTGGTGCCAGAGACCAGATTGAGGATTAGATCCCTTCAATGGGCCCTCAGGACTCAATGGTCTCAATTTTCGGGGGAGATGTCAGATCTTCTGCAAGTCTCAACCAAGGTGGATCAAGATCTTCTATGGTGGGCTTGCAAGGAGAATATCCTCAAGGTGGAACCTTTTTGGCAACCATGGCCAGAGATAACAGTAGTGACGGATGCCTCACTCATGGGATGGGGAGCCCATACCAACGATCTGACAATCAGCGGCTGTTGGTCTCCATCGGAGTCCAAACTACACATCAATCTTTTGGCGCTGAGGGCAATCAGACTAGCGCTGAAGGCCTTTTTGCCCTCTGTATGGGGAAAGAATGTCCTGATAATGACAGACCACACAGTGGCCATGCACTACATCAACAAAAGATGAGGCGTAGGATCACTCCCACTGTGCAGGTGGCAATAGAGGTCTGGTTCTGGGCAATGCAAGAAGGAATCTCTATCACCAGTTAATCTAGCCGGAGAGTTAAACACAGCGGCGGACGCTCTGAGCAGGCAGAGCACCGTCCCCCACGAATGGGAGGTAGCTCAGAAAGTCCTTCAAGAGATCTTCGCCCATTGGGGAACCCCTTAAGTGGATCTGTTTGTGACCGGTGCCAACCGGAAGTACGAACTTTACTTCTCAAGAGAATTTACCCCGAGAGGAGCTCTAGGGGACGCGTTTGTAGTGGACTGGGTATTTCCACTCCTTTTATGCGTTCCCACCTCTCCCTGTGATTCCTCACATTATCAGGCGGTTGATAAAAGTTCAGGAAAACCCAGACCTTCTGGACATGTCTATCTGCCCTCCACTACGTCTTCCACAAAGAGAAGACCTTCTCTCGCAAAAGGAATGTCAGGTTCTCAATCCAGAGGTCAAGACACTCAACCTTCAAACATGGTTTCTGAGAGGCTGAGATATAAGGATTGGGACCTCCTGGATGACGTAATGAAGATTTTGCTTTCGGCCAGAAGGCTAGCAACAAAATCCCTGTACGGATGTCATTGGAACAAGTTCAGTAACTGGTGCAAGGATAAGTTTGTTGATCCATTCCTTTGTAATACTCCAACAGTACTTTCTTTTCTCTTACACTTAGCCAATTTGGTACTATAAAAGGATATTTGGCAGCGCTATCTATCTTTAAGTGTTCTTCGGAAGAGGTATCCTATTTTAAAATGCCCTTAGTAATTCAATTCTTGAAAGGGCAAACAAATGTGTATCCCCTCCTCCCCTGACACCTTTTCAGGTGCCCAGCTGGGATTTGAATTCAGTCTTAAAATTTCTCATGTGTGCCCCTTTCGAACCTTTACATTCTTGCCCACTAAGACTTCTCACTCTTAAAACAATTCTATTGGTGGCTATAACATCAGCCCGCAGGTTAAGTGAGTTGCAGGCCCTGTCTTGTAAGCTTCCTCACACCATTTTCCATAGGGACAAGGTTATTCTTAGTCAAACCTTCTTTCTTGCCGAAAATAGTTTGATTTTCATCTGTCACAAAAATTACCTTACCTTCTTTTTATCCTCCGCCTCATGCTAGTAAGGAAGAGGAAAGGTTGCATAGACTGGACCCAAAAAGGGCTCTCAGTTTCTACATTTCCAGATTGGCAAATCTTCGCCAATGTGACCAACTATTTGTTGGGTATACTGGACACAAATTGGGCCTTGCAGGTCTAAAACCATATCCAGATGGATAATTCTAGCAATCTCTGAATGCTATAAATTAGCTGGGAAAGAGCCTCCAGGTGGATTTAAGGGCTCATTCAACCAGAGGCATGGCAACTTCGACGTCTCTTCAGAGGGGTGCCCGGTGCAGGATATTTGTGCTGCGGCCACCTGGTCGTTAATGCACACCTTTGTAAAGCATTACTGCTTGGACTCTACTTCATATCAAGGAGGACTCTTTGCAAAAGCTGTCCTTCATTCAGTCCATAGTTAACATTTTTAGCACTCCCACCTCCAAAATTACCACTGCTATGGGAGTCTATCATAAAATGAGGAATATGTGGGAGGACACAATCCATTTGAAGAACAAGTTATTTACCAACTGTAACGTTCTTTTGATTGGATGTTCCTCCCACGTATTCCTCATCGACCCTCCCAACCTACCCCTCCGTACAGTTTACGCCAGTTGCACTCGAACTTCCTTAAGAGCCTGAGGACTTGAAGCCTGATCAGCTGATGCGACCGTGAACACCGTAAAAACTGAAATGAGGTAACGGGCGCTGCTACAGCCCTTTATACAGCGGATGACGTTGCTGCTCGTCGGTGGCTCTCGAGGGACTTCGACACCGTGGCCTCTAACATAGCACCTTCTGGTGAAAAAATGTTCCGAAGCAGCAGAGCTGGGATATGAATATCATAAGATGAGGAATACGTGGGAGGAACATCCAATCGAAAGAAGGTTACAGTTGGTAAGTAACTTGTTCCTTTCTGCTAAGGATAACTATACTACCAGAGTTTCCAAGGCCGGATCAGACAAAAATGAGCACTATTTGATCCTGAAAGTATAGGAGGGAAAAATATGTCCACACGTTACTGGACAACAAAGCGACACCTGGTGTAAAAAGATCCAACATGGTATCTTTACTAGAATTGGATCCTATCATAATGCTATTAAGATCAGTCGCCCAGATGTCACTAATCGTGGTGCCCTTAGCCCTAACCACTGCTGAAGATCTTACTCATGTCTCGGATACAGTTCCCATATTCTCCTTTAGCCCACTTACTATAGATGAACTCGCCAGCATTTTTACTGGGCTAAAGCCTACTGTTTGTGCTGGTGACACTTCCTGACCACCATCATTTAGGAGTCTATACAGTGTCTTGCCCCCCCTAATTGCGAATATTATTAACTTCTCTTTTTCCACTGCTATAGTTCTACAATGCCTAAAGGAGGTATGGATTACACCAATACTCAAAGCAACCCTTGATCCGGAGGTCTTGGGGGCTACCGCCCCATCATGGCAGTTCCTTTCTTGTTAAAGGTTCTTGACAGGGTGGTTTACCTTCAACTTCAAAAACATACATACAATCAATCTTATCGGGTGCACATCAGTTTGTCTTTTGTGCCCTGTATGGCACCGAGGACGCATTACGAGAGATAATCTGATTGAAATGGTTTACAATGGTAGGGTGGCCCTGCTCATGCTATTGGACCTCTCGACAGCTTTTCATTTAGTTGATCATTCTTTGATCATTCTTTGGTGCTCGAGAGGCTGGGTCGACTCTCAAATTGTTCAGATCACACCATTGCATGGGTGGCTTATTTTTTTTATCCCGAGATCAGTCTGGGTCGCCATTGGGGGCTTTCAGGTCCCACCCAAGTTACTGGCTGGCTTGCGGTGTTCCCCAAGGTGCATGCCTCTCTCCCACACTTTTTAATGTTTACTCACACCCACTCTTTGACTTGCTGGATGGCGTCGGCATTTAATATACTAATTATCCTGACGACACTCAACTTGTCTTCCAATATACAAACTTGATACTGCCACTGTGAACATAATATATGATCTCATCCAAAACTGGATGATTGTTAATTCTGTTGCCCTTAACGACAACAAAGTTGTGGCTCGCGGGTTTGGAGAAACGGCTGAGAATTGGGTGCTGAATGCGGCCAACTGTTCTATTCAAGTCAGCCCCTATGTGAAAACATTGAGTCCTTTTTGGTTCTGGGCTCAATATGAAAAAAAACATGTCTTGCAGGTGAAGGCTTCTTGCGCCCATCTAAGCAAACATCTGAATCAAATCAAACCCTACTTAACTGCGACTAGTCTGTCATCAGTGGCCTCTGTGCTGGCCAAAATTTGTATTGACTACTGCAATAGTCTGCTTGCTGGCACTACAAAAAATAACTTGAGCACTTGCCTTTAAATGGATGATCTGTGAACAGCCAGGCAATTGTCTCCTGCCTGAGATGTTGCGTGGTGGTGGTGGTGAGGCAGAGATAAGATGAAGAGGTGGTTTTGGGGTGAGAGACGAGGGAAGCAGGTGGGGAGACAGTGGTACAGAGGATTTCCTTGGTAGTATTGGGGGTGGAGTGGTTGGTGAGGGTGTCTAATTCCAGACAGGCATAGGGTCTTAGTGGTGAGCCTTGCTGGGGAGGGGGTGGCTTTGCCTGCGGGAGAATGGCTGGGTCGGAGTTTTTGTTGATAAAGGGCTAATTGAGGTGGCCTGGGGGACCAGGCTACAGGGAGAACTGGAGCTTGTCTCCAGGACGCTTCAGGGTCTGCAGGCTGCTCAGGGTCTGCGACAGCGGCCATCTTTAAAGGGAGTGGATGCTCCTGTGCTTCGTAGTGGAGCCCAAATGGGCTATCCTTGGGGAGCGTTGGAGTTTCTTCTCTAGGTAGTTCCAGTGCACTGCTCTTGAATGTGCAGGCCGGTAACTCAATGGTAGAACTGGTCTTCCTGCAGGCTAGTCTCCTGGTGGAGTGCAGCACAGCGGTTTTCCAGAGTCTTGGCAGAGCCTCGAGGACGCCTAGCGTTTCAGCAGTGTCCAGCCGGAAGTCCTTGCAACGATGAGCAGTTGGATCCAGACCTTGCAGAAATTATACGTACTCCGACAATCGAAAACAGCCCATGTACTTGGAGCAGGACAGATGACTGGTTGTTTCCACCAATCTTTGGGAGGAAGGCACCTTGCAGAGGTCTTCCCTCATAATTAGAAGGTTGTGGTTTGCAACACGATGGTATTGGCTGAGCCAATGCTGGTTTCTCTAGCAGTCCCCCGGTGTCCCTCGGTTGTCTTCTTTGGATCTCTTAAGCTCCAGTGGTCGACTTGGTCCCTTGGTTGTCATCTTCGGATCTCTTAAGTTCCAGTGGTCCACTTGGTTCCTGGATCCAACTTTTTACTTCTAACCAGAAAAAGGGCTGGGGATGACCCCAGCCCTCCAATAGGGACACTTTGCAACATTCTGTCTTGGTGTTGGCTGCCAATAGTGGACATCCAACGTCCCAGAATCTTCCCATCCTCATCCAAGCTTCTTGAGGAACATGGATTGGTGGCACACACAACGGAGTTTAGTTTGTTTATAAAGCGCGTCCGAACCCTCAGGTAGCTGGGCGCATAATCATGTGCACAGCAGCGTTACATATCACACAAACACCTTAATACACCAGTCAGAGCATACATTAGTTCAAGCTCTGAGTAGTTACATACAAGAATAGAATATACAGAGAACAGGGTACAAGATAGTTACAGTGGAGAGTGAGGACCGGGTTACAGGGTGGTCCTGAATCGGATATAGCCAGGGTGAACATTACTACATGGTGGCGAGCGGCGGCTGGCCGAACGTGTCATTGAGAGATTAGATGTTTAGGCTAGTAGCCATGATTTCACCATGGCTCTGAATGGCCAGAATGCAGCTTCCGATCTAATTGCAAGAGGGAGGGTATTCCAGCATTGTGCTGCAAGCACTGGGAAACTGGAACCTCCTGCTGTTTTTAGGTTGTAGTTGGGGATCTTTAGTTGGTGCAGGTAGGGGGTTCTGGTGGGTCTAATGGAGCAGTGTCTAGAGAATTTGTCTGAGAGGTAGCGAGGGGCAGTGCGTGTCAGGCACTTATGGGTGATGACCAGGGTTCTTAGCTTAATTCTGTCGCGGATCGGGAGCCAGTGGACTTCTTTGCTGGCTATGGATATGTGAGCCTTGCGCGGGAGGTTAAGGGCGCATCTTAGTGCATTATATTGCAGGATCTGGAGCCTATTCAAGTTTTTTGTGGTAGTGCCTAGGTAGAGTGTGTTGCAATAGTCTAATTTAGACAATATCAACGCTCTAGACAAGGTGAGGCAACTAGAGGTGGAGAGAAAGGGCCTGCAGGCATTGATCAATTTATTGGTGTAGGTGGTAGTTGAGATGGTGGAGTTTGTTTTTTTTAGTGACAAGGTGGAGTCGAGGTACACACCTAGTGTTTTGACCTCTTTGGAAACTTTTATGATGTTGCTGTCAATGGTAAAAGATTGATGCCTTTGGTCTAGTTTGTTGAGGCGAACCTGGGAGCCTACGATAAGTTCTGTCTTATCGTCGTTGAGGCAGAGACTGTGTGGCGCCATCCAGGCTTGGATTTCTAGGTAGATTTCATTAAGCTTTGCAACATCCTCTTCATAGCTGCCAGTGAGAGTGATGAGGACCTGGGTGTCGTCTGCATAATTAGTGTAGCTGACACCCAGATCGTCAAGCCGGTCAAAGAGGAGCTTCGTGAAGACATTGTAAAGTGTGGGGGAAATGCAGGAGCCTTGGGGCACTCCACATGTGATTGGGATAGGGTCTGCAGCTGCAGTAGGGGGCGAAGACCCTAGTCGACCTGTCAGACAGAAATGACTGGATCCACTTAGTGGCATTCTGAGAGAATGCAGCAGCCGAGGAGAGGTGTTGAGTGAGGATCTGGTGGTCAACCAGATCGAAGGCAGCAGATAGATCCAACAAGAGCAAGATGGCCAGTTTTCCCTTATATTTGGCATCATCCATTTGGATTTTTCGATCCAAGAGGGCAGTTTCAGTCCTGTGCCTTGGTCTAAAGCCGGATTGTCGCAGGCCAAGGAGGTTGTTGTCTTCCAAATGTTGTTGTATTTGGAGGTAGGCTACCCTGTCTAAGATTTTGAGGAGAAATAGGACTGTGGTGATGGGCCTGTAATTTGTGGGGATGTTGGGGTCGAGGTTGGGTTTTTTGAGCAGGGGTAGGACCCACGCTTCCTTAAGGTTATTGGGGACCACTGAATTTTTGAAGGAAGAATTTATCAAAGAGGTGATGAGAGGGGCTAACTCATTAGCCCCGTCTTTGATGACGTAGGCAGGGCAAATGTCACCTTTGCAGTTGGATGGTTTGAGACTGGCAATTATCTTGATTACTTCCTCTTCTGTGACTGGTGAGAAGTGGAAGGAAGGGCAATTAGGGGTGGTGTGGTTTATTAAGCTGTTGGGGTTCTGTTTGGAGGCAAGGTTGGCTTTTTTGCTTCGATCTTAGTTTGTAGGAGGGCAATTTTGTTAGCGAGGGCAAGCTGGATATTATTGCACCAGGCCTTGTCTTTAATGCAGTCCTCTGAAGGAGGCAGTGGTGAATCAAGTTCCCTTAGTATAGAGAATAGTTCTTTAGTGCCAGATTTGGCGTTTTGTATTCTCGTGTTATAGATCTCTTTTTTTGCATTTAAGATGGCGGATTTGTAGGTGGAGGCTGCTGAGGTGAACTTATCTTTCGTGGAGAGAGAAGGGGCTTTTCTCCAGCTAGTTTCTGCAGTTCTTTTGATATTTCGGAGAGCCTTTAATTCTGCAGACTTCTTTCAAGAAGCCCACCAAGTGCATGAGTAAACGGGGCCCTCACCCACCTAGTAAGGTAGGACAGCCAACAAAGAACAAGGTCATTTTGCAGGTCTTTAAACACAAGGGGAGACAATTCTGAGTATTCTCCCCTTAAGGGCATTAACGTGGCTCAAGTGAAAATGCGTCCAGAAAATAGGTAAAAAAAAGGAACTGTCACCAGCCTTTGTTGGGAAAATGTCTGGGGAAAATGTCTATTTTTGCAACTTTCCTGCCATAGTTTCCTATGGGACCCCATTATTTTTGCTCTGTTTTTATCCTGTCCTGACTTTTCGAAGGGAAGTAAAGCCTTCAGCTTCACTTCCCTTGCCTTTTGCTCATTGTTATGGGGAAACAGATTAGTCCTTCAGACTAGCAGTACTAGGAAATTGTTTCCTTTTTGAATTCTTGTACTTTTAAACATTGCACACAGCACCTTGCAGTGCAATGGGAATTTGTTTGTGTCGCCCTAGCTTTTTACACTTTTGACTTTTGGTTACTTTTATATGTGCCTAAAGACAAGCTGGTGGCAATAGATTCTTTTTATGCGTTACCGTGCAAGTCTACTAAACATGGCTAATTCCCCAAAATGGCAGTGTGACAAGATTTTCACTTGCTTCTTCGTCCATATTGTTGTTTGGCCACTTTCCTACTTCGCCAAGTCAGGGAGATCTCTTATAAGGTCATGCACTTTGTTAGTAAAGCTGCTACCTTTGCAGGCTAGCGCTGCCTGTGTGGCCCATGAAGGGGGTGGGACTGTCTGGTCGGATTCCACAACAGTGGTGCCAGAAAGAGTCTAGGTGTGGGGCATAAGTGACGCCAATAGTTTTCCCTGATTGGAATACTACTGGCTGTTTGAATGGTGCAGATCCTTCCGATTGGTGAGCTTGGACATGCTGGCAAGCAGGTTTTTGGATAAGAGGACTCCTGCAGCCATTTCTTCAGATCAGCGTGAGAGCCAAAAATCCCTCGAAGAACAGCGAACTGACGACTCCCGAAGGGGCCTAACATTCCTTCCTGCGTCCGGCCCGGGGAAGCCCTGTTGGACTAACTGATCACCGGATGACACTGAAAGGTGCTTCAGCCTTTGAACTAGTGGGATCAACTAGTATCAACACCTTCTCGAGGTTCCAGCTATAAGAAGTGTCCCTGGGCCATCTGGTGAACTGACCAGCTCTTTCATGGGCTACCTCGCTAGATCTGTCGCTGTTCCGCGGTTGCACGTGGAACTTTGGTAGTCACCAGCTTCTGTTACAAGTTGCCTTCCCTCAGAATTTCAGCATCCCAGCATCAAGGGATCCTGTCCTGGAAGGACACCTGTTGTGGTGTGTGTGTGGAGATTGTCGCTGGCACTTGCCTTCCCCCGTCCTGTGAAGTGTCCTGAAGACACCTTCAGTGGTTAATCTTGCATTTCTTTCTCACCAAGGGTGTCATCTTTCATCTAGACATGACCAGAAGAATCCCTGCACCCGCAGATCCTGTGCACACCTCACTGGAACCAGCGGCTGAAACTCCAACCGCCAGTGACTCCCCAGTCGACCCAACAATTCATCTGGGAAAATGGTGCTGCATCTTGAAGTTGGACCTGACCAGAATAAGCACTCGAACCTGAAACCCCTGGGTATCTCTTACCAAAACAAAAGGATGGTAGACCGGATCCCCAGTGACCCCCCCTTGCCCCCCCATCACCCTAATTCTCCCCCACACCCCCTCCCACCCCAAGAAGATCCATCATGTGATCTTGGAAAATGCAACTGTTCCTGTCCTGCATCGTAAAACATTGGGTGCGAAATCCTTTGTCACCAAACTCCCCCTTTAACTTACCTTTGCTTGTTGAATCTAGGCCAAGTTTCCTCCCCTGGGCCAGCCTTGGAACTGAAAGAGAGAGAAGTTCTTGCCTGTCTTTGGACAAATAGTCCACTTTTAAATATTTGTGAACTGTTTGAAATCGCCACTCCACAGAGGTCTGCCTTGCGCAAATTGCCCCAGTTATTAGCCACAATCCCCGACAAAGTATATTTGGTAGGGAAAAAACTAAATGTTCACTTTGTCTGGGGTTCTGGGTAATAAATTCTGGGCCACTTTGCGCAAGTCAGATGTCTGTGCATTCCCACGGGTGTCATCTTTTGGGAAATGCATGGGGTTCCCTGTTTTCCTTGCTGGCTTCGACACCCTAGGCCCAAATCTGTAGGTTGCACACATAAACAAATTGTGCTGTGTCGAAAGGCTTGGGGTTACCAGCGGGTTAACCTTTTCCTTTTGCGCCCCCAGTAGGTGCACCCACATATGTGATGTACCTTTTTCGTCGGGACACCTGTGGGAACGCGAGAAGGTATGACAACTGTTGGCGACATGTTTCGGTGAGTGGACACAGGGAAATGTCTCTGAAATTGGCTGGAAATGAAGACAATTCTCAGACATTTCGCTCTGGCCACCCACCGAAACACACCGCCAACAACACATAGCCTACCTTCCCGCGTCCCCACACGTGTCCCGATGAAAACGGTACCTCACATGTGTGGGTGCATCTACCGGGGGCGCAAAAAGAAAAGGGTAACCCACTGGTAACCCCAAGCCTTTCGCCACTGACCATTTTGTTCATGTGGGCAACCTACAGATTTGGGCCTAGGGTGTCGAAGCCAGCAAGGAAAACAGGGAACCCCATGCATTTCCCAAATGAGGACACCCGTGGGAATCCACACATGGCCAAATTGAGGGGCGGCCCATCTCATGTAGCCCTCCCCAGGAGCAGATAAGGGGGGGGCTGTCCTGCACTCCTCCCTGGGCTCAGGCGTCTATTCCTAGGAGCAGATAACTGGCCCCAGGGAGGGCTGCATGACATGGCACCCGCTCCATTGTGGCTGTGGGGGAGGGTGTCAACGGCCCATCCCATTATAAAATTCCCAGACCCGTTGGGGTGCCCCGCAGCCCCCCCTAAAAAGCGTTCCACCATTTTCACTTTTTTCCTTTAGTTACCCAACTCCCCTTGGTGCAGAGAGGCACATTGATGTGCCAATCTGGCCCCAGGGTACCCAAACCTTACTGCCCCACCCACTGGGGAGCCTGTCCCACCATTTTTGGGGGCCCTCACACCCCTCACCGCAAATGGGTGGCGGGGGCACCTCATGCAGGCCTCCCTGGGCCTCCTACAAACAGCTGTGTGAGGTACCGCAAATGGGTGGCGGGGGCACCTCATGCAGCCCTCCCTGGGCCTCCTACAAACAGCTGCGTGAGGTACACCCCCCTCCATTTGGGGTGGGGGGGGAGAGGGCCCCCAGTGGGTGGGACAGTAAGGTTTGGGCACCCCGGCACCAGATTGGCACACCAATGTGCCCCTCTGCGCCAAGGCAGGTATAGTAAACAAAGAAAATAATTCAGAATGGCAGGCTGCCCTTTAGCAGGGGCTGAGGGGCCCCCTACACTGCTGTGGAATTTTCTAATGTGAAGGGGGGTGCACCTCGCCACCCCCACCTCAATTGGAGGGGGCGGCGCATCACATGTAGCCCTCCGCTGGGGCAGATAAGGGGGGGCTGTCCTGCACTCCTCCCTGGGCTCAGACGTCCCTTCCTAGGAGCAGATATCTCGTCCCAGGGAGGGCTGCATGACATGGCACCCACTCAGTTGCGGGTGGGGGGGAGGGGTCAATGCCCCATCCCATTTGAAAATTCCCCGTCCCTTTGGGGTGCCCCACAGACCCCCTAAAATGCGTTCTACCATTTCCCATTTTCTTTGTTTACGAAACTTGCCTTGGCACAGAGGGGCACATTGTTGTGCCAATCTGGCCCCGGGTTGCCCAAACCTTACTGCCTCACCCACTGGGGGGCCTGTCCCGCCATTTCTGGGGGCCCTCACCCGAAATGGATGGCAGGGGCACCTCATGCCAGGTAATTTTCTAATGTACTGGGGGGTGACCCTCTATCCCCCCACACCAAATGCAGGGGGGGCATCTCATGCAGCCCTCCCTGGAGTCAGATATCTGCCCCCAGGGAGGGCTACAAGGGGTGCCCCCATTTCCCCTTGCAGGGATCGCACAAAACAGAGTGCCTGAAAGGACAAGCTATCTCCTCCTTGGCAACAGGGAGGGAATCCCAAGGGTGAGATAGCTCGTCCTTGCCACTAATGAGGTTAATCCAGACGGATGCTTCCAACACATGTCTAGGAGCAGTCTTGAGTCAATTTGATAGCAAAGGCAGGGATCACCCCATCTGCTATATTAGTCAAACTAAGATAGGTAAACCAGGTCGGCCACAATTGAACGTGAATGTTTTTCTATTTTATGGGCCTTGAAGTTCAGGCCATACCTCTATGGAACTACTTTCAGGATTAAAACTGACCACCAACCCTTAAGGTGGTTGATACAGATGAAAGGAGAAATCCAAAATTGCTCAGGTGGTTTATTAGCCTCCAAGGCTTTGGTTTTAGCATTGAGCTCAAGAATGCTGATGGTCTCTCCAGAATGTATGAACAGCTGGATCAAGAGATTCTTCCAGGAGTGGGTTAGATCCTCCTGTCCCCTAGTCTGGGGGGATTAAGTGTTAGGGAGATGTATCATGTGTATGCTTCATCCCCTCTCTCATAGTTAGACCCCCTGGAACGTTTTGCTGGACTTCTGGATCTGCATGAGTGGAGCCTTTTCCACTCATTCATTCTTATGGGCTCTCTTTTGGAACCCTGTTCTGTGTTTTACCTTTACTATGGAGTCTACTTTCTTCCATATCTTTTTTAAGGCACCTGCGTTTTACTTTTGCAACACAGCTCTGTATGGGCAGTGTTGCTGGGAGCCCTTTGAGATACTTCTCTCTGCTTCTGTGACTTGTTTTTCACATAGACAAACCCTCTAGTTATGGCTGGTGGCCTAGGATGTGTCCTACCAACTCTATTTTCTTATTGCAGTCTACTCAGTCTCAATTGTGCACAATATGGTCACGTATGTCCTAACATGGTGGGTCCTTTCTTACTTCGCCAATTCTAGCGTGTTTGTAAGCCCTTCTACCATTCTGGGAGTGGGATGTCTGTGGGCCTCATCACGAGTTTGGCGGTAATGCAGCGGTTTTCCCATCGAGCGTAAATAGCGCTAACGATAAGCCCCCCGGCGGATAATCTGCCAGATCACGAGTTTTCGTGCACGCGCACAGGGACATGGTGGTAGCGCAAAGAGCGCTTGATGGGAAAACGTGCCACGAAACCGTAAAACCGGCGCACCGTGTGCTACCGCCATACTGCGCGGGAAACGCGTGACTGCCGGAGCGGGAAACAAAGCGGTGGCCATCTTGGAAATCACAATCTGTCAGATATCCCAGCCCCTGGAAGCCATCCACCCCTGGGAAGACAGAAACATGTCTCAGGAGCGCATTAGGGGCAAGTCTGCCCTGGACAGGGTGGGGAAGCCCACATTTAGCGACCAGGAGCTGGCTGTACTGGTGGAGGAGGCAGAGATCCACCATGAGGAGCTGCAGCAGCGCAAGACCAGGGGCCAGCGTCGGGCACAGATTTGGCGCAACATTAGCCAAAGGGTAACTGCAGTGGGGCGCGTGCCCCGGGATGGCGAAGATTGTCGCAAGCGGCTCAGCGACTTGCGTATAAGAGTCCGCGGCATCCTGTCACAGCACAGGGGTGCAAGCAGGGGCACTGGAGGAGGGCCACCACCACCCCCACCCGAACTCACACCCTGGGAGGAGAAGATGAGTGCCCTGATTGACATTGATACCATCGAGGGATTTGGTGGAGCGGAGGCAGGCACTGGCATTGATCCGACTGCAGGTGAGTCCCACCCCAAATGCATGCAACTGAAAGTACCACACATGCAGACCCTGAGTGAATGAATGTGAAGAAATGTGTGTGAGGCACTACAGACACCCATAAGTGACCCCTTGATCCATTGGACCGTAGTGCTGCCTAGACTACCCTGCATGCAGTGCATCAATAGAAGTGGCAGGGGACAGACATCCATATCCATGGGACAGTAGAGTATGAGTGTGCAAGACTACACCCCCAGGACCCTGAGCACAGTGCACCCCAACCCCGCATGTGATCTTGTCACACAAACATTCCCATGCAGTGTACCCCTACACTCACAGTAATCACCACATGGTGACTGTACAAAATGCAAATTGAATGCATAATTGATACCGTCTACAATCCCACTTGATGGCATGAACTGCTTGAAACTTATGAAGGTTGCCTTGAACTCAAGCCACACCCATTGTACCTCACAGGCACACAGCAAACCTCACGGGATGAAGATTATGGGGAGGAGGCCACACTACACGGCGCCCGAGGCAGCGTGCCTCGACCAGGACCACCACCCCACAAAGGGGCCGCACGGAAGGGAACCGACGCAGGCCACATCCCACATCACCACAACGCAGCCCAACCAGACCGCTGCAGCACCCACATGTCCGCAAGGAGTCCGCGGCCAGCTCGCCCATAAGCCACTAGGCATACCCCGATGCCGAGGAAGTCACCTGTGGATCGGAGCCCGACGTGGGAGCGACACCTCCACGTGCGCATCAGTCAGGACGTCTGCATTCACCCCGAAGCAGTGACGCTGAAGGGATGGGCACACCACAGGGGACCGCAGGGCCAGGCACACAGGTAGCACAAACCCCACCTGTGCATGTGCGTTGTGTCCGCACACCACAGCCAGACGAAGACACGCCATCATATGGCAGCCCTGCAGACCGGCACTGAGAGCCCGGCAGCCCAATCCCAGCCGGCAGCATGTCCCCATGCAACCCCCCCCCTCTCGCCCCCAACAGCGCACAAGTGGCAGGGGTACCCTTTGTCACGGGGGCAGCAGTGATGGGACGACTGGACGTGATCGAGGCCAAACAGGCCAAAGTTGAATCCATGGCCAAAGTGCACAGCCGGCACATCAAGGCCATCACTGCATCCATACGCCATGGATGCAAGTACATTGCGTGAGACAATGAGCGCACACGCAGAGTGGTGGAGCAATGCACCTCAGCCCTGACAGGGTTTGGTCAAAGGGTGAGGGAGTTGTGCGAGGCAGTATCAGCACTTGCTGAGCAGACAAGGGAAGGAACAACCTTCTCTGTCAGCGTATGCAAGCAACAGGGTCAGTCCCATCGACCTCCACTACACCTATGGAGGGATTCCTTGAGCCTTCTCCTAGGCCCCGTAAATGCGCCACCTGAAGTTGCACACACCAGAGGGGCCTGGACATGGAAAGTCCCCACAACCATCGTAGTTGGACATGGCATCGTTGTGGGTGCCCTGAAAACAAACATGCACCTACCTGCACTGTTGTGGGGAGTTCACTGGGGGGGAGGGGGGGTGGGGGAATTGTGTGCTGAGTGTTCACTGGGGGGAGGGGGCAATTGTGTGCCGGGTGTTCACTGGGGGATGGGGGGGGATTGTTAAACTGAGAAGAAATCACGTTTCAAAATTCACAAAGCATGGACAGTAGTGATTGTGATTAAGTACTCTTTAATGTTGAAGTGACCTGTGCAAAAATGTAGCCGTCACCTGTAGCAAAAAAAAAAAAAAAATCAAGCCCGGTCTGGCCAACCTCCCCTCCCTCAGCCCAACCCTTTGTGCACGTGCAACACCTTCAGGCACGTCATCACCTTCACTCCCATCCTCAGGTTGCTGCACATGAGCATCAAGGGGCAGTGCCACATTCCTGCGACAGCAGATGTTGTGCAGCATGGCACATGTCAGTACAATTTTTCCAACTGCTTCAGGTGCATACATCAATGCCCCTCCCATACGGTCTAGGCACCGGAAGCGTGCCTTCAGTCCAAATGCCCTCTCCACGCAGATCCGTGTACGACCATGCGCAATGTTGTATGCCCGCTCTGCTGCAGTGTGTGGATGACGCACAGGGGTCATGAGCCATGTGTACTGGGGATATCCAGAATCACCTGCAGGAGGGAGAAAGCAGGTTTGGGGAGAAGGTAAGTTTGGTGGGTGTACAGGGCTCAGTCATCAGTGTCCTTTTGCCATACTTGTCATTTGGTCACTAACATTGTGAAGTGTGCTGTGCTACGAGCAGCATTGATTCAATGAAGTACTCAAAACTTGGTACGCCTCTGTTTCTGAATGTAACAGTACTCATCCCCTTGTCACTGGCGAAGGGGACCCTTCCATCTGCTTGTGCATGCGAGAAGTGGCTACCTCATGTGTCATTGCCATTCCCTTTGGCTGCTTTTGCATTTTCTGGTTGTCACTATTGTGTACTGTTCTCCAGGCATTTCATTGGCCAATCAGGGGACAGTGTTTGTGGGATGTATATTGGCATTAATCAGACTACTTATGTGTGGTGCTTTTGTGGATGTGCTGACTTTTGTGTTACATTTGCATGACTGTCAGGTGGGCAGGGTGGGATGTCTGTACTGTGCCAGTGTGGGGAGCCATAGTGCTACTCGCACAGGAGGCTTTGTGGTGGTAGGCCTTCCATATGTCACTGTGCTGCCACATGTCTTTTACATCCTGAATGGGTGTCTTCTGCTGTGTTGGACATGTCCAAGGTTTCTCGTTCAAGGTGCTTGAATGGAAATGCTGCACTGATGGTGCTGCCTATTAACATTCAGGGATTTCATTGTGTGTGACCAGCCCCATCAGATGTGGATTAACATGCATTACGGTATATATTTTTACTCACCCAGCAGCTATGTGGTTTGCCCTTTGTGCCTTTCCATGTACGCTGGCAGGGTACTGTTGCGCAGGACCATGGAATCGTGGGTGGATCCTGGGTAGCGGGCACAGCAGTGGCTGAAGGTTAGGTCAGGGGCACATGTCATCTGCACATTCAGGGAATGGTAATTTTTCTGGTTTCTGTAGGCTGCCTCATGTGCCTGGGGTGGTACGAGTGTTACATGTGTGCAGTCAAGGGCTGCTATTACATTCGGGACTTGGGCAATGGCATGGAATTGACCCTTCAGCTGGTTCACCTGTGCCTGTGTGGCTGGCAATGCGATGTGCTCATTCACATGATTCAACAGTGCATCCAGCACCTGTCCCAGCATGGCACTGAATGTGGACGGGGCCATGCATCATGGCATCGGTGTTGGTAGCTGCCAGTCCCGAGGAATTGTAGCATGGACACGAGCTTGACAAGTGGGGGTACTGCTGTGCTGATGGCTATACGGCTGCCAATGTCAGCCTGGATTGTGTCCAGCAACTGGGTGATGGTTGCCCTGTCCATCCGATATTCGGTCACCAACTGGACATCAGTCAGGGCCCAGGATGTTGGCCTGACCCTGGGGATGGCTGGCCGCCTTGCTGGTGCTGCTCTCCTCCTCTGTCTCCTCATCCCCAACACCCCCTGCGCTCCCGGGGCCCTGGCCTGGTTGGCTGGCTGGCCTCTGTAGTTCCAGGCGCAGCAGGTAGAAGTCCACATCAAGGCTCTCGGCTCCAAATGGCAGCATGGTGTTGGGGAGGGTGTGTTGTGCATGGGTGGGTCCTTTGTGGGCCTCAGATTTACATTGGTTTCACCTGGGCCCTTATTGCAGTCTCCTTCCTGCTCCTGCTTGTGGAATGGTGTTGGGGAGGGTGTGTTGTGCATGGGTGGGTCCTTTTAGGCTTCTGATTTGCATTGGTTTCACCTGGGCCCTTATTGCTGTGGCCTGTGTTCTTTTACCTGCAACACATTGCTGGGGGTATTTTCGGCGGATTGTCCGCCGCTTTTCTGGCGCTAATTGCGCCTACGCCAGACTTGTGATTGCTATGTTTTAGCGCGCTTGTATAACCAGCTGTAACGGCGCGGCGGTATTTGGACTCGTGATCCGACGGACCATTAAAATCTGCGCTGATGGCGTTACCGCCGATTTTAGGGGTTACCGCCCAACTCGTGATGAGGCCCTGTGTGTCTGTTTTGCCTTTGGCGGGAACTTGGGGAGGAAAGATAGCTCAGGGGCAGCATGTTTGTCTTGGAAGCAAGACCACTTGGTGCAAGGTTCGAATCCCAATCCCACGCTTGGAAACCACTTGTTGGTATTAAGCATGTTACAAAAGAACAATTATAATTATAACCCTTGGGTGTCCCTGCCTAGACTCCAATTTGTATGGGCAAGCAGGAAGTGGGGGAGGGGTTTTTCACCCCCTGCCCTTTGTCTGCCTGAGTTCCTGAATGGAAATAGCTCTCGTTGGGGGTCGGGTGGCCCTGATTGGACAACCACCCGCCCCTTTCTGTAAACTGCTGAGAGATTGCAGAGGAGTGTGTGCTGATACTGAATAAAAGGTGAGGTTCAACCAATGGAACTTGAAGTAACAGAAAAAGACTACCAGAGACGCCTGCATATCCTTTGAAATACCTTGATGCAACCACTGCTGTCCTGTCCCCTTTTTCTATGCGACAGGGGAGCTCCAAAGAGGACTCCTTCTTCTCTTTGGATGGTGGACCAACCAGCCCTGAGATGAACTACAATCGGAGCCATCTCCCAAGGTGCTGTGCCTTTCCAGAGCTGCAGACAGCGAATACCAGGAGACCTCCGACCCAATCGTAGCGCATTGTCTTGCCAAGGCCGAATCCGTCCAAGTTTTTGCTGAGCTCCAGGTGATCCTCCAGAAACACAATCCGACCCATCCAAGGCCCCTCACCAGAGTGCCGTACTCAGGAATCGAAGATTGACCGGGTGAATTGTGTCCTTTGTTGGTGCTGCAGAAAAGGTGCCAAAACTGCAGACTGACAAGAGAAGCTTAAGAAATCCGTGCCACAGGTCCTATCTCAAGACTGCTGCAGATGTATACCGATCAGATTCCTGCCTTGCATCACCAAACCAAGGAATCCGAAGCCCGGGGTCCATCGCTGCTGCACAGATGAGAATCCAGCCACAAACATTTCTTCTAACCTAAGGTACTGTGGGGTAAAAAGGTATTGCTTTCCTTAAACCAAAAATCCCTCGAGTGTTGGAGTGCACTTGGAGGTGTCGAGGGTGTTCACTCTTACCTCTGACCCAAGCTGTTGGCTTGTGTCCCTTTTGCAAGTCCTTTAACAGGGTCTCCAATGTTCTATCAATTCTTCTAGCATCTTTAACTAGAGTCTGAATGTATCCACAGGAACCTTTGCTTTTCTGCTTGGTAAGACCTTGAGCCCTCTCCATACTGACTTTTACATATATTTAGGGATCAGACTTTAAAAGTGTTAACTTGCGCTAAAGCTGCCTCTAGAACCGTAAGCTCTGCTGCTGTTTGACTAACCAACTGTTTTCCTTCCCAACTGACTTTCTTATTCTTATGTGGTTTTGCTAACTAAATACAATTACTGTATATCTTTGTCTGTGCACGGGATTACTGATAATGCAGTAGAACTGTCATTAGTGTCAAACTCTGCAACAGTTGCAATCTCGAGCAACTACAAACTAAGCAGTGGCCTTCGAAAATGATCTGCAAGTAATCCTATTTGTATTGGTTTAATGATCTCAATATCTGAAAACATTCCTTGTGTAATTATAATAAATATATATTTTATATAAATGTATTGGTGTAATTGTTTTTTTTATCTGCTTTACTAACTGGGTTCAGTGTACTTACCTACAGCTCACATCTTCCTCTTATGATGAGCCTTACTGCTCTGCCACTCTACAAAGGTTCCATGAGTAGTACAGACTTGTACTAAGAGTTGGGGGGACCTGTAGGCCATTTGGAGAGTTTTTTTTTTAAGTCTTACCTCAAGTGGACTTAAGGAAAATGCCCCTAACAGAAGGTACTGTCCTACTCCTGCTAAAACTTACCTGGAGTCTGCTTGTTGAATCCTGTGGTCCTGGGGGCTGTAGATAGCCTGTATCCTGCACCCCTGCAGGTCTCATAGTTACATTGGGGTGGACAACCCATTGTACTATAATACTGCCTTAGGATATTGGTCCTTGGTGCAACCCATCAAAGAAACCTCTTGACTTGTTAAACATAACTTTTACTTAACTGCAAAACCAAAAAGAAATCCTGTTGGACTCGTACACTCTGAAGCTTGTACTTTGTTTTCCGGCTTTTTCTACCCAACCCCTGGTCACTGGTGGCCCAATGTTCCCATCTGAACATTGTGAAACTCTCATAAGATAGGACTCTCTACGACAGTCTGGAACAAAGTTACTAAAAGTTATGAGAGTTTAGAAAACTGTGCATATGTTTCAAATGGTTTTACTGTGTGTGATTTGTTAATGAAGAAAGCTATTCTAGTGTGAGGTACAACTGTGATTTATTCGCCGAAGAATATTGCAAGTGTTCTTCTATTGTTTTACTGTGTTATAGTACTTACTTGAATGTTACAACACTGTTCCTTAGTGTATATATTAAATACAGATTTTTGTATAGAACTCCTAAGTGCATCAGTGTTGTCTTGGACTAAGTGTATGCTCCGAGTTCTTTGTACCTCGCTGCAGCCCTCCTCCCTCCTTGGACTAAGCCTGTCTGCTCGCCATTCTACCATTCTGTGTATTTCAGGCTAAACCGGAGTTAACCCTGTTCATCCTAGGTGGGCTTTCCGAAGTGCTCTCCCAGACAGTACCTTTGTAAAAAACCAACAGCCCATGCCCAGGCAGAAATGTAATGAAATTGTGCGGGTCAGGTGGACCCACTTATTTGGTCAATTTAAAAGGTACATTGGGGGCTCATTGGGGACTAAATAGAATTACTTTGGATTTCGTTCTATGATTATTATTGATCAGTGGTGTGAGCTGCAGCCTCTGGTTGAGTTACATATGAGGTACCTAATAGTTCTGTCTCATGCGAGTAAAACACTGGCAACCCATTACTACATGATGCCCTTTCTAACCAAAAATGCTAATTGCAAGTCTGCTGTAAAGCCAATAATCTCTTGTGCCAAGAATGACTCCTAAGGTTCTCCTACCCATCTACCTTGCATCCACCCCATCTAAGCACTGGTATTTTTGTTTCCAGTTTCCTGGTTAATTGCACCCTTTTTGAAAGCTCCCTTAGCTAAAGTGTTTACAGCAAGATCTGTACATTATTTCTAGCTACTAGGGTACCAAAGTTTTCAAGTCCTTCATTTCTCTGGCCCGTTTAGCGACTAATTGAAAGGAAATGTTTATTTTATCCAAAGTGGATATTGTACAGTAAATTGTCACTTGGTTGAGAAGAAGTACCATTGGAGCTGATACTTTTGTGTATCACTTTAATAAAACAATTAGGAATGACCCTTAATTTGAACTGCAGAAGTGGGCAGAGCCAACAATGCTTCCTTATGGCAATTCAGGACGAAAATAAACACCCTTAGGTTTAAAGCTTTTGTTTATCTTTGCGCAGCAGAAGCTTAAGGCTAGTGCGTTTGCAGCATTTGTTGACTACATTCATATGTGCTGCATGTTCTTTCACAAGTTGGAATTTTTTAGATTTGAGACAAACACTTGGAAATAGTCTAGGAATGCAAAACAAATCCATTTTATATTGAAATTGACCATCAGATCCAAGATGGAACACTGGGCCTTTAGTTTGTGATTGTACAGAGGGTCAGAAGACAGAGTTCAATTACATTGTATAAATACATTCATAAGGAGTAGAAGGATGACAGATTGCTAATGGCCTGTAACACTTAGGCAGTTGCCCTTCATCTACACCTGGATATCAGGTAATCAATTCATTACGTTTTGTTGGCAGCCATGTCCACCCAAATCTAAGAATTGAGCAGTTTTATCAGTGGTACATCTTTTAATCCAGACTTTGAATGACTAAGGTAGACACTTATTTTCTACTACCCGCAATGTGCACCACTTTAACATGGTTAACTGCAATCTCTGAATCTAATTGGATACTAATCCTAAACCGGTTAATTCATGTTTATTAAAATGACTATATAACAGTGATTTGATTAATTTCTATGTTTTCAATGCTAAAAATCTGTTAACACATAAGGCATTTACAAAAACATTATCATATTGTTGCACTTAACATGTTTATCTTTGACTTTTAAAGATCAGTCTGCCATTTAATACAGCGTTTGGTGCAGACACTGAAGGTTCCTCGTGGATTATCGGTTATCTTTTAGAAAAGGTCATCAGTAACCTCTCTGTATGGAGTTCTGAGCAAGACCTGGCAAATGATACCGTGCAATTGCTGGTGACATTGGTGGAAAGGAGAGAAAGGTAACCACTTGATTTCAACAATTATTTTCGATATCAACCAGTTCTTAAAAGTTGTTGCTGAGGACATGTTATGTGGATAGACGAATGGAACTGACCTTAGTGAAAGATTGTAAATGACACGGTCATCTGCAAACAAATCCCAGCAGGGATTGCTTATTTAGAATACTCTTACAATGTGTTAATTTTGTTCCTTGCTTCTGGGAATGAGCCTTCTATGTCAACAGGACCAGAGCATGATGCAGATCAGTATTATAATGTTTTTAAAGAAAGTGCCAGGAAATGCGTGGCCACATCCACGTCCTGCAATTGATCCACTCTCATGCATGCCTTGACGTCATTATCGCTTTGCAGACGGAGCAGGAGCATCACGTAGTGATTGTGAAGGTTTTGTTTGCATTCTATTTTTTTTTTACTCTTCCTCATCTGTATGACCCCACTCTGCAGGGTCTAGATGCTGCATGCCATGCTATGAAGGCTTTGCAGAATCTTAGCCGAATGGTTTAGATGTACAGTATTTGTGGCACAAGCATTTCTGGCCTGATGGCACACTGCAGTAGCATATGTTTGTCCCTTCTGCAACAGACCTTTCATGTCATACAAGGTAACTATTTTCCATGAATCACTGAGCTGGGTGGGGGTATCCAGAACATGATGTTGTGATAAGGGATACAGGCATAACCACGAAGGGTCCTGTCGGACTGCACAACAGGCGTAATCCTGAGGTGCTTGACTGATTTAATTTTGAACCTGAATTGTGTGGGCCTTTTCTTGAAGCCCTGTCATGCACTACATCGGGGACCTCTACCATACCACAACATCACAAATGGCTGTTGAGCTTTCACAGGGCTGCAGCACAACACTTTTGGGCAAGGACACCTCCTGCATGCATCAACCTGATAATGTGCAGAACATCAATGCCATCTATGCACAGGAGTTTGAAGAAAATGGGGACTGTTTAAAGGCTCATACTCTTACGTCCCGTCCCCTTTCCTCCATACTGCATGGGCGTCCCTTCCTAGGGATGGGAGACACAACCTTTTTCACCAGAAAAAAAACCTTCCCCTTTAAATTTAGAGGCACGCAGAGGTCCTTTTAACATCATTATGGCAGAGGGGGCGCCTACACGCAGCACTACCAGCGACTTTGCCGAGGGTGACATGCCTACCAGGTCTCGGCCTGAGGTGCAGGGCAGGCCTCATGCCCCACCGTCAAGAGTCCTGGAGGAGGCTGGGCCCAGTGAGCCAAGCGCCACGACGATGGCACGTGGCATGCAGCTCGACGAGATGGCCGCTCCTCCGATCTCTCCCCGAGGAACTGTAAAAGCAAGAGGAAATATCGAGGCTGAGTACCACAAAAGGAAATGCACCAAACACGGGCTTATAAAGATTCACAGATCTTGATTCTACTGTACAGTTTACAAAGAAGCAATCTGTTAGCTATCTGGCCCTCAGTACATCACAGTGAATACCAGCCCTTCAGTGTGAGAAGTGAGAGGTACTGGACATCTGGACATTCATGCATTTATACAATTTCAGTAACATTGTCCAGCCCCTCTACAAGTTAATAATCAGTGGTCTAGAGTTCGTGCTGAGGTCACTTATGGCTTATATGATGATATGCACACGGATTACATTTGGTTTACATACCAACAAGTTACAATGGCAAAGTGTATTCCCAGGTTTAGCAGTAAGCCTTAGCACATGTCCCTTCACAATGCAGTTCAGCCAGTGTCCACGTTCGATATTTGCATTACATTGTTTCGATGTATGTTCGCGGATGAGGCTTATTGGTGCAGACAATCCTAGGACCACAAGTCAGGCATGGGATAAGGTCTCTTTACCCAGTCTAAACATTCGGCCCGCGGACAGCCTAGACATTAAAGTACAAGGATCTGGAAGGCTCGGTTACAAGTTGGAAACATAGTCTACCATTTTAGAACAGAGTTACATTTGACCATAAATCAAAATGGCGGATGATCCCAAAATGGCCGCCAAGTCGATCCAAGATCGGAACATTTGAAACACGGTTTTCTTCAGAGCGACTGGGCTTAGGCCAATATATATTAGAAAGGGGGCACAATATGATTTCCCGTTTAACAGAACGACGCAGGTGAGTGAATGAGTTGTAAGGTGGGACTGGGGTCAACCAGGTACGCGGCCTACAGTTTATCCATCGACAGCGCAGGGCAGGTTCTGTCTGCAACCTAGACAGTATAAGCACCGGTTGCAGCAGCTGTCCACGATCCCGTCAATATCACCTGCCACCCCACCAGCCTGTGAGGACAGGTTCTTTGAAAAGTTCCTCACCCTCATGAAATCTCCTCACATGGGGGCCATCCTCAGGGATGCTATCAAGGACATGCTCCCTCGGGCCCCGCCGCTCGTGCCCATAGTCATTCCTCCTATGGCTCTTGCAGGCCCTTGTGCAGCCACTGCTACCCACACCGGCTCCTTTGATTCCGGCTCCCCTGCCCCCCACAGGTCAGGCGGTTCCGTACCAGCCTCCGCTGCAGCCTCTTGCTTCCAAACCCCAGCCCCCGCCGCCCAGCACGCCTCCCGCGCCACACCAGCCGGACGCTAAGGTGGACAGGGAAGAAGACCCTGACAAACCATCGTCAGCCAGTGCCTTCTGCGAACATCTTGCACGCCTCGCTGAATATCTGTGCCTTCCTCAGCCCGAAGTCAAGCAACCAGAGGCAGGGGTGCTTGCTGAGGTTCTCGCTTTATGCCACTCGGCTGGTACTGGGGATCCCAATGCAAAAGGATGTTTTCGCCTTGGCCAAAAAGGGGAGGCTCAACACCCACTCGGTCCAGCCAGTCAATCGACACCTGGACGTCAAGTACAGGCAATTGGAGGGGGATACACTCTTGCTGTCGGCCCATCCTCCGCCGCAATCTTCGGTGATGGGGCCCCTAGGGGACCCTTGTGTATACACACACACACTTTCTCTCCCCCCCCCCCCCCTAAACCAGGTTCAATTCCCAAAATCTAGGGTTTGTTGCAAAGCAAATAGTCTGTCGGCCGACAGGCTGTCACATCCCGCAACGTGTGTCACCCCGACCTCGTGGGACACAAGAGATTGAGCATTCTACATCAGTTACATATATACAAAATGGTCATCTTATTATCAGTAGTGATGCATTCAAAGCCACTCATAATGTATCTTTCTTTGCAATGGTTTCGATGATTGACAATTATGACGAATATGACACCCTTCAGACATTTAGTCACCAACAGTTTGCAATTTGCGAAGGTGCAGACACTATTCTTTGTTTTAGGGAACATAATGCTCTTGTTCTTACAAGCAAGCTGCGTGCAGGGGGGAGACACATTCCAGGCCTCACTATCTTCTAGTTTCTATTTGTGGGCTCGGAGTCAGCTCGATCTACAGGGGCTCAGTGAAGGGGGGCCACAAGAGAGCATAATTCAAGCCATTAACTGTTCATTTCTACCGTTTCTACCACACCAGCGAGACTAGCTGGCACCTGCGTAGTCATTAAATACCTTGTTGCTTACTTCCAAGGACTTGTGAGGGAGGAGACCGGGGTATTGCTGACTGGGTTGTCTGGGCTGGGTTTCAACATGTAATTTGTGGCCTTGCTCTATGCATGAGCAAGAACGAAATAGAATTCACTTACAGCAAAGCAGTTTGAACAGAAAAGCAAGAAAGCAAAAATTACATAAAAATGGCGACTTCTATTCCTACAAAATGGATGCTCTCTGATTATGCACATGAGTCTGTACCAATAATGCTGAACATATGATGCGGTTGGTTTTCGGCTAACAAAATATACCGCCTATGTTATGGGAGGGTAATTTCTAGACTCACAAACCCTCCTCTTGGCCGTAAGCCAAGCGCATCATCCAAACATTGCGTCTTCCTCTGACCATGTATCTGATTCCGAACTTTGCATACTACTATAATCGTCATCATTGTCATTGATATTAATTGACCTAAACTCTTTTACTGTCTTCATTTCAGGATTCATTTTTGTATCCGATCCGTTTTTTTTTTCTGCGTTACCATGTTCATGCATTCATCACTTATTTCGGTGCAAATTATTGGTAAACAGTGTATGCAACAACAACATGTCATGAATTTTCCAAGCACTGCGACTACAATCGCAACCAATTTCCATCCCCATGAGCGTAATACTTCCCAGAACCAGGAGCTTATGTCTAATTCCCAACTACCTTCTGGGGGATGGAGATCGGAGCTCAGAACGTGCAACTTTTTTATCGCTTCAAAAATCGCAGGGGAGGAGTCACTTACAAATACGCAACACATTGACCCCATGATTTTGCAAACTCCCCCACGATCAGCCAAAACTATGTCAAGAGCCATCCTATTTTGAAGTGCCATTAATCTAATCGCTTTTTCCTCCAAAGTCATGTTATATAATATATCCGTTGTCCCATTTATTGTTTTTTCTAATATCCTGGACAGTTGTCTTATATTGTAGGGGTTTATTGCTTGACCCCAAAATGGTATAAATGATTTTTGTATTAATCCTCGTTCCTCATTTTGTTGCAGTCTTGATCTAGATAGTTTGGCTATATCTGACGTTTTTGAAAGAAACGCCCCCAGAAACAGAATCCCTAAGTAACAATTGCCTCCCCAATTTCTAGGCAACCAGGGATAAGCTTTTTCTCCAAATATGAAATAGACACGATCACCCATTTCTGATGCTTGTTAATCTGCTTAGAATCACATGCTGTGCATATGGTCCGACATCCAGTGGTAACCGCGGAGTATTGCATCTTGTCTTTCAGGGACCGAAAGGGGACGTCGGCATAGGCATGTCTGTAACACTATTCCTATCGTGACGTGTGTAGTACCCAAAATCCCTCACACGCCGAGGTCCCTCAGATTGTTTTTTTCTGCCCAGACATTCTTTATCTTTACCGAATTGTCAGTTTATTCCCTGTTAAGTCACTTCGCCAATAACTACATCTTCGACAAAGACTACGGGGGAATCGCTTACGGCTGTGGATTTCGGCGCCTAAGATCCGGCGGCCGGATTGTCCATGTGGTCGGGCCCTCTGGCCGACCTATACAGTAGGGAGAGTGGGGTTGGGGTGGCCATATTGTTTAGTATGTCTTTCCTCCTTTTCCCTCTTTTCCCTTTCAGTCTGGTCATCCTTCCCTTTTGCTATGGAAAGGACTCCTTTTAGATTCTGCCCTAAGTGTAGGGTCAGATATCCTTGGAAGGACGAACACAGGACGTGTAACGCCTGTCTCCCCCTAGAGCACGACGAGAAGCTGTGTGCGGCATGCAAACTCCTTCGGCCTAAGACCCTTAAGGAGCGCCGTGTAAAGTGGTGGGTCGCGTACGGTATGTCACGCGTCTAGCCCCCCACTGCAACACCAGCCGAAAGAGACGGGGGTACTTCGGATTACCAAACCTCCAACGCGGATGTTATAGACCTTGAGGCGGACACTTCTAGATCCGCCACCCCCGTCCCCGACCCTTCCAGACTCGACTCTGGTCTTGCTACAGGGACCACACCTGGCGACAGGGGCGTACAAGCGCATCGCACTAAGCACACACCCCCTACGCCAATTTTGACGCCTTCGTCGAAAGAGGCAAACGCGCCAACGGGGCCGCCGAAGTCTTCGCTGGTTCCCCCGGATCACTCTGATCCAAAGCCTTCCCCGCAGCAGCGTATTGCGACTGGGCAATCAAAACTAACCAAGGGCGCTACTCCAAAACCTACACGCGTCGAAAGTCAGGAACCAGACGCTTCGACTATTGCCAAGGCCTCGGTAGGCCCGAAAACTACGGCTAGGCCTCTACCCGGAAACCCGACCGCTAAGCCTCTTGGTGGCGCGGACGGTATTTCTACTGCCAACAAATCGGAGCTTTTATCTCACGACGATTCTGTGACTATCCAAAGAAGCATCGGAGGAATCGCAACAGCGATGGGCCTTATTCCGGTTCTGCCTAAGGTTATGGGTCAATCTGCAGAAAAGATTTTGGCGGATGGTATTGCAGATTCCGATGAGGCGTACGTAGATAGTCAAGAGCCTCTCTCCGACACCCTTAGAGGTTCCCGTCGACACCACAGCGCGGTGAACGTCACTTCTCCTCAAATAGGCCCATTTGGGTCCTCTAAATGGACTATAGAAAAATTTGAGGGTTATATGGATCGGCTGGAGTGGATTATCAGTTCTTCTGATCATCGGCCCCCGAAAGGGGCTCGGGTAGACCCTAACCCACAAATACAAGTAGATCAGTCTCAGGGTTTTCAACAAGAAGACATGATCCATGTGGATACTTATAGTTTCATTTATAATGAACAAGTGGAAGCTTCCTTTCTCAAAAACTATGAGGAGGGGAGATTCCAAGATGGCCGCCGGCACGGTGTAGACTTGCCGACTGCGCTCTCCAGACCCGAGTGTTGTGAGGAGCCCAGCGCCTCATCAACGCCCCTCGTTTGGGGCAAGCAACCCCTTAGGGGGTAAAGAGAAGGATTTGTTCCGTTCGGCACAGGAACGGCTGAGGGAGAGCTCTGCGAATGACGAAGCTGAAGAGGGAGCCGCGAGCCCAAGTCGGCCCCAGAGAAAAGGACGTTGGGAGTACCAGAGGTGGCGGCGTGAGGAACCGGGGGACCCGCCGGATTGCTGGTGCCCGAACGTGAGATAGTATTGGCCCCCGATAGCAGGAGCGGGCAGCGAGGGCGGGTGAACTCTGGTGGCCGCGGTGACTGGCCCGCCCGCTCCTGTGTAAGGCAAGGTGAGAAGCGGCGCCCAGGAAGAGGGGAGCGGTGCGGATCCGCAGACGGTGGGATATCCCGCCAGGACAGGTGCGTGGCAGAGAGCGGATCACGGTTGGCTTCGGCGGGGGACCCGATGAAGCGGCTCTACTGGTGCGCCCATCCCTGCCGTTAGAGCGCAGCTCGGCTGGAGAGCCCGGGGGTGCCGGAGAAACGGGCAGCATTGTCCAGACAGGAATTCCTGGGAGAGTTACATGCATTACAGTCGAACCTAGCAAAGACATTTCAAGAACAATTTCAATTAATGCGCGCAGATCTGAACGAAGCTCTAGGGGAGATAAGACAGGAAATGCAGCAAATTGGGGAAAGGAAGGATACACTTGAAAAATGCCTCCAAGAGCTTGCTAAAGAAACCACAGATAACAGTGAAGCCATAGAAAGGTTGGACCTGGCTACACAAAACCTTGAAATCCAAGTGGAGGATTTAGAAAATGGGTCTCGGAGGATTAATATTGGGGTGCAAATGTTGCTGGAATCGGTTTTGGACAAGGATTTGAAAGGGACAGTTGAAAGCATCTTTGCTGATATCCTGGGTGAAGAGTCCCGAGAAAATTGAGCTGAATCTTGTGCACAGGACTGGGTGAATGCCCAGAGGACAGATGGAGAGACCTCGGAACGTACTAGCGGCATTTACGAGATATGCCCAGAAGGAGGTGGTCCTCCGATCAGCACGGCAGCAGGAACACATTATGTTCAAAGGGCGGCAAATAGTGCTATATCAAGATTTGGCGAGTAGTACGCTCCTGAAAAGAAGGCAAATGGGTCCAGTGTTAAAGGTACTAAACGAAAAGACTGTAAAATATAAATGGACATTCCCGTTTGGCCTGCTCTTTGAGTGGGAAGGGACTCGGAAGCTAGTTACCACGCTACAGGAGGGGGCGGACCTGCTTTGAATAGAGGTGGAGGAATCCCCTTCGAGTTCGGGAGCGCAGGGATGTCCCAGGCCGAGACCTTGGGAATGGATGACAGTAGGAGATAAGAGGAGAACTACTACTAAAGGCAAGAATCCGCAGCGAAAAGGAAGCTCGGAGGACGAGCAGATTGGAACAGGAACTGATCCGTGAGTCATCATAGCTTTAATTGAGGTGGTGGGCCTCTTGAAGGTGTTTTGTAAATATGGGTCTTAGGAGAGCGACCGTTTTGGATACGAAAAGGGCGTAGATGCCGGAGTTATGAGTGGAGGGGGATCGGGGAGGAGTTATTCTTTCAGGGGGGCACGGGGGGGAGAGGAGTGGCATGGGGACGGGGGGGGGGGAGTGATGAGCTGTCCACTGGGGGAAGAGGTAGAAGGGCAGTAGCACATGACGAGGAACATGACATAAGTTTTACCTCCTTAATTGGCTAACACATAATGTGAGGGGGTTAAATACCCCACTCAAGAGGAAAAAGCTTGAACACTTTACGAAGAAATAAAAACCTGATATCATGGGCCTTCAGGAAACTCATCTTATGAGCAAAGATCAGGGAAGGTTGAAATTGTGGGGCTTCGATCAGATTCTCTGTGCCTCTGGCCAAAGCAAAGCGAGGGGGGTGGCACTGGCTATTAGGAATACGGTGGACTTCAGGGTTGACGCAGTGATAAAGGATAAAGAGGGGAGACATATTATAGTCGGGGGGGGGGGGGATGCCAGGATGCCCCATGCACTATTGCAGTAATCTACGCCCCCAACACTGGTCAAGAGCAGTTCCTGCTTCAAGTGCTAAGATTACTAGAGGATCATTCTTGGGGTCAGATAGTATTCATGGGAGACTTTAATATAGCTTGGGACAGGGAGAGGGATAGGGATGGCAGAAGAACGAGAGCAGGGGGGGGCGGTAATGGCGGCTGAGTTGAGAGAGAAGATTGGTAGGATGGGACTGAGGGACGGCTGGAGGGAATTGAAAGGAGACGAGGAGGGCTACACCTTCATATCGGGAGTGCATGGTTCCCAGTCCAGAATAGATTATAATATGGGTATCGGGGGGGGGGGGGGGGGGGGGATTGGTTGGTGGTATTCGGGAGGTGAATACGGGGCCGATAGGAATAGCAGATCATAAAGTTGTTTCAACGGTTCTGGAGCTGGGCCGGAAGATGAGGGGGACATGGGGCTGGAAGTTTAAAAGGGTGGTTCTGAGGGACCCGGAAGTGCGGAGGGACATGGAGGGGAAGATTAAGGAATTCTTTGTCACTAACCGCAAGGAAGACACGGGGGAGGAGATAAGGTGGGGCGCATTTAAGGCTACCATCAGGGAGGACCTGATAGCGGCAGCGGCTTTTCGGGTGAAGCAACTGAAAGCGCTGGAGGTCCAATTAGAGGCAGAAGTGGAAACGGCTAGACAGGCAGCGGGCAGGACCCCCTCCCGGGTAGCTATGCGAGCTTATAGGACAGCATTGGGGCAACTGGAACTCTTGCGAAACAAATAGTCTGAGGGAGCGATGTTGGCGGTGAGGCAGAAATACTATGCAAAGGCAAATAAAGCAGACGCGCTGCTAGCGCGTCTGCTAAGAGGAAAGAGGGGAAAAAATGCTGTCACAGCGTTAAAATCGGGTGCTGGGGAGAGAGTCACAAGGCGGGAAGAAATACAGGAGGTGCTGGCGAGCTATTATGATTCCCTCTATGCCTCCCAAAATCCCAGTAGTGAGAGGCAGGAAAAGTTCCTCCAATCATTACAATTGCGGCAAATCGACAATGCGACAAGGGAGGCCCTCAACCTGGAAATTACGGAGGAGGAGGTTCGTGGGGTAATTAGGGCCCTTCCAGCAAATAAAGCCCCAGGTCCTGACGGCTATACATCAGCCTTTTATAAAATGTTTGTCACATCTGGCCCCACTTTTGACAACATTATTCAATCGGTTCCGACAGACAGGTAAAATGGCTCCCTCCATGGAAGAGGCATAGGTGACCTTAGTCCTTAAACCACACAGTTCCGGAAGAGAACGTCTTATCGCCCCATAGCGTTAATCAACACAGACGCCACGATATATACAAAGATCCTGGTGAATAGACTTGACCACATTCTCCCACGGTTGATACGCCCCGATCAATCAGGCTTTATTAAAGGTAGGCAAACTGCAGATAACATCAGGCGGGTGGCCCATCTAGTTGAAAATAGTTGAAAAGGCACAGAGGATGAACACTCCTCCGGTTTTGGTGGCACTCGATGCGGAAAAGGCCTTTGACCGCGTGGAGTGGTCCTTCTTGTTTAGAGTAATGGAAAAGATGGGCATTAATGGGGAATTTTTGACAATGGTGCAGGCTAACTATCAAGCCCCATCCATTAGAATTATGGTGAATGGCTGTGCCACCAGACGGGTTAATTTGCAGAGGGGAACAAAACGGGGCTGCCCGCTCTCCCCACTTCTCTATGCTATCTACTTAGAACCCCTTTTGCAGGCAGTAAGAGAGGAGGCGGGGATATGCAGTATTCCGTTTGCAGGGGAGCAGCAGAAGGTTGCGGCCTTTGCGGACGACATGTTGCTAATGTTGACGGTACCAAGCAAGTCTCTCCGAGTCAGTATGTCCCTGCTGGAGGGTTTTGGGGAGGTTTCGGGTCTGAAGATTAATACTGGCAAATCAGAGGTCTTAAACCTAACACTAAAGGGAAGAGAACGGGGAAGAACTGCAGGGGGGGATTAGATATTTGGGCGTTAGAATAACAGCGACTTTAGCTGGGTGGTATTCAGCAAACTTTCCTCCTCTTCTCAAGGCAATCCAGAGGGATTTTCGAAGGTGGAGAGAACTCAGAGTCTCGTGGTTAGGCCGGATTGCAGCAGTAAAGATGGTTTCCCTTCCGCGCCTGTTGTATTTATTCCAGGCAGTCCCACAGCCGGTTCCGTCTAGCTTCTTTAAGCACTTGGGAACCCTGATTAAAGAATTTCTGTGGGAAGGGAAAAGGCCAAGGGTGAGTGGTAATTTATTGATGGCTCCTAAGGGACAGGGAGGCTTAGCGCTTCAAAATGTTCGATGATACTATGAAGCGACCCAGCTCCAAATCATTAGGGAATGGCTGAGGGAGGGTGACGGGCAACAAGAAAAGCTTTGGGTGAAGATGGATAGAGCGGTGGCACATCGCAAGTTGGCGGAAGTGCTTTGGCTACCCAAGGGGTCTAGACCTCGGCATCTTTATGAAAGCTCAATAACCAAGCTAATGGCTGATAACTGGGACAGGTTGGTGGGCTCTAAGGGAATTACTACATATCCATCGCCGTTTACCCCTATCTTTGGCAATAGTGACTTCACCCCGGGCATGGAGAAGGGGGGGTGTACGAAGTTGTGTGATATGTTTCGGGGAGGAGAACTCCTTTCGTTCGAAGACTGTAAGCGGGAATTTGCAGTACAGGAGGGGGAGAGACTGCGATATGCACAAATAAGACATTGGGTACTCCACTCTGGGATTCGGGAGGCAGCAATTAGAGAGAACACAATTCGAGACCTTCCTGCTAACCAATGACGGAACGAAGGGGCTCATTTCCAATATATGTAAGATCTTGGGGAGCTCGCATACAGATCCCGAGTGGGCGTACATGCAGTAGTGGGAACGGGTGCTTGGGCGAGAAATCAGGAGGGCGGAATGGGAGAGGCTATGGAGGGCGTTTCCTAAATTGGTTAAGGCAACTCAACTTCAAGAAATGTGGTACAAGGTTTTATTTGGGTTGCACTATACCCCGGCCCGGCTTCATAAGATGTTACCCGCTAGATCGAGTTGTTGGAGGGGATGTGGTCTGACAGCACAGCGAAGCATATCTGGTGGACGTGCCCCAAGATTGGCCCCTTTTGGGGGAAAATACAGAGGGCGCTGAAATAGGCCTTTGGCCCAGGAGACGAACGAACGCCGGAACAGATACTTTTGGGCCTTCGTGGACCTTCGGAGATGAGGGGACTCAGAGGTAGGGAGAAAGCAAAAGTGATATTAATCCTCGCAGCTATGGTGTTAATAGCTCAGAGATGGAGGAGCCCTGTGATCCCCATGAATCAAGACTGGCTGCGCAAAATATGGGAGATAGTGGCACTGGAATGGGCATCGTACGCCATGGATGATAAAGTCCAGCATTTTGCAGCGGAATGGAGTGAAGTTATGACTTTCCTCAAAGATGACTTTAGAGTAATCTGGTGCCCGCAACGCCTGTGACTGCTGGACCTTCAATGAGCATGGAGAGATTGTTTGGAAGAAAGACGTTTGTGGAGATGGGAGCTCATCACATGGGAGAGGTGGGAGAGGGGGGGGTGGGAGGGAACGTTTCTTTCTTTGGTGTCATGTTGTTAAATTCAATTAAAATTGTTTAAAAAAAAAAAACTATGAGGAGGAGCAACAGGATACGACGGACAACTGGGAGGAAACCCAGCAGGAAGGTAAACTCTTGGACACAACAAGATCAGGATTTTGATATTTTGTGCCTAGATTCTCCTCCGTCCACCCCTTCTAGCCAGGCCTCCGCTGTGGATGACCAAGTGGCTTTCAACTCCATGTTGAAAAAAGTAGAGGAATTCTTCAAAATAGCCACTCAAGAGGCAGTACCGGAGCAGGATTTTGTGGAGGATATTATTAAAGAAAAACCTCCGGCGAGTCAATCCATCCCCCTTCTTAACCCTGTTAAGAGACGGGTGGCTCCTTCTTTGGTCACACCTGCTCAGACACGGGCAGTGAACCCGAGAGTCAAAATTATTTCGGCCTTCTCCTACCGACCCTCTGTATATTAAAGGGCACACCATCCCGGACTCACTGATATTGACTACCACGCGAAAGAGGGCAGGGGTACCCCTTGCCACGGGAGATTCACCACCGGACAAGGAGTCTAAAAGGTGGTATGCCCTGGGCAAACGTGTCACATCAGCAGCTGCATACACTATTCGGGTTGCTGATAATACTATGTTATTAGTAAGCTATGCTGATGCCCAATGAAACTTACTTCAAGAAGGCCTCCAGGAGGTTCCTGAACCCGCCAAAACAAAGCTTCTCGCCATTGTTTCAGAGAGAAAACTGGTTAACCAGAATGTGGTGAAGAACACCCTGGACACTGCAGAAACACCAGGCAGGTCTCTTGCACAAGGTACTCTTCTGAAAAGACACGCATGGCTGCGTACATCGGGCTTCAGACCTGAGACTCAGGCCTCCCTCATTAATAAACCCATTGAGGAGACTAACCTCTTTGGGAAAGCAGGATGAAGCGTTGGAGACGGCCAAGAAGGAGCTTGAGACTATTAAGTCTTTGCACCTAATTAGACAAAAACCCTCCTCCCAGAGGGGTAACAATTCTCGGCGGTCCTTTCGAGGACAAGCCCGTGCCGGCCAGAACAACTACGGCACAGGTAACTTCAACACGAATCAAGCATCCGGAAGCCCTACTTACTACCCCTCAAGGGTTCAGAAACGCGGCAAAGGTAGAGGCAGAGGCCCGAATCCCAGAGGAGCCACAGCCTCTGGTCAGAAATGCCCAAGTCCAGGTCCCCTCCCATGTCTCCCCAGTCAGGGGGGCGATTAACATCTTTCCTCAAGGCATGGGAGGGGATAACTTCCGACCAGTGGGTCTTAAAGACGGTCGCCCACGGTTATTGCGTGGAATTCGCCTGACCTCCACAGTTCAGACCGCCGCGCTCACTGCGCCTTTCACCGGACCATCTGGAGATCTTGATCCAAGAGGTGGAAGCACTGCTGGGAAAGGACGCCATAGAAGCCGTCCCTATTCTTCAGGTAAACAAGGGTATTTATTCAGTGTACTTCCTTGTACCCAAAAAGGATCTCACCATGCGTCCTGTTCTGGATCTGCGCCCAGTGAACAAATTTATAAAACCCCAGAAGTTTTGCTTGGTAACACTGCAGGAGGTGATCCCATTGCTGAAACAGGGGGACTTCATGGCAACATTGGATATGAAAGATGCATACTTTCGTATTTCAATGTTGCCAGCGCACAGAAAATACCTAAGGTTCATGATCCAGGACAAACACTACCAGTTCAAAGTACTCCCCTTCGGCATCGCCTCGGCGCCAAGGGTGTTTACCAAAGTCCTGGCAGTGGTAGCAGCACACCTGCACAGACTATCAGTCCCAGTTTACCCTTACCTCGACGACTGGCTCATTACGGGGAACTCGTTCGACGCTTGTTTTTCAAACACCCAAAAAACAGTAGATCTCCTCTTCAGCCTGGGTTTTTCAATCAACGAGAAGAAATCCAGCTTAGTCCCCAGCCAAGTAAAACAATTTCTGGAAGCGCTAATTCGGACGGAAGACGGCGTTGTCTTTCCCTCCAGCAAGAGGGTTCAGAACATGCTCTCTCAGATTCCTCAATATGTAGCCAGTCGGGGGGTGACGGTACGCAAAGCGATGCATTTGCTAGGGATGATGGCGTCATGTATATACTTGGTTCCCCACGCGCGGCTGCGCATGCGTCCCATGCAAGAGTGGCTCAACAGCCAGTGGTGTCAGGCCAGCGGACAATGGGAAGATCTGTTGTCTCGCCAGCCCTCGTTCTTTCTCTGCAGTGGTGGTCAAGAGAAAACCTCTTGAAGGGGAAAAACTTCACCACCCCTGCAGTGGAAGCCCCTCTCACGACAGACGCTTCTCTCACGGGGTGGGGGCTCACCTGCTTCAGCAGACAGTGCACGGAGTGTGGTCCCCTCAAGTAGCGTCCAACCATATAAACTTACTGTAACTACTGGCGGTGTTCAAAGCATTGAACGCCTTTCAGGTGCACCTGCAGGGGAAGACAGTACTGATCCTAGCAGACAGCACTACAGCAATGTATTACCTGAACAAACAGGGGGGCACTCGCTCTCCAGGGCTATCCAAGCTGTCCCAAAACATTTGGATATGGGTTCTCAAACACAAGATGTTTTTTGTTGTTCCAACATGTTCCAGGGGAACTCAATCTTCTGGCAGACGTACTCGGCAGAGATTTTCCTCTGCCAGAAGAATACGAATGGCGACTGCATGAAGATATTGTGTCCAACGTCTTTGAAGAATGGGGTTTCCCAGAGATTGACCTGTTCGCTACTCAGGAGAATGCCCAATGCCAAGACTACGCCTCCAGGTACCGCCAGAACCGATCCAAGTGGAACGGTCTCTGGATAACTTGGTCGGGGAAATGTGTCTACGCTTTCTCACCCTCAGACCCTCCTACCCCCCCCCCCCCCCGACTCCACTTCTCAAAAAGATAGTGCACAAGATGCACCAGGAACCAGTCACCATGATACTGGTGGCCCCCATGTGGGCCTGCCAACCTTGGTTCGCTCACTTGATGGAAATGTCCCTCTCCCCACCAGTCAATCTGCCCTGCCCGTACAACATGTTGTCTCAGGACAGGGCGGGAGACCCTACACCCATGCCCACAAACTCTGAATTTAGCAGCCTGGTTCCTGAGATCATAGAGTTTGGACACCTGCAACTCCCTCAGAGATGCATGGACATACTCAGGGAAGCGAGAAAGCCTAATACAAGTTATTGCTATGCCAGCAAATGGAAACGTTTTGTCATTTGGTGCAATTCAATTGCTCACCCTCACACATTGTGTTGTATCTAACCCACCTGCTGGACTCTGGGTTAGTCTTCAATTCCCTAAAGGTTCATCTGGCTGTTCTGTCAGCCTACACCACATCACAACAAAAGGTATTGTGGTGGAAAATACCAGTAATGAAAGCCTTTATGAAAGGGGTAAAGATGATTTATCCTCCCATCTCTCACCCAGCCCCTGGGTGGGACCTGAATGTGGTTTTGACCAGGCTCATGGGAGCTCCCTTCGATCCTATGTATAAAGCAAGTCTGAATGATCTGACTTATAAAACGGCCTTCCTAGTGGCTATCACTTCTATCAGAGGAGTTGGCGAACTACAGGCCCTGTCTGTATTAGACCCATTTGTTACAGTCCACAAAGATAAGGTAGTTCTGCGCACACATCCCAGGTTTGCGCCTAAATTAATTTCAAAGTTCCATGTGAACCAGTCAATCGAACTACCCACTTTCTTCCAGAACCCTACTAACATGGCCGAAAGAAGCCTTCACACACTAGACGTGCGCAGGGCAGTCATGTTTTATCTGGAAAGAACTAAACCACTAAGGAAGACTAAACAATTCTTTGTTTCAGTGGCAGCTGGTAGAGAAGGGGATCCTGTCTCTAAATCAGCGATTTCAAGGTGGATTGTCAAATGCATCACACTGTTACACTCTTGCGAAGAGAGAACTACCCTTCAAGCCTAGAGCACACTCTACTCGAGGCACTGGGGCATCCATAGCATTAATTGTAAATGTTCCTCGTGAGTCCATTTGCAAAGTGGCAACCTGGAGTTCTGTACACACCCTTACAAAACACTATTGCCTGGACACTCATTCTAGGTCTGATTCTCAGGTGGGACAAGCAGTACTAAGACATCTTTTCTCTACTGTTCCTTCTCACAACCCACCTCCAACTCTGGGTACTGCTCGCTAGTCTATGCACAGCATGTGATTCTAAGCAGATTAACAAGCATCAGAAGACATGCATTACTTACCGTAATAGCATTTCTGATGATTGTATCTGCTTAGATTCACATGCACCCTCCCTACCTCCCGCTCGGGGTGGGAGGAACATGGACGTCTTACTACTTTCTCTTTATGTACTCACTCACTATAGCCTTGGGCCTTAGAAAAAATACAATCGGAGGGACCTCGGCACGTGAGGGATTTTGTGTACTACACACCTCACGATAGGGATAGTGTTACAGACACGCCTTTGCCGACGACCGAAAGACAAGATGCAATACTCCACGTTACCACTGGATGTCGGATCATATGCACAGCATGTTAATCTCTCTCTCTCTCTCTCTCTCTCTCTCTCTCTCTCTCTCTCTCTCTCTCTCTCTCTCTCTCTCTCTCTCTCTCTTTCTCTCTTTCTCTCTTTCTCTCTTTCTCTCTTTCTCTCTTTCTCTCTCTCTCGTCGCTACTGAATAGGAGCCTTTCTTCCTTAAGCAAAATGGAACAGAGCGAGGACTGTAATTTATTGTATAGGAGGGGGGCACTGTATCCTTATTCCCTTCTAGGTTCATGTGAAACGTGATTACAGATGATTTATATGGCACATATAATCTATCTTGTGGCATTACTACTGGTGTTATTGGTCTTGCTTTGCGAAATATAGAGCAACCTACATGTTTCATTAATACCTCATCAAATTCGTCCGTTTGTTCGATCTAATTGACCCGTTTCACTCTTATTCCATTTCCCATAATATAATGCACTTAAGGATGCGTAACATGCAGAACTCAATGGTAATGGCTGCACAAACCAACCTATTCCCTTTTCAACCATGTTGTGGTATATGGGTACACACCCAACAATTGTTTTTTCTCAGAATTGAGTGTGTCATATTCATTATAAAGAGTAATGTGTTGTTTCCATAACCTTCCCTGTGTCTCTCTTCCATTGGGGACAAAGTATAGGAAATTACATGGACCAGGCTTTCAGTGGCGGAAATATTTCTAATAGGCAAGAACACTTCTAATGGATGTATCTCTTCTAGATACCATAATACCAGTACTGTCATTATCGGTGCTAGTATACTCATAACACACATGACTATTGTTAAGATCAGCATACAATTTTTTCGGCACTTTTTTTCCCACAATCTTAGTCTCCATATTCTCTACATTGTCAGCATTAGTGCAGGAGGGGGCAGAAGCTGGTGCAATCATTTTTCTTGATTCTTCCTCTCCAACAATGTTCGTCGTGAATACCTCTTACCGCTGCATTCGTACGAATATCAGTAAGTTCTGAAGTGTTAAAGTGTTTTAGCCAGTTCTCAGCAGCCTGGATTGCTATACGTTAGGCAAGATTATCATGCTTCTGCACATTGCTCAAAGAACTCCGGAGCAGTCATCAATTGGCTTTGAACCATATGAGCCCCACTTGTCCGTGTGGGGTGATCACCAAATGGATATATTCTTTTTTTCTTCAAAGATGGCACCGGGGAGCCGCGTTCCTGAGCTGTCGGATTTGCACAACTCCCACGCCTCTCTCCCCTAGGCCTCCGGTTCCCACTTCATCCGTGATGGGAAATAGAAGCAACAAAGAAAATGATCTGATCACTTCTTATCTCGAGGATGTAGATTGTACCGTATTGCTCCAGGTACTGTGTAATCGATGAATAGTGCAGGTGCACTTCCAGATTCAGGCTCAGTCACTCTGCGGCTCAACGAGAGGTGGTGGGCGGCAAAGTGATGATGCAGGCTTCGTGTCAACCAGCAGCGATGCAGATTCTGCTGAGCAACGTTGGGGCACTCTTAGCCCTTTCTCCTTTGTAGCAATCTTTCCATGCTTTGTCTCAGGATCAGGTAAATTTTGTGGCAGAGAACTGGCAACAATTTCCTTCATTTCAGAGGCAGCTGTCTCTCCCGTATTGTCTGGATCAGGCAGTTCTTTCAATGGCGATGGAATTCTTTTCGTGTGCGTGGCATGTATCCACACCTTCCTACCGTCCACACGGACTGCTGTCTGTGTTGCCAGAAGGACTTGGTAGGGCCCATGCCATCTGGGTGCAAGCGATGACTTCCTCTCGAAATTCTTCACCAGGATCCAGTTGCCTGGTTGCAGAGAATCCCCCGGCCCAGTATATCGGATGGGAAGAGCCTCCTGCACCTGCTGATGAATGAAACGCAATTTCTGCATTAAAAGGTTACAATATGTACTAAGCACAGGATATTCTACTTCACTCAACCGCCTTGGCTGCCGCGCACACCAAACATTAGCAGGCCTCCCCATTATTATTTCATAGGGGTAGAGCCCAGTCCTTGCTTGCACAGATGGGGGCATGCACAACAACGCTAGGGGCAATGCATCTGTCCATCTTAACTTGTTTCCTGTACACATTTTACTGATTTTGCTCTTTAGTATGCCGTTCTGACATTCAATAAGCCCGGCACTCATCGCATGTCTGGTGCAATGGAATCTTTTATCAATCTGAAGACCTGCGCAAATCTGTAATATTACTGCGCCAACAAAGTGCGGGCCGTTGTCTGACCATATGACTCGGGGCATGCCAAACCGTGAAAAGTACTCCTTTAACATCACCTTAGCAGTGCTCATGGCGGTGCAATCCTTCAGTGGATGTGCTTCCACCCATTTACTGAATGCACACACTATCACCACTACATATTTTAAGTTCTGACACCTTTCCATCTCTATAAAATCGAAATGGATCACCTCAAATGGCATAGAGGGGGGCCAAAAACTACCTGTTGGAGTAACTGTTCCTTTTCCAACATTGTGTTGTAAACACGTTATGCAATTTTGTACTAGCCTTTCCGCATTTTTTCTTGTGCATGTTCTGCCACGCTGTAGCCAAATGCTGAATCATCTTCCTTGCACAAATGTGCGTGGGGCCATAGTGACCATTCCAGTTACATAGGAGTTGGGAAACATTACATTTCTGCTCTTCTTGTCCACCCAGCAACCTTCCAGATCTAATTCTGCAGAACCCTCAGCCCACCCTTGTATTTCATCAGCAGTTGCTTCCGCCTGCATCTCTTTAACTAACTGTTGCAATGCCATTCTCTATCATGAAGGGCACTTCCTCTGACTGTACTGTTAACATTTTGGTGCTCAAATCAGTGGCAGTTTGTTTCGCAATCCTGTATGCAAATGCGTTTCCCTCTTACACTTTACATGCTACTTTTTTATGTGCCTCGCAATTTATTATTGCTAGGCGCTTCGGACACGTAAGTGCACACAGCAATCGTACTATCAAACAGCCATGTTGAATCCTGGTTCCATGTGATGTCAAGAAACCCCTCTCAGCCCAGAATCGGCCAAAATTATGTACCACACCAAAGGCATACTGTCTGTCAGTATATATGTTTACACTCAGATTTTCCGAAATTTCACATGCTCTGATTAATGCCATTATCTCTGTGGCTTGTGCTGAGTTATAGGGGATTCTTTTGCTCTCTAAAATACTTTATTGTGTCGTAATAGCATAGACAGCAGTTGATGTGCCATCAGGTAATTTAAAACGGGAGCTGTCACAAAACAGTTCTCCATCTGGCTCTTTCTGTGGGGTGTCTGTTAAATCAACTCTTCCTTTCGTTTCTTCTTCTTCAGTAACCATTAAACAATCATGGGGAGGTGATTCATTCTCCCACATTTCTCCCCTGGGCAGTGGCATTAATTCTGCAGGATTCAAAGCGCTACACCTCATAATTCGAATCTTTGGTGCAAATAGGACAATTCCATATCTAGTCAATCTAGCAGACGTGAGGTGATGCGTCTGCGTTCTATTTAATAGAACGTCTATGGCATGTGGCACCATCAAAATTAAGGTATGCCCCAACACCATTCCTTCAGTTTGTTTCACTGACGCAGTAGCCACTGCAACAGCTCCCAAAAAACGTGGTAAAGCGCATGCTACAGGGTCCAGCGCGGAAGAAAAGTAACTGCATGGTCTATTTTTCCACCTTGTTCCTGTGTTAAAACAGCCAGCGTGCAGCCCTCATTCTCATGCACAAACAATCTAAAAAATGTTTCATAATTTGGTGTGCCCAAAACTGGGGCGGAGCACAACGCAGTTTTGAGCAGATCAAATGCTCTCTCGCATTCTTCATTCCATTGCAAAGGCATCACAACATCCTTTTTCGTCAATGCCACCATCGGCTTCACAATCATCGCAAAGTTTGCTATCCATTGACGTCAATAGGAAGCCATGCCTATTATGGCTCTGACTCCTTTCTGTGTTTTTGGAATAGGCATACCAGAGATACTTTTTATCCTTCCTGGTGTCAGTCTTCTCCCCTCTCTCGAAAGTAGGTAGCCCAAATAAGCCACCTCCTTTTGACAATATTGGAATTTTTTCAAACTAGCTTTATGGCCATGTGCTGCTAAGTGTGATAATAACAAAACAGTACTCTTTTTACAAATCTCCTCTGTATCAGCAGCAGTTAACAAATCATCTATGCATTGCAATAATACACAACCCGCAGGTAGTTCTAGCATATCTGTTCTTTTAATGCTCTGCTATAAATACTTGGACTGTCTCTATAGCCTTGTGGAATACGTGTGAACGTAAATGACTGCCGCCCTAATGTGAAAGCAAATAAATATCTGCTATCCTGGTGTACTGGAATGCTAAAAAATGCATTCTTAAGGTCAATCAGGCTAAAATATGCTGCCGAGGCAGGTATCATTGTCAGAATTGTGGTGACGTCTAGGACCAAGGGGAATTGAGGATCAACCACTTTGTTCAATGCGCTTAATTCAATTATGAAACGATACAGTATTTCATTACCTCCTTTATTATACACCGGGAGAATGGGGCTATTACAAGTGCTACCTGTAATCTCTTCAGTTACATTCCTTTTTTACCAAATCTGAGAATACTTTTCAATGCTTTCTCGCCCTCCATCGAAATCTTATACTGAGGAATATGTGGCAATGTTACTCCTTCTTTCAAAACAATTCTCACTGGTTCTATCTTCAAACATCCCACATCATTGTCATTCATTGCCCACACGCAAGCTGGTACTTCACTTAACTCCCCTGGCAAGGGTTTGGACAGGAACTCGGACACTGGTATATTCTGTGGTGATATTGTCAAAAACACTCCATCAGGAGTACAATGGATAATTACACTTAATTTCTTCAATAAATTTTATTCTAATAGATTTTCCCCGCAATTCTCTATCAATAAAAATTGACAATATTCAGTAAATGGCCCTAATGTTACTGGTACTGATTGGGACACGGGATTAATTACTGGGGTGCCTGCAAACCCTATTGAAATATTCTTTTGCCCTGACCGCTGTATTTCCGGAACCAAGTGGTGGTCTATTGAGCACTTTTGCACACTTGTGTCTACGAGAAAGCTGTGCTCTCTATTCCCGATATTCATTTCTACGTAGGGTCCTTTTTGATTTACGGGAATAGACACTGGTTCCGACCCCTGTCTTGGCCTGTCCTATTGGGGAAACAATAGATCATCCGATGTGTAGTCACCAGAATAGTATGTATTTGGTTGTGCATCAAAAATATTCCCGCCCCCACCTCTATTGCGCTCACTTACAACATGCACACTGATTTAATCCCAGAGGACCTCCATGCATGTTGGAATTACTTCCTCTCCCTTGCGCCGTTCCTCTTCCTCTATTGTGACCCGCCACCTGCTGGAGTAACACCCTTGTTTTCAAATGTACTCTTTCTTTCACCTCTTTCTCTCAGCTGTGCAAATGCATTCAGATCCTGCAACTTCTGCGGCGGTACCATTCCAATCACCTGCTTCCATCTCTCCATTAAATATTGCCCATGCATTCCAACAATACCTGTTTTTACTAGTCTTCCTGAAATCATACATCGAATCCAGCGTCGATGACTCATCGTTTCCATCTATATACATTTCTGCCTGTTCTCTTAACTCCTTTCGTCTCTCCTTGCTGACCGCACTACTGGTTATTCTAGTACATTCACTTTGTGCCGTCCCCTCTCTTCCCATACCGTCTTCTCTTGTTACAGTGAATTCAAGTTCAATGGGCGGAGGGGGAAGGGGGATATCTTGAAGGGGAGGGGCTGGTGCAGATGTAACAACTGGAAGGGGGAGTGGTTGCTGCGGCGGTACAATCTGCGGCAGTAATGGGGAATGGGCAACAGGGATAGGTTAGACAATGGGCGCTAATGCAATTTTATCAGCCTTACTTTTGGGGCGCTCTTGTCTCTTTTTGGTTAATATTTTATTTATTAGTTTATCTGATGAATGCAATTCTTGTTGAGGAGATATTTTATCTACTCCCATCTGAACACATCTATCTGTCTATTATATTCTCATCCCACTCCTTTTCATCCTGTTCTTTCACTCTCTCCATTCTGGACTTGTGCCTGCGCGCATTTTTCTCTCTGCTTCTCAAGCGTAGCTTCCTTCCGCCAGTCTCTAATGATGTCAAATGTCGCAGGGCGCGCTTTCTTTTTCAGCAGTACTGATTCCAAATCTATGCGCGCCATCTCATAATTCCCATGTTTTGGCCATTGTAAATCTTCATCGTGTCTGGTTTGCCTATGCCAAATTTCACAAAACATTATTGCCCCTATACCATACTTCACATACATCTTATATGCTGGCGACCCTACGGGTGGCACAGCCTGGACAGTTTCCAAAGATTGTCTACCGCAGTGGAAAAATCCCACTAAACAGGAAGACACTAGCCCAGGCATGTTTTAACCTTACCCTGGGTGTTTGCTCTTGCAAGAACAACACTCAACCAATATCAGGGTTATTTAGAATCTGGGCGCGACACACCTCAAGACGCAATTCGTCCGTATACTGACACAACCAAGAATCGTTGTGTAAGCGTATCTTGGCTCATTCTGCCTCGTTTCGGGACCCTCGCCTTCTTGCTCTCTGGCCGGACATGTCGATCAGGGATCAGTCGTGTACAGATCTGCAAAGGAGTCTCATCAATTTCACAGGGGTGCTCCGAACACCTCTTGATCCCGGCTCGACCGTCTCGTCCTCTGTTTTTTTCTTTCTCGCCTTCCTTGAATTACAACGTATACGATGGAGCAAGTGGGGGAGGGTCCCTATTTGGGCGCCATTTTGATGGGGCACCTAGGGGATCCTCGCGTATGGAAACCAGGAACAATCACCACAGACGAACTGATACGCCAGACACAAGGTTCAATTCCCAAAATCTAGGGTTTATTGCAAAGCAAATAGTCTCAGTTGGCTGACTGGGGTCTCACGTCCCGCAACATGCGTCACCCAGACCTCGTGGGACGCAAGAGAGCGAGCATTCTACATCAGTTGCATATATACAAAATGATAATCTTATTATCAGTAGGGACACATTCAAAACCGCCCATAATGTATCTTTCTTTGCAATGGTTTTGATGATTGAGAATTATGACGAATATGACACCCTTCAGACATTTATTCAGCAACGGTTTGCAATTTGCGAAGGTGCAGACACTATTCTTTGTTTTAGGGAACATAATGCTGTTATTCTTGCAAGCAAGCTGCGTGCAGGGGGGAGACACATTCCAGGCCTCACTATCTTCTAGTTTCTATTCGTGGGCTCGAGGTCAGCTCGATCTACAGGGGCTCAGTGAAGGGGGGCCGCAAAAGAGAACATAATTCAAGCCATTAACTGTTCATTTGTACCGTTTCTGCCGCACCAGCGAGACTAGCTGGCACCTGCGTAGTGATTAAATGCCTTGTTGCTTACTTCCAAGGACTTGTGAGTGAGGAGACCGGGGCATTGCTGTCTGGGCTGCGTTTCAACATGTAACTTGTGGCCTTGCTCTATGCATGAGCAAGAATGAAATAGAATTCACTCACAGCAAAGCAGTTTGAACAGAAAAGCAAGAAAGCAAAAATTACATCAAAATGGCGACTTCTATTCCTACAAAATGGACGCTCTCTGGTTGTGCTCATGAGTCTGTACCAATAATGCTGAACATATGATGTGGTTGGTTTTCGGCCAACAAAATATACCGCCTATGTTATGGGAGGATAATTTCTAGACTCGCAGTGGCATCTCTCTACTCAAAGCCTCAGTCGTCCTCGGCCACCTTGTCCTTGGCGCTGCTAGGCAAGGAGGAGATGATCTTGGAGGTGTATGGGACAAAGCTGTATTCCAATGCTTCGCTGCATTTTCAGCAAGCCAACGCGGATCCCATGCTGGCAGCCGTTAACCAGATGCTTTGGTGGGAAATAGCCGGCTTCCTTCCAGAACTTCTGGTGCAGAGCCACTCTCCACAACCTGCTATTTTCGCTGAACCTCAAGAAGTCCCAGCTGCAACCCGCGCAGACTGACTTTCCTGGACCTCACTGGGACACGTGCTCCGAAAGAGTTTTCCCCTCGGAGGACAAGATCATGGCCCTCAATAGGGCACCGCTCACTTCCTCACCCGAGAAGTGACATTGGCCTGGTGGTACCAACACTTATTAGGATTCATGGCAGCGTTCCTGCTGGCCATCCCCCACACAAGACTCAGGATGAGGAGACTACAGCTGCACTTTGCAGCCTCGTGTAATCGGGAGCGGGGCTCCCAAGCAGAGCTGGTCAGCATTCCTCATTCTCTCTACTCGGACCTCAACTGGTGGTCCCGGAACTGCAACCTATGGACGGGCAAGCCATTCTGGCAGTTGGCCCCCAGGTCACCATCACTACAGACTCCTCTCTTGAGGGCTGGGAGGGCCACTCTGGACAGCCACTGCATCCATGGAGTCTTGACCCGGCAGCAGTCTCATATCAACTGGCTGAAACTGAAGGCCATCTGGCTAGCACTCAAAGCTTTCCTTCCAGTCATTGGGGGCAAGATTGTCCTCATCCAGACAGTCAACTCCACCAGCATTTACTATGTCAACAAGCAGGTGGGTAACAGATCCCCTCCACTGGGCAGACTAGCCATCCGCATTTGGGAATGGGCCCTGGAGAACATAATCTACCTCACAGCCGTCCACCTTTCAGGAGGAGTCCAACTTGGAGAAGGACAGGCTCAGCAGGCTGGGAGCAGTTAATGTCTTTGCAGGGCCCTTGCCCCTGCTCCCTGGGCGACACATTTCAGATTCAGTGGAACGGCATGACAGCGTAGACCTTCCCGACCACACCAGTGGTCCACAGGGTGATATGCAAAATAAAGGAATCTTGTCACCTCCACATCATTCTGATAGCTCCTTAGTGGCCAGCAAGACAAAGTTTCTCAGAGCTGCTCAGCCTCTCGGACAAGCCACCCATTCACCTTTCGACAGGTCCAGCACATCTTCTGGCGCAACAGGGGGCAGGGTCATCCACCCTGCGCCACAGAAATGAACCCTCGTAGCGTGGTTCCTTAGCAGGTCATGCTAAGGCACCCCAACCTCTCACAGACTAAACTAGAGATCATTCAGGATGCAAGGAGCAAGGCTACCAGGAACCAGTATAAGAGTAAGTGGACTAGGTTCTGTCTCTGGGCAGACTCTAAGGAGATCGATCGACCCGCCCCCACCCGCCTTACGCCTTACGTGCAAGTTGGATGACATGCTTTTCTTCTTGGCACACTTTGCACACTCAGGCGTGCTGGTGGACACATGCCACACGTATTTGCAGCCATTGGGGCCTACAGAAACTCTGAGGAGGAAGTCTTCTCCTCTTCCAACCCGATAGTCAAGAGGCATTTGACCGGCCTTGCCAGACTTTATCCGCCCATCAAAAAACCGCACCCCGTGTGGGACCTCAATGTAGTTTTGGGCGACTTGGTGCACAAGCCGTTCGAGCCAATGGCGTTCACGGACATTAGGCTGGTCACTATTAAGACAGCCCTGCTAATGGGCCTCACTTTGGCTATCAGAGTCGGCGGGATCCAGGCTCTGGTGGTCTAAACCATATACTACTTTTCACAAGGATGAAATAGTCATGTGGACACACCCAGCATTCCTACCAAAGGTACCCGTGGTGGGCAGTCATAATGTCGACAGTAAAAATGTCGACAGTCATAATTTCGAAAAATAAATGTCGAAAAAAATAATGTGGACAAACAATAATGTCGACTTTTTTTGATATTTTTTCGAAATTTTCTATTTATTGTATGAATAAATAAATATATATAACTAAGATGTGTGGGGGGTGGCAGGGGGTGTTGGGTGAGAGGGGTTGGTGGAGACACCCCCATAGTAAATGATACTCTTTATTTATTTAATTATTGAATGAATAAATAAATATATAATTAGTATGTGTTGAGTATGAGGGGTGAGAGGGTGGTTGGAGGGGGTGGCAGGGGGGTGTTGGGTGAGGGGGGTTGGGGGGACCCCCCCATAGTAAATGATACTTTTTTTATTTATTTAATTATTGAATAAATACATATATAATTAGTATGTGTTGAGTATGAGGGGTGAGAGGGTGGTTGCGAGGGTGGCAGGGGGGTGTTGGGTGAGGGGGAATTGGGGGGGACCCCCCCCCCATAGTAAATGATACTCTTTTTGGGTATTTATTTATTGAAAAAATAAATAAATCTATAAATAGAATGTGTTGAGTATGAGGGGTGGGAGGGTGGTGGTGGGGAGTGTGGGGGTGTTGCAGGGGGGTGTTGGGTGAGGTGTTGATAGTTCTAAGTGACATTTTTTTTGTCGACATTTTTTTTTTCTAAAAAATGACTTTTTACATTATAAGTATAGGATGTCGACATTATTGTTTTCGACATTTTTTTTCGACATTTTTGTTTGTCGACATTTTTTTTTCGAAATTATGACTATAAACCGGTACCCGTAGCTTTCCATCTAAACGAGAAAATATTTTTACCTACGTTCTTTGCTAAGCCTAAGGACGAGGCTCTGAGGGTTCTGCACTGTCTGGATGTCGGACGCACTTTGAAATTCTACTTGGTCAGGACCAAGGGCTGCCACAAGTCGGATGCACTGTTTGTCACCTTTGGTGGGTAACAGCCCGGGTATCTGGCATCCAAGGCCTCTATAGCTCGGTGCATGGCCTTGGCCATCATAGAGGCCAATTAGGGGGAGCACAAGCCAGTTCCAGCTAACATGCATGCCCATGCGGTCAGAGCTAAGGTCACGGCCATTGCATTCTAGCAGCAGGTTCTGTGGCAAGTCATAAGCAGGGCGGCCACCTGGGTCACCCCTTCAGCTTTCTACAAGCACTACTGTTTGGCGCCGGCTCTAGATCAGACGCTGCTTTCCTACAGGTGGTTCTAAGATACCCATTTGCTTAAGTAGGGTGTCCTCTCCACCCTAGGGCTACATTCAGTTGTAATCGCCCATGCAGTATGGAGGAAGGGGGACTAAGAGTATGTTAGTCACTACTGTGAGTAACTTATAATTTCAGACTGATGTAAACGAAATGTCTAAAACTCCTTCTTTAGCATATTCAGTCTCAGAACTCAGATGATACCTTCATCAGGAGTAGACTCCTCCCTTCAGACTTGGTGAGCGTGCCCACAAGGTCCGGCCTTTGCCGTTAAAGATGCATCTCAAAAATCCGCTCTGGTGCGAGGATTCTGGGAGGCCACCCTGTTATGATGAACAGGGAAGACCCTGATAAGTTAGCCAAAACCTAATCACAGCGAGGTAGTGGAGCATTCAAGGCTTATTCTCACGAAGGGGAGTACGAGTAGTCTAGGGCTACACTGAGTCCACACAGAGCAAAACTGAAAATTTGAGTTAGATAGGGAAGTGTAAAAAATATACGTTTATTAGGACTTTCAAATGCACACTAAGCCAGTAAAACCTTTAGCCAAATATTCTCACACCCACACTAATAATGCCCATCTATACATTCACCCTAAGGAGAAATAGAATAGCATTTGATTCAATGACCACTAAAACAGGTACATACTCGGATGCAATAGAAATGACACTTCAGGATAGTCGTAGAAGAGCATCCCTAGTTCTTATAAAGTCCAACCCTAAGATGTTTTGATGCCGTGTACCCAAGGATCACCAGTTCCAAAGTTCATGTAAGTAGATGTACTCAATCCCTGTTCTTGGGATAGTCCTAGGAATGGGTCCTTGACTAGGCCTTCGCCGACCAAAGTCAGGAAAGGGTGATTTAAGGGCAGGACTTTAGGCCAATGTATCCATATGAAGGACCAAGGAGGGGTGCCAGAAATAGGCAGGTTAACTTGCACCTTGACTCCAATTTCTCCCGAGACCACTGCTGAAACACTCTTCTGTACATGGTCCTGTCGAGGATGGCCCAGGGGTCGTGGGTGCCAAGGTTGCTTTGGGGCGCAGGATTTAGTTTCAGTCGGTCGTGGTGTTTAGGAATCTGTTCCAGGCACCTTCCAACAGAACACCCAAATGAAGAAAAGATGTTTAGGGGGCAGAGCTCTCCTCTGCCTTTCGAAGCCGGAGTATAACTTCAGGAAGGGGTGTGGACCATTCATACAGGCATTGGCTATCCGATCATATATTCAGGCACTTGGATATGTACTGGGACCAGATAGGCCCACCCCCAACATCCGGGCTCACACACAAACCACCCCTTAACCCATGAAAAGCAGCAGGTGTCACCAAGAAAGGGCATTTCCATATATGGCATTCCATGACCTGAGCAGGCAGCAAGAAGGCCAAAGAGCAGTATGGCCAAAAGGACAAGCAAAAACCTTGTGGTACTGCCACCTTAGGGTGCACATGTGTGCCAGGAAAACGTACAAGAAACTAGACTCATCCTAGGCACATTGTAAAAGTAACCAAAAAGCTGTTATAGAACGTTAAAAGGATACAAAGTACCCCAATTACACTTCACTTTAAGGTGATGTCTGTAATTGTAAAAATAAAAGAAATTCACAAAAAGACAGTCTCTCATTACTCATACTAATAAACCCATCGGTTTCCCCATAAGAATGGATAAAAAAGGGAAGAAAAGCAGAAGGCTTTACTGACCGCCAAAATGTCAGGACAGAAGTCTAAACAAAGCAAAAAGGCAGGGTGTCCCAAATATGTCTATGGGAAGAAAGCAGCAAAAAGAAAATCTTTCCTAACAGAGCTTTTAACGTATAACAGATGTTTATTATTAACCAAAGAAGTGGGTACTCACTGTATCAATCTCGAGGATGGGGAGCTAAGTGGACTTGCTGGGATTAGAACCTCTGACTCTGTCGTCAGAGGTTCTTTTTAAAAGAAAAAAACAAATCTTTATTGACATTTTTGCAGTTTTAATCCATCAACAGTAACCCCAACTGATTCAACATATGAACGTTGCATTTCCCCTCCCCCCGCATGCAGTTTCATTACATTCCTCCACTACTTATCCACCCTTAGGAGTCTTCCATGTATATATCGGTGCTCCAACATGAATATCCCCTCTGTGGTGAAGCTGGGGATTGGGAGCCTACCCAGGTATTCCCTGATCTCCTTTCCCTGTGGTCCGGTCTGTTGGGATTAAAGTGCTTCGTAGAAGTCTGCGAAACGGTCTGGGATGTTGTCCTCCATTCTGATTGTCATCCCATTCGCATCTCTTAACCGTTGGCCCCTTCTATGTAGTAGAACATACTACAAACACTCCCCACGTAGCAGAGCGTCTGCAAAGGGTTCTGTGTTCATGGTTCGGTATTAGGGCACAGGCTTGTTTAAATTTAGCAGCCCTCCCTTTTCTTGCCAGCTTCGTAGCAGCTTTTTTTGATCTGTTACGCGAAAAACACAGACCGTCATCGCTCCATCAGTCAGCCACGACTCTGCATCTCAGGTGACGAGGTAAGAGGTAAGAGGAAGTGAGTGTTGGGAGGGCCCCTCAATGCCACTCCACAATGCTCAACGTAGTCGCTGGACTCCTCAACCCTAGCGTGTGTATTTTCTTCTTAGACACAACTTTACTGTTTTGAGACGCTTTGTAATATGCAGTGACTGCAGGATTCAGCATCTCTCTTCCTTTTCAGCCGTATATACAAAAGTGAGCACAGTACATGACCCGTTGACAATCTTATCATTGCTAACATATGAGAGCTTCCATTTAAGCACAGGTCTGCAGGGTTGAGAATGTCTCTTCCCTTTGAGCCGTGTAAGTAAAATTGAGTGCAATACATGACCATCTGATATTGCATCTGTCAAAAACATACGAGAGCTGCCATTTAAACGTGGGTCTGTACTATCCATTAAATCTTTGCATATATCTCAAATTCAGTCAAAATCAGTAACACAAAATTTCGAGGAGCCTGTGGGGCTAGTCCCTTTGATCCTAAGAAATAATCAAAAACAGTATGCACAGCAAATCGAAGCGCTACTCGTTGCAGAGTGCTGATGCTCAGTTTGCAGGCAATTCCACAGCATATAATAGCGCTTTCCATGCAGGCTTGCTTGGCACAAAAAACAGGGAAAGATTTCCACTTTTTTCTCCCATCAGCCACCTAAACTATTCAGTCAAGTGATCAAGTAAGGGTGTATAGTATCCGACAACACCGTGACAAGCATAAATGAGATGCAATCTCAGAAGGAAAACATGGACAATCCAGTGAGCGAAATCTCAGGTCATGTCCTCACAGAAGTGGAACATCAATCTTTGAAACCTGTGTGAGCCTGGAGAATGAGATCCAGGCTTTAGAAAGTCTGCATGAATGACTCCGTGCATCACCTAGCCTCTTCAGGACTCAAGATACAGCTACTGAGGTGATCCTTGATGCTATTAAATCTGACACCCAAGGAATCGGTGACTACAACATCAAGAGTACGTAGTTCCCTTCCCTTCCAAGGAAATGACTCAATGAAAGGCAAATCTACATCTTTGGCAGCTCTCAATATGGTTCAGCAATCTTTAATTCGTTTTTATGATACCGTAGTTTATGAAGTATGACTTAATACAGTTGTTAAATGAGATAAAATTTTGAAGAACGAATTACATCTGTGTACCAAAAGTCAGTGAGAAGTATCTTAATCCTCATTTAAACACTCTTTGATCAAAGGTCCAAGATATGACCGACATCTTGCATGATGAAGATGGTGCATAATCGTCCAGACAAAAGCTCAAATGATATTTCTTCAATAACAAAACCTCCCATCAGGAAAAAAACGATTTAGAACTAGACCAAAAGAGGAAGCTAATATAAACATCACGCAAAGGAAAACCAAAAATATGAAAAGACAGAAAATCTGTAATAAAGGATGTTGTACGTTTTTGCAGAAAATTTCACTGGCAGCAGGCACTGTGAATCAAGAGAGGTGACATGAATTTGAGTGACATTATCTTCACCAACGATAAGATAAAAGAATTGAAGATATAAATTCCCAAAAAAATTGCTTAACCAAAAGAGCATCCCGAGGGCCTAAGCAATCAACATAGTTTACATTGGATGAACATTTTGAAACCGATTTGGCAATGAGAAATCAGGCATGTGAAATCCCAAAACAATTAGAGATACCTTTTTATCAAGAACCCTAAGAATGGTGAATACAAGAACAACAAAGAAACACCAAGAATAAAGAAACTACGAAAGTCAACATCAACAGAAACCTGACCCCCCTAATCGACTTAACTAAAAACAAAGGCATGTCCTGACCAGGGTCAGCGTACCCAGGAGGAAGATCTAATAGACACAGATGCGTGCACAGCAAAGGCAAATTATAAACGTGATGAAGTGTCTGAAACTATTCCAAAAAGAAACTGAGTATTTCCTAATTTTTTAATCTATACGTGACATTGATCACAATATTCCACTTAACAGAATCAGATTGTTAGCGCTTCTTACCTATATTCGGCATCTGAGTTCAATCTCGTCAACAGATATCAAATATGTACATCTTTTTGATTATCAACACTTAGGGAAATGTGCAGTATATTTCCACAAAAAAATGGTTGGAAAACTCCTAATTGACTAACGGGAAGCCATCTTACTTCAAGGTTTCAAATGCTTTTACGCACATCAAGCAGAGGAAAAAAGTTCAGTCTAAATTAAACCCAGGGTTAAAATAACGTGTCACTTTGACTTGAATAGTAACCAAGATGCTTCCCGGAACTGAGTCATCGAATTGGGAATGGCTTTCTTCAGTCTTACCAGCCTCAGCGCAAAGTCGACGTGGCTTCATTTAATTTTAATGGCTTCATTTCAAGTTGGAACGCCTGAGAATATAATTCCTTTCTGAATGGGCAAATAACTGAGATGTTGCAGGAAACATGGATTAGGTCAACGCCTGAATGGGATGGTTTTACTGTTTTGAAGTTTGTGGAAAAAAAGATATTGGGGTCAGGCAAACGGGGGGGTTTATTACGGCTGTAAAGTTATCAAAGGGACTGGGTGTGACTGAATTGGTGACCAATTCTGATGCTGTATTGATAACGGATTATTGACAGAAGGAAACCTTCAGGAGTTCCCTTAGCACTTGTGATCAATGTGTACTTCAATTGACTGAGTGCATCCCTTGAGACTCTGAATGAAATTGAGGACACCTTGTCAGCTGATCAATGGACAACCCACAAGCAGGCATAATCATAGCGGGAGATCTCAATTGTCGGTACCTGGTTGGTGATTTTGATTGGGAAGACCTGGGCCAGGGGAGGGGACTAATGCCTTTTGTGTACAAAGCAGGAAAAGTTAACAGAAAGGTTTGGTCAAAATTCCTCTCTAGATGGGCTTTTACACAAACTAATTTGTTAAACAATGGGGTCCGTAAAGATGTACCAACATAGTTCAGCACCTTTGCAACGTCGGTCATAGACTATATTTTTGTGAAAAACTTTGAACTAAAACAAATTGGACCCCTTGAAATTGTTAAAACAAATACCAGCGACCACGCAATTCTCTACATAGCCCCGACAATGGATGGCTTTAAGGAAAATAGAGTATTAATGTCAGAAAAAAAACATTGGTAGTCGCTAATAAAGGAAACTGGGTGTCTCAATATAGTGTGAACACAGGAGATGTTAACTCAGGGTTGCTAGAGTGGTGGACAAATCTGAGCAATAGTGAAAAACTACAAACTCTCCCAGAAAACTTCCCAAAATGACTTGATAGATTTAAAAAAAACACAAGGGAAATAAATTTGCATAATCAAATACGCACCCCTTTCCACTCTAAAAGGTTGATCTATGACATTGCGATCCAAACCCGTAAAAGCACATTGGGAAACGATTTAACAGTTACGCAAATGTTTCAACATGAAGCGGGAACAGAAGGATAAATATAAAAAGATCATAATCCAACGGTATATGAATTTGTGCAAATCACATAAAATAAAAAATATATCGAGACTAATCAAGCGAAGGAGAGTGGGTGGAGCATTTCCTGAGTAAATATGACGCTGCAAGCACTGGACCGTCAGGAACGCACAGTTATTGTCCCCAATTTTTCTGTCATTTTCGATCATCTTGATATCGAAATAATTATTAGTAAGCTACAGAACTCGAGAGCAAGCGGTCCTGATGGGGTAACAAATTGAATATTTAAGGACAACCCTGTCCTTTGGGCAGATATTTTGTTTCATTTGTTCAAACATGTAATATCTGATTACACCAGTCCTATGTCATGGTCGGAATCTATGCTTGTTCCAATCTTTAAAAAGGTAAATCGAGCAGAACCGTCCTCCTACAGACCAATTTCCCTCCTAGACACCTCGTCAAGACTTTGGCAACCTGGTACTCAAACAATTAACATCTTGGGCGAACAAGATAAATTTACTCAGTCCACTGCAGACTGGCTACAGAAAAGACGTAGCACTGTAATCAGCAGCCTAGCCTTAAAGGCTTGTCTGTCAGATGTAGGCTCTCACTCTGGGCGTACCCTGTACGTAGCAGCAATAGATCTCTCCTCTGCGTTCGACAACGTCGACATTTCTAGATCATGTTCTAAAATGCAAAAATGGGATATTGACCCCTCTCTGTTGGCATTACTCCAATTGTTGTACTCTAATAACTCCACAAGAGTAAAATTGAATACCTTAGGGGAACTGTTGAGGAAAATCCAGCTGAAAAAGTGTACACCAGTGTTGTGTCCTGGCTCCTACGCTGTTTGACTTTTATCTGGCAGATTTGTGGTTGGTCAGTAAGGAGTGGGGAGGACTTGCACCTCAATTTCAGTCCCGACCACTTGGGCACATCACATTTGCCGACTATATCTTAATGGAGTACACCCCCGCTGGTCTACAGCGACAACTTGATGGGGTGGATAAGTACATGAAAGAAAATGTCATGCAAATAAATACTGCCAAATCCTATGTAACGGTTAGCACTACCAAGAAAAAAATGCAGGGAGTACACATGGAAATTGAACAATTCCATAATTCAGCGAGTTGATGCTATTCAGTACCTAGGTTATGAGATTGCAGTAAAAAACAAAGTAAAATAGAAATTGCCCGACTTGAAGAAAATATCACATCGTGTCTGTCACTCCTAAAAATGGTAAAGAGGAAACTATGTGCTTATTCAATGGTTCCGCTAATGGAGTTCTACAAAGCAAAAGTTACGCCTTTTGTGCTCTATGGGTGTGAACTGATGAACATCTCAAGTAGGAAGCTCTTCGATGTGCTCGAGGGTAAAATCCTAAAACAGGTGTTAGGGATTCCAGTCTCAATTCCTATAAGCGCCATCAGACTTGAACTGGGGCTTACATCTTGGTGGGCCCAGTACATCAACAGAGGTTTATCTGCGACTCAGTCTGGAAAAAGCAGGTCGAAGTCCCTGGGGTTTTACTTGAATATCCCATTACAAAAAATGGATTAGTATTTTGCTAAAAGAATTGAAAAAGAATGACTTTTTTTCCACGATGATTGACCTAGATGGCTCACAGTCAGAAACTGTGTTTAAAAATAAGAAAAAAGAGGTGGGACAAGTCGATGGATCTCTTGGACTTGAGCCGCTTAAATGTATACATGGGAAAGGAACTTGTGTATTTACCTCTAGACTATTTAAGATCTTATTTAGCCAAATTTCCTAGTTCTCTGTATCATGACTGGTATCCAAAATTTTGGCTTAACTGTGTGGGTGTAATTCGAGACCTGTGTAAATGCAGAATGTGTCAATCAAATTCTATGGAATCCTTTTTCCACTTAGTGATGTTATACCCTGCATTTTCCAACCATAAATTGTGTTATTTTGAATGGTTTATTCACTCAACGTCTGCAGTGCTGATTAACGATCTAGGGCACCGACTTATGACGTCCTCACAATTGTCACTATTGATAGCCTTGGTAAAAATGCTATTTCAGATATTTGCAGGAATCCGCAGTGACAAAGCAAGGAATTCAGGATTTGGCCTAAGTTTGTAAACCTATTGAGTGAGAAGTATAAAAATGTCTTGACCATTATAGCAAGTATTATTGCGGAATTTGGATTGTAGTGCTGGTGTGTGTTTCTTTTTATTTGTTTTTGTGTTTTTGCTCTTTTTTTGCCCTTTCTCCTTTTTCCCCCTTCTATTTATTTGAGTAAATTATGTATAATGCAACAAAAGCGTAATGATTTTAGCTTTGTATGAGATTTGTGCAATATTAAAATTGATGTTTAAATTGTTTTATAAAGGTTTGTGTAAATGTACAATGTGTACAAATGACACAAATAAAATGTAATAAATAAAACTGATAAATCTCCCTCACACTCGCCCCGCCCTCCCCCAGACTAAGGGACAGAAGAATCTCTGGTTCCAGTCGGTCATACGTTCAGGAGAGACCATCAGCATTATTAGGTTGGGTACCTGACTGATGCTCAGTGGTTAAGTCAAAGCTTTGAAGGAAATGGGCTACCTGCACAACTTTGGATTTTCTCCTTTCATCTGCTTCAACCGCCTTAAGGGTTTGTGGTCTGTTTGAATCCTGAAAGTAGTCCCATATAGGTATGACCTCTAGACTTCTTTAAGGCCCATACTATGGAAACACATTCACGTTCAATTGTAGCCCACCTGGTTTCCCTATCTTTTTTTCTTCTAATAAAGCAGATGGGGTGTTGTGTAATGCAGCGGTTGCAATATTATAGCGTGAAATAGATGACTTCACTTTGTAAGATAGTTTTTGCATTGTTCACTCAAGGACAAGCCGAGCGCGTGAGTCGGAGATGTTCAGGTGCATTGATAAGGGGTGCTGGGAACAAGAGTGCGATGGACAAGCTAGGTTTCTCCACTGTCTGGATATTTTCACTTTTGCCTCCAATACTTGCTGTCTGTCCTTCGGCTGTGGGCAGCCAGTAAACTATATGGGGAGGGAATTGTCCCCCTTAAAAAGAGAGGTAGCCCAATAAGAAGACAGAGAATTGGAACCCTGGGTGATGAAATCTCGTTGAGAGGGGGAGGATGCTCCACTCCAGACCACGTTAGTTAACGAGATATCTTTCTGCCTGCCTTGGGACTGGGTGGTGTTGCTGTGGCTGAGATGAAGCTTTGTCCTACGACTGGCCCAATTGTGATGGGCACGTACTGCGTTTGTCCTTGTCCATGTATCTGTCTCATTAGTTGCATTTATTTCATAGTTTTATGCATGTTTATGGGATATGAATGAAGGGCCTGTGAAAAGCCAAATTATTTCCTAATTACTGGTTTAAGTGTACGTTATTGCCTTCCTGAGTCCAAGAACTTATAGAAGTAATTCTGAGGTCTTTACATGTGTCAGAAAAGCAAAACAGGTGCTCCCTGCCTTTGCTGTCAAATTGACTCAAGACTGCTCCAATCCCTGCATTTGAAGCATCAGTCTGGACTGAGAAGGCCTGAGTATAATCTGGAGCTCTCAGCACTAGACCTTTATAGAGGGCATCTTTCAGCCCCTGGAATGCTTTCTCGCAGTCTTCAATCCACTTAGGGTATTTAGGAGAAGACACAGTATTTAGAGAAGCAAAGTTCTCAATGAAGTTTCTGCAATATCCCGGAAGCCCTAAAAAGGCTCTTGCTTGAGGTCGAGTGGTAGGGGTGGCCCAGTCCTGTACAGCTTGTACTTTGCTGGGTAAGGGCTTGATCTCCCCTTCTCCTACCTCAAGTCCAAGGTTGACCACTTTACTCTGACCAACTTGGCACTTGCTTGCCTTGATTTTCAGATTGGCCTGCTGCAGAGCCTGAAACACCTTTTCCAGGTGAATATGTTCTTCCCAGGTAGGGCTAAACACTGCAATGTCGTCCAAGTATGCCATGCAGAGGTTCTAACTTATTCGGAACATGATTTTCCATTCTCTGAACAGTGGCAGATGCATCTTTCAATCCCCAGGGCATGACCTAAAACTGGTACAGGCCGCCTGGGGTAGAAAATGCTGTTTTGCAATTGGCATGGTCAGTCATGGCAATTTGCCAATAACTACTTGTCAAGTGAAATGTACTGAGTAATTTCACTAAACCCAACTTATCCACCAGTTCATCAGTCCTTGGCAAAGGGTGGGCATCAGTTGTGGTAACTGAATTTAAGGCCCTATAGTCCACACAGAGCCTTTGTTACCTGCTTTTGGCACTAACCCTTCTGGACTAGCCCAGAGGCTTGTGGAGTGTTCAATCACTCCAAGGTCAAGCATCTTGTTGACCACTTCTTTAATGTGATTCCTCCCATGATCTTTCATCCTGCAGCCCCTGATTTTCCCAGGTACACCACCACAAGTGTTAATGTCATGCTGGCCCCAAGGGGCAGGCCTGGTGTAAGTGAATACAGAGGATATCTAGTGGCATGGCCAACTACAACCAATATAAATCGGTTGCCTAAGGAAGTTGGATGGTCTAGGGGACCAACAATGTCAATCCCCACCCTGACAAAAGTGGCAGTATGACAACAGTATTGGCCTTCAAAATGTGTTTACGGTGTAGTTTTTTCATGTAGATTATTCTGCTAAACAAGCCACTTTCTCCAGCATGGGGTCTGGCATGGATTCACTTGCTCATGAATATTCCCTGTTGTCAGGCTGGGAATCCTCAGTAAAAGAAAAAAGTTTCACTTTCACTTACAAACTGTCTTTCTCCTATAAAGCAATCACTGTGCTCTGAGTCATACTGCCCCCAGCGAATGACTGCCCTCACCCTAAGCCCTTCTTCTGGCAGCCATCTTCAGATTTTTACTGCACATTCAAGTGCTGGGAGTCCTTGTGGTTTGCTCTGAGAGCCTTTGTAAAAAAATGTCAAATGGAGGCTGTATACTCTTTTGTTCCCTTGACAGGCAAGCAGGGATCCGTTTGTCGGCATCTTTTGTCGCCCCCTCAAGGGCAAGACTCGTCGGATTTTCAAAAGATTCCGGAAGGCCATCAGGCCTACACTGTACACTGGACCATGCTGGAGGAGATGGACAGAGGTTCTCTCTTCAAGCTCTGCTCCAGCTGCGGATTGAGGAATGTGTTTGTGGAGGACAAACACTCCCAGTGCCTCTGTCTCCATGCGGATCACAAGGGGGAAGATTGCAAAATATGCCTGGGATTCACCAAACGCACCATGAAGGATCGGCACAGCAGATTGGTGATGTGGCTCAACGCCAAGGCCTCTATCCCGTGCGGCAAGCAGGGGCATACCTCACCCAGGAACGGCTGGTCAGAGGAGCCGACTTCTAAGTCCTTTGAGGATGCTCCAGCTGTGGGGGGCCAAGACGAGGCCAAGCACTGAGTCCATTTCCGTCGGGGTCGCTGTGCAAGTGGGTCCCGCGAAGAGTAGGGTGCAATAAACATCACCATCTGCCTCCATCTCAAGCCATCGCTCCGGCTCCTCTTCGAAGAGGAAGTCGGCTAACCCCAGGAAGCTGCGGGAGAAGCCGTAGAAGGCCAAGGCGCCGAGTAAGGTCACCGGCCTCCCCCTGAAGGCCCAGGTGGTGCAGTAGAGGCCGTCCTTGTCAATCGAGCTGGCGGCGGCCGCCCTCTCGAAGGTGAAAAGGGCTGACCCAGTCTACACCGAGAGTGGCCCTTCCTCCCAGGCAGGAGGCTTCGGCCAAACTGGTGGAGAAAACACAGGAGAAGAGGTTGCCAGCCCTGAGCCCGACTCCGACCCTGGCTCCGATCCCTCAGGATGCAAAGAGAGGGTGGGGGCAGTGGAGACATCTACATTGCTCCAAGGCACGGATAATATTTCTTCGGATGATGCGGACATGGTGTCCGTTCACACAGTCATGGAGGATGTGGGGAACGATGACGATGGCAGAAACGCCGAGGATGACAGTGGAATCGTCGAAGGTGATGACGGCGCAGCAAGCCTACTCCCCTCCACCTCTCAGGGACATGTTGCTGGACATCCTGTCCACTCTCCGCATGCTGGTGTCTGAGATACAGAAGATGCCGATGGCACCTCCGGCCCCAGTGGCACCAGGCCCACCGCCAGCTATCAAGAGGAAGCGGCACCCCACGCCGCCTCATCAATTGCCTCACCTAGCCTCCCACCACCCACTGGAATACGGGGATGGACACAGTGACGACGGACATGGACAGCAGCAGCAGCGTGTCCTCGCCACCGAGGGCATCTCCACCAGATGAGATGGGATCATTCCACTCCATGGTTGCCTGCGCGTCAGAGCTCTTCCATCTGACACCAGAAGAGACCAAAATGGAAGGGTTCCTGTTCCAGCACCGAGAGGCTAAAAGGAAGACCATTCTGGCAGTGCCTCTCCTGGGCGACGTTTGGGGTGAGGGCCTGGCGCTTATGAAAAATCCCACCTCAGCCCCGACGAAAAGAGACCAGTTGGAGAAGTACCACCAGGTGTCAGAGTCCGCGCCCTACTGCCCGCGATAGCAGCCTTCCCCAGACTCGGTAGTCTCAGCGGCTGCGAGTAAGAAGTCCTCAAATCCATAGTTGTCAGCCTCCGTTTCCCCTGGACAGCGAGGGGAAGAAGTTTGATGCCATGGGCCGAAAAGGTTATGTAGTCGGCAGTGACGACGGTCAAGGTGGCGAATGCTCTTGCTATCCTCGCCAGCTACAACAGGGAGCTGTGGTACAAGATGGCCCTGTTGCTGGAATTCCTCCCCGATGAAAAGCATGTCAAGGCGCTGGAGATCCTCCAGGAAGGCGAAGTGGCATCAGACTATGCCACCAGCGTGGCCCTAGAGATCGCGGACACAGGTTTCTGCCAGATGGGGCCGTGTCTGCCTCCGTCGTCGTGGCTGGTTGAAAGCCACCGACTTTCGGCAGGAAGTTCAGACGAGGGTCCTGGACATGCCGTTCGACAGACAATCTCTTTGGGAAGGCTGTCAATGAATCGTTGCAAGCCATCAAGACTGACACAGACGGCCCGGGCCCTAGGCACGCTGCAACAACATTGCCCATCCTTTCGTGCCTCAGGAGGCAAATCCGGAAGATCGTCAAAAGGTTTCGGCAGTGGATCGTCTTCGTACTGTCAACCCTCGCGTTTCATGACCGAGGAGGCCTACTACAGAGGTTGTTCCAAGGCTTTCAGAGGTGGCCGCTGTCATCGCTCTCAAGGCAGCATGCAGGCCCCGAAGCAGGACTGAACCGCCCAGGACATTGGGCCCCCACCCATGCACCCAGGTGGGAGGCCGGCTGGCAGGCTTAGTCAGCGAGTGGATGAAGATCTCCACTGACCGATGGGTGCTGGATGCTCTCGCCCACAGTCACCCTCTAGAATTCCAGCAGAAGTGTCAGTGGATACCACTGGTGGCCTGACAGAAGCATCACATCCCTCAGCTCCTGCAAGAAGTACGGGCCATGTTAAGAAAAGAGCCGATAGAGTGAGTTCCAAAACGAGACTGGGGCACCAGAGTTTACTCTGGATACTTCTTAGTAAAAAAGACCAGGGGCTGGAGGCCCCTTCTCAACCCCAAAAGGATGGTCACGTTGCAGCACGTGCTCAGCCAACTGGAAGAAGGGGACTTGATGACATTGCTGGATCTAGAGGATGCTTACTTCCACGTCCCCATTCACGAGAAGCATCAGCAGTTCCTGTGCTTTGTCGTACAGTGAAAGCACTACCAATTCAAGGCCCTTCCCTTCGGACTGAAGTCAGCGCCAGGGTGTTTACGAAGTGCCTGGCACAAGTGGCGGCCCATCTACATCTGCAAGGGATACATGTGTACCTGGGCGACTGGGTCATCCGGGCCAAGGCAAGGGACATCGCAATCTGTCACCCAGACAGGGCCATCTGGCTGCTGACGGGTCTGGGGTTCTCAGTAAAGCATCCGAAGTCCTGCTCGATTCCATCGAAGGACATGGTTCCCGGGATCAAGGCTCAACAGTCTCCTGCCTGGCAGCCCCCTCAGAAGGGAGGGTTGTGGCCATTTTGGGCAAAGTGCAACAGCTGTTGACACTGAAGATTGCCACGGTGCGGACCATCAAGTCTCTGCTCAGCATGAAGTCGTTGTGGATCTACCTGTTCAGACTCTGCGGGTTGCAGTGGGTCCAGGTGTCCGTAAGCTTCAAAGACAGGATTGTGCTCGCCGAGTTCCATCAAGCAATATGGTAGTGGGGCGTGTGCTCAAAGATCGCCAGGGGGCATGGATTTCCAGAGCTCATTTCCATGAGCATGTGAATCCATGCAAGACCCATGCTAGAGAACAACAGTTACAGGTAAGTAACTTGTTCCTTCTACGACTTCCCCACAGTACTAATGGGAAATCTCATAATCATTATACCCCTAAAGTTTGTGGCTAAGCTATACCCCAGGCAATATAACGGAGTAAATGGGGAGGGCAAGGGGGAGAGACAAATAATCTGTCCTTTGTTTTCCCATTAGCATAGGGGATTGGATCTAGTTGATGTGTTTGTGGTAAGTAAGCCTTTCACAGGAGCGTAGTGGCAGAATTGTGCACATTATAAGCAGGGCCCCAGATTGTATTATCTTTGCGAGTCATTAATAGATGCTATCATAATTGTGGTATTCAACTGAGAAGCAAATAAAAAAATACTAAGTCTTTCCTACCGAGATTCATATCTAGGACTTGGAGATCACACACACCTCTCTGCAGCTGGGCCTCAACCCCATGTTACTCATGGGGGTGAATCAGTGTCAGTAGATGCTCACTTCTTGCCCTTTGAATTGTAGTGTGCAGACTAACCGGTACATTTTTAATCCAGTATCTTTGCCGGATTCCCTTGTAATCATTTTGATTTTCATGTTGATTTACAATGTGGTTTGGTGTGATGCAAGCCAGCTTTATTGAACACAGTTCTTTTATAGCTTTCGAAAGACAACTGTGCGGAAAGCAATTAATGGTGCTGTAACACTAAAGATGAAAGATGAGATCAGATCGGAGGATCTATGTGAACACTCAGTGTGGTAAGATTTCCCACATACTGCCATACTCATTTACAGTTACTGCCACTTGTATCAGCGGTAAATTATGAGTTGTAATATAGTGGAGTTAGTCTCCATTCATGGAGTCCCAGAGAGTTCCATTGGGTTGGTATTTCCGGCTTCAGTGATTACTACAGTTTTTGGAGGTAAAGTGGAAAATGCCTTGAGCCAAGTTCCTCCAGTTTACCTCTAAATTCTTAGTATGGCAGTGTGGTAAAAGTGGTGGTAATTTAGTTTCTGATGTTTGTTAATCTGTTTAGAATCACATGCTGTGCATAGTCCGACATCCAGTGGTCACTGCGGAGTATTGCATTTTGTTTTTCGTAGTCGAAAAGGGGACGTCGCCAAGGCGTGTCTAACACTATCCCTATAGTGATGTGCAGTGTACCCACAACCCCTCACGCGTTGAGGTCCTTCAGATTGTTTTTTCCGCCCAGTTACTGGTCGCCTTTATGCGGAGCTCCTCGAGAGACATTGCAAAATCATTTCCTTGACCCGTGGTCGTTTATTATTATTAACTAACACATAAATCCCTCCCTCGACGTAGCTGCCAAGCTGTTCTCCACCGAGCAAGATCTTCGATGGAGGGACGAGCGCAGGAGATCCTTCGGCGCTGCCGAACACGTGGCCTGGCCTCGCCTCGCAGGCCTATCACAGTAGGGAGAGTGGGGTTGTTGGTCATTTCTTTGTTTCACTCTGAGAATGTCTTTCTCTTTCCCCTCCCTCTCTTTCGAGGTCGTAATCACATTTCATGCCCTCAGCTATGGAGAGGACGCCCTTTAGGTTTTGCCTGCGTTGCAAGGGCAAGTTTACCTGGAAGGACAAGCACAAACGGTGTAACCGTTGCTTGCCCCTCGATCACAAAGAGGACGGCTGTGCGGCCTGTAAGTTACTTAAACCCAAAACCTTAAAGGACCGCAGGGTCAAAAGGTGGGCAGCCTATGCGATGTCTAGGTCTGACTCCTCGCCAGCTTCCGCCGCCGAATGTGATGAAGACAGTGATTACACGGCATCCGCAACGGAGGTTTTAGACCTCTCGAAGGAGCGTTCCCGCTCCTCGTCGTCCGGCCCCGACAAGCCCGGCTCAAGCCCAGCTTATGGGGATGAACACCCCGGCGACAAGGACGCACACAGAAAAACACATAAACACATACCCCACGCATTCGTCGAAGACGAAGGCAGCCATAGCGTCAACGGAGGCGTCGGGTCCACCGGCGTCTTCCGCCGACCGTAAGGGTCGCAAGCCCTCCCCGCCACCGCTTCCGCGACCGGCGACTGGGCTTTCTGTAGATAAGGGCGCTAACCCCAAATACTCAGGCGACGCGCCTCGCAAGAGTACGTATGTTGCCAGTAAAGACTCGGCACTGCCTAGTGCGACGGCGAGCGATCCCTCGACGGAGAAGATGATCGCCGAAAGCCTTCTGCGTATAGCTTCTAAAGACGGCCAGAGACGGACGGCGGGTGACACGTCGAAAACCGCTCACAAGGCCAAAGAAACGCTGAGGATGCCGGAGGGTAGGCTGGGACAGCTCCCACCGTTGACAGAAGACCCTAGCCAGTGAGAAGGTTTCTCGGAAGGCAAAGGGACACTATCTTTGACGCTAAGGGACAGAAATAAGCAACTACAGGGAGAGGATATTCCCTTTTCACTCCCAGACCGCTCTGGCCTACCTTACTGGACTGTAGAGAGGTTCCAGTCATGTATGGACAAGCTAGACGGGTTCATGGCCATCCCAGAAAATAGGACACCCAAGAGGCCATGGGAGGTACTTCAGGAGGGGCCATGGGCTAAATACCCGAAGCTCTTTAACCCCCTACAGGAAGACATGAACTCTTACGACCTCACTGAAGAGGACTCTCACTTCCAGGTAGAGGATGAGTTTGTGAATAATGAAGACCAACAAGAAGAAGAAGAAGGTTTTCATGATGACACTGACATAGGTGGGGAGGGCTACGAGGAGGACGCAGGCGAAGGTGGCTCACAGCCCTGGCAGTCGCCATCAGGGTCTACAGATCCCGACATTATAGACATTTCTTCTCCTCAGAACACACCGGTCAGGAACCCATCTCCAGTAGACGATCAGCCCACCTTCAATGCGCTACTGAGGAAGGCAGCAGCGCATTTTAAAGTTGAAACTGGGGAGGTCACCCCAGATACCGATTTCGTCGAAAGGATTATTAAAGAAAAACCTCCCTCTAGTCAAACTATTCCTATCCTATCCTCGGGTTAAGAGACAACTCACCCCATCGCTGTCCACCCCGCGCTGGTAAGAGGGGTCAATCCAAGAATCGAGAAATTGTTCTCACCCTCTCAGTCAGACCATTATATATCGGGGGTCATTCAGTCCCGGACTCCTTAGTGGTGACTAACACAAGGAAGAGGACTGGGGTTCCACTGTCAACCAGCAAGGCACTCTCAGATAAAGAAGGGAAAAAGCTTTATGCCTTGGGCAAAAGAATTTCCGCCTCGGCAGCGTTTTCAATTAGGATTGCCAATAATAATACATTGTTGGCAAGCTATGCTGATGCTCAATGGGGAAAGCTTAAGCAGGACATCGAAGAAGCCCCTGAACCTCTAAGAACTCGCTTATTGGCAACAGTTACAGAAGGAGCTCTGGTCAACCAGAGCATCATTAAAACACTCTTGATGCGGCAGAAACTGCTGGCCGTTCTTTGGTACAGGGAATTCTGCTGAAGCGTCACGTCTGGCTTCGCAATGCCGGTTTCAAGGCAGAAACTCAGGCGTCACTCATTAATAAGCCAATAGAAGAGTCAAATCTCTTTGGAAGGGCAGTGGACCACGCACTGGAAAATGCGAAAAAAGAATTCGACACCATAAAGACCTTAGACCAAATCTCAAAGCCTCCAAACAGGCGGGGATTTGGGAACAAGCGCTTTTTTCGTGGCCAACAGCAGCAGCAGCAACAGCATTACACTGCGGGCAACTGGCCCTCTAATAAGGGTACCGATAAACAGTATAACCAAAGAGGACAACGCCGTGGCAAGGGCAGAGGCCGGGGCTCCAGCCCCAATGGCACCCCGGCAAGTAACACCAAATGACCCGAAGGTTCGGGTCCCCTCCCAACGCGTCTCCGGTTGGAGGCCGGATAACATCGTTCCTATCAGCATGGGAGGGAATAACATCAGACCTTTTGGGTATTGTCAACCGTAGCCCACGGGCTCTGTATAGAGTTCAATCGGTCCCCCACCTACAGACCTCCAAGGGGACGACACCTGTCACCAGAACACCTCGTCATCCTCCTGCAAGAAGTAGAACAGCTGCTACAGAAAGAGCAATAGAGGTCGTGCCCCTATCTCAGGTAATGGAAGGTATTTATTCAGTGTACTTCCTTGTACCCAAAAAGGACCTAACCATGCGCCCTGTACTAGATCTGCGCCCAGCGAACAAATTTGTAAAACCACAAAGATTTTGTATGGTAACTTTACAGGAGGTAATTCCCCTGCTATCTCAGGGGGACTACATGACAACACTAGACATGAAAGAAGCATACTTTCATATTTTGATGTTGCCAGCGCATAGAAAATACCTCAGGTTCATGATAGAGGGCAAACACTACCAGTTCAGAGTGCTACCCTTCGGCATAGCGTCTGCACCAAGGGTATTCACGAAGGTACTGGCAGTGGCAGCGGCCCACCTGCGCAGGTTGTCCATACCGGTACACCCTTACCTCGATGATTGGCTCATAACAGGGGAGTCCTACGAGATATGCTTCTCAAACACCCAGAAGACAGTAGACCTTTTGTTCCAACTGGGCTTCTCCATCAACGAGAAGAAGTCCAGCTTAGACCCCAGCCAAATCAAGCAATTCCTAGGGGCTCTAATTCGAACAACAGACGGCTTCGTCTTCCCCTCCAACGAGAGGGTCCAAAATATGCTGTTTCAGATCCCTCAATATGTGGCCGGTCAAGAGGTGACGGTACGCAAAGCAATGCGCTTGCTAGGAATGATGGCGTCATGTATTTATTTGGTACCTCACGCGCGCCTGCGCATGCGCCCAATGCAGGAGTGGCTCAACAGCCAGTGGTGTCAGGCCAGCAGACAATGGGACGATCTAGTGGTGGTCTCGCAGGCCTTGGTTCTCTCGCTACGGTGGTGGTCGAAGGAAAACCTGGTACTAGGGAAACCATTTGCCAGCGCGCAGTGGAAGCCACTCTAACCACAGACGCATCCCTCACAGGATGGGGGAGCTCACCTATCTCATCAGACTGCTCACAGCGTTTGGACTCCGAGCGTAGCTTCCAAGCACATAAACTTATTAGAGCTACTTGCGGTGTTCAAGGCACTAAAAGCCTTCCAGACACCACCTACAAGGGAAGACAGTGATGGTCCTCACGGACAGCACCACAGCCATGTACTACCTCAACAAGCAAGGGGGAACTCGCTCTCCAGGACTGTCAGAGCTGTCCCAGAACATCGAAGTGGGCTCTCATACACATGTTCCTATTGTCACAACATGTACCAGGGGAACTCAATCTGCTAGCAGACGTACTCAGCGGTTTATAGTCATAAAACCGAAAACAAAAATCCCGAATACAATAATCTCGAATCCAAAATCTCAAAAAAAAAAAAGTCGAATTTTTTTTTAATGACGTTTTTTGTTCGAAATGGGGGGGTTCCCCCCCCAACCCCCCTTTTTTCTATTTTTTTTTTATTTTAACCCATTTTTTTTACTTACCTGACCCCAAAAAAGCATATAATTAAATAAATAAAAAATTCGACTTTTTTTTTTTCGGGATTTTGGATTCGAGATTATTGTATTTCGAGATTTTTTTTTCGGCCTTTTGACCGACCACCGTACTCAGCAGAGACTTCCCTCTGCCCTCAGAGTACGAATGGCGGTTACACAAAGACATCGTCTTCGGCATCTTCACACAATGGGACTTCCCAGAAATAGACCTGTTTGCAACTCTGGAGAACTCACTGACAACAACATGTAAGGTTTGAAAGACTTTATTTGTGTTGTGTTACTCATCTGAATGTATATATGTACCTTCAAAGATTCATCACTATTGTAAATTTTAATTATGTAACATTGTAATTTGCTGTAACATTGTAATTTTATATGCAACTTTGAAAGCTTTGTATATTCTGCTCACTGCGCCCGGTTACCCTTGGGGCTGGCGCGCAATACAAATAAATAAATAAACAAACAAACAATGCCTAGATTACGCCTCCAGATACCCACAGAGCCGCTCCAATGGCAACGGTCACTGGATACCATGTTCAGGGAAATTTGTTTACGCTTTTCCCCCCCCGACTCCTCTGCTGAACCCGATGGTGCACAAGATTCACCAGGAACCAGTCACAATGATACTGATAGCCCCGATGTGGGCCCGCCAACCATGGTTTGCGCACCTGATGGAGATGTCCCTGTCCCCACCAATGAAACTGCCCTGCCCGTACAACTTGCTGTCACAGGACAAGGGCAAGACACTACACCCATGCCCACAGAACATGAACTTAGCAGCCTGGCTCCTGAGGTCATAGAATTTGGCCATTTACAACTCCCTCAGAGATGCATGGACATTCTCAGAGAAGCTAGAAAACCCAACACTCGCCACTGCTATTCTAGCAAGTGGAAGAGATTTGTCATCTGGTGTAGAGGTAAGAGCATCAACCCAGTCCACTGCTCTCCCACACAAATTGTCCTTTACCTGACCCATTTACTGGACTCGGGTCTAGTGTTCAATTCTATTAAAGCCCATCTAATGGCACTTTCTGCATACACCACCTCTCAACTTAAGGTGTCATGGTGGAAAGTCCGTTATCAAAGCCTTCATGGAGGGGGTAAAGAGAATACACCCTCTGATAGCAAACCCAGCTCCCGGCTGGGACCTTAATGTGGTACTTACCAGGCTCATGGGCTCACCCTTTGAACCCATGCACAAGGCAACTCTTAAGGACCTCACTCTTAAGACTGCTTTCCTAATAGCCATCACCTCCATTAGCAGAGTAAGTGAACTACAGGCTCTTTCTATTCTAGACCCCTTCGTAACAGTTCACAAAGATAAGGTGGTTCTACGCACACACCCAAGGTTTGCACCGAAATTCATATCGAAATTCCATGTCAACCAGTCAATAGAACTACCAACGTTCTTTCAAAACCCTTCCAATTTGGGAGAAAAGAGCCTGCATACATTCGATGTGCGCAGAGCTGTCATGTTTTATATGGAAAGAACTAGGCCACTAAGAAAGACTAATCAGTTCTTTGTCTCAGTGGCAGCAGGAAGAGAAGGAGATGCAGTCTCAAAGCCCACTATATCTAGATGGATTGTTCAATGCATCACTCTGTTTCTCTCTTGCTAAGTACTCTTCAAGTCAAGAGCACACTCTACTCAAGGCACTTGGGCATCCATAGCATTCATTGCAAATGTTCCCCGGGAGTCCATTTGCAAAGCGGCAACTTGGAGTTCTGTACATACCTTTACAAAACACTACTGTCTAGATGCTCACTCTAGATCTGATTCCCAGGTGGGACAAGCAGTATTAAGACATCTTTTCTCTACTGTTCCTTCTCACAACCCACCTCCAACTCCGGGTACTGCTCGCTAGTCTATGCACAGCATGTGATTCTAAGCAGATTAACAAACATCAGAAGACAATGCATTACTTACCGTAAAAGCATTTCTGATGGTTGTATCTGCTTAGATTCACATGCGCCCACCCTTCCTCCCCGCTCGGATGGAAGGAACATAGACATCTTTCTACATATCTCTCTTTTCTGTACTCACTCACGTATAGAAGGCTCCCTCAGGGCAGAAAAACTACAAACAGAGGGACCTCGACGCGTGAGGAGTTGTGGGTACACTGCACGTCACTATAGGGATAGTGTTACGGACACGCCTTGTGACGTCCCCTTTTCGACTACGAAAAACAAAATGCAATACTCTGCAGTGACCACTGGATGTCGGACTATGCACAGCATGTGAATCTAAGCAGATACAACCATCAGAAATGCTTTTATGGTAAGTAATGCATTGTCATTCTCTTGAGCACTAACCAATACTTAGTTGTATTGTGCAGCCCCTACTCATTTTGTTGGATGTAAAGAGATCACCTTGTATAGTATTTATTTTACCATATTAGAGAGACCATGCCCTGTGTGAGCGGTCGGAGTAAGGAGATGGACAGTCTTGGTTACTTTACAATTGCTTATATTTAAATGATAATCAGGGTTGGAAAATACCTCACTATCCCGAACTCTGAGGGGCTTCCCTGGCGCAAAAAAACTGAGACTGTCAATGTCCGCTGTCCTGTGTCCAAAAACCTATTCTTACCCTCACACTCAAATACTGCAACAGAACTACTGCAACATCAGCTCAGGGGGCACCGGGGGAGGTGGGGAGAGAGGGTGTTGATTCTTGGAACCGGGGGAGGGCAAATGGGGAGCAGCCCTCCCTGCATAGTTATTCACTGGGATTGGTTTGAGACCCAGCAACCCGAGGCAGGGGGGCACCAAGGGGAGGATGTGCCGAGTCTAACCAGAGGGGGCAAAAGGGGAGTGGGGAGGGTTGGAGGGAGGGCTGTCTTGGCAACATGCTAATACAAGGGCAACGAGGGGTACGGGTAGTCCCAAAGGGGTCCACATCCTCACACTCAACATAAGAAGGTTTAACATACCTGGCAAAAGACAGAAAATGGAGAATATCATCCGGCAGGACAGGCCTGAAGTGGTGACACTCCAGGAGACCCACATCCATGCCCAAGACTGACACAGATTCAAGCTTAGAGGGTATCCGCAGGTCCTACAAGCCAACGACAAGAGTAAGGGTATATGGGTCCCGATAGCATTTAGACACCTACCGAATGCCCAAGTCATGGATATCAAAGAGGACAACGAGGGTAGGTAACTTTTTGTACAGGTGCAATGGGGAGGCAACCCCCTCAAAATAGCCATGGTTTACCCACCGAACACGGGACAAGATGGTTTTCACAGGGGAGTAATGGAGAAACTAGACCAATTCACAAGGGGCCCCCTGATTCTGACAGGGGATTTCAACCAGGCCTGGTGCCCGAGCATAGATCGAAGCGGTGTCAGTGTTCCATCACAGGGTGTCCCATCTAAGAAGTTGCAGGCTAGCATGGACAAACTGACTATTGTGGACACATGGCTTGCACTAAAAGGGGGCTCCAGGGGATTCACATACTACTCACACATCCATAGATCTTTCTCTAGAATCTATTACATCTGGGTCTCGGGCATATTCGAAACATAGAGGTGGGGCCGACCGCCCTCTCAGACCATGCCCCTCTGCAAATAGAAGTAAACTGAAAGAGGGGTGTCGGGGCTATGGCAATGGCAATTCCCCCGCCACCTACTAAAGGATACAGTAATATGTGATGAACTAAGGCGATACGCAACTATTTCGCGGAAAACAAATCCGCGGGGGTGTGCAAAACTGTGGTATGGGATGCATTTAAGTCAACCTTGCAGGGAGTCCTAATGGCAAAAAAAGCAGTGCAGGCGAAGCAGGAAAGGTCCCTCCAAACTGACCTAGAAAAGCGCCTGAAAAGGGTAATGGAAAGAATGGAAATTAGGGAGAAATACAGGCGTATCAAGGGGCAGCTCAGCATTTTACTTACGAAGCAAGTCGAAAAATCCCTGTTATTCCTGAAGCAGAAATATAGCCCAACAAGACAGGCCGGCTGTTGGCCAGGCAGGTAAGAAAAAGAGTAGCTGCGGGTGTGATCCGACGCATCCAAAAGACGGACGTGCAGGAAACCACTCACTTAGTGGAGATTATGCAGTCATTCACCCAGTTCTACTTCACCCTGTATACTTCCGAACAACCAGATGGCAATCTTCAAAGGTCCTTTTTAAAGTCCTGTCAACTGAAACGCTTAGACCAGAGCCAGCGTGACCAGAGGGAGATCGTAGAGGATGAGCTGCAAGCAGCGATTAGATCGCTTCCCCCAAATAAAGCCCCGGGCCTGGATGGGTATCTGCCATGTTCTATAAGGCCTTCCAAAACCACACTTATCCCATGTCTGACCTCTCTATTCAATTCTTTGCTCGACGCAGGTTCCATCTATGGAGGAAACTAAAGTGCTCCTGTTTCCTAAACCTAATAAGAACCCCACCGTGTTCAGCTCTTACCGCCCAATTGCACTAATACATTTGGATGCCAAAATCTTTACTAAAATTCAGATTAGACAAAGTAATCCCGGACCTGGTTCACCCGGATCAGGCAGGGTTTATTAAGGGGAGACAAACATTTGACAACATCAGGCGAATAGCCCATCTAATCGAAGTCTAACCGGGTGGGTTTGAGGGCGGGGGTCCTAGCACTTGATGCCGAGAAGGCCTTTGACCGGGTCGAATGGTCATTCTTATTCGCTACAATGGAAGCAATGGGATTCGGCCTCGTCTGTCTCCGCCTAATGAAAGCCAACTACAGATCAACGCGATCAGGTTAACCATCAATGGGTGCCTATCCCAGGGGATAAAGATATGCAGGGGAACCAAGCAGGGGTGTCCCATGTCCCCAGTTTTATATGCGATGATCTTGGAACCGTTCCTGGTTAAAATAAGACCAGAGAAGGGGATAAAGGGCATCATATTCGGTGGGGGGGGAGATCATAAGGTGATGGTGTTTGCCGATGACTTGTTGGTGGTACTCACTGAGTGGGTCACCTCCCTCAGGGAATTCACTTCCCTACTGATGGCGGGTCTGAAGATCAATACCCAAAAATTGGAGATAATGAAACTACAAGGTGACGAGTCCCCAGATCCATTAGAGACGGGGAAATTTACACGGGCGAAGGGACCCCTTAGATACCTGGGGGTGGCTCTGAATCCTTCATTATAGGGCCTGCACCAAGCTAACTACCCCCACCTACTGGGAACAATTAAGTCGTGGCTAGATGAAAGGAGGCTCCTTAGTCTATCATGGGCGGGACGCATCAGTATAATCAAAATGGTGATCCTCCCCAGGGCGCTTAACTACTTTCAAGCACTCCCTGCGGCTGTCCCCACCAGCTTTTTCAACACTCTGAATAAAATACTGCGGAACTATATTTGGCAAGGGAAATGACCGAGGGTGGCATGGGAGGTCATGACACTCAAAGCTCATTTACAAACTTTGAAGACTGAAAACACTTCTCAATTTTTACTTGCCAGCATACCATTTTACTTAACTTCTCTGAAGATTAAGCTCAATTTGTCAGGACCTCCATTTTTTGAACCATCCCTTTTGAATGCTGTGTTAAACTGTACCTAGAACTGCCCTGCTCCCCATATGGGGTCACCATGATTGCTCAGCCATCACTGCCACTAAGTTAGTCAGAGGGAGTTTGCCAGAAACCTTGTTGCTGAGCTATAATTCTGTGGTATACAGTTTTGCCCCCATTGGGACAGACTGCTTTCTCATAGCCAGTCTTGTATTCTACCTAGTTTTAGGTAATGGTCAAAGAGTTGGTTTTCCCACCACATCTGCCTCCCCTCCACCTATGCTCCTGTCCTACTTCATGCATTCTCCACCAACCCCTCATTCCCGGCACTTAAGGATTTCAGTGTCATCCTTTTGTTGGCAGGGTGTTGTCAAATATGCTAATAGTGATGCTAGCAGGCTCTTCTGTATGTTGATGAATTGTGGGGGTAGTACTGATGATTGTGTGATCTGCATCCCGATTGCCTGGTGTCGGAAGTGAAGTAGGCCTGGGATACATGTGCAGTTTGGCTGTTCAGGAATGATGCGATCTGTTCCAATGTTGCAGTGGTCATGCCCCTATAGAACTTCAGATGGTGGGAGAAGATCCTGTAGACGATCATGTTGTCCTGCAAGTGGTTGACAATTCAAGTAGGATTACAATGACTGCAACAACAGAAAACGTTTTCACAAGCTCCCCCTAATGTTTAGTAAGGATGTTTCAGTCCCTATCTATAAAGGGTAATTGGTAATTATGTAGGAGGAAGTTGCTCCCGCTGTGGGCCTAGATTGTCTGCGCTTTTTGCTTCAAACTAGATTGGGTGAAAATTGTTTGTCATTGCAGCCAGCACTGAGTTTTTTTTTTTATGGAATAAAGTTCAAGTCAACTTCACTCTAGGATTTTGGGTACTGAGCTAACATTTAGTGGTACATTACTGAAGGAGAGTGTAGGAGCTGGTATTGTTATATGCTCTTCCAACAGTTTTGCAGTGGATGGGTTCAGCCCTTTTACCTTCTGTTGAGTTGGGATGAACTGTGGTGAAGGGGGTTGCAATAGAAGAAACAAAAGAAATGAATGGAGCGATCTTGGCAGATGTTTCTACTTTGTTGTTAGGTTAGAGATGTTGTCGACAAGTTTTGTGTTGTATTTCACCTAGTCTGGTTTTACTAGTTCATGAATTCAGTCTTTCTGTGCTACATTGCTTTCTGATCACCACCCATGTGGATTAGGCATGCCAGCTTCTTTTGCAGTCCTGATCCTCCCCAAAGTCTCTTTAGGTTTCTACCCATCCTTTTTTTGTGCGCCAAATTGTAGGTCAAAAGATTTCAGTCGAATTTAGGACTAACCTGTGCTTTGAGGACTATAGGTCCTACCTAGAAAGTTAATGCTCCTGGCGATTTCCTGATAGAAGTCATGTGCTATAACTTGGGGCTCGTTTTGGGCAATGTATGAGTGCGTAGGGAGGAGGGACTTTTCCGCAAAAGTGTCCTGTGATACGTTTTTGAGCAGCCATTAGGCTGTTGCTGACAGTCCATTGATGATGATTCTAATACTACCGGGCAGTGGGTGGGCAAAGTCTGTGACTGCCATGTGGACGGCAGTACCGTGTTGGTTACCCTTGAATTGTTTGGCCATTTAATGTGTCTTGATGTTTATGGTGGAAATCTTGTCCAAGGTGTGGCCTACATTATTGGTGGGGCCCCAGACACTGTGTTAAACACATCTTCTGCATGCTGTTAATTAAATCTTGTGCCAGTGTTATGTCTGCTAGCCATATGTTAGTTTCTTAATATCAAGGATTTGCCCATGATATTTTGAGTTGTAAGTAGAAGAATTGGCTATTCCACATGGAAGGTGGAGGAATGGCCCAGTGCTCTGTATGCTATTAGTAGGGTGATGGTTGTCGCCCTATTAGAATGAAGATTGCATTCTTTCTGTAACTTGGCTGGATGAGGCCATTCAGGTGATTAAAGCAGAGAAGAGATGTTGTTGGGGTGCTGTCCCATTTTATCCGGGTTTGTTCAAGATGATCTTTGACATACCTTTTTTCTTCCAAAGGTTAGCTCCCTGAAAAAGTGGAAATGCCATGGTCTTAGAATCTTGGGCAGACCACTTAAGTAGCTCCATCAATATAATATGCCTCCAGCACCTATACTTTATGAAGGTGTAGCCATCCTTTCTTTTCACCTGCAGTGCATGGGGAGAACAACTTCCTTCCTTGCTTTTAGCAATTCAGTGGTAGATGGGAGTGTGGTGGGAGGCAAACATTTGCAGACCAAGGACCAGTGTAATCCGACAAGTGAGCGCTCAGTTTTCTCAGATTAGGTAACACATGTGAAATTATCTACAAATTACTGAACATACTACCATTGACAAAGCTAATAATCTTGTAACACAAGACGTTTCTCAAGTAGTAGGTTCATCATCTTCTGTCTATAAGTGCCATAGAAGCAAGGAGAGAGAGGGATCTAGTAATCTATTTTTGCTCCTTTGTTGACTTTTGGGTGCTCAGTAAAGTTACTTCCGGTTTACATTTCACCTGCCTGCATGTTATCTGTAAAAAAAAAAAATATGTATACAGATATGTTGTGTGGACATTCCCTTATGTGATGCTTCTTTTGTGTTATACTTAACCCATCCTGCTGCACTCGGAGTGAAGCCTTGATTCCTCTGCCACATTCATCCATTTGGGGATCAAGCATCGGAGAAGCCTAGGTGTTGTCTTTGCGCTACACAAAAGCCCTAGGAGAATACTCATAACATCCTCTCAATAGCAACCAGCCTTTCTGGAGTAGTATACCATCTATGAAGTACATTCTGAATGTTTATTCCGATACCGTGCTACCATAGCGCCTCCATCACTTGGTGTCCAAATGTAGTTTTGATTGTGGCCTTATTTATTTGGGCATAGAATTGATAAGTCGATTACACAGCAGTACATCTCTTAACTGTATGGCTGTTTTGTACTAAAGTGCTTAGTCAAATGTATGTTTTTGACCCGCACAACTCGCTACAGCATTAATTCAATCATTTGAATTTGCCAATTGTTTGCTGGTCAGGGTGCCTAATATTTGTATATACTGCCTGCAATTAATTCAGAATGAAGTGGTCCATCAGAATTTCAGCCTAACAAAGTATCTGTCTACCTGACATTTTTTGGCTCAGCTTAACTCGCTTCTGGTCAAACAAAGAGTCATTTCTAAGACACATTTTATCACCTATCATTGTCTTCTTTCCTCTTCACCTAAATCTTTGGTCTCAGTATTTAAGACTTGTGTACCTTCCTACTACTGTCCCTTGTTTTAAATGAGCGTGAAAGTCTAGTTAAGCCTTTGTAACATTGGAACCTAAACTTTGGAATCTTCCTTTATCTCTACATAAAGCTGTATCACTCAACATCTTTCGAAAATGATCTTAGGAGACTGTTGTACAATGAGGCTTTTGTGGACCTAACTTTATTTACAAACTTGATGTTATTGTTAAAGTAAGCTAGCGACAAGAAGTTGTACTCTACAACTGGCTATAGCATAACAGCCTTTTGGTAAAGAGGGTGGTACATGGAGCCAGAGGCTACAGTGTCCTTATTTGGCTTAATACAGACCTCTGGTAAGGGATGTACAACTACCTATCATAATGGCAGAACTGAATGTGGAAGCCAAGCCCCTCTAAAGATACATTATGAAGCAGAGCAGTCCGGCTCAACTTCAGGAGGGAAGCAGGGCTGGTAGGAATGATCAGTTGGTCCATATAGTTAACCAAGTAATACGCCAAACACTGGTATCCTGAAAAAATATACACAGAAAATATCAGTTTAAAGAGAAGTGCTTTAGGCACACAAGATAGAAATAGTATATGTATTTCTACCACAACAGCCTAACATATGATGCCACTATCTGCTGATGGGTGCAGTAGAGGGAGGGACACAATGATATTTGCATTTTACACGGTCATGATCAATACCAAAGTTGCCACAAAAACAGAAATCATAGCATTTCTGCCGCGCTAGCACAAAGGAACATGGTCCAGATACACACCAAAGAGTAAATGTAGAGCTCGACAGGAGAAAAGAGGGAGACACACTATACAACATAAACCCAAAAGACAAGATTAGTTTAGACATACATGTTGGGTATGATTTTCATATTTGCGATGAATCTTCCAGGCCTGCATCAACCCCAGAACATTTTGCTTCGACTTAGTGATTATTTTCCCTCGTCTCTAGGTGAAGGGGAATCCTTTTCCCTTCACCCCTAGTCCGTTACTCTTTTTATGGGTAACGTTTTTATGTCTCTCCATAGTGTATGGCTGGAGTTATAGTTTCCTATAACTTTTGGGTTTAGGCTGGGTTGCCCCTTTGGGCTTCCCTTTTAATTTCTCTTTCATGTACTTGGGTGAACTACTGTCCCCAAGGGTTAAAGAGGGATTTTCATCCCCTTTACATTTATTTTAGTGAGCCAGCACGCCCCATCGTATGTGGACTTTTGGGGGGTATAATGCATCCCCTTTCCCACTTGAATGGCTGGTGGCAGTGGTTTTACCTTAGTGACTTTTTAGTCTTATTACTCGCAGGCTGTTAAATCAACCTAATTAATGCACAGAAGGGACACCATTCGAGGGGATTGTGTCCTCCGACGTATTCCACATCTATGACGGGTAATGACCACAGCTGTGCTGCTTTGGAAAATTTTTCAGCCTAGGCGTCCTGCGTCGATACGTTGTCCCTCGAGGATCGACGTCACCAGATGTTCTATATAGGACGCATGGCGCCCGTTGCCTCAGTTCCGTTTTTTTCCGCAAACGTGTTTGCTTGGAATCTCGGCGCGCTCGGTTCTTCTACTTCGAGAATGATGTCTTCTACACAGAAGTCGGGCTTTAAAAAATGTCGGGACTGCGGTTCCAAGATGTCCATCAGGGACCCGCACGACGTCTGCCTCTGGTGCCTCGGCAAAAGCCACGCCACCGATGACTGCCAGTCCCTGACATCGAAGGCCTTGCAGGAATGGAAGAAGAAATTAACGGTAGGTAGGGTGTCTAAGCCCCATAAGTCGAAATCCGCTGGGCTGACGACTCAAGGGGCGACTCTCCATGTCGGCGAAAGTCCAGGGGGGTCTCAGAGTGGTTCTCACCATTCCTCTGCCTCTTCTAGGCATTCTCGGAAGCGTCGTCACCGGTCGCCTTCCCCGTCCTCGTCGGAGGACTCCGCCAGAAGGCGGTTGACTTGTCCCACCAAGTCTTTATTGCCGGCCGAATGGGAGGCATTCCGCCAGCATTCCGCCAGCAGATGATGGCGATTTTCGAATCGCAGGGCACTGTACCGCCCGCGCCTTTGAGAGAAGCCGACAAGGAACGGGATAGGGCCACCACTCGCATCCCTTTCGGGCTCGGGTGGTCGTCGTGATCATCAGGAGCCGTCGAGGTCCCGATCGGACAAGGTTGATCACCATAGCCGTGCCAGATCCAGGTCCCGGTCCTCAACGCCATCGAGACCTTCGGAACCTGTGAAGCCTTCCAAGAAGGTGTCGACGCCATCGGCACCGTGTCCGTCGAAGGACTCTCTCAAGGCTCCGACTTCGAAGAAGTCGTCAACGCCATCAGCGCCTCGGTCAACACCGATTCCATCAGCGCCCTCAACGCCGTTTGTGGAGGATTTGCCGGAGGTGCCCCGGAGGGCTGTGGAGACTCTGAGGAAGGCTCTCAGTAAGTCCGTGAGGCCTGTTTTTGAGCCCTTCTCTGTTCCTCCACCCAGATTGAATTTATTCCAACCTTTTGGATTATATTTCGGAGGTGGAAGAAGGGTCAGATGAGGAGATGGTTGTGCCTCCTAATGTCCCTGATGACCTGTTGTCTGGTCACAGTCAGATGGAAGAACATAGTCAGTCCTTGCATGACGCCAGTGGGCTTGACACCTCTCCAGAGGTGGAGTTTGGCAGACCTGAGCCTGGTATGCATGCCGAATACTCATATAGGTGTCTCATGTCGAGGGTGACTGAATACTTGGTGTGGTCATGCTTCACCTGTTGATTTTCTGCAGGATGATCTGACGGATATCCTGGACCAAGGTCCACGCACTGACCCGGTGTTGCCATTTCATATGGCTTTGCAAAGAAGGGTGGCAGCGGCAGCTTGGACTGCTCCGGAGAGTCTCCCGGCAGTGAATAAGTCTCTTCCGAAAAAATTCTGTCCAGCCAGTGGTGACCCCTGCTACTTGTCGACGCACCCAACTCCCGAGAGTATGGTGGTGCATGCAGCTACGGCCCCCACAAAGCAGGCTGCGTACCCTACCATCCCTCCTGATAGGGACGATAAGCGCTTTGATGGTTGGGCGAAGAAGGTATTTTCATCTGGGGGTATGGCTTTGAAGGCAGCCAACTCAGTATGTGCCTTGGCAAGATTCACACACACTCTTTGGCGGCTGAGCATATACCTGAAGGGGAGGCACGGGATGGTTTTCTAGCCCTTGTGCAGGACGGCAAGGATGTCCTGTGTGAAGCCGTTCAGTCGGTTTTGGACACAGCAGACTGTGTCAGTCGGTCCATGGCTGCGAGCACCGTGATACGCAGATTTGTGTGGATGCGGAAGTCGGGGTTTGCTCCTGATGTGCAATCCCGGCTTCTCAACATGCCCTTTGATGGTGTCCATCTGTTTGGCAGCAAGGCTGACGAGAGAGTTTGCAGACCTCCAAAGCTGCAGCGAAGTCAACCTGTGCCTTTTTGTCCTAGGGAACAGCAATGAAGGGGAGGTTCCTTTCGGTACTACTCTTCCTCTGGTAGATCGAGAGGAGCTGCCAGTCAAAGGGGCCACCGTAGGAGTACCAGAGTTGGAAAGCAAGCTACTCGAGGTGCCAAAGCCGCTCGTGCAGTTGCCTCTTTGCCCTCAGGCACTGCCGCATCCGCTCAATCATGAGGCTATGTCACATGGTTCACCGGTTGGGGGCAGACTTGCGCAGCATCTTGGAGAATGGCGTGCCATTACTTCAGATGTGTGGGTTCTGAAGATCATAACCCACGGCTACTGTCGCCCCTTTCGGCAGAGGCCTCATGACAATCCACCGGGGAAGCTCTCTTTGAAGAGTCTGGATCCGCTCCTTGCGCAGGAAATCCTATCCCTGCTGGAGAAAGGCGCCATAGAACTGGTGCCTGTAGCGGAGAGGAACAAGGGATGGTATTCCTCTTATTTTTTTATCCCGAAAAAAGACTGGGGATTGAGACCCATCATGGACTTGCGTTGGCTGAACGAGCGCCTCAGGAAGGACAAGTTCAAGATAGTAACTCTTTCTCAAGTCCTCCAGGCCCTTCAACTTCAGGATTGGTTGGTGTCTCTCGACCTCAAGGATGCTTACTTTCATGTGCTGATTCAAACAAAGCACAGGAAGTACATGAGGTTCGCGGTTGGCGACTCGCATTTTCAGTTTCGGGTCCTGCCATTCGGATTGACCTCCGCCCAGGGAGTTTCACCAAGCTGATGATGATGATGATGGTGGTGGCGGCAGCATATCTCAGGAAAGGGGTGATTCATGTCTGCCCCTACCTGGACGATTGGTTGATCAGGGCACGTTCTCCCGAGCAAGCCCTGGATCATCTGTCCGTCACCTGCCACTCCATTCACAAGCTGGGCTTCTCCCTCAATTTAAAGAAGTCCCATTTGACACCTATCCAGCGGCTCCAATACATTGGAGCAGTGCTCGACACTTCCCTGGGGTTGTGTTCGCCTCCCCAGGTGAGGGCTCATCACATTCTGCAGATGGTGGACAAATTTCAACGTGGCGAGAGTCTCCCGGTGTTCGAGTTCTTGAGGTTGCTAGGCTTCATGGCATCCTGAATTTTCCTGGTGCCAGAGGCCAGCCTGCGGATGAGATCTTTGCAGTGGGCGCTGAAGATGCAGTGGTCACAGTTCTCTGGCAGGGTGTCGGATCCTGTTCAGATTCCACCCTCGTCGCGCAGGATCTTCTGTGGTGGGCTGCCGATGGCAATCTGATGAAGGGAGCTCCGTTTTGGCAACTGTCCCTGGAGGTGAAGATCGTGACAGACGCATCCCTCACTGGGTGGGGAGCTCATGCCAACGAGTTGACAGCCAGCAGCCGTTGGTCTCCATCGGAGTCCAGACTCCACATCATTCTGTTAGAGCAGCGGGCTGTCTGGCTAGCCCTGAAGGCTTTTCTGCCGTCTGTGCGGGGGAAGAATGTCCTGCGCACGGACAATACGGTGGCCATGCACTACCTCAACGAAAAAGGGGGGCAGGGTCACTCCCGTTGTTCAGGGAGGCGATGCAGCTCTGGTTCTGGGCCATCTAGCAGGAAATTTTGATCTCAGCAGTTCATCTGGCCGGAGATGAAAACGCGGCGGCAGACGCTCTGAGCAGGCAGAGCACAGTCTCTCACGAGTGGGAGCTGGCTCAGGAAGTTCTGTTGGAGATCCTCACCCTTTGAGGAACCCCACAAATGGATCTCTTTGCCACCAGTGTCAACCGGAAGTGCGAGATTCTGCTCGCGGGAATTTCCTCCAAGAGGAGCCTTAGAGGACGCGTTCGTAGTGGAGTGTCCTTCCCACTGCTGTATGCGTTTCCTCCAGTTCCCGTCATTCCGCAAATGTTGCAGAGGTTACGGAGGTTTGGTTCCCGGATGATCCTTGTTGCTCCGGCATGGGCCAGGAGAGCGTGGTACCCGGACCTTCTGTGTCCATCTGCCCTCCACACTGTCTTCCCTACTGAGAAGATCTGCTCTCACGGAAGGGGTGTTGGGTTCTCCATCCAGAGGTCAAGTCTCTCAGCCTTCTTGCTTGGTATCTGAAAGGTTGAGGTATAAGGATTGGGACCTCCCCGAAGACGTGATGGAGGTGTTGCTTTCGGCCAGGCGGCCCGCAACAAAATCCCTGTACCGTTGCCGTTGGAGAGAGTTCTGCGACTGGTGCAGTGTACAGGATGTGGATCCTTTCCAATGTTCCATTCCTTTGGTTTTGTCTTTTTTGCTTTCTTTAGCCCACAAGGGCCTGCAAGTGGGTACCATTTAGGGTTACCTGGCGGCGCTGTCTAAATTTAAGCGCTCCTCTGATGAATGTTCTTATTTTAAGATTCCTTTGGTTTCACAGTTTCTAAAAGGGCTAACTAATGTGTTTCCACCGTCGCCTTTCCAGGTGCCGGGATGGGATTTGAATTTGGTTTTAAAGTTCCTGATGGGGAGCTCCGTTTGAGCCCTTACATTCTTGTCCGTTGCTACTGTTATCCTTTAAAACTGTATTTTTAGTTGCGGTTACTTCTGCACGCAGAGTGAGTGAGTTGCAGGCACTTTCTGCCAAACCACCCTTCACTGTGTTGCATAAGGACAGGGTTGTCCTTAGGGTGCGGCCTTCTTTTCTTCCGAAGGTTGTGTCGGAATTCCGTTTGAGCCAGAAGGTAATTCTTCCGGCATTTTATCCTCCTCCACATCCTGGTAAGAAAGGGGAGAGGCTCCATAGGTTGGATCCTAGGAGAGCTTTGAGTTTCTATCTCTCACGGATGTCCCGGATCAGAATGGACGATCAGCTTTGTTGGTTATGCTGGAAGGCGTTTAGGTCAGGCTGTTTCCAAGCAGACCTTGTCTAGATGGATCATGTTGACGATCAGAGTGTTACCGTTTGGCGGGAAAGGACCCTCCAGTAGGCTTACGGGCTCACTCTACTTAGGGGCATGGCGGCCTCCACTGCTCTACAGAGGGGCGTTCCAATTCGCAACATTTGCAAAGCAGCCACATGGGCCTCTGTCCATAATTTTGCGAGACACTATTCCTTGGACTCCATCCATGGGCAGGATTTGGCCTTTGGTAAGGCAGTCCTCTATTCAGTGATTTGATTGGGCATTCTAATTAATTAGTAAAAAATAAATTCCCACCTCCATAAGTTGGTACTGCTTTGCGACTGTCATTGATGTGGAATACGTCGGAGGACACAATCCCCTCGAAGAACAAGTTACTTAACTGATCTGGTAACGTTCTTTCGATAGAATGTTCCTCCTCTGTATGACGTCTGTAGCAATTCCAGCAACCGGAGAACCTGCTGTGTAACTGGAGCTTGATGTAACCCTTCCTTCAAATTGACTGGAGTGTCCCGAATGAGACGACTCCTACCCAGAGGTTGGTGGGATCCACTGGTCTCAGGAAAACCTGCATTTTGAGCCATCCCACGGCATGCTGTGACCTTGCTGGGCTGAAAGCCACCAATACTCTTGGACCTCAAGCTTCAGTGCGGTGCATGGTCTTCTGAAGTCTGCATCCGTCTGATACTTTGGTTAACTCCTCCTCTACCTCCAGAGACACTGTTCTAATCCCTGAAGTCCCCTCACTAGAGTGCAGGACCGAGAGCGTGCAGAGAATCCAACCAGCGATATTCATTCTTCATATGGCTCCTGTAAAAAAAAAAGTACCAAATCCAGAGAGCTGCGAGAATCCATGAAGAAACCTTTTTTTGGAGGCCACCTCCGATGACTGCTGCTGCAAGTTCCCATCCAGTGTCCAGTTCTTTCTTCTCCGGACCAAGAATCCAGGGACATGGTCCTGTGCTGCTGAATCTTGAAGGCATCCACTCTTAAACTCTTTTCTCCTGAGCTACTTTGTGGGCTTGGATATTACTTACCTTAAGTCTGGTGTGAATCATGTGAGGTTGAGTGGGTGATTCATGTGGTTGGGAGTTTGCCCATACCACTTGCCCAGGTCTAAAGCTGCAACACATATAGGGAGCCTTCTTTGAAGTCCCTAAACTCTAACTTTGAAAGAAAGTGAATACGTACCTGTTTATGAATATCGCCTATGAAACTTTGGCTTCCCTGCAACTGAACCCTATCACCCTGCCTACAGCTGGCACTTAGACCACTAGGGTCCCTCTTCTGCCTTTGAGAGAACTCCTGCAGTAGACTAGGGAAGGAATGAGTAAGAAAAGGATTCTGCCTTGAAAGTACAACAAGTGTAAACATACTTGCTAAAGAAGTATGTGTGGTAGCTGTATCTCTGTGAAAGAAGAAGTTACAAAGTGTCATTAAGTGTATGCTCACCTTCGAGTTGTATTCTGCCCCTCTGAAAAGTGTATACACTGCTTTGCTAACTTTGATTGGTGTTTTCCCCCTTCTAAAAAGCAAATCGTGTTGGTACTGTTTTATCATTGCTTAACTGAATGAGTGTAAAAGCTTACGAATAGGATTTACCTGTCTTGAAATACATTCTTTCTTAAAGTGTAACATTGGGTTTTGCTTTCCCTGGTCTCCTTCATACAGATCTAAAACAGTCATAGGTTTATATAAGTATATATAACCTGGTCTTACTCCCCATGAATAGTATATCACTATGCTGAATGTATAACCTTAGGTGTGACTCACCTTGACTTGCTTCTTGCTCCTCTAAAAAAGGTTATACCTTAGTTTGCAAACCTTAGGTATTGGGTTGTTTTTTCTGGTTGTGTTTATATGATGTTATAGTACTTACTCATCTAAGAATTATCTTGGTCTACTTTTATTTAAATGAACCCTTTATTATTACAATACATAGCGTTTCTTTGGACCATGTGCATGCTACAATTTCTTTGTACCAAGCTACAGCCCTCTCTCCCTGCTAAAATAAGCCTGGCTGCTCTGTCTACGGTACCACACGTTCTCAGGTGGTACAGCCTTATACTAAGAGTGGATTTATGTACTGCCTCGGATGCATAGTTTTTAGAAAGACTGTCCTAACAATGCAGCACCAGCCTCAAGGTCTCATTACACTCCTAGCGAAAGACATATCCGTGTAGCAACAAGTAACACATAATAGCAGGAATATTCAATGGCAGGACTGTAAAGGATGACTTGAAAAATGCTGCTAAAATCAAGATCAGCCCACAAAGTCAAAATAAAATCAAACAATACTGCTAGTCTGTACGACTCCTGCCATTCTTAGGGCAGACAATGGTACAGAAGCAACCACACGTGAAACTGTGTAACAAGGCATTTCCTGATACAAAAAATTAATGCAGGACTTAGAAATGTAGGGAAAATCAGGAACACCAGCTAAAGGTTTTAGTCTTTGAACCTAAACTGCAGGGACTCAGAGGGAAACCAGGAAACATGTCCCTGTCCAGGTTAGTGCCAGTTGGTCATTTCCAGAAGCGTTTAAGGTAAGTTTGAAAGTTCCCAAGGAGTACAGGACAAAGTCAGTAGGCAGTTCTGCAGTTGCAGTGAAACACCAGGTCAGTCCCAGTTCACCCCACAGGTACAGAGATGTTGGAAAATATACAAGGGACCCCAGAGAAGACCCTTTTGAAGCGATTCAGGACCAGATTCAAGACCCAGCAGTCACAGTACAAGATTCAGCACCCAATGCAGGTCAATGGGGAATATTGATGGGTCACCTGAGGTTAACTATCAGAAATAACCCATCGACCCAGGGCTCGGAGGTAGGTACTTTAATTTTGGAAAAACAGTTATAGCAAGGTGAGTGGCAAGTTCTGATCAACATTTACAGGGCAAGATGAAGGATCCAGTCACCCAGGTACTTTAACCCCTTAGCCAACGACGACCCCATTGCCCCGAAAGAGCAATCGTTGGCCTTCCTAAGAGTGGGACCCACCATCCAGAAGCAAAGGCAGCGACATAGGCATCTCCCGAAGGACATAACCCGACCAAGCCCGGTTCCGGCAGCAAAGGAGGGACAGCACCACAGCTGAAATGGTCCTATCACGAGACAACCATGGAGGCAACCCAGGAAGACCCAAGGCCAACGCCCTTCTAGGTGACTACAGCTACCAGCAACAAGGCAGGCGACTCTAGCGGTAAATGTTGGGAGCCAGCAGTAAAAGACCCCAGACAATGTCCCAAGATGGAACTCCTAGACCAAGCCAATGAGGAAGGCCCAGGAAGGACAGCCAGCAAATGGAAAAAAAAAGGACCAGAGCTTATCCCAGGACAAAATGTCCAGACAGTATGGCCAGATCTGGCCTTCAAAAAGAGCATTCCGAACTGCAAAACATGCTCCAGCAAGTATGTAAACCTGTTCACATTCTGATGTCCGACAGAATTGATGGTGTGCACAGGGCCTCCCCTAGATATACTCATATTCACAGGGGTTGGCCTAAGCCAGCCTACCAATCACACCAGGGGGTTTAAAACAAAGGTTTTAGCAGCCAGGCAATTGGGTTGTTCCTAAAAACTGCCAAAAACCCCAGGATCACCCGCACAGGAAGTATGGTGGCCTGCCCATGGTCAGAAACTACCCTAGACAAGTTTAAACCATTGTAGAGGTTTGCATGGTTGGGCTCACAATGAGCCCATGTGTGAACCACAACCATTTTGTGTCCTGCCTCATGGTTTCACTGAACAAAGGAATCCTAAGAAATAAAATGCCAAGAGTAGGACTTAAAATAAATACATCGGTACCACAATGACTACCGTTAAGGTACGGTGGCCTACTAGTGCAGGTGAATCCGCTAGAACCCTGGGTGAAATCAAAACTAAATTACATCTGCCACCAGCCCACTCACCAAAACAAATGTAGGGTTATGCAAATCACTTGTGGGCAAAAATGGTTTGCCCTGAGCTGAAAGCCGTATGGGCAAGCCGTGTCCATATACTCAAAGGGTTACAGTGGTCAAGGATACTTAAACAGACATCCCTCTGACCACAAACACAGGTTGGAGATTCCAAAAATGAAAACAGTGGGGGAGGGAGGTGGGAGATTTTTGGACCCTAGATCGGTTAGCAGATCTTCCAAAAACGGATTACTGCGCTACCAGTTTTAAATCGCAATTCTTTTTGTAAACAATTGCATAATATTTCAGTCTGTACAAATGCCTGTCATTGAATATGGCATTTTTCCACTGGTGATTCTGCTTACATTTTCATCCAGTGTCTAGAGGACTACATACCCAGTTCACCTGTAGTATGTTTTTGGTAAACAATTAGCAATTTCTGTGGAAAAAGTTCTAAAACTGTATTCTTGTGTAACACTGGTACAGATCCCCAAACCAGCAAAACTCTGAAACGAATTGGTGCAAAAAACTCATCTTTTGAAAAGGCTGCACTCAGAAACCGTGTATGGATAGGGAGTGCTTTATTATCTGTAATAATATACTAATACTGACAGGGTAATCGTTTTGTTGAAGGACTTTCGAAAAGTACTTCACGGAATATTTAATTGATAAGCAAAAACCATCATATTACCGTTGCCTAGGTACTTAGAAAAATATTTATACAATTTGAGGTTCCTCGAGCTTTGTGAAAAAGCTAGGGAAATGACCAGTTTGTGTGTTTTGGTTTCCATACATGAACTCCAAGTTAGGGCAGTGAACAGCTAGTGTGGAATATGCCTTTACCTGCACTTTCAATTAGCTGTTTTTTCTATTTTATGGCTTTAGTAAGACTGTTTGAAAAATATTTATTTAATTCGGAGTGTTAAGTTTCAGAAAGTAATTACAAGGTTCTTGTGACTGTTGTCATCCTGTTAGACTATGCTGGTATGCAGAGATTTGATATTACTCCTGCTTGATCTAGTATATTCAATTTAAGTGGAATGATAATGTTTTTATTTTTTTACTTGATTTTTTTCTAGGGCAAATGTAGTAATTCAGTGTGAAAATTGGTGGAATTTGGCCAAGCAGTTTGCAAGACGAAGCCCACCTCTTCATTTGTTGTCCAGTTCTGTACAAAGAACACTAATGAAGGCTCTCGTTTTAGGAGGGTTTGCTCATATGGACTCGGATACAAAACAACAGTACTGGACAGAGGTAAGAAGTTGATGCTGTTGCTTTCATTGTAGCAACCCATTTAACACAGTGTGACTGACTGCGCCTGTTTAATGTGTACTTTCGGATACGCTGTTTGCGTAGCGTTTAAACTGTTAACCCTTCTATACGTTTGCCATTTGAGAATTAATCGTCATTTTGATCAGTGTAAGATGAATGAAGGCCAAACACAGGTACTTCATTGTATGTGCAATCAGACATTTTAAATCAAATTAAAATGTAAAAGGGGACAAACCTTTTTCAGACATTTGATGTATGCTTTCATTGAATATGTTAAAGACCTGATCAAGATTTCAGATCGATTTTGGTACAAAGACCAGCCCCATTGCACTGTGCCCTGCTGGTTTTCTAACATATGCCTGTCAAATGCCATGGATTTGAATTGGTTTGAGCACTGTTGTGCTTGGAACTAAGCTAGATACGTCTTTTTATTGTTGATCCTCATAGACATGTTTGGCTGATTAAAAATATATTTTGAAGTTTCCATTTTTCATACACCACCACTTAATTGCCTGAATCATAAAAACGTATAAAGACATCTAAAAATATTGGTAAAGAAATGTAAGCAGATTTCTGGTTTATGGGAAAAACCTTGTAAGTAATGTTCCTTTGGACTGTACCGACTATCAGTCTCTTGGTGCAGGCTCTGAACAGTTAATACTGAATGCAGTGGACGAGGCATATTAACTGTTTTCTCTGCAATGGACTAAAATAAAGAACATCCAAGAGCTTTTACACAATCAAAGCTGGGTGATGCATTATTTTTTTACTAATCAGAATAGATTTAACAAAGCTGGACATTTGCTTCTTTCCCAACCTTGATCACTATCGGGGAGCTGGCATCCTTCTGTAAGCTTGTCAGTCTGAAATGCAGGTGGCTTCGTTTTTCTTCATGCTTGTTTTTGCAAGTAAATTTCCATCATAGTGACACATTTTAGAACAAAAAAGGTAAAAGGCAAAAGATAGTGCCATGCATGGCAAACATGCATTCCTTTGCCTGGCTTGACTCTCCTACATTTGGACACTTAACCTTAAGGTGTGCTCATGATGCTCATGTCTAATTCTGTAATGGGGAAACCTTCAGCTTTGGTCACCTGTTTGGGGGTGCATGATTAAACATGTCTGCAGTAAGTAGCAACAGACTAGTGGATCCTAAGGTGATTGTCTGGGCACTGCCTCCTGTTCAAAGAACACCCCCTACCAAAGCCATCTACATTCTCTCAGGGCCTTATTTTAATCCAGGAGGTTTCAGAGCTACCGTGCACAGGTTTTTTGGAGCTTCAGTCATCTCTCACCGTTCAGTGTATATCTTGTATCCCAAAAAGTAAGGGTGTCTGTGCATTTGCTCTGTGGCCTTTCCTAGATCTTTACCTTCTGACCAGCTTCCTTTGAAAGGGAAAGTTCTGAATGGTGTCTGTTAAGATGGATTTCTGAACTCTGACCTCGTGGGCAGAGGTTCAGAAGGCAAGCCTAATTTCTTGGAACAGGGTAACCTTCGGGACAAGCCAGACCAATCAAGGTAGCTTGGCGGCGGTCAAGACTACGTCTCAGGAGGGGTGAGGGTGACTGAAAGACCTCAATGAGCACACAGAGTAAAGGACACTTAAAAATCACTTCCAGTCAGGTGTAGCTATATTAAAAATACAAATACATTTCTCTTACGTCCCGTCCCTTTTCCTCCATACTGTATGGGCGTCCCTTCCAAGGGACGGGAGACAGAACCTTCCCGATCAGAAAAAACCTTCCCCTTTAAAGGACTGTCCCGGGTCGGCTCGACCTGGGGAAGGTGAAGGGGCAAGATGGCCAAAGGAACAGGACAAAGAACCTTGGTGGCATGGCCATTTTGGAGCCAGGCCACCTATTCGTGCCAAACGCGGTAATCGCGGTTTACTTGGCAGGAAAGGGTTAAAAATATGCAAAATTATAAGCTCCCACCAGCCCTATGCAAGGCACATCTGCACTTCTCCTAAAAAATCCTCTGAGAGTATCTAGGGCCTTTAGAAATGACTAAAGGACCCACGTGCACTGTACTGTAAGGTACATTGTACACTTGTTACATGTTGCAGAAAAGTTGCAACATTAGAAAGGACTAAGGGAAACAAAGTCTCCTAGTACTGACTGTCTTAAAGGAATGGTTCGGTCAGAAATATTATTGGCCAAAAAGATGGCCAATAATAAAACAAATATCTAAAGTATATATTTTTTTTAAGTCCCTATGGAAAGTGTCGAGCAAATGAAGCTCAAACTTTAAAATTGCAAGCACTAGGGGGGCATCCATTTTGTGAAATGGATGCCGCCTGTGCTTGCCTTTGCGGCACTAATGAAGCAAAAGCCAGCCAGCTGTAGTAAACAAAAGCTACCACTGGGTGGCTTTTGCTTCATTGGTGCCAGACTTGGAGGATGGGGACCAGAGACTACAGGCAGGAAAGCTGCAGCTGCATCTCGGTAAGTGCTATTTTAATTTATTTTAAATAAGCACTAGCTAAGTTTTTTTTATAAGTTTTCTGGGCTGGAGGAGCCCGGAAAACTTAGAAATTAAACCGCAGCTACCACAAACATAAATTCAATGTTGTTGTGTTTCAAAAACGCTGTGGTTTTTCTTTCTAAGTTTCTGGTGCTCCTCCGAGGCGGAGGAGCCTGAGAAACTTAGAAAGAAAAACCTCAGCGTTTTTGAAACACAACCGCGTTGTGTTTCTGCCTGCGGTGGCTATCACTTTGGGTCTCCGGTGCTCCCCAGCGGGAGCACCGGGGACCCAAAGTGAAAGCTGCTGTAGGCAGAAACACAACACGGGTGTTTAGAAATGCTGCAGTGCTTCTCACATCGCGTGGATTCTCCTTGGCTCCCCCAACCCTGAGGGAGTCTAGGAGACTCCAAGCGAAAGCTGCCGCAGTGAGAAATACAACGTTTTTGTATTTGTAAATGCCACAGTATTTACAAATCCAAAAACGTTGTTATTCTGAATTCGGCAGCTTTCGCTGGGAGTCTCCTGGACTCCCTCAGGGTTGGGGGAGCCCAGAAGACTCAACGCGAAAGCTGCCGCTGTCAGAATAACAACGTTGTTGTATTTGTGATTGCCGTGGTTTTCCAACCACGGCAATCACAAATACAACAACGTTCTATTTTTAATTGGTGTGCCTCAGCTTTTTGCCTTCATTTTACATTTTCTGTGCTTCCCTGGGCTTGGGGAGCAAAGAAAACGTAAAATGAAAGTGAAGGTTGCCTCCTCAGCTCTGCCCAGGCTGCAGTAAGCAAAAGCTCCCAGTAGGGGCACTTGTTTAGTGCCGCAAGGGCAGAGCCGAGGAGGCTGCCTGAAATCACAAAACGGATGCCCCCTAGTGCTTCCAATTTTAAAGTTTGAGCTTCATTTGCTTGAAACTTTTCATAGGGACTTAGAAAATATATATATTTTAGATATTTGTTTTATTTTTGGCCAATAATATTTCTGACCGAACCATTCCTTTAAGGGCATGTCAGTTTCCCCATAAAAAGTGAGCAAAAAGCCCAGAGGAGTGCAGCAGAAGGTGTGGCTCCTCTGGTAAAGTCAGACTATGGTGTTTAACATCAGCAAAAAGTTGGGGGTACACAACTGGAGGGAAAATGGCTCATGAAATGGGAGTCTTTCCTAACAATTGCCCTTCCCAGACCAAGGACAGGGGGAATTAATTCACCCCGGATGAGTCTCATGTTCAGGTCGGTTAAACATTCTGGACACCCCATCAGCATTGCTATGTTGGACACCTGGCCTATGCTCAATAGTGAAGTTGAAGCCTTGCGGACTTATGGACCACCTGAGCAACTTTGGATTCTCTCCCTTCATGTTCATTAGCCACTTTAAGGGCTTATGGTCAGTTTGCACAGTGAAGTGGGACCCATAGAGGTAGGGTCTCAGCTTCCTTATGGCCCACACAACAGAGAAACAGTCTTTCTCTACTGTGGACCATCCCAGCTCTCTGTCCTTAAGCTGAGGACTAATGAAGCCAATAGGGTGTTCATTACCCTTATCTACTTGTGATAGTACAGCTCATATCCCAGTGCCAGAGGCATCTCTCTGCACAATTAAAGGTTGTTGGTAATCAGGGGCTCTGAAGACAGCAGCCTGGCACAAGGAGTCTGTTAAGCCATTGGAGGCCTTCCCACACTCTTCAGACCAAGTTACCTTCTTGGGTTTCTTTGGAGTGGTGAGAGCAATCAGGGGCAGCTATGGTGCCATAGTCTGCCATGAAATTCCTGTAGTACCCAATGAGTCCTAAAAAGGCTCTCACTTGGGTCTGATTGGTGGAGGTAGGCCAGTCTTGTACTGCTTGTACTTTACTGGATAGAGGCTGTATCCTCCCATCTACTTTGTGTCCAAGGTAGACCACTGATCCTTGTCCAATCTGGCATTTACTGGCCTTTATGGTCAATTGGGCCTTCTGAAGAGTCTGCAACACAATCCTAAGGTGTTTCACATGGTCTTCCCAGGTGGCACTGAAAACTGCTAGATCATCCATCCAGATATGCAAGACCGAATTCATCCAGCCCATTAAGCACATGATTCACAAGCATCTGGAAAGTGGCAGCAGCATTCTTCAGCCCAAAAGCCATGACCCATAACTGGTAAAGACCCTCTGGTGTTGCGAAAGCTGTCTTCTCCTTGGCATGTTCTGCCAGAGCTATTTGCTAATAGCCTGCATTGAGGTCAAATGTGCTGAGGTATTTGAAAGCACTCAAAGTATCCACCAGCTCGTCTGTTCTAGGCAAGGTGTGTGCATCTGTCTTGGTGACAGCATTCAGAGGCCTGTAATCCACACAGAACCTCAACTCAGAGGTACCTGCCCTTGGTACCAAAACCACAGGGCTGGACCAAGGACTACTAGACGGTTCAATCCCCCCCAAGACCCAACATCTTGTTGACCTCTTTCTTAATGTAAGACCTTACTTTGACATCCTGTATCCCCTACTTTTGGTAGGTACACTGTCTCAATGTCATGTTTGCACCGAGGTGTCAAACCAGGAGACTGTGAGAACAATGGGGAAAAATCGCCTCAGCACACTTTTCACCTCTGCTTGTTGATCAGCAGTCAGGTGAAGGCCACTTGGTCACCCTCAATGGAGCTGTCTGAAGGACTGCCCCGGAACAGGTCAGGGAGCGGTTCTGACTCCTCTTCATCCACATCTGAAGCCAGCAGCAGTGCAGCGATTTCAACTGTTGAGATGAAAGCCTTCAGCGTATTTACATGGAATACTTTTGGAGCCTGACCAGCCCTTCCAATGTCCACAAAATAGTTGACCTCACCCAGTGACTCCACCACTGTGAAGGGCCTGACCATTTGTCCGGCAAAGCTTAGGCCTTATAGGATTCATGATCAGGAGTTTCTGACCGGGTGTGAAATTGATGAAGGAAGCCTTCTGGTCATACCAATATTTCACCAGTGCTTGTCCTGCTTACAGTTTCTCACTAGCCAGACCCATCGGGAGTACCATCCTTTTTCTGAGCCTTAGCACATAGTCTACTACATTGGTAGTAATGGGGTGGACATCTACCATCCCTCCTTGACTATGGCTAGGGGTCCCCTTACAGGGTGACCAAACAGAAGCTCGAGGGGGCTGAAGCCAACACCCTCCTGTGGTACCGCTCTGTAGGCAAACAGTAAGCATGGTAACAGAAGATCCCATTTTCTTCTGCTTTTTAAGGTCCTGTTAAACCTTTCAACTAGACAATTGGTTTGTGGGTGATATGCGGATGAGAACTTATAGGTGACACCACATTCTTTCCACATGGCCTGCGTATACTTTGATATAAAAGTTGTTTCCCCTATCAGACACAACTTCTTTAGGGAAACCAACCCTAGTAAATATGCCAAGTAAAGCTTTTGCAACTGACTTGGCAGTCAGTCTTCAATGGGATGGCCTCAGGATACCTGGTTGCATGGTCGACCAGTACCAGGCTAAACCTATTGCCTGAGGATGTTTGGGGGTCAAAGGGACCAACAATGTCAATCCCTACACTCTCAAATGGTCCCCCCCCCTCGCAACTGGGAGTGGTACCAATGAAGCTTGGATTGTTGTGTCACTCTTACCAGATAACTGGCAGGTGGCACAACTCCTGCAGTGACTTTCTACTTGCACCCCCATCTTGGGCTAGTAGAAATGCATGGATAACATTTGCTTGGATCTCTTGATACCAAGGTGACCAGCAAGGGGCACTTCATGCGCCCGCTGTAGTAGGAAAGGTTTTATAGCAAGGGGAACCACCAACCTCCTATGGTATCCTTCTGTAGGCTCACTGTAGAGGAGCCCACCTTCCCAATACATCCTATGCTTCCCAGGAGGTTCACCCTCACGCTGGGAGCAGGCCTGTCTCCTTAGGCCTTCCAGAGATGGGCACTCACATTGGCCCTTACTAAACTCATGCCCGTCAGGACCACCTTCTACTAACAAGTCTTTTAGTTCAGGATGGTCATTTGGATCAAATACTTCAGGTAACACCTCTACCTAGTCAGGTCCAGGTGTTTGACCAACTACCTCCATCTCAGTGGTAGGTGAGTTAGGGGGAATGATTTATTTCCCTCTTTTGTCTTTCTTGATTCCTTTAGCCTTGGGTTTCCCCTTTGGCTTCGGCATTGCAGTGGTCTTGGCCAGTACAGCCCTTATTTGTGACCTTGTGCAGTGTCTTTCTGCTGTATCTCCCACAAGCCCTAATGTTCTGAGATAATTTCCCAGCAAGACCTTTCCTGGGACATCTCCTCTCTGAATGCTCACTGGAATCCTGACTACTGTACCATTTATAGTAAGATTGGTATAACTGGGAACTTGAGAGGTGGGCCATCAGCCAACTTAGTGGGCATCAGAGGAACTCTGGCAAATTCCTCTGGGTCTACCAAGGTGGAATCCACTACAGTTCTACTGCACCCACTATCCCTAAGAGCAGGAGTATCTACTCAATTGATCAGCACACTGTCTTTAAAGTAGTGCTTGGTATTGTCTGGAATCCTAGCATAAACCTTGAGACTTTAGGCTCCCAGGAACCCAGACAAACTAAAACTACCTCAGAATCTATCCCACTGGGAAAGGAATCCGATGAGAAGGATGCTCCTGTAATCTCTTCTTCCTCATAGGAGAAGACCAGATTAGCAGAGTGCACTGTCCCCCACCCCCCAAAGGTTTTGACCTTACATCTCGGGTCCCCCTTCACATGGCCACTTGCTCCACAAGCCACACAAGATCCACTGGGTCTGTTGACATAGGGAGGCTTACTGTAACCAGAGTTCTTTTTTGGAGGATAACCTCCACTACCCTGTGTGCTCTTTTGTAACTTACCCTTGTTTTTCTTTTTGTGTCCCTTCTGAGAGTAAGTTTTATCAGATCCCCCACCCTCTTTATCTTTGGACTTTTTCCCCTCATCCTGCTTACCAGGATGAGTCTTATACTTATGGCACACTCTGTGACACCCACAAATCTGCTGTAATTGCCAGCTTCTTAGGATATAACTCATTTGAATCTGCCAAATGCTGCTTACAATCAGGGGAACAAGATGCAAAAATATGTTAAAGCATGACATGCCATACCGTCAAAGGTGGAGACCTTATAGCCTTCAGCCCAGCCAGTCAAGTTTTTTAAAGAACCAGTCGCATATGACACCCAAGTACTTCCTTCTTTTTTTTGTACTCTCTCAAACTCTTCAGGTATTGGACAGGAGTCTTCCCAAACTTTAAGATGAGAGTTTGCTTCAACATTGCAAAATCTACTCTTTCAGCTTTTGACATTTCCATAATAGCACTGCAGCCAGAATGGGGTAGTCTGCTGAGCAACCATGCAATTTCATCAGCATTTACAACCTCTTCAACTTCACATGCATACTCAAATGCATTCAACCAGTCCATAATGTTGTTCTTCTTATCATACACACTGAGCAGATCTTTAGGAAATCTTGGATGAGAGGAGGACCCAGACCCATGTCACGATCCCTTGGATCCATTTGAAGCTTGGCCAGTTCCAACTGGTGATCCCTGTCATTCTGTTTTTCTGCCTGCTCTATCTTCAGCATAGCCATGTGAAATTCAAGCTCCTTCTGCCTAAACAGCAGATCTTGTTTCTTGAATACCAGCATGGCCTCAGCACTTGCAGAGGAAACATTGGACATAACATCATCCACATCCTCATGGGCACCAGGAATGAGGGCAGCGACAGAACTGTCAGTTGGAGCAGCCCCACCTCCTTCTGCACCTTCACCAGAAGCTATGGCACAGAGTTGCAACTCTTGACATTACATGACTCTCTGAATCATTTCCAACTTTGGACCTTGAGCAGGTAAACCCCTCTCAGTGCACATCTTTCTCAATGTTTCTGATGTTTCTGATCTAGAAGCATTTAAGGTTATAAAGGTACTTGTTTTCATTATATTAGATAGGTCTATGGCCTTTACAGTTATCACTACAAAGTCACTATGTGTCCTGGGTAGGAATAACTTGAAATGCCTTCACTAGTGTGCAACACTGGATACCTTCAGTCCTAGCCCACCGCTGTACACCAATTTGTTAAGATGGATTTCTGAACTCTGACCTGGTGGCAGATGATCAGAAGGCCAGCCTAGTTTCTTGGAACAGGGTAACCTTCTGGATAAGCCAGACCAATCAAGGTAGCTTGGCGGTGTTCAAGACTAGGTCTCAGGAGGGGTGAGGGTGACTGAAAGACCTCAACGAGAACACAGAGTAAAGGACACTTAAAAATCACTCCCAGTCAGGTGTAGCTATATTAAAAATACATTACTCTTACGTTACGTCCTCCATACTGTATGGGTGTCCCTTCCAAGGGATGGGAGACGAAACCTTTTTCACCGGAAAAAAACCTTCCCCTTTTAATATAGAGGCGTGCGGGGGTGCGTCCCAGGGTGCATGCGCTGCCCTGACTCCGCCCCCAGCACCCCACGCACTCGGGGCCAAGGCAACGACCATCGCATTCCAGCGCCATGTCCCTTGACAAGTCATAAGCAGGGCGGCCACTTGGGCCTCTCCCTCTGTTTTCTGCAAGCATTACTGTTTGGATGCCGGCTTTAAATCTGATGCGGCTTTCGGACAGGCGGTTCTCAGGAACCTATTTTCTTAAGGAGGGTCTCCTTTCCACCCTGGGGCTACAATCAGTTGTAATCACCCATGCAGTATGGAGGAAAGGGGACGGGACGTAAGAGTAATTATAAGTTACCGTAGTGAATAACGTACTCTTAGTCCATAGTCCCCTTTCCTCCATACGTCCCACCAAACCCCCCCTAATAATAATGGTGTCATTAGGCAATATTAAATCTATTGTCGATGTGTCAATGGGGACTGAGGTGTGACGCCGGAGGGTGGAGTCAGGGCAGCGCATGCTCCCTGGACCGCGCCCCTGTGCGGCTCTAAATTTAAAGGGGAATAAGGTTTTTTTCTGGTGAAACAGGTTCCGTCTCACGTCCCTTGGAAGTGGCACCCATACCGTATGGAGGAAAGGGGACTATGGACTAAGAGTACGTTAGTCACTACGGTGAGTAACTTATAATTTATTTCAAGGCCTTTGAGTTTCAACACACAAATCAAATCACAATAATACTATGAAGCCAACACAATATATGCAAGACCAATGGGGTCTAAAGGGTTAATGCACGAAATGTATGTATGTATGTATTTGGTTTTTGTATAGCGCCGGTAGCCCGAGGGCATCAGGGCGCTTGTACATAAAACACCGGTACTACAAAACGAACAAAACATATGAGACAGACGATGAGAACAAGTACTATCGCATTACAAGGACTCTAAGAAAGTCCTACGACCAAGATTTCAAATAAAAAGGTGTCTTCAACATCTTCCTAAAAGCAAAGTGATTAACTTCGGACCTGAGGGGTTCGGGGACGCTGTTCCACAGTTTAGGAGCCAGCACAAGAAAGGATCTGCCCAGCCCTGTTTTTAGCTTGAACCTGGGCACATGCAGGAGGCATTTGCCGCCCGAGCGTAGGTTTCTGCTGGGGTTATAGGGCACTATGTGTGTTTTCAAGTAAGCAGGTGCTGTGCCATAAAGGCACTTATGTACCAGGCAGAGAGTTTTGAACTTGATACGTTCTTCCACTCTAAGCCAGTGCAGAGCACGCCTCTCTTCAGTAACATGGTCTTTTCTTTTCAAATTTTTTACTAATCTGACCGCGTTGTTCTGGATCACTTGACAGTTGGATAGATCCCTAGATGCGGCCCCCAGCAGCAGGGCGTTACCATAGTCGAGCCGTGAGAGAATGATGGCTCTGGCTATCGTTGCCCTGTTTGCTTCATTAAGTAGTGGTGTGATGGCTTTCATAAGCCTGAGATAATACGCTGAGTTTTTTTGGAGGAAGTTAGTCTGGGCGTGAGAGTCAACAACTGAATCGACCATCATACCCAGAGTCTTCACCTTGGGAACCACCTGGATAATGGCGTTTTTTATTTGAAAAGATCTGTACTCTGCCCCTAAATTATCCAGCTGACGACTGGAGCCAAACAACATTAATTCAGTTTTCGAGTCGTTCAGGCACATCCAATTTGCCTGCATCCAGTCGTCTATTAACTTGTAAACCTTGGAGAGCACTTCACTATCCGTGGGTCCACAACCTTAAAAGGGGGAGGAAACAGGCAGTGCAAATTTGTGTATCATCTGTGTAGTTCATGAAGGAGATGCCCAGTGAGTCCAGGTGGTTGAACACCAGTTTTGTTAAGTGTGGGGGAGACGCAAGAACCATGCAGCACACCACTTGATAGGTGTTTGGGGGGTGGGGGAGGTGGTGTGCTACTGCCTCCCCTGCAAAGACTCAATGTTATGTTATCAAGGAAGGAGGAGACCCAGCTGGCGGCTTCCGGAAAGAAGCAGGCTACTGAGGTCAGATGGTGGCATAGGGTTTCATGGTCCACAAGGTAGAACGCTGCTGAAATATCTAGTACTAGCAGGAGGGAGAGCTTTCCTGCATCGATGGCGTCATCCAGTTGATTCTTTAGGTGAAGGAGGGTAGTTTCTGTTCCGTCTCTGGGGCGAAAGCTAGATTGGTGGGGGATGAGTAGGTGGTGGTCTTCCAGAAATAACTGGATTTGTGTGTAAGCAACAGGCCTAATCCAGGATTCTTTGAGCAGTGAGGGGGCGGTGTTTGGAGCAAAGGAGGCATTGACGATTGCAGTAATTAGAGGAATGAGAGGTTCCATGCATTGTTTGACCAATGTGGCAGGGCAAATATTGCCTTTGCATCTTTGCCCTTCACAATAGTGGTCAAGTCAGGTTCGGAGATGGGATTGAAGTGAAAGAGTTGTGTATGGGTTATGTTGAGGGGCTTTGTGGCAGGTTGTTGGCAATGTCTGATTTGACTTTAACTTTGCGTAGTTAGATTTCGCCTGTAAGGGGGATCTTGAATGCTGCTACACCAGGTATTGTCTTTAGTGACAGTATATGAAGGGTATGTATGGGGATTCTAGTTTTTGGGGGATGATGAACAGTTCTCGCAAGCTTGAGGAAGCTTCCTTTATCCCGCTTTTGTAGGAGGCTGCTTTGGTCGTGAGGATGGCTTATTTGTATTTAGCCAACCTGTCGGAGCACAGGGCCCTATTGGTGGTTTTGGGTGCCTTCTGCCATGCTACTTCTGCAGCTCTTTTCTTTTTTCAGCCCATAGGGTGTTGAGCTGGGCGGTGAACTAGGTGTTTTTGTGATTGGCGTTTTCCATAGCTTGATGGGTGCTATGGATTCAACAATGTTAGTGAGTAGTGAGTTGTAGTCATCAACTAGGGAGTTGATGTTGTGGTGGGTGGGCAACTGTGATGAGCAGCAGGAGTAGGTGGTCACTAGTGAGATTGCGGGTGCTGCGTGCCAGTGTAAAAGGGTGGGGGTTTGATAAGTTGCTGTGGATTGGGGATCGTGAAGGTTACACAATGGTGATCCGTCCAAAGGCATGGTTCATTAGAGAATACGGATATGTTGCAGTTCTGGTCTAGTAGCCAATCTAGTGTGTGGCCTTGGGCCTGTGTAGGGTTAAGGAATCGTTGGGTGCATCCGTGAACAAAGGTGGCTTTGGCAAGGTCCGAGACATTAAGGTTCAGGGGGGTAATTAAAGCCTAAATTGAAATCTCCCAAAATCTTGGACTTGAGGTTTGCAGCATTTACTTGGGTAAGGTCATCTTCGAAGGTAGCAGGGGGGACCGGGGGACGGTACAGCAAGAGCGAAATGGTGCAGTTGGGTGAACAGCTGAGTTTAGTGGCTCTAGATTAGCAGTGAGAGGTAGTGGTCATGCAAAGTGTGATTGAGTCTTTGTGGATGAAGGTGACACTGCCTCCTTTAGTGACTGTCCTGTCTTCGCAAAGTATGGCGTCACCATGTGGAATTGCAATGGAGAGGGCAAGACTCGCAGATGGGTTAAGCCATGTTTCTGTGATAGCCAGGATATCAATGTTATTTGTGATGTTGGGGTCATGGACATTAAGTGCGTCGGCAGCAACGGATCTAGCATTAATCAAGGTGCAGTTAAGGGGAGAATGTGGCGGTAGGTTTCTCCGTTCTGTGTTGGGTGTGGTTGTTTGCATAGTAAAGTGAGGCATTGGCTTTTGTCGAGTGGTGTGTAGTGAGTATACTGGGGGTGGGGGGAAGGCACTGTGGGGGGAGTCTGGTGCTAGAGTCAGAGCACTGAAATGGCGAAGACGTTCTGGGCCAAGGCGTGCCATAGTGGTGGGAGCACAATGGGGAAGGTGACCTGTCAATCGTGGCACTGGCAGTGTGCAATCGGATTGTAGTTGTGTGGGCGCTGAATCACCTAAGCTAAGCTGTGACTGAGAACGCCCTGGTTGATTTGCTGCAGGGCGGGCCTCTGGGCTGTTGGACGCTGGTGCTAGTTGATGAGCTACGGGATGTGTGGTGGTGACGGTGGAGTAGCCTATGAATGTAGGGTCTGGTATGGAGAGGTCCTGAGATAGTGTTGGGGACTTACAGGTGGTGAGACCCTTGTGGCCTGGGAGTTGGGCATACACTGGCATGAACCTGAGTAAAGGGGTGGGTGTAAGGAGATGGTCACTGGATTTGGGGGGTAGTGTTGGTGGCTACTACCAGTTGCGGTGGCCAAGAGTGCTTTTTGTGCTTTGCCTTGGCTGTTAGCAGTGGGGCGGGGGGCTCATTACTTCCGTTGAAGTCTGTTGTCAGGGGAAAGGTGTTGCCGGCTGATCTAAGCACGGATGTGGCAGTGAGGAGCTGTAACTCAGGGGTACAGCACAGGGTTGGACTGGGGTAAGAAATAGGCCTGGATACCCAAGCAAAAGTGCCCAACCCCTCGCCTCCCTTGACCTCTAATGACATCACCAGAAGTGATGTCATTTGACCCCACCCGAAAGTGACATCCCGGGAAGTGATTAAACATGACCTTTCACCCCTTGACAAAACAGGAAGTGGCATTAAATAACATTGTTCCTAAGTACACTATGAAAAATATGGTTATGATTTCACTAATGTGATATACATTTCATACAAGAATGGATCACCATATGTATCATTAATATCTGTGTGTATAGATCCATGTCAAAATACTATGAATGCAAGCAGATGTCCAAGGTCAAATGATAATGTTATTGTATAGCACTTAGGCTTAAGCTCTTTTTTTATAGAGCAAATATGCATACAACATCACCCACCCTGTGTTGGTACTCATTTATCGACCTCGGAAGGATGAAAGACTGAGATGGCCTTGCTGGGATTCGAACCTGCAGATCACACACATCGCAGCAGCGAGTACTCAACCCTCTGAGCTATCATATCGGCTATAGTAAAATGAACAATTTTTCTGTAGTGGATACCATTAAACTGGTAACTAAGATTTCATAGCAGACCAGTTAAGTTTATGTGCTGGTCTGGTGCAAAGTTGGCCACATTTCAAGCCTGCGTGCATCTACTTTCAGGCTTCAGAGCTTTGCAAAATGGGGAAAGCAGCGCACTCACAGGACATTCCATACTCTGTGCACTCGACACCTCATACTCATTCAAAAATCTTTCCAAACCGGCCCAGGCGTGGGCAGATGCTGGCCTCCAGGGACTACAAATGATTTCGGCCCAGCCACGGTCTGAGGGGCCAATGGGCCAATCCCACCCTGGTATAGAAAGCGTGAGTATGAAGTGTGATGAATCCTGTTGAGTCATCACTGATCCCCAGCCAAAAGTCTCCAATAATGTGGCCAGGGAGAGACGGCTGCTACCGGATCCTGACCCTGTGGGTGGTTTTCAGAGGGAGTATCACATGGGAGGAGATGGCTGTCGGGGAGATAGGATGACTCCATCAGGAGAGACACAGTATTCCTCCTTCGCAGATGAAGACCCTATAATTCCTGAGTTCCTAATGGCATGTTGTAATTTTACAGATTCCTCCAGTTGTAAAACCTTGAAACCACTTGTCAATCATCCTTGGAAGGACACGATTCACACTATATATAGATATTAGCTCATTCATCTTCCTCATCTCATTACTTGAGGCTTTCTGGGACTTGAAGTTCATAGGCGTTTTTAACTTTTCAAGGCTGTTTTGATGTGGATCTTTATAAGAATAAAAGCCATCAGAAACAGGAGATGTTGATTATGAGAAGATGAATGAGCTGATGAGGAATGAAGGAAACAACAAGCTGAATGTGCGGTCTAGCGTGTCACAGTCCAGAGACACCAGCAAACACTGGTGAGTCTGCCATTGAGTATTGGGGACCCCGGAGCATATAAATAAGTCATTTGAATACCAACCAAGTAAATTGTAAGGCAGGTTTTGTACAAGTCTCCTTTATATGACAAGTCAATTTGGGGAAAATCGGAACAAGCATTGCCTCAAGCAAGAGTACTAATGAAGAAAGCCGATCTCCATATATGAGATGTCAATAGGGGGAAGTTGGAACACGTAGCACCTGAAGCTAAAGGATTATAAATGGTGAAGAGGTACAAATGTGTTTATACTATAAGGAAAGAGAACATTGTGTGAAGTCCTGGTGAAAGAAACCATCAGGCAGTTAATCCTTTTTGGGGAGAAAGATAGCTGGCAAGAGATTATATCAGGGGATCTGCAAGACTCAGAAGGGGAAGAGAGCATTGTGGGAAGTCCTGGTGAAAGAAGCCACCAGGCAGTTGGTCCTTTTTGGGAAAAGATACCTGGCAGGAGAGTACACCAGGGGATCTTCAAGACACAGAAGGGTAATTCCTGGCAGGGGAGTATACCAAGTAAATACCTATAAACCCTAAGATAGGAAAGCTTTATGGAAGAGATACCTGACAGGAGAGTACACCAGGAGATCTAAACCTGTATTGAAGAAGAAAAGAGACTTTATGCCATCCTGAAAAAAGTATTGTCAGAATGAGACATTTCATCTACTCTTAAAGGCTCATTTTTTTAGAGAAATAGTGTTGCTTTTCTACCTGAAAGAAACCAGACCCTGGATTCAGGGACTATTTTTTTGGGATTTTCCCATTTGATTTTTACACAGTTCTACTTAATCAGAACAGAAACACTTACCACACACCTTTTGTTTGTTTATAGTGTGATGGTCAGATAACTTTTGGCCAGAAGAACGATTAGTATTATTTTGACGAGACACAAGCTGATCTTAAGTTCGTTTCCTAGGCAGGGAAACTCTCTTTAGGAAAGGACTGAATGTCCGTTAACCAACTCTTTTATTTTAATAAAGATGTCTGAAAGGTACAGCGTTGTGTCCGCCTTTCATTTCCGATTCCTTGCAGAAGGGTGGTGTGTGACTCAGGGGCCACCCCATATTAATGAAAACACATGGCATGAGAAATAGTGCAAGTTGTACGGGAGGCTTACCTTTATAAAGGTGGCTCTCTGTCATCTTACACCGCGCTGTATTAGAGGCAGCAGCAGTAATGGAAGAGTCTGCAACCATCTTTGGACAGGCAACAGAGGGCTGGAGTATTGCTACTAGAAACGAACGCTTAATTTCCATTGGGCAGATAATGGAGAAGCCTTGGCATAGGACAGGGAGGCTCATGACAGGAGTAGTGCCTCAATGCTTGGCCAGCGCGGACAGTTGCACACAGGGAGTGGAAGAGGCCTTAGCTCTCAGCCTTTGCTATGGGCCAGCATCGCCTGCCAGGCTTACTGGGGGCTTGCATAGAAATTTGGTGAGTGCCCTATCACAGCGTTTCATTGCTGTTCGACCCAACTAATCCAGTTGGGTGCTGTAGGTCTACAGGGCCAGCTTGTCTGTCATGTCGGCCATTTTTACATGGGACTGATATTCATTTGTTTCAATGGAGACAATATCTTGGCATGGTAGGATACAGTATGGAGGGTCTACCATGCGAGATGGGGATGAGCCTGTGGCATCTTCGGTCACCCTTTTATTGGCGCAAACAGGGTTGTTTTTATTACATCATTTCAAACAGTCTATTTTCATGTAAAATATAATACTGTTAATTTTGCAAATGCATTAATTTTCAATTGAAGTCTGGCTTTAAAAATGTGTTCAGCATATTTCGGGCTCCTCTTTAGTAGCCTAAATTCAAGAGACGATTAGTCATGTTATCTAATTATTACTCCTAAGGAGTTTACCTTCTGCCTAATATTAGCAACAACATACATTTTTTTATTTTATTTGTAAAGCACCTAAACCCTCGGACACCAGGGCGCTATTGCAGACCAGTTATATTTATGTACAAGCTTGCTTCATAACAGGGGTATAACAGTTATACAGTGGGTTGGGCATACAGTTAGGTTAGAGGAGAACAGGAAATTCGGGACATGGGGTGCATGCAGGGTAAAATCCTGGTCGGCGAGAGTTTAGACAAAGAGCCAGGTTTTCAAGGTTTTATGAGTTCTCTGCTCTTAGTTCTGCTGGGAGGGAGTTCCAGTGGTTAACTGTGACTGTTGGGAAGCTTATTCCCCCCTCCTTGGGCGCTTTTCACTCTTGGTATTGTCAGTTTGTGGGAATGGATGGATCTTTTTGGTCTGTTGGATTTTGTTCTTTGGATTGTTTGGGACAGGTACTGGGGGGGCAGTCTTGCTCAAGCATTTGTGAGTGATAGTCTTGAAGATAACCCTTTCTTTGATCAGGAGACAATGAGCCTTTTTTTTCTGGCGGCTCTGCTGTGGTCCCTTCTCTGGATATTCTGAATTATTTGCAGTTTATTTAAGTTCATTTTGAATGTGCCTGCAAATAGGACGTTACAGTAGTCCAATCTCGCCCCCATGATTGTTCTGGCAATGGTCATGCAGCTATCTGAATTGTGGAATTGTCTGGCTGCGTTGATTCGTATTGCTGTATAGACTGCTGATGATGCAGTAGCACTGACTTGTCTGTTAATGGATAAGGATGCTCCTAGATACATGCGTCTGAGACAGGGATCTGGAGTCGATCTATAAGGAAGGATGTGAATTGCGGTCCGAGTTTCTTTAGTACTGCGGAGGAGCCCACCAGTAGGAACTCAGTCTTATCTTTGTTTAGACACAAGTAGTTGGACGCCATCCAGGACTGGATTGTCAGATATGCTCTGTTGAGCATTAGTGAGTCTGTGTCGTAGGAGCCTGCCAGGGGAGAGAAGGACTTGGATGTCGTCGGCTTAGTTTGTGTAGGATATGCAGAGGTCGTCAAAAAAGGACTTGGTGAATATGTTATAAAGAGATGGGGAGACGCATCCTTGGGGGACACCGCATGGGATATGATGGGCGGGGCGCTGTCCGCGTCAGAGAAAACTGACGGTTCTTCCTTCTTCGAAGGAGGCGATCCAAAGTGAGGCTTCCTTGGAGAAGTGGGATGAGGCTGTAAGGTGATGGCATAGTTTTGTGGTCCACTAGGTCGAACGCGGCCAACAGGTCTAGTAGAAGGAGGAGTGCTGATTTGCTCATCCTGGAAGGCGTCCATTTGGATCTTAAGGTCCAGTAGTGCGGTTTCGATGCCATGGCCAGGACGGAAACCTGATTGTTGCATCCCTACGATGTGATTGCATTCAAAGTGATGTTGGATTTGGTTGTATGCCGCTGGATCCGGGATTTTTAGCAGGAAAAGGTACTGTGGTGATGGGGCGGTAGATGTTGGGTCTAGTTAGGTTTTTTTTTAGTAGTGGGAGGACACATGATTCTTTGAATTCTGTTGGGACAAGATTTGTGGCGAATGAGGAATCGATACATTTTGTGATGAAGGGGCTAGAGCTGTTGAGCAGTCTTTTATGATTGATGCTGGGCATAGGTCACCTTTGCATTTGATTGGTTTCAGGTTTTTGAGGATATTGGCTGTTTCCAGCTCCGTGACTTCTCTAAAGCAAAAGGTGGGTGTAGTGTGAGGAGTGATGGTGGGGTGAGTGTTGATAGGACTAGTCTTCATTCGTTTACCTTCGATTTGTGGGGATTTTTTCTGGAGAAGACGGATTTTTGCGCCTTAGCGTTCTGTAGATTTGTGCAACAGGTTTAGTCTTTGTTGATCGGTGAGGGTTGTGATGCAAGGTTTTCAAGTTCTCTTAGTATTTTGAACGTTTCTTGCCAAATAGAGAATTTGCGTTGGCTATTCTGGCATTGTAGATTGTTGCTTTAGCTGTTGTGATGGCTCGTTTATATTCTTTATCAATCTTATTGAAGGTCAGTCTGGGGTGTTCTTCAGGGGGGTTTTCCAAAGAGCTTCTGGTTGTGTTTTCTGTGAGTGAAGTTCTTGGAGTTCAAAGGTGAAGCAGGGGTTGCGGTGGTCTGTAGATTGATTTTCTGGGGAGGAGTATGGCTACGGAGGGTTCTAGGTCATTTGGTCGAATCTAAATGGTCGACAGGACAAATGGTCGACACCAAAAGGTCGACAGGTCAAATGGTCGAATTTTTTTTGTTTTTTCACATTTTTTGGGGGGGGGGGTCTCCCCAACCCCCTTTTTTTTGTTGCTAAAAACCCTTTTTTTCCCCTAAACGAAAACCTAAAAAAAAAATATATATATATATATATATATATATATATATATATATATATATATATATATATATATATATATATATTTAAAAAAAGTTTGATAATTTGTCCTGTCGACCAAATTGTGTCGACCATTTGTCTGTCGACCATTTGACTAGACACCGCTACGGAGTCTATGGCCTTGGTTAGTGCGCTTGTGTAGATCTCAATTGGATGTTTAGGTTTGTTTTGAGGCTAGGTTTTCCAGAACTAGGGGCGTGAGGTGGGGGGAGATGGATTCTTTGGAAATTTATTTTGACCTTCGTGACCAAGTAGGTGGCAGTGGTGAAGGGGTGGGTGTGGTTTGTTTGAGTGAGGGGAAGGTAAAGGCAATGACGTGATGGCCTGACCAAAGGCAGGGATTCTTTGAGGTGATGGTGATTTGGCTGTTGTCAACTATCCAGTCCAGGGTTCTGCCTTTGAGATGTGTAGGGGTTGCGACGCAGTGTATGAAGCCTAGGTCTGTGAGGACATTTGCAACACCCTTCGCTGCATAGTCAGATGGGTCATGGAGGCCTAGTGGTGGGTTTGACTGTTTGCCCTATGGTGCGGATGAGGTTAGGACGGGCTACTGGAATCAATTTGATAGGGCGGGCTACAAATCATACATCAATTTGGTGGATCAGCAGGCTAAAATACACACCTACAATCAATTTGATAGGGCGGGCTACAAAACAAATCAATTTGGAGGATACACATATGAAGTCCTTTCGGTCTAAAGCAGGGGTGTGCCCCTTACAGCACAGTGGCTGTAGGTGCCTCCAATGTCAGTTTAAGCGACAGTGAGGAGATTGAGAGCGTTGTGGAAGGTGCGTGGCATGTCCTTAGAGGAACTTGGGGCAGAAGGTGCCGCTGGATGGTGCGGGTAGGTGATTGGTAAGATAATTTACTGGATCGTCTGTCCATAGGAGACTATTTGATGTGCCGCTCCTCGCTCTCCCAGGCCCTCACAGGCTCAGACAGGAGCCGTTAGTGAAGGCCTTGTGGGGTGGGCCGGCTCCCAGCCTGCCGGCTAGCCGATTGGTTGTATAAGAGGCGATAGCCAATCAGGGATGTTGCAACGGAGGAGGAAGTGTAGCAGGCACTCCAGTGCCTGTTGGTGCAACACAGGTGGCGGCCATATTGGGGAGGGTGGCAGAGACAAAAGAATGCCCCAGCAGTGGGCAAAGTGGGTCGTGTGACCGGGCGCAAGGCAGTGCGCACGATGTTGGGCACACACAAATAGTGGAAGCTCATCTGTGGCTTTTGAATAAAGGATCAAAACATTAAATCCATTAACAAAAAGGCTGAATGTGATGTAAATCCTTAACTTAGGTGTTCGGGAGAATCTTTTTAATTCTGATTTTATTTTAACCAAACGTATTCTTGTAAAAAGAAAGTAAAATAAATGTAAGAGGTTACTTTATTGGCTGTGAACTAATTATGTAAGTGTGGGATAAAGTATCTACATACCTTTTTAATGCATTTCATTATAAGTGATCCTTCAGGTTTGAGCATAATGCTGGTTCACTTAAAAGAAGCCTGCCAGTATTTCATGCTACCTATCAAGATGAGTTTGTCCTGTTTACAGTGTGCATGCAGTGACTTCATACAATTGGGATTTTTGGATTTCAGTAAAATGTGATTCCTGTCCCTGGGTAAATTGCTCCCTTTTTAGAGCTTTATCTGAAAATGTCCACTAAATAGCAGCGCTAACCTTGGGACAAGTGGATTCATATATTAAAATTAAATGAAAAGCAAGGTGGCAATGTCCTTTAGTCGACACTTTCGTACCTGAATAGGATCCTATCTGAAATAAGCAAGATGGTATGTTCCCTGTAATTTTGTTTGTGTGGATGAATAAGATGGATTTTCACAATTAGCCCTGTGGACAGATTCTGAGAGGCCAGCCTATTCTGACGAATCGAGACAAGCACTAATGTCTGGCCAAACTATGGGTAGTATGACTGAACAGCAAGGATTAGACTTGGTAGGGTGTGAGACTGGTGAATGATTCAGTTAAGCAAACACAGCGCACTCTTAATGCAAGTTAGGCGTAATGTATGAAAGTTATTTATTTAGGCTATGGACACACAACAACGAAAAAACCACAGGTAAGCAACACATTCAAACATTCACTATTATATACACATTCGCCTTAATGTGCTCTGCACAATCCCTTCACTTTTAAAATATAGTTAGAAGCAGTTTTCAGAATGCTGTAAATGTTTCAAAGCAAGTGAATAAAAATATAGAATCGGTTAAGTAACCAATAGTTGGAGAACAAATAAATGGGCTGAAATTCTAGTAGTTGGAAATACTATCCAAAACACAGAAAACTAAAGTACTATTCTTTAAAAGCCTTTGCCTAGTTGGAAAAGGTTCGGCATAGTGCCCTAGAGCCCCCGATCCCAAAGTCTTTTCAGGAGGCTAGGTGTCTCTTTAGAAAGTTAAACAATTGTTGGCTTGTGCCAACAGGTTGTTTGTAAGTGTACCAAAGTACAATAGGAACAGCAGGAATGTAGAAATCACTCCCACGTTGGAGGGCATACATGGCCGGTAACGACCCACCAACCCGAGAGTAGGGATCCCTGTTGCCTCACCACAATCAAGATGGCACAACATGGGGACGGGCCTCGGGTGGCTGGAGAATGCAGGTGGTTTATTGTGGCATTTCTAGCCACCTGATTGGCTGAGCGCCTTTCCCTGGGTGCAAATGTTCTAAATAGGCCCTCTTCCAATCCAACCACCTAAGAGACTCAGCTGAGGATACCTGGCCACAGATCACCACAGTTAAAGGCGAGGCAAGTCCTGTACAACCCTAATGAGACGAGGAAAACGAAAAACAGGTATTTATACCAGCTACACTCTGGGATTACTGTAGGTGTTCCTGAATTTACTGGGCCTTCTGTATTTGTGTCTTGGTACCATTGGAGGACATCCAAAGGCCTCTGGTGTAGAGGTGACTTCAGGCGTTGAGTAGTCACGCAGACTACTGGACCACCACTCTGGCAGCAACCTCCCAGGATGCAATGCAGGTGGCGAACAGGGATGGCCACTTGAATGTACAGATCCCTCCAGCTTCCATCCTGGGATCTTGCTCACAGATAAAAGGAGATTGAAGGAATATTTTACCTGCATCTTTACTAACCGACCACCCAACAACAACCCGTGTAAAAGAGGTGTTTTTAATAGTCAGTGTGACCTGGGTAACATAACAGGATCTCCCAACCGGGCCCTAGCATCTCTTTATTTAATCCTGCTGGTAAAGTTTCACAGAGTAGATGTAAAGTTAGTGAGAGGAGAATTATGCCCATTACGATTCAAAAAGCTTGCGAAAGAGGTGTGCAGACGCAATATGTTAGGGACCAATTGACCCCGCTTACATGTCTGGGAAAGGATAGTAATTTAACGGCTCCTGTGATGCTGTTATTCCCAACTCAAAATCGTGCTCCCTTAACTTTGTTAGGAGAAGGAAGTTGTTGCAAATATTCTAAACTGGGAGCTATTGGGGACCTTTCACAGCCTTTAGGTGGGACGCAAAATGCATGTGGAAACATACAAACGACTGCCGTGAATAATTGGGCGGACGATTCGTATCCATTTTTAATCTTGGACTATTTATTGGATCTGGCATACCAGAAGGAGCTCACAGTGAACAGATCGAACATTCTGGCTTTGTTCTATGAGATCCACATGCTAAAATTGATATCTGTTAATGCCACAGCATTGGTTGAGTTCTTTGATGATAAAAGAAATTGTCGTAATCAAAATTCCTTCTCAAGCTGTTTTTACTATGTTGTTGAAAGAAGTGGAGGCACTCAGGTTACTAGGATTTGATTTGTGTTGATGTAACTGCATTTCATTCTGGGTAGGATACCAAGGGTTTCAAAAGTAACGACTCTAAAAGCAAGCAAGACTGTTGCCATGAAAAGTGACTTGAGAATTTCGAGGGCCCAAGGTGATAACTTTAGAAACATTATTTTTACTAACAAACAGGTAACTATTCCAAAAGTTATTGAAGAGTGGAACTGAGCACCCCGCATTTCTCCTTACATGGAATTTCAGTCAGAATTACTACTCGGAGAACCATTGAAGTGCCCAGCCAGGCCCAAATCTAGATCATCCTCTAAAACAACAACTTAATTGATTAATATCATCCTGGAATATTAGAGGTTATGTTAAACTCTTACATGATAACACAATCACTCGCATTCTCAACTCAAGACACCATCATCTTACTTCAAGAGACTTGTACTCTTGAGCCTCTGGTTTGTGATGGATACATGATATTTACCCAACTGGCAGTAAATACTCTGGGCGGGGAGGCCCTCTGGAGATATTTTATCAGTGATTAGGAGCACCTCAGCGTCATAGTGAAAATCCTGGCCACAGAGTATTAGAGGAGTGGTAGCTGTCGAACTCAGTTTAACTAAAGGTATCGGAGTGACTCAGATTCTGATCATCAATATCTATTGGCACCCCTCGCATTCTGTACGTATCAACCTCATTGAAGCAATCTGAGATCTTAGAATCATCTATACAGAGGGTCCCGGAGGGATGCATTATAATGGCCAGGGATTGGAATGCTAATTGTTTGTCAAGGGAATTGTTTGCTGAGCTGGGGGTTCCTAAAGATATAGGCTATCCGGGGAAACAAAGGGAATGCAGTGTTCTGTGCAGAAATGTGTGTATGGCATGGGACTTGCATATCCTTAATGGCCAGGTAAAGAGGACATCACGGCCTCGCCTACGTGGCACAGGGATGTCTCTAAATCCTGGATAGATTGTTACACTTTCTTATAATTTTTGTGTTTGAGTTTTGTAGGCCATGAGCATAGTGCAAGTGATCACTCAATCCGGAAAACTGACTTAAAGTGTTTAACTAATCCATTAGTGCAATCCACATGCAGAAATAAAACCCCCCCAACATGCAAAACAATCGTATTTCTTGGACTCTGAGTGCATCAATATTATTAAATCGGAAATTGCACTCTGTTTGGCTTTCTAACTCCCTGACATACATAATCCTGCTCTTTTCTGTGGAATACTTTCAACCATGTATTGATAAAATGGCGGCCAAAGCGTGCATCAAAAACTTAAATAACAAAAAGATGTCTTTGCAAACTGCTACTTATAATGCAGAAATACAAAATAGAAAAAAATCAATTGAGAGCAGACATTACAAGGGTCAATCTTTGTGAACTGGAGATGATACAAAAACTGAAAGGAATTAAGAAGTTACGGCAGTTTTATAAAAACTGGCTTAAGTCCCATAGGTTTTTACAGGCCCATAAAGATGGAGAGCACATGCTGAACGCATTAATGGAAAATAAATGCTACAAAATTCTGGTTCATGGTAATTGGTAAGGAAGGTGGTCCATGGGGAGCATTAACAAACCCTATCCCAGAAGTCAAATGGTCGGAAAACTTTGGCAAATTATCTCAGGCGACGGTATTGGAAAGATGGCAAGAGAAATAAAAATGTAACTGGGAGGTTACTATCTCTGTAGAGCAAGTGTACAAGGCTATCACATTGGCATCTAACTCACTAGCTCCCGGTCCTAATGGACTGAGTAATATGATTCTTGAAACAGACCGATGGATTTGGGCTCTGGTACTCTTCCTGAAAACATCTTAACAACTAAAAATCTCCCTGCATCGTGGTGCTTTTCTAACATAGTTACAATTTATAAATGAAAGGGGATAGATCGAATGCATCAAGCTTCTGCTTGATTACGTTACTGGACGTTGAGAGTAAGATCGTCTCTGTATGTTTATTGCAGGAAATAGAGAGATGGGTTTAATCGACTAACATCTTGTCGAAATTCCACAGTGTCCAAAAGGGCATCAGCACAGATATCAATGGTCTGGTTATAAACACCTTAATAAAGCAAGCAGGACATAAAGGTGCTGACATCCTTTACGTAGCAATGGTGGACTTTAGCCTGGCTTTTGACTTGGGGGACAGGAACATTCTGTGGCAGAAACCTAACAGTTGGACATTTTCGGAGCATCTATGTGGATATTTTTGTCCATATCCATAGAAATGCAGCAAAATTATCCCTCCACCTGGCTCGAAACAACAATTAAAAAAAAATCCAAGAACCAACCTCCTAAAAATTCTGCTAAGTTGAACGGTTCTAGAATCTTTATTCAAAATCTTAAGCCTCACCATCCCGATATAGAGCCGATGATCGAAAGACCACAAAGTGTTACTCCGACGGAAAAGAGGAGAGAGCCGAATATTTGCCTTGCTGAGGATAATGCTGTGGTGATTACGTCCCTGAACCCAATCGACCAGGAGCTTCAGGACTTATCAGTGTACGAGATGGATGAGGTCGACCAGGAGCCGCTTGCCTGTTTATCTGGGGGGTCGGCCAAGAGGTGTTGGGCGACCAATTTCCATCAACTAACATTGAAATGTAGGCTCCCATCGGCCTCCAACCACCTGACCCCTTAAAAGTCAATTATTTGACGTTGGAAGAGACGCAAAAAGGTGGTAACAAATATGGGCTGTGAGGTTTGAGCGCCTACGCCCACCTGAGAGAAATACTGCACAAGCGTGCAACCTACTTTTAAATGGCTTGGCTCAAAGCATACCACCTAAAGAGGAGCTACTGCCCAAGTCCCAAAATGAGCAAGACACATTCATCGGCCCAATGGGATCAAAGTTGAGAGACAGCATGACTGAAATACCTAAATTATATTTGGTCAGATTGCAGCCAGCAAATGAGTTACAAATGAACCCTACAAACATTTTAAAACTCCTACATCACATCCCAGCACTAGAGGCTTTAGCCTAAGGAGATATTGCGGTAGTCGAGTTTCCCATCGCTCAGAAATGTGATTGTTTGCTTACGCTTAAAGTCAAAAATTGTCTCCAACATTCTTATGGGGGTCGCTGGACAGCTTTGGCCTCTGGGGTTTGATCTGAGCAGTAAAAAGATTCATCTGGACTCTAAATGCCATACATGGGGCAGAGAAAGGCACCTGCCAGCCCCAGGTAAAGAAGACGGAGCCTGGATCTTGGGTCATCAAAGCGAGCGAGAGGTGGCCGCACCTCGTGAGCTTATAGGACCTTACACCAAAGCAACAAAATCAGTGGCATTGAGCCAGATTAAAGTCACCTTTGACCAACTGCCAAAGTTGAAAAGGTCAACAGTGGTGAATTCGGCAGCCCCCAACAGTGGCCTTGAAGAAGAAAGCTGGGCATGGGTTGCTCGTACCCTCAACACCAATAGGACTGAACGCCAGGCTACCGCCGATTGCAATCTCCTGGTGGTGGCCTCATGGAATACTAGTTGTTTCACCCATCTGTTTAATGATACGACTGAGGGTTTTAATGGTTTTGATATTTTATGCCTACAGGAGACTTGGATATTGGTGGCGCCCATAGCCGAGGGATTTTATCTTTTTCTAAATCCTGCTATTAAGAAGGGAAGAGGAAGACTTGAGCTCAAGCCTCCTCACTTTAATTAAAAAAGATCTTGGCGTAAAATCTGTTAAATCTACTAGCCAAAGCCCCTGTATGCAAACCATATTAATGGAATGTGAGGGGAGATTTGCAGGTCCATCTTTCCATCTGATGGTCATCCATATCTATTGGAATCCACTAGAGGGGTTGATCTGGGGCTTTTGAATTTGTTAATGAAGGTGATTGATGATTTTATTATCAAGTGCAGAAACGGAGTATAATAATTTGTGGTGATTTGAATATGAACAGTCAGTACAGGGGAGAAGAGACTTAAATTTAGCTCCACAATTATGGCAGAGAAAAAGAAAAGACCCAAAACAGCGATCTGGATGCAGGAAATGGCAGAGCGTGGTTTTTATGTTGAATGGCCACACACCTGAGGACATTCCAGGGGCTGTGACGTGGAGCCGAGGAGACGAGAACTACTTTTACCCAAACCCCCACCCTCCCCCCCAGGAATTGCACCCTTTGTGAATACGCTCAAGGTTATCCCAATGACACACACTGACCATGATTTAGTCCAGCTGACGTTGTACCAACTGATTGATAAGTCAGGGGATAAATGGGATGTTAATGTCCAAGTGGTGCAAGGCATAAATCGCCTCTGTCTAAACCCTGATGAGGTAGTATCTCTGAATAGTCGCTTGACGGCTGATTTAGCTGCCAATAACCAGAAAAATGATTGTCACTCCCGAATGATTACTGGGAGATCAAGGGAGAGGGACAAAGGACACCATTTAAGCCAAAACTTCAGTTTGACTACAAGGTGGTAGCCAAAAGGTGCAAACTTGGAAGCACCATCAGGCGACTAATCCTCTCCAGGAAGTCTGACTGAGGTGAAAATCGTAAGAAAAGGAAACAGCGCTATAAAAATTTGCTTTTATCAAATAAAGCCATTACATTGCAGATGCACTCTGAGCTAATGCTCAAAATATTATCTTCTAGAGACTCGAGAAGCCTGTAGCTGCTGCTAAATGAAGCGTGGGGGTTCACAGAGGACCCTGGTGTCTAACTCATTTAAGGAGCAAGACTGGGTAAGGTTTTTTTGAGCCCTCTACCAAAAACATGGTGGTTTGAGAGCAGTCGCTAGGAGTGATCAGATTAACTGAAGCGGTGGATGGTCCTTAGCAGTCTCTAGAGAAGAGAACGTAAATCTAATGAAGGGTAGTAATCCTAGGGCACCAGGCCCAGATGGTCTTTCCAATTTCATGCTCAAAAGAGCTTCTGAAGAATGGGCTAACTTTTGTATGACCCTTTTCCCTAAAATAGCATCTAGTGACAAGCTTCCAAAATCCTGGTGACAAGCTGTGGTGATTCCTATTTTTAAAACAAGGTAATTGGCTTGACCCAAAATATTACCACCCTATTGCGCTCATGAATGTCTTAGGGAACGTTTTTGCTTCTTTCATCCTAATAATGCTGAAGAAATGGGTAAAGGAGTCGGGTCATTTCGATTTAAGACATTCTGGCTTTGTGAAAGAGGTAGGATGCAGTTTGAACCTTCTCCTGTTAAACATTCATTCATGTGCATTGAAAACCGATGCTCTTTTTTGGGCCAAAATTCTTATATTAAAATTTGAAAATCTTTAACACCAGCACTATTACTCAGTCGTGGCATACATCTTTGATCGTTCCCATCTATGAGAAGGGTAGTCCTTCAGAACCCATGAATTATAGACTGATCGCCCTCATAGACGCCTCTTACAAAGTCTTCACCATTCTAGTTTTATATGAACTTGAAAAGCATATAAAAAGAAACTGACAGCTTATCCCAATATCAAACTGGGTTTCGAAAATATATGGGCACATCTCTAAATGCGACTGTTTTGTTGCATTTGTTACACTCAGTTAAGAAAAATTTGATAGACTCCATTTATATGGCCTCTAGATTTGTGTTCGGCTTTTGATTGTGTGGTTAGCAATCTTTTGTTAACAAAGCTACAGAAATTTGGTTTTTCTGAGACAGTCATACAAATAGTTGCATTATTACACAAGTATACTTTTTACAAAGTACGAATCAATCTTTAGGGAGATGTGACAGATAAAATAGCCACATGTATTGGGGTGAAGCAAGGTTGCAAACTTCCTTCAACTCTGTTCAATCTGTATTTGGCCGACATTGAAGACATTTGGAAACCAGCATTATGCTTTTCTGTTAAGCTAGGTCATTTACATTTAAACTGGTTAGCCTATGCGGATGATATCTTACTCTTTGACAAGACACCGTTTGGTCTGCAAAATAAACTGCAGGCGTTTGCCTCATTTTCCTTTAGGCAAGTGTAAGATCCTAGTATTTAATGGTGAAAAAAATCTGTATCTTTCACTTGGACAATTAATGATGTTCCATTAGAGAGGATGTTGACAATCAGATGTTTGAGCAATGATGCATCCAACGTGTGCTCAAAAAACATCATTGGCACAAATCTCTTGTGTTGAGAACACAACCTTTGATTTTGCAATTAAAGATTGTGTTCAGATTCTCTAAATCCAGCTATGCATTTCTATTTACTGAAAATTGAAGCAATTGTGCAATTTGATTTAGAATTATGTCGTCACGTTATTGATATCTTAAATTCTATCCAAGCACGTATTTGGAAACAAACGTTAGGCTTGGCAAATTTGGTTCGAAACTCGTGTATTCGGATAAAATTAGGTCTTTGCAGCTTATCGGCACAATTTTTATGGCGTCAATTAAATACCTATGCTAAAATGCTATAACCCCAGCAGATTAAAATGTATCAATTTGCAAAAATGATTCAGAATTTACAGCCTCAGTCGGTTGATATGTTCAAAAACAGAATGTAAAGTGCATTAAAACGGATTAACATAACTGGAGTGGATTTTTTTCTAAGACCGAGATATGCCAAAAAGAAATTATACCAGAAGGACTGGGTTGAAGCTCATGAAGGAATTGGTACATATCATTTATTTCAGAAATTTGCAGCATTCTCAAATAAAAAGCTTCCCAGATTGATGTATATTTAGTGTTTTCCAGACAACAGATATGTGCAATATAATGGGTACAGATTCTGCTGTGTAAGATCACAGCCTGAATCTATCAAACGCCTAGTGATTTATTGTCCACATTTTAAAAATGATAGAAAACTCTGCCTGGCAGTAAGCAATGTTATGAATACAGCATTTGCCATAGTCACTGTGGGCAAAATATATGGGTAATCCGAACAAATCTTTTATCTGCTCACTGGGAAGACTATTGTTTAAAATTGAAGTGTTTTTACTAGAAAGCATGCAGCGGGGGCCTGTAACCTCATAACCATTCTTGGTGATGGTTTATGCAGTGGTGTAGTAATTGCATGTAGTCATATGGAACTGTCCCTTTGCTGAGTTCTATTTGTTATTGGGCGGATTGTGTGCAAAAAATTGTATTGGAACTATCAGAATACACAAAGAGTGGTGTATAATACTGAGAAATTGTGGGTAACGTCCTTTAAGGTGTACAGAGGCATTTGCATGATGGGATATGGACACTTTTTTTTAAATTTAAACTTAGTTGCTAATTGGAAAATTTAAGGAAAATAATGAGTTTATATATGTAAAGAGAAAGTTTATAACATTAGGAGTTATGGTATTATGTTTTTAGGATGATTTGGAAGAGATACATTTGAAAGATTGATAGTAAAATAGGATTTTATAAGATGTATTTAATATTTGTTCTTGGTGTGAAACGTTTTTTGTAAACTAAAATACACAGTATTAATAAAAAAAAATTCTTAAAATTAGAGCTTTACGAGCGGGAAGCAAACTTACATTGCTTTTGTCGATCTTGCACAAGCTTTCGACGAGAGCTGCTTTGGTCAAAATTAGATTCATGGGACTGCCCTAGAGGCATCAGTTCGCCCATTATGCGGGTGAAGCTCACCCGAGATGGACGCCTCTCTAAAAATAATGATGACCTCAAGAGGGCTAAAACAAGGCTGTCCATAGTCCGGGAACGTTTTAATTTGTTTATTACAGATTTTAAGGAGGCTCTAGGAGGGGGCGGCTCATTTCCACCAAGACTTAATGGCAAACAGGTTGTGTGGTTATTTTATGCAGATGATTTAATTGTTGTGGACCAGACACAGATTGGCCTTCAACGCAAACAAAACACGTTACACAAATATGTTCATGCCAGTGGTCTTATAGTTAATGTGTCTAAATCGGCAATCTTGGTCCTCAAAAATTTAAGGGGGAATAAAAAAGTAAAATGTGTCTGGCACCTGGAGAATGGACCAATAACTGTTGAAAACAGTGTGAAATAACTTTTAATTGACATCAATCCAAGCGTCAGTGACGCTAAGCGAGTGATGGAATTAAGATCAAAGACCAGGAATCTGGCTACACAGGCATGTGTAATCATTAGGAAATTCATAAAGTTCTCCCTGATGCCAGCGCTTATATTTTACAAGCAAAAGGTAACCCCTGTTCTGACGTATGGTGGGGAGTTTCTCTAAGCCTAGCATGGGTCATCTGGCCTAAACTGGAGGGCCTTTTCTGGATGAGAATCCTCTGGTTGCCACTTTGTACCTCTATAGCACTGACGAGACACAAGCTAGGGTTGGCGTCCCTGTATGCTTTGGTTATGTGGAAAGCCCTCCTTCTCTACCGTAAACTCTTATTAGAGAGCTTGCCTCCTCAATTCAATATCCTGGGGGGAAAAAAGAAGGCAATGCGATCGGATTGGGATGTGGAGTCCTGGGTCGAGCATTGTACAGGAATATTAGCAAAAATAAATGCTACGGAAGATCTGCTGTTATCCAATCCTGATGCAGTCAAAATGAAAATCTGGCTGGAGGATTGGATTACGACAATTGAAAAATCTAAATCTCCCTCTACTTGCTTTGCTATTGCCGAGATTAAGGCACTAAACAATGTACCTAAATATTTGGTTAGATTTCCTAGCATGCATTTATATGATTTAGATTTAACCTGCTCCATACCAGAGAGGGTCTACTCAAATACACCCGGCCAAACGAAGGAGAGACCTCTTGAAGGCTATGTAGGGAACCTGTAGAAACATTACAGCATTTAGTCATTTTTTGCCCATTTATTGCCCAAAGTTGAGAGAAATTACAAAATCTCCCAGGAAGGATGTTCTAAGTGCGCTCCTGGCTAGGAACGGGGAGTCTGACCTTAAATTGATATTTGCACTAATAAAATGTTTAGAGGAAATATTGAATAGATTGGAAAGGGCCTAGGTTAAGTATAGCCTAGGATTCGAGGACCCTCTTTCTTGCTATTATATGTGATTCTCTTTTCTTAATAAGCAGTACTTTACTATTTATTCTCATTTATATCGGGGGGGTTTATTAAGCTTTTTAGTTTGTTCTTTTTACATCTATCATGATTTTAACGAAAAGGAAATTAATTCTGATAAATGTTGATTGTTCTAATGTAATGTATTTTGATTCTGTATAACGCTTTATAAAAGATAAAAAAAGAAATCCAGCACTCAAAGTGATGCTATGTGACCCAGCCTATTCAGACTGCAAGAGGTTTAAGGCAAGTGTGTGTATTGTCCCCTGCCTATTCAATCTCTACATATCTGATTTGGGAGAGTTTTTGGCCCCGGCTTCTTTTATCGCACCGCAAGTTGATGACCATGGTTGTCACTGGTTGAGCTACGCTGACTATCTTCTGCTGTTAGACGGGACACAATTGGGTCTGCAAATGTTACTGTCGAAACTTATTTACTTGGTTGATGGAAAGGAAATCTCTGGTTGTGGAGCACTCAGTGAAATACATAGGATTCATCCTTGTTAGAACCTCAATTGGATCCGTATCGTCTAACTTTATACAAGAGAAAGCAATACAGCTAAGGGCACAAATGTCTCATATCTATAAAAAGTACTGTCGATTTACTGTACGACCGCTGATCACTTTTTATAAACAAAAAGTGGTACCTGTCGTACTATATGGTTGTGAGGTAACTACGCTTTTGGAAGATTGATTTTGTCGAATTAGAGGGCTGTATATGGAGGAAGGTACCAAATTACGTACTTGTCTGTCACCTGTGCTATACCCTGGGCTGCGCTTCAATTTCTTCTTTGAGGAACTGGAATATGCTTCATGTGTGTATGAAGGTGAAAATGGCAAAATTTGATAGTTTGGTTAAAGAAAAGCAGTGTTATGTCTCGGATTTGCAATCCCTAATCCCCATTGAATTAAATATCCATCTTTTTTTGTATGCTTCCAGAATCCATGTAACCGTCCCCTTATGCAAACTTTATATTTTTGCCAAGGGCTTCATTGTAATCTGTGTAATGAGAAGCTTTGTTTCTCACAAGTGGTTTTTAAAAAGGTTTCTCGGTTATTTGGCCTGCATGTACCTTTAAAAATGAATATGCAGGGAAACCTGCGCCCCCCCCCCCTCCCATGCTCCTTCCCCTTCCTCTCATGACTCCATAACTTTGGATAGTGCATGTTTTAGGATTCAAAATTAATTCAAACTCTTTATCTTGCCCCATGTTGGACAGCTGAAGCCCACCAAGTCTTTATTTGATTCTTTGCATTTTTGTATGTATAGGTTTCCTTTTCCACTATAAATATAGGACTACGAGGCCAAGAACACAAATTAATAAGGGCTGCATCAGCATAATCTGGGATTGTTTTTTTTTCCTTGATTCAAAATTATTGTGCCTAATATGCATTCAGCAGTAACAAAAAATACACTTATGTCTACACTGGAAAACATGGTTGTCCGCAATTTTATTTAGTTTCTTCTTAGATCAGGCATAGAAGGGCTTCACTGGGCCAAACATTGATGTCTATGCTGGCCAGCTGCAGGAGGAGTCAGCATGCACATCTTAGTCATAGAAGTTTTGGTTTCAATGATGGTCTGTCAAATAGCAGCAGGACCTCTCCTTTTATTTTAGATTGAGGCTGGGAGCTAGCCCAGGCCCACCAATGGTAAGGATCTGCAACGTTCAAACAGCCCAGGCTTGTTCACTTCTGAAACCTCCAGACAAAACTATCCTTGCCAGGGACAGAGGCGATGTTGAGCTGGTCAAGCCCACAAACTCATGGAAAATGTTTACCGTAAAGGGCTTCCCAACAACAGATTCACATAACGAAGCAGGGATGATGTGGAGCAATTAGGCACAAATGGCATTCTCCAGGTCACTGAACACACTGTGGTGGGGGAGAAGGGCTCTGTGAAGAGTGTGGTACCCATGCCTGATCCCAATGGACTTGCATTCCTGGATGTGCATCATCTCATCCACCATTTTGGATGCTTGAATTTGTTTTAAACACATTTTGAAAAATGTGTGTTTTGCACTTTTTCGGTTTTTAAAGGGGGGTGGGAGGAGCACCGCACCCAGTCCACCATCCTCCAACATTTTTATTACCTTACCCAACCTCCATCTAATGTTTTTTTTTAAAGTGCACAAATATCATAACATTCGATCAATGAAATTTGCCATTTTCCGCCTTGTTGTTTTGTCATTTGTTTTTTCGAGGCAGTACAGAATTTCCTCCTGCTTCAAAATAGCAGGACTCGACAAAGCCCCCACCTTTTTGCCACAAGAATCTAGAATGAGGATCCTTGGCTATGCCAGTTACTAAACTTGGCTCGGATTGGCATTTAGACTGATAAATCCCTGAGCTGGGTTCCTCTTAGTAGCTGGTGATAAAATTGGTCCCAATTGGGGTAACATTGGCAGAACCAGTACATTTAGAGTTTTCACAGGGATCACCTGTCCAAAGGCTTGCAAGTTTATCCCTTTGATGTGAACCCTCAACCAAAAAGTCAATAATTTTAGTGAAAGCCTGGAAGCCTAGACTAAGCTGGTGTTTTTAGCCCCTTGATGGGGATCTTTAGTTAAGCTGGTTAAATTAGCCTTGAAGAAATCTCTGGCTTCCGTCTGGTTAATTTACCCCCCAGATCAGGGGACCTCCGATTGACTGGTTTTAATCCCGGAGTAGAGAACCTAGGGATTCCCCTGGTATTACGAGGATTGCTAGTGCCCCCTGAGGATACCCAGACAGGAATCCACTGCCATTGGATGCCCTAGAAAGATCACACTTCTTCCTGGACTACTTTTCTTTGATGAATTTGTGTAGATGAATGCCAGTGTCTTAAACGCCCACTTGAGATGCCTGCCGAGGGTCCTGGCTGTGTGCTCATCATAAAAGACCTGAATCCAAACAATGGTCCAGACTGCAGTATTTCAGTCAGTGTGTGGGGATCTGTTACCGCTAAGTGCTAGCCACACGATGCATACTCTGAACACCCCTTTTGGCCTGGCATAGGGGGAGGTGGAGAATTAAAGAAAAAAAGCAAAAGACGTAGGAGAAAAACAGGTAAAAGCAAACCCCCCTACCCTCCCAGTGTCTATTCCGGTCCCAACCCTTGTGGGAGAAGATGAAGGAGCAAAGCTTGGGGAGGAAGGCACAGGCTGTGCAACCACCTGACTTCGTTAAAAAAAACTACATTTGTACTCCAGTTGCCGCCCCATAGATTGGCTTTTCCCATAGTCATGTTGTAGGATTATAGCGAGGGGGATGAGGAAATCTGGAGCTCTCAATGCAAATACTAAATCTATGACCCCCGTTCCTGGGATGGGAAGCCTTCTGTAAACATTTGGAAAGTTCTTGAGTTTAGAGCACTGATAACCCAGTTTTCTACCCAATACCGAAGATTCAGAAAGCAGGCAAATTTCCCCATTGCAGTCCAATAATAGCTGTAATTAGATCTCTATTGCAATGTAATCGTAGTCATATATAACAGATTTACCATTTAAGATGCTCTGGACATTCTAACCAGGTTGTCCAATGGACGTTAAATGTTAGCCTAGTAACTCTTGATGCCCTGTATAGGTCTGTTAGCCCTAAACAAGCCATTTTGACAGTCAAATCTCTACTCAACTTGGGCCCTGCCGTGTATTGCCTACATAGTGAAATTCTTTGTTCACCAAGGTGATAATTATCATTGAACAATGCTATTCTCTTTAATTGTGAATACTGTCAAGTGTGACTCCATGTTAGGGAGGTTTATTTCCACAGTTCTCAGTTGAGGGTTGTACGGAGAACTATCCTGCGTGCACAAGGTTGGACCAAAAACCTCTCAATAGATAACTGCCAAACTGGATTTCTAGAATCTAGCCTAGTGCACAGATTTTAGGAACCACCTTGGTTCTAGTGAACAGGGGAACTCTGAGCTGTTAGCCAAAACCCAATCGAGGTAAACGTGTAGAGTAGTCAAGGCTATTCTCAGGAGCAGGGTCAGGGGTCCGCAATGAGTCCACATAGTGAAACACAGAATTCAGTTTAGACAGTAATGTATGAAAAATAGTTATTTATTCTAAGCCTTAACACACTCTAAACAATGTAACAAGCAGGTGATAGGGCACAACACTCGAACATATTTCTGAGGCTGGTGGATCTGCTTAGATCACATGCTGTGCAAAGGCTGACATCTAGTGGTAGTCGCAGAATATTACATGATTTTGTTTTCCAAACACGAAAGGGACGTCGACTGGGCGTGTTGGTAATACTAGCCCTAGTGTGACGTCTACTCTACCCATGGTCCTTCACGCGTCAAGGTCCCTCAGATTCTTTACTTCCACTGAGTAGTGCCACGATAGCTCGGGCTACTATTCTGTCACGTCTCGATTATGGAAACACATTGCTCCTGGGAGCCATCACGAAATGCATTAAAAAATGTCAAACAATACAAAACAACGCCGTTAGATCCATTACAGGCAAATCCAGAAGAGAACACATTACAAATGACAGATAGGACCTCCATTGGTTAGCAGTGGAGAAACACATCACGTTCAATTCTGACACTGGTCCACCCGTTGCTTATATGGAACGGCCCAGGCTTACCTAAAACAGGGATTCAAACTGTACGAACCCAGTCGGAGCATCAGATCAGAAAATCGGGGACTGCTGGAAGTTGGCCCGCCAAAAAAAAAGCTATGGACTTAGGCAGAGCCTTCTCCACCAAAGCTATCTTAAAATGGAATGAGCTACCTCGCCATCTCAGACTTGAAAGCAACTTCCTAAAATTCAGGAAGCAGCTTAAAACTGCCCTCTTCAAATAGCACTTGAGCTTGTGACTATTCTTCTCTTCGGACACATGTGTCCTCCATTCTCGTTGTCCTGTGTCCATACCAGTCCATGTGTTTTTGTTTGCGCCCTGATGCTTGCGAGCTTCGGCACGTTAAAAATATATAAATAAATAAAATAGACTTTGGACCCTTTAAGACAATGCTTCTTCTGGCCCCTTATCTTCATTTTTGTCGCTGCACTGCCCTCTCCATTAGCAATGGAGAATACGTCTTTTAAATGTTGCCCTTCCTGCAACAGGAAATTCCCTTACGACATGCCAGGGTGTGCAACCACTGTCTGCCAAGGGACCACCTAGAGAAAAGCTACAAGTCTTGCAATTTTTTCCACCCAAAAACCCTATAGTACCGCCAAACCAAACGCCATGCTGGCTGACACCTCCATATACATGGCGGGGAATCCAGCAAGGGCATCATCGACTTCCTAAGTGACGCTGAGGGTAACCGGGGTTCGATGGAAGCCCACGTGGCGGCCCCTGTCTCCATGAAGCAGGCCAGCGGCCCTGCGACTGAGACACCACCCGACGGTCCAGACATGCACACTTACCTCCACACAAAGCACATATCCCTCGATCGTTGAAAGACACGCGCAGTCAAAGGAGAGGTCCTCCAAGTTGTCTCTGTCCTCTGGGCCATGGCGCTCTCATTTGCCACACGACAGGCCTCCGAAAAAGGTGCAGAATTCTGCTTCAGACAACGCACCTAAAAAAGAAAAGCCCTTTTTTCACGCGGCGATGGGCATGCGTCAAAAGGCACTTCGGCGTACCACGTCCCCTCTTAAAAAATGAGGGAACTCCTCAAGAAACAAGTCGCTGCCAGCCTCTTAAAGGCAAAGACATTGAAAACAGCCAAATTGTTGACGCCTTTAACGTCCAAGCCCCCTACCCTCGAAGATGATGGCCGTTCTACCTCTGTAGACACCCTTTCAGGGATTTTGCACCACAAAGTATAAACTCCTTTACATGACGCACCTGCCCCCTCAGTATTTCCCAATTCAACTGAGTGGACCCCAGAGAGCTTTGATCGCATTATGAGGAAAATGTCCAGCTTTGTAGACTTCATGGACCAGCACCCTGAAGAACTTCAAAATCCTCAAGGCCCTAAACTGGCTAAACGGATGGCCAGGGATGAACCCTCCCAGCCATGTCTAAACATTTCACAGTCCAGCTCTTCCACCCAGACCCAGGTCACCTCCAGGCACCACGATTCCTCTCAATACCTCTACTTTATAGACCCTGGATTTCAGGGAGATTCAGCAGACCAAGATGACCAGGACCAATATTATTATGACGTCTACGTCATCCAGCCACAATATCATCAAGACCAGCCAGCCACGATATCATCAAGACCAGCCAGTCGATAACCAACTTCAATATATTGTGCTCCTTCTCAAGGCTGCTCAACATTTTAAAATAGACACCAGGAGGCCCAAGTCGACAAACACTTTGTGGAGGCCATTCTGTGTGACAAGCAATTTGCCACTCAATGTATCCCCCTCTTGCAATCCATCCAGAGGCGTATTCAGCCTTCTCTTCTCACACCAAACCGTACAAGGGCAGTTAAGCCTCATATCGAAAAATTCAGACCAGCACCTACAAACCCCTTGTACATCAGGGATCGGCGTAAACCAGATTCCTTAGTTGTTACCACTAGAAGGAAAAGGGCATGCACCCCGCTGGCCTCCGTAGATGCCCCACCACATGAATAGAATGAAAGGATGTACACCTTTGGCAAGAAGGTGTCTTCCTCGGCTGCCTACCAACCTGGAATAGCCAACAATGCCACCTCCCCGGCTGGCTGTGGTTGCCTTAAGTGGGACGAGCTGGAACAACTAAGCAGTCCCAGAACCCCTGTAGTCTCAACTTCTAAACTGTGTTTTAGGGCAAGCAAGTATCCAATTGCCGCTTGAAGAATAACGTAGATGCTGCAGACAACGCAGGCCACATCAAAGCCGAGGGCACCCTAATCAAACACCATGCTTGTTTTAGGGAGTCTGGGTTCAAATTAGAAACGCAGGCCACGTTGCTCAACATGCCCATCGAGCCTAAGGCCCTGTTCGGCAAGGCAGTGGATTATGTCCTGAAAAGTGCCAAGAAAGAATGACGCCCTCAAATCTCTTGGTCAGCTTACCAACGAGCCGATTGGCCGAAGCAGGTCTTCCAACACAAGGTGGTTTTGTGGGCACGTCCCTGAAAGCTCCTCTGGTTACAGCCAGGGTAACCAATCATCCTGGGTCAGCTCAGAGGGACAATCCTCCTCCTCGAATTTTCAAAGAGGCTATAAAAGGTCCAGGAGCAGAGGTAGAGCCTCCTCAGGCAGAGGCTCCACCCCACCCCAACAATAACGCTCCACTCTAGGTCCCATCCCATGCCACTCCAGTAGGTCGCATCTCACAATTCACGCACACATTCGAGATCATGTCAGACAAGTGGGTGTTGTCCACCGTGGCGGTGGATATTGTATAGAACTTCTACGAAAGTCACCCAACCATCTGCCAAAACGCAGGAAAATGACACGGGAAGAAAGGCACATATTATTGGAGGAAGTGGAAGCCCTGCTGGAGAAAGACGCCATAGAGATTGTCCCAGCAAACCAGGTAATCCCAGTGCTAGACCTGCGCCCAGTGAACACGTATGTCAAGCCTCAAAAGGTTTGCATGACAACGCTTCAGGAGGTAGTTCCCCTTTTAAAACCGGAGATTAAATGCAACATGGGACATGAAAGATGCATACTTTCATATTTCAATGTTCCCAGCCCACAAATTATCTGCGCTTCTGAATAGCAGGAGAACACTACCAGTTAAAGGTTCTCCCTTTTGGCATAGCCTCAGGCCCAAAGGTATTCACAAAAGTACTAGCAGTGGTAGCGGCGCGCCTAGAGACAGTCAATCCCAGTGTACCCTTATTTGGACGACTGGCTAGTCCCCTCAAATTTGCAAAAACAAAATCCAAAGAGCAATCAACCGTCTGTTCCAATTGGGATTCTCCAATAGGAACAGTCCAGGTCCCACCAGTCCTGGGGTTGAAGCACCACAGGGCCTTTACAGATCGTGTAGTCCGCCAAGGCTTCTCTGAGCCCGACACAGGAAAGGATGCAGGGCCTCTTTGGGAGTTTTCTTCAGTAGGCTGTTCTTCTATGAGGGATTCTTTGCTCCAACGTTGATCTGCACAAATGGCTCCAGGAGTCCACTTCTTATCCAAAAGCCAGCTTGGAAGCTCACCAATGGTAATGATCTGCACCATTCAAACAGCCAGTAGTTGTCCAATCAAGGACAACTACTGGTTTCACTCAACCAGACAGTTCCATCCCCTCATGGGTAACATGGGAACCGGAAAGACCTTTAATTCTGTGTTATACTCTCCAAATTGTGAAATTTCCTCTAATAACCCTTGATCTTGCCTGAACTCCAGTCAAAGCAGCGACACACCCATTTTGTTTGTGATGACATACATAAAACGACAAGGAACTTGGAATAGAGGAGAGAGAATCGTACGCAGAGGCGAGCCTCTGATGGGGGTGACGTCCTGGAGGGGTGGAACCACGCTAGACACGGAGTGAGCAGTAGCGTGAGGAGCAAGCAAGACGCTGGAAGCCCTGCGTTCTGGACAGCAACTAAGCCGAGAGAGATGTAGATGTTAAAATGACCATCTTGCCAGCCGGGCGGCCACACGGAAACCGTGGTGTGCCTGGGGCCTATTAACAGATGCCGAAACCAGACCGCAACGGGATACCTGATCTCGGCATGAGAAGTGCATCAGCTGCCGAACAGGGAAAAACAAGGGACGCAAATGCTGCTGAAGAGAGAACGCATCTGCACGGGGTGAACAGCTGTAACCAAGGGTAGGAAAGCCTACAAGGTTAAGGGAGCCAGGAAAACCAGAACGGACAAATGTCCAGCAGAGACCCTGTTTTCTAATTGAGAATCAAAGGACTTTGGGGAGTCCTGGAAAGGGGGACATAGGCAGGGAAAGCCTAAAATGTTATGGGAGCCAGGAAAACCTGAACGGGCAAACGTCCAACCGAGGCCCCGCTAAAGCAGGTGTACTTGAAGACCAAAGGGCTTTCGGGTGGCCGTGGAAATATAAAGAACAAAAAGCAGGACTTTGCACATAGAGGACCAGGAAGGTTCACGTGCCCAAACCAGAGAAAGGAACATTTTATCATACCAAGTCAGAAACTGTGGCATTGCATTAAAGAGAACCTTTTTTCCATGCAAAGGAGGGAATATGGTGGAACCATATAAAGATCTAAGCAAAGCCTGCAGAGTGGCGGGAAGACCGCCTTGTGAGAAACTGTTAAAACCATCTCTTGGAAAAAGGTTCCAGTAGTTGAGCCGAGCAAACCCCAAGGATAGAGGCTATTGTTCTGGTCCAGATTTTTGTTCTGTTTTTTTTTCTAAGTGGTAGGGCCAGATAGTATGTAGGGTTTGGACTAAGGACTATTTCTTTAGGACATTTTGACAAGCAGCATTAGATTTTGTTTATGTAGGGAAGTTCTCTCATATTTAAATAAACACCCTTCTGCATTTCACATCTTAGTCTGATTCCTTATTCTGGTACCACACACACACACGCGCGCGCGCTCTCACTCTCCCTCTCACACACATTTACACTCACTCACATTTACACACACTCACATTTACACACTTTTTTTACCCACGCCAGGGGCAAGTTCATGAACTAATTTGAGATTGCTTGAGCTGGCCAGACAGGAAGGCCAAAAAACAATATGGCCAAAGAACAAGCAAAGTTAGGCACAAGTCATGTTTTAGTAGCCATGCGTGGTAAAAATGAATGTGCCCACTAGAAATAACACAAATATGGTAGAAATATAGTTACTGCCACCAGCTTGTCTTTAGGCACATAAAAAGTAACCAAAAAAATCCCCAGTGTAGAAGGCTACGGTGATAAAAACAAGAGTATCCCCACTGCACTGCCTGGTGAGATGCTGGGTGCAATGTTAAAGTTACAAAATGTAAAAGACAAAAAGGGAAACCTAGTTTCCTGATACTCTAAAGGAACAATCAGTTTACCCATAACAAATGAACAAAAAGCAATTGAAAGGAAGCTTGAAAGCTTTCCTTCCACTCAAAAAGTCAGAGCAGGTAGAAAAACTAAACAAAGAATAGGGGGTACATATAAACTATGGAGGGAATGTTGCCAAAAGAGAAATCTTTCCTAACAACGTACAGAGCAGTCTGGTTTTGGGCTCGCACCAAGGTACAGTTGGATGTGCGGAGCATCATGGGTACAGTGTGGAGCAGTGGTATTCATACTTTTTTATGATGATCCCACCCCCTCCACCCACACCCTCCTGAGTTAACACATTGTTGTCAAGGGCCCCCACCCCTCTTGAGAAAAATGAGTGTCCCTGGGCCCTCCCCTGATCTCATATCTGCTTATATTTTCTAAGAAAAGCAGTCCCCTTACTCCCTTTTTGAAAAGCCGCGCGCCCCCCTAGTGGGGCCATTCCCACACTTTGAAGAACACAATATAAAATGGCAGCCTATGCAAAGCATAAGACTAAACAGGTACACACCACAAAAAGACTGGGTAAGTAATGTCTGCCATTTACACATTCATTTGGGATTGCATTAAAGCTCAGAACACTGTCAAGTACTTAAGAATACGAGCATAGCAAGTACATAGGTAAAAACAGTAAAGGAATAAGACCTTCAATCCTGTTCACTCTGACAAAACCTAGGAATCCAACCAAACGGGTAAGTACTAGGCCTACATTAGTTCTAGAAGGGAGATCAGAAATGGATTGGAAGAATCTAGGAAACAGGCCAAAGGGCCAATAGACAGTACATTTAGGAGTAAAGTACATGCACAGGGTGTACTGCAATGATTTTATTATGCCAACATCTATAATAAAACATTGGTATATTCTAAAATTATCATTTTTGTTCTAAAAACTCCAGCCCCCTTTGCTGAATTAATTTGTTCAGGCATGTACCTTAGCAAATCACTTTGAAGGATTTTAAGATTTCCCTAGGTGCCAATCTCATAGGTCTGCAGGGGTGATGTGGGAACATGATGTAGGTTCTCCTATCCCACAGATGCAGCGGAAGAGGCAACCAGTTTGAAGAGAGACTAGCGTCCCAGCCCAGGGTTTGTGAACCATTAGCCCAGGAAAGGCCGGTTGCAGAGGGAGAACAATGTTGTCTGGTTTAGGTGTGGCAAGTCACTCTGTGTAGAGCGGACTCAAATCCGTAACGCACCAAGGATCTAGACAATGTAAAGACCAACATGGACACCTGGGTGAAAGAACCACTAGGCAGAAGTCTCCGCAGCTATGAAGATGGGAGAATGGAAGAACCCAGCCAAGGTTCCTTGTCCGTTTAGGGTTGTTATGGAACGCCCTGGCCAAAAAGCTCTGTATAGCCAGCAAGGAATGGTCCCATGATGGAGGCAGCTGCAGGAAGTGAGGTCCCAGAAAGGGAGCCAAGTTGGAAAGCCTAGCCAGGAAGATTCCCCACTTTTAGGCACTTGGGCCAGAAGGATTTGCATGGGAAAAAACAATACAAAGATGTCCCTTTAAACATCAGCCATTCCAACCAACTAGAATGCCAGCTACAAGATCCCTGAACGGAATTCCTCCTGCACGGAAGGTTCAGGATGCAAGGATTGAGTTTTCATGTGAAAATAAAAATAAATTCAGTTGCCCTTATCTGCTTCCTCATTTCTGTAAAGAGGAAGAGAAGCTACACAGATTTGACCCCAAAGGCGTGTTCAGTTTCTACATAGCTAGAATTGATTTTCGCCAGAACAATCAAATTTGTATTTCTTTTTGCTAAGGGCCATCTAAGGAATGCGGTCACTAAACAGACTATTTCAAGTTGGATTGTGCTCTGCATCTGAGTGCTCTTCAAGAGAAGAAAAGGTAGTCCCTCAGGGCTCATCCTACTGAAGGGATGTCTGCCACTTTGGCTTTGTTTGGGGAGGGGGGGTCACTTGTGGATATTTGCCAGACGACGACTTGCTCCTTGCTGCATACCTTCTCCAAAAGCATCTGTTTGGACTTGCAGTCTGTGGAGTACACTCATTTTGGTAGAGTGGTTCTCCAGGGTTTCTTTAGGGTTACTTTTCGGTCTACCCTCTGCACCCCTAGTCCAGTCTGTACTGCTATGAGAGTCTATCAAGATGAGCAATCTGGGATGATGCAGTCTATTAGAAATGAAAATGACTTCCCATCCAATGGAAGGGAATCTAACAGATGGCGCCTGGGATGAGTTTATTCAGGGTTTTCCAGATGTGCCGACTATCCACAAGCAGCGTGATGGGAATGATACACATTTCAGACACCCATGTGCCCGAGAACACCGCAGACACCTTTGTTTTGTTGTTTCATGCAAGTGCACTAGATTTGCCCGCGTAGATGGAAAACAACAAATCTGCTGCAGCAGTTCAGGTTTTAAAGGTTTTGAATAATGAACGCATTCATTGGAATGGAGCCTCCTGTTTTCTTTTTGCAGGTGCTGAGTACACCATAAAATAAGTCTGGAAAAAAACCTCTCAACTAACCCTTGGGAAATACTGTTGACCATACTTGTTGTAGACAGGACCGGTAAATTGACAGGGGATACATATAAAGAAAATATGCGCAGTAGTATCTATTGTATACACTGAGAAATATTGGTCAAGAGGCTCAAACCTTGCTGCCCCTCACACTTCTTACTGCACTTAGATAATCCGAATGTCACAAGGCCTAGTAGTACCATTATAGTTAACTTTCTCCCTTCGTTCCCCCACCCTTTTTTTGTCTTGTGGCACCTTGAGACACCATTTGTTGTGTAGGCGCCTTAACAAATATTGCAAAAAAATAAAGGTAAGGAAAAAAGCAATTGAATAGACCACAGAATTTGGGAACTAAGGTTAACTGACCTAAGATGAAGCCCAAATGCTTTCTAACGGGAACAAGTATCACAGTAGGAGTGATGCTATATGCTGCCCCCAAGTGAAGAGGGCAGTGAATGGCTAGACCCAGGCAGTAGAAAATATCACAAAGGAGACCGAGCCACAGTTGACCTTATAAGCCCTAAAGTCGATCAGAAGGGGTTGAAAGAACTGGTCCTTCACAATGCATTCCACAGCCCCAAGTAGGGAAGAGAATTGTCCACAAGTGTCATACCATAGAGTGATTCCAGATGAGTCTCAGGGCATACTGCCCCTTAAGCATACCTGAACCAAAATCTTCTGCAACAGGAGGCTGTATATGAGGAACTAAAGAACATGAAAGAGCTATGTCATATGAGAGGTTGAAGGCTGAGTAGAGCAAGAATAACCTGCAGTACACTAAACCTTTGGACACGAGAGGATGCACAATAGCAGACATAACAGCCAACACGCCTTCCGAATAAAAAGGGGCGGGGGTAGGAAGAAGAGTATGCAAAGTCGACTTAAGAGTGAAACAATATGGGGCAGGCAATTCCAAGCTTCGTTTATTGGCCTTCAACAACCGCCACTCAACTGAAGGTAGGAAAACATGCAGAAAGAAGCACGCTTACAAGCCTGACTTTCTTTGTGTCTAGTCCACATTTTAGTCCCACACCACCTGTGCAGCTCCAATTCCTGTTACTGGTTTCCACTCATTCCACAAACTTTCACTATCCCTTTTTCAATTGCGGCTTGTATCTAGGTCTCTCACATTCCTCTGGCGCTGTTAGCCTACCCTCTCATTGTCCACGACCATCTGCAGAAATCCATATAAGTTCCTGTGGACTTGAACCCCCTGCTCCATCTCCAGGACCGAATGTCCTCCAGTCACCACCTGTTTCCCATTCCATGGAGGTTCACAAGGTCTCCCTATGAAGCCTTCTAGCCTAGCCTGATGACTCCCTCCACCACAAGCTCTGATACACCCTGTCTCGTTCCCAATCTTAGTGCGTTGGAGCAAGGTGGGCCAGAACCGTTGAGAACCTGTATTGGGTCGTCCCCTTGCGTTAGAAGGGTTAGATTGGGGACTGCATCAACGTAGGAATATTCTTAAGTTACTGTTATTTTGTCTGTAAAATGTATTTCAATGCCCAACTGAATCCACTGGAAATGGCAGCTCAATTAGTTTACAAAGGAATCGCACTTTATTTGGGAAATTCAGCTGGAATTTTATGAAGGAGAGTCAAAACAGAAATATTCTCAAATATTAATAGCAATTTTTCTCTGGATTTTCACTTGTGTTTTCTAAATGTATAAACCTCGCTGTTTATGTATGCCACACATTCATGGGATATTTATGTTCAAATTATTTGTTGTTTAGGTACTTCAGCCTCTTCAGCAGCGCTTTCTGAATGTCATCAATCAGGAGAACTTTCAGCAAATCTGTCAGGAGGAGGAGGTGAAGCAAGAGATCACTGCAACGTTGGAGGCACTCTGTGGCATTGCAGAAGCCACTCAAATTGACAATGTTGCTATCCTATTTAATTTTTTAATGGACTTTCTCACCAATTGCATTGGATTGATGGAGGTTTACAAAAACACGCCTGAGACTGTTAACCTCATAATTGAGGTTTTTGTTGAAGTTGCGCATAAACAGATATGCTACCTTGGAGAGGTAAGCACAGGAAGAACATGTGTGGGGTGGGTGGGACCTTGACAATTCCGGTAATTTGCAGCAAATGCTCTTTATTAATGGTACCAAACTTCCACCGGAAGATGCCTGGACATTCATTTTTCTCCCTTCTAGCAACAAAATTATGGAACGCCCTGCCCAAAAACCTCTGTATAGAAGACCACCACCTAATCTTCGGAAAACGTCTAAAAATGTTATTTTAATTAACTTCATGATGGACCTAAAAACGTAACACCTGCTATGCTCAACGTCCTCCTAGAGTAGGTGCCTTTCGCGATAGATCACACCAGAAACCAATATATTTCCTGACAACATACCCATCAGAAATCAGCTTCACATAGTGGGTAAATCTACTATCTTCTCAAACATCCCACGCACCATCTATTCACTCTATTAGGTGACGCATACCATCAGTAGGTAGTATTATCCCAAAAAAGTTTTGCTTCCCAGATCTTTGCATCTCTGACAGCATGCCATCTGTTAAGGCAGGAAGCCTGACTGATGTGTAATTTTGTTTCTGAAAGTAAGATCACCTGATCAGACCCCACTTTCGTAATGTTCCATGCCAAAAAAGTGTAATGTAATTCCTGCATATATTTTGTTGAAACTGTCTTAAATTCCCCAGAAGCATCCCAACATGGCGGAAAGGCAGATTCAAAGAGCATGTTTGTATTCCTGAACAATGTTGCTGGAACTCTGTTTCAACAGGCAGAGGTGGCCTATTCTTTGTATGCATCTCTGTTTCAAAACCATGTAACTGTGTTCCTCTGACATCTGGTGGCAGTTAAATGCAAAATATAAGCCATGTCTAGTTTTGACATGGTGGCTACTAAGGTTGCACAATTATACGGCCACAAGCCATTGATGTTTTATTGTCAGCTTGGTGGACAGTGACTCATTCATGACAAAGCCTGTGAACATTAAGCTGTCTGGCATAGGTGTATCCACAACCATCATGTTTGGTCCAGCCAAGGAAGCCCTCTTTGATATCCCATCCCCCACCATCCTGTGCAAAGGTTTGTCCCCACCCTCTTAAGTGTTAGGAGTGCACCCTGGGTGGTCACTTGGGAACAGGTGTTTCAAAGACAGTCCTGCCATTACAACGGCCACCTCGCACCCAGGTGCTGATTACAGGAGACCTTTAGATGTCGGCAGACGGACGACGAGGCAGAGTTGGAAGAGCCGAAGAAAGCTTCTGTCGAGAGAGGTTTCATCTTGGATTTTGCTAGGCCTCCTCTATTTTTCTGAAAGACCTATCCAATAACGTGGACATTTTGCAGCTGATTATTGCCTGAGGACCCCTGTCTAAAAACCAGAGTGCCCCTTTATCTTATAATCTGCTTTCTGCGATTTCCCCTTAAAGGCCTGGCCCAGTAGTGTATTTAATAGTTGCATGCATTTTTGTAAGTTTAAAGATTATATTTTTATAGAACATTGCTTTGGTTGGACATTTTGTATTTTGGTACTACAAAACTTTTCTTTGTATTGCATCTGTACTACCTCGCACCCCTCCTGATTAGTATAGCCTGGCCTTGGCCTGTGCTGCCACAAACAGCGACTGAGGTATTCCTATCACCTTTGATTGGGATCACAGCTGGTGCAGTAGTAGTGCAGAGCTTAGTAAGCCGTTTAGCCACTACTCATCCCTGTGCTCCCGCAGAGCAGTAGTCCTTTTGTCAGTCTTCTCTCAGAATAATCTAGCCCCAAGGGTCTCCACCAAACCCATAAAAATATAAAGGCACACAGGATCCCGTTGCTTCCGACTTGCGCCCATCAACACCAGTTCCCTCTTTCTTTCCATGTGCAACAAGGCTGTTGGTGAGAGTTTTTATTTCTGTGCCAGTTCCCTTTATCCTTGGAGACCCCCAGCTATTTTTCTGGACTCAGGGTTTTTAAAATTTTACTCCTGAGTGAGTGGGACTTTTTTCCTGACTATAATGTTCTCTGTTCCTTACTTCTTTATGGAGTCTGGTAACTCCATAGGCATCTTCTTTTGCATCACGACTCGCAGCGGCTTTTGTACAGTGCCACTGAGATGTCCCTTGTACTTGTCTTAATGCTTAACTAAATTTTCTTGGATGAACTACTGTTCCCATGAATAGTAAGATGACCCCTGTCTTACCATTACTTTATGGGGGCTTACATAGTAATTTCTTTAATCCATTCCTCGTAACATTTTGTTACAATAACTTACTTGAATGGCTGGTGGCAGTGGTTTCTTTTTTACTACCTAGTGATATGTATCTGCAGGCTGATACCTCAGCTGCAGTGCTGCACCAAAGGGTGACCTTTTTCACAAAATGGCCCCTGTTGTCTTTTTACGCCATTTCTTGTTAGTTTCTTCTGGGCTTTTACTCTGTTTGCATCAGGTTTGAGTCCTTTGTGTAGTTTGCCAGTGTGTCTGGAAAGGCAGGAAGTGAGGGAAGGTCCTGAAACTCCCCTGTCCTTTGTCTGTAAGTGAGCCTGAGTGAAACAAGTTCCAATTGGTTGGCTGGCTGTCCTGGAGGACAGCCATCCTGCTGTGTGATTGACAGCCTAGGGCTGTGAATGAATGGCAACTTACATAAAAAGCGGGGTTTTGGGACTAAGAGCAGAGTCGACCACTGGAGGACAATATACGAAGCAGAAGACGAGAAAAGGTGCTAGCAGCACCCTCCTGGACCGCAAAGTGCCTGATGAAGCCCTGCAGCTGTACTAACCCTGTATTCGAATCGACAGGAAGACCCGAACGGATGACTTCCTCCCTTAGGATGGTGGGACCAACTAGCCTCTAGACGAACTCTATTTTTGCGCAACCGCCGACTTGCTGTGACTTTCCAAGGCTGCAGAAGCCCAATACCCGGGGTACCTCGACCGATTGTGAGTGCATTGTCTTCTGAAGGCCGAAACTGGCCAGATCTTCGTGGGCATCCAGAGGACCCTACAGAAGCAAGAAATCCACGTCTAGAGTCCCATCGACAGAGTCCAGGTCAAGGGATCAAGAAAATCCTAACCAGAGCTTTTTGTTCTGGATTGGCGCTGACAAAATGGCACCAAAACCACAGAGCCACTGAATCAATGGAAAACCATTGCCGCTGAGTCCCTCTCTGGAATGCTGCCGGAGGAGTCCGCCAGACGTCCTCCCTTTGGTCACCATGACCAAGGACCAGGAACAAGGGTCTAATGCATTGCATCATGGAGGCAACCAGCTGGAACACTTCCTGCATTTTCAAGTTACTGTGGGGTTTGGGGTATTATGATTTTGTCATTTGGGGTGTTTCCTACCTTTTCGAAGTGTGTTTTAACTCAACACTAACTTGACCTCAATTTACCTGCATTGGCCTTACAGCTTGTGCTTTCGAAAGGTGACTCCTCTTGAGTTGCTGTGATTTTTCTTTTGAACACTATTTAAGAACATTTTTCTAAGAAGAGCATCATAACTTTGACTTAGTCCATTGCGTTTGGCGTTCCTGGCTCCCCAAAGGCCTCCTTCTGAACCTATTGGCTTTGGCAGTGCGTGTTCCCTTACAGGTTTTAAATGTTGAACACTTTAATGCTGGGATAATTGACTGCCTGCATCCCTCTGGGAGAATCTAACTGTTCTTATAACCTATCAGTCTGTTCTGATCTAACCCCTAACCTTTCCTTCCTTGACAAACTCAATATTGCAAAGGTGAAACTATGTAAATGCTATACTGACCTAAAATGAAGTCACCTCCGGGTGCTGGAACATGTGTAACATATGAATGAATTACTCACCTGCTTTATTGTTCACTTTTTTAATTGAATCCTAACTTAAGTGGATCTGCATCTGATGAACTTTGCATATTATGGGGAAAGTCTTATAAGAAATATGAAGCTGCTTTTATTTGTCATCTTATATGTATTTAACATAGAAACCAGTATTGCGCAATGCATATATTCAATATGCAGCATATTTACCTTTTTCATTTTGTTGCCATTTGCAGTCTAAGGCTATGACGCTGTACGAAGCCTGTCTGACTTTGCTACAGGTTTATTCCAAGAATAATTTGGGGCGTAAGCGGATCGACGTCACTGCAGAGGAGGACCAGTACCAGGATCTTCTTCTCATTATGGAGCTTCTTACAAATCTTCTGTCAAAAGAATTTATTGACTTCAGTGATACAGGTAAAGAATTACCTATACTTGCAGGCCATACAATGACAATTACATTGATCATTATTCTTCCTGCAGTGGATGGTCCTGGTCCTCCTGTTATCTGCCTGCTAACTATCTACCTGCCTCCCTTCTCCGGCACTACTCAAAGGTTGTGTGTGGTCCTTAACAGTAGCACAACCTCCATGGAGTTGAAAAACCACCCTAACCCTCATCCTAGTCCGTCCAATCCATACTCCACAGTAGACCGACCAAAGAAAGGCATTGTCTTAGTACTGCTTGCTACTCCCCATCTCTTATCCTGTGTGACCTCTTAATTGACTTCTCTCCACCTGACATACTCTAACTTTTGCTTCAGGGCACTGACCTGATTGCATCGTCTGACTGGTCATTTGCTCCTTTGGCTCTTAGAAGAACAGAATATCCCCTGCCACCTCTTTTCACTTCATTTATCCTCAAACTAATTTGCTCCTTTGGTTTCTCATACCACCTTATTGATTGCGACAATGACAACACCTTTTCCTTCCCCTCATTCCTGAATGATCAAAACACCTATCAAATACTTTCCTTCCCTGATCTCCTGCCTAATGCCCAAAGGGTGCACAACCTGGGATTCTCTGACTACAGCTTCAAACTTTAGCAGTTTCACTTCTGTGCTAGTCTCAGTCTCCTAAACATCTGGAAGATCTTCACCCCTTCCTGCCTCCCACTTGATTTATCATGCTTCTTAGACAGTTTTTTCACTATGGTCCTAAACAGGCTAGATTACTCTTCTTGCCCACCCCCCATACTCCTTTCCCCTTCTTAATGGAGGGCAGACCCTTGCTCAAGGACACCATCTACAGACTTCCGCAAACCTGTTCACATGGTCTTCATGCCGGCTGTCTTTCCCCACAGGAACCCTAGCAAAATTACTTCTCCAGCATGATATCTTTCATGGATTCACATGCTCATGAACATCCCCCTTGTCAGGCTGGGAATCCTCTGTTATATTAAAGCAGTTTAGCATTAAAGCTTAGACTGTTTGTCAAATAAATAGTCTACTGCTGTCACTTTGAGTCATACTGCCCCATACAGTGACATTAGTCGTCCCTAGCTCCACCCCTGGTGGCCATCTTCACGCGTTGGGAGTCCTTGTTGTTTCGCTCCTTGAAATATCGACTTTTGTACTATCTTTTGAGAATTTATTTTCCATTGTTTCTTCATCCCATTTACCTTTGTGACTGTCAGTAGTGGGGATTGTTGCATGTGAATATCCAGACCATCGATGGATCTTCTCACTGTGTGAGGCCCTCTTCTCTGAGTCCTCAACGCAGCCACGGTGGACGCCAGCAAGAAAAGCCTTTTTAGGCCCTGCTCCAAGTGTTGCCTAAAGAATGTTTTTGTAGACTATCAGCATGATAAATGCCTATATTACCTGCACCCTGACAGCTGCTCCATTCGCCAGTCATTTTCAACTAAGACGCAAAAAGATTGCTGTTGAAGGTTGGTCAAGGTGAACAGGCCTCTGACTGGGCCCGAAGTCACGCCTCTTCTGTGGAAAAGACTCCCTCTGCGAAGTCAAGATCACAAGAGGGCACATCCCTAAAAGGGGACATAGGTCTCACACCTTCACTAAACCCCCTTCCCTTCCCATCCACTGCAGCAGCGGCTACCCAGAGCGCTGTCTACTTCATCCGTTTCATCAACGTCCACGACTACTGCTCCTACAGCGAATTCTACGTCCACAACGACCATGACTAAACCATTGTCTTTGCGTTCTTCAGAAAAAAGACATCTGTCAGCTGACGTTTACGGGCCGCACCATGTCGAAACACAAATCGTTGACACAATCTTCATCAACGGCAATACTGTCAACAACTCCGTCGACAACTATAGGCCTAAAACTACCATTTCCTCATTAGTGAATCGTGAACAGTGCAGTCAGTTAACAACCTCGTTGACTATTACTACCATCGTTTGCAGAGTTGCTTTGCCTCCCAGGCCAGCGTCTACGACACAGTTGACAACTTCGCAAGCTCCTGTGCTCACTTCATTTCCTAGAGGTGCACCACCTATCGAGATGCTGCAGGAGGAAGCCTGTCGGACGATGAACCTCTGGAGGTTTTCTTTTGAATCAAGGGGATGTGGAAGGGGAACCGGACCTAATTCTACCAGCACCTTGTCAGCCAGTACAACCATTGGTTCCATCCACTGCTATGCCTACAGTTTCTTTGGGAACACCATCGGCACCCAGAGATGTTTTGCTGGACATTTTATCAACTTTACAGACATTAGTCACCGAACTGCAGCAGCGTCTACCCCCTCCGGCCCCTCGAGGTGCCCCTAGTAGCACTACAGCGTTGCCCTTAAGTGGGGATGCAATCCCACAGCCTCAACCTCCTCGACCAACACCTCAGTTGTTCTCAGTCCCAGTAGCTACCCACAGGGATACCAGTCAAGCCACTGACACATCCCCTGGATACGCATACTACAGATATGAGGACCTTGTGCGAGCGGATGGCGAAATCCCTGATCTGCCTTCCTAAGTTTCTCCACCAGACGAAATAGGTTCTTTTCACACACTGTTAACACGTGCAGCAAAGCTCTTCAACCTAGTTCCAGAGGAAAGAGCATTTCCTGTTTCAAAGGTGTGAAGCCTCAAGCTGACATCTGGGAGGATGGTTTGCTGGGCATGAAGAATACATCCTCGACACCTCCAAAAAGGATCACATTGAAAAGAAATATAAAGTTCTGGATACCGCACCCAAGTGTCTTCGCACAAGGCCATCCCCTGACTCTGTTGTGTCATCTACAGCAAGGAAGAGATCATCCAACCTTCTCCATGCATTGTTACCCCTGGACAAAGAAGGAAAGCAACTAGATGCTTTTTGAAAGTGGGTGATTACCATGGCTGCCACCACTATCAAAGCCTCCAATTCCTTAGCCATTCATTCCGAATACGACCGGGAATTGTGGTTTAAGATGGGCCCCAGATTAGGTTTCCTGCAGGATGACAAAAAGGGATGAGGCGCTTGCCTTACTACACGAAGAGGAGGCTGTATCTGATCACGCCATCATCGTAGCCCTAGACCTAGTGGACACAGGTTTCTGCCAAATGGGAAATGGGGCAGTGCTGAGGCACCAAGGGTGGTTGAAAGTCACCAACGACTCCCCAGAGGTACAGTCTAAAGTCGTAGACTTGCCCTTTGATGGTGTAGACCTCTTTGGTGAAAAGGTCAACAGAACTCTTCAAGCAATCAAAACAGAGACTGAGACGGTCTGCTTCCTGGGCACTCTGCATCAGCGGAGGCTGTCCTTTCGATCTGGGAAGGGCAGATTCTCTAGAACCTGCAGGGATTATCGGCCGTCATATCACCAACCATCTCCCACCACCTGGCCGGAGGCGTACTGAGGGAGGTCACTGGCATACAGAGGTACGAAATGATGACGCAGATCCTCTTCCTGCACGCAAACTCCCAAGCATGCCTGACCAGTGTCAGTGCCCGGGCCCCCACTTCAACACCCCAGTAGGATGCCAGTTGTCCTCGTTTGTCAATCATTGGCACAATATCTCCACCGACAAGTGGGTGCTCTGCATCATTCAACAGACACACCCTAGAATTTCTGAACGAATGGCCCGTCCCCCCCCCCCTCCCATCAGTCCAATATGAAGAAAGGAACATCTGCCCCTCCTTTTACCGGAAGTTCAATCCCTGTTAAAAATAAGGGGGCTATAGAAGCTGTGCCATCGCTTCGGAGTGTACTCCAGATACTGCCTGGTGAGAAAGGTCCAGTGGTTGGAGACGCATCCTTGACCTCAGGCAGCTCAACAAGTTTCTAAAATCACAAAAGGCTGGCATGGTCAGGCTGAAACATGTTCACGACTAGCTAGAACAGGGAGAAGTCCTCCTCTCTGTACTTGGAGGATGCCTACTCCCACATCCCCATACGTTGCAAGCACAGACGCTTTTGCTTCGTGGTGCAAGCCAAGCATTGCCAGTTCAAAGATCTACCCATCGGCCTAAAATCGTCCACCAGAGTCTTCACAAAATGCCTGTCTGGTGGCTGCCCATCTCGCCGCACAGGCATTTACGTCTACCCCACCTATACAACTGGTGGATACGCACCACCTCACAGGCGCTAACCCTGCAGCACCCACAAAGAGACCATCCGATGCCGGAATTCTCCGGGATTCTCCATAAACTTTCTAAAGTCATGCATATCGCTGTCTCGGAACGCTCTGTTCCTCTGCTCACGACTGGACACACTGCAGTTTCTGGCGACTCCCTCAGAGGAGAGAGTCCAAGCCATAATCCACGTGGTTCAGCAGCTGTCCTCTCTCCAGCTGACAACGGTTCGCTCCATCAAGTCGTTACTGGGGATGTCTTCCTGAATTCCTCTGCTACCTCATTGCAAGTTTTTTTTCTATTTTTCAACATTTACAATAATTGTAAAGCAATTTGAAATTAATACAGCTACGAGAGTCTTCAATTGGTATCATGCAGCCCAGCCTTGAGGCTGGGCTGCATGATACCAATTGTAGACGAGCGGCAGAAAGCATTAAGTTTATGCTTTCTTTTCCGGCACTCGACAGGAAAGTAATTTACTTTCCTGTCGATCGCCAGTAATGAAAACAGTCCAGTGGCCTCTTTGGGTGCTCTGAGTTGGGGGCAGATGAGCGGACAGGCCAGTGCTTACCTGGCTACGCTTCACCAACTCTGTCAGCTCGGCAGGGCGGGCACTCAAAGAGCCTTGGAGGTGCCTGGGGTCACAGCCAAATGCTGTGCAGCTCCCAGGCCTGCGTGACCCTCCCCCAATCCTGGGCCTGCAACGCAGAGCCGGAGGTGTTAACCCTCAAGCTGCTGCAATCAGCAGTCAGCTGTGTTCGCTCTAAATCATTAAATGAGTGCGAAAAAAGACACACTAAGCTAATGTGTCTTTTTCGCGCTCATTTAATGATTTATAGCGGCAATTGCCGGAAATGGCAAATTGTGCGATTTTCTTTTTTTTTTTTTTTTTTGCAAATCGCAAAATCGCCATAAGGTGGATGGTCTTGTTAGACGCACAGTATTGCCTTTGGAGTAGGCAGCAGGCCAGTTTGTCAGAGGATGAGCCCGAGCTGTGCCACTTCCATTCAGCAACTCTGCACTTGCGTTTGAGTGGCTAGATCAGACTCCTACCAGCTGTTGCGCTTGGAGATAGGTTTCAGGCGGATCCTCCTGATGGGGGCAAGAATGTCAAGAGTGTTGGTGATGGCAAGATGAACATTGGCAAGGACACGGTCAGTGGGAGAGTCAGGAGGAGTGATGAAGGTGGAGGCAAACACAGCAGTTGACATTCGTTTCATCAATCCGATCACTGCGATGGAGGCTGGCAGTGCTGGTGGAGGTCCGGTCAGGGGGGCCGATAGATCCCAGGTGAGGAGAGAATGGTCAGACCAGGATAAAGGGGCTAGTGAGTAGGTTGGAGAATGGGAGATCAGTGAGGATGAAGTCATTGCGAGTTTATCTGGAGGAGTGGGTAGGGCTGGAGGGGAGAATTGTGAGAGAGCAGTACATAGATCACAGAAGAGTTAAGAGACAGGAACAGTGGTGTCCAGGTGGATGTTGAAGTCTTCAAGTAGGAGGAGTTTAGAGGTCAGAAGAGAGGAGGTGAAGTCGGCCCATTCAGAAAGTAGGATGGACACAAGGCCTTTAGATAGTGGCAAGGGTGAGCGAGTGAGTCGGAGAGACGCCAAGCTTGCAGACAAGACATTCAAAGGAGGATTACGGCTGGGTGGGAATGAGCAGTAGGGACCTTCTCAGGGAAGATCAAGACTACTCCACCACCACATTGGTTAGACTGGGGCTTGGAGAGGATCTTGTAGCAGTCTGGGAGAAGGGAGTCAAAAGCAGTGGCTGAGCTGGCATTGAACCACGTCTTGGTGAGAGCGAGGACGTTGAGATCAAAGTCTTCAAGAAGAAGGCAGATGTCAGATGAATGTTTGACAGCAGATTGAAAGTTCAGAGTGGCCAAGTGTAGCTGGTCACCACCTTTTGAAGCTTTTCCGAGGAGGGGTACATGGAGGTGGTACACTCGGAGGTGCAGAGAGAGAGGAAGGAGGAGTAGCAAGAGAAGGTAGAAAGTTAATGAGGGCCGGCAGCTGCCGGTCACAGAGAAAAAGATTGGGTTGAGGACCCTAGGTCATGACTGTGCCATTGTGATAGACATTAATGATGCCCCTAGAGGATGAGACATGTGTATTAGAGTACTTCCCATCTAGTGCCACTATTAATGGGTGAAGAGGAAATGGGGGAGAGGATAGAGATCAGGTAGGAGGTCCAAAGGTCTGGAGAGGGGACAGGGAAGAGGCTATCAGTGATAGTCTGTCTGGAAGTAGCACAAGCGTAGGTGTCAGCAATTGGTAGGCCAGGATTAGAGGCCAAGAGATATTTTTAAAACTTTTTTCTTCCATACTTCGTGGGAGAGGAGGGATAGGTGATAGAGTAGCAGTTGGAATGGATGAGGCAGATGGACGGTGCTATTGAGGTGCAGGAACAAAGGGACAGTTGGGAGGATGCACAATGCACAGGCAAACTCATCAGGTGGCAGGCAGGAGGATGCACAGATAAGAACACCTAGATTCGAATTTACCAAAGAGCACGAAGTACAGCAAAAAATGGGGGATGCACAGATGTAAAAGCACAACTAGGTTCCAATTTCTGGCAAGGCACTAGGAAGCAGCAGTGATCAATGTGAGTTTGAAGCACTGCAAAAAATGTATATAGTGGTGTAGAAATTAAACATTTCAATACCTAGAATTGATTGTTAAATTGAGCACCAGAATGCAGCATGAAACATATACTGTACAGGTTCAAGGTACAGGAGTGTTAGCTTAAAGGTGGGTGTAGGGATTACAATGGTTAAAAGGGTAACGGAAAACAATGGTCCCAGAGAGGCCGGATGAAATGTAACAAGTTGAGAGTACAACAGTTTTCTAGCCAGTTAAAGTGGCAGACAATTTAATACAACAGACTGCAGGTATAGACAGTGGACCATCGGGATAAGAGGCAAGTATTTAAAGGTTACAAGGTCGGCGGACTTGGACTGAGGGATGTGGATGATGCAGATGGGAAAACAAAATTCAGGATCATGGTCTGAGAAGAGGGAACGACAGTGCAGGCACGGTATAGTCTCAAAGCGCCAAGGCATAACGTCGGCACCAAGCATGGTTTTTTTGTGCTGGTTCAGTGCAGGAGCACTAAACTAGATGCACAGTACGATATAGGTGTGAGTGGTTCATGTTGAATCCTGATACCAGTTGACGTGGAAAGGCTTACCCGGTATGTTGTGGACAGCGTGAGGAGCACCAAACCGACGTGGAGATGCTGATGGATGAGGTAGGCCAGACAGGAGGCACTGCCCTTAGGTGAGGCCCTTCGGTGGAGGCCGGCGATCACCTGCTGGCTCCCAGTACTACCAGATGGGGTTCCATGTTAAATCATCCCCAGATTATTTTTCGCTGAGATTTTTGCCAAAATTATTATTTCACCTAAAAACTCATCGAATTTCTTTTTCTTTTTTATTTTGGGGGGTTGCCCTCCCAACCTCCCCCCCTTCCCTTTGATTTATTCTCTAGCCTGTCCCTACCCCTTATATGCCCTTACGCACACCCCATATTTCGGCAAAAAAAGGCTGGTGAATGAACGTTGTACCCCAGGTGGAAGGACAAGCCTCAAGCCAATCAGGTGAAGTGATGGAGGCAGGCAGGGGGTCTGAATGCTCTTCTGTGTTGCTGTCGGCCATTATGGAAAAGGCCCGGTGATGAAGAGCGCAATGCAGTTGCCAGGCCCACAGGCTTTCTTCATATGTTTGGTGGTCAGGGGGCTCCTTCAAATGATAGCGCCTCGCATCAAACTGCCTCCTCTTCCAGATCTGCTCTGTAGAGGCGGAAGATCTGTGCTACCCTTTGACCCAGCGTCCCTCAACTTGACAGCTTGGCTCCTGCAGCCATAGAGTTTGGACATTTCATATTGCCTTTGAAATGCTGTTCAGTCCTGGCGAAGGCTAGAGCTCTATCCATTCTATAATGCTATAAGCACATGTGGAAGCTTTTTACTATATGGTGTAATTCGCAACACCGCATCCCTCTTCAAATCATGCCTTCTCAGAGTTTGCCATATCTTAGCAAATGCAGGCTTGGCACATGCAGCCATAAAAGTCCACCTAGCTGCTATCTCTTGTTACACTCGCACGACGGGCAGGCCATGTAACTGGTCCCCTCAACTCATCAAATAATTCCTCAGGGTCCCGTTTCGGACTTTCCCTCCAGTAAAGGCACCTGCCCCGGCTGCAGGGGCTGAATGTGGTCCTCACCAAGTTAATCGGCCCGCCGTTTGACCCTCTACACCAGGCTCCACTGAAGTTTCTATTGTGGAAGACTGCTTTTCTAGTGGCTATTACTTTTGCCAGACATGTCGGAGAGTTACAAGCTCTCTCCTGCAACACACCATACTTAACGTTGCATCAACCCAGCGTGGTGCTGCACACTCACCCCTCATTTATGCCAAAAGTACTGTCAACTTTAATCTAAACAAGCCTCTGGTCCTACCCATGTTTGTTGGCTGGCTCTCCCATCTCTCCGGTAGAGAGGGCATTGCATTCACTGGACTTTGCCCATGCGTTGTCATATATGAAACGCACAAAAGACTTTAGCAAATCTTCCCAACTTTGTGGCATTTGGACCTGTTGAAAATAGCGAAGGCCCGGTCGAAGGTTTCCATTTCTAGGTAACTATCTGGCTGCGTTTCTCTTTTTTATTGGCTCGCAAATAGGCCGCTGCCAGGTAGACCTAATGTGTACTTCACCACGGCCGTGACCTCTACTATGGTGTTCCTGTCTGGTGTTCCCTTGATCGAGGTCTACCCACACCTTTACAAGATTCTACTGCGTGGACAGGGATTCCAGGGACGAGTCCGGTGTCAGACAAGCAGTGCTATCCAGCCTATTAGCTTGAGGTGAGTTCCATTGCTTCTGTAGAGCTGTACCGCCACCCATTTGGTTGTCTATATGTACTGCTGTGTAATCGTATCAATGAGCATGTGAATCCATGAAAGATCCCATGCTGGAGAAAGGAACAAGTTACTTACCTGTAACTCCTGTTCTCCAGCATGGGTCTGGCCCTCCTACCCCTCAATGGCTCTTCTTGGTTCATACTGCCACTTTACGTGCACTTACAAATCTGAAGATGGCCACCATGGGTGGTGCTAGAGAAAACTAAAGCAATTGGCTGGGGCAGTATGCCCCAAAGTGACAGCAATAGGCTACATAAGTGACATGCAGTTTTTTTAAGCTTCAAAGCTGAACTGCTTTAATATTACTGAGGATTCCCAGCCTGACGACAGTGAATATTCATGAGCATGTGAATCCATGAAAGATACCAATACTGGAGAACAGGAGTTACAGGTAAGTTACTTGTTCCTTCTCCTGGTCTTTCAATCATTCCTTGTGCTTTTGCCCTTGTACTCCGTCTCCAAACCCCCACATTCACCCTTATCTGGCTGATTGTCTCCCTGTACTCCACCCCTCAGATTTAAAAAATGAGCTTCCTCCCACTAGGATTCAGGACTCTTACTCTAGGGGAATCTCCACAGTTATGAGGTTCAAGAATGCCTTCAAATGCACCATGGAACTGCCTCTTAACTATCAAAGGAGACCCTGAGCTGTACATGAGCCTCAATCCTCCTCCTCGTCGTCCTCGTCCTCCTTGATTCGCCTTAATGCCCCAGTGTATCCCATAATTGCTGAGACCGTTATATACTATAAATTGGTTACTATACATAGTACATATTAAACCAATGTCTGTATGCATTCCCCAGTTACATTTCATCAATCCCCCTCTACCACCAGGCTTATGAAGCATTAATTGCTGAATTCTTCACCTTTGTAAAGCACTGTGATGAGACTGCTCTGTTTACCTTTATAACTTAGTAATGCGTTTGTTTGAAACGCAATGTCTGTTAATTTATATATAAATAACCACATACAATCTGCCTGCTTTCGTACATCTGAAACCCCAATCAAACATGCTTATGATCTTTTGGAATCATTACTTTGTTATGACAGGGCCATATAACTAATACTAAATGTTCTGTGTCTCTGAGTCTAATAAATATAGACCTGACCTGCCTTTGAACTGGGTATTTACATTGCTATAGGAATTGGCTGCTATGGGACGAATGCACAAAGATTAGCACCAGAGAAAATCTATCTCAGATATGCTCCCGCTACCTCGTTCCTCGTTCACAATTCCAATAACTAGAACAAATCTGGAACATCTCACAGATACCCTTGAGCAAATCTCCAAGATGCTCTAGGCATACCCACATTTGCTCTAGTTTTAGGCTTTCAGATCCAATAAAAAGGTAGCAGGAGAAAGTCTCAGCTGCTTGGGACATCTTCTGATTTGCAAATCTTTGAATTGGGCCTTCAATACTTAAATTCCCAACAGATGCCTTTAACCCCCTTCTCTATTGCCACAGACATATTACTTTATATGGGGAATGACAAAGGGAACCAAAACTGCCATTATTACAATACATTGATTCTCTGTTTTGAACATGCTCCTATTAAATCAAGCATGAGGAATCATCTAAACATGTAAAAAAGAGACCTATGGATGAGCTTTCAAATTCACAAAGAACTGTTAGATGATAAAAAGCAAAAATGAGGGGAAGGAAGCAGTAATAAGATGTGTACACCCAAGGCTGCCGTGCAGGGAATGCAATGCTGTGATACTTACCTAACCGCTATAAATCAACACTGCAGAACCGTTAGCTTGCTCATGTAGCAGGTAAATATTATATAAAAAAAATATGCTCACATTTACAAATTTAAAGCAGTCCAGTCTTTTGTGCATTTCCAAACATGAGGGCAAAGCTTTTATTAAAAAGCATGGCCCAGTGAATTTGAAAATGTATGTTTCATTTCATGGTGAAGTCTTGAAGTGCAGAGTTTAAAAAGGCAGAGGAAGCATGTGTTAGTGTATTAATTTCACAGGTAAAATTGCATTGCTGGAAACATCTGTACCAAAAATGAATATTTTCAAATCCTGACTGCTTGTATTGAAGGCCCAATACTGATTGACTGCAGTGAATCAAACACTAATGAATACTTTTCAGAAGGTGCTTTTGTTGTGCTTAGTAAAACCATACAACTGACACAGAGCAGAACTCCACTATTAGTATAATGCTGTACCATCTGAGTATTTGATAGCGTAGACAGAGCAGCCAGGCTCATTTTAGGAGGGAGAGAAATTGTAGCATAGATATGGTCCAAGGGGCGACGTGGCTACGAGGGCTATGTAGGAGGACGTGTTCCAGAGGAGCTCCTGTGATCCTGACAAATAGTGCATTAATAGATGCTTAAGATCGTTGAAAATCTACCTGCTGGTTTATGAACAGGGCGGAGGTGCCCGCTGAACTTTTGGAGCGCATGAGAGGAGCCGTGATGGAGTTCTTAATATTATAAGATTGTGAGAGCCGGGGAAGAAGGATGATGTAAAATGGCCGAGTGATGGTAGAACAAAGGAATCAGCCGGCTGCGAAATGGCGAGGTGACTGTAGCGGACTGTAATCAAAGTCGCATGGTGCAACGAACAGGGACTCCCCGTGACGAGATACGGGCTTAGATGAGCCCGAATGCCCAGAGTGCGGTGGATGGTGATGTGTGTGGAGCCCGGCACATATGAGGGAGATTCCCTGGACAAATCGCAGCAGAAGCTCGCAGGCCGCTGGGACAGCTGCGAACCACAGCGGTAGCACCCGCTCTCACGAGCAGGATGGTGGCGGGGGCTGCCTGAGAGCGCGACTGCAGCTTCAATACTTGTGAAGAGCCGGGAGGATAACGATGTTTCCAATGGGCGCGTAGCCCAAGGAAACTAAACTAGACAGCGGGGTCCATGATCGCGAGGACACGGGACAGAAGCTGGCGACCCGAACTGAGGAAGTAAAGTGGAGCCGCAGTAAAGGACAGAAGACAGCGTAACAAGTATGGAACCCAGCTGTGACAATAGCGATTTGGACAGTTAGGCAGCGCAGGGAGTGAGCGGTAAGCGGTAAGCCGGAGAATTGTGCCCCTAGTGAGTGCATACTGAAACAAGAGGAAGGGGCACAATAGGGAGCACTGGTAGCTCAAACGTACAAGAGGCACAAGATACGTAGGGCAACCCATATGAAAGAAGGGCAGGGAGCGCCCGAGCATAAGACTGCCGCACACAAGGACAAAGAACGAAAAGCGAATGTGGAGCTGCATTGAGATACCAGACGGCACAGAACGCTCTGTGACGGGCCGGGCAGCCCGCACTAGACACGGACTACAGTCAAAGGAAGGGGTGTGCCCTGCGCAACATGAATAATTGAGTGGAATGCTCCCTGGGGGAGCCTGAGATCCAGGGATGGAGCTGGGCAATTGTTGGGGTTGGGGGTAGAGAGGGGCTTGGGGGGGAAGGGGTTGTGTGCAGTGGTTTGGGGTAATGTTGGGGAGAGGAAGGGAGGCGGGAGGGAGGCGGAAAGGGGTGTTTGTAGTTATGGGGAGTTTCAGCTGGGAAACAAGCCTATATAGACTGAAATGGAGGCTAGATCTGGACTGCACTGGTGGGGGGCGAGGGGGAATTCTGATAGGCCATGGGAGACCTTAAAATAATCACGTGGAATGGCTGGGGGCTTAACAGCTATTTAAAGAGGAACAAGGTCATGTTGTACCTGCGTAGACAAAAGATAGACATTGCACTGTTACAGGAAACTCACCTGACACGGGAAAAGATGGAGACGGTTGCTAAGAAATGGAAAGGGGTGGTGGCGGGCTCCTCATACTCTGCTTATGCAAGGAGAGTGCTTATCTGGGTGGCGCCACATGTCCCATTTCAACTGTTGCAGGAAGTAGCAGAGACGGATGGAAGGATGGTCATAATGAGGGGACTGGTAGAGAATAGGGAGATGAGCATTGTGAACACATATGCCCCGAATCAAAACACAGCGGCATATTTCAGAATGCTGTGTACCAACCTCAGTGTATTTATGGGGAGTGCGGTGATCTGGGGAGGGGACTTTAATTGCGTGTTAAACCCGAGAATGGACAGATCAGATGGGAAGATAGATAGACCTACCCCAGCTGCTAGAGCGTTGCAGACATTACTGGATGACTTTGGCCTGGGAGACGTGTGGAGAACGAGACACCCCCAAGAAAGGCAATACTCGCATTATTCAGCCCCACAGCAGCTATGTACGAGGCTGGACTATGGATTTGCTATGTCAGAGGTAATTGCAGAGATCACGCAAGCAGAATACAAAGCAAGGGTCCTTTTGGACCACTCACCTCTGGTCCTCGGATGGCAATATTGCCCCCTGAGAGCAAGGATTCCGACGTGGCGCCTCCGAGCGGAGGCACTTAAGGATCCCTTTTTCAGGGAGGATATGAGGGAGGAGATTATGAATTATTTTGAATTGAATACTGGTAGCGTGGATTCGGCGGGTACATTATGGGAATGCCTTCAAAGTTGTGATGAGAGGGGTAGCCATTGCAAAATCTAAAGGCCTGCAAGGGGGGGATCTTGGCTGACCTACAAGAAACAGAAGGGGAACTGGAAAAGACATTGAAGAAAGGAGGTAACACTAAGGAAGACGTGGAACTGATACTCAAACTGCAGGATGAATGTGAGGGGCACTGGGAAAGACTGTGTAACCTCAACTATAAAAGATATATAGAAAGACAGCATGCGGGAGGGGATAAAACAGGGAGACTCCTGACGTGGTTGTACAAGAGCGAAACGCCTAGACACATGATTCGAGCAATAGCAAGGGAAGACCCTTAGCACAGCTGACACTCAAGAGGGAGTTAATCAGGAGTTTGCAGATTATTACAGGGTGCTATATGGGGATGAGTGGGGAAGGGACCACGCGATGGTAATAGAAACATTGGAGGATATAGGACTGCCCAAGATAAGCACTGAGGAAAGAGAGGAGCTGGATGCACCGATTACTTTAGAGGAGTTAGAAGAGGTGGTGAGACAGCTGCCCACTAGCAAGGCTCCGGGGGCTGATGGACTCCCAAGTGAATTTTATAAAGCATATAGGGAGGAAGTGCTCCCCCCAATGTTAGAAATGTTAAATTAAGCCTTTAAGGTGGTAAGATTACCGGAGTCACTTAGAGAAGCGATCATAATGCCGCTTCCCAAGCCCAACAAGCCTGGGCATAGCTGTGGCTCCTATAGACCTCTGTCGATGTTGAACCAAGACGGCAAGATATTGACGGCTGTCTTGGCGAACAGACTGCAGAGAGTTATTGGCAAACTAATACACCCCGACCAGAGGGGTTATGTCCCGAATAGGAATATAACTCATAATCATAGACGACTCCAACGGGTTGTTGAATTGGGGAGCGGGATTGAGGGCGAAATGGCAATTGTGTCTTTGGACGTGGTAAAGGCTTTCGATTTGGTTAAGTGGCAAATGCTGCTGGCGGGCTATGGATTGGGGCCTGGATACATAGGGTGGGCGAAGATGCTATATAGTGAACCGCTGGCCAGGGTCAAAACAGGATCAGTGATATCTGAAAGATGGCAACTTAGTAGAGGCACCAGACAGGGATGCCCATGGTTCCCAATGCTCTATATATTCGCCCTGGAGCCCCTCGCAATATACCTCAGACAACAATACGATACTATAGGTATCGAGGTGGGAGGGGAACATCACTTGATCTCCTTATATGCGGATGACTTGCTGCTGTACTTAAGGCACCCGGAGGAAAATCTCCAGTACATCCTGGAAGTGATGGAGAGATATGCGGGGCTGTCTGGTATAGCGCTGAATCCTCAAAAATCTAGTATCTTCCCTTTAGGCAGCTATAGGGGAATCCCTGTGGGACTGTTACCGGTGCTACAAATACCATGGGCGGTTGGTACCTTCCGGTATCTTGGGGTAGATGAGTACCACACAGTGGAAGAGGAGCATAGGCACAATACCGAGGTAGCCATTGAGAAAATCGAGAAGTGCATGAAATTCTGGGTGAAGTTGCCCTTAGCAATGATGGGCCGAGGGGCAATGCTTAAGATGGTGGTACTACCTAGGCTACTGCACTATTTTGGGAATATTCCATACCTGATACCCAAGAAGTGTTTCACTAAACTGAACAGCATGTGTAGGGATTTCCTGTGGCATTGTACCCAGAATAGGGTGGCACTATGGAAGCTGCAGAACGTTTATGAGAAAGGGGGGATAAAACTGCCTAATTATGAGGTCTATTATGTAGCGAGCCAACTGCAGTATATCGGCAAATGGCTCTCAGATGAAGTGACCCCCGAATCCAGGTTGTTTGGACATGATTGTGCCCCATTTTACTTAAGAGAGATGATCTGGCTGCCCAAGACAGAAATGGAAAAGCGCCCTAAGATGATGATGCTTGGGTGGAAGATGCGGCGCCGGGCATGCCAGATGATGAACCCAATCCCATGCTCCCCGCAGGTGCCACTAGTGGCACTAGCGGGGGGAGAAGAGCAGCTAAGGATGACAATTAGGAACCACTGGGAACCGGTGGGGCTAGTAACAATGGAGGATATATGGCAAGAGGGGACCATCCTAGATTTTGAAGCGCAGGGGGAGGAAACGGGGTTGCATACGGGCCAGTACATCACGTATCACAGAATGGTGCAGAGAATTAGGAGAACATGGCCCGAAACGGTATTGGAAGAAGAACCAGACGATGCCATAGATACAATTTATGATATAACGGAAGGGGGGCACAAGATCGCTAGGCTACATGAGATGATGATGATGTCTAAGGTGGGGAAGGAATTAACACAACTGAGATTAGACTGGGAAGCGGAAGTGGGAGCCCAGATGGAGGACGGGATGTGGGAACCTGCCCAGGGGTACCATAAAAAGGTGTCGAGAAATGCGAGATTGAAACAAATACAATTGTATATTACGCATAGGGCATACATGACACCCCAGAGGATATCTAGGTTTGAGAATGCAGGACGACAAGCATGTCCTAAATGCGATGAGGAAAAGGCTGGCATGGTACACATGTTTTGGGCATGCCCGGTCATTGAGCGTTTCTGGGGTGAAGTAGCACAGAAACTAGAGGAGAGGGGGGTCAAGATTGTGGTGGGTACAGTGTGGGCCTGTTTGTTGGGGGGATTCCCCAGATCACAGAAGCTCAAGCATGTGAGTAAATTGAAAGATCTAGCATATGTGCTCGCGAAAAGGAGAATTGCCATGTGGTGGAAGACATGCCATAGACCGTGGGTGGATGTGTGGTGGAAAGAGCTACAGAAATGGGCAGACGCAGAAACCATGGTATGGCAGGAAGCGAGCAATGTAGGAGGAGAGGAGGAGGCGGAGACCCTGATGGCCTGGAAACTATTGATAGCAGAGTTGTTTGGGCCAATACAAGGCCCGGCAGAACCTATGGAAGGGGAGACCCTACCACAAGATACAGGAACGGAATGAGGACAGTAATAGGCTCAGTATGGGGGGGAGTGATAAGGGGAGCAGTGACCGGAATTAAGCAATGTATAACTGAGCTGTTGATATGCACACTGCAAGTTTGGTTTGTATTGTTTGTTGAAAAATCCAATAGAAATTGTTTAACAATACATATGGTCCAAAGAAACACTATGTATTTTAAAAAATGATTTATTATAAATACATGTAGGCCAAGATAAATCTTGGTAAAGGTAAGTACGATCAGATATGATAAAAAAACACAATTATAAAAACCCACTTAAAACTTATGGTGTCAAACCAAAGTATAACCTTGTAAAGAATAACAATCAGTAGTTCAAGGTGAGTCAAACCTAAAGATACACATTCAGAATTCCATAGAGCTATTCTTGGGGTGTAAAATCACAGTAGTTGGACTTTTAGAATACCATCATTAATTCAAGGGCAGCAGACCCAATTGGTCAGAACATCGTGTTATTCAGTTATATAATCATTTAATTAGACCAACACTGTTACAGGAGTATCTTGCAACTTATGTAACTTCATTCTTTTATGAATGGATACAGTTACAACATCAATGTTACTTTTAAGAACACATTTCAGAGGGAGTCACTTAAATCATATACTTTCTAGCAGGGTCCTAAGCTACTTAAGGACAGGTAAGAGCCTAACAAACTATTCAAGAAGTGCACTAAAGCAATTCAGGGAAAGCATAACCCAATATTACAGTTTAAGAAGAACAAACAGCTATTTAACGTCAGTATAACCTATTGGTATATAAACCTATTACACTATTTCCATTATAGCAATAGATTGTTTAACCAAGGATACTTTTCAGAAGTGTAGGATACAAATCCAGGGTAAGAACTCATGGCAGACTTTTAAGAAAGGTAATAAGCAGTTCAGGGTAAGGACCCTATACTTTACAATCTACTCAAAGACAAGTATTAACTCCAAGACGGTTTTAAAAATGCACTGAAGCAGATCAGGGAAAGCAAAACCCATTGGTGCACTTTAAGAAGAACACAGTTGTTCATGGTAGGTAAACCCTATTGGTAAGCTTTTACACTCATTCAGTTAAGAATAATAAAATGGTACCAACACTATCACTACACAGTTCAAAGTAAGTGAATCAAATTATATACTTTTTAAAGGAGCAACCAGCTATTTAAAGATAAGTAATAACTAAAGGAAGCTTTATAACGTATAATATTACAGAGATACAGTTACCACACTAACTTCTTTAGCAAGTAAGTACTTTTCACACTTGTTATAATTTCAAGACAAAAGCCGTATCTTTTAAAGTCGTTCCCCCGTCTAAAGATTGAGTTTTCTCAGAGGCAGAAGGACCCTAGTGGTCTAGGAGCTAGCTGTAGGCAGGTCAGGATAGGGTTCAGTTGCAGGAAAGTCAGAGTTCCAGAGGATATGTTCTTAAACAAGTAAGTATTCAATTCCGTTAAGTGTTTAGGGACTTCACAGAAGACTCCCTATGGGTGTTCAGCGTTGGGCCTCGGGAAACGGTATGGGCAAACTCCCAAACACATGAATCACCCACTTAGCCTCACAGGATCGACACAAGACTTGAGGTAAGAATTACCCAAGCCAACACAGTACCTTAGCAGAAAGGAGCTCCTGGGTGGATGGCTTTACGTTGCAGCAGCATGGGACGCAGTCCCTGGAATCTCGGTCTGGTGGCGAAAGAAACGGACACTGGATGGCAGCAGCAGTCGACAGAAAAGGATTCCTACAACGGTTTCTTCAAAGCTTCTCGCGGCTCTGTGGCTTTGGCGCCATTTTACAGGAACCAGATGAAGAATAATGAATCATGGTAGGGGCATCACCCTCCTTGCTACTTCTCCAATCTTGCATCACCTGATTGATGATCAAGAAACCAACTTACCTGGCGGTGTCTCAGGAGGCCAATGCAAGCTAGAATCCAAAACCTCCCCCTACTGCAATCCATGAAGCACTAGAACAAGTCCTCCACTGCCACTCTTGCGATCTGGAAGATAACTGCAAACATCGACCTGACTCCCTCCCGCACTTCAGAAATTAAGACCCTTCAGTAGGAACATTGCATCAACTGATACTGACTGGTTACTGATAACACACTTCTTTACCTCACCCATCCCATCATTTATTATAGTCACCTCCTATGTGTACACCATACCGTTGCGTGCTAGCTACGTTTGTGCTCTTTGTCCCTTGCATACCTACAGTAATCGGACCTGTGAATGAAGGCATCCTCGTTCCCTCTGGAAGATTATTTCATACCTGCAGCACATAAGGCTATGGGTAGGACATAGATGGCAAATGAGAATTCCCAGCCATGGCTTTTCTTACCTCCTCCAGTCATTCTACTACATTATCCATAGATAGTGGTAGAACATTTCTGCTGTTCTTTTTCTTGTCACTTAAAATATTCTCCAGATAGGGTGCAGGCGGTGGAATGTTTAGGGGATGAGAAGCAATTGAAGCCTACTTGGCCATTGACCTCTCTTTTTAGACACACGTCTTATGACCTAGGCCAGACACCTAATGAGCAAAGGCAGCTAATGCTCCACTCTTTGATCCTGGCACAGGGGGCTGGAATGGTGATGTGTGCTAGCAGTTTGACCTGATCTAAATGGAATGCAAAGACTTTAAAATCTCCTTTCATGGTGTGTGTTAATATGGATTTCTAAAATCGGCCCCTGGGGACAGGATTTTAGGAGGTCACCTTATTTATTTTGAACAGGGAAGACACTGAGGTTAGACTAAACTCAATCAAGGTAGTGTAGTTGAGCAGTCAAGGCTTAGTCTCAAGAAAAGTGTGAGTGACATAGGGCTACAATGAGTGAACACCAGGGATTTCAAGTTAGTCAGGACGTATATAAAATAGTTATTTATTAGGCCTTTATGTACACACTAAACATGAAAAAAATTATGTAAGTAATGTAATCAAAAACTATAAATGACATATATATCCATTTACCCGTGGGAATAGAATTGCATAAGGATTATAAATCAGTGTTCAACAGGTGAGTAATCGGATGCAGGAAAAACAGAATAGTTAATAGATGCACAAGCCCACTTTCCTCTGTCTTATGAAGTCCAGCCCTAAAATGTATGGGGCCTTCTGCCTAAAAGTCACAGGTTCCAAACAAAGGTTTCTTCAGGAAAGATCTCGGAACTGACGCAGTGGGCTGTGGTGGTGCTTTGAAAGTTCTCCATTCTGTCCTATTCCCAATGTGAGTCCTAGAAAAGTATCCTTATCCCAGGTTCAATAACCAAAGGCCAGGCTAGAGGGAGTTTAGGGACAGGGGTCTACACCCTATGTTACCTATAGCACACAGGGTGGGGGGGCAACAGAAGCGGGTATGTCTACTTACCCCACTGACTACGATTCTTCCAGGTGACACTGCAGATCCTCTGAAATTTGCTGGGGACACAATCTTCTGATTTAGCAGTCGCGTGTTCACAGTTGCCCTTTTTAGGTCAGGGACTGGTCATGGTTCTTGCCAGACGGTTCCAGGCAACTGCTTGAAGAAGACCCCCAAATGAAGAAAAGGTGCAGACTTCGGCAGAGTAGACCCTTCAGTGTACACCTCACAGGATTGCAGAGAGATTGTTCCAGCGGAGGTCACCACGGTAAGGCAGTGGCAGGTGGTCTTCCAGCGGTGAGCACAGAAGCAGCCGTGCAGCACAGCTTCCGTTTTCATGAGATGGCTGATAATGCAAGGACAGGTGGCCTGTGGCATTAACTTAAGATCTTGCAAGTCCAAAAGACCTTCTTGGAACGGCGACTGCTCGGCTCAGTAGCCCAAAAGGGAGCTGGTCAGTCCACCCGGTGGTCCAGGTGAAAGGGGCCCCGAGGGGTCCCTCGTGCTATTGAAACAAGGCAATAACCATACACGAAAAGATGCGCCCGACACAAGGTTCAAATTCCCAATGCTAGGGTTTATTGCAAGCAAAAATAGTCTCAATTGGCCAATTCTGGTCTCACGCCCGCGACGTGAGTTTCCTAGACCTCGAGGGACGCAAGAGAGCGAATTACGTACATCAGTTACATATATACAAAATGCATATCATACAATCAGCTATGTCATGTTTAACACCCTCCTTTGGTTAGTTTCTTTGAACTCGGGATGACGATGGACATTTCCGACGAGTATGACAATTATGACACTTACGATGTCTATTCTAGTAACAATGTGCAATTTAGAAAGTGCGGAGGCATCTTTTAGTTGTTGATCAGAACACGGTGGTTCTCTTCTTGGAAGCAAGCTGCACACGGGGGGGAAGAGCCACATTCCAAGCTTTGCTATCTATGATCTACTATTCATGTCCTGGGATCAGACACGCTCTAAAGGGTTTTGCGAAGGGGGGCTGTAGGAAGAGCATAATTCAAGCCTTTAGCTGTTTTATTCTAACATATTCTACCATCGTACGAGACTGGCTGGCAGCTGTGAAGTGATTAAATGCCCTGCAGCTCTCTCTCAAGGCTACAGAGACGGAGCGTGGGCATTCCTTTCTTGGCTACTCATGAGGAGTTTCAACAAACTCCTCAGTCCCGGGACCTTGTCCTTTTTTTATTCTGACAACGATGTTAACAGTTTAGCAGAGTAAGCAGAATTCGCAAGAATTGCAAGCTGCAAAGCAGTTTAGACAGAAAGCAATGAGCAATGGTTAACAAGCAAAATGGCGATTCTTGCTACGTTTAAAATGGCCGCTTGTTGGTCAAGCATAGCAGTCTATATTTCTATAATTCGGTGCATAAGACGGTTGGCCTACGGCCATCAAGTTAGGTCTGTCATTCAAATGAAGTTTTCACTTTTCCATATTGACACAGGGACACTTTCCGAAGGCTTCCAAGGCATGGATCCGTGAGCAGGCGTCGGGACTGGTTGTTGCCACGTCTCCAAGGGTGAAATCGCCAACAAGGGTCTTCTGAGGTCTGGCAGAGGAGCAGGGTTTCACTGGCCCACTGATGAAGCCGATGCTGGTCATCTGCAGGGGTCGTCCTCATGACGTCAGCGGACTGCTCTTCTTCATATAAGTCTTGATTCCAACGATGATCTGTCGAGTAGGTGCAGGAGCCCTCCTTTTATCCATGATTCAGACTGGGAGCTAGCCCAAGCCCACCAATGGTAAGGATTTGCAACATTCAAACAACCCATGGTTGTCCAATCCTGGACAACGATGTGTCATCACATCATCCAACAACAGACTTTCGATTGCCAGAGGATGTTGACTGGGACCAGACATTCCTAGCGCACATTCTCTTTCCTTCGGTCTCGCACACTCTTTCTACCTTTTTCTCTTTTCTATCTTTCTCTCTCGCTTTCTCTTTCGCGTTCTCTTGCTCTTATTTTCTTTCTTGCTTGCTCTTTTTCGCTTGCTCTTTCACACGCTCTCTCGCTCTTTTTCTTGCTCTCTCACTGTCACTCTCTCACACGTGCACACAAAATCTCGTGGCAGGGCCGTTTTAGGGTGCTACCACCCTTTTAGTTGCCATTCTGGGGAAATGCAAAATTGCATGAGAACAATATCACAGAAATAGTACAAATCACACAACTGCCAGCGGCTCGTCTTGGTCACATTGCGAAAGTAACCAAAAAGCCACTGGGTAAAAGGTTTTATAAGAATACAAATTATCCTAACTGCACTTTGCTGTAATGTGATGCGAACAATCGGAAAAATACTGGACTTACATCCTGGGTCGGGGGGAGCCCAGGAGACTCAAAGCCAAAGCAAACAAAGTGAGACTAAGTATCTCAGTACAGACAGTCTTAGGCACTAGTTAGTTTCCCCATAAGACTGAGCAAAACAGGCAATCGCCTTCAACAGTCAGGACTGGGTTAGAAAATGAGCAAAAATACTGGAGATCCCGTAGGAATCTATGGAGGAGAAGGTGTAAAAAAATCTTTCCCATCAGTGTGCCCTTTTCATCTTCCGGTCGCCATCCTTTCTGGCTACACACCATGCCCTGCTGAGCCTAACCATGCGCTGCTGAGCCCTAATAATAATAGCTTGACTGCACTGTATTGGGCAAAGTGTGCCTGCGACGAACAACTGGCATGGATTTCATGATGGTGCACACTTCTCGGAAGTGTATAAGGAAAGGTTCTACAGCAGCAGCTTTCTCTAAGTAGAGTTTGATTCATCTGAACCATTGTTTCCTATAGGCCACCCAAGATATGTTCACATGGTCGTCCAGACACACAGCTAAACTAATTATCTGGTAATCGTGAACAATTTTATTCTGTGTATGTTGCAGGAAAGAGTTGGGGAAATGGGCCACGGTATAGATTGAGCTCTTGTACCTACCCCGTAGCTACCACCTAAACCTTTTTCCAAGTCTGCACCACGTGTTTTCGATATTGCCAATAGATTTTAAAAAAAAAGACATCCATTAGATCCGTTATGTGCAAATTCCTCATGAACATTATTGTGGAAATCATAAATGCTACTATGTCCCGTACCCTGTTCTCCATCCTGTATGGATGTCCCCTGGTATGGGAATGGGACTGGAACCTTTAGGCAGCAAAATATTGAGCTTTCCCTTTAAATTTAGCATAGTGTGCGGGAGCGTGACCATACCTGCGAGCTCGGTTCCTCACTGCAGTCCCCTTTTCCACACAGCTGGGAACGGACCTACTAAAGACGGCTGTGCTTTGCGGCAGCTTCGTTTAACTTGTTTTATATATATTTTTTTTCAGTCTTCACCGGCCTCGGGTTCCTTGCCTTTCTAGCCGCATGTCGGTTGTGGGAGGGTTCACACGTTGCACCTCGTGCAACTGCTCTTTCCCGGCATCTGATCCCCGCGAACTCTGCCTGAAGTGTCTGGGGGACGGTCACTGGTGGGATGCGGCATCGTCTTTATGCCAAGGAAACTCATGAAAAGACTAGCGAGGTGGAGGGAAATATTTTCCAGATATTCGTCGGATCACATCAAGACCTTTGTCAACAAGTTGTCCAAGTTTCAAGAAAAGGTAAGTCCATTGTTTGCAAAGGAACCTCAGCAGGGGGACTCCTTTCCAGGGCGTTCTTCCACAGGGGGTGGGGTTGCTTAGACTCTAGTACTCGTGTCAGGCCTGAGGCTCAGAAAGCTACTGGCTTCTGCGCTGAGGGATCACAGGGTCCTTCTGGGACTGGCACAGAAGGGCACAAAAGCTCTTCCAACATATGCACGTGTGAGGAGCCTTTCGGTTCTGTGACCAGATATATGCCTGAGGGGGCGCCTTCATACAGTATGAGCAGGCTACCAGACAGTCGAACCCGCTCAAGTCATTCATCGTCGTCAAAGTCCTCACAGAGGACTGGTGCAAAGGACATTGCGCCAAACCCTCCCCCCCACCCCCAATGCAGTTCTGAGGTACAGGTGCATACACACAAAATGACAGTCCGCCACACAACAGGCACTGCAGGGCCTGCTGTTCACAAAATGGCGCAGAGTGAGGCGGCAGGCAGTGGGGTCCGGACTCTCGTCCTCGCGCACCATATGCATCATCGCAGTCAGAATGGGCTATGCAGGCAGGCAGTGAAACCCCCTCGCCCTGTACAGTGGAGCTCAAGTTAATGAGACAACTGGTCCCCACATCAGCAAGGCTACCTGTATCGGGGGGCAGCAAGTACAACAGTTCACACCCCAGCACCAAGATGAGCAGGTTGGGAGGTGTGGAGCCAAAGGCCCAGCGCCTATCAGGATTCCTCAGTGCAGCAGTCCTCAGCGCAACAATCCTCCCATGCTGCCTGCGAGGACAGATTCTTGGCATTCAAGAAGTCGCAACAAATTTCAGGGATCCTTAAGGGGCTTATCCGAGAGGTTATCCCACAAATGTGGCCTAAGGCATCTCTGTTGCTGCTCCCATAGGTGCTGCTGGGGGCATTGGCTCTGCTGCCGCCACTTTCTACACCGCCTCCTCCTCAGACACTGCCAGTTCCTGTAGCTGCAGTGGCGATGCTTGACATACTCGCACCTTACAGGGGCCGGATCAGGGACAAGGCCTGGATAATGGTGCGGATGATGGGGACAATGGCGAGAAGACCACCGCAGCTGCTGCTAATTCATTCCGTGATAGCATGGGGGACCTAGCTGAATTCCTAGGTGTACCGCCACCTGAGCAGGCACTACAGGATCCCTGGAGTTCTGGCGGAAATGTTGTTTCTGAGCTGCCAACAAATCTGGCATACCCCTGCAAAAAGGTGTGGTAATGTTAGTCAAAAAAAGTATGGCGGAAACCACATTCCGGGTCACAAATCAGCAAGTGCTTGAATGCGTGCTTCCAGCAGGTGGAAAGAGACGTGTAGTGGTGCTTTCAACACACCTGTAGCCTCACTCGTCTGTGGTAGCTGCAGCCTCTCTATACTCTAAACCCTCTGCTTCGGCAGCGGCTGCTTCATCCACCAACTGTCTCACAAAGGGGCACAAGCTATTGGAAAGCTACAGCAGGTATACCTCAATGATGGGCTTCACCTCAGACAGGCTAAAGCAGACACGATCTTGGTGACAGCCAATCGGAAATTGTGGAGGGAAATGGCCAACTTCACAGAAGATCTCCCATCGGACAGGCAGGCGGCCTTAAAGGCAGTTTGATATATATGGGGTGAGGTCCCTCTTTTTTTGTATGGGGAGCTTATGTCATGAGGGTATGTAACAGTTTATAGAGAACAGGGACATAGGCTACCCCGCCTGTCTGGCACTGGCCGGTAGTGTTTATAGCACAAGAGTAACCGATCATATCATTCGATCTGCACTTAAATTAGAGAGCACCAAAAATACATTTGTACATTTAACACATTTTATTATCTGATGTGGCATAAAAAGGCCTATTGAGGCCGTTATACATACATGATCATTTTCAAGCCCATTGTTTATGGGATTTTACACAAGGTATATCATATTTCATATTCATATAATATACAGTTTGCAATCGGATATTTTGCACTGTGGGGGTTAGTACTAGTCGTGACTTAGAATATGGTCGTTATAACCAATACATCTGTCTATTCGACACTTGTGCTTCTGGCATGAAGTGAAAGATTTTGTGTTCTGATGCCGTCTTCAGGACTGTGGAAGTGGATTGGATGGTGTCACTGGTGTACCCCAATTATGGAACATCTAAAGGATTAAAGGAATAAAATCAGTACAGTGGTGTCTCTCTACAGGAAGATAGTGCCTGGGGTGTGTGCTATAAAGGGTCCTACCTGTGCACTTGATATCAGTGTCACAGGAATGGAGAAGATGTGCAGAATTCTTCTCTGTAGGTGCCTTCGGTGCACCTCTGGTTGTTGGATCCTGTATAGATCAGGTCTGGTATGTATCAAATTTAGCTGCAGAAATAAAGGATTCTATCAGCTTTTTGTTGTCATATTGTTATTCAAAATACACCGCACACTAGGACCCGCTGCAATTTTAGGCGTGCAGTCCTTTGGTGCATTATTGGTGGCATTTCTTAGTCTAAAGAATGCCCGGTAGTGGCTTATGAATATTGCTCATAGTGAAAGAATAGCCTGCTGTTTCTGTCAGCATGTGGCCATTGGAGTGCATTCTGATTTTAAAATGCCCATTGATGGCATGTGATTTATTCACATATAACGCATTGCCTGATGTAAATGTCAGCAGGTCGCCATTTTGTTACACAGGGCACTGGCTAGCTTTTTTAGGAGCTAGTGCGTGCCGAGTGGTCATTTTAAAAGGTAGCCCCCGAGGTTCGCCTACGGGATTGAGAAGACAAACTGCTTCTACGGTCTTGGTATCGTCTGATATAAGTGCCGCTATGGAGTGAAACGCTCTCTTACCTCTGTCAGCTTCTGGCTCGAAGAGCTGTGTCTGCAGTGCTGGCTGACAAAGGGCGCATGCACATTCTATTTCATGGTCACGTTGCGTGTTGCTACGCGACCATGGATCGTGATGCGCATGCGCTGGGGATCAGTGCTGGTGTCTCTACGGGCCGTGAGTTGTCACCATGCTTACACAGAGTTACTCCTGTCACTGAATGGTCCCGTTACCTCCTATTTGTGGCATCATTTGCATGAAGCTCCTGATTGTATCTCGCTTCGGTGACAATAAATGTTAGTGTGAACAATTGTTTGTTGTAACCTTTTGTTTGTGAGAAATGCCGCAGTATGTGCAGTAGTGCACCAATCATGTCGCAAAATATCTGAATCATCCATTGACATACCGTGTTATTCGTACCTGGCATGTTATGTTTTTTGCTGCTTTATACATATTTGGCATAGTTCAAACAAATTGACAATTAGGATGACACTTGATATGCGCATGGACACTTTTCTTGATAGTGTACTTTACAGTTAATCAGCTGGTTTGTGGCTGTGATCCGGACATGCATAAGTTAAAATAGCACCAAGATGTACATATTTCATGCATTTAGATTCGTGGTTACCATCTGAGTGATACCTTTGTACTCATTGTGTACATTGTGTGAGCTTATTAGTGGTTGGGTCTTTTAGAAGAACAGGTTCCATTCAATGCAGACATTTAGCCCATTTTTTACCGTATCTAACCGGTGTATCCATTTTTGCTCCAGTTTCCTTAATTCTAAGTCTCTGTCGCCACCTCTAGCTTTAGCATTGATGGTTTGGATGATACACCATCTCAGTTCTGTGTATTTGTGTTTTTCTTTAGTGAAATGTGCCACCATTGGTTTGTCTTCGATCATATTCTTAAGGCATGATCTGTGTTCACATATCCTCTGCCTAACTTCATGCATGCTTTTCACTATATACATTAGGTTGCACGGGCATTTTATCATATAGATGCTCCATTTCGTAAGGCAGTTGGAGAAGGTTTTGTACTTCCAGATGGTTCTGTTCAGCTTGACTTCCTTTTGGTCTTGTGTTAGATGGCACACTGAGCATTTTCCACAGCGGTAGTGTCCCACTACAGGGGGGAGATGCCAAAGTGTGGTTTAGTCTGGTCTCTTGGGTCTCTCGGTTGGGTAAGTATTTACCAGATGGTGTTTTAGGTTTTTGTTTCTTTTGAACATGAATCTTGGTGTTTCTGGCGTAAAGGTGTCTGTAGCAAGTTCCAACGGGTTAGGATGGTTTTCCTGATGGCGTTGCTGATTGGTGAAAATGTGGTTACACATGTCATTTTCTCTGTTTTTCTCTTACACGTTTTGTTAGGCAGTCTGTTCTGTTGGTATTTCTCGCTGTCTTACATGCTTTTCTGATGATTGCTGACGGGTATCCTCTCACTTTTAGGCGGTTCTCTAAATCTTTTCCATGATGGTCGTATTCTGGTATTGTAGTGCAGTTTCTCCTAATTCTCAAAAACTGCCCAAAAGGTAAATTATCCTTGAGGGCTTGTGGGTAGAAGCTTGTGAACTTTAATAGTGTGTTTTTGTCTGTAGGCTTCCGGAACAGAGTGGTTGTGATTTTGCCATCCTCTCCTCTGAGAATGTTTAAGTCCAAAAATGCTATTTTGGTGGTGTCATGATGCATTGTGAAGTTGATCCATGTATCGACGCTGTTGAGCCACGTGTGGAGATTTAGGCGTTCCATAGGAGTGCCTCTCCAGATAGTGAAGATATCATCAATATATCTTACCCACCCCACTAGTTGCTTCCTGTAGATATTGTTCTCATTATAAATGAAATAGTTTTCCAGATTGTCCATGCACACATTTGCGATGTCGGGTGTGAATGTTGAACCCATGCTTGTGCCTCTGGTTTGCTGATAGAATTGCCCCTGGTATATAAAGTAGTTCTATGTTAATGCCAGGAGGATGCATTCTTGGATGAAGGAAGTGGGTGTGGACACATCTGATCTCCTGTCTGAACATTCCTTGAGTATGTGAATACACTCTTTTTGCGGTATGCTTGTATAAAGCGTTTCCACATCGAAGGTGACAACTGTGTCCTGTTGGGAGGTCTGAATATTGTTTAGGCGGTGAATCATTGCTGTCGTGTCTTGGATGAAGGATCTCCTTTTTCTGACACAGGGTCTGAGGAAAACATCTGTATAAATCGATAGTAGCTCTAGAAGTGATCCAATGGCAGACACTATTGGTCTTCCCGGTGGCTTGACAGCGTTTTTGTGGATCTTGGGAATGCAATAGAATGCTGGTATGACTGGGTGTTTTTTAATGAGGAAGGCTTTCTCGTCTTCATCGATCCAACCTTGTGTGCTTGTAACGCTCACCTGATTCCCGCAGAGGCGCCGGTCTTGACTGGGTGAATGCTGTATCTTCAAAGGTGATGTGTAACACACGGTTGGCTCTTTGGGCTGGACCTCTGTGCACTGTATGTCTGACTCGAAGAGTAAGATGTCTGCAGATAGAAAATATGGGATTAATGAACTGGGGTTATTGGGTGCCTCTCTCCTCTTCCCTTTCTCTTCTCCTGTAGAACCCCAAAGGTTAACACCCTCACCTTAGGTAAGTGAACCCCGAGCTCTCCATCTGCCTCGGGGCAGGGTGCCGTAACCAGTTTCTTCACTGGATAAGGGTGCAGTCCTCTTGACCTCAGAGGACTGCTGTCCATCGTTAACTGCACGAACGGTAAGTTCTGGGCACTTCAAATGTCTTAAAAGTCTTTTGTAATGATATCTCTTGTTTTGCAGGGTTCCGGCGATGGCGGATGGCGGGCTGATCAGAGTTGAGGATCGAACCCGCGTGAGGAATAGAAGCGCCTGGAAGCACGTAAGTAAGCGCTTGTAGCCTGCTTCACGATGCGCACTAACTGTCCCTTTTATCTTGCAGGTACAAGTTCGGAGCTTTAGAGAAGCTGAAGGGTGCTGGAATACCCACTGGATTCGGCGTGGGAAGGAGTAATGGCACGTGAGTAATAAAGTTGCCCAAAGTCTTTAAACGCACCTTCTTTTGTCTTTCAGATGCGGGATGCAGCGCCGAAGGCCTCCGGAGCGTGCGAAGAGCTGGTAAGCTTTTGTCTTTCAGATGCCGGAATGCAGTGCGAAGACCTCCGGAGCATGCGAAGAGTAGGTAAGCCTTTGTCTTTCAGATGCCGGAATGCAGCGCGAGGCGTTGGTGACAGCCGATGGACCAGGTAAGAGATGCGCTGCCACTGAAGACCGTAGTGCTAACCTGTTCTTTCTTTGTCTTTACAGGTGCTGCTGAAGACTGGATTCCAGGATGGTAAGCCTTTGTTCCCTTAGGCCCAGGATCAGAAGCAGAAGACACTATGAGCGTTCTGCTGCAGAGAATGCAGAATAACGCAAAGCAAGATTCATCCATCGGGTGTGGTTTAAATAGCCTCCTGTAGTGCTTAGGTGTCTCCTCCCACAGCCGCGCCTAGGTAAGAAAAGAGTTCCTGCTTTCCAGAAGAGTTCCAGTGTTCTGAACCTAGGGAGTGGCTCCTGCCCCACCCAACAGGAAAAGTAGTCCCAAACAGAAGAGGATCAGGGGTTCAACTGGCAGGTAAGTAAGCAGCATGGTCTGCTGCAGGTAAGTCCACCCAAGCATTATGAGCCCGGCGCTTCCAGCGCTGGGACTGGGCATCTTTATGAGCCTGGTGCCACTGGCGCCAGGACAGGGTCCAAAAGGTCCCAATTGGGACTGGCTGGCACTCGGAACCGGGGTTATGGGTCTGCTTCCAAGGGAGTCGGGCAAGTCCTGATCTTTTGGAAGCAGAGATCATGACAGTGCTGGCATAGAGCATAAGGCTTTTGATCTCTTCTGAGATGCGTGTGGTGGGGTTATAGTCTAGTTTTTTGTAGAGCCGGATGTCGCTAAACTGTTTGGGGAAAGGATCGATATGAAGAAATACACAAAGGACTATGCCGCCTCCCTTGTCGGCTGGGTTTACTAGGAACAGGTCATTGGTTTCTAGGTTTTTAGTGCTTTTCTTTCTGTTTGTGTGAGGTTGTCTCTGAAGTTGTTTTTAGTTTTGAAGATGGTCTCCATTTATCTGAGTATCCTATTTTCAAAGGTGAGTATCTCTGAGCACACCATTGAGGTAATTGGGGTGAAGTTAGACTTTTCTGATTTCCACCTCGGTATCGAAACAGTCCGCCTTGCTTTTTTGAACAAAACTAAGTCCTCGGCCACTCGGCACGTACTAGCTCCTAAAAAAGCTAGCCAGTGCCCTGTGTAACAAAGAGAGACACCACTGTACTGATTTTATTCCTTTAATCTTTTAGATGTTCCATTAATGGGGTACACCAGTGACACCATCCAGTCCACTTCCACAGTCCTGAAGACGGCATACGAACACAAAATCTTTCACTTCATGCCAGAAACACAACAAGTGTCGACTAGACAGATGTATTGGTTATAACAACCACATTCTAAGTCACGACTAGTACTAACCCCCACAGTGCAAAATATCCAATTGCAAACTGTATATTATATGAATATGAAATATGATATACCTTGTGTAAAATCCCATAAACAATGGGCTTGAAAATGATCATGTATGTATAACGGCCTCAATAGGCCTTTTTATGCCACATCAGATAATAAAATGTGTTAAATGTACAAATGTATTTTGGTGCTCTCTAATTTAAGTACAGATCGAATTATATGGTCGGTTACGCTTGTGCTATAAACACTACCGGACGGTGCCAGACAGGCAGGGTAGCCTATGTCCCTGTTCTCTATAAACGGCCTTAAAGGCAGACCTGGCAGAGGCAAAGGGGATCGCACAGGATATGCTGGAGGTGTCTGTGGCATATCGATACAGTGAGTAGAGGTATATGTATAGAGGTTGACACGCGCAGAACTGTTTGGATGCATGCAACCAAGTTCTCCACATATGTGCAAGAAAGAATAATTCACCACCCCTTTGAGGGATCAGTATTGTTCCATGCTTCGACGGATCAGGAGCTTACAAAGAAGATGTGCACTCAAACGGCCAAGTCCCTTGTAATCCTCACAAAGCCCTCCACAAAACTGTACACTCTGGGTCAGAACCGACTGCAGCATAAGGCCAGAGTGTTCAGAGGCTTCAGGACTTTCAGGAAAGGACATCCTGTCAACCAGACAGATCTCCTAGCTTGCATAGGAAGAAACAGCAGCATCTCTCTACCAAGGCATTCTCTCAACCCCCCCTCTCCTCGTCTTCAGCCTAAGACTCCAGCAAAAACTGATAGAAAAGTCCAGGTCCGCAGCTCTCCCGTGGGAGGCAAGCCATCTCTGTTCTGGGACAACTGGCGTCTCATTTGCAACAACCCATGGATCCTTTCTATAGTCCCGATCGGCTCCCCAGCACTACTCGGGGCGATTGCTCAACTCTGCACAGATCAGGCAGTCAAAACCGTTTCCTCCCCAGCTGTCCGTCCGTCCCCTCCGCCCCCCGGACAGGGGCACTGGGGATTTTATTCCAGGATATTCAATATTCAGTCCCCAAGAAGAAGCAGGCTGGCCTGAGGGTAGTGGTTGATCTTTCGTTCCTCAATCCTTTCCTCCCCTAGCGATATTCAAGATGGTGATGGCAGACCATATTGCAGAGGCACTCCACGAGGGAGAGTGGATCAGCACCCTGGACCTAAAGGATGCATATCTGCACGCCCCTATTTTTCAGCCGCACAGAAGGTTCCTATGATTCACTTCGATGGGCCATCCTCTTCAATACAGGGTGCTGCCTTTTGGTCTCAACTCAACGCCCTGTATTTTTACGAAAATCATGAACACAATTGCAGCCCTGCTCGGGGTCGAGGGACAGACACCATCTGTATCCTTGCCTCGACTACTATCTAGTCAGGGCCAGTTCCCCAAAGAGGGCACAACATTCCTGTCAGAGACTTTGACTCACTGCACCAGCTGGGTTTTTCTCTCAATCAGCAGAAATCTCAGCTATCTCCTACACAGAATATTCTTTCTGGGAGCCAAGTGGGACACAGTGGCTCACTGGGTTTCCCCACGCAGGACAGGCTTTCGACATCGAGACGGCAGTACGCCACTTCTTGACCAGGCAGGTTACATCTGCTTGGTCGTTCCAACATCTCTTGGGGCTTCTATGCTTGTGCATCTTAACAGTGCCTCATGCCAGGTTGAAAATGAGGCGAATTCAGATTCACCTAACATCGGTCTGGGATCAGGAGACTGGTTGCCAGTCAGACCAACTGCCCATTACGGTGGCACTCCATCAGGATCTCTGGTGGTGGATCGAGCCCAGCAATGTGACCAGAGGTGCTCCGCTTTGGCAAGTAAGTCCTTCAGTAGTGACACAGATTCATCCCTGAGTGGCTGGGGAGCCACCTTTTGGAGACAATTAAATTCATGGAGTATGGTGCACACAGGATTTGCAGCTTCACATAAATGCGCTGGAACTCAGGGTGATTGGCCTAGCACTGAGGGTTTTTCTTCCTCAAATACAAGGCAAGGTAGTCGTGTTGAGAACGCACAGCTCAACTTCCATGTTCTACATGAACCAACGGAGCACCAGATCCACAACACTGTTAGATAGCGGTGGAGATCTGGGAGTGGGCATTGTTGACAGCATACTGCTCAAAGCAGTTAATTTGCAGAAGGACAATGTTACACCACTACTGCGGATGAATAATCACGGACAGAAAACAGAATGTAGTCAAGAAATGGAATGTAGTTCCGTTTTCTTTTTTGAACCCCTAACTGGAGTCTCCTTACAGGCAACCTTTTCCTTTAGACAACCCCCCCATCTGTAGAAGGTACAGATAGGACGGTAATTAGAATAAAAGAGCAGTGTACCAATTGGTGAGCGCCAAGCTATAAAGGAGAAAGGAAGAAGGCAAGTAATGGAAATGAAGAAACAATATCCAAGACATGGAACAAGAACTGGCCTGATAGCTGAACGCTATCTCCTTTATCCTATGTGAGGTAAGACTGCACTATCTTTGATGTAACTAATGGAAAAGGATGGAGTCCTCGCCATTGGAAAAATAAGGAACCAGCAAGAGAAAACATCCAGGACGTCCGAAAGGATAAAATAATAAAAAGGGAGGGTTACTAAGGACCTACCTGGGCAGAACGAGGACACTCTAACGAGTCTTCTGATCACCAGATCCCAGCAGAGCGTCATTCTTCTGAGTGGTCCCAAAGTCAACTTCACAGGAACACAAGAAAAAGAAAGTTAAGTAAATCTGATAAAATCCAAGGCCAAAGGAATCCGGAATATAATCCAAAGAGGCAGTGCGAGATCCAAATGTTGTGGTCTGTTTGCAGCAATGTCTTGTGTCCTTGTTATGTAAACCAGCTTGTTGGGAATAATCAGAAACAATGCAGCGGAGTGGCGAGGAAGTGGTGCAACTGGGTGGCGAAGAGTTAATGGCACGGGGCGGCGAGGTAACGGTGCTGCGGAGCGGCAAAGTTAATGCTGCAAAGCGGCTAGGAAATGGTGCAGCGAAAAAATTAATGCTGCATCAAGAAATTGTTGCCACTGGGCAGCAAAGAGTTAATGCACACAGGGCCGCGAGGTAATTGTGCCACAGGGCGGTGTTGAAGCAATGCGCGAAGCGGCGAGGAATTGGTGCCATGATGAGCTGATGCCGTGGAGCGGCGAGGAATTGGAGCCGCGAGGTGGCAAAGAGTTGATGCCACGGAGCAGCAAGGAAGTCCAAATGTGGAAAGCAACAGCGTTGCAAAGCTACACCGAATAGAACTGCTAAAGGATATTTGTGTAGCTTAAATCAGAAGCACTGATACCCGGAAGCGTTCTGTATTTATGCAGCAGCCGGAAGTATGTCAGGGTAGCATGGGCTTCTCTTGTAGGGTATGCATGGAGACAGTGGAACCATCGCTTCGGGAAGAAGTGAATGCAGATAAAGCAGCAGAACAGTCCCTTAAGCGCCACGGGAACCACCACCTGTGTAAAAGGGATGGAGGGGGGCTTAAGCCATTTAGCAAACATGCTGGGTCTAGCACATTGTGTTGTGATAGACAACAATTCAGATGCAGACAGGCTCAGCAGTCTAGGCAAGAACTGCAAGTGAGAACTGCGAGTGGGAACTCCAAATGAAGTCCCTCACGCCAAACTTCACTCTATGTGGGTTTCCACACGTGGATCTATTTGCATCACAATGCAATGCCAAATGTCATCAGTTTGCATTATGGGAGGGGCTGTGGATCAATTGCTAGGTTTCCATATCAGCTGGAACCATCTTCATGCCTATGAGCCCCCCCCCCCACCACCACTGCACCGCTGTTACAAATGGTCATATGCAAATTCAGGACCTTGGTGAACTGCAAAATGGTCCTAATAGCCCCAAGGTGGCCCTTGCAGGTGTGGTCCTCTTCCCTGCTGCAGTTGGCGACATGGGGCCCAAGCATCTTGCCAATCAAGTCACAGTGAGTCCTATCGCAGCAAGTGGGACTCGTAGTCCACCCTGACTCCGGAGGGGCTGGCGCTAGCAGCCTGGCTCCTTATCGGGTAAAGCTACAACACTGGAAGCTATTGGATGTAACCTTCGCACAGGGTTTGAAATTGAGGGGGAGCTGGGAGCTACTTAGCTCCTACAAGAGCCTACTTAACTTCAAACAAACAGTTACCAGGAGCTACCTTTGGCTCTGTGCATTGGGGACACTCGATAAAAAAACATTAGGCGACACATACAACATCTTAAGCATAAGGGGGCATAAATAATGGATACAGTTATATGTTTACATTTTATGTGGAAGTTAGATTTCCGTAACGCTGTGTACTAGCTCCTCGTTTTCCAGTGGTAGCTCCTGGTGACTGGTTACTGCTGGATACCCTGGTGCTGCTTGTAGCTTCTGCTTATTAAGTCTTAATTTGTAGCCCTGTTCGCATCATTCCGTGTGCTCAAACAGTACACCTCAAACCAGTACAAAAGCAAGTGGGCCATGGCTTGGCTTCTGGACGAAGGATAATCAAATTGACCTGCTCACCTGCCCCCTCAACGAACTGCTGTCCTTTGTGGCACATCTTGCTCACACAGGGGTTCAGATGAACACGTGCCGCACTTGGCGGCCATAGGGATCTACAAAAATACAAATTACAGTCTTCACGGCAGCCAATCGGGTGGTCAAAATCCACCTTAAGGGACTGTCTAAGTTATTTCCTCTGGTACACAGACCTCACCCAGTCTGGGACCTAAATATAGTTTTGGCGGCTCAAGCACACAAGCCGTTTGAACCTATGGACTCCATAGACATGAAGTGGGCACGCTCAGGGACAGTCTTGCTAGTGGTGCTTACTTGAGCCTGAAGAATTAGCGAGATCCAGGCGCTGTTGGCATGTGAACCGTTCACAGGATTTCACAAGAATAGAGTGGTGCTTAGAATGCAACCCCAATTCCCCCCAAAGATAGTTTCACCTTTTCACATAAACCAGGAGATCTGCTTGCTGGTGTTTGTTCCAAACCCTCATTCAGAGGCGGAAAAGCACTACACACACTAGATCTACAGAGGGTGCTCATGTTCTACCTCTCGCGTACGAAAGCACTCATAAAAACAGTAGCATTATTTGTCACATTCAGTGGCTCTACGCTGGGAGCGCAAGCGCCCAATGCGTATTTAGCAAGTTGTATAGTCTCAGCCATCGTAGATGCCTACAAAGTGCAGAACAAGAGTGTTCCGAAAGGGATTCATGCGCACGCTGTAGGAACAAAAGCAACAGTGGTTGTGTTCCAAAGGCATGCATCCTGGGATGTCATCAGCAGAGCGGCTACTTGGGCCACTCTGTCATCCTTTGCAAACACTACTCTTTGGATCCCAGCTCCAGGACAGATGCAGCCTTCGGGCAGGTGGTTCTAAAAAACATGTTTGCATCCTCAGCCTTGCAGGACCTCCCCACAAAAGAAAGGGTTATGTTGAAATTACCCATACAGGAGGGAGGAAAGGGGACAGGGCCTAGAAGTTATAAAATATTATTCACTGTAGTGACTACAATACTCCTAGTCCATCGTCACCTTTCCTCCATACGACCCACCTTCCATCCCCCATTAAGTTGGAGCTTAGCTCACTGTCCAAGGACCTCGGATAATGGTGTTGCGCCCCACACACTATGCTAAATTTAATGGGGAAGCCCAATATTTCGCTGCCCAGAGGTTCATACAGGATGGAGGAAGGAGTACTATGGGCTAGGAGTATTGTAGTCACTATGTTGAGTAACATTTTATTTCCTATCTGGAATCTTCTATGGAGCGTTGTCAGCCAGTACTGTACCCTAGAATATAATGATCAAGTAATTTCTAGCTATTCTTGGATGTTCCCACAGACTGGTTAAACCTAGAAATTACATCTTTTCACTGGAACGTGGTGGTATCATCCTGTGAAGGTGAAGGCCATGGGCTTCCATCTGGCCCTTTGAGCCTTTATGTTCACCCGAGAGGCTCTATTCTTGTATGAAATACTAGTTTAGTGGGTAAAAATGTTGACGATCTTCTTTACTTTTATGCCTCTCTAGAACCCAAGAGAGCTGTGTGCTTTGCTGCCAGAATATTATTCTAGATTAGCTCTAGCGCCTACAGTTAGTATCTGGAATATTTAAAATTCTGATGCTTGTTAATCTGCTTAGAATCACGTGCTGTGCATATGGTCCAACATCCAGTGGTAACCGCGGAGTATTGCATCTTGTCTTTCGGGGACCGAAAGGGGACGTCGGCATAGACGTGTCTGTAACACTATCCCTATCGTGACGTGTGTAGTACCCAAAATCCCTCACGCACCGGCGTCCCTGAGATTGTTTTTTTCCCCCCCAGATAACTGGTCGCTCTATAGCGGAGCTCTTACTAGAGACATTGTTTATCTTTACTGAATTGTTGGTTTATTCCCCGTTAAGTCCCTTCGCCCAATAAGAACATCTTCGACGAAGACTACGGGGGAATCGTCTACAGCTGTGGATTTCGGCGCCTAAGATCCGGCGGCTGGATTTTCCACGTGGTCGCATAGGCAGTATTCTGATTTTCTTCATCTTGATCGTGCAAGCCCTACAGAGGGATGTCGTCAGCAAAGTTGGTAAACCATATCCATTTGTGTGTGTGTGTGTGTGTGTGTGTGTGTGTGTGTGTACACATATGTGTACATACACACTTTCCATTTACTGCTCCCAGCTTCACTGCTGTAGTGTTTATTTGGTAGTTCTACTTGCACAGCCGTGCATGAGTGTTGCTATCCTTCTGCCCCTAGTGGCTTATATATGCTTAATCATGTACACACTTTGGATAGTCTTTTCTCTGCTTAATGCATTCAGAATTGGTCAAAGGGGCACAGGATTTTAATCCCAGGTGGATCTTCATCGTGGTCAACTCAATACCTATAATTTACAATAGAGATGTAGTGTGATTGATGTTTACTTGCTTGTCCTTCTATTCTTCCCCCATACCCAATATCCGTTAATCATATACGTTTGTATTTATTAAATTTGTATGTAGCGCTTTACGCCAAAGTGCTTTACAAGAGGACAATGGAGAATATAATAAGCACTGTAAAACATGTGAATCAAGTAACAGAAAGCAATACATGTAACAATTTACAACAGTTTACTTGAATGCTGTGGTGTGACATGAGTGATGTAGACTGTAGTGAGAGAAGTAACAAGGAGTTAGGATGGGTGGTAGGATCGATATGAGAGAGGTAGCAGAAGATGGCAGGGTGGGGATTGGAGGAGATAGGATTTTAGAGAAGTGCTGAAAGAGGTGGTCGGAGGAGATAAAGCAGATAGGGAGAGGGAGACGGTTCCAGTGGAAAGGAGCAAGTAGTCGGAAGGAAGGGAAGAAGGATGAGGCACAGGGTGATGGAAGAGGAGTGAGTAGGAAAGGTTCGGCAGAGCGGAGGGGGCGAGAAGGGGTGTAGAAAGTGAGGGGGGAGGACAGGTAGGGTGAAGCAAGACCATAGGTGGCTTTGAAGACGAGACAGAGGAAATTAAATTTGATCTGGGAGTGAAAGGGGAGCCAACCTAAGGAGGAGAGAGAAGAGGAGGTTAAATCATAGGGTGAAAGAAGAAAGAGACTGGAGGTACATACTGATGGTAGATCCAAACACATGTTCTTTTATTTGTTTTTTCACAGATTGTGGCAAATTGTATTTTAATTACTACATGCCATAGGAAATCGAATTACTTTTTTCAGGTCTCACTTTTTGGGTGAATTACAATGTGTGATAATTGCTTTTTGATGCAAAGTAACAGCCTTGATAAAGACCTGCATTAAGGTTGAAACACGTGTCGGCTGTCCATTGTAACACAATACCTTTCTGAAGCAGGTTTAACCTGCACTGATGTTATAGCCTGAATACTTTAAGATGATATATGAAACCACATTCTCCACTAAAACATCTGTTCCACACGCATCATTGCATTGGGTATTTGGTTAATACCTGGGGTTTCAAAGAGGGTTCAGTACAATTGACCAGAGTTATAGATTATACCTGTTGTATTTAAAATATGTAAGCCGCAGGAAATTGACATTAGATGTGGCCTTAGATTTAGCTCCTGCCATTGATGGTTTTCCGCCCCGCAATCTTTGGGCCAACCTTGCGACATGCATATACCCCAGCTATTTTTAAACCCAATAAGAGCTGTGTATACAGACAACACAGCAATGGCCAGATGGGGCCTTAAGGGGGCGTGCACCCCTAGCCTTTAAAGTAGATAAAGAAATCTGACAGGGGTGTGTCCTGGGCCCCACCTTATTTTCACTATGCATTAATGGAAACTTGAAAGCCGACCCACCAGCCCTAGGCGGAGATGGAATAGGAATATTTCTTTTAGACAATGAAGTCCTGATTTCTACGATACTATCCGGCCTTCACAAGCAACTTAATCTTGTCTCTAAAATGTGCAAGGCAAAGGAGTTGGAAATAAAGTATGCTAAAACTAAGGGGCTGGTGTCCGAGAAATAAGAGATTCAAATGAAAAATATGTATACGTAAATGACAGACACTGAAGTGCGTTGAATCGAGCAAAAGGTGGATGGGACGAACACGTCAAAATTAGCAACTCCACCTTGACAAAATACATCACAGCAGTCACTAGATTTGCAGGTGCTAATGGAAATAGGAACATGAACTCTGACCTGTTTTCAAAATGAAAGCAATGCACCGGTTTTCTGATATGGGGCAGAATTTAGGGGTCATTGGAAAATCTGTAGTTTCATAATTTCAGAAAAGAAGTTTTTGAAACAAATATTAGGCTTACTGAACTCCACACCCACAAGAGATTTTCATAGTGAACTAAGATGGGACTGGGTATGATGAATTAGCCATCAAGCACAATCGTCGCATCATCCTCGGATTTAACATCTGGTTCGATGAAGAAACCACAACCACACAAAAATCTTTAAACGCCCAACTAGCAGCAATGAATCTACAACTAGTCAAAGGAGCACCACACTCTGCAGGGCATACACTTGATGCAATCTTCGCCAATAAAGAATTAATTACCACGGGACCCCCAATTCAAATACTCTGAAGCGACCACCTCATCATTCCAATAATAATCACAATGGCCATTCCAATAAACAAGCAACAAGACAAACCACTGACCACCATGAAAAGAAACCGGAGAACCATCAAAAACTCCAACTAAACTGAACTCCTGGAACTCTGCAAACCACAAGCAACAATTATAGAAGAAGCGGACCTAGACAAAAAAGCAGCTTTATGCCACACCTGGATCATAACAACCCTTGACGACCTCGCCAAAGAAAAACCTTTCATTCCCTCATGTACAAAAACAATGGCAAAATGGTTCACCCCACTGCTCGGCGCCATGAAAAGAAAAAACTAGAATCAGAATGGAGGATCAACAACACCACTGTAAACAAACAGAAATTTATGCACAGACCCGCTCATACAAAAAGGAAATACAAAAAGCGAAGAGGAAACACTACAACAACTGAATGTTCAAAGCACCAAACACCCGAAAAGAAATCTTCTGAATCATTAATGAAATAAAAAAACACTGGGGTGCTACACGCCGATTCAATCAACAAAACTATGCAATGACCTAGGAGACCACTTCAAAAATAAAATCATTAGCATCCAACAAACCATACAAAACTGACCACACGATCACACTACAGATCCCACCTATCATGAGGAACATCCAAACAAATTACGAAGCTTTCCCTTAATATCAGTGGAGACTTTCGTCAAACTGGTAAATCACAGCAACAAATCGGGCTCTCCCGAAGACCCCTGCCCCCCCTGGACATATACAAATCAATTCTCAAACAAGTAACTCCCATGGAATACCATAGGAATGTCCTCAACCTTTGGATCTCAACAGTTAAAGTATCGCAGGCCTTCAAATCGGCATACATTAGGCCGTGCTACTCAAAGACACAACAGGAAACTTAGAGGACTTATCCAACTACAGACCCATCTCCAATATCCCCTACTTAGCCAAACTGCTACAAACGTACATTTACAAAAAAAAACAAGAATTCATAGAAGAGTAGTGCCTACTAGACCAGGCACAAGTTGGCTTCAGACCAATGAGAGGAACTGAATCAGCTCTCCTCAATATGGGATGACCTAAAAGCAAACGGAGTCAAACAACAGTACTGCCGTGATACTTTTAGACATATCCGCAGCATTCAACACAGTCAAACACGACATCCTCATAACGAGATTAGAAGGACTGGGAAGAACAGACACTGCCCTTCTATGGATCAATTCCTTCCTAACAAACAGAACGGAAACCGTATGGGTGAAACCTTTCAAGTCCAACCCAAGAGACTCCACATACGGAGTACCACAAGGATCCTCTTTCTCCCCACTTTTATTCAACATCTGCCTATATATGCAAATCATCAAAAGACACAGCTTCACCTGCTACAACTACGCCGTCGACACACAAATAATCTTCAAAATACAAGGCACCCGAGAAGAAAACACACCACTAGAAAACTGCCTTTGTGATCTATTCAATTGGATGAACTTGAACCACCTCAAAATTAACCCAGGCAAAACGGAGATAATGATCGTCACAAAAAACGGAGGAGACATCAACTAAATCCCTTGGCCAAGAGAACTCTGTACGACCCCATCGCAATTGTAAACATTTTTATTTTTAAACCTGGGTAAACCACAAGTAAACGCTCTACTCAAGAAATGCTTCTTTCTCCTGCGAGCAGCAAAAAGGATCCTACCGTTCCTGTCATTTGCCAACAAAACACTTGCCATCATTGCTCTGGTCATGTCCAGAGGAGATTATGCCAATAGCCTATACCTGGGTATACCTGAACGACTTCTAAAACAACTACAACATATACAAAATGCCGCAGCCAGATTCCTTCTCAAAATACCCAGAAGAGAACACATCACACCTGCGCTAAAAATGCTACATGGCTACCAATAAAACAACGAATAAAATTGAAATCAATGTGCATCATGCACAGAGCAATACACAACCAAGGCGCAGAATTCCTGAGAGATAAATTACGCATAAACTAACTGACAAGAATGCTCCGATCAAGCAACGACATCCGCCTGGAACCGAAACCCTACAACAGAAGAAAACTCTGAAGATCCTCTTTCTCTCACCAGGCACCGAAAACTTGGAATGACTTACCAAAGAATATATGGAACAAAAAAAAACACCTAGTATTCAGGAAACTGCTCAAATCCTGGCTCTTCACTGCATTCTAAAGACCAGCCACAAGAATGCCCACACGGCTTAAACAACAATGAATGTAGATACCGATCCGGTTCCCACCAACCAACCGAATACAAACAGAATCCATAGAACGCAGTCCACCACATACTATAAGACATAATGAGAGATAGCGACAAGAGAAGGGCACGAAAGGCTGAACACATGGGCCGCCCCCTTCTTGTTTATCGATCCCCCTGAGCGCCTGGGGACCGACTCCGTTGGTGACAGTGACAGTGAGCGATATAAACTACCTTTAACATCTAACATTTGTATCACAACTTCATTTGTACTTATTCTACAGCCCTCGCTCCCTCCTAAGATAGGCCTGGCTGCTCTGTCTACGCTACCATGAACTCAGGTGGTACAGCCTTGTACTAGGAGTGGAGTCTTGCACTGCCTCAGTTGAATGGTCTTGGTAAGCCCTTAGTTGGACTTCGGAGAGACTGTCCTAACGCTGGTGGCAGCGGTGGGATAAATGTGGATTGCATTATATTGATTATTGATATACTTTGTCCAAAGGGAGCGCCGCACTAATACCTAAAATTCTTTTAGGCATAGGTGCCTCTCTCCCTATACGGGACTCTCAAATCTAGCTGTGTTTTAGGATTGTACTGAACTATTCAATTGTTTCTCAAACCCAGCGAATATGGTACTATACTTAACTGCTCTGTTGGGTGTGGGCCTCTCTCCCACTGTACAGTACTCTCAAATCGAGCTAGTTTCGCACCATGTAGGATTCCCAAAATCTAGGCATTCGGTATTACTCTGAAGATTAGCTGCAAAACATATAACCGATTAACCAAAAAGCTCACATTTTTTCGGCATACTAACTAACTCAAACTAACACAACCACCTCTCGCACTGCAAGCCGCATGCACTTCACCACACCGCAAACAACAGCACACGAGGACTGACATCGCTCCGATACTTTCACCAATGCTTAGTGCATGGTGTATACTGAGATGAAGCTGCCAACAGAACAGCACTCCTCTCACTATCCTACTCCCTCTTCACCCTACTAACACATCCCACCTTCTCATTTACAGATCCGCCAGAGCACCTAGGGACCAACTCCATTGGTGACGGTGCGCAGTACAAATACCTTTAACATTTATTAAATTCCGATTAGGAATACTGCCTGTTGCTGTGATCTTAAAAACATGGAATTTCTGATGCATGTCCAATATGTCATGAGAATAAAGAAAACATACAGCTTTTTGTTTCTCTGCTCTCAAAATGATATTTTGGATACAGAATTTGACAGCCTGTCTAAATAACTACATTGCCAATGTTCTCACACTGAAGTTATGCAAAGAGACAACAAGCCCGGATGTGGTTTTTGCTGTCTCTTAACTACCTAAAATCCACCTGGTGCACTAGAAGCACCTTCATTAAATGTAAAATGTAATGAACTGTTGAATTTAAGGAGGGTCTAATGCCACTCAACAAGAGGTATTTAATTTGGATGTTTTATAAGATGTTATGTATATAGCATTGTTTGATTTATTATGAAATGGTCTAAGCTTGATTTGACAAAATTGTGTATTATGTGCATATGTATTTGGTTTTTTGCCTTTGGTCAAAATAAACTTGATGGTGATATAACAATGCATCTTCTTGCAAGCCTTCAACCCCAGTTAGATTAAGCCCTTAAAGAAAATTGCAGCTAACCCTGACAGCCCTGCAAGCTACTGCCCCATCTCTAGCACATCATTCACTGCAAACTTCCTCACATAATTATTTTACCACCAGTTCTGTGACCATGAGGAAACCAACATCATGGATGAATCACATTGGACACGTTAAAAAAAATAATAAACACAATAAGATGCAGACACTCCAAATGCACTGATCCTTCTGAAGCCTATGGGCCACACAATCTGCTTAAGGACTGGTAGTAATCAGATGAGATGGAGCAGTGCTGCGCTTGGTGACCGCCTTTCACTCTGACTAGATGGAAGCTACATACGGGTTTCCCTTTAAGTCATCCACACGCAAAATCACCAGCCTGCCACCATTACTTATCAAAATCTACAAGACACCCCTCCTGAATATCACTAGCAATGCAAGGCTCACCTGCTAGAACTAGGCGAACAATACTCAAACAATCTACAAACACACCCAGACAGTAAGTACCTCCTAGTCACTGGAACCGTGTGATCTACCTCTTATGTGGACTTGTGGATGAGTACAAACTGATTAAAACTAAACCCAATCTCATGAATGACTGTGTCCAAATCAGTTCAACACAGCACCATTCGATGGCCTGAAGAAATGGGAACTTGACCCAACTGACGATGCCGCAATTAAAAGCGGTAATAAGAAACTGCTTCTTTGAACTCCAATAAACTTGTCTTTCCTACACAAACCTGGCTGTGGCAGCACCCTAGTAAACTCCAGACTGGATTATGCCAACAGATCCTATGTAGTTCTCACAAACTATTCACTAAACGCACTACAAAGGGCTCAAACAACAAACTATGCTTCTCTTAAGACTGGTAAAATGGGAACACATCACACCGGCTCTGCAAATACGCCACAGACTTTCTGTTAAGCACAGGATTCAATTCCAAACCCTATGTCTTGTTCAATGCATCATCCACACAGATGTCAAATCTACTTAGAAAATGAATGATCCACTACTGCAAGAACACTTTAATCCTGCAACCAGCCGAAAACACCCAGGAGGATGCGCATTCTCATTTCTGGTGACTGTTAAAATGGATTTCTAGAATCTGGCCTCGAGGACAGCTTTTAGGTGGTCACGCTAGTTATAATAAACAGGCAACTGAGCGGTTGGCCAACACTCAATCAAGATAGCAATTAAGAGCAGTCCAGGCTTATGCTCATGAGTGTGAGTGGTTCACACAGTATGGCACACACACATTCAATGTGAACAGACCAGTATAAAAATACTATTTATTTTTTCTAGGTCTTCTGAACACACTGGAAAAGGAATAGGGTGAACAAGTAGTATTATCGCACAACACTCTGATACAAATATATAGTCACCCTATGTTTCAAAAATACAGCACATTACTTAATCATCAAAGCGGGTAAGTATTTAAGATGCAGTAAGAGATGGAACCGCCAGACAGTAACCCAACATAGATAGTCCAAAGCCTAAGATAAATGGGGCCTTGTGCCCAAAAATGTCAATGTTTTTCACCAGAATGTGTCTCGAAGTAGGTTTCAATAAGCTTGTGCTGGTGATAGTTCTGAAGCTATACAAGATTTATACCAGAGGTAAGTAAGTGTTTTCCTTTGTTGAAGACCCAAGGCTAACCCAGGGGCAGGATTCTCAACCCAGGTTTGATGACAAAAAGATGTCAAATAAGGAGACAAATGTTATCCTGTGGAGGACGGTGTGGAGGTGGGGGGCACTCTGCATTTACTGACCCCTGACTCAGATTTTCCCAGATGATCACCTAGGGATCACTGGGGGCTCGATCTTCTGCTATTTGTTCCAGTGAGAGGTGCCCAAGAGTTGCAGGTTCGAGATTCTTCCGGTTGAATGGCAAAGCAAGATGCAACCCTTTGCAGAGAATAAATGCAGTATCCACTAATGCAGAACTCTTCAGGACACTTCACGGGTTGGAGGAAGGAGAGTTCCAGCGATGTTCTCTGCACACATGTAACAATAGGCATCCTTCCAGCCGCGGTCAGTCATTGCTCCAGGACAGCTTACTGTGAAGGTGGAAAGCTGAAATTCGTGGAGAAGGCTACACAGAACGACAACGCTTCTGTCAAGTGTTAGGCAGAATACTCAAACATGTGCTTATTCCCCCCAGCAACTTTGCTGGATTTTGAGGACTTGATTTTTTTTTAACGGGAGAGTGTGACCCTTTTTCCCACTCATGTATTTTTGTGTGAGTTTTACCTTTGTGTTTCTTTGTGGTTATGGTGTCTAATAAACTCCATAGGCATCATCTTTTACAGTTGTCACACAACACCTTCAGTGCAGTGGCACAGGGAAGTCTTTTAGATTTCCTAAGGTGTAGATACCTTCTCTGGGATAAAGTACTGTTTCCCAGAGCATTAAAGTGAAATTGGCTTTACTTAGCATTGTACTTGCTAGACCCAACACCCCCCATTTTACCATATAGTGATGGGGGAGAAGGAGGTTACTTGGTGTCCCCTGTGTCTAAATGCTCATGTAACATTTTTTGTTACCCATTCCTCAATTGACTGGCTGGTACCAGTGGTTTCATTTTGATCTACCAAGGTTTGCATTTACCGTGACCGTCCGCGGACCCAGTAACGTTCACTGCGGGAGCCATCTTTTTCAGAATGGTGTCCAGCCATCCTTGTTAAAATGGTGCCGGTCTTCTTTTTTCGCCAGGTCTTTGTGGAAAGGTCCTTCTAGGGTTTTTCTCTGCGCACCAAACCAGGTATGGTCTCTTTGTTCATTCGTCTTTGGTGGGCTTCAGGAGTGAAACCCACCTCTGGCTCTAGAGTTTCTGGGGTAGGCCGGGAGTGAGGGTGGTGCCCGAAACTCCCTGTGCTTAGTCTCCTAGGAGACCCAAATGCACTCTGTGGTGATTGGCTGGCTGACTGTCTGGCAAAGACAGCCACCCTGCTGGGTGAGGGCAGCTAGGATGGAATGAATGGGGGAGAACTGAATAAAAGGCGAGTCTCTTGGCTTGGAAGGCAGCAGAGTCGACCACTGGACGAAGGAACCGAAGAACAGCTTGAAGGGGATGGCTGCTGCAACTCCTGGAACGTTTGTTGCCTGGTGAAGCCCCGCAGCTGGTCTGAATCGCCAAGTTCGCATCAACAGAGAAGCCCTGCAAGGACGACTTCTCTCTCTGAGTTGGTGGGACCAATCAACTCCCAAGTGGGCCACCTGGATACCCATCTCGGAGCTGGTTGCATCTCGGAGCTGGTTGAATTTCCTCAGAGTTGCTGCAGGAAACCGTAGAGCCAGGGAGAGGGACACCAGATTGTGTGCGTTGCTTGTAAGCTGGCCTAAAGCTTTTGGAAGATCCTCCTTACTCCCACGAAGCAGGTCTGACCAAGCTTGACCCCCCTCAGTTGAGTGCAGGTCCTCAGATGTGAGGAAAGTCCACCTTGACAGCCAGGAACCATGCTTAGTGCTATTTAATGTACCGCAAGGAGCTGAAACGCAAAAACAGCCACTGAAAGTAAAGTTTGCCGGTTGCCAGCTTTGACAGGGCCAGTGCAGTGCAGAAGTCCCCCGACGTCCGCCCTCTTGTCCCCACAACTGAGGCCCAGGAACAGTGAGATCCGCAGAGCTGCACAGGAAAATAGGTCTTCAGCTGCATCTTTTTCTTCTTTATAAGGTACTGTAAAATTAGCCAAAGACAACTTGCCTCTTACTGTGGAAGAGCTTGTAACTTCTACAACTCGCAAGCCTAATCAGCTTGTGGCCCTACATTTGGTTCTTCTTTTTCTCAAAGACTCCTAAGAACTTGTGCAAAGACTTTTCCATTTACTTACCTGAAGTGCTGCATCCTATACAAATACTTTGGCCTATTTACTTTGGCTTAGCCTATTGAATTGAATGGCTCTAAGTGCTATCTGAAAGTATTTGCCCTGTTTATGACTACTTGTAATTTCTTGTGTTCTAATAACCTTTGCCTTTTACTTACTTTTAAGAGTATTTTGAATGCCAACAGTAAGGTATTAATGTCCCCAGCACCCTTGTTACTGAAGTCACCTTTGGGTGTAGGTTGTGTCTGTGGGCCATCCCAAAAGGGCCTTGTCAGATTCAGAAACTCATTGTACAATATTGAAGTATATTTGTGTGTTACTATTTTATTGGTCCCTTCTGAAGAAGGCTTTATAACTGACTGATAAATACATTGTTTATGCAAGAAACCTTGAGTGTAAGAGTTTATTTGTATACCTGTAACTGTGAATCTTTGTAACTACACTACAGCTCACATTTCCGCTCTTGAGATAAGCTTGGCTGCTCAACACACTACCAAAACTGTGTAGTACAAACTTATACAAAAGGTTGGGTTGCCTATACTTGTAGTCATAGTTGTTTGTAGTGTTCCCAGAGGGTACTGCATTCAAACTTTGCCTAACAGCAAGGTAGCCTACTAGAGAGCTTGTCAGTCCACCAGGCAGTGCAGGGACACTTCTGAAGGCTCAGAAGGGCAGGATCCTCATGAAGGCATCGAGACTAGTTGATCCCATTAGTCCAAGAGCTAAAGCACTGCTCAGGGTCTTTGGAGATCAGGCAGAGGATCTTGGCTTCACTGGGCTGGCTACTGGAAGAGATGATGGGTCACTTGAGGAGAAGTCTTCAGATCTACAACAGGCTGCTGTTCTCACAAGAATTCTTGGCTCCAATGAGGATCTGAAGAAATGGCTGCAGAGGTCCTCCTCTGTTGGGAATGATTTCTCCTTTAGGTAAACCTTATGTTTTTGAACCGGTCCTGAATTTTTACAGAGAAGTCCCTTCCTTGGCCTTTTGCTCATTTGTCATGGGGAAACTGATCAGTCCTTCAGACTGTCAGTACTAGGAAACTGGTTCCCTTTTTTCTTTTTACCCTTTAACCTTTTTGGTAACGTTTTAACAGTGCACACAGCATCTTACAATGCAGTACAGTGGTGATACTTTTGTATCACCCCAGTGTTTTACACTGGGCATTTTTGGTTACCTTTTTATGTGCCAAAAGGCAAACTGATGACAGCAGATACATTTTTACAATTTATGCAGTATTTTTAGTGTGTGCATTTGTGTTTACTGCTTCTGCCTACTAAACGGGACTAGTGCCCTAAACCAGCCGTACCACGAGATATGTTGCTTGTTCTGTGGCTATATTGTTTCTTGACAGTCTTCCTGGCTTCTCAGGTCAGGAAATCCCTTATATGGTCATGCATTCACATGGGAAAGCTGCTGTTTTCGTAGGCTACTGCATGATATTTTTGTGTGGACTCAGGAAGTGGGTGGGACTGTTTGGTCCCACTCCACATCCGTGGTGCCAGAGTCGCTGGTGGGCGGGATGTGCATGAGGGAAACCTACAGCGATCCGTGATTGGACCACTGCTGGCTGTTTAAATGGTGCACATCCTTACCATTGGTGGGCTTGGACTTGCTTCCAGCCAGGATTTAGGATAAGAGGACTCCTGCAGGCATTTCTTCTGATCAACATTGCAGCCTAGTATCCCGTGTAGAAGAGCAGCTGACTGAAGATCCGTGGACTCCCCCCGAAGAAGCCTGGCATCCCTTCCTGCGTTCGGCCCGGTGAAGCTCTTCTGAACTACCTGATCCTCGAAGTCCCTCTGCAGTGCTTCAACCCTTGGACTGGTGGGACCAACCAGTCTCTCCACCTTATCGAGAACCGGCCGTCCTGAGACTTCAAAAGAGTCCCTGGACCACCTGGTGGACCGACCAGCTTTCCAGGGGCCTACCTAACCAGAAGAGTCGCCTGGGACTTCGGTAGTTGCCCGCTCGTTCCACAAGTCGCCTTCCTGACAAGTTTCAGCTTCCCGACTTCAAGGGATCCTGTCCTGGAAGGTCGTCTTCAACCGTGATAGGAGATATGCCTCTTTCCACCTGCGTGAGGTGACCGTCACTGAAACCAGCCTTCCCCCATCTAGAGAAGTGTCCTGAAGAGTTCTGCATCGGCGTCGTCTGCATTTATTTATCGAAAAGGGTTGCACTCAGCTCCTGTAACCAACCAGAAGAATTCTTGCACCTGCAGCTCCTGAGCATCTTCTACTGGATCCAACGGCAGGAAAAGCTTCCTCCAGCAACTCCCAGTCAACCTGCCTAGTCACTTGGGAAAATTAGAATCAGGGGGTGAGTACTCGGAACACATTCAGCCGTCCCTGGCTTCCCTATAATAAACCTTAGAATAAACAATGGTTTATTCCATTGCATCGCTTTTTGATGGTTTCATCCAAAAAAATGTTCTGAAGGAAAGGAAAATAATCTTACCTGTAATATTGTTGACAGTCTTCTGGCACATTTTTCACTACCACAAGAACTTTTCCTAAGTCTCTCCCCTCTCCTGAGAAGAAGCTTTGTGACTTCATGGGGATTGGATTTCCTTACTGCATCACTACTTGGCTTCTTTCAGTTGAATATGTTATTGTATCCTTTACTAAAAACCTAAGGTGACTGTTTATGTGTTTGATAAGTGTGTTGTGTGATAATACGATTTGCTTGCATCATTTCTCTAGTGTGTTTTGGGCCTATAATAAATAGAGTATTGTTGTACTTGCATGTCTAAGTAAAATTATTGTGCGCGTCACTGTGTGGACTCATTGTGGACCTCTGACCCCACTCGCTTTCTTTTGAGACAATGCTTTGACCACTCTCTCCACGCTTACCTTGATTGGGTTTGTCTAACCTCTCGGAGTATTTGTATTGTATTTGTATTTTATTGAATTTATACAGCCCTTTACTCGAAAGTGCTTTACATGAGAACAAGTAACATACAGCAAGCATAAGATGACAATTGAACCACAACCTGAAAACAGTATAAAACACAACTTACAATATTGCAGAGGTGAGGAGGGTGCAGGGAGGGGCAGAGGTGTGCAAAGGAGAAGTAGATGTTAGAGGAGGTAAGAGCGGGGGAAAGAGGGAATGCAATAATGTGAGAGGAAGAGGAGAGGAAAAAGTGAGGCTAGAAGAGAGCAGGAGGAAGGAGGTAGGTAGGAAGGAGAGGGTAAGGAAGAGCAGGAGTAAGAGGTGAGTAGAGGGGTAGGGAGGAGGAAAGGAAATATGGGGTGTTAGGGAGGTGAGTGAAAGAGATAAGAGTATCGCTATTCTCCAGAACTAGGGTGGCCTTCTATAATCTATCAACCAAGCCAGATTGTAGAAATCCTTCTCAACATCCTCTTATCCATACTCTGCTCTGTAAGCAAGTCCAAACCGACCAATGATAAGGATCTGCAACATTCATACAGCCAGTAGTTGTCCAATCAGGGACACTTCTGGTTTGCCTTTTGTCCCACACCCAGACTTTCTGGCACCATCGATGTGGACTGGAACTAGACAGAACCTGTCCACTTCCTGGGCCACACACATGCAGGCACACTAGACCGCGAAAGCCATGTCCTTCCTGGGTAAGCGCATGACCTTAAAAGGACGTTCATGACCTGAAAAGGTAGGAGGGAGCCCAAACTACAATATGGCCAAAGAACAAGTCAAATCTTGTGGCACTACTATTTTAGGGCATTAGTCACATTTAGTAGCCAAACGCAGTAAACGTGAATGTACACACGAAAAACAATGCAAAAACGATAAAAACTCTAACTGCTACCACCAGGTTGTCTTTATGCATGTGTAAAAGTAACCAAAAATCCCATGTGTAAAAACCTATGGTAATACAAAATTATCTCCATTGCACTGCACTGTAAGGTGCTGTGTGCAATGTTAAAAAGCACAAGAATTCAAAAGGGAAACATAGTTTCCCAGTACTGATAGTCTAAAGGATTGATCAGTTTCCCCATGACAATTCGCAAAAGGCAAGGGATGTGAAGCTGAATGTTTTACTTCCCTTCAAAAACTCAGAACAGTACACAAACATTACAAAAAGAATGGGTGCCGTAGGAAACTATGGCAGGAAAGTTGCACAAATAGCGACCAATCTATGGAACAACATGCCCAGGTGACTTTGGACGGAGGACCACTTAACCTGGCTGTTCAGGAAACCACCACAAGCTAATTCAAGGAACAGTAAAATATTTGAGTAATTAAAGGTCTTCTCTGGGTGGCAGTCTGCAACCATTTTTGTCGGTCATCTCACTTAATTCCAAACATTATTTCCCAAGAGCAGCCCCACCCTCTTCCCTGCAAGCCACCCTCACCCCAATCTAACCTGCTCACCTGTATCACCTCTACACTAAATGCATGGACCCCCTTGCACAGCGCAGCCTAATGCCTGCTAACACCATCACCACAAAACTAACCTCGGGGAAAGCCTTTTAGAGCTTGCTGCATGTCATTTTCCAGTTGCCTTCACATTCAGCAGTTCCCCTTGTAACTCTGTATTGGCAGATAATTAATCTTCGGTGCTCCACTGTAAATAACATAAACTGTGTCAAGGCCACAAGCCACACAGATTCATACCGGCACATGGGACACTTATGCTTCAAACAGGCACCCATTAAAACCTCTTTTTTCAAATCTGCCTCTCCCCTCACTAACCACCTACACCCTCCCGACCATTTGCTTAATTTAACATTTGGCATATCAGCAACTCCACCTGATGTGATTCCTGTTTCTAAACTCATGATCTTGGAACCTGGGCAATTGAGGGATGAATCAATCATATAACTAATCTGTGAATTAAAAGCAGTTTGAGTTAAAATAGCTTTTATTTGTATGATCGAACATTAATCTACCAAAATTGTGGATTCTCCATTTTGTATTTCTAGACACTGAATTTTCTGTTTTTTGTTTGCCCTACCTGTAGATGAAGTGTTTAGAGGGCATGAACCAGGGCAAGCTGCAAACCGGACTGTGTCTGCAGCGGATGTCGTATTGTATGGAGTAAACATAGTGCTGCCTTTGATGTCGCAAGATCTGCTAAAGGTAAGACATATAGCTTTAAATGTAAGTGTTACCTATTTCGACATCTTGTATTGGTGAATGTTTGTTAATAAAATTATTTCTCCATCATATCCCCACCTTTTGCTTGCAGGACCTATGAGCACCAAGAGACGGTGCAAATACCCTAAACTGTGCCATGTGAACACCCAGTCTCACAAGACAATACAATCTGTATCAGTTAACATGAACACTGAATTTATTCTGTAGGTGGGCTGAATCCTGAAACTCATTACACCAAGGGAAATGTATTTTAAATGAAGATAATTTATCAATTGAATATCTTTTAGCATTACATTTCTTTGTGGCTAATTCAGGAAAGGAGACTTACAACCAGTGAATAGTTTCTGCTACATTTCATTACTATATAGCCCAAAATAATATTAAATGTGATAAATACTGTTACTCTCCCGTTTGCCCACAGATGACCACTGTTGCTTCAGGACAGGGGTTTAATTCCTTTGTGTATGCCTTCACTTTTGTGCCTGGGCAGATCCCCTAACTTAACTAGGCTCTTGGCTTATCTTTTCTTAGGTTTACTAACAGTTTCCCCAGAGACCAAGCTTCTGATCTATAAGGGCTTCTGAGAAGGGCATGACTTGTGCTCCGTAGGGTTTCCAAGGCTGCCCTTCTGATAGCAGTGGATGTGTAGTCAAGATCAAGCACTTCGGGGAGAAGTTGTGGTGGCCAAGTATACATATAGCATATTAATGCTTCCGATAAAGAAATGTCCACACCAAAGGCATATTTTATATACTTCATATTGTGTGCCGGGTAGAAAAATATTTATGTAAAAAGTTAAGGAAACGTCCCAAGTCTTTATGTGGATGCGTTTACCTCATAATCCTTGAGGTTAAAGTTGGGGGTCACTGGGGCTTTGTCTTATCAGTGGGCGTCACAAAAGAACCCTTTACTGCCCTAAAGGCCCACTTCAGTAGGATAGGCGAGATAGACACATGCCGGATTGGCTGAGTGTGATATGGTACTGACATTTCCTGGATAAAATTGGACTTCAGAGCTCAGAATGTCGGTACTTATTGCTTGGGAAAGCATTTTTGTTTGTCAGAAAAGACAGTGAAATGCTCACCTTGCAGTTGGTCATCAGGGTGTTTGAAGTGACTGGAATTTTTGCCCAAATGTGTTTCCAGAGGTGTTGGAGGTCCAATTGTGTCTAAACAGCTGCAGGTGGTCCTCAAAGACATAAAAGCGGTGGTCTGCTTCTTTAAAATGTAGTCCAATGGAGGCGCATCTTGGCTAGCGGAAGACAGTGGGACTCCAGCAAACAGTACTTGGTAAGGATGGCACGTCTCAAAGTGTGTGGGACCTTTAGGTCTTTGTTTGGTAATCAGTGAGCATGACTTCCCACGTCTGCTGAATTTCACGTTTTCTTCAGTGAATATAAGAAAAATAATGTAAGTGTGTAAAAATAATAAAGGGTCTGAACGCACACAAACGACCCGGGCACTCCGTGGTAACATTGCTGCAGTGAAAACGAGTGCTTAATTTATTTCAAACTTCAGAAAAGGTTCAAATCAAATATAGCTGTAAAAAAAAAAGCATCAGCCATGGTGAATAGATATTTAAACTGCTTCAATAAATAAAGTTTGAAATTGTTCACTTCCTCTTTTCCACCTAGTCATGTGACATCCAGGTCTTACTTCAACTTGTAACCATGTAGCCATGCCATATTGGAGTGGTTTAAATTTGTACATACACATAGTTATAGACAGTTCTTAAAGATCAAAACAAATGTTCAATATATTATTTGACTCATTAAGTATACATGCAATAATGAAGTGAACAATCCATAATTAATAAGTCAATTAAGCGTTAGTGCAAGTGCCAAAAAACACATGAAAATGTAAAAAGCCAGTTCTCGTTGTGTGGCAGTCACTACTGCAGATCACAGTGCTACACAGGGGTGTAGCAATCAAGGAATTACTGTATGCAGCCACCAGTAGAACAATACATTCAGATCTAAATGCTCAGTGTTAAGTGTTTAAACCCCTATAGGTTACTGTGATGACTCCTGCAGAGTCATCACAGAATCCCAGCCTAAAGTCTCCTACCATGTGGCCAGGGAAAGGCAGCTGCTACCTGATCCTAACTCTTGGGGTGGTATTAGGGCGGAGGCTCGCATGGGAGGAGCAGGCTGTCATGGAAATGTGGCGACTATCAGGGGAGACGCAGTGTTTATCCTCTTCTGAGGATGAGGTTTCCCTATTGCCTGAATATTTAATGGCATGCTGTCACAATAGGGCTTCCCCTTCCAGATTTAATGAAGATGCCAATTATGATAATAATTTTTGTATATATGAAAATGATGTATATAAGGGTCAGGGAGTTAATAATACTACTTCTAGTGCGTATGATGCTACAGTGTTTGGATTATAGAACCAGGAGAGAACTATGACCTCTTTTTGAAATCAACCCTTAAAAATGCATCCTATAAATTACTTGAGTGTATTCAATGATATGCAAACAAGCCAGAACATTATGGACACTTGGGACATAATTCTCTTAGTACTGAGTTGTGGAAGAGGGATCCAGAGTTATCAAACTATAATGAGCGGTTTAGTTGTTGTAATGACCCACACCTGTGCGGGATCTTTAAACATTTAAAGGCCTTTAATGTGCAGACCAAGGAGGAGCAGCAGGAAGAAGCAGAGGTTGGGGGGTCGCCGCTGTACTGACAGAGGGACTTGGTGCAGAGAATGTGGTGGAGGTTGGGATTCCTGTTGCAGAGACCGCTCAGCAGGAAGTGGTGTTGAGGCCATCTACCCTGAGGGGGAGAGAAACTCTCTGCATCCCGTAATCCGCTCCGGTGTGGGCTCTTCACTTGTGAGCGTGCAGGGCTGTGCAGGCTCCATTGGCGCTCAGTGCAAGCCGGTGAAGGCTGACGGGAGCTGTCAAATGCTACAGGAGTCCTGACAAACGAAGAAGCAGAACCGGCGAGTCACATGGCATACCAGTGAGTTGGCCTGATGCAGGTGACCCCGGGGCACTCTGAAGGAGACCGATGTGTAATTTTGAATGCTGATCATTTGAATTTAAGCAAACTGGGTGCAACTCTCCTAATAAAAGATGTCAAATAGGAGAATATTGTAATCTGCATTGCCCAAGCCAAAAAGGAGCAATAATATGGAAAGTGAACACAACTTTCCTAAAGTGGGTTATCCAATAAGGGAGTATTATAATCTGCATTGCCAAAGCCAAAGAAAGTTGAGAGTGACACCAAGGCAATTTGAATATAACAATCCCTGAACAAGATACCTCGAGGGAGGAAGTTGTAAACCACCTTGCCAACAGCTAGAAGGTTGTGGTTGTGACTAAACCGAAAAGCAATTGTTGTTTGAACTTTTTTCCTTAAGGATTTGCATGTGGAAAGTTTTGAACAGGCCTTACCACAGAGTACAAGTTGCAGTAGTAAGAGTTTTATCCTGGCTGGCGAGTAAACTAGAAAAGGGGCAAATAGTAGTTAGTCCTGGCATCGAGGGGACTAGCAAGAAGATAAATTGAACTACTGTGAATGTGGTAGAATATTGTGGTGGAAAAGAAGTGGCAGTTCCACTACTGTGTTGGATGAAGTGTTGTATAACCATCCTGACTAAGGTGTTGCTTATGAAGGAGGAATAGGATGTGATAAAAAGTGATTGGTCTTCAGAGAAAGGAAGATTTATATTGACATCTTAATGGATGTATGAATAGAAAGACTTTTAGGTTGCCAAGTAGAAAGTTGTGTAAACTTTACCAATTGAAACGCTTTGGATACCAGGCGTGTCTGAAACACTATCCCTATAGTGACGTGCGTTGTACCCACAATCCCTCACGCGTCGAGGTCCCTCAGATTGTTTTTTTCCGCCCAGCTTCTGGTCGCCTTCACGCGGAGCTCCTCGAGAGACATTGCAACCCTCGACCTTTGGTCGTTTCTTCTACGAAGATTAATACAGCACTCCCTCGACGCAGTGTAGCTGTTCTCCGCCGAGCAATATCGTCGACGGAGGGTCGAGCGGAGGAAATCTTCGGCGCTGCCGAACACGTGGCCTGGCCTCGCTGGCCACATACAGTAGGGAGAGTGGGGTCGTGGGACATCTCTGGGTCTTTCTGAGAATGCCTTTCCCTTTCCCCTTCCTTTCCCTGGGGGTGTTTATCGCGATTTATTGCCTCTGCTATGGAGAGGACACCATTTAGGTTTTGCCCACTTTGTAAAGGCAAATTCACTTGGAAGGACAAGCACTCACGGTGTAACCGCTGCTTGCCCCTCGATCACAAAGAGGAAGGGTGCGCGGCTTGTCGGCTTCTGAAGCCTAAAACTCTAAAAGACCGTAGGGTTAAAAGGTGGGCGGCCTACGCGATGTCGAAGGCCGAAGGTTCACCCGCCGCTGCTACCACCGACAGTGACGAGGAACGCGATGACACGACCTCCGCCACGGAAGTCGAAACCCCCTCTAAGGAGCGCTTACGCGCTTCGTCGTCTGTCCCCGGCCCCGACGGGCTCGGCTCACGCCCTGCTTATGGGGATGAACACCCCGGCGACACTGACGCACACAAAGATTCACATAAAGATAAGCACACAACCCATTGCTCTTCTTCGTCTAAGTCGAAGAGAGCTTCGGCGCCCAAGGAGATGCAGGTTCCACCGGCGGCCTCCTCGAACCGTTCGGGTTCGAAGCCCCTCTCGCAACCGCAGCCGCGACCTGCGACTGGGCTTTCGGCAAACAAGGGCGCCACCACCAAACCATCGGCCGGTGCGCATCAACAGAAGGCGCAGACCGCCGTACAGCGCTCGATACCCATAGCGTCGAAAACTCAAGCTTCCGCCGACAAGAATGTCGCCGATAGCTTAGCCAGGATCGTTGTAGCCGACGCCCAAAAGCGTACGCCGAAGATTTCGTCGAGCGTTACGCATAGACCAAAGGATACGCCGAAAACACCCGAAGGAAAGCAGGGACTACCCCCTTCAGTCAGGGAGTCTCCCGACACACCTGAGGGTTTTGAGGAGGGCGACGGGACACTTTCCTCGACGCTTTGGGAGAGGTCGAGCCATTTTGAGGTAGACAACTCGAGTTTTCCCCCGCTAGACCGCTCTGGGGTACCCCATGAAACTATGGAGAGACTCCACCTCTGTATGGAGAGGATGGAAAAGTTTATGAGTACCCAAGCCCCTCTAACTCTCAGAAGAACTAGAGAAGGGCCTCAAGACGACCCCAGAGCCAAAAAACCGAGGCTGGTCGATCCCCTGCTGGACACAGCCTCAGACTTCCAAGATGTATATGACCTCACTGGGGAGGAACAATACTTCGAGGAAGAAGATGATTTCATGGACAATGAAGGACAGAACCAGGAGGAATGTCTAGAAGACAGAACAGACATTATAGAAGAAGGCTTCGGGATTAGCCCAGGAGAAGGACCTTCGCACCCCTGGCAATCACCATCAGTGTGTTCCGACACTGATGCCCTAAATCTAACTCCTCCGGATAATTCTCCAGTTAGGAACACGTCTCCAATTGACGATCAGCCTACTTTCAATGCACTGTTGCGCAGAGCAGCAGCGCATTTCGAACTGGACACGGGAGAACTCTCTCCAGAATTAGACTTTGTAGAAAGAGTCATTAAAGAAAAACCCCCGGTCAGCCAGACCATTCCACTCCTCGCCTCAGTTAAAAGGAGGATCACCCCGTCGCTGTCCACTCCCGCATTGATCAGAGGGGTCAATCCACGGATTGAGAAACTTTTCGCTCCTTCACCCTCAGACCCGCTCTACATTAGGGGACATTCCATACCGGACTCCCTAGTTGTATCTAATACTAGAAAGAGGGCAGGGGTACCACTTTCCACCAGTGAGGCACCCCCTGACAAGGAGGGCAAGAGGCTATATGCCCTTGCAAAAAGAGTTACTTCCTCGGCTGCCTTCTCAGCAAGAATTGCCAACAACAATTCCTTGCTTGCGAGCTACGCAGACGCGCAGTGGGCCAAACTGCGCAAAGACGCAGAGGACGCACCGGAGCCTTTACGTACACGCCTACTGTCGACTATTGGCGAAGGAACACAAGTGAACCAGAGCATTGTAAAAAAACTCTCTGGACGCGGCAGAAACAGCAGGACGTTCCCTGGTACAAGGAATACTCCTAAAGCGCCATGTATGGCTGCGCAACTCAGGCTTTAAACCGGAGACACAGGCGTCTTTAATAAATAAACCTGTCGAGGACGCCAACCTCTTCGGAAAAGCGGTAGATGAAGCCCTAGAGATGGCCAAAAAAGAGTTCGACACTATCAAGACTCTTGACCAGATCTCTAAGCCCACTACCAGACGCGGCTATGGCAACAAGCGTTTTTTTCGTGGCCAACGGCAACAACAACAAGGTCACCATCAGCAATACCCTGCCACCAATTACCAAGCCAATAGTGGGCAGTACAGCCAAAGAGGCCAACGCCGGGGCAAAGGGAGAGGTCGGGGATCCACCCCCAGAGGCTCCCAAGCCCCCAACAACTCCAAGTGACGCGAAGATTCGCGTCCCCTCCCATGCAACACCGGTCGGGGGCCGGATAACATCCTTTCTTCCTGCATGGGAGGAGATAACGTCAGACCGTTGGGTACTTTCCACCGTAGCCCACGGATACTGTATCGAATTCAACAGTTCCCCATCCTACAGACCCCCGAGGGGACGGCGGTTGACGCCGGAACATCTTGCCATCCTTCTTCAAGAAGTACAACAACTGCTGGAAAAAGGAGCCATAGAGGTCGTGCCTCTATCTCAGGTAACGGAAGGTATTTATTCAGTGTACTTCCTTGTACCCAAAAAGGATCTAACCATGCGCCCTGTATTAGATCTGCGCCCAGCGAACAAGTTTATCAAACCCCAAAAGTTTCGTATGGTGACCTTACAGGAGGTGATCCATTGGACATGAAAGATGCATACTTTCATATTTCAATGTTGCCAGCGCACAGAAAATACCTAAGGTTCATGATAGAGGGCAAACACTACCAGTTCAAGGTGCTACCCTTCGGTATAGCTTCAGCACCAAGGGTATTCACAAAGGTACTGGCAGTGGCTGCGGCCCACCTGCGCAGGTTGTCCATCCCAGTTTACCCTTACCTCGACGACTGGCTCATAACAGGGGACTCCTACGAAACATGTTTCTCCAATACCCAAAAGACGGTAGACCTTTTGTTCCAACTGGGCTTCTCCATCAACGAAAAGAAGTCCAGTCTAGACCCCAGTCAAATCAAACAATTTCTAGGGGCTCTAATTCAAACAAGGGACGGCCTCGTCTTCCCCTCCAAAGAGAGGGTCCAAAACATGCTGTTTCAGATCCCCCAATATGTGACCGGCCGAGAGGTGACGGTACGCAAAGCAATGCGCTTGCTAGGAATGATGGCGTCGTGTATTTATTTGGTACCTCACGCGCGCCTGCGCATGCGCCCAATGCAAGAGTGGCTCAACAGCCAGTGGTGTCAGGCCAGCGGACAATGGGACGATCTAGTGGTGGTCTCGCAGGCCTTGGTTCTCTCGCTACAGTGGTGGACAAAGGGGAACATGGAAAAAGGAAAACCCTTTGCCACACCCGCGGCGGAAGCCACTCTAACCACAGACGCATCCCTCACAGGATGGGGTGCTCACCTATCCCATCAGACTGCTCACGGAGTGTGGACTCCGAGCGTAGCATCCAAACACATCAATCTACTGGAGCTACTAGCGGTATTCAAGGCGCTAAAAGCCTTCCAAGAACACCTACAAGGCAAGACAGTAATGGTCCTTACGGACAGCACTACAGCCATGTACTACATCAACAAGCAGGGGGGCACCCACTCTCCAGGCTTGTCCAAACTGGCCCAGAATATATGGAAGTGGGCTCTCAAACAGGACATGTTCCTACTATCACTACATGTACCCGGGGAACTCAATCTGCTGGCAGACAGACTCAGCAGAGATTTCCCCCTGCCCGAAGAGTACGAATGGCGTCTGCACTAAGACATCGTCTTCGACGTCTTCACACAGTGGGGATTCCCAGAAATAGACCTGTTCGCAACCCTGGAGAACTCTCAATGCCTAAGTTACGCCTCCAGGTACCCCCAGAACCAATCCAAGGGGAACGGTCTATCGATACAATGGTCAGGGAAATTTGTTTACGCTTTTCCCCCGACTCCCCTTCTCAACAAGGTGGTGCACAAGATGCACCAGGAACAAGTGACCATGATACTGGTGGCCCCAATGTGGGCCCGACAGCCATGGTTCGCTCACTTGATGGAGATGTCTCTATCTCCCCCAGTAAAACTCCCCTGCCCGTAAAACATGCTATCTCAGAATAAGGGCAGGACTCTGCACCCATGCCCCCAGAACATGAATTTAGCAGCTTGGCTCCTGAGGTCATAGAGTTCGGACATCTACAACTCCCGCAAAGATGCATGGACATCCTCAGGGAAGCCAGAAAACCGAACACTCGCCACTGCTATTCTAGCAAGTGGAAGAGATTTGTCATCTGGTGCAGGAGTAAAAGCATCAACCCTATTGACTGCTCTCCCACACATGTGGTACTATACCTGACCCATCTCTTGGATTCAGGCCTAGTGTTTAACTCCATTAAAGTCCACCTAGCGGCACTTTCTGCATACACCACCTCCCAACTCAAAGTGTCGTGGTGGAGGATCCCAGTTATAAAGGCATTCATGGAGGGAGTAAAAAGAATACACCCCCCGATAGCTGACCCTGCTCCCGGATGGGACCTTAATGTGGTACTTACCAGACTCATGGGCTCTCCATTCGAACCCATGCACAAAGCATCCCTTAAACATCTTACTCTTAAGACTGCTTTTTTAATAGCTATCACCTCCATCAGGAGAGTAAGTGAACTTCAGGCTCTTTCTATTCTAGACCCCTTTGTTACAGTTCACAAAGATAAAGTGGTTCTACGCACTCACCCTAGGTTTGCTCCGAAATTTATTTCTAAATTCCACGTAAACCAGTCTATAGAACTACCAACGTTCTTTCAAAATCCTTCCAATTTGGGAGAAAGGACTCTGCACACACTTGATGTACGCAGGGCGGTCATGTTCTACATGGAAAGAACCAGACCATTGAGGAAGACTAATCAGTTCTTCGTCTCGGTGGCAGCAGGAAGAGAAGGAGATGCGGTTTCAAAATCCACTATTTCTAGATGGATTGTTCAATGCATCACTCTCTGCTATACTCTTGCTAAGAGAGAACTACCCTTTAAGCCAAGAGCACACTCTACTCGAGGCACGGGGGCATCCATAGCATTCATTGCAAATGTTCCCCTTGAGTCCATCTGCAAAGCGGCTACCTGGAGTTCTGTGCACACCTTTACAAAACACTACTGTCTAGATACACACTCTAGATCTGACTCCCAGGTGGGACAGGCAGTATTACGACACCTTTTCTCTACTGTTCCTTCTCATAACCCACCGCCAACTCCGGGTACTGCTCGCTAGTCTATGCACAGCATGTGATTCTAAGCAGATTAACAAACATCAGAAGAGAATGCATTACTTACCGTAAAAGCATTTCTGATGGTTGTATCTGCTTAGATTCACATGCGCCCACCCTTCCTCCCCGCTCGGATGGAAGGAACATAGACTTCCTTTATATATCTCTCTCTCTTTCTGTACTCACTCACGTCTAGAAGGCTCCCTCAGGGCAGAAAAAATACAAACAGAGGGACCTCGACGCGTGAGGGATTGTGGGTACAACGCACGTCACTATAGGGATAGTGTTTCAGACACGCCTGGTCGATGTCCCCTTTTCGACTACGAAAAACAAGATGCAATACTCCGCAGTGACCACTGGATGTCGGACCTATGCACAGCATGTGAATCTAAGCAGATACAACCATCAGAAATGCTTTTACGGTAAGTAATGCATTCTCATTCTACCTGGAGTGGAACTTGGGTAGTGAAAAGAACTTTCCTGAAATGTAACTTTGGTTTGAAACATCCCGAATGGATCCAGTGGAAGGGAATCCAACCCTAGTCACAAGGATTCCTTTTAATAACTTTTGTGTTTGAATTCATATGTTCTTTTGGGAAGTTTAAACAGCCAAATAATTCTGGTATTATTTTGTTGTATGTATTCGTGTGAGGGACAGATACTTTTGAACATTAGGTCATTTTCCTTTAGCCTTAGTTTGTCACATAAGGAAATCCTTGTTAGGCTAGGGAAAGATGGGCGATTATCTCAGTCCTTCTCATTTAATAAAATGGTGACTTGTGAGAACTGTACTTATGTGTCCATCTCGTATTTCTGACCCCTCACATTACAAAAAGTCCATACGGGATGCGTGCTGAAAAAGTATCTTCTGAAGGAAAAGTGTATTGTGCAAGTATCTATTAAACAGACCTCCTGCTGGGCAAATGTTGCTACAATGAGTTTCAGATATAAACATTTCTATTGCTCGTTAATCTGCTTGGAATCGCATGCTGTTCATATAGTCCGACATCTAGTGGTAATCGCAGAGTATTGCATCTTTCTTTCGAGGATCAAAAGTGGATGTCGACATGGGCGTGCCTGTAACACTATTCCTTTTTTTTTTTCCAAATTTCTTTATTAGCATTTTCCAACAAAACAAAAAATAAGACAGGGCATCGGTCGTACTGTACGAACTGCACCCCTCTCATCCCCATTACCTCCCCATTCCCCCTCCCTCCCGCCCACTGAGATGATGTGAGTCAATATGGCGTTGGATTTTACCAGCAATAAGGTGCTGCCAGCACTTCCACGTTGTGTGACAAGTTGACTGATGAGTCCTGCATTAGATCTGATTGATGCGTATCAACATAGTCGGTCGTCGAAAGCAAATATGCGACATACGGACCCCATATGTCCGGGGGGGGGTGCATGTAATGGCATAGTCCTAATGAAATCTGTTTCCACATCTTGACAAAATGTTATGTCTTTCAGCCAGTGCTGCAGTGTTGGTGGGAGGCCCTCTGCCCCATGTATAGGCAATTCTTCTTCGCGCTAGAACCAGCAATACATTTGTCAGTCTTTGATCAGTGCTCGGTAGTGACTGGGTTATGCTTAGGAGAGCCGCCTTTGGTTCAAAGACGAGATCCGTTCCTATTATTGCTGGGATTTTTTCGAGCACGGCTCTCCAGAAGGTGGCCACTGGGGGACAGTACCATGCCAGATGAAGAAAGTCTGCTGTGGGCGCTCAACACCTACAACATTCTGCTGAAATAGTCTCTTTGAGAGTGAAGTTTTGCAGGAGTGTGATATGTTTGGTGGATGAAGGTGAAATGAATAAGCTTAAACCTAGCATTGATTGCCACTTTGTGTGTAAGTTTTAGGGTGTAGGCCCATTCTTCGTCAGATTGTGCTGCCCAGTGTGTTTTCCCACCTTTTTTTTAGCGTTTACTCAGGGTGGAGTCAGATCGTGGAATAGACCCTTGAGATGCTTGTTACGAGGTGCCCTTCTCCTTGGGCTTGGATTGCGTAGTGAAGCAGTGGCCAGATTGGCGGTTGGTGTGGGAAGTCTGGCATAACCTCCCGAAGCGAATGACAGAATCTGTGGTATATGAATGAATCTAGAGCATTGTTAGCCCCTCTCTCGCGGGCTTGTTGCATTGTCAAGAAGTACCCTGCAGGGAAGAGGTCATCCATGGAGTGTAATTGCAGCTTTTCCGCCCACAGTAGGAAGACTTTTTCAGATGTGATGGCTATGCCGGGAATAAATTTGATAGGTAGAAGCGGAGAATACCTAGAGACGGCGCCATCCTCTCTGGCGATTTTCTTCCAGACCAAGTAAGTAGTAACCACAGGGTTCATTGCGGATTGTGAGACTGGGAGTCGTCCAAAGATGATGGATCGAAGGAGATACGGGGTTGCCAGTGCTCTTTCTATCTGAACTTGTGGTCTTACGAATTGCGTTGCGTACCAGTGACTGAGGTATTGCGCTTGAGCTGCCCTGTAGTAACGTTCCAGATCCAGGAGGGCTAGTCCACCCTGCATGTTGGAAGGGTTAGTGTGGAGTATGCGACCCTTGCCACTCTAACGGCCCATATGAGGTCGAGGACCATGCTCTTCATGCATTGAAGAGGTTTTTGTGTGAGGACCAAGGGAATGTTCGAGAAGAGGTATAATAGTTTTGGTAAGATGATCATCTTGACTATCGAGACCCTGCCCCAAAGGTTGAGTGGTAGCGATTTCCACCTGTCAATCCTGGTTTGGATGGTGGCCATGACGGCTTTGTAATTATCGTGAATGATTTTGTCTTTCAGACGGGACATGTAAATGCCAAGGTACCGCACACGGGTGTGTTGCCATTGGAAGCCAAAGTCGTTGGTGAATTCACTAGTGGCCAGGGGTAAGTGGGAAAATTACGGATTTGCTATTGTTGATTTTCAGCCCTGAGAAGTGTCCAAACTGTTATTACTGCCCTCATCACCGGATTCAGGTTCACATCTGCGTTTTGTAGGAACAAGGCTATGTCATCTGCGTAGTGAGATGATCATTCTGTGCGGGCGAAAGGCAAGGCCCCTGTGGAGGTGATGCATGCGGATGTCCGAGGCCAGGGGTTCCATTATTAGAGCGAATAGAAGTGCAGAAAGCGGGCATCCTTGTCTCGTCCCTCTTCGTAGGTGGATATCGGCAGAGTTGTGGCCACCTAGCAGGATGTTGGAGATGGGCCTTTTGTAGAGTAGAGAAACCATGTGCAGAAACCGCTTGCCCAAACCCATCCTCTCCAGGACCGTGAGCATGAAGGGCCATTCAACCGAATCAAAAGCCTTCTCGGCATCCAGCAGCACCGCCACTGCCTGACTGTCCGGATCGAGGGCCTCCATTTCTCCGAACATCCTCCTTATTCCATACAATGTGTTCCTCCCAGGGACGAAACCCGCCTGGTCCCCTAACACCATGGCGGGCATGAGCGGCAGAAGCCTTTTGGTTAGAAGTTTTGCAAATATTTTGTTGTCCAGATTTATTAATGAAATTGGCCTGTAAGAGCCGTATTCCGTTGAGTCCTTGCCGCTCTTGTGTAGAAGGATTATGTTGGCTCTGTATAAAGTTGGAGGAAGCAGGTCCCTAGTGAGGGCCTCCTCGTAGACCTGGAGGAGCAGTGGGGCGAGAATGATTGCGAAGTGTTTATAGAAATCACCGGATAGGCCATCTAGTCCAGGTGCTTTGGAATTAGGTAGTTCCTTGATGGCCTCGAGGATCTCCTCAACGGTGATAGGGGCGTTCAGTGGTTCTCTGAGCTCAGGGGTGACCCAGTACAGTTCAATTTCATCTAGGTATCGTGTCAGCTCAGCCGAGTCGGCGGAGTAGCTTGTGTCGTACAGATCTTGGTAGAATTTGCGGAAGCTTTCAACAATGTCGATTGTTGAGTGGACAGTATTGCCTGAGGGATCTCTTATCGAGTCGATCGTTGTGGGGCGTCTATCGGCGGCTATAAGCCTCGCAAGGAGGGCCCCGGGCTGCTGGTCTTTGCCATATTGCCGGACCACGTGGTTGTCCAGGAATTTTATTTCCCTTTCGGCTGTGTTTCGGAACACCTCTAATTCTTTCTTGATAGATGCTAACACTTGTGGGGTATTGTCTGTTCGAAGGGTTCCTTCGAGGTCTTTGAGTCTTGATTCGCTGGCGTTCAGCTCCCTCCGTAATAGGTTTAGAATTCCGCATTCTTTAGCCATGCAGACCCTTCTAATAAAACATTTCAAAGTTTCCCACAGAGTCCCGGCTGAGTGTACCGAGCCACGGTTGGAGTCTAGGAAAAGTTCCAGTTTTTTTTTTAGTTCTTCTGCGAAGGCCGTGTCTTGCAGTGCTCGTGGTTTGAATCTCCAGTGGGGACGTGGTTTAGTTGTGTGTGTGTGTTGTTGCATACTAGGTACACCATGGAATGATCTGACAGGGTTCTTGGCAGAATGTGGCATTCCTCCCACTGTAAGCGGCTTTGGCTGGATACGAGGAGGTAATCTATTCTTGAGCTGGTCTTGTGGACCCAGGAATGAAAGGTAAAGTCTCGTGTGTTAGGGTTCTTTAGCCTCCAGATATCGACTAGGTCATAGGCTCTGCAGATTTCAGAAATTTGTAGCGACGCCTTGGTTGGGATCGACGTCGTGTGATGAGATTTGTCTTTGGCCGGGTTCAGCGTCATATTGAGTTCACCACCCCATATGATCTTGGATTGCTTAATCGTGCTCAGCTGTGCCATTACCCATCCGAAGTTGTTAGGGCCATCCGCGTTAGGGCCGTAAGAATTCACTAGGGTGACGTCTTCCCCGTCTATTGTTCCGTGTAGCATGAGCGATCTGCCTTCTGTATCCTTCTTGAGGGCGATGAGTCTAAAATTGATCGCTTTATTGATGATTATAGCCCCTCCTCTAGCATAGGACGAGAAGGAGGCGAAGTAGCAATGGCATCCCCACTCCCTTGCCCATGAATGCTCGGAGTTCGGGCATAGGTGTGTTTCCTGGATGAGGGCGATGTCCACTTTGTGTCGGCGTAGGTATCGGGTCATTTTCCTAACCTTCGCTGGCCGGTTCCCACCTTTAATGTTCCATGTGGCTACGGTGAAGGCGCTGTGTCTGTAATTCTTTGTACATGCATTTCTTGGCGTTCGGGCGCTGAGGGGCGGAGGGGTTGGATCTTGTCGGGGTCAGTTGGTGTGAGACGTGTTCCTCTCCAAAGTGGAGCACGTGGGGTGCCCGGTGTGTCGTAGAACTTGTGAACTCCCAACTTGTGCACGTATCCCTCCCAGTTTCCGCGAGCAACCCCCAACTGGCTCGGTGTGGTTGCCCCCCTCTTTGATGTGTAACTTATGAACAGGAACATTGCTGTGCTAGTGGCGCTTGGACCCTCCCAAGACGCGCGTCCTTGAGGGTTTCAAGCCCTCTATTTCGTGTTCCAGCAGCGTTGATGATCGTAGTGATCAGTAGGCTAGTGTGTCTTTATATCTATGGCGGATTCCTCTGGGCTCTGTCTTTGTGTTCGTCCTTGAATGTTTTCGGGTGGCCGACAGCCCGCCTGATCAAGGTATACGTTGGCCTCCTCTGGGGATTGGAAAAACTGGACTTTGCCCTGGTGTTGTATCCTCAGACGGGCCGGGAACAGCATAGAGTATGGGATTTGGTTCATGCAGAGTCTCTGTTTGACGTTAGTGAAGGTCTTCCTTTGCGCCTGGACAGCTGGAGAAAAATCTGGATAAAAGTTGGCAGTGTCGCCGTCATACTGTAGCTCGCCCTTCTCCCTGGCCAACCGGAGTATCGCGTCTCTGTCTTTGTAGTTAAGTAGTTTTGCAATGATTGGACGCGATGGCGCTCCAGGGGACGGGTCTTGAGGGTGGTGTTCTATGGGCTCATTCAACGACGAATAGGGGTGAGAGGGTGTTGGGGCCAAAAAGGGTTTTACACATTTCCTCAATGTGGTCTTCCATCTTGCCTTGGGGTGGTTGTTTCTCTCTCACCTACACTATCCGAATGTTATTACTTCTGGAACGCCCTTCAAGGTCCTCGTTTTTTGGCATTAATCAGTTTAATTTGAGTTTCAAAGGATGTCACTTTAGCGTTTAGGGATGATGCCCCGTCGTCCAAGCTAGAAATCCGTTGCTCCGCCGCGTCTAGGCGTTCATTATGAGTGTCCAGACGATGCTGAATTTGGTCAACCTTGGACGAAAGACCTTCTAGCTTGCTGTCCAGGTTATTGATTCCAGATTTCAGTTCTAAAAGGAGTGCCCCGATATCGAGTGGTTGGGGTTCAGTATTGTCTTGATGTGGCGAGGGAGGCAAGGGTACTGGTTCACTATCGTGCCTCAGGGTTTTCGCAGCAGTGCCTGCATCAAAGTTTAGTTTACGCGATTTCCCCGTAGCAAGTATGAATGGGAAGTGTAGCTGGTCGCTTAATAATGAAGTTTGGGAAGCAGTCCAGGCGGGGGGCTCAACCCCCAAGTATCAGTATTGTTTGTGAGGGTTCTCGTGTCTCTGTGGGCGCTTCATCTAATGTTAATTATCTTCCCCAGTAATCTGCAGGGTCAGGTCCACGGCCTGTCGTATGTGTTTTGGGGCCAGTAGGGTGTATGCTGCCTGCTTTGTGTAGACGGCGTGTGCCACGTCTGTGGGATCTCCAGTTGGAAGGGGCTGTGGAGCTGTAGCCGGTGCAGGCGGCCCCGCTGGATTGTGGAGCGCCGGGTCCTCCCGCCGGGTGGTGGAGTCCCGGCAGGGGGGGGCAGCCCAAAGGGGGACAGTCACTCCGGGGGGGGAGCCAGCGAGAATGGGCCTGGGATCAGCACCGCGGGCCTGAAGCACCTTCCACTGCGCGTGCTTCCACCAGGCCACCCCAGCCCGCTCCGTACCTTCAGGGCCCCAGCCCCGTGCCTCCTCTTCGAGCGTCCTCCGGATGCAGCCTGCGGGGTCGTCAGTGGCAACCGGCCAAGGGACCGAAAAGCTCCGCCGGTGCGCGGCCCGGCCGCTGTGCCTTCTCCTCGCCCTACAGTGAACAGCCGCTGCACAGTCCCCACAGGCCCCCGCCTGGGACCCCGTAGTTGGAGGCCTCTCCCGCGTGGGGGGGCCCGCACGGCCGTGCCGAGGTGTCCGCCACCCGCGGAGGGCCTGCCGACCCGCACAGAGCTGACTGCTGTTGTCGCCGGGGGAGGGGGCAGGAGCGAGGCCGGGGTCAGGACCGACTTCAGCAGTCCCCAGGAGGAGGAGGCAGGGCCGGGACGAGCTCCCCGCAGCACTTGCACTGCAGGAGAAACGGACTGCTCGCCTCCACGCCCCTCCAGCAGGCTCGCCCGAGCCGCTCCGTCGGTTGTTGGCGAGGCCTCGAGGATCTCTCGTCGCTCAGGAACGCTGTAGAGCTTCAGGTGGTGCTCAGGCGGCCAGGGGCTACGAAGCTGAGCTCCGGTCGGCTGGTTTTCCTCCCTGTGATCTCGTGGGAGCGATAGTTTAAAAGTTAAAGCAATTGCACTGCCTGAATGCACAGGATTAATAAGGATTTTAAACGGCCGCGTGGGAGCTCACAGAGGAGCGGCCATCTTGTTTGGGTCTCTAGCGCCCTCCTTGTAACACTATTCCTAACGTTGACGTGTAGTGTACCCAAAATCCCTCACGTGTCGCGGTCCCTCAGATTGTTCTTTCCCGCCCAACTAGTTGGTCGCCTTATATTGGAAAATGAGTCACTTCTTTGTCCCACGACCGATGGTCGTCTAGTCTTCGACTTTCATCTTTGACAGCTACTTCATCGACCCCTACGCCGTAGACGTCCACTGCTTTTGGCGACTGGTGCATTGGTCGACACTGTCGACCGCGTGACCTCGGCCCTCTGGCCAGGCCTATACATTTGGGAAGAGTGGGGCCCAAGGATTGATTCCCTGACAATGCATTTCCTTTTCCCCTCTTTTCCTTTCTGGTATGGCTACTGCCTTTTACCTCTGCTATGGGGAGGACTCCATTTAAGGTTTGTCAGTCTTGCAATGGAAAATACCCTTGGAAGAACACTCATCGCAAGTGCAATAGGTCCTTACCTCCATGACCACGACAGGCGATCCTGTAAATCCTGTAAACTTTTTTGTCCTAAGAAGTTAAAGGATAGGTGGACGAAATGGTGGGCGGCATAGGCGATGCAGGAAGACAGTTGTTACCCAGTCGGCACTGTCGCTTCGAGTGATGCGGAATCTAGCGGCAGCCATGGCTCTTAAGTGGAGGCATAGACCTTTCTGCGGAACCGTCCGGTTCGCAGTTGCCCGTCCCTTGCATGCAGGCCGCCGGTACTGCTATGGGGAGATCCCCCCCCCCGCCGTCAGGGGCACACCCGCACCACCTAAGGAAAAACCTACAACCCCACGAGCTCCCTTGACGGATATGTCGAAGCATCGGACGCCAACAGGCCCGCTGTATTTCTTGGACGATGCCTGCCGATCCTCCTGATCGGCTGCCCTCCCCGCATCCAGGCATTCCACCCATAAGGGCGTCTCTTCTTATAAAACGCACGTGCGCTGACGAGCCGTCTAAGAGCGCGTCATCCCCAAAGGTTTTGGCGGAGCCAAAAAACCACAATGACACCTACAGGCATGTCAAAATCCCTCTCACAACCACTGGAGCTATGCAAGAGTTTGGCAGCTTTTGACAGCGAACTGACCAAAAAGCACCCCTTATCGTCAAGAGGAGTATTCTGAAGTTTCCCAGCCCCTCTCTAAGACTTTATCTGATAAATCTCTTCCTTCTAGGGACCCTTTTCCTCCTGGATAGCCTTTCTCCCCACTATACCCCTCTGGTTCATCCCCGTAGACCAGAGTGAGGTTTGAGAACTACATGGACAAACTGTCACAATTTGTCGACTTTTCTGAAAAGTTTATTACCCCCAAGAGACCTAGGGAGGAGGATTCCTGCCCTCTTTTACCAAAGGTGCAGAAGCTTACAAGCCAATCTCTAACTCACCAAGAAGACATTTTTGAGTTCTCGGAACCAGAAGAGGAATACGAGGATCCCTGTGGTCATGAAGACAATCCGTTTTGGGCAGGACACAACTGAGTGCCCAGATTGGGGTCAAGATCAGCCAGCAGGGGAAGGAAGCACCTTAACATTCCCCCACTCCAACTCCTGACCCAGATGTCACTTGTCTGGATCCTCCCTCCTCGCCTCAACAGAGGCAGGCATCGCCTATTGACGTTCAGATCGCTTTTAATGCAATCCAGAAAAGGGGCTGCAGACCACTTCCAAATTGCCACGCAGGAAGCTGTTTAAGACACTGATTTTGTTAGACATTCTGAAGGAAAAAACCCCCACAAGTCAGGCAATCCCCCTGCTAAATTCCATTAAAAAGCACCTTGCACCTTCTTTGCTGTCCCCTTCCCCTACAAGGGCTGGCAACCCTCGGGTTGAGAAACTGTTTTGCCCCTTTCCGTCTGACCCTTTGTACACTTGAGGGCATGCCACTCCAGACTCCGGTCCCATGGTAGCAATGCATATAAAGACTTTAAAAGGCAATTATAAAGTCACCAAACTTGATCCAGAGCTCACCGAACCCCTACGGGATTCAGAAAATATCAAGGGGCAGGTATGTGCCCCAGAGTCCATTTTAGGAGAGATCCTGGTAAATTCACAGTTCCCTTGGAATTAATAGGTGAACGTTACAGGGACATCCACTTTAGTGAGGTAGGTGACCTGTTTGACTCCACAGGTACGGCAACCCATGGAAGGCCAAGGTAGACCGCAAAGAAGTGTCGGAAGATGGACCAAGGTCCCAGAGGGAGAAGCAGCATAAGAGGAGTAGCCCCAATAGAACTCTGTGAATCGTGGTAAAAACGTAGCCTTCCAGGAATCTCTACCATGGACCAGGGGAACACCTGGGGTTGAGTATCTAAAGAGATCTCCCATCCCAGGACTCACTGCTAGGTACACATGTCTGCTGTTTTGGTGAAAACTTCTCCAGGAATGCGAAACAACCCGTGAGTAAACTGCTCTTTTGCGCAGGTGTGGTTTGCAGAATTCAGTTCTCTAGGACTTGAACCCTGGGCCAACGGATCTGTAACACTGCATTAGGAAGGCGTGTACAGCTGCATCTTCACCCTCACCTAGCAGGTACTGTGGGGCTTGGGTTACTTACCTTAGGCCATTTTCGGGGCCCCTTTTGCTTTTAGAGTGCTGTTTTTAACGCTTGGGAGTTGACCCGAAATCCATTGCCCAGGTCTTGCAACCTGTGCAATGGAACCTGTGCTCCTACAGGAAGGAACCCATTGAGCTCTTGTACTTTTTAAAAGAACAACTGCCTGGTTACTTAACTTTACTCTGAAGATTGTCATCAGAACTTGGGCTTTCCATTTGACTCTGTCTTTGCTGATTCCCCCAAAAGACCATCTTCATCCTACTGGCCTGGGCATTGCTTGTTCCTTCACAACCTGAAATGTGAACTCATTTCTAGTTAATAAACAGGCTGCCTAAACGATTCTTGGCAAGTGTTACTTAACAGTTACAAGCTGTGTTCTTTATAACCTTTACTTTCCCTTAAACTGAAATAGCAAAGGTGATGAATATAAGTGCTTTTGCTGACCTTACTAAAGTCACTGAGGGCCTGATTCTCAACGAGGTGTTATTAACTGAAAAAGTAATATAAAGGCTTTTAGACATTTTCAGTAATTAACACATTTTCCCACGGGTGCAGAAAAGGCGCCACTTTTGGAACCTGTGAGCAGGTTGCTAGGATTGGTTGGCAACTAGCCTAGCAACCGTCATTTTTGGAAAATGTTTCTTTGCATTGCTATGCTGGTGGCACTCACGATAGCGACAGGCTGAAATTGCCGCAGATATACCGTACCTCTTTGGTGCCGGTCTGTATCACTGTTGTGGAGGAGTGATACCAGAATAGAGGAAGGGGGCAGACATTAAAGGAGCGCAGGTCAAAGAATGGGTGGCGGCAGTGCTGAAAGCACACATGGCACAAAGCCAAGGCAGGCTGGATCCGAGCAAAAACTGGGAAGGATGCAATTCATCGGTGCACTCTGCAGTTTGCTTCTCCTTGACAAGACAACAGCAACGTGTGGCAGTAGCTTATCAGAGGGGACTTTCATGACGTTAAGGGGGTGGGGATCTTAAATAATGAATGAATGTCAGCCCTCACGCACATTAGAAGGTAACTGAAAACACTTCTCTCAGGAGGTGTTCTCGGCACACTTCAATCGTAAAATTACGATTACCTCGTTATTTTACAAAAATGTTGCCAAGATTTTACAATTCTGCCTGTTCGCTACAGAAACAGGCAGATTGCAGTTAGTGCACTGCGATGACGCCCATGCCCGCTACAGAATAGGCTTGGTTCCTGGACTTCTGGAAAAGGTGCATTGAAGCATGCTATTTAGCATGCTCACTGTGTCTACATGGGAATCGGGCCCTGTGTGTGGATATGGAAAGTACATGAAAGTTTACTCACCTGCCTTATTTTTCCTTTTCCAATATTATCCATTTGCTTATTGAATGTTATTAGCAGTTACCTCATTTTTTTAGAATTTCATGTGCCTTGTGTCTATATAAAATATAAATGGTTATTTTTGATATAGCTTTGAGTAAGTGTTTCCTTAAATCTATGTATGTTCTAATTTCTTTGTGCTGATCTACATCTCGCATTCCTCCTCCTAAGATGAGCCTGACTGCTCTGCCACATATTAGAAGTTGGGGCCCTAAAACCAAGAGGTAGGACCTCCCAAATTGAAGATCTGACGGGTAGTTGAGACTTCAACCACCTCCTGGACCGCTGTATCAACGCAGAGCCAATCGGAAGATTCTGGTGGTGAATCAGCGGTGGTGAATCAACCTAGAAGTGGTTCTGGCATGGAGGACTCAACCCAGCAGATGCAGGAAGACAGCAGTAGACTTCTGGGGGCCCCAACAGGACCATCAAAGGCAATTTCCTCGGAACAGGGATATGCTCAAACCTCTGTATCTAGCCATTATGGCCAGGTACGGTTTAAAATCAGCAAAAACGGCAGGAATTGCGGCACAATTTTCCTCCAGCAGATCAGCGGACCTGCTTCCTCCACGTTGCATAACAGGAAACAAAAAGAGGGAAAAGGGCAGACCAGATTCAAATACCCCTGCAAAAAGGTGAATTTCACGAAATATTTTTCTTTTAGCATCTTGCCCTCCATATTTATATGTACCCCAAACTTGTTGCTTTTATTTTTGAACCAGTCGACTTTTTGCTGGGAAGTTCACTCCCCTGCCCTTTTGCTAATTTTGTAATGGGGAAACCTCTGACTATCAGAATTGGGAAATTGTTTCCTGTATGTCTGTTTTTGGTAACTATTTTAACAGTGCACATAGCACCGTACAATGCAGTGCGGGTACTTTTGTATCACCCTAATCTTTTACACTTGTTATTGTAATTGGTTATTTATAACGCGCTTAATACTCAGAGGTTTCTAAACACGAACCAGGGGATCGAACCTGTGTTGCTCTGCGTCGTCTTGCTTCCAAGGCGAGCGCTTTGCCCCTGGGCTATCCTCCCGAGACACTTGGGATTTTTGGTTACTTTTGTATGTAACTAAAGACAAGATTGTGGCAACAAAATATTTTTACCATTTTGCGTTATTTTTAGTGTGCACATTCAAGTTTTTCCCGAATATAGCTACTGGACGTGGCTAGTACTCTAAAATGGTCACGCCATGAGATACTTGTTTTTTCTTTGGCTATATTGTTGTTTGGCCTTCTTCCTGCTTAGCCAGGTCAGGAAATCCCTTCTAAGGTCATGAACTTGCCCGGGAAAGCTGCTGCTTTCTCGGGCTAGTGATGCCTGTTGTCTGTCTCGGGAAGAGGGTGGGGATTGTCTGGTCCCATTCCACATCCGTGGTGCCTGAAAGTCTAGGTGTGTGACATGAGTGAAACCCACAGTGGTCCCTAATTGGACCACTGCTGGCTGTTTCAATGGTGCAGATCCTTACCATTGTGGGCTTGGACTTGCTTTGTGGCAGAATCTTTGATATGAAGAGGACTACTGCAGCCTACTACAGCGTTGGTGCAAAGTATCCTGTCAAGAAGAGCAGCCGACTGAAAATCTGTGGATTACTCCCAAAGAGGCCCGGCATCCCTTCCTGTGTTTGATCTGGTGAAGCCCTGCTGGACTATCTAATCAGCGAAGGCCATGAGCGGTATTTCACCCTCTGCACTAGTGGGACGAACCGGTCTTGACATGTTCTCAAGGATCCAGCAGTCTTGAGCCTTTGCAAGTGTCCCTGGACCTCCCAGTGGACTGACCAGCTTTTCATTGGGCTAGCCTGCTAGAACCTTCCGCGTTCATCGCCGGAACTTCGGTAGTTGCTAGCATATGGTGTAAATCGGCTTCCTGACGAATTTTAGCCTCCCAGCTTCAAGGCATCCTGCTCTGGAAGGTCTTCAACTGCGACTGTGAGGATGCCTGCCATCGCCTATGTGTGGTGGCTGTCGCTGGAACTCTTTCCCCAGTCGTGAAGTGTCCTGAAGAGGTCTGCATTAGTGCCTTCTGCATTTCTTCATCTCCAAGGGTTGCACTCTTCTCCTAAAACAGACCGGAAGAATCCCTGCACCTGCAGCTCCTGCGCACCTCTCTGGAACCAACATTGGGAAAACCTACCTTCATTGAACCCCAATCGACCCACCTAGTAACTTGGGAAAATCGTAGTCGGGTGAGGGGCAGTTAGTAAATGCATAGCATTTGCCCCCCTCCCCATAATCCTTCCTCTGTTCCCCTTAGAATAAACCTTGGTTATTCCATCCCATTTCTTTTTGATCATCGCTTCTAAGAGCAGCTGTACCTGAAAGAAGCATCATTTTACGTACCAGTAACTTTGTTGCTTTTCTTCTCTGGAACATTCACCAACACAAGAACCTTGCCTAATTGAGAGACTTCCTGGGGAGAAGCTTAGCGACTTTTGGGCACAAGACCCCACTTCATAACGATTGGACTTCTGAAGTTAGGGCACATTTCTTGTGACGTGGTTCCATTTTCCTGCATCACTTACTTTCTTTTGTTAAATAGGTTATTGAATGCATTCATAAGAACCTATGGTAGCACTATTTATTTATTTTTATTTGTGTTCATTTATATCAGCGCTCACAGCCCATAGGCATCTAGACGCTAGTTTCAGGTGAAGAAACAGAAGTCAGTAGTGAACTAATAGAGGGGAGGGGGGTCAGTTGAACAGTAGTGTTTTGAGTTCCTTTCTGAAAACATTGTAAGAGGGTTCTGCCTGCAGGTGAGGGGGTAGCGTGTTCCAGAGAGAAGGCGCTCGGACTGGGAAGCTGGTGCCCCCAGCTTTGTCACAATTGAACCTTGGCGTGATGGGGCAGTGACTGTAGGCCGCCCTGGTGGGTCTTACTGAGGTGTATTTTGTTAGATTGGTTTCCGCAAGCAAGTGGGCGGATCACCTGGCCTTTGATATGTGGTCCTATTTACCAAAGTCCATGGCGGCTATGAAGGCATTGTTCTGGGTGGTTTCAAGTTTGTTGAGGTTTTTTCTGAGGTGCCACAGAGCAGGCTATTTAGGTTTATAATTGAGTATTGTTTAATATTATCACCTGCTTGTTTGATTTCCTAGTGTGTGGTTTGGGCCTAGAATAAATAAAGTATTTTTGTACTTTTCTGTCTAAAATGAATTGAGTGCTTCATTGTGTGCACTCATTGTGGACCCCTGCCCCCACTCACTCTCCCGAGAATAGCCTTGACTGCTCTTCTCTGCTACCTTGATTTGGTTTTGGACAACCTCTCAGTTACCCTGTTCACTATAACTAGGGTGGCCTCCTAAAATCTGTCCACCAGGCCGGATTCTAGAAATCCATCTCAACATCCTGTCCCCAGGCCAGCTACCCAATCACTAAAAGGAACTGGGGGTCACTGACCAACCATACTTGTTGGTCAGTAGGACTTACACACAACCCTAGTCACCCCCAGGAATTAAGATGGATAGTTCACATATCTATACTGTCCTAAACTAATTGGGACCAATATGGAAGCTGCCATTATGGGCTCACATGGTCAGAATTGCCATTTTGAGCCTACCTCGTGATAGCCTAGACAAGAAAAAGCTCTGAAACACAAAATGGCAGAGAACAGGATTTAAAAAAAAATAACATCCACACCCCAATGACTACCAGAAGGGTAAATTGGCCTACCTTGGTGAAGGTAAAACAAAATTATAGCTGCTGCCAACTTGCTCCCTAAAACCTGTGCAGGGTGAAAAGAATCGCTGTATGGCAAACATGGGGAGATGTCTGCGAGGCAACCCAATAGGTTTTCTGCTAAGCAGGCCTGAAGCCATCTGGCTGCTCTTCTACTACCACTACCAGGTCATGAGGACAATAGACTGATTCTCCTGACCACCCGCATCAGATAAGCCAAGCTGAGCTGCTGTGGACCTCCGGTGCTTTTTTTCCACATAGAAATGGCCGCCTCTATTTTTGGCATTGGGTTGCCTAGTTTGTGTGTTCTGGAGCCCGCCCGACGCACCCCCCTGCTCAAGGGCCATGCTTAATGCCCTTGTGCTCCTTTTCTACTGAGCAGGCTGTGGGCGGAGTGCCGCACCTCACTCTGCCTCTTCCTACCTGCTCCCCTTAATTTCTGACCGCCTTCCTACTGATGCCTGAAGCTCTGCCTCCCTCGTCGTTCACTGCTTCAGTTCTTGGCCAGAAGGTAAGCGCTGCTGCGGGTGCTCTGCATTCTTCCCTATGTCTGCTGAGCATTCTTTTGAAACCAACACCAAGGCTGTAGTGCTTTGCTTACACTCCTGCTTCTGAGCCTTCATCGTCTTCTGATCTTATCCTGGTACCTGCCTGCACCTCTCTCTCTCTCCCTGTTCTTACAGTAGGGCCCCTGAAACTCTTGCCTTGAATCTCTGCAAAGCACCCCCTCCCCTCCTTGAAGCGGTCTCTTGCATCCTCCATCTTGCATTTGAGTCCCCAGCATTGCAGCAAATCTCCTTGTTCTCCCTACTTCATTGCTGCCACAATGTTCATGGCCCCTCCTTCCTTAGCTCCCAACTTTGCCCTACTGAGTTACAGCACTTTGGCAGCCTTACTCCTAAGCTCTCCCCGCACCATCTACGATGTGTGCATACTGTAACTGCTACATGCACTGAACCATTAACTCTCTACCAGACACTATGCTACCTGACTTTTAACCCCAACTGTTTCTACGGCTGTGTTTCCTCACTCTGCATTAGCCTCTAACTTGCCTAATCTCAGCCTGTAACTTGTTCTGAGGCCAGCAAATCTGATCTGTGTACTGCTTCATGATTGCTTGTTTTGTTTGATTTGTGAGGTTTTTCTCTATTTTAGGAAGTCAGATCTGGTGTTATGAACCTACTGGATGTGTTTTAAAAGTTAGGCCTACCTTCATTACGAAAGTCAAATCTGAGTGCTTTTGTAAATAATGCTGTGCTTAAATGCTAGGCCATTTACCTCTATTTAGGAAGTCACATCTGGGTGTTTTGAATCTGCTGGTTTTGTCTTCATATTTGCTTTCTCCCTATCCTGGAAAGTCATATCTGTGTGTGCTTGCAATTGCTGGTTGCTTCTAGGTTTTACCCTCCGTTAGGTAAGGTTTGAAACTTAGTGCTAAATCTACCTCACTTGTGAGAACCCCAGAACTGTTTTCTTTCCGGTGGATTATTTTTCCCTGTACCTCAGGGAGTGGGAACCTTTTTCCACATTCGCAGATCCTTTAACTATTTTTATGGGTGTCATTTTAAGACTCTCCATAGTGTCATTTTAATGTTATCCTCTTTGACAATTTTTGGTGTTTACCTTTACTTTGTTACAGGGTTGCCCTCTGGGTTCCCCTTTTACTTTCTCTGGGTAGCCTTGTGAGAACTACATTTCCCAAGGGTAGAAAGGATGTTTCTATCCCTTCTACATTTTGTTAGCTGAAACCAGCACACCCTATCTTATGTGGAGTGCTGGGGACATGCAATGTATCCCCTTTCTCACTAGCACTGTAACAATTCTGTTACAGGGACAAGCTTACTTTAAATGACTGGTGGCAGTGAACCTTTTTACCAGTTCGGTGCACCTTTACGGTGGGCTGTTTTGACAGCTGTGGTAAAGGCACCCAAGGGTGTCCATTTTACCAAAATGGCCCCAGTCTTCTTTTTTCACCATTTTAGGATTCATTGTCCTTTCTTGTTCCTTGCCCTAACCTCCAGGGTGGGAAAATCCTTTGTGTCAATTTTATCTTCAGTGGGAGACCACGGTCATCCTGCCGAGGCTCCAGAGTGTCTCTGAAGGCAGGAAGCGAGGGATAAGAGCAAAACTCTGCAGCCCTTTGTCTTTCAGCTTGATTGCGAGAATCAAGTTCAAACTGGGGGGGCTGGCCGTCCTGAACGGTCTGCCAACTCCCATGTTTGAATTTTGCAAGTCTGTCTGTTTGATTGGTTGGGTTCCTGTATAAAGGTCCGATCCTGGCAGCTGAAGAGGTAGTTGACCACTGAACCTTACTCTGAAGAGTCAGATGAAGAAAACATGTCTGAGACGATTTCCAGTGACCAGAGAGCCTGTTGTGTAACCGTATCCTGCTGTTTCCCTTCCTTCCAAGGGACCTGGGGACTCTGAATACGACGGCCCCGATCTCATAGCCTGGCGAGATTGTGCATTTTGAGTCATCTTACGTCGTGCTGCGACTGTGCAGGGCTGCAATACCCTGGGCCCTCGAGCAATTGTGCGGTGTGTGGTCTTCCGAATCGAGTTGGTGGTGGCATCCTGCTGAACTTCCAGGGACGTGAATAGAGTCCGAAAAGTCCCCTCACCAAATTGCTGGACCTTGCAAGTGACGAGAATCAGACTGGTGATATCCAGCCGTCTTCTGGCTCCTAAAAAGGGTTCCAAAACCACAGAGCTGCATCCAGCTGCAAAGAAACTCTTGCCCGGAGCCTTCCCTATCGATCCCTGCTGCAGAAGCCCTTCGTGTCCTGTCTTCAGTCTCCATGATAAAGGAATTCAGCGACCGGGTTTGTGGCTGCAGATCCAGAAGTCTCCCCCGCTGCAACCTCTTCTTCTGTGCAGAGTAAACCATGCGAAGAATCTCTTGCCTAGAGCCTTCCCCATTGATCCCTGCTGCAGAAGCCCTTCAGTGTCTTATCTTCATGATAAAGGAATTCATCGACTGGGTTTTTGACGCAGATCCTGATGTCTTTGTGCTACAACTCTTCATCCGTGCTAAGGTACTGTGTTGGCTGGAGTGTTTACTTTCCTTAAACCTTTGTGATTTCTGTAAAGCTTTGGGATGTTTCTTGCGATTGGGAGTCCTCTCATCCAGTTCACCCAAGCCCACTGCTGGAATCCTTCTAGGGTGTCTTCTCAGAAGTCCCTGTGCCCTCAACCAACTCTTAGGTAAAATACCTACTTGTTTGACCAGTCCTACTTGGGAACTCTGACTTTTGCTACTTCTGTGCCTATTCTGAACTGCCTGTTGGACACTAGGGACCTAGTGGGCCCCCCAACACTCATGCTCCAAGAATAAGGGAAATACTTTCTCAGGACTGGGCCTGTTGCCTAGAAAAGAGAACAAGTGTTTATAATTGGATTTACTTGTAAATGAGTTAGTTGGTAACTAACGCTGAGAGTGAACAGTTACAAAGGTTCTTCCTTACCTTGAATGTGTGTTGTGCCATTCTGAAATGTTTATAGAAGGTTAATTTACTTGCCTGTGAATTGGCAGTGCCTCTTCCCCAAAAGTAATGCTGTTGGCTTCACTTTACTATTCCTGTTAGGATATGAGTGCCCCAATTGGGTCTTGATTCCCCCCTAACTTGCTTTTAGCCTGTCTAGAATAAGTCTGCCCTACATTATACTTACCTTTAAGTTGTTGGTAGCTCCTTTAAAAAGTATATAGGTTTTGCTTGCCTTGAATAGCTGTGTGCCATCCTACAATAAAGGAGTTATTGCTTACCTCAATCTGTGTTCCACTGATCTGAAAAGCAACTCTAATAGTATGCTACAACCTTAGGTTCTACCTGCCTAGAATAGCTGTGTGCCATTCTTAAAAAGTGTTCTGTAGGTGTAGCTGAGGTAGGTCCGCCTGGTGCAATCCTAAATTGGTGTAAAGAGTTCTTGCTTATCTTATTCTGTGATCCACTGAGCTGAAATGCAACTGTAAATGTATATTTGGACTTTGACCAATTCAATCTCAACGAACAATGGTTTAAAGTAAGGATGTGTGCTTAGCTCCATGCTATTTCATCTTTAAATTTCTGATCTCGATGCAACAATTCAGCAGGAACGCATTTTTCCCCCTAACATTGGTGGCACTCCTTTAGCGTGGCTGGACTTCGCTGACGATATAATACTTTTTGATTATACCCCAGTGGGTCTTCAGCACACCCTTAACGCTTTGGCTGGGTATTCAGAAGTTAACCATTTAAAAATCAATATCACCAAAACCAAAAGTTTGATTGTTGGTGGTAATACTAAAACATTGCTGTTTAATTGGACCATTAACTGTGTCCCGTAAGAGATAGTCAGTGAATATGTTTATCTAGGCTTTCTTTTGAAACCATGTGGAATTCAGGATTTTACTGAACCTAAAGCCATGACAAAATGGCTGGTAATAAAAAAGTTAATCTCCCATAGAGGAGGCTTTAATATGGAAGGTCTCCTAACAATATAGTCCCAGAAGTATTATACGGTCTAGAGGTTTTACCAGAATCTCATCTTGCATGGCTACCCAAATTAGAAGCTAAATTATTGCAATCTATTCTTGGTGTACCCATGTGTGTTCCTGTTGAAGCCCTTACATGTGAACTTGGCCTTCTGTCCTTACGCTCATTATGGTTGATACAGCAAATAAAGCTTTCTTCTCTTAAAATCTTCATTACCTCCCTTAAACACCCTACTTGGCTTAATTGCACAGCAGCTCTCTGCCATTTATTACGACAGCTTTTTAAGTCAATTTAGCACAACTGTTAGTGTTTTATTTTCTGGAGGAATTGGTACTAACTTTAGCACGGCTTATTGATATCCCTAATCGTACTATTTTGCTAAAAAAGTATGTTAGAACTTGGGACATTAATAACAACCTGTGTAGACTGGCAGCCCCAAAATAATAATCCAAGTATAGCATGCAGAGTTTGTCTTAATTCCCCACGTACCTACCTCTGACCATCTAAAAAGATTTGGCACATACTTGCGCTTTAATATCCTTCCTACCTAGGAGCATCTAGGAAGATGGAAAAAAAATCCCACACAAAGACAGGCTTTGCCGAATATGCACTATAAATATCGAGACGGCCTGCCACATTTTGACTGGATGTTCCCACTTGGAAAATGAGTGCATGAAGAGGTATACAGATACGGTGCCTTCCCTTGATTTCATTGTAACCAATACATTAAGGGAAATATAGTTGGTGCTGAATCCCTCGTGATAACTGCGGCTGCCTTTTACATCTGGGTAATAGCTGTGCGTTATCATAGAGTTATACGTATTTACTGTTCCTTGAATCTGTGTTCCACTATTAAGAAAAGTATCCTGGTAACAGGGTTGGTTGATTGCGATTCTTTGCTGTGCATCACTGCATAACTGACAGGGTTAACTACCCTTGACTTACTGTAAAGTAATCTAAAAGTAACTTGTGGTACTCTTAGGTCCAGTCCCCTTTCCTCCATACTGCATGGGCATCCCTTCCAAAGGACGGGAGACGGAACCTTTTTCACAAGAAAAAACCTTCTTCCCATTTAAATTTAGAGGCATGCGGGGGTGCGGCCATGGGAGAATGTGCCTCCCTGACACTGCTCTCTGGCGCCACACCTCAGTCCCCTTTTCCGCTTCGACTGGAACGGGCTGAATTCACCAGCGCGCCTGGGTTTGGCTTTGGCCAAGTAATTCCACGCACGGATACTACTTCTGTCTTTTTTGTCTTTTATCATACAGGTACTCGGTCCCCAGGCGTCAAGCTCCTTCCCGGCGCATGTCGACTTCGACAGGGTTCAGCAGGTGTCTATCCTGTGACAGGCTCTTCCCAGCTTCAGACCTCCATGCCCTCTGCCTACGTTGCTTTAGCCCAGACCACGGCTGGCAAGCTTGTAAAGAGTGCGACGCCCTGTCATCGAGGTCTCTGAAGAACAGACTAGTCAGGTGGAGGGAGCTCTTCCAGAAGGTGCCTCCAGAGGACCTCATGGACTTCGTGAAACATCAGTCCAGGCCCAAGGTAGGGCCTCTATTTTCCATCGCACCACGCAAGGGGGACTCCTTCGCAAGGACTCACCCGTGCGGGAGGGACTGCTCAGGTCCTTGTACCAGGATGTGCACCGAGGCTGCTTCAGCTACCGGCCTAAAGGCTGAGGGATCCTCCCGGTGACAGTGTTGAGGGACTGGAAGTTTCTTGTACTAGGTCTTCACCCAAGGGGCTCTGCCCTAGTACTGGCATTATGTCCGAGTGGCCATGCCCTAGTACTGGCAATATGTCCGAGGGGCGCCTAAACGCAGCTCGTCCGGGCCGAGGGTGTCTCACCTACTGGGTCTAGGCCCGAGGAGCAGGGTAGGCCTCGCAATCCACACTCAAGAGTCTTGGAGGAGGCTGGGCCCAGCGAGCCGAGGAACGCGATGCAGGCACGTGGCAGGCAGCTCGACAAAATGGCCTCCGTGCCAGACATCAGCACCCGTCCAATGCCATTCCAGGAGTTCGGCGAGAAACGAGTGTCCAGGTGGGACTGGCTTCAACCAGGTACATGGCCTACAGCATATCCTTCATTTGCGCAGGGCAGGTTCCCACTGCGTCTGTATGGGCAGGGTATGCAACGGTTCCAGCAGCCTCCCGCTACCCCATCTATATCCCCTACCACTCCTCCGGCCTGTGAAAGACAGGTTGAGAGGTTCCTCGGACTCATGAAGTCCCCTCAAATGGGGGTTATCCTCAGTAATGCCATCAGGGATGTGCGCCCTCCAATGCTTTCAGCACCTCGGGCTCCTCTGCCGCCCCACCCCTCCCCCCCGCCCTGACGCAGCCTCTGCCTCCGGCCCCCCAGCCGATTCCTCAGGCGGTTCCATACCAGCCTCCGGCTCAGGTCCCTGTACCCCAGCCGCCGGCTCCCACTACTCCCCACCAATGCAGGACCCTCTTGATCCTCAGGACACAGATGAGGAGGACCACCCTGACATGCCCTCATCAGCCAGGGCCTTCCACGAACGTCTGGCAGGGCTGGTGGAGTACCTGGGCCAGCCTCAACCCGAGGTTGAGCAACCGGCAGAGGGGGTCCTTGCTGAAGTCCTCACGCAGCACCCCTCTTCAAAACGGCAATTCCACTGCAGACCGATGTAGTGTCCCTGGCCAAAAAGGGTTGGCTCAAGCCCCATTCTGCCCAGCCGGTCAATCGATGCCTGGACACCAAGTACAGGCAGATGGAGGGGGATACACTCTTGCTATCAGCCATCCTCAGCCACACTCTTCTTTGATCGCTGCAGCATCCCTATACGCCAAGCCTCAGTCATCCTCAGCTTCCTCCTCTGCGACGCTGTTAGGCAAGAGGGTTAATATCTTGGAGGCTTATGGGAAGAAGCTGCAGTCCAACGCGTCCTTGCATCTTCGTCAGGCCAATGCTGATGCCATGCTGGCTGCCACCAAACAGAGGTTAGGGCGGAAAATTGCGGACTTCCGCCCAGAACTCCCTACCCAGAGCCAAAGGGGGTCTTCTCCTCCAATCCGATTGTCAAACATTTGACGGGGCTCGCAAGACTCTACCCACTCATCAAGAGGCCACACCCCGTGTGGGACCTGAATATAGTCTTGAGCGCCCTGGCGCACAAACCATTTGAGCCAATGGTGTCCGCGGACATCAGGCTGGTCACCATTAAGCCGGCCAGCACAAGCCGCTTCCGGCTAACATACACGCCCACGCAGTCAGGGCCAAGGCAACGGCCATCGCGCCATGTCCCCTGGCAAGTTATAAGGAAGGCGGCCACTTGGACCACTCCCTCGGCTTTCTGCAAGCATTACTGTTTGGATGCCGGCTCTAGATCAGATGCGGCTTTCGGACAGGCGGTTCTCAGGAACCTATTTGCTTAAGGAAGGTCTCCTCTCCACCCTTGGGCTACATTCAATTGTAATCGGCCATGCAGTATGGAGGAAAGGGGACGGGAAGTAAGAGTAATTATAAGTTATTCACCGTAGTGACTAACGTACTTAGTCCCTAGTCCCCTTTCCTCCATACGTCCCCCCCCTGATAATGCTGGTGTCATTAAGCAATGTTAAATCTATTGTCGACCCGTCAACGGGGACTGAGGTGTGGCGCCGGAGGGCAGAGTCAGGGCAGCGCATGCTCTCAGGACCGCACCCCTGTGCGCCTCTAAATTTAAAGGGGAAGAAGGTTTTTTTTTTTCTCCCGTCCCCTTGCGGTATGGAGGAAAAGGGGACTGACTAAGAGTACATTGGTCACTACGTTGAGTAACTTATAATTTTTACTCCCCATGAATAGGTGTGTCCTATACTAAATGTTTATGATAAGGTTTGACTTCCCTAGAATTACTGTTTGGTATTCTGAAGATGGGTTGTGCTTTGGTCTGTGTACCTTCAAGCACTGTGTTGTGTTTTTATAATGTGTTTATGACTCTATGACAAGTACATACCCAAGACTTAACTTGGCCTACTTGTATTTATTATAAACCTTTATTTGTTTATAATACTTCTGATTGTAAGGGTTTCTATTGAATCCTTGGTATACTACAGGTTCTTTGAATTTTCCTACAGCCCTCTCTCCCTCCTAAGATAAGCCTGGCTGCTCTGTCTACACTAACATATACTCAGGTGGTACAGCCTTATACTAAGAGTAGTCTTGTACTGTCTCAGTTAAATGGTTTTACTAAGCCCTTCAGAAAAACTGTCCTAACACCCTCTGCCTTCTTATCTCGTGCTCTCTGCTGTTTGTTGTAACCTAGGCCCTATCCCTCCTAGACACTTGACTTATTATTAATTTGTTTAGTCTTCCCCGTCTTGTCTGCTAGGCTGCCTGGTGAGTTCCTTGTGCACTGTGCAGTTCCTCTTTCTGTTCTCTCTCCCCTGCATCCATGGTGCTCTCCATCTCCCCTGTCTGCTCTAACTGCTACTCTATCACCTATCCTACCTCTCTCTCAAAACCTGGAAGGAAAAATAACACACTCCTGGTCTCCAACCCAGCACCCTGCCCATTGCTGACAATGCTTCTAAGCAGACTATCACTGACATCCTCTTGGTCTCCCCCTCTCCGGTCCTATGAACTCCTCATATGGTCTCTATCCTCTACCCTTTCTCTTCTTCGCCCATTAATGGTAGAACCAGATGGGAAGTCGTCTCGGCACACTTCCCATCCTCTAGGTGTATCATTAATGTCTATCAGAATGGCGCTGTCATGGCCCAGGGCTCTCAGCCCAACCTCCTCCTTCTTGATGGGCGTCTTCTATCTCTCATCAACTTCCTTCCTTTCCCTGCCAATCCTCCTTCTGCCAGCACCCTGGCCCCTTCTCCACCACCGACTGGTGTAACACATCCCTGTACCTCTCATGTAAAACCTTTAAAGGGGGGGGGGGTAATCGGCTTTACTTAGCTACCCTCAATGCTCGTTCTGCCAGTAAACACTCTTCCGATGTCGGTTTCCTTCTTGAATACTTTGACCTTGATGTTCTCGCCTCACTGAGATGTGGTTCAATGCCAGCTCTGTCACTGCTCTAGACGCACTTCTTTCTGAGGGCTACAAGATTCTGTCCAGGCCCAACTGATCTGGAGGGGCAGTGGCTCTGATTTCCCTGAATGGGTCTCTGCTACCATCATACCCATTCATTCCTATTCCTCCTTTGAGTGCCTTTTCTGTAGGCTTGGTGTTTCTCCTACGCTCTTACTCTCGCCACCATCTACAGGCCCCCTGGCCCAGTCTCTCTTCCTCTCTGAATGGGCTGACCTCACCTCTTCTCTCCTGACCTCTACCTCCACGTTTCTCTTCCTCTGAGGCTTCAACATTCATCTTGATTCTTCTGGTGCAGCCACTCTACTCTTCCGCGACCTCGGTCTCTTTCCCTCACCATTCTTCCTTCTGGTCCGACCCACTCCGCCGGACACACCTTGGATGCACTCCTCTCAGCAGACATCCTTATCTCTAACGCTCTCACCACACCTCTCTCCTAGTCTGACCATGCCCTCCTCTCCTCTGACCTGGAGCTCTTGGGCTCCCTGACTAAGCCTCTGCCTGCATCTCCTTCTCTGTCAGTCGACTGATGAAGCGACTGTCAGTTGCTGCTTTTGCCGCCACTTACACCCCCCTCCACACACCCCTGCTATTGACTCTCCCACCGAGACAGCCCTCTCTAACCTTCACCTCTCCATCTCCAACACCCTTGCTCTTGTCATGTGGATCTGTATGAAGCCTGCCTCCAAGTGCAACAGTTGGTATGATTCTGAACTGGCCTGTCGCCTGCTCCAAAGGCAATACTGTTTCTCCATCCACTCCAGGAAGAAGGCCCATATCCAAGCTCGCACGTTCTGGAGCCACCAACAATATGGCTGAACTGTTCAAAATCTGTAAGGAACTCGCCAATTCTACTGTAGTTTCAACCTCTCCTCTTCCATCCCAGGCACTTTGTACTGCACTAGCCTCCTATTTCAAAACCAAAACCCAGGACATCATATCCTCCCGCTCCTCTACCATCCTATGTACTCCCCCACCTGCTCAAGCCTCACTTGGCCCCACTGTCTCCCCCATACTCTCCCCCTTCTTGCCCATTGCACAGGGTGAGGTCTGTAAAGCTGTCCGCTCTATGAAAGTCTCCTCCAGAACTATCAAGGACAACATCTCCTCTCTCGCTCCTGCCTTGGCCGAATTCTGTAACCATTCCTTTGCTACTGTTCCTTTCCCACTATCCATCATGCACTCCCTTGTGCACCCTCTCCTAAAAAAAGAAAAGCCATCTGCTGATCCCTCCTGCCCGGCTAACTACTGCTCTATTTCCACTACCCCCTTCCGGGGCAAACTCTTGGAGAAGCTTCAGAGCATCCAGAGGCACAGGAACTGCTCTCCTGAATACCCGTGAAGATCTGCTCTCAAACCTTGACTCCAACTCTCCTTCTGTTCTTATCCTCATTGATTTGTTCTCTGCCTTTGACACAGTCAATCATGATACCCTTGTTATCACGGACCTGCCACTGGACTGGTTGAACTCCTTCCTTTGTAATCGACCTTGCCAGGTGCAACTGGGCCCTTTCCTCTCCTCCATCTCACTCTCTACCTGTGGCATCCCTCAGGGCTCTATCTTATCGCTGTGGCTCTTTAACATCTACCTTGCCCCTCTGGCCCGTTTGATTTCCTCCTCCTCTCCTAATTTTCAGTGTTATGCTGATGACATTCGGCTCTTCTTCAAGCTCCCCTCCTCTACCTCCTCTCTCTTTCCTGACTGCTATTCAGGCATCGTGCACGGCTAATGGTTTCTGTCTTAATGCCAGTAAGCTCAAGATCCTTCTCATTGGAACCCACTGCTTCACTTGCACTCTCTCGCCGCCCTCCTTGGGTCCCTTCCCCTCAACATCTTGTGAGGCAAAAATCATTGGTGTCATCTTCGACTCCTCTCTCTCCTTCTCCCCTCACATCACGGACCTTGGCAAGAAACACACCTTCAGCTTCACCTCCTCTGACGCATTCGCCCCTTCCTTACCTTCCCCCAGATTCTCAATGTCTCCAGAGCTGTGTTTCTCTCTAAGCTGCACTGCTGCAATAGCTTCTTCCTGAATCTGCCTCTTTCCTCTCTTCGCCCCCTTCAACTAATCCATAACAGGACTGCAAGACTTATCTTGGCCTCAAACACAGGGACTGCATCTCTCCATTGGCTCCTGGTGGCTGCAGGGATCAAATTCAAGACCCTCTTAATCATCCACAAGGCATCCCTGGTGACCAGCTACATCCAACTCTGTCCCTAAATACCTCCCTCCCTGCTAGAGCCCTTCTGTCCTCTAGCTTCAACTCTCTGCAGATCAGACGTTTTTCCAAGCATACAGTGGGGGAAGATTGCTCTCTTCGGCAGGTGGCTCCCTCTGGAATGACCTCCCTGCCCCTCTCAGATTTGAGCCGGACCTCCTTAAGTTCCAGAAGCTTCTCAAGACCCATCTCTTCTCTTCCTCCTTCCCTCTCCCTTGCTAATTGATGGGACAGGCACCCCTCCTCAGTCTGGTCCACCCCCTCCCCCCCGTCCTCGCACTTAGTGGTCTGCACTCGGCATCCCTGGCACTTGCCTAGCCCCTGAACTCTTTCTTCCTTTCGGGCCCCCTTCCCTGACTATCCTGATGGGACAGGCACCCCTCCTGAGTCTGGTCCACCCCCGTCCTCGCACTTAGTGGTCTGCCCTCGGCATCCCTGGCACTTGGCTAGCCCCTGAACCCTTTCTTCCTCCCCCCCCCCTGCCTCCATTTCCCGGCCCCTGACCGCCACCTGCCCTCTCCCTCCACCACTCGCACAATCTGAATGTCACAAGGCCTAGTAAGACCGTTATTGTTTATATCCCCTGTTTCCCCCAATCCACTCTTTTTTTGTCTTGTGGCGCCTGGAAACATTTTTTGCTGTGTAGTGCGCCTTATAAATATTAAATAAAATATACATTATATAAGGTAAAAAGGGATGTCTCGGGAAGGGGACTTCCAGTAGTCTCAAAAGCCACCATAAAGAGATCAAGGAACCAAAACAAGATGGGTTGTGGGTGGGAGATGAGGAGTGGGGGTGTCGGGGGTGGTTGCAATAAAGTGACCCTAGAATCTCCAAAATAGGAATTCTGGCTTTAACATCATGGGGTGTACGGATTGTGTACTGGATATAAGACCACTTGTGCTTCCCTCCAGTCCACCTTATTCTGGTAATGCTCAGGTTGGGGGAATTTAGGTGCACCATATGCCAGATTGGGCAAGGAGGACTTGGTAGCCATACCTCCTGGACCTATGAACCTCAGTGCCTTCGGTCAATCATGGACCTGCTGCCCCAGGAGAAGGTCCCCAACCCGAACTAGAACAGCTTCAACTTTCATGCTTATCTGTTGAAAAGCTTTGGTCCAGTGACTGAAATCTGTTTCGGGTTCTGCAGGCTCTGCATGGAGACCTGCTATTCAATTCATTAATGGCAAGTTGCAGCAGCAGGGTTTTCTCACAGACCTCTTCAGTTTGGTAAAAGAAGGGACAGCTGTGCATTCAACCTTTTGTTCCCCTACTAATTTGCTTTTCACTCTTGCTTTGTGAAACACCTCAGTCCGATAACTTTTAAATGATTAGAGTTTACGTGTAGAGTGTCCTCTAGAGTAATGCATTATTTTTGATTTTAGAGTACTGTTTCTTAAATTATAGCAATTTTAATTGTTTTGAAGTTGAGGAAAAGAACACAAGTATTCAGAATTCTATAATGGAAGAAGTTGATTGGATTTTCACTTCATCGCATTACATACTCCCACAGATTCTTAATCTGGATTGATATCCTCCAATGCCAACTGCTCTTGAAAATTCAGTAGGTGGGTTAGTGCTCCTCAACGAACTCCTTCCTCTGCTCCGGACACGACAGCACCCACATGTATAGTATGCACTGTGCCCCGCTACCTCAGTTTCTTTTTCCTGTGCACTCAGCATGCTGTTTTCTCAGAACATAGTCTTTCTAAAGTGGTGGCGGCATCATGCCTGGTCCTAATGTTTTGGGTTTCAAGCACTGCCGGCACTGCACTCCAAGATGTCCATTACAGACGGCACAATATCTGTGTGTGGTGTCTAGGGATGGACCACGGCTTGGAGCAGTGCAGCTCATGAAAGTCAACGAACCCGAAGGTCTTGACGGAACGTGTTGCTAAATTAACGCCTTTATGTCCCCATTCAAAGTCGCCAGCCCAATCTCTTCCCATGTCCTCGAAGGCTGATGCAGAAGAGCCAATTCTGGAAAGGTGGGGTTAAGAGAGGGCCAGGCGGTACAAGAAGTCCAAAAAGCAATATCTATCACAAAGTGAGTCTCACCACTTCTCTCCTTCCTCTTCTAAGAAGAAAATAAGAAAGCTTATGTCTAGGGGTGATGGTACCGCTCCGTCGGATGATGGTTGGGATAAGTATTTTCCTTCAAAGGGTGCAGCCACAGAGGAGTGAGAAGATTTTAGAAACCAAATGTTTCATTTGTTTGCCAAGGGCATGACTGGTACGGCTTTGGCCTCAACGACGTCAGCGGTTCAGCTATCTGCTGCACCTGACGCAGCCAGTAGACCGTTTAGTTGCGTTGTATGCCCTCTAGTTCGGCCACATCGAAGAAGACACTGGTGACAGTCCGCGTTACCATGTTGTGTATGACTGCCACTAGTTCCACCCCTGTATTTCCTACACCTTTTGACAATTCCCCAGAACCAAGGGCATAGCCAGCTTCGCTGTGGTAGATTGCAGCAGCATTATATGGAGACTCATCCTTATGTCCTCCTGGCTTCAAACATCAGGGGTTTTCCCAAGATGTACAATTGACGTTATTGGGAATGGCCTTGGATGGGGAGCATCTATTCGGTTTCAGGGCTGATAAATCCTTCGAGAAATGTAAGTCAAGGATTATGGCTAAGAGCCAAGGTTTTGCTGTCCAGCAGCCCACACTATCTTCCTCTTTCGTCTTCGGGTCCAGCGGGAATGCACTACGTTTACCAGAAAGGCCCTAATGCCCTAAGTCAGTGCAAAAACATTATGCATGTCTGAGCAGTGATGGGGATTCGTTGAGTCAGGCTCCCACCTTGAAATCTCTTTGAGGTCTCCTCTGTGATACTCCAGTTGTAGAGCGAATCTCCATGAACCCGCCGTACAAGTGGCAGGAGATCACGTCCGATGCTTGGCTACTACAGTTGATCAAACACACAAAAGGAGGTAGTCCACATCAATTTCAAAACAGGAGCAAGTGGGATCCATATCGAACACAAGAAAATGGAGTGCCTGTATACTTGAAAGTATTACTTCAAAATTAAAAACTCTTGTTGGGTAGAACAAATCGAGATGCATATAGCATATTATTTATAAAAAGATACAATACAGAAACGACACACAACCAAAGGAAGGTAAAAAAAAACATAAAAAGCGTTTTCACGAGAACCGTGACGCCAACGTACCCGCCTCCTAAGCCAACGTACCACTGAAAAATTGCTACCAAGAAAGCAACCCCATACAAAGTGTATCACAGCAGCCTATTGTGCCTCGTAACCAAATGCACAGCACATATCTATTGAATGCATAGGGAACTGTAATTCAATATCAGCCTGACACATTTGATTCTCACATGTGTCAAATTTTATCTAAGAACAGGTAGATTGAGTACTTAATACACATCCATCCATCCCATCTACGTATTGAGTTCTGCAAAGTCAGATTGGAGGGAAAGCAGGTAAGGCACAGTTGTAGAACAAGCAAAGTTCCAAAATAATTCTCCAGTTGTAAGTATCAAGCTTTTGTTGGTCAAAAAGGGTTCAGGGACCTTGGGAAAGGCTACCTGTATGTGCACAAGGATTGGGCCTGGGCGAACGTGTATGGGCTGTCACCCAAACACTGGAATCGGCACTCCAGCAACAAAGAAGCAACAGAATGACTCAAGGTAAGTATTACCCCTAGTCCCACAGTACCTGAGGAGTGAAGAAGATGAAAAAGCTGGACGCATTCATGATGATTCAGAAGTGGTGGACCCGGTCACCTGTTCCGTGGTGGTGGTGGTGGTGGTAGAGATGAAAGGAGGGGCTCTGGAAGGGATTTCGCAGCAGCAGTCGAGAGAGTGTACTCCCAGCAAAGGATTCTTCGTGGCCAACGCTGGTCTGTGGTTTTGGTCCCTTTTCACAGACACCAAAGAAGACTGGTTCTTGTCCGATCAATTCACCTCACTTGCTCAGTGCTGCACTCTAGTGAGGGAACTTTGGAGAGGAATCTTGCCTCTTGAGGTCCCGAGGGAGTCCACCAAAGTTTCAAGAGGATTTGTTTGTGGCAAGACGATACACCGCAGGATGGTCGCAGGTCCCAGGTGTTATCATTTCTATGCTTCATCCCCTCTCCTAGTGAGACCCCCAGCAATGTTTGCTGGACTTCTGGACCATTTTCTTTAAATCCTAAATGAGCGGAGCCTTTTTCCACAATATCCCCAAGTAACTACAGTTCTTAGACCTAGAGTGATCCCTCCCAAAACTTTGACTGAGAGATTGGCGCGCACACCACCTTCAGTGGGGTGCCAAAAGGATAACTAGTATCCCCCTTCTCTCTGCTCCTGTGACGTTTTAGTCACATAGACAATCACGTAATTATGGCTGGTGGCAGTAGACGTGTTCTACCAACTATTGTGTATTTTCTTGTACCACAGGCTATGTCCGTAGCCTTCGTGGTGCACAATAAGGGCACATAAGTACCAACTTGGGGCCCTCCTTCTTTTTTCACCATTAGCGTGGTTGTTCTTTGTTAGCCATCTACCACTCTGGGAGGGGGAGCCCTGTGTATGTATGTGTTTTGCCTTGGGTGGGCACCCTTGGGTATCCACGCCTAGGCTCCAGGGTATCTGGGGAGGCAGGAAGTAGGGAAGGAGTTTCCCACCCCCTGCCCTTAGTCTGCCAGAGTGCCTGAATAGGTCCAGCTCCCACAGGGGATCTGGTTGTCCTGATTGAACAACCAAACAACCCTTTCTGTAAAATGCTGAGAGATTGCAGAGGAGTGTGTGCTGAAACCATATAAATGGTGAGGCTTCTGGAGTGAAAAGCAAGTCGACCACAAGAAGCTGAAGTAACCAAAGAAGAAGACGACCGGAGATGCCTGCAGACCCTTTGCAACACAGTAAAGTGACCACTGCTGTCCTCACCCTGTTTTCTGTGTGAGAGAGGAGCTCCAAAGAGGACTCCTTCCCTTTGGCTGGTGAGAACAACCATTCTCGAGGCAAATCTTGAAATAAGCCATATCCCAAGGTCCTAGGAGTTTCCAGAGCTGTGGAACCCCAATACCAGGAGACATGCTGTCCATTTCGAGTGCATCGTCATGGAAAGACTGAATCCACCCAAATCTTTGCTGAACTCCTAAGGACACTCCAGAGATCCGATCCAACTTGTCCAGACCACCTTATCAGAGCATAGGACTGCAGGAAGCAAAGAAGATTGACCGGGTGATCCGTGTCCTTTGTTGGTGCTGCAGAAAAGGCGCCAAAACCGCAGACTGAACCAATAAGTTGCTGAAAGTCATGCTACAGGTCCTCATTCGAGACTGCTGCAAAAATATCTTGTCCATTGCCTTGCCATTGCCTAGTCATCAGACCAAGGAATCCGGAGGTCGTGTCCAGAGCTGACTCATCGTGGAGCATCCAGCACAAACATTTTTTTCTAACCTAAGGTACTGTGGGGAAAAGGGTATTAATTACCTGATTCCAAGAAGTCACTCCAGAACGTTGGAGAGAATTTAGAGGTGTCCAGGTCAACCCCCTCTTACCCAAGCCGCTGCTTGTGTCCCTTCCTCGAGTCCTTTTAATGGTCTCACTTGTTAGTTGTTAATTTGCTGCTTCAATAACACTAGAAACTGGAAGAAATCCACAGGAACTCTTCAGAATTTGCTGCTATTGAAGACTTCAAGCCCTCTCCAATCTGCCTTTAGCTAGGGTTGCGTTTTGGGACTCAAGGACTTACTATGCGGAGAAACCCTGTCTAGAACCTTGAACCAAGCTCATATTACACTAACTAAACATTTTCCTCCCTTTAAGTGACTTTACTATGTGTTTGCAGAGTAAATGTATTACCGTATAAACTGTTGAAAACTGCATGAGTGTGCAATAACCGATAATACTATAACATTCTTTTCCCTTTCTAGCGTTGCTACAAATGTAACTGTGAACAAACACAAAAGTGAAAGTTCCCTTTGAAGTGTATTATCAAGTATTCCTAAGTGTTCTAGTATAAACATCTAAAGTATTTTAAGTTATTCCGGTGTAAATATAGTGACTATATACTTTTATACAATTTATAAGTGCCAGTGCTTCTTTGCTGTGCATGTTTTACTGGATTCAGTGTACTTATCTACAGCTTACATCTTCCTCTTAAGATATGCCTGACTGCTCTGCCACTCTACCAAGGTCCTGAGTTAGTACAGACTGATACTAAGAGTTTGGGATCTACATACCACTGGGATAGCTTACTGAAGTCTCACTGCCAGTAGGACTTTAGGAAAACTCCCTTAAAACTGGTGTTTCAGCTGGTGGGATTTGTGTAGGTTGGATTACACTGATTTCTGGTAGCATCGCACACAACAAATCCATCCTCCAGGTCACTATACTGCAAAGTACTACAACTATGTACACTATGGAAAACTATAAGGCATATGCTCTTATGTCTTTTACTGTTGGACAAACTAAAAGAAATGTGTACAGGTAAATGTCTTAGTACAAAAGGAAAACAGATGAGTTAATCCAAAGATTATTGGATTACCCAACTGCAAGCATGCCGTTAACTCCTACTTCCAGAATAGATCTAGAAGATAGTGATGGTCAAAGTTGAACTCTTAGCCCTCAACTTCCAGATAATGAGGTAGAAGACGTGGAAGAAAATGTGAATATTGATCCACCTGCCAATCCTCTGACCTCACCCCCTACCTGTTTCTGAGCTGGTTCTAGAGCTAGAAAAAATGAAAATGCAGCTTGAATTTTGGAAATTGGAGATTCAGTCTGAAATGAGAGACAATGAAATGAGGTAGGAACTGCAACTCAGGGAAAAAGAGATGCACCATAAACTAGAGATGAAAAGGTTGTCCCTTGATTCCACTGCTGTTTCAGAGGCTTCTTTGCCAGACCACTTCAGAAGCAGGAAGCCTCAGAGATTTGGTGAGTTTGTATGATGTCAAAACTGATATTCTTGATTGGCTGACTACATTTGAATTTACATGTTAAGTACGAGGTATTTGTAAAAGAGTTTGTTCCATGGGTAATCTCTAGGCTCCCCCAGAATGGCTGTGATGGAGTTGAATGATGTTGATAGACAAGAATACCAGTTGGTAAAAACTGCTCTCATAGCTAGGTTTGGGAAGAACACTTCCCAAAACCTAAAAAGGTTTAGGGAGCACAAGAAGAGAAGATGGAACTTGTGGGCCACTTGGGTCTGTGAATGCCTGAAAAACATAGATGGGCGGATTAAGGGCTACAAGGTGAGCTCTTATGAAGGCATGAGGTGACTCTAAAGAACTGGACCCTAAGAAGCTAGCCGTGGCTGCTGACTTGTGAGTGGTCAACCGGTCTACTCACAAGAATTCTGGGGTCCCTCACAATAAAGAGGATGGGGATGGGGGGGGAGCATTAAAAGAATAAGAAGGATCTTTAAACAAAAAACACTGAAAGATGGCTACAAACATACCAAGGGTAAATTCCCCCATAAACAACCTCATAGAGCTAGTGAAACCTCTGGATCCAAACCAGAGGGAGGTTATCAAAAACCCCCATTCCAAAAGACATTTGGAAAATGCGTGGTTTCTGGGTCTGGTCACCATGTGAAAGGAGATCCCAGATGCAAGGGTAAAACTTCAGGGATCCCCTGTGTCAGTTTAGCATTCACACATGATGTGGATATGCAAATAACAGGGGCTAGCTTTGACCCTCAAGCTGAAGAACCCATTGGTGTGCAAGCTAGAGTTTTAGTACCTCTGGGACTGTGGGAACAACAGAACATTGAGGTCTATAATTCCATTCCTGATCATACTAAAGAGTATTATAATGACAGTGTACTTGTGATTGTCCAGGACGCCCCTGCCATTAGAGGCACTGGGGCCAGTATAACTGTGGTAGGTGAAAGTTTATTTTAACCTGAGGAAGTTGCTAAGGCCCCCAAAAGGCTTACTAAGTTAGCAGGAGGCCCAATCCAAATGTGCCCAGTATTGCCAGCTATCATTAAGTGTAATGAGGACTGTAAACATTCCTTTAAGTGTTCAATCAGAAGTACCAGGAAGAGTACTGTTGGGCAATGATTTGAAGGCCTTGGGTGTAGTCTCCAGCACACCCAAATACCCCTCTAAGAAGAGAAGGGAGTTGACGAGGAAAGCCAGAGAGGCAACCGTAAGATCTTCCAACAGAGACACGGGGAAACCTAGAGTCTCTAAAGGAAAGAAGGGGCCCAAGCCCAAAACTTCCACAAGGAAAAGGGTTCCTGTTGAAAACCTAGAGGTCACTTCTGTGACTCCACCACCGGCTGAGGCTGGGTTGGTGCCAGAAGAATCCCCTGAAGCACCCTCTTCTGATGATTCAGAAGAGGAGGAGATTTAACCCTGTCTGGAAGATCTGGATCTAAGAGACCATCCTGAGCTGCAGACCCTGCTTGCAGAAGGTGGACCCTCAAGGACAGACTTCAGTAGGGGACAAAGAGGATCCCTCTCTAGAAGGTCTGTGTCGGCAGGCAGCTTCACAGAGTGAAGGGCAAGACACTGGGAAGCATAGGATATACTGGGAGGATGGACCTGTCTACAGTGAGCCTATGAAGTCTATTCCTGGAGACCTCAGGAGACTGGTGGTACACCAAGAATTAAGACTCATATTCCTACAATTGGCACATGAAATCCCCCTGGCTGGTCACTTAAGTTTTAAGAGGACCAAATGGGAGGATCTCATTGTACTTTTACTGGCCCAAAATGGGCGCAGAAATTGAAAAACACTAGGAGTTGTCACACTTGCCAGTTATCTGGTAAGAGTGGAGCCAAGAATGTGGCACCCTTAGTGCCCCTTCCATCCTTTCGAGAGGGTGGGATTGACATTGTTGGTCCCCTAGACCCTCAACAACTTCAGGCAACCAATTTATATTGGTTGTGGTGGATCATGCCACCAGGTACCCTGAAGCAATTCCAATGAGAACTGTTACTGCTCAGGCAGTGGCTAAGGCCCTACTTGGTATTTTTTTTACCAGAGTAGGATTTAATACAGAGGTTGTATACGACGGGGTCAAATTAGATGTCCCACTACGAGCAGGCCATGTGGAAAACCTATGGGGTGACCTACAGGTTCTCAACTACCTACCACCCACAGACAAATGGTCTGGTAGAGAGGTTTAATAGAACAATGAAGAGCATGATTGGAGCTTCGGAAGAACCACTTAGGAGAAAGTGGGACCTTCTCCTCCCATGCCTTATATTTGCCTACAAAGAAGTTCATCAAGCTCGAGTGGGCTTTTGCCCCTTTGAGTTACTTTATGGTCACTAAGGTTGGTGATAAGGACCTCAGATGGGATGTCAGAGTCCCTTTGGCCCAGATCAGGAAGGGTATGGAGAGTGCTACTTCCTTCAAGCCAGTGATGATGACGGAGGCTAGTGAGAATTCGAAAGCTGGTCAAGCGTTGGCATGACACGAAGGGAAACATTGGTGGAGTTTACTCAAGATCAACTATTTTTCATCATGGTCCCAGTAAGACATACGGTCTTACAGGACAAATGGACATGACCCTTCAAAGTTGTGGGAAAACTTGGAGAGGTCCATTATTTGGTAGACTTGGGCAACTCCAAGGAGGATCCCAGGGTCTTTCATACCAACCGTCTGAAGGCTTATGTGTCCGAGCCAGAGGTAGGAGAGTTGTTCTTAGCAGTTTCTGATCAAGAAGAAGAGTGACATGTCAGATTCGTCAGTAGAAGGGGTAAAACTCACTATTGATCTGACAATACAGCAACAAGACGAGTGCAAGGCTTTGTTAACGCACTTTGTTGCTCTGTTTTCACTTACACCAGGCTTGACCCCTTGGGACCAGCATGACATTGACACTGGTGATAGTGTACCTGTAAAAAGCAGGGCTATATAGGATGTCAGATAATGTGAGGAATCACATAAAAGAAGAGGTCAATAAGATGCTTGACCTTGGAGTGATTGAACATTCCACAAGTCCAGGGGCTAGCCCGGTTGTGTTGGTACCAAAAACAGGAACTTCCATTCTGTGTGGACTATAGGGCATTAAATGCAGTTGCCAAGACTGATGACCATCCCTTGTCCAGAACTGGTAGATACGCTGGGCTCAGCAGAATATTTCAGTACTTTTGACCTGACAAGTGGTTATTGGCAGATTGCCATGACTGACCATTCCAAGCAGAAAACCACATTCTCAACCCCAGAAGGCTTGTGCCAGATTATGGTCATGCCCTTTGGTTTAAATAATGCACCTGCCATAGTCCAGAGAATGATTAACCATGTTCCGTATGGGTTATAGCACTTATGCATGGCATACTTGGATGACATAGCAGTGTTCAACCGTACCTGGGAAGAACATCTTCACCACCTGGGACATGTGTTGCAGGCACTTCAACAGGCTAATCTGACCATCAAAGCAAATAAATGCCAAGTTGGTCAGAGTAAAGTAGATTACCTCGGTCATGAGGTAGGAGGAAGGGAGATCAAGACCTTACCGAGCAAAGTACAGGCTATACAAGACTGGGCCACTCCAACTACTCAAACCCAAATATGAGCCTTTTTAGGACTTAGTGGTTATACAGGAACTTCATTGAGAACTATTGCACCATGGCTTCTCTACTGAATACTGCAAAGGCGCTTCGACCCTTTAGAATAGTGGGAACAACTATTCTCGGCATCTTCACCAAATCCTGTACGTAAGCCTTTGGAAGCGTCCCTGGGCCATCCAGTGGACTGACCAGCCTACACAGGAACCTTGCTCTGTCACCGCCACCTGGCTTACTGCTAATCTCGTGTCCTTGGCACTCTCGCACGATTCGTACACTTGGCGTTCCCAGGTCTGAAGTGAGACGTGTGCTTTGGGACCGGAATACACGCGGTTGCCGAGTTGCCCTGCTGTGGTAACAAACCTGTGCGTGTTCGCTGCATCTGGGGAAACCCTCGACCCTGACTCCTGCTGTTGCGGAATCTACACGGCGTCGAGACGTCCCTCTGATCGCATCTGAACCTGCCAGTACCGAAACTGAACCGGAGAAACCTGGGTCTGCCTGCATCGGGGACCGGTGAGTAGTCAATACCCTAACCGGTCGCCCTCCCGCAGGAGGCTGTGACTGTCCATCGCTGTTGTAAACAGCAAACCCTTTCCCGCACTCACGCCCTGCTTCTGCCCCTAAGTGGAGGCCTTGCCTGAGTCACGGGGATTTGTTCACCATCTTTTCGTCCACCTTTCTGAACTGCCTGATTTCCCTGAAGTGACTCTCCTTTGCCCGTTAGCACCCGTGTGTGCAGGTACTTTTCAGCACAAGGCTCCACTCTTCGTAGGGCTCGGACTTCCTTCTAGTTAGGTGGCCTCTGATGTCGAACTGGGTCTAACGATTACTTGCACTGCCTGTTTTCCTCCCCATCTAGGTGGTCTGCATATTTCGTGCCTCTAACTTTTTAGACCCCTCGGTCTTGTATATATATTGTATTGATTGTGATGTGTTGGTTTACTGGAGTTTTACCGTGATTCTTCACTATGGTCGATGTTACAAAGGCCTTGTAATAAATGTGTCTATATTTTGAATATAACACCTGTCTGGAGTAATTTGTAAGCGTCCTTGCTTTGTGTGCTCATTGCGGGCTTTCAGTCACCTTCCCCCCCTCTTGAGACCTAGTCTTGACCGCCGCCATCGCTACCCCGATTGGTCTGGCTTGTCCAGAGGTTACCCTGTTCCAAGAAACTAGGCTGGCCTTCTGAACCTCTGCCCCTCCAGGAGTTCAGAAATCCATCTTAACAATGACTAACCTATCTCTGTGCCCTCAAATAAGTGTATGCTACCATTTCCACCCAGCATGAGACTTCAGACAGTGGAGATGTGTAAAATTGTCTGTCCAGTCCCACTGCCGCAGCTTATTAGTATAGATCCTCTTTAAGGTATTAAGGTTAGTGCCCCTGCTAAAATCCGGAGTCCAAGCCACCTTCTCAAAACTATTTACCCTTTCTCCAATAAAATCTTTATATTTACCGTTTAACACAGTGCCCCCAATCTGCGCCAATAGGGACAATAATTCACATTTTGGATTGGAGTTTATTTTTAGATCTAATATACCCTGCCTTAACAAGGCCAAACTTTTTAAAGATGTTAAAACGAACTCAAGCCTAAGGTATTCTATTGGAGTAGACTGCGGTAAGCCTAGGACCCTTTTCCAAAAGTATCCTTCGATACTATCGAGCCACTGCAGATCTTTCATAGCCAATGCATCTAGGCCATATAAAACCATCATACTTAGGCATTGGGTATATGTTTTAAGCACCCCATCCAGTGAATAACCGGCGGTCTGAGGTGCAAACCAAATTTGTCAGACGTTTAGCCTTGATAGTGTTGGTTTCCTTAATGTATGTAGCAATAACTTCGAGATGAACTCATTTCTATACCCAGGTAGGGATATTTAACAACTCTTTCCAAAACACCCAAACTGGTTGTCAGGGGTGGGCATTTTATTAATTTTGGGCATATAATGATCACCTTGGTTTTATCCATGTTTATCACAAGGTCATTAATCTCAGTATACTCTAGTTTTTCAAACATGGCTTTCACACCACTGTTAGTATAATTGAAAAGCGCGAGATCGTCTGCATACACGGAATCAAGCATCCCCCCAATTTAGGGCAACAACCCACTGTCGGATTAAAGATCATTGGCAAATCTGCAGTGTAAATGCTGTACAGCAGTGGGGCCAAGGAACATCCCTGTTTAACTCCCATCTAAGTATATACTGGCATGGTGAGACCACCTTGATCGTCCAACCTAAACTGTACAGAGTTATTACTATAAAGCCCTTTTATAACATTCAACAACCAACATGGACATCCCCAACGGTCCACTTTGGCAGCTTCTCTCGGCACACCCCATTGAAGGCCGCGCCCTGAAGTCCACGAATACAACCTCAAAAACCTTTAAGTGCATTGCCTTGCCGTTGTCTACTCTTGCTGGAACTTTGGTGGCATCCATGTGGACCTCCAGAAGCATGAATCCTCTCCTCAGAGTCCCCTCACCAGAGTGCAGGACCGAGAAAAGATGATACCAACCAGCGGTGATCGTTAGCCCCTGGTGCTGCGAAAAAGGTGCCAAAACCAAGAACTGACGTAGGAGTACAAAGAATTATTTGCTGGCAAGTCCCTCTTTTGACGACTACTACTACTGCTGCAGGAGCCCGTCCAGGTTTTGTCACCACGACCAAGGATCAGGAGACCGGGTTTGCAGCCGTGCATCCAGAAAGCGTCCAGCTGCATAAGCTTCTTCACTCTCAAGGCCCTGTGGGGTTCTTGATATACTTACCTCAAGCCGTTTGTGTTGCTCCTTTGTTTTTGGAGCACTGTTTCTTCTGTTGGGGTGTTCACCCATTTCCAGTCACCCAAGCCTAACAGTCTGTGTCCTACAGGAAGACTTCTCCTAAGCTCCTGTGCTTTTTACCAAGACCAACTAACCTGTTACTTACTTGTACTAAGAAAGTTTGCATCAGAGCTGTCGCATTCCTATTTTTTTGGGCATTGCTGGTTTCCCAACAGTAAATCCTCAAACTCTTGGCTTGGGCATTTCTTGTTCCCCGCCCCCAACCCCGTGCAAAAACACGAAATCAAGAACTCCTTTCTTGTTAAGGAAAAGACTGCCTAAGCCTTATAAGAGTTGCTACAAGTATTGCTTACCTGTGATTGTTGCTCTTTACATTCTTGAACCTAACTGAACATAAATAATGCTGTTCATTTAAAATTAGTCCTTTTACTGACCTTAACTGAAGTCACTCTGTGTGTGGATGAGAAAAGTATATAACAATTTACTCACCTGCTTTATTTTTCCTTACTATTCTAAATGTGCATTTGATGTTGCTAGTTGATGCAATATTCCGTTTAGTTTCTAACTGCCTTGCGTATATACAATAAATCACTGTTTTATATAACTCCCAAGTTTGTAAGTGTTTGTTTGGGTCTATGTATGTTCGGATTTCTTTGTACTGATTTACAGCTCCCATTCCTCATCCGCTGATCAGCCTGGTTGCTCTGCCACTCTACCAACCTTGGGTAGCAGAGGCCTAATATTAAATGTTGGGGCCCTAAAACCAAAGGATAAGTCTTGTAGCGTCCAATACCATCTGGACTGTAGAACAAAATGTACCCAACATAAATCAACATTCTCTTTCGATTGACTTCCACACCAAGGGTGTTCACCAAGTTGATGGCAGTGGTGGCGCCACACCTCGGATAGGGATGTCTGTCTTTCCTTACTTGGATGGCTGGCTTAAAAGTGGAGCAAGTGTCACGTTATCTCAAGGGCACTTGTCGACTGCTGCATAACTTGGGCTTCTCCCTGAATTTCCAGAAGTCAATAATGACAATCCCAGAAGCTCCAGTTGATTGGGGCAGTCCTGGATATGTGATTGGTGGAATGCCTTCCTGCCTGAAAAGAATCGGCAGCATTCAGCAGATTTACCAGAACACATGCTTGAGAGCAGCTTCAGCTTTTCTCCACCTCCTGGGTCTCATGGCAGCCTCCATTGTCCAGAGTCCAGGTTGAGAGTGCACTCCCTGCAGTGGCTGCTCTGCAGTCATAGGTCCTAGTTTTACGGTGAAATGTCAGACATTCTGCAAATTTAGAGGACGGTGGGCAGTGGTCTGTTATGGAGATTGAGTCGGGAGAACTTGATGGTGAGGGAGCAGTTCAAGATATCTTGGCCAGAAGCCTAGGTTGCCTCCCCTAAAATCATAGAGTGCTCAACACTGGGATCTGCAGGTAAGCAGGCTAGAGTGGGAATGGCACATTAGCTTGCTGGAGCCATCAGACTAGTACTGACTGCTTTTGTGTCGTCTCTTCAGGGGAACAATGGTACCTCATGGGCAAGACAGTGGCCATGCACTGCCTTAACCAGTGAGATCGCTACCCCTATGCAAGGAGGCCATGCGGCTCTGGCAGTTAAAGAACATCTGTCTCATCGGCTCACGTGGTGTGGACCGAGAACGGGTTGGCTGATGCCCTGGCAAGCCATAAAATCAGTAGTATTGCATCGCAACTTGCGATGGACAAGCATGACATTGCTTTTCATTGTATTGAATGGGTTTCTGTAACTGCAACATAAATGTCAAACTGGCAATACGCTGCTAATGAGGCTTTAGCAGATGGATATTAAGAGAGATTTTCAATAGTGATACTGGGCCTCCAGGCAAGGTGGGGCACTCAGGGCGGGTTGTGCAACATAATTACAACCAGTGTTTAATAACATTTAGGCTCTATTCACCCCTGCTGGGTAAGATTTTCATATAAATGAAAAATCTTCGTGACCTGTGTCAACCCCAGAACTTTTTGCTTGGACTTAGTGATTCTTTCCTTGTCCCTTGGTGGTGGGAATCTTTTTCCCCCTCGCCTAGTCTTTTACTCATTTTTTATGGGTGACCTTTTTATATCTCTCCATAGTGTGTATGGATTTATAGTTCGCTGTAACCTTTGGGTTTACGCTGGGTTGCCCCTTTGCGCTTGCCTTTGTAATTTCTTAGGTGAACTACTGTTCCCAAGAAGTAAAGTGGCATTCCCATCCCCTTTACATTTTATGTAGTGAGCCAGCACATCCCACCTTATGTGGATTGCTGGGGAGATGCACTGTATCCCCTTTTTCACTTACCTGGTAACATTTTTGTTAGAATTGCAAATTAACTTGAATTGTTGGTGGCAGTGAAACTACTTTTATTACTTTTTGTCATTATTACTCGCAGGCTGTCCAATCAGCTGCAGTAATGCACAGGAGGCTCACCAATCTGCTAGAATTGTGGGCTCCTTTTTTTGCCATTTCTTGTTTGCTTGTTGTTAGGTCCTCTTCTGCTGTCCTAGGTGGGAAAGATGTTGGTTGAAGTTTTGTCTTTGGCAGGAATCCTTTGTATTTCCCGCCGAGGCTCCAGAGTGCCTGTGAATTCAGGAAGCGAGGGAGGTGTCCAAAGATCTGCAGCCCTTTGTCTTCCAGCTTGCCTGAAAGGAACCAGTTCCCACTGGGAGGCGTGGCTGGCTGTCCTGTGCGGTACATAATCTTCTGAAGTCTGATTCCGCTGGAACTTTGGTAGACTACTCCTGGGCCTCCAGAGAGATGATCTGAATCCCTGAAGGCCCCTCCAGAGTTGTGGACTGAGAGAGTGAAGAGAATCCAACCAATGATATTCGTTCATCTAGTTCCTATAAAAGAGTGTCAAGTCCACAGAGCCACGAGAAGCCTTGATTTATCATTTGTTGGATGCCTTTTCTGACAACTGCTGCTGCAAGTTTGCCAGGATCCAAGTCTCGAGGTGCAGGAGTGGCACAAACCAACCACCCCTGCTGTGGTTTGAGGACCTGCAAGTGTTAAACCTATGCAGGTCCCTGCATATCCCAGCCAGGAAGGAGGGTGAGGGTCTTGTTATTTGAATGAGTTCAGGGAATTGGGTAAACCAGAAAGAGGGTTAGGGAAGCAAGTGGATGGGTTTAGGGAAGTTCCCATCTAGTTTTTGCATACATGTTCACTCATACCACACGCCCCCTGCAAGAGACGTACAAACATAGATCATGACTCAGCTTTTGTATGGAGATCCAGAATGTGCCTGCTCTTGAAGAGTTCTTAGTCCAAGCTGTTCTCTGGTAGCAGTTCAACGCTACAAAAAAGCACCACAATTAGTGCCCCAAAGACAACATAACCGCATATGGTTCACACATGCCTCAACAACTTGTTAGTGCATTAATCGCCATGTACTGAGTCCTCTCCCCAATCCCCCTTGGCTTCTTACGCTGCACTTGCGCCACAAGTGGCTGCATTAGAGTATCTGCCACTTGGGCTCTAGTGTGCGGGTCTGCCGCACGTGGCTCGTTGCATGCGACGCTCATGCAAATTGTGGCCGGTCCGCACATGGGTAAGTAGTGATTAAATGATAATTATGCCAAAGGTTCCTAGGGTAGTGGGGTGCTAGGCTGCTGGTTAGTTGGGTATTCAAGCGCTGGATAGTGTGCAATACATGCTGCGTGGAACTTATCTCTTGGTGAGGCAGGAGCCAGAGAACTTGTGGGGCTGTGCCCCCTGCGTGACCCACTGCTTCCCTCTGATAGCTGCATGCAACTTAACTTTGCGGTGTGAGGGGCCGGAGTCATCTTCCTCCTGGGGCGGGGCCCCTCGCGCATGCCCTCTGAGCGGTCTTGGCTGGAGCTGCGGGTAACACGTCCTGTTTGGTTGGAGTCCAGAGCACAAGCCCTGCGTGCGCATGCGAACCACACCCAATGAGGCTCCCCTTCTGTAGTTTCTGGCACAGACGCTGCTGAGAAATGCAGTTTGGTAGGCTTTCACTCTGCAAGGAAGGCAGAGAAGCCTGTGAAGAACTTTTACTGGGGATTTTGGTTTCCAGACTCTGTGAACCTGACAGTACAACCCTCCACCCCCATGTGGAAGCGCTGTGGTCCCAGCTTATCGGGATGATTTGCATGAAATGCTTTGAGGAGTCTCGGTGCATGTACATTACAGGCTGGTTACCATGTATGTGGCCCACCCATTCAAATAGTATGGTTGCCCATCCCTTCTAAGCTGCACGTTGAGGATTGCCTTTACTTCGTACTCTGGATGTCCCTGCACTAAAATAGGTGCATTCCTTTTAGTGCAAATGTTTGGCTGGGCTGGTTTTAACAGGGCAACATGGAAGGTTGGGTATATTTTCATTTGAGCCAGTAGAGCTAACTGGACCGCTACTGGGTTCACCAATTTAGTCAATGTAAAGGGGCCTAAATAACAGGCTTGTAATTTTTGTGGAACAACAAACCCAAAGTGGGAACCTCAACTTTCACTGATACCTTGAGGTAGAACCATGTAATATGAAAGAAAGTGGTACCAGAAGGACAAGAGAGACTGAAGAAGGTGGGCAGACGAGTATGAAGCTCAAATCATTATATTCATTTTATTAGGATTTATTTAAAAGCTTCATACTCTGCCCACCTTCTTCAGTCTCTCTTGTCCTCCTGGTACCACTTTCGTTCATATTGTAATTTTTGTGGGCCTTGGATGCATCGGTTGCGAGTAGACAACCATACACGATCCCCTGCTTGGTACTGGAGACTAGGTCTTCCGTGCATATCGGCATACTTTTTGTAGGTTTCCTTGGTGTGATCTAAATTGATTTGATTATCCTTCCATACCTGCTGGATGTGTCTGTGTTGCCCAAAAAAAGGGCTGATAGACACAGTGATAGAGATGCTGTGGCTATGGGCAGAACCCGAGGGTGGAAACCATATAAACAAAAGAACAGAGTTCTCTTGGTTGACTTCTAGATAGTTATTGTATGTAATGTCCCCTAACCAGGCGTTCTGCACCCACAATGTTTCAGTGCTGGTGGCAAAGCACCTTAAGTATTGTTCCAGTCCTTGGTTGACTTTCTCGGTTTGTCCATTTGTCTCATGGTGATAGCTAGTCGAGAGAGATAGCTCCATGCCAACTAATCTACAAAAGGAGCGCCAAAACCGTGATGTGATTTGAGGACCTCCGTCTGTGATGATTCGCAAAGGTAGTCCATGCAGGCGCACCACGTTCTGTAGGAATAATTCTGCAACCTCCCCGACGGTCGGGACTCCTACACAAGGAATAAAATGGCTCATCTTGGTCTAAGATTCCACTACCACCAGTATTGAAGAATGTTTTGTACAGGTGGTAAATCTAAGATTAGGTTAATTGAGACTGTGTGCCAGGGCACTGGAAGGGTAGACAGTGGTTGCAAAAGCCCTGCAGGTTTTGGTGAGTAGCCTTATTCCTATTACAGAGCTCATAGTCCAATACGTATTGTTTGACATCTTGCTGGACCAGCAGTAGTGTCGAGCTACCAGGTCTTGTGTTTTCGCTATACCTGGATGGCCCGGTAGTGCAGAATCATGACACCATTGCATAGCTAAAGCCTGGAGGTTTTTGGTTAGAAGGTACGTGCATAATAAAGTAATCCATTGAGAATTGTGTATTGTGGACCCCGCTCACACCACTCCCGAATATTTTTTACTGACATGGCCTTCTGTACTACTTTGAACATATTGGTTGTTCCTCCTATGATTTGCGCTCCGGGTATGAGATCATGGGTGGTCTCGTTTTGGTTCTTTTCCCAGTGGTTCTGGATATCTTGAGAGGAGATCGGCCTTCCGGTTAGCCGCTTCTGGTGGATACGTGATTAAGAAATCAAAATCGGAAAAGAACATAGCCTACCGTAATTGCTGCGGGCTGCAGGACTTGCCGGTTTAAATAAATTGCAGGTTCCCGTGGTTTGTCATAACCGTCACTGTATGACGTGCCCCCAAGAGATAGTGGCGCCACTCTTCAAAAGCGGATTTAACCACCAGTAATTCCCAATCTGCTGTAGTATAGTTAGATTCAGCTGGTAACAGTTTTCGGGAGTAGTACGCCACTGGGTGTAACAACCCAGTCTTTGGGATAGCACTGCCCCTTATGCGTAACTAGATGCATCGGTTTCTGCAATGAACAGTTGCGGGAGGTCTTGGTCAGCCACGTGATCCCAATGCAACTGCTGGCCTTCCCTAAGCAACGTAGTTATCAGTGTTACAAGGGCAGAACATGTTTTAACAAAACGTCTGTAGGAATTGCCTAAACCGAGGAAGGACTGAACGTCCTTCACGGAAGCTGGAGCTGGCCAGTTAAAATGATTTGAGCTTTACGTCTGTCCATCTGTGTACCCCTGTTGGCATCAGAAAATACCCTAGGAATTCTATGGTGTTCCGGTAGAATTCACATTTCTCTAGTTTAGTATATAAACTATGCTCCTGTAGCCGCTGTTGGACCGCTTGCACGTGTTTGACGTGTTCTTGCATGTTTTGAGAGTATATTCAAATATCATCAATGTAGACGACTGCAAATACATTGTGGTATTCTCGCAGAACCTCGTCTAAGAAGAGTTGGAAGGCAGCGGGCGTATTGCAGATGCCGAATGGCATGATTTACAAGCCAAACTTAGTCCGGAAAGCAATCTTCTACTCGTCCCCTGCGTGCACCCGCACCAGATGGAAAGCACCACTAAGGTCTAGTTTTGTGTATACAGCAGTGTTCCGAACCTGGTCCAGCAAGACTGGGATGAGCGGGAGAGGATAGTGGTTCTTGATGGTAATCCTATTAACACTGCAGTAGTCAATATGAGTGTGTAAGGGCCCCGTTTTTTTGGGGTCAAAGAATAAAGGGGATGACATAGGTGAATTAGTATGAAATATAAATCCATGATGACGTCGTTTTGTGTCCATATACACTTCGATGGTTTGTCTCGGCTTCGGTCAAAGTGTATACCCGGCTACAGGGCAATACCGCTACAGGGCAATAAGAACTTTTACTGGGGATTTTTGAGGGCGTGGTTGCTTCTCAGGCAGGCTGGTACAGTAATACCTCAAGTCTTGTGTCGATCCTGTGAGGTTGTGTGAGTGATTTCTGTGTTTGGTAGTTTGCCCATACTGTTCGCCCTGCCTAACGCTGGAACGCCTATATGAAATCTGTGAAGTCTGGAACTCTGACTTTCCCGCAACTGAACCCTATCCTGATCTGCCTAAATCTGGCTCCTAAACCACTAGTGTCCCTCTTCTGCCTCGTGAGAAAACTCATGGTATAGACTAGGGAAGGACTCCAAAAGATAATGCGTGTACCATTGGGTTGTGCTTTCCCTGATCTGCTTCATTGCGTTTCTAAAACAGTCTTGAAGTTAATACTTGTCTTTGAGTTGCTTGTAGCCTCTCTGAAAAGTATATAGGTCCTTACTTACCTAGAACTGCTGATTGCTTTTCTTAAATGTCTGCTAGAGTTCTTACTAGAATTGTATTCTACACTTCTGAAAAGTATCCTCGTTATAGCTACCTATTCATTGGACAGAAACCGTGTTGTAGTGTAGATACCAATAGGTTGTTAAATAGCTGGTGCTCAGAGGCATTGCTAAGGGAGGTGGGGGGCGGGCTGAGGGGGCTATAGCCCCAGGTCTTTTGATTGTAGCCTTGGATAGAAGCTCAGGGGCTACAACCAAAAGGCTCGAGACCCGACATTAGCTTAGTCCTGGATCATTTCCAGACCTACCAACACCCCAGCTGATGCTTTTATTAAACTGTAATGTTGGGTTGTGTTTTCTCTGAATTGCTTTAGCACACTTCTAAAATAGTTTCACTAGGTTCTCATTGCTTATGGCCCCTTTTGACAGTATAAGAGTTAAGTTACTCCCTCGAACTGTGTTCTTAAAAGTAACACTGGTGTTGTAACTGTATCCATTCATAATAGAAGAAAGTTACATATGTTGCAAAGATATATAGTGTTGGCCTAATTAAGTGATTTTGTAACTGAATAAAACTAACTTATGACCATAGGGTCTGCTGCCCTTGAATTACCTATGGTATTCTAAAAGTTGGTTTTACTCCCAAAGAATAGCTTAATACCATTCTGAATGTGTTACATTAGGCCTTACTCACCTTGAACTGCAATACATAGTGTTTGTGTTTCTTTGGACCATATGTATGCTACAGTTTCTTTGTACTCATCTACAGCCCTCTCTCCCTCCTAAGATGAGCCTGGCTGCTCTGTCTATGCTCCCAAATGTTCTCATGTGGTACAGCCTTCTACTAAGAGTGTAGTGTGATACTGCCTCAGATATGGTTTTTAGGAAGCCCTTGGTTGAAATTTAGAAAGTCTGTCCTAACAACCCCTATGCTGGGTGGGGGGTTGCTCTGTTTCTTGTCGCTGGCGTGTTAAGCTATTACATTTTAGCAACCAAAAGGAGTAGAGGCAGTTGTTTTGTGTGCGATTGCAAATCAGGGAGAAGGCAGCACTGACATTTTCCCAGAGCTTCCTGAAAATGTGCATAATCTTAAAAGAAAACTCTAAATGTTATTGGGTGGGTGGTGGCGATTTATATGCCGTTGTAATCACAGATTTTGATCTGCCAGTTCAATTGAAAAAGAAAGGCAACGTTTGTGGGTTTTTTTATTAGACTGCGTTTTTTTTTCTTTTTTCCAAGACCACACTATACATGCTTATGTGTGTGATAGATAAGTCATGTTTTACCATTCCTTCATCAAGATATGTAATAAAATGAATGCAAGCATGCATTTTGAAGGTATTATACTTTGAAGGTAAAATACTGAGCCAGTGCTGTTAGATAGCATACTGGATTGGCCTGTGTTGCTGGCCCCCTTGTTGGAGGGAGGGCACCTGCTCTGTTTGTGTATTGGTTTTAAGGGCAATGCACTCAACTGAATGGATAGGTGCTATGAGGGCAAAGGGGTTTGGTCAACATGTTGGGCTTGCAGTCTGTCTAGTTTTTAAAGCATGTTTATCTCCATAGTTTCCAAAGGGAAAAGCTCACACAGCTTAGTTGGCTGCCTAACGTCTACCTCCATTAAAATAAACTCAAAACTGAATGAAATGTTAACCTGTCTATTCCATTTTCGTGCTTGTGCACTGGGCTCAAGTCCTTAAAGCAGAAAGAGTCGGACGTACACAATGGAATGTTAGTTCGCAGGAGGGGAAATTATCTTAAAGTGAGGCATACACATTTCATTCAAATATTCTTACAAAAAGGGCGGCCGCCAGCCATCTGTGTTTCCTCGATCTACAGATCATGTGTAGTAGGACTAATGATTTTGACAAATCTTTGAGGAGGTCTCCGGTGTCTAAACGAGAAGGAGAGTTTGGAGATCTAAGCTGTCTAGTGTCAATTATGACCTGTACAGAAAGTCCTTGCTTTTAAGAACACCTCACTTTGCATTCTGGTATTTGTAGTCCTATATTTAAAAAGGAAAAATAACACTAGTTAATAACAGAAATCAAAATGAACTGAGCTAAAAGGCAATATATTCTGAGCCACATATGGAGACTGTTGCATATGTGAAACCAAGAAGTAGTATGAAACAAAGCAACTGTTTTTCAGTCTTTGACTGCAATTAGCTCCCCATTCAATCAAAAATAATGACCTAACAAAATTGCTAATCATATACGTTGAATTTCTAATCAAAACATTTTTGTTTGGCAATCTTGACTAATCGGTTTTGCAAAACTAATGTATGCCTTGCCTTTGGGAGGCAGGACTCAGTCTCCCTTAAATTGGAGATTTGCCCATAGGTGCTTGTGGCGATCTTTGCGCTTTGGGGATTCCCTTTGGCGTATCTGTTTTCAACAAGAGCCAACTCCACGTGAATACGTTTCTGCTCCAGGGAATTTTCCCTGAGGCAGGTGTTAGGCCAGACCCCCCTGAGCCAGGTAAGTGATTGTACAGGGTGGGTATCCAATCCTGTGAGGGTGTGGGGGTATTTCAGAAGGTGCATGTGACTTGTGTGGTGTGCGTTAGTTGCGTGACCACAGGCAGTGGAGGACGACGTCCAAGAGAGCAGAGCAGGCAAAAGCAGAAGGCAGTGCAGACACTATTGGTGAGGGGGGTCTGTGGAGTGGTTGTGTGTGGGAGTAGTGGAGGGGTTACATGTGATTTTGCGAATCACAAAACAACAAATTAATTTTGAAGGAACCAAAAATATCTCAAAACAAAAAACTTTTTTTCCCTTCGTTTTTCCCCCTGAACCCCACTGTCTTTTTATTCATACTTCCCCCACCCCCAAAACTACTATTCCCAACTACATATATATATGGTTTGTACACATTCGTATATTTAAAAAAAAATGTTTATAGATGTTTTTGGTTCGTTCAAAATTCAATTTATTTTTCATTTGTTAAAATCACTGCATACCTGTAGTAGTGGAGTGGATCAGAGATAGTGGCGGAGGCAGTAGTAGTAGTAGTTGGGAGTAAAGATAAAAGGTGGCGGGAGTAGTACGGGAAGGACTGAATTGGTAGAGTAGTAGTTGGTGGTAGAAGGGTGGGCAGGGCACCATATCCCTTGAGGACGACAGTGGTAGTAGAGAGGTGGTGGTAGTAGCAGAGTAAGGAGAATAGGAGAGATAGAGCGAGAGGCACAACAGGAGGCAGTGGAATAGAGAGTGGGAGGAGGGAGAAGGAGGGACGGCAGTATAGAACAGTTGCAGATACAAGTGTCAATAGGAAAAGGAGTGAGAAAGGAAGTAATATCAAAGGGTGGAGGTAGAAAGGCATAGTGAGTTTGGAGGGACAGTGATGTGGTGGGAGGAGAACAGCATAAAGGACTTGTAAAGCGAAGGGTCAGGAGTGAGAGGGTTCAAATGTAGTGAGTGACGTTGGGCAGAAGAAGACACCATTCCCCCGTTTCCTGAGACTACTAAGCAGGGATAGGGGAGGGAAAGCTAGAAGTTCTCTAGGGAGTCAGGTAGCAAATGTCTTAGGGTAAACACCTGATGTGCAGAGACATGAAAGACTGATGGGGGTTACTGATTATTGAGCTACTAACAGCCCGGTACTGACGTCTGGGGGGTTGGGAGGTGGGACCCAGGCCTAGGGAAGATGAGAGAGGAAATGGCCCGCCTTAGCGCCAACCCCAAAGGACCCAGAAAGCCCAATGAACTTGAGATCACAAGCCATTCTGACAATTTCTATTGTAATAAATACCCTTGGACTTTTTGTTAAGACTCAGTGTGATTCTTTGGGACGGGACCCCTCTGTCACAATGGATAGAATTGAAAAGACGCAGACTACTCTAAAATAATACAATGTGATGGACATTGTACGCTTACATTAGTTTCTTCAGTTTGGTACCTTCTCGTGCTTCAGGACCTTTACCAGTGTAAGACAAAGCAATGGAGCAGTCTTCTATAGGGATATGCAAACTTTCCTTTCAGTCAAGGGGTGGTGTGTTTGAGTAGATTTTCCTTCTTGAGTGAAATTCTCTCCACTTTTACTGGACTCTTGGATTTTTAACTGATTCTCCCGAGTGAGTGGGACCCTTTTTCCACACTCACTCTTTCTTTTAGTCTGATCTTGGAAACCCCTTTTACCTCTTTTTGGTATATTGTTTTGGAGTCCTACTTTCCTTCATCTTTTGCGTCATTTAAATTTTGCTGAGGTAGTGCACAGCACTTTCTGTGCAGCATTACTGGAATCTCCTAGAGCTTCCACTGTAATGTTTCTTTATTTCCCCTTGGTTTAATACCATGTTCCCAAGGCAGAGGGATACTTTTTATCCTACCTGTACTTTATTTTGTGAGATAAGCACGCCCCACCTTATGTAGAGTGCTGAGGGGAAATCGTGTATCCCTTTTCTCACTTCTCCAGTAACTTTTTGGTTGCTGTGACAATTCCTTCTCTTCAGGCTGGTGGCACTATACCTTTTACACAACTTATTGTGAACTTTTATCTCAGGCTGTCATCGCTGCTGCCGTAGGGGACACAAGGGTCACCATTGACCCAAATTGGTGGCTGTACTTTAAGTCCTGAACAAGATAGCTTGCCCTTTCTTAGATGGTCTTCTACATAGTCGGGTGGGGGAGGCTCCTCTAATTCCTTTGTCTTTGCCGGGCTTCCCCTGAAAGCCTCACAAGGGTCTTTGAGTGACTTGCAGGAAAAGTAAGTAAGGAGGGTCAACCGAAACGCTCCCCCTAACCCCCAGCCCCCCAGTCCTTTGTCCTGCAGAATTCCTGAGAGAAACCAGTTCTGACTGGGTGGCTGTCTGTCCCCATTAGACAGCATCCCCAAGTTTTGAATGTTGCATGGGATACAATTGGTGGGCTCAGTAAGTGTTCCTGCATAAATTCCGAGGTGCTGGAGCAGAAACTCAGTCAGCCACTGGACAAAAGAATCCGAAGCACCCCAAAAGGAAAAAGACGACAGCCACCGACCACGAGCACCCGATGAGCAACCGCTGCTTTCCCGACCTTCACTTCTGAGTGACATGGAAGACCTGAGCGGGGCAACTTCCTCCCTTGGACTGGTGCGCCTAACCAGACCCAAGACTACATTTTGCCCCCTCACTGGAAGAGCTGCGACCTCCATGGCCTGCATATCACCAATACCCGGGGTCCTGTGCCACTGTGCTGTGAATTGTCGCCCGATAAACAAATCCGCCTGGAACTTTGTGGGCATCTTTTTTGACCTGCAGGGACTCGATGCAGCTCACCAAAGTCCCCTCACACAAGGCGAGGGCCGAGAAAAGAAGTGTCTACTGTCACAACATCAGTCTGTCAACCAAGCCTTGAAAAGGTGCCAAGCCAGAACCGAGAATATCCATTTCTGGGTGTCCGTCTGCACGAGAGCTGTCGCCAGATCCGCCGATGTCCCCTTCTGTCGCCTCTCCTCTGAAACTGTCTTGCAGCAGCAAGTTTTTCGGTTTAAAGGTACTGTCCTGTAATACCTACCTTGAGCTTCTCTTGCTGATCCTGTATTCCTCGGGCTATAGACCCCTCCAGGACTCCAATAGAGATGCATTGGGGTGGACAACCCAGTGTACACTCTCCTGCCTTAAGACAACTTCACAAGGAAAGCCCCTGACTCGACAAACCTAACTTTACCTAACTGCAAACCCAATTCTGCCTCTTTTGAACACTGGATCATGCCTATCCTGCTCAACTCCTAATCTCTGGTGGCCTAGGGCCCCTCTGTACATTTTGAGACTCTCGTAAGCTAGGGTTGGACTCTTAAGACAGGTTGGAACCAAGTTATAAAATATCATAAGTTGGAAAAATTTGCATGTATGTTTCAGATGGTTTTAGTAAGCAATTTGTTACTATACTAGTTATGCTCAGGATTCCCAGATGGCATTGAAGTGTTAGGCCAAATCTGATCTTGGCTACCCTGGTTTTCACCATACCGTTTTTGGCAGAAACCATGACCATCATGGCTCAATTTGCTTCTTTTCATACAAAGGGATTAAGGTTTAACAGTGTAACTCTCCTTAAATTATTGATTGTTTATTTACATAACACCTGTACACAATGTGTTTCAAAGCACTTCAAGGCAGGGAGGGAACCAGGGAGAATACAGTGACATTCTTACAGTCCTTGATACAGTCAAAATGTTAAATTAACTATCGTGATCAGCCTGGTGACATTTCAGATGGTGCAGGAGTTTTTGACAATGAGGGGGGAAGGAGAATGAGACAGACGAGCGTCTACATTACTATGCCTGACGACAATTGAGGTAGAGCCGGAATGCAACAATAGGTGGTGGTTAGGGGGGGTTTGGAGTAGAGGGAGAAGAACAACAAAACAAGTGACTATCATACTAGGCCTGACAACATTTCGGATAGTGCTCGGGCGGAAGGGGGGGCTGGAGGGGGCGGACAGGTTAGGGAATGGGGAGGAGACACACATTTGATGCCATCATACTAGGTCAGGGACAATTCTGATAGAGTAAGTGCATAGAAAGTTAAGGGAGGGAGGGAGAAGGGAGAGTAGGCAAGAGCAGAGAATAAAACGGTGAAAAAGAGCGGAGAAGCAGAGGGGAGAGAGAATACAGTAGCAGAGGTCAGTAATCACAATGTTGCAGGGAACAGATCATGTGAGCAAGGATTCAAGATGACAGAGGGCCCAGCATAGTTCAGGGCCACCCGGAGTACGAGATCCAGGTGCGGTCCAGCATGAGGTTGAGAAGGTGAAGCAACAAAGTCAATGGGTCCACAAGGTCAAATCCAAGCGATGGCAACAGATCTGTTATGGTGAAACCATAGTGAATCAAGACAACTCACGCAGTGGTTATGGAGAAAGCGGGGTGGAAGAAGGGATGGGAGAGGGGGAAGGCAGGAAAGAGATCAGGCAAAGCAGGGTGGGGGCAAAGCAGGATGGGGGGGGCATTTCTAATGTCGGAACAAGCTCCGGAGCTTCATTATAGTAATGCCTGCCACCATCCAACTTGAGTTATGGGTCCTTGGGAATAGCATTACCCTTTGAGGCTAAAGGTCACCCAGTCATACATAAGAGTCTTATGCCTGATGAGATCTCAGATTGGACATTCTCAGGGTGGGCGTGGAGGAAATTTCAGGAAAACCGCCAGAAAAAGTGAAAAGTAAAGGACCTCTCCCTAGAGGTTCATTTAAAGACTTTCGTCCCAACAATATGGAACAAACTCCAAATGGGTAGGTGGTTCCACAAGGCGAGGCAAGCCAAAAACTTCCATTGAGTGGTTGTGTATGGAATGTGATTTAGCTGACAATGCCATGGCGGGCTGGCATCACCTAGGCAGAAGGTATACCCAAAATGTTCAAAGAAGCCTCAATATGAAGGAGTAGTTGCGACTAGGAAGGAATCTTAGATGGTCATGATAAACCTTTACTAAATCTGGGTCTGGATTAATCAATTTGTCAGAATGGTCTTTCAACTGTCAGACTCGCATTCAAGCATGGTGTGCTGCCAATGATCTCTGCCTTAATAACAGTAAGACTGAGATACTTCTCAATGGAACCTCTGCTCCCTCCTTTGCTCCTACCCTCTGGTCGCCCTCCATGGGTCCCTTCCCCCACCCTCTTGTGAGGCATCTTTGACTCTTTTCTCTCCTTCTCTCCACACATCCCAGAGCTTGCCAAGAAGGCCAACTATCAGCTGCACCTCCTCAGAGGCATTCTCCCTTTCCTTACCTTCCCCCATAAAACTCAATGTCTTCAGAGCTCTGGTTATCTGTGGGCTGGACTACTGCAACAGCCTCTTCCTCAATCTCCCTTTATCCTGCATTCGCCCCCTTCAACTAATCCAGAATAAGACTGCAAGACTTATCCTTGGCCTCAAGCCCAGGGACTGTATCTCTCTAATCCTCCAATCTCTTCTCTGGCTCCCGTTTGCTGCTAGGATCACGTTCTGCATCATCCACAAGACTTCCTGGGGCGTGGGACCCTGCTACATTCATCTCCCTCTCCCTAAATGCCCCCCTGCTAGAGCCCTTCGGTCCTCTAGCTCAAACTCTCTGCCGATCAGATGCTTCTTTAAACAGAGAGAGGAGGGTAGATCTACCCTCTCCTGCGGGTTCCTCCCTCTAGACTGGTCTCCCTGCCCCTTTCGGGGTTGAGCCGGATCTCCTTAAGTTCCGGAAGCTTCTCGAGACCCTCCTTTTATCTTTTTTCTTCTCTCCTCCCTCCCCCCTGCTAACACCCCCATCTGCCGCATTGACTGGCTGCCTGGTTCTCCAGCTTTGGATCTTTCATAGATTCACATGTTGTGAATATTCCATGTCGGGCTCGGAACCCTCGGTAACATAGAGCAGTTTAAATTTAAACAAATTCTCACTTTTGTGCTCTATTATAGTCATTTTTGGGTCATACTGCCCACAGCTAATAGGAATAGCTCCTCCCCCATCGGCCATCTTCCGATTTTTTTACTGCAGATTAGTATTGAGTGTCCTCAAAAATCATCACAAATATATATCAAAGTTAACATTTGTTTCCACGAAAAAAAAAAAAAAATTTGACATCTACTTCCCGCCACCGGTAATCTTTGACAAAGCTTCATCTGCTCCGTTGGGCCTTTCTCATGGCCACTGGATCCATGAGGATAAGCCTGTTCAAGGCCTGTGCCTGCTGTGGACTGAAGAATGTCTATGTGGATGATCACCACGACGACTGTCTATTCTGCCTTCACCCTCACCATGTTATCCAGGACTGTGAAATCCGCCAGTCGTTCTCCAACAAGATGCAGAGCGATGGTCACCTCATCGCTTGGCTCGACAACGCCGGAAGGGGCTCTGACTCTACTTCATTACTCGTGAGGGCAGAATTTATTTATTCGGATTTGTAGAGCGCACGTCAGCCTGGGGGCATTGTGGCGCTTGTTACAGACAATATCTTATTTACATAGGATACAATATACAATATTTTCATACAAATAAAATATTTACAGAATCTATGGACATTTGTACAAGTTTCAAATGCAAATTACATGGATTCCCGAGAGTTTCCTATTGTTTTGCCAGGAATTAGGTTTTCAGTTTCCTGCGAAAGATCGGGAGTGAGTTTTCCGCTCTAATGTCTGCAGGAAGGGCGTTCCAAGTTATGGCTGCAATGTAGGAGAAACGTAGACCTGCGGCTTTGGCTTTTTTGATGCATGGGGTGTAGAGAAGGTTGGAGTATTGCGTCCTGGTGGGACGGGATGAGGATGGTTTGAGGATGGTCTCTGATAGATAGGACGGGGCAAAGAGAGAGAGGCATTTGTGTGTGAGGGTGAGGATTTTGAGAGTGATCTGCTCTTTGACCGGGAGCCAGTAGGCTGAGTGCCTGGCAAGGGAGATATGCTCTCTTCTTGGGATGCTAAGAGCAGCCTGGAGAGCATTGTTCTGTGTGACTTGAAGTCTGTTTAGGTTTTTGGCTGATGTGCCTGCTAGGAGGGCATTGCAGTAGTCCAATTTGACTCCAATGGTTGCTCTAGCTATAGAGAGGCAGTTGGGTTTAGAGAGGTCAGGCTTGATGGCGTTTGAGCTTGGTGGTATGCGCAGATGAGGAGGTGATTGCGCTGACTTGTCTGGTCATAGATAGTGAAGAGTCTAGGTATACTCCCAGTGTCTTTACGGCTGTGGATACAGGGATGATGGAGTTGTCAAGGGAGAAGTTAGCGTACAGTTTGTCAAGTTTGTCTAGGGTGTTCTGTTGCCCTAATACCATGATTTCAGTCTTGTCTCCATTGAGGCAGAGGCCATTAACTGCCATCCAGGCCTTGATGATGGAGTAGATTGTGTGGAGTGCCTTGGAGTCTTTGTTGTATGATCCTGAGAGGGGTAGAAGTACTTGTGTGTCATCTGCGTAGTTTGTGTATGTGATACCGTGTGAGTCTAGTTTGTCAAAGAGGGGCTTAGTGAACAAGTTGTAAAGTGTGGGTGCAGTGCATGATCCTTGAGGGACCCTGCAGTGGATTGTCGTGGGAGTGGCGTTGGCGATGACCCAGTAAACCATCTCTACTAAGAGGCCTAGGTCGGATGAAGTCTAGGCCACTGCAAGAGGAGGCATAAAAAACCTCTGGCGACGTGCCCAGATCATTGCACAAAGACTGGTCTTCACTGAAGGTCAGTGCCTAAGGGAGGTCAGCAGGGTGAAAACCCAAGGCCTTTTCTATCACCCCGGGGAGGCGGCAACTTCAATGTAATTTCTGAGTCTGGTGGCCACTGTTTGCCTTCAAGGTCAAAAACAAGCTTGTTGGCAATCGGCTACGAAGCAGTCATCGTCGAGGACCAACTCTCACTCCAGGTTGTCTACTCCGAGACCATTAACACCATCCAATGGGGCACCGTCAACGACTACCTCATCAGCGGCGAAACTGTCATCTGCCTTGACTACCAAGTCATCAGCAAGAGCGTCAACCACTATGTACACAAGGATCTTGTCAATGCCATCTCAGTCCACAACTGTCATACCCTTGTCGATGGGCAAAAGTGCTTCCTGCCATGCAATTGTTACCACTGTCACTGGCGCCTGACACCCACACCAGCGCAGTGTCTGCAGTAGTGGCCCGCCCACGGACAACATTCCCTAACCTTGGGGTGGCCTTGCTACCAGGTGGTATTATGCTACCAGAGCCAAGTCTATCCCAATCTGACGTGGATGAAGCAGGGAAGGTGACCATTATGTCACCACAGTCATCTCTGGCCAGGGCATCCACTCCCAGAAGTTCACCAGGGGGTGAACCGGGTCTGATCAGGATGGTTTGTGCTTAATTCAGAGGGGTTAAGGGTGCTAATCCTTAACCCCTCTGCATTCACCACAAACCATCCCACCAGAGCCATCACTGCCTCCACAAAGAAACATGTCACTGGACATTTTTACTACTCTGGCCACTCTGGTGGCAATCTTACAACCGCTGCTACCTTCACCAGCTCCGGTTACTGAACCTATCGGGTGACCTTGCACAGATGTCCCCGGCCTTCCAGGGACATGGATGAAATCCCTTGCCCCCCACCAGGAAGGAAAAACACTATTCAGTACCAGAGTGGCTAGCAGATGCTGTAACAGACACAGATCCCGACGGGAGCTCCGCACACTACCCACACTGATGAGTTTGAGGATTTCATCACCGCTGATGGGAAACCAGATGATGTTCCGCTCAGGGACTCACCCCTTGATGAATTATGGGCCTTCCACGCGCTCATGTCCAGGGCGGCCACAAAGTTCGACCTTGCACCAGAGGAGCCGTGAAAAGAGCGTCCTGTACCAATGCAGGGAGCAGCGCAGGAAATCTGTCATGTCTATACCACTGCTAGAAGACATCTGGGAGGATGGCCTAATCGCCTTGCTTCATCCCGCAACTGCCCCAGCTAAAAAAGACTGGTTCGATAAAAAGTACAGAGGACCAGAGAGTGCTGCGCCTGCCTTTGCACTTAACCCACACCAGATTCTGTTGTTCTGGAAGCTGCCAGGAAAAGGTCGGCTAACCCATCTTCGTCCTTTTCTATTCCCCCAGACAATGAGGGCAAACGTCTTGACGCCTTCGGTTAGAGGATCATTACCACAGCTGCCACGACTATCAAATCGGCTAATGCAATGGCCATAATCGCAAGTTACGACCGCAAGTTGTGGTACTAGTTGGGCTCCTTGCTGAAATTCCTGCCCGATTACAAAAAGCAAGAACCCTTGGACATCTTCCATGAAGGCGGGTTGGCATTAAACCATGGCATTACTATCTCTGTAGACATCACCGACACTGGTTTTCGCCAGCTTGGCAATTATATATTTTATTTATATTGCGCTCGTACATAAGTGTTTCAGAGCATGACAAGGCAAGGGAGGGGAACAGGGGAGAACAAAACAACAATCTCACTAGGCCCAGTGACATTGAGAACGCGCAAGTGCATGGGAAAGGGATAGATAAAAAGTGCATGGAAGAGGGGAGAAGTGGAAAGTGCGGAGCAGAGGAGAAACCGATAAATAATAAAGGCAATAAACGGTGGTAGTGCAGCCAGCAAGTGGCAAGTGCTGTATTTAAGGCAGCAGACAGGGTATGTCTGATAAGTCCAGAAGAAAACAAAGGGGCGTGGGGGACTGTATGGGTACAGATACAGACCCCAGTGCAAGGGGTCGTCCGGAGGCAGTGCGGGAGGGTGGCAGAGTGAGCAGGCACCTGGGCCCAGAGGACAGAGGGTGGCCAGGTGCACGGTGCCGAGAGAGAAACGGATCATCAGGGGCGAGGGGGGGTCGAAGGCAGAAGCAAAGAGGAGGGTCTTGAGGTGCGTCCGGAACCAGAGATGGTGCTCCTCGAGTTCCAGAGTGGCAGGGAGGCTGTTCCTAAGGGAGGCTGAAGACCGAGATCTACCCCAAGCTAGTTTCTTTGAAAAACAACTGACCCAGAGGGAGTTAGAGGTAGATGAGCGAAGAGCTTGAAAGGGGAGGTATTTACAGAGGAATAGTTGAAGGTATTTTGGCCCCAGACGCAAGAAAGCCTTGTGGACAATGCAGAGGGTTTTGAATTTAATCCGTGCATCCACTGGGAGCCAAAGAAGAGATTTCAGAGCTGGAGAGATATGATCACAGGGCATGATGCCAAGGACTAGTCTTGCAGTCCTGTTCTGGATTAGTTGTAAAGGGAAAAGAGTAGAGACAGGAAGACTTAGAAAGAGGCTGTTAAAATAGTCCAACCTGGAGAGAACTAGAGCTTGGGAGGCAATGAGCTTCTGGGGGAAGGAGAGGAAAGGCAGTGTACCTCTGAGGAGGTGCAGTAGGAAGTTAGACTTTTTAGACATCGGAGATGTGGGCAGAGAAGGAAAGTGTGGTGTCTGAGATGACTCTGAGGTTCTTGGTCTTGCAGGCCAAAGGAGGCCAGCCAGACAGTGATGGGAATGGATGGTGAAGGTGTACCGATGAGGAGGATCTCAGTCTTGTTGGGATTTAGACGAAGGTCATTGGCGGCTCACCAATCTTGAATGCCAGTTAGGAAATCAGAGATGAGAGACGGAGAGGAGGTGGCAGCAACCTGAAAATGAGTTGTCAGCATAGCACTGGAAATTTGAGCAGAGAATGGCAATGCAGTGGGCGAGAGTTGCCAGGTATTGAAAAGCCAGGGCGAAAGTTTTGACCCCTGGGTAACACCTCATGTAGAGAGGGAGATGGATAGAAAGGACCCATGTTGTACCTGGGAGGGTCGGTCAGAGAGGAACGAGGTCAGCCAGGCCAGAGCCTGATCGGTGATATCCAGGTTATCACGGAGACGGTTGAGCAGGGTGATATGGTTGACCGTGTCGAAAGCAGAAGAGAGATCGGGTAAAATGAGGACAGAGGGAATGTTAGTCAGGTTTGGAGAGCAGATCTTCACCGATGTTCAGGAGAGCAGTTTCCGTGCTTCTGGCAGCTCTGAAGCCAGACTGGGGGTCATGGAGAGAGCCAACAGAATCTGAATGAAGGTTAAGTTGAGAGGTGGCCAGTTTTTCCAGGAGCTTACCCAGAAAGGGAGTAATGGAAATTGGGCAATTGTTAGCCGGACAAGAAGGATCAGCTGCGGGCTTCTTGAGAAGAGGATGCACAATGGAGTGCTTCAGAGGGGAGGGGAAGGATCCTGAGGCAAAAATCGGCAAGGGCTGGAGCGAGGGTATCAATGTGGTCCTTGATGATTTTAGAGGAACAGGGATGAACCTGTTTTGATGAGGCTTTCATAGATCCGATGTGTCTAGCGACCTCATCAGGGGAGAAAAGAGGAAAGGATGACAGAGGTTGGGGGGGGTGGTTGAAGGTGGGTCAGCAAGCGCAGACGGAGAGGAGGAGGGGAGAGGAGGGAGGGAGGACAGAATTTCCTGGGTTTTTTAGATAAAGTGAGAGGCAAGGGCATTGCAAAGTACCTGGGAGGAAAGAGGAGGGGTGGAGTATGCAGCAGGGTTGGATAGCTCCTTGCAGATTTTAAAGAGTTTGGCCAGTTTCAGAGGATGAACAAGAAGCTCTCTATTTCCTCTCAGGCGCCCTACACTTACGTTTAAGTGTAGCTAGGTCGGAGTCATGCCAGGAATTGCACTTGGCTTTGGACTTCAAACGGATCCTCATGACAGGGGCAAGAACATCAAGAGTATCGGAACTAGAAGAGTAGAGAAGGGACAGGGCTGTGTCTGGGTGAGAGTCAGCAGGAGGGGGTAGGGAGAGAAGGTGTCAGCGAAAGCCTCAACTGACACACGCTTCATGGGCCGGATGTCAGAGAAGGTAGGTGGCAATATTGGGATAGGCTTGGCTTGGGGGGGGGAGAGGGAGCGATGAGAGAAGAGGGGGCAGTAGTCCATCCAGGAGAGGAGTAGTCATGGGGATAGAGAGGGGGAGGCCAGAGGGGATCAAGACACAAGACATCAAGTGTGTGTCCTGCAGAGTGAGTCGAGAGGGAGAGGGAATCGCAGAGGTTGCGAAAGAACACAGATGAGGAACAGGGAGAATCAAGATGGATGTTGAAGCTACCAAGGAGGAGGAGTTGAATGGTAGAGGGAAGGAGGGTGGCAGAGACGTCTGCTCACTCAGAGAAAAGAGGTATTTTGACCAGGGGGCCGGTAGAGAGTAGCAACAGTAAGAGAGTGGCTAGGAGAGAGAGAGCCTGTAGACGAGGCATTCAAAAGAGGAGTATGTTTGTGTGGGAATGATAGTGGCAGGAATCCACTCGGGGAAAGATCAGGGCTACACCCCCTCCGGGTCGGGTGGATCTGGGTACGGAGAGGATCTTGAAGCCATCAGGGAGGCGAGTGTCGGAGCTCATGACAGAGCTGGCCGTGAACCATATCTCAGTAAGACTGAGGACATCAAGGTCCAGTTCTTACAGGAGCTGGCAGACATCAGAGGAGTGTTTGCCAGCAGAGCGAGAGTTGAGCGTGGCAAAATGAAGAAGGTTGCAGCCTTAAAGACAATCCAGGGAGGGGTAAAAATCAGAGGTACGCTCTGCGGAGTTGTGGGAGGAGCCCGATGTGTGGCAGAAGAGGAGAGAAGAGAGGGCAAGGTAGCCAAGGGAGGAGAGGGGACAGCCAGAGATGAAAGGAAGTTGATGAGGCGAGGTAACCACCTATCGAAGAGGAGGAGATTGGCCTGAATGACAGAGGATGTCGATGAGGGTCTGTCTGGAAGAGGCGCTGGAATAGGTATCAGCGATAGAGAGACCTAGATTGGAGGCCAAGATATCCTTTTTAAACTTCTTCCCAGACTTGGTGAGAAGGGAAGGATAGTTGATTAGAGAAGCAGTTGGAATAGATAAAGTGCCATTGCTGAGTAAAGCGAGGAGGCAATGGAAGGAGTATGCAAACACCACAGTATGGAACAGTCACTGCTAGCCGGTTACAAACAGTGGGCAAGTTAAATGCAAAACACACCCAAGTTTGACTTTCAAAATTAAATGAAAAGGCACAGTAGGTATAGAATCAAAGTATGAATGAGAAGTTAGAGAGGTGAGTGCAGAAGTCTGTGCAATTAGAGAGCATAACAGGGAGAACTGAGAGAACAAGCAGATAAGGGAGTGAAGGACCCATGAAGGGGAAAGGGACCATCAGAAGAAGGAACTAACCCATGGTGAGTGAGTCTTGGTAGTCCAGTTACATAGCTGAGTGGGGTAGCAACCTCTGCGAGGTTTTGGTTGTGGCAATAGTCTCATGTAGTGTTCTGGTAGCGGACAGGGAGCAGACAGGGGCCTTAGAATGGGCCTTTGGTGAGGAGCCGGCCAAAGCCTGCTGGTCCCTCATTGGCCAGGAAGAGCAACTCCCCAGCCAATGACAGAGCACGAGAGAGGCAGGCAGGCAGGCACACACTGCCTCAGATAGAGATGAGGCCAGGGCGGCCATGTTGAAAGTACTGCATGATGCAAAGAGTCTGCAGGCAAAAATTCAAATAAATTCAAAATTACATGGTGCAGCAGGATGATACAAACACTGCCAAGTAGTGCAATGTGGAAGCACTTCGAATACTGGCAATCACACACCGAAATATATTAATTTTGTTTTTCTATTTTTGCAATTTTGTCAGAAATGCTCCCACAATTCACTAGAAGTGCAGAGGACAATGAGCAATTGCACCTACCTCTTCCAAGTGGCTGCAACAGCCCTGCACTGACAAGGACTCCAGGAAATGCTGAATATCAGAGAGAGGCTGCAGGACCTCGCACTCCGTAGCAAGGAGGAGAAACGCAGAGCGGTCTTACATAGGCAGGGTTGGCTCAAGGCCACAGATTTTCGGCCCGATGTCCCGTCAGAAGGGTCCAGTGGAGAAGGTTCCCAGGAACGATGTGGGATATTTTTACCCATGCCGATGTGCCTCACTGCACCCCTTTACCAATAGGGAAAGAAACAGCCAGAAATGGATGCACTAACCCCTGTGCCCGCACAAATCTGTAAAACTGTGCATGGGTCACAATCACAAAAAGCTGCACACCCCTGCCACACACAGTCAAAGTGGGGGGTTAAAAACAGAACTCGCTGCGGGAGCATACCAGTGGGTGCTGTTACATTTAACATGAAGCCAGGCCACAGAATGGGGCTAAAAACCAAAAGTGCCTTTTGAAATGCAGCTTTGCAACCTTCAAAGTGCTGTTTTGGCGCTAGATCCATTCATTTTTCAGTGAATCATTGAGAGAAAAAGAATTACAGATCCTCCAGTGTGGCCAGAGAAGCCGGGCTTCATTGACTGACAGCAGTTAAGAAATGTATCTCATGAAAAAGGCAGCCCAGCAACATTTATTTCAGTTCCACAGGAAAAATGCAGCTAAAAATGGCAAAACATGCAACAATGTCAGCTGTGCAGTGAAAACTCCAAGCAAAGGCTGGATGCCTACATCCAGACTGCAGATAAATCCCAGCACTTAAGAGAAGGACTGGTGCTGAATAATATGTGTGTGCTACAGAGGAAACTCTGATGTAAAGGATTCAGTTTAAATGTGCTTTTTCCATGAAGAAGGGCAAAAATCGCCTGTCTGTGACAGGCCTAATTCTTTAAATGTCAAAATCCCCTATAAACTGTGTTCATTTTTATCTGTTTATAATGAAAGATTTAGGTGAATCTTATAGTCAAAACCCAGTTTGGAATTATTTTAAGTCTGACTTGGCAGTGCCCAGCCTGGGAAAGATTGACACTTCAGGTTGACACTCCCCTGATAGCAGGAAGGCTTAATTACTGCTGCTTGTTCTCGCATATTTAGAACAATGAGCTCATTAGACATTCGTCTGTGGGCCAGCCAAGGACAATGGCAGGCTGAACACTGATCCCTTCAGGGGAGGGGCTGCAAACTTCCCTCTGAATCCCACCCTTATCAAAGGAATTTGACAGCTTTTGCCAGTTCAAAGAAGTAAAAAAAAAACGGATTAAAGACATTTGTTTAAAATGCATATTTGTGATTAAGCTTTGAAAACCTTTAACTTTGCAACATGAAGGAGGACAAATCTAAAAATTGGTTATAAATCTGATTGTATGCTCTTTCTGTTAAGACGTGTGTGAACCATGTACTACATAAGGAACAAAAGTAACACAAAAATAATAATTGTGGCGAAGCTATTGATGCTGCAAATGTAATATTGTATACCTGTGTTCTAGGGGTAATTGTCCATATATGTACTGAATTAGGAATTGTTAGGCCAAACCTTTATGATTAAGTTTGACAAAATTCCACAGAACGACAACGGCAGCTCTCACTGAGATGGGAATTGGACGTAAGGGTAACCCACAAAATATGCAAGGTATGTGTCCGATTTTATTAGCGGGCATAATTATAGAAATGTGCATTTGTGGGAAAGTTAAATTGTGGTTGAAATAATTCTGGGAGTTCCCAAATCACATCATAAAATATGACAGCTCTTTCTGACTTCCACCCAGAAAAAAGGCAAGTGCCTTTGAGCTTTCTCAGCCGTGTGGGTATGATTTGAAATTCTACCTCTACCATAAACTGAGTGATGTCACTTGGCATGATAAATATGGGAACTTCACCACACAGAGACACACACTGATTCCTGACTACATCCTCTGATTTCTGCACGGCACTTTGTTCCTGAGTTCTACATCCTGTTCCAGAACTCTTCATCTTGTTCCTGTTCCAGACTTCTTTACCAAGCCAAGGCCCAGCATTTGCTGAACTCTTTTTCAGCTAGGCCCAAATCCTGAAACCATCCCAAACAAACTTCAGGGAAATAATTCTGATCCAGTTTGGCTTGCTACCATTCATGCTTGCCTACTGAAACTCGCCATCCCACTAATCTATAATGTCTAGTGACCAGAAGGGCCAATCCAATCCAATCTGAGGTGCAATCCATTTGACCAGAACCGCCCAGCTGATCCAATTCCACCAGATGTGTCCTGCTGCCTGTAGACCTGATCCGTGATGACCAAAACCAGACGGTCCAATCTTAAATTACAAGTGGCCTGTAAGTATCAATAGGAATCCTAGTGACCCATAGTATATTTGCATTGTCCTATCCCAATCTATAACCTATCCCACCTTTAACCTCAGAACCTCTAATATTGTCAGAACCATTTTTGCAACCCTGTTTGTAATCCCTAGTGTTAGCGCTGCATTTCTTTCAATTGTTTCATTAGACCAATAAGCCATTAGTGATTTGGATTAAATAAATTAATTCCCATCCCGAAAAACAGAGTATCTGCCACGTCAAGGGTTACAATCGGCCGTGCGTAACTGTGGAGATTCATGGGGTGGCATTCTTCTTTTTCTTAGTCATTAATATAGTTTAAATAAAACCAATCTGTCATTTTAAACCGAATTTGTGCTTTTCTCTGTTCTATTTTGTTTCAAAAACTACTCTCATTAAAACTTACATAACTTCTTCAATTTTATAGCTAGAGACTTAATTTCAACTCTGTTAAACCCAATACCCGTAGCTACATCCACAACCGCAAAACAGTGTATTTGACCCATTTATATAAAAAATCGCATAGTAAAATGTAGGCGCAAATTTGCAATGTTGCAAATGTTTTACACGTGTCTTTTCCCATTCAAAGTGTTTCTTAACTTCCATTCGGATTTAAAGTGTGTTCTGTTGCTCATCTTGTAACTCATGTTGGTTAGAATCTGTTCAGTGCTGCTCTCACAGGAATTTACATCAGTTTAAGGATTTTTGCACACTTTTCATAGTTTTCTAAGCCATTTTCAATGGTCATTTACAAGTTTAAAATTCCAAAAACGTTTTCTCTTGATTGGGGAGGGAAGATTATATTCAAACCCTATACACTATACTGTTCTACATTCCTGAATACCTGCTGCTTACTTACATCTGTGTAGAATTGCTCATTTGTGAATTATGAACTTTTCAGGGGAAACTTTACCCTAAGCGCCATCCTTTCACCAACCAAAACTGTTTTTTCCCTGTGTTTTCTATTCTGTTCTGCTATAAGTGAATTCAATTGCTTTACTTGCTTTCCGAATTGTTTTGTCACCACATTGGTGATTGCTGCCCCATATGTATATATATATGTGTGTGATTTGCAATTTAAATAAATATTTACCTCTGCCAGCCAGCCCGATTCCTGGTCCACTGTGACCTGGGGGTATTTTGAGAAGGGTGTGATATGAGTGGTATATCACTCAGAATATTGACCCTATACACATAATAAATAAGTATTTCATCTGTGCAGGCGAGACCCGGGTGTGTGCCTGATTTGAAATCCTTAAAGACGAGCTGATCACAGGAGTATATTCCCGCTACTTTCTGGTAAGGAAAGAATTACTGCACAACAAGCCAGGGGGTTGGAGACCCTCATTAGATCTGAGGGTGCTCAACAAGTTTCTAAAGGCACAAACATTCTGCATGGTCATGCTACAGCAGGTGTTGTCCCAGCGGCAAAAAGGTGACTTCCTAGCGCCCCTCGACCTCAAGGACGCATACTTTGACACCCCTTTTTCGCATCTCACACTGGCGCTACCTATGCTTCATGGTGGCAGGAATGTATTATCAGTTCAAGGCCCTTCCATTCAGCTTGAGGTCTGCTCCGCGGGTTTTCACTAAATGCCTTGCGCCAGTGGTGGCTCACATGCGGCGGAGTGGTGTTAGTCTACCGTGTCTAGATGACTGGTTGGTAAGAGTTCCTCCTATCCGCTGGCAGAAACCAACACTGCCACCACCATCCAGCCTCTACAGCAACTATGGTTCTCCATCAACTTCCCAAGTTGTGCCTGATTACATCTCAACAGGCACTCTACCTCGGAGCAAGGCTAGACTTTGAGACATGCACAGCTAGACCCTCAGACAAGAGGATAGCGGCCCTTCTGCACAATGTGTACTGTCTCAACGGCACCCAGATGACGACTGTTCGCAAGTACACGACGACCAGCTTCGCCTGTTTCAGACGTGGGGCACTCCAGAGATCGACCTTTTTGCCACCTACGACAACAGTTGCTGCAAGTCCTTTGCCAGCAGCTTTCCCCACCAAGAAGCTTGGGGGATGTCTTTACGTTTCTGTGGGAGGGGAAATTCTCTGTAGGCATTTCCCCCAATTCCTCTGGTGCCTCCAGTTCTACACACTTTAGGACTGTATCGTTGCAAACTGATATTAGTGGACCCTGCGTGGGCGAGACAGTTTTGGTACTCTGATCTCCTTGCCCTCTCGTCAGCGGTGCCGATCAAGCTGTGTCCGCACCAATCGCTCCTATCCAGGAACCAGGGGCAGTTCTGCACCACGACCCGGCCTCTCTATCTGATGGCCTGGCTTCTGTGTTCTTACAGTTCGGGGCTCTGTCCCTCCCGCAAGCTTGCCCGGAGTTCCTGGCCAGAGCAAGAGCTCCGTCCACCTTGAAGTGCTACAAGAGCGGAAATGTTTTCAGGTATGATGCAGGACCCATCAACTGCAACATCACACCATCCAGCCGGAGGAGCTGTTGCCTAATATGTTGTCCCTGGATGAATCTGGCTTGAAAAATTCCTCGATTAAGGTGCACTTGGCAGCAATCTCCAGGTACAATCGCTCCACAGCGGTGCCGTCCCTATGGTCTCACCGGCTCGTGGAGGAGTTCTTGCGTGGGCTGTTTTCAGTCTTATCCACCTTTTCGTCACACTGCACCAGCGTGGGAGCTAAATGTGCTACTCGCCAGGCATTCCTTAAACGTCTTTCATGAAAAAACAGCGTTTTTGGTGGCCATGAAGTGAGATCCAGGTGTTTTTCTCGAAACCATACTAGTTGACATCTCACAAGGACCAGGCCATTCTGCGTACTAACCCGACCTTTATGCTAAAGGTGCCATCCTATTTTCACCTCAATCAGCGGGTGGTTTTGCCAGTTTTCTTTGGTACACCGACGTCTCCAGTGGAGCGAACCCTGCACACTCTGGATGTGGGGCGCGCCCTCAAGTACTATGTGGCACGAACTAAATCATTCCGTACGACGGATCAACTGTTGGTTGCATTTGAACCTTCTGGGGCTGGGAAGGCGCTCTCCAAGTCCTCCATTTCAAGATAGGCTTACAGCCTGTATTTCATTCTGCCACCAGCAGGCCGGCAGGCCTCTACCAAACGGGCCCCTGGGCGCACTCCACCAGAACAGTGGCTGCAACTACTGCGTTTCTCTCTGGGATCCCGCTGCCTGACATCTGCCGTGCAGCCACCTGGCGATCGGTGTATACATTCACCAGGTTCTACTGTGTCGACAGATTCCGCAGAAGAGTCTTGAGTTGGCCATTCGGTTCTGCAGAAACCTTTTGCGTGATGTTAGTAAGTCTCCAGTGATAAGTTATACTGGGAGCTTGCTTCCGCCCATATGTATTGTTGTAATTCGGCTTTGTAATCTATTCACAGCATGTGAATCTATAAAATATCCAATGCCGGAGATAGGATTACGTTACTTACCTGTAACTCCGGTTCTCCACCATTAGTATCTTTAATACATTCACATGCGATTCTCCCACCTACCGCGCATGGCTTGTCTTTTGGCTCTTACTGCCACTTGCGTGCACTTGCCAAATCTGAAGATGGCTGACAGGGGAGGAGGTAAGGGAGGTGTTCCTATAGGCTGTGGGCAGTATGACCCAAAAAGGACTATAATGAAGCACAAAAGTGACTGAGAATTTCAGTTTAAATTTAAACTGCTCTGTTACCGAGGATTCCCAGTCTGACCAATGCTGGAGAACCAGAGTTACAGGTAAGTAACTTATTCCTTCCCTCTGAGTTCTACAGGCCTTCAGCCCCCCTCCCAGCCTTCCCTCCCTCCCAGCACTTAGCATGGAGACCCTCACCCCAAGCCCCGCCCACCTGGTGCCTTCCTGCCTGCCTGCAGCTCTTTCACCACGTAGCAAGCCCCGCCCACCTGGTGCCTTCCTGCTTGCTGCTCTTTTTCCCTACTTAAGGAGCCCTCCAGCCTCTTTTCCTTTGCAGATGGGGAGCAGGTGCAAGTGGATCTAGGTCACCTGGCCTAAGCACCACCCACCTTCTTAGCCCTGTCTCTTCCTTCCTGCTCTTCACTATTATATCAAGGGCGTCTCTCGCCCGGGCGTCCTAAGCAAAGGGCAGACGAAGAAAAGGGCAATTCCTGTTCGGACCAGGAGGATCCAGGGCCCAACCCCCTGCCCAGACAGCAGATAGGCATGCACCAACATGTGTTTACTCCCTCTGTCCCCACTGGTCATAAACCTCCTCCCCCCCCCCCGCTTCCCCCGTGGTGCTCCCTTGTGCCCCCACTTGCCCCCACCATTCTCGCACACAGGTGTTGCCTGTTTTGCTTGATTCTTCCACCCTGCTCCCCCCCTCACCCACCTCAAGCATACTTCTGCAGGAGTCTCTCCTGATAAATTCTGGTTTCATCATCACCGTCTTGTGGACAAAGCTGGATTTGGCTTTTATGGACTCCATTCATTCACGGTGCGTCACCCTTTCTCAACTCTCATGCTGGACTTCCTTTGCATATTGTACTCATTGTGGCCCTGAAATATGCTGTTCCCATCTTAATCTTGTATCCTGGCTTGCAGCTTTATGTTTTACTACTGACTTCTGCAATTGTATTCACTCTCCCCTCTTGCTTCTCCACCCTTTTGACTGCGAACTCTCTGGTCTCTCCTCCTTTCCCTTCTCCCTTTTCCTATCTCCTCCCCTTACTTTCTTCTATGCACTTTATCAGAATTGTCCCTGGACGTAGTATGATGGCAACCTTGTCTGTCTCCTGCCCTCTCCCCTTACTGTTTTTTTCCTCCCCACGCCCCTCCAGCACTATCTGAAATGTTGTCAGGCCTAGTATGATAGTCGCGTGTTTTGTTCCCCCCCTACCTTTCTGCACCCCTCTCTCTCACCTCTTGTTTTTCTCCGGCTGTACCAGAAATGTCGTCGGGCCTAGTACGGTAGTTGCCTGTCTGTTTCCATTTCCTTCCCACGCTCCCCCTCCCTTATCTATGTCTTAGCTCTTGCACTATCTGAAATGTCATCAGGCCGAGTACGATAGTTAATTTCACATCCTTACTGTTCATGGCCTGTAAGAATGTCATTGTATTTTCCCTTGTTCCCTCCGTTGCCTTCAAGCGCTTTGAAACACATTGTGTATAGGCGCTATATAAATAAACTATCATATCATTCCCTGGCACTTGCCCTCATGGCTGCCCCTCAGTATTTGCCCTCTTCCCTCCACCCTTCCCACCCTCTAACCTGCACTTTCTCCTCCCACCCCTGCACTTCGCATTTCACGTAGAACGGCACTTCACCCCACCTGCGCAATGCTCGTTACTGCACTTGCACAATCCGAGTGTCCCATGGCCTAGTAGGACCGTTGTTCTCTTTCTCCCTTGTTCTGTCACCACCTCCCTGCCCCCTTTTTCTGTCTTGTATAGGCACCTTAGAAATGTCCTATAAATGAAATAAAAAATAAAAAAAGTAGTATTACCCTTTTGGAAAGGAAAGCAAGCAGAGCAAAATCTCTAAAGTATTATGAAGATGGCTATTTCCCTTGCTGGTTAGATGACATCAGAACAGAAATTCTTGGGTAAGTTAACCAGTATAATAGTTTTGCACATAAAGATGGAGAACTCCCTACTAGAGATGTAGATTGTGGCTGTTCTTCCTAAATCTTGCTTACTAGTACCCTCTATTGAGAACAATCCCTACTTGCTGATCCTCAGCTATTGTGGAGCCAGTTGTTAACCAATAGCAGGTCCCTTTTTACAGCGGAAGACAAATGCACAAAGAAGCTGAGCATCAAATATATGGGAAACATTGGCTACCCAAAGTATGAACCATTCAGCAATAAAAATCACTGCCGCGCACAAGACATTTGAAATGGTGACCCTATTACAGGGGTTGCGGCTGTTCAGGAAAATAAAGGATTGTGATGTTAAATGTTTTGCTGGATCATTAAGTCTGTATTTTTCCAAAGAACAAACACTTGTAATTAATGTGTGTATTCTGTAGATAACATTTTATTTTTCTATTGGCAGTTTCCATCCCTGTGTAATCAGTACTACAAGCTCATTACCTTTATATGTGAGATCTTTCCTGAGAAAATTCCACAGCTTCCGGAGGACCTGTTCAAGAGCCTGATGTACTCCCTAGAGTTAGGGATGACATCGTATCCTTTACATTTTTTTTTAATGTGTACCCAAAATGAGTTTACTAATGCATCCCTTTTCTGCATTATTTCAGAATCACTACCGAAGGTCTCCCCGTGTTTTGTGCTATATCAATAAAAGTACTCTGCATACATGTTGATTGTATACCTGCATATTGGTAATTTCATGTGCACTTCCTCTCGTGCATTTGCTCTTTGCACATTTAACCCTGTTCACGGCATTAAGAGCAAGTGGATAAGTAATGTTATCGGGCAGATGTAGCCTCTTTGAATACATAATGGGATCAGCAGAGTCTGTGTTGGATTTTTGTTTAGATGACAGTGGGTGAAAAAGCTATCATTTATTAACGATCCAGCCTAACTTTCAGCAATGCCAAAATTCACTTTTGAATTTACATCTGACAAAAAGACCCTTATACAGAACCAATGCTTTAATTATGGTAGCTTTTGAGTACTTTTCAAAGCAGAAGACTTAATAGTGTATGGGTGGGGAGTGAGGGGTAAATGTTCTTTCCTAGAGTTCCAAAATAACCACTTTAGGTTTGCTATTCTGTTCAACATGAACATTCAGGTATGACCAATTGGCTTTCCTTGCATTTCTGGGTTGTACACCTTTGCCATGCACCTACCCCAGGTGGAATCACTGCCAATTGCATTCACTGGGAAACTGATTTTTCAGCCTAATTCACCCTTTCTGGTCATAGGGAGGCACCCTATTTTGTCATCCAAATTTGGTTGAAGCCTGCCCCAGAGAAGTGTGGGGTTATAGGATCACTGAGACAAGCTTATGTCACCATCCATGTCACTGGTGGCGCGCCACACCCTTATGCTCACCATCAGTGAAGTTACAAGGTCCACTAGAGGAAATAGATTAGGGTCTATCAGGGGAATGCCCAATTTAAACTGCCAGAATAGGTTAATAGGGTTATTTTGGACGTTTTTCTAAAAGGTTTGTTATGTTACATTTGTTGTAGTGGATTCTTATTCCCCTTTTATCCATGTTTAAGTCTATGATGTTTTGATGGATTGCTATTATTGTTTATTTTTACAGGTGTATTTTGTATTGAGGTGGTGATGGCTGTAGCAGCATTTAAACAATGGTTAGCCACATCTGGGTTTGTCAAAAGCAATCTGCAGATCCATATGTAGGTATTAGACTGTCTGATTGCCTCCTTTGGGTCGTGATATTTCTTCTGGCCGGGGCCCGAACCTGGCTCATGGACCTAGTTAGGGGCAACCAGATTGGTTGTCTATAAGCAAGTGAATCTTGCTTGTGGCCTCTAATAAAATCTTTTTGAAATGGCTTGCATTGTATCCCTGTAACTTAAGTGTTGTCTGTTGAGAGACTTTGTTGTGAACATTTTAAAAACAGGCCTGTTGTACCCCTCCTTTGGTTGCAGGGAGGGGCTGGTTCGCAGAGAGGGATAGTATGTCACAAAATTGTTTTTCAAATGGTATTCTGTCCAAGTGGGCTACTTGCTCTCTTGAAGGGTCCTGGTGCCACCGTTTCTTAAGGTAATTCGGAAGGCCATGCCCCAAGCATGTGGGCCAGTGGCCATTTTGGTTCAGAATGGCTAGTGTCTACTCGGGGAGGCATCGGGTGGCGTAGGACATGACCAAAGGGGTGGCACAGTCACCTCTGGCCCATGTTTAATTCAAAGAGTGGTACCCTGGTAGTCTAGGAAGGTTTGAGGCATGGCCAGCGGTGGGGCACAGTGGTCGCGGGTCATAACCAGTGACAACTTTGTAAGGCAAGGGGGGGGGGATAGGCTGGGCACTGGCCACAGACCATGGCCAGCGCACACTTGGGGATAAATGGCCAGGGCCAGTATGAATCACTTTAGGGTGTCTGAGTAAATTCTGTTTGGACATTGCCGGAGATTCTGTCCAAGGGGCCCGGTATATGATACACAGGGCAGGGCCAAAATATCTTTGGTGATAGTCTGGTGCAGGCCATGACCAGAGTTGCTTTGAAAACCCGTAACTGTAGCATTTGTTTTTTTTCTCCAGCAAAAGCGTCACTTTACTTTTTTTTTTTTCTTTACTGAATATCACTGGTTTTTGTACAGTAAAGTTAATTTCCTTTTAATGAAAGTTTTGTCCACGTAACGAAGGATGATTTGTAGTGTTAAAAAAAACAAAATCAAGCATTCAGTTCTGATTGTCCATGAGCTTGTGGTTTGTCTGGCATATTTAAGCTTTTTCTTTTATTTGGAAGGTTCCTATTTCTTCAGTTACTTGTTTAGATTTGTTTTAATTTGCTTCATGGTTAATCAAACGACCTTTAACAAATACAAACACTTATAAAAACTATAAACAGACTATATAAACATCAATATCTAAAACATCCAACTTCTATGCAAATAATTGACACATTTAATTAAGAAGAAAAATAAATCCCAATATTTTAAATTAAAAACTTGTATCATACAAACGAAGAAACATTTTCTTGATACCATCTTGAGAGAACAATTTAACTAGCTTCAGCCTTGCTCATCAAGTTGTAAACCTTTTATAAAACTAAATATCGCTTTAATTATTGAGGTAGTTCGACCTGCAAAGCATTCATTCCATAGATCTTCCTCACCATCTTGGTGAGGAAGATGTGCACTTACCAAAGTGACACAAGTGTTTTGCATGTAAAGCAGTGTATGAGATTACTAAATATTTAAGCGTTTCATGGGAATCAGTCATATCACAGAATCTACACTTGTTGTTTTGCCAGATGTAAATTTCATCTAAATTCCTAAATTTCAGGAAGGACTTTCAAACTACTCAGGTAAATAGGTAAAAATGGGGCTACAATCCTTCACCTTTTAGGATCATTGCTCAAATGACACATCGAGTCATAACCATGGAGACTCTCTTTGATCGATATTCAGTCCCTGTTATATAAACCCTGATTAAAGCTCAATGGTTTAGTGATAAGATCCTCCTCAGACATGCCCATCTCATTCAACTGAGTTGTGCAAAATTCCACATAGTCTCGTTTAAAAAAAAGTTTTGGGTTGAGCTAAAATCTGTAGATCAGAATATAAAGAAATCTTCAATGGACAAAAGATTTTCAGATAAGCATCTCCACTTGGCTCTGGGGTAAGAGAATGAATACTAATTTCATACTGTATTGCTACCAGTGGTACTGAGTTCTGCAACGGTGCTTTTTAATAAACATCCACCCAAATCATCTGATTAGATAAGGCTATCACACATGTTCGCAACCAATCCCTCATCTGGGACTGATGGGGCTTGGAGAGGATGGGAAATCCCAAACAAATGAAATCTGCCCTCTCCAAGGACTCAGTTAAGACTCGCCATTGAAATGAGGTAGCTTTTTTTCTTCAAGTAATATTGCATTTCTTTAGTTTTCTGTGAAGTAATCTTCAAAGAATTGTAACAAACTTCACAAAACCATTGATCAGATGCTGTAAACCTATTTCAGTGCAGTCAAAAATGAGGAAATCATTTGCAGAACTCATATGTTACTGCAAGTTAATTCAGCTTAGGGGAGACCAACTCAATTCGTTCCAAATAGTTACCAAGGGCTGACACATACAAATTAAATGGACAGGGGGCCAAAATGCACCCTTGACAGAACTCTTTCCTTATTCAATATAACCTGTACAACTGAATGCGCATGTAAACCCACAATTAGTCCTAACAATCCATGTGGTATTCTCCAACCCTGAGGCTTACTCCTCAAGAGATAGTTATTCACAGTGTCAAATGCGGCGGTAAGATCTATAGCAATATAAACTGATTAATTCTTTTGACTAGGCAAGCGACTGAACGCATTTCAGGACAAATCCCTTAAGTCATGTTGACATGCATTTCCTAAACCCAACTTCAACAGTGTTTCGAAACCCATGGACAAAACTCCCTTTAAGTTGTGGCCTGGCAATTCGTAATTCCTGTGGATAGACGGTAGTGTTTTCTTTAATGCCTACCGCAGGTCCAACACTGAAAATAAGGAAGAAAATGTTTGGCAGTGTATGTAATGGGGGTTGGCAGACCGATAGCTTCAGTGTCCAACAAAGACTCCACAGAGGCAGGGGGACTGGGTGCCAAAACAGCATTGAGGTCTGTTAAGATGACTTTCTAGAAACGGGCCTGGTGGACAGATTTTAGGATGCCACCCTAGTTGTGGTGAACAGGTAGATCTGAGAGTTGGCGAAAACCCAAGCAAGGTAGCAATGGAGAGCAGTTAAGGCTTATTCACAGTAGAGTGCAAGTGGTGTCAGGGGCCCTCCATGAGTCCACACAGTTTAGTACAAAACAATTCAATTTAGACCGTTATAGCAAGTTATTTATGTAGGCCTTTAGAACACATTGAAAAATGAAGCTAGCAGATAGTACTATCTCACAATACTCTATAATGCAAATAACTATACACCCGTTAAGTTCACTTAATAAACTTAATCAAATCACTTAATCCGTCAATGCAGGTAAGTAATGTAGATGCAATACAGTTATGGTAACCAATCACAAGTATAATATCCCAATTTAAGAAGTCCAAATCCTAAGTGAATGGGGCTTAGTGTCCAAAAGTCACAGGGTCCAACGCAATGTTTCTCACAAGTATGAGTTCTCTTTAAAAAGGATGCAATGGGCACGTGGCTTGCAATTAGTTTCAAACTAATTAAAAGTGTAATAACAATGTACTCCAGGATACGTAAGTTGTTTCCTTTATTTCAGATCCAAGGCTAACCCTGTGGTAGGATACCCGACCCAGGTTCGATGACCAAAGGTGAGGGCAGATGGGGCTACAAAGGGACAATTTCCCAGTGTTATCCTATGGAGGGCTGGGGAAGGGTATTGGGGGGGGGGGTATTAGAACAGGCACAGCTATGCTTACTGACCTCCCCCAGCCCCAAACTCCAATTTTCACAGATGTCATGATGGATCATCTGGGGGTTACTGGGCGCGATTTGTTCTGGTGAGAAGTGCACAGGGGTTGCAGGTTTGAGGATTCTTCTGGTCAAGTGCAACAGCAAGCTGCAAGCCATGTCCGTGAAGAAATGCAGAATCCAGCGATGCAGACCTCTTCTGGATCACTTCAAAGGATGGACGAAGGCGAGTTCCAGCTACAATCACAGTCTGCAGGCAATGACTGACGTCCTTCCAGTCAGAGGAGCTGCTCCAGGACGATTCCCTTGAAGATAGGAAGCTGGAACTCTGGGAGAAGGTGACTTGGAGTACAATCTGGCAACCAACAAAGTTCTGTGCTTGAATGCAGAATGGTGACTGTTCTTGCAAGGGTGCCCACAAGAGTGCTGGTAAGTCCACGGCCAATTAAGGACACTTCCAAAGGCTCTAAAGGACTGGATCCTCGAAGGTGTTGAAACTAGTTGGCTCCACAAGTCCAAGTCCTGAAGCACTGCTCAGGGTCTTAGGAGATTAGGCAGACGAGAAGGACTTCACTAGGCCAGACATTGCAGTGGTTGCTGGGCCAGTGCAGAAGTCGTCCTCGGGTCACCAACAGACCGCTAGTCTTAGAAGGATTTTTGGCTCCAGCGTAGATCTGAAGAATAGCTGTACAAGTCCTCTTTTTCCAAATTCCGAGCTGAAAGCAAGTCCAAGCCCACCAATTGTAAGGATATGCACCTTTTAAAAACGGCCAGTAGTTGTCCAATCAGACTTTCTGGCAACCATGGTGTGAACTAGGACTAGAAAGTCCCAGTCCCATTTCTGGGTGCTACACACACAAAAGCTCAATAGCTTGCAAAAGCAGCAACTTTCCCGGGCAAGTGCATGACCTTATAAGTACTTTCCTGACTTGGGAAGGCAGAAAGAAGGTCAAACTACAATATGCTCAAGGAACCAGTGAAAATCTTGTTGCATGGTCATTTTAGAAACACTAACCAGGTTAAACTTGAGTGTGAGCACTAAATATAATGCAAAAACTGTAAACATGTAACTGTTGCCACCAGCTTGTCTTCAGGCACATATAAAAGTTACCAAAAATCCCATGTGTAAAACATTAAAGTGGTACAAAAGTATCCCCATTGCACTGCACTGTAAGGTGCTCTGTGCAGTGGTAAAAATACAGAAATTCAAAAGAGAAACAGTTTCCCATTTCTGATAATCGAAAGGACTGATCAATTACCCCATAGCAAATGAACAAAAATAAGTGAAATGAAGCTGAAGGCTTTATTTCCCTTCAAAAATTTGGGACAGGATCAGAAACAGAGCAAAGAGAATGGGGTTCCATAGGCAACTATGGAGGGAAAGTTGCAAAAAGAAAACCTTTCCCAACAACAAAGTCTCGAACACAAGTAAAATCACACTGTAAAAACGAAAGGTATGGGTTTTCATTCCCATGAAAAACAATGGTACTGTGTGGACTGTCCACCAAGCTTACTCTCACAAGACGTTACTGTAGATTTGTGGAATACGATACTCCAAACATACCAAGGACATAGGGACAGGTAAACGGATTCACAATCAAAGTGTATCAGAATCCTAGAACCAAACAGTAACACGCCCTTTAGACACAATTAAATGTGTTGCATTGGCAACAGAAAACTCTGGAGTTTGGAGTCTCTGGTTTCAAAGGGTCATAGCCTATTGAAGTCCTCAGTGCAGCATGGATGGCATCACATTTTTTTGACACCAATATTCAGTCAATTCATACAGAAAAGGTTACTCCTGTCAGGACAGGCACCTAAAAAATAGGACACCAAAAATATTTACAAATACAAGACCCCACACCCACAGGGTTTGTAGAGGTTACTGGCCGACGACTTTACTGTGGAAGAATGATACCCAGTCAGTTTGATCCAAATTATCTAGCTTTATTTATAAGTTCCCAAACAAGAGATTCCAAGAAATCTGGGTAGGGTAGGTTCCTGAAAGAGTGCAGATAAGGGACCTTGAAGTGGTCCACTAGCTATACCTATTAAGATACCAAAGATAGAAGACTGATCTAGAAGAAACCTGTGGTGCTGTTTTTTTGCTAGATGAGTACTAGGTTGATTTTTCTAGGGATTTATGTCTAGGATCCAGATATATCCCTAGTGGTAGAATAGCATGAGCAGTCAACCCAGGAGCAAAATGGTTTAAAGGTACAGTAGTAGATGCTTTTGATTAGCAAAGTAAGTTAAGGTTCACAATGTAGCGGTAAGACTATTTGTGTAATAAAATTGTGCATAGGTATTAAGTGGATAAATATACATTTAAATGCAAATTTAAAAGTGTAAGTGATCTCACAGGCCCATAGAATGTTCAGACGTACAACTGGATTCAAGAGACAAGCTTTAGAGGCAAAATTACACCGAAGCACCAATGTTAAGTCTATATGCGCCCATAGGAAAAAATAGTTCAATGTTATCCTATTGTACAGGGGGGCCCTGAAGGTAGTTCGAACCCAAAGAGGACCACAAGAGGAGGAATCGGCACCCCAGAGGCAGTCCAGCATAGTGATTGCAATCCCCAAACCCTAGGCAAGGAGATTAAAAGTGTGATATGTAATCAGCAGAGATCATCACAAATTGATTCTGGTTGGGGTAGCTCAGTATGGGTGCTCTACAGACAAGAATGAACGAAGCAAACCTTCACTGGCGAGTCAGAGGATTCCCTAAAAAGGCAATCTGGTATTCCAATGAAGAGCCTGCAGAATTAAGCCCCCCGGTGCAGCAACTAGGTTTGGGTTTGAAAGCCAGGGAGCAAGGTCTGTAACAGACTACCCTGGAGGAGCAGGTGTGGATGCCCAGTTGAGGTCAGAGGGTATCCCGTGAAGAAGTGCAGGCATTGGATCAGCAACAGTAGTTTGGAGATTCCACAGCGGTGAAGCTGCAGCTCACAGGTTGTGGTCTGAGTTCAGAAGTGCAGCAGATTAATAGTAGATACCAATGGAGGTCTCTGTGCTAGGAAAATTGTACCATGGTCTTTAACCCAGATTAATCATCAAGTCTTTTCATAGTCCCAAAAGATGCTGGTGCAGAGACTCCACTGTAGTAATTGGGCCATTTGCCTCACTTGCAAGGATACCTCCGGCCCCAGGAAATGACTACGTTCGATGTGCAGAGTATCAATTATTATGCTAAATCCGAATGGTAGCAGGTAACCCTAAACCACCAATCATACGCATACTTTAAAAAAAAAATGTATTGTGATGTAGCCAAAAAATCCTGAATACACATACATGCGCCATTGAAACCTCAGATTGCCGACCAGTGTTGGCCACTATTAAGAAAGATTTTTTTTGCTGCTTTCCTCCCATGGACCTCTATGGGACACTTTCTTTTTGCTTGTTTTGAACCGTGTCCTGAGGTTTTGGAGGTAAATAAAGCCTTCCGCTTTACTAACCTTACCAGTTTGCTCATCCTTGTGGGAAACTCTTCAGTTCCAGTACTGAGAGACTATCTCTCTTATGTGAAATTGTAACAATACAAGAAATTCAAAATTGCCTTTCAGTGAAGTACAGTTAGAATAATTTGTTGCCTTATCTTTTTATATAACATGTTTACTTACTGTTAAAATGTGCCTAAAACAAGCTGGTAGAGGCAGTGACATTTGTACAGTTTTTAATGCATTTTATTCTTGCACTTTTGACTTCACTATGAATGGCTATTAAAGTTTGGTAGCACCCCAAGATTGCTGTGCTACGAGGTGTTTTGCTTGATCTTTGGCCTTGATGTCCCTTGACCGCCTTCTGCTTTCTCGGGTCAAGAATTGCCTTCTAGTCCAATCCCTTTCCCAGGGAAAGCTGTGGCTTTTGCAAGTTAATGGCGGTTTGTGACTGGGACATCAGGAAGAGGCTGGGACTGTCTAGTCCCAATCCACATCCCTAGTGTTGAATGTCTGTTGCTGGGCCGATGTTGTGGCCAGTGTCTATCCATGAATGGACACGGACTGTTTGAATGGAAGGGGGGGTGAGGGTGCAAAAAGGGGGTCAGAAAAAGGAAAGAGGGGTCCCTGGATCAGAAAGGGACAGGGGCGAGCGGTTGATTGGGGGGAAAGGTGGATTATGACGGACGCATTGCTACATTGGTCTATGAACTGGGTGGGCAATATGTCAAGTACGAAGCTAAGGACTGGGAGTGCTGTTGCCGCGAGGGGTATCTACCAATATTAGCAGAAAACAATGTTGTGGACATCTTTCCAAAAGCGGTTAGTAAAGATCTAAGGAACTACTACTTGACATGTAAGAAACACAAACTAAATTGCATCTCAACCATCAAAGAAAAAACAAGCACTTGCAGAATTAGGTAAAAACACAGAAATTGTGACAAAACAGGCAGATAAAGGAGGAAATATTGTTCTAATGAACAGAAAAGATTACATACAAGAAGGTCTGAAACATCTGAGTAATGAAGATTGGTATAAAGTGCTAAACAACAACCCAATACCAGATTTGCAACTTACTTGGAAAGACATGTGTACAGTATGGTGGAATGATGGTTTATTTAAAGATGAGGAATATACCTATATGAACATAGCACACCCAGTGATGGACATTATTTACTTTTTGCCAAAGGTTCATAAAACCTATGAAAAATGTCCAGCATGCTGACCTATCATAAATGGTATAGGTTCAATAACGGAGAGGATCTCGCAATGTATAGACATTCACCTGCAGCAACTGACATTGAGCTTGGCGTCCTTTCTCAGAGACTCCACAAATGTCATACAACAGTTGGAACAAATACCTTGGGACAGCAACTACTGGTTTGTCACACTGGACGTAGTTTCTCTGTATACCAGTATACAACATGAAAAGTGAATATGGAGCACAGGGTTTTTCCTCAAAATGATCTATTTCCTATGTCAAGCAAAATGAAATGTTACTTAAAATGTTAAAATTTGTGTTGGAGAACAACATCTTCACTTTCAACTCGGTGCTATACAAGCAACTACAAGGAACAGCAATGGGCGCAAAATTCCTGCCACCTTATGCAAACCTATTTATGGGGTATTTTGAACTGAAACATGCCTGCCAGCACATAGCGTTCAATGATGATAACATTGTGTATTGGGGATGATACATAACTATGTTCTAATGATATGGAATGGAGCAGAATCAGAACTTCAAGATTGCGTCAACTATCTAAAGAGTAATGACTACAATATAAAATTCACAATGATTAGAAGCAAAGAAAAAATGGTATTTCTGGATTTAGAACTATGCACAGATGAACACGAAATCCTTACCATTTTATACATCAAACCGTCAACCGCATCTTGCATGCAGAAAGCAACCATCCCAAACACATCATAAAAAACATACCTTATGGAGAAATTCTAAGAGTGAAAAGGAATTGTAGCACTGGAGAAGCATTCAATGAACACATGAAAAAAACTAAATTTGTGCAAAAAGGCGATCGACGGAAACATCTAAACAAAGCACTAATTAAAGCAGACTATTACAAGAAACTATTAAAAGATGTACAAAAAGTCAAGTCGGGAGCAAATAAAATCAATTTGATTACTATGTACAGCAGTGATGCTCGTATCTTAAAAGGCATTCTCAAAAAACCCTGGAATATATACTTAAAACCCCTCAATAATTTTCCGATGAGCAGACACTCTAACAGATTAGTCCCAGCAATCTGAAGAAAACACAACAGAAGGATTTCTGCAGCTATCTTAATATATCATCACTGAAAGGCACGTTTAGATGTGGGAGTTTCAGAATTTGTCCGCAGATTTCACGTGGTGTCAAAAATCAAATCCTGCCAAATGGAAAAAAAGACATTCAAAACTTTATCAATTGTAACAGCTAATTTGTTGTTTATGGAATTAGATGTGTGTCAAAAAATGTACATCGGAAGTACCATTAGGCCCTTAAAAATTAGACTTCTCAAGCACATGAGGGCAATAAGGAACAGAGATGCACAATACCCGCTGTCCATGCATTTTAGTACTGAACACCAAGTTTCAGAAGTGGATAAGATTAGATTTCTGGGGCTGGAGAAAGTCAACAGTCCTGAGAGAGGAGGTAACTGTAACGCTCACCTGATTCCCACGGAGGCGCAGGTCTGGCTTCGAGTGCTGATGCTTCTTCAATGGTTAAGCGCAGGACTCTGAAGATGGACAGGAAGGGCCCTCTACTCTGGCTTCTCCGGCTCGCAGGAATATTCCCCTGTGCGTGAAAAGGGAGTATTACCTACTGACTGAGTTATGCTCAAGCCTCCCACTGTCTTCCAACCCTCCACGATACCCTTCCACGATTCCCCGTGAAGTCTCACCTTAGGGTCTGAAAGGACGAGCTCTCCATCCTGCTTCTGACGCAGGGGCGCGTTGACCCCAGTTACTTCACTGGATTGAGGTTGGATGGGAGTTCAGGTAAGCTTGATTATACTGGTAAGGCGCTGTAAAAGTTCTGTTGCAAGTTCAAAAGTTCAAGCTTTAAATAATAATGTTCATTGTCTTTTTCAGGTGATGAATGAAGATTCCTTTGGAGACTTCTTGCAACAAAGTGCTGATGTTGATGTCTTTTCCCCATAGGGGCCGGGGTTCGGAATGCCGGAGATATGGCGCCGACCCGAAGTGAAACGTGCAGTTCCAGTAAAGATCTGGTAAGTCCTAGATGAGCGCTCAGGTATTGTTTTTGCATTCGCTCATCTAATGTCTTTGTCTTTTTTCCCCATAGGGGCCGGGGTCCTGCTTGGAAGCAGCAAGACCCGAAATGAAATGGGAATGACCCAACAGGTAAGTCTTAGAAGGAAACTGAGCTTTTCCTATTCCCTTCCTTCTCTCACCTCTTATTCTTGTCTTTTTCTCTAGGCTCTGGGAAGTGGCTGTGTATCCGGATGATCGCTGCTGAAGATGGAGGAACCCAGGAAAGGTGAGTGAAATGCAGCGCTGCAGCGATCGTAACAAAATGCTTTTAAAAATGATGTCTTCCCTTTCAGGATCGTCAGTGATGTCTCCGTGGTGCAGATTAGCTGGTAGGTCTCTTGTCTCTCTTTGCAGGTGACCCAGGATGCTGACAGGCGTGGCTGAAGTCCAGATGCAGGAGCTGACACGGTGAGCGTCCAGCTGCGAGGAGCAGAACAACGCGAAGCGTGAGTTGCTGATCGGGTGTGGTTTAAATAGCTTTGGAAGAAGTTTCAAGTGTGTATCCTTCCTCCGATCAGGTATGTATCCTTCCCCGACCACACCCGGGTGGAAATTAGTCCCACAGGTAAAGTAGTTCCTATTCAGGCCTCAAGAGGGCCTGGATGTGGCAGCATGGTCTGCATCAGGTAATTGCACATTAAAACACTTGAACACATGTCTAGCTTTATGAGCCTGGCGCCTAAGGCGCCAGGACAGAGGTCCAACATGAGCCTGGCGCCTAAGGCGCCAGGACTGCGTCCAAAGGGCCCCAGCTTGGGCCCGCTGGCACTCCCCTGGGGGAAATGATGCCTGCCTCTGGGGTTGCTGGGTCGGACCTGGCTCCTTGGAGGTAGGCATCATGACAGTAACAGAGAACTTCTATTAAGAAGAGACTATGAATGGATTTGTATAATGGACTTGTATAATGGACACAGTAAACACAGGTTTAAACACTGAACATGAGATGGCCCATTGGCTTTAGCTATAGTTACCCCTAAGGACATTTGATTATAAATATGAGCCAACTGTTCTAGACAAATGTCAGCACATGAAAAGGATTAGATGGATGTTGTAAGAAATACGCTATAGACGTGCTCTTCTCTGTAAGATTACCAGAATAATTGACAAAGTTCTTAATATGTATACGATGTATGAGTTGAATTGTTCTTGACAAATGGCAGCATATTAAAAGAACTCTTGGAATGTTATTTGTATGACACACCTAACCTGAGGGTATCTGGATGCCTTTTACACAAGGTTACAAGTATACTTTCAGCTTAGTTGCAATAAGATACAATGATACAATATATACAGTGAATTATGCAAAGAAAACAAGAGTAAGGAATATATATATATATATATATATATATATATATATATATATATATATATATATATATATATATATATACAAATGTACAAGTATAAAAGAGTTACTAAGTAGTCAGAAGAAGTTACTTGGCAGAGTCATCGAGGTCGGAGTAGTCGGAGATCCTCATGTGTGCAGGACTAGAGCTGACCGTTTGTGTCATTTGTGACAATGCACCGGAACATGAATAAAGGTTGGTGGGCTCACAGTAAGTGGGGTAAGGCGGCCCATGCTTGCGCTGCATATACAGGGAAACTACTTCCTACTGCCTTTTTTAGCTTAAATCTGGGCACAACCAGGCATTCTGAATTGATTGTCCTTGTGGGACGTATAGTGGATTTTTTAGTGATTCTCTGAGAGGTAGATGGGGGGGGCTGCTTGATTAAGGCATTTATGCGTTAGTGATAGATTTTTTTAGCATCATTTTGTCCTTGGTAGAGAGAGATTAGATCTGTCTCCTCAGGTTGCGAGATGTGTTCTCTCCTTGGTATGCCATGAGCTGTTCTGTTTGGCTTTGCAGAATTTGGATTGTGTTGATGTTTGCTTGCCCCAAAGTTCAGTGCATTACAATAATCCAACTTGTAGAGGATAAGTGCTCTCGCTAGGATTGTGCAGCTTTCTTTGGACAAAATAGGTTTGCAGGCTCTGATCGACTTACATGTGTAAACTGTGGAAGATGCCATGGTGCTGACTTGTTTGAGGCGAAGGCGTAGTCAAGGTAATAACATAATGTTTTTACTTCTTTTGCCACTTTAATGGCATTGCCATCGATATTGAAGGTGATGTATTTCGAGCCTAGTTTGTTTAAGTTAGTTGTGGAGCCGAGTATTAGAAGCTCGGTCTTATCATTTAGGCATAGGCCGTGTGCAGCCACCCAGGCCTGAATGATAAGGTATATTTTATTCACCAAAGCCAGGTCCTTGTCATACTCACCCGAGAGGTGTATGAGGATCTGGGTGTCATCTTCATAGTTAGTGTAGGTGACACCAGATGGTCTAGGTCATTGAACAATGGCTTTGTGAATATATTATACAATGTAGGTGAGACGCAAGAACCTTGTGGCACACCACAGGTTATCGGGTTCTCCCCTGCTAGTGGCAAAAAGACTTATCATAGTCCTGTTATTCAGGAATGTTTTAATCTAGGTAATGGCGCCTTGTGAAAAGTGTGCTGCCGAGGCCAGCTGTTTACAGAGAACTTGGTGGTCCACCAGATCAAAGGCAGCCGATCGAGAAGTAACACCAAGGCTATTTTTCCATTATCCTTCAGTTCATCAATCTGGGAGGGCTCCAAGGAGGTGGTTCCACTCTAGATACTCCTGAATTTTGATAGAAGCCACTTTGTCAAGGATCTTGAGTAGAAATGGTACAGTTGTGATTGGCCTGTAGTTGGTTGGGATTGAAGGATCCAGAGACTGTTTTTTCAGGAGGGGTAAGACCCAGGTCTCCTTTAAGTTGCAGGGGGACCGTACCAGAAGTGAATGAGGAGTTGATTAGTTTGGTTATGAAAGGTGCCAGGTCTCTAGCGGTGTCTTTGATTATCTGTGCCGGGCAGCTGTCTCCTTGACACTTAGAAGGTTTGAGTGAGAGGATGACTTTTTCTACCTCATAAATCGCGACTTGGGAGAAGCTGAACTGGTTTGGAGGTTTGCTGGTAGATGTTATGGCTATACTGTGCTTATCTAAGATGGGTAGGTTAGCTTTTCTATTGGCAATCTTGCTTTGGAGTAAGGAGATTGTGTTCTGTAAGGCGTTCTGGATACTTGTGCACCAGGGTTTGTCCTTAAGACATTGGTCTATCTGAGGGATGGGAACTTCCATTGCCCTTAGAATAGTAAACAGTTCCTTCGAGCTTGAGCTGGTTTTGTTGATCCTCTCATTATAGGATTCTTGTTTGGTGCATAATTCCTTTTTGTAGAAGGCAGCTAAGTTGATCAAGTTGGTTTTGTTTTTCTCCGTAGGAATGAGTTTCCACAGAGATTCAAGCCTTTTTTTTCCGTTCTCAGACTTTTTAAGTGGGGGGTTGAACCATGAATTCAAATGCCCTTTTGGTTTTCTTTTCTGCATCTTTAGTGGAGCAATAGCATCTAGAGCTTTTGTCATGGTGACATTATAGGCATCTACTAGGTTATCTGGACTAGTTGAATTTGGGAGTAGGTTAAGAGTGGGCATGATGAGCGGAATAAACTTATCTGTGGCAATCATTTTGTTCCTCGTAGGGAGGGGAGGTGCAATTGGATTGACCTTGGACTTAGAGATATTAGCTCGCAAGGTAAATGATAGCAAGCAGTGATCTGTCCAGGATTGAGGTGTTATCGATGTGATAGATGTTGCGCAGTTGAGGTCTGCTACCCAATCAAGGTTCTCAATTTGTCGTGGGTGGCTTGGGTCACTCTTTGGGTAAACCCCAGTTCTGTTAGTACATTAGAGATTGCTAGAGCGTGGTGATCGTTGAGATCATTGAATTCTAGGTTAAAATCTCCTAGCAGGAGAATTTGGGAGGTCAGTTTGGTATTCTCAGAGAGAATTACAGAGAGGTCTTCTTGGAATGACGCAATCGGTCCTGGTGGTCTATATATTAAGTATATTGTTAAGGTGTCAGAATTGGAGATTGATAATTTAGCTGTGAGAAGTTCACAAGAGCGAATGGCAGGAGAGGGGTTGATTCTTAAAGCAAGGTCAGATTTAGCAATGAGAGCAATGCCTCCGCCTCTAGAGTCAGCTCTGTGTGCTCTTATGATTTCATAGTTATCAGGTATAGCTAGAAGGAGGGCAGGGCCAGCGGCAGCGTGAACCCGTTTTATAGCAAGGAAGTCGAAGTTCTCAGCAGTGATCAGATCTGCTATTTCTGTCAGATGCGCCTCTAGGGATCTAGCGTCGATTAATGCGCCCTTGATGCGCGGGGCGTCCTTAGTTGCTACCTGAAGTTTGTTCTGGCATGTTTTGGTATGAGGGTGGCTGGTGTCGTTGATTGTAGCATGCAATTTACCATGGCATGTTTTGAGAATTGAGCCTTGAAATGAGGGTGGGTCAGATTTCTTATTTCTGTCGTGATTTTTAGTTATGAAGTTGTTACCCCTAAAGGTAGGGTTTGTTTTAATGATGAAATTGTAAGGTAGTTCATGGAGTTTGGTTAGTGTAGCCCAGATGCTAGAATTTCTGACTGAAGACGAACATGGTAGATTAGTTTGATTAATGGGGTAGTGGGTGTTAAGGCTGGTGGGCGGCATATGATTAAAACCCATACTGTTGGCGTGTCCTGGCTGCGTAGTAGGGGTCAAAAATGGTAGGGCATAGAGACATTGGATGCTTAGAGGCAGATTGTTGCCTTTAAGCTGAAGGTACAGTCTGAGAGATATAGTTACTGTAAAGAGTTTGATATCCTTACTAGTCCAAGCAGCCCTATGGTAGTCAGTTATTTGGGGTTGGTACACGCACTTGTGATCTGACAGCCAGTGAAGCATACAGTAATTTTAACAACAAAATCCTGATAGCGTGCATAGTGCTAGCGGTGTGCAGTGGAATTGTAATCACAGCACTGTGGAGCTTGATTGTTAGGAGAAATGGCAGAGAGTAACTAAACCATTCAGATGCCGCAAGGTTCAAATCTTACAATCGGTGGAAAGCAGCAAGAAATCATGAATAAATGGAACAAGTCTGTATGTCAGTAGGCTCAGTATAGCATCACATAACACAATCGAATGCAAAGGTGGCTATCTAGATAGGAGTACAATGCAGAGCAAGAGCCAATTAACGAGAAAAGGACACAATAGGCTATGTGTATCGGCTGTGCGTACAATAGCATAAGATATGCTACATTTGGAGCAGATTTGAGCCGATGAAAATAGCACTGTTTAAGAAAGAGGAGCGATGTAAACCAAATCGGTGTGAGGCTCATATATTGATGCAGAGATTTAGGCGAGGACGTGTATATGTAAGGCTTTAAAGCAATGAGTGAAGAGGCAGCAGTGTATGCATATGATACAATATACAATACAGTGAATAATGTTGCTTATATATATCAAAAATCATGCCAGCGTCATGTGTTAGAGGTGTTCAAACTGTGCCAGAGATTTGGTGGCTTTCACACAGAAGGCCACGGATTAAATGTTTGTATTAAGCAGGCTAGCTTGCGTCTTTGAGGACCGTACTGAGCGGTTTTGCGTCCGGTTGAGTCGCTTCTGTTTGGAAACACATTGCGGGAAGACCGGTGTGGGAGTATTGGGCGAGGCGGGCAGAGTCATGTGGGGTCGTGATGACCACGTAGTAGATTTGCAGCAGATAGCCTCTGGAGGTGGGGTTTGTGAATAAAGGGGCTACAGGAAGTAGTGGACAGGGGTTAGGCCGGTGCAGCGGGACATTTGAAGGTGTGCACAATGAGCAGGGCAGAAGCAGGCAGGACAGGCTCTTACTTGGACTAGCCCTAGCGCCTTGTGGCGAACAGGGGAAAACAGACTTTTTCTGGCCTTATTCGCTGGCCGGCGCTTCTGCCTGCTGGAAGAACTTGCTAGTTGATATGTGGCCTAGTTGCTAGGCAACGAGGCATAAACAGCCTCACTTTGGTGCTGCGCCGCACCTGGCATTTTTAAATCGGGCAACAAAGGAAAATGGATCTGGTGAGCTTGTTGAGACGAGTAACGCAGTATGTGTGTATTGGTGAAGGTATATATCAAACCCACACTGAATATAACTAGCTAGCTTTAAGCATATTTGAATATAAATAATTAGCTTTAAGCATATCATTGGAATGTGGTATATAAACAACGATTGTAAGGAGGGAAGAAAAAAGGAAATGCTCACGATATAGGCTCAAAAGAAGAAGGAAATCTATATTTCGAGGGGATTGGGTCCTCTGACGTATTCCATATCTATGAAAGTAATCACCACAGCTGTGCTGCTTCGGAAAATCTTTCTGCGTCGATGACGTTGATACGCCATCCTCGAGGACCTCCTCCGACGGCCGACATCACCAGATGTTATAAGTAGGACGCACAACGCCCGTAGCCTCAGTTCTGATTTTTCCGCGAACGTGTTTGCTTCGGGAATCTCGGCGCGCCTTGACTCTTTGGAGTTTGTTGTTTCTCGGTTCTTAGAACCTGTTTGGTGTTTGCAAAGTATTTCTTCGTAAAGATGTCTACCTCCTCTTCCACACCGCGTCGGGGCTTTAAGAAGTGCGGGGACTGCGTGTCCAAGATATCGGTGACGGACTCGCACGACACCTGCCTCTGGTGCCTCAGGGAGGCCCATGACTCGGATGACTGTGTCGACTGCCAGTCACTCACGTCCAAAGCCTTGCGGAGCGCAAGAAGTTGTCGGTAGGTAAGGTGTCCAAGCCCCGGAAGCCGAGGTCTGCGGGGCTTTCGACGGACGATTCGAGGGGCGACTCTCCTCGTCGGAAGTCCAGTGGGTCTCGCTCCGGGGGTCGGTCCCGCCACTCCTCTGCCTCTTGGAGGCATTCCCGGAAGCGCCGGCATCGGTCGCCTTCCCCGTCCTCATCCGAGGACTCCGCCCGTTGGCGGGTCGCTTATCCCACCAAGCATGCAACACCGGATGAATGGGCTTCCTTTGGGAAGAAAATGTTAGCGATTCTCGAATCGCAGGTCACCGGTCCGTCCGCGCCTCCGAGTGGGGTCGGTCGTGATCGGTTGAGAGACACCGCTCGTACGCCTTCGGGCTCGTGTGGTCGGTACGATTCGCGGGAGAGGTCCCGCTCGGACAAGGGGAATCGTTCTCGTCTTGCCCGTTCCATGTCCCGGTCCTTGAAGCGCTCGAGACCGCGTGAACCTGTGAAGTCTTCGAAGAAGACATCGACGCTTGTGGCGCAGAGGTCGTCGACGGACTCTCTCGAGGCTCCTCCTCCGGGGAAGTCGTCGGCGCCCAAGATGTCGAAGGACACGCTCGGGGCTCCGCCTTCAAGGCTTGTGTCGACGCTGTCGGCGCTGCGTCTGTCGTCGACACCGATTCACTCAACACCTTTCGAGGCTGTGTCGACGGGGGTACCCCGAGGCTCGGTGGAACCCCCTAGAAAGGCTCTGGCCAAGGTCAAGCATGGCTTTGGTTCAAGTTCTGTGCCTTCTTACCGCCATCTGGAGTTTATTTCAGAGGTGGATGAGGGCTCTGATGATGGCATGGTGCCTGACACGGTGCCAGACGAGATTCTCTCAGACCATAGCCACTTTGAGGACCTGAGGCAGTCCCTGCATGATGCTAGTGGGCTGGACACCTCTCCGGAGGTGGAGTTTTGTAGGCCTGAACCTGGCACTGATGCCGATTCTTCGTACCGGCGCCTTATGTCGAGGGTCACCGACTACTTGTGGTGGTTCGCGCCCCCAGTTGATTTTGTGCACGATGACCTTACGCATATCCTCGATCAAGGTCCACCCACTGACCCGGTACTGCCATTCCATATGGTTCTGCAAAGAAGGGTGGCGGTGGCTTGGACTGCTCCGGAGAGTCTCCCGGCAGTGCGCAAGTCTTTGCCGCGAAAATATCGCCCAGCCAGTAGTGACCCCTGCTACTCGTCCAAGCGCCCTACTCCGGAGAAATTGGTGGTGCAGGCGGCTACGGCCCCAGCAAAGCAGGCGTCGTATCCTACCATCCCTCCTGATAGAGACGACAAGCGTTTTGACGGCTGGGCGAAGAAAGTGTTTTCTGCGGGGGGTATGGCGCTTCAGGCAGCCAACACCACATGTGCCTTGTCACGTTTCACGCACACTCTGTGGAACTGTTTTTCCTTGGCGGCTGAACATATTCCCGAAGGGGACGAACAGGATGGTTTCCTTGCCATGGTTCAGGATGGAAAGGATGCCATGTGTGAGGCCGTTCAGTCGGGTTTGGACATGGCAGATTGCGTCAGCCGGTCCATGGCGGCGAGCACGTGATACGCAGGTTTGCGTGGTTGCAGAAGTCGGGTTTGCTCCTGATGTGCAGGCCCGGCTCCTCAACATGCCCTTTGATGGTGTCCATCTTTTTGGCAGCAAGGCTGACGAGAGCCTTGAGAGGTTGCAGACCTCAAAAGCTGCAGCGCAGTCATTGGGAATGCTGCAGCTCGCCAACCTCTGCCTTTTCGTCCTAGGGGACAGCAATGGAGGGGAGGTTCCTTTCGTTATTACTCATCCTTTGGTAGAGCGAAAGGAGCTGCTAGTCAAAGGAGCCGCCATAGGAGTGCCAGAGGTGGGAAACAAGGTACTCCAGGTGCCAAGGCCGCTCGGGCTGTTGCCTCCTTGCCCTCAGGCAACGCCACAGCTGCTTCAGCTCAGTCATGAGGCCATGTCCCATGGTTCGCCGGTTGGGGGAAGGCTGGTGCAGCATCTTACAGAGTGGCGCGCCATTACTTCAGATGTGTGGGTTCTGGAGATCATAACCCGCGGCTACTGTCTTCTTTTCCGGCAGAACTGGTGCCTGTAGCAGAGAGGAACAAGGGATGGTATTCCCCTTATTTTTTGATTTCCAAGAAGGACGGGGCATTGAGACCCATCATGGACTTGCACGAATTGAACAAACTCCTCAGGAAGGACAAGTTCAAGATGGTTACTCTCAAGTCCTCCAGGCCCTTCAACTTCAGGACCGGTTGGTGACTCTCGACCTCAAGGACGCCTATTTTCATGTGCCGATACATCCAAAGCACAAGAAGTACCTGAGGTTCGCAGTTGACGACTCGCACTTTCAGTTTCGGGTCCTGCCGTTCGGATTGACCTCCGCCCGAGGGTCTTCACCAAGCTCATGGTAGTGGTGGCAGCGCACCTCAGGAAAGGGAGGATTCACGTCTACCCCTACCTGGACGATTGGTTGATCAGGGCGTGCTCTCCTGAGCAAGTCCTGGATCATCTGTCAGTCACCTGCTGTTGGGTGTCTTGACCCACGTTCAAGTTATTATGCTGCAACGTTTGGTGCTGTGGGCTCAGAAAATCCAAGATGGCCGAAAAAGCCCACATTGCGCCAGAATCCAGGAGAACCGCGCTTGGTCGCCCGACCTGCCACCCACCAGTGCAAAGAAAGATGGTTCTGTTCAAAATCTGTTTTTATTAATGTCAAAAATTGCTAAGATCATGGGCCCGAAACCACCAAACAAAAATCCAACTCTGGTTGAGTGTTTCCTTTACTCTACTGCAGATCCACATCATTGCCATGTCAAGCAAGGATCATATACTATCATATACTATCAAGTAAAATCCTTTCTTTTTGAAATGTATTAATTCAAGACAGCTGTCAAAAATAGGAGCAGTACCGGCATTGGACACTAACCGGCACTAGCGATCTAAACTCTGATAGGAGAACTGTATTTCAGGAGTTGCAAAAGGATCCTGAGCTAGCTGGGCCTTCAAAGGCTTGCTGATTAATGGAAATTCTTAACACCTGCTTTCCCAGAAGGCAGTCTGATTCAATTAACAGTTCAGAGACCCACACAACAGCCCAGGATATCACATGGCCCTATTGATTGAGAGGGAGGAGTTTCCCCCGCAGCCTGCAGGACACAACCCAATAGACCCTTTCAATTGAATAGAAATGCAGATTAGGGTGTAACTGTCCACAGCTGCCATGCCAGGAAGGAGAGGCCTGTGATCTCCGACTCACCAAGTTCTGGGGGGCGGGCCAGACTGGTATGTGAATTCAATTAAGGGCAAATGTATGTTTGATTAAATTGCTTATAAAATCTTGTATTAAGCTCACAGAAATGTACAATTTGGGGGTCCTTAATATGGAAAATGCCCTCACGAATTGAGACCAAACTCCACTTTGTGCGGTATGCTGGGCCTGAACCCCGCTATTTATCAATATTGCAGACACTGTGTTTATGATAGAGACATAGTAATTTCCAGTAATATGCTCAGGGAAGGGGTGCAGGTCTTTGTAAATTTTAAGCAAAAACTAATATGGCGAAAGTCACTAAAAAGCACAAAATGTTGCCATTTTTGAACCCAGGCTCTTAAGGGGATCAGAGTTGGGCAAGAGTGTATCTTAAATTAACCTGTGATATGTGTATGTAATTTCAATGACGTGTGTATCTGGGAAACCTGTTAGTTATGAAAAATTAATTTTCTAAGTAAAAGCAAAGGGGCGTTTCTTTAATAGATTGTAAAATGATGACTCACTCTGACACACTATCCCTTCTCAAATCAGGTCACAGAGAATCCTTGACCTATCAAATCAAGAGAGAGTTGGGCATGCAGAATGAGCCGACCCACCCACTTTCAAAACACATAAAAAGAGACCGCTTTGGACAGGCAAGACATTCACTTTCCACTTTCTTGCGAAGCATTTTGCCGGACGACTTCAAAATCCAGAACTCAACTCCAGAAAGATCCAGAACCAAGCCAGAACTTAAAGCAGGGGCCCATCCACAAGCTGAATCCTCTTCAGCAGGCCTCCAAAGCTTTTGCAACCAAACTATTCAACAGCCGGGCGAGCTGTTGGATTCTGGCTAGAACCTTGGGCCAGAACCATATCCAGACCCGGAAAGCAGAGCTGTATCCAGAACCGGTAGCAGACCCAGAAAGCCGTGCTGTATCCAGAGAGACCAGAACCAGAGAGACCAGATCGCAGTGCCGCTAGCAGACCCAGACCAGACCGCTGTGAGCAGAACCAGTACCAGAAGCCGCCAGAAGTCCAGTCCAATCCTGACCCGATCCATGACGAAGTCACATTCCTGTCCAAAATTAGGAGTGAGTATTCAGCCAGAACTGTGCAGAACACATCTTAGTTTAAAATAATCTGATTCAAAACATTTGAACCTGTCCAGAACTGCATCATAGGAATCGTGTGTTCATTCTGTCATTTCAAAGCTGTAAAAGTGTCATTTTGTCATTCTGAAGTTTACTTTCATTTCGAGAAACTATCTTCACAAAATCGTCCGTATCTTTTGAATCGTAGGTGCTAAGATTCTAAGCTTTCCAACCAGCCTAAAACCTATTCATTATAGTTTTTCCGTAATCGCGCTTGACGCACTCGGAAAAAGTGCAGCGATTTGCGATTTGGTCCAGTTAGCTCCTGTCAAAATAGCCGCTTTTGCTTGAACAGCTAAAATTCGTTTTCCACCCGTTAATCCCTCATTGATCATCGCCAGTGTGACTTGAACTAATCTTAAATAGCTATCACCTACCCTGAACTTCCTATAGGGAATTAAAAGCATTTTTAGCATATTTAACTTCATTGCCACCACATTTAAAAGGATATGCCTGCTTTAAAATCATACCTGTTTTCCTCCAAGCTCGTTGGGGGGAACTGGAACTTTGTATTGCATTTTGTTTGTATTCCTGAAAATTGTGTGATCTCCTTCCATCTCCTTATATTGCATGGGGGGGTGGGGGGGGAATTGCCACCATGGGGAAAAGGGAACATATTATCTTTTGTGAAACCCTATCAGTTTACTTCTGTACTGCATTTATTCATCATTGCATTTCCTTGAAACCCTAAAAGCATTCTGTTACCTTTTCCTTCCTATACCAACTCCGAAGTAATTAAATAAGCGTACAATTGTAATATTATCCATTGTTGATCACTGTCCTATTAAGTGTGATATCAAATATTAATTTATTATAAAAGTGTGATATATATCGTTTACTTTCTCAATAACCCTTTTAAATTGCATAACAAACCTACTTCTTGGCTCAGTGAGGTCAGGGGGATTCAAAGAGAGGGGCGTTATATAAGGGTTTATCATCCAGAGTATAACTTGTCATAAAAATATATAAATAAGGGCTTCCCTTGGGCGTCCCAGATGAGGCACTGACTTAGTGGGATTGCTGAATTGAAGTCCCTTAACACTGCCACTCCCTCCACAAGCTGGGCTTCTCCCTCAACTTAAAGAAGTCCCATTTGACACCAACTCAGAGGCTCCAGTACATCGGAGCAGTGCTCGACACGTCCCTGGGGCAGTGTTTTCCTCCCCAGGTGAGGGCTCATCACATTCAGCAGATGGTGCACAAGTTTCAACTTGCCCAGACTGTCCCAGCGTTAGAGTTCTTGAGACTGCTCGGCCTCATGGCATCCTGCATTCTTCTGGTCTCGGAGGCCAGGTTGCGGATGAGATCTTTGCAATGGGCACTCAAGCTCCAGTGGTCTCAGTCCTCCGGCAGGATGTCGGACCTTGTTCAGGTGCTGTCCTTGGTCGTCCAGGACCTTCTGTGGTGGGCCGCCGAAGGCAATCTGATGAGGGGGGCTCCATTTTGGCTGCCCTGGCCGGAGGTGACGATCGTGACTGACTCATCCCTCACGGGATGGGGAGCTCATGCCAACGAGTTGACAGTCAGCGGTCGTTGGTCTCCGTCGGCGTCCAGACTCCATATCAATCTGCAATATGTTGGAGCTGAGGGCCGTCAGGCTAGCCCTGAAGGCTTTTCTGCCGACTGTGCGAGGAAATAATGTCCTGATCATGACGGACAACACGGTGGCCATGCACAACCTCAACAAAAAGGGGGGGGGTAGGGTCACTTCCTCTGTGCAGGGAGGAGATGCCGCTCTGGTTCTGGGCGATCAGCAGGAAGTTTTGATCTCGGCAGTTCATCTGGCCGGAGACAAAAACGAGACGGCGGACGCTCTGAGCAGGTAGAGCGCGATCTCTCATGAGTTTGAGTTGGCTCAGGAGATTCTCCTGGAGATCTTCGCCCTTTGGGGGACCCCTCAAGTGGATCTCTTCGCCTCCAGTGTCAACCGGAAGTGAGAGGTTCTGCTCGCGGGAGTTTCTTCCAAAAGCAGCCTTGGGAGACGCATTCGTGGTGGAGTGGTCATTCCCACTGCTGTACACGTTTCCTCCAGTCCCCGTCATCCCGCAAGTAATGCGGACGTTACGGAGGTTCGGTTCCCGGATGATTCTCATTGCTCCGGCGTGGGCCTGGTGGACGTGGTACCCGGACCTTCTCGACTTGTCCATCTGTCCTCCACGTCGTCTTCCCTACCGAGACGATCTGCTCTCACGGGAGGGAGTCAGGTTCTCCATCCAGAGGTCAGATCCCTCAACCTTCACGCTTGGTTTCTGAAAGGTTGAGGTATAGAGATTGGGATCTCCCTGAAGACGTGATGGAGGTGTTGCTCTCAGCCAGACGGCCCGCAACAAAGTCCCTGTACCATTGCCGTAAGTTCTGCGACTGGTGCAGGGTTAAGAATGTGGATCCTTTTGCATGCGACATTGCCATGGTTTTGTCTTTTGTGCTTTCTTTGGCCCACAGGGGTCTTCAAGTGGGTACCATTTAAATGTTACCTGGCGGTGCTGTCCATATTTAAGCGCTTGTCTGAAGTGTTCCTATTTTAAAATTCCTTTACTTTCTCAGTTTCTGAAAGGGCTCACTGTGTTTCCTCTGTCACCTTTCCAGGTGCCCGGTTGGGATTTGAACCTTGTTCTCAAGTTTCTGATAGGTGCTCCGTTTGAGCCTTTGCATTCATGCCCTATGAGACTGTTAACTCTTAAAACTGTATTTTTGGTTTCGGTCACCCTTCACTGTGTTTCATAAGGACAGGGTTGTCCTTGGAGTTCGTCCTTCCTTTCTTCCGAAGGTGGTGTCGGAATTTCATTTAAGCCAGAAGGTTGCTCTTCCAGCGTTTTATCCGCCTCCACATCCTGGTAAGGAAGAGGAGAGGCTCCATAGGCTTGATCCTAGGAGAGCGTTAAGCTTTTAGATTTCACGCATGTCCCGGGTCAGAGTGGCGATCTACTCTTCATTGGTTACGCTGGAAAGCGTTTGGGACAAGCTGTGACGAAAAAGACTTTGTCTCACTGGATTATTCTGGCTATTTCTGAGTGTTACCGCTTGGCGGGTAAGGACCCACCGGTCGGCTTGCGGGCCCATTCTACCAGGGGTAATGCTGCCTCTACTGCCCTACAGAGGGGTGTTCCTATTTGTAACGCCTGTGATGCAGCCATCTGGGCTTTGGTATATACTTTTGTATGTCACTACTCCCTTGATTCCATCCGTGGGCAGGATCTGGCCTTTGGCAAGGCGGCCCTTTGCTCCGCAATTTGATTGGGCATTCTAAATTTCTGTATTCTAAATTCTTTTCCCACCTCCTTGCATTAGTACTGCTTTGGGAGTCTGTCATAGATATGGAATACGTCGGAGGACCCAATCCCCTCGAAGAACAAGTTACTCTCTTACCTGGTAACGTTCTTTCGATGGGATGGTCCGACGACGTATTCCATATCGCTCCCTCCCTGCCTTCCCCGCTACAGAATTTCTTATGCGATTGCAGCGTATGTTTCCGCAAGGCTTTGTGTGGTCAGACTGGCAGAAGACTGGTGCCACACGTTCTGGGAAAAAACTACAACTGAGGCTATGGGCGTCGTGCATCCTACTTATAACGTCTGGTGACGTCAGCCGTCGGAGGAGGTCCTCGAGGACGGCGTATCGACGTCATCGACGCAGGACGCAGACGCCAAAAGATTTTCCGAAGCAGCACAACTGTGGTGATTACTGTCATAGATATGGAATGCGTCATCGGACCATCCCATCGAAGGAACGCTACCAGGTAAGAGAGTAACTTGTTCATTAATCATATGCAGTATCCCTTTATGGTTGATGAGCAGCAATACAATAAGTAAATAAGATACAGAATTCAAAATGACTGCGTTGCGCAATGACGCTGCAAGTTTAGACGTGATGACATCATCATGAACGAATGCGCAATGTCACTCGTGCCAAATGAGTATAAACCAGCTCAGAAAGAGCTCGTTGATGGCACAGAAAGAAGATCAGAAGGAGAATCGTATCCTTCGTCACCAATTAGATTGAGGTAAGGAGGGGGAACCTTCAATCAGGATAGAATTACTGCTAATTTAGGCATTGATACTTTTGTTAAATAGAAACAAGATTTACTTATTAAATCTTAGTCTTATATTTTTTCTAAAAGTTTTTTCATTGCTTTCTGCTGTTTAAGTGCAGAGACAGAATGATCTGCCCACCTGTATCTGAAAGGGAATTTTTATAATATATCTTCAGCTTTATCTCAAGCTTTTTGGATTCTTATGAGAAAAACATTGTATACAATAAGCATAAAATAACTGATTCTGATAGGAATGTCAACATATTCTGAGTTTTAAAGGCAAGCATTAGGTAAACTAATTTAAAACTAAAACATTTGACTCTAGATTACATCCTATAAACAGACATATAAAGGTGACTGGAACAAGTATTGTGAGAGAGGAAACTAGGAGAACTATAGATTAAGTACTTGAATGCATATATGACACATAGAAGTACAAAGGTCAAGTACGCCAAACAAATATACATTGATTCTTTTTTTGTATTAGATTCTCTCCTGAAGAACCATGGGGGAAATACCATGTGGAAACCTGTGTTGAGAGAAAATAGAAATGAGAGAGGAAACCGAGAAACCAAATTCTGAAAGTGAATACCAGAAATAAAGAATCCATTGTAAAATAAACTATTTGGAACTTTATGGTTTTCTTGGTAAAATATACCAGAAGAGTGGAATATACAAAAAATTAAGTTAGCGCACAGCACCAGGACACATAGGGGTATCCAACTCACTATGGAAAATGACTGTATTGTTTGATTTAAGCTCCATAAGAAACCTTCATTGTTTGTTGAAGGGTAGGAGGGGAGGGGGAGGGTAGGTGAAACGTATTGTTTCTTAGGACTGGTAGAGCTTCACAGCGATTTGTATATGTGGTCTTTGTTGAATGTTAAAATGCGACTACCAACTAAAGGTTAAAAGAAAATGCAGATTATGTTTACTCTGACTTTGGTCTTCACTCACTGCACCACAGTAAGAGGATGAATACATATCTTATCAACACAGAGAGATCGTTGGCTGCTAGACATATACAGAAGTGTTCATTGAATTACTAAGGATACTGTGTTAAATATTCCACAATAAATTCATGCACGAGAGAATAGCGTTCACCTCTTCTGTTAGAGGAAATAAGAGCCTTAGAAGAATTTCCAAAAGGGGAAGAAATCTATTCCACATACTTCTTCATTCCCAAAACAGATAGACGTCTACACCCTTTTCTTTACTTGAATCCACTAAACAAGAATGTTAAAGCACACACATTCAGACTGAAAAGATGTCAAGATGTTATGCCACTTCTTGAGAAGAAAATGACCACCATCGGTCTCAAGGATACCAGCTTTCATATTGTTATCTGTTGTGTCTACAAATCTACCCAGGAATGCTGTACATGAGTTTCCATACATGGACGATTGGATGATAGAGTAACACATCCAAAGAATGCCAGAGACCTGAAATGGACAGTATAGCTACTATAGTTTAGGTTTTGTTTTACAGTAAAAGTCACATGTTGCACTTGATGCCCATTCAAGGTATTCCTAGGAGCTCAAAAACAATCCTGGCAGGCCATGGCCTTTCTTTCACAGGAGAGGATACAACCTTTTCAGTCTGACATTGAGCATGGTCATAAGGGTTAAGCATGATGCCTTCATGTGTACACCTAGTGTGTTTATAGATGAGACATTTACAGGAATTGTTCACATCACAAGGGTCCCTTACAACAGGGGATTTGGGGTGGGGGGGTCTGTTTGTTGAAGCACAGGCTGGTCAATCACTAAATCTGTGAACCCTTTATAAATGATTTAAGAGGCAACCTTTTCCAATATGCCCTTCTCTGGTGACCATAACATGTTTCCCCATCAGGTTCGGGGGCACATCAGAACAATTGTATCCAGATAGTGTGGACAAAAAGGCAATAGGCACTACACACAAACATACTGGAGTAACAGCTACATCACTTGCATTATACAAAGTGGAGTCCAGAAACAGCACACACATCTTCTAATAAAGACAGACCAGCAGCGTTCTAAATCAACAAAAGATCGGAGGCCCAACCTCTGTTACTCCAATTATCCAGGACAACTCAAAAGCTATCGAAATTGTGCATCACAAGGAAAGAAAAAAGACTAACAGCAGAACATATTCCAGGAATTCAAAATTACATTGCAGACGATGTATGTTGACAGAGGCAAGACATACGTGATTGGGAAATGAATACCAATACTTTACAGGACTCTTCCAACAGTGTATTATACCAAACGTAAATTTGCTCACACGCAAAAATGGAAAATGCCTTTGCCTGCAGGTGGGGTCACGAGGAGTACGTCTATGAAATATGGGATATCTCCATACCGCTCCCCTGCCCCGTGACGCAAATGGCTCGAAAGATCATATAAAAGATTAAATACAAACAGAACTGTTATATTCACTGCACCAATATAGGCAAGGCAAGTGTGTTGCCTCATTAATAGTTAAAACCACAAAATATGAACTTAGTAGCTAGGTTTTTGAGGTTTTTGTTTTTTCTAAAATTCTGATCCGTGATGCTGCCTGATATTTCTGCCTTTCCTGTACCAAACCTTATCCCTAGTAAGTCCTCATCAGTATATCAGTATCCTCCCTAGGGACGCAACTTTGTGCTTTGAACACCTGAGAAAACGTTAGCCTATCAGGAGTGCTGCACAGGCACCCCATGTCTTTCCCGAGCAAGTAACCTTGCTCTGGTCTCCCGTTGTAATTTACCACAAAGTAATTACTTTGAAATGTCAATGAAAAAATATAGGTATTTGTGAGTAGGGGAAAAAAGGGGGTGGGGAGTGTTTGGGGTAAGTGGCACTAATGAAGGGGAAAAGGGGGCATGGGAGGGAAACCCCCAAATAAAAAAATAAATGAAAAATGTTGAAGTTATTACATTGTGGAGAATTACCACAAAGTAATTACTGTCTGCGAAGTGACATGGTAGCCTTGCTCTTTTAACTATGTTTCACCCTCAGACGGTGGCAGTGGTACTGTGTTGTAGTGACATGTGACATTAAGACATAATTCTGGGGACAAACAAGGTATGTTAACTCGCCCATCTGACTCTTCTAGATGACGCTGGAGGTCTCTGTAATCCACTCGGGTCACAATTTTCTGCACTTCGTTCCAGTGAGGAAGGCCCATGAGTTGCAGGTGCAGAAGTCACTTTTCGGGTTGGGAATGCGTAGCGTTGCACAGCAAGCAGTTCCAGACAAATCCCAGAAGGCCACAAATTAAGAAAAGATGCACACTTCTGCAGTGCAGACCCTTCAGAACACCTCACAGGATTGAGAGATTTTTCCAACGGTGGTCACCATGGCCAGCTGACAACAGGAGATTGTACAGCTGTGAACACAAAACCAACCCCAGCTGAATTTCCCTTGGAGTGAGACTGCAGAAAATTGCCAGGACAGGTGACTTGTGGCATACACTTAAGATCTGCCAAGTTCCAAGGCTCTGCTCGGATCAACGACTGTTACAGAGGGGTCACCCAGGAGAGAGCTGGTCAGGCCACTGGGTCGTCCAGGGATACCTCTGAAGGCTCCCAAGGCATGGGCCCTTGAGCAGGAGTCGAGAGACTGGTTGTTCCCAACAGTCGAAGCACCCACAAAGTTCTTCTGAGATCAGAGGAGCAGGGCTTCACTGAGCCAATCACTGGAGTAGGTGCTGGTCAGCTACAGGGTTTGTCCTCTGGTTATCGGCAGGTTCCTCCTCTTTGTAGAAGTCTTGGTTCCAATGATGATCTGTCGAATAACTGCAGGAGCCCTCCTTTTATCCAAGATTCAGGCTTGGAGCAAGCCCAAGCCACCAATTGTAATGATCTGCAACATTCAAACAAGCCAGGCTTGTCCAATCTTAAACTACCACTGGTCATCACATCGTCTAACAGACTTCAGACACCAGAGGATGTGGACTGGGATCAGACAGTCCCTCTGGCTCAAACACACACACATACAATGCCTACTTGCCCGAGAAAGCCACAGCTTTCCCGGAGAAGGGGTTCCCATATAAGAGCTTCCTGTTTAGGCAGAAAGAAGACTGATGTCATTAGGATACAAAGTATCCTAACTGAATTTCACTGTAAGGTGATGTGTGCAATTGTAAAAATATAAGAACTCATAATGAGACAGTCTTAGGGGCTAGTCAGTTCCCCATAAGAAGAAGCAAAATAGGCCAGGTAAGTGAAGCGGAAGGCTTTACTGACCTCCAAAAAGCAGGACCGGGTAAAAAACAAGAACAAAGACATTTTCTAGATGGCATCACTTGATAGGAATCTACACAAGCTTTCCTTAAAGGCCCAGATGCTTTGTTCACAAACAACCCTCCATAGTTCATATCTGAACCGCAAAGGGCATGTTCAGGATTGCCAACTGACTCAATATCAACGGACATGGCAGTCCTCTGAATCCTTCGTCAGAAGGTTACTACACCAACAGCCACACTTCACCTTTAAACTGAAAAAAAAATTGGGGATCCAGTATGTCCGTCTTTGCTGTCTGGTTTGAGTCGGGACGATGTCCTACATTCATTCTTGTTGCCTTTAGAGGAGTCGGGAACTTGAGTTTGACCATCTCAAGTCATTCATATAAATATGACGGGGTGTTGTACTGGCTGGTGCCAGTCTATTACTGGTCTCTTAAGGTCTCTTGTAGTAGGTCAGAAGGAGACAGACCAGAATTCGCCATTTCAATAGATGCTTATTAGGAATAATAAGAACATGCCTTACTTTCCCTACTCTAAGGATTTCCCTACCTAACACAACTAGACTAGAGTGCGTGTCTGTTCTGAAGTCCAAAGTAAACGTCTATCCTCAGTCCAAAGCTAAACTGCACTGACCTGAGACTAAATGACTTAAGACCAGGAGAATGGCTCCCTTCTCCTGGAATTGCTTTGCAGCAAGTACTTTTCAGTACAGGATCTTCAAATAGGTCTTAGCTATCTTTTGCACCAGTTAACTCAGTTCTCTTAGGGCACTTCTCCACATCCCTTTGTTTATATCACCTTGGTTCCTCAAGTTCCTCTCTCACCTGAATATAAGTTTACTCTGTTCCTCTCAAGGGTAGTTGACCGTCTCTTTCTGACACCAGTTTCACCAGTTGTACACCTTCTCTTTTATCGCGTATTATGATCCGCTGCATTCTGGTCTCCTCACTGGTATCTGTGTGATGTGGCCAGTCTCCTGTGAGAAACCAGAGGGTGTTCTCACTGATCGGGCCCAAGGAATCTTTTGTTCAGGTGGCCAGGGCACAGCCATCGCCTTTGGAACCAGACTCTGGGGGTGGACTAGTGCGAGAGGATCACCTGGTCAAGGGGTCTTTGGGGACTGCAGGAAGAATGCCCTTGGGAGAGATGTAGTATTCCCCCATTTCCGACACACCCCTATACGACACCCCTCAGTCCATATGGGCTATATTAAACCAAGTCCCATCCTACCCCAGTACTTTTCCCTAAAGGAAAGAAGGAGAGAGCCTCATGGGAAACCAGAACCCATGTACCCACAACCATACATCTACCTTCCCCGATCTGACAATACCCTACCCAATTTTCCTATAATTACCAGAAAACATGGACTGCCCAACTCCCCCCCCCCCCCCCCCCCCCCTCCTCCCCTTTTTATACAAACACTGAGACGAAGAGAGGGACTGAGAGGATGAGGATCACTGAGAAGAAAAACACTCTGATACACTGATACAGAGGAGAGACTCTTCCTTTTTTAATAGACTGTCCTCTTAATAAGGACAGGGTTCCCTCTACAACTACTCATACCTGATTCTGGTTGATTCTCCCAGGGAGTATAAAAGGCAGGGCACACAAACACACTCAGAGCAAGCTAGGGATGCTGGATTGTGCACGGAAGCCAGAGGGAGACAATTCGAGCTGGAGAGACCATGGAAGGCCTGGAGGAAGGAGGACTGCCTGATTGCTGGACCTGTGAGTAGAGGGGAGTCTGCAGTGTGGAGAGGGAACTACCTCCTGGGACCAAACCAGGGGCAGCTAGGGTTACCAGGTGGTGCCCACACCAGAGCTCCTCCCCTGGGCACAGCAGGAAAGCCCAGGCCTTTGAGGGGGAGCAGGTGATGAGACCCTGACCTCAACAAGCTTCCCCGTGAACTCCTGCAGCTCCCAACACACCGGAATGCCATTTTTGGGGAGCTAGCAAAGTGGGCGTAAAACAGGGGAACTGTATTTTGGGACTTCAAGTCCAAAGACTTTGAATTTGGCAAATCATGAGGGGTCTGAGCCCGGCTAAGGGAGACACGTGTGAGGACTGTAAAAAGGGGGTCTGAATCCAGCTGAGTGAGACCCCGGAGTGGAAAATATACCAGCGGCCCTCCCAGGTGAACGACCGAGTTCGGGAGGTGAAGCAACTGCTGTGGTATCGACCTTGGCTCCCAGAACAAGGACACATGCTGAAATCAACCCAGCTGGTGAGAAAGATACTTGAAAGGCCGGTCTGCATTAAAGTTGAGGAAACAATTTAACAGAGTGGTCCGGCATAGCTGAAGTGCCCAATTGAAGGGCTCTGTTTAAAGTATACCATAAGGAGACGAATGAAAGCACTGTGATAATCGAAGTGGTCATGTGAAGGCCTTTTGTAAATCCCATTGCACAGTCGAAACTCTTCGATTTACCTAAACTTAAGGAACATTGTGAGTGCAAGGTCCGAGCCCGATAGAGGGAGACCTATTGGGAACTTGTGTGTGTGAAGGGGTCCGAGCCTGTCTGAGGGAGACCCATTGTTTACTGTGAACCTGCATACTGGTAAACTTTAAATCCTGGAAAGAAGGAACTTCTGCTTTTGTATGTAATGCAGGCCCCCTGAGACCAAAAGACATTGGGGCAAAGAACATAAGTGTGAGCTGAAGAGATAGTCGAAGTGGTCCTGCAGAGGTATATAACAAAAGTTTCCCACATTTGAAAGTCTCCCACATCAGGAAAAGTTCAGAGCCCGACTGAGTGAAACCAGAAGTATGATAAGTTAGGGAAAGGGAACCCCTGAAGAATGTGAATTAAGCTTGGTGAAGGGAACCCCTGCAAGTGCTGTGATTGAACGGTCTGAGCCTGACCAAGGGAGACCTAGGTGAACTTTTGCTTTGAAAGGTCCGTGCTGGCTGAGAGAAACCTACATGAACTTTTGCTTCGAAGGTCCGAGCATGACGAAGGGAGACCGGCGTGAACCTTTTGTTGAACAGTGTTTTTAAAGGTGGAAAGAGACTTTAACGTGCAAGGCCAGGTGGGCCTCGATCCACGTTTTGAACTGCCTTTGTTTTGAGTACCTAAGCCAGCGCGTGTCATCATGTCTACGGGACTGCCTTACTCCGTGTTGTCTAACGTGGGGAGGAGGGCTGACTCAGCCACACCTATTCTTTATATTCTGACACATATTTTCCTTTGCATACATATTCTCCTTTACACACCTTTTGTACAAGAGATAGGCAGACATTAGGTTATGTTAATAGAGGCCATTTTGATTTGACGGACGCCACTAGGACTGTTTTATTTATCATTTGATGCTAGAGAACACTCCAATCCTAGCTATAGGGCAAAGTAGGGGTTTTTCCAACCCCACAAACTTTAACAAAGGTTTACAAACTGTACCTTTTGTGTCAGTGTCATACTTGATACCATGCTTCCCCCCCCCACACCTTAATTTAATGATTCTTCTGTTCACTGGGACGAGTAGGCTGAGTCCCTGGGTGCTTCTCACTCTTCTCAGAATGTAACCATTCACTGGGACAAGTAGGCTGGCTCCAATTGTTACATTAGTTTCTCTTACTATGATGAATATGATTGTACTACTCGTTATCTGTGCCTTGTTCCCCTGGGTCTCCAGCTCTCCCAGATACCTGTAATGCAATAGGGCTGCATCACCAGGTCGGCACTCGCCTTCGTAGTCTCTCTGTTGTTCGTCGGGACGGCTCTCATGCTCGCTCCTTCTCCTTCCTCCAACATGCTTCGGTGTTGTCCTCTCTGTGTGGTTTCGGCTTTGGAAGGAGTTTCCACTCTTTCTCTTTACCAGCCATCACTTTACTCTTGTGATTTCCCCCCCTGCTCACCCCCTCGGGACCTCTGTCAGGCAGATATGCACATCGGAGTGTCCCTCTTGATACTATTATTCAACTTGCAGACTGCCTCGTATCTGCACATGAACAGTGTAACTCTGGCACTTCCCCCTTCGAGTTGCTCGCCGGCGTGGAAAGATGAGTCTTCTCCAGGTTCCCAGCTTCCCTTCCCAAGCTGGTTAGAAACTCCCAGCTCTCTTGTTGTTTTGCTCCTCCCATTTTTATGCTGCTGCTCTGGGGCTGCTCTGGGGCTTTCCCAGATTCTCATGATTTGATTGTCTGAGTTATACTAGTTATACCTCCTTTGAGTTTCTTCATCCCAGTACCGAACAGATACTTATCTTTTATCACTTATTCTCTCCTTGTAAGGTCCTGCTTGCCCCCACCCCTAGGGGGAATGTTGCGTAGCAGGCTCACTTCCCTAGCAGCACAAGGAAAGTTCCCCTCAGAAGAAGTGAAACCAGCGATTAATCACAACTCCCACAAGTACCACAAAGGTACCCATTCTAGAATTGGCATGTATTGAGAGGATGGGCCCTACCTAAGATGGATGGATGCCTCTTTGTAAAGCACAAGTTAAAAGTAAAGCATTCTGATGAGTCCTATTTATTTGAAAGTATGCAAAATCCATAATTGAAGTAGTGAGCTGATCCCCTTTGTCTCATATTGTTGAAATTGTGCATCTGATCCATATTCAGCTAACAGAAGACACAATGCATTTTAGTTTGTGTTATGAAACCAGCGTATTTGCAATATATGCCTATAATTCCACAGTCTTCCTGATTTCCTCTTCTTTTTTTTTTTGGCTTTTTAAAAATCGTAATTGAGAATGTGTTAATATTTGGAAATATGTTGGATTCTTTAACATTTTACACCAGAATGAGCTCTGAGGTCTGCCAACTTTGTCTAGAAGCTTTGACACCATTAGCAGAACAGTGTGTAAAAGCACAAGAAACGGATTCCCCTCTCTTAGTTGCAACTAGGCACTTTCTTAAGGTAGGCAAAATATATTTTATAAAAGTTGGTTAACTGATGAACGGATCACTTGTCTAGAGTTTGAAATAAAATAATTAATTGTCATTTCAGCTTGTGTTCGATATGCTGGTATTGCAAAAGCACAATACTGAGATGACCACGGCAGCAGGTGAAGCGTTTTACACATTAGTTTGTTTACACCAGGTATGAAAATATCTTATTTACTTTTTGTGTAGTTGATTGCTTTGGCCATATTCGGGTGAACATCAGTGTGCCCACTAAATGTGAATTCTTTTCATCATGTTATGGATAAATGTAGAACGTAGTTGAAACCCACTACAATGACACAAACTGTTACATCCATATATTGTACTCTAGTCTAACTTGTCTATCTAAACTATCTTGTTTTGCTTACTTTCTCACATACCAGCAGCCATACTGTTAAGATACATGCCAGGCATGTTTACACCTTTTAAAAGAAGCATACACTGCCAACAAATTAAATGGGCAGTAAAAATACTATCAAAAGTATGAGACGGTGGACTTCAAGGTGGCCGCTGACACAAGGTAGACGCGTCGGCAGCCGCTCTCCAAGCTCCGGCGCAGAATGGTTTTAATTCCACAACCCCAAATCAGCGAAAAGGCGTTAGGTGAGAGCAGCAGGGAGCAGGGGAAGAAATGAAACCCCCAGGCGACCTACATCGGAGAGACCGGCCAGTGACCCGGGAGAGCGAGCAGAGTGCGGCAGGGGGCTGCAACAACCGGTCTCAGAGCCTGCTGTGGTACAAACAGCAGGCAGCCCACAGCTGGTGAGCGGACCTCAATGGGCCCCAGGAGGCCACCATACAGACACCCCTCCCAAGCTGGGAAGAGGAGGTGAGGTGAGAGAATGACTTCCCCCTGTCCCCGCGAGGAGGGACCAAAAGAGCAGAGCCCCTCGGTGCACTGAGCAGATCGTGCGTGGCAGCTGGCCCACCGCCCAGCAGTGTGGAGACCCAGAGTAGACAGGGAGCACAGGACCTGTGTCTAAGAGAGCCAAGCCCAGGAGCAGCATGAATCCAGCAGCCTACTGTGGCAACAGAACGAAGGTCCCTGTGGGAGGAGCCCCAGACCCTTGAGGGAGCCTTAAGGATATGGCGAGAAGGTGTTCTTCTGTGGGCACCAGCTTGGGCGAGCTTAATCCCGAGAGGAGGAGTGGAACAGTGGGCATGCAGAAAGGGACAAGACCCCCTGCTGAGATGGAGGCAGCAACCCTGGCTCCCAACAGGGAGTGGGGATTGGGGGACGGGGAGCTGCCGCCCCTCCTCCAGCAGGAGGAGCAGCAGAATTTCTCACCTGCGGGGAGCACCCCAGAGAAGCGGAGGTGGGTATAAGGCTCATGGAAGCCAGTACAATCCTCTTGAAGCTGTGGGACATACCCCCTTCCCCCACCCCCTCGGCCCCTTGTATAGCATCAGGCAGAAGGGAGTGCCCCTGGGAAGTACACTCGTGTGTGACAATTTGTGGTTTCCAGAGCCCCAAAAGGGAGAGACATAGTCTGTGGACCGACGGGACGGAGGGACCCAGATCCTGCAGCCGAAGAGCCTGTCAGAAGGCGCAACTTGGAGGTCTGGCCCAGTTAAAAGGCGAGGAATTGGCACCAGGAGGTGAGGGGTTGGGGGGTCTCCCCTCCCGAATCCCGCAGGGAAAGAGGCCTGCAAGGAGAGGGTCCACAACATCCCACTCTTAAGTGGCGGCAAGGAGGGTGATTGAGGGGACAATATAAGGACTCCAGATCCGGGGGAACAAGGATGGTGAAGAGGCTCACAGGGACCGCCCCCTGGCACGATCCTAGAGGTAGGTGCACACAACCACAGTCTCAGCGAACTCCATCCCTACCCTATGGGCAACGCTAGGAGGGGAGAGGGGGACAACGGAGACCTGAACATGGCTGAACAAGGCAACCCAGGGGATCGGAGGGGGAGTGGCTGAGACTATCTCCCGACAAGATCTCCACACAGACATGCTAACCCTTCAGACCTCGCTTATGAGAGCTTTTCAAGAGTGGTTTCAACTTATGAGGTCGGATCTCAATATAGCCCTAGCAGAAATTAAGCAAAAGGTGGGGCAATTGGGGAACAGGATGGACCTTCTGGAGCGGGGCCTTCAAGAAGTCGATAAGTATACTATGACAAACCGTGAGGCCATTAAGCGGCTAAATGTGGCCACCTTGAACTTAGAACGGCAGATGGAAGACATGGAAAATAGATCCAGGAGGATCAACCTACGAATTAGGAACCTGCCAGAGCCAGTAATGGATAAGGACTTGAAAGGAGCAGCTAGGAAGATCTTTGTGGATATATTGGGTAGTAGGTCTGGAGGAAATCGAATTGGACAGAATCCACAGAATGGTTTGAACGCAAACAGGGCGCCACCAGAAGGGCCAGGGACGTTTTGGTTTTCTTTACACGCTAGGCTCAGAAGGAGTCTGTCTTAAGGGCAGCAACGGCAAAAGAACCGTTGCATTACCAGAGCACAGAGATCTCCTTGTTTCAAGGTCTGGCAAGTAGTACACTGCTTAGAATGGGTCCGGTGGTGAGGGAACAAACCCGCAGGGGAATCCGCTATAAATGGGCATTCCCCTTTGGACTGGTCTTTGACTGGGAGGGAGGCCAAAAATGAATAACAGTCCAAGAAGTGGTCGACCTTTTTCAACTGGAACCAAGCCAACACTTTCAGGAGGAACATTACCGCCAGCAGGGAATCTACCATGGTCTCGACCATGGGAGTGGGTGATGGCAGGAGAACAACACAGGAGGGCCAAGACCATAGGAGGGAGGAGGCACGGAGGGAGGAACACAAGGAGTGGAATAACAGCGAGAGTCAGCTAGCATGCAAGGTCACATTCACCAGGGGTGGTAGAGCAGATATGGGGACATTGGGCTCGGAGAGAGCGGAGGAACGCTCCATCTTGATTTCAGTAAGGGGGAATAGGCTCTGGAGCGGGGGGCTGTGGGCGAGGGGGAGAAGGGGACGACGAAAGTGGAAGTCGAAGGGGGCGGTATGTGGGGACAGTAGCAGAGTTGGGAAGGGGGGGGACCTCCTGGAGTTGGGGATCGGGATGGGGAGGGAGGGCAAGGGAGTGGGGGGGGGAGGCTTGGGATCAGAAACACCTGGCAGGGGGCTGGTTGGAAGTGGGGGGAGTGGAAAACATGGGTGATAGATGCAGGAAGCTGAGAGGCAGGGAGTGGAAGGGTAGGCGGGGAGACGAATAAACGGCAAGACAGCACGGGAGAAAGTGGGGTTAGCATATACTCTGGACTCCGTCTACCCTCCCTATACAGGGCAAGAGGCATACCTGAGGGAATTTCTGGCAATAATAGAGGGATTTGCAAAGGGCCACATAATTATGGGTGACTTCAACTTGACATGGACACGGGAGAGTATAGATTATCATCAGGGCATATGCAACGGGGGCAGTATCCTCAACCTCACTCAAGGACAGCTTTGATGAGCTTGGATTATGGGATGTTTGGAGGGGAGTGAAGGGGGTGCAGCGGGATACACATTCCTGTCCATGGTACACAATCCTGCATCAATTTAAATATGGGTTTCGGCCTGCAGGAGCAGTAGAGGATATAGAGGTGGGGCCCTTGGGTATAGCGGACCACAAAGTAGTAACAATGAAGCTGCATCTACCGGGACACAGGACAAGGATCTGGGGATGGAAGTTCCCAGTGGAATTAACCAGGGACTCAGTTATTAGAGAGGAGTTGGAGGGGAAAATCTGGGACTTTTTTATGCTAAACAATGCAGCCGACACTGGAGAAAGTGTCAGATGGGATGCCTTCAAAGCGACAATAATAGGATAATATATAGCCGCTAAGGCACAAAGGGCGAGGCAATGGGCGGGGACCCTAAAAGAAAGAAATTGAGTACAGGCAGGCATTAGGCCAATTTAACATACTTATGATTACAAAGCTGAGGGAACATTACTATTTGCACGGCACAAGTTTTACGCAAAAGCCAACAAGGAGGACGTACTCCTCATGCGTAAGGGTGTAACTCCTTAGGGGCGCGACCCCTTGGGCACAGCAGGGGACAATACCATTGTAGCCATAAGGGACAAACAGAGGACCCGCCACTCTTAACACACAGAAAATCCAGGAAAGCTTTGCTGCCTGGACATCCTATACAAGACTCTGGGGTCATCGAGCCAGCGCTAAAATGAATTTTTGGAAGGGATTCACCTCTCCTCCATGGGAGTGGGAGTCAAGGGAAATACTCGGATAAAAGGTGGAACAGAGAGACACACTCTGAGCAAGGTGGAACACGAGAAGGAGCAGATCTTCCGCGGTCGAAGGCAACCCCACCGAAGCAGGATGACTGATCGAGGGACCAGAGCAAGGGATAGAGGAACCCTGAAGTTCCCTGCAGGAGGCTGTTGCTTCTGGAAACTGTGAAGGAGATGCAGAGAAAGCCAAATCGCAGACAAAAAGAAACCTGCATTGTGTTTCGAGGACTCCGGCGACCCTCCCAGGTGAACGACAGTGTTGGGGAGGCGTGGTCAAGCCTGTGGTATTAACGTTGACTCATAAATTAAAGCCGCAAAGACAATAAAGGAATGCACACAGCCGGGGAGTTAGTAAAAGACATGAAAGGCTGGTGTGTGTCAAGGAAAGATTGAAACTACAACAGTGTATCTTAAAACTGAAGGTTGCGCAGCACTGATGCGAAAGAAAGCAAACCAGCAATTAACGTTAAGGTACCGATAACTGTGAAGCCAGTTATACAGAGTAGCGGAGTGGTCCGGCGAAAGGAAGTAGCCCACTCAAGTCTCCGCAAAATGCTTGATGTCATGATATAAAGTGAATGAACTCTGAAAAGTACAAATGGTCAAGAATAACCCAGACGAAAAGAAAATTTGAAAGGTAATGGCTTTAAGAGGAATATTTCCTTGTACATTTGTACTTGTGGTATGGAACTACCAAGAGACATTGGGGCAAATAGCATAAGAGAAAGCTGAAGTGAAAGTCGAAGTGGTCCTGCAGAGGTTTATAGTAAAAGCCTTGCACATTCGAAAGTCTTCGACATCAGTGAAAGGTGCGAGCCCAACCGAGGGAGAGCGGAAGCGTGAAATAGTTTAGGGGAAGGGAACCCCTAACGAATGTGAATAAAGCTTGGGGAAGGGAACCGCTGCAAATGCAGTGATTACGAGTTCCGAGCCTGGCTGACGGAGATATAAATTGAATCAGGTACTTCTTGGTTGAAATGTCAAGCCCGACTGGGGGAGGCCTACGTGAACTATTGCTTTGAGAGGTCCGAGCCCAACCGAGGGAGACCTACATGAACTTTTTTCCAGGCACAAGGGGGAAACGGTGGGTAACTATGGATCGAGCAGTGGCTAGGCATGAGCTGAGGGAGGCATTGTGGCTTCCACGCCAACACAGACCAAAGCACATGTATTTAAGTATGATCACAAGATTGATAGCTGACACGTAGGATAAGCTTGTAGGGAAATGTAGGATTACGACCTTCCCTTCACCGTTTGTCCCAGTTTTTGGGAACCTAGAATTCACGCCGGGAAGGGAACAGGTAGCATTCAGCCAGGGGCGGGAAGGAGGATACCAGGTACTGCAAGACATTTCAAGGTGCAAAGGTAAGGTCATTCATAGATTACAAGGAAAGCTTCGGTGGGGGGTGTTAAATGAGGCTGCAGTACTTTCAACTACGGCACTGGCTGCAAAACAAGGGGTAAAAACAGCCACCACCCGGCAACTTGCCCCTTTCAAGAAGTTCCTCACAACACATGATGGGGCTAGAGGCATGGTGTCGCATCTTTATAGGATCCTAAGCAACGCTAATCCCCGAGAATCATGGCCCTATATGGGTCGCTGGGTGAGGGTGATTGGAAGGGGAATTACAAGGGAGGAATGGGGAGAGACTGTGGAAACTGATCATGTATGGCCAGGGCCTCCCAATTGCAAGAATGTTGGAATAAAATGTTACTGGGATGGCATTTAACTCATGCATGCCTTCATGAGATCTTCCCAGATGCTGCACCAGACTGTTGGAGAGGTTGCGGGGGAAGTAGGAACATGATCCCACATATGGTGGAGGTGCCCTAAGATTGAATAATTCTGGAGGGAGGTGCAGCATTCACAAGCCCAGGTGTTTGGGGCGAGGCACCCACTCCCCCAGAAGAGGTCTTATACGGGCAGAGGAGAATGAATGCAGGGGGAAGGACAAAAGCTAGCGTGATAATTACCTTAGCAGCAATGTTGCTCATAGCCCAGAGATGGAAAGGAGAGGCAGTCCCCACTACCCAAGACTGGATACGCAAATTCTGGGACTTTGTGATGTTGGAATAGGCAACATCTGCCATACAGTGGGACGTGGTTTGGGCATTCTTGGGGGAGGACTAGAGAGCCCAATGGTGCCGTCAGCAATTGAGTCTTTTGGACTTGAATTAACTGCGAGGCTGCCGAGAGATTTTGAATGGGTTAACAGTCTCCATGGATACCAAGGGCGGAGGAGGGAGGGCAGAGTTGGGAACTAAGGTGGGAGGTTGGGGAATTATGTTGTGCATTGTCGAAAATAAATAAATAAAAAGGTTTGAGACGGCACCTAAGAGATTGCTCCGTGCTTGTGCCCACACAGCTCCACCAATCTTCTTTTCAGATCAGTGATACCAGGAGAGCAGTGGTATCGGAAGATTGTCTAATATTACTACACCAAACATACAGAGGGTGGGGTTCTGGACAATTTACTATAATTCATTAGAGCAAATTCTTTTTTACTGCCACTTATTTTGTATTTATCGGAACAGGGATGCCAATTTCATTTAGAAGTGACTTCAATAACAGATTTACTCATGGCAGAGGTTATTCCCTATAAGGGTACGTATGTAATATGATATGGCATTTGTAACGTGCCCATACACAAGTGTTTCAAGGTGTGATGAGGCAAGGAAGGGGTAACGGAGAGAGGACCGAGACAACGATCTTACTAGTGCAAGTGACCTTGAGATCGTGCAAGTGCAGGGGATGGGGAGCGGAAAATAGCAGGGGAAAGGAGAGTGGGCAGTGCGGTACATGGGATCAAAACAATAACAAGAGGTCGTGGCCAGCAGGTGGCAGGTGCAAGGGTAAGTGCAGACAACAGGTGTTGAAAAGTGCAGGTAGGGGGACTGTAGGATTACAGATGCAGACCCAAATGCAAGGGTTGCCGCGAGGCAGTGCGGGTGTGCAACTGGGCGGATAGGGACCTGGGCCCAAAATCAGAGGATAGCCAGGTTACCAGTGCAGTTTCAGACAAGAAATCAGCAGGGGAGAGGAAGAGAGAAGGCAAAAGCAAAGAGAAAGGTCTTGATGTGCTTCTGGAACCGGAGATGGTTCTCCTAGAGTTTCAGAGAGGCAGGAAGATTGTTCCAGAGGGAGGCCCCAGCCAAAGAAAGAGATCTACCAGCAACTTGTTGCTTGGAGAAGCGACTGACCCCGAAGGAGTTGGAGGTGGAAGAGAGAAGAGCTCGAGTAGGAAGGTGTTTACGAAGAGAGAGTTAGAGGTATTGAGGACCCAGGCCCCAGAAGGCCTTGGTGACAATTCAGAAGGTCTCAAACTTAATCTTTGCAGCCACTGGGAGCCAATGCAGAGATTTCAGTGCTGGAGAGATAAGATCCCTGGGCTTGAGGCCAAGGACAAGTCCCGCAGTCCTGTTCTGGATGAGTTGCATAGGGCGGACAGTGAAAGCAGGCAGATTTAGAAAGAGGCTGTTGCAGTAGTCCAGCCTAGAGAGAACCAGAGCGCTAGAGACCGTGAGCTTCTGGGGGAAGGAGAGGAAAGGAAGAATACCTCTGAGGAGGTACAGTTGGTAGTTTGACTTCTTAGAGACATCAGAGATGTGAGGAGAAAAGGTGTGTGGAGTCGAAGATGACCCTGAGGTTCTTCGCCTCACAGGTGGGAGCAGGAAGAGGGCCAAGGGAGGCCGGCCGGAGAGTGACAGGAAATGAGGGTGCAGGTGTGCCGATGAGAAGAATCTGTCTTACTGGCATTAAGGCAGAGATCGTTGGCAGCACACCACTCCTGGACAGTCGGAGATGAGAGAAGAAGAGGTGGCAGAGGGGAGCCTGAAAACGAGCTGAGTGTCACCCGCATAGCACTGAAAGTTGGAGCAGAGAGCAGCGATGCAGTGGGTGAGAGGTGCCAGGTATTAGTTGAACAGCCAGGGAGAAAGGTTAGACCCCTTGGGAACACCACAGGTAGAGAGTGAGAAAGAGGAGAGGAAGCACCCAAGTTGGCCTGGGAGGGTCGAGAGAGGAACAAGGTCAGCTAGGACAGGGCCCGATCAGTGATACCCAGGTCATCACTGAGACGATTGAGCAGGATGGCATGGTTGACTGTGTCAAGGGCAGAAGAGGGATTGAGTAAGGTGGGGACAGAGGGGAGATTTTGAATCAAGGTTAGAGAGCAGTTATTCACGGATGTTCAGGAGAGTAGTTTCCATGCTTCTGCTCTGAAGCCAGACTGATGGTCATGGAGACAACCAACAGAGTCAGTGTGAAGATTAAGCTGGGAGATAGCCAGCTTTTCCAGGAGTTTGCCCAGGAAAGGAGTGATGGAGATCAGATGATAGTTAGCCAGTCAGGAGGGGTCGGCTGAGGGTTTCTTGAGAATAGGGCACACGAGAATAGCACAAAGATGAGGGCATTTTGGGTGCTGAAGGAGGAGACCGACATACAGGTGGCATGATTGTTGGCATAAACCTTTATTATACCAGAATACAAAGAGAAAACCTAGGTTGCTTTGCCTCAACTAAAAGCAAAGGGTGTCGTCAGAATGTCCATGCAAATCAATAGTCCACCATCCTATGTCAAATACCCTGCTTCTGTCCCTTACACCAAAGTTCCAATGGTGGTGCGGAATCTTTGCCCATGGGGAATGACTCTCTTCCCCAAGTTTCAATTCCTTTTCCACGCACACAACACAGCTCCAATTAGTAATGCTAAATAGCAGTAAAGTTCTCAGTTCAAGTTCACAAGGTACATTTCTGGCTTGAACATCAATATTCCTTATTGCCCATGGTTAATTCACTATTGAATTCCTGGAGAATGTATCCCCTCTACAGGTGTCCCATTCTTCAGGTTTTCACAATGCCAGCGGGATGTCTCTTCCCCTGGGCAAAATGCACTCAGAAAAAAAGTTCATAATGGTTCTTGTCAGATACAGGGAATAGCTTCCTTTCCCAGGTTACAATACAAAAAGCCAAAGCTCCACACAACCAGGGGTTATGACTCCCTTCCTCCCTTCTCCTATTCTCTTGACTCTTGATTTGTTACCACCTTGTTTACTAGGAGAATGACTCCCTTCTCCTAGTATCTTGCCAGTTCAATGCAGCCAGGGGGAATGACTCCATTCCCCTGATTTTGGTTACCAGGAGAATGACTCCTTTCTCCTGGCCTCTCTCACTTTAGCTTCAAACACACAGTTCGTAACTTCTCTTCCTTGATTGGGATCACTTGTTATCTTCCCTTTACCAATTACTGTGACGAGGAAGAGGACTCGTGCTGTGTGTAGATTTCAGATCCCAGACCCTTGCTTATCTTTCTGTACGATTCAGCCCACTTGGTTCACTCTACTGCCTGGAGGGACCACCAAGAAGACACCTAACTTATTCTCCTTTTTATGCTCCGCTCCGGTGGGTCACTCTCCCGCCATGTACAGATGCGAGGGAGATGCCATGCTTCTCGTTGGGGGTCCGACCCCTGTTTCTCTCCTACTTGGGCTCGGCTCCCTTGGCTCGTCGTGCCGCCAAGTACTGATGTGAGCGAGATGGCTTGCTTCTTGTTTTGAGCCCCAGACCCCGCTCTGGTGGTCAGCGGCTTTTGTGACTCCATTGGGCAGAGGAAGCGATCCTCTATTGAAGAGCCTTCTTGCCATCTCCCGATCACCCCTGTACATGCTAATGAGATTGTGCATCCTCCCGGTAGTGTTTAAGTTTGTCTACAATCCAATTGGTTTTGGACTCTACAAGACTTATCCCTTGGTGTCAAGGCCACAACTTCTAATATAGGCCTGTACTACCCAAGGTTGGTAGAGTGCAAAGCAGCCAGGCTTATTTTAGGAGGAGGAATGCAAGCTGTAAAGCAGTACAAGGAAATCGGAACATACATTGACCCAAGGAAACATTTACACACTGTTATATCAAAAATAGTGATTTATGTTATATATACACTCAAGGTCATTATAAACTCAAAGAAATATTGTATCAAACAGCAACATCAAATGTTAAATTAAAATATTAAGGGAATAAAGAAGGCAAGTACATTATTTTGTACTTTTCTAATCCACACAGACAGTTCTGATACAATATTCTTAGCACAAGTCAGTAACAAGTTAGTTGCTCATGGAATGAGTTTAGGAGAAGCCTTCCTGGATTGGCACAGACCGTTAGGCTTGGGCTGTGGCAAAGGGGTGAACACCTAAACAGTAGAACCTGTGCTCCAAACCAAAAGCAAAGGAGCGACACAAACGGCTTTGAGTACGTTTCCCTTAAGCCTCTCAGTACCTTGAGAGTGAAGAAGCTGATGTGCCTGGATGCCTTCTGGAAACATGGCTGCACACCTGGTTTTCTAGTCCTTGGTCGTGGTGATGAAAGGGGGGAATCCTGGGTGGGCTCCTGCAGCAGTAGTCGAGAGAGGGGTTCGCCAGCACCGAAAGTCCTACTCATGCGTTGGTTCGTAGTTTTGGCGCCATTTTCTCAGTACCAATAGCTAGCGATCAGTGTTGGTTGGAAGCTTCTTGATTTCTTAGTCCTGCACTCTGGATAGGGAACTTTGAGGAGAGAGGATTTGTGCTTCTGTAGGTCCACACGTATGCCACCGAAATTCCAGAAAGATTCATGCAAGGCAAGACAATGCACTTCAAGGTGGTCGAGGTAGCCCGGGTATTTGGGATTCTGCAGCAGAGGAATGTCCCAGGATGTCGGGAGGAGGGGGTGGGGGAGGGTGGCTCAAATTGATGACCAACTTGAGGCTGGTTATGCCTACCAAACCAGAGGAGGAAGTCGTCTTTGGCAGAGCTTCCCTGCTGATTTAAAAAACTAGGTGTCATGATGCCTACCCCTGGGGAACCAGACCAGGTCCAGCAACCCCAGAAACGGGCATCACGTTATTTTGAGCAAGCCCAAAAACCCCTGCTAGGGGCTGTTTGGGTGAGGTCCTGGCGCCTACGGCGCCAGGCTCTTAGAGTAGAACTTACCTGATGCAGACCATGCTGCTGAGCTCCAAGCCAAATGAGGCTTGGAAGGGACTATTTTACCTAGGGACTATTTTTTACTCGGGTGGGGCTGGGGAGGAATACTTACCTGGGACTACTTTGGAGGCTATTTAAACCACGCCCGAAGAGCAGCACACGCTTTGCGTTATTCTGCATCCAGCAGCGTAACGCTCACTGTGTCTGCAAGCCTGCATCCAGTTTTCTGCCACGCCCGCCTCGAGTCTGGAGCTCCTAGAAAAAGGGAGGAACAGAAGAAGAGGTTAGAATAAGAGCAAAACCTTCGATCCTTACCTGAATTCCGGATCCACTGTGCCTTCGAGCTGGAAGAAAGAAGCATTTTACGCGCGCCGCCTCGCCTGCTGCAGCGCCGCGCTAAAGTCACCGGCCTTCGCAGCATCCTCACGATCCACCGCATCCTTCTGCACGTTCCCGCCGCACTCTGGCACCTAAGGGGAACACAAGAACAGCAAAGGTGAGCCAAGGGAATAAACAGAGGCAATAGTAACTACCCCCATAGACTTACCTGATTACCGCCGGGGGTACTATTCCTCTTCACGGGTCGGCGCAGTCTCCATTGCATCCTCGCCGTACCCCGGCCCCTAAGGGGAACAAAAGGACAACAAGGTCAGACAAAGGGACAAACCAGGGGAACTCTTCTCACCACAACAGACTTACCTAATTTTACCGCCGGAGGCATTATTCCCTGAACTTCATATTTTCTCTCCACACCTGAATAAGGGAGCAAGCAACAGGTCACATTCTGACCTTATTTTATTGAACTGTGTAGGATAAGCCAAATCCTTACCTGAACTTCGTCAGCTACCACGAGGAACTCTTCGCTGGGGTCAAGCTGCAAACTACAAGGAATCGGACAAGAGTGAAAGTCAGACATGTGAACTCTTACGAACTACATACTTTTCGGAGTCAGTATTGTTCTGGAACTCACCAATTCCTCAGAGTCAGTGAAGCAACTGATTATCAAAGCGCCCCTGCGCTCAATGCAGGATGGAGAGCTCATCTTTTCAAAGCATCAGGTGAGACTATAAGAGGGGACATCAAAGGTGATCTGTGGGGAGAACAGCGGGGGTGGTGGGGATTTACGCTCAACTCCACGGGTGGTTAATCCCCTTTCTCCATTTGCAGAAGAATATTCCTAGGGGCCAAGCAAACGAAGCTAGGTGGGCCAGTCCAGTCCGTCATCTCGGCCCTACGCGTCACATTGGTGGAGACCGCAGCTGTCCAGTTCAGATCGACGCCTCTGTGGGAGCCAGGTGAGCGTAACACTAAGTCAGGACATCAGCAGTACTTCAGCTGTGCCTTTGCGTTTACTGGAGGTGCTGCAGGAGTCTCTGGTAGTCGTCTTCTTCAGAGCTTCAGTTCCAGTGGTCGACTTAGCCTTTTGTCCCAAAAGCCTCACCTTTTATGCAGGAACCCATTCATTCATGGACATGTCAATCACCTAGGGGTGCCTTGTAAGACAACCATCCGCCCAGTTCAAACTGGTTCCAGCCAGGCATATCCTAAGACAATGGCCAGGGATATTTCAGCTCCTCCCTCACTTTCTGCCTCAGCAGACACACTGGAGCCTAGGCGGGTTTGTCATGGCCACCCAGTTTAAGGGGCGCCTGCCCATCCAACCCCAGGTAGGAGGTCCATTGGGGATATCCATAATCCCCTATGGGATATGTTCTGGAACCAAGTGGGCCTTATCCTGGTGCCTCTGGGGCGCCAGCCTCATGAGAAAAGCAAAACCATGCAGAATGCTGAGTCTATCAGCCTACCAGGCCCATTATGCACGTGCATCATGCACAAGGCGTGGCAGGGTGTGCTCAGCAACATCCCATGTGAGGAAGAGCAGGGCGTGTCCAGCCAATCTGCCTGTGGGTGTGGCTACAGTCCAGGGTATTTAAGCCTCGCCTCTGCTCTAGTCCGTGCTTCGCGTTACTTTGCCTTGCAATTTGACGCTCACCGCGATCCTGCCTGCAGACATTATCCCGTTTTCCATAGACGTCAAGAAGCCTGCAATCATACACCTTGAAACGCTCAGTTATCCTCACCGACAAGAGCGGAGAAACCAGGAAACCTTTAAGCCTGCAAATACTCACCCGCGTATCCATCACCGTGTCACGACTGCTACGCTGAGAAGGAAAAGAGAAAGGTTAGCCTAGCACTTTTTTGAAGGCACACGCAATCTCTAAATTCGCTCACATCGGACACTTCACTTACCTGTTGCTCGTGTGCTCTGCATACCGCCACGTTGACATCTGCCTACGGCGACCCATTTCCACTCATTGTACTCGCCTCTGCACATCGCATTGCAGCTTCGGAACCGCATCAGCACCTAAAAGGAGGAAAGAGACAGAGTGAGCACGGGGGCAAACATCTCCATCAACGAATAACCCTGAAAACAGATACTAAGGACATTATCAAAGCACAAATACTTACCGGAATGCTATAAAAGGGGGAAAAATCATCATTAAGGAATACGCCGCAGCTGGCCTGGCCCCGTCCTCACCAGGAACCAGTGAAGTAACTGGTTCACGGAAGATTAGCTCCCCTGCGAGAACAGCAGCACAGAGAGCCCATCATTGCAAAACAGGTGAGCCACTCAGCTTGCCCATCCACAAGGAGTACAAACTGAAGGAAACGGGAGAAGGGGGTTTAAGATCGCCCTAGAACTGTCAAAACTCAACTCCCTTTCTTGTCTACATAGGAACAGACCCAGGGAGGTTGTCCGGGACAATCCAAGTCGGGGAGGTCATCCAACACTGAAGCAAGGGTCCAGCAGCAGCAGATGTCCCCGCAGAGATCATGTGAGCATAACAGGTTTCACAGAGGGATCCCGCCAAAGACAAAACTCAGTTGACCCACACCCACCTGGAATGGTAGAAGAAGGGCCAACAAAGGACATTCAAACCGAAAATGGCAATAAAAGAAGACTGGGACCGTTTTGGGAGAATGGTCACCCATGGGTGCTGTACTGCAGCTGTGGAAACAGCCTGCAAGTAACTACTACACAAATGGTAAAAAGATGTCGATGTCCACGGCCACCAGCCATTTCGTTTTTTGTCACTGTAACTATAAAAGTTACAGGAGCAGTGGGAAAGGAGTAACAAGGTAGCCCCTCAGGACTCCATATACGGTGGTGTGTGTTGATCCCACAAAAAGAAAGGTAAATAAGACAAGTGCCATACTATCCTTGAGAACAGTAGTTCTAAGGAAAAAGTAATAAATAACAGGAAGGGAAGCCCAAGGGACTCCCCAGGAACACTGCACATAAGGTGATGTGTGCTGCAATCATTTATTACAGATGCCTGTAGTGAAATACATGGAGGAAAGCATGATTCTATTAAAAGTAAAAAGAATCATAGTAGCAGAAAGAGGGTTCCCGTCTCGGAGCAAAAGATGAGAGTGGTGAAAAGTCCCACTCACTCGGAGTAAAGCAAAACATCCCAGAGGTCCATCAAAAGTGCTGTGGTCTCTCAGGTTGAGGGGAATTGGCGCAAGAAATGACAATTCTCCCTAACAGGTAGCACTGGCGTTCCTTCTAATCAGCTCTGTGGTTCTCTTTTCTGCTTCCAGTTTCCTGTGGCTGAGCCACCACAGGATTCCTCAAGACTTGCAGAGAGGTTGCTGCTGGTGTTAGCTCCTCGGGACCTCCCCAGCTGCTCCTCTCGTTCTGTCGCTCTGCCTAGTTCTTCTTTCTTGTGGGTGATTTGAACCTCCCGGGTTCATTGCGGGCCAAAGGAGAAGACCTCTCGTCCCTTTTCAGTTTCCTTTTTTTCTCTGAAACTCTACCCTGGTGCAGCGTCCACACCTGCAGTGAGAGCTGCCAAGTCAACCCTTACTCCTCCTAGGGGCCATCTCGTCCCAGTACTAGGGTCAGGCAAATCCTTAGGACTCTTAAGGATCTTCTTCGTCCCAGTACCTTCAACTTTACAGATATTACAGAAGTAAATAGACCTAACCTGTTCATGGGAATGTATTACCAGAGGGGTCTAATGACTCGGAGGGGGGGGGGGTGTGGGGGGTGTAGAGTACAGGTGGAGGGTGTACATACCACATTCTCCTGAGATGTTCTCCCTTGTCCCCAGAGGTGAGGTCTCCTCCCATAAGTTCCTCCCCCAGGTGGACTATCCGGTAGCAGTCTCACCACCTTGGCCTCATGGGAATCGGCTCCCCTCTGGAGAGAAGTGGCGATATCTCTGGTTTCTTCAGTGTGTACTTAATGGGACATAGAGTAGGAACAAGACAAACTGAAAAATAGAAGAAACAGGTGCATTATAAAGGTGACATTAATCTAGTTGGGCATGTGCTTCAAACTAAAGAAGAGTACTGCACAAACATTCAAAATTACATTACTTGGCAGTAGAAAGAGCGGTGGGGTCAGGTATGTGGAAGGCTGTCGGTGGGGGGGGGGGAGTCAGGGTAGCTCCGCTTTGGCAGGTAAGTGAAGTTGAAGCAGAGCTTTACAGAGATCCACAGTAGAGCTGGCTTTGATTGTGATGGGCAGTCGATTCCAATAGAGTGGGCCGAGTAAGGAGAAAGAGCAGAACTGAAAGGAAGCATAAGGTGACTTGGGACAGTGAGGTTGAGTGAAGAGGGAACTAGATGGTTGGTAGGCAGATAGTCCGATGTGTACTAAGGAGCAAGACCACTGATAGTCTTGTAGACTAGAATGAACTTGAAAAGGGAATAGTTGTGCATGGAGCGTCAACCTGCAAGCATATCGATATGTAGAAGTGGGAGAGGATCTAAGTGGATTGTAAAAATTGATCTAGCAAAGTTTAGGACTGTCTATAGGGATGAAGGAGTAATTTGCTGAGCATGAGGGTAAAGATTAGTTTTTGTAGTGGTGATTAAGAAATGGATGAATTTTCTGAATGTTAGGAAGGTTAGTAAGAGCAGAAGAGGCAGTGGTCGGGATGAAGTCTGAGTCTGCTATCCCCAAACTTGTGAGCCTTGGGTAATGGAGAGAGAAGAGGTGGGAAAGATTGGGGAGGGATACCATTTGAAGCCAGGAGAAAGATGACTAATTTTTTGAAGATTTCATAATTCTGCAGCTGTAAGAGAGGCCATGGTATCGCAAGTATTTATTTTATTTATTTATTTATTTATTTAGGCATTTGTAGAGCTCACCAAGCCCTTAGGCATCTAGTCGCTTGATTTTATGAAGTCGGTTACAAAGCTTGTGGTTACATTACTTAAGAAGTTGGTTATATTACAATCTTAGTGAGAGTTTGCTGAGACTCAGATTTCCGACTCACATTTTACAGAGGAAAAGGAACTGCTTATTCCCATTCTGTCCAAATTAAGAACTCGTACCTTATGTTTACAGGATATTATTGCCTTTTTGGGTAAAATCTCAACTGTTGTAGGAACCATTGAAAAGAGATATATGCTAGTTGACAAATTACCACCTGGGGTGGGCCGTACCAAGGCACAACCCAATGAAGTCTCCACGAGAGCATCTAGTCCTAACTCTAAGACTACCCTGTATGAAGTTTTGAACGTGAGTGAATTTGAGGCTCCACTGTCGGACACTAATTCTTTGGCCCTTCTGACAAAATCTAAAAAATGAAATAAAAACAAAAACGGAAAAAAACACCTTCAAAATAAGCTTCCCTCACTACATAGAGGACAGAAGATTGATTTTGATTGATTGCTATTTTATTTCTATCGCGCTCATACACAAGTGTTTCAGAGCGCGACAAGGCAAGGGAGTTGAACGGGGAGAACAAAACAGTGACCTTACTAGGCCCAGTGACATTGAGAACGCGCAAGTGCGAGGGGGAGGGGAAAAGTGCGTGGATGGAGGGAGAAGTGGAAAGTGCGAAGTAGAGGAGAAACAGATAAATAACAATAAATAAATAATAAAGGCAACAAACATTGGTAATGCAGCCAGCAGTTTGCAAGTGCTAGGTTTAAGGCAGCAGACAGGGTAGGTCTGATAAGTGCAGGAAGAAAAAAGGGCGGGGGGGCTGCATGGGTACAGATACAGACCCCAGTGCAAGGGGTGGCTCGGAGGCAGTGCGGGAGGGTGAGCAGGTACCTGGGCCCGAAGGACAGAGGGTGGCCAGGTGCACTGTGCCAAGAGAGAACAGATCAGCAGGGGAGAGGGGGAGCAAAGGCAGAAGAAAAGAGGAAGGTCTTGAGGTGCTTCCGAAACCGGAGATGGTTCTCCTCAAGAAGAAAATATCACGGAATAAGTGGAGGACTTATATCACAGAAGCGGCTGAGGACTGTGCATCATTTGGGGTGGCCTTGGATGTTGATCCATAACCCAAATCGACATTTGACCACAGGTGGGTGGGAGAGGGGCAATTGGCGAAAAACACTAACCGAGGAAATGTCCCACAAAGGGCAGGCAAACAAAAAAGGCAAAAACTGCAAAAATACTTCAATAACAACAAACAAAGCTAACAAACCTCCCAAAGTTGCTATGGGGGAAAGCTTAAAGCCGAAACCCTCAAATGAGGAAAGCGGAATTCCAGAAACTGGGCAGGAGGTATATAAACTATTTGCAAAGAAACCTTGTAATCCGCTAAGTTTACAAACCTCTAATAGACCTCTAAACACAAATCGTCCTATATTTAAGGACATGACAATTGGCTCAACTACTTTTGCGGAAGTCTAGAGAACAGACAGAGGCGGCTCCTTCCTCGATTGACTTACATATTCCACCGGTTTTGCCACTTGTACTTTCTTTATCTCCTACTGTATCATTGCAGAGAATGTCTGTGACAATTGAAAAGGTTTTGCCAATTGTAATCTCTCCCATCTCCCACTGCATTATTGCAGAGAATGCCTGTGTCCATAAAAAAGGATGAAACCCAAAATTCTATGCCTGCTAAGATAAACAACGCGTTGGTGGCATTGATTAGATCACTGATTGATGAAGCAATTCCACCTGCTCCGTGTCCGGCTCGTAGATCAGTGCCCTCTTCCACCTCCAACACAAACTTGGAAGTAGGTAAGGGCAATGTGATTGATAAAACGGGGGGGGGGGAATTTAGCATTGGTGGCCCCAGGATTCCCTTGAGGGAGAAAAAAAAAATGTTCCGCTACAAGATGTGGCCCATGTAAAAGAAGGGCCAGTGAAACCGCATGTTAAAATGCCGAACTCTGTATTTCAAAGTGATCTCCGGTATGTTTCCTGCCGTCAACCCACCTTACCTGATAACCCGAGTATTCTCCCATATTATTTGCTTGATCACGGGGTCCTCCATCACTGAATCATGAACTAGTATTGGCTCTCTTTAATGAGAGAAACTCTTAGACTTTTCACGTCAGCGGATTTGAGCCTACATACATCCCAGCCGCTACAACCATGTCAGACTTGTTTTTCATTCACGTTCTCTATATGAAACAGTGCTTTTGGAGGCTTTGCATTTGAATCGCTTGGGATATATCTTGATTTTCAGTCCCAGTCTTATCTTGCCAACTGTTGCACCAAAGGTACCAGACTTAAGCTGGGTAAACCAGGAGGGCAGAGGTACGAACACCGTTCAGAGCAGAGTTTCTGGAGGTGAAGGCGTACAAAGTTGGAGATGGTTGGCTCTCTCATTAAAGGATTCAGTATCCCAGCTACAATTGCTGAGGAAGGATCTTTAACCACACCAACTTAATAACTGATCTTGGATTAGTTTCCTGGAACTCTAGGGGTATGTCACATCTTTCCTCCTCTAGTATTCTTTGCTCAAGGTTAAAAAACTGCACCATGGTTTGCATTCAGGAATCCTGGATGACCTCTGATTTCCATATTGATGGGTTCCAAAGTAAGTCTCAACTTGCAAAACAAGGAAACGGGTGTCTCCCATATGGTGGCCTGCAAGTAGCAATTAGAAGTGGGGAGGGAATCCGGAGTCTGGAATCTTATGATACTATCACATGGGTTTTGCCAGCAGTCCTGGACTTGAAAAGTGTCAATCTTTCTATTTTTCCCCTCGTTATAGATATATATCAGAATCCGGTTTTGGACTTAATAACCACCACAAGCAGATTAAATTATCTCATTACCCAAGTGACAATTAAATATAGTGGAATCTACATGGTAATAGCGGGTGATTTTAATGCGGAGCTGCCCAACAGTTCTGCTCAGCATAATAATCGGAGCGGCCACAATGCAGAATATAAATAACAAACGGAGGATTGTGGGGGGCCCCGAGGGAACATCGAGAACAATTCTCCAGGGGTACATTTGGCATAACAATTTTAAAAATTGGGGTCTTTTACATGCAAATGCCATCCAGAAACAGGATCTGGACTCTCATACCTGGACAGATGGCCTTAGGTTCTCTACGATAGATCATATTTTTCTTTCAACGACTGTTTGATGCATGTAATGAATTTAATATTGTGAATACGAACTTGAGCGATCATTTGATTTTGGAGGTTGTGATCAAAGTGGATAGTTGGCATGCCAAAGGCGGGCGGTTTGATTCAGCACTGGAAGTAAACCCTTCCAGTAACAGAATTAGCTCGCATGATGCGACTGTTGCAGAGTTGACTGCAGTTTTTGTATTGGATTTACATAAAAATCCTCTAGAAGCTAGACGGCAGCTTGCTTAAGGTGCAGCGCGACTACCAATTCAGCTCGCCCACATGTATATGATCCCTTAGTCAGCCAACATAAAAATCTTTGCAGGAAGGAGATTCGTAGACTGTTAAACAGCCCACTAGATAGGGAGGAAAAGGTCCTTAGAATCCATAGAACTAAGCAGACATTGAAAAATTGGTCATAGGGCCACCGGGCACAGATGCTTCAGTTAGATAATGAAACTATGCTGCAAGCTCTAAAAGATGGCTCTGCACAGCAATTCTGGCGCCTGATACATTTAAGAGAATCTTGTCAGGTGTCAACACAATCGAATTGCATCCCAGAGGGGGTGTGGGCAGGACACTTTGGATCTCTTTATGCCGAAAAACATTAAATGTCACAAAAAATTGTTTCATTCTTCATGACACACCCCTGGGACTGCAATTTTACGATACAAGATATTGAAAGCCAAATAAAAACTTCAAGTTCATCTAGAGCTTGCGGCCCTAATGGTTTGGCTAATGTCGTCCTGAAGGCAAATCCTGAGATGTCGGCCAAATCATTAGCAATGCTGTTCTCGGATATTAAGGAGTGTATGGTTATTCCTGAAACCTGCCATGTCTCCTACATCCTGATGTACAAGAAAGGATATCAGACTCTGCCTGCAAATGATCGCCCCATCACCTTGATGGACGCAGATGCAAAGATTTTTGCGGGACTTGTCCTCCAACATCTGGTTGACTGGTCAGAGGCCAATTCAATTCTATCAAAGAAGCAATTTTGATTCCGTACGGCAATGGGGACCGGGAATGGTGGGTTACTGTTTAATTTGCTACAGGAAAAAAACTGTAAAAAGGATGCTGTTCCAATTTATATCGCTGCAATTGACTTGCCTCTTGCATTTGATCTTGTTGATCGTGCCCTATTATGGTCAAAACCTCTGTTTATGGGGTTACCGTCAGGAATTCTTTCCATATTGCTTCACTTGCATGATAGTTCTGTAGTGCATGTCAGACTAAATATGGATGGTCAACTATCCTTTCCGATAAGAACTAGTAACGGCTTAGGCCAAGGTTGCATTTTTGCTCCGACACTTTTTAATTTGTGCGTGTCTGATGCTGGTCAATACCTAGATGCGGCTTCTTTGAATGTTCCTAAAATCGAGGGGCATAAAATGAATTGTTGTGCATATGGCGATGATTTTTTTATTTTTATCAATTGATTCTACGCCTATTGGCATTCAGTGCCTAATCCAGGCTTTTTCGACCTATGTTATTACCAACTGCCTTACAATTAATGAAAAATCTTTGATTATGTGCCTCAGTAATCGGGTTTTTGAAGAGCCACAAACTTGTAAAAATTAGATCTTTACGGTATCTAGGTTTTCCAGCATTCGACACTCGCCAAAAATATTTGATTTGGAACAGTCTGTTGGATCGTACAGGATATCTGATTTAGCAATTGAAAAAGATTGCCCAGAAGTACTGTAAATATTCAATCATACCTCTGATTATTTTTATAAGTTGAAAGTTATACCAAGGCTTATTTATGGTTTAGAATTGTATCCATTTAGTTTGCAATTGGTTCTGCAGAGGCTAGAGGCAAAGATTTGGAGATCTCTCCTGTATCGTTTACCTAAATAGATACCACTGGCAGCCCTGAGATTTGAATTGGGTTTATAATCTCTAGGGAGTCTGGTTGAATGGAAAATAATGACCCTCTATAGAAATAAAATCTCTGCAAAGAATAAGAGCTTATATTCTGATATGGGGGCTAAATTGACTATTGGAAATTCAGAGTCACTGTGGTTATCTGCATTGCAAGTGGAGTGTCTTATGGCTCTGGGGAATATTGGGCTCGCCTGTGTTGAGCTTTTGGTCAACCCTTTGAGAGTAAAGTGAAAGCTACAGGATGTAGATTGGATAAACACTATTGAATCTGTGAACACTTCCCCAATATACCATCATTTGGTTTCCAATTGGAAGTCTATGGGTACTCTAGAATCCTATCTGTCACAGTTTCCCAACCCTAAGTGGCGAATGAGGTTTCGCTTTAATGTATTATTAACAGGTGAAAACATGGAAGTTAGGGCTGCTAATGAGGGGGAGTCCATCCCTTGTTGCTTCTGTCATAGTACGGAAGTAAAAGACTCTTCAGCATCTACTTTTGGACTGTGAGGTGATTAGACCAAAAAGATCCAGTTATTTTGGGAAATTCATAACTAATACGGAACGTGTTTTTCCAGATATAATTTGGTAGGCTATGCTACATTGGAATTCTGTTACTTAAGTTGGCTCTGATTAGATTTTTATCAGAGGTTTGTGGTTTGATCACAATTGGCGCTTGTATTTCTTCCAAGTAATATTGTTACATTGTAGTTAGACTATGGCTTGGATTAGAGTCAAACCACGTACTCTGTAATAATATTGTGTACTTTTTCTTAGCGACTCGGATGGTCACAGTAAGAATGTTAATTATGTTCATTTAACTTGAGTTTTATTATTTATAAAGAATGAAGTTTTGCTCTTATTCCATTTTTGTAAATAGGAAAAATGGTATTGTTACGAAGGTTGTTCTTCTCTTTTATTTCCATGAATCGGGTCCTAAATATGCAACTTTTAAACCTCTAGCAAAACCCTTCACAATCTTACACACAACCCCACTGCCCCCTCTTCCAGGATTTTGGTTTTTAGTCTACTTCATGCCCCTCACCTTAATGGTCACAATTATATTGGTGCTTTAAATGCTTTCATTTTGTAATTTTAGTGAGTTTCACAAACACGCGTCTGGGTGCATTGTGGAAAATACCTGCACATCTCCCCAAACAGGCACCAAGCATTAGAACGCCAAGCTTCGAAAGGTGCCCTCTAAAAGATATTTGATATACTGGAATATAACTAGATTTGCTCAGGATCACACAATTGGTTGTGTGGGAGACCAAAGATGAGAAACAGCATTTTCTGGTTACATGATCAGAAAAAAGCATTTAGATAAAAACAAATATATATAGGAAAAAAAATAGACGGGGAATGGACAAAATGAGTCGGAAACACATGAGCTCAACTACAGTGATCCCAAAAATGCATAGAGACTGCTTTACGAACAAAATGTAATAAACACACGAGCAAAGAGGTTGCATATAACACCAGCCAAACCAAGAAGGAACAGCAGTGGACGTTACTCTGGGTGAACAGTCACTTTACAGTTTAGTTTTGGTCAGTCACTCACAGTCCCACACGCACATACAGTCACACACGCACACATCCCCCCTGCCCACCCACACCCCGTCTCAAACACTTTGAAACAGAGCAGTAGTGTTACCCAGGCTACTAGGCAATGTTTCCTTAAGGCCAGGCACATAACCAGCCCCTGGTTTTTCAGGGCTCCATCAATTAGCAGTAAATTGCACCGTGAAGCCCTTCTCCCCCAATATGGGTAGCCCCGCCCTCATCCTCTTAAGGAAACACTTGAGACTGCAAAAATGCATAGGGAGGTTTGATTAATGCTTCTTCTAATGCTGCTTCCAACCCACTGCTTTTGTGTCTCTCTCTAATGGCACAGACAGACTAAAACGCAATGGAACGGAAACAACCGTGCAGAACTGCTGGCTATGGCCAATACAAACACCTTTCCCCCTCTGTCGAGTTGTGTTAATGTGTGTAAGAATGCCACAAAAGAAGAGTGCATCAGGTCCACCATTGCCAAGGACGGGGCGCCTAGGCGGTTTCAGGGTCATAAACAACTGATGTCACAGAAAGGCACCGCCACCATTAGCCACCTGAAGAGTACTCGTGTGCAAACGGCAAGCCCACCGGAGTATGAAAAGTCGAGGGCCCAGTTCTGGACTACGGCAAGATCTCTGCTGCAAGTCCGTTAACCTGATGAGCTCCCACAAGGCCTACATTCCTAGAGACGCAAAGGGTAACAGATCGTATGCGGGCCCAGAAACGTGAAGGATGCCAGCAGGCCAGACAAAGCCTTTCATTGGCTAAAGGTCAATACATTGGCCAGTGGATTCAGGGTCATTTAAAAAAAAAAAAAACTCCATTCTGAAAACGTGGTGCGCAAGCGCTCGGGACTGGTGGTCACAAACCTATGACACACCATTGACAAATGGGCTTCAGAGTGCCACAGACACAACTGGAGCAGTGCTGTGTGTTCAAGCGGTGCTAGAGTGGAATAAGGGAACAGACACTCTTCTAATAAGTCCCTCTTTGGTAAATTTGTTCAGACGCCTCTATTTTCCGACTTGTGTCCCTGCAGTACAAGGAAGCATGTTTAATCACAGTGAAACTATAAAAACCAGTTTTCCTTCCTTTCCATGATGTCTATAATCTCTTCTGGACAAAAACTCATAAGTTGCCCAATGTCAGTTTTATTTTCTTTGCTCAGTGGGTGATTACGTAGTACAGCACACTGCAAGAAATAAGGGTACGTTAGTGGGAGAAGAGCAAAGGTTTGCATTTTATTCTTAGAGACAGTACATTTATGCACAAACACAAAATCTACGGAAAATATTTTCAAAATCCGTCTATGGTTGGGACGACGAGGGGTGGGCGGACCAGGACTGTGTGTCACTCGACTGGGCCTGACAAACCAGTTTGCCCACCACTAAATATAAGTGCTGGCATCGCGAATCGATATATATTCACCTGTACTCTTGCGCTTCTCCCTGGGAACTCAGATGAGGGCCCGCTGCCTTACACCAGGTATAAGTGATACAACTGGGCCAGAAGCCATATTCCTGTGCACTTTCATTCCAGAAACTCAAGCCTTCGATTTGTAAGTGCCATTTTATGATCAGGTACCAATTGTCCAGGTTTTAAATAAAAAGCATTGTCAGTCAGCAAGCTATTTTAAATGCGCATTAAGAGTACTGTTCCCGAGGTCTGCCTGCCTACCACATTCACCTGCGCAACAGGAACTTTCTCGTGTGAGAAAAGCGCAGCTGACAAAGGCTCAGCAGCTGCCCTAACCTAACCTGCCCCCATGCCGAAATATCGGGAATTGGAATTAAGATGACACAATTACACTTCACTTACCTTAGGTACGCTCTCTGTCTCTCCCGCGATCAGCACGAGAATGCGTCGCTGCCTAGCTTCTCCTGCGTTCTGGAAAAACAAAGGCTGAGGCTCAGGTTGCGCAGCAGTGCACTGCACAGGGGCACGTACAGTTTGTTCCCCCGGCCCGGGCATGTTACAAATGCGCAGGCGTGGCGCACGCATGGCGAGCAGAAGTACTTGTTAGTTACAACTTAAATTTTTGCTGTTTGCACGCATGCTGACATGACAGCAGCAGCTTGCAGTCTGCAGGCTGCCAGCAGACGTATTCTTTCACACTACAGAGAAACAATTTTGGGGGGGGGATAAATGCCATTATATCCCCCCACTTAAAATTGTGGGGTTTTGTCCCTCCTGGGCCCCCCATGTCCTACGCCCATGGGCACGCTGCTAGTAGGGTGTAGAGCTGACCGGCAGGGTCGGTGTCTCTAGGCGTCATGCAGGCATTGGCAGGGGATGTCATTTGCATCAGTTACAGCGGGGGCAATTGATTTCATTTACTGGATAGGCATCAGGAATATGTAGTCCGTGATAAGCAGCTGCGCAAGCTGTAGTCACTTACCCGGCAATGCATGTATTCAAGAAAGACCAGCTGGGGCTCGTCCCTCCGTTCCGTCCGCTCTGACAGGCTCGGGACAGGAGCCTTTGCAGTGGGCTTTCGCTGACACAAGACACGAGAGTATGACACTGACACGAGTTGCAAATTTCAAAACCTTTATTCAATTTGTGGGGTTTGGGAAAAGTCCTACTTTGCCCTATAGCTAAAATGGAAGTCTCTACCATCAAATAATGGAGAAAATACAGTCCAAGTCAGTCTGTCAAATCATAATGGCCTATACTAACAAAGCCTAATGCCTGCCCTATCTCTTATACAAAAAGTGTGTAAAGGGGAATGTTTATGCAAAGGAAAGTCAATGTTATAACATAAAAGATCAATGTGGTTTAGTCTGCTCTCCTCCACAAGTTGGACAGCACAGAGTAAGGCGGCCTCTGTAAACAGAATGCCACACACTGGCTCTGGTTATAAACAAAAGGCAGTTCAAAACGTGGGTCTAGGCCTGCTTGGCCTTCCACGTTAAAGTCACTTATTCAAGCTTTCCAAAGTTCTTTCACAGCTCAACAAAAGGTCACATAGGTCTCCCTCCGTCGGACTCAGACTTCTCAAAGCATCAATTGTTCATGTAGGCCTTCCTCAGCCAGGCTCAGACCTCGTAATCACAGCACTTGCGGGGGTTTCCTTCCCCAAGCTTCATTCACATTCTGTAGGGGTTCCCTTCCCCTAACCTATTTCATGCTTCCAGTCTCCCTCTGTCGGCTTTGGACCTTTCAGTGATGTTGAAGACCTTCGAATGTGTGATGCCTTTACCATAGACCCCCTCAGGACCACTTCAACTTTTACTTTAGCCCTTCCTTAATGTTATTTGCTGCAATGTCTCTTGGTATTGGTAATTCTATACCACAATCAGAAAAGTCAAAGAAATCCTCCTCTTCAAGCAATCACCTTTTAACTTCCCCTTTCGTCAGGGTTAATCTTGACCATTGCGCTTTTCAGAGTTCGTTCACTTTGCCAAGACAAACATTTCGTGGAGACTTTTGATTGGGCTACTTCCTTTTCGCCGGACCACTCCGCTACTCTGTATCACTGGCTTCACAGCTTTCAGCAACTTCAAAGTTCATTACTGGTTTTCTCTCTTTCGCGTCTCATCAGCACCTGCGCAACCTTCAATCATGCAATACTGTTGCGGCTTCAATCTTTCCTTGAAACAAACCGGCATTTCGTGTCTTTCACTAACTCACCGGTTGTGTGCATTCCTTTCTTGGTTCTGAGGCTTTGCTTCACGAGTCAAGGTTGATACCACGGGTTTGGCCCGCCTCCCCAACTCTGTTGTTCACCTGGGAGGGTCGCTGGCGTCCTTGAAACACAATGCAGGTTTGTTCTTGTCTACGATTTGGCTTTCTCTGCGTCTCCTTCATGGTTTACCATAGGCAACGGCCTCTGGCAGGGAACTTCATGGTTCCTCTAGCCCTTGCTCTGGTCCCTTCCATCGGTCGTCTTGTTCCAGTGGGTTTGCCTTCGCCCCGCAAGATCTGCTCCTTCGCGTGTTCCAACTTGCTCAGAGTGAGTCTCTACATTCCGCCTTTTATCTGTGTGGGCGGAGCTTATGGGTATCGGATGAATGTGATTACAGTCAAGTGCCTGACTTCGACTGACCTGATTAGCGGGACATGTCCAATGAGATATGTACGTGTTAGCCTATTTCCCTCTGTCGCCCTCTTCCTCGGCCCAGTGTTTGTGTTGGGGGGGGGGGTGGTTGGGATGTTGGAGAATCCAGCAAAATAGGATGGGGTATGGATACGGGAAAGGGGGTAATACAATGTTTCATCCCCACTCCCTGAAGACCCCTCACCCAGGTGATCCTCCCGCACTGGTCTACCCTACAGGGTCTGGAACCAAAGGCGATGGCTGTGCCCTGGCCACAAAAGAGCGAGATCCCCGGGTACTAGGAAGTGAGACACCCTTTTGGTTTCTCACACAGCAGAGAGCCCTCCAGAGATGGATTGCAGTGGGACAGTTGGTAATCCATTCCGAGATGGTTGGGGAGAAGGAGGGAAAGGAGAAAAGGATTTGAGGGACGTCCACAAAGAGATGATGGTCCAAAAGACAAGCGAAATGTTCTTATTGTAGAGGTATAGTGGGTGAAGGATAGCGGTCCAAGCCTGATCCTTGGAGACAGACAGAAAATTAGCAATACTTTCTGAATCTCCGATTGCAACATTTATCGAAATACTACTCAAATATAATGTTATTATAAGTAAGCATGGCATAAATAGGCCTGTTTTTCAAAACTGATTAGTGTGCAACTGAAAATCTAATATAAAGGAATCAGATTCAAGTAAAAACTAAATGCTTCATACAAAAGGAGGGAAAACCATGACTGGAAAACAGCGCTGATATAATTACTTAGACAGAAAATACATTCCTTGTTTTTAGCTCTGATTTCACATTATGGGGGAATTACAACACAATGATTTACTGAATTATGCATTATGAATCGTCCAGGTCTTTCCCACTGGGCAGGGGAACACGACAGGGGTGTCCTCTGTCCCTGCTACTGTTTGCACTTGCTATCAAACCTCTGGCCCTGTGGCTTTGCCAGGTTAATACATGGATGGGATTCCTTTGGCCGGACGGTGGGGAAGATAGGCTCTCCCTATACACCGATGATCTATTGATATATTTAGGCATCCCGGCCCGCTCTTGTCCAGTGGTCATGCGGACTGCGGATGAATCGGAGGAAATCTGTCTTTTTTTCCAGCAAAAGGTGGGGAACACGCAATCCCACCGGACTGCCCATATCGTGTTGAACGTGAAAGTTTCCGCTACCTGGGAATTCAGATCTCGGAAGACAGTTCAGAATATACACCCCGTAATTTGCACCAGATTACTGACCAGTTCTCCAACAACGTCCGGCACTGGATGCTTCTCCCCCTAACGCTGCTGGGTAGAGCCACCCTCTTTAAGATGTTGGGATTATAGCGCTTTTTGTATATTTTGCAAAATTCCCCGCTCTGGATCCCTGACTTAGAATTCCACCAGATAGACGGTCTCCTCAGGAAACTTATATGGGGTGGAGGGCTCTTAAAACAAATGTGATGTTTAGGTCTTCTGAAAGAAAAATGGTGGTTGAAAAATAAATCCAAACAAAGGCTGGTTTCAGGTAGCCTTACCATCCGGTTTAGTTCTGCCAGTTTGAAAATAGGTCAATGCAAAATGGGTGCCATTGGGACGGATGGAGAGTAAAGAGTAAGGCTACTCCGGCTAGACCTAAGGAGGGTGCTAATATTCATGCTTCTCCAGAGAAGTCACTGCAGATTTATACAAGCTCCAATGAGGATGATCTACCAGAGGACTACTATTTAGACCACGAAGGAAGGCGGGCCTTCGGGGCGATGAGCCTTAGTCTCTGGTGCGCACAAGGGCGCGCGTCAGCCCGCATCCTAAACCTCTGGTTCCTTTCACACCCCAACAAAAGGAATTTATTGCTGGATATTCTTACAACTCTGCACACTGTTGTCGGATATCCAGCAGAGACTACAGCCGAAACCGGGCCTGCACCACAGAATCCCCCCAGGTCATCCGGCCATGAAACCATCTCGTCAAAAGAGGAAGTCTAAGGACGCGGCTGGCCTGCTGCGACAGCCAACCCCTCCTCCACCACCATGTCACCTCCTGACCCCACCTGGGGCTACGGCACCGCACACTGACACAGGCACGGATACAACTACTAATGCGACAGGCACTGATGAGGAGGATGACTATGTCCCAGCTGACGGGGAACCATTGGGCGTGGATGAGCCCCACAGGTCCTCTCCTCTGGACAAGATTGTCTCTTTTCATTCCATGATGCCCAGGGCTTCTGACCTTTCACCTTGTGCCCGAGGAGACTAAAAAGGAGGGTTTCCTTTACCAGCGGCACAAGTCCAGGTGGAAGACAATCATGTCCGTCCCTTTGCTAGATGATGTTTGGGAGAAAGGCTTGCCGTTGATGAAAAATGCAGCCAAGCTGAAACAGGATGGAATCAAAAATAAGTGCAGGGTGCCGGACTCAGCCCCCCAAATGGTTCAGGTTCCATCCTTCTCCCAACTCAGTGGTATCGGCCACAGCCCGGAAGCGCTCGGCGAACCTGTCGTCTGCGTCCATGGTGCCCCAGGACCAATAGGGGAAGAAGCTGGAGGCAATGGGCAGGAAGATAATCTATACTTGGGCCTCTACCATTAAGGCCGCAAATGCCCTGGCCATTCTATCCCACTATGACCGGGAATAATGGCACAAGTTGGGCCCTATTTTGAACTTCTTGCTCGAGGACAAAAAAGTCGAGGCCCTGGTGCTGTTCCAGGAAGGGGAGGTAGCCTCTGACCACGCCATTACTGTGGCGCTGTATATCGCTAACACTGGATTCTACCAATTGATCAATGGGTGTCTCTTTGGCAGCAAGGATGGTTGAAGGCCACAAACTTCCGTCCAGACGTTCAGCCTAAGGTGCTGGATGTGCCGTTTGATGGTGAAAACATTTTTGGCAAGACTATCGATATAGCTCCTCGTACTGGCAGCCTGCCCGCTCATCGACACAGGTATCGTCCAGAGGTTGCTCACAGGCATACGTCAGCGGGGGACAGTGTTGGCGTCACCCACAAGGCATGGTCCTGACCCTAAAACAGGCCTGAACGCGCTGTGGACTCAGGCCCCCACTTGTGCACCCCAGTGGGAGGGCAGGCTGGTGAGGTTAGTCAGCATGTGGAAGACCATCACCACAGACATATGGGTGCTCTCGAACAGGGGCACACCTTGGAGTTCCAACACAGGTGTCCTCATATTCCCCTGGTGGCTCGACAAGAACAACACGTGGCACAGCTGCTGCAGGAGGTCCACGTCATTTTAAAGAAGGAAGCGGTACAGTCCGTCCCCCAGCACCTGATGGGCTCCGGGGTGTACTCGAGATACTTTCTGGGCCGAAAGAAGTCTGGAGGCCAATGCTGCACCTGAGACTCCTCAAAAAGTACTTTAAGTCCCAGAGATTCAGGATGGTCATTTTGCAGCCTGTGCTCGGCCAACTAGTGGAAGGCCATTTCCTGGCGTTGCTGGATCTGGTGGATGCCTACTTCCACATCCCCATCCACCGGAAGCACCGCAAGTTCCTAGTTCAGGGATGACCCTACCAGTTCAAGGCACTCCCCTTCGGCCTGAAATCGGCCCGCAGGGTCTTTACAAAGTGATTGGCTCTAGTAGCAGCGTATCTTAGTCTCGAAGGCATCCATGTCTACCTGTATCTGGACGAGTGGCTTGTCTAATCCTGTCCTACGCAAGGCGAGCCAGCACACGACGAGGACAGTGCATCTGCTGACAGAGCTGGTATTTTACATAAACTATCCGAAGTCCTTCTTGGAGCCATCGCAGAACACTCTATTTCTGGCTGCCTGACACCACAGTAACTTGTCTGGCATCCCCTTAGAAGAGAGGGTGTTGGCCATCCTGGGGAAGGTCCACCGTCTGTCGTCGGCGCAGACGGCCACAGTGCGGGCCATGAAGTCGCTGCTGGGCACGATGTCATCCTACATAAATCTCGTCCTCCTTTGCAGACTACAGATGAGGCCTTGCCAGGAGTTCCTGGATGCAAGGGGACTGCAAGTCTTGTGAGGCCTGGACGGACAAGATCGCCCTCAACAAGGAGTTTTGACGGGCAATACAGTGGTGGGGCATTCGCCCACATCTCATACAAGGGGCCCCATTCCAAGTTCCTCCTTACCAGGAGACAGTCACCCGGGATGCTTCCCTGAAAGGTTGTGGAGCCCCCACCGGGCAGCTGCATGCCAGAGGCCTCAGGCTGCCAAAAGAAAAGGCCCTCCACATCAACGTCCTGGAGCTTTGGGCCGTCTTCTGGGCCTTCAAGTCCTTCCTGCCGTCTGAGGGGCAAGGTTGTGCGGATCTTCAGGGACAACATCGCCATCATGTCCTACATCCGGAAGCAGGGCGGGACCCGCTCTCCGGCCCTTTCCAAAGAGGCCCAGGATCTGTGGCACTGGGCCATTCATCAGGACATGTTTCTTGTCCCTTTCCACCTGGCGGTCATTAAGAACACCATCACAGACTCGCTCCGCAAGGCTGCTTTCTTGCCACGAGTGGGAACTTTGCCAGGATCCAGTGGATCCTCTATTCCTCGAATGGGGTGAACCCCAGACAGGATTGCAGGGAGGAGGGGTCATTTCTGCACATATAGTGGGGTTGCCCTAAAATTAGGCTATTTTGGGAGGAGGTCCTTACATACATTGCACAGACAACAGGGCACACATTCTCAACCCAGGAACAGTATTACTAGGGATCCCTGAAAAGACAATCTATCTGTTATTCTCTGGCAGAGGGAGGGCAACTCATAGCTGCAAAGGTGGTAGTGGCCTTAGTGGCGAAAGAGAGAAACTCTGCATTTTCATTTATGGTAATCCAAACAATGGACGCTGTTGGCAATGGAGAAGATGACTGCTGACATAAATGATGGACGTGAAGCTTTTAATCGTAAATGGGAAGTACCAATTACCTTTTATCAGAAGAATTTGTCAGTGTTAAATGTCCACATCAACTTAGGGGACTGAACATTTTTGGCATATGAGAATTACTGCGGAGAACGATTGAGGAAGGAGAAAAGAGACCGTTTTGTTACATCCCTTAATAGAGAGTGAACTATTTGAAATGTTACTTTACAGAATAAGTGATAATTATGGGGGAGCTAAGTGAACCTAGGGGGAAGATACCCGGCTATACAGTCTGAAATCTCATTTGAGATATACTTTGGTGGGACAGGCAGTGTCTTGCTACTCGTGTTAATTTGATAGAATATCTAAGAACATAAGACTCGGTGGCAAAAAGGGAGGAAACCAGGGAGATGGAGAAATAAGATGTTTGCAGTACTTTTGTTTTTCTTTTCAACCCTTACTGTGGAGACGGCTTGTGTTTAAAATTAATGAAGTGGTGTCAAAAGAAAATGCCTCATACAAGGACCATCCTTACCACAGCCATCATTAAATAGTTCTCTGCATCTGCACTTACCCCCTCCTCAAAATAGTCGGTGCCTCACTCGATCGTGCCAGTTTTCTAAACCGTATTAATATGCCCACTCCTCAGAAACCCCATTCTAGACTCAGATGACCTTGCTAACTGCTGTCATTGGTAAAATTATTGAGAAGGCAGTTGCCAACCAACTCTGATTGAATTAAACAATATGGCCTGCTAAATGACTACCAATCTGGATATAGACCTAGTTGCTGCATGGAACCTGCCCCATTGAGGTCAGAGAGGATTCTCAAATCATGCCTCTTAGTCCCCCTTGTCCTCTTTGCCACGTTGGAGATGGTTAACAATTGCACACATGCAAGCCTACTGCAGGTAGAACTTGCTTCAAAAGTACAGTCCTTACTGGTTGGTCTCCTTTCTCCTGGACATATACATAGCAGTTCAGATTGGTGACTTCCATTCCGACTTTCACCCAGTCACTTACAGGTTGCCATAGAGATCAATACTTTGTCCTAGTGATTGACAGTCTCTGTATGGAACCATTCAGATCACTTCTCAACAACCTTAATATCTTCACTACAAAGCCCATGATACTCGCGCATCAACGTGAGTTGTACTCAAGAGATTTCATGCCTCAGGATTAGCTCAACGTCCAAGCATGAATAAGAAGCACCTACCTGAAACTCAGTCCCACCAAAACTAAATGTGTCCGATCCATCTAAATAGGAGGCCATACAAGGGTGGCTGAATGGCATGCACCTTGATGGCTTCACACCTCAGTTGCCCCTCTATACCAAATAGCTTGGGTTCATTATTGACAGCAATCTCCTTCCAGCAACATACAAACAGAAAAGCCCTAAATTGCACAGAGGCATGGGGTCAAGATTCTCCTGTTGCAGGAGACACACGCTAAGAAACTACTGGCATCAAACCTCGCACAGTCCTGGGGCCCCAACAGGTATTATACTCGGTACTCCACTCAGTCCAGGGGAGTCCTCACCCTCATCCACAAATCAATCGGATTCACACTTCACACATCCCACATTGATCCTGAAGGCAGATTTGTGATCATACACTGCACCTTAGCCGGCGAAGAATGACTGCTTCTGAATTCGTATGCCCCCAATATTGATTCTCCCGACTTCATGGATACGGTGTCTTCCATTCTCATGAAATATGTTGATGTCCCCATCATATGGGGCGGCGACATGAATCTCATACTTGTTATGGCCCTAGACAGGACAACCACGGCCCGGAGACCTATAACCCCAGCGGCCAAGCGGCTGCTAATTCACATGAGCTCCTTGAATCTACATGATGCTTGGCGAACACTCCACCCCCAGGTGAGGGACTACACCTTTTACTCCACAGTACACAATAGTTCCTCGAGAATAGATCTATTCCTCCTGTCAGGTAGCCGGGTGGGCAGGGTTTCCGATGTTAAGATTCTGGCGCGCACACTCTCTGACCACTCCCCCGTGCGTCTCCAGATCCAGCTGGGTTTTGCCTCAGGGGCTCGCCCCGCCTGGCGTTTCAAACCCGACACCCTATCAGATATCGTCTTTAGGGCGGAGATGCTGGCTGACATAAACCTGTTCTACGAAAACAACAAGGTCTCCGACACGTCCGAGGGGACCCGCTGGGAGGCATTCAAAGTTTACATCAGAGGAATGTGCATCTCTAAAGAAGCAGGGGTCCTCAAATCCATGAAACAGGCCTTTAAACCTCTCCGAATCCAAACTTAAAACTTTAGAACAGGAGTATGCCTCCAAGCCAGAACCTGCCACCCTAGCGAAAATTAGGACAGAACTGGAACTATTTGAAGCACATGTCCTTAGTGAAGTGAGATACTATACCCGCCCTGCGGCCGCCCGAAAATATGGCGAGGGGGACAGGTCGGGCAGAACCCTGGCCAGGCTGGTCCGTTCTGAGGGAGGTAGGACTCATATAGATAGTATTATCAATGATAATGGGTCGAGACACTGGTCAGACCATGCTATCCTTGACACTTTTGCCAATTTTTATGCCACCCTATACGGCCCCCAACCAGAGCACACGGCCCGGGACCTTGACGATCTGCTAGAGTCCATCCCTATGACCTTGATCTCTCAAAACACCAGGGAACTACTTGATGCCCCGTTTTCATTAGACGAGATAGTCCAGGTGATCTCGGATCTCCCTAAAGGCAAAGCCCCGGGACCCGACGGACTCGCATCTGAGTTTTACCAAGAGCATGTTGCCATATTAGCGCCGATACTGCATGGGGTCTGGACTGAATCACTCCGCTCACATACCCCCCCCCCCCCCCCCTCTTTAAGAGAAGCATTAATCACAGTCCTCCCCAAACCAGGGAAACCTCCAGACGAATGTGGTTCCTACAGGCCCCTGTCCCTAATTAATACTGACATGAAGATCTTTGCCAAAGTAATAGCCAATAGGTTCCTCCCATTCATGCCTCACTTAGTCCATGCCGACCAGAGCGGATTTGTCCCTGGCCGCTCTACGGCACTTAACGTCCGGCGCCTATTCAACGTACTGTCTAGAATTGACCCAAACGCGGACGCGGTGACAGTCACACTAGATGCCCAAAAGGCGTTCGACATGGTCTCGTGGCAATACTTGTGGGCGGTCTTGGAGAAAATGGGAATTGGGCCAAACATGATTTCTTACATAAAACTGTTGTACACGGGACCTTCGGCAAGGGTGCTAGTTAACTCCGTCCCCTCTTCCCCCTTCGAATTACACAGGGGTACCCGACAAGGCTGCCCATTCTCCCCCATCCTTTTCGCGCTTGCCATTGAACCCATGGCCGATCATGTCAGAAATCGACATACTCATAAGGGCGTCCGGTTGCAGGGCACACCGGAAATCATCTCGCTGTACGCGGATGACGTACTCCTCTGTCAGACAACCCTCCACATACTTGGACCCTATCATTCGAGATATGACAAAAATAGGCACCTATTCGGGCTTCACCATAAACTACTCAAAATCCGAAATTTTCCCCCTCACTAAAACAACTCAGCAACCGTCCTGCAAGTTCCCCCTACGCTGGTCCCCGGCCGGGATCAATTATCTCGGGGTTCAGGTGTCACGGGCTAAAGTTTCCCTGCTGGCAGACAATTATGAAGCTACGCCGCAGCTCATTGAATCCAAGATGCTCAAGTGGCGTAATCTCACTCTATCCCTCGCGGGTAGACTCTCCCTAATAAAAATGATCGCGGTACCTATGCTACTCTATATATTTGTAAATGTGCCAGTGTGGCCAGGCAAGCAGTATTTCAAGAGGCAACACGCGGCGTTTGCTCAATTTCTCTGGCATTCCAGGGCGGTCCACAAGAAGTGGCAACATATGACCCTGCCCTATGAGAAGGGGGGCTTTACTGCCCCCGATTTAACTTTCTACTGGAACGCTGCACAGGCCCAACATGCTACCCATTGGTACACACACCCCAACCCGCCCCCACATGTTAAATTGGAAAAAATGGCGGGGGACGGTACCCACTTCATGACCCTCCTATTACACCATGGCTTTCGCCCGGATGCCCCATGGGACCCGGTAGCTTCCACGATTAGGGCATGGAACAATATCCTTTCCCCCAGTCCTGTACAGCGCCCATACTATAAGTGGCTCCCCTTATGGCAATTTCCCGGCCTCACCCCCACACATGACCAACACCTCTCTCAACGTTGGGAGAGCCTGGGATATCGTGCCCTGACTGACTTGTATCCTGATGGCTCATTCATTACCTCCCGAACATTGCGCCCCGGGCACTCCAGCTCCGCGCTTGACCTGTTGTAGTACTACAGATTGAGAGCAGCGGTACGGACAATGTGGCCCTCCTTCCCAGAGGAGCCTCCTGACTCACCTGAACTCCAGTACATAGCGAACTCCACAGGCTGTAGGGGCATAATATCCTCTCTGTATAAAATGCAGATGGGCAAACTAGAGAATACCTCCCCGGCACCACGGGAGGCATGGGCCAGCAAGCTCGAAACGGAGATCACTGACGAAATGTGGGGCAAAATGTGTGCACACACGCGTAAAGTATCACTCAGTGCAGGTTCCGCTGTATTCAATACAAAACAGGCTCTACTACACGCCGTACAGAGTTGCAAAATTCACGCTTACTTCGACACATAAATGCCTGAAATGCGTATCAAATGAAGCAGATCATGTTCACATGTTTTGGTCCTGTCCTGTGCTGCGCAAGTTTTGGGTGGAGGTGACAGAGGTGCTCTCTGAGATAATTGACTCCCCGGTAGAGATGGACCCATTGGCCTTCCTGTTTGGCATTTGAACGGGAGAAAATGTAAGGAAACGGTCAAAATTCTTGAATGTTTGTGCTATTGTTGCCAAAAGATGCATATTACAATGCTGGAAGCGCTGCACTCCCCCCCCACCCTCAACATGTGGTTGAAGGCCCTCACATGGGTACAAACATGCGAGGAGGAGTACATCGGTACCTTGCCCGTTCCATCCCGCCCTGCAAATGTGTGGACTGAATTCTGTAGTTACCTGAACAGCAAGGATGGGGTCGAGTGGACCTCCGCCCCCTCACCGGTGCCACCGGACTCATCTTGACACTTGCCGCATGCGTACTAATCCACTATGTTTACCCCTCTAAAATGTGAAGTTGACATTATTTGTGAGGCAATGTATATTGATACTGTCATGCTGTTTTTTCTCGCTTACATGCTAACTGTGCTGTACCTGTCCTAACCACCTGCCAATAAACAGAAGTTTATAAAATAGAAAAGCCCTAAATTGCCTAGTATCAACAAGCACTCCTCTAGACAATAAAAAACCTTCCTCTCGTTGGAGGATTTCAAAACCATAGTCCAGGCCCTGGGTATCTCATGCTTTTATGACAGGATGCCAACTGGTGAGGACGGGATAGCCTGAGATTTTTGGATTTTCATTTAAAAAAATGATGCAGGTAATTCTGTTTCTGGAAGGTAGGTCTGCGAGTCAGCATGTGGAAGACCATCTCTACCGACCGTTCCACATGCTGCTGATTCAATATAATCACAGAAAATCCATAAGAGAAATGAAATATCATCTCATGCTACCTCTTTAGGGATTTCAGTATCATCTTAGAACTTCAACGTGAACTGAAATATCCTTTGGGATGTTAAACAGTAATAAACATTAAGCCTATGCCACTGTTAATATAATCCTGCACACAGCCTGTGGGGACTCCAGTACAATCTCACATCCTGGGGGACATATAATCGCATCCTTCATGGATATCTGTACTCACACACACACACAAAATCTCTAGTGAAATGACAATATCATATCACACAAATTGGGGGCTTCAATATCATTGCACAGCATTTCCATGTTCAATTCAACATCATCACATGCAATCTATGTGTTAACTTCAATAACATGAAATATTATTTCTGGGTATTTCAGCATTACAAACCATCTCTTTGCGGATTACAAATCAAACTCCATCCCTGTAGTATTTTCAACATCATCACACACTCCTATGGGTAGTTCACTATTACTCAACATTCAAGTAAGGACTTCAGTATCATCACACGTATTACAGCATTATCACACACCATATTTTCACAGATGTTCGTCACACAACTTCCTTTTGGGGATTTCTATATATTGCCACACCATCCCTGTGGGGACTTCAATATTATCACGCACCATTTTAGAGATGAGAGCATCATATTGCATCATCTCTTCAGGGACTGCACATCAGCTGACATAATTCCTGTGGGTTCTCCAATATCATTACATATCCCTTTACTTTGTGGGAAATTCATTATTAATCATCATGGACCATGTGTCCTAACCCTAATTTCGTCCCATGAAATACCTTCGACAATGGGAGTATAAATGTTCACCAGCATAGATGGGTAATATCTTGTCACCTTCCTTGATGGAATTCAATATCATCACAAATATTTCCTGTGGATACTTCAATATCAGCACAGACGCTCCCTATGGGAATGTTATCACATGTATGATTACACAACATTTGAGTGGAAAATAAATATTAGAACTTAGTCTAATCGGGGCAAAATAATTACACACCATGCCTGCATAGACATCAGTATCATTGCACAGCATCCCTGTGAACACGACATAATGATCACACACAATTTCCTGTTGCATTTTTAACAGTAGTCCTCGGTTTACTTCACTAGTATCACACACCGTTCCTGTAGGGGCTTCAGTATCCTCACACATAAACTGCAGGATTTTCAACACTATCCCACCACATATTTTCACAGACTTCAGCATTATGATACGATATTATAAGTAATTATAACACGCCTGTACACAAGTGTTTCTAGGCGCGACAGGGAGGTAAACAGAAGGAGGACAAAACACTGATTTTACTAGGCCTTATGTCATTCCGATTGCGCAAGTGCGGGGAAAGGGGTGGGGGGCCACGGGGCAAGGGAGAAGTGCAAGTGATTTAATAAGTGCTGCCGGAGAGTGGCTCATAAGTTCAGAGAGAATGAACTGTAGGGTTACAGATACAGACCCTTGAGTGCTGGGGGAGCCCGTGGCAGTGCAAGGGCAACTGGACATGCAGGAGCCTGGGCCTGAGTTCAGAGGGTGGCCAGGTGACAAGTGCTTGGGGCAGTCAGGGACATCAGCAGGGGTGAGGAAGAGAGAAAGCGGAAGCGAAAAGGAAGGTCTTGAGTTGCTTCCGGAACCGGGGTGGTTCTGCTCAAGTTTTAGAGAGGCAGGGAGGTTGTTCCAGGGGGAGGCCCCAGCAGAGGAAAGAGATCTGCCCCTCACTCTGGTTGGAGAAGCATCTGACCCTCAGAGAGTTAGAGGTGAATGAGCGAAGATCTCGAGAAGGAAGATATTTAGGAAGAGAAAGTTGGAGTTAGTGTGGTCCCATGCCCCAGAAAGCCTTGTGGACGATGCAATAGATCTTCAACTTGATCCTTGCAGCCACAGGGAGCCAGTGGATAGATTTTCGAGCTGGAGAGATACAATCCCTGGGCTTGAGGCAAAGGACAAGTCTTGCAGTCCTGTTCTGGATACGTTGTAAAGGTCAAAGAGTAGAGACAGGAAGATTTAGAAAGAGGCTGTTGCAATAATCAAGCCTAGAGAGGACCAGGGCTCTGGAGACAGTGAGCTTCTAGGGGAAAGTGAAAAAAGGCAGAATACATCTGAGGAGGTTCAGCTGATAGTGTGACTTCTTAGAGATGTCAGAAATGTGAGGAGAGAAGGAGAGGGTGGAGTCGAAGATGACACCAAGGTTCTTAGCCTCACAGGAGGGAGTAGGAAGAGGGCCCAGGGTGAGTGTTGAGAGATGGAGGAAAGGCGGGAGGAGATGTCCTGATGAGGAGGATATCTGTCTTGCTGGCATTAAGGCAGAGATCATTGGCAGCACACCATTCCTGAAATGCGGCCAGACAGTCTGGTATGAGAGAAGGAGCCGAGGTGGCTGAGGGGAGCCTGAAGGAGAGCTGGGTGTCATCCGCATAGGTCTGAAAGTTAGAGCAGAATGGAGTGATGCGGTGGGCAAGAGATGCCAGGTAGTGGTTGAAAAGCCAAGGAGAAAAGTTAGACCCCTGGGGACCAACCACAAGTAGAAAGAGCGATAGAAGAGAGGAAAGACCCCAGCTGGACCTGGGAGGGTCGGTCAGTGAGAAAGGAGGTCAACCAGGCTGGGGCCTGACCAGTGATACCCAGGTTGTCATGGAGACAATTGAGCAGGATGGCATGGTCGACAGTGTCAAAAGCAGAGGATAGATCGAGGAGAATGAGGGCAGAAGGAAGCTTAAAGTCAAGATTAGAGAGCAAGTCTTCACGGGTATTCAGAAGAGCAGTTTCCGTGCTTCTGGCAGCTCTGAAACCAGACTGGTGGTCGTGAAGGCAACTAACAGATTCAGTATGCAGATTACGCTGGGCGATGGCCAGCTTTTCCAGACGTTTCCCCAGGAAAGGAGTGATGGAGATCGGGCGATAGTTAGCTGGGGAGGAAGGTTTGTCAGAGGGCTTCTTAATAAGGGGGTGCACAGGGGAGTTCTTAAGGGCGAGGGGAAGATTCCAGTGGCAAAGGAGTGATTGCAGAGATCGGCCAAGGCTGGAGCAAGGGTCAGTGGTCCTTGATGGTTCTGGATGAGCAGGGGAGAACCTGCTTTGACAAGACTTTCATAGATTGGACTTGTCTAGAAACTTTCAGGGGTGAACAGGGGAAAGGAGGAAGAGAAACGGCCGAAGACGGGCCAGGGGTGGTAGAGGAGGTGGAGGAGGTTGAGGAAGAGAGTTGACGGAATGTCCTGAGTTTTAGTGGTGAAATGAGAGCCCCGGGTCTTGCAGAGGGCCTGGGAGGAAACAGGAGAGGTAGAGACTGCAACAAGATTAACCAGCACCTTGCAGATTTTGAGAAGTTTGGCTGAGTTGTTAGATGCCGCAGAGAAGTGGGCTTGGATGTAAGATCTCTTCTTAGAGGGGACAGAGCGTCTGTACTGCCTTTGGAGCAGGCAAGTTTGTCAGAGGGTGCACCTGATGCCCTCCACTTCCTTTCGGCTGCCCACACTTGCGTTTTACGGGAGGCAATGACTGAATCGTACCAAGAGTTGTACTTTGATGTAGGCTTCAGACGGGTCCTCATGACGGGGGCAAGGACGTCAAGAGTGTTGCAGATAGAGTGAGGAAGGTTAGAGAGGGCTGTGTCAGTCAAAGGTGTAGGAGAGAAAGTAGCAGAGAGAGAAAGAGATTGATTTTCATAGGACACCATCCTTAAGGGTGTTTCAATGTTGCTCCATTTCATAGGGACCTCAGTTTGTTCATACAGCATACTTGTGAGGCTTTAAATGCCACCACAATCCATCCTTATAGAAACTTCAACATCACATATCCTTTCACACCATCCCTATAGAGACTTTCATGCAATTACATATCATCATGCAGGGTTTTAAATAGCATCATACGCCAATGTTAGAGGCCTTGAGCACTGTCAAAAACCATACCTTTGGTGCCATCAACCATGCGCTGTATGTAATTTAATCCCAGGACCCATGTTGGAGGTTCCAAATAACCCCTTTTTAATCTTAATATTATAACACAAACTCAATGAAAATGACACTATCATTGCATGCCTTGTCAGATGGACTTTGAATAAAATAATAATTTATGGAATTCCGTATCATCCCAAACACCTGTGGGAACTTCAGTATCATCAGTCCTGTGATATTATCACCACACACTAGCCCCTAAGGGACGTCAATATCTTCACACATCATTCTTATGCAGACTTCTACAACACCACCATACACCCTGCCCAGAGGGCCATCAGTATCTTCACACAACTTCAATGTGAAGATATCCGTATTAACGCACACTATCCCCGGAATGGATCTCATCACACTCCTGGCATCTTAAATATAAGCACACAGCATCAGCTTCAGTATCACCATGAAGATGTGGGTTTCAATGTCAATATCACGACACAACAACGTTCTGGGGACTTCATTAAAATTACACATTGTCACAAAGGTGATGCAGTTTAATGTGCTAATATTAGAATCTGGCCCTCAGCTTTTAAGTTTTGACATAGGCTAATAGATCAAGGTATTTGATAATGCATCTCTAATTAGCCTTTGCCTTTATAAAGTGCATTTTGAGGGGTGCTTCAGTTCCCACTGAATAGCATGGAAATGCATACGGCTACAGCAGTCAATTATTATATTTTGCCAAAAATGGAAGATTGATTTTTGAACAAAGACAAGTGGCAGCTTATGACTGACAACACGTCGTTCTTTTATGCTTTTCACCTCAGACATGATATGAATGGTCTTGTCTGAAAGTTTATTTGATATATATTGAAATTATATTTTTTTCGGGAAACAGTTCAAAGCAGTCATCTGTTGGACCCTCCAAGTGAATGTGAAATGATTTCATTGACCACAATTTTGCTAAAAGGCCTTTTGGGTGAGAGGAAAGATCAGAAAAAGAATTGTACGGTTTACAAGAAATGGGGGAAAGAACATTAACATAGCATATTTGGCACAGCTAGGACACGTGTATAGCGAAGCAGTGGGGCGGGGGTGGCATGTTGAGGGTCCAAAGAGAGCAGTGCACAGTCTCAAACGGGGTCAACACGTGGGTTCGTGGGATGGGGTCAGCACACAAGCTCAGAAAGCGGTATGTGTACTTGTGAGCTCCAGGAGGCAATGCACAGGCTCTGATGAAGACCAGTATAAGGGAACAGGTGGATGAAAACCCAGTTCAGAAGTATTAGTAAAAAGAAAAGAAATCTAAAATTTGGACTAACAGAAAGCCCTCTTCCAAGGCATGCATTTAGGTCATGACGTTGTTTTCAGGAGAAAAAGTGTCAGAGTCCTACTGGGCAAAATCGTTTGTCTCATGGGGAATGGAGGAGGCCCTTTTCAGTGAATGGGTGAGGGTAGCAAGCTCAGGGACCTAGGCTTACAGAGGCACAACCTGGACCCAAGGCACTGTTGAGAGGGTTCTTCAGAGACTGCTCTGGTGAGGGATTCTGGGAAGCCAACCTAAAGGTGCAACCAGTTTCACACTTAAATCTATGACCAAGCTCTCAATGATAGGGTGGCTGAGCAATGTGGCTTAGACTCAAGAGGAGGTAGGCTTAGTGTTGAAGTAGAGTTAACGTATGAAACAGGTACACACGGGTAAGTACAAAAATGTTCTATTTATCTGCACAAATGAACACACTACTGGTAAATCACCATCATATATATATATATATATATATCCCACAGTTTGGTAATTCAAAATTGTTACCGACCCCTTTAGTTTACAACACAGTCTACATGACCAAAAAGGATTCCTGATGCAGACTCCACCACATTTGGCTCGGTAAGGTAGCTCCTTGTAACTTAAGGGCTTCACACCCAATGCAAGTCGGACGAAATAGGTGTGCATAAAGCGAAATACATTACCCTGTGACTCTGACTTGCGACCACCACAGACCCCCACGAGACAATCTGTGGGGGTGACAATGCTCATTGCATGCTCATTGCATGCTTTGCTGTAGGAGGTTCAGACTGCAGGATCGAAGCTCCCATTAACGGTTAGAACCGGTTCAGGCAGACACCCAAGTCAGAGCAAAGACTGCTCAAATGTGTTCCCAGCAGCACATGAGAACCCCTCAAGAGCAGCTGGCAGGAGAGGGCATTACTGTCATCGAAGAGGATAGGATTGGCCAAAGCCAAGGAGCAGTGTGTTCCAACAGGCCCTTGAGAGACTGCAGCAGCAGGGTGGTGAGTACTCCAGTGTCCTGCTCTCCCTTCTTCCCAAATAGTTGGTGTAGCATACACTGCAAACTGTCGGTTTAAAAGCTTCTCCAAAAGATTGTCACTTCAAGGCTTTTAGAATGAGGCTCAGTACACACGGGCACCCCTCCGTGCTCCCAGTTACCCCCCACCCCACCCATGCATCACCAACTGACACCTACCAGTTCCTGTTTTTCTGCCTATGTGGTTGGATGTGGTAAGTTAAATTAAGCTACTTCTTCCTGTAGCTATTGTCATGCAGGAAGACTTAGCCATGCTGTCTTCATGCTGGTGGGCTCTTAACAAAGAGGGTCAACCGGGAGCAGGAGGAGCCTGAAGGATTGATGGAGGGAAGGGCTGAGTAGAACTAGCATTGCAGGGAGCCATTTCATCACCTACTGCGCCGGATGGCGATAGACTCCAAGCGTAGATAGATGTAGATGAAATCTGTTTGAAAACCTCTTACTAACGTCATCAGGGTAGATGCTGAGGTGTCGGAGCCGTGCTAACTACTTTCATGCCGGCACACTGCTTACCACTCCTCACCGGGCGAGTGAAACTGCAGCCACCATTCTCCTCTTACCGTGGCCACTTCGCGGCAGGCCCAGCACACAACTGGAACGAAAAATGGCGGAGGAGCAGAATACAAACTGCATGATTCGCCACCTTTGCACTTCTACCCTAATTTAAAAATTGTCAGATAAGTGCTTTTCTTGCCTATAAAGCATAGTTGCCATTAGAATCGCCATACATTTGCTAACTGCACATTCATGTTATTTATGTTCTGGTTTGGGGGCTTTAATGGGTTAGTATGCAATCAGCTGCTGAACAAAGTAGGTGTCCGATTGCAGCTAACCTTAGCCTCACGGGTGACATGATGTAGATGGATTTATGTACTCTTTATGTAGAAGTGAATGCACCTGAACACTACCTTCTTAAATCTCTCCCAACTCTGTGAATAAAGTGGGGAAACGTGAGATTGAAGTGGCACTTAATGGCCACCAGCGACCTTCTGGTGCACAAAGGCTGTTAAACATCTTTGTGGGTGCTGGTGGAGATTGGACGGTCTTAATCAATTAGGTGTAAAATGTTCTGAAAACAGGTGGCAAATGCTGGTTAGGTATGGACTGTCCATTTTGTTCACCCGTCAGTTTTTCGTTATACATCTCTCCAGGCTTCACCTTGTACTTCAATAGTGGCTACAGTTCATAGACCTGTTCCAATTTACCAGGCTGCATCTACGTCCAGCTACAGTGGAAGGAAATAAAATCTCCCTGCTGGAAAAGTGACTTGCGGTATGTGTAAGCACTTAAATCGCTTGCAAATGTCAAATACTCTGTTAGACAAACTCATTACTGAGGGTATTCAATCAGAAATATATTGATTTGTGTGTTTCAATGTACAATACTAAAATTCATTAATGATTTGGGACTTCTTTTTTTTTTAACACACCAATAGCCTAAAGGGGCTCTGTGTACTATACAACTACCTGTCTGTGGGAATGTTGAGGCCTAATGGATAGCAATGGGATAGTTGACTGTACCTCTGATGGCAGGGTGTTCCAGATTTTGGCTGCTTAAAAAGCAAACAAATGTTCACCTTTTAGAAGAGAGCAGGTGAACAACCCTTCTTGGGTTTCAAAGTAGGGAAAAAACGATTTCTTGCCACCACATTCACCTGCGATGACAAGGTCATAAGGGCATGTAGAGCCCTTTTTTTAAATGTTTTATACAAAGCCGGAGGGGTGAGATGACCTGAAGTACTCCTATTTTTTTCTCCCGAACAGTATAAGGTCAGTCTTTGAGCCATTCATCTGTAAATGATGTCTAATCCAGGATTAAACAGACCAGTCACGTTCTTGCAGTACTGTGAATTCCCCCTCAATTCCCATAATCTCATAGTAAATTTGCATGGATCTGATAGTATGGCAACAGAACTTGTACGATTTGTCTTCCATTAAAGGTAAGTTGGTCGGTACAATTTTGCAACTATGCCAAGTTCAAGTGAGACGGGGTTCAGTGGGAGAGGCATTTGGGAGCTCTTAACAGTAGCAATGATTGAAGGCTGAGTGGCATATTGTTTGTTTAAATGTTTGTCTCCTACCACAACCATTGTTTATGTGAGATGTCACTCTGATCTTGCATGCTTCCGCGCAGTAACCTCTGATTTGTTTCCTCCACAGGCCGAATATTCAGAATTGGTTGAAACGTTGTTATCAAGTCAGCAAGATCCGCTAATTTACCAGCGTTTAGCAGATGCCTTTCACAAGCTCACAGCAAGCAGCACTCCTCCCACGCTGGACCGTAAGCAGAAGATGGCCTTCCTAAAGAGTTTAGAAGAATTTATGGCAAACGTGGGCGGCCTCCTCTGTGTAAAATAAACCACGGACTATATTCCTAGATGAGACCCTTTCTACAAAGTGCACTGAAAGATGCTGAAAGCTGACTGAATTCTGTTCCTGGGTTGGGGGACCTCTTGGATATTGAGTGTTCTTCAATACGCTAACACAAGGTGGAATAGACTGTCAACTTGAAATCAGCCTCTACAACTTTGTTAACCACAATCTCACAATTGTGTGTTGTACGGAATGAATGGTATACAGACTTTTTAAGAGAGAAATTCCATACATGTGCAAATAGATGGGGCACAGTAAAACTATTCAGTGCCTTTTTCCTATTGGCTGAAACTATACACATATGGCTAGATTGTCTTCAAGAGTTGTTTTTGGTTACTGGAGAACTGGTTAGACTGAATGTGCGGTAGACACTTAAAAACTGTAAATGATGGAGCAATCTAAGCTATATTTTTCCTGCCTGAAGGCTACAAGTCCAGTCAAGTGAACACACCAAATGGTATTTTTTAACTTCTGTAGGCTATTTTTTACATCTGCCATGTGTTGCATGTATTGTGTAAAGCAGGTTACTACTTTTTGTTCTGCCTAAAGTTCAAAGGAAAAAAGGTGTATATTTTGGTTTCCTAAAATGAGCTTTAGGAATCGTCGCCGTTTCTTTGCCTTAATTAAAAAGAAGAAAGATATATAGTTTTGGTAAGCAATCCAAGGCAATTTTTGAAGCTTCACATGGGGATATTCATTGTTGGCCTCGAACTGGGGTGTCTCTGCAGCGCCTTTTTGTTGTCATATTTGTTATCTGGGAGTGTGGCTCATTTCAGTTTCCGGTATGGTTTTACTTTGTTTTTCTGAACACTTACAAATTCAGCACATATCTCTGTTGGACTGTTTGCTTGAGCAATAAGGTTTCATGGGGAGTTATTTGTGTAATACACGCACTATTTTTAAGTTTGGGCATTAGAGATCATTGTGCTAGCCTGCGCTGTTTGTTTTCAATGTAATTTTTAAATTTGTATAAAATGTACAGTATATTCACCATTTCAGTGCCGTGTGTAGCAGAAAAATTGCAACTCTGTGCCATCTTCAGCAGTTCATCTCAAGCCCAATAGTATCGCCCTGGAATTCCAAACTGCAGAATCTGCGGTTCGGTCCTGTGTACATGTTCTCAGTTCATGCATATAACGTTTAATTTTAAATTCCCTCAAGTGCCGTCACTTTCACTGCATTTCGTGAGTTTGGCCCACTGTTGCAGTAATTCTTGGCTGAAGTAGAGCCTTGTTTGAAAGACTTTCAAGTTTCAGCTAAAGCCCATTAAATGGATGTTGGCACACTGCGCTCAGGTAATGACAATAAAATACCTAAATTATATTTATAACACTTTCTACATCAACCGAGTTATCATGTACTGAATGGCCTGATGCTGCAGCAGTGAAACAAGCAAGTTACCATTGGGTGAATTTGCTGTTCCAAACTACTTCCATTTGGATACATTTTGAGGCAAATACTGCTGAGGTGCTTGTAAATGAAGTTGCCAAGACCCTGTGGATTTAGGTTTTTCCAGCTCCTTAAATGTAGACCATGGAATCCTTTGACTAAGGGATCGATAGTGCAAGACCCAGCTATGACACTGGTCAAGTTGGTGTCCTACCAAGAGTTCCGCTTTGAATGAAGATCGCACAGAACTTGCCATTCCCAGTATGAAGAGCTGTTGAGTACAGTAAGGTGTCTCCTATGCAGGTTCAATTGGCTAAAAACGTTGACCCATCCACTACAGTTTATTATCTCGTCTAAAATGACCTGCTCTACCTTTTTTCTGTTTTAGGGACTTTCCCTATCAAGCAATTGTTGAGTAGTTTATCAATTAACTTTTCAACTGCTTAATTTGTATGGTATGATACTAACTACATTACCAAGACTTTTATTCTAGGGGGATGATAGTGAAATGTCTTTTTTGTTCTTTTTAGAAAGATTGATTATATACTGTGTTCCTCTTGGGAACACCCACCTTGAATCTTAGAAAATTGCCTTTGTACACTGAAAGCTGCATACAGTGATGGCTGACGTGCTGGAATTCAGGGTGGCTTGAAAGAGATGGGTGTTGCTGGTCAGCTACTCCTGCCACAAAACTATCATTGAATTCAATTCTACCCGAATGTTCAGGACCACAGGGGTCACAATGTGAAGACATATCTGCTATTACAGGAGACGGTATACACATGTGACTTGCACAGCCTTGCACTGCCTGGACATTAGGGCAGAGTTTGAAACCCCACTGTGTTTGTTGCAAGCATGATGTTTAAGTGATAAATGCACGGAGCAACACATGTTTTGTTTTTAGCTGGTTGTATAGGTATGGGACCTAACGAGATCTACCAACATACATCTTGGAAAAAGTTACGTTGCTGTAGTTTGTATTTGTACTGCATTAGGTTGTACTGTACTCTTTAGTCATTTTTTAAAAAATGTTTCTTTGACGTTTATCATGGCCAGTACATACAGTGATGTGTGCGAGTGAGCATAAAAAAAGCATACATAAAGAACAACCAGCAATTATTTATTTGCCAACTGCAAGCTATTTTACAGAAGTTTAATTGTGTTCCTCAATTGCTCCCAATTTGTACATAGTAGAAACATTTTTGTATCGCTACAAGTGAAGCCAAATGGTCAGGTGATCCTAAAATATTGAATGTTGAAACTGTACGCAAAAAGACATAAATTGTGCAATACAGCACATGTGCATACGAGTGGAATTGACTCTAATTGTAAACAATGTATTATATACAGTGTAATAAATAATGGTCAATGGCTAGGCAGATTTGTTATAAAGAATGATACTTTTCACACGTGTTTTAATTTTGAATAAGGATGTAATTATTTAAGACGGTCTCCTAATTGTTTTTAAATTTCATAGTGGCATACACAAACAAAGCCAAGTTGTTTACAAGATCCCCAAACCAAATTTTTATAAATGCATGTTAGTGTATTGATTAGTGTAACAATTCACCATAATTACCTTTTTTCAAAGTTCTTGTTCGTTTATACATTTAAATGTATTTGGTCATTTTGATTGCAATCAAAGGGCTGTAGTTGTCTGCTTCTTACTTTTTATCTTTTTTTGCTTTGCATAGTGCATTTACTTTCTCTTTCGCAGTATTGGTACAGGGGAGTGTAGCAGACTGTTTTTAGCCAAAGATTTCGTGCATGTTACCTACTCTATAATGGACTTACAAGATAGATCACTGAATCAGAGGGGAGAGAACTGCTGTAAATGCAGGTCCAGTACTGTATGAGAAATTAGTAGAACGTGGCAGTCCTAAAAGTGTTGTTGCTTGTAGACCGAACCAGAAGCTGCTTCTCAAAGCTTTTAGAAAGAAAATCGCAGTTGGTTCAAAAACATATGCACCCATTGCTGACTTTGCTCTGTTCTGTTATCCCTTTCCACTTAGGACATTTGCACTCCCCTCTTTGGCATTGTATGCCAACCAGTGTGTGCCAAGTAAAAAAGTCTAAGTGTCATAGTTCGTCACAACTTCCTTAATTATGCATGCATCTTTAACCTAACAAAAAACTAAGTTTGGTTTACAGTAAAGGCTTCTTGCCTTTGGAGAACTGGTGTTGCTATCTCTGTAGCAGCCATCTGAGGTGGTCATGGGCAGTTCCTTACCACGTTGTCTGCAGCAGTTACAATGCAAAGGTAGAGGTGTGAATCCTGTGTTAGACCGCTGATTTGCAGAAAAACTCTTGATTCCAGTTAAGACTAATAATCACCCGTTTTTTTAAGAGACCTATTTTCCCAGACCTACATTCCTTTCAGAAATCTCTTGGTAACCAAAGCCACATGTTTGGAAAATCCTAAATATCTGTAATCTGAGGACTTTTCTTTAGACCATAACCACTTAGTACCAGAGGGTTCCTAAACTAGTGGTCCTCAATTCTTTATAAGCCACCACTTAGAAATCGCCAGATTCAAGCACCCTCTGATACCTGATTCACAGCAAGTCCGATGTTAAATGTCACCCAAGGAACCCACAAACTTGGAGAAGTTTGTAGTACGCCTGATCCATATAATTTCAAATCCCCGCCTCTCAATTCTGAAGAAGGGCTGTACATTTCATTGAACAACATACTCAAACTTTAAGGTTCTATAGTTTAAACATTCAACAGTTGACTTATGCCCACTGTGCCTTCATTGCTACCTTCAGCAGGATCACATTGGCTGGCAGATCACAGGTGCATTGCGACGTTTATAACTTTCACATCAAGCCCTTTATAAAGTGAAACATTTCTTTGTGCCTGAAGGAGACATAGAGGTGATTGCATATTAATGGATGTTCTTGTTAATTGAGCCACAGCCATGTCTTATGTTTAGTAGGTGCATTTATTTGAATGACTGCACTTGCTTACAAATGCACAATAAATAAAATTAAATGTGAATCCAGATGGAGAAAAAGGCATTTGCTTTATATTCGAAACCTGTTTTCTTGATTTCAGTCTGCGCTTTAGCAGTGTAAGCTCCTATCTCACAGCACTGTTCACTACTTACTCAATGCTGGCTTGTTTGTCTGTTCAATCATTCAAAGGTCTGCCCCCCTACCAAGCAAATTTTTTTAAAAATCCACTACTACACATAAAACGCAGATTCTTTTTAAAGTTGAGGATTTATCATGTGCATGCCAGAACTTTAAAATGTCAGCATGACATGGTAAATGGATTGCAGGTTCTAGCTGCTTTCGGTGAAAGAACCATGCTTTTCCTGGGAGTGCCTACTTTCTCACTATCGGTGCACACATTATTCAGCGCTCCTAGATAGCTCTGTTAAAAGAAAATGCAGTATTACTGAAACTGCTCACATCCAGCCAGTATTACTGCAAAGACTTCAGACTCTTGCTGGCAAATGTTTAAAGTTAACACCACTTGGTGCTGTACAACCGGTGCCAGAGGAACTCCAAAGTCAAAGTTATTACTTTTTATTTTGTGCCTTAGACAGGCATAATGTCTTAAATATGTTTTAAACCTTTTCAGTGTCATAGAGTTCTTCACTCTCAGCTAATTAAAGAAAACCTCTGCACAGATGGAGGAATATTGGAACTATTCAGAGAATATACAGTGCATCTGTGGTTTGTTGTGAGGTTTCTGCATCGTTTACTAGACCCTGGCTTTAGGTCTGAATTGAAATGTGACCGTGTCCACAAATGTTTCTCGAGCCTAGTAGTGGTTTGTCCCTTCTCCATGGCACCTGTGTGTGCCTATGCAAGACTGGTATCTATTTAGGGCTGGTCTCTGGATTGTGGGGTTGATAAGCCTGCAGTTGGCTGTTAAACTTCTAGTCAGATTTTACAGATTCCACAATGAACTGTGTTGGATACCATCCAGGGATATGGATGCCTCTCCTCCGGAGAGGGTTCTTAAGATCCATGCTAGTCTATTTCCCCATCATAATGACAGTCGTGCAAATCATGTGTGTTGGCCCACATGCCAGGCTCAGGATGACTGATACAAAACCAGTACTCCAATCGGTGACATTTGGACATTACTCCTCATTGGCTTACTCTAGTGAATTTCAGATTGAAATCTCTCTGAAAGGGTTGCCACGTATGACAACTAAATACTTTTTTTCACAATTTTTCAAGACTTGGTGGTCGACACAACTTCAAAGATTCCTTTTTGTTTAGAAATGAGCATTTGATTTTGCATTGGCCCACCTTCTACCGTATTGTCCTTTGTGCTGTTAGTGCTGCATTGAAGCTAAGACAGTCGCTGCTGGCTGCACCACAAAACTGGCCAACTGGAACTCAAATCTCACCTCTCTATAGCTATTGATTAACTTCAATTCCTGGTTTATTAGACCTGGCCACTCTCTCACATTGACATAAAAAAACACATGTTAAGCTGGCAGTCTACCAGAGTGCTCAGTACAGCTAATAGTTGGGGTTTTGCCACAGGGTATTAAGAGGTTCAACTGCCCAATTTACATGTGCAGTTGATGTTATGCCTTTCGCATGCTATGCTGCAGAACCTGGCCTCTGTTTCGCTCTGTTGAAGGAACATACAAGAACACTTGGTGCATTTCCTTTATTGCTTACAGAGGCAATAAAGCACAGTTTTGACAGATCGATGCATGTTCCCAGCCACCATCTCGTCTGCCCTCTACTGCCCCTGCAATCCCCCAAACAGAATCCTGCACAGAATAGGATGTTGATTTAGAGCTAGCCACAGTTACATGCAAAGCACTTAAGCCCAGAATTCAGGATTGAATCTTCTTACCCAGAAAGCTGCCTTTTTAGTTATCTCAGATTTGGAATCTGTGACCTCCAACCTCTCGCCACTTCACTTCTGAGGTATGCATCATTTTACAAAAATAAGGTGGTAGTGTCCTTCCTTTTTTAATAAGATTCTCAGATGAGCACAAGAATGCCCGGGCATCCAATTTGCTGTGGATAGTTTCAAGGATTTCATGCTTAATTGTGATTCATGCCAGCCCTCCAGAAGGGTTTTTGAATTTACTAGTAGAAACAATTAAACCTCTTGGGCCTGTAGGCAACATGTTCCCTACTAAGAAATATACAATGTTGTCACATAAGTCTTCCTGCCTTCCATGAACATTACTCTCTGGGTACCTAATTAATGCACTATGCCATCCTGTCCAATCTGTCAGCCTAATCTGGTTTATATGAGGTTTAATAGCACTGTCTGAACGGTAGTATATTACAAATGATGTCTTCTGCACCAGTCTCTTTCCCATTAGCAAACCTAGATGTATAGAGGTTTATAGGGTGCTCCCCATCTTCCAAACGCAATGAACTCTGTAGTGACTTCATATTTGACCTGCCCAATTTGCACTGCGGTGAAGATTAGGCATTCATTTAGGATTCTTGCATTGCACTGCTTTGATTTCAACAGCATTTGGAAACTGCTTCTCAGCCTTCATAACAATTACAGATTTATATGGTAGATGATGAATGGCAATCAGATGTATGCTACCAGAATTACCAAGGCAGCTTTTTGTTTAACAGCCACAGCTAAACCCAAACACAGTTCAGTGGTGTTGAAAAATGAACAGACCAGCCTCAGTTGGGTCAACTTGTAGTTTAGGTTGGGCAGGGGCTTTGTGAGTCAATGGCCCAACCCTACTGCAACTGGACATACCCAACCTTATTATGAACACTCTTGACTCTTTAAGAGAACATTGGTTAAAATTGCCCTTGCTGATTTGTGATTTGCTGTTTCCGTATGCCACATGCAAACCATCTTAATCACGATGTTCAACGTTGAATTAAATTACCCTCTCACAAGACTTTGCAACAACTCATGGAGCTCAGTTCACAAACGCTCCACTCAGAATGAATGAGAAGCCGTAGCAGGATTTCTATTTCAATCAGATGGGCCCTCACACCCAAAGACGAAGTAACATGTAAGGAGTTGCCAGTCTGTTTATTCTGACGGATCCCCTGGTGAAACACGTGTTGTATATGGAAAACCAGGTGTATGTGTTTTTTCAATGATCACCAAAACTGAGTCATCATCTCAGTCGCCTTCCAAACTTGCCACTAAATAGCTAGTGCTATTTATGTTTATGCACACAGTGTTTGCTAAGGTAGAGTACTTCAAAAAGAAACCTTGCCTTAGGCTAACATTGTGAAATCCATCACCACCCAGAACGTTCTTCTTGATTTAAACCATATGTTAGCGTTGTGGACGTTTCGTAATTGTTTACTTTGCGATTGACCAAAAATTCTATTGAGCTCTCATAACAATGGAAGCACAAATGTAGGCACTAGTGCCAGTGCCACAATGTGGCATTTTTAGCTATACATTTCAAATTGTACAGAAATGTGAGACTGCTTTTTCTTAGTAAAATACCAAGGATTAAAATGCATTTAATTTCTGCACTGCCGTTGTACCTCTAGGGATACCCTTTCATCATTTCATCTTAACTTTTCAGCAATAAAACGATCAGTAACCGGTTCAAGCTGAAAACCAGCCTTTTGTTTCAAGCTGTGTATGTAAAGTATTATTGAGAAATTCCTAGAACTGATTATGTATTTTTTTCATAAAAAGATCCAGAAAAGATGTGGGGACTGTTTTTCACTAAAGAATGTTGTTATATATTTTGTGTGTGCTGTCTTTTTGTTATCCAAATGCTGAAGACCATATCTCATTTTACTATATCCTTAAACTGCTGATGGTTGCAATGAAAAAAAAATGTTAGTGATGGAATGTATATTTAATAGAGTGCTTTATTCTTGATTCGCTGTTGAAAAGCAATGTTTGATGAACGGCTTCAAGGTTATATTTATGTATTAAACCATGTGACGGCCACAAAACATTTCCAGTAAGAAGGGTCGTTGTTGCGCCCCACTACAAGGAGAACACGCATGCCCAACTAAAGAATTCAGGAAGCACAAGCTGGACAGAATTACATTCCATTAAAATAATCCAGCTGCGCTTGCAGGAAACAAAAGGCACACAAAATAAAAACCGTCCTCAAACTCATAGGTACAATTCATTAAAGGCACTCCACATTGTGTCCAGGTAATAATTTTGTTTGATAGCATACACACCCCTCTTCGTTGAAGGTAATATTCACAAGGCCCAGAATCCAGCCTTCACAAGATGGTTTGGTGGGTGACTGCCAGTATTGCAGGTCATTACTTTGCCATGAGAGCCCTGTAACGCCACAGTCTGCAACTATCTTTGGCATTTCCAAATTCTGTGGGAGAACTTCAAGGAGGGCGAGTAGTTGTCCTGAGGTAGCTTGTTTCCAGTGATATGATCAATGCATGTTGGAACACCTTCTGCCTCACCACCCCCTAAAGTATGTAGGAGTAAACCCCCTCCCCCCAGTTTCTTTGTGGCATCAGCACCGGTTTGAGTCAAAAGATGGTCCTTTGTTTAATGTAGCACATATCAAGCCCTGATCAAGCCCTATTTCCATATTCTGCAAGTGGAAGCAGACCCTGCGCCGGCCAGGTGATCAAATTTTTGGTCCAACTTTTCAGACCAATAATCATTAAGTTTGTCCAGGCCCACATGTCACCCTTTCTTTTGTATCTACTTATACAGCGCTGATGCTGAAAGTGGGTATAGGTCCGACGGGAAGAATGGTAGGCAGTCTCCCCAGTGTAAAGTTGTGGACTGACAGCAGGATTCCACAGATGCTAGTTAAGGGTATGCAGTGGTTAAAACGGCCTGCCTTAGGTTGTGTGTGTGTGTGTATACATATACACACACACACCTTTATGATAAGGCTCGAGGGGTTGGCAGGTGGTATGGTGCAGGTAAGGGGGTGCTCCATAACCAAAAAGGGTAGGTCTACCATGGTCGCTCAAAATGAAAAATCTACAATGGCCCAACAATAGTTGCTTTAAACATTTACGTTCCCGGTTAAGATGTTACACCAATTTTACGTATTAAAATGGAAGTTTAAGCTACAGGAAATGAATGAAGGCAAAGGACGGTAGCTTTCCATCGAACTAGCCCTCTTTACCAAATGAAACGCTCTTCTTGGTGTCCTCAAATGCTGCATTATCCAATAGAAATGCAATAGCTTTCATCCACTCGTCTGTATGATTGCCCCAAGCACTCTTTTAGCCCAACCTGAGGAGGCCTACTTGATCACCCGAATTGGAAAATGTGGACAGAGCCAATTCTTCACTTTAAGGATTTCAATCGGGCAACACACAACTTGGTCTTGGCCTAGTATGCAGCGCACGACTGAAATGCTTATCTATATAGATTCAATATTGAGATGGTACACCACTCATATCGCACCCCCTTTTCAAATACCCCGGGTCATAATGGACCATGAACCAGGCTAGTTGGTAAAATACAATATTTATTTATTTATTTTAAAATTCAAAAGAAATCATACACTTTTTAATATGGAGCAGCAATCACCAATGCAGTGATAATTACAATGAGAATGTGAGCAATGCACTGGGTTTAACCTTCTAGTGGAACATATGCACAGCGGAAGAGGAGCAATTTACGATTTAGGAAAGCTAGCACCCAAGTTGCAATGTTCCCTCAACCCACAAATAATTCTGAGTGGATAAACAGAAGCAGCAGGTAATCAGGAAACGGAATCTAAATCTGACCTTCCGTCCCCAAATAAGAGGGGAAAAAACAGATTTTAAACCCCTTGCAATGTTATGACATGACACTCGGAAATTGACAAATAATGAATGTGTGTTAAAAACCTTGAAGCAAATATAATTCCTCACTAAAGCAACAATGCAAAAACACTAATAATCAGAAATAATGGATTACTAAGAGCATACAGTTCGAAAATGAGTGGAAAGTTAAAACATATTGCAGCAAAATGACACGTTGGAAACTTGCAATTTTTAATAAAAACTGGTGCAATACACTGATTTGGGCTGGGGGACAGAGGTTTATCCCATGGATATTCTAGAAGTGAAACTAGGTCTCTAGCTGATAAATTGGAGGAGTTTTACACAGGATATAAAAAGGTGTGCTTTGAATAAAATGAAGCCGTGAAATAGGAAAAGAAATCGGTTGTGACAAGAACAGTTTTACTTTAAACTAGAGCATTTAGGCTAGACCACCAAAGATGGACACAGTAAGATCCAGGGTTGATTCGCTATTTCAACCCTGTCAACCCAGCGTCCAACCCTTTTGAAAACCAGTCCGATCACTCAAAATAGGACTAATGGTTTAGGATTACACAACACAAAATTACTAAAGAGATGGTGCTAGCACTAAAAATCAAGGGCAGGGTTGCAAGAATGAGTGACAGTTTCAACAAGTTATAAGGATAGGATGAGTTGGAGAATGCAATAAGGACCAAATCCGGGTATACTATGGATTTCTATGGGGTGGTGATTTATACTTGCAGTCCACCTTTTAGTTTTGGGATTTTTGGACCGTCAATAGGTTCTGGTCACCACACGGTGGTGTGCTGGGCAGTTCTGGTCATCGGATGGCAGTGGACTGGAATGGCAATTCTGGCCACTGGATACTAAAGGTCAGCTGGATGGCAGCAAGCCAGGCTGGTTCAGGTCGTTTGCCAAAAGAATACCACAGTGTTCCCCTTTTTAATGGGAGATTAGTGGGTTTTCAGAATTGAGGCCTTGCTGGGAATAGGATCAGCACTGCTTGGGCTTTGTAGTGGGCCCTGGAGTATGGTCAGCAATGCCTTGGCCTTGTAATTGGGATCTGGAATCTAGATGATGAATGGAACAGGACGCCGACGCAGGAAAATCAGGAAGAGTGTCTAGAGTCTTGTCAGGAACTCTTATTTATTATGCATAGTGACATTATCAAAGTAGATGGCTGGGGCTGGCTTAATTAAACACACCTCTAACAACTGGATTGGACAAAGGTGATAGTCTCCACCTCACTCTCAGCTGGTTGGATTTACAGAAAATGTCAAATTTATGATGTGAGTTTTACAATGTCCAAAACCTCCCACAATTACTTTACTTTAAATCATTTTTGCCCTAAATGGCACCTTCATACAATGGAAACATCTAAACACTTACATAAGCAGGGTACATATTTTATGCAGCACATAGCAGTACAATCCTCCAGTTTGTGAGACCTTGTTTCGCCCTTCTACCAGTTTTTCGCACTTTTCAATGAGATTTATATTACTCAAAATCCTATAACTTTATACCTGGGTACGGATTATCATAAGAGATTTATGTACAAAAATGTGCATTAGCAACTTGGATGCTTTTCTTGTAATCCGCAATACCTTGCCATTTTTGTCCCCAAAGTGTCAGTGAATTCTACCATGTCTTAAAAGAAAACCCATATAATCACTTGTAAACGGCGAAATTGTTACATTTTTACGAAATTCTTGCTGCAAAGATAAAAGTCCTTAAAGTTTTTTTTATGAAATGGTCTCTGGAAGCAAATGGCAATCCTTTGTCACTGGACCATTTCTTTTCTCTCTTCAGTAGCCACCAACTGTCACTTCCGCCCTGTGTGGGGTGGGGGTTCCCAGTTTGATTTAAGGTTTTATGGACCCCTCCACTTCACAGGTTAGTGTCCCAGAACTTCTATTGTCCCAGCCTGGAGCACAGACGAATGTCTGACGAGCATGTGAACTTTCTTTGTCTTAGTCCATTCAAAGTTTTTTAAGCTAGCAATTATCACTTTAGTGTCCTGGAAGTTTATGGTGGCTCCCTTCCTTGGGGGGGAAGCTTTAACTCTGCAACCAAAATAACTTGTTTTTGACAGCTTGCAAAAACCCAGCCAAGGCGGTTTAAACCTTTATTTTCTGATATTTGGTCCTGAATTAAAAGAGGTCTGTGGAATAAAATAGCCCATGTATGTATTTTCACCAGCCACAAACCCCTTCACGCTGCTAGGTAATGGCAGGCTTTCCTTCAACAGTTTACTTTTTGAACAGGCATTTTTCTCCTTTAGTTTTGCAAAAGCCCATTTTTACACATGTGGTGAAAACTGTTAGGATTTCCTTTCAAATTTGATTTTTCCATCTGACTTCCCAATATTGCCTTGCAGCCATAGTTCTTTTCTTCTAGGCAGTAGTTTATTTGAAGCACAGATGCATTGAAACTGACATGGCTCAGATAGCTGTAGTCTCTTTTGAACTACTGAGCTTTGATACATGTGTAAAGAAATGAATGCCTTTTCCTGTGTGAGTAAAAGTGAAGCTCCTTGTTGATTTTTCTCAAAGTTGGTTTGACGGGGCCTGTCATTCAGAAATCATGCCTGGTTTTGCTGAAGCACTATGAGATATCCTGGGCATGGCAAGGCCTTATTGATCACAGGGATTTAAGAAAGCACAGATGGAATTAGCGTAAAAGCATTAAAGGTGAAAAAGTTTATTTTTCAATGTTTTTTTTTTTTTTAGCAAAGCAGTGCTGCCTTTTCACTTTCTTCCTTTTGTATATGTCAGAACACACTGGCATGCTCTTTCAGTGTGTCCCCTTGTTCCATCCTGCCCAATGTATGCTTGGCAAGAAGGTGCAGCCATCTTTTTGTTTCTGCAAAATGCCGTTTTGAGGCCATGGCGATCACAGGAGCCAGCGCAGCCATTTTGTTGTTTCTGCGCAAATGCAGCTTGGTGATGTGGGGAAAAATACTGTTGAGTGGGTCAATATATCCCACAACTTCCACATTAATCCAGTTAAGCATGTCATTGCTTTCTGCCTTTACACCTAGCCATGTGTTAAACCAGTGTAGTGAGAAAGTTCTGATATTTCTGCACTTCTGGCAACCCAAAACCTCCCCTGGCGACTGCTTCCTCCCTGACACATAAGGTGATTTTCACATAAGCCCTCCCTGCCCACAAAAGGTTGTAAAGCACTTTTCCATATTTCACGATTTGTTCAGTTTAAGGGGCAACGATAATCTGCTATAAATGTTCAAAAATACATGAAAGATAATTTTTTTTTTCCTCTTTATTTGCATTTGGTTCAATTACATAAAAACACTTTCATGTAAAAACCTTTACAAAATCTTAAAATCATACAATTCAATCAAATCCTATTAAGCTCTAATTCATTCTCGATATAATTACAAAAGCTTACTAGTTCATAAATTAATGGTTCGTGTGATCTTTGCATCATTCTACACCATAATATTTCGAGGCAATCATCAAATTCAGCATTTACAAATTTCATAAATTTTAGTGTCCTTATTTTTTTAAAATGCAGGCAATACAATATTAGATGTTTCAAAGTTTCATAAGGTTCATTACATTTGTTGAAACGACAACCCACATAGCCGTTTGATTCAATCACTTTCCAATACTTAATTCTCTCTCTTGTATGATAGAGCTTGAATCTAAAACAAATGTATGCCTTTTGAGTGCGTTTGCAAGGAAATAGCATAATATGTTCGTATCGAGGAATACGATGTTTCAAGTATGTTCCATATTCCTTGTACAAACTATAACTCTTCATTAGGTCAATAGTTACGCAACAACCCATTTCAAAAAGCTTTTTTTTAGCAAAACAAGGGCGATGTTGTACATCTTCAATAGTGATGTTAACATTATCCAAAATGTGTTGCATTTTTAATTGATAAATGGAAAGGGATTTAGGTAATTGGGCACCCAACGTTTTATTCATATCTATATACAATGAATTAGGAGGTGGATAATGGATCTTAACAAAGTTAGACAATTGTCTCCATTTCCATCGAGTTGAAAGAGAAACCAATCCTAATTCATGTCTAATGATAGCGTTGGGATCCGACATCGGTATAAACATTGCAGATTTCAAAATGGTGCCCTGTAGACTGTCCAGCATAATTGTCATATCACATAAGAAGACGTCTAGAGTATAGAGTATGACACTTTCAAGTTTGTGTCATAAATTCTATTAGCGGGGTTAAAGAAAATTTACAGTATTTTGTAAATATCTTTTTCATTTGGGATAGTAAGGGGCGTGTCTTGTTTTTAATGATTACAGACCATGAGTTAACAGAATTTATGGCTGATAAATTATACCCCAAATAGATAGCACTTTCGACACGACAAATTAGTGTTTCCAATATTTTCCATGTAAAATTGCCTCTTTTGGATTTTACTCCAAATCTCATAATGGCTGTTTTGGCAGGGTTGGGAGATAGATTATGTGCCTTTGCAAATGACTCGAATAATGAAAGTTTGGATTGTAACCCTGCCGGAGTCGGGTCAAATAAAATAATATCGTCTGCAAAGGCAATCCATTTTAGTTGTATGGTCCCAACCTTAACGGAAAATAGATTCCCATTTTCCCAATTCTTACCTAGGTCAGACAGATAAAGATTGAAGAGGGTAGCAGCTAAATTGCAACCCTGTTTCAGTCCAACTTCGGTGCAGATCGGGGCAGTGGTTCCACCTTCCGGAGAGATTCTAATTCTGTATGATGTATCCTTATGTAACTTGATAAGCCAGTACATCAATACAGTTGGAATCCCTATTTTAATCAATTTGTACCACAGCAGATTACGGACAACAGTATCGAAGGCTGCACTCATATCTATCATTGCAATATAGACCGGGTTTGCATTTTTTTCCTTAGCGCCGGTAATGACATGTGATATGATGAAGGCGTTGAAAGTAGTGCTCATATTCTTCCTGAATCCGGTTTGATACTTCGAATATAAGCAATTAGACCCGATTACTCTCTCAAGCTCATGTAATAGAAGAATTGAGAACATCTTTGCCTCAGTATCAATCACTGATATTGGTCGATAATTCTCGGGGCGAGATGGATCACCTTTTTTTAAAAATGGGTACTATATTTGCTGTTCGCCATGAGGGTGGCACATCCCCAGACTTAATAATATTCTCAAATTTGTTTTTAATAATGTGCGCCAAAAGCCCTGGGTCCGCCTTATATAAACATGGAGGAAGGCCGTCTGGGCCTGCAGCTTTTGAATAAGGCAGCCTTGAAATTGCCCATATTATATCATTGCCATTCCACTTAAGCTTCGGGATGCTGGAATAAGCCAGAAAAACATCCGGAATACCTCGAAAATCGCAAGGCAATTGGTATTTGTCCTTGATAAATCTTTCCCATATCTGCTCAGGGATACAATTGGGAGAGATCAATGTAGTACATTATTATCAGATTTCAAGGTGCGCCAAATTACGCGCGTGTCATGAGACACAATGGCGCGAATTAATTCACAGTTTACGTCATTATGTCGTATGATGCGAGCAAATCTTATATTTTGCTTGTATACGGATATAATTTTATTCCGCCTTGCCTTGTAAATCTCGGTACCCGGATTGCTTCTCTTCAAAACTCTCAACTCCCTGTTTTTATCCCTTTTTAGTAATTTACATTTATGATCATATGGATGGATGTTTTCCTATTGTTTTGTGTTTTGGAAAACCGTTCTAGTGCATTGTGAACTATTTCAGAATAGTGCATACAAGAAATATTTTCCAATTCACCCTCCAAGTGTTTAAACCTCTCCATTTCTGAAATCATTTGCTTTACAACAAAGTTACACAACCCTTAATTCCATCTGATAGAATGATAAGGTCGGTTAATTTCAACCGCAGCCAATGCTATATTTGGGGTGAGTATTTGACATTCCATTTGAATAGCTGTGAAAAGTTGAGCATGATCACCCCTCTCAATTTGACCTATTACTAATGGTGCCATTTGCATTGTGAGATTATGAGAGACATATATATAGTCTATCATGGAGTTCATCGTGCCTCGTGCCCATGTCTTTCCAGATTTCGTATCATTGCTGACCATCAAATCCATGTCCCACTCCGTGAGAAGCTCTCTAAATTTAGCTACTCTATTACGAGAAGAAGAGGAGAAATTACGTACTTGGATTTCATTTGATTCCCGGCAGTCACAATTAAAATCGCCTCCTATTATGATTTCCCAGGAGTGGCACCTGTCAGATGTATACAACAAACATGCATCCAATTCGTCTAACATCTCATCAATTGTTAGTGTAGCAGGATTCCAATATAATGAGATTATCAGTAACGAGGAATGCATGCTTGAGGGTATTTTAAAATGAATCCCCAATATACTAGCGGATTCCCATACCAATTCTGCTTCAACCTGGAGAGATATTTTGACTGCGACCACTAAACCTCCAGATGGACGCCCTTGCAAGGATTTCTTTGCGGGCGAAGAATAGGTCAAGTAACCAGGAATCTGAACTGGTTCAATTTTCATCGTTTCTTGAGCAATTATAATTGCTGGTTGCTCTTCAAGTGTTAGTGAACAGTACCATTTCATTAGATTTATATATCCACAGGAATTCCAAGATATAATTTTCATCCATATCTTATTGGGTGGCTATGTGGCGGAATGAGATTTTTGGACATAAAATCGTCGAAAGCATGGGTTCCAGCCAGGGTAACTCTTTCACAGTGGCTATTGATTTCAATATTTCTAACATTTTATTTTCCAAGACTTCCTCAGATTGCATATTAAGACTGCCTACTACCATATCCTTTAAAGCATCCTTGCCTTGGACTTCTAAAAATTCTTTAGCGTCTACCTCGTAGTCAAAGATAGACAGCACCAAGGCCTCGTTTCTTAGTTCCTCACGACTAAAACCAATACATTTCATTATTGCTTCTGAGCTAAGATAGCAAATTGCCCTGTGATTGTTAACCCTTGCCAAGGAAACCCTACTAATGTCTTCAGAATTAATGTTTCTCAATTGTGGTATTCTTGAGAATACAGAGAAGATAAGGGAGCGATTGATACAATTCCTCCCAGCTCCCCTGCATCACCCACAAATCCGATAATATGCTGTCTTTCAGATTCCGTATTCTGAGGTCCAATAATGTTTGTAGGTGTTACTGAATCTTTTGAGACAATTGCCTTCGGGAGAACACTAATGTTCCCATGCGACAACTGAATTGGCAATGATCTGCTAGTAGTAGAAGCAGTTTGGTTGAATTCAAATAATGAGTGCTCCTCATTATGATGATGATCCATGTTTGGTTGCTTCTCAGACAGAGACCTGCTTAATGCGGGACCATGGATCAGTATGTAACTGGGGGAATGAGGAATACTCATATGATTCATCTTATTCACCTTATTAGTTTCACAATTAGCAAAATGGCTGTATGAGGATACTATATCCACTGTGGTCACCTTCCCCTTGCCATTTCTCATGATAAGATTATTATTTTTTTTGGTGGTTCATCAACAGGCCTTAAAGATTCTTCACTCATCACTTTAGTAGTAGTACCTTTACTATTTCCTACTTCAGGCTGTTTTTCTTTACTCGGAGAACCTTGATTACATGTCTTAATCCTATTTTTCTGAGCATTAGGGCATATCTCACTGTATGATCTCCTTATAGGTGTTTTTGGAGAAGCATTGTCACATGTGTCAGAGAATTCCTTTTGAGTTTTAGACGTGCAGCATCTATCTACAGTAGGAAAGTATTTAGTGAGAATAGGCTTGGTAAAGGTTTCTATTTTTGCGTCCATATTGGCAATCTCATTTCCTTTTTCCTGTAGTGAATGCTCCTTTGTAATAATAGTACCTGTCTGTTTTTCGAAACACTACTGATTTATTAAATATGGTTTGGTTTCCTTTTGTCCGTGTTGAATTGCTAGGTTTTATCATGCCCATATTGCCATGTACAGCTTCCTTACTTAGCAAAACATTATCACCATCCCTACTTTCTATAACCGGTATAACCCCGGTTTCAGTTGAGAGAGCATCTTGACATTCTTTAGACAGTTGTTCGAAGTCAATATGCGCATCGTCTGCAATATCAGGAGTAGGAATTAATTCCATGCTGTTTAATTTTAATTCCTTCTTGGATAATGCAGCCTCTTTTCTTCTTTTGGCGAGTCTTTTAACGGCTCTTAAATGCAACCTTTTTGCTCGACGAGACATGAAGGAAGATGTTGATTCATTAGATTGCATTTCATTGTCTACCTTTTTTTGTTTTTCAATTTCTTCTAACAGTGTTGATGGACTATAAGGTCTGTCAAAAGATTGCACTGCCGCAGTTGGACTGATCGGCATATATGGAAGGTGTGCCTTATTTAGCACGTGTGAAATGATTGTATCATTTAATGCTGTTATCGATGTTTTGATTTCCCTCAGGTCATTCTCGCAATTGCACTTCATGGGCTCAGATATAACACCTGCTGATTGTGTAATCAAGTCCCTTTCATGAGGATCAGGTTGTATACGTTGCATACCCTTCTCATGTGTTATCTTCAAGGCCTTATTTTTTTATTGGGCAGAATTTTCATGTTGCATGTGTCTCAAGGTGTCCATGGCAATTATAAAACCCTCAGTTTTATCCATCTTAGAGCATAAGTGATGAGTAATTGCCTTTATTTCTTTCAATTTCCAGTGAGTAAGTTCATGGCCTTTATCAAGAAGGTCCAATATTTTAGTTATCACAGGAAGGGAACAAGGGATTGTTAGTCTACGTTTCCCCTTTCAATCATGCTCTCTACAAAATCTTTGCTGGGCATCCTAGTATGACCTTTGCTCTGCTCAGGGGAATACAATAAAGAGTATGGGATCCCCTTAGAAACTCCTTCACCTGGTAATTCATTGGAAACTTCATGAGTAACCTCACTACCATCAGTTTCTACAGTGTCTGTATTTAGTGATTTATGAGCAAATGGGGTCAACATGATAATCGAATGATTAACCTGATCATCTAATTCCGCCATTTTCCGCATAGTTATCGTAAATGAATCCTCATTGCTGATACAAGGAAGTGAGGGAGTCATAGAAGAAGATAAACTAATCCTACTACGCTCCTTTACCACCTCCGTCACGAACGAATGGATTCCTATAGGAGATGCGGTATAAACCTGAGCCATGTGAGAGATGCATATAGGAGTGTTATTACACATCATATTATTTTCTTTTGGTGTCTCTACCACAGTGTTAGTGTCCGATGGCTCAGGTTTAAAAACATTCCCTTTTGCCCCAGTAGAATTATATGCAGTGAGGGTTTTCAATATGGTATCAGGACACCGTCCACTTCATAGACCATTGGCCATTATTATATAAAAAGGGTCAAAAAACCCTAATAGAATATATTTTAAATGGCAATATTCTCAACCTGTTCAGGGATGTTGATTCGAATAAATAGGTAATAATACACCTAGATAAAAACACATTAGTGGTAAAATCCAAACAAACAGTGATTTGAAAGGGGCTATCACGATGCTCGTTCATCACATGAAGAGGACTCCACAGGATTCGATCGAGGAGTCGATTAAAAGATACAGTCTAGACTTCTATTAAAATCAGTACTTTATACACAACAAAATATCATAAACAATTGTATAGTTCCGGAGGGATCAAAGTGAAGGCTCACCGCAGTCTCCCATTCAAATGCGCCACCAAACAGCCTTAGGACTTTACTCCTCCGGGCTTAACGCCGTGAGGGTGACTACCTCGGCCTTTTCTGTGTGTTGAGGGTCACGTGATGGATCACGTGCTCGGGCAAAGCCCCGCCTCCTCCAGGAAGCGCCCAGGGAGTCACACACAGGCCAGCAAGAGCGCTGTTCTTTCCTGCGCTCGCAGTGCTGGATTGTAGAAAACAAAGCGTTCCTTTGCAGCGCGTGAACACAAGGTTGTAGCAAATAATCTCACCGCTCGGGCAGCTACCTCAGCCTTTTCTGCGTGTTGAGGGTCACGTGATGGATCACATGCTCGGGTGAAGCCCCGCCTCCTCCAGGAAGTGCCCAGGGAGTCACACACAGGCCAGCAAGAGCGCTGTTCTTTCCTGCGCTCGCAGTGCTGGATTGTAGAAAACAAAGCGTTCCTTTGCAGCGCGTGAACACAAGGTTGTAGCAAATAATCTCACCGCTCGGGCGGCTACATCGGCCTTTTCTGCATGTTGAGGGTCACTTGATGGATCACGTGCTCGGGCGAAGCCCCGCCTCTTCCAGGAAGCTCCCAGGGAGTCACACACAGGCCAGCAAGAGCGCTGTTCTTTCCTGCGCTCGCAGTGCTGGATTGTAGAAAACAATCCTGGGCATGGCAAGGCCTTATTGATCACAGGGATTTAAGAAAGCACAGATGGAATTAGCGTAAAAGCATTAAAGGTGAAAAAGTTTCTTTTTCAATGGGTTTTTTTTAGCAAAGCAGTGCTGCCTTTTCACTTTCTTCCTTTTGTATATGTCGGAACACACTGGCATGCTCTTTCAGTGTGTCCCCTTGTTCCATCCTGCCCAATGTATGCTTGGCAAGAAGGTGCAGCCATCTTTTTGTTTCTGCAAAATGCAGTTTTGAGGCCATGGCGATCACAGGAGCCTGCGCAGCCATTTTGTTGTTTCTGCGCAAATGCAGCTTGGTGATGTGGGGAAAAATACTGTTGAGTGGGTCAATATATCCCACAACTTCCACATTAATCCAGTTAAGCAGTTACTGCCTTTACACCTAGCCATGTGTTAAACCAGTGTAGTGAGAAAGTTCTGATATTTCTGCACTTCTGGCAACCCAAAACCTCCCCTGGCGACCGCTTCCTCCCTGACACATAAGGTGATTTTCACATAAGCCCTCCCTGCCCACAAAAGGTTGTAAAGCACTTTTCCATATTTCACGATTTGTTCAGATTAAGGGGCAACGATAACCTGCTATAAATGTACAAAAAAACGTGAAAGATAATTTTAATAAAAATTAACTGTACCCCAGAAGATGAGGTTCAGTTTTTCCCAGTACTTAATGATTAATGCCCTTCTTTAGATTAACTGCAGATTTGATGTTCGTAAGTGACCAATGTCCCTGCTCACCTGGATGCCTAAGTAGGTGTAACGCTCACCTGGTATCCACGGGGATGTCACTCAGCCTGTTCTGACCTCTTACGACCTCGAACCCTTCCCTGGAGGCTATTCAACTGGAGGGTGGGCCTGAAACACAGGATTGGTAGAGTTTAACTCCCTATTGTCTCTGTGTGCTTGAACCCCTTCTTCCCCAGGGTCCAACCCTTCCCTTTGATCCACAGCTCACCTTGTTCTCTTGGATAGTGTGCTCTCCGTCCTGCTTTCAGCGCAGGGGCGCGTTGATTGATGCGGGCTCATTGCTGCCTAGTTACCTCACTGGCAAGAGTCCGACAGATAAGTATGAGTCTTTTGAACAGTTCCTTAACTTCGTTCCTTTCCTTCCTTAGATGATGACCGGCGTCCGGGGATGGCAGCGTGCTGCTGAGATGAGTAGCGCTGAAGGTGAGTGAGAGCGCGATGCGTGATGCACCCCTTTTTGTATTTGCATTGAACTGAGTTCTTTTTCTGTGTCTTTTAGTTGCCACGACGTTTTCAGCGTGGATGCCGGTTATGAAGAACAAATGCGGTGGGTAAGCGCGGTATGCGGCGCCTCTAGATGTTTCCACGCTAAACTGGAGTGTCTTTTCCCTCTTGCAGATGGATGAGAAGTTCCGGAGACAGAGTTCCCCCAGAGCGGCTGGGATTCAGGTAAGCGTTTGAAGCTCGTACAGTATTTAAAAATAAGCAAAGATTTGCAGAATGCTTACTAATGCCTTTTTTCTGTTCTTTTTCCCTTTTCCTCAGGAAGCGGCGTGCCGGGATGTGAATGACTCTGCCAAAGATGCCCGCAGAACTTGAAGGAGCGATGAATGATGGGCAGAAGCGATACAAAGTAAGGCTGTTCCTAACGGTGTTCTTGCAGGAGCCGTGTGCAGATGAAAGATGCAGGCCTACTGGAGACCGATCCCAACACGGTGAGTGTCACGCTGCAGGTGCAGAAAACGCAAAGCATGTTTCTCAGCCTGGGTGTGGCTTAAATAGTCTCTGGATATCCCAAGTGTCTCTGGGCTGAACCACACCCAAAAGACTAGACCGCACATGCAGTTCTGGGAACCGAAATATGTGGGGGCATCCATCTTGTCCCCATCAATGCACTACAAGTCCAATCTCCAATGTTATCCTATGGGAGTGAGTGAGTCTGGTGCCACAAGCACCAAGTCTGACTCCAAGTGGGTCTTTGGAGGGATGGAGAGGCCCTTGAGGGCCATGTAGGTGATCGTGGCCTGGCTCCAGCCTGACATCTTGGAGCGCTGGGGACATGAGGAGCAGGAATCATGACAGTAGGCGAAGGAGTCCTTTTCCCATTTTAAATCCAGACCAGCTAATGTATTTCTGCAGCATGACAAGCTTATTGGAAAGACCACTGTTTTGTACATATTGACCTTAAAGTTTGAAAGACTGTAAGAAGTCATCAATAGGGTGAAAAAGTATCTGGCTGATGACTTATAATTTGGAAGCAAGACAAGTGAATTGGAGGTCTTTTGGTAAAAGCTCTTGAGTCTGATTCCCTCAATGCTTGCATTGACATGTAATGCAGTGGTTAGTAAGAAGAGCATTGCACAGTGTTTTCCCCATCAAATCCAAATTTCCCTAGAACATAAGACGTGTTACCCTCAACCCCACTGGTCAAGTATCCACAGAGATGCTTGCAATAAGCTCAGTTTAGCACTAACCTTATTTCTCGTAGGCCTGCTTGATTCTTAGGGATGAGCATTGTCTTGTCCAGAGGTCACGCAAATATCTTTGCTAGCAATTTAACAGCCAGGTTTAAACAGGATATCAGATGACTATTAACATAGGTCCCTTATGGACTATCAGGTTTCACCATCCGGCTATAAGAGCAGAGGTCATAGTCGGGTATCGCACCTCTCCTCTTGAAAGGTTTTTATTGGCGACCAATTAAAGAGTCGGGTTGAGCACATGCCAAAAGGTTCTGTGAAACTCAATCAGTAGGCAATTGGATGTCTTTGGTAAGTGTATTTTTTCAAATGCAACCACTACAATTAAGGCTTCTAACTCCTTGGCCAGTTTGTCTCGTTATAACAGATCTGTGGTACAACCTGGCCCCATTCTGGATTTCTTGCAGGATGACCAGTAGGAGCAGACTGTTCAGCTTCTCTGTGAAGGAGGAACCGCTTCTGGCCACGCCATCTTGGTGGCAGTAGACATTTCTGACACCGATTTCCGACAGATGGTCAACAGTGTGGTGCTGCGCCAACAAGAATGTTTAAAGGTTACCAACTTCTGTCTGGAAGTGCAAGTTAAAATGCCTTTATATGGCGAGAATCTACTTGGACAGAAGGTTGACGATACCCTGCAGGCCATCAAAACTGACGCAACACTGCTCGGTCTTTGCTCACCCTGCAGCAATGCAGGCAGTCCTTTCGTTCAGGGACATCCAAGTGTTCAAGAACAGAGACTATAGACCATCTTATCTCTCCATAGTATAATTCCAGTACGTATCCTTCTGGAGACTACAGGTGCATGCCCCAGTCCTACAAGGGCTCCTCCCAAGCAAGAGGTCAAGCCGATAAGCAGGCATGACCAGGCTGCCAACCCACCTCTCTGCTTCCACTCCACAGTTGGAGTGCATCTTTCCAATGTCTTTGAGTGGTCCAACATCATCACAGACAAATGTGTGTGAACACCCTAGAATTTCAAAGTCAACCGCCCACCGTTCCGTTCCAACCACAAAGGTGGAAAGTAATCTTTCAGGGCCTCAATGGAAAGTCCATACCCTCTGCTCCAAGGGAGTCATAGAAAGCATGTTGTGCACTCAATGGGGTTAAGGCATGTCTGCCATGTATTTCCTTGTAAGGAAAAAAATTGGGTGGCAGGAGACTTATTCTAGACCTTTGTCTATTGAACAAATTCACCTGGTCACAAACTTTCAGGATGGTTATGCTTCAACACATTCTCACCCAGTTTGAACAAGGGGATTTCTCATCTTCATTGCACTTGGAAGACATGTTCTTACACGTACATATCCATCGTTGCCACCAGATGTTCCTCCGGTTCAAAGTGGCAGGCCTGCACTATCAATTTAGGGCACTCGCCTTGGGCCTCAAATCCACTGATGGTTTTCACAAAATGTCCGGCCCACCTTCGTAGAGCAGGCATTCACCCAATGATTGGTTAATCAGAGTTCCTTCCCCTCCTCAGGCCGTATGTCACATGACACCAATACGCTGTTTATTTATTTATTTATTTTTAATTAGTGTCCATAGGTTATTACAAACTTTTCACTGTTATTTATTTTAAAAGAGAAGGTAGCACGATCCGCAATTGTCCAAATTGAGAGAAGAGACGGTTGACGTCTTGTCCTAAGATGAACGACAAACTAAATGATAAACCACAACACAATAATTCGGAAAAGCAAAATAAAATAAAATCCTTTAGACCAAATAAAATGCATTAGAATCCTCTCAGCATAAATTATCAGGAGGGCATGGATAGGACGAATTTTTAAACTCGTCAGTCCTTGCTGATTTCCTTTGTTGTTTGTCTTCTTTGTCAGCTTCTTTTCGTCTTTTATCTCTTCTAACATTTTAAATGTGAGCTCGAGGAATTTCGCTGTTACATAATTTAATTTTCGGTTTCTGCATTCATATATTAGTTCCCACCATTTCTTCGCATCGAGCCCACATAAATCCACCTTCTGCTGTTTATCCTCGCTGGGTTGCTCCATCAATTACTAACTGCTTTGGTCCTTCCCAGCAGAAGCTGTTCCTGGAAGCACAACTAAATATAGTTTCTTGCATGGCTACCCCATCGGCGGACAGGTATCGGGCATCCTTGCAAAGACTAACCTGCTTTCACAGAGGCCATTTGGGTCAGTTTGCTCTTTGAAATCTCTTCTTGGGATGAGGTCATCCTGCATCCCCCTGATACAGCACTACCAGCTTTCGATGAGACCTCTTCAGGAATTCCTGGATGCCTGATGGAAGCAAGTCTCTGGCAATGGAGACAAGTTGTCGCTCACAAGTCCTTTCCATGGTGCCCTGTGCTCGTGGTCGGTACCCCATCAATCTCGTTTAGGGGGCACCATTCCAACCTCCCGAGAAACCAGATCTCATTCATGACTGACGCATCACTGCCGGCCTGGGGAGCGCACACAGGTAGCCACCATGCATGAGGCCTATGGACTCCATCCGAAAAGCTGTTGCATAGCAGTGTCTTGGGCTCTGAAGTCCTTTTGCCGACATCTCCAGGGAAAGGTGGTCTTGGGTGTTCATAGACAACCCTACCACCATGTATTACATACAGAAGGAAGGCGGCACACGATCATCACTCCTCTCAGCAGAAGCACAATCCCTCTTGATGTGGTTCCTGGCACACTGTATATTCCTGTCCCCCTTTCAACTGCCGGGCATCCACAATTTCATGCTACGCTCCTGCCATGAGTGTGTACTCCGCCGCTACCAACTTTTGCCCATCTTTCGAATGTGGGGTGTTCTGGCCATGGACCGCTTTGCCACAAAAGAAACCGCAAAATGCAGTGGTTTGCCAGCATTCACCAGAAGTTTGGGAGGCACCTTCATGTTTCCATTTCTCTATTGTGAGAAATTGGGACTAGAGAGGTGAGCCTGCTGCGGTTAAAACCCCTTAAGGATCAAGGCAAGAGGGATCTCATGGGGCGCGATTCCCTCCCATCCCCCTTCTTTTGGAGTCCAGGAGTCCCGGAGTAAGGGTTTTTCTACAACAGATTCACAAGTGTTTTTTGGGTTATATGGGAATTGAGCAGTACAATACGGTACAGGGCCCTTTAAAGGAGGTGGACGGTTTGGTTTCTGACCCAGCCTCGGTAACATCTCTGCATAAGGAGCCAAACCAATGGTCTTTCCTCTCATTTTGGAGACGAAACTTAAAGATCTGTGACCCCTGTAGTAGGGGCAAGAACTTGCCTGAAGGCGAGAGAGAGAGAGAAAGAAGCCTGTGCCGGTGTGCAGAAGAAGGGACCCCTCCCAGAAGGAGCCTGGAGGCATGGCTATGGAAGCAGTATGGTGGGCGAAGGAAACCGGAGGCCTGTGGAATGCAGCCAAGTCTAGGAAGGCAGAGAGCCCAAAGAGCGGTGCTTTGCTGAAAGACCACAAGACTGAGCCGGTACAGCCATGGCACACCAGTGTCCAGCAAGGGCAACACCGAAGACCTGTCGGTGGCAGACAGGAGGAACTGAAATGGGAGACTGACCACATAGAAGTCAGAGTCGCGGTTGATCACCGAACAGAGAAGCCCAGTGCCATGACTAGCAACGCCACCAAGAACCAGGTATGCAATTGACGGAGAGGAGCTGGAGCAGGATGTTGAGGCACCAAATGACCCCACGAGGAGGGGAGCACATTACAAAAAACCCAGACAGGCTGAGAGCCCACGAAGGGCTGTGCAACAAGACATCCCACAAGGGGGTGAAACTCGAGAGAAGCCACGAAGGGCTGAGAAGCCTTCTAGCCTATGCAAGTCTGAGAATCCAGGCATCCCACGAAGGGGTGAAGAAGGTGACAAGTTGAACTGGTCTGAACATCCAGGAGCAGCTAAAACATGCAATCAACCTCAATGGGTATGAGACATCCAGCAGGGGTAAACAAAAAGACCAGTTGGAGACCTAGCAGAATGCCGTAGACCCTGGGCTGGAGTAAAAGACGTTTCCAAGGGCAACAAAAAACTGCCTCACAATGCCTGTTGTGAAAGAATAGGAAGAGACTCCCTAGGGCTGTTATTCCAATTCAGCGAGGAATTGTTTGATCTGATCAGAACATTTGTTTGGGGGTCAGTGCAACTGGCTCTCAGAAGGTCAGAAACCAGCCACCACAAGCCAAGAAAAGGGGGACAGATGATAAGTTAATATGTTTGGATGGAAATATTTGAGACATCCTGACGAGCACTAGTTTATTTTCTTTGAAGACGAGGGAATGCATCATCTTAGAGCTAAAGACCAACAAAGCATTAATTCCTTTAATAAAACCACTTTGTTGAAAAACAATGTCTAGGTCATATGTCTGATCAACCACACTATGCATTCCCTCCATCTCAGCTGATCTCCAGGGGCCTAAATGCTTTCAGATTAGAGCAGTGCAAACTGATCCTGGTGGCTCCTGCCTTGCAGAGACATTTCCGGTACTCTGAACTCCTCAGCCTATTGTTGACCCTCCAATCCATCTGCCATCAGTCTTCAACCTCCTCTCCTGGGACAAAGGGGTGGTCCAGCACCACGGCCTGGCTCCTGCTTCCCTAGAATTCTGACAAATCGCTATGTCATAGGATTACAGAGACATTCTTGTTACGCTTGCATGCCTCCCACTGTCTCTTGCTATCATCACAAATGGAAGTGGGTCACGATTTGGTGTGCTGCCAGTTATGTTAATCCTTTTCCTGCCTCAGGACGTTTTCCCATACCTTCTGTCTTTGACCAACAGTGGTTTTGCACATTCCCCTATTAAGGTCCATCTAGCTGAGATTCCCAGGTTTACTTGCACATCTACCACGCCTTTGTTATGGTCTCATCGCCTTATTATTGAATTCCTTTGGGGTCTCTTCCGGGTCCTCTCTTTTGCACTCTTGCACAAGGCAAGCCTCAAACTCCTTTCCTGATCATCGTCACCTATGCCAGACAGATGGGGTAGGTCCAAGCTTTATCATGCAAGCCACCCTACATTGTGTTCCACCAATCCAAGGTGGTGGTACGGATGAATCCCACTTCCATGACCAAGATGCCTTAGTCATTCCTTCTTAATGAACCCTTGGTCCTGCCTGTCTTCTTTGACTCGCCTATCACTCTGCTGGAACGCTCATTGCATTCATTGGATGTCAATTGGGCTTTAAAGTATTATGTTGCCCACACCAAGCAGATACCCAAGTAATCTCAATAGCTCGTGGCTTTTGGCCCCACAGCTGTGGGCAAGCGGCTGTCCAAGTTCTCTTGATGGCTATCCGCTTGTTTCTCCCACTGCATCGCCAACAGACCCCACTCTGTGGTTGGCCTAGCATGTGCTCTCCAAGGGCTGTTTCTTCCACTATTGCCTTCCTCTACGGTGTCCTGCTGTTGGATATCTACAGGGTGGCCACGCAGAGGTCTGTCCACATCTTCACATGCTTCTGTTGCGTTGACAGGTATTCCACAAAGGAGTCTAGGATTGGACAAGCAGTACTTTGCCATCTGTTCGCATAAGAAGAGCTTTTCCTGAAGTTGAGGCGGTTTTCTCTGCCCATTTGGCATTGTATGCATGTACTGCTTAACAATCTATTAAAACAGCATGTGAATATATGAAAGATCCATTGCTGGAGAAGGAATATGTTATTTACCTGTAACTCCCATTCTCCAGCATTAGTATTTTTCATGGATTCACATACAACCTGCCTACACTGAATATACCCACAATGACTGAGAGAACACTGAAGTTTAAAATTTAAATGAACTGCTCTAACGCTAATGAGGGTGCCCAACATGACGACTGGAAATATTCCAACAGCATTTGAATCTATGGAAGATAACAAGGCGGAAGAGCAGTAGTTACAGAAAAGTAAGTTATTCCTTTGTGGTCAGGGTGACCTCACCTAACCAATCTATCAGGTCCACTCACAGTGGTCCTCCTGGGCAGATGTCTGTAGCTTGCAGAGTCCTACTGGGTAGTGGTAACTGAACTTGCTGATGACAGTATTTTTTTTAAATTCTAACCTTGGACGATTTTCAGGCTATCCTTGTAGCCCCCGCCAAAGGTGAACCAGTATGATAGGACACAAGCTACGTACTGAAGGTCCTCTAGTTGGTGGCTACCTTAGGTGTCTTGTAGCCTTCCTGGCGCAGGATCTTTTGTGAGCAAGTGTTTTGTTTCTTTGGAGGGCTTCACACTACCACCAGAATGTAAACAATGGTTCCCAGCTAGCCCCTTATTGCTCTCCCTTTCTTTCAGCTTTTCGGCCCTACCAATCTCTGGGCTCAGGTGAACAAGGCTCTCTCACTTCTTTAGGGCTAATACCGTGGCTGCACTCCAGCTCAGTCCCTACTTGTTTCGGCACCTGCTCCTCAAACTTCCAGTGGTGATCTGCCCTATTGGCTTGGCCAATGTGTGTGCTCTCATTTGGACGTCTGTCTCATTCCCCCTCTTTGACCCATCTCGGTTTCCTTGGCCCTCCTAGGCTCGGTCTCTGCCTGGGATCACTGGTCCCCTTGCTGACAATTCTCCATCACCAACTACTGCCTGCTGTAGTATAATTTATTGTATTTTGGAGTGCAGCGCCACTGCATGGGATCGCATTTTTGCTATAATGTGGCACACACATAGCCAGCCAGATGTTGCCAGTGTAACATATGGATATGCAAATGAAGACAGGTTACAGAATAGACCCAATCAGGGGGAAAACAACCAATATGATGCTGCCTTCTGGAAAAATATTGTCTAATTTTTCTTTCTGCACTTCACCATGAATGTGGTCATGCCATTCAGTGGCACTGTTCAATGACCACGTTCCACGTGCATATAACTTTGCCTCTAAATATTGCACTAGCTCTGATAATGTGGCTTCCATTTGAGACATTCTAAAATTCGTTTTTAGTGACACACTGCTATTATGAAATGGGTTCCCTTTAATGTACATATGGCAGTGTGAGACACACTTGCCACGCCCAGTAGGTTCTCTATGATCACTTTCCCGGCCAACGCACCATAAATATGTAGGGTATTTTGTGTAGATTTGTGGCCTGGCGGTATTTTCTTACCGCCAAAAATAATGGTAATTTGGCAATGATTACTCCTTGCATTTAGATTGGGTTTGGCTTTATAATGGTATACATTTTGTTGGTGGTATTTTGGTGAGCATAATTTCTTTGTTTTATATGTGGTCCTAACATACACAACCCCTTTCTTTTGTTTAGACTGTTCATGTGGTCTCTAGAGGCCTCCGACCTACATTATTCAGAAACACCACATTTTCATATAGAGTGCCACCTATGGCTGTTATCACTGATTTATCTACACCAGTGAACTATGTTTCCATAAAGTATTCACAATAACGTGTTATTATCACTAATTTATTTGCATTAGTGAGATTGTTTCCATAGGCCTCTTTTTGCTGATTCATGTACGCCCAGCAAGGACTATTGTATTGTATTCCACTCAGAAACCACACACCTGAGTGGAATCACGCACACAACTATTTATAATGACTGTCTTACTTTTAGACAACTTATTCTTTCTGTTGTTTTATCTATATGGGAAAAATGACAAATGCACTACCTCAAAATCTTCCCCATATCACAAGTGCTATTCCAGATGCACTAAGAAAAGAGAGACAAAAACATACTTCACGCCTGCCTTCATGTATTTTTGTGTTTTATAAACAGTTGCATTTCAGAACACCATCTTACCCTTGTTTTTTTTATAGAAAAATGTACAGCAGCAGAATGAGATTCACTTTGCATCATCTATAACAAAGAGAAAAAGGAAAACATGCAGCAAAAGAACAATATTCATTTTGCAATATTATAAAGTGTCAATTAAACACAGGGGATTCCTTTTTTTTTTCTACTTTGCCTGCCTGATATATATTAGGTCATTCGTACAGCAGTCACAATAATCTCCATTCACTTTGATAATTGCCAGTTATCTGTAGTTCTCCCACACGCGATCTCCCTTGGCTCGTGGCCTCTGATGAATGTGCCCGGGATTTTCTTTTTAAAGCGCACATCGAGAAAATGCAGTTCAATCTGCACTTCTCAAGCCGGTGCCAAGTGACCAGGAACCCCCAGTCTCTGAAGGTCAGTAGTGCAGCTGGAAGACTCCTCCTAGCAGCCCAGCAAAGGCGACCTCACAGCAGCTCCGCAAAAGTGAACCAACTATAATTCTGTCAGAGCTCGTCAAGCAAAGACTCTGTTGCTTACGCAGCCTGTCTTCAGATATACTTCCCTCCAATCATATTAACAGAAAGTGTATTAGGTTGCCACCCCTGTTTCACAAACAATGGGATCTTCATGCTGTAATAACTGTTTCTGTTTCTTGTTCCCTTTCCGTCCTTCACATTTCAATGCAGCCAGAGAAAATCAGAGGAAAATGCACGTTTAAAAATGACTCTCGGAGCACATCTCTTCTGCCTCTCTTTCCCCATGGAGAACACATTATAATGTTAATGAGTTAGAACTGGTGTTAGTATTGATTAATTAAGTCAGTCAATTAGATAGCTAATGTGTTCTCCTGTGAATGAGGCATTTCAAGTGAGAGAAGAGAAAAAAAAAATCTATAATGCTTTTAAATCTGTAACCTGTCTTCATTTGCATATCCATATGTTACACTGGCAACATCTGGCTGGCTACATGTGTGCCACATTATAGCAATGTGATCCCATGCAGTGGCGCTGCACTCCAAAATACAATAAATTATACTACACTGCCTCACCGATCTGCTTTCCTCTGTCCCCTGTAAAACACCAGCATAGGAGTCACCTGACCACCTTCCTGATATTTCCATCCAATGCCTACATTGACCTTCTCTGGCCTCCTTCCTCCTGCTCACTTTAATACTGTCTTCAGACGCCACCATTTTTGTCTAGCCCTTACCCCTATTATACATGTACCTAATTGGAGATTGAGGGAATAAGGCCAGCAATAGGGACATCTGTGCATGCTTATTGAGACCCAACTGCAGACTGGCTTTTGTCCAAGGCCCAACCCATGAATGGTCACTAACGTTTGTTACTGGTGGACAGCTTACAGCTCTGAGGGCCGGGCTTATAATTTGCTGGGCTGCTATTTTGAAGTAAAGCAGCCCTGTCATGTCACTTGCCTAAATCTGCTATGGTTCCTGGTGTTTGTGTGTGTTTTTGTTAATTCAGCTTTTCCTTGACTGTGGGTGTTCATGGAGCCTGCTACCTTTCCCATGGGTGGGCTGGGAAAGGGGGTGCAAGGTGGCAATTGTCCCCCCAGGCTGGCTGGGCTTTTGCTCCCTGGGCCAGAGCTTCATAATTTAAAAACAAATTCAAAATGGTGAAATCCTTCAGAATCTAGCCTACCTAGAAGGAAACAAATGCTCTCAGGCCTGCTCGGCTTCTGTTTAAAAAGGGTGGAACCCATGCCTTGATTGCAGCAGTGTTGCTGATGGGCTTGGGTGGTCCCCACACATGGCCCTCCGAAGTGGGTGAGAGCGAGGAGAGCCTAGGCACAGGGTCATGTTCATATCGTCCTGTGGCAATGTATTTATTTAAATGACAAGATTCTATGTCCCTGCATAGTAATATTGGAACCACTGCTGGCTATTCACCATTGGTCTGATACAATCAGCAGTAGCTTATAACAACTCCTACTTGCCAAAGAGGTAAGGGTCCATATCTTGGAAAGAATAGTAGTCCAGAACCAATTCGGCTCAATCAACAATCCTTCACAATATTTTGGAATTAAGGTCAGTAGACGTCATAATAAATAAATAATAATGTGGATCATTTCCTTATGTCCTTGTTTATTGTGTAAAACATACATTCTATGAAATCAACCAACATGTGTTTCGACCATACAAGGTCCTCTTTCTAAATGTATATCTGGAGAACCTCTCAATTACCAATTGAGTCATCAAAAATGAAAATATGTTAAACTTGCATAGAATTTGTTTTACAATATAAACCAGGAAACTATCCACATTATAAGTTATCATGCCGTCTACCGACCTTCATTCTGAAATATTGTGATTAAGGATTGCTGATTGAGCGCAATTGAGTCTAGGCTACTGTTTGTTCTGTGATTTCTTTTTTTTTCTTTGTGTGATGTTGGGCTAAGGTCGGTCTCCTGTCCAGATCAGTGCTGCTCATCATTTTGGTTAATTTGAATGCTAGGCTGAGTAACTCAAACCTTGGAACCCCCACCGACCCCCCACAGACCCCCTACCATTGATCCATATCTTGGAGCGTATCCCCAGTTTTGTTCCGTATGAATGCTTCCACCTTCCTCTGGTGAATTACTTGATCCCTGGTGAGCTCATTAAAATAAATTATGTTTTATAACACCATGAATAGCACAGATAGGTATTACTATATGGGGCTTATAGAACTGGCTTGTGGATTGTTTGTGGTATTCTCTATTGGGAACAGTTGAAAAACATAAAGATGTAAAATTCAAGTATTAATTATTCATAGACTATGAACTAAGGGGGTCATTCAGGATTGTGTGGATTTTGTTTCATGAAATACCACTGAAGAAGATACCCAGATAGAATTTGAGCAAGAACTCCAGAAAGCTGGTGCCTTTCAAAGGCAGGGACGACCTGGTGGCACAGATGCAGGCTCTTAGTCAGGAAAGGGACACCTTAGGCCAGGAAGTCTGCCGATTAAAAGAAAAAATTGAAGAAAATCACTTGGCCCTCCAGGGTCTGAGTGACCTCCAAAAAGAGCATCAGAACTTGTTAGAGCACACCAGGAGGGTGGAAGATGCTCTGGCAAGAAAGGAGCAGGCCAGTAGGGATGGGACTCAGGAGGTAACCCTCCTGCAGCAACGACTGGCCCAGTACTCCAAGACTAACCAGGAAGCACAGAGAGAAAATGAAGCTCTCTGTCAGCACAATGATAGGCTCCAGCAACAGGTAGCCATGCAGGAGAGACTGATCGAGTCTAGTAAGGCCTTAACTGAGGAACTGAAAGCACAGGCTCTTGCATGGCAACAGGGAGCAGGGGCTGATAAAGATGAGGTTTGCTGGGAAAGAGAAACACCTGAGCATAACCTCAGGAGTCCTAGTACCAGAGGCCTTCATCTCTCCCAGTCCCTGGACTCTGCCACCCCCATGTCCCCTGGCGCACATGAGCAGAAGGCCACAGGGATGGCAGATTACTATCCAGCCAAAAGTATGGGGCTCATAGGCCAGTACCACCAAGGAATGGATGGGCGGGCATCCGGGTATGCGCACCTAAGTACAGTGCAATTTAGTGGGGAACCCCAGGAGAGTAGGCCCACTAAGGGCATTCTGAAAACCTCTGCCCAGTTAGGTCAGTGGGGGTGTACCCATCAAATCCTGGCAGCAAGGAGGGATCCGAAGACTCCTCTGAGCGTCACAGGAGACGAGGTCCCCACATTCTGCCATCCATTCCCAGGCTCGCAGAATCTGGGAAAACCTGGAAGATCAGACGGGCACCTCTGGGAGCAGTGCTTCCGAGTCAGAGGATGAATGGACCAGGGTTATCCGAACCAAAAAGGCCAAGAAGGCAAAAAGGGCCTTGCTTAAGGACCCCTTAAAACAGATTAAGGCAATAAGGAGTGTCATCACCCCTTATCACAAGAATGCCAAGTATTCTGTTTGGGAACACTTGGAGCTTTATGAGCAAATGATGGAGACCTTCCATTTGAAGGACAGCAGTAGCCGCATTCAGTATGTCAAATGGACATTCTCCCCAGAATACTCCAGTTTCTTTTCGGGGCTGGAGGACCAAAACCATTCAAGATGGTCCACATATAGGGCGGGCATCTTGAAACATTTTTCTGTTCACAGAAATCCCCAAGAGGCTCGCAAGGCAGCCTACAATTTGCAATGTGGGGAGGATCAGGCCCCACAAGAATTTGTGCAGGAATTGAAGCGTGCCTTTGCATAGACTACCAGAAGGGTGCACACGGACAGTAAAGAGTTTGTAAATATGTTTTTCCATGCCTTGCCCAAATACATCATGACCCAGCTAGTGAGAGATTTTCATGAGAAAAGGTCACTAGACTGGGTCATTGAACAGACCACCCAGATCTATGAGGTGCAGAAGCCCATAGAAAATAAAAATGACGCCCAGAAAAGTCCCAAACCGACCAGCACCCCTGCTGCTGCCAAGGTGGCAGAGGTAAAGGTTGCCCCCATTTTAGATTTGGAGATGGGGGGGGGCCTAAAAACCTGCCTGCAGCAAATAATTCTCAGCCCAGAAGGCCCTCGGGCCAGTCACAGACAGGGAGTCAAGGAGGTAGTCCCACAAATGGGGTCCCTCGCTCCCCTGACTATGCAAGTCCCCGCTACAAGGGAAACCGACCCATCCTGGGGTATGTGTGGACTCCTCCAACCCAAGGGGGGGGGGTTTAACCAGGCACCCAACCCAGGGAACTTCCCTCCTAACTTCCCACAGGAGGGCAGAAATTCACCAAACCCTGGGCAGAACTTTTTCCCCAGGTATCCACCCAATTTCCAGCCCCAAAATCATCCATCCTTCTTTCCCCAATTCCCTGAGCCCAGACCACCCAATACGGGAGACGGGAGGCCAAGGGTGTAGGGGTACCCAAATCTTCCCAACCTGGGGTACTACCAGAGAAGGGATAGCTACCCTTCCCGGGATCAGCCCAGGGGAGAAAATAGAACCCCTTATCAGCCTGAGCGGGTTTCCCAGTTAGAGCGTCCGGTCCAAAATATGGCACGGGATCTGGATCACATGCTGAGGGCTCAACAGAACCCTCAGACGAGCATGCCACCGTAGAATGCCCCAAACTTTGGACCTGGTGCTCCAGAACAATGACAGGGGCAGCACCCCGATAACCCACCGGTTCCCAGGGAGGAGGCACAAGGGGAAGGGGGTGTAAAGCCTTGGAGGAAGCTTCCTTCCCCACTTGTAAACAGCCCCTGGAAACACAGGAACCGGAAACAAAATCTCCTACCCCTGAAAGTCTGCCACCCAAGGAGCAGAGGGGAGGTAGGAGAAACAAAGGACCCAAACAGACCCATTTTGTGGAGGAGGTACAGGTCTTCCAATTTGAGGGAGAGGGATCCTCAGAGGATCCTGGGAAAAGGATCTTCTCCTTCAGAGATGGGGGAACTCCTCCCAAGGAAAAATGGGTCACAAGGGATTCCAATCCAGACTGGGTAGATGTGGGGATTGAGCTGTCGCCGCCCATCATTCTCTCCCAGAACCAACAATACCGAAAACCCCTGGTTCAAACCCATCCTGGTGACTGCCTCCAAAAAGGGGGGGGCGGTCCAGAAACGGAACCAAGGGAACCTAAAACCACATCAATAGACTAGGTAGATGTGGGGATTGAGCTGTCGCCGCCCATCATCTCATCCCAGAACCAACAGCATCAAAATCCCCTGGTTCAAACCCATCCTGGTGACTGCCTCCGAAAGGGGGTGGGGGGGACGGCCCAGAACCGGAATCGGGGGAACCCAAAACCGCATCCATAGACTGGGTAGATGTGGGGATTGAGCTGTCGCCGCCCATCATTCTATCCCAGAACCAACAATACCGAAAACCCCTGGTTTAAACCCATCCGGGTGACTGCCTCCAAAAAGGGGGGGCGGCCCAGAACCGGAACCAGGGGAACCCAAAAACGCATCAATATCCAATTGCCAACTTTTTCTTTCAGATTCCCAAAACTCCCTGCCGAACTCTGCCCAAATCTCGTCTCTCTCAATGTCCAAAACCAGAAAATTAGCCCACCAGTTGTCCGAAAATGTGCATTATCTGTGCCCCCTTAAGGAGAAGGAGGGAAGATACTATGCCCCGGTACAAGTACAGGGGCAGGGTACAATTTTGGCACTGGTGGACACTGGATCCCAAGCTTCCCTTCTGTCCAAAAGGGCCTTTGATGAACTAAATCCAGGAAGGGGGGAGAATTACCAAATTCCTCTCACCTCTCTTCCTGGACAACGTCAGAACTTTGACGGGAAGGAAATTCCCGTCGGGGGGACTGCAGATTTGGACATTAAAATTGGGCGACACAAGGTGAAACACCCAGTCATAGTAGTGATGCCCGAGGGCACCCCTTGTTTCCTAGGGAATGACCTTGTGAGAAGGTTGTCACCCCTAATAGATTGCGTAAACAAGGTCCTCTGGACCCAGACTAGCCGGCCAATAAAATTAAAACAGAGTGTCAACCATGTTAGTTTAAACGGCACGTGCCACATGGTTGAACAAAAATCTGACCAAGTAAAATTTCACTTCCAGAACAACCAAATTCCAGACGTGACAGTAATAGCAGTAGGACAACAGACTGGTGATGGGGGGTCCTCTCTATTTCTGAAAATCAACCTTCCTTCCAGTTTAAGGTGGTATTCCACACTGGAAGGAAACACCCTGAAATTCTTCACTAATCCACAATCAGAAACTCCCACTCCTATAGTCCAGAAAGATGTGAAATCAGCTCAGAGCCTGGCTGATATTCAGCAAATTGGAGAGCAGTTGGTCATCCCTGTTCAGTTAAATGATGGGAAGGACTCTGTTCTCGCCCGAGTGTGTGTGAACAACGGTAAGAGCTTCATCAGCAAAGCCCTGTTCCGCCAACTCCCAAAAGATCCAGCCATTCCCACATTCAAACTGATAGACAAACGGGAAATGGACCTGGAAGCACCCAATTCCAAACATCTGCTGCCAAGCAGGTGTATGCTCAAAATCTCCATTGGCAACAAGAGCATAGTCCATAATTGTTGGGTCGTGCGAGACGTCACTGCCGCCTTTTACTTAGACAGTGACGTTTTCAATCAATTTGCCATTAGTTTGGACCTAATAAACTTCAAAGCGTGGTCCCGATTAGCAGACAATCCCATGGGCTTTGATGATCCAGAAAAAGCATTTAGGTCAGCTCAATTGCTACCTTATGCAGTTGAAATTCAGATTAAAGAGGAAATCACCATCCCAGAAAGGACCCGAAAATTCTCCCTGGAAGCGAAAGTTAAAAGAGGACAAAAATTGAAAAACCCTGAAGCTTATATCCATCTAAATGCTTCTCTCCAACAGCAAGGGTTGGGGGTAAACCCAACACCATTAGTCAACATAGAACATGACACCATTCCAATAGAGGTGGATAACAGCGACTTAAAGAGTATTACTCTTGCCGCAGGCACCATTATTGGAATGGCGGTTGATGACCAACATTTCTCCATTGATTTAGGAAATGAACTGTTAGGACCAATCCCTAAGGACTGTTTTGACAGTGACAGTGATGACAATACAACACTTCTCCCATGCCGGGTAAGGATCTTTACCCGGCATGGGGGGAACTTCCTGGTGTACACTTCCTGCCCTTATGGTAAGGAAGATGTGACTTGTGACTTCAGAAGGGATGAGGTGATTTTCCAGGTCCATGAGGGCTGCCTTTCCCACCTGAAGCCTCCAGGCCAAATCAGCACTCTGACCAGGGACTTCTCCACCCAGCTGGAGGAGGCTGCTGAGATAGCAAAACCAGAAGTCTTTCCAGGCTTCAGGCAGGTGTGGAAGAGAGAGTCAACCTAGCTGACGCCTGTATGACTCTGGAGCAGAAGCAAAAGTTGAAACAAGTTTTTTGGGATTTCCAAGATCTCTTTGCGGTAGATTCCTATGACTGTGGTCGCACCGACATTCACACAACAACAATTCCCACGGACCCTAGCATGACTCCAGTGTTTGTGAAGCAATATCGCTTGCCTCTCGCATCCATGGAGTCCCTTACTGAAATAATTAAGAACCTTGAGTCCCGGGGAATAATCCGTCCAGTACACAGCACCTTCAATAATCCGGTGCTGGGAATATTGAAGCCAAACGGCCAGTGGAGACTCTGCGCCGACCTTAGGGAGCTCAACAAACGGGTCCATACTTCCCGATGGCCTCTTCCCTACATTGACCAGGGGCTGGCCCAGATCCAAGGGTCACAGGTATTCACTGCAATAGACCTGACCAATGGGTACTGGACTGTGCCTGTCAGTAGGGAGGACCAATACAAGCTCGCTTTTACCGTTGGGGGCCAGCAGTACACATGGACCCGGACTCCCTTTGGATACCTCAACTCCGGCAATGAATTCAACATTTTCCTACATAAGGCCATGCCCGACCTGGGTGCGAGGGGTAACCTGGCTTATGTAGATGATGTCTTCATCAAAAGTCCATCTGTGGAGGAACACATAGCGGAGATCCGTTATGTTCTGACACAGTTGAGGGCCGCAGGAGCAAAACTTTCCTTTCAGAAAGCACAGTGGTGTAGAACCAGACCCCTGATACATCTCTTGAAGGGGGGGGTCAAATGGGAATGGGGTCCAGAACAATCTGAGGCAGTAAAACAGCTTAAAAGAAGCCTCTCACAAGCGCCTTGCCTAGCTTACCCTGTCAAAACAAGGAGTTTTTCTTGGAGACAGGGTTCTCTAATACATGCTTGACTGCAGTATTATATCAAAAGCATGACAAGGTCAATAAAGTAATCTCCTATGCGAGCAAAACTTTATCCTCTGTGGAGGAAAAATTCAACGACTGTGAGAAGGCACTCCAGGCAACGGTGTGGGCATTGAAGAATTACCGCCCGTTTATCCAGGGGAAACACATCAACATTGATCATCTGGTCACCGATGACCATCTACTGGAAAAAAGATCAAGGGTCATTCCAAAGTAGAGGGACCAGACAAAACTGGAAATGACTTAGCTGATCAGCTGGCCAAAACCGGGGCCATCCAAGGGGATCTAATAGAGATCGAGTCCCTTTTGGGGGAAATCCAGGTCACTGCTATCACTACGTCCCAGACCAATGCTCACAATGACCTTTCAACTGCACAATGGAGTAAGGAGACCCCAGATGCTGATTTGATTACGACTCAGAAGGGGGATCCAATAATTGGTAAGTTTTACCAACACATTGAGGACCCTGAGAACTTTCCCCTGACGGATACCGATTACATTGGGAAAGAGGACCTTGGAGTGTTGATGAAATGTCCAAAAATGTTCCGAATCCAAGACGGGTTGTTGGTAAGGAAATCCAAAGCTGGCCATGATCAGTGGGAGGTCCCTACCTCATTCCGAAGCCTGATGTTAAGTCACATCCATGATGTGGCCACCGCCGGTCATAGTGGGCTTCATACAACACTTGCGATCTTAAGAGAGGTTGCATACTGGCCACACATGGGGCAGGACCTCGACCAATACTTGAAGGGGTGTCTTGTGTGTGCACAATTTCAGCCAACATCCCTCACACACCGTGCGCCTCTCCAAAAGAGGGGATGACACTCCCATGGTCAGATTTGCAAGTCAACTACAAAGGGCCCATGATTCGCTCCTCTAGGGGGAATAAGTACATGTTGACGGTGACATGCTTATTTACTAAATGGGTGGAATGTCACTCGGCCCCAAACTGCAAGGCAGAAACAGCAGCTGCCCTGATGATCAACCACATCTTTTCCCGTTTTGGTCTACCCCAAAGGATTGAGTCAGACAGAGGTAGCCATTTCACCAGCGCGGTAATGACAAAGATGTGGGAGATACTGGGGGTTAAAAGGAAGCTACATATTGCTTACCGGCCAGCCTCTTCTGGAGCAGTGGAGAGATACAACCGAACCATTGTGAGCATATTAAAAAAGTTTGTGGCGGATTCTGGGCCAAGTTGGGATATCCGATTACCTCTGGTCCTAATGGCCATCAGATCTACCCCTTCATCTGCAACTAAAATGTCACCGTTTGAGCTGATGACTGGACGCAAAATGGTGTTTTCCCCAGCATTTGCTCTGCAGGACCCAAGAGCAAACCTTGATCAATGCTTCCACTACTCATGAATATATTGAGAATTTAAGGAAACACCTTCAACATGCTTTTGCCTATGCTCAGCGGAATCTAGAAAGATCAGCCGAGAGTATGAAAACTCACTATGATTTGAAGACTATTAGGAAAGAATACAATGTGGGAGACCGGGTCTATCTATACAATTTCCAAAGGAACCAGGCCAAACAGCAAAAATTTCTGCCTACATGGAAGGGACCTTTTGAAATTGTAAACAAACTTCCCAAGTAGCCTACAAGATCTGCATCCCCAAAGGTAGTTTGGCGGAAGGGGAAGACAAGTGGGTCCATATTAATCAGCTAAAGTGTTGCCATCCCAGGCACACTCTGCAGCAACTGGAGGAGTCCTCTGCAATCCCAGAGGGGGACGCTCCAGAGTAATAGAAGTCCAACCCTAAAATATCCCACAAATAGCCTATAAAATTCCATGATTCTTGAATGCAAATGTTTCCTGAAGTATAAAATGTATATGTTCGCCCCACCATTAATAGTGGGGGGAAATGTCTACGAATATGTTTCTGCCGCTTTGCTTTCTCATCCTAGGAGAGATGAAACCAGGGAGACTGACCAAGGAGGACGACCCGGGGACCGAGAGCAAAGATCTGAGGGGCCCGGGGTACTGCCCGAAACTCCCATCAGGACCGACAGGAGAACCGATCGATCCACCCTGATGGAGGAAAAGATGCTTAACTGTGCCATCTGTGGAATCAGAAGAAGATGATGCGGACATCCCAGCGCGTGGATCAAAACATCCTTTGCACCCGACGCCCCCTCGACTCGAAATCAAAGTGCAGTCGGGTGGGGGGGCTTGTCGGGTTTCTTGACCCATGTTGGAACTATTATGCTACAACATTTGGTGCTGTGGGCTTAGAAAATCCAAGATGGTGGAAAAGCCCACATTTGCGCCAGAATCCAGGAAAACCGCGCAGTTTTGCGCACACCAAAATGCTCGCCTGACCTGCCACCCACCAGTGCGAGCGTGATGGGCTACACACAGAGCAAAAACCAGTTCAAAGAAAGAGGGTTCTGTTCAAAATCTGTTTTTATTCATGTCAAAAATTGCTAAGATCATGGGCACAAAACCACCAAAAGGATCCAACTTCTTGTTGGGTGTTCCACATCATTTACTGCAAGAATCCACACAAATACAGTATCAGCAAGAATCATATGCTATCAAGCTAAATCTCATTTTAAACCTATTGATGTAAGGACAGCTGTCAAAAGTGGGTGCAGTACCGTTGCTCACCACTGCCAGAAGCCGTCGTTTTAAAACCATACTATTTTTGAAAAGTCAACAATTGAACTCAAACTATGCCGAAGAAAGACTTGCTAAGGGGTAGAGACAATGTAAAACTAGATTCTGAAATGACTTGAAGGAAGCAATTGTGTAATGGATGTATTAAAAATGTGGGTTATATTGTAAGGAAAGACAAATTGTAACATTGGTGGCAGAGTTAAAAAGTGTTCCCACACTGGGATCAGACAGATTCCACACCTCCCCCCTGAACAAAAGAAGCTTCTTTCTGCCCCAAGCCAAGAGATTGACAAGTTGGTGGGAAAAGGAACTGGGAGTGGCCCCCTGGACTGGGGCTCTGCTAGCAGGAAAAACCAGACAAAGGATGCCTTCAGCTGAATGGAATATGCTGATTTGAGGTGTAATTGTCAACAGTTTCTCTGGAAGGAAAGCATGTGACATCTGACTCCGCCAGCTAGGGGCGGGGCAGACTGGGTTGTGGATTTCATATTGCACCAAATGTATGTTTTGTTAAATTGCTTATAAAATATTGTATGAAGCTGACAGAAATGTAGAATTTAGAGATCCTTAATATGAAAAATGTACCTACAATTTGAGTCTAAACTCAATTCCGTACGATGTTCTGGGACCGAACCCCGCAATTTATTAATGCTGTAGACACTGTATTTATGCTAGAGACATGATAACTTACATTAATATGCTCAGGGAGAGGGTACAGGTCTGTGTAAATTTTGAGGAAAAAATCTGTGTAAATTTTGAGGAAAAACTAATATGGCGAAAGTCACTAAAAAATGCAAAATGTTGTTATTTCTGAACCCAAGCTCGTAGAAACATGGGTCTCGAACCGAACTATACCTTGATCAATCTATGATGTGTATATGTAATTTCAACAAATTGTGTATCCGAGAAATATGTGTTTTGGGTAAAATTGATTTTATAAGTGAAACCAAAGGGGAGTGTTCTTTCTGTGTGCCATAAAAATGACACTGGATGACTCACAACTTAGTTCTCCAGTGAGAGCCCAGAGAATTCTCTAGCCTATCAGGATCCTCAGAGGGTGGGGCATAGAAAGTCAGCCTCCCCACCCACTTTCTAAAGACATAAAAGGACCCACTGAAATCCAGGTAGGGACATTCACTTCCCACTTCAAACTGATTTCTTGCGAAGCATTTTGACGGACGACTCCAGATCCAGAACTTGTAGCACAGAGGCCTAGTCCACAAGCTGAATCCTTCCCATAGGCCTCAGAATCCAGCAACCAACCAAACTCTTCAACAGCCGGGCTGTGCTGTTTGATTCTGGCTAGAACCCTATGCCAGAACCCAGAAAGCAGTGCTGTATCCAGAACCACAGACCAGACCGCTGTGCAGTGCCAAGAACTTTTGTCAGAACCAGAAATCCAGACCAGCAGAGCAGAGCTGACCCAGATAGCTGTGACTTCAGAACCAACCGGCCGGAGTCCAGTCCAAACCTGTTGACCAGATCAGTGACAGAGGCCCATTCCTTCCAAGACTAGGAGTGAGTATCCGGAAACTGTGCCAGAACCAATCTCTTAGTCTTAAATAATCTGATTCAAACCATTTTAACCTGTCCAGAACTGCATCATAGAAATTGTGTGTCCATTCTCTGATTTTAGACATGTAAAGTGTAATTTTGTCATTCTGAAGTTTACTTTAATTTCGAGAAACTACCTCCACAAAAACGTCCGTATCTTTTGATCCGTATGTGCTAGGAACGAGATTTAACTTTCATTTTAAAGCTAATAATCTAGGCTTTCCGACTTTCTACTCCATATAGTTTTTCCATAATCGCGCTCGACGCACTCGGAAAAAGTGCTGCAAATTGCAACTAGCTGAATTTCACCACTTGTAAAAAAATAGCTGCTTTTGCTTGCATTGCTGAGATTCGTTTTCAATCTGATAACCATTCCTGAATAATTGGTAGTGTTGAGCTGAACCAATCTTAAGTAGCTATCACCTACCCTGAATCTCCTATAGGGAATTAAAATCATGTTTAGCATATTTTCACTCCATTGCAAATCCCATGAAAAATATTTTTACCTGTATTTAAAAGCATACCGGTTGTTCTAGGCTTGCTGGGGGGAATTGAACATTGAATTGCATTTTGATTGTATTCCTGAAAACTGTGTGCATCGCCTTCCATCTCTGTACATTACATAGGGGGTAGGAGGGAGTGAATTGCCACAAGGGGAAAAGTGATTATATTCTCTCTTGTTGAAAACATATCAGTTTATTTCTGTGCTGCATTCTTTCCATCATTGTTTTTCCTTGAAACCATAAAGCATTCTCAGCTACCTTATCCCTTCTATACTAACTCCTAAGTAATTAAATAAGTGTGCTAGTGTAATATTATCCATTGTTGATCACTGTCATATTCATAAGTGTGCTATCAAATATTAATTTATTTATAAAAGTGTGATATATATCTTGTTTAATTTTTCAATACATCTTATAATTTGCAAAACAAACCTACTTCTTGGCTCAGTGAGGTCAGGGGGATTCAAGGAGAGGGGCGTTATATAAGGGTTTATCATCCAGATTATAACTTGTCATAAAAATCTATAAATAAGGGCTTCCCTGGGGCATCCCAGACCAGGCATTGACGTAGTTGGAGCGCTGAATTGAAGTCGCTTAACAACGTCCTCTAGATACCACCCCTTAAATTCTGTTTGGGCGCCTCGGGGGAGGTCTCTGACCCTTTCCACAAGCACTTGGATAGTTTGAGCCTGTGGGTTTGTAGAACAGAACGTCCTATGTAGTACTTGATCCCCTTGAGTGGGGCCTTTGCTGACCCAATCTATCACTCTGGGATACACCTGGCAGTTCAGACCTCCAGCACTGGCTACCACTCTGATTCTTTTCTGATCCTACTCCCAGTTAGTGAGTCCAAGAAGGTGGATGGCTTCTGCGTCAAGGTGTTCACTTTGGGCAGCCTGGTGCTACAGAGAGTCAATAGGCCATGCATTCCAACATGTTATTCCCATATGTTTTGGGACATAATTACGGAGACCAATAGTATTCTGGAATGGGGTGAGGGCGGCTGCAGCAGAAGGAAATCGATGGCGTCCATGCCCACCAAATGTGTACCTCGCCTCAATGTTTCAGTTGTAAAGGTTAAACAGTCAAAGTAGATTGTATACTTCTTTCATCTCTATTTTGGTAGCATGGGCGAGGATAGGCTGTGCTCTCATGGATTGGAACTAGCAGCACAAACGTCCGAACAACAATAGTACTGTTGGTACCAAAATGAAAGTTCAACCGCGGTTTTATTAACCAATATGGAATCTCTCTTAATATTCTATTCACTGCAAATACTGACTAATAAACCATTAAAGTGGTAAAACCACCCTAAAGTACTTTCCCGCAGATATTTTTATTATTCTGGTCTGGGGGATAATTATGAACTTAAGCCATAGTATAAACATCAGACACGTTCCTGGCAAGGCCGCTCCACGCCTGTCTTCAGGATCCCAAATAGCTTTTAGTCTGTGAGCAATAATGGGCGCAAACTTGACCTAGCGACACAGCCGGCATCATTACGAGGTTGCCGGTTCTGCCCCTGATATACCGGTATTACGGACAGCAGCGGAACAGTAAGTCCCCATTCCCATGGAGTCCGACTCCATGGGAATGGAAACCACTGGAGCACTGGCACCGTTGTTAGCGCTGCCGGTGCTTCCGTGAATTATCTGCTGGTATTTCACTGCCCCTACTGGCAGACTCGGAGTATGCCGGTCCAGAGAAGGTGTGCTGGTAACTGTTGTAATGAGGGCCATGGAGTACAATGAGGACACAGAGCTGCTAAATTTTCCGCCATACATGGCTTCTGCAGTCAAGGTGGCAGATATATCTGCACAGATTACAAAGCAGATCAGCATATGATATTGCTGAAAATGCCGGACTACTTTGTTCTCCAGTTTTTTACAAAGGCAATTTTTCATTTAACCTTACTGGTACTGGTCAGCGTAGAGAGCTTCTTAACATGCCAGTCACCGGGAAGCATATGCGTTTCCTAAATACTGAAGATTTGTAGCATTCTTTTGCTGTAGCATGAACTGCTTACATCACACAGCAATATCTTATGCACAGGCTGCATGTTAAAGGGGACATCTTTGCTGCATCATTGAAGGCAAATGTTTTGTGCCACACTGCAGATGGATAGTGCATTGCACAGGAACCAAACCGATTGGATATACTGAAGTGGTGAGAGAGCACTACGGCCAAAGGAAAGATATTGGGTCAAATTTGGAAGTAATAAAAGTAATTTAAGTTCTGTAAGAACAGGAAGTTAGTTACCTTAAGCAATGTTCTTTCTGATGGATAGAGTATTCGTACCATTGATTAACATCTTTTGAAAGTATGATCACAGCATAGATGGTTCCACATGGCGCCAGTGGTGCCAGTACTTGAGTGGCGATGCCTGGGCCTTATTTAATCTGCTCCTCTCAATTGTCCCAGTCCCAGATGCTAAAAAACAGTATAACTGCCACAGATTCCAAAATCTAATCTGCTCGAGGGGAAGAATTATTTTCTGCTGGAGATAAAAATCAGAAACCACCTTGGGCAGAATGAAGGTCTCACCCACTCAAAGGGTAAACGTTTTCTTTCAATAACACAATGGGAATTGACACAAAGCCTAAAGCCCTCTAACATGCCTAGAAAACTCTTCTTTAAACATGAGTAGACATATCTGGTATGAACATGGCAGCTTGCTGGATAGGTGCAACCATCAAAAATGTCAGCACAAAATTGAGGTCACGCGACACGCCTCCTTTGCAAGCACAGCATCAGCTGCAGAACTAGAAATCATGTTCTCCAGAACAGTGTAGAGCAACCAAAATCAGTGCAGTCCAAAACTTCCAGAGATTCTTCACAACTACCATCTGGAGAGGAGGAAAGCCATGCCACAGATCAATGAGAGAGAACGTGAGGGCATGGAGGGCCACTAGTAAATGCACTGGTTTTAAACTTTTAGGGTGTCAGTCACTCATCTCGGGTATGTTGCATGCCAACAGGAATGATGGCTATCCTTAAAGCAAAATATTAGTTCTTTTCAGTCTTATGCAAACAAAAGTACGAACAATTCCAATGTGTAACGTGTGTTTTTTAATCCTAGGTCATGGTTGCTGACACGTGTTTCGACTAAGGGGGTCTTCTTCAAGGCTGGTACAACCAAAACATGGATGTGAACAAAAATGCAGAAGATACACAACATATAAATCCATCATCAAAATATACATGTTACACCCGGCAACCTCATGCCTGATTGTATCCCTCATCCTTAAGGAATACCAAACCTTTGCCGGCCTAAAGGTAAACGAGTCCAAAACTATTTACTTTCCGATCCAAGGCAGTGAAGCGGCAATTCCCAAATCCTGCCCCTACCACGTTTGCATCAGGGAGTTTAAATACCTTGGCATACGCATTGGCCCGACCCTAGATGGCTTTCTCCAACTTAACCTACAACCTGTACTAGACAGGTTTATTAGGGACGTTTCCCACTGGCAATCGCTCCCCCTGTCATTAATGGGTAGAGCAGCCCTGTTTAAAATGATGACACTGCCTAGACTCCTATACATTCTCCAAAATGCTCCGCTCCCCATCCTCCATGAAACGTTCACACTCATAGATAGGAACCTCCGCACATTGCTCTGGGGAGGGAAACAGCCCAGAATTGCCCTCACTACCCTCCAGCGATCTGTGTGGGAGGAGGCATTGGACTACCTTGCATACGCACATACTACCTCGCAACACAGATTGGGGTGGTGAATGATTGGCTACACGCTGACCCCACTCTACCACACATCCGTATTGAAATTGAGACTATGCTCTCAGTCCCGCCCCTACAGGTTTACACGCCGCCAGCAACCAATTCTCTAGAATACCAAAAATGACATGCCACATCCGTCTTGCCTGGAGGGACGCACATAAGCTTGTTGGCTGGAAGGCAAAACCAACACTTGCCCAACCCATATGGCATAATGTACATCTCCCAGAAATAGGGAAAATGAGCTGCTTTGGGAACTGGGGAATTAGAGGGATAACCACACTAGCTCATGTGATTCAGGAAGGGTGCCTCCTAAGCTTTGACACCCTCCAAGACAAATATGGTTTGGCACCAATAGACCGGTTTCGGTATGCACAGCTCGCCCATGCCATACACACCCAATTTCCAGACATAACAATCATACCTCCCTGCTCCCCCATAGAGACCAACATCCTCCCACAGCGTATCCCCTCCAAGGTCACCTCCACGCTTTCTCTAGCCCTTAACTCCTTCGGTGCCAAAGAACTAGATAAGCTGAAAGAAAGGTGGGAAAGAGACCTGGGGGATCTGGAACCAGAGGACTCGACGGATGCACTAATGTCCACCCGAGAGATAGGCATTGAGGCCAAATGTAGACTGATACAGCTCAGAATACTTCATCCCTCATACTACTCTCGTACTGCCCTGGCCGGATGGGCAGGGACCGGGGATGAGATATGTATCCGGTGCAAACGGGAGGTGTTACAGGTCTTCTGGGGAAAGTGTGCGGATAGGATCTCCACCATACTAGGTACGCCAATTCCCAAGAACCCCAAAATGGCACTTCTGGGAATCTGGGGGGAGGTTGACCTTACTAAACATGAAAAAACATTTGCAGCTGTGGCACTGGGAGCAGGCAAAAGACTTATTGCTGCAAACTGGGGCTCAGAGGACACGATTGGTCTGAACTGTTGGACCAACAAACTAGGTAGGTGCACATCTCTGGAACGCCGCATCTACAATGTGTGGGGTTGCCCCCGAAAATTTGAGAAGATATGGTGGAAATGGATGGATACTTGCTGAGGCATACCCCCGCCCCACTTCCTCCCCCTCCTCGCTCTCCCTATCACCCCCCTCCTATATTCCAAAGATATGAGACATAACTAGAACTGCTAACTATTATCTGCTCTGCGCATGAAATACAATTCTCTGTGCCTATGCCTCCTCTTTTTACTGACAATGCTGATGTGATTTCCTGATGATTGCCTACCTATGTGTGTGTGCATGTTTTTTTGATAAAAAACCAAATAAACAGAGTTTAAAAAAAATATATACATGTTACATGAAGTGTTAGATGGTCAGTACAAGAAACCAAAAATTACAAAACATCATACCGGACAGGTTTAGCCATGCAGGATTGGTGAAGTATTGTTCAGATTTGGAGAAGAGAAGAAAACAGTAGAGAATGTTAGATGCATTAAATAATGTGGGATTAGCGATGTAAAGTGTTGCTTCATAGATATAGTGATTCTCACCTGGTGTCCTAATGTCTGTAAATATAAAGAGCCATAGAGCGTTGTGACTCGAAGGATCAGTCCAGGGGTGGTTAGTGATAATGTCGATTACAATAATGTCGACAGTCAAAATGTCGAAAAAAAAAATGTAGAAAAGCAATAATGTCGATTTTTTTTTTTCTACATTTTTTTGAATTTTTAGAAATAAATAAATATATATAATTAAAATGTGGTGAATATGAGGGGTGAGGGGGGGGGTTGGGGGGATCCCCCCCTAGTAAATGATATTTTCCTTGTTTATTTATTTAATAAATAAATATATATATAATTAAAATGTGTTGAGTATGAGGGGTGAGAGGGTGGGGGGGTGGCATGGGGGTGTTGGGTGAGGGGGTTTGGGGGGACTCTTCTTATTTATGTATTTGTTGATAGTGCTAAATGACATTTTTATTGACATTTTTATCTCTAAAAATTGACTCTTGTCATTATAAGTATAGGTTTTCGACATTTTTTTTTCGACATTTTTGTAAATCGACATTTTTTTTCGAAATTATGACTATAAACCCATTCCAGGATAGTATGTTCTGACATGAGTGATCTAAAGCAGATGTACGATGGTATAAGAGCCCTATCCTAGTTCTGAGAGCAACATTGTGGCCAAAACGTTAAGTTTAGGTCTTACCTTGCTGCTTATATTAAAGTCCTGCAGATTCAGCAAAACTGAAATCTGGTAGCAGAAAGATCGTATGGACTCATTGGTCAGGAATGGTCAATCTCTTGGCAATAATGCATGGGCAAATGGCAGTAGTAATACACATACAAACATAAGGGATGCAGTAAGACTCGGGTGCCAGTGCCTATGAAACACGTGCAACTAGTGGCATAGAAGCTGTGATGCCTCAGTAGTCAGAGCTGTTCTATCTGGGTGTGAAGGTTAGGAGTGCAATGTTGCTAACTAGTGATATTTGCCTGAAAAATGCATTCATATGGCAAGGTTCAAGTAACTGTGCAAATAGGGAGTCAGTATTAGTAGCACACTCCACATGTCCACGGTGCAAGAGCACGTGTTGCCCAGAGACAAGCGCACATGGATCATCAATGATATAGTAACAAAGTTCAAGCCAACTGAAATGGCTTGGGTGCACTAATGCGGTTTCCAACTATACCGTAAACATAATAATGGTATCCCTGTGATAGGAACCTTAAATGGTAAACCATGGTGCGGTCAGATATTTACCGGAGATAAATTAAGCTGAGCCATGTTCGGCAGAATACTGGCATGTGTTGCTCGTTTAGGTACAGCGCTGCCACATTCTTGCTGATTTTTATACCCTGTTTGGTTGCATCCACGAGTATCTAAGAGGGTTTTTTGCTGCCTCAACAAAAATTAAGGAGCTGTTGGAATGTCCGTAACTAAAAAGTCCACCATCCTGTGTCCTAATCCTACTTCTAACCCTTACACTTACAAATGAACAAAACTGGATCAGTCCTTTCTGAGGCCAGAAGAATGACTCCCTTCTTCTGGACAAACACATTTCACAAGTAGGGGGAATGTCTCCCTTCCCTTGGCCTTTCTTAGGCTTATATATACAATTCCACAAAGTAAGGGGAATGGCTTCTGTCCCCTGGCCTTTCTCAGGTTTGTATTTACAGTTCCACAAAGTAGGCGGACTAGCTTCCGTCCCGGGCCTTTCTCAGGATATTGTTTACAGTTCCACAAAGTAGGCGGACTAGCTTCCGTCCCTTGGCCTTTCTCAGGCTTGTATTTACAGTTCCACAAAGAAGGGGGAATGTCTCCCTTCCCCTGGCCTTTCCCATACCGCTGTTGAGCCCCTCCAGTGACTCACTTGGCCAGACCTGGTATTGTGACGAAGAAGAGGGCTTGTTGGAGGACCTTGTCCTGATGCACTGTTGGATATGCTTGACTGCTTCCTCACAGTACCCTTGCTACACTCCCATGCCTGTAATACTGTCTCTGTGTGTACTGGACTGGTTCTTCACAATATCCATGGTACACTCCCCTTCGAGGAATACTGTCGCTCCTCCAGAGGGTCCTTGACCCTATCATTGTGCTTTCTTATCCTTGGGTCGCAGACCCCTTCAGATTGGTTTCTCTTTCTCAGGTCCTCAACCCCTTCACACTGGCTTCTCGGGTCCCTGAGCCCTGTTTCTGTGTTTCTCTCTCTGGGGGTCACAGACCCCTATGTGTTGCCTTCTCGGAACCCCGGACCTCTGTTGCACATACCTGACCTGGCTGCACATACCTGCTTCACCGTCTTCCTCTGTACTTTTCTGCATCGGGAGCCTCAGCCTCTTCTGGCCTTCAGTCCTCTTCCAAGCAGGTAGGGAAGCCGTCTCTCCTTCTGCCTTGTCCCAATCTGTAGTTGCAAGTCCAGCTCTTCCATTTGCACAGTGCTTGCCTTGCTTGCGGTGCCTCCGTAATCTTACAACACGCTTCTGCAAGTGGCTGATGCTAGCAATCCAGTCTCTGCGGAAAACAGGAACGTTTATTTGCCTGTTCTCGCCCAGACAAGCCTAAATAAATAAATCGTGCCACTGCATGGTCGTCCGAAAAAAAAAATATTGTAATAAGAACAAAAGACTCCAAGCGTGGCCCTACCTACTAGTGAAAATCGCCTTCTTTAACCACCCCTTGGTGCCAATTGCATGCTGCCCTGTTTAAGGGCTGGCATATAGACGCCTAAGTGCTGTGAAGACCCCTTAATCCAAATTTATTTCTGAAATAATATATAGAGAAAACTATCTCAAGAATACCGACTGGTTCTACAATTAGAGCACCAGCTTCTTCCGTACTGGGTTGCTTGGAACCCAGAGGATACTGGGTTCTTTGTCCTGAAGAAGGCGGTACACTTAATCCTGCCAAAACGCAGTGTTGTTCGTCTGTGTCGACCTTGGACTACTTCACAATGAAGTTGTGTTGTTTTTAAGAAACACAGTAGTTAGATTTTCCTGGTTGATATTAGATTTCATTTGTTTGTCACCTTTGTCTTGTGTCTCTTCAAATCTGATGTACCCGCATGGGTAACCACTTTTTTGTTTGATACTGTTAATAACAATGTGATTGTTTTTCTAAATCAAAAACTATACATAAAATACTACCGAATTAAAAAACTTTGATTAAGTCAAAATGTTAAGAGTGCTTGAATAATTTGTGCGCTGTACGTACCTGAAAAATAAGACTTGATGCTTGTAAAAACAGATCCATAGAAAATTATCAAAATAATTTGGGATCTGTCACTTTGGTAGGAACCTTACTTGTGTTTTCTTCCAGGTAGGGACTGACCATGTTGTTAGTCCCTGAGTTACTGAGAGAAAGAAATGTGCAATACACCATGTTGTTCCCTGTGCGCCGCAGGTTTCAATTTAACAGCAAAGTTGACTTCTTCATTGTGCCGGAGGAAGCAACGTCATTTATCGAGTACAAGGTCCCGCTCTGGGGGGACTGTGCTGGAACTGCCAACTAAATACAACAGAAGAAATGGGAGATGGTGCTCGCTGCAAATTACTTCTTTTTGCTTTACGGGTAAAGGGCATCAATCCCGACTAGAGGGTTCATATATGTATCTTGGACCTAGGTCAGTTTGATAGTTCGTGGGTCCATCCTGCGCAGCGACAGCCCCCCCATACAGGTGCGTTTGGGTGGATGTTTGTTTGGGAGATGGAGGGGGGGGTAATGCCATGACCAATGTTTAGGTGGTCCTGAGGGAGGGGAGGCATTGTTGTTAGTTGGGGAGGTAAACAGAAAATGCATTTAGTGAAGGCTCATAGGATACTCTTGAAATGGAGTAAGGCTCCAGTAAATAATACATTGTGGCAATTCCGAATATGGCACATGCGGCCGGACTGAATGCGCAGGTTACTCTGCTGTCCTGGAATGTCCGTGGGCAGGGGAACACCATTAAAACACGTAAGGTACTTACATATGCCAACAGCAAGGGGGCTAAGATTATTTTTCTTTAGGGGAGACACTTAATGAAACATCAGACAGAGTGTTGCAAAAGGGTGGGGAGCGGTAAGTACTATACTTCATACTCAACAAGGTCTATGGAAGTGATGACATTGATACACCGAACTTTGCAGTTCACCCTTATTGGAAACATAATAGATGAAGGGGCGGGGCGGGGGGGTGTAACATCCTTGTACACAGTACACTATATGGGCGGAAAGTACTATTGGTAAATGTCTACGGCCCCAATGTGGATGTTCCCGGGTTATTTAGTCTCTGCTCTAACTACCCAATGGCCCTGGTGATATTCAGAGGGGATCTGAACCCTATACTAGATGTGGATCTGGATTGGACCTCGACTACATCCAGAGAACCTACTAATGCTTCTAAAATCATACACACGTACATGGCAGATTTGGGCCTAATGGATGCGTGGAGGGCAATACATATGAGTGAGAAGGGGTGCACGTTTTTCTCGACTGTGCACGATATGCATTCCAAGATAGATGTATGGTTGTTGTCTTGGTCCTTGCTGTCGGTAACAAGGGAGTGTTGAATCCTGCCCCGTACTATTTCCTACCACTCTCCCACACTGCTGACATTACACTTGCAGACAGAGGGCCAGGGGCGGATACTGTGGTGATTCAAACCTGCAGCACTGGGAGACCCTGTATCTAACACTAACCTGCAGGACCAGATTGCACTATATTTTGATACTAATGCGGGTACGGTTGAATCTGCACGCTATGGCAGGCATTTAAGGCATATATACGGGGTGTGATCCTATCTACTGAATCTGGAATACAAAAGGGCATTAGGGCTGATCTGAGGCGCCATGCAGCCACATTATCTGATCTCCAGCAGACGTGTGCCACGCGACTCACCCCTCAACTTAGGTATGACATGAAGGTAAGCCTAGATGCGTTCAGGGAAGCAGCTGATAGGGAGCTAAACCATCTGGATAGACCTATGATGGAAAGACGTTATGGGGAAGCAGATGGGCCTGGCAGATTATTAGCCAATACAGTGAAAAAAGAAAGAGGGAGAACACGCATACCTTGCATCGTAGATACATATGGTGACATAAACGCAGTATTCCACACAGAATTAACTCACCCAAAGATTAAAATAAACAGATACCTGACAAATATTCTTACAACACTATTAGCAGAAGCGACTAGGCAGTCACTTGTGGCTCCATTGGCACTTGAGGTAATCAAAACTGCAATAATGGATTTGGAAAATACCGGGGTCGGACGGTTTTAGTGCAGAATTTTATAAAGAATGTAAGAATTAACTGGCCCCTTACTTACTTACTTAAAGTGTGGAATGAAGCACTAATGGCTGGGATAATGCCCAAGACTATGCGAGAAGCAATAATTATACTTCTCTTGAAACGGATAAGGAGGTGGACAGATGCGGGTCATATAGGCCCCTATCACTGATAAATACTGATGCAAAAATGTATGCTAAAATAATAGCGAAGCGCCTCTCGCCATTGATGCCATATACAGGTACCAATCCAGCTTTATACCGGGCTGCCATATAGCGCTAAACATACATAGGTTCTATAATATTTGGCACGATGATACTCTGGCCATCGCTGTGGCTCTTGATTTGCAAAAAACTTTCAACACAGTTTCCTAGCCCTTTTTATTTCAGGTATTGCTCCACTACGGCTTCAGCCCTAACTTCTTTTTCATGGATCCGCCTGTTGTACTCCCAAACGTATACTAGGGTATGCACAAATGGCATTTTTTCCCCAAGTCTAGCACTGGAGGGTGGAACGAGACAAGGATGTCCCTCGTCACCCTTGTTTTTGCCTTGGGGGTTGAGCCTCTGGCCGATCTCCTCCGTGAATGGTTTGGGGGGGAGGGGTGGGCTTGCAACTGGGGGGAAGTCCCGAGATAATCTCCTTGTATGCCGATGACATATTATTGTATGTTAGCGATCCACAGTTCCATTTGCATAAAATATTGGAAGTGGTAATGGAGTTTGGTAGACACTCAGGGCTACAACTTGACTCTACCAAGTCAGAAATATTCCCACTGACAGAGAACACGCACCAAATAGACACTGCAACTGTTCTCAAATGGGCCCCATCTGACTTTCGGTATCTGGGGATCAGGGCGGCCCATTCGGAGACTTTGACCTATGATTTGAATTATGGTGGTTACATAACCAGTGTTAGAATAAAACTTCATAGATGGAGTCACATTCAGCTTTCACTCGCTGGGAAACTAGCTCTGATTAAAATGGTCATATTGCCTAAGATGCTATACTACCTTCACAACATCCCTTTGTGGCCGGGACGGTCATTTTTTACCGAGCTCTTGGGGATGTGTTCAGCTGGACCGAGTTCCCAACTCAACTGCACTCACATGCTTGTTTAAGATATATATTCACACCAGGGGGGAGCAAGACACAAGCAATGACACCATGTAAAGGCCCTTATATCAGACCACAGTGGGCAACTAACCTGGGGTAGTGATTGCTGAGACACCATCGGAGCGTAAATGCCAACTGATAAAGTGAGTGTCTATGAACACGAGATACCAAGTTCAGCCCCCTAGGCACAGGAGAGTGCCCACGTTGTAAAAGCTCAGACGCCAACCCGATGCACATGCTATGGGACTGCCCCAGACTAGTGGATTACTGCGGGAAGGTCAAGGACATTTTGGACGCAATGCTGGGGCAGAAAATGCAATTTACACATGTGCAATGTATTTTGGGGTATACTGAGAGAATTAATGCGACAAATCGTAGATTGTTAAACCTATGTCTGGTACTGGCAAAGAGATCTATTCTGCAATGATGGACATGGACCCTCCGCCGCCCACGTAGCCAGATTGGCTCCATGATGTAATGTGGGCCAACACAGTAGTGGAATTGTATTTGCTCGGCCATGCAGCTCCAAAGACCTATGGCAAGATTTCCATCATTTCCTGGTGGACTCTGTTAATAACGCAGATTGATGACTATTTTGAGGATTGGTTAACGGAGCACTGTGGTGGTCTGCCCCAGGGAGAAACATTAATGTATAAAGGTTACCTATTATCCTGAAAATCGATGTGATGGGATGTTGTATTGTTGTACAATATGCAGAGCCTTGAACTTAAAACCTTATCAGCACTATGAGTGTTCACCTGGTGTATAATAAATAAAGTTGCTAAAAAGAAAATGAACAAGTGACGCCTTCTGGTCAAACCAATGTTTGGCCAAAGCTTGGCCAGCTTTCAGCTTGTCATTGGCCTGAGGCATCAGAAAAGTCATCCTGGTCGTCAAACCAAGCACATAGTTCACTACATTGGTAGTGACCGGAGGACTGGGTATCTCCCATCCTTCTTTGACTATAGCAAGGGGTCCCCTGTCAAATGGAAGCTCAAAGGGGCTGAAACCAACCCCTTCTTGAGGTGCTGCTCTGTAGGCAAAAAGCAAGCATGGCATCAGGAGATCCCTCTTTCTCCACTGGGGCTACAATAGTGCATTTGAGATTTCAATTGAATCTCTCAACTAAGCCATTTGTCTGTGGATGATAAGCTGATGAAAATGTATAGGACCCTCCAAATTCATTCCACATAGCCTGCATGTACCTGCACATAAAGTTGCTGGCTCTGTAAAACACAAGTTCTTTAGGGAAGCAACCCTTAGAAAAAATGCCCAACAATGCTTTAGCAACTGACTTGACAGTTACTGACTTCAATGGGATGGCTTCAGGATAGCTGGTGGTATGATCAACTTCTAGCATGATAAACATGCTGCCTGAGGATTTGGAGGATCAAGGGGGCCAACAACGTCAATACCTACAATCTCAAAAGGTATTCCCACTACAGGGAGTGGTACAAATGAAGCCTGAATCTTTGCACCACTTGTACCAGAAATCTAGCAAGTAGCATAGCTCCTAGAATTACTTTCTACTTGGGCTCCCAACTTAGGCCAGGAGAAATGCATGGATAACCTCGCCTTAGTCTTCTTGATGACAAGATGATCTGCAAGGGGGACTGCATGTGCTTAGGAGGAAGGGTCTCACCTGAAAAGGAATCACCAACCTCCTATGGTCTCCTTCAGAGGACTCTGTGCGCTCAAGGAGCCCACCTTGCCATTAGATTGTTTCCCATGGGCTTCACCTTCTAACTGGGAACAAGCCTGTCTCCTGAGGCCTTCCAAAGATGGGCACTCATGTTGGCCCTAACTAAACTCTTCCCTGTATGGAACGCTGCAATTCAAAGAGGTCATGGGGATTGAGTACTACAGGTATCCCCTCTTCTTCATCAGGTTCATGGGCTTGGACTACTGCCTCCATCTCAGTGTTAGGTGAGTTAGGGGGAATGTTTTCTTTTCATCTTTTCTGCTTCTTTACTCCTTTAGTCTTCGGTTTCCCCTTTTGCTTTGGCTGGGTCTTAGGCTTGGCTAATGCAGCCTTGGACTGAGACCTAGTGTGTGGACGTTCTTCAGTGCCCCCTTCAAAACGTAAGTCTCTGAAGTCATTCCCTAACAGAGCATGTGCAGGGGTTTGCCTCTGCACACTAAAAGGCATCCTGACCACCTCACCATCTATGGAAACTTGGGAGGGTTCCATCATCCAAGTTGGTGAGCACCAGAGGAGGTCTGGCCAGCTCCTCTGAGTTTACCAGTGTGGAATCCACTACAGTTCTGCTGGCCCCAAATGTCCCAATGTCAGCGGTGTCTACACCATCTACCAGCACACTATCCTTAAAATATTGCTTAGTGTTATCAGGTATGGAGGCACAAGCCTCAGCAACTCTAGGTTTCAGGATCCCATGGAAACAAACTATTTCAGATCCTATCTCACAGAGTAAGGAGTCTGAAAAGAAGGATGCCCCTGTGAGTATCTCTTACTCATCACGAGAGAAGACCAGATTCAGACTAGACCCCAAGGGCTTACCCTTACAATTAGGGTCCCCCTTCACATGTTCACTTGCTCCACAGGCTACACAAGATCCACTGGACCTTGGTATGTAGGGAGGCTTATAGTAACCACTGGTTTGATTGCGATAGTTAGCCCCACTATCCTTTTCAGCATCCGAAGACCTATTACCCATTTTAAATATTTTGTGGGCCTTCTGGGAAGAAGTTTTCAGTTGTCCCACCCTCTCTATCGTTTTGCTTCTTCCCCTCCTCATGTTTACCAGAAGCATGTGTGTACTTATGGGACACTCTATGGGACACTCATAAATCAGCAGCAATGGCCAGTTTCTTAGGATCTATCTCCTTGGATTCTGCCCAATACTGCTTCAGCTCAGGAGAACATGAGGCAAAAATGTGTTTCAGCATGACCAAATGATCATGCCTTCAAAGGTGGTTACCCTATAGCTCTCTATCCAGCTACTCAGGTTTTTAGGGAATTGGTGACAAAAAGACAACCAAAAATTATTTTCTTTCTTTCTGTAAACTCTAAACCTCTAAGTGTTGGGGAGGAGTTTTCCCAAACTTTAATAGCGCCTTCTTCAATTTAGCAGAGTCTTTTCTATCAGACTTGGACATTTCCGTAATGGCACTGCAGCCAGAATCTGGTAGCCTGCTGATTAATCATGCAATTTTGTCACTCAACCACCTCTCTTGCACTTCAGAAGACTACTCAAAGGTTGTTATCCAGTTGATATCATCATATACAGTGAGAAGATCCTTTGGAAATCTAGGATGAGAAGAAGATCCAGAACAATTTCCAGAACCTCTGGAGGAGCCTTGTGATTCCTGCAGCCTTGCAAGTTCCCTATTCTTCTGTTTTTCAATCATATTATCAAATTCTAGCCTGGCAATATTAAACTCTTTATGCTTAAGCTTGAGCTTCTTCTTCTTGAGTTCCCACATGACTTCAGCCTCAGAATTTGTTAAGGAAACATTAGTGGAATCCTCCTTCATTCAACAGTAGCAGATACAAAAAGTTTATTACTGCTGGGGGCAGCCGCCGTTCCACCCGCATCACCATTGACTGGTAAAGGAACTATCTATCCTACATTCCTGATGATCAAATATTCTCTGTACAAGATCCGACTTGTTTCCCGAGGATGACAGTCCTCTTTCCACACACAACGTAAAGTTATCTACTTTTATTGTACACTCAATTAAGAGGCTACCTCTGCCTTTAGGTGGTGGCTTCCTACAGTAATTCACCTGAACACTTAGATGATGAAGCTCCATGAGGGCGTTTTGATCCCAATAAGGAACACGAGAAGTGCTGAGGCGACCCTGAGGGAAGGGATTGTCCGGCCGTACATCTCTACCTACTACATCTACATGAGGCTTATAAGAAAGACAGGTTAACAACATTGGCTAAGAAAGACAGGGTAGCAACATTGGCTTAGAATATTTAATCCACTGGGTGTAATGGGATGGGAGAATGATGATGTTCTGTTTACAGGGACTTACACTTGATTAATTCAGCTAGATTGGCAATTGAATGAACTGTGGCAAACAAATAGGGTCACATCCAGTTGGATCCATGATTAAACGATTTGAATACATTGAATGGATTAATGCATTTATAGAGACTCTCTGAATACAATGCCTCTAAACTCATCAATTTCATAGATTGTACATCACTTTTGAATGAACATAAGACTGACAAGTCCCTCTGTATGATATTTGTTTTGCAGTCCGTAAGGCTCATGAAGAAGAGGTATACGCCTCTAAAAGCGCCAGCCAAAGAAAACTCACTTATGCATTGTATTGTTTGACATTGTTTGCTATTAAAATTCTATATTTTTTCTATAAAAACTTGAATGACATGTCCTCTTTGATTAATTTCTTTGACTAAATGGTGAGAGTTTCACAGTAAAATTTTGACTGTTTTGTACAGTACTGATAGTGTGCAGGGGATGGGAGGATTTAACCTTTGGATCTCTTTTCTGTATTGTGTGGTGGTTCTGTGCCAGGAACGCAGTTCCTCCCCTGCACCTTAAGTATTTTTTAAATAAGCAATAGATTTTTTGAATTGTAACTTCTGAAGAGAGGTGTGCATTAATATTCCCAGGATCTCACCAATCATGAACAGAGGAAGCCTTCCAGGGCAGGACCCGTTGATGCTGGGATGCTGAGACTTGGCAGAAGGCGACTTGGAGTACTAGCTGGAGAACACTGAAGGTCCGGGCAAATGCAGATGGCAACACTTAAAACTGAACTGGTCAGTCCACGAGGTGGTCCAGGGACACGTCTGAAGGCTCCAGCCTGCAGCATTGTGAGAAGGCGTTGAGACTGGTTGGTCACCCCAGTCCAAGGGGTCGAAGCACCAGCAAGAGTTTTATGAGATCAGGTAGTCCAGCAAGACTTCACTGTGACAGCAGCAAGAATAATCGCCAGGCCTTTTCAGAATTCATCCTTGGGTCTTCTGTCATCTTCACAGCTACACAGGATACTTGGATGCTCTTCCAATCTCCTGGAATGGCTGCAGGATGACTCTTCTTATCCTAAATTCCGGTGAGTGATCAAACTCCACCCTACAAAGGCAAGGTCCTGCACCACTCCTGCACACCAGCAGTGGTCCAATCATGCATGCACAATAGACATCCTGGCATAATCCATATATGGATTGGGACCAGACAGTCCCAGACCACTTCCTAAGCCCATACACACATGGAATGCACTAGCCTGTGAAAACAGCAGCTTTATCTGCATTACCATCAAAGGTAATTCCTGACCTGAGAAGGCAGGAAGAAGGCCAAATAAAAATATGGCCAAAGGACAAGCGAAAAATCACGTGGCATGGCCATCTTGGGACACTAGCCACTGTTAGCAGCCAAATGCGGTAACGCAAATGAGCTAACTAAAAGTATAGCAAAAATAGAAAAAATGTAACTGCTTCTTCTGTAGCTTTTCTTTAGGGACATTTAAAAGTAACCAAAAATCCCTTTGGTGTATGTCTAGGGTGATACAAATGTATCCCCATTGCACTGCATGGGCGGTTGCTGTGTGCAATATGAAAAAGTTATCCAAACGGATAACCAGTCAAAAGACAAAAGGGAAACATAGTTTCCCAGTTACCAGTGTGAAGGACTAGTCAGTTGCCCCATCACAAATGAGTAAAAGACCAGTGAAGTAAAGCTACAGGCTTCACTTCTCTGTAAAAAGTCAGGACAGGGTGTAAAACAAAAAGAAAAAGTTTGGGGGTTCATAGAATATGGAGGGGAAAGTTGCCTTAAAGAGAAATCTTTCCTAAAACCTGAGTCTTATTGCGTCCCTTATCTTACTATGTATATTAGCACTGCCATTTGCCCATATATTATTTCTAATGGCGGAAGTGGTGTTTACTGGTGCTGGTGTGGCTGACTACCGGAGGACTGAATACAGAGGGCTGTTGGCCCTTTAATCAAAGGAGGAGCAGCTTTTGGACTTACACTACTAAAACTCCCTTCACAGCGTAAGCAGAGCGGAAGTGGAGTGAAGTGGTGTTTACTGGTGCTGGTGTGGCTGACTACCGGAGGACTGAATACAGAGGGCTGTTGGCCCTTTAATCAAAGGAGGAGCCGCTTTTGGACTTACACTACTAAAACTCCCTTCACAGCATAAGCAGAGCGGAAGTGGAGTGAAGTGGTGTTTACTGGTGTTTGGCGGTGTTGGCTGGGATGGCGTCCCCGCCCGGCTGAAAGCAGCTCACCCCCTGTGATGATTGCACAATAAAAAGAACATTCGACAGCGGCCCCCCCGGAGGAGGATCCCACAGAGCCACCGGCATTTTCGAAAACCCAGCTGTCAGAGACCAGAACCAGATCCCAGGAGAGGCAGAGATACAATTCCCTACGCCCTGTACCATGCAGCATTTGCAGCCATCATCCCTGGGCCGAAACGCGGCTAAAAGACTAAAGCAATTTCGTCTCCCCTTCTGGCGAGATCAAACAATGACGACCCCTGATAGTACAAGTCACAGGAGGGGGGTTGAGGAAATGGATGAACTCTCCTGAGCCCCCACCACGCCTCCTATGGGGTTGGGAGTGGGACTGACCGCCTTGTCGGATGGCGTGATGGTCGGGGATTGTCTGAGCTTCCAGACCGATGCTGGTGAGGGGGCGATTCCGGCTGCCAGGTACGGCATGTCCTCTGATGAGGGAGACACTCCCCTGGGAGACGTGGTGGGGAGGGGAAATATTGTGCCCCCCAATGAGCTGTCCTTAGGGTCCCGACCTGTGGAGGGGACGGAATGCCGACCAGCCGTACTCCTGAAAATGACCTGAAAGATAGTCCACCCGTGACTACTCCTGAGTGTGGAGATGCAGGCCAGAGAAATCTGTCAAGCTCCTTGCAGGAGAGCGTGGTGAGCAAGGTGTGTGACAAATAGTTCCAGGCAGAAGATGTTGGCAACTTGGAGGATGTCTTTTTCACCCCTTCAAGTAAATCTAGATAGGGAGAAGAAAGCACCCGGCAGAGATGATGGACCGGACATAAGAGAGGCAAATCTAGGGAGTATCAGTAATGTCATAGACTGCAATCCCGACCTACGACCATAGGTGATATGTGTGCCAGAAGAGATCGAAGAACAGCAGGGACGGCCTGACAAGTATAGAACTGTATCAGGCCACCAAGCAAGTACAAAGTTTGGCAAGATAAAGAAAGGACACAAAACATGGGAAGAAGCCGGGGACTGGACAATGATGCCAAGTAAGGCTCCCAGAATAGAGGACCCGGAAAATTCCCAACACTTGGAATTGGAATCCTGAGGTGGGGGATATGGATATACCCCAAGGGATACTACTGAACCAAGGATGGTGAGTAAGGGTAAAACACTGGGTCCCTCTAAAAAAGATCTGAGTAATGCTACATTGGCAGATTAACTCATTCAAGATATTTCATCATTGAAAGTCAAAATAAAAAGACAAAAGAGAAAGAGCCTATGCTTTGTCAAAGACAAAATTGCGGCTTTGGATCTAGACTCCTTTTCACCACTGGATAGCTATGAAGACCCTCCCAAAGGGGCGACCTATTACCCTTCACTTAAAGAAAACATGCAAGGTAAAACTCCATCAGGGCCCAGAGTATTACTAAATTAAGAGTCTTTGATACAGAAAGTTATTGGCAACCTCAAAAAAGAAAGAACAGAGGAATTGATGCATATACAAAACTTAGTGACATCAGCCTTAACAATCACTCTGGCACCTTTTCTCATGCTGTATGAACACATCAATGGCTCATTAAAAGAAGTTTATGTTATGAACTTAAAAACAAAGACACATGTGAATTGCCTGGAAAGGTTTGCGAGAAGACAAGAGGAACGCATTGATAAGGAAGCAGAGATTACCAGCTCCTGGAAAAATAGACTAACTGAATTGGCACGAAGAGACTCCAATGATAAGTCCACTCTTATGGAAGCTGTAATGGAGGACTGTAAATGGATGAGGGCTCTTCATAAAAAAGGGATGTCCCAAGACCAACCACACCGATGTCCAAGTGACAATAACAAGCAAATTGATAAGTCGATGACTACAGTGGCTGAAAGAAATACGGGGCCTATGAGATTGGTAGTACCAAATCGTTCTACTACAGAGAACCACTCACAGCCGCGACTGGCAGACCCTAAACAATCAAGCAAAATAATCCCAGTAGGGGGGCAAGAAAAAACAAACTACTCAATCTTCACGGGACTAGATAAACCCGACACAATCCAAGAAGATGGTAGTTATGGCTGAATACTGAGAAAGTGGGGAAAAAACCCAAAAACCAAACAAGAAAGCAGAAAGCACATGGCTCGAGGACTTTTCTACGGAACATCAAAACTCCCCTTAGGGACGAAGGTGCCCATTGTGCAAAAAGACTGAGACGAAAAATGGCGATTGCGACTGCACAATCTGACCGGGCTATGTTCGAAGAAGAGGTAATAATACTTGAGAAAGAAGATCTGGAGGCCTAGACCATGGAATCAGAGGGATGCCTCCGCGATATTATCGAAATCATAGAAAGAAACAAGGACGATGAGGAGTGGAATAATCTCAGTTCATCGGACTGGGTAGAAATTGATCGACAAATGAGATGCAGATCATATGAAAATAGTCCTCTCAATCCCACCAGCGAGAGATCTATGAAAACAAAGCCTCCCAACTTGAAAAGATGGAAAGAACAGCAGGTGGGTCCCAGAGAGAGAAAGTGCCCTCCGGATCAATCGAAGAACCCAAATATATAGTCTCTGAAAGAAAAGACACGGATAAACGGACTAAGTCCGAGAAGAGCAATAAAATAGCGAAAGGATCCAACCATATGGTGCCCGATCTAACCAAACTCTAACCAAACGGAGGGAGAAAAATGACTCGGAGGAGCAAAGGCCAAAAGCAAAATCTAGGTCCCACCAAAAGAAACCTGAAAAGAAAAGCGTATCTGAGGAAAGAGAGGAACAAGGCACCTCAGGGAAAGAAGTCTTTCGAGTGCAAATGGAAAAAATAGTAAAAGACCCGAAATTTATTTTTTTACTAAACTGACGGAGTGTGATAGCTATTTTCATGCAAATGCCGCTACTCTGATTTGTCACCACTGAGGACATTTCCATTGTGGAGTTTGTAAGGGAATCGAGACTTGACCTGGTAATTCTACATCTAAAATCGAAACTGATTAAGGATGCAGTCATGGAAATGTCAGATAAATTAGTATCAGTGGGCAGAGCAAAGATCGGGAGTGCAAAGGCAAAAGGAAGGAAGAATTGGCCCGAGGATGGAGAGGAATCCTGCACCCACGATCTCAAATTTGAAGGGATCGCGGATGTATAAATCTAGAACGAAAGTAAGCAGCAGAGACTCCTCCATAAGTGGTCGGCCTAACAATGGAGGTGGGAAGGTCCAGGCCAAAAGAGGTAAATTAAAGAATTTGAAATTCACAGTAGACAATTCAAATAATCAGAGGAAATCAATCGGCATTCTTAACCAAAGAACGTTGCGGATGGAGGGGCAAACGAGCCAGCCTGGGGGATGATTTATGAAAAAAAAACAATAGATCGGAAAGAACGGGACCCTGGGACCATGTCTGTGTGCCTCATGGAACACCAGAGGCTTTAAGCACTTGTACACAGGAGAGGATACATTCTTGGCCCAATATGAGATCATTAGCCTACAGGAGACTGTCATGATGCCTACCCCCGGCCATCCGGATCAAGCCCATCAGCCCCGGGAGCAGGCATCCAGATATTTAATAAAACCCCAGCAGCCCCGGCTGGGGGCTGTCTGGGTTCAGTCCTGGTGCCTTAGGCGCCAGGCTCATAATAGAAATCAGTCCTGGCGCCATAGGCGCCAGGCTCATAGACTTTACTTACCTCATGCAGACCATGCTGCAAATGAATCCAAGTCAACGTGAGGCCTGGATGGGACTATTTTACTACAGGGACTATTTTTTACTCGGGTGTGGTTCTAGGGACTTCTTACCTGGAACTACTTTGGAGGCTATTTAAACCATGCCGAACCGCAGCACATGCTTCGCGTTATTCTGCATCCAGCAGCGTAATGCTCACTGTTCCTGCAGTCAGCATCCAGTCTTCAGCCACGCCCGTCTCGAATCCAGAGCTTCTAGCAATAGAAGAAAGAAGAAGGAAAGGTTAAAAAACAGATATTATTTGAATCCTTACCTGAATTCCGGATCCATCACGAATTCGAACTTGAAAAGGACATTATTCTACACGCGCCGCATCACCAGCTGCAGCGCTGCGCCATACTCACCAGTCCTCACAGTATTTTTCGATCCGGCGCAGCCTCCATCATTTTCTCCGCCGAATTCCACCATCTAGGGGACAAAAGAAACATAAGGTGAGCCGAGAGAGCCAACAAATACAACCTCTCCACCATAGACTTACCTGATTAACAACCGGAGGCATTATTCTGTAACAATCCGCAATTTCTTACGCTGCACCTGTAAGGAGAGAGAAACCAGCAATTTAAAACACACGCATCTTTTGCCGGACAGTGTTGGGTAATACAGACTCTTACCTGAACACCATCAGCTGCCACAAGACAATCTTCCCTTCGACCCAGCTGCAACACAAAAAAGGAATGTACAAGAGTGAACATTGAACATATTGAACTCTTTGAACTTTATACTTACGGGTTCTCGCCTGGAACCTCTGAGTCAATATTCATCCGGAACTCTTCCAACGCCTTCAAACCAGTGAAGTAACTGGTATCTATGCGCCCCTGCATTCCATGCAGGATGGAGAGCTCATCATTTTCAAACATAAGGTGAGCTTACTGAAAGTGAATATCGGTGGTGTTTAGTGGGGAGAACAGTGGGGTGCTATTACTAAAATCCACGGGTGACTAAATCCCTTTCTCCACTTGCAGGAGAACACTTCTACGGGTCAAGCAGACGAGATTAGGTGGTCCAGTCCAGTCTGTCATCTCAGCACTACGCTTCACGTTGGAGGAGGTCGCAGCTGTCCGGGTCCGATTGACGCCCCTGTGGGAGCCAGGTTAAACATTAAACATTCCTTACCAATGAGTCAATACAATCTTTCTGCTACCAGATTTCAATTTTGCTGCATCTGCAAGACTTTAATATAAGCAGCGAGGTAAGACCTAAACTTGTTTTGGCCACAATGTTGCTCTCACAACTAGGATAGGAATCGTATACCATCTGGAATCTGCTTTAAATCACTCATGTCACGACATACTATCCTGGACTGATCCTTCAAGTCACAACGCTCTATGGCTCTTTATATTTACAGACATTAGGATACCAGGTGAGCATCACCATGTCTGACATATTGTCACAAGTTTCTCCCCTTCTCACCTGTTTCTCCTTACTTGCGACCTTCTTGGAAGTTGCTTCCTTCTTTCGTACTGTCCGAGACTTGTATAGGCCTGGGCGCGGGTCTTTGGATTCCAGCGTGAGTTCTTGTTGTCTTCCCCTAGGAAGCATTCAGTATCCAGGATGCGGAACCAGGAGGGAGATATTCCAGGCTCGGAAGGAACCGAAGTGCCGTAGGACCGAGCACAAGATCAATCCAGGAATGAACCACGGAAGGGGAAAAGGAAGGGTACGAGCGAGTACCAGGAATAGGAAGGAGGAAAACAAAGGAATCAAAACAAGCACGGAGCGGTCTCCGATAACACACGTCTAACTATTCCAAGCAGTAGCGTTGAGACGCGTGGTGCCACAGGGGGCATGGCTCTTTTCTAGGAAGTTGAGCGTAACGCAGAAGGGCTGGTGTGCAGTGTTTCGGAACTGTCAGCCATGTTGGTAGAATCACAGAGTTCATACCGCGGTGCATCATGGACCAGAATGGACGAATTCGGTGGTTCATGACAGTATGGCTCCTCCTAAACCCTGCACCTCTGGGTTTGCCTGGGTGGATCCAATGATATCTTTGTGTTAAACGGGGGGCATTCATGTTTGAGACAGGTTCCCAGGTGCGCCCGCGGGAGGATATCCTTTCTATTCAACCAGATACTGGTGTTTACCTCGTCTGTATCTGGAATCACATATCCTGGAGACCTCGAATTCAAGTTGATTATTGATGATTACTGGAGTGGGTCTTGGAGCGGTTCGGGTGGATTGTAGAAATGGTTTTAACAAGGAAGTGTGGAAGACTGGATGAATCCTTTTCCACGACTCTGGAAGTTGGAGTCGGTAGGCCACTAGATTAATGATTTCCTTTATGGAGGAGGGCCCATAATACTTGGGGGCCAGTTTATTTGGTCGCAGATGTCGAGGAAGAAGTTTTGAAAACAGCCAAACATTGTCGCCCACTGCGTAAGAAGGGCTCTGTCTCCTTTTGGTGTCTGCATATCGTTTGACATCTTTACTGGCCTTTTCCAGTTGTTCCTTGGCGTCTTTGTGTACGTTGACCAGTGTTTTGATCCAGGAATCGACCGCAGGAACAGGGGTAGGATGAGGAAGAACAGATGGTAGAACTGAAGGATAAAATCCCTGGCTACAAAAGAACGGACTGGTCTTGATAGCTGAATGATCGGAATTGTTGTAAGCGAATTCAGCTACAGGAATCAAAAGTGACCAATCATCCTGGACTTTGGTGGTGAAACAGCGAAGGTACTGCTCTAGTGTCTTGTTGACTCGTTCAGTTGCTCCATTGGTTTGTGGTTGATATCCTGAGGACAACGCACGCTGGATTCCCAATATTTGACATAGTTGTTTCCAAAACTGGGATATGTATTGGGGTCCTCTGTCGGAGATGATTTTGAAAGGTAGTCCATGAAGCCTAAATATATGTTCCAGGAAAATTCCAGCCAATTCAGATGAGGATGGTAGCTTGAACAAGGGTGTAAAGTGAGCCATCTGTGTAAACAAATCGATGGTAACCATTATGGTTGTGTATCCTCTGGACGGGGGTAATTCCACGATAAAATCTGTGGCGATGATTTCCCAATGTCGTGTTGGCAATGCTGGTTGGTGTAAGAGACCTGCTGGTCTTCTGTTATCATGCTTATTCTGGTTGCAAACTGCACAGGATTGGACATAGGTTCTTATGTCGTCTTTCATCCTTGGCCACCAGAACTGCCTCTGTAAAAGATGGAGGGTGGTGGTGACGCCTCAATGTCCTGAATGGAGGGTGTCATGGCATAGATTCGTAATCTTATGTCTGAGTTCTTGTGTGGTTATGCCAGCCGTGTTTCCTTGAAGAGATATCTGTCCTTCAGCAGGAGGTTCCTTGGATTGTTCCCCTTGTATTCCTTCCAGAGTTCAGAAGAAGGTGTCTTTGCACAAATGTCCTCCAGGAGGGAAATAGCTTGAGCTACAAACACAGTGTTAAAAAACATCTTGGGAAAGGTCTGTGCATTGAGGGGTTCATAATCAGGACGTCTGGACAAGGCATCAGCTATGAAGTTATGTGTTCCAGGAAAGTGGGTAAAAAAGAAGGCCCAACGGGCCTTACGGCTGTTTCTGCACTCCAGGGATTGTAGCACTTGTGAATTTCGATGGTCCGTACAAACTTGTACTGGGTGTTTAGCACCCAAAAGAAGATGACGCCAGTCGGTGAAGGCTTGTCGGATGGCTAACAACTCCTTCTCCAGGACGGAATAATGTGCCTCACTGGGAGTCAAGGTGCTGGATAAATATGCAATAGGATGCTCCATCTTGTCCTCAAGTTCTTGTTTTAAGACTGCTCCAATGGCATAGTCGGATGCGTCTGTCTCTACCAAGAAGGGTCGATCTATATCAGGTTGAGCTAGGATTGGCGCTTGAGTGAATTCCTGTTTCAGTTGTTGAAAGGCCGTCTCTTGAGCCAAGGACCATTGAAATGGAGTGTCCTTCTTTAAGAGTGTTACCATTGGATGTACAATGTCAGAAAACGCGTTTATACATTTTCTGTAGAAATTAGCAAGTCCCAAGAAGGATTGAATCTGTTTCACAGTAGTGGGAGCAGGCCAAGACAGGATGAAATCAACCTTAGAAGGATCCATTCTGATACCTTTGGAACTAAGTACGAATCCAAGATAATAAACGGTTGATACATGGAAAAGGCATTTTTCAGGTTTGGCCAGGAGCTTGTGTTCATGTAGGTGTTGTAGAACTGCTTTTACATCTTCTTGATGGGCCTGAGGTTCCTTGGAGTAAATTAGTATATTGTCTAGATATACAATGACAAAAAGGAACAGCATGTCAGAAAAAACCCAATCCATGAAGCGCTGAAATACTGCGGGGGCATTGGCGAGACCAAAGGGCATTACCAGATACTCAAAGTGGCCAAAGGGAGTTCTGAAGGCTGTTTTCCACTCATCGCCTTCCTTTATGCGAATGAGATGGTAAGCACCCCAAGTTTAGTGAAAATGACAGCACCCCTCACTGCCTCCAGAATGTCCGAAACAAGTGGTAATGGATAGCGGTCCTTGAGTGTGAATTGGTTGAGGCCACGGTAATCCAGACAAGGTCGAAGTTCCTTGGTATCTTTTTTAGGAACGAAGAAGAGGGAAGCACCGGCTGGGGATTTGGAAGGTCGAATAGTACCGTTTGTCAAATTGGTATCCAGATATTCTCGGAGAGCTTTCTTTTCTGGTTCAGACAAAATGAACATTCTTCCAAAGGGAATCACCGCAGATGGTTCTGTATCAATGGCACAGTCCTCGGGTCTATGAGGTGGGAGAGCTTGAACAATGGCTGTTGAAAACACATCTGAGTATGTTTGGTATGCCTGAGGAATTTGGATAACGTTGGAGACAGTTACGGATGGTTGCTTGAGTTCCTGGAAGTCTGCTGAAGGACTTGGCAATGTGGCAAGAGATAAGCAATGGGACATGCAAAGTTCTGAACTGAGAAACAAGGACCCAGCTGCCCAATTGATGTAGGGATTGTGTTTCTGTAGCCGAGGCATGCCTAAAACCATATGGTAGTGAGCAGACTTAATGATGTCAAATTTAAGTATTTCCTGATGAGTGTTTACTGAAAGCAGTAAGTCCTTGGTTTGGTGAGTTATGGGTCTAGAAGACAAGGGTCTGCCATCAATGGCTTCAACAGGTTGTATTATCTCTTTTGTTTCACGGGGAATGTGATGGTTAACAACCCAATCATGATCTATGAAAATGCCCATGGCACCGCAGTCCACTAAGGCCAGGATGGGGTAGGATTATCTCTTGGAAGGGGACACGAATGTCTGTAGAATCACAAGAGTGTTCTGTCCTGGAGATTTCAAGGAAGGAATAGATGAGGAGCAGACATCTTTCTCCCGAAGATGTGCTCCGCTTAGGATCAGGAGCTGGCGTTTCCCAAACGCTGAGGTGGCCCTATAGGACATTCTCTTACAAGGTGTTTATCAGAGGCACAATACATGCACAGTCCTGTATTAATCCGACGGATCCTTTCTTGGGGAGAAATAGGTCCTCGGAAGGCGCCTAGTTGCATGGGTTCTGGATCTGAGGTTTGCGAAGCAGTTGTTTCTTTTGGGCAGGGATAACCTGTGGCTGTCTTTGGGGATGTTGACTTAACTTCCTTTTCTCTGCCTTTCTTTCCTGGATCCGGAAATCAATCTGTAGGGAGAGGTCCATGAGAGCTTGGAAGGAACTTGGGTGAGCTACTCTAGCTAATTCATCCTTTATCTCATTGTTTAAACCTCTTCAAAAGAGGGTAAAGCTGGCTTCTTGGGACCAATCGGCTTCTTTTACTAGCTGTTTAAAGAGAGTCACATAAGTGAGCATATCCTGAGTTCCTTGTTGGAATTCAAGCAGTCTTTCCTGTGCACTATAAACGAGTTCTGGGCGATCAAACATGGCCTTAAGGGCTTCCACAAACCCATCGTAATCATCCAGGAGCGCATCACCTGCATTGACTAAGGGAGTGGCCCAGGTTAAGGCATTGCCCGTGAGATGAGATATCATGAATCCAACCTTTGCTCGTGGGGTGGAAAAATAGTACAGTTTGAAGGTTAAATGTACTAAACAATAATCAAGGAAGGCACGTAGGGTTTTTGATGATCCATCGTATTTCTTCACTACTCCCCCTAACAGGACACTTTCCTTGGCTGCAGAGTCACGAGATAAGACTAACTGCTTTAATGCTGCATTCTTAGCCTTGAGGTTTTGGACTTCATTGGTTAATTCCTGCAAACCGCTCATGAGGTCCTGAACTGCGGCTTCCATATCTGCCCTTGTATCAGGTTTGAGGCGTCTCAATCTGTCACAAGTTGCTCCCCTTCTCACCTGTTTCTCCTTACTTGCGACCTTCTTGGAAGTGGCTTCCTTCTTTCGTACTGTCCGAGACTTGTATAGGCCTGGGCGCAGGTCTTCGGATTCCAGCGTGAGTTCTTGTTGTCTTCCGCTAGGAAGCGTTCAGTATCCAGGACGTGTAAACAGGAGGGAGATAGTCCAAGGAACTGAAGCGCTGTAGGACCGAGCACAAGATCAAGCCAGGAATGAACCACAGAAGGGGAAAAGGAAGGGTATGAGCGAGTACCAGGAATAGGAAGGAGGAAATCAAAGGAATCAAAACAAGCATGGAGCAGACTCCGATAACACACGTCTAACTACTCCAAGCAGTAGCGTTGAGACGCGCGGCGCCGCAGGGGCATGGCTCTTTTCTAGGAAGTCAAACGTAACGCGGAAGGGCTGGTGTGCAGTGTTTCGGAACTGTTGGCCATGTTGGTAGAATCACAGAGTTCATACCACGGTGCATCATGGACCATTAAGTCCAGAATGGACGAATTCAGCGGTTCATGACACATATGAAGCAATACTTTACATCACCACATTTTCTAATGGATCTAAAATTCTTGTCTGTTTTCTTCTCTTCTCCCATTGCTTTCCTTCTCCAAATCTGAACAAAGCTTCACCAATCCTGCATGTTTACATGTGTCCGGTATGATCTTTGTAATTTTTGGTTTCTTCTCTGGACCTACTGAACATTTAACACTTCATGTAACATGTATATTTTGATAAAGAATTTCTATGTTCTATATTTTCTGCATGTTTGATCACATCCATCTTTTGGTTGTACCAGCCTTGAAGAAGACCGTTTTGGTCGAAATACATGTCGGCAACCACAACCTAGGATTAAAAAACTTGGAATGGGAATTCTTATCATTTCTTTTTGCATAAGACTGGAAAGAGCTAATTTATAACTTTTGTAGTGTCGGAGGAGCCGAATACAGGTTTCTTGTGCTTTTACTATACCACAGATCAACATTCAATGATGCCACCAGAGCATCCTGTAGACCCATTTAATGCTGCAACTCACAACAATCAGATCAACCTGGGGTCAACATACCCCCACCCCACATGAAGATCAGCATAAAATCCTGTGTAGCGCTCATCCATGCAAGAACTTGTCTGTCAATTGAAGGCATCTGATCACATGTTAATCCTCCCCATTAGATTTAATCCTCCCCATTAGATTTAAGGCTGTACGCCCAACACTGGTTTCCAATTCCCAGAAAAAGAATTGTATAGCTTCCCTGCACAATGAATGGAACCCACATGCTCTACTTGCTGAGGTAGTGCATGACAGTAGTGTTGCCCCTCAAAATATGCACACGCATGCATCTGATGGAGGCAAGGAAAGGCAGTTTGACAGCATGTAATCCATCAGAGCTAGCTTCTATCTGAGGCAGATTGATGCAGGAAGATATCTGCTGACTTTTCAAAGGTTTACTCACGGAAAAAGATCTTGAAGGTGAACGCCTGACTACCTTAAGTGTGTATCCACCACCAAAATACCCTGAAGACAAGGCTAACTAAGGTCTCCGCCCAAAACAGTATGGAGACCTGCAACACAGCAGGCCCAATAGGCAGGTTATGCTGCTTTTAAATTAGCACCAATAGCTCCTAATGGATCATTGGAACAAACTCTTGCTTTAATTTAATCAGGGGCATGAGGAAGATGTACCAATCCATGAGGCCCAGCAGCTGGATGTAAATGTCTGCAGTAACATCCCACAGGCATAAAGCAGAGCGACAGTGTCCTGGATGGTCGACACTCTCCCTGGAGGAGAAAACATGACTCACATCTCTATTTCCCACTCTATTGAAATGGGGCAGTAACGAGGAATCAAAGACTTTCCAAGATTCAAAGAGAAGCCCAGTGAATGGAGATAGTAACATCCATAAGCGCCAGGCATCAAGGTAGGGAAATGAGCACAGCCCCCACTATTAAGATGGGCTGCTATCACGATCATCCCCTTGGTCAATACTCTTGGGCAGGAGATCAAACCAAACAGCAGTGCCACAAACTGTCGTCTGAACTGCCAGAAACATTAAAACCAATGCTATGATGTTTTTGGAAGTGAAAATAAGTGGTCTGTAGGTTCAAAGATACTAAACAGTCTTGTTCTCCCAGAGTCTGATGGGTCTGGTGAAGGCTACCATCTTTAACTAATCTGTCATAAGGAACTTCTTCAAAAACCTCAGTTCATATTTTTTGTTTGAAGAAGGATCAGTCAATAATAAGCTAACAACTCAGTGTGTCTGTGCTGTATTTGTTAGTTTTAGGCATCAGCACGGAAAGTACCTATATTGGTGATTGTCCAATATCCTCAGTGATCCAAAGGTTTAACTCCAGTATCTTTCTCAGTGCGCCAACTTTATGCAAAGTTATTTGTGTCACAGAGTGAGCCAAATTTTCTATTGCTTAACTTAAATTTATTCCTCTTTAGGTTGATCAATTAGGACAGTTCCACAAAATATCTTCTTTTAAATATACTTTATTTTGTTAGTACTGTTGCTGTTTCTTCACTCCATAGCATTTCTTCTTTGAACATAGTAAATGTTTCATCTTTTCATTAGTTTGTAAAGTGTGTTTTTGTCTCTCTACACGTGTTTCCCCACTGTTTTATAGTGGTTCACGAGGAGAGAATCTACAGGATATGTAACACAAAGAAGAAAAAGAAAGGAAAATAAAAACAATGAATCATAATGTTGAGCATTTACCGATTCTTAAAATATCATTTTCACATTATCTTTTAGATCTTTTTTGCTTGTCGGATTTTTACTCACCCTGGTGTCTGGTCATTTTCCTTTTTATACCACATATTGGCTTTCAATTGTCAATACCCCAATATTACATACTATATTACATATACTAAATACATTAGTGTATGCCGATCTCACACAATGTTAATAATATTCCTGCCAAGAGTATACAACTTCCAATTTGTAATCCATAGTGTCACGACGAAATGTTCTTATCGTTTTTTTTAAATTTTCTGGTAATCTCTAATGTAGATTTTAACTCTTGAATTATTCATAAAAATTGAGAGATTATTCTTCAATAAAATGCCTTCTTCATCAATCCTATGTAATGAGTTTGCTAATTCCTCAATAGTTAAAATTATCAAATCCAATTAATATTTATTCAATATCTTCTCCATCGGTTTACAAAATTAGGTATATCTATTATTAGTTGAATTACCAATATTAGTAAATGCCATTTTTATTTCTAGCAGTGCCAGATCTGTAATGTATGAAAGACAGAAAACTAAAAAAATCTAAAGATAAAAAATGCACTCAATGGTGAACATGTACTCAACATTCTTAAATCTTTAGTCAAAGGTATGTGAAATGTCCTCTGGTAGGTGGGAAGGATTCTCTAGCATAGGTCAGAAGAAAAAGGCACTCACTTTATTTTAGGCTGATGGCAAGCAGAGGTCATTTATTTATTGGCTTGCAAGTCAAAGAGCACATCATTCTGCCTATAACCGAAACCCACCTTAATAACCTGTTCTGCCCTCCAAGCATGTTATTTTTATACGTCTGTGGTCACTTGGCCAAGGAAGGTTTGAGAAAACCACCGACTAGGCCTTCCAGCAGGTTTATCATGCCTCCTGCCAAACAATGAGCCCATTCATTCAGAACATCAATGTTTATGAACGTGACGTATACCGAAGTGCTTCCAGTCAAGCATAACCTGACGTGAGGTGGGGACCCCTGGTGGAGGACCACCACACCCCTGTGCCGACATCCACTCTTACAGCAGTCCATTCTTTAGTTCAGTTCATGCCGGTTTATTCGGCTGGATTCAACCCTGCAGCCTTGTTCCTGGAACCCCACAGGGGATGAACCCTGCAGTTCCCATTCTCTGCACATGCATCCTTCAGTATGGTGGCAGAACAAGCATGGGGTTTGGTAAAATGTGGGAACGTGTAGCCTAATAAATGTCCACTAGAAAAGGAAAACTAGGGGCATAATGGGTAACATATCATTAGGGTGGGGCAGTTGTTGCCACAGTTCATATTGGATTAACCATGATCCCTTTAGCAAAGAAACCCCCCTCATCATTTTCCCCAAATATATTTATTTATTAATTTGATTATTTATTTTAGCAAACTTCCAAAATCCTCCTTTAGCACTGCAGTAGAACAACCCTATAAATCACTTTTCTTTTACCATTTTCACGTGTTTTCTTTTGTTGCATGAAAAAAGATTTCATGGGAATCGGGCCAAAGAGGAGGCCTCTATTGTGCCCCTAAACTACTATCTAATTCAGAAAGAGTATTTATTAAACTTAAATAGTCATTAAAATCTACAATTTAAGTTGCAAAAGGTTGGACTCATCCTGCATTGGCTGTACCATGATTGAAAGATACAAATCCTCATAATATAACTTTGCAACGGGTGCAGAGGGTCCATTAAAAACCACCACCTCACTATCTCTGCAGCATCGGCAACAGCAAAAGATAATATCTATAAAAGAGACAAGGAAAAGAATTATATACGCAGTAGTGGTGAGGTAAGGTTTTTCAGAGATTTCATTAACAATCGAACAAATGGAATCATAGGGAGTACCCAAGGTGGCTGTCTGTACAATGGGCTATCTCAAATGCTTGTTTCTCCTCAATAAATACAACTTCCAACACCTGCAAACTTTTCTCTACTTCTGTTATCTTCCTCACTTCAGGTAAAAACTGTAACAAGTTATCAGTTCTTCTTGGTACAACATGAAACCATATTTGTAAGCTTACCAAACGTCTCTCCTCTGCAGGCCAGAAAACATCAAATTGTGGAGTTCGTGTCTGCAAGACAAAACGCATATCTACAGAAGGCACAGACACACGATCGACACATTTATCCTCAGCGTGGAACAACAGCCTCACATGCAAAGGAACACCAGTTGCCTTTCCATCCCAACATACTATATTGCTTACCAGTACCACCTGACCTCTTACTAACTTACTAGGTCGCTGCAGCTTGGGAGGTTGCATAATTTCCAACTGGAACCAATACCCAACCATAAATGAGAGGTTGTCTCTGGGGCAGATGCCATATAATGACCGGGAAGAACTTCCAGGGGGGGTGGCATTTCACAGACATCTTGGTGCTTGACACAGTCCCAGTTGTAAAAGCCCAAGGTCCGGGGACAATCTTTTTAGTTGGTGATCACACTAATTTTACTGGACCCTTTCGCTTTTAAAGGTGCACGCTCTGCTCTCGCATCTCCGTTCACTGTATTTCCAAAGGTCTCTCTATGGCCACAGCTCCTTGGGAATTCCTGAACCGTTGGAAAGGAATTTTGGCTAGCTGTTGTGCAGCACATGTTCCCTGATGCTTAGGAGCCCATTATTCAGGTAGTCTTGCACTTTTGCACAGCCAATGTCCCATTTCCACATCTTTCCTGACAATAAAACTCCTTTGATCAGTTGGATTAGCACATCTCGAGTGAACGTGCTGAGAGTTTCAATCACATGACATTCTCCAATATTGATATCTGTATTGGTCAGTCATGTCTCAGTAATAAACTCTGCTGCACGTTCTATTTGACCCAAACAGTGATTTTAATCATTGGCCCTTATAAATTCCCAAAGCTGCAAAGGTTGTATTTGCACGTCCTAAACATGATCAACCACTTGCCTCTTATTCCTCTCAGTAAATATCTGCTTATACTGTTGTTGCAACCTAATTGCAGTTCACTCTTGTGAGGTTGTCATTTAGTTATATGTTCTGCCATTTTAGCTGTTTGCTTCAAAGCTGAGAAATATACTTGAATTAGGAAAAAGTGTTTACAATATGAAGGTCACAATATGTTTTGAAAAATTGAGTGGTAAAGCCATCTAGGCCTGGCTTAGTGTGTTTGAGAAATGTAATGGCTTCTTCACCTTCCTTCGCGTGTATCGGCTGCTGAAGTTGGGCGACGGCTGAATAGGGAAGGGCCGGGAAAGTTACTGATCACAGGTAGTCTCTTTGCGCAATGTGATCTGGAGGCATGGCAGACACCACTGGCGCTTAGTATTGGTATACAATGTCCAGCTTGGTGTCCTCATCTAGACATAGAGAGCCCACTCCATCTCTCAGGGCTAAAACATTATTGCGAGATTTGCATATTTTTCAATTTATGCCCTAAGATTTTGCACGTTTCATTACCTCTAGTGTAATAGTACTGTTTGTCTGAGATGTTCTTTCCGCTAAGAGGGCATCTAGTTTTGCCCTGGCTATTCTCAGCTGATGCATTGTAGAGCCTGTTGCGTTTTTTTAATTTATCCCTACCTCCTCTTCTAACTCCCTCCTGAGTCCTTCCCTTGCTTTCGAGTATGCAGATGTCAGCTTCAATAGTTCGACCCCAATGGCCACCTTCATTTCGTCCCAGACTACCGGCAGTGGCATGCCATTTTTGATGTTAGTTTCCAAGTATGAGGTGATGGCTTTCCTAATCTCCTGGCAGATCACTCTGTCTTTCAATATGGGATCAAACAGTCTCCGAGGCTTGTGTCTCAGAGGCACCAGCACAGTGACTAAGAGTGTGAGTGACACTGCGTCATGGTCAGAGAGTACTGTCATTTCTATAGTAGCCTCTGAGATTGCAGGGACGATGAGACCAAGAGTGTGTCAATTCTTGAAAAACCTCTCGACCAGGAAGTAGTGTGTGTAGTCGCTCTGGGTGTAGTTTCTAATTCTCCAGTGGTCTATAAGGCCCAATTCCCAGAGGACTTTAGTAAAAGCTAATGAATTTCTAAAGTCTCCCCTCATGGCCGGCAATGTTTTATCTACGGTAGGATCTGGAGCCAGATTGAAATCACCCCCTATCACAATGGTTCCTTCAGCAAAGTTCTGGATGTGCCGTAGTAGTTCTGCTAAGAAAAGATCTGGGCTGTCATTGCGAGTGAGTATACAGTGATACAAATGTGAAGATGTGGGCCATTTAAAAGCCCTTACCACAAATGAACCTCCCATTCGGGTAGCTTAGAATCCCTGACGTTACAAATTAGGTTGTTCTTGCGAATAATATGGCTGCTCTCCTTTTCTTCATCCCATCTGAAGCGATGAAACCTTGTGCATAGCCTTTGTGAGAAAGCCTTGCTTCATCAGCTTTCAACAAGTCGGTTTCAAGGAGAAATACAATGGACAATGATAAACCTATCAGTTTTCTTATCACTGATCTTCTTTTCACTGGGGAATTCAGTCCTTGGACGTTCCAGGTCAGCATTCGAAGGGAGTCATCTGACTTACTATCAATGGGGTGTGTCATACCGTCTGCTTATCAATTTCGCTAAGCAATCATTCTTTCCTGTAAATAACCTTTCTACGGTGAATACTACCTCCCCGTCTCAATATTTTCTCTCATAACAGTGCTACCCCATTCTCTCAACAGCCCAATATTTCCCAACAGGCGGAATTTAATGAAATTCTTCGGCAGGGATGTATATCAGACAATCTTTGGGCAAATCAGAAATCGGAGCAACCGGCCCATCAAATTATGACTAACACCCTTGATTTCCTATGCGTAAGAGTCGTTATGCATATGGCGAGAGTCCACTACCTTTGGACGGCTAATCACCGTTCAGAGGTTTCGTCTACATAACGCAGCTGTAACATCCACTTTGCTTCCTCTGTCAGGTGGGGTCTCTGTGTTCTCTCAGGCACTTTCTCCCCCTGTGGCTTCTTGTTGTTGTTAGAAAACTTTATTCGGCATAGTGCCATAAAAACATACATTTAGCAATACAGTAAAATACCATAAAATCATAATCAAATTAGCAATTATACATCATCAGCTAAAAGGGATTAAAAAGGTTAAGAACATTATGTTAAGATTCACATGACAAGGAAATACTTTCTGGCCCCTGCCAACTATAATCATAGGGTACAAGTGCATATACACAACCTGTTCGGTCAGGGACAAAGGGACAATATCTCAGTTATGTATCACCAGCAGGATTATTTTTGCCTGCCTAATCCACCCCTGATGCAGGAATTTCGAGACAAAATACACTGCGTTGAGATCTCCCAAAGTTGTACAGAATCTCAATGGTAGTTCAGTTCTCCTGATGTGGTATAATCTTAGACGTGGGTACAGGTATCTTGCTCTCAAGTTTCTGTATCCTACACAGAGCAACAGAATATTATTGACTGATTCTTCTGCTGCCCCACAAACCGGACAGCTGGTGTAAGTAGACGGATCCCATCTAGATGTAAAGTTTGCCACTCTCAAGGTATGATTGCGAAGCTGGATGTAAAAGTGTTTGCACGTACCCTGGCATGATCACATCAAGGTACACTGCATATCCCGGATCAGTTTTGAGGTTTAGGTACAGGCGGCCAGTACTCAGCAACTTACACAATGCTTCCATTTGACATAAAGTTGCTTCTAAGCTTACACATTTAAGCAAATTCCTGGATGTCGTTGATAGGTTCACAGGAGTGCCAGAAGTTAGACAAGTGTAACCTGGCAAACCCAGAGCACACATGCCTAAGCCAAGGAAGCGAGCTTGAGCCGTTCAGGCTCAACACGTGTTTCAATACTGCCTGGTATTTGGCCAAGTTGGGGCTGGACCAAATCTGCACCCAATATGACAGTGATTTGAGCCCAACAACACTGGTGATGGGGTGAATATTACATTCCCAGCGTAGACTGCCCAAAGGTGCTCCAGAGGGTTGCATCAATACTGATCTAATGAAGTTGTTCTCTGTCACAGTCCGGCAGGGAACTTTAGTGTGGCCCCACAACTCTGCTCTATAGGTGGCTGCTGAAACAGCCTGTGCCTTGTACAGGTGGAACACAGGTGACATGGCCCCCCTGCCATATGTGCCATTGAACTTCCTTATGTCCCAACTATATTTTTCCAGGGACACTGTGGCTTTCAGATGGTAACCTGACCACAAGCAGTTCAGATTAAACCTCATGCCCAAGTAATCCTATGAGCTCACTTGTTCCAATAAGATGCAATTAACTTCGATCTTTAATTTAATTTGTTTGGATGATTTATGCCCAAACACCATGCTTTTGGTTTTCTCCACATTGATCATCATACCCAATTCCTTGCATTTGGTTTAAAAAATAGCCATGTTGTGTTTCAGAAACATTGGGCTAGTTGATGGGATCACCACATCGTCTGAAAAAAACATGGCTGGTCACATTGTAGAATTGGTATCCCCATGGCACAGTCCTGGTCGTCACACATCCCCTCCAGATCGTGCAATGGCTCGATTTGGAGACTAATGCCACCCATAGCCAGTATAAATGAAGATACCACATTATGATTTTCAAGGCCCAAAATGATCTCTAGCATTTTATGTAAAGGCTCCAGGGGGGGCTACTGTAAGGGTGTCCCTAATAACGCTCACACCAGAATTAATACACCCTGCTAGGGAAAAATAAGGCCAAAGGTGATCTTGTAAGGATAACAGGTTTAATCTTACAAATGAGGATGGTAGCAAAGGACTCTGCTGCCTGAAGGTTCTTCTCCTGTCTCTTATCCCGTTCCTTCCTGCCAAAGTGGTTTCAAGCAGGGGTTTATATAGGTCCAACTTGCCATGGTGATGTCACTGGAGCTGGATCATGACTTTAGCCCAATCGGTCCTTTTTCCATAATAGGGATGCTTCAAAGCCTTCTTTCTTCATTGTCAGTGGTTTTGTCAGGGCATACTGTTCTACATGTTGCTAGATATGCAAATACACACTGCAGCTCATGCTTTCCTTCATTTGGCTAACTATGCAAAAACACACTACAGCTATGCAGACTTTTACAAACCTTGAGGCCTAGCCCAAGGAAATCTAAACATGGGCATCCTTGTACAAAAATGTTTCATTAATTGTATCCATACTCCACTCATCCAGCTCACGTAATCTGAGTCCTGTAGTTTCCTATTATGTTATGTAACTTGTCATTTATATAGCGCTCTATATATCATTGGTATGACCTCAAAGCGCTGGTAGGTTGATCGCTCTCGGGAATTGTAGTTCTAGTCGGTAGAGAGAGAGAGTGTGTGGTAGGGTGTATGGGTGCACCGGAGATGTGTGCAGCTGATGTAATTGCCGGGTGGTAGCTGCATCCCAGCATTAGGTGTGGTGCTGGAGATATCAGTTGTATGTGTGCAGTCTGGTGGGTGGACACCTAGACTGAGCTTTGGCTTCGTTAGGCCTGAAGGACGCATATGTGAGCAACTTGGCCGGAATGTGCTTGGCTGGCTGCGTTTTATTAGGGTGATGAGGTGATCATGAGGTTGTATTCGTATGTGAACAGCTAGGCCGAATAAATCAAGGGTATAGCTGTGTTCTAGTTGATTGATGGTGTAAAGTAGAGAGTAAGCGTAGTGATTTGATATGATGGTTATCTTTAAAGTGCCCGAGACCAGGCACGTGAACAGGGTGGCAGGGAACAGAGCTACATATGGACATATACAGACCGGGGATGGGATTACAGCAACAGGGGGGGGAATACGGATATATAGCAACAACATGAATATGAGGGTAGGGTACACAGTGATACACGTGTGGGCATGTTAAGATTTGCATTTGTATCTCTATCCAGATCGTCCACTCTGTCCACTCCATCGACTCCATCCGCTCTGTCTACTCCATCGACTCCATCGACTCCATCGATTCCATCCATTCCCTCTGTCCCATTCATTCCGTCCACTCTGTCACCACTCTATCCATTATATTCATCCCATCCATTTTATCCACTACACCAATTCCATCCATTCCATCAGTCTCCATCAATCCACTTCTTCCACTCTATCTATTCCATCCGCTCTATCCATTTCATCCATTCTATCCACTCTGTCCATTCCATCCATTTCATCCATTCCATCGACTCTATCCATTCCATCCACTCTATCCATTCCATCCGCTTCATCCATTCAGTCCATTTCATCCACTCAATCTATTCAATCCACTCTACTCATCTACTCTATCCATTCCATGCACTCTATCGATGTTTCTACTCTATCCATTTCATCCATTCCATCCACTCTATCCATTTAATTCATTCCATCCACTCTATCCATTGTATCCATTCCATCCACTCTATCCATTCCATCCACTCTATCCATTTCATCCAATTGTATCCATCCAATCCACTCTATCTATTTCATCCACTCTATCCATTGCATCCATTCCATCCACTCTATCCATTTTATCCATTCCATCCACTCTATCCATTCCATCCACTCTATCCACTTCATCCAATTGTATCCACTCTATTTCATCCACTCTATCCATTTCACCCATTCCATCCACTCTATCCATTTCAATGGTTCCATCCACTCTATCCAATCCATTCATTTAATTAATTCCATCCATTTTATCCACTCACTGCATTTCACCCGTTTCATCCATTCCAGCCATTACATCCACTCTATCCATTCCACCCACTCTATCCATTCCACCCACTCTATCCATTTCATCCACTCTATCCATTTTTTATTTATTCCATCCACTCTATCCATTCCATCCACTCTCTCCATTTCACCCACTCTATCCATTCCCTCCACTCTATCCATTCCATCCACTCTATCCATTCCATCCTCTCTATTGATTTCATCCATTCCATCCACTCTATCCATTTAATCTATTCTCCACAATTTAGACTTATAATTTCTATCTTTAAATGCACTTTGCCGCACAAAACATGCAAGTCCTATTTTGTAGCCCACATGGACCCTTGATGGACAGTGACGACCTTGTGAGTCAGTTCGTACGGGCCAAAGTGAAGAACACTGCACACTTAAGTGCCTATGGTCTATTTAGATCCTGCAGGCTGCATTCCTTCTGGAGAGAAGGGGGGAGTTCCATTCCTCTGCAGGAGTAAGCTTTTACCATGCCTCGGATCTGACATTACAAATCTATCCTACTAGTAGTTAATTGCACTTTATAGACAATAACTACCTTTTTCAGTGCTCGCCTATGTGTATGTGATTATGCTTGCATGAGAGTGCCTTCCCAGTGCCCCTCCACTCCCTAGTCCATTATAGTGCCTTGAAAATGTCTTGCCTAACTCTAAAGCACTTGGGGGTTCAATTCCCCCTTTCATTACTTCCACAGTAACACACACATCCCCATCCGACATATCTACAACCCCAAAAGTATCAGTTTGAGTTTTGCTGTTTATTGTATGGCAAGGTGCATTAGATCCCCCGAATTAATACCATCATCTTTGCACTACTACGTACTACATTGACACAACATCAGAGACCCAATTGGCACGTGCAGAAGAGAACCAAGAAGAACACGATAACGGGCACCAATATTTTTACTGTTGCCCCCAACCATGACGGCACCCAATCAAAGGCAAGCGATAGCCAATGCGTGTTCTGAACTCCACCTTCTTTCTCCATCTGAACACCTAGATTGTTCACCGTCTCGAAGTTGTGGGATAACGACCCGTTCACGGCATCCTGCGGGGGTACAAAAGTGCAACAGCTGCTTCCCAACTTTTACACACTCCTTCTATGGCTGTTAATAGATCCAACATATAGCGGTTCTGCATCGTCATGAGTCTCAATGCAGGAGCTCTACTTCGATGGTATTGAACCCATTCTCTGTTTCATTGGCGAGCTGGACTCGCTCCCATCGGACGATTGGAACCCACTTGGCGTTAGCAGCTGCTTGTACCCCAGGAGCCAAAAAAGATGAAAGAAAGTCTCTGCTGAGCTAAAAAGTCAATACTCGTCAGGTATCCCTCTGAGCAGTGTGAGCCTTTTGAAATATAGTTTGATCTTTTCTGTCTTTTCATCTGTTGAAATCGTTCTTTTTCTGGCAGCATATGAAATTCTTGTGTGATCTGCAAGTCTCTCTCTGCTTGTTTAGGTGCTGGAGTGGTTGTTGGCACCTTGACAGGCCGTTATTTTCCCTTCAGGTGTTCTTCCAGAATTACCAGTAGTGCGGAGTGCAGGGTGGCCAGTGAACACTTGCCCCTCCAGGATGATGGGATGTGCAGGTAGGCTTGTCGGCCAAAAACCCAGTAGTAATCCATCACCACTGCCGTACCTTTTGTCATATCAGGGATCACAAGAGTTTGGTTGCACTGTATGTTTGCGTCAACAGGAACAGTTCCTTCATTGCTAAAACCAAGTTCATAGTCCATGCCTCTATGTATTCACACTGGCTTCTCCATTGTCACAATCCATGTCGGCCTTGTGATGTATTGAGACCATATTGGCGCACACAGTCTCTACTCAGGCTATTATTTCTTTGCTGTATTCGATCAGTCCATCTGCCGGGCACGTCACTGTGGTACTCTGCCATTTGTTGTTGACATGTGAGTGACCTCCCATGGAAAAATATGGTGCTATTTCATACTGCTATTGCATAGCGCTGGGTCTAGATCGATGCCCTTCAACTGCACTCTGTGTGCCTGGAATGTGTCCTTTATCATACATAGTGCGTGTGCGTGCGTGCGTGCGTGCGTGCGTGCGTGTGTGTGTGTGTGTGTGTGTTTGTCCCCCCCCCCCCGGGCTGACCGGGTTCTAGGCCTTCAAAAATAAAAGAACAATTAAAAATAAAAGGAAAATCAGGGGTGCACACCACCCTGGAATGGATCGCTTACTAAATGTCTTCTTCGTCCGTTATGTCCTTGATCTGTCAATTGAGCTTTGCAATACACTTGTCTCAAGTGCTCTTCGGACATCCGAGAGATGCGCCCAATATCGTAACTCCTTCACGCGGATGGCGAGAGGCATACAAAACACCACCTCATATGGTCCTTGAAACCTGGGACCGTTCAATCAACGTACAACATTTTTCACATAGATCAGTCACCAGGTAATAATGGTCCAGTTGTGGCAGAAAATCGGCAGTAGCTGTATCCTGTCCTTCACTCCTGGGTGGCGCAATCTGTCGAGAGATATATTTGATAGCACGTGTTAGTGCCATTGCATATGCCCTAAATTACTCTCCTAATACTGTCGCTGCTTGATCTGCATCTGATGCTTTCCTCACATGGGGTATGGGGTTTGTATGCCCCTGCCTCTGTGGTGTCAAATGGTGGTCCTTACTAGGCTGTGTGCGTAAAGTGAAAAGGGCCAAGGGCAAACAGTGTACCCAGTTTTTCTTTAACCTGGAACACAATTTTGACAGTTTACTTTTCAAAAGTCCATTGATCCTCTCCACAACGGCGTTAGCCTGAGGGTGGTAAATTGAGCACGTTTGATGTTTTATTCCCAATAGCACTGCGACATACTGAAATAGCGCATTAAAGAAATGTGTGACATTATCCGATCTCAATACTTAGCACAAGCCCCATCGTCTAAACACCTCTCTGACCAGGAACCATGCTGCACACTTTGCATCTGGGTGTGCACATGGTCCTGCTTCCACCCACCTTGAAAAGGGGCAAACCACCACAAAAAGGTACCTATATCCATTGCAACTTTCCCCTATAGCTGAATAATCTATATGCAATTCACAGAACCTGTGCTAAATGTTGGCATATCAGACAGTGTATTTTTTTTTCTTTTCAAAATGCTCTCCTGTAGGTTTGGCACAAACCACTCCTCCTGAATATCTGCCACAATATGTTGTTTGGATCTGTGGGAGGGGAAATGTAGTTGCTCAAATGCCACAGAGAACAATTCTTGGGGCATCACCATCTTCCTAGAACTCTCCTGCCTCCACAATAAATCAGTGGGAGATTGTTTGCATCCCCTCCGCAACCATAGCTCTTTTTTCTCCTCAGGCACTTTCCCTTGCAACTCTGTGATCCCTGATATAGGCAATACTGTGTACGGAACTGTGGTCTTGCTTTCTACAGGGATGGTCACTATACACTTGGTTGACATTGTATCTGGGAGATAGGCTCACAACTTGGCCACCTGGTGCGCAACCGCGTTGCCCTTAGAGATGTCATCCGTGGCATTAGTGTGGGTGGCACATTTGACGACTGCCACAGTGGAGGGCCATGATAAGGCTTCAATCAGTTCTTCTAACAGCCTTACATGCTGCACTGGAGAGCCATCTGCACTCCGAAACGTTCTCCTCTTCCACCGAGACAGACCCGCATGCACCGCATGCACCGTTGTCGTGACATATGCCGGGTCTGAGTAGATGGTGACACACTGCCCTTGAGAGGCTCTCAATGCCTCGATGAGAGCGACCAGTTCCGCTGCCTGAGCTGAATAGTACATAGGTAATCTTTTCACGATCAGAACTTCATGCTCCCTCCTTTACTGTGCACCACTGCTGCCCCTTTGTGCCTCCGTCCCATCTTCTGGTCAATTGTTGATGACCCATCAACATATAATATATCTCTTTCCGTCAATACACCGTCTCTAGCTTTACATGTACCCTCCTCTTCACCCTCGTATGTAGCACAGTCATGCATTTTCAGGTCATAATAAGTGGATGCCTCTGTCAAAAATGTAGTGGGATTCAACGTCCTACACCGTACTATGTGAATATGAGGTTTGGATATTATAATCTCATATGCAGGGGATCTCTGAGTCGTCAAGGTCGATTAAGACTTTCCAAAATGACGAATAGTGAATGTTCCACAAACAAGGTAACAGAGCACCCCATTACAATCATGGAACTTGTTCTCTATCGCAAATGCAGCCATTGTGAGTGCTTGTTCGCACAAAAACTGTCCCTGCATGAATAAGTGGAGTGTCCCACTATAATAAGACACTGGCTTTTGAGTCAATACATCAGTCATGAGTCATCCATCAGAGTGGTAGAATAAATAAAATTCCTGTCTATAGTGCTAAAACAGGGGCCGTGCAATGGCTTCTTTCAAGTCCTCAAATTGTCTATTCATTTCTTCAGTCCATTCCAATTTACAATTTTTTGTCTTCTGTCCTTCTCTGAGACTGTGTAACAGCCAGCCTTGTGTAGGCTGCGTAGTCTAGGGTCTATGCTCTACAATAATTACATAAGCCCAAAACTGCTGCATTTAATGGGCCTATGGGCCTATGGGTGGCGCATACTGCCCCAGCCGTATCTGGTAGTATTTTGTTCACGTTTGCAGAGATAAGTTGCCCCAAATATAGTACCTCCTGTTGGCAGTATTGTAGTTTCTTTTTATCTGCCTTGTAACCTTTGTGAGCCAGCAATTGCAATAATGCATAGAATCCCTCCTGCACTGCTGTTCATTTTCACTACATACCAGCAGATCATCCACATACTGGATGATGGTGCTAAGCACCTGAATATTTCCCAAGTCGGCATGCAGCACTCTATTGAAAATACTCTTGAGGCAATCTTGTGTACTTGAAGTGCCGTTGACCATGCATAAACGCAGTGATATACCGCGAACCAGGGTGGAGTGGGATTGAGAAGAATGCATTCTTCAGATCCACCACTGTGAAGTACGTCACTGTTGTCATGGCAACAAGCAAACATGCAGAAAGCCACTAACCTGGATCAGCAGGCAGTTCCTTGAAGTCAGGAGAAAAAAAAAATGGAGAATCTTACAGCCATCCGCCTAAGTGAGAGGGAACAGAGAGATGCAGAATCCCCAAGGAAAGCCTGTGGGGAATAAAACGATGTGCAGGAATTGTGAGCATTGATCTGCGGTTGGTCTACGGATGTCTGAATGCTGGACCGGAATGCTGCGTTCAGGACTGGATACCCTCGGGTAAGATAACCTCAAGGAGTCTGCCAAGGATAATAGGAGACATGAGTATACAAACAATGGTGTAACACTTAGAGTATAAGAGTTACGCTGAAAGAGTTGAGTCGGAACGATTCCGTGGAGAACTCTGGTTTTTCTGTGATGAGAGAGTGGAAGAGTGTAATTAGCAATGTAGACCCCAAACCAGCCAGAGAGAATCTGTTCTAGCCCTAGTGACCTACTAGGACTTGGAGGGGAATCGAAGGGTTTGTATCCTGCGGTTTGCGAAAGTGTATTCTGTTGCAGAGGCGATTCCCGATGTGGATAGACTTGGAAATACAGGTTCACTGCTGCAAAGGATTAGACCGATGAAAGCGGAGAAAGACCGCAAATACACAGACAACAGCAATAGTTGTATGTCTGCCTACCATGTTCAGGAGACGTGGGAATCAACGAGAGAATGGGTAGCTGATAACTAACTTCCGAATACAGAGGGAAAGCAATGCCGTCAGAATAGGGAAGTGTATGCAGACGCTCATGGAGAGCGGACGTAACCGCGGGAATGACAGGTCTGACAAAGACAGAAAGATTAAGCAAGTCACAATGAGTACCCTAGTTGGAGTACAAACGAAGCGTCATGCTCTGAAGAAGCGATGAACTGGGGTTTAGAGTTGGAATGTAGATATCCGTCTCATGAACAGCAGAGGCAGAGTCAAGTCGATTACCAACTGTGCAGCACTTCCAAGTGGCCATCCTGGGACTGGTTGTAGCAACAGAGTACTAGAGCTTTCTGCGGCGCCACCATGACCAGGGCACATAGTGGGATGTAACAGTATGCCCCCGACGCCAACAACTTACAGTCCAGGTTGGCAAACCGAGGCTACCCAAGAAAATCCATTTGGACTGCGCGAAAGAGAACGGCCAACACAGACCACGAGGTCTGTTTTACACCAAAGACCAAATCACTGATGAATACCATTGTATGCGTCACCACATAGAGTCCCCTAAGCAATCTAACTAAAAACACAATCAACAAGAACTGGCTCTTGATTAGGAATGAATGCACTCTCGAAAGAAAACCAATTTTTGTTTTCAAGAAAAACAAGAATCTAAGAGATACTCTTGTACATACCTACATAGAACCCATGGAGAAAACAAACACACTGTGGAACCTACCTCTGGTGGTGGGACATTTCCGATGTGGACAATGCGTTGCATGTCGCTACACCGTTCCTACCAAAACGTTCATTCACAATGACTTCCATTGGACTCTTAGAAGCCACACCAATTGTAACAGCAAATCTGTTATATACGTCATCAGGTGTCCATGTAACCTGATCTATGTTGGAAAGACTATTTGACCCATCAAACATCGTATCTCTGAACATCGATCATGTATTAACAGTAAAACACCGGACAAGCCCTTGGTTGAACACTACAACCAAATGGGACATTCAAACGAACACATGGTGTGGACAGTCATACAACAATTGACCCCGCAGAAAAGAGGTGGAGACAGCAACAAGTCACTGACAAAGTTGGAACAACGGCAGGTCCACAAACTCCATACAGTTAGGGATGGTTTGAACATTACTGTTGAGTGGAAACACTTTTGCCACTAGCGGCTAGCAGCATGATATCCACCTAATCCACCTTTAACATCCGCACAAGGTTGAGAGAGATAGTAGGCCAGGGTAGGTCATCTCGAGGTCCCACATGGCAAATTACCTACCAGCATGCTCCACTGATATGCTCTGTTTGATGTAACCAGACACTAATATAATGGACTCACACTTGGGGTTAATCTATCATGTACGTTGTGATGATATATATTTGGAATCGCACATTTGCCTGCTGCTTTCTTAAAACTGTCCGCATATTATGTACAACACATTGACAGTTGTTTTGATGCTTTGCCACAAATGCTAAGGAATGTTGGGATACATAAAATTGCCTCCCGTTGTTCATCGACTCCTCATTGTCAGTATGTTTTTGTGATGTATAACAACATGCTTTCCACAAATATTTACCTATCATGTAGGTTGTGATGATGTATACTTGGAATTGCGCACCTCCCTGCTGCTTCCTTTAAAACTGTCCGCACATAATGTACAACACATTGACAGTTTTTGTGATGTTTTTTTCAAATGCTAAGGAATGTTGGGGTACACGGAATTTGCCTCCCGACTACCGCCTTTTGTTCATCGACAACTCAGTATATATATATTTTTTATATATATCAACATGCCTCCCACAAATGTCTAGAAAGGATGTGATATATACGAAAATTGATTGTTTGTAGAAATGTTCAAGAATGATGGTATATATGTTGTTTTTCGAATGTACATTATTTGGATGTCATATACCCTTTGCCCTTCACACTGGCTACTGACCATAGGCACATCCAAACCCATAGGTTAGTTCATTGTAAATTCCACACATAGATGTGGTCATGCCTAGGCAGATCCATGCAGAGAGAGGTATGCAGAGCTTCCAATAACAGAGTCCATACTAGGCTTTTTGGTCATCTCTGTGCATTCATATGCAGGTTCTTTTGATGAGCACACGCAGCTTGCTTCCCAAAAGACGCTCCGGGCAGTCCTACCTTGACTACAGAGCATCATATTGCTCCCTGGCAGGCTAATGAATCAGGTGCGGGCCACACCGCACACCTCCCAAGGGAATGGCAACACCGGAGTGGTCCTCCCCAATGTCACGCCTATGTGGGTGTACCCAGAGCACTCCAGTAATGGCTGTTTTTCTACAATACCAAGGAATCACCCTGGAAACACGTCACAGAATCAGTCCTCGGATTCTGTGCAAGCATCCTGGCCAAAGAAGTAACAGAAGCTGTTCATAGCTACGCGCGACTACAGCCAGACTGAGTGAGTACAGTACTGACTGATATATCCACAGCATTATGCCCCACTATCCTCTATCACCGGGCCAGTGTTTTGGAACCATGGATATAGAGGAACTTCTTTTCCTTTACTTGAGAACAAGATTGTAATGATTTAGCAACATCCAGCCGTCCGACTTAACTCTTGTTTTGTCTGCCGCTGTATAATACTTTGCCACAACGAACACGGGAGCCGGCCACCGTGATATTCTGATCACTTCAGCCATAATCATCAGCACTATCACAGGTTACTTCACTTGACAGCATGTATGCCCATAAGGCCAATTCTTGCACCCACTCACAGGGATTTTGCACGATTAGGACTCTGCCTTTTCAGACGTGTGTCTAGAATGTCCACCACATGCATATCATAGCACCGGGATAGTGTGCCACTGTATTTTGGAAGCTCACTGTGATGCTGACAGGCGGACCTTTTTAAACTCACATGCTGTGTAATCCTGAACACCCAGAACGCAATGGGGTTGCGTCTATGATCCGATGTGTGAATTCCTATGCCAATTGTGGCGAGGAGAGAGACATCTACATTATGTGTTCTCTCCCCACTTTTGCAGCATATAACGAGGCTCCCCGGGACTGAAACCTGGATGCAGGAAATCGCCCTGCTGCTAGACCTTTTCACCAAACACGTGGCACCACAGGCTTTTGCCCAATGAGGTAAGAGCGCAGTCACACATATGGATTTAATACCTTGACAGGACCTTTGGCTTCCAACCAGCCTTACTGAGTCCATCCACCCCCTGTTTATTTTGTCTTCATAGGCAGCTAGGTTTCATCACGATCATCATGTCACTGGTGATTAATGTACCATGTATTGTCCCCTACCACTCAAGAGAGGATTCACATGAGACTTTACCGTAGTAAATAATAGCTTACGGTAAGCCAGATGATATGTGATGTCCACATTATCGTTTTCCTTCTTTTAACAAACAGAGCATCTGTTGAGCTTTGTTTCAATCATGTACTAAGTATCCGAGATCACACTTTCTCTAATCCACACATTTACTATCATTAAATTGTAGATAGAGACCCACAGGACACGGTTACTCCATCGACTACACGTCCTGATGAAGGCCTACCACATATAAGCTCCATCAAGCAGCTTTTATTCTTGGGCCGAAACATAATGGTGTCGACGACTTTTCCACAAGTTCAGTGTCCATTTGTTACACTGATTTTTTGTTCACCGAAAACTGTTTTGTTCGGTGTTCACATGTTATTTGTCAAGTTAAGGATGTCGATCAACAAAAGCAATGAACACGAAGAGGAACCCACACACACCGGGAACTGAATGGAGTAATCTAATAAGGTATAGCAAAAGGTGTTCCAGTGTAAAATAAAACGTTAGTTAATTAGTAGACTTATTACATTTACTTAATGCATCTGACAGTGATTGAATCACATAATGTGTAAAAATATGGTATCTGTAGTTATTAACATGACAATATTTTAATGAAAAGCAAAATGATGGAAGAAGAAGAATATTCAATGTCTTCATAATGGAAAAAAATGTTTTTTATTTCAAAAAAGAAAATGTCTCACAAAAAATGAACACACTTGTTAATATGTCAGTAAACAAACAAAATAGTTGTGCATATACAGAAATATATATAAACACAAAAACTGAAAAGATAAATTGAAATATACTCCCACTTGTGTGAAAGTCACTGGTAGGGAGCTGATTATCAGGAAAACAAAGTCAATTGCTCAATGACTGGGTTGTACTTACCTGTATTGTATACAAAATTGTAAATAGTCAAGTGTCTGTGGGTACTGTCTTTCCATCCTTGAAGAATATTTGCATATTAAAATATGCATGGTCAAAATCCTCATTGACCTTGATAAAATTCTGAAGAGATTGTTTTTCCTGTGTAGGAGTGCTAAGAGAAGTGTATTTGTGACTTCTCACCCTGATTTTTCTGATTATTTAAAAGTATACGGCAGGTGCCCTTTTTCTTTATTTTTGTCCGGTATTAACGGCATAGGGGATCGATCGGGCACAGTGATTTTGTTAAGTCCTCTGTAATCTATGCACTGACGTAATTCATCTGTGTTCTTTTTTGGTATACAGAACAGAGAGTCTCCTGCTGGTGAGGTGGACTCAGAGATGAGACCATTTTGAAGATTTGTTTGGAGATATTCTTTGAGCATTGTTTTTCCTTTTGCAAGAGCATATTCATCCGTCCAAAGGGGCCTGGTTGATCCAGAATCAATTCAATGTGACAATCATCTCTTTGATGTGGGTGAAGACTTGAAAACTGCGGGAGTGAGAACACTTGAACGTATTGAGTGTAACATTCTGGAATGCCACTTAGGTGACTCAATATGGTAACTGGCCCTGTGGGAGAATCCGAAGGAGCTGTGCGCAGGCCGACCAAACTATGTGATAGACAATGGGCAACACAGTGCTCCGAACCCAAGAATAGAGTACCTGCTGACCAATTAATGAATGGGTTGTGCAGCCGGAGCCAGGGTAATCCTAATATAATAGGAAAATGGGCAGCTTTAATACGATCAAAGCTGATTACTTCCTCATGAGAGGAGATTATGCATGTGATGGATAAGGTTTGTTTCCGTATGGGACCTGAAACTAGGGGACTGCTGTCGACCCCTTGAATGGGTATGGACACAGACTTGTGTATAAGTCTGATGCTTTTACTCTCAGCCCATTTGTTATCGATGAAGTTGCCAGCTTGCCCCGCAGTCCATGAGGGCTGGTATGTTCTGGATTTCACGGTCTTTAAGGATCAGGATCAGTTTCATAAGTAGGATCACCATCGGGGGTTTCGGTAAGGCTGGCGCTCTGGGACAATACTGGTGAGCCTGGGGAACCATCCTCTAGGACCCGAGCTGCAGTTCCCCTTACGACTGGGCTAGGGAGTTTCCCGACCTAAGTTCATTCTGTCTTGGAGGGGCTACAGGACATTCTCTAACAAGGTGCTTGGAAGAACCGCAGTACATACACAATCCCTGTGTACGTCTACGGTCCCTTTCTTTTGCTGTGAGGGGTCCCCTAGCAGTGCCGAGTTGCATTCGCTTTTCAGAAGAAACAGCTTTAGGGGGTACGAGAGGAGCTTCTGATCGAGGCCGGAACGACCTGCCCTTTCTGCGTTCTAGGTGGCTTTCTTGGATGAGGTAATCCATTTGCATAGTTAGGGTGATCATATCTGCTAGGTTGGCTGGTCTGGGCACCCTTAATACTTCATCCTTGAGTTCCTCTGTAAGTCCCCTCTGAAATAGGGTCAGTAAAGCATGATCCGGCCATGCCGTTTCTGCCGACAACTGTTTAAATTTTGTCACATATGCCAAAAGGTCCTGTGTTCCCTGTCGGAGATCGAGCAGTCTTTCCTGGGAAGAGATTGAGATCTCCTGCCTGCTAAACATGGACTTGAGACTTTTTACAAATGCAGGATATGAATCCAGTATGGGATTGCCAGAGGTTACCAGAGGTGTCACCCATGCTAGGGCTGCCCCGGCGAGATGTGAAACAAGGAATCCAACCGTATCCTTATCAGTGGGGAAGTAATTAGCCTTGAACGTGAAGTGCATAGTACAACTGTCTTGAATTCCTTTAGCTTATGTGGGCTGCCATCATATTTACCGTTGGGTAATGAGGTTGGGGGGAGTTCAGGGTTCACTCAGGCTACCTTTTGATGGAGATAGGCTTTTTCCTGTTTGAGGTTTTGTATCTCATGAGAAAGGGGCTGCATAGCTGCCATAAGCCGCTGCATCTGCTGATCTATGGCATCTGCTATTGAGGCGTCGCCATCTGTCATGGAAATGAGCAAATAGGCAGAAAGCTACTAACCTGGATCAGCAGGCAGTTCCGTGAAGTCAGGAAAAAAAATGGAGAATCTTACAGCCCTCCGCCTGAGTGACAGGGAACAGAGACATGCAGAATCCCCAGGGAAACCCTCTGGGGAATAAAACCCTGTGCAGGAATTGTGAGCATTGATCTGCGGTTAGTCTTCGGATGTCTGAATGCTGGACCGGAATGCTGAGTTCAGGACTGGATACTTTCATGCACCAACCCCTTTGGAGAACTTGGGACCGATGGAGGATGAGGCGCAATTAGAATGTCCCTTTGTTTTTGGTCAGTGTCTTTCTGTTGCCGGTCTAGTCTTACTCAACATGGCTGCTGCAGGGTGCTTTTAGCCCTCCTGAACCAGCCGGCGTTAAAATTGTGTTGTGTTTGCTTTCCACTTTGTTGCACACGCTTGTAAGTTTTCCGCTTGGACATCACTCTGCCTTTCCTTCCTTACCTTCCCTCTTTCCTCGGCTCTCCGCCAACGCTGCATCCTTTCGCTCTCTCTCTGTTTATTCCCCCTTTTCTGGATTCCCTTTCATTCTGTGTCCGCTTCCCTCTTTCCTAGAACGGCCACCGTACTGCTCTCTGCTGTTCCTTCTGCTTCCTGGGTGGCTTTTCTCCTTGGCTCGCATCCTTCTCTTCCCTGCTTTCTCCAACTGGCAGTTACGCTGCTCTCTTCCGCTGTCCGGACCACGGACTTGATTCTCACTACTTCCGCTGCTTTCAACCCCTCGGCAGACTTTGGATCCTTTCACATTGGTCCTCCGCAAACAGGAATCTTCTCCATCTGGATATCCTGACGGCAATTCTGCATTGGTGCCTGCTAAGGTGTTTTTTTTGTGCCGCAAGGCTTTTTTCCCCTTCTTGGCTGTCACTAAACTAGGGCCACCGGTCGTCTGATTACATTCAGACTACGTGGCATCGTACCGCGGCAGGCCATACCTCTACAAAAAGAAAACCAACCTTAAGGGCAAAAGAAGCAAGGACCTTAAGGTCAAACTCACCTCCTCCTCAGGCGAAGATCCAGAGATAAGCCCTGAGACTGAAGGTGAGCATGACAGATCCCCTCAGGTAAAATACCCTCAAGGAGTCTGGCAAGGTTAATAGGAGACGTGAATACATGTCTAAGTATGCTGAAAGAGTTGAGTCGGAACGATTCTGTGGAGAACTCTGAGCTTTCTGTGATGAGAGAGTGGAAGAGTGTAATTAGCAATGTAGACCCCAAACCAGCAAGAGAGAATCCGTTGTAGCCCCAGTGACCTACTGGGACTTGGAGGGGAGTCGAAGGGTTTGTATCCTGTGGGTCGCAAAAGTGTATTCTGATTCTCGACGTGGATAGACTTGGAAATACAGGTTCGCTGCTGGAAAGGATTAGACAGATGAAAGAAGAGAAGGACCGCGAATACAAAGACAACGGCAATAGTTGTATGTCTGCCTACCATGTTCATGAGACGCAGGAATCAACGAGAGAATGGGTAGCTGATAACTAGCTTCCCAATACGGCGGGAAAGCAATGCTGTCAGAGTAGAGAAGTGTATGCGGACGTTCATGGAGAGCGGATGTAACTGTGGGAATGACAGGCCTGAAAATGACAAAGATTAAGCAAGTTACAAGAATGGGAACAGGACAATGAGTACCCTAGTTGGCGTACTTACGGCGCATCATGCTCTGGAGTAGCGACGCACTGGGGCTTAGAGTTTGAATGTAGATATCCCATCTTGTGACATAGCTGAGGCGGAGTCAAGCCGCACTCAGGAACAGCTAGTCGACTAGCGACTGTGCGACACTTCCATTCGGCCATCTTGGGATGGGTTGAAGCAACAGAGTACCGGAGCCTTCTGCGGCACCACCATGACCATCGCCCATAGTGAGATGTAACAGCTGTCATCGCAATGCTACATAGGATCGTTGCAGAATTTGGAACTACCGTAAACTCCTTCTGCACCACATCATTAAATGGACGTAGATCCTGGATCATCTTCCAATTACCCTCTCTTGCTTTCTTGATGGGGTATATGACTGTATTACATGGGGACGTGGATGGCACGGTGATCCCTTGTGATCCCTTGTTCTAATGGAGCCTGAATAGTGCCTTTTATCCCTTCCTCCGCTTCCCTTGAGAACAGGTACTGCTGCACCCTCGGGAGTACTGCTCCTGACTTCAACGTAATCTGTATTGGGGTCACATCTCTCAGTAGCCCAACATCATGCGGATTAAAAGTCCATAATTGTGCTGGCACATATCGCATGTTCTCCTCAAAAAATAAAGACGGGTCACCACTGCCATCAGGGTGCACTGTACCTACCTATACTGCACCATGATATCAAAAGGGGTGCAGATTTCCAAAATGATCTCCCAATTTTGCTCAGTCCTCAAATAACTCTCGTCAGTCATTTCCTTCAATTTTACTGTTGGATCTACACATAGTACTGTGCGCCACTCGCATCCGTCCTGATCTGTTCCAATCAGGACTACTCTTTTTAACAAATGGGAATTTGCGGGCAGAATGGTGCACAAATCCTGGTTTTTCGGCGCACATATTCCCTGAATCAGCCCCTATTAGTCCTTGCAAATCTAATGACAATATTGTCCCATCACCACCTCGGGTGGCACCATGGGTTGTAAAATAAAATCTGTGTGCACTAGCCAACATTTTGTCGCAATTTGAGGCACTGCTTTTACTAGTACCTTAATGCCATAGACAAATATGTCCGGGACCACAGGAACTCCACGGACTACTGACTCCCTTGCCATTGCATTGATTATTACAATTGCTCGAGCTACACACAACCCCGGAGTGGAATACACTACCCCCTGAACTGTGAATGGTATAATTATATTTAGTTTACTGAGCAGATCCTTACCAAACAAGTTAACAGGGGAACTCTCTGAATATAACAAGGGGGCTCGTACTACCTTTACTCCCACTTTCATATCCAGCTCCTCAGTGTATGGAACCATAGAAATAGCCCAGAGAATCCCTTTGTGTCAAGAGTTTTACCTGATGATGGAAGGTTCCCCTCCATAATGCATGATTTAGTTGCACCTGAGTCTACCATAAATATAAATTGCTTGTTTCCTTTTTCAACCTCCACCAAGGGCTCCTCTTCAGGGTGTGTGGTTGTCAATAGGATTGGACATGCAAGTGCTCTCTGTGGGATGTACTAATCCGAATATGTATTTGTCCCAGGGATTGGAAAAGGTCCGCCCCCGCCATTGTAACTCCTTGGAACGGGATGCCTGTTTCCCCCTTCCATGCTGTTAATCTGTGTTCCCTCAACCTGCTGCGGTTGTTGCCCACGTTGCCCTTGCCCGTCATCCCCATAAGGGAACTGATTTTGTCCCACTGGCCTAAATTGCAGGTTTCCCATTGCTTAAGGCCCTTGGAAGTGCTGCCCTGGAAGTGATAGTCCATATTTAAATCCCATCCCAGGCCTGTTCCTGCATTCCCTTGTCAGATACACCCATCTCCAGCAATACCAGATCTGTGATGTTCCCAATCCTCCTCCCTGTGGCCTTATCCCCCAAAGCCTCCTGCCCTTGCTCCTCAAAATCCCCCTCTTCCCCTTGGTGCTCCTCCATACTGCCACTGTGGGTTGAGGTACTGTGTGCCCCTCCCCATTGCCCCTGTCCTCCTTCAGCCCATAATGCTGCAATTGTGGCATTTACCATCTGTTGAGTATCTCCTGTCCTCTCCCCCCTGAGCCAGTGTTGTCACCGGTGCTTGGGCGACAACCCTATTTAGTTTCTTATCCACTAGTTTTGCCCCGTCCATTTGCCACTTCTGGGCGGTCTCCCTGTCCCGCTCCTTGATTCTCTTACAATGGTGGACTATTATACTTTGTACCTCTGCCCACTGTTTGGCTTCAACTCCCACAATTTTATCTAGTGCCTTCTGGACCTCTTTTGGTAATCCCCTCTTTACAATAACGTAGAAAAATGGTACTGAATGGTCCCATTGCCCTCCTGTCTCAACTCTCCACATTACCTGTAACCTAAGAATACACCTAACTGGGTCCTCGCCATCACCCATTGTGCACTGCATTAAAGAATGTAAGTCAGGGGTGTCTGGGTACATCTTTCGCAGGGCATCCCATGCCCTTGCCCTTACTTCATTAAAGGCTGATCCATCATGTTTGTTATTTGCAAGAGTTATCCCAGGGTACCCAGCCTTTACTCATATGTCCCCAGACTGATATCCAACTGTGGCGACCAGTAAACTCGTATGGTCTCCTAGTGCCAAGGCTACCCCTGCTGTTTGTTTGTTTCTCAAATTCATAGATCCATTTACTGGCTCCGGCTGTAAGCTGGGGGGAGTTTTAATCAAAATATTTTTGTCCATTTGAGGTCATGGCACACACTGCGTTAGCCCTACTCCTTTATGTATAAGAGGCATCTGCATTTTGTTTTCAACCCCTTTTTTAGTATTTTTCTGATCTTGTACTACGACCATTAAATCTGGTCGATTTCTTGGTCTCTCCCTTCCTTCCCCCTGCCTCTTGTGGTGGGGATGGGTTTCTCGCCACCTCCTCGCCACAATCTCTTTCTTCCCCTGCCTCTTCATTATTTCTACCATCTTGATCTTCCCATTCATTACCCCGCGCTGTTTGTTTATGTTTATAAATGTGTATTGCGCAACCCGGTACCCAAGGGCTTAAGGGCGCAGACAGAAAAACAAATGCAACACAAAACATAATCTAAGATATCTGTGTAACTAGTGCACTAGCACGGGTAGGTTCTAGAAGGATGGGCAACGTGAACTAATGAAATAGAGGGGGCTTCAATTTTTTCTTGAAAGCTTCTGTAGAATCAATGCTTCTAATATCTGGGGGCAAGGCGTTCCATGCTGCTGGCGCTGCGGCATTGAATGCTCCATTTTGGGTTTCGGCCAGCTTACAGCGAGGAATGATCAAGACATTCGTATTATTTGATCTAAGAGATCTAATGTGTTGTTTCTTTTTAATTAGGTATAAAGGCATTTGACCTTTAAGGCATTTATGAGTGACGAGAATCAGCCTGAAGCATACTCGTGCCTGTACTGGTAGACAATGAAGGCTTCTTCTCGCATCTGAGACTTGATCCCTATGCCTGAGTTCTTTCACCGCTCTGTTCTGAATCACCTGGAGCTGGTAAAGGTTGCTTTGTGCAATGCCCACGAAAAGGCAGCAACCATGGTCCAGTTTAGTGCCAATAATGGTTCTGGCAAGAGTTTCTGCATTCTTCTCAGAGATGAATGGGCAAAGGTACCTGAGCAGTTTGATGAAATATGACGATGATGAAACTAAACTATGAATCTGGGCTTTCATGGACAAATTCTTGTCCAAGTAGACGCCCAGCGTCTTAACTTTCGTCAGAACTTTGATTGTGCAATCATCTAAACTAAAAACTTTGTATGATGAGTCAAGTTTAACCAGTCTTGGATTAGTCCCAACTAACATGAGCTCCGTTTTTGAACTGTTCCAAGCCATGCCATTCAAAACCATCCAAGTTTGAATGGCTTGATAAACCCTGTGGATGTTGAGTTCATCTTCCTTGTATGAGCCTGTAATGGCGATGACACAATGTGTGTCATCCGCATAGTTTACAAAGAAGATCCCCTCTTGTTCCAGCATATGAAAGAACAGAATCATAAAGATGTTATAAAAACAAGGGGATACGCACGCTCCCTGTGGGACACCAACTAGCAGAGGAATGGGTTTAGCTTCTGCGGTCTCACTTGCTACTCTTGTCTGTCTGCCCAACAGGAAAGAATTCACCCCTTCAGTGGCTTGGACTGAAAAATGAGCGTACTGCTTTCACCTGGTGGACAAGATGGCATGGTCCACCAGGTCAAACGCCGCTGAAAGATCCAGTATCATTAATAAGGCTATTTGGCCGTCATCTATTATTTGTAGCAGTTTCAACTTTAGAGAAAACAAGGCAGTCTCAGTCTCATGGGCCTGCCGAAAACCTGATTGAAATTTGTGAAGAATCTGGACATTATTAAGGTGTTGTGAGATTTTTGTTTGTATGCCACTCTGTCCAGAATCTTCAACGCAAATGTAGTGCTGGTGATCGGTCTGTAGTTGACTGGAGTCACAGGACAGAAATAAGGCTTTTTCAGTAGCAGAGTAATCCATGCCAATTTGATGTTATTAGGTACACGGTTTTGTGCGAAAGAGAAATTAACAAATTGTGTAATGGACGATATTAGTACAGGCGAGCACTCCTTAACAATCAGTGCAGAGCAAGGATCCCCTTTGCAACTTGTGATTTTGAGTTGTGCAATTGTTTTGGCTAATTCAGCCTCTGAGACAGGGGAAACATTAAAAGTCGAAAACTTCAGATCCCTTCTATCAGACAGAGGGGACATGACTTCGGAATTATTTATATTCATAAGCAACTTTTTTCCTTCAATAAACTCTTTGATATTATCTAGTTTGCTAGACAAAGCATCCTGGATGCTTGTGCACCATCTTTCATCTTTTTGGATAGGGTCTTGAATAGGACCCACAGGATGTTCTTGCTCTTTTAATATTTTAAAGAGCTATTTACTATTAGAAGGTGCGCTAGCCATTCTAAGATTCAGAGAGTCTTTTTTTTAGCTTGAATAGTGGTTGATTTATAAATCCTAGCTGCTTCCTTGTAGGCATCTAGGCTATGGGAGCTCCTATTGTGCCGCCAAGTATAGAAGAGTTTGATTTTTTTGCCTTCAATTCTCCAAGGGAATCATTAAATCAAGTGTTGCTTTGATGTTTCCTTTGGTAAACCATCTTGAGAGGGGCTAATCTCTCAGTGATTTCCTTTAATGAGTTCATGAGCATGACTGATATCTCATCCAATCCTACTATGTTAGAGATGTCTATGGTCAGACACGATGCCCAGATACCAAGATTCTTTAAAGTTAGTTTCTTAGAGCTTCTTACCGGGAGAAGAACTTTGGACTCAACCCATCTTTCCGGAAAATTCATTATACAACTCTGAAAATAGACACAGAAGTGGTGCGACCATGTTCAAGGTTGAACTGCCACATCCATTACATTAAGATTGTGTGTCGCAACCCAATCCACGCTGTGTCCCTTTACATGAGTCGATTATTTTATGGACTGGGAGAAGCCCAAGGCTTCCAATGCGGTCACCAAGGACTCTGCTGACGTGTCCGTGTCGCTGCCTAACCAGAGATTAAAAGCTGGTTCGACTACTTGTCCCAGAACTGTCCATACCCTCTCCCCATCATCTTTTTCGACACAAACATTTCTTATTGCCCCAGGGTTGAATCTAACCAAAAAATCTCCTGACTTCCAATCCCCTATTTTCTGCACCGGTAACCTTATTTCTGGTGTTACTTCTCCAGGTTCTTTTAACCTGATCAACCTTTCCCACAATGCTCTCAACTCGTTGTTCAAATCTGCTTGTGAACCCCCTGGGTACAATGATGCTACGGGCATGTCAGCGCTTGTGGATGGGTTATATGGAGGTGGAGGTGCCAAAGCTCTTGAGCCCCCCCGCCACCAAATTGCTGATCCTGACGATACCACTGGAGGCTTATAGACTGGATTTCTAACCCTACTGCAGGTTTAGGTATTACAATGTATATACCCTTACATTGGATCTCTTTTTTTATCTTCCTGATCTTCCATATCCTCGAATTAAGGCCAGAGATCTAAAATCTCCCTCATTTTTGTAACTTCTTTCCCTTATATTTTACTGCTAAATGAATGGACATTTTATCTAGCGTGTTTCTGTTATGGGAGCCCTGCTCCGGCCAGGAACAGGACATCCGCTGTTCCTTTGTTCCAACACCCATTCTTTATGATATTTTTCTATCCTATCATAGTAAAGTGGCAGGGCCTTATACATGTGTCTTATTGGTGTTTCTTCCCCCATACTAATATTGCGCTGGTCCCTTATGCTTCACTTATATCATACTGCTATGCTGTGCACGCTGCTGCTTGTTACACAGAAATACACATCAACCCACTTCTTTCCTCACCCCTTTTTTCCCCACTTTGTTTTCACACACACACACACCGCGACTCATCCACCTTTTTTTCCTTTTTTAGCACAAAAGACATGAAAACATATACTAAAATAATTGACTAAAATCCAGGCCTATTCCTTATACCGAGCCACTAGTTCTTTTTTCCTTATATGCACGTAGTACCACCTTCTCAGCCTTTTTTTACATGCTGAGGATCCCATTGCTTTTATTGTCATAAAACAATTCTGCGTGGCACTACCTTCTCATAATATGTGTGGCCTATTATGGCTGAGGATACCTTACCTCCCAGTCTTTATACGTTGAGGCTCCCTTTCTTCCCAGTCTTTACACGCTCAGGCTACCTTTTTCCATTATAAAAAGTAGAAGTACAGAAATGCGCAACAATTTCAATACATAACCCAACTCCTATCCAATCTATACCTTAACACATCACCGAAATTCTATCCAATCTATAACTTAACAAATCACCAAAATTCCTATCCACTCTATGTCATTGACCTTGTTCCTACTCTATCCATTCACACCTCACATACACACATGTCGCCTTCTTGTTATCTCTCACATGAGTCTACTTACATATGCGTGTTCACTATAGTTTCTCCCTTAAGTGGTCCAACACTGGCCTGTCCTCTATGGAGCCGCGACCCGCTTCAGAGAGCAGAGAGGATTTCTATTAAAATGGCTCCTCCTAAAACCGCTCAGGAAAAGTATGTTGCTTTGATTCGGGGGGCCGGTTGCTGTAGGTGGGTGCAGCTCTTTTCTGGATAAGCATCCTGGAGCCTCCGCAAGGAACAGGGAAAGCTGGGATCACGTCAGCATAGTCACCATTTGTAAGGGTGTCCCTAATAACGCTTACACTAGAATCAATACACCCCACTAGGGAAAAAGAAGGCCAAAGGTGATCTTGTAAGGATAATAAGTTTAGTCTTACAAATGAGGATGGTAGCAAAGGACTCTGCTGCCTGAATGTTCATCTCCTGTCCCTTATCCCGTTCCTTCCTGCCAAAGTGGTTTCAAGCAGGGGTTTATATAGGTCCAACTTGCCATGTTGATGTCACTGGAGCTGGATCATGACTTTAGCCCTATCCGTCCTTTTTCCATAATAGGGATGCTTCAAAGCCTTCTTTCTTTGTTGTCAGCGGTTTTGTCAGGGCATGCTGTTCTACATTTTGCTAGCTATGCAAAAACACACTGCAGCTCTGCAGACTTTTACAAACCTTGAGGCCCAGCCCAAGGAAATCTAAACATTGTTATACATGTATAAAAATTGTCCATTCGTTCTATCCATATTCCACTCATCCTACTCAAGTTATCTGGGTCCTATAGTTTCCTCCACAATTTAGACTTATCATTTCTATCTCTAAATGCACTTTGCCGCACAAAACATGCGAGTCCTATTTTTAACCCTTGACAGACAGTGGACACCCAGTGAGTCAGTACGTACTGGCCATAGTGAAGAAGCCCACTTAAGAGCCTGTGGTCTATTTAGATCCCACATGCTGCATTCCTTCTAAGGAGGAGGGGGAGTTTGACTCCTCTACAGCACTAAGCTTTTACCATGCCTGGGATCTGACATTACAAATCTATCCAACCAATAGTTAATTGCATCTTATATATAGACAATAACTACCTTCTTCAGTGCTTGCCTATGTCTATGTTTATGTGATTATGCTTGCACGAGAGAGCCTTGCCAGTGTCCCTCCTCTCCCCTAGTCCTTATTGTGCCTTGAAAATGTCTTGCCTAACTCTAAAGCTCTTCGGGGTTCGGGAGGACCCTGGTTCCTTCCCAACACTACTCCACAAGTTTGGTTATAGATGTTAAACAGGACTATACTCCTGCCGTCTTCAGTTTTAGCCTTAAGACACTGTAAATCATGGGACTCAAGTCGAGCGGCTTGTGAAGAATAGATTTAAACAAGGACTGGTCCAGATTATATGTCCCCTCTTGTGTCCCCCCTGGGGCCTTTGGTCATAAGAATCAGATATGTACAAAAGCCCTGAATATCCACCACCTCAAGGACCCATGCTTCCTGCAAGAAAATCAAATCAAAACCATTAATAAAAATGGACCCATTCCGGATTAGACAAATGCTTCTGTACACCAGCTATGTTCCAAGATAGGGTTTTGCATCTGAGCAGGGTCAAATTAGTTATTGGGGGGGTGCGTAGGATTCTGTAAGACAGTTAAGATTCAAAGGAACAATGCAGCGTGTTATACTAATGGAAGCCGGTAGAGGTAGTCAGTCGACGCCCTCCATGCCTTCCTCCCCCCTTTTGCCTGTGGATATATGGCTCCTATTACAGGGTTAGACAGCCATAACGTTATCTTCAAACCTGCACGTGGGAAGGTACGAAGTTCTATTGATAATAAGCCTTCTACCAACATTCTCTTTATTAAAGTCACCTGCTTCAGCATGAGAGAAGTGGTGGGATCGCTTCAATTGGCAGAGCCCACACAGGCTGCAGAGAGTGGGTTCAGGACAGTTTTCAAGGCACCAGCTGAGCCAGACGCTCTATGACTCAAGAAGCAGACCTTGCATTTCAAAGATTAGGTGTCATCCTCGATATGTCGCAACATCTTCCCGTCTGAAAACGTGCTCATGCTGCTGAGGAGACCTGTTCTATGTTGCGTCTCGGCTGCTGAATGGACTGTGTGGGTTCCAACGTTTATTGGGGCTACACAGGATGCTGCTGTCACAGGAGGCAAGGGGGAGACCGCATTGGTGGGACAGCAGACACCAGGAGCCCATGGCAATCCTCCGCAGCGGACACGCCTCTAGGTCAGCATACATATATTGCAACACCCATCACCTGCTGCGTTGCCTGTTCAACTCAATTCGCCCAAGGACCGGGGTAGGCGCTGCAAGATGCGCATGTGCGCTGCAGCGGGAAACACAATCATCAACACCGGCCGGGGAAACGGCACAGCTGCCTCTGCCAGCACTGGGACAACAGCCGCGGAAGTGATGGAGCATCCCTGGTATGTCACTCCTCCCCAGCATCAGGCTTTCGGGCAGTGTGCCCTCCACAGTGGCTACACCAGCGCCATAATGTTCTCTCTGCATATCAAGCCACGCGGCATCCCTGCAACACTGATTTGGCTACACTGGGTCTCCTAGGTTGAGACTTCACAGGAGGAACCTTGGTGGGATGGGTAGTCGATCATGCCAGAATGCAAGAGGAATGCTCTCTGAAAGTAGGTGTACTCAGCTCGTTTGTCACTGGTTTCTCTGGAGGCACACAGGTGAGTATGTTGTCTCATGCCTTTCCACGCAACGTCCACCTGTTATTTTTCTTCTAAGTGGCAGGGACTAGTTAGCTAATAGGATTTGGAATATGGGCTATTTCTTTGGACTTTGACAAGCACCCTTACTTTTTAGTTTGCTAGGCAGGGAACATCCCTCGTAGCAATAGGATTAGATAGGTGTTTTTTTATTTATTTAAATAAAACATCTTAAAAATGGCACACCTTTGTCAGAGTCCTCCTTCTGGTTCACCACAAATGCCTACTCCGCCATTGTTGGCACATGGCAGATCCGCACAGAGAAAGTGAGCGGGCTTAGCCCCCTTTTCAAGACTTTCAAGTAGAGTGAAAGAAGGGTGGTTGAGTAGCTGGTGGGAGGAGAATAATAGAGGGGAGGAGAGTAAAAGTATGGAGGTGGGCAGTAGTAGTGGAGAAGAGGAGCAGTGGTAACATCCAAGGATGCCTGAACTAGGAGGAGTGAAACATCAGAGAGACAGAAGAATGGTGGGAGGAGTAAAGAACAGGAGTGTAATATTAATAGTAGAAGGGAACTGGTACACATGGGTGGGAGTGAACCATCCTGCATCCAACAGAGTATGTGCAAGGTCCTATTCCAATTTACATTAGAAACACTAACCACTGGATAGAGTAGGGACAGTTAGGAAGTCCCTTGGGGAGATTAGGCAGCCATCATCTTAACATACCATCTACAGTATACTATAAACTAGACAGTAGGAGTCAACATTTGCTAGCACCAACTAGGGGTTACAGACGCCTGGGTTAGGGTGGAGGTTAAAAGAAAACAAGAAAGAGACAGCCTAATGCCCCACAAAGGAAAAAAAATAAAACCCCTTGAACTGTCTCTACGTCTCAGAGGGATTTTTGTGCAATCTTTGACAGAGGTCCCACCATGACTGCACTTCTTAGGATAGGGATAGTCAACCCCTTGCTTAGCAAACACACTTTTTAAGACAAACTCCAAACAGGGCTCACCCTTTTGAAAAAACATCCTCAATCTGATGGACCTGACAAACTATCAGTAGGCTCCCTTTCATCATTAATCTGTTTGCCAAAATTCACCAACTCTGCCTTCTTTGGAATTATCAATCCAGCGTACACCTCAAACTTGGCAAGGAGACAGCCACCATTGAGGTGGTTGATGAGGCCTTGAAAATTGATAAAGGTGATGCATGCTTATTAGTCCCCCTCAACCTCATTCTACACATTCTACCAAGACACACTACCGTGTGCCCCCCCCCTTAGTCACAGAATAGGCTTTTCAGACATGGTGGCTGTCCTAATACCTATTTTTTTTACGAGACACCAGGCTGTCCAAATAGGTTCTCTAAGGCTGCCATGCTGCCAAGTGACTTGGGTTGTGCCCCAGAACTCCATCCTCTCCCCGGTCTCATTCAATCCATACAATGAACCCCTCAACACACTCCTAACTGACTGATATCTGAATACACCAATATGCGGATGACACTCATCAATACCAAAGAGTTATCGGTTCCAAGGTCTTCGCCCACCTCTGTGCAGGCCTTACTGGCATTCAAAATTGATGTGAATGAAGCAGCAGGGAGGGGTGGCTGTGCCAAATGGATATCAATATCTGCTTGCAGCACAAATGTCAGCAATATTTGATTTCACAGACACACAGCTACATAAGCACTGGAGAGAATTTTAACAGGACTGTGTAGGTGTTCCACTGACCTCTCTGCTGTGGCTGCCTCTCTCTCACCGCCCCCCGGGGCACACCATATAGCCCTCGACCCTGATTAGCCTATCTTACTGGAATAGAGCAGAGCACAAATACCAACTCACTACCCACCCCTCCCCGCTGACACCAATCTTTCACAATCCAAGCTTTACTCCGAGATTAATGGGAGGTAGCTTTGCTAGATGGAGAGCGGGCGGCCTGCGCAAATTGGGCCAACTATATGAGGAAGGGGTGCCCATCACCTTTGAGCAATGAAAAACGACATTCACGCTGCCTAAATCTAAGCGATTTCAACATGTGCAGCTTAGACACTGGTCGTCTCATCCCGAGACTAGAAAAGGGGGAGGAAGGGACATGATGCCTATTGAAAAACTGGTACCTTTTGACCTCTCTCTTGTCACAAGGTCTCTAATATATACAAAATATTAATGGAAGATATGGAGGAGGAGTTGATGGTGCTTTGAAATACTGTCTTGCTGTACAAGCGCCTTATGAATACTCAATAAATAAATGAAAAGTTGGGTGAAAGAGCTGGGTCGAACGATTCCAAACACATCATGGGAAACCATATGGAAGAGGGCCTGTAAGACGTCCATATGCGCCACAATAATGGAGAATTCATACAAAGTCCTTTACCTGTGGTAGCTCACGCCAGATAACTGCATAAAATGTATCCTCATGTTTCTCCCCAGTGTTGGAGGGGATGCTCTCAAGTTGGATCCATGACTCATATATGGTGGCAGTGTACTGTCATTAAACTCTTTTGGGCAGCTATTATTAATTTGGTTCATACAATTGTTGGCATTGTGCTTCCCCTTAATCCCCCGGTGATGCTATTGGGGGGAGGGGGACATAGATGAGCAAGATATATTGACCATTGGACACCTAGAAGCTGTTTTATCGAATCATATGCTGACCGCAGCCAGACTCACCTTGCTCAAAATTGGAAGAAAGCACAAGCTCCCTCGCTCCATATGACGTGGGCTAAAATGTGTTATTTATGTGCCATGGAAAAGATCACTGCTATCCTTTCTGACACCCCGAACAAATATAGGTGGATATGGGACCCTTTTATCACTTTCATTAACTTTGATGATTACTACCCTCTGATTCTTATATGATGGAAATCGCTCTCATTACCATAGCTTGGAGGCGCGATTGTGGCACGATGCGGAGACGCCCTGATGGCAACCTGCCCTATAGACCCTTTTGATGAATCCTAAGCCCCTATAATGAATCCTCCCTGTTTGATGAATTTGACCCCAATGCCTCACTTGCATATTTGTTCTTTTTTTGTCTTCAATCATTTCTCTTTGTATTGATAAGCGTATGTATACGAAATGTCCTCTCCTGGTGTACCGTTTCCTTGTTGATAGTTTGATTAACTCTGTTGAAAAACAAATACAAATATTTAAATAATTGATGTGAAGATCCTACTTGAAACTTAACCATGCCAAGGCAGAATTAGTTATCCTAGGTGTGAGAAACCAAAGGGTGTCTAACCGACCAGTCCCTTGGGATCTGTCATCCAGGTGGCCGGGGCACGGCCATCAATATTGGATCCAGACTCGGGGGTGGACCAGTGTGGGAGGATCACCTGGATGAGGGGTCTTTGGGGTGTGGGGCACCCGGAGGAGGGATGCAGTATCCCTGTACCCATTTTCCTGTAGAACATCCTCATTCAATGTTCTATCTAGGAACTTAACCCCCCCACTTTCCTACACATACTCTGCTGCACAGACAAAGCGCTTCAGGGAAAGACAGACTCACACACAGCCAGTCCGTTTGACATGTCCCAACATCACAGTCGGCAGAGTCAGGCCCTTAACCTTAATGATTCGCACCTGAATCCTTTTACCTTTCCCCACTGGGATAAAAGGCGGAGCATGAGAGCACCCGGAGAGCAAGGCGAGAAGGGCAACCGAAGCGAGCAAGACCAGTAGAACGGAAGGGAAGGAAATCCCGGGAAGACGACGCGACCATGGAAGCAGAGCAGATGGGACCATAAGGCGATTGAAAGGCTGTGGTCCTAACAGCTGCGGGGTGAAGGTCGCTGCAGAATCCCAAAGGGGCAACTCTCTGTCACTGCAGAAGGTCACGCTGGTACCTGCGTCATGTGCGGTGCGAGGACTTGAAAGGAGGCTTGCCACGCTTGGACAAAAGCCTTGAATACACAGGTCTTGATTAACAGTATCAGCCTCTGCCGGTGAGTGAAATGGGAGACTGGCTTGTGTTGACAAATGAAAAGAACATTAACGTTTGAAGTGCTCGTTGGGTTGTCGAGAAACCACAAACGAAAGAACATTGTAGCAAGAATGAAGAATGCTGAGACTTTGTGTGAGAGAGAAGCCACGAAAGAAAACGAGAAAGGAGTTGAATAGTCAAAGTGGTAATACAAGGGTAAAGTCAAGGGTACAAGCCCCCCCTCGTAGAGTCGAAAGACTTTGACAAAAGGGTGAAACCCATATACTGTTCAATAAACACCCTTGGATTGTACTCCTTGTGTCTGTCGTACTTCTGATAACCATGCCTTCCTTACATAGGCTCTCACTCGAAGGTGGCTAGAAGGCATGCATTTGTACACATTTACCCTGCAACTCACTAACTTAGCGGAGATCTCTCAGAATCATTGTGAAAATGAAAGTGTTCTTTCAATAACACATAGCTAAAAAGGCCCAAAAGGGCTGACATCAAATCACCCTACTTTGCAAGATCATACCTGTGAGAAACCTGAAGGTGTCTCACCCGCTAGTCCCCGGGGATCCGTCATCCAGGTGGCCAGGACACGCCCATCACTTTTGGATCCAGTTCCTGGGGGTGGACCAGTGCAGGAGGATCACCGGGATGAGGGGTCCTTGGGGAGTGGAAGTGGGAAACCGGATGGCGAGACGCAGTACCCTCTTCCCTGTAACTCCTTTACCCCATCCTACCACGTAGGATACTTAGGAACTCAACCACCCCCCCTTTCCCAACACGAACCCTTTCTCACAGACAGCTCACTCAGAGAGAAAACTGACTAACACCTGAGCCGTATAGCCGACATATCCCAATACAATGCTCAGGCAGGGTCAAGCAATTACTGATCATTACACACACCTGACTTTCAACCCGCTTCCCCACAAGGATAAAAGGTGGAGCACAAAAGCACACAAGGAAGCAGTAGTTCCAAACCGAAGAGGACTGCGAAGAGGGAAGTGCCCTTGACCTTTTCACCGAAAGACTGTTACTTTCATGAACTTTTGAGAATATGAAATGGAAGACCAGAAGTCGAGGCTGAAGAATCCTACATTATGTCAGAGGCACCCAGAGCTCTCCCGCGTCGATAGTCAAGACGGGGATAATCATTTGCCGATGTGGTACTGTCCTTGGCTCATAACAACAAAGCAGCATCAGTGAAGTCAGCACAGCCGGTGAGTTGGGGAGACTGATCCCAGACCGGTCTGTGTTGAAATCAAAGTTGCAAGCGGCAACATTGTATAGTGAAAACTGAAGAGAACAGTGTATGAAGCATATTTGGCAAGCAACGTGAGCATAATTAAACCAGCAGAGGAGTGATTGAACTTTGAAGCCAAGATACAATATCATAGACAGAGTGGTTTGGCACCACGTGGGTGCTCATTCCAAAGTCTCTGTTAAGCATCCAGCTGAAAGGTGGCAATTGTGACAAAGAATTGTGAAATCGACGTGGTCCTACAACGGGTCAAGCAAAACGGCCCGAACATCCTGACCTATCATTTTGTGAGCACTTCTTTCTTTTTTGTAACCCACACTATTTGAATTTAGAGGTAAGGATTGGCAATCGGTTTATTAGTATAGGCGCTTTAATTTTGACAAGACACCACTAGGACTGCACTATTATTATTTGATGGTCGTAGCTTGCTCCGATCTGTAGATTTAGTATTAGATAGGCATTTTACAAACCCCATTTCAACTTCAATAAACACCCTTGAACTGTGGTCACTTGTGTCTGTCTTAATGTTGATAACATGCCTTCCTTACATGTGATGTCAGGAATGGGATGTGATTCAATTGATAACATTTGAGAATTCATGCTGATAATCGTTGTACCACCAGAAGGGGAAAATAGAATAGTTGAACTCTTTGGGCCTCATTACACGGATGGCAGTAAGGATTTACCGGTACCGGTAAAATACTGGTACCAGTAAATCCTTACCGCCTTACTATGAGGTTCCTTTGCGGGTTGGGGGATTTAATGCCTGCTTTTTGCAGGCGTTAAAAACCAACCTGCAAAGGGACCCAGGGAGCTAATTACGGTACCGCAATTTGCGGTACCGTAATTACCGCCTTCCCCATACCCATTGAGCCCTATGGGCCAAAAATGGGAATGGTGGAAGGGGGAATTACCACCCCGCCAACCTTGGAATGGGGCGGTAATTCCCCTTTCCGCCAAGGCGGTGCCGGTATTTTACCGGCATGAACCATGGCGCTAATAGCGTCATGGTTCTCCGCCATCCGTGTAATGAGGCCCTTTGACTCTGACCGTTTATCCACCCTTAAACAGGTTTCGCTCTCTCAGCTGCACATCCCAACTGGTCAACAAGATTTGTTTTTCAAAACCTAGTTGTTATTAGATACACTCTCCCATTATAACATCCAACAATGGGATCGAATAATAATAAAAACACGGCCAGCCCATAACTTCCTCCGATCTACTGTTCTAAACCCCCTTGTGTCATGGCCCAGTTGGCTACCCATCAAATTCAGGCTGAAGCTAGGCTCCAAAAAACCTGATGAAATTGGTTGAGTTACAAGCAAGACCCCTGCTACGGCAAGAGATACTTAAACCGTACCTAGCAGGCGAAGATCTAGGAAACATCTCTCTGAATTACGAATGATTAGCCGAGCAATTGGGGTGAAAGGAAAATCTTTTTTTATTTTATTTAGGGCCCCTGTTGAAAGGGGAGCTACAGACCATCTACCAGCTACTTAATCTTGCCCAGGGAGTCACCTTTATATCCATAAAAGAAGAACTGTTGAAAAGAGTAGGCCAAACCTGTAACTTCTATCGACAAAAACTAAGAGCCATTAGATTAAATCCGGGAGAAACCCACCTTGACATCGGCGAACAAATTAAAAATACCATTGCTCTTTGCCACTTTGTTGGATACTTTTGAGAGACATATAAAACACCTCGCCTCTGCCTGCACAGATGAAAAGAAACCTGTAGAATATGCGAGAGTCCTTGGATATATCTTGTTCTTTCCCAGGTCTTAAAATTGAAGAACCTGGTCCAAGACCAATTATATCCACCTTGCAAGGGGAAGGGCATGTGAGAAACCAGAAGATGGCTCACCCGCTAGTCCCTGGGGATTTGTGATCCAGGTGGCCAGGACACAGCCATCGCTTTAGATCCAGTTCCTGGGGGTGGACCAGTGCGGCAGGATCACCAGAGTGAGGGGTGCTTGGGCAGTGGAAGTGGGACACCGGATGGCGAGACGCGTTATCCCCTTCCCTGTTACACCTTTACCCTATCCTACCAGGTAGGATACTTGGAACTCTACCCCCCCCATTTCCTAACACAAACACTTTCTCACAGACAGATCACTGTGAGAGGAACAGACTAACACCTGAGCCATATACCCGGCATGTCCCAGTAGAGTGGTCAGGCAATTACTGATCATTACACACACCTGACTTCCATCGCGCTTCCCCACACGGATAAAAGACAGAGCACAAAAGCACACTCTGAGCAAGGCAAAGCACAGAAGGAAGCAGCAATTCCAAGATGGCAGTTTAATGCAAGGCGAAAGATGGCAAAACTGATGAGGATTGCAAAGAGGGAATTGCGCTTGACCTTTTCAACGAAAGACCATTACTTTCATGAACCTTCGAGAATAGGAAACTTAAGACCAGGAAGTGAGGCTGAAGATTCCTGCATTGTGTATCGAGGTATCCAGGGCTCTCCAGCATAGATAGTCAAGGTGGGGATAATCGTTTGCCGCCGTGGTACTGTCCTTGGCTCCTACAACAAAGCAGCGCCAGTGAAGCCAGCACAGCCAGTGAGTTGGGGAGACAGATACCAGACCGGTCTGTGTTGAAGTCAAGGTTGCAAGCTGCAACATTGTATAGTGAAAACTGAAGAGAACAGTGTGTGAAGCGTATGTGGCAAGCAACGCAAGCACAATTAATCCAGCAGATGAGTGATTGAACTTTGAAGCCAACATACAATATCGTAGACAGAGTGGTCCGGCACCACGTGGGTGCTCATTCCAAAGTCTCTGTTAGGTATCCAGCTGAAAGGTGGCAAATGTGACAAAGAATTGTGAAATCGAAGTGGTCCTGCAACGGGTCAAGCAAAACCCCTGTGCACATTTGAAAGTCTTCGATAGTTGATGAAATTGTGTAGTAAATTGGTCGAGCGGAGGGAGATCAGCTAAAAGCTTTTGGTTAAGGATGTTTGTGTAGAGTTATGAACATTGTGTTAAAAGGAATCTGAGCCCGACCGAGGGGGATTCGAGATCTGAGCCCGACCGAGGGGGATCCGAGATCCTAGCCCGACCGAGGGGGATCCGAGATCTGAGCCCGACTTAAGGGGGGTTATAGGGTGAACCGTGAGTCACCCAAGCAAGAATACTTAACAAGAAATTAGATGCATGAATAAAGTACAAAAATTGTGTTGAAAGGATCTGAACCTGGCTGAGGGGGATCGAAAGTGAATAACGAATCGCCTAAGAAATTGAGTACTTGTGATAATCTGGAAAAGGAAAAGCACTTATGGTTTGTCTGTCCCATCAGGCACTCTGAATGAAGAGACTTTGAGAGGCTTGGGCACAGAAGGCCCTGGTGCTAATGATTGAACTGTATCCTCCTCGTGTTAGAGAAGCCAGAGATTGTGCAGAGCTCGAGTGTACCGCCTTGTCCCATGCTGAAAATGTGGGGAAGGGAGGCCACCGGCCCGAACATCCTGACCTATCATTTTGTGAGCACTTCTTTCTTTTTTGTAACATTGTTTCCCACACTATTTGTATTTAGAGGTAAGGATTGGCAATAGGTTTATTAGTATAGGCTCTTTTATTTTGACAAGACACCACCAGGACTGCGTTATTATTATTTGATGGTCGGAGCTTGCTCCAATCTGTAGATTTAGGATTAGATAAGCGTTTTTCAAACCCCATTTGAAGTTCAATAAACACCTTTGAACTGTGGACACTTGTGTCTATCTTACTGTTGATTCCATGCCTTCCTTACAACTCGTCCTGCCGCCCCAGGACTTCCGAGCAGTAGTGTAGGGATTAGTGATAAAGTGATCACTTGGATGGTGGAAATGCCCTAAAGGCAGAGCTCACAGCCATGTTGCTAGCACCCTCCTTAAAGAGACTCAATACCATAGCATTCAAATTGGACCGCCACAACCCCTCCACTATATGCAATCTGACTGGACACCCTTACCAACTAGGATCCTGTTAAAAGATGCCTGCATCACTGATAAGGCTACCCTAGCACCACCTTTCCTTCTGGCTAAATTAAACACCTCTGGTAGATAGGGATAATTGCCACATTTGAGACTGGATGGGCCCGTAAGGAGAAAACTAGGAAACTACCATTCACTTGCTATGCTACATTCCTATGGAATTCTAGCTGAACAGCAATACAGACCGTTCACTCTCTCCTCCTGTTCTGTAAAGAACTGAAAGCCTTCCTATTCCAGTCAAACCCTGACATTATCTAGAATCAGAGACAACCCACCAGCCACAGTGTGACTATCCGTAGCTCAACAAAGGGCTACCATGTTAATTGTTTCGTGGTCCCACAATACTATGTTACTGTCTGCTCCTCAACACTCTCGCCTGTTAATGTTACCCTAATTCTGCTGTACCACGCTCCACTGCTTCTGAGCTAGGTCTGCACTATATAAATATAATAATTGTTAAGGATTTCAATCAGGGAATACACCCGGGTCTCAGCCTAGCATGCAATGCACAAATGAAATACTTATTTATTGTGTCTATAGGTTCAATATTCTGAGTGATGTACCACTCATATCACACCCTTCTCAAAATACCCCCAGTTCACAATGGACCAGGAATCAGGCTGGCTGGTAAAGGTAAATATTTATTTATTATTTAAAATTAAAATCAAACACAAGTTTTAATATATATGGGGCAGCAATCACCAATGTGGTGACAATACAAATAAGAAAGTAAGTAAGACAATTGAATTCACTTTTTAGCAATACAGAATGTAAAACACAGAGAAAAGAACAGTTTTAGCTCATTGAAAAGATAGCGCTTAGGTTAAGATTTCCCCCCGCAAAGTTCTTACTTCACAAATAAGCAATTCTACACAAATGGAAGTAAGTAGCAGGTATTCAGGAGTATAGAATAGTGGATAGGGTTTGAATGCAATCTTCCCTCCCCAAACAAGAGGGAAAAATGTTTTGGAACTTTTACACTTTAAAATGACAGTTAAAAATGGCTTAGAAAAACAATGAAAAGCGTGCAAAAATCCTTAAATTGATATACATTTCTATGGGAGCAACACTGAAAAGATCCTAACAAACATAAGCTACAAGATGAGCAACATTACACACTTTAAATCAGAATGGAAGTTTAGAAACACTTTGAATGGGAAAACACATGCGTAAAACTTTTGAGAAATTGCTAATTCCCGCCTAATTTTCACTATGCGATTTTAAAAATGGGTCAAAGACACTGTTTGGGATGTGGTTTTGGTTAGGGATGTAGCTAAGGGTCGTAGCTAAGGGTCTTAGGTTTAACTCAGAGTTGAGGCGGTTTTGAGAAAAACCGAACAGAGAAAAGCAGAAATTTGGTTTTAAAATGACATGTTGTTTTTATTTAAACTATATCAATGCTAAGAAAAAAAAGAAGGATGCCACCTGGGAATCTCCACAGTTACGCACGGCCGATTGTAACCCTTCACATGGCGAATACTCTGTTTTTATTTTATGGGAATTACTTTATTTAATCCAAATCACTAATGGCTTATGGTCTAGTAAAACAAATGAGAGAAAATCAGCGCTAACACTAGGAATTACAAACAGGGTTGCAAGAATGGTTCTGACAATATTAGAGGTTCTTCATTTAAAGATGGGATAGGTTGAGAGATGGGGATAGGGCAAGGTAAATATACTATGGGTTACTATGATTCCTGTTGATACTTAGAGTACACTGTAAATTAAAATTGGACCGTCAGATTCTGGTCATCACAGATCGGGTCTACAGGCAGCAAAGGCACTTCTGGCCGGATGGTCAGCTGGGCGGTACTGGTAAATTGGACTGGATTGGATTGGCTCTTCTGGTTGCTGGACACTGTACATCAGTGGAATGGCGAGTTTCAGCAGGCAAGCCTTAATGGTAGCAAGCCAGACTGCTGGATCAGAATTATTTCCCTTATTAAGTTTTGGGATGGCTTCAGGATCTGGGCCTAGCTGAAAAAGAGTTCAGCAAATGCTGAGGCCTTGGCTTTTCAAAGAAGTCTGGAATCAGCTGCAAGATGAAGAAGTCAGGACAGAGCGTCACACGGAAATCAGGATGGAGTCAGCAATCAGTGTCTGTGTGTTGTGAGGTTCCCTTATTTATCATGCCAAGTGACATCACTCAGTTTATGGTAGGGGAAGAGTTACTACCACATCCACAAGGCTGTGATTGGTCAAAGGCACTTGCCTTTTTCTGGTTGGAAGCCAGAAAGGGCTGTCATATTTTATGATGTGACTTGGGATTATCTGGACCAAAATTTAACTTTCCCACAAAAACACATTTCTATAATTATGCCCTCTAATAAAATCGGACACATAAATTACATATTTTGTGGGTTACATTTACCTCCAACTCCCACGTCAGTGAGACCTGGCTTTGTCTTTCTGTGGAATTTTTTAAAATTTGTATTATTTTATTTTTCCATTTTCAAACAACCAACAGAAGATGAACTTACTCCTCACCCTCCCTCCTCCCGCCAGAGGCTTCACTCAGAGTCATCTAAACATCTCATGCCTTAAATAGGTCCAAAATCCTTATGTTGTGCGGGCACCATTGCATCATGTAGTCTGATTGGAGGTATTCCAGCACAACACCCCAGTCTTTTTCAAAGTTGTCCTTCCCACCCCTCAAAGAGTATGAAAGTTTTTACATCGTAATCAGCAACCAAGCCCTTTGCAACCAATTGAAAATCAGAGGGGGGTTTTGGCTCTTCCAGCTCTGAGCTATGGCCGCCCAAGCCGCTACCAACAGGCCCATAAAACATCTCTAATGTGCTTTCCATGGCAGCTGCCTCGTTAAGACCACACAACCACACTCTTTCCCCCATAGGCGCAGCCTTCGGAAAAATCCTCTGAAGTTGTGCCTGTACATCCCCCCAAAAGCCTTGCACCTTGTTGCAATCCCACCAAACATGCTTCCATGTTCCCACTCCTCCACAGTCCCTCCAGCATTGGTTGGACACCCGAGGGAACATTACATGCAGTCTTTCTGGGGTTAGGTGCCACTGCGTCATCACTTTGACTCACAGTTCCCTCCTCTGCACTGAGCGAGTCAGCCTCGGAATATCACCCCACAGGACTTCCCAGTGTTCTCTGCTAATGGGCTCTCCCAGGGTCTGTTCCCATTTTCTAATATATGACCAGCTAACCCTTTCATTGTGCCCAACAATTAACCTGTAGAGAGTGGACACCAGTTTCCTTGTGCCCGGATTGGTTGTTGCAAAGGTCTCAAAGCGAGAAAGCTCCCAAGTAGCCGCCTGTTTTATCGGAGGAGTATTCAGCCAGTGTTTTAGTTGCTCATATCTGAAACTATCTGCCTTTTTAATCTTCAATGTCTCCACACACTTCTCAAAGGGTAGGACCTCTGTTCCCTCCATCATTTCCCCTATTTTCGAACACCCAGCCAGTTCCCAGTTTCGGTATGTGCCCATCTCCATTCCCGGGCAGAAATCTGGATTCCCAAACATGGGTGGTAAAGGGACCCGGCACCGTTGACAAAACACCACATTTCGTCAATTCATCCCACACTCCAAGGGGGGCTTTCATTACTAACTCAGTCCTAGGTTAATGTGCCTCTGCCATTTGTCTTTCCTCAAGAGTTCCCTCAGGGGCGTTCTTGCTACCGCCCTGTCCTGTACAGCCCACACCTTCTGCTGCTCTTTGAGCACCCACACCTGCGCCACCTGATAGCACTTATAAAAGTGCGGGACAGCCAACCCCCCTTTTTCCACTGGAGCCGTTAACATGGCCCATAAGATCCCAGGGGACTTCTTCTTCCATATGAATTAGGTGATAGCTTTGGCCAGGGCCTTGAAAAAGGAACAAGGGATTTTTATCGGGCAGGCTTGGAAATAATATAATAGCTTCGGCAATATGGACATTTTAATCACAGCCAAACGCCCCAACCACGAAATCCCCAGCGGTTCCCACCGTTTAAGGTCCCTCTTAATTTCCCCAAGGAGCTCTGGGAAGTTCGCCCCGTACATGCAGTCCACCCCCTTCATCAAAGAGATGCCCAAATATTTTATGCCGTTGTCTGCACAGCTCAACCCCAGTGTCTCTACTCTCTTCACCTCCACCATATCCCCCGCCAACGGGAGAGCCTCTGATTTGCTCCTATTTATTTTTAGACCTGCTAACGCCCCGTACTCTTCTAATTCCTTAATCAACATCGGGAGAGTGTGGGCCGGGTCCCCCATGATCAGTAACAGATTATCAGCATAAGCGACCACTTTATGCTGCCTTCCTGCCATCTCTATCCCCCCTATCGCACTCGACTCCCGTATCCTTGTTAACAGTGGCTCTAGGGAAATGGCGAACAACAGCGGCGACAGGGGGCATCCCTGTTTGGTGCCTCGGGAAAGCTCTACCCTGTCCGTGATCTCCCCGTTGACAGTTATCCTTACCAAAGGGGTATTATAGCATGCTTTAAACATCTTGAAGAAGTTGTCTCCGAATTCCATTCGCTCTAATGTTTTAAATAGCATTGACCATTCCACCCGGTCGAATGCCTTTTCGGCATCGACCGCCAGGAGAGTCGCTGGGATGCCTTGTATACCCACTTTCTCCACCAAGTGCGCCATGCGCCTCAGGTTGTCATGAGTCTGCCTGCCCGGGATGAAACCTGATTGATCCTCATGGATCAATTCTGGAAGCAATGGAGTCTAAGGGCAATAATTTTAGTGTAAATTTTAGCGTCCTGATTTATCAGGGCTATTGGACGATATGAGCTCGCAGCGGTCGGATCCCTCCCAGCTTTATGAAAAACAACAACCTTTGCCTAGTTCATGGTCGAAGAAACATTACCCTCTTCTCTAAAGGAGTTGTACAATTTGGTTAGGAAAGGAATCAAATCCTCTGCGTATTTCTTATAGAAGGTCGCAGTGAAGCCATCAGGCCCTGGGGCCTTGCCCGTCTGTAGACTCTTAATTGCTTGGCGCACCTCCTCCTCCTCCCCTATGTCGCCATCCAACAGGTCCCTATCTCTTTCGGATATTTGTGGCAGTGGGAGAGGATCGAGGTAGCTGTCCTGATCTTCCCCGTTCAGCCTTTCAGTGGAGTACAGATCCTTATAAAAGGCTCCGAAACTCCTCTCCTATTTCAGTGGCAGTGGGGAGCCTTTCCCCTCGTTTATTAAATAATGCCTTGATCAACCCCTTCTGTTGCTGTGCCCTTAACTGTCTCGCAAGCAGTTTATCGGCTCTATTGGCTTTAGCGTAGTACCAGTGTCGGAGGCGGAGAAGACTCATTTCCGCTTTTTTCGTGCGCAAGACATCCAACTGACCCTGCACATGCCTCATGGCCCTCCTCAAAGAAAGTGTCAGTTTTTTCGCACATTCCCTTTGTATATCCGTTAATTTTACTTCCAACTCTCTTTCCCAGGCCTGCCTTTGCTTGGTTTTAGCCGCTCTTTTTGCAATAAATTGCCCCCTTATGACCGCCTTCAGGATATCCCATACGACTCCAAATTTTACCTCACCCGTATCATTGATAGTAAGAAACTCCTTTATTTCCCCCCTGATTTCTTCTCCCAGTATCGGGTCCTGTAGAACCTCTTGAGGGAGCCTCCGTCTCCAGAGTCCCGATTGCCGGTATGACAATTTCACCTCCAACATCAAGGGGGCATGGTCAGAGATCGATATCGGCCCAATTTCTATGTTTGAGAACTTTCCCAACAGTCCTGCCGTCACCCAGAAGTAATCTATTCATGACATTGAGTCATAGACATGCGAATAGTGGGTGAAGCCACTCTGTTGAGCCTTGCGCTCTCTCCACACATCTACCAGCGACATATGACCCATTAGCTATTGGTCATTTCGAGGGTGCCCCTAGACCCCGACTGCCCCCGAACTCCTATCTATATTTGGGTGCCACGCCAAGTTGAAATCACCCCCCAGGATGATTTCCGCCTCTGCATAACCCTCCAGTTTCCCAATTGTTTCCCTCAGAAAACAGTCTTGCCCCGTGTTAGGGACATATATAGTTGCCAACGTACAGCAGAGCCCGTCTATCGTTACCCTTACAAATAAGTACCTCCCCTCCTTATCCATTAGCGTTCCATGAAAGAGGATGTTCCGACCCCTACGAGCCACTATCAGGACTCCTGCCTTTTTGTCCTGCGTGTTGGACTGCCCCAGCAGATCATACCCCTTTATGCTCAGTTTGTTTTTGTCCCGCACCTTAATGTGGGTCTCTTGCAGCATGATAATGTCTCCCCCCTATCTTTTCAGAAGACCCTCTTTTCCTTTTAACCGGGCAATTAAGCCCCCTGACATTAAATGTCAATATTCGCAGTCCACCCATGGGTCTAATGTCTTGAAGGGGGCCCAGCACCCGTTCCCAACCTACTCCGAGGACCCCTCCGGCACTCCCTCACCCTTCTCCTTCCCTCCCCACCCATAACCCTCCCCAACGCAAATAAACAGACCCACCGCTACCCCTTCCCTCCCACCCCCCAAATTCGCCCAAACAACTGCAACAAACCCAAGTAGAGACCGGGTGTCTAACATAGCAAGGGCGTTCCGCCCCTCGCCCCTGTCCCTATGCACACTCGGGTGTAACTGTGCGGGGGCTCCTACACCCCGCATGTACCTCTATTTTTGGGTTCCAGTTCAACTGCCCTCCTCCGGACCGCCCTCCAATGATCAGCAACAAGCCATTGCCAGAACAGAAGACCCAGTGAATCCCATCCCCCCACTCGAAGGATCCTCCGATCTCTTCAGGAGATGGCATCTGGTACTCCCCTCCATTTTCCCCTTTTTTGCAAAGTGTTCCTATTCTGCACCGATCACCATCCGGACAGGTTTCTGCGTCTGGCCTCTCTCTCCCGACGAAGATCCTCTTCATCGCACGCCTCTTGGAGCCCCATAAGCTGAAGGCCCTCCTCACACGTTTGCACTCTCTTCTGCTTGCCATTCCATGTGAAAAGAAGGCCAAAAGGGAAGGTCCACCTGTATCTCATATCTCTGGCGATCAATTCTTTAATCACTGGAGCCATTCTCCTTCTCTCCTGCAACGTGACCAAAGCAAGGTCCTGGAATAGTTGAATGTCCACTCCATTCATCCGAATGTGTTCAATGTCTCGTGCCTTCCGCAGAATCTGTTCCTTTTGCTGGTAGGAAGTGAGGGCAACCAGCACATCTCTGGGCCGCTCACCAGGCTCGCCTGTTCCCCTCGGGCCCACCCTGTGAACCCTGTCAATTCCCACTTCTTCTTCCCCGTCAGACCCCAGCATGTCCCTAAAGACCTCCTGGACTGCGGTTTTAAGGTTCTTATCCAGTACTGACTCAACCATATTCTTGATCCTAATATTCGATCGCCGGGACCTGTTCTCCAGATCTTCACACTGCAGCTCTAAATTGTGAGTGAGGGTCGCAAGATGGTCTAGTACTTGCCCATTCTTGAGAGTCTCCTCCTCTATACTTTGAACCGATCTCTCCAGTACGTCCGTCCGCTCCTCCAGTTTCGAGACATCAGCTCTAATCTCTTGTAGCGCCCGCTTCATGTCTTCTCTTAGGAAGCTAAATTGCTCCTGCACCGTGGACATAAATGTCTCTTGTAGTTCCTTGAAGCAGGAGTGGAGCTCCTCTTTTGAGGTGGAGGCCCGAGATGGACAGGATTGTTCCGCCTGGAGGTCCTCCGCGCCGGCCCCTTTCGGATGCATTACTGACTCCGATGCCCACATCTGAACCAAGTTCAAATCTTGCTTGGTAGCGGTGGGTTGCACATTGGGTGCACCACTTTTCCCCCGTGATTTGGAAATTTTATACGGGGGTCGGTGGGAGCCCAACCCCGTATTCCTTGTGCACAAATCCTTCCTTCGCCCACGGCCCCTCCTGTGGTTCTAAGTCCAATCTCCCTGGGCCCGGCATAGACTGAGCTCCAGAGCACCACCAATTGGCTGGAGGGTGGGTCTCTGCTGTCGCCAGTCGTAGTGAGGGAATTCACCAACCCTGTCCTCCAGCACTCAATTGAGGAGCAAAATCCAGCTCCAGTGGGGGGGGAACACCCCAGCTCCAGCCACCCTTCACTGGTCCCCTGCATGCAATTGGGGAATCCACTCCAGTCTCTCACTCACAGCCACCCCTACTGTGGATATGTGGGGTTAGGCGCCTCTTTCCACTTCCTACCCAGGCCCATGGCTGTATCCAGGGTCCTCCACTGCTGCACCGCCGCTCACCTTCCTAATCTGGAGGAGTGCTGTTTGCCTCCCGGAGTCTCCCAGACGGGTGCCCGCTCCTGCACCTTCAGCTCGCCCCTCCCGAGGCTCTGCCTGCTGGCCCACAGTCGTGGCGGCTGCACAAGACGCAGAGGTCTGCCCCAAGGCCAGTCCGACCCTGCCCCCCAGGCGATCGCTATTCCATATCACTCCCCCCACCGCAGGGAGGCTGCAGTGCCTGGCGGGGGGCCTTTATTCTCCTTCCGGTGCCGCCATCGGGGTCGGGTCAGTCCTTCGCAGTGGTGGGGGATGGGCACGTCATATGCCCTGCTTCACTCTTCCCAAGGCTCTCCTTATTCGGGTCTTGGAGTCTCCACACCGCTGCCCCCCCTAGTTTCCGGTGCGGGAGAGAGGCGACAGACGGTCTGGGCTTGTTGCTGGCTGGATTGTACACCGTTAGCCAGGCGGCCTGGCAGGAGAGACAGCTGGACACGTCTCCACGCCACGGCCGCCATCTTGGATCCCTCGAATTTTGTTAATTTTAATCATAAAGATTTGTCCTAACAATTCCTAATTCGGTACATATCTGTGCAATCACCCATAGAACACGGGTATACAATATTAGATTTGCAGCATTAATAGTCTTTACGCAATTAGTCTTTTTGTATAACATTGGTTCCTTATGCAGTACAGGGTTCAATCTCGTCTTCAAAGAAAGAGCATAACATTATATTTACAACTACCAACTTTTAGATTTATCCTCCTTCTTGTGGCAAAGTTAAAGGTCCTTAAAGCTTAATTACAAATAGGCATTTAACCACCAAAAGTCCTTAGCAGTTTTTGTAACTTTTCTTTCAACTGGCAACAGCTGTCAAATTCCTTTGATCAGGGTGGGGGTCCTCTTCCTTGAGAGGGAAGTTTCCTGCCCCTCTGCTGTGGGGATGAATGTTCAAGCCTGCCATTGTCTTTGGCTGGGGCCCAGCCAAAAGTCTGATGAGTTCTTTGTCATGAGTAAGCGAAAACCTCCCAGCAGCAATTAGTCTTTTCCTGCCAGCAGTGAGGTGTCAACCATTACCAGGCTGAGGCTGCCAGATCAGAATTAAATAGTTAATTAACTCAAGACTAGGTTTTAACGTTAAGTTATCGACATCTTTCCTTAAAACACATAAATTGTACACAGTTTATAGGCGGATTTTGACAGTTAGCAATCCTTTGACATTTCTTACAGAATTAGGCCTTTCAACAAAGCATGCTTTTAAACGGGCAATTTAAACCTTTCTTCCTGAAAAAGCACATTTAAACGGAGTCCTTTACATCAGCTTTTTCTCTGCAGCACACACATTTTATTCAGCACCAGTTCTTTCCTTAAGTGCAGGGATTTGTTTTGCAGTCTGGATATATGTATCCAGCCTTTGTTTGGAGTTTCTGTCTGCACAGTTGAAATTGTTACATGTTGACATTTTAGCCGCATTTTACCTGTGGAACTGAAAACAAATGTTGCTGGGCTGGTTTTTGATGAGATATATTTCTTAGCTGTTGTCAGTCAATGAGGCCCAGCTCCTCTGAGCCGCACTGGATGATCTGTAACCCTTTTACTCTCAAGGATTCACCGGAAATGAATGGATCTAGCACCAAAACAGCACTTTGAAGGTTGCAGAGCTACATTTTAAAAGGCATTTTCAATTTTCAGGACAATTCTGCTACCTTGCTCCATGTTGAATGTAACAAAGCCCACTGGCATTCTCCTGCAGTGATAACTCTATACCCCCCACCCCCCCACTATGACTGTGTGTGGCAGGGGTGCAGCCTTTCCTTGGTTGTGACCAAAACACAGTTTTGCAGATTTTTGCGCGCAAAGGGATCAGCACATCCATTTTTGGCTGTTTCTTTCACCATTTGTAAAGTGATGCAGTGGGGCACATTGAAATGGGTCAAAATATCCCACAGAAGCCCCCCTCCCCCGACTCCGGCTTGGCTTCCAGTCATGGGGAAGTCGGGTATGTGGGATTTTTCTTTCTGTCCATGTGAAGAACACAGGTTTCTTTAGGTGTAAGTTCTTCTCCCGTCAGCGAATGATCCGACACGCTCTCCTCGCCGGCTCTGGATGGAATAGGAACGATACCCCCATCTTCTCTCATGCTTTCTTTTCTGGTGTTTGGAGCGACACTCCGGATCTCTTTGGTTTTTCTTCCCGGGTCCCAGAGGAGGTCCTCCTTGGTTGTTAGGTTTGATTCGTGCAACTATAAAACAGAACACAACCCAGTTATGGATATGTTCCCACTACTGTCCGCCAATAGGGATGCCAACCGTGGGATATACATATGCATTCAATGACTATTTACCATATTGCACGCATGTATTTAGTGACAATTTCAAATTTTCCTAGGTTCTATCATTCTCTCCCTCTGGAATTTCTGTAGGCTCTTCTATTTGGCTCAAAGTATGCCTGGGGTGGCAACTCTTTAGCTGGTTGATGTGGACACACTTGTCTTCTCCTGTCAAATCGCCCTTGGGGATGAGGATTCTCTAGGCGACTGGTGAGATTTTGTCCACAATTTCAAAATGTCCCCGCCAGCTGGGCAAAAATGTGCGCTCCTTGGCTTGGTTCCTTTGGAAATTGTACAAGTAGACCCTGATGCCAGGGTCCGTGGGAATTGTTGTATGGATTTTGGTGCGACCACAGTCATATGAGTCCACCACAAAGAGATCCTGAAAATCTAAGAAAACTTGTTTCAACTTTTGCTCCAGAGTCTCACAGGCATCAGCTAGGTTGACTCTCTCTTCAACCATCTGCCTGAAGCCCAGAAAGACTTCTGATTTGGCTAGCTCAGCTGCCTCCTCCAGCTGTGTGGAGAAGTACCTGGTTAAAGTTTTGACCTGAAGAGTGTTTCAGGCAGGGAAGGCAGTCCTTGTGGACTTGGAAGATCACTTCATCCCTCCTGAAGTCACAGGTCACCTCTTCCTTACCATAAGGGCAGGAAGAGTACACCAGGAAATTCCCCCCATGCCGGGTGAAGATCCTGTCTGGTGTTGTGTCATTGTCGCTATCACTGTCAAAACAGTCATTGGGGATTGGTCCTATCAGTTCATTACCTAAATCTATGGAAAAATGTAGGTCATCATCCGCCATTCCAATAATGGTGCCTGCGCCCAAAGTGATACTCCTAATGTCGCTGTTATCCACCAATATTGGAATGGTGTTGTGTGGTATGCTGACTAATGGTGTTGGGTCTAACCCCAACCCTTGCTGTTAGAGATGGGCATTGAGGTGAACATATGCGTCAGGATTTTTCAGTTTCTGTCCTCTTTTAATTTTTACTTCAAGTGGGACTAGTCATATCCATCCTGGGATGGTGACTTCCTCTCCAATTTGAACTTCAACTGCATACGGCAGCAATTGAGCTGACCGAAATGCTTTTTCTGAGCCATCAAAGTCCATGGGATTACTCCCTTAATCGGGAACAGGCTTTGAGGTTTATCAGGTCCAAATTAATGGCAAAGCGATTGTGAATGTCACTGCCTAAATAAAATGCAGCAGGAACATCTCGCACGACCCAACAATTATGTACTATGCTTTTGTTGCCTATGGAAATTGTGAGCATACACCTGCTAGGCAGGAAATGTTTGGAATTGAGTTTCCAGATCCATTTCCCATTTGTCTATCAATTTAAATGTGGGTGTTTTCGGAACATGGCTTCACTGATGAAGATCTTACCGTTGTTCACGCACACTCGGGCGAGAACAGATTCCTTCCCCTCATTTAACTCAATAGGGATGTATAACTGTTCTCTAATTTTCTGAATGTGAGCTAAACTTTGAGCTGGTTTCTCATCGTTTTGGACTATGGAAGTGGGATTTTCTGATTGTGAATTGGTATAGAATTTCAGACTATTTCCTTCCAGTGTGGAGTGCCACTTAAAACTGGAAGGAAGGTTGATTTTCAGAAACAGAGAGGAATTCCCATCACCAGTTTGTTGTCCTATTGCAATTAATGTCACGTCAGGGATTTGGTTGTTTTGAAAATGGAATTCAATATGATCCTGTTTTTTGTTCAACCATGTGGCATGTGCCATTTAAACTAACACGGTTGACACTATGTTTTAATTTTATTGGCTGGTTAGTCTGGGTCCAGAGGACCTTGTTTACACAGTCTATTAGGGGAGACAATCTACACAGGATGTAATTCCCCAGTAAACATGGTGTGCCCTCCGGAGTCACAACTATGACCGTGTGTTTCACCTTGTGTCGCCCAATTTTAAATTCCAAATCCGCAGTCCCCTCAACAGGAATTTCATTCCCATCGAAGTTCTGAAGTTGTCTAGGAAGAGGGGTGAGAGGGATCTGGTATCTCTTCCCCCCTTCCTGAATTCAGCTGATCAAAGGCTCTCTTTGACAGAAGAGTGGCTTGGGATCCAGTGTCCACCAGTGCCAAAAATGTACATTGCCCTTGTACTTGGACCAGGGCATAAAATCTTCCCTCCTTCTCCTCAAGGGGGCAAAGATAATGTACATTTTGGGTCAGTTGGTGGGTTAGTTTCTTGAGTCTTGATTTCCGACACTGGGGTAGTTAGGGCAGGATTGTGTGTGGGAGCTTGGGGATCTGTAAGAAAAATATGGCAGTTTGATATTGGGGGAGTTTTGGGCTCCCCTGGTTCGGATGCTGCCCTCCCCCCTTTTTGGAGGCAGTCCCCAGAATAGGTTTGGTCAAGGTGGTTTTCTGGCTTATCATTCTGGGGTTCAATGATGGGCGGTTCTAACTCAGTCCTAACATTTACCCAGTCTTCATTAGGATCTCTCTTGTCCCATTTTTCTTTGAGAGGAGTTTCCCCCATCCCTGAAGGAGAAGATCTTTTTCCCAGAGTCCTCTGAGGACCCCTCTCCTTCAAATTGGAGGACACTAACCTCCTCCACAAAATGGGTCTTTTTAGGTCCTTTATTCTCCTACCCGCCCTCTGTTCCTTCGGTGACAGACTTTCGGGGGCAGGAGATTTTGGTTCCGGTTCCTGGGTTTCTAGGGGCTTTTCACAAGTGAGGAAGGAAGCTCCCTTTAAGGCTTTACACCTCCCTTCCCCCCGTGCCTCCTCCTTTGGAACCGGTGAGTTGTCGGGGTTCTCTCCCCGTCATTTCTTTTGAGTACCAGACCCTTGGTTTGAGGGGTTCTGAGCGGCCATGTCCATCTGAGGGTTCTGCTGAGCCCTCAACATGCAACCCAGATCCTGGGACAAGTTATGGACCTGGCGCTCCAGTTGGAACACCCGCTCTGGCTGGTACGGGGGTCTCTGGTCCATCCTAGGTGGATCACAGGAAGGGTAACTGTCCCTTCTCACATAATACCCTGGGTTTGGATAGTTTGGGTAACCCTCCACCCTTGGCCTCCCCACTCCTGGATTGGGCTGTCTGGGCTCAGGAAAGTGGGGAAAGAAAGGAGGGTTGTTTTATGGGTTGAGGTTTTGGGGGTACCGGGGAGAGGAGCTCAACCCGGCATTTGGGGGATTATTGCCCTCCCGGGGAAAGTTAGGAGGGACGTTTTCTGGGTTGGTACCTACCTGGTTGGGTCCCCCCCTTGGGCTGGGGGAGTCCACACATACCCCAGGATGTGTTTGTTGCCCTTGTATCGGGGGCTGATGTAGTCCGGGGAGTTAGGGGTCCCATTTGTGGGATTACCTCCCTGACTACCTGTCTGGGATTGGCCCGAAGGCCTTCTAGTTCTTTGGCTGGAAGGATTCTGTACCAGTGTATTTTTAGGCCCATCCCCAGATCTAAAATGGGGCAACCTTCACCTCCGCCACCTTAGCAGCAGCAGGGGTGTGGGCTGGTTTGGGGGTTTTATTGGTGTTCGTGTTCTCTACAGGTTTCTGCACCTCATAAATACGGGATGCCTGTTCTATGACCCAGTCCAGTGATCTCTTTTCGTGAAAGTCCCTCACCAGCTGAGTCATGATGTATTTGGGGAGTGCATGGAAAAAGGTGTTAATGAACTCCCTACTATCTGTGCGCACCCTCCTGGTGGTCTGCGTAAAGACACGTTTTAGTTCCTGCACACATTTTTGCGGTGCCTGATCTTCCCTACACTGCAGAAGTGTTTTAAGATGGCCGCCCTGTAGGTGGACCATCTTGAGTGGTCTAAATCCTCCAGCCCTGCAAAGAAGCTGGAGTACTCAGGTGAGAATGTCCATTTTACATATTGGATGCAACTCTGACTATCTTTCAGATGAAAAGTATCCATCATCTGTGCGTAAAATTCCAGGTGTTCCCAGACTGAATACTTAGCATTTTTGTGATAGGGAGTTATAACACTCTTAATGGCCTTGATCTGCTTCAGGGGATCTTTTTGTATCACCCTCTTGATTTTGTTGGCCTTTTTGGTCTTAGTCACCCTCGTCCACTCAGCCTCTGACTCAGAGGAACTACTACTGGAGGTGGCTATCTGATCCTCTAGGCACTCCCTGATTCTGCGAGCTTGAAAAGGGCTTGCAGTATGTGGGGGCCTAGTTTCCTGATGCCTGTGGTGCTCAGAAGAGTCTTCTGACTCTCTCCTGCTCCCAGGATTGGCAGAGTACCCCCCCACCCCCCACTGCCCTACCTGGGAAGAGGGCTTTAGGATACTCTTTTTCGGCTTTATTTCCTGGAGTTCCCCACACAATTTTACAAATGGATCCTTTAGTAGGCAATATTTTTGAGGATCCAATTCCCTGACTCTCCCCTCACAGGAGTATTCCTGATCAGAGAGGTTAGCCCTAATATTTGGGGAACTGTACAGAGATGCCCGCCCATCAATTTCTGGGAGGCGCTGATCTGTCAGTCCCATCTTACCTATTTTGTTGAAGTCTACCATCCCCATAGCCCCTGGTTCATATGCGTCAGTGGACATGAAGGTGGCAGAGTTCATTGCACTGAAGGGGTTGGAGTCCCAGATTACAGGGCTCCTGATGTGAGGATATGGGGTTTCTCTGTCCCTCTCTATTTCTTCTCTTTCAGCCCTTATTCCCTGGTAATAAGCCAAAATCGGAGTCTTTTGTTCCTCTATCAGGGCCTTAATGGTCTCAATAATTTGCTCTTGCATGGCTATCTGTTTGTGCAGCACATCATTCTTTTCACAGAGAGACTCATTGTCTCTCTGCGCTTCCTGCCTGGTCTGAAAATACTGGGCCAATTTCTGCTGCAGGAGACTCACCTCCTGAGTTTTAGCATCATTGGTCTGGGTGTTGTTTTCCAGAGCATCCTCCACCCGCCTGGTGTGCTCTAGTAGCCTCTCATGTTCTGTTTTTACTTCCTTGAGCTCCTGGAGGGCCTGCTTTGTTTCCACTAGCTTGCTTTTTAATTGGCTTACTTCCTGGCCTAAGGCGTCCCTCTCCTGGCTTAGAGTGCCCCTCTGTTCAGCCAGGTCATCCCTTTGTTTTTTAAATGCACTGGATTTCTGGCGCTCCTCATCAAACTCCTCTTGAGAGTGTAGGTCTTTAATCATTAATGTATTTTTTTCCTCTTTCAATTTGTCTATCTGGTCTTGTAAAACAACCACCTGTTCTGCGCAGACTCTATTAAAATGTAATTGTTGCGCCAGTTTCTGTTGACTCTGTTGTAAAGAGTCCACCCTTTCTTGGCACTCCTCTTTCAGGGCCTGTAATTGGGTGTCTTGCTCTGCATTCTCTTGCTGTAGGAGAGCCAGATGTTCTTTTAGTTTTATGACATACTGTCTAGCTTCTGTCTATAATTCTTGGCTCTTCAGTAGCCTTTGCTCTGCAGAGTCTAGATCAGTCTGGATTTTCTCTAGTGTTTCACTTGATTCTTTGTCAGAACTATGTTCTCAGCCTGCTTTTCCTGCATTACTCCTATGTGGAGGTAAGGTAAGCCGCTATTTGGGCAATTTTACTCTGCTCCTCTTTCGCTTTTGGGGCATGTACGGTTCACTAAGAGCTTTTTTAAAAAAAATGTATTTATTATTTTATTAACAATACAACAGACAAGTCATTACAGGATGATTGTCGCATCACAAATAACCCCCCCCCCCATCCCTCCCTCCCAACTTTCCAAGACCATACGGTACTGCACCGCAAACTGTGCGCCCTGAAGGTTCTCATGGGCTATTCGTGTCCTCGTAGGAGTATCTATCCACCTTCGGGCAGAACAGAGTCGCTGTGAGTGCCACCCATTGGAGAAGGTCGTTAGAAGTGTCTGTTTTTTGTTGACGTGGGACGTGGGGCAGTCTCCCAAGCCCCTGTTTCGGCAGCCGACCATCTCCGGAGGTCTTCCCACCATAGTGTTATGGTTGGGGCTTTGGGGCTTTTCCAGCCCATGGAGATGCGTCTTTTCGCAAGGATGTACATTAGGTCCTTGAGTTTATTTAAAGGCTTGTTCTTTTTGTTTCTAGGGTATCTCCCCAGGATGCATGCTTTGGGTGTCTGTACCTCTAAGGTGATGTCCGCCTCGGCCACCTTGGCTTTGATTTGTGTCCAAAAGGTTTGTATTGCAGGGCATCCTCAGAACATGTGGGTCATCCCAGCACGGGGTTCATAGCATTTGGGGCACACCTTGGTTCCGGCTCCACTGAACCTGGAGATGATGTCTGGAGTAAGATATGCTCTATTGGTTATGTAGAATTGTATAAGCTGTAGTCGGGCATTTCTGGATATTTTTTTATGGTAGTGCATTATGGCTTCCCATTCTGTGTCTTCAAACTGCAGGTTGAGTTCCTGTTCCCAATTCTCCTTGCACTTGAGATCATGCAGGGTGATGCAGTCGAGCAGTGTTCCATAGATTCTGGAGGTTTCTTTGCCCCCCTCTGCGGTGCTCAGCAAGCTCTCGATGCACTCATGACCTGTGTCGAGGTTCTCTGTTGTAGGCCACCGGCTTGCTAGTTTCTTTACTACGGCGTTGTGTAGTAGGAACTGTCCTGTTGGTATCCCCGAGGACTCCTGTAGCTCGGTGAACGTTTGGATACCCTGGTCATCCACCAGATCTCCTAGGGTAGCGATGACAAATGACTCCCATATGTCTCTGATCGTCTTTTGGACTCCTGGTCTGGTTGACATGATTGTCGCGATCAGGATCTGTGGAGAGTAGGGATCAGACAATTTAACAGTTTTGCAGGCTCGTTTCCACATCTGGGTTCCAAGTTGAATTAGGTGTGTGTATTGTTGTTTTTTTCCTGGTGCGCTCCAAAGCAGATCCCTAAGTAGCATTTGGGGGATTGCGGGCTGCAGTAGGTGAGTGTCAGATGAGCCATCATCAGCCATCCACTGGATCACATGTTTCAATTGGCCAGCCAAATAGTAGAGTTCGAAATTGGGGACCTTGAGGCCACCTTTGTCGTAAGGTCTTTGCAGTGTCTCCAAGGCGACTCTGTGTCTTTCATCTTGCCACAGGAATTTCCTGCAGAGCTTATTCAGGTCCTTAAAGAAATGTCGTGGGATATTGTATGGGACATTAGTGAAAAAATATAGAAGTCTAGGTAGCACAACCATTTTGAGGAGACTTGCTCTGCCTGCGACCGAGAGCGGTAGTTTGGTCCAAAAGTCCATTGATTTCTCCAAGCCTTCTTTTGCTCTTACTGTATTCAACGTGTGTTCCATCTTGGGGTCTCAGTGAATCATGATACCTAGTTATTTGAAAGAGATGGGTTCCCATTTGAGGTCTAGAGTTGGGAGGGTTTCAGCGCTGGCAGCCAGGGGGTACAGGCAAGATTTATTGTGTATATCTATAAAATCCCTCTAAAGTCTCCAATATGTAGGGTAATATGTGTATGGGGTCCTTAAGGTATAGAGGCATGTCATCAGCATACATAGAGACTAAGTGAGTTACCCCGTCTATTACTATCCCTCCATCTCCGTACTCTTGTCGGAGGTATGCTGCTACTGGTTCGATAGCTATGATGTATAGCATGGGGGATAGGGGGCATCCTTGCCGAGTTCCCCGGAATAGACTCCATTTGTCAGAGAAGGTGTTGTTGGTGCGCACTCTGGCAGCGGGGTTGGTGTAGGTGAGCATAACCCATTTAATGAAGCCTGGCCCTATTCCCATCTTGGTCAAAGTGGCATGAAGCCATTTCCACTGGACCGAATCAAATTCTTTAGAAGCGTCTAAGAACGCCACTGCACTCTCTTCCGGTCTGCTTTCTGTACTGTATATGACATGGTGCAGCTTACGTAAATTTTTGGTGATGGATCGACCAGGCACATATCCGGTCTGGTCATGGTGGATTAGGAGAGAGATGGCTTTACGCAGCCTCATAGCCAACAGCGCTGTCAGGATCTTGTTATCCACATTTAGCAAGGACAAAGGCCTGTATGAGCCGCACACCGTGCTGTCTTCGTTGGGTTTTAGAAATGGGATGATGATGGCTTCTCTCATGGTGTCCGGGAGGTGGCCTAATTCATATGCCTCATTAAATACTTGGGTTAATGGTGGGGCGAGTATGTCTTCGTAAGTCTTATAGAACTCTCCTGGGAGTCCATCTGGTCCTGGTGCTTTCCCGGAGGGCAGTGATCTAATGATGGCCAAGACCTCCTCAGGGGTGATAGGTCCCTCAAGGGTCTCTGCTATTTGTGCATCCAGGTGTGGTAGTCTGATGATGTCTAAAACATCATCGATATCGGTGTCAGTTGGCGGTGAGGGGTCGGTGTAGAGTGCTCTGTGAATGCCAGGTTAATTCCAGCTTGCGTATGTGCGTCCTGGCCGCCTGCACCTTGGACTAGGCAGATGGGTTTTCTGGGGGTTTCGCGCTTGTAAAGCCACGCTAGTAGCTTTCCGGGCTTATCGCCTAGGGCATGGGTCCTTTCTGTGTGTTTCGCATAGCTAAGTTTCCCTAGTGACTCCAAGTGTGTCAGGCAAGCCTCTTTTAGTTCTACTGTTCTATTTATGTGGCATGGGTCCGAAGAGGCTAAGGTTTCCAATTCCTTCAGCTCTTCTTCGGTGCACGCTAGCAATGCTGTGATTGATCTTTGGGCCCCCCGTTAGCAGAAATCATTTCTCCTCTTATCACCACTTTGTATGCCTCCCATACCATGCTGATGTGTTGGACACTATCTATATTTGTCCGCCAATAATTGTGCCTTGCCTAATTTGATCGCAAAAAGCTTTGTCTAACAGCGCCTCCCCTCTAAGTCTCCATGTGGGTATAGGGGGTCGGGGCGCAGTAATTGTCCACGTGGATGTCAGGGGGGAGTGGTCCGAGAGCACTCTGGCCAGGTATTGTGCGTCTTCGAACGCGTCTAGGTGTTTCTTGCTAACAAAGATACTATCAATTCTAGTGTGTATGGCGTGAGGGGGTGAGTATAAGGAGTAGGTTCTATTTTCTGGGTGCTGGTTACGCCACAGGTCTTTCAATGCGTATTGCTGTATGAGGGCATTTATTATTTTGACGGGGGGGATGGCCGGACGTGCTTACTGTCAGATCTGTCTATATGGGGATCTAGGGTACAATTGTGTTTGCCCCTCCATATTAGTATGCCATTTCTGCATGGACTCAGCCGGGTGTACAACGAGCGGAAGAAGACTGTGGCGTCGTGGTTAGGGGCGTAAGTGTTCACCAAGCAAAGTTCCCTGCCTTTGATGGGGCCTTGTATCAAGGCCATTCTACCTTCATTATCTGTTTTGGTGTGGATCAGATTAATGGGGATGGAAGGGGAAATCCAGATTAGGACTCCTCGGGCGTAATTGGAGTATGTAGTGCCTATTAAGGTTCCTCTACATACTTTGGCCAGCGCTGACAACTTTTGTGCATTTAGGTGGGTCTCTTGCAGAAGGGCGATTCCTATTTTGTGGCGTTTCATGAAAGTTTGGATTCGGTGTTGCTTAACATAGCTATTCAAGCCTCTAACGTTCCATGATATAATTTTGATTTTGTTAGCCATGAGTGTGGTGTGGCTGCGAACAGGTGGGTGGCCTACTAGGTGGCTCGATCTTCTGGTCTAGTGGTCTACGGTGCAGTGAGTGGTCTTGGTGTTCCCTTTGTGCAACTCTGAACGGGATCCTAACGTGTGGGTTCCCTTCCCCATTAACTTTAAACTCCCTAACAACAAAAAAAACAGTCTAATGGGGTTGCCCCCAATGTGACTATCCTGGGTCCGCTCCATTCGACCTAGGTCTACTGGTGCCCTACGGGCGGGTTAACTACCCAAACTAATTCAGGGGGTATGAGAAAGGCTGCTTCAGTGGGTGTCGTTATCTGAGCAGGTCGTGTTCAGTATAGCTCCAATGAACTCAATGTTGCCGCATTATGTGCATGGTTCAGTGTTTTCCTTGCACTCTGGTTAGGGCGTTGTGGGTGGTAGCCAGGGCACTGCTTGCCGTGGTTGACGTTGCTTCACCTCGACGTCAGGCATCTGTTCCTTGTCCATCCACTCGCAGACTTCAGCAGGTGTGTCGAATAAGTAAGCTTTGTTGTTGGAGAGGACTTTCAACCTAGCTCGGTATAGAAGCATGTAACGCAGGCCTGCATTTTTCAATCTGACTTTGGTGTGGATAAATTGGGCTCTGCTCCTTTGGACCTGGAGGGTATAGTCTGGATAGATGGTGATTTTCACAGAGTCCCTTTGTATGCAGCCGCCCGATCTTGAAAAGGCTAGGATAATTTCTCTGTCTCTGTAATTTAGCACTTTGGCTATTATCGGCCTGGGCGGGTTCCCCGGGGGCGGCCTTTTGGTGAGGGATCGATGAGCCCTCTCGATAGTGAAGCCTTGCGATAGTTTACCGGCTCCTATTTCTCGGAGTAGGAGGTCTTCCATGTAATTAGTGGGGTCATTTCCCTCGATTCCCTCTGGTAAGCCTATGTTTCTGAAGTTGTTTTGGCGCACGCCCCCTTCTGCCTCATCTGCCCTGTCTTCGAGGTTTTTTACTTTTTGGACTAGAATGTCCACCTCCCTCAGAAGCTGCATTTTTGCTTCCGAGTTTGCCTTCACTTGGGTCTCTACCACCTCTGTTCTGCCTGCTATGGATCGTACATCTTGCCGTAGCAAATTTAAGTCAATAGCAACGGCGTCGATTTTGCTTTCCATTGTCTTTTGTAGTGTTGTGATGGCCTCCAAAAGCTGAGAGTTGGCTGGTTCGGGAGGCACGGCACCCGAAGCGGTCGTGGAGGTGGAAGTACCTCTGGCCTAGCGGCTTCCGTGGCTGCGTTGTTCTCCATGGTTGTTTGCTTGTGATCTCAGGGGGGTATAGACGGGACCTTAAAGGAGGCCACCCAGATCTTGCATGTTGCGGTGCCCGTTTTGGGTTCGGCGGGCCCTCGGTTATCTGGCGCTGTTGTGCCGGTGTCAGGCGAGCTGCATTTCCTGGGTTGTGGGTATCGTGGTTGCCAGCAAGGGAATGCCGAGCGTTGCCGTGTGCTGTGCAGGGGAGCCAAAGGTGGCGGGCAGGGAGCGCTGCTTTAGCGCCAAGCCGGGGTGTTATGGCGACCCAGCCCTCCCTCCGCACGCCCAGCACCCGCGATGCCAGGCTGCGTGGGGCAGATGTGGATTGCAGCGGGTCAAGCTCTGCGTGTGGGCCCGGGAGACTGAGTTCTCTGCACGGGGGTTAATGGGGGTGTGGGGGGATTTGCCGCTCTTGTACAGTGCTATGATGACTAGGCGCTCCGGCCCCCTCGCCTCCCGCTCCTTACCTCGCGTCCCCGGATTATCTTGGCTGGGATCTTGGTGCGCCGGTGTCAGTCAGTGGCCGCTCTCCGACTCCCTGGTGTGCTTGTGCTCGTCCCACGAGCGCGATGTGGACAGGGATCCACCCGCTCCGCTAGTAGCTGCGGCAAGGCTAGCCGCTTCCTCTCCTCTGCTGGTTCAGCGGCACTCAACCCTCCTTCTCGCTCCTATCTTACGGGTCCTCGCTTGTGGAGAGCTCCGGCATATGGATCCGGGTGCTGCTCTGCAGTTCACCGGGTCTCTCTTCTTCCCGATGTTTGGTGTGCGCCGCCCTGACACTCACTGCCCCGCAGCAGCGGCTCTTAAGTCACGGCGGGTTATGCCGGGCTTGCGCCTCCGTCGATCCTGGATGCAGGGCCTGGCTGGCAGTGTGTTTATATGGCAGGCGCCATTTTCCCCGAGCTCGCCGTGCCTTGATCCTTGATGTGCCGCCTCAGCTGGGGTTTGCAGCCGTCTGAAACTTCAGGCGAAGGTGTAGCCAGCTATCATCTACAAGTGGGGTGATTTCCAGGAGAATTTAGTAGAGCAAAGTTATAGATTTACGGCAGAATGTTGGGCGCATCGATGGAGCTGTCTGAAACACGTCTTCCTCACATGGCGGTTAGCCACGCCCCTGACAGTTCACTAAGAGCTTGGTGTAATGGGCTCTTGTCCTGCCATAATCCAGATCCATGGCAGTGACCTGTTCTTTGATTTCCTGCAGCCAGATCTGTTCATTCTGTTCTGGCCACTCACCCCTGACAAACAGTTTGTGCATGAGGTGTTCCCTAGCCATATTGATTTCTACTGGGATCGCCATTTTGGAAATATCAATTTCCTTATGACTTATTTTAGGGTGAATTTACTTTTACTTTTACAAACAGGCCTGATTTTGGAGTATTTATTTTGTGAGGTGCTTGTACAGTGTAGCACAGTAAACCAACCAAACAAGGTGTCTGTACCATGCAGGCTAGTATGCTGTGTTAGACTGTCACGGGTAGTAACTTGAACTCAAAATCACTGCACGAGCCCCCAAATCTGTTAAGCATTTCAATCAGGCAATACACCCGGTTCTCAGCCTAGCATACAAAGCGCAAATGAAATACTTATTTATTGTGTCTATAGGTTCAATATTCTGAGTGATATACCACTCATATCACACCCTTCTCAAAATACCCCCCAGGTCACAATGGACCAGGAATCAGGCTGGTTGGTAAAGGTAAATATTTATTTATTATTTAAAATTCAAATCAAACACAAGTTTTAATATATAAGGGGCAGTAATCACCAATGTGGTGACAATACAAATAAGAAAGTAAGTAAGTCAATTGAATTCACTTTTTAGCAACAAAGAATGTAAAACACAGAGAAAAGAACAGTTTTGGCTCATTGAAAAGATAGCGCTTAGGTTAAGATTTCCCCCTGCAAAGTTCTTAATTCACAAATAAGCAATTCTACACAGAGTAAGTAGCAGGTATTCAGGAGTACAGAACAGTGGATAGGGTTTGAATGCAATCTTCCCGCCCAAACAAGAGAGAAAAACATTTTTGAAACTTTTATACTTTAAAATGACAGTTGAAAATGGCTTAGAAAAACAATCAAAAGCATGCAAAAATCCTTACATTGATATACATTTCTATGGGAGCAACACTGAAAAGATACTAACAAACATAAGCTACAAGATGAGCAACATTACACATTTTGAATCAGAATGGAAGTTTAGAAACACTTTGAATGGGAAAACACACGCGTAAAACCTTTGCAAATTTGCGAATTCCCACCTAATTTTCACTATGCGATTTTTAATAAAAACGGTTCAAAGATGCGGTTTTTGGTTAGGGATGTACCTAAGGGTCGTGGGTTTAACTCAGAGTTGAAATTAAGTCTCTAGCTAAAATTGGGGAAGTTGTGAAAGTTTGAATGAGAGGCATTTTTGAGAAAAACAGAACAGAGAAAAGCATTCGGTTTTAAAATGACAAGTTGGTTTTATTTAAACTATATTAATGCTAAGAAAAAGAAGAATGCCACCCGGGAATCTCCACAGTTACACACGGCCGATTGTAACCCTTCATGTGGCGGATACTCCATTTTTCTTTTATGGGAATATGGGAATTACTTTATTTAATCCAAATCACTAATGGCTTATGGTCTAGTAAAACAAACGAGAGAAAATGGCCGCTAACACTAGGGATTACTAACAGGGTTGCAAGAATGGTTCTGACAATATTAGAGGTTCTTAAGTTAAAGATGAGATAGGTTGAGAGATGGGGATACGGCAAGGTAAATATACTATGGGTTACTATGATTCCTGTTGATACTTACAGTCCACTGTAAATTAAAATTGGACAATCAGATTCTAGTCATCACGGATCGGGTCTACAGGCAGCAAGGCACTTCTGGCGGTATGGCCAGCTGGGCGGTACTGGTCAATTGGACTGGATTGGATTGGCCCTTCTGCTTGCTGGACACTGTAGATCAGTGGAATGGCAAGTTTCAGCAGGCAAGCCTTAATGGTAGCAAGCCAGACTGGATCAGAATTATTTCCCTTATTAGGTTTTGGGATGGCTTCAGGGTTTGGGCCTAACTGAAAAAGAGTTTAGCAAATGCTGAGGCCTTGGATTTTCAAAGAAGTCTGGAATCAGCTGCAAGATGAAGAAGTCAGGAACAGATCATCACGCGGAAATCAGGATGGAGTCAGGAATCAGTGTCTGTGTGTTGTGAGGTTCCCTTATTTATCATGCCAAGTGACATCACTCAGTTTATGGTAGGGGCAGACTTACTACGCACCCCACAAGGCTGTGATTGGTCAAAGGCATTTGCCTTTTTCTGGTTGGAAGCCAGAAAGGGCTGTCATGTTTTATGATGTGACTTGGGAACTCCCACAGTTATCTGGACCAAAATGTAACTTTCCCACAAATACACATTTCTATAATTATGCCCTCTAATAAAATCAGACACATACATTACATATTTTGTGGGTTACATTTACCTCCTACTCCCACGTTAGTGAGACCTGGCTTTGTCTTTCTGGAATTTTGCTAATTTTAATCATAAAGATTTGGCCTAACAATTCCTAATTCGGTACATATCGGTGCAATCATCCCTAGAACAGGGGTATACAATATTAGATTTGCAGCATTAATAGTCTTTGCGCGATTAGTGTTTTTGTATAACTTTGGACACTTATGCAGTACAGGGTTCAATCGCGTCTTCAAAGAAAGAGCATAAAATTAGATTTACAACTACCAACTTTTGGATTTATCCTCCTTCTTGTGGCAAAGGTAAAGGTCCTTAAAGCTTAATTACAAATAGGCATTTAACCACCAAAAGTCCTTAGTAGTTTTTTTACTTTTACCTTTCTTTCAACTGGCAACAGCTGTCAAATTCCTTTGATCAGGGTGGTGGTCCTCTTCCTTGAGAGGGAAGTTTCCTGCCCCTCCCCTGTGGGGATGGGTGTTCAAGCCTGCCATTGTCTTTGGCTGGGGCCCAGCCAAAAGTCTGATGAGTTCTTTGTCATGAGTATGTGAAAACCTCCCAGCAGAAATTAGTCTTTTCCTGCCAGCAGTGAGGTGTCAACCATTCCCAGGCTGAGGCTGTCAGATCAGAATTAAATAGTTAATTAACTCAAGACTGGGTTTTAACTTTAAGTTATCTACATCTTTCCTTAAAACACATACATTGAACACAGTTCATAGGTGGATTTTGACATTTAGCAATCCTTTTACATTTCTTACAGAATTAGGCCTTTCAACAAAACATGCTTTTAAATAGGCAATTTTGCACTTTCTTCTTGAAAAAGCACATTTAAACTGAGTCCTTTACATCAGCTTTTCCTCTGCAGCACACACATATTATTCAGCACCAGTACTTTCCTTAAATGCAGGGATTTGTTTTACAGTCTGTATATATGTATATGTATATGTGTTTGGAGTTTCTGTCTGCACAGTTGAAATTGTTACATGTTGCCATTTTAGCCGCATTTTACCCATGGAACTGAAAACAAATGTTGCTGAGCTGGTTTTTGATGAGATATATTTCTTAGCTGCTGTCAGTCAATGAGGCCCGGCTCCTATGAGCCGCACTGGATGATCTGTAACCCTTTTCCTCTCAAGGATTCACCGGAAATGAATGGATCTAGCACCAAAAACAGCAATTTGAAGGTTGCAAAGCTACATTTTAAAAGGCATTTTCGATTTTCAGGTCAATTCTGCAACCTTGCTCCATGTTCAATGTAACAAAGCTCACTGGCATGCTCCTGCAGTAATATGTCTGGATTCACCCCCACTTTGACTGTGTGTGGCAGGGCTGCAGCCATTCCTTGGTTGTGACCCAAACACAGTTTTGCAGATGTTTGCGCGCACATGGGTTAGCGCATCCATTTTTGGCTGTTTCTTTCACCATTTGTAAAGTGATGCAGTGGGGCACATTGGAATGCGTCAAAATATCCCACATAATATAAATTCAAATAACACAACAATCCCCTTTCCCATTCCTGTGAAAACCCTCAACCTAACCACTGTGCAATGCTGCACCTTAACACCTGCCAAAGCAGCATCAGCGGCATCCACAAACACATTGATACCTCTGTCGTGAATGATACAGACCTGGCCTTCGGAAACCATGGAGACAGGGCACCAAGGTTGGAAAAAAAAAAGGGGGCATGATTTATATGATCGAAATCCCCTTTGCTACTGGTGTCCTCGGTACTGTTTAGAATGTTGTAGTAGTGCAGGAGTTTTGATCCTGGAGCTTGCAGAGCTGTATAATGATGAGATAAAGGAGAGGATTAGTGCCTGATTGATACGATGCCCCTCCCCCTTGATTCCCCTTTGGTTTGGTGTTTACCTACAAATGGGGGGTCCGTCCACTGTAGAGGTGGCCATCCAATCCATAAAGAAATATACTGGGTTTAACTTGAATCATCAAGCATAACCGAGCACTACAGTAGAACAGAAACTGGGATTTCGGTGTGTTACTAATGAGGAGGTAGTTCGGAAGTAAATAGCCTGGAGGGAACACAATGAAGACAGCGCAATGTGCTTTGCGGGCGTTCCACACTTGTTAAGTGTTTAGGAGAAGGAAAGCAGAATAATGCGAACGCTAAATACCTAGAGAAAGGTCCTGGAACGAATGCAGCAATCCTTCCGCTTACATAGTGTGGAGATGTCGTCTTGGAACCTGGTGCTGTGATTCTTGTTGAAAGAAAGCGTAGAAGCTTTGCAGTAACAACAGATAACCATTGCAGCTAGAATACAAGACACTTTCATCTAAATGTTGTCGTCTAAAGTACTGGAATATCAATCCACTTCCTGTGATTCTGGAAATAGAAAATCCACCATTACTAAGTGATGAAAATATAACGGGCACCTATCTAGGTCTGTATCTCTGGGTGCACCACGGCTGCCCCAATCGGCCTGGCAGTTGGCAGGAAGTTGGATGTCTGGAATTGGTGTGAGGTTGAGGTTTACAAAACCTTATACCTGGACCCCCTGTTTATAGCAGGATTCCAGATGCATCTATGCACAACTCATGTCTAGAACCCTCTCTGCACAAACAGTCCGTATATCTGTTTTCCCTGCCCGATCCATACCTTTCTCCAACAACATCCACGCTTCCACTCTTAAAAAGGTACATGAAGGTGCCACTACAAAAGGGGCCAACCCATGCCACCTCAACAAAAGTCCTGCTCTAGAAGGTCCTATCCATTACCGTTTTACACACCTGAATCCAGACCCACTTGACAAGGGCACATCCAGCTCCCTGATTTTAAACAGCTCAAGCCATTTGCTTTGCAAGGTGTCCTTACCCCTCTCCATAGTGCTATCCAAAAATCCTCTGTCAAGGTCCAAACCTGTCCCACTTATAAAACCCCATGCAAAAACTATCCATCATAGTTCTATGATGAGGCTCCGCCACAAAGCCCCACCCAAAAAACCTCTGAAAAGGACCGGATCCTGGTGTATTCTGCAAAGCCCCAAACAGAACACCTATACACATGTCCAATCCTATCCCCACTCTGCAGAGCCCCATCCAAAAGCACTATGACAAGGTCCAATACAGGTGCCCTCTCTAGAAAACACCACCTGAAACTGTTCTGCAAAGATCCAAAAGTGATGCCTTCTCTATGGGCTCCATCCAAATTGCTTCTAACAAAGTATAATCCTGATATATTCTCTGCAAAGCACCATTGAAAAGCAATGACGAGATCCAATTCTGTCCTCCCTTACATTGCACCTTGCATAACATCTCTAACAAGGGGTCATGTACACCCCTCTACTACAAAGCTCTATTCAGCTACTTCCTGCCACCACCCAAAACCACCCCTAAAAAGCCACATGCCCCTTTATTGGAGGTGGTTAGCATTCTCCTCTACAAGGACCATCCTGACCCTCCTTTATAAACACCATGTGAACCATTTACAAAGCCCCACCCAGATGCTACACTTTCACATTTCAATGTACAAACATGTTCCTAGTCATGTGGAAACTGGTCTTCACAGAACACAAACCCAAAATGTAACATGGTTAACTGCAATTTGCCTCTCTGTACAGGGAAAATCCACCTCTCTACAAAGGACCAGAAATAAATATAAGCCGAAATATTTTTCTCTCTCTGCACAGGGCAAATAACAGCCATCCCACACAGGACACATCTCTAAATACCCCATTTGGGCAGGGAAATCTCATCCAACTCTCTGCATAGAGTCAATACCCAATACTGTTTTTGGTAATGTACAACTGTCCCCTGGTCAAATACCCAAATACCCTCTGTTGTGCAAGACAGGAGATCCCATACTTCTCCGGCTCTCTGTACAGGACAAATATCTATGTTTGTACTGTCCCACAAGACAAATACCTACGTTTGCCATTGCAAATGGCCAAATATACCCTTTCCACAGGACAAACTGCTCCTTTATACTGGAGCACAAGAAGTATGCCATTATTCACTACCCAAATATGTCCCTCTGTGCAGGATAAATGCTCAAGTATGCCCATGTTCATCAGCACTCGAGCACGATGCTGTCTTAAGGTCCTGCCTTCCCGCTTGCGCAATGATGACAAGATGCAAAACTGAAGGGCTCTGCAATGCTCAGGTATGCCCCACTGCACAAAAGACAACGCCCCCTTATGCTGCTCGTCTCTGCCCCTATGCACACCAAGGGTTGCATCCTCGACTGTATACTCACGACCAATTCAAATATCAAAATCTCTTCTATTAATCCTTTGCCCTGGTCAAACATCACCTAATAGAATTTAATCTCCTGCACACCAAATGCGCCCCTGAAAAAAGGCCCACACTCAACCAGATGATGGTCAGAAACACTAAGAAACTAGCGCACGAGATCCTCAGGCCCATACTACTGTCCACGGTTACCCTCCTTGCTCCAGCAAACCGGAAAACATAGCAAACCACAACCACCCATAAGCCCACTAACATCTGGTTCTCTGATGAGTTTATCACCATCCGCAGAACCAAGAGATCCCTAGAGCATCTCGCTAAGATACACCGGTCTCCGAATAACTCTTCCAACTTAGCCAATGCCACCCATGCCTATAAAAAAGAAGTTATTTCTAATAAAGCCGCCTCCTATGACAATAGAATATCAGACGTGAGTTCTAATACTGAATACCTCTTCGCCATTCTAATAGAAATGGAGCCCCTGTCCCACCCAATACCCACACTATTTATTTATTTATTCATTTGTAAAGCGCACAAAGCCCAAAGGCAGATAGGCGCTGTGAAGAACTTAAGGATATGGTTACAGGTTTACAAATCTTGGATGATAGGCATTTCGTTGCATATTACACCTTAAACAACATATTTACATCCGTTTCAAAACAAACATTTTTACAATATTATTGCATTTCCTCAATCTTTCGTGCACTAGGCTAGAGAGCTGGGTGACTAGTGCTGGAGGTCAGATCTGAGGAGTAAAATGTTTAGGTTTTTTCTGAATGACCAAAAGGAGGTGTCATTTCTCCGTTGGTGTGGGAGGGCATTCCACAATTTTTGGAGCTAGTGCTGGGAAGCTTGAGCCACCCACTTTTTGTCTTCTGAACCTAGGGGTGATGAGCAGGTTAGTGTAGGCAGAACGGGTTAGTCTATTGGAATTGAATTTGCAGGTGAAGTCATTGAGGTATTTAGGTTCCCTTTTAGCTATACATTTGTGCGTAATCGTCAAGATTTTCACTTTGATCCTATCGCTTACAGGGAGCCAGTGGATGTTTCTTCTAGTGGTCGAGACATGGCTGTGACTTGGGATGTTTAGCACAGCTCTTATGGCATTATTTTATACTGTTTGCCATTTTTTTTTATATTTATAGTGCTGGTTCTGGCAAAGAGGGAATTACAGTAGTCAATCTTAGACAGTATCAATGCCCTAGCCAGGGTGATAGTGTTTTTTCTGGCTCTTATAAATTTGGCCATTTAGGCTGCTGAAGAGACAACAGCCAAACATTGGTGCACCACCATTCAAGACGCTCTAGCCAACAAAATGGACTTGCTTCACAACAGAATTAACCTACAAAAAAAATTCAACTTGCAGCCAAACCCACCACTCTGGCCACTCATGGAAGATCAGCCCCAGTAACCCCTACTACGATGGCCACTCTGCCACGCTTCTTCTCCCAAGTGTCCCAAATCACAGTATTGGCGACCATCCAAACTTTAAAACCCTCCAATTGTAAGGGAGAGGTCTACCCTGTGCATATCATCAAACTCTGTGCCTCTACTGTGACCCCCATCATTACAGACTTTGTAAATGCTTCCTTTAAAGCATGCACTGTTCCCAGAATTATCAAATCAGCTTGGGTCACGCCACTCCATAAAAAACCTTCTCTGGACCCCGCCATGCCCACCAACTACCGCCCTATCACTATGCCCTGCCTACTCAAGATACTAGACCCCATTGCTTACGCACAAGTACAATTCCCAGAGCATCACCACCTTCTTGGAGCCAGACAGTCTGGCTTCCGAACCAAGCACAGCACTGACACGGTCCTACTCAACCTTAAAATACAGTTGGATAGGATTTGAGACACAGGCAACCTAGCTCTCGGCCACTCAGCAGCCTTTGATCTGGTAGATCACGACATACTCTGTCAGCACCACAGGTCCCACTTCCACTTCTCCATGGAAGCCATCACCTGGATCATATCCTTTCTCAGTGATCGTACCTCAAGAGTATCCATAGATAATACTGCTGACCCCATCCCTGCCCCCTTGGTGTCCCCCAAGGCTCCTGCCTCTCCCCCACTTTATACAACACCTACATCAAACCGCTCTTTGACATCCTTGATTCCCTTGGCATCACTTACACAAACTTTGCAGATGTTACTCAAATCCTCGTCCCTATCTCAGGCAGCTATATTGAGGATTCTACCACCATAAAGAATGTTTACAATGCTATACAAAATTGGATGGCCACACACAATCTTTGTCTTAACAATGAGAAAACTGAGTTACTCATTATGGACTCATCCCAGCATCTCAAATCCCTGGACACTCCTACTTCCACATTGATGGTATCACTATCCCAGTTCTCAAACGAGTTAAAACCCTCAGGGTTTGCCGCAACGCCGAGCTAACCATAATGAAGCACATCAACTCCCTTGCCTTCTCAACAGCCTACACTTCCAAGCTCATATCTGTGAGCAGGAAGTTTCTCTCTACCAACAATTGCCTCACTATCAAGAGCCCACATACTCAGTAAGCTTGATTACTGTGATTGTCTTCTTAAAGGCACATCAGCTTCCAATCTCGCCAAGCTCCAACTCCTCCAAAATATAGCATTGCACGCAGCCCTGTGGCTCCGCCGCTCAGACCACATCACAGAAGCATGCCAAGACTCCCACTGGCTACCCATTAAAACCCAAATTAACTTTAAGACCCTATCGATTGCCCCCCGGTGCATCCAACCGAAGCCCCACTCTACCTGAAGACCATCACAAGGAAACAACAGAAACGACTCCTTCGATCTTCCAGCAGTATCTCTCTGTCCACTCCATGCTTCAAACTTGTCATAGCAGGAGGCGCGAGTTTCAGTGTTACCGCGCCCACCCTTTGGAACTCTTTACCACTGACCATTAAGAATGACAAATATGACTAACCGCTCAAAACGTGCTGCACTATGATCAGACCCTACTTTTGGGTGTATACCTTTCCACTGTTATAAATAAAATAAGGGAAGAAAGAAATCCATAAACTAATCACTCCTCTGGGCAGGCCAAATTACTGCTCTGCTATGGTGACCAGATGCCCCAATTTTGCCGTGACTGTCCCCGAATTGGGACCTCTCTCCCCCTTATCCCAAGAGTTTTTTAAAATTAAAAATCTTTCCTGGTTTTAGAGAAAGGGAAGGGGACAACTGACAGTTCCATCACAAAATGATTGAGTATTCATAGTGGGAAACACTTAGAAATCAAACAAGCACCAACATACTTTACATATTTTCCCATTAACCAGATCTCTGACATTGCAGGGTGGGCACAACACCCCAATCTTACAGGTACCCAGGGCCGGCTCGCTTTGTTGGTGCTGCGCTGGCCCCGCTGTATCATAGTGAGTATTGTTTGGATTGTTAGGGGCGTCTGCATCTTTTCTACGGTTGTGGGACTGGGTTGGTAATATCTATTCTCTTATTATCTAGTGTGACACTGGTCAGTTGAGGTTTTGAATGGTTCAGGGTCAGAGTGGTGTTGATGTGGTGTTCTAGTGCTTCTGTCTTGGTGAGCCTGTGTATTCAGTCATTGGTTTCCTCCGGTCATGCCTGTCTTTCCGTTGGTTCTTTAGTTTCTGTGGGGTGAACATCCTTGGGGCTGTCGTTTAGTTGTAGTTTTTGTGTGGTGGGGCATTGTGCTTCCCGCTGTGTAGTAGGAGGACAGTGTGTAGTGATGGAACATTCTGTTTTTCACCCACTGGATTGGGGCTCGTGGTGTAGTGCTTCCTTTCCCTCTCTATTTGTTGTCCTTAGATCTGTTGGGAATGGCTATAGTTTAAGGTCATGGTCCTCTTGATGATTCGTCCTGCTGTTTCTGTCTTTGTCTTGCTATGTATACGGTCTTCGGTCGTATTGCGGCTGTCTCCCGGTTGGTTGTTTAATATGTCATGGGATATTTCCTGAGGGTTTTTCCCATTGATTTGCTTGGTGTGGATAAGGGTCTCTCTCTACGTTCATCGATGATTTAGTTGTGTGCGTGCCCCTGTGGCTGGTCTTTCTAGCTATGAAATGAAGAGCCAGGTTTTGAGTAGTTTCCTGAATAGTAGGTGGTTTCTTGTGTTAGGTATGTACTTTGGAAGGTCCTTTCCAGGTTTTCGGGGCTTGGTGAGAGAAGAAGGAACCTCCAATTTTTCTTTTGTTGTAGTGTTTCGGTTCCAGGCGATTGTCAATGCTTGCTCCGAGTGTTCTTGTTGGTTGATGTAGACGCAGTTTGTTGCTCAGGAACTCAGCACCTTCCTTGTGTACCGCTCTGTGCATGATGCACATTGTTTTGAATTTTATTTGTTGTTTTATTGGTAGCCAGTGTAGTGTTTTCAGCGCTGGTGTGGTGTGCTCTCTATGGGGTAGTTTCAGAAGCAGTCTGGCTGCCGCGTTTTGAATGTTCTATGACAAATGAAAAAGTTATGTGTTCTATTAAAATGAGGCCTAACGTGATCTTACTGTGGTGATTTATGCGAGATATCAACCATTTTAATAGCACAAAAGATGTGAGTAGAACTAAGCACATGTATCATTGAAATCATGATGAATCTATACTCTTGCATCGTCAACATACCTGAATACCCTTTAACCTTCTTATAAAACACAGAGAAGGGATGTTGCACATCAAAATGAAGGTATATAACGGCATCATCCTCATCCCCCTCATCCCCCTCTTAACACTTGAAATTGGGAACTACTGGGGGGCGTGGCCGAATGGTAAAGCATGTGGATGTGTTTGCCGTGATTTCAGATCACCCTGGAATCATCGACCCCCAATACCCTGACTAAATGCAGGGTTGGACAAGCGCACTTGTCGGCAATGCAAGGGTGAACCCCTGTGCATACCAATGTGTTAGTTCCCTTATCGATAGAGCAGCAGGGGAAGCGGGCTGAAATTGTGAGCCCCAAAGGATCCAATAGAAAAGATGGCACTGGCACTGTGGAGGACGGGCGGGCCCGGCTATAATGATCGCCGGGATCTGGTACTTTCAGCCGTGGCAGAAGAAAGCTAGTTACAGAACAGGAGTGAGCCGCAGCCCCAGCCAGGAAAGCAAGGAGCTGTCTGGCTATGGGAGGAGCATACCGAAGAAGAGTATCCGGACATCGGGTGAAAGTGCATGCCTCCCGCGGGAGAGCCAGCGCCTCCCCAAGAATCGCGGATCGCGTCTGACAGTGTTGGTAAGAAGCCCTTCTCCCAGCACGGGCACTATCTGCGTTCTTTCATTTCTCCTGGGATGGTGTTGTTCCTTTTTAATGGGCGTCATAGAGGAAAGTGTGTGGTGTTCCTGAAGCAACTTGAGCCTGGTTTGTTCCTTGTAACAGGGCCTTTCGTTATAATTTGTATCCCTTTGAGCAGGACTCACCAGAAGTTCGTAATTGCTACGTTTGCTAAGCTCGATATCTATACTGTAAAAATGTGTACACATCTGACAGACTCATACTTCCAAAAGATGACATTGTGCACGCCCAAAGACCATCAGGGAGACATTTTTGACACTGAGAAAGAAATGACAAGGTAACTGCAAAGCGCATGCAGGACCGGAAGGTGGTGGACACGCAACTGTTACCTCTTAACAAGAAAGAGACACAATTCAACGCTTATTTTCAGGCTCCGTTTTTTCTTTCCAATTGAGTTTTTCCTCACAACCTGTGCCTACATTTGGTCTCTGTAACAAAGCTTATCTTTATCTCAGAAGCCTTCAACCCCAAAATTCTCATTTTCCTCTCTGCTGCAAGGTATGTGGCCCAATGGGAAAAAAGCCAAACATCCCACATCCCCTAAATGATGGTTGCCAAACAAGCAGCGGAAGCTCAACCCAGCAAGGCTGTACTTGAGAGTGCGTCAGCCATATTGGATGCAGGAGATCCAAAAGACAACCTTCATTTTGGTTCCCATACTCACGAGCTAAAGACACCCAGGTAAGAGACGCCGGCACTGTACGCGTCTGAGGACATACATGTGGGTGCTTGGGTCACGGGTGCCAATGAGGAGCAGCCAGTCCTCTAGAACAGCGTGGATAATGGAGACAGTGTACCAGGAGGTACAACAGAGTAGCCTGCGGTGAGCTCCACAGTGGTGTGAAAAACCTTAGGGTGTTCTCACTGGTAGACTCCGGGGATCCTTTGTTCAGGTGGCCAGGGGAGGGCCATTGCGCTTGGATCCTGCCCCTGGGGGCGGACAAGCGAGGGAGGATCACCTGGGTAAGGCGCTCTTGGGGACCGCAGAAGGAACGTCCTTGTGCAAGATGCGGTATCTCCTTTTCTGCAATACACCCCTAGCCCGACAACACCTCTGTCTTTATGGGATATTGCCACCACATTCCCCAGTACCTCCCATTAAGAAAAGGCAGGAGAAAACACCTTTATCCACAATGACACATCTGTTTCCCCCTTTCTGACAATAACCTTCCCTCCTCTTCAGTGGAACACTACAAACCCCATAATCCTGGTTTCCTTGTTGACAAACCTTTCCATAATTATTCAGCTATCTTCCAAAATCTGCAACTCACTACATTTCCCAGAATCCCCTTCATTCACCGTGTCCTTCAAATACTGTGAAGAGGAGGAAGCAACAAGGAGGAATGAGCATTACCCGTAGGAATCCCTGGACCATTGACTCCTATGTACGACCACCATTTTGTCCCGCTAACGAGGATGGGTGAAGTCAGGCCTTCCCTTACAACCAGGCACACCTGAACAAAATCACTATTCAAGGAAATATAAAAGGCGGGGCAGGAAAGCACACTTTGAGCGAGTTGGGGATGCTGGAAGGTGCACAAAAGAGGACCAGAAGAGCTGCAGAGACCATGGGAGACCTGAAGGAGGAGAAAACTGCCCTGACACTGGCCCTGTGAGTCCAGGAGAGACTGCACTGTGGAGAGGGAACTGTACCTCCAGAAGGCAGGATCAGGGGCAGCTGGGGTTGCCTGGCAGTACCCACAGTAAGACTCCTCCATTGGGCCAGTCAGGCGAACACAAGTCACTGAGGGTCAACGAAAGAGACCCTGACCCTACCAGAATATCACCTTTTAGCTTCTGCAGCTCCTAATGCCAAATGCCATTTTGGGGAGCTGAGAAGTGGGAGCAAAATCCTGACAGTGCATTCTGGGACTGGAAGTCCCCAAACCCTTTTTGAAGATTGCAAAATTTATGTGAAGGGTCCGAGACCGGCAGAGGGAGGCCCTTGAGAAGCTTGTGAAAAGGGTCTGAGCCCACCAGAGGGAGACAATTGTGAACTTTGTGAGAAGGGTCCGAGCCCGGCAGAGGGAGACCCCTGTGAACTTTGTGAGAGAAACTGGCACCAGAGACAGAGTGGTCCGGTGCTCATTCGAAGGTCTCTGGCTGGTGCCGCCTCTACCGAACCAGGAGAAACAACAAGTACCAAGAGGCCATAGGGAAGGACAGCATCAGGAGTCAAGCCAAACCCCTTGTACAATTGAAAGTCATTGACACGTTGTAGAAGTTTTGACACGTTGTGGAGGCAGACGTGAACCCGAATGAGGGACGCCTGCGCATATATGGTGATGAATGAACTTTGCAAAGCCTGACTGGGGGTTTTAGAGAAAGCCTGACTGGGGGCTGACACCCGGATTTATGTAAAAGGAAGAACCTAAGGAGTCTAGAATGCCTTTTTGTTGAAAAAGGAACTGTGGCAAATGTGACCCGGACGGAGGGATGCCAAGAGAGAGCTAGGGCAAGGGAACCCCCACTTTCTGATGAGATTTAGAAATTGTGAACTGTGGAAAGTGTGAACCCGACAGAGGGAATTGTGAAACTGGTGTTTGCGCCTGGTTGAGGGGAATGCCTTGCGAACTGTGATATTGTGAAGCACGCACTTGCCATAGAATAACAGAGTGACCCTGCGAGACGTGATAGCTCTTCGGAAGCCTCTGTTTAAATTGGAAAGTGCTTTGGGAGGCTGACGCTGAAAGAAGGATCAAAGCCCGGCTGAAGGGGATCCTAGGGTGAAGAGCAATCACCCGATTTGAAGGTTAGCAGAAGTAACTTTTTGTTTTGTTGGTTTTAGCATCAGGCCCTCTGAAGCAAGAGACTTTGCATGAGAAGAGACTTGGACACAGAAGGCACTGATATAGAGAAAAGACACTGTAAGCTCGTACCAGAGAAGCCCAGGAGTGTGCTGTTCTCCAGGGTCCACCTTGTCCCGTGCTAAACATGTGGGGAAGGGAGACTCTGGCCATAACATCCTGACTTATCATTTTGTGAACACTTTTTTTCTTTTCTTGTTTTCAGGTTTCTCACAGTACCCAGGAGTTGCTTTTAGCTCCTGCTTATCCAACCTTAATTTCGAGCCCTGCAATCTGAAGTTGAGTTAAGGGAAACAGAACACAAGCATAGGCAGTCAATGAAGAGCCTGAGAGCTCTTAAGCTAGCCAGAACCCAACAGGAGGGACATTTGATGGATCGTGCCATTATTGCCCTGTTTTATACTAAACAATTTTATTTTCCAAAGGGAATAAGGCAAACAATTTCCTAACAGCAAAACCTAGAAATATTTCTGCATGCACCCACACCAGGTTTGAAAGACACACAAGGCCACAAAATACTAGCGGCAGAAGTAAACTGAGTAATTTCTCCAAAACTCTAATAGGGGAGATACCCACAGATGTCATGGAGATGAGGGACTTTTTGGAAGCCACTCACCTTCCTACGGTGCCCACCTTTGACAAGGAGGAATTAGAGCACCCAATAACACTGGAAGAAGTGGAACAGGCTATTAAATCACTTCTGGGGGGAAATCCCTGTGCCCGAATGGTTTCTCCAATCTATTTTAGAAAACGTTTTACTCGCTCTTAGCGCCCCAGCTTGTTAGAATATAATAATAATGTGCATCTTTCTAAGCCCTAAGCTAATCCCTTTTTGTGATCAAAATCTGTTCTCTTAGTAATGTTCAAAAAGGGGTCGCATTTGTAAGTCATCGAGTAAAATCAAAATGGAAATGTGTTTGTGGCTTTTCTGTCAGTCATTACAAGGTCTGTGTAGAGGGCATGTTTTAGCCACCTGGCCTTCACTGATAAACCTAGGTTAAACAACATTAGGACAGGTCCTCCCATTCAGCCAAGTAAGAAAAGCTGTTCCAATATGGTTCCATTCTTTTAACTAAATGCCATGTAAAGACTGCACTAAGCAGAAGTTAGTTACACAATGAGTCATCATGTTCAGCCCTTCCACTTTTCTTAAACGCACGAAAGGTATCTTTTAAAGGTTGTGCAAATAGGGTGACCATTGTTGGAACGAAAGGCAGGTGGATTCTGTGTTTAAGACCTCAACATAAGTCACCGTCCGTGAACTGGGGATAAAGTAGATGGTTAAGCTATAAGCAAAGCAGAGATTCTGGATATAGAAAATGCAGTTTGTCCTGCCCTCTTGGGTTTAGGCATATTATTGTGTAATATTTACGTTATTATCTTTGGCAAATGAATAAAAAATGACCTATGTTAATGCAGGCACTTCACCTCTCCACTCTCCATGAAATACTGGTCATGGATGAACTGGTCTTGGATGAACCTGAAGTCAAGTGTATGATATCTGCAAAATAAATCTTAACTTGCAATTTTGAAACTCTGTCTCAGATGCTCTACATTGTTTGAATTATAGTGCTTAGAAGTCTCAAAATGGCGCTTATTGAGGGGCCCCACTGAGGATGAGGGTACCTTGGCTAGACGTAACGGAGAGGAGCCTGCCAAATGGATTTCTTGATTTCGGGGATCCCTGCTATCATGGAAATTTAATTGCTCGCAGCTGACACTAGCCTCTATAAGCATACTTCTCCCCATAGACGCCCTCTCCCTTCTGGGGCCCCTCGAACTGCATGCGATATTTTGCCAAGATCAACTGAAACAGAACTTTGTCAGTAAGTATAGCTGTTTGGCAGATAACACTTGGTTGGTGGGGTTAAACTGAAGATATTTGCAAATACCTTCTTTTACCAGGAAAAATCTGATGAAAGTTCTTAGGATGCCTGGTCCCAGTAAGCATTGTAAATGTTAGTCTGGACTTTGTTGCATTCACTCTGCAAACGATTTAGAATTTGGTCAACCTGCAACCCCAGAAGGTGTCATACGAAATGTACGTCAAATACTGGTTAGGGGTGATAGAATTCAACAGTTCATGGCACAAATACACTAAAGATATGACTAGCTTACGATGGCCAGAAAATGGCTCTTTTGACGTATCCATAATTCAGCATTTAGAATCTGAATTATTAAAGAATAAGGCTAGACCCTCCACCTTTGATGTTATCCGCGATTGGCGCAAGGAAGCCACACAGAAGATCAAAAGCTAGCAGAAATTTGCCCAACGACATATGTGACAGGCTGATAAAGCTTTAGTTCATGATCAGCAAAAATACCAACAAAATAATCGAGAGATAGACAGAGATTGTCAGTTAAAAGAACAGGAATGTACCCCGTTATACCTACTACTACCCAGGATCCCGTAATAGAACAGAGTCTTAATAACCCCCACCAACATCTCCTTCCCTCTGCCCTCCTTCTCCGTATGGTCAATCACAGAGCCCATTAGTATTAGGGGTCACGGGCCCTAAACTCCCTCCCACTCTTCCGGATCCCCAAAATGTGCCCCCCTCAATAGAAGATGATGACATATCAGATGCAAGCATAGCTCCTCCCAGTGAATATAAGTATGGCCCATTGACTAAAGAAAAGGCACAGAAATTAGAACCTTTTTTAGGAATACACAAGCCGCTTTAATGCCTACCCAACAAAGGAAATTGAGGGAGCCGCCTATTCGGTTAGTATTGAGCAGAGTCAGACAGAATGTGGTTGAGGAAGTACTTGATACCCAAGGTCCTGGGTGACTAATCTTGTTAGAATGTGTGGGTGATGAGATTCGAATCCAGTGGAAACAAAAAAGGCCTTCAGCAGTTCCTAGGGAATTGTAAGATTTAAATTTAGCTGCCTTCTCTTGTCACACGGAGAAGGATGCCTTTTTTGCATTTTAAAGGACTTTTGGAGATATATGATGATATGAAAGGACTAGTGAAAGCTCGATTGGAATTAGAAACTGAAAATAATTCTTCTGAATATTTCCAACAACCCATTATCATCACAGCATGTAAAGAATCTTGTGTGTCAGATGAAGAATTACAGTTAATTACATGAACCGCTCTTAGATGGACCACCACTCTGACCCCTCTTTCGGTCATTTGCAGTTCCTTTTTTGTAAGTATGCCCCTCAGATGCAGATGCATGCTATGAAAGTAATGTTGGATGCAATTATGCAACAAAATGAAGAAGGCGAGTTAGAGAATTCTGCAGAGTTGCAACACTTGAAACTAATAATAGATAATGCATCCATAATGAGTATCCCAGAGCAACTCATTCAGTGCACTTTTAAAATTACGAAAACCACCTAGTTGCCAGCCCCCTATGCGGGTGGTGCTGCCTGTTTATATACCACAGCAAGCTACGATTGATGCTCAGGAAGACCCTGACCTTGATAATCAAGGGAAACCACTTATGTAGCCCGCTAAATATGATACCCAATTTGTTTCCTACCCTTTTCCAGGCAAGAATTAAATGCATTAAAACAAACAATCCCTGACATTAGGAAAAATCCTACAGGATTTTATGAAGAATAATAGGTCATTTTGAATACCTGTACCTTTACTAGTAGGGATTTGGAAACTCTATTCTCAGTAATTTCATCATCAGATATTTGGACACCAATTAGAAATATCACTGAGCCTTCAACTTTGGAGAGGATATGAGATGCACTTTTGAGATGCACGTGACACTAATAGGACCGCCGGCGAAAGGACTGCTCATGCAGTACTTAACCTTCCCCCTATGATAGTTGCACAGCTCAAAAGGTTGGTACCCAAGAAAAAGATTAATTGGGATATGCTGGCCACATGTGTCCAGAATAAAACAGAAGGGGTAACAGAGTATTTTAATAAGTTTCGATAAGTAAGGGGCACAAAAAAGCCGATTTAGGAACCTTGCGCTTGCTAGGGGGTAATGGTAGGGAGGCAGCAGGTGACCGGAGGGTGTACGTGCCTTGCCCTGGCACTGTACGGTGAGGTAAGACTAAGGAAATGATTCCAGTCTCACTGCGCCAACACAATAATCAATCAGATGTTGCTTATGTTGCAAATTTATTGCAAAACATCAAAATTCAATAGCCTGACATGTGTTTCGAGCAGTCCTTGCTCTTCATCTGAGGCTTATTGATGTAACACGATGATATGAGTCGTAGCATTGCTGTTTTAATATTTATCGCGGTTGCGGCAAATTTGAAAGTAGCCCTCCGTGCTCGGGGGTCTGGCGTGTGGCGTGGCTGGTTAATAAGTTTGAGCAAGTATTTATTGTTTTTTCAGGACAAGAAATTACCACGCCAGCAGGGAAACAATTATTTGTAGATAAATTAGTCTGCCAATTATTACCAGAAGTTAGCGTTCTTATAATGCAATCAGAGAGTGCTTGGCAGACTAAAACAGAGTAAGATATTTTGCATATATGGCTCAATATTATGAGAATAGAGTAAATGTGGAAAAAGAGAAAGCAGAAAAGAAGAGCATGGATCTTAAGACAAGAGTGTTAATACAGCAAGTACAACAAGAAACTAAAAGAGGGCCATTTATTGGCTCAAGAGGAAGAGGTGTTGGTCCATTCGTACCATTTTCACCGCCAGGGCCTAATCAGTGTGCATATTGCAAACAGGAGAGCCACTGGAGGGCACAGTGTCCAGCCTTGTTGAATAGGGGAAGTGGAATGTATCAAAGAAGGGGAAGAGGACGTCAGGGAGGACAGGTAGGAAGTAGGGGCGGACGGGTACCACCTGGCTCCACGGCTGGCTCTGTAGCAACTACTACAGTTCCTATGAACTCCAATGTTTTCGATAATCCTAGCAAGTCCTCTGTTACTAATCAATATAATATTGAGGATTTCTCTTGGGATTTCTCAGAATAGGACAGCCCTCAAATGAAAATGGAACCAATTCCCATCCCTACGGATCAGACAGGACCATGCTTTCACATGAGAGTTGGGAGACAGGAGCATTGATTTCTAGTAGACACAGGGGCGCAACAGAGCTCTATAGATCATGCTAAGGTTCCAGATATTCCTTTGAGTGGGCATACTAATATTTCAGTAGGGTTTGCTGGAAGAACTGTAGTTAGTAAAGTATCGGTCGCAGGGCCTGTCCTTTTAGGACCAGCCGCTAGTGAGATACCGTTCTTATTAACTACACAGTGTGGAGAAAATGTGTTGGGGTTATATTTATTGAAAAAGTTGTGTGCTACTATTTATTGTACACCCGTCGAAAATGAATCCGTTTTTAGCAAAACCTTTGCCATCCGAGTTTAATACCATCCCTGATGCCTTATGGGCAGCATTGGATAATGGCGTTGGTCTTATCGATATTGCACCAGTGAAAATACAAATAAGACAGGGACCAATTTATCCGCATATTCCTCAGTACAAAGTATCCGCTGAAGGTTATTCAGCCCTTGAAACAATTGTCTCAGACTTAGTAAGACAAGGGATAGTAGATGAAATAACGGGGAGTGTGTGCAATAGCCCAATTGTACCTCTTCTTAAAAAAGGGACTTGAATCTACAATATCGTTTTGTCATTGATTTAAGAGTGATCAACAAGATTGTAGTACCCCCGTTTCCAATAGTTCCAGAAATGACCACCATCCTTACCACAATACCACCATTTGCAGAATAATTCTCAGTGATTGACTTATAAAATGATTTTTTTAGTATACCATTAGATCCAGAAAGCAGATATATACATTCACTAGAATACCACAAGGTTATGCAGAATGCCCAAATAGATACAGTAGGGCACTTAACCCTTTAAGTGCCATGGGTATTTCCCCCCAGTGCCAGGGCCTTTTTTGGTGATTTTGGTATGTGGCCATTCAAAGCCTTGTAACTTTTTTGTCACATGAGATATCTCAGCCAAATTTGGCTCCTTTTTTCCCCTCATGTAGGCGGTCGTAACGCCACCCAGGAATACTAGGTTGCTGTAGGGGGGTGAGAGAAAATAAGCAAAAAGGGCAAAAATCTTGGTTTTTTTCAAAAAATTCCAATACAATGATGTACAAAGAAGCCTGTAGTTCTTTCCTTGTAAGAGCTAGGAACAAATGGTTTGCTGTGCCGAATTCCCCAATTTCCTGGCTTTCAAGAACAGGTTGAGTGGAAACGAGAAACATTTATTTTGTTGTTGTTAACTGTTTTGTGAGAGGCAGGCGATTTTGGCCATTTTTGCCAATTGGACATGCATGGACGGAATGGAAGAAAAGGGTAGGAAAGCAGTATTGGAGGACAGAAAGGCATATATTTCTGAAAAGTAGACAAAATTCCAAGTTTAGGAAGGGGTGATTTGTGTAGGTCAGGCAACAACTAGGTTGGGGAAAATGCCATAGATTGGTGGAAAAGCAGGAAATGCACTGAAAAAAAAGATGTGTTGGACATGGTTGGCTTGGTACAGCAATGGCTTCTATGAATTTTGAGAAAAGCAATGCTCTACTACATTCCGCCGAATCTTGCAGTTAGGAAAGCACACATTTTTTGTAGTGTTTTACAAAACAAGCAATACCACAAGCCAAACACTGAGCCATGGTACACAGGAGGTTTATGCTCACGGCCTGAACAGACGCAATTAGCATGTGTAAATCGGGAAAACCATGTGGTGAGGAACGGCAAGCATCCATTTTTTGAAAGAACACAGGCAAACCTTTTCAAGGGTAGGTGACTTGTGCAGGTTACAAAAGTGTATGGTGCCTAACGCAGCGCCTAAATGTAGGCCACATTTGGGAAATGAAAGGGTTGTGTGACAAAGGGCACCAGCAAATGGGTCAAAACGTTATGAAAACCACACAAACACAACAAATGCTATACCTTCCTGCGTTCCCACAGGTGTCCCGATGAAAACGGTACCTCACATGTGTGGGTGCACCTACCTGGGCGCCAAGGGGAAAGCCTAAAACACAAGTAACCCCAAGTCTGTTTTCACACCTGAATTTCACACTTTCTCCAGACAAGCGCAACATACAGATATGGGCCTCGGGTGTCCCAACCACCAAGGAAAACAGGGAACCCCATGCATTTCTGAAAAGAGGACACCCGTGAGAATCCGCAGAGGTATGATTTGCGCAAATCGGCACAGAATTTATTACCCAGACACCCCGGCAAAGTCCAAAATGTGGGGAAAAAAATGCATTTTCCGCATATTTCACTCGGTGCACCCATCGAAACACGCAGCCAACAATACATGGCCTACCGTCCTGCGTTCCCACAGGTGTCCCCATGAAAAAGGTACCTCACATGTGTGGGTGCACCAACATGGGCGCCAAGCGGAAAGCCTAAAACACAGGTAACTCCAAGCCTGTTTCGACACCTGATTTGACACTTTCTCCAGACAAACGCAACATGCAGATATGGGCCTCGGGTGTCCAAGCCACCAAGGAAAACAGGTAACTCCATGCATTTCTGAAAAGAGGACACCTGTGGGAATCCGCAGAGGTATGATTTGCACAAATCGGCCCATAATGTATTACCCAGACACCCATGCAAAGTCTGAAATGTGCGGAAAATGCCACATTTCACTCAGCGCACCCATCGAAACACGCCGCCAACAACACATGGCCGAACGTCCCGCGTTCCCACAGGTGTCCCGATGAAAACGCAACCTCACATGTGTGGGTCCATCTACCTGGGCGCCAAGGGGAAAGCCTAAAACACAGTTAACCCAAGTCTGTTTCGACACCTGAATTTGACACTTTCTCCAGACAAGCACAACATACAGATAGGGGCCTCGGGTGTCCAAGCCACCAAGTAAAACAGGGAACCCCATGCATTTCTGAAAAGAGGACACCCGTCGGAATCCGCAGAGGTATGATTTGCGCAAATCAGCACAGAATTTATTACCCAGACACCCCCGCAAAGTCTGAAATGTGGGGAAAAAAACACATTTTCCGCACATTTCACTCGGCGCACCCATCGAAACATGCGCCAACAACACATGGCCTACATGTGGGACTCCTGGCAGGGCAGCTCTTCCTGTTTTTGGTTTGGTGTACAGACCCATGGGATACCCTTATGGCACCCATGGGTGGGGGTACAACCCTGTGCCCCTACTGTGCCCCTACTGTATGTTTTTGGGCACCTGTGGGTGGCCCACAGAGCAGGGTATGGGCTGGTGGCAGCTCCATGCTGAATTTGACAGGTGCTCTGTGTATCCTCCATTTTGGGATACCCAGGCCCTGCCATTGGAATCAGTTGATTCCTGATGGAAAACAAGATGCCCCTGTGGTCTCTTGCTTTCTATTGCCTGTTACCTTGTTTTCCCAAAGTCCTGGGAAGCCCTGACTCTGTCCCTTCCCCCTGACTGGCTGTTGGGTGGAAGTTCTAGATATGGTGTTGTTGTGAAGTCCAGTCCAGACTGGCTGGAGCCTTCCCAGTGACTGTATGTTGTGGGTACACCCTGTGGGTGGGACCTGGGTGAATGGAGTGTGTGACCAATATGCACTTCTTGTTGTGGTTGTCTGGTTTCTGGTATGAGAGACAAAGACTGAGACAGCCCTGCCTGAAACTGCCCTGAATGCAGTGTGTAGTGTTGAATGGCTGGGTACTTGTCCCAATCCACATTCCTTGTTGTGAGTGTCTGAGAGGGAGGAGGATGGCCTGAATGCACTGTGTGCCTTATTGGCTGACTGACTGCCTGAATGCCCTTCTGTATGATTGGCTGCTGAGTGTGACCCAGCAGTGTGGATGAGAGGCTAAATAGTATATCTGGGGAACTCTCACCACTGGAAATTGTTCAGAAGCTGTGTCTACACTTGAAGAGTAACTGGAACTGCTGATCCTCGACGCCCAGCTGGAAGAAGAAGACTTGCTGTTGAATTTGCTTCGACCTGATCTGAAAGCTGCCGAATTCGTCGAAGACTGATCCTAGAGAGAACCTGGTAAGGTGGCCTCTTCCCGTGCTCCAAGGGACCATCGAGCACCGCTAACCTTCGCCGAAGCTCCCTGGAAGTCAGACGCTCGAAAGGCTGCCGACCCGAGACGGGACCGCTGAGGAGAACGAAGTGAAGCACCCGGACTTCGCAGCCATCGAAGTCCATTGCCGTCGACCAGGGTTCACAGGTTTGTGTAACCGCTGGAGGCCCGTCGAAGAGTGTTGCCCCAGAAGAGGGGACCGCTTGACGTAGTGCCGCTGACGACCGGAGCCGCCCGCTCCTTTGCCTAAGAACATTTGAATCGAAGGACTCTCTTGTCCGCACCGACGACCGCTTTATCCTGCCGGAGAGAGTCAAGGCTGCCGACGCGCCGAGGAGAATCCGCTGGTGGGTTTCCCACCACCCAGAGACCACAAAGACTTCGACGACTCGACGCCCTTGTCGGGCCACAGTTCTTCTGAAACTCTTTGCGGTCCTGATCAATCAATCTCCGAGGTGCCCCACACACCTCATCCTCGCAGGACGTCACTGACGAGCACCGCCTGGATCGACGTCGTGGTCTCGGCACCCTCGAATTTCTCATCAACGCCAAGTGCACCATTTTTGACGCCTCTCAACGATCCGTGGCTCCTGCTTTAAAGGGAGTCACTGAAGAAGGATCCGTCGACGCTTCTTCGAAGAACTCTACTCCACCAGGTACATTATAGGAGAGAACAAGACTATTGAGCAATATATGGACTGGGCTTGTGCTATATATCTTTATATATCTTTATTTTACAGGTTGCCGAGGTGGGGGGGATCTCCACACAGAACTGTGCTTAACGGTAGAGGCCAGTATTCTGCCTGTTGTTTCACCCATCTTGCTTTCCCTCCTATCTCTATTGCTGGTTTCCTTGTTATTGATCTGTGTGACATTCTAACAGTATAGTTGATGCACTTTAATGAGATCTGATAATACTGGTGGTACCACTCTAGAATTGTATATATTTACCATTGTTGATTTCCGAGTACAAAGTGAGTTATTGTGATAGTGTACATACCTTTGAATATTAATTTTATAGACTGTGTTTTCAGTAATACAGTGTGTGGACATTCCTTTGTGGGGGTTCGGGGACTACACTGTACTTAAGAACCAGCCTGCATCACCTCCTGAGAAGCTAGGCCTTGATTGCTTGTCCATTGCTACCACATAGAGAATCTTGGCTGGGGTCCTCTGTGCCTCTCCTCTGCCATATAGAGAGCAGAAGTACAGACACCCCCCACCGGTATCTTTACATGGAGATCCTATACCTCTTATATGAATGTTACATATTCTGCCTCCCCGTTAGGTCTTGGTGCCTCGGAGTTGTGGCAAACCAGAGGCTTCTGCGACCTGCCGGGGAAGAGGGTTAGGGTCCAGTGGATTGGATAGGATGGGGTGGTTAGGAAAACCGGATAGAGGTTTAGGTAGAGATATTGGATGGGTTTGGGGATTTTAGGAAAGTTGCTTCTGTTGCCCCTGCCGGGGGTTCCTGAAGTCTGCAGATACTCCGCCCGTTCACTCCTGCATCCAAACACACACACTATAGTACCCCTGATTCATCTGGCCTCTGGCCCTAATGCTATTGCTTCTAAACTCTTGCTTTTGCATTAACATGAACACTTCACTTTTACTTTGTATCTTGCATTGAATTAACATGAACACTTCACTTTAGGTTTTGGTATCTTGCAATGCTTTAAAATAAACACGTCTCTATTTGCATATCACGTGCTGGTTGTGTTACTTCACACTATTTGAACACAACTGAAAACATAGAATTAAGCACTTAGCTTTGTGTGTTGCGGCTGGCTGGTTTCTGTTATTAGCTGTGGTCCCACGGTTATCCTCTGTGGCGGTACGGAGACCCCACTACAATAGATGCAACGGAAACGAAATTGTGTCAGAAGCGGAGCACCGCCAAAACATGTACATTAGGGATTAGTCAAACGATCAAGCGAACTCGCATTCTTGCAGAGCGAACAAATTACCCATGTTCTTTTGGAAGAATTATTCTTTATTTCTTTTGGAATGTGCGCTGTTTGGGGACCGGTAGCTGCTGTCAGCTTTGGTGAGCTCCGGTCAGCATACAGCCATACCACTACCCTTTAAAGAGCTGCGAGTGCTAGAACGCTGCCTGCGTTCTCTGTCACTCAGTTGTCTGTGACTCGTCAAACACAATGGGACTGCTAGTTTGCCCTCCGTGACCCAGCATGCTGCAGGCGTAACATCTACTCAAACAATCAACCCCGGTAGCATGCCGTTAAAGAAATGTTGTTTACATACACTTATCTGTCAGGTGGCGCGGTAGCCTGCAGGAGCCTCTCTGCCACACGTCTGCTCTCTCATATAGTCATCCGCACAAGCGATGGTTGTCAGGTGCCTTGCGCACATTTACGAGGCGTCGGATGTGTTCCTGGTAGTGGCAGAAGGCTCGTGTCCACACAAGCCTTCTGGGTAGTGTGGTTTCTGGGCTGATTTCAGATTCCTAGACTCTTGTAGTGCACGCTGAGTCTTTTGCCTGCAGGTAAAACAGAGTATCTTCCTGACATGAAGGCTTTTGAGTCTTTTAGGCCCTTTTCTTAGGCCACCCAATTGGGTATGATGGTTCAAGTTTGCAGAACACTTTCTGCTCATGCCTGCCGAATTTGAGTTCCTGACAGTACTCCCCCCTCCCAACAGGACCTGGTTTAGTGGGATGATTCCAATGAAAAGCACGCAAAAGACGAGGTGCATGGTTGTTTTACGCTGGTTCCCAGGAGCGCTGTTCTGGTCCATAACCCAACCAGTCTACCAAATAATACAATTGATCCAGTCGGATGCGTGAATCAAGTATACCTTTCACTTCAAATTCAGGAACCCCATCGACCAAAATGGGAGGTGGTTTTGTTTGACGAACAGATGCTGGTGCAGGTTTTAACAGAGCTACATGGAAGACCGGGTGCATACGCATCTGAGGTGGTAATGCTAGGCGAACTACTACTTGGTTTATTAATCTTTCTACCCGGAAAGGTCGTACAAACCTGGGCTGAAACTTTCGGGGACTCATTTAATGGAGGTTGCATGTGGTTAGCCATACTTTGTCTCCTGCTTTATATGTTGGGCTTGGTCTTTGTTTTTAATCTGCATATGTCTTGTACTTATGTTTGGCTCCTTCTAGGTTAGCACGAACACTACGCCACACACCCTCCAGGTGGTCTTTGTGTGTCAAGGCTGCTGGCACGGTGTCTATGAAAGTGAGTGGAACGGGCTGGAAATGGGGATGATAGCCATATGTACTATAGAAGGGGGTTGTCTTGGTAGAGGTGTGCATAGCATTGTTATAGGCTAATTCAGCCAACCATATAGTGTCTACCCAGGTGGATTCGTTATCATACGTCATACAATGTAGGTATTGCTCTAGGGTTTGGTTCACCCGCTCTGTTTGTCCATCTGTTTCGTGGTGGTAGCTAGTGAATAACCTCATGTCTATACCCACCGTGTTGCGGAAGGCCTGTCAGAAGGGTGATGTAAATTGTGAACCCCGATCTGACATGATATGCTGGGGGATACCATGTAACCGTACAATGTTCCAGAGAAAGAGATCCACCAATTCCTTGGCTGTGGGAACCCCTTTATATGGTACGAAATGAGCTAATTTGGTCAATGAATCCACTACTACAAGAATGGTAGTGAAGCCATGGTTAGTGGGTAATTCAGCGATCAAATCTAAAGATATAGTGTGCCACGGTACAGGTGGTGTGGGCAAAGGCTGTAGCTTTCCAGCTGGTCTTTGATGGTCTGACTTGTTTCTCAGGCAGTTCTCACATGTGCGTATGTACCGCTGGATATCCTGTTTCATTTGGGGCCACCAGAAATGATGTTTCACTAACTCACTAGTTTTTGCAATCCCAGGATGCCCCACAAATGGTGAATCATGACACCACTTGATGGCTTGTCGGCAGATTGCTGGTGTGGGGAGATACAGTGCTGTACCATGGAAAGGGAGTCCATCCTTAACCGTTTGCATTTTCTTCGGTTCGCTCCATTGGGCTAGTTCTTGGGCTGACATTGCCTTCCTTATGTTATCAAACATATCATCTACCACAACACTGCCTATGATTTGGTGGCACTATTGGCTTTGGTTCCCCCTCTCTTTTGTCTGACTTGAAGATTGGTTCCGGGTACTGGGACAGGGCGTCGGCCTTCTTGTTCTCCACACCAGGACGGTAAGTTACCACAAAGTCAAAATCCGCAAAGTACATGCCCTATTGCAGTTGTCTGGGACTTAAGGCCTTGGCAGACTTCAAGAACTGTAGGTTCTGGTGATCTGTCAATATGGTGATGGTAGGCCGGTCTCCCATTAGATAGTGACGCCACTCAGCAAACGCTGCCTTGATTTGCAATAACTCCCGATCAGCTATCACGTAATTCCGTACTGCAGGTAGTAAAGTTTGTGAGTAGTACGCTACAGGATGCAATTGTCCGGACTCATCTCGTTGTGATAGAATCACTCCTAGGGTGTAACTGGAGGTGTTGGTTTCCACAATGTAGGGGCGTTTCGGATCTGGATGTAGTAACACAGGCACTGTAGTAAGGGCTGTCTTCAAGGCTTGGAATCCTGCCTCCGCTGCAGCATCCCAATGGAATACCACTCCCCTTTTTAGTAACCGGGTGATTGGTTGTCCCTTTTTGCGAATCCTTCTATGAATTGCTGATAAAAGTTAGCAAAACCCAACACTGTTTGCACATCCTTCACTGATTGGGCGACGGCCACTCACTGATGGCCTGTACCGTCTTTTTGTCCATGGTTACAGCTTCTGGCGACAGGATGAACCCCAAGAATCCTACTGTAGTCTGATGAAAGTCACACTTAGGCTTTGCAGGACTGCTCTGACATGTTCCTGGTGTTCCTCCAGATTCAGGGAGTAGATCAGTATGTCGTCTCGTCTATGTAGACCACAGAAAAAACATCCAGATAGCCTTGCAGGACCTCGTCCAGGAAGTGTTGGAAGGTGGCGGGTGCGTTACAGAGTCCGAATGGCATTACCTGATACTTGTTAAGTCCAAATTTCGTCCTGAAGGCAGTTTTCCATTCGTCTCCTTCACACACCCGCACTAGATAGTAAGCACCTCGTAGATCGAGCTTTGTTTAGATCTTACCATCCCGTACTTGATCCAACAAGGTAGGGATCAGAGGCAGGGGGTACCTGTTCTTCACTGTTATACGGTTTATGGCCCTATAATCAATGCAGGTCCCCAAGTCCCCAGTTTTCTTTGGAACGAAAAATAAGGGCGACGAAACCGGCGATGTAGAATGACGTATAAACCTGAAGGCAGTTTTCCATTCGTCTCCTTCACACACCCGCACCAGATGGTAAGGACCTCGTAGATCGAGCTTTGTTTAGATCTTAGCATCCCGTACTTGATCCAACAAGGTAGGGATCAGAGGCAGGGGGTACCTGTTCTTCACTGTTATACGGTTTATGGCCCTATAATCAATGCAGGTCCTCAAGTCCCCGGTTTTCTTTGGAACGAAAAATAAGGGCGACGAAACCGGCGATGTAGAATGACGTATAAACCCATTAGCCAGATTAGTCTCAATGTATTCCTTAAGGTGCTCGTTGTCTGCCTCCATTAGTGCATCGATTCTACTGCATGGTAAAACTGCCCCAGGCTCCAGATCTATCCTACGACTGAAGGTCAGGTGTGGTGGTAGTGTGCTGGCTGCGGTTTTACTGACGACATCCCTGAAGTCCTAATATGCTACTGGTAGGCTCTTCTCAGTGCTCCCGATTACATGTCGGTTCTTCGCCTCCACTTGAGTCTTATGCCTCTTTCGGGCACGGAGACAGTTCTCAGCACAATGACTGAATAAAAAACGTAATGAACCCTGAGTCCAATCACCTTCTGGATTGTGGAGTCCCAACCAGGGCAATCCAAGGATCACTCCAAATTGAGGCGCTACAATAACATCGAATTGGATATCCTCATGGTGCTGGGGAACACACTCCAGGTGAACATACTCAGTCTGCTTCTTGATTGGTCCCGAAATCAACAGCGACCCATCCACAGACTTTACTTCTTCCTCACGATCCTTATCCACTAGAGGCAGTTCCAACCTGGAAGCCAGCCCCTCATCAATGAAGTTCCCCGTAGCACCCTAGTCTACAATCAATGATGATAGGACTTGCTGGTCATGCCAACTCATATGGCCTGTGACTGTCACATGTGCCACCTGGGCTTGATGGGTATTTTCCAAATAACTAGGGGTGTCATTCAGCTGGCCCGCCCAGGCCACCCTCACTGGCAAGCTTTTGCGTTTCCGGCTGCTCTCCCTTCGGTTTTGAAGGACACCCACAGACAAAATGCCCTGCTTTACCACAATAAAGGCATAGCTTCTCCCTTCGTCTCTTGTCTTTCTAGTGTTTGGTCAGTGGCCCATGAACAGTTCCTATCTGCATAGGTTCCTCCGTTGGTTTCTCGCCCTTACTGACCTTCTGCTGATCTAACCGCACCAATGGCTTCAGCTGCCTCCTCCTCTGGTCCTGCCTTAGCTCGCTCTGCCTTTGGTCCCACACAAGGCCAAGTCTATCATGGATGAACACGTATCGGGTTGCGGGTCCACCTGTGCAATGAGATCTTTGATTTCCTCCATCAATCCCTGGTAGAACAAGGCCATGCGCTTCTCTTGGGGCCAATCTGTCTCTAACGCTGTGCGGTTGAATGTGGAGACGTATGTGACCAGGTCTTTGCCACCCTGATGCAAGGTGATAAATTCCCTGTCTTTTATTAATTATGCTGTCCTACAGTTGAATATCTTACAAAACTCCTCCAAAAAAAGAGTCCCAATTGTACAGGAGCACATCATCCTTGCTCACAAGAGGCGTGGCCCAAGACGCGGCATCACCAACCAGGTAAGAGACCACAAAGGCGGTGCGTGCCTGGGCTGGGCGGAATACAGATGGTTTAGTTATAAAGTGCAGCTGACTGCATCACAAACTGGTTAAACTTCTGTGGATCGCCATGGTACCTCTCATGTGGCGCTAAAGGAAGTGGGGGCTCTGAGGATGCCTGAACCTGTACCGGAGTGGGGGGTGGGATCCCTGGGCAAGGGGGTGGCGGCCTGTACTGTTAGCATATGTACCTGGTCGGCCAAGTTTACGTAGTCCTGCCTTGTTGCATGGAGCTCGGTTGTTAGCTCCTGCAGTGTGGCCAACACCTCCTCCATGGTTGGTCGTGCTACCCGGGCGCCTGACGATACTTGGGCTTGTGCACCTGGGTCCTTAGTCTTACGCGGAGGTAGCACAAACACCTGGCTCCCCGTTAGGTCTTTGTGCCTGCGAGTTATGGCAAACCACAGGCCTCCGTGACCTGCTGGGGAAAGAGGGTTAGGGTCCGGTGGATTGGATGGGATGGGGTGGTTAGGAAAACCAGATAGAGGGTTAGGTAGAGGTATTCGATGGGTTCGGGGATTTTAGGATAGGTGCGTCTGTTGCCCGTGCCGGGGGTTCCTGAAGTCTGCAGATACTCCGCCTGTTTACTCCTGCATCCAAACACACACACACTATAGTACCCCTGCTTCATCTGGCCTTTGGCCCTAATGCTATTGTTTCTAAACTCTTGCTTTGACATTACCATGAACACTTCACTTTAGCTTTCGGTATCTTGCAATGCATTGACATAAATACATCTCTATTTGCATATCACGTGCTGGTTGTGTTACTTAACACTATTTGCACACAATTGAAAACATAGAACTAGGCACTTAGCTTTGTGTGTTGCTGCTGGCTGATTTCTGTTACGAGCTGTGGTCCCAAGGTTTTCCTCCGTGGCGGTGCGGAGACTCCGCTACAATAGATGCAACGGAAACGAAATTGTGTCAGAAGTGCAGCACTGCCAAAACATGTGGATTAGTCAAACGATCAAGCAAACTTGCATTCTAGCGGTTCGTAATGGAATGTGCGCTGTACAGGGACCGGTAGCTGCTGTCAGCTTTGGTGAGCTCCGGTCAGCATATAGCTATGCTGCTACTCCTTAACGAGCTGTGAGTTCTAGAACGCTGCCTGCGGTCTCTGTCACTCCGTTCTCTGTCACTCGTTGAACACAATGGGACTGCTAGTTTGCCCTCCGTGACATTGCATGCTGCGGAAATAACATCTACTTAAACAATAGACCCTGGTAGCATTTCATTAAAGAAATGTTGTTTAAATGCACTTTTCTGTCAGGTGGCGGAGGGCCTGCAGTGTGCGCAGGCGGGGAACGGCCCAGCGATTGGTAGCCTGCAGGAGCCCCTGGGCCCCACGTCTGCTTTCTCGTACAGTAATCAGCACAAGAGAGCGTTGCGTGCATGCGCGAGGCTTTGGGTGTGGTCCGGGTAGTGCCAGAAGGCTCGCGTCCACACAGGCCTTCTGGGTAGTGTATTTCCTGAGCTGATGTCAGGTTCCTAGACTCTTGAAGTACACGCTGAGTCTTCTGCCTACAAGTAAAACAAATATCTTCCTGACATGAGTCTTTTAGGCCCTTTTCTTAGGCCACACAATTGGGTATCATGGTTCAAGTTTGCAGAACACTTTCTGCTCATGCCTGCTGCATGCGAGTTCCTGACACTAAAGGATTGGGGATGGAAATGACTGTCTATATTGTTAGTGGTCTTTAGCTTAATGTTAGGTTGCTGTTGTTGTCTTCAGTGCAGTCCTGTATGTTGTTCCTTTATATCTCAAGAGTTGTGTTAAATTAATTAAAACAATTAAGCCCCACCCTAAGGATAGTCATAGAATTAATACTATGATGATGGAATAAATGTAAATTCAAGATTTAATGGACATAGATATTGAAAGTCTAACTACGCCAGCACGTAGGGGCGGTTTACTCCGGTTTTGCTCCGGTGAGTGCTCTGCTCTGCCAACTCTCTTTCTCTTCTACTACTCGTTACTTGGCCATTATATAATATTGTTTGCTCTAGTAAACTAATTATGCATACAAATGTATCCACTTATTGTGCTCTTGTATTATCAATACAGAGGAACCGTAGGATGCGATTACGACTCATAGCAGAAGAAGTTAAACCTGTCAGTCAAAACTGTGCTCCAATTGTAGGCACAGTTCAGGATATACCTGGCTCCCCTTTATTATATACTACTCGGGAAATAAATATAAAAACTGCATGCCCCCAAGCTGAAATTAGCAAACCACCAGCCGACTGTGAAAAAAATATTTTACCCATACAACATATATCTATACCATCTAACTTGGAAACTACTATCAAATGTGGTCTCTTGAATACACGTTCTATGGTAATGCATGAGGTTGAGATCAATGATAGTATTGTGGAAAATAATTTTGATCTCCTCATATTAACTGAGACCTGGCTTCATTATATAGCATTACATGTCATAGCACTTGCCACACAAATGCCTACACTCTGACCGTAAATCAGGGCATGGTGGCGGAGTAGCAATGATTTTTAGAACCTCGCTTGATTTTGATGTATCAACACCTCCCCAACTGGACTTATGCGAAACAATCCAACTGAAACTCAATATTGATGCAATGCACTCATTGAGCATAATAATTATATACAGGCCACCACGTGACACACCTCTTTTTGAGGAACAGTTAATGGCACTTGTCGGAGGTTCATGTAAAAATAATAGGGCTACTGTTATGTTAGGTGATTTTAACCTCTGGGCTAATTATCAGCAAGACACAGACGTACAATCCCTTTTACAAGCACTATCTTCTATAGGCTTTCTACAAATAGTGGATAAACCAACCCATACACCACGTAATACGCTTGATTGGGTACTTACTAAAGACATTAATTCCTCCTTAAAGAATGTAGAACCATGTCCATGGTCAGATCATTCTTTGATACACTTTGACATTTTGTTAGAACTTGATAGGGCTCCCAACAAAGTAAAGGCCCCCTGTGAAATGCGGAATATAAAAAATGTCACAGCTGTGGCCTTTCAAACAACTATCCAACCTCTTCTACCACCACTAGGCGGTAATTTGTCATTAGATGATTTTACTGTTGCCTTTAGAAATGCTATGAATAATGCCTTTGACATTCTTGCAACCTCTCGCCCAGTCAAAAATAAAAAAAAACAAAGGACTAAACATCGTTTTCCACCCAAGTTAATTGCTGCAAAGAAAAAGAAAAGAAAAGATGAACGCCAATGGCGGAATCACCCTTCTTTCATCACTCTGGCAGCCTATAAAGACTCTATGCTAGAAGCCAAACAATTGTTCCTTAATGAAAGAATTGCAAATGCTTCTATTAAATCGAAATAACTTTTTTCAGTTTTAAAGGAACTTAAAGGCCCCACTATAGAACCCAGAATAAATATTAACAATGACTGGTTTCAATATATACTTGATAGTTTCTGTAAAACAACACAGCTTCACCAAGCGAACATAAAAGAAAAAATTATATCACAATCTCTAGTCAAAGATACCATGACCTCTACTTTGGGAGGACAGGATCAAGAGATAGAACCCTTCTCCTTTACTAAAATGTCAGAACAAGAGATTCTGGCAATCATAGAAGGGCTTAAACCAACATCGTGCAAGGGGGACATATTTCCTTCTACACTCTTCAAAGAATTTGCGTCCATTCTTGCACCATGTGTTACGGAACTTGTAAATCGCTCTTTTGGAGAGGCAGTCGTTCCTAATGCCATTAAAGAGGCCTGGATTACTCCACTTAAGAAGGATAACCTGGACCCCATGGCCCCAGAAAACCATTACCAATGTTCCGTTTATTCTCAAGATCATAGACAAAATTGCATATATTCAGTTCCAGAAATGTGTCGAAACTAACAAGATCCTGTCTAATGAGCAATCCGGTTTCAGGATTAATCATTGAACAGAAACAGCGCTCTTGGATTTGACGGCCAGTATTATAGAAATCCTAGAAGAAGGCAGTATTGCCCTTCTGTTTCTGTTAGGGTTATCTTCTGCATTTGATTTAGTTGATCATAATCTCCTTGAACACAGACTTTTGAATATAGGCCACTGCTCTCCTGAAGCCGTATTATGGTTAAAGTAATTTCTTGGTCCTAGAAGTGCCTGTGTAGCCAAGGGCTCTTCAAAATCCAAGAAAGTTCCTATCGAATGTGGTGTCCCTCAGGGCTCATGCCTATTGCCACTATTGTTTAATATATATATCAAATGTTTGTGTGACATGCTGAAATCCATGGGCATACTATTTGCAAACTACGCCGATGACACCCAGATAGTTATTAAACTATCTGGGGTCTATAAAGATTATCTCCAAACTGTTAATAGAATCTATGAGGCAATCCAGAAGTGGATGTCCCTAAATTCTCTTGCTCTTAACGATAAGAAAACAGAGATATTGATCATCAGTACACCCGACAGGCTAAACAATCTAGAGGACCCTTACAAGTCTTTTGAGATAGACAGCAATAATATTGCTGTATCTCAATATGTAAAAACTCTTGGAGTATTTTTTGATGCCCACCTGACCTTTAAAAAGCATGTGGCCCATCTTAAATCATCCTGTGCCTTTCTTATACATCTTCTCTGGCAGATACGTCCTTATTTATCTGAAGCCAATAGAGCATCAATTGCAGCCGCGACTGTAAATACGAAACTTGACTATTGTGATAGTCTCTTTATTGGCACCACTAAATCGAATATAAAGAGTCTTCAAACAATTCAAAATGGAGCAGTCCGGGCGGTTTGTGGGCTAAGTCGCCAATTCCACATTACAGAACACCGAAAAAGACTGCACTGGCTCTCTATTGAGCAGCGATTGACCTATAAAGGGCTAGTCATAGTCTTTAAATGTCTATTAGGCAGTGCACCAACATATCTTAAAGCAAGATTAAAAATAGCAACACCTAAACGTAGTTTATGTTCAAACAATCAGATGCTGGTAATCCAACCACGCACGATTACAAAAAAAACTAGGTGGAGCAGGTTTTGCAGTCTGGGGCCCAAGAAATTGGAATGTGATCCCAATCTCCCTTAAACAGAGTACTACTCTGCAACAGTTCAGGAAACGGCTGAAGATGTTTCTGTTTGACGGATAATAACAACTGAAGTATGTTTACAGATAAACCTTTGCCTCTATCTATGACACTGACCGTCATTTGACTAAGAATGACCTCTGAATCCTCCAAATGCTTAATGTTTTTTGTTGTTTTTGTCCATGTGAGCGCCCTGAGACCTTTGGGTGAGAGTTGTGCTATACAAGAAAACATTTACTTAGTTTATTAGTTAGTTAGTTAACTAAATGCTATGTAGAGACTGACTGCACGAAGCAGAGGTTTGTCACGCACTGAGTCATAGTGTTCAGCACTTCCACTTTTGTTAAATGCACGAAAGGTATCTTTTAAAGGTTGTGCAAATAGGGTGACCATTGTTGGAAGGAAGGGCATTTGGATTCTGTGTTTAAGACCTCAAACATAAGTCACCGTCTGTGAACTGGGGGATAAAGTAGATGGTTAAGCTATAACGAATGCAGAGATTCTGGACATAGAAAATAAACTCTGTTGAAAAGGCAGTTTATCCTGCTCTCTTGGGTTTAGGCATATTATTGTGTATGCAGTTTAACCATATTTATGTTATTATCTTTTGCAAAGGAATAACAAATGACTTATGTTGATGCAGGCACCTTTTTTTATATATAGTGTCACACTGAACCATTCAGGCTATTCACTTCTCCACACTCGATGAAATACTGGTCGTGGATGAACCTGAAGTCCACTCAAGTGTATGACATGCACAAAAATAATCTTACCTTGCAATTTTGAAACAGGTGCACTACTTTGTTTGAATAATAGAGCTTAGAAGTCTCAAGTTTACCAAGGTGCTTAACTAAATCAGGCTAGCAAGAACGGTGACACCCTCCATGGGAGTCATACCCATCTATTTCCCTCCTTAATGGAGATGCCAAAATCTATGCAAAAGTATTGGCGGCCAGACTGATGTCTGTACTCCTGTGATTAGTCAATCCTGATCAAACCGGTTTTATAGTAGGTCGAAACACACATGACAACATTAGAAGGGCAAGCCATAAATAAGTTTTCAAAAATTGATAAGCAGAATTTGCTAATTAAAATATTTTTGATTAGCAAATAAACATATTTGATTAGCAATTTTGTACTCATATTTTAAATGTCACAAGAAGTCTGTTTTACCCCAAGGCATACAATCAGCAAGAATACAGCATTTCTATGTACCTCTGAAGTAATACATTAGTGCAATGAGTGTTTGTAAAATATAAAGGTTCACTGCATGAACTGACCACCTAAATAGAACTGATAAAAAAAACTCTGAAAACATTTTTCAGTTCAAGGCTCTATGCAGCTGGCTCATGTAGCAGTCTGTGGTGCATAGTGCAGTGTCCATCAAATTGTCAACAAGACATCAATAAAGATGCAATTGCGCGTGTGTCATTTTTAGCAAGTTTCATTTAGCTGCCCAAGATGAAGACAACAGCTACAAGGAGTTTGTGACAAATTGGGGACATTAGTCATCTTATTCTGCAGAGCCAAATGGCTAGATGCCAGTCGCTTGGTCTGCCCAGGTCAGTGAGGCTCTGATGCAGCACCTACCAGTTACTAGTGCTGCAAAGTCTCATCTGCAAGACAAATAGGCCCAGCAAGTTAACATGTAATCATCCATTTGTGGTCTGGCTTATTGCACGTCAGCAAATCACAATAAATGATCTAAAGAGGGAGTGCCGTCCCAGACACCTAAAAGCCAACAGAAAAATCATCAGGGTGTCCAAGTGGTCGGAAATCTCTTCTCTAAACCTATGGCACAGAGGAACCGCATTTTGGTACTCCACGGCATTGTGGGAAGTACTGGGCGGCAAGTTAGCAGCAAATTGTGCAATGTAATGCCCCTCATGCCACCAACACTGCCTAAGGATAAATAATGCACATTTCTGTTCTTGCCAGCACACTGGTGTGGCTGGGTTGGGTCAAATGATTTGCCCAGGATCACACAGTTTGGTTAAGCAGTGAAGGAAGAATTTGCCAGCAATTTAAGCAACTTACCACATACCTTCCAAGCTCTAATTAGTACACATTTGTTTTGTGTTTCAAGAACAACAAAATGGTTGTTTATTTGCAAAGAATACAAATCACTCGAAGCAACCACCTTTGGGGAATATTTGCACCACCGTGAATATAAGTAGGGTTTCCTGTTTTCTGGGTTTATATTTTTTACTTCCGGGGGTGTTTTTCCAGTGTTTTAAAAACATTACACAATCAGTGTTTGTCAGTGTTTGTCAGTGTTTTCCCGGTCAGCCCTTTAAAAAAATGTGGAGAACTGTTTTTCCCAGTGTAAACACAGATTTTATTATATTGTTTAATTGCGTGTATAGGCAGGGTAATATTTCTCAGCACAAGATGTTATAACCACTTCATGTTACAATCAGCCACACTATTACATACGCTATGTATGTCTATACCGTGACACATGCCACCTAGTGCACCAACATTAAACGCATTTCTTTACACGTAAGTTTAGGCCATGGGCCTTTTGCCTGTATTGCAAACACCCGCGGGTGACTTTTTTATAGAAATCAATTTAGTTGATGATATATACACACATGCATTATTGTGATTAGTAGTGTTAGTTTTTTATTGCATGTGTAGGAAGATAGAACAATAATAATAATTAAATGTGTCTAACACATACACCGTCAAAGATGGCCAAACACGTAAGCTCTCTATACAATATACAGCAGCCTCATCGCAGACAGCGCACCTCGTAATGCTTGTACTGTTGCCTAGATTGACTCTGAAAAGGAGTTAATTACCCCAAAATCAGGCACCAGGCCTATCATTAACTCTGGCTAAACTCCTTCCACCAGTGCTATTGTATTATCTGGTTTAAATCATTAGTAGTAAAGCCTGATACCTTTCCTCATCAAACAAGCCTTGACAGCTTTCCACGCCCCTTTAGGGCGGGATATCCGGTCCCTATGACGTCATATCCTAGGCGTGGCCCCCTGGGGCTTCCCCCGGAAGTTCTGCCTGGGCAAAATCCTGTCCCGGAAGTGATGTAGGTGTGTTTAACAGGCCCTGGGTCCTTAGCGGGGGTGTCCCACCGGCTGTGACATCATGGGGGCTATCGGGAAGGTCCCCCAAGGGTTGGGGCCCCAAGGGGACTTCCTCCGGATGCCCCCCAAAGAACCGGAAGTGTGGAGCGGGGTTTTGAAGGGTGGGGCGTGGCGTGTAGGGTGTATATATATATACAGCAGTGTTTTGGCTGTAGGTCTAAGCCCATCTTGAGGACCGGGTTGAAACTTTGATTAAACAGCATCAACGCAACGAGCAGGTGCGGTAAGGTAAACATAAGATTGAAGATAGGGGCGCGTTGACTAGGGGTGGCGGTGTTAAAGCGGGTCTTGAGTATAGTGTGGCAGGGTGTCTACACTTATAATAAGACAGGTAAGAATTAGAAAAATAAAAAATAAATAATAAAAAAAAAAAATCGAAAATACATTTGTAATTATATAAAAAATGGGAAATTATTGAATATTAATTTTTCATTACAATACTGGGCCATCGGTGGAGGTCTCTGTCCTTTTCAAGGCACTCAGGCTGCAAAACGACATGCACCGGGGTCTGCGCAAGCCATGTTCACCCCACACCCCTGCCAGCCGTCTATATATATAGAGAGAGCTCAAAAGAAGATGTTGGGCCCATCCCTGTGGTGTTACAGCTGTAATTCAACAGGAACAGGCCCAGCGGATATGCTGTTGATCTCTGAAATTCCAGGGGAGGCCGGAAATGGCATCGATGTCCACATGGTCTGTTCTTGCAGCCCTCAGCAGGATGGGTGGGGTGGAAGTGCTGTGGTCTGAGCCCCGAGGGGCAGCTCTGATGGATCACTTTGAATTTCCGGGGGATGTTGCCACACCCATGCAGTCCCAGGCGGTGGAGGAGCCCTTGAAATTTCCGGGAGGATGGTATCCGACTGACCATGCATCCCCCAGACCTCCCCTTCCCCCAACACCCTTAGATCCGGGCTCAAAGTCCTAGGGCCTTATCTTGAGTGGCAGAAGCTGGTGACCATCTCGAGTTAATTTCACAGATATCTGCAAAGCCCGCCACTTTTGAGATACCATTATAAAGAGGGGTGGTTTAACTGTTGTCAGCCCTTGTGCGACGCCTGTTAAGAATTAACCAGCTGCAGCCCCAGTGTGTGTGTGTGTGTGAAGTCATCGTGCGTGCTCGTTACAGCTACCATGCAGGAGCAGGATCAGACAAACAATCAGGTAAGGGGCCTATAAACTCTGACAGGCTGCAGCCTCCATTAGTTTTATGTAAAATGCTAACTTTTCCTAATTTATCTACAGGACCTCTTCCCAGACCTTTCACTAGGGGATGTACTAGATTTTAGTCCTGCCCCAGGTACTATCTTTAATATTCAATTATTGACATGCCACTGTGTTTAAAAATATATACATGTGCATAGGTACAAAATATGTTTCTTTGTTAGACTCTGGGGTAAATGCTGGGGGCCGCTATGTTTAAAACAATGGTCAGCGTGTGGTGCTTTAAAGACATATGTGTAGTTGCACAGGATTAGCTTTTTAAAAGCAATTAACAGCATGACATGTCTTTTTTATTTTTTAAATAATAATGTGGCCCTTTGTGTTGTGTATGCATTGCCATGGGAGACCATGTATGGGTGTGATTAGGTGCCCCGGTTTTGGGGGTGTCTTTGCCTGTATTTGGGGCTCTGGTCCCCGTTGTCAAGATTATGCACCCATTGGAAACTGTAGTGTTACCTGTTTTATCTTGTTGTTGTAGTAGGCTCCTTTGTGCTGTGTATGCATTGTCAAGGGTCCCCGTGGAGGGGGGCCCCGGTTTTGCGGGTGTCTTTGTCTGTATTTGGGGCTCTGGTTCCCCTTTGCCATGATTATGCGCCCATTGGAATCGGCAGTGTTCCCTGTTTTATCTTGTTGCTGTAGTAAGGTGGCATTGGCAGGAATGCACAATCTCGCACATTCTAAATATTTATTTCTTACAATTTAAGAGCATTTTAGTCTGTGCTGAATGAATTATAATATGGGTTTATTTGTGACATAACACTTAAACCCCCCACCCCTCCAAATGCTCCTTAGGTGTAGAGCCTAGACACCCGCTTTCAAGAGCTATGCCTGTTTTTCATAAAAAGCAGGCGTAGCTCTTGAAAGCGGGTGTCTAGGCGCTACACCAAATGCACCTTAAATGTGGCGCCTTGAAATCCCCCTTTCAGGAGCTAGGCATCCTTATGAGGTCCTGGGGTCCCAGCCCGTTTAAAGCACTGTGGCCCAGGCACCACAGTTGCAGCCTGCAATGTTGTAAGTTATTTATATTAAGATGAGCTCTGTATGCAGCGGTCATCCGCCCTGAGTGGCTGCATTAGCATCTACATGGTGCGGATGGCTGCTGTAAACCCCAGACCCATGGGTGGATTGGCCTACAGGAAACTCTGGAGAATTTCTGGTGGGCCTCTGCACCATGGGCCTCTTTTGTATTTTATTTTCACATTTTCTCTTAGGAAATAGTTTGGGATTGCTGCAAATGTGTAATATGGGGTCACCTTGAAAATTATTTCCAGGGCCTCTTTTGGTTCCCAGTCCACCCCTGCCCAGACATCTCAATGCGAATCCACGCATGTATTTATTTTTAAAATGAAAAATGTGCATCTGTATCAAGAGGCACACGGTTTGCCTCTGGCTTCCTGCTGCTGGGGGCTGGTGAACAAAGGCCCAGCAACAGGAAGCCAGAGCCGCAGGCAAGCACATTTCAATAGATAAGATAATCCTTATCTATTGAAACAAGCTTGCCTGGGACTCTGGCATCATGCAGAGTTGAGGCTGTTCACTGTGTTCGTCCTGGAGGTGTGAACAGGGCCGAGCCATCCCTGTTCACACCTCCAGGGCTAATTTAAAAATGGGCCCCCTCCCTGATCCATGGGTTGGGGGTGGGGGGCCTGTGTGCAACATGTGCTCCAGTGGTCGGGGAGCTGTGGAAATTCGCAGCTCCCCGGACATTTAAAAAAAAAAAAAAAATCATTCCTGCAAATGAAGGGCGCTGCAGAGCCCCAACTTTACAACAAATAAATAAATAAATAAAGGTTTACAGAAGCTTTAAAGCACCCGCGGGTTACAGGCATTCATGAAGTATACACCTCGGTTCTTTATAAATGAAAGGTGCTGATGGCACACCTGGTTTAGGCATTTTATTTTACAACAGTCGCATATTTACGGCTCCATTTAAGCCATTAACTTTTAGAAGGCTGTTTTGAAATAACGCCAGAAGGCATTTGCACTATGTTTGATGTTACTGTTTGATAAAGCTAGCTCAAGGAAACAGCACAATGGGGTATATTGTACATTTTAAAGAATGTTATGCATCAAGGCTGGGCAGAACTATTAGCCTCCCTGTCCAGGTCCCCATCGAGTTGATCCCCAAGGGTCCACAGTTAATAAGGGCCCCAAGCAGGGGTTGTTGTGCTTCTTGTACGTGGGGGTGTCTGTTACCCCCAAGGATTGGGCATTTGCAGTATGGGAGACCCGAGGCTTATTTATTTATCTATTTATTTTATTTATTGCTTCCAGCAGATGGCTATGCTGCATGGGATGCCTCCTTGGAAGACGCATGTATAAATTCCGAAGCACTTATCGACCTCTTGGCAGAATACGGAATTCCTAGTATCGATACCGCCGGTGTGTACCTTTAATACAGATGTTATTAGTAACTGTTATTAATATACATAATGTAGTTTTATGGCATGAGCATAAGATAATTATAGTTATTTAATAATGGGTATTTACAATAACATATGTTGTTTCCTTATTTTCTAGCGGTGATCCATGCGGGCGCCGCTTCTGCAGATGTGCGAGAGGCATCGTCTCTTGTAGCAGGTAATTAATATAGGTGAACCCTGTAAAGCATGTATGTTTTTTTATAGGAGTCCTGATGCTTTCCACAAATTGAGTCTTTAGTGTAAAACATGATGATGTATTTGAAGCATAGGTCTGCCATGTGACGATTTGATGTAGAACCTGGTGGTAACTGTTTTCTTTGGTTTTTATTGCAGATACACCCATTGTAGGACCAACAGCATCACGACCCTCCTCAGATCCCCAGACCGCTGGACCATCAACATCTGATGCCACCCCCAGGACCCATGCCAGATACCCAACACCCGCGGCGAACCCGTCATTAAAAAGGAAGCACCCTGGCTGGGGTACAGAATTTAAGTATGCTTAAAGGATCACTGAGAGCTACTCTTTTTTTTCCATAGCAGGTGTCGTTAATATTTCAGCGTGTCTTTAGAAGAACATGATCGGGCCGTTATGGGGTTTTACAGAGTGCTGCACAGGCCTAATTTTTATCAACCAGTTTCTTTTAATATTTTAAAGGGGGTTCGTATACCTTGAGTTTTACCTGAACAATGTGCCGTAATGTATTACTTGGTCTTTAATATAAAACTAAAACAGTTTTTTTCTTTTATTTTAGGGGCGTGTGCTGCTGCTGTTGAGAAAGAAGTTATAGCGCAGCCGTCCACTGTGAACCCGACAGCTCGAACCCCTCCAGTTGCAGGTCAGCCGCCTACACCACTGTTGTATAAAGCAGCTGTTTGTAATGATGTGTTAGATGGGGCAGTAAAGCTCCTTTTAAACGAAAAGCCGGACTTAGCTATTAAAAGGGGTCGTGTGTCTCAAGGGTCTGCAAACAAGTTCATTTTAAATAAAAAGCGGGGTTTATCACTTAACCGGGGGCGGGTGGCTCAAGGGTGTGCAAATGTTGTAGTACCCATTAGCCCCCAACGTATTGTTGTTCCCAACAATCATATACCAGTGCCTATTGAATCACTCATACCTGTAGCACCTGTTAATGCTGTATCTCCCCAGGAGACACAGACAGGGGGTGCGCTTATACCGGGCCCGGGGCTCCCGGTAGTGGGCTCCGAAAACCTTTTAGACAGAGGGAAGGTTAGCCCACGTCCGTGGACCCCCAGCTGTGGTAAGAGCCCACCCCCTCATTTGTACTCCCCAACGAGCCCCAACCGCATAGTCTCTGATAGTCCGCCACAGGGGTCTCTGGCTTGGGGTGAGATCACCCCGCCTCCTGTGTACTCTCCAGCAATCCCCATCCGCATAGGCTCTGGTCATCAGCTCTTGTGGCCCCCGGGCTGTAGAGATATAACACCACCCCAGGCATACACACCTACGGTCCCTAACACCAAGAGATCTATTAGGACTTCTGAAGCTCTAGAAGGTGGGGGTGTTCAACCTAACACCAGGGTCGTCCTAGAGGCGACGCCTATTATAATAATTTCAGATTCCCCCATAAAAATAGGGTCTCAAAACTGCGGATATGCATCTGTCATCCGTGAAACAGGATATTCCCCGAAACCCCTTGATCTGTCCTACAGGGGGCCCAACGGTATAAACCAACAAAGACGCATACCCATCATTTATTGTACAGATTCGAATATACAACCCTTAAATAACCCAGCGCCTGTGAATCTCAACACAGCCAACAGTTTTGTAAATATACGTGCTTCTAAAAAGGGACACATTGTAAAAGAGTTATTTAGGGCCCCCGGTTTAAAAAAACTGCGAAAGGAAAAACACTTATCAGGCCCGCATAACAGCTCTAGATTATGACGCCAGGCCTGGCGCTTGAGACATCTGTTTGGTAAAAAACATCTAGTAGACATGCGTAAGCGCGTGTCTAAGGCCAAACAAGCCCTTTTCGCTAGGGATTCTAAAAACAGGGTGAACACCATAGCTAGAAAAAGGATGAAAAAGAACACACCACCAACTCTTAAAAACAAACTTGAAAAGAAATGGGCGTTACAAAAGCATATACCGACCCGTCCTGGTTTTGCAGAACCCCCAGAGCCTTTAAGCCCAGGGGTGGATCCTGGGATGGGTACATCCGAGTCCTGCTTAAATGCTGCGCCCGAAACACTGCCGCCAGTGTTGGAAAACACAAACACCCCCTCAAACCTTGTTAAAAAACGAGGTATCTCTTTAAAAGATTTACCGGCACGCCGTTTAAAATGGCTTCAAACCCTCAGGCAGCGAAAAATGTTTCTCAAACGCCTGAGAAAAGCTAAAATGATAATCATGCAGCAAGCCCTTAAAGATTTAGAGGCTCAACCCCAAAACACACCCCCTCCGGATGAAACTGACACGGTTTTCTTGCAGAGTATGGGCACATACCAGCGAGATCTACCAAAGTTTCGAAGCATTGAACACTATGAGGTGTTCCGCTTTATAAATCTGGATAGGTTAAGATCAACCGGTCAAGGGCTCTTAGTGATCACAGAAACTACTGAAAGGCTCATCTCTCAGATTCTTGAAACGGTTGGGCCTAACGATTTTGTCCAGATACGCCTAGACAGCACTGTTTTAAACAGGCCTCTTTTCACCAGGCGATCGTTTCGGCAGACCTTTGATGTTTTGCAGTTTCTAGAAAACATTGGAAAACTGCTACAAAGTAAGGCGGAACTGGTCGTAACCGAGCCCTTGAGACTCGTGTCGGTGGTTGTCAGGGCTAGAGAGGGTGGTGTGTACAGACCCCTGAAGAAAACCCTTTACAGTATGGTGGTTTCCAAGAAGAAACGCTGGCTCTTGGATTTTAATTACGGGGACCTGAACATATGTATGGCTCCAAGCATTATAGGCCTGCTAGAGCCTAGAACCGTTACAGATGGATACATTCAGGCAAGAGCTATGGAGGTTCACAGCGTATTGGGTATACCACCTGATGTTCTGGTTGGTTTTAATGATCTGCGTTTATTTGAGGATCACTTTGGTGTGCCTATCAAAATCCTGTATAATGAGGACAGGGTTTGGAAATACTTCCCGGCAGGTGACAATGTGAACAAGAACACTATATATATTTTACACCACGAGCAGCACTATTATGGAATCTTAAACCTTCAGAGTTTCCTAGTGGCTCGCAATTTATGCCCGCATTGTTGTCACATATACAGCAATAAAACCGCTCACAGATGCCACTTACACTGTAACATGTGTCAGAGAGACGGTTGCGTGGTGACCAGTGAATCCGGCTTTAAATGTCCCCGGTGTAAAACATTTGCCCGATCCAAAGACTGTCTTCAACAACACGTTGAAAAGGCGGCTCAAGGTACAGTCGTATGTCATCTAAAAACAGACTGCAGTTCCTGTGGCCGTTTTATAAAGGCCAATCATGAATGTAAGGGTCGGATATGTCCCCGCTGTGATGTAGAAGTGGTCTCCGTGGATGAACACCAGTGTTATATGACACACCCGAAAGAAATAGCCAAAACCGAGAATTACATAATCTTTGATATGGAGTGCATGCAGGAGACAGGCATACACATACCCAACTATATCTATGCCAGGCATCTGACTCGTGACGACCGTTGGTCGTTCGCTGGAATTGACTGCGTCAGCCGCTTCATTACAACATTTCTGACAAAAAAATTCCACGGGTATAGCTTTTTGGCACACAACAGTCAGGGCTACGATGGCTTCTTCATAATACAACAACTGATTAAAGAGAGAGTCGACGTCAAGCTGATAACTCAGGGTGCAAAGTTGAAACTCCTCGCTGTGCCAGACCTTAAAATCCGCTTTATCGACAGTTTGAATTTTCTACCCATGAAATTAAGCAAACTGCCTAAGGCTTTTGGCTTCCCTGGGTCCAAAGGGTATTTCCCCCATTTCTTTAATACAGTACAGAATCAGAGCTATGTGGGAGCCATCCCCCCTATGGAGTGTTATGGGTCGGAATACATGATGCCTGATGACAAGGAGGCGTTTCTTAAATGGTATACGGAGGCCCGAACACAGGTTTTTGATTTTAAGAGAGAACTAAAAACCTATTGTCGTGAAGACGTCAATATTTTGAGAACAGCCTGCAACAGTTTTCGAGACGGCATCATAGACATGACCCGACAGGTCCACACTATGGATGATCCTGAAAACCCCGAGATGAAGATACATTTTGTTACATATGTAGATCCCTTTACATTCATCACCCTGGCTAGCATGTGTATGCATATATACAAGCAACTGTTTCTAAAGTCTGAAACAATAGCCCTCATACCCCCAGACATGTATCATGGACGCCAGAAACGATTTTCCACACCCTCCATCCAGTGGCTAATGTATATGTCTGAACAGATCAAGACACCTATACAACATGCCCTGCGCGGAGGAGAGAAAAAGATCGGGCCCTATTTTCTAGACGGCTATGCGTCTTTAAACGGTGTGCAGATGGCCTATGAGTTTAATGGGTGTTTTTATCACGGGTGTCCACAATGTTATAAGAAAGATGACTATAACACCCTGACGGCGTGTACGTATGATCATCTTTACAGGAGAACTCTTTTAAAAAAGATTTTTTTTTAGACCAGGGGTCTGCGCGTTATTACGCTTTGGGAGCATGAGTGGACCGAAATGTTGAAAAAAGATTCTGATTTAAAGATTTTTCTCAAGCATAAGAATTTACCAGAACCCCTAGAACCGCGTGACGCTCTTTTTGGAGGTAGGACTAATGCCATCAAGCTCTACCACGAAACAGCCCCTGGTGAGAAGATACACTACGTAGACTTCACCAGCCTCTACCCCTTTATCAATCATTCAAAACCCTGTCCTTTAGGACACCCACGGATCATCTATGAAAATTTTGGGGATATTAAGCAGTATTTTGGACTGATCAAATGCCAGGTGTACCCCCCTAAGAAGCGTTATTTTCCGGTCCTCCCTCAGAGTATTTCTGGTAAGCTCATGTTCCCATTGTGCATGGCTTGTGCAGAGTCAAAACAGACTGAAAAATGCACACATAGCGATGAGGAGCGTTCGATCACGGGTACCTGGTGTACCGTCGAGTTAGAAGTAGCCTTGCAGAAAGGGTACCGTCTGGGGAAGATTCATGAAATATGGCACTTTGAGAACATTACGGTAGAACTCTTTTGCGAGTACATTCGTATGTTCCTGCGGAGCAAACAAGAAGCTTCAGGATACCCCGAGGGCTGCGATGACCCCGCAGCCCGCCAGAAGTACATAGATGACTATTACACACATCAGGGTATCCGTTTAAGACCAGAATTCATCGAGAATAACCCTTCCAGACGGCAGCTAGCCAAGCTGTGCTTAAATTCCTTATGGGGTAAATTTGCTCAGAGAACAAATTTACCTAACACATCTATTATAACCGACCCTGATAAGTTGACAGCCTATCTTTTTGACGCAGGTTATGACATTTCAAGCCTGCAGTTTATAGATGAGGAAACAGCATGCCTCTGTTGGAAATACGCTGAGGAGTACCCTACGTGCTCCAACAATATAAACATATTCATTGCCTGTTTCACAACCGCTCATGCCCGTCTGGAACTTTATACAGTCATGGATGCTCTCCAGGAGAGGTGTCTGTACCACGACACCGATTCGGTTATTTTTGTTAGCGCCCCCGGCCAGGAGAATCCCCCACTGGGTGATTATCTGGGTAATCTAACAAGTGAATTAGCTCCTGGTGAGCACATTATAGAATTTGTTTCTGCAGGGCCCAAAACATATTCCTATCGCACATCCTCAGGGGCGGTCTGTATGAAAGTAAAAGGTATCACTTTGAACGTCAGCAACAGCTTGAAGATCAATTTTGACAGTTTGAAAGAGCTGGTGCGTGAGTACACTTTAGAAAACACCATCAAATCTATTGTGGTGCAGCAGCCATCCATAGTGGGGGGAAAAAACGCTGGGAGATCAGCACCCAGACACTGCAGAAGACTTTGAGGGTGGTGTTTGATAAAAGGGTGCTCACAAACGACTACAAAACATTACCCTATGGTTACTGAAAAGGAAGCATCGTGTATGATGGACACGCGCCTTCAACACCCTTTTTCATGCGTGCTAGCGGGTCCTTCCAGCTGCGGTAAAAGCTATTTTATCAAACAGCTCCTAGAAAATGCCCGCACCACCATGTCGGCCCCACCTGATAATGTCATCTGGTTTTATTCGTGCTGGCAGAACTTGTATAACGAACTGGCCTCTAAAATACCGCATCTGAAGTTTGTGGAGGGGTTACCAGAGACTCTGAATGATGACCGGTTGCTACCACCAAACCTTATTAACATGATTATCGTAGATGATCTCATGATGGAGGGCGGTCAGAGCCCCGAATTGGAAAAGGCTTTTACACAATACTCACATCATAGGAGCCTTAGTATCTGCTACATTGTACAGAATTTATTCTACAAGGGCAAGGGCAGCCGCTCGATAACTCTAAACGCCAGTTATATCATTCTGTTTAAGAACCCCAGAGATAAACAACAACTCTCGGTTCTAGCACGCCAGATGTATCCGGGTAACAGCCGATTTTTCATGGAGGCCTTTGAAGACGCTACCCGTAAACCTTATGGCTACTTATTGGTGGATTTAAAGACAAACACCTTAGAGGACTACCGACTGCGCACAGGTATTTTCCATCCGGATTTACCAGTCGTCTACATACAAAAGCCCACTAGAAAAACCCGGTGAGGTGCAAAACATACCTCATTAGTACCAGCGACCGACCATCATGACGGCACGTATACGCCGGAACTACGCTCTCCTTAAAATGCTAGTAACGGCACCGCCCCAGCAACGCAGGGCCATTCTGTGCTCGGCTTCTGATGATCTAGTATCGGCTATAGCCGAGATTGCCTTCAATGCCGTCAGGGGGAACGTACCGCTATCCGGCCGTCAACTAGGTGTCTTAAAAAAGAAGAAGCTAATCCTCAAGAAGCTGGGTAACAAGCGGGCCTCCATAAAAGTTAAAAGAAAGCTTTTAAAACAATCTGGAGGTTTCATAGGAGCGCTCCTAGGACTTGCATTGCCTCTGATCACCAGGCTTCTAGGGGGCGGTTAATGGAGCACAGTCAGAAGATGTATCTGGTTGACAAGCGTCAGCTGGATGGTCTGAGCACCCATAACAGGGAAGAGCCTGATATTCGAAAATCAGCAACCCTCCGGATCGATTCTGAAATGCAAGATATCCTACGTCGGCATGATTTATCAGACTACGACAAGGTTACCCTCTATTCCGCGATTCTCCAGAAATACTTAACACATTTTAGACAAGCCGCCAATGAGAAGAACAAACTAACATTGTACATGCCCCCTGAAGAGCCTACGAGTCTCGGCAACACAAATCCCGGACACCCCGTTTCTGATCCCCCTGGTCTCTGAAATCCTGAATACCATTAACCCCCGTTATCGTAAGAATGCGGAATTATTGTTGAACAAGATGACCGGTGAGCAGGGGCTGGTACCCTGGAACGCAAAGGGGGAGTTTGTATATAAAGGTACGCCTGTCAAAGGTTCAAATGTCCATGATTTAGTTCGCAGCATTACCAACCCACAGGCCTTTGGAAGACACAAAAAGCCTAGAGGCTGGGATCTGTTCATGCAATCTGCTGCGGACTTAAACATTCCGGCCACTTTAGTGGGAAACATGGGGCATCGCGAGCTGCTTGAGACATTGAAAGACAATGGTGTTAAAACCACGTCCGAGGATGTTGAGTCCCTAGATATTTCCGTAAAGAGAAGAAGAAAGAAAAATAAACCCAAACGCGAGGCCTGGTTTAGTGTGTAACTGTGTTTTCTCTTAATTTTAAGAACAGTTTTTAACCTTTGTCATATGTATATGTATATGGTTTATGTATCTGTTTTTTATAAGTATACGCACACCTGTTGATTAAACAAATGCGCTGTTTGTAATAAAATACGTGTTTATGTAAATGTCTTTATATCTATACCCACTACAGCCTGTATAAACAAAGGTTCTGTTTGTAATAAAAGAACATTATTATTTATACCAACCATACGTTTTGCGTCTAATTATTTCAAGCATGGCTAGTACAACATTTTGTTTGTTTAAAAAAATATTAAACATGACACAAGTAAGAAGGAGACAGTTGTTTAAAAGTACAAGATGTTTTTATTTAGCCCTGTACACATATCTACTGATTATTAACACACTTACATTTCTGGCAAAAACTATATACATTTACAGGTGGCCGGCGATATTTACGTTTGTTCACAAAAGCCGTCACCATCCGATCATTCTGCCTGAGATCAAGAGAGTAGGTTTGCATAACAGCCCGCAGTGCCTGTTTCTCAGACATTTTAGATACAAAGTAGCAAGCATGCTGCCCACATGTCACGGCTTCAGAATGCTGCACCTGTGCTCTATTATAATGTACTATGGGTGCTATATGTTTAACATAGTCCAGTAGATCGCGGTCATATATAGGGTGGCTTGGGAAACACCCCAGGCTATCAAAAACAGTTATTGCAACAGTGTCTATAAACATAGCTATCCAGTGTGTTCCTTCTTGATGCTGGGGGTCGGTGTTCACAACAAAGCTGATGGGCAGTTCCCCCGGTATACTCCGTGGAATGTTATCACACGAATACACGCCTCGAAATGTTTTCACAGCATGTTTGTCTTTTCGCAGGAAACGCATGATCTGGTAGGTATCCATTACATATCGTACAGCACCTGTCGCTGGTTGTTGAGTTCTATGACAGAGTCAAATAGGGCCATAATAATGAGATTCACAGTACTTGGTAAATTTGCAGCAAACCGGACCTCAAGTCGTAAATTACCATTCCTAATCAGATTATAATGTCCTGATGATGCATTATCGGGTCTCAAATCAAAAGCCAGCAAGGTGTAGCCACCATCATAGTCGTCACGTGGTATCACAAATCCTTTATCGCGCATGTGCTTGCCGCTGATGGAGACTAGTCCCAGATACTCCCTAATTGTATTTTTCTGTTGAAAACTAGGGCTGTAGGCTTTGGCGGGGATGACGACCCCATCCTTAAAAAGGGCGGCGTAGTTAATGTTGTAATGTTTAAAATTAAAAGAATTGCTTGCGTAATCCCCTGAAAAAGCGGTGTTATCCACAAAGCCAATAACGATTATTTTAGGTAGCTGTCCCAAGAATAAGTTATCTTGACTGGCGACACGGCTGCCCGCTGGTACACTGAAGATTTTCAAGGAGGTCCTCTCCACAGGGTATTTCAAGTTAGATACTTGTAGAGCATCAGCATGCGCGAGTCTGACCGTCGGTGACACGTTGACCCTTTTAATGAATAAACTCGCTGATACTATTACCAGTTTGTAGGCTTCTGCATCATCACTGTTCAAACAAAAAGCATCTTTATTTCGCGAGAGTTTAATTTTCAGATCAACACCATTCACCATCAGCTTCTCCTGGAAAAACAGATCTGAGTGTAGACGCCCTAGTAAATCAAAGTTTCTGCTACCTGTCGCATACGCTGATCTCTTTATAAAGCCCTTGTTGTTTCCATTTAGAGCATAATCCTCCATATGCCCCGCTGTGTCCTTATAAAAAAGCCCTGCAGTCAGTTGGGTGTCCAAAGTGTCATTGCTGTAGTTCAGAATGCTTTCAATATACGCTCTATAGGCATACATATTGTCGCTCTGTGTAATCATGCGATCACCTAGAGTGATGTCCACCTGGTTGAAAAGGGTGGCCACCGGATAGGCAATTGTGGCCACCTTCGCCGCTGCACCGATAGCCGTCCCATCCTCTTTTGTTATTCTGCAGGTTAGGTAGAGCAAGGTGTCATTCAAATCCAGGTACGTCTCTGTTGAGCCCGATATGTAAAACTCGATGGGGGCTAATGGTGATAGTCCCGCTAGGGGCGCAACTTCCATGAAAAAACTGTTTTCGATGCTTGTCTGTGTCGGGGGCACTACAAACAGATCTAGTTCCGATTTCACACATTCCCCCGAGGCACAGTGGATAAAGGCCATCTTTTAGAAAATATTGATGCCGGGTCTGTTTTTATTTCGCTTGACCCGTCTGTTCTTTGACGTGCGCTTTCTCTTCTGAGCGGCTTTGGTGGTGGTTCTTCGTTTTTTATGCGGCTTCGGAGGCCCCCGCCGGCGCGACGCTCGCCTTTTTCTTTTTGCAGGGCTTTTACCAACGTAAACCAGACCAGAGCCCTCTTGTGCTGGTTGGTTGAAACGATTTGCGATGGAGGTTGTTGCAGTAGACACCACATCCTTAGCAATGTTTGTAGCAGCTGTTTTCATATGCGGCTTGGCTAATTCAAACCCTTTGCGCAGGAAGGGCATGGCTCTCCGAAAAAGACTTCTAAAAATACTTCCTAGCCCCTCACCATACATCACAGGCGCACCTTGGAAGTAGGGCTGATTTCCATAACCGGCCTGTCTGCGGTAATAATCCCTATAAGCGTGCGGCTCCCCGTAATTCTTCATGATTACCATGTTCTAATTGTCTCTCTCGCGTCTAGGGCGCAGGTGTAGTTTCACCAGGACCTTCCCGTATTTAAATGAGACCAGATCTCCCTGATCGTCCCTTATCTGGATGTTGATGGTATCAAAATGACACTTAGAAACAGGAATATAATCAGGCTTCATGTATTGTATATTAACAATGCCGTTATTTTCGCCCTTGACTTGTGCGGTCCGCATCAGGGGGGCGTATGAGTCACCAACCCTTTGGTATTCTACTATATCGCTGTAGATCATGAGGCTGTAAAATCCACCATCAATATCTGCACATGTTTTGTCCGTATTTTTAGTATTATTTTTTATATGCTGAACGTTCCCCAACACCATCGAGAGTTTCCCACTACATATAAACTCCACGGTAAAATCGGGTGATCTTACGAATACTTTACGGCGTGAGTTATTTAGAAACAGGTGTATATCTGCATAGTGCTCGAGACTCGCGATTGATTTGTTGATAGTATCTAGCAGCGCCTGTATTGTGGGGTAGAAGCCGTGAGGAAAACCCACATTTATCAATTCAGCAGGTTCTCCACGTCTGATGGTATATCAGGAATCTCTTTTGTCCAGGGTGTCCCAGGTATGGGGGTACTGAATCTCCATCAACCCCGCTTCCCACGGACCTTGTAAATTAACGGGTTTAGCCAGTTTAACTGAATAATCCGATATTTCGTTTTTGGGGAATATATCTAAAGAGGCGTTGCTGGGCAAGGTGATATAAAAGCCGGTGTTTTCCATCTTCTTCTTCTCAGGGATCGTCTCTGCTTTTTAGATCCTCTAGAGAGGCCGCGTTGATCCAACTGTTGAATTTCTCAGGCCATCCGTGCCATTTTACCAGGTGCTGTTTCTTAGACCCCTTTCCTTTACTCTGAATAATTTTCTCAACCCTATAAAGACGCTGGGGATCGTCGATCACCTTTTGTAACTCCTCTGTGTAGAAATTACCGCTTACAACTTCACCAGCATAATCTTTCAGCTGATATATGTATACCCCCTCTTTCACAGATGCTTTTGCCACTATGAAAATTTCGTCAGTAAAGGACTGTTGGTAGCCTTTTGTAAAGACACCTTTTAACTTGGATACTCGGACGTGGTCCCCTACACGAAAGGATGCTTTCTTGATCTTCTCCGATAGCCGTCCAGCATACAGGTTTCGCCACGCTGCTAATGAGTTTTCAGAGGTTACAGCCCGGGGAGGCATTTTAATAGACCGGTGGTAGCTGTCATTATACACATCGATAAAAGTCTGTAATATATCCACATAGCGTTGTGTATTATAGGCTGTGAAATATCTCCATAGTGTAGATTTTAGGGTTCTATTAAAACGTTCAACAACCGCCGCTTTAACTTCCGTGTGGGTTATAAAATGATGCACGTCGTGGTGCTTTAGAAGGTTTTGCAGGGGCCTATTCAGAAATTCCTTACCGGCATCAGTTTGTAATTTTACAGGTACGCAACCCTTGCTGAAGATATGTTTGAAGGCCGCCGCCACTCTTGAACCAGTCTTATCCCGCAAGGCCTCTGCAAATGCATATTTTGATAAAACATCTATCACCGTCAGAATGTACCGTGCACCATCGTTCTGCTTTTCAAGGTTAGAAACATCCGCCAGGTCTGCCTGCCACTGCATACCTGCCGACGCGACAATGGTCATTCTTCTTTTAAAACGTTTTCTAGCATTTTTATGAAGGGTATACGTCTCCTGGCCGGATAGCCATGTCTTAACAGCTCCACGCGTGATGGGGTGTTTATCACGCTGTAATTTTCGATAAAGCGCATCAACACCCCCATAACTCCCAACACCAGATTTATCATAATAGCATTCATGCAATCTTGAACGTGTGTTGTTAGCCATTGATGCACTACAACAAAATAAGCAGACGCAGGGTTGGTGTATGGCGTTTTATTTAATTTTTCTTTATACTGTTTGGTATACATGTACGGGGTGTCGAACAGTTACCACCCCTGATATTTTATTGGACGCATCATATAACAGGCTATACACATCAACGTGGTTACCCCGCCTGTAACTCTGTAGACACCAGACACTTGTAGCATTTAATAGTTCACATAGTTCAGAGGCCTGTAAAACAAGACCTTTAAGGCGTAGGAATCTTGCATACATTTCAGCCACGTGGTGCCTCAAAACAGTTCTAGGGCCCATGTATAAAGAACCCCAGTTGTATCGGAATACAGAACCGTATTCATCACACGCTGACATCTTGATGGTGCTACGAATTACACTTTGACACATCCGTGCATCTTGAAATCTCGGTACATCAAAACGCCACAGCCGGGGTGGGGTGTTTACCGCTATTCTCGCCTTCTGCATCGCGTATAAAAGTTTTTCCCCACACAGCCGTACAGGCATCAGCTAGCTCTACACACGTCCGGTTTTTCCTCCAGAAACTTTACCTTAGAAACAACGGTACACATATAAGGAGCAGTATTATTGTGTTTTCATCTTTTTAAAAAACAAGCTTTTGCGGAACCGGACACCTCTGCGGGTTACTCCTCAGCCTGTACAGGTTAGAAAAGTCTCTCTGTATTAAACGGGTTATATGGTTTCTAAAAATCACAGGGCCTGCCAGGCGTAATGATCTCATTTTTTTCTCAGGCTTGCGACACGTTTGAATTTCCAAGATTGTTTTTGTTAGCAGGCCCCCCACACTCGCATGTACACGCATACCCATGGTTTTATAAACCCTTTTAAGCATCTGATAAACGTTATATGACTTCAACATCTGACATATCACCCGTATTGCTACAGATTGATAATTCGGGAGTAAACAATCATGAGCATCCTGTTGCGGGTATCCGTATTTATGCCCTTCACACCATCGGTAATAGTCCCGCTTCAAACACGTTTTCACAACAGTCGCCGCAAACGCTTGAGCCGTTACAGTCTCCAAAAGGGTTATATTATCATCTTCTTCCTCATCAGAACTTTCAAAACGTTTCAAAGTATCGCATTTCTTACACTTATCACCGACTGGGAATGCTGAACTTTCGATCCTTTTTGAACAGCACACACAATAATAATTGACGGCGTTAAACGAGTTGTTCAGGCCCAGAGTTCCGTTATGGTTATCTGGCGTTTTCTGCAATTCAAAAAAGAAAGAAGTTTAGCTCTTGAGCATGTGTTTTCACAGTTTTTTTTTTCTTTTTCACACACACAAACACCCACATCGTCATACTTCATTACTTACCATAGCCAATGTTTCAGAACCAACATCTTCCAGCATAGAGGAGCTAGTAACGTCCATAAACAGCTTGTCTTCATCGGATGCTGTGTCTACCGTCGAGGTTATTGCGGCCTCTGGAAACAGTTGCTCTAAAACATTCAGATCTTCATACGGGGTCTCCTCCAGAGCCTTAACAGCCTCATCCATATCCACATAGTCTGCATCGGTGTAGGCGTCATCCACACCGGAGTCGATGACACCCGGCTGTTTCCCACTCCCAAGATTCAACATATCAAAATGCTCACATAATGTATCCATAGCTGCTTCGTCATCAGGACCCCCATCGACGGATAGCGCCGGTGCCGGCGGACTTTCAGGGCTGTAATATTTTTGAAGGGTTTTCAAATCCTCAGCAGCTGTATTGTCCTTAGAGTAGTAGCTGTAGCGCTTCATAATTCCTGGTATTGAGGTCTTTTGAGTTTTCGTTTTTTCCAAGGCTTCAGGAACGGCTTGTACATCCCCAATACGTATCTGTATATATACACCCTGCACGCCACACCCCACCCTTCAAAACCCCGCCCCACATTTCCGGTTCTTTGGAGGGCATCCGGAGGAAGTCCCCTTGGGGCCCCAACCCTTGGGGGGACCTTCCCGATAGCCCCCATTATGTCACATCCGGTGGGACACCCCCGCTAAGGACCCAGGGCCTGTTAAACACACCTACATCACTTCCGGGACAGGATTTTGCCCAGACAGAACTTCCGGGGGAAGCCTCAGGGGGCCACGCCCCGGATATGACATCATAGGGACCGGATATCCCACCCTAAAGGGGCGTGGAAAGCTGTCAAGGCTCGTTTGATGAGGAAAGGTATCATTGTATACTACTATCATTCAAAGGTGGAAAGCACCATTTTGGTTAGAGAGCGTGTTTAAACAAAGTCGGTTGTGAAATGTGAATAACCATAATTTTAATAAAAGCGGGAAATGCTGTTCATGCCAGACCTTCATGGTGATTAGTGTTCTGTTTCAGTCACAGTTCTAAGTTTCAGTGGTGCAGACCCCAACAGTGCTCGGAAAAAAGCTGTTTTGACATTGGCTATTGTAGCCTGATGAATAAACTATAGCCAACTTAGCAATGTGGCATTGTGGGTACCAACATCTTGGCACTTTCAGACTTAATATATTAAAAGAAAATGGGTTAACTTCAAAGAATGAGGTATTTGCTGAATCCTTGGAGGGCCCATGCTCGCTCACATCAGTCCCAAACGTGCATTTTGTTAATCTGAGCTATTGCCTACTTACATGGCTTTTGAAACTCAATCTATATCCATATATTAAATGTGAGTTCTCCTGCAAGGCATTCATCCAGATGATTCATTACTTTAGGATTATTTCCAGTCAACATACGTAACAAAACCTTTGTTTAAAAACAATCTGACACTGAAATAAAAAAAGGACCTACTCGCCACAGCCAGAATCTTGCCAAACTGCGTAGCATCATTGAAGCCATCTTTATTTCTCTTGCTATGTTTAAGCAGGACCCTGGATTACAGGCTCATGTTGTTACTCACTGGTTCCCGTTTTTGTTTGAATTTGTTTGCTCGGTTATTTTACCCTCTGCCCCTATTTCTCATGGCTAAGTTAGGAAATGCCATCTGATATTTTCCTGAAAAAGGGCCTTTTCAAGTTAGGTGTCCAGTGTGATGGCAAGATGTCAGGCGAGGATTGGGAACTGTTAAGTGCTGTGACATGCATAACAAAAATCCTACTGGCCCTCTTTGAATGAGAAGGCTTGAGGAGATCGACTGCATGCTGCGGGCACGACGTATCTGGTAATATTGATTCCATGGATGTTAAATCCCCCTTCGCTGCCTGAGTTTAAACAGAAAGTTTCAGCCACGGCGACTAACACACACAAACTCTCACGGGTGTGCTGCTGCTGTGAAAGGTCAGCAAGAGCCACAGCTCTGTTACCGGAGCCCCAAGTGTAAATACAAGCACGCCCAGAGGGAAACCGGTATTCCAGGATGGCGGACCAGGGGTTTAGAGTCTCCTTCCATGAACAAACAGGAAATGCTACCCACAGCTCCCATGCACCTAAATCTCAAACCCCAAATACAAGCAGCCCAAATCATTACTCCCATGCTCGTAGAAAGTTGTTTCATTTTTCAGAATGGTATATTCTGCTCTGGAGTCATTGATAACATTGATCTGATTTCTGGTATTTAGGCACTCTCTGAAGGATCTATTAGTGCCCTTCTCCAATATTTCTACTCCTGCTCTTTAAGCTTATCAGAGAGTGAGTGTAACTATTCTCGCTTAATCTTGTTCTTTTTTGATCCCTTGTCTACCAGTGTTTGTCGTGTCCGTGTTTTGACTAGGCAGTCAATTCCACCTTCGGCCAGTAGGTGGCAATGGTGGATAATCAATTGCCACTTCAGCAATGTCTGTTCCAAAAAACAATGATGAAGTAGAGCTATGAGGATAGCTCATTGGCAATGCTTCAGTCTTGGAAAGAAAACAACACAGAACAATAGGTGATCGGAACATAATAATGGAGCAGGGGGTGGGAAATCACTGGAATCCCTAAATATAAGACTACAAGTGACAGCCCCATAACACAACCTGCTCGCTAAAGGCCTTTTAAATATTCCATTCTCGTAAAGCGCTGCCCATCGCACCAAACACAAAAGATATTGTTTTAGTATAAAAAGATGTGCTACGCTTTTCTTACCTCTCGGGCAACTCAACCTTTGTTGTCAAAGTCAGTGTGAAGTTGACTCTTGCCTGTTATCTTCCTCTACAGACACATTCCAATGTCTACAAAACAGACAAAGAGCAACTGATTACCCACAGCAATGTGCTTAAGTGGCTGGATATATCTGTCCCACCGGAACGGGTAGGAGAAATATTACTGCCAGCCACTTGCTAATAACCAGCCCTGCAATCAGGGACAGCGTCAAGGCCTTTCAATCTTTTCAGTTGATAAGGGCCATGAGCCTCAAGGATGTCCCCAGCAACTGCCCCATGTTGCCAGTTTGCAGTGTTATGTATATTTATCTATATATACTTTTGTTTTGGGGCTTAATGCCGTACAAGCTGCATTTGCAGGAGCCCTTCTGGCTGTCACTTGCCTTGGGGTATACACCTCGTTGCCTTTTCACACGGGTTCCTCCACAGCAGGCACTTGCTGACATAGGATTTATATAGGATTCATGGCTTTTCAGTGGGTATTATTGTTTCAGCTTCCTGCTGCCTGGCCGTTTAATGATAATTGGTGGCTGTTAATCCCCAGATTATTTCTTTGTCATTTCATTGGGTAAAATTGATGTGACATCTCCTGTGATTTCATCATATGCTACTTACTATTTTTGAAACTGGTCTCAGAATGTTGGCATGTCACAGTCTTAGATTATCTAGATGGATAGCAGTGTGCTTTAAAACAGCAGTTATCTGCCATACAAAGATGTTCCAAAATGGACCAGGTTTCACTGGAACCCTGGCTTTCAGTCTCGTGATTAAAGTGCTTGTGGCACCTTAGTCACGAGACTGAGGGAATACTTAAAGGCCTTCTGCAGCACCATGCTGTTATTAGTGCGGGCCTGGGTGCTTAGAAAGTGGCAATTATTTCCACCCACTTTCTAAGCACCCAGTCTCCGCACTAATAACAGCATGGTGCTGCAGAGGGCCTTTAAATATTTCTTCAGTTTTGTGATTAAGGTGCCACGAGCACTTTAATCACGAGACTGAAAGCCAGGGTTCCAGTGCACCCTGATCCATTTTGGAACGTCTTTGTAGTGGAACGTTTTTGTAATGCCCATCAGGCCACCATAAGGTGACCAAATTTAAAAGGCAAAAAATGGGGACAGGGCAACTAACATAAAAGTAGGACTAACTCTTGAAAGTGGCTGTTAAGGCACTACACTTCAGTAGCTTTTTGGCGGAGAAGGGGGTTTAAGTGTTACTATTCAAAGAAACACATATCATAATTAATTTAGTTCAAGCTAACACTATCTTAACTTGTAAAATGAAGCATTTCTTCTGTGCGAGATTGTACATTCCTGCCTGCCAGCTACAAAGACCTACTACAAAAAACCGGGACCACTGCAGTTTCCAATGGGAACATAATCTTCAGAAAGGGGGACAGAGCACCACATTACGGGGACAGTCTTGGCAAAATCGGGACGGCTGGTCACCCTAGGCTACCAACATAGCCTGCTTGCAGATGGCATTTTAAATATTCTTTCAGTCTCATGATTAAAGCGCTTGTGAAACCTTTAATCACGAGACTGAAAGAAAATGTAAAGGGGCCTCTGCAAGCAGGATGTGTTATTAGTGCGGGACTGGGTGCTTAGAAAGTGGCAATAATTATTTCTCCCGCGCATCCGGGCGTGAGGGATATTTTATACTGCCACTTTCTAAGCAGCACTTTCTAAGCAGCACTCGGGCTGGGTTCATACATTGATACACTGTCAGTGCACCTCTGAGCTTGGTGCCATAAATCATATCGCAGTTGTGTGACATGATTGATAAATTAAAAGGCAAACCAGCTGTATCGTATTGCAAATTGCGATACCGCTTATTTTATGCCTTTGAAGGGTGATAAACGTGTTAGAAGCGGGATCTCGACTGGGAAGAAACGTTGCTGTTTTGGCGCTGGACGCACATAAAGCATTTGATGATGTAAATTGGAGTTATCTGGTTCAGACCCTGGAAACTTTTCGGCTGTGTCCAAACTTTGTGCGCATGGTAATGGCAAATTATCAGACTCCATGCACAAGATTGAGAGTTAATGGCCTACAGTCGGATACAATTCCAATGCCAATACATTGCGGCACTCGTCAGGGTTGCCTGCTGTCTCCCTTAATTTTTGCTCTCACCATGAAACCACTGGCAGTCTCCATTCGTTCAAAGGTGGCGATTAAAGGCATCACGATTCATGATGAAGTTCATAAGCTGGCGTTTTAAGCCGACGATGTGATGGTATTCTTGGAATCAGAGGAGTCCTCGATCCCGGCCTTTATTGCGTCACCCACATGCTTTGAGATTCTCTCAGGCTTCAAAATTAACATGGCCAAATCAATGGCACTAAATATATCAGAGTCATGGCTCGAGATTCATGCCCGTTTCAATGGGCCGAGACATCAATAGAATATGTGGGACTTAGCATCACATACACATATGGTGAGCTATAGCAGGGGAATATCCCAGAATTGTGAGAAAAGGCTTTGAGATTATTGAAGGCCATGTCCCTTCAAGAGACATTGTGGCTAAGGAGAATAGCAGCAGTCAAAATAGCATTGGTGCCGAAGCTGTTATATGTGTTCCAGGCATTGGCGATACCGATAGTGCCCAAATAGGTGCAAATAATACAAGGGGCCATATTTAAGTATATATGGGCCAAGAAGCTTCCCTGAGTGCCCGCGAAAGATACTGCTAAGAGCGACTGATCAAGGGGTCTAGGTGTTCCAGAAATATACCAGTAACTGTTAGCGGCACAAATTGGTCATATGCTGATCTGCCTGGGGTCCCGGGATCCCAAGATATGGCAGGAGTTGGAACAGGGAGAGTGCTCTTTTCCTCTGTTCCATATACCATTTGTGTCCCCTAGCAGGAAATCGAGGGTAGGTAGTCTCCTTTCTACATCCCGCTATATGATTCAATACTGGGATAAAGGGTGTAGGTGGCTTAAAATCAGGCAGAGACTGAACCCCATCTCACCAAGATCTCAGAACCCGGATTTTACACCAGGTCTTACTAAAGCCAGTTACATCAACTGGGAAACACGCAAACCCCTAAGCCTGGAGAAACTACATGATACGGACGTCCCCTCACATTTGATCAATGCAAAGAAAAGTTTCAGCTAGCTGAGAAGGAGCTTTTCAGATATATTCAACTAAGATACTGGATCACAAACAGGGAGGTGAGAGCAGCAGCCCCCAGGAAGCCTAGAGGTTTCGAACTGCTAGCGTCAGAAGGAACAGACTATAAAAGAGTCTCCCAATCCTACAAATTGCTAGACACAGAGGCTGCCTCAGCTGTTTATCCGTACATGACGAGATGGAAGCAGGAACTGGGAGTCCTGAGAAATTGGCTTGAATATGGGGGATGTATGCAGACACATTCCAGATGTACTAATAGACGGGAGAATTCAAACAATGTGTGCTAGAAATGGTACCTCACTCCAAATAGACTGCATACGATTTATCCCGAGAGAGATGGTGTAGGGAAGTGGTTAATACGGGGCATATGTGGTGGAAGTGCCCGATAATCCAGGCATATGGGAAGGAAATCCTGGCTAGGATTAATGGCATTAGCAGTATTCAACTCCCATGGACACTCTGGTGGTAGTTCTGGGCAGTCCGGATGAGTAAATACCCAGTGTTCGAGATATATAGCGACATTGATGACTCAGCTGCTGAATGCGGCACGCCGGACTATAGCTCAGATGTGGAAGATGCCTGAGGTTCCCCCTATAGCATGCTGGTGGATAAAGATTTGGGGCACACTAGCTATGGAAAAGATCTCAGCAATATTAACCGACACGTGTCAAATGCTTAGACAGGAGGGTGCCCTTCATAACATATGTGCAGGACAGGGAACAGATGTACCACAAGCCTCAAATTCTGTGCAACATTTCACTCCTCTGAGACCCCACTGTTGTATTTACAAAAAGATTATAATCCCAGACCTGTTAAAGAGGGCCAACCTCAGGAGGCTTGGTCGTATAATGGCTGTAAATTCATGCGCTAGCCATTCATCACCCGAAACCCTGGAATCTCATTGTATATTTAGCCTTGAGGTGTTCTCCATTGTTTGTCTTATTATTATTTGCTTATTGTGTTGTAGGTAACTGATTATGTTAAATTAATTTGATTTATTGTTGATGTTGAAGTACAAAATGTAAAACTGGAGAAATAATGCTTGATAAAACAAAGAAAACAGAAACTACTTCACATCAGACTCCCTTCCTTCTAATCATAAGTTCACAAAAAGTAAAGAAAAATATTTCCTAATACGAAAAACAAGGAAAACGCCATTTAAACACACATTTTTTGAGTTCTAAATGAGTTGCCTTCCTCTTCCCTAACAGTTGTGTGTTAGCACCTTGATGCCTTCGGACCATAGCTGCGTTTTGTAAGTCTGTATACATACACACATACATATATACAACCGCGCATAATGCCCTCATGGCAGGCCGTAAAATGAACTGGTTGAGTCACCACTTAAACACGCAATCGTGTCAAATACAAGACGCCAGCGCACATAAAACATCACTAACTTCACGCGCATAATGTCCCCTTGCTGGCCTACGTGGCCATGTTATGTCATGTTACTGACTTTTCTAACGTGTACGTTCACCCAAAGGGCATCATGGCGCGAAGATTCCCAGATCACAGCCCGCATTAGTGAACTAAAACAGAAATGTTTTCAAGGCCCGCCGGAAAAGGAGGCGATTTTCCATCCCTCCAAGGCCACAAGCAGTTTCATTCCACAGTTTGGCGGCCGCAAAAGAAAAAGGATGGCCTCCCACTTGGGACAGTCGAATTTTGGGAATGACGAACAGATTAGCCTCACTGGAGCGAAGTGACTTAACTGGGATGTAACAATGGAATTTTTCCCTAGGGTATTCAGCCCCATGTCCATGCAGGGCCCGATGAACCAGGCTAAGTGACTTGAATTTAATTTTTTGAGCTATCGGGAGCCAATCCAAGGCACGAAGCACAGGGATAATATGGACTCCGTACAAAGAATTAGTGGCTACTCTAGATGCCAAATTTTGAGGTAACTGTAATCGATGAATGGTACCCAAGGGTTGAGCCAGGAACGGAGCATTACAATAGTCTATATGACTAGTTATTAATAAGGATAATACCAGCAGGCGGGGAGGAAGGAAGGAAGGGGAGTACCTTCCGAAGGACTCTCAGCAGAAAGTGTCCCCGTCTTACATACTGCACTCACCTGCGGACACATGGAAATAGAGGATGAAAGCAGCACCCGCAGATTTCTGATAACCATCACCGGGACAGGAAGCTCACCAAGTGTTGAAGGCCAGTGAGCGAGTCCAAAGAAAAGATCCAGGAGAACCCAGCACCAGGACTTCCATCTTGTCCCCGTACAGTTTCAGCCAGTTTGCATTCATCCACTCTCCCACTGCAGAAAGACATTTGCACAGCCCTGACGACCGCCCAGCCTGGTCCAGTTGGACCAGCACCTGGATATCATCGGTGTGGTAGTAACACCTGAACCCATGGGAGCGGATCAGGCGAACTACCGATTGAACATAGATATTAAAAAGCATGAGGGACAAGGCAGAGCCTTGAGCAACACCACAGGTGAGGGCATATGCTGTATATAGAGAAGGTGAAACCAACAGTGAACGGCTCCTCTCAGACAGAAAACAGGTGAACCATGCCAGGACAGACCTGCAGAGGCCAGTAACTAGCATGGAGATCAGGATGGAGTGGTCGACAGTGTCGAAGGCGGCTGACAGATCTAACAGAATCAGGGCCCCCACTCCACCAACATAGTTAGATCATCAACCACAGACACCAGGACACTCCCTGTGCCCTGCCCCGGGCAAAATCCAGACCGAAAGAAGTCAAAGAATAAGGATGTTTCCAAAAAAGAGGAGCGCATAGGTGAAACCCGTAATTCAAGTAGTTTCATAGAGAAAGGGCGAAAGGAAATCGGGTGAAAATTAGCTAACACTGATGAGTCCAGGGACAGTTTCTTCAATAGGAGGAGGACTGTTGCTTGTTTCAGTTCAGCTGCAATTGAGCCTGACTGACAAGCATGGTTCACAGCATTAGTGACAAAAGGCAGCATGACTGGCATAGTTTTTTTTTACCATAGCCAACGGAATTGGTCATAGGGGGCAGCTGACTTAAGCTGACAAACAGCCTGTGCAGCGTCATCTGCTGAGAAAATAGGGAAATCTGACCACACATGTGTGATATTCTCAGTGGGCGTCAGAGGGAATGAGATTGCTCTAAAAGGCCTCCTCATAAAGATAGTTTGCTGAATGTTTTCTACTTTAGAAATAAAGGAATCAGAAAGGGAATCACATAATTCCTGAGTGGGCCGGACCCCTGAGGTAAAGTGGAAAGTAGACGAGAATTATTCCACCACCGAAAAAAAGTTCCTTGGGCTGGTTCAATGCACATTCCACTTTCTGGATAAAAAATGCTTGTTTGGAAGACAGGATGTCTTTATGGTAACTGTTGACAATTGATCGCAATGTGGCTTTCTCGGACAAAGCCATAAGATCGCCGCCATTTATGCTCCGCTTGCCTCACAAGCAATTAAGAGGTTTTCAGATGGCCGGTGAACCAAGGCTCAGAAGGAGTCCTGCGTGCCTGCATCAATTTCAGCGGGGCTACCTGATCAGCTACCTCTTTATAAATAAGCAAAACGGAGGACAAATGAATACTAGTGGAGCCCTTACATTTGTCCAAGATTAACAACAGTAGGCTTCGAGGGTCCACCTGTCATGTCTCCGTTCTGGCGCTGGTCTTGGCTGCGCCGCAGGGGACTATGTTGCATCCTTCCTACTCCAAGTTCTTCTCCCAAGATGGCCACCGCATTTCCTCCCACTGTTAATCCTTCCAACTTACTAGCCTATGCGGGAGTCCCCGCTCAACGCACGCTGCGTCCCGCTTATCAGCAACGGAGGACTATGGAGCCGCGTGTCGCTACTCCAGCATCTGATGCTCGACAGTTCGCGTCTAGGTACTGTGACTCGTTCTTTCCCTTCTATTTACATTAGGACTCTCGTCCCTTTTTTGTGGCCGATACGAACGGGTGCAGCCGGAGACAGCCTTTCTCCTCTGTCCATCTTTCAGGCTTCCGACAGAAGTAACAACATTCAAGGAACGGTAAGCGTTTCCCCGCGCTACTGTTTAGCCCTTCCTTCGCTGCTGTCAGACTTACCCTCTCCTTTGCTCCGATCGCTGCAGGCTCCTGCACATTTCAACCCGCCGCGGCTTCCGGATCTCAGCCGGTTGCGCTGACACAGATACAACAACAACACAGGTTATATACATTAACCTCCTGTCTCCTTGCTCTCAATTACCTCTGAAGTGACAGCAGTCCAGGACATCCACCAAGACGCGAGGGTTAAAGCATGAGACAACTCTTCCGGTTCCACTACTGAAGCCAGAAACACATCGCTCCCAATTCCTGTGTCCAGGGTTTTCTTCCCCAGAGGGTTTCCTTGGGTCCTCTGTCCCCTCTGTGCCTTAGCTACGGTCGAGGTGTACAGGATTCTCAGGGAGATTTCTCACCATCGGCTGCTTAGTTTTATCCAGGTTAGTGGATATTTTTTACCTATCTGTTAATCACAAGGCCTTCATAACACCATTATGACACCACCGAGCACCAGTTACATCTCTTCATCAGCGCCGGTGATACTTTGCTAGGTACTGCCAACCTCCTTATCTTAAAAGGAAATAAGGCTATGGTTAGACCAGATCACTTGCTTAAATGACATAGCCGCAATACTATCTACCACTGAGAAAAAAAAACAAGTCCAAAATCCCACCCTTCTTGTGAGTAGCCTCGGCTATAGATTGATGGAGGCCCAGATCCAGCAACGCCACGCAAAACTGTGCTAATGTGGGTGAAATAGGACAGTTAAATCGCGTATTAAAATCGCCAAGCACCACCAGTTTCGCATATTTGACCTGAAGAGCAGCCTCCAGGTCTAAGAATGGATTCAAGAATGTTTCATAGGGACCAGGTGGCCGGTACACCACTAAGAAATGCAAGGCACTTGATGTTGACACCATATGGCGAACTAATAATGCTTCCATCTTCAGTTTATGATCTAGTGGAATCACAGAAAACTGAAGGGTACTTCTAAAAATGACTGCAACACGCACCCCTCCCACCCCACCAGGGTGGGGAGATAAACAGTCCAAACTAATGATATTGTAATCAGTTGGAAGTGACTGGACAAGGGCTGGGGCAGATACTTCTGATAGGCATGTTTCTGTCACAAATCCTACATCCCAAGAACCTTCCGACAGAAGGTCATGAATAAACATAGCATGAGTAGGTAAAGACTGCAACTTCATAAGAAATGAGTTCAGTAGGCTATACTCTGCGCATGCTGCAGTGCCATTATTGGCAGAATAGTGCCTATAGGTCGTAGATCAAGCAGGGATTCCCTAGAGTGCAATTTACCCACCATGGTCCCCGGCCCGTCTGACCTGTCCTTGCCCCAGACAGACCCAGACGGGCTTAACTTTGGTGTACTTCGGCACGACAAGCCCTCACCCTCTGCACTCGATCGCTGCTCTGTCTGCTGAAACGACACATAAGCTAAATTCCGTATTACCAGAGCCAATCGGCTCCTACTACTAGACAGTGAAGGCAGACTACCCCCACTAGCTTGTGTGTCAATCAGAAAGCAAAGAAAGACCTGCACACCCGAGCCGAGCCTTTGTGTAGGATGGAGGCCAGGCACCCTCTGCCAGTGCCTGACATACAAGGAAATGACAATTTAAAAGGTAATAAATAATTAAAATATAATCGCTACGGGGTAGCATGCGTGCGAGTAGGTGGAGCTCAGTCAAACGTGGCAGGCCGGGAGAACCGGTGCTTTAAAAGGAAAGTAAACTTGTGAGGGAGTGTTAAATAAAACTAAAAGCAAAAAGATTTGCATACTATTATGAGCCACACCCCGTAATATGTGAAATGTCATGATATGTACACCGAACAACACTTGACTTCAACAATCTAATTCGCTAAGCTAAGGCATATATAATCTCACCAGCCTAACAGTTCACTCACCGCTTACAGTATGAGTAAGCAGTATCTCAGTAAACACTACGAAGAACATAAACACCTTAAAACTCTCCTATTGTCCCCCTTGCTAAACATATAATATTGCCAAACATACACATTTATGAAAGGCACACTTACTAATCACAGGATACATTGCCTGGATGCAAACTCGCCAAGTTCCCATGAGCAATATTCAACCCTTTGCTGATCACTGTCAAAGTAAGACAGAATCTCAAATCACACACAAACACATATATATTTCCTATGTAAGTCGTATTCTCCAAACAATACATTTTTCTACTGCCCACATAAATGTTCTGGACGCAGATCTTTATATACTGCCAAATAACAACATCTGATGCCAACAGCAAGAGATAATACAATACATTCGCCAGAACCCTAGTTTTTATTTGCTTGTTTAAATGCGATTTCCTTGAAAACGTTCGATAGATTCGGATCCAGTTCCTTCAAGGTAATCAAGTAATTATTTCCTGGAACATTCAGAATTTCCTAGCATATCAAGCAGACCCTCAAATGTGCTGCTAACAAGTCTTCTTCCTCCGAACAAACATGTAGAATCTCTGAACGGCCACTGCATAATTCGTTCACTGCTGCACAGTACTTTGGAAACTAATGTGCCTTTAATGATTTCTTCTCTGCTTTACTTTACTTTTACTTTATTCAATTTACATAGCGCAGACCATGGACCCAGAGGCTTAAGGGCGCTTGACAAAAACAAAAGACACATTAAACATAAATTCAGGGGGGTGCATCAGCTAGTCAGGAGTAACTGCAGTCCTCTATTACAGACATTAGGAGAACAGAAATGTCTTCAGTTTATTTTTGAAGACCTCTATAGCTTCTATGCTTCTTAGCTCCAGATGTAGGTCATTCCATGCCCTCGGGGGACACAGGCATAGAAGGCTCCATTAATGGCTTTCTCTGTTTTACATTTAGGGATCATCAACTGATCCTGCTTGCTTGACCTTAATGTTCTACTGTTGGTTTTATTCACATGCAAGGCTTGGAGGTAACCCGGCATCTTCCCCTGTCTACACTTTTGCGTAATGACCAGGAGGCCAAAGCAAATTCTTGCTTCAATCGGCAGCCAATGAAGAGCACTTCTAGCGGAGGCGACATGATCTCTTTTAGAAAGGCCCATAACAGCCCTAACAACGCCATTTTGCGAAACCTGTAGTCTTTTGCAGAGCGATTTATTGATACCCATTAGTAGGCTGGAACAGTAATCTATTCTTGAGCCAAAAATTGCTCTGACCAGGGTCTCTGCATTGGGTTGTGAAATAAGAGGCCTAATGTGTGCAAGTACTTTTGTATAATACGCACATGAAGCCACAATCCCAGTGACATGCGGTTCCATAGTAAGATGTCGCTCAAAGTTGACCCCCCAGTGTTTTGACTTTTTTGACGGGATACTTTTTATCCCACCAATCTCAAAACTGTCATACATGGGGCCTAATTTCTGGATCGCATGAGGACAGCCAACCACCACCAGCTCTGTTTTACCCTTATTCAGTGCAGGTTTGTTAGTCACCATCCAGGTCGCAATAATACCATAGATCATATTAATCAAAATTTCATCCTGTGTATGATTGCCAGACAAGGGGATCAGACACTGAGTATCATCAGCGTAATTTGTGAAGTTTACCCCCTCGTGGGCTAACATAGCAAAAAAAGGGACTCTGAACAAATTATATATATATGGCGAGGTACATGATCACTGTGGGACCCCAAAATGAATGCAAATAGGTTTTGCGTCTGCTTCTTGGTAGAAAGAAGCAGAGGGCGCTTTCATCACTTAGGCCCATCTTTACATCCATCTTGTTACATTTGTACTCCGGATGCTCTACACCACCAACGCACACATCATTGCTCCATTTTCTTCGGCCCATGTTAACTTCTACCTCAACATGTTCTGGGCAACGGTACTCTTGAATGCACGATGACAACCCGATTTCACCACAAACGCTCAGCTCTTCAAACAGGTTGGAGATCCTGGTTTCTTGCTCGGCCCTCGAATGTTACATCATCCTCTTCTCGGCAACAGTTTCCTCCGCCCGCCACACAGCACAGGGCAGCACAGTTATTCACGGACCTGCAGCGACACACGAACACCAGACTGAAGGCACCTGCCGCCCTACTCACTAATGGTCTTTCAGTTTTCTCCAGCTGGTCAGAATACAGCTGTGTCGTTTGCACCAGAGTCATGGGTGGTGGCTCGTTCTGGGGGGCGAGAGTCAGACTTAATCACTGCACTCCCTGCCACAGTCCCGCAGAGTCTTTTTTCCTCTATGCCAATGTTGTGGGGTGCTCAGGGCTCCAGGGGACACCCTGAAGCCAGACGATCACGTAGACAAGACATAGTGGTGGCATCACCACAACAGACTACTGCCCACTACACATAGCAATCCAGACCTAGAAATACTGCGTAATGGGGTGTTTCGTGTCCTCCTTGGTATTCCTTTTTAGTTTGGGCTATTAGGTGGGGCTGAAAGCGCTACCTTAAAAGCCGAAACTGTTAAGAGCTTCAAATATGGACTTTGAATGAGGGTCTGTAATGCTTTTCCAATTTAGATGATATTTGAGGAGGGATACACAGTTGTAATCAATCCCATTCCCTGCCCCTACGCAATGTAATCTCTATGGCTAATCCCACCCATTCCTGCCCATATCGGAACTCTTTGATTTTGTGTGAGCTCTATCATGGAGGCAGCCATCTTGGATGACTGTCTCTAAGGAAGCTCTATGGAAACAAGTTGGCCATCTCGGAATGGTAAATATACCATGCAGCTTCCAAATAAAATGATAAATTGTTTCAAGTAGCTAAAGTAATTTGAATTTTGCGAGCTTGTTTTGATTCGCAGATCAATTGGGGGATAGTTTTGTTAAGCTGCCACGATGGTGGCTTGTTTTTTTGCTTGGGCGATACAGGGAGCAACACTGAGGCAGGTGGTCCGAACATGCTGTTACAGCGTTTGGACGAGACTCCTAGTAAATGCTCGTGGCACCTCCTCTTTCTGGAAAACATTCATATTTTTTCTCATGCTCTTTCCATTCCAGCCACTAAACAACAGACAGCAGAGTTTAGCAAGGTCTCTGTGGGCAGGGCGGATTGGCATTGCTGGAAGTCCACTTTGAGTGCCCCTGCTCGCTCGCCCTCTATTCTTCTCCCACCCCACCTCCCCCCCTGCTTCTCTTCTTGGAAACTCGCTGCTTTTGGGGCTTACTGCCAAGGCACAGCGAGATGAGACTGCCCTGTGCCAGGTGGGTACAGGAGCCAAAGCACTGAATGTTCCAGAGACGACACACTGCATCCCCTGAGCCGCACCCAGCTTGGGACTGATGAGGATTCGGAGGATCAGGTAGGATTTTACAGGCTTGGTGTTGACGTAAAGGTCTGCCTATGCCCGATGCAGCGTTTCAATCGTCCCCTAAGTACAGTGGCACACTCAGGTCTCTAAAGGCGGCTTTGTGTTTTTGCTGCCTTCAACACAATATTAAAGATTGAGGTACGCCTTTCACTGTAAGGGTTGGCCACCAGGGTTGTTTTTATAATATTAGAGATGTTGTAAATAAAACGCCCAATGTTGGATCGGATTTCTGTAGTGCTTGTCGCACAGTGGTGGAACATGTCTTTGCAGCGCCTCTTTTGTGATGGTTAACCAGGAAAGATGGAACATGAATACGTGCCCTTTTGAGAAGACTTCCAGAACACCCCATTTTAGAATGGTATTACCTAAGTGTGTCCTACTGTTGGTGACAGGCCATGCACTCAGTGTTTGAAAATTATTCTTAATACAAGGACACATTGCCACTCAAGCTCTTATTATTTATTCTCCTGCTAACTCTGAACCAACAGTTGTGTAGAAAGCATACTATATAGGAGAAAGTACACATACGCTGCTTGTAATCTGTTGCAAACGTTTATTTGTATCCTTGTAATACAGTTGTTTTAAATGGCACATTTGTGGTTCAAATAAGTAGTAATCCACAGATTTATTTATTTATTTTGCAATATGTATAGCGTCCCTAACCCAGAGGCATCTAGGCGCTGTTCTTACAGAGGATGAAAGTAAATAATACAGTATTTACAGAGTTGCATTTATACATGACAGATAGTATGATGACATGATCTAGTATATTACATAATCTTAGGAATGAGTGTTACTTCTGTAGCTATCTTACTGACTGAGGAACATGATTTAGTTACATGTTTCCTGTGTAACAAGTCGGGTTTTCAATTGTTTTCGGAAAGTCCAGAAAGGGTCTTCAGAACGTAATTTGGCTGGTAGGGTGTTCCACTGTCTAGCAGCTATTGTTGGGAAGCTGCTTCCCCCCGCTTTCTGTAATTTGAATCTCAGTGTGGCTAGCAGATGCAAGTGTGCTGAATGCATGGGCCTGTTCGATTGGGATCTAGAGACTTTGTCTGCAAGGTAGGTAGGAGCTGACTTATGTAGGCCTTTATGTGTCAGGGTGAGAGCTTTGAAGACGATGCGCTCTTGAACAGGTAGCCAATGGGCATTCCTTCTTGTCGTGGAAATGTGAGAGTTTTTAGGTATGTTTAGGGCTGCTCTAAGGGCGTTGTTTTGTATCACCTGCAGTTTTATGATATTGTGGTTCTTCGTGCCAGCGTAGAGGTCATTGCAGTAGTCCAGTCTGAGTGCTCTGGCCATTGTGATACAACTGTCAGGAGACAGAAAGGGTCTGCAAGCATTGATTTGTTTAGATGTGTAGGCTGGTGCTGATGCAGTGGCATTGACTTGTTTGGTTAAAGTAAGGGATGAGTCCAGGTAGAAACCTAGAGTTTTTACTTCTTTAGAGACCTTTATGATGCTGCCATCTATGTTGAAGGCTTTAAAGGAGTCATCAAGTTTATTAAGACGGAATTGGGAACCTAGCAGGAGACGTTCAGCCTTTTCATTGTTCAAGCGTAAACCATGGTGGGCCATCCAGGTTTGGATTGTTAGATAGATAGCGTTGAGAGAGGCTGAATCAATCTTATGAGAGCCAGAGATGGGAACTGTATAGTTAGTGTAGGTGACACACAAGTCGTCGAGGCGGTCAAATATGGGTTTTGTACAAATATTATAGAGTCGGTGAGACACAGGAGCCTTGTGGTACACCACATGTGACCGGGTTTGGCTGTGCTGCTGCACTCTGGGAAAAAGACTCTCATTGTTCTGTCCATGAGGAATGATTGTATCCACTGAATGTCTTTAGGTGAGAAGCGGGCCGCTGATGCTAGATGTCTACATAGTATTTTATGATTGACCAGATCAAATGCTGCAGAGAGGTCGAGTAGGAGGAGCAGGGCTAATTTGGCATTGTCTTTGAACTCTTCCATTTGAATGTTCAAGTCTAGAAGTGCTATTTCCGTCCCATGTGTTGGCGGAAGCCAGATTGTCGTAGGCCAAGGAGGTTGTTAGCTTCCAAGTAATTTTGGATGTGGAGATACGCTACTCTATCTAGTATTTTGAGTAGGAAAGGCACTGTTGTAATAGGTCGATAGTTTGTCGGTATGTTGGGGTCAAGCGAGGGCTTTTTTAGTAGAGGGAGTGCCCATGCATTTTTAAGATTGGTTTGGCAGTACTGTTTTCAAAGGAGGCATTGATTAGACTTGTAATGAAGGGAGTTAGCTCAGATGCGCAGTCCTTGATGACCGCTGCCGGACATGGTTTACCTTGGCACCTTGCCGGTTAGAGGCTGGTGATGATTTTTAGAACTTCTGAATTGGAGACGGGTGGGAATTCGAATTGTGGAACAGTGTTATTACCCACAAGAGTAGTAGTCCGATGAGTTGGTTGGGTAGTGATCATTCTTTAATTCAATTTTGGTTTGTAGGAGCACAATTTTATCAGAGAGTGCTTTCTGGATGTTGGTACATCAGCTTGTGTCTTTGTTGAAGACTTCTAATGGTGGTACAAGGGACGCTAGTTCAATCTGCATAGCAAAGAGTTCCTTTGTTCCTGATTTGGAATTTGTTATTCTCTCATTGTAGGAGGAGCTTTTTGTTTGGAAGATAGCCTGTTTGGAATTATTAGCTGCATTAGCGAATTTTGCTTTGTTTAGTTCAGTTGGTGATTTTTTCCAGTTAACCTCAGCCGTTCTCTTAGAACTTCTCAGAGCTTTTAAAGTCGGCATGAACCACAAGTTGAGGTGAGCTACTGGTTTAGCTTTGCATATGGAGAGAGGAGCTATTTTGTCAATGGCTGCCAGTACAGTTTGGTTGTAGAGGTCAACCATAGTGGAGGGGTCGTTAGTTCCTATGTCTTCGTGTGCCATGATGGGGCACAGTAGTGGTAGGATATTGTTTACTGTAATGTTTCGTTCGTTTCTGGATAGAGCAGCTGGTGCCACTAATGTGAGGTTGATAGACCCTGAGTTTTTGATGATATTGAAGGTGATGAGGTGATGGTCTGACCATGGACAATGGGCATTGGAAGTTATGTCAGTACTACAGTTAAGGTCAGCTAGCCAATCAAGAATACACCCTTTAGTATGTGTGGGGATCTTGATCCGGTGCAAGAAGCCTAGTGCCGAGATAGTGTTGGCGAGGGATAGTGCATTCTTATCCTTAGGATCGTTAAAGCCTAAATTGAAGTCACCCAAAAGAAGAGTTTGGGAACTAGGTTTGGTAATGATCGAGAAGTGTTGGGCTGCATCATCCTCGAATGAGAGTATTGGGCCAGGGGGTGTGTAGATCAAGTGAATATTCAATGTGGCTGTCAGCGTAGGGCAATTTTCACTGAAAGTAATTAGTCAGAGAGTAGAGAGGAATTCAGTAGCTCTTTAATGTTAAAGGTGTTTTTCGCAATGATAGTTACCCCCCCCCTCCTTTCGCCGTGGGTCTATCCGTCCTGAAGATCATGTCGTTTTCTGGGACAGCTAAAGCCAGGGCAGGGCCTGCTTCCACGTGGAGCCACGATTCTGTGATCGCAATGTAGTCAAGATTATTGGTGGTGATTATGTCTGGAATGTCAAGGGCATGTGCGGGGAGGGATCTGGCATTGATGAGGGCCCCTGGATCTATTTGCTAATGCTGTTAGGCACGTGGGCACCTGTGGTGCCTGTCGTTGGACAATGTGCTGTATCAAGTAAACTAGATTCCATGGTGTATCAGTTACAGCTAGAGGTTTGGAGAAGCCTGTCCTTAGTGTTGGCAATGCGATGCTTGGCAGCCTTAGCAGAGAGGTAGGTTGTTCTGCAGTTGTGGTATGCGTTCCTTTTGCTGTTTGAAGGGGTAAAAGTAGGGATAGTGACCCTACTGGGCCTAGTTCTTGAGGTCATTCTATGATTTCTAGAGTTCAGCTGGCAAGGCTGGCTAGGGTTGGAGGTGGGTTACAAGGTCGAGTGTTGGGTGGTGTTAGGGAGAATTCTCTGTTTAGGCTGAATTTCCCTACCTAGTGAGTCCCCCAGCAGCTTTGCTGGATTTCTGGGGTTTAATTTTTTTCTCCTGCCAAGAGTGAGACTCTTTTACCCTCACTCTTGGACATGTTGAAGTGTGTTATCTTGGACAAACCTCGTGTTGAATGGGCTATGGGGTCTTTTACTCCATAGGGCCTCATGTATTTTTGTGATGTGGGTCACACAGCACCCTCTGTGCCGTGACCCAGGGGTGTCCTAGGGACTCCCCAACATAGACTCCATACCCTGGGACTGACTACTGTCTCCCAGGGCATGTAAAGTCACCAAAGACTTTGCTAGTCTTGAATCCTGAACAGAACCAGTACAAACCATCATATTGTGGACGTACTGGCTGGGGCAATTCGATTGCCCCAGGGTCTGTTAGTCGAGGGGGCACGTCTCCGTCCCCCCTGATCGAGTTTTGGCTGGTGGCAGTGGAAACTACTTTTTATATTCGACCGCGAATATTTCCCTATGGGATTTCCCATTGTTTTAGGCTAACACATTTAATTATTTATTTACGGTAGCCTTAAACATACCGCCGGTTTATATATTTATTTTTATAACTCCGGTTGGGACTTTTTGCCAAAACTTGATTCTAAAATGGCGTTGGTGTTCGCCTCTGTAACTCTGACCCAAAGTGGAGCCCTTTGTTCCACTTTTGGCGGGCTTCTCCACAGAAGCCCTCCAAAGTGGTGCCACTCTGTCTGGGGTACTTAGGAGGGGTGGAGGGGGATTTAGGCACCCTGGACTGAGTTACCTTGGTAACTCAAGTCGCACTCCGTCCTGATTGGCCCAAGTGGTGAGCCGCCCGGCTCACCACTTAGCATGTTTGAGTGACAGCTAGGCTGGGTGAATGGGGGCTTGCTGCATAAAAGCAGGGCTTTGGGGACTGGGACTTCAGAAGTCGCCACAGGACCAAGAATCCGACGAGGGAAGAGCTGAGCCGACCTGCTTCGACGACACCACCCGGTGGAGCCCTGCTGAACCGTCTCACCACTTTTTCCCGACGACCGAGGAGAACTCTTAACGGAGTGGCTCCTTCCCTTGACTGGTGGGGACAACCAGTTTTCGCCTTCTTTCCGTTCTTTGAGGTATCTCGTGGCCGCCTTGCCTGTGCCAAGCACCCCGGCAACCGGAATACCACACTTTACCCCCATACCGCGAAAGTCGGTACCAACCCTTTAACCGGAGGACTCCGCGGCTGGTTTCTTCCCGGGCAGTGCAACGACCCTCTTCTTCTGCTCTTCAGCGAGAACTTCTTCTCCCCTGACCGACGTCGAGCCCTGCTGCCACTGCCTGGAACAACTGCCACCGCTGGAGGATCCTTTCCGCTTAAGGTACTGTGTTCCGCCTGGCTTCCCTTGCCACCGACTGTACGGGGTAGATTTAGTCCCCGGCTTTCGAACCTGGGAGTGCCTGGGACACTTTGGCTAAACTTTCTGAGCCACTCTAAACTCTTTTTGACTCTTTGCAAGACTTTGAATCTCTAACTAACAGTGTGATCTTGGGCACATTTTCGCTCCGGCTACTCTAAGAGTGGGCCCTGCCTAGTGACTTTTGCTCACCTGTGACTTTGTGCTTCTTTGAGCCTATTGCAAGTGTTCTGGACCTTAGAGTGGTGTGTTTAACCCATTTCTGCTTTTTCTCTCCCTTTCTTGGAAACTACTAGAGTGTCATCTAACGTTAAGCACTCACCTCTGTTTTAATTAGGTGGTGTTAACCTAGAGTTGTCTAGATAGGAGAAAGGATTGAATCTACTTTCATTATAACTGTGTTTGAAGTGTTTACTATATTTTTGCTAGAGTGTTTTTGTTTTTCTTATGTGTTTTTAAATAAATAACTATATACTTTTGAAACCAAGCTCTGGTCAGTGGTTGCTTGTGCTATTGTGTTTTGGTACATATTGTGTATACTTTGCATACTGCCTAACTCTTCTTGAGAGAAGTCTGACTGCTCAGCCACAGCTACCAGGTAAATCTGGGTGGTACAGACTGCTACCAAAGGGGTTTACTGCTCTACCTGTAGTCTTAAATCTTTTGCAGTGTTCCCCAAGGGAACTGCACAGGTTTCTGCCTAACACTGGTGTACAGCGGTGGGATTTGTATTGAGTATACATTTTATTGTGCTTTAGATACCTTAGTGCAACTAACCACAAAGCTTAGCACTGAAAAAGTAAAACCTCTAACATGTCAGTTATAGAAAGCTATAGTCAAGAGTCCCTGGCAGCCAAAACTGCTGATTGTTTAAGAATGCTCTGTAAACATAAGGATCTCCTGACTAAGGGCAAGAAAATGGAGCTGATTGAAAGATTGTTAGCTAACCAAAGTCTGGGTGATGGTTCAGAGGAACCTACCACTCCAGCAACTGTAGATGACAGTGTTGAAGTTAACATGGAGCAAAATGTTGATGTTTCTGAGGAAGAGTCAGAAGAGGAGGGTGAGGCTGTTGTAACTGTCCCCCCTAGGCCTCTGCCTGCTCTACCTGCTGTGCCTACTGGACCTTTACCAGGTCCCACATTTAGTCCTCAGTACTTTGAACTGGAGAAAATGAAGCTAGAATTGGAGTATAAGAAACTTAATGCTCAAACTGACAAAGAACTAAGGCTAAGGGAAATGGAGCTCAAGTATGACTTAGAAATGAAGAAATTATCTGTTGAGAATGTTTCTCTCTCTGGCTCCTCTAGAAGTTCCAGTCCTAAAAGACCCCGGATGCCTAAAGAATTGGTTGGTATGTATGAGCCTAAGTTGGATGTGTTGGATTGGTTGTCTCTGTTTGAATATAATCATGGGCTCCAGAACATCACAGGAAATGACTTACTCACCTGGTTGTTCTCTAGGCTTCCCCCTGTTGCAACTGATGTGGTAATGGAGATGGGGGAGGAGGATAGGAAGGACTATGAATGTGTGAAACTAGCTTTGATAGCTAGGTTTGGGAAGACCCCTTCCCAGTATCTTAAGAGGTTTAGGAACCTCAAAAAGCATGATGGTACCCCTTGGGCTACCTGGGTGAGTGAATGTTTGAAAAACTTAGAGGGATGGATTAAGGGTTACAAGGTGAACACTTATGAAGGTATGAAGAATTTGGTTATGTTGGAGACTATTTATGATGCCTGCTCTCCTGAGCTCAGACAACACTTGGCTGATTCCAGGGAATTGGATTCCCGGAAACTAGCTAAGGCTGCTGACTTGTGGGTTGCCAACAGGGCCACTCACAAGGATTCTGGGGTAACTCAGAAGAAGGATGGGGAGAAACAGCCTAAAAAAGACTCCAAAGAGAATTCTAATAATTCCTATCCCAAAGAGGGCCCCAAACCACAAAATAACCAGGGTAAGCCACATGGGAAACCTAATCAGGCTACTATACCTTCTGGCCACAAGCCAGAAGGAGGTCAGAACAAGCCACCCTTCCAGAGAGCATTTGGACAATGCTATGTCTGTCAGGGTACTGACCATATCAAAGGAGATCCCAAGTGCAAGGGTAAACCTGCAGGGATCAGCACAGTCTCCTTAGCCTTCACTCCTGAGGATGAAGTACAGATGGCTAGTGCCCACTTTGAACTCTTTGCTGAAGAACCCTTGGGTCTTCAAGCAACTGTAAACTTAGAGCCTATGGGTCTAGTTAGTCCCCAGAATAGGGTTGTGTATAACTCCCTACCTGTTAACTCTAAGGTGTATTATGTGGACAGTGTTCTTGTCAATGGCCAGGATACTCCTGCCAGGAGAGACACTGGGGCCAGCAGAACAGTAGTGGATGAAAGCTTCTTTCAACCTGAGGATGTGGCCAAAGCACCCAAAGGTCCCACTAAGATGTCTGGAGGCCCTGTCCAAATGGTTCCTATTCTACCAGCCCTCATTCAATGTAACAACATGACAGTAAGGATCCCTGTCAGTGTTCAGGCTGAGGTACCTGGGAAGGTCCTGTTAGGGAATGACCTAAGAACTCTAGGAGTAGTGTCCCATACCCCCAGGCCTCCCAGTATGGAGAAGCAGAACTTAACCAAATTGGCTAGAAAGGCTACCTTGAAGGACCCTTCTAAGCCTGTGGGACCCTCTACTGAAAACCCCACTACAAGCCCTGGTGTTAGTAAGTTGACCTCTAGCCCAGGCACATTTCAGGATAGTATGCTAGGAACATGGAAGCCCCAACCAAGCTCCATCATTGTTCCCCTAGTCTCAGAGTCTCTGACTCCCCCTGCTTCTGAGGAAGAGGTGGATAGACCAACTAGGCCCCTATCTGGACCTGAGAGAACTGGTAATTCTCAGTGCTGGTGGAAAACCAGAAAAGAAAAGTCTAAGGCCAAAAACCTTCAGACTGTTGGACCTTCTACTGAAGACCCCAACTCAACTCCTAATATTAGGGGGGAAACTCCTAAAATAGGTAAGGGTAGATCTAAGAGGAAGGGGAAGCAGGTACATTGCCTAACCCCAACCCCTCCAACCAAGAGGCCTAAGACCCAACCTGCTCCCACAAGAGAGGTGGTGAGGAACCTTGGAGGCCCCTCTAGATCTAAGGGAATCCTTTATAAGGACCCCTTCAAAAAGCCTAACATAGGTTCAGAAGTTGTACCAACTTCTGAGGGACTGGTCAACCAGGTCCCCTGTAACAAAAAGACTGATGTTCCTCAAAGGGTTTGTAGGTCCTTTAGCTTACAAAAGAAAACCTTTGAGTTTTCCCTTAAGCATAGGTCAAGGTGTCACCATCAAAATGCTGAGGGACTCTCTAGGATGTATATCATCGACTAGAGGTATGAGGTTCATCCAGGAGTGGATTAAATCCTCCTGTCCCTTAGTCTGGGGGGGGCGAGTGTTAGGGAGAATTCTCTGTTTAGGCTGAATTTCCCTACCTAGTGAGTCCCCCAGCAGCTTTGCTGGATTTCTGGGGTTTAATTTTTTTCTCCTGCCAAGAGTGAGACTCTTTTACCCTCACTCTTGGACATGTTGAAGTGTGTTATCTTGGACAAACCTCGTGTTGAATGGGCTATGGGGTCTTTTACTCCATAGGGCCTCATGTATTTTTGTGATGTGGGTCACACAGCACCCTCTGTGCCGTGACCCAGGGGTGTCCTAGGGACTCCCCAACATAGACTCCATACCCTGGGACTGACTACTGTCTCCCAGGGCATGTAAAGTCACCAAAGACTTTGCTAGTCTTGAATCCTGAACAGAACCAGTACAAACCATCATATTGTGGACGTACTGGCTGGGGCAATTCGATTGCCCCAGGGTCTGTTAGTCGAGGGGGCACGTCTCCGTCCCCCCTGATCGAGTTTTGGCTGGTGGCAGTGGAAACTACTTTTTATATTCGACCGCGAATATTTCCCTATGGGATTTCCCATTGTTTTAGGCTAACACATTTAATTATTTATTTACGGTAGCCTTAAACATACCGCCGGTTTATATATTTATTTTTATAACTCCGGTTGGGACTTTTTGCCAAAACTTGATTCTAAAATGGCGTTGGTGTTCGCCTCTGTAACTCTGACCCAAAGTGGAGCCCTTTGTTCCACTTTTGGCGGGCTTCTCCACAGAAGCCCTCCAAAGTGGTGCCACTCTGTCTGGGGTACTTAGGAGGGGTGGAGGGGGATTTAGGCACCCTGGACTGAGTTACCTTGGTAACTCAAGTCGCACTCCGTCCTGATTGGCCCAAGTGGTGAGCCGCCCGGCTCACCACTTAGCATGTTTGAGTGACAGCTAGGCTGGGTGAATGGGGGCTTGCTGCATAAAAGCAGGGCTTTGGGGACTGGGACTTCAGAAGTCGCCACAGGACCAAGAATCCGACGAGGGAAGAGCTGAGCCGACCTGCTTCGACGACACCACCCGGTGGAGCCCTGCTGAACCGTCTCACCACTTTTTCCCGACGACCGAGGAGAACTCTTAACGGAGTGGCTCCTTCCCTTGACTGGTGGGGACAACCAGTTTTCGCCTTCTTTCCGTTCTTTGAGGTATCTCGTGGCCGCCTTGCCTGTGCCAAGCACCCCGGCAACCGGAATACCACACTTTACCCCCATACCGCGAAAGTCGGTACCAACCCTTTAACCGGAGGACTCCGCGGCTGGTTTCTTCCCGGGCAGTGCAACGACCCTCTTCTTCTGCTCTTCAGCGAGAACTTCTTCTCCCCTGACCGACGTCGAGCCCTGCTGCCACTGCCTGGAACAACTGCCACCGCTGGAGGATCCTTTCCGCTTAAGGTACTGTGTTCCGCCTGGCTTCCCTTGCCACCGACTGTACGGGGTAGATTTAGTCCCCGGCTTTCGAACCTGGGAGTGCCTGGGACACTTTGGCTAAACTTTCTGAGCCACTCTAAACTCTTTTTGACTCTTTGCAAGACTTTGAATCTCTAACTAACAGTGTGATCTTGGGCACATTTTCGCTCCGGCTACTCTAAGAGTGGGCCCTGCCTAGTGACTTTTGCTCACCTGTGACTTTGTGCTTCTTTGAGCCTATTGCAAGTGTTCTGGACCTTAGAGTGGTGTGTTTAACCCATTTCTGCTTTTTCTCTCCCTTTCTTGGAAACTACTAGAGTGTCATCTAACGTTAAGCACTCACCTCTGTTTTAATTAAGTGGTGTTAACCTAGAGTTGTCTAGATAGGAGAAAGGATTGAATCTACTTTCATTATAACTGTGTTTGAAGTGTTTACTATATTTTTGCTAGAGTGTTTTTGTTTTTCTTATGTGTTTTTAAATAAATAACTATATACTTTTGAAACCAAGCTCTGGTCAGTGGTTGCTTGTGCTATTGTGTTTTGGTACATATTGTGTATACTTTGCATACTGCCTAACTCTTCTTGAGAGAAGTCTGACTGCTCAGCCACAGCTACCAGGTAAATCTGGGTGGTACAGACTGCTACCAAAGGGGTTTACTGCTCTACCTGTAGTCTTAAATCTTTTGCAGTGTTCCCCAAGGGAACTGCACAGGTTTCTGCCTAACAGGTGGTTACTGTCCTCTTATTGGATAGGGGTACTCCTCAGCTGGGGTGGGCTAGTGTGGAGAGTGTAGCCTGGTGGGAGGAAACGAGTCAGTGGGATCGAACTGGAGTGAGGGAGATTGCGTGGCATGGAGAGTGAGATCATGTGCACGTTCAGGGTCTGGGTATGGGTTATCATGCGTTTGAAATACTGTCTAGATAAGTTGGGGTTCATGTCAGGTAGTCAGGCCAGGTGGTATATAGGCAGATGGGGGTATACGAACAATGAAGTGGGTCAGACTTGAAGCCCCACGCAGAATCCGTTTTGTAAATCCTGATGCATTTGGATAATAAGTCCCTCTGATGGGCAAAACAACTTAAATGTTGTTCATCACCACCATATTTGCCATTAAGGTACACGAGGTACCTATCCATTTCAAAATGGCCGCCCGCCCGCACCTGGGTGCCACCAGAGCCTAACCAGGCCCCCCAACAGCATCCCCCCTCGCCTGATTGGCTCCCCTGCCTTCTTCAACCTGACTGGTTGCCGGCAGGCGTAGCCGGCCCACAACGACGAAGGCCCACGAGAATAAGGCTGTTGTCCGTTCTGTGCCTGTACTTGCCGATCAGCCATCTGCCAGACCCCCTGGCCCTTCCTACACGATCGTCCCAAAGGAAACTTACCTGCAACTCACAAGCGCAGCGCGCCTCTGTGCCCCACAGTCACCACCGACACTTCTTTAAACTCACTGATCACTCTGAACATACCGACTGCACCGAGTCCTGCATTCACTCTAATAATGAACCTGTACCTTGCAACCTATGCCTACACTCTGCACAAACTCGTAACCTGGATGCGCTCCCCGGCAATCCTGCTTAAATGTGCATTTAACTGCCACGCCAGACGTTGCCTCGTAGCCTGAGGCGCCATTCTGCAAGCTCCTGCCTTGAAAGTTGCATTTAACTTGCCCATGCAAGCTGTTTTTAAAGCGTTATTCAGTGTGCCCTTGAAAACTGTATTTTGCCTGCCACTATAATCTTGATGGTAGCATCTAGCCTGCCCCTGATAGCTGCATTCTAATCCTGGCTGTATTCGACTCTCTAATCCAGACATACCTACAGACTTAGCTACTTCACCTGCCCACATAGAAAATTAGACTAATTAGCCCCTCACTTAGATACAGAGTACACCACACACCCCTTAGTCTATGCATTCCATTGTGTTTTAGTTGTCTATGTGACTCTTGAATCTAGATGAATCCTTGCCCCCTTTGGTCTATGCACTCCATGGTATCTTAGCTGTCCACTTGCCTTTGAATCTAGGTGTATCCATGGCCCATTCAGTCACTGCAACCTAACGTGCCTTAGCTGCCTACCTGATTCTGATCCTAGGTAAGGCTAACCTCAACAACTCAGGAACCAGCTGATATCAACACATGCCCACTGTTTGCACCTCCTCCCACTAACATGTACCTACCAGGTATATACTCAGCACTGCTGAGAGTCATCATCACCTTATCCACGCAACTAGTCTCCTCAGCCCCCCCTACCAGGCCTGACCAGCATGGTTACCACCTCGCCACTCACCATGCACCTCTCTACACCGTGCAAACTCTCTGCTAGAAACTCCAAACTACGCCCAAGACTCCCCAAAATATATGAGCCCAGAGCTAGGGATTCCACCCATACCAAACCACCGACTTGGCCCCAGCCTTACATCCTGACCATCCCGTCCAACAAAGGTACAAACTTACCTAAGCCTACCCAAACTAATACTACTACCAAACACAAGCCTCGATCATCAACCGCTACACCTACCACGAGTGAACATACCACTTCTCCCATAAGAGGGGCTTTAATCAATGCGAGATCTATAGTAGCCCATGCAACAGACATAGCAGACCTCATCCTAATGGAAGAACTAGACTTCTTAGCCATATCAGAGACCTGGCTTCATGCAGCAGCTGGCCCAGCCCTTGCGCTAGCCATCCCTGAGAATTTCTCCATCCTCCGAACAGACAGAATTGATTCTAGAGGCGGTGGCCTCGCTATAATCTCCAAAACCCACCTCAACCTCAAATCTGACAATACTGATCACTACTCATCCTGTGAATTGCTCACAGCCAAACTCCCCACCACCAACTCCCAAACCATCACCATCCACCTACTATACAGACCCCCAGGACCTCTAGGCTCCTTTGAGGAAGACCTTAACTCCATCCTCTCTAACAACCTAAAAAATACCTCTCAATGACTCCTCTTAGGAGACTTTAACCTTGGCTACAATTACCCTAAAGACACCCAAGCGTCACCAATTAATTACTCACTATCAGAACTAGGCTTCACCCAAAGAGTGTCCACCCCCACTCATAACAAAGGGAGAATTCTTGACTGGATAGCAGACCACAACTGCGCGATCTCCATCACTGCCATCGCCCCGCAACCTTGGTCTGACTACCACCTCCTCTCCTTCACACTCAAAGCGGCCAGCCCTATCGCTAACACTCCCTAGCCTCAGCCATCCCGACTAGAAGCAAGAAAAACATAACTGTGGAAAAACTCATCCCTCTCATTCTACCTACACTGAACCAACTCCCGGCTAACTCCAACCCCCACCATCTGGTTGAAAGTTACAACAAAAGCATGCGCCTAGCCCTAGATGCCATCGCACCACTAAAGCTGAGAAAACCCAAGCCAATAAAACACCTGAATACTTGGTTCACAGCCCACCTAAAAGCCCTCAGACTAGAGAAACGAAAAAAGGAACAAATCTGGAGACAAAATCCCACTGACAGCAACAAGCTGATCCTCAACAAAATAGTCTCTACCTACAAAAAGAAATCCTCCTCGCCAAACAAGAATCCTACAATCTGAGAATACTGCATGCCAAATCCAGCACTAAAGAATTGTTCACCATCCTTAAAGAGGTGGAGACTCCCATCCCGGTCCCAGACTCCTGCAAGAAAGACAAACAATGGTGCACCAGCATCCAAAATGCCCTTTCCAATAAAGTCACAGGCCTCCAAATCAAAATTAACAACAAGAAAGAGACTCTATCCAAGGCCAATCCTAACAACACCCCCACTCATACCATCCCTCAACACCCTCCTCCTAACCCCCCCACTCGCTTCAGCTTCTCCAAAGTCGCCACGCTAGAAGTGGAAAAAATCATACTCGGCCTCAAGCCTTCTAAACTGCCAAGGCGACCTATACCCACCTCAAATCATCAAAGACGCGGCCAGAGACCTATCTCCATTTATCACCAAACTCATCAATGCCTCCTTCTCTTCTGGCACCATCCCCAACAACCTCAAAGAATCCTGGGTCCTCCCCCTACTAAAAAAACCCACACTCGACCCAGCCGCACCCACTAACTACAGACCCATCACCACCTTCCCTTTCCTACTAAAAATCCTAGGCAAGACATCCTACCTTCAAATTCAAAAATTCCTTGAACAAAACCACCTCCTAGGAGTCGGGCAATCAGGTTTTAGACCCCAACACGGCACAGAAACAGCACTCATCGACCTCAAGGCCCAAATTGACACTCAGTGATAATGGGAAAACTGCCTTTTTGCTCCTTAGACCTCTCGGCAGCCTTTGATCTTGTTGATCATAAAATCCTATGTAGACACTTAGACTCGGCGGCCCACTTTTCCCAAGAAGCTATAAGATGGATCACATCATTCCTAAGCAACAGATCTATGCGCGTATTCTCCACCACGGCCTCCGCTGACCCCATTCCCATCACATGCGGGGTCCCACAGGGGTCATGTGTTTCCCCCAAACTGTACAACGTGTTCACTAAGCCCCTGTTTGATGATCTCGACGGTTTGGGTATCACCTACACTAGCTATGCTGATGATACCCAAATCCTCATCCCGTTGACGGGAGACTACAACACAGATTTGGCCCTGGTGAACAAGGTGTACCTCATCATCCAGGCATGGATGGCCTCCCATAGTCTATGCCTGAATGATGACAAGACTGAACTCATCATCCTGGGATCAGCCACGAACCTAAACAAACTGGACCTCAACTATTCCAGCTTCACCATTGACGGCAACCCTATAAAGGTAGCTAAGGAAGTGAAGACCCTTGGCATCTATCTCGATTCCACCCTCTCCTTCCATAAACAGGTCAGCTCCATGGCATCCACTACAGCCTACACATGCAAGCTTATACGCTCTGCCAAACCCTTCCTCTCCACCCAAAGTTGCATTACTCTAGCCAGAGCTCTCATACTATCTAAACTGGACTATTGTAACTCCCTCTATGTAGGCGCCAACAAACAGATTACCAATAAAATCCAGATCCTACAGAACAATGTCCTCAGAGCAGCGCTTAACTTCCCTAAAAGAGAACATATCTCAAATACTAGGAGAACCCACAACTGGCTCACTACCTCAGACAAAATTCTGCTTAAGGTAGCCTCCCTCACCCACAAATGCCTTAACAACGCAGCTCCCCGTTATCTCTCAGACAGAATAACCAGATACATGCCCAACAGACTCACCAGAAATAGCAATGCTAACGTGCTCGCTGTACCCAGATTCAAGCGCATGAAAATGGGCGGCAACAGCTTCCAGGTAAAAGCAGCCCAACATTGGAACTCACTACCACCCTCCGTCAGAGCACCTCAAAGCTACCACCAATTTAGGCGTAACTACCTCCAGTGGCTTAAGAACAAAGACTAATAATGACAGCCAATAATGACACCCTGCAACCACTACACATCTATTCAACTTGTAACTATGTTGCAATGTTACTCTGTATCCTTGTAACTGTTTCTACTCACTGTAACTGCATCTACCCACTACGTATAATAATGTAAATAATGTACAGTATTGTAACTAAGTTGAGAATATTCTTGTAATGCTTGCGCCCTCATACCTTCGGGTCCGGTGCGCCATATAAATAAATAAACATAAACATATCAGCTGAGTGGCAATCTGGTATGGTATAGTACTGAGAATATGGGGTAGGATCAGCCCAGTCAAACATATGTTTGGCAGTTAACATTAGTCAGGTGGTCACAAAGCCAAATCAACAGAGTGTGAATAACATTCAGTATTGGGATGAATTCACAGTGCAGAGGTCAGCCTAATCAAGTAAATATTAGGACAGTGTAAGCATGAGGCATTGGGCAGGTAGTAATGTCATAAGGTAGATAATCTGAGTGGCGGTAGCATTCGGTATTAGGGTGCATTCACGGAGCAGAGATTAGTCTAAACATGCATTTAAAAGGCAGTCAAACATTAGGTAGGTAGCAAAGGCGCAAGGCAGATCCACAGAATGGCAATGACATTTGGTATTAGGATGGGGCTGTTGATAATGAGCATTTTGATAGCAGCACAGTGCAATTCGGTCACTTGGGGCGGCTACGCTTAGATGTTTAGCAGAGTACGATGCAGGTACGTCATTAGGGATCGCTAACGCTGAGGTGTTCGAGCCTATTACTCACTGGTAGGTTATTTAGCAATTTCGCAATTGTTATGAGCGAGGTAGCGTGTGCGATGGATCCGTGGATGGCAAGTTAGCGAATTAAGCTTCGAGAATAGAATAGTTACAATATTAGTGAGGCGTAGCTCGGCAGCAAAGCAAGTAGGATTTTTTTTTTTTTCTCCAGTAGTGCTCTAAATAAACAGACCGCTCCAAATATTTCCTTATCGACTAATGACAGCCGCTTCTGCAAAAAAGAACTCGGAAAGCTAATTAACCCTCCCATTGAGCGCTTAAGTGATGGCTGGTAATCCGTTCTGGGCGCCACTCCTTGCACACTGCTGGCACTGGCGGCATGCCCTCAACTAAAGTGTAATAAGTTACTACATACATTAAGTTATTTAATGTATTTTTCCTGCAGGTTATGTGAGGTAGGCATGGTTTCAAAAGGCAGACACAGACACAAGTGAACAGTTTCGAAAACCTTTATTTAACTTCAGGGTTATGTCCAAGGGTTGAAGTGCCCAATAAAACGCAGCAAGATACTGCTGTATATGCAGAGGTTCCAGGTTGACATCGCATTTATACAGGAAACAAACTTAACAAGGGACACTGAAGCCGCCTTCGGGAGGTCGTGGGGTTGCCATAGATATTTCTCGTCCTACTCCACATATGCCAGAGGGGTAGGCACGTTGATCCATGACAAGGTTAGATTTCATCAGACCAAAGTGATTAGAGATGAAGAAGGCAGAAGCCTTATAGTGCAGGGCACCATACACGGAAAACTGTACACATTGGTTAATTACTAATTACTATGGGCCCAATCGGGATACAGTAGACACTCTAGATTGGATAGACCGGTAACTGGAGGAGTTATCAACAGGGGAAATGATCTGGGCTGGTGACTTCAATGCTGTGATGCGGCCCGAATTGGATAGATCAAAGGGAGTACAGGGGGGGGGGGAGCAAAGGGACAGATCGACTGCAGGACATGACCCTCCTGTGGGACATTACTGACGTGTGGAGGGAGAGGAATCCGGAGGCATGGCAGTACACCTGTCACTCCGCCCCCCACGGTTCAGCATCGAGACTGGACTACTTTCTAATCTCACACTCGTCGTTGTCAGGTTAGGGGGGGTTGGAATCCTTGCCCGTACCCTTTCGGACCATGCGCCAGTGTATTTGGAGCTGAGTCTGGAAGCCCGAGCTAGAGGGGCACCCCTGTGGCACTTCAAGAGTGAAGGCCTTTCGGATACTGTATTCAAGGATGGCCTGACAGAGGCTATTGACACCTTCCTCGACCTGAATGTGGGCTTGGTGCGATCTCCCGGGATACTTTGGGAAAGCCTGAAGTGTGTGATAAGGGGCAAATACATATCTAAGGAAGCGGGATCCTTAAACAGATTAGAAGGGAGCAAACAACCAAGGAGGACATTATAGGGAAGCTGCAGGTGTCCAATCTGACCCCCTCGAACCAGACTCAGGCTGAGATCCTTAGGCACCGGCAGGACTTTCAGGCATTGGCGCTAAGGGAAGTTAAGTTCATGGGTAACACGAATAATATACGCCAATAAGGGGAGGGTAACAAACCCGGCCGGACACTGGCTAGAGCGACTAAAAATGATCATTCGAGGGGGTAGATCCAGGCTATAGCGGATGAACAGGGGAATGATAAGTTTGAAGACATGGGGATAGTTAAACAGTTTTTTCGGTTCTATAGCCATCTTTACTCCTCACAACTGCGCGTATCCCGAGCAGATATTGAGGACTACCTAGATCAGGTGGCTCTGCATTGGTGCACTGATTTCCAAAGGGAATACCTGAGCCATCCACTGTCGTTAGAGGAGGTATTAAGTGCCATTAAATCCCTACCAAACGGGAAATCGCCGGGGCTCGACGAGTTCACAGCAGAGTTCTACAAACACTTTGCTGATACTCTGGGACCCCACCTGCTAGGAATGTTTCAGCATAGCTTACGTGAGGCGGTGGTGGTGGTGCTATTGAAACCCAATTAACCAGGTAACGAATGCTCCTCTTATCGCCCGATTTCATTAATTAATACTGATAATAAGATCTTAGCGAAAATCCTGGCGTTGCGACTATCGCCCTTAAAGTCAACAATGGTGGTGGCGGACCAGGCAGGCTTTATCCCGGGACGCTCCACTTCGTACGTCCTTCAGCGGCTATGTGGGTTAATGGCAGCGGTACCCCTCTCCCCCCAAGGACTCTCTGGTGGCAGCACTGTTGGACGCCACCAAGAATGGCCCTTCCTGTTCTCTGTATTATGCTGCATGGGGATGGGGGAATCACTACATAGATATGCTGAAATTACTGTATACTTAACTGACAGCCAGGGTGAGGATCAACGGCGAACTGACACCGGCCATCCCATTAGAAAGAGGTACATGGCAGGGCTGTCCACTGTCGCCTCTGTTCTTCGCTCTGGCGATCGAGGCATTTGCCGAAAGGGTCAGATGCGCACTTACATCGTGGGATCCAACTATATAATCACAAAATAATAATCTCACTATACGCCGATGGTATGGTAATGTTTATTAAAGATCCTGGGGTGAACCTGGATCCGGTGATGAGGGAGGTTCAGGGATTCGGCGAGGGGTCAGGGTTGCGGGTAAACACATCTAAATCAGTACTCTTTCCACTGACAGAAGCAACTGCCCAATTTCAGGACACATGGGGGCTCCAATGGCATACGATTCATACACCCTATCTGGGTATTCACATCGCAAGGGACCTGCTGGTGGTGTACCATAGCAACTACTTGGGGGTGTTGGACAAGGCCAGGGACGCCCTGGTTAGATGGAGGAACCTCCCACTAAACCTCTATGGCTGGATATCCGTTGCCAAAATAACATTACTCCCTAGGTTCCTCTATGTTTTCCTGAACGCTCCAATAGCGATCCCCAGAGACTAGTTTCGTAGTCTGAAAACCGCAGTCCTACAATTTATATGGGCAGGCAAGCCGGCCAGGGTTTCCTGGGATAGGTTGGTAGCCCCTATGGGTGACGGTGGATTGGCTCTACCTGACTTTGAGGCATATTACAACGTGGCACAAGCTGGGTTCCTTGTATATTGGTATGGGCCCCAACATGACAGAAGTCAGAGAGGTAGAAAGAGCGGTAGCTGCACCCAATTTGCTTAGGTCAATTATCCTACTGGCTCCGAGCCGCACACATTCTCAGAGGAACCTGGTGGAAGTGACGTGTAAAGCCTGGGTTAAACTGGAGCGGAAAATGAAAGGTGAGGTCCTCTACTCACCCCAACTCCCAATTATACATACACCAGGGATACCGGTTACTAGTGAGAAAGGCTTTGTAGATATGGTTAGTAGGCTGGGGATCACAAGCTTCAGAGACCTTTTCCCTAAGGGGAGGTTTGTGACTCTTGAGGAATTGAAGGGTAAGGGGGCATTATCCACTCTAGATGTATTTCTATACTTCAGACTCAGAGTGAGTTTACGCCTAGTGTTTACCACCTTTCCTGAACAACCACAGATATCCCCCATACTCGACAAAACACTCAACGGCTTGATGGGGCGTCGGCTAACCACACTCATATGTTTGTCCGATCCAGGAGTATGGGCACGCCGCAGCCACGAGAAAAATGGGAGAGAAAACTAGGGAGGGAGATTTTGGGGGACATTTGGAAGCACTGCTGTGAGGGGATAAGGAAAGGAGCTATTAACGCCAGATGCAAACTGATCCATTTCAAGTACATTCATCAGTTTTACTACCCACCAGCTAGGATCAAGGAATATTTCCCAGACGCCTTGGGGAGCTGCATTAGATGCCATTCGGAACTGGCTGACTTTCTCCACATTGCATGGAGCTGCCCGAATATACAACAGTTCTGGGAAGAGGTGTTTGATACGATTGGCGGGATCATAGGCCAGACATTGGCACCTGACCCGTTGATGGGGTTGTTAGATTACACTAAAGAGGTCCCTAGAGGAACAAGGAAACTGATCACTCTGCTTCTCATTCTAGCCAAGCGGAGAGTGGCGATGCTGTGGGGGAGGGGGTCATGGCCCAAAATCTCACATTGGAAAGGCGATATTATGTACTGTAACGACATGGAGAATGGATGGGAATCACTGAATCAACGACAGTGCAATGATACAGGCATGTGGGATGCATACACCCACTTCTTGCGCCGACAACCAGCCACTGAAGATGCTGGGTCATCACCGCGTGATACCGAAATGGGAAGAGGCGATATAATGTGAGAGTATGGAGAATTCAATACGAGATCCTACAAACTGTCTGAACCATACTAGTAGACACTCAGGATTAAACCACCTATGAAGAGGCTGATGACAATCTGTGTTATCCACATCTATGACACCAATGTATGGTGACAGGATAATGTGTGCCAAGGGGCGGAAGGGAGGGAATTTGGGGATAGTTAGCACATTGTGCTGGTTGTATGTTGTATGTTGTTTTTATCAAATGCAAATAAAAACAAATAGATAAAAAAAACTTTAACAGGGTTTGGAGCCATTCTATCAATGGGAGTAGTCTCGACCATCAATTTAAATTAAAGGATGTCAAAGTCAGTCTATCAAAATAATAAAGGTGTCTGTGTCAAACCTAATATTGCCATCACTTAATTCTATGAAGATAATATGTACGGGGTTAGGTAAAAACAAAAGAGTGAGTCAAATAATATCAGGATGGCAATTGAGTTAAATAACACTCCCTTGCCCAAGCTTTTGTAATAAAAGTTCATTAGGAGCATGGGTGGCTATTTCACACAGTTCAATGAGGCACAGTCCTTCCAGGCTTCCTTTACCTGGTTCAGAATTCACACAGTTCATCAGTATACAGTTCGCCCAGGCTTCCCTCACCTGCTTTGATATCAATTTCTCAAAACACTGTTTTCTCAGGCTTCCCTCGCCTAATTCAGCATCAACGAAAAATAGTTCAAAATGGAGTTCCCTTCCCCAGCAGTTCAATACCGGTTTCACACTGGGGTTCCCATCCCCAACAGTTCAACAATCCTTCAATGGTTTACTTGACAGAGACTTTCGGAAACTGACAGTATTCACTACCCCTGTGCGGGACCACTGTGTCAGTGAGGCTTTCACACAGTTGTGCCCTTGGCACCTCTTTACTTCATACTATAGTAACATTCACAAACACATAGTATCTTGATCAGCCTTGTGCAGGACCACTCTGTTACTACGTCTGTCTATACAGTTAGTTCTCCTCGTATTATATTTCACTTGGTCGTGCCCCTGGCACTGCCTTTCACAATCTTTACTTTGTTGTGCCTTCGGCACTGTCTTTCAAAATCTTCGCTTCAATTCTCATTACATGTCCCAGACGCTCTTAATTCTCATTATGGGTCCTCGACCCTCTTCTTAACTCCACAAATATAACAGTTCTCATTTCACTTTTGCTCGTGCTTCGAGCCCTCTGTAATTCACAATCGCAAAAGTCTCTCTTTACTTGTGTAAACGTACGCACGGCCTCGCTGTCACTTTGTTTCTCATCACACTCTTACAACAATGGACAATTGAAGCTTTCATCATTGCGTGCCTCGCCATACGCTTGTCCTCGCTTTGCAACATTGCATTTCATTCGAGCCTCGCACGTTTCGCAAACCGGGCTCCCTTCTGCTTGGAACTCACCAGCTGTGTTTCTCTTTATCGCTTGATGCATTTCGAGGTCAGGGTCTTCTCTGCTGCCCCTTGCAACACTCCAGTGCCTTCTCGTACACCCCAGGGAATGAGCACCTGTACCAGGCTTTCACTTTGTAGTTTGTTTCCACGAATGACTCCCTTTTGGCTCCTTGGAGACATGGCTCCCTCGCCACGCTTTCTGCAGCCTTTTCACCTCTCAGGCCCTCTGCATCTCAGCGCTTTGTTCTCTGCTGACAGATTTCAGGGTCCCTAGGTAGACCCGGTTCACCTGCCTGCTCGTCATCCAACTCGTGTGCCTTCTCGGGCTCCTGTGTAACCCTATGCTCCACCTCTTATACTCTGGGTAGCCGTCAATGTGTTTCAGGTGTGTGTGATTATGACTGAGTGCCTGACCCTGCCTTGCCTCATTACCGGGACAGAACCATTCCATATTACTAGGGATAGTCTTCCTAATCTCAGTCTTCCTCTTCCACGTCTCAGTAGTTGGGCTGACATAGAATGGAGGGGAATTATGGGAGTTGTAGTAGCCCATAAGGGTAGAGAAAATATGGGGTAAACAATTGGCAGGAAATGGGAGATACCATGTCTCGCCTTCTGGTGTTTCTTCCCCACTCCCCAAGGACCCCCTACCCAGGTGGTCCTCCCTCGCTTGTCTATCCCCAGGGTCGGGCTCCAAAAGCGATGGCCCTTGCCAGGCCACCTGAATAAGGGATCCTCTGGGCTTGAGTAGTGAAACACCCTCAGGTATTTCACAGTAATCAGCGATGTCATAACTACCGAGAATTTAATTTAGCGATTGCGGGATCCAAGTATATTATCTCCTCAGATGGCACCTCCATAGTTGGAAGTACTTTTGTTCTCCCACAGAAGGAACGGTTTTCAGGATTATTTTAAATGTTATGCTGATCTATGAATGTCTCCATAGACAGTCTTCTACCACTGCCTGGAGACAAGTGATTGAAAATTGCTCTACATAAATGCGTGTTCATTTTTAACATGTTTTTGTACTATGTAAGACTTGTGAAACATATAAAATTGCATCTCGACCGCCCCTTTCATCCGTGCTTTGGAATTCCTTCATAATATATATGACCAAACCCGGCACGCTAGGGGTTTCCGACTGGGCCGTGACTTCAGTGGAAGAAAACGCACTGAACGCTTTGCTAATGTTAATAACAGTCTGGAGGCCAGCAGCTGCTTAACTCCTTCGGGGTGCTCCGACCCAGTCTGCCTCCTGCTCACCTAACAAAGGAAAAGCTTGATTAGTTTGGACTGTTAGGTGGCGCTGAAAGCACTACTTAAAAAGCCAAAACGTTTGTCATTAACAAAGAGCTTCAAATATGGGCTCTGAATGAGGGTCTGTAATGCTTTACCAACAAAGATATTTGAGGAGGGATACACATTTGGAATCCCTCCCATTCCCTGCCACTAGGCAATGTAATCCCCAAGGCTAATCCCACCCATTCCTGCCCATCTCGGAACGGTTTGATTTTGTGTGAGCTCTTTCATGGAGGCAGCCATCTTCGATGACTGTCTCCAAGGAAGCTCTTTGGAAACAAGCCGGTCATCTTTGAATGGTAAATATACCATGCATCTTCCAAATAAAAGTATAAATTGTTTCAAATAGCTAAAGTAATTTGCATTTTGAGAGCTTGTTTTGGTTCACAGATGAAATGAGGGCTAGTTTTGGTAAGCTGCCACTATGGTGACTTGATTTGTTCCGAGGGTGAGTCAGGGAGCAACATTGAGGCAGGTGATTCAAACATACTATTACAGATTTTAGACAATACTCCTTGTAAATGCACGTTATTTCTGTCCTTTCAGAAGCTGTTTCTTAACTACTCCACCCTGTCATGTCTTGTCTTTTTGCCACCCAGGGCCTGACCGAGGGAGAAGCCGGAGTCTTGGGAGGAGTAGCAAGCTTTGCTGGCTCCGATAGAGGCACAGCTTCTGTACAGCTCATGCGCACCACATATCCTTCAACGAAGTGCTAGTTCAGAGACACGCAATGGCATCAGTGTTGCAGTGGCTAGTGCCTTATTTGTCTAGAGGTCCTGGCGGGGTTAGCTGGGAATGAGGGCAGAACATCTATTGTGCCTTCATTCCTCTGTCTGTAATATGACAGCCATTCAACATGAACGCCTGAGACAGGTCCGGGCATCTCCCCCTGGCAGATGTCTGCCAAGAGGGTGTGCTTTGTCAGGTGGCACGCAACATCTTTCCAGTGAATTGGTGGGCATCTGCTTGGCTTTGTTAAAATCTTGAACATTGTTTGGCTTTATGTTGGTTTATACACATGTGGAATTTTATTTGCTCAACATTTTATGTATATTTGTATTTGACAATTCTTACAGCCCTGAGGATGACCCATATAGGTCGAAACACATGTTGGCTGGCTAAATTCAAATTTGAATACATTCATTGTGCTACATAGTTGTGTGTTCATAATTCAATTGGGCATTCAATAGTGTTCTTATTATTGTTTGTGTGCGCATGTGTTAGGAACATACCCTTTTCCATGATTCAGGTTTGTCCACCAACAGATCTATTACAGTCTGTAGGTGGTGTTTCGTTATGTGCCCACCCATTGTCATGCTAATTCATATGGCCATTTCTGACTCTGCCCGCCCAAAACACCTCCTTAATGAGAACTCTTTGGGCTTGCTTTAATAAGCCTCACTATCAGGCTTTGCATTCAAAGTGTGTGACAGTGTTTGCTCAAAGCAGTCTTCTGAGAGTTAATGAATTAATTGGAGTTGTAAACACGCTACTAGTGTAATAGAAATGTCTTACCAGGCCTAACTTCAGCCACTCCATTTATAAGCACTGTGTGTGTCCTTCACTGAAGTCCTGTTTAAAACAAGCATTTGCAAAGCCAACATTTTTGGCTTGTGCATAAGTTTTAAGGTTTTGCCAGGCACAGCTATTAGATGCTCAGGTACTTGCATCATTTTGCACCTGCTGTCAACCCTGGGTAGTTAATACCGCTACTGCTGTGTCTTTCCCATGCTTACACAAACACCCAAACCGTTGGCATTGCCTATACTCTTTATATTTGTGGCCGTCCCAGTTTTCTATCTTGAAAATCTGGTCACCCTACCCTCTGAACGATAACAATCCAAAAAAATAACTATTCACCTATCTGTAAACTCTTATGCTGTTCATTTGTACCTAAGTGTGTCCCTCTGCACAAGATAATCAAGCTTGTCCCACTGCACAGAACATATCTCCCTTCGCTGTTCCACATAACAAACCCCCAAAATACCTCTATCCAGTGGGCAGGACAAAAAAAATCCTCCACACGAGAAAACAAAAAAATAACTAGGCATATTATTGTGAACTGCATACCTGCCTACATTTGAAAATCACAATTCCTGAGAGTTTATGCCACGCACACAGTCACACAAAACTCTGCCCATTTTCACATGCCTCGGCCCACATGTTAAAAAGGTAAACTCTGTTGTAATGTGATGTGACGTCAGAAATTTGCAGTTCCAATTGAAATATGCATATTTCATTAAATTTGCCTTTTCACAACCACCCAAATTGCATAGGACAAAAGGCATTCGCTTTCCATAAAATCACCACGTTAAAATGTGCACATGTAAACTCCCAGAACCAATACAAAGGTTTTCCCTGAATTTTGCAGTACCGAAATTGGACATTTCACCTTAGTAGTTTTTCATCAGGTTATGTAGTGCTGTGGCGAGTTGTCCAGCCAGCCTGCAAACCTGATGGCTGTGGTTCAATGGGGCTAAGTCCATACTTGCCAACATTCTGTGACCAAAAAGATGTAGGATTTTTCAAGTTTCGAAAATAATAATTCCCATAACGATGACATCACAGGAAAATACAAAACATACATTGTTGGCACCATTTAACCATTCTAAAATACACAACCCATCAAACAGCACAACATGGAAAGATGTTAAAAATGTATAATTCTGAATGGTAATTTCACACCAAATTCAATTACCTAACTTCACAGAAGGTAATCGCAATGAGCTGGTATGCAACGTTGGCCACTGCCCTGTAGCAGTAGCCCAGGCAGTACATATTTATTGCAAGTTGAACACTGAAGGACATGGTGACTGATACCCCCCTTAGTCTGATAGGCAGATGCTGTGTGATGGTGTTACACTTTGCCACTTGCCTTCACTGGTGGTTCACCCAAGGGTTGTATCGGCCAGAGTGCAGGACAGAGTCACGCAGCTGTCAGTTCAGTGAATTGGTCTGAGCCCAATCAATGTATTCACCTACCAGCCCACTGTACAGACAGGCTAATTAATGTGTTGCACGCTTTGTCCTGCAGCCTGCCTTAGAGTCACATACATTACCTACCACTGTAAAAAGCAGTAGGATATGTCACTGAAATCTTTAGGCGGTAGGACTGCTTAAAAAGCAGTAGCCTACTGCCTAAATCTGTAGGGTTGGCAAGTATGTAAGTCCACCCTAACCTGGGCAAAAAGAAACAAAGCAAAAGAAACGCGCGTTCGCATTGAAACTTGGCAAACAAGAATGAAAGGTGAAGCAAAATAACATTATTTTGCTTCACCTGCATTCTTTTTGCCATTGTGCTGGAAGCGTTAGTCTTTGCTGCAGAGACAAAGCCACACTCAGGCAGGGAGTCCGCTGCAAGCATTCCTGCAAGCATTAAAATAATCAGTGAAAGCGTTCCCCCATCAAAATTTCTGAGATTCCAGGGTCTTTCCGGGAGACCCGGAGTTACGGGAAAAATCCGGAGGTTAGGCAGGTATGGTGAACTGGTATACTGGAAATACAGCTGGGAACGGAGGATTGCCTGCGCTCAGCCCCTTTGAACAAAAAACACCGCCTTGAACATAACTAATCCCCAAAATGCACTGAAATGTGTTTAAGATTTACTGTAGATCAAATTCAGCTAATACAGCAATGACAGCGTTCATCAGCTCTGGCCACCATGCCGTCTTAAACTCCGACATTTCCTTCAGGCACGTGACTTCCATGACACGACCGAACGTGCAACTCACGTGATGACGATGGTGGAGTGTTTCTAAGGTCCGTTTCTCGGATGGGAAGTAGCCACTACAATTTATTTACTCCAGGTGAGTTACTTCAATCACTCGATTTATTTCCAAGTGTTTGTATTAATGGACCGCCACGGATGGTTGACGGGTGCTCGATCCTTTGCCTGCAGCCATTATGTGCACTTTCTGATACTACTATGCTATCAGATGACGGCGGTGTTATGTAATATTTGGTATCCCATACCGATCCCGTATCCCCTGGTCATTGGCTGTGTTCGGCTCATCGCTGATTGGCTGCATTACGCTCTAGCACCAGCCCGGTGAGTCTGAACACCGCCCCCTCTTATGAGCTGTCATGGACATAAGCAGCAGAGCACCGAGAGCTCCCTCCGGTACTGTAGATAAAGCTTTGCATTAAAACCACGATGAAACTCCTGCTACTTTACTCTCAAATGCAGTGCATGCAATTCCAGCGGCCACAAACCACCCACCCCGACCACTTGCTGCGAGTCATATAGACCCATAGTGGTATTAATCTATGATGCCAGAATATATTCAAAAATATTGCCAAACCGGCTGTCACAGATACTAACAATTACTATGATTTTTTTAAAACTGTTTTTATTGAAATTTTACAGCATGACTAAAACAAAACGACCCATGCATCGCTGCATACAGCAACACCCTCACCCATTCCCAACAACATGCATTAGGAACATTTTCCACTGGGGTGACATAAAACAAAGCATGTTCAAGAATCAGTGACAGTTTGATGTTCAGCTGCCACTGCTGCCAGAAAGCAAATATGCAACAAAAGCATAGCTCTCAACAATTTGTCTTGCAAAGGCGGGTGAAATCACCCGATTTTGTTTTGGCGAGTGAGAGGCCCATTGGAATGAATGGGTGTGCAGGAGGCTTGGCGGGTGAGTCAGCCCTTTACAAGGCGGGTGACACCCGCCAAAAGCGTGTGAGTTGAGAGCTATGACAAAAGTGCCTCGGATTAGAGTCCGGGTGTGCCACGGCACCATAGCCTGTCTCCAGTTCATGGCTGTTAAGCAGAATTATATGCAGTACCCTTTGGGAACACCACACACAATTAAGACTACAAGTGACAGTAAAATTTCAGCTTTGGTACAAGCCTGTACTACACAGTTAAAGTGGTAGCAGTAGCAGAGCAGCCAGACTTATCTCAAGAGTAAGTGAGCTGTATCAAATAGTTACACAAAGGACAGCAATTACTATGATTCAGGCAAACACGGACTCAAGGTTTTCAAGTAAAAGAATATACAGTTCAAAACCCTCTGCATTGTCCACAAGGCCTTCTGGGGCCTGGGGCCTAAATACCTTCAACTCTCTCTTCCTAAATATCTTCCTTCACGAGCCCTTCGCTCATCCGTCTCCAACTCCCTCATGGTCAGCCGCTTCTCGAAGCAACGAGCTGGGGGTAGATCTCTCTCCGCAGCAGGGGCCTCCCTCTGGAACAGCCTTCCTGCCTCCCTGAAACTTGAGGAGAACCATCTCCGGTTCCGGAAGTACCTCAAAACCTTCCTCTTCGCTTCTGCCTTCTCTCTCCCTCTCCCCTGCTTAACTCCCCACTGAATTCTGCACTAAACCTGCATCTGGGCCACTCTCAGCGACCTCGGTCCAGGGCCCAGCCACTCTCCACTTGCACTGCCTCCCTGGCTCCCCCTGCACTGTGGGACTGTCACTGTATCCCTACAGCCCTCCTTCCCAGCACTTCTCAGCACTTGCTCTGCACTTACCTCGCACTTGCCACCAGCTGGCCCTTTTTATTTATTATTTATTATTTTATTACGCTACTTACCTTGTACTGCACTTCCCCCCCACCTCCTCCCCCTGCACTTTCTCCTTTTCCCCTTACCTCTGCACTTGCGCGATCTGAATGACACCTGGCCTAGTAGGATCGTTTGTCTGTCTTCCCCTTGTTTCCCTCCCTCCCTGCCTCGTCGCGCCTTGAAACACTTGTGTATAGGCGCGTTACAAATACCATATCATATCATATCATTTATTTCACTCTTCAGTTGTATAACATTACACTATTATAAGCAGTCTAAAAATCACACTCTTAATACACCACACCACTTCCCCTAAATTTCAGACAAGTTAAGCTCACAAAATGAAGTGGGAGCAAAATGGCACTCCAGCAATTTAAAAAGGAGGGAAAGACAAAAGTCAACAGAAATGGATCCACACCAGGTGAGTACTCGGCGCAAGCGAACAAGAGAGACTTGAATGATAAAGTCAGATAGAAAAGGCTTAGGGCCAAAGTCAATGGTAGATAATGCAGTTCAGGGTAGTTTGCGGTAAAGTCTGTGGCACGGTTTCCGGACGAGGTTGGTTGGTAGAAAAGTTAGTTAAAGAGAAGAGAAGGACAAGCCCTCGGATTGGAGAAAGATTTCAAACACTTTCACCGCGACTGAACGAAATGCACAACCGGATTTGCACAGTACCTTAAAACGGAGAGGGGGCTGTAGCTGAGGAAGACGTTCCTGGTAGTTCTTGCAGGCTCACAGTTCCTGAAGCGACTGTCGGACTGATCAGAAGTAGGAAGACTGGAGGGTCCTGCACTACCCAGGGAAGAAACCAGCAGCAGCGCCAAACAACGAATAAAAGGTGCGCTCCTTAAAACCCAAGCAGGGTCCGACCTTGCTCGCTATGTGGCCCAGTGTAGCTCTGTACAGCGAATTCGACCAGAGGAGGGGCCCTGGCTTGCAGTTTAGGTGAACTGGTTGGTCCCACCAGCTCAAGGGAAGAAGTTTCCTGGAGGATCTCTGTCGTCGGATTATGGAGATTCGGACCTGCAGCAGAGCTTCACCGGGCGGTTCAGTCGTTGGATGGATCCTCTTCTTCCAGTTCCTCATTGGTTCTTTCGTTTCAGTGGCCACTCTGCTCTTCTAGTCCCAGAGACCTGCTTTTTATGCAGTTTTCCCCCATTTATACAATCTGGCTGTCAATCACACAGCAGGGTGGCTGGCTTGGCAAGGCCAGTCCCCTTAGCCAATCAGATAGGGGTGCGACTTGGGTTACCAAGGGAACCCATGGTGGGGTCCTAAAACCCCTCCCTCACATCCTGCCTACCCAGACTCTCTGGCGCCTAAAGGAGGGCTTCTGGGTGGAAGCTCGCGAAAAAAGCGATGAACAAAGGGACCAAACCTGGTTTGGCGCGCAGAAAAAAACACGAGAAAGACTTTAACAAAAAGAAATGGCGAATAAACGCAGCCGGAGCCAAAATAAAATGTATTTGGTCAAGCGGGTTTATGTTTGAGGCTAATATAATAGCCTAAAACATTACCACGTTTATATAAGATAATTGCGGTAGAAAAGTTAGGGTAGATACCACTGCCACCAGCTAAGTCTCAATGTAAAGGGAGCAAAACACTGCCCCAAGAGGCACAGACAAAAAGGGATAAGAATGAACCCTTTCCAATACTCCAAGGAAGATGGGATGTACTGGGTCTGTGGTTTAAAGTGACTAAGATAAAGTTAATGGCAACTTTACCCTTTTCGGGGGGACTGTAGTCAGCCCCAGAAAATTGAGTCGGTGGGAAGTCTAAAAGACAACCCTGTGTCACAGCACTGAAGGTGCTGTGTAAAACACATGAAAAATATGGTGCCCTGGAGTAGGTGAGGCTCCAGTGCCCAAGATCACACAAAAAGTAGAAACACACATAGCAAAACAAATGTAAGAGTGGGGAAAAAAGGCTCACACTTACCAGGTGAAAAAAATAAATCCTAGAAATCCAGCAAAGCTGCTGAGGGACTCAGTAGGTAAGGGAAATCAACCATTTATGAGAATTCTCTCTAACAATGGCAGTACAAAATATCAGATCTCCATTGCTCATATGCTGGGGGGCGGCCCCTCCCCCACACTATTGTAACTCTCCTCCTGGCCAGCAATAACAACAAACCCAGTAGCTTTCTAACATGTTTAGGCATCTCATACGTGTAACCCAGCAGGGCTTCGATAGGAGATGGGGCCACCTCTACACCAGGAATTCCCACTGTCACCTCAAACAATTACTCCAACAAAGAGTGGATATGCGGCCAAGACCTAGCCAGATGCAAGAAAGTGGCCAGGGAAGCGCTACATCTCCGGGATAAATCTGGTATCTCATGGAAGAACCAGTGTATATCCACAGGGGTCTGGTAGAACCGGTGCAGAAATGTGAACTGTATTAACTTGAAATTACCATGAATTGCCACCTTCTGTGTCTCCGTGCAGCAACATTTCCAAACATGGTTTGAGGGGGGGTAGCCAGTGCGTCTTCCCATTTAACTAGAGATCAGTTTAGATCTGGTTCTTGTACTGATCATCCTGTGCAGTATGGGAGCAACCACTGGTTCACGGGGGAAGCCACTGAACCTCTCCTTTAAGCCAATGCGAAGCCTAAAATATATAAAAATATCCAGTGCCGTTACCTCCCCCCCCTGGATTTGAATTCATCCAGCGTCAAAAACTGCCCATTCGGAAATATATCCCGCCAGCATACCAGACCCAACCTATCCATGCATTCTCTTTTGTGAGTGGCATCCCCGGCACGTGTTTGATTGGGAGGAGCGGAGAGTACCGAAGGTCTTTGCGTGCTGTACCTTTTACCTGCTTCCAGGCGCTACAGGCAAGCTCTACCATTTTGCAGGCCGTGTCTATTTGCTGCGATGAGGTGAGACTGCCCTCGAGAGAAGGAGCAACCATCGCCCTTTCAAACTGCATGTGTGTCCTGTCCGGAATCGCATCGTATCAATACGTCAAAAAGGTTGCTTTCTCAGCCATCCAATAGGCCTCGAAATCAGGCAGGGCGAGCCCTCCTCTGTCTAAGGGTGCCACCAATTTACCCCAGTGCACATTGCCCTGCTTTACCTGCCAGACAAAGTTCGTTATGGCCAACTTCAATGATTTAAAAAATGCTGTGGGAACCCGTATGGGTACATTGAGGTGCATGTACAGAAATCTGGGCAATATTACCATTTTAATGAGCGATATGAGACCAAAAAGAGACAGCATCAGATTCATCCACCTCCTCAGAAGCACCTCAGTACACCCTAATTTCACCCTGTAGTTCTCCTGATAGAGTACATCATGGGACCTGGCTAACATCACCTCTAGGTACAGAGTGTGCTTGCGATGCCACTGGTAATCAAACTCTTCTTGAAGCCGCATTGTCCCACTGGTTAAGGGGAACAACAAAGATGTAGATATGAAGCCCATAGAAGCATCCGAAAACCAATATGTCCCTCATAATAGGCCGCAGGTTCGCTATGAGGTCCCCAATGAACAGAATTATATCTATATACAGTGAAATCACCAGCCGGTGCTTGAAGAGTTGCGCCCCTCTTTCTATGTGCTGCGAACCGATCAACTCTGCAAAGGGTTCCACTGCAAGTGCAAATAGCAAGGGGGCAGTGGACACCCCTGCTGGGTCTCCCTTCCCATCTCAATAGGGGCCGCCGGAGGCTTACCATTCACTCAGAGATGTGCCACTAGGCCTCTATACTACAGGGAAACCATACTTGCAAAGTCTTCCCCCATTTCCATTTGCCGAAGAATAGTGAAAAGAAATGGCCACTCAATTGAGTGATACACCTTGTCAGCGTCGAGAAGGGCCGCAACTACTGAGGACTGCTGGTCTAGAACCAACATGAGGCTAAATATTCTGCAGAGACCATACGATGTGGACTTCCCAGGAATAAACCCAGATTGATCACCCAGTACACATCTGGGGCTTATTGCGCCCTGGCCTAAATTTTATTGTCCAAATTTATCGGGGAGATCGGCGATGGGACTCACAATTCTCTGAGGTTCAGGAATAAGGCAATCACCGCTTTGCGCATTGACTCAGACAGCACATCATCTCGTAGCACTTGCTGATACATTCAAAGCATATGAGAAACGAGTATGTCTGCGTAAGCCTTATAAAAATCGATCTACGTGATCCGACCGTGGCTGATTCGCATGCGAAAGGTGTGAACCACCAAAAGGTTGCACCTTTCTCATGCAAACACACATACATACCCACACCCACAACACACCCATGACACATCCCCACCCACACCCTCAACACACGCCCACCCACACCCCCAACATAAACAATCCCCACTTACCTTCTTCTTCACGCTGAGTCCCTGCGGTGCCAGTTCCCTTTCACTTCTGTGATCGGGAACCGGTGCCACAAGGCCGTTTTCTTTTATTTTTTTATGGGGGCTGCAGAGGTTTCCCCCACAACCCCTGCTCACTACACTGCGGGGTGTTGCGGGGGACACCCCGCAGCCCACGTTTTTTGTAATTTGTTTTTATATTTTATTTTCACGGGTGGGCTGCCGGGGTGTCCCCCGCACCACCCCGCTCACTATACCACACAGTATAGTGAGCGGGGTGTTTCGAGGGACACCCCCGCAGCCCCCGCAGTCTTTTTAAAAACATGTTTGTTTTTTTTTTACTTACCTGCAATGCTACCATCAAAGGTTCGAACTTTTGGTGTTCGAACCTTTGGTGGTAGCATTTTTAGACCTTTTTATACTTGCGACCATTTAGATACAGTCAAAACGTACAATACTTAAAAATCGGCCAAGAGCCCATCCGGTCCGGCGGCCTACACGGGGAATGTTTCTGAAAGGTCTGAAGAGGGCATACTGCCGACAGACCTTCGTCAAGCCATGATAGTGGTGATACACAAGAAGGGGAGACCCGCTGACCAATGTGGGCAATACCGACCAATCCCGCTGATTAACGAGGAAGCGAAGATCATCACAAAATCTATAGCCAATAAATTGTTGCTGCTAATGGGCAAATTGATATACCAAATCAATGTGGGGTTGTAACCGGGTAAGGCGACCAGAATGAATATCCGACACCTGTACAATGTGCTGGACGCGATCTCCTCCTTGAGGGGCCCACATGCGGTCATGGCGATTAGATGCTGAGAACACATTTGACTCGGTGGGGTGAGGGACGGTAATGAATACATTTGGATTTGGGCATAGATTCGTGGTGTAGGTTAAATTGCTGTATAAGGACCCAGAGGCGAGGGTAAAGGCCAACGGCTGGATCTCTGACAGCTTCCCACTCCAGCGAGGAACAAGACAGGGGTGTCCACTCTCGCCATTGCTTTTCTTGCTGTCCAGGGAGCCCCTGGCAGCGCAAGTTCGATCAAATCCCGAGATACAGGGGTTCGAGAAGCCGGGAGGGGTGGAAGACCATATTTCATTATACGCGGACAATATCCTTATCTACCTGCAGGATCCCAAAAATACAGGGCCTCGAGTCATGGAGGTCTCTCTGGACTTGTTGGAGGTCAGTGGGTTTAAAATGAACTGTGAAAAGTCGATTTTAATGCCAGTTAATGATGGTGATGCAGCAATCCCAGAGAGATGTCCCCTCTTGATTCCTTTAAGTATTTGGGTATTAAGGTGGGAATGGAGGATGCACAGTGTTTCAAAAACCATCTGTACCTGGTGTTAGACCGGCTGAGAGCAATGCAAAACACTGGGCGAGGCTCCCTCTGTCTTTGGTAGGTAGAGCAAATTTGTTCAAGATGATGTCACTGCAGAGACTCCTATAAGTTCTTCAGAACGCTCCAGTTTGGGTCCCCCCTGGGATTTTCCCGGTCATTGAGGGGTTGCAGAGGGGGCTCGTATAGTGAGGGAAGACTGCAAGGATAGCAATGTCAACACTAACCAGGTCGGTATGGGATGGGGAACTGGGTGTCCCAAATTCCCTTTTGGTATCTGTACCTTGGTTGCAGAAAAGACCTAAGAGGTAATTTTTATAAATGTGCTGCATACTTGCCAAAAGATGGATCCTTAAAAGATGGAGAGATAGCGTCCCCCACTTGAGAATGATTGGCTGAGGGAATGAACATGGTCTAATGAGTGTGAAGAAGGGTACATTTCATTACAGCCGGCGACATCCAGATACAGAGATATATGGTGTGAATTCCATGGCTTTCTCTCACGTAACAACACTATTGTACAACTTTCTTAATGGGACCCTCAGGGTACTTCTATCTCTTGTTTAATTGTTTCTATTTAGTTCCTCCAATACTGTATCATAAGAGATGTATATCCTGAATGACGTCAAATAATATGTGTATAATTGTCTCATGAGACTGTTGTTTATGAATGTGCCTTCCAGGCTTAAATAAAGTTGTACAAAAAAGAATTCCCACCAAGAATCATCATTCTGTTAGTGAATGTTTATAATAGGCAAAGTGGGATGGGGGTATGCAGCCAATCCCGGGCATCAGAGTGAGCAATCTATTAGTTAGGATTTTAGCAAGGATTTTGTTGTCAACGTTTATTAGCGAAATTGTCCTAAAAGAGGCACATTCTTTGTGGGGTTTCCCCGCTTTATGGAACAGGATGACGTTGGCTTCGTGAAAAGTGGTTGGCAGGCACCCTTTCTCTGTACTTCTTCGTATACTGATAGAAGGATCGGTGCGAGGGGCTGGGCAAATGCCTTGTAAAATTCAACTGTCAAGCCGTCGGGGCCTGATGATTTGGTCCCCGGTAGTTCTTTTATGACGGCTGATATCTCCTCGAGTGTGATTGGTTTATTTAAGGATTCTCTCATTTCTCATTTCACCTTCCACCCGGAATAGTTCAATTTCGTTTCTTGGAGGGCTTCTGGGTTATTTGGGGCCTTGGAGCTGTATAGGTCTTGATAAAAGGTACAAAATGTTTCCACTATTTCGCCTTTGGTGTGGACTAGGCTCCCTTGGGGGGCGGTGCGCACACTGTCCACCTGTGGGGGTCTCCTGTCTGCTGCCAACTGCCTCGCCAAGAGTGCTCCCGGTTTCTGGCTTTCGCCGTACTGCCGTGCCTGGTTCCATGAGCCATGAACCGGCTCTCGCGGTCTTGTATTCTACATAGTGTCCATAGGTTAATATGAGTCATGGTCGGCCAGGTCCCTCGAGTGCTCCTGTCCTTCCATAGGGTTAATAGCAAGTAGCATCTGCAATCATGTACACAATCTCTTCTGGCATCTTGCGTTTCTGCGGTGCTGTAGCGGCCTAAGTGGCAAAATAATAAACGTGCAGACAGTATGTATATGTTACCGTCCTCTATCTCATAGAACTAAATGCATGTATTCTTCGTGTAGGTTGGTGTGTGAATGTCCTGAATGTGCGGAGTGCACGTGTGGTTCCTGTCTAATGTAGCTATGTCATCATGACGTCTCTAACAACTCGCAGCATGGCTTTTGTGGTGTTAGTCGATTCTGTCCATGCAGTCATCTCCAGCTCGGTCTTGTCTCTTCTCACTTACTTTTGGTAGGGTTCGTACCACCGCAGGGTTGTATGGTCGGCTGGCTGGGTATTTTTTGTGATGCGTACCGATGGTGGGAGCAGTGGGGATCGGTGCAAACTCATATGGTCGGTGGTCGTTTTGTCGTGGATACTTCGTCCGATTGGGAGATCTATCGGGAGGGAAGGTATATTCGGATTTTCCCTCTTCAGTCCCCCCTCCTCCCCGGTCGTCTTGTCGACCACAAAATTATTATTCCTCTTGCCATCTCTCAGGCGCCAAACATTAGTGATCCCAGATATGTCTGGTTGGCATGATCTTCAAACAACCAATACATATATACACACACCCTCCTCCGGGCTTACAGTAGACCCACTTCCCGACATACTTCTTCGGATTCTTTGGATTCTCTAATTTCATTGACGGTTGGTACAGGTCTGATTCTGTTAACTGTTGGTGCAGTCTCTCTCGTTCCCTAAATAAATAAAGTTCATTCCGAGCACCTCCTCTGCTGTTGTTTTATTTTTCGCCATGCATGCTTTCACTACGAACAATGAGGCAAACCCCAGGATCAGTGCTCCTGCCAGTACCTTCAGGCCATTCGACAGCTAGGGCGGCATCCAGGACAAGATATACGAGAACCAGCTTCCGTCCTTCTTTGTGCCTTTAGATTCTTCTTCCATTTTAGCATGCATCTTGGCCAGTTGTGCTACTGCTTCTGACAGCGTCCCGTTGTCTTCGTCGTTTGCTGGTATGAACGGGCAACAGGAACTTCCAATTTTAGCGCAAACTCCTCCTTCCATCGCTGTGAGGAGGTCCAAGACCTATTTATTTTGTAGTGCTACCAGTCGTATTGCTCTGAGCTCTTCTTTTATTGCATTGAATCCATTCACGGTTGAGTTTATCGTCATCATCAGCTCTCATCGGGTAATTTGAAGCCATTTGGCATTGGCGTACGTTTGAAATTCGGGATGTATCAGTGCTTAGAAGAACATGGCAGTCCTGCTGAATATTCTGTGTGATGGTGGTACTTCATTGAGAGCCTTTTCAGACTTGCCCAGAAGTAATTTCCTTGCCTTTTCACTCTCCTTAGTTGTTCATCCTTGGCGGTAAAGTTACCTCAAGGTCGTATTGCTGGTGATAACGATCTCTTCCTTCTATTGTTGCCTTCATCCATTTTTGGGAAATCATCTATTTTGACATGTTTCTTTGATACCACCAGTGAAGGTATGTTTATATGTGCCAGGGAGCATATTCCTCCCCATTTAAGTGGTAGTTTGTTGTAGGCCTTTGAACCACAGGCCCAATAGTGGTCCATGTGCATCGCCATACCTGACTCCATCTCAGCAAGGTTTTCAGTCCTTTTGCACCCTTCATTGTTCCCTACTTTAATGTCTCTGTCGCGTTGGTAGCACAAGGCCAGTGTTGTCAGGGGAATTATTGTTAGTGGCTCATCTTCTTTATCCAACCATGTCCGCAAGCCTGTGCTCCTGGCCCATTCTTTGAGGCACTTGTCATTTTCTTCCTGAACTTTGTTAACTGCAGCTTTTTTTTTTAAACCTTTTTTTATTAAACAGCTTGGCAGCAGAACACAGGCGAACAATACACAAGGTAAGCACAAGGTAGGTACAGTTAAAACAGTACAGGCATACAGTCAGTGCATCTAGTATTAACATTTTCCATCAAGGACGCATACAGTGCGAACGCAGTATAAGAGAGCCCTTAGCTCAGGATAGACCACCCGCATGAGTGGGTGTAGTAGTTGGGGAAGTTGTATCAGGTGTCGCATTTAAATCTGACATATAGGAGCGAAACTGGATCCAGACATCCCTAGGCCTCGAGTGGGCTGGTTGTAGGCAGGACCACGCTTCCTCAGTGTCTGAGGCCCATGTGAGAGCCCTGAGCCATTGCGCATGCGTGTAGGGTGCGGGGCGAAGCCAACAAAGCAGAATGTCTCGTACCGCAAGGATCATGCAAAGGCCGGCCACTTTCTTGGAATTTCGGGGTAGCCCTGGAAAGTCATGGAATAGGCCCTTCATTGGGGAGGGGTCGATAGATTGATCGAGTATAGCAGATACGTTGTGAACACCGTCTCCCAAAATTGGGAGAGGCGGGTGCAGGCCCATATCATGTGCATATAGTCGGCGCCATCCTGCCCACACCTGGGGCATCTTGGGGAGTGATCACTAAGCATACGATGCAACCTGCTTGGGGTGTAATGAAACCTATGCAACACCTTTTGCTGAATCAATTTGAAACGGGAATTGAAAGACACCTAGTGTATACGGGCACACATGTGACCCCAGCGCTCGTCAGTCACCTCCACCCCGAGGTCCTCCTCCCACGCCCACCTTAGCCCAGTGAATTTCGGAGTGGTTCTGGATTGCATCATTGTGTATAGCCTAGATATTTTCCCTCTGGTAGGTGTGGGGGAAGTCAGTTCTTCGATAGCGGGATCATCCGGTGGCATTGCTGGAAACATGGGGTAGTTTCTTTTAAGGGTTTTACGTAGAGCTGAATACTGAAGCCATGCACTCGGGCCACCCCTCAAGGGCAGCGGCAGGTCGGGCCACTCAACAAAGCTACCCTGCTCGAATACGTTACGAAGTAACTCGTATCCCGCCTCAGCCCATCTGCGCACAGTCGACGGCGGTACTCGTGGGATCCCGGGGAGAAAGTTCCACAGTGGGAGATTGCCATGAAATGGATGAGGAGTATCTAGCAATTTCCACGTTTTCGTTAGCGCCAGGGAGGTGCAAGCCCAGGATTCAGTGTATCCCGTGCCAAAGGAATGGGCTGTATCACCAGGGAGCGGATGTCCCGGTTGCTGGCCTTTCAAGTCTAACATGTGGGGGAGGGTCTGCTGTGTTAAACCAGTAGGATGTGTATTGGATTTGAGAGACCAACCAGTATTTAAGAAAATTGGGGGCCCCAAAGCCGCCGTCAGCCATTGGGGTAGACAAGGTCCCGAGCTTGAGCCTGACCGCGCCCGAATGCCACAAAAAAAGTTGATGCTGCATGTCAATGCTTGGAAGAAACCCTCGCGTCACGGGGACGTTGGTGAACCTGTATAGTAGTTGGGGTAATACTATCATTTTTAATAACCCTATTCTACCTGCCAGGGAGATCGGCAATTTGCTCCATGCCACAGTCTTAGTCGCCAGGTGCGCAAGATAGTTTTGATAGTTCTCCTCGAGGGTCGTCTCAAACTGACGTGTTATTTCAATCCCCAGATAAGTGAACTTAGATTGCGCCCACGAGAACCCCATAGTGTCGGGGGGGGGAGGGGAGGGTGCATTCCGTGAGCGGAAACAGCGTAGATTTTGCGCAGTTCACCTTGAGGCCTGAGATGTACCCGAAGTGGATAACATCTTTCAATATCGGGGGTAAAATTAGTGAAGGGGGACCGCACGAGAAGGAGTGCATCATCAGCAAAGAGGGATACAATATCGGCTTGACCCGCTGAGCGAAGCCCTCTGTGCGAGTGAAGTTGTCGAAGCATGTCGGCGAAAGGTTCTATCGCTAAAGCGAAGATCAGGGGAGAGAACGGAAAGCCCTGTCTCGTTCCCCTGGCAATATTGAAGAATGGGGAGCATCTGTCCTCCGTGGGGACACTGGCCACAGGCCCTGAGTAAAGCACCTTGACCCAGGAGCGAAAAACCGGCCCGAATTTGCATTGTTCGAGCACCCGCCAGATGTATCTCCAAGAGACTGAATCGAACGCCTTCTGCATGTCGAGGGTTGCGGCGACCGCCTGCACATTGGGGCTGATCCTGCTAATTATATTAAAGAGCCGTCTAAGGTTCAGAGCGGTGGAGCGACATGGAATGAATCCCGCCTGGTCCGGGTGTATAATAGATGGCATACAGGGAGCAAGCCTGGTCGCTAACATTTTAGTAAACATTTTTGTGTCACAGTTTATGAGGGAAAGTGGGCGATATGAGCTGCACTGGGTGGCAGGTTTACCAGGTTTGAGCAGTACCGTAATTGTGGCTTTGCGGAGTGATGAGGGGAGTGTGCCTGCCTCTACCGATTCCTCCCAAAGAGCTATTAAGTGAGGGAGTAAGAGAGTCTTAAAACATTTATAGAATTCAACTGGGATGCCATCAGAGCCGGGAGCCTTCCCCGAGGAGAGAGACTCTATGGCCTCCGTAAACTCTTCCGGGGTGAGTGGAGAATCGAGGGAACCAGCGGTCTCGGGAGAGAGGGCCGTTAGGGGGAGAGCCGTAAGATAGGAGTCCACCTCCGCCTCCGTGGCCTAGTCCGAATTGGAGTATAGGGCTTCGTAAAAAGCAAAGATCTCCGAGTTGATGGCCTGTGACGTGATAGCTAAGGAGCCATCCGAACGAACAATCCCAGGTATTTGTGGAGCACCCAGCTCATGACGGATGAGTCTAGCAAGGAAGCGGCCGGGGCGCTCACCCTCTCTGTATCTCCTCGCCAGGCCGGGGCTATCTAGGAAGTTTTGTTCCCGTTCCACCAGAGAGCGAAAAACATCCAGCTCCACTCCTATAGCCGCAAGGGTCGCAGGGGTTGAGGACCGTGAGCACTGGGCCTCCAGGGTCGATAGTTTGGTTTTGCTGACAGCGATATCCCTTCGAATTGTTCTAAGTATGCCACTCTCTTTGGACAGTGCTATGCCCCTAATATATGCCTTAAAGGCCTCCCATAGGGTGGCCTGGGAGGACACCGAGTCCTTGTTTATTTCAAAATACTCCTCAATGGCTACCTCGAGCTCCGATCTGAACAGAGGGTCAAGGAGAGAATGAGGTTTCATCCTCCAGCGTCTGGTACAGTCACCGTCCAGCCCCCAGCCCATGGTGATGGTCACCGGGGAGTGGTCAGATAGGGTCCTAGGGAAGATCGTTAATTGTACCACATTTTTGATCAATACATCAGAGATTACCCACCTATCAATTCGGGAATAGGAATCATGGACTGAAGAGTAAATGGAATAGACACTGGAATCAGGGTAGAGTAGTCTCCATGCGTCCACGACCGCAAGGCGGGGAAGGGACGACAGTGCAGCATAGGCTGCCCTGGTGGGTTGGCGGGGCTTGGACCCAGATCTGTCAAGGTCTGTATCAAAAATGGTGTTGAAGTCCCCACCCCAGAGGATAGGAACCAAAGGGAAACCATCTCGAAGGGATGTTGAGGTGTGTGAAAAACTCTGGGTCATCTATGTTGGGGCCATAGATGTTCAGCAAGATCACCTCCCTATTCTGGAGTGTAGCATGGAGTAGTACATATCTACCCTTGGGGTCTATTTGTGAAGAAATGAGTGTAAATTTAAGACTCTTATGAATAATAGTCATAACCTCACGACTTTGAGTAGAGAAGTTGGTGAAGTATCTCTGGGGGCCCCAGGTTCTGGCAAATCTCACACAATGTTCAGAACGCGCATGCGTCTCCTGTAAGAAAAGGATCTTGGATCCATGCCGTTCCGCTTGCAGCTGTATCTGTCTCATTTTTTTAAAATTGCCCAGCCCTCTCCCGTTCCAGCTCATGAAGGTTAGATTGTTCTCCGTCAGAGGAGCGGTGACGCTCATATCGGCAAGATGATAATGTCCAGTGGGCCGATGTAGCAGCCCTATAGCCCCATTAACACTGCATTACCCTGCGGTCTGCCCTCGCTGCCAACGCCAAACTTTTTTATAACAAAACACCCATCACAACCCACCCCCACCCTCTTCCCTCCCCCAACTAGAGGAATGACAACCCCAAAACCCCTTAACCAAATCCAAACCAGTGGCATCAACGCCTGGGGGCCTGTGGGCCGGATTGATGATGCCGCTCCGGGCCTGTGGCAGATCCAGCGAGACCATGGTGCCTACAATGAAGCTTCGGACGCAACTTGACAACTATATTTGGCACAATTTAACTTGGCACAGTCATGCAGAGTAATCCAACTGACAATTGTTGAGAAGTACAAGTGTGGTATATGCTTGGCGTCGGGGGAAAGCCGGTGTCGGCGCCTCCCCAACGGGCAAGCTCAGTAGCTGTAGAAGAATAGCTGGGGAGGAAGGTCAACTTGGGAAATGATCGTCGATAAACCTGGAGGCCTCCTCCAGAATCGTGAAGAATGACACCTGATTGTTGTGCTCCACTCGTAGCTTAGCGGGGTATAACATGGAGTATTTGACTCTGTGATCCCTAAGCCTTCTTTTTACAGCCAAGAAAGTCTTGCGCTCCCGCTGGACAGCCGCCGAGAAGTCAGGGTATAGGTGTATCCTTGCTCCATCCAGTAGAAGTTCACCTTTGAGTCTTGCGGCCCTAAGGAGGGCATCGCGGTCTCGAAAGTTAAGGACACGAGCTATAATGGGTCGCGGAGGTGCACCCGGCTTGGGTTTAGGCGTCAGGGCCCGGTGTGCCCGCTCTATAGCAAACTGCAGAGAGAGCTTCGGTGAATCCAGAAGCGACAGTAATGTGTGTTCCACAAAGTCTTGCATCGGCTCTCCGATGCCACTCTCAGGGACCCCAATGATACGGAGGTTGTTACGCCTCGAGCGAGTTTCCAAGTCCTCATTTTTCTTCTTCACCTCAATGACGCGGTTGGATAGAGCTGTGACCTCCGAACGCAGCGCCCCGAGACCGTCCTCGGCGGAGCTCACTGTGGTTTCAACCTCCAACACTCGACTGTCAGTCCTCTCAATGTGGGCCTTGATAGAGGAGATAGTGCCATTCATGGCATCTAACTTCGAGTGGAGCGTGGTAAAACCCTCACGGATAAAGTCCATCATGTTCTGAGATTCTGAGGTAGCAAGGGATGAGGTAGTGGCAGGGGCCTGCTCGGAGACCTCCTCAGCAGGGCTGACTGGAGTCTTCGTGAACATGTTTATGGAGCTCTGTTTTTTCTCAGTCCCTTTAGTCATTGTGGCGGTGATGTGACTCAGGAGAGAAGAGGGAGAGCCGATGGTATCCCTCGCCTCCACGGACAGGATCAACGAGGTACAGCCCCCAGGGGATCCAGGCCTCAATGGCAGAGGTTGGCAGGGTACAACCCAAGCAGTGCCGGGGAGCCTGAAGTCAGGCGCCCTGGAATTAGGAGAAGCGGGGCCAGGGCAAATCTTCGGGTGTCGCAAGGTATCTGGCGCAGGGCAGTGGGGCCGGATGACGTGGACCACAGGGGATCCTAGCAGGCCGCGGCCAGGCCACCAGGGGTCCGGGCCCCTCCAGGTGCAGACAAGAATCTAGTGCGGTCTGCTTCGCGCTGAGAGGGTGCAGGATGATGTTGGTGCGAACACTCCGTACGGGGCTGCAGGAGGCTTTCCTGCGTGGTGAGCTGGGGCAGGGGCCGGGCCACAGCAAGTCGCTCGGCAGGAGCAGGCTGGTCACAGGGCGTCCTCTATCGGGTCCGGGTGGTTGGTGACCCCTGTGGAGCAACGCATCGATTTGTCCTTATCTCCGCTTCGGGACGGCCAGGGGTTAGCAGCATCCCCATCCCCCACGTACCTTGCGGCCGCCAAGGGTCCGGCAACCTAGTCCACGACAGCGGGGGAGCGCAGCACCCGGCGTCCGTTGGTGCGCTGCAGCTCTACCCCGGGCGCTGAAATCTCGTTGAAGGGTGGGGCCCGCGAGGGGGACAGCAGGATGAAGGCCGATGTAGGAGTCGATGAGGGCCTGAGTAGGAGCCGCCCAGCTTGGGCGCAGGTCCAGCACACGAGCGGTTACAGTTCTAATATCTGCGGTGCTCCGCATCGGCGCTCTACGGCCCAAGCAATCGCGTGGTTCGCTCCCGGTCGTCGATGCAGAGGTGTTCCACCGCCACACAGGCCTCCACAGGTGTGGCGGGGTGTTACGGTACCGAGGGCCTGGGCCGTCTGACTCTCCTCGAGTGCCGGATTTCGGCGCGCAGATTTGCAGGCGATGGCGGATGGTCGCGGCAGTTCCCGATCACAGGGTTACCGGCGCTGATTTTCTTCGGGATTTGGACCAGTTGGTCCCTGGTCCAGCAGCTCGCGAATTGTAGCAGTCTGGTACAAGTTGTAGATCGTAAATGCCAAAGATCAGGATCGAGCAATCTGCCTGCCACAGAGCTCACGTTTCAGGCGGCCATTTTGTTCGGCGCACAACAGCGCCCCCCTGTTAACTGCAGCTTTTGCCAATGTCAGTCACTTGCTCCCCACCACTCCCATCTACCCATCCATCTTTAGTGTATACTTTTCCATATATCAATATCTGTGGTCGTTCCCAGCAGCCGGGCTCTCCGCCTATCTCTTTTACCTTCCACTTACAAGGTAAGTAGTCCAATGTTACTTCCTTTGTTTCGCCCTTTTCTGGCCAGTCGGTTATGTATCACAGTGTTCCAGTATGTTGCCAGTAATTGTCGAACATGGGTAGTGTTTTGATTAAATTATCCTCATAAGGGTATGTTGCCTTGGATCTCCATCTGAGTGTTGCTGTTTTCTCTTGAAATCTTCCTCGCGTTTGGAACAGTGTGAGATACAGGAGACACTGCGCTGTCGTCGCTGGTACTTCTGTTGCCACGAAGGTCCTGGAGGCGCTCATGGCATATGGGATGAATGAGCAGGCGTAACAGCTGTCCCTTGTTGTGTCCTTGCCTATTTTCGACATGTTGTTTATGTGTTCCCGTGAGGTATGTGTCTACTCCATTAACATCTGTGCCAATACTCTGCTTACCTCTCCTTACCTTTTCAGCAGTGTTATCTGTACCACCTGACACAATGCTTCTTGCAGCTTGGGTAGGGGAAATATTAGTATTGGATGTTGCAGAGACATGCAAAGCTGTGTAAAGCTGCCAAAAGGCAGCAGCTAGCAGTCTGTTTGTCAAGATAAACCACACAGCTGTCAAAACGAGTTTTATTATTATCACTATTACTGTATTACTTACACCGCCGTCCAGCGGTTGATGAGCCGATAAAGTTGCCCGCCTGAAAATCGCGATAAAAAGCGTTATTGTGTTAGTATTTGTAAGTACTTTAAGCCCTGTGGACTAAGTAGTAATTTAATGCCCAAACAAACATCTCCCACATTTTTCGTATTGATCTGTTTCTAAGTGTGGGCAGGTCGTGGTGAAGTTGTGGGTACGTTTGGGCTATGTACTGGAGAAATGCATAATAGTAAATCCGTGGTGGCCTTGGTCTGGAATGTATGGGCCTTCGTATAGCGTGGATGTATTGATGAGACAATGCTTCAGGGTAGTCAGTAGAGGGGAACATCTAAGTCAAATATCACAGCCTACTTCTAACATTTATTCATATACAGTTATCAGATGCAGAACCCTGCATGTGCGAATAAAAAGAATGTTAGGACAGTGTTAACACAGTGTAATTACTATTAGGACCTCATATTTCTTTGGGTAGGTTGGCCGGGGGTCTAATACATTTTGTTATCTTTAGTTCGGTACAGTGGTGGAATGATTGTACAGGATAACCTTAGTATTGCTTCAGGAGTTAATGTTCAGGGAACGGATTAATGTTCAAGGAAATGATGATGATAGTTCCTTCACTCATCAATTTGCACAAGTGTTGCAGTGGAGATTTCAGATGTTTGGGATTGTCTGACCATCGGATGGCCAGTACCTTCTTGGTCACTTGTACTGGGGGAGGAGATGTCAGGTTCCCTAGCTATTGAATTTGCGGCATTATTTTCTGTTTTTACGATGTTCATCGCTGCAGCGTTTGTTCTGTTGATCTCTGTGTTGTCCCGTTGGGGCGAGGCCGGTGCTTTGTAAAGTTTTACGTCGTGGGAATGGTTTCAGACGGAGTTGCCTACTATTTTCACAGTTCTGTCTGTAACTGCCTCAACTATACGAGGCCCTGTGAATCAAGGCGCATTCCAGCACCTTGAAAAGTTCCTCAGGAGAACTGTGTCTCCTATTTTAACTGGGGGTTCTTTAGTTACTTCAGGGTGTTGTCGTTTTCTTCTGCACTGTCTTCTGCCCTCCCCTTTGTTCGTTGTATCTGTCGAGAGATAAAAGATGTGCTGGAAACAAGTGAAGTCACGTATGCATACATTTCATCACCAAGAACATTTGCTGTTGATTCACTGTGTGTTGGGCCAAAGGGAGGTGCATGCGTCGTCCAGTTACCACCTCGTGGGACGCTAAATGGTAGTCGGACCCGGCCTCTTATTTCTCAGTTTGAACAGGGCCATGGGTAGGCAATGGAGCCAATTCTTTTTGGTGCTCTGCTGAGTTTTTGCTATGCTCTCTTTCAGGAGGCCATTGAGGCGTTCACAGACGCCATCTGCTTGTGGCTGATATGCAGATGCAAACTTATTCTTGATCCCTAGCATTGCTGTTATGTGCTTGAATAGTTAGTTTGCGAAGTGAGGTCCGTTGTCAGACCGCAGGACCTCACAGACACCTCAATTGGGAATACTTCTCGTGCCAGAAATGTTGCTACTCTGAGGGCATCGGCATGGGAGCATGGCCCTGCCTCTACCCATCTTGAAAAGTGGCACACCACCACAATCGTATAACGGTAGCCTTGACATACGTTGATCATGTCCACGTAGTTAATATGGAGGTGTAGAAGTGGTCCTTCTGGTCTGGGGATTGTCCCCTGTATTACTCTTGGTGTGTGTCCAGCAGTGAATTGCTGGCACGTCAGGCAATTGCTGATAAAGTTTGTGACGTGTGCATTTAGGTCAGGTCAGAACCATGATTCTCCAATGCGTGCTGCAATGACCTCCTTCCCTTTGTGTGTTGGATAATGTAATTGTGCTAGCGCTATTTTCAATAGTGCTAGTGGTATGACTACTTTTCCAATGTTGTTTTGGTGCCATAGGGCATCAGTGGGGGACATTGAACACCCTCTTTTGACCCATAGTTCTTTCTCACCCATTGTATCCTTCCTTCATCAACATCTGTCTCACCCCTCCCCTTTCTTTTTGTTTTTCTTTGGGGTCCCACATTTCCCCAAGTATGAGGCATGTTTTGCCTGGCAATCTGCTGCTTTTTTCCCTTTCGAGATTGGATTGTCTCCATTAGTGTGTGCTTGGCACTTTACTAATGCAAGTTCCATTGGGGACATTACTGCCTCTATTAACTCTCCCAAAAGGAGGGCATGCTGTACAGGGGTCCCATCCGCTCTTCTGAATCCCCTTTTTAACCATCTTGCTAAGCCGGAGTGTACTGTTGATGTTACATAGGCGCTGTCGGAGTATATTGTAACCCTTTTTCCTTCACATTCCTTGAGAGTCAATATCCGGGCCACTAGTTCTGCTGCCTGTGCTGAATATTTGGGGGGGGGGGGTAGTCGAACACTTCTCACTACCTCGCTCATCCAATCCTCTCTTAACCTTACCACTGCCGTGCCTGTTCTAATCCCATCGCCTTGATCAATTGTCGATGAGCCGTCGAATAGCACCTCTCTACCCTCAAGTGCACCTTCTCTACCTTCCGTGTTGCTGTGTATACTTCGATAGTGTTTGTGCATATTCTACTTTTTCGTACTCTTTTGCCAGGAAGTGTGCTGGGTTTACATTTTTGTACCTAACTACTTTCAATTCGGGACTTGACAATATTATCTCATACCCTGTTGCTCTTTGTGTTGCCAGCGTACTTTTTGGCTTGTGCAGGATTGCAAAGAGGGCATGTTCCACGTGAAGTGTGGTGAAGTATCCCATAGTTATCGATGATGCTTTTTCTACAGCGAAGGCTGCAGCAGCCAAATGTTGTTCGCAACGGAAGTGTCCTGTCATTAGTGGATCCAAGTGTCCACTGTAGTATGCAATTGGTTTGTGGTCCATGCTCGTTTTTTGTGTGTGAACTGCCTTCATGACCACCCCATCAGAGTGTGAGAATATACAAAATTATTTTTTGTAATTTGGTGTTCCTAAAACCGGGGCTGTAGATATTGCCTCCTTCAGCTCATGGAATGCATCTGTAATTTCCCTTGTCCACCCCAGCTGTGTCTGTCCTTTTTGTGCTATTTTTAGGGCGGGAAGTAGAGGACACGTGTAAGTACTGTAATCAAAGACCCGTGCCCTACAATAGTTGCATAGGCTGAAGAATTGCTGTAGTTCCTGTACTGTTTTTGGTAGGGGTGTGTCAAGTATTGTCTGTGCTCTCTTTGGTACTATGTGCCTGCCGCTTTGAGATATCCGCTGACCTATGTACAGTACCTCTTTCTGACAGTATTATAATTTTGCCTTGTCCACTTTGTGCCCTTTTTGTGCTAATACTGTGAGCATGTGTACTGAGTCCTTCCGGCACTCTTCCTCTGTGGTGATGCAAATGAGAATGTCATCTACGTACTGTAGGATTGTGCTCTCCGTTTGGATATTACCTAAGTCCATCTGAATCACTCTGTTAAACATGGATGGCGATTCACAATAGCCTTGGGACAATCTAGTGTGTTTCCATTTTTGATTGCGGTACATGAAGCTGGTCAAATCCTGTGAGTCTGGGTGTAAGGGTATTGAGAAAAAGGCATTCTTGAGGTCGATAACAGTGAAGCATGTAGCCTCAGCTGGGATGCCACAGAGTATCGTGGCAGGGTTAGCCGCTACGGCGTATTCTGCCTCTATAATGTGGTTGAGTGGTCGTAAATCCTGGATAAAAGGCCACGACCCCCCATTTGCCTTGCGGAAGGGGTACACAGCAGTGTTACATGGGGATTGATTCTTCTGGGACTACGATACCTCTGTCTTTGAGGGCACTGATTGTCTCATAAGTACCTGCTTCTTTTGTCAGGTGGTATTGTCTTACCCTTGGCAAAATCGCCCCTTTTTTCAGCTTTCGTTTCACTCCCCCTATGCTTTTTATGCATCCTACGTCATAGGGACTTGTTGTCCACAGTGTGCTGGGTACCTTCGCTAAATCCTCCTCACAGAAGGGAGGTGGTGCTGGGATGGGTGCTTCTAGCACCATTGCTATTTTATGGGCCACCTCTCTCAGTTATGCATAACCAAAAGTAAATCCTCATTCCCATCATCATCTCGCTCTCTTTCTCTTGTGAAAATAGTTCCTCACCTGAGACCTCTGCTAATCGACGCCCTTCTGCAATTATTGCCCTCCATGCCTTGCCCTCGTCATCTAGGGTGTGTACTGCAACCCAGCCCTCCCTTGCCACAATTCCCTCTTTATCAATTGATATGAATGCTCCCTCCTTCTCATCTGCTGGTGTCTCTGACCTAAAGAGGTACTCACCTGGCCTTCTCCAAACCTTCCCTGCTATTCCTGGTAGCCATGCAAGTGCCATGTTTGTCCCGTATTGGAACATTTCAGGGTCGACCGGCTCCCCCCTCTGTACACTTTTCCCACAATACGCCTGGAGTATTTGTCTAGCCGTGAGCATGTGAATGCCTGGTGTGGAGCACACTATGCCTTTGTCTGTGAAGGATATTGTCATGTTCAGTCTGCTCATTATGTCGTGACCCAATATGTTACCAGGTGCTTGCTTAGAGTAAAGTAAAGGCAGAGATAAGTTGTGATCTCCTATTGATGAGGAGATCTTATCAGTACCACTTCTCGAGCCCCAGAAATCCTTGAGTGTTCATGGCATCGCCTGACAATGTGTACCTTCCCTCCCGTATGCATGACCTAGTGGCCCCAGAGTCAACAAGAAAGGAAAAGGTTTTTTCACCTATCGCCACCTTTATGCATGGTTCCTCCGCAGGGTTAGATTTTACTGATAGGATGGGACACAAGTTTGTCTGTGGACTGTACTATTGTGGGTGTAGTGATTGTCAGTTTCCTGTGTAATGGATATGCCCCACTATAGTTACCCCTCCCATTATTGGTACCACTGCCATTGTGTCCATGGGTTGTGCTGAGTTGTCCTGTAGTTGTGTCAGTTGCTGTACTGTTTGTGTATGTTGGGCCACTGGTGCAGCCATTTGTTGTTGTGGTGCTGGTTGTGTTTGTATTTGTTGGGTTACTGGCGTGGTTTGGCTTTGTTGTGGCAGAACTTGTTGTAGGCCTGTCTGTAAGGGGTCTTGAGTATAGCATCCATTGTGTCCACCCTGGTAACCTTGTTGCCCTTGTTCACCCCACCCTTGTTGTATGCCTCTACTGCCTCTACTCGTACATTTGCGGGACACGTGACTTAGTTGCCCGCACGTCCAGCACTGGGGCGGCTCTCGTGCCTGCCATGTGAATCTTCCTCCTCGCTCGCCCTGCCCCTGTTGCCCTTGCTGCTGGTATCCCCTGAACCCTCCTCCCGGGTAGTGTGATTGTGGTCCGAAACCCCGACCTCTCTGGAATCCTCCTCTTCCTCTATAATTGTTCTGGTACCCGCCCATTCCCATGTATCCTCCTCCCATTTGTGGTGCGTATTATTGTACTGTATTGCACGGCTGCTGCTGTTGGAGTTGAGATTGGGGTTGTGATACTGCTGACTTTGTTTGTGGGGCTGGGCTCGTTTGTGCTTTTTCTAGAGCATATTTGGATAATTTCTTTTGGACCAATTTTGCTTCATCTGCTTTTCTATCCTCTGCCTTTTGCTTCATCTTTTCCTGCCACAGCCTGCAGTGGTGTACTATTGTGAGTTGTATTTCCGACCATGCCTTTGCTTCCATCCCTACCATGTTCTTCAGTTGTCTCTGCACCTGCGCCGGTAACCCTTGTATCAAGATGTGATAGAAGATAGCTATCATTTTATCCCATTGCTCCCTCGTCTCAAGGTGCCAAAGTTTTTGGATTTCTTGGATATAACTAACAGGGTCTTCATCGTCACGCATTTTGCCTGACGTAATGGCACCTATATCTGAGGTGTCGGGATGTTGCGTCCGCAGTGCCTGCCACACTGCATGTCTGCAGTTTGCAAATTGGGATCCGTCATGTGTTGTGTTCTGGATAGTCACTCCCGGGAACCCCGCCCTTTTCCAAATGTCATCCGCTGCATCACCCAGTATGGAGACCAGCAAGCCGTTAACGTCACCCACCGCCAACCTGTGTCCTCCTGTCAATTTCTCCATTTCATATATCCATTTCCCCGCTCCCCCACTTAAAGATGGTTACCTACACTTTGTTTTCTTTATCTGTGTGTTTCCAAGGTACATACTGTGGTCTTGTCCCTCCCCTTTTCAAAAGGGCCATCTGCAAGTACGCAGCCCTCTCTTCAGGTGTGCGCCTATATTGTTGTATCTGGATAGGCCCCCTCTCATCCTCTGCCCCTATATCTGCCATGTCTATAGTGTGTCATCGTCGTGGGGTGTCCCGTGAACCAGTGTGTCCACCCCGTGTGCACGAGTGCCCTCTATTGTTTATTATTACTGCCCCATCTCTCCTGCGCCCTGGGAGGTCCCGGAGCCTGTTAGTGTAGGGTGTTTGCGGGGCTGCCTCTGCTGTTGCGCCCTGAGTTAGGTTGTCAATGTGCTGTCCCCCGTCTCTGTCATCTTGTGTTTTACATTCCCATAACATTCATGTGCTCTTTCGCGTTATATAAAGTTTAGTTGGCCCCTCTCATTTTACATCGCTCTCGTCACCGTCTCCCTCTGCCTCTTCCTCATCGCTACAGAATCTGTCCGAAAATGTCAAATTGCGTGGCAGTGGATAGCCTACTGTTACTGTCTCAAGATCGATGTTCGTGAAACCACGTGCATTCTCCTCTTCCCGTCCCCCTAAACCTTGGACATCGCTCCCTGTCGTATGCACCTTAGACATACTTGCGCTATCCATTGTGCATCCGTTAGGGACCTGACTGCTCTGTTGTCTTTCCCGGTGCTCCTAGTCCCGTCTGTTCTTGTCCAGCTCCTCCCTTAGCGCTTTGCTCACTCGTTAGAGCACTCTCTCCTCTACGTCCCTCTGAGTTCGCACTCTCCCTACCCTCGCCAGTTTCAGCTCCTTCAATCTTCCCTCTTCGTACTTACGTGTCTGGTCTAGGAATATCTTCCTCCTCCAAAATGCCATTTCCCTTTCAGCCTCATCCCCTTCATTCTCTTCTATCCTTGTTATCCTTGTCTCCACCTTCAGCTTGCTCCCTTCACCTGTCGTGTTCCTCTCTATCACCTCTCTCTGCTCCTTCTTCACCAATGCCAATTGTTCCTTTCTTTCCTGCTCCTTTAACTCTAGCTGTCTCACTAACACATTCCTTTTCCCCATCAGTTCCGCTATTTTCGCTTCTAATTCTGCTTCCTCTTCTTCCCGCAAGTGCCATTCCCTTGTTACGTGCGTTGACCTTCCTCTACATCCCTGTGCCAGCTCCAACTCCCCTATGGCCTGCACTGTCGGCCTCTGCCCTTGCTTGTTCGTCCTTGCAGGGCGTTAGGGGCGTGCACCTTTGGAGTTTATGGGGTGGTTTGTATGTGGGGTTTGAGTAGCCTTCTGCTGCTGTCAACTCTCGAGGCTCCTTAACTTCTCTTAACTCTCGCTCCGGGTATAAGCCCTGCTCCTCCTCCTCCTGCGTCATCGGATGCAACGCTAGGAGGTGCGGGAGGCAGAGCGCAGGAGTCCTCCCCCTTTCCTTTGCCCTCTGTAAACTCATCATCCATGGCTGGTGCTCCTGGAACATACGCCAAAGTTCAAATCCCCCCATGCGGTTAGCTAATTTCTTCCCCTTGTATGTGTTGTGTAAATAGGTCATTTGTGACTGCAGCACGTCATTGGAGAAGCTGCCGTTAGGCGGCGATGGTACCATTACCTTTCCATCCATACCTTTTGTCCATTGTACGCTATATTTCACTATCTTATCCTTATAAATGGGCAGCGTTTTACAGAGATGCTGGATGGGGGTCACTAGTGTTTTGGTCTCGCCGTACGAGGCCACCCCTCCTCCGTGGTACATCATAGTTCATTTTGTATGTTATCTGACCTCTAATCGAGAATTTCGACTCTCCGCTGTCAGGATAAGGATAGAAATGTTGTGGGTTATACAGTTTAACTTTCACTTTATCGATATCTATGGACCTCTGCGGCCCCACACCTTCTGCAATGTACTCTTGTACTGCCCGCCTCCACCTGGACTGCTGCTGTACGGCACACCCCCTCAAGCGTGCGCAGGCGCCTTCCGCGCTCTGCCGCTTGTTTACCTGTTTACCCGTTGATAACACATTGTCCTATGTGATGGCCTATGCGTGATGTCACCAAACTAAGAGTTCCCAAAACAAAACAATATGTGCGTGCACAAGACAATAGCTCTGTTATTTCAATCCCACATTGATAGCCCTCAATTCCTACATCTGTCTTCCCACCTCCCCGGAGTGGAGTATACTTCATTAATTCATGTCTTGATTAAACTGCACCAGTCGCGTCACCTGACGTGCGATACGTTTCTCACCAGGGAAACTTAACCAATTAATGCACCTTCCGCAATCTGAGATAGCTCCAGCGGAATACGACATCTATTCACCGAACTAGAACGTTCAACTCAGGAAAACCACACCCCTATACATATGTTCACTCTCCAGCTCTGTCGGTGTACCAACCCCTGTCTTATTCGGGAGCCTGTTGCCCCGCAACCGGAACGCTCACCAAACACAGAAAAGGGACTACCTCTGCTCCAATCCCTACAACCACACGCGTGCTGAACAATACCCCTTTACCACCAATTATGACAATGGCACCTTGCCTTCGTTCTTATTTACACATCCCCCACCCACACAATATTTGGTTACTGGTTGTGTGGACCACACTTACTTTAGTTTTCGTCTGCCGGCACCGCTCGGGCACTGACTCTCTGCCCTCGGGTTGTCTCGCCTCCTCTGGACTGCATTGGACAACTCTACAACCACGGGCGCAATGATTTTTTAAGTCGGCTCACGACGACCAATCTCCAGTGCGCAGTCCGGTTCTCTTGCAATTCCTGCAAAGGTCCTGCAGTCCTCCAAGTTCTGACAGCAGAGGGGGCAGCAACTGGCCGAGTTGACATCACAGACAATCTCGCTGGGGCCTCCAACTTGTTAGGGTTATTCCGGGGGACGGCAGAGTCGCACCTGGGGTCCACGGACCTCTGGTTAAAGGAAGGCCCTAACTCCTTCCCTTATCCTAAAGAAGTCGAAGTCCACACAAGGAGCAATAGGTATTGACGTTTATTACTGTAAACTAACCGGGATCATGTACATGGAGCAATCCAGGCAAATCACACACATTCTGGCCAGTTTTGTAGACAAGTGACATCACTATCTGTGTCACTCAGCAAGTTCCATCCCAAAACCTAACACCACACAGGATTGGCTCCCTGAGTGGTAGGTCCCTTATGGGAACATATAGTGTGCAATATTATTGGAGACCGCTGTGTCAGGTGGTGTGCTTGGATCATCCTTAAAAATTGCTACTCTGAAAATGTTACATTGGCGAACCCTGTGATTGGTTGGTAATTCCTGCCACCTGTCCCTAGCCCCCAGAGTTCTGATTGGTCAGGCCACGAGCCTCCAAGCCTGGGACCAACTCTGTTCCCAGCCCGCAAGACACCTGGCCATGTATGCTGTGTGTCAACAATATGTGACAATTAGTAAAAATGGTGTGTCTATACTACTGCCATGAGTGTTCCATACCCATCGTATAACGTTGCTGATATGTTGCGATTTGTTGCAAGCTCGGTCTTAGTCGTGGCTGCTGTGCTTTCCCAGCCTCTAGGTCTTGGCATCACATCAGCTTCGGCCGGGTCACGTGTGAGGCCACCGTGTGTGAGGCTGAATTACTTCCATATCCTTTGTATTTTGCATGGACGAGTCCCCGCTGCAGCCGGTGTCATCTTGGCTCGGTGTGTATGGAATGTCATTTTGCAATATCCTGGCCTTGGCTGCCATTGCTTCTGCCATGACTTTTCTGCTTGCACAGCCTCTTACTGCTCGAGATTTCTGTGAGATGCTCCTGGCTTGCTGGATTTTCCTAAGGCCTACTCTGACTCTGAATATGTATTCTACATAGTGTCCATAGGTTAAGATGAGTCATGGTCGGTCAGGTCCCTCGAGTGCTCCTGTTCTTCCATAGAGTTAATAGGAAGTAGCATCTGCAAGCATGTACACAATCTCTTCTGGTATCTTGCGTTTCTGCGGTGCTGTAGCAGCCTAAGTGGCAAAATAATAAACGTGCAGACAGTATGTTTATGTTACCGTCCTATATTTCATAGAACTGTACGCATGTATTCTTCGTGTAGTTTGGTGTGTGAATGTCCCGATTGTGCGGAGTGCACGTGTGTTTCCTGTCTAACATAGCTATGTCATCATGATGTCTCTAACGACCTGCAGCATGGCTTTTGTGGTGTTGTTAGTCGATTCTGTCCATGTAGTCGTCTCCAGCTCGGTCTTGACTCTCCTCGCTTACTTTGGGTAGGGTTCGTACCACCGCAGGGTTGTATGGTCGGCTGGCCGGGCATCTCTCGTGGTGCGTACCTATGATGGGAGCAGTGGGGATCGGTGCAAACTCATACGGTGGTCGTTTTGTCATGGATACTTCTTCCGGTTGGGGGGTCCATCGGGAGGGAAGGTATATTCAGATTTTCCCTCTTCACCTCGCAGGCAGATGTTGTTGCGCCTGGACCGGTTTTCTGCATCTTCTTGTTTGGATCAGAGTGCTTCACACCTCGCCTCGAGTGCTGCGCTTCTATCCGCTCCCTCCCCAATTTCGAAATTCTGTTTGTACAGTGTGGTTTCGATTACCGTTGTCCTGTACTCAATTTCTCTCACTCGCTTGTTTAAGGTTGAGATCTTGTTCATCACCTCTTCAGTGCCCTTCTGATATTCTTTGGTGATGGCTGATAAAAGTTCTTGGAGGTCGGATTTCGGGACCGCTCATGTTGCTTGATCAGGCGCAGTGTCCGAATAGTTATTTGAGGTTGCGCTTTGGGTGCGATCCGTCTTCTCTGCCATGGTGGTCGCCAGTAGTGCGCCAATGTCTGCTTGCTTCGTTGTCTTTGGGTTCTTGGCCATTGTTTTTTGGTCACCCCTATGCCCTATGCTAGTGGGCGGGTACTGTGGCGGATGAGTTCCTGTGCAGTGTCTTGAAGTATGGCAGTCTTGGTTGCTGTGATCGGGTGTGAGATGCCTTAAGTCGTTGCTTACATGGGGGGAGGTGTAATCCCTGATGGATTGCAGCTGAGACTGGTGTGGGGACAGGTCTGCGCACCCGGAGAAGTGCCATGCAACCTGCCACAGCTTGGGCTTAGCCGTAAATCCAGGCAGGTGGAGATTGGGGTAGGCAGTGGATTGCCTACATTGAGATTGCTACTATTTTGGGGCTATAGGTGGGAATGTAGATTAGGGTGCCAGGAGTTTTCTACTTTCCGGGTTGCCGGGCTGTCGGCTGGGGCCCGGCATAGATGGGGGCTGTGACAGACCCAGCCTCTCCTCCCTTAGTTGTATGGCATTCTTGGGGGAGGTAAGGCTTCTAATGGTATGTTTCATGAGAGTCCGGGTGGGAGATGAGAAAATGGGGAGTGCTGCGAGTTGCAGGGCACTGTGAGTGGGCTCCCCGGATGTTACGGCAGTTGCCGTTTTACCTCTGGTCTGGTGTAAGTGAGTCTGTTCGCTAGGTGCTGTAGCGGGAGCCGGGAGTGCCCTGTGAGGAGGAGGGGCTGCTACTACCAAGCTTTCGTGGATCGGGCACCCCAATTGAGTATTAGCGCAGAATGGCAGTTTGCAGGTGAGGGTTTCCTGGTGGTAGGAGCGGCTGCCCTCGTCCCTCCAGGCTCGGGTGCAGTATGTTGCAGCCAGTTGGGATGTTGCGGGCCCTGCAGGACACGGCAAGGGCCTCTGTGGTGAGGAAGGTTAAGCGGAGCCCTGGAGCGGGAGCTTTGCTGGTGGATGATGATTGCCTGGTAACTCCAGGCCTATGCGTCGCTTCTCGCGGGGGGCTACACTGCTATGTCTCCCCCAAGCAGGTTGGTGGGGGGTGAGGGGGAGACTGCCCGCTCTGCTGCAGCTCAAAGTTGGGGGCTCCGTGGAGCATAGGTCCTTTGTTGGGAGCATCCAGGTTCAGAAGGTGGATGGCAGCCTTAAGGTGTCGCAGGGCCACGCTCCGTGTGTCCTCTGTGTTTCAGGCTGATTGCACGCTGGGGCTATGGATTGGCACCCCGGCACGGGGGATGAAGGTGGAGAGATACGTAGGTTGGGCGGACTCCGTGGTGAGCCTCTTGGAGTCGTGTTCCGCAGCTCTCCTCCCGGGGTGAATGAAGCTGTCCCCCCGCGGACCACACCGGCGCCTGCTCCGCCGTAATCGCAGGTGGCCAGTGGGGGAGCGGGATGAGAGGCGATGAGTTGGCGGTGTTACAGCGGCGCCTGGGTGAGGTGCTCGGGTGCGCTGCAATCCGGAGAACAAAGATGGGGCGCCCCCAGGAGGCGGTGGGGGGGGTCGGAAGTCCCCGCTGGGTGTACTTCAGTTGGTCGGGCTGCGTGGAGGCGGCTGGGGCATTAGGTTAAGCTGGCTTGGGCAGGCAACCGCCATTTTCCTGCTGCCGTTCTCCACAGTATGGTGCAGTCTCAGGCACTGGAGCTCCAGATCCCTGAGCTGCATGAGGAAGCAATTGGGTCAGTCCCTGCAGCGGCTCGCGAGCTTCTGTCGACGCCGTCTTTAGAGGTAGTTAGATTTAGTAGTTACATTATTTATGGATGTGTGGCTCCAACCGGGAGCTCTCAGAGAGCCGATCCGACCGCCTTGACTCCAAGTCACGCCCCTTCAATGTCACCTTTAATACCAGGGAGAAGTCCAACAACAAAATACTGTGTTACCATCTTTGGAGCTGAAGTGGTGACATCTTCTATATTAGAATGATCTTCTAAAGTGGCAATGACCCTTGATAAAAAATCCTCTGGGTACTCTGCTTTTTCCTGCCTTAAAGATACCACCTTTGACCAATCTGTTGTAACTTTTGCTAAATCCTTTACTGCTTTTACTCTCTCATCCCTTTTCTCCACCACGTCTTCCATGTTCGATCTTAGATTCGTGCCATGCCTGTTTCCTTTTAACTGATCTTTAAACCCTGGAGGCCATTGTGCTTTTACTCATACTCGTGCAGTTGCTCCGGTGTGAGTATCTGTTTAGGCAAGGCGGTCAAATCGGCTTTCTAGTTCCCTAATGGACTTCCTGGGGCTGGTTTTGAGTGTGGGGAATGCATTCTTGAACGACTGAATCTGATCTGGTGTCCAGGCCACTTAGTATTGTACAGTATGAAACCCCTTGGGTGCTGTTATTATCCTTACTGGGTACATATGTGCTTCCAGATTTGCCTCTTCGAGAGGTGGTACTCCTTCTGATATAACTGGTGGTGTACCTAAACCATCGTCCTTTTGTAATTCATTAAAGACATTGTGCAGTAATTCCTCATTGTCTTTATTAAATGTCTTTACCCACTTATGATATTATTTCCCTTAAGTCTTCTGCATAGCCATTATATTTACGTAATGTGACCTTCCCTTTATTTCTCCTCAAGTGCTTCAAGTTTTGAGACATTGTGTAGGGAGAGACCATCCTATCCGGACTGTCTAAGTAATTCTGTATCCTTTGTACTGCCTGTGGTATCCGTGCAGGTGTGCCAGAAAATTCAGGGGTAGTGGTGTCCGGTGTTTTGCATGACGCATGGGTGGGTGTTTTAGGCGCTGAGGGAAGGGCCTGATTTTGTGGTGCCGCCGGATGACAATAGATAGGCAGAGGATCATCGTCATTGGTGGGCAGTGGACTAGTGGGTGTGAAGATCAGGTAAAGGTAATGCCTATTTTTATCATTGTTCTTTTTATGATGCAACCGTTTCTATAATTTAACATTTTCTTCCTTGTGTTCCTGCAAGAGTAATTCCATTTTATGTGATGCTTTGTTAGTCCATAGTTCAAAGGTTGACCATTCCTCTGGATGGGCTTTATGTCCTTTAGAGTGCAGCAGGACCTGGATAGAATTTAGTTCCCCTGATTAAATGGATCTTATTGTGTGGATTCTTTCATCCCCTGTTTGGCAGTGATATTTTCATGCCACTTAAAAACAAATGTAACTGATTCTGGGCCATATGCTGTCTCCATCTTGCCCGCAGGTGTCTGTTGGGTGCTGAACATAGCGTGTATGTGACTGGACATTACCCATTCTCTCTTTAAGGGAACAAACTAGCGAAAACCGCTCCAGAGCCGATAACAAGGGAAAAGGGTAGCCACAACGGCCCAGAGGCAACAAAGGGAGGGGGCTGGTGCCAATGCCCCAGAGAGAACAAAACAACCAACTACAAAACGTATTAAACTAAAATAATCACATAACTGAAAAGTTCCTCCTTTCAAAACCCGGGTATGCCGTTCAGAAGCGAGAATATGTGCACTATGTTTGCTTAGAGAAGAAGGCAGGGTGCGACGTGCGACGGCAGCTGAACACACTCACCGCAGTGTCTGGGAATTGCGTCCGCCCCTTGGCAGTTGGTCAGCCCATATTTGGAAATATCCTGAGTTCACAAGGCTACACTGTTTTACATCTCTGACTCGTGTATGGAGGGGCATGCGCAAAAATAACCAAACGCCACACACCGTGTCATTTCTCTGAATTATACTAAATCTTTGTTGTCTCATCTGCCGATAAACAGTGGGTTAAATGCTCATTGCTGTGATCTGTGTTTGATCTGCAGGTCACAGTTCAAATCCCGGCAATGCCAACTCAGCCATTCATCCTTCTGAGGTCAATAACTGAGTACCAATTTCGGTTGAGTAATAATAGTAATGTATGTAAATATGTCCTATGTAAAGCGATTTGGCTTGAAGCACCATATAAAAAAAAGAATTATTATGTTTATTGAACAATATCGCAAACACAGATAGGCTAGAACAAGCATAGAACGTGTACATATTTCATCAACATGTTCTCTTTTCTTTGATCATTTACATGTCTAGACACAGCCTCAAGGTTTGAGATAAATCAGTCATTGCGTGCAATTTATTATCTAGTGGAAAGTTTGCACATCCTTGCTTCTCAAAATGCTATGACCTTGGCTTGTTGACAGAGACAAGCCTCTCTGTCTTATCTATTCCTCTTCGCTTCTGCCTTTGCCCCTCTACTCCCCTGCTGATCTGTTTTTCTCACTTGGCACTGTGCACCTGGAACCCACTATCCTCAGGGCCCAGGTACCTGCTCACCCTGCCACCCTCCTGCACTGCCTCCGGGCCACCCCTTGTACTGGGGCCTGTATCTGTACCCATACAGTCCCCCACCCACTCTTCTTTTGCACTTATCAGATATACCCTATCTGCCTAACCTACCACTTGCCACTTGCTGGCTGCACTACCACTGTTTATTGCCTTTATTTATTTATTTTACTTATTATTATTTATTCAGTCTCTCCTCTGTTCTGCACTTTCCACTTCTCCCTCCTTCCATGCACTTTCCCCTTTTTTTTTCCTTTCCCATGCACTTGCGCGTTCTCAATGTCACTGGGCCTAGTAAGATCGTTGTTTTTGTTCTACCCAGTTCCCCTCCCTTTGCCTGGTCGCGCGCTGAAACACTTGTGTATGAGCGGGATATAAATAAAATGTTATTTTATTTAATTTCCTTGACAAACAGACCCTAGCCATAGCTACCTTCCCCTGTGGTTTGTGAAATATGAAACTACATTCCCAGAGTGAACACTTTCCTACTGTGAGTATATTCCTCGAGCTTTGGAAGCAAGCTAAAACGGCTGGGCTTATGTTATCATGTTGACAAAATGGCACCTGACTCCCCACTCTACAGCAGTTTTGGCAGGAGGTTTTTAATAGAATAGTTGCAGTAAAGATCTCAGTGTGGTGCACAGAGGAATTATTAAAGCTCTGGCCCAGAGTTGGTTACTTAAGGGATTGAAACAATGGTGAAAGAATGTATCTTTCAGAGAATCTTACTAGGTTGGCTAGCAATAGCTAGAGCATGGAAACGTATGCAGTCCCGGTTGAGTAGTAATTGGTTTGATGAACTGATTAATAATTAACACCTGGATAAAAAAAAAGAGTTCTTATGCAGTGGGATCAACAGTGAAATGTGAATAGCTGTGGGTGATAATGGAAGAGTTTGTTTTGGAGGAGTTTGGGGTTGAAGGTATAAGATGGGATAGGATTGATTATACGCTGGCAGATGGCTAATGCCAAATATAGGAGCTTTAGAAATAACAATGCACTTTAAATATGAGGGGTTTTGTAGTTGATTTAGCTTTCTTTCATAAATTATTTTATTCGACAGTAGTGTCATACACCAGCCATACAATCAATTATATAGCCAAATTATCTCATACCATTAATCAAATTAAGTGCTCCTTACGTTTCCATATAAAACATTACAAAAGTCTTGTTAAGTTGATAAAATTAAGAAAGTCTATATGTGCAAGCAATTTTGTTTTACAACAGCATCCACATGCTGAATGTAACTATGTCAATGATCCTTTTTTTAAAACATTTATTTGATTCAATTGATTCAACAATTTTTTCAAAAGTCATAAAATCCTCCAAGTTCCTTTCCCTACAAACTGTTCCTTTTTATATGAAGACAAAGAAAGGAAGGGAGAATTGGATCCAAAAAAGAAAAAAACAAAGAAGAAAAGCGATCAATTAAGAAGTGGATGATGGGAAGTTAGCTCCCGAGATGTGCTGATCCGTGTGGCAAATTCCTTCCCATTTTTCCCATTTTCATCTGTTGTGTTGCTCCAGGTCAATGTTTTTAAAGAAAGTTGTTACACCGATCACACAGCGATTATCGTCACCACTTGACCGCACCATCCACCATCATCATCTGTTAATGTTGTGAAAGCTTTCATGATTTTGCCTAAAGATGTTGATCTGGCTTGTTGCGTCCCTTCACAATCAAGCAGAAGATGTCTGCTTGTCTCTACTCGGTCGATTTTATTGCTGTACCTGCACTTGTCCGTTGATGAAAATTTTCTTATAAAGAGTATTTCGTTTGTTTTGAGTTGATTTGGGCGAAATCTCAAAAAGATCCGACTGAACGTCTTGTCTGGACATTTTTCCGAATAGCTCCTTGTGTCATTTACTTTCATGACTGACGTGGGGAACTGCTTAGTGAGACTGTACTTGTTGGCGATCTCGCCCGTGGTTATCCAGTCTAGTTCAAAAAGTTTCTTGGTCACCTTGCCAGGATTTGTTAGAAGTAGATTGACCGAGGTCTCAAGCTCTTTCATTAGACTGATTTTCTGGTTCTTCCAGTCAGTCAATGCTTGGATGTTATCAGCGTCCGTTTCTTTGCTACCCAGTTACAATGCTTTTGGTTTAGCATCCAGGAGAAGTTTTTCGGTACATCATCAGCGTATTTCTCTCTTTGATAGCCTTAAATGATGAGAGACATAGTTCACGTCTAATGAGCAGCATCAGTGTAGTGTTTGCCAATCCCAGTACTCTCCTCCAAAAAAAACCTCTTGAGTTTGATCCATATCTTATCTGGGAGAAAAAGCATGGCCTCCGTCCCATATAGGATCGGTGGCACCACCTTTGATTTATAGAAGTTAATTACTGCAACGAGCAAAAATCTGCCATACTTTTTGTCAACTTCCCGTGCTTGGGTAGTTGGGGATTTCATTTTTGACCATAACAAGTCCTGCATTGAAGTTTCGGCGGGACTGTTACTCATCGTTACTCCCAAGTATTTGAAGGTGTTGATGTTTTCTAGTTTCAGACCTTCTACAAACCAACTTGATTTATTTTGTTTCTTTGTCGCTGATGCTTCCCATGACATCACCTTGGTTTTCGTTGTGTTCAGTTGCAGGTTATTGCTCTTTAAGTACGTCACCAGATTCGTCAGCTGCCTCTGAAGGCCAATTGGTGTCAAATCCAACAAGATGATGTCATCTGAATAGAGAAGACGCAATACCATTACTCCTCCAATCTTCAGGGGAAAGCTTCTGACGTCGGCCTCTGAGTCTGAATAATCAGCAATGTAGGCGTTGTATAGTGTAGTTGCTAGCGGGCAGCCCTGCTTGACTCCCCTAGCCGTGCTGATTTCTTCAGACAAAAGGCCGTCTTGACCAAGCCGTACCTTTATTGTTGTTTCCCGGTAAAGGGCTTGGATCGGAACTAAGACGGATTTCGGACATCAATGATCCTTTTGAGACACAGCTACAGATCGTTTTCTAATTATCCAGGCTCTGTGAATCAGTTTTGTCACAGCAACGATTGTACTACTGTTTTTGGTCGATTTGTTTTCTCAGGACCAGTTTTAAATATACTGCTTTAAGCTGCGCTTTCCCAAGGCAGAGAAAGAGAAAATGTTTAGGTGTTTCCATAGAATCATTTCAAACAAGGCAGACGTCAGAACTGATTGCATTCCTAGAGTGTAATAGATGCACTAACAGAAGGGTGCTTACCTGAAATGTTCTATATAACAATCATGCAAAAGACGGTCCGATCATAGATCATATTTAGCTACCGCTCACAACCAAACTCTTATTGTCTGACCCAACAAGTAGAAGCTAGGGTTGAATGATTGCTGTGAACCAAAACTCTTCTTTTATTAGAGAGTCATGTGCTTTTTGCATCTCAGATGTTACACGGAGTGTTGGATTATAATTCAGAAAAGCCTGAGGAGGTCAATACCAATTTAATGTGTTTGCATCATGGAAGACCCCTTCTGCCATCCTGGGTCAACACACATGTGAGAGCTTCTCTATATTTTTACAAATTCTGGGATGTCCACAGTCGCACCCAGTATAATACTGGTTTGATCTCTAGTTATTCTGATCTGCATTTTTAGTTAATTACTTTTTGGCAAATTCAATATTCTTTTTTGGAATTTATTTTCAACAGCTGTTTTGTTGTGTGGATGAAACCCCATAATTCAGAGCTATACATTGCAGCTGCCCTTGCCTACATGTTCTAAATATTAAGAGATGGGGAAAGTGACCATTACCATGAACAATAGCAATTTTTACAATTGTTAGGATTGAGTTAGTGTTAGGTTCAAACAATTTGCAGTTGCCGTGAATCCTGTGCCTAAGTAATCACCTACTCACCTGTTCTATATTGAGCCCATCCATCAGTAGCTGTATCCTTGGTGCAGTGGCAGTACTTGACTGATTTGTATATGGCTGGACCCCTTTTGCAATGGCACAGCTAAAAAACAGGGGTGTAGAAAGTTGCCCAGAGCAATGCCAGTGGTTCAGATTAATTCAAAACCTTCCATCCATCACCTTTTTGGTTTCAGTTTGTCTCCCTATGTGAGAGAGGGTATGCCTAGACGTGGGCCCCTTGCTTGCTGTGCCATAGGGAATCAAACTGCACCTCACTGAGTAGGCCCAACAAGGCCAAAACATGTCTGGGGTTGCTTGTTTCTGTGCAGAGGGAACCTGGCCTAGCAGTTCGGGCGGGACTGCTCCCATTGGTGGCAGTACCTGACTGATTTGCATATGGCTGGTCCCCTTTTGCAATGCCGCAGATGGGCTAAATAACGGTGGTGTGGAAGGTTGCCCAGAGCAATGCCAATGGTTCAGATTAATTCAAAACCTTCCACCCACCACATTTGTGGTTTCAGCAGTGGATGGAAGAACATTGATTTCATTTTATCAAGAGTGATGGCAGTGTGCCCATTGCCTTAACAGCCAGATGCAGACACAATACCTGTTGTTGGGGATGCAGATGATTTAAGAGGATCCACTTTATCTGGGCACTGATCCTTGGATAGACCTGTGTGAGGCTACTTCTGGTCTCCAAGGCACTATGCTCTGACCTGATTCTATAACCCATCCTTATTCCAGGGAGTGGAACTGTTACCAGTCAGCGAAAAACAATTCCCAGTCAGCTGGTGATTATGCAGATGTTTCCTTGTGCACCAAAATGGATTCAGCTCCAAAGAGTAAGATGAGGGCATAATGCCCTAGGTCTAGTCTCTTTGAAAAGGCCTATGTCATATTATCGTCCATAGACTGAAAAAAGACCATGTTCTTTGCCAAGTATGAGTCTGATCTAAAGGGGGTATGAACGGCTTGCCAGGATAAGCTCCTGATAACCTCGGGCCAACTTATCAAAATGTTGAATCTGGCAGAAGAGGGTGCAAGGCCCTGGGGACATCTTTAGATCTGGGGAGATTAGCAGCTAGCCACAAAGGTTTTTTTTGCATCTTGCTGAATGCTAATGCCTCTAAGGTACAGAAACGACTGAAGGGTATTTTACTTGAAAATCATCCCCAAACTGGGAGGTTTAGCGAATGCTAGGAGCAATGTTCCCTCTAAGCTGTGCACATGTGCGCTTGGTCAGCTTTCTTCTGGCGGCCGCTCGGAAGAATATTAGCAGCGCACACAGACAATTCCCACCTATTCAAAAAGATTTAATAAGGCGAATTAAAGCTAAATTATAATAACTAGTTTTGATATTCTGGTCAATCCTACTTACTTTGCCCTACTATGCAAGCTTTACCTTAAACACTGAATAAAAAGAATATACCCACAAGAGGTTAAAAACTAATATGAAAAAGTGGCTCCATGAACAGAAGGTATAAATAAGATATGCATTCACACATTAACCAAATTATCTTCCCTCCCCACCCATGACTCCTATATTTGTCTCTACCCCATGACCCTTATGACTCGAACCTTTGCCCCAGGACACAATCAGATATTACCAGATAACCTGGACTGTCTACCATGGCTCTGTAAAAGGTTACCAGACTTTGGGCCAAATGCAGCGGTAACGCTATTACCGCCACATTTAAGGGTTGGCCCAATCATGAGTCGGGCGGTAAGTGGGAGTTTTACCTCCAGCTTTTTTCTGGAGGTAAAATTGTCCCCTTATGCCAATTTTTGGCTGTTTTCTGCACTATTACCGCCAGCGGTAATAGCGCCCCCAACCCCATTGGTTCCAATTGACCCAATGGGGAATAGGAACTTACAGCTACTCGTGGTCCACGCCAATAGTGCAGGACGTGTAGTGGTAACGCTATTTGCGCTGGCGGTATTCCAGCAGTATTACCCCCAGGTTACCGCCAGACTCCTGATGAGGCCCTTTGACCTATATCCACTCGTTTTATGTTTATTATAATATGAATGACGTTCAAGAACATGAATTTCTGTGACTCATGGTGCATTAGCAAAAGCGGCACCCAGGCTATGTAACCCAACTGTCAGCTCACATATCAGATACTGACTGTAAATTAGCATGGGATGTACCCACATCCCATGCTTCCTAGTCTTTGGAATTATGTCACACAAGAACTTTGAAGTGGCCCCCTTAACGCATTATAAAACTCAAATATTAATTTGCCCTCTAAGGATTTTGAGTAGCCAGATGTCATGCTCAACGTCTCTTACTTTAGCATTGCTAACATTACCCTTTAGGTGGAGAGCCACATACCAATAACATTTACTTGACCTGCAAGCGATAATCAGTATGGACTATGCCATAGCATTATTCGTATATACTATTTGGGCAACACATATTCCGATAACTAGAATGCTTTTCACACAATCTGTAGCCTTTCTAAGTTTTCACAGTTCCATGGGGCATAGACCTTAACAAATTATATGGTGACTCGCTTCTATACAACAACAGTTTCACTGAGCACTTGTATAGTCCTACTCAACAATTTAAAGATTGGGTATGTTGCAAACAATCTTGTATGCACTTCTTAGTAATTGTGCACATACAGATTCATGACATTTTCTTAAACTGCACATAATATAGCAAGGCTTTACATATGTTTTGCTCACAAAGTATTGGTGGTATACAAATATCCCAGTTAGTGTTTTACTGCTACATTCTGTCACTTTACAGATCCCTGTCAACTAGTATTGGAGGCTAGCACGGGTGCAGTGGAGGTGTATGAGTAGAAGGGCACAGGAGTGCACTCCTTCGGGGTGAAGTATAGATCAGCAACTTTTGAAAACCAAATCAAAGGTTTTGGCAGTGCAGTACAGTGAAGGAAATCTGTTTGTCTTCTAAATAATGGGAAACTCTAAACCCTCTAGAAAACGGCACCTTCTGTTTCTTTCTATGCTCAGCTACTGAGGGCTTTTCTATATAATCATGTGTTTGCATTTAATGCCTCTAGCAACCCTAATGCATCTTATTCAACTAATAGCAGTGAATTTCAGAAGAGTGGTCGCTAGTTAACAAAGATGGCTCTCAATCTCTTGGACCTCTGAGCATTGCTGCTATTGACTTAAAAGGCAAATATATGTGATTGTCTTCAACAGGGCTCCTAAAGAAACCTCAGAAAGGCTCTTGTTGAATTATGTCTAGGCTGTGGTGAGGAAGGGTTTATGATGTGCCTTGTCATTTCGCTTCATATGTCCGGGTTACAAGCATGGCTCTAATTCGATTTTGCTCCCTACTTGCAATCAAATGATTTTCAAGGAATAAGAAAGTAATTAGCTTTTGTGAGTAGGGATATTTCATGCTTATTAAAATATGTTAATTCCTGTTAAAATTCCTCTTGAGATAGGACAGTAATATTATTCAAGTTCCTACCAATGCCACTGCTCTACGGGTCACAAATTCCAATAAATATCAGTGGAACTTTTTGGGTAGAAGCAGTGGGTAGGCTCCTATATGTTCATGGTTTCCTGTTTTTTGGGCACATTTTCCTGTTTTTAGGAGGTAAAAATGGATGGTGTAAATGCCTGGCTGGTTTTGAGCAAACGTCACAACTCACAGGACAACGTAATGTGGATAGTAAGCATAGGCACAGGAATTCTGATCATGATATTCTGTGTTGCAGTTTTTCAGATTCAATTGTCGGTACACAAATTATGAGAGGCCCTTGAACTACTTCATTAAAGTGGCACATGAACTATTGTTTTCTGACACATTCCTTTTAGTTGCCATTATTTCATTTGCCAAAATAGTATCCTGTCTCAATTTTTTGACCGCCACATCAGTGATAAGCGATATGTGTTTTTTGTAATGAACAGAAGTGTTCTTTTCCAGTGGCATTAGACAATGCAAGGTCTCTTATTAGTGTCGACAAATGAATAACCAGAACTGTTTCTTTAGCGTATATGTTTGGAAAAAGTGCTGTAAGATGCACCTTTTACACTGATTTATAAAGAATTGCAGTGGTTGGTAAGGGGACATTTCCTTCCAAACTCAATGCACGCTCACAGTGGCTTTCCTCGTTATTCAGTTGCACACATGGAAATTAATGTGTGGACGAAAGCTAACGGTGAGGAAACCTCGGATAGACGATTGAAGTATTTGTTCAGCAAATGAGTTAGTGAAACAACTCGGCAAATGTGTGAACACTTTCACATATCTCTCTCACTGTGCTCTCTCTTCCATCACAATCCTCATTGGCCAAGCGCCAAGAGGTGGAGAATCTATAAGTGCGGTTAGACACTAGTTCACCTCATCTCAGTAGCTTTGGGCCATCCTGAGTCACTTCTCTATCTGTTGAGTGGACCAGATCTCCTTGCTCAGGTTCCTCTGTCTTCCTGGTATCTTCTCCATCGCAGCTTCTGCCACTGTCTGGTGAGTTTTCTTTATGAGTACACTGAGTATTCCTCTTTTCATCCACCTGATTCATCGCTGGTCGAGGCTTCAAGAAGTTGGGTACCGGATTCCATTCCCAGACCTGTTAAGAAAAAGAAAATGTGTACTTACCCGCATTCTGCCACAGTTTTTGAGCCAAATTCACAATGACTGGCACCATAAGGTCTTGTTTCCAGGTCCTGATATATTTGTTGGAATCGTCATCTGGACTCACTTGGGGATGTGGAAAGAAGGGTTTATCGGGCTCTTGCTCCCACCGCTTCTCCAACCGCATGCTAACATGGACTTGTCCTGCTTCCATCTCTCTGCAACAGCTGAGGTCCCGAACCTGCTGCTGGAGCTCTTCGTGCGCAGTGAGGTGGGGAGGCACCCTTGTGTTCCCAGGGTTGGTTGCCTCTTTGGCTGCAGTGTGGGATAGATCTGGTAGTGTATTTGCTTTTTCCTATAATTGCTGCTTGCCAATGGACTTTGTCCCATTATTTTCAAAGAGGAAAATGTCTACAAATGTTAAACCCCAAATATGCTAACAAAATTACTTAGCTGAAATTGAACATTTTTCATGGTTCCCTCTTGGGTCCCTGCAGTTTTACAACAAAGACTGGATTTGTAGGTGGTACGTTTGCTTTATAAGGGACTTTCAAGTGAGCTATAAATTGCACCTAGAACTGTGTTAGTGTTACAGTCTCTAACAAAACAAAAGAGGTGGTGGCTGGAAGGATTAGAATTAATCTTAACCTCTGGCATTGCTCTGGGCAACCCTCCAGACCATGGTTCTTCGCCTGCCAAGCCATTACAAAAGAGAAAGACCATATGCAAATCAGGCTTGGTTCCACCACAAAAGTGGCAGTCCAACTGAACGGGTTGGACTGCACCTTTTGGGGTGCCCCAGGTTTCTCTATCGCCCCAGGTCAGCATGATTACTAATGATCAGTCAGGGATCGCCCTCAGCGTTCCTTGTGGCATACGCTCGAGGTTGCCATGGCGCCTTGGACAGCGTGGCTTTCAGGGAACTACAAACCCCATCAGGCCATGCATCATGAACGTCTCCACGACCTATGCCAATGCCACAGGACGGCTGTGCGGCATTCCATAAAGAAGCCTGGCGAGAGAACTCTGCTGCTCCTTAACGTCAATAGTTCCTGCCGTGAATTGCTTTGTTTTATCTCTCTGATTGTTTGTTCCTCGTTGACCTCGGACTGCGTCTCATCTTTCCTCTTGGATTTGTTCTGTACCTGTTGTGCCTGCTCGTCTACCGAACCCTGCTTGTACTCTGGACTTCCTGTTTCTTGGATTGGCTTTCTTTTTTTTTTTCTTGCATACAGTGTTCCTGTGAATTATTTTTGGATTTTGAGGTTTTTCCTTTTTTTTTTTGGAACGTCTTTGGTGGAATTGCTTGTAGACACTGTGGATTGCATTTTAGTCGCAGGCCAGGACTTTTGGACTTCCACTCGGGCCGACTGGGTTATTCCTTGTAAGGACCGCACCATTGTGCCGTATGGGTTAAAGCCATTCCTGTTTTCCTTTTCTCGCATTGTTTGCTACTCTGGACCTGCCACTTCAGATCCCGATCATTAAAAGCTAGGTTCACACTCTTGAATCCTTCTTGCCAGGTATAGTCAGATTGACTTTGGAGAGACTGAGTTCTCTGGTGTTCTTCGTACTCACACTTTTTTCTTTGTTTTTCAGGTATCCGATGACAAGACAGGCTATGCTCACCAGCCTTTTTGTCTGACCGATTGGCCACTGTGTTGTTTGCTGTCCATGTGGGCTGATAGGTCAGACAAAAAGGCTTATCTCCAGTTTCCATCTGTCAGCGTTTGGGTTCGCCAGCAGCCTCAGACTCTGCTTTTCCATGTGCTGTGCTGGAGTTTGGTGACTGAAATAACAAAACGCACTAATCTTCTCTGAAATCATGTCGCAGTTAGTGCGAGATGATTTACAAAATGAAAAGCAATTAATCATTATTGCATCGTGAATTGCAATGTGATAACTCTTATTTTATGCCTTGAGCAGATAATGCAGGCCGTATAGTAGCAGAGGGTACTCTAATTAAGCGCCATGCATGGCTAAGACAATCCAGCTTTAAGCTGGAAATTCAAGCCACTCTACTTAATATGCTGATCGAACCAAATGCCTTATTTGGGAAAGCAGTCAAGGACGCACTGAAAAGTGCGTAAAGAAGAGTACAACACTCTCAAGTCCATGGGACAGCTTACTAATAAACCTTTTGTGCAAAGAGGCGCCTTTAATACACGCCGACCTCGAAGAAAAAACTCCCAACGATCCTCTAACTGTAGTCAGGGTGGACAAACTTCATCTTGGGGTTCCTCGTAGAGGCAGTCCTCCCAGCAACATTTTCAAAGAGGGCACAGAAGGTCTAGGAGTAGAGGCAGAGCCTCCTCCACCAGAGGCTCCAACCCCCCCCCCAAAGCAATGACCACCCGCTCCAGGTCCCCTCCTGTGCTTCTCCAGTAGGAATTCGCATTTTGCATTTTACCCACGCATGGGAGGGGATCACGTCGGACAAGTGGGTACCTCCCATAGCGGGAGGCTATTGCATAGAACTCATACAGAGACCACCCAACCACCCGCCAAGATAAAGACAAACAACGCAGGAGGAACAGCGCATTCTGCTGGAAAGAGGTCAAAGCACTGCAGGAAAAGGACACTATAGAGATCATCCCGGAAAACCAGGTAAACATGGGTATCTATTCAGTGTACATCCTTGTGCCAAAGAAAGACCTCACAATGCGCCCTGTCCTAGACCTACGCCCTGCAAATACATGTGTCAAGCCACAAATGTTTCGCATGACAATGCCACAAGAAGTAATCCCACTGCTAAAACAAAGGGGCAACATTGGATATGAAAGATGAATAATTTCATATTTCAATGTTCCCAGCGCACAGAAAATTCCTGCGCTTCAAAATAGAAGATCAACACTACCAATTCAAGTTGCTTACCTTTGGCATAGCCTCAGCTCCAAGGGCATTCACCAAGGTATTGGCGGCAGTGGCGGCGCACTTACAAAGATAATCAATCCCAGTGTATCCTTATCTGGAAGACAGGCTGATAACAGGGGAATCCTCTCAAATTTGCAGGCAAAATAACCGTATGCAAGACAATGCGCCTGCTTGGCATAATGGCTTGATGCATTTATCTAGTTCCACACGCACGCTTGAGCATGTGCCCATTTCAGGAGTGACTATCAAAACAATGGTCTCAGGCAAGCGGTCAGTGGGACGATCTAGTGGTTGATTCGCTAATCCTAGTACAAGCACTTCGCTGGTGGTCAAAGGAAAATCTGTTAAAAGGGAAACCCTTTCACAATCCTGCAATACAGGCGATAATTACAACAGACACCTCACTGTCGGATAGGGAGCCCACTACCTTCACTGCACAGAGCACGGCCTGTGGACACAGATCACAGCTCAAAACCACATCAAGTTTCTAGAACTACTAGCGGTACCCAAAGCCCTGCAAACTTTCCAGCTGCATCTAACAGGCCAAACGGTGCAAGGTGGAAATATATGGGTGGTTGCCAATTTTTTGTCAAAGGGGGTTAGATTTGTGTAGGGAGGGTAGACAGAAGCACAAAAATACAAATCAACTACCCCCGTCTCAGTCCGCTATGTACCGGGCAGACCTTTACAAAATCAGTTGGTTGCTTGCTACCAACATCTATATCATGTCCAAATTCCGAGTGGCTTGTAAAAAACAAATTTTATTCACAACATCAAATGCATTTATACTTAAATAATTACAGGAATAATTCAACAAAAATAAAGAGAATGTGCACTTTCCACAACGCACATATACATAAAAATGACTTAATCAGTGCGGTCTTGTATCCAAAAGTGGGGTAGTTGATTTGTATTTTAGTGCTTCTGTCAAAACAAGCACTTTCCAAGTCTGTCCAGGCTATCCCAGAAAATTTTGAAGTGGGCAGTCAAGTGGAACATGTTCCTAGTGTCTCAACATATTCCAGGGGAACTCAATTCTCTAGCAGACTCTCTAAGCAGAGATCCTCTACCTGAGGAACATGAGTGGCACCTCAACAGATGAATTCTAGACAATGGGCCTCATTACAAATCAGGCGGTCCGGAAATAACGGTGGCGGTAAACCAGCCGCCACCGTTGTTTCCGGACCGCCTGATCCCGACTCCTGCAGGCGGGAGGTGATGTTCCCGCCAGGTCTGACCTGGCGGGTTTAACACCGCCCGCCTGCAGGCGGACGAGGAAACACCGGCAGCATTACGAGATGCTGCTGCTTTTTCCATGATCCCCATTCCCATTGAGTCCCATAGGACTCAATGGGAATGGGGATTAACACCATTCCGCCTCCGTGATTCCCGGAAAACCAGGGTTGTAATGCCCCGGTAATTCCGGGAATCATGGAGGCGGAATGGTAATACGAGTCCGGCGGTAACCAGGCGGTTTTACTGCCTCGGTTACCGCCGGACTCGTAATGAGGCCCAATGTCTTCTCCCTCTGGGGTTATCCTCCTTTAGAGTTGTTCGCCACAAGTCTAACTGCACAATGGCCAGACTTCGCATACAGGTTTCTCGAACCCAAATCCAAGGGGAACGCCCTGTGGATGAGCTGGTCAGGGAAATGAGTGTACGCCTTTCCACCAACCCCGCTCCTGAGCAGAATAGTGCATAAAATGCACCAGGAACAGCGACTCTAATCCTTTTTGCTCCTATGTGGACGAGACAACCTTGGTGTCTACATTTGCCCAAACTGGCGTTGTGTAAACCAATCGTGCTCCTGTGCCCCTATAACATGCTATCCCGGCACCGGGGACAACATTCCACCCACAGTCTATGAACTTGCAGCTTGGTTCCTGAAATCATAGAGTTTGGACATTTAAAATTACCTCACTTGTGTATGGAAATCCTCAAAGAGGCATGCAAACCTAACACCAGGCACTGCTACATCAACAAATGGAAAATATTTGTCATATGGTGCTGATCAAAGGATGTAAACCCTATTGAATGTACTCCATCACACATTCCTCACTACATGCTCCACTTACTTAGCTCTGGCCTAGTATTTAACTCTATTAAGGTTCACCTAGTGGCTATGTCCGCATACACCACTTCACAAAATAAGGAGTCCGGGTGGAAAGTTCCTGTTGGTAAGGCTTTCATGGAAGGAGTAAAGAGACTTTACCGCCCCATTTCCAACCCGCCTCCAGGTTGGGATCTTAATGTTGTACTCTCAAAGCTCATGGGTCCACCCTTCGAGCCTATGCACAAATCCAGCCTCAAACAACTAACAAACAAAACAGCTTTTCTGGTAGCCATCACCTCAATATAAAGGACAGAGTGGTACTTAGAACTCACCCTAGGCTTTCGCCTTAAATTCATATCCAAGTTCCATGTCAACCAATCCATTGAACTACCCGCTTTCTTTCAAAATCCATCCAACTCAGCTGAGAAAAACCTCCATATACTGGATGTAAGGAGGGCAGTTTTGTACTATGTAAACAAGACAAAGCCCCTAAGATCTGTATGTCTCCATAGCACTTGGCAGGGAAGGTGATCACCTTTCAAAGAACGCCATCTCCAAATGGATAGTGAAATGCATACAGCTCTGTTCCCTAACAAACAAAACTCTGCCTTTCACACCAAGAGCTCACTCTACCAGAGGCTCAGGAGCTACTTTGGCATTTATTGCAAACGACCCACTAGACGCCATTCGCAAAGCATGGAGTTCCATACATACCTTTACTCAGCATTACTGCATTAACACACATTGAAAAGCAGATTCACAGGTGGGACAAGCAGTGCTAAAACATCTATTTGCTGCCGTACCTTCTCACAACCCACCTCCTTCTCCAGATACTGCTCGCTTGTCTATGCATAGCATGTGATTTAAGTAGATCCACAAGCCTCAGAAGGGATGCATTACTCACCGTAATCGTTTTTCTGATGCTTATATCTGCTTAGATTCACATGTGCCCGCTCTCCCCCCCTCTTGGAGTAGAAGGTGCATAGATGGTTTTCTGGCTTTTATCGCTTTTATCTGCTTTATTACAATCTGAGGGACCTCGACACGAGAAGGACCGTGGGTACAGTGGATGTCACACTAGGGATAGTATTACTGACACGCCCTGTTGATGTCCCTTTTTGGGTTTCGAAAACAAATAATGTAATACTCTGTGACTACCACTAGATGTCGGTCTATGTATAGAATGGGAATCTAAGCAGATACAAACATCAGAAATACGATTACGGTGAGTAATGTATTATATATATATATATATATATCAGATTGCATTCCGTCAAGAGAGCCCTCTTGTCGAAAAAGTGAGCCGCACTACACAGCGTGGGAGTTTCTCCTTGAAAAGAACGGGTTGCGAACCATCCGTTTTGCAGTGCAAAAGTGTCCTTTATTTCACAAAATTCATTCACGGTTTCAAAAATATTAAAATCAAGGGTTAGCAACCCCAGCCCGGCATCACAACAATGGAGGCCAACAACGGGACGACGCGTTTCGCTACTTCCTGTAGCTTGATCACATGGTTCCCCCCTGGCCACAGCATACATTTACACTCTTTGATTCTGGTCGTTAGTCATAGAGAGAGGACTACCCTGTTCTCTAGGGCCCATAGCAAAACCACTGCCTATGTATGTTCTGTATAGATTGGTCGTAGATTTCTCACACATTCCCATTGTTGTGCCAGTACAGGTCACTTTCTGTATTCAATAAAATGTGTAAAATACTGTTCACAGTGAATTCACAACCCATAATGCCTGTTTCTCATTCTATAGGATAAGCAATATCGATTATAGCTGCCCTCATTTAAATTGCGTAGTGTAGTATTCTTGACAGGAATGTCATGATGCCTACCTCCAAGGAGCCAGGTCCGACCCAGCAACCCCAGAGGCAGGCATCATTTCCCCCAGGGGAGTGCCAGCGGGCCCAAGCTGGGGCCCTTTGGACGCAGTCCTGGCGCCTTAGGCGCCAGGCTCATGTTGGACCCCTGTCCTGGCGCCTTAGGCGCCAGGCTCATAAAGCTAGACATGTGTTTAAGTGTTTTAATGTGCACTTACCTGATGCAGACCATGCTGCTACATCCAGGCCCTCTTGAGGCCTGAATGGAACTACTTTACCTGTGGGACTACTTTCCACCTGGGTGTGGTCGGGGAAGGATACATACCTGATCGGTGGAAGGATACACACTGGGAACTTCTTCCAAAGCCTTTTTAAACCACACCCGATCAGCAACTCACGCTTCCCGTTGTTCTGCTCCTCGCAGCTGGACGCTCACCGTGTCAGCTCCTGCATCTGGACCTCAGCCACGCCTGTCAGTATCCTGGGTCACCTGCAAAGGGAGACAAAAGACCTTACCTGCTAAATCAGCACCACTGAGACATCACACCGACGATCCTGAAAAGGAAGACATCATTTTAAAAGCATTTCGCTACGATCGCTGCAGTGCTGCATTTCACTCACCTATCCTGGACTCCTCCATCTTCAGCAGCGATCATCCGGATCCACAGCCACTTCCCAGAGCCTAGAGAGAAAAAGACAAGAACAAGGTGAGAGAAGGAAAGGAATAGGAAAAGCTCAGTTTCCTTCTAAGACTTCTGTTGGGTCATTCCCATTTCATTTCGGGTCTTGGCGCTTCCAGGCATTTTCCGGACCCCGGCCCCTATGGGGAAAAAAGACAAAGACATTGAATGAGCGAATGCAAAGACATTACCCGAGCGCTCATCCGGAACTTACCTGTCATTTACTGGAACTGCACGTTTCACTTCGGGTCGGCGCCATATCTCCGGCATTCTGCAACAAGACAATGAACATTATTTTTAAGCTTGGACTTTAGAACTTGCAGCAGAACTTTTACAGCGCCTTACCTGAATAGTCAAGCTTACCTGAACTCCCATCAATCCTCAATCCAGTGAAGTAACTGGGTTTCAACGCGCCCCTGCATCAGAAGCAGGATGGAGAGCTCATCCTTCTTGACCCTAAGGTGAGACTTCACAGGGAATCGTGGAAGGGTATCGTGGAGGGCTGGAGGAGAGTGGGAGGCTTGAGCATAACTCAGTCAGTAGGTAATACTCCCTTTTCACGCACAGGGGAATATTCCTGCAAGCCAGAGTAGAGGGGCCCTTCCTGTCCATCTTCAGGGTCCTGCGCTTCACCATTGAAGAAGCACCAGCACTCGAAGCCAGACCTGCGCCTCCGTGGGAATCAGGTGAGCGTTACAGAACGCGAAGCCTACCCACAATTTCCCACCCGGGCGCTATGGAGACTTCCGAGACTGACCAGCTGGCCCAGCTTTTGGGGGAATTGCGGGCAGAGGTGCACTCAGCCCGCCAGGAGACTAACGCTCTCAAAAGAGAACTGATCCTATCCAAGGAAAGAACAGATGACCTAGCCAAAAGGTTATTACAGGCCCAGGCAGGGCACACTCCTTTACCTAATTCCGGAGACATTTCCACATCAATGGGTTTGAATAACCCGGTACAAATCAATCTACCTGGACACATGCCTTTGGCCCCGCCTGAACGTTTTGCGGGGATCCCAAGAAATATGCCGTCTTTATGAACCAATGCCGTTTACACTTTCTATGCAGACCCGGAGCCTTCCCTAACGACCAGACCAAGGTAGCCTTTATACTATCTTACCTCAGTGGCAGTGCTGCCGATTGGTCTATTCCATTGGTAAATCAGGATGATCCCATTCTCCAGAATTTTCAGGGCTTCCAGGCCAGCATGGAAAGATTGTTCGCTCGACACTCTCAAGGACAGGCCCTTGATAACGAACTGCTATCCTTACGACAAGGTAATCAGGATCTTCTGCCCTACATTGCCACCTTTAACAGACTGGTTGTGGAAACTGGATGGCCAGAAAACAAAAGGATCACATTGTTTCATCGAGGCCTGCGCGGAGAGCTTAAGGATGTTCTAGCTCAGATAGTAAACCCACCCCAGGTCTGCGCAGACTACATTGACTTGGTGGTTCAACTTGATCACAGACTTCAAAACAGAAAAGCAGATCGGTTCAAGCACGAAACCCGAATACCGATCAAAACCCACGCTAACTCCAAGATTACCGACGTATCCGTCATGCCAATGGTGCTCGTGGACCCAAAACAGCCTCAGAAGTTGCATGCTATAAAAGCATACATCGACAGTGGAGCTATTGGAAATTACATAGACCGTGAATTGGCTTCCAGGATTAAGCTTCCTCTCCGCCCGAAAGTAACCCAAGATGTCATTACTACGGTAGATGGAACCGAAATAGCCTCAGGGCCTGTAACGCATTCCACTGTTGAAGTGACACTGGTGGGTCAGGACGGTCATCGGGAAGCAATCGTGTTTGATGTGATCAAGGCCCCACAATTTCAAGTAATTCTTGGAATTCCTTGGTTAGAAACACATAATCCCAGAATTGACTGGCGAGCAAAGAAGATAAGTTTTCCTGATTGTGAACCAACTTGTTATCCAAGAAATCCAGCTATGGGTCTAGCCTCAGCAACTTCCACCCCTGTACAGTTACCGTCAGAATACCAAGAATTCCAAGACGTTTTTCAGAAAGAACAGGCTAACACGTTACCTCCCCATCGATCTTATGATTGCCAAATCGATCTGGTACCCAATGCTCAACTACCTTGTAGTAGGATTTATGCTCTTACGGAACCTGAGAACCTGCATTTGCATCAGTATTTAGATCAGTACCTAGCCAATGGTTTTATTCGCCCGTCCGAGTCTCCTGTCTCTTCAGCTCTGTTCTTCGTGCCGAAAAAAGAGGGTGACCTTAGAACGTGTGTAGACTATCGCGCCCTAAATCTAATAACGGTTAAGAATCGTTATCCTCTGCCCTTGATCCCTGAGCTTATCGACCAGGTGAAAGACGCTTGTGTGTACACCAAGTTAGATCTCCGAGGAGCTTATCACCTGGTGCGTATAAAAGAAGGCGACGAATGGAAGACTGCATTCCGCACCAAGTTTGGGCTCTTCGAATATCAGGTGATGCCCTTCGGTTTGTGCAATGCACCTGCCGCCTTTCAGTACTTTATGAATGATGTTCTTCGGGAACTTATCGATGTCTGTGTCATTGTTTACATTGACGACATCCTGGTGTACTCTTCTTCAGAATCGGATCACAGAAAACATGTTAGGGCAATTCTTGAGAAATTGCGCCAGCACAGACTATTTGCAAAACTCGAAAAATGCGTTTTTCATACCACTGAAGTTGAGTTTCTCGGATTCATCCTGACACCTCAAGGAGTCCGAATGGACTCGCGAAAGGTGGACGCCATCCTCAAATGGCCATCTCCTAGTTCGGTGAAGGGAGTTCAGAGCATGCTCGGCTTTGCCAATTTCTATCGAAGATTCATCCCGGAATTTTCCCGAACAGTCCAACCCATCACAGCTCTCCTAAAGAAAAACAAACGCTTTGAATGGACTCTTGAGGCCGAACAAGCCTTTCAGGACCTGAAAACCAAATTCACCTCTGCACCTGTATGAAGCACCCGCACCCAGATCTCCCGTACATTGTGGAAACCGACGCATCCAGTTCGGCCATGGGAGCTGTTCTGTCGCAAAGAGACCCAAAAACTAACCAACTACACCCAGTGGCCTTTTGGTCCAGAAAAGTTTCTCCTCCTAAAATCAACTACGCAATTACCGATAAAGAGTTACTGGCCATCAAATCTGCTTTCAAGGCTTGGCGTCACTACCTTCTCGGGGCAAGACACACCATCACCGTAATTACGGACCACAGAAACTTACAGTATTTAAAGATGGCCAAAGCTCAATCTTCACGACAACTCCGATGGGCTCTATTCTTCGCGGAATTTGATTTTGTAATTACCTATCGCCCTGGCTGCAAGAATGGAAAAGCGGACGCCTTATCCCGGATTGGCATGGAAGAACCTAATTCGAGCTTAGAACCTGTGCCCATCATACCTGAGCAAAGAATCTTAGGCTTAACTTCATTGCAAACTATTGAGGACATCCAAACGCAAGTAAAACAACTTCTAGACTCTTCAACCTTACTGGAATGGAGTCAAAAGGGTCCTCATTACACCGTTAAGGATGACTTACCCTACTTCCAGGAGCGGTTGTTTCTGCCAAGTAAAGAATTGCAAGAACTTGTTATTGCCCATCATCATGAATCTTTAATGGAAGGACACCCTGGTATCGCTAAAACGGAGGAAAAAATCAAACACCACTTCTGGTGGCCTTCTTGGAGAAAAGACATAAAGTCTTTTGTTCTGTCTTGCGGAATTTGCGCCCAAAACAAAGCTCAAAAGAAAAGGCCAGCCGGCCTACTTCAACCCTTGGATATTCCACCGGCACCATGGCACACCCTGTCAATGGACTTTATAACCGACCTGCCTCCTTGTGCTGGTTACAACACAATCCTTGTAATTGTGGACCTATTCTCCAAAATGGCCCACTTTATCCCTTTAAAAGGTTTGCCTTCAGCTTCCACCTTGGCCAAGGAATTCCTGGAGAATATAGTTCGCATACATGGTTTCCCTTCCGTATTAGTCTCGGATCGTGGAAGTCAATTTATCTCCCATTTTTGGAAGAAGTGTTGCCGATTAGCACAAATAGATGTGCGGTTATCCACCAGCCACCACCCCCAGACCGACGGACAAACCGAGAGAACCAATCAGACTCTCGAGCAATATCTTCGGTGCATGTTACACCAATCTGAGTTGAATTGGAAAGACATTCTTTGGATCGCAGAATATGCATACAACAACTCAGTGCATTCTGGAACCGGACAAACCCCTTTTTATACTTTGTATGGTCACCATCCTCGGACCTCTGACCTAGATCCACCTCTGACCCTGGAAATGCCCGCAGTAAATCATCTGCATTCCACAATAACCCAAGCCTTCAAAGAAGCTGCAAGTCATTTACAGCAAGCCAAGAAAAAGTATAAAGAAAACGCTGATTTGCACCGAAGTAAAACTCCTCCTTACCAAGCAGGAGACCAGGTATGGCTAGCAACTAAACATTTACCCCTCAAGGGCCCGCGAACCTTCAATCCCAGATTCATAGGACCTTACCCCATCAAGGCTATAATCAACCCAGTGGCCTTTAAACTGGATCTACCGTCCAACATGCGTATTCATCCAGTTTTTCATGCGTCACATTTGAAGCCAGTACAACCAGGAACCCGATTGTCCAAGCCTCCAGATCCAGTTCAAATTGAAGGGGAATTAGAATTCGAAGTTAAAGACATTTTAGACTCCAAGGTGGTAAAGTCAAAACTCTTCTATCTTGTTGACTGGAAGGGATATGGACCTCAGGAGAGATCGTGGGAGCCTAGTAACCATTTCCACGCACCTCCACGCACCTCGATTAGTACAAAGGTTTCACCGGAGATTTCCGAACAAGCCAAAACCCCCGGAGGAAAGAACCTTGGGAGGGGCCTTGAGGGGGGGGTACTCAATCCAGTGAAGTAACTGGGTTTCAACGCGCCCCTGCATCAGAAGCAGGATGGAGAGCTCATCCTTCTTGACCCTAAGGTGAGACTTCACAGGGAATCGTGGAAGGGTATCGTGGAGGGCTGGAGGAGAGTGGGAGGCTTCAGCATAACTCAGTCAGTAGGTAATACTCCCTTTTCACGCACAGGGGAATATATCTGCAAGCCAGAGAAGCCAGAGTAGAGGGGCCCTTCCTGTCCATCTTCAGGGTCCTGCGCTTCACCATTGAAGAAGTACCAGCACTCGAAGCCAGACCTGCGCCTCCGTGGGAATCAGGTGAGCGTTACAAAGAATCCTAGGCATAGTGCCCAGATTATCCGTGTCTTTTAAGATAAAATCGATAATTATGTACTTAATTCTGTGAGAAACGGGAATGTCAGATGTTCATTCAAAAACAGGGGTATTTGACAAAAGTGCAAAAGTGTGTGCAAATGGATTCAAAATTATTTCTCACATAATATGTGATTCCCTCGTTTATGATGAATCTTCATACATCGAAGAGGGACCAGCTATTTTGCCCAGTAACCACCCAACCTTCTGACCGCTCTCTAGGTTTGCCCGACATTGTACATCCAATTTCACACCCCTTAGAGATTAAGTATAGACAGCACGTCCAGCATATAAAACCCTGTTGTCAAATTCGACCAGATGTCCATACAAACTCAGATAGAATGCATTTCTTTTTAAGACATCGTCTATGGAATGCAGCCCTACAGTCCTTTTATTAACTCTACAATGGCCAGAATCTCTAATGTTTGCCATAGACCAAGAACATTAAAAGCCTTCCGACAAACCAAAATGTTTGTACGAAGGTATTAAAAATGAGCATTACAATTCATATTGCATAATGGTAAGAGACAGTTGATCACAGTTTAAACTTGCTATGTGTCTCGGTAAACTGAAGATTGAACTCGTTGTTATTCAACAGCTTGACATACTCCATCCATTCTGATGATGTTCCCTTCCAAATAATGAAAAGGTCATCAATGATCACTTTTTGTGTGTATTTTTCATATTGTTCTTTGAATGCCTCATACTTTTCCCAGTAGCCCATGGTTAAGTTCGCGTAGGGGGGGGGGGCAAACGTAGTGCCCATCGCTGTGCCCTGTATCTACCTGTAATATTTTTGATCAAACAGAAAAATATTATTCTTGAGGCACAGATCGATCATTTCCAATATCATCTCAGAATGTCTGGTGTAGTTCAGCGATCTTGTGTTCAGGTAATGGGCACATGCTCTTAGACCTTGATCGATCATGTCTTATTGAAGTATATAATGATACCACGTCCATAGTGTTTGCTGGTTATTTTACGGGTCCAACTGTACCTAACGACCAGCCTTCTTCCTTCCCCAGAGTGAAGCAAAGGCTGCTCTGCCATGGCTAACTCATAGCGTTTTTTCATCTCTGTTGTGGTTGGAACAAACCATGTTACTCTCAGGATAGATGTTCCCACCCCTCCCCTCACCAGAGGGTTGTGAAAAAATGTCCAATGGTGGACAAGGCAGTCAGATACCTCAGGATGTTTCTAAGAAACATTTCTGTGGTGAAAAGGCAGGACAAAATGTGTCACCCAGTGATTAATCTGAGTGGCCTAAACTGCTTTTTGTTGTACAATCATTTCATGGTGGAGAGGATTCTCTCATTGAAAGATGTGTTGAGGTCAGAACATAAGCTTGTTGATTGGAATGATGACATTAGCTCATGTAAATGGAACTTAAGGATGCCAGACAGGTGCTCCCTTATGTTTGTTTGGGAAGGGACTTCCAATTCAGGGCACTCCCCTTTAGTCTTTGTTTCTTCAGCTCCTTGGGGTTTTACTAACCTCCTCAGGACGGTGGAAAAATGTTGCAGGACATGCAGCACTAGGCCTTTGGCGAAATCCTAATGTTAATGGTTGAATTTGAGTAGGTCTCTTCTGCAGTTCCTGAGGTTTGTCATAAACTGGCAGAAATGTGTTCTGATTCCATCTCAGAGCATGCAATTTCTGGGGTTCATGGTAAACTGCAGGACAGCAGACTTGCATCTGATTCGAATGGAAGATTGGATGAGTAAGCAAAGATAGGACTTCCTGGTTCACTCAGCTTCCCCAAAAGATCCATGATATTTCTCAGGCATCTGGTCAGGCTTATAGAACTTCTGTCGTCCTCCATTCATGTAACCCTCGGCCCTCCACTGGGGTCAATCCATTACAGGGCTATTCAGAGGATACAAACTTGGGCTCTTCAATGAGGTTCATGTTACTCTAGATGGGTTCTGCTTTCCACAGAAACAAACCAATTTCTCTTGGGGGTACCCCACAAGGAGGCATGGCATGGAAGAGATATCTTTGCTTCCTCACCTATTCTTCAATTAGATTCTGATGAAGTTTGAGGAGTTGGGGAGTGAGATTTGGAACAAACCTGACTTGGGTGATGGTCTCTGCAGGAGTTGTGCATGCACATGTATTGTTTGGAGATGCTTGTCGGCTCTATTTCAATCAGGTGCCTCATAAACAGTTTTTTCCCTCTGTGTGGTACATCTCTTCATGGACACCAGAACAGTGGCCAGGTACATAAGCAAGCTTTTGGGCCGGGGGGCTCAAAGCTGTTCTTTGGCAAACGTGGCAAAGAATTTTGGAGATTTCTGCCTACAGTTCTGCATAAAGGTTGAGACAGAGTATTTTGTGGCTTTCTGAATATGGTTGCCGATTGATGGGATTGCTCAATCCCAGTTTCTCAGCCTACAGAGACTTTGGGGTCCTTTTTGAAATAGACTTGTTTGCATCTCGCCTGAACTTTTACCCCTCTCCCTCTACCCCCCAGTTTTATTCAGTTGGAAGCTGGACCCCTTTGCCAAGGCAGTGGATGCGTTGTTTCCATGTCTGCTGGCAGGGAAGGCACTAAGAGTTTCCCCCATTCTTCTTGATTGCCCACACACTCTTCTTCAGCCTCAGCTGCCGGGCATGACACTGGTAATGGTAGCCCTATTCAGGCTAGCTTAGCCATGAAACCTGTTGGCCTTGGAAATTACCCAGATTCTGCTTCCAGTTTTCAGAGCAGTGTAACTAGATTCTGTTCTCCAGCTCCCCCTGTGGTACTCAACAGGGCTCTGCAATTGATGCCATAGTTCATTTTGACAAGAGCTTCTTTGCTCATCAGGCAGTCCTGGGCTGTCAATAAGGTTAAGGCCTACCAGCCGGCCTGGGTGAATGTGCGTTTGCTTGTGCGTATAGAGGATCACATTCACGCGGGATTAACACAGGTGATATGCTGTATTGTACTGGCAATACTTACAGGTCTTTGATTTCTTCTAGACATGTTTTGATATATGGCTTTCCTCTTGGGTTGCATCCTTTGATTTGTATATTGCTCAACGCTGTCAGAAGTACGCACTGCCTCCTTCTTCTTAGTAAACTTGTCTTTGGAATGTCACCTGGATTTTATCCTTGTCCAGGGAATGGTCCGCCAAAGTGAATTTCTCTTCTGGCCCTTTGCACCAAGTTGGTTATGTTGATGTCTGGCATCTTTCATAAGGTTGGCAGATGTCAGGCTTCTGAATCTGTTTGGTAGATTTCTCTTTCTGGAGGGTGTTGGGTTTCTTATTTATTGAATAACTTGAGCTTTCGATATTTTTGCGATTTTGCTAACCTCTGTGTCGTTCGCGGTCTACGGATGCACAAATCCTGTGCGGCTGGTCTTTTAAAGTCCACCGACCAGCTGCAAACCTAGAAGAAGTCTGATGTTTGCATATTCTTTATTTAACAAAAATAATAAAACAGCATACTTTGCCCTATTGCTGTGGGGTTTTCCCTGCCTAACCAAGCTAACTCAAGGTGCTTGTCAGTCGTCAGAAGTCCAAAACAAAATGTCCGCCATCCAACAATCTGATCATATCTGGCTCTACCACTTAGAACTATCAACTAAACAAGGTAGCTTCCTGGTAGCCGGGCCTCTCGGCTGTCTCTAAGGGTTTCCAAGGTACAACAGTTCCAAATGTGGTATACCGTCTGTATTACTTATTCATCTGGTTGCAATAATCTTCACTGATGAGCTTATTTAGCTATTGATATGTGCTTAAACCTTTGGTCGCCGGGAACTTGTGAGTCCCTCTAGTCTCTATGATGCACTCATTATGCCGATAGTCTTTTCCCTTTCTTCTTAGCAACTCAAACCTTTACTTCTGAGGTTTTCTATTCCTCTCTTTTGGGGTGTTTTATACCCTTTTCCTTTACTTGGTATCCCCTCCTGGAGCCTTTCCTCTGGTTTTTGCTTCAATTGTCTCAGTTTTATAAATGGTGCTTGTGCTAAACTCTCCGGTTTGATCAGTCTTTCATTAAAGAGTGCCAGTATTAATTACAAGTTACCGTAACCCACTGTCTTGGACTCTCTCCGTACAGGGCTTCTTGCTTTTGGTTTCAGCCTCAATATTGCAGTTCCTTCAGTAAGGTTTGTAGAGTGCCTGTTGCCTCCCTCTTGTCAGAATCACCCGGGTACCTTCAGTAAGCGTGGGTTGATTCACTGAGTTCGGCATTGGGACGCATTTTGCTTGGCTATTCTCTGCCTCTGGTTTCTCGCTTCTCTTCCAAGCTCGCCCTCCTTGTTCCGTTACCTCGCACACTCAGCGCAGGTTTACCAACGGGAGGGTTTGTTCCTCCAACTTGTTCAGGTCTCTTCATCGTTGGTCAGGTCCCCGACCCACCACTTTTTTGTGGTCACGCCGTGAATCACATCCATACAGTTATTACTCCACTGTGTGCAACCTTGTTTGGCATTCTCTTGCTTGCAGGTTGCCTCTGGCTCTGCAGCTCCACACTGCTCTCCCCCCGCCTCCCCTCAATGCGTGCGTATGTCAGAGGGCTTCCCTGGCATATGCTTACATGATTTCATCATTCCTTTTACAGGCTGTTCTGCATTCCACATGGCAATACGTCTCTCTTCAGGTGGCATACTCTGTCCAGTATTACCTGTAGCCAACGGAAAGGAAACCACGTTAGTGGTGGTTACAGGCAGGCCCAGGTATGCAGATAGTTTTACGGGCACAAGGAGTTCCTTGTGGGTAGGGGAGTCCTCATCCTCTAGAGGGGAGTCACTCACATTCAAGTCCCGCTTGCCCAGACCCCTACGGGGAGGGTCTTGAGGAATGGGCTCACCTCCCTAGCCTCAAAGGGGGTGGCTCCCCACGTGGGGAGAAGGGGCAAATGCTCTGGATTCGTCATAGTGGGCTCACTGAGTTGTGGCTGAGGCAGGCATTGACATCTTTTTGGGGCCCATTCCGTGAGGGGAGTCATGGCATCCAAGGCCTTTTGGCCTAGGGCCACGCTAGAGGACGATCTTAGGTCAGCCGACTAGTGTAATAACAGGATTTCTCGTAGGCTCTATTGCAATGATTTTGTGTACGTATTTGTGTGTTTTAAAGGAGCTTTGATCATGCATAATAGGAGGCGTCTGTGCCATAAAATGTTGATTCTTCTTAGTAATTTACAACAGAGCATCAGGGTTCTTTTAATGACACTGAGACCAGTATTATCCCACCCTTTGATTTTCCACCCTTCATGTGCAGTAGCAGAATGATTGTTGGCCAGGTGTTTTCTGAGGCTATACAAGAGGGTCCAGGTTTTCATGTTAGATGTGGTTGGTCTTGGATTGTCTCCTCTTCCTGCCTATACGATCGCTGGATTGAAGACAGGCGTTCACAGTGGAAAAGTAGGTGCTCTGGACTCAGTTGGATATATATCTAGGACTTAAAGGACTGGGATTGGTCCGGAGGCCATGGTCACGTAGGCTGAGATTTTGGGAGTAGTAGTTATTATTAATTTATGTATATATTTTTTGTGTTTTATACAAGAGGAACAATGCTCTTTTGATCACAAAATAATATACAATAGATAAGGAATAAGATTTGACGGGAAGCAGTGAGCTTCTTACAATGGGGTGAGTTTTGAAGGACATTCTGACGAGGTTCTGGAGAGGAGTAAATGGAACAGTCACCGGGGACAATACGTAAGTGGACATACATAGATTAAGGGCAACCAACATTGGACATTTTTAGTGCGGATAGGTGGCACGGCCAGCTGTGCTCAGGATATGACCATGATGGGAAAGGGCTACAGTGCAGGCAGAGGGAGTGAGGGACGGAGGCTGGTTAAAGTTGAGGGAAAAATGTTATGTAGAAGGCAGAAGAGAGGTAGGTTAAGAGGGTAACTCGGAGGCGACGAGGGGGGCTTTTATCTTGGTTTTGAACAAATCCATATGGACTGTTTCTAAGATATCCAGGGGAAGAGAATTCCATGCAAGTGGAGCAAGAAGAAAGAAACTGCTGAAGCGAGAGGCAGCACGTAGAGGGCGAGGAGCCACAAAGGTAGTTGAGGCAGAGCAGAGGTTATGACAAGGCTTGTAGAGTTGGATAGAGGAGGATACATTGGTGCCTTACCATGGGTAGATTTGTGAACCAAAAGAAGAAATGTAAATCTGCCCTTGTTTTGTATCGTCAGCCATCCAGCCTGGTGACGGTACGAGAAAGTACATGTGAAGTGAGGGAGTTGAAAGAGAGTCCTGGTAGCGTAGTTAAAGATCTTGTCGAGTGTTACGGTCACCTGGTCTCTGTGGAGGCGTCGGGGCACGGTTTGCAGCCCTCCCAGAACTTCAATCACCCCCCTTCAGACCTCTCCCTCAGTAGAAAAGCTGTGAGCGGTGGTACGTGGTGAGTGTGTGAGTGCGCCAATCTGTGATTGTTGTACCTCTCGAACCCTTCACCCCAAAGTACAGTTTGTGTGAGTATAAAGCCCTTGAATTATGGAAGATAAGCTCTCCGTCCTGCTACTTCTGGCAGGGGCATGTCAAATGGGATCTGTTTCCTTCACTGATCCCTGATAAGGATTAGTCCAGTCCAGCTGCGACTATGCTTCTTATGATTGGTAAGTCTTTCTTGATCTCTTGTGATGCTGTTCGTTCTGTTTAATGTATTAATATGTTGCTCCTATTTGTGCCCGCAACAATGTCTCCCTTAGATGGAAATGCGGCCTTAATGCAGCTGTGAGACGTGAGACGCGGCCGGGTGGAAAATGGATGCTACCGCAATGTTCGACAGCAGGTAAGTGATGGTTTAAGGAAAGCGCGAAGTATGGTGAAGCGCAAACTTAAACTGACTGTTTTTTGGATGTCTAACCTTATCTTCTGTTTTTCCTTGCAGGCGCTGCTGTCGACGATGGAGCGTGTCGTGCTGCGGTGCCAAGATGAAGATTTCGGCGTTCCGGAAAGTGTAAAGATGAATACTTGGTTTGCCGAAGTGATGTACAGGTAGGAACAGCTTCCCCCAGTTGGTAAGTATGCTGGCAGGAAGCAGGATGTCCAGGAAGCAGGATCTTCAAAAGGTTAGTCTGACCTCAGGCGACGGTGAGCGTTGCGCTGCTTGCAAGTGCAGAATAACGCGAAGCGTCTGTCTTGAGGATCGGGGCAGCTTATATAGCTGAGATCGTGGCCACGCCCATTAGGGCAGGCTTACCGGCCACACCCTGCTACTCCTAGAGAGTAAGCACGTGCGAAGGCAATCCATTAGCAGCCACACCCAAGAATACACTTGGGGCTGCTTAATGGATGGAATGTTCAAGGTTAATGCATCTGAAGTGTTATGTCCATCATAAAAGATTGTTGGTGTTAAATGGATGTTCTGGTTTACTTTTGTTCATGAGCCTGGTGCCAAAGGCGCCAGGACAGTGTCCACCCAGGTCTCCTGTGCATGCGATCCCTGCATGCTTGTGCCCCTGACTTCATGACCATGACAGCGAGAGGTCAGAAAGCATAGTTGTGGAGACATATGAGGTTGCCTGGCACAGTAGTCAAGTTTAGAGAAGACAAGAGTGGTTAAGACAGACTTGGTGGTGTTGAAAGGAAGGAGGTGCCCGATTTTACTAATATTTAGAAGGTTCAGGCGAGCTGCTGATCAATCATGGATGATGCTGAGGTTTCCAGCTGAAGATGAGTAGGGGAAGAGTGTAAGGTGGGAACTTGCTAGGTAGAGTTAGAGGAAGAGATGAGAGAGCTTTTGGCAAGGAAGAGGACTACCACTGTTTTGGTAGAGTTTAACATCAGAGAGTGCACGGCCATCCAATATTTAATGGGAGAGAGACAGTTGGACATTTTGAGAGATCAGAGGAGAGTTCAGGAAAAGAGAAGATGTGGGTGTCATCAGTGAAAAGTTGGTACGAGAACCCAAAGGAGGAGATTAGTGACTCAAGAGCAGAGGTGTAGAGTGTAAGGAGGAGCGGCCCCACAACAGAGCCTTGTGGAAGTCAGTTGAGAGCTGTTGTTGCTCCACGAGACAGAGAATTTGAGAGGTGCCAGGTAGGATTCAATTCAGGCAAGATCTTGATCGCGAATCCCAAGAAGAAAGAGTATTAAGGAGATTGGAATTATCAACAGTGTCAAAGGCAGCAGACAGGTCAAGGAGAATTAGGATAGGGTATAGGTTGGAGTGCTTAACAGAGGCAATGAAGCGGGAAACATTCATGAGAGCAGTTTCCCTGGAGTGACGGGAGCAGAAACCTGCTTGTAGGAGGTCTCAAATTGGTAAGATGTTTGAAAACAACCCTTTCCAGCACTTAACAGTACTGCGGAAGGAGGGACACAGGGTGAAAGTTAGTCGGTAGGTTTGGTTCAGTCCCTTGCGTTTTTAGGAGAGGGATGACCGTGGCTGTTCTGAAAATAGAGGGAAAGCAAGCAGAGTTGAAGGACATGTTCAAGAATTCAGCGAGCTGAAAGGCCACAAAAGGTGCAATAGGCTTGACTAGCTGAGGAGCAAAACGGTCTGATGGGGCACAATAGGGGTTAGGTTTTGTCAATATTAGTGTGACTAAAGTGGGAGATGGAGGCAGAGGATGATGGTAGAGTAGGCAGAGTGTAAAATGTAGGAGGAGGCAGTGTTAGGAAGGTCAAATGAGGGTCTCTAATTTTGGAGATGTTAAGTATTCAGCTAGGTCATTGGCTCTGAGAGTGGAGCTGATAGTCATAGACGTAGGAGGAGTGAGTTAACGGTGCCCTGTAGCCGGTGAGAATGGTTGGAATGAGAGTCAGTCAGGATTAGGTAGAATTCCCTTTTTGCTCTATCAAGAGTGGACTTCAGAGAGTTCAGGGCAGAAAGGGCACACATAATCTCGCAACTGGCCCCGCGGCTGGGCCAAAGTCCACATCCGGTGATAGCAAAGCTGGTAAACTACCAAAACCGTGACGCCATATTGAGGAGAGCGAGGGAGCTCGGAGACCTCACATTTGAGAACTGCAAGATGTCCTTCTATCCAGACTTCACTCCAGCTGTCCAGAAGGCTCGCATGTCTTTCACTGCAGCAAAAAGGGCGCTGAGCGACCGGACGCTCCAATACTCCATGCAGTACCCCTCCAAGCTCCAGGTGCAGCACAATGTCAGGGCGCACTTCTTCACAAGTCCAGAAGCCGTGCACAAATTCCTGGAATAGCCTCACATTTGAGAACTGCAAGATGTCCTTCTATCCGGACTTCACTCCAGCTGTCCAGAAGGCTCGCATGTCTTTCGCTGCAGCAAAAAGGGCGCTGCGCGACCGGACGCTCCAATACCCCATGCAGTACCCCTCCAAGCGCCAGGTGCAGCACAATGGCAGGGCGCACTTCTTCAGAAGTCTAGAAGCTGTGCACAAATTCCTGGAATAGCCCCACATTTGAGAACTGCAAGATGTCCTTCTATCCGGACTTCACTCCAGCTGTCCAGAAGGCTTGCATGTCTTTCGCTGCAGCAAAAAGGGCGCTGTGCGACCGGACGCTCCAATACTCCATGCAGTACCCCTCCAAGCTCCAGGTGCAGCACAATGGCAGGGCGCACTTCTTCACAAGTCCAGAAGCCGTGCACGAATTCCTGGAATAGCTACCGAAATGACCCGCTAGTCAACACTTCAGGGGAGACTGGTGATATATCACGGGAGGCCGGTGCCTAAAAGGCGATATGTCAAGCACCTAGGATCACAGCTGAACACTTGTGCAGTAAAGTGCATTGAAGCCCTGATGGATAAGAATACACCAGAGCTAGAAATGAAATGAATCAGCACAGCTGCGGTTGGTAGTTATACGCAACCCGTCCTCCTCTCGAGGTTCAGGGACCTTCAGGCCACTTGGGTGATGGTGTCCGGCGCCCCCGGGCTGGTGCTCATGCTGATATTAGTGTGGGGATGTTATGCGGGGGGAAATGTTTACAGTGCAAGTTGGGGGCGGGCAGTGTGGGAGAGGGGAGGCACTGTTAGTGTGAGGGGGGGACAAGTTGCCTATATGGCACGTGTGAGGATATTCAAAAAGGTTCACATCATCATAAAGGGTCGATGAGCCCAGCGGCTGACCATGTGGGAAAAAGGGAGGGACTAGCCATACTCTTCAGTCCTCGCCCAAGCAATGGTATATAAAGTTATCAGTTGGAACGTGAGGGGGCTGAATGACCCACGAAAAGCACAAAAAGGAATGCAATATTGCGAGAAGCATGGGGCGAGGCTAGTGATGCTCCAGGAAACACATCTCGGAGGTAAGGGAAACGAAGGAGTGGCTAGGAGCTGGGGGGATTGCAAGTACTATACAACTTATTCAGCCTATTCGGTAGGTGTAATGACGCTAGTACACAGGACACTGGGGTTCCGGGTCAGTGACACTTTGATAGACCCAGAGGGGAGGTTCGTCATCGTATCAGGTGTGGTAGGAAACACTGCACTAACACTGGTCAATATGTATGGGCCAAATGTTGACAATCCCGACTTTTTTAATACCCTGCTAGGGCATTGCCAAAAATTCTTACATACCAGGCTAGTGTGGGGAGGAGACATGAATGTAGTACTGTATCCCCGGGTGGACAGGCCGGGCGGAGAGAGAAGGCGCTCGAGGATGGCCGAGGAGGTGCTGAGCTCTATGGAGGTGCTCGATATGCAGGATGTCTGGCGCCTGCTGCACCCAGGGGTGGAGGGCTTCTCGCATCATACCACAGTACATAACACCTCCTCCAGATTGGACTACATTCGTGTGTGCCCATACTTGATACACTGTACAGAGGAATGCACACTAATCCCGAGGACGCTTTTGGACCGTTCACCAGTGTTATGGTCTATACGCAGGGAGGTGGTACCACCCCGCCCCCGCAGGAGGTTGAAGCCAGCGGCGCTGCTGGACATTGTGTTCAAGAGCGAAATACACAGCTTAATCAAACATTACTTTGAAGAGAACCAGGGCACTGTCTCGGGCAAGGGGACGCTGTGGGAGGCCTTCAAAGTGGTACTGCGGGGGGGGGGGTGCCTGTCCATAACTGGGGGTACTCAAGTTGATTCGTAGGAAACTAACTGAAACAGAACTTGAAATAAAATTTTGCGAGGAGGAGGCAGTGAGGTTGAACACACCGGGCTTGCTCGCCAAGCTGAAGGAGGAATTAGACCGCTTCCACAAGCTGGCGGAGCAGGAGGTGAAATACTTCGCCCGGCCCGCAATGGCGCGCAGATATGCAGAGGAGGGGTGGCCGGGTAGAGATTTAGCGGCACTGGTGAGACACGAACGGGGCCATAAGGAAATCACAGCGATGAGGTCATCGCAGGGAGAGAGAGTGGTGAATCCAGGCGAGATAGCCGAAGTATTTTGCGAATACTATGAATCCTTGTACTCAACGAGGAGCACTCCTCCGAACTCCGAGCTTACAGAGTTTATCAAGGCAGCGGCTCTCCCCAGACTCTGGGCCGAGGCACTAGAGGCCCTTGCGGCCCCCTTCATGGTGGAGGACATATTGACAGCGATAAGGGATCTCTCCACTTCCAAAGCGCCGGGATCCGATGGCATAACTGCCAAATTTTATAAAGAATTGGGCCCGGAAGTGGCACGCCATATGCTGGGAGCATGGGAGGAGGGATTGGAGTTGGGCCTACTCCCATCCACTATGAGGGAAGCAGTAATAACCCTAATCCTTAAACCAGGTAAGGAATCACTGTGCTGCGTATCATATTGCCCGATATCACTGCTGTACTTGGATAAAAACATTTTCGCTAAAATATTACCAGATCGCCTGCTCCCTCATGTCATGCAGATAGTGCATAGGGACTAATCGGTTCATTCCTGGGAGGTCGACCTCGTTTAACTTCAGGAGACTGTTCGCGATACAAGCCCAAATAGGCCCCTCCACACAAGCTGTTGCAGCCTTATTGGACATGGAGAAGGAATTAGACTCTGTTGAATGGACCTACCTGTTCGAAGTCTTGCTCCAAGTAGGGATCCCCCGTACTTCTTAAGAGCTGTACGCAGAGTCTAGCGCCCAGATTAACATCGGGGGCACACTGTCGGGCCTGTTAAAATCGGGGAGGGGAACCGGGCAGGGGTGCCCGCTCTCCCCTTTAATTTTTCGCTCTTGCGAGTGAGGTACTGGCATGCAGGCTGTGTAAATTTCATGTAAATATAATAAAAACATAGGTATGGGGCATTAAGGTTGGATTGGTTCTACTAGAATAAACTCCACTTAAAATGTAAGCTTAAAGAAAAAATCATTATTTTTAATTCTTTTCCTCCACATCAAAATACATATGTTTGCATAATACAACCTTAGAAACTATATACGCCAAAAATATTTTGGACCATACCTTTCATAACCACCTTTCATACACATTCATGCTATCTCACACTCCAATATATTCCACAAATATTTAGCACATATAAACAGTATAATATACACTGTAATTTTGCTTCACCTATTTATAATAGTACTTTCAGCCCCATAGTTCCTTTAATTGTATGCCTTTCATCAGGCCACCTATATAAACTGGTGGCCTATGTCTCCATATGTTTCAGTCCTCAATAAGCACCGCTATTGCCCCTAGTTCTCAGGACCTTCTTCAGGACAAAATAAACAGAACAGCAATCACATCTCTGTTTGTGCCAAAGTGTAGGTGGTAGATGTTTTCACAGGTTATATAGTTCTCAGTTACCTAAAAACAATAAAACAACACTTGTTACCATCCAACCTCAATTACTTTATCGCGGCATATTCAATTTATGCACCATAACCATAGATTACTCTGTTGTGTTCTCTCACACTCACCTCCAACTATTATTTGAAGGGGGATCTTGTGAGTATTGGGCAAAACTATCCCTCTGGTTCAAACGGACCCCGTTGTGGTCTTTGAACCTTGTGTGTCCTTCAAAATAGGATCCCACCACGCATCACCTACAAAACATAGGCCTATAGTGAACTTTCTTCATCTTTCACTTGGCTATAACAACCAAGTTATACACTACCAGCATACAAGCAACCCTCCAAGAGAACTTACTTCCTCGAGGTGTCGAGTTTTAGTAACATCAGTCATCTGCTGTAAATCAAGACAGGCGATCATCGACCTACAAATTGATTGGTCGAATTAGGATACTATATCTTATTTAATTTCCTTTAAATACAAGAGGAGAAACGGGCACTCACCCATACCGGAATGAGAGTATCAGATTTTCTGCTGTAATTTTGGGACGCTGTACATTCATTGCAGTGTCTGTAACAAAAGAGGCGAGCGTTACCACCTAGCCGTAGCAAGACAACCTGGCCCTTAGTACACCAGAGTCCCAGATGTGACAATCAGGGTATTACATGTATTGTAATAGCCATAAGTAGATGTAATGCTCATAGTCAGATGGGGAGTGAGACTCCCTTTACCCCCATCCTTGTCGCACTGCATTAGAGTCTCTCATTCTCTCTTCTCAAACTCCACATGCAACAAACACATAGGTATATGTCGCCAATCTGTTCCATATGTTGATTTTTCACTTTCTTTGTGTTTAGAACACCTTTAGTTAAAAAGGGTTCTGGATTTAATGGAGGAAATACCTATTACTCATGTCCACAGGCTTGACTACTTCTAAGTTGTTAGACTAGGGGCTGTGCGTGCACCTGACACATGTCCGCGAAGTACTATTGCCAGGGGAGCTATATTCCTTACCTCCACTGAACGTATCACCTCGCTGTAGGTCACGGAATAGCTCCACCGCATACACATAAAAACCAGCGTCTGGCTCTTACAACAGCCGTGTATAATTCCACGGAAAGAAATGACGGACTCACGTAAATAAGGTGCCGGGACCGTCCTAGAAATAGGACTTATCAGATATTTCCTTATCCCGTTCGTGTCAGCCACATAATTCACTTTTTTGATATTACGGGTGCAGATTCTGTCATCAGCACCGCACTGGGCATTACTCTCAGAAATAATAATGATCTATAAAATAATCTCCAAGAAATGTAAAGAAATTTTACACTAGTCCAGAGATGCAGAGAAATATCACTAGGTAATGTGGTACACGAGCAGAGATTTGCATGTCCCACTTTTTCTTTATTGCAATAAGGAGAATTCTCCTAATGGTGTTTCATCCAAAGACTGATTCCCAATCACTGCTCAAATGTCCAGATGGTCTGTCCTCACATGATGTAATGTGCGATCACATGAAGACTTTATGATGGTGATGGTCTCACTCTTTTTGCCAAAAGGCATCGGTATCTGCTGTGTATAGTACACTGATTCCTCTATTTCCTAACCAGAGTGAGACATGTGGTCACAAGATATGGTTCAGCCTCACTAGTATATAGGTTGGATATCGATCATTAGCCCAGTGTTCTCCCACATGTGGCTGCATCCATAGTAACCTATTCCATTCTACTGCCACATTCATCCCGGAGTTTACTGAATCAAAAGAATGGATCCATCTCTGTTCCAATTTGTGCAATATGCTACTCAGATCCCCTCCTCTGGTTGTGACCTTCACAGTCTGTAATACAAACCATCTTAGATCGTTTTAATTGTGTTTGGCTCTCATGAAGTGGTCAACCAATGGTTTATCCTTCACCTTATTTTTTACACAGGACCTGTGTTCGGAAATCCTCATGCGCATTTGTCGCATGGTCTTACCCACGTAGATTAATTCACATGGGCACAGGATGACGTACACTGCATTTTTGGTGAGGCAGTTGGTATGGCCTCTTAAGGTCAACTTGATTTCCTATGTTCAACGATATGTCATGTTTCAGTGTAGGGTCATGATGCACAATGCCCACACTTATAGTGACCTATCACTGGGGGAATCCCCCACTGATTAAGCACTGTGGATTCATCATTCCTTGTCTCCAGGTATGTGTGTACCAACTTTTGTCTGAGGTTACAATTCCTTTTGAAAGCGAAAAGTGTTTTTTTGGCAAGGCTGCCAGGAGGTTTTACAAGATGCCAATTTTGTTTTCGTGTAATGCTCTTTTTCAAGGCATTACTAATAGGCGAAAAAGTGGAAACAAAAATTAGTTGATCTTTCTTGGTTTTTTCTTTCTTTGACAGGCAGACATCCCTATGTGTATTTAATGCCGGTTTTAAGTTTTGCTTCACCAACCGTTTCGGGTATCCACGATCTGTGAGTCTTTCCCTTAGAACATTTGCATGTTCCAGATATGTTTCTTTTTTGGTACAATTTCTTCGAATATGGAGGAATTGCCCGTATGGCAGGTTCTGTTTAAGACCCTCTGGATAGAAACTTTGGATATGTAACAGGGAATTTTTATCTGTAGTTTTCCTAAACAGGCTTGTTTCTATTTTATCCCCTGATTTGAAAATCAGATCTAGGAAAATAATTTTGGTATCACTATGTTCCATCGTGAACTTGATGTTGGAATCACAAGTATTGACCCAATTCACAAAGTGCAACAGTGAGGCGATGGTGTCCCTCCACACTAGGAACACATCTATATATCGTTTCCACAATATAAGACTAGCTGTAAATGTTTGTTGTTTTAATAGACTGTTGGTTCCAGTGATATACAAATCTTCAAGTTGGCCATGTATAAGTTTGCTACGTTGGGTGCAAAGGTAGCACCCATACTGACGCACTTGAGTTGTTTATACATCTATTTTTTAAACAGAAAAAGGTTTTTACACATGGCTATACGTATACACTCGAGAATGAACCCCGTTGGTGGTATATGGGGTTCTGGTCTTTGATCCAGGTGCATACACAGTACCGCCATACATTCCAGTTGAGGGAGAGATGTATAAAGGGATCCCACATCCATGGTCACTAAAATGTCTCGATCATTGATGGTCACCGTTTTTAACATATTTACCATGTATGTGGTGTCCTTTATGTAATTAGGCATTTTTAAGGTTTAAGAAAAAATCCACTATAAATAGGCAGTGGTTCTAACAGCGAGTCTATGGCCGATACTATCAGCCTCACAGGTGGCATAGCTCTCAACCATTTTTGTTGCAAAGGCGGGTGAAATCACCCGATTTTGTTTTTGGCGGGTGAGACGCCCATTAGAATGAATGGGCTTGCAGGAGGCTTGGCGGGTGAGTCAGCCCTTTTTGCAAGACGGGTGACACCCGCCAAAAGCGTTTGAGTTGAGAGCTATGCAGGTGGTCCTATAGGGTTATAGGGTTTTTGTGTACTTTCGGCAATGTGTAGAAAGCCCCTGTCTTGGGATGAGTCTTAACCAAAAATAAACTTTCTTCCTTGTTGAGCCAATTTTCTTCCAGCGCATGTCTCATTAGACTGCTTATTTCCTCACAAAGTCTCGAGGTTAGATCTCTATCGAGCTTCTTATATGCATTGATATCATACAGTAATCTCAGGCATTCATTTTCATACTTCACGGTATCCATTACCACACTCCCTCCACCCTTTTCGGCCGGTTTGATTGTGATATCTGTGTTTTCACACGGGTTTCTAAGACTGTCACGTTCTATTTTACTCAAATTGTCCCTGTGGAAGTTCTTATCTCTGAGAGCCTCTTGTACCTGTTTGGTTACAATTTTTTCGAATACCAGTATTTCTGGTGGGCAGGTATGAGGAGGAGGGTAAAACCGGGATTTGTTCTTTAAGCCGGTCACATTTAGCATCTCTTCCTGATCTTGTTTGGATTCCATGACTGATTTTTGCATCAGTAAATATACCTCAAAAAAGTGTTTTAGTCTAATGTTCCTAAAGAAACATAGCTCCATTTCACACTGGAAAGGGTTCGCTTTATTTACTAGAACGAATGACAGTCCACGTGATAGAACTTTGTGTTCAATATCTGACAGTGGGTAGTTGGACAGATTAAAAATGGGAATGTTACCCACTTTCATTGGTTCGAGTACCACTGACGAGTGCGAATGCCCGGCCCGAACTGTTGTCGCTGATATCTCGGGCGGCCCCGCTGGCCCCCGCTGAGAAAAAATTGCTGTTGGCCCTGTCCTCTTTTGTTCCCCTGTGACGTATCTAATTGGTCCGGGTCACTCAATGAACCTGATGAATCTGACGAGCGTGAGAACATTACGTACCTATTTGGTCTTCGGTTTTGGGGACCACTTGTGGTCTCTGTGTAGAAACCCTCCCTCAAGTATGGATAAGTGCGTTTGTTCTTGTAATTGCTGCGGTCTTTTTGCAATTTACTGATTTTATGGTCCATATTGAGATCACAGAACTTTTAAAGTTCAATTTCAATTTTTTCTAGTTGTTCTTTCGCCTCTTTGATCATGGTACTTGTCGCAAATTCCTTTTCTAGGGTTTCAATCTGTTCACTCTGGGCCTTTGCTTCTTCTTCTGCAGCTTCTGTGATCAAAATGATCCAGTCCCTTGAGCACTTATACCCAACACTGCTAAAGTTTTTTTGGAACTTCACCTTGTTGATGAAAAGCCAGGGTATATTCTGTACCTGCAACCCCTCCAGGATACTACCTCCCTTTAGATATTCAAGCATAAAGCTACCATGTAGTTGAGTTCTTATTAACTTCTTTTTTTTCTGGATTATTGTGTTTTTCTCTTTCTCTCCCACCTCTAGACTTGTTTTTGTGGGTTTATTGGCTGCAAACAATGCCAGATGGTACACACATACCTGGAGACAAGGAATGATGAATCCACAGTGCTTAATCAGTGGGGGCTTCCCCCAGTGATGGGTCACTATAAGTGTGGGCATTGTGCAGCATGCCCCTACACCGAAACACGACATATCTTTGAACATGGGAAAATCAAGTGGACCTTAAGAGGCCATACCAACTGCCTCACCAAAAATGCAGTGTATGTCATCATGTGCCCATGTGAATTGATCTATTTGGGTAAGACCATGCGACAAATGCTATGAGGATTTCCGAACACAGGTCCTGTGTAAAAAAATAAAGTGAAGGATAAACCATTGGTTGACCACTTCATGAGAGCCAAACTGCAATAGCTGTGCTTATTGAGGACTGAAACATATGTAGACATAGGCCACCAGTTTATATAGGTGGTCCGATGAAAGGCATACAATTAAAGGAAATATGGGGCCGAAGGTACTATTGTTTGTTTGTTTGTTTATATTATTTGTATGGCCCTCCAAACCCAGAGGTAGAAGGGCGCTTAAGAATTTGGTTACAGCGTTGAGAAGTATCTTTGTGTTGCATACTTCGTACAAGTTTATAATATATACAGTGGTCAATAAACAGAACATATGCAGTATGTACAATATACAATTTTCAGAATAAATACAGTGTCTAAGCCAGTTACCGCACGGGTCTAGAGTTAGTGGTGTAAATAGGTGAAGCAAAATAACAGTGTATCTTTTACTGTTTATATGTGCTAAATATTTGTGGAATATATTGGTGTGAGATAGCATGAATGTGTATGAAAGGTGGTTGTGAAAGGTATGGTCCAAAATATTTTTGGCGTATATAGTTTCTATGGTTGTTTTATGAAAACTTATGTATTTTGATGTGGAAAAGAATTAAAAATAATGATTTTTTCTCTAAACTTAAATTTTAATTGGAGTTTATTCTAGTAGAACCAATCCAACCTCACTGCCCCTGATCTATGTTTTGATTGTATTTATATTGGTTACCTGAAGGGATCTGGGGGCTATACAGGTATCCCTTTGTTTGTTCTGCATACATTTCATGGACACAGAGGCTTGTCTATGGGGGGGCCGAGCGAACTAATTTTGCTATACGCAGATGTTGCAAACATCTATATTAAAACCACAGAGATCAACCTGGCACTGCTAGCATGGGAAGTAACGGATTTAGGAGGAGTCTCCGGACTCAGACGGAACCATGCTAAGTCTGTGTTGTTCCCTCTGAATTAGAAGACCACACGCCCGCCTAACACAGAGGGGTTTGGGTGGGAACAGACAGTTGTCACGCATCTGGGAATCAAGGTCAATAGGGAGGCCCACTCATTATTACGGGATAATCACTTGAACTACCTGCAGTCCCTAAAGAGAAATGTAGACAGATGGTGTAGGCTTCCACTCACTCTCATGAGCAGGATTGCAGTGGCAAAAATGGTTGTGGTCCCTAAGCTCCTCTACTTGTTTCAGTCCATGCCGGTAGGGCCGGGGATCAGCTACTTCCAAGAAGTGTGCTCTCAACTGATCAAGTTGGCCTGGTACTCAAAAGCCTTGTGTATAAGTTGGGAGGGATTAAGACTGCCGTGGGATGAGGGGAGTGGGGGGGATTGGCGCCCCTGACATTGAAGCCTACTTCCTGGCTGCTCAGTTATCCTTCGCCCAGTACTGGATGCCGGGAGCGCAGATCGTACCCCAGATACATATTGAACGGGGCTCGGTGAAACCGCACTCTCTATGGCGTGTTGATCTCTGGTTAGGTAGCAGACGTGTAGAATAGATCCGGTGGCCTGTACAGTACACACTTGGAGGAGTGCTCTGAAAAGACTTGGGGTAGACCACCCGTTTGATCCGGGTATCTCATTCTGGCATATTGAAGTATTGACACCGACCTGCGATATGCTGGTACAGGACTGGGAAAGGGCAGGGATTGAGCAGTTGGAAGACATGTTTCGAGACGGGGTGTTTGTTTCTCAGGAGTCATTTATTGACAAGATGGGCAGCGGGTTCCAACGCAGGCTGCAGTACTTTAGGATGAAGGCAGCATTCAGAGAGTGGTTTCCGACATTCCCTGCTATACCAAGCACCACACCATTACTGCATTACATCAAAAACTCCCCAGGGTGCAGAGGGGTGTTCTCTTCAATATATAAAATTATTCAGGCGGACACGCAACATGAGCCACCCCGTTTTCGGAGCAGGTGGGAGGAAGACATGGGGGAAGTTTTTAGTGATAAACAATGGAAGGCGCTGTGCAGAATTACACACACGGAGCCCTCCGCTGAAGGCTGCAGCTAATACAACTTAAAACTTTACAGAGGGTATACATTCCCCCTGCACGGGCCCATAAATATGATAACACCAAGACGGCCAAGTGTCCGAGATGTAACGCTGAGTCCGCTGGCATTGTACACATGCTATGGGAATGTGACAAGTTGAGACCCTATTGGGAAGGTGTGGTAAAGATTATGTCGGCGATGTTAGGGCAGGAATTCCTGTGTACAATGGTGTACGGCATGTTTGGGTGGTCTCCTGGGTTACCGAAACGGTACCGTAAACTGTTAGCGACCTGTATGATAGTCGCTAGGAGATGCATATTGATGAAGTGGACTAATGCTACTCCGCCAGGAACGTCTAAATGGATGAGGGACTTTGGTCTGGCTGAGTGATACGGACAGGGACTACGCTGCTCTTAGTGGGCCTCAGTATAATCCAAAGAACATCTGGGATCCTCTCACGGCCTATCTGTCATCACAAGGCGTTGTGTGGACCTAAAAAGGGACCATACAAGAGGGAAGGGATGTGGTTAAGGTGGGGACAGAGCCCTCTGTAGTTGCAACATCTATACTAAGGTGGGTCAAAGTGTGTATCCTCATCGAGATGGAATATTCCATATATGGCAAGTGTATGTGCATACAAGTTGTAACAAATGTAGTACTGTGGTTGGATGCTGTGATGATGTGAACCGGTTAATCAAGATATGTTTTAAAAAAAACAATTGGGTTGACCCATAGTTGAGGATGCTAAGACCTGGGGATTGAAAGTAAGCAGTGGAAAGTGAGAGGAGAATGAGTCCTATAGTAGGGATTGGAAGCTGGACAAGGCAGTGTTGGTGGAAGGGGCATCGGGTGTGAAGGAGGAGATTGAGAATTGTAGGTCAGAGAGAAAGGGTGGAATGGCAGAAGGTTTTAAATTTCCTTTTTAGTAATAGGTCAGGCAAGTGGCGAGGACAGATCAGATGGTGGAAAGCAGATGGTGGTGGAAATAATTGAGTGATCAGATATGGATGGTGTGACAGTGGTATTAGTGGCTGGGAGAGGGGTGGAGATGAAAAATATATCCAAGGAGTTACCCCCTGCGTGGGTAGTTAGGTTATGGATAGAGTGGAGAGCCTGGTCACCAAGAAAAGACTGAAGTTCAGATTTCAGAGAGTCTTTGTTTGTTTCTTACTGCAGGTTGTTAATAAAAGGAAAAGATGATGATGCATAATACTTGCCTATGTGCCATCAATGGAATCCAGAATCTCTGTCATAAATCGCTTAATTTGTTTGTCTGCACTCTCTCACAAAAGATGAACAAACTGCAGGGCGCCTTTCAGCCAGCAACTGCAGGAGCAAATTTAGGTACACGATTGCTTACATTCAAGGCAATTTGATAATTTACCAAGTGATGCATGTGTACGTTCACTTTATAGCTCTCGGCCTTTGCCCATTTTTTTTGAAGTGTTCATGCACTCAAACGCTGTACACCAGACTATCCACCAGAGTATGGTTGCAATCTGAGAACAAATTGACAATTTATGTAAGTCACTTTTATTTTACCTTAATGTTGTTCTTCATAAAATGCATTAATATTATTAGTGCTATTTCCTATGGCACTGCTCTTCTTTGTAAATCTGATGCAAAAATCCGTTCGAGTCGTCAATGTTTGCCATTTTATTTGCCTTGGGAACATGTACATGTGAAATTAACTTAGAGTATTTTAGAATGTTAATAAACAAGAATTAGAACACATCTAATACACATTTAAACACAATGGTTCGTACAAAATGGACAACAGGTTAAAAGATCATTTCTGGTAGCTCCTGGTTCCCCTGCGGTAGCTCCTGCCTACAGGGTGATGCTGACACCCAGGAGCTGGTTTTAGCTCCTGCTCATCAAATCTCAATTTCGAACCCTGAGATCAGAGCACAAAATCCCTTTGAAATGACAGACCCCCTAAAACATGTGAGGAAGGTTCTCGTTGTTTGAGAAAGTAAGTTAATTTCCTGTAAACTCTGAATCTGATGGGCTCCTTTCAGTTGCACAATTGAAAATGAGCTCTGTTAATTAGCTGAATGGAAGAGACACCTCCTTTTATGCTTCCTGTCAAGCCCTTCTATGATTCTTGCTGTCTGCTTTGCTTCGATTCCCACTTCGTGTTCGAATTTATAGAAGCCTGCGAATAAGCAAGCAACTTCAGTCTTGTGAACTGTGCATACGCCTCCAACTTGTTCAATAGGTTGCCAGCGCTGGCTGGAGCTACCATATGGGAGGGCCACTTCAATTGAATGTAACACCAAATGTTCATTAAAGAGAGGGTGGCAGAGGGGCTGATGGAGAGTGGCGAGTATGTTTTTAAATTTTAAGTCACTGGGTTGGAAGGGGAAGAGTTACCAGAGGTGATGGTAGAAGGGGTATGACGTGAATATTTATGTGATTATAGGGCAATGCTAGTTGTCCTATAGTTAAGGTGAAACCTATCATGCATAGGAAATCTGAAAATTGTATGTCTAATAACTTTTGAGCTGTAAGACTGATCTGCACGAAATTGTGCAATCATAATTTGAGGCCCAGACGCACCATAGCTGGAAAACCTCTTGTTAATCCATGTTATAATTCAAAAGATGTAAAGGGTAAAAAAAGGTGTTTTTCACTTTTCCATTCTTTTCCCCAAAGGTAAATGTCTGATTTTTGCTGAAGCAAACTGCCCAAACCGCTGGATGGATTTGTGCCACTAAGTCGGGCACAAAGCACTCGAAAGTAATCCTTAGTTGTTTTGGCTTAAATCCGCCCAGTTGTTTTTTTTTGTAAATTTGACCTAGAGTGTGGTGCTCCGTCCCAAAAAGCTTGTCATAGTCCCATGTTGCATTGCTGGTACCAAGTATTCTCATTTCTAAAAATCTGCCATTATGGAGATCTCGATTTGAATCTATATCCGTTTTTGGAAGCTGCCTTGAAATAAGAGGTTTAAGTAGGGTAGTTTTGAAGCTTGGCAGCATGTGTGCAGGTAAAGAAAGTTTCATATGTGAAGGTTTGAAGCTTGGAAATAGTGTCTTTTTTTCCGGGGCTTCACCGAGATCTTGATTCGTTTTGAGTGGGGGAAAAAACTGTAAATGCTTAAAAACTCTGAAAAGTTGAGATGTGTGATCGCTAGTTATGGTAAGAGGAATATTTTAGGTTAATTTAGGAAGCAATCCTTTTCTTAATATAAGAAAATACAGGGATTGCTTCCTAAATTAACTTAAAATGCGTGGAAGGGGCGTATTTGGGGGCTGTCAGTGTTTTGGGGGTGTTAAATGTTTTTTAAAAGCTGATAATTGCTTAATTACTTACAAAAAGTCTGCAACGAAGGACCAAGGGAAACCGATGCTTGTTTACTTAATCCTTTGTTTTGATTGGAAACGCTTTTCAGGTGACTAAACAATGAAGATACAAAAATAAATACAAATAAAGATCTCGATTCACTCCTGATGTCCGCATGTTGTTCTTCGTCACAGTACTTAATTAGTAATCCTACCTGAACCCCTACATCCGTCTTCCTCATCCCAGTACTATATAGTAATCTTACCTATGTAACCCCACATTCCTCTTTCTTGTCTCAGTACACAATGGTAATCTTACCTTAACCCCCACATCCCTCTTTCGCGTCACAGTCCTCCGCTACCCCGTCTCAGGCTTCCTCCTCAGAGTACCCCACTGCCAACACATCGCTCTTCCTCGTCACAATACCGCTCTACCAACACATCACTCCTCATCACAGTCTCCCACTACCACCACATTGCTCTTCCCTATGACAGTCCCCCATTACCGCCAACACTCACTCTTCCTCTTCGCAGTCCCTCACTAATACCATCATACTCTTCCACATCACAGTCCCCCACTAAACCATCTCAGCCTTCATAGTCAGTCCCCCACCACTCCCACACCACTTTTTCTCATCACAGAACACTTTAAGCAATACATTCGTATTCAGTGGACACAGAAAAAGATTAAATACTTAATAAACCCATGTTACATAGCTAAAGAACACATATTGTTAACAAATTATATGACATCGGTTATGTTATCAGAAAAAAGGCAGAATTACAGCTGGTGTAAGGTGTAGCATAACAAAACCCTTGAAATTCAGTGAAAAAAACATTTGTTTCAGTGACTTCAAGGTGCTGATTAAATGCCACAAAACCCCTGAAATTCAGGAAGGTCTTATACTGAATTTCAAGGGTTTTGTTGCACTGAACGTGTTCACCTTAACTGTCCCTTAACTAAATTTTTTTCACTGAATCAGGATATACCGGAAACTGCTGTGTTAGGGGCCAATGATGCAGCTTGATTGGCTGAATGCTCCACAGGAAGAAAACAGCTAGCTAGATAACGGCTATATCCTGGCATGGATCGGAAAACTCTCAGGGGTTTTTAGCCAAAGTTTTTAAAAAATCATCAGCGGTGCGGAAAGTGTTACAACAGAAAGGCTACATTAAGACAATGCTTGGCAACAGATATGGACACTGGTGAATGCAATGGCAGAAAGTGAAGGAAATTGATAGTGAAACACATTTTTTTAAAGGGTGGATGACAGTTCCATTTCTAATGTATATGTCAAGTGTTCATTGGGGAGTCTGTTTGAGGTTTCCATTGTGCATGGGTGACCTAATCTGAAATGTGTGTTCCTGAGAGATTATTTAAAATGAATACTTCTCTGGTTAAGAGGAGTAACAGTAGACATTTCTGATCAGATTCACGTATTTGCTACTGGTGTTACGGTGAGTTAAGGCACTCTTTCTGTGTTTTCTGATCAACCACAGCTTTTTCCACTATGGAGGATAGTGATGATGACATGCCAGAGCTCTCTTCCCATGCATTGGCCGCACTTCAAGAATTCTACACAGAGCAGCAAGAGAACGATGCCATAAATACATCTCAAGAGCTTCAAACATCCTATTTTGGTTTGGTGCAAGAGGATTGGGTAGGTATGAGGGCAAACGGTTCTGTAAAACAACGGTGACACAAGCCTGTAATGTAAGTTGATAGTCTGGCCCCATTTCTTCCCTCTCCAGTCTGCTCCTCTTCTTGCTACAGTGGATCTGTTCTTCTTATGACTGTATTTGTCCTTCCAACAGCCAACCTTTCTACCACTGCTATATATGGCATATCCCAAGGCTAACATTTCTCACCCCCACTAAGTGAACTTAACCCTGTAACATCACTGTTTATTTTTAGCAAGTTTTGTAATTGATTACAAAATGAAATCGCCTACTCCAGCAGGTTACAGCATGTTCTGTTTTATATTAGTGAAGTACTCCACATCATAACTCATTAGAACTTCACACATATCTTCAACAAAAAGTATATACATGGAATTTGGTGATTTAATTCATGACACTGCATACCATTGCAGTGCTGGCACAAGCTCTTTTCCATAATTCTCCGTTGACCAGTACCATCGGAGCCCTGTTGATGAGGTGGTTCTTTTGTTCCTTATCAGTAGTTCAAGTTGTTTATCTCTTCCAACTCCTCTCTACCAAAGAGCGGACTTCCTGAGCTTTCTAGCACTCTTTCTAGGGCTATACACTTCAAAGGTTAACACCTGCGTGCCAGACTAGGTTGTTTTATGGCTGCCTTCTTTGGCTCTTCCGCCAACTCACAATATGTAAGTATGCCAAGCAACTTCCCGTTATTAGGGCATGTTGTCTTTTCCACAGGTTCACTTAGGATGCCAAAGGTTTTGTTAAGGTACAGTATAACACAAATAAAATATTGAATAGATGATTGTTCCTACAAAGTTGTTATGAAAGTAAGCCAAAGATATGAGAGCCATTTGACTGAGAAGGAGCAAGGCTAAATAACCTGTCCTGTGGAATGGTGCTCACTCACGAGGGTCTACAATCGCATTTCAATCACTTTGCTTTACCAGATCAGAAATATGAAATATCCATGTGCATTAGGTTTGTCCTCATGGGCAGTCTAGCACTGATATGCTAGGCATTTCTCCTCCTAGCTCAGTAAACTGTTAATCTTTTATGTTGTCAATGGTGCATATTGAAAGTCTTTCTTAATTGTTTTAGCAAAGGTGCACATGTGCCCCCTGCACACTTAATTCTGGTTTTATGAACTGCACAAATATTATAAGGCAGTGGATAATTGGTAATACATTTGAGTATAACGGTCTACCAACACTGTGATAAATTGCTACAAAATGTTACTATCCTGAACAATATATTATTCATCATAAATATGATGTAAATATTTATAAGCAAAATCATACATATAATTAAAAGTGGCCAATCATAAATTGTTAGTGTCCTACCTGTTAAACTCATCAAAAAATGGTTGAGATCTAGAAACCACTATATAGCACAAATATGTATCTCTTGTATTAGCTGATTTACTAAATCAGTTGGAACATAGCACATCAAACCAATCATACACCGAACAAAATGTAATAATCCTAGACACAAATAGGTTTCTCACGTAGTAGTTCATACAGAGGTATTAGATTTCTAAATAAAAGACACCCCCTTAATCTGCGTGAGTCTGTTTTACATTTAAAACAATTCTACATTTTATCTGCATTAAATAATGGCACTTCTCCAGTATATGTGTCCACAATTCCCTATGGCCAAGAAGGAACCTTTGGAGAGCTTCCTGATCCCGGGTTACATACTGAACCTCAGGAGGAAATCCCTCCTGATGTGGGAGAAGAACATACAGCTCTCGAATATCGCCCAGATCTGTTCACAGATGAGGAAAGGGTGCTAGAGGAGCCCACCCAAACTATATATACTAAAGGCAAGACCAATCACAAATCCCATCTGCCTGTGACGGTCCAAAGGGACATGGACATTGGCCGAAACTCTATCAAACTCATGAAACAAGAGAACGGCAATCAAGGCCGATGTAATTACATCAGGAAAACGTAATCCAGGTCCTCTGTCCCAGAACGTATTTGTACATCGGGTTGCAGACTTTTACCCTTGACTAACCATGAGAATCCAACTACTCGAACTCCATATCTCCATGCTCTTGCTTAGCCCACTTCGCACCATTGCTTCCAGCTCAATCCCATGCTCCGAATCCATCCATGTAAAAATTAATTGTTCGCTTAACGCCTCCATCTCCATCCACCTCATCTACGGAGCTCCAGGACCTTTCTCCTCTTCCAAAGATGACTTCATCCAATCCATCTCTGCCAACCTTAAGCCTACTACTAAGCTTATCATCCTGGGTGACTGCAATCTGGGCTGCAATGACCCCTTAGATACAGATGTCTCAGCCCTCGCCAACCCACATCCGACCTTGGCTGCACCCAACACATCCACTCCTCTACCCATGCACAAGACTGTACCTTAGGCTGGCTCCTGCACCTCAATTGTAATGCTTCTATCCTCTCTAACATACTCCACCCATGGACTGACCACCACAGCATCACTTTCACTGTCCCTATCCAAAAACAAACGCTCAGAAACTCCCTGCCCTTTATCCCCTACCCCAGCACAAAGCTCTCGCAACCTAACGAGTGAATGCCTTCTCCACCCTACTTGGATTTCAGCCCATCACGAGTCACAACACCAACCTTTTGGTGAAACACTACAATTCTATGCTACCCAATGCTGCCGAGTACCTCGCGCCACCCTCAAGCCTCGTAAAACAAAGAATACGAGGCACAACAACACCTGGTTCACGGAGGAGCGCTACACAGGAAGAAACGAGCAGCAGAAGCCGTTTGGCAGAAAGCACTAACTGGCGCCAATAAAATGTTCTTTCATGATGTATCCCTGAAATATAAATGCACCATCCATGCGACTAAAGCAGCCTCCTACAACAAAAGGATAGCAGAGGCCTCTTTGAGCTCCCAAGAATTGTTCACCATTCTTTGTGAGCTGCTATCGCTTGTCACCAACCCTACAATTGCCACTAAAGACAACATTAGGTGCACAAAAATCCAAGACCCCCTCATCAGCTAAATTTCACAACTGCAAGACTAAATTAACTCTAAATGATCCACATCGCTGATTACCTTGCCAGACCACCTTCAGGCCAGTTCTCTCGACAAGTCCCACCTCTTCAAATTTAAAACCATCTCTGAGTCAGACTTGGCCACCATCATGAAAGGGTTTAAACCGTTGAGCTGCAAAGAGGACATCTGCCCTTCCTCCATAGTCAAAGAATGTGCAGACTCCCTCCTCCCTCATCACCTCCATCAACTTATACCTTGCCTCTAATTATGTCCCTCCTTGTCTTAAAGAATCCTGGGTCACCCCCCTGCTCAAAAAACCCTTGCTAGACCCAACCATCCACACCAACTACAGACCTATTACCACTGTTCATTTTTTCTGAAAATCACTGATAAAGTCGCCTATACCAAAATACAAGACTTCCTAGAAAACCATCACATACTCAGCAAACGCCAGTCCGGTTTCCGTCTCATAGACGGGACGGAAACAGCCACCCTAGACTTAAAAAAACAACTTGACAATGTTAATGATGCAGGAAATCTGTCCCTCCTCCTCGACCTTTCGGCAGCCTTTGATCTCGTCAACTACAAGATTTTATGCCACCATCTGACCTCAGTCGTAGGCTTCGCCCCTGAAGCTCCCAGCTGGATGTCCTTCTTCCTCGATAACGGAACATCCAGAGTCTTTGCAGGTGACACTGCTTCCCTCCCGACTCTCAATTCCTGTGGGGTGCCACAAGGTTCCTGTGTCTCACCTACCCTCTATAATATCTATACAAAACCACTTTTTGACTACCTCGACGCCTTGAACTATGCTGATGACGCCCAAATCCTCATCCCCCTCTAAGGGGACCGCAGGCAGGACTCTACTAAGGTGAATAACATTTACAAAATGGTTCAAAGCTGGATTGCCCTGCATACTCCCTGTCTGAGCAATGAAAAAACAGAGCTTCTGCTAGTTAGAACACCAGCCCGCCTAGCAACGCCTGACCCTGCATTCGGCTTCTTCGACATTAATGGACATAAGATCCCGGTCTCCTCTTCGGTAAAAACTCTGGGCATTCACTTTGATGCAGAGCTCCGTATGCCCCGCCAAATCAGCCACATCACCTCCTCAGCAGCCTATACCATGAAGCTCATCCAAGCTAGTAAACCTTTCCTAACTTCAGACAATCGACTCACAGTTGCCTTTGCCCTCGTGGGATCTAAGCTGGACTTTTGTGATGCCTTGTGCGGCAGGTCTGAAAAAAACTTAAATAGGCTCCAAGTGACCCACAACAATGCTGTCTGTGCTTCCCCATATATGAGAAGCTAGAAGATTTGTGCATTGGCTCAGAGACCGTGACATTGCTGACCTTGTAACTAACAACAACCTTGACATTTTAGCCATATCTGAAACATGGTTCCACGCAGCCACTGTCTATCGCCTTCCCACCCAAATAGGCCATCTATCGAGAAGACAGAGCAGATTCCAGAGGCAGCGGGGCACACTCGTTGCTAGAGATTCTCTTCCCATCAGAAAATTATGCACCACTGCCTTCTCTACTGGTGAACCCCTGACAACCAAACTCAGCCTCTCTCATACATTTAGTCTATCGTGCTCCTGACAATCTCCTCTCATTCAAAGAGGACATCCTGCCAATTCGTACCAATCTCACACCTACCTCCAAAACACTACTTCTAGGCAATCTCAACCTGGGCTCAATGATGAGTCAGATCTTAACGTGTTGTCGTTGGCCAACTCCCTAAATGCACTGGGCTTCACCCAACGCATCATGACGACCACCCACTTCAAAGGCTGTACACTGGATTGGCTAGAGGACCTCAACTGTAACACACTTGTCACATCTAACCAACCATGCCCCTGGACCAACCACAATGTCATCCTATTTAATATCTCAGTATCCAATGACCCAGCCACAACGGCCCCCTACTCCCGGCCACTGCCACCAGAAGCAATAAAAGCATCACCAAATCCCGCATTCTGCCTCTGCTGGATGCACTGATCCACCCACAGGCTCAACCCAATGACCCTGCAGCACTGGTAGACCTGTACAACTTGATGTTCACTCATGCTATCAACACTGTTGCCCCACTCACACTACGGAAAGCTAAAGCAGCCGCGCACTGCAACACTTGGTTTTCCTCTGAACTCAAAGCCCTCTGTCTACTAAAACGCTGGGAGAAACACTATGAAACAAAAACCCCACCAAGCCCAACAAACCCTGCTTTATCTTGGCATCGAAGGAATACAAAAAAGCCATCATCTCTGCAAAAAGTTGGTCCTTTAACAACAGAATTGTTAACTCCAGCTCTAGTGCTACAGAGCTCTTCTCCATACTACGAGAGCTCGAGTCCCCAACGCACACCCGTACCACCAGCACTCAGGACAGCACCTGGTGTGTCAACATTCAAAATTAACAAACTCCCAAAAAATATAATTTCCAAAAGAAATGCTATGGACCGCGCCACTCCTTTTATCCCTAACATCAGGCCACAACCTTCTGTCCAAAATTATCCCACCTTTGACTTCGACCCGGTTACCGAACTCATAGCCACTCAGATCATTCAAGGGTTTAAGCCTTCCCAATGCCAGGGAGACATATGTCCTGCGACCGTCGTCAAGGACTGCACAGAATCACTTGCACCCTTCATGATTACTCTTATCAATGCCTCCTTCTCCTCCTGCTCCGTGCCTAAGAGTCTCAAGGATGCATGGTCCGACCACTTTTAAAAACCTACCCTTGACCCAGACATCCCCACTGACTACCGCCCCATAACCATGGTCCCCTTTCTGCTTAAAATTCTGGATTGCACAGCTTATCTACAGATCCAGTCCCACCTGGAATCTAATAACCCCCTCGGTCTGTGCCAATCGGGCTTGCGACCCGAGTTTGGAATAGAATCTGCCCCGCTAGACCTACAAAATCTGCTGGATGAAATTAAAGACAATGGAAAAACAGCCTTACTTCTGCTAATGGACTTTGTGGCCGTTTTCGACTTGGTTGACCACCAAATCCTGTGCCAACACCTGGCAACAGCAGCCCCTTTCTTAAGCTATCTCATGGATTGCCTCCTTCCTAGCCGACAGGAACATGAGTTTTTTTTTCCGCCAACGCTGCAGCGCCGCCAGACCCAGTCATGTGTGGTGTCCCGCAAGGATGATGCGTCTCCCCAACATCATACAATATATTTACCAAACCCTTATTTGACCTTGATGACGGAGGAGTCTCCTACACCAACTACGCAGATCCTTTTGCCCCCTTACTGGCGACTACACCGCTGGCACGAACAATCTACTGTCAGTCTATCACACTGTATAGACCTGGATGGCATCCCACCTTTTGTGCCTCAATGACGACAAGACATAACTCCTCCTGGTAGGTTCCCAAACATCACTGAACAACTTGATCCCTCATATAAAACTTTCGCCATAGAGGGCAACACCATCAAAGTGTCCAGCAGCGTTATGAATGCCATATCCTATCATATCATATCGAAACTCTGGGCGTATACCTAGATGCCACCCTGTCTTTATCCAGGCAGGTCAATGCAATCGCCTCATCCGCAGCACGCATATCTAGACTCATCAATGCATGCAGACCCTTTCTGTCTCCCGACAACTGCATCACCATTGCAAGAGCACTTATTGGTTCAAAACTTGATTATTGCATTGGACTATTTGCAGGTACAAATGCACAAAATATCAACACATTGCAAATCATCCAAAACAATGCCCTCAGAGCCACTCTCAATATCCCAAAGCGAGAACACATTTCCGCAGCAAGATGTAAGGTACATTGGCTACCAATCCGTGAGCGCGACACATTCAAATCTTTTGACAAAACGCACAAATGCCTTTCCAACTTGTCACCCTAAGTACCTCTCGCAAAACGGTCAAAAGCTCAAACCTCCAGACCCACGCACTCCTCGCACTCGCACCAACTCACCATACCCAGCTTGATTGATTGATTGAGATGTTTGTGTAGCGCTTGTATCATGAACTCAATCGAATCACAGTGCGTATGTTAAATCTGAGAGCATAGCTCAATCCATTCATCAAATGGTTAACATTAGTTCTTCTCTAGGTAGTAGTTCTCTTTTTAAACAGGTGGGTTTTTAGTTTTTTCCCCAAAAACTGGCAGGGTCCCTGTAAGTGGGAGGCTATTCCAAAGGTTTGGGCCGAAAACAGAGAGTCTACAGTCTCCTCTGGACACTCATTTAGTCGGTGGAACCATTAACAGGTGCTTATCTCTTGACCTCAGTGATCGATTGGTTCGTAGCGATGTATCTTTTCCACCAAGTAGCTTGGTTCTAAGTTATTCAAGCCTCAGATGTAAGCGAGTTGAAGGCTCCAGTTTCCTGGTCACATCCCCTAAATACTGAAATGCCTTGCCCCTGACTTTGAGATCTGAACAATCGTACTGGGAATTCCAGAAACAACTGAAAACCCTAGTCTTCTCACTGAACAGCCTTCTAGTATGACTGCATGATTTTGGTGTTATCTTTCCCACACCCTTGACTGAATCCACCTGTTTGTGACTCTGATGCTCTTTACGCCACTGATCTTTGCACCACTGATCCTGCTCTTTAACTAACTGTATGTGTTCTTTGTCCCCTCGTTCCTTGATGTAACCAGCGCCTCGATGCCTCCGGGCTTTGCACGCTTTATAAATGCCAAAAATATATAAAATAAATCATAACATTTCAAATTGTCTCTATCACACACCTTTGTCAAGCGACGGCCCTATATATCTAGTTCGGAGACTTACTACACACACGCCTCTCAGACCCCTGAGATCCACCTTCAGTCACTGCCTTGTCATGCCAAGATTCAGACAAAAAAGAGCTGGGGGGTTTGAGTATTCCGATGGTGGCAGCCAGCCTCTGGAATAACCTACCACACTCCTTCCAATCCAAACCCTCTTACCAGTTGCCCAGGAAAAACTCAAGACCTACCTGTTTAACTGACTAATACTGTTCCCAACAAATGCACCTTTGTCTGTAACTAGCGCCTTGATGCCTAAAGGCTTTATGCGCTCCAATAAATGTAAAAATAAATGAAGTCCTGCCAGTACTCACTGAAGAGGTTCTTCTTCGACCTATGTTTAAGGAAACTTCAAGGGGAAAGACGAATTGAAATAGATCTTATTTCCCAGTACCCCAGATAGCCAGATGACCAATGGACGAGGACTTGGAAGAAAAGGTACATGGCATGGTCAGAAACCTGCCACTGTCAAGGTTTGATAGGGACCCCTCAGAGAGAGAGAGATCCGGCGTGGAAGGAAAGTGTAGCAGGGTGTGGATGAAGATTAGAGAACGGGTGAGCAAGGTGAGGTATTTCATTGTGAGAGGAAATGGTACATGGGTGTAAGAGTATGTGTATGGTGAGTGAAGACTGTGGATTATATTTAAAAGGAGGAAGGGAGAATAAATGAGTGAGTGGAAAAGGTGAATGGGAGAGTGAAAGGAATACTATGAAAGAATGATGGGGAGAGTAGTGGAGAAGGGAGTTATAGAGGGGGCTTAAGAGTGTAGTGGAGCGCTCGAGAGCCTGAGGAAGATGGCCGCAGGGTGACAGAGCTCTGACAAAGGTTAGCTCTGGTGCCTAATTTTCTCCCATGATGTGAGGTGGAATCCGTTGAGAAATAACGAAAACCGGCAGCCGAGGTACCAGTGCGGACATAGACTGGCCCAGGGCCCAGAGGCGCCATGTGAGTCACAAGCTCCAGCTGGGGTGTGTTGGCAGCCTGTAACGCCAGCGCGCCCTCCTGCCCACAACCAAGACACACCTGGAAGCTGGCGTGGCAGGGGGCCCGTCTGTCATGACCACTGTGAGGGGGCACAAGTTGTGCCACAAGCAGGCTCCCACTAGAACCCTGAGGGCCTTACAACCACTGCAAAAGGGCTCCTGGAGCCAGTCCTGGCGCCTTTGGCACCAGTCTCATATGTAGGAAGGAAGGGCTGTTCAAACTAGGTCCCATTTATGTACATGGGCCTTTAAATCCAACAGTTATAAGAACCAAGCCATGCGGTCTAGTGTTTTGGGTGTGGCAGGTTTGGAACTACTTTCCCTGGTACTACTTTACCTGGGCTATGTAAACCACGCTCTGACTGTAGAACTGTATTGCTCGCCAATAGTGCACGGACAGTAATTTATCACCAGTACCGCCGCAGGGCCAATACTTTGAACGCAGGTAGACAACGCAATGATTTACAACCCCACGCACACTTAGAGAGTAAGTAGCACTTATACGGCTATTTATTCATAGTTAGGCATATATACAATACAAGCATAGATCAGATAAATCATAGGAAAAACAGTAAATTAGCAAGAATACATGACCATGGGCGTAACTTGACGAAACCTCATCTCGCCAGAAGCGGCTGAAAGACCCCGATAACAGCCAGGCCGAGAGCACAACAGCCCACAGGTATATCGGACCAGGGCGTCCCCCATATGACTGAGGTCTTTGTGCTTATCCCGTCTGACCGTTGAGGGTTTCCGCATATATGCCACCCTCAACAAGGGGTGGCAACTTCTCAAACCTTCTGGCAATGCGCTTGCGCATTGATGGGTGACCGTTGGTTGCCAGCTTGGTCAACCGACAGTAACCTCAAGGAGCAAAGCACTTCCCTCTCCTAAAACGCCCCGGAAAACAATTCCACAACTCATCTCAAAACCTTGGCGCAAGCATAGCAAACCAAAACAAACCTCGTTGTCAGGTACCAGCCGGCACCTGCGGATCTTAGCTTTCCCAGCGCTGTGTCCTTGGCTGAGAAGGCCTGCATTCCAAACCCATCAGCGAATAACGTTGAAAACATGTTGTTTCGCAAAGCAAATGCAGCTTTCCACTGAGGCATGGATAAATATCCATTATGGCTCTGAGTTCCCCCAGAATGCACTGCGCACCAGCGCCATGTTTTAGCTCGAACACCACAAGAACACACTTCAAGTTATTCTGCAACCCGCAGCGTGACGCTCACCGTGTCCAGCTCCTGGTCTTCAGCATCTTCCTGTAATCCTGCAAGAACAAGAACAAGATTATTCTGTCTTACCTGAGAAAACGCCATCCAGCACTCAACTGGGCTGCGATCTGTGGAAACCGAGAGAAGAAGAAACATCACTCACCTGTGAGTACTATCTTAAGGACTTCTGGCGAACCGCTACCACAGCTGCTGTTCGAACAAAGCGACCTGCAATAACGAGAAAGGGAAAAATAATATAAGAACGCGCGCTTCCAAAACATCGAATTCCATCAGTCTTACCTGAATTCCATCGCGCTACGCCACGCTTCCATCCGGAGCACCACAGCAACATCTGCAAAGAAAAAGTCATATTCAGGTTCGCTTTCAATATTAAACAACCGCACAGTGCTGTACTTACCTTAACGGATTCCGGGGGCCTGTTTTTCATCACGCTCTCATCCACTCGCAGCACCACAGCGGCCTATGAGGAGAAGAAGAGGAAAACACAGGTTAGCTTTAAAAGACAATAAAGGCGCTGCGCTTCGTGCTTTCTCTTACCTAGAAAATGTGCCTCCCAATCCGGCACACCAGCATCAAGACCTTCGCACCTGAAAAGGAGATAAAGACATTAACGAATTCCCACCATAAACAGAACAAAGACTTACAATTAACAAACCTACCTGCCTAACAGCAGATTCGGGGTCACAACAGGCCTGGGCCCAAGGAAGGCGTACTGCACCAGTGAAGCAACTCGGGCAGCTGTCCAACAAACGTCAAGCGCCCCTGTACAAGAAACTCAGGACGGACAGCTCACCCTACAAATAACTAAGGTGAGAAAAGAACCCAGTGGGAAGGGAATCGGTCAGAGGGAGGTGGGAGATTCACCCATTAGAGACAGTTATCAGAAATCCTCCCTTCTGTAATTGCAGATTCGTTATTCAGCACTGGGCAACTACGCATCCAGGGTTCCAGATCTCAGAGCCTTCCAGACGCCCCCGGAGATATCAGGTGAGCGTAACACCGCCGGACCACTCAGCACTGCAACTGCACCTGCTATAAAGGCCCCCGGTAGACGGGGGATGAGCACTGCCTACCTTCACTAAGGCGCTCCTAAAACTGCATCCTGTTGGGGATCGCCCCGGGCCTGCGGTGGAAGCCAACAGCCCGTGCCCAGCTCTGCCACATCTACATATCACACACGTTGGGGGGGCTTTAGGGGGGGGTTCAGCCCCCATGTTGACAACAGCTGCATTGGCTCCTGGGTGGACCATGCTCCACACCTGGCTTGGATCCCGCTGGCAGACCGTATTACACTGCTTTGCTTTAATCCAGGGCAATGATCATTGCATATACTTGCTAGTGGGTGGTGCCTGACGACGTTTCAGACCCTACCAAGCTACTGCCTGCACACAGAAAGGTGGTGCAACCTTAGGTCCAGCACAAGGCACATGTTAGGGCGAATTCTCTGTTTAGGCTTAATTTCCTAACCTAGTGAGTCCCCCAGCAGCTTTTCTGGATTTTTGGGGTTTCTTTTTTTCTCCTGCCAAGAGTGAGACTCTTTTACCCTCACTCTTGGGCATGGTTTGAGTGTTTTTCTTTGAATCTAGATGTGTTTAATGGGCTATGGGGTCTTTTATGTGTTTTTGTGATGTGTGTTACACAGCGCCCTCAGTGCAGTAACACAGGGGTGTCATAGTGACCCCCCAGTATAGACTCCATACCCTGGGACTGACTACTGTCTCCCAGGGCATGTAAAGTCACCATTGACTTTACTCGTCTTGAATTCTGAACAGAACCAGTACAAACCATCATATTGTGGACGTACTGGCTGGGGCAATTCAATTGCCCCGGGGTCTGTTAGTCGAGGGGGCACGTCTCCGTCCCCCCTGATCGAGTTTTGGCTGGTGGCAGTGGATACTACTTTTTATATTCAACCGCGAATATTTCTCTATGGGATTTTCCCATTGTTCGAGGCTACTATCTTTATTTATTTAATTACGATAGCCTCGAACATACCGCCGGTTTATTTAATTAATATTAATTCTATGGTTGGTATTTTTTGCCAAAACTCGGTTCTAAAATTGCGTTTGTGTTCTCTTCTGTGACTCCAACCCAAGTCGAGCCCTTTGTTCCACTTTTTGGCGGGCTTCTCCACAGAAACCCTCCAAAGTGGTGCCACTCTGTCTGGGGTACTTAGGAAGGATGGAGGGGGATTTAGGCACCCTGGACTGAGTTGCCTAGGCAACTCAAGTCGCACTCCGCCCTGATTGGCCCAAGTGGTGAGCGGCCGGCTCACCACTTAGCATGTTTGAGTGACAGCTAGGCTGAGTGAATGGGGGTTTTCTGCATAAAAGCAGGGCTTTGGGGACTGGAACTTCAGTAGTCGCCACAGGACCTAAGAATCCGACGAGGGAGAAGCTGAGCCGACCTGCCACGACGACACCACCAGTGGATCCCTGCTGGACCGTCTCACCACTTTTCCCAACGACAGAGGAGATCTCGCGCCGGAGAGTCTTCTTCCTTTGACTGGTGGGGAAAACCAGTTTCACCGTCTTTTCACCTTCCCGACGTATCTCGTGGCCGCCTTGCCTGTGCCAAGCACCCCGGCAACCGCGATACCACGTTTTAGCACGACCGTGAATTAAAAGGTACTACCTTTAACCGGAAAACTCTGCGGCTGGTTTCTTCCCTGGTAGTGCAATGACCTTTATCTTTCCTCCAAGTCGAGATCTTCTCTTCCCCTGGACGACGACGAGACTTGCACCCACTGCCAGGAACAACTGCCACCGCTGGAGGATCCTTCCCACTTAAGGTACCGTGTCCCGCCTGGCTTCCCTTGCCACCGACTGTACGGGGTAGATTTAGCCCCCGGCTTTCGAACCTGGGTTAGCCTGGGACACCCTGGCTAAACGTTTCTGAGCCTCTCTAAACTCTTTTTGAATTCTCTGCAAGACTTTGTAAGCCTAGTGTAACTGTGTGATCTTGGGCGCATTTGTGCTCTGCTCTCTCTAAGAGTGGGCCCAGCCTTTGGACTTTGCCTCACCAGTGACTTTTGCTCTTCTGCCTTGCTAACAGTGTTCCTAAATCTTAGAGTGGTGTACCTTTCCATATTCTGTCTTTTTCCCTCCCTTTTTCACAAACTTATTGGAGTGCCATCTATAGTTAAGCGCTCACCTCTGTATGAAAATAAGTGGTGTTTTACTAAGACTTATCTGATAAGGAATAAGGGGTGTATATATTATAATAGTAACTGTGTTTAGAGTGTTTTACCATAAGAGTGCTGGAGTGTTTCAAACAGTGTGTTTTTAAATAAATAATTATATACTTTGATACCAAAGCTCTGGTCAGTGTGTGCTTGTATTATTGTGTCTGAGTGCCTATTGTGTATACTTTGCATACTGCCTAACTCTTCTTGAGGGAAGTCTGACTGCTCAGCCACAGCTACCAGGTAAATCTGGGTGGTACAGACTGCTACCAAGTGGGTTTACTGCTAACACCTGTAGTCCTAAATCTTTTGTAGTGTTCCCTAAGGGAACTGCACAGGTTTCTGCCTAACACTGGTGTACAGCGGTGGGATTTGTATTGAGTATACATTTTAGAGTGCTTTAGGATACCTTAGTACAACTAACCACAAAGCTTAGCACTGAAAAAGTAATCTTTCTAACATGTCAACTATGGAAAATTATAGTCAAGAGTCCTTTGCTACAAAAACTGCTGATTGTTTAAGAGTCCTCTGTAAGCATAAGAACCTCCTGACTAAAGGCAAGAAAATGGAATTGATAGAAAGGTTGTTAGCTAACCAAAGTCTGGATGATGGTTCAGAGAAACCTACCATGCCAGAAACTGTAGATAACAGTATAGAGATTGATGTTGATCAAAATGTTGATAATCTTGAGGAAGAGTCAGAAGAGGAAGGTGATGCTGCTGTGACTGTCCCCCCTAGGCCTCTGTCTGCTCTACCTGCTGTACCTACTGGGCCTTTGCAAGGTCCCACACTTAGTCCTCAATATGAGAAAATGAAACTTGAACTAGAGTTCAAGAGACTGAATACTCAGGCTGAACAGAGACACCAGGAACTGAATCAAGAACTAAGGCTAAGGGAAATGGAGCTCAAGCTGTTGAAAATGCTTCTCTCTCTGGCTCCTCTAGAAGTTCCAGTCCTAAAAGACCCCGGATGCCTAAAGAATTGGTTGGTATGTATGAGCCTAAGTTGGATGTGTTGGATTGGTTGTCTCTGTTTGAATATAATCATGGGCTCCAGAACATCACAGGAAATGACTTACTCACCTGGTTGTTCTCTAGGCTTCCCCCTGTTGCAACTTATGTGGTAATGGAGTTGGGGGAGGAGGATAGGAAAGAGTATGAATGTGTGAAACTAGCTCTGATAGCTAGATTTGGGAAGACCCCTTCCCAGTATCTTAAGAGGTTTAGGACCCTCAAAAAGCATGATGGTACCCTTGGGCTACCTGGGTGAGTGAAGGGTTGAAAAACTTAGAGGGATGGATTAAGGGTTACAAGGTGAACACTTATGAAGGTATGAAGAATCTTTTTATGTTGGAGTCAATTTTTGATGACTGCTCTCCTGAGCTCAGACAGCATTTGGCTGATTCAAAGGAATTAGATTCCCGAAGACTAGCTAAGGCTGCTGACTTGTGGGTTGCCAACAGGGCCACTCACAAGGATTCTGGGGTAACTCAGAAAAAGGATGAGAGGAAACGGCCTAAAAAGGACTCCAAAGAGAATTCTAATACTGCAAATTCCAAAGAGGGCCCCAAACAAACCATAAGGGTAAGCCACAAGGGAACCCACAGCAGAATAGTGTCTCCTCTGGTTCCAAACCAGAGGGAGGTCAGAACAAGCCCCCATTCCAGAAGGCATTCGGTAAATGCTTTGTTTGTGGCTCTACTGACCCTGTGAAAGGAGATCCCAGATGCAAGGGTAAACCTTCAGGGATCCAACTTGCCTCCTTAGCCTTCGCTCCAGAAGAGGAAGTCCCAATGGCAAGTGGAAACTTTCTACTGCTGGCTGATGAACCCATTGGTGTCTCAGCCAGTGTTTCTTTAGTCTCTCTGGGGTTGTGGGAACAACAGAACTTAGATGTGTATAATTCTATCCCAGATAATACTAAAGAGTATTATAAAGACAGTGTCCAGGTGAATGGTCAGGAGACTCCTGCCATTATAGACACTGGGGCCAGCATAACTGTGGTGGATTAATCATTTTTCATGGCAGAGGATGTTGCTAAGGCACCCAAATGCCTCACCAAGTTAGCTGGACGGCCTGTGCAGATGTGTCCCCAGTTACCAGTTCTCATCCAGTGTAATGATATGGCTGTAAAGATACCTGTCGGTGTACAATGTGAAGTACCCGGTAGGGTTCTGTTGGGTACTGACCTGAAAGCTCTTGGAGTTGTGTCACATACCCCCAGACCACCTAGTAAAAGGTTACAGGAGCTCACAAAACCTGCAAGAGAGAAAACCCTGCAAGGGTTATCTCAGGAGATGATGACAGAGATCACTCCTTTACCACTGGAGCAACTCACTGCAGTAACTACCAGATCAGGAGCAAAGGGGCAACCCAAGACTCCTAGGAAAAAGTCAGCAGCAAGCACTCCAGTGCTTCCAACAGTTACACCTGTAACTCCACCTCCAGCTGAGGCTGAGAGGGAGGTACAGCCCTGTGTGGTTCAACTAGACTCTGAAGAAGAGCTAGTGGGAGGCCAAGAACTTATTGGAGATCTAGACCCTGATGACCATCCTGAGCTGCAGTCTTTACTGGCAGAAGGTGGACCCAGCAGGGCAGCTTTCCGTAAGGGGCAAAGAGAATGTCCAACTCTGGAGGGTCTCCGCCACCAGGCAGCTGCTCAGGCTGATGGGCAAGAGCCTGGGAAGTATAGGTTGCACTGGGAAGATGGCCTCTTCTACAGTGAACCAACTGAGTCTGAACCTGGAGACTACAAACGCCTTGTAGTACCTAAAGAAAACAGACAACAGTTCTTGCACTTAGCCCACGAGATTCCTTTGGCTGCTCACTTGAGTTTCAAGAAGACCAAGGAAAGGCTCTCACTCTACTTCTATTGGCCAAAAATGGGGGCAGAGGTAGATAAGTTTTGCAAGAGCTGCCATACCTGCCAAACTTCTGGTAAGGTTGGCTCCAAGAATGTGGCACCTTTAGTGCCTCTCCCAGTTGTGGGAGTCCCATTTGAGAGGGTAGGGATTGACGTTGTTGGTCCCCTTGATCACCCAACCTCCTCAGGCAACAGGTTTATCCTTGTTGTAGTAAACCATGCTACTAGGTACCCTGAGGCAATTCCTATGAGGACTGTTACAGCTCCGGCTGTGGCTAAGGCCCTCCTTGGTATTTTTACCAGGGTTGGGTTTCCTAAGGAAGTAATATCCGGCAGGGGGTCAAACTTTATGTCCCACTACATGAAAGCCATGTGGAAAACCTGTGCAGTTACTTACAAGTTCTCAACCGCATACCACCCCCAGACCAATGGGTTGGTAGAAAGGTTTAACAGAACCATGAAGAGCATGATAGGTGCTTTAGAGGAACCTCTGAAAAGAAAGTGGGACCTTCTACTGCCATGCCTTCTCTTTGCTTATAGAGAAGTCCCTCAGGAGGGAGTAGGTTTTTCTCCCTTTGAACTTCTCTATGGCCATCCAGTCAGAGGTCCATTGGCCATGATTAAGGAGGGATTGGAAGGTGGTCCTCCCCTCAAGCCAGTCAGAGTGACTGACTATGTGATAGGTCTCCGGAGGAGAATGTCACACATGATGGCAGAAGCTAGTGATAACCTGAAAGCTGGACAAGTTTTGGTCAAGCATTGGCATGATCAGAAGGCTAACATGGTTGAGTTCACTCAAGACCAGCTAGTTCTCGTTATGCTCCCAACAAGGCAGAGGGCCTTGCAAGACAAATGGATGGGACCCTTCAAAGTTGTGGGAAAACTTGGAGAGGTCAACTATCTGGTGGATATGGGCAGACCCAGGGAAGCTCCTAGAGTCTTCCACACCAACCGACTGAAAGCGTACGTCTCCAGACCTGAAGTAGGAGCCTTGCTTCTAGCTTCAGCAGCAGAGGAAGAAGAGAGTGAGCCTCTCCCTGATCTCCTCAGTGGTGTACCTTTAGATGAAAAAATTGAAGGAGTCAATCTCTCTTCGGATCTGACACCTGTGCAACAAGAGGAGTGTAAATCTATGTTAAATCAGTTTGCCTCCCTGTTCTCACTCTCACCAGGCTTGACCCCTTGGGGACAGCACGAGATACTCACTGGTGACTGTCTGCCAGTCAAAAGCAGAGGATACAGAATGTCAGAAAATGTGAGAACCCATATCAAGGGGGAGGTCAAGAAGATGCTTGATCTCGGGGTAATAGAACCCTCTACTAGTCCATGGTCTAGCCCAGTTGTGTTAGTACCAAAGGCAGGATCCAAAGTCTTGAGATTCTGTGTGGACTACAGAGCTCTTAATGCAGTCACAAAGACTGATGCCCACCCTTTACCAAGGACAGATGAGTTGGTGGATAAACTTGGTGCAGCCAAGTACCTCAGCACATTTGACCTTACGTCAGGCTATTGGCAAATAGCCTTGACAGACCATGCCAAGGAGAAAACTGCATTTTCCACCCCAGTTGGCTTGTCCCAGTTTAAGGTCATGCCTTTTGGATTAAAAAATGCACCTGCTACATTCCAAAGAATGGTGAATCAAGTTCTAGCTGGGATGGAGGACTTCTGCATGGCATACTTGGATGACATTGCAGTCTTCAGCCACTCCTGGGAGGATCATGTGAACCACCTAGGGCATGTTTTGCAGGCTCTTGGACAGGCCAATTTGACTATCAAGGCAAGTAAATGCCAGATAGGTCAAAGTAAGGTGGTCTACCTTGGGCATGAGGTAGGAGGTGGAGAAATAAGGCCTTTGCTCAGCAAAATTGAAGCTGTGCAAAATTGGACAACACCTACTACTCAAACCCAGGTGAGAGCCTTCCTAGGCCTCACTGGGTATTACAGGAATTTCATTGAGAACTATGGGACCATAACTTCTCCACTGAATGTAATCTCCTCTCCAAAATTCCCTAAAAAGGTCAAATGGAATGAGGAGTGCAATCAGGCCTTTGAAAAACTGAAGACAGCTCTTTGCCAAGCTCCAGTACTGAGAGCTCCTGACTACCACCACACTTTCATTGTACAAACTGATGCTTCCAATGTAGGTATGGGTGCAGTTCTAAGCCAACTTGGATGAGAAGGGTAGGGAGCACCCCATTTGCTTCATCAGCCGTAAGCTGAAGGATCCTGAGACAAGGTGGGCAACAATCGAAAGAGAATGCTTTGCTATTGTGTGGGAACTGAAGAAGTTTAGGCCATACTTGTATGGCTCTACTTTTGTCATTCAGACAGACCACCAACCCTTGAGATGGTTAATGCAAATGAAGGGAGAAAATCCCAAACTATTGAGATGGTCAATCTGCATGCAAGGGTTTGATTTCACCATTGAGCACAGGTCAGGGTGTCACCATCAAAATGCTGATGGACTCTCTAGGATGTATGTCATCGACTAGAGGTATGAGGTTCATCCAGGAGTGGATTAAATCCTCCTGTCCCTTAGCCTGGGGGGGGCGAGTGTTAGGGAGAATTCTCTGTTTGGGCTGAATTTCCTAACCTAGTGAGTCCCCCAGCAGCTTTGCTGGATTTTTGGGGTTTATTTTTTTCTCCTGCCAAGAGTGAGACTCTTTTACCCTCACTCTTGGCATGGTTTGAGTGTGTTTCTTTGAATCTAGATGTGTTTAATGGGCTATAGGGTCTTTTACCCCATAGGGCTTCATGTGTTTTTGTGATGTGTGTTACACAGCACCCTCACTGCAGTAACACAGGGGTGTCATAGTGACCCCCCCAGTATAGACTCCATACCCTGGGACTGACTACTGTCTCCCAGGGCATGTAAAGTCACCATTGACTTTACTAGTCTTGAATTCTGAACAGAACCAGTACAAACCATCATATTGTGGACGTACTGGCTGGGGCAATTCAATTGCCCTGGGGTCTGTTAGTCGAGGGGGCACGTCTCCGTCCCCCCTGATCGAGTTTTGGCTGGTGGCAATGGATACTACTTTTTATATTCAACCGTGAATATTTCTCTATGGGATTTTCCCATTGTTCGAGGCTACTATCTTTATTTATTTAATTACGATAGCCTCGAACATACCGCCGGTTTATTTAATTAATATTAATTCTCCGGTTGGTATTTTTTGCCAAAACTCGGTTCTAAAATGGCGTTTGTGTTCTCTTCTGTGACTCCAACCCAAGTCGAGCCCTTTGTTCCACTTTTTGGCAGGCTTCTCCACAGAAGCCCTCCAAAGTGGTGCCACTCTGTCTGGGGTACTTAGGAAGGATGGAGGGGGATTTGGGCACCCTGGACTGAGTTGCCTAGGCAACTCAAGTCGCACTCCGCCCTGATTGGCCCAAGTGGTGAGCGGCCGGCTCACCACTTAGCATGTTTGAGTGACAGCTAGGCTGAGTGAATGGGGGTTTTCTGCATAAAAGCAGGGCTTTGGGGACTGGAACTTCAGTAGTCGCCACAGGACCTAAGAATCCGACGAGGGAGAAGCTGAGCCGACCTGCCACGACGACACCACCAGTGGATCCCTGCTGGACCGTCTCACCACTTTTCCCAACGACAGAGGAGATCTCCCGCCGGAGAGTCTTCTTCCTTTGACTGGTGGGGAAAACCAGTTTCACCGTCTTTTCACCTTCCCGACGTATCTCGTGGCCGCCTTGCCTGTGCCAAGCACCCCCGCAACAGGGATACCACGTTTTACCACGACCGTGAATTAAAAGCTACTACCTTTAGCCGGAAAACTCTGCGGCTGGTTTCTTCCCTGGTAGTGCAACGACGTTTATCTTTCCTCCAAGTCGATATCTTCTCTTCCCCTGGACGACGACGAGACTTGCACCCACTGCCAGGAACAACTGCCACCGCTGGAGGATCCTTCCCACTTAAGGTACCGTGTCCCGCCTGGCTTCCCTTGCCACCGACTGTACAGGGTAGATTTAGCCCCCGGCTTTCGAACCTGGGTTAGCCTGGGACACCCTGGCTAAACGTTTCTGAGCCTCTCTAAACTCTTTTTGAATTCTCTGCAAGACTTTGTAAGCCTAGTGTAACTGTGTGATCTTGGGCGCATTTGTGCTCTGCTCTCACTAAGAGTGGGCCCAGCCTTTGGACTTTGGCTCACCAGTGACTTTTGCTCTTCTGCCTTGCTAACAGTGTTCCTAAATCTTAGAGTGGTGTACCTTTCCATATTCTGTCTTTTTCCCTCCCTTTTTCACAAACTTATTGGAGTGCCATCTATAGTTAAGCGCTCACCTCTGTATGAAAATAAGTGGTGTTTTACTAAGACTTATCTGATAAGGAATAAGGGGTGTATATATTATAATAGTAACTGTGTTTAGAGTGTTTTACAATAAGAGTGCTGGAGTGTTTCAAACAGTATGTTTTTAAATAAATAATTATATACTTTGATACCAAAGCTCTGGTCAGTGTGTGCTTGTATTATTGTGTCTGAGTGCCTATTGTGTATACTTTGCATACTGCCTAACTCTTCTTGAGGGAAGTCTGACTGCTCAGCCACAGCTACCAGGTAAATCTGGGTGGTACAGACTGCTACCAAGTGGGTTTACTGCTAACACCTGTAGTCCTAAATCTTTTGCAGTGTTCCCTAAGGGAACTGCACAGGTTTCTGCCTAACAGCACACACCCAGTAGCACGCAGATGGGATCTGAGGACTGTACCCCCCAATATTACCTATCCTCAGAAGCTGGGGCCCAGCAGAGTAGTAAAAAGTGATTTCTGGAGGACACATTCTCTGGGACAGATGGTGAGCTGTCCAGGCTGTTATAATGGAATGCATGCCCGTCCCAGCAACCTCATGTTAAGAGCCCACGGCCTGTGCCATTGGTGGCCCACCCCGCCTGATACGGATAGTGTATAAAGTGCACTTGGGGCAATGTTCGATCTCCTGTGTGGCTGAAGACTGCCCCGGCCTGCAACCTATGCGAGGGGCCACTGATACACTGACTGAGCAGCCTCCCGCACTGGTCATCAAGGACGCTGTCCTCTTATCGTGGAGTCCCAGAGCTAGCTTGGCAAAGCTATTAGCTGCTGGGTGCCCTTCTTTGTCATTTTATATCACCACTGCTGGGAAGGCATGGGTGTCGGGCCCCCACAGGGAATTGGAGCTGTTACGGTATACAAAAGGCCGCTACTGATCCCGCCTCGGACAACACAGAGCACGCCATCTCTGCTAGTGCTCCGGTGTGGCACTCATCTCGCAGGCGAGACAGGATGGACATCCAGGACATACTGGCCGAAATGAAAGTAATAGGACAGCAGACGCAAGAAACCAGCAGTGTCTTTCAAGACATCAAACGGGACCTGCAGGAGGTGCATATCATGATGAATGCACAGGCGGAACGCACAACAGATAATGAGCAGCACATCAGCACATTGGAGGACAATTATGATTCAGCGTCCACCGATCTGGATGGGCTAATCAGGGAGGTGCAGCCCCTGGGGGCTAAAGTGGAAGATCAGAACAATAGGTCCTGGCGAAACAACCTCCGCTTGGTGGACCCTCCGGAACAAACCAAAGGCAGGGATCTGGAGTCGTACATGTATGGCTTCCTGCAGGACCAACTTCATATGGACAACTCAAGAAACTATGTCATTGACAGAGTGCACAGGGCCCCTGTCCCCAGGACAGCTGCCAGCAAATGTCCTTGCACTATAGCTATGCGCCTCCTCAACTTTCAGCACCAACTCGCAATCTTGAGGGCGTTCCATGCTGCAGGACGGTGCGGGTAGGCGGCTCTGACATTTGGCTGTTCAATGACTATTCTATAGAGGTCTCCCGTCGCAGGAAGGGATTTAACCCGCTATTTGACGCAGTAAAGGGCACGACTTACAGATTTTATCTGAAGTTCTCAGCAGTCTGGTGTATTCAACTAGATTGGCTGTAGCACTCGTTTGTGGACCCGGAAGAAGCCTGACGCTTCCTGAAACAGCACAACCTTGTGACCACAGACTTCCTGAACATGGATGGCGGAACGGTGCATGTGGGCCGTATCTCTCAGCCACCGCAGCACAAGTTGTGGCCGAAGGGAAGATGGAAGAGAGTGGGCAGAGGGCTGACGGGCCCAGATTGCCTCTCAGAGAGGACAGTGACTATGGAGATACTGCACAAGGAACTTACAATACTGGCTTGGCTCATTGCAATGCCCATGGATCCTGGGCACTCTCCTTGATCCCTACCCCAGCTCGGGGATGGTGTGGGCCCCTGGAGAACCATTTATCGCAATTGGGGGAAAACTGTTCCACCCTACAGCGTGCTACATTTTTTCACAACTAGTTCACCATTTTCTACCGCAATCCTTCTGCACAGGGGAACCATGTGCTGCATTGCTCGCCACCCTGAGTTCATCTGATACTCCCCGAGCTCCAGTGTGAAGCAGGGATGCACTGGTTTGGCATGATTACTAGCGCCCCCATTACGGGGTGCTGGGATGCGCGGGGAAAGGAGATGGTCAGTTGACCTTTCTTATTAGGCCCCAGGAATGGGCTATCCAAGCTCTGCATTGGGATGCAGTTTTCCATTCCCAATGCTTTTTTGTTGGTAATGTTGGGGGTGTTTTTCTTGGAGTTCATAGTACGTATAGTCCTTGGCTGCTCTGGAGGTACGGGTGGAAGTGTCGGGCTCCCACAATACAGCCCATATGCAACAGGGCCCTGCTTTAGGATGTGATGGCCACAGTCACCTTTATAACACTTAATATTCGGGGACTAGGCCACCCCATTAAAAGGAGGCAGATGCTTAACTTCATGCAAGATGCCCAGGGGGACATAATATTCCTCCAAGAGACGCACCTCAGTGCAGCGGAATCAGCGAAGTTGGGCCGGGGATGGTTTGGCACTGCATACCATTCCACTTATCAAGGGTAAAGAGGGGCTTCAATATTGGTCAGCAAGCGCGTACCCTTTCAGGCTCTTCAGGTATAGATAGATAGGGAGGGACGGTACATACTACTCCAGGGCTGCATCCAGCAACATCCGCTTACACTGCTCAATATATAAATGCACCTACGGCTGGCACACCGTCCTTTTTCACACACACCTTTGCTGAATGCACGCGCCATGTGGGGGCCCTGACAGTGGTTGGGGGTGATCTGAATGTTGTTTTAGAACCGTCGCTGGATCGCCAAAGTTCACGTATAGCCACCTGCAGTATGCCCTGTAAACACGCCACCGTAAGTGCTTTGATGGAAGATTTTAGGCGTAAGGGTACCCGCCGATTCATACACTGGGGACAGAGGGATTACACCTTTTACTCTAACCGGCACTGCAGTTATTCTCAAAAAGACTACTGGTTATTCCCTTCCAACATCACCCCGCTGTACAGAAATGTAACATTCTCCCCACCACCATATTGTTGCCAGATGTTCCACGTAAAGGGGTGCCCTGGCGGTTAAACCTCTGAGCCCCTGGTTACCTGGAATTCATTGAACGAATAGGGGAAGATGTGGATCTCTTCTGGCAGACCAACCTATCCAAGGAGTACTACTTGCTGGGATATGTTCAAAGCATATATGCGTGGGCAATGCATCTCTAGATGGTTACACAAGCTTAAGGCATGGGGGAGCGGGAGGCGCTGTTAAGGGATAGCATACTGTACCTTGAAAAGCGCCATAACTGTAAACAGGAGCCACAACTACACACTTGCTTGCTCAGACTTCAGGCAGAGCTCAAGCAGGTGTCTACCACCCAGGCTCAAAAATCCTTTGAGTTGGTCGAAAACACTCTTTCGAGCGGGGGATAGGCCCTTACTCCTCATTGCATTACGAAACATGCAAACAAGACAGATTATAGGCTCCATCTGGGGTCATTGATGGGATATAGCAATATAAACTGCTGGTTCGCAGAATATTACAGCGCATGGTCACATGCCCCAAGATCAGCGCGCACCAATTGGAGAGCCTGGAGGCTCCAATCACAGCAGCTGAGATAATAAGGGCCATCCAATTTCTTTCCACGGGTAAGGCACCCGGACGGGCTGCCGATAGATTTATAGATTTATACAAGACATTCGTATATAGACTGGCGCCAGTCCTAGAGTCAGTGTTTCCTAAAGCGTGGGAATGTGGCAGGCTTCAGTCGTCAATGTTGGCCGCTAATATCGTGGTTTTCCACGAAAAGGGCTGTGATCAACGCTAAAATCCTGGCAAAGTGTCTGGCGCACCAAATAGAAGAGATCCTGCCGCTTCTGGTCCACAGGTACGTAACAGGCTTTATCCGCCAAAGATATTCTGCTGACAATGTGCAATGTTTGTTGCATGTTATTGCCACAGGGGTGGAGCCGGGAGATGCAATCTTGACCCTTGATGCAGAAAAGACATTCAATAAAGTCCATTGGGACTTTGTTTCAAGTGCTAGACAAATATGGGTTCCTGCCGTCATTTACCGACCTAGTCAAGCTCCTTTACACTAAATCAGTGGCCTCCATACTCACAAATGGGATTACATCAACTCCCTTTTCCCTTCACACTGGCACGCGACAGGGGTGCCCCCTCTCCCCTCTCCTGTATGCCCTTACTATGGAGCCCCCAGCGAGCATGCTTCACGCGGACACAGAGTGAATGGGCCTGCAGAGGGTTAAAGAGGAGCACTGCGTATCCTTATATGCAGACGACTTGCTTGTTTATGTCGGGAATTGCAAAACATCGCTTCCACGACTAAAGTACCTATAACAAGAATTCGGTCCAATGGCCGGGTATCAAAATTAACTGGGATAAATCCAAGCTCCTCCTGCTACGGCCAGACATTTCATGGGATCCAGGTGGGGTCGCTCCCTTCAGGCTCCAAACGCATAGCATCAAATACCTAGGGGTCAACATCAGCGCTGTCATAGGCAAGCTGCTCGAATTAAATTACCCACTGGTTCTCCAGAGAATTAAGGCAGACCTTTCCAGATGGGACTCCCTGCCGCTGTACCTGACGGGTGGATCAATGTGTTCAAGTTGAATTCCTTACCTAAGCTGATCTACCTAGCCTCCATGCTCCCCGTGACTCCCGCCCCACCAATGTTCAAAGAATTGGACGCACAGATTACCAAATTCATTTGGTGGGGCGAGAGAGCCTAGCTGAAGTTGGAGGTGCTGCTGGCCGCCAAGGTCGCCGACCTGCAGCAAAGAATCGCATCTAAGGCTCTTGTCTGAGCTTCATTCCAGCAGTCCCCCGCCAGGAGCAGGTGCTCCTCTACCACTGCTGGAGCAGTGTCTACAGCTCAGCCTGGCCCCTCACAGCATCATAGGTAAGCTCGTGGGCTGAATGCTACAATCCGCATGTGCTATAAGAATTGCACCCCTCACCATGAGAAGCTGGATTAGCCCAGACAGCAAATACTACTTTTATTGAATTTATCAGCTGGTCAGATTGCATACCGGCCACCAGCCCACCAGCGGCATTTTTTACACTCATTGCAGACATCTCAATGTTCTTCATTTGAAATCTACCCCTGCTAAGATGGCCGTCCGCACCTTTGATGAGACATCCCATCCGGCATTGCCTGGCTGTAGCACGCAGCACTTGGATAGGCCACAGAATCCTCCTTTAGCCAATCACATCCGCCGGGAGGCGGGATCGCCGGCCTGCAGCAAAGGCTCGCATCTAAGGCTCTTGACTGAGCTTGACCGAGCATACTGTGCCCAGAGCCCTGTACCCTCTTCCTACGCCACTCTACACCGGGACTACAGACCATCCCAACACTCCACCATCCTCTCACCACCTGCACGTGAGCAAAGAGATCCCACAGCCTGACCCGAGGACCATTAGCCATGGTTTGTCCTACGCCGCACCGAACCTGCAGGCCCGGCATGGTGAGGCCTCCTTTAGTCACCACTCCGGTGCTCTGTTCATGATCCCTGCGTACCTGTACACACCCGCTCCGCAGTGAGTAGCAAACGCCTAACCTCCGCTGCGACTCATCTACGAACTGCCCTCCTACGCATACGGCAGGTTCTAGCACAGCCTGCCCGACCACGGGTTTCACGCATCGCTACCGTCTAACCATCTGACTTAGCCGAGCAGCTACATTTCGTCTCTAACCTTATTCATAAATACGTTACCTACACTGACCTGCATGCCCACCACAAGGTAAGTCGCCGACCCTGTTATGCCTCCAAACTTGCCCTCAGAGACTTGTACTGCCACATTGCTTAATTGACTTGTACTTTACAGAAATGTTGCCTGATGTCGATACAATGAATGCTCGTTGATCTAGCTGTATTCACATAATGTATTACTCATTCATGCATGTTTAAACTACTATGTGACATCATTTAAAGCTATTTTCCGCCCCAGTGAACAATCTGAGTCCCTCCTACCTACAGGGCAATGCCAGAAGTATGTGTTTCCACATTTCCCAAGAGCTACTACATACTGTTCTGTATCGCCCATTAATACCTGTGCACAGTATGTTAGGGTCATGCTAAGGCTTATCCTAACTCTAGTATTATCCATGATCCTTAGCGCCCTCCTAACCATTGCCTTGGCACCACCCACACCCAATATCTCTCAACCAACTGCACTTAACCCTCAAATATTGGCTCCAGCCAGCTGCAAGCCATACTCATCAGACTATAACACAGCCACCTCGGTCCCTACATGCGACCAGTGGAACTTTAGACTAGGAGTCAGGACAAAAAACTATTCTTTGCATCAAAGCCTTAGACTAACGCCCCAGTCAGTGGACTATCGAAACCTCCCTAGCTTCATTGCCACTAAGCCAGCCAATGAAACTATCTATTTGGACAGGGCCCACTCTAGAAGAAATAACTTGCTCAAATGCAGGCCCAAACGCGATCCAAATATTACCAAAATCAAACCTCTAAACGACAAAGTCCGCAACATTAAAGGTGCCCTAATTAACGCCAGATCTATCCCTGGCCACGCGCTGGACATCTCAGATCTCATTACAACAAATGATCTAGACTTTATTGCCATTACAGAAAAGTGGCTGCACCCTGCAACTGGCCCAGCTTTAGCCCTTGCCATACCGGAACGCTATGCAATTATTAGAAAGGACAGAACCAACGCAAAAGGAGGAGGCATAGCCTACATATTGAAATCAAATTTCAACATCAGAGAAATGTCAAACATCCCATTCACATCGGGAGAGCCCCTGTCCACCAAAATCGCAATCTCTGCCACCATCTCACTTAACCTACATCTCATCTATAGACCGCCAGGCCCCACCTCCTCCTTTGACGCAGACATGGCCGCCCTACTAACTATGGATACTAAACCTACTTCCAAAAAAATCATCCTTGTAGACTTCAACCTAAGTCTCCATGACAGCACTGATACTCAAGCCTCCACCCTAGACAATACCTTTGAAACTCAGGGGTTCACCCTACGATCCGCTGGCCCAACCCATGACAAAGATCTTACTCTCGACTGGCTCGCGGATTACAACTGCCCCACTAACATCTCTAATAACGACTCTTGCCCATGGTCAGACCATAACATTATTCTATTCACAATCAGTACTAGTCTCCAGATCAACCCCCCAACACAGATGGCCCCTGTAACCCAAGCCCGCAACATGCAGAACATTACACCTGATGGCATTCTCCTGCTGAACTCGCAGCTTTCTGTGCACACTGAAAAAACAGCTGACCCTGCCTCCCTGGTTTGTACCTATAATCAAGCAATGAAATCAGCACTAGATGCAGTGGCCCCCGTGGGTAACTGCAAAGCCAAACCTAAAGCTCACCTCAATCACTGGTTCACCCCTGAACTTAAAGACCTACGTAGCAAATAAAGAAACGCAGAAAATAACTGGAGAAAAAACCCTTCAATCACAAACAAAGATCAATTCACCTCTATAGCCTCTGACTACAGAAAGACCATCTATCTAGCCAAAAGCAATGCATAGAACCATTGCATCAGAAATGCCAACTCTAGCTCCAAAGAGCTATTCTCAGTCCTAAGAGAACTAGAAACCCCTTCGCAGACCAGACCCCAGATCTCTGCACTGAAGACCAAGCCTGGTGCGAAGATATACAGAAGGCTCTTATGGACAAAATTACATCTCTCCAGGTCAAAATTAATAACAAAAAGCTGAAACTCAATACACCTCAGCAGCCCACTTCCAAACCCACTCCACCCAAACCTTTCCCTAAGTTCGAGTTCTCCACTATTACAATAGAGGAAACCACTAAAATCATAAAAAGTCTCAAAACCACACGATGCCAATGTGACATCTGCCCTGCAACCCTAATTAAAGACTGCACAGACAACCTAGCACCCTTCATCGCCTCCCTCCTAAACAATTAATTGTCCATAATAAAGTACCAGACAATCTCAAGGAAGCATGGGTAATGCCCCTTCTGAAAAAACGATCCCTCGACCCGTATGTACCCACTAATTACCGGCCCATCACAACAGTACCTTTCTTGCTAAAAATTCTTCATAGGGTAGCATATGTCCAAATTTTAATATTCTTAGAAACACATCATCTACTGGGCCTCAGACAATCCGGTTTCCGCCCAGGCCATGGCACGGAAACAGCCCTAGTAGACCTTAAAGTGCAAATGGACCAGATCAGAGATAGAGGTGACCTAGCCATCCTCCTCCTCTTAGACCTGTCGGCAGCATTCGATTTGGTTAACCACAGCATTCTATGCCGCCACCTAGCCAATGATGCCCACTTCTCCAATAACGCTGTAGCATGGATTAAATCATTAAATCATTCCTGTCAAACAGAACGATGAGTCTTCTCTCCCTCATCAGCAGCTAACCCCACTCTAGTCACTTGTGGAGTGCCCCAAGGTTCTTGCGTTTCACTTACCATGTACAACGCATTCGCGAAACCGCTATTCGACAAATTGGATTACTTGGGCATCACATATACAAACTATGCTGACAATACTCAAACACTCATCCCCATGACAGGAGACTATACCACTGAAACAAATGCCCTAAACACAATCTACCACACGATCCAACCCTGGATGGCCCAGAATGAATTATGCCTTAACAATGATAAGACCGAGATCTTGATTCTGGGCAGCTAAGCTAAACTCAGAAACCTATCACCACTGTACCAATACTTTAATATAGATGGTAACATTATCATCACTGCCTAAGAAGTTAAGACCCTAGGAGTTTACCTCGACTCCTCACTTACCCTTGCACGGCAAGTAAGCAATATCTCCTCAGTATCCGCCTATACAGCCAAACCTATCACAGCCTGCAGACCCTATCTCACAGTAGAGAACTGCATCACCCTAGCAAGAGCACTTATCCTCTCTAGGATTGACTACTGTAACACCATCTTTGCAGGCTCCTTGTCCAAAAATATCCTGAAGCTCCAAATTGTGCAGAACAATGCCATAAGAGCAGCCCTAAATATCCCCAAGTCAGGTCACATCTCCTCCATCAGAAGGAACATCCATTGGTTACCAGTGAAGGACCGGATCAAATTCAAAGTACTCACACTCGCACATAAATGCCTAGCCAACACTGCCCCTTGCTATCTCTCCAGCATGATAAGAAAAAAACAATCCTCCAGGCCCACCTGTTCAGTTTACCTCGGGCAACTGACCAAACCCAGATACCAAAGACAAAGAGCAGGTGGCTCAAGCTTCCCCGTTATGGCAGCCAATTACTGAAATGCCCTACCACTAAATATAAAACTGGATCCTACCCTAATCTCTCTCAGCAAAAAACTACAATTCTCGCTCTTTACACAAGACCAAGTCATATTCCCCCTACCTGTAAGTAACCGGTCATGACCTGCACCTCACCATGTAAGCCTCCTCAAGAACTTTAACCATACTCTCAAGTTGGCACAGTATCTAACAAAAGTGCTTCACTGATGCTGCGCTTATCTTGTAACCATATACCTAAGCATGCCTCACTTCTGATCTACATCTCCTGTAACCATACTCTTAAACGGTCTAATCTGTAACTAATCTTGTAAGCTTGTTGAACCTGTAACCATGTTCTTAAATTGTCTAGTCAGTAACCAAATTCGTGAGCTTGTTGAACCTGTAACCAATATCTTAAGAATGTTGCACCCAGATGCCCGAGGGTTAGGTGCGCCATACAAATGTAATAAAAAATAAATAAATAAGGTGGATGGGGGGGCTGGCCCTGCCCTCCTGGAAATTGTAATACCAAGCCGCTCAGGTATGCTGGGCTAAGCGGTGGCTTAATCCAGATGACAGGGCTAGTTAGAGGACGTCAGAACTGTCTATACTGATCCCATACTCTGTTGGAGATCCTCGCTATTCCGCTGGCCAAGCTGCCTATCCAGATTAAATCGCAGGATGCTGACTCAATGGCACAAGATGAGGATGATGCTGCGTACGCCCGTCCACACTGCGCAGGCCTGGATTAGCATTGGGGCACTCCTGTCGTTCGGCCTTGCTTATAGGCTACGACATAAACAAGACACTGTCTGGCTGCATGTCAGGGTCCTGGATCTGTTTAAGGGGGATGGCCAGCTTTCCTTCTCCAAAGCTAAGCAAATTCTGGTAATGGGGGAGTCTGATTGGCTCAGATATAGGACCTTGATGTCCTTGATCCACAGATATACCACTAATTATTCTCGCCGACTCGGTCTGAATGCAGACGAATTAGAACTTGAGAGGGATGTGTCTGTCTTTCCGCGCCTACGTTCATTTTACACCATTTGCACACCTAATAATATGGGGAGAATCCATACATTGGCAAATATATGGGTGAATGACCTTGGGATCATGTTAGATGCTGGGGACCTGTATGACCTTTTTGCGTGTATCCCAGAGGTTTCCTTAAACATAAAGAACACAGAGGTCCAATTTAAACTAGTCCGCAGAACATACCAAATGCTCGCAAGCTGTACAAGATGATGCTAACGCGTTCACCAGCATGCTGGCGAATGTGTGGGATCTGGGCTCCACGGGGCACATCCTGTGGCCGTGTCCATGGCTGGAATAGTATTGGGGTATGGTACACAGGCATGTGACGCGCATTCCCAGTCTGGAGCTTGAACGGGCACCAGACCCTATGTTGTTTGGTGCTCAGAGGGACGAGTGGCATGAGGATCTGATCGTATGCATATTGATACATGTGATGCTTTGCACGTCCCGTAAATTGTTAATCATTCATTGGAAGGAGGAATCCCCACCCATCTAGGCAACCCTACTTGCTAAATTGTGCTCAATGTAACGCATTGCTTATAGGCAGGTTTGGGGGTCTAGACCGGCAGACCGGTTCTGGGAGGTGGTAGATGTCTAGCTACCCTGTCGAGGAGGGTCATGAAGGGGGTGGGGGCGGGTGGTCTGTGTCTGGTGGTTGGGGGGAGTGATAGTGTATAAAACGAAGACTCATGGGGCATGCAGGCCTGTGATGTGGGGGTAGCCCTGACATGTCAGTGCACGTTCTATTGGGCACCGGGGTGGACGAGATAACGCCAAGAACACTGATGGGGCAGGGAATGTACGCCTGCTTTCCTGCATGGGACTGCTATTGGACATAAGACGGGTCTGGCCATCACTTGACTGTTGGTTCAACCATACTGTTTCCTTTTCCCTTGATCTTAAGGTGGTAGGAGTGGACTATTGTCACGCTCGTCAGGCTTAGTGACCTCTTGGTCGACACTTAGTTTGTTTTCCCCCCTTCTCCTCACCTGTATCTTCTGATGAAGTTGCCCGTAATTTCCCTTTCTTCCTCTGAGGCTGGTGTTTTTTCTTGTAGAGATATGGTCTCCCTCGGGTAGAAGCCCCTCTGCCGCCTTTTCTGAACTGACAGGTAGAGGACTCCCACCCGAGAGAGCCAGTTAGAGGAAAAAGCCAAAGGCAGAAAAAACCTCTCGGGTATGTTGTTGAGCTTGGCTGGTTGTAGTAGCAAGGCAGGGTTGTTTCTGGCTCGTTGGAGATCAATCCCAAATGGAGAAGGGACCAGCAAGTTCGCTGTAAGGGACTGTCTGGAGTCAGCAAAAGGCCAAAGGAGATCCAAGGTACACCAATTGTATTAGAGTAACCACTGATGGAGAAACGTGGAGGGATGTTCGCGGGTATGAAGACCCAAAGGTAAATAAGGTGAGTGGACTGGCCAAGGAAGGAAGAATCCAGCGAGGGTAAAAGAGGAGTACAGTCGAAGGTCGGACAAGAGAGAGAGAAAGGCAAAAAACAGAAGCAAGACCGGGGTTCCACTAACAGATAGCGGAACGCAGTTGGGAAAAGTGGAGGTGGGACGAGAGCCGGAAGAGGAGCAAGGAAGAACCGCGACTGCCGGCGCAAGGGGAGCCCCGCTCTGGGAGCCGTGGTACAAAACGAAAACCCCAGAAGGAAAGAGACAAGGCAAGGAGGTAGTAGGCAAAAATGCAAGCCAAATAGAGTGAAAGCAAACATGGAAAGGAGCACTAGAAAGCACTGCGAAAACCCAGGAGAAAGCATAGGGTTGCAACGCACCGCAGAGAAGGCGGTACGTGGCTTTAAGGAAAACTAAACACCCGTGAGGAAAAAGACTAGACCCACATACCAGGAAGCAGAAAAAGGAAAGAACGGAACAATCAATGGCGCCCTAGTTTCCACGTGCTCCATAGGTGCCAAGGGGGAAAGCGGGTGACAACTATACATACTACTGGGAGGGGGGTTGGGTGGGGAGGGATCTAAGTGGGTGTTAACAAGCAATGCCTAGTATTTACTTTAGAACTGCTCATCTCATCATTAGAGGTTACCTGTCAATTTTGGAATGCTAAATGGGTGAGGCACTTTTGTCGTGTGGCTTTTGCCTACTGTTGTTTAGTTTGAAAATAATAGAGATTAAATCAAATAGTGTAGTGGAGAGAGAGGGCGGGTATAGTGTAGCAGCAATTGACTTGGTTCCCGTAAAAGCAGTCCACCATGCTGTAGCACATCTTGTTACGGAAATTTGACCGAATCACCTGCGTCCGACGCAACTACATTGGCTTCTTCTGTAGACCAGGATTTTGTTCAAGACTGCATGAATCCTCTACAAAACTGTCACGAGTCGCACACCAGCATACCTGGAGACTAAGCTTCCCATATCTGGCGGCACACACTCCTCATGCAGCAAATCAAACAAGCAGCTCGAATCACAACTCGCCCCTAAAGAGAGGGTACGCAAACAATTGCTCGCTTGTCATGCACCCATCCTTTTAGAACTCGATCCTGTTATCGGCTCGGAATGCACCCACAATTCTCAATTTTCGCAAATCTCTCAAAATGTGGCTTTTCCCACCCCTGACCAAGCATTAATCCAATGGATACACAGAACAACACACACACCGTAACTCAAAGTACTGCGCTACCTTTAAAAGATGCCAGCCCCTACCCACACCCTGTAGAGGGTTCTGCTGCTCTCGAGCTGTCCATGCTTTAAACAATAATAATAAATAACTAAGCAAGTGTAGTCTAATAAAGTAGGGTTTGTAGTGTAGAGAGAAGGGTGTGGAGTGGAGCAGAGAGAGAGGAAGAATAGTAATAGACAGAGCAGCCTCAGAGGGACATGGAAAGGGAGAGAGGGAGGCAGGGAGGAGGATGGGGAGAGGAAAATAGAGGAAGAACTCAAGGGCGAAAAAGACGAGGACTGATTGAGATGTGGGTGATTGGAAGGTACCATTAATAGCATCCTTATTGTGGGAACCCATTTATATTGATCCTGGAGGAAGTGAGAGAGCTAAATCAGTTGCCTTTAGGTCCTCACAAAGCTAGACTTTTAGATAGTAGCAGTTACTGTCCTATAGTGACCATCTTGGGAATTAGGGACACATGGGCTGGGGAGGTCAATGCCCATGGGAGAAGAGAGATATAGGTACAGCCTTTACATAAAAAACCTTGAACTGTCTTGTCTTTGAGAGTTGGTGTTTTTAAGACCATCTGGACTGGAACAGTATTTAGTTAACAGTAATAATGTTCGTTAAGTCAAGGCAACACAAAATACACAACACACACATACACATAAAACAAAAGCCACGGCACTTATCAAGACTCCGCCGCCCGGGGGGAAGCAGAGTCTTCATAATTACTGGTACTTTTGTTTTAAGTTTCCGGGGAAGCACAAGAAACTTAAAACGAAAATGACAGTAATTATGAAGGCTCCGCTGCACACCGCAATCCTATATTAATGAACTTGGAAAAGCCAAGTTCATTAATATAGAATTGCAGCGGCTGGAGTGAATGAAAATAGGGTTGGGGCAGCACTCGCCCAGCTGGAGCACAGTAACTAGCCTCCAGCTGCAGCCTGCCAGCATTCTCTGCCCTCCTGCAGTAATAAGCAAAAGCTCCCAGTAGGGGGCTTTTGCTTGATTAGTACCGAGAGAGCAGAGCTTAACATTAACACAGGAGGCTGCTGAAATCTACAAAATGGGTGCCTCCAGGGGAATAAAAATCCACATTGTGAGGCTGATTTCCCCACAATTTTCCATAGGAACATAAAAAAAAGTATATATATTTTTCATTATGCACAATGTTTTAAACAATAACATTTTTAAGCGAACTACCCCTTTTAAATGATATTTGAGTATCATCGGCATAACTGGAATGCAACAATGGAGACTTATGTTATAGATGCTCGTGGTTCCATGCATGCATTAAGAAGCCTGTGGGATATTATATGATATGATATGGCATTTATAACCCGCCTATACAACAGTGTTTCAAGGCGCGGCACGGCAGGGAGGGGGAAACCGAGGGAAGACAGAGATAGCAATCCTACGAGGCCAAGTATCATTCAGATCGCACAAGTGCAGGGGAAGGGGGAAGAGGAAAAGTGCAGAGTGGGTGGGGGTAAGGACAGTGCAGTACATGGGATAATAGAATAAATAAGCAATAAGAGAAGTAGGGCCGGCTGGTGGCAAGTGCAAGGGTAAGTGCAGGCATCAGGCGTCAAAAAGCTGGTGGGGGACTGTGGGGATACAGAAAACAGTCCCCAAGTGTGGGGGTAGCCAGGGAGGCAGTGCAGGTGTGTAACTGGTGGGGTAGGGGACCTGAGCCTGAGATCAGAGGGTGGCCAGGGAGCCAGTACAGTAACAGTCATGAATTCAGCAGGGGAGAGGAGGAGAAAAAGCAGAAGCAAAGAGGAAGGTTTTGAGGTGCTTCCGGAACAGGAGATGGTTCTCCTCAAGTTTCAGGGAGGCAGGGAGGCTGTTCCAGAGGGAGGCCTCAGCGGAAGAAAGAGATCTACCACCAATTAGTTGCTTGGATAAGCGACTGACCCTGAAGGAGTTGGAGGCGGATGAGCGAAGAGCTCGAGAAGGAAGATATTTAGGAAGAGAGTTGAAGGTATTGAGGCCCCAGAAGGTCTTGTGAACAATGCAGAGGGTTGACCAACCCTTGATGGATTCTGCATTGTTAAGACTGTTATAGGCACGAAGTTCTATTAAGTTGTAGAGCTGGGTTGTTCATTCTACTAAGGCAGATGGCAACCACCTTAAACTAGATACATCATCCCTATGGAAGATTGAATATGCTGAAGGAGGTTGTAGTGGACATACCATAGGCAGTGAAATAGGCTTAGTAATTTGATTACTCTGCATCTTGAACTTTTAAGGAGGTTCTTTATTCCTTGTTTTATGAAACCAAAGTAATGGGAACTGTAAGGGTGCAGAAGTAAGACTCTGACACACAGTGGTCATTGTAGTTGGCGTAAACTTGTATTCAATTGAGAAAAATGTCCTAACTCCAAGAGGGGTTTCCTCTGCCCCAACCAAAATTAGTAATGTCAGAGTCATGATGTCTGAAAGCAAGAGTTCAGTCCTATGTACAAATCCTAGCTCTGTCTCTTACACTGTGTTAAACTAAATGAAAAGGATGATGTCTTCCTATTCAGAAGGAATGCTCCCTTCACCTGGACAAAAAGGCAGTTCTTGGTTTTACAATCTCTTAAAAGTTCTGAGAGACTGTTCAAGGTGTCCCGTAAATCCTTGACTCTTTATCCTGGGGTGACCTCGGACCTGTTAACTAACTTTTCTGAACTGATCTAACTCCTTGTTGAACTATCTGCAAAGACTTTTAAGGTGTACTTCAACTGTGTGATCTTGGGCACATTTCGTCTTGCTCTCTCCAAGAGTGGGCCTGGCCTATGAACTTTTTGCTCTACAGTAGACCCTGCCTTTCTTGACTTGCTGTGGTTCTTTAAAAGTGTGGGTATTGTGTGTTTTCCTATTTCTGCTTTTTCTCTCCCTTTTTAAATAATTATTGGAGTGCCATCTTGGTTAAGCGCTCACCTCTGTGTTGATAATAAGTGGTGTTCTTTTCCTAAGACTTGTCGAATAATTAATCAGGGAGGTGTATATATTCATAATGACTGTGTTTGAACTTGCTTGACATATTAGTGCCAGTGTATTTTTACAAGTGTGTTATTAAATAAATAATTATATACTTTTATACCAAAGCTCTGGTCAGTGTTTGCTTGTGCTACTGTATTTCTGTACCTAATGTTTATACTCTATATACTGCCTAACTCTTCTTGAGAGAAGTCTGACTGCTCAGCCACAGCTACCAGGTAAATCTGGGTGGTACAGACTGCTACCAATTGGGTTTACTGCTAACACCTGTAGTCTTAAACTTTTTTCAGTGGTCCCTAAGGGAACTGCACAGGTTTCTGCCTAACAGTCGGCTCTCTGAGTCTCTTCTCGGCTTGATGCAGCGCCTCTGCGGCTCCTTTCTGCTCAGTGAGTCCCTCGCAGCAGGACTGCATGGTCCTGCAATGCCGCACTGCTGGTGCTCTCCCCAGCCGGCCTTCTGGTTCTCTCGCCGTGTCCCTGGGACACTGTGTTTCTCGCTCTCTCGCGTCCTAGTCTCCCCCTGCTGTTCTCTGTGGTGCGCACCCACCAAGCTCCCTGTTCCTCAGGGAGGGTCTGATACATAGGTGAGTCTGTTGTTAGGATTTCTATACAGCATAGATCTTCAGTCACAACTTTACATTTTATAAATGATTTCCTTCATCATCATAGGGTTCACAGTATCGGGTTGACAAGGACCCATTTAGGTTCGTTGAAATATATAATAAACAGGGTGGGTCTGGGAAACTCTCTACCAGCACAAACACAGTCCATTCACTTGTTCTTGGGTGGATGGCCCCTGGGAGAGTCTCAACCAAGTCTTTAGCTCACTGTTCTTTTCACAGAGAAGAAATATCCCCACATATCAGTCTTTGTCCTGCCCAGGGGCAGTCTGGTACCGAAATACTAGGCAATTCTCCTCTGAACAAGAGTACCACAGCAAGCCCCTACACGTGTTTCAGCCTGGTTGGGCATCATCAGTGAGGTGAAGCTGTGTCTCTCTAAGAGCAGTGAGCAAGGGGTCCACGTCTGGAGTCCCCTGGTAATTTAGGGTGAGACCCAAAGTTACTTGATATGCAAAACAGGGGTGGGTCTGGGAAACTCTACCAGCACGAACACAGCCCATTGACTTGTTCTTGGGTGAATGGCCCCTGGGAGAGTCTCAACCAAGTCTTTATCTCACTATCTCCCCTCAAGGGGAATCGCTCCCAGTGAGGTCCTGCTTTTCCTAACCCCCTAGGAGGGTTTTGCTTAGTGGGCTCACCTCCTTAGCTTCAAAAGGGGTGTCTCCCCTCTAGAGAGACGGGACGAATACCCCAGATTCATCCCAATTTATTAAGGTGTTGTTCTTCAAGAGTTACCCAGTATTCCTCTATCTTTGTGTATGCCTTCCCTTATATCCCGTTATGCTAGTATTACAAGGTTCAGCCTCCATCAAGGTGGTTGTCCAGGCACCTGATGCAGCATCTTGGAAAGTGTGAGCGGGGCATGATCAGATAAGGTTGAGCAGCAAAATGTGAATTTCTGGGGCACACTACATGTCTAATTTGGTATAACTGCCATGGAGAAAGGAGTCAAATGTAAAATCTGTTTTGTGTAGGGTTATTCAGATATCAACATACACTTTTCTTCCTATCAAATCGATTGTGTTGTGGCACAACAACATTGAAGTCCCCACCCATTGACAGTGCGTTTAAAAAATAAACCTGAACATTTTTCATATTGATCTGTACAGAATGCTGGTTTGTCTTCTCCAGGCAAGTTGATATTCACTAGGATTGCCATCTGATAGTGATCTGCACAGTGTCCAGGGTCGGCCATCCCTTCCCCTGGTGATCTTGCCCGTCTCCATGCAGATCCACTGGTGAAAGTCCAGCTGTTTGCTTTAGTGTTTTCTCAATAGTTTTGCCACAGTGCTCTAGTTCTTTATTTTTCTTCTAAGAGAGCCAATCGAATCAGTCTCAGTTTTGTGTGTGTCCTGCAGGATCTTATCTGGTGGGAGGACAATATTTTGTTGAAGAAATTGCCATGGATCTTCCCAGCACTCAAGGCTATCCCAGCTGTTTTTGAACTAAGATTGCAGGACATTTTAGATGGTATAGAAGAGACAATTCATTGAGGGCACCGGAGATAGCATAGTATTGCAACCCAATTCTGATTTTTTTAGACATCCGCTGAGAAGTCATTGAATAGTTGTATGAGTGAGCCATCCTTCTGAATCTCACCTTTTGCTCTTTAGGCCTACAGGATGTTTGTGGTGTAAGTTTTAGAATGTAACTGTGATGATTCAGAGTCTCTTGCTTTTAGGTAGTTTTGGGATCGGAACATTATGATTGCGTTCAATAGTTGAAGATGCTACATTGCCAACTGCCAGCCAGATCTTCACTAAACGGATGCATCTGATACTTCACAAAGGTCCTGCCCTTTTGTGTCTTCAGGAACCCAAATCATGTGGACTTTGTTGCATCGTGAACGGGTCCCTGGAGTTTAGGCATTGCATTTCAATGCCCTGTTCAGAGGCTTAAATATCATAATTATCTTCAGTAACACTTATTCAGCACTCAACATCCTCAATGTCACAGAGATTGTTCTGTAGAAAGCAGGACATCATATTAAACTTGGAGCAAAATCTTACATTATTTCATCAAATTCGACCACTTGCAACCATCACTACTAATGACATGTGCATAGTTGAGCGGCTAGAGGACAATGTACTAGGTACAACTCTACTTCACTTTCACTCAAACGAAATACTAGCCTTTGCATTGTCATTTCACACGAGTTCCTGTGCCTTGGCTAGAATTGTACTACCCACAAACCTGTGGAACCCACAGTTGGACCAAAGCCATGCAGGGGTTCATCCACAAGTTACCTGTTTCACCGCTCTGCTCCAAGTAAATCCCCATGGCTAGAGAACGGGGCTAATACAACTAGAAATTAAATACACCGCACAACCAGGACATCCGATGTGGTGTTGGTACCATTAAAGACAATGGTAACAGAACCACCAGACTTGCCAATAACAACATAACCTTTGTAGAGGTTAATCCCAATTACTGGGGCTGGCTGCCTAACACTCTTCAGCCTACATGTCTGAGCCGGCCCTAGCCCAGGCTTTACTATTTTTTCCTGGAACTCTCGCAGACACACCCATTTTGATACAGAGGATGGGATGTGTTCCAACCTCGAACCTTTTCACGTGGTTGCCCTGCAGGAAGCTTGGCTAGTACATCCTCTTACCTTTGAGGGGAGAAGCACCATTCAGGTTTATGCCATTAAGGGCACAAAAGGTAGACCCAAAGGAGGACTCCTCATAAGTTTAAATAAACCATTACATCTTGTTAAACTGGACATTTCTACCAACTTGCTACTGGCAGGACTAGTACAGTGGGAACATCCCAAGGGCAAAATAATGACCCTGCTTATAATTAACATATATGACCTCACAGATGATAAAGAACACAGGCATATCACTAAAGCAACTGAAAACACTATAGGAAAATACTCCATAAATGATATACCCACCATCGTACTAGGGGACTTTAATGCAAAAATTCCAAGGGAGTCATTATACACCATCCACCCACTATTGGAACAGGATTTTCCCACACTAGTACTTTAACAAACTAAAACAAACATTAAAAGACAGGATTGTGCAACAATACTCAACAACAACGCTCTCTATATGCTTAACGGAAGATTTCCTGGTGACAGTCCTGGCCAACGTACCAGGACTTGGCATAATAGTGCCTCACTATTGATTATTTGTGTGCTCATTACTCCTTATTTTCATTTATCCTAGACATGGAAGTTTTGACTCGACAAGAAAAGTGATCACCTACGCCTTGTCGCCACCTTTACTTTCCTCACACTTCCAACTAATATCAATAACACCAACACTGTACATCTCAATTTAGGAGCTAATCGAATTAATCAGAAGGCTAATAATTTACACAAAGCCAATGCACTGTTTGAAGCCCTGGGGTCCAAAGTACTGTTTCATGTAAAATATCACTATCTCATAGCTGGGCAGGATAACATTGTTCCTGGGCAACATGACGATTGTTTTCTATTTGGTCTAGAAGCTGAGGCTTTATTTGGACTACCCATGAACAAATTCTACTGCATATATCTCACTGTGGTATAGAGCAAGCACAAGAGTGCCCGACAAACCACAACTTGTCCCTTTTTGGGCAAAATAAGATATTGGCTGCCAAAAGCAACATAAGAAAAGATTCACGCAAACTCTGCCACCCGTGCCCTAGGCCTTCTTCTTCTGACTTAGTATGATTCATAAAAGGAAACACATTTTTCAAACATGGCTCAAAATCCACCAAAAACAACTTAAATTGGAGAACTGGACCAAGCTAGTAATGGCACTTTATGCCAATGATTCATGCAAACATAGTGAACTGCTCCAACTTCAGCAAACTAATCGTGGGTGCCTCGAATTAGACTGTGAAATATTCATTAAGGACTCCAATGGTATTGTACCCACGTTCACCACAAAGTCAGTCGGTGCTACTGGGAAATGAGTCTCAACCACACTTACTCTGACATACTGCAGATCAATGTTTCGGGCAACACATCGAGAGCTCCTGGCCTGGATGGAATCTGGGCTTGTTACCTAAGAGCTGGATGGACAGCATTATCATCCCAGTACATAAAAGTGGCCTACAATCTGACCGCAAAAACGACCAAATCCTGTACCATGCTTGACGTCCCAGCCAATGTCCCAGCCAATGTTTTTGCCCGTTTATTGCTCCATGAGCCTAATACTTGGGTTGGGTTGGTACAATGAAATTGGGATCCGTCGAAAGTGCCTGGCGTTCTAGACATCTTTCCATATACGTCACCTTTATTTACTTTTATTCGCCTTCGACACAGTGAAAAGAGAGGTTTTAGTGCCCAAACTGGCTAGCTAGGGGATCCCACCCGGCTCCTAAACATAATCATTGCGTTTCATTCTGAGCCCACAGTTAGGATCTCCACCACTGGCCACCTCACCAACCCTATATGCACCTACGTAGGCCTCTCACAAGCATGCATACTGGCACCACTTACGTTTCACCTTTACCTGGAGGTCTTACCAAAAGCATTGACGTCTGACAACTTCCACCCTCCTAGGCTGGGCTAAACTCACCTGACATGCTTGGGGTACGCAGACGATTTGCTCCTACTCGATTACACGCCTAAAAGCCTACAAACTTCCCTCAATTCCCTTGCCATATATTCCAATACCAGCGATCTCAAGGTTAATAGTCAAAAATCCCAAATGATGATATTTAAGGCAAATCCACGCCGTTATAGCAACAACTACGTTTGGAAAAAAGACAAATCTAACCTAGAAGTAGTCACTCACTACGACTACTTGGGTGCCACAATTGGGAATCAGTTCAAATGGACTACACATATTGATAATCTCTCCTTATCAATTCGCAGGTCTTTGGCGGTACAAAACTATTTGCTTCTAGACAAGAAGTCTACAGCTTAAAAGCCATCACTCTGATCTACACCATGAAACTCTTACCCAAAATCTTACTCTGTGCATACATTTTGGCTTGTAATCATATTGGAAAGCTCAAACAAATTGAGAACCACTGTCTTAAATCTCTGTTCAAGTCTTGTTGATTATCTAACTTTGGAGTTTGAGATTGTAGGAGTGGTCCCTTGTTTACTTAAGTGTCGTTTAACTCTACACTGGTGTCTTATGATCTTTACATCCAACACTCTTCTACACATGATTCAACAGTGTAATCCTACATCATCTGTAGGAGCCCGATCTTTGACAGTAACTGAGTTAAAATATAATTCTGAAGTATGGTGCAAACGATTCAGTCCTGACCCTCTTGTTGTCCACAGATCCACCTTTAAAATACTTATTAAACAACTTACTCATAACCACTGGCCTGACCAATCAGTGGTTGATTTAGGTTGCAAATCCTAGAGTTGTGAATATCTGCTAGGTTTAAGCCCACACAAAACTGCACCACTCTACATAAATGCCTTCCCATATAACTGGGTCCTTCATGAATAACTCCGAATGACATTTAATGTGGTAGATACGTATGAGATGCTGGGGGCAAGGCAACCAGCCCAGAGAAAAAAACATATGTGTAGACTATGTGACTCAACTGCGGTGGAAACACTAAAATATCTAGTGATGAACTGCCAGAGTCTAGTAAACATATGCAGGACAGCGTTATAAGCATATGGCAACACTAAACTTTTCACCACTTGTAGACAAACGTGGGAGTTATACCTTCACGGTAACAACCTTTGTTTGATCTATCACTTAACTGAAGTTTTGACGACCATCAGAAATGTGTTGAACTTTTGAATTTTCTAATAACTTGCCACCCTATGCTGCAGTCATCTCCTATATCTTCCTTTCCTCTTTTCTGTTCTTATAATGTGGATTGTATGCATAATTTGGATTTCATGTACAAAAAAAGCCTTATTGGCTACAATTATACTTTAATAAAAAACCTGAAGGTACTCTCGCATCTACTCCCCGGGGATCTTCTGTTTAGGTAGCCAATGAAGGGCCATCGCTTTTGGATCCCAACCCTGGAGGGGTGGGCAAGCGAGGAGGATCACCTGCAGGGTCCTTGGGATTTGGAGAGAGGGTACCTGAAGGCGAGACATGATATCTCCCCTTTCCTGATATTGAACTACCCTCCACTCCCTTAGCCTTTATGGGCTATTGTCAATCTCATCCCATCCTCCTCTATAGTGTTCCCTTAAGTACTGAGAAGAAGAAGAAGCAATTAGTAGTAGTGCAGATTTCCTATTATAAACACCACTGTGGTACTGAGACAAAGAAGAGTGGTCTGAAGATATGTGACAGTGAAGATCAGGCATGTCACAGTAATACACTCAAGGAGGGTCCCGCAATTGAAGATACCTCATTTCACCTGCAGCCTGTTAGTAATAGAGGAGAGTATAAAAGGTGGAATTCGGAAGCATATAGGAGGCGCAGTCGCAGAAGGAAAAGAGAACCGAAGAATTGCCGTGCTGAGGAGCAAAAAGCAGAGATGCCGACGAAGATCCTGAGAGTCTTGCTGAGGTGACTGTGCAGGACTGGGAGCCCCTGTGAGGGAATGTGCACAGCAGGCACTGCTAGGGAGCAGAGGAGGAGCCAAGCATGAAGGCCGACTTGTGTTGAATGGAGTACCCAGCGAACTAACAAGCTGGTTTTCCCGCTTGCGGAGAAGCTGCCGGTTGGAGCCACAGAGACCTGATAAGTGTCGAGAGACACTAGGAACGCCGGAGCGCTTCAAGGGACCTCACAATTAGTAATGGTCAACGGAAGTAGTGAAAACGACTGCTTGAAAGGTGCTGCTAAGTGCACACAAGTGAAAACTTCATTTATTGATTAACAAACTGCCTGAACGGGTCTGCTTAAGCTCACACAAGTGAAAACTGCATTTATTGAATACCGAACTGCATGGAAGGTGCTGCTTAAGCACACATAAGTGAAAACAACATTTGGTGTATACCGAATTGCATAAAAGTTGTTGTTGAAGTTTGCACAACTTAAAGGTACAGTTATTGAAACCCAAACTGAATGAAAAGTGCTATCCTTATGAATGCAACATTACATTTCCTGAATTCTGTGTAGCAGGAAAGTTGTGGTTTGAGTGAAAGCAAGTAAATGTTACATTTGTGAAATACTGAATGAAAAGAAAGCTGTTACTTGATTAGAATATGAAGTGCTAAATACTGCCTAAACATTCTGGGACAATCGAGTATATCAACTAACCCACTATCAGAAAAGTACTTTAAGAATAATGTGAAAGTGAAGAGTTGTCTTGAACTTTGGAAATGAACAACGTCTTTGGGCAAACTTATGGTTGCGTGACCTGTGATGGGTGGACTCTGTGGTCTGACAACTGAGCCTAGACCAGGAAGTTTCCGAACACTAACATTACCAACATCAAGAGTCCAATCACAGACAAGGCATGTGGTTGCTTGACCTGTAATTGGTAGACTGTGTGGTCTAATAACTGCGCCTACACCAGAAGCCACTACTTTTTGGAAAAGCAGCAAAGAATTGTGTGTCCTGGGTGAAGCTAACCAAAGGGCGGATCAAATGAACCAGGTATTCTTTTATGAACGTGTGAACAGAGGAAGCAAGTTAACTGTTCAGTGTAAATCTTGGGGAAGGGAAACCTAAGAACCAAAGAACTGGAGTGTTTATCTTGGGGAAATGGAGTCCCAAGATCACAGTGTTGTAAGAATTGATTACATTTGAACTTGAGGAAAGGAAACCCAAGACCTTCTTTTTGATGCGAACTGTGATACCAGTGAACCCACAGAAGGTAACTTCACAATGTGATCAAACCTCCTTGAAACGAAGTTACATTGGAACTATATTGAACTTGAACATTTATATTTGGTTGTGAACATTTCTCCACTAGATTTTGTTGTAGTTGTGAGGACAATCATAGGTTTTGACACAGACAAACATTTAGTTTGGACTTTTACACACAGACTTTCCTTAGACTTCTTTTTGCAGGGAAATCCCACCATAGCATAGGGTTTGTTAGGCGTTAATTAATAAAGCTTTGTTTAGAAATATGTATCTGTTGTTTGACATCTCTCTTGATACCATGCCTGTCTCACACTACCCATGCTGCTCCCTCATGCCCAGAATTGTATTTATTTATTTTTTCATATAGCGCTTAAACCCGTGGGTGTCAAAGCGCTGAAACAAACGACAAAACAAACAAAAGGACAAAATTACATACTAGGATAGGCAGAATTCAGACGGATTTAGTGGCATCCTACATGAAATATTCAGAAAAAAGGAAAGTCTTCCATTTTTTTATGAAGGAAGGGAGAATGGGGTCAGTTCGTATACATTTTGGTAAGTTGTTTCATAGTGTCAGAGCAAGGCATTGAAGGGATCGGTCGCCTTCTCGCATACATTTGATATGTTTGCAAGTCAGTAACTTCTGAGAGCATGAAAGCAATACACGAGTGGCTTTGTGCCACTGCAGGCCTTCTTTAAGATTATCTGGAGCTTGGCCATAAAGAAAGTTGTGAGTTATCGTTAAGGATTTGAACTTAGACTAATTGACGGTTACCCATATTTAATTGTTGCACAATCAGATTCACTTTAGCATAAATCATATTTCTTGTAACATGATTCCGACCAGCTGCAGCATAGTCAAAATCATTTTCAATCAACCAGATCTTTCTGCTGCACAACTTATTTTGTAAAAGCTAAATCTATCTGTTCCACGGCCTGGTTAATTTGCCACATTACCAGACCTATCCTGATTTGAAGGAGTTTTATTATCTATCACACAAATGGTCCCTTGTGGCCTGATCAAAACCTCAGACACCGCACTAAGGGCCTCTTGACTCAACTTTCTCATCTCACTACACTCTTAAGTACCCCTATTTTGGCACTAGCCCAATACATTTCCACCACCGGAGCACCCGGACTGTCCCGTGCTATAGCCCCTCGGTAAAGCACTTTTAATCCAGGAACTACTACCTAAACAATTGCCCAAAGTTAAGTGCTAAAGTCTATCCAGGTAACTTTCACAACAGCTTGCCTTAAAGACCCACCGGTATCCCTCACACAGCAATACTGCATAACCGCTAGAGGGCTGAAAGATAGCAGAAACAAGGCGGAATGGAAAAGAACAAAAGCAAAAGAGTCCACTTTCATCCTGGACATGGTGCTATCGTCTTCCCCCAAAAGACACCTGATGGCTCCAGATACCTACTCAAACATCAAATTATTACCCACTCTCGACTCATGGCAGCAGTTCTGTACAAAAACAATGAACAAAAAAAAGAATCCATACCAAACACATCTGCAAGGTCTACATAACCAACCAGACCTAGTTCCAGAAGTCTGTCACTCCAGGAGTCCCTGTTAGCCACACCTTGGTTCATGAATCTGCACCCCACGCCAGCCTTCTCTAGAGCAAAGTTGCCCAACCTGATCAAACAAATAAACGTAGCTTTTTACTTTATATTAACTTATTAAGCGCAACAGTCGCCCGAGGGCATCTTGGCGCTAACGACCAAAAGTAGCCAGCATCAAGCTAATTTAGAAACTAAGAGTTTTCAGGGAGCGGCGAAAGGAGAGGTGATTATCCATTGCACGAAGGGAGAGTGGGAGAGAGTTGCAGGCCTTTGCTGCAGCAACTGAGAACGCTCGACCGCCTATCCGGGAATATTGTTGGAGGATGAAGGCACTAACAAAGAGTATGGTTAACTGCTAGAAAAATAATGAACAAGCCAACCATTTTCCATCACCAGTAAAGATCCACAATGGAGCGATTGATACGACTAGGTGTTAATGAGGATTCGTAGGGTGCCAAACATTCAACTGACATAGATGATCTTTTTTGCTAGGACAAATAGCCCTACTGTTCATCGCAGAAACCTCGTCCTCAGAATCTCACTCAGCAGTTATACATGAATCCATTCCCACAGGATACAAAATCAATTAATTTGCCAACAGAAAAGCCATGAAAGGAGGAGGAGTTGCACCTGTTTGCAGAGACTCCATCTAAGTTACAATTTCAAACTTTTATAACATTCTGAAAATCACTAGTCTTAACCCGCCTGACCTCACACAAGTCCACTCTAACATTCCTTCCCGTATACAGTCCTCCCTCCTACCCTCCCGTCACAAACCGCATTGCTGATGTGGTCACTAATCTGACTATGGGCTACCAAAATCTCACCATGCTGGTAGACGTAACATCTGTCAAGAGAAAGCGGCTAATGCAGCTACAAAGTATCTCGCTCTGCAGACTATTGTGCGCTTTACTGCTTTACCTCTTCTGCAATGAGACCATCACCACTGTTTCCTCCACAGTCCACTTAACTTGGGGAGATCACTTTTTCAAACCATTCACTAACTTCAATGAAGTTCCAACACTCGGCGAACCTTCCAAAGCACCCCCAGTGTTAACCAAGCCATGGAAATAGAGCCACATGGGCAACGTGTTGGAAAAAGTGAAAGCATTTAACTCACAAATTACAACCAGAACCTAGTTAAGAGCACGGTATGATCAACTTAAGGACGTTCACATCTGAAAAAATAGGACAGTGGATAGCATAGCACCGAACTTCCCATAGCACGGTACTTCCCACTGCCCTCTTCATCTGTGAGGAATCGCAAAGGACAGTAACCTGGCACTAGAACCACGAGTTAAAAACTTTGTAAGGAGTTAATTCTTCCAAATCTACACCTAACAACACATCATGCCCTACCTGACCTTCACACAGAGGACCATATGGTCTATGAATACTCAACTACGACAAAAGCCTTTACCTTCGACTGCAGAATATATACTCGGCCGACTTCAAAGAGTCTGAAACGCACAACAAGATTACTCCTAGGAGGGAAACGATTGTAACACATCACTCAAGCACTCAACACACTTCACTGGCTCCCAATAAAGGAAAATATCTACTTCAAAACCCTGTGTATTGCTCCATGCTCCTACCATGACAGGAACCCGGTATCCAAAACGTGGAAATGTACACACTTCAAACCATAGAGAACACTGATTCAGCAATGACGTACTAGAAATTGTACCAAACGTCATCAGTAAAGGGCATGAAGAGTCCTCCTTCTCCCTCCTATAACCAAACTCTGTAACTCTCTACACAAACACCTTCATACAGAATAAAACGGTAAAAACAACTCGTCTTTTCAAATAACTTGTTCATGAGATAAGCACAAGAACCACAACCACATCCATCGATACACATACTCTCCAACTTTGCCTCATGGAAGACATCTTTTAAACTAAACTATGGAAAATACCAGGAACCCATATGCATCCTGCCGGCAAAACGATCAAAGATTTGACTCACTTGAGAGAACGCTTGCCACTACTCTCTACGGTAGCTTTTTCTTATTTGAACGTACTCTGCCTCTGATAGCGAACACACACTCAGGGGGCACTCAAGGAGAAGAACAAGACGAACAGTGATTTTAAAGGGACCGACCGAATATTTTATTAACATTTGTTTTAAAAATATGCACCCTGCTTGTTTACTAATTTGTTTTTATTCCAAGCCACAACGCATTGTTCTGGTACAGATTGAAGAGTCCATCTGTCTTCCAGGTTTTATGGGGTAGTATCAGAATATGGCTGGCCTCCACAGCGTGCAAGCACTGTGTGGGTCCGGGCAGCATGCTAAAGGCAGCCTGTTTAGGCATTTCCTGCACGGCCTTGCCAGGGTGGAGATCAGAAGAATGTTTTACACTTTGAGTGGAAACACCTCCTCTACATACTGAGATAAGGGAGACTATTCTGGCCTTCGGGATACAGATCCTGGGAGCCACATCAGTAGGAATAGAGGCAATGTCCGATGTGAACCATCATAATATTATGGCAAACGAAAGAAAGGCTCCGTCACCATGTTCCCTACACTTGATAACACCAGATTCAAGCACCAAGGGTCAGTTGAATTTAACAAAGCATGATGGCACAGTTCCTCCTTTAAACTATTTTCCAATAAACTGTGCTTTTATTAATGCCATCTCGTCAATTCAAAAATGATGTATTCGAGATTGCATCAAAAGGTATCCATCCATCTGACCACATCCTTTTCACCAATTGTGTGGTGAGACAGCTGAATACATTTTACCGCAGTAGTAACCTTGCGGTAGGTTTAGGGCATGGGGGTAACATAGGGTTTCTATGGGGTGATGGGAGTAGGAGGAGGTTGGGTGCAGAAAGAGGGATATGGGTGGCTGGCACCCCCCATAAAAAGGGCAGCGGTGCAATGTGGGCAGATGTGTATCAAACCTTGAACACTGGATTTGTTATTAATAACGGAATCTTGGTTTAAGGAGAACTGCAATCTAATTGTGGTGGATAGGGCCCCCTTGGGCTACAAGGTCATCACCAAACACAGCACTCAAAAGAAAGGGGGAGGCTAGCCATTATTTACAGACCGACCATTAAAACAAATGTTCATTGTTCAAACTTACACAAAATAGAAATGCTGCTAGTGGACTGTTGTTTGTCTCTGTCGTAAGACTGAGCACTTCCTTCCCAACTATCAGCTTCCTAAACCAGGGATTAAGTGAGTCGCCCTTCTGACTGGTTTGCTGCAATGCCGAGTGACCTGATCATTCTACATGAGGGTAGTATTTGGGTAGACCAGCCGTTGCTTGCCGAATCTTAAACATCATTGGGGGTTATGCACATCGTTATTTCAGATAGTCTCTGGTCCCACACATGACATAGGTTCTACTTTGGACCTGCTTTTTGTGAAGAACAAATCTTATAGTCGACTCTGCATGTCCGACGAGCTTGTCCCATCACTTTGTAATCTATTTTACGTCAAAATGAAATCTTAGTAGTGCAAACCCGGTCCGTTTGATTTTTAGAGACCCAATAAGGAGACTATGACACACCATTCTTTTTGGTAAACAATGCAGCAATTGGATAGCTTGGCAGCCTCTCTAGGAAAGTCAGCAGAAATGATTGTAGAACAGTTCTTGTTAATCTCTCAGTGCCTATACCATATTAGCACGTGAGGTCGTTATTGTCCTCCTCTCACTCTATTGACCGCATTCTGAACATCTGTCTCCATGAGCAGAAAGGGAAACAACAATGCAATTTCCAGGCAAGATTCTTTTCAACAAGACACTTACCTCTCTGGGTGGACCTTTTTCTGTTGCTGCAACATGCTATTTGACACACGAAAGGGAAAGCTAAAACATTGGAAAAGGCTTTCACTTTTCTTATAGAGAAAACGTTTACTTTTACATGAGACCTAATGCATGCTCATGTTAAACCTGTTCAGGTCAACCAAGTTGTAATTAAAATGCTTAATTTATGAAGACAACCAGGTTATTTAAATACCACAAAATAAAAACATTTGAATTGAGCATTAAGTAGAATTTTTTACTTCACCTCCAAAACATATCTTGCTTCTACCCACCACTACCATGTGCTAATAGCCTTATAACCTTGCGAGGGGTCCTTATCGCTCGGGCTAGTGACTCTTTCCAAACTTATGGCCCCTGGCTTCACCTGGGGCCATAACTTGATGGTGGGTCATTATCCCGCGATAATGACCGCTTGCTCAATCTGGAAGGCTATATTATTCCCTTGCAACAAATAAAGGTCTGATCTAATGGCCATAGAAAAATAATCAGTGTTTCAGTCACGAGGTAGGCATAGCCAAAACCACAACAAAAGGGTGGATGTCATGATGCCTACCCCCGGGCATCTAGATCAAGCCCATCAGCCCCGGGAGTAGGCATCCAGACATTTACAAAAACCCCAGCAGCCCCAGCTAGGGGCTGTCTGGGTTCAGTCCTGGCGCCGTAGGCACCAGGCTCATAGACATTACTTACCTCATGCAGACCATGCTGCAAATAAATCCAAGCCAACGTGAGGCCTGGATGGGACTATTTTACTACAGGGACTATTTTTTACTCGGGTGTGGTCCTGGGGAACTTCTTTCCTGGGACTACTTTGGAGGCTATTTAAACCACGCCCGAACAGCAGCACATGCTTCGTGTTATTCTGCATCCAGCAGCGTGACTCTCATCGTGCCTGCAGCCAGCATCCAGTCTTCTGCCACGCCCGCGTGCCTGCAGCCAGCATCCAGTCTTCTGCCACGCCCGCCTTGAATCCTGAGCTCCTAGAATAAAGAGGAAGAAAAGGACAAGGTTAGAAAACAAACATTTCAAATTTCTCAACTGATTCCAGATCCATTTCATCTCCCGACCTGGAAAGTACATCAGTTCTGCACGCGTCGCTTCGGCAGCTCCAGCACTGTGCCATACTCACCAGTTCTCACAGCATCTTTCGATCTGGCACTGTCTCCATCATTTCTTCGCTGTACTCCGACACCTAGGGGCACACGAATAACGAGGTGAGCCAAGGGAATCAACAAATACCTCTTACCACCATAGACTTACCTGATTTACCACCGGCGGTGTTATTCTCCATATCTTCATATGCCGCATCTGTAAAGAGGGAGACAAACAACGGGTTAACGCATTCAATAGTTACCGGACAGCGTTGGGTAACACAGACTCTTACCTGAACGCCAGCAGCAGCTACGAGACCTTCTTCTCACGAACTCAGTTGCAACTTAAGGAAGGAAGGGGACAAGAGTGAACATCGGGCACATTGAACTCTTTAAACTTGATACTTACCAATCCCGCCTGGGACTTCAGAGTCAATGCTTACCGGAACTCTCCCAACGCCTTCAAACCAGTGAGGTAACTGGTATCTACGCGCCCCTGCAAGACACGCAGGATGGAGAGCTCATATTTTACAAACATAAGGAAAATACTTCTTCGGGTCCAGCAGACAAGACTAGACGGGCCAGTCCAGACAGTCATCTCTGCACTACGCATCACGTTGACGGAGACCGCAGCTGTCCGGGTCCGATCGACACCGCTGTGGGGTCCAGGTGAGCGTAACAGAACACAAAGCCTTTCTAAAAATACCCACCCGGGTGTTATGGAAACCTCGGAAACCGACCAACTGGCCCAATTATTGGGGGAACTTAGGGCGGAAGTACATGCCGCTCACCAAGAGACTAATGCCCTCAGGAGAGAACTGATTGTCTCAAAGGAGCGCACTGATGATCTGGTTAGGCAACTACTGCAAAACCAAGCTGGGCTAACGCCCCTACCTGTATATGGGGGAAACCCAACCCCTGTTTCATCAAGCAATCCTGTGCAAGTGGTTTTACCAGCAAATATTCCGTTAGCTCCACCCGAACGCTTTGCTGGGGACCCCAAAAGGTTTGCCGTGTTTATGAACCAATGCCGCTTGCACTTTTTATGCAGACCGGGAGCCTTTCCAAATGACCAAGCCAAAGTCGCCTTTGTATTGTCATATCTTAGTGGCAGCGTAGCGGATTGGTCCATTCCGTTAGTCAACCAGGATGATCCTCTTCTCCGGGATTTTCAGGGTTTTCAAAGGAGCATGGAAAAACTATCCGCCAGACACTCACAGGGTCAAGCCCTGGACAACGAACTTTTATCCTTACGACAGGGTAACCAGGTTCTGCTAATCTATATTGCAACCTTCAATAGGTTGGTGGTGGAAACCGGGTTGCTGGAGGAAAAATTAATTACATTGTTTCATCGTGGACTTCGGGGAGAACTCAAAGACGTCTTGGCTCAAGTTGTGAACCCACCTCAGGATTGCACAGAATTTATAGACTTAGTGGTCCAGCTAGACCACCGACTTCAGAACCGAAAGACTGATCGAGTTAAGTTCGAGAATCGTGTATTGGTTAAACCCAACGTTGCCCCCAAAGGAACAGATGCATCTGAACCTATGCAGATCGGGGGGGTTAAAGGACCCTTAACTCAAAAGGAAAGAGAAAGAAGACGACAGATGCAGTTGTGTCTGTACTGTGGAACCTCAGGACATTTTCTACAGGATTGCCCTACAAAACCACCCAAGAAGGTGGTAGGAGTTGCTGATAAAAGCCACATAGAGCCTGATTTGGGAAACGACCATGCCCGACAAGCGTAGAGGTCCGCTTGCCGAGCTTAAAGAAGGACACTCAGACCTCGCATCTGATCATCCCAATGGTCCTACTTGATCCCAGGCAGCCATCACGTATGCACGCAGTAAGGGCATACATAGATAGCGGGGCCGTAGGAAACTATATGGACCACAAATTGGTGTCAAGGATGAATCTACCTCTTTGCAAAAAGACCACTTCGGATGTCATCACCACAGTTGATGGAACTGAGATTGCCTCGGGGCCTGTAACTCATTCCACTACAGAGATGACACTGTTGAGTCAAGATGGGCATCGAGAGACTATTGTGTTTGATCTAATCAAAGCCCCACAGTTCCAGATAATACTGGGGATGCCATGGTTGGAAACACATAATCCTTGTATAGAATTGCGAGAGAGGAGAATAACCTTCCCGGATTGTGCACACACCAGTTACCCGGAGAAAACTTTGAACAAAGGCCTGGCTACAGTCGTTAACCCAATCGTGCAGTTACCTCAGGAATACCAAGAATTTCAGGATGTTTTTCAAAAAGAACAGGCCAATACATTACCTCCTCACAGATCATACGATTGTCAAATCGACCTCCTACCCGGTGCACAACCCCCATGCAGTAGAATCTACGCCCTCACGGAACCTGAAAATCTTCACCTACGGCAATACTTGGACCAATACCTTGCTAATGGCTTTATTCGTCCTTCCAAGTCTCCTGCATCCTCAGCTTTATTCTTCGTGCCAAAAAAGGTAGGTGACCTTAGAACGTGCATAGATTACCACGCATTAAATCAGATTACGGTAAAAAACCGATACCCATTGCCTCTTATCCCCGAATTACTAGACCAAGTAAAGGATGCTTGTATCTACACTAAGTTAGATCTCCGAGGGGCATATCATCTGGTACGTGTCAAGAAAGGCGACGAATGGAAGACTGCCTTTCGCACCAAGTACGGATTATTTGAATATCAGGTGATGCCCTTCGGGTTGTGCAATGCACCAGCAGCCTTCCAGTATTTTATGAGCGATGTCCTTCGTGAACTCATTGACGTCTGTGTCGTCGTATACATAGATGATATTCCAGTGTACTCCTCCTCAGAATCAGACCATGTTAAGCACGTGCGTGCAGTCCTTGAGAAACTACGCCAGCACAAGTTATATACAAAATTGGAAAAATTTGTTTTTCATGCTACGGAAGTTGAATTTCTTGGATTTATCCTGACTCCAAAGGGAGTCCGAATGGACTCTCGAAAGGTGGACGCAATTCTCAAGTGGCCATCACCCAGTTCAGTCAAAGGGGTACAAAGCATGCTCGGATTTGCTAATTTCTACCGCAGATTCATTCCGCAATTCTCCCATATTGTACACCCCATCACAGCACTTTTGCGAAAAAACAAACGCTTCTTGTGGACCGAAGAGGCTGAAAAGGCCTTCCAAGAGCTGAAAGCGAAATTCACATCAGCACCTGTCTTAAAGCATCCACGCCCTGAGCTTCCATACATAGTAGAAACTGATGCATCCAGTTTAGCCATGGGAGCTGTCCTGTCCCAGAAGGATCCTAAAACCGGTCAACTTCACCCAGTAGCGTTTTGGTCCAGAAAGTTCTCAGCACCTGAGTTAAACTATGCCATTACCGATAAAGAGCTATTAGCTATCAAATCCGCCTTTAAGGCTTGGCGGCACTACCTTCTTGGTGCCAGGCATACCATTACCGTAATCACTGATCACCGGAACCTGCAGTATTTAAAAACGGCCAAAGCCCAATCATCGCGACAACTTCGATGGGCATGGTTCTTTGCCAAATTCGATTTCGTGATCACTTATCGACCAGGCCGGAAAAATGGCAAAGCAGATGCCTTATCCCGAATAGGGATGGGAGAAGCATATGCAAACCCCGAACCGGTGCCAATAATTCCCGAGCAAAGAATTCTTGGCATAACTACTCTACAGACACTGGAAGATATTCATTCAAAAATCCAACAACTCTTCGATCCAGCAACCCTGCAGGACTGGGTAAAGAAATGCCCGGACTACTCAGTCGTCAATGACCTACCTTACTGTCAAGGATGACTATTTCTACCACACATGGAAATACAAGAACTTGTCATCTCCAATTACCATGACACCCTGATGGAAGGGCACCCAGGTATCGCAAAAACTGAAGCGAAAGTTAAGAGACAGTTCTGGTGGCCCACTTGGCAAAAAGACGTAAAGTCATTTGTGATGTCTTGTGGCATTTGCGCCCAAAACAAAAGCCAGAAGAAAAAACCTGCTGGCCTTTTACAACCTTTGGATATTCCACCTACACCATGGCACACCTTGTCTTTAGACTTTATTACAGATCTACCTTTGTGTAATGGATTTAACACCATCCTAGTTATTGTGGATCTTTTTTCCAAGATGGCCCACTTTATTCCTTTAAAAGGATTACCTTCCGCTTCAATTTTGGCCAAGGAGTTACTCGAAAACATTGTTCGAATACACAGATTTCCTTCCGTATTGGTCTCTGACCGAGGCAATCAATTCATTTCACAATTTTGGAAGAAATGTTGTCAATTGGCGCAAATCGACGTGACGTTATCAACCAGTCACCATCCCCAGACCGATGGTCAGACGGAGAGGACCAACCAGACCCTTGAACAGTACCTACGTATGCTGCACCAGACCGAAAACAATTGGAAGGATATTTTATGGATTTCCGAATATGCATACAATAACTCAGTACATTCTGGAACCAGACAAAGCCCCTTCTATACCATATACGGACATCACCCTCGAACCTCAGAACTCGATTCGCCTCAGCACTTAGAAATGCCTGCAGTTAGTCATTTACACTCTACTATTACACAAGCCTTTAAGGAGGCAACAGAACATTTGAAACATGCGAAAGAGAAATATAAGAAAAATGCTGATCAACATAGAAGCGATGCTCCACGATATCAGATTGGGGATCAAGTTTGGCTGGCTACAAAACACATACCTCTAAAAGGAACTATGACTTTTAATCCTAGGTCTTTGGGACCTTACACTATTAAGGCCATTATCAACCCGGTGGCTGTCAAGTTGGAATTACCCTCTAATATGCGGATCCATCCTGTCTTTCATGTTTCACTTCTGAAACCAGTTCAACCCGGGACAAGACTTGCCAAACCACCTGACCCCATCCTAATAGATGGAGAACCTGAATTTGAGGTAAAGAATATCCTGGACTCTAAGTTGGTTAAATCAAGACTTTTTTATTTAATCGACTGGAAAGGTTACGGACCACAGGAAAGGTCATGGGAGCCTAGTGACCACGTTCATGCACCTCGGTTGGTGAAGAAATTCCATCGGAACTTCCCAGACAAACCAGGGCCAAGGGGAAGAACAACTTTAGGAGGGGCCTTGGGGGGGAGTGCTGTCATGATGCCTAACCCCAGGCATCCGGATCAAGCCCATCAGCCCCGGGAGCAGGCATCCAGACATTTACAAAAACCCCAGCAGCCCCAGCAAGGGGCTGTCTGGGTTCAGTCCTGGCGCCGTAGGCACCAGGCTCATAATAAAAATCAATCCTGGCGCCATAGGCGCCAGGCTCATAGACATTACTTACCTCATGCAGACCATGCTGCAAATAAATCCAAGCCAACGTGAGGCCTGGATGGGACTATTTTACTACAGGGACTATTTTTTACTCGGGTGTGGTCCTGGGGAACTTCTTTCCTGGGACTACTTTGGAGGCTATTTAAACCACGCCCGAACAGCAGCACATGCTTCGTGTTATTCTGCATCCAGCAGCGTGACTCTCACCGTGCCTGCAGCCAGCATCCAGTCTTCTGCCACGCCCGCGTGCCTGCAGCCAGCATCCAGTCTTCTGCCACGCCCGCCTCGAATCCGGAGCTCCTAGAATAAAGAGGAAGAAAAGGACAAGGTTAGAAAACGAACTTATTTCAAATTCCTCACCTGATTCCGGATCCATTTCATCTCCCGACCTGGAAAGAACATCAGTCCTGCACGCGTCGCTTCGCCAGCTCCAGCACGGCGCCATACTCACCAGTTCTCACAGCATCTTTCGATCCGGCACTGTGTCCATCATTTCTTTGCCGTACTCCAGCACCTAGGGGCACACGAATAACAAGGTGAGCCAAGGGAATCAACAAATACCTCTTACCACCATAGACTTACCTGATTTACCACCGGTGGTATTATTCTCCATATCTTCATATGCCGCATCTGTAAAGAGGGAGAAAAACAACACGTTAATGCATGCAATAGTTACCGGACAGCGTTGGGTAACACAGACTCTTACCTGAATGCCAGCAGCAGCTACGAGACCTTCTTCTCACGAACTCAGTTGCAAGTTAAGGAAGGAAGGGGACAAGAGTGAACATCGGGCACATTGAACTCTTTGAACTTGATACTTACCAATCCCGCCTGGGACTTCAGAGTCAATGCTTACCGGAACTCTCCCAACACCTTCAAACCAGTGAAGTAACTGGTATCTACGCGCCCCTGCAAGACACGCAGGATGGAGAGCTCATCTTTTACAAACATAAGGAAAATACTTCTTCGGGTCCAGCAGACAAGACTAGGCGGGCCAGTCCAGACAGTCATCTCTGCACTACGCATCACGTTGACGGAGACCGCAGCTGTCCGGGTCCGATCGACACCCCTGTGGGGTCCAGGTGAGCGTAACAGTGGAGCACGTACAGTGGAACACCTATGATCCGGAAAAAATACATTTGTCTTGAGTGCTTGAAAGCTTACAAAAATGAAATAAAAATGTTGAGAGCTCCTCAGCGCCTCAAAAATAGTTGATCTAATTTTAAACGAGCTCTGCAATTCAGGCAAAGGTTCCTTCCTCACAACAACTTTGAAACTTGATTCACGTTTTTCGTAAAATGTAAAAGGTCCAATTATATCGCTACAAAAACATCACAAATCGAGATTACCTTCTGTGATGGAGAAGCTATAATACCCAATGCTAAAATGTTTGAACTGATTACTTTTGAAGAGGTTTATGCTTTGGTTCAGAAAAGTAAATCTTCAGGCTTCACACTCAACCCGTCTAGTTTTAACATTCAAAAGAACTGCGCTGATACCTTTTAATTCTTCTGTACGTTCAGGAGGTCATTAATGCGTCTCTGAATACAGCAAGCATACGAACTTCACTCAAACAGGCTATTGTAAACCCACTGCTCCAAAAAAAAAAACTCGTCAATCTGGCACAGCTGTCTAATTTTAGATCGATTTAGAATATCCTGTATATTGCTGGGTTGTTAGAGCAAGTGGTTACGGTATTAGGATTTGTATTGTGCACCGCCGCCATTTGCATGGTCTCCAAGTGTTGTGCCCTATCTGGAAGACAGTGGATGGATTTTGTTAGTTGGGTGCAGAGGGCAATGCCAGATTGTAGTGGTTTGTGTTGAGGTTTCTGACGAATCTAGGGAATTCATCCCTTCTCCCTAAGGTGTAGCCCTGCCTTTGAGGCTAGGGAGGGGATCCCCCCTCCGCAAGACCCTCCCTAGGGGTCGAGACAAGTGGGAATTCCCCGGGAGAGACTCCCCATCTTGGGACAAGGACTTGCATTCCTGTGAGGAACTCCATAGGCCATTCCCCGTAATGGCCTATACAGGATTATCTGAGACAAATAACAGTATGAAATTCCGAGATTTGGGTGAAGCGAGAACCATAATAAGCTAGCACGAGCAAAAGAGAAACTGTCTCTTTAAAGAAAAATCTTTATTTAACTGAAGCGAGTTAACTAGGAGAGGAGGAGAGGCGAGGCTGAGAGAGAGCGTAAGCAGGGGAAGCTCCCTGACAGTGTCACAGCTGGGAGAGACGGAGCAAAGGAAAGCCGCAGAGCCCACAACTTTCAGAATTGGTCAGACTGTTAGAGTGAAACGCAATGTCTGCCTTCACTGGTGAGCCGAGCAGCCAGGAAGCCAAGTTACAGTAGTGGTGTGATTGTCCACACTCGAGCGGAGACGAAAAGCCGGAACATAGCAGCAAGATATTTCCCTCAGATATTCAGCCCCATGTCCTGACACTGCCCAATGAACCAGGCAACGAGATTTAAACTTAATTCTCTGGGCAACCGGAAGCCATTGGAGATCACACAGCACTGGACTAATGTGGGCTGCATACGGGCAGTTGGTTGCCACACGTGCAGCAAGATTCTGCAGCAGTTGAAGTCAGTGGATTGACCCGAAAGGTTGGGCCAGATAGTGCGAATTGCAGTAGTCTATCCGACTTGTGATCAATGACACTACCGCCAGTGGTCTTAAGTGGGCTGGCAGAAACGGAAGAACCTGCACAGAGTTCTGAGCATAAGGTGACCCACCTTAAAAAACACACTTATTTGGGGTGGACATAGACAGGGAAGAAGAAAGAAGCACCTCCAAGATTTTTAACGGTTGACACTGGAGTGGGGAATCACCCAATGTGGAAGGCCAGTATAAAGAAGACCACCGCCCAGATTCAGAGGGAAAACCGACCACCAGGACCTCCGTCTTATCCCCATTACGTTTCAACCAGTTTGCACTCATCCACCCCCCTACACCGAGATCCGGTGATACGGTTATCTCAGGAGAGAGAAAACATTAAATACCCAGAATCTCTGTCCCAACTAAGAAAGCATATGTTAAAAGGGCATAGTAGCCTTGATTAAATGATAAGACAAAGAATAAGAGGAGATCCATCGAACACTGACCGGGGAAGAAACAGTAAACCCCAAAATCCATGGAAGGAGTTACAGCGTCTAATACAGAAGGTGACAAGAGATACCATATTAAAAGACATTGGGCCTCATTACGAGTTTTGTGGTATCTCAACGGTAAATCCACCCAGATACCAACAAACTGTATTACCGTTAGCGCCACTTGGTTGTTGGATTACAAATGGCAGTAGACTGTGTCAGTCCCCATTAATTGGAGTCCATAGGACTCCATGCAGGATTTTGTTGGTATTACCGCCAGTGGTAATCCTGCCAAAATGGTTGATTTTGTGAGGTAAGGTGGCAGAAATACCTGCAGATTCTTGCTGGAGGTTTTTCCTCCACCTTACCCCCAAACCTGTAGTTGGGCGGTGCAGTAATGCAGCAGTAAATGGTATTACCGCTGCATTTTACCGCACCACCCAATTTATAATGAGGCCCTTTGGATTGAAGTACGCATTCTCCTGACTTCATTTATTTTGGTTAGACTAGTGGTAGGATCAGGTAGAATTCGTTTTTGGACAACAGACTATTTTTTTTATTTGGAGACTTGTAAATGACTGACGAGCACCTTAGTTATTTATATAGGCTGGGAAAACCCTGATAACAATAAGGAGAGAGGCATGATTCTTATCGTTTAATAAATAATTTAAGAAATGTGTCAATATCGTAACCGCGTCCTTCTTCTGAGCCACCGCAGATTGCAAATCAGACTTGCCCTGAGCTTAGTTTGTAAGCTTTTTAGGTGTGGCATGAGGGTTGGCTTTGTGCTTATAGTGTGGTTGTGTGTTGAACAGGCGCTGACTATGATATGATATGGCATTTATAACGCACCTATACACAAGTGTTTCAAGGCGAGGGAGGGTGAACAGAGGGAAGACAGACAGCGATCTTACTAGGCCAGGTGTCATTGAGATCGCGCAAGTGCATGAATTCAGATCGCGCAAAATGTTTTTCGTAGTTCGGGCTGTGGGTTTGTGATGTTCAAAGTCTGGGGAGATGGCCTCTTTTAAAAACTGTGTGCGAGTGGCTGTTTTGCATTTGTGTGCAGAGTAAGATGGGGAGAAATTGAGGGTTAGTCAAAAGGTAGCGAGTGTTCTTGGGGTTTCCACTGTGCTTTCCGTAGTTTTATGCTAAACCAACTCTTATTTCAATGAAAGGAATACTATCCTCTTTTCCAAATAATTTGGATCCAAAGCAAGTAGGTGTTTACTTCCATGTTGGACCACATGAGAGAGTTGGTAGATAAGGGAGATATCTCTGTATTGAGTAGACTGTCCAACATTGGAATAAGGGGATCGGCTCTTAATTTGATTAAAGCCTCTTGAACGAACGCACACATGTCAAAGCAAACACCCTTTTCAGTCGGCCTTCTTTGAATCACATTGCACCATTTCACAAAGGGTCAGCATTGTCGCCACTTTTGTTCAAAGTTTATATTTCTCCTCTGATTAAAAACATGTATTCATTTGCGGTGACTTACTTTTACTTTTTGAAGATTATACAGCGACATGAGTTGATGTGCAAGGGGATGAAGCCACCAGCATCTAGCTATGCTCTGTGCATGATTCAAATGTAACACTGGAAAGCACAAGATAATGGTCATTGTGGCTGCATTCGAGTTTTAGCTGCCAGACGCACGTCACGTGCTCTGCTCAGCTCCTGTTACTCTGGGGAGATATCTGGAAGTCCTAACGGACATCAAACTTTTGCGCGAACCACAGATTAGAGCAGTCTTAAAGACCGGGTTTCGCTATCTTCGCTTCAGAAAGAGCACAAGAGCCGGACAGTCTTCCATTCACTTAACTCAAGCCTGGACTATGCAAACTGCATTGTTTAGCTCTCGCAACATGCCTGTTGTTGAGGCTGTAACAAATTCAGAATGCAGGCGCTACGATGATCACTAGCACTAAACAATGGGAGTCGGCTTCCTCAACCTTGAATTCTATACATTGGTTGCTGGTGCAGCAGCAAATCATCTGTAAGTAATTGTGCATAAAGCATACTGTAGCATACTGTGGGTCAAGATCCAAGTGTTGGGCTGGGTATACTACAAACTGAGCTATGCGCTCTCATTGTGCCTTGCAACTGCAATGAGTTGGAATTGGGTGAACATTTATGGTGAAACCTATGAACATCTGGTTGAAGCCCCCAAAGAGGTTTTTGAAAAGAAACCTGAATGACAACGTGAAAACATCTTAAAACATATTTTTTTGTACAGTGGTAGTGCTCTAGAGCATAAATACATCTGCGTTCTTGTTATCTCTCTTGCGCCAAAAAACATATGGGTGATTGTCCGCACTATGTAAGAAACAGTTAACATAATATAAAGTACTTTACAAAACCGAAATAGGATTGGTTACAATCACCCCTAAAAATGTAATAAGCTCCTTAATCATTGGTGCATACAACCTAATCCCCTTAGGACACCCATCTTTTTTTGTACCTTCCCTCTCCTCGTACCCGCGATCCTCGACTTCCTCGGCTTACCGGCTTACCCTTCTGTATAACATATCCCCAAGTTTATTTACCAAAACCATAGACGCAAAGTGGCATGCAGGACCCTGGTGCCGCTGACCTGCATCCAACAACAGCACCGTTTTGCATCTGCGCTTCCTGCTATCCCACTAAACCCCCAAAACTCTCTCGTCTTTTCTTACAGAGTGATGTACGGCGAAGCCAACAAAAACATTTAAAAAAGTTAAAGGGGTGCTGTGCATACTCCCAGCATGTGGAGTACTGTTGGCCAAAAATCCAAGACTGCTTGAAGGTCCCAAAGGACATGGGCCCACTTGCTAGCCCTTGACAACGTAAAAAGCGGTAATTTTGATAATACACTCCTGTATGTTTTTGCACTTGTAACATGGGCTGCTTTTATACAGGTTGCCGCAGTAATAAGGCTCTGCTCCTATAGAATTATTCGAGTGTGCTGTCCGCATTCCCATATATATATTTTACACACTCTTTTGCAGTTTTTTTTTCTCAGTTTTCCTCCCCCGTGCTCTCATCCCTACCTCTTCATCTGCGGCCGCCATCTCAAACTTAAAGCCCCCTACTTTTCCCACCTTAAATCCTGGAGCTTACCTTCCCTCTCTACTTTTCACCTGACCATTTGTGTTCGCCAATTCTGATCTCATTGTCAGAAAAATATGTTTCGGTTTGGTTAACCATCTATAATTCTTCACGTGTTTAGTTCTTTTAAGTTTTAATATCGGGGTCATGTTTCTGAAAAACGTAATTGGGTCTGGGAAGCTTTACTGCAATTAGAGAATCTGGCATGTACATTGATACTATATATTTTGCTCTTTTATTAAACATTTTACCAATTGCTACAGTGCTTAGTTTTCCCCTTTTTGCAGAAGCAAAGCTGGCTGTTGATGTTATGTGCTAATTCCTGGCACACAAGGCTGGTCATCTTATTGTGTGCAATTTGATTTGGTTATTTGGATTGTCCCTTCCTCTTCTACTAAGAATGTATTCATATAACATGAAGAAATGCTTGTTTATACTGTGATAGTGAAAACCATTGTGCTATTAACAGCGCCAAGGCTTAAAACATTTAAACCCAGAGTTCAGTCAAGGACGCAAGCATCAATTTAAGAATTTCTCTGTTGACTGCTTTTGAAATCTCCACACTTCCTTAATAGTGTTTTTAGCTCCTATCTAAATGTATTTACTTGGTTTATGCATGTAATCGTATTAACAGTTTGCTCCAAAATTCTAAATATGTAGGTATGTGTATTTTGCCACAACGCCAAACCACGCAATTTTGTAGAATACATATTTGGCAAGTGATCATCCAACCTGCAAACTGGCTAACCCTAATCCAGTTCTGGCTTTCCAGACAGCAGCTTTTTGCGTTCTTGGACTTATAGTTTTGTTTTCCTTATTACTAGTATGCATCTACTGCAGATATGTCTCCACCCCAAGTTCATATCTTTGATTGCATCTCGTGCATGCAAGAGGTGCATACAGTCACTTTGGTTGGCTCGAATAACAGTGAAACAATCAAAATTGGGCTACAGAAAATCCCAGTCTGTGGGAAAACCAATATTTTAATTTTATTTGGCTACTTGTTGAGTGCTGTATCTGGTGTATTCTTGCATCTCTTCCTTGCTCTAAATTCCTTTTGAAGACTATCATCAGCAAAGCCAACAATGTTTTCCCCTGGATAGGTATTAGATAGGCTTTGCCCAGGCACTGACTGCCCTTATATGCTAAATTCCCAAATTGTGCCAGCTGTTGCTATCTTATGGCAAGATAGCGTCATTATGACACTTCCTGGCAAATGTTTATCCCATGCTTACACACAAGCCAAAACGGTAGGCTTTGCCAATGTTTGCTTTCTTTGCATTCTGGAACTCCTAGTCCTACATTTGTAGTGGAAGGTAGAACTGCATAAGCCAGGAGGTCACGAAAAAAAAGGTCTGACCAAGCATCTCCTAAATGGGGTATGTAGGCATGTATCGGTGGGAAATATATTACCACCATCATATGAACATGTCTTAAAATGATGGTAATTGCAGCTGAAAATAAGCAGTTATCAGTTGGTCTCAGAAAATGGCTTTCCTGTAGGCTATAACAATCCAAATTATGTGTTACTTGTTGACATCCACTTAATTATTTATGGTACAGTGTGTCACCCCTGTATTGCGCCTGTTCACCTAAGTTTCAAAATAATTTGCTTGATTCTATTAACTGTGTTCCAAAACGGATTTTATTATTGCAAAATGCCCCTATGTCAACACATGTTTCGACCTTATTCAGTCCTCTTCAGGACAGGGCTATTGTGATAAACAAACCATTTCTGTATGAGTATTCGTAAATTATCAAACCCATATCATTGTTTTACATTGATAAATATTGTATATTAGTAGTTGGTTATTAAATTCCCAAAACAAAAATTACAAAGCTGTCATTAAATCAAAAATATCACATAATTACATCCAGTCACATAGTGTGCCAAATAGGTAAATTAAGCCCAAGACAGAAAAATTGGGTTGGCATGGAGAGGATCGGCCAGAGGGAAGAGACAAGAGATAAACAAATGTAATTAGTTTTGCACAGTCACATTTGTATAATATGTAATCCATGTGTCTGCTTTGCTTTATTAGTGCTCCATTGAGTCCTTCACCCTTTTTGTGAAACCTGTCACCACAACCAATTTCTTGATTCCTATATCTTATTACTTTATTTATCCTAATATTGAGTATTAGAACCATTTTGTGGATCTTAGCTTGTACACTATTATTCCATTTGTGTCATTTCAATCATTGCTCCCTGCCTGCTACATATTGCCTGTCCACATGACTGCTAGCAAAATATTACATTATTATGCATGGTGTTAAGTAGCCCCACTTCCCTTTTTTTTCATTTTATATGTATGTTGCCCATTTATCATTTAATCCACCACCAGTGTGCTCACCCTGCTATCGGTTTAGTTTAGATTAGCTTCCAAATCTTTCACCAATAATCCTATATCCGAGATAACGATCCCCGGTATCCCTGTAATTTTGATTATAATGTTTTCACCTCAATGCACAAGTCAAATATTGTATATACTATGGATTCATTCTCATTGTCACTAGCCAACATTTGTTATTATCTGTGGGAGACCATCCTCTCAGTCACCTATTCGAAAGGAACCGCCCTTAACTATGGAGTCACGCTACCAGCAATTAATTCATTCTTTAGTCTTGCATCTTCTTGTCAGAATAGTCACCTTTAGTAATAGGGTTAATCCCATCAAAGAATTTAAATCCTTACCTTAAGATGCCCCCTTTTTAGTGAAGGGCATAGTTCCAACGGCGTTCTGCATGCTTTTTTACCACAGACGCTATTTTGGAACCAGCATTTATTTGTGTTTATAGTGTGACATCAGACATATTTTTGTGTAATCCTCCTTTATGGTGCATACAGTCACTTGCTCAAAAGAGATGGATATTTTTATTAATGCATAACATTCAGTAGTTAGTTCAATTTAATAGTGTAATGGTGTATTTGTGGGCATATGTTAACGGCCTATTACTTTAATCCATATTAACATTACATCGGCCATCCTGTCATCCTTAGCATTAGAAATGTGCGGACAGAATACTATTAACATGGTAGGTACCCCATTTGTGCGCAATTGTAGAGTGATAAAGAATATCTTATTTACCTCATCCATACGCAAAATCTAAAACGATTCTTGTGCAATAGGCTGATTCTGAGTGAGCCTACTGAGAGTGATTTATGCCATTGCCGGCAGCTTGCCATCTTGAACCTATCGATATTTGTCTATTCCACAGTACGTAACAATTATTAAAACCATGAATACATGCTATTCACTGTTGTCTTCTACATTATGCATTTTATTATATCTATAGATCGCACAGATTATTCCATTGATTTCGATATTATACAGTTTGGGTAGCTATTTACAATAGTTCATGTATTTACTATCCTATTTTCTATGCAGAGTGCATCTTAATGCAATTAGCAAGATATTCAGTTGCTCTTAAAACACATTAATTATGGTATTTATATTTAGTGACTTATATAGTGGTTATTACTGAATTATTAGTTTAGGTATATACACTAGTCACAAATAAACAGTGTTTGCTCTATTAACTATCCCCTTTGGGTCACATTACGTTTACATTTGATCACATTGGCCTGTCCTGTTCTTGGATAAGGCTGTATGATTCCAATTATGTCCTTATCGTGATAAGCCATACTTATTTCCCTGAGGGTATTATACCTTTGCTTCTTGGCCTAATACGTCATGTTTCTTGCTTCTCAAATTGTTAGTTTGTGTCTGGTATTCACTACTTTCTAGAAGTCTATTGTCATGCTTTCTGTCGAGAGAGTAGATTATTGATATATACATATGAATCAATACACAGTCACATGTGTAACATTATTAATATTAGTAATCATGACAAGACTAGAACATTACACTACTTATTCAAACCCCATTGGGTTGTTCATATTATAAAAATACCACCATCTCATTGTCTGTGTTCATTCTTTTGCCAAGGGTGATTTCTTTGAGACTGATACATTTTAGGCCCCTCTTTTCATCAATTTGGTGTGAGGCCAGTGGAAATTCGGGATCCTGACATCCAACAGTCGACAGATGTTCCCGAATACGGATCCTTAACTCTCTGATCGTACTGCCAATGTAAATCCTCTGATATTTCCAAACAATCGCATAAACGACAAATTTAGTGCTGCAGTTAATCACATCTTCAAGTTTGATCTTAGCTCCTTGTATTCCACTAAATTGCTGAATGGGCAACATACATGTAAAATAAAAAAGGAAAATTGGTCTACTTAACACCATGCATGAGAATGTAATATTTTGCTAGCACTCAGGTGGAGAGGCAATGAGAAGCAGGCACGGAGCAATGCTTGTAATGACACAAATGGAATAATAGTGTACAAGCTAAGATCCACAAAATGGTACTAACACTCAATATTAGGATAAATAAGGTAATAAGATACAGGAATCAAGAAATTGGTTTTGGTGACAGGTTTCACACAAAGGGTGATGGACACAATGGAGTACTAACAAAGCGAAGCAGACACATGTATTTCATATCATACAAATGTGACTAATGAAATGTGTCTCTCTCTTGTCTCTCTCCCCTCACCGATCCTCCCCATGCCAACCTAATTTTTCTGTCTTGGGCTTAATTGATCATTTTGGCACACTATGTGCTTGGTTGATTCAATGACAGCTTTGTAATTTTTGTGTTGGAAATCAGCATTGATGCTTTAATAACCAACTACTAATATACAATATTTATCAATGTAAGAGGACCGAATGAGGTCGAAAAACATGTCGACATAGGAGCATTTTGAACTAATAAATTCATTTCAGAACACAGTTAATAGCATCAAGCCAATCATTTTGAAACTTAGGTAGACAGGCGCAATACAGCAGTGACACACTGTACGGTGTTTTGGAACTGAGGTATGGGGATACCTTAAGCCATTCCTCCAAGCGACAGTCCCCTTAAACTTGTTTCAAGAGGTAAGCACAGAGTGACATAACAACCCCACATTAATTTCTCATTTAATTATGGGTTCTTTTATCTGCAGGGCCCCTTCTCCAAGAAATGGACATATGTTTTGTTTGTGGCATTTGAGAAACTACTTAAAATGTATGGACATGTCTTTAGATGGTGGTATTGGACGCCAGTGGTAATTCCATCCTCTGGTGATAATACAAGATTCCAATACCAACTCCATTACCACCTGACAGAGTGTTTATAGCAGCTTCACTTTTGTGAGTGGTGGGAGAGACATGCCATCATGCCCCACACAAAATGATGCCTCAATCCACGGAGGGATTGCTGAATTCTGGTGATTCCTTTTTAGTTTTGGGCGTGTAAGGGGGTGCTAGAATGAAATGTGTGTAGATGAAGAGATTGCCCTAATGAATGTCATGTCTAAAATCAGTAAAAGCATATTTCTTTCTTTAGCAATTGAGCCAGTTTTGGTATAGTGACGAAACAGCACTACAGCTGGCAAAGGAAGCCATTGCAGCAGCCGGAAAAGGGGGCAGGTGAGTGATCTCTAGCTTAAGTTTCAAAACTGTGAGTTAAGCACTTCTGTCAATATCTGATTGATCAGTGTTTGTCCTGCCATAAGTAAATATGAATTACGCATGCAAACATCCTTCCACATAGTTTGATTCACCTTTGCTGGACTCTTAATCAATATTATAATATTAAATATTATACCAACATGATTATTCAATCACATTTTCATTAAACGATGTCCTAACTTGTCATTCATGAATGTGTGTTGTGGTGTGCATCGCACAAACAGTAATTATGTGCAAAAGTAATCACCAAATTTGTTTGAACAATCCTACTTTTAGTACCACTAATATACATACATTACATGCCAAACCAAACCGAATGCATACAAAGCACTTAACTTGCTGTCAAAACAAAAGCTGACATTACACAATAATGTTTCACACAAGAGGTGCAGTGTAAAAATGAAATGTATAGTCATTGGAAAAGTTTCTTGAGTTAAAGTAAAATGATAACATTAGAATCAACTGAAACATACCTTGATGAACACATTCACATGCCCCAATCGAGGCTTCCTGAGGCATCAAAATGATCAGTTTCAGAGAATACAATTTAAGTAGAAAAAAAAATACACTAAATACAAAAAACTAAATTAGAAGAGTGGAAAAGAAAAAAACACATGGAAGGGAATGCTACAATCTAAGACTGTTGCTACATCAACTCTATTTGCGCTTCCCTTGACCCACAAACAACCAAGGAGGGATAGAATCCCCCGAGGCCTGTTTTCAAGCTAACACATGAACAATCATTCTTGTTAAATTAAAGTGGTGTGTAAACTCACTTCCACTCGCAGGGATGTATCAAACTCTGTAACAAATGCGTTACCTATCGTGGAATCCTTATCATTCAAGAAATCCACCTGTTAGATATCAATGGAGGTGATATCTTGTAAGCTGGCAATGTCTTCGAAGATCGCCAGCACTGAAGATCTATTTAGATCATAGGCTGGGAAGGGAGCAGGCCTACATTTCAAGATAAAGCAATAGTTATTTTGTAATAATTTAGATGAATAGATTTTTCGAGCTACCGTTGGAGTGATTTTGTTAAGAGTTTGCTTAGGAATGATGACTTCTTTCTCAGGATTTTTGGGGCCATAGTTGTCATTGAAGTAAGTGACATTTTGATGATGGATAATTGATCTTGGGGTCTCGAATTGGTTGTTTTTTGCTGTGTTAGAAGCTCCTCTATAGATGATTGAATAAGAGCCTTGAGTTGCATAGAGAAAACATTGCCAGTGTCATTTTGTTTTGGCTGAGCATTAGCCGTTAGTTCAGCCCCCTGGATTTGTGGCGGCTCACACTGTTTTACCTGAGCGGTGCTCTCAGTGTTAAGAGGTTGTAAGAAGACAAAAGGTAGTTAATCAAGTTGATTATTGGTAGGCTTACTTGTTCCCACGGGGACTTCTGTCATTTTTTGTTGTCTACCTTTTTTTGAGCCTTCTTCAGCTAACACTGCAATTAGTTCATTTAGGGGTGCATGGTCAATGGGACGTGATTTCTTTTCTTAAGAGCAGGTAGGACGGCTCTTAATCGGTGCTTTGCTTTTATCACAAGTGTCCTGATTTGCCCTGGAGCTTGCGAGAGCAGCCAGAGTCACACATTTCGCGAATTGTTTAGCATTTGTTTTGGACTGAGAAATTATATTCTTCCGATTTTTTTATTTATTTTTATTTTTTTTACAAGAGGCAGGCTCTCTCTTGACGTTCTTATGAGATTTGAAATGAAACATATTGAACGTGTTTAGAACATTTTCACTTGCACTTAGTGGCGCCTTGTGTATTGGTTTCTCTGAAGAACCCCTAATTCTTTTGATGTCATTCCCAGCTAATGCTCGCACACTATGTTTAACACCCTCCACCACTACAGGCAAGCATTCAGAGTGTAAACCCACTGTGTAGCCCACCTCATTCCCTTTTGTATTGAGGACTGCAGAGTTATTAATGGATTGAGCAGAATGATCATTTCTGGTCACCTCTGGGATTGCTAGCGCTGGCCTAATAATGTGTATGAACAACGGTAACGCACTTGAAGATGGCCTAACGATGTTGGAAAGGATCAGGGTTTGGGCTTCCACTTTGTTAAGGGAAGAGGCATTTTTTCTAAGTGAGGACCGTCTATCAAGTTTAGTCATCCACTCAACAATTTCATCAATCTGTTTCAACTGTTTTGAGATCTTGTTATTTAGCGTTTCAAACAGTCTAACTAGAGATGAAATAGATGTGTTAATTGCCTGCAGCGTGACTTGTATTAAGGGAGGTAACATGTGAGTTACCCGCTGAGATTTCTGTGGAACGGCAGTTGTCACTGTTGGAGGTTACAATCACTGAGGAGTAGGATTGGCAAAAGAAAGAGAATGATTGACTTCCGTGTAATTAGTTTGTCAAATAGACTTTGAGTGGTTAACCCTTACATTGTGCCTAGGGTGATTCTCATATATGGGAGAAAAACATTCGGGTATGCCAATCGATGCATTCATTTTACATCTCTCATCAAGCAATTTCATAGACAAATTTTGTTCACTCTGGAGATCAATGTCAAGAGATTTCATATCAATAGGTGAACATGGTGCAGAACACTGAGCACTTGACAATTTTTGTTCAGTCGGGAGATCAATGTCAGTCCACTTCACATCAATAGGCAAACATACTGCAGAACAAGGATAACTTGAGAGATCAGGATTCGAAGAAGGCTGGCTAGTCAAATTGACAATCACAGGGATAAGGCATGACTCATAGGGTGGCCCACAGGCTCCAGAAATTATTTGAGTATTGGGCAAGGAAGTACAAATTGTATCTACCTGTGGAGTCTCGCGGGTCTCGCCAGACGTCAACAACGCACCATTACCCACAGTGCTCGCAGAAAAGTTCGAACTGCCAGAGCGCAGCTGGCAAAAATCTCTAATATCTTCAGCTGCATTCCTTTAATCGAGTCTGAAGGATGCCACGCCTGTTAATTTTTTTCTGTTGCCAATGGATGGTGAGGGCTTAGCCAGCGTTGATTTCAGGGTCACCGAAGCATGTGAAACCATCATGTGTGCTGGCATCCCCGATTTCAGCGTGTAAAGTTTATTTTGCATAGGCAACACGCTACATTCTTCCTTGCCGCCAGACATCTCGACTGCCACCTTCAGTGTCTGGGCCATCCTGCTAGAAGATTTTCAGCACTGGTCTACCAGACATCGGAACCACTGCCTAGCCTGAACCAATACTGATGCCGACTTGCATCTGTGGACCATGGGCTGCCTGTGTCTGGATTAATAGTTGAAGTGAGTGGCCCCTGAATACGCAAGAACTAGATCACTCTAAAAATTGATGTAAAGTTTGAGCCTGCTTACCTGTTTTCACACCCCCTCTCGCCATAGGGATTGTAAATTCCACTCCCTAACTCTCTCTTGCCTGGTCGGGATTGATGAAGTTCTGGCCACAGATCCCCCTCCACATTAGCCAAAGTGTGGTGGAATTGGAAGAGACCCTTAAAGCCTTTTACTTACTTTCTGAACTCCAATGGTGCTTTATTTGCCAATTGTATCTAACCTGTTGTCTTTGCTGCAGCCTGTTCTGGGAGGACTTAAACTGCCTGTTCCATACACAGGTACTTACATGGAACTTTGACTCCATTAAGGCATTAGGCCTACTTGTCTCGTTGGGAAGGACTGCTGAAGCTTTAGGATACTTTCATTTCTAAGGCATGGTATATAATACAGACAGTTACTTCTTAGATTTCTTGTTTCATTGATTTTAACAGCTTTTACTGTTTTCAATTGTAAAATGTGGGCAACCTCGCTTTGAGATCACCAACCATGTACATATATTTTTATGTAAGTGTGTTTAAGTGATAACTGCTTTACTTCTACATTACCTGCTTTGAGTTAGAGGTCCAATAATTTAGTATATGTTTATACTCCTGTGTGGCTGATCTTGAGTGGTTTCTGTGTGGTTAACTGCACTACAATGCCAACCGCATATCTCCTGAAGTCTTTCTTACTGCTCGGTCTATGTTATCTTGCTAGTTTGGCTATACGGAAGTGTTGTTCACTAACCGGGAGGCCTCTCACAACCTACCCACAAGGCTGGTTTTTAAAATCCATCTCAGCACATAGAGATGTTCTTTTTGCCAGTAGAGGTTGACTGGTGGAACCATAACTGCAAGTTAGAAGGGAGGACTTCATTGTACTTTCTTTTAGGTTACCTTTGGCTGTAATTTCTTTGTAGGTAATATTGCCTTGTGTTCCCTGGATTGTTTTAACATGCAACCTTCTTGTGAATGAAGTCAATATTGGCCTTGTTCAGAAGCTCAATCTACCTTGTTTGAAATAATGGAAATAACATGTAGACATAGTTTTGACGTTTTGCCAATTCTAGAGGACAATGATTTACAGCATATAACCTAGTCAACCATTAATCTAGAATTTCAAACTTTGATCCCCACTACTGTAACCTTCCTTAAAACGTGCCCGCCATTAAAAATAGCACCATGGAATATGGCTGGCTTAGAATCAAACACAATAGGAGGACTGGCAATTCTTTAATAGCACATATGACATAATTTTGGGTGTTATGATAAATAATAAGGGGGTTCATTTGTATGGCCTGGTTATAAGGTCACCAACTATGCTTGATTAGGTCATACAGACCTCAGAGTTTCCCAGCACAAAGTTGTTCATTCTAATTCTGTCCTCTTCAAAGAGTGGATCACTTCACTGATTCATTTTTATAATTCTTGTAAAGACAGAAAAAGCTGAACTGTAGAGATCTATTTCAATACTGATGCCAGGTATTTTGTCCGGTCACACAAATATTATTCCCTTCTTAGATGGAGTTTTCAATTTAAAGATAAGCAGTACCCTGGCAGATGGGTATGCTAACAATGATAAATAATTATCCAATCATTCTTGTGTCCAGCACGTTGAATATTGAAGGGCTAAGGTTTTCAGTGTCTTCATTAGATGGTGGTTTTAGCTGTGTGAATTGTAGAACTAAATCATACTTGCCAGGCAAACCCATTTCTAAAAGCAAGAACAAAATCCATAACCCATCAATTTATGATCCCAGTAGAAACTTGGGATAACATAATTTTACATAGAAATATTCAATTTGCTTGAGAGCGATCACTCTTGCCTTTCTCCTACTCTTTCACTGCCTAATCTGCTCTGAGGCTACTTGCTCCCAGGGAGTTAATAGAGCTTCTTCAAATAATTACAGGTCCCACATTATCTTTTTAATGACTAAGGTGATTTGCTTGTAACCCCTGGCCCATTTTGGGCCTGGCTTTCATGAGGTTATTATCCTTTATTGATGGTATAACATCCAGACAATAAAATAACACACAGGCCATCTGTTGTTAGTAAAACTGTTTATTTATTGTGGAAGTGTGTATGGGTCCTTGTTGTGCTTACAGCAGGTTGAGCAGAGGGCCGTTCCATCAGTAGGGGGCAGTTGGAGTGTTGGACACAGTGACAATGGCATGCTCGTCACCTCCCCTCTCAGGGGTCAATGAATGGGAGAATGTAACTAACTGCACTAAAAATGAGGTGAAGTCGGCTTTCCGATGGGTTATGTATGAACAGCTTGTAAGCTACTGCCTACGTTAAAATGTAGGATTGGACTATTTGTCCTTGAAAACTGATCAAGAAGCTGAAAAATACCTTGATTTAATATCCCTGGCCTATGCACGTACATTATGGATGGAATTTAGGTAGTCTCAATGTAGCAAAATGTACCCGTGGCTGGAAAGCTCATTATTCTGAAATTTGCCCGCTTGGTGACACTTTTATATTTTTTGCTGTTCTGCGAGAAATACAAAGATCTGAGGAGACTATATCTGCGACCGTTGTTTAAGAAGGCCCATGTCAATTGTGCAGCAGAAGCTCTAATACTATGCCAATCGACTGAAACTTAATGAACAATATTAGCTGGCAAGATTCATCTATGGAGCCTTGACCTATTGGTTGAGTGAATGAACAAAGTCAGTCTGACTATTATATATTTGTTTTTTTTAGATGCACTTTTGTATGTTCTTTTATGGTTTGTGAATATTTTTTTATTTTTTTATTGGGTTTTTATAATGCGCTTATACAACAAATGGTGTTTCAAGGCGCAACAAGACAAAAGGGGTGTGGGGGAGGACAGGGATGAAGAAAAAACTAAAACGGTCCTACTAGGCCTTATGTCATTCGGATCGTGCAAGTGCAGTAACAAGAAGTGCGGGGAGGGGGGGGGGGGCGCCGGTCAGAGCGGAATGTGCTAATGCTAAGGAGAGAAGGAAGTGCAGGTCGGAGAGACTAGCATGTTAAGGGCCCATGGGGGGCCAGGTGGACAAGTGCCAGGGGAATGCCGATAGTGCAGGGGAAAGAAGGTCCACGTACTAAGTGCAAGGAACAGGGGTGGATATGATCAAAACGGGTGCAAGCCACAGCCAGGCTAGTGCAGTTGGGGGTGGGTCGTCAGGGCAAGTGCAGGTTAAGGGGAGGTGGGGGGACAAGTGGAGTGGTAGACTGGCCGAGGAGGGCCTGGTGGCCTGTATGAATAAGAAGGAACCAGGCATCCAGTCAAGAGGCAGAGAGGGACATTAGGAGGGGAGGGGTAGAGGGAAGGACGTAGAAAAAAGGAGGGTATTGAGAAGCTTCTGGAACTTAAGGAGATCCGGCTTAAGTCTGCGAGGGGCAGGGAGGCCATTCCAGAGGAAGGCAACTGCAGAAGAGAGATATCTACTCCCCACTCTACTTGTAAAAGCAGCTGATCTGCAGATAGTTGGAGCTAGAAGACCGAAGGGCTCTAGCAGGGAGGTATTTAGGGAGAGAGAGTTGGATGTAGCGGGGTCCCAGGCCCCAGAAAACGGTGTGGATGATGCAGAGGGTTTTGAACTTGATCATTGCAGGATTCGGGAGCCATTGGAGAGGTTTCAGGGCTGGAGAGATGCCTGTCCCTGGGATTGAGGCCAAGGATAAGTCTTGCAGTCATATTCTGGATTAGTTGAAGGGGGCGAAGAGAATATTTAGGCAGACTGAGGAAGAGACTGTTGCAGTAGTTCAGCCTAGAGAGGACCAGAGCTCTGGAGACATTGAGTTTCTGGGGAAAGGTGAGGAAAGGGGAGAATGCCTCTGAGGAGGTGCCGCTGGAAGTGGGCCTTCTTGGCAAGGTCTTTGATTGCGAGGAGTCGAAGATGACACCAATGTTTTTTGCCGCACAGGAGGGTGAGGGGTGTCATGGAGGGCGGCAAGAGAGTAGGAGTGACTTTTTAGCTTTTATCCTTTGCTTTTATGAATATTTAATGATTGTAGTATGTATAATGGATGTACAATATCTGTATTGAATGATGTATATGAACTATGTATGCTAAAGGCAAATTTGTGGAATAAAGCACTACGATGATGTTGATAAAGTTAGCAACGGATGGAGACCGTGAACAAAAACCAGTCGTAGAGTCCAGGCCTTTGGAGGTGGTATGAGAAGGGTCCTGTGCCATAACTGCATTTGCAGAGCCTGAGGAGGACTACCAGCTCATCCTGAGACCAGGCGGGATGGGCGCTCAAGAACCTATCTGGTGGCCCTGGAAAGGAACATGAGCCAGTCACGTCTAACGCCCATTGGGACATCTTAGGACACCTAGAGTGCATTGTCACTGGAGGTGTCCCAAGACTGCATGATCTGGGCAGACAAAGAGAGGAGCAAGTGCAGTGAGTGGCATCCCCTGGAAGTGCTAGGTCCCAAGCTGTACACACTCAGCAGACAAGCGGTCCTCCGAGTGGAGCAGTGGTGTGGTACTGGACCCCGGCCTGCTGTGGCGGTGAGGAGGCCCGGGTGAAGAGCTAGGCCGCACCAACTCTGATGCGAGTGAAGGACATTGGATGTCCTAGGCCAGGTTTGCACCGAGAGGCACTGAAGGGACCATGCAAGGCACACAACTTTTTTTTTTTTATTGATTTTCTGTAAACAACCAAAAAAAGAAAAAACAGTGCACCTCAACATGGTGCATAATAAACTTCAAACCCCCCACTCCCCATACCCAATTCCATGTTCAGCATCCACAGTATGTTAGCGCACTGCTGTTTCCTCTGTTTCATCATCCGTTCAAATGTCTGTGTCCAATGTTTCAGGGACCGTGCACGACAAGGATGCCACCAGATGCTGCCACTCTATTAGAGTTCCCGTTTCCCCTCCCCCCCCCGCTCTGCAAGCCGCTTCCATCCAAACCACCGTTTCTGCATCCGCCCACTTTAGGGGTCCCTCCACCAAGTTTCTATGTTGGGTCGTCCCCGTGCTTTCCATCCCATGGCGATCCTACGCTTAGCTAGAATGTAAGCTAGGTCTTTAAGCTTGCTCACATGTTTAAGTTTACGTGGTCTAGGGAAGCCCCCCACCATGCATGCCCACAGAGAGTCTACCACTAGTCTAATCCCTTGGTCCGCCAGTCGGCCTGCTATCTCCTCCCAGTATTTTGTGATTTCAGGGCAGGCCCAAAACATGTGTACCATTCCCGTGTTTTCCACCCCGTATTTAGGGCAAGGTTGCTTGTTCCCCCTAACAAACTTGCCGATTTTCTTTGGGGTCGTATAAACTCTGTGGGTGATGTACAGCTGAATCTGCTGCAACCGGGCATTCCTCGAGACTTTCTTATGATATCTTTGCATCCTTTCCCAGAGTCTATCATCTGTAGTCTCCCCGCTTTCCTCTTCCCATCCTTGCCTGACCTTGATTACCTCTGTACCCACCTTGGACATCAATATCTCGTAAATTCTGGAGACTTTGTGACCCCCTTCTGACACCGCTTGGAAAGTTTCTATTGCTGTGTCTGGTTGTTGGGTCAGTTCTGATTCTGACCACATCTTCAATATTAGTTACATCAGCCTAGCGTGTGTGATATACTGTCCGCTATGTAGGCCTGTATCTGCCACAAGTGAGCTGAACTCCAACTTCTCCCCTTCATGCCACACATTTCCCACTGTTACCACACCCACCGGTTCCCAATATTCCCGAATGGCCCGCATTAACTGTTCATCTATGCCCCTTACAAGAGGGATATGCGGGGAGCATGTCCGTGGGTTCCCCATTAAAGCGCAGGCTCTGTGCCAGATTTTTCTACCCAGGACCAGCAACGCCGATCTGTTTTCTTCTGGGGGGTCCGTCACCCACATCCATTTCTTTAGGAAGTAAGGTGCGCTTTCCCTACTTAAGATCCTTAACTCAGGATTAGTGTCCTCTGATAACCATCTAGCTACATACTGCAGGTGACCCACGAGATAATACGCCTCGACTTTAGGCAGCTTTATGCCTGCCTGATCGTATGGTTTCTGCAGTTTCTAGAGGGCTATCCGGTTCCTGGTGTTGTGCCAGATGAATCCTCTGCAAATGTTGTGCAGGTTGGAAAAAAATCGTTTGGGTATTAAGTATGGGACATTCGCAAAGTTGTGTAGCAACCTAGGTAGTACTATCATTTTGAGCAAGGCCGTCCTCCCCATCATGTTCAGGGGCAATCTCGTCCAAAATGTCATACTAAGTTGGATTCCGTTCACTGCTTTCATGTTCGATTTCGGGTTTGTAGTATATGTCAATGCCCAAATATCGGAAGGTATCCACTGCCCAATAGATCTGTAACACGGGTAGCTCGCATTTCGGCACGCCTATATATCTGCCCAGGGGAAATATGCTAGATTTCTGTGGGTTTATTGTTATGCTCGACAACTGTGCAAATCTTTCTAGTACCTCCAATATGTTTTGCAGAGTTTCATCTGGATATCGCAGATACAGCAGCATATCATCTGCGTATAGCGATATCAGGTGCTGCTCACCGTACGTCTTAATACCTACCTCCCTGTAATAATACCTGAGGTATGCTGCAATTGGTTTTATCGCTAGGATAAATAGCATCGGGGACCAGAGGCATCCCTGTCTAGTGCCTCCGCTTAAGGTCCATCGCTCGGAAACCACGGGGCATGTCCGGACCCTGGCCATTGGTTCATTATACACTAGTTTCACCCATTGTAAATACACTGGTCCTATTCCGAATTTCTCCAGGACTGCCAGCAGCCAAGGCCACTTGACTGAGTCGAAAGCCTTGACTGCGTCTAGCGAGGCTATTGCTAATTCCTGGGTGCTCTCCTTGGTCTGATCTATGATATGGTGCAATCTTCTGAGATTATTGGAGATGCACCGCTGAGGGACATATCCTGTTTTGATCGTGTTGTATCAGGGAGTAGATCAATGGTCTCAGCCTGTTTGCCATCACTGCAGTGAGGATCTTGCTATCCTGAATCAACATCAATAGCGGTCTATAGAATCCACAGTCCGTGTTTTGTTTGCCCGGTTTGAGGAGGGGGACGATGATCACCTCCCGTAAGGTCTCTGGCAGCCTGCCCTTCTCAAGCGCCTCATTAAGCATAGCTAGCAAGTGTGGGAGCAGGTCTGTCATGTATATTTTATAAAAACTCACCAGGGAGACAGTCCGCCCGGGGGCCTTGCTAGTGGGTAGAGTGCAAATAGTCTGTTCTAGTTCATCCAGTTCAAGTGGAACCTCTAGTCCATCCCTTTCTGTGTCCCAAATCTAGGCAAGATTATCTCTTCTAATACTTCATTCATGTCTAGTCCCTCACTTACTCTCTTGTATGTGTACAGTTTGCGGTAATATCTTTGAAAGCACTCGTTTACCCCCTCTTGGGTGTCTGCGAGAGTGCCGTCTTGGCGGCTCATCTCTCGTAACACTTGTCTCGGGGTTTTGCTTTTACAGAGCCAGGCCAGCAATCTACCTCGTTTATCCCCTTCAGCATGCTGCCTTTCTACGTATTTCCTGTAGTTTAGGTTGCACAATCTCTCCCAATGGACCTTGCACTTCTCTGTTAAACGTTGCACCGTCTCTGCGCTCCCTGGGGCCTCCCGCCCTGCGTGTATTATCTCTTTGATCTCTCTTTCTGTAGTCTGTAGGTCAGCCACTATCCCCCCTGTAGGCTAGCCACTTTGGAGATCGCCTCCCCTCTCACTACCACCTTAAATGCTTCCCACAACATTCCGGCCGACTCAACGCTTCCCACGTTTATCTCAAAATATTCCTGGATGGTATCCCTTAAGTCCTCCCTGAAAATGGTATCCTTGAGCGTCTCCGCTCGAAGTTTCCATGAAGGTATCCTCGGCCTGGGCGCCGAGATCTGCCATGTCACGACTAAAGGTGTGTGTGGTCCGACAGGACCGCTGCTTTGTACTATGTCTCTCTGATCTCCTCTACTAAGGAATCCGCCACAAATATATAGTCCAACCTGTTATGCAGGTCGTGTGGAGCTGAGTAGTGCGAGTACTCTCGGCGCTGCGGGTGCAGTTCCCTCCATATCTCGGTGAACTGGAAATCTTGTTTGAAGGACGCCAGGGCCTTCGCCGCTGGATTCGGTCTAGTCATCTTGTTATCGGACCTGTCCTTCGTGGGGTCTAGTGTGCAATTAAAGTCCCCACCGATTACGACTGTTTCGTCCATATATGGGCTCACAGTGGCGTATATATTCCTGAAATATTGCGCAGTGTTATTGTTCAGGGCATAGATGTTAATCAAGTTGACTATTTTATTGCCCAGCACCCCTTGATAGCGCTATTCTGCCATCCGTTCCTACTTCCTGCTGTAATAGCTTGAAGGGAACATGGGTGCTATCCATATGAGGACTCTGCTTGCATACACTGAGTACGTGGCCCCAATGGTGGTCCCCTTCCATATCCTCTTCATCAGCTCCATTTTCTCTTTAGTCAAGTGGGTCTCCTGTAACATTGCTATGTCTATTTTTTGCCGCCTCAGGTACATCATAATTTTATTACGCTTGATATAGGTTTTTAATCCCCTCACGTTCCAGGTCACAATTCTCAAGTCCCCCATTTTAACCGTATCCCACACCGCCCTCCCTCCTTCCTTCTCTTCTCCTGTGCAGTTTCAGTAGTGTTCGTGGACATACCAGGCAGTTTCCTTGCATTACCATCAAAACTCCCGCCCCGTCCCCTCCCCACTTCAAGCCACACCCTGCCCCTGCCCCCCCAATTCCCCATATCCTTCCCTCCCTCCCCTTACTCAACTGTCCCTAACCCCTAACTTCCCAACTCATCCTCCCCCCAACAGTTGCCCAGCTCCATCCTTGGATCTCAGGCCCCCATGTATCTTGAACCCCACTTTGCCGCGGCCGGGGTGAGGTCGCTGCAGGTGGATACTAAACTACAGTATCCCTCCTTAACTCCCTAGTGGGGGGTGAAGTCGTGTCCTACAGTGTTGCTCCCATGTGCAATACCTAGTGCACTTATTTCGATGCTTGGTGGAGCCCCTCATGTGCCGAGCTCTTATCAAATGGTACATTTATCAGCACTCGCCCACTATTCCTGCCCCTGTACGGGGGGGTGGGGGGGGGAGAAACAGCAGTTCACATATCCTTTGCCATGGGCTCCCGATCACCAGCTCCTTCTGGGCAGTTCTTCCGGTCCATCCACCTCGCTGCATCTTACAGAGTCTAAAAAAAATCGCTTTGCCGTTATGTTGAACCCTAAGTCTTGTGGGGGTAAAGCAATGCATACTTCAAGCCAGAGTCTCGCATCCGTCTCTTGATCGCTACAAAGTTCAGGCGACGTTTCTGCACCAGGAATGTATAGTCCGGGTATGCCGTGATGGTCGCTGAGGCTCTGGAAATTGTTCCGCCCTTCAAGAAGAACTCCAGGATCTTCTCTCTGTCTCTATGGCACAGTATCTTAGCTATGATCGTGCGGGACGGAGCTACCGGCGGTGGTCTTCAAGTCTGGGCCCTGTGGGCTCTCTCCACTGCGATTCCCCCCCACCAGTGTCACTGCAAGTCCATTCTGTATGTTCGGTGCGTTTGGGGGCCTGCATGCATCTGCAGCCATCTGCTCTTAGCCTCCCCTGAATCCTTCCTCGGTTTCTCTCCCACTGTGGGAATGTTAGTCTTGCAGGCAGAGGCTTTGGTGTAGCAGCCTTAGTCTGGGGTGCGCGCTGCGTGCGCAATGGAGCCCTTCCACCTCCTTTTCCAACGTTAGCCGCGGCGACTGTCGTGTGCACTGCTCATTCCGGGCCAGATTCCATCTGGGTCCCTGCCAATGTGCAATGTAGATGTTGGCACCGTATGATGTGCTTCAGTGTGACCCAGCGTTGGGCACTGCCTCTCAGGGGTGTAATCTAGTATGGCGCTCTGATTGTCCCTGTTAGGCGCGTTGGTATTGTGGTATACTCTGCCTCTAATGTTGGATGGAGGCGACCCCCCTGGAGCGCGCCTGGTCCCCTGTGTCCTGTCGCACCCCGCAGTGCCGGTAGTGGCACTAGCCGCAAGCAGCTTAGCATGCAGTGTCACTGGTCGTATGGAGAATGTGCCTTGATCTGCTGGCAGCCTCTGTACTTTCTTTGATTCACTCCATGCATCGTTCGCGTGCCTAAAGTCCATTTCCCTATTCTTCCAACAGCTTCCAGTGTTCGTTTGTGCGGCCTCTGCTGCTCCCTCCTCCTCGCGGGCCCCATGGGCCACCGCTACAGTGTTGTGTGCCAGTTCCCAATCACTGTCCGCTGGGCGCAGCGCTCGTTTGATTCCTTTCTTGGTATGCTGACACAAAGTATCTCCTTCAGCTTCTGAGCCCAGGCCGCGGCAGCGGTGTATTCGTTCTGCCCATACCACGGCGGTGCCTATGTGCGCGCTGCATACAGCTGCGGCCATCCTCTGTGTATATTGTTCTTAGGGTCGTGGGGTCCGGCAGCCCTCCGTGTTGCAGCGCACAACTAATATAACAATCTTCTTCTGGTGCAGTATGAATCCATCGAGGTAGGCTTACCCTGTTCCATGGAGACGCGGCGGGATGCCGGTGTCACTGCTCCCTTCGCTCACCGTCTCTCTGCTCCATATTCCCGGGGCCGTTCCTTTGTTCGTTGCTAGATCGCCATTTTGGATCTGAGCGGCCCAGGTCACCGCGATCTAGAGAGTGCACAGAACTTCCTCCACATCCCATTCTGTGGTCTCTAGGTGTCCTGCAGTCGCGCTCCACCAGTTCATGTGTATGCACACATGTTTTCATCCACCGCGGGCGTCATTATAAGCACCTTTGATGCAGATCATGGCAGGATCGGCAGGAGCTCCTCCGGGAACACGTTTCTTTACATGGCTCTGTAGCCACGCCCCCCTGCAAGGCACACAACTTGCTCTAGGAACATGCACAAAGAAGAGGGGGACCAGCATGAACAAAATGGGGTGGGTCCACCCACCCTATACACTGCTGAGGATTTGATGCCATGGGTGGAGCTGAGCCTGCCCACAGGAGGTTGCGCCGGAGTGTCACCTGTGCAGACAGCTGCAGTACAGACACAGGTGAATAGCCACGTGCGGGGAAGAAAGTTGGGCCTGCTGACCAGACATGCATCAGTGGCGTCTGCAGAGGTAGTGAGCAGACCCCACAGGGGTTGATTATCCATCACCCGGATGACGCATGGGGAAGAATGGGCGGGGCATGCATTTAGCCTTTTGGTGCCCCAAGTAATGCTAGCTCCATGTACTGGTGGCTGTAGCAGTATGCAGTGGCTCATGTTAGTGCAGAGAATTTGTCATGTTTAATCTGTGATCTTTTATTGTTTGGTCAAAGCTGTATATTTCTGAGAGCCATGTGGTAAGGTTGGCTCCTGTCTCATGCATTGGACATGTATGCCTGGGCTTCTTCAGCCCTACTGTGCACTGTGTGTCACTGGGAGCTGTCTTTTGAGCCCACCAAGCTGTGGTACAAGGGGCATTGTCTAGCCACCAACTTACAAGTTAGCTTGAGAAGGGGGAACAATGCCCAATTGAGCCGCGTGAGGAAACACTAGTCTTGCTGGGAAGGAACTCAAAGGTAAATACATAAGTGTGGTGCCGAAGGGTGAAGTGTGGTGCTGACTGGTGATGTTTGCCTGGGTAGAGTTAAGCAGTGGATTGTTTGTGATCTTTTTGTCAATTCTCAGTGCACACAATATTAATTCTACTTATGGGTTCAGGAAGGTAGCCTGCTCCTGTTAGATCCATGATAACTGGTTTGTTGCTGTCTTCCATTCACAGCTGGTCTGGAAGGGAAGTTGGTATATAGTTGTTCCTTTCTCTGGCCTGGTGTTAAAGATCCCGAAAACCGTCTACGGCAAAAATACTTGGATGTACACATTGTTTATTGCCCATCTGTGCATGGCTTTTAGGTGTAACCCCACCATCAATTGCCGACAATTCCTTTTGAAAGATTGCTGTGTCACATTCATACTATATAAACAAGAATTTGCTTCGGGGATTGGACAAAATAGGGGCTGGTTCAATGACAATTGTTGGGTATAAAAGAAGGAATTTTCGCATGCTGTGCAATGTGTGCGTGGGGAGTAGGATTTTATCAAACTGAAGCACGAAGAATACAAAACTGCCAATCAGAGCAGTAGGCAGAATATATTATCTGATGCATGGCATGAACTTCAATTGGCAAGCTTCCCCAAATATTCTGCTAAATTCTGGAATTTGATGCCTGTGCACTAGATTGAAAATGGACTATCCATTCTATGGACACATACATTTCTTCGTGAGTTTGGTATACCTATTTTTCTGGTGGGTATAGTCAGTCCAAATCTCCTCTGTACCCCTAATGTGACCACAAATCTTATCTCCATTTACCATGCCTGAATTTCCACAGGCTCTAATAATGCAAGCCCTGAAAAAAGGTCTAGTACATGATGGTGCACACTTTGAGTCCGTGAACACTGACCTGGAAATAGGAATGACATTGTCAATGAAAATGATCAATATGGCTGTGATCTCCGGATCTATAATTGTCCTCTTGTTTAAAAAGGGGTGAAGCATCATTTCCCAGCTCATGTGGACCAACTTAATTGATGGCTGCAAGTGCAAAGGTCTTTGGTAAAATATCTTTTAATAGGTTGATTTCATGATTTCAGGTGAAAAATGTAAGCAGTCCCCCACGAGTCGGGAGATGACGGTGTGGTGGGCTCGACGACGGGTTCTGAGGGCGACGATGACGGAACGGGTCTCCCGTCGCACGGGCATCTCCGCTCGACGAGATTGGCTCTTTCCACGCCATGATCGCCAGGGCGTCCGAATTGTTCCAGCTCTGCCCGGAGGAGCAGAAAAAGGAAGGTTTCCTCTATCAGCGCCGGGAGGCCAAGAGGAAGACTGTCATCGCGGTGCCTCTAATCGATGACATCTGGGAGGAGGGCCTGTCGGTACAGGCCCAGCCAAATGGGACCGGTACGAGAAGAAGTACCGGGTCCCCGAGACCGCTCCCCTGTGCCTCAGGTCCCAGCCAACGCCAGACTCGGTCGTCTCGGCGGCGGTGAAGAAGAAAGCGGCGGGGTCAGGAGCCTCAACGTCGAATTCCCCTCCGGACGGCGAGGGAAAGAAGTTGGACGCCATGGGGCGACGGGTCATTTCGTCGGTGGCGACGACGATCAAAGCAGCCAACGCCCTGGCGATCGTGGCCTGTTACGACAGGGAGGCAGCAACTTGTTCGGGAAGGCGGTGGACGAATCCCTCCAAGCCATAAAGACGGACACGGAGACGGCCCACGCCCTAGGAGCCCTTCAGCAACAACGGCCCTTTCAGAGCTCCGGAGGCAGACAGGGGGCCTCCAAGGGATCCAGCGGTGGCTCGTCGTTCTACCGCCAGGCGGCACGCTCCTCGTCTCAGGAGGCCTACAGGGGTCGCGGCAAGCAGGGAGCGCCTCGCCGCCATCGGCAAGGTGGCCAGGGCGGCAAGGCCACCACCTCCAAGCAGGACTGAACCGGCCGTGGCCTCGGGCCCCCACCGAAGCACCCCGGTGGGAGGCCGGCTGACGAAGTTCGTCGGCGTGTGGAAGTCCATCTCCACCGATCGTTGGGTGCTGGATACCCTGGCAAGAGGACACTCTATCGAATTCCTGAAGAAGTGCCCTCACATTCCACCTGTGGCCAGGAAGGAAAATCACGTCCCGCAACTGCTGTTGGAAGTACGGGCGATGCTCAGGAAAGGCGCCATCGAGCCCGTCCCGAAGAGGCTCCGGGGTGTACTCAAGGTACTTCCTTGTCAGGAAGAAGACGGGCGGCTGGCGCCCCATCCTGGACCTTCGTCGTTTGAACAAATACATCAGGTCACAAAAGTTCAGGATGGTCACCCTCCAGCACGTGCTGGGACAGCTGGAGGAAGGCGACTTCCTATCGTCGCTGGACCTGGAGGATGCATACTTCCACGTTCCCATCCTCAGAAGTCACCGAAAGTTCCTCAGGTTCGTCGTCCAGGGACGCCACTACCAATTCAGAGCACTGCCGTTCGGATTGAAGTCGGCCCCCAGGGTCTTTACCAAGTGCCTGGCACGTGTGGCGGCGCGGCTGCGCCTGCAGGGGATTCACGTCTACCCCTACCTGGACGACTGGCTCATCCGCTCAAGGACGAGGGAACTCGCCGTCATACGCACTGCGAGGACCGTCCAGCTACACACAGACCTGGGATTTGCCATAAATTACCCAAAGTCCCACCTGGTGCCGTCGCAGGTGGCCCTGTTTCTGGGAGCGAAGCTCGATACAGTGAGGCGCCTGGCGGCACCGTCGGAAAAACGGACGAAGACCATTCTGGGCAAAGTGCAGCACCTGCTAGCCACGGACGTGGCCAGGGTGAGGTCCATCAAGTCCCTCCTGGGGATGATGTCCTCTTGCATCTACCTGGTGCACCTTTGCAGACTACGGATGCGCCCTCTTCAAAAATTTCTCGACGCCCGTTGGATGCAGGCGACGGGCCCCTTCGAAGACAGGGTCCCCCTCAACGAGGTGTTCCGGCGGGGGCGATTCAGTTGTGGGGCGTTCGAGCGCACCTCACGGCGGGCAAGGACTTTCAGACACCGGCGTACCAGGAGACGGTGACGACGGACGCTTCCCTGGAAGGTTGGGGCGCCCACACCGGAGATCTCCACGCAAGAGGCCTCTGGCTCCCGGAGGAGAAGCTCCTGCACATCAACATCCTGGAACTCCGAGCCGTGTTCTGGGCTCTCAAATCGTTCCTCCCGTCGCTCAAGGGCAAGGTGGTGCGGATCTTCACGGACAACACCACGACAATGTTTTACATACGGAAGCAGGGAGGTACCAGATACCCAGCCCTATCCAACGAGGCACAGGATCTGTGGCACTGGGCGGTCGCCCAGGGGATGTTACTGGTTCCCTTCCACCTGGCAGGAGAAAGAAACACCATCGCCGACTCGCTCAGCAGGGAGCTGCGCGCGTGTCACGAGTGGGAGCTGTGCCAGGATCAGGTGGATCAACTCTTCCGACGATGGGGCAAACCCCAAATCGACCTGTTCACAACAGCGACGAACTCGAAGTGCCAGAGGTTCGCCAGCAGGTTTCCCCAGCCGAGAAGCATGGGCGATGCGTTCTCGTTCCCCTGGGACGGCCTATACCTGTATGCGTTCCCTCCGTTGCCGTTGCTGCTTTGACTCATCAACCAGCTCAAGAGGTCCCGGTGCAGGATGATCCTCGTCGCACCGGCGTGGCCGAGGCAGATCTGGTTCCGGACCTTCTGGACTTGTCAACGTCCCCATCCATCAAGCTGTCGGCGGACGCGGATCTCCTCTCCAGAGAAGGAGGCGCCATCTTCCACCACGACCCGGCGTCGCTGAACCTGCAGGCTTGGCTCCTGCAGCGCTAGAGTTTGGAGGGTACGATATACCGGCCGACTGCCGAGAGGTTCTTGCAAAGGCCAGGGCGTCCTCGACTCACAAATGCTACGGTCAAAAGTGGAAGATGTTCTCTATCTGGTGCCGAGCACAGAGGATCAACCCCCTACGGATTACAACCCCTCAGGTGCTGCCGTACCTGCTATCGCTGGCAAAGGCTGGGCTAGCCCATGCCTCCATTAAGATTCATCTGGCGGCGATCTCCAGATATACCAGAACCACAGGACGGATGTCCCTGTGGTCCCATCGACTGGTGAAAGAGTTTATGAAAGGACTGTTCCGGTCGTTCCCGCCGGTGAAGGCCCCGGCCCCGGCGTGGGAACTTAACGTGGTGCTGACTAGGCTCATGGGGCCCCCATTCGAGGTGATCCACTCCGCACCGATGAAGTTTGTGTCGTGGAAGACTGCATTCCTGTTGGCCATTACCTCCGCACGACGAGTGGGAGAGATCCAGGCCCTATCCAGCAAAGCACCGTACTTGACTTTCCATGCCTCGAGGGTGGTGCTTAGGACGCACCCCTCCTTTATGCCCAAGGTGCCGTCGGACTTCCATCTTAACGAGCCCCCGGTGTTACCTGTTTTCTTCCTGTCTCCTTCGTCGCAGGCCGAGAGTACTTTGCACTCGCTGGATGTGGCTAGAGCGCTGAAGTTCTGCTTGGACCGCACAAAGAGTTTTCGGACGACATCACAGCTGTTTGTGAACTTTGGACCTGTGAATCAAGGGAAGGCTCTCTCGAAGTCTTCTATTTCCAGATGGCTCTCCGGCTGCATCATGCACTGCCACCGGTTGGATAACCGACTGCTGCCAGGCCGTCCGAGAGCCCATTCGACCAGAGCGATCGCTGCTACTACGGCGTCCCTATCTGGTGTGCCCCTGCTGGACATCTGCAGGGCTGCTACGTGGAGGTCGACGCACACCTTCACGAGATTCTACTGCGTCGATCGGGATTCCAGGGAGGAGTCCAGGGTCGGCCAAGCAGTGCTGCACAACCTGTTTGCTTAAGGTGAGCCTGGTGAGGAGGTAAGAGACGCTTAATGTTGAGTTGTTGTATTGCTTAATGTGGAGCCTTTTGCCACCTCCCGTGGTTGTGCATGTGTGTACTGCTATGTATTCTTATATTCATGAGCATGTGAATCCATGCCAGACCCCATGCTGAAGAAGGAACAAGTTACTTACCTGTAACTGTTGTTCTCCAGCATGGCTCTGGCATGGATTCACATGCGAACCCTCCCGCCTACCCCTCTGCGGCTCTTCACTTGATCATACTGCCACTTCACGTGCTACCAAATCTGAAGATGGCTGCCAGAGGCGGGGCTTAGGGAGATGGCAGTCATTGGCTGTGGTCAGTATGACGCAGAGATCAGTGATTGGCTACTACTACGAAAGACAGATCAGAAACGAAACTGATGCTGATCTTTTCTTTACCGAGGATTCCCAGCCTGACGACGGGAAATATTCATGAGCATGTGAATCCATGCCAGACCCATGCTGGAGAACAACAGTTACAGGTAAGTAACTTGTTCCTTTTCTGGTGGGTATAGTCAGTCCAAATCTTCTATGTACCCCTAATGTGACCACAAATCTCATCTCCATTTACCATGCCTGAATTTCCACAGGCACTAATAATGCAAGCCCTGAAAAAAGGTCTAGTACATGATGGTGCACACTTTGAGTCCATGAACACTGACCTGGAAATAGGAATGACATTGTCAATGAAAATGATCAATATGGCTGTGATCTCCGGCTCTATAATTGTCCTCTTGTTTAAAAAGGGGTGAAGCATCATTTCCCAGCTCATGTGGACCAACTTAATTGATGGCTGCAAGTGCAAAGGTCTTTGGTAAAATATCTTCTAATAGGTTGATTTCATGATTTCAGGTAAAAAATGTACTTTTGGGTGTCCAGAATGGATTGAGAGTGATGCTGAGGACGACTAAGCAGGCCCTTCATCTCCATTTTATTGTAGGAAAATGTGTCCAAGCTATGCCTTGCTTTATAGACTTGTCAGCAGTTTTCGACAGTGTAGGGATGTCACACAACATCTCTTGGCTTAACTATAACAAAAAAGTATAGTTAAGCCAAAGTCACTATTCAAAGTTCTTCGTGGCTTACTCGCTACGCTTGAGTCGTTGACTAAAACTTCAAAGTACTCTGCTAAGGCAGCTGGATGTGACCGTTCTTACAGAAGGGCTGAGAACCCCTACACAACCTGGAACTGGGGAATTGCAGAATAGTACAAAAGGAGGCTTATTCCCTTTGGATTAAGATTAAACATAGATCAGTTAATTATTAAAATTTCAAAATCAATGTGTAATTGGTAGGTAACCTAAATGTGAAATCTGTTTGATAAAAATGATTAGCCATAGTTTCCCCCACATTTTTTTTTAAGGTTATAAGACACAGTTGACAACAAAAATGCACAGATAAAACACGAAGAAACAATCAATTTACATATGTGCCATAGACATCTAAAATGCGGAGCAGAAGCTATGCTCCAAGAAAGATCAAAGGGAAGTCAGAAACCGAAAGTTTAAAACGATAAACATGATCTCAAAAGGAGGTCTTTTCAGAAGACGGAAATTACAGATTCGATTTTTCTTAAAAAGAAGTCAAGATGCATTAATGTGGGTAACAGGCGAGCTAAAACAATTTACAGTTTGGTATAAAGTTACTTGGTAATGTAAATGGGCATGATGCACACGTCAGTGCAAACACGGGCTCGACAACTAACAAGTTTCGGCGACTCTCAGTCGAGCACCTTGTTCAGGGCCACCATCTGATTCAAAAGGACCCTGTGTGTTTTAAATAAAGGGTTATAGCTAAATCGGGTGTCTGGACTACTGAGAGGGTGGTCTATAGGTTACCATATGAAAAGAAGAAAGGCTCACCAAATCAGTGTCCCAGTCGAAAGCAATTATTAATTGTTGGAATTAATTCAAGAATTGATGTCCTGTTCTCCCACGTCCGCTCCTTCTCGAGGATAGACATGATATTGGCCATCCCCCAACTCCCCCAACTCCTTTCATTTACAGACGGAGTGGAAATAGGCACAAGGGTCTTATCTGACCACGCCCCAATACTGCTGACAGCCCGGATCTTCGCCGCCCCCCCATGAGACCGCGCTGGGTTCTCTTCGAACGATGCTACATGACATGGCAGTCAATGATGCCATAGTTAAAGCAATTCACAACTATTTTGAGGAGAACCCTCAGGATGTCACCTCCACAGCAACTAGATGGGGGGGCTATGAAAGCAGTGATTAGAGGGGAAATCATTGCCCAAGCGGCGGAATACAGGAAAAGGAGGAGCAAAATGAAAGAGCAGCTGAAAGGGGAAGTTGAAGCAGCAGACAAACTCCACAAGTATGGATGGTCACCTAAAGCAGCCAAACTCCTGCGACTCGCCCACTCTGAACTAGAGGCACATTACGCAGAAGACATGGCCCAGGTACTGATCAGAACAAAGCAAAGTTATTATGCAAATGGTAATAAAGCCAACACGTTTCTGGTCAACAAACTGGCAAAGGCACGACAGAGGAACCTGATCACAGCCCTGAGGATCCCGGAAGGTACAACCATATACGGGGAAGAGGAAAAACTGCAGCTAGCAACATCCCACCTCGCCAACACATTGACATCCTCCCCTTGGTCGCTACCGCACCAAGAGCAATACATAACTCAAGCTAAGCTCCCACACATCTCAGATACTGATGGTTTCGCATTGGAATGCCGAATCATGCCCTAAGAGGTTGATGAAGTGATTAAAGCTTTGAAACCACAGTCTCCACGCCCGGACGGATTTTCGCCAAAATTTTCCAAACTCTTCCGACCCCTCCTACTGGATCCAGTGACGGAACTTTTCAACTCATTCCGTGACACAGGCACCATAAAGCCCTCCATGCAAGAGTCTATCACAATTATGCTCCAGAAGCCTGGCAAGGACCCAAAGGAGTGTGCATCATACAGGCCTATATCCCTCCTCAACGTAGATGGAAAAATCGACTCTAAGTCCTGGCGAACAGACTGACACTGGTTCTGCCAACCATCATAGACCCAGATCAAACTGGCTTCATCAGAGGAAGGAACACGGGGGACAACATCCGGCGGGCCATCAACCTCATCGAAGTGGCCGCTCAAGATCACCATGAGCTGGAAGTATTAACCCTGGACGCCACAAAAGCCTTTGACAAGGTGGACTGGGCCTTCATGAGACTCACCTTGGAAGCTTTCCAGTTTGGCCCCATCTTCCGCAAGATGCTGCTAGCCAACTACCAAGCCCCGAAGATGTCCCTACGGGTCAACCAAAAGCTCTGACGCTGATCGCTCTCTTGTGCGGGACGAGACAGGGCTGCCCGCTCTCCCCACTGATCTTTGCCGTTGTGATGGATCCATTTGCACAGAGGATCCACCTGAACAACAAAGTAACAGGGATGAACCTGCAAGGGGAACAATTTAAGATATCACTATGTGCGGGCGATGTGATGCTTTCCCTCACCAGCTGCCAAACCTCCCTCTCAGCAACCTTAACCGAACTGGAAATATTTTACCAGGTGGCAGGGTTTGGAATTAACTACACCAAATGGGAAGCAATAGTGGTGAACATGACCAAAGAACTCATAAAGGATCTCCAAACAAGAAATGGAGCACCACTTCCACAGCCTACCTAGGTATACAAATTGTTGTGGATCCTAAACAACTATACACAGCAAACTTCCCCCCTCTGTTCAATGAACTGGAGGCAGACCTGAAGAGATGGGAGGGCCAGGAAATCTCCCTATTGGGCAGAGTCACAGCATGTGAACTCCTGTTGCAGCCACAAAAGCAGCTTTCGAAATTCGTTTGGAGTGAGGGTGGGGGGGTGTAGACCGAGAATTCTGCTGAAAGTAATGAGTGGAGCGGCCAAATGGGGAGATATGGGTTTACCAAACCGCTAACTACTATATATCGGCTCAACTAACATCCGCCACCACCTGGGTAGTGCACACAAACCACCCAAAATGGATACGGGTTGAGCAAACCAAGAGCCCCCCTCCACTAAGCGCCCTGCTGCACATATCGGCCAAGACAAAACGCCTATGACGGTCGAACTTGTCATCCACCAGAACCACCCTAAACAAGTGGACCAGGTCCCTGTGGAAGAAGAAACTCTCCAAGGATATCGGCCCTCTTTCCCCGATCGTCAGGAACCCAGACTTCTCACGGGGCATGAACATAGCAAATTTTAGCAGATGGGCCCAAGGGGGACTTTATATTCTGGTGCCGCTGTTCGAGAACGGCATCCCGCTCTCCTTCGAAGAATGCAAGAATCGCATCCATTTATCAGAAACAGAGAGGTTCACCTATATCCAGATCATGCACTGGATCTCGCAGCCAGCAGTTCGACAGGGGGCCACAAGGGATATTCACTCTCAGGAACTCGCAATAAGGGACAGCCCGCGCCGGGGGTTGATCACCAAGCTCTATAAACCCAACCCCCCGGTGCTTTTACACCACTTTCAGAGGTCCATACACCAGAACTGTTGGAGGCAATGTAGTACCCGCGGAACCTTCTACCATATGTGATGGGAATGGCCTAAAGCGCAGGCCTTCTGGGAGGAGATCCTACTCACCATTGAAGTCACAACCCGGCGCAAATAGCACTTGAACCCAGAGGTGGTGCTGCTGGTGGTGTCATGGCCAGAGTGCTACCTGAAAGAAGGCTGCACCACTAAACTACTTATGCAGCTGCTTCTGGTGGCCAAAATAACCCTGGCCCGTACATGGAAGACTCAGGAGGGCCCCTTGCTACCCATGTGGTGGGTGAAGGTTTGGGAGATCCTGGTGGCCGAAAAAGTTATGGCAGCAAAGGAAGGAGCACTACACCGCTTTACGGACTGCTGGGCCCCGGTCCTGGACTACAATAGTCAATTCCCAGCACTGACCTTCCAGCCGCAGCTGGCAAAACGCTTTTTGAAAACTTAGAGGAACCCCCTTCCCTAACCTAGGCAGAGGGGACCGGGAGGTCAAGGGCATTCAACAGAAACAGACAATGCCGGGAACATAGGGGGAGGTGGGTCAGGTGGAGCTACCTATTATCGCACAACTCTCCGTCTGCATATGAACATGTCTTATAACTTGCTGTACCCGGATATAAATAAAGTTGTTAAAAAAAAAAATAATAATTGATGTCCTGGGCTTCTATCTTCTATCTCATCATCAATCTCTAGAGAAAGGTAGAGATAGTTCCACAAAGCCTATATAGTGTATCAGCTTAGTTATATTTGAAGTATCTTTATTATAGATCAAACGGGAGAGCAAAACACCACTCCTGCACACATTTCAGTCTCATGAGGTGCCAGTTCTTTACGTAGTAGTGGAACAAGTCTGTGGAAAACAGACCAATACAGCAATTAATATAAATAGCTTTGCCAAAATTGTGAAAGGTGTGTCTACTTACTAAAATCTTATATGCATAACGGATGATCTTACCTTATCTACATAAGTTAATAACTCATAATCTAGAAATGGATGGTTAGGGTATCAAACCTGTGTCTCCTGTGGCCCACTGTGATAAGTAGTTTGCGCTGCGGAAAACCACAGGCGTGCAACCCCATAATGTCAGAGCGCTGACATCCCGCAATGATATAACTTCCTAACCGTTTGGACTGAGAGTCATCAGAGCTCTGAAAGTCCTCTGTTTCGGCTTTTCTCTGTACTAAATATTTTGAGCCCATTTGTGGGATACATTTACCCACTTAGTAGAATTCCCCTCCATCTCCAAGCTGCATGTCAACAGTTACCAGCAGAATGGCTGTGCTGGCTCCTTTGATCACCATTGCCTTGCATCAAAACTGCATTTTGCAGCTACAAAATGATGGCTGCACTGTCTTCCCAAACACCTATGGGGCAAGATAGAACAGGGAGCACACTGAGAAAGGCTGCCAGTGTGTTGTCTTACATGCACCAAAGAAGAGAATTGAAAAGCAGCGCTGCTTTGCTGCTTGCTCAAAATTTCCCATTGGAAAAGGAAATACTTTACATTTAAAATGATGCCGTTCTGATGCTCTTTTCATTTGTTCAACATATGCCCATCCATATTCAAGTTGTGCTTTAGCAAAAGAAAGCATTATCCGTGAATGACAGGCTGTGTCAGGCAAGATCCGGGAAATCACCCAGAACTTTACTCGCAGCTGCTTGACTTTTGCTATAATGTGTCAAAAATAAAGCCTTCAAAAGAAACCCTAGATCTCTGTGGGCATGTCAATTTCAGTGGACATTTACCTTGAACATACTATTGTGTAAGAGAAACTGACTAGGACTGAAAACAATGTTTGGAATCCAGATGGGAGAGAAAACCGAATTTGAAGGGGACATCCCAGCAGAATTAACCACGTGTCAAAATGTGCTTTTGCAAAAGAGAAAAATGCCTGTTTTAAAAGTACAATGTGGTTAAGGCCCTTGCCTAGAAATGTAAGGGGGGGTTGGTAATATCTGGATAATGTTTTATTTTAACAGTCCTGCTTTTGATTCAGAATAAAATAAAATAAATCATTAGATGCATTTGCTGTACTGGGGAACCAGTCAAACAGATTTCCTGCTCAGTTTACATGGAAAATTGTGTGCTGACAACAGGAGTGGCCTCCCCCCAAAAGGAGCCACAAATGGATTTCTGGGACACGTACGTGTTACTTTCTGCCCTTTCTGCCCTTGAAAACTCTGAATGGCCAAGAGGAAGAATATCATCCTCCCCCCCCACATCAGACTTCTGTCTGGGCTTCAGCTTGAGACAATAGATTCTGGGACACCTACGTGTTACTTTTGGAAGTGACACCTACCAGTCACTCAAACTAGGAAACTCCATGGCATCCCTGGGCTAAACTGACATTTGGTGGTAGCCTGGAAAAAAAATGCTCACAGTTGGAGGACAAAGGCCAGCAAAGGCCAGCCCATTTGAGCTCAAAGACTATTTAATGAATAAACTTTAAAAACTGTTAATTCTATAACCAGACAATGCAATATGCAGTAATGTAAAAGTTTTACAGTTCAAAAGGTAATTTTCGTGGTTTTCAAACAAGATATTGTGGCTGTCCATAGCATGTATGGGACGTAAGCGCCAGGAGAATGTGAATTATGGGAAAAGTACATATGGTGGAACATTAAACATTAATGGAAATATGTTCTATGATGATATGTACACATACCTAAAATTGTGGGATTTTGGGTAAAGCAGTTCCCACTAAAAAACGCAAAAAAACTATTAGAAGTGTGAAATAATGTCGTACAGACCTGGGAGTGGGAACACCATGCTCTGTATGAAATATGCAATCTGCCTATATAATTGGCAAAAGTGCCACAACTGTACAAATGTGTGATTTATGTCGTAATTGATTTTGTGCAAAAAGGACTGTGGGATGGCTTTGCACCTCCATAAAAACACAACACCAGAAACTGAGTCCCCTCCTGGAGGAGGCGACCAACATAGGCTGACCTATCCGGTTCTTCGGGGTAGGTCTAGCTTAGTCCTGCCCAGCAATAATCATATGAGTCACCGCTGACCGAGACAGGGACTCTCTCTTCTGAATTTGCCTGCGTATCCAGACAGTCCAGATCCACCCTGCAGATTCCAGACTCCACTGCCAGAAAAGGGATAGTTGGTTCAGGCCCTCCTATCCAGGCATAAGCACCCTTCATAACTAAACCCAATAACAAAATCCCACTAACTCAGGGAAAAGGGGGAAAAGCTGTGGCACCCTTTTGGGAGTATCCTGTGACCAGACCGGCCTTTTGCCCACTACCTACATGCCAGCTGTACCCGTGTGAGCCAGTGACCAGACAGGCCCAGCTGTTGTTCTGCTAGGAGAGTCCGCCGCCTTATGACCAGAGCCTTTGAGTCCAGAACCCGGTTGACTGTCCCAAATCCCAAACTCAAGTGCGGATTGTGAGCATTTCCCCATCCCATAGCACCACATAGCATACCCCATCTTGATACTTTGTCTTTGTCCTACTCTCTAAATAATCCTATCCATACCCTGATAACTTGTTTAAAACTGTTCGAATTCTCTGTGCATCCTGTCCTTGATTCCTAAGCATAGCGCCAGTCTTCTATTCATTTCTGTCTTGCATAGATCCCTAGTCATATTTTGAATAAATTAAGTAATTCCCATATAGAGCTGAACACGGGGTGAAAAGGTTAAGTTTCGAATTAACCTTGGAGCCTACCGTGTCTTTCTTTAACAATCTAGCCTTGATAATCTAGTTTAAGTACAACTTCCCCTTTCCTTTTGGAACTGATTTTCTCTTTTAACTGCTTTATTTTACAAAAAACGAATCTCTTTCCGCATTGAAAATCTCATCCAAGTATTCAGCTATAGTCACTCTTTCACTTTCCTATTGTCCCTGTGATGTGCATCTATCACCAAGCCTAAAAACTGCATTCCGATTCTGTCTATTTCACCTGTTTGTTTTAAAAACCATTTTGACATTTAAAACTGAAAAAAGTGCATCATGCAACAATGTGTGATTTGGCTGATTTGGCTGCATTGTGGTTTTATTTTCAAGTTGCTTTCTGAACTGCATGCCCTTTGTTGATACCTTGCCTTGTAGTTGCTAGTGATAGTCTATCCCTGATAGTGTGATAAATCATATTTACCTCCTTGATTCAACTGCACATGAATTTATTTATTTGACAATTCCGAGTGTCATTTTATGCAATTGCAAAGGATTTTTGCCTCTTAGTTTGTGAGGGAAGGTCGGATTTTGATTTGGGGTTTGAGGGAGCATTGCAGGGGGAAAGCTTAACTTACGTGCTATCTACCCGAATAGAAAAAGTGCTCCTATTCATTTATGCTTTGGATATGTTCTTGTAGGAGGTCAAACAAGTGTATTGCATTAGTTTACATTGTAATTATCACCCCATTGGTGATTGCTGCCCAATATTCAAACTGTGTGATTTTCTTTGAACTTAAAATAAATAAATATTGTATTCCCACCAACCGGCCTGGTTCATGGTCCATTGTGACCTGGGGTATTTATAAAAGGGGGTGTGATACGGGTTGGGTGCCAGCTCAATTTGAATTCGTAGAAAATAAAGAAAAAGAATTCTAATGGAGCTCTACATCCAGTGTGTGTGACGCCCAATTGGAATCCTTTACACATTCTCAAGTATTTTGTTCAGGTCGGGTAACTTAATAGCAGGAATCTGATAACCTGTCTTCGATGTAATGCACTGAGTTTGTGACTGTTCGTGTCCCTTTTTGCTAAGTCTGAAATTGCATGCATTTTGTTGTTTTTTCTCTTTTGTTATGTTAATCTCAGGAAAAATACATTCTTCTTCTAACGGCACGCAAGTTCTGACAATATTTTTCTGCTTTCTTTAATTGACTTTTGGCTGATGATAGAGCTGTACACTACAATCCTTTTGAACATACCCATTTTTTGTTGGACAAATCTATTTAAAATCAAGTTTAACCAATGCGTATTAATAGATAAATCTGCCTAGAGAATGATATAGTTTTAGAAGAAAACATGTACATCACTGTCAATATAGTCACGTGCAAGTACCACACTGGTAGTGTCCATAATCATGAAATGCTAAATTGTAGTTGCCATTAGCACTTCCTTTCTCGCTCTGTAGTTTCAGAGAAAGAGAGAGAGAGAGCGAGAGAGACAGCTGTTATTGTGATTAATTTGCTGTTTAATTGATTTTTTTTTCTAAATAAACATTTTGGTTGATTTAATCTTAAAATAAGAACATTCTCATCTTACTTGTGTCTTAAATGTCTATAATAGGAAAGTGACTTTCCCCAAGTGTCAGGGAATATTAGCAATCGCTTGACTGAGGAAGTCACACACTTCAAATGCATTGTTCTGTTGTAAGCACTTTTGAACTTTGTCTCCTATCCAGAAATACCAGCTTTAATGTTAATTGCCATTAATGCACTGCCCTTGTTTGTTCTTTTTTTATAGGATTGCTTGTGTCAGTGCCCCAAGTGTGTATCAGAAATTGAAGGATTTAAAATGTGAAGATTACTATGCATGTGTACTGGAATACGACAAACGTTTTTCTGTTTATGGAGAAGAATTTATCTTCTACGATTACAACTACCCTTTAAATTTACCAAAGCGCATTGAACAACACAGCTTTGACATTGTAATAGCGGATCCACCCTATCTTTCTGATGAGTGCCTTGGAAAAACTGCCCAGACAGTCAAGTACCTGACGAAAGGGAAGATACTTCTATGCACAGGTATAACACGTGATCTTTTCATTTTGTATGTTCATGAACAATATGCGAGACTTGAGATGGCCTCTAAGCTTAGAAAGCCGTTGGTATGTCCCTTGCCAAAGAAGGGTGAAGGAAATCTGCACACAAAAGGGAGCAGTGGACCCAAAAAGACCAATGTCCAGACAATTGGAAAAGAGAAAATACTTTAATACATTTTGAATAATAAATAGGAATTTTAACCTAGCCAATTATACTGAAAGAACTCCCAGATGTATGTTTGGTGCACCCAGTCTTCCTTGCTCTCAGTTTTGTGGCTGATGGGTTGCATACCAACATATTCCCTGTACAGCCACAAGGATTCTTTAAAAAAGTAGCCCAGTGCACATCTACATTTCTGCCTCTATATGCTGCTTTCTCAGCTTTTTCTCTGTTGTTTCCATAGCTCATGTGTTTTTCTTCCGGGATGTCCTCTGTGGATCTCGAATCTGTGGACTTGGTTTTATGAGCTTCGTGTCACCCCAAGACCACATTAATCCTTACTATGTTGTATCTTCCTTTCCCTAAGACAAACACCCTTTTCCAGTCTACTTCCATGCAATTAGCCTTCTTTTTGCTTCAAGTTTCTGAGGTGCCTGGGCACTTCTGTGCCAGTTATTCTTTCTAAAATGCTGCTATTCGTTTCTACAGACACGTTTCTCACATTTGCCACGTGGGAAAACCTAGTTGTACTTTTCAGGTACATACCAGGCTTTTTGGTGGTCTGACTACCACATTGGTTATCTTTATGCTCACAAACTGGAAAGGAGATGTGTGCGGTAATTGTTTTGCCAGGCAAACCATCTTTAATCTTTGAATTCCAACCTGAGAATGATTGCCGGAATGACGTCCAGCAATACCAAATGTGCATAGGAGTTTTGGTTTGCAGGTGCACGAATATAATATATTACGAATGTTATATTTACAGATATCCATAAATTGATTGGTACTAAGTCAAAATATAGTTTTAGATTACTCGATACAAAATAAATTGATTTCCCTTCGCTCGATCTGCCATGCCCCGGCGGCACACAAGTGCACGCAGGTGCTAACATGCTGGTATTGGCAGGGAGCGCGTGTTAGCCAAAAGAGCGGCCCGTGGGCTGGAGTAACAACAGCAGAGGCTTTTAAGACTAAAGTCTAGATTCATGCGAGCACATTATGGCATCATTCGTGTTTGGGCGGAGCAGCCATGCTGTTATATTATTGAAGGTTGGAGGGGCAGACTGTGTTACCTGAACCTACCGGCCATTTTAACACACAGGAATTGGAGCAACAATTGGGAACTCGTCAATCAGCCAGCCACCCCTACCCCCCGCCATCGCCCTGCAATAATCCCCAGTCACCTATGGTGAGGGAGTGGGGTCGCAAGGAGGAAAGGAGAGTTTGGGGTTGGTGGCACGCCCCACCAAACTTAAAAACAAAAAACCTCTGCCATGTGCTTTTTCTGCTTTTTGAGGGCCGCACAAAATCAACCAAAATAAATCGGTCTTTTTTATGTGTGGCCTTCAAAAAGCAGAAAAGTGACATAGAACCAAATGATTATTGCATTAATGGTTATGGTGCAGTGTTCCTTTGGCAACTGGCATCACCTCCTACAGCATAATGAAACAATATATTTTCAACTTATACCCAATATATTGAGGGATTGTAGAATTCCCTCCTACATTTTTTCTTCCATATAATGTTAAATAAATGTTCTATTCGTCTTCTGGTCCACTGTTGTATACAGTGCCCGACTAGCTTCTTGCTTGAATTTTACCCACTGGTGGAAATATTTCTAATTGGTTAGTAGCACTTGGATGGGTTAAAATTGATACAGGCCAGGGACGAGCAAACTCACAAAATTGTATGAGCCATCAAATAAATAAATGGCAGAATGGTAGGCTATCACACTTGACAACTATACATAAAAGGGTGGAGTTGTTATTCTTTAATTTGCACCGAAGAGATTTGATTTGATTTGATTTTGGGGAACAATTTGTAGATTAAGAGACCCCAAGCACAGTGAGATAGAGGGATCACAAGAACGACCCGTTTCAGTTGAGCGGGGTAGCAAGGATACAGATCGACATACTCGGTATCTAAAGTCAGCAACTTGGCACGCTACTTCACACATTGTTTCCATTTCCTCTTGTTGCACTTTAATGTACTACTTCTTTCTGGTGTTCATTTCACTTCTAAGCATTTCCCCGTTTGTCAGATAAGAATAATGAATGCGAGCTGCACCTAGTAACCGCACAGGTGTCGCATCTGTCTCTCCCATTGCCTCACTAATGATACCCCTCCTTTTTTTTACAGGGCCAGCGAGGCCACCAAAAGTGGCAGAAGGGTACTGTACAAGGTCACTTACATTGTATGACTTCCACCATATTCCCTCATATGCAGACATATTCACAGAATGTGCTTGGTTTTATCATCAAATGACCAGGCAACTCCAACATTCAACAATTATTGGCATCTCAGGCCCAGTTGCTCACATCCTTTGCCAGATTAGTCGTGCAGTACATTTTATTTACCATGTATTTATTGAAAACAATCCTACCTCTGATGTCCAATTGAGCGTTGTATATGTTGGAGAGGTGTTTACACCTAAGGAGTTAAAGTGTACCCCAATTACAGAATACATTCCATGTTGCAGGAGAGAAGGGTCACGGGCTGCAACTGGCTTGATGTGCTATGTATTCCTAGCATATACTAGGTATTGCAATCATATGCCCAGGTGTTCACTGCATTGGGCAGGTACTGGAATCATTTGCCATATATTCATACCATATGCCAGGATTTGCCATCAATTCTCATCTCCTGTCACCATTTTTCAGGTTCTGCCACAAAAGTCCAAATCCCCACCTCGTATACCAGGTATTGCCAGCAAATACCCAAGTACTCACCATTTGTCAGCCGCTGTCTTCATTCACCTAACTATTAGCTTGATTTGCCACTTGTTGGTAGCAAATGCTTGGACGCGCACATTTATCAAGAAATGGCATCACATGCAGAGGTACTTAATCCATTTGCCAGCTGTTATGGTCACCCACCATGTCGGGGAAAAGAAATGGAGGCATTGTTGATTATGGAAATTAGGTAGTGCCACACGCAATCTGGTTCAATTAAAAGAATACTTAACTTGTTTTCAGTTACCTAGCACTGATTAGCATCTTCTAAAAACAATAGATAATTAAATCAGTTTCGATATGGTAGTAATCCATGCCTGGGTGTCTGCACCTGCAACATCGGGAATTCACCCCTAATACATTTTCGCTAGTTTGGAGGGTGAATATTGCCATCTATAAATAAGCTTGAAAACTTGCATCCGGTAGTGCAGGGATACAGTTAAGTGTGATACTCGCCTAAATATCTTTGCCATAACTCAACAGTTATCTCCACATTGAGATCCTTTGCCTGTTTCTCCCATGCCGTTATCTGACTCATGGGTTCGGCTAAAAGCAACTCCCTATAAAGTCTTGCTATTAGACCTCTAGAACTTGTGGCTTGAATTAACATCTCTTCAAAGGTGGTCAAATTTCTGCTGAGATTCTCCCCCTATCTCGGGTCCGACATCGCCCCCTTAAGTTGCAGATATCTAAAAAATGAAATCCGGCCTATCTGCATACATTCCTCTAGCTTCTTCAAAGACAAGAACTCACCCCGCCAACCCTTAACTGTCCCGCTCTGCTAAGGCCGCCTCAGACCACAATTGAAATTGAAGTGGTTGTGCAATCAAAGATCGCAGTGGCGGAGCCCATATACAGCTCAAGGTCAAAGGCCATGTGATCAGCCATTGAGTGGTATTCCCTTCTTTCGGGACTCTGTTTACAATATCCCATGACAACTGAGGGGATGTCGGATAGAGGTGTATCAGAATGGGAGGAATACCATGTCTCGCCTGAGGGTGTGTCTCCCATAGTCACCAAGGACCCCCTGCGCAGGTGATCCTCCCTCGCTCGTCCGCCCCCAGGGTTGGGATCCAAGAGTGGTGGCTCTCCCCTGGCCACCTGAACAAAGGATCCCTGGATATAACCTGGGAGAAATGCCACCGGTTTCTCACAATATCCACTGAGAGTTGATTATTCTCAAGGGCTCCAACCTATCCTCCACTTTTAAGACCCTCTCTCTGATGGCCTCCAGGGAGGTCTGAACTTTACCTCTAAATGCCTTCAGCTCCATCAGTATGGTCTGGTCATCCTGCTAAAAGCCGTCCAGACCCCCCTAATCCCCAGCAACAGCTACACTTCCTGCTTTCTCCATTTCATTTGCTGCACCCCATCCACTAGCTGTCTCTGCCGGGCACTTACAGCCAACCCCGGGAAAGCCCAAAGCACTGCTTTACTGTCGAGTCCACAATCTTCCTTATTAAGCTCACCATTTTTTTATGTACAAAGCACCCCACAGATAATGCCGGAGTTGCTTCCACACGTCCACAGGACGCTCCAGTCTAGCTGTGCCCTATTTCAAATTGCATTGCCTGGCATTCAAGTTGCATTGTTGATTGTGGTCCTCTCTCCCACTGTGCGGGATGCTTAAATCTAGCCGTGCCCTATTTCAAGATGCATTGTTAATTGTAGGCCTCTCTCCCACTATACAAAACGCTCATATGTGACTGACCCATTCACATCTAGTGAGCATCACTGTGTGGAGGGAGACAGAGATCACTGGCCCTGCCTCTTATCTGACCCTCCTCAAATCCATCTACCACTCCTCTATCCGTACTCTGTCTCCTCGGTCCTCGCGACTCTATTTCCTCCTCACTCTCTCACCTTGGCTGGCTTCCCTTCCTCTCCCAGCTTACATTTCAATTCCTCTGTCTGGCTTTCAAATCTCTCCGTGACCTTGCTCCCCCTTACCTCTCCTCGCTCCTCTCATTTTACACTCCCACCTATTCTCTCCACTCTGCTGACCTCTTCTTACTCACTGTACCCCGTCATCATGTGCCTATTCACGCTTCCGTTCCTTTCAGCTCTTGGCCCACCTACTCCTCCTTCTGCACCTCCTTGAAAGCCCTCCTTCTTCACCCCTCCTCCCCTTGGCTTTCCTTCTTTCATCCGTCCTCCCCTTCTCCCCTTGTCCCCCATCCTCTTCATACCTTCCCCTTCCCCTTCCTTCTCACACCCACTGGAATTTAAATCAGACAACTGAATTATTGTTCCCCTTCCCTTGACTACCTCCTCTCCCTTCCTTCTCACCCTTCCCTCGCCTCCTCCATCTAAGGAAACTGTTCTACATATTGTTACACTGGTTTGTCTCATGATTGTAAATATGCTTCTTCCATTATTGTACCTTGTTGTTATATTGTAAAGCGCTTTGGATGAAAGCGCTATATAAACCTAATAAACATAAACATACTGTGATTAGGGGCTCCCGCCTCATGAGACGACACAGTGATTGCCAGTCACACACCCATTAGGACAATTCTGTAATTACTAGCTATACCCTTCCTAACACCACATAGTTGGCTCACTGCAGTGAACCTCATCCAGGGAGACGCACATTAAGGACAGCCACTGAAAACACCCAACGATATAACCCAACAAGCCTCCCCTACCTCACTCAAGACAGCGACTTTACAAACCAGCAATACCAGCTGCAAGACCACCTACAGACAGTGACCAAACTTGTAGCGGACAATTCCCTACACACAGTACTACACCACAAGACAGCCGGACCAAAGCAAAATCAACTCGGCATCAACAAAACAAATAAAGACCAAACAACTCCCAAGCTCAAAATGCTGCACAAACGACCTGGACCGAGGGAAAGAAAAAGAGCAAAAAGAACAAACACACCTGAACACCACCGAAGACTCATCTGCAGAACACACTCTCACAGACAGGAACGACAACCGAACCAACGCAGAGATAAGAGAGAAATCCCTCTACTTAACTCCATACCTAGCAAATAACCGGTCACCAGAATGAACCAACCCAACGCACGAATCAACAACAGCAGACAACCAAACACAACCACACAGAAGAAGGGACAACGCTAGAAATAACAAACCTAATCGATGCAATAGCACCTTACATCACCAAAACAAGAGGAACTTCCACTCGACACCCACAACTTTTTGAAGAAGAATCTGATGAAAACAAAAACCCAAGACTAAACCTAGAAGAAATCTTCGACGACACAGATGCGCCTGTAACAACACCTCAACTAGAGATCGACCTGGAAGGAAACCTTAACACCGATCAGAAGACAACCCCAACAAGAAAGCCCAAACCAAAGTACACCTTTAAACTCAGCTGCAACCTAATAAACACAAGATCCTTGTCAAAACACTCAACACGAGATCTTTGACCTTTTCTATGACAATGGCATTGACATCCTATTCATCATAGAAACATGGCTGGACGAAACTACAAAATCGCACTCCAAAGATGCCTCCCAACCAACTTCAAATGCCTTCAAGTAAACAGAAAAAATTAAAAAGGAGGAGTCCTCACAATAGCATTCAAAGGACACCTGAAAATAAAAAACAGACGAACCTCTCAACATCATCAACTGCGAAACCATGGTCATACACCTATCAGGGAATCCAAAAACTAACATCACATTCATCCTGGTGTACTGACCACCCACATACGATGCAACCTTCATCGATAACTTCATATAAACCATCACCAACATAGCCATCAAGCACGAACATCTGATTAGCCTGGGGGACTTCAAAATCTGGTTTGAAGAAAGACACGCCAACTCCGAAAACTCACTGATTGGACAACTTACAACCATGAAACTACAACAGCTGATCAAAGGGGCAACACACTCGGCAGGACACACCCTCAATGCAATCTTTGCCAAGAAAAAACATATCACCACAGCACCACCGATACAAATACTGTGGAGCGACCATCTCATCATCCCATTCATGATTAGACTACCAAGTCAAGTCCGCATCCAACCACCCAAACTTACAACCACCAAAAAAAGAAACTGGAAAACCGTCAATGCAAGCAACCTATTTGAAAAACTGGAGATGACCAAACCCTCAACTACAGAACTAGAGCTGGCTGACATTGACGGGAAAGTGAATTTACTGCACAAATGGATCGCTGATACAATTGGAAACATTGCCCTGGAAAAACCATTCACCCCCTCAAAAAATACAAAAGGCAAAAAGAAGGCATTATGCTGACAGAATCACCAATGCCACCAACACACAAAAAGAAATGTTCAACATCATTAAAGAAATGAGAAACCCACCGGCTGCGACAACTCTCCAACCCCCTCAGGGAAACTTTGCAACGACTTGGCAGACCTCTTAAAGAACATAATCAATGACATCTGACAAATCATACAAAACAGACCAACGAACCATAACATTCAACCAACCGGACCTAACACAGAGCCACAGCACAAACTCCAAAACTTTCCTGAAATATCAGCTGGTAAAACACAGCAAGAAAGCGGGATCACCCATGGATCCCTGCCTCCCTGACATCTACAAATCAATCCCCGCACAAGGAACGCCATCAGAATACTACAGAAACCTCCTAAATCTTTCACTAGCAACAGGAACTGTACCAAGATCCTTCAAATCAGCATATATCAAACCGCTTTTAAAAAACACAAGTGGCGACGTAGAAGACCTCTTCAACTACAGACCGATTTCAAACATTCCCTACCCAGCAAAACTCCTTGAAACTTACGTATACAAATTAACCCAAGAACATGTAGAAAAACACCACCTGCCAGACCAAGCACAAGTTGGTTTCAGACCTGCAAGAGGAACAGAAACAGCACAACTATCCATCTGGAACAACCTAAAAACGAACGCAGACTCCAACACAACCTCAGCCCTGATTCTGCTCGACCTCTCTGCAGCCTTCGACACAGTTAGTCATGACACTCTAACCAAAAGACTAGAAGACATAGGCATAACGGATATGGCACTACTATGGATTAAATCATTCCTAGCAGACAGAACAGAAACCGAATGGATAAAGCCCTTCAAATACACCCCACGACTTCACGATTGTAGAGTACCACAAGGGTCCTGACTATCACCACTGTACTTCAACATCTACCAGGCTCCAGTAATCAGAAAATTACATTCTACAACTACGCAGATGACACTCAAATCATCTACAAAACCAAAGACGCTCAAGCCGATCACTCAACCCTAATCGAGTGTCTAAAAAAGTCTTTAACTGGATGAACGCCAACAACTTGAAAATCAGCCCAGGAAAGACAGAAATTATGATTATATCCAAAAACCAAGACAACAACTACATTCTGTGGCAAACGGAAATGGGAACCGCACCAACACCATCTAAGGTAGTAAAAGACCTTGGAGTCCTGATGGACAACACCCTAACCTTAGAACCACAAATAAATGCAATAATCAAGAAATGCTTCTTCCTCCTTCACACGACAAGAAGAATCTCACCTTTCCTCTCCTTCACCCACAAAACACTCACAGTCGTTGCCCGCATCATGTCAAGAATCGACTATACAAACAGCCTATATCTCGGGATGCCATAATACCTCCTGAAGAAACTGCAACGCATCCAAAATACAGCAGCCAGACTCCTCCTCAAATTATCCAGAAGAGACCACATCACTCCAGCACTGAAAACACTGCATTGGCTCCCAGTCAAATATTGCATCACCTTAAAAAAAAAATGTGCATAATACACAGGGCATTCAGCGGACAGGGAGCTGAATTCCTACAAAAGAAAATAACAATCTACAAGCCAACGAGACTCCCCAGATCAAGCAACAAAATCTGCATGGAACACAAACCATACCTCAAGAAAAACGTAGGGACTCCTCCTTCTCCCATCTAGCCGCAAAAACCAGGAACAACATCGCGAAAGAAATAAGAAACACCAAAGACCACCTACAATTCAGAAAACTACTAAAAACGTGTCTCTTCAACATCACAGATTAAAATTGAAAAAGCTAAACAATCAAACGGGAAACACAAAAACAGGATGACAGAATTTAGGATGACACTGACAACATCTAGAACCAACTAAAGGAAACTCCTACCACAACAAGAGAGACAGTGCTAGGTCGTATAGGACACATGCGACACCCATGAGGACAGAAATCCGTATCCCTAGCCAACTCCAGCCAACAACCTCACCCGCTCCATAATTGCTACCAGGTATCATACTTGAATAAGAGTTGTCTGAATGTTAGCACTCGCCACACTTGAACTAAGTTGTGGACATTGGCATGGGCCTAAACCGGATGGAGTTGTGACTAATGGCAGGTGCCGCCCCTGGAAGTAATTGCAAGCGTTGGCATGTGCCACGCTTCGAAGGGGCTGGGAGCGGTAGCCTGCATGAGCATCTGAATAAGATGATGAATGCCGACCTCCGCCACATAGGGATGGAGTAGCCTTGGCTGACCGATGCTGCGCACTGACAGGAGTGGGAATGCTCTCTGGGCCAGATTTGTACTGATTGCACTGCCGGGTCACCTTCTTACATCCGTTAGCCTCTGTGTGGGGCTCACCGCCACTGCACCACACGCCACTGGACTTCTGAGCCTCTCTTCTTGTCTCCAGTGCTAGAGGGCTCACATGACTGCACCGCCTGTCCCTCCTATTCGCCCCCAAGCGGGTACCGATGCCACAGCACCCACTGCCAGGACAGATAGCAGTGCCTCAACATGAAATCTTCATTTCAGGTTCGTTGCTTCTCGTGGTCTCCAGGCCTCGCTCCTGGCCGTGGCCAGCCCAACACTGCTTATGTCTCGGGCTTGTTGCATACCCGGCTGATTGGAACACCGGTCGGCACCCATCCCCTCAGATGTTCGCTGGCACCTGGAAGGTTCCGTTTGTTCACATTTTTGGGAGTTGCTTTTGGGTCCGGATGCGTGCTGAATGCAGAGCACTTCGTTCATTTGTATTTGTATTTGTATTTTATTGAATTTATATAGCGTTTTAATCAAAAACAAATCATGCAGACATGTTGCTCTGCACTCTTTGGTAATCTCTGTCAATAATATTAAAGCAGATTATTTTCAACCGATTGAAAACCATTAGAAACTGCAGGCAATACAATGGCCCTTCAAAGCAAATCAACTTTGTGTGGCAATAAAAGAAGCTAAATGTAAATTGACAAGCAGTGATTGGTTATTGCCAGACGATAGCCGGTCAATTGGCACAGCGAGTAGAGCGCTCGCTTTGACATTAGTGCAGAGCCTGCGAATGCAGGTTCGAATCCCGGCAGCGCCAAACTCAGCGTTTCATCCTTCCGAGGTCGATAAATGAGCACCACACACCGTGGGTAATAATAAGCAGCGCTCAGATACCTGAGGGTTCGTAGCGCTATATAAATGCTAAATTATTATTATTATTATTATTATTATTATGCATTCAACCCTAGTATGGAGTGCACTTATTATAACAAAGGCACATGTCCAATTTATCACACCCCTTGGGTTGCGCTAAAACTTCACACTGGGGCTAATGACTGGCCGGCCACAATATGGTTGCACGTGTTTTCAAAGACTCATTTGAAAGTGTGCACTTTTTTCGTGCTCTTTTGGTTGATCTGAAATCCGTTTTTGTTTTGTTACAGAGGCCCGCCGTTATCAGCCTCCCTGCCAAACGCTGCCACCCTCCCAACACCCACACCACCCCTACTACTCCCCTACTCCTACTATGTACACATATATTGAATTGGTTGATTTGTCCAAAAGTGCACAAACAAATTCCAGACTTTCAAAAGAAAGACTTTTAAAACACGTGTTATGCCACAAAACACTGTTTTAAAGTGCTGTCCACCCTTGTATGGATATTCTCAGATTCTGTGATCTGGCAAAATAAAGGGATGTGTGAAAGCGTATATAGAATTGTTCTAAATAATTTCAACAAACATGGAAATTAACAGGCAACTCTGTCTCCCCCTTCAGGTGCAGTTATGGAGGATGCAGCAGCAAGTGTTCTTGGTGTGAAAATGTGCAAATTTATTCCACGGCATACTCGACACTTGGCAAATGAATTTCGATGTTATGCAAATTATGATTGTGGACTTGACTTGATTTTAGAGTATCAGAATTTACAGGATTGAGCCATCTGCTTAATTTGATGTTTTAAAGGTCAAAACCTGTGTCAAGGCACAATCATGTCTGCTTGTAGTTGCAGCATTCTAATGCTGATTAGGAATATGTCAGCATTTGAATTTTGTAAAAATGTTAAGCATGTCATATTCTGAATTGTATATTTTTCTGATTTAATATTGTAACCAAAAATAAAATTGTAAATATATATGCTCCATCTAATCTGATCTACAGTATTTTAAAATATTGTGTTATACCCATATTTCTGTGGAATAGTTGGCCTTGCTTGTCACACTTTTTTTTTAAAGCCCGAATCTCCAGGGTTTCAATCATTACTAGCTCAAAAGAGCAAGTTACATAGCCAGGATTGTTCATATGGATCCGATACTCACCTCATTGGCCATTTCCCTGCATTTTTTATGGGTGGCAAGCTCCCCAGACTCCTTCTACACCTCCTCCTCCTCCACCACGGAACCCTGCTCCCCCACAACCCTCAAATCCTATTCAAAATAGCTCTTCACAAGTTATGACTATTCGGAACCTTTTGTGTCAACAGTATACTGACGTGTTTTGCTCTCTGACCCTCTTCAAGACTTGCACTTTCGATTGCACCAAATAAACACCCCTTTTCCCCTTCGGTTAGGTTATATCTTTTTTTGCAAATTCTATCTTTAAATTCATCTGAGTTCGTCCCTTTACTAAATATACCTTTAATTGTCACATAGCGAATAGGTGGTGAATTGTACTAGACATTCCTCCACCCTAATGGATTCCTTTCCCCCTCGGATCAAATATGCAAGTAGAACAGTCAGCTGAAAGTTTTGTGAGCCCAGGTTTCAATTGTGTGTGGGCAAATGCAGGTTCCTCCATTCTGTCTTTTAGGCCCTTGTTCCCCATAAGGTAGGGTCCAGTTTCTCCCAACAAGAGTATTGGAGGAGGTGCTCTGCTAGTAGAGTGACATTTATACATCAGTGCTTGGAAGATGTGAGACTGTGATCTCTGATCTCCCTAGCATGACCATCTGTCCTCTGTGACATCTCCCAATAAGGGTAGATCTCCCCTACCGGTCATGGAGAGGTAGGGGGATCTTTACTGGAACCTAAACCTGCTCAACCTCCATGCATGGCTGCTGAGAGGCAAAGGTACAGAGATTGGGACCTTACCAAGTTTCTTATGGAGGTTCTCCTCTCTGCCTGGTGGCCACCACCACATTACAGGTGCTGGGAGAGGAAATTTCTCCTTGGTGCATTGAGAGGATCTGGAACATTTATCTTGCCCTACAGCTTCAGTCTTAAACCTTGAGAGATGCTTGCCAAATATCCTTTTAGTCTGCCAATTTGTAGGGAAATACTACAAATTGGCACAGTAAAAGTATATTTGGCAGGCATCTCTGTCTTTAAAAGGAAACGAGAACAAGACTCTTACTCCAAAATGTGATGCAGTTTCTTGGAGGTTTGATAAGCCTGTTTCCGCCACAGCAGTTTGCTGTTCCAGCCTGGGGTCTCCATCTTGTCCTAACTTTGCTGATGGAGCTCCTTTCTAGGATTTTCATTCCTGTTCTCACAGGCTGTTGTTGCTGAAACGTATCTTCTTTTCTGATGTTTGTTAATCTGCTTAGAATCACATGCTGTGCATAGGTCCGACATTCAGTGGTCACTGCGGAGTATTGCATTTTGTTTTTCGTAGTCGAAAAGGGGACGTCGATAAGGCGTGTCTGTAACACTATCCCTATAGTGACGTGCGTTGTACCCACAATCCCTCACGCGTCGAGGTCCCTCTGGTTTTCTTTTTCCGCCCAGTTACTGGTCGCCTTTATGCGGAGCTCCCCGAGAGACATTGCCAAATCATTCCTTCGACCTTTGGTCGTTTATTATTAATATTGATAACATAGATCCCTCCCTCGACGCAGAGCTGTTTCTCCGCCGAGCAAGATCTTCGACGGAAGGATGAACGGAGGAGATCCTTCGGCGCTGCCGAACACGTGGCCTGGCCTCGCCGGCCTTACACAGTAGGGAGAGTGGGGTTGTGTGGTCTTTCTTTTCTCTTCGAGAATGCCTTTCTCTTTCCGCTCCCTCTCTTTCGAGGTCGTAATCACACTTCTGGCCCTCAGCTATAGAGAGGACGCCCTTTAGGTTTTGCCCGCTTTGCCAGGGTAAATATACCTGGAAAGACAAGCACAAACGGTGCTTGCCCCTCGATCACAAGGAGGACGGCTGTGCAGCCTGTAAGTTACTGAAGCCCAAAACGTTAAAGGACCGCAAGGTCAAAAGGTGGGCGGCCTACGCCATGTCTAGGCCTGACTCCTTGCCCGCTGCTGCCGCCGCCGAATGTGATGAGGACAGTGATTACACGGCCCCCGTAACGGAGGTTGTAGACCTCTCAAAGGAGTATTCACGCTCCTCGTCGCCCGTCCTCTGCCCCGACAAGCCCGGCTCACGCCCAGCTTATGGGGATGAACAACCCGGCGACAAGGACGCACACAAAAAAGCACAAAAACACATACCCCCCGGCACGCATTCGTCGAAGACGAAGGCAGCCATAGCGCCTACGGGGGCGTCGGGTCCACCGGCGTCTTCTGCCGACCGTAAGGGTCGTCAGCCCTCCCCGCCACCGCTTCCGCGACAGGCGTCCGGAAATTCTAAAGATAAGGGCGCTAGCACCAAATCCTCCGGCGACGTGCCTCGTAAGAGTGCTCACGTTGCCAGTGAAGACTCGACGTTACCTAGCGCGACGGTGACCGATCCCTCGGCAGAGAGAATGATCGCCGAAAGCCTCGCGCGTATAATCACTAAAGACGCCCAGAGACGGACAGCGAGCGATACGCCGAAAACCGCGCACAAGGCCAAAGAAACGCCGAAGGCACAGGAAAACAGGTCAGGACAGCTCCCGCCGTTGACGGAAAGCCCAAGCCTGCGAGAAGGCTACTCAGAAGGCGAAGGTTCGCTTTCTTCGACGTTATGGGACAGAACCAGGCAACTACAGGGAGAAGAAAATCCTTTTTCATTCCCAGACCGCTCTGGCCTACCTCAGTGGACCTTAAAGAAGTTCCAGTCCTATATGGATAAAATAGAGAGGTTCATGGCCATCCCAGAAAATAGGGCACCCAAGAGACCAAGGGAGGCACCCCAGGAGAGTCCAATGGTTAAATACCCAAGGTTCTATAACCCCATACAAGAAGACATGGACTCTTACGACCTCACTGAGGAGGACACTCACTTCCAGCAGGAAGATGAGTTCATTAATGATGAAGACCAACAAGAAGAAGAAGGGTTTCATGAGGACTCTAACATAGGTGAGGAGGGGTACGAGGAGGACACAGGCGAGGGTGACCCAAATCCCTGGCAGTCACCAGCTAGGTCTACAGACACAGACAGTATAATCATCAGGTCTGCTGAGACTACACCAGTCAGGAACCCTTCGCCTGTTGATGATCAGCCCACCTTCAATGCGCTACTGAAGAAGGCAGCAGCACATTTCGAACTCGAAACCGGGGAGGTCACCCCAGATACTGACTTCGTGGAAAGGATTATCAAGGAAAACCCTCCACTAGCCAAACAATTCCCATCCTCGCCTCAGTTAAAAGATGTATTACCCCCTCACTGTCCACTCCGGCACTGGTGAGAGGGGTCAATCCGAGAATTGAGAAATTGTTCTCACCCTCTCAGTCAGACCCACTATATATTAGGGGTCATTCAATCCTGGACTCCTTAGTGGTGACCAACACTAGGAAGAGGGCTGGGGTCCCACTGTCTACCAGCGAGGCACCCCCAGATAAAGAGGGGAAGAAGCTTTATGCCCTGGCCAAGAGAATCACCACCTCTGCAGCATTCTCAACCAGAATTGCCAATAATAATACATTATTGGCAAGCTACGCAGATGCTCAATGGGGAAAGCTTAAGCAGGACATCGAAGAGGCCCCTGAACCTCGATTATTGGCTACAATTAATGAAGGCTCTCTGGTCAACCAAAGCATCGTTAAGAATACACTCGATGCAGCAGAGACGGCTGGCCGTACTTTGGTACAGGGAATTTTGCTGAAGCGTCACGTCTGGCTTCGCAATTCAGGGTTTAAGGCAGAAACGCAAGCGTCCCTCATTAATAAGCCCATTGAAGAGTCTAACCTCTTTGGTAAGGCAGTTGACGACGCTCTGGAGAATGCGAAAAAAGAATTTGACACCATAAAGACCTTGGACCAAATCTCAAAGCCCCCTAACAGGCGGGGATTTGGTAACAAGCGCTTTTTTCGTGGCCAACGCCAGCAACAAAACCAGCAACAACAGTATTCTGCCAACAACTACCAAGGTAATAGTGGCCAGTACAATCAGAGAGGCCAACGCCGTGGCAAGGGGAGAGGCCGGGGTTCCACCCCTAGAGGCTCCCAAGCCACCAACAACACCAAGTGACGCGAAGATTCGGGTCCCCTCCCATGCATCGCCTGTCGGGGGCTGGTTAAAATCCTTTCTTCCAGCATGGGAAGGAATAACATCAGACCGCTGGGTACTATACACCGTAGCCCGCGGCTACTGTATAGAGTTCAACAGTTCCCCAACATACAGACCCCCGAGGGGACGACGCATGACACCAGAACACCTCGCCATCCTTCTCCAAGAAGTGGATCAGCTACTGGAAAAAGGAGCTATAGAGGTCGTGCCTCTATCTGAGGTAACGGAAGGTATTTATTCGGTGTACTTCCTTGTACCCAAAAAGGATCTAACCATGCGCCCTGTATTAGATCTGCGCCCAGCGAACAAGTTTGTCAAACCCCAAAAGTTTCGTATGGTGACCTTACAGGAAGTGATCCCACTGCTATCACAGGGAGATTACATGACAACACTGGACATGAAAGATGCTTACTTTCATATATTAATGTTGCCAGCGCACAGAAAATACCTCAGGTTCATGATAGAGGGCAAACAATACCAGTTCAGAGTGCTACCCTTCGGCATAGCATCTGCACCAAGGGTATTCACGAAAGTACTGGCAGTGGCAGTGGCCCACCTGCGCAGGTTATCCATCCCAGTATACCCTTACCTCGACGACTGGCTCATAACAGGGGATTCTTACGAGACATGCTTCTCAAACACCCGAAAGACTGTAGACCTTTTGTTCCAACTGGGCTTCTCCATCAACGAGAAGAAGTCCAGCTTAGACCCCAGCCAAGTCAAACAATTCCTAGGGGCTCTAATTCGAACAAAGGACGGCCTCGTCTTCCCCTCCAACGAGAGGGTCCAAAACATGCTGTTTCAGATCCCCCAATATGTGGCAGGTCGAGAGGTGACGGTGCGCAAAGCGATGCGCTTGCTAGGAATGATGGCGTTGTGTATTTATTTGGTACCTCACGCGCGCCTGCGCATGCGCCCAATGCAAGAGTGGCTCACCAGCCAGTGGTGTCAGGCCAGCGGACAATGGGACGATCTAGTGGTGGTCTCGCAGGCCTTGGTTCTCTCGCTGCGGTGGTGGACAAAGGAAAACCTGGTAATAGGGAAACCTTTTGCCACACCCGCAGTGGAAGCCACTCTAACCACAGACGCATCCCTCACAGGATGGGGGGCTCACCTATCCCATCAGACTGCTCACGGAGTGTGGACTCCGAGCGTAGCATCCAAGCACATAAACCTACTGGAGCTACTGGCGGTGTTCAAAGCACTAAAAGCCTTCCAAGAACACCTACAAGGGAAGACAGTGATGGTCCTTACGGACAGCACCACAGCCATGTACTACATCAACAAGCAGGGGGGCACCCACTCTCCAGGACTGTCCAAGCTGTCCCAGAATATATGGAAGTGGGCTGTCAGACACAACATGTTCCTACTGTCACGACATGTACCAGGGGAACTCAATCTGCTAGCAGACGAGCTCAGCAGAGACTTCCCTCTGCCCTCAGAGTACGAATGGCAGTTGCAAGAAGACATCGTTTTCGACGTCTTCACACAATGGGGATTCCCAGAAATAGACCTGTTCGCAACTCTGGAGAACTCACAATGCCAAAGTTACGCCTCCAGATACCCCCAGAACCAGTCCAAGTGGAACGGTCTGTCGATTCCATGGTCAGGGAGATTTGTTTACGCTTTTCCCCCGACTCCCCCTCTCAACAAGATCGTGCACAAGATGCACCAGGAACAAGTCACCATGATACTAGTGGCCCCTATGTGGGCCCGGCAGCCATGGTTCGCTCACTTGATGGAGATGTCCCTATCTCCCCCAGTGAAACTTCCCTGCCCGTACAACATGCTGTCACAGAACAAGGGCAGGACATTGCATCCATGCCCTCAGAACATGAACTTAGCAGCCTGGCTCCTGAGATCATAGAGTTTGGACATCTAGAACTCCCGCAGAGATGCATGGACATCCTCAGGGAAGCTAGAAAGCCTAACACTCGTCACTGCTATTCTAGTAAGTGGAAAAGATTTGTCATCTGGTGTAGAGGGAAAAGCATCAACCCGGTTGACTGCTCACCCACACAAATTGTTCTGTACCTGACCCACCTATAGGACTCAGGTCTGGTGTTCAATTCTATTAAAGTCCACCTAGCGGCACTTTCTGCATACACCACTTCCCAACTTAGTGTTGTGGTGGAAAATCCCAGTTATCAAAGCCTTCATGGAGGGGGTAAAGAGAATACACCCTCCGATAGCTAACCCAGCTCCTGGATGGGACCTAAATGTGGTACTTACCAGACTCATGGGCTCGCCCTTTGAACCCATGCACAAGGCAACTCTTAAGCACCTCACTCTTAAGACTGCTTTCCTAATAGCTATCACCTACATTAGGAGAGTAAGTGAACTACAGGCTCTTTCAGTTCTAGTCCCCTTCGTAACAGTTCACAAAGACAAGGTGGTTCTACGCACACACCCAAGGTTTGCACCGAAATTCATCTCGAAATTCCATGTGAACCAGTCAATAGAACTACCAACGTTCTTTCAAAACCCTTCAAATCTGGGAGAAAAAAGCCTGCATACACTCGATGTGCGCAGAGCTGTCATGTTTTACATGGAAAGAACCAGACCACTGAGAAAGACTAATCAGTTCTTCGTCTCGGTGGCAGCAGGAAGAGAAGGAGATGCAGTTTCAAAGTCCACTATATCTAGATGGATTGTTCAATGCATCACTCTCTGTTACACTCTTGCTAAGAGAGAACTACCCTTCAAGCCAAGAGCACATTCTACTCGAGGCACGGGGGCATCCATAGCTTTCATTGCAAATGTTCCCCTTGAGTCCATCTGCAAGGCGGCAACCTGGAGTTCGGTGCACACCTTTACAAAACACTACTGTTTAGACGCACACTCTAGATCTGACTCCCAGGAGGGACAGGCAGTATTAAGACATCTTTTCTCTACTGTTCCTTCTCATAACCCACCGCCAACTCCGGGTACTGCTTGCTAGTCTATGCACAGCATGTGATTCTAAGCAGATTAACAAACATCAGAAGACAATGCATTACTTACCGTAAAAGCATTTCTGATGGTTGTATCTGCTTAGATTCACATGCGCCCACCCTTCCTCCCTGCTCGGATGGAAGGAACATAGACATCTTTCTACATCTCTCTCTTTTCTGTACTCACTCACGTATAGAAGGCTCCCTCGGGGCAGAAAAAATACAAACGGAGGGACCTCGACGCGTGAGGGATTGTGGGTACAACGCACGTCACTATAGGGATAGTGTTACAGACACGCCTTGTCGACGTCCCCTTTTCGACTACAAAAAACAAAATGCAATACTCCGCAGTGACCACTGGATGTCGGACCTATGCACAGCATGTGAATCTAAGCAGATACAACCATCAGAAATGCTTTTACGGTAAGTAATGCATTGTCATTTGCTATCACTTCAACTATTCAGGTAAGCAAGCTGCAGCCCTTCTTATGCAAACCACTGCACTTGTTTTTTTCTATGGAGAATGCAACCTAAAAACCTGCATTATCGATGGATTGGCTTACACATCTTAGAATGTTACGCTCTTGCCTGGAAGGAGATGCTGGAGGGACTTTGGACCCATTCTACAAAGGAAAGAACAAATTGGCAGAAAAAGTCACAATTCTAATTACTAACTTAAGCTCATATTCGCTCTCCTCAGCTGAAACTACTGTTCTCAACAAGGGTCTTTCCTTTGTTCCATCAGCTACCAATAATTTTGTGGATATTCATATTGACCTCTTTAAGTTTATTCGTAAACTTAAACTAAAAAAATTCTTTGCAACGCAAGTACGTAATTACAAACCTCCACCACCAATACCGACTCCGTCCCAGATCTCTTTGCAAACACTTCTCACTACTCATGTTCTAATGACTTTAGATGATGCAGTTCCACAATCACAAACCAGTATCTCACAAGTTCTTAAGGAGCTTGATGTTGTTCAGCAAAATATAAACATTAAGGAACTTTCAAGGAAATCAAAAGTCTCTCCTACATTCCCTCCTGACAATATCATCGACCCCTTTTATCAGGCAGTTATTAAGGACATACATTTACTGCAAGACCCTGGTTCATTTTACAAATCTTTTTTCAAAAGTAATCTTAATAAATTTTAGTTTCAAGCAATTCAACATCTGTCTTCCAATCGTGATTTGATCATTAAAGAAGCTGATATGGGTGGTAATGTGGTTGCTATGAACTGTTCAGATTATATCACTATGGGAATGCGTCACTTAAACACTGCTGGTTGTTACTCTATTCTTTCGAACAATCCTCTGCAGTTAATCCATGCAGCAGTTACTAATCTAATTTTGAAATGGCACAAAATGGGTCTGCTTACTGATGCGGAAAGACATTTCCTCATCGTAGATGGGCCTATTATGACCACTGTCTATTTCCTTCCCAAAATCCATAAAGAATTCACAGATATTCCGGAAGGGAGGCCAATAGTCAGTGGGGGTGGTGGTGTGCTAGAACCTATTTCTATTTACATTAACGAATTCTTGTTACCAATCGTTCTTATGACCCCTACGTATATCAGAGATACAATGCACACATTACAAATTCTGGACAATTTGAATCTTCAATCTAATTGTTGGCTAGTCACCTTAGACGTGAAAGCACTTTATACTTTATACTTCCATAGACCATACTAAAGCATTACAAAGTGTTGACTTTCTATTTCGTGAATTCTCTGCATCCTTTTTTGATCATATTGAAATGGTGAAAGAGCTCCTAACATTTACTATAAGAATAATGTTTTTGTATTTAACAATGAGTACTTCATGCAACTCATTGGGGTGGCTATGGGTGCAAGCTTTGCACCAGCACTTGCCAATGCTTTCATGCATTTTTTGAACAAACAATTGTATTTGCTTGCCCTGTTTTTCTTCCATTCATTCACTTGTGGAAACGTTACATAGATGATGTTATTCTAATTTGGACTGGTACACAAGATTTACTTTCTGAATTTGTTGTCTTCTTGAACAATAATAACTGGGGATTACAATTTACTTCCACTGCGAGCCAAACACATATTGATTTTTTGGATCTATCAATTGATTTAACCCCTAATGGTTTAGTCACTAAAACTTATCGTAAATCTACTTCTGTCAATTCAACATTGCAGGCAGAAAGTTGTCATAAAAATCATGTAAAGGCTAACATTCCAAAAAGGTGAGTTCATCCGTGCTAAGAGGAATTGCTCTAATCCCAAGGATTTTGACAATGAAAGTATCACCATTAAATCACGCTTCCTTGAGAGAGGCTACCATCATAGCTGTCTCGATAAAGCATTAGCTTCAGTACGCCAGCTAAAGAGAGCGGACCTGCTTGTTCCTAAAATTCATGACAAGTCTCCCGTCACTCAGAAAATTAGGTTAATCACGAGGTTCAATTCGGACAGTCACAAGATCCATAATGTGCTGAGGAAACACTGGCACCTGTTACACCTTGATTCTGACATCGTCAACTGGTTAGATCCGACTGCTAGTATAACATTTACCAAATGCAAATCGCTCAGAAATAAACTTTGTCCTTCATTTTTGTGTATGCCCTCTCCGAAATTGACTTGGCTACATTCAGCTCAGGCCACTGGGTTTCCATAAATGTGGCTTTTGCAACATGTGTAAATTTACTTTGGCAACATCACAGGTCTCCTTTGGAACTAGAGGAGATCACACAATTGATTCTTTCATCAACTGTAATTCTAAATTTGTTGTGTATTGTATAATCTGTACCTTTGGTCTGAAATATATTGGGACCACTATTCGCCCCTTGAAGATTCGCATCCGCGAGCACTTGGCTACAATTGGTAGTCAAGAGTCCAAATATCCTTTAGCCAACCACTGGCAAAAAAATCCTCAACTAGACTGTAAGGATGGCATATGTTTCGTTGGCCTATGCAAAGTGTCCTTACTTCCGAGAGGAGGCAACCGAACCTTGAAATTACGACAATTGGAAGCAAGACTAATCTGTAAATACCGTACTGTCTTTAATGGATTAAATTCGGACAATGAATTTGCTACTTTCCTGTAACAGCAGGCTGTCCCTATTTTTGTCTCTGCCAGTTTGGTGCCACTGCCCTCACTGTATTATGGAATTTTTGTTTCTCATGTGCCTAACCTCTTATTCTTTGGCACACATTTTTATTAACCTCTTTACCCATGGTACCATTATTCTAATTATTGGAAAATTGGTCTCCTTGTGCAACCTGTACATGTTCTTGCAGCAGCGCACTCACAGACAGTATCCTGTCCCTCTTATTTCATGATGTTCCCTCGGTTCATTTATTCAAAATTCTCCATTTCGCTTAATGGTACTCCCTTGATTCTTTACGCGCGCGCAATTAATTTAGTAATTACCCACTTTGCCCACACTTTCGCTTTCCACCTACAATTTTATTTATTTTTTTAAAGAAAAAAAAAGAAAAAATGTGCTTTCCTTTTCATTCTTTAGTTGCTTTCTATTTCGCATTTTTCTCTTGTGTGTGCACTGAGCATTTTTTAGGCAATTTTAGTTTCATTTAATATCCCTTACTTACCCATTGAATTGCCTTGTTTTTTTAGGCAGTTCAAACATGGCGGTTCTGTTGGTTCCTTCCTTCTGCCATGTTTTTCTGACCTGATGCATTTATCTAGTCCTCTTTCTAGCTTCGCGACCAGCGCATTGATTTCTTCAGTCTGTCTAAACAGCCGACCAGGTAAGACGGTTTTACATAGCCTCCTGTTAGTTTTGGAATTGTAATTCAGTGTTAATGCTCATTCGAGCAGGAGGTTTAACCTCTTCAAGCCTGCTCAGTTTAGTGCTACTAGAGGGTACCTCTTTTGATTGCGTGCGCTCTTTTTGTTGCATTAACCAGTTACTTTTCACTACCTGGTAAATATTAAATTAAATTATTTTCAATCCATTGATACAGTTAGTTTCTTTTCTTCCCTTTCCTTTCCTTTATTTTGCAGCTTTAACCGCAATTGCGAAGCCTTCAGGTACTTAAATTAATTACCCTTTTTTTTTCATCTCTCAAGTTGCAACAATTTGGCCATTTCTCCATAGATTGTTTGTTTCTTTCTCCTCCGCAGAGTACTTTTTGGGCATTGTCCCTTCAGCTTAAATTTCAGGCTCTATCCCTATTAAGGTAATACTGCCTGAAATTAATTGGTGTCTGGTTTATAAAGTGCAAATTTACACTAGATTATTTTTTTTTTGGCATTATTGTTTTTGATTGCGCTGCTGCAGTCATTCCATCCAATAAATTGTAACCCTATCACAAATTTGTTTTTCTCTCTATTTTGAATATTTCAACATCCACCTCCTAATGGATTTACACCACTTTTGGTATGGCTTTAAATTTATTACGTTTGGGGGCGTGGCCTGGAGCGCCACTGATGAGGCTGCTCTGCTAATGGCCTCCGTAAGGACCCGCAGCCTCATCTGAAATTTAACCGGCCCCGGCGTCGCCGCTGCTGTCCCTCTGGCGGGAGAAGCTGGCGGAACCACTGGTGCACCCACCGCTCCAATGTTGAAAGCGAACGCGGCGGGAACACTGAAAACGCGGCAGAAGAACTTGACGCGGGTGCCTCTCCGTGCCGAACCAAGATGGCGGCCGCGACTCAGGCCCCTCGCCTCCGCCGGCGCCCAGTGACGAGACACCCATAGGACCTCCTGCTCCCGCCCTCCGCCCCGATCCTGAGCCTCGCCATCGGAGATCTCTGGAGAGACGGCCGCTCCGGTCCCCGGGGCCCTTCCAACTGAGGCCGCAGCGCGGGTTCGGATGCTCCTCCCACCCGCCCCCCCTCCACCAGAGCGGAGTACGGGGTTGGCGCCACCACCATCTCGACCCCCCTGCGGAGCCACTCCGTCCGGCTGACTCTCCGGCCCTCCAGACCTGATAAACAGACCTCGGAGAGAGGCCTCCGGAGCTCCCCGACGCTCGCCAGTGCGGCGGACCGGCTCACGGGGGAGACGACCAAGCCCCCGGAGCCCTCCGGCTACTGGACCAGCTGTGGGGGCGGGGGCCCTTGTTCCGCCCCCCCACCTCCTTCACTGGCAACGATCAACCCGAGTGGGAGAGTCGGCGGCTCCTTCCTGGCCCCCAGGTCTCTGCATCGGCCCGCAGCCCAGCACTCCGGAAGCGATATCGGAGGCCTGATCGGGTGAGTGTCCATCGCCCCCCACAACCCCCCCGGCGCTGAATCCGGAGCCCCCTTCCAGCTTCCTGGGGCGCCCCTGCCCACCAGATACCTCGCCGGCTGGGGAGAGTGGTCATGTTGGGCGCCTGCCCCCCCCTAGCCGCGCAACAGCTTTCCCCAACCTCCTTCTGAAGACACCCACACGTCTCCAGCCGCCATAATATCCTGGGGCGCTCCTGCCCACTTCACCCATCAGGCCCATCACCCTGGATAGCAGCAGCCCCCTGGCACGGTGGACATCTACCTCAAGCTGAATCGACCCCTCCTCTACATCCAAGAGTGGCAAGGCCCAGATATAACCACTACAACTCTGACAACAAATACGGCGGGCGGATTTCTCGCCTCATACAGCAGATTCATCCGAAACCAAGCACCCCCCCCAAAGCGCCCCCCCCAGGGGCTCCCAGCCAGAAGAGGATCCCCAGAGCCCCAGCACTGGCAAAATGTCGAGACTCACCAAACCAGCCAAAACCGCGGACATTTCCACCATGCTTCTAGTAACAGACAAGATAAGAAAACCGGACACCTCCCTTAAACTTACCCCGCAAAAGCCCCCAGAAGAACAGGGTAACCTCGCCACCAGAGATGACTTAATGGCCTTCATGAGGGACATCAAAGCCGAAATCCGGTCCTGCATGACCGAGTTCACTACACGGCTAGAACAAATGGACCAACGACTCACGGAAACGGAACAGAGAATAGGAGAGGTCGAAGACTTGACCCAGAACCACGATGCAGCAATAATAGAAATGCGACGCGAGATCCGAGCGCTCCAGTCCAGTAATGAGATCCTCGCATTCAAGCAAGAGGACTTAGAAAACAGGGCCCGACGGAATAATCTGCGCATCCGTGGGGTCCCAACAACGATCCAAGATAAAGAGCTCCCGGAGTACATAGGCAACTTCTTCCAGGCTCTCCTCCCGCTCACGGACAAAACCCAACTCGTCCTGGACCGAACCCACAGACTACGCCCGAGACGAGGAGTAGACTCAGACGGCCCTCCGGATGTGATTACTAGAGTACACTTCTACGCTACCAAAGAAGCCATCTCGGCAATAAGCCGCTCTAAGGATGAACTGTCATTCATGAGCACCCCCCTGCAGATATACCAAGATCTCTCCCCGATCACCATACAGAAAAGGAGAGCTCTCAAGCCCTTGACCCTGTTCCTCCAGAACCAGCAGATTCGCTACCGTTGGCTCTTCCCCGCTACGTTACAATTCTCGTACCAGGGGACTCTACGCAAAATTAGCCACCTGGAGGACGCAAAATCGATTTTGCACCCGAACTCTCCAGAGGCCTCAACCACCCCCAGTCCACTCCTCCCGCCAGAGGAACCAGATCAGTCACCTCAAAGACAGCAACAACCCTGGTCTAAGGCGCAGAGACGCCGAAAGATGAAGTAATTCAGAGGTTTGCGGCTATGGTACTAAGACCGACGCCGAAGCCAAAACGAAGCATGGCAAGGCTGCGGGCCCCGAACGGCCCAGTCCCCCTCTCCAAGGAGTATGTCACCTACCCACCCTTGGAGCCGAGCCGATCTGTACGGTTCGACCCTCGACCCGTTGGCGAGGGAAACTGTTTGGGCCACGTTGGCCGTGATGGTGGCTGTGCAGAAGATCCCAGCCCCCCGCACAGTCGGAAGTTTTCCCACCCGTTTAAGTTTGCCCACCCGTTGGTGGACCCACTCAGATAAAATGTTGCCCTCCCGTTGGAGGACGCAGAAAACCCGGCTGCAGGAGGACCTAGCTAACTCGGAATCTCGAAATGAAGACTGAATACCCCCAGCCCACCCACGAGGAACAATGTCCCACCCCAGAAGGCTCCCAGGAGGCCCCCCCGCCGATCCAGAAACTAAGGTTCCTAACGCTGAACGTTAGAGGCCTCAACGCCCCACAGAAGAGGAAAATGATCCTACAACGCATCCAGAATGACGGGGCCTCCGTGGTCTTCCTGCAGGAGACACACCTGATCCCAGCGGACTTCGCAAGGCTCAGAGATCGGCAATTCCCAACGCAGTTCCTAGCTTCGAATGGAGCGAAGAAAGGTGGCACAGCTATTTTAATCGCCAAAGATTTGAAGCCTCAAATCCTAGACTCTAAACGGGACCCAGATGGCCGCTTCGTGGCGGTGAAATGCCGAGTTCTCGGCCAACTATACACGCTGATCTCAGTATATGCGCCAAATCAAGAACAAGAGGCATTCTACTCGACCCTGGAAAACACCCTTCTCCCGTTTGTGGAGGGTCAGACCATCATCGGGGGTGATTTCAACGGAGTCCCCAACCCACTAGTAGATAGATCACACCCCCCTGCCCGCGGAGACTTTGGCTTGGCGATCGCTCTGCTTAAACTGTTCCGAACCTTCGAAGTGGTGGATGCCTGGAGGATCCTCCATCCAGAGGAACGAGACTACTCATGCTACTCCTATGTGCACAGGACTTATTCACGTATAGACCTCTTGCTGACATCCCCGCAGATCCTGTCGTACACGGACGATGTCCTCATAGGCCCCAGAATCCATTCAGATCACGCACCCGTAATACTGACGCTAAGAGCCTATAACCCGGACCCGCCCCCAAGACGCAGATGGTCTCTTTATGACCCGATCCTAAATAACATGGCGACGAGAGACGTAGTAGCTAAAGCCATCAAACAGTACTTCGAAGTCAATAAAAACGAAGATACCTCCCCAGCGACGACATGGGACGCGATGAAGGCCGTAGTGCGAGGGGTGCTGATCTCTCGGGGAGCGGCCTACCATAAGCAAAAGCAACAGACCCGCCGCATCCTAGAAGACAAGGTCCTTGAGGCAGAGACGACATGTAAAGCTAGAAACTGGTCCCCGAGAACCTACCGAGTCTTGCAGACGGCACGGAGGAAACTAGAGGCTCATTACGCGGAGGACGCAGCCCAGTTGCTAACCAAGACGAAGCAGAGCTACTACGCCAGGGGAAACAAGGCAAATAAATTCCTGGTGGAAAAACTCGCAAGAATCAAGAGAAGGAACACTATACTAAGCCTCCGGGACCCTCAGGGTGCAGCCCAATTCGCAGATCGGGATAAGCTGAGAATTGCAGAAGCTCACGTAACCGAAACTATGTCAGCTACCCAAAAACCCCAGGAAGAGCAGCAGTCCTACCTGAGGGAAGCCGCCCTGCCTAAACTCTCAACTACGAGTAGGGAAGAGTTGGAGGCCCCGATCACCAGCGAGGAGATCGACGAAGCCGTTAAAAGCTTAAGAACTAGAGCCCCGGGCCCAGATGGTTTCACGTCCCGGTTCTACAAACTCTTCCGGCCTCAGCTACTAGCCCCAATGACGACCCTCTTTAACTCCTTCGCCACCTCTGGATCAACAACCCCATCAATGAAAGAGTCAATAACAGTATTAGCGCTGAAACCAGGAAAAGACCCCAGCGACATAGCGGCTTACCGACCCATCTCCTTACTAAACCTGGATGCGAATATCTACTCGAAGGTCTTGGCAAACCGATTAGCGAGGCTTCTTCCGGACATCATAGACCCAGACCAGACGGGATTTATCTTAAACAGAGCCACCACAGATAATACGCGCAGAGTCCTCGACCTGATTGAGATAGCCAGACAAGACTCGAAGAAACTCGCCCTGCTAGCCTTAGACGCGACCAAGGCTTTCGACAAAGTGGACTGGTCGTTCCTCCGCCTTACCCTGGAGTCGTTCGGCGTTGGGCCCACCTTCTTGAAGCTTACCCTAGCGAACTACCAATCCCCGACCACCCTGCTCCGAGTGAACGGCCTCCTGACTAACCCGATCTCCCTAACATGCGGTACCAGACAGGGCTGCCCCCTCTCCCCCTTACTGTTCGCTATGGTGATGGAATCGTTGGCCCAGCGGATTCGCCTTAACCCCAGAATCAAAGGCCTCCAAGTAGGCTCTACCCAGCACAAGATCGCGCTCTACGCTGACGACGTAATGCTATCCATCACAGACACCTCGCAATCCTTAAGAGCCGCCCTAGCGGAAATCCACAGATTTGGGAAGGTGTCCGGATTTGCCATTAACTTGATGAAATCGACAGCTCTGGGGATAGGATTAAATCAGGGAGATAAGGCATCCTTCAGTGCCCAGTGCGCGGTTCCGCGAAATGACACATCCATCCCCTACCTCGGAGTGCAGATCCCCGCCAACCCGGGAGACATCTATCGGATAAACTTCCCGCCCCTGATGAAAACTTTGGAAAAAGACCTAGACTCTTGGCACAAGCAGGAAATATCCCTAATAGGTCGCATCACAGCCTGCAAAATGAATCTGTTGCCACGATTCCTATACGCCTGCTCAGCTCTCCCCATCATAGTCCCTCGTCCCCAACTACAGAGACTTCAAAGGAAGATATTCGGATTCATAAGGAGGAGGAAGAAGGCCCGCATTCCACGGAAGACAATGCTAGGTGCTCCGGACCAGGGAGGACTAGGGGTCCCTGACCTCCAAAAATACCAAATGGCGGCGCAGATAGCGCATACCAGGGCCTGGACTATAACGTCAGGACGCCCCAAATGGATGGACATAGAGCAATCCCGAGTACCCCTCCCATTGCGCTTTCTTCTACACCTGTCAACCGCGCTGCGCCGGACATGGCCAGCCATACTACCCTCAACCAAGCAAACACTGAAGGCATGGGATTGGGCCCGCAAATCCAGAGGCATCCCGAGAGCTCTGGGCCCCTCAGCCCCAGTCTTCCACTATCCGGCGTTCTCTCCGGGAGCTCACCCCTCAAACTTCAAGAACTGGATCACCGGAGGCCTCTCCTCCCTAAGCCAACTATTTGAGGGGACACAGCCGCTGACATTCGCCCAATGCAAAAGTACGTTCAACCTAGCAGAGTCAGACAGGTTCGCATATTGCCAAATCAGACACTGGTGCACTCACCCCCAGATGCGAGAGGCGGCCACCAGGACCCTAGATGCCTTGGAATTAGCAGTAGCGGACCCTCCCTCCCGAGGGCGGATCTCGACGCTGCATCGACTATTCCAGGAGAACCTCCTGTCCAATAGAGCGACATACATGGCGCAGTGGGAAAAGGACCTAGGGCACCCAATCCAGGATCAAGACTGGACCGATATCTGGGCCCGCACACACTCATCGTCCTTTTGCATCACCAACCGAGAATGTGCATATAAACTGCTCATGAGATGGTACTTCCCGCCACTACAACTACACCACTTCAACCAGTCGCTAGACCCACAGTGCTGGCGTCGATGCGGCTCGCCAGGCTCCTACTTACACATGTGGTGGTCATGCCCGGTGGTGAAGGTCTTCTGGTCCCAATGTATAGCTACCATCACAGACATAACCCAAATCTCACTGCCACTGGAACCGGAGCCACTACTGCTGGGGACCCCGATCCCAGACACATACCCGAAAGCGGGCGCATCCGCGGCCCTCATCACGCAATTACTCCTAGCCGCCAAAATCACAATAGCTCGAACATGGAAGACCCCGGAGGGCCCCCTAACGGTGCTATGGTGGTTGAAAATCTGGGACATCTTCATCGCTGAGAAAGTGATGGCAGCAAACAGAGGCCGCCTCCATCGTTTCACGAACATTTGGTCGCCGGTGATAGACTATGACTCACGCTTCCCGGCCCTGACATACAAACCGCGCCTGGTGCAACAGGCCCAGCAGGCGGCAGACAGAGAACAGTCTCAGCTGACAGAGGAGCAGGCCCCGGAGGATAGCCAAACCTAGGATTTGAGGACGTAAGTCGGGAGAAGAAGGAGGAAGGCGAATCGAGACAGGAGGAGACGGGAGCGAATGAGCCCGAGACTAAGATGGGGGGTTGGGTGTTGGGGTATAAATAAGTGTATAATAATGCTGAGATAAAGTGTTAATCTGACATGCTAATGCATTCTCCTGTATGCCTACCGAAAAATAAACAAGTTAAAAAATCGAAACATTTATTACGTTTATAATTTTTTCTTTTGTCAAATATGCTTTCGATTTTCGTTTTTGTCTTGCATTAACCCCATTGCAAATTGCATACATTTAATTTTGGCTCATTCATCCCCTGCTTTTCCCCTGGATGCTATGCCTTTATTTGTCCTGCTTATGTTACTGTATGGTGTCATTATATTATTGAATGTTGCACACTCCATTTTGTTATTGTATCCTATGTTTAATAATAGCCTCAGATGAAGAGTCGTTGAAGGCTCGAAACACGTGTTAGGCTGTTGCTTGTACTAAACCTTGGACTTTAAAGGCTGTTCTTTCATACAAATCACTTGGACTCCCGATTTTTATTTTGCTATACTTGGCGCAGTGAAACTGGGACTTGTTTGTGTTGCACCCGTTCTACAAAGGGATTGATGGCCACACCTTGCTTTGCAGAGCAGTGTGCAAGAGCTGTAGATTTGTGCAGCAGCTTCTTGGGCTTCACTACATACTTTTGCAAAGCACTACTGTTTCGATTCTCAATCTGGCCAGAATGCCCACTTAGAAAGGGCAGTTTTAAAATGTTTGTGATGTAAGTTCATGATCCTTGCTCTTCTCCCACTCCATTTGGTGTGTACTGCTTTAGGAGCATATCTAAGATGAGGAATCTGTGGGAGGATGAAATCCAGTAGAAGACCAAATTACCCCTGTTAATGTTCTATTGTTGGTGTCACTTCGGGAGCCATAGGGCCTCATTACAGGGATGCCGCGCGAAATACCTTGCTGGTAATAACATTTACCAGCAGGTTTCCGCACTTGCAAACTGCAAGTTTGCCGGTGGGGTGGATGGAATTACCTCTAGCAAAGAGCTGAAGGTTATTACGCCACCCCACCAGCAAAATAGCTGGCATTACCAATGCCGGTAATGGCGGCAAATCCTCCCATGATGTCCTATGGGAATCCATGGAAGGGATTTACCGCCCTTAACGGCACTTGTAATCTGCCAGTAATTCCGGGAGACAAAGTGCCGTTAAGGGTATTACCGTTAGGTGGTGTCACACATTTACCGGCAGGATAACACCGAACCTGTAATGAGGCCCATAAATTGGAGTATTGAAGCAAGTCAACGTGGAGCTACACTATGTCCCCTGCTGAGAAAATTTCCAATGACAGCTGCTGCAGCAGATGAATATCAAAGAAGAGTAAGCTGCGGGAGGAGAATCCATCAGAAATAACATTATTGGGGGTAATTAATTTGCTCTTTAACCTTACAGATACCAATCTCATTTGTGTTGCTTAACCTTGCCCTAAGTACTGTTGTATAACTAACCTTAGGGAATGTTTTATTATATTTCTATTAGGCCGTGCATATTTTTCACTGATGTTACATTTTATACTTGGTGTAATTCATGTGTTAAAGTTAAACTAAGCCTTATTCACATTTGGTCTTTCCCCTTCTGTAATGCTAGTCGTTTTAGATCCATTCAAAAACTCCCAGCCCCTTCTATGTTACATTTGTCACCCATAGTGAGATGAGTATGCTCAAACATGGATCCCAATCTGCCTGCCTAGGGACCCAAGCTACACCTCACCAATTAGGCCCAATAAGGCTGAAACAAGTCTGGGGATGCGTGTCGTCTTGTGCAGAATGATGTGACCTGGCAGTTTGGGCTGGACTGCCTCTTAAGATGGGACCAAGCACGATTTGCATGGCAAGCTAAAAAACGTGGGGATGGAGGGTTTATTTATTGTTTGCTTGGGCGCTTATACAATAAGAAAATACTGTTTCAAAGCACCCACAGGGCAGGGAGGGAGCAAAGGTGGCAAATACATTAAAAAAAACAATATTTAAGAGCAGTGGGGGGAAAAAGGAAGAAAGGACGAACCTACTACGCCTTGTGAGTATTCACAACATGCAAATGCAGCAACAAAGAGGGCAGAGGGAGTACGTGCTGGGGAGTCCGAGCTCATGGCTGAACCACAGATGAAGTGCTAGGAATGTTGAGCGCTATTCGGCCTGGAGCAGCGGGAGGTGTAAGTGTGAACCCCCAGGGCGGAGGGTGTGCCAATGCAAGTGCTGTGGATAGACAGGAGCTGGACTGGTTTGGCGTGGGAGGTCAGGGGCCCCAAGGATGCATAAAGGCCCAGGACACCAATCGCACCAACTGTGAGATTTGCAGAGGAGAGAAGAAGGGAAGGAGCAGGTAAAGCAAAACGTCTTAAGGAGCTTCCAGAATTTCAGAATATCATGCTCAAGGCGCAGAGGGAGAGGGAGGCTGTTCCATAGGAGGGAGCCAGCTGAGGAAAACAAACAACCACCTGCCCTCTGTTTAGCAAAACGCTTTACACACAGGGTTGGAGCCAGCGGAGCGTAATGGTCCAGAGGGAGAATATTTAGTAAGATAAAGTTGAAGATGATGTGGTCCCCAGGCCCAGACAGCCTTGTGGATGAATTTAATCCGTGCATGCAACCAGGAGCCAGGGAAGACATTTAGTGCAGGAGAGATGCGTTCCATGGGCTTAAGGCCAAGATAAGTCTTGCTGCCCTATTCTGGATTAGCTGGAGGGGCCGCAGAGTGGAAGATGGTAGATTCAGGAGGAGACTATTGTAAAAGTCAAGCCTAGAGAGAACCAGGGCTGGGGTCAGATTGAGCCTCTGCGGGGAAAGTGAGAAAAGGGAGAATTCCTTTGAGAAGGAAGAGCTGAAAGTGGGACTTCTTGGCAATGTCCTGAGTGTGAGGGAGGAAGGAGGGAGAGGAGTCGAAGATGACGCCAAGGTTTCTCACTTCAGAAGAAGCGCAGTGGGAGAACCCAATGAGGAAGGTCAGAGTGAAGGGAAGGAGGGAGCAGGGGTCCCGATGGGAAGGATCTCAGTTTTACAGGCAGTTTTACAGGCAGAGATTGTTGGAGATGCACTAGGACTGGATGGTAGATGGGCAATCGGGGATGATGGAGGGTGCAAGAGAGTCAGCAGGGAGTTTGAAAAAGAGCCTTGTGTCGTCTGTGTAACACTAGAAGTTGGCAGAGAAGGAGGAGATGAGGCGTGTAAGCAGAGCAAGGTAGATGTTAGAGCCAGGGGGAGAGGATAGAACCCTGGTGGACACCACAGGTTGAGAGGGAAGTAGGAGAGGAGAAGGTGCGCAGGATGACTTGGGAAGAGTGGTCAGTGAGGAAGGATGTCAGCCAGTCCAGTGCCCGTTCTGAGATACCAAGGGTATCGTGGAGCCTTTGAATGAGGATGGAATGGTTGACTGTGTCAAAGGCAGAGAAGAGATCGAGAAGGCTAGGACAGCTGGGGAGTCCAGAGATGCGAGCAGCTATTCACGGTTGTTCAGAATAGCAGTTTCCGTGCCTCTGGATGCTCGGAATCCAGATTGATGGTCGGTGTGTGTTGAGTCTGGGAAAAGCCAGCTTCTGCAGTAGCTTCCCCAGGAAAGGGGTGATGGAAATAGGGCGATAGTTGGCTGGATAGGTAGGGCCTGCTCCAGGTTTTTTCAGGAGGGGGGGCACAAGGGAGTGATTGAGGGAGGATGTGAAAGATCCAGTGGCAAAAGAGTGGCTGCAGAGATCAGCGAGTGCAGGGGCAAGAGAGCCAATGTTGTCCTTGATGGTTCTGGAGGAGCAAGAGGAAACCTGTTTGGAAAATACCTTCATGGAGCAGACAACTCTGGTGACTTCTTCAGGTGTGACGGGAGAAGGCGGAGAGAGAGGAAGGAGAAGGGTGAGCAGCCGTAGGAGGCAAGGGCATGAGGTAGGGGTTGGGCTGGAGGGTAGCAAGGGTGCTCAGGATGTCCAGAGTTTTAGTGGTAATGTGTGAGGCCGGTGCGTTGCAGAGGGCCTGGGACAGAAGAGGGGAGGAGGAAACTGCAGAAGGGTTGGCTAGTTCCCTGCAGGTTTTAAAGAGTTCAGCCGTGTTGTTGGATGCACCTGATACCCGTGCCAGAATGTGGGCCTTTTTCTTGGCACAGATGGAGAGTCTGTATTGCCTTTGGAGCAGGCGGCAGGTCAGTTTGTCAGAGGGTGATGCTGAGGTTTGTCACTTCCGTTCCACAGCTATGCACTTGCGTTTCAGAGCTGCAAGTTCAGAATCGTACCAGGTGTTACGTTTGGAGGTGGGTTTCAGGCAGATCCTCGTGACTGGTGCAAGAATGGCAAGGGTGTTGGTAATGGCCAAATGGAGATTGCTGAGAGCAGAGTCGGTGGAAGAGTCTGGGGGTGGGGAAGAGGTGGGTATGACGGTGGGTGCAAAGGCAGCAGCTGACGCTCGTTTCATCGGACAGACGTTTGTGAACGAGGTTGTTAGGGCTTTTGGAGGGGCGGTCAAAGGGCCAAGGGGGACTCAGGTGCGAGGAGAGAATGGTCTGACCAAGAGAGTGGATGTACCAGAGGGGCAGAGCGAGTGAGGTCAGAATGGATGAGGGCGTCCAGAGTGTGTTCAGCAGAGTGGGTTGGGCCAGAACGGAAAATGAAGAGGGATATAGATGTGCAGAGGTCAAGGAAGAAAGTGGATGCTGTGACAGGAGAGTCCAATTGGATGTTGAAATCACCCATGCGGGGGAGATTAGAGGTGGTTGAGAGCATGGAGGAACAGAAATCAGCCCATTCATAGAGGAACAGGGTGGTAGTGCCAGGAGGCCTGTAGATGCTGGCAATGGTCAGAGAGGAGGAGGGAGAGATGACCAGCTTGCAGACAGGCTCTCAAAGGAAGAGTAGAGCTGGGTGGGTATTACTGAAGAAGGAACCCTCTCAGGGAAGATTAAGGCAACCCTACCGCCAGCACGGTGTCAGGCTTTCCAGGAGGTGTCAGGCTTCATTTATCTAATGATATATGATACGATATTTATAACGTGCTTAATACCCAGAGGTTTCTAAGCGCAGACCTGGGGATGGAACCTGTGGTGCTCCGTGTCGGCTTGCATCCAAGGCAAGCACGTTGCCCCTGAGCTATCCTCCTGAGACAATGAATGAAGCCTGACACCAAGTGCAATATTTACACCTCTATTTTTGACAATCTTAAAATCATTTGTGATGAGAAATGTAGTGACTCAGTAATTCTGAATGAATATGAGATCCTAAAAGATAAATTAACCCCCCATATCTCAGTCCCTGCAAGGGTAATTAAAAAGAATGCCCTAAGTAAGCCAGGATGGTACGATTGTGCATGCCACTCAGCAAAACAAGAAATTGTACAATGTATAAATTCCCTTTTGGGGGTAGACAGGCTGAAACTGCATAAAAACCTGACAAACTACAAGAAGAGAGAGTTTATTCAGCGGAAATGGTGTGCCCTCCAGAATGCCCTTCAATCCAGGGATTATCCCCTCTTCTGGAAGTTGGTTTCAGACAAAGATATGAATGGGGATCCGTCTCTGCAGTATTGTATTAGCGAGCAAGTTTGGTGGTTGTATTTCTCTTGGTTATATTGGGACTCTGCCCCGTCCCCCCGTCCCTTGACTTGTGTTTCTATTCCCCCTTCTGCTCATTGTACCCTGTTGGTGACAGTAGATGAGGTGGCGGTTGCTCGTAATTCTTTAAAGAATGGTAAAGCTGCAGGCCCTGACCTTATTCCTGTAGACCTGCCAAAGGAAGAGGTTTACATCTTGGCCCACGTCCTTTGCAAGGTTTTCCATGCTATTCTGTGTGAGGGGGAAATCCCAACTTCTTGGTGTTTGGTCGCATGATACTACCAATGTATAAAAAAAAGTGGAAGAGATTCCCAGGGTAATTACTGCCCGATTTCCCTCTTGGATAGTGCTGGAAAGTTATTTTGTAAAGTTATTTTAAAACAACACCTAGAATGTGCGTATAGGGAATGTATAATCAGTCATTTACAAGCTGGCTTTAGGGAAAATGGGTACAATAGACCAGTGTTTTATGTTTTTCTTGTTAATCCAAAAATATACAGTCCTAAATAAATGTACATATATGTGGTATTTTTAGACTTATGGACTGCGTTCGACTCTGTTTCTAGAGAGACTCTTTGGCAGATACTTTTAACCCGAAAGGCCTCAATCAATTTGATCACTATAATACGTCAGTTATATTCAGCAAACAAAGCCAGTGTATGCTATGGGCTGGGAGTAGAGTTGACACAATCCTTTGATGTCAATATAGGTGTTAGACAAGGCTGTGTCTTGGCCCCTCGCCTGTTTAATATTTATATTCAAGAGATTGTAGATGTTTTATTGAGAGAGTGTCAAGAATGTCCCAAGATGGCATCTGATAAATATTCAGCATTATTTTACGCATATGATGCGGTTTTGATATCCACAACTCCTCAAGGTTTGATAAAGTCTTTTTCTATTTTTTTAACAGATTTAATTAGCTGCAACTTTACCTGAATATTGACAAATCCAAGCTAATGGCATTTAACCCATAATTTTCCAAATGTAAGCTTGTGAGGTTAAGAGTGAAGGGTTTGCCGATTGAGCAGGCTAATCATTTCTACTGTTTGGGGTTGAGATTTCAGGAGTCCGACGGATGGGTAGCACAGATAAACAAATCTGCCAATACTCTGAAGAAAGTAAGTGGAGCTATATTGTCTTTTTACACAAAACATGGTAGTGGAGCTCTCTCACCAGCCTTGGACTTGTAACATAAGCAAGCCCTGCCTGTTGCATTGTATGGTTCAGAACTGTGGAACTATGGTGATGTTACTAAGTTGAGCACTTATGAACATACATTTTTGGGAAAATTGATGTTGCTCCCTCCTACTGCCCCCTCAGCTCTGGTTTATCTGGAGCTTAATAGTATTTCGGTTGCTTCTCAGATTATTACCAAACCGGTTATTTTCTGCGCCAGATTGTGGAAACAACATGGCCTCAAAAGGTACCGGGATACACTGCTCCATCCTATGGCTTTGGAGGGTGGTAAAAGTTTAAAATGGTTGTTGCATGTTAAGATTGCTCTTCAAAGCTTAGATGCGATTGATCTGTGGGAAAACGCCTGCGTTTCGACTCCACCGATGAATAAGAATTTAAAAAACATTGTAAAGCTGAGAGCTAGTGAATCACTAATAGTTCATGCTGCTAATCTCAAATTGGGCCCTGAATATCTTGAATTTAGGATGCAATCAGGATTTAAAACGTATCTGGACGTAATTTTTCCCCCACCTGAAAAATTGTTCTACATGGTTTTTAGGCTAGGTATAATTCCTGTGGCTTCCTTTACCCAAAGTCTGAGGGAATCTAACACGAGCCTGTGTCAATTTAGTTCATTGCTTAAGTCCACATGTAGTTTTTGCAACTGCTCATTACATTTATAGGGCATGGTTGCTAAGATTTAAGACTCTGAAACAGACTAGTCCTAACTCTGAAGATGGTTGATGTTTAGGCTAGGATGCGAGATTGTCTCTCCCTGCCTTTTATCTCCAAGTGTTTCTTAATCGGGACTATGTTGGTTTTGGCATAGATATTATGTAGAAAAGGGCTGGAGAACCACTTTGTAACCCAGCGCTTTTGAGCATTCAAATTTTTGTCTTATATGAATGTTCGTATTTTATGCATGGTATATCATATGCCCTCCCATCGAATTTGCCCTTCCTATTAGGCTTTGATATGTTTGTTTTAATGTACAACATTAATGGGATGTCTTTTTTTAAATAAAATTGTATTAGAGAATGTTATCATGTTAAACTAAAAATAAATACAAGCAGAATATTATTGTAAAATAGTAGGCGCTCATTGGCTGAATTATACACAATGACACTTTGACTGTAGGCATTGCTATTGTTCTATGCGTCAGGATGCATAATTTGTAGTTACGAATAAATAAAAGGCCTTTCCTAAAGGGAATTTGGAGTGTTGACGAAAAGCATGTGCTGATGTCTATGCTGTTGAGGGAGGAGAGATAATGAGATCATTGGTGACAGGATTGATAATCTAGCTCCTGCTGCAGCTCGCTTCTCAGGCAAGAGTTCTACCCTCTGGTCACCCAATGCTCTGGCAGTGATGCATGTCCGACGAGTGCCTATGGACTGACTCTCATTTATGATGTCATGATTGCAGGCCCAGACCTTCCTGACTGATGACAATTTTACTGAAGGTGCTGGTTAACCTTTGCCCCCTATTTCAATTGCAAATGCAGACAAGAGTCACAGGGAGAGAACACATGAGCACCAGCTAATCATACATTTTGACTGATTGTCGGAGACCATTGGTGGCGTTCAGATTTTTCCTGGGAAAGAACAGTTTGAATACTAAGTAAGAGTTATTATCAATAATGAGCAGAGTAAAACAATAATAGCAGATTTGGTGGCTGAGATCGCATACTATCAGTTAAATGGAAGTCCAGACTGCTTCAGAGTATGTGTTAGGGAGGGGGCAGATGAGCAGTGGCTAATCACACTCGATCCTCTGCTAGATACTCCATATTGCTTCTGTTGTGTGATTGTGGTTTTCATTCTAGATTGGCAAGAGCAAATACTATTTAAGGAAAGGAGCAGAGTTGCCCCAGAAAAATGATACTTCTGAAAAATTGTTTATGCTTGAGCAAATTGCGGGAGTTACTCGAACCATAAAATTAGGTCTCCATCTGCTGGAGAAGTCTGCAGGGAGGAAAAACATTTTGTGTATATAGACTCAACTGACCTCTGTGAAATACTGTTTTTACCTGATTGCTTCCCTGAAATGGACATGAAGTAAAAGTGCATTGGTTGACCAAAGGAAATATATATGAATTCCATCTGACGATTCCCTTATACAGTATCGGTCCCATATGAGCATTGGTCATCTTGGAGGAATTGAATTGGAGACTTCTTTGGATTCAGACCCCACCAATTCCCCTAGGATAACGGTGCCCTGCCTGAATATGCATTCCAGGTTATAAGTGCGGAGGCCAAAACAGGATGCACAGAGGTCTAGACACAAGTGGGATTTTTCACAGTAAGTACCTCAAAAAGGAAAATAAAATTAACAAGAACTAAGGCTCTTGATCTGGGTGTGATGGTATCTCACATCTTCTATTGGTGTTGCAGGTTTCCCATGGGTTCCCAAACCCTTTCATCCAACCTTGTCCCCCACAGGTGATCAGTCTCCTGGTTAGTAGCACAGTTTCCTTAACCAGCTATTGATCAAACCAAAGTGTCCATGTTTTCTGTAATATGGGACAAAAGGTCGCAATTGCGAGGGTGGGCCTCTAATCACCTTAACCCAAAGCAGGCCCAACACTTAAGAGGCAAGAGCACATTTGTGGGTAAAGCAAGTTTATTGTACAATCGTCCAGTGAGGGGCTTGATGACACTGTAGAGTCAAACTAACCAGAGTCTCTCTGAACCACACAAGTTGACACATTATATACATTTTTGCAACAGTTAAAACACTCCCAAATGTTGTATTACAAGCCATCCCCCACAGTGTTTGGTCAAGACCTATAAAAAAAAATCCAATCTTTCTCCAATTCTCCTGTTCTCATTGGTCACGATAATCTTAACTACCATCTTCAGCTCATGTGTAAAACACACCCTTTTTCGGATTTGTCCATGGTGTGTCGGGACATCATCACATAGCTACACATCGATATACAAACATAACTCATTACAAGTCCCAGCTGGCCTGAGACCTTTTAACCCTAAATATAATTGCACATGGTTTGCAAGAGTACTTCAAACAGCATGAAGACGGGAAAAAAAAAGAGGTTCCGCTTGAAATGGCGATAACCATCTCACCAACCTGGACTTACTGGTGTCATTGGAAAATTTCTAATCTAAACGACTATCAATTCAACACGTATGCTCTCTGGTCACATCCTAAGAAAACAATCGAAACCTGTGACTTATTGGTCACTATGGCTTCGAGCGTCACTTCACCCCAAGTTTATTGTAGGTCAAAGCAAATGGCTGTATCCCCCTGAACAATAAATAACAAACTCCCATGCACTTAAAAAGATTACATCAGCCTTCTGTCATACCGCCAGGCCATAAAAACCCTGGGCCGGCTTGTTGGCTTGACCGTTTGCTTAATAAAGCTGTTAATCATTACCTCTCCTTCAGCCTCCAACCCTGCAATACTAGTTTTCTCTAGTCACTTAAAATTCACCTCGCGAACCCCTGACTGCAGAGTCTAATCAATTTATAAAAAGAGCACACTATGTTTAGATTTGTGAATTCCCTATATGTGTATATCGGTGCATGCATGTATAATAACTGTCAAGTCTTCTTCACAATGGCTTTTTCGTGTCCCCTTCCCCGCACGTGCATTATGAAACTCATCGACCAAGCTTCTAGTCACTTCGTAGCACGCCATATTTAGATTGTGTTTATATTTCATTGGCGATTTTCAAATTTATCTTGCTGCATTTGTGCAAATCTAAAATGTATCAATTTACACACAAAGTAACACTAAAACTAACGCATCCCATTCACATTAACTAGACTGAATACATATAAAATTGCAACTTCGTGCCAATTTTGCCGCACCCCCAGTCACAACTATGGCGCATGCAAGGTGAACCCCTCCTCCTCAGTGGCACCTTTCCTGACCACCCCAACATTCCCCACCCCCTTTAGTTAATACTTTAACTAATAAACCAAATTATTGGTCTTTAAATACATCTTCTCGGGGAAAGACCCCACAATCATCTCTCACATTGGTCCCAATATGGGCATACGCCTTCGCTGGACAAAGCTAACTTGTCCCCCCGCAATCTACCCGCTGCTCCTCACAATTATCCCAACTTGGTGGTGTACACAAGAAAACGTCAGTCTAAGTACCCATGTGATATGAAATGGCAGAGGTTCTAGCTTTGGACAGGGTCAGAGTCATCATGACAGGTGCTTTTGATACCTGGGCAGAACACCATTAAGAGCATTTAACGTAACAAAAGTGCTGCAGGATTGTTTCCCATGTGGTCTGAGCTGTGTGACAGTCTGTCACTGCTTCGAACTGTGAAGGAGGAGTAAAGCTACAAAATCTTGCCTCCGTAGCGGAGCACTGTGGGAGTGTTTTCTGTGTTCCCCAGGATCTCTTGTCCTCTGTGGTGTAGTAGGCTATCCAGCTCGGACCTCCAGGGAAGTCCCAAGAATTCCTTCTACCTGCAAGATTACAGGCTGTTCTAAATGAGAGTCCTCTGGCTGGAGGCCAAAAGGCTATTGGCTCCCAGACAAACAGACGATAGAGATCTGTTTTGACTCTCCTGTCCACTCAAACTTTGAACCTCGGTTAACTTGTGGCTGTACCGATTGAAGCTATTGCCCAACAAGGAGTGCTGGAAGTGATACCTACTACGGCTAACATGACTCAAGAATCTGCTATGTCCTCCCGCCTTCCACAAACAAGACGCCAAGTGCAGCGCCATGAGAATGGTAGGGTGCCGTCCACTAGCAAGCCGGAATCATCAACTACCGTTACTCATGCGGCCCTTTCAAACTGGCTTGAAAGATGCAGACTAAAACCAAAAAAGTGATGGGTGGACAAAAAAATAGATGTTATGAAAGATAGGGTTAAAGGCGCTCTCAAGACATTCAGAGATGGTGCGAAGGGTGTTAACAGATTAACAGGAATTGAGGAAATCTCTAATACTGCTCCTCTGTTGATCCATTATTATCACAATCTGTATTTGATCCCTCTAAGATGATCCATCCAACTCGGTCATCTTTGTCTTCATTGTCTCTTGATGATTGAATATTTTCACCAAAACGAATCTGGAGCCAGCTAATCCATTAAACTCCACTGCGTTTCAAACCCACTGCAACAATATGTCAGCATTAACCATCTTTCTGGCTCCGTTTTTAAAACTGTATGAAATAATCAACAAAAATATTAACAATCAAGAGACTATTAGCTATGATCCACTCAAAAATGATATATGTAGAATCATTCATTAATTTTGCAAACAAGAATGGATCATGAAGCAGCAGTTTCCTCTCGGCTACGAAAGAAGCTCCAAGAATCACTTGAATTGGAATGTGCAGACAAAAAAGGTATACTAGGATCACTTTTGGAGGTCCTAAAGGGGGGGGGAAAGCAGTCACAACCAGAGCCTTACAGTTTTGCACCATCAAACTGATGATCATAGCTCCAAAATAATAAAAATAATTGAACGTTATACTCCGCCTCTCTCTAAATCAACCAGCCCAAGAGACCAAATTGCTCAGCTCCCTAGTGCGATACACGTAGAAGAACTGCAGTCCTTAAATGAAAGACAACAGATTCTGAAAGAGTACCCTGTAGTCCGTCATCAAGAATAATGAAAGATGCCAATCGAGATCCAACTAATCCAGAAGATGATGGGACCTTCCTTACTCAGATGACGGTCAAATGAATCTGGCAATAAACCATTTTACCTGACCACTCTTATCCTATATTTCAAAAGAGAAAGAAAAGAAAATTACTTAACAAAAATGTCAAAGATGGATTGCAAATAAGGAAAACAAAAAACGTCCAACAAGGGAAAAGAGGTAAATCTAATGAAGCAAGGAAGTTCTTGCGCAACTTATCAAGCCCACTTTATCCCCAAAGCTAATACCAAGTAAGAAAAATAAGTCTTTGACTCATCCTGAACCTCATTCAAAATGGAGACAATAAAAACTATTTTAATACTGACAAAGCTGTTGTGAGTGATGATCGAGATGAACAAGACTTTCTGAACTTTTCTACTTAAATGGTGGATGATGGACTGGAAGAAATGGGGCTCTTGGGGTTGGAAGAACAAGAACAGAACTTGACTGCGATGGATACAGAGATGGACGAAATGGAAGTTTCTTCATCCAATGACAAGTCACCTTTTCTAATTTTTTGAGATGCAATAAAACGGGTCCTAGCTCAATTACTGACAAGAAAGAGCTTGGGTGTAACATCCTGCTCTTGGAACATTTATTACCAACAGAAGGTGGTTTAGTCTTAAACCAGTACAACGTTTTGAGATTATTCCATCACATCCCTTTTATTACGTTTCATCAACAAAGATATAAAGATTGGAGAATTTGTTAATGAGTCCCAACTAGACATGGTGATTCTCCACCTAAACTCAAACTTGGTCAAAGCCTCTTTGCTAGAAGTTGCCCCTTTGCTCCTCCCATTGGGGTTTGAACTAGGTGAATTTTTGGCCAACATCCGGTCTATAACACAAAAGTCACAAGAAACAAATGAGTTGGTCATAAAAAAATAAATCGCAGAGGTCGATAACTACTACTGGTCTAAACCTTGGGGGGAGTATCAAATTTGCTATTTGTGGCTATTGAGGAAGATTTGTATGTTTCTGACTTCAATAAAAACTGCCCTTTTAGTTGTACGAACAGATCGGATCGAAAGGTTAGAGAAGAGCCCAAAAACCCCAGAAGACCATTTAAACACGACTAGTCGTCCTGGATGGCAGAGGCTCTTACCCAATAAAACAAATAACATCAAGAGGTACCTAAATGACAGGATTGGGTTATTGGCTCATGGAATACCCAAGGTTTCACTCACTTGTTCACCGATTGTGAACTTCAATTCGACAATTTTGATGTCTTATACTTGCAGGAAGAGTAGGCTGCAGCACCACGGCGACCATGCCTTACAATGGAGAGCCACAATCATGGCTTTCCCCCTCCCCCTATCGGGAGTAAAATTTGTGCTATGGAGGGAGTTGTTTCCAGTCCCCTGCAAGAGAAATGAAATGCGAAAAATACAAGTACCAGAATCCTTAGAGACACTAAAGTCAATTAACTTGCTACACCTGAAAAGGAAATGAAGACACGCCTGAAAAGGAAAAGAAGCACAGCCTCCCTGAAGATTGATGGAGTCATGAAAACGTGCGTTTGGAGGAGAAGTCAATGTAGGAAAACTTGACTGGCAACAGAGTGCGTGGCCTGTCACTATTTCTTAACAATTATGTTCCAGGAGTCCCAGGCTCAAAAGGCTGCAGCACCAGGGCGACCATGTCTTACAATGGAGAGCCACAATCACGGCTTTCCCCCTCCCCCTATCGGGAGTAAAATTTGTGCTATGGAGGGAGTTGTTTCTAGTCCCCTGCAAGAGAAATGAAATGCAAAAAATACAAGTACCAGAATCCTTAGAGACACTAAAGTCAATTAACTTGCTACACCTGAAAAGGAAATGAAGACACGCCTGAAAAGGAAAAGAAACACAGCCTCCCTGAAGATTGATGGAGTCATGAAAACGTGCGTTTGGAGGAGAAGTCAATGGAGGAAAACCTGACTGGCAACAGAGTGTGTGGCCTGTCACTATTTCTTAACAATTATGTTCCAGGAGTCCCAGGCTCAAAAGGCTGCAGCACCAGGGCGACCATGTCTTACAATGGAGAGCCACAATCACGGCTTTCCCCCTCCCCCTATCGGGAGTAAAATTTGTGCTATGGAGGGAGTTGTTTCCAGTCCCCTGCAAGAGAAATGAAATGCGAAAAATACAAGTACCAGAATCCTTAGAGACACTAAAGTCAATTAACTTGCTACACCTGAAAAGGAAATGAAGACACGCCTGAAAAGGAAAAGTAACACAGCCTCCCTGAAGATTGATGGAGTCATGAAAACGTGCGTTTGGAGGAGAAGTCAATGGAGGAAAACCTGACTGGCAACAGAGTGTGTGGCCTGTCACTATTTCTTAACAATTATACTTGCAGGAAACCTGGTTGCAATCTACACCTATTCTTGATGTTTATAGTTTATATTTTAATCCAGTTTACAAGGGTGCCATGGGTAGACGCTCTTTGGGGCTCCTTACATTAGTGAGGAACGGGTCTCGGTTAGTTGTAGCGACAACTTGGAATTTCAATCCATTTACCCAAGCTATATTATTAGAGTTCGATGAGGAGGCACACAGAATTCAAAATTGGGGATAATTCTAAATCTGTATTAAAATCCCGTCCAACAACTTTGTGAATTATGTGATGAACATCATTGATAACTACATTATCCAAGCAAATGCCCCATTTATTTTAATATGTGGAGACTTGAATATTCCCTGTATCAATTTAAAAAAGGCCAGATCATCACAGATTTTGGCATCACTATTAATAGGGGGCCATGAAAGAGCAGCAGGATGGTCCAACCCAATGCATATGAGAGATTTGCCTATGTTTAATGAGCAAACCAAGGGCGACATCCCAAGTAAATTTACTTGCGGGTCATCAAAAGTCGGGCGGTAGCCCTTAAATGCGGTGGTAATGCTTTTACTGCCACATTTAAGGACCCGCCAAATCACGAGTCTGGCAACATTTACCCCTAGCTCCAAGCTGGGTGTAAATGCACTGGGAAAAATGCCAATTTTCGGTCGCAATTAGCACAGTGCTATTAGCGCATCCTAATTGTTCCAAAAATGCCCCATTGGGTCCAGCGGGGAATACCCTTTACCGCCCAACCCTTGATCCGGTGGTGGTAACGCTATTCGCGCAACTCGTGATGAGGCCATTGGTCTAATGGTGCTCAGTTTGGAGTTCTAGATATTTTTTTTGTTCCTGGGAATATGATTAATGACGTAAAGACCCTGGAGGTGATTGAAATGGAAACGAGCGACCACTCCTTATTATGGTTGATTGTAGTGCAAAAACAAAATTGAGGACAAAACGATGGTCAGCAAATTTAGAAATTTCACAAGTTAGAAATAGGCTGCACATAAAACTGCAAGATGTAACTTCCTTACTGGCTAAATACAACAAGAATCTGGAAGACATCAACTAGGAATTAACTATGTTCTGTTATTGCTTGACTTTATAGAGACAGACACCGATCTTTTCTCCTAAAAATAGTTATGATAAAGAGATTGTAATAGCAAAAAAAACAGCATTTATGTGTATCAGATCGTACAAAGAATGAATTTAAAGCAAAATTGCCAAGGAAGAGAAAAAATATAAAAACTGTTCATTTCTCATAGTGCTCAAATGTTACACAAGGAAGTGAAATTGATGCTAAATGACAGAGAAAAAAAGACTAGACAAATTTGGCAGATGACCAATAATAAAACGACAAACAACCCCTCAATCAGTGCTCTTGACGCACGTTGTCACAGAGGCGAACTGGATCAGATTTTTTGTAAAGCAGTTTGGCCCTGTGGACGAGATTAAGAACTCACCATTCATGAAAGCTAGCTATTTCCACTGGAAAATAATGATCTAGACATTTTAATGAAAAAAGCAAATCCACTGAGAGCTCCGGGTCCAGATGGCCTAACGAACAACATGATTAAACAGGCCCCTGAAGCATGTATCCCTTTCATTGTTAACTGTTTTAGCCAGGTGATGCAGTTAGGGGATGCCCCCGAGTCCTGGAGGTCAGCAATAATAGTTCCCATATTCAACAGAGGCAATAGGGCAGATCCTAACAACTATTGCCTCTCCTGGACATCTTGGGTAAGTTATTTGCAGCGGATTAGATTAAACTCCCAGGGCCTACTGACTAAGGAGATCAACACTTATAGAGGACTGAGGCAGGGATGCCCCCTGGACCCAATCCTATTTAATCTATTTTTATCGAATTTGAATGAGACTTTGGAACTAGCCCGGCCTTCCCCCCCTAAAATTAATGGTCAGCATTTGGCTTGGATTCTCTATGCTGATGATCTAGTTATGATATGATATGATAGTTTATTTATATAGTGCCTATACACAATGTGTTTCAAAACGCTTCAAGGCAAGGGAGGGAACAAGGGAAAATACAATGACATTCTTACAGGCCATGAACAATAAAAATGTGAAATTAACTATCGTACTCGGCCTGGCAACATTTCAGATAGTGCATGAGCTAAGACATAGATAAGGAAGCGAGGGGGAGAGTGGGAAGGAAATGGAAACAGACAGGCGACTACCATACTAGGCCTGACGACATTTCTGGTTTGAGCCGGAGATTAACAAAAGGTGAGGGAGAGGGGTGCAGAAAGGGAGGGGAGGAACAAAACAAGCGACTAATGTACTGGACCTGACGACATTTCAGATAGTGCTGGGGGGGAACAAGTAGTGGAGGGGAGGAGACAAACAAGGTTGCTATAACACTAGTCAAGGACAATTCTGATAGAGTAAGTGAATAGAAGTAAGTAAGGGGAGGAGAGGAGGAGATAGGAAAAGGGAGAGGAGGAGAGAGCAGAAAGTGAGCAGTGAAAAAGTGGAGAAGCAAGAGTGGAAAGCAAATACAATTGCAGAAGTCAGTAGTAACACATAATGTTGCGAGAGAACAGCAAATACAAGTCAGGATTCAAGATGAAAATGGGAACAGCATGATTCAGGACCACAAAATGCAGGGGAAGTCCAGCATGAGAGTTGAGAGAAGGTGACGCACCGTGAGTCAATGAAGTCCATAAAAGTCAAATCCAAGAATTGGCAAAAGGCGTTGATGGTGAAACCAGAATGTAGCAGTACAGACTCCTGCAGAGGTAGGAATTCGGGGGAGGAGGGGGAGGATAATGACTGATCAAACCCCCATAGGTCTACATCAAAGGTTACACCGCCTACAAGAATATCTGGTTAAACATTTTCTAGAGATAAACACTGGAAAAACAAACATTTTGATTTTACGTTCAATGAGGGGTAAGCAAAAAACTTCTCTTTAGATGGTATCTGGGTTGAGATAAACTTAATCAAGTAAACACAATGACCTACTTGTCTACGTGTATAACTTCTAGCACAAATGATGATCCTCGACAATTGGAGAGAAGAGCCAAAATGAAAGGTTTGACTGCTCAGGGCACGCTGATGAACAAAAATTATGGACGTTTTTCTGCTTTCCCTGTGTTGACCTTCTACAAATCCAAAGTGATCGCTATTCTAATATATGGCGCTAAGGCCTTTCTATCCCTTTCATGGAAAATCTGGGCACATTTCGGAGAAGGGTATTGTGTTTACCAAAGGGAGTACCCACATCTGTTATTAGATATGAATTAGGTCTAACATCAATCTGTGCAGCAATGGTATGGAAGGCCCTCTCATTGAAACAAACATGTATTATGTCTGAGATCCCTCTCCCTTACCAGAGATTCATAACGGATAATGCAAAGGGAAGTTTCAGCTTTTTTGAACAATGGAAATCAAAATGTTTGGCTATCCTAGAACACTTAAAAACCACACAGGAATTGTTAGAGACTACTCTGGGCTGTGGGGGGTGTCAAGCAGAAACTATGTCAACAGGACCGGATATCGACCGATTTTAACCAGAAATAAATATAGGTAACACACATACCTAAGAAAAGAAGTTTGGGCATATAATACTCTCCCAAAAATACTTCATTACATTTCTGAGCCCCTTCTGTCGCTACCAATTCATGAGATTTTGTATGAATTTATACCCCACAAAGCAAATTTCATTGGCTCGAAAACAACAAGTAGTGGACTTTAGATGTAGATTCTGTGCTGCAGAGGGAAAAGTGGAAACTCTAACTCAACATATTTCAATAACCTTGGAGTGATAACATTTTTAAATGAAGTTTTTAATCAAAAATATGAATTTGAATTTGTTGTCAATATTGTGATATGGTGTAACGCTCACCTGATACCCACGGGGACGTCACTCAGCCTGTTTTGACCCATTATGACCTTGAACCCTTCCCTGGAGTCTACTCGACTGGAGACTGGGCCTTGTTTTCTTGGAAAGTGTGCTTCCCGTCCTGCTTTCAGCGCATGGGCGCGTTGATTGATGCGGGCTCGTTGCTGCCTAGTTACTTCACTGGCATGAGTCTGACAGGTAAGTATAATGAGTCTTTTGAACAGTTCTCTAACTTCGTGGCTTTCCTTCCTTAGATGATGGACGGCGTCCGGGGATGGCGACGTGCTGCTGAGATGAGTAGCGCTGAAGGTGAGTGAGAGCGTGATGCACGATGCAACCCTTTCGTATTTGTATTGAACTGAGTTCTTTTTCTGTGTCTTTTAGGTGCCGCAATGTTTTCAGCGTAGATGCCGGTTATGAAGAAGAAATGCAGTGAGTAAGCGCGGTATGCGGCGCCTCTAGATGTTTCCACGCTAACCTGGAGTGTCTTTTCCCTCTTGCAGATGGATGAGAAGTTCCGGAGACAGAGTTCCCCCAGAGCGGCTGGGATTCAGATAAGCGTTTGAAGCTCGTACAGTCTTTAAAAATAAGCGAAGATTTGCTGAATGCTTACTAATGCCTTTTTTCTGTTCTTTTCCCTTTTCCTTAGGAAGCGGCGTGCTGGGATGGGAATGACACCGCCGAAGATGCCCGCAGAACAGAAGAAGCGATGATTGATGAGCAGAAGCGCCGCAAGGTAAGGCTGTTCCTAACAGTGTTCTTGTTCTTGCAGGAGCTCAGCGCAGAAGAAAGATGCAGGCCTACTGGATGGAGACCGATCCGAACACGGTGAGTGTCACGCTGCAGGTGCAGAAAACACAAAGCATGTTTCTCAGCCTGGGCGTGGCTTAAATAGTCTCTGGGTATCCCAGGTGTCTCTGGGCTGAACCACACCCAAAAGACTAGACTGCACATGCAGTTCTGGGAACCGAAATATGTGGGGCATCCATCTTGTCCCCATCAATGCACTACAAGTCCAATCCCCAATGTTATCCTAAGGGAGTGAGTGAGTCTGGTGCCACAAGCGCCAAGTCTGACTCCAAGTGGGTCTTTGGAGGGATGGAGAGGCCCTTAGGGGCCATGTAGGTGATCGTGGCCTGGCTCCAGCCTGACATCTTGGAGGGCTGGGGACATGAGGAGCAGGAATCATGACATATGGATACCAAAGCCTTTCAGATTTAGATATTTACTGAGAATGGTAGATTTCACCAATGTATTTTAGGAACAAACATATTGATATTGGTTATGCCATTTTTTGTTCATGTATGTATAGATAAAGGTTTGTAATAAACCAAACATCTCAATACAAATATAAAATAAAAAACAAAATAAGGAAAAAGGCAAACATTGCTATTAGATATTTCAAAGCTAGACCTATCCAAGACGGTACCCAAGAAAAAAGAGAGTCCAACCAAGAGTCCTTTATGATTCCTGCCTCGTTCTCCATGATCACTCTGAGCTTGCACAAGGCAGCAACAGTCTGAGTCAGGGACCCATTCTCCAATTCATTAGGAGGCACAAACGTGCAGCAAGTATTCCCTATCTTCTGACAGACCCCTCCCTCCATAGCTGTTAGGAGGTTGAGGATATACCTGTTCTGCAAGGCTATGAGCCTCCGGGCCCACAGTTCTTCCTTGATGGCAATGAAAGCTGATTCAGAAGAATTGACAAATAGTAAGAGTTTGTATAAGGTCACCTGAAACAACTTTGCATTGGCTGCAGATTGGACGAAAGGTGCCAGGAGGGATGAAAAAAATACTTCCATACGACAAAACAACCGATACTGTTCCGAGGTGCCCATCAACGCTTTTGAAGATGCTGTTGAAAGACAATTGGACCGCTTGGTCCGTCGCAACTGTCCCTCCTTTCCATGATCAGACCGAGTCATTGATGTGTCCATGTGTAATGATACAAGGGATGCAAGGGGCACTAGGGACAAAGGGGGCATGGATGTGGCTTTAAGCACCGGGCGGGCAAGGTTCAAGTGTTCCTCAGGAATAACAAGGACAGGCACATGCAACTTGGGGAAGCTGAACACACCTCGCCAGGCTGGAGGTAACTGTCTGCAGATGTACAGTCTGCAAGTCCAAAAAATATCCAGAAGAGCAGCTGTACCTCTAGCCAAGTTGGTGATGCGAAGCGTGCAGCTGCAGTTCCCATTTGTGCCAACAGGCACTGTGCCATCACCCTTAAAACACAGTTAAAAATGGATAAGGCTCTGTATCATAGCAGGTTTTTCTGGCTCCCTGAACCATGTCAGATGTTTTAAATATTTCTGTCACACATTTCCACATTCTTGGTTTACACATGCCACCCCTTCTTCTAAGAATCCCCTCATCCCTCCAGCTATGCAACTCTTCACCACTTGCTCCCATCTGTTATTGGTGATAATACCCTCTTTTAAACTCAATGGAACTCGAGAGGGCGCTAGAGGTCCAACCAAGATGGAGGCTCCTCTGTGATCTCCATAAAGGCTGCCAAATTAATCCTGATAAATATCCCTTTCAGCGTGTGTTTTAACTCGCTCTGGTGCTTAACCACATAAGAAGCATTTGGGAACGTGCAGCGGTGCAGAGAGAAGTGTGAACACTTTTGAGAGCCAGGCGCGAACTAACACACGACAGGCGATGCGGGCCATCCAGCTACTCCAGATCGCAAGCAGGACAAGCCGACCACAGACACCAGAGCCAGAGTTGGGCAGGCTCCTGGGGGAGACCAAAGTGAACCACAAGCAGCGCAGGTCGGCCAGCCTTCCAGCCCGGGACCACGTGAGACCAGCCACATCCGTGATGTCTGCTGGGGCGGTGGCAGCCCAAGCGAAAACCTGGTCACGTCCGGGCGCCACCCACCTCTGGTCCACCAGACTCGGACCAACAGAAAACAGACTGCTGCCATGCCGCGGTTTCCCCCGGGCAGAGGCACCGATGGTGGACCCCCCCTCCGGTCGGCCCCGCACCCCACTGAATGGGCTCTGGGTCGAGCCGGCACCATGGAGAAACAGAGGGGATCAGCGCACCAGCTCAAGCCTGAAACAGACTACACAGCGGGGAACCAGGCGACAAAACTGCAGTGACACGGCCCGCAGTGGATGTCTTTGCCTTGTCGAGCAGATCTCAGCTACAGTGAGGGGTGAGGAGGGAACCGCTCCCACCCGATGACACACCCATCTCCTTTCCTCACCAGCAAACTCGGGCCGGTGGGGGTGGTTTTTCCTCTGCGCAATAACACGCAACCCGAACTGGTGGGTGCCCTGCAGAGCCCTTCTGAGACTCCCCCCCCCCGGCCTAACAAAGACAGCACAAGAGTCAGCACCCCCGCTCATCCCAGAACCGGTCTTCCGGAGTCTGCCCTGCACGAGGCCCAACATTTACCGCCTGACAGTACGTCGACAAACAGGCAATCATTCCGGAGGCGGGGGCGACAGGAATCCTGAGGAGCCCCCGACACCCTGTGGGGAATTAAGTCGCGCCAAAGTTGGCCCGGCGCCTATGGACCACAACACAGAACAACATAGCAAAAGCCTGCCACGCGGTGCGAACCAGACAGGTCCCAGCAGCGGATGGCACAAGCTGCAGGCTGACATGGATCTGCACCTGGGCGGTGGCGTAACACCCATAAGAAAATATAACAGGCGAGTCGCCAACTGGCCCAAGAGCGCACAGAACAACAAAGAGGGGGCGATCCATACTCTACACGCCTGCCCCACCAGACTTTCGTCAGCAGCAACCTCAGTCCCCACCCTACCTGCTTTTGTCCCGGCAGGCCGCAAAATCATCACCCCTTTGGTGCCTTCACCTCGCTGCAAGCAGACCTTTAGCCCCCCACCCAAGAGTGCTCCGGCCACTTTGCCACACTGAGGAAACCATACAGGGCCGGCAATATCCAACACAACCACAGATCCTCGTGATTCCGTCCCTGAGGTTTTGTGGCAGCATAACCAGAAACACAGTGCAATCGATTACTCACATGCTTCAGCCTAATCCCCACCACCAATCATATATTATAAAATATACCCCTGCAGGATTGCGCTCCTTAACTTAACCGCTGAGGCGAGACATCCAACACCACCAGCTTCCAGCAGTAAATTTAGTTCGCCTAACATGGGGAAAACCGGCAAATCCCAACGGAAACTCAACTTTGAGGCGGGGCGGCAGCCAAGACACCCAAACCCGGCGACCGACCTGAATCTCCTACCGAGGTCATAGAGGAAGACGAAGCATCAACTCTGAACACGGACGTAAGAGAAATCCTACTTGATCTGAAAGCCAGCTTTGGCAACCTTGACAATAAAATAGATGCCCTGTCCTCCAAAGTGGACCAATTACAACATCGATTGGATAAACACAGTGACAGGTTAGACGCAGGGAACAATGGGTCTCAGTCCTTGATGACGGCTCAACTTCACTCACGGCAAAAGTCTCAATGCTAGAGGGACAGATGTAGGCTGTCATCGCCAAAAAGGAAGATCTGGAGGTACGCTCTCGACGTAACAATATTAGTTTGGTCGGGGTCCGGGAGCAACAAAATCCCAAAAAGATGGAAGACCTGGTAGAAAATATTTGTAGAGAACTTTTCGGACCGGCAGATCTATCACAACTATTTGTGGTCGAGAGAGCCCACAGGGTCCCCGCTGCCCGTCCTATCCCCGGGGCCGCTCCAAGACCAATCATAGCCAAGCTCCTAAACTATAAAGACTGTGACACCATCCCACGCTTGCCCAGAGATAAAGGTGAACTCCACTACGATGGCGACATTATCCAGATGTTCCCTGACTTCTCTCCAGCGGTGCAAGCTCAGAGAAGATCGTTTGCAGGAGTGAAGCGTAGACTACAAGACAACCAAGTGCTCTATTCCATGCTATTCCCAGCTAAACTACGCATCCAATACGATGGGAAAGCTTAATTCTTTACCTCACCAGAAGAGGCAAATTCCTTTCTGGATCGGGTCGGCTGCAGACCTGCAGATAATAACCCACGGCCACCGAGAAGAGACCGCATGAGGAAGAACCCACCATGAAATCTTCTAACACCCTGCCTGCTCGACTCTTCAGAAGTCAATGACACAGACTGGAAGCCCACACACGACGTCAAAAGGAAGCCTTACTACTTGGGAAGACGTTAGCGCCCCAAGCACAGCCAAAGATCCACTATGTTGTTATTAGGGAGGGGTAACATTTCAGGCATGTTGGGTGTTGCCTGCGGGAAAGGGAAGGAGAACAAGGGCGAGTTGGGGGTTGCCTAGACAAAGAAGACACACAGTTCTGAACATGCACTGATCGAAGTACAGTCGCCTAGCATCCCACCCCGGCAAAACCCTATATCTCCGACCCCCTCCAGACTATCCAAGTGCAAACAATCTACAGTTAATAAGGGGCATTACACCCTAACCACGACCGCAGACAACATCAGAAAATTCACCAGAGCAATAGATACAAACCAGCAAGTTCAACCTAGCTACATGGAACATTAGAGGAGGCAACCAGCCGACCAAAACTCGTAAAATAACTCAATGCTTGCGAAGACACAGGATTGGCGTAGCCCTGGTTCAAGAGACACACCTTCTCCACAGCACCGAGAATGGCTGGGCCCAAGATTGGGGCTGTCATAGATACTTTGCCTCATACTCCTCCTTTGTCAGCGGGGTCGCTATCTTGATTGATAAAAAAACAAAGTTCAGACTAATCTCAACGGAAAAAGATACAGAGGGTAGAGCACTCCTTGTGCAAGGGATCATAGAAGGGAAAGAAATCATCCTCGTAAACTCTCACGGCCCAAACACTGATGGCCCAAATAATTTTGACTGGGTGATGACACACCTGGAAACCGCAGGATCAGCCACAATCATCTGGGGAGGCGACTTAAATACACCGCTAGATCCTACGAAGGACAAATCTCACAATCCGTCGACCCCCATCCCCTCCAAAGCTAGTCTTCAGATCACCGAAATACGTAATGCCTATAACCTCAGAGACATTTGGAGACACGAACATTGGGAGTCCCACGAGTATACCTATCGCTCATGGGTCCACAAGACCAGCTCGCAACTCGACTACCTGCTCGTGTCCTCACACAGTCAACTTCATTGGGTGGGGAGCCAAATCCTGCCCAGAACCCTATCAGACCACTCGGCAGTAACCCTTGAATGCAATGTACCAGGCGGCAGGAAGAACAGCCCTCATTCGAGATTCAAGCTAGGAGCCCTCCAGGTTCAGGTTTTCGCAGATGAACTACGAAGAGAGATACTACTCCTTTTTTGAAGCATCCCAAGGCTCTGTATTGTCGGCAGGCACGTTTTGGGAAGCGCTGAAATGCTACATCAGGGGAATATGTATGGCAAAAGAGAACGGGGGATTTGAATTTGATCAGGAGAGAGCTGGTGTCGAGCGAATTCCGATTGAAGGAGCTCGAGCGTGAATGTTCAACGTCACCCAACTCCCAATCCCTAGCAGCGCTCACGGCAGAATTAGAAAACTTCAGATCCATCGCTGAGAGAGAAGTGAAATTTCGGACCAGGAACCATAAAATATGTCAATATGGCGAGGGGCAGAGACCCACAGCCCTCCTGGCAAGGCTTGTGGCAGCCGAAAGGAAACCAACCCTGGTTGAAAGAATCTATGACCAAAACAACAACCTGGTGTATACCGAAGAAGAAATAGTTGAAACTTTTCGTAAGTTCTACCAAAAGCTATACAACACCTATTACACTGTCGATTCAACAGACCTGGCCTGATACCTAGATGGTATTGAACTTTATTGGACAAGCGCCGAACTCTGAGAACCACTCAACAGGCCTATCACCGTAGATGAAATTCGAAGGGATTGGTTTCTCAGACGTATTCCACATCTATAACAGGTAATCACCTCAACTCTGCTGCTTCGGAAAATTTTCTGCGTCCTGTGTCGATGACATCGATACGCCCCTTCGCGGACCTCCTCCGATGGCTGACGTCACCCGATGTTATATGTAGGACGCACGATGCCCGTAGCCTCACTTCCTTATTTTCCACGAACTTGTTCGCATCGGAGATCCCAGCGCGCCTCCGTTCTTCTGAGTTATTCTATCGGTTCTTTTGAACGTGTTTGTGAGGAGATATCATATCTTTGTCTTCTTCCACCCTGCGGTTGGGATTCAAGTTTGAACGTGTTTGTGAGGAGATATCATATCTTTGTCTTCTTCCACCCTGCGGTCGGGATTCAAGAAGTGTTGGGACTGCGGTTCCAAGATGTCACTTACGGACCCGCACAACGCCTGCCTCTGGTGCCTCGGTGAGGACCACGCCACGGATGACTGTGACGATTGCCATCGAAGGCCTTGCGGAAACGGAAGAAGAAGCTTCCTGTCGGTAAGGTTTCCAAGCCCGGAAAGTCGAAATCCGCTGGGCTTTCGACCGACGATTCGAGAGGTGACTCTCCGGGTCGTCGGCGTAAATCCAGGGGGTCTCGGTCCCGGAGTGGTTCTCGCCATTCCTCTGCCTCTTCGAGGCACTCACGGAAGCGCCGTCACCAGTCGCCTTCCCCGTCCGAGGACTCAGCCCATCGGCGGGTGGCGTGTCGCAACAAGCACTCTTCTCCTGCGGAATGAGATGCATTTCGTACAGAGATGTTGGCTATTATCCAATCGCAGGGCTCTGTTCCGTCCGCGCCTTCGAAAGAAGCTGGCAGGGAACGTGCTAGGGCCGCCACTCGCACGCCTTCGGGCTTGGGTGGTCGGCGCGATCATCGGGAGCCTTCGAGGTCCCGATCGGACAAGGTGGATCGCTCTAGCCATGCCTGCTCCAGTTCCCGGTCCTCGATGCCCTCGAGACCGTCGGAACCTGTGAGGTCTTCGAAGAAGACGTCGACGCCATTGGCGCCATGTCCATTGAGGGACTCTCTCGAGGCTCCGCCTCCGAGGAAGTCTTTGACGCCATTGGCGCCGAGGCCGTCGAAGGACATGCTCGAGGCACCGCCCCCGAGGCCTGTGTGGAAGCCATCTGCACCACGCGCAACGTCAACACCGATTCTGTCAACGCCGATTCTGTCGACACCCTCAACGCCTTTTGAGGAGGCTTTATCGGTGTTACCCCGGAGACTGGTGGAACCCCCGAGGAAGGCCCTGGCCAAGTCGAAAAATGTGTTTGTGCCTTTTCTGTGCCCCCATTCCAGCCTCTGGATTATATTTCTGAGGTGGATGAAGGGTCTGATGAAGGTTTGGTTCCTGATGAAGTTCCTGACATACTCTTGTCGGGTCATAGCCAGTTGGAAGACCTGCGTCGGTCTTTGCACAACGCCAGTGGTCTTGATACCTCCCCGGAGGTCGAGTTTGGCAGGCCTGAGCCTGGTACGCATGCTGAATCTTCGTACAGGCACCTCATGTTGAGGTTGATGGAGTACTTGGGGTGGTCTGCGCCACGTGGATTTTCTGCAGGATGACCTGATAGATATCCTTGACCAAGGCCCACCCAGTGTTGCCATTCCATATGGCTTTACAGAGAAGGGTAGCAGCGGCTTGGACTGCTCCAGAGAGTCTCCCGGCAGTGAGCAAGTCGTTGCCTAAAAAATACCGGCCAGCCAGTAGTGGCCCCTGCTAGTTGACTACGCACCACACTTCAGAGAGTTTGGTGGTGCAGGCGGCTACGGCCCCAGCAAAGCAGGCGTCGTACTCTACCATCCCTCCTGATAGGGACGACAAGCATTTTGAAAGTGTTTTCTTCAGGGGGTATGGCTTTACAGGCAGGCAACTCTGCGTGTGCCTTAGCACGTTTCACTCACACTCTGTGGAATTGTGTGCCTTTGGCGGCTGAACATATTGCCGAAGGGGAGGAACGGGATGGTTTTCTTGCTCTCATTCAGGATGGCAAGGATGCCATGTGTGAATCCGTTCAGTCGGGTCTGGACATGGCAGACTGTGTCAGCCAGTCCATGGCGGCGAGCACCGTGATGCGCAGATTTGCATGGTTGCGGAAGTTGGGGTTTGCTCCTGGTGTACAAGCCCGGCTTCTCAACATGCCCTTTAATGGTGTCCATCTTTTTGGCAGCAAGGCTGACGAGAGCCTTGAGAGGTTGCAGACCTCAAATGCTGCAGCGAAGTCGTTGAGCGCTGCAGTTCGCCAACCTCTGCCTTTTCATCCTAGCGGACAGCAATGGAGGGGAGGTTCCTTTCGATACTACTCGTCTTTTGGTAAATCGAGGGGAGCGGGCAGTCAAAGGGGCCAACGTAGGAGTACCAGAGGTGGAAAACAGGGTACTTGAGGTGCCAAAGCCGCCCGAGCAGTTGCCTCTTTGCCCTCAGGCACTGCCGTAGCCACTTCAGCTCAGTCATGAGGCCTTGTCCCATTGTTCGCCGGTTGGGGGAAGGCTGGCGCAGCATCTTTTAGAATGGCATGCCATTACTTCAGATGTGTGGGTTCTGGAGATCATAGCCCACGGCTACTGTCTTCCTTTCCGCCAGAGGCCTCACGGCAATCCACCAGGGATTCTCTCTTTGAAGTGTCCGGATCCGCTCCTTGCGCAGGAAATTCAAGCCCTGCTGGAGAAAGGCGCCTTAGAACTGGTGCCTGTAGCGGAGAGGAACAAGGGATGGTATTCCTCTTATTTTTTTATTTCGAAGAAAGACGGGGGATTGAGACCCATCATGGACTTGCGCGGTTTGAACAAACTCCTCAGGAAGGACAAGTTCAATATGGTTACTCTCTCTCAAGTCCTCCAGGCCCTTCAACTTCAGGACCGGTTGGTGTCTCTCGACCTCAAGGACGCTTACTTTCATGTGCCGATTCATCCCAAGCACAAGAAGTACCTGAGGTTCACGGTTGGCGACTCACACTTTCAGTTTCGGGTCCTGCCGTTCGGATTGACCTCCGCCTGAGGGTCTTCACCAAGCTCATGGTGGTGGTCACGGTTGGCGACTCACACTTTCAGTTTCGGGTCCTGCCGTTCAGATTGACCTCCGCCTGAGGGTCTTCACCAAGCTCATGGTGGTGGTGTGCGGGGTATCTCAGGAAAGGGGGGATTCACGTCTACCCCTACCTGGACGATTGGTTGATCAGGGCGCGCTCTCCCGAGCAAGTCCTGGATCATCTGTCAGTCACCTGCCACTCCCTTCACAGGCTGGGCTTCTCCCTCAACTTAAAGAAGTCCCACTTGACGCCTACCCAGCAGCTCCAGTACATCGGAGCAGTGCTCGACACATCCCCGGGGCTGTGTTTTCCTCCCCATTTGAGGGCTCATCACATTCTGCAGATGGTGAACAAGTTTCAACATGCCCAGAGTCTCCCGGCGTTCGAGTACTTGAGGTTGCTCGGCCTCATGGCATCCTGCATTCTCCTGGTGCCAGAGGCCAGGCTGCAGATAAGATCTCTGCAGTGGGCTCTCAAGATGCAGTGGTCACAGTCCTCCGGCAGGATGTCGGATCCCGTTCAGGTGCTGCCCTCGGTCGCCCAGGATCTTCTGTGGTGGGCCGTCAAAGGCAATCTGATGAAGGGGACTCCATTTTGACTTCCCTGGCCGGAAGTGACGATCGTGCCGGATGCATCCCTCACGGGATGGGGAGCTCATGCCAACGAGTTGACAGTCAACAGTTGTTGGTCTCCGTCGGAGTCCAGACTCCATATCAATCTATTGGAGCTGAGGGCCGTCAGGGTAGCCCTGCAGGCTTTTCTGCCGTCTGTGCGGGGGAAGACTGTCCTGATTCTGATGGACAATACAGTGGCAATGCACTACCTCAACAAAAAGGGGGGGGGGTCCCTCCCTCTGTGCAGAGAGCAGGGACGTCATTTGGGGGTCGCCAGGGGTCGCAACTGCGACCTCTGTGGTGTCCCTTGCGACCTCTGTGGTGTCCCTTGCGACCTCTACTAAAAAAAAAAAAAAATTTTTTTTTTTTTTTTTTAAGTTATGCAAGCTCCTGGGCTGTGGCTCTTTACTTCTGGGGTGGCTGGCTTTCTTGTTCAGGCCCCTTAAAAAAAAAGACTTGAGGCACTTGTTCTTATTTTTCTTCTAACACTTTCAGCACTGACCCTAAATAAGAAAGAATAGGAATACCAAATAATGTGTCTTTCTGGAATTCTATACAGTAATTGCTGGCCTCATTAAATGTTTATTTCAGGCACACTTCAGGGGGTGAGTCACTGATTTAGTCTGTTCTTAAACGCCTCACTAAGCCTAAGCCGTTCATCCTTCTGAGGTCGATAAATGAGTACCAACACAGGTTGGGTGATATTGGGTGTATTTTTTTTCCTTATAAAGCGCTTAATGATGTGTTATTATATAGCACTTACGCTTATCATTTGGTCATGGACGTCTGCTTGCATACACAGTCATTTGGTAATACGGGCCAATAAACACTGAACTTAATGATACATATGGCGATCCATTCTTGTATGAATGTACATCATATAGTGATATCATAACTATATTTTTCATAGTGTACAATGCTATGTGATGCCACTTCCTGTTTTGTCAACGGGTGAAATGTCGTGTTCCATCGCTACCCGCTATATCACTTTGGGGCGGGGTCTAATGACATCACTTCCTGTGATGTCATCAGAGGGTCAAGGGTCGGGTGATGTCACTTCCGCTACCCCTGGCATTTTGGTGAAATGACGTCCCTGGCAGAGAGGCGATGCAGCTCTGGTTCTGGGCCATCCAGCAGGAAGTTTCGATTTCGCCAGTTCATCTGGCCGGAGACGAAAACGCGGCGGCGGACACTCTGAGCAGGCAGAGCACGGTCTCTCACGAGTGGGAGCTGGCTCAGGAGATTCTCCTGGAGATCTTCACCCTTTGGGGGACCCCACAAAAGGATCTCTTTACCTCCAGTGTCAACCGGAAGTGCGAAAGATTCTGCTTGCGGGAATTTCCTCCAAGAGGAGCCTTAGGGGACGCGTTCGTAGTGGAGTGGTTCTTCCCACTGCTGTATGCGTTTCCTCCAGTCCCTGTCATTCCGCAAGTGCTGCGGAGATTACGGAGGTTCGGTTCCCGAATGATCCTCATTGCTACGGCATGGGCCAGGAGAACGTGGTACCCGGACCTTCTCGACATGTCCATCTGCCCTCCATGCCGTCTTCCTTACCGAGACGATCTGCTCTCATGGGAGGGGGGTCAGGTTCTCCATCCAGAGGTCAAGTCCCTCAACCTTCATGCTTGGCTTCTGAAAGGTTGAGGTATAAGGATTGGGATCTCCGTGAAGCCGTGATGGAGATGTTGCTTTCGGCCAGAAGGCCAGCAACAAAGTCCCTGTACCGTTGCCGTTGGGGAAAGTTCTGCGACTGGTGCAGGGTTAAGAATGTAGATCCTTTTTCATGTGCCATTCCTGTGGTTCTGTCTTTTTTGCTTTCGTTAGCCCACAAGGGCCTGCACGTGGGTACCATTAAGGGTTACCTGGCGGCGCTGTCCATATTTAAGCGCTCGTCTGAGGAGTGTTCTTATTTTAAAAATCCTATGATTTCTCAGTTTCTGAAAGGGCTCACTAATGTGTTTCCACTGTCACCTTTGCAGGTGCCCGGTTGGGATTTGAACCTGGTTCTAAAATTCCTCATGGGAGCTTCGTTTGAGCCTTTACATTCTTCCCCTGTGAGACTGTTGACCTTGAAAACTGTATTTTTAGTTGCAGTTACTTCCGCTCGCAGAGTGAGTGAGTTGCAGGCACTTTCCGTTAAGCCACACTTCACTGTGTTCCATATGGACAGGGTCGGAATTTCATTTAAGACAGAAGGTCATTCTTCCGGTGTTCTATCCTCATCCGCATCCTGGTAAGGAAGAGGAGAGGCTCCATAGGTTGGGTCCTAGGAGAGCTTTAAGTTTCTACATCTCACACATGTACTGGGTCAGAGTGGACGATCAACTCTTTGTAGGATACGCTGGAAGGCGTTTGGGACAAGCTGTTACTAAACAAACTTTGTCTAGATGGATTATCTTGACGATTTCTGAATGTTACCGCTTGGCGGTTAAGGATCTTCCAGTAGGCTTACAAGCCATTCTACTAGAGGTGTGGCTGCCTCTACTGCCCTGCAGAGCGGTGTTCTCATTCGTAACATTTGTGAAGCAGCCACATGGGCCTCTGTCCATAATTTTGTTAAACACTACTCCTTGGATTCTATTCTTGGGCAAGATTTGGCCTTTGGCAAGGCGGTCCTCTATTCTGCAATTTAATTGGGCATTCTAAAATTCAAAATTATTTTCCCACCTCCTAACGTTGGTACTGCTTTGGGAGTCTGTCATAGATGTGGAATACGTCGGAGGAACCAATCCCTTCGAAGAACAAGTTACTTTCTTACCTGGTAACGTTCTTTCGGGGGATGTTCCGACGACATATTCCACATCGCTCCCTCCCTACCTGCCCCTCTACAGAATTTCTTATTATGCGATTGCAGCTTTCATTTCCGCAAGGCTTTCTGTAGTCATTCTGGCAGAAGATTGGTGCCACACGTTCTGGGGAAAAAACGACATCTGAGGCTACGGGCATCATGTGTCCTACATTTAACATTGGGTGATGTCAGCCGTAGGAGGAGGTGCTCGAAGAGGCGTATCGACGTCATCGACGCAGACGCCGAAAATGTTCCAAAGCAGCAAATACACTTCAATTACCTGCACCAGGTGTATCACACACCAGCGAAACTCCCTTCACAACGTTCGACAATCTCGGCAGCATGCAGCTGCTGTGGAGCCTCAGAGGTAGACTTCATACACCTAGCGTGGTCATGCCCAAGCATCTCTTCGTTCTGGAGTTAGGTACTCGAGAAAATCTCAGCAATCTTAGGAACGCAACTAGACCCTGAACCTATCCTGGCACTACTGGGTCTAACCAGACACCTGCCGGCTAACGGACAGAGACTGGCAAACCTGCTGCAGGTTTTAGCACGAAAAAGGATCACAATCAACTGGGAGCCCTGCCCACTTCCAAGCCTTCAGCGTTGGCTAAACGATGTGACCTATTGCCAAGATGTAGAAACATGCTTTATAAAGACAACCTCTTCACGGACCTCGTCCCTGGTCACAACCCATCAATCGCCACCACATCGAGAAGAGGCCAGCTGGAATATGTAATCCTGGCCATGGCCTAAATGACTTTGTCTCGGTTGAACTGCGGGGTGGGGGGAGGGTGCGGGAGACAGGCTTTTGGGGACTTTGCTGAGGCCGGTGCATGGCCTGTTTGTTACTATGTGTAAAAAATAAAAAATAAAGTTAAAAAACAAAACTCAATGGAACTCTTTGCATACACTGAACATTCGTCTGCTCTTTATGATCTGTAGCTGAGCATTCTTCGTCAACAGGTAAAATAGATGCTGTGACTGATTGCCCGTGATACTGCCCTTTGATCCTGCACAAAGTTAGGTGCACTAGACACAGTGCCTCTGCAAGCTCTATTTTATCAATTATAAACACCCTAGGGGCACCAGATGCATGGGGGAATGAGAGAGCACATGTATCAGAATCCTACAGATCTCTCTCTCCCAACTTTACCATACATTATCTGCTGAAAAACCATGTGCATCTACTATCGAGTCTAAATATTCTTTATCTTCACTGCCCAGGAAATCAACTTCAACATTTCTTTGTGACCTCAATATTATGTCACTAGATAAATGTAAACCATTCACATCCATTCTGTTTTCCATCTTTGAACATGAAGACAAAAGAAAAAAAAAGACACAGAAACAATCATTCTAATATACATTATAAATCCACAGTTTTCTTCTTCTTCTTAAAACATTTAAATTCCTGATTTTTATTTAATCCTCCTTTTCCACTGGAATGAACTGCGACTCCTTAGGGCATCTATAACGTTGAGCCTGCTCCTGTGTCGTTGGAGGGGTGCCTGTATGCCTTTGTACGTCGCTAATATGGACCGAGCTCTTGCTGTCCTCCACCTTCACAGCTGTCTTATTTGTGAAAATCACACGGTCTAGCCCATGGAAACGCAGCCCATTCCAGCGTCACACAAAGGTATGAATAAAAATCCGGTCGCCAGGGAATAACAATTGCTTGTGCAAATCGTCAGATTCTTTGCTGCTTCCTTCTGTAGGCTGTTGTGAGAAGACACAACCTGTGAAGATATTATTCTGACACTTTTGGTTAAGGCCCAAAGGTACTCCCTAAACACCTCACCCATGACCTCTGCTGATTTGCGATTGTTTTATAGGGTAACACAAATCCAAAAAGTCACCAACAGTGCACGGGAACAGTAATGCTTTATTTTAATGTTTTATTTTAATGCTTTGCTATTAGACATGCCAGGCCACAATGAAAACATGCCCAACTGGATGCACAATGTAGACCAGTCTAGACAAGTCATAACATATTACAGTAAAACATGCCAGGCCACATTTAGACATAGCTAGAATGGTTGCACCAAAATGCCAGTTGAAGCAACTTATCATGGTTATTTTTGGCTGGACCAAAATGCCTCTCTAGCCACTAATACCACATATGCCTGCTTAGCCTGGACATGGATGACGATTAGGATTTATAGCAGAATCCCCGTCCCAGCCCCCACCCACCCCCTGCACCAACTCCCAAAATTAGCTCCTTGACCCAGAATTACCTTCACGTACCTCTTCCTTGTCCCAGTGCTTACGTATGAGGCACCTTGCCTCATAGGTACGTACTGGGATGAGGAAGAGTGGGACTAGGAGTAATGAAGAGTATAGGTAACTAAGCAAGGCATTACCTCCATGTCCCTCTACCTCATCCCAGTACTTGTGTATGAGGCAATGTGCCTTATACACAACTACTGGGATGAGGAAGAATAGGGCTAGGAGTAATGAAGATTACCAATAAGTTATCAAGGCATTAAACACAAGCCATGGCACAACACCATTGAGCTGACTGGGCTTCAGCCCCCCATACCCTGAAATGTTGTGCTATGTTGACTTGACCTGGCTGTCCTCCAGAGCCGTTGCCGGACAGGACAGGACACAGATGTTAAACAGCGCCTGGATTTTGCTGTTAACAAAGGCTCAGCAATTACTAACGTAAAACACTACACTGTTAGTACCTGCACTCAAATAGGCAATTGCGATTGTGATATGGGTTTAGTGCTTGCATACCAGGGGAGTGATTCGAAGGGTAGAGAGTGGACAGAAGATCGCTTTTTTACAGCAGTCCATAAGTGGGTGCTTTCAGACTTAAAGGAGAGAGTTAACTGCATGTAACATTTAAGCTACACTAGAATAGTCTTATTTGAATGCATAAAGAAGTTAGATACCCCCACACAAATCCATTTGCCCCTCCCCTACCGCCCATGAAGTTAGCGCCTCTCCCAACATTTGAAGGGTTAGCCCCCAAAATGTAGGTTTTGTTGCGCCCCTCAACAAAAGCACACACTAATCACCATACACACACCCCCAGCCACACATACATTTAAGTGTGCCCCCTTACACCATACACTCACTCAGGCAGCCAGCTATACATTTAAGTGTGCACCCTTTCATCATACACTCGCACAGGCACACCCAGGCGGCCACCCATACATCATGCACTCACTCATTCCTGCACATTACATTATATATACAGACATTTACATGCATGCACACACATTTAAAGAAATTTTGGTTTTAACAATATAACAAACATAATCGTCATCACTTGTGATATTTAAAGCAAATCAACAGGATTACGCATCCCCACCCTCCCCCAACTCAAGACCACTGTCAACATTATTGTCCATACTTATTGGACCACACATTTAAAGAAAATACATTTTCTTACCTATAATCCGTTGATCCAGGGAAGGTGGCCTTCAGCTCCCTACCCTGTTCCAGAAATAATTTCTTTATGAAGGCAGAGTGACTTCAAAAACAAAATATTTTTGTAATAATTTTTTTCACATTATTTTTTCAAGGGGGCACCCTCTCAGGTCATGTACTGGTGGTCCCCCTGCACCACAAGGGGTGCGTGGGCCCCTGCTATGCCATTGTAAACTATTCAGTTTGCTACAAATCGACTTACTGTTCCTGGAGGTTTGGTATGAACCATTCCTCCTGGAGCTCTGCTGTAATTTTTCGCTGTAATTTTTCGCAGAGAAGTGTGCAATGTGTAATGGAGTTGCTCTAGAGCCACAAAAAGCAGATCTACAGGCATTACTACCTTCCCCGTCAGCTGCTGTCTCCAGAGCAAATCTGTGGGTAAGAGGGCACATCCTCTCTTTTCCCAAAGCTCCTGTTCCACTTTAGGTGCTTTTCCATGCATTTCTATGATTTGAAGCACCAGGACTACAATTTACGGATTTGGCAACTGTACCTGCTGGGACATGAGTTAGATGTTCTGAGAATCTGTCTGTGGCATCATTTCCAAGTGCTATTGAGTTAGTACTATTAGTGTGCGCCACACACTTTACGATTCCTACTTCTGTCGACAAAGTTAACGCTTGGTTTAGTCTGGATAGCAGCACAACATGCTGTACAGGGGTCCCATTGGATCTCCCAAACCCTCCTCTCTGCCACTTTGATAACGCTGAATGCACAGTGGAGGTTACATACGCATACTCAGAATAAATAATGACCGCCTTCCCCTTACTCATTTCTAGCACCTCTATAAGTGCCACTAGATCCGCTGCTTGCGCGGACTAATGCGACAGCAACCGTTTCTTCAGGCGGACCTGGTATTCCCCATCCATAAGACCCACAACGGCTGCACCCATATGCCTCTCACCCATGTCCTGATTGATTGTTGAGGACCCATCAACAAAAGGTACCTTGTCTCCCTCCAAAGCATCCTCCTTAACACTCGTCCCCTCTCCCTCTTCTCCCTTATATGTTACACAATCATGGACAATGTCATCAGGATTCACTGGCTCGGCAACATATGTCACAGTTTTGACTAGGTGACACCATGCGGGACGGGATGTAGCGATGCATTCGATAGAATAACCTTATACCCCAAAACTCTTTGGGTCGTCGAAGTCGACATTTCCTGTCTGTTCAAGTGAGAACACAGATAAAATGGTTTCCTGTAATTCGGGGTCGCCAAGAACAGAGCATTGCTGATCGCATCCTTGAGTTCCTCAAAGTAAGTCATCATTTCTTCAGATCATTCTATTGGACCCTCTACCTTCTGCGCTTCTTTAAGCGCCTGCAGTATTGGCCTCATTTAGTTAGAGTAGTCAAAGATCCAAGATCTACAATAGTTACAGAGTCCCAAAATCTGCTGCATTTGGTTCACTGTGATTGGCTGAGGTGTATTCTGAACTGCGGGTTCTCTCTCTGGCATTACCTTCCTTCCTGCGGGCGATATCACTTACCCCAAATATGCTACCTATGTCTGGCAGTACTGCATTTTTTCTTTGTCCACTATGTACCTCTTCTCCGCAAGCAGGGTGAGCAGCATTATTGAATCTCCTCAATGCTGCTCTTCTGAAGTGCTACAGACTATCAAATCATCCACATACTGGATTATCACCCTATTGAAAGCACTCAGAGATTTGAAGTGTCCCTGGGGCAACCTTGTGTGCTCAAATCTGGGGACCGAGAAAAATGCATTCTTTAAATCAATCACTATGAAGTTGAACGACCCAGTAGGGCTATTACAGAGAATGGGAGCAGTATTTGGTAACACCGGAAATTCTGCCTCAACAATATTGTTGAGGGGGTGCAAATCCCAGACCATCCTCCAACTGGACCCCTTTGCTTTCTTCACAGGGTAGATGGACATTTTACATGGGGACACAGAAGGTTGCATTATGCCTTGCTTCAACAACGCCATAATGGTTTAATAAATTCCCTTGTCTGCTTCTCTAAACATGGGATAGTGTTTAACCCATGGTAATTATGCACCAGGTTTCAATTCTATCCGCACTGCTCCAATAATCTTTAACAGCCGCACATCTTGAGGATTGCTGGTCCATAAATGGAAGCCCTGAAGCCCTGGACTGTGGTCCAGCTGTGCAGGACAAATTGAAGAAACACCACTTTGGAGCGCTTCAGGTTCACGTGAGTGCACTTTTGGGGGTGAAGCAAGAGGGGAAATGGGGGGAAAAGAGGATTGTTTCTTTGATTTAATGGGTTTGGTAAGGGTAGAATCAGAGTGTGTGCGTTGAGTTAGTCGAGGGTAAGGGGATTGAAAGGGTGAATGCTTTGTAGGAGTGAGTGAACGGTCTTATGTTGCAAGTCCTTTTTATATATTTTTACCTAGTTTGTTATTTTAGAGGTGTGAGGTGGTATACCCACCAGGACGTCCTTTGTGAGGTTGGTCTTGATACACTTCCGTTTGGTTGGCTGGAGCCGTCGCCTAGGAGTGAGTTGGCATCTTATGGTAAATCCAACTGTAGATATCTTCCTGAAGTAAACCATTGGCACCCTTCATTTTGTATTGACTGTGCAGACACATCCCTCGCTTTTCTTGGTTTATTCGAAGTAGTGAAGGGTAGCTTCCTGTAGTCAGGAAAATATGGTGTTGCAGTAGAAAATACTGTACTCGTGATGAAGAGGGCAAGAGCAGCAGTGTTGTAGTGGAAAACATTGTGATCCTTCTATGCTCGGGTGAAGGAGATATCTCTGAGATATTGGCTGGCGTGTGTTTTTTTAAATAAAGATGCGGTCTTTTGTGTAAGAGTGAGAAGTATAATTAAAGTGAATAGCTAAGCGAGGTGATTGGGGTGAAAGCAAGCAAGGTGAGTGATTGTGGGGAAGACTAAGAAACTGGGAAGGGGAATAAGGGGTTCTTCGGGTTTAAAAGTTGTGCCGCGGGGTCTGATTATGTGTTTTGAGTCATTTATTCTGAAGTGATATTGTTAAAGGTTAGACTATGGAGACTCCATGTAATCATTTGTGTCAGGTATCTCCTGGCTATAATGTAATGATTTTAATGTACCATCAGGAAGGCCTGCAGGAAAGATGCTCAATTCTTGGCCTACTGACTGGACTTCTGATAAGGGGATATTGGAAAACTGCATACTTTTTGAACTACAAGGTACAAGGGTTCAAAGTTAGAGAAACAGTGAAACATTTTAGCGCTATGGAGGATGTTTGAGAAAGGTGGGAAGCCCCATAATGTTATAATTTCAGAGGAAGGGATAAACGAGGAGGGTGCAGGAACTCCTTTCACACTTCCCCCATATGTGTGCTATCCTTTATCGCCCGCAGAAGGGTATACAGACCCTGAGTTTGAACTTCCATTTTCTCCAGTGGCTGCGAGACTAACACAGGTAACGCCTCCATCAGCTACAATTCCTAGAAAATGGGATATTGAGGTAAGTGGAAGTCTAACTCCTTCAATGGTTAGGGCTGAAAGGGAATAACTCCCCCGACTGCTCTGTTAGCAGAGAGATTAAAGGATGGAGGAAAGAGAGAGAGTGAGGTAGATAATAAGAAGAGTAGAGGAAGGGCTGATAATGAGGGAAAAGGGGAGACTGTGCCTTTTACCGCTAGGATAGAGGATAGGCTGCAAATGGTAGTATAGACTAAGGAGCAGAAAAAATTGGAAGAAGTGCTGAGGCTAGCAGAGGAAGAGGTAGTGCTGTTATGGCAGCAGAGAAGTAAAGAGCGGGAGGAAGTGAATAGACAGACAAAGGAAGGTGGAGGCATGGACACGTTCTTGTTAGGTTGGATAAATCAGTTATCAAAGAGGCCAATGTGGACCTGGAGGTTGGAAGCATTGCTATGGGTACAGGATTCGAGCAAGGAGAACGGGAACCGGCACCCTACTGTAGTGCTGAGAATGCTTCCCTGCCTGTAGAAGTATCAGGGGAAGTGATTGTTACGCTCACCTGGTATCCACAGGGACGCCACCCCGCTGGGTTACTCGCTGGTATGCTTCAGCTTTGCCCTGATGTGGTCTGTGCGGAAGGTTCTGCCTTGTGGTAGAATTAGGCGTGCTCTCCGGCCTGCCTTCTTTGCAGGGGCGCGTTGTCTTTCATGGGCGAGTGCAGTCCAGTTACTTCACTGACGCCGGCCCGTTTGATATTGTTCAGGTAGGCCTTATTGCTGTTCTTTAGTTTTGTTGCTATCCTGCATGCCTTTCTTTGTTTAAAATGTCTCTTTTTTCTCCCTTAGGTATGCGGAGCTTCAGCGCGGCGAACTGGCTTGGTTGAGCCCCGCTGGTAAATGATGGTGCATTAAGAGCACTATGATGCGGTAAGTAAGCGCTATGCACAGCCCTGCAAAGTCTTGCCTTTGCTAACCTGTGTTTTCCTTCCTTGTAGGTCGCAGTGTTCTTCAGCGCGAGTGGAGTGTCCGGAGTGGTGCCAGCCGATAGGCGACCAGTCAGGTAAGCCTTTTGAGCAGTTCGTAATTTGTAAATGTCTCTACAGCTTTCTTTAATGTTGCCTCTATCTTCCTCTTTCAGGTCGTTCTGTCCAGGAGGCGTGCAGATTCGAGGAAGCTGTTCTCAGTAGCTGCAAGTGTTTAAAGATGAAGACTGCAGGTAAGATGCAGCTACTAATGATGTTCCTTTTGTCTCCTTGCAGGTTCTGCTTCTCCGAGGTTCGAGGGAATAGCTGGACACGGTGAGCGTCACGTTGCAAGCTGCAAAGTAACACGAAGCATGTTCTGCAGTCAGGGTGTGCTTTATATAGCCCAGGTAAAGTAGTACCAGGGAAAGTAGTTCCAGGCCTGCCACACCCAAAACACTAGACCGCACAGCTTTGTTCTTAGGAACCAAGCTATGTTTGCTGACAATACAATAAAGTAGTTCCCAAGCACATTGTTGTTCATGGTGTATGAGCCTGCCGCCATAGGCGCCAGGACTGGCCCCATGAGGGCTTTTGAAGAGGATGCCAGGCTCTAGAGGCCGAGCCCTGACTCCACCTGGCCAATGGGTTTGCCAGAGGGGGGGTTTTGGGTGAGGGTCATGACAGTGATAGCAAGAGAAAAAGGTGAATGGGAATCAGATGTTGAGCAGGGAGAGAAGGGTGTAGCAGCCTCACCTCCCGCTCCAGTAGCAGTGACAGGGAGTACACCATGGAGTCATAGGAGGTGCCGTAGTACTTGCATGGCCATAGTAAGTAGCAGGGGAGAGTTGGGGGAAGTCCCAGTCAGAGTGGGTGTGACTCAGTTTTCCTTGCTCCAGAAGGGTCAGGGAAAGGTGTACTATGTCCCCTGATCACACATAGACTGGAATAGTTTGATGAAGACACTCCCTTTGTTCACTGCAGGGGCAGGGAAGTGGATTTATGAATTCGAGAAACACACTGCTGGTGTCATGTTGGCCATAAGGGATATGGAAAGTTTATTCACTGCTGTAATGGGGGAATGCTCAGATGAGCTTTGGAGGGGAATGGGGTATCTGGAAGTTCAATTGGATACAAATACCCATGATGGAGCAGCTTATAATAATTATAGGGCTCGGAGGCCATGCGGATTATGTATCCCGATATGCATGAAATAATTGTATTCTTGCTAAAACAATGAAGTTGGGTGACGATCTTGCTGCATACATCCAGTTAATTCAGGAGATGTGGAGGGCAGAGATGGGAGAAGCGTGGAATAAGAATGTGGCAATTTCTTTACCAGATGCTAAAGAAGGGACTTCCCAAGGAAGTCCAGCAGGATATGGATAAATTAGTAGGGCTGGAGGCCAAGAGTTAGCCGGGAATTCAGGTACAAATTGTGCATTTTTGTAAAAGGAGGCAAGAGAAGGAAAAGGAGAGTAGAGAACAGTTACAAAAGACAGAGGCCAATCTCGTTCAGAAAGATCTAGCGAAAATCTATTTTGAAGGAGCAGTGATGACCAGCTCCATGGAGGGACAGCAGGGACAATTGGGACAACAGGGGTATAGTGAAATGGGGTATGACACAAGGTTGGGTGGCCACGTATGCTCCCAGTCCAAGATAAAAGAGAGGGTTTCCGAGAGGCATGGGAGGATTTTCATGAGGAAATGGGTCATTTGGTAGATTTGAAGGAATGGGGCTCCGGTTTAACAGGTCAATAGGAAATAACTATAGAGGGTTATATGGGTTTCATTGTTGGTCGTGCAGAAGGATGGGACACGTGGCATGAGACTGCCAGAGCAGGCCACAGTATTTTAATGTAGGAGCTCAGCAAATGCAATCCTGACCATGCCATATGCCCCAGGCTCTGTGTAATCGCAGCAAACACGGGTTCAACAAAATCCAGCGACTGCAGCTGCACAGACCTATGTGATTCAACTGACCATGCCAGCACAGGTACAGACATGGGGAAAAATCCTTTACCCCAAGGAACGGTCAGGTCACTCATTACACTGGAGCAAGTATTTTTGGAGGGAATCCTTTCTCGCTTCCTGGTGCTAATATGTACCAAGTTTAGGACATCTCACAGGGATATCTGATGTGTCCAGTCCTATCCGTTACCACTGATCCAGAAGAGGAACCCAGAACAGGTGTGCAGGTAGGTGACCGAACAATTAATTCATGGTCGATACAGGGGCTACAAAATCTTGCATTAAGGAAGGTGAGCTTCCCTTGTCAGGTAAAAAGCTGGACACACAGGGATTCTGTGGGGCTATCCTGTCAGTTCCTTACACTGAAGATCTAAATATCTAGGTAGGTACACAAAATGTATCTGCTCCTTTGTTGTATTGCATAGATACCCCGGCGAATCTCTTGGGCAAAGATCTCCTAAGTATGTTCCACATGTCGATCGTTTTCACAGAGGAATGTATAGTATGCTCGACTGGTGTGTATACAGTAAGAGAAGTGGCCCATTTGCATGCATACATACTGTAGTGAAAGCATGATAAGGGGGTGGCTGTACATTCAACTTTGTTTCTTTATGGGTAATGGTTTTGTCGAGTTGGGTCCCGGGAATCAGAGATGAGACATGGCAGTTACCGATTAAGTTTTTGTTTTGGCCTGTTGTACCGCAGGAGGTAACACCAGGCACCAGTGTTAGGATTCAGGAATGGCAGATCACTGTGCTGCACATTTGGCCGAATCTGAATTGGTAGCAGATTTCCTTAACGAAATTGGCTGCAAATATATTTGGGGGGTCATGTATATAAATGTAGGGGGTAGTCGGGGCCTTGGGGTGTCTCCCCTGCATATATTTGCAGCCAATGCGAGTTAGAGTAAAAAAATCTTGACCAAATCGGATAAACCCAAACCTACTAATCTCCTAGAAGCAGCAGTTATCAAAAAAGGCAGAAAGATGCGTATAGTTTTATGCATCCATCCAACCTTATCGCTAAGGGACGTGTCCGACAAGCAATTGTTCGAAGATACTGAAGAAACAGGAGAGATGGTTTTTGAGATCGGGGTGCCTTGCCAGGTAGCGATAGAGCATAGGGAAGTACCACAAACCATGCTCATCGTTGGAAATACATCAACAGGAGGATTTGGGAAAGTGCTGAGCCATTTATAGACATGCGTTTAACGCATCTGGTTTCCGTATAACTCTTTTTCGCTGTGCACAGAAGACTAGTCCCTGCACAGAGAGACTCCCAACGTCTCGGAAAGCCTGGGCTCCTGGCTGGTTCACCAAATATGGGTGGGTTGGCCTCTAATCATCTTAACCCAAAGCAGGCCCTCCACTTAAGAAGCGAGTGCACGTTTCTATGTACAGCAAGTTTATTGTACAATCATCTCGGGAGGGGCTGGAGAGTCAAACTAACCCGAGGGTCTCCGAACCCCACAAGTTGATATATATATTTTTGCAACAGTTAAAACACTCCCATATATTTTATTACAAAGCACCCTGACATGTGATTGGTCAAGACCTATACAAAAGAAATCCAAACTTGCTCCAATTCCCCTGTTCTCATTAGTCACAATGTGTACAACACACCCTCTTTTAGGATGTGTCCGTGCTAGGTCGTAACATCATCACATAGTTACACATTCATATACAAACATAATTCTTTACAAGTCCCAGCTGGCCTGAGACCTTTTAACCCTAAAGGTAAATGCACATGTTTTGAAAGAGCACTTCAAACAACATGAAGAGAAGAATAAAGAGGTTCCCTTTGAACTGGTGATAACTATCTCACCCACCCCAACTTGTTGGCTTCATTGGAACAATATAATCTAAATAACTACCAATTCAACATGCATGACCTCTGGTCACATCCTGAGAAAACAATTGAAACCCATGAAGTATCAGTCACTCTGGCCTCGAGTGTCACTTGACCCCAAGTTTATTGTTGGTCAAAGCAAATGTTTGCATCTCCCTGAACAATAAATAACAAACTCCCATGCACGTAAAAAGATTACATCTGCCTTCTGTGATACTGCCAGGCTATACTAAACCTGGATTGGCTTGCTCACTTGACCATCTGCTTAATGTCGCTGTTCATCATTACCTCTGCTTCTGTAACGCTCACCTGATTCCCACGGAGGCGCAGGTCTGGCCTCGAGTGCTGGTGCTTCTTCAATGGTGAAGCGCAGGACTCCGAAGATGGACAGGAAGGGCCCCTCTACTCTGGCTTCTCTGGCTCGCAGGAATATTCCCCTGTGTGTGAAAAGGGAGTATTACCTACTGACTGAGTTATGCTCAAGCCTCCCACTCTCTTCCAACCCTCCACGATACCCTTCCACGATTCCCCGTGAAGTCTCACCTTAGGGTCAGGAAGGATGAGCTCTCCATCCTGCTTCTGATGCAGGGGCGCGTTGAAACCCAGTTACTTCACTGGATTCAGGATTGATGGGAGTTCAGGTAAGCTTGACTATTCAGGTAAGGCGCTGTAAAAGTTCTGCTGCAAGCTCAAAAGTCCAAGCTTAATAATAATGTTCATTGTCTTGTTGCAGCAAGCGCTAATGTTTATGTCTTTTTCCCCTTAGGGGCCGGGGTTCGGAAAACCAGAGATATGGTGCCGACCCGAAGTGAAATGTGCAGTTCCAGTAAATGACAGGTAAGTTCTGGATGAGCGCTCGGGTAATGTCTTTGCATTCGCTCATTCAATGTCTTTGTCTTTTTTCCCCATAGGGGCCGGGGTCCGGAAAATGCCTGGAAGCGGCAAGACCCGAAATGAAATGGGAATGACCCAACAGGTAAGACTTAGAAGGAAACTGAGCTTTTCCTATTCCTTTCCTTCTCTCACCTTGTTCTTGTCTTTTTCTCTCTAGGCTCTGGGAAGTGGCTGTGGATCCGGATGATCGCTGCTGAGGATGGAGGCGTCCAGGATAGGTGAGTGAAATGCAGCGCTGCAGCGATCGTAGCGAAATGCTTTTAAAATGAAGTCTTCCTTTTCAGGATTGTCGGTGTGATGTCTCCGTGGTGCTGATTTAGCAGGTAAGGTCTTTTGTCTCCCTTTGCAGGTGAACCAGGATACTGACAGGCGTGGCTGAGGTCCAGATGCAGGAGCTGACACGGTGAGCGTCCAGCTGCGAGGAGCAGAACAACGCGAAGCGTGAGTTGCTGATCGGGTGTGGTTTAAATAGCTTTGGATGAAGTTCCAAGTGTGTATCCTTCCACCGACCACACCCGGGTGGAAAGTAGTCCCACAGGTAAAGTAGTTCCATTCAGGCCTCAAGAGGGCCTGGATGTAGCAGCATGGTCTGCATCAGGTAAGTGCACATTAAAACACTTGAACACATGTCTAGCTCAGGGGTCCAACATGAGCCTGGCGCCTAAGGCGCCAGGACTGTGTCCAAAGGGCCCCAGCTTTGGCCCGCTGGCACTCCCCTGGGGGAAATGATGCCTGCCTCTGGGGTTGCTGGGTCGGACCTGGCTCCTTGGAGGTAGGCATCATGACAGTACCCCCCCTCAAGGCCCCTCCCAAGGTTCTTTCCTCCGGGGGTTTTGGCTTGTTCGGAAATCTCCGGTGAAACCTTTGTACTAATCGAGGTGCGTGGACATGGTTACTAGGCTCCCACGATCTCTCCTGAGGTCCATATCCCTTCCAGTCAACAAGATAGAAGAGTTTCGACTTTACCACCTTGGAGTCTAAAATGTCTTTAACTTCGAATTCTAATTCCCCTTCAATTTGAACTGGATCTGGAGGCTTGGACAATCGGGTTCCTGGTTGTACTGGCTTCAAAAGTGATGCATGAAAAACTGGATGAATACGCATGTTGGACGGCAGATCCAGTTTAAAGGCCACTGGGTTGATTATAGCCTTGATGGGGTAAGGTCCTATGAATCTGGGATTGAAGGTTCGCGGGCCCTTGAGGGGTAAATGTTTAGTTGCTAGCCATACCTGGTCTCCTACTTTGTAAGGAGGAGTTTTACTTCGGTGCAAATCAGCGTTTTCTTTATACTTTTTCTTGGCTTGCTGTAAATGACTTGCAACTTCTTTGAAGGCTCGGGTTATTGTGGAATGCAGATGATTTACTGCGGGCATTTCCAGGGTCAGAGGTGGATCTAGGTCAGAGGTCCGAGGATGGTGACCATACAAAGTATAAAAAGGGGTTTGTCCGGTTCCAGAATGCACTGAGTTGTTGTATGCATATTCTGCGATCCAAAGAATGTCTTTCCAATTCAACTCAGATTGGAGTAACATGCACCGAAGATATTGCTCGAGAGTCTGATTGGTTCTCTCGGTTTGTCCGTCGGTCTGGGGGTGGTGGCTGGTGGATAACCGCACATCTATTTGTGCTAATCGGCAACACTTCTTCCAAAAATGGGAGATAAATTGACTTCCACGATCCGAGACTAATACGGAAGGGAAACCATGTAGACGAACTATATTCTCCAGGAATTCCTTGGCCAAGGTGGAAGCTGAAGGCAAACCTTTTAAAGGGATAAAGTGGGCCATTTTGGAGAATAGGTCCACAATTACAAGGATTGTGTTGTGACCAGCACAAGGAGGCAGGTCGGTTATACAGTCCATTGACAGGGTGTGCCATGGTGCCGGTGGAATATCCAAGGGTTGAAGTAGGCCGGCTGGCCTTTTCTTTTGAGCTTTGTTTTGGGCGCAAATTCCGCAAGACAGAACAAAAGACTTTATGTCTTTTCTCCAAGAAGGCCACCAGAAGTGGCGTTTGATTTTTTCCTCCGTTTTAGCGATACCAGGGTGCCCTTTCATTAAAGATTCATGATGATGGGCAATAACAAGTTCTTGCAATTCTTTACTTGGCAGAAACAACCGCTCCTGGAAGTAGGGTAAGTCTTCCTTAACGGTGTAATGAGGACCCTTTTGACTCCATTCCAGTAAGGTTGAAGAGTCTAGAAGTTGTTTTACTTGCGTTTGGATGTCCTCAATAGTTTGCAATGAAGTTAAGCCTACGATTCTTTGCTCAGGTATGATGGACACAGGTTCTAAGCTCGAATTAGGTTCTTCCATGCCAATCCGGGATAAGGCGTCCGCTTTTCCATTCTTGCAGCCAGGGCGATAGGTAATTACAAAATCAAATTCCGCAAAGAATAGAGCCCATCGGAGTTGTCGTGAAGATTGAGCTTTGGCCGTCTTTAAATACGGTAAGTTTCTGTGGTCCGTAATTACGGTGATGGTGTGTCTTGCCCCGAGAAGGTAGTGACGCCAAGCCTTGAAAGCAGATTTGATGGCCAGTAACTCTTTATCGGTAATTGCGTAGTTGATTTCAGGAGGAGAACATTTTCTGGACCAAAAGGCCACTGGGTGTAGTTGGTTAGTTTTTGGGTCTCTTTGCGACAGAACAGCTCCCATGGCCGAACTGGATGCGTCGATTTCCACAATGTACGGGAGATCTGGGTGCGGGTGCTTCAATACAGGTGCAGAAGTGAATTTGGTTTTCGGGTACTGAAAGGCTTGTTCAGCCTCAAGAGTCCATTCGAAGCGTTTGTTTTTCTTTAGGAGAGCTGTGATGGGTTGGACTGTTCGGGAAAATTCCGGGATGAATCTTCGATAGAAATTGGCAAAGCCGAGCATGCTCTGAACTCCCTTCACCGAGCTAGGAGATGGCCATTTGAGGATGGCGTCCACCTTTCGCGAGTCCATTCGGACTCCTTGAGGTGTCAGGATGAATCCGAGAAACTCAACTTCTGTGGTATGAAAAACGCATTTTTCGAGTTTTGCAAATAGTCTGTGCTGGCGCAATTTCTCAAGAACTGCCCTAACATGTTTTCTGTGATCAGATTCTGAAGAAGAGTACACCAGGATGTCGTCATTGTAAACAATGACACAGACATCGATAAGTTCCCGAAGAACATCATTCATAAAGTACTGAAAGGCGGCAGGTGCATTGCACAAACCGAAGGGCATCACCTGATATTCGAAGAGCCCAAACTTGGTGCGGAATGCAGTCTTCCATTCGTCGCCTTCTTTTATACGCACCAGGTGATAAGCTCCTCGGAGTTCTTACTTGGTGTACACACAAGCGTCTTTCACCTGGTCGATAAGCTCAGGGATCAAGGGCAGAGGATAACGATTCTTAATCGTTATTTGATTTAGGGCACGATAGTCTATACACGTTCTAAGGTCGCCCTCTTTTTTCGGCACGAAGAACAGAGCTGAAGAGACAGGAGACTTGGACGGGCGAATAAAACCATTGGCTAGGTACTGATCTAAATACTGACGCAAATGCAGGTTCTCAGGTTCCGTAAGAGCATAAATCCTACTACAAGGTAGTTGAGCATTGGGTACCAGATCGATTTGGCAATCATAAGACCGATGGGGAGGTAACGTGTTAGCCTGTTCTTTCTGAAAAACGTCTTGGAATTTTTGGTATTCTGACGGTAACTGTACAGGGGTGGAAGTTGCTGAGGCTAGACCCATAGCTGGATTTCTTGGATAACAAGTTGGTTCACAATCAGGAAAACTTATCTTCTTTGCTCGCCAGTCAATTCTGGGATTATGTGTTTCTAACCAAGGAATTCCAAAAATTACTTGGAATTGTGGGGCCTTGATCACATCAAACACGATTGCTTCCCGATGTCCGTCCTGACCCACCAGTGTCACTTCAACTGTGGAATGCGTTACAGGCCCTGAGGCTATTTCGGTTCCATCTACTGTAGTAATGACATCTTGGGTTACTTTCGGGCGGAGAGGAAGCTTAATCCTGGAAGCCAATTCACGGTCTATGTAATTTCCAATAGCTCCACTGTCGATGTATGCTTTTATAGCATGCAACTGCTGAGGCTGTTTTGGGTCCACGAGCACCATTGGCATGACAAAATGCGAGGTCAAAAAGTTAGTTTTCAAGCTCGGCAAGCGGACCCCTACGCTTGTCGGGCTAGGTCGTTTCCCGAATCAGGTGTCAATAATTCGTTATCAGTAGCTCCAACCACCTTCTTAGGTGGTTTAACTGGACAATTTCGAAGAAAGTGACCGGGAGTCCCGCAATACAGACAAAGTTGCATTTGCCGCCTTCTCTCTCGTTCTTTCTGCGTTAATGGTCCTTTAACACCACAGATTTGCATAGGTTCGGATACGTCGGTACTCTTGGAGTTAGCATGGGTTTTGATCGGTATTCGGGTTTCGTACTTGAACCGATCTGCTTTTCTGTTTTGAAGTCTGTGATCAAGTTGAACCACCAAGTCTATGTTGTCTGTGCAGACCTGGGGTGGGTTTACTATCTGAGCTAGAACATCCTTAAGCTCTCAGCGCAGGCCTCGATGAAACAATGTGATCCTTTTGTTTTCTGGCCATCCAGTTTCCACAACCAGTCTGTTAAAGGTGGCAATGTAGGACAGAAGATCCTGATTACCTTGTCGTAAGGATAGCAGTTTGTTATCAAGGGCCTGTCCTTGAGAGTGTCGAGCGAATAATCTTTCCATGCTGGCCTGGAAGCCCTGAAAATTCTGGAGAATGGGATCATCCTGATTTACCAATGGAATAGACCAATCGGCAGCACTGCCACTGAGGTAAGATAGTATAAAGGCTACCTTGGTCTGGTCGTTAGGGAAGGCTCCGGGTCTGCATAGAAAGTGTAAACGACATTGGTTCATAAAGACGGCATATTTCTTGGGATCCCCCGCAAAACGTTCAGGCGGGGCCAAAGGCATGTGTCCAGGTAGATTGATTTGTACCGGGTTATTCAAACCCATTGATGTGGAAATGTCTCCGGAATTAGGTAAAGGAGTGTGCCCTGCCTGGGCCTGTAATAACCTTTTGGCTAGGTCATCTGTTCTTTCCTTGGATAGGATCAGTTCTCTTTTGAGAGCGTTAGTCTCCTGGCGGGCTGAGTGCACCTCTGCCCGCAATTCCCCCAAAAGCTGGGCCAGCTGGTCAGTCTCGGAAGTCTCCATAGCGCCCGGGTGGGAAATAGTGGGTAGGCTTCGCGTTCTGTAACGCTCACCTGATTCCCACGGAGGCGCAGGTCTGGCCTCGAGTGCTGGTGCTTCTTCAATGGTGAATCGCAGGACTCCGAAGATGGACAGGAAGGGCCCCTCTACTCTGGCTTCTCTGGCTCGCAGGAATATTCCCCTGTGCGTGAAAAGGGAGTATTACCTACTGACTGAGTTATGCTCAAGCCTCCCACTCTCTTCCAACCCTCCACGATACCCTTCCACGATTCCCCGTGAAGTCTCACCTTAGGGTCAGGAAGGATGAGCTCTCCATCCTGCTTCTGATGCAGGGGCGCGTTGAAACCCAGTTACTTCACTGGATTCAGGATTGATGGGAGTTCAGGTAAGCTTGACTATTCAGGTAAGGCGCTGTAAAAGTTCTGCTGCAAGTTCAAAAGTCCAAGCTTAATAATAATGTTCATTGTCTTGTTGCAGCAAGCGCTAATGTTTATGTCTTTTTCCCCTTAGGGGCCGGGGTTCGGAATGCCGGAGATATGGCGCCGACCCGAAGTGAAATGTGCAGTTCCAGTAAATGACAGGTAAGTTCTGGATGAGCGCTCGGGTAATGTCTTTTTTTTTTTTTATTTTTTGTATATAATTGTATTACAATTTTTACAAATTCTGTCCAAATTTTTGTGTCCTTGCTTCCTGTTTTCCTTTGTGACTATCCTGGGATTTTCTGGTCAATGGGATGTTTGAGAGCTTTCTGTTGTTATTTCTTTTTCGTCCAGTTTCAATTTTTCCAAGAAGGTCGCTGTGGCCACCGTCAAAGATGTGGAGTTGCCACACATTAGCATATTCCACCAAGTTTCTTCACTTGCCGTTTGGTACCGAACTTTGTGTGGTTTGAGATAAATAGTTCGCATGGATGCCGTTCCTGCGCAGTGGATAAGAAGATGGCGTAGTGTTTCACTTTCCCTCTGCTCACAATATCTACAGTTTTTAGTTTTTAGTTGTCGACTGTTTTCTTCGAAAGAGGATCTCATTGGTTTTCAATAAGTTTAACCTTGCTCTCAAGAAAGTTGTTCTCAGTCGCTTGTCTGGAAACTTTTTTAGGTAATTTCTGACTTCGTCTACTTTTTGGGTGTTCATAGTATGATGTGTATTGGTTGTGAGCTCTTCTGTTTTATCTAAAGTCTCAATCCAGTCTTGTGTTTTCAGTTTTTTCTTTACTTTTCCCGGGATCCTTTCTATTTCCCATTCAGAACATCCAATTTTTTCTGCTTGTTCCAATGATCTGCTGTACCAACTTGATAGCATTGGGTTTGATCCACTCTTCATCTCTTGATATATTATCTCCAGTATTTTAGGCCGCGGCTGCCTTATGATTTTACCCAGGAATAAGAGACTGTTTCTTATTACCAATGATTCTAAAGATTGGAGACTCAATTCACATCGAATGATTGTCGCAGAAGTGGAATTTGGAAGTTGTAGTACTCTCCGCCAAAATATACCTTCTAATTTAGCCCACAGTGACTTTGGCAGGTATAGCATGGCCTCGGCTCCATAAGTCAAAGTTGGACAGACCTTTGCTCTGTAAAAGTTTATTAATGGGAGGATTGAAAATTTCCCAAATTTTCTGTCCAGAGATCTTGCCTGGGCTGCTAGCGTTTTTGTTTTGGAGATAAGATGCTCTTGCATCGTTATTTCAATTTTGCTCGACGATAGTTTTACCCCTAGGTAGGTGCAGCTTTTCACTATTTCTAATGGCTCAGAGTTCGCGAACCATTTCTTTCTTTTTTTTGTTCTCGCTGGTTTTTCTAAGATCAGGATTTTTGTTTTAGATATATTAAGTTCCAAGTCATTTTTCGTCAGATAGGCTGTGAGGCTGTCTATTTGTCTCTGTAGACCGATTGCTGTTTGATCTAGCAATAAGATGTCGTCTGCATACAGCAATCTTGTCACTTTTGAGTCACCTATTTGAGGAGGAAATGATCTGGTGTCGTTTTCGGGATCTGCGATGTCGGCCATGTAGGCCTTATATAGTGCCGGTGCCAGGGGGCAGCCTTGTTTCACGCCTCTGTCTGTTTTTATGTTTTCCGACAATAAGCCAGCTTCATTGAGTCGAATTTTAATCGATGTTCCGCTATATAGCGCTTTCACTTGCGCGAGAATGGCTGATGGACATTTTTGTTTCTCCAGTTTTTTCCATAGTTTTTTTCTGTTCACGCGATCAAAGGCTTGCACCAGGTCAATTGACGCTATGAATGTTGATGGTTGCCCCTCGAAGACCTTTGATTTTAGTATGCTAATCAGCATAATGTTTACTGACGTACCGAGGTTCTTCTCGAATCCTGATTGAAAGGGGTCAGTTGTTTTTGCCTCTTTTTGCCATGTCTGCAGTTCATCTAACAACATTGATCCGTAAAGTTTGCCAAGCACATCTAGTAGTGCAATTGGCCTATAGTTTCTCGGATCGTCCCTTGGGCCCTTCTTATAAATTGGGACAATGTTTGCAGTCTTCCATGTCTCCGGAATGGTTCTCGAAATCCTAGATCTTCTAAAGATTTCTGCTATTAGTGGGGCCCAATTTTCAGCATCCTGCTTCAGAATGGCGTTGGAAATGCCGTCAGGTCCGGGGGCCCTGGAGTTATTTAGTTTCTTGATCTTAGACAAAATGTCCTTCTCTGAGCATTCTGTCCAGTTAGCCTCTTCTTGGATAATCGTTGTTACTTCCCCTGGAGTGGGGTCGTTGTATAACTCGGTGAAGTGGTCACTCCATCTTTCTTCTGCGACACTGTTTGTAATTCTTGTGTCCGTGGGCGAGATTTTGTGTTTTATAATAGTCCAAAAATCTCTTGAGTTCTTTTTACAAACTGCTCTCAGCATATTCTCTGCGTCCATCTGATATAGTTTCCATCGTGTCGCTTGTAGCCAGGATTTATACAACTTTTTAGTTTTACATGCCAGGTCTACATTTGTTTGCGTTGGATTTGTTCGTGCAATCCGAATAGCCTTTCTTAGATTTGATTTCTTTGTTCTCAATTCCTCATTGTGAGTATGTAAATGAATTTTGTCATCTACTCTTTTACGTCGTAGATGGAGATAAGGGATCAAGAGAGGCGTATAATCCAAGCTTGCTTTCTCTGTATTTAAGGTCGCTTGTCCATTATAGGCTTCCGTGATCGAAGTTATGCCTTCTGTTGTGATTTTTAATCGATTTCCTTGATGGTTTAGTTCCAGATTTTTCGACATTGTCACCAACATCTTTTTTTTTGCTGGCCATATTACGGTTAGTAAATTATGGTCACTGGCCGTAGTCTTCACTACCTTGAAGCTTGTGATTAGGCGATACAACTCTTTAGAGGCAAAGATGTGGTCAATTGTACTTCTTTTACCCGCGCTTTCCCATGTTGGAATTCTGGATTTGGCTAAGTCTAGGGAGTTTAGATTGTACAAGTCCCTGGAATCCATCAGTTTGGCCCATGCCGCACCTCTCGTTGTTGATTGAGTGTTGCTCATATTGTACGTTGATCTTTCCTTCTCCGATACCGGGCAAGAGGCGTTTAAATCGCCACATATCAAGATGTGGTCCATATCATACATCTCTTTTGTATCTGTAAGGATTTTCTCCACCTTATTTAGAAAGTTTTTTGTCTTCGTTATCGACGGGTTCCAGTAGATGTTTAGCACCAGGATAAGATCTCGCTTTAGTTTTTTTTTTTGCCGGGGGTCCTCTTTATTCCATTCCAGCAATGTCGCCTGAATTGTCAGAGATGATATCAGGTTATGAACTATTCTAAGAACTCCGCCAGTTTTTACAGCTGTCAGCAAGCCTGAGGTAGGACGTCCTCGTGTTCCTTTTTGTGCCGGCGAGAGTGATACTTCAAAACCATCCAGGCTCGGTTGAGATAACAACCAGGTCTCCTGCAAAGTTATGAGGTCGAAAAGACCAAGGTTTACATCTCCTGGATGAGTCAGGTGAATGTGGCCTCTTGTATTCCAGGAGCCAAGAATAATGTTTTGATCCGGTTCTTGGGCCACGTGTAACTCCTTTAATGTCTCTCCAACGCAATTGTCAGATTGACGATTTGATTGCTATTTCCTCACATATTTTGTTAGTGCTGTAGAAATCCATGCCCATTTATTGGTGTTTTTTTCTGTTTCTTGCGTCTGGATCTGTGTTGATATGTTTCTACATGTGATACGTTTATCTTTTTCTCTGCGGGACTGTGTCAGAAACGGCCCTTTCGGGTGTCTTGGGGATAGTCTTTGTGGTTTCTTATCGTTTTGTGTCCAGTTGTCTTGAGAGGAAGAATTTTCTTTGCTCTTGTCTCTTTCTTTATCCTTTTTCTTTCTTGAACCACTTTGATCTAATGTTTCTCGTGATTTTCGACGTTCATCTTCTTCCTTTTGCTCTTCTCTTTCCGGTGTGTAGTTGTGTTTTCTCTTTGTTCTAGTTCGTCTTTCAGTTACAGGCGTTGTCTTCCCTGGTTCTTTAGCGTTTGTCGTATGTTTACGTTTTTCTTTTGTGTCGTGGTCATCCTCTCTTCTGTGCCCTCTTTCTTCTGCAGTTGTTTCTCTTAGGGTGTACCCTCTTTTGGCTAAATCTCCTGCCACGGACAACAGCAGTTTCTTCACTGTATGAGATGTGATGTGGAGGAAGATACTATCCGTTCGAGCTTTATGTGCGAACTCCACTATATTTAGGTCAACACTTTTGATTTGGTCTCCATTTGGTACTTTTTGTATTAATCTCATGGTTTCTCTCCTGTTTAATAAAAGCTTTTCTCCCTTTTTGTCACTTTTTTCTAATTTCAAGGTACGTGATGAGTTACTCTTATGAGTAAAAATTGTTGATGTCCGGGTGGGATTGGATTGTGTCTGGTAAGCCGCAGGCCTTCTGTTTGATCTCTTATTTCTTTCTGAGTGTCTCTCACTTGAGCCCGTTTTTTCTCTTCTTTTATTTCGATTCTCTGGTGTTTTTATCCTTTTTCCATAAGGAGAGGTTTCTGGTTTGTGTTGTCGTGCATTTTTGTAGTATTGAGAGTGTTGTTTGTGACGTGTTCCGCTATTGGACGTGTTTCCGGCCCATTCTCTCACATGCTTTTCCTTTGTGTTCTGTGCAGGGCAATCCCTGACTTTTTCGTGTTCAATTTTGTTTATCTTTGTGTTGGCCACTCGGAACAACGTTTTCCTTTCTGGGGTTATCCGACTTCTTCTATAGCTTAAGTCGTCCGTTTTATTTATTTCTTTTCCAGATACTTTTGCTTGTAGCTGCTTGTGTTTGACCCTTTGTTCTACTATTGGCATGCTGTCTTCCGCAAATGACACCTTTCTTTTTTTATTAATTGGACGAGGGATTTCTGGTTCTGAGTTTTCAATCGAATATGTACTCAGGTCCAACAAGTTTGGCGAGCTCTCCTCCACCGGTTTGCGATTAGCTTTCATGTTTGTCTCTTGTAGTTCGCTTTCTATATTTTTGGTTTTTTGGGCTATGCCAGCTATCCATTTGGAAATGCTCAAATTTGCGTTTTTTTCTGTAGTTTGTTTCTCTTGTACTGTTGACCCTATAGTGCTTAGTTTATCTTTATGACTTGAACTGGTTTTTGAGATCTTCTGTCTCTGGGGTTGCGGGGTAATTTCATTTTGGTCCCTCATTTGCTGAATTTCTTTGTGTCCCTCTTTTAGTTTTTTTTCCGTTTTCTTTAATTTCATGTCGTTTTCTTTGGTTGGTATCAGTTCATAATTGGTATCTGCTGTGGTTTCTATTAGTTCCTCTTCATAGCTGTTTTGTCTGGTCTCCCTCTGGTTAGTTTGAGAGTAAGAGGATACTGCTTGTTTTTTGAACTGGAACACCTCAATTTTGTTCCTTTGTGGAGGCCTTCCAGGTCTCTAACGTTGTTATGTATCCTTCCAAATGAATTAGCTTCATGTTGCATGCTGCTAGTACTGAAGTGTGCTCTTTAAGTGTTTCATTTATTGTTTCGTACAGTTTCCCAAAGGGTGCCAGAGCAATGGTCATAGCTGACATTACAGGTAAAATGTCCAAGTTTTTGACTGGTGATTTTTTTTCCTCTTTTTTTTTCAATGGAGTTCCTGTTTCGTTTTTCGCTTTATGTGGTGTGGATAATAGAACTCGTAAGGCATCTGTCGAGATGTCTAATTTTTTATGTTGCGGCGAGCACTTCTCACCTATAGTATTCTCTCTTTGTTTTCGCATTTTTTTATAGTTCAATATTGCCTCTGCCAATTTTATTTCTTCTGGATTCCACATATGGCTTGATTTTGGTTTGACCAAGTCATCCACTTTCTTGTCCTCTTTCTTGTTTTTGTTTTCGTTGTGTATAATCTCAATGGTTTTTTCCACTGGTTTGTCTGGCTGTATGTATCCCAATTTTTGGTTTTTGTTATTTGTTACCTCTGGTGATTCCCTGGCTTTATTGTTTCCTTCTGTCTGAATAGAGTTTGATATGACTTCCTGTTTTTTTTCAATGTCCTTTTCTGACGTTATTAGTTTCAGTGTTGATTTGTTTTTATCTTCCTCGTGCTCCTGAGGTCTGTTCTCTGTAGTTGTCTTGTCTATGCCCGTTTTAGTTGTTTCTGTCCTTTGGCATACAGTAGGTTGGCTTGGGTGCCAACGTATGTGTGATAGTAAGACTCCTCCCTTTGTCGATTTTTCTGTCTTCAGTGGGTTTATTTTATTTTTTTGGGGGGATGGTGGAATTCCTGCCAAGATTTCTAAATCGGAAAGCTCAAAACGATTTACAATCGGAGGCTTCCCCAGTTTTTCAAAGAATCTTCCAATCGGGTTGTTAGACGGTGTTAGCGGTTTTCCCATTTTTTTCGTTTGCGGCTTTGGTGGGAATCTATTTTTCGGAGTCGATGCCTCAGTGGGATTGTATTTTTCCCCTCCTAAGCTTTTTGTTTGTTGTTCCATTAAAAGCTCATTTTCTTTATGACTAGAAAGTATTTGTGTTTCTTTTCTTCTTAGATTGTCCTCAAGTAACTGTTTTGTTGCTGATTGATGAGACTCTTCTTCTTGCTTCTCTAGTTGTAGATAAGTATGTGTTTTTGCCCAGTTATGTTCTCTCAGGATGGTTACTTCGTCCATGTCATCTCCTTCCAATTCATCTGAGTATGATAGGGTAATGTTCTGACAGCTAGCATCTCTAAGCTCTGATTGATTCCATTCCGGGCTGGGCAGGTCAGATCTCACTGTCACTGGATGAAGGTTGCTTTCGCATGTTTGAAGATCTTGTGGATCTGGTCTCTTATTTATCTTTATCACCTCGATCTCTGTGGGCTCTGCCGAGCCCTTTATATTCTTTTGTATGTTTTCATTTGTACTCATTACATTTGTAGCTTTGCACTTCTTTGGTGTACCATCAGGTAGCGTCTCCTCAATCCACACGGCGGTAGGCCCGTGGGCTCCGCTCCCCAAGAGCTCCACGCTCAGCCATAAAACCGCTCGTGTGGGCTCTTCTCCCCTAACAGTTTCTCTGTGCCCTCTCAGCAAGTCCTCTGGTGGTGTCTCTACCTTCTTCTGCACAGTGGCGGGCCCGCGGGCTCCGTTCCCCAAGAGTTCCGCGCTCAGCCCTAAAACCACTCGTGCAGCCACCTTGCTCCTATCTGTGACTTTGCACTCCTTCGCCCCGCCCTCGGCAGGCACCATCTCTCCCCGCACAGTGGTGGACTCGCTGTCTCCGCTCCCCGCGGGCTCCGCACTGGGCCCTGGAGCCGCTCGTTTCGGGTTTGTCTCGATTCCTCTCTCCCTCTCCCTTTCCCCACAACGGTCTCTCACATCACTACCGCTGCCCGCCTCACCATTTCCCCGTTCTTCCTGTGCGGGAGACGGCGGAACCCGCCCCGGTCCCTCTGCGAAAACCTCCCCTTCATCATCGCCGGCTTCGCCTCGCAGAGACCGAGACTGGGGTACATGTCTCCCCCAACTCCGCGGCCGCTCACGTCCCTCGCAGCCAGACTCCAAATTCATCTCCTCTCTCCAAGGTGAGTCGTGTTGGTGGGGGGATCTGAGGGGGGGGATTGGAGGAGAGGCTGTGCTGGTTTTCGAGGTTGCGGTTTCAGTTGTTATATTTAACGGTTTTTTTCGTGTTTCACTCAACACTGTTTCTTTTGTATTTTGTGCGCTGCTCCTTAACACGCGGCCCGTTTCTTTATATTCTTTTGGCAGTGGGTTGTTACCCCCAGTGGTGTCCTCCATGCTGCCGCAAAACTCTCCCCTAGATGATTTTTTTGTTTGTTTCTTCAACAGTGAGTCGATTGAGGTGTGTTGTAGTGGGGGAGGCGCGGTAGGGTGGGTACCCGTTTTTTGGTCCGTTTTTTTTTGGTCCGTTTTTTGGTCCATTCCTAAATAAGGGTACCAACACTTTGTTTTAATCCTTTTCAAAGTTGCTGTACGTTGACTTTATTTAGTGCTCCAGTGGCCAGCGGCCAGACTGCCAGACTGCACCTCCTCGCAGCTCTCCGCGGCCGCTCCGCGGCCAAAATGGGTTTTTAGGCCCTTGTAGCAGTAAACACTGCAGACAGACTTCCACAGCAAACTGGAAAAAAAAAAAAAAAATCAGAGTTTCCTGCCAGACTGCACCTCCTCGCAGCTCTCCGTAATGTCTTTGTCTTTTTTCCCCATAGGGGCCGGGGTCCGGAAAATGCCTGGAAGCGGCAAGACCCGAAATGAAATGGGAATGACCCAACAGGTAAGTCTTAGAAGGAAACTGAGCTTTTCCTATTCCTTTCCTTCTCTCACCTTGTTCTTGTCTTTTTCTCTCTAGGCTCTGGGAAGTGGCTATGGATCCGGATGATCGCTGCTGAGGATGGAGGCGTCCAGGATAGGTGAGTGAAATGCAGCGCTGCAGCAATCGTAGCGAAATGCTTTTAAAATGATGTCTTCCTTTTCAGGATCGTCAGTGTGATGTCTCCGTGGTGCTGATTTAGCAGGTAAGGTCTTTTGTCTCCCTTTGCAGGTGACCCAGGATACTGACAGGCGTGGCTGAGGTCCAGATGCAGGAGCTGACACGGTGAGCGTCCAGCTGCGAGGAGCAGAACAACGCGAAGCGTGAGTGGCTGATCGGGTGTGGTTTAAATAGCTTTGGATGAAGTTCCAAGTGTGTATCCTTCCACCGACCACACCCGGGTGGAAAGTAGTCCCACAGGTAAAGTAGTTCCATTCAGGCCTCAAGAGGGCCTGGATGTAGCAGCATGGTCTGCATCAGGTAAGTGCACATTAAAACACTTGAACACATGTCTAGCTTTATGAGCCTGGCGCCTAAGGCGCCAGGACAGGGGTCCAACATGAGCCTGGCGCCTAAGGCGCCAGGACTGCGTCCAAAGGGCCCCAGCTTGGGCCCGCTGGCACTCACCTGGGGGAAATGATGCCTGCCTCTGGGGTTGCTGGGTCAGACCTGGCTCCTTGGAGGTAGGCATCATGACAGCTTCGGCCTCCAGCCCTGCAAAACCATTTTTTTCCAGTCACTTAAAATTCACCTTGCAAACTCCTGACTGCAGAGTCTAATCAATTTATATTTGTAAATTCCATATGTGTGTATATCAGTTGAGGCATGTTTAATAACTATCGTGTTTTATTCACAGTGCGTTTTTCGTGACAAGCCCCCTTCCCTGCATGTGCATTATGAAACTGTTCATCGCTCAGTTTCTATGCACTTCGTAGCACACCATATCTAAATTGTCTATATTTCATTGGCGATCTGTTTATTTATCTTGCTGCCTGCGCAACATTGCAACAACTTAGCCACACCCCCAGTCACAAATATGGTGTGCGCAACGTGAACCCCTCTTCCTCAGTGGGACCTTTCCTGACCACCCCAACACAATCTTTCACAGCCAGGCCTTTTTTGCAACTGTACCTTCCTCTCTGCTCTCCCTGAAATCTCAGGGGTTCCTCCCACCACCCTCTCTACTTCTCTGTTCTCCCTGCCAGGGTCTTGGTCCGCCTCTTCAATCTGCCTTGGGCCAACCCAGACTCCTCATATCTTCCTGCGCTTATTAAATGCATGGTAGCCCTCGCTCAGCCCCTTGAATGTTTGTACTCTCTCCATTACTGCTGTCACCACCTCTGATCTCACTACCTGCTCCTCCTTCTATGTTATCATTTTCTTCTTCATCCTAAGTCCATGATGTTGTCACTTCCTTCTCTGATCTCACCACCGTCTTTCCTGATGTCTCTTCCTCTCGCCTCCAGGACATCCTAACCACTCCTCCTGCCTCACTGTTCTACTGCATTGCTGCTTGCAAAAACCTGCTTCAACAACCCACATGACCTGACAGGTGCTGTTCTCCTCTGCACCTGTGGCTGATAATTTAGAGAGGGCCGCTATTGGCTGGCACCTCTGTGGGCACCTGTGGTTGCTTTAGGTTTAAGGGGTTGGGACAAGTCTATATTCAAGCCACTCACCAGATGAAGGGATATTCTGTTTGACTGGTTGAGTGAAGGGGGTGCACTATTGTTTTCCCTGGTTGGAGAATCTCTCACTACAGTACACTGTCGTGGACAGTTTCCTTCTCACAATGTGGCTTTCAATGTTCGAGAAGTTGCAAGCCTGTCCAGCTGTATCCGCAGCCCTGCAGAATTCACAGTGGGCTCTGCAAGCTACTGGAGAAGTATTGTTTGATGTTCAAGTGAATGTGGCATCCTCTACACACTTACTACCCTCGGCAACTGAAGGTGAATGCATTCCCGTGAAGGGAAAGCGTCTCTTCTCTAGATCATGAATTTGGGTCTGTCTAGATGGAGCTTTGGTCCATGTAAATTGGGAAGGGGGTGTCCATGATTTCTCAATGGGTTTGGAAAGCAAGACGATTGTTAGGGCTATGTTGCCTTTGCCTATCATATGGCTGGATAAGGTTTTGCCTACCAGTACTGGACTTAGGACCATCACTGTGTTTGTCCCCTGCCATGCATCAGGGACCAAGTTAGGGTGACCAAGGCATCTTCCCTACACTTCCCCAGGCCCAACATCAATTGTCTCGGCGTGGCATCTGGTCCCCTGAGTCACCACCTTGATGGCCCCTAGAGCCAGGCAGGGGACTTCTTCAACTATCCATAACTTGACTTAAAATAATAACAACACATTGAACTATTTACTGCACTCCTAAAGTGGATTTTCCAATAAGATCAGTTTTCATTCCTTCTCTAGATAACATTTTCTTTGCTTTACACTGACAACTAAGCATACTTCGCAGTGATCATTATCACTCACTCTATGTTATCTTTCCCTTCTTAAGAGGTAAAGCTGTCTACCTGCACTGAGACACCTCCTCCTTCCCCATCCCGCTTTGCTTTTTCCCTTTTCCTTTTTTATTCCAAAAGCTGTGATCGGGTTACACCCTGGGCGGGGTCACAATTTGTTTACACAAGGACACGGTTCGGCACTTCAAGATAGCTGTGGTTGTGTTGTGCACAGTCAAAAAGACTCTCCTGTTTTTTGATGTAGATGTCTTAGATGTTTGTGTACGCCCTTATGCTTGCGGGCTATGGCGTGACACAAATAAATAAATAAAATAAATATATAACTGTACCCACTGTATAATACGTGTGTATTGATGTCACATTCTGTTGCTGCCACCCGCACCATGTACCTGCTAGTCCTTGGCATTTGTATTCCAGGTGGTGCGGGCGGGCGCCATGGCTTCGGGGTTCAATACACCACCTACGATCACGGGAGGCACCAAAGGAGTGCCCTGGTGAGTGCTCCATTCTCCTGACGGATGTTTCCGGGGTCTGGGCCACGTTGTGCCTAAGTCACGGCATGGCCTTCAAGGCTCGGGTCACATGACCGCTCTCCCGGCCTGCAGCTTCTCGGTTGCCTGGCAACCACTGCTGCCGGTGATTCAGGCACTATATAAGGCTGGCTGTCCCTCATATCCAGTGGGCAAAGCATCAGTGATGTATTTAATCATGTGAAAGAACATTTTGCATACTCGCATATTGATTTATTTTTTATTTCAGTCATTATTAATGATATCCATGTCTTAGTGCCTTTGTTAAATAACTGGAATATAAAACAAATTACAGTATCGATGATGAGGCTCGAACTAAGCACTCTTGACTACTCTCTTCGCTCCCAGATGCGCGTTTTACCCCTCAGTCTTCCAATGCTTTGGCTATGACCCACTTCTGAACATTTGTGTCCCTGAGAACACCTGGTGGACCCGTGCATTTTGGACAGGGCATGCATCTGCAGATGCTTCTACCCTTGTTGAATGACAAGGAGACAATTATTGTCCAGCAGCATCTGCTGTTTCTAATGGATATTTTGGGGCCAAACTCCCAGGTATGCCACAGGGCCACTAGGAGTTTGCAGACTCTCAGAGGGCCCAACACCTTCCACAGGACAAACGGAGGGCTCAGTCAACGAAACGTTCAATAAACAAAACCAACAGGGATCAGCACAGGGAGAGAAGAAATCCATGGACATCTCAATGTCTCCTGGCTCACAGGCCAGTTTTTTACCCTAATGACATCAGAATGATGTTGCAACCTGGGCCCTTCTCCAGATATATGTGTTATTCTACTGGCTCTCACATGTCAGGTGGCTGGCCTGGTCCATCCCCAAGTCACTATCTATAACAATGTTGCAGTGTGAGGGTCTTGTCATTGGTTCTTGTCCATTGCTACCCACCCCTAGGATACCAATCTGTGATTGGCTAGAGCTGACATCCCCAGGTCTGGGATCTGCAAAGGTTCTCAGCTCTTGGCGTAACTTTTCAATATAATAAGAATGACTATGCATCTGCATTGTAACTTGTATGTACCACCTTAGTCTATGAGTGTGCTTGTTCGCTCCGTGCAATACTTGTCTCATATTGTAACATCTTTGTTGCAAGCTTCTGTCTGGTAGCATGAGATCAACTCCCTTTCTCAGGGCTGATTGCTGTCCATTGTCTGCTTTGGCCGGGTCACGTGTTCCCAAGACCATGATTTAAAGCTGTGCAGCTCTGAATTATGAGGAATTATTTGCATGTATTGCAGCTGGTGCTACTGTCATTCAGGATATGGAATGTCATCCGTATCTCCTTGGCAGCGGGTCCTGTCTCACCCGTTTGCTCTTTGTTCAGCCTAAATTCAGCTTAGCTCGATCCTCGATGAGAGGCCTATGGCCTGCTGTAATTTTCCTAAGCCATAATGCGGCTTCTGGTGTGTTTATACTATTCTATATTCTCCATAGGTTAGTCACACTTAGTTCGGTCAGGTCCCATAGGTTCTCCTGCAGTTCCATAAGTTTATACGCCTGTAAGCATCTGCAAGCACTGTTCAGGATCTGTTGCTTCATGCAGTTTCTGTGTTGCTGCGTCTAGCTAATGGGAAAATAATAAAAGCAATGACAGTATGTATGTCTATCTGTCCTCTAACTATAGAACTGTACGCTCTTGTTTTTTGTGTATTTTACTGCTTGTTTGTGTCCCGTAGTCCGGATGGCACATGTGCTTCATGTCTAACGCTGCTAAGTCGTGGTGTCTCTATCGACATCAGCGACATGGCTTCTTGGCGCTTCAATCAATACTGTCAATTGAGGTGTCTTTAGTTGCAGCCTGGGGCTCCTTGTCAACTCTGGGGTAGATTTATACCGCACCTGGCCTGTAGGGCTGGCTGAGGGGGTACCTCTCAACATACTTGTCAATCGTTGGACCACTGGGAATTGGTCCGATATAGTATGGGCGATTGCTGCGTCTCCTGGCCTTCTTCCGTGTCATTTATTTTATAGGAGGGGGCGTAGGGGATAAACTTCCCCATTCCCCTTCAATATGTACCAATGATAGGATGCTTCATGGGGATAAAAAGCGCAATCTTTCGAACTGTTGCTCTAAAGTACAGTTCACATAAAAACATTCACAATTATTTACATATGTTAATACACTTAAATATATATTTTCAAAATGTGTTTTCTTCTTTTCTTTCCTTTTTCCTTGGTTTTGTATGTTAAGATAACAAATATTTTTGATTCACGTCTTGCTACTAACACAGATACAGATTAATGAACTTGTTAAAATTGTAGTTACCGCCCTGAAGGAACATTTGCAGTTGAAATGTATTTTTATCATGGTTCCAATTAGGGTATTGGGGAATAGTTTAGTGAAAGACCCAAAACGGACATTTCTTTTGTGACTGCCATTATCTGGTGCTGTACAAAAGAAAGCAACCTCTTCTCTTGTTTATTGTTTGACATACACAAAATCAGGAATAGAAGTTTTATTTAAATATCTTTATCAGTATAAGTGCATGTTGTGTAGCCTTCCCACAAACATTACATTTGTAAATTGCAATATTTTTACAAACCTGCTTCCACCTGCTCACCTCTGGATAGTCAAAATCCTGCCACAAGCGTACAGCCTTTTCAGATACTTACTTTATGGATTCCTGGATGATGACCAATCTTTTAACATTCACCCCAACTACAACGGAATGGGGACCTGTCCTCAGCCAATCAAATCTATCAAAAGCCTTGGATTCCTCATTGATAAACCCTTCACACTCAAATTCAGTTAAAGATATAATAGAAAGCCTGTTTATTCCACTGAGATCCATCTGGCATATCATTCCTTAGATGATGTTCCCACATAGAACCATTGATCAGTGCCATACTATTCCCAAGACTGGACTCGATTCTCAAGACACAATTCTCTACCTAGACCTTCAGGATATCTGCTAAACCGTTAGCAAATATTGCCAGATCCAGCAGCTAGTTAAGTACTAAGTTCGGAAAGATTGGAAAACGCCAGATCTCTAAACACTTCACTGGCTCCAAGTGAAATGCAGAATCCAATTAAAACACACATATTATTGACACAGTACTGTTGGGGAGGAGACAGGGTCTTCCCACCCCCCTAGGTGATACTGCATAAGGCACAAACTTTCAAAGACTCATTCAGGGAGCAGGGGGGAGGAAGGTAAACACAAAGGGGGGAGAACAATCACTGTAATGCATGTATTAGAAGCTATTGAAGAAACGCAAATGCAAACGCCATCTTAGATAAATGGCAGTCATCCTAGAATGTAGGCCCAAGTGTGGCGAATAGTATTAGGTGCTTGAATATTAGGTCCCTTGCATTAGCGCGAACAACACCCCCACCCCGGCCAGGTCCCACACAGCCCAGGAAATCCTCCATTGTTCCGAAAAATAACATGCCCTCGCACACAGGGAAGAATGCACCCTGCAAGGTCATGAGCAGTGAGCAGCGTGCCTCTTGGCAGGATCATCTCGTGAGACAGATAGGCAGGCCTCCTGCCCCCAACGATCCCAACATGACAAATACAGTTTTACAATGCTTTCATCCTAAAATCCCTACATGCCACAGCACCACCCAAACCCAGACCACCGACCATACAACTTTTACATCCCTCGATTGATCACTAAGATTAGTAGGCAAGGCTATCACGCCTTAAGGAATGGGTCACATGATTTGTGCAGGGTAGCAGCTAAATTATAGCCCAAAACTAAAATGGAGGACATTGGGAGTTGCTGAGCAGCCTGGAAATGAGTGAAATATGTGAGTTAGTGTGGCCCCGACTTTCCTACAGCCCATTGGTATATCTACCAGGTGTTTGCAACAATGATATGGTAAGAGTGCATACCAGAGTTGCCAATTAGTGTTCGACCAGCCTCCGTCAGCCACGGATAACGAGCCCAGCAGCACCCATGTGGGTGAAGATGGACTAATGGCCTGACATCCCATATGGAGCAGGCCCTACAGCTATAGGCCTCCGCCAATCCGTATTCTAGAATTGTATTATATATGGTGACGCCACTACTGATGCTGTTTGTGCTTATAATGTGCCACCCATGCCAACGGACCTCAGAACGTTCTCGTGCAGCAGAGTCCTTTGCTGATGTTTTTTTCTCCAGTTTTTGTGGAAATAGACACTTGTTACCTTTGCAAGCGTATCTTGGGCTTTCTTCCCGGGTTGCATTTTGTTTTCTGGCGTGAGCGTACAGGGGCGTGCCTTCATTACCATCCATTGCGGGGGCCTAGAATCCACATAGGACAAATAACTCTGAACTCACTTAAGCAGAATGTCATAAACAAGAGTGCAATACAAAGCAAACTCAAACCAATCAGACTCCACGTGTCAAAGAGCTACCAGAGCAAAACAAACAAACATTGCAAACTAGAATGCTCTCATTCTTCCATAACAGACATGAGACATCAACACCAACCCCCTACACAAGATCAATCCGGGCCCTAGGACAACAAAAACTCTGAGACTGCTGAAATCTGCTTGGTCTCCTCTGCGCAACTAATATTTTGGATACCTGAATTGAAGCCCCATCTTCCATCATGACATCACTGCTCACACCTACTGGTGGAATCTATTGCATCAACCATGAGCACCGGATGCTTCAAGACCCTCCTGAATTACAACCGTCCAGGACCTTCTATTTTGGTATTTCCTGCTGACTGAAACCGTTCTGGGTCCGTTTATTCCATGAACTACATGTACACCACTCCCCATAATCTCAGACCTGCAGATGATGCGCCTACTTGGTCTGTCTATACCATCAACCACGGATACATGACTCCTCAAGAGCATCCTGAAGTACCTCCTACAAGTGCCTGAACTAGCCTACTCACTTATTCAGTCTGAAAGCTCTCGACTCTATATATACACCAATCTGCTTCCACAATGTAGTTCAACAACTGCTAACACACCACCAATATACTAAGCAGAGCAAAGCCATCGAGACCTGTCTCTGAATGGCCCTACAACACCTCGACCCCCATTGCATACCCCTCACCGAGAAAGATAGCTTTCCCGATATTCTAGTACTGGTTGGCTTTCCTCTTCCCTCTGGATAGACCAAGACACAAGTGTCAACTCCACAACCCGCTTAGTGCCTCAGGTTTGGTAACTACCTCTCCATCTCCTCAAATTGCATTGCGGAGTACTTTGGAAGGTGCAGTTAAGCACACAGACTCACTGTTGCAGAAGGAATGCAATTCCTTTGTTTATTGCTAGAGAAAATGCTATTTCCTGCTACTCACGAATAATTGTCTCCTCCCCTTTGAACCTGTACTTCCTATAAAAACAAGGACCCGCGCGCATTTGCATGCGCTTATTGCAAAGTGCTTTGGAGAGTGCAGTTAAGCACACAGACTTGCTGCTGCTGAAGAGTATGCCGTTTGTGGACTTTGCAATTACACCGGCTCACATTGGACTTAACTTGGACACTGTGTAACAATCTGTAACATTGACTTTCTCTTCAATATTGTAGAATACAATTCCTTTGTTTATTGCCAGAGAAAATGCTATTTCCTGCTACTCACGAATAATTGGCTTCTCCCCTATTAACCCACACTTCCTATTGCGGACTGCTTTGCAGAGTGCATTTAAGCAGTTGACCTGGTGAATGATGAGTGAGTCTCGATTTTATTGCACGTGCCTTGTTCCCTATCTAATACACATAGCTTTCGCTTAACTTATTGCTGTCAGGCAGCCGCTCTGGTAAAACACACCATGGCTGGAAAACTACACCTTGAAGTCATCGATGCCTTTTCGAAATGAGCTTAACTAACTGCTCAATCAAACCAGACGTACACCAGTAAGGGCTGCAAATCTCACAAATTCTACTCGTCATATTACTGCCTCTTCGTGGCTCCGTTCACAATCCCTAACTGCTGACATTATACATTTCTATAATGCAGAGCGCCGTCTAAAAGCTGCAGTCAAAGCTGCCGTGGGAGCTCCACCCACAAACTTAGCCACAAACTCCACTGAGTTGAACTCTGCCATTGAGAAGTCGCTCATTGACCTGTCAACTCCCCCTGACTCAATTTTGGCTGCTGGCTTCACTTCACCTGTCGCTTGTTCGTGCCCTGATCCCGCCCCCCGCATAACCCAATCTATGGAAATACCCCCAATGAACCATAATGACATCATTACCGAAACTGTGACTGTAGCACAAGTTCACAACAATCCCGTTCCAGTTCCTACATTATTACACTGCGAACCCAACATCAGCGCCCCTTTATTTGCCTCGATTGCTTGTCTAGCCACAACTGCATCAGGCGATGCGGCCAGCCTAACTTCCAACTCACCGGCCAAGGCTCTTTATATATCACCAGTTCGACTGCCCTGCCCTCGCATGAACAACTTATCCCTGTACCCAATCATGTTTGCAATCTCCACCTCAAATTCATCTGATCTTTCAATTTCGTTTGCCAACCCCACACGCGCAAAGCGATCCCACCTGAAGCTTCCTCAATACCCCTAATTGGAATTTCACTTACTGTGATGAACACGTCTTTAATGTCCGTAACTAAGCTGTTAGAAAAACTTGATACAAAACTCGTCAAGCAAACCTCGCTAATGATGACACTACTAGGTCAGCGTCCTGATGGCCTTTAAACCCAGCCTCACTTGGCAATAACTGGGAAAGAACCACAATCCAATTACAATCCCTGTGAAGTGGCAACTGAGAAGAATGCCCCTGTAGCAAGAGACTCTGACCCACCTACGGACTTGGTACCTGAACCAACTTTCTTAGTTTGTGAAGCTCGTATGTCCGAGGATCACGTGGCTGTTCCACCACCTTCCAAGCCAGCCTTTACCATCTTTTCACGTCCCAATGCAACTACAAAACCAGGCAAATTGTGGAAAAAAACGAAAAATATGACCGCTCTGCCTAGCTCTTCGCACTCAAGTTCACGCAAATTCATTCAGTCGTTGACAATGACTCACAAATAGATTCATAGACCAAAAAAGCCATAACTAAAAAATATGCTACGTTAGCTCTCGAGCAAGAAGAGCTCTGCACCAGAATCTAGAATCTCCAGCTTCCACTTTGCTAATTACAGCGGATCTTTGATATGAACCTCTTGATGCTTTGGTGCACGAAGTGGAAAAAAATATAAAAGATCTGATGCTTCCCAACCTCGATCGATCACGGTCTCTGCTAATGAGCGAGCTGATCGTGGAATGGAGCCGCTACATCCACGGGCTTACGAATTTCTCGCACTTGAGCAAAGGCGAAATGAAATTGCTAAATCGCTTGCCCAGCATGGCATCACTTCCTCATCGCATTCTAGCCTCGATAAATCATCACTAGGGACACAAAAATCAGAGTGGCCAGTGATGCATTATAATGCGGCAAAAAACTTGGCAACTCCCCCATTAATCTCAAACATTAGAGTAAAAGAACAATCCTCCTCTTTGTGCAGCACTAATAAAAATCATAGCAATCATTTGCAGTTAAAAGTGACTCGCAATAACAAAGCAGGCTCTTCACTTTCATCAAATCATCACAGGCTGATTCTGCAGTGTAGCAGCGGCTCTTACCCAGTCCATGATCTAAACGGGACAAGTGTTATGAACTTCTTAAGTGATGTTGAATCGTTACAAGACCTCTGTTCCTCTGACAGAATGCAAGTTCAATTTCTACATGAAAATGATTTAATAGCAGTCCGTGTGTGGATTCAATCTTGTGTAGTTCTAAACATCATGTGGCAAGGAAGAGTGCAATTGCTTCAACTAGGCTTCATTCTTAGACAAGAACAACCTTCCAACATCCCCAGCAAGTTTGATACACCATGTCCCCCAGTACCTATGCATATCAACTTTGCAGAAAATCTGCCGTTGCAAATCACATGCATCCAGGGGGCTTTTCAGATGTCTCAGCTTGTAGAGACTCTACATAAACCCAGACACATCCTACAATTATGCAAAACAAAGGGGGGTCTGCGAATCTCTCTGCCAGCACAAACACAGCCCAATGACATGTTCTTGGTGAATAATCACTGGGAGAGGCTCTACCAAGTCTTTAGATCACTGTCCCTTTCCCAGAGAAGAAATGTCCCCGCATATCAGTCTTTGTCCTGCCCAGGGGCAGTCCAGCACCGAAATGCTAGGCAATTCTACTTTGAAAAAGAGTACCAACAGCAACCCCATACACGTGTTTCTGCCTTGTTGGGCATCATCAGTGAGGTGAAGCTGTGCCTCTCTAAGAACAGTGAGCAAGGCGTCTACATCTGGTAAAAATTAACAATCCATACCCACACAGCAGAAAGTCTGCAAACTTGCTAGTTGGAACACCAGGGGTTTCCAACATCTTTTGAGCTCTATCAACAACTTGTTAAGTGGCTTTGGCATCATTGCCCTACAAGAAACCTGGCTGACCAAGCCTCCTTTGTGGGACGATCATGTCATTTCTCTACTCCCTGCCAAGACTCAGGAAAAGGGTAGACCTATGGCTGGTTTGCTAGTTGCAGTAAATACTTCTCGGAGCATATGGCTAGACTCTTGGGCCATCCCGAACATGCTTACCCAACTTGATAAAATTAAAACCCCTTGTGAAGTTCTAGCACTTTTCAATCTCTATTGGAATCACTCAGCTATCGAGACAGAGTGCTTTTTCCAAGATGTGATATACATCTTGGATTTAATTATGAATGAGCGTTCCATTAATTATGTGATCATAGCAAGCGATTTCAATATTCACTGCCTGTCTGAAAAATCACGCAAACTCACCAACTTGTGCAGAGCTGGTTAACGCTAATGAATGAGAGACATTTCATAACGATCAATGGAGCGGTCAAAGGAGACATACTGCCCCAGAGCACCTGGAAAAGAGGTTAACAATCAGCCATTATTGACTACATCTTCACCAATAGAGATTTGTTTGCCATTGTCAAACATTTTCAAATTGTTCCCCAAGAACATAGTGACCACGAACTGCTTTCTTTAACTTGGCCACTGTCCTTGCCTTAACTTGCTTCCCAATATTACAAGCCAACTGTGACAATCACTTGCGGCAGGAATAGATTTAGATAGACATCATCATTACTAACGCATTTTAACACACTTCTGCAAAATCATCCAAACTTATTCATGCCTGCATTGGTTAAGTCTGATGTTATGTATGTATCAGATTTACAAATGTTCAAACTACAGCCGTCCTTTTCTGCAAAACCAATTTATCAGCAGAAGAATGTTTATGATCATGATTTGCACAACAGGAAAACTGAATTACGTGTTAGTCTTAGAAATCGAACCAGTCTGCCCCTTGAGCTCAGAATTTCGGAAGCAAAACAAAGTACAAAAACCTGTTCAAATCTTGCAAAGCTATAATTATGCAGCAAGATGCTAAATGCTGTAGCCTCTAATAACACTGCCTCCATCTGGGATCTGTTGAATCGTGCAAGTCATGATCCCCAAGCTCCTATACACATCAACGCAGTACAGAGCAAGCAAGGGTTCAATACTTGCAGACACTGTATGCTCAGGCCCCTAACACTCAATGTGGAATAATTCAGAACTGTATGCTTAAAGACACTAATATTCAGTTTGATAGAAGTGACATTTTGTATCAAATTTCTAAATTAAGCACATCCCGAGCCCCTGGACCTGATAGATTTACCAATGCTATGTTGAAGTCCCACCCTGAAACCTGGGCCTCAATTTTACTTAATATTTTCTCAAACGTTGTCAAATACAAACAGATTCTGCCATCCTGGAAAAAATCATCATAGTGCCAATTGCAAACTTCTCAAAAGTATCGGCCGATTGCCCTACTAGATGCACCAGTTAAACTCTTTGCTCGCATGATATTGAGGGACTTTAATTGCTGGATGACCAATCAACGTTTACATGATACATTTCAAACGGGTATAGCACCAGGGCTAGGCACCAGTAATAATCTGCCACAGAAACCTGGCTACATGACGCAGCAGGTCCAGCCCTCTCCCTAGCAATACCAAAGAGTACCAACTACTAAGACTAGACCGCCCTAACGCCAGAGGTGGTGGCTTAGCCATCATCGCCAAATCCAACCTGAATGTAAGGTTAACAGCACTGCCCACCTTAAAATCCTGTGAACTCCTGGCCGCTAAATTACCGATATCCCCATGCCAAACCCTAACTATTTATCTCATTTACAGGCCACCAGGGCCCTTAGGCCTTTTCGAAGAGGAATTATCCAGCCTCTTAGCGGGCAACACAAAAAAGTCATCCCAGACAATGATCCTTGGTGACCTTAACCTAGGTCTTAACGACCCAAAAGACAAACAAGCGCAAGCCATCGCTACCATGCTTGAAGGGCATGACCTCACTCAAAAAGTCCTCACCCCCACCCACGACAAAGGGAGAATACTAGACTGGGTAGACACTTCCAACTGCCCTACTGCTATCAGTAAAATTACACCCCAGCCTTGGACTGACCACTTCCTCATCAATTTCTACTTAACACTTAACAAGATGCCCAGAATTGAAAAAACAATGGCACCATCTGTTGCTACTAGATCCAGAAAAAACATCACACCAGACAATATCCTACCCCTGCTCCTCCCAACCATCAATGCCTTGCCATTTGATTCTGACCCAGACACCATGGTTAAAATATACAACAACACCATGGCCATAGCCATGGACAGCATCGCCCCACTGAAAAACTCTAAAAGTAAACAACAATCCCATCTTAATACTTGGTTCACCCCCCATCTAAAAGAACTGAGACTGGAAAAAGGAAGCTTAAAACTGTATGGCAACACTCCCCTACAGCTGAAAATAAACTTAAACTCAAACTGTGCGCTACGAATTATAAGAAAGCAATCATCCAAGCTAAAAAAGAAGTCTATAACGACCGAATTTCCAAAGCATGCTCCAATACAAAGGAACTATTCGCAATCTTGCGAAAACTAGAATCCCCCATATCACCACCTGATAACGTACCCAAAGACAAGCAATGGTGTACCAATATCCAAAATGCCCTTGCAAATAAAGTAAAAACACCACAATCAAAAATTGCTATAAAAAAAGTCTCACTCCCTCTTAGTGAAATTCCCAGCACGCCCACGCCGACGCTCAAACCTAGCCTAACACCCTTCAAATTCTCTAAAGTTTCCACTCATGAAACTGAAAAAAATCATTCCCTCACTAAAAACATCCAATTGCAAAGGCGATTACTGCCCGGCCCAGATAATCAAGGATGCCGCCAGAGACCTTGCCCCCTTCATCACTAAACTCATCAATGCCTCCTTCTCATCTAGCACCGTCCCAAGTAGCTTAAAAGAGTCCTAGGTTCTCCCCCTGCTTAAAAAACAAACCTTAGACCCCTCGATCCCTACCAACTATAGGCCCATCACTACTGTCCCTTTCCTCCTGAAGATAATTGACAGAGTGGCCTATCTCCAAATCCAAAAATACCTGGAGACCAACCAACTCCTTGGCACTCGTCAATCGGGCTTCAGACCGCAACACGGCACTGAGACCGCCCTTATAGATCTCAAAGCCCAAATTGACGAGCTCAACGATAAAGGAAACACAGCTATGCTACTCCTCCTTGATCTGTTGGCCTTTTGACCTAGTGGACCACGCAGTACTCGGCAAACACCTAGCATCAGCCGCCCACTTCTCAAGTGAAGCCATAGCCTGGATCCAATCCTTTCTCGACAACAGAAGTATGCGAGTATTCTCCACCTTAGACTCTGCAGACCCTATCCAGACAACATGTGGAGTCCACAGGGCTCTTGTGTCTCGCCAATGATGTATCATATCTTTACTAAACCTCTATTCGACAAATTGGACAGACTGAGTGTCACCTACACAAATTATGCAGACGACACCCAGTGCCTCATCCCCCTTTCGGGCAATTTCACTATGGATACAGCTTTAGAAAACAAAATTTACACCCTCATTCAGGCATGGATGGCAACCCATGGCCTCTGCCTGAATGACGAAAAACAGAGATCCTCATTCTAGGCTCACCCAACAACCTAAAAAAACTTGATTCCAACTACAGCTCCATCAATATCGATCGCAATATAATCCCCGTCGCCAAAGAGGTGAAAACCCTCTGTTTCTATTTGGACTCCACTTTGTCCCTAAAGAAACAAGTGAACTCCCTGGCCTCATCCACAGCCTATACCGGTAAACTTATTAAAGCATGCAGACCCTTCCTCTCACCAGCTGGCTGCATTATCCTAGCCAATGCACTAATCCTCTCAAAACTGGATTACTGCAATGCACTTTATGCAGGCACAAATAAATACATCATCAATAAACTTCAAACCCTAAAAAACAACGCGTTCAGAATGGCCCTGAACCTCCCAGCTAGAGAGCATATCTCGAATGTGCAGAGAAAATACAACTGGCTAAAAATTAGCGATAGGATCACCTTCAAAATTGTCACACTAACATTCAAATGTCTGAACAATGCAGCCCCCCCATACCTTAGGGATAGAATAATAAGAAAAACCACTGCACGACCAACCAGAACAGCCAACTCTTTCTGCCTCCAAACCCCTAGATTCCGACTAAAAAAAACAGGCGGTAATAGCTTCCCTGTGCAAGCAGCCCAGTACTGGAATGCCCTGCCAGTTGAACTAAGAAGGGACCAGCCCTACAACATCTTCAGGCACCATACCAACACCTGGTTTCGACGCAACGACCTCTGAAACTGGTGACCCTGAGCACTGTGATCTGATGACACACGTACCCCTCCACTCTGACATGTAAAATGTACATAATGTATTTACTGTATATAATTTGTTACCTTTCCACCCTTCCATGTATAGATTGTACATAATGTAATTACTGAATACAATTTATGTTACCAACAACCTGTAATATGCAACCTGTAACCAAGTTCTAAGCATTCTTGTTATTCTGTGCGCCCGCTACCCAAGGGTTTTCTGGCGCCCTATAAATAAACAAACAAACAATCTATTGATTATGACTGCGATAAAATTACATGAGAAGCAAGCGAAGCAACCAGTATACATGGCCTTTGTGGATTTTAAAAAAGCATTTGATTCTGTCTCCCGTGAACTGTTAATGAGCAAACTGGCTAGAGCAGCCTGCCCTGCTCATTTCCAGACTCTGAACTCGCAGCTTCACTTTAATACATCTGTTCAAATACATCTATTCTTAGAGGGAGGATGATCAGATCCGATTCCTACCTTCCGAGGTCTCAAGCAAGGGTGTCTTTCGACTTCTGCATTATTTAACTTTTTGATATCTGACATGAACCACCATTTCACAAAGATTGTCTCTGTTCTCCCAAAACACGGTCATTGTGCTGTGCCTTGGCATTTATGTGCAGATGATCTAGTGCTTCTCTCCAGGACTCTGAATGGTCTCCAAAAATTACTAACAGTCTTACAAGAATATGCTGACGTAAATCAGTTAACAATAAATTTGGCAAAAACAAAGATTATGATTTGTGCATCTGCCCATTAGATTAGACAGTGCTGCTATAAATGGCGTCTCCGTGGCACTTGCCTAGAAGTGGTTAGTGAATATCAATATTTGGGTCTTAACACCAACAACCATCCTTCTGATGTACCTTACTGTTTGGGGTTAAGGAGGAAAGTCCAGACATCTGTTGCTCAGGCTCGCATAATCCACAGAAAGTACGGCAAATACTCTTCTCTACCTTTGATTACATGTTACAGACAGAAAATTGTGCCAATCATCGTCTATGGTGCTGAGACCAAAGCCTGGGAAAAGATGGAGTTTTGGCTAAGACTAGAGGGCCTTTTTTGGAAGCAGATGCTTTGCTTGCCTGCTAGCTTACCCATGTCTATAGTCAGACACGAGCTGGAGTTGCTCTCACTTGGCATTTCCTTTGTTTGGAAAGTTTGAAGTTGGTTAAGGAAGTGTTTATTGGCTCATGACCCTGATTCACTGCTGTTCACCCTGGCGTCTTATGTAAAGACCACAAAGGATCACTTCATGATCTAACAACTTCTTGTTGAAGTTTTGGAGGTGGCTGCCCTCTCAATCCTGCTTCTCACAACCAACCCGGAACGCGCCAAACAAAATCTATGGCGCTATGACTGGATTTTAACTCAGCAATAGTGCATATCGCATCAACACTTTGAATTCGGAAACTACGAGATACAAAGATTATTCGAGCCAGAACCTTATCTTGTAAAATGTCCTTGCCCGTTATATAGTAATTTATTTCTCTGATTTCGATTGAATTTAAGGCGCACAAGAGAGGTCATATCTTGTCGAAAAGAAATTGCTAAAATGGACCAACTGTGTAGATTCTGCACTTGTTGGTATTCTGTTCTTCTCTATCCCTCAAATGAACCTTTTTCCTACAATCTCTGTTTCGAGGATATTCAACTTTGACCTGTGAAGAGCTATGGTACAGAGTTTTAATTGGTGAGCGAGTATGCGTTAGAATTGCAGCTATGACATTTCTTTTATCACTACATTTCGGTTAATTTGTTTAAACCAATTTGTTTCTACCCGTATCCGTGAATTTGTTTAATTCACAAAATGAATTAAAACGTCAGTTAAGCTGACGTTTTAATTCATTTTACTTCTAAACTGCCACCAAAGATCAATAAATTCATTTTAAAATTGATATGCTCTTGAGTTTTACATGCCTCTTAATTGCAATATGCTTTCTAGCTCATAATAGCTTGGGTGAACTAATACAGTAGCCTATATGCGAATTTAACAAAGCTAGAGTGCAAACAAATTGCACTGCATATTTTCATTTGATCTTGAAACATTACGTGTTTTTATGTTAGGGAATTTTAGCCAATTGTGTAACGTAATATTTTCTCACATTTTCTTTCAATCTTCTTCATTAACCTATTTACTCACTGCTTTGTAACTAAATGTGTTTCTCTTAAATGAATTGAAAGGTTGTACTTTTTAACCATATCAATAAAAACAAAACAACAAAATGAATCCTGCCCCTGCTCTTCAAGGCTCACGTACAAAGAGGCTGCCAAAATGCAGCGGTTGTGTTGTGTAAGACCACTTTACATTGCATTTACATCACGTATTCCACTATTGCATGTCCCCCGTATGTAACATTGTTTATTCCCTGTTCTTACATCTCACATTCACCCCGGTCTGTTCATGGTGGCATGCCATTGGGTCCATATAGCTGCTTGTTTGTTATCGTCTCTCACTCTAGAACTGCCTCGCCATCTCCTACACTTTTATCCGCGACTCTGCCACCAAGCAACCTTTTGTGATTTTGCCACCCCATTGTCCTTCGTCCCCTCTAGCAGGAGTGGCAGTCTGGCAGAACTGGCTATCTGTCACTTTTAGACATGGGTAGCGGCCCCAGATGGTAGATGTCTGAGGTGGCCATTAGTGTTTTTCGTCAGTATTGTCGCAATATGTGCCCCGCCATAACTTGTATGGGGGTGGCACTTCTACGTCATGTAAAATAGTAATATGTTACACATCTGCATGTATTGCATGACTCTGGGATGTTGGCATATAGTGTATGTAGCCAAATGGGAATAATGTTGATTCTGTTTTCAAAATGCTGTATCCTCTCACTATGACGCTACGGCAGTGTAATGCTATATTTTGCATCCTTAATGTACAGTATTGGAGGGCAACCTTCTCTCTGTTTTCTCCGGGCTCTCTTAAAGAATCCAGAGTGCCTTTCCCCAATATATGCAGCACATTTCCTTAACTGTGCTTGGCCAGCAAAAGGGCAGGAGCCCCACCTCTGCAAAATAGACATGTTTGAGGCTCCAGCACTGTTGGGGAGCTGTGCAGGGAGGGGGTGGTGTGGGAAGAGGAAGGAGGTAGGATTGGATTGCAGGACACAAAATACTATTTTGTTTCTTGGGGCCATAAGGGTGCTGGGGAACAGTACCTTGTGGTGTTTTGGTTTGGGGACGGTTGAAGTTAGCAGGATGCCAGTTATTGGTTTAATCTTTGGGGCGTCGGATAAATGAGTGGAAGGGTGGGGGAGGCCAGCTATTCTTTCATGTTGCGGGCGTGAATTATATCTTGGTAAGGTGCCATTCCATGTTCTGTATGCTTTGCCCCCCATACCTCCTCTCCATGCGTTGCACTGCTGGTCCATGGAGACAGGGAAGGAGTGGAAAAGGATGCAGGGTCAACTATCAGCAACGGGATATATTTCACCTTGTGCTTCAGAGTGACATCATAGACAACTAGACCATCGCTCCTTATGTGATGTCACTTAGGACCCCTCGGTGGAATATATCCCATTGCTGATAATTATCCACCTTCAATTCTGTCTGTATTCATTTAAATCTGGCGTTTAGGGAGTCCTGTTTCACCTGACCGCTTATTTATGGCTGCTGCATAGGAACCCAGTTTTGTAACAATGCCTATTTCCCATGTCATTTTTTTAAGCTAGTAGCACGCAGGGGGTAGGGGAAGAGCACCATTGACTTGTATATCAAGGTTATGTGTGGGGTCCGCTCATCTACGTGCGATACGGCTTGGAGTGTCCATTTAGATTGGGAGCCATCTGGTGTTGACTCCCATGGTTTCTCCAGTGCTCTGACCATTCCATCATGTGTTAGGACTTGCTCTTATGGTATGTTGCATGTATTAGTTGCAAAACCATTTTTTCGTCTCCCGTTCAGTATCTACAGCACGCATGTCCAGGCTTTGTGTACTGTCTATTTCATTGTGGGGCTATCAATACACAGTGCCTCTTCCCGCAGCAGCAGTGGCGTATCCAGAGTCGTTTGACGGGTGGCCCAAGTGAGGCACCGACTTATGCAGGGGTGGAATTAGGTATGAGCGCACCCACACACAGCATAAGGATAATGGGGTGGCACCTGTGGTGGCCAATCAGATTCCATGGGTAGCATGTGCCACACCCTGGACACGCCTATGCGCAACAGCTCCTCTGTTTTAGCCTGTGTATCCACTGCTGAAGTATTCCAGTTTCTAGTTTTCCTACCCTGTTGTGCCCATCTAGCTGTGGACTTCTGTTGTGTCACCAGGAAGCACAGCGCATAATGTGTGCCAGCCTATCCCAACTCGTATGCTCTTTTTGTTAAAATTTTTTTTTTAAACTTGTATTTATTAGTTTTACATAAATAAAACAAGAGAAATAACATTGAATCTTATAACATTCCCCTCACCCTCCCTCCTCCCCTCGGATCGAATAGAATCATATTGTCCCGGGTTCCTATTATGCGTTGAAAATGTCTGAAACTTTGATATTATAGGGGCACCATTGTTCCATAAAGTCTGACTGAAGGTATTGCAAGGTCCCTTCCCATTCTTTTACGAATTTGTCTCCAGTTCCTTGAATTTTGTGGGTGATTTTCTCCATTGTTATATGGGCCCATACTTTCTGTAGCCAAGTATAGGTCAGTGGGGTATTCTTGTTCTTCCAATTTTGTGCTATGGTGGTCCATGCCGCTATGAGTAGTCCCATAAAGCTTCTCCATTGCGATTTACTGTATTGCCTTGCTGTATGTCCGCAAAGCCACACCTCCTCCCCGATCAACCCCACATCCGGGAATATTTTGCCCATTTCACTTTTAACTTCTTCCCAAAAGGGTTGAATGCCTTTACAGTCCCACCATATGTGTCTCCATATTCCCACTTCGTCACATCCTCTCCAGCAGTGGTTTGGCGTGTTTGGGTAGATCGAATGGAGCCTCTCTGGAGTATAATGCCACTGTGTCATAATTTTGACCCACATCTCCCTAGTTTGTGCCGAGCGGGTCATCCTGGGGATCTGCTTCCATAGGTCTTCCCACTGTCTATCCGTTGGTTCCTCCCCCAACGTTCTGCCCCACTTTACTCTGTATGACCATTTAATGTCTTCCCCTTGTGTGTTTATGTATTTGTACAGAGTTGAAACCCACTTTTTTTCCCCCGTGTTGGAGATGATGTATGTCTCGAACCCTGTAAGGTCCCTGGTTGCTGCCCCAGTGATTGTCGGGGAGTTTAGCCAATGTTTTAGCTGTTCGTATCTGTATCTATCACTTTTGGAGATATGCTGGCCTACAAAGCAGGATTCTAGTGATATTATTTCCTTGTCTGCGAACATCTCGCCTATTTTAGTAATGCCCGCCTTCTCCCAGCTGTCGTACGCCCCTTGTTCCATCCCCGGTGGAAATTGTGGATTTCTGCAGATGGGTGTAAAGGGTCCCATTGCCGTGGTCATTATACCTTTCCGTGTTTGGCAATCCCATGCTTCCAACGTGGTCTTCATTATTACGCTTATCCTTAAGTTTTCATGTCTGTGCTGCCTCTGTTTCCAGAGAAGTTCTACCAGTGGGGTCCTCGCTACTTCTCTGTCTTGTTTGGCCCATATTTGCTGCGGATTCTCCCCCACCCACTCCCTCAGGAATTTAAGCTGTGCTGCCTGATAGAATTTTTTTAAATGGGGGAGCGCCATCCCCCCTTCTCTGGTTGGGGCTGTGAGGACCATCCTCTCTATTCTAGGGGTTTTTCCCTTCCATACAAAGGACGATACCAATTTTGTTAAGGTTTTGAAGAACGTGTCTGTGACACCCACCGGGAGAGCCTGAAAATAATATAGTACCCTTGGGAGGATGGTCATCTTGACTGATTGAATTCTACCCCACCAGGATATCTGTAGTGGGTTCCATCTGCCTATTTCCCTACGGATGTTTGCAAATAGCGGCGGGTAGTTTTCCCCATAGAATAGTTCAATTTTTGGAGGTACAATTATTCCCAGATATTTTATACCTTTCTCTACAATCTTAAGGTCCAGTAGTTTTGCTTCCCTTTCTATGTTTGCTCTGTCCCCTGCCAGAATTAGGATCTCTGATTTTTTTCTATTAATCTTTAGGCCTGAGATGGCCCCATAGTTTTCTAATTCTCTCACCGCCGTTGACAGTCTAGATTCGGGGTCTTCTAGGGTTATTAACATATCATCCGCATACGCAATCACTTTATGTTGCTGACCTGCCATTCCTATCCCTTTAATGTGTGATGATTCCCGTATTTTTATTAGGAGGGGTTCTAAGAACAGAGCATACAGCAAAGGTGAAAGGGGGCATCCCTGTTTCGTTCCTCTCGAAATTATTACCTTATCCGGCACCTCGCCATTAATGACTATTCTACTGGATGGGGAATTATAGTTCGCTCTAATGCTCGCAATATACTGTTCCCCAAACCCCATGCACTCCAGAACTTTAAATAATATTGACCACTCCACCCGATCAAAAGCCTTCTCGGCGTCTATCGACAGTAGTATCGCTGGGGTGTGGGTTATACCTATTTTTTCCACTAGATGGGCGAGCCTCCTTGTGTTGTCGTGGGTTTGGCTGCCGGGAATAAAGCCTGATTGATCTTCACTAATCAGTTTAGGGAGAAGCGGGGACAGCCTTGTTGCCAGAATCTTCGTGTATATTTTCGCATCTAGATTAATTAGGGAGATTGGTCTATATGATGCGGGGTTTATTGGATCTTTACCCGGTTTTTGAAACACCAGCACCTTCGCTTCATTCATTGTGGGGGTCACGTTATCGCTATCCTTAAATGAGTTCAAGAGCCTTGTTAGGATCGGGGTCAATATGTCTGCATATATTTTATAAAATGGGGCCGTGAACCCATCTGGGCCTGGAGCTTTGTTACTTGGGAGTCCTTTTATGGCTTTACTGACTTCCTCTTCACTGATAGAGGTCTCTAGTGACTGTTTGTCCTCTTCTGATATTTTCGGAATCTTTAGGGCCTCTAAGTATGAAACTTGGGCGTTTGTATTGGGGCGTTCTGTGGAGTAGAGAGTTTGATAGTATTGCCTCAGTGCTTCCCCCATGTCGTGTGTGCGTGTTTGGATGTCACCCTTCGCATCGCATATGGCCTTAATCGTTGTTTCTTTCTGTTTTGCCCTAAATTGTCTCGCCAGGAGTCTTTCTGCTTTGTTCGCTCTTATATAATATCTCTGTTTCAGATATAGTAGGTTCCTTTCTGCGCCCTTCGTGCGTAGCATCTCTAGTTGGCCCTGTGTGTGTTTCAGTGATTTTTTTAATATCTTAGTGGGGTGTGTCAGCATTTTCTCTTGGATATCTTCAATAGTTTTTTCCAGTTCTTTTTCCCACAAAAACCTTTGTTTATCTCTCGTGATTTTCAACGCTGTCATCTTTCCCCTCAGAACTGCTTTAAACGCATCCCAGTCTGCGCTCATTGCGACCTCCCTGGTGTCATTTTGTATGAAGTATTCCTCTATCATTTCCCTTATGGATTCCCCTGTAACTGGGTCCTGGATCAACTCCTGCGGTAGCTTTCACCTCCAGAGCCCATTCTTCCTCCCTGTAAGAGTCACGTCTAACCTTAGTGGGGCATGGTCCGAGAGGGCTATTGCGCCCTTATCTAGCCCTTGAATCTTTCCCAGTAGTCCCACCGACACCCAGAGATAGTCTATACTAGACATAGAATTGTGAACATGTGAGAAATATGTGTACCTCCTCTGCTCACCCATCAGTTCCCTCCAAACATCATTCAGGGCCATATGGTCCATTTGTTGTCTCAGACGCTTTGATGGCGCCACCTGGCCATGTGTGTTCCCCGTACTCCTATCTAGATGTGGGTTCCACGCCATATTAAGATCCCCCCCATAATCACTTCCCCTTTAGCATAGTCTTCCAACTTCGATAAAACGTCTCTGAGAAAGCCATCCTGTCCCTGATAGGGTGCATATATTGAGGCGAGTGTTATGCGATATCCCTCAATTTCCACATTGGCGAAGGCATATCTCCCTTCTTTATCTATGGTTGTATCCAGGAGTTTAGTGTCCTTTCCTTCTTTCACCGCTATCAGCACCCCAGCTTTTTCTTCAGTTGCCGTTGCCAGTGCCCATATTTTGTATCCTTTTATCCGTATTTTCTGCTTATCCCTTGTTCTAATATGGGTTTCCTAGAGAAGTAGTATATCTGCCTTCCCCCTTTTGAACTGTTTCTCCAGTTTCGCTCTTTTTGTTGGGTGATTCATGCCCCTAATATTGTAGGTCAATATGCGTATCATCCCCATTCTGTTATGTTTGTATGCCGTTGCATCGGGTCCCCTTCTGTACTTGTTTAATTTCTTAGATTCTTCCGATCCTGTCCCCTCCCTTGAACTTCCCTTTCCCCCCAACTTTGAACTTTAAACAAACCAAACTGTCCCCCGAGTAGGGCGAGGGTTCCTATTGACCCTAGGGCGTTGCGCCCTTCGCTCCCTGCCCTCCATACCCTCGGGGGGTATGTTATGGGGAATCCTAAACCCCATTGACCCATTGGTCTTCGCCGAGTCCCAAACCGTCGGTTCTTAACCCGACCGCCAACTGTGTGTTGTCCGTTCAGCTCCGCTCTCCTCCCTCCCCCCGACTGGGTTTCAAAATCAGCCGTTCCATGTCAGTTCCCCAAGCTCTGGATTCCCTGGATTCTTCATGGTACTTTTCTCCGGGTTTCCCTCCCTGCATTTGCCTTCTTTTGCGTGTTTGTTTCCCAGCCCATTGGTCTTCTTGTTCGGTCTCTCCTGTTTGAGGTCTCCTCCCGTTCCATCTCTTCATCTTGAAGTTCCATAGTGCTGAGGCCTTCTTCCACCGTGGTCACTCTTCTCTGTTTTCCTTCCCATGTAAATAGCAGTCCAAATGGGAAGGTCCATTTGTAGCGGATTTGTTTTTCTATTAACACTTTCACCAGTGGGGCCATTACTCTTCTTTTTTGGAGGGTTACTAGAGCTAGGTCCTGATACAATTGGATGTCTTGCCCATTCATTTTAATATGCTCCATTTCCCTGGCTCTTCTGAGGATCTGTTCTTTCTGCGGGTAGGAGGAGAGAGCCACTAGGACATCGCGTGGTCTCTCCCCTGGGGCCCCAGATCTTTTTGGTCCTACCCTGTGGACTCTGTCAACTCCGATATCATCAGTGTCTTGCGTCCCCAGTATGTCTCTGAACACCTCCTTTACCGCCTCTTTCAGATCTTTGTCTAGCACTGATTCCGCCATGTTCTTGATTTGAATGTTGGAGCCTCTAGAGCGGTTCTCCAAGTCCTCACATTGTATTTCCAAGTTATGTGTGAGTGTCACCAAATGTTCTTGCGTTTCGCTTGCTTGTCTCGTGTCTTCTTCAAGGCTTTGCATAGTTTTTTCCACTATGTCAGTTCTCTCTTCTAGATTGTTTAAATCAATTCTCATGTCTTGTACCGCTTGTTTCATTTAATTCTTCATGGTTGCAAATTGTTCTTGAACTGTGGACATGAATTTTTCTTGCAAGTCCATGAACCAGGTTTGCATGTCTTCCCATGTCAATGGTTGTTGTTGCTGGGATAGTGATTCTGCCTCTCCCATGGGCTCTTCCTGGGTTCTCCCTCTCGATTGTGATGTCCCCTCTGTTGACCACATTTGTAGTATGTCTGCGCCTTGTTTCGCATATTGAGGTGTCTGTTGGATGGGGTTCCCCTTCCCTTTTGCTCTTGACATGGTAGAGTGTCTCGTTAGTGTGTCTATGGGGCTTCTGCGCCCTCGTGTAGCCCTCCGGTAGGTCCTTCACCAGTTCCGTTCCTCAGTTATGTGCTTGCGAGCGGGTGTTCTTGCTTTAGCTGGGCGAGTTGCCCATGATTCCGCTCCCTCCCCCGTCTTCTCGCAGTGCCTAAATGTTAATGGCAGTTTCGTTTCTCCTTTAATGTTTTCCCCTCCGCTCTTCACCCTCTGGCCCGTGCGGGAAGAGGCCTCTCCTTGGGTCGGGCCTACGTGGGGAGGGTCTTGTGTAGTGTATCCTTTGGGACTGGGGGGATCCCCGACCAAGTTGATGCCGGAGTATTTGCGCCTTGTGGGGACTTTGTTATGATAGTTTTTGTCTTTGTCTTGACCGCGTCCTTTTAGGTCCCCCCCCCAGGGTATATATCTGTCCTTATGTGCGCTGGCAGGTGCTTAATTTTCTCCACCCTGTGTTGGCTCACCTTTTCCACTTCAAGCGCTTTGCTTCAGGGCGGCCCCCGCTTCTCCTCTCCAGCGGTCCGCCCTGAACTCACCGCTCTCTGCCTTGGACTGTGCTTGTCAGTGCGTTGCAGGGGGGGGGGTGCGGTCCTTCACCTCAGTGTTCCACGGAGCCTCCGGTCCAGCTCCCACGCTGGCCGCCGCCTCTGTGTCTTCTTGTGCCGCGTTGTGCGCGCGGGAGAGTTTGTTCGGCCCCGATGGGGGAGGGGCAGGTCTTCCTTTCTCCTCGCTTCTCGTCCGTAGTTCGCTGTTTAGAGGCGCCGCTCTCCTCTCAGGGTGGGAGGATGCGGGGGGACTGAGGAGTCGGGAGGGGTAGAGAGACAGTCCGTCACGGCTTCGGTCGTGCTTATTTTTTGGCAGCCCGGGCGGAGCGCGGTTTAGCTGCGACTCCTCACCCCGCGGCCCTCTTGAGTCCCCTTGTATGCTCTTTTAAGAGTTGTCCGTGGCCCTTCATTCTTTTCTCGCACCCAGTAGTCTGCCATGTGCTTAAGAACGCTTTTAGAGCATGTGGACTTGAAATTGTAAAGTCTCCTGGCAAAGAAATAAAGGGCCCGTGGCAGAATTACCTATTTGCACAGATGTGTTCTCTCTATCAGCTAGATTGCCTGTTTGGTCCACAATTCTATCGAACTATTTGGGCAACCCATGCAGAATACAGGTTAAGTGCTGCCTTTGCAAACCCCAGATCCATTGTGCTGCCAACTCTCTAATGAAAGACTTATGCCCGGGAGTGCCCTGGCTCAGCAAATATCAATAATCTGTCAGTTGTCTTAATGACTAGACACTTATGAGTGTAGAGTATGCCCTGCTTCAACTTTGTTGGACAGATGCTTGAAGTTAAATGTTTATTCTAACTTGTTTTTAAATACATTTGCTCTGTTCAGCTTGTTTACATAATGTTTGGATCAATTCAATCTAAAAGGGGGTCGCTGTGACCAGCAATGCCATAAAGCGCAAAAGTCCAAGTTCTGCTGATCAGGAATAGAGCACTCTGGCAAAAGGGTGTTATAGGTATTTCTGGCACAGGGTGCCCTTTTTAAGGCGTCAAAAGGGACTATCTAACATTCCTGCACTGCTCATTGCTGACCAAAAGGCACATTAAGGCATCATTGGTCACCACAGTGGGTTGTCCTGACTCGTAATGGTCCTTAATCTAAGTTGAGACCCAAACGAACCCAGGGCTGCTGTCAAAGGCTTAGGGCTGTTTCGGAGCGAGCCCTGGTAGCCAACGGGAGATGGCACTATCAAGAAGGAGGCATGAATGAGGGGCTAGGAGAGTTTCCATAGAAATCAGCAGCCAGTGGAGCAGCCATCAGCTCACTCACTCCGAACCAGACCACGGTCCCTGGATTAGGCCCCCCAGCTAGCAAAGTGAGATGATTGGCTGCACTATGTGTGCTACAGTAATATAAAGCCTGACTTAGGAAGAAACTCTCTTACATTGCCAGATGTGATTATTTTGACCCAGTTTAGGGACAAGAGCAAAACACAGCTTATTGGATGCTACCACCTTCTTTCCCATGTATATTAGGAAACACAGTTGCTGGCTAAGAAGCAGCATGGCATCCATAACAATAGCACTGATTATTGGAATCAGTACACACACAAACTTTTCATCCATGGCATACACAATGGTACTACAGCATATATCAGTATGCAATCTGACAGATGCAGTAGAAGAGAGAACTGACAGGAGCAGAATGAATAAAACTAATAGGTGTGGACTGCAGAGAGAGAGAAATGTGCCTTAAGAAACAAATGGAATCATGATGTTACTCCAGTATGTCCACTATGCAAGGTCACAATAGAAAACATGTCTCAATTCCTTATCGTGGGCCCACACCAGTTCAAAATGAATTTCATATCCAGAAGGAGTGAAGGCCATACCCACAGCATACATGTTGCTACACACATCCATTTGCAACCAAGGGGCTCATATTGAAACCCGCCAATGGTTGACTCTTTCTGCCTTAATTTTCAGCCTCGAATTCTTCGACTGGAATGGGAGGGGCAGCTTTATTCATGATTTGCTCCTTTTGGGCCAAGGTGTGGTCGCTTTTGCATCCAAGCAGCAGGTGTGGAGCTAATAGAGCTCAGGTCAATGCATTGCATGACACACAAAACAGACACTATCATCACAAGTTAGGCAGTATCACTGCACTAATTGCGCCCGGATACCGCCCAACGTCATTTGAGTTACTGCAACTTGGTCCGGTGCAATTTGCGCCGGATCGCGAGTTGCAAAGGGGGGGCGGTAAGTCCCCATTCCCATTGGGTCTATCACCTAGTGGGGTTGGGGTGGCGCTATTGGCGCTGGTGCAATTAGTGCTGCGCTTAAAGTGCCGAAAACAGAGCAGAAAAATGTTGGAGGTAAAATTCCCATTTTGCGCCAGACTCATGATTGGGCTAGACCTTAAATGCGGTGGTAATAGCGTTACCTGTGCATTAAAGGGCTACAGCCCAACTCATGATGATGCCCTATCTATTTAGGACACGTTGGGCCCTATCACGAGTTGGGCACTAAATGGGCTGTTTTACCTCCAGCTTTTTTCTGGAGGTGAAAATCCCATTTAGCACCCTGTTTTCGGCACTATTACTGCCGGCTGTATTAGCACACAGTATTTGTTCTGAAAAAGCCCCATTGGGTCCAATGGGGATTTACCGTTAACGCCCAACCTGTGATCCGGTCCCAATAGCGTCGGACCTGTTGGCGCTAACGCAATTACATTCTGCAGTATTACTGCCGGGATACCGCCCAGCTCGTGATGAGACTCTTTATCTCTGTGTGTTGTTCCACTGCCACATTGTACTCCAATTCACCAGCCAAGCATTTTCTCCTTGTATTCGTTACTCTTTAGATCCCAGTTATTTTAATGCAATGTGGTCCGTTTGCCCCATAGAGCTCAGCTGACTGGAGTGCTGTTACCTACTATTTATTGTCTGTATGCAAGCTTGAAAGAAGGTGCTTACTTTGGCCAGCTAATCCCTTGTAATTTGCTTGATGCCTGGCATGGTTTACTTTACGCTATGACGTCATCCCAGTATTTTGCGTGAGGTAATCTTATCTGTTGCTTGGGCTTGTCTATGTCTGGGGTCTGCTCCATAGTTCCAGTACTCCAAGCAGGTAAGGGAAGAGCTGGCTGGGCTTGGCTGGCTGGCTGACTTTCTCTGCGCCTTCGCTGCGCTGATGAATCCTATGTTCCCTCTTCCCACTCTTATCTAGCAGCAAGCAGAGTGAGGTGAGGATGTACCGAGGCTCCCCAGACACTTTTGCAACAATATTTATGTTAAATATCCCTCCTGTCTCCCAGCCGCCTACACCCACCCTTCCTTCCTTTGTGCTAATTGCCAGGTTTCAGGCAAAGCTGTCTGCAGTTGCCAGGCTGAGACCATTTTTCTGCTTGCACCCTTTAATGCCTGGGCTGCAGCAACTACTCAGGGAGGCAGTCCACACATATCCAAAATGATGGTCTGGGGGAACTGCCCCTTTCCCGCACACCCCTGTTTATACCTCCATAGCAAGCCTTAAAAAAGAAAGAAAGTGGAATCCAAGGCTCACCTTTACCTCAACCCCTAAACCAAACACAAGATCCAAATTGTAAGCAGGGCTATCCCCAGATTCTAAAACTAAACGTAATCCTACCGCTAAGCATCACCCTACCCCAAAATCCCTAGAATTAAAGCCTTAATCCTAAACACCTCTTAAATCCCTAAACTAATGCTTGAACGTAAACCTAAGCTAAAAAGCTAAAATTAGCTTTCTAGGGCTTAGTATGAATTCTTAAACCTTCATCGGACATGGACGTTTAGAAATAGCCCCAACTCTGTAGTGCTTAGTTCTTTTCTCCAAGCATTAGCCCAAAACTACTAAACCTGTAAACTGTATATGTTAACGTCCCTGTGTGAAGAAACACTAATCCATTTGAGATTAGTCAGAATTTCTAGAAAACCAAAATAATTTGAGTTCAAATTAAGATAGTCCATGTGATGAAAAGAGAGTTTTTCCAGTTGGAGTAGTCCAAATGAATATTGTCCCTATGAATATATCTAGTTGGTGATATAGTATATGGATGGGGTGAGAGAATATACATCCATAAAAGATGGTTCACCTCTAAAGGTTGGTTGTTTTTCTTTGATAGTGTTGCCAGAGAGCTAATATCAATTCCTTAAGACATTTATGACACAGTCGACCATTGGCTCCCGCTGGAATGTCTACATTGGATGGGTGTTGGTGGTGCAGCACTGCCGTGGATTGGACCCCATCTGACTGATTGATGTCAATAAGTGGCTTTGCTCCATTTGAGACAGCTATCAGCACTTTGATTTATGATGTCACCCATTTCTCTGTACTTGCACAAATGCATGGTATCTTTTTGACAATACCTAGATTATCCTCCATTTATTGTTCCAGTTGGATTTAGATCTGGGTGTGGTTGTATTTTAGTTCAGTTTTGATAAAACAGCAATTTACAGGTGGATGTTTCTTAATTGTTTGAAGCTCAATAGAAATATAATCATATGCCGGACCTTTTTTTCGAAATTTCTCTAGGTGTGCATCTTTCTAGCCAAGCTGCATCGGTTCTGCTCCCAATAACGTTTCTCTGGTCAAGCTGATTGTTCAGTGATCTTAGATTCCGAACCTAGCCTAACACTCAAAATCACCCAGTGCCTAACTCTGTGTTCATCAACTTCAACTGTTGCGCTAGGGGTTTACTTCGGGGATAAAGGACTACTAACAATTTTAAACACTTGAGGCTAGTCTGATGTAGTTTGAGCAATCCTGCACTCCCAAACCTTGAATTAAACTGAGTGGGAGTGGAATGCTGCAGTCCTTTTGCTGTTCTTGCTGGGATATCAGGGACATTTGGTCCAGGTTGCACTAGCACTTCACTGGCATCCTGCAAAGATGTGTGTGGAAAATAATCAGGCCTACCCGGTGTACAAGACTATCCACGCTTTTAACCCTGCTTTGTAGCCAATCAATTGGTTCCTGTTGGGTATTTGGCAAAGGTGGTATAGCAGCCATGTCTAGGAGGGTATGACACAAGTCCGGGATGACTGACATAGGTAGAAAAAAGATAGACATTCTGTGAAAGGTGGGCATGAAGGTGTTGATACGCAAGGAAATAACGTTTCAGGCACATCACGCATTCAGGCAGGATGTAGGTTTCACCTGATAGATGATAGATGTGGTACAGAAGCTCATATTGGGGGAGATCTATAGAGTTTTATGGTTAGTTTTTGTCAGACGGTCGGCTTTCCTTGGAATGAATCCATAAAAGCACAACATAGCATAAAGACCAGTATATCAAAACCACAAATAATAGGCCAACAGGACATCCATAGAAGTAAACACATTCTAATACCAATTATGTCCATAAAATATATTTTTAAAAAATGACAATACTCAAGAGGGAAGAGCCTCAGGTTAAAATCCCTGAATCCCTAGAGCTCCCGCAGTCCATCTACAAATTGATAAACTGATGGTAGCAGAAGTTATACCTTGCTCTTGGCAAGTTTGTGTTTTGGCCTTCATGTCATGCAGCAAATAACATTTGCAACCACGCGTTACTTCCAGTGCTATGATGCTAGGTGCCCAGATCAGGGCCTCCTGAAACGTGCCCTACACAGCAGTCTTTTGGGCCAACGGTCCCTTAGGCAGTGGTAAATTGGGCCAGTGTGTCTTGGCCAGAACACCCACAGGAGCAGGACCATTCCTGGGTCTCAGGACCAGACCATTTCCGAACAAACGCCTGGAGAGAAAGAGTTCCTGACCTAATTTTAGAAAATTAGACTTGAACCTTGTGGCAGATAATTAGATCCAGATAGTATGTAAAGGATTGCAAGGTCTTCAAATAAAAATAAGTATGGAGTCTAGGGTTCGTTTAAGCAATCTTCAAATCCTTGTTTTATACATGACTCCAATATTTGTAATTCCGAGCCTTAATATCTTCTCATTGGATGGAATTAGGATCTTTCCACATCTAATGACTCTGGAGCTTCTTGGTCTAACTCCTAATATGGGGAAAAGGATAACTTTTCTGGGCCCCTCAATTATCCCTCCACCACCATATGCACCATGTAAACTAAGGGAGCTGGCCTTGTCCAAATTCTAAACCAGAAGAACAGTAGCCTAGGAGATGCCACTTGATGGATAGGCCGAACTCCTGTTTTCTCACTTGCTGTGATAGTAAAGGTGCTTGCTGGCATATGAAGTAGAGAGTTAAGAAACACATTTTTCTTAGTCCTCAGGATGGAGGCATTCATGTGAGCCCACAATTTACTGCCATGGATAGTCCACGCAACAGCCAAGTGCTTATATACTGTCACCATCACAGATAAGCCCGGAGGACCCTACTCATCAATGTTAGTTTTTGTCCGTTGCATTTGGGTTTAGAAAGGAAAGTATACCAGGGGTATTGTAAGATGGTACAAACTGGACAATGGTAGGTCAGAAAAAGATTATAGGGGGACCTATGTCCAGGATGAAAGAGCCGGTTGGAATGTCCAGGATGGTAAGAGAATCGACGGGTCCATGTGGAAAAGAGCAAACAGTGGGCCCAGGAAAGTACACTGGTAGGTCCACCGTATGAACAGGAAGACAGACAGGTTGAGGTTGGTGAAAGAGGGCTGTAAAGCCTTGGTAGTAAAAGTATAGGTAGTGAAGGAAAATAGAAAGGCTGCGCAATAAACATTAGGGGAGATTTGCAAGTAGAACAGAAATCGGGGGAGAAATCAGGGGAGTTTGTGGGGTTAATTTTATTAGTGTCTGTATGCTTCTGAAAGTGGATTTGTAAGGCGATGAGGCAGGTCAGTGCTGAATGTATACTTGCAATGTACATTAAAGCAACCTTTTTACACACTGCATATGTGTCTGTGGTTAACTGATCTGGTTTCCCTAAAGGTACATATCAGCTATGCATTTAATTATTAATTTATGTGTGAGTTTGTAAAGCCTTGCACACCACTTCGGAGTGATGCATTGTTGAGAATAGGAATAGAAAAGCCTGCTTATAAGCAGATGCCATCCAATCAGACTTGCGGTTTGGCCCTAGTCAAGGATTCTCTGTTCAATTCCCTCAAGTTGAGGCGCCTCAGTCAAAAGTCAGCCTGAAGTTCAGTTTTCAGGAGTTTTTTGAAGGGTATGTACGCGATTTTGCCCTGCGGTTTGGATTCAGGGTGGTCCAAAGGCCGGGTCCTTGTGCCCCCAGAGATCTGCTTCAATGCATAAGGTGCTTTAACAACTGTTGTTGGACTAGGTGGAACAGTGGTGAACTGACTTGCCCAGCATGTAGTGAAGAGACCATTTACGCGGATATCCTGGAAGACCCCCGTCTTTGATACTGCATGCCAAGAGAGTACAAGTGCAGACAACAAAAAGTAGGAGGGACTGTGTGGTAAAAAGGTGGATGGATAGCACAGAGAAGGTGGGACCTTAGGGGTAGAGACTGTGGTGTTCAATGAGGGTGCTATTGAGAGTCAGAAGCAGGAAATAGTTCTTGGCTGGTTGGAGATGGAAAAGGGAATTGTTTGGGAACACAGATAGAAAGGTGTTACCTTATAGGAAAGAGCAACGGGTACCATCTGCAAGGAAGAGACTCTTATGCAAAAGACCAACAATATCTGGAAGGGGCCAGGAAAGGGTTGTGGGGTTGATGGAGGAAGAATATAACCAACTGGAAAGGACAGGGGAGATGCTGCTGGAAAGTGTAAGGGAGGTTATAGCCTCTGAGAGAAGAATGCGAAAGAAATTGACTGGGAGAGAAAATGGGGAGAAGCTGTTTTGAAACAGATTTAGGAACAAGAGAGTGGGCTAGAGGATGATCTTGGAGATTGAATGGAGGATTGTAGTTCAGCGACGAGACACCATCACGAGAGGTTGAGTCGCTAAAGAAAGGAATAGACCAAAACCATCTGGTTCCATGTAAAAATGTCCCCGCAGAAATGTCGCCTGACTAAAACGTCTCTGTTTTTGCAGGGACATTATTACATTCAACATGCGGAGGACACCCCTGCAACCCCTGTTTTTTTTTTTAAATGGAAGCAGGGGACATCCCTGCAACCCATCCCCATGCATAATGTTACCATTTATAATGTCGCCTATGGCTTTTCCCGGCAATATTATGCATGGGGACATTATGTATGGGGATATTATTACCTGATACCAACCATCTTAGGTAGGAGAGAGAAGGAGAGATTAGACGCCCATCTACCAAGCACAGTGAGATTTTAGAGGATTATGTTGGTCCAGGAGAGTTTGTAGAGGTGGGTGGATGAACTGCGTTGGAAGGCAGGATCACCATCACAGGCGGAGGCAGAAGACATCCAAAATAAACGTCAAGAGTGAAAGTCGCTGGAAGTTGATAATATGCTTTTGGCACGCAGGACACCAAAAGCTTAACACAGCCATGGTTGCAGGACACGAAAGCAAGCAGATTCCATATAGATGTACTGCCTCCAATTGGAGTTTTTTTTAAATAAGTGCTATATTATTGCATAGTGAACTTTCCAGGCATTTTGTCTTTAAGTTACAAGAAGAAAGTGGACTATCACACCACTAAGAGCTAAGCCCCCATTTGATACATTTAAGGCAGGTCTGTATATAATCACAATTCATGTACGAATATATCTATCTTGACAAAGACCTTTAAGTTGAAACACGTGCTGGCAAAGTAAAGAGGGTAGATATAGGTTTGGGACAATAATAAAAAACGGTTTGTACCAACATAGAGTACCGTAGAGAATTATTTTACATCATTATGATTTATTAATCCATTAGATTAAGTAACATTATGACTGATTGATCGTTTTAGGGATTGATGACATTACTTATTCTACGTTCCACACTTCTCTGCCAGTCCTTGCCAGGGTATCCCAAGCCAGTTTGCAAGTGCCAACCATGTGCCCCATTTGGTGGAGTGAGGGCCAGGGTCCTCCACTGAACCCCAGCTGTCCACTCCAAACCATCTTGCAAGCCAGCAACTCTGGGCCACATCCGGCAATAACTCAGACGAGAACTCCAAGGAGAAGGCTTAGATGGCAGCAATCCTGAGGACCCCAAAAACATGTGTATGCCCTTGAGCTTCCAGTTCATGGCTTAGGGAAATGTGAAGTCCAAAAGGGAAGTAAGATGCTCTGACAATTCATCCCCGGTTATCCTCAAGAGGGGAAGAGACACCCTCCCTATAGGAGAGGAGACTTTGTGATAATTTATTTTAATATGGGATACTGGAAGATTTTTCAGACACTGGATTTTGCCCCAACCTGATTGTGCTTGTATTGAACTTTGTAACACGGGGCAACTTGCTAGAGAACATGTTTGGGGCTGAGGGGAGACCCTGATGTGGAATTAATGTTGGGAATCCTCTGGGAGCAGGAGGGGAGGTCCCTGTTCACTTGGGACTCCCAGTGGCCGCTCTCTGTTATTTTGGGCACTTGAGCAACCCTTGTCCCTTTCCTCACATTATTATATCCTGAAACTCAGGGCTATTATCCTGCCCCCTTGTTCTGCTGGGTTTGCAAGCATCCTGACACCCTATGTTAACTTTGAACCTTTCTTCATAAAACCTTTAAAAACTATGTTTATATCTATCCTCAATGCTGGAGCACGCAGACAGACTAAGCTGTCGATCACAATAGTTCCAAATTCTCTGATGAGTAATGTTTTCATTTGCCTTCTTGGGACTGGGATTGTTTCAATCATGTTGCAAAGAAATGTGCATCCCAGCAGCTTTCAGATGTTATTGATAAATGATCTGACCAATTCTGGGGTTGCGCTGCTGTGTTTGCAGATGCATTTTTCAAGGTATGTTTGTGTTCAGAGTATTGATTGGCTTCTATGTGAAAATGGCAGCGTCGATGGCCACCACCAATGGCACACCACTTTTCTTTCTCTCCAGAGAGTACTCCCTCTATCAATTTTTAACTCCCTCCCTCCACCATCTATATCCCTTAACCATACCTCCTCTATAGCGAGTGAAAAAGAATGCTGCCAGCATTTATCCTGGTGGCATTTGCATGCTGACATAGATCCCTAATACACAATTGATTGTACTAATGTCTATGGGTCAATTTGTTTTTGGTATAAGTGTTGGCACAGGTCGGTTGTTCGTTTGGGTTTGAGGAAGCCCAAAGGAGTCTAAAAGAACATTGTTGTTTCTCACTTTAGGTGTAGCGACGAAAGGTAGTTTACCAACATTTTCTGGAGGGACAACCAAAGGGTTCAGAAATACTGTGAGTCATTACTTCTAGAGTGCACACGTGCCAAACGTGCCCTCTCTGCCCCGTTAGTCGGATGTCCCTGTTAGTTCTGCAGATTCTACAAGTATGCCCTTGACTGAAATAATAAGAATGCTTACATAAGTCTCTGAATTAGAGCCAAAATGTGAGAGGAAAAGACTTTTTTCTTCAAGGTGGAAAAATGGGGGATCTCCCATAAGGAGACTGGAAAGCAGCTTCACAGATGAGGGGAGGGGCCGGGGTGCTTAAGCACTGGCTGCCCACTTGTACTCTGTTACAATTTGGAGGGATCAGTTGGAAAGCAGCAGCAAATTCTAATCAGAATGTAACAATTCAGTCAATTGTAAAAGATGGTCCAAGTTTATAATAGGCACAATGATCCAGACTGAGATTATTAAAATGAATGCCTTACCGCGCAAGGAGCCTGTGCAGGAACCTCCCTGTTTTGCGCTCCAAAAATTGCATTTTGTAGTTGTTGCACTTTGTAGAAGAGAAACTTGCAGTCTGAAGTAAACCAATCTGACTTGGCGGTCCAATGAAATGGTGCATTCCAACATCATTTCTACATTTCTAACTCACTTTGCTGCAAGAGAGGAGGAAGCCGTGCAGTTCCAGAAGTCAGAATGACAGATGACAAATTTCAGGATGTGGAACAACAATCACATGTTTGACTAAGTTGATTACGTTTTAACAAATTATTATTCATCTAAATATTGATGGCGACCAGACAGTTGAACAAGCTTTGTGACAAGTCCACCTGACATTATTTATTCAACAGCTGATTAGCGTAATCACAGAAATGGTATGCTGATTTCCTTAATGGTAAAATATCATGAAAAAGTAAAAGAGTAGGGACAATGCTGAACACGTAGGGACTCTACACGAGGAGATGAGAAATTAACAATTGAAGTGGAGAAGAGAGAAACTGGTTGACCTGACTTGCAAAAATAATTCAATCCACTGAAGGACCAAATTATCAGCCCCAAGTTTTCCAATCTATCCAGGAAAACACTGTGGCCAACACTATTAAAGGATCAATGGTGTTTCCCAAGTCGCCCTGAGCTCAGGGATCTTCCAGCACAGAGACTAGTAAGGATGTGGTACCTATCGCCATCCGGAAACTGTCCTAAAAAGAGTTTAGACAATCAAGAGTGTCAAGTCAAAGATGAAGCCGCGAGACAACAATTCAAGAAGCTTAGCAGGTGAAATGTCTTTACATCTATGTGCATTTTCATCTACTGCATTGGCATTCACATTGATGTTTGCTAATGGTTTAGGAAACCAGCACAACCCTTATAAAAACAGGTAACTGGGAAGAAAACAATTGTAAGGTCAAAGATATTGGGGCGTTCCTGCTGATGCACAGATGCAAATGAGATGTTAATGCAGTACATGTAAGACATGGAACTGGAGTTACGACGTGGGAAAAGAATTGGAAGGGGTCAGCAATGTATCTCTTGAAACACTGACATCTAATATGCATGTCCCACTAATCAGCTAGAACTAGGTGATGAGAGAGCGGAGTTGGTTTAGCAGTCTCCCGGGAGTGGTGATCTGTCTCATGGGTTTGAATCGTATTTTTGCCATTTGTATAGATGTTGAGGGCGTCCATTTGGTGGTCTCCGTGGACCTTCATGCGCTGGGAGGCAGTGCAGGTTTGGGGGAATGCTTCTTGACAATGCTTGAGATGTGCGAATAGGAGGTTGACAGTTTTGGAAGTACCAGTTTTTAGGTGGTGTACGTGTCTGAGATAAGAGACATCATTAAGGAGATTAGGCAAATCTCCTTAATGTTGATTTTAACATTTTGGTCTCCCACTTGCATTATACATCTCTGTAAATATTGCGCAAACACAAATCCTTTTACTAAATCTGCACATCAGTGTTGATTGCTGTCTTCCTGCATGGAAGGTAATAAAATGCAAATCCACAGACAAAAACGATGCGATTACAATATTTACAACATGTGCTATTCTGTTACCAATATATTAAAAGTTACACTAGATAGAACAGAGACAAATATTTTTAAAATACTCAAATGCAAATGGCTGAACATATTAGCTGTCGATCTGTCTCTACGAACTCCTTTTCGTTTGAATTAACTTTAACTCGAGGGTGATCCCTCGAAGTCCATGTTACCTAGCAGCACACCCAAGCAGGCAACAGCGTGCTTGCCTTTGGGGGCTTTCTGTGTGTGCTGCAGTTAGTGCTGTAAACTACTGTTGCTGCCATTTTTGATGTATGGCTTATGTAAATAATCAGCTCTCGCCACACGCAGCTCACAGCTTTTGTCTTAAAAGGGTGGAAACGTTAGCAGGTAAATACAAATATAAACGGGCAGCACATCAGGGAGCGTGTTACGCCATTCATGGCGGTGGGGGCTTGTCGCTCTTGTTCAAGATTAGCTTCACTTCTTCCTTGTCTATGCTGGAGTTGACCGTTTCAGGCCCCTTCTCCTGTTGAGGAACACACGTACATCCGACAGGCACAGTGACGTAGTCTTCCACGTATATGTATCGACCTCCAGCGCAGGTCGACGTCCGGCGCAAGATAACCGTCGGCATGTAGACCGGTGCACTGCGAAAGCGGAAGTCCTCCTCTCCAAAAATGCCAATCAGGCAGCCTTTGCACAGGCAGTAAGCTTCAGGAATGTATTTGGGGTACCTTGCAGCATCGTAGGAAATTCTGTAAGAAAACAAATGACAAAGGTTCATGTATGTTTTGTCGCATCGCCCTGGGCACATTTATTTATCAGAAAGATTGGTTCATTAGAATAAGGTAGGTTTTGTTGCTACAAGTAAAATAATATCAGAAATTCTGCACTGACAAATGAAATATTCCGCTAACAGTGACCATTTGTCACCGAGACAAAATTCTGCTGCAAAAAAAACTCTATGTTTCAAACCGTCAAGAATTTGCTAAACTGCCCCACAGTGGTTTTTTTAATACACTTGCTCAATAATTGTTATACTTGTCAACGTTTCCAAACTAAAATTAAAGTTAACTAAAATACGAGAAGCTTCATGGGCCCAGTCACAGTAGGTACAAGAAGATTTCCACCTAGTTTAAGGGTCAGTTTGATCTTTCATCCAAGAAAGATTTAGAAAGTCTAATGACAAATGGTGCATTGTAATGGGATTAAGAGAGCATTAAACACATGGCGAAGGTTAGCAGCGACTTTCAGCTCAGTTCCAGAGTTTGATTAAAATTTAATTATCCATTCATTAGGAAATATGTATTATTTGTCCCTTTAAAGTGCTTCATAGCTAAAATGCAGCAAATATACATTTAAAAAAGCCTACATAAGTGCATGACAAAAAAGCATTAAGTGGTGTGACAGGGTAAGGTGCCTGAGCCTGTCCAGGGGGTTAGGGGGGGCAGCGACCCCTTTGTGTCTGGGGTTGGAGGCCTACCAGGGCGTATGCCAGAGCCAGTCCTACCCCAGAGTTAGGGTGAGGGAGTTGGGAAGGCCCCAGTCCCTGAAATCCCCCCTGAGTGTACTTTGAGTGTGAAGACTGGTACCTATTTCAATCACGCAATGCCATGTGCCTCCATTTTGGCCCGAGTTCTCGTTTACTTTCTTTTAGGACTTCCAATACCATCATTCACTGCCTTACAGAGTGAGCCTAGCCAGGGTTGGATTGGCACAAGAAATAAACCCAGGCAACAAAAAGAAAGTGGCCCTCAACACAAAATAAATTGGCCCACATCCACAGATGCCAGTGATTTATGACACTGCACACATCTGTTGTTATTGATGTGAGGGAAGGTTGGGCTATGCTGTTATTATGCTGCCTGCAACAGTACAGAGATGATATGCGTGTTACCTGCAAAATAGTTTTACTGTTTCGCCTTCTGTACTGTGGTCCATCATGCATTTCTTTGGCATAGCTCTGCCCTTAGAGCAAAGCAATGGCCTATGTGCAGGGATCGAAATTAAGATTTGATAAGCAGGAGCTAAAAACAGCTCCTGGGTATACCAGTGACCAAGAACTACCACTGGGGAACAAGGAGCTACTACACAGCGTTCCACAAATCTAACTTCCACATAAGATGCAAATATATCATTTTGTCCATTATTTATGATCCCCCTAATGCTTTAAATGTCGTATGTATGTGTCCTAATGTTTATTTACAGATTGTCACAAATGCACAAAGATTCATCCACATAGGTGTATTTGTTTGTCATCAATTTCCATGGGGAGCCAAAAGTAGCACCTAGTAGCTGTTGCTGTCAAGCTAATCAGGCTCTTCTAGGCCACAAGCTCCCAGCTCCCCACAATTTCGAACCCTGCATGTACTGCTGATTTTTGTAGGTACATGCGCTCATGCACAAAGAGAGTCACCTGGTCTTAAATTCTATATCTCCATCCACAACAGTTTAACACAAAAATCTATTGGCAGAACAAGTAATCTGAATCCCAGCACTCTGCCCCACCTGATACACACAGCATGCAACACATGCTTAAGTTATTTTTTTCTTTTTTTTTCTTTTTTCTTTGGTTTATTAAAACCTTTACAAAATGTATTTTCTAATTGTGTATCTACATAACAATTTCACATCCTTATCACAAATCATTCCTACAGTATAGATCACACCTCACATTACAGGTTTACAGGCTCAATAGTTATTGAATTAATCAGTCCTCTTCCCATTATCAAGGTCCAAGGAAAGTAGGAATCTTACAACGGCTATTTGAACCTTCACTCTTCTTGTATGGAGAATCTGTCTCCACAATGATCTTGATGTTAATATTCTCCTCTCTCCAAAGAGTTGTTTAAAGTGTTGCTTCCTCTCATCTATACGTTTTGGACATTCTGTTAATAAGTGTTGCAGAGTTTCTGTTTGAGATCCATCACACTCAAATCTGCAAAACCGTTCCCTGTTTGTGATTTGTTTCTGCCTCAGCTGGACTTCTCTGGTATTATGCAAGTTCAGGCAAAATCGTAGAAACGTTTGTCTATACCTCGGACAAGGAAACTTCAACAGATATCCTTCCATTGTTTTAATCTTTTTCTCAAGAAAAAGCTCCATATGGCCCAATTTGTATCTTTTAGCTCTTGTCATTGTCCCAATCCAGCCTTGCTGTTACATTTTTTTTTCTTCATGGCAAGGATTCTGTATCACGAGATCCTCAAATATATCTGCTTCTTGTAGGGCTGCTTTAGCAAATTCCCTCCATTTTTGTGGGAATAGTTGGTTCGTCTCTCTCATAAATTCCGATAGTGTAGTCAATACAGATTGCTTTGATACATTTTCCCAACGTTTCCTGTATAAGGAACAAAGTTTCCATTTAAACATCACAGCCAGGGAGGGAATGCCTAGTTCGTATCGTAACATCGCCATAGGTAGTGATTTTGGCAATTTAAGTACTGATTTCCAGTAGCAGCTTTCTATTTTGGAACAATAAGGTTCCTTAATAGGTATTTTGGTATCTGATCCATATAAAATGATCAGTACAGCTTTCTGCATATAAAATGTAGTTGCAGGTCGAACTGAACATTTCCCAAACTTTGCTTGGATAATTTTTGCTTGGCCTATGGCTGTGTTAAGTTTACCTCGTATATCTTCATGATAGGGTTTGTCATTGCTGTGATTATTGATATTGACTCCGAGATACACTGACAGACTCCAATTCCTTGTTACCTATAAACCATTTATAACTATTCAGTTTTTTGAATGTTTTTGACAGATAAACAGGTAGCGCTTTTGTTTTCTGTACGCTCATTTCAAGGTCATTCCTCTTTGCATGTAACCCTAAAATGTTTAAAAGATTTTGAAAAACTTTCAGTGTCTTGGAAATTAAAACCAGATTATCAGCATAAAAATAAAAAAAGAGAAGCTATTTTTGCTGACCCTAATCTCGGGGCATCAGCTATAACAGTCTCAAATTTCTTACTCATATCTGCTATAAAAAAATTAAAAAGGGTTGCTGCCATTAAGCAACCCTGCTTCAGACCTCGATGCATACAAATTGGTTCGATTAGATGGCCCTCTTGAGTTAACCTGATTTGTATCGTGGTATTTTGATGTAACTGGCCAATAAAGTATAACAGTATCTCTAGACAGCCTGTGCTTTCTAGCTTCTTCATCAATTTATTCCTGGAAATCGAATTAAACGTGATTTAAAAGTCAACATACGACATATACAGCAGTTGTTTTGTCTTTAACATATGAGCTCGAATCACTGAGATGATCATGAGGTTTACTGAGGTACCCATTCCACTAATGAAACCAGTCTGATTACGGTCTTGCAGGTTCTTCTCACTCAGCCATTGTTGAAAGTCTCTTATGATCAACCTTGTGAATAGTTTGCCAGGCACATCCAACAAGGCTATTGGCCTGTAGTTGTTTGGGTTTTGTCTATTACCGTTTTTTGATACAGGAACGATTATTGCCATGTCGATGGGACATTTTGTGTTTTCATCTCATCTTCAATTATTTCTTGGATAATACAGGCCCGCTCCTGCGATTTTTGTTTGAGCATATAATTGGTTAGCCGGTCAGGTCCGGAAGCTCTTGATTTGCTGAGTATCGAAATAAATAATTTGATGTCTTATACATCCCATTTTAGCATGCAATCAATATGGTTTATTATTTTAATCTCCTGATGATCTTTTTCAATAGAGGCACATAAGTTCGAAAAATGTGTTTTCCACTAGGCTTCAGATACTGCATTCAGTTGCAGTGGCATCTGCGTTTTATTGATGCTTATATTTATCAATTCCCATATCTGGTTCGAATTTATTTTGCGTTAATGTTTCAAGCGTAGCTTTGCTCTCTCTTTGGAATATTAGTGCTTTCCGACAAGTCATCCAGTTCTTATATTTGGATTTAGCTTTTCTAATTAGCACCATTCTATCCTTTGTTGGTCTTTTCTGGGCAATTCTTATTTCTCTCCGGAGACATCTTTTTCAAAATTGTATATACCCATCAAAAACATGTTTATTCTTGAAAGTGGGTTTAGTTAGATGGCCTGCTATTTGTTGAAAGGCGTGTAAGGCACTGACATAATCTCTGTCGCCTTTATTTTGAGACTCCCTCTGTGTTTTTACCATTTGCTAAAAGAGGTTCAATTGTTCATGAGACCAATTTAGTCAATTGTGTCCTCCTTTTACCTTAATCTTCTGTTCATATTTTTGCGTAGGCCGGGTTGACTCAGGGTATGGCCGTCTCCACTTTAACACCAATTGGTTGTGGATGCTAGTCTCTTGTTGTACGACCAAAAAAGTTTCTACTGAGGTAATAGATTTTTATCTACATAGATGTAATCTAAAATCCCTCTTTGGTTATCTCTCTTGCAGGTTGCCTTCGGTGGAACATCAGACTCAATTGTTCCGTTTAACATAACTAGCAGCCTACTCTCCATTAGTGCCATCCATCGTCGAGCTTCGGCTGTTTGACTCTTCCTGCTGGTATATAGACAATTTAGATCACCAGCAATGATTATTGCAGAGATAGTTGGTTCTAAAGCAATCATATCTAATAGTTTCTCCATGATTTTGAAGAAGCTTTTGGTCTGAATAGTGTGATGGTTCCAATAGTTATTCAGTACAGCGATTGTCCTGTCATAAATCTGTATTTTCAAATGTTGTATGTATTTGTTCGGTTGGTTCCATTCCTCGACTTTACATCCTGTAGACATTTTTGCATTGACTAATAACCCAGCCCTGGGTCTACCTTTCTTCTGTCTGATGGCTGGTATGTTGCACACGATAAAATCATTCCACACGGGGAGCTCCGTCAGCCATGTTTCCTGTAATAAAATAATGTCATTTTTTTGCAGATCGCTTTTAAGAGAGTTGATCAGATGCTTATGGCCTCGGGTGCTCCAACATCATAGGGAGAAAATTTGATCTTTTCCATTTGTTAATTGCTAAGCGTCCTCAAGAAGTCATTTACGCATGCAACTTGTATTCTTGGATCTATCTACTGACTGTGGTCGATTGTTCCCTTGAGATTTTATTGTTGTAATTCTAATATTTGGTCTTGAATTATTCACGCTTGCATTAATTTGCTGTAAGTTTTCCCCACCTTGATGCATTCTTTGCTCATTGCTATTGGCAACATATGTCTTCTTCCTTAGTTGTATATTTTGCTCCTGGTCAGCCAAAGATATCTCAAACCCCAGTTTATATAATTCACGTTTGGCTAACCAGATAGTGTCGAGGACAATAGTCGATCAGATGTATAATTTTGCCTTAATAAGATATGGGTTATTTTCAAACTCTACTCGATAGATATCCGATGGTATTAGAGCCTCCAAGTTCGGTACTTCCCCAAAGATGTTTAATATCGAAGTCCTATTAAGATGGTATCTGGGGAATCATCCTATTCTGCATTGCATAATAATTTTATGACATTGTGTGTCTACTTTCTCTTCCCTTTTTGTTCCCTAAACAGGGATAGCCATAAAATGTTTGGGTTGGTAGTTGGTCCTTTGCTGATCATTCCCTCCGAACTGCAACTTCTCGTTCATCCAACTGCATGGTTGTATTTCCTCAATAGGGCTAGGTCTTTGTCGGTATTGTGATTTAGACATCAACTGAGTCACTGTTTTTGCAATTTCGTTTCTTCTTTGTTCAGGTGTGAGAAATGGTTTACCAATGTCATCTTGGGTCTTACCTTCTATTTTCCCCTCTTTCATCTGTTTTCCCTTGTGACATATTTGCTTCTTTGCTGTTTTTTGTATTTTGGTTTCTTCTAACAACTCGTCGAGAGGCTCTTGCATCTTCCAATCTATTTTGGGGCTTCTTTTTGTCTGTTTTTGTAAGTTGTGCGCTTTTTTATATATTTTTCTGTTATTGCTGCTATGTTGTCCAGGCGATCTTTCTTTGGATTTGTCAGTGCCTTTATAAATTGTCTAGTGCTCGACGTACTTTGTGTTACACTAGCTTTGATGTTCTTTGATTTCTTTTGTTGCAGTTTCTTCTCAATGTTCTTTTCTTTGTTTTTCGGTTTCTTAAATAATTCGAAATTCATCATTTTATTTTCTGCATCTTCTTTGGCTTGTCTGATATCGATTTCAATTAGAGACATCTTTGAAAATGTATCATGGTGAAGGCTAAAATTTGGTTTTGTCTCCGTATTTTTTGGCTTTTTGTTATGTGCTTGCTCGCTCATTGCACTTGTTTGTGATCCACAATTGGAGCGCAAGAGTCCTTCCATTGGTTTTAATGTTTGTTGGTCTCTTCATTTTTTAAGCATTTTATTTTGATCATTCATCTTTTTATCAATTGTATCATAAAGTTTTGTTAATACCATAATTGCGGGATTCATAGCCGCTAGCGTCACTTCTACTAAATTCAATTGAGTATGAGCTACTTGATTAAAGACTTGTGTAGCTCCATTTTCCTTCTGCCTTTCTGGTGTTTGGGTGTGAAAAGATATGGATAACACAGGCATTTTGTATAGACTTATCATACAGTAATGGAGATTGAGATAGATTCGAATGTGTTTTTTCTTTAATTATTTCATCAATTTGTGGTGGAGTTTGTGGCAGGTTAGTTCCTACTATTGTTACCGCGGTCTGGAGTCTTCCACTTAAATCAGAGCTTGCCTGCTTCCACAGCAATTCTTTCCAGAAGGCTATATCTTGTATTGCTTTTCCTTTTGTCTGGTTAGCCAGCGTAGTTGCAGACAGTGTTTTAAAATTCTGTATACAATGTTTAGTTCTATCATCTGAATCTTGATTTGTCTATTTTTTTATTCTTCGTCCTCATTAGTTAAGTTTAATTGATCAATGTTAGTGTTCAGCTCCATACTCTTCAAAGTGAAGTCACTAGGACTTTTAGGAGAACAAGGGATCCTTAAATCAATTGATATCTCACTTGGATTGTTCCCTTGTTGTGATTTTTCCATATGTATATCTTGTTGCTCTTTTGACTCTATCAGCACTGCCACGATTGAGTCTATATTTTTTAAGTTTTCTTTTACAATATCTGTTGCATAAAAGGTTCTTATATCCGCCACCATCGAGGCAGCACGAGCACAAGTTGGTGTTGTTAAAGTTTTTGGGCTATCGCTCATGGTGTTGTTTTTCATCGGAGTACGTTTCAATTTTATGACCAATTTTAATGTCTCTAACTTGGAAGGCATACCCATTTTTAGGATTTAGGTGGTAGCCAGATCTAAAGCTTGGTTAGCTAATGGGGGTTTGACGCTCGATTGTCAAGAATACCTTCTCTCTCACCAATCTACTACTCTCCTGATTTATCAGTATCAACTCCTGAGTCACACCCCACCTTGGTTCATAGATGATTTTATTGCTTTAGAATTGATCTGCTATTTGTTTATTCACAGTCACTGGATTCGTCACTACCCGAGATCAAAAAACAGATTCCTCTTTTGGGCTCAAAGGCCATAATGCCCGCAGTCATCCGAGCATCCTATATGTTGAGCCATGATCACAGAGAGGTCAGGAGTCCTTCTCTTCATCCCCAGCAATGCCGCAACCTATATCACAGAGAGGGCAGGAGCCCATCTCCTCAGCTGCAGCAACGCCGCATCTGAAAACAGCTGACCCTTTTGCCATCAAGCAGCGAATAGCAGATTCCTGCGTTTTTACACGCTGCCTGAATCTTTGGAGGTGAGCACCTAATATCTATGGGCACCTACCTCCTGAAATCCTCCTTTATTCCCCCCGTCGAAGCGGGCTTCCACATTACTGTCTCCTCATGGCCTGATCCTAAAATGGTCGACCAATCCTGACCTAACTTTGTTGCTAAGCAATGCTGGTGCATTTATCCAGCACCAAACCGCCGGCAGGCGGAAGTTCGCTGGCTGCGGCCCTTCCAGAAAAGGCACATGGATAAGGCCCGTTTTGCGCCGAGTAGGAGTTGAGCCGTGATCACAGAGAGGGCAGGAGCCCTTCTCTTCATCCCCAGCAATGCCGCAACCTAGACCACAGAGATGGCAGGAGCCCATCTCCTCAGCTGCAGCGACGCCGCATCTGAAAACAGCTGACCCTTTTGCCATCAGCAGCGAATAGCAGATTCCTGCGTTTTAACACGCTGCCTGAATCTGTGGAGGTGAGCACCTGCTATCTATGAGCACCTACCTCCTGAAATCCTCCTTTATTCCCCCCGCCAAAGCGGGGTTCCAAATTACTGTCTCCTCGTGACCTGATCCTAAAATGGCCACCCGATCCTGACCTAACTTCGTTGCTAAGCAACGCCAGTGCATTTATCCAGCACCAATCCGGCGGCAGGCAGAAGTTTGCTGGCCCTTCCGAGAAAGGCCAGCAGATAAGGCCCTGTTTTGCACCTGTTTTGCGCTTGGATGCGCGGTGCGGAACCCTTCTTACTCCTGCCTGTCGAAAGGTTTACCTACATTTTTCTTTTGTTTGATAGTACTCTCAAAACGCATCCAGCGATCCAGAACTCTCCCCAAAACCTCACCTAGGCGGTACTGCCCGTCTTCGAATCAAGAACTACGTACTGCGTTGGGAGCAGTGAAGGCCCCTCCTAACTGAGCAGCTCCCAGTGTAATCTATCCATCATTGTGATCACTGCATCCCTGTACTACTGTTTTCGGTCAGCCCACCGCACGTGTTCTGGGATCTGCTGCCTTATTATATATTGCCTGGTCGACAAACTGCTTCCATGCTTCACCATCAAATGCATATCTTACTTCTTGTCATCTACACTGTGACGTTATCAACATCTCGTTAGTTGTTCTATTGTCTCGACTGCATATGTTACTGCCGCTCCACTATCACGGCTATTGTGCTACTTTGTCCATGCCAGAAACTATTTAGTATCCTGAATTATATAATGTCATTTACATGCTAGAGTGCCATTGCAGTTCATAGATATGTCTGTCCTCCTCATTTTAGCGAATCAAACTGATCTATACTCACACATGCATTTTCTCATTGCTCCAATGTTAGTATAGTGTTCTTTTACCGAATTCTATGGTTAATAATTGTTCTTACTGAATATTGCCAACAGGCCTCGCATGCCTCCTGCCGTTGTTGCTCTTAAATCTCAGTATTCCTTACGTTAGCAATTCAAATTGTTTCTCTGCTACTTACGCCCTGTTGCACCTCCGATATGTTAGAACAGTGCCCCCACTACCACTATAGTGCAGTATACACCACGTCCCCTTGTGCCTCCTGGTAGCAGCCACCCGCAGCTTGCCCGAGTCCGGCAGGCAAACTTACCCCATTCAATCTACCTACACCCAGCATATTACCGCTGCGGCAGCACACCTCACTGGGCGACCCCCTTTATATACTGCAGCCACATTCGACCATGCCAAGCTGGTTAACCATTCTCATGTTCCCTTTCTGCATTATCAACAACAATGTACCCTGTTTTGGGACCCGCTACGGCAGATACAACTATGGCCTGGCCAAACTGGCCTGCCCCAGGCATCACCCCATCCCATGCCCCACACCATTCCTGCCCTCCTTGTCACCCTTTCCTTTCCAGGCGGTACCGTTTAAGATCACAAACTATGCATCGCACCTACGGCTTCATACTGGACCCTAATCATTTGAATAAACTACCTATGCAGACCATGGCCACAGTACACCATTGCCTCCACAAGTCCAAGATCTCTATTGAACAAGCTCACTCTACCCTGTGCCCAGAGACCATGACAATGGCAGACACCCGCAAGCAGAAGCCTCCCACTAACTTCCAAGGTGCTCTCATCAATGCCCGCTCTCTAGGAGCGCACGCCATCGAAGTACATGACCTCATCACAGAACTTCAACTAGACCTCCTAGTAGTCACTGAATCCTGACTCCACCAAGCCTCTGGTCCGCTTTTGACGCTCGCAATGCCACCTGACTATACCATCCTCAGAACCGATAGGTCCCACTCTCATGGAGGTGGTGTAGCCATTATAGCCAAGACCAAACTCCAACTGAGGTCCTGCCCCATTGGAAGTATTGCAGGTTATGAACTTCTCCTAGCCAATTTTGTCACTAATGTAAAAACTACCATCAATATCGTAGTGATCTATAGAACTCCTAATTCTAACAGCCATCCAGAATGAGACATCCCATTATTTTTAGCTGCACTCATCAAACCAAACACCAAATGCGTCATCCTCTGAGATATCAACCTAGGATTTAATGACAGCCTAAACACCAAAGCAGAAGCCCTACATTCTTCCCTCAAGGACATGATCTTCATCCAACTAGTGAATGCCCCCACCCACATTAAGGGCAGAACATTAGATTGGATTCTCAAGCTCAATACCACTCTAACCATTAATTCAATCTCTCCCTTAGACTGGACGGACCACTACAACATCTAGTTCACTATCATCACTAATTAACCCCTTCTCATCAAACCCAATTTAACCAACACTTACGAAACTAGAAATCCTTGCAAGCTCACACCTGAAAACCTTACCCTCATACTCAGAAAAGCCCTAGAATACATGTCCATTTCTAGTGACAACCCCTGTCTTATAGCAGACACATACCATAACTTTCTTACCTCCACCATTAATGCCGTAGCTCCCCTAACTACCAAAACTAAACGCACCGACAAACGATTGTGTTTTTGGTTCAATGATGTCCTAGTTATACTTAGGAGAGCAAAACGCACCCTCAAACACGCCCACAGACAGCACCCCACTATAGAGTCTGGAAAAGCATCTCAGATGGCAAATAAAAACTATAAAACTGCCATCATCACATACAAAGCTGATGCCTATAATGCCCGGATTAGCAACGCAGCTTCAGATTCCAAAGAACTGTTCACAATTCTAAGAGAACGGGAAAATCCCACCCCAGCTATAAACTCCTCCAATTCCAGTAAAGAATGGTGCACTACTATTCAAGATGCCCTAGCTGCCAAAATTGATCTATTACAAACAAAAATTACCACCAAAAGACAACTACTAGCTGATAAACCCTCCACTAGCAATCACATACTGAATTCAAATGTGAACACTAACCCCCTGTTCTTCACCCCAGTCTCCCAAGAATGAGTGTTCGACACTATATCTAAACTTAAAGCATTGAACTGCTAAGAAGACTCTGTCCCAGCGCAAGTAGTGAAATCATGCGCCCACACACTCACTCCCATCCTTTGTCAATGCTTCATTCAATGCTAAACTGGGCCCAGCCAGCATTAAAGAAGCCTGGGTTACACCACTACTAAAAAAAAACTCCCTAGATCCCACCGGGCCCACCAATTACCGGCCAATAACAACAGTTCCGTTTTTACTTAAAATCCTCGACAAAATAGCATACAACCAAGTCCAAGCACACCTGTAAAATACCCAGCTCCTTGGCACCAGACAATCCGGCTTCAGGCCTAATCACAGTACGGAAACAGCCTTACTGGACTTGAAAATCCAGCTGGATACCATTAGGGACACAGGCAAACTCTGCATCCTCCTTTTGTTAGACCTATCTGCAGCATTGGACCTCGTGGATCACAACAAACTCTGTTCCACTTTAGCTAAAGATTTCAACTTCTCTACTGACGCCACTATGTGGATTACATTTTTCCTAGCTGAACGAACCTCTAGAGTTGCAATAAGCAAAGAAGCTGCAGACCCCATCCCAGTCCCCATTGGAGTACCCCAAGGCTGTTGCCTCTCACCCACCCTCTACAACGCATACACAAAACTTCTATTGTCAGCTTTAGATGATATGGGTGTCATCTACACCAACTTTGCAGATGACACCCAGATCCTAATTCCACTCACTGGGAATTACGCGCAAGGCACACTGACTATTAACAAAATCTATGCCATCATACAAAATTGGATGGCACTTAATAGTCTCTGCCTAAACAATGAGAAGACAGAGATTCTCATTGTGGGCTCCCAGTCCAAAATAGCTGCTCTACATCCAGATTACTCTTCTATTAACATTGACGGTACCATGATACCTGTACTGAAGCAAGTCAAAACCCTAGGAGTCTACTTGGATGCGAACCTCACAATCGCTAAACACATCAACAGCCTCTCATCATCCACATCATACACTTCCAGACTAATTGCCCTAAGCCGACAATTCCTGACCCCCGCAAACTGTATTACACTGGCTAGAGCGTTGATTTTATTAAAACCTGACTACTGTAATGTGCTGCTACTCGGCACCTCCATCACCAATATCAGAAAATTACAAACATATTCAAAATAAAGCGCTATGGGCCGCCCTAGGAATGAGAAAATCTGACCATATTTCTAAGACCAGAAGAGATTACCATTAGGCTGCCTGTCGAAGCCAGAGTCGTATTCAAAACTCTATGTATTACATTCAAATGTCACCATGGAAAAGCCCCCATCTACCTGAATAATGCCATAGCCAAGAAAGAATCTGCCAGAACCCTAAGATCTAATAACCATTTACTATTAAGCCACACCCCGCTTCAGAAACACCAGAGCAGGGGGCACTAGTTTCCAATACCTAGCCCCCAAACATTGGAACTCCCTCCCACTCAGCATCAAAAAAGAGGAAACTTTCATGGGCTTTAAAAAACTGCTAAAAACGTGGTTAATTAAATACTAACCAAACAGCCACCCTAGAAACTGTACATTTTTTGCATCTGTTGTTTCCTTTTCGTCTGGTGTAAATATCTGACATGTCTGTAAACCTATGTTTGGAATATTCTGTTATGACTGTAACATCGCTCTAATCAACATTTTAACAAGCTGTCTGTAATCTCGCCGTGATACCTAAGGCTCTGGCGTGCAATAAATGTAATAAATAAACATATATATATATATATATTTATATATATATATATATATATGTGACCACCTTACTTCAATAGATAAAAAGCATGGTCCATGCTCAGATTTCGACCACATCTCGCTCTACCAACCCACGGGTCGGCTTACTTCTTTCTATTTTGTAAATCGTATACAAAGGTGTCAGATCATGAGTGATTCAGTTTGCAAGTGTTATCCTTGTGGGCCCGATTATTACTCAATATTCTGCCAGCTGAGGCTGTATCACTGTACACAAGTCAATTATATCAGCACTCAGCCCTTTTCCAAACCTCACTGCTTGGTCACGTTTGCAGTTCCAAGTCCCACGTCTCCCAAAGAGAATTCAGAGTTTTTCAATGCTAAGCTCCGCCTCTCTCAATGGAGCTCGGCAACAGACTCTGCAGCCCGTAGTAATCCGATCAGATGTTCAGGTTCACAGTTCCCACACGTTTGCTTCAATATGTCCAAGACTCAGCTGACCCCGTTTGTGTTGTCTCTTGGAGAACAAGGTCACAGGAACACTTCCATACCCACCAGACATTGTAGTAGTTCACCATGCATTTGACATTTCTGTGAGAGAACTATGGCTGACGGTCTTCAGCCCGCTGTGTACTACATAAATGGTATTTATATTTACCAAGACCTTAGTCTACTAAACTGCATGAGTGAGTCTGTTAACATGGTGCATGCTTAACAAAACCACCCTTAGGTGCTCAAATAAATAGAAAGTGAAAACAAAGCACTGTGAAGTAAGTGGGTTGATCAGGATCACATCATTAAGAATAGTTGAAAAGCCGGAATTTGAGTCCTACCATACTAGTTTCACAGTTTACAATTTGGCAGTAGATTACATCTCCAGCCATACAGCATTCTGCTATAGACCAATATGCAAGACTTTCTTCATCGTTGTCTTTGAGGGGCTCGCAAGAGTTCATCTAGTAATCAGTGTTCAATAAAAGTGATTTACTGAGCACCAAAACACATGGTCAATCCACCCCACAACTTTACAGAAATCTGTAGTGGAAACAAGTATGGTGCACACTGGAGTTCAATATTGAATGCCTATATGCCAAATGATTAAAAGGCAATTTAGTCAAGAGCCTACATTAAAAAAGAATCTTTGGTGGTGTCAACGTTATACTATTTCAGAACTTGGTTACTTTATCAATAAAACCTCTTTAAACATATCAACACATCAATCTCATAACTATAAAAAAAATTAGAAAAACGACGATAACACTCATACAAAGCGGTCCCAGCTGCAGACTGCTTAGCAACAGGTTTTCGGCAGTACCTAACTTGCAGCAGCACATAGGCCAGTGACTGTGGGAATGTGTTGACCAATCAATGGGGCATCCCTCCTTCTATGCGTTGTAGTAACAGGTTATATTACCCAACTGAACAGCGCTTAGTTTTTCAAACTTAGAATTGTCAATGACAGAGAGACAGACCGTGCCGAATAAAAAAAAAAAGAAAACTATGACTGCAGCAAGTCACAGGTACAAAGATTTCTGAAGCAGGCATTTAGCTAGATGACATATCGGATTTCATGTTCATGAATCGTGGTTATATGTTTAGTCGATATGTGCAGATTTCAATGGACATAGAGCGAACTGCGTCCACTATCAAATTACCCAACATACTGGGTGCAGCTAGATGCCAGGAATACGACCCGGATAGACGTGGACATTAGAAACAGCAGTCTCTCACAGGGTTTCCTTTGTTCTCAAAAGTGTCATTTGATTAAAATGATCGTTTTACATTAAAAACAAAATATCGAATTTTGCAGGAATACACGTGGCAGAGCAACAGGCACTGGGGAGTTTTAGATCAATGGACACACACAAGAACACACATGTTAGAAATACATACACACACTTTGAAAAATTCATGCAGCTGTACAAGAAATGTTATCTTTGAAGTAGCTTTTCTTACCTTCAGTTTCCTAACTTCAGTCCTTATTTCTGACGCAGGCTCCCACCGAAGACAGGAACACGCTTGAGGGCCCAGGGATTTCATTCAAGGTTTGTTGCCAGTCCTCTAACCTTTTTTTTATTATTAATTTTTTTAACTTTTGTTTTATTGGCAGAAAGCAGGCAATTACAAACACTGAGCATTAAAACATTGCTACAGACATACAACCTCTTTTTGACCTCATAAGTACGGAAAGGTGTTTCTTGCTGAGCTGACAAACGCAGGTGCATCCCAGCAACAAAATAACAAAAAGTTCAGGTTTCAATAAACTGTGCTGGAGCACATTTTAGTTAAACCTTTGCTTTTTGTTAATGTAGAAAATATAATTGGTGGCGTACTGCTCACCGGAGCGGGCCACCGCAGATGTCGGGATTACCGACAAGGACCATGGAGCTGTGTCCACGCAGCTCAGACACAGCAGGGAGAACCCTGCGTTTTCCGGACCACCGGAGCAGGACATCGTACCTGGGGGCACCCAGCATATCGCAGCCTTTGCCTTGGGGGCACTCAGGTCGGAGCTGAAACCATAGCCATGATCACACAGCATACCACAGACAGTGGGACGGTGTTGCCCGGCAGGGGCACCGTCCAGATGTAGGGCCCCTCCAACAGGCCTTCAGCATACAGTATGGCACCAGCATGGTGCTCCCAACAAACACACCAGTGTCAGTTCTTGGTCGACTGACGAGCCGGAAACGGTACGTCCCATTTATTGAGATGGTCACATGGTAACAACCATGTGACCTATTGCACAAGTCCTGTGAGCTACCATGCTCCCAGGAGGGGTGACATGCATCTCTAATGTTTCATGCAAAAATCGGCCAACACATTAGGCCACTATCACCGGCCCATTGAAAGTTCAAAGTGATTAGGGAAATGGCCTAAATCCCGAATGGCCTATCCATCCTTGAGCACAGCAGAACGCTGGAGAGAGCCGATGATACCGATACTAATTCTGACGTATCAGCATATGTCATCAGAGAGAAGCATTATACACTGCAGCTTAGTTTCAGCGGAATGCAGACTTGCCATCCATCGGAGGAAACCATAGAGACTGTACAAATTGCTGTGCATGAAATGACGCGGGGCTAAGAGTGGCTTATATAGTTGTGCATTACAATGGCTCGATGATGGGGCAACAGACAGCATTATATAGGGCCCCAGAGTCGGGTGGAACGTAGCCACTATGGGGGAGGAGGGAAGGTTAAAGGCAGGAAGTCATGGGTATAAATGACCAGTGGGAGCCAGCGAGAATGAGATGTATTAGGCTGAGGTAAGGAGGTACATAGATTGACCAAGAGACCAGAAGGATGACAGAAGTTGGAGGGGAGTGCTGGAGAGTCTGTGGAGGGGTTGGATCGGAGTGCAGGTGAAGAATTTTGTGTGAGAGTCAGTGTTACCATTACAGAGAGTGAAGCTGATTGTGAGAGTGTATGTGAGAGTGAGTCTTGGTGTGAGTGGGGTATAATAAGTAGAAGAGGGGGAGAGTGTAGAGCATTAATGAGAGCTTAGAGAGACTGAGATTGGAAGTGAGGTGGGTGGTAGAGAGAGATAAAGAGAGTGGTGACTCGTGGAGAGGAAGTAGGGAGAAGCAGGAGGTATAGCAGTGATATTTGGAGTGCGGAGGGAGTGGTAGGTGGAGGAGAGAAATGGTAGAGATAGGAGGGAGAGGAGTGTGAGAAGATCGGGACAGAGGAGGAGGGAGGCGGCAGGAGAAAGAGAAGGGAGAGAAGAGAGGGAGCTGAGACACAGGGAGGGTTCCATGTGATAATATCCCCGCAAAAATGTTGCCATACAAGAATGGCTCAGTTTTCTGCTGCGATATTGCCATATGGAACCTGCGGGGGACACCCCCGCAAATCCCATATTTTTTTAAAGGGAGCAGGGACACCCTTTAACTTCACTTCCATTTACCCCAAGTATTGTCCCCATAAATAATGTCACCTATGCCGTTTCCCGGCGACTATATGTATGTCAACATTATTTATGGGGATATTATTACCCGATAACACAGGGAGTAGGTAGTGAGTGAAAAAAGTGGGAGAAAGAGAGGGAGTAGGAGGAGAAAAGAGAGTAGAGTTTAAGGAGGCGTAAGATCAAGTAAAGGTGTGAAAGGGAGGGAGAAAGCAAGAACAAGCAGGGGAGGGCCTGAGAGTAGGGTACCCATGGGAAGTCTAGGAGGGAGTAAGAAAGATGAGGTCCATGGTAGAGAGGTTTACAGTGGGTAGTAGGGCTTACCGATCGCTATTACTCATGCTAACCTTAGGTGATGGAGATGCGCGGCTTAGGGTGGAGGATGCCCAAAGGAGATTGAGGGACCAGAGATAAGAAACCACCACCCCCACCCACCAGGAGAGCCGGGTAGGGACGGGCGCTGCACCTGCCAAATAAAATCGCTTTTACCAGGAGATGGGCTATACCCTGAGTTCTTAAATGACTAATGGACACTGTAAGGAAGGCATGGTATCAAACAGTGATGAACGACACAAGTGATCACAGTTGAAGGGTGTTTATTGAACTTCAATGAGTTGGTTGAATGCCTATCTAAAACGAAATGTAAGGATGCTAACAAGCTACAAACATCAAATTATAATAACGCAGTCGTAGTCGAGTATGTCAAAATAAAAGGGCCTATACTAATAAACCTATTGCCGAACCTTACTTCTAAATTCAAAATGTTGTGGGACAATAATGTATGCAAAAAGAAATGTTTTCAAGAAATAATGTGTCAGGATAGGTGACCAGTTGGCTTCCCTTCCCCACGTTTTTAGCACGGGGCAAGGCAGCACGTTCGAGCTTTGCGCACACTCTGGCTTCTCTGCCACGAGAATGCAGTTCAAAACAAAACCTCCTTTCCATTAACAATCTCTTACTGCAGAGTGCCTGTCGTAACAAAAAGGCACCAAAGTTCCTTCCTTGTCAGGATTTTCACATGCACAAGTTCTCGCTTCCAGTAGGTCTCCCTCCTTCAGGCTTGAACCTCTTTTTACCACAATGTTCACAACTGGTCTTGCTCGCTTGGGCTCGGACCATGGACCTCCCTCGTTCGGGCTCAGATCTCCTTAGCACAATATTCACATTTGGTCTCCCTCGTTCAGGCTCACCAGGCAAATTCGCTCTCTATGTTTTCCTCTTGATATCAAAAATCGAAGACTTTCAAATTTGTAATGGGTTTTGCTTGAACCCTTGCAGGACCACTTCGATGTACTTCAGACAATGTTCTTACTTTCGTTTCTGCCTCTTCTTGGCTGCATACCTTTACACAGACCTTCGATTAAGCACCCACGCCGCACCGGACCACTCTATCAATGGTATTGTATTGTTCCTTCTCACATTCATCAGCTGTTTAGCTTTACTCGCATCTTTCATCACACGTGTTTAACAATATTTGTTCCATTGCTCGTTATACAATGTTGCCACTTGCAACCTTGACTTCAACACAGACCGGTCTTGCATCGGTCTCCCCAGCTCACCGGCTCTGTTGATCTCTCTGGCACTTCTCTGTTCTTGAAGGCAAGGACTATACCATGGTGGCTGCTGCTCCTCCCTGCCTTGGTCGGTTACGCGGGAGGGCTGGTATCTCTGACACACAATGCAGGCTTCTTCAGTCTGGATTCCTGGCCTTACGCTTTCTGACTTGAAGGTTTCTTGAAAGTAACTTGTTTCTTGACGAAAAGGTCAAGGGTATTTCCCTCCTTGCGAACCCTTGTTGGTTTGCTATCTTCCTCCCTTCCTTCAGCTGCCAACTCGAAACTGCTGTTTCTTTGTGTACTTTGCCTCACTCAGAGTGTGCTCTCATGCTCCGCCTTTTATCCGTGTGGAGAAGTTTAATGGAAGTCAGGTGTGAGTAATTGTCAGTAATTGCCTGACTTCGCCTGACCATAGTTGCGGGACATGTCAGGGGCACTGCTCGGGTTGGAGTCTGTTTTCTCCCACAGCGGGCTGTCAGTGTGGAAGTGTTTGTGAGAGGAAAGGGGAGGGGATAAAGTTCCCACATAACCTACCTGTTAGGATGGGGTTTGTTTTGATTTGTTTGTTTATTTTATTTAGTATAGCGCTCCAGACCCTGGGGTAAATGGGCGCTTAAGGACAAGTTACAAGGTTACAGTATAAAAGCAGTTATACAATGGTGGCAGAAATATGCCAAGTATGGTATGTACAGGCAGGTAGTAGGAAACATTTCAGAGTATGTACAATATATACAGTTCTCCAGAAGCCAGCTAATAACTCATTTTCTGAACAATTGGAAGGATTTGGCCAGTTTAATATTCAGTGGTAGGGTGTTCCAGAGTTGAGGGGCGAGGACAGTGAAACTCGAGCCCCCCGCTCTTTTGGCGGTGAATCTGGGCACGATGAGGCTTGAGAGTATTGGATGATTTGGTGACTGTAGTGTTAGGTTTAAGAGTGAGTTTGTTGGTCAGGTAGTGGGGGGCTAGGTGGTTTAAGGCTTTGTAGGTGAGGCAGAGGGTTTTTAGGTCAATTTTTTGCTGAATGGATCACCATTTGCAAGATATTCTTGTGTGGGAGATGTGCTCTCTCTTGGGAATATTTACTGCTGCTCTCAGTGCATTATTTTGGAGGATCTGAAGTTTCTTGATTATAGCTCGGTTGGCACCAAGGTAGAGGCTATTACAGTAGTCAAGCTTCGATTGTATGAGGGCCCTCGCCAGAATGAGGCAGCTGTTTGTAGATAGAAAAGGTCTACAGGCCCCGATTAGTTTTCCCGTGTATGCGGTGGCTGAGGCAGTCATATTAACTTGTTTGGCGGGGTTGGTATTGGCGTCAAGGTAGAAGCCTAAAGTTTTCACATTTTTCACAACTGGGATGATGTTGCCATCTTTGGTGAAGTTCGAATAATCAGGGCTGAGTTTCTGTAAATTATTGGGGGACCCGACTAGGAGGAGCTTGGTCTTCTCATCATTCAGGCAGAGGCCATGTGTAGCCATCCATGCCTGAATGATGACGAAGATTTCGTTAATGCTGATGGCGTCAGTGTTGTAGTTGCCTGAGATGGTGAGGAGTATCTGGGTGTCATCTGCGTATTTGGTGGAGGTGGCACCCAGATGGTCCAGTTTATCAAAGAGAGGCTTTGTAAAGATGTTATAGAGGGTAGGGGAGACGCAGGACCTTTGTGGGACACCACAAGTGATGGGGATGGGGTCTGCTGCGGTCACAGATGAGAAAACCCTCATGGTTCTGTTGGCTAGGAAGGATTGTATCCACATGACAGCAGAGGGGGAGAAGTGGGCAGCAGAAGAGAGGTGGTTGCAGAGTATTTTGTGGTCATCCAAGTCAAAGGCAACTGAGAGGTCTAGGAGGTGTAGGATGGCTGCTTTGTTTTTGTCCTTGATGTCATAAATCTGGCTTTTGAGGTCAACAAGGGCAGTTTCCGTTCCATGTTGAGGGCGAAAGCCAGATTGACGCAGGCCTAGCAGTTGATTGGACTCCAAGTAATCCTGGATTTGCAGATAGACAACTCTGTCGAGGATTTTTAGCAGGAAGGGGACCGTGGTGATAGGCCTGTAATTAGTGGGAATGGCCGGGTCGAGAGATTGTTTTTTCAGGAGGGGGAGAACCCAAGACTGTTTTAGGTTATTAGGTACAGAATTGGTCGCGAAGGATAGGTTTACTAGTTTGGAGATGAAGGGGGCTAGGTCTCGCGCAGCATCTTTGTTGATCTGTGTGGGGCAGCTGTCCCTTTTACAATTAGATGGTTTAAGGGATGCTATGATTTTTTGTATTTCGTGTATAGTAACCGGTTTGAATGTAAAACCGGAAGTATTGCTGGTAGGGGTGGATGTGCTAGGTATGAAGGCGTTACTATTTGAAAGTTGTATCTTTTGGATTCGATTTTGTTTTGAAGACCAGTGATTTTGTTAGCTAGGGCATTTTGGATGCTGGTGCACCATGGCTTGTCCTTCACGCAGGTATCGGTTGGAGGATTCGGATTTTCTAATTCCTTCAGGATGGTGAAAAGTTCTTTAGCAGAAGATTGGGCATTATTTATTCTAACATTGTAGGCTTCTTTTTTAGTGTGGATTATCTCTGTAAAGGTGTTACAGGGGGAGGTATACCGCATCTCGCCATCCAGTGTCCCACTCCCCGAAGACCCCTCACCCAGATGATCCTCCCGAACTGGTCCACAACCAGGGTCTGGATCCAAAGGCGATGGCTGTGCCCTGACCACCTGAGAGAGAGTTCCACAGGGACTAGCGGGTGAGACAGCTTCTGGTTTCTCACAACACAGACAGTAGAGTGCATTTTAGGATCTATGTGATCAGTGCATGCACGTAAAATCAACAAATGGAAATTCGAAGGCAAAAATGCAGGCACGCAGTGATCATAGATCTCACATCTATAGTACAATGCCACAATCCCGGCCTTGCGACTGCGAGGGGCCCTCCCACAATCCCTGAATCCTTTATCAGTAAGGGAGTGCAGGGGACACCCCCGATCCACGTGTGTGGTATAATGGGGATTCAACATTTTCATTTACTGCGAAATGTGCGGTAAACATACATTCGTTTTGGGTTTTGTTTCTCAGTATTTTGTAGTGATGCCAAATTTTATAAGGATCCCAATGGGGCCTCCTCTTTATTTATAAAGACACTTATACTTTGAACTCCTTTTTAGTCTAGCAGGCCCCTGGCGTGAGCACCAACTAAATGGGGCCTTGCCACGTCAGTTTACCCTTCCTTGGATGGGCTTCGAGGAACCTTAGGGCGAGTATGATGCAACAGACCCCTTACCTTAACTCAGGTACCACTCATATGGAGTGGAGGCCAGAGGAGGGCCTCTGTGGGTGTGGTCCCATCTCGCTACACTCTCCCGCTGCCTCACGTCAGGGTTTCTGCCCACTGCCCATTTCTTTACCTATTTAATCTCCTGGCATATAATCAACGTCCTACCCCTATTTCGCTTTTAAAACTACATGATATTTGCCCTCTATGTAACCCCATAATACCTTTCCCTACTTAACACTGAATATTTAAATGTATACATAAATACACATGCATATACATTTACATACAACATATATACATCTATGTAACAATGGAGTGACTGCTGCAGTCAGTCACTCACTTCGCAGTACCTTCAAGGGCTGTCTCTGGCACACTGAGGGCCGGCTGCACAACTGGTAGCAAGGCTGGTGGCAGTGCTGGTTGGAGGCCTGTCCCCTGATGATGAATGATGGGGGGCTTGGCCCCTCTTCTATCTTCAGGGTCCCTTCATCCACCACATGGGGCCAACCGCACTGACTGTGCCGCCTAAACTGTCTTCATTGTCCTGGGCAGCCCCCTGTGTGAGTGGGGATCTGCTCGCCATCACTGCTGCTCTCCACAGCCTCTTTCTTCTCGGTGGCCTGTTGTCGTGTGGGCTACCCCGATCACTGCCGTGTCTGTAGCCTTTTTGAATCTTTTGGGTGGGCCCGCTTTGGCTGGGGGCTCATGCTCGCTCACCGCCGCACTCGTGACATGATTTAAATTCTTCAGGGCAGCCCTGATAGCGCTGGGGCTGCGGCCATCTTAACTTCAGGCAGTGTCCCCATGGCAACAGGGCCACCGCCTCCTGTTGGGGCTTCATGGCCCACCCCGTCAGCAATGCACTGCTAGATTCAGGGTACCGTCCACTGGCTTTGCTGCAGGCTGGGCTGTTCTTTTTTAGCCCAGGCAGTACCCTGAACGCTACCCGGGCCCTTTATGATGCTGAGCCCGTCCGGTCTGCCAGTCATTATCATCATGATGATCATACTATACTTTAATCGGCGAAAACATTTCATCATGAAATATAGTGCCATGAGAGGGTTTCCACAATGATGAAGGAGGCAGTATGGTTTACTATAGTTCATCGAAATAGTAGTTAAGGCTTATTAGAATACATTTTTAACAAATAAAATTCATTAATGATCCTGCTTATACAATCGCCACTACATGAATAAATGCAACATTGTCCATTTAAAAAAAATGCAATTACAGCTGTATTAACATTGTGAATTCTAGCTGCATTTTACTGTGGTTTTAGTTATTGCATTCCTAACCTTTTGTAGGTAGAGTAGAGCAGTAAAAAATGGCTTTCAGTCTCCCTACTGCGAGTACAATACGGGCAGAAATCTGTTGACCAGAAACCCCAGCTGTAGGTGCTGGCAGCCAATGCTAGGACGACGGATCTAAGTTTGAAAAAAAGGGAGCGTGCATCTTTGGGTTTGATATAATCCAAGTATTATTATTATTATTATTTTTAATGTTTTGAATGGTTGTGTACAAAATTTCAACCTTTAAACTTTTGTTTCCAAATCATTGCGGTACAAGACTGTTTTTTCGTTCCTTATTAACAGAGAAATACTGTCTACTTTCAATATTTTTTTCAAGAAATTTCAAAGCGTCAATTGTTTGCCCTATTTTCGTGGCCGACAGAGTTCTCTCCCAGGTGAGGTCTTCACCATATCGATCGAGGTCCGGCTGTAGGTACTGTAGGACCGTGCATCTTTCTTGACTTAATTTTGGGCAGATCAACAGTAGATGTTTAGTTGTTTCAATAACATCAGGATTAGCACAAAATCTTTGGCCGTTATCATCTTTCTGGCCAGGAGCAGTTCCTTCGATGGTAGGCTGTTTAGCCTGCACTTTACAAACAGATCTCTAAAATAAGGTGAAGAAAATTTCGTCAGGTAGCCCGGTAGTTCATTGACCTATTGATGCTCCCAGGTGATAGGCAAGCACAGCTTATTCTGTTGTTTTTGTTCGATGGTTTCTATCCAGTCTCTTATCAGTTCCCAGATTTATCAAGTACTCTTTACAGTGATCTTTCCATCTTGAGAGGTTTTTGTGTTTGTATGCAACCATCCCTTTTAAGACCTCGAAAGGAGCAGGAGGATTATCAACAATACATTTCCGGGAACATTGATAGAGACTTCCAGAGTACAACTGACGTTAGAGATTGCAGTCTTAATTCAAATCGTATCACCTGAGCAGAGACAGCATTTGGTAATTGCAGGATTTTCCTCCAGAGGAAGCCCTCACAGATCACCCATGTTTTCCAAGACAGAGTTAGGAGTGCTTCCACTCCATAGGTAATCACAGGTGTTACCTTTTGCTTAAAGAAAATGACAATTGGTTTCAGGGAATAAGTTCCATAGTGATGGATTAGTGCTCTCCCTTGATTTGTCAGTTTTGCTAGTTTCTCCCTTATTAATGAATAAGGGCCTAATTCATTGATGTTTTTGTTGAAACAAATTCCTAAATAGAGAATGGACTCTACTGATTCCAGTGGGCGATTGTCAATTTTCCATGTATAAATTGCCCCTCTACCTTTGTTGATTCCCTGGGCAGATTGCATAATCATTATCTTTGACTTGTTGGTGTTAACTTTCATGTCATTTCTATCCAAATATGTTTTGAATGCGTTCAGCCTACGTTGCAGTCCAGTTGGTGTTAAATCAACAAAAACTAGATCGTCTGCATATAGGATCCATGGAATTGTGTCATCTTCAATTGTTGGAGGAAAAGCTCTAATTTCATTCTGTGAGCTAATCATGTCCGCCAGGTAGAGTACAAACAAGAAAGGCGAAAGGGCACATTCTTGCTTGATTCCCCGAAAAGTTCTTATTTTCCTAGTAAGGGTACCATCTCTGGAAAGTTGGATTTGGATTGAGGTTGCTGAAAACAGAGCTTGAACTGCTTCCAAAAGGTCTACCGGACACCCCCATTTCTCCAACTTTTCCCATAATCGATCTCGATTTATACTGTCAAAAGCCTGTTCCAGTTCAATAAACCCCAAGTAGACCTTGGTCTTTGGTTCCAGGGCCTTTGCTTTCAACAAATTTAAAATGAATAGGTTAAGGGAGGTACCCACTCCACTGACAAAAGCAGATTGTCTCTTGTCAAGGACATTTCCTTGTAGGGCCCATTTCTTCAAGTACCGTAGCAGTACCGAGGCAAAGAGCTTACCTATAGAGTCCAATAGGGCTATGGGCCTATAGTTCCTAGGATCACCAAGGTCTCCCTTTTAAAAAATGGGTACCACAGCAGCTTCTTTCCATGTCAATGGGATCGTTTTGATTTTTACTATGCGCTCAAATAGTAAATTGATGAATGTTGCCCATTTGTCTTTGTTTTCTTTTAGGATTTGGTTGGAGATACCGTTCGGGCCAGCGGCCCTAGATGTACTCAGTTTACCGATCATTTCGTGAATTTCTGTAAAGTCGAAATTGAACGACCATGATTGATTAGCTATAGTCTTTGTTAGGTAAGCCAGAGTCTCCGTTTTTGCAAAAAGGGAAGTATAGTGTTTGACCCAGCTGACTTCTCAGACTTGATTTGTTCCAACTGCAGATTGGAAATCCTTTCGATTATTGATGATGTCCCAGAGATATCTAGGGTTGCACGAGTTGATGGCAGCAAGCATTTTCTCTCCATCTATTAGCTCTTGTAATCTTGAGCCAATTTTTATAGGTTTGTTTGCATTTTCTTATTGCTTCCTGATTTCCTGGGGAGAATTCTTTCCGCAGTTGCCTTAACTGTGCTCGATATTCTTTTCTTTTTTCTGCCACAGTTTTGTTGTAGGTGTGGTTAGTTTTTATTTCGTCAAACTTCTTTGAATTTTGTTTCATTTGGTAGTCCATCAAGAGCCATCCATAGTTAACTTCATCTGGGTTGTCAGACGCTTGCCTCTTATAACCCTTTATTAGGTCAACTATATTCCTTTCCTTTATTCTGATTCGGTTCCTTCCCCAGCATACTTCGTTGGGGGCGATTTTAGTTATCTCTTCAACATTGCCAACGAAGATTGCTTCTATACTGAGGAGTGCATGGGCACTATAAAGTTGCTTTTTTACTTCATAACCTTCTGATAATTTACAATCCCAATAAGAAATAATTGTCAACTGATTAAGACTCTGGGTGATGGTATCCTCAATTGCTATTTTACGGATTTAGGTTAGTACCGACTGTTAATAGAATTTTGGGTCGTCCAATAATTTTCTAAACTTCAGTTGGCCGGTGTTGATTCAATATGGCCACACCATGGCAAGCTACGACCACCCTCCTGCCCCAAAACATCAAGCAGAGTTTCGCTATTCTTCACGAGGGAGGGTGAGCTCCATAGAAAAACCCACTGCAAAATTGGTTTAGTTGCAATTTTGTGGCCAATACAGTTCAGGCCTAACTCTTTTCGTGCAGTTGGATAGTGGGTGTACTCTGGTAATCGCAAAATGTTTTCGATAAAGGAATTTTCTCTAAGAGCTTTTGGCTGAGTGGTAACCCCAAATATCTGCTCCAAATAGTGCAGCGTTAAGTCTATGGGCCTCATTACGAGTTTGGAGGAAGCCATGGTCCGGGTTCCCTGAATGGGGAAATGCCGGGCCATTCCGACCTTGGAGGGCCCGGTATTTCCCCATTCAGGGATCCCGGACCCGGTCCATTCCCATTTGAGCCGCCATAGGGCTCAATGGGAATGGGGAGCATGCTAACAACGGGCCCGTTAATGAGGGGCCTGTTGTTAGCATGCTGAGCCGCTCGCGGGACTCGCTAAGGACGCCTGGTAAAACCAGGTGTCCTGAGGGGTTCCCGCGAGCAGACCTCGTAATAGGGCGGTAAGGGGTTAACGGTCTCCGGCACCTTTACCGGCACCATTAACCCCTTACCGCCCTCCTCGTAATGAGGCCCTATAAATGTTCAGGGCCGAGTTAAATTCCCAAATAATCAAATGAGTGGACTTGGTCAATTGGGATACCAATTATAATCTCAAATTAGGACGCTTTGTCAGTCTTTATGTCTAGGGTCCCGCAGGGGACAATACATGCCTTGTGACAGAGCCATTTTAGCAATGAGTGTCAGCGTTCTCATTTTCTTGGGGCAGTGCTTTCGAGTGGAATAGCCTTCACAGTGGTGTGTTTGGAGAGGAATTTAATCATAAATAAATATACTGATGAAGCTGGAAATTGGAACTAAGGTGCTGTAAATAGGCACACATAGCCATAAATATTTACTTTTAGAGAGAATTGGGCATGTGCAAAGTTCTCAGATTGTGCCTTGCCGGATGGATTGTCTCATTCAATCATAGTTGTTTTTTTAATAGCTTTGAATTCTAGGACTTGTAGCGCTTTATTTCTAATTGTCTCAAGATGCGAATAGAGCAGCAGGAATGGATCGGCTATCCTCACCTTTAACGATGTGCACATCTCATTTTCATGTGATTGCTTTAGGACTAAAATGAAGCTACTTGTTTTTCTGAAAATAAATATGCTTCATATTCACCTTGCTTCAGAGAAAGACTTATTACGACCTCATTACTGTGGGGACAGGTAGCTTGGATGAAATATGGCTGGCAAGCATTACCGGTTGAGTTATTTAAAACAATATATATATATGCCCAGTTACTGAAATACCACCAACCCAATGGTAATGGTATTTCTGGAATAAAACCAGCAGGATTCCCGAAATACCACTTGCTAATTTCTGTATTTGTTCTATTCATTGCCACTCTCAAATTAATTGTGGAAATTGATATTTTATAGTAGTGGATCAGACTACTAATGTGAAAAAAAATTCAAAGCACAAAACTATCAGTTTTGACATTTTAATACATTACATGTGAAGTGTGTTGGGAGTGGGGCATGCGGGATTCCCGCTTGTACCCCTTCCAATGTCCCCAACAGTCTTTTTACTGTATTCAGGGACACATTTGAACTTCCCTCTTATACAATAAGAACACTTTAGAATATGTTTTGCAACATTTTACAATGCTAGAATATATTTTGTGTGCCACAGCAGCACCATGAAGGCATCCTGGTAGAGTTTTATAGTGGGAATACTAGGACATATTGTGAGCACACGCATCATAAAGTGCTTTAGAGTGGAAATGCTGGCTGGCATATCTTCTGGGCGCAGGATCATGACATTATTACTGTGTGAAATTGGCCTGCATTGTGTGTGACATGAAAGTATTTTATAGTGGCAATGCTGGCATATGCTGTGGTCACAGGCATCATGAACCTTTTATAAAATGCTCCATTGTACTGTTGGTGACTCAGCATCTACTGATTTATTTAATGTGTAACTCAACTGAACTGATTGTAAATTGTATGGTATTTACCCACATTATCTCAAATATTGTGTGCAAAATGCACTATTTCAGCACATTTTATTAAACTATTTATTGCGAGGAGATGGCTTTTTTGGATTTGCTTATTAAAGAGGAAACCAACCGACCGGAACACTATTTTGCACTTTGATAGCCAGCATCCGACTAGCCATAGAAAAACATTCCCTTTAGTCAATATTTGAGAGCTAGATGGAACTATACAACATTGAATGATTTTTATTGGGAAGCCGATATTATCTCTAAGAGACTTACAAAAGGAGGACACCCCAAACAGTTGCTTAAACGACCATTAAAAGGAGCACAATACTACGACAGGGAGAGCCATTTTGCAGGACTGGAAAATTCTTCAACTGTATGCACCAGATTTAACCAAACCAATATTTACATTCAAAAAAGGAAAAAACCTCAGACAATCTCTGGTGCAAGCATTGAGAGTAGAAGATAAAGCGTCTTCTACTCGGTTAAGCCCGAGCAAGTGAAGGGGAACTTTCTTTTACCTGGCTGTTTGCTGTTTTGATGTGTCTCAGCCCCTGAGGCCCCCTGTCAACTTGACGACGAAAAAATACACTGACTTTACTGTGAGAGGTCCCACTAAATCCCCATCTGGACTACGGAGCTGTCTGACAGTCCCTGGCACCCGATGGAGTCGGGGGGACCGACCACAGCGGCCGCCGTTATTGAGACAGAGACAGGCATGATCAATAGAAAGAACCATTCCCTGGACCCAGAAAAGGACCGGTGCCGCCTGAGAAGCCACAGCTCGCTATTAGAGAAGAAATCGCCCATACGGAGAGGAAAGACTCAGGCTGCTTCTGGTCGTAACATGGGAAACACAGGAAACTTTCCCTTGTTTACAGCTGCCTACCCGCGGCTACCAACGAGTGACTCTATGGAGTGCAACTCTGATGCTGACCTAGAGTCAGGAGACGTTTTCCAGGAATTGGATTTAACCACGAAAAAGAGGGTTTTAAATGTGCCTGCCTCTGTGAAAGCGAATCGGCCAAATGCCGAACTGGGACCTAAAGAAAACAGCACGGACATACCTACCCCTCGGTCCCTCCACGGGGCTCTGGTGGCAGCCGAACCGCTCACCCTGGTGATTCTTGATGCAGACCCAATTCCCCCCCCCCGCCGTAGCCAAACCGCCGCTCTGGCGAATGGCGACTTGATCAAGACAATCGAAGGATGGTCAAGGCCAGCGCCTCCGGCGTCGGTGGGGAGGATGTGGGTCACAGGGCTCTGAGCAGCTTGGTACAAGCTTCTGCCATTGCACACAAAGACCTTGCACTTGGTGCTCAGGAATACCAAGAACGGAATATGGTAGAGGGCCCCAGATTGGGACAGACTCCCCAGCCCTGCCTATCCCCGAGTCTATCTTTGTGGGAATCTACACCTACTCCAGGCAGTGCTGTAGGGAGCACTTTGGGATCCTTTTGAGCCACACAGAGCATAGAGGCCCTTGTCCATGCTGAGCCAATGGCTAATTTCCCTTACCTAGTGAGTCCCTCAGCAGCTTTGCTGGATTTCTGGAGTTTATTTTTTCCACTGGGTAAGAGTGTGAGCTTTTCCCTCACTCTTACCTGTGTTTTGCCATGTGTATTTCATCTGTTTTTGTGATTGTGGACTCTGGAGTACACCACTTCAGTAGCCCCACGCTTTTGTGTGTTACACAGCACCTTCAGTGCAGTGACACAGGGTTGTCTTTTAGACTTCCCACCGACTCCATTTCTAGGGCTGACTACTGTCCCCCAGAAAAGGGTAAATTTGCCATTAACTTTACATAGCCATTTAACCACAGATCCAGTACACCCCATCTTACATGGAGTATTGGAAAGGGTTCATTCTTAGCCCTTTTTATCTGTACCTCCTGGAGCCTTGTTTCACTCCCTTGACACTAAGACTTGGCTGGTGGCAGTGGTACCTACCCTAATTTTCCTACCGCGATTATATTACATAACGTGGTAATGTTTTAGGCTATTTTAGTAGCCTCGAACATAAACCCGCTTGACCAAATACTTTTTTGGCACCTGTCGGGTTTATTCGCCATTTCTTTTTGTTAAAGTCCTTCTTGTGTTTTACTTTGTGTGGCAAACCAGGTGTGCCTTCTTTGCTCACCGTTTTTTTGGTGGGCTTCTGCCAAGAAGCCCTCCTCTAGGCGCTGGGGTGTCTAGGTGGGCTGAATGTGAGAGAGGGGTGTAGTCACCCCCTGCACAGGGTATCCTAGGAAACCCAAGTCGCACTTTGCCATGATTGGCTGAGGTGGTTGTCCGGGCTGGACAACCCCCTGCTGCGTGACTGGCAGCCAGGCTATGTGAATGGGGGATTTTCTCATAAAAGGCAGGACTCTTGGGCTGAAAGTCAGAGTCGCCACTGGAACTACAAGGAACCAAAGAGAAGCGGAGAAGAAGACGGCTGCTGCAACTACCCCGTCCCGGTGAAGCCCTTCTGCAGTCCTGAGCTATCTACCCTTCGATGACCAGAGGAGATCCAGTCCGGAGTCTTCTTCCTTTGAGCCTTGGTGGGGTCAACCAGATCGTCTTCCACAGCCAGAGGATCCTCTTTGTGGTCCAAATCGCTGCACACTGCTGTAGTGGTCCAGATAGCCACCTGAAGAGCCTCTCCTGTTTGTTAAAGGAGAGCACCTTTTATTCACCGTCGCTGCTGCCGGCTTCATCCCTGAGTAGTGCAGACCCCTCCAGACATCCTCCTTCTCATCTCCATGACCGAAGCACAAGGAACCGTAGGTCTGCAGGAAACGACCTGGAACAACTGCCGTGGCACCAGCTTCTTCATTGAATAAGGTACTGTGTTCTGCTTAGAGGAGCTAGGGTGAATCCCTTTTCTCCTCATCCAAGGCTTGCCCTTGTCTTCCCTCCTTCTTATAACGTTTGCTTCCTCTGTTGTTGACAATATCCAAGTACTCCTGGCAACATTGAATCTTGAACTGTCTGACTGTGTGATCCTCGACAACAGGAACCCGGTTCCACTTGACACTCGCTCCGGCCTATTGACTTTTGTATTTCTGTCAGCGAGGGTTCTCCGATTCTGTCTGCCTTGACAAAAGTATTGCCTATGATTTTTGCCCCCAACTCGCTCTGGTTAACTCAGGTGCGAAGTGTGTTTTTGCCGCAGTAACATTTCTTTCCGTGGACACGCGTATCTTTCGTAAGACCGAACTGTCATTACTGTCAAAAAGCGATTGCAAATGTATTCCCGGTAACGTCTTTTGTTTCACAACACTGGTCCGTTAAAACATAGGGTACTTACCTTGACTTATACTGTGCCAGGTGAATTGGTTGTTTGTAGTGTGTTTTACGTGTGGTTTTGAATTAATAGAAGCAGTGTGTTTTACAGATGGTTTAAAAATAAATGTACTGAAACCTTGAGTCAGTGTTTGCTTGAGTCATATTAATTGTGGTCCCTTTGTGTAATCTCTGCTACTGCTCATACACTCTTGAGATAAGCCTGGCTGCTCAGCTACTGCTACCACTTTAACATAGTAGTACAGGCTTGTACCAAAGGTGAACTTGTATTACCACCTGTGGTCTTAATTGTGTGTAGTGGTCCCTAAGGGCACTGCACATGATTCTGCCTAACACACCCAAATCAGGCAATTCAGCTGTCGAATTAGATCAATCGGTCCTGGATCTGGACACAGCGATAGTTTACCAAGGAACGCTTTAAACAAAGACATTCTGAACTTAATTACTCCTGAGAAATCTTCAGACTTGTCTACTTTTAAAAGCAGGAAAACGAAGGTACTCCTACGGAAAAAAATTGCTCATACAAAAAGACGGCAGGAGAAAAGTCACCCTGATCCATAGAAAAAGGAGAAGCTCCAGTAAATGATTTCAACACATTAAAAGCCCAGAGTAAAAGATAGGCTAAGCCTAACAGAAAAAACAAAGCGGGGAAATCGCTCCCTAAACCATTGATTTCTAACGCCCTAAAAGCCTTTTTCAAGAAGCAGTACAAGCAAAAACTAGGCGCATCTCTGGAATTATCTGACGCTGAACTATTGGAGGCAATCCAAGAAACGTCCCCAGTAAATAAATCACGGAAAACAGAATATGTGGGGGTAAAGAGAGCTGATCGGACTTCACCAGCTTCCTCCCTAAATGTAACACCGAAAAGTACCCAACCCGACCATCATATCATGAAAGATACAGCAGGCCCAAGTACCACAAAAAGGAATGTACAATCACTGAAAGAGCCTACATCTCTAAAAACAGTCTTTCCAAAGAATTCCTAGAAGACTGCCCCCTCCCTTACAAATAATCCCGTAGAAAGGTAGAACCTGTCACCCTTTAGAAAGCATGCAGCGTGCAAGACAGGTTCAGGTAAATAATGTCTGCCTACTGTTATCTAGAATTATAGATAATTAGGCTGTACAATAGGTAGAGACATTTACCTTTTACATTTTTTTGGTATTTCAGTCCCAGTTATTTATGTACCAGAGTTCAATTATCCAATCATTGGAGGGTAAACAGTCCATATATGTGAGGACCCAAACATAATTCAGGTAATAAGTAGATTTTCTTCCATACACAAGACATTGTTGTAAAGGAAAGATACATTAATAATATACATACATCACAACCTCTTAATCTATTTCCTTACGATACGTCACATGTAAATCATCCCTGGAGAAGAAGTGGCTATATGAGAACTAGGAAGGGTGTATTGTTTTAATCTTTACAATGATGTTATATAATGTGTTTTATGCTAGTCAGCACTGTGGCATTTTAATAGAGTAGGCATCGAGGCCCTTTAGCATTGTTGAAGGGTATTTATGTATCCTAGTTTTCTTGAAAAAGAAACTTTAGCATATATTTTTGATGGCATTATGTGTATTTGTCTGTATTTGTGCTTTGTTCTATTTTATCTGAGATCTAATTTATTTGTAAAAACAATGTTTTAGATGGTTTTTGTGTCTGTGAGGTTGTATTGAAGTGATGGGTTGACAAGTAAAGCGTAAAACAATGGATTGAGCTACTCGATGTCACTATCAAGAAAATTAATGTTTGTACAGTGATATTGGAACTAATAAAAATAAGGGTTCCAAAATAAAATGTATCTTGTATATTTAGTCTTGTGCATGGGACACGAAAAGATGTGGTAAGAAACATTGCATGTTCGAACATTGTTATACTACTTCGTAAATTGACTTATCGAGTGCATGTTTACAGAAAAACAGAAAAAAGAAAAGAATGAAAATTAGCAAATACTAGTTCATAAACCTGTGTAGGATTAGGATATATTACATGGAATATATTTTGTGTGCCACAGCAGCACCATGAATGTTTAACAGTGGCAATGACGACATCATGATAGTGCTTTACGGTGGAGATGCTGGTATGTCTTGTGAGCAGAGGATCATGACATTATTACAGTGGGAGGCTGGCCTGTTGTATTGTGCGTGAGACATCATTGAAGTATTTTATAGTGGCAATGCTGGCATATACTGTGGCCACAGGCATCATAAACATTTTATAAAATTCTCCTTTGTACTGTTGGTGATTCGGCATCTACAGAATTTGTTCATGTGTAACCCAATTGAACTGATTGTAAATTGAATGGCATTCATCCACATTATCGCAAATATTTTAAATTGTATGCATTTACCCACATTACCTCAAATATTGTGTGCAAAATGCACTGTTTCAACACATTTTTTAAACTATTTATTGTGTGGAATGTCCCAGATCCACTCGACATTACTTACAAGTCCTTTTCTACGCTCTGACTGTTGCGCTAATTCATGGGAAATATTAATGCCCCACTACTGAAAATGCTCACCAGCCACCTCAAACCTTGAATCATTTCGAATGTCAGTTGCCAGTGCAGGTTCCCCCTCGCCAAAAGCCGTCTCTGCCACTGTCTGATTAGGCACAACAGTGTCAACTGCGTACATCCCAGGACAGGGCTGATGGTAGAATGAGCAGCTGAAGCATAACCGTCACCAACAAATTGAAACTGTATAAATAGGGACAGCCGGATGCTGCTGAAAGACCATCCTGTTGCATTCTGGGCTTTAGTTAAGTTAGCTCATGTGCCATCACTCTTCTATCCATAGGTTCATATAAAGGGGCTTTGCGGTGGTGTTCGCACTTCTGTTTTCACACTAACTCATTTACCCATCTTCAATTTCTCATTGATATACCCATCCTCATTCATTTATCCATCCCTATGTGCTTATTCAATAATCGATTCATCTATATCACAGGCATACATTGCGCCATATGTCCTCACACTATCATATGCCCTTAAACTTTCATTCATTCATCCATCTTCAAAGGTTATCAGTCACCATTCAAGCACTGTATTGTTACCTTTTTATCTATCCTCATAATCATTCATTCACACGTCATAGGAATATTGGTATGTATAAACTCGGAAATGGCTGGGTGACAAGTCCCATTCCTCCTGCTCCAATTCAAACTCTGTTAAAGCACGAGGGTCCATGTGCTATTTCTTGATCAACTTCTCTATTATGCAAAACACAGCGGCTCCCCAATTAATCCTCCCAGCGCTTAGTGATCCTGTCATACCATGGAAGCATTTGTTAGATTTGTTCATGCCCTACCAACGAGTGGTTGTGAGTAGCCAATTTGGGTATAGTCAAAAAGAGGCTGCATTACTTCATTGTTTTGGGAATCAGGGGATATGCATTTATAGATTCCATCACAGATGGTGAATCAAGGGCATACGAGGTATCAGATTTGACAGAGCTGTAAATATCAAAATGCTTTCCCGCGTGTCGATTAAAAGGTGAAATGTTGAAACTTATATAGCAATGAAGGGCTCGTAGTGATATGCAAGTTTGTAGTTGCTCAAGATGAGTATTTGACAGACCAGCTTATGATGCTTAGTTTAAATGCAAAAGTGCAAGAGAGCTTGCATTAAATTATGACCAAAATCTACAAGAAGCTTTGCACGTTGCTAGGTAATAGAATTATACAATTATTGCGTAAGTATTGTAAATGTTAGTGAGCACGAAAAAGTCACTGAAGGATTACTAGATATTGATGGGATTGAGGAAAACTAAGTATGTAATGGCTGCTGACGCAAGAATAGTTATATTATTACCCTCATTATTAGCACACTAGTAAGGGTAACAATAGGTAGTGTTTAAAAACACTGCCTGCCTCAGTGTGCACTTGCAGGATTACTGCATGCAGTAATTACCTACATGAGGTCAAACACCTGTTTTTATTTACTCTACCCATGAGGTGGAGGTATAAATATTACAACCACCTCCCATACACAAAGTTTTAAAAACGTGTTTCCCTGGGGGTGTGGCTTGGAGCACCGTCGATGCGGCAACTCCTCTGATGGCCACCGTGCCAGGCCCGCCGAATATCTGAATGTTCAATGGCTTCGGCATTTCTATTTAAGCCTACTTTTCATGCTGCACTATAGGAGGGTCTGAAGATTCCGCCGACTCAAGATTGGGGAGTTTCGGCCCTGGGAGAACCCGAATTATGCTTCCCTGGCCTCACTTCCTCGGCGCCGGACGACCCAAGATCACGGATGGGGGCTCAACCTGGCATTGCTCCTCCGCGCGAGAGTGCAACAGCTGATCCACTCTTCCACGAAGCCCCTGCCCACAGTGAATCTCCATCGGCCTGAGGCCCGGACGCTGGTGCTATCCCCCAAGGTCCTTCCAACTCCGGGAGCGGCTCCATTGGAGCCCCCTGACGCAGACTGCTCGTCCCCTGCTTCCTGCCCGCTCACTCCGGGGTGGACGCTATGGGCCTTGCACCGGGGTCGACACAACGAAGACTGCCACCATGCAGAGGGGTGCTGCCCCTGGAATCCCAGGACGCTGCCGATGCAGTGAGTGTTCCCTCGGGTTCCCCCCCCCCCTCTGCTGGGCTCTGAGTTCCTCACGGCTTCGCGGGCCAGGGGAGCCATGGTCTACGAGCACGGCAACTGCTCTCGCATCTCGGGGGGGCTCGCTCCCGGCCCAGCCCGCACTCAGCCTTTTTGGATCTCCCCTTATAAGCAGAAGACCTAGCTGGCGGGGGTGGGGGCCCTCTTCCAGCCATAGGCTGCAACGTTTTCCTCTGATAGATACAGACGTATCTACCAAAGTAGCTGCGTCATATAAGCACAGCAGGAGCTCGGGTAAGACACATATTTACTGAAATTTAGACTACGATCAAAAATAACCCCCAGGGTTTTCACATGGTCAGAGACCTGTGTTCCGGTGCCCCCTATGACCAAAGCCTCATACTGGATGTCTAGTTTCTTCAACTTCGCATCACTCCCAAGAATCAAAATCTGTTTTCTTATCATTTAAAGCAAGAAATTCCTCTATCCATGCTTTCACAGCATCAAAAACCTTACTGACTTTCAGTAGATCTGCTTCATAGGATCCAGAGAGCTCCAAAATGATCTGGGTATCCTCCGCATAAATGGCAAACTTGATGCCCTGACCATCTAGGAGATCAAATAAAGGTTTGGAGTAGATATTATATAGAAAGGGCAAGACACAGGAACCCTGTGGTACTCCACAACTGAGTAAAGATTGGTGTGGCTGAGAGTCGCCACTAATAACCCTAGCCTTCCTTGGTACTAGGAAGGATCTAAACCACTTCACTGCTAACTTTGAGCAATTAACGACCTTAGCCAGCCGGTCCGCCATCATATCATGATTCACTAAATCAAAGGCGGCAGACAGATCTAGCAGCAATAACATGGCCAGTCTATCTTGATCCACAATTTCTGCTAAGCAGGATTTAACGTCCACCAGAGCAGTTTCTGTCCCATGCTTCTTCCTAAAACCTGACTGACCTTTAGCCAAAATTCCCTTTTCTTTCACAAACGCATTGTACTGTTTACAATCAATATTGTCAATCATTTTTAATAGAAAAGGTACATTGGTTATGGGCCGATAGTTAGTAGGCTCATTTGGTTCTAGACCCTCCTTTTTAAATAACAGAGAGATTCAGTCCTCTTTGATGTAATCAGTAACAAGCCCTTCCTGGAAGGAGTGGTTTATGAAGGATGTGACTAATGGCGCAATGATAGTAAAGTTTTCCTTGAAATGTGAAGCTGGAAAAATATCGCCCTTACAGGACATGTTTGAGCAACAGTTGCTGACACTTCGTGGACTGTTACCTGCTGAAAAACAAACACATCAGCCGCACTTTTCCCCTAGGAGCTAGTAATCATGTAATCAGTGCCTGTGACCTGTGCGATGAGTGCATTAGCTGGCATGCACACCTGATATTGACTTTGATTGAAGCCATCATGGATTATTTGACACCATGCATCGTAAATAGATAGATGCGAGTCAGGTGTTTTACCTTTGAGCTCATTCAAAATAACAAACAGCTCCCTGGGGCTCAATTTCACCCCCATGATTCGTTCCCCTAGTTTATCCTTTTTGGCTTTAAGAATAGCCCCTTGGTAGTTGTTTGCTGCCCTTTGTAAATTGCTAAAGAAATGTTGCAGTGATTCTTCCTCCAGCTTCTTTCGGCCAGGCGTTTAAGCTGCCTAGCTGCCAGGGTGTCTGAAGAGAACCATTGGTTTGAAATTGCTTTTGATTTCAACGTTAACTTAATGGGTGCAAGCTTGTCAAAGGCTCTATTCAGTATATCACTTAACTGTGAAGTAAATTACTCCAAAGAACAGTTTGCTTCCAGGATGGCTAATTGGGAGGATACAATAGAGTGGAAAGCCTCTTGGGAGACATTCTGAGTACCTCTACGCAAGGTGGGCTTAGGGCGCGAACATGCACTTTCCCTTACTGAAACCGGGACAGAAATGTGAAACTGTATAAGATGATGGTCAGACCAGCAGCAACTTTGTACATCCAGAGGGGAGATAGTCTGGTTCCTGGATAAAATCCAGTCCAAAGTGTTTCCCCATTACCAGAATTGTTTCATGCGTACCCTAGAACTACTGTTTCCCAATTCTTATTAACCTTATGGGAATGATCAACATTAAATGTATCAAACTTCCCAACACCGCTTTATCATTTAAACAAGCATTTACACTTGGAATATAGTCATGAAACAGGAACCCAAAGAATACTCCTGCATGTCTGTTTAGAATGTATGAATATTCTCTTCACCAGCATCAAAAATATGATAGTCAAACAATAATAAGTTCAAAATATAATCAATATAATACTAACAAAATACTCTTTTCCTAGTCGCTTCTAGGAATCTTAGGCCTACAGCCAATCAACAATGTGAATGGCTATGTAAAATAAGACAGAGTGAAACTAAGGATATACACGCATTAATACTGTCATAAAAGTTGATTGAAACATCATGTTATGCTACAAACCTATTGAATTGAAGGACTAAAACCTTATCAAAAAGCCTCTAGCTGCTAAAGGCAATGGGGCTCATTACGAGTATGCCAGTAAAACAACTGTATTACCATTACCGGCGGGATGATTGCCGGAATAACTGCCCTATCCCAAGCTTGGCAGGCACACGCACATCCCCCCACTGTAAACGGTTTTACCAGCATGTCAGTATTACCGTCAACAACATCTATTTGCTGGTATTACCGGCAGATAAGTGCCAGCAATATCGATACCGCCAAACAAACTGCCGGTAACACCAGCTTCGGTAATAATAGTGTCACCGCCACAATGGGAAGATCGGTGGTGGCCATTTTTAGAATACAATCCAAACTGAATCCACCATTTCCTGCTACCATCCAGTCCCAGAATTGCAGCCAAAACATGTCCGAGCAAGACAAGTCCCAGGTACCAGATCTCCAGCTTCACAAGCCTTCATTTTCAGTGGTGTAGCTCACTGCATTAGCAGATGCTGTGGTACAGCAGTCTGAGGCCCTGTTTGGGAGTAAGCACAGGAAGACCAGTGTGCAGACGAAGAGTGAGATATGGGCCGATGTCATATCAAGGGTGACGGCCATGGGTACTGTCCGTAGTACCAGGGATTGCCATAAAAGCTGGAACGACCTTACGGGACGGGTCCATGGCCTCGTAGCGAAGCACAGGAGGGAGGGTGCCGGCACCGGAGGAGGCATGGTGGAACCCTACTGCCTCATGCCCGGGGAGGAGAAAGCCAGCAGCTTCCTGCACATAAAGGGCATTGAGCAGATAGTTGGAGCATGGACCCACGGTGATGGTGGGAAGTACCACTGCATGTACATGTTCATGTACGCCTCAATTGCATGCATCCACCACCATAGATGCACAGAATGCTCATGGGCCTGGGAAATGGTGGAACACATGCCAGGCACTGCAAATGGCCAGTGAGTGTGCGCACAGACGTGCATGGGATGCAGTAAATGTAACAATGTACAAGTAATGTAGTTTAAACATGCATGTACGCACATGGACACATGAGAAGCACCCATGTGTGCCAAGATTGTCTGCGTTAGAAAGTGATGCCCCACCACACCCATAGCAAACTCCCACCTTGGCAGGCCAAAAGGCAGTGTGCACATGCATGCACTGTGTACACACTCAGAAGGCACCACCACCACATACATGCAGGAGCACCCATCACAACAAAAGCACCCAAGCGATCCACATGAAATGGGGAACTCTGGGAGACAAACAATGTTGCATGAGTGTAATGCAAGTCCACAGACATGTCTGCTAGATGACTAGCAGCATGTCATTACATTTCCAACAGGAACACAGTCCACAGACAGGGAAGAGGCCAGAAACTCGACTGCAGCCACATCAACTGCTCCCACCCCTGCACAGGCCAAACCACTCGCAAGCTGCAAGGCAGGGCTTCTGGGCCACCAGCACCAACTCCACCTCCAACTCCTCCATATACCACCGCCATGGAGATACCATCAAGTCCTGATGGAACAAAATTTAATAAACCCATTAAAAAGAAAAGTCCTGAGGGGGACACAATCCCAATGCTAGCGGGCAGTGCTCGCCACTCACCAGCCAGGCACGTGACCCAACAGTCAGTGTAGCTCCCAGTGCCCTGCTACTGCCTGTAGTGGCACGCACTGCGATCATCATAGCAGTGGTACACAGACCTCAGGGAGCCAGCACGCCATCATCAACGCATGGAGTGCAACCACTGGCACATCGTGGCAGTGGCCCATTCCCCACCACTGAAGAGGAAGAGGATGAGGTGTATGATGGTGATGCTACACCATCCTTCAGCCCACCCTAGCCACAAAGCCCACACAGCCCACCACACTGGCTGACACCAACATGCGCAGAATATGTGCAAGGCTGGATGGCATTGAAAGGCAGTAGGCAGACATCCACGTACTTGCAGGCCAGCAGCTGCAAGAAATGCAGGCCATGAGGGACTGCCTGCAGGGGTGCACCTGCAGGATTGCCTGCTCACTCTGCCATGCCACCGCAGCCATGGTAACACTGGGGCAGAGAGTGTGCGAACACAAAGATTCCTCCTCGGCCTCTGCAGAGTCACTGAATCAGGCCATTCAGCTGAGATTACAATATATCCAGGTCCAGGGGCCTGAGTCATCCACATCTGTTACCCCTACATAGGGCTCACTCCCAAGCACACCCAGGCGCCATTCACTGCACCACCTCAGCTCCAAGGAGCAAGCCCTAAGGCCAAGAGGGTCACAAAATGACATTTGGACACTGCAGGGTGTTTTTTGAGAGTGAGTGTTTTGAGGAGGGTTTTCTTGAGGTTGGGTGTTTCGGGGGGGGGTTATGAGGGTGGGTGTTTTGGGGTGTGTGTTATGAGGGTGGGCGTTTTGGGGAGTGTGTTCTTGAGGGTTGGTGTTTTGGAGACTGTTTTTGAGGGTGGGTGTTTTGGGGAGGCTGCTCTTGAGGGTGGGTGTTTAAGGAAGGGTGTTCTTGAGGGTGGGTGTTTGGGGAGTTTTTTTTTTAGAGTGGGTGTTTTGGGGAGTGTTTTCTTGAGAGTGGGTATTTTTGGAGGCAGTGTTTTTGAGAGTGGCTGTTTTTCGAGGCAGTGTTCTTGAGGGTGGGTGTTTTGGGGAGGGGCGTTACTGTTGTGGGGATGATAGATGTTGCACGTTGCTAGATACAAAAATTCACTTGAAGCACTGACGGGACATTCCATTCTTTTCAAATAAGTGTTTACAGTGAATGTGCATGATATACAGTAAGGTACAAGGAGAATGCTCCCTGGAGGGGAACTCAATGTTCTCAATGAGTTGTTGCCGGGTCATGCGTCCATCCCTGACCTCAATGCGCTCAGTGCCATTGAGTGGACACTACAATATATTTGAGCCCAGTGGCCTGAGCCATCCACATCTGTTACCCCTACAGAGGGCTCACTCCCAAGCATACCCAGACACCGTTCACTGCACCACCTCACCTCCAAGGAGCAGGCCCCCAAGGCCAAAAGGGCCAAGAAATGACATTTGGAAACTGCAGGATGTTTTTTGAGGGTGGGAGTTTTTTTTGTTGAGTCTGTATTTTGGGGAAGGTGTTCTTGAGGGTGGGTGTTTTGGGGAGGGTGTTTTTGGGGGTGGCTGATTTGGGCAGGGTGTTCTTGAGGGTGGGTGTTTTGGGGAGGGTGTTGTTGAGGGTGAGTGTTTTGGGGAGGATGTTCTTTAGGGTGGGTGTTTTGGGGTGTGGTGATGCTGTTGTGGGGATGATAGTTACATGTGGCACGTTGCTAGATAAAATAATTCACTTGAACCAATGACGAGACATTCCATTCTTTTCAAATAAGTGTTTACTGTGATTGTGCATGATATACAGTAAGGTGCAAAGGGAGTGCTGCGTGGAGGGGAAACCCAATGTTCGCAATGAGTTGTTGCTGGGTCATGCGTTCATCCCAGGCCTCAATGCGTTCAGTGCCATTCATCTGACACTACAATCCATCCAGGCCCAGGGGCCTGAGCCATCCACATCTGTTATCCCTGCAGAGGGCTCTCTCCCAAGCACACCCAGGCACTGTTCACTGCACCATCTCACCTCCAAGGAGCAGGCCGCCAGGGCCAAAAGGGCCACAAATTGAAATTTGGACACTTCCAGGTGTTTTTTGAGGGTGGGTGTTTTGGGGCGGGTGTTCTTGAGGGTGGCTCTTTTGTGGTGCAGTATTCTTGAGGGTGTGTGTTTTTGAGGGTGGTTGTTTTGGGGAGGGGTGATGCTGTTGTGGGGGATGATAGATACATGTTGCACGTTGCTAGATAAAAAGAAGTTCACTTGAACCAATGACAGGAAATTCCATTCTTTTCAAATAAGTGTTTACTGTGATTGTGCATGATGTAAGGTGCAAGGGGAGTTCTGACTGGAGGGGGAACTCAATGTTCTCAATGAGTTGTTGCTGGGTCATGCATCCATCCCCAGCCTCAATGCGCTCAGTGCCCGGGTGCATGTGACCGACTCACACAGCATCATCATCCTCTGGGGGAGGAATGTCCAGGTCTGGGGGCAGGGGTATGTTGGACCTGATGCAGATGTTGTGCAATATTACACAAGCCAGTAGAATTTGTCCCCCCGTCTCTGGCCTGTACATGAGTGCACCACCAGACCTGTGCAGGCACCTGAATCAGGCCTTCAGGAGGCCAAAGGTCCGCTCAATCACCACCCTGTATGCTGTGATCATGCTGCTGCTTCAGAGAGAATGATATGAGAACTGACTTCTTATTCCCCCTTTATATATGTTTCCTGTTCAACTACATTTGTGTTCATTTGGGAATATAAATATCATCTGTAGGGCATCTAACCATCCTGAGCAAAGAATGGATAGAGCTAAAGGTAGGAGCTAATTTCATTCTCAATTTCATTCTTTACCCCATTGGTCCCTGTTTGCAAGTGGGTGCCATAAAACATGACTCAAACACAGAACTGAACAACAAAACATTAAAATGAAACTTGAGCATACTACACCACAAAATAAACCAATGACATAAACCTTCATTCTGCTCAACTGACACACTGCACCCTCACACATACATGAAATCAAGGATTTACGATTACTACACACTCCCTAGACATACCATTTCAGACACAAACCTGGCTCAACCCCCACCTCACACCTATCATCCCTGACATGATTCCCACACACTACCTCATTCACCACAGAGATTACCCACACATAACTGGTGTTTGCATTGCCATCATTTACAAAGACTCACTCATAGCACACCCTTTAAATCCCTCCCTCTCAGCTGTACCCCTCCATCACACTCACACACCACATACATCCCCCTCATTTAACATTCCAACACACCACCCCCATTGCACACGGATTGGTCTGACTTCACTACTGACAGTCACAGCTCCCCCTTGTAATTTTAACCCAGATAGTTCCCATCAAGACAGCAACGCCATATTCAATAGTATCATGACTCCACTCACCCCCTATAGCCCCACCCAACACATCACCTACTCATCGCACATAGCTGACAACACCCTTGACCTTATGAGTTCTTGCAAACATTATATCTCTGTGAAAAATCAAATCTAGGTGGCATGGTCTGACCACTTTGCAATCGCTTTCATGCTCACAACATTGTGATGTCACACAATATCCTTCCTCACACCCATCCCCCGACCAGACAAATCAAACATATTACAGACTCAGCCTTAGCAACAATCATGACCCCCTGCCCCCACACATCCCACCACATCCCACCATACTCATCAACGATTACAACTCTATCACCCAGCCACTCGACAAAATAGCTTCCTAAAAACACAAAACCCCCACAAACCAAGAATGAACCATTCACTCCTTTCCATCAAACAGGTGCTTTGAAATAGCCTGGAAAAAGAACCCATGCCCCTCAACCAGGACACCACTCAAACACTGCTGAAACAAATACAAGATGGCCATAAGTAACGCCAAAGCAGCCCATTACCTCCAATAACTCCAATCCACACCCATTGCACACAGAAACTTTTCAACATTGTCAAGTCACTTTCCAAATGATCCCCTATACCCCCATCTACTTCAGTATGTAACTCCCTCATGAACTACTTCAACTCTAAAATGCAACTACCCATACTGTCAAATCTGCCAATACATGAAACACATTCCATTCCAATGACCAGGACACCCTCATTACCCTCACAGCAAAAACAAAACCAGCCCATTTCCTGGGTGTTGCCTGCCGACCCCAAACGGCATCCTACTGCATCCTGGCTCCATATTGGCTTAACATCCTCAATGCCTGTCTCACACATGATACAACCTCTTTCACACTAAAAGCAGGACAAAATGGCCAGCCTCCTCAAGAAACCATCCCTCAACCCCACACTGTCTGAAAACTACTTACGCCTCCCTATACTGCGATACCTTGCCAGAGTCATGGAACACTTTGTCATCAGCCAACTCAAACAACACATCACCACAAATGACCTTGTCAACCCTTTTCAATTTCGCTTCTGACCTGGCCAAAGCACCAAAACCGCTATACTTCACACCCTCAATGTCCTCCAGAGCATCACAGACAAAGGTCACACAGCCCTCATCATATTCCTTGACCTTTCTGCAGCCTTCTACACCATCGACCACACCATCCTCTCAAACATCCTCTGCCACAGGATAAAACTCTCGGGCACTGCTCTCAACTGGCTTACCACCTTTCTCACTGACAGGACACATTTTGTATCCATGCCCCTTTATCAAGCCGATCCCACCCCAGTCAAGTACGGAGTTCACCAAGGATCCACTCTGTCTCCTGTCCTCTTCAGCCTATATGTAGAATCCATTGGATAGATCCTAGGTAAACACAATGTCCATTTCCACCAATATGCTAGCTCTCCACCATAACCACCTGGCTGGCCACCTACTTCCTCAACCTCAACCCCTCTAAACAAAATACCTGCTCTTCGGCCCCCACGAGCAAAACACCAGACCTCACAACCTGAATCAAAGAACTCTGCACAGACAATCAAACACATATGCCTCGCCGTAACCGTCATAGCCCTAAGACTTACCATCAACAGCACCTTACCTACACACACCACAACCTACAAATACACCTCCTACACTTGATAAGACACATCCTTCCACCTCATGACCTCCGCACCGCAGTCCAAGCACTAGTTCTGATCAAGCTGAACTACAGGACTGCTCTCGTCACTGGACTCCCCAACAGAACACACAGTCCCCCTACAAGCCATAGACAACTCAGTGGCAAGACTCACCCTGCACCTACCTAATCACTCACACATCATCCCTTCTATTTCCCAACTCCACTACTCCCCCACATACCCCACATAATTGCTTTCAAATGACTCTGCATTGTATACAAAGCCATCACCTCAAAACCATATCGTCCTCTCCACAGCAAACTGAAAACCTCCACCCACACAAGCACCAGACAAAGCAACTTCTCCTACGCATTCCACTCTCCAAACTAACATGCGCACACAAACAAGCATTCATGCAGTGAGCACCCATAGCCTAGAACACTCTACCAATCCACATCCACACCACACCCTCCATCACCACTGTCCAAAAAAGCATCAAAACATTTTCCCCATATCTAATCCAGCCACACCACCTCGCCTGCCATCACCTGTCTTTCCTTTCTTCCTATCATGTCCTATAAAATGTTATAACTTCGTTTTTAATTCCCGCCCACTTAAACATTGAACCTTCTAAGACGCTCTGAGACTATATTGGTATGGCCATTGCTGGAAAAACATGTAAATAAAATAAGCTCACCTGTCAAAAATCAACAAGGCAACTCAATTTTAAGATCCTGGAAAAATATCAACATTAGGAGTCAAAAATTCTAATTCAAGCACCAAAACATCTAGACACAAGACCATCATTTACAGCTGAAATAATATCACCAATTTAGAACAAGGGGAAGTTCAGGATCTTCTTAGTGACCACATCCCTTTCATATTGCATTATATAGGGTTGAATCAGGTCTTATCTATGTCACATGACAACTAGCAACCAATCTTGGCGTTCCCTTTTCTGCAATGGCATAGTTCCATATCAAGTCTCCTCCCATTTGCTACTTCCTATTCTTTATAATGGATAAACATAACCTTTTATCTAGTCTTCTGCCATGAAGTAGCATTTTACTATCCCCTATACATCAGAATGGGGCCGTTTTAATGAACTGAAATGGATTTTGACAGCCTATTTCCCTTTCAAAGATAGTGGCCTTTAAATTACCAGATGCAGAATGATGCCACCTCCTATTATTTAAACTCGACAATGATTCTGAATAAGTATCAACATCTTGACGTTGCTCAGTTTCATAACAGAATGTGTGAAATGAAAAAGGACTTATTTTAATTTGTTTTTTAACCATTTTTATTTTTCAATGGAGACATAATCAATTACAACATTTGATCGTTACAACTTGTTGTTATAAAGCATAGGCCAACTTTCAATTCAGGGTTAAAATCACCCGTTGCTGCGTAGATTGTCTCCAATTTCTTCATCTGTCATTCATCATCCCTCCCTCCTCCCCATTGTCCCTTTACAACTTTTGTAACAGTTTTGAAGAGGTAAAAATATTTTAACTTTCAATAAATGTGCAAGAGTATAACTTTTGACATTAGGAGTCCACATTATAATTTCGTTGTATGTTATTATACATTAGGTATCTCCCAGTTGTATCGTTTAATTCTTACTTTCCTTCCCCACTCCTTTCCCCCTCTACTCCTTTTGGAGGGGGGGCCAAGTGGATAAGCGTCTCTGCAGTGTCTAATCTCTTTCTCTTTTCTGATGTTAAGTGATCGACATATTTCGGAGGGAGGCTTCCCTGTCTCCAACAAAGTCTCTGAAGGGGGACCATATGGATAGGGATCTCTGATATGTTTCTGTTCTTATGGCAGTTACCTTCTCAATTGCCATTACTCCCCATAGTTTCATCCACCACCATGGTGTTGTGGGTCCTTCTAGTGTTTTCCACCTTTGCGCTAATGTTATTCGTGCTGTTGATAGTAAGTGTGTTATTAGCGTGGATATATGCCCCGATGCTGCATATATTCCCTTTGCCTCTACTCCCAGCAGGACCACCTTAGGTGATAGTGGTAAGTCTCTGCCAGTAATGTCCTTGATGTGTCCCAGTATCTCCTTCCAGTAGGTAATTGCTTTGGGGCATGTCCACCACATGTGGAATAGATCTTCTCTCCCTCCACATTGTCTCCAACAGTTTGGGGGATATTTTGGATTTATTTTGTGTAGTCTGTGGGGGGAAATTTACCATCTGTAGCATAATTTATATGCAGCTTCTTTAATTGCTGTACATTTGGAGGATCTGTGAGCTCTTGTCCATATTTAGTCCCACTCTCTTTCCGTTATTGGTTCTCCTATATCTTTTTCCCAATTCTCTTTATATTTTAGGTTGTCCGTTGGTTGTGCTCCATCGAGTAGTCTGTAGATTCTAGATATCCCCTTCTTTGGTTCACCTTCTTGCATTGTTAGTTCCAAGCCTGTTAGGTTTCTCGTTCCCGCTCTTTTCACTGAGGGATGGGAGATCCAGTGTCGTACTTGCGTGTACCTGAACCTTTCATTTTCCCCTAGATCGAATTTCTTTTTGCATTCTAGGAATGGGATTGGGTCGGTGTTTTGGTACATGTTCTGCAGTTGCAAATTGTCCACGTCTTTCCAGCCTTTCCAGAAACTCTTCTTCATGCCTGGGGTGAAGTCGATGTTATGTGCTATTGGAGATAGTGGACCCAGTTCTCGTTTGATCTTTTTCATTTGCATGGCTTTGTCCCAGCTACTGAGGGCTGTTTTAGTAGCTCCTAGTAATTTTCCTTCTGCTTCGCGGGCCTTGGGGCTCAGTGCTAGGAGCGCTTTTATCGGGATCTGTGTGGGTGCTTGTTCTATGGCTCTCCATCCTTTGGTGTCGTCTGGGTTAGCCCACTGAAGAATGGGGGCCAAGTGCGCTGCCATGATGTATCTGCCTAGGTCTGGGACCCCCACGCCACCCAGGAGCGGGGGACGAGTCAGTATGCGTCTTTGTATTCTGGGTCTCTTTTTCGTACATATGAATTTAAATACTGCGTTTTGAAGTTCTTTTATTATCTATGATGGGATCGTTGTGGGTATTGAACTCGTCACAAATAGAAGGCGGGGGAGACGGGTCATCTTCACCGCTGCTATTCTGGTGAAACACGATAATTCCTGATTATCCCATCTCAGCAGGTCCGCTTCTAGTTGTTTCCAGAGAGAGGGGACGTTTCATTTATATAAGTCCTCGAATTTCTTGGCCAGGTGAACTCCCAAGTATTCCAGTGTGTTTTCCTCCCATCTCAGGGGGAATCTTTGCTTCATGCAGTTTATTGTAGTTGCGTCTTCAGTTATGTTTAGTGCCTTGATTTATTGTAGTTGATTGAAAATCCAGATATGGTGGCAAATTCTTCCAGTGTCTCCATGGCTTTCGGTAGTGTATTCGTAGTATCTCCCATATAGAGCATCACATCATCAGAATACAGTGCTATTTTCTGCGGGGTCTCCTTGATTTGCACTCCTTTTATGTCAGGGTTTCCTCTGTATCTTGCTGCTAGCGGTTCCATAGGCATAGCAAATATTAGTGGAGATAGGGGGCAGCCCTGGCGCGTACCCCTCCGTATCTCCACTTGTCTTGAATCGCAGGCCTTTATCCGAAATGATGTAGATGGGCATTGAAAATTTGCCAGGATCCTTCTGCTGAATAGTGTTCCGCATCCAAATTTTTCTAGGATCATCTTTAGGTATTCCCAGTCCAAGCTGTCGAAAGCCTGTGAGGCGTCCAGGGCAGCTATTGCAAATTTCTGGTTTGTCCGTCTCCCCCATTCGATCACATCTATGGCTCTTCTGACATTATCTTGTGTGTGTCGTCCCTTGACAAAGCCCGTTTGGTCCTCGTGGATGATATCTGGGAGGATCTGAGATAGCCTATTCGCTAGTATCTTTGTGTATAGCTTTGTATCTGTGTTTAGGAGTGCTATCAGGCGGTAATTTGAGCATTCAGTGGGATCTTTGTTTGGTTTCAGGGCAAGGATCGTGGAGGATCTTGCCATATCCGAGGAGATAGATCCGGTGTCTCTAATTGTGTTGAAGAGTCGTGTGAGGGAGCCCAGTAGTTGCGTTTGGAATATTTTGTAGTAGGCATTTCCGAAGCCGTCTGGACCTGGGGTCTTGTTCCTTGGTAGTGAGGAGATAGCCTCATTGATTTCCTGAGCTGTGAATGGCCTCCCCAGGATTTCCGCGTCCTTGTCCGAGATTTGGGGTAGACTAGTGGCCAGCAGGTAGGATTTTTGGTCTGTCGCGTTTAGGTTTGTTCCCTGTAGTAGTTCTTCATGGAATCGGACCATTATTTCTTTTCTCTTCCTCTTTTGTGATCTTGTCTCCTTTTTCATTTCTTAAGGCAACCATATAGTTACGGGATTTCTGTTTGTTTAATTTGGCCGCTAGAAATTTATTTGCCTTGCCGCCGTGGACGTAGTATGATTGTTTCGTATTCAGCAACTTCTGTGCCACCGCGTCCGCAGTGTGACTTTCTAGTTGGGCACGAACCTTCTTTAGCTCTCGCCAGGATTTCTGCGTTTGTCGCGTCTTGTGATTATTCTCTGCTTCTTTTTGGGCTAGTTCCATCTTCTGGGTTAGTATCGCTCGTTCCCTACAGTATACTGCTGCTTGGGCCATGAATTCTCCCCGGATTACAGCTTTCCCCGCATCCCAGATTGTCTTCCATTCAATCTCGCCGTTGTCGTTCTCTTTGAAATAGTTATTTATGGTTTCCTCCATGTGTGTTCTAAGCGCTAGGTCGCGCAGGATCAGTTCGTTGAGTCTCCACGGTGGGCGTTGCTTATTTCCCCCTCCGTCTATTTCCAGGCTAGCTATTACTGGGGCGTGGTCCGTAATATATTGTGTTCCAATTTCCACCTTAGTCACTTGGGGGATTAGAGTTGCTGACACCAGGATCATGTCTATTCTGGAGTATCCTCTGTGTACCCCAGAATAATGAGTGTATTCTCTCGTGTCTCCTTGGAAGAAGTGCCAGGTCTCGATTACTTCTAGCTCTCTGAAGAACTTTCCCAGCGCCTGTCTGTTTATCTGGTCGGCTGCCGTAGGGGGCAGGGTTTTGTCGAGGTTTGGATCCATTATACAGTTGAAGTCCCCTCCTATAATTGTTTGACCTTCTCACCAACTCCCTATTTTCTGTAGGAGATCTGTGATGTATCGGTCTTGCTTGTCATTAGGGGCGTATATCGTCAGGATTGTGTACGCCTTCCCTTTTATAGTTCCTTTGATTCCCAGGTATCTCGCTTCAGTATCACTAATCATCTGTTGCTTTCGGAAGTTCAGTCCCTTAGCCAGCAGTATTACGACCCCTTTTGTTTTTGTGTTGCTAGAGGCGAAGTATTGTTGTGGGAATGCCTTGTTACGCATTCTCTTTTCATCCGTTTTCAAGAGGTGGGTTTCTTGAAGGAGCGCTATCTTTGCAGGCATCTTCTCGAGCCTGTTGAGAATCGCACATCGTTTCCCGGGGGAGTTCAGCCCTTGTACATTTAGCGATACGATCAATGTATCTGCCATTTTTGGATGTAATATGTTTGTTGCTTCCGTCTTTTGGTGTGTCTTGTTTTGGGTTAGTTTGAGGTGGCCCACTATTGTGGTCAGGTGTTTCCTCGGTTTCTCTTTCAGTTGCTTCTTTATTTAGTGTCTTCTTCAGGGTGTTTTGTTCGTGATATTTGAAGGGACCTGCCAGTTTCTTTTCTCTGTTAGGTCTTCTTTTCCTCTCGGATGACCATTCCCATTGGTTATTTTGGCTGCTGGGTGCGCTATTTTGTGGGCTAGTTTCGGTTTGGCTTTGTTCCTCCTCAATTTGTAGTAATGAAAGACCTTCTTCACATGTACTGATCCTTCTTTGTTTCTCTTTCCAGGGGAAGGCTAGTCCAAAGGGGAATGTCCATCTGTATGCAATTTGTTTGGCTTGTTGTGCTTTTGTGACCGGTTGCATAAGCTTCCTTTTATGTAGGGTGATCAGCGCTAGGTCCTGGTACAGTTGGATTCGCCCTCCATTGATTGTTAGTTCTTTGTGAGTATGTGCAGCTCTCAAGATGTCTTCTTTCAGACTATAGGAGGTCATGGCGATAAGAACATCCCTAGGTCTTATTCCTGGTTCATTCCTTTTGGGACCCACTCGGTGGATTCTGTCAAATTCAAATCTCTCTGGGGGGGGCGTCGTTTAGGATGCTGCTAATGCAGTGTTGCATGGTGTCTCGTAGATCTTTATCTTGGATTGTCTCTGGGAGGCCCTTGACCCGGATGTTGGATCTTCGCGAGCGATTTTCCAAATCTTCAGTTTGGATCTCTAGGTTATTTGTAGCTCTGGCGACCTGGTCTAGTAGGCTATTGTATTGCTTTGCTTCCTCTGCCATATGTCAGAGTCCATTTTCGAGCGTGTACACTCTGCCTCCAAGTTCGTCTATTTCCTGTCGTACCTCTTTCAGGGATGTCTTCAGCTCTTCTTTCATTGTTTCTAGTTGGGTCTGGAGTGTGTTTGTTATCCTGGATTCCATGCCCCTGAGGCAGTCAAGTAGTTCTTCCTTATTTATAGCTATATCAGAATTGTTAGGCGTCGTTGGTTCTCCCTGGTCCAGAGGTTCTTGGGGGGCACTTTGTTGTGCTGTGCTCCAGCAGCTTTCTAGCAAACGACTTTGGTTTTTCACCGGTGTCTTGGATCTTGTGTGAGGGGTTTTCCCTTTAATCCCGGGCATCAGGTTCTCTCCCCGTTGAGACTCAGTGTGGGCCTCCTGACTCTTGTTTTCATGGGTCTCTGCTAGGGATAGCTCCGTCCGATTAGGTTTTCTCAGCGATATTCCGTGTGGTTGGGTATGATAGTGTCCCCAAACACCAAGCTGGGCTGATCAGTGGGGCGCAAAGGGCACCAATCACAAATTGTGGGGTATCCCCAGAAAGTCACGTTTTATTTACCAGGGAGAGGGCACGGGGGGCCCTGGGCGCGCTCCCGCGTCGGCCCGATTTGGTGACGGGGCCCAGTTGGGGGGTCAGTGGGTCAGTACCTTATCGGGTGTTGGGGAGGGGGCGCACTCCCAGCCTGCCCCCCCGCTCCTTACCTCTCGCCGGTGTTTGCACTGGTCGGGAGCGTCTCCGCCACTGCCGCCGGGTGTTTTAAGGCCTGCTGGGTGTATTTCCCTTACGCTGCGTGGACTGCACTGGTGGTCTCAAGAGTCCAATGTACTGTTAGGGCAGTAGGCACCCCTCTCCTCACTTTTCTCCCTGTGGTTCCGTGTGTAGTGGGTGTCTGGGCACGCTCCCGAGTCGGCCCAGACGGTGATGAGGCCCCCTTATGAGCCCTCCTATGAGTGTCCCAGGGTAGGAGCGGGTCCGCTATATGTTACCAGTTGGATGGGCCGGGGGGGTTCCGGTGTGGGGCTCTCTGGTCTCACTGTGGCGTCCTGTGGGCGGCGGTATCATGGGCCTTGTTGTGCCACTTCTCTCCCCTGTGTATCCCAGTGCGTTTCAAAACTATTCAGGCTGTTCTGAGTGGGGGTGGGGGGTTGTAATGCGGCTGTGCTCTTGGTTCATGGCACTCACCCCCCACTGTGTTGTCTGCTGCTGGTGGGCTAATGGGGGCTAACAAAGGTAGGTGGGGGGTCCGGGGAGTGGGTTAGTTGGCAGCTCACCACAGCGTGTCTTCAGCTCCGCTGGGCGCCGCTGTTCGGAGGGGCCCGGGCACGCTTCCGCGACGGCCCGGGACTCACGTTGACTCCACCGGTGCAAGAATGGGGGGGCAGGAGTGACTTACTGGGAGCCCCCCTTGACAGTGGGGGCCCCGCGTGTCCCCGGATGTGTCTCCCGGCAGGCCGACCTACCTTTCGCCGGGGGGCGGGAGAGTCACCGAGAGTCCTGCGGCTCTGGTGTCCCAGAGGGAGGGGGCCGCGGCTCCCCCCGCTGAGTGCTTGTGCTGGAGGGTAGGGGGGGCTGGCCCAGAGGCGCGTCGGGTCGCGCGAGGTGTTCCTCTCCCTCCGAGTTCGGAGCCGTGAGAGGATCTCCTCCTGCGTGCGACTCGGGGCCCGATGGGGGGTTTATTATGACTGTCCGCAGGCCTGGGGCACCACTGGCAGTGGGGACTGTTTGAGTGCTGGATTGGGGTGGGCTACGGTGCTCAGTGACCTCTTGTCACCTTCAGTAACATTGGGGATTTTCAATAGGGGACCTGCGTAATCCCAGTACTCTTAAAGGCGCACTGGTGGGTCTCCTTAAGTGTGCCAGGGGCCGATGGCTCATCAGCGGCAGTTGCTCAAGGTGCGGGAGCGACACGTATGAGTAAGAGGAGCTTCACTGTTTCCGCTCCGGTACTCTCCTCTTCATGGACCAGGCTGGCGGCGTGGATTCCACTCCTTGGGGGCCCATAGTTCAGGGGACGTGTTTACCCTGGGGGCCGGGGAGGCCACATACCACAAGGAGGTCCGGAGCTCAGTTGCGGCGATTCGTGTAGCGGAGCCTCTGCAAAATACCCTGTCCTGCTCCCGTGGCGTCGGGAGGTCCGCAGGCTCCGTTGGGCTCCCCGATGTGCCGACTGCACCTGGGGGGCCTCCGCAACGGCCACAGGATTCAAAGCTCCACGAACATCAAGGAGCTCTTCTCGGGCCGTCTGGAGCCAAAGTGCGCACTACACGTGGTGTCGCCGTCGATCGCAGAAGAGAGTAACAATTTTCTCTGCAAAAACAGCTCTGATTTCTTTCCGGATTTTTTCTGATCGGTGGGGGACTCTTCAGACCCCGGGATCATCAGTTTTTGGAGGCGGGGGGTCTTTAGGCGGGGGCTCAAACCGCTTTTAGGACCTTAAGAACGGAGCTCACACGGGAGAGGTACTCATCCGTGCGCCCCCTGGTGGCGTCCTGACTTATTTTAATTTGTTAGCATTTATTGAATTATACGTTGTCAGATGTTAAGTAAACACTTTTGAAATTAATATTTTCTTAATGCTTGCTGTTTAAAACCAAATGTTATATTAGCACAAACCATGTCATTTGATTATTTTTCTAATCATATTCTCATTTAAGAAATTCTTATTTTGAATTTTTATTTGATTTTGGTTTTAGGAGAAACCCCGGCATTTGATTCTTGCTTACTTTCTAAACAAAGAAGCAGAGCAAGCCTCACGTGTATGTGTTTGTTAGAGCAAATATAATAAATGAATATCACATTCAAAGCAGTGTATATAAAATATGTTTCACCCAGCAGTAACATAGCTTTATCGTGAATCTCAGTCATTCGTAGTATGTGCTTATGTGATGAATCCCACTGAACTACCACTCGCCTGCATACGCCTTTTTTCCGTCTAGGTTCCTCCTCCTCATACAGTGTTCTTCTCTGGGACTGCTGCGCTCCTCCTCTGCCTCACTATGCAACATAGATTCAGGGTCTAAGGCTCTCTTCCAATTATCTTTCTGACAGTTGCTGATTGGATTCCTTTTAGCATTTGTCTTGCACAAGTGTTAAATTGCCTGTTGGTTGCCTGTCTTTTCCCTGCTCCTCCTCACCTCCTTGGATTCTCTCATGATTGTCAACCACTGGCAACTGGAGTCACATCCTCCAGACCTACAAAATGCATAAGTCTGGTGTTCTACCTTTTCACTCCTAGCCAGCAACTCGTGGGTTGCTCTGACCTCGCTCTCACTGCATTCTTAGTTGGGGTTATGAGTAAACATTTCACAAACAGCTTTGCTATAGCTTACACAGTGTTCCTCCATTCTGCATCGAATCTGCAAGTCCCTGGCAGGTTTTATGATGTTTTTTTAAAAAATAACATAATTATATCATTTTTATTTATAAAAATCACAGGGAAAGCAACGCATTTTTGGCACAAAACGTGTACAGAATTTACCATTGATAACAGAGAAAAGCACATGGTCCTTTACAATGGGGTGAGAGAATGTAACTTGAAGACCAGATATTGCAGGGGAAAGTGGAAACATAAACCAGGGACGAGGACAGGACAAAATAACGTAGGAACAGGATGCTGGAGAAAGTGCTGAATTAAGGATGTAGCTGGGACATAAAAGTGCTGTAGGGTTGTCCATGTCCATAAAGAGTAGGGAGAGAGGAAGACAGGGTGATGCAGTAGGGTAGAGGGATAGAAAACTGGTTCTTCAGAAAGAAGAAGAGCTTTGAGGTTGGATTTAAATAGTGGTGGAATTGGAGTAGTACAGGGTGAGGGAGAGGACAAGCATTCCAGAGTAAAGAAGTGAGGGGATAGAGCAGAAACTAGAGGGAGCACAGGGAGCTCAAGTGGTAGCAGGGAGGTGAGCTGAGGATAATCTTAGCGAGCGAGGAGGAGAGTAGGGAGTGAGATGAGCAGATAGGCAGGGTGGGGTGAGTCCATAGATAGTCTTGAAGATAAGAAGCTTATACTTTGCCCTTTGTTTCATAGATAGCAAGCCAATCTGGCGACTGGCCAAGGAGGTACAGGTAAAGCAAGAAAGGTAAAAAAGGATGCAGACTGAGAAGTTTAGATATTTGTCAGAGGTGAAAAAGCATAGCTGGGAATGCCATACAGGAGACTGGCAGAGTAGTCAGATATAGAAAGGACCAAGGAAGAGATCAGCTGTTAAATAGTATTGAAAGGAGGAAGATGTCAGATTATTTTGATACTGAGGAGGTTGAGTCTGGCTGCAATGGCAGGTTTAGAGTTGAAGAGTGAGAAGTTGTGTGATGGGTCGAAGATTACACCAAGGTTACGAGCAGAAGCAGAATAAGGAAGGTAGTCAGAAGAGAAGGAGAGCAAGAGATATCCTGTTTGGCTGTGAAGTAGAGAACTTCACTCTTAGTGCAGTTGAGCATGAGTGAGACAGATGCCATCCAATCTTTGATGGAAGAGAGATTGTTTGACATTTTTTGACAACAGCGCATTGGATAAGTAGGGAAACTAGAAGAAGATCAGTGTGTTGTCAGCAAAGAGTTGGCAGGAGAATCTGTAAGACGAGATCTGGGTGCCAATTGCTGAAGTATAGACAGAGAAGAGAGAGGACCAAGGGCAAACCCTTGAAACGCCAAAGTAAGGGGGAGTGCATGGGGAGGTATGGTTGTTCAGGACACTTGAAAGTGTCTTTGGGCAAGGTATGAAGCAAACCAAACCAGGGCCTTATGTCTAATGCCAAGGAGAAAAATGTAGAGAGAAGGTCAGAATAGTCGACAGTATCTAAGGCAGCACAGGGGTTGAGAAGGATTAGAATAGATAAACGGTTTTCACGCCGAGCGGAAGAGATGAAGTTGCTGACATTGAGGAGAGCTGTCCTGATAGAATGCAGAGGTCAGAAGCCAGATTGAAGAAGGTCCCAGAGGTTGTGAGTATCAAGGAACTCAGTGAGGTGAGTAAATACTACTTGCTATAAGATTTTAGAATAGTGTTATAGAAGAGAGACAGGGCGAACGCTGGATCTAAATAGGTCTCTTAAGGAGAGGGATGACAGAAATTATCTAATAGGATAAAGGAAACGTGGCATTGTCAAAAGAGGAGTTGAAGAGGGAAGTGCGAAGTGGAGAAACACTGGGAACTAGGTTATAAATAAATGTGCTTCACAATGTGCAGGGACAGTGATCAGTGGGGGCACAGGAAGGGTTTGCCTCATTAGCTTGGTGGGGACAAAGAAGACATAGTAGTGGGAGAGAAGGGTAGGAGTGGTTGAGAAAAGCAATCAGGGGATAGAAGGTAACTAGCAAAGGGTATTGTGAATGGTAGAAATTTTAGTCACGAGGTATAGAGCAAGATCATTTGCAGAAAGAGTAGACGAGATGAAGGTGGGTTTAGGAGGGGAGATAATTGAGTTGAGATTTTTGAAGGCCCTTAGGCTGAGAGGATTGAGACAAAATGAGAGAAAGATAGAAGCCACGTTTGGCCATGTCAAAAGTAGAGCAATAGTTTTGAAAAGCAGTGAGATAGAGTTGGAGATCAAGGGAGTGTGATGACCTTTGCCAAGTGCAAATACTTTTCCTCATTGTTTTCAGGGTGCGAATGAGAAGTGCAATCCAGGGCCGTGGATGGGCGGGATTAAGGAGTGAGTGTAGTAAGAGGGTAGTGAGAGGAAAAGATAGCCTAAAGAGCAGTGTTCAAGATAGTGAAGGCTTCTTCAGTAGATGGAAAGGTAGGTCAGTGACAGGTAGTTTGTGGGAGGGAAACTTGCGCTTAGCAATAGTAGTAGATGGAGAGAGTGAGAAGAGTGACGAGTGAGGCAAAAACGATAGCGTGAGAAGACATGGTGGAGATATTAAAGGCAGAGAATGTGAGGAGATGATAATAAGGTCATGAAGTTTCCATTTGAATGGGTAGGCTTAGAGTGGACAGAAGAGAGTGAGTTGTTACATAGAAGAGAGTTAAAGCTTGTGACTAGAGCAGCAGAGAGAGAGGGGAGGTTGAAATCACCACTGACAATGAAATGGTAATCGGGATGATGAAAGTAAATTAGTTGGGAGAGGTGGTCGAAGAATTGACTTACAGGACCAGGTGGTTGGGGGAGATAGCATGTATTCCATAGGGGCAGTAATTGTGCAGATAGTGTATTCAAATGAGGGAGAATTGGCAGGAGATATGGGAGTAGGCGAGATAGGAAGTTTGGAAGATGAAACAAATTCTACTGCATTACCCCTGACAGTGGGACAGGAAGAGTGAGCGAAGGTGTCATGAAGGACAACAAGGGTTGTTGAGTCAGAGGGAGAGATCCAGGTTTCAGTAATGAGGTCAAGAGAAGGAAGAAGTCGGAGGTAAAGCAGGTTTTATTGTAGGCATACAGTTCTTTCCAAAGAGCAACAGAAAGAATGTGAGATGTAGAAACATAGTGACGTTGAGTCTGAGAAATAGAGGCATGCTGGGGGTAGATGCAAGAAAAGGATGTGTAATGGAAGTTAAGGTTGGAGTAGGTTTTGTTAATAAAAAGAGTAGTGGAGCGAGAAGGGAGGTGGCGTGGAGGAGAAGAGATGGGATTATTCTGAGTGGAGAGGAGTATAGAGAGAAGTAGAATGGAAAGAAAGGGAGAAGTGCATGGCGAGGGTGCAGCAGAGAAGAAGCAATTAAGGGTACTTACAGACACACAACTTCCCAGACATAGCTGAAGATCAGGGCAGTGTGGGAGAAGTACTTTGAATGCGTCTTCCAATACTCTGGAAGTCGATCCCAAGGATGGCTGGCCCATAGGGGCGGGAAGAATGGTGCCCCACCCCCCACCGTGTTTATGAGTAACATGAATAGCTTGCAACTCATGGACAAGGTGACTGTACTGAATGTGCAGTGGGGAACGCTCTAATGGGAGCCATCCACGCTGCACATGTGCAGAGCGGTTTTCGCAAACAATATAATGCTGATCAAGGCTGGCTCTAAAGGATGCCTCGGGTGTTCAGAAAGAAACACTGCCAGGTATGCTTTGCTCTTGACCCCACTCCCTGTTCTGTGCCTCATACATACCAGGTTCAGACCAGAATTGCAGACCCCACCCCAGTCTGTTCAAGAGACAGGATAGGGGGCGGGCCGCTGAGGAAGGGTTCAGGTCTCAGTCGCAGGCCATTGAGCCGTGACCCATCTCCCTCAGCTCTCGTCACAAAAGTGGGAGGTTGGGGCCCCACCCATGCGCAGAAACCTAGGAAAGGGAAACAAAGCCAAACCATCCTTGCTTTTGTTTTGTTTCCCATTCCCAATGGTGAGGAACACACCACTTTGTCGGCCTGACTGCGTGTGAGGTAAGTTTTAAATCTGTAAACTTTACTTTGGGGACTTAGGCAGCTCACTTACAGGTTAATTAACAAAATCCTTGCCGAACTGGACAGACCTTTGTTAATTAACCTGTGAGTATGTAGCGTTGATTGAACAGGCAGGGTGTTGCTTAGTGTTTTTTTTTAAATTTTTTATTGCGTTTAAAAAAACAGATAACAGACCACGACCAGTCAAACAGGTAGATCCTGAAACCCAACCTTCCCCTCACCTGATACATATGCATAAGCATCCTATCTTGAGCACCCTTCCTCGTGAGCTTTTCCATTTCAATCATCCCATTTGCTTTCTCTCTCTTATTGTCACCCGCCACCATACAGTGAGATCCCATTCTCTCCCCCATATACGCATATTAATCCGTCTTATGTATCTGTGATTATCTTTATCCTGGGCATTTCACATCCGGTGTGGAAGACAGCTCGTTCAGTCATTGTCCCCAATCAATTTCTGCGCCTCCCTCTCCCTCTGTGTTCCTCTGTTTTTTCAAATATTCCACCTGCGACCAAGCCCCATTGCGTGTACATCCAGCAGCCATTGCCTTATTGATGGGCCACTAGAGCACTTCCATGATAACGCGATTCGTCACTTAGCTAGAATCATCATACATTGCGCTATTCTATTCCGTGTTGTATGTCTCTTCTTTCCTGCCAGTAATCCCCATAAGCAGACACGGGTTTGCGCGTGTAAGTGCTGACTTGCTTAGATGCTTTGCATCTGTTTTTTATGAACTACTATCCAGCAAAGAATCTTCTGCTGTGTTTAGGAATAATAATAAATATATAACGGATGCAAGCAGTAAGCACAGGCCCAACGTTCATCGGCCTGAGCCCCTGCGCAGTGAAGAATCTTGTTTCATTACTGACCAGGCTAGGATCTGTCCAGAAATTAACCAGATTTCCTGTGCTGCTGTGCCATGCACCTTCCAGTGCCCCCGAGTGCACTTCAACAAACAATACTGCTGACCCCATTCCATCTCATGTTGCTCTGAAATTGTTGTGAGTTGCCAATACAACAATTGCATGTGATGGGATGGGGTCAGCATCAGCATTGCTCTGAAATTGTAACATGTCGCCTTCCAAAGCACCCATTGCAACTCGGTTTCATGATGCCAGCTAGCCGAGCCCTGCCTCTCAATGGCATGTGCAGGCCTCTGTCACAGCCGCCACTGTGGGGTAGAGATCTCCCCTCCCCCATAGTGTTAGCATACTATTCCTTGCCTCTGTTTTATATTCATTATTATCCCTAAATATGGAGAAGAATCTTCCGCTGTCTTTAGGGATAACTAATGTTAGCAGTGTGCACTCCGCGTCAGTTCCATACCAGCCCTGACAATCTCTCACATATATACTCAGCCTCTATCTCCCACCTGCTGTGGCATTTACAAACATGCACTCAACCTCAGTCAGTTATTTTGGGGACTTAGGCAGCTCACTTTCAGGTTAATTAACAAAATCCTTGCCGAACTGGACAGACCTTTGTTAATTAACCTGTAAGTATGTAGCGTTGATTGAACAGGCAGGGTGTTGCTTAGTGTTTTTTTTAAATTCTTTTATTGCGTTTAAAAAAAACAGATAACAGACCACGACCAGTCAAACATGTAGATCCTGGGAGAGAGAGAAAAACACACACACACACACACTCCGCCCGCTTTGGAACGTCTGAATCTAGGGGTTTCGAGCAGGTAGTGGTTAGTAGCCCTAGTATGGTGCCTGGATGATTTTCTAGTCAGTCTGGCTGAGATGTAGGGGGGAGCAGTGTTGTTGAGCCCTTTATGGGTAAGCGATAGTGTCTTGAGCAGGACTCTGTCGCTGATTTTGAGCCAGTGGTGGTCTTTCCTAACGTTTGAGATATGTGCTTTGCGGGGTATGTCAAGGGCTGCTCTAAGAGCGTTGTTTTGAAGGATTTGCATTTTATTTATGATGGATTTGTTGGCACCTGCATAGAGGGCATTGCAATAGTCCAGTTTGGACATGACTAATGTATTGGCAAGCATGATGCAGTTGGTTTTAGAGAGGTAAGGTCTACAGGTCCTGATTAATTTGCAGGTGTACGCTGTAGAGGATGCCAGGGTGTTAACTTGTTTTTTGAGGGATAGAGTGGAATCGAGGTAAAAGCCCAGGGTTTTTACCTCGGTGGCCACCTTGATTGTGTTGCCATCTATGTTGAAATTACGATAGTTGGGGCTCAGTTTTTTTAGGTTAGAGTCGGAACCCAGTATTAATATCTCAGTTTTGTCGTCATTTAGGCAGAGGCCGTGGGAGGCCATCCATGCCTGAATGAGGAGGTAGATTTTGTTTACTAGAGCCGTATCTTCGACAAAGTTGCCTGATAGAGGTATGAGAATCTGCGTATCGTCCGCATAATTCGTGTAGGTTACCCCTAATTTGTCAAGTTTGTCGAAGAGAGGCTTAGTAAAGATATTGTACATAGTCGGGGAGACACATGAGCCTTGTGGGACACCACAAGTGATCTGGATTGGGTCCGCTGCTGCTACAGGGGAGAACACTCTCATCGAACGGTTGGCTAGGAAGGATTGTACCCATGCTATAGCTTCACTTGAGAAGTGAGCGGCAGTCGCTAGATGGTTGCATAATACTGCGTGATCCACAAGGTCAAAGGCCGCTGACAGGTCAAGGAGGAGGAGCATAGCTGTGTTACCTTTATCTTTCAGCTCGTCGATTTGTGTCTTGAGGTCAATGAGGGCTGTTTCGGTACCGTGCAGTGGTCTGAAGCCAGATTGCCGTGTACCTAACAGTTGGTGCGTCTTCAAATGGTTTTGGATTTGGAGGTAGGCTACTCTATCAATGATTTTAAGGAGAAATGGGACCGTAGTAATAGGCCTGTAGTTAGTGGGGATAGCTGGGTCAAGTGTCTGTTTTTTGAGAAGGGGAGAACCCAGGATCCTTTAAGGTTGGTAGGTACAGTGCTCGTGTTGAAGGAGGCATTGATAAGTTTCGAGATGAAGGGTGCTAGATCTCTAGCTGCATCCTTAATGATTTGCGCAGGGCAACTGTCGCCTTGGCAATTTGACGGTTTAAGGGACAGAATGACCTTTTCAGTTTCCAATATAGAGATATTGGTGAACCTGAAGGGTTTACCGTTGTTTTGGGGGGGTATGCTGGGTAACTCCTTCAGTGGGGTGGTGTGAGTACCATGAGGGCGCAAGGAGGCTTTTTTCTCAGCAATTTTAGATTGAAGGGTTGTGATTTTATTTGCTAGAGCATTTTGGATGCTAGTGCACCAGGATTTGTCCTTGGGGACATTGTCTGTGGGGGCAATAGGGTTTTCCAATTCACGAAGAATAGTGAAGAGCTCTTTGGAATTAGAATTGGCTTTACTGATTCTATGATTGAATGAGTCTTTTTTCGTTTGAATAATTTCCTTTTTGTATTTTTTGGCAAAGTTGGCAAGTGTGGTTTTATTGTCGGCAGAGGGAGTATGCCTCCAAATAGCTTGGAGTTTGCGTTTTTGGATACGCATTTCTTTGAGATGGGGGGTGAACCAAGAGTTAAGGTGAGTTTCACGTTTACTTTTATGAAGTTTGGTAGGGGCAATCAAGTCTAGAGCTTTGGTCATGGCGTTGTTAAATGATTCAACTAACTCACTAGGGTTGGAATCATTAGGACTAGCTATGAGAGTTGGTAGGAGAAGTGGAAGTAGTTTTTCAGCTGTGATTTCTTTTTTACTTCTTGTTGGCATGGGGGGTGCTATTTTATTCTTATTGGGTTTGGGAGGTTCGATGTTGGCTGTGAAGCATATAAGATGATGGTCAGTCCATATTTGAGGTAGGATACTGGAGATGGTGATGTTGCAGTTGTGGTTGGCTATCCAGTCTAGCGTGCGGCCTTTTGTATGTGTAGGAGCTAGGACATTTTAGGTGATGTCGTGATTGGCTAGAATAGATTGGATTGCTTGTGCTTGTTTGTCTTCAGCGTCATTAAAGCCTAGGTTAAAGTCGCCTAGTAGAAGGAGCTGAGTGGAGTCTTTAATGCTGTCAGTGAGGAGGCTAGATAGGTCTTCCTCAAAGTTGCCTAATGGGCCTGGTGGTCTGTACACAAGAAGTATTGTTAGTGTGCTGATGTTTGAGATAGGTATTTTAGCTGAGAGAAGTTTGCACGATGTGAGAGCTGGGTGTGGGGTGAGTCTGGCAGCTAGATGTGTTTTGGTTATGATGGCCAGGCCACCTCCTCTAGTGTTGGGTCGGTCGACTCTAAGGATATTGAAGTTATCTGGTATGGCAGTCGAGAGGGCAGGGCCAGCTGAATCATGGAGCCAGGTTTCAGTGACAGCAAGGATGTCTAGATTGTCCAAGGACAGTATATCTGCTATTTCGGTATTGTGTGCTATAAGGGACCTAGCATTAATAAGGGCTCCTGATAGTGTTGGGTTTATCGTGTTATCTTTGGCAGTTCTGGGAATGGGGTGGTTGGGTCTCCTCTGTTTGTAGTATGGGTAATCAAGTGGTTGAGGACGATTTATCGTCGCAGGGTCTAGGAGGTTAGGATTAATGGTAGTCGAGGTACGCGTGGGTACTGGTGGGTTGGTTCTCTTATTTTTGATGTCGTAAAGTCGTGGGAGCCTAGCTCTAAGTCGCAGGTTTCTCTCTTGCAAGTTGCAGGGTGTAGAGTTGGTGAGGGCCATTATTATGGTGGTGGTTAGGAGAGTCCAGGCTATGGTCCCACGTGAGTGTGAGAAGCAGGTAGTAGTGTACATATTGTGGGAGTGGCAAGATAATGCTTGTATTTGGTGAGTTCGGAGGGGATTGGGGTGCAAATGTACTATCAGTCTAGGTTGGAAGATCCTGTTAGTATCTGTAAGGTGGGTATGCTACAGCAAGGGTTCAGGCTTGGGAAGTCCTAATCGTAGCTAGTAATGCCAATATAGTGGGGCATGGCACTTAGATATTGACAAAGGCATAAGGCACAACCACTGACATATGCACTCTGCCTCAGTCCCCCACCCACCCTGACCCTCACACCTGTGCTCATTTACACATGCACTTGGCCTCAATCCCCCATCTGTCCAGCCATTTACACACATGCTTTACTGGCCATCTTTGATGAAGCAAGCATGATTAGTGTTAGTATGTGGTGTGAAGGCACCATGAAGCAAGACACAGAAAACAGTCTTAAAGTTCAAAATAAGATTGTTTATTAAATTAAATGTCAGGATGGTTGAAGCCCTAACTTGCCCTATGCTAAGGTTGAATTTCCCTACCTGAAAGAAACTAAGGATAGCCTGAGTCAGAAAGTTCAACTTAAAAGTCTGTGTCCAAAACCTAACCTTGCCCTCACAACTAAAGCTAAACAATTTGTAGGGATGTCAATAATAAAAGAAATGGTGATAAACACAAAGTTCTGAGCTTCTTCCAGCTCTTAGCTCCCTCTTCAGCTCCCCTTCCCCAAGTTCAGGAAAGTTCCACAAAAGTCTCAAGATTACCTTTCCCAAGTTCAAGGCAATACAGTTCCACACAATCCTCAGGGTTCCCTTCCCCAAGCTTAAGACAACACAATTCACAAGAAAAGGATGTTGAGGCTCCGTGCTCAAGACAGCATTGCAGATCATCAAGTCTCAGTGTTCCCTTCCCCAAGACTTCAACATAGCAACATACGCTATTTTTTCAATGTTTAACACAACACCAGGTCAACTTGGCCCTCCTTCTGGATTGCATTAATAGTTCATTTACAGTGCTCCTTCTTGATTTTATTCACAATGTCTTTGACTTTCACAATGGAGGGTAACTGGTCTAGGCGCAGTTGTCAGACCAAACGGTCCACCCTCACAGGTCGCACAACCAGGCTCTTCAGCCCAAACAGGTTCTTCTGTATCTGCCCTGTGTACCGATACACATTAATTTAGCTTCTTCTTAAGAGCCTCCTGGCTGTATGCACAGTTACACACTCTCCTGGCTTCTTCTGATTAGCCTATTTGCTTTGCCACAACGTGTCACTCATCCTATTCCAGTGTTGGGCCTTGCCACACTGCATTTATTCACAAAGTTCACTGTGCGGTGGTCTTATTTTATTCCTCACCTTTCTGTCATGCTCTTTCACCCTTGCGCTCGTATTTCATCTGTTGCTTTGAAATGGGTGCTTTCCCATTTAACTTTCATTAACTCATAGCTTTGCTGTCAACGTTGTCAATATTCCAAAGTTTTCATTCAGTTTGGTATTCAATATTTATGCTTTCTCCATCATTATTTACTTTGCTGCTTAATTTCCATGCCGCCTGTAACTCTGGGTTTGTTCCCACTCTCGGCATGCTTTTCGGCTCACTCAGCATTCATTCTGCTTAAATCCAGCCCCCTCGGAGCGCCCAGGTTTCAAGTGAGGCTCCCTTTCCCTTACCGATCTCCAGTGGTCATGTCGGGTAGCTGCGGTGGACTCCTTCTGCTCTGCTTGCCGGCTTGCCTTTAATTGCGAGCCCCACTTGCTCTTTTGATGCCTCTCTGGGATCCCCGGCAGCTGCGCTCTGCTTCCACGGACACTGCAGGCAGTTTCCTTTCTTTTCCCTGACTCGCAGCTCCAGCTGTGTTTCCCCAACCAAGGAGGTTCCCCCACCTGAGGCATTCCAACAGCCCAACTTCTCCTGGGCTCCACGGGTCTCCAGGGTTATCTGCTGGCCTTCTGGCATCGCTGCAGGACCCACCACGGCTGCCGCCTCATGAGCAGGGCGCCCTGCTGGTACCTCCCACACAGGCCTCCCTGTTCCTCCTCTTGTTGCTCTCTTGGTCTCCTCCTAAACACATGCAACCTCTTGTCAGGTTGCAAGTGTGAGCTTCTAATTGGACTTGCCTGACCATAGTTAGAGCGACATGCCTGACCTTCACAGTACACTGCAGGCATCTTCTTTGTCCCAATACTAGAGTGATGAAAGGAGTTACGTTGTTCACTACTCCTAGTCGCCTCTTCCTCATTTCAGTATTGTCATAGGCAATATATGGGAAAATTAGGGGAGAGGTTTGACAATAGCCCATAAAGGCTGGGGGAGGGTTAGGTTGAACATCAATAGGGAAAGGGGAATACCATGCCTCACCTGTGGGTACCCCACTACCAATCCCCAAGGACCCTCCACCCAGATGATCCTCCCTCGCTTCTCCACCCCCACGGTCGGGATCCAAAAGTGATGGCCTTTCCCTGGTCACCTGACAAGAGGATCCAGGGGGAGTAGGAATGAGGATATTCATTCCTACTCCCCCTGGCCAGATCGGCATTTTGGTGCAGCGAGTTAGGGCATGTTTTCATATTGTGGCATGGCTTTTGTAATGGCAGTGCCAACTGGAGTATCTTATATTGTGGCAGTATTGCCATGTATTGGTAGAAACAGCATGGTTCTTACAGTATCATTACTGGCATCATGAAAACGCATTGGGAAATGCTCATGTGCACTGTTGTTGACTTGCATCTATTGATTTGTTTTATGTGTTCGCCTACATTTTTTCAGTTAAAGTTTGAAAAAAATAACCTTCAGGGGAGGGGGAATTAGAAGCCCTCCCGGCTTGATTTGGGTTCCATCACAATGCTTGATCACTCAGGCATATTTGGGGAAATATTTACGGCCTCCAATAAAAAAGAATTCACCAGCCTCCACTGGTCGAACCTTATCTATCCTAAAGTGGTGTCGAGAAATTAGAGATTTAAGCTGATACAGTTAAATGTGCTACATAGGGTATACTTGACCCCGGGTAGACTGGTGCGAATGTTCCCCAACAATACACACAATTGCCCTAAATGCCAGGCACCAATGCAGACTTGCTACACATGTTGTGGTCCTGCCCGAAACTCTCCCATCTCTGGGGAGAAGTCAGTGAGTTGCGAATGAAACTTGAACTAGCTCATATCTGCTGGGCCTACAGTCACAACTTCCTACGCACAACAATGGGTAGGATTTTGAACTTGGCTGTCATATTTGTAATTAGACGACTTGCAATGACATGGAAATCGCAACAGGCCCCGAACCCTATAACATGGCTCAGGGGGGGTACAGCAGAGTTTAGTACACTGCACCACATGCAATGGGAAAACACACATAACCAGTAGGCAGCCAGAATGCAGTCAGAAACTGTCCTACTCAACATTAGTCAGGCAACGGACAAAAAGCCACCTTGAAAATGAGCGATCTTCCCTTTGATTTCTGAATTTTATGCAAAATGTAGAGGTGGGGACTGGCTACATGCATTTGTTAACGATGACGAAGGCAGTTATGCAGGTGAAGGATTATGTATGGGGTACGACTGGGAGCTCACTGTTTGCCAAACATTTTAGTTGTCTTATGTGGGTGATAAATCCTGTAATCTCACTTTGTTGTTCTTGAGTACAATCTTTGTTTTTAGTATTTCATAAATATTAAATCCAATACTTCCCCACTAGTAAGATATATCACAAAGTTGAATACATTCATAGTTTCCGATGCATTTAGATTAGCAGTTAGCAAATAATTTCCACATATCCTTGGTTGCAAGTACCTGTAGTTCATTTTCCCTATGAATATCTGTAGTCTGTTCTTTATTTTATTTTTTTAATTTTATTTGTGATGTTGGATGTTAAAACGTTTTGCAACGAAAGAACAACAAAATAAACTAGAATATCAAAGTATCAAAGTGCCCTAAAACAGTTGATCAAATATATACAAGTATTACATATGAATATTTCATACAAACAATCAAGTTAAAACATCAAAAAATAACCCTACCCATTCACACTTAGAAAAACACATTAGAATCGACCAACAATACAAACACAAGATACAAAACAAAGAGAGTAAGCACCCAGCGCTTTGTTATTTTCCAAATCCAATTCTTTCTCAAAAGTCATCCACACGTTTGAGAAGGCAATGTCTCTAGCCATAATGCATCCAGAAATGCCATTCTGAACAGCAATCCTACCTACGGGAAGCCGCCTTACCGAAGCTCTCGGACACGAGTAGAGAAGAGTTGGAGGCCTCGATCACCAGTGAAGAGATCGATGAGGCCATTAAAAGCTTACGAACTAGAGCCCCGGGCCCAGATGGTTTCTCATCCCGATTCTACAAACTCTTCCGGCCCCAGCTACTAGCTCCGATGATGACACTCTTCAACTCCTTCGCCGCATCTGGATCAACAACCCCATCAATGAAAGAGTCAATAACGGTATTAGCGTTGAAACCAGGAAAAGACCCCAGCGACGTTGCAGCTTACCGACCCATCTCCTTATTAAACCTGGATACGAATATCTATTCGAAGGTCTTGGCGAACAGATTAGCGAAGTTGCTTCCAGACATCATAGACCCAGACCAGACTGGATTTATCCTAAACAGGGCCACCACAGATAATACACGCAGAGTCCTCAACTTAATCGAGATAGCCAAACAGAGCTCGAAGAAACTCACCCTCCTAGCCTTGGACGCGACCAAGGCTTTCGACAAAGTGGATTGGTCGTTCCTCCGCTTCACCCTGGAAGCGTTTGGTCTTGGGCCCACCTTCTTAAAGCTCACCTTAGCGAATTACCAATCCCCGACCACCCTCCTCCGAATGAACGGCCTCCTGTCTAACCCGATCTCCCTAACCTGCGGCACCAGACAGGGGTGCCCCCTCTCTCCCTTGCTATTCGCTATGGTTATGGAATCATTGGCCCAGAGGATCCGCCTCAACTCCAGAATCAAAGGCCCCCAAGTTGGCACCACCCAGCACAAGATCGCGCTCTACGCTGATGACGTGATGCTATCCATCACAGACACCTCACATTCCTTAAGAGCCGCCCTAGCGGAAATCCATCGATTCGGAAGGGTGTCCGGATTCGCCATTAACCTGATGAAATCGGCAGCAATGGGGATAGGCTTAGACCAAAGGGACAAGGCATCCTTCAGCGCCCAATGCGCAATCCCACTAAATGACACCTCCATCCCCTACCTCGGGGTGCAGATCCCCGCTGACCCGGGAGACATCTACCGGACAAACTTCCCGCCTCTGATGAAAACGTTGGAAAAAGACCTAGACACCTGGCACAAGCAGGAAATATCCCTAATAGGCCGTATCACGGCCTGTAAGATGAATCTGTTGCCACGATTCCTATACGCATGCTCAGCCCTCCCCGTCATTGTCCCCCGCCCACAACTACAGAGACTGCAGAGAAAGATACTGGAATTCATATGGAGGAGGAAAAAGGCCCGCATTCCACGGAGGACCATGCTCTGCGCTCCGGGCCGGGGGGGCCTAGGGGTCCCGGACCTTCAAAAATATCAAATGGCGGCGCAGATAGCCCACACCCGGGCGTGGACGATGACGTCGGGACGCCCCAAATGGATGGACATAGAGCAATCCAGACTACCCCTCCCACTGCGCTTCCTGTTACACCTCCCATCTGCGCTGCGCCGGACATGGCCAGCCATCCTATCTTCAACCAGGCACACGCTGAAGGCATGGGATTGGGCCCGCAAACTCAGAGGTATTCCGAGAGCCCTGGGCCCCTCGGCCCCAGTCTTCCACAATCCAGCGTTCTCGCCGGGAGCTCACCCCTCGAACTTTAAAAATTGGATCGCGGGAGGCCTCAGCTCCCTAAGCCAACTATTTGAGGGAACACAGCCGCTGACATTCGCCCAATGCAAAAGAGCGTTTAATCTAGCGGAGTCGGACAGGTTCTCATACTGCCAAATCAGACACTGGTGCACACAACCCCAAACACGGGAGGCGGCCACTCGGGCCCAGGACGCCTTGGAATTGACGGTGACGGACCCTCCAGCCCGAGGGAGGATCTCGACACTATATCGATTATTCCAGGAGGACCTCCTGACAAATAGAGCGACTTACATGGCCCGGTGGGAAAAGGACCTGGGGCATCCAATCCAGGATCAAGACTGGACTGATATCTGGTCCCGCACGCACTCATCCTCCTTCTGCATCACCAACCGAGAATGCGCACATAAACTGCTCATGAGATGGTACTACCCGCCCCTGCAACTACACCACTTCAATCAGGCGCTAGACCCACAGTGTTGGCGTCGATGTGGCCTGCCAGGCTCCTATCTACATATGTGGTGGTCATGCCCGGTGGTGAAGGCCTTTTGGACCCAATGTATAGCGGCCATCACAGACATAACCCAGATCCCGCTACCACTGGAACCAGAATCGCTGCTGCTGGGGACCCCGATACCGGACACCTACCCGAGGTCGGGGACATCTGCAGCTCTCATCACTCAATTACTCCTAGCCGCTAAAATCACAATAGCCCGGGCATGGAAGGCCCCAGAGGGTCCCCTAACAGTGTTGTGGTGGCTAAAAATTTGGGACATCTTCATTGCTGAGAAAGTCATGGCAGCAAACAGAGGCCACCTACATCGTTTCACGAACATTTGGTCGCCGGTGATAGACTATGACCTTCGCTTCCCGGCGCTTACATACAAGCCGCGCCTAGTGCAACAGGCCCAACGAGCTGCGGATAGAGACCAGTCTCAGACGAACGAGGAGCAGGCCCCGGAGGATAGCCAGTTACAGGACTTGGAGACGTAAGCCTGGAGAAGAGTGGGGATGTCGAACCGAGGTAGGAGGAGACAGGAGCGGATGAGCCCTGAATTGGACCTGAGGGGGGGGGGGGGAAAAGAGACAATCCACTGTGAACTGTTGAGTCTAGGAAGTGGGTTTGGGTGCCGGGGGATAGACGATGTGATATTTATGCTGTGATAAAGTGTTGATTAGACATGTTAAACTGTTCTCCTGTATGCCAACCGAAAATAAACAAGTTAAAAAAAAAGAAATGCCATTCTGACAAAATAGATCACTCCGGACGTCCTGGAATCCTTCTGCCAGGTGTCTATAATACCTCATATAGTATTTGAACATAACTTTGCAGGCAGTCAACAAATGCATTAAAGTCTCTAACGTGCCAGAAGCTTTGCAAAACCGACAGTACCACTCATCCTTTGATATTCCCATCCAAGCTCCTTTGACAGCCAAGACCGGGTGTTTGTTTAAATGTATCTTCATAAATATCCTCCTAAGCATTAGGGCTGAGAAATTGCGAGACATATTTCTGTAGACATTAATAGATCAAGTACAATCCAACATAGTCTCTCAATGAGGATAGTGTGCCTACATGGTCATTGTTATTTGCCCAATCAGATAACTGAGAACATTCTTTAAAGGAGTTCATATGAACACCGAAATTCTCCTCCCAGTCAGGAGACCATGTGATCATCTCGAAAAAACACGACTTTTTCAAACTCAGACAATATAGTGCAGCCACCATTCATCATTTCGTTCTGAAGAGAGACAAGTATTGAATTCCCCTCAGTGCACCTAATGTTTTTTTTTTTAATATGTTTATTTTAAACTAAGGCAGGACAATTTACAAACAACATTGCATGAGGATTTTACTCTTTTTTGACAGTTCCTCTTAGCTCATGCTCCCCCCACCCCCCCTCTGGTCCCCAGGTTACTTCCCCCAGTTCCCTCGCTCAGTGGGATCGTCCGCTGCCCTCCCCACTCAGGTGGGCTCTTGATCCTTCAGGACCAATCGAGTGTTGAGCGGTTTAAATGTTAAGGCGGGAAATCGCTGGTCATAGTCCAGCACTGGGGCCCAGACATTCTGGAAGCGGTGCAGGACTCCCGCCTTTGCCGCAGTCACTTTTTCCGCGATCAGGATGTCCCATAATTTTCCCCACCAGTGGGCCATGCATGGGCCGTCCGGGGACTTCCAGAAGCGGGCTAGCACAGTTTTGCCTGCCAGGAGGCATTGCGTTACTAATTTCGCTCTGTTTCCCTGAGCGGGGGTATACAACGGGGGTCGGGATCCCCAGAAGGACCGTTTCAGGTTCCAGGGGGAGTGCCATCCCGATAATTTGTTCAATCGTCGCCAGGCACCGTTCCCAGAATTGCCGGATCTTTGGGCAGGCCCACCACGTGTGGAAAAAGGAGCCAGGCTGGGGGAATCCTCTCCAGCAGGAATAGTCCACCCGTGGGTTCATGTGGTGTAATCTAGGGGGGGTAGTACCATCGCAGCATGAGCTTGTAAGCGCATTCTTTATTGGTAACACAGGCCGATGAGGAGTGGGTGCGTGTCCAGATGTCCACCCAGGTCTGGTCGTCAATCGGGTAACCCAGGTCGGCCTCCCATTGGGCCATGCATCGCGTTCTTGCACTTAGGAAGTCCCCCAGGAAACGTCTGTACAGGGTCGAGATCCTGCCCCGGGATGGTAGGTCCTTAAGCGTCAGTTCAAGGGGAGAAAGGGGGGAGTGGCAGCCTGGAGGGTCTGGGGATGCAAGCACAAGTGCCAGAGCTGGCAGTAAGTAAATCTGTCTCTTTCCTGGAGTTGGAATATCGCCTTACATTGTTCGAAGGTGCGGGGTATGTTCCTGGCATATAGCTGTTCCAGGGTCTCGAGGCCTCCGTCAATCCAGTTCTGGAAGTTACAGGAGTTTGTCCCCGGCGAGAAGTTTGGGTTATGGAAGATTGAAGAGAGAGGGCTTTGTCCTCCTGGGATTCCCTTTTGTTTCAGGGTCCAGTCCCAGGTGCTTAGCGTGTGTTTGGTTGTTAACAGGAGTCTCTTCCAGTGTTCTCTCAGGGAGGGCTGGATATATGGGAGGAATCGCAGGGGGAGCGGTAGTTGAGCTTGCTCCATTTCCACCCATCTAGGTCGGTCTGTGATTATCTGCCAAGCGTGGACGTGTGCTAGCTGTGCTGCCACCCTGTAGGCCCGAAGATCGGGGACCCCCAGTCCTCCTAGTCTAGAGCTGCCAACCAGAGTTTTATGGGGGATTCTGCCCTTCTTGCCTCTCCATATGAACTTCAGCATTTTCTTCTGCAGGTCCTGGAGAGCTGGAGTTGGGATGGCTACTGTGAGGGAGGAGCAAGCGTAGAGGAATCTTGGAAGCAGGTTCATTTTGGCAGCTGTGGTCCGTCCCATTAGTGAGATTTCCTGAGTGGACCAGCGCTTCAGATCCCCTTCCAGTTCTCGGAATAATCTGGGGAAGTTTGCCTGGTATGTGTCTCTTGGGTTTGCCATAATATGGACTTTCAGGTAGGGGATGGATTGTCTCTTCCATGTGATCGGGCACAACCTGGATAGTGCCTCTTGTTCCTCCCGGTGGAGGCCGATGCCCAAAGCTACTGATTTAGAGAAGTTGACGGCAAAACCGGTGACCTTCCCGTAGTTAGATATTTCTGCCAGGGTGTGTTTTGCTGAGATGCTGGGTTCTGAAAGCATCAGTAGGACATTGTCGGCGTATAACGCAATTTTGTTTTGGGATGGACCTACTTGGGGACCCTTGATGAGCTTGTTCCGTCTTATTCTTGGGCAAAAGGTTCCATTGTTGGCGCGAAGAGAAGGGGTGATAGCGGGCAGCCCTGTCTCATCCCGCAGCTCCTGGGGATCAGGGTTGATAGGGAGCCATTGATCCTCAAGAGGGTCTTGAGGTATTTGTATTTGGCCATTATCATAGACTGGAAAGTTGGCCCAAAGCCAAAGGCCTCTAGGGTAAGCTTCATGAATGACCAGTTTACCCCGTTGAATGCTTTGGTAGCATCTAGGGCCATCAGTGCAAGGCCCTGGGAGTTTCGGTGGGCGATGTCTACCAGGTTCACGGTTCTCCTGATATTGTCCCCTGCTGCTCTGTTCAGGATGATGCCCGTTTGATCGGGGTGAATTATGGCCGGAAGGATGTGCGACAGCTGGTTGGCCAGGATCTTGGAATAGAGGTTAGCGTCTATGTTCAACAGGGCAATTGGCCTGTACGAAGCTGGGTCTCTCGGGTCTTTCCCTGGCTTGGGGAGAAGGATTGTAGTAGACTCCTGCATTGAGGGGTTCACCGAGCCTGTTCATTGAATGAGTTGAAGAGTGTCACCATAGGGGGATCAATTGGGATTTGAATACTTTGTAGAATCGCGTGGAAAATCGTGTTTTGAGGGATTTGATGGCTTTGTCGGCCTCTTCGTCTGTGATCAGTGCCTCTAGGCTCTCTCTCATTGTGGCGGGCAGGCGTGGCAGGGCTGCCCCCATAGGTATTCCTCCTGTTGGACCGGTCCCGTGGAAGTGCAGTCATTACTTGGGTTAGGTGGTCCATTGCCAGCTGTTGTTTCTCCGGCTCAAAGTAATGCATCACCCCTTGTGGGTCGCGGAGCCCCGTGATAGTGTTGGTTTGTCTTGTTTTGGCCAGTTTGGCTTCCAGTAGCTTGTTAGCTTTGTTGTAGTACACCTAATTTTTAAATAGAGATTACCTAAATTAATGTTAATTATAGAACTGAAGGAGGTTATACTGAGCTCACTTTGAATTGCTCCAATGGGCGCGGGGGGCTCTGGATAGCCCCAATATGTTTCACCATATATATCCTTCCAAGCAATCCGCCCATCCCATTGAGTCGGTATCTGAGCATTCCAAGGCATGACCAATGCTCAAGACTAACTTTTGACGGTATACCGTAGATACACTGGCTAAGTTAAAGCAGGCTTTGCTAGTAACAAAGTTCTTTAAAGAGAGAATTGTAGAAAGTGCCCTGATGTGTCACTTTTTAAACAGTCCCAGTTCCCTACGCTAATTGCACACATCATAACCCAATAACTAGGGACTTTATAACACCAGAATTGTCAAGAGAGTGCGAGTGAAGTGGCCAACTGCAGTGCTCACCGGACAACCGGATGCCACCATGGAGGCTATATATGATATCTCAGAGGGTGGGCATGAGATTTCCCGCATATACGAGCTGCTGGGGTCCAAGGTGGGGAGGGAATTGACCCAATTGAGACAACTTTGGGAGGAAGAAGTGGGAGAGCCCATGTCGGACGGGCTCTGGGACAGAGCCCAAAGATATCATAAAAAAGTGTCCCGGAACGCAAAGCTCCAGCAGATCCAATTGTATGTCACACATAGAGCATACCTCACCCCCAACAGGATTGCCAGGTTTGATGGCCAAACGACTCAGAAATGCCCCAGGTGCGGGGAGGAGGAGGCTGGGCTACTACATATGTTCTGGGCCTGCCCTGAGGTGGGGCGGTTTTGGCAAGAATTGAAGACACGTCTGGCAGGAATTGGCATTACACTGGAGGTGGAGTCGGCCTGGGCATGCATGTTGGGGGATTCCCCAGGCCACGTAACTTGAGGCACATAAGCAAAATGAAAGACTTAGCATACATCCTGGCCAAACGAAGGATAGCAATGTGCTGGAAGGCAGCCCAGAGGCCAAGGATAGAGTTGTGGTGGGCTGACCTCTTAAAATGGGCAGAGGCAGAAACGGCTGTTTGGTTTGACATGGTTTGCAGAGGAGGGGAGGAAGAGGTAGGACCCCTAAGTGAATGGAGGCAGCTGGTGGCCACCATGAGAGCCCCCACCCCAGTCCGATCAGAGCGATGCTGACACGGATAAAGAGATGACGGTAAACTCGCCTGCAGAATACACAGACATATTGGCTCAAGTTGGCGGGGAGAGAGGGGACAGGACAGAAGAATGCTGAATGTAACGCTATGATGCTAAAATTGACGGTGGGAGTCCCAAATATTGTAATGTTTGGTGTGTTGTTAAGTAAAATAAAAATGATTTAAAAAAAAATAAATAAAAAACTAGGGACTTTATACATGTTACCTCCAGGAGTGGAGATGCATTTCTGCGTTCCCTTGGCGGTCCAAATCTCAATAGTTTAGACTTCTCAAACTGCATATGTAAATCAGTCACTTTTGCAAACTCTACCAGTGCGGATGCACTCCTGCTAATGCCAATGTAAGTTGAGACAAAGATTGCCAAATCATCGGCATGGGCCAAGTATAGTATTCTTTCCCTGCCCATTTTTGTTGAGAAACTGCGGACATCATTCAAATAGTTGCCTACATGCGCACACCTATTTAACTTCCCTTCACATTTTAATGGGTGCATACATCGCCACCCCCATCTGCCCACCTCACCTGAGCCATGGTGTTCTCATGCAGGATTTGGCATGCATATAACAGATGAGCAGGCATACCCATTGCTTTTAGCTTTGTCAATAATTTAACATGATTGACAGTATCGTACGTTGCAGCAAAGTCGATAAAGAGTATGTAGAGAGAAGAGGATTTAAGAGCTGCTTGTCGAATCAGAGAATTCACTATGAAGATGTTGTATGTGCAAGATATACCTCTCTGGAACCCAATCCAAAAATTTACTCGAGATGTATTCGGTTTTAATCCATTTTTCGATGTCTCTGAGAATACAAGTGACAAAATGTTACTCGGCCAGTCCAAGATGGACATGGGTCTGTAATTTCTTGGATCATTCCTCTTGCCGTTTTTAAAGACAGGAATGATGTAAGATTAGCTACAAGAAAGCGGAATCCACCCTGTTTACTCAATACATTTAAATAGTGTCATTAAGATGTTTGCCCACTGTTCAGGGTTTGAACGCATGATCATGTTACAAACCCTTTCGGGGCCAGGCGAGCTAGATTGTTTCAATTTCCTAATTATCAATATTAAATCCTCTGTACATACTGCTAATTCTATCCGAGCCTGCGCAATAGCAATGGGAACAGAGCATACCATGCTTTTCTCAGGAAAAAAAGCTTCCCATTTCTCAGCAGGGATTATATTAATCAAGGCCTTTTCTGAGTACTTATACTTATTATAAAAGGCCTGCCACAAGAGTTTATTGTTGTTCTTATTAAACACCTCATATAGGCACTGCCATTCTGAGTTAATGTTAGACATTTAGCACCTGGGGCAGGGGGCGCAGCCAATCAGGTTCTGCGGATCGTGAGCTGAAATCTCTGATCTGAGCCCGCATGTCACAGAACCCGCAGCTTCCCTTCTCCCTTTTCCAGCCACAATTGTAATCGAAGAGGGGCTCCATATGGAGCCCCGCCTTCTACCACCATGGTGGCCATTTTGGATCAGTATTTTCATTACTTAAACGGGACGCGCATGAGTCCCGTTCATTGAATGAAAATACTTTTTTTAGCACCCCGGGTTACAACTTTGTTAACAGAGGGTGCTAATGGCATTGACACCCTGTTCCAAGGGTTGGAATGGGGGATAACAGCCCAGAGCCCTCATTAACCACCCTCGCTTTATTTGGGCCCTTAACTCGGGCTGCCCACCCGTTATCCCCCGTTCCAGCCCTTGGAACAGGGTGTTAACGCCACAATAATTCTGCTTCCTCCAATTGCTGTATTTATTCTTAAGGCTACTTATTAGGGAGTGTTTAGAGAACTGGTCGATAGATAACTGCGAGACCTTTCTGATCTCATGTCTCAATCGTCTTTCCCCCACCGATTACAATATTGCCATATTGAGGTGCATGGTTCTTATTATTTTTGAGACGAGTTCCTTGTCAAAAAGGAGCTGGTGATGGTACTTAACCAATAAATAATTTTGTCAGGGCAATTACATTGTTCATACACTTTTAACCAGACTGGACGTGTGTTTTGTTATAGCCAAGATGTTTTGGTCCAACCAGCCCACACGATTCAGGCCTCTATTAGTGATGATCTCCCCCACCACATCGATTTCATTATTCACTATGTTATTTACATTAAAAATAGACAGCAAAGCATGATCAGTATGTGCTCCTATGTATTGTCCCCTTTCCTCCATACTTGTGGGGCATTCCGGCCATCGGAACAGGAGTGGAGCACTTTTGTCAAAAAGCATCAACATTTTTATTTTTGTTCTTCTTTTATTTGTACGCGGGGGCCACAGCACGTGGCCGTAACCCTGCCCTCCTGAGCTTTGCCCCGCGCATCGCTCTTCAGTCCTTTTCTTCACGCGGTCAGTGCCGGACGCACTAGCATCTCCAGGAATTTTTTCTTTTTATTCCCTTTGTCCTTCCTTTCTGCTCTGTTTACACGGTCATCTTGTCCTCCGTCTATGCCGGAGCGTCTGGGATTCGTGTCCTGTTCATAATGCGAGCGCCGTTTCATGAGGGTGGATCCCCACTCTCTTTAGCTGAAGTGTCTAGGCCCAGGATACTGTTTGGACTCCTGCTTGTATTGCAACTCCTTTTCTGTCCGGCCACTCCAGCGTCGTCTTGTCCGGTGGGAGGAGGTGTTTCAACCCGTTCCCCCACCACACTTGTAGCTCTTCATTGATGAGAAAAAGAAACGCCCAGTGAGTGCTTTCCTTTTTAGGGTTCCCCGGCCAGGGGACTCCTACCGGGGGTCTTCCAGGACTGGGAGGGGCTAAGTAGCTCTTCTACCAGGGGTCTAATAGGCACACCGGATTCTTCCGAGGGTCCCCTCAGTGGGCCTGCCAAAACCGGACATTCTTCCGAGGTCCCTCATTTGGGGGCTAAAGTTGGGCCCAGTTCTTTTGTGGCCCTGGGTACCAGGGTTTGCCCTGATGTCTCCGTTTCTCAGGCTTTCCACAGCAGGAGGCCCCTCTTGAGGGAGTTAACCATGCCGGGTTACATCCCAAGGTTCCCCTTCTTGGGGCTAGATCCAATACCGGCACAATTGAGGGATCCTCTTCGAGGGTCCTGGCGGTGAGGTGTATCCCTCAACCTTCCCACGCTGAGGGGCGTGGTGATACCAGTTCTATCGAGGGATCAAAGAAGGCGGTCACGCACCACAGGCCTTCGAGTATCATCTCTGCCGAGGTTCCTCCACCTGAGGCTAATTCTGGGGCAGTCCTTAAGGTGTCCAGGAAACACCCTAGATCTGCCAGTACCAGCTCTGCCGAGGGTCCTTGCCTCAAGGCAAAAATGTCACATAAGGCCCCTGATTCCCCTGGGTAGACCATTGCCTCACTTTCTCCGGTGACGCAGTTCACCTCAGGTGCCGACAAAATGGTGGCCCAACCTCCGCGGACCACAGCGGCCATTTTGACTACCTCTCTTGTGCCAATGTTCACTACGGCTAGTGCTGGGGGGAACTACTTTTGGGGCAGAGCAGCCTTTTCCACGCCATGTGGATAACAAGAACCTGTTCCACCCTTTAATTGATTGGCGTGCTCGGGAACCGCTGCCTCATACAGTCTTGCTCCCTTCTGTTTCTGAACCCCTGATCTATGTGGACCCCATTGGTGGAGGTCCTTTCTGGAAACCATCCTCACTTCATTCATGGGAGTGTGCCCCTTCCGAGCGGTCTCTGCCCACTCCTTCGCCTAGACCTTCGTCCGAGAATGCATTTTTTTGGAAAATATCAGACGCTCATGCATTCTGATCCCATGAAGGTGTACTTTAAGGATCTGTTTAGGGAAATCTATCCTAGACCTCCTGTACCGCCTCCTGCTTCGACAGATCCTACGCAGGCCCTGGTGGTGCCACCCCCCCACCTCTTCCTGCAGGACCTCCTCCACCACTTCCTCCTCTGCCTCCGCTTTCCCTGATAGAAAAGACGTTCGGTGTTCTGCCAAACAACACTTTAGGGCCTGAGGCGCCATGCGCAGTGGATCAGTCTTCTGCTCACACTTCACTGGATGAGGAGCAGGACAGTGATGAGCAGCCCTCTCTATTAGAGCATTTCATAAACGGGTGCTGGACATGATGGCCCTGCTTGACATTCCAGTACCGAGGCTCCCGTTCCATGGGAGGGGCTGCTGTTGGCAACCTTTACTCTATCATCTCAGGAGCACACAGGCCTGTTCCTCCAGAAGGACGTCTTGGCTGAGGCCCGCAAGTTCTGGGAAAAACCTAATTCCGGGCAGCATCTCAACAAGAGGATTGGCGCTCGATACAAGCTTCATACTTCCAAGGACATATCTATGTCAGCTTGTCCGCTTCCATCGTCGACAGTGGTGGCAGCAGCCAGCCTCCAGTCCAAGCCAGCCTCTGCATCCTCCACTGCAGCGGCCCAAATCCTCTTCAAGGAGGAAACATTTCTTGACGCCATTGGTAAGAAAGTATTTTCCAATTTGGTGATCCAACTTCGTCAGGCTAACACTAAGCTTATCCTGGCGGCGGCCAATGTCAAGCTGTGGAGGGAGCTAGCTGATTTCCAGGAATGTATTCCTGCTGATAGGCTCAAGGACTTCAAAGCCGGTTTGTCAGACGCCAGAGTGTTGGCACAGGATCTACTGGAGGCTGCGGCACTCATAGTAGATACCTCCGCTCAAGGCCTTATGGTCAGGGTTGACATCTCCAGCCAAGCGTAGCTCCATGCTACGAAGTTCTCAAAGGAAGTGCAGGCCAAGGGGCTGGATCTTCCTTTTGATGGTAAGGAATTGTTCCATTCCTCCATAGATGAGGAACTCACGAAGAAGGCGAGCTCTCAAACAGCCAAGTCTTTATCGGACCTGGTGAAAACTCCAGCTAAGGCTCCTTATATACAGAGGTCAGGGTCCCAAACTCGGTCCTTCTCTGGATTCAGGGGTTTCCAGGATCGCTGTGCACGTCAATCTGAGGCTCTGGCTGGTGGGCCTGCTGTAAGCAGCAGCGGCAAGGTGGCCGTTTTTTCCCTTGGCCATCAGCCTCCTCTCCATGGACAGGTAGTCTCCCTGCCGCTAAATCATCCAAATGATACTTTTTGTTGTTCGCACAAGACTCTGGTGGGAGGATGAATTTTGTCTTATCTGGAGGTGTGGAAGACCATCACCCAAGACCGATGGGTTTTGTCAATCGCTCGGGCAGGCTTCCCCTTGCCTCTTCTGCCTGTCTCACCCATCAACCCTCTCTTCCAGCAGACTGGGTCGCCCCACCTCCGAGCCGAGGTACAGAAACTTATAGACCTCGGAGCGGTGGAGCCTGTTCCCCTCAGGGAGCAAGGGGAGGGATACTACTCCCGTCTGTTCAGTGCACAAACCCAACCAGGCTGGACTGCACACTATCCTCGATCTTCCCCAGTTGAATCTTTCTCTTCCCCAAGAGAAATTTAAGATGATCAAGCCTTGCCAGATAAAGTCCTCTCTCTGGAAGGGCAACTTGATCAGCGTGGAAGACCTCCAGGATACATACATGCACATTCTGATTTGGAGCCCGCATCGAAAATATCTGCGGTTCTCCGTGGGAGCTGAACACTTCCAGTTTCATGTACTCCCTTTTGGTCTCAGCTTGGCGCCTCGTGTCTTTACGAAGATGATGTTGGTCATCGCAGGTTTCCTCAGACTGCAGGTGGTTCATGTATATCCATACTTAGACGATTGGCTCCAGCGCAGTCCTTGCCCACAGACATTCTTGACCAATCTTCTGTCTCTCCTTCAGCTCCTGTTCCATTTTGGGCTGTCAGTGAATGGGCGGAAATTGTCCATGACGGTCTCTCAAGACCTGATCTGCCTGGGTTTCCGTTGGAATACAGTTTGTACCAAGGTGTTCCTAATGGCGAACAAGTTTCCAGACCTATCGACCAGGTATCTGCTCTTCCTCCAGTCCTCCCATTTGACGGCCTGGTGGTTCCAAAGACTTCTGGTTCACATGGCCTCAATATGACTGCAGATTCACTCAGGCCAGTTATGCATGGGAAATGAACAGCGATGTCCTCTCCAACATTTTCCATCAATGGGGCACTCCAGAGGTGGACCTCTTTGCAACTTCTACAAACAGGAAACTTCGTCTTTATGCATTCAGGGACAGGCTTGGAGCATCCTCCCTGGGAGACGCCCTCGAAATTACATGGGACAACATGAAGGTTCACGCCTTCCCTCCATTGCCACCGATTCATCAGTCACTCTGCAAGCTCAGGACTGCATCAAACTGCACTCTCCTGTTCATAGCTCCTTGGTGGCCAACCAGATTGTTTTTCAGAACTACATCATCTGTCACTTCTTCCCTCAATCAGATTGCCGCTGAGGCCCAACCTTCTTTACCAGAGCGATCACCAGCTCTGGCATTTCTCCTCTCAATTGTTCAGCTTGGCGGCCTGGTGCCCGAGTTCAGATCTTTAGCACAGTTCAATCTGTCCGAAGACAATATGCGCATTATCCAAATGGCCAGGAAACCTTCCATGAGGGCCCAATATAGGAGCAAATGGCTTAGTTTTTGTCACTGGAGCTTAGCTAAAAAGCTCGATCCCAGGCATGTTACGGTCGATACCATTCTATCCTTTGTGTCTCACCTGGCAGCTTCTGGAATTCATGTTCTGTCTTTCAGGACTTATTTATCTGCCATTGCGGTCTACCTGTCCACGGACAGCTGTTCCTTTTCATTGACTAATCCAGTCATCAAAAGGCATTTTGCAGGGCTTCTTCATCTCTTCCTGCTTGTGCGCACTCCTCATCCCAAGTGGGATTTAAATGTGGTCCTCACCGCTTTGGCCATAAGCCGTTTGAACCCATGGCCACTGCTAATCTTAGGTACCCTTCTTGGAAGGTTGCTTTTCTAAATGCAATAACATCTGCAAGGCGAGTAAGGGCTTTCTGTGGAACAGTCGGTTCCTCACTTTACACAAGGATAAAGTTGTGCTTTGCACTCATCCTTCCTTCCTTCCTAAGGTGGTTACTGACTTTTATTTGAACCAATCTATCTCCTTGCAGGTCTTCTTCCCGAACCTGGCATCTGATGCCGAGAGAGTTCTACACAATTTGGACGTCAGGCAAGCCCTGAAGTTTTACCTCGATAGAACGAGTGAACTCAGAAGCTCCTCAGAACTCTGTTACGTTCGGTGACCTTAAAGGAAAGCCAGCTTCGAAAGCATCCATTTCCCGCTGGATTCAGTGAAGAGATTTTCTATCCACCTGTACTACCTCTGGTTGTGCTTGGGAATTTCCCACAGGTATGGAGGAAAGGGGACGGGACGTAGGAGTATAACAGACATACTCACCATAGTGACTATCTTACTCCTAGTCCATACGCCCTGCCGCCGTCCCCTCTAAAAAGTATACACTATTGTTGCTTAAATGGTCTCTGGCCTGGCAATAGAAAAGGACTGAAGGGCGATGCGCGGGGCGGAGCTGAGGAGGGCGGGGTTATGGCCATGTGCTGTGGCCCCACGTAAAAATAAAAGGACAAAAATAAAAAATGTTATGCTTTTTTGACAAAAGTGCTCCGGTCCCGTCCTGATGGACGGAATTTCCCACAAGTTTGGAGGAAAGTTGAGTATGGACTAAGAGTAAGATAGTCACTATGGTGAGTAGCTTTGTTATTTTAAAAAGGTACCCGACATACATTTGGCCATCTCACCAATTCTCTTACTTTCATATAAGTAGTCTATAATGGAGGATTTGTTGGTCATCTTCCAAGTTTGGGCTGGGGGGGACATCACCTGCATTTGTCCCATTCATCATGGTGACCTGTAAATCATTAAAAAACATACCCATTTAATAGCAGTCAGATCGAACTTAGCCTGCTTATTAACATCCATACTATTACAGACACTGTTCTCAGATATCATATACTCAATGCATCTGGAGTTCAGGTCACCGCCAACCAAAACATGGGTGACCTTGCCTCCAGAGGCATATGTAGAGAGCATATTATCTGTCTACTGTCCCCCAGGGGAAGACATATATACTAATTAAGACAATTTGCAAATCCGCCCACAATTCCACATGCACCAGCAGAACATAAGGATTGGGAATAGGCTTTACTAACTATTTTGTCTTGAATTTGTTTGAGCAGAATGTAATTTCCCCTCCACCGCCGCCCACCCAGCCCCCACACTGGAGTGGCCTTTTAGTTCCGTACAGATCGGATTGTAAAAACACACAAAACCATCAAATATGGCACGCCCAATTAGCCATGTTTCTTGGAAAAGGACTAGGTCAGACCCTTAGAGATATCCAAAGGAACCGTTATCAGTAAACAAATGGACAAGGCCACACGTATTCCATGAACCTATAATAACTTTATTATCAGAAATGTTTTGTGGGGGCTGGTAGAAATGAAAGTAGCCATTCTCAATGGTTCTCCACAATGTCCGGTCCACCACATTTCTTGTACATGTGCAGGTAAGCGTTGCTTGATTAATAATTAGGCTAGGGCCTGTTTTTTTCAAATTGGATTCAACAACAAGGTCTATGTCGAAACCCCTCTTCAATAGCGATTGTGCACTATTACTCACCAGCACAGCAACCTATGCATCCCGACAATGGACCTTTTGTGTATGACATTGCCGCCATAGGCCAATTGCTCCACAAATCCAAAATATTTACTCTGCAGGACCTGCAGGGAAGGGAGGTGGTCAAACAATGTAAGTAGAGCTTCTCTGTTCAAGAGACCGTATAAGATTTTGCCAGTAAGCGACAAGCTTCAGTCTCTGTGACCACCACCGCTCTTGTTGAGTCCAACGGGGGCTTTGATATAATTGGCTGAGTTTCTACTGTATCAGGCAATGGCAAGTCAGTCTGACCCTGTATCAGTTTTAACCCCACACTTTGCTCCAGGGGTTCGTCCATACACCCAGCCTCTGACGGAGACATGTGTTCCGCTTTCTTTTCATCCCATCTACTAAGAAGCCATGAGGTCAAATTACCTGCTCTGTTATCTGATCTTCTTAACCTTGTTGCCGCCTTTCTGTGTACTTTTTTTGATAGCAGCACTTTTTTTTCTGCCTATTCGAAGGTATCAGATCCCTAGCCGCCTCCTCGGAGCATGAGTCAAGGTGAGAGATTTGGGCTCTTCTTCCCTTGTTAATTTTCGCCCCTTGTCACCTAGATTTTCTAGAGGGACGAGAATCATCTTGCCTTTCATTAGCCAAAGCTTCAAGCACTTCTACCAAGGTGGAATCCAATGGTAAAGCTTCCTTTGAACTCTCTACTTCAGGAACAGCAATAGGCAAAGATTTCTTTATAGTGTCTCTCTGCACAGCTACATTCGGTTGCGCTGGGGCATTCCAAGACAGCCCTACAGCAATAACTTTATTGTTATCGTTGGCCAACTACAGCAGCTGTGCAAGTTGGGCAGGTTGTTTCGCCGCTTCATTAGAGAGGTTATTCACCCGACTTAAGCTGTGTGTGTGGCTTGCTTCCGCCCCCTTTCTCCTGCGCATTAAAGTAATTAGTCATTTTCTCTCTTCGTTAATAAGTTTGAGTGTTACTAATAAGAACAAAACACATGTAAAGTGTTGATTATATCAATAAAATTGCAGGGCATAATAATGCCATGTTTATTTGATTTGAAATTAAACAGGACGCTGTCCTATAACTTCTGTGTATTTTGTTTGTATTGTGTACCACCAAAGTTTAGATATATCCACTATCTGAATGTCACTATTTATACACAACCTGGGTCACATGTAAGCACTGACACCACTTTTTATCTGCACAGTATATATGGAAAATAGATTTGTTTAGCAAAGCAAACTTTCCAGCAGGTTTTGCCACTTTCTTCATGGATTTTTTTTTTTTAAAAACCCAGGAGAGCACACCTAGCAGATAGCATTCTGTCACAGCCATCCAGCATTTTTGATTGACACAAAGCTTACAAGTAAAGACGTTAATCATGATGGGCTTAATGAGTGGAAGAAAACCAGGTACCAGATTGAATCCGATTTGGTTGGGGAAAGGTGGTGAATATGTAGTAGATATCTATTGAAGAGGTGATGAACTGACAGAAAATAAAGTACAGGCAACTTTATGATCAGAGCAATGGTGTAAAACAGATGGCATGCCAGTTTGGGAAACCATCATGGTTAAACATCCCTAATTTGTGATTACCAATGTACATTTGTCCCGTGAAGGTGGTAATGGTCACTCAAGGAGCTTAGTTTGTAAGGTAGCAAGAGTGATGCAATCAAGGTTAAAAGTATCAATGCGCCTGATCATGGTGAATTAAGTGAGAAACATGTAAATGAGACTGGTGAACTCAAGTGAGAAAGGAAGTACAGTATTCTGGAGAACAAGTGTGCGAGAAGAAGTGTGGTTTTAAAGATGATGTGACCGAGTACCTTTTCTACTGTGTGTTTCACTGTATACTCCCTTAAGATTATAGCATTACTTGTGTCAGGTACCTTATTCCAGTTCGTTTTCTCTAGTAACTCTAATTCTGCGAGCTCGCATTGGTGGTCATTTTCCAAGTCCCTGATTGTAAATGCGAGGCATAAAACCAAGGTGTAAGCCATGTATGCCTTACTTTTACACTTCTGGAGATTGTCATTTAATTTGGAGGTCCACAAAACAGAATGAACGTTTCTGCTGTGCATTACTCCTCGGCCTAGGAATGCCCCCTGGATTATCGCCAGCACGAGATGTTCATGCTGGCATAAAAGCAATGCATTCCTGTGGAATGTTCCTGTTTTAGCAACTGAATTTCATTATAATTGTTGTTCTGTCAAGCGGAAATAGCAGGTGGTATTTTCACTTTTTGCGAAACTGATTGCAAAAACAAAGGAAGCAATTTCGATTTTACCTGTTTTTGCACTCCATTTTGCAAATGAGACAACACCCAACAGCATTTAAGACTGATGTACCAACAATGGCGGTCCCATCCATGCAATTAGCACTTATTGTAAAATCACCTCCATTGTGTCCCATGTCGGCCTACAAAATAGGTACTATGGCCAGACTTGCTAGGCTAATGAGGACTGGTTTGGTGGGCCAATGTTAGCCAGTTTGATATGTTCGTGGGCTGTGCAGAGGGTAGTTTTGGCAATGTACCATGTGCCACAAAGGTTCCCTTGAATCTAATCAAGTAGTTTTGCTGTCGTCGTAAATCACGATTTAGGAATGGGGGACACCTCTTTTGGTGCTTGCCCCTTTCTTATCCCAGTCTGACCCCTTCATCACCCATAATCATCGTGGCATTGAGACATGTTCCAACATCTGGTACCATTTACATGTATCCTCAGCAGCACAAAACCTTTTTGATAATACTGCAGACATCTGCAACGTGTTGCTCTGACCTAGCTACAAAAATTGAGTGGATTTCTTGTTGCCAAAAAAAGATGCTTTGATTGTATGTGGAGCGGGTGTAAATAATTGGATGAAAGAAGTCATCGTATAAATTCTTGCTGAATATTTTATCTCATGAATTTAACCAACATATCATTTTTCATAATCATTTCCATATTTGCAAGATGCAAACAAGTGTGGTGCTAAAATAACGATTAAAACGTTAATATCTAGTCACTACTGGGAAATTAGCATCCATAATTCACAGAAATTAAAGCAAATATTTACTTCCATCCAGAGTAAGTTTGCTTCTTGATGACACTTAGATAATCAGAAACATTGCAGTTCGGCCGATAAGTGGTGAAAGATCGTAGCCTCCTACCTCCACAGTAGTACGTGTTCTCTAATGAAAAGATGCACAGTCTGAACGGCCTGCGAGTGCCTGCAGAACAATGTGACAATGATGTATGTTAATGGCATGCGTGGAATGTACTTCCACGGACGGCACATGCTTAGATGCAGGGAATTTACACCAACTGGGTGCCAGAAATAATGAAAAAATAGGAATGTTTTCAGACTACAATTTCTAATAGAAATATTTTGGAAAAAGGGTCTTCAAAATTGAAACAGTACGACTACCAAAAGAGGACAAGAGGCGTTTGATAAAACTCGAGTAATTTTGGCCTCTGCCCTTCCTATACTCATGTTAAGTGTACACACGCCCTTGCTGTGGAACTGCTGCCTAAATACTATGAAGGCAGGGGCAGATGAATAAAATGTCTCCTTACAACATGCCTGTCACAACAGGTCACGAATATGGCCCTATTACTGATGTGTTTTTGAAGCCCTTTGGCAGTTGGACGTTTTCCCAGCTAATCTGCTTTCATGCGCAGGCCAGAAAGCAAACAAGTAGGCATGCTGAAAGCCTGTTCTGAAAGGAACGAGGTGTAAATTAGCAGGCGATCCACCAGGAAGGGCCAGTCTCTGAGGCTGGATGGCTAACAAAAAGCAACATCGGAACATCCAAGTAATTAGAACTGTTGGGTAATTTCAGGATTGAAATATGTTTATTGTTACTGTGACAAAGTCCGCTGTCCAGACAAGTGGTCGACTGTAAATTGGTCGAAAGACAAATGGTCGACGTAATTTGGTCGAAAACCAAATGGTCAAATTTTTTTTTATTTATATATGTATTTTTTAGGTTTTCGTTTAGGGAAAAAAAGGGTTTTTCGACCAAATGTCTGGTAACCACAAAGTCCACCGCCTAATTATGTGTACTTTCGATGGAGTTACCTGGGGAGCGGGTACCTTCACAAGCTAGAGGATGATTGGCCCGGTAGAAGTATCGGGACAATCCCCTCCTGGCCATCACCCGCTTAGCCCCATCCATGTCGTGGGGAGCAGTGAGAGAGAATGCCACAGTGATACTGGCCGTTAATGCCACCTCCAAGGGGTCCCTGGCTCAGGAAAGGTCAATGATTCGTCCCTTTCCAGCAGCCCTGTGACCCACGGGCCAAGCAACACTCCCCCTTTCTCTAAAGCTGCTATCTAGCTATACTGTGCTTTTAAGAAGCAGATTGTGAGTGGCGCCCGAGCAACAGTGTATAATGCGTGAAGAATCCCTGAGGGCACACAGACATTAGGAGTCAACTGAGGATTCATGCATGACACCTTTCACAGGCTCCTGCAGTCCTTGTGAGTTCGCAAAAGTCTCCTGTGTATGTTATGTTATGTTAGGCGAATTTATAAAGCGCACATACACCCAAGGGCACCATGGCGCTGTGTAGCCCGCAGAGCAAGTTCATGAAAGACCACAGACGGCTCTGACAGAACTGACAGCCTCACTCTGTGAGAGGAGCCATCACCAGGGAGGAGACAAGTAAGGAGGAGTTTGGTGGAAACAAAGAAGTGGTGGTAAAGGAAAGTAGGGCAGGAGGTGGTGAAAAACCTTTGGAGATGGCCAAAGGAATCAAGCAGGAGGTGAAAGAGAAAGAGGAAATAGAGGTTGATTGGGGATCATCATATGTAGACGGAGTGTGGCGATAAGGATTAAACCAGTGGGATCGGGAGTTGATTGGAGAAGAACAGCAGCGGCGGTTGGACAGAGTTTATGAAGGGTGGAGGAGGCCAGTCGGCTCCAAGACAAGGGGTAGGGAAAAGACCCTGATCCACAGGGACAGGTACCATTGTGGGAGCAGGTACGAGAGTGTGGCACAGCATCAAGGAGGGCCAGGACCAGCATAGAAAGACATCCGGGAGGGGAGACTCTCAGGCTCTAGGAAATATGGGAACCTTCTTTGGGCCTCCGAGAAAGCTAGGGCTAGTCCATGCTTCTCACCTTTACTTAATGCTCCTGGAGAAGCTATCAAAGATTTTGAATAAAACACCTGATTGCCTACAAGAGTACTTTGATTCCTCAAGACCAAACCAGGATCTTAGGCCCGAGAGACTTGTAGAAAGATGAGAGGGGCTGGGGAACCAGTATAACTGATGCACTGGTAAAGGGAAAAGAGATTGTGTTGCACTGTGTCCTGCTATTCAGGGCACCTTTGGACCTGTGCAATTGAAAATCATTCAATGAAAAGAATCAGAATAGCCATAAAGAGCTTAACAAAATTAAAGGCTCAATGTGATGTTGAATACGTCCAACCGGACACAGTCAAGGTACACTCGGGCATAAAAAAAAAAGGTTCTGAAATGTGTACAGTATCCTGATTGACCAAAACACTGCACTGATCCAAAATGAATGTCAGGTATTGGTCTGTTGACTCAACTTCATTTAGGAGGCAGGCCTGAGCATAAAGAATATATTACTGGTCATATTTCCTGATCTCCCTTGTCCATGAGACGTGGTGAGGGCCTGTACTAGGTGTAGCCAATGAAATTTCCTTGGATGGGTGAGGTGGAGGCCAAAACAAAAGAAGTGAATATTTTGAGAGGGATGGACATCCGAGTCTCACTCTCAAAGTCACCTTCTCCTTGCAACAAAAAAAAAACAAGTAGGGATGTGTAATATATGTTAGGCAGAATCCTGTGCAGTTCCATTAGGGAGCACTACAGAAGATGAAGACTATAGGTATATGCAATAAATCCTCTTTGGTATCAGTCTGTACCACAAAGATTTAGTTGGCAGCTGTGGCTGAGCAGTCAGACTTATCTCAAGAGGGAGATGAGCAGTATTCAGGGTTTACACATTAGGACTACAATACTATGGAACAAGGAAACACTGAACAAAGCTTTGTATCAAAAAGAATATATATATTTATTTTACACACTCTGATGTTCACACACAAATCACTATTATAAACAAGTTAAATCAGTCAAGAAAAGTATACACAACTCCCTAATTAAATTGTAGACAAGTTTGAGCAAGAGTAAAAACTGAGCAAAACGGCACAGTGAAAACCAAGCAGAAATACCACTCTAACCATTTCTCAAAAGGGAGGGAAAGGCCAAGTTATACAGGAATATACTCTTAAACACACCAGCAACACTTCCCAAGAAGATTGTGAACAAGTTAGGCAAGGCAGTTTGTTTGTTTGTTTGTTTATTCATTTAGTATGGTGCGCAAAACCCATAGGTAACAGGGCGCAACAGAGAGCAGGAAGATAAGAATGCATAAAAACTTAGTTACAAGGTAAGGCACAATTAAGTATAAGGCAGAAACATTTCATTTCGTAGAATCTGGTGAAATGGCATATATACATATATACATACAGTAGGTTACATTTCAGCTGGTCATTAAGGGAATGTACATATGTACAGTCAGGTTGGCCAAGGTCTGTTGGTGTGGGTCAGGTTGGCTAAGGTCTGTTGGTGTGGGAGTGCTCGGTTCAATCATGGGGGTCGTTGGATCGTAACCAGGTGAGAGTATTTCATCTGAAGCTGTGGTAGGATTGGTCTGTTCTAATGTTGAGTTGGAGAGCCTTCCAATGTTGTGCTGCCATGAGAGGGAAGCTGCTACCGCCCGTTTTCTTTTGTTTGAATTTGGGTACCTGTAGGCAGTAAGAGTTAATGGATCTGGTGGGGCGGGTGGAGGTTCTTTTTACAATTCTGGTTGCGAGATGGGGGGGCTGCGTTGTTTAGGCATTTGAAGGTGAGTGATGCCGTTTTGAGTGATATGCAGTCACAGATTTTGAGCCATTTGTGTTCTCTTCTTTTGTTAGAAATGTGTTCCTTGGAAGGTAGGTTAAGGGCTGCTCTAAGTGCATTGTTTTGCAGTGTTTGAAGTTTGTTGATTATGTAATTGTTGGCTCCTAGGTACATGGAATTACAATAATCAAGTCTGGAGAGTATTAGGGCATTGGAGATGATGATGCAGCTGGCTTGGGTGAGGAATCCTCTGCTTGCCCTTATAAGCTTGCATGTGTAGGCAGTAGAGGATGCTAGTGAGGTTACTTGTTTTTTTAGTGACAGGGCTGAGTCAAGGTGGAAACCAAGAGTTTTCACAGTTTTGGCAACTGTGGTGGTGTTGCCATCAATGTTGAATGCCTTGTAGTCGGAGCTGAGTTTTTTTAGGTTGGCGTTAGAGCCGAGGAGCAGGATTTCGGTTTTTTCATCATTCAGGCAAAGTCCGTGTGTCGCCATCCATGCCTGAATGATGAGGTATATTTTGTTTACCAAGGCTGTATCTGAATTGAAGTTGCCCGAAAGGGGTATGAGGATCTGGGTGTCGTATGCATAGTTGGTGTATATAACACCCAGTCTGTCCAACTTGTCAAATAGGGGCTTGGTAAAGATGTTGTTGAGGGCTGGGGAGACGCAGGAGCCCTGTGGTACACCGCAGGTTATTTTGATGGGGACTGCTGAGGCTTGAGATGAGAAGACTCTCATAGTTCGATTGTCCAAAAATGATTGGATCCAGGCTATGGCCTCATTTGAAAAGTAGGCAGCTGAGGCCAGGTGTTCGCACAGGACTGTGTGATCTACCAGGTAGAAGGCTGCCGATAGATCGAGGAGGAGTAGCATGGCGGCGTTTCCTTTGTCATTGATCTCATTGATCTGGGTTTTAAGATCAATTAAGGCTGTCTCTGTGACGTGCTGCGGTCTGAATCCGGATTGGCGGGTACTTAGGAGTTTGTGAGTTTCAAGATATTGCTGGATTTGTAGGTATGCTACTCTGTCTATTATCTTTAGCAGGAATGGCACCGTGGTGATGGGCCTGCAATTAGTGGGAATAGTGGGGTCTGGGGTTTGCTTCTTGAGGAGAGGCAGAACCCAGGATTCTTTGAGATTGCTTGGTATGGTGTTGGAGGAGAAGGATGCGTTGATCAGTTTGGTTATGAAGGGAGCTAAATCCCTGGCTGCGTCCTTTATTATCTGGGGCGGGCAGTTGTCGCCTTTGCAGTTGGAAGGTTTGAGTGAGGCGATAACCCTTTCTGTTTCTAAAATGGAGATTTTAGTGAATTTGAAGGGATTCGGGTCTGATGGTTTAGCTATTTTGGCATGGTTTCTAGGAGGTGATTCGTTGGTGGTTAGAGAGTCTTTTTTTAAGGCGATTTTAGTGTGGAGAGTTTTGATTTTGTTAGTTAGTGCGAGTTGGACGCTGGTGCACCATTGTTTGTCTTTAGTTATGTTATCTGGTGGGGGTATGGGGGATTCCAATTCCCTTAGGATTGTAAATAGTTCCCTGGTGTTTGAGCTTGATTTTTCGATTCTTTCATTGAATAGGTTCTTTTTGGTGAGTAGGATTTCTTTTTTGTAGTTATTTGCGAAAAGTTTAAGTTGTAGTTTGTTCTCTTCTGTGGGGGTATTACGCCATTGAGTTTCTAGTTTCCTGGCAGTACTTTAGCATGTGCAATACTTAGTTGAAAAGTTTAAAAGTGGGAAGGAAAAGGTGGTTATACGAATTAGGTGCACCAACACATTTCTAGGTGAGAAGCAATCTAGAGAAGGCAGTTGTAACAGATTTAACCAGAGTCAATAGGCTTGTGCCAGAGTCAGTGGTACATGGCAAAGTGCCTAGGAGCAAAATGTTCTAGTAGCTACAGTCAAGTCTTTGTTTAACGATTCGAAAAGGTCGGTTGCAGAAGGTGAAAGACAAAGTTAGATGATAGGGGCGACCGACCCAGTAGGTAAGTAAAGGATTTAAAACACCTTTAGCAGTACCTAACGAAACGGGAGGCCTGGCGGAACAATGTGCCTTAAAAGTGGAAGAGGCTCCTGCGGTGGCGGTAGTTCCTGGCAGTTCCTGCAGGTCGGGAGATCCAGCAGAGGAAGAGAGGCTCTCGTCGTGGAGGAAGGTTGGAGTTACTGCACTGCCCAGAGATGAAACCAGCCGCGGTCCTGCCAAAATGAATAAAAGGTACGTTCCTTTAAATCGTGGTCCGGGTGGACGGGGGCCTGGCTATCCGGTCTCCTAGTGCTTGGCACTGGCAATTCGACCAAGGCAGGTTCTGGAAGGCGATTGACGAACTAGTTGGCCCCACCAGCTCAAGGGAAGAAGAATCTTGCAGGTGAAGATCTTCTCGAGTCGTTGGAGAAAAGTGGTGTGGATCTGCAGCAGGGCTTCATCTGTGGTTCAGTCGTTGTAGATGTATGTGGCTTCTCTCCTCTTTGGCTTCTTAGTTCCAGTGGCGACGTCTTGTCCTCCAGTCCTCAGGACCCTGCTTTTATGCAGCAAGACCCCCATTCATACAGCCTAGCTGTCACTCACAGAGTCGGATGGCTCTCCTGGCGGGAGAACCCCCCCAGCCTATCAGGGCAGAGTGCGACTTGGGTTGCGTAGGAAACCCTGTCCAGGGTGCCCATTCCCCCTCCCACACATCCTGTCTACCCCCAACTCAGTGGCGCAGAGAGGAGGGCTTCTGTGCAGAAGCCCGCCAAAAGACGAACAAAGGATCCCCGACCTGGGTTAGGTCTATAGAGAAAGACACGAGAAAGAAATTAAACCAAAGTTCTGGCAATAAAAACCTACCGGAGTAAAGTTAATATTCAAATAAACCGGCGGTATGTTAGATGCTGTCAGTAAAATGGTAGCCTCGAACAATGGGAAAATCCCATAGGGAAATATTTGCAGTCGAATATTCACGGTAGTAACCACTGCCACCAGCCAGAAACTTTTGAGAGAGGGACTGTACGGTACCCCCTCGAAAATGAACAATAGGGAAAAACTATTAACCCTTCCCAGTACCTCCATAGTAAGATGGGTTATACTGGTTTTGTTCATAACAATTGACTAGTAAAGTCAATGGGGACTTTACATGCCCTTGGAGACAGTAGTCAGTCCCAGGGTATGTAGTCTATGTTTGGGGGTCGCTACGACACCCCTGTGGTACGGCACGGAGGGTGCTGTGTACCACACATGTAAAAAGATGATTCCTATGAGGGTGAGACAAACCTCATAGACCATAAGCACACAAGATAGCCTAAAACACACACTAGCAATCTGCCTAAGAGTGGGGGAAAAAGGGTCTCACTCTTAGCAGGAGAAAAAAATAAACCCTTCAAATCCAGAAAAGCTGCTGGGGGACTCTGTAGGTAAGGGAAATTAGCCATAAAATGAGAATTCTCCCTAACAATAGATAATGCCTGGTGCTCACTCACCCACTCCGTGGAAGTGATGGCTACCAGGAAAATCACAGGTGAGCAATCTAAATGAAAATAAATATAGGGGATAAAGGGCACCCATCAAGAAACTGAACTCTAAATTCAAGTCCTATGCAGGTACAACAAACTGGAGCGGGGGAAACTGATTGCACAGTATCCACAAAAACTGCATAACAGTGGGGGATCATGGAGAAAGAGCCTTGCTCAGTTCTTCTTTATACTTTATAGGATTTGTAGTGCGCAGCAATGGACCCGGAAGCATAATGACGTGGACAGTAAACAAAACAAACACTTGTACAAATAACTAGGACATGTCAGAACCAAGGGGTGTCGTGGGACAGGTTAGGCCGGAGCTTAGGCAAACAGCCAGGTCTTTAGCTTTTTCTTGAAAGGCTCTAATTGCTGTTCAAGCCTTAGGTCCAGAGGAAGGTTGTTCCAGGAGGCAGCAGCCGCCACTCCAAAGGCTCCCTTTTCTGCCCTTTTAGTTCTGCTCCTGAGGATCGTCAACATTTTGAGCTTGTTAGATCCAAGCATTCTGGTAGGGGTTTTATATATTATCAGATCCCCAGAAGACACTTAAAAGTGATCGTAAGGAGGCGAAAACGAATTCTAGCCTCCACAGGGAGCTCTTCTTGCCGCTGAGACGTGATCACAACTCGCCAGGCCCACAGCAACCCTTACGGCCCGTTTTGGATCACTTGTAATCGATTGGTTTCGGCTTTACTAATGCCAGACAGGAGACTATAACAGTAGACCATTGTAGCACCTATTATGGCTCTTGCTAGTGTTTCAGCATTGGCCTGAGAAATAAGGGGACGCAAATGAGAGAAGAGTGAGATAATAAGCTGCCCCAGACACCACACTCCGCATGTAGGCTTTCATAGAAAGATGCTGGTCTAGGATAACCCCAAGGGATTTCACTTTCTTGAGTGTGTGAATTTCCACATTGCCTAGACGGAGACTACCGTAAACAGGATACTGCTTAGCGAGTATGCTAGGGGACCCTACAATCATGAGCTCAGTCTTTGACCTATTCAGAGCTCGCCCATTCGTGGCCGTCCAATTTTCTATATTTGTATAGGCTTTTAATCAGTCTGGCTTCATCTAATGCATGAGACCCTTCCAGTGGGATGACGCACTGGGTATCATCTGCAAAATTGGTGAACCAGATCCCTTCCTGGTCCAACACAGCAAACGATGGAACAGTGAATACATTATAGAAACAGGGTGATAGGCTGGCTCCCTGTGGTATCCCAAATTCTGTCTGTATTGCGGCTGCTTCCACACTTTCTGAGCAGACGCAGCTTAGCCTGTTTTGGAGAAATTATGCTACCCAGCGAGAAGCTGCAGAGGAAAAAAAGGCCACTTCTTCGAGCCTGGTGATCAGCAAATTGTGGTCGGCCAGGCCGAAAGCGGCGGAGAGATCTAAAAGCATAAGCATGGAGGCCGAGCCTTTATCGATTCTTGAGAGAAGCCTTGATTTTAGTTCCAACATAGCCGTCTCAGTGCTTTGCATGGCCCTAAAGCCTGATTGTCTACAGTTGAGAATAGGAAAAGTGTTGAGGTGGAGGGCTACCTGATTATAGGCAACCCTGTCCAAAATCTTCAGCAGAAATGTGGTATTGGTTATGGACCTATAGTTCAATGAATCTTCCCTTTGAAGGGCGGGATTCTTTAATAGCAGTGTAACCCAAGACCGTTTGAGACCATCAGGCACGATGCCCTCTCTGAATGATGCGTTGACAAACTGAAGTATAGCATCAAGGAGAGGGAGGGAGGACAGGTTTTGATGATAAGGGGAGAGTATGGGTCCCCTTTGCAGATAGTGGTCTTAAGAAGCCCAACCACTTTTGTCAACTCCTCCAGGGAAATCAGAGTGAATTCTGGTACTGTGGGGCATCTATTAAATTCATTATGGCATGGGGTGCTGGCCACCTTGGCATCAGTGAGTTTTTTACCCAGGATATTGGCCTTGATGCCCTGAAGCTTCACGCCCATCACATCCTGGATCCCTTGACACCAGGCCGTGTCTTTTACTACTGTGTCCGGGTCAGGGGCTGCGGAGGACTCTAGCTCCTTGAGGATTTTAAAGAGTTATTTTGTCTCTAATTTGGTCCCAACAATCATATCATTAAAGGAATTCTTTTTTGCCTCCAGTAAGGCTGTTGCTTTGGCGGCCATTTTATATACTGATAAGGAACTAGGGGAGGGATTTGCTTTCCATCTGTAGTAGAGCTTGAGCATACAGGATTTGAGTCTGTGAAGGGCAGGCGTAAACCATGTCTTATTCTTCGGCAGCACTCTTCTATTCCTCAATTTTTCTGGGGCCAGAAGATTAGTGATGTCCGCGTGGCTTCACTGCTGAGCAACCGAAGCCTCCTTACACCGATCCTCTTCTACTAAGGCCCCTGTTTGCACCCTGCACACGCTATCATCGCTGCAGCAGCACACCACGGAGGGCAGGAGCCCCAGCCTCTGGAGCCCAGGAGCACACCACGGAGGGCAGGAGCCCCAGCCTCTGGAGCCCAGGAGCGGCTCCAACTCTACACGGAGCAGCTGTGCCCCGGATTGCCAGGCCACCCCGAAATCCTCAAGGGTGAGGTCTTTCCACCCACACCAGACAGGTATGCGCCGCACGCCGATGTCCACCCGAAGCGCACCGCATCCAGTGAATCGCCTGACCCTGGCCGATTCTTCCGCCTGACTTAGCAATGGCGGGCGCATCGCGGCACCAGAGCAAGGCTCTGACCGCATGGCTTCGCTGCTGAGCAACCGAAGCCTCCTTACACCGATCCTCTTCTGCCGGCAAGCGGAAATGCCAGCCTCACAACAAAGGCCCATACTAAGGCCCCTGTTTGCCCCCTGTTGCACGCTGGAGCGCGCTACTCTGCCCGTGCTCATACTTGCAGTATGCCCTCTATGCCAACATCTCAACTGAAGGCCGGAGGAGTAGGAGATCCCGCCATCCATTGCAGGAGTAGCAGGTTTCAGGATCGTTGGCTACGAGCCCTGCCAGATGCAAGGTAGGCCATATGCCCCCCCTAGTTGTACTCCAGATCCCAGCCACTTGCCTGTTTTTTCTCACTTCTAGAGTGCTCGGGCACACATATGGGCCCTCACTAGCATACGGCATCCAGCCTGGTTACCACTGCCACATGTAGAAATAGTACATGTACCTCAACTTGCCGGCTCGTGCACTACAGACTCGCTCTCTGACACACTACTACTGGTCTCACACCTATACAATGGTCGCAAATAGACCCCATTGATCTGTACTGTGCCCTATGGTCGCTAATAGACCACATTTGACTTGCATTGTGACCTATGGTCGCTAATAGACCACATTTGACTTGCATTGTGCCCTATGGTCGCTATTAGACCACATTTGACTTGCATTGTGCCCTATGGTCGCTATTAGACCACATCTGACTTGCATTGTGCCCTATGGTCGCTAATAGACCACATTTGATCTGTATCGTACCCTATGGTCGCTAATAGACCACATTTGACTTGCATTGTGCCCTATGGTCGCTATTAGACTACATTTGAGTTGCATTGTGCCCTATGGTCGCTATTAGACCACATTTGACTTGCATTGTGCCCTATGGTCGCTATTAGACCACATTTGACTTGCATTGTGCCCTATGGTCGCTAATAGACCACATTTGATCTGCATCGTACCCTATGGTCGCTAATAGACCACATTTGACTTGCATTGTGCCCTATGGTCGCTATTAGTCCACATTTGACTTGCATTGTGCCCTATGGTCGCTATTAGACCACATTTGACTTGCATTGTGCCCTATGGTCGCTAATAGACCATATTTGACTTGCATTGTGCCCTATGGTCGCTAATAGACCACATTTGACTTGCATTGTGCCCTATGGTCACTATTAGACCACATTTGACTTGCATTGTGCCCTATGGTCGCTAATAGACCACACCTGATCTGTATCGTGCCCTATGGTCGCAAATAGACCACATTTGACTTGCATTGTGCCCTATGGTCGCTATTGGACCACTTTTGACTTGCATTGTGCCCTATGGTCGCTAATAGACCACACCTGATCTGTATTGTGCCCTATGGTCGCAAATAGACCACACTTGATCCTTCTAATAGACCACACCTGATCTGTATCGTGCCCTATGGTCGCAAATAGACCACACTTGATCCTTATTGTGCCCCTTGGTCGCTAATAGACCACATTTGACTTGCACTGTGCCCTTGTGCCTTGGCACTGTACCTAGCAGGACAGTTGCATCTAGCCTGCCTGTTCTTGGCCATTCCAAATTGCTACTGAAACTGTACCTAGCCTGATAGTTGCATCTAACCTGTCTAGTCTTAGCCACCTCAATTGCCACTGAAACTATACCTAACTGACTATTACTCAGCCATTTAGCATGTACACCCTGGGTCTTCCCTAGAGGTCACCCTGGCTACCATTGTATATCGCCCTCCTCATCACATTAGGAATACAACCACTTAAAATAAGCACCAAAGTTAACATTCTGAGTCTTCGCACCACGTCCTATTCCACCCATCGCACCTGCCCTATCATGTTCAACACACAACAACCCAATACTGGACTTAAAATGACCCACTATCCAGATAGCACCACTCTACAAAGGGCATGCAACACTACAGACAGAAACCTAAGACTACGTGCTCGCCTGTCCAAACTGCATGAGCTACCAGCCAAGAAAGCTGAACTACTAAAATTCCAAAATAAAATACAGTTACCCTTGAAGGGTATTGCAGAACCCACCAGGAAACAGGCCAAGCCCAACAGACCCAGAATAAACAACTCCAAACAGACAACCAAAGGTAGTCATAACACCATCTGCCCTAACTTAGCAGACCACAAACCATATCTCAAAGGTGCACTTATAAACGCCAGGTCGCTAGTCGCACACGCCACTGAGATCTCAGATATCATTGCCACAGACAACCTAGACTTTTTGGCCATCTCAGAATCCTGGCTACATGATGCGGCTGGCCCAGCCTTATCACTAGCAGTCCCAGACAACTATACAATCCTACGTGCGGACAGACTTACCTCCCGAGGCGGAGGTCTAGCAATCATAGCTAAAACTAGCCTGGACATGAGGATCATCACTACTACCACTATTCAATCCTGTGAATGCCTCACGGTCAAAATAGCCATCGCCAACTCCCAAACCCTAAACATCATCCCCATCTACAGACCACCAGGTCCTATCGGAACCTTCGCTGAGGACATCTCGACATCCTTGTCCAATAACGTAAAAAATACATCCCAAACAATAGTGCTAGGAGACTTTAATCTAGGCTATAATGACAATAAGGACACCCAATCGACAGCGATTGCTCTGACCTTGAAAGAGCTGGGATTATCCCAAAAAGTTGAATTACCCACCCACAACAAAGGTCGCATCCTTGATTGGATAGCAGAACATAATTGCAAAGTAAATATTACGGATTCTGTACCGCAGATCTGGACTGACCACCACCTGCTATTATTCACAGAGACAACCAACCGGGCCACTGCCCCGTCCTCACCCGCCCCACCTCTGCCAACGAGAAATAAAAAACTAATGACAGCAGAAAACCTGATGCCCGTTATAATACCTAAATTGAACTCACTACCTGACAGCATGGATCCTAATCTGTTAGTTGAACATTATAATGTAGCCATGACCTCAGCCCTGGATCACATAGCCCCGCTCAAACTAAGAAATAGCAAACCAAAAAAACACCTCAATTCTTGGTTCACGCCGCATCTAAAAAATCTCAGGCTGGCCAAAAGAAAACTTGAAACTATTTGGAGACTCTCCCCATCAGTCAAAAATAAATTCAACCTCTCCAAAACCTCCTCCCAATACAAGAAAGAAATACTATTAGCCAAACAAGAAACCTACAATACTAGAATATCCAACTCAAAATCCAGTGTCAAAGAACTGTTCAGCATTCTAAAAGAACTGGAAACACCCGTTGTACCCCAAGAAAACTGCACCAAGGATAAAAAATGGTGCTCTAGCATACAACTTGGTTTAACAAACAAAGTAGCTAATCTACAGACCAAAATTGCCATCAAGAAGGCATCGCTAACACCACACATCCCTCAGAGCTCAGCGCCACCGCCACAGCCTAAGACGGGAGCCCGATTTTGTTTTTCTAAGGTATCGATCATAGAGGTAGAAAAGGTCATCCTGGGACTTAAACCGTCCAACTGTATAGGTGACCAATGCCCAGCACAACTCATCAAGGATGCTGCGAGAGAACTATCGCCATTTATAACCAAACTAATCAACTCCTCCTTTACCTCAGGTTCAGTACCGATCAACCTAAAAGAGTCCTGGGTACTGCCACTACTAAAGAAACAAACCCTTGACCCTGCCATTCCGACTAACTTCAGGCCCATCACGACTGTGCCCTTTCTTCTAAAAATTTTAGATAAAGTGGCTTACCTGCAAATTCAAAACTTCCTAGAGTCTAACCACCTACTTGGAACCCGTCAATCAGGATTCCGCCCGCAACATGGGACCGAGACAGCGTTAATAGACCTTAAGATCCAAATAGATGATTGCAGAGACAATGGCCAAGCGGCCTACTTCTCCTCCTGGACCTATCAGCGGCATTCGACTTAGTGGACCACACAGTCCTCTGTAGTCACCTCGACTCGGCAGCCCACTTCTCAAAAGAGACCATAATTTGGATCAAGTCATTCCTGAGTAATCGGACCATGAGAGTCTTCGCTCCATCAGCCTCAGCAGATCCAATTCTCATAACATGCGGTGTTCCACAAGGGTCTTGTGTGTCACCCACCCTCTACAATGTCTTCACGAAGCCCCTCTTTGATGAAATGGATCATCTGGGTATCGCCTACACCAACTACGCAGACGATACCCAGATCCTCCTCCCGCTCTCAGGAGATTACACCAGGGACCTGGCCCTAGTGAACAGGATATATAGCATCGTTCAGGCATGGATGGCCACACACGGTTTATGCCTGAACGATGATAAAGCTGAGCTTATCATCCTGGGCACCACTACCCATATATCCAAACTCAACCCTGATTATGACAACTTCATTATCAATGGGAATAACATAAAAGTAGCTAACGAAGTAAAAACCTTAGGATTCTACCTAGACGCCACCATGAACTTTACCAAACAAGTTAACTCTCTAGCTTCTGCCACAGCATACACATGCAAACTTATCAGAGCGAGCAAACAATTCCTCTCTACAGATAGTTGCATTACAGTTGCCAGAGCCTTGATACTATCCAAATTAGACTATTGTAATGGACTTTACATTGGAGCAAATAAACAGACCATCCACAAAATTCAAGTGCCCCAGAACAATGCCTTGAGAGCAGCACTCAAGATTAATAGAAATGAGCATATATCTTCTACAAGAAGAGAATACAAATGGCTTTCCACCATAGACAAAATTCATCTCAAAATCGTTTCCCTCACCCACAAATGTATCAATAACAAAGCTCCACCTTACCTCATGGACAGATTACGTAAAAGAACTTCTTCCAGACCTACCAGAATAGCCAACGCAAACTGCCTCCAAGTTCCGCGTTTCAAACTTGCCACTATAGGAGGAAATAGCTTCCCGGTCAAGGCTGCGCAGTTATGGAACTCCCTCCCCCATGACGTCAGAGAACCTCAGCCTTTCGCAAAATTTAGACTTCACCTCACTAGGTGGCTGAGAGCCAATGACAGCTAACTACTCCACTTGTCACATTGTACATAACTGTATATAACTATATATTACGTGAACAGGACCATACAGGAGCATGCTCCTTGCTCCCCTGTTCTTGACCTCTCCCTGTTCATATCTGCTTAATGTAATATTGCTGATGTCTATGTCTACACTTCCTGCCTTTTCCTTGTACTTGCAATTAGCCGAGCATATCTGTAACCAAGCTCAGCGTATCTCTGTACCTTCATCTGATTTTTATGTATCTGTAACTAAGTTGAGCATATCCTTGTCTGTTTGCGCCCTGATACTCCAGGGTATGGCGCGCCATACAAATAATAAACTAAACTAAACTTTGACATGCTCTGTACTGGACAAGAGGGGTTCAGGGGGAGTGAATGGCATTCCTCAACAATGGGTTGATTTTCTCCAGTGTGAGGAGGCATGAATTTCTACCCTTGGTAGCGATTACATCTTTACTTCTAATCTTAATTGGCAAGGTTGATAGGATAACAAAATGAATGAATTAATTATCTGACCAGGAGCAAGGGGTAGCCTGTAAATCCTTAATGGATACGTTGGTAGCAGCAAGAGTATGGCCTAGGCGATGTGAGGGGTGGCGATTGTATTGGTCCAGGCCCAAGTTAGCCAAGGCTGTCTCCAATTCTATTCCCACATGATCCTCCTGATGGCCTAGCCAATAATTGAAGTCACCCATGATAATGAAGCTGGAGCATGGTTTTAAACAAGGCACTAGATGGTTAGACAATGCATGCCTGAAGTCTTTTGCAAGAGTGGGAGGCCTATAGATCACTAGTAAGTTAAGGGTGGGCTCGGCATTGAATCCGATTTTAACCTGGATGGACTCAATGCCTTCCATAATGGTCCCTTTTTGTTCCCAGATTGTCAAATGGGATTTAAAGATCAGAGCCGCCCCTCCCCGTACCCCCACCCTTCTCAACCCTCAACATGGAGTATCCCGCAGGAATAGCCAGGTTGGGTGCGGGGCCCGCAGCCTTATGAGCCCACGTCTCTGTGAAGGTGCAAATGTCCATGTCAGCATTTTCTATATGTAGTGCTATCTCAACAGCATGTTTTAACATAGATCGAGTGTTAAGTAACATACAAGACAATTTATGAATGGGAAGAACAAAACGAGAGTCTTTAATAATTTTAGCAGTCTCTGGCAAGGCTGATGTAAAGCAGGAGTCGAGCAGCAGGGATGGGGCAGGGTCAGAGCTGGCTGTGGCCTGTGAAAATGCCCCTCCACCCGGACCCGGAATGGATGAGTGCAAGGTGAAACATGCCTTGGCGTTAACGGTATTAATACAGCATGCACCCAATGTGGGAGATGGTTCCAAGCTACGGCTCACATCAGGGTTATGACCGCTAATACTAGAGCGGCGCTCGGCCATTAAGGGGGATATAGTGCAAACATTAGGGGGTCCCACGAACAACTCACTGCTATTTGCTGAGAGTTGTTTGATTAGTGCTTGTTCTCGTGTAACAGACTGAATTTTTGCTGCATCAATGGGTGCCAAGACATCCAGTATACCCATCGTAGTACTGCATGAGATGCTGTGTGGTAAGATGCGCAAGAAGCAGAAAATGAGAGCCTGATCCTAGCATTTGACGCAGACTGGCACAGACTGGCTTAACCCATCCACGCAGGCGCGTGCAGGGTAGAAATTAAACCCTGATTCAAATCGCCTCATGAAGGGATTCAGACACAATAAAAATATAACAGCGTTTCTAAAAGAGAATAGTAACTAAAATGGAGCACAATTAAAATACAAATGCTAAAACATATAAAAATTGCAAGGAAATTCTGTCACGCAAATAAAATAAATCTCTGGGGAGCGCGGCCAACTGAAGCCTATTTATATTCCTGGCAGACTGGCTTTAACCCTTCTGGAAAAAAGCACGTCCGGGAACCGCTACTCCTCCTGGGTAGTGTAGTTCCTGCTATATATAATATAAGTACTCCATTTCTTGGTTCCCTATCATGCTGGTTCTGCTTCAGAATGCCTATTTTGATTCCCAGTGGAGGCTCCGATCTGCCCTGCTCTTATAGCATCAACAATGATTTCTCTACAGCGGATGACTTAGAAGTTGAATTAAATATAATTCATGCCAACCAATCGTCTTGGAGGCATGCAAGCATTGCTGGGTATGCATTTGAACCTAGTGTACTACTAGAAGGGTGTTACCATGTGCAGGAAACAGCTGCTATATTTTTGAGCGTGTTTGATGGCTTCAAGTTGGGTTCTTCGGAATTGGCACTCCATCTGCAGTGAGCAGTGATTAAAGCATTTAGAGACCCAGTATCAATTTTTGAAGTACGTCAAGCTATTCATGGATACTATTATATCCGCAACCCTCATGAAACCATTGATTCCTTAATGGACTTTTTGCTGATAAACGCTCACACCAGAAAAAATATAACCCGCTAGGGAAAAAGGCCCAATATGCTCTTGCAAGTGAAACAAGTATTTGTCTCTGCAAAGATAGGTGCATCAGCAAAGAACTCTGCTGCCAATGGAACGTTCTGCCAAAAAGTGTACAGGCAGAATCTTATAAGGAGACACAGCCTCATAGGTGATGTCATCGTAAACAGTGAAATCCCACATAGCTGCTTGGTGTGACCCTATACATTACCGACCTGCTCCATAGGGGATGCCAGGTCATTGGTCCCTGCCAAGTCCGTCCGTCTTCCATCACCTGGGTTCTGCTGGGCTCATCGTCTCCAAGGAAACAAGGCAGCAGAAGCAATTAGCTACATTTGTGAACAATGCTACTGTATCATTATACAGTGCACCTGGCAGGCTCAAGGACTGGCACAGGGGGAATCTTGAGGTCACACCGACCCACACACACTTCATTAATTCTGATCGCCTCATCAGCTCCCAAAGCTTCCACCCACACTTTTGAACTATAATATATCCCTCCCTGTACCTCGCACTACAAACCATGTCATTATAAAATAAAGGTGGGACGACCATACTCTCAGATCTTTATGGTTCATTGGCTTATGATTGGTGGTCTGGGGTCAACTGGTATCTTGGAATTCAGAAGTCTCAGAACTATGGCAGTTGTAGAGGCTGTAACTCATAGTTAGCTGGGTGGAGGTCGGAGGCCTGCCTCAACCTGTTTGTGATAACACATACACCAAGGCACCCAGTACTGTCTTGTGGCCTTGCAGGACATATTCTTTTTAGAACAAACATATTGGCAACAATCTTAAAACAAAGAAGGGTTTCTGTGGAAGTTGGGCGGCGTGAGCCTCTTTCTTCAGCGCTTGGGCCTATCCAGATTTTCCCTTCAGGCTTGTGGCCTCTGTCTAACATACTAAAAACTGCATGGCCGTGCAGGCCCTGTGGTTTGACTGTGGCTATTAATACCTATAAAAATGGCATTTGCTTGTTTACTTGCACTATTTCTAAATGTCTAAATCGTATACAATATTATTACATTGTGGGGACTTTTAGAGTGCCCCATGCCCCTGGTCTATTATAGTTCTTTCAATGGCGCTCATCTCACCTTAAAGTGCCTGGGGGGGTGGGATGGGCTTGCTCCCTTCTACAGTAACAAACGCCCCCCCAAGCTCGTTCTCTCTTCTCACTACCTCCTCATATAGTGGGGTTCCCTTTTCTGTATCCAGGCCCTACAAATGGACCGTAAACTCACCCCTGACCGTGAATACTCCTCAGGTGTGCATTGTCATATAAATACATCCTCCATCGCCTGCCAGATCCACCCATACTTCCTTATAATTCTCAGGGTCAGCGGGTGGAACAATAATGGTGTGATACAAACCGTCTACTTCATCTCCATAGGGGATGGTCAGTCGGTATGTCACTATCTTTTGTATTGCGAGGTATGTTTGAACCCCCACTGACACCTTCATTGCGCTATTAGACACAACACCCGTTTGACAGGTGCAAAAGACGACCAAGACCAACACTATGACGGGCACCAGCATCTTCATGATGGCACCCAACCAGGATGAGGCCCAATCGAATTCAACATCAAACCAGTAATTTCCTTGTATTCCTCCTTCTTTCCTCATGCTAACTCCTAGAACATGTACAGCTACAATTATGTAAGATAATGACCCGTTCTCTGCGTCTTCGGGAGGTACGAATGTGCAGCAAGAATCACCAATTTTTCAGCACACGCCTCCTTCCATTGCTGTGAACATATCAAGGACGTAACGATTCTGCATCGTCATCAGTCTCGTGGCAGGCAGTTCGACCTTTATGACGTTGAACCCATGCTTAGTGTCATTTACCAACTGCACTAGCTCCCAGCATACAATTTGCAGCCATTTTGCATTGGCTGCTGCTTGCACGCCGGGTAGCGACAGTGAAGCAAAGAATGTTTCCACTGAGCTGAAAAGTATGTATCCATCAGGAATTTCAGCGAGCAACGCGGATCAGTCTCTAGATAGGGTGTTTGATCTCTTCCTCCTCCGTAGTTTCTCATATTGCCCTCTTCCGGGTAGAATGTGAAACTCTGGTATCAGTGATGGGTTCTCCTCTTCAACCACGGGAGAAGCGGTTGGGCTGTATCGGTTATTGGCCCCCCTTGCAATTGTTCTTCTGGCATTACCAATAGTGCTGAGTGCAGCGTTGCCAGCGAACAGTAGCCCATCCATGTTGGCGGAAGGTGCAAGTACATTTGTTGGCCGCATACCCAATAGTAATCCATCACTGCCGCTGTGCCTCTTTTCAGGTCAGGAGGGTCTTATTGCAACGTTCGTTAGAGCCAATAAAAATAGTCCTTTCACTGCGGAAGCAAAGTTCATGTGTTTCTTCTCGGTGCTCCTTCACTGGTTTTTCCATTACTGCAATCCATGTCAACTTTGTAATATGCTCTGTCCAGATTTGCTTCCACTCGAGCCAGGAACTCCTCTTCATATCCTAGAAGGCCTTCCGCCATGCAGCCGAGTGTGGTCTCTTGCCATCTGTTGTTTATACATTTAAGTCCTTCGATCAGCAGATATGGTTGTTGGAAGCTTTTAATGTCTCTTGGATTATAGTTATATTGCAGGGGATCTGGATCTACATGCTCTAGACGCATGCTGTGTGCCTGTAAGGTGCCCTTAACCCTACATAGCACAAGAATCAACCAGGCACTGTGCCTCTATGATTGGTACTTCTTCTGGCACTAATACCTTGGGTGCTCCCGACGCGTGCGGGATTAGTGAAAATACATAACAGCTACCATTCACTGTTTCTCTACGGCACTCATATCTATATATCAACTGTTGGTCATCTCGGGGTGTCACCCATCTTCATTAGCATCAAGGCCTAGCCCTCAGTAGACATATTTTGCCCTTCGTGCTTGCCTTTTCATTCTCCTATGTGGCTTTATGTGTTTGCTAACAACACTTATAATGCTAATATCATCATTCACACTTCCATTACGAAAAATAAAAATAATTGAAAAGAAAATGTCTACTATCATACTCATACATAGAGGTGTACTTGTTGATCTGCTATAGCTGTTATTATGCTCATTAGTATTGTTATACATATTTACAGAAAGGTTGGTGATGTTTGTGTATGCACCCTCTCCTCCCCCCTCTTTTATATGACCTCCCCATATAAAAGATGATTCGCAATAAACTGCATGCCACATGTGTATGAATATGAGCATTTAGGATCAATCTCATAGCTAACACCTTTTCTAATATAGATTGAAGTATGTGAAGCTGCTGGTTCCATTGTCTTCTCACCTAAAGAGGAAAAAAGAATGCACACAAAAAGATAGGGCAGGTAGAGGATGAAAAACAAAAAGAGAGAAAGAAAAAGGGGGAGAGAGAGTGAATGAGAGAATAAAAAAGAGGAAAGTAGAGAGGAACTAAAAGAGAGAGAGGGGTCTTATAAGATATGTATGTTCGAGCAGCTGTGCATGTGCAAAAATGGGATAAGGGCTGGTGGGAATTGTGCAATTTGGCCATAAACTTGGTGCTGAGGTAGATGAGCAGGGTAAGGTGCCCTTAAGGCGATTGTGCAATATTTCAGGGTTCCCCAACGGAAGTCTGAAAGATGAATCCAATAGCAAAGCTCCTTCACTTTTACTGCGAGGGGAGTCTAAAACACTACTCATATGGACCATGAAATCTGGGGTTATTTGTTAGGGAGAATTCTCTTATAAGGATAATTTCCCAAACCTAGTGAGTCCCCCAGCAGCTTTTCTGGATTTTTGGGGTTTGTTTTTTTCTCCTGCTAAGAGTGAGACTCTTTTCCTCCCACTCTTAGGCATGATTTGAGGTATGTCTTTGACTTATTGTGTGCTTATGGGCTATGGGGTCTTTTACTCCATAGGGTATCATCTGTTTTAGTGTATGTGTTACACAGCACCCTCAGTGCAGTAACACAGGGGTGTCATAGTGACCCCCAAACATAGACTCCATACCCTGGGACTGACTACTGTCTCCCAGAGCATGTAAAGTCACCATTGGCTTTATTAGTCCAAAATTGTGAACAGAACCAGTACAAACCATCATATTGTGGAAGTACTCAAAGGGGTTAATTAGATTGCCCCTGGGTCTGTTTCAAAGGGGGCACTGTCCAGCCCCCCCTTGTCGAGTTTCTGGCTGGTGGCAGTGGTTACCATGCAAAATATTCCACCAGAATATTTCCTATGGGATTTTCCCATTGATTTTAAACACACCACTTTTTTGGTGCAATGTTAAAGATACTGCTGGTTTATTTATTTAATATAAAATCACCGGTTGGGTCTTTTCGCCAGAACTCTTTTCCAAAATGGCGTTTGTGTCCGTCTCTGTAACACCAACCAAGGTCGGGCCCTTTGTTCCACTTTTTGGCGGGCTTCTCCACAGAAGCCCTCCAACTCGTGCCACTCTGTCTGGGTTACACAGGATGTGTGGGTGGGGGAATTGGCACCCTGGACTGCGTTACCTTAGCAGCCCAAGTCGCACTCTGTTCTGATTGGCCCAGTGGTGAGCCGCCCGGCTCACCTCTTAGCATGTATGAGTGACAGCTAGGCTGTTGAATGGGTTGTTTTCTGCATAAAAGCAGGGCTTTTGGGACTGGAACTTCAGAAGTCGCCACAGGACCTTAGAAATCCGAAGAGGGGAGAAGCTGAGCCATCTGCATCGATGACACCACCGGTGGAGCCCTGCTGCAACAACCTCACCACTTTCCCGACGACAAGAGAAGATCTTCTGCTGTAAGAGTCTTCTCCCTTTGAGCTGGTGGGAACAACCAGTTCGCCATTCGCCTTCCAGGATGTCCCTTGGTCGAATCGCCCGTGCCAAGCACCCCGGCGGCCGGATAGCCAAGCTTCACCACTGTGACCGCGAATAAAAGGAACGCACCTTTTAACCGAACGAACTCCGCGGCTGGTCTCTTCCCTGGGCAGTGCAACGACTCCAAGTTTCCTCCTCGACGAGATCTTTTCTTCCCCTGGTTGAAACCACGAACTGCACCCGCTGCCAGGAACAACTGCCACCGCTGGAGCTTCCTCACTCTTTAAGGTACTGTGTGCCGCCTGGCCTCCCTTTCTGCGGATTGCTAAAGGTGACCCTTAAATCCTTGGCTTTCCAACTGGGTTGGCCCCCAGACCTTTTAACTTTATCTTTCGCATCAAACCAACCTCCTTTGAACATTTCTGCAAAGACTTTAGTGCTTTTTAAACTGTGATCTTGGGCACATTTCGCCTTGCTCCATTTAAGTGGGCCTGGCCTATGAACTTTGGCTCTACAGTAGACTCTGCCTTCACTAACTTGCTGTGGTCTTAGAAAAGTGTTGGGAACTGTTTATTTTCATGACCTGCCTTTTTTACTCCCTTTAACTTAAATATTGGAGTGCCATCTAAGTTACGCACTCACATCTGTTTTTACAAATAGTGGTGTTTTGACCTAGACTTGTCTAATAATTATTAAGGGAGGTGTGTATACTTTTTTCTGATTGTGTTAGAACTTGCTTTGATCTATAGTGCTTAATGCATTTCCTAAAGTGTGTTTTAAATAAATAATTATATACTTTTGATACCAAGCTCTGGTCAGTGTTTGCTTGCTCTACTGTGTTTTTAGCCCTATTGTGTATCCTCTGTATACTGCCCTACTCATCTTGAGAGAAGTCTGACTGCTCAGCCGCAGCTACCAGGTAAATCTGGGTGGTGCGGACTGCTACCAATTGGGTTTACTACTTACTCCTGTAGTCTTAATCTTCTTGCAGTGTTCCCCAAGGGAACTGCACAGGATTCTGCCTAACATTATTCCATTTTCAAACAAAGCTCCTTACGTAGATAAGTTCTCCAGGTTGTAGCGGTTAGGTGGGCGGGGAGCCTGTTGCTGTCGTGTCTGCAGTGACCAGTGTGTCCTTTTGCCGGGTCGGTGCAATCTGTCGGGAGACACATTTAATTGCACGCGAGTGTTGTCAAATACTCTTTAAATTCTTCACCTAAAACCACTGCTGCCCTACAGGCATCTGATGCCCTCCTGACAGGGGATACGCACCTCATTGGGTGATAAATTGTTGCCCTTGCTGGGTTGTGTGCATAAACCGAAGAGGGCCAAAGGTAAACAGTACACCCAGTTCTTATTCAACATGGTGCAAAGCTTACATAGTTTGCCCTTGAGGAGGCCATTGATTCTGTCCACAGCATCGTTGGCCTGGGGGTGATAAATTGAACACATCCAGTGCTTAATGCCAAGTAGTGCTGTGATTTCTTTAAAGAGCTCATTGAAAAATGTGCGCCGTTATCAGACCTTAGCACATCGCACACCCCATAGGGGGAAGACATCACAGACAAGAAATTTGGCTGCACATTTGGCATCCGGGTGTGCACAAGGTCCTGCTTCGACCCACTATGAAAAAGAGCAGACCACAACAATCAAATACCGGGACCCATTGCACCTCTCACCCATGTCTGTGTAATCTATGTGCAGCTCGCGGAACAGCCCAGTACTGCACAACAGAGTACCTCGTAATGTTCGTAGCATCATGCCTGTGCTGAAACTTTGACACGTGGTATAGTATATGATCATGTTAGTGAAGTGTTCCTTAATGTTGTTAGCCAGTCCTCCTGTATGCCAGCTGCAACGTGTTGCTTTGAGCTGTGGAAAAGGTGGCGGTGTTGGTCGAAAGCTATCATTAGCAACTCATGAGGCATTACTGCTTTACTAGTGCACTCCTGTCTCCACAACAAATCAGTCAGAGGTTGTTGGCACCCTCCTTTTACCAATAGTTCCTTCTCTTCATTTGGCGCTTTGCCTTGTAATTCCATAAATTGTGTAATAGGCACTGCTGTATATGGGGTGTTCTACTGACTATAGGCGTGTTCACAATGTAAGGCAGGTGTGGGCACCAGGAGATAAGCCGCCATTTTGACTGCCGCCTCTGCGGTTGTGTTTCCCAGTGAAATTTCGTCTGTGTTATTGGTGTGGTTGGCGCACTTAACGACTGCCACTACAGAGGGTTGGGACAATGCAGGGTTTAAAGTATTAAGCAGTGCGCAATGTTGTACTGGGGAACTGTCTGCTCTCTGGAAGCCCCTCCTTTTCCACCGCAGCAGACCATCATGCACTGTTGTCGTGACATATGCCGAGTCGGAATAAATGGTCACGTGTCATCCGTGTGACACCCACAGTACTTCAATGAGCGCTGTGAGCTCTGCTGCATTGGGCCGAATTATGCATAATCAATCTTTTCATAATCAATGCCTCATATTAACCTGCCTCAAGGCGCACCACTGCGGCGCCTGTATGCCTCTGGCCAGTTTCTTGATCAATTGTTGCTGACGCGTCAACAAGAAGAACATCCCCCTCCTCCAATGGGCTGTCTTTTGCCTTGGGGATGTCATCTTATTCCCCTTTATACGTGACACAGTCAAGGCTTGCTAAGTCCTCTTCAGTACACATTTCTGTCAAAAAAGTGGCAGGGTTCACTGTTTTGCATCGAACAATATGGATGTTTGGGCTTGAGAGGATAATTTCATAAGCTGAAGCTCTCTGTGTGGTCAAGGTAGATTTGCAGACAAATGCTCCTTTCCTTACTGAGTCTAGTGTGGCACTGTAGTAGGCCATGGACTTGTGGCCCATTGTATTCTTCTGCGTCAATACCGCAGTCATGAGTTGACCGTTACAATGTAAGAATATGTAGAATTCCTGTTTGTTGTCTGGGGTGGTGAGCACCGAGCTGTAGATATCACGTCCTTTAAATCATTTAACTTTTGTTATCATGTCTGCTGTCCACTCTAGTTTGTTATTGCTTTTTTTGCTTTTTTGCGCTTCTTTGAAAGCCTGCAGGAGCAGCCTGGTGTATGCTACATAGTCTACAATCCATGCCCTGCAGTAGTTACATAACCCTAAACATGTTTGCGTGTCTTTCACTGTTGTGGGTCGTGGGGTGGCACGCACAGATGCTGCTCAATCTGGTATGATCCTTTTGTCATTTGCTGATATTAACGGCCCTAGGTACAGCACTTCCTGCTGGCAGCACTGTAGTTTTGCCTTGTCAACTTTGTACACCTTACGGGCCAGTAGTTGCAGGACTGTGATGGTTTCTCTCCGGCAGTGCTGCTCACTGTCACTTCATACAAGCAAATCGTCCATGATGGTACTGGAAACTTGAATGTTTCCTAAATCAGCATGCAATATTCTGTTAAAAATGCTTGGGCTCTCGCAATACCCCTGAAGCAAACAAGTGTGTTCGAAGCACATTCCGCCATGGGTAAACGCTGTAAAATACTGCAAATCGGGATGCAAAGGTATCGAAAAGAAGGTGTTTTTGTAGACCCACCACTGTGAAGTTGGTCGCTTCCTTTGGGATACTACATAGAATGGTGGCAGGGTTAGGGACCAAAGGAAATTCCTTCTGTACCATGTAATTTAGGGGGCGTAAATCCTGGATCATCCTCCAATTGCCCCTGTTGCCTTTTTCAGAGGGTAGATAGCTGTGTTGCACAGGAATGTGGATGGCACTATTATAAGGGGCCCAATGATCTCAAAATAAACTATGCCAAAACCAAAATAATGACTTTCGGTAAACATGTTAATCTCACAAAATTCCATTGGTCAGCAGAACGGAGAATGCTCCAGATGGTGGATCAACTTGTTTACTTAGGTACATGAATTAGTGCCTCCAAATCGTGTACTGCCCTGAGACATCATGTATTTAAAAAGGCCTGTAATGCATTTATGATAATCAAATGTTTTAGGCAAAATTCCACTGTTTTTTGTTTTTTTCAAACATTTCTATATTCAGCTTTTTTTCTACATAAAAGCAACGGTACAGTTTTGATACTTGCACCTCTCTCGGACAGAAGAAGTCAATACTCGAAACTATTGCCCCTTACCCAGCATGCAAGACCCCAAACTTCCAACAGCATTGTAATCACCCATCCTAACTCTTTTTTCTATCCTCTCCTTCTTGGTTCCCCCCTCTTCTACTTCCCCTAGGATAAACCGAATCCACCTCTGCCTTTCAAGGCAGTTTTAAGTCCACTGAGGAATTTAGTTAATTCAACAATTGGCTTTAATCTAACACCACCCCGTCCTCTGATTCTGGATCTCGGTGTCGTTGCAGAATGTCTAACTCTGCCATTCCCCACCTATGGATATTTTCCTTGCATTGTATCAAGGATGGGCCGTGGGGTCTCTTCCAGGCGATGGCCACCCTACGCTTGGCCAATATTAATATAAATTGAGCAAGCAGCCTTCTCACTTTGTGTCACTTCCCTCCAGGTAACAACCCCCATAGGCAGACTGTCGGGCTACATTCAATGTTGGTCTTAGGCAGTTCATTAATCTTGCGATCACTGCCTGCCAATATTTTACAATCACAAAGCATCTCCACATCATATGCCAGATCCCTGCAGGGCCCGACCCACATCTTGGACAATCACTACTCAAAGTGCTGTTCATTGAGTACAATTTAGTTGTGGTGACATATGTCCTGTTCAAGACATTAAACTGGATCAGTTGGAAACTGCCATTTCTTGAGACTTTCATGACCTGTCCCCACATTGCACCCCAATCCGCCTCCGTGATCTTGTCCCCCACATCTTTTTCCCACTTGGATTTAACCGTCAACACCTCCAGGGGGAATAGGCTTGGTATTGCTTGATTAAGCCGAGAAACCCTGGCCCTTTCTTCCCCACCAGTAAGGAGCTCCTGCATCAGTGGACTCTCAGTCAGTTCCTCCGGTATGTCCGCCCAGATGGCAGCCAGTCGTCTCGTCACTGACACATAGGTGAGGAATTGCCCTTTGGAGATCCCGTACCTTATCCTCTATTGCTCAAACAGCATCAGTTTCCCTCCTTCAACCAGATCACCCACCGTCTGACATCCTTTATCCATCAGCTTCACAAACCCCATTCGCCATACTGCCAACCATAGTTCTCTATCCGCGCTCCATGACAGGTCAGCACAGTATAACCCCAGTACCCGTTGTCTCCCCAGGAGCTTTTTCCAGACCACCCGTACCACCCGAATACATCAGTAGTCCCCCCGCCAACCATGCCTCACAACAGTTCTACTCCCGTCCAATGGGTTGGGAGATCCCCCAGTAAGCCGGACACTAATTCCCTGTTCGTGTCTGCTCATGCTAGCACTGCTTGCAATTATGATGCCATACTGGCTTTTGTTTTGAAGGGTTTACACAAAATGCATAGGACTTGTTTGATACCAGCAATTTTATATGGTCTTGAGACCTATCAAGAATCTGATTTACGCTGGCTCCATATACTAGACGGTAAACTTTGGAAGACAGCATTGGGTCTAGGCAAGGGCACTCCAGGTGAGGAAATTGGATTCGAGGTGGGTTTAACGTCATTGCTAACACATTATAAAATCAATCATAGTATGTGTTCATTAAAATGCTGACCAGTAATACTAACACACTAGTTGGCTTAATTGGAGAAATCATTAAAGCAAGGTATTATAAAGGGCCTGATAACATTGCCTTGGCTTGTTTAAAGTTCCATGAAGAAATTAACTGGCCATTAAATCTAGATAAGAACTATTGGTCCATTAAACAGGAACTTACCAAGAAGGCTCGTAAGTGGGACTGGTCGAAGAATAATGAACATGTTTCTACAATTTCACACATTATCTGAATACACAAGACAAAAATGTCAACATCTTACTCCAGCTAATTTATGACTGTTACACTTGATAGACACTTGCACAGATTAATTATGCAATTGTGTTAAGCCGTCTGCCGTCATTAATGATAACAGGAGCCTGGCATCACATTGATAGTAAGGATGACGGTGCATATTATGTTTCAACTCACTGGAAACTGGTTGCAATTCGCTGATCAATGCTCTTTACTGGCACCTCACTATGAATTGTTTTATAATAAATATGTCGGTAAATTAACAATATTGCAACCAAAGAATGTTGATTTTATGGAGTTTTGGGCAGGTCAATAGTTGTATCAAATGCAACTTAAAAATTGTGGAAAACGACTAACACAAGCCTGCCTAAACATATTACCTCACTATGATACATGAACTAATATACTACTGTATATTGTAAATATTTGTAGAATCAGTTATTTAATGTTTCTTAAATAAATTATTTCATTTTCTAGAAGATTAATATGAAAAGTGTACTGTTATGGCTTGGGGTTTGATATGCAATGTATATTTTATTATTGTACGGAAACTTAATTATGATGTTAAAAGGTTAATTGTTTAATCAAATAACACAATAAATACAAAATAAAAATTATCGATGTGTTGACCTGTCCATTTACCACTTTTGTGCTTAGAGCTATCCTCCATCCAAAGGATCTTCTCCATAGCCCAACTATTATCTAGAAAATATGGAAAATAAAAAAAGTCAAAAGGCAAGTCAGTGAATGCATCAATTCAGGCCAGACTAATGAACTGGTATCTGTTAGGACTGGTGTAGATTGAGTCGTAGTTCAAACAGTAGGGGCTTAGATTACTGACTCCCATTCTGCTGCAAGAACCCCCAGATAGTTGGTGTCCGAAATCCATTTTGGAAGGACTTCACAGAGATAGGGAATTTGGCCTGTTTAACACTCAGATGGCTTAGGGAAAAATCCACCCTACAGCCCCAGGTTCCTCCAAACCCACAGGTCCCTCCCTTGCCATATAACTATGTATGGACTCCTAATCCAAGGCCAGGCTCTTCAGAAGTAGATGACAAGTATGTTTGGAAACTCGACAGCACTCCTGTTGAAGTGGTTTCAGAGTATAGGTATTTATGAGTTCTGTTTGGAAACCATTTGGGGGGAGTAATGCAGATGTCTATTTCTCCCCAAGATGTTGAGCAAATATCATCTGATCAAGGCCTTTATATCTATAAATTGAGGTTATTTGATTGAAGGTTTATTAAAGCTGTATAAGTCCAGCCTAGTCCCAGGCATTTTATATGGGCTTGAAGTCTTCCTAGAAAAGGAAATATCTTGGGTTAAATAGCATTTGGAAGGAATTTGAGAAATTGAATGATACTTATCTTCTTGTTTGTTTGTTTATTTGTATAGCGCGCCAAACCCTAAGGTATCTAGGCGCTTAAAGTTAGTTTCAGTGCTTCAGGTTAGAGAAAAGGAAACGTACAAAGTAAATTACAACATCACAAAAGGTGCAAAAGGTAATGTATCATACGCAAAGTGCAAAAGAGAAGTACAAGTTGAATACATCCAATGAGCCTGACCCCATGTTACGGGAGACAGCAGCACACAAATGCAGATAACACAATGGTAGGCAAATACATGGTGCCTACCCTATGTTGCAAGGTGGCAGTAGCACACAAATATGAATGACAAATCAGTAGGCAAATACATGGTGCCTATCCCATGTTGAAAGGCGGCAGCAGCACGCAAATGCGAAGGTCCAGCAATAGGTGATTGTATGGTGCCTACCCCATGTTGCAAGCCGGCAACAGCACACAAGTGCAACGGTCCAGCAATAGGCAAATACATGGTGCCAACTCTATTTTACAAGGCGTCAGCAGCACACAAATGCAAAGGTCCATCAATAAGTAAGTACATGGTGCTTACCCCATTTTACAGGGCATCAACAGTACGCAAATACGAATGTCCAGCAATAGGTGATTAAATGGTACCTGCCCCATGTTGCATGGCAGCAGCACACAAGTATGAGTGTCAAATGAGTGGGCAGATACATGGAGCCTACCACATATTACAGGGTGGCAGCAGCACACAAATGCGATTGTCCAGCAATAGGCAATTATATGATGCCTGCCCCATGTTGCAGGGCAGCAGCACACAAATGCGAGTGTCAATCAGTGGGCAGGTATATGGTGCCTACACCAAGTTACAGGGTGGCAGCAGCACATAAATACAAAGGTCCAGCAGTAGGCAAATACATGGTGCCTGCCCCATGTTGCAGGGTAGCAGCACATATAGGTGGGGGGGTAGGGGGCACACAGCATCACAGGCGACCATGGGGGGAGGCAGGGGGGACACAGCATCACAGGCGACCGGGGGGGGTTAGGGGGGCACACAACATCACAGGCACTCGATGGGGGTAGGGGGGCACACAGCATCACAGGTGCCCAGGAGGGGGGTAGGGGGGCACACAGCATCACAGGCGATGGGGGGGTAGGGGGGCACACAACATCACAGGCACCCGATGGGGGTAGGGGGGCACACAGCATCACAGGCGACCAGGGGTTTGGGTAGGGGGGCACACAGCATCACAGGTGACCAGGAGGGGTTAGGGGGGCACACAGCATCACAGGCAACCAGGGTGGGTGGTAGGGGGCACACAGCATCATTGGCGACCAGGGGTTTGGGTGGGGGGGCACACAGCATCACAGGTGACAGGGGCGGGTAGGGGGGCACACAGCCTCACAGGCGACCAGGGGGAGGGGGGATAGGGGATATAATTTGGATATAATTATAGTGCTGATCATTACTGGTGATATCAATTTTATATATATATAAGCTACACTGCTTAGAAAGAATACAGTCATTCAAATTGAAGAGAAAGCAATACAGTCCAGGATCACCTGACCCAATAAAGTCAGACATTATTTTTCATGTGGCACACTAAACTTACATTGAGAATTGTGGACCCACATAAAATGTTTCCTCACCTTAATTGCAGAGTTGTTGATGAGGACTGCTGGGTCTGGCCTGCCTGTTCTGGGAGCTGTGAGGAGCTAGGAATGAGACACTGTCACAGGGGACGCATGGTTTTGGCCATAAACGTTTATTGAAACAAAATGGGGTTGGAAAATGCCTCCCTGCCCCTGCTCTTAAGAGGTATTTCCCTATCTAAGGCAAAACTAAGGGTCTGTCCGATGTCAAGATGTCCAAAGCAAAACGTCCTCTGTCCAAATTACTATTCTGGCCCGCACATTCTAAAAGAAACAACTCTAAGGTGAAAAGGAAAATGTCTTTGGCCTTGAGTAGTGTACAAATGTTCACAAAGGAAATCAGTATCTCCAGCACAAAAGTTCCAGAAGGATAAAGTCTTCAGTTCCAGAGGGTGGTTCCCTTCCCCTATATTTCTGTTCACTCCGGTTCCGGAAGCAACTCAAGACCTTCCTTTTCGCTTCCGCTTTCTCACTTCCTCTCCGCTGCTGATGCTCCTGACAGCTGAGCGCACCGGTCACCTGGTCACCCTCTGGACTCAGGCCCAGCATCCTGCATGTCCCGTTTCCCTTGCACTGCCTCTGGGCTCCGCGGCACTTAAGGGTCTGTATCTGCAACCCTACAGTCCCTCACTGCACTTGTGAGTTAACTGCACTTCCCCCTTCTCCTCCCTCCTGGCACTTCTCCCCTTCCCTCTTCCCCACACTTGCATGCTCTGAATGACACAAGGCCTAATAAGATAGTTATTTTGTCCTCCCTTGTTTCCCCCTCCTTGTTTTGTCGCGCCTAGAAACACTTGTGTACAGGCTCATTATAAATGCCACATCATATAATATGACTCTGCTTAATACTTTTAAGGATATCAGTTGCTTGAGTTTCTTTTGATCAACAACATAACTGGTATGCAAAACAACATGGCTGTTAGTCTTAATCTTGGTAGGATACCTGGTGTATTCTCTTGCCAGGTTTCTTATCCTCTTTAATATATTTCAAGAAAGTTTTTTGCTGTTCCGGATGTATCCTTACCAGGAGTTCCTCATGTTATGTACTTTACATACTGTTCAGCTTGACCTTGCCTGGTATACTCTCTTGCCATGGCGTTTTCATTGGAGCACACTTGCAACTTGCATCTGCCCGATATAGCGCTGCCAGGACCTTTCTCACATGAATACACTTGCAACTTGAATCTGCCTGGTATACCCTCCTGCCAGGACCTCCTCATGTGAATACACTGCAAACACCTACAAACCTGACAGTCTCTTTTATTTATTCCATTCTGTCTCTTTAAGAAATATTAGATCTCTCATTCTTTTTCATATGTTTCATTTACTTTTATTTGCCTTCAGTAGGGTTGCTGAAGTGCTCAGTTGTCCCTGCTTCCCTTGGGTGGATTCACTGGCTCTCTGTGGCAGTCGTTGGTGCACTCGTGGCAAGCCTACAGTGGCCCTTTGGTGTCCTGCTCCCTCTCTCCAGGTTCACCGCCTCTGCTCTGTGGCTTCTGTACCCCTTGTGGTTCCCGCTCACCTACTCTGGGTTTCTTTGTGCTCGAGTGGCATGGAGGCTGCCTTTCGGTACCTGCATATGCAAAAAAGCCTTTCTACCTCTTCTGGCATCCTTACAGCGTACCATCACCTGCAGTCTGCTCTCCTCTGCCATTTCTGTGAGCCTATTTGCTCCACGGACCCCGCACCAGCCCAGCGGTCCCTCAGTCGGCACCAAAAGGATAAGACTTCTCCAGCCAGCATCACTCTTCTGTCAGCTGGTTCAGTGGTTTAAATGTCCCGGTATCAAGTGTGTGCTTGCATTCATCAATCTTGATTACTCGGCTCAGCTTCCTTGTGACAGTACTTTTGTATTCAGGAAAAGGGTAGTCAGTTCTTGATGACTTGTATACAGATTATGGAGTAGTATTCTCAGTAGACTTGAAAGGTGGGTGAGGGCACTTATGGCAATATGCCATTAAGGCATGGGGAATGGAATGGGTATTCTCAAAAGAAAATGGGGGATACCATATCTTTCTGTTGATGTTGTGTCACTCCCCTGAGTGTTGCCTCCCCCACTTGTGATCCTCCCTCATATAACCACCCTCCAGGGCCAGGATCAGGTAGCAGCTGCCATCCTCTGGCCAAATGCAGAGAGGTCACTGCTGGGAAAGGAGTGCTGACACCATCAAATCCATCACAGAGCCCAAGACAGATTTTACTGGTAGCTTCCCCTGGTTGTAAAGAATGGCAGATTTCTGTTGGTTCATTGGGTAAGGCTTCCCGCACATGTGCATGAAATAAGTTGATGGTAGATATGAGATTTCTGACATATTCAAGAAGGTTATAATCTGTGAGGTACAGATTCAAACAGTCATTCTTTAAAGATGGAGATGAAGGTAATTGCATTGGTTCATCCATAGAGGACTTTGTGGAGGCTTAACTTCCCTGTGTGGTGTACCTCAGTTGATAAGCAACACCAAAGGAAGTGCATCAGGCCACTTGAGACCAGCCTCATTGCAAAGTTTGGCCAGTTTGTTTCTAATAGCCCCATTCTGCCACCCCAGAGCACCTGCCGACAGAGGATGGCGGAGGTAGTGGAAATTATGCTAGATATTGAGGGCATTGCACAACTCCTTTATGATATGATTGACTAAGTGTGTGCCCATATCCTTGCTTGTACTGAGCGGCATTTCACATCTTGGTATAAAATCCAGGAGCAGGGCTTTCACCACTGAAAAAGTATCTGCTCCTCAAAATTGGTAAGCCTCCACCCAACCAGAAAATATATTCAGAACCACAAGAAAACACTGCAAATTATTACAGTTGCGCATCTGTATAAAATCTGCCTGGAGATTGACAGATGGACCATAGGCTGTTGGATGTGCCCCTTGTGTTGTTGGTACTGTTTTCCCAGAATTATTCTGGAAACAAATGATGCACTGCCTGCAATAGTTGTGTGCAATGGCTATAAACTGTGAGAAAACCAATGCTTGTTAAAAGTTGAAATCATCCCTATTTTGCCCACATGGGCTACTTAGTCCATGAGATACTATAAGTGAGATAATTAGGTTTGCAGGGACACTAAACACTCCAGTGTATCTCTCCACAGTGAGTCCTCCTGCAAGCTACACCCTTTACGTATCTAAAGGTCTTTATTGAGAGAGCTGCTTCCTGTATTTTCACCAGCTCCTCAAGCATTTTAAAAGGGATGGACCTTGTATCCTTTCTATTTGTATTACAGCGTAGGAGTCGGCAATAACTTCCAGCTTCACAGTGGAGTCTGCGAAGTCATTACCACAATTTACCTCGCTATTTAAATTTGATGTGATGCACACTTGATGCTAGCTATCTGTTTGTGTAGCATTAGAACATCCAATAGGGCACCTACATATGCATGATTCCTTAGGGTGAATCAGATAATGTCGGGAAGCCTTGCTGCTTTCATAAATGTCCAATATTGTGGGCAACTCCACAAGCATACTTAGAGTCTGTATATATATTCACCGATTGTTGTTCTGCCAACTGACATGCTTGAGATAACGTGACCAAACAAGCTACTTGTGACATTCAGCCACATCTCCCAGCGTACATATTGCATAGCCCGCTATCAATCCTGCTTCCTGATCCCTATAACAAGAACCATTAGCAAAGAGCATCAAATCAGCATTCAGTATAGGGGTATAGAAGAAATCACTCCTGGGTGTCAAAAGGAAATCTGTGCATGTCACACAATTGTGCAGGTCAACATCATGCAGTTCACCATTACTTGTAGTGGGGAGTAAAAATGCTGGATTCAACACTGGGCACTGGGTTAGTGTGATATTTGAAGAGTTCAACAACATGGGAGACAAACATTTGTTGTGTTTTGGTTTTGAGCAGAAGGGCTACGACTGAACAAGGGAGTGCAATCTCCAAGAGATAACCCAACACTATATTATATACTGTTGTACTGCTATGGCTACAGCTGCTACATAACAAAAACAATGAGGCATGTCTGCATTTACTGGATCTAATTATTTGCTATAATAACCAACTGGTTTCTGATAATGGCTGTGTGCTTGTGTCAATATGACTAATGCAAACCTGTTTGTCGTGGCAAAATAATGCAAATGTCTTCTTATAATCAGGTAGCCCTAAGGCTGACGCTTCGGCTTAATAAATGGCTCTTGTGCCTCTGCTCACCATTGAGGAGGTTGTAAAGTATTGCCATTCGTATAGTGTTGTTATGGTTTTACTATCTCTGCATATCCTAAAATCCAACATTCTACAAAAGTCTACCATCTCTAAAAAGGTTCTCATCTGTGTGACAGTTTGTGGATTGGGAATTGTATATAGGCCTCTTTTCTGGAAGGCGCTATAGCGCTCTGTCCCACTATAATGTCATATCCCAAATAATGTACCCTTTCCTTGCACAGCTCCAACTTTGTTTTGGATGCTTTTTGCCCTTTATTAGCTAAAGCAGTGAGCAAAACGGGAGTGCCATTTTACATGCTTCATATGATGGAACAGCCAACAGCAAATGTCCACTTACTGAAGCAACAGTGACTTTCTAGGAAATGTAATATCATCTAAATCCTTTTTAAGATGTGGTGAGAAAAGGGTAGGTGAGTCTGTATACCTCTGGGGTAGCCTAGTCCACATGTACCGAATTCCCTGATAAGAAAATGCAAATAATAAGTGACTTTCATGATGTGTTTGTATAGAAAAGAAGCGGCACACAGGTCCACTATAGTAAAATGTGTGGTAGTGGTTGGTATGCAAGACATGATAGTAGCAGGATTTAGCACCACTGGAAATTATGTGATTTACAGTTCATAGATCTTGTACAAATCTATATGTATTTCTTCTATGCTCCTTGACATTCCAAATCAGAGTATTACAAGGACTATGGGTAGGAGCTATGATTCCTTGCTACAAAAGTGACTGTATAACTCGTGCAATACCCTTTTCCTCTTCAAGTTTCAATGGGTACTGAGGAAAACAGGGTAACGTTTTGGCTGGATCAATCCTAATCTTAAGTGGCTCAGCATCCTCAATGTAATGTAACCTATTTCATTATCATGCATTTATTTAGTTTATTTATTTATTGTGTATTTATAAAGTGCCAATACAGCAAATGATGTTTTAAGGCGCCACAAGACAAAAAAGGGTGTGGGAGTGGACAGGGAACAAAAACAACAATAACAGTCCTACTAGGACTTCTGTCATTCGGATCATACAAGTGCAGGAACAAGAAGTGCGGGTGGAAGGGAGCGGGAGGTTGCTGGTGGAGGCAGAAGGTAAATGCTATGGTGGGGGGGAAGTGTGGGGCACGGCGGAGGCATACAAGTGCAGGAGGGAAGATGGGGGAAAAAGAGAGCCTGTGCAGGGATGCAAGGAGTGAGGAACACATGTTAAATGCAAGGACACCCCGCCAGGCTAGTCATTGCATTGACTAAAGAGATTCAAAAACAGCATTAATGAGCTCCTGTAAATCTGCTGACCAATCCCCCGTTATAGACGGCACATGCTTTTCCTGTAGAGCATGTAGCATAGTCAAACCACTTCAGTATTTTTATTGGGAAACCTTAGAAATAGTCCATCAGTGGTACAGTAAATAGTGCAATTTAGTTTACACAAATCCTTTTCAAGGAGATTAAGAAATCTGAAGGGCTGAGACGAATTACATGCATGTCAATAAAAAGACCTAGAGTGAATGTTACCACATTAACTGACATAGTACAGTACTGGAACAATGGATATACCTATTGCGTTCACAGCTTCAGAGGAGAATAATGTCAGGGAAACATTCTGATTAAATAGCTGATCTACTGGCTCCAGTGTCTACAGGGCACAGAATTGTCCCTCTACGTCACATTGGACATAAGGACCATCATGGCCTTCAAGTATCAGAGTAGGTAGAGAGGTAATCTTTTGAGCTGTCTCAGAACTGCTTTTCTTCATTTGGGAGCTGCAGTGGCTTATTCAGAATAAAATTTGGCGCATTGAGGTTCAGAAAGGGGCCCTCTGCTTGGGTATTTTTTGAGGCATTTATTCTTCCAGTGGTCTACCTGCTGATTCCCATTTCGGGCTCCTGTTCACCTTCCCTGCCCCTCTACAACCAAATCCTACCCTGAATCCACCGATCCCTGCTGGTATCAGGTAATATTATCCCCATATATATGGTCGCCGTAAATAATATCGCCGGGAAAAGGTCGTGGCGATATTATATGGGTGACCCCCGCATGTTCCATGCAATAATGTTGCCACAAAAAACAGCCATTTTTCGGCGATATTTTTGCATGGCGAGATTTTTGTGGCGACATTATTACATGGAACCTCCCTGCTGGGGGTCCTGTCCCTGCAGGCTCTGTAGTTGCAATTTCATCAGCTTATTTTCAATACTCTCTTTCTACTGCTCATGGCACGTAACAAAGTGCTTTGCCACCTCAACTAGTTTTGACAATGGTTCATTCTGCCATCCTATACAGGTACTCTAAAACTGTTTTTGTATTTTTGGCTGGAGACCAGAGACAAAAGAGTTAGCAATAGCATCTTGAACAGTCTCATCAGGCTTATTGATACCTGAATGTTGAGAGAACACTTTTTTCAGGCAATCCAAATAATCTGCCAGAGAAACCTCCTTATTTTGCCCATGTTGGTCTTTTGGGGGCAGACCTCTGAAATGGCAGCTATTATTCTATGGCTTGCTCTAATCCACCTCCTATTCCTGGATCAGAAACCGGCCAATCGACATGCTGAACCATCCTTTGTGTAACGTCGGGAGGCATGATCACTCATGAGCTGATTTGTGTCAGCCAGAGCACGATTGTAGCATTGGATGATGGTCAGGAGCTCCTCCATTAAATGCTGAGACGCCTCTGGTAGTTTTGGAAATTCTTTGGCCAAACATCTTAGATCCCCATGAGTCCATGGAACAAGGGAGGCTAAAGAGGGACTCCCGCCCGGCCCCCGCAGCACGGCAGCACAGACTGCATCCACTCTTGTCATCACTCCACTCTGCGGACTTCCTGTGTTCGTATACTCTCCTCCTCCAAAGTAATGGGTAGTGCAGAAAGACTACCAGCAGCAGCTGCAACACAAAAAGAACAGGGACTGCACAGACTGCGTCCACTCTGTCACCACTCCGCGATAGTTCGAATGACCGCTTGAGCTACCTTCACTGGCATGCAAACGTTAATGAAACAATCTATCTAGTCTTCTACTGGCTCATCATCTTGTTTTTCATCTATGATCGTAGATCGACGACGAGCATAAATCTGTGCAAGTTGTTTTCACACTCCTCAAATACTTGATTTATCCCTTTAGTTGTTCATTTGAATTTTGTAACCTGTAAGCTTTGACACAGTATGTCTGTCTGATGCCTCATCAAACCATGTTGTAAATGTTTCCCACTATCTCTGACCTACTTTCCCTTTCCCCACTTCTAAGACATGCTTTAAACTTTCCCAGATTAAAGGTTCCCTCTAATACAAACTAAGTGTGCTTATTCTCCCTTGTCAAATGGTGCCAGACGTTAAGAAACTTGTACATAGTACTATTGCAGTTTGTAAACCTGTAATGAGCAGGTATACCCTGGTAGCTGGTATGGGCGCCTGCTTTGACTGCCCCTTGTTTTAGCTCCACTCACTCAACTCATCTGCCCCTGTTTCACACATACTGTGACTCCACTTTCTGTGTGGTCCTGAGTGGGAGGGATGTAAGGAAGGCATGGTATCAAAGTAAGACAGACACAAATGACCACAGTGTTCAACCCGGATCCCCCTCAGCCGGGCTTAGATCCCTTTTACACAATTAGTCTACCTCAGCTGGGCTCGGACCATTATCAATTTACTTCTTAGGATATTCTTTCTCGGGTATCTCGCGGTTAACCCCGGATCCCCCTCAACCGGGCTCAGATCCCTTTTCATAATTAGTCTCCCTCAGCCGGGCTCGGACCAATTACAGTTCATATTAGCTATTGAAGACTTTCGAATGTGCACAGGGTTTGGCTTGACCCGTTGCAGGACCACTTCGATTTCACAGTTCACAATTTTACTCTCTCAGTTGGATACCTAACAGAGACCTTCGAATGAGCACCCATGTGGCGCCGGACCACTCTGTATATGGCATCTATCTTGGTTTCAAAAGTTCAGTCACTCCTTGGATATTCAATTATATTCGCGTCGCTCATCACATATGCCTTCTTTGCTGATTTCTTCATACAATGTTGCCACTTGCAACCCTCGTTCTAAACACAGACCTGTCTGCTATCAGTCTCCCCAACTCACTGGCTGTGCTGACTTTACTGGTGCAGCTTTGGTGTAGGAGCCAAGGACAGTACCCCGGCAGCAATCGCTCCTCCCGCCTCGGCTATCGATGCGGGAGAGCCCTGGGTACCTTCGACACACAATGCACCTTTCTTCAGCTTTAATTCACGGTCTTATGTTTCTTATTCTCGAGGGCTCATGAAAGTAGCGGTTTTCTTTCTCTGAAAAGGCCAGTGGCAATTCCCACCTTGCAACCCTTTCTGGTCTTGCCGTCTTTCTCCTCGTATTAAACTGTCATCTCGGAACTGCTGCTTGCTCGTGTGTTTTGCCTTGCTCAGAGTGTGCTTTTGTGCTCCGCCTTTTATCCGTGTGCGGAAGTGTGATGGAAGTCAGGTGTGTGTAATTATCAGTAATTGCTTGACTCTGCCTGACCCTTGTGTTGGGACATGTCAGGTGCACGGCCCTAGAGTTAGTCTGTTGTCGATCACAGTGAGCTGTCTTTGAGAAAGTGTTTGTGTCAGAAAAAGTGGGGGTAGAGGAGTGAGTTCCTAGGTATCCTACCTGGTAGGATAGGGAAAAGGAAAAGTATTATTGCGAAGTGGATACCGCGTCTAACCCTTCAGTATCCCACTTCCACTCCCCGAGATCCCTCATACAGGTGATCCTCTCACACTGGTCCAGCCCCAGGAACTGGATCCAAAAGCGAGGACTGTTTCCTGGCCACCTCAACGACAGATCCCCAGGGACTGGTGGGTGAGACACCTTCAGGTTTCTCACAGGGGCATTACTGAGACATTCCTGAGTGGCTCTGAGAGGGTTCAGGGCACTCACTCTAAACTCGCACCAAACACTATTTAGGAGGGCTGCCCCAATTCTCCTATTCCCAGTGCATTATCCCATCATTCATTTTCTTCCTGTTCCTTAAACATCAAACCAGATTACCAGAGGCCAATTTCACCATTAGAACACCGGGATTACTAGTAAATCAAGAGACCCTTGCCAGAACAGAAATAACAGAAAGCAAAACTGCTAGGATCCATATAAGGACACAAGCATATAACGCCAAGAATCATGATGATAAGCCAGGCAAAGATGAACAAAACCAAGTAACCTACTCAGAACATCCAACCTTTACTAGCATAACCCCGACAAATCTGTGTCTTGTTTAGTCATCATGAAAACCCTCCGCTTCCCTGAGGGCGCACTCAAGTGCACCACTTACAGCAACCTTCTCCCGGCTACCCTAAGGATTTTTTTAAACAGGACTCCTTACCTCTTAGTTATTCATGCTCGGGGCATTCCAGAGGCGGCAGCCCACAAGGTTGGAGGTGCCCCCAGGTTGCGAGACAGATTCGAGTGACAGCACCAGAATTATAAGAGAAACCAGGCTCACACATCAATTTCGGTTGATGACAAACAGAGAGGAAAATAACAACGTGCACCTAAAAGGGCCCACCCACTAGTTGGCCTAAGAAGATTTAAGAAGACTACTACTAGTCCTTCCGGCACACTTAGCCCACCTCTCACAAAAACAATGAACTTGTTCATTAATATGCTGTCCTTCTTTAGTGTCCACTTCCAGCTAATATGCCATATCTTCAGGTCTGCCGGTATCCACTGAAGGGCACTGGACTTGCAACTCCTGTATGACTTCCAGCAGCTGTGAGTAGTCCCATTGTTTGTACCAGTGCATGCTAATGTATTCCACCATTCAGGCACCTTCATCCTTGGCATAGTAAGCCTGTTCAGCCACCACTTTCCAGCTCAGTTCATACAGTGCATGTTCCATTGCGTCCATACACACATAAGTAGAGGTAAAGCCAAATGAGATAGGGAAATGTCTAAAATGTAAGCTAAAAGAGAAACTCTAACGTGAATGAGTGGTAACATAATAAGGGTGGGGCCAACTTTATTCAGTGCATGATCGGTGGCCACCTGCAATTAAATTTGTCTTCAATAATTCACTTGTTTATTTATTGCTGTTTTTCTACATCAACTCCGTGTGCACATGTGTGCGACTGGAAATGAGAGTGTAGTGTGTAGGTTGTGCCGTATGAGTACGCATGTGAATGTGTGTACAGCTACTCCTCACTGATGAGCCCCAGCAAGGGCGAAACATGTTTGGGGATGCTTGTGGTCTCGTGCAGAAGGGATGTGGCCTAGCAGTTCGGGCTGGACTGCCCCTTTTGGGGTGGGGCCAAGCCTGATTTGCATATGGTATTTCCCTTCTGTAATGGCTTGGCAGGCGAAGAACGGTGGTCTGGAGGGTTGCCCAGAGCATTGCCAGTGGTTAAGATTAAGTCTAAACCTTCCAGCCATCACCTCTTTGTTTTTGCTATGTCACTCCGAGTGGGACGGGTATGCCCAGACGTGGGTCCCGTGCCTGCTGGGCCTAGAGACCCAAGCTACTCCTCACTGATGAGCCCCAGCAAGGGCGAAACATGTTTGGGGATGCTTGTGGTCTCGTGCAGAAGGGATGTGGCCTAGCAGTTCGGGCTGGACTGCCCCTTTTGGGGTGGGGCCAATCCTGATTTGCATATGGTATTTCCCTTCTGTAATGGCTTGGCAGGCGAAGAACGGTGGTCTGGAGGGTTGCCCAGAGCATTGCCAGTGGTTAAGATTAAGTCTAAACCTTCCAGCCATCACCTCTTTGTTTTTGCTATGTCACCCCGAGTGGGACGGGTATGCCCAGACGTGGGTCCCGTGCCTGCTGGGCCTAGAGACCCAAGCTACTCCTCACTGATGAGCCCCAGCAAGGGCGAAACATGTTTGGGGATGCTTGTGGTCTCGTGCAGAAGGGATGTGGCCTAGCAGTTCGGGCTGGACTGCCCCTTTTGGGGTGGGGCCAAGCCTGATTTGCATATGGTATTTCCCTTCTGTAATGGCTTGGCAGGCGAAGAACGGTGGTCTGGAGGGTTGCCCAGAGCATTGCCAGTGGTTAAGATTAAGTCTAAACCTTCCAGCCATCACCTCTTTGTTTTTGCTATGTCACCCCGAGTGGGACGGGTATGCCCAGACGTGGGTCCCGTGCCTGCTGGGCCTAGAGACCCAAGCTACTCCTCACTGATGAGCCCCAGCAAGGGCGAAACATGTTTGGGGATGCTTGTGGTCTCGTGCAGAAGGGATGTGGCCTAGCAGTTCGGGCTGGACTGCCCCTTTTGGGGTGGGGCCAAGCCTGATTTGCATATGGTATTTCCCTTCTGTAATGGCTTGGCAGGCGAAGAACGGTGGTCTGGAGGGTTGCCCAGAGCATTGCCAGTGGTTAAGATTAAGTCTAAACCTTCCAGCCATCACCTCTTTGTTTTTGCTATGTCACCCCGAGTGGGACGGGTATGCCCAGACGTGGGTCCCGTGCCTGCTGGGCCTAGAGACCCAAGCTACTCCTCACTGATGAGCCCCAGCAAGGGCGAAACATGTTTGGGGATGCTTGTGGTCTCGTGCAGAAGGGATGTGGCCTAGCAGTTCGGGCTGGACTGCCCCTTTTGGGGTGGGGCCAAGCCTGATTTGCATATGGTATTTCCCTTCTGTAATGGCTTGGCAGGCGAAGAACGGTGGTCTGGAGGGTTGCCCAGAGCATTGCCAGTGGTTAAGATTAAGTCTAAACCTTCCAGCCATCACCTCTTTGTTTTTGCTATGTCACCCCGAGTGGGACGGGTATGCCCAGACGTGGGTCCCGTGCCTGCTGGGCCTAGAGACCCAAGCTACTCCTCACTGATGAGCCCCTGCAAGGGCGAAACATGTTTGGGGATGCTTGTGGTCTCGTGCAGAAGGGATGTGGCCTAGCAGTTCGGGCTGGACTGCCCCTTTTGGGGTGGGGCCAAGCCTGATTTGCATATGGTATTTCCCTTCTGTAATGGCTTGGCAGGCGAAGAACGGTGGTCTGGAGGGTTGCCCAGAGCATTGCCAGTGGTTAAGATTAAGTCTAAACCTTCCAGCCATCACCTCTTTGTTTTTGCTATGTCACCCCGAGTGGGACGGGTATGCCCAGACGTGGGTCCCGTGCCTGCTGGGCCTAGAGACCCAAGCTACTCCTCACTGATGAGCCCCAGCAAGGGCGAAACATGTCTGGGGATGCTTGTGGTCTCGTGCAGAAGGGATGTGGCCTAGCAGTTCGGGCTGGACTGCCCCTTTTGGGGTGGGGCCAAGCCTGATTTGCATATGGTATTTCCCTTCTGTAATGGCTTGGCAGGCGAAGAACGGTGGTCTGGAGGGTTGCCCAGAGCATTGCCAGTGGTTAAGATTAAGTCTAAACCTTCCAGCCATCACCTCTTTGTTTTTGCTATGTCACCCCGAGTGGGACGGGTATGCCCAGACGTGGGTCCCGTGCCTGCTGGGCCTAGAGACCCAAGCTACTCCTCACTGATGAGCCCCAGCAAGGGCGAAACATGTTTGGGGATGCTTGTGGTCTCGTGCAGAAGGGATGTGGCCTAGCAGTTCGGGCTGGACTGCCCCTTTTGGGGTGGGGCCAAGCCTGATTTGCATATGGTATTTCCCTTCTGTAATGGCTTGGCAGGCGAAGAACGGTGGTCTGGAGGGTTGCCCAGAGCATTGCCAGTGGTTAAGATTAAGTCTAAACCTTCCAGCCATCACCTCTTTGTTTTTGCAAATGAGCGTGTGGACTTTTCTTACAGTGGGCATATCATCTTTACTGGCATTATGGGAAAGCTAAAGTGATTAATATTCTTACCTGCAAGTGTGGAGGGCTATATTGGTGCAGCCAGTATGGACATACTTGCTTATAGTTGCATAGCATTCTTACTAACATTATGGCCAAAGCCAAAATGATGAATGTTCTTATGTGTGGCGGGTGGTAATTGTGCAGCTAGTATGGGAATGTTTTTTTTTCTCCACTGGCAGAGCACTTTTACTGCCATTATGACAAAGCCAACAGGATGAGTGTTATTATGTGGAGATACTGGCCCACATTGGCACTGCCAGCATTGACATGTTTTCTTACAGTGCCTTAGCATTTTTACTGGCATTATGGACAAAGCTCGACTGTCTGACTTGAGTAAGGACCTTTTGCGGTCTATATTCCCCTTTTATCAGTACCAGTTTCAACCTCTTGTTGGGTCACTCTACACTCTTATTAATTTTTCAGACTTTCTTATTACGTTCTTAACTACAGTAGACATTAGCCACCCTTCTTACTACTATTTCTATTTTAATTTGTTTTTCCCATTTGACTTTTGATACTGTTTATATCACTACTCTATACTGTTTTTTCATTATTTTTTCCTGTTCCTTTATTCACCCATTTTCCTTATCTGTAATCTCTAGTTATATCGTTTCCTCGGCTTTTCCTTGTAAGAACCTCCTTAATCATCCATTGAACATGTTATGTTTGCTCGCAGCACTTGAGTTACATTTCAATATGGCCACCGCGCTACATCGAAAAGGACACTCTTTGTCCTTCTTCTGATTTGACGTCTATTGCATGCGCTTGGATTATCACGTGATGCATTCATCACGTAATCCTTTTTAAGGGTTTTACGTCGTTACCATGGCGACCTATGCCGATGCTTGCATGCGAATTCGTGACTATGCTTTTCCTCGCGGTCGGAGGTATGAATCATCGCTCCTTGAATAGAATGTCAGGGACACTGAAAAGTGATGAATCGTTACGTGTATTTATGCACTTTCTTCACGTTGGTTTCAGCGTCCGCGCTAGTGAATTACTTCAGGACTCTGCCTTCACAGTGAAGTTCTGGCAGTAAGAGCTACACAGAGCTCTGGTCTTTACACATCCAGCTGATGGACTAACACTTACCGAACGCATACTCGAAGAAACCAATTTCTGGGTATAACTATCTATTTACATTATTTGTTCCCGTACTCTTGTTCAATATTTACTTAATAGGTTTCTTTCATTAATCATTTTTTTTGTAGATTGCTTCACTTTCGAAATTTTCCGCACGTCGAGTAAACTCTGGCTGGCACTGATGGTCTTTTTAGACATAGCATTAGTACACCACCGGACTGCATATTCACTTCGCTTTTGGACCAGTGTAAGTCTTGGGCTTTTTCCATCCCCACATTTTCGATTCTAGTGTACATAATCCCCTGATTACTTGGTTCTCCTGGTGTGGCGGGTTCCATACCACCGGACATATGCGCCTGGCCTTCTTTTTTGACTTTCTTGAGTATCTATATGGAAACAGTTGGCTTGCTGCTGTAAGGTCCTATTAGGACCACTATAACCCAGTGCAATATGCGGTAGCAGCATCATTATCTTTTACATTTTGTATCCCTTCCTGACGATGATTGCAGCTTTATACTGAACTATGTAGTGTTATCTTGAGTACTGTATGCCTTGGGAGTATTCGGCCCCTCTTTGACTGTTTTCAACACTATACTTGACATGAGCATTCAATTTACTTTCATCTCTTAGATTGAACTGGCTCCTGTTACTTTATTCTTACTGAAAACTATAATCACCTTGCTGATCTACAGCATCACTTTGGAAGCAGTTTCTTGCTACATCCGTGTACACACCAGTTTGTGGTGGGAGTAATCGACACACATCTCCATTCCTGCACTAATAGGTAAACTTTTTAATTCGATTATTAATTAACCGCATGGTCGGTGTTTTGGTTGGACAGTAATGGTGTTCATGGGACCCCCACTTACCTGACTTTTAATATTTGGGGCAACACATCAGTGGTCATGTTTAAACTTGGAAAGGATCCTAGGGTCCTTGTTTTGAAACATATGAATGTATTCTTGTTTTACTCACTTATAACAAAGCTGAGTGTAAATATATGAGGAGTATTTTTGTTTATATCATGTAAACCAAAAAGTGTTTGGTAGAAAAATTGTTTTTGATCTCTCTGTTAACATCGACTCGATGTATAAGCTACTTAGTATGTATGGTTTATCAAATTGGACAGTTCCCTTGTAAAACATATATTTCTTTATAGTCTGTTTTTAGGCCTATGAAGAAGAGGCATTTTCCCTCAAAATGCGTCGCCACTTGAAAATAACGGACTACTGACAACAATTCTTCCAATTATTTCTTCTTTGTGCAATAACATTGTCACTGTTTCTTGTATGCAATTTATTCTTTACAAAAAAATATATATACACAAAAGTGTTTTACAAAAATTACTGTTGTTGAAAATTATTTTCTATATTTAAATCTTTATCCTCAGACTACAGTAATTGGTTTATCCAACACTATTTTGTGTGCAGGGGATGGGAGGATTCAAAGTTTGAATCTTCTCCTTTCTTTTTTATTATGGACAAAGCTAACATGATGAGGCTTCTTAATTGGGGATAGTGGCTCACGTTGGTGCAGCCAGTATGGATATGATTGACACAGCCAGCATGAAAATGATGTTTTATGCTGCCATATATTGCATATATGAAAATGCTCCTGTGGGCTGGCATCTATTGGATTTTATCATGTGTTACCCCTCTCAAAACCAATTGTAAACTGTGTGGCTTTTTACCCAATTTTTCACAAAGTGTGTTGTAAAATTGAACATTTTAACCCAATATTTAAAAAAGATTTTGGAGGCGAGAACACCCCCAAACCACCTTTAGTTGGTTGGGGATCCCTTGCTACATTCAGTCACTCGTGCACGTTCATGGGAAATGTTTTTGCCCCTCTAATTAAGAAATTCACCAGCTAATACTGATTCTAAGTCGGCGAAAGACTAATAACGAAACAAAAAGACCTTGTGAAAAGATGAACCAGGATGTTGTAAACTGTGTGGGAAGTCTGTGGGAAGCAAGGTAGACTATTGGCTACCATATGAAATCTCTACTAGGTGCCTGGATACAAACTCCACACAGCTTAAATAATATAGCTTAAATTTCACTTTTAAGTTATGAAACGGACGTAAAGGTGCGGTTACCTGCTTTAACTGTAACATCCAAATTTCATTACAATCAAACATTCTAGCCATCAAGTTGACAATGTACATTTGTCAGAACCTGTTCAAAATCGTTCTGTGCATCCACCCTTACATTTATCCACGGCAGATTAACTGAGGGGGTGGGCAAAATGCCCTGGGATAGTCAGCACAAGTGTGCTCTTACCCCATTTGAGCAGTTGCTCCTCCTCCTGTCTCTCCATTAATCAGAGGGCAAGGGATGTCAGTACTCCAGCGGGGCCACCTTGCACTCCCATAATGCACCCTTAGAGAAAATGAAGAATGTGTCCCTCTACCCTGAGCACACTTTGTTCTTTTGTCAGTTCTCTGATGAGGAGTTCCCATAAGCTGCCTCGCTCTAGGCAGCTTCCTATCTGTGTCCCCTCTATTCCTCACCACGGTAGTTAGGTATTTCTGGCCTCGGTGCACTGCCCTATCTTTCTGTATGTGTTCTGGCTCCCTGGCATTGTGCTGCTCCCTCTTCCTCCCCTGCTTACGATGTTCTTGTCCCACACCAACATGCTCTGCCTCCTTTGCTGTCCCATTAGCTCTGTATGTTCCCACCCACCTTGTACTATGTGCCTCCCACACTGTCCCTCTTTGCCAATGTGCTTCTCTGCCCTGATGTCTGTTTCAATGTTCCTCCCGCTAATTTTGCCCCAGACTGACATGCTACCCGCACACTGTTTTTCTGCATGTCCCCCATATTCTAAAACCCTCCTCCATACACTTCTTGACGCTCTGTGGGGCATTCTGCAACAAAAGAGCATCCCACAGGGAAGGTGGGGTGATGATATTTGCATTGGATCAGCCGTGGTAACACCTGATAAATGGTGCTAGTACCTGAACATATTATGGCAGCGCCTGGCAAATGACCATGTAATGCCTATACAAGAGTCAAAACTGTTGGCTTTTTAACAGGAAGTCAGTGCAAGGACACATACTGCTTATAAATGGAGAAGCTGAAGGCACACTTGGTTAGGGCTGGTTTATGACAAGAGGAGCTGGTCTAGCTTTAGGCAGGGAGGGACAGATAGTGGGTGGGAGTAGCCATAGGGACTAGCATAGTCATGGGCAGTTAAATAACCAAACACCCACAGGCAGTGTCTCTATCCTCATCTCAAGCCCTCTCATAACTTCACTTCCCATGATAATAGATTCGGCTTGCAAGCGCCACTTTCGTCGTCACCTAACACCCAAACAAAAAAATTATAAAATGTGTTACTCTTCATTATTGAAGAAACACACTGTGGATGCCTGCAGCAATACTCTTATTAAACTGCTGAAAGGTCATGTCTTCTGAACAGATAGAGCAGCTGTTTCAGTTCCAGGGCCTCTTTGTGGAGTAATCATCCCACATCAGGTACAGTATGCCTTTAAAAGCCTCTTTCAAAATCAATGTAAAACATGTTCTGCAGGAAATCTTCCCATTTCTTACTTTTGTCTTCTCTGCCTGACAATTATAAAACCAGTATGCCTGTTTACAGCTTTAGTTGATGCCACATACATGAATTAAGTCAGGAACACGGGAACCATGTGCTTAGACAGATGTGTTACATAAAAGGCCATATGCAGGAATCCATGTTCATCAAGGAGCGCACATTACATACATTGAATCAAACGTTCGCGGCATGATTCTACACAGAAATAACGAGATGCTTTTGTCGTTCAGGGTCGGACAGCTCAGGTTACACTGGACGAGGATTTTGTGCAGGAATGTTGTTTTTTTAAAAAACATTTTGTATCCAGTTATAAAATAGGGGTAAAAAGGTTACTCCAAAGGAATGAATGGAATGAGACGTTTGTAATCCACTTCCCTTTAGCAGGGGACATGGTCCATTATACTGGGCCTTTTCTCAGAAGAAAATAGGATGTTCTCCTCTGAGATAACTGTTTACAGATGTAGCAATTCTCTCCCGAGTGGAAACCTGCGCGTTGCTTTTAGAAGTGAAGGCAGGACCAGTAATCGCGTTCATTGTTAAACAATTTCCATAAATCTATCTTGTAGATGTCTCGGTTTTTTCCCTGAAGCAGGCATTGCAAATCACTGAAAATGTAAAAATATTAGTATTATACAGAGGATCCAAGGAAAGTGGTAGAAGCAAGTGTGCTGGTGAAGGAGCGCGGCTTGACTGCACGTATCAGGCGGCGGGAAGCGCTGAGAAAGGGAGAAAAACCTGCAAATATAATCGTGATATGTGACGAAAAGCATCAAGTAGGCAACAACACGGAAAAACAAAATGGGATGGGGAAGTTAATAGGGAGCTGAAATCCAAACGAGGAGAATATTACACTGATGAACGGTGGAAGAGATTGGGAATGGAAGATGAGTAGTGCTTACACAGCAGCATTCCTGCTCACTCCCATTACCCCATGGCTCTCTATAATCACGCCAACCTCGCCAGACGGATATCAAGGGTGAAGCATCCCAGTATTCCTTGGGCTAATTGAATTCATCCAACAATCCGGACACAGAAATGTATTCTGCTTCAAAGACATGGAATTCTTTTCTATCAAAAGTTACAGAAGGTAAAACTAGCAAGCCAATAGCATTTTGCCGTATAGAAAATGTAGAATAGTGAATGGTAGACCTTATCCTATTCTTTAATACAATCGTCAGGAGAATGTTTAATCAGAGTCCGTGTTCTCCTTCTGACCTGCCACAATACCTTACATTCTAAAATGCAATGTTGATTAAAAAGTTCTCTTTTTATTTGTCACAGTTAACATTTTCAGCAGGGTAATTGCAATACCCTTGAAGTACTGCCACTGGGCAACTGTTCGTGGTATTCACATGCTTGCTGGCCTATAAGCACACAATGTTTCCCTTATAACATTGTCTCTGAAAAATTGGTTGTACCAGGAGGTAATCAGCCACAAGGAGCATAATATGTGCACACTGCCCTATTGGCAGGACTGGAAATGTCCCAATATCCCTGAAACTGCATTTAATTCCATCAATGTGACTTCGCTAAGAGCAGGCAATGTGCTGAGTGGTCTGTTGCTTTCCTTTCAGCCTGGACACTCCAACACCAATGAAACCTCAAGTGAAAACCGCACAATTTCAATTGGTCCTGTTCATGTCTACAGTCTCAGCAAAGGATCCAATCATTTGAAACACATGGAAGGTGCACCCCGCATACCTTCGTGCCATGGCCTGCCTGTAGAGGCTGAGGCCAGGCTTATTGATGGCGAGTGAAACCTGCACTATTGTACCTTGTTTGCAAATGGGAGCCTTCATTTTTCTGTTGTGAAACCAGCATCTATGGCATGTGCTCTAATTTACCAAACAAACTGTACCAAACTCCACCTTTAATAAGGCCAACAAGATGCCACAACATGTCCAATGTAACGGGCAAGTCTTGCATCTCGAAAGCAGGTATTGCTAAGAACGTAAACAAATTTGCATAACAACTTTAAAAGAAGAGCATATTTCCGTGTCTTGCCTGTACACAATGCAACACGTTTTTCAAGGGAGATTGGATAAATACAAAGGGGAACAAATTACATTGAGACGTTTTTCCACGTGTACATCAACAGTGAATGTGTAGCACACTTCATAAAATGTCCATATGTACCATTTATGAGATCAATGAAAAAAATACACAGAACAGAAAATAAGAGCAATATTAGATGAACACAAATGAAATCACCTTCCCAGGTCGGATTTCTGTGTTTGGATCACATTTCAAAGTTAATTAAAGGAGGAGAGAGAGATAAAATTCCAAAACAACATCAAGAATAGCGGATGTATAGGATGCAGATAAGTCCTTTCACAAAATAATTGAATTATTGTCTTCAATAAGCCTGGTACTTATAATGAGTTCAATGACTGGCACCATAATAAATAAAGACAACAAGGTGCTTAGAAATGGAAGGAATCGCTGAAGTGTCCAGCCAGGCAGGTATGCAGAGGAACCAGGCAGCACTCCACAAACACAAATATACAGAAAAGGAATCTTTATTGGATAAGGTAATTACAGTCAAGTAGAATGCAGCAGAGGGTAACAGGCTCTCTACAAAGAGCACACTGCATCATCCATCTTCTCCCATCTCATCAAATGCCATCTCTTGAACACTCACATGAACTGCTTACATCAAACACACACCAACTTTCTACATTCTCTCAAAGGAAGGCTCTTACAGACAGCCTCTCTCTAGTAACAAAACAGGAAACAGCGTACTGACAAACAGAACACCAACAAACTAAGCACAATCACCAACTGCATTCATCAATTAAATTCAAACACCCCACAGATATATTTTCCTTCACCACAAGGACACTCACTCGCCACCTTCATTTTAACATTCAGACATCCACCTCCTAACTAGACTGCACGTTTTCAAAACAGATAACCAGGCTTAAAGATCCACCAATCATCCAGGATAACACCACCCATCATTCATCAGTCAGGTTACACTTAACCAGTCATACCGAGTCAACACCGCCATACATAAAATCAATAAATCCATCCTCTCTCTTACAGAAAACACGAGAATTGAATGGAAAGAAAGATACAAACTTGGATCACAAGAAAGAAAGTCATCTTGCAAGGCATGTGGCCAATTGAGGAACCAGTTCCCGCACAATGGAACAGCAGGTCTGCCCTAACGGTATCTGATCCTCTTAGCTTCCCCACTGGGGCCAACTACAGCATGGCAGCCAAGGGCCGAGCAGCTCTATGTTATCGCTCACTGAACGCTCAAAGCAAGGATCATTTCTGAAGTCTTTTGAGTTAGTGGTGTCCTTCTGTGGCTACCTTCCCTCACAGCTGGCTCAAATGCAGTAATTACTCAACTATTCAGCCTGGCAGGTAGGTACAGGAGTCTGTGTAGGAATTAGGCAACCCTCCACATATACATTCAGTGAATATATTTTTGGTTAAGACAGTTGAGATGATCCGATTCATCACACCACCAGCCAGGAAATGTGATTTCCGCCTGTTTGATGTCCCTCATGATGTCATTTTTATCTCATTGTAAATCCCTGTTGTGATCTCATGTATGTGCTCATGGGCTGAGCAACAGGTGGGGCCTCCGAGTTAAGATGGTTGTCACTTCCCACACCCGCCAAATTCTGGGTTTTGCTGCAATGAATCAGATAATCTAAACTATGTCTTCATTAAAGTTCTTTCTCTGCATTTCAAGGGTTTTCTTATTCTACAGGTCCTGCGGGGTCCCCTTTCAGCCATGTCTACTGTTGCACCAATTAGGCTAAAAGACTGTGCCCCAGTGAGACCACCCTACAGCCGAGGCACATATCCCCCCTCACTTTAAAATGATCCGCCCTGGGCACTGTCTCTGTCGTACCATCACTATTAAAAATTCATGGGCCACAGGGCATTGGCCCATGCCCCCTGCCCCTTTTCATTTCTGCAGTAGATTCCCTAGTCAAATTCCTGGTGTACCTACGGCAGTCACCTGGATGTTGCCATTTATTACTGCAGTAATCATTCCCGGTAATCATTCCCAGTGAAATACATCTGTTGCCAGTTACCTCAGTAATGGAAAAACGCATGACAATTTACATGTCTCCCCATTCCCACTGCCAGTCTTCACATGTGCTCCTTCTCCTTGCTAGGCGCCTACATCTTCCCCATTCTCTGTAAATCCTCACTGACCCTCGACTCTATTATCCTGCTTCACTCACAGATTCCTGTGCTGCCGCCTTCTTTTCTACAAGTGCGTCTTGTGATGTTTCAACAGGAATCCTGCCAGAATCGCACAGGATTCTCGTAGAAAGATGAACATATTCTCTGACAAAACAGGCTCCAGTAAAAACAAAAAAAACTCTCCAACTACAGATGTGCTCCTCTATGACCCGCTCTAGCTCTACCCTCATGTGAAACCACCCCTTTATCTCTCGCCACATCTCATTTTGAGCACTTTCCTTTTTTGGATTCCATGAGATTCCTGCAGTAAGTGTTTGCTTCAAACCACCAAAAGAAACAGTGGCTTTTCATTTCTGTAAAGTCTCACTGCTGCGATGCACCATAAGATATATATTAACTGGACAGATTTACAGCAATCCAAAAAATAAATATCTGTGATTGTTTGCGCTCAACTTGTTTCTAATTTGGTTCAAATCTGTCCAGTGGTTTTGCACAACAGGTGCTCAAAGGAAGCACCTTTTCCTTCTGGGAAAATGAATGCGAGTAGGCCGAAAACTATTTTTTGTTTGTTTTCTTAATTATTTAACATATTTTTCCTAAAATTTCAAGTTTTAAGTGGCCCATGCCAGATATTCTGTTTGGTAAATATTATCTAAAACCATCCAGCGAGTCAAACTTTACTAGGAATTGAATTTTGGAAAAAATAACATCCAACTATAGGGCAGCCACTGCCACCCCTTAATATGTGAGTTTTTCATGCAGGCGTAAAATCAATGGATTCCTACAGAATCAGCCTGTTTGTATTACCTGATGAAAGCATGCAGATTCCATATGCTTCTATTGTAAATGCGGTCTGCAAATCTTAATTTTCAAGCATCCTTTACATTTATTTTATAAAACAAAAAGTTAAATCGAAGAATAAGGGCAATTTTGTTTGGTTTTACTCTTTTTGCAAATATTTCAAATTGAAAGCAGGAGTTGCAACAACACGTAAGTACTAAAGTTATTAGTCCCTTGTATGGGATTAAACATTTTATGCAAAATGACACATTTGGCGTTTTAGCATGGGGCACTCCCCTTGTTTTTGTGTAAATTAACTGAAATTACCGCAAATGTATCTCAAAAATGGCTCGCATCAATAAAAAACAAGGTGGGGGTTTATCATTTTGGAAATGTCATAGTCGGTGTAATGCACCATGTGCTATATAGAAATCTTTTGGGGCTCGGGGCACCTCTTCTATGTCAAATTTCTTAAAAACTACTGAACAGATTTACACCAAACCAAAAAAAAAGGAATATCCGCAGTGCTTTGTGTCCAACCTGCTTCTTATTCAGTGCAAATTCGTCCATCAGTTATCAAGGTATAAGTGTTCAATGGGAGCAACTTTTTCTCTATGGCAAAATGAATGGGTGTAGGTCCAAAACAGCTTTTTTATGTTTTCCTAATAACTTTTTGAATTAACGATTTTGCCCAGATCTTACAGTTTGAGTGCCTGTACAAGACAGTTTATTGGGGAAATGTCATCTAAATCCATGCAGCGAGTAAAAAGCTACTAGTGATATCATTTTGGGGAAAGTCAATGCAAATAGGTTTGATCTTAACTATATGGTGGTGACTGCTGTCCTATAATAAAAGGATTAATTATTGATTTTCAGTTTTTATGAGTAAGTAGAATGCAGGACAAGGTTTGACCTTTTACAAAAAAACACTAGATCATCCATCTTCTTCCATCTCACTAATTGTCATCTCTGGAAAATTACACACATACGCTGCTTGCATCACACACAACATTCTACACACTCTGAGAGGCAAGATACTACAATCACAAGATAATTATATGGATAAGGAAGTGTACAGCACAAAATGGCTGCAGTGGCAACACAAACAACAGAAAACTGCAAGACAAACAAAAAAGGACTGACGAAGGTGAATTTAAAGCAAGGATGTACATTCATAAATATGAAATTACATCCCCCTAACAAGGGAGATTGAGATGGATTAACAGCATAGGAAATTAACTTGGTGAATGATTACGAATATAAAAAAGCAATAGCACATGTAGGTAGTGTTGTTATTCATGAACAGAGAGGTAGGATCAATAACTGTCTGCCTTTGACATGAGGTGCTTCTGGTGGGTTGAGTAGAATTCAGTTTGCATAATATCACAGCCTTAAGAAATTCACAAATCAGCTAGCTGGTTCAAGGGTTATTATTAAAAAACTTCTTGGCTTGATCATCTAAGAGTCTATGGTGCCAGGTATTATGACCAAAAACTTCTTCTTTCAAATCCCTCAGTCTCCCATGGGCTCCCCCTCCCATCCTAGCCCAGGCTTCCCTGACACCCAAGATCAACCTGAACACTAGAAGTCTTTAATCAACACTGTGTAGAGTAGCCTCTCCACCATATGAGGGTCTAAAGACTGATGCCTTATCTATCTTACTCCCTCTGTGGTTTCTGTTAGGGGGAATTCTCATAAATGGTTGATTTCCCTTACCTACTGAGTCCCTCAGCAGCTTTGCTGGATTTCTAGGATTTATTTTTTTCACCTGGTAAGAAGAGTATGAGCCTTTTTTCCCACTCAAACATGTGTTTTTCTATGTGTATTTCTACTTTTTGTGTGATCTTGGGCACTGGAGCCTCACCTACTCCATGGCACCATATTCTTCCATGTGTGTTACACAGCACCTTCAGTGCAGTGACACATGGTTGTTTTTTAGACTTCCCACCGACTCCATTTTCTGGAGCTGACTACTGTCCCCCAGAAAAGATAAAGTTGCCATTAACTTTATTTAGTCTTTTTTACCACAGACCCAGTACACCCCATCTTCCATGGAGTATTGGAAAGGGTTAACTCTTATTCATTTTTGTCTGTGTCTCTTGGAGCATTGTTTCGCTCCCTTTACATTAAGACTTGGCTTGTGGCAGTGTTATCTACTCTATTTTTTATACTGCGGTTATCTTAAATAACCATGGTATTGTTTTAGGCTATTATATTAGCCTCAAACATAAACCCACTTGACCATATATATTTTATTACGGCTCCGGCTGGATTTATTCCCCATTTCTTTTTGAAAATGTCTTTCTCGTGTTTTACTCTGCGCGCCAAACCAGGTTTGGTCACTGAAGGCCAAGAAAGAGGCTGTCCCTGTCAAAACCGAGGCCAAATCGAAGGCTCTGAAAGCCAAAAAGGCTGTCCTAAAGGGGGTCCACAGTCACAAGAAGAAAAAAATCAGGACTGCTCCCACGTTTAGGAGGCCGAGGACCTTGAGGTTGAGAAGACAACCAAAGTATCCTCGGAAGAGTGCGCCCCGCAGGAACAAACTTGACCACTATGCCATCATAAAGTTCCCGCTTACTACAGAATCTGCCATGAAGAAGATTGAGGACAATAACACTCTGGTCTTCATTGTTGATGTGAAGGCCAACAAGCATCAGATCAAGCAGGCAGTAAAGAAGCTGTATGATATTGATGTGGCCAAGGTCAACAAGCTAATCCGGCCTGATGGTGAGAAGAATGCATACGTGCGCCTAGCACCGGACTACGATGCATTGGATGTGGCTAACAAGATTGGCATCATCTAAACTGCTGCCTTGGTACCTGTACAGTTAAGAATAAAATTATTTAAAACAAAAAAACCAAAAAAAAAAACAGGTTTGGTCCCTTTGTTCATCGCCTTTTTGCGGGCTTCCACACAGAAGCCCTCCTTTAGGCGCTTGAGAGTCTGGGTAGGCAGGATGTGAGGGAGGGGTTGTAGGACCCCTGCCATGGGTTCCCTGTCTGATTGGTTAAGGGGACTGGCCTTGCCAGGCCAGCCACCCTTCTGTGTGATTGTCTGCCAGACTGAATAAATGGGGGAAAACTACATAAAAAGCAGTTCTCTGGGACTGGAAGAGCAGTCTCGCCACTGGAACGAAAGAACCAACGAGGAACTGGAAGAAGAGGACCCCTGCAACGACTGAACCACCCGGTGAAGCCCTGCTGCAGATCCGAATCTCCAGAATCCGATGACAGAGAAGATCCTCCTGGAAACATCTTCCCTTGAGCTGGTGAGACCAACCAGTTCACCCAAACTGCAAGCCAGGACCCCTCCTCTGGTCGAATTCGCTGTACAGAGCTACAGTGGGCCGGATAGCCAGGAAGGTCGGACCCTGCGTGGGTTTTAAGGAGCGCACCTTTTATTTGTTGCTTTGCTCTGCTGCTGGTTTCTTCCCTGGGTGTAGTGCAGGACCCTCCAGTTTTCCTACTTCTGATCAGTCCGACAGTCGCTTCAGGAAGCGTGAGCCTGCAGGAACTACCAGGAACTTCTTCCTCAGCTACAGCTCCCTCTCCGTTTTAAGGTACTGTGCAAATCCGGTTGTTTGTTTCGTTCAGCCACGGTGAAAGTGTTTGAAATCTTTCTCCAATCCGAGGGCTTGTCCTTCTCTTCTCTTGGAACAAACTTTTCTACCAACCAATCTCGTCCGGAAACCGTGCCACGAACTTTACCACGAACTACGCTGAACTGTATTATCTTGAGCAAAAGACTTTTGAACCATTGACTTTGGCCCTAAGCCTTTTCTATCTGATTTTATCATTGTAGTCCCTCTTGTTCGCTTGCCCTCAGTACTTACCTGTTGGTGTGAATTCATTTCTGTTAACTTTTGTCTTTTCCTCCCTTTTAAATTACCGGAGTGCCACTTTTCTCCCACTTCATTTTGTGACCTTAAATTGTCTGGAATTAAGGGAAGTGGTGTGGTGTATTAAGAGTGATTTTTTAGACTGCTTATAATCGTGTAATGTTATACAACTGAAGAGTGAAATAAATGTATATTATTTTATTTGAAAACCTTGAGTCAGTGTTTGCCTGAATCATAATAATTGCTGTCCTTTGTGTAACTATTTGATACTGCTCACTTACTCTTGAGATAAGCCTGGCTGCTCTGCTACTGCTACCACTTTAACTGTGTAGTACAGGCTTGTACCAAATGTGAAATTGTACTGTCACTTGTAGTCTTAATTAATTGTTGTGTTCCCATAGGGTACTGCATATAATTCTGCTTAACAGCTTACTAGGGGGTTCCCTTACTCTAATATTCCCCAAATGATGCTTGTTATGATAAGTCACTTATAACGTGCCTGTACACAGGTGTCTCTATTGGCAACAAGACAAGGAAGGGGAAGACCAAGGGGAACAAAACAGACAATCTTACTAGGCCTTGTGTCAATCAGATCGCGCAAGTGCAAGGGAGAGGTGAAGTGCTTTGGGGAGGGAAAGGGAAAGCGCAAGACGCAAAGCTCAAGTAAGTGCCGTCAGGGTGGCCAGTTCTAAGTAAGTGCAAGAATAACTGATGCAGGTATTCTCTCAGACACTCCCCCATTCACTCTTTCCCTCTCCTTCCCATTGACACCTTTCACATATCTCACATCTCCTTATTGCACTAGTCCGCTCTACTTTCCCTACTCCCTCTAGCTGTCTTACTCCTTTCTACTCTCCCACTTTCTGCGTTCACCTCCTTTTCACTCTCTCTCTCTCTCTCTCTCTCTCTCTCTCTCTCTCTCTCTCTCTCTCTCTCCCTACTTTTTGGCGCATCTGTCCCTCCGGTCGTCTCACACTTGCCTCTTGCACATTTTTCCTACTACTTTCCATCCTCCTCCTAGTACTCTACACGCTGCATAACTGCAACCTCTCTCCAAATCTCTCTCCCCTGCTCTGCTACTCTCGCTCTCTCCTTCACTCCCCACTCTCTCCCACTAACCTTCTACTACCTCATACACACCCCCTCCATCCACTACCATTTACTCTCCCAGGCACTCTCACAATCACAGCCACATTCTTTCACTAGGTACTACTCTCTCTACACACATAATACCTCACCTGCACTCTTATAAAAGTGTTCCACAGACTTCTCTGTGCACCACTCCTTCTGGCCTCCTGTTCCATCTCCACGCCTCCTAACCTCACCTGAACATCCCGCACACTCTGTGACTTACACCAGCCTTTCATACCCATACTTTCTAACTTCTGGCTTTCTCTCCTCCACACAAAGTTGCGTGTTCCACCTGACCTTGGGGCCCAATCTATATCTATCCTTTTCCATGATGTTGGGTTGTCATGCAAGGTCATGAAAACTCCTCTTAGCCCTGGCCCATTTGTGCACTTGGCAGTTCGAGGAACCTCTGTCATGATCTCTGTTAAACACTGGGATGGCTCTCCAATTAACCTTAGTGGCTAGGAGTACTGCAGCTCTTTGTTGACCGGTGCCGGAACATCAGCATTGGTATTGGTATGGGTGTTTGTTTTTCTTCCGCGGTCTGCTCGGCTCGTTCAATAAAGCAATGCATGCAGGTTTTGGGAGTCCTGCAGAGAAACAAAGAAAACTCTGGCAAGAATGGATTGAGCATGGCATTGGGGGACTGAAAGTGGACCATACCCTTACATTCCAGACACATTCAGAGGATTAAGGGACTGAGACCCTCCAAATTACCTAGCTTCATCTCTGGTTTATGTAAGCGATCAGAAGGAGACTGACACAGGAGTGGCATATTGTTGGCATAAACTTATATTCATCAAAAAGAAAAAGAGAAACCGGACTTTCCCTAATACTAAGAGGGGTTTCCCTGCCTCAACTAAATCTAAGGATTCTGTTGGGATGTCTATCCAAAGTAAGTCCACCTTACAGTGTCCACAACATATTTCCGTCCCTTACACTTTAGCTAAAGCGGGTACCACTGTTCTTGGTCCAGGAGAATGGCTCCCTTCTCCTTGACAGTGGTTTACAGATCCTATAGGGTGTCCAGTCAACTGGTCGAAAAAAAACTGGTCGACTGCAATTTGGTCGACGCAATTTGGTCGAAAACCAAATGGTCGATTTTTTATTTTTTATTTATATATTTATTTTTCGGGTTTTCGTTTAGTAAAAAAAGGGGTTTTTAGAGAAAAAAAGGGGGTTGGGGGGGACCCCCCCAAAAAAATGAAAAAAAGGGTTAAAATATAAAAAAAAAAAAATTCGACCATTTGGTTTTCGATCAAATTGGTTCGACCATTTGTCTGGTCGACCAATTTTTTTCGACCAAATGTCTGGCAACCATCCTATGGGTAAGGGAACCATTGCTTGAGGGAATTACTCCCTTCCCCAGTTTATAGTTCTTTTTCAAGATGTATGACAAAAGAAAGTTCTAAAGTGTGTAAACCAAAGTTCCAAAGGATACAAAGTTCTTAAAGAAAACAAAGTTCCTATTCGAACGTTTGCGATTGAGAAAATGAATCTCTTCTCTTGGTCTGGCTCATTCTTCTTCGAGTACCAAGAGAATCCCTTCTCTTGGCTTTCAACTACTTCTCAGGATACTGTAGATAGGTTTGGCAAGAAGAGGTATTGTGCTTCTCTATCTTTGCCATTCTCCACAGATGCTTCACTTGAGCTACTACTTTTTAGGATAGGGTTATTTTGTCACTGCCTAAATATCTGGTGTGGGTCACATGCACACTCTGGCTTCTTGCTGGGTTCTGTCCTCCATGTATAATCAACTGCCAGGTGTTGGGACTATGGTAATTCTCTTGGTGGCCTTGATGGTTTCTGTGCATGTGGGTCCCAGACTCACACTTATCTTTCATTAGATTCTGTCCACCTGGTATACTGCCTGCCAATTACTATGACTATGAAAATCTCCTTGGCGCCCTTGATTGTCTCTGTGGGTCCGAGTCCCAAGTAGGCACTTGTTTCTTTTGGGATTCTGTTCACCTGGTATGCTATCCTGCCAGGTACTGTGACTATGAAGATCTCCTTGGAGGCCTTGATTGTCTCTGTGGGTGCAGGTCTCAGGCACGCACTGGTTTCTCTTTGGATTCTGTTCACCTGGTATACCAGGTACTGTGACTATTAAGATCCTCTTGGAGGCACGTAACTCGCCATGGGTCCCAGACCTTTCTTTCGTGACATTCCCTTCTTTCGGTTCTCCTGCCAACTGCCCCAGCTTCCCCAACCTCTACGGAAGGCTTACTGGTGAGCTTCTCTTTCTGCAGGTGTTTTCTGGCTTCACTGCCCCCTTCTGCTTGCTCCAAGGACTGCCGCAGCTCGGCAGGGATTCCCTGCTTCTGGGTTGCAGGTCTCGGCCTGACCATATGCTCCAGCATTCTCATGCGGCTGGTTGCCCAGGCGTCTGCTTCTCTCCATCGTTGGAACATGGCAGACTAATTAGGGGTGCCTCTGCCGACAGGCAGGCATCCCACTCTGCACTCTCAGCGTCTCAACTCCTCCAGAAGAGTTCAAATCTCCTGCTTCCTCCTGGGTGGGTATCTCCCTCTGCAAAATCCTTCTTCCCTTTTTATGTTCCATTCAGATTTGCTAGAAACAAATTGACTAGTGTATTTGTACTGGTTAGGTGGAGTATTCTACATTACTCTGCACTTCTTCCTCAACCCAGTATTACAGTCATCCCTGTACTCAATGTTCTTCCTCATCTCAGTGTTTCTTAGGGAAGTGACACTGTCTATTCTGCAGATATACAACACATGCAAGTGTGAGGGGTTATTGTGCCCTGCGCAAGATCACTGGGTGAGGGAGGTTTGGGGTATAAGTGAGCTCATACTGTGTTTCTCCCAAAGTGCCGTCCCTCGTCCCATAGGGGATTTCTCTTCACCTGCTGAGTACCACCCCCAGGGGCACTATAGGGTACCCTCACCGCCCTGGCCTCATGGGAAGGGGCTTTCCCTATGGAAGCAGTGGCCACATCCTGGGATTTGTCACATGTGGGTCTGTGTAGCCCCTGATTTCTGTTCCTGATCCAGGGAAGCGACATTTCTTCTCTGCTGCGTGCAGTCCTCGGCTGGCAAAAGCAACCAGCCTCATCTCACCATTGGTCTCCTGATACAGGGCAGCTCCCAATGTCTCCAGACCTGCGTCCACATGCAAGATGTAAGGGAACTGAGGATCCGCATAGGTGAGGACTGGTGCTGTGGTGAGAGTCTGCTTGAACTCCTTGTAGGCTTGATGGCATTGGTGAGTCCACCTCTCACACAACGGTTCCTGTGGATGGCATAAATGGTCCAGAGTTGGCAGTAGTCCTCTGGCTCAACTGGGTAGGTGGATATCCTTGGTGAGGTCCAAAAGTGGTCAGCAACGTTGGAATATCCCTGTGAAGAACCTCTGGTAGTAGTTGCAGAATCCCAGGAAACTCTGATACACCTTGAGGGTCTAAGGTCCTGGTAAGGTGAGGTGGTTGTCGATCTTTACCCAATCCACAGTAATGACATCCGTGGAGACGATGTATCTGATGTACTTGAAAATTGTCCGGCAAAATTGACACTTGTTCTAGCCTCAAAGACCACATGCGCCTCTGAAACAAAACACCTACAAACCAAAACCGCCAGCACCCTAGGCACATGCAAGAACTCAACCTCAGCAAAAGAGTCATAGGAAACAAGAGAAAACAGCCACGGCTTCCTACTATCAGAATACCATAGCAGACATCGGCAACAGAAGCAGAGCCCTCTTCAAAGCGGTCAAGCACTGCATCAACCCACTACCCCGGGCCAAATTGGACTACTGCAATGCCCTCTTTGCTGGCACCTCGGAACGCAACTTGAAAAAGCTACAAATCATCCAAAACAAGGCCGTCTGAGCTGCCCTCGGCCTTAGAAAACACGCCCACACCTCAGAAGCCAGAAGATGGCCATTGGCTATCGATCCGAGAGTGAATCAATTTCAAGATCCTCTCCATCTCTCACAAGTGCCTCTCCAAAACTGCACCAAGCTACATTTCTCAGCGGTGCAAAAATACACCCCCTCTCGCCCACTAAGATCCTCACACAACCACTTGCTCAAAGTGCCCAGCTTCATTTGCCAAACTGCAGGCGGCTCAAGGTTCCCTCTCATCGCCGCCAAGCTGTGGAACAATCTCCCCATATTCTTGAGAATGGAAACCTCCTATTGGACCTTTAGGAGAAACTTTAAAAAGTGGCTTTTTGCCTAAGCTCCTCGGAGCCAAGACACTGGGCCTCATTACAACCCCGGCGGTAGCCGTGCCGGTGCAACTGGCACGGCTGCTGGCGGAGTTGCGTTTTATCCGGCACCCACGAATGGGCAATAACTGGGTCATGCCGAGGTCGGCAGACTCGGTAATTGCCCATTCGCGGGTGCCGGCAATAAGTGACTCCCCATCCTTATTCTGCCCCATAGGGCTGAATGGGAATGGGGAGCTCGGATGCACCAGCACTGTTCATAATGGTGCCAGTGCATCCGCAATTACAACTCGTGGTAAGCCGGTCCGGATGCAAACGCACCGGCAAGCTTACCGGTGCCGTTGTATCTGGACCGCCAGGGTCATAATGAGGCCCACTGTATCACTGCTGAACATCTTGAACGTACGCCTCCTGCCTTCCTAGTTTACCTTTACCTGTACACCCGCTACCCCCTTTCCCTAATGCAACTAGCACCTAGATACCTGAGGGTTCAGTTCGCTGCTACAAATCCAAAAATAAGTAAATACCCAACCCTGCCAAACCACCCTCCCTCGAAAAAAATTCACTGCCATCAACACCTTCATAGACAAAATCAGCAAGATTCGCCAGCACATAGACGTTAGCTCTGCATCCACAGACCCACCTCACGTCCCTACTCGCAATATCTCCACAGTCTGGACAACATTCAAGACACTCTCGACAGAGGACCTGGTAGAAATCCTGGCCGCCCTCAAAGCCATATCGTATCCAGATGACATCCTCCCAGCATCCATCCTCAAGACCCTCCCCACAGAAGCTCTCCCTCCCTACCTGGAGATCATCAACAGCTCACTAACTCAAGGCACCTTCACATCGACCCTAAAAACAGGACAAATTCTCCCCCTCTGCTAAAGAAACCCACTCTGGATCCCAGCTACCTAGGTAACTATCGCCCCAACACCCATCTTCCCATTGTAGGGAAGATCATTGAGAAAGCAGTAATCGCAGAACTGCAGAAACACATCGACACCAACAATCTCCTCCAAACCTACCAATCTGGATTCAGACCCAGATGCAGCATGGAGACAGCAACCATACAGTTGGTTGACAACGCCCTCAACATCCTTGACGACGTCCACCCCTGCCTCCTGGTGACCACCAGGCGCTTACGGACACCCTGCATCGGCGAATGGGGATCAGCAACCTTGTCCTATGCTAATTCAAGTCCTACCTCACCAACCGCAAGCAATTTATTCAGATAGACTCATCTAGATCGCCAATGGTACCGTCACATGTGGAGTCCTGCAGGGTTCCATCATCTCTCCAGTGATGTTCAATCTATACATGGAGTCCAAATTCCTACTCCTCACCAACACCACCAAACACTTAGACATACAGACCTGGCTATCAACCATGAACTCTGAGGGCTTTACACTCAAGTTCACCTCCTGTGCCAAGTCCCTCGGGTTCCACCTCAACAAATTCCTCTCCTTCAAGACACACATAGCTAAGAAAACTCATGAAAGCTTGGTATCAGCTCTCCCTCTGGCAAAAAGTCAAGCCCTCCCTCCCCCCGGACAGCTTTAGATCCACCGTTTAAGCGCTGGTCCCTATCCCACCTGGATGGGGACAATGCACTCCTCGAAGGCCGCTCGTCATCGTCCCTTGTGCCCCTGAGAAGTGTCCTACACACGGCCACACGCCTCATCAATGGTTTACGCAGATACAACCACATCACCTCAGCCCTCATTGACCTTCACTGGCACTTGCTGCACAAATCACCTTCAAGTTTTGTTCCATCATCTATAAAGCAGTCGCCCTCAGGTCACCCAGCAGCCTTGCAGAGAAACTCTGCATCTCCGGCAGACAGTGCACCACCAGAAGCCAGGACATGTGCAGACTTGCACTTCCCTGCTGCAAAAAGGACCAGAAAACAAGCCTTTGCTGCCTATTCCCCAAGACTATGGACCCTCCTCCCTGTCAGCATCAGACTCACCCCCACGCGCCTACATTTAAGAAAAGAACTCAATACCCACCTCTTTAAGGAGTTTCTTCTCCTCAACACCTAGGCCATCACGTCGCCCTTCTCCTCTATTTCTCCCGCTACAGCTGTACCCCTCCTCTATCCCCCTCTGTATCCTACCCCCGCTGTATATCTGTTTGGTTGTTACTGTTGGAAAGCGCTCCATTATGTATCTGTAATGTTGTACACCTCTATAAAGCATTCTGTTATGTATATGTATTGCTGTACACCTCTGTAAAGCGCTTCATTGCTTCTTGAAGCTAGGTACACGCTCAATAAATACCATAATATTAATAATGATAATAATAATTGACCTTTAGCCCTTGCTCTCGAAGGCGATCCAGCACCTTCATGAGCTTCCTGTTGTGTTCCCTCAGGGTCCTCCTGAACACAATGACATCTTCCAGGTACACAAGTACCTCTAAGAGATGCATGTCTCCACACAGCCTTTTCCATGTGGTGCTGGAAAATTGATGGCACACCGGAGATCCCCTGAGGCATCCTGACGCACGTTTAGAATCTGTTTCCTTCAGATTTCTTCTGCGCGAGAGCCTGGGCAAGCTGATGAGCTTGCTCTAGTTGACAGTTGAGCTGCTTTACATAGCTAGCATAGTTCTCGCTGCCTGTTCCATCTGCAAATTCAAAATCAAGTCTGTGGTCAGAACGAAATGATGGGCAGGGAATTACCCCATCCCACCCCCCAGGTGCTTTAGAGTGAGGCGAGTCCCATTGGAAGACCTCTGACATACCAGGGGCATGGGGGCGTCTCAAGGATCCTCACATGATCATAATATAATATGTGATTTAGACACAGGGCATGCATATAAGTAGATGCCATTTTGTAGCCATGGTCGAAGTGCAGGGGCTGCATGGCCAAGTAGTATTCAGAGTGCTAAGCACAGGCCGCAAGCCAGAAGTGGGAATCTGAATATGCCCAAAAGTTGATGAGAGAGGCCCACGCTGCTGCTAACTTTCACAGAAACCCCCCTTTGTTCAGTCTGGGCTGGGCTGGGACCAATGGCCTAGCATCCCCTATGGAGTAGGCTAATCTTGTATAAGGTCGCACCAACCAGCCACGCAAGATTTTACTGTATATGGTGATATCAGAGGTGACGCTATGCCCCCTTTTAAGTGTCTGTATGTAATCTTTTTCCTCAGAACGTTCTCGACAGCAATGTTCTTTGCTGGAGCACCTTTTCCCTAGCCGGTTGTATTTTTTCTGGTGTGAGCGTTTAGGAGCATGCCTTCATTCGGTGACCGCTATGTGATCCCAGAACCCCCTCCCCTCCACCCCCATGTCTGCAGAGGTCTCCACACCACTTCTCAGGAGGGGCCGCACCCATCTACAGCGATCAGTCACAAAAAAGCATATTCCTAAGTGGTTTTACAGGAGCTGTCTTTGCAGAATTCCTGTCTGCTCTTTGGAGCGGGGTGCGGCTCCGAGGAGAGTGCGGGCTGGTGTTGTTGGAAACCCTGTGACAGAGGTGAACACACACACGTGAGTAAACACTTGCAAGTGATAACAAGTGGGGGATGGGTATATGGGAATGTGTGAAGAGTGTGAACATCGCAGAAATTGGAATTGTTGGTTTGGAGTGGATGTGGTTTGTTTTAAGTATTATAATTGTTTTAAGGAGAATATTAAGGAAAAGAAAAAGGAATGGCAGGGATCCTCCCCGAGTGAGTGGAAAAGGTGGTACCATATAAATTGTGTAACAGAGCAAAAAAAAGGAAACATGTAGGAGCCCCGTAGAATTAGTGGCCTAGGGAATAGTAGTTGTTTTTATTTTAGTTTGTTATATTTGCTTGTTTCATTGGTGTTTTTATTGTGTAGGGTGGAGGCCTGAGGAGGGGCATTGTGTGATTACTAGGCATATTTTTGAGTGTGTGAGGTGTGAGAGTGGGGGGAAAGGTATTTTGATTGATGGGAGGGAGGGGGATGAAGAATTTACCGTTTTTGATGAACATCGCTAGCGAAGGCATAGAAGCAGCGAGACACAACCACCATTATCATTGGAGGAGAAACGTCTATAGAGTATATGTGTAAGGCCCTTGCAATGTACCGGGATAAACTTGAGAAATACCCTAAACAATGGGTTACAGAGACAAGAAGCGGGGGGGATGCCCCGGTCGTGGCCAGAGCAGGGCTCCCATAACAAAAGTATTTTGGAACATATGTCCATATTCCTGACAGCTAAATATAAGGGCAAACAATTGCAGAAAACAAAAGAAATACTAGATTTTTGGAAGATGTTTGAAAAGACAGAAGATTGTGAGGGGGTGGAGGCCAGAAAGACAGCAAGGGCAACTACACAGTGAAGGAGGGTGGGGCGCAAGCAAAGCATGGGGGATATACCCAATAACAGCCCACCCTGCAGTGGGTTATACTAACCCCACTTTTGTATAGACAACAGCAGCAGCCCTGCCACCCTCATATGCGTCCCCTCCGGAAGTCCGAGCTCCTAAAACAGAAAAATAGGAAGACACATAACATCCCAACCCCCCTCTAAAAGGCTGGTGTTAGCCCTGATCATATCGAGTCATTACAATCATCATTCCCCTGACTTACTTTCCCTGGTATGCGTTATTAATCCTTTCAAGTGGTCCCTTTTAGTTGTCCGTATTAAATGTCACCATGTTATGGAGTTTTTATACAACCCTCTGTTGAGGGCTGTACAAACCACTAACCTTATAGTAGGGCAAGTACACCCAGCCGAAAGGGAAATCCAAACCTCTCCTAAGGTAAGTAGTGAGGCAGAGCAGTCAGGCTTAACTCAAGAGAGAGGAAGTTGGCTAACACAAAGGTATAATTAGTCCATACAATCATCCATATAAAATACACAACACTGGTATACTGAAAAACATGCATTATTATCACATTACACACACACACACACTATATATATATATATATATATATATATATATATATATATATATATATATATATATATATATATATATATATATATATATATATATATTTGTGTCATAAGTACTTTAAGAGATAAAAACATTAAACACTGTAAGCAGTACCTTGACATGGAAGACACAATCCCCCTGATACTGTATTTTAAGTGCACTAGCTAGTTATAGGTACATTACAAATAGAGATAAGGGGTGGGAGGAAAAGGGAAACAGACATTAGAACATACAGTAGTAATAATCAAACAGGACCCTGATTGACAACACCAACAAAGTCCCATTATTTCTAGACTTCTACGACATTATACTTGGAAAATAAAAATGTGCATCTCGCAGTCAATGAAGGGCCTAAAGGGGGAAAATATGTCTTTCTAAAACACAGCTAGAGGCCACCAAAAGACAAGATCTAGTACGATAGCACAAAATCGTCATAATTCAGGGAAAGGTACCACAAGCATTGGTTACATTGAAATCAGTAATTCACTTAGCAGAATTGGAAAACAAGACTTTAAAATACATATAAAATCATAGGTGCAAGCTAAAATTCTAGGCTTTGGCCTAAAACTCAATGGACCCAAACTGGACGTGGAAAGCATCCAAGGGCAGGTAAATACCCCCAACACCAACATAGAAGACTTTCAAGTGAATAAAATGTTCCTCATAGAATTCAACAGCACAGTGCCATTCCGCGTACGGAGAAAAGGAGCAACAGTAAAGACAGACACAAGTGATCACAGTTCGAGGGTGTTTATTAAACTGTATGTGCGGTTTGAAAAAAATCCTAATCTAAACCCAAATCTAAGATGGGAGTAAGCTACGACCATCAAATAATAATAAGGCAGTCCTAGTGACATTTTGCCAAATAAAAGAGCCTATACTCAGAAAAACCTATTGCCAGTCCTTACAACTAAATACAGAAGGGTGTGGGATAGGATTCACTGGATAGAAAGAAGTGTTCACAAATGATAAATCAGCATGCGGTAGCCGGGGTCTCGCTTCTCTGCATTTTAAGCACGGGACAAGCCGGGACTCCGGAGCACAGCACACGTTTGAGCTTTCCCAGCATGAGACTACAGTTCCGCTCTCAGGTATCAGGACCTTGGGTGGTTAAGTCTCTGTTCTACAAAAAGTCTCTTGCCTCCGATATGCTCCAAAAATAAAACAAAAGTTCCTTTCTATTTGCATGTTGGCATGTCGATCCCCCTCTTTCGGGCTCAGACCCTTCCTGAATGTTAGCCTCCCTCTGTTGGGTTGCATACAGCTTTTCAAATCAATTTCACTTATGGCATTCACAAATCTCACTGTCTTTTTAAACAGTTCGCTGTGGACATCCGTATGTCGGGTTCACCTTTGTCAACACACTGTTCATTGGGAATGTAGGCTTCGCCCCCTTCTATCGGCATCCCTCCGTCGGGTTCACTCATGCCAATTTTACATTTCCTTCTACTTTCTTATGATGCAGGACACACTTCCCTTGGATTTACACTGGTTTGTCGGTCAAAGACTTTCGACTGTACAGGGGGATTTTGCTAGACCCCCGTATGACCACTTTGACCTTTTTCTCGTGGCCCTCCTAGGGTCTTCTGGTATTGGTAGTTTTAACAAACGTGGGATCAACCAGAGTCTCTAGAATGAGCATCTACGTGGTGCGGGACCCCTCGGCAGCTGGTTTTCCCATAATGTTCACAGTTATTTGTACTTTTCTTAATTTGCGACTTTCATTCAACACAGTTTGGTTTCTTTATCGGTTCTCCCCTCGACTCACCGGCTGTGATGAACCGCTTGGCTTTCCTTGTACCTGAAGTCAAGGACGGTAGCAGGAGTCTCTCCCTTGCTTCATTATCAGTGGAGGAAGGCTTTGTGTACCGCTTCCATCTGCTGCAACACATGTCGGCTACTGTTCGCAGTCTTACGATTCTTTCCACTGAGGCTTTGCGGGCCTGGCTCGGAAAGGGCAAGGTTGCTTCTCTCCTTGTTACCATTTCGATTTTCGCCGCCTAACTCCTCCTCTTGACTGCTGTGCCTTGATAGCTTTCTCGTTGTGCGGAATGCCTTGCTCGTATTGTGTTCTCGCGCTCCACCTTTTATCCCTGTGGGGAAGGGAAAGGGCCGTCAGGTGTGTATATGTGTGATTTTGGTCAATTGCCTGACTTTGCCCCGACCCTTGTGTTGGGACATCTCCAGTAAACGGCTCTGGTGTTTGTCGTCTTTCGTGGTGTGCCAAAGTGTTTGTGTTGGAGAGGGGGGAGGAGTGGCTAGAGTGTTTGAGTATCCTATGTGTGAGGATGGGGAAAAGGTGTTATAAGAAGGGGGATACCGCATCTCACCCGTCTGCGTCCCACTTCCACTCCCCGAGGACCACCCATCCAGGTGATCATCCCTCACTGGTCCACCCCCAGGAACTGGATCCAATAGCGATGGCTGTGTCCTGGCCACCTGGATGACAGATCTCTGAGGTACAAGGCAGGAATAGACCTTCAGATTTCTCACATAACCTACAGGTGCAGATCAGGTGGCAAAATGCCCCAGCGGAGACCAGATCACACACAAAAGAAGAGCTCCAGAGGTGGGTACAGGCACCAGTGGCCCCAGGAGAAGATACAGCACAGCAGGAAGAACCCAAATAGAAGTCAACAGGGAAATGTGGTTGCAATCCGCCTTCAAAAAGTCTTGACCACTGACCACAGACACACCTCAAGGTAGGTATCATGAAAAACCCATCAGCCCAGAAGTTAGCACTCACAATGTTGGTTCCTGAAAAGACGATTCCAGAAAATCGAAAGAACCTGGTGAGTACTTATTTTCCAGGTGCAGTGTACAGGATACAAACAGCCAGCGACTTGAACACAGAGCAACAATGACAGAAAAAAGAACAAGTTCCCATTCTAGGAATTGGACCTCCAGGCTAGAAGCAAAAGCAGCAGTGAAGACACTCCCTAGAGGTCTTTCCCCTCCTAGCACTTACTCCTATCATCTGTTCCTCGACTGTTGATAGTAGCTTGTCTGTCTCCCCTCCTACCCTTTTGTTCTCCATTCCCCCTCCCCTGCTTTTAATTTTATCTCTGATAAAATTGCTCAGCAGCGTGTCCTGTTCCTCCTCTCCCCTCTATCCCTCCTGCCCCCCTCCTAACCCTCCTCTTGTATTCCTCCTGCACTGCGTAATTTGTCGTCAGACATAGTAATGTTACTGCTTGCTTTGTTCTCCTCTTCCATTACCTCCTGCCTTACTTGTTTTTTGCACTTGCACTATCAGAAATGTCGACAGGCCTATTACGATAGTTTTTTTTTTCACATTCTGTATTGGTTCAAGGACTTTAACTGAATGTACTGTATTTTCCTATGTTCCCTCCCTCCTTGAAGCGCTTTGAAACACTTTTGTGTATAGGCGCTATATAAATAAACAATCATATCATATCATATCAAGATGACTTCAAAAATGCAGGAGAACCTGGGTAAGCAGGTTCCGGCAGCTCAAAGAACAAAGTAGGGCAGCCCAGCCACAGAAAACAGTCCCATGAAGAAGACCACAATGGGTACAACCGAGGACAGTGTGTTGAGGTCCTAACACACCTTTTCGGGCAACGTTAGTGACCTAAAGCAAGGCAGGACCAGCATGGAGTTAATGCAGAAAGCTAGCAGTAAAACAACATGGCGACGGATCCTGCATGGATAGCCTGGTCTAGTCAATGATGGGAGCCAGTAGGAAAACAGAGGAGGACAGGATGGATGAGCCCAGGACACAGAGTCTAGCCAGTATGGCCAGATCTGATCCTTAAAAAGCAGCAACAGTGAGAAAATGGCAGGAATCCTCCAGCAGGTAAGTAACTATCTGCCTTCCAAGAGAATTCAGTCAGAACTGAGATTATGAACAGGGTTTCCTAAATTGGTTCCATGTCATTCCATCACCCGTTTTTATTTTGCAGCATTTTTTGCCGCGAAAACTCATCGAATATATTTTTTTATGGGGGGTTAACACCCCAAACCCACTTTCCCACCTATTTAGAATCTATCACGCCAAACCCCCAGAAACATTATATCCCTCTACCCCCCCACCATATTTTTCAATGTTTCTTTTTCGCTGCACAAAATCTGCGGCAACAAATGCAGCGGAAAAAGAAACGGCAATGAAAGGACGTCATACCCCTAAATTATACACACACAAGCCCGCCAATCACACTAGTGGGCTAAAAAGAAAGTATTAGGCAGACATCTAATCTGGTTGGCCCCTAAATCCGCCACTCCCACAGACAACTCCCACAGGATGTGACATGGCCTGCCCAGTGTCAGTTACTGGTCTACACAAATTCAATCCTTTATACAGGATGCATGACTGGGCTCACAAAGAGACCACGTGTGCCCACAGCCATTTTAGGCCTACCTTGTGGTTTTCCCAAACAAAGGAAGACCCTAAACAAAATGGCAGAAAGCTATGGACAATCATTATTAGGGTATTTATTGAGCGCTGACCTAGATACGGGATGCAACGGAGCATTTTACAAATTCTAGCGGGACAGACATAGTAAGGGAAGCAGAGATACAAGGGAGCTGGGCGCTAGCAATGAGTGCAGGGGAAAGAGGCAATTTGGCAGGAAGCTATCCACTAGCAACCAAGGGACGAAACAGGGGGTAGCAGATCACTGGGTTGGCAGGGGAATGGAGGGCGTGTGTACCAAGGTGTTAGGGAGGAGCCATTCCTTGAAGAGAATGGTTTTGAGCTCCTTCCTGAAATGTAGAAGTGAGGGCTTGAGTCTGGTGTTGCTGGGGAGGAAGTTCCAAAGTCTTGGGGCAAAGACAGAAAAGGCCTGTTTTATGGTTCTTACATTCCTGCATCAGTCAGTGGAAGAAAGGAGATAACATTCAGGATCTTGGCCACGTGGCAGGGAGGCAAAAGGGTGGTAGGGAGGGTCCGACTATCACAGGTTGTATTTTTTCATTAAAGTACACAACATTACACTTAGCAAGGAAATGGGAGTTTAAAAGATACCACAGAAGGTAAAAAGACAGTTGAAATCCCTGCCTTTGAATGGTAAATACCTTTTCAATGGAAGAATGCACGGGCCGACAACAGGGATCTGGAGGTTCTCCACTGCATTAAGCTTAAACCTTAAACTTGTTTTAGAGGACATTTACACGTTGAGCGCTCGTCTATGACATGGAACCAGTCTGCACTTTGCAAATTCGAATCCTGCCAAGTTCAACTCAGCACTATTCTATTGAGGTTGAAAGCTTGTGTACCATTCAATTGGGTAATATTAAGAACTGTTATAAGAGCACTTATCAGTGAGAGTAATCTGGCATGAAAAGCTATATTAGAAACCTGATCGTATTTTTTTAAGTAGTGTTACATGCACGCTTGTGGGAGATGTGGCAATAGCTGCTGAAAACGCAGCACAATTATAAATATGTAAAGCAAATGGGGCAGTGGAAACTAACAGCGTCACTGATCTCACCACTTCTTGGAAGGAAACCAGCTCACACCATGTGGTTCTGCAACACAAAGTGAACTAAAAGCAGAGTGCCACAGCACAGCTTGTTTCAGCTATGTTTGCTGACAACCAGCTGTGAGATTAAAATTCCAGTCTTTCATGCGTGATAGATGTATGCATTTATGTAAGTCATTCCGTCATCTGCTGTTTGAATAGCCATGTTTAATAGAGAGGTCCGGAAATAGCAACCTCTGTGGGCCTTTTTGGATACTTCCCGCAAAGAGTTTCAGGAGCATACACATCAGTAGGACTGCAAGCCCTAAGAAATACAACGAAAATATATGCAAGGGATGCTTGACTCCATGTTACCAGGACAGCCATTTTCTAGCACTAGGATTTCTTTTAACTAATAGTTGGCATCAGATGCTTTAACCCCAAGGATGCCTTAACTTGTTCGTATTAATATTGCAGACAGCAAAATAGGTGGGTAGGTGGCATGAGTCATCTTTTCACCCTATCCTCGGTCGATCCTTGAGGAACCATATTTAGGGTTAGTTTGCCAATTATTAGAAAACGGTGTGCTTCTTGCATTTGTGGATTTGGGTCTTCACCTGTTGTTGCCAAGGGACTCTGTGCACTGAGTCACTCTCAGACAACTGTCCGGGAGTTTTAATTTCCTGTATACAGTGGTGAATTTCTAGTGTCTTCATTTCTTATTTCTTATTCTACGAAAGGGCTGCTCATTGTAAAAATTGTTAAATTAAAGGAAATACAAAATAACTGATTTTCAACAGCTGCATGTGGCTTGTGTACTGATTTTCGAACCCCTTCAGTTTGGAAGAGAGAATAGCTTTTGTAGAGATCTTTGTGCATGGAGATCTTTCACACAATCTGAAGAATGGACACTAGCAGGTGCGCTGGTCATGTGGATAGGGGTGAGGAGCATGCAAAGTTATTGAGGGAGCGGACGGAGGGGACAGCTAAATGCTCAAGGGGCCTCGAATGCAAAACGGGCACCTTCTGAGGCACAGGGTGCGCAAGCACCCCGTCGTGTATGATTACACGAGCCCAACTGGTTAATCCAGGGTAGAGATACCAACTAACCAATACCACTAACAATTTCCTTCTCTGCATACACCTCTCAAACTCCAAACCAAACACAACCATAAACCTCCAGCACAACAAACCGCACGATTTTCACTACACTGCAACAACAAAACAAAAAACACACATAGACTCGCACATCAGCACACAACGACTACCGGCCGCATACACCCCAGGCCCAGCCGAGGGAACCACCGCGGTGAGGCTGCCAACAGCACATCACTGCAATCTTGCACTTTTCCAGCCTTCACCCACTAACCCACCTCTCCCTCCCTCTTTCAGAGCCGCCAGAGCGCCAGGGGACCACTCCGGTGGTGATAGTGCGCGGTACAAATGTCCTTTAACATTAATATTAACATGGGTTGGCCATGGCGCGTCAATGTCACTTCACCTTAAACAAAAAAAAAACTTTTTATCCAACACAGCCCATGTTGGAAAATTCTGCATCCATAAAAAAAAGGTTCAGAAAGTTCCACCAACCATCACATCATGGTAATAAGTGGTACAGAAAACCCATTCCAATCCCAAAGAGAAATTAGCATGGGAAGGTTTGCAATCATCTAGACTGAAAAGTATAGAGCAGGAAGCGAATGTGTGCAGACAGACCTTGGGTTGTTGGCAAGATTGTGTGGCTAAACATTAACAACACGTCAAAGTAGGGCACTTTGTTTCATCATAAGTTCTGGTTATCGCTCACCCTGCTTGACCTCTCAACAGCATACATCATCACTGAATAGAACACGCTCATTCACTGCCTGGAGCAAGCCGCGGATATCTCTGGGACAGCTTTGGGATGGTTGTCCTCTTTCCTCAAGGATAGATGGATTCACACTGCCATCAAGCTTTTTGCAGTCCCCAGGGAGCCCTGCCCTCTCATGGTTTTTAAATGCCTCCATGAATCCCTTTGCATCCCTTCTCAAGGCTTTAAAGATCACATTTCAACTGTACGCTAACAACTCACAGTGACTGATCCACCTGGCCAGTGAGAGATTAAATAGCCCAAACCTAACAGGAGATTGAATGGCCCAAACCTAACAGGACATCTGCCCCATTTCTACCAATTCCCACCCTCTTCCCTCCACCTCTCTTACATGCAACAGGGTGTCTCCCCATTGGTTCCTCAGCGAGCCAAACCAAAGGTCTTCCGCCCTGAACTGATTCACAGACAGTACCCCACCCCCTGCCTTTCCCCTTCCATCTGCCCCCTCCCCCAAAACAGGTTTATTTCTGCATCTATGGCACTTTACAAAATACCCATATAAATTATTAAATAAATCCGTGAATGAATCACACTGCAGTTGTTGGTGCCTTTGTGAACTCTCCCCTAGACCATGGCAACGCTCTATAATGACATTTCCCCATCCACCAAAATAAAAGGTTTCAAATGGTACAAATTGCAGCAAGTCTCATCAATGGCATTCAAAAACGACTACCAATCCCCCTCTGCGTAGAAGACCTCCACTGACTCCTAGTGAAAAAAGATATAATTTAAAGTGTTATGCCCAACATACAAATGCCTTTACTGTCAGTGCTCTGCTCAACCCTGCAAAACATTGTTTTTAAGCCTGCTTTGCCATTTCTTAAGAAATAAAACATTTGCAAATCGTGCTTAGTTCTACTCCAAAGGGGCAGCACAGCCCAAACCGCTATGTCACATCATTTCTCCAAAAGACCACAAGTATGTTTCGACCTAATTGGGCATCATCAGTGAAGTGAAGCTTGGGACCCAGGTGTTGGCAAACTCACACACTTAGGGTGACCCATGAAGAACTGAAGAGTGACAGAGGAAAGGTTTTTAATAAGTAATAACCACTGTTGTTACTTTGAGCAACCCCCTACATCGTTTTTCCGCTTGATGTGTCAATACAGAGATGTTAAAAAAACACACAGATTGAAAATCAGTCTTGGTCCCCTCTAAAAGGAGCAGCACAACCCGAACTGTGAAGTCATCTTCATCAACCCTCTCCCACCTGCATGAGACCAATCAAAATCTCCCACCCGTGCCTCTTCAGTTTTGTGGCTCCTAGTCCAGTATTCATGCCAGTTGCAGGTCTTCACACTCTGTCCACTGTGGGGTTTCTATGTGCCAGTGCTCTTGTCTCTTCGTGCTCTGGGTCAGGGTGATGACTGGGTCCAGCAAGTCTTGCATAGAGCAAAGGGGGCCAGGCTTGAAGTCAGTCTGGTTCCGCTGAGTCATGGTAAATGAGAACTGTCCTTGTCTCATCCAAGTAGCTGGGTGTCCGGATCCCGTAGGACTTAGGCAGAGCTTTGCTAACAGAAGTGTCTTGGAACTTGGCTCATTCCAGCAGGCCTTCCTTCACATACACTCTTCAGGTCTGCATCCTCTTAAGGGCCAAGTTCTTCTCTATAGTTAATAGGAAGGGCCCTCAATTTCTTTGAGGATCCAGGGTAAGGATCCTAAGCCCATAACTATGGGTTGTATTTATTCAGTGGGGGTCACCACATTTCAATATTTCAAGCTTCATCCCAGGCAAATTATCCAGATGAGAATTACACATTGCATGCTGGCGTCCCATTGAACCTGGACATCCGCATGCCATTCACTCTCTCGTGAGAACAGCATCTGGCTCCACTACGCTGCACAGGAATTTACACTGAGATAGCTTTGGAACCACCCGTGGAGTAGTGTGAAGTTGTACTCACTGAAACTGGTCAAAGCTACAAACAATGGGTAGGGTCCACACAGCCAGCTATCCAAAGTCACTCGCATAGGGAAAGAAAAGCACACGGTGCACCCCGACTCTGACATACCTAGAGTCTCTCAGTGGGCAAAAAAAAGGTACTCGGGTTTCTGATTAATCCTGGCATTGGGACAGATCAGGGAAAAGTCATGAAAACTAGCAGGACAAACACAAAAGGACTTTTGTTCTCACAGCATGCACTGCTGTAACATTTCAACATTGCAGATAACCCACTGCAAAGATTTCAGAGGCTGAAGCTGTGAAGAATGAAAGCAGCAGCCCTTATTTCATTCAGCAATATATCCATTCATTAAATAATTTATGATTTAGCAGCAAGGCACACAACACATAATAAACGGGGGCGTTGGGTCATAAATTAGGCAATTTCGTCTAGGGCATGCACCAATGTTTGCATTGTGACATTTCTGGTAATAACCAAAGGATCTTTGAGAAGCCCATTGAAAATATGACTACTGGATGATCATCTAAGAGACCAATTTTGAGGTTTCTTTGGGTTCAAATGTTAATGACTATCACCATTTTTGCAGTACTGCTGTCGCTGTAGAGTGAAGCAATGCAAAAAAGATGCCACATGATCAATCATATTAATCCATTTATTCTACATTGGATGCCAGCAATTCCTAGACAAAAAACCTTTACAGAATGACCTTATGATAGTCAAGCACTGATATCACATCTCACCTCCAACGATAAAGTGGCATTAGTGTGCTCCTGTAATGACTTATTACAGTTATAATTGTTTATTTATAACGCGTTTAGCAGACCCGGGATTCGAATCTGTGTTGTTCTGCGTCGTCCTGCTTCCAAGACGAGCGCGTTTCCACTGAGCTATACTACCCATCACTACCCGTTCGGATCAGGGTGGAGGAATGTGAAAAACAGCTCGCTGAACACATAACTGACGGCCACCCGACGCTCTAAGCAGATGGATGACCCCTTTTTTTAAAAAAAAATGCATTTGTTTTATTTTACAAGCACACTTTTAACACATTATCATTAAAAAACGACTTCATCAATCATCATTAAACGAATTTTAAAAATTCAAAAATCACATTTCTGTCCAAACTCCAGAACACTTTTCCTATTAAGTCTGATACTATCCCGCACTTTCTTACAGACCTAATATTGGTCTCGTAGTGGTTTACAGTTTGCTGCTTCGGTTTTCCATTTTGTTTTTGTGCGGGATAATTTACGTGACTAGATTATGTTTGTTGCTTCTTGTTGCCACTGCTTTCAGGGGAATCTAGTTCACTCATACTTTTTTTCAAGGAAATTGATTCCTGCACACAACATTCCCTTTTTTGACCTTCCAAAAAAACATCCCACCATTCGTCTGCCATAAGCATTTGACTATTTTCCACATATTTAACGGGAAACAACGTTCTCACTTCAGTCAGTGCTGGGCATAGTAAGTGCTTTAAGTGGGCCGGGCCCCGGCAGTCTCCAAAAAGTGGGGCTGAGCCGGGGCCCTGCCGGGGCCCCCCGGCCTCACCAAGCCATGGCAGGACGCATTATCCCGCCGTGGCCGCAGCCGCGACGGGAGATGCGCCCGCCACTTTAACGTCAGGCAAGCTGACAGAAGTGCCAGCCAAGCACAGGGTTGCTGTGACTGGCTGGCACTTCCGTCAGTCACTGTAACTTTCTCTGATGACCCCTTATCTGAGGGGCCATCAGAGGAAGCTAGAGTCCCTTAGTTTTCCTGTGCCAGGTCACTGACCCTCAGCGAACCCGCGGGCTCCGTGATCTATTAGATCACGGAGCCCGCGGGTTCGCAGAGGGTGAAAGACACCTCGGGCTCTGTGATCTCTGCTCTAAGCAGAGATCACCGAGCCCGAGGCGTCTTTCTGCTTTGGCAAAGCTTTATAAAAGATGCCTTCAACTGTGTACGTTTAAGCCATCTTTTATAAACGTAGACATATTTCTATGTTTATAACAGACGGCTTGAATCGTACACAATTCAAGGCATCTTTTATATAGCTTTGTCGACGGACAAAGCCACCTTGGGTTTTGTCCGTCCTCAACGCTTTATAAAAGATGGCTACGTTTCAAGCCGTCTTTTATAAACATAGACATATGTTACAAATGTCTATGTTTTTAAAAGGCAGCTTGAAAAGTACACAAACCATAGTAAGGTAAGCACACAAGTGTGCGTAACTTACTATGGTTTGTGCACTTACAAGCCACCTTGTATAAACATAGAAATATGTAACATTGCTATGTATATAAAAGAAGGCTTGAAAAATCACAAACCATAGTAGTACGCAAACAAATATTTAAATGCTCAAATACATTTATATATTTGTTTGCGCACCTTACTATGATTTGTGCACTTTTAGGCCACGCCCGCAATGGAAGCCACGCCCCCAAACGAGGGCCCCCCCTCAATTTTTTACCCCACTTAAAGCACTGGATAGTGTTACTAGAGGTTGTACTGTTTCCAATGATCCTTGTGTGTTACAGAACCTACAACGCCCATCGTTTTTACCACATTTTCCAGTCCGATATAGGTACGCATTGGTTAAGTATATATTCAGTCGCATCCTTAGAAGTCTGTGGTTTCGAGGAAGTGTATTTCTTGTGCGATTGAACATGGCCATGTTTCTCCCTTGTTTCCAGTGTATTTTGTCTTCAATCATATTCATCGTCATTTCTTTTGATCTTTTCCTTCAGTTTCTCAGGATTTTCAATCAACAGTTTCAATGATGAGTCTTGATGGACAAGATGTTTTACACACTTTGACTTCCATTCGTTAAGAGTCTTAGAACCTCTTCCTTTCCCACTTGGTTTTAGGAAGGTATAACCAGCACTGGATGATCTTCTGACAATTTTCTTAAGACACCCAACGTTTTCCACAGTACTATCGACTGGAGAGATTGCAGGCCAAGCTCTGCTCTAATTGCGGCCATAGGTAAACTTTTAGGGAATTTCAATGTTTTTTTCCCAAAATTTCCCTTCCAATATTTCCTGGGATTCCCTAGGCAAATGTAATATTCTCTCTCCTCCATAAGTTAGGATGGGTATCACTTTGTTCACATAGAAGGACTGCAAGGGCACTTGCGAGAACTTACCATAGCGCCTATGCATTATGGCACCTTGGGAGTCTAACATTTTTGCCTTTTGATACAGTTCCAATTGCCAAGCCTTTTTAGCCGCTGAGGTGTTAAAATTGACTCCTAAGTATCGTATCGACTGAACTGTTTCAAGTTGATCTTGTCCAATTCTCCATTTGAAAGAATTATTGTTTTTCCTATGATTAGCTCTGATAACCATTATCTTTGTTTTGGCACAATTTATTACCAAGTCATTTCCCAGCATGTATTCTTGCAATTTGTCCAGTATATGCTGTAATCCAATCCGGGTTTGATCCATTATTACTAGGTCGTCAGCATATGCGATAACTGGGATCTGTGTTGTTTACTTTAGGAGGAAAGTGCTTTGTGTGTTGCAGAGCTTTTGGTAGATCTCCAATGTATAGTTTAAAACAGCCTGGCTGCTAGAGGACACCCTTGCTTTACACCTTTTTTCACGTGAATCACCTCTGATAGGGTTCCTTTAGTGTCACACCTAACGCAGGTTGTCGTTTTTTGATGTAGGGCTTCAATTGGGCCCAGCAGATCTTCTGGACAATTCCAGGCACGTAGTTTCGACCATAGTTTTTGCTGATTAATCGAAAGCCTGTTTTGGGTCGATAAAGGCTATGCAGAGCCTTCCTTTTGCTCTAATTGTATCCAGTTTTAACAAGGATAGAATAAGGAGATTTAGATCTGTACCAGTGCCTTTAGTGAAGCCTGCTTGTCATGGATCTACTATTTTTCTAAGCTTGGCCCATTGCGTTAACCGTAGATGCAACGATTTTACCAATCACATCTAGTAACGCAATGGGGCTATAATTAGCTGGATTGTCTCTTGAACCTTTTTTGAAGATGAGAATTATGATACTAGAGGCCCAGGACGCCGGTAGCTTTTTGCACTTCTCAATGTTCTTAAATATCACTGCTATGAACCTAGCCCATGTCTCTGGGTTAACCTTTAATGTTATATTTGATAGACCGTCAGGTCCTGCTGCTGTTGAGTTTTCTTGTTTTCTTATTAAGGCTTCAATGTAGCTCTCATCAGTATACACTGTCCATGATTTGGAAGCATGAACAACTTGCGCTATAGGATCCTTGTCCTTGCTCCCAAATGCTTCGGCATAATGAGATAACCAATTTGCCTCAGAAACTCCACAACTCATTCTGCTTTGCTGATTCAATGTGATGTTGTTTATGATGGACCACATTTCCCGAGAATTCAGGTTCGACATTGCTCGAATAATTTCTTCTCCTTGTTCCTGGTCACTCATTACTTTGACGCTAATCATCCAGTTTTTATATTGCTGTTTCTTGGACTTTGCCAATCGTTTTTTCACTGTTGCGCTGGTATTTACATTTCGCCTCCCGATATCTCTCAAATCGTTTCCTAAACATTTCCTCTGTTCCACCACTATCTTGCTGTAAGGCAATTTCAATTCAGTTCTCACTATTCTAAATGCAACGAGAAGTGGCTCATAAGAAGTTTCTGTTCAATCTATTTTACTCTGATCTATATACTCGTCAGTTATTTTGGTGATATCTTTTTTCTTAATCTATTTCTTCCTTGGTTTATTTCCAGTGGCTGATTGTTTGATTCTGCACCTGAGGCATATTTAACGTTCCACCTTAGTTTTAATATGTTGTGGTCACTAGATGTCTGTGATTCCATGTGCAGCCTTTTTAGATGGTTCCTTGAGATCCAGATATAATCCAGTGTAGATGTTTGTTTCCCATTTGACCATGTCTTTTTCCTTGGGATATCACCTTCTATTTGCCCATTGAACATATATAAGTTTCTAGTCACCATCAGTTTTTACCATTTCGTCTGAGTTCTGTTTCCTCTCTCACTCATCTCGTTCAGTGAGATACTGTTTTTATCTAGACATTTCATGTTCAGGTCTCCACATATTAATATTATTGGACTTCAATGTTGTTCCTGTGAATTATCAATTGTTGAAAATGTCAATGACAATAATGTCAATTATTGTCCATTATCTCACTCAACTGTATGTTTATTATTACTATTTGAGTTAATGTCTGTCCCTCTTGTTCTGGAGTTTGAAGAACGGTCCATAATATATATGGATTCGGAGTTCCGTAGTACTTCACTGTCAACTTGCTGTCCTTTTTTATCAATGTCAGAATGGCCGACCATTACTTCTTTTTTTCTGCTGGGTTTATCAGCATTTCATAGCCTTCGCATACCGGCGTCTCTCTTAACCATGTCTCTTGTAGACAAATTATCTGGGCTCGAAATGATCTTTATTAAACAGGTGTTGGAATCCTCTGCTTCCATGATATTAAGGTATTAAGGTATTGACAGCCAGCCCCAATAGCTTTCTTCTGTATACTGTCTTCATGATTACGCCAATGCCTAAGTTCCATTGAAAGGCAATGGATTAGTGACAAGGAACAAAAATTCCTGACCACCAGTCAAGGTCGCACTCCATCATTGTATGCATTACCTAAAATTCATAAAAACCCTGATAATCCACCACGCAGGCCCATTGTTTCTGGCTGCGGTTCAATTTTGGAACCAATGTGCAAATTCATTGATGTTTTTCTAAAACCTTTAAGCGTAAAAACAGCAACTTATTTACGAGACACCACGCACACAATACAAACATTTGAAAACCTTCCCTTTGATCCCCAGATTCAAAAATTAGTGACAATGGATATAAAATCATTGTACACAAGCATCCCTCAAGACCAGGCTATTGAGTGTATACACCAAATACTCACTCATCATGACCAACAAAACAGGGTGCCTCCCAACTGTATTCTTGAATTAATGACCTTGGCCCTATGTAAAAGTTTCTTCGAATTCAATGGCCAATTCTATTTACAGATTAAGGGAACAGCGATGGGCGCGACCTTCGCCCCAGGCCTTGCGATCCTATATATGTCTACCTTTGAGTCAAACCGCATTCTGTGTGACAAAAATCTGTACAAAAACTGCATCTCATATTGGAAAAGATATATTGATGACATTGTTTTCATTTGGAGCAGTTCAGAAAATGACCTTGACCTTTTTTTGATCTGGCTCAATAATATTAATAACATCATTCAGTTTACCATGGAATGTAGCAATGTTGAAATTCCCTTTTTGGACCTCAAAATCAGACACGAATATGGCTCCCTGAAATGTTGCCTGTATCGCAAAACCACCGCTCGTAACACTCTTTTACACTTCTCAATGGCACCGACCTATGCCAATACATTTATGTACTATTTGGAATATGAAAATGTCCTGAGTACGCCAAGATGGTCACAAAATCTTTTACTTTATGTCTGCTACATCGACGACATTTTCGAGATCTGGTCTGGTCCAAGTGATGAGCTCATTAATTTCTTCAACATGATGAACAATATGCATCCCCGTATTAAATTTACAACTTGTACAAGCAACACCAGGATACACTTTCTGGATGTTGAGGTTTACAGCAAGAACAACTCCTTGGAAACCAAAGTTTATACCAAAACCACGGATCGTAATAGCCTCTTGATGGCCACAAGCTTCCATCCAAAACAGACAATCCAAAGTGTACCGTTAAGCCAATTTCTTCGCTACAGAAGAAACATATCGGAGAATGAAGAATACAGGCGACAATCTGACACCCTTAAGTTGACGTTTAAAAAATGAGGATATAACTCCACTGTCATTTTGGACATTGCATCCAAAGTCAATACCATTGAGAGAGAGACTCTCCTTACTCCCAAACCACCTAAACAAGGAGAAGCATTGGTGTATGTTACAACTCACTCCACACAGAGTCATGAGATCCGAGGGATCATTAAAAAGAACTGGCCCATGCTACAGATGGATCCAACACTACAAACTTTATTTAGGGAACCACCGACATTTGCTTATCGCAATAACAAATCCCGACGGAGCAGTTTGGTCAAAGCAGAAGTACACACACCTGGTCCCGAAAGGAGGCCCTTCAAAGGGACACAACCATGCTTGAATTGCCAGCATTGTGGCAACATAATTACGGGCAACACAATCATGCATCCACACTCAGGGAAACCAATCACATTAAGGCACTCATCCACATGCGATTCAAAAAACGTGATCTATGCATTAAAATGTCCATGTGGTTACTACTATGTCGGCATGACCACAAGGAAGGCAAAGACTCGATGGACAGAGCATAAGTCCAATATAGGAACTAAAAATCAGAAATCACCTGTAGCAATGCACTTTATTGAGGCTCGTCACACAGCAGCACAACTTAAATGCGTTATTTTGGAACAGGTGTCTTTGGGAAGTCGGGGTGGGGATCTGAATAGGAAGCTGTTATAGAGAGAAGTATTGTGGATCGACCTACTTGACTGTATACATCCGAGAGGGATGAATTGTGAATCCGACCTTATGTGTTTTGTTTGAACTACTTCCTTCACTTTACAAATATGAATTTGATTTACAAGTATTTGTTTTATGTACACAGTAATGATGTTTGAGTTAATTTATCTCTTTTACAAACAGGAATTGGGTTAAGTACACAATTTATGTACATAACTAGATTAATTTTGTACTGAAAGCTCTGCTAGAATACATCTAGTGCAATATTAATTTTCACAAGATTGACGATGGCCCTTTGGACACCTTTGGTAGTGAATTGTGGTGTACCAAGTTGATAATAAGTTCACATTTTTGTCACTGAATATGTTCGGGGGAAATAGGCTAAAACTATTCTGTTCGGGGGAAATAGGCTAAAACTATTCTGTTTGAGAATGATTCTCCCTGCTTTTAAAATGTCAAATATGTTATGCACCATGTTGTACTGAATCCAAGTATGTTGGTGTTTCTCTTTACTTCCATAGTGGTTGTAATATAATCTACTGTATTCAAGGTTTTTCCTACATGAGTAGCTAGTACTATATCATGTTCCATTTTTGCAAGTGCTTGCTGAGCACAGGTCTAAACAGAATCAGGTTCTCGTTATAATACAAGCTCTAAGGTGACTGCGGTATTAGAGTCACTATGCGCTATAACACATTATCTACAACTTTAAAAGAGACAGGGTTAGGGGCACCCAACCAACTATTTGTTCGGGAGACTGCCCCACCCCCTGTCATTCAGCTTGTACCATCAGACATTTCATAATATCTGAAATAAGCTACTACATGACACATATTTAAGGTTTTTTGGCTACTCGAGGCATGCCTGGTCATGGGCAATTCCTCTCATATTCTATGACTCATCATACTTTGAGATTTCACATTTGCCCGTCCTAAGGGCGGATCACATTACAGTCTATTGAGCGACCTGCCTCATTTTTCGTAAGTGGTATCCAGGGAGACGGTGCTAACACAATGCACTCCCACACCAAGATGGCCTCCGGGCAACTCACCGCGCATGCGCGACGTTGACAGGCAACCATTCAATACACTTATAGTGTAGTGTTCGCGTGAGCGGCTTCGCAGCTGCAGACAAACAATACCAGCAACAGACAGGTGAGTGTTGCAAACGCCCCGAACAGGACAGTTCAATAGATCTTACCGTTACACAATTCAGCGGCCCCCTCTGAAGGTCACAGCGCCGATATCTGATACTTTGAGACGCAAGCCCATATCGATCCCTCATTGTAATACGAGCCATACCTCTGTGTTGTGATCTAAATTCACATTACACTGCTTAAACATATTCCCTTTTACTTACAGGAATTAGGCGTTCTCGCCACGCTATCCCCTGCAGCCACAATCTTTGTTGAGTCACTTTACCTCATAGGGGAAACCAACCCTCCATCTTAATCCAGACCCTTGACTGGGGACTCGGCCCACTTGGATCTTGATACATATAATGGTCAAGGATTGAAGGTTAGTAACATTTGGAGACACATGTTTAGTGGTACAATTAGAAACTATAATCCCAAATGAGAATATTAAAAAGTCCTCAATATTTAATTTTAGGTTTCAACAGGAGTGACAACATTGAAAATAGAAATTAACTGTTATGGAACAATAGGCACCTGTCCCTGAAGATGGATTTTTTCCGAAACGTGTCTGCATATATATATAAAAAGGAGACTATTAGAGTCACACTATAGACTCTTAATGTTTTAGAGATTTGTCTTTTCTACATTGTGATACTAACACTACTATGTACCCTACCACTACACCTTAAGTGGACTAAGTACAAATTTGTTGATTGTAATAATGCTTTTGTTTGAAAAAACGTAATGAATGTCAATGGTGTATTAGAATTGACTTTCTTCTTCATTTACCATTTTTTGTTATGCTATCTATACTAAAAAATGAAAACCGAAACCAGTGAAGTGTCTGTTCTTTGGTAGTAGATGCTATCACATATTTACAATTAATTACACATTTGTGATGGAAATGTAACATTGAATTGTTGTGATGTTAGTACATGTGGATTTCTGGTTTCAGAACTCCGTTCCAAGAATTATTAAGGGATTTTACATCCCTATAGGAGTGCGACAGTGGGTCTCCTGTTAGCGTCTAACAGGTTTTGCTTCACTTTGTACACTTCTCAAGTAATCATTCGTGACATTTGAGAGAAAATCTGCCATATGGACAGTTCCTCCGGGTAAGGAGGAACTGCACGAACTTAGCTGATTTCTATCAACAATCTGATGACCTTGCCAACCGCCTGATGGCAAGCGGCTACCCTAATAAACTAATTTCGAACACCAAGAAAAGAGCAAGGTTTACTGACAGAGACATCCTTCTAAGCCACAATACCACCCAGAAACCAGAGTCAGACAAAATGACCTGCGTGATCACACATGGTCCACACACTTTTAGAATAAAGAAATTGATTTGTAAACATTGGCCCTTCATCAAATTAAGTCTGCCTGATTCGCCGACACCACGTTTTGCTTTTAAAAGAACCAAAAACGTATGTGACACTCTAGTTCACTCCAAATTCAAAAAACCAGCTGCCAGAACAGGTTTATGGGACCTCAGGACGACTGAGGGACATTTTCCATGTGGGTCCTGCTCAGTGTGTCAATTTACTTGTAAAATAAAGAACTTTAACATTGGGACCAGGACCTGGAACCTGAATACTATGACAAACTACAAAACAAAACATGTCCATGTGGCCTACGTTATGTAGGCCAGACAAGCCAATCAATAAACATCAGAATTTCTGAACACCGATCTCGCATCAGGTGCAAGAACACCTCAGCACCGTTAGTAAACCATTTTTTGGAAAAGCACCATACTCCTAACGATATCAAATGGTGGATCCTAGATCTTGTCAAGGAATCTGCAAATATATTGCACAGTCTCCAGCTCAATGAAGCAAGATGGATCCACAGATTGTACAGCCATATCCATGGTCTGAACGAAGAATTCCTGCCACTAATTTGATGCATAGAGGCCATCCCTAACATGAAGTCGAAGATTCAAATTATTCTATGCCCTAGTTGATGATGTCACGCTTGCCATTTTATATTCATGACATCTATAAGAATTCTATCATTGAGTGCGCACACGAATGACATCTGTTATTTAATTCTCACATGTCATCAGCTCGACAAGTGGGTTTACAAACAAACACCCTTGTATCTTCTTTTCTGTTTCAGTACATTCCGCGCAACAATGCGGACCTCAATCCCATGAGGATTCCAACATCTATTTATGCATGCCTCATGCATAAGCCCTGTACACTTTGCGGCTTCATGGCCGGTGTAGTTTTTTCAAACCCAAATTCAAAACCCTTTCTTTCCACCCGTCCCCTCATTCCCCTCCCCCTCCATCCCCTTTGCCTTAGCATCTGGGTGTCGATCGCAGACTCACCCTCCTGCATTTGTAATCCTGCATGCACACGACATAACTACATCTGATTATGACTTTTGCTGTTCTATCCGTTTCCACAATGAAGAGATGCACCTCCCATTTGCGGCAACTGACAGGTTTTTTTCGGCAGGCTCACCCTCCGGCGTTCGTAATCCAGCATGCACACGACATAACTACACCTGATTCTGACTTTTGCTGTCCTATCAGTTTCCACAATGAAGCGATGCACCTCCCATTTGCGGCACCTGACAGGTTTTTGGGCCAATATGTGCGCGAACACACGGACCCATCAAGCTTCACTGCCCATCCAATCAAATTTGTGCATTTAGAGACACACCCGCCGGTATGTCGGCGGTTGCCTTAGTTCTAAAAAGTGACTCAGCGCTCCGGTGTTTTTGAGCTGCTGCACCGCACGTTAAGAAAGGAAGAAGAGCTTCCGTGAGAGGCTGCCCTGCACCATTTGGCCTGTGCTCTTCAGAACGCGAGCCAGGTATACATGTATCTGTTACATGACGGTGCACATTTAGCAATGTACACCTCCACAGGCATTTTAAGACGATTAAACGTTCGTCCCCTTTTTTATTAAATTTTAAATAATTTCTCTGTCCGCCCTCCCCACCTTCTCCCCCCTCCCCACCACCCCCCTCTACCCTTACCTCTCCGTTCCTTTCTTTTCTTTTCTCTGTCTCACCCGCTGTTCAGGCAAAATAGATGAACCATTTATGGCATCCTTCTCCAGTGAGACACATGTCGCATGAGTGTTTCTACAAACCCGAGTCCTACCTGGGTCTAGTGCCACACAATCACAATCGGCGGCCTTACGACACTTTGACTTTTACCAACCCGAGAGCCCTCTGAATCTGTTGATCAACAAGCACCCTTTCAATAAGGTATGAGCCTTCTTCATGTTGGGGACTACATTGTACATGTGCTTTATGTGCACACCTCTCTTTTTTTGATATAGCCTAGGAACTGACGGCTATAATTTATTTCTTCCAGTACCGGTCCTAATACTGAGAGGGTGATTCCTGGCCACCCGGGGGTACGTGCTGCGCTCTCCGTACCAGTGGAGGGCTCCAACCCAACCTACATGGGCTTGTTTTAGTCACTACCTAGGATTTGGGTAAGGATTATGCTCCCATGAGGTTTTCCTCTAGTTGTTTTGCAATATAAATAACATTTGACTTATGCAAACGCCATAATTACTGAAAACACTCCTTAAATATGTTTATCTGTCTGCCTCCACACAGGGTCAAGTTCAATCTCTCTCCCTGTTCCCGCCCTGAGGAAGACTGTAATTTAATCAACTTGCCCGGCAGGGGGCAAATCCGAAACGTGGCATGGATGTTAGTTAGTTTTTTTTAAATATAACAGGAAGAGCCTAGTTTTTGTACTATCTTCTGAGCTCTATCTTGTTTGAGCTATCTACATTTAGGCTCCAGGCTATCTTCCCAACACGTACACGTCGGCAGACCTGCATGTTTGGAACTGCGGAACCTGGAATACTAATTTAGGTCGCAGGATCCTTCTTTCCCTCATTACTTATCTTTTTTCGTATTTATTCACTTTAAAGGATTTGGTGCTTCATTCAATAAGGTCCTTTTGTGTTTTTTCTGTTCTTTCTGATTTTTCTGTTTGCAAATCTATTTTGAATGAAACATGTTCTGATGACTTTTTTGACTTCATTGAATTCTGCTTAACCCTTTGTTTTCTAAGCCTTTTTCTGTACTCATGTTCGAATTTGTCATTCATAATTTTTCATGTGATTTTGAGATTAAGCAAAAAAAAAATTGAAACAAATATTCTGGTATCTGTTTCACCAATTTATGTGCCATTGATGGTTGCTATAAAAAATCTTTTTTAAAAAACAAAAGATTTCACTAAAACATATTTTTTCAAAACAAAAAAAGAAGGACTGTTTTCAGTACTTGGAGGGGCGCAAAATAAATGTGATATCCGCTGTTAGGATACACGACAACTAAATTTGATTCAAATTATACTATATTCTTCTCTATAATAGCATAGTGGATATTACTGGTATAACAAGTTTTATATGTCCCAATCCACAGTATGCTTTAAGGGACGAACCCTACCTCTTTTTTATGTATGAAGTAACTTCCATTGTCAGCTTACACTTGTTGTAGAATGTCACTCTCAGACCTGATGATCTTCCTTTGTCTTGTTCACACATGCCAGATGATGTCATGGTTCCAATAGGTATTTCTACACATAGCTGTTTGTTTTCTGCATTTGAATTTTGCTTTGCACCCATTTCTATATCCATATCAGCTAGGTCAAAGCCAGATCTCAACAATTCATAGCTCCCCCTTAATAGGGATTCTTTAACCAAAGATGATTTGAAATGCAAGAATACTCAATCAGTTCTTTCCTCGTCTGCAAATTCTACAATCGCTGTAGTCAGAGTATATTGTTCTTAATGATGGAACACTATGTATCAACTTCATTACATTTCTTCGGTTTGAGTTTGCTTCATTCCTTTCCGCCTAATATGTTCTAGCATGACTTTCTCCTTCAATGCCTCTTTTATATTTTCCGTTAATTTTGATGGTTGTCCAGACTGTCTTTCACATCTACTTTTTCTTTTTTGGACCTCGGATTCCAGACATTGGCGACAGCCATGAGTTTCTTACATCTATGTTTTTTCCAAATACTGTTTTAAGCTTTTTCCGTTTTTGTAAAGTGTCAGAAATGGTGTATTTGGTTTACTTTGTTGTGGTGTAGCATACATTTTTTGTAATCTTTTCACTGAAACTTCCTGTTGTTCATTAGTATCGTCCGGTCTTGGAGCGTCCTCCGATTGCTCGTATATTCTACAGTCAGTGTAGTCGTCCTCTTGATTCTCATTAATGTCATATGAGATATCATCAATCAGGTTGAAGCCAACAACTTCCTCCTCGTGGTCCGACTCTGTTTCAAGGCAGCCAAGAGAGTGGCACTATCGCGGTCGCTCATCCTTGTTTTGCTCATTTTCATTTCTTTTTCCTCAGTCTTATCATGTCTGTGTTTCTTTGGAAACAGGTTTGTCCGATGTGGAGGCATTGATAGATTCCTCAAAAAGACAGGTGAACCGTTTGATTTTGATCTGTCTCCGTTTTTCATATTTTTGGATTTTTTTACTTCTTTGCCCGTTCTGGTCCCTGTTTTTTTGGGCCATTTATGCATCGTCATTTTGAGTCGCCAATACAGCTTGCTTCTTGATGTGTTGAAATATGGAAAATACTTTGTCAACTCGCGACTCACAATCTCCATTAGAGTTTCTATTGCTTTTAGATTTTGCTAACGGGCATGTTTGATTGCCTGATCCTTCATCGGTCACTTTAGTTTTTTTTTGTCAGCCTTTTTACCACCAGCGTTGAGTTTGGCCATTTTGCAATTTCTTGTTATTTTACCAGAACAGTTTTTTGCCTTTGCATATTAGTTGGATTGATCTTCGTGCAACTAATGCTTGTCTTCGTGCTGCGCTTACTCTGACCTCTTCCCTTATTAGATGGCTCGTCTTCTCAGTTTGTGGGTTTAGTCTCCTTTCTACTGCTGTTGTGTACTCTGAGTTAATCTGCATACCCGTGGCACCCACCTCTGGACTTTTTGGTGCATTTCGTTTTTCCAGCACGTATTGTTTTAACTGCGTGTCTCCTTTCACCAGTACCTTTGTATTCTTCATTGGTAGGTCTTTCTCCATGTCAGTGACTAAGGATCTCATCCATTTAGTTAAGGAGTTCTGCCATCATTGCTGCATTTTCTCTGTGTTCCCCACTAGCTATAACACACAGTCGTCGCTGCCAGTTTGATAAGGCTTCTGCTTCCAAGTGTAGCCTTCCTTCCACTTTAGCATTAAAGGTCTCTAAATATACCAATTTGGTAAGTATCATAGCCAGCAATGTGGCATTGTCTCTCATATTTTCAGTCAGTCATTCGTATAAGTTTGTGAAGTGGGCCATTGAAATTGTCACGGCGGCCATGACATTATTATGAATTTGAATCCCGGCAGCGATTGAGAGATTATTTTTGAATTGGTCATCATGTTGATCTCGCTGCCCGCTCTTGTTGTTTTTGTCTTCTGTGTTGTTTACCTTCTCAGTAGTCTGCTTGACTACTCTGTCTCGTGTGGGATGTTAAGCCACGGCTGGTGGGTCTGTCCCCATACATAGTGACATCCAAAAAGTGTTGTGGCTGATTTTGCAAGCACACAGCTTCATTTTCTAGCTCCTTTCTCGTCGCTTGATGTGTGCAATAAGCCTTATTAACATATGTCTTTTCCATATTTTCATGAAAGGTTTTGTTTATTTCATACAATTGGTCAGTTTCATTTATTTCAATCTCTTGATTGGGCCTCATTAAGTTTTTTTCTCTGGTGCCAAACAACGTGGTGTATGGCACTCCGGTTTTATCTTCATCATGGCATACATTTGTTTCAACATTGCTTCCACGTGTGTGTTTACCTGTGTAAACACTGATTGGTGGGGCATGATCTTTGATTTTCTCGTCGTTCTTCATTTTTGTAATGAAATTAACGTGCAAGTCATACTCCTTTATCTCCTCTGCAATCGACAGCTTGTTAAAGTGAAAACGCCAAGCCTTTTGTATTCCATCTGTCCTTGGAGTGGACATACTGCTCTCTGTAGCTGTGGTTCCTTTGCATGTTCTATGGCTCAGGCCTGTCTAAGATAAGTCCTGGTTGCCCACTCTGTCCTGATCCCGATTGACGTCAGACGTCGTGTCCTTCTGTTGTTATCTATGTGGTTCCTGACTGTCATTCAACACTGTCTGTGTTTCGGTCTTCTTATCTTTATCGTAATTCCTGTAGTCACGTTTTGTATCCAGATTTGTTGTTTCCTCTGTCTCTATACTACAGTTCACAATGAACTAGGCAAATTGGTCAGTAACTCTTTCGTATGCAGAGGTTTCCCCTGCGCCGTTTCTGCAGTCGTGGTCGTTGATGTTCTGCCTATGTATGCCAATCCGACGGCTTCCTCCACAATATCAACATGATTCCCGCACAGTTCCGATGAACCACATACTACAGTTTTAGTAGTAAACTCTACATCTGTAATGTCATTAATATTATTTACACCTGTAGGTGCATTAGAAAAACATGCGCCGTTCTCAACAGCACGTTTGTCCAAACAAGTGCCCTTCTCATCAGCACACTCATCCAAACAAGTCTCTACATCGAGGATCTCAGCGTCTGTCAAATCGAGGCACTTAGGGTAGCCTACTTTTTTTTACGTTTATTGCGTTTGTTCTATCGAGCACATTCAGGACAAATGTCTTGTTGGCGGTATATAGGTCACACACATTGCTTACCGGTTGAATTGTTTCAGCTGAAGTTTGACGTTCCTCTTTATTCGCAGTATCTCCTTCATGGTTTTGCTGCTGCAAGCGGGTGTTGGGATGTGGAATCCCAGCTCCAAGTTCCATAGCGTTTACAGCACTCGTCGCTCCTCGGGAGGGCTGGGGGAGACTTGGACTCCTACGGGACTCACGCGCGCTCTACACATGAGAGTTAGTATTTGTAGGAGGGTCCACCATTTTAAAGCAACAGTATCTGTAGCAGTAGCTGTACCGGGCTCAGTCAGCTTCCCCTCCTTTCTCCACAGCAAACAGCAAAAAAGCATGCACAGACTGGGGGAGACTGGGACTCCTACGGGATGACACATTTTTCAGATTATATTCCTCTGGTCTTTGTCTGGTGGCCGCCAATCCCCAATCTAAATGAAAGCATTTTTGGTCCCTTGGCTCACAGAGAGGAGATGAAGGATCAATTTGTAGGTTACCAAACATTTAAACCGTAAACTGTGTATTGATAGTGAATTGAACTGCTTCTGGAATGTGTTTGTAACGAATGACAAGCTTCGTATTGGTCTGTTTATTTTTCCATGGTACGGATCACATGATAGGAAGTTACAACCTGGAAAATCTCTTGTATCAGAGGGATAAAGAATTCAAGAACTGTAAAGGTCACTGTGTGCTATCTGGAATAAAAGCACCCGCACTTGTATAAAAAGTAAATTATGAATCACCTCAATTTTCCCTGCACTAATGTAGATACTTGACCTTACTCCTCTTTCATCGATGGTCGTGGAACACTAAAACATTAAACCTGCTAAATCATATTTTAAGCTAGGCGCATCCTATTCCTTGAGCGATTGGTAGATTATTTTTTCAAAGTAAAGAATCCCATATCCTTACAGATCTGATATCAGAGGCTGAGAGAATGTCATATACTGTCCTCACTCTAACGTCACAATGTTCTTGCTGCTGGTATAACCTTGCCTCCCTCATGAAAAGTGTGTGAAGTCTATGCAAATAATCAAATAATTAATGAGCAACCCCTTGTGCCTTATTTAGTGGGATAGCAACACATTGTGACTCTAGTGATGCGCCTAGCTGAAGAACAGCAACATATTGTATCTCACTAGTAGTTTATATTTCGAACAACTGCACTTTAAGTTGTTCGGGAAATAAGGGAGCTATTTTTCATGATAGAAGGCATGTGAAAGTGTCTTCTTTGATTTGGCCTTCGCAGAGGTGTCATCTGTCACTTGCTGTATTAGAGTAAGATATTTGCAATGGAGCGTAGTGTGACAAATCCTGAGGTATCGTCACTACTTTAGATGGGGAAGTCCCCCACACCACCCCAGGAGGCCAGAGTGGTGAGGCGGCTACCTGATAGTCCCCCTGGGGGTGATACTCAGCGGGTTCATCTCATGGGGAGGGAGGACCCCATTGAGAACAGTGACTACATAGGGAGAACACACTATACATTAGACCCTCCCACCTTCCCTGAAAACTCTTCACTTACCCTCAACCAAATGCAGCAATGTACTGTTGCGATATCACGGCAGTATAGACTTCTGTATGTTAACTTCAGACAGAATCTCATTAACTGGTTCAAAGATAATAACCAGTAATGCAGCTGCTTCACACCACACTTGTATTGTAAATAGAATTCAGAGTGCATTATTAATGTATGCCCTATCTGTATAATGTTTATTCCTGTATTGTATCTACCTATGCATCTACTTTATTTTGCACAGTAAGGTTCTGTATTTCCTGACCTGTATTTCTATGCCATTATGCAACCTAAGCTGGAAGTCCTCTTGTACCTGGCGTGCATTATAAAGAAATAAACAAATAAACATACTGAAGATAAAGACACTTACACTACATTCAATGACAATACTGGGATGAGGAAGAGGATGCGAGTAATGAAGATTACTAGCAGGAACGTAGGAATAAGCTCTAGCCTTTGTGACAAAGTGATTGGCCAGCTGTCATTCAAAGGCAGAGAGGGAAGAGAACCGTAGCGTCTACTTTCTCAGCTCAGTGCGGACGGCGCACTTCTCAAAAGCCGTGCAGACACCCTGCAAAAAGAAGCCGAAGGTGCGCTATGAGGGCAGACTCGCGGAGGACCGGCAACGCAGGTGGCAGACCAGAGAATAGGAAACGTATCTGCTAGTTCCGAAGCTACTACGCTGACACCAAATCTGTGGCAAACTACAGGAGAGACACGGCCAAGGCTTTACAGGTACGAAGGTGGTTAATATAAAGGTTGGGAGACCCAGAAAACATATGTGTCATGAAGCAAAGTAAAGGAGGAATACAGAAGGCTGTAAGGGCGGGCCCCTTAATGACCTCAACCGAAGCTGGCCCACTACTTGAAAAATTAGTGCATGTTTTGTACATAACACAAGTGTATGGTACAACTATCCGGGGAGCAGTTGGATGGTGTTGCAGGACCAAACTAACCCAAGTCTCAACAAACCACATCAGTGTACATCTTACATACATTTTGCAACAGTTAAAACACTCCCAGATACTTTCTTACAATCCACCCCCCCCACATGTGATTGGACAAAACCTTCTTCAAAGAAATCCATTTTTTTCCAATTCCTAAGTTTTCATTGGTAGCCCTTATCTTAACTACCATCTTCAGCTCATGTGCTCATGTGTAGAACCCACCGCTTCGTAGGATTCATACATGATGGGTCATGACATCATCATTCAGTTAAACATTTGTTTGCAGACTTAATTCATTACTAGCAATAACTGGCCTAAGCCCTTTTAACCTTAATGTTTAATTGCACATGGTTTGCGTAAATATTTCAAGCGATTTGAGGAAAGCTGGGTAAATTATTTCTCTTTGAGTTAGTGATGCTATCTCATTCCCCAGGTCACTGATTTCTTTGGAAAATTCTAATCTAAATAACCGCCACTTTCTCGCACATAGTACATCGGAAACTACCATTGAAACTCCTGGTTTTCCCATTAGTTAGCCTTGGGCATTGGCTCACCCTGTGTTTTACTGCTAGGCACAACAAATAATGAAACCCCTTCTGCCACGCTCCCATACATCAGGAGATTACCTCTGTTGTCTGCGATATTTATCAGACCAAAATCTCATGGGTAGTTTCTGCAGCCGAGCTGACCGCGAAGGTCATGAATTACTTATTCACCCCTTCCCTGGCCTCTAAAACATCACAGAATCAGTTTCTCAACAAACAAAGTTCACCTTGCAAACAATCCTGACTACCATGTCTTTGATTCATTTGTAAAAAGCCCACTATATTGTGATTCATGAATTCCCCATGTGTGAATCGTGTTTATGTTACATTTGGTGGTTTTAACATTTTATCTTTGCGAGTGCGTGCAAGCTAATATGTATCAATTCTAGACAAACAGTAACTTTAAAAGTACCATATCTCACCCATAATGACCTACACTCAATATATATAAAATTGCAACACTGCCCTCAGTTCGCCGACACCCCCAGTCATCAATACGATATGTGCAACATAAACCCCTCAATCATGGTGACCATTCTTGACCACCCCAACAAGACCTATCAGAGAGGATCTGGGACCCATTGCAGATACGCGTACCCAAACAGGTACAGGGGGAAATACAAACTTTTCAAATGTATCGGACGCTCACAGATCTTGGCAGGAGAGTAAACCAAAGCTGTGGACGGAAGGAAGATTAAAGCAAGATACTATTGTGAACAACCAAGTGAAGGGGGTCTGGCTCCAATATAAGAAAGGCATACCCCAAGATATAACAGGGGGAATAAAAAACGTTGCAGAAACAAGTGACATTCACAGACCCTGGCAGGAGAGTAAACCACGGCCGTGGAATAAAGAGAGGTTGGATAAAAGAAGCACTGTTAGTGAGCATTTGAAGGGAATCTGGGACCCATGTTGGGGAGGTGCTCCCGCAACTATATTCAAGAGGAATACAAAGTGTATAAGTGCCGTAAGACACTGAGAGATTTTGGCAGGAGAGTAAACCAAGGCTGTGGGTGAAGGTGAAAGCAGAGAGACACAACTGTGAATTGAAGGGCTTCGAGTACCCTACTTGGAAAGAGTGTGGACCAATGAGAGGGGAATGGAGAATACGGTCTGGGGCCTACAACAAGTGAGAGGAAACTCACAGCACAGCTTGGGAATTTGTCTCGTCGCAGTCCCTGGGCATGGATGTCATTTAGGGAAAACCAGGGGTCACAACTGTGACCCCTGAGGTCTCTCTTAGTACTCATGTGATCTCCCTTGCTAACCCTAAAAAAAAAGGGGGAAAAGGTTGTTTGTTCCCCCTTCAATTGAAGCTCACGGCCTATGGCCAGCAGCATATGGCTCTTTGTTTCTGGAGTGGCTGGTTTTCTGATAGCTATAGCCTGTAAAATAGCTCAGTGGGTTGAGCACTGGCTGCTGTAATGTGTGTGTGTGATCTTCAGGTTGCAGGCTCGACTCCCAGAAAAGGTCAACTCAGCCTTTCATCCTGCTGAGGTTGATAAATGAGTACCAACACTGGTTGGGTGATATTGTATGTATATTTGTTCTATATGAAGCGCTTAAGCGCAAATGCTATATAATAACACATCATTATCGTTTGGCCTTGGACACCTGCTTGCATTCACAGTGATTTGGTAACCATATTTTTCGTAGTGTACTCAGAAACAATGCTATGTGATGCCACTTCCTGTTTTGCCGATGGGTGAAAGGTTGTGTTCCATCGCTTCCCGTGATGTCACTTTGGGGTGGGGTCAAATTACATCCCTTCCTTTGATGTCATCAGAGGTCAATGGTTGTGTGATGTCACTTCCACTACCCCTGGCATTTTGGTGACATGACATCCCTGCCCCTGGGGGTTAGGTCTGCTCACAAAGTAATCCACACTGTGTAACACTGGAAAGGCTCTGGGGAAAGGGAATCAACCCCCAAGCCTTGTGGAACTTTTGTTCCACAATCGGCAGTCAAAAGACATATCCATTTTCACCTTATATTAAGTTTAGTTTGTGAGGGACAGGTTAGGGTTTGGACACGAGACCGCAAACCTTACTTTGGACATCCTGACACTGACAGTTTCATTAGCTAGTTTGTTAAGGCAGGTAACCCCTTTTAGGGCTTGATAGGATTTCCTCTACCCTCCACCCATTATTTTATTGTGAATAAAACTATGTATTAACCAAAATGCCACTCTTGTGTCATCTCTTACTCCCAGAACCTCACAGTAGTGAGTAGTGGAAATGGCATGCTGCAATTGGTATTATGTTTTTAGAAATATTACAGTGATGAAGAATAAAGGACTGAGCATCTGAGACTTTAAAAAATAATCCCAGATTCCACATGGGGTTGACAGGCACTCTCTGAAACGAAGATCTATGTGAACATGACTTCCTTTTAACTTGTCTTGCCATCGTGTAATGACTTCTTGTTAATCATAATTCAAAAATGTTACACTATCCAATGTGATGCTTGTATTATCCCTGCCTAAATCAGCTAATTTTCTATACATTGAAGCGCTGACATCCGCTATTGTTGTTATTCCTGTTGCAGTTTTTCATTGGTTTTGTTCTTTTTAAACAATCAGCTAAAACTTAATTTACATAGAAGAAAAACAGCTGAAGGTTATTGGGGAGTTGAATGCAATAGTTGCTGTTCTTAGCCAATACATTGGTTGTGTGTGCCATAATAAGAATGGGGTTACATGTACAGCAAGAGCCATATGACCCTACCAACAATATTACAGAAAACCTCCAATAGCAAAAACAAAGCACTATTTCACACCTATCTCTATAGACATCCTCCAGAAAAGATTGGTCTCATTTAAATCATCAAACTTTGCAGAGGACTTTATTCCTGCTTCCCCACTGAAGTCAGCCATAAACCATGTGGAACCTATCAGGTCAACATCATCTTGAGGCAACCAGGCAAATTTCACAAAAGCCTCACGATTGGCCAGGGAATCCCTCTTAAAAAAAAGAAGAATCAACAGCAGACACAGAAGATCTAATCAAAAGGAGTCCCATTAATGCCCTTCCTTTCTTGGCAAAGCCACAGAAAGCTGCATAGGGGCACAAATGAGTAAGAACCTCTCCACAAACAATTTTCTCAGGCGCTACTAATCTGGATTCAAAGAAGGTCACAGCATAGAAACTGCCACTCTACATTTAGTAGATCACGCTCTATGCATCCTGGACACTGGGAAGGTATGCCTCCCAATCCCCCAGACCCTTCTACTAAATATCATGAACTTGTGCAGAGCCCCTGGCTGGTTCTTCTTTTTCCTAAAGGCTTGAGCTGAAGTGGTCAAAAATGGAGACTCAAATAACAACCTATCCCATGTGTTTATAGTGCCCCACAATGCTCAACCCTTTCCCCCACACTATTCCACATGTATTGAGGGCCTTCTTGAAAAGGTAACCTCGAAAACCACCAATTTGTAGACACTATGCAACAGTATCTCATATTACCCAGATAGAACACTGTCTAACGCACCTTAAGAACTGGATGGCAAAACACCATCTGACTCAATAAAAAAAAAAAAAACCTATCTGTGATCTCATTACTCTTACAACATCAGGCACGAAATTCGTTGTACACGCTCTTGGGTGACAGAATGAAACCAATTCTGATATCAAATGCAAAATCATTCAAGTTCAGTCTGGACATCAAACTTCCACTTGAGCAGCATAACAAGGACACAGTAGAAGGGGCTCAATGTCAGTTATATTTGTTCAATAGAGTAAAAGGCGCATACCGGGTCTTCATTTTCACACTGTAGTACAAGCTATGGTCCTAACAAGGCGGAACTATGGAAATGCTTTCTTGATGGGCCTAACCAAAAGTGGTACAGCCCGCAGCACCACGACTGGGCTCAGGCACTTGCGATGTGATCATATCAACCCCATCTTAATCTCACTACACTGGCTACGCATTGACGCATGTTGTGTGTTTAAGACATTGGGGTCATTACATGTTTGGGGGTGCAGGAAAACTGCTGGTAAAAGTGGTGGTAATTCTGTTGCTGCTACTTCTTCTGCACCGCCAAACTACATATTTGCTGGTGGGGGTCACTGATTTATCTCCAACTAATACCTGGAGGTGAATCAGGCCTTCACTGACACAAAACAGCCAGCCGTTAATGCCGGTAATACTGGCAATCACCTCCATGAAGTCCTGTGGAATGGGGCTTGACCACCGTTGCTGGCACCTGGAATATCCCGGTAATACCTGGATATCTGGCACCGGTAACGGTAGGTCAGTTTGCCAGTATCCTGCCGGAATTACCGGTGGGATACTAGCAAACACATAATGACCCCCAGTATGTCTTACCTACAAAGCCTGTCACCAAAACACAGCCACATATTTTGCGGATAAAGTCACTATCTTTGTCACTATTACACAAAGCTCAACCAATTTCCATTCTGTTGGATGGGCTATGTACATACCGGCTTGTTGCAAGTTATAAAATCAATTACTCCAAAGTCCATCTGATGATAAAATGCCTGGATCAGGAGGCAGGACTATTGCTTGATTGCAAATCCCCTTATTTAGCCAAAACAATACATTTAAATTACATTCTTGGGTATCTAAATGTCCAGGAGACTCAAAATATTATCTTTAAACTATGTTCTCATAATCCATAAAACAAAGAGGAGCGTCTGCAGATGGCCTGCTCTTCCACTGTTTTTGTCTGGACCAATAAATGCTGTAAAAAATAAACCTATTAACCTGTTCCAAAAGCTCCCGATCTCAGCCAACATCTGAGCAGATTTGTTTGTTGGTGCATGTGAGCTCAACATAAATAAAATGTTAATAAACAAACACAAGCGTTGGTGTTTCCTGGCTGAGGGTCCTATCACAGCTGCAGAACCCACCATTGATGTAATGGTGGGTCACACATCCCACTCGCCCAGCATGGAAAGTGATAGCGACATCCACTGTAACTCCTTCCTCCCTTTGGGACATTCTGCTGCTCCGCTGGGAAAAAGGACCCAGCCACATTAAGGCTCATTCAACCATTGAGATCATGCTCCCATGTTGGAAGGTCACACAGAAGAAATCGACCATGCCCACGGATCCCAATAACCACTTTGCTGGGCAATGCAGACTGTCAGCTCAAAATCATACTCAATGGGGCAGGAAGATAAAGGGAACTATGCTAACTGGTTTATTTGATGACTCCATGTCAATACTATTTGTTTCCCTATGTACGGAAGGTAACCTCGGATCCACCATCTCAGTATTTGTGGCAAAACTCAGCAATACATGGTTTTCTTGCAAGCCTACTAAAAGCTTACATGTTGGGAGGAGGCAAATGCAAACTGAGGTCACCACTCAAAGACAGATGAGATAGGCTTTGCCAACTGTATACTTCCAGTACAGAATACCCCACTTGCTAGCATTCAGCAACTGCCCTGTGCAGAATTTTTCTCTTTTAAGTTCTACCTCATGACATCCTAGAGGTCCATGATATACAGACATTCTTCCTTCACCTATGATGTAATGATATATGCTGGACTGCTGATCCTAATGACATGAGATTCAGATAACTTGTGAGAACCAACAGACCTCCCTCTCATCGTTCCTGCATAACGGGTAAATCCCCTTGTTTGCCTGATCTCTACTTGCAGTGTCTAGCTTTGACTCTGGCCGCTACCGATGACGAAGAGGGTGACATTTATGATAGGATGGGTTCTGACCTTTTTCCACAGACTTTTGGAGCACTGCAGCAACATCACTACACAATCAATGTTCTACACCCTATAATCCGAAATAACTATAGAAGAGGCACCAACTCTGACCGCCTAATGGGCGTGTATATAAACATCTAGGCAATCCCTTTTCTGAACTCGAAGATATTCTGTAATGTACTTTGTCCCTCACAGTGATCTTATGGGAACATGTGGTGTGTCTCCCGGAATACGCAATATTAGCTTTAACCTATGCGCACTCTAGATCTTTCCTAATGGTTGCTTGTGAAAGTTCCCTATAAGATTTGCTCAGCCAAGAGGGGCATCACAAATCATTTGGGTTCCTTCCTCTCATGTGCTTGAAAGTAGATTCTCCAATGGAGTCATTCTTGCTAACGCCTATACGCTAAGAGCATACCATGCATGCCTTGCATGATTGGACAGTTGAATTTGAACAATAACTGCGTAGTGTCTTTCACAACTGTGTTAAATCACCCAATGAGGCCATTTCCGTGCCGGTGGTACGGAGACGTTATGCAATGCTCTATACCGCACTCATTTAGGTGGTTATTCATCTTGTTTGAAATCAATTAGGTGTCATTATCAGTAGCTAATGTCTTTGGTATACCTTCTCTGGCTAATAACTAAACTAGGAAATCTATAATTTTTCAGTGGTGATTTTCCTTAGAAATTTTATTTCTGGCCAACGTGAGTAATAGTCTATTACCACCACAATGAATCTCAACTCTGGAGGGAGTATGCAAATGGGGCCCATAAAATCGAAGGTCAATTGTTCCCAAGGATGTTTCAGTACATCCACATGAATATTTCTTCACCCCTCTATATGACTCCATTTTAAAAAGTGATTTCAATCGCCACTAGTACATATGGCTTCAGCACTTGCAAAATATTTCTCGTAGGTGACTAATGTTTCTGTACGTTGGTTCCAACCTGCTTTAACATTATATCATCTGAACTCAGTTTTTCCCACTCTTCTCTTGTGACTGCCTCCCATACCCAACGCTCCATGTCATGACTTCAGTGTCGCCTTGATCATCATAGGCAGTATCTGATGGCAGTCTGGAAAGGCAGTCATCAATCACATTGGTATTACCGGGTTTATGTTTCATGCTACAACAAAATTCAGCCAATCTAGATGTAATGCGCAGCTAGGCATGCAGATACTTTGGCTAAGCCTCCTAACTTCAGGATATGGACTGATGTTTTGTTATATGTGACCAACTCAAATTGTGCTTCCCATAAAAACTGCCTAAAAATCGATATTGCCCGAGCACAGGCAAGGAATTCTCATTCTTTGGCCAAATTTTTTCTCTCCCGTTGATAAGGAATGGGAAGCAAAGGAGACTGTACGCTCACCAAAATTCCCTTACTGAAAATTACGGCCCCTAACCCTTTGGAGGTGCCATGGACTGCAAGTACTGAAGGTTTGGATGTGTGAAAGTTTAACAAAATAGGACATTTTATATTATTTTTCTCAGCTAATTAATGTTTAAAAGTGTGATCTTATTCAGCTGACCCTGCAAAGGATGCCACCTTTTGGCATAATATACACACAAACCAAGAAACAAGAGAATGGGCCTCATTACGGGTCCGGCGGTAAAGTTGCCAGTAAAACCGACAGGCTGCCGGAACTGAAAAAAAATTAACAGGGCCCGACTTCCCGGTGCCCCCGGGCTATGCAGAGTCTGGTGGCTGGAAAGTCTGGCGCCAGTAATTTTGTTAGTCCCCATTCCCATGGAGTCCCGTAGGGAGCACGGCACCATTAACAACAGTGCTGGTACTTCGTGAGAACTCTGCGAGCGGGTGCCATCCCGCCCGGCAGGTCTGACCCTGGCGGGCGGGACGGCACCCGCCCTCAGAGTTGTACTGTGCCAGTCTGGAAACAACGGTGCCGGTAGGCTTACTGGCAACGTTGTTTCTGGACCGGCGCAGTTGTAATGAGGCCCAATGTCTCCCCTTTGTCTATGGGGACATTACTGATAGCTTCAATCAAACTGTTCCTGGCCTTCACACCCCTTTTGCCAATGTGCCCCCAGATGATGAATCTCATCGATATACATTTAGCATTTCTCAGCCCTCGGAGTTAGTCCACACTAACACTAACTTTTAAGACTTCATGGAGAACTTTGGTGTGACCTCTAATCGAATTGGTACTGTGACATTGGCATCATGGAAGGAGACACAGACAGCAGATTCAAGGTATAACAAAAAGTTTTATTAAAGAAAAAGTCAGGATGGATTAAGGCCTAACTTGCTGTTTACTAAAATATCCCTACCTAAAGAAACTAAGGAAAGTCTGTGTCAGAAAGTTAAACTGAAAGGTATGTCTGCGTCCAAAACCTCTGCTAGCCCTCACAACTAAAACAAAGCAATGTGTAGGGATGTCAACCATAAACTAAACAGTGTTCTAAACAGACAGTCCTGAGCTATTTCCAGCTCTGGCTTATTATTTAGCTTCTTTTCCCCAAATGTCAATAAGTTTGTTATAATCTTCAATTTACCTTCTGGTGGACTTGATATTAAAAAGCTCCATCTGGAGTTTGCACTGTGACTGACTCTCTGTACAAGGGTGTGCTCCACTAGACATTGGTGTAAGCAGCATCCAAGATAGACATTCAAAATTGCTCTGGGTTGTTCAGCCACTGATGTAGGTAGCAGTGTCTATCTGTTCTGTAATTTGGGTTCCGGTTTCAAAGTTCATAGACCGATCGGCAAATGTTCTGCAATGTTACAAAGCAAAGCCAAAATGTAGCACCCGTAGTAATACAGCTATTCTTATCTTTGATTCAAGATAGTCAATGTATTCTCCAGAATTTGTTTGGGCACACTTGATAGAGTTCTTTAGGTCCCATGGTTCAACTCTACAAGTCCTGTGGTTCTATCGTCAGTCTTGGGTGGGTTCTGCAGCTGAAGGGTGACTTGAGCTGGCCACATTGAAGTGTTGTGGGCTTTACCATTATTATTTTTCCAGTACAGGATATCATCCCTTGCCAGCACCCAGCAACTGCTCTATACATAATGTTTTTTTATTGACGGTGTACCTCATCACATCCTGGAGTTCCATGACATATTTTTCCTCAGGGGTTCACCTATGACGTTATGAAATCTGTTGAGCCGTTGGTCCTAAAGACATGTGATCCAGATAACATGTGAGATAAAACACGGACCTAGAGGAACATTGTTATAGAATCAGGCTGCTTCATACTCTGCTTATCCGGATAACATGGGTGGGCTACTTCCTTGGCAGCAGCATGGGGATAAGAGCTCAATGAATAGCTAGTGGACATCGATGTGGTAGATTTCTGTTAACAAATTCCCGATGTCTCCACTTATATTAGGAGCAGATGGGGATCAAATTTATTAGCCTAATTGTTTATATTTTACCCCTGAGCCTCCTTCATAGATTGGGCCTCAGCAATGGCAGCGGGGTTGGATATCCACGGGTACTTTGGCTCATATGATCAGGATGTGCCCCAAAGTATATCTCTTGTGAAGCAGAGTTAGAATAACATTAGAAAATACATTTAAATGCAAAATGCCCCCGTCCCCAACATTTTGGCTCCTTATCTGTGATATTTCTTTATTTAAAGTGAAAGCAGCCAAACAAAGTAATTTGGGTACTCTGGCAGGTCCTGTTTAACGCCGTTATATATACCGCAGCAATGACCCGCTTCCTCCCCAGCAATCGATCAACTTCACATTTTATATGATCAGAGAGCCTCCCCGGGGTATTTAAGGTTCCAGGGAAGGTTCGGGAGGCAGGCGACGGTTGGACTTGGTGATTGTCAAGTCCTGTTGCCTCCTCCCGAGCCTTCCCTGGTAGTAGCTGGGCCTAGAGGTGCGAGATAGTGCAGGTGAGGTAGGGGAGTGTTTGAGTGGGCGGTTAGGTAGTTTGATGAGTTATATATATACATATATATATATATATACACACACAGGTTTGTGTTTAAACTTTTGTTAGGGGTGCCGTAGATAAGACACCCCTTGACGCTTACCGGAGGGTCCCGTAGCTTCTGGTGCGTGGCGTTTGGGACGTGCAGAAAGTTGGTGGCTCTGGGGTGCCGTGGGGGAGGTTGTTGGGCACATCCTGCCTCAGTTCGCTCGTGTGTTATTTTGGGTGAAGCCGTCACGAAGGGACTGCGACGGTGGGTGGAGGACAGCGCATTTTCCCCGTAAGACAGCGCCGGGTCCTCCCTCCCTGGGTCCTTCTTGCGTGTGAGGAGACCGCAGGGTTTATTGTTAACACGTCTGTATACGCGATAACTGACTAGTGACAGAGGGGGCAGTGTGGTTGCTTAAAGGGCCAGCAGTTATTTTCCTGGTGCTTACTTTGATTGCGGTGTGTCTCGCGAGCCACCAGGGGGCGGTGTGGGAGGTATTGTGTGCAAGTGGAGCTTTGTTCAAGGGGATTTTTGTTTCTGGGAGCAGGGTTTTTTGCTGGCCATTGCAGAGCAGGAGTAGGGGGTCTCTGAGGGCAGGGGCATAAAAAGGGGGCAGTAGTTATGGGGGTAAATAAAAACATATATATATATATAAATAAAGAAATAAATATACTGTTTGGGTTACATAGTAACAGTGGGTTTTTATGATTTGTTAATTTTACGCTGTTCAAAGTTAGCAGTTTTGTCATTTTGGGTATAGGTCCACGGGTAGGTTTTGGCTCGGGGGCTTAGTTTAACTAGCTTAACTTTCAGGGGGCATACTTTTATTGCACAACCAGATTATTGGTGCACAATGGTGGGCCAGGGAGCTAGCAAGAAGAGTTTGGTCGATGCTAGGGCGCTGAGGGAGGCGCTGGAAATCATTAGCAGGGCATCTAAGGCCCAATTGGAAGGGGCGGTAGGGGAAGTAACGGGGGAAGGGGAGGTAAGTGGGGGCAGGCCGCAGCGTAGGGCTGCGGCTGATGGGGCTCTCGCGGCAGTGGTGGCTTGCACCACCGCGGCGGGGAGAAGGGAGGTTTGGGAATCCAGGGGCAGGAAGATGAGGAGGGAGATAGACAGGAGGGCGTCCAGGGGAGAAACGATTTCGGGGGGGGGGGGAGCCGGTGAGAGAGGGAGTCAATGATAGCCGAGGGGAAGCTAGGAGTGCGCAAAAGGAGGTGGCTCAAGGGAACCAAGGTGGGGGCGGTGATGGGGCAGAGGGGAAGAGGGGGTAAATACCTGCAGGTGGGAGAAGGAGGGAGAGGTCCCCATCAATTGAGGTTAGAGTGGGGCGCGGAACGGCCCCCCAGGGGAGGAGGAGTGAGGGCGGAGGGCGTGGCGCAGCCCCCGCTGCTCAGGTGGAGGTAGAGGGTTTTAGAGCGGCCCCTCCTCGGTCAGCGCAAGGAGAGCCTAGAGGGTGCAGCACTGCCCCTAGCGATGAGGATCCCAGGGTGGAGGACGGCACGCCTCGCCCGATAGAAGAGGACCAGGCAGGGGTTTCTGCGGCCCCGCCGAGAAGACGTCAAAGGAGTGGCAGGGCGGACGCCCCGGGCTCGCATGAAGAAGAGCAACTCAACTCGGGCATGAGCTCGCATCCACAATGGTATTTAAGGGATGATGAAGTTGGATTGGAGGATTTTGTGGGGCAGTGGGAGGTAAAAGGTTACTGGGCTGGAAGGGAAAGGGGGAGGAGAGAAGAAATGTGAGGTGGGATCGAGAAAGGCAGGTGCAGAGTGGTTGGGGGGCAGGAGAGCGGGGGAACTATTGGCTTGGTGAGTCTGCTGATATGTTTTGTCCCCACAGTAGGAGCCCGCTAAGAAAAGAGATGAGGTGCATCGGTGTGGACGCCAGACCGCTGACGGCCTGTGTGGAAAGAGGTGAGCGGGAAAGGGAATGGTCATCTGCTTGGCAGAGGGGGGACTCGAGAAGGGGGACGGGAAACGAAGGGTCAGGAATGCAAAGGGTAAGGAAAGAAGTTGGTGTACAGGCCACTGGAGCCTGGGGGATGAGAAGAGCATTTGCTCAGTGGAGGTTCAAACGGACAAGGTGGTGGAGCCATTGGTGCTCGAGGTACAAGTTGAGAAAGGAAAGGAGGTTGAAGTGAAAAGTAAGGAGAAAAAACTGCCATACATGGGCATAACAAAACCGTTGGGGGCGCACTTGATGGCAGCGACCAGGGAGAAGATTCAGGCGGGGGGATTTGTAGATGTTTTTAAGTTGCTCCATAGGGAAGTGAGAGCAAAGGAGGGGTCTAAAGAAGAAGAGAGGGAACTGGCTTCGCGCCCAAGGGTCCCGGTGACTATTGAGAATTGGACGTCGCCATTTATCATTTATGCCAGTGTATATTGTGAAAAATTCCCAGAACGTTGCGTGACCCTGCTTAAATATATGGATGTAATCAGGAAGGCTTTCACGAGTTTTGGGGGTTTTGCCTGGGTACGCTATGATGAGGAATTCAGAGCGAGAATGGCGGAGGACAGTCAGGCGGTCTGGGGGGAGATAGACATGGATCTTTGGCTGCAATGGATGGCTCCAACGAGGCCTGCCCCGACATTGCACACCGCAAGTGGGCTGCCTGTGCCTTATTGGCCCTTTCTTGGTCGTCCCGCCCATGAGGGGGTGGGGGGGAGGAGGCAGAGGACATTCCTCAGCAGCATGGTGGGCTTTTAATAAGGACGGCTGCACAATAACCCTGTGTAGGTTCAGGCACGAGTGTAGCAAGTGTGGAGGGAAACACCCTCTCACTCAGTGTTTCCAACAGGGAGACAGGGGGAGGGGAAGAGGAGCAGGTAGAGGGGTTGTGGGGAAAAGCTTTTACTCCAATTAAGGTGGAGGTGTTGCAAAAATGGTTGCAATTTTATCCGGACATGGAAGGGGCTAAGATTTTGAGTGAGGGGTTTTGTCAGGGTTTCAGACTGGGGTACCAGGGCCCAAGGGTGCGTCGGTGGGCTGAAAATTTGAAGTCAGCCAAAGAAAATGTTGAGGTGGTAAGACAAAAATTGAGCAAAGAAATAGTGGCGGGAAGGATAGTAGGGCCATTTGATGACCTACCAGGTGACTTAATTATATCCCTACTGGGGATGGTGCCCAAGAAAGCTCAGGGGGAGTTCAGATTGATACACCATTTGTCATGGCCGGAGGGCATGTCAGTCAATGATTTCATTGCCCCGTAAGAATGTGGGGTTGTATATGCAAGTGTGGACCAGGCAGTGGAGATGATAAGGAAAGAAGGGCGAGGGGCCTTCATGGCCAAGTGTGACATTAAGGCGGCTTTCAGGTTATTGCCGGTGCACCTGGCGGATTTTTGGTTGTTAGGTTGCAGTTCGAGGACCGCATATACATAGACAAAGCCTTGCCAATGGGGTGCGCAATTTCCTGCGGTTTGTTTGAACGATTCAGCTCCTTCTTACAGTGGGTTTTTCATTTAACTTGGGTGGAGAGTGTGCTGCACTATCTGGATGATTTTCTGTTCATTAGCGGGGCAGAAAGAGAGGGGTTTGCAAGGAAATGCTAAAGTTGTTTCAGGAGCTGATGGAGGAGTTGGGTGTGACTTTAGCGGAAGACAAAACAGAAGGGCCGGCAGTGGTGTTGACATTTCTATGAATTGAACTGGATTCAGTGGCCATGACCTCATGCTTGCCACACGACAAGGTGAGCAAATTGGTGGTACTGCTGGGGAGAGCGGTAGGGGCCAAGAAAATTATGCTGGTTGAAATGCAGAGATTGGTAGGGCATCTGCATTTTGCATGCAAGGTGGTGGCCCCAGGGCGGACGTTTTGCAGGAACATGGCGAGGGCTATGGCGGGAGCAAAGTGCCCACATCATCGGATAAGAGTATCGGGGGCAGTGAGGGAGGATTGCAGAATTTGGCTGCGCTTTTTGGAGAATTTCAACGGAGTGTCAATGTGGTTGCAGGGAGACCCGGTGACATGGGAAGTACAGATATTTTCTGATGCAGCAGGAGCAGGAGGTTTCAGAGTTTTTTTGGGGGGGAAGTGGTGTGCAGAGAAGTGGCCATCTCTGTGGTTGAAAGAGGGAAGGAGTATAGCATTTCTTTAATTTTTCCCCTTGCTGGTGGCATTGGAGTTGTGGGGGAAGGATTTGCAAAATAAGAAAGTGAATTTCAATGTGGACAATGAATGCGTGGTCCATGTAGTGAACAGGCAGTCAGCGAGGGATCAGAGGGTGGCAAGACTGATGAGTTTGTTCTGTGCCTCATGGAATGGAATGTGGTTTTTAAGGCAACACATGTGCCAGGGAAGGATAATGGCATCGCTGATGCATTATCTCGTTTTCAATGGCAGAGATTCCGTGGATTGGCTCCAGATGCGGATCAGGAGGTGCAGCAGATTCCGGAGGAGCTGTGGAAGATAGGAAGCTGACAGCGCTTGCTTTGGTGGAGGGTTCATTGGCCGGGGCATCTAAGGAGTGATACAGGAGGGCCTGGGAGGATTTTATAGGGGGAGGGGGGAGCTTGTAGTTGGAAGGGTAGATGGGATGCGGAAGAGCGGAGGAGGGACGATGTCATGAACTTCCTCCTGAGGTGCATGGACAGGCGCTGTTCAAGAGCAACTATAGCAGGGAAGTTAGCCGGGATTGCTTTCTACTGGGAAATGGTTTTGGGGTTTTCAGCCGAGTGGGGGGGGAAATGGCGAGTAGGATGTTGGAAGGATGGGCAAGGGAGAATAAGAGGGACAAGGATAAGAGGAGGCCGATATCGGCGGAATTGCTGCAGAGGTTGATTAAGGCGGTGGGGGGAGTTTGCTGGTCGGTATGGGAAGGGGAGCTGTTTGCGGCTTGTTTTACGTGGTTATTTTTTGGGGCTTTTTGGGTTTCTGAGTTGGTTGGGGAAAGGGGTTTGGGGGGACTGCAGTGGGAGGATGTTCAAATTACAGAATCGGGTTTGGATATCAAGATTAAGAGGTCTAAGACGGACCAAAAGGGTAGGGGTTCTTGGGTTTTGTTGGGTCAGGGGAGCAAGGATTTATGCCCAGTTCAGACAGGGAGGTTGTGGAAGGAGCATTGTGGGGGTAAGACAGGCTTAGTGTTTCAACATGAGGATGGGTCGCCGGTTTCAGCAGCACAAGTTCTGGGGGTATTGTGAAAGGCTCTGGTAGCGGTAGGAGAAAAGGCAGGGGATTTTGGTACACATTCCTTTAGGATGGGCGCAGCATCTGAAGGTAATAGGTTGGGGTTTTCAGAGGATAAGGTGAAAAGTTTGGGGCGTTGGAGGTCCGGGAGATACAAGGGGTATGTCAGGGAGTTTGATAAAGGGGAATTTTGAAGGAAGGTGGCAGAGGACCTTGTTGACAACAGCGTTTGGTAGAATATTTTGATTTGTGAGTGATTTTTGTAATTTCTTTTTCAGATACTGTGCGAAAGGAGGGGGAGCTGGCGCAAGTGTGGATTGTCGGCCATTCAATTGTTAAGTTGCCTGGGAAAGAAGCGGAGAAAAGGGTTCTTGGTAGGCAGCTGGGGTGTAGCTATAAAGATGTGGTGGTAAGATGGCCTGGGTTAGGGAGTCTGCGCTAGGACCAGTTGCTTCCTATTTTGGCTGAGTTGAGGGAACGCTATGGGGCTCCAGAGGTGTTGATTATTCATGCTGGGGAGAATGACCTGGTAAGGGATACGGGGGTGGCTCTGCTAAGGAAAATGAAAAGGGATTTAGTCTGGGTGCGTGAAATGTGGCCTCAAGCAGCTGTAGTGTGGACTAAGTAGTTGCCGCGGAGAGTGTGGAGGGGAGCGAGAAGTGAGGGAGCGATAGAGCGGGCTAGGAAAGGGATAACGGTGGCGGTACAGGTTATGGACCATAAGGAAATAGTGTATGAAGGTTTCATGATCTTTAGAGAGGATGGTGTACACTTGACTTGTCGATTTATGGGAATAATCATTATCTGGCGGACCTGGGCTCTTGGCTGGGAGATTGGTTAAAGAGTTGGAGGTAAAGAAAATTGGGGGGGGGCAGAAAGAACACCTCGGGGGGCAGGGTTTTTCTGGTGCCGGGGGCATGGCCCCTTTTGATGGGGGGGAGCACAATGGGGGAATGACACGGGAAAGGATTGGGTGGTGCTGTTTGCACAAGCGGGCCACCCCGGGGGAACAGGTATTGAGCCTGGAGGGGCATGGCCCCGGGGAGAAAGCGGGACGCCTGGAAAAGGGGTAAGGAGACGGTAGGGTCCAAGGGATAGTTAGGGAGGAAATGGCTTTATTTAATTATTTAATTGTTGGGGGAAAATGAAAATGTTTAATTAGTTAATTGGTTGTTTAAAATATTTCTTTAGTTTGTAAGGCCATGGAGCCAGGTAAGCGTTTAATTGTAAGCTTTGGCCTGTCACATTAAAGCGACCTTTTCCACTTTTAAATGAGTCTGGGTTTTTGTGCAGTAAGCCAAAAGGGGGTTGTCGGGGGGGAACGCAAAGCGTTTCCCCCCGGGGAGGTTTTTGGCACTGCACACGGCCAGCGAGTGGCCGTGGGGGGCAGAGCGCCTCCCCGGGGTATTTAAGGGTCCAGGGAAGGTTCGGGAGGCAGGTGACGGTTGGACTTGGTGATTGTCCCGCCCTCCCACCCCTTAATTTTGGGTTAGGTCTGGTGTCTAGCTTATTGAAAGGGGGGGCATTGTACTTTGGTTATGCGGGGGATTTTACGTCCCATGTCAAGGTTTTAGGTGTCTGTTAAGGATCTATTGGCTGGTAGTTTTGTGTGACAGGTCGGGGCATTAGTGAAGTTGTAATGTAAAATTTCTGTTGCTGATGTGGCAGGTCAGACGGGCTGCAGGTCATAGGAAGGGGGAGATTGGTGTAGAAGGGAGTCTGAGGGGTATTAAAGTGGTTCTGGGATCTGGGGGCATGGCCCCCTTTTGATGGGGGGAAGCACAATGGGGGAATGACACGGGAAAGGATGGGGTGGTGCCGTTTGCACAAGCGGGCCACCCCGGGGGAACAGGTATTGAGCCTGGAGCCTGGGAGAAAGCGGGACGCCTGGAAAAGGGGTAAGGAGACGGTAGGGTCCAAGGGATAGTTAGGGAGGAAATGGCTTTATTTAATTATTTAATTGTTGGGGGAAAATGAAAATGTTTAATTAGTTAATTGGTTGTTTGAAATATTTCTTTAGTTTGTAAGGCCATGGAGCCAGGTAAGCGTTTAATTGTAAGGTTTGGCCTGTCACATTAAAGCAACCTTTTCCACTTTTAAATGAGTCTGGGTTTTTGTGCAGTAAGCCAAAAAGACTGTCATGGTAAGTAATAGACCAGTGACCATATATGTGCTTTCAATTTTGTCCCTGTTGGGCCCGTTTTGGCTCTCATTATATGTTGTGAATGTTGTATACTGTGGAGTTTCTTATTGGCTGATGCTGAGGATTTACGGAGAACATGATATATAAAGCCAAGGGCTCACTCGGATTCTCTACAGTGTAACCTTTGCTCGGCTGTGTTTCACATTCTGTCTTCGGCGTGTTACTTTGCATACTGATGAATTTAAGTCTTTAACAAAAAAAAAGAAACGGTACTCTGCAAGCGTGAGTTACACCTCGAAATCCCAATATTCAAAGAGAAAAAAGTTAAGACAACCATTCTCCGGATGTAAACCATAAACGTGGAACTCCCTCCACATGAAACTGTGCTGTGAATCATCCCTCATCCACACCAGAAAGAAAACTGCAAAAAAGACTAGTCTTCAAAGAGCCCATGATTGGAAGGTCATACAAACACTTCTTTATCACACTAGTCTTTACTTCTCTTCTGAACTGCATCGACTATGCCTGCCACCAACACAATATCCTCTACCCCCTCACAAGTATGAGCATACTGGGCTGCATACAGGGCTGCTTACACAAATGTTTTGACCCAGTCAGTTACAAACCAGAATGTGAGGCCTCACACCCTTGCATAGGGGAAAGAAAACATGATGGCTTATCCCTAACTACAGCGCTCTACAATAGTATCAACAAAAGCGCATGATGGAGTACGAGGTGGTTTTCTTCCTATAATGTACAGGGCTAGAAACGCTGATGTGTTTGTTATTCCAATAAGACATGTTCCTCAACTTTCCCCTAAACCTAGGTTTTCCTCTGAGAATTACACTACGTTGCTGTGGTCTCATCTCACCTATCTAACCCTCCATCCCACTCTCTGTGCAAACTATTTCCAATAAAACGGTGCTCGGCCCACAAAATGCTCACTTGGTAAGGCCTCAGAATAACCCCTGCCTATCACTGTTAATATAAGGAAGCAAGGCGTTCCCAGTTATGTAACATTGCATCTAAGCCACATTCCTTGCAACCTCCATTGCAACTGGTAACCATCCCAAGAAAAGCTATATACAAGGTCAGTTCTGCATTGCTTGTGCCATTTCCAACTCCCCATTTCCCTACATCATCACTCTGTTAATGGCTCAATCCAAAGCTATGGTCCAAAGGAAAGTAGTCCCCCTGATATTTTAACATTATGATTTTATGTAATGACCTTAAAATAATATGGTATATATTCCAAATATATTTTTCCTGGTATCGTTATTCAGGGTTCTGGTGAACTTTCGTGGCCAGCTTGCTCTATAGAAAAGTTCATTAGAAAATACAATTTAAATATTGTACACAAGTACTTTCCTGGTGAAAGGTAAGGCTATGCAAAGGGACTGTATTTGCCATAGCCAACTGTTCATATCGTTGTCTATATTACAGTAGGCCAAAGTACTCACTTCTTCTTGCCAACTGTCTCTTTCCAAAACAAGCATAGCAATGCGGTTACTTTGGGGAAGGAGAACAAGCAATGGCTGATGGCTCCCACTAAATGTTTGCGTCCCCGCATTCAATGCTGTCCACAAGGAGGTACACAGATGAAACACGCCTCTGGAATATTATGGAGCCGGTCCATGTGTCCCTTTTCATTGCAAAATATTTCTATATTTACAGGACAAAGAACCAACCTGGTTACAGCAGAGCCATGGACAATAATGATAGCTCTGAACTCGAGCACAAAACTCATTAAACACAACACATGTTTCTAAATAAACATGTGTTCGCACAAGTGCTGTCCTCTGGATTACTGGATGGTCGGGACCCATCGGAACATAAGGTTTTGCAACATTCATATATGCATAGTGTACTATGGAAGCATCCGCTGTATCGGGATTCAGGCCCCTTTCCATCGGAATAGGATCAGTTAGCTGCCCTTTAGCATTCAGCCTAACTTTGACATTGTCCGATAGCTGATAGCAAGTTAGCTGGACAACACCACTCCTCCATTTTACTCCAAAGCATTTCCCTGTCAATGCTGTCAAACGCCTTTTTTATGTCGATCAAGGCCATGTATATTTTAGTTCCCTTTTCCCAGGCCAACCCCAAGATGGCTCTCTCTCTCTCAATCTCTGTCTCTTTCTAGGCGTGTGAGAGTCGCATAGTCAGGTGCATGTTTGAGCCACTATAGCTGTTGCTGGCAGAGGACAAAACAGATTTCTTGAGGGGGGGGCATTTTTTGCAAATGCCACCATTCACAAAAGATATTGTTTGACTGCACAAACATTGTAAACTTTCTCTTTTTAAAATGTAGAATATTTATTTCTAATGATCACTTCCAATAGATATTTTAGTCATAGCAAGAATGTTACATGTGTCTTACTGAGAAAATCACATTATCAAAACCTAGGAGAACCACATTATTTATTTTCTGATAGGTTATCGTTCCAAGACCAACAGTCTAGTACATTATTGTTGTTCTCTTTGGAAATACCACCAGCCTATTTTGTATAAAATCAAAGAGCATTTTAGGAACATAAGAATGACAGCAGTTCTTTATATTTGACAAATAAATGTGTCTGTGATAAAAGGAGTGTGTGGTTGAATCAATAAGTTTACATATATTTTTTTTTCCTTGAGTACATCGTTTTTACAAACTTTTTATCAAATCTTTAAAATCCTCCAGAGGAATAGCAAAGGAAAAAGGAAGGGAGTAGTTTCTTACCTTTAACTACATTTCTCCAGCGTTGGTATCTTTCATGGATTCACATGCTTAGAATATTCCCCGTCGTCAGATTGGGAACCCTCGGTACACATATATAGTCGTTTCCTATAGGAAAAAACTTCCGACACTTGTGTGTCCTATCCACATCCACGTCCTCTCCGGGGCCGTCCACGCATGCCCCGTAGGACGTAATGGTATAAAAGCCCCGCCCCCGCGGGACCCGTCAGATTTCGGCCCCTCCAAAGTAGAAAGGGGAAACCTGTTTACGCACATATGTTGCACATTGCATTTCGGGGAGACTGGTGGGCGCATGTGAATCCATGAAAGATACCAACACTGGGGAAATGGAGTTACAGGTAAGAAACTACTCCCTTCTCCAGCATTGGATCTTTCATGGATTCACATGCTTAGAATAGATTGTATAGCAGTATCCTAGAAGAAGGAGGTGAGAATGCAATGCAACATACATCACAAAACCACTCCCAGTCCAAATATATATATATATATATGTACGTAGGCAGCAACATATTTTCTGATATAAACATATTCATAATACATAAATATATATATATATATATATATATATATATATATATATATATATCATCATCAAACAAGTTTATTCGGAAATATAAAAATTTCCATTAAACGACAAAAGAAAGAATATAGGTTACACAATTCCAACAATACAGAAGCACCAATTATATAAAAGACAGATAAAAATAGATGCCAAAAATTACGAGACACGATCAACAGTGATAAAAATAACTTGCACTTGCTTGCCAGTCAGGAGGGCATATTTTAAAATTATGCATTATGATCAGGCATAAAACAGGACTCAACCACTTTTCCCCAAACATAATTCATTATTAAAATTGGTGGCACTAACTGCCCCTGCCTTGCAAATTCAATAGATTTGTTCTAAAATACATCGCTCTTTTTAAGAAAGTCAACAGGGCCCAGGATGTAAAAACTGACTCAGCACTCAGAAGAAACTCAAGTGCAGCCTTATGTAAACGAATCTCCGTTTTCTTAAGAGCGGGGACCAAGGTCATTCTACGGATACCCGCATATCCTATACAAAAGAACAACAGGTGCGAAAGGTCCTCGCGCTTGTGACCACAGACTGGACAGCCGGCATCACTAGGAAAACTTTTCCAATTGCATGTATTTCCCTGTAGCCGGAGGCAATCAAAGCGGGCCCTCGTGATCAACCACCTTTCTGTTTTAAAAGTGCTCCTAATCAAATATGGTTGGATTCCGGAGATTGCTTATACTGGAGTGAAAAGAGTCAAATTTCTGGGTAGATCCCAGGAAAATTTTCCTCTTAGCTACAATTTCTCCCAGTTTAACCTTGTATGCTGCCCCCTCTGGCTTAGTAATTAAATATTCAGGCGGGAACAGGGCACTTAGGTTAACTTCCCCCAATTTAGCAGAAACATAGGCTAACCATGGGATTTTTTTCCATCCTGATCTGCCCAACACAGTGCGTAAGATAAAATGGCACAGCGTTGCGTGTTCGTTAGCCCACAGCCGAATCCAAAAGAGTAATGGTGCCATCGCCCACTGATCCTCCCAGAACTCTGCCCCCAATTCTCTATGAATAGCTAATCCGGGGGCGCTGGTCGGTAACCCCAGCAGGTTTTTAAAAAATTTATTTTCTTTGCCTTGGATTTCAGCCGCGTTTTGGAAGCCCCAAATGGCTGCGCCATACAGAGTAGTTGCCAAAGTTTGTGCACCATAAATTTTCAGAATCACGTCAAGAGGCTGAGCTCTGCTTCTTGACGCAAATCTAAAAAGCCCACCTATCTGTTGGCTCATCTTTGTCGATTGCTTTGCCACATGAGCCCTTCCATTTAGGGCCTCTGAGAAACTAATCCCTAGATAGTCGAACACCTTAACTCTAGGGATTGTTTCCCCAACGCATAGCATGGGTTTCATTGGTGCTGAACGTTTCCTTCCAACACATGCCATAACCGCTGACTTTTTGGTGTTAATTTTTAGGCCCAAGTTATTCATAAAGGTTGCATAGGCGTCAATCAAGACCTGTAGTGCCCTTGGTGTTCTGGCTATTAGGACTGTGTCGTCCGCATAAGCCAGAACCGGAAAGCCCCTACCCCCCAAAACCAAAAAGTCTGCCCTTACATCAGTGAGGTCCCGCGAGAGGCCATTGATATAGAGGCAAAAACAAATGGGAGCAAGCACACACCCCTGCCTTACACCGCATCCCACCTGGAAACAAGCTGTGCAGTGCCCACCCGGCCCACTACGTACGCAGGCCTCGTTGTCCGTGTGAAGGTCAACCAGAGCCTGCAGGATCTCCCCCGGACAACCCAAGGACCCAAGCACTGCCCATAGCTTAGCTCTATCCACTTTGTCAAAGGCAGTGCTTAGGTCCATAAAGGCCAGATATACTGACTCACCCAGACTAAATACCGAATTAGCCACCAAAATGTAGAGGTTGAGGCTCTGTTCAATGGTGCCTACACCCGGCCGAAATCCAAATTGGATGTCTGACAGGATCGACTGTGCCCCTATCCAGTTTTCAATTCGAGCTAACAGAATTCTCCCAAAGATTTTAAAGGAAGAATCCAACAGAGAGATAGGCCTATATGCACTTGGACTAGAGATGTCTCCTTTTTTGAATATTGGAAAGATTATGGCCTTTTTCCAGGACGGGGGATACTCCCCTAACTTTAAGCAGGCATTAAAAACCACTGTTAAGAGCGGTGCCCACAACGCAATAGGGTCCTGAAACAGGTCCGAAGGGATCATATCTGGCCCCGGGGCTTGGTTATGAGCTTGGAGCTTTATAGCCTTTATCGTCTCCTCCACCTCAAATTTCAAGCAGACGTCTGCATGGTCTAAAACATCCTGTGCACACTCTAGCCCAAATAAATTCCCAAAATGGGATAACCAAGCCCCTTCTTCCACGTAAGTGCCACTACCTTCCTTTGAGCCACATCCCTCTGGGCCACTTTTTACATAAGCCCAAAAGGCCTTCTGGTCCCCCCTTCGAGCAACATCCAAAAAAAAAAAACCTTCCCAAGCTGCCCTTTCCAACTCATTTTTCCTCCTCTTTAGTTCTAGTTTATAGATCTTCCTAACTTGGGCAATCATAGATCTACTGCTGGACGGATCCTTTAGGGTTAATAGCAGAGTTTTTTTGGCCCCTTTGCAGGCTTCGTCCAACCAACCTCTATTTGTTTCCTTACCCTTTGGCTTAGTTGTTAGTGAGAATTTATTTGTGAAAGCAGCCGTCAATTCCACAAATTTCTTTACAATGACCCCCGGGGGTGAACAATCATCCAAAATATCCAACACAAGGGATACATTGTCAGTGATGGCTTTATAGTGTAAATCCCCCCTTTGAATTTTCCCCCATTTAATTCTTCTAGTGCCAATGGGTATGCCCATAGGAGGAATAGGGGCTATTACCTGCGAAACCGCCTCCCCCATCAATCCCTTCAACTTCAGGCAGATGGGTAGGTGGTCACTGTGTGGGTCAGCCAATACTTCAAAACTTGCAGCTGATTCCCAAAGGTTTGTAGAGATACAAAAATAATCAATTGTAGAACTTCCAAGGTGGCTGTTAAAGGTCACTGCACCCGGTATGTCTGGAGCCAATCGGCCATTCACTATGCGAAAGCCCCACTCCAACAGCCATAGACTTAGCTGTAAACCTTTAGGGCAGACTCTCCCATCTCGCTTACATCTGGGCGGGATATTCTCTATCTGATCCTCCAAAGGATCGAGAATATCCAAGTCAATCCCCCCTCCCATTTTGATCTTAAAATCACCCCCCCAAATATAGAAAATGCTTTTATTCCCGCCCCTGGACAGTAGATCTTCCATATACTTTTTAACTTTAGTTAGCCTGTCCAGGTCAGAGATATGGGGGCTGTTATAGAAGTTGATAATACATAAAACAGCTCCTTTGCGGGTAGTTAGGAATATCACCTGTAGAAAATCCAGCCCTGTCTGTAATTGCTCAATCTTACATTCAAGAGAGGTCTTTATTAGTATACATAAGCCACCGTATTGTCTTCCTCTCGGTTTCTTGTTAGCTGGAATATCAAAGGAGACAAAACCATCAAGGTGCGGGGTTTCTATTGCCCATGTTTCCTGGAGTAGGACTACTGAGTTAGCTTGCAGAAGCTCCATCACCGGAACCAATTTCAATTTACTAAGAGAGCCTGCTATATTCCAAGACAGCATGCGGAGGTGTGGCCTTTCATCTGCGCAAGCCTCCTGGGGTACAGACAAGGGTTGCACCATTACAGTTCCCACTACATCCTCCAATTGTCAGTCTATGTCCTCACAGGACGTTAAGACCTCAAATTGGTTATCCAGGGGCAGGGGAGCTGGAACTTCCCTACCCGGGACAATACGCCGACCCTTATTCGCCCGGACAGTGCTCCAGCTGCCCTCCGGATTATTAATTGGGGGCTGCCCACCCAGGATATTATCAGTCCCTACAAACCCACCTCGCCTCAGACTTCTAGTGGGTTGGTTATGCACCAATTGCCCCCCTTCGCATGCATAAAAATAATCCAGGGGGAGCAATTTACTAAGCAATTGATTACCGTTGGGCTTAAGGCCTCGAGCCAGGTTGGTATTCAAGAGATATTCCATAATCTGAGGGTCAGATAGAGTAATTACCACACAGTCCCCGCTCAAATTCTTTGGCCTATTCCCCACCCAACCCACACGCCTGGCCATGCGAATGAGTTTGGGATCTATCTTTGGCCCCAGCAGATTGGTGTTGATCCAGTGGGATGCTTTATTAATCAGTGAAATAGTTGATTCAAAGTTTCCGGATGGGAGCCCAGGCAGTCCTGTAACTATCCCCACAAGAGGGGTTGCTTCTGGGGGGAGATTTAAAATGGTTGAGCTCCCCTGCCCTAACCCGCAGGCCTTGTGGCTTTGGCCTATCATCAAGTTTGCCCTTTGCTCCGTCCAGTTCAGGCTCCCTTGCCCCCATCTTGGCCTCGGTGGCTACTTCCACGTCCCCTATAACGATAACGTCAGAAGCCCTCCCCTGTGGATCTAAACCCCTTCCACCATTAGAGGGAATAACATCAGATGGAGGAGTTAGTAGTGTACATTGGCAGGTCCTACCCACTTTTCTCAACTCCTCCACAGCAGTAACCAGGGTGCCCAACTTAAGGGAAACTGTTCTGATGGAGTCATCCATTATGGCCAGGGTGTTTAATACCCCCTCTTTAAGTCCCTTCAAGGAGTTCAATAATAATTGTAATGGTTTAAGTTTTTCATCCAGAAGGGCCTCTAGCCAATCTTTATCTCCTTCGCTAACTCTAGAACTGTCCAGAGACACAGAATCCAGAAACTCAAGCTCGTTGCCAATGAGTCTGGGGGCCTCCTCCCTCAAACACTGGGGTTGCAACATCAGTGGGGGTATCCCTGCACCATCTACCACCGCTTTAGTTATGGCCCCAGTCAGCCTGGGTCTTGCACTAGCGGCTGCATCTTCCTCTCCCATCTCCTCTGAACCTACAAAACCGCTGCCCTTGCGCTGTGGACTTACCACTCTAGGGGCACACTCCACTGCATTCATGCATTTCACAATTTTACTGGCCATAACATCCATATAAGAGTCCAGCGATCTTTGGGAAGAGTTAACAACTCTATTCGCTATGGGTTTAACAGAATTCGGAGGTTTATTCATTTTAGATATAGCTGCATTTTTTTTGTTTTTTTTGCACCATTTCCTGTTGCCCCCCCTCTCCAGCTTTGCGCTTTCCCATATGGGCGGGTTATAAATACCGCTAAAGCCGCACAAGCTTTTGGGGAATGGGGGGAATGGGGGGTGAATAAAAACACCACTCGCCCTTACAGACTCAAACTCTATGGCTCTATGAGGGGATTAGACAGCAGATATAGGAGGAGGGGGGGAGAGAAGAAAAGAGAAGAAAAAAAGAAGAAAGTCTCGCAGCCCCCACACAACCTCCTACCAGACAAAGTAGAAATAAAATACGGATGAAATATACAGATGAAATACAGATAGGAAACGAAGAATAAAAAGTAGGGAGAAAAAGTGTGTAAAAGTGTATAAAAGATTAGTAGCCACCTATTAAAAAAGCCCTCCTAATATAACAGCAACATCAACAGCCGCGGCAACAAATAGCCAAGATATAGATTAGCGGTTAAGCTGATGTATAAAAACAGTTTAAAACACTTTAAAAGTTCGAAATAAGGTTTTGTAGCCTGATGTCCAAAGTCCAATGTCCGCAATTCTTTAACCCATGGGCCTTTTACTGATATAGTCATGCAAAAATACGACCCATAAGATATTTGAAGACTTAAAAATCAATGGCCCAAAAAAATATCCATGGGCGACAAGAAAGGCACATCCAGGCGTGTACTCCCACCCTCTGAAAACCAAAAGAACCAAAAGAACCAGGGCCGTTAAGAAGCCACTGTTTCAGTAGGGCGGGGGAACGCCCGACAGCTTAGGGAGCTGCCGTAGTCCGTCTCTCCCCCCCCCGCCCTCCAGCTGCACACAGAGGGGGCGGCTTAAACCCACAGGTACGCTCGAATGCCGGACGTACCTTACACCCGAGATTTCAGCAGCAGGTGAGGACCGTGGAAGACCTTCACAAAGCTCCACGCACCTTAAGCACCCACGGCAACCAGGTACACGCAGGGGCACAGGGGCACAGGGATCAGGAAGTTCTCGCCTTGCGGCCCTTACGCTCCGACGCGCTCCGCTCCTCAAAGGCTTCTTGTAGAAGCAGCCCCGCCTTCTCCTTCAGACAAAGTAGTTAACCCCTTGCGGTGACTGGGGCACGAACACACTCGGCCTCATGAAGGACTCAGCTGGGACTCCGCTGCGCTCCGCTCCTCAAAGGCTTCTTGTAGAAGCAGCCCCACCTTCTCCTTCAGACAAAGTAGTTAACCCCTTGCGGTGACTGGGGCACGAACACACTCGGCCTCATGAAGGACTCAGCTGGGACTCCGCTGCGCTCCGCTCCTCAAAGGCTTCTTGTAGAAGCAGCCCCGCCTTCTCCTTCAGACAAAGTAGTTAACCCCTTGCGGTGACTGGGGCACGAACACACTCGGCCTCATGAAGGACTCAGCTGGGACTCCGCTGCGCTCCGCTCCTCAAAGGCTTCTTGTAGAAGCAGCCCCGCCTTCTCCTTCAGACAAAGTAGTTAACCCCTTGCGGTGACTGGGGCACGAACACACTCGGCCTCATGAAGGACTCAGCTGGGACTCCGCTGCGCTCCGCTCCTCAAAGGCTTCTTGTAGAAGCAGCCCCGCCTTCTCCTTCAGACAAAGTAGTTAACCCCTTGTGGTGACTGGGGCACGAACACACTCGGCCTCATGAAGGACTCAGCTGGGACTCCTATATACTTAAAATCGACACCTCAAGGAAAAACAAACATAGGCAAAGTAAGAGACAACAGCTTCACCATATTTGGCTTACCTCATTGAAAAAGATGGCGCAGCACTGCCCTTCCCATCTGTACTTCATCCGCATGCTGCCTTTCCAGGCAGTAATGGCGTGTGAACGTGTGTGGGACTGACCATGCCGCCGCCTGGCAGATGTCTGTCAGAGGAATTCCTGCCCATAGCGCCGCGGAGGAGGCTGTCGATCTCGTGGAATGGGCTCTAGGGTGCCCTTGTAGGAGTCTCCCGGCCTTGGAGTGACTAAAAGCAATCGCTGACGAGACCCATCGAGCCAGTCCTTGCTTGGAAATTGCCCTTCCTCTCGTCGACAGACCATATGCGATGAACAGCTGTCTGGTAGTTCTGAGTTCTTGCGTTCTTTGCAGATAAAGCTTTAACGCCCTTTTCACATCAAGAGTATGAAGAGCCTTTTCCGCCGTCGACGACGGGGTCGCAAAGAAAGTAGGGAGGACAATGGTCGAGTGTTTGTGATAGACCATCAGCACTTTCGGGATGAAAGTAGGATTAGTTGATAGTATCACTTTGTCCTTAAAGAATCTCATATATGGAGGGTCTATGACTAATGCCTGTAATTCCGACATTCTTCTAGCTGACGTAATGGCAATTAAGAAAGCCAGCTTCCACGATAGGAACTGCATGGATGAAGAGGACATTGGCTCGAAAGGGGGCTTCATTAAGGCCGCCAACACCACATTTAGACTCCACGATGGTGGGAACCGCTTCGTAGGGGGAAAAGTTCTAAAGAGACCCCTCATGAAATGTTTCACCAGTCTGTCGCTGAATAACGGTGAGGACTGTCTCCTCCTCGTGAACCTTGAGATGGCCGCCAGGTGCACCTTGATGGATGACGAGGATAGCCCACTCTCTGCTAGGTGAAGAAGATACGGTAAAATTTGTTCTGGAGTTACTTCCAAAGGCCGTATTTCGTGCTGCGTTTGACACCACATACAGAACCTTCGCCACTTGTATATGTATGACTTGTTAGTCGAAGGAGCCCTAGCCGCCTGCAGAATTCTCCGGCAATCCGACGAGACTTTCAAGTTGCCAAATTCTGAAAAGTCAGGAGCCAGGCAGTCAGGTTGAGGCTGTCCGGATTGTGATGCCACACCGTTCCCTTGTCCCTGGACAGGAGATTCGGCACTTTCTGGAAAGCTATCGGCTGTTCCAACGACAGATGTAGGAGGTCGGAAAACCACGGTTGTCTCGGCCAATACGGTGCCACTAGAATGACCCGGCATTTGTATCTGCGAATCCACTGTATTGTCCTCCGTATAAGGGGGAATGGAGGGAAGGCGTACAGGAACTTGTCTGTCCACGGAAATGAGAACGCTTCCCCTAGGGATCCTTTCTGAGGCCATCTGCTCGCAAACTGCTCGCATTTCCTGTTTTCTTTAGTTGCGAAGAGATCGACTGAGGGGTGACCCCACCTTTCGAAGATTTTTTGCAGCTGAATGGTGTCCATCTTCCACTCGTGTATCTGAGCCATGCTCCTGCTCAGGGAATCCGCTTGTACGTTCTTCACTCCTGGAAGATGGTGAGCCACTATAGATATGTTGTGTTTCAAAGCCCAATGCCATACCTTTTGAGCCTCCACAGAAAGGGTCCTGGATCTCGTGCCGCCTTGTTTTATCAAGTAGAACATGGCTGTCGTGTTGTCTGTCAGCACTCTTACTCTCGACCCCTTGATATGTGGGAGGAATGATTTCAAGGCCCATCTCACTGCCCTCAGTTCCAACACATTGATATGCAGGCGTGATTCGGTCGGAGACCATCTGCCCTGTGTTTGGTGGTTGTCCATGTGTGCTCCCCAGCCCGTCAGGGATGCGTCCGTGATGATGGTATTCTGAAATTCTGGTTCTTGTAGAGGAACCCCTCTGTCCAGGTTGTGAACGCTTTTCCACCACTGGAGGGCTCGGATGATACCGTCGTCGTCGATGGTTATCCTGTCTGACCACCGGCCCGTGGTCTGCTTCCATCTGTCCGCCAGGAACTCCTGTAGAGGCCTCATGAACAATCGACAGTTGGCTACTAAGTGGATGCAAGAAGCCATGGAACCTAGGATCGCCACATACTTCCTCACTGAAAGTGTGCCATGTAAGCGAAGTTGACTCGTCAGTTTATTGATCTTTGACATTCTGTCTAGGGAAGGTTTCACTATTCCTGACTGGGTTTCGAATTGAGCTCCCAAGAACTTTAAGTTCTTTGAAGGCCTTAGAGAGGACTTTTCGAAGTTCACTGCGAACCCCATTCGTTGCAGAAGCTGTAAGGTGGCCTGTACGCTGTCGTTGGTCGACGTCGAGGAGGATCCCCTCACAAGCCAGTCGTCGAGGTACGGGTATACATGATGCCCTTTCTTTCGCAGCCAGGCTGCCACGGGTTCCAAACATTTTGAGAACGTTCTTGGGGAGGATTTGAGACCAAACGGGAGCACTGCGAATTTGTAGTGTGTCTGACCTACCATGAACCTCAGAAACTTCCTGTGTTTTTGACACATAGGAATGTGGAAGTACGCGTCCTGTAGATCTAGAGACGCCAAAAAATCCCCCACTTGGACAGACCTGATCACTTCTTGCAGTGTAAGCATTTTGAATTTCCGACTCTGTAAGGTCTTGTTGAGGTCGCGCAGGTCGAGAATGGGACGCCATTTTCCGTTCGGCTTTTTTACCACAAAACACCGTGAGTATACCCCTTGGCCTTTCTGCGATGCAGGGACTAACTCTATGGCACCTTTTTGTAACATAAGTGCTACTTCCTGCAGCAAAATGTTCAGATGTGGTTGGGGTAGATGTATTGGTGGACATTTTGGAGGTTTGCATTTGAATAGTAGAGAATGTCCGTACCTCACTGTGTCCAAAACCCACTGATCTGTTGTGATGTTTTCCCATTCTTTGACGCAGCTTGACACTCTTCCTCCCAGAACGGTGCGCTTCCCGTCATTGCTGGTCTTTCTGTTTGTTCGTCGACGACGAATAAGTCGGTCGTCTCTTGGATGACTGGAAGTTTCTGCGCCGGCTTGAGTTTTGAGAGGCGCGCCTATATCCTTGGGAAGGGTATGCCGATCTGCCAAAGGATCTATCCCTGGTTGCAGAAAATCTTGAGTTGCCAGATGCTCCTCTAAAGGGACGAAAGGAACGAAAGTGTTTACCACTCTGAAGAGAACCCAACGAACGTGCCGTATCCGAGGCCTCCTTCATCCCCTTCAAGGCCTCGTCCACCTTTTCTCCGAAAAGAAGATCACCTTCGAAGGGCATGTCCAATACTTTATACTGCACCTCGGGCCTGAAGTTGGTGCACTTAAGCCAAGCCTGGCGTCTTAGAACAACTCCGTTGTTTATCTGCTTAAAGCCCGAATCTGCCAGGTCCACCGCTATGTTAATAGCATGGTTCGACGCCTCTTCGCCTTCTCGTACCAGAGACATCGCCGTTCTTCTATGTTCCTCCGGGAGGTGGTCCAGAATAGGGGCTAGCCTGTGCCACATCTCTCTGTCGTACCTGGCCACAATAGCCAGAGAGTTGGCTGCTTTCACAGTTGCAGCACCCACGGAAAGAACCTTCTTACCAAACACGTCCTGGCGTCTTGCCTCATTATCCGGAGGGGTAGAGCATTTATGTTGGGCCTTCGCTTTCCTCGTCGCCGCTGCCGACACCACTGAATCAGGTGTAGGTTGGGCCGAGAGACACTTCGGGGTAGAGTCTGGCACTTTAAATTTCTTTTCAATGCGGCCTTTGACGGCCGGTTCAGAAAACGGGTGACGCATGGTTTGAACACCTTCTTTCCAGACATGATCTAAAATGGGTATCGAGAATATTGAACGTCTATTCTTACCCATATGGTCGAAAAGAAAGCAGTCCTTTTTCTCGTCCTGCTGGACCAGGCCAAACTCCTTGCACGCCTTTTCCATCATTGAATGAAAAGCGCCAATATCATCCGGTGGTGACGGGTGAGTGGGGCTCTTTGGTGTTTCCATTTCCACATCCGAAACCCAGGATGGATCCCTAGATGGAGACAGGGAGATATCCGATGCTGACCCACGGTCAGATAAAGAGTCTGAAAGCTCACCCTCCTCCTGGACTACTGGAGTCACCGGAACTCCTATCGTTCTGGTTGGACGGTGTGACGGGCCGGGCTCGTCGACGGGGGGGATCGACGGTACAGGTGGAAGCCTTTCATCCAGCGATTTCAGCAGCGAGTGTAAGGAGGACAGGACCTCCATGGACAGGGCCGATTGAGAGCTTGGAAGTTGGGTAAAGACCTGAGAGCAGGTTGCTCCTGATGGCGACTTGGCTCGCAGGCCAAGGTCCTCCGGGCCCGCAATCCTGAAACCGTCGTCTTCTTTCGAGGAAATCGACACTGCCTGTTCCTGCAGCAATGTGTCCGGCAACCCCAGATCAAAAACTTCTGGTCTCCAGGCCAGAGCTTCGGTCGACGAGGACATCGTCGCCGTCGTCGTCATTGGGTTGATGACGGGGGAAACCAACTGCGTCAGCGGCAGTGAGGACACTGACTGGTTCGTCGTCGTCGACGGTGGGCCTGCCGGCGGCCCCGCCTTAACAGCGCTCTCCCTGCGTTTATCCGATTCTCTACTCGTGGCAGATCTATGAGGATCGCCCGAGGAGGATTTTGGCCTTTCCTTTCCTTGTTTTTTCGACGAAGATGATGATGATGCCTTTTTTGAAGATTCTTTAGAAGAGTCCTTGGAAGAGTGGCTTTGTGGAACATCTTTTTCCGCCGGTCGAGTCTTCTTCGCCGGTGGTTCCGACGAGGTTGAGCTGCGAGGGGCCCCCGATGTTTTCGTCGAGGCCACGCTGCGCACGGAGCCAACCTCCGACTGAGGGTATGCTCCCGCCCCGTCATTTAACCACAATACCAGCCGCCGGCTCCGATCTTTCAGGGTTTTCTGGGAAAAACCTTTACATATTTCACACTGGTCTGCCGAATGGTGAGGGTGGAGGCAATAAATACAATCGAGATGGCCGTCCCCCTCGTAAACCTTCTTCAATCCGCACGTAGCACACGGGCGAAAGAGAGGTTTTCCCGACATTCTGATAAAACCAATAACCTCACAGAAGCTTGTGCGAGTAATTTCAACGATAGCCTAGAAAGTAGAGACTACGCGAGGAGATCCCACTATCTTTGGAGACGGTTGAAATCTGACGGGTCCCGCGGGGGCGGGGCTTTTATACCATTACGTCCTACGGGGCATGCGTGGACGGCCCCGGAGAGGACGTGGATGTGGATAGGACACACAAGTGTCGGAAGTGTTTTCCTATAAGAAACGACTATATATGTGTACCGAGGGTTCCCAGTCTGACGACGGGGAATATTCTAAGCATGTGAATCCATGAAAGATCCAATGCTGGAGAATGAGAGAAAAAACAGCACATCCATATCAATTCCTTTCATCTAAAATCAGGTAATCAAGCACTTCTCATCAATGAAGCACCTCCTTTAAAAAATGGCAGCGAAGCAAAAATTAGACCATAATCTCCCATCAGACGAGACCAAAAAATATCAGCCACTTCACAACGTTTGGTGGTTAAACAATCACCCATAAAGTGTGTTCGACACTCTTGTCAGCCCCCTACATTGCACCAAAACGTGCCACAGTGATTCAACCTGGCCCTCTTAATTACAAAAACTGCACATTTTGGTTTTAGACATAACATATTTCATAAGAATCTTGTTAGTAGGGAGCAACTTCATAAACTGGGATCTGTACCACGCCGATGGGAACAACCTTAGGTATCTGGGTCTCTTACCAAAGGCCTTTGATTCGTTCCATAGGCCCCTTTGCCACCTATGGGAATTTCTCTCCTCAGGTGTGCTGAGCCAATCATGCCCCCAAAGTTTTTGCTTGACTTTGCAAGGATTAACTAGTAAACATTCGCTGCTCAGACCCAACAAAGCCAATAAAGCCAATAAAGCTGGGCATTTAGTCTCCCACTGGCGCAGTACCTTAGGTTCTCTATCACCCATAAATTGTGCCATGATTTCAAATGGGGAGCCGACGGCACCAAAAGGCAGAGAGCGCATTCCAGGCAATTTGCGCATAGAGGGAAATGAGGCCAATGAGGCCAAGCTCATACCTAATGATGGACGTGGGCACAAGATTTGGCAACTTTAAGAGTTTTCCCCGAAAGACCCAGTCAAGGGAGGCCCAGATCTTATGAGAAGGCGACAGGAATCCTTCCGCTCCATAGATCAAAGATGGAGCAACCTTTCCCTCATAGAAGGCGACCAATGGGTCTAAAGAAAATGTACCAAACTTTATATGTAGCACTATGGCATGGGACATCTCGGGCCATCTCCTAGCCCGTTGATGACCAGAGCCCCCAGATAAGTCCCAGACTGAATCTCTACCAAAGGAGTGTTGTCCAAAAACCACTTACACCCTGATGTGCCCCCCTTGTTTCTGCACCCAAAAGTCAGTATCTTGTTTTTTTAGGATTGACTTCCAATCCGTTCTACCTCATGTAGGCGTTCAGTGCTTTTAAGGATCGCTGCAAGCTGATGGGGGTCTTGTCCAACAGGACCAAATCGTCGGCAAAGAGCAGTCTACCCATCTTATCCAGGGTTAGTTTGGGGGGGGGGAACACTGACCTTGTCCAATGCAATGGCGAGATCTGATAGGAACAGAATGAATAGGGTCTGGGCTAGGGGACAGCCTTGCTTCAGGCCCCTTTCCATCGGAATGGGATCAGTTAGCAGCCCTTCAGCATTCAGCCTACCTTTGACATCGGTGCCCTGATAGAATTGTCCGATAGCAAGTGGGCAGCACCACTCCTCCATTTTACTCCACAGCATGTCCCTGTCAATGCTGTCAAACGCCTTTTTATGTTGATAAAGGCCATGTTTATTTTAGTTCCCTTTTCCCAGGCCATCCCCTTAAGGATGTTCAGAAGGAACAGATTTAGATCAGTCTCTATCCCCTCGGTGAAGCCAGTTTGTCTGGGGTCAGCTCTACCCGTAGAGACTATCCAATGTTGCAAGTGTGATAATAGCATTCCCCAAAGATCTTACCCATTGCATCCAGTAAGGCAATGGGGCGGTAGTTGCCAGGGTCAGCCCTATCACCCCCCTTGTGGATTGGAACGACTATTGCAGATTTCCAGGAATCAGGAATAGTCTCAGATCTCAAGATTTTATTAAATAGAGAGTACATGATTGATTCCCATTCTTCCGGGTACTTGGACCTACTGGCCTTCTTAATCAACATGATCAGATCGTCCACATCAAAAGTTCAGACACCACCTATCCCCCTTTGGCTCTGGCCTGGGCAAAGTCGCTCCTTCCCTTCTACCAAATGTGTCCCCATAGTATTGCTTCGATTTGTCTCCAGGTACCAAGATAACCATCGGCAGCCCAGGACAGGTTCCCTGTTGATTTAGCAATTCCCAGGTTGCTCTCCCATCCTTTCTCAATATTGCATGAAGGATGGCCTCCGAGTCCTTCTTGGTTAGTAAGGCTTTGCGTGCCGCCACCTAGTTCCTACATTTTCGTTTTCTATTGGAAATTTGTCTGCCAAGTGTTGGCCCTTCCCTCTATTTGAGCGCTCTTAGGTCGTTCCTCAGAGTATTCTTTTCTCTGGCACTGCTCCATCAAACATATGAGGATGGGAGTTGCTTCTGTTTTTGGCGGGATTGGTCACAACTCTAAAGGCATGCAGAAGATGAACATAATTCACCTCCCCCTTTCACTGCCCAAATTGTACAATTTTTTCTGTAAACCCCCAACATTGTCCGTCCCCAATCTTAGCCTATTCGCTCCATTTGAGATCTCAACAGGAAATTTCCAAAACTCATTCTGCCCTAACTTGGCAGAGAAATGTATAGACAGCTTTAAGATCGCATGATCGCTGCATTTTTTCTGAAAAATCTTCATGGACGAAACTCACTTACCAGGGAGAGGACATAGGAATACATAATCCAATGTCGAGGAGAGGACAACGTTAGACCAAGTGGGTGCAGGAGTGTAACCCACTTCATTGACCCACTCAGCCATGGAAAGGCCACATGCCTCCATCAGATCCACCCACTCCCCAACCCTTTCACTGGTGGACCCAAGACAGCCCATCCTTCCTCTGCCAGTAGAGACCCCCTGTGTAAGGGTGGGCAAATTCAAATCACCCCCCACACAAATGCCATCAATTGGGATTTTACTACGAACTTCTTCAATGATTGCTTTAACGGACCCCAGTAGTCTGGAAGAGGTAATGCCTCTTGGATTCCAGTAGATGTTTAAAATAAGGAGGCGTGTCGATTAACCCAAGCAAGGATCTCCAAGTTGTAAACAGATTGCCTGGACAAACCTATTAGGACATTTTGAATCAAGGACGCACCAATCCTTGCTATTTTTAACCAATGTTAGCAGAACAGCCGGGGGTCTGCCCCTCTGTCTCACCAGCGCAGGATTGATATAAATACTTTATGCATCATAGATGGGTGCCACTGAGAGCCAGGTGTCCTGAAGGCAAAGAATATCCAGTTTGCCAGAAGCAATGTCAAAGTCTTTAGACAAATGAGAAAATCCTCTGGTATTCCAGAAACCAACGAATAATCCTTGCGCTCGTGGTTATACTTCAACAGAAGTCTTGGCGTTGTCCTTCTGGCCGATATTTGAATCCATCTTTCTTGCTCCATGGCTACGGCTTTCGAAAGTAACCTTGAGGGAGCCTACCCGTCTAAGCGCTGGGCTAGCAGGGTCCTCCTGCTGGTGTTTTCTTTCATTCGCCCTTAATGCCACCTCCTGGTCATTGTTGGATGCTTTAGTTACTGAGGTTGTCCAGCACTTGGGCGACAAAAGAGATTGCCGCCCTCCCGAAGGAGCACCAGTCCTTACTGGGAGCTCTGTCAAGTCGAATCCCCAAGGAAACAATTCATGGGCCAATTTAAGTAAAGATGTTTTAATAACACTAGATTTCAAATGCGAATCACTGAATCGGTTTGTTCCTCGCTGACAACATCAACAATCCTTATGTCTTCTGAGCTAATGAAGTCAAAGGCTGGAATGTGATGGAAAAGCTTTATTACGTTCATCCGATTTAGGATTAGCCTGTTATTTTGAGGGATCAGTCCCATTAATCGCAACTTTGGCAGCATTCTTGTTCCTTTCTGTGAACCATTAGATCTTTTTCTTCATTTGTCAACTGGAAGGAATTTGATAGAATGCGATTCCAAGGTGGGTGACACCCTGGGGCCTAAGCCCTTAGGCACTGACTCCGTTTTCTCCCTGGATCTAGCTCGCCTGGGCATGTTTTCAAGGTTGACCTGGTGTCGCTGCTCTTCCAAAGTTTGGAACTTCATTCCAGCTCCGTCTTTGTTTCTATTGAAACAGCAAGCAAATGCGTCACTATCGCATCGACTGCTCAAAATATCCTGCGATTCTCTCTTCTTGACCGATATCCTCGTCATGAATCGTCCAAATGGACAAGTTGGAGTTGGGCTCTTCGGGAGAACTTTCAAGGTCATCCCTTGACAACCACCTTAAGGCTTTGTTGACTAGAGAGACTGGAGCCTTCCTCTGGTTGCTCCTCTCTGCAGGCTGTTCTCTCGCCCCTATTGGGAAGGGTGAGGGAGGCATAGTAAGGTTCCTTAGGAAAGCCCGAGACCCATCTGATTTTCTCTTGGTCTTCCGAGCAGCCTTTGGTTTTGGACTATCCACATGGGTTTTGTTTGGTGGTGGTCCCTCAAACCGTTTGCGCTTCTTCCTCTACTGGAAGATTGGAAATGATGCATCACCTACCGGTTGATGGTTTAACCTTTCCTTTGCAGGGTGGGGAACCATTGTCCCCTTCCTTGGCCCAAGCCCCAAGGCCCCTCCAGCTGTTGGTTGAGCCACAGGCATTAGCTTGTGCTCCCGATCCTCTATGATTGAGGGAGCTTTGACACTAGTAACAGTGGCAGCAGCTGGGTCCCTAACCTCTAGGTGACCCATTGGGCACCCTGCTAGATTCACTCCTGCAGATCAATGGCCTTGTGTGGGTTACTAGGTGTTCACAGTCGGAAGTGTAGACAGGAGATCCCCCGGACACATGTAGGCCCTTCTTGACTTTTGGACCTGAATTGTGGCCTTAACTTGGAGGAGATCCAACAAAGAGTCCATTATGCTCTTCTTCTCCTCTCGTTCCACCTTGCGCGCTTTCGAGAGTGTTTGTTCTGTGCGATTGGAGCATTCTGCTTCCTGGTCCACTCGTGACTGCAAGGAAGAGACAAAGTTCTCTATAAAGATCAATTTGGAGTTCATGAGGGCCAGAAGAGTTGAGTTGTCCTTCAAATTCCCGTTCACCACCTCGTAGAGCTTCAGAAAGGGCACCAGACATGCGTGAACCTAATTCAGCATGGAGATTTGTGTATTAAAGGCAGTCAAATTTAGTATGGCTATAGAGCCCCTTGAGGTTCTCGGAGAGAAGACCGAATCTTCTAAGGACGAAGAGGATGATGAGATGACAACAGCCTCCCTTTGTTCCTTCTTTTTTTTTTAAATTAGATGCCTTGTCTTCATCATTCTGATCCAAAATCGCGGATACCACCTCCTTGACCCCAGCTTCCACACTGGGGCCCACCTTATTTAGTTGCACTCCATGATGGCTGTGATCCAAAAAGGAAAGTCCCCTCCATTGCCAAGTCTTTGGCTTCACTTAATGGGGTGCCCCCATTGATGACCAGAGAAGACTTGAGCACTCCTGCCGGCTCCCCAAATCCCTGCGGATGGCTTGAAGTGGACCTCCCCTAACCTGACCCATAATGGACTGACACCGGGGGCCCAGGTTAGATACAGTTGGAGTGGCCCCCAGCCTATTTGGTGAATTCGACTGCAGTTGGTCTGCCCTGGTATCATCCCTCTCAGGGACCTGGTACCCCTGTGCTCCCATGATCTCTGCATCAGTCAGCTCCAGAATATTGGAATCAAGGCAGGCATTAGCTGGGCGCGCTAAAGGCTCATCCTCCAGAGCTTGAGTTGGCAAAGGGAGCACAGTTGTGTCCGCCCCCCTCTCTCTTTTGCTTTTATTTGAGAATCGTTCCCTCTTGCTTTTTTAGGGCAGAAGTGAGCCCATTGCACTCAATTCCCTTGCTGGAGACATTGGGCCTCATTACAAATCGCCCGGTATGGAAACAACAGTGGCGGTAAACCCACCACCACCGTTGTTTCCATGCCGGGCGATCACAACTCCTGCAGGCGGGAGGTGATGTTCCCGCCAGGTCTGACCTGGCGGGTTTAACACCGGCCGCCTGCAGGCGGACGAGGAAACACCGGCAGCATTACGAGATGCTGCCGATGTTTCCATGATCCTTATTCCCATCGAGTCCCATAGGACTCGATGGGAATGGGGATTAACACCATTCCGCCTCCGTGATTCCCGGGAAACCGGGGTTGTAATGCCCCGGTAATTCCGGGAATCACGGAGGCGGAATGGTAATACGAGTCCGGCGGTAACCAGGCGGTTTTACCGCCACGGTTACCGCCGGACTCATAATGAGGCCCATTGAGTCCACCACACATACTCGCCAGAGCGGAGAATACGGGGGGGGGGCGGCTATTTGGTTTTGTTGAACTACCCAATTAGTTCCTAAACTCTTGGAGAGAGCCATGGGCGCCTTTGATCCCTTTACACCAGATTTGGCTTTCGTTAGTAAACGCGTCGTGGGGAAAAAAATAGGAAACTACAGGTCTTCATTTTATAACTTCAGGGAAGGCAGCCGCTCTCCATTAAAGCACCAAAGTCACAAGGGGTCTCGGCCTCACCTCGCTCTATTTGCTTCAGAAAGAGTTTTGATCAGATTACGAAGCATGCCGCAAGGGCGCTCACACTGGTCCCCCAACATCTGCGGCATCCAGATAAGGGGCCCTTGAGAGGTAATAACAAAAGTGAGGAGGGGGTCTCACGCGGTAAGCCAGTAATCAAAAAAGTCAAGGCTTTATTCAAAGATAGTACCAGTGAGTATTCTAGGTCAGATAGTAGATTGGGTGCAGACCAGGTTCAATTTAAATAGAGTGATATCCGCTGATAGCGGCCAAGGTAACAGCGGGAGAACGTTAATAAAATAGGGATTTATCTTTGCCTGCCGCTTTTGGGGAGACAAGCTAGTAGTCCTGTAGCACCTCCGGATCTCAGCAACACAGTCCAGGAGGAGCGCTCATAGTGGCAGGACGAGGACTGGAAGGAACGTGCAGCAGGGGCATGCAAACAAGAGCCCCCCCTCGCACTCGCAGTCACTCTGCAACGCTCTGCCCTTCTGATAGAATATAAGAGCGGGCGATGATGGAAAAGAAAAGACGACTCCAAGGCAACAGTAGCAGTAGGTGCCAAAGTTCAGCAAACACATGTCGGGTTTGCCTTTCCTCACAACAATCTTCGTCAATAAGTATATAATGCACACCGGCTTGGTGCTCATTTTATTTTTCATAACACTCATTCTAACATCAAAATGCTTGTACCATTGAAGCAGATATACTTATTAGGATATAGCTTAGAGGATAACAGAATTGTTTCCCGGTCTCAGGCTAAGGCTGGACACACGTATGCTCAGTTCCTAATGCACAGATATCCTAAGAGATATATATATATATTATATATGGGATACATTACTCACCGTAATCGTATTTCTGATGCTTGTATCTGCTTAGATTCACATGCTGTGCATAGGCCGACATCTAGTGGAAGCTGCGGAGTATTACAGTTTGTTTTTCGAAACTCGAAAATGGTCGTCGACACAGGGCGTGCCAGTAATACTATCCCTAGTGTGACGTCCACTGTACCCAAGATCCCTCACGTGTCTAGGATCCTCAGATTGTATTTTTCCTGACATGAGGTAGCATGAGGAGTAGCGTGAGTACAGATAATCCAAGCAGATAGACAGAAAGGTAAGACTATAAGCAATCATGCGCCTTCTCTCAGAGGGGAGGAAGGGTGGGTCGCATATGAATCTGAGCAGATACAAGCATCAGAAATACGATTACGGTGAGTAATGTATTCCTTCTGAGGCTTGTAGAATCTTCTTAGATCACATGCTGTGCATAGATTAGCGAGCAGTACCTGAAGAAGGAGGTGGGATGTGAGAAGGGTCATGAGCAAATAAGTGTCTTAGAACCGCTTGGCCCACTTGTGTATCTGCCTTGGAATGGGTGTCAATGCAGTAATGCTGAGTAAAAGTGTGAATAGAGCTCCAAGTAGCTGCTTTGCAAATTGTGTCAAGGGGTACATGAAGGCTTTAACTACTGGTACTTTCCACCACGAAACTTTGCTATGGGAAGTGGTATAAGCCGACAGGGCTGCCAGGTGTACCTTCAGTGAGTTAAAAACCAATCCTGCATCCAGCAGGTGGAGCATGTATGTAACAATAGTGGAAGGAGTGCAATCAACCGGGTTGATTGATCTACTCTGGCACCAGATAACGAACCTCTTCCACTTGTCAAAGTAAAAGTGCCTTGTGTTTGGTTTCCTAGATTCCTTTAGGATGTCCATACACCTCTGTGGCAAATTGAGATGTCCAAACTCTATGACCTCAGGAGCCATGCTGCCAGGTTCATTGAGTTGGGTTGCTGGTGCACTGTTTGACCTTGGTGCTGGGACAGTAGGTTGTACCAGGCTGGAAGTTTGATGGGCTCGCACACCGCCATCCTGCGTAGGTGTGGAAACCACGGTTGTCTTGCCCACATGGGAGCAACTAGGACGAGCGTCATCGACTCTCTGTTCATCTTGTTCACCACTTTCCTGATGAGAGGAGTTGGTGGAAAAGCATACGCAAACATCCCTGACCAGTTCATCCACAGGGCGTTCCCCTGGGAGTCTGGTTGGGGGAACCTGGATGCAAATCCTGGGCATTGTCTGTTTTCGCTTGTGGCGAATAAGTCTATAGTGGGGAAACCCCACTGAGAGAAGATATTTTCTACGACCTCTCTGTGTAGAACCCATTCGTGTTCCTCTGGGAGGGAGTCTCTGCTCAGAGCATCCGCTAGGGAATTGAGCTCCCCTGGAACATGTCGTGATGACAGGAAGATGTTCCGTCTGAGTGCCCATATCCAGATTTTCTGGGCAAGTTGGACAGATTTGGCGAGCAAGTCCCTCCTTGCTTGTTCAGGTAGAACATGGCTCTTGTGCTGTCCGTCTGGATTTGCACTGACAGGTTTAGTAGGTGGGGCTCGAACGCCTGAAGCGCTCTGAATACTGCCAGAAGCTCTAGCAGGTTGATGTGGTTCTTGGCATCTGAGTGAGACCAGAGACCCTGAGCTGTGTGGCGGAGATGGTGAGCTCCCCACCCCGTCAGGCATGCGTCTGTAGTGACTATTGCCTGTTCCTCGGGATCGTAAAAGGGTTTCACCTGTGCGAGATTCTCTCTTGTCCACCAGTGAAGGCTTTGTACCAGTGTTGGTGAAACGACCACTAGATCGTCCCACTGACCACTTGCCTGAGATCACTGTTTCGCCAACCATTCCTGCATGGGACGCATGCGCAGGCGCGCGTGGGGGACCAGGTAAACGCATTGCTTTGCGTACCGTTATTTGTTGACCGTACTGATAATGCGGAATTTGCAGTAGTATATTCCAAATTCTTTCTTCTGAAGGAAAGGTCCACTCCTCTTGGGTATCTAGGATTGCTCCTAGGAATTGTTTTGAGGTGCTTGGCACTAGGCTTGACTTTTTCTCGTTGATTGAGAAGCCTAACTCGTGAAGGCGGTCGATAGTCCTTTGAATGTTTGTCCTGCAAATTCCTGGGGTTTCCCCCGTTATGAGCCAGTCATCCAGATAAGGGTACACTGGGATTGCCTCCCTGCGTAGGTGTGCAGCCGCCACCGCCAGTACCTTGGTGAATACCCTTGGTGCTGAAGCTATCCCGAAGGGCAGTACCTTGAATTGGTAGTGTCGGCTGTCCACCTTGAAGCGCAAATACTTTCTGTGCGCTGGGAACATGGAAATATGAAAATAAGCATCTTTCATATCCAAGGTTGCCATGTAATCCCCCTTTGTAGCATGGTCATACGAAATTTTTGGGGCTTGACATACTTGTTGGCAGGCCGTAAGTCCAATACTGGGCACATTGTCAAATCTTTCTTTGGCACAAGGAAGTAAGTTGAATAAATACCCTTGTTTACCTGGTGTACCGGGACGAGTTCTATCGCGTCCTTTTCTAGCAGAATGGCGATCTCCTCGAGGAGAATCTTCTGATGTTCTAAAGAGTGTACTCTTTGTCGTGGAGGATGGTTCCGGGGACGCTGCAGTAGTTCTATACAATATCCTGTGGATACTGTTGACAGAACCCATCTGTCTCATGTGATCCCTTCCCAAGCCTGGGTGAAGTTGGAAATGCGTCCCCCTACTGGGGTTGCGTGAGAAGGGACCCTGAACTGAGCGTCACTGCTTTGGTGGAGGCGTGCCGCCTCCCTTGTTGGGGCTGCCTCTGCCTTTACCACGACCTCTCCTATTACCCCTGCCGTAACCCTGGGTAGACTGTTGGTTGTTGTTCCACTGTGTACCCTGCCCTTGGGAATAGGTAGATCCTCTCTGGGAATTTTGGCCGCGTGGGCGATGAAAATTACTATTCCCTCTCTGGTTAGGGGGTTTATTGGTTAACTGGCCAAGGGACTTGAGTGTTTCGTATTCGTCCTTGGCATTCTTCAGTGCGTCTTCGACCGCCTTACCAAACAACAGATCGGTTTCCACCGGTTTGTCCAACAATGATGCCTGGGTTTCTGCCTTAAAACCAGACTGCCGTAACCACGCATGTCTTTTAATAACCGTGCCTTCCGCTAACAATCTGCCTGCGTTGTCTGCGGTGTCGAAGGTTGCTTTCAAAATGCAACCAGACATGGCTCTACCCTCTGAGGAAATCCGAGCTAACTGGCCCTTTAAAGGTTCAGGAGCAGAGGCTATGAGTGCCGCGACTTCTTCCCACTGATGGCAGTTGTAGCTGGCCAACAGGGTGGTGGAGTTTGCAATCCTTGCTTGATAGGCGGACGGTGAGGCTACTTTCCTGCCGAAACCGTATAGTTTTTTGCTCTCCTTGTCGGGAGGAGCTTCGGACGATGACAAGGGTGTTCCAGCACTCTTACGAGTGTTGGTGACAACTAGGGAGTCTGGCTTCAGATGTCCTCTTATATAGAGAGGGTCAGACTGGGCCGCCCTGAAAAGTTTTTCAACCCTGGGATTGACTGCTCTGGTGAGGTTCGGGTTCACCAGGGATGGATCTATTCTCCGCTGAATGGACTTAAGGATAGGGATGGTCTGGGCAACAGTCCTCCTTTCTCCCACTAACTCTTCTGCGAAGTCCCTTTCCTCCTGGACACCGTGGGTGTCAATGTGGAAATGTTCTGCTGCCCGTGCGAGAACCTCGTTTAGGAGGGGTTGGTTATCGACCGGGGAATCTACTCTGTATGTTTCCGGGTCCTCCTCTTCCTCTTCCTGGTCCTCATCATCCCCATAGTAGCCCGTCCCTGTTTGCTCTTCTATCATACCAAATTCTTGGGCCTCATAAAAGGAAGCCTCTCCTTGATACAGTGAGTATGGTCTTGCGTATGGTGTACCTCGAAGGGTTCTGACCTAATCGAGTTTCAAACCGGGGCTTTTTACTCGGGGGGATAGGATCAGTAGAGCCTGAGGGTGTCGCCTCCTGTGGATCATACGAGAGGAAATGTTCTGGATTTTTATCATAAAAATCTGCCAAAGAAGACATTCTTGACATGACCCTATCTATGTCTTCACTGGACCATTTTTTGGAACTGGGAATGACTCTCTCAGCAAGTCTATGGGATTTATCTTGAGTAGCTTTGGTGGTTTTAGACATATCAGCAGACCTGGTTTTGTCTGTCTGTTTAGGGGGAGTGGTGTGTTTCACAGGTGTGGAAGAGTGCAAAGGTTGTTTCTTCTGCTGTTTTCCCCCCTCCCCGTGAGTGGAAAAATGTTTTCCCTGTCCTTTAGTGGCTCCGGAGTTTTTCGACGCCTGGCGTCGAGGATCAGGGGGTGGTGTCCCTGTCCTTCGAGCGTGGGGCCTCGTTGGTTTTAACTGCGGGCTCCGACTCCTGGAGCGCGGCCTGGAGGTGGAAGTCGTCTTCGTCTTCCGACGATCGAACTTCTGTTAGCCTAGGGAGCGAGGCACTCTTGGCAAGAGTGGATGATTGCCTTGAGTCATGCGGCGATCTTGATCGAGAGCGCCCACAGGACACCGAATTGGAATGTTCTGTTTGTGCCTCTTTCCGAGAACTCGACGTCGTCGAGTCTCGGTTGGACTTAGTGTGTTTAGTGTGTGTAGTATGTGAAGCGCTTGTGTCGCCGGGGGTCTTCCCCATAGCCGCCCTGCCGGACGACCTTCCGAGGTCGGGGACCTGCGCTCGGCTGTCTTTCGACGCTGTAATGCCCTCGCCGTCCGAAAGGACGGCGTCGCTGCCGTCGCTGAAGGCGCCCTCCGCTGCCATGGCCGCCTGCCTGGCGTGGTGGGCCCAACGCTTCGTCGAACGGTCCTTAAGTGTCTTAGGTTTAAACCTACTACACGCTCTGCAGTTCGCTTCGGGGTGGTCCCTCGGCAAGCAGAGATTGCACGTGGCGTGCCTGTCCACCCAAGGGTATTTGCGATTGCACTTGGGGCAGAATTGAAAAGGGGTACCCTCCATACGTACCTTGAGGCAGCAGGCTGTTAAGTGTAGGAAATGTATAAGGTGTACCTATATACCAAGAGTGTAGAGTATGTACCACCCCCCACTCTCCCTACTTGCAGGGCCGAGGCCAGAGGCCTTCCAAGGCCCGGGCCGAGGCCAGCGGCCTTCCGAGGCCCAAATCCGTCGTGCAGCAGCCGACGATCGATTTCTTCTCCAGCCGGCGTCGAGTGTCGAAGTTCGACGTTGGGGTGGGGAAGGATGTCAATAGATTATTATTTTTAAATTTTTAGGAAAAGTATGGCTAAGGCCACGGGACTCCGCAAAATGCTTCCGACCAGTATGGCGGAAAAAAACAATCTGAGGATCCTAGACGCGTGAGGGATCTTGGGTACAGTGGACGTCACACTAGGGATAGTATTACTGGCACGCACTGTGTCGACGCCCATTTTCGAGTTTCGAAAAACAAACTGTAATACTCCGCAGCTTCCACTAGATGTCAGCCTATGCACAGCATGTGATCTAAGCAGACTCCACAAGCCACAGAAATATATATATATATATAGAATGATGTCTGGTGCGCCCATCTCTCTTTCAAATTTTCAAATGATTTCCTTGCCGCCAGCACCTCCTCCCTCTCCCTGCACCCCCCCCCCCTCCCCCTTTTAAAACCAAACCCCAGGCACACTTTGCTATTTCAGGGCTTCATTTTTCTCTGGTCCTCTGTGTGAGATGGTAGGATTTTCCACACATTTCTCTGCACTTTGTAATGTGATTTTGAGCTGGTGTGGAAAAATGAATGGACTGTGGTGATACCCATACCTCTACGTGGTGCCACAGAGATCAACATATTAATGTGCTGTACAATTTGCCTAATTTATTTGAATGTTTAAAGTTTGGTATTGCATGTGTTTTGTGTGTGTATATATATATATATATATATATATATATATATATATATATATATATATATATATATATATATATATCCACATCCTCTGATTTTCAAAAGTTTTGTTGCGTTAAATCTGATCACCTTAACTGTCCCTTAACTAAAGTATTTTCAATGATTTTCAAGGGTTTTTATTCAAGGGCCACTAGGCTGTGGTCACTCTACATGTTGCAACAACGGGTTTCTTTAGGGCACACTAGCGATTGCCTTTGGCCATGGCCACTGCACATGTTACACCTATCGGTTTCCTTGAGGCCCCCTAGTATGACCTTTGGCTGTGCCCACTGTATATTTTAATACACTAGATTTCTTTCAAGCCCACTCTTCATGTTGCACTAATAGGTTTCTTTGGGGCCCACTGAGCAGGGCCACTGGCACAAAGACCCATTTCCGCCTGCCTAGTAGATCTGATGACAACAGATGTCCCCCCCAATTCGTTTTTCCCCACAGTTTTCATTCCCCTGATAATCCCCCAATAATTACTACGGTAATCTTGTAGTAATCCCATGCTAAAAACTGTGATAACGCTCTGAAATCGAAAATGAAAAAGTGCTCATAGGCGCTCCCCGTGTTCCTTCTTCCTTGTCCCTAGTTCCCCCCCACCGACCTCAGTTGATTTTTACCTCCCTGGCCCCCTCCCATTACCCCCTTTCTGTCTTTCCTTCGTGTGAGTCTTTTTCTGAGCGTGTCTTCCGTTATTACTGCAGTAATCACACAAGATTACTCCAAAATCCCCCGACAATGTGAAAACATCCAAACTGTAACTGCCTGTTACACCACCACCAACTTCATATGATATCCTCTTTCATTCTCTACACCTCTACCCAAATGTGATTTCAACCTTTTTCCTCCTCCAAATAGCTTTTTTGCCACTTTTAGTTTTCACATTACCCCAATATTACTGCGGTAAACGCTTGCATCGAGCACACAAAATAAATCTTCATTTTCATTTCTGAAAAGTCTCGATGCTGCAAAGCACCATGGGAGATAGCTATCATTTCGGGAGAAGGGTGCACGCCCTTACGCCCCAAACCTGTCCTGGAAATTAAGCCAATGCTTCGTGGCCAAGTGTTTCCTTACTTGGTTCAATTCCATCCAGAGGTTTTTACACTTCGGCGTGATCAGGTTTTGACTTTTTCTCTATGGGAACATAAATGAGAGTAGGCAGAAAACAGCTTTTTTGTGCTTTCTTGGTAACTTTTTCATTTCATTCCGTGACAAACCTTTTCTTTGCAAAATATCACCCAAATCTGTCATGCAAATCAAATGTTACTAGCAATAGAATTTTGTTAGGTAAGTGTGTAAAGCTGGAAATAGATTTACAAAACCCTAATGAGAATAACGTTTTGATTTAGAATCAATGTTAAATACAGCAGAGAACACAATTGGATAAAAATTGAATTAATGGTCATAAGTGAGGCATGTGAGTTTTGGGAGAGAGAGGCAGAAGAATTCAGTGTTGGAGACGTCACTTTAGATTTACATTCAAGATAATGTGCTACAAGTCATTAAGGAACCTAGATCTATTGGTGGTCAGCCCACCTAGCAAGGCAGAACTTAGCAGTATAGTGTGACAAAATCACTTGGCACTCACAGGCAACCAACTCCAACCCCTGGCGGTAGTAAAGGCAAAGCGACCCCTGTCCTCCCACAAATGGTAGTAAAGAAGATGGAAACATATGCTGAATGTTCCAGGATGGTCAAGTAGTGCAAAACATCAGCGAAACTAACACACAACGATTTAAAGGCAGCAGGCCAGAGAAAGACACTTGCAGAATATGTGGGAATATGTTTGTGAGTCCATGCGTGGAACGGGAGTTCGTGTTCAGAGCACATTATCAAAGTAATGCCACTCAAGATCGTGAACATGATCCCAGATAACATCCTTCACAAAAAACGGCAGAAAAAGAGGTAAGGCACTCGCGCTAGTGGCTCAAATACATACCAATGCTTACACTTAACCACGCAAGATGAAAGAGGGGTGGGTAAATTCCTTGTGAACCATGCAGATGGAATACTTGCTCGAAACACCATCTTAATTCCCCTGCCGGATCTTGACATGGCAGAGCCATGCAGGGCCCGGCTACAACATTAACATTACAGAACTCCCATCACAGAGAATTAAGGATAGGAAGGGCATGCCCACATGACAAGGAAGTGCGTCATGCCACCTCTTTAACTTGATCAATTGACCTGCCCGATCATACTTCTCTCTCAAACAAGAATTTGTTAGGAGCATGTTATGTTAAAGATACTTGTACCGAGCACTGTTGCCGCCGGTGTGGTCTCTTGGTATTCTAATGTGTACAAAGGATGGTCAAAACAACAAACAAAATAGGTCTTTACCAAACAAAATAGGATGGATATTCTCTTCATGGTCTGTGTGGTGTCTTGGAAACTTAACCAAAATAAAAGTTTCCCCTGGGGGAATTGAAGTGTACAAACAGGCGCTTAGTACTGTGGTGCAGGTTTCCAGGGGTTTTCTGCCAATGCAGACTTCCAGGAGTTCCCGAACCCATCTCACAGTCTTAGACTTGGATTTTAAAATGTCCTGCCACCTTCATGAGGTTGCGACCCTCCTTGATGAGAGAGAGGTAGAGTTATAGTTTCTGCTCCAGAAGGCCATTGTGCTCCTCCTTGGATATCCCTGTTTTCCGGGGAAACTTGTCTCCTGGCAGAGCCATGGAGGCGTGTCCTCTTGTCTCGCTATGGGCTGAGTCGCTTGGACCTTCCTACCCCTTTTGTCTACGGTCTTGGTCTTCGTCCCCTCCTTCATCGATCTCAACCAGAGATGCCCTCTCTCTGCATTGTGCTTGTTCCTCCTCCACTCTCAAACACCTGCATAGGGCCAGCCAGGCCTGCTGGTACTTTCCTAACCTGGCTGCCCTCTTCACACACCCCCAGATATTCTCTTAACTCCTCTTTTCTATTGCCAAGTACTCCTGGGTGTTCTATCTCCTCCTTATTTTCTCCTACCACGTCTATCTTCTTCTTTTGCCTCCCAACTCTCTACGCCAGTGTTTGTAAGGGTCTCAACCTTCCACCCCCTAATATTCCCCAATTTCCTGTGTTCTCCCACTTCCTCCTTGTATACTCCAACTTTTGCCACTTTCTCGTTATATACTCCAACCTTCTCCTCTTCTTTACCAACCGCCTCCTTACGATCATCCATCTTCTATGTACTGTCCCTACTCTTTAAGTCTCTCTCCCTCCTTCTTCTCCCCTCTGTGCACTTTCTTTTCTGAACAGAACTCTTCACTTTCATATTCTTAGCCTGAATAACCTCTATGCTTCTTTCACCAAACAACAAAAAACAAACAAACAGACAAACAGTTGGGAGCAGGGGGCTGTCAGCAAAGGAAGATAGGAAACTAGGTTCAGCCTGGGTTAAGATTAAATAGGAAAGTTTTTATTTTTTTTTTAAAGAGCTCCAGATTTTCAGCCATGCGTATGGGTCCGGGAAGTACGTTCCATTGTAACGGTGCCTGGGTATTGAAGGAAGTTCCTCCGAAGCGAACCCATTTGTATCTGGCCTGGATAAGTGTCGGGACAGGTGGAGGAGTGGAGTGTCCTTCCGCCTACTTGAGATTTTACCCTATCGTTTAGATAGGCCGGGCAGGCGTTTGTTCTGCATGTGAAAGACAAATTCAAGATCTTATGGGTAAACCTGTGTCATATGGGCAGCCAATGAAGTGCCCTCCTGGGCTCTGAGACATGAGCACATTTGGGCAGTCCCTGGACGGCCCAGCCCGCATTGTTTTGCACAACTTGCAAGGCTTGAATGTTAGATTGCGTGGTGCCCACTAGGAGACTATTAGGCACAGTGTGGTTGATAGTGGTCCGCTGCTTTTGTGTCCTTCATCAGATGCTGCCATCTCTCCTGTTTGCCATTAGGGCAGCCCTCAACATCCCTAAGAAGTCGCATATCTCTGAGACTAGACGTAATCTGCATTGGCTCCCAATAGAGCACAGAATAAAGTTCTTGCCATTACCCACAAAGCCAGGGCTAACCTCGCACCATCCTACATCTCTAACCAACTTACCCCACACACATCTACAAGACCACTTAGAACAGCTCAAGGTAACACTATGTCTATATTGAGATTCAAACTCCATTACTCGGGAGGAGTTTGTTTCCCTGTACAAGCCTCAAAGCTATGGAACACACTACCTGTTCCAATCAGATCTGTAACCTCCTTCAACCTATTTAAACACAACACCAAACGTTGGCTTCATGACCTGGACACATAGACAGCTTAACATCCTAGAGCTTAGATTTACTGCCTACCCACTTTACATATTGTAAATAATATTACTATCTGTCTCACCTTCGGCCCACCGCCTTAATTGCAACATGTATGCTTGTACCTGTAATACCAATGTATGTATTTATTTGTAACCGCAACTATTGTAACTGTTGCCTACTGCTTGCTAATGTAACTGTACTCTTATCTAACATGATCAAAAAACGTATGCGCCCGTATGCCCCTGGGCCTGGTTGCGCTTTATAAATAAACCAAATACAAATACAAATACAAAAAAATATTACATCAGTCAAGTCCGGAATTGACTAGTGCAGTAGCAAGGCACAGTTATTAGCTTGGTAATGAGGCCACACGACGATCGAATAAAGGAGACGTGTGGCCGCAGGGATAATTTCTCATCTAGAATAACCCCAAACGTTTTAAAATACTGGGATGATGCTATCAGCAATGGTGAAATTGGCATACACTGGGGCTAATTTGCAAGGGCGGATTCTGGATGCCACGATCAAGAGCTCCATCTTTTTACAATTCAGGACAAGCGAGTTTCCTGCCATCCAAGCCTGGATGGCATTGTAGATAGAATTTCTAGCAGCCGATTCCTGCTCATACTTCCCACTGAGCTGGAAAACGACCTGGGTATCATCGGCATAGTATGTATACCAGACTCCCAGAGCGTCCAGCATGTTTTAGAGGGGTCGAATGCAGATATTAAATAAAGTAGGGGACAGACAGGAACCCTGTGGGACACTGCATGTTTGGAGAATGGGGTTGGAGACTTCCTCAGCTACTTACACTCGGTCAGTTAGAGGACCAGGGAATGAGGAGATCCACTAGCATGCAAGGGAGGAACAGTGAGCAACCTCCCCCAGGGGTGTCACCCAGAGAGGGTGGTCCACCACATCAAAGGCCACAGAGAGGTCCAGAAGCATCAGCAGGGCGGGATGACCATTATCCACCATGCCAGTCCAAGGTGGATTTAAGGTCCAGAATGGCGGTTTCCATCCCATGCTGAGCTCTGAACCCTGATTGGCTTGAGCCAAGAATCTTGTGGTCTTCGATATGCTTTTGTAACTGAAGGTAATCCCATTTGTCCATGATCTTCAGGACGAAGGGTACATTCGTAATAGGCCGGTAATTATCAGTGACATGTGGGTCAATATTGTTTTTTTTCAACAAAGGTGTAATCCAGGCCTTCATCCCCTTGAGCCTCTTCTTTGCTTCTTTGAGCACTACCCTCTGTACTACTTGAACTGTACTTCTTCACTAAGTTGGGCGTCAGCCTGACTCCTTCCACTTCACGATTCTTCACCCCTTTCAGTACCACCCTCCTGCACACTACTTTCGAATGTATTGATTTCTAGATCTCTCAAACGTGTTTACCCTTCTGGCCACCTTCTTCATCCCTTTGGGCACCCTCTCCCCCACTTCCTAGCTCACTGGTCTCAATATCTCTCCCACCTTCTCAACCCATCTGAGCACCTTCTCCACCTCTTGGGGAATCACCACCTTTTGCAATAATGTCACCCTCGTTTGCCTCCACTCTCCTACTCTTTTCCTCTTGCTCTAGCTCTTTTGAGTCCTTGGTGTGTTCTCACAGGTCTCCTCCAGCTCCTATAATCCTACATCACCCAACCTCCTGGACCTCTCCTCCAGCCTCCTGGGTCTTCCTCAAGCTCTTGCTCTCTCCTCCAACCTTCTCCAAACTCCTGTCTCCACTCTCCAGTTCCCAGCCCCTTTTTCAAAAGCTTAACACTGCCAGACTTAGTTGTGGGCTTTTAAGGGATTTATCAACACCTTCAGACTCTCTCTGTTGAAAGGGAACACAGGTGTGTTAGCTGGGATTGGAATTGGCTGTTGGGTTATGCCCCTGGGTTTTGCTTAAAACCCTGGTGTGAGACTTGGGATTGGCTCATCTCACCCTTGGGTGGTCCAGTCTCGACATGAAACTGTTTGCAGTCTAGATACCACAACCCCAGAAGCCAACGGCACAAAACCACAACGTACTGCATCTCAAGCTTCCAATGTAGCAGTATCCAGACAGCTAGAAGGAGGCAGCCGGAGGCCAGAGATAACAATAGTTAAGTGCGGTGGGTGAAATGAGGCGGATCAGCACCGTGCAGTGGCGAGGGGTGCAGTCGGAACCTCCCAAAAGTGACTGGCACAGAGGCCAGGTCAAAAGCCCATCTTTGCGGATGGGGCCTTCTACCTGGAATCTGCAGGGCAGCCATTTGTAATCGCCCTTTAAACCCCGAACTTTGTGAAACCCTCAGGCCCTGCCTTACAGTCTCTCTCTGGGTAGGGAACTCAGGTGCGTCTCTTCAGGCCACTGGTGGAGGGATTGCCTTGTGGGCCCCACCTCCTGAGGATCACTTCCTGTTCTTATATGGGACATGGGGCAGGCTAGTCCCTCCTCTTGGGTGTTCCTTTAACTAGTTGTGAGGTCTTGCCCATGCGGCAAAGGGGATGACTACCTTAGCCTATCTGTTCATAACTGTCTGAGAGTAGAAGCATTGTGCAGTGGATGGATGGCTGAGTGGCAAGTTTCCAGTCCTAATTCAGGTTCCTCACCTTCCCTGTGTATGTATATATGGGTGACCGGCATCTCTGAGTAGAAGCTGAGCATCCGTATGCTGCTAGTTCTGCAGGAGTGCCGTTCCTAAATTCCATTAAAGGGGCTGGATTGACTGTGTGGTAATGTGATGCCCCCTGCCGTAAGACAAGTTTTAAGTGGGGGTGCCCATTGGATCCCCCCATACCATCATCCGCTAGCTTGGGGCAGCCATTGACTCCATTCGTCACCCCCCTGGAGGTGCCCAGAGTGAGGTAGGGGACGTTATCACAGTCCAAAGAGCTAGGACCAATTAGTACCAGAGAAGTAAGGAATGAGCAAGTAAATCAGAGCCATTATTGCCTCCAATCATCCTATTATCCACAGTATAAAAGGGGGCAGTGATCACCTGACTTTGAGGAGAAACAGGCCAGGGATCCCTAGTAGTGAGATTGTGGGAGGAGCAGGAAGAGATGTAGCAGATAGGTTATAAGGGTCACCTGGGTCAGATCTAGTGAACAGAGCTACTGAACACCCAGGGAACCACAGGGGTAAGGAGGACAGGTCTGGACCCCAGGCTATGGTTCATGCCGAGGGCCTGAGTACAGAGGCTGCATGGCCATAAGGAGATCGGTAGATGAGGTGGCAGTGCTAGACAGGGGCAGAATATCCATTAAAGTCGGTGAAGCAAGTCAGGGGTGCATTCCCTAAAGTTTCTGAAGTGACTCAGGGGCTCTATATCCCTAGAGGTTACTGCAGAAAGAAAGGGGATCCTTATCACCTAATGTTTGGTGGAGCGAGTTGACTGCTGGTGCCCCAGGACTATAGTACAAGGTCTGGAAATTAGTCTAGTCAAGGGTGGAAGTGGTTAGTTCATCAGTATCACTCGCATGGGCTCCACAGCAGGCAAGAAGGTTGACGGTGGAAATCCTATCCAGAAGGGCCCATGTAGGGTGGAATACATACCCATGCGGCCTAAAGTAGGACAACAATGGACAAGAGGGAACGCTAGAGCAGGAATGGGAACTACAAGTCTATCCAACTAAAAAACTGAAAGACTGTGTAGGCCAAGTGGTCCAACCATGACACGGGGCATCTCGACGTTCCAAGAGGCGACACAGTCAAGCACCAATGCCAGGAAACGACCAAGGTCCCGGAGGACTAGACTCCACCAAATACAAAGAAGGGTGCTGGGCTGCTAATATTATCTGAGAATGTGTGTAGCTTTGTTGGGCACCATCCTGGGTGTGATCACTGAGGACCTGTGATTTGTAGTATAGGTGACAAACTTTTGGGGCACAGGATAACGGGTCCTTATAGAATAGGTGGTTCATTCTATTGGTTTTCCCATTCTGACATATTTTGATGATAGAGAACAACCCATTTTTATTGTATAGAGGTACTGGAGGAGTTTGCCATACACTTCCCATCCCTAAAGCATAGAAGGGAACTCAAGATGTAACGGACCAATGGCAAATGTAAGTCAGGCCCTCACCATGAATGACAGACTACTTTTATTCATGTAAAAAACTTTCTTTGCAAAATTAGCAGAATTTTTGGTTTTCTGTGGAAAATGCACAAAATGTTTTTCGGTCTACGATTTTGCATCAAGCTTTTCTTACATAAACTCATTATTTAAATACACACCATGAGTAGAATTATGGCTACTGTTGTACAGAATGGCCAGGGCCAGATTATCAAAGCAATGTAGCACTGATTTTTCTACTTAGATAATTGGGAATTGAGTTAACAGATTTATATTATCTAAAAATGTTTTCAAGCGGGCAAAAATGAAAGTTTTACTTTGTATGTTTGATGAATAACATCAAAAGAAATGTAGCAAACCGATTTCTTTTTATGTTATGCAGCAAACATAGTACGAAAAACAGCAGGGGTTATTTTTGCCCCAATGCAAATGTTTGCTCCATTCTATATTAGCAAAGCATTTTCTCACTTTTCGAACTTGTGCAAATGTTTCATAATTTGTCCCCAGACATAAAATGCTGATGGGGAACTTTGCTTAAATGAGGCACTGTGCAAATTCATCACCTGTAGGCCCATGGTGAGACACTGTGCAGGTTAATGGGCAGGCGGTGCTTCTTGTCGGCAGGGCCTCGTCCTCCAGCGGGGCAACTTATGTTCTCCTTGCCCAGGGGCTCCAGCTGCAGCGTGTGGTGGAAGGCACTGAGCATGCCTGCCGTGAGCCGTCCATACAGCTGTTCCAGCAGCTCCTCTGGCCGGTCAGCGCAGTTCCGCACTCGAGACACCGGCGGCCGCTTAACCACCCGGACTCCTTCTAGTGCCCCTTGGTGCTGCGCGAGTGGGCAAAGCAGGATGCTGGCCAGCACCAGCCAGACCTGCAAGACATCATATGGAAGCATAAGTGCCTTCAGAGAGGGTGTGAGGCACCATTAAGTGCACAACACAGGGCTTCAACTGTACAGTGAGAGTCTGTGATGATGGACCCAAGATAAGGCACTGTGCGCACGGACTCGTGGTGCCACAGATTCCACCCCACGTGCCCCCGCCACTAATACGGCGGGCTACCAAACAACTGTTGCCAGTTTAAAAGTAGCTTCTGTCACTGGGTTCCCTAATCCCAATACAGAATGGGAAAGCAAATGCCAAGCGAATTTTTATAAAGTGGTTAAATAAACAGAAAACAAGCCATAAAGACGGTGGGAGAAAACGCAATAGAAACCAGAAACAACATTATACAGTTATATCTAAAATAGTGTTTAATCTTTTTACGTATACATTATATATTTGTTTATCTATGGCCCAAAGCCACAATACTTCTGGGGGGACGCCCTGCTTAATTAATCAGGGCGATGAAGGCCCCCCACCCCTCAATCCTCGCGCCTCTGCATCTGTCATTCATTTAGACTAGGATTAACGCGCTGCCGAAAAAGCAAAGGAAACGCTCCGTAAAGGACTGCAAGGGTACATCTCCAGATGGGAAGAGTCTGTCAGCGACGTTTCATATTTCTGGACTGGGACATTTGGTTTACTGAAAAAATAACCCACACAGAGAGCTTGTCATTACAAGTTTCTCTGGCATTTAATAAAATGTCATGCGAGCAGATTCCTCTCACCTTGTCATGGTGCATTTTGCGGGCCGCGGTTCGGCAAAGGTGGCGCAGAGACTGGCAGGCGACGACGGCTGGTACCTCTCCTCAGGCAAACTTCTCGCCACTGACTCAGTGAAGCGACTGCAGGAAACGCTGGAAAATTGCCCCGGTGAGCACGGTCCCCCTCGGCCCCTAATACCGAAAACATTTTACGCAGGCATTTCCAGGGCTCGGCTCACCTCTCGAGAGCTCCTCTGCTGGGCCTGGAGGGCTGGAGATTTATTTTTTTCGAGCGGGAGGAGAGGAAGGGCGAACGTCTCTGAGGCGAGCCACTGACTGAGCTCACAGCTCTCGGGGTAGGAGGCTGGGACACATATAGGCCCCCCTTCTGTCCAGGAAAGCGCCACGCGTTGCCGGGGAGCTGCGGCGTACAACACAGGACTCAGCTGACACTGCCTGCCGGCCATTAATTCCCACACGCTTGGGGATACACTAACCCAAACACTCTCATGAATGCTCTGCTGTTGTGCAGCTGGATATGAGAAAGAAGCACTCACGCTGTGGGCGCCACTGTTCAAAGAAAATGAGCGGGACACGTAGCTATTCATGCCTGCCAGTTTAGATGGAGTGAACTGTGCGATTTATTTTAACACACGTAGATATCGCTTCTTGCTACCAAAAGCCAGGCTGTAGCCTAGCCCAGCAGGCAGGACCAAAGCTGTAGGAGTAGAGCAAGGCAGAAAGGAGAACGCCAAAGTGTGCGTTTAAAGTGTTTCTTGAAAGTAACCTAGCTGCAACAGCCCAAACTAGGCCCCTCGACCCCCTTCGAGTACCACTTCATTCTGCGTCCCTGCTGGTCTCAACCTCGTTTTGGCCCCAAATGCCACCTGCCCCCGTAATAATGTCACCTATACTCATATTGTGTGAGGAAAAGGCTGCAGCTGCTTTATTAGGCAGGAGGTAACTTACAGGTGTTCCGCTTTCGGCAGTGCAGCATCAGGATTCTGCTCTGAGCTGGTGCCCTTACACATTTTTACTTTCCCCAGGCGATCTCCTCCTACGACCATCAGGTTACTAAAACTCTTACACATTTACACGTTGCCCAGGTGCTTTGACCTCTTTCACGGTCCTCATTCCCCAGGTCCCCTATCCACTTAAACAATTGCCCATGTGTCTTGAACTCTTACTACATCTCTTCCACCTATCCCCAAGCGCCTTGACCTCTTCCTCACTCCCCAGGTCTCCTGACCACTTACACAATTCCCTGTTCCCGGCTGCTTTGATCTCTTACTCATTACCCCAGTCTGTGGACCTATTATGCCCTTCCCGGTTACCTAGGTGCCGTAATCTCTTATCCAGTGCCCATTCCCCGAGGTTTCTTGTCATCTTACCCAGTTGCTCCATCCCTGAAGTTCCCCATGTGTCCTGCCCTTGCCCCCTTAACGTTTCCCTGTTGCTTATAATCTTACCACTTGCTTGCTCCCCCTCGTGGAGTTGCCTTTTAACCCATCGTTCCCCCGGATCGTTGTCCGCTTCTATGCTTTCCTTGCGTCCAAGACTCTCTGGACCACTCATCTGGTCCTTGGGTTCAATCGTTTCTTGACCTCTTCACGCCTCTCTGGGTTTCCCCTACTCTCACCCTCTCTCATACCACTTTCCCTGTCTCTTTTGTTTCCGACCTCTATGTCCCCTAGTACTTCCCCCAGCTAACGTACCAATTTTGCAATGCCTTCTGAACCCCTGCCGCTTGCTCAACCGCACTTGTTTTCCCGCTCACTTCTACCTTTATGCTTGATAGCCCTTCTACCTCCTGCCCTAGTCCCGCCACTTTAGTTTTTCTTTCCATTTCTTCACTTCACTTTGCTTTACTTCACATTACTTTGCATTACCGGCACAGTACTTCACTTTACTTCGCTTCACTTCACAGCACTTCACCGTACCTCCCTTACTTCACTTTTCTACACTCTACTGTTCTTACTTCACCCGTATTCACTTTACTAGAATCCACTTCACTTCACTCTACTTTCCTCAATGTTGCTCTACACCTTCCTCCCCATGTACCAGCCAGAGGATATGAATAGGACATCTGGCCAGCTAATGTGTCAAAAGTGAGGAACTAACCAGAGTGCCACCAGGAAACCGCCAGCTGAAAGGTAAAGCAGACAGGATATGATCAGGAGCACAAGAACGATGATATTTTAAATAACCCACTTTAGTAACAAGCGACGTACCTGTGGTATGAGAAAGTACGGCACAACTTTGGACAGTGTAGACAGCAGGTAGTCAGCACAAGAAAGGGGTACTCCCGGACGGAACAAGGGCGGAATCTAAGTGAAGGGAGAGTCCCAGGCGGGAAAAAGGGTGCAAATGGGAATGGGAAAAAGGAGAGTCAGGAACAAAAGCCAGAGCAAAAGCAAGGTCCAGAAGAATAATCCAGGAGAGTCTAAAAATCCAAAGAGCCAAAAAGCTCACAATCTGAAAGGGTAATCAAAAGGCAGTCCAATGTCTATATGCAAAAAGTTCTACATCCAGGAAGTATAACTCCGGGTCCAAAGCGCCAAATCCAGGGAGATACCAAGGCAATCCAAAGTCAGGCAAACAAAGGGTCCAAAACACGGGTAATCAAGACAGCAAAACAGAAACAAGAAGCACGGACATACCCTGCAGAGCAGGTGCGAGGCAGTGTTCTCTGTTCCGGAGTCACATGATTGGAGCTAGACGTCACGTGACCCATGAACGGAAAACGTGGAGTTTGCTGACGTTCCAGGGCTGTGCAGCAGTCAAGTTGGTGATGCCGCAGGATACCGGGAAGACGCCATGGGCGGCGTGACCAGGGAAGCAGTCTCTTGGGGGCGGCTGGGCTCTGCAATGTATTTAATTCTGCTTCAAGACAGGGCCCTACCAGGCCTCGCTTCTCTCCTGACCACAGTCATATTCCAGGCCTCACCTCCCCCTCCCAACATTGTGCTAATTCTGCCGTATCAGAGATGACTCTTCAATGCGTGAAGGAACTAGACACAAAAAAGATCAGTTGGTCACATTAAATTGGAAAATGTGATCATTTTAATCACACAGGAGGTGTAATTCACTGGTGCAGACATGGACTTCGGTAATGTTCATCAAAGTATAAAATGAACGGAGAGGACCAGTTCCTTTTGTACATTTGTGCAAAAGAGGTCCACCAGTGCAATTTTCCTCTTCTCCACCACATATTGATGAGGGAAGGTCGAAATGAGGCTCTGTCCCCCAACCCGCCAAACACCCACACCGGAAGAAAAACCACAGACAATATATCCGCCGATAGCACAAACCCTTACTGACCCCCACCGCACCTCCGATGGGCAAGTACAACGAAAGATATCCTCTCAGCCAACCCAATCACCCAAGAGTAGTGCGAACATTACGCAAGATGGACAAAACCCCGCAGGAGAAAATCAAAGACAACTCCATCAACAGTCTCGACTAAAAGTGCCAAGAAGTCACAAACCTAGCCGTTAGAGGCGACAAGACATAGTAGCATTAGACACAAAGCACACGTGCCATCTGCACATGGGGACACAACCACGCACCCACCTACACGAAGAAAACAGGCGTACAGTTCTATTAGCCAGAGGACAGTAACATATACATACTGGCTGCACGTTTATTTTTTTGCCCCTAGCTTGCTGCAGCAACGCGGAAACCGCTAGAAGCAAAGAAGAGATTGTGTAAATGCTTGCAGATGTTTACGCATCTGACACCTGACATGGGAGGGCCAGCAGAATAACCTCCATCGGAGCCGCTATAAGGGGACTACCACTCGAGGACCAATGGGGTCTGGCGATAGGTTTGCTGGAGAAGGGCCCAGGTAGTGACGCCATTGTGACGTAGATTTGCCTAAAAACCGGCCTGTGAGCCATGTTTCAATGAGTGTGTGCCTCGACTCCTATCCATGCACTATCCCTGTTGGTTTCTGGCTGCAATAAACCACAGTTGAACTTGTTACCTGCCTGGACATTCGTTCCTTTTGGGAAAGGGGAAGGAGTTAGGCCTTCCGTGAGTTTGGAGTCTGCAAACTCCTAGCAGCCCACCCTGCATGCCTGGTAGGTCTCCCTAACAATTTGGTAGCAGAGGATGGTTTGAGGGGTCAGCCCGGCCATACGCTGCCTCCTTCGCCACCGGACCTGAAAGGCTGTGGGACTTTCACGGGTATTGTGAGAAGAACCCGGAAAACGCTAACCGGAGAAAGGCCATCGGGAGCCGTTTGGAAATTATCCCGCCCACAATCAGTGAAGTGTCTGAGGCAGACCGGAAGGGTAAGGCGAGTGGTTGTCGGGGTCCAGACAATTAGCAATGTGGGCATAAGGGAGGGTGTGGAGTAATTGTTGGGAGGAGGGAGGCATTGTGGACAGCATCAGCCGCTGGCATCTGGGCACATTTCTCACATAGGTTGCAGGGGTACAGAGGCAATAATAATTTACAGGTTGCAATTTACAATAAGAGGCGAGCATAGATATACAAAAAACTTTACATAATTACATAGGTGTATTTCTTGCAGATTTCAAGAGGAGCTGTTTGTATAGGTTAGGTAATTTACAAATTGTATGTGTGTCAGAGAGCACGGTATCCAGTCTATCCATCGAAAACTTTGATGCAAAGACTATAAACCAAACAATATACGAATACTTAATGAATGAAGATGTGATTGAAGGGTCAAAGTGAACATACATGCAAATACAAAGAAAGTAAACACTGAGAAGATAAGTGAGAAGAGATGCAGATGTATATATGCAGAAAAACAAGGTAGATGAGACACATAGAAGCGTGCTAAACAAAGAAAATAGAACGCAAGTAAAGCAGGCATGTTCAGAAAATGGACGTCGCCTTCATATAATAGTAAGCGAGAAGCCTCCCGCAGAAAAAAACCAAGGCTGCATAGCTGACAAGCACAGGAATACAAATTTGTGCAGGAACACAGAATATTTGTTTGCCTCAGAATCAAGGATGCCACAGCAAGAGGCAATTACAAGAATTGAAAGGAGTAGAAGAGGATAAGCTGACAGTTATCTTAGATTATGTAAAGGAGAGAACATTTGTGAGTGTCAAGTATTGTACAATTAAAGACATGAAAAGCACATGCAGAGCGGAGCAACCAAGTCACCAGAAGCTGAGGAGAGTTATAACACCCAATATAATTGAATCAAATAGCTTAAATAAAAGGGCAGGATGAACAAAATCATGGTCTCCTTACACATGGCCTATTACACAGTGATCATTCTCTCCATGGGAGGTTCCCCTTTCTTAAGAGGAGATTCCATCTCCACGCCCCAACTCATTTGACATTTCTTCTGAAGGGGAGCCAGGCATCTTAGGGAATAAACACTGCAGAATTCTTGGGCACAATGATGGAACCCCTTCTGTTTGACACTTCCTTGCAGGTTGTCTATGGGTTTCCCTTATCCCACTGACATGGACTTCCAATTTTTGATTTTATATCTATCTGTTTGTATTTATTCTAATTTGATGTTTTGCATACTTCGCACAACTTCTTTCTAACGTGAAGATGCCTTCTCTGAGGTGAATAAATGCTCTATCGAATCAATAAATGAAAATTACATATCCACATCAAATTTAACCAAGGGTTGTGGACATATTACTTGGGTACAGGGTTACAATCCATTTATGACAGCCAGGTGAGTGTACAATGGCTAGGCTGAGTCAGTTCTAACGCAGTAGTTTCAAAGCATAGATATGCAGAGATATGACATCAAAACATTATTTTTCCCAAGATGCAAGATGGTTAGAGAATTCCTAGATTTGAGAATGTTGAAAGCTAACCAGTATTGCAAAATAGATCAATCTATTATGCAACATCATAATAGAGGCATACATTTACCCTTCAGTCCTATATCCTAGATGATCAAGAGAAAAATCTCCTTTTTTTAATTGATTTAGTTGAAAAAAAGATTCAACCTTCCAATACACAAAATGTCATTATAAAATCACAAAATTAATACATTTCATTATAAAATTACAACAATACTACATCCTTTGTAAACATTTTGACATATATCAATAAAGAAATATAGTATTTTAGAAAAATATGTTACATTTCAATACCATTTCTTTGGCATTAGTCTACTCTTGCTTAAAATCTGATAAATAATTCACAATAGCCAATTTCAACGATGTTTGGTGTCCATTGTATAAACTTTTCCACATAATTTCAGTTGTTAGCAATTGGTAATCAGCGAAAAAACAATAGAAGTACAACCTCCGTTCCTCTACTAAGGCAGGGCAGTCAGTTAATAGATGTTTCAGTCTTTCATGCTGTTCTGATCTCAAACAAAATCTGCACAAATTTGATGCTCTAGTTATCAATTTACGCGTTGCCAGCAAATCCCTTGTATGCCACAAATTTAGCCGAAATCTCAAAAACTGATTTCTGTAACTTGCTACCGAAATCTCAAAAATTGATTTCTGTAACTTGCTACCGGAAATTTGACTAAATCTAGTTCCGGTGACTGTCATTTTTTTGGTAATGAACTATGTTCTCGTAAAAGCTGGCGTTGTATAGATTCTTCTCTCCTAGTAATCCAATCAGCCTGCCATAATTTAGTTTTCGCTCTGTTTGGATTAAGTTTCAACAAATCTTCTAATATATCAGCTGCTAACATACATTCTTGTACCTTCTTTCTCTCCACATTCATAATATAATGAGTTGTTGAGTTAATATATTTATATATATATTATCTAAATATATATATTTAGATAAAATATTCATTAAAGAATTTGGCAAGACATTAAACACTTCTTATAAAGGGAGCACATTCTCCACATGTACATGCCATATAACGATAATAAACCAAGTTAATATCTTATGACATACACAGAGACACTCTTCGGCAGGTTCAAGACTCTCTTCCAAAATAAGCCCTCGATCTGTAACCAACATTTTTTGCTGCGCCATGATCTTGTTTCAGATCCATAAGTAATGATGGAAACTATCTTCTGCTTATAAAAAGTAAGCAATGGAATTACTGACAATCTGCCATACTTACCATTTAAAATACACGCTTGGAGGTCGCTGTTTTCATATTTCTATATAGGTCCAGCAAATAAGGTTGGTCAGATCTATGATTATTGGTATTAAGATCCAAATATTTGTACTCATTAACAATTTGCAGATCTTTCTCTCAGAGAGACCATATGAACTGTATCTTCTTCAGTTATTGTTTTGTCGCAATTATCAATACTTTAGATTTCATCAAATTAATTGTCAACAAATTTAATTCGGTATACCTCTAAAGCTGTGTCAAAAGTAATTGCAGACCTCTTGGGGTCTTTGCCATTAACACCAAATCATTAGCGTAGAATAACCAAGCAATCCCTCTGTGATCTACTCTAGGAGAGTCAGAAGCAGTGTCAGTAAAATAATGCTTCATATCCACGATAAAAAAGTGAAAAAGCGTTGATGCAAGCAGACAACCCTGCTTCAACCCCCGAAAGGTGGCAATGGGGGCTGACAACCTACCGTCTAGTGTCAGGCGTAACTGGATACTTATGTTGTAATGAAATTGGTGAATCCAATGATGCAAGTTAGGTGGACATGCTGCCTTTATTACGTTGGTTTTAATTAAGTCTCTTGAAACAGAATCAAACGCAGTTTGAACATCTACAAACGCTAAGTACAGTGGTTGCCCCCTTTGCCACTCATGAGATTTTATGGCATGAAGTGTCATCAAGTTAACTGCAGTTCCTAACCCTGGAACAAAACCCATCTGGAATTGATTTTGTAGATTAGTTGTTTGAATCCAGAGATTAAAATCTTTTAGGATTAATCGGGCAAACGATTTACCTGGGACATATACCACCGGCCTATAGTTCTCCGGAAGTTGACGGTCTCCTTTTTTATAAATAGGGACAATGATAGATTTTTGCCAGGATGGCAGAATTTGGCGAGCATGAATTATCTGGGAAAAGATGCTAAACAAAATGTTTGCCCAAGCTTCTAGATGTAACCCGAGTGTTGCATTAAAGAAACTGTCAGGGTCCAGTGCTCTAGATGATATACCTTCAGTATGCGGGCAAGGTAAGGGAGTAGCAGCATATAAGGTTGCATAGAATGTTTTCCCACACTTCCTCTGGCACTGCATTCATCTGCATTGGTGTTTGAAAATTATTATTCGCCTTGTTCATAAGGACAAGCTGCTCCTGGTAAGTATGAGGAGGGGAAAAAAGCACAAAGATAAGGAAGGTGGGGGATCTGATAGAACCTCCTCCCATAAGGGCCACAAAAAGCACAAGGGAAAGTCACATGAGAATGTTCAGAATAGTGGGAATCATCCTCCCAAGCATAGACCTGGTTACAGTAAGCCTCCCTATGTCCCAAGACACAGTGGATCTTGTGTGGTTTGTGGAGCAAGTGACCACGTGGAGGGGGACCCCAGATGTAAGGTCAAAACCTCGGGGGTCCACTCTGAGTCTGGCCTTCCCCTTTTATGAGGAAGAAATGATCACAGGGGCATCCGTCTCTTCAGACTCCTTCCCCAGTGTTACGCTCAACTTGTCTCTGCGGGGGCGTTGGCCCGGTTGGTCCTCCCGGGGCTGTTAGAACTCTTCCCCTAGACCACAGGCTCAGGACAGTCTCACTGGGGTCTGCTCCTACGTGGGAAGGGAACAGGCGATAAGCTGAGGGTTGCCGCAGTAGTGTGCTGCATCCCCTCCCGACCCTTCCCCAGTTTGTGTACCCCTGTGGATGGTTATGCCGGGGGAGGGCTCACCTGGTAATTAGTAATGATGGACTCTCCGTCCTGCTCTTCTTACAGGGGCGTGGTTCTTCTGTGGGCCAGTTACTTCACTGATCCACTGTGAGGACTGGCCCAGTCCAGCTGTGGCATAGTCCTGTCTGTTGGCTGCTCTTCCTGCTGTGTCCCTTCAATGTTCTCCTTGTCGTTTGTTCGGTAAGTAATGTTCCGTGTTGTTCGTCCTTCCGTGTTGACTTTAATTGTCTTTGTTGTCCATGTTTTCTGTGTTGACTTTACTAGTCTTTGTTGCCTGTGTTTTCCGTGTTGACTTTAATAATCTTTGTTGTCCGTGTTGACTTTAATAGTCCTTATTGTCTGTGTATTGACGTTATTCCTTTCTTGTCATCCTCTCTCTCTCTCTCTCTCTCTCTCTCTCTCTCTCTCTCTCAGGTGACGATGCGACTCTGAAACTGCTGCGACTCTGAAACTGCTGTTAGTATGCAGAACCGGGCCGTGGTATGCCGCAATGGAGCCACGGTATGCAGAAGTCACGAGTAACAGGTATGCAGAGTTACAAGTGGGAGCGCGAATAAACTGGGCGCTCGCGTGCTTTCTGAAATGCAGTGTTCTAACCTTTCTCCCTTTTCTTCTCTTGCAGCGGTCGCGCTGAGGTGTCAGTTCTGTGGGTAAGTATTGCTGGATTCCTGGTTCCTTTAGCAGACTGGGATCACAGTGAGAGTCACGTTGCTAGAGCAAAGTAACGCGAAGCACGGACCAGTGTAAGGGCAGGGTTTATATAGCCCCAGGCTGTTTAGCCACGCCATTCAGCTTACCTTACCACACCCTGACACTCCCAATGCTTAGTGCACGTACAGATGAGGCCTGGAAGCTGGATGAGCCCGATGCTGCCCACTGTTAGTCTTTCTCATGAGCCTGGCCCTCCAGAGGCGCCAGGACAAAGTCCAACTGGCTCTATTGTGCATCCCACAGAGTTTTGGTTTTGTCCCAAAGAGCTCCCCAAATGGGAACGGCTGGACATCTGTGCTCCTGACTGGGTGACCATGACACCAGTGGGGTAAAGTCTGAAGTAGTCTTAGTATCCCTGGGAGCCTAGAGTCTCAGAGACTTATGCTAGTATTCTAGATAATACCAAGCACTTCTTTAAGGACAGTGTGCTAATCAATGGAGTAAACACTCTTGCCCTTAAGGATAGTGGCGCCAGTAGAACTGTGGTGGATTCATCACTTGATACCCACCAAGTTAGCTGAAGGCCCCCCTCTCAAGTTCTCAGTAATGCCTGTAAATCTAACCATTAATGGTACACTAATAAGGATTCCTGCGAATATACAGAGGCAAGTCCCTGGAAAGGTTCTGCTGTGAAATGACCTCAGAGACTTTTGTCTTGTGGGGGGGCACAGCAGAAAGACCACGCACAAGGTCACAAACAAGTCCAAGACTGAGCCAAAGTCAAAGGGGAAACCCAAGGCTAAGGAAGTCAAGAAACTCAGAAGAGGGAAAGAAAATATTCCCCCTAACTCACCTACCACTGAGGTGGAGGTAGTTGGCCAAGCACCTGAACCTGACGAGGAAGAGGTGCTGCCTGAAATTGAATTAACCCACATGACCATCCACGCCATCAACACCAGCAAAACAGAGCTCCTCTCTGCCCCTCTCAGACTTGAGCCGGATCTCCTCAAGTTGCGGAAGCTCCTGAAGACCTTCCTTTTCGCTTCTTCCTCCCCCTCCTTCTCCCCTGTTCATTTCCACTCTGCCTGAGACTGGTGACTGGGTCTCTCAGAGTCTCATGGGGTGCCAGGTTATGATTATTTATTATTAATTTGTAATGCGCCTTTATACAAGCGTTTCGAAGCGCAGCAAGGCAGGAGGGGGGAGGGGGACATGAAGAGGGAAAGTGGCGATCCTAATAGCCCTTGTGACATTCAGATTGTGCAAGTGCAGTAGTGAGAAGTGCATGGGGGAAGGGAGGTGGGGAAGTGCAGGAACTGGGTGGATGGTCCCATGAGAAGGAGAGTGCCAGGGAGGCGAGGTGTACAGTGCCAGGGGGGAGAAGAGAATAAGGGGGTTGGGGTTCACAATTAAGTGCAATTAAAATGGGCTGGAAGGTTACAAGGGGTGAAGCCAACCAACAAATTGTAGGCGGGTGGGGGGCGTGAGGGCAAGTGCAGGATGAGGATAGGGAGGGGCGGGATGGAAAAAAACAAATGGGGAGGTAAAACAGACAACGCTTGGAGCTCATTCGCCTGTCCCGTGGAAGGGTTAGCCACCAGAAAAAAATCCCCTTAAGGATGAGTAACCGAATAGAACAGGAATGAAGGGGCTCAAACTGAGCACCCATAAGAAATGTTACTAAATTCAAATCCCATTCCAGAACCACAAACTGACAGGGTGGAAACTTGTTACATTTCAAAAAAGGTCGCAGGCGCTCCTCTCCAGAAAGAACATGGCATGATAACCTGTTCTGAGATGAGAGCTTGCAGCACACGCTTTTTGCTCACTGTACCTTTCACAGATGGGAAATATCTATGTGCATATCAGTCTTTGTCCCGCCCACATGGGCAGTACAGCACCGAAATGCTATGGCAATTCCTCTGTGAACAAGAGTACAAAAAGCAACCCCATACAAGTGTTTCAGCCTTGTTGGGCCTCATCAGTGAGGTGAAGCTTTGTCTCTCTGAGCACAGTGAGCAGGGAGTCCACGTCTGGTTGCCCCCAGGTAACTCAGGGTGACCAACCCCAAGTCCCTTGCAAATATTTCAAAAAAGGTAGCAGGCGCTCCTCTCCAGAAAGGACATGGCATGATAACCTGTTCTGAGATGGAAACTGGTTACACAAACCCTGCAAGAACTGCATAACAGTGGGGATTGTGAAAAACTCGCTCTGTTCTGGGGACCTCTTGAACAACAAAATAGCGGCGGGGTAACCCTTTACAATGCCAATCTGCGGGCTGCTTGGGCCAAAGAAAGCAGAAAATCCAACACAGGGGTTAGAAGACAAGATAAAGGATCCAGGTCTCTCTTCCGACACCAAACAGAACATTTATGGCACCTGTAGGCATAAATGGATTTCGTAGCCGGTCTCTGAGCTAAAAGAAGCATATTAAGGATACTGGACGTCCGACAAGTCCCGCTCCTTGTACCTCAGCCTCTCAGTAGCCAAGCGTGAAGGTTCCACTCCCCTCAGAAGGCACCAGGGAGGGCGGATGGACATGTCCAGCAACTCTGGATACCACGTTCTTCAGGCCCAGTCCAGAGTGATCAGGATCATTGTGGTTCCAAACAGGCGCAACCTTCTGAGAACCAGGGGAATGACAGGGATCGACGGGAACGCATAAAAGAGGTTGAAAGTCCCCCAGAGCTCCCTGATGAGGAAATTCCCTGGAGCTGAACAACTCACACTTCCCGTTTACAATGGAAGTGAGGAGGTCCAGTTGAGTTTCCCAAAAAGAGAAGATCTCCTCAAGAACTTCCTGACAGAGCTCCCACTCATGGGTGGCCAAGGTCTGTCTGCTCAAGGCATCTGGTGCGTCATTCTCTCGTCCAGCCAGATGAGCCGCCGTCAGAGAGACACCATTCCCCAGAGCTCAGAACAACAGTAACATTGCTTCTCTGCATAGATGCAAGAACCCCACACCCTCTCATTGGTTGAGGTAAGGCATGGCCTCCATGTTGTCTGTTAAGATCAGCACAGTTTTGGGTTTCAGAGAGCAGAGCAAAGCGACCAGGTCTAGCATGATCGCTCTCAGCTCCAGCAAGTTGGTGTGTTTCCGAGACTCAGCGGTAGACCATAGTCCGCTCATCGTTAAGGCTGACAGAGGAGCGCCTCAACCAGTCAGATATGCGTGCGTGACCACTGTCACCTGGGGCCAAAGCTGGCAAAATACAGCGCCTCTCAGATGATCCCATTTATTTTCAGTGCTACTCGATTTTACGAGCGATATATCTGCCTCAGCCATTACAGCTTTACTCATCCTTTGTTTGTCAATCACATGACATCATTGATTCATTGAGCTGTGTAGTCTCACGGCCCTCCATTAGGGGTTTTAGGATTTCCATGACTATAGCTGTGCGCGCCTTGAAGACGACCTGTGTGTCGAAACACGTGTCGGCTGTTCATGATTCAATTAAAACATCGCAATAATTATTGTTTTGATTTATTGTAATAGTGTAAAGCGCACTACCACCCAATCTCTTATCAAAAAATTCCTTTCAGCAAGTTGTCTCGCATTGCCCACCACACGAGATCCTGAACCACCTGATTTGAGACATGTAAAAGGTCCGACATGTGTCCTTAAACTGTGACCAATGGCAACAGAGAAGTCACTGAAGCGATCTCATGCGCAGCCTCGCCTCCGGTGCCACTAGGATGCAGGAGGTCCAGAAGGCACAGGAAAGCCAAGGCGGGGACATGTTCCTGGCTTTGGAGGACATTGACCTTCCGTAATATGTTCGCCACCCGGTCCTCAGGTGGGAAAGCCCTGCCCCGGCAAGTGTGCAAGACTGCCCCAATGAACCGGAGAGACAGGGATGGCAAAACCTGAGAATTTCTGCACTAAACCGGAGGAGCGAGGTTGGACAAGCCAGTCATTCAGGTAGGGAAAGACATAAACCCCCTCCCTCCGGAGGTGAGCTTGCTACTGCTGCCAGCAGCTTGGTGAAAACCCTGGGGAGCGAGGAAAGACCGAATGGCAAGACCTTGAACTGGTAACATTTTTGATCTACCACAAACCTTAGGTACATCCTGTGCTTTAGATGAATCAGCACATGTAAGTAGGCATGCTGAAGGTCCAGGGAAACCAACCAGTCCTGCAGATCAAGGGCTTGCAGAATCTGGGCTAGAGTAACCCTCTTGAACTTGTCCTTATGTAGGAACAAGCTCTGCAGCCGCTGATCCAGAATGGGGCACAAGCTTCGATCCTTCTTTGGCACCAGCAAATATGTGGAGTACCCTGCCCTTCCCTCGTTCTTAGTGCAGAGCTAGATTGATCATGCATTTTGACAGAAGCTAATGGACCTCCAGAGAGAAAGGGATGGCCAGAGTGTTGTGGTCCGGGGGAGTGATAAACAAATGGAAGGCAATATCCGTGTTCGATGACCAGTGCAGCCAAAGCGTCGGACGTGGTCTTTAACCATTCCGGGCTGATCAAGGAAAGAGCCCCCGCCCGACCACCTGGTGATGACTGGCAAAACCAGTCACTCAGGTTTGGCATGCAGCGGGGACAGCAGCACCAACAAAGCATGCTGGGTACTCCTTCCTCTGCCTCGCAGCAATCGCCTGCCTTGCCATCTTCCCGGGGCAGACTGACCACAGCACCTCAGAGCAAAGGCAGGAAAAGAGCAAAAGCCCCTATCCTGATACAACGGCTGTGCAGTAGGCTGCTGCACCTCTAGCCCCAAGGACTTAGCAATCGCCTTAGACAACTGGACCTTCTGGAGGGCGTCGTCAACCTTAGCTCCCAAAAGGTTCTGGCCATTGAAAGGCAAGTTCAACAGCCTGATCTAGACATCGGCCACAAACCCTGATGTCCTCAAACACTAGTGGCACCGGACTACGATCTTAGTGGCCATGGAGCTGCCCATATAGTCCACTGTGCCAAGTTCTGACTGCAGCATCTGGCTTGCCGCCTCCTTGCTGACAGACAGCAAGGACAGGAAACTGCCCATCATCTCTCCTTCCAGGACATACTCAGCAGCATTGGCCACCGCCATCCAAAGGCCAAAGGAGAACTTTGCAAGGGCGCAAGAGGCATTCACTGCCCGCAGTGCAAGACTGCCCGATGCAAACACCTTCTTGCCCCATGCATTGAACCTCTTACTCTCTCTGTCCGGTGGAAGGGACAAGAAGGTAGAAGTCTTAAGGCTAGCCACCTTGCCTGAACCACCAAGCTTTCAGGCGAAGCATGGGAGGAAAGAAGCAGGGTCCGATGGAGCAGGACGGTACCTTCCTCGCCAGATCCCTGTCCACTGCCGTAACAGAGGCAGGGTTCTCCCACACTTCCAATACGGCGGCCTCCACTGCCACACTGAAGGAAAGGAGCATCTCTTTTTTGGGGGCATTGTCCAAAATACTGCAAAGTTCGTACTGAAACTTGGACCTGAATTGACAGATAGCCCCAGAGTACTGCCCACCTTAGCCATCAAGCACTGGAAGGCAGCCTGAAGCTTTTCTGGGGTGGGAGCTGGCAAATTGTTATTCTCTAGGGAGGTGCAAGCCCACTGCCCCCCTGCAGGTCCATCACGTCCTCGCCTTCCTCGTAGAATTCTTCCGGGAAGTCCTTCACCTCCTTCGAACCCATAAATTCCGGACTAAAGGGGACCTGGTTGCCATCTTCAACATATGTTGTACATCTTTGACATGAAGGCGTCCCTAGGGAGTGGGACATATCCCGCCGTGCCGACTGAGGTCGCAGCTCTTGAAGGTGGGGCCTGTTGGCACAGAGAGACCTCTGTCTCTGTCTGGTCCAGGCCTGAGCGCTTAGCCGTGCAGCAGTGGTCCCCAGAGGGTACCCTGCAGGTCGCAACAGACACTGTGGGACCCTGAGGTGCCGTAGCCGAAGTGGACGGCGCCTGTGCCTCAGGTGCCGAGGCCGGAGCCGCCAGCATCTTGGCGAAGATGTCCAACATCTTCAGGCAGAAGTTTTTCCATTCCTCTGGCGTGGAGGATTGGGTTGAAAAAGGTGCCTGCACCGGATGCTCAGGCGACTCCCTGCAGCAGTGCTCCTCTTCTACGAGGAAGACTAATGTTGGTGTGAGGACTCACTCGGGGAGTGGGAGCTCTTCCTATCGTGCTGCTTCTTTTCATTTTCTTTCTGCGTAGCCACTTGCTTTTTGGAGTGTCGTTCTGCACCGTGCAACCAAGACCGCAGAGCCTCACCCTTTGCCTTGTGGACAAATTTGACGATCTTCACCACCCTCACCTGGGCCTTCGGCTGCATGGACTGGCATAACCTGCAATCTTGGGTGTCATGTTCCTGCCCAAGCAATATAAACAAACATTTGGTGCAGATCCAAGACTGAAATCTGCTGGCCACAGTAAGCACAAAGCTTAAAGCCTGAGGCCTTCAACGGTGTAGGAATGGCGTAAGAAAAAATAGGTAAGCTTGATGAGTGTGTTCCGATCAGCGAACAGAGTGTGCGGAAAAAAGGAACTGAGGTCATGGGGTGCAGCGATGCTATATATACGGACCCCAACGTCATGTCCGGCGTGGGCTGCGCCGAGGCGTAAGGTGAAGCCATGATGCGCCCCCTGGCCACAGAAACGTTTCCGGAGAATAGCTGCGCTGGGATAGATATACCATAGATGCAGAATCCGTGGGAGGAAAGAATCCATTAGAAAATCTGTATCTGTGTTCAAGCCATGAGTGGTGGCCATTAATTGTTGTATGCAGATTATTTCTTGATGTCTAATGCATAAGACTACATAGCTGCCACTTAAGCCTGCTTTAACGTATCAATTGCCTTAGGCATAGGCTCTTTAGAGAGGTGTTTAGGTCATTTCCATTCGGCACTTTACTCAATCTTTATCTCAGACTTTCTGATTGTACAGAGGACCATATATTCTCATGCAATGCATACATAATCAGATGATCTTCCATTGTGGTCTCGCCAGGAGACCACAATGGAAGATCCCTGGCAGCCCTCTCCGAAACCTAAAGAGGATTCAACATCTCACTGCAAATTGACTGCAGAGCAGCCACTGAAGAGAACGCAATCTCAAGCTTCCGGCACAAGAGAAATGCAGGATGTCAGGAGGCAGAGAAGGTGTAGAAAAATTTAGGCTTGTAGCATGGGTTCTGGAAGAAAGATGTTACTGACTCTGTCCTCAGGGGGCAGAGTGGGTGAGAAGCCTTCCCCACCGAAGTGCCCAGGACTGCCCCAATGAACTGGTGTCAGCTAAGACTTTTGGACATTCAGGGAGAAGCCCAAACCATGCAGTAAAGAAGAGGTGACCTTGAAGTGTGTTGATGCCTGTTCTGGCAAGAGGCACCGAAGGAGCCAGTTGTCTTGGTAAGGGGAAGTGGTAACTCTGCCCATCACAAGAATGTATACCATATACCATTCTTTCATCGACTGCAATTTTTTCAATGGGTTTTTTAACAAACATGTTTCACCCAAAAAACCCTTTGAAAAATATAGGGGGTAGGGCTTATAAAGGGTTGGGGGGTTGGGAATAGTAATAAATCAATAGGGGAGGTGGGATTTAGGGGGTGGGGGGAAGAAGAGACATGTGGACTGCCAAAAATTGAAATGTAATGTTTTTTTCAGCGAACATTTTTGGAAAAAAAACCTGTAAAAAAAAAGCCGTAGATGAAAGAACATAGAACCCACGAGATGTGCCGCAACCACTGCTATCATCCTGGTGAAAACGCTGAGGCAAAGGTCAGCCCTAAGGGAAGCATGTTGAACGGATAATGAACCCCACACACTTCCTGTGCTTCAGGTGGCTCAGCATATGAAAATAAGCAACCTGGCTGTTCAGCAACACCAACCATCTCTGGCTCTGCAGAATCCGTGGAAGGAAAGAATCAATTAGAAAATCTATATCCGTGTTCAAGCCATGAGTTGTGGTCATTAATTGTTGTATGCAGATTATTTCTTGATGTCTAATGCATAAGACTACATAGCTGCCACTTAAACCTGCTTTAATATATCAATTCCCTTAGGCATAATCCCTTTAGAGAGGTTTTTAGGCCATTCCCATTAGGCACTTTGCTCAATCTTTATCTCTGACTTTTTGATTGTACAGAGGACCATATAGTCTCATGCAATGAATACATAATCAGATGATCAAAGCGTAAATTGCTAAATAGACCTGGAGAAGATGTATCTATTGCATGTCAGAAGGCAATTCAAGACAAAGGAGGTCAACAAGTTAGAAATTCAAAAACGAGAACATGTTTTCCAGCACAGATGTGTATTAGAACTGCTCACAAAGCAACAAACATACTAAACAGCTGTTAATTTAAAAATATGTAATCTCTTTATTGATAATTTACATTAAAAAAAAAGAATCTATGTCACGCAGCACACTATTGTTCACAATTGTTCAGATGTAGTAGTTATCATTTAGGCCATGGAATACACCTGGAATAGAAGAAATAACATTTAGGTAAAACCAATGACCAATTTCCAAATACACAAGTAGTTGAGATGCTTTGAGCTTTACTTTTAAATATGGACTTGTTTTACGATGAAACGCAATACCAAAACATTGTAACATTATAGAACAGCACCTTCCATTTTCTTGTATTTAGTTGTATATTAACTGATGTCCTCCTGCTGACAACTTAAGTAATTTCAATGTGTCAATGTGTTTGATGTTTTGTACCACAGCAGTTAGGCAGATGCTTCACTAAACACTCTTTAAATGTACACTGTGCTTTTCTCTTGGCTACCTAATCTTCTCAGACATTCACAACTCTTTCCACTACAAGTGCAATCATGAGACATACTAACATTCAAAAACCAAGCCATGAGTCCTTCGAACCATTATTATGCTGGTTTGGTGACAATACCTCGACCATACATCCAGCAATGAAAACTCATTTTAATCTCAATTGACATTGCTGAGAGATAATTTGTAAATAAAAAGGAAATGCAGGGCAAAATCTGTATTAAATTTATCTTCATGAGAGTTCAGTGTGCATTGTGAGGGTGTAAGGTGCACACTGCCCGGCAGCCATTTTACCAATACTTATAAGGGGGGTTTGGAGGACTCATACTGAGCAGCTATTGAAGCAGAAGTTTGTATATTGGGACTGTAGTAAGTATAAACACAATGTGTAACATAAAGACTGCTATTTATTTTACTAAGATCAGGAAAAATAATTAAAAAACAACTTTAAATGCAGAGTGTAATTTGACAGAAGGAAACCATACTTACTGGTAATGTTATTTCTACGGATTCTCCTCCAGCAGATTCATCATCTACATAGATATGCTCGAGAGCCAGATGTTTTCTTAAACTTTTATCTGGGGGCACAGTATAACTCGATGGCCTTCACTCTTGGTCACCGGCTTCCTCGGTTCCAGACATGGTATTGTCTTCATATATGTTAAGCAAACTAAGCCCCATTACCTCAACACACCTCACACTCCCCCACCTGAGGGAGGCAGCTGACGTCAGCACACCTCCCACTCCCCCACCTGAGGGAAGCAGCATTTCTAAGACAAATGAAAACTCAAACGTTTTTAGTTTGCTTTTTCCTTTGGAAACAAATCCCTTTTGCTTTCCAGAAGAGGTGAGGGCTAGGAGGGCAATGAAGAATCTACAGGAGGAAAATCCATAGAAAGAACATTAGTGATCAATAATGTTTCCTTCGAATGGATTGCATCCTCCAATAAACTCCCCATCACGATAGACTCCCAAAGCAGTGCTGACAGCAGGAGGAGGGCAGAAAGTGAAAGCGTCACAGCAAACAATTCTCCAAAATCTCTCTACCAAAGCAGGCATCTCAACCTGCCAACAGCTCCATACAACGTTTTAAAAGGAGAAATTACTATACTGTAATGTTCTTTCTATAGATTCTTCTCCCGCAGATTCCTCATCATGATAGATATCCATCATCCAGCTCTGCTGTTTGGAAACTTTTCAGCAGGGGGCGCAGTGGACCTCGACTCTGCCGTCGATCAGTCTTGTCTGGCTCTCGATTGTCGGCTCTGGATCCGGACATCAGGCATCTTATATATACCATGTCATTACACCCCAGGCCTCAGTTCCTCCAAATTATTCCCCTTGCGATTAAACGCTGCAGAAGAAAAACCACAGGAGGAGGCTAACCAGCCATTAAAACATTAACAAGGGTACACCCCAACAGGGTGAACCCACAACAATGTTTTTTGTAAAGACAGAAACGGCCATCACCAGATGCCTTCTTGTTTGGACAGAAGCGACAACAAACAGAACTTTCTGAGCGGGGATGAATGGGAGGGTCGATGAGGAATGTGCAGGAGAAGAATCCATAGAAAGAACATTACGGTAAGGTAATTTCTCCTTCAATGGATTGCATTTCTCCCGCAGATTCCTCATCATGATAAACTCCCCAAGCAGTTAGGATAATGGAGGAGGGCAGAAAGATTTAAACCAGTAGATTCTGTAGAACTGCCCTACCAAACCTAGCATCAGCTCCCTGTGCCACATCCAAGGCGTAGTGTTTGGTGAAGGTATGTAAGGATGACCAAGTGGCTGCCCGGCAAATATTCCTAACAGGGACCCCTCTCTGGAGGCCCGTAGAGGCTGAGACCCCTCTGGTCGAGTGGGCCCTGATGCCCGCTGGAAGTTCCTTGCCTGCCGAATGGTAACACTCGGATATGCACAAGATAATCCACCGTGACAGGGTTTGTTTAGTGATGGCAAGGCCTTTTCTAGACAAGGAATGGGCTACAAACAACTGGTCCGATTTCCTAAACTCAGATGTACGAGCGACATAGAAGCTTAACGCACTCTTGGTATCAAGGCAGTGGAACTGCTCTTCCTCCTTTGAGGGATGCAGAGAAGGGTACAAGACAGGTAAATCAACAGACTGGGACAGAGGACATTCAGAAACCACCATAGGAAGGAATCCGGACCTGACTTTAAGAGAGACTTTTTCACGAAAGAACTTCAGGAATGGGGGTTTGCAGCACAAGGCTTGCAGTTCGCTAACCCTCCAGGCAGATGGGATCTCAGCCAAAAAGGCTGTCTTAGGGACAACAGCCGCAAAGAACATGAATGCATAGCCTCAAACGGAGCCGCCATCACGTAGGCCAGATTAAGATCTCAATCTGGGACAACAAAGGGAGTTTGCAGAAACTTTTTGAGAAGGCCCTTCAGGAACTGGGCCATGAACGGAATGGTGAAAAATGAACCTTGGTCTGTGGACCTCTTGAACACAGACAGGGCTGCCAAATACCCTTTTACTGTGGCAACTTGAAGGACTGAAGAGGCCAATGACAGAAAGAAATCCATCACTGTGGTGGCAGGGCAAGAGATAGGGTTCGTCTCGGGTTCCCTGACCCATGCCTCAAATCTTCTCTACCTGCACGCATACAGAGATCTAGTAGAAGGTCCGTGTGCAGCCAGCAATACCTCAAGCACCTCCTCTGAGAGGTCCCAGTCAACATACCTCATCCTCTCATGCATGCAAGGATGGAGCACACAACCCTCCGTCTGGGTTAGGAGATCCAGACGCTGTGGCAACCAGTGAGGTAGACAGATGGTCAGATCCAGGAGATCGGAATACCATGTTCTCCTCGCACAATCCGGGGTGAACAAGATCATGGATGCTCGAAATCTCTTCAACCTCCTGAGAACCCAAGGAATGATGGCAATCGGAGGGAAGGCATAATGGAAAGAAAGGTCCAATCTACCCGAAACATGTCCCGCAGTGCACCGTTCGGTGCAAATTACCTCAAGCAAAACTGTTCACACTTCCTGTTGGTTTCTGTGAACAGATCCACTGCTGGGGTACCCCAAAGAGCGAAGACCTCCTCTAGGACATCTTGGCACACTTCCCGCTCATGTGAGACCATGCTCTGCCTGCTCACAGCCTTCGCCAAGGTATTCTTTGTCCCCGCCAGATGAACTGCCGAGACAGAGATTTGGTTCCCTCTCAACCAGAACCACAGTTGAATTGCCTCTGTGCAGAGTGGGTGGTAGTGCATGCCACCCTGCTTGTTGAGGTAATGCATGGCCACTGCGTTGGATGTCAAGACGAGGACATGCTTCCCTGTGAGAGACGGGGCAAAGGCCCCCAGAGCTAACCTGATGGCCCTCAACTCCAGCCTGTTGATATGCCACTTGGCTTCTGATGGAGAACCGAGGCCGCTCACCTGCAAATCCTAGCAGAGGGCACCCCAACGCTTCAGGGACGCGTCTATGACCACTCGAGCCTGGGGCCAAGGGGGCCAGAAGGGTTCCCCTGCCAACAGATTTCTGCATTTGTGCCACCAGCCGAGTTCGCAGACTACTTGGCTGGACACCAAAAGGCGATCCCTGAGAGCTCCCAGATACTGAGACCACTGGTCCCTCAGGAGCCACTGAAGGGATCTCATATGCAGTTTGGTTTCTGGCACTAGAAAAATACAGGAAGCCATGAGACCCAAGAAGCAGAGGAAGCCAAAATTATTATTATTATCAAGGATGCGCTGGAAGAGTGGCGTGGTTCTGAAACAACTATAACATTTGTGCAATGTTGCTGACTCTCACCTCGGGAGGAAAAGCCTTCCCTACCAGGGTGTTTAGGACTGCTCCGATCAACTGGAGCTGCTGAACTGGCGTCAGATGGGACTTCTTCAAGTTGAGGGAGAAGCCCAGCCTGTGCAGTAGTAGGCAGGTGTCTTCTAGATGAGACAAGACTTGCCCCGCCGACTTCACTCGGATCAGCCAGTCATCCAGGGGAAATTCATGGGCCCCGGATCTCCTGAGGTGAGCTGCAACTACGGCCATGAGCTTGGTGAAGACCCTTGGCAGGGAGGTCAACCAAAAGGGAAGCACTTTAAACTTATAGTGCCTGTTGCCACTGAGGAACCTTAGGAACTTCCCATGCTTTTGGTGTATCGGCACATGGAAATAAGCGTCCTGTAGCGCTATAGACACCAGCCAGTCCTAGAGTTCGAGAGCGTGGAGAATCTCTCTCAAAGTCACCATACTGAATTTGTCGTTCCTGAGGAACTTGTTCAAGGCGCTTAGGTTCAGGATGGGACAGAGACCTCCTCCCTTCTTGGGTACCATGGAGTAACTGGAATTCCAACCCGAACCTGTCTGATGGCGAGGTACCTCTTCCAAGGCACCCTTCGACAACAGGGCTCTCAGTTCTTCCTACAGTTCCTGTCCCGGTTGTACTGGGGGAGGTGGAGGTTTGTCTGGAGGCCTCTTTAGGAAAGGCAAACAATAGCCACACTGAATCAACTGCAGGGCCCAGGCATCAGATGTTATTTCCTGCCACTGGGGCCAATGTCCTGCCAACCGTCCACCAGCCGGTGCATTGTGGGAGGGGAAATCAAAGCGGCTTAGAGGACGCGGGCAACCCCAACGCTGCTGCTGCTTTGTTGGCCCCCAAGAGTCCCCTCTGCCCCTTCCAAGGTGCGAGAATAGCCTCTGCCCTTGCCCGGCTTGCGGGAGCTGCGTCTTCCTGCCATAGGGCACATAACATCTATAGCTGCTGCCCCTGAACATGAAGCTGAAGGCAGGTTTGGCCAGCTTCACCGCTAAGACCAAAGATTTAGCAGCCAATTTTGACTCCTTGAATTTCTCCAAAGATTCCTCTGTTTTGGACATATGGAGAGAAGCCAGAGGTTTTAAGATATGCTTGTCGTCTCATCACAACTGCTGAACCTATTGCTCTGCCAAATAGTCTGCTACATCCAGGCCTGTTTGTAATGACTGTTTGGATACCTCCTTCCCATGTCCCGCATAGCACCCTCAGGGACATATTCAGCAGCATGTTCCACTGCCTTCCATAAGCCAAATGAGTATTTGGCAAAACTACATGCCACATTAGTGGCTTTGAGCGCCATGCTAAACGAAGTAAACACCTTCCTGGCCAAAGCGTCACATTTTTTCCCCTCTCTGTCCATTGCCACAAAAAGAACAATTGGAGGGGTTTCCCAAAGGTTAACAATCTCCAAATGGGCCTCCGAGCACACCTCCCACTTGTGGGAGACTGAGCTGTGCCTGCTCAGGATTTCCGTCACCACATTTTCTGCTCCGGTTACATGGCCTGCCGCGACCGAGATACAATTCTTCAGAACCCAGAACCAAGGCTGCATTGCCTCCTTGCACAGAGGCAGCGACCACACTCATGGCCACAGTATTGTTAGTCAAGATCAGGACATTCTTACCTTGAATGGAAGGCAAGAAAGCATCAGTGCCAGCCAGATGGCTCGCGCCTCCAAAACATTGATCTGCTGCAAGCCCTCTGCCCAGGACCAAAGTCGGATCTCATCTCGAGATCCCAGAGATAAACACCCCAGCCTTTCAGGGATGCATCATTGACAATCTTGGCCTATGTCCATTGTTGACAGAAAGGCTCCACTGCCTGCAGGGTCTCCTGGTGAGACCACAATGGAAGATCCATGGTAGCCCTCTCCGAAACCTAGAGAGGATTTGACATCTCACTGCAAATTGACTGCAGAGCAGCCACTGAAGAGAACGCAATCACAAGCTTCCGGCACAAGAGAAATGCAGGATGTCAGGAGGCAGAGAAGGTGTAGAAAAGCTTAGGCTTGTAGCATGGGTTCTGGAAGAAAGATGCTGCTAACTCTGTCCTTAAGGGGCGGAGTGGGTGAGAAGCCTTCCCCACCCAAGTGCCCAGGACTGCCCCAATGAACTGGTGTCAGCTAAGACTTTTGGACATTCAGGGAGAAGCCAAAACCATGCAGTGGAGAAGAGGTGACCTTGGAATGTGTTGACGCCTGTTCTGGCAAGCAGCACCGAAGGAGCCAGTCGTCTTGGTAAGGGGAAGATGTAATTCTGCCCATCACAAGACCGTATACCATATACCATTCTTTCATCGACTGCAATTTTTTTGATGGGTTTTTTAACAAAAATGTTTCACCCAAACAAACCTTTGAAAAATATAGGGGGTTAGGGGGAGGGCTTATAAAGGGTTGGCGGGTTGGGGATAGTAAAAAAAAACAATAGGGGAGGTGGGATTTGGACTGCCAAAAATAGAAATTAGATTTTTTTTTTCTGCAAATATTTTTGGAAAAAAACCTGTCAAACAAATTGCCGTCGATGAAAGAACATAGAACCCACGTGACGTACCGCAACCACTGCCATCATCTTGGTGAAAACGCTGGGGCGAAGGTCAGCCCTCAGGGAAGCATGTTGAATGGATAATGAACCCCACAAACATCCTGTGCTTCAGGTGGCTCAGCATATGAAAATAAGCACCCTGGCGGTCCAGCAACACCAACCATCCCTGGCTCTGCAGAATATGGGGGTTCTCCTTTGGTTCAGTATCCTGAATATGTCCTCACTCGTGAACAAGCCCCTAGGGACAATGATGGGACCAAGTTCCCCCTCCTCCTTTGGGGCCAAAAAGAATCCACAGTACCATCCTGACCACTTCTCCAAGCACGGTACCAATAACAGGACCCCTTTGGCAAAAGAGAGGCTAACTACTCCAATAGCGCCGGCTCTGGGTCCTGGAAAGGAAGCAAAGGTGGTCAGTCCACGGGCTTCTTGAATAAAAGGAGGTAATATTTGTCCCAAACCAACTGAAGCAACGTGATCACCTGCCGTTCCTTGAAAAAGATTTTATATGATCCAGAATGGGGGAGGGAACCTCAAAAATGTTTCACAGTGGATGACACCGAAGCTAAAGAAGATTGGCCTTTGAAAGTGCCTCTCCTCCTACCAGGATGGAAGTACCTCTATGGGGTAGGCTTGGCCAAAGAAGACAGTCGTTCCATGTGTAAATACGTTAAGAGCACTAGAAACCTTAACCTTTAAAATCAAATGCAGAGGATGCAGCAAAATAAGTCTGATTCACAACCAGGCCATGTGACTTCGTTGTGACCTTGATACTCTTTGTACCTTTCCAGAGACTCATTTGCCTTGGGCTCAAGTAACCCAACAACATCAAAATGGATCACCTACACAATAACCATATCAAGGCCAGTCTGCAATGCCTGGCATGCCACCTGCTTCCTGTCGTTCACAATATCCACAAAACTGCCTCTAACATCCCCTAGCAAATAAGGCTAAGCCTCAGTGATGAACTGCCCATAGCATAAGCGCATACTTCTGCATGGCACAAGAGGAATTCACCACCTTCAGAGCCATACCCCCGGTTGCAAAGACCTTCTACGCAAACATGGTGATCTTCTTCCCATCCCTATAAAGGGGAAGAGCCAGGTTGGCTGTAGCTGCCGAAACAACAAGGCTCTCCAGAGAAGGTTGTCTCGATAAGAACGTATGATGACCGAAGTGGGACAGGATCAGAGAAGTGACCCTGTCAAGTGGGGATGGAAACCCAGCTCAACATGGGCCAGAGTCAAGAGGTGGAGCGGGAGGCCTGTCAATTAAACCCAGAGCCAGTCCTGGCCCTTAGGGGAAGGCAGCTGGTTTAGGGGGAAGGCAGCTGGGGGGATCTCAACCCTTGCAGCATCCCCTTTGTGCCTGCCTGCAAGTCAGCAGTACATCTTTGTCTTACAGCATGCCTCACCAATCAGATACTCGCCAGTCTGTCTGTTTTAGACATACCGGACAGGACTGCAATACAGTGAGGAAACGGACACCAGACTACTTTCCAACACCCCACCTTGCCAATATGTTGAATCTCACCAGCAGAAGCATCCCTCCCATAACCCTTGCAGGACGAGCGGCAGCACCAGAAGCATGGTTACCGGAGTGTGGAAGGGAACAACTTCCCCAGCACATGCACGGCTGCGAGAGAGATCGTGCAGAGATCTCTGGTACCAGCGGCAAGGACTTGCAGCCGGCAACAAAATCCCTAAACCACCAGCGACTAGATGGGGTTTCAGGACCGACCCCTGTGAGACAGTCGACTTACCCTGGAGGTACCAGGAATAGGCCTCCACCTCCCCAGAAACGAACATGGATAATCACCTTCCCAGGCCACCATAGAGGCTCTGCACCAGACCCGCACAGGTAAAAGGGGCAGAGTTTAGCCTCCTTTTTTGAGAATGTTCACTGCAAATCCATGTTCTAGGTGGGGAATACAGGGCCCAATTGGCCAGGGAGAGTGGCTCAATCCTCATCAGTGCATGGGTGTTAAAGCAGGGGACAGGAAGCAAGAATTGTGGGTTGTTCGGGTGAGGTCAGAGGAGGAGGCAGACCAAGAGACCAGTGAGAGGAAAGAGGAAGTGGCGGCCTGTGGAGGAGATTTGTGGAGAAAGTGAGGTATTGGTGTAGTGAGTGCAAACACTCTACAGGCTGAGTATGCATGACAGTGGGGCGAGTGTGTAGTGTAAGGGTGAGTAAGAAGGAGACTGACATAAAGGTGGCATAGTGGTTTGTAAAGACATTTATTCTTCGTGAAGAGAAAGAGAACAGCCTATCTGTCCCTATTGGCATGAGGGGATTCCCTACCTCAACTAAAGACTAAAAAGGATATGCCAGAATGTATAACTTAAGTGTCCAACATCTTGTGTCGAAATCCCTAGTTCTGTCCCTCACACTTATAACTAAAGTAGATGAGGTTAAACTGTTCATTGCCCAGGAGAATGGCTCCCTTCTCCTGGTTTTGTGCTCACAATTCAGTTTGAGAATTTAAATAGTTCTCACCAGGGGGAATGACTCCCTTCCGCTGGTTGAAAATGGCCTCAAACAAAAATAAAAAACAAAAAAACAACCACCCTTCTCCTCTTGGGTTGTTGATGTATCGGGGGAATGCCTGGAAGCTTGTTCTCACATCCGCCACTTCATATCAGGAGGATGACTCCCTCCTCCTTATGCGTCTCATTACAACTTGTCAGTTGCACTCGACCCAGAGGGAATGTCTCCCTTTCCCTGTAAGCTCCAGTGTCTCTTCTGTTCAATAGCATGTAAAGTTCCAAATGTGGTTGGGTCCCAGACCCAGGTTCTTCGTCTGAGTTGGCAGACCTGGTTCACTAACCTGCCAAGTACTGCCATGAGGTAGATGACTTGTGACTCTATCTGGACTTGGGTGCTCGACACAGGTTTCTCTTCTTGGACTCAGCCTACTTGGTTCACTACCCTGCGTAGTACTGCTGTGAGGATCATTTCTCTTATTATTCTCTTGGTTAGGGTTATTTACTCTGGTTTCTCTTACTCTTCTTGGGTGTGCGTCCTTGACCCTTCTTGGTGGCGGATGGAATTACTCCATCCACTGACACAAAGAACAGGAGCTTTCAGGTAGGTCTGGCGCACACGAGAGCCAATCTGGGTGTTCCAACTATTAGGCCAAGGGAGCGTTGTTGATGCCTGCCTCCCTTCTAACCCCAAATCCACTCCCTTTACCTACACAGGGATGTCGGTACGTCGTCAGGACTTCCAGGGACAAGGGTTTGCCTCTCTGCTGCTTTGGGATTCTCTCTGCGTCTTTGATGACAATGCAGCTTCCCTCGGTGTGGCTCTGCTTCTCTCAACATCTGCAACAGCAGCGCAGTCTTCCTCTCTGCAGCTCAGCTTCGTTGGGTTTATCTCTGCGTCTCTCATGTCAGCACAGTGCTTCCTTGAGTGGTTCAGCTTCCTTCTGGCCTTCAGGACCACTTGTGCGGCACCAGAGAAGAAAGGCTGCAGCGGCTCTGCAGCATCCTACATGATGCTCATTCTCTGGTCCCTCAAGCAACTTTGGAAGTCCCGCGCCTGAGAGTTTCCACAGCTGCTGTCTGTATCAGCTGGAATTGACAGGTAACTTTGTCCCTCTCTGTTCTTTATACAATGCAGGCAGTTCCTTTAGTCTCTTTTGTTGTTTTGATCTTGATACGGGCGCAGGGCCACCTCATACCAGTACTTGTGTGGCAAGTGACCATCCTGTTTCCTACACTCTTCCTTGTCATTATACTATCAGGTTCCTTATAGTTCACTACCTGATAACAATACATAGGTTTACTCTCTAAGAAGAGGTTATTTGAGGAAAGAGGTTGACTCTCTAAAAAGAGGTTATTTGATGAAAGAGAGGTTAGAGTGTGTGCGGGTGTGTTGATTTTACAAGGGCTGTACCCTAGATGGTCATACTCATCCCTAGAGGCGGAGTACCTCCCCATGAGATCCTCCCGCATTCTACCACCCCCAGGGAGACTATCATGTAACAGCCTCAACTCCCTGGCCTCATGGGAAGGGGCTCTCCCTCGGGGAGAAGTGACATCTAGTAAATTGTCACAGTAGGTAAAATAGCACGAGGAGTATCTGTGAAGTGAATGATACAGAGTGAAAGGAGGGTGTTTGAGTAGTTGGTGGGAGGAGAGTAGTAGTGGGAGGAGAAGAGTACTAGTGGGACAAGGAGAGCAGAGGTAGGCGAAGAGGAGGAGCAGCGACGTAGAGTGGGAGGAGAAGTAACATCAAAGGGCAGAGGCGAGAAGTAGGAGTGAAACATTGGAGGGCCTAAAGAGTGGTGGGAGGAGTAGGTTGGAGGGGAACGGTAGTAAGAGTAGAAGGGCAAAGGTGACCGTGGGCTGAATCCCACAGTGTAAGTACAACGCACTATCCCAAGTCCTATTAGAATACTAACGCTTGGATAGTGTAAGGAGAGTTAGGAAGTCCCTGAGAGAGTATACATACCTGGCATTTAGGGAACGATCTTTAGAATAAGCCAGCTGTTAAACAGTATGGGATACTATTCGGTAGCACTAACCTGGTGGTTACAGAAGCCTGGCTTAGAGAGGAGGGTCATATTGAGACGAGAGAGGCTGTAGGCCCCACAAAAAGAAATACAAACTCTTGACCTGTCCCTAAGACTCGCAGTGATTTCTGTGACATGCATTTGCTGTAAAGGTAGACCAAATTTGAGCAAATATATATTTAAGATTCTAGACATGAGACCATAACATATTCTCATAGGCTTGCAAAGAAAATCACTTGTACAGCTGCAGAGTCAGTGGACTGTTATGTGAAAGCAATGTCCATTTGACCATAGACATGTTCACCAGAGGCCAAAGTTCAGACTATATGACTATAAGAGCACAGCACGCTGAGTCAACTTTCCACTTTATTGCCAGTCAACAGAGGTTGCTGTAAGGCAAGCTGTTCATCACCAAGCCGTATTGTTTAGGTAAGATCATAAAAACATGATCTATCAGTCAGTCAGAACATACTTTTATTAAGCCTTTTTAACTTCAATTTCTAAATATACAGTTCATACAAAAGAAAATACAAGTATAAAAGTATTAGCAGTTGATAAAAGGATCCAAACAATATACAATATTCGCGACAAACAGGGGAGTAGAGCAGAAAATTACAGTACAAGAGAGTATAAATACTGGAGTTCAAAATATGAATCCCTGCTGTAATGGGTCAATGTACGGCTATATACCTATGAGAATATAAGCGCAGTAATTATCGGGGAGAGCAGAGCTCGCAGCCACCGACTTTTACTCACCAATATTCATGTTGTCAGGGCCATACTTGATGGTCCTACCTCCCAGCAGCCATGCCCTATGAATAAAATGTGCAGTACCAAATACCACATAGGGGAGGAGACATTCTGTTAGGAATCGTAGAGATGGCATCACTTGGCAGATTCCTGCGTTATTCAGGATACGTTGCAGGTACATGCGTCTCAAACAGTCTGTTTTTTTAAAAAGTAATAAAAAATGCAGCATATTTTCCGATCCAGAACCACACATTGGGCACAGCGCTCATTGGGACCCCTGCCACCTCTTAGTTAGGCAGGCTACTGGTAGGGATCCAAGCCTAAAGCGGATATAGAGGGATTTCTCAAAGGGCACAAGGGTGGAGTCAAGGGAAGCCTTGAACCCCAGTTCTACTGTAGTATCAAGGTATTCCACACCAAACCTCCGTTTTGTGGCTTCAACTCTAAGTTTATGGTACATGTGTTTTTTAACCTTGTTTCTTAAGTCAATCAGATTTCATACCAATGGTACTTGGGGTTTAATCCATCGCTCAGGCATACCCAATTCTAGTAAACAATCCTTCACATTTGCCACCCACTTTATGCTTTTCCCCCCTTTGTGGCTCATTACATGTGACAACACCTTCCTATGTACCTCCAATCCTTCCCCAATCCAGATTCTGGCCCAGAACATAACAGGTCTGTGCAAGATCTGCTCTGCAACCCTATTGTTATCTAGTTCCAGATGCACCAGGGCTGATGGTGCTGACAGAGGTAGGAGTAGTAATTTCTTTAGAAGAACAAGTTACTTCTTACCTTGTAACGTTCTTTCGATGGGATGTTCCTCCGATGTATTCCTTATCTTAGATATCTCTTTCCAGCTTTGCTGGCCTTGGAAATTTTTTCTCTCTAGATGGCGCTACGTGTCGACGTCCGCCGAGTCGATGTCCTTCAACAGCCGCCGTATCGACGTCGACGTCATCCTGCCTATAAAGGCTGTGCGCAGCGTCCGTTGCTCAGTTCTGTTTTGTAGCCCACAATAATTCTTTCTGGACTAGACTAATCACCCTGAAGGAGCGTAAACTGCAACAACAAGGGAAGTAGTACTGCGGGGATGGATGGGAGGGTCGATAAGGAATACGTCGGAGGAACATCCCATCGAAAGAACGTTACAAGGTAAGAAGTAACTTGTTCTTCGAAGGGATTGTGTCCTCCGACGTATTCCTTATCTTAGATAGGCTCCCATAGAAGTATTCTGTTATTGGAGGTGGGAGTACTGACTTCATGCTTCCTCTTATTGATGAATAGAGTGCAATACTGCCCTTCCAAACCTAGTTTGCTGACTGGAGGAGGAATCCAAGTTGTAAAACCGTGTAAAGGTATGTTCGGACGACCATGTGGCAGCCGCACATATGTCTCTAACCGGCACTCCTCTTTTGAGGGCCGATGAAGCTGCGATACCTCTGGTCGAATGAGCCCTAAGATTTTCAGGGGGCTCTTTTCCTGCCAGTTTATAACATTCCAAAATGGCTAAAATGATCCATCTGGAAATGGTCTGCTTAGTTATCGGTAACCCCAGCTTGTGTCCTGCGTAGCCTACAAACAGCTGGTCTGCTTGTCTTATCCTAGCCAGTCTACTAATGTAAAAACTTAAAGCCCTTCTTGGGTCCAGCCTGTGTAACCTCTCTTCCTCTTTCCCCGGATGGGGAGGAGGATAGAAAGATGGAAGGGTAATCTTCTGTGTGATATGAAATTCAGAAACCACCTTTGGGAGGAAATTAGGCTTCACTTGCAGAACAACTTTGTCTCTGTGAAAGATTGTATGAGGGGGTTTACAAGAAAGAGCTTGTAACTCGCTCCCCCATCTAGAAGATGTAAGTGCTACCAATAAAACAGTCTTAAGGGTAAGAAATCTTAACGAACAAGAGTGGAGTGGTTCGAAAGGTGTGCCCATCAGGAAAGTTAGGACTAAATTTAAATCCCATAGGGGAACCTGGAATGGTCTTGGGGGATAAACGTTAATTAACCCCTTTAGAAACTGTATTACCAAGGGTAACTTGAAATAGGATGGTTCTTCCACAGTGCGCTTAAAGATGGATAGCGCTGCGAGATAGCCCTTGATGGTGCCAACTTGAAGGCCTGAATTCGCTAAATAAAGTAGGAAGGACAAAACCATTGGTGTACCACATGAAAAGGGATCGATATTCTTTTCCCTACACCAGCTGCAAAATCTGTTCTAACGGCAGCGGTATAAAGATTTTGTTGCTGGCCTTCTTGCCGAAAGCAACACCTCCATAACGTCATCAGGGAGGTTCCAATCCTTGTACCTCAGCCTTTCAGAAGCCAAGCGTGAAGGTTGAGGGTTTTGATGTCTGGATGGAGAACCTGACCTCCCTTCTGTGAGAGCAGATTCTCTCTGAGTGGAAGTCGAATTCGAGGGCAGATGGACAAGTCTAGAAGGTCCGGGTACCACGTTCTCCTGGCCCAATCTGGGGCAATTAGGATCATGGTTTTCCGGAATCTTCTCAACCTCCTGATCATTTGAGGAATGACAGGGACCGGTGGAAATGCGTACAGGAGCGGAAACTCCCAGTCCACTATGAACGCGTCTCCCAGAGCTCCTCTAGGGGGAAATTCCCTTGAACAGAACAGATCGCACTTCCTGTTGACACTGGTGGCGAACAGATCCACCTGAGGGGTTCCCCAAAGGGCGAAGATCTCTTGAAGGACTTCCTGAGCTAGTTCCCACTCGTGGGAGACTGTACTCTGCCTGCTCAGAGCGTCCGCTGTCAAGTTCTTCTCTCCGGCTAGGTGAACTGCCGATAGAGAGATTCCTTCTTGGATTGCCTAAAACCAGAGCTGCATCGCCTCTCTGCACAGAGGTAGTGATCCTACGCCTCCTCTTTTGTTGAGGTAATGCATGGCCACTGTGTTGTCTGTCATTATCAGGACATTCTTTCCTTGTACAGATGGCAGAAAAGCCTTCAGCGCAAGTCTGATGGCCCTCAGCTCTAACAGGTTGATATGTAGTCTGGACTCCGATGGAGACCAACGACCGCTGATGGTCAAGTCGTTGGCGTGGGCTCCCCACCCCGTGAGTGAGGCATCCGTGACTACTGTTATCTCCGGCCAGGGTTGCCAAAACTGCTCTCCTTTCAGAATGTTCTCCTGACAGACCCACCACTGAAGGTCTCGTGCCACCCTGTCGGGAACCTGAAGAAGATCTGTCATTCTCCCTGAGAATTGTGACCACTGTGTTCTCAGTGCCCACTGGAGGGATCTCATTCTCAGGCGAGCCTCTGGCACTAGGAAAATGCAGGATGCCATGAGGCCTAGCAACCTCAAAAAGTCGAAGGCTGGGAGACGTTGGGCATTTTGAAACTTGGTGACCATCTGTTGAATATCTTGAGCCCTCACCTCTGGTGGCGAGGCTTTTCCCAGGGAAGTGCCCAGGATCGCTCCGATGAACTGGAGTCGCTGCGATGGTATCATTTGTGACATTCTTTAAATTGAGGGAGAAGCCCAGTCTGTGAAGGGAGTGGCAAATATGATCTAGCTGGATCTGAGCTTGTTCCGAAGATACAGCTCTGATCAACCAATCGTCCAGGAAGGGGTAGACGTGAATCCCTTCCCTCCTTAGACTTGCAGCCACTACCAACATTAACTTGGTGAAGACCCTCGGGGCGGAGGTCAGCCCAAATGGCAGAACTCGAAATTGATAATGAGAGTTGCCAATTGCGAACCTCAGGTATTTCCTGTGTTTGAGATGGATTGGCACACGGAAATAAGCGTCCTGAAGGTCCAGAGATACCAACCAGTCCTGGAACTGAAGGGCCTGAAGGATCTGAGAAAGAGTTACCATCTTGAATTTGTCTTTCCTGAGGAATTTGTTCAATTCTCGCAAGTCCAAGATGGGTCTGAGTCCCCCGTCTTTCTTTGGAATGAGAAAGTAAGGGGAGTACCAGCCCTTGTTCCTCTCCGCTACAGGTACTGGTTCTATGGCACCTTTCTCTAGCAGGTCTAAAATTTCCTGCAAGAGGAGCGGATCTGGAGCTTTTTGAGAGCTGATCCCCGGTGGACGACTCTGAGGTATGCGTAGGAGAGGCAGGCAATAACCTTGTGCAACTGTCTCCAATGCCCAAGCATTTGACGTGATAGCCTGCCATTCCGCCAGATGTTGAGTTAACCTGCCTCCTACAGGTGTCTTGTGAGGGTAGTCCTCAGAGTTGTTTTGGGGCGGCTGATGCAGATGCCGATGGTAAAGAGGCACCTGCTGTTGCTGCGGCTTTTGAATATCTACCCCGTCCACCTCGGGTAGTTCTTCTTTGTCCCCTTTGAGCCGGTCGTCCTCTACCTCTTCCGAATGCGGAGTAGAAGTGAAAGGACTTGCCTCTCGCAGAGGTTCCTGTGGGACGAAAAGGTGTCTGACGGATTGCAGCGCCTAGGGATTTTGCTGCTGCCTTTGATGTTTGCAGTTTTTCTAAACTGTCATCCGCCTTTTTCCCAAACAAAGAAGAGCCATCAAATGGCATGTTCAAGAGCCTGGCTTGCACATCTGGGGCAAAACCAGACTTTCTCAACCAAGCAAATCTCCTGGTTGCTGTACTTGCCGCCATTGCTCTGCTGATACTGTCAGCCGAATCAATGCCCGCCTGGAGGGATTCGCACATAGCGTCTTTACCGTCCTTTATGATATTTAGGAACGCCTCCCTTTCCTCTCCCTCCGGGATGCAGTCAGCCGCTGTAGAAGCACACTCCCAAAGTGTATGGCTAAATCTAGCAAGGGTGCAAGTAGCATTAATAGATTTTAACGCCATGCTACATGCCGAAAAGACTTTCTTAGCCATAGCATCGTATTTTTTTATCGTCCCTGTCCTGTGGGACGGTAGGGTAAGCAGTCTTGATGTCAGTAGAAGATGCTGCCTGTACCACCAGACTTTCTGGGGATGGGTGTTTGGACAAAAACTCCGGGTCTGCAGAAAATACCCTGTATTTAGTAGACAGATTTTTATTTACTGCCGGGACGACATCTGGGGTTTCCCAGTTCGTCATGATTTTTCTTTGAAGAGCTTTATGAAAAGGTACTACAGGATCCTCCTGTGGACCTTTATCAAGAATATCCGTGAGGTCATCCTGTTGGAAAGCCTGTGAAGGTGTTGACCACCCCATAAATTCTGTGATCCTGGCCATTAAGGCTCTATAAGGGGTTTCAGCATGCTCCCCCGGGTCTGGCCTAGCGAACACCACCTGTGGGGAAGTGTCTAAACCACTTGCCTCATGTAAGGAATCATGGAGTTCCTTTAATTTTCATTCCTCTGAGGATAACTCCTCTTGAACTGGGGTTGCAGATCCCTGCAACTCAAATGTCTCTTCTTGGTCAGATAGTTCTCCCTCTTCCATAATTGAGGACATTGTTCTCAGTTGGTCTGAACTCACAAAGGGTGTGAAACCCATCTCCAAGGCAGAGGGTGCCAAACTTGTTGTAATCGGCCTCGAAAACGTCGATGTCGTTGACGCCGACCTCGAAGGCTTCGAACGTGGCGTTGAAAACAAAGGTGGAGGCCTCAAGGTCCTCGATAGAATTGGAATTCTGCTTGAGGATGTCGACAATCTCGACAACATCGTCATCGAAGACCTGGGAATAGCCACTGGGTGCGCCGCAACCGTGGCGTCGACGCCGATGTTGAGGATGGTGTTGAGTCGACAGACCCGTGTGTCGAAGTTCCCTTCAACAACGGCGTCGAAGACACCGACCTCGGCGTCGACGGAACCTTCGAAGAAGGATTCGAGGTCTTTGCTTTACTCGAGGGTTCGTGACGCGCTCGAGAAGCTTCCTTTGCCGGGTACTGCGACTCGCGGCGTTTTGGACCTTCGGGTCTTTCGACCAGAGCATCGCTCTCGGCAGTCTTCGAGGGGGTCGAGGCCACTTTCTCGAAGAAGCTCATCATATTTTTTCGGAATTCCTCCCATTCAGCCCGGGAACTATGTTTCGTGGGGCAAGGGATTCTCTTAGGTGAAACAGAGGAAGAAGAGGACGAAGAAGGGGATCATCGGTGTCTCCTTTTCGAGTGCTTTGATCTCGAGGAGTGATGGGACCCGCTTCGAGATCTGGAGCGCGAATGGTGACGAGGAGACGAATGTCTCGACTTCGTCGAGGAAGAAGAAGCTTTAGAAGTCTTACCTTTTTCCAGCTTCCCCCTACGCTCCTTCAGGGCCTTAGCTGTCATGGACATACAGTCCTCGCACTCCGAACAATGGTGTTCAGCTCCCAAACACCACAGACAGACCCTGTGAGGGTCAGTCAGCGACATCTTTTTTCCACAGTCTCAGCATTTTTTAAAGCCGGACCGAGGGGTCGTCGGTTTAGACGAGGAAGCCATTGAGTATGGATCGAATATCTCGAGGAAATTGGAATAATTCTCTACGAAACTGAGCAACGATATTCCGAGGCACTGAGTAAGCGCGGAAAAACGGAACTGAGCAACGGACGCTGCGCACGGCCTTTATAGGCAGGATGACGTTGACGAAAAAATTTCCGAGGCCAGCAAAGCTGGAAAGAGATATCTAAGATAAGGAATACGTCGGAGGACACAATCCCTTCGAAATTTATTTTCGCATACACATGGATCACAGGTAGTGATATATCCCCATAATTCCGAGCCATACATAGCTGCTGGGACTGCTTGTTTATTATGAAGTTCCAGGGCAGGGGAAATTGCCTACCTGCCATGTTTCGTAAAGAAAGATGAAATTTCCGCCACAGTATTTGTTGAAAGATAATAGTGATTGTTTAACCTGTGGTTCCCAGCTACTAGATTCCTCGAACCGCACTTCAAGTCAAAATATGTGACTTGTTCAATACTGCCACCATGATCTATAGGTATGAAGTCATTTTAACGAGTTTAAAATAACTAATGAAATTAAACAAACAAAATATCTAAAAATAAATAGATATGGGGTGGGGGTAAGGGGTTAAAAGGGGTGGTGGGGATTCGGGTGGGGTTAGAAATGTGGGGAAACAGGGAGTTTGGGGGGCCCTCTAAAAAACAAATACTGTATTTTGTTTTCGTTATTTCATTAGTTAAAATCACATGTAACCAAAATATAAGGAAAGTTCCTTAAAGGGGAGAGTGATAGAGGTAGTGGCTATATGCTAAACAGTTACAAATATTCAAGACAAATGTTGGTGACTAATAGCATAAATGTGAGATCTGTATTATGGCAAACTTCTACTCCTTTGTGATGAGACCCATTTTGTGAACATAAATAAGCCTGTTCATTTGATGCTTGCTATATGCTGCAAGATCTTCTTGGATTTAATCCAATAATAGAATGAAAGCAATGTTTTCAACCTGCCACACAGCCAACTAAAGAACAAATTACTTCTCTCTCTGGGATGTTATTTCTGATAGTTTCCTCCCATTGATTGCTCATCTAGGATATTCTATCTCCAGTGACAGCGGTATTTGGAAACTTTATTTCACCAACAGGGGTGCAACGCAGCTCTGCATCTACTCCTCTCAGTGCCTCTTTGCGCCCCAGGCCAGACGTGCAGTCAGGGGCCAGAATATATTGAAGTGCCATACCCCATGACCTCAGTTCTGACCTTTTCCCCCCATCTGTACTGCGGTCTGTCAGCCGCTGACAGACCGCAGTACAGATGAAGTGTACATGATATCCACCAAGAGAGGTAGTTTGGGAGGGTGATGAGGAATATGTGGGAGAACCATCCACAAGAAAGAACAATACCAAGAGGCAAGTCATTTGGTGCTATAATGGATTCCTTTCTCCCACAAATTCATCTGTGATAGACGTCCACAGCAGTATGTAAATCTGTATCTAAATCTGTAGGAGAGAGGAGAGCAAGAAGACACACATTAAACAAGAAAACTCTGGAGAACTGCTCAACCAATCGTGCGACCAGCCCCAGTAGGCAATCCAAGCAGTAATGTTTGGTAAACATGCGCAACGATGCCCACGTGGGTGCTAGGCAAACGACCGAGACAGGTATACCCCTTTGCAAGCAAGAGGTGGCAGCAAGCTTTCTGGTTGAATGAGCCCTGGAACCACCAGGAACAACCTACCCAGCCAGATCATAGCAATCAGAAATTCAAAGGATGGTCAATCTTGACAGGGTCCTTTTAGTAACAGCCGACCAGCACGAGCACCAGCATAACACAGAAAAAACTGTCCTTCTTCTTTAATGCGAGAGACACAGCAGCAGAGTCCAGACTTGTTCCTCAGTCTTGATGGGAAGAGGCAGTGTAAAAACCACAGGAAGATGTATCTTACAAAAGAGATAAAAGTCTGAAACCACCTTGGGGAGGAATGACTGTTCCACTATCGGTCACCATCTCCTTGGATAACACCAAGTAGGGAGGTTTAAAAGGCAACACCTGGAGTTTATTCATACATCTCGCAGAAATTATGGCTACCAATAGAAACACCTTAAAGGTGAATAACCTTAATGAACAACAATTCAGGGGCTCAAATGAAGCTCCCATCTAGGAAAGTGGGGGAGAATAACTGTGCAACCACTCAAAACTGCATACCAGTGGCCATTGTGAAGAAAGAGCCCTCGAAGATGAAGAGGGGAACTATATAAGTGCAATCTGAAGGCCTGTCTGGGCGAACAAAATCAGAAAATTCAATACTGAGGAGGTAGGACAGATGAATAGCTCCAGACACCAAGCAGAGAATGCATGCCACATGTAGGCATAATCCGATTTGGTGTCTGGCCACGGAGTAGAAAGGAGTATGTCCAGGATAATGTCTGACAAATCCCATGAGGTACCATGTCCCCTGAGCCTTGTCTGGAGTGTTCCAAATCAATGTGTATTCGAACAGTCGCAGTCTCCTGAGAACCAGCAGAATGACAGGGATCACACAGAGGAAACCAAAGTTCAACTTCACTGTCAGTGCATCCCCCAGACCTCTCTTCTGAGAAAATTACCTGGAACAGAACAACCCACACTTCCGGTTCACAGTGGTAGCAATAAGGTGTCCCCTAAAAGTACATAATCTCCTCCAGAACTTCCTGGCAGAGCTCCCACTTGTGGGGGAACCAAGTCTGTCTGCTCAGATCATCTGCTAGAATGTTCTTTGTCCTAGCGAGATAACGCACTGTCAGACACGTTCTCCAGAGCAGAGAACCAAAGTTCCTTCTCTGCAAAGAGGCAATGAGCTTATAATAGCCCTTTTGTTGAGGTGGTGCATGGCCCTACGTTATCAGTCAGGACCAACACAAATTTGCCTCACACTATGGGGAGGAAAGCAGCGAGGGCCAGCCTGATCCCCCTAAAATATATAAAACAGAGGTTTTGCTGGGCTTGTGTCAGAGACTAAAGTCGGCTCACTATAAGGTCTGACAGGTGAGTGGACCAGCCTTTTAAGGATGTATCAGTGAACACTACCAGTTGGGGCCAAGATTGCCAGAACAACCCGTCTCAGAAGGTTCTCTCGCAGTGACCACAACATAAGAGCTTGAAGAACTCTTGTGGTTCAAAATACACAAAAAAGGTCTGACGTGTTGCTCCAGAACTGATACCACTGACATTGGAGTAGCCACTGAAGCGGCCTCTGGCACCGCTAGAACACAGGAAGCCATGAGACCCAGTAGGCATAGAAAGTCAGAAGTCTGAACGAGCTTCCGGGATCTAGAAGATGTTCGCCACTCAGTCCTTTGGTGCGAAGGGCCTGCCCAGCCAAGTATCCACAGTTGCACTGATAAATCGGAGGGTCCGATACAGAGAAACATGGGACTTCTTGAAGTTCAGGGAGAACCCCAATTGTTCAACCGTTTGCACGTGTGGTACAGATATACAGAGGTCTGTTTTGAGGAGCCGGCTCAGCCAGCCAGTCATCTAGGTAGGGGAAGACCAACACAAAACTTACTTTTCACTAATGTTCTTTCTGATGGATGTTCCTCCCAGGTATTCCTCATCTACCATGTCCTTATCCCGGCGCAGCTGTTCTTCGGACACTTGACTGCCACCAGGGGGTTCAGCGAGGCTCTGCGTCAACTCCACCCAACGCCTTTATGCACCCTGCACATTATGTTAGGCCAGTATATATTGAGGCGACGCATCCGGTGACCTCAGTTCCACCCTTTTTACCTGGCACGTGGATGCTGAGAGACTGCAGAAACCAGGTCTACTAACTACCCAAAGAGGGGCAGGTAGGGAGGGCGATGAGGAATCCGTCAGAGGAACATCCATCAGAAAGAACATTACCTAGAGGCAAGTAATATGTGTGATGCTGGAAATGCTTGTCCTGTACTCCTTTTTCATGTGTGTTCTGTATTGTTTTCTACCCAGGAATCCATGTGGGACTCCTAGCAGTGCAGCTCTTCCTCTTTTTGGTCATGGTGAACAGACCCTTGGGATACCCTTATGGCACCCATGGGTGGGGGTACAACTCTGTACCCCTAGTGTATGTTTTTGGGCACCTGTGTGTGACCCACAGAGCAGGGTATGGGCTGGTGGCAGCTCCATGCTGAATTTGACAGGTGCTCTGAGTATCCTCCATTTTGGGATACCCAGGCCCTGCCATTGGAATCAGTTGATTCCTTATAGGAGACAAGATGGCCCCTGTGGCTCTTGCTTTCTATTGCCTGTTATCTTGTTTTCCCAAAGTCCTGGGAGGCCCTGACTGTGTCCCTTCCCCCTGACTGGCTGTTGGGTGGAAGTCCAGGCCAGACTGGCTGGAGCCTTCCCAATGACTGTATGTTGTGGGTACACCCTTGGGGTGGGACCTGGGTGAATGGAGTGTGTGACCAATATGCACTTCATGTTAAGGGTGTCTGGTTTCTGGTATGTAACACAATGAATGAGACAGCCCTCACGGAAACTGGTATAAATGCAGCGTGGAGTGCTCTATGGCTGGGTGCCTGTTCCAATACACATTCCTTGTTGTGAGTGCCTGGAGAGAGAAGAATGGCCTGAATGCATTGTGAGCCTGATTGGCTGCCTGCGTGCATGAATGCCCTTCTGAATGATTAGTTGCATGAGTGTGACCCAGCAGAGTGAATGAGGGACCAAAGAGTATATCTGGGGGCCTCTCATTGATGGAAATCGCTCAGAAGCTGAAGTCGAAACTGGATGCTTATTCCCGAAGCCGAGCCAGAAGAAGGTGAACCACTATTTCCCTTCAACGCAATCTGAAAGCTGCTGTGCCTTCAAGGAACTGATCCAAGAGAGGACCTGGCTAGGAGACCTCGTCCCGAGCTACGAGGGAACATCGTGCAGACTGCTAACCTTTGCTGAAGCACCCTGGAAGCCAGCCTTTGAAATACTGTCAACCGGAGACGGGGACCGCAGAGGAATCTCGAAGTAACGCACCAGGACATCGAGGCCATCGAAGTCCATTGGTGTCGACCAGGGTTCGGAGGAACCACGTAACCGCTGGAGGCCCTTCCAAGCCGTGTTGCCCAGAAGTGGGGACAACTTGACGCTGTGCCGCCGACGACCGGAGCTGCAACGCTCCATTGCCTAAAAACAATTTGATTCAAGGACTCCCTTGATCATCACCGCTGACTGCTTTGTCCCGCTAGAGAAAGTCAAGGTCGCCGACGAACAGAGGAGAATCCACCGGTGGGATTCCCGCCACCCAAAGACCACAAAGACGCTGATGAACCAACACCCTTGCTGGGCCAAAGTTCTTCATTGACTCTTTGTGGCAACGAACTATCGTCGTCGAGGAGCACCACACGCCTCATCTTTGCAGGATGTCCACGACCGATCGTCGATGAGCACCGCCAGGACCAAAGGTGCTCCATCAACGCCTTTGTTCACCTTTTCTTTGAGGGATCTCGATGATCCGTGGCTCCTGCCTTAAAGGGAGTCACTCAAGAAGGATCCGTCGACGACCCGATGTCAAACACTGCTAAGCCAGGTACATTGGGGTGTTAGAACCTTTATAGAAGGAAATAAGACTCTTATAAACAATATATGGACTGGGCTAGTTTATTATCTTATTTACAGGTTGCCCAGATGGGGGGATCCTCACACAGAACTGTGACTTAGTAGCTAGAGTACTATCCAGCCAATTGTTTGACCAACTTCTTTTCCTCCTCAAGTCTATGGTTGGTTCACTTTATTAATTGCTTTGTATGCCATTGGAAACTGTCTGCAGTTGATGCATTTTAATGGAATCAAAGAATAATTGTGGTGCAACATAGAAACTGTATATATTTATCATTATAGAATTGCCTGAGCACAAAGTGTGTTATAGTATGTGTACATAATCAAAACCTTATTTATATAAAGAACTGTGTTATCACCAACGTAGAGTGTGGATACTCCTTTGTGGGGGCTTGGGGACTACACTGTACTTAAGAACCAGCCCGTATTACCTCCTGAGAGCTTCAGCCTTGATTGCTCGTCCATTGCTACCGACAATAGAGAATCTTGGCTGTGGTGCTCTGTGCTTCTACTCTGCCAAATAGAGGGCATGAGTACAGATAACCCCCCTCCAGTCTTTACAATATGTTCTTAGGGATTTCTTCCTCCCATGGATTCCTCATCTATGATAGACCCCCAAAGCAGTATGTACATCTGGAGGAGGGAGGAAGCAAGTACAGCACCTAAATACAAAAACTCTGTAGGGTTCTCCTACCAAAACGGGCATCCTGCCCCGCAAGGGGATCCAAGCAGTAATGCTTAGCGAACATGTGCAGAGAAACCCATATTGCTACCTGGCAGATGTCCAGGACAGGGACTCCCCCCTCTGCAGGGCAGAGCTGGCAGCCATTCCTTTGGTAAAATGTGCGCTGAGACCCACAGGGACATACTTTCCAGCAAGAACATAGCCTGCTGAGCTGCAGAAAATAAGCCACCTTGACAGGGTTTGTACGGTCACAGCCCTGATAGCACGAGCCCCGGTGTAACCCACCAAAAACTGGTCATCTTTCCTAGCCTCTCTAGTATGAGAAGTAGCACTTAAGGGCCTTCACTGGGTCATGGAACCGTTCCTCTGCCATGGAACGGTGGGGCGGGGGAATGAACGCAGAAATATGGATCTTCTGCGAGAGATGGAAATCCGAGACCACTTTTGGAAGAAAGGAGGAACTCACTCTCAAAATCAACTACTCTTTGAAATAAAAAACAAAACAAATAGGGAGGTAAAACAGACACTGCCTGGAACTCACTCACCCGTCTCGCGGAAGTGATGGCAACCAAAACAAAATTGTAATCCCACGCCAAACTGGCGCGGAGGAAACTGCATAACAGTGGGGATTGTGAAAAACGAGCCCTGTTCCAGGCACCTCTTGAAAACAGAAGGAGAAATGACCTTACTGTAATGTTCTTTCTATGGATTCTTCTCCCGCAGATTCCTCCTCTGATAGATATTCCCTACAGCTTTGCTGCTTCTGAAAACTTTCCGATAGGTGGCCTAGTGGACCTCGAGCTGGTCGTCGACCATCGATCCATCTTGCTCAGCGTCTGGTCCTCGGCTCTGGACGTGACGTCAGGCATTGTATAAGTAGAGCGTCACTACACCCGACCTCAGTTCCTCCTTTTATTTCCAGAGCACCACACACTGCATAGGAAAACAGAGAGAACAAATGGGCTAATGAGCCCTTTAAAAAAGAAAGTAATTATAGGCCTCCGAAGGAGGAACTATTGAAAAAGAACACTAAGAGTAGTGTCAGAAAAATGTTTATTTTAAGACTGTGGCAGCAAGACAGAAAAACGGACACAGAGGACCATCACCAAGTCAATGTTCTTTTAAATAGAAAGATACGCACCAACCACCGACTTTCTGAGAAGGGGATGGATGGGAGGGGAGATGAGGAATCTGTGGGAGAAGAATCCATAGAAATAACATTACGGTATGGTAATTTCTCCTTCAATGGATTGCTTTTCTCCCGCAGACTCCTCATCTGATAGACTCCCAAAGCAGGCAGGCAGAAAGTCATACTTGGACATTTTGCAGCACTGCCCTGCCAAAACGCGCATCAGAAATGCAACCCACATCCAGGCTATAGGGCTTTGCAATGTTATGCAAAGATGACCATGTTGCAGCGTAACAAATCTCCCGGACACAGACCGCCCTTTGCCATGCGGTAGATGCGGAGACCGCCCGTTGTGGAATGGGCCCTGATGCCTGTTGGTAATTCCTTCCCAGCGGCCTGGTAACATTCATTATTGCAGAGAATTATCCAATGGGATAAACTCTGATTCGTTATGGGCAGGCCCTTACGGGCTAAGGAAAAAGCCACAAAGAGCTGGTCAGCTCTCCTGAAATCAGCAGTCCTGACGAATTAGTAAATCAATGCCCTCTTAGGGTCTAGACAATGTAACCGTTCCTCCTACTTAGAAGGGTGAGGAGGAGGATAGGAGACCAGAAGGTCGATGCACTATGACAAATGAAATTCTGATACGACCTTGGGGAGGAAGCTGGGCCTTACCCTTAGTGAAACTTTCTCCCAGAAAAAGCACAGGAAGGGTGGGTTACAGCATAAGGCCTGTAGTTCACTCAACCGCCTAGCGGATGCAGTAACCACCAAGAAGGCTGTTTTCAATGAGAGAAGCCGTAAATGACAAGAGTGCATAGGCTCAAAAGGATCCGCCATCTGAAATTTAAGAACCAGATTAAGATCCCAATCTGGGACAACAAATGGAGTTGGCAGAAACTTATTTACAAGGCCTTTCAGGAATTGTGCCATTACCGGGATTGTAAAAAACCAACCTTGATCCGGGAATCTCTTGAACACAAAGAAAACCGCCAAATATCCTTTGACTGCGGTGACCTGAAGGCCTGCAGAGGCCAGTGACAGAAGGAACTCCATCACTGTAGTGGTGGGGCAAGAGATGGGGTCAATCTCGCGTTCCCTTCACGCCTCAAATCTTCTCCATCTACACCCGTACAAAGATCTTGTAGATGGTCTGCATGCAGCCAGCAACACCTCAAGTACTTCCTCAGAGAGGTCCCAGTCATCATATCTTATCCTCTCAAGAGCCACGCATGTAGGTTGAGGGATTCCGGAGTCGGATGGAGTATCCAGCCTTCCGACTGGGTTAGGAGATCCAGCACCGAGGAAACTTGTGAGGTGGACAGATGGACAGATCCAAGAGGTTGGAGTACTATGTTCTCCTCGCCTAGTCCGGGGTGATCAAGATCCTCTTCAACCTCCAGAGAACCCATGGAATGACAGGAATCGGAGGGAACGTGTAAAGAAGAGGGAAGGTCCAATCCACTAGAAACGTGTCCACCAGTGCACCATTCACGTGTAATTCCCTCGAGCTGAACAGTTTTCATTTCCTGTTGGCCTCCGTTGCAAACAGATCCACTGCTGGGGTACCCCAGAGAGTGTAGACCTCCTCTAGGACTTCCTGGCACACTTCCCACTCGTGTGAGACCATGCTCTTCCTGCTCAGAGCACCCGCCAAGTTGTTCTCTGTGCCAGCCAGACGTGCTGCTGAGACAGAGATCCTGTTCTCCAGCAACCAGAACCAAAGCATCATTGCCTCCATGCAGAGGGGGCAGGAGTGCACACCACCTTGCTTGTTGAGGTAGTGCATCACCACTGTGTTGTCCATCAGAACAAGAACATGCTTTTCCTGCATGGGCGATTGCTTTCAGGGCTAGCCTGATAGCACGTAACTTCAGCCTGTTGATGTGCCACCTGGCTTCTGTCATTGACCAGAGGCGGCTCACCTGCAGATTCTCGCAGTGAGCGCCCCAACCCTTGAAGGACGCATTCATGACCACTCGGGACGGAGGCCAAGGAGGCCAGAAGGGTTCCCCTGCCAAAAGACTGTTGCGGTCCACCCACCAGGACAGGTCGTTGACCACTGACGCAGACACTCTGAGGAGATCTGAGAGAGTGCTGAGGTACTGAGACCACTGATACCTAAGTAATCATCGCAGGGATCTCATGCACAACCTGGTCTCTGGCACTAGAAAAATGCAGGAAGTCATGAGGCCTTGAAGGCGGAGGAAGGAAGGAAGCCGCTTGTAGAGTGGCATTGTTCTGGAATAAGTCCACCATCTGTGTCAAGCAGCTGACTACTCTCTCCTTGGGTATCTAGGACTGCTCCAGTGAACTGGAGTTGTTGGACTGGTGTCATGTGGGACTTCTTTAAGTTTACGGGGAAGCCCAGACTGTGCAGGAGTGAGCAGGTGTCCTGCAGATGGGACAAGATCTGCACTACAGACTTCCCTCGGCCAGTCATCCAGATATGCAATAAGTGGACTTTGGATCTCCTGAGGTGAGCCGCAACTACCGCCATGAGCTTGGTGAAGACCCTTGCGGCGGAGGTAAAACCAAAGGGTAGCACCTTGAACTGATAGTGCATATCTCCTATGGTGAACCTTAGGCACCTCCTGTGCTTTTGATGGATTGGTCTGTAGGTCTATGGACACCACTCAGTCCTGAGGTTCAAGAGCGTGGAGAATCTCTTTCAACGTCACCATCCTGAATTTGTCTTTCCTCAAGAACTTGTTCAAGGCCCTGAGGTCCAGAATGGGACGGAGACCTCCTCCTTTCTTGGGCACCAGGAAATACAGGGAATACCAACCCGATCATCTCTGCTCGGGAGGTACCTCTTCCATGGCACCCTTTAGCAACAGGGTTCTGAGTTCTTCCTGGAGCTCCTGTCCCGGTTGGATTGGAGGTGGGGGTGGTCTGTCCGGCCGTTTTCTTAGAAATGGCAGCCAATAACCCCATTGAATGAGTTCTAAAGCCCAGGCATCAGAAGTAATTCCCTGCCACTGGATCAAGTGCATCAGCCGTCCTCTCACCGGTGCGCTGTGAGGGGAAATCAAAACGGCTTCGGAGGCTGGGTTGCCCCTGCCGCTGATGCTGCCTGTTGACCTCTAGAAGCCCACTTGTCCCTTCAGGAGCGCGAGAAATGCTTCTGCCCTTGCCTGGCCAGTGGCAGCTGTGCTCTTCTGTCATGAGGAGCATATCTCCTGCAGCCCCATGCCATGGAGCCCCATGCCCTGGAGGTGAATCTAAAAGCAGGTTTGGCCGGCTGCGCAGCTAGGCCTAAGTATATGGCAGTGAGTTTTGATTCCTTGAACTTCTCCAAGGAATCGTTGGCTTTGTGGCCAAAAAGAAGATCACCCTCAAAGGGCATGTCCAAAGGTTTTACTTGGACATTAGGTGAAAAACAAGAGGTTTTCAAGTAGGCCTGCCTTCTCTGTGTTCTGGCCAAAGCCATAGATCGGCCCACACAGTCGGCAATGTCCAGGCCCATTCACAGCAACTGCTTGGCTACTTCCTTCCCATCCTCCACTTGCTGTAGGAAGCCCTTGCACATCTCTCCTTCCGGGACATACTGTGCAAAACTGCTTTTCGCTTCTCAGTCTGGGAGGAGAGTGGATGTAGATGATGCAGGTCTAGAAGAGATTGTAGCAGCTTGCATAACAAGCCCCTCCGGGGAAGGGTGAGAGGAGAGGTACGAGGGGTCTCCTCTAGTCGGCCTGTACTTCCCAGAGTTGACGGAAGGAATGGAACATGGGGTTTGCCATAGAGTCATCAAAGGATCGGCAATGGCCGGTTTCAGAGGCATATAAGTGGCAAGATCTTCCTCTAGGATGTTGGTAAGGTCATAACCTTGTGGAGATGCCACTGTTGAGTGCAATCCCTGTATTTAGTTATATTGTGAAGATAGGGCTGGGACTTCTGAAACTCTAGGTCAGGCGAAGTGTCCAGACCACTGGCGTCTTGGAGGCCTTAAGGTAGTTGTAGAAGCTTATTCTGGTCATCAAAATAGTCAACCCCACCTTAACCCAAGATCATCATATCGACATTTTGGTCATCAGCGTCGTGATTGCCGAAGATACCCGTCATGGTCTTGAGAAATCGGACAGGGGTTGTGTTGTGAAGACTTTAACGATAACAGTCGATGTCAAGGGTTTTTCTTTCAGTGCTGTGATGGTGGATGTCGATCGAGATAGAGACGCAGTAGCGTCGACATCCCTGGATGCATGGGGTAATCCGGCTGCCACAGTATTTCTTTCGAACTTTGAAAGATTAATCGGCACCGACATAGTCGGTACCGGGGCACTTGAGGGATCAGGTACACCGAGCCCCGCTATTGGCTCTGAGGCATGCTGCGTGGGTGTGGGAGGTGCATCGACTGCCGCATGCTGCTTGAACATTTAAAGCATCGGGGATTTTAGATCCTCTGACTCGTGGCGGGTGGTAGGCCCAGCTGACAACTTACCTTTTTCTGTCGACGACTCGGAATCCCACTGGCGGCGCCTTTAATTTTGTCAGGACGAAGCAGAGTGGCTCCTTGAGCAAGACCTCTTCTTCCACCAGTGTTTCTCAGGGGTATGCCCCTCGGTTTCGGCCTCTGAAGACCGAACTGTCAACCGTGGCAGAGATTTTGAGGGCAGTCGACCCAGAGCGAGTTTTGCAGCTCGGTCACGAAGGGATTTCAACTGCATCTTGGCGCATGACGGACACCCGTCAGTCCTGTGACCCGTGCCGAGGCACCAGAGACACAACTCGTGTGGGTCAGTAAGGGACATCTTGGTGGCACAATCGGAACACCACTTTAAACCAGACACTTGTGCGACCGACATCTCGCATCAAGGATTTATGAAAAATACATGTTTTCTGACGAAAACGTTGAAAGAGTTGAAGCTCTGTGTTCCTGAAGCAGCGTGTTAGCGTGTGGAAAAAAGGAACTGAGGTCAGGCGTAGTGACGCACTACCTATACGATGCCTGATGTCATGTCCGAAGCCAACGACCAGACGCAGAGAAAGACGGATCGATAGTCGACGACCAGGTCGAGGTCCACTACGCCCCCTATCAAAAACCTTTCTGAAGCAGCGAAGCTGGAAGGAATATCTATCAGATGAGGAATTAGATTTTATATACTCTAAGCAACACTAGCCTGTATCAAAAGAGCAGCGACTGAGGATTCTGAGTAATCCCCCTACTGGTCCTTTCCCTCCCGACCAAATAAAACAGATCGGAGTGAAACAGAACCCCCAGGCAAACCCTCTGAGGCAATAAACCCTGATGGACAGGAACCAGGATGGGCGCAGTCGTCTGTGTTCTCTAGGCGTGAGGGGCGTAGCTGGAGGCAATCTGTGTTCTGCAGTTGGCTGGATAAGAACGTAAGGGGTGAATGAGATCTGGAAGACTATCAAGGAGCAGCGACTCTTGAGGAAACTTGTATACCTTCACACTGCCGTGAAACAGATCCTGAAGGAGCAGCGGTAAGGGAACCACTTGGCATGCACTGTAAAGTAACAGACAGGTAAGAGCAGTCAGAAGATTCAAAGGAAGAGGAGTTGGTGTTGTGAGTATAGCTTCAGTACCTGATCTGGAGGCTTTTCTGAAGGAAATATTGTCTGTGTGAAGTCCGAGGAATGTTGTGGGGGTATTATATCAGAGCGGATGTTCGTCCCGATGGGTGATTCTTCTGTGCTGGGAAGAAAATGATACGTGAGGATAGCGAGCGGAACTCGAATGTCAAGCAGCTGGGAATAGGGGAAAACTGCCTACCGTGGTGAGTTCAAAGACGGGGGCGTGACACCGCTTCGGAACGTACAGAGCGGCCGTGGCTCTACGGGAATGCCGGGGAGACTGCCAGTGTTTACACGCAGAGAAGGATTGTGAGCAAAGACAAAGGCAAGTGAAATAGGCAAAGAGTCAGATGTTCAGCGCTAGGGTAAACGTAACTTACGAAGCGTCTTCTGAAAGAGTAGTGACGATAGGATACGCAGCATGATATCTTGCTTGCTGCAGCAGTGGGTGCGGAGTCAAGTGAACGGCTGAAATGTTGTACTTCTCTCCTGCAGTGTGCCGTAGTCTGGATGCCATTTTGGTATGGGAAAGAGCAATAGCATAGGAAAGCCTCCTACGATGCCACCAGGACCAACGTAGATAAGGAGATGCGACCGGTGAGGTAACCCTTTACAGTGCCAATCTGCAGGCCTGCTTGGGCCAATGATAGCAGAAAATCCAACCCAGAGGATAGCGGATGGGTTAATGGATTCAGGTCTCTCTCCCAGCACCAAACTAAAAATGTATCCCACCTGCAGGCATAAATGGATTTCGTAGCGGCCCTCCTAGGTTAAAGGAGCACATCCAGGACGTTGTCTGACAAGTCCCACTCCTTGTATTTCGGCCTTTCAATAGCAAAGCATGAAGGTTCAGGCTACTCATGTTTGGGTGGAGTAACCACCCCTCCGACTGGGAGAGCAAGTCAACTCTCCTTGGAAGGCGCCAGGTAGGGCCGATGGCCATGTCCAGCAACTCTGTAAACCAACTTCTCTGGGCCCAGTCCGGAGCGATCAGAATCAACGTGGTTCCTAACAGGCGCAATCTCCAGAGAACTAACAGAATGATGGATCGTCGAGAACGCATAAAGGAGGCTAAAAGTCCACTCGACCGTCGGTGCATCCGCCCAGAGCTCCCTGGCGACGTAATTCCCTGGGGCAGAACAACTTGAACTGCCTGTTGACAATGGAAGAGAAGAGGTCCACTTGAGGAGTCCCCCAAGAGGAGAAGATCTCCTCCAGAACTTCCTGGTAGAGCCCCCACTTGTGGGAGGCCACAGTGTGTCTGCTCAAGGAATCCGCTATGACATTATCTCTTCCAGCCAGATGAGCAGCTATCAGAAAGAGACAGTTCTCCAAAGACTTAACCACAGTTGCATTGCTTCTCTGCACAGATCCCACACCACCTCGTTTTTTTTAGGTAGCGCATGGCCACTGTGTTTTCCGTCAGGACCAGCACAGTCTTGCATCTCACGGAGGGGAGGAAAGCAACCAGGGCAAGACTGATTGCCCTCAGCTCCAGCAAGTTGATGTGTTCCCGAAACTCTGCGGGAGACCACCGTCCACTCACAGGAAGATCTGACAGTGACAGGTGAGCTCCCCAACCAGTCATAGATACGTCTGTGACCACCGTCACGTGGGGCCAAAGTTGGAGAAACAAAGCGTCTCTCAGCAAGTTGTATCTCATGGCCCACCACGCGAGATCCTGAGCCACCTTATTTGAGACCTGTAAAAGGTCAGAAATGCGGCCATGAAACTGTGAGCAATGGCAACATAGAAGCAACTGAAGCAATCTCATGCACAGCCTCGCCTTTGGTACCACAAGGAAGCATGGGCCCATGAGGTTCGGAAGGCGCAGTAAAGCCCAGCCCGGGACTTGTTACTGGGATTGGAGGAGATGGACCATGCGAAAGATGTCCGCCACTCGGTACTCGGGCGGGAATGCCATGGCCAGGTGGGTGTCCAAAAATGCTCTGATAAATCAGAGGGACTGGAACAGTGAAACCTGAGACTTGGTGATCTGCTCCCCACTGTTTCCACCCTCGGTTGCTTGTAGATCCCTTGCTGCCAATTTCCTACCTTTGCCCTCCTCCGTTAGCTCCATGCTCCCTTTTTTCTCAATTTCCCTCACTGCGTTCTTCCCCCTATGATTGTAAAGCGCTCTGTTGCTTATAGAAGCTAGGGCTGCACTCAAAGACCCCTCGTCGCTAGTAGAAATGTATAATAATACCCTTGAACTAGCACTAAACAAAATCGCACCATTAAAACTTAGAAAGGCTAAACCCTCATCCCACCTCAACAAATGGTTTACAGCTGATTTAAAACTGCTTCGCAATGAAAAATGATCCACTGAAACCACCTGGAGAAAGACTCCCTCAATCCTCAACAAAGAGAAATTCACCGCGGCCGCTTCTTCCTACAAAGCAGCCATTCTCAGCAGTAAAAGAGAGTGAAACAACAAAAAAAGCAGCCTAGCCACAACCGCCAACAACCACAAATTACTGAATACTCAAAATCCTTCGTGCACCCCTTTCCACTTCTCTCCAGTCATCACCAAAAAAGAAGAAAATATCATTCTGGATCTCAAACCCTCTAACTGTCAGAGTGATATTTGTCCAGCACCAGTTATCAAGGATGGAGCAAAAGAACCAGCTCCGTTCATAAACAGCCTCCTTAATCAACTCCTCCTTCAAAAATGGCTCAGTCCCTAACAATCTAAAAGAGGCCTTGGTCATGCCGCTTCTCAAAAAACCCACCTGAGGCCCTAACATATCGACCAATTACAGACCTATAACAACAGTACCATTTCTCTTAAAAATATTAGACCGGGCTGCCTATCTCCAAATACAAACACACTTGAAAGATAATAATATACTAGGCCTTCAACAGTCTGGTTTCAGACCAAGACACGGCACTGAAACGGCTCTCCTAGACCTAAACATCCAGATGGATGAAACCAAAGACAAGGGCAAATTGGCTATCCTCTTACTTCTAGACCATTCAGCTGCGTTCGATCTTGTCGACCATAAGATCTTGACCAAACACCTACCCTCAGCTGCAGCCTTCTCATCTAATGCCACCAGCTGGATCCAATCCTTCCTCTCAAATAGAAAAAACAGGGTTTTTGCGCCCTCAGCATCCGCTCCCCAGTACCTATCCACTGGGGATAGGTAGTCCCACAGGGATATTGCGTATCGCCCACGCTCTATAACATTTTTACTAAGCTCCTCTTTCATCGTCTTGACAACCTGGGTGTCACCTACACAAATTATGCTGATGACACCCAGGTCCTCATCATGCTCTCTGGTTGCTATGTTAAAGATTCCAAAATGATAAACGATATCTACTTAGAGATTCAAGCCTGGATGACCGCCCACAGCCTTTGTCTAAACGATGAAAAGAACGAACTCCTGATTATCGGCTCCCAAGCTAGTCTAACCAACTTGGACAAACGCTACAAAACCTTTAACACTGATGGCAACACCATCAAAGTTGCTAGCGAGGTAAATGTCTGCAAACCCTATTTATCTACCAACAGTTGCATTAAGCTAGCCAGAGCTCTGATCCTTTCAAAGCTCTATTATTGCAACACCCTATTCTTATGCTCTTTGACACAGAACCTAAATAATCTTCAAGTACTTCAGAATAACGCCCTTAGATCGGCACTGAATATCCCATGCTCTTACCACATCTCAGCCTTCAGAGGGACACACACTGGCTACCTGTGCGTGACAGAATCACTCTACATTTGTTAGTCATCACGCATAAATGCCTCTCAAATACAGCCCCAAAATACCCACAGACAAATTCTCAAGGAACCGGTCGGATAGACCCACTAGATCCATCTATCTCAAAGGCTTCATCATCCCGAAATACAAATTGAAAACCGCAGGAGGTTCCAGCTTCCCTGTGCTAGCGGCCAAATGCTGTAACTCACTCCCCCGAGCCATTAGAGCAGAACCTTCCTTCTGGACATTTTCGAGCCAAGGTAAAAACTTGGCTCTTCGCTCAACGTCCAATATAACATAGTTGTTGGCAAAGGTTTCATCCCTCTCCCACACAGCATACTGTATACAATTGTATAGCTCTGTCTCTCACCGTCTTGGCAGGCATGACTTGACTCTGATCAGTAACCAAGTCAGCTGCCGACAAGTGTTTCTCTATTCTCTCACTATCACTATCTGTAGCTATAGCTATAGCTGTGTACCCAGAATACTGGTTGCATTGTAAACATGTAATAATGTAACATTTTATTTTGTAATTATATTGTAATTATGTAACATGCTTTATATTGTAATTATATGTACTGTGATTGGTAACATGCTTTGTTTTCATATGTAATTATGTGACATGCTTTATACTGCAACTATATGTACTGTGATTGGTAACATGCTATGTATTCAAGTAAAACCGCCTAGATATACCTGGGTTAGGTGCGCTATATAAGTAAACAAACTAAACTAAACGAATAGATACCCTAATAATAATAATAATAATAATAATGATAAAATAAAAGTTCAGGGAAAAGCCCAGGCTGTGCAACAGTGTGCATGTGCAGAGTAAAGGCTCCGACACTAGAGCTTGGATAAGCTAGTCGTCCAGGTAGGGAAAGACATTAATGTTTTCGCTCCTGAGGCAGGTCGCCACCACTGCTATCAGCTTGGTGAAAACTCTTGGAGCTGAAGAAAGACCAAATGGCAGAACTTTGAACTGTTAGTGAGTTTGGCCAACCACAATCCTCAGGTACTTACTGTGCTTTCGATGAATCGGCATGTGGAAGTAGGCATCCTGGATGCCAACCAGTCCTGCAGATCGAGGGCTTGCAGGATCTGTGCCAGTGTAAACATCTTGAACTTTTCCTTGCGCAGGAACAAGTTCAGCTGCCGCAGATCCAGAATGTGACGTAAGACTCTGTGTCCTTCTTCGGCACCAGAAAAATAGGTGGGGTACCACACCTCCCTTGTTCAGAGAATGTTACCAGCTCGATCACGCTCTTGGACAGAAGTGGACGATCTCCTCCAGCAGGATGGGGTCCAAAGTCAAGGGCCATGGTCTGGAGGGCACTGTAGCAATGGGGGTCAAAATCACTGTTAGATGTCCTACAAAGTCCAAGCACCGGAAATGGACCTGGACCATTCCAGGCTTAACAGAGAGGAATTGCCATAGCATTTCGGTGCTGGACTGCCCATGTGGGCGGGACAAAGACTGATATGCAAACGGGTATTTCCCATCTGTGAAAGGTACAGTGAGCAAAAAGCAGATGGCTGTGAACTCTCAATGTGGTTAACAACCACTGAACAGGTTATCATGTCCTGTTCTTCCGAGAGTGGGGCGCCTGCTAACTTTGTTGAATTCTTTGAAGAAACTTGGGGTTGGTCACCTTAGGTTACCTGGGGGCAAACAGACGTAGACTCCCTGCTCACTGTGCTTAGAGAGGCTCAGCTTCACCTCACTGATGATGCCCAACAAGGCTGAAACATGTGTATGGGGTTGCTGTTGGTACTCTTGTTCAAAGAGGAATTGCCATAGCATTTCGGTGCTGGACTGCCTATGTGGGAGGGACAAAGACTGATATGCAAATGGATATTTCCCATCTGTGAAAGGTACAGTGAGCAAAAAGCAGATGGCTGCAAACTCTCAATGTGGTTAACAACCACTGCACAGGTTATCATGCCTTGTTCTTCCGAGAGAGGGGCGCCTGCTACCTTTGTTGAATTCTCGAGACAAAGGAGGGCTGTTGCATCGCAAACCACAAAGACTTAGTCATTGCCTTTGATGGCTGAATCTTCTGGAGGGCTTCATCAGCCTTAGCACTGAAAGGATTTTGGCCATTGAAAGGCTTGTCCAACAGTTTGGCCTGAATATCTGCTGCAAATCCTGAAGTCCTCATCCAAGAGTGGCATCTGACCGTAGTGCTTGTGGTCATGGACCTGCCCACACAATCCGCAGTGTCCAGTCCTGATTGCATTCTCCTTGCCATCAGTAACTATGGACAGAAAGCCATCCCTCAGCTCTCCTTCAGGGATGTGCTCAGCTGCATTGGCCAAAGCCGCCCAAAGGCTGAAGGAGAATTTCGCCATGGCATAAGAGATATTCACTGCACACAGGGCAAGACTGCCTGACGCAAACACCTTCTTACTCCAGACGTCGAGTCTCTTAATTTCCCTGTCCGGTGGAAGGTAAGGTGGAGGTCCTCAGGCTAGCAGTAGTGACCTGAACCACCAGATTCTATGGTGAGGCATGAGTGGAGAGGAACACTGGGTCCAATGGAACAGGACGGTGTGTACTCACCAGTTACTTTCCCACTGCTGGAACAGAGGCAGGTTTCTCCCACACTTCCAGCACTGGGGCCACTACTGCCACATTGAAGGACTGGAATGTCTCCTTCTTGGGGGCATCATCCAAGATACCTCACAGTTCGTACTGCACCTTGAATCTAGATGTAGCTGAAAGCCTCAGAGTACTGGACATCAATTGCTGAAAAGCAGCTTTAGGCTTTCCCGGGATGGGAACTGGCAGAATGTCCATCTCCAGGGAGCTATCGAGGCCACTGATGACCTTCAGGTCCTCTGCCAGTTAAAGTACATCCTCACCTTGCCTATAGAACTCCTCCAGGAAATCTATTACCTCCCTAGAAATCAAGGGTTCAAACCCAAAGGGAACCTGGTCACCCTCCTCGTATTTCCACAGAGCTGCGATGTGAACAACGCCGTCTGGCGCTGAGGCCTCGGGGCTCAAAGGCTGGGTCTGTCGGTGTCGAGGAACCCCAGCCACCTTCTGGCCCAGGCCCGCAGCTGCTGGCACCTTGGCAAAGATGTCAAGCATCTTCAGGCTGAGTGCTCCCATTCCTCCAGGGTGGAGGATTGGGTAGGAAAGGGTACTTGCGCAGGTTGCTCAGGAGAATCCTTGGAACGGTGGCTCTTCTTATTCGAGGAAGAAGAGGAGTGTCAGTGGGAGGACTCACTCAGGGAGCCAAATCTCTTCCAATGCTTCCACTTTTTGTTCTTTTCCTTCTCCTTGCACAGTGCCACCTTGTCTTCGGAGCAGCAGTCTGTTCCATGCAACCTCAACCTTGGAGCCTCACCCTTCGCCTTGTGGACCAACGTGAAGGTCTTCACACTGCACTTCGCCAGGTGGGTTCATGGACTGGCATGACCTGCAATCCTGGGCGTGTGGATCTAAGAAAGACATCTGTTAGCCACAATTCGCACATGGCTTGATGCCAGAGGCCTTAAACGGAGTAGGCATGGCACAGAGAAAAATGTCAAAGCTCGACAAGCGTGTTCCCAATCTTAGCAAACAGAATGCATGGAAAAGGGAAACTGGGCCACGGGGTGCAGTGCCAAGATATATACTGGCCCTGACATTATGTCCGGCACAGGACACGTAGAGGCATTGGGCGGAGACACGCTGCACCCCCTGGCAGCAGACATTTCCAAAGAACAGCTGGCCTGGGACAGGGATATCAGATGAGGAATCTGTGTGAGGAAGGAATCCATTGGAAATTATTACTTTCACTCCTGTGGGGAACCACACTTCTGCCAGCAGTGTGGTGAAGACCCTGAGTACCTAAGAAAGACAGAATGTAGGACTTCAATTGGAAATGCAAAGAACTCCCCCGTGAAGGAATACATTACTCACCTGTACCTCCTGTACTCCAGCATTGTTATCTTTCATAGATTCACATGCTGCTTGAATATTCCCCGTCATCAGGCTGGGAATCCTCAGTAACATTAAAAGCAGTTTACATTATTTTATTGCTCTGACAGAGTTGTTCTCCAGCATTGGCTATTTCATAGATTCACGTGTAGTTTGAATAGATTACAAAGCAGTACTTATGAGAAACAATAAGGGCCGAGGCAAGGCTTACCTGGAAGAAACACTCACTTCACTAAAGCCGATTGCACAGCACCGCTTAGCCGACCCTGTACCCCTCTGTGGAATCCCTGTTGACATAGTAGAACCTCATAAAGGTATGCACAGATCTTCAAGCAGCAGATTTGCAGATAGCCACGATGGGAACACCGGAAAGAAATGCTGTAGTAGCAGCAGCAGCCCTGGTAGAGTGTACTCTAGGCCTACCAGCAAAGGTCCTGTTGGGCAGCTGATAACATTACGAGATGCATGGAGACAGTCATCCGGAAAGGGAGGACTTGGAATGACCTTTGCTCATGGCTGAAGAACCAAATGTCACATATTGCTGAGAAGATTTGCGGAATTGTTTGGTGCGAGCAACATAGAACATCAGACCTTGCATAACATCCAAGGAATGTAAGGAGTGTTCAGGCCGAGTAGTGGGGAGCCAAAGAAAACAGGTAGAACTACAGGTCCGTTAAGATGGAACTTTGGGCATGAAAGTAGGATTTGTGCGAAGAACCATCTTGGACTTATGAAAAACTATGTAGCGAGGTTTGCATGAAAAAGCTTTGATTTTCCGCACTCTGCTCACAGGTGACGGCAACCAAAAAGGCAGTAATCTAGGCAAAGAACTTTAGACTGGACTTGTCCAAGAACCATAAACTTCGAGGGAACACATTTAACTCTCAGGCCGTTGCTCGAACTGGAAATGTTTTGATGAGTCTCTGAGACGGTAGAGAATGTGTTCCTGGGGAATGAGTAAACCTTGATATGGCTGCAAGGTGTACCTTGCTTGAGGAATGCGCCAATCCACTCTAAGCCAGAGATAAAAGCTAAGGCAAGACGTCCTATGCGTGTAAGCAGACGAGGTCAATTCCCAGGGCAGCACACCAAATAGTGAAGCGTTTTCAATCGCTTTTTTTGCACAAAACCATTAAGGACACTCAGGCCTTCGCGAGAATCTTGTGAAGAGTCGAGAATAAAACTCAGACATAAGTAAGCCAAGATTTTGGTTAAAGACTTTTATTAAAAATAAAAAGGGTTGGGAAAATGCCTCTCTGACCCTGCTCTATGAGGAACTTCCCTACCTAAACCAAAACTAAGTGTCTGCCTGCGTCAGAATGTCCAAAACAAAACTGTCCTGTGTCCAAAGATCTATTTTGACCCTCACACTATAAACTAAATACTAAGGTTTAGTTATTATCATGTATATTTTGTATATTTGTTCCGCCTCATTTTTATGTCACACCTGCATGTAAACTTAATGTATATACATCTGTGACTCCTTGACAATGCATATCCACAGCACTGTAACCGTAGCTGTACCCTATGTTTAATCTGTAACCTGTAACCTAAGTTGAACAACCCTCTTCTTGCCTTCGCGCCCATATACCCCAGGGTCTGGTGCGCAATATAAATAATAAAAACAAACAAACAAACAAACAAACAAACAAACAAACAAACAAACAAGGTGAAATGAAAATGTCTTTAACCTTGGGTGTTTTAGAAAAGTGTGCATAAAAGAAGAATACATGGCTCCAACATACACGTTCTTCAAGGATAAAGGTCCTTGCTCTAGAGGGTGGTTTCCCTTCCCCTGGAATCCTCTCCACTCTCAGATGTTTCACAAACAACAGTTCCTTGTGCCTTTCTTGCCCACCAGCAACACAGACACACCGAACTACCGAACTGTGGGGCTTTGTAATTGTGTCTCTTTTACTTTTCTGCCAGGGTTTTGTTCCTTCTCTCCTGGTTAACACAATCCATTTTACTAGTCCTGATGCTTCTTCTCAGGACTTCCGTATTTCAAATTAACACAATCCTTTTCCCAAACCTGATGTTTCTTCTCAGGACTTCTTTTATACTTCTCACAATGGTAGTTGCCTGGTGTACTCTCCTGCCAGGGCTTCTTGTACTCATATACTTGTAGTTGCCTGGTATACTCTCCTGCCAGGACTTCTGTTCATACGGGCCTCTGCCCTCTCCCAGAATCGCACATATACTTATTTTGATAATGTAGCCCATTGATATATTATCTTATTAGTGTTTGCCATATACTTGCATTGTATACATTCACATGTTTCTAAGGATTTTGCTTGTAGTTCATTTCGCCTTTTAATATCAAGTCCCTTTGCGCTTTCTCTCTCGTTGCTTTATTTACAATTATTGGTGTCCCCGCTGTCTCTGGGTGGACTCACCGGCTCTTGCTGGCATTCCTGAATTCTCCCCGGTCAGCCGGTAAAGCGTTCCCATCTCTGCCTGTTTTCCTGCTTGTTTGCTGCCACGAAGGAGCCGTCCCCAAGAGGAATCCTTTCTGAAGCCGTAACGCTGACTAACACTCCTGCAACACCCACACTCCTCCATCGAGCCCGCCTACCAACCTCAGCCAGTCCTGTATAAGCACTAGTGCGCGCAAATCTGAAGTGCATGGGAAGTGTGGCTGTTGGGCTGCATATTCTGCCTATTTTCCTGCTTGTTTGCTGCCACAAAGGAGTCGTCCCCAAGAGGAAATCTTTCTGAAGCCGTTACGCTGACTAGCACTCCTGCAACACCCAAAGTAAATTTGGACGTTAGTTTGTGTCAAGACTGCGGGTATTGCCGCAGGTCTTGTTGTGGTCTTCTGCGTGAACGTTCACCTTCACTTTCTACTAAAACTTTCCTTCCTATTATTGCAGCTCCTCCCTAGAGCCCGCCTACCAACCTCAGCCAGTCCTGTATAAGCACCGGTGCACACGCATCCAAAGTGCATGGCAAGTGTGGCTGTTGGGCAAGGAGGCGACGGGCACGGGTACCGTGAACTTTCAAGTTTATTGCTTAATTATTTATATTGTCAGCACTAACTTGGGTCAATTTATTTTTGCTAAGTCAGGACTTTACTTGTGATAGTTGGTTATAATAGCATATGTGTCTATAGTGTTTCTGGACGGGTACCTTCACCTTCTATGCACGTTGACTATAGCACAGAGACTTTTTGATCACGTGTTGTATAAAACTTGTAGTTTCTTGTCAGACCGATTGCTTAAACCAGAACCCTAGTGTGCATTGAACAAGTGATCAGTGTGGCAACATGGTAGGCAGTCTACGGAGCGGCAAGCATATTGCTAAAATGCCTCCGGGATCAAGCTTTACTGCACCTATTCAACTCCATGACTCATGTGAGGAGTCTATTATACCTTTGCCACAGGACTTGTTAACCACTGAACGGGAAATTGACTCTCACACTGTTCCGTTTGGGCAACAATCACAGGCAGTTGAATCTAACGACTGTTCCTACATAAAGAACAACAGTGTTTATAACACAAACACCACTTCAATTGTTTTACCGCCTACTACATATACTCCCAACAGTGTTTCACTTAAAATGCAGTCTCATTCTATGAAACAAATTCCTATGATTGGTGAACTCGGCCATCATAATCACACTCCTATAAGTGATAAATTTAACAATTGTATTTCAGATGTTTCTATTTTTGCTCCTACGCTACAACATGAATGGGGGAAACGTAAAATCTCACTAGATCATTCTTTCCCAGTTTATTTCTTCCTTCTGAAGTAGAGAACAAAAGTTTACACAACTTACAGGGGGCTAACCAGCGTCCTTCTACAAGCTTGCCCACACTCCCCAACAAATTGTTTAATCTCAGTGGTGATCATATTGCCAAGAAACAGTCATATGACTCCGTCAGGAGTGATGTGGGGGGGCCTTGTCGCAAAGGTGATACCAGTGATCCATCCCAGTTGCCTACTGAACCACCGCCATTTTTTGTACTTACTAGGATACTGAATCTCTTAGATAAAGGTCACGATCTCTCGCATTTACATCTGAACACCTAATATCTATGATGGGTGAGCTATGCTGCAAAAGCAGTAAATTAGAGGGCCTTATGACTACGCATACTAACCACCAAACCAAGAAAATGTGTATACTAGACTCCCTTTTCTCACGCATGTGGTGTCTACCACGACAGCGAAATCTACTCAAACATGGGGCGATGATGTACCCAACATCTCAATGGAGCGTACCTATGCAAAGGTTGTCTCCACCGGAGTTGTGCGTGCTTTACCTTCTCCCAATACTGACTCTACTACCCTACTGGGGAGTGAATTCTCTCGAATTGGATGATGTTTTTCGTCATCTAAATACACAAAGAGGAACTTCTAGCGCGATGAACTATATGCCACATTCTCATACTGTCACTGTCGAGCCTCTGATGGGCTCCCTTGGAGATTCTCCAAATAGTCCATCCCCACTGCTTGAAATTATAGAACAAAAGGGATGTAGGTCTTCCATAATTCCCCCTGTACCTTCTGATGGTCCAGTTGCCTGTATGATTGATGCTGTAGTACCCAATGTTGCTGGTAGTGATACTCACTCTAACGACTTGTGTACATTGCTTCATTCCCGGAAAATGCAGCGTGCATATGCACGAGGGCAAAAAAAAATACTCCAAAAATAAAACTAGGAATGATCCACAAGAGATGAATCTTAAAAACAAAAATTACTAAAAAATTAAAATCAAAGTTCAGCGAACAATTGTGGTCAGAATTCAAGTGACAAATTTCTTGTCAACATTTCTAATAACTACGCCATTATTGACATAAATCAATTGAATGAGTCCAAACATGTCCTTGACTTGCAACTACAGGCCTGTAAAACTATGCCTCAGGTTGTTCAAGCGAATGTGCCCAGACCAGAGACACAGACCACAGACACCCAAGGAGAATGTTCCAACGACTTTGCAGCTGTTGTCCCACTCGCTTAAACAAGGCCAACTTTCCTCGTACTATCCTGTTACTCCCAAAAAAATACTGTCCATTCGACTTTGCAGCTGTTGTCCCACTCGCTTAAACAAGGCCAACTTTCCTCGTACTATCCTGTTACTCCCAAAAAAATACTGTCCATTCGTGTTGCCAATGCGGACAACGCAAGGGAACTACCAGATATGAATATGGCTGCTCCAGTCGCTGGAATGAATAATGCTAATCCATCTCAGCATACTTCAGAACAGTGTCCAGTAGCAGTCAATGGTGGGGCTAACATTATAAGCAGTAGTAAGGTCAATAGAAATCCTTCACTATCTGTCCTACAAATGACAGCAACGTGTCTGAGAATGTTCATCCGAACCCGCATGCCATGAATGCTTTCAAATATCATCATGTCGACGTGAAGTCTAAACAGTGTACCAATTATCGAATCTGGCGTCACAGAAACTCCAAAGAACGAGGATGCTGGGTCCTTATGGGATGCAGCATATATCTTGGGATGGAGCAGCAACCCCAAAGCCAATGGTGCTCAGAGATTAAATCACTTCTTTCTATTTAATATCTTTAAGGGGAGTCCCCAATTTTGGACACTCCATGGATTAGGCTGGCTAACCAAAACAATCATAGAATGATCTGTGCACCGCCATCTTAAATTATTCTTAAATTATTATGGCAACACAGGGAAGACTTCACCTTGCATGGTCTTGCACTTGAACTATTCCGGACTATTGAGGAGGCCACAGACTTCTTGGAAGTATTACCACCAGTTTCAGTGTGTGATTCACAAAGTGCAAACCTCTTACATGATGTTGTGACTCAGAACACCGACTTAGTTGCCCAACTAGCAGCACTAGAGGGCACAATTGTAATACGACTTGGTTGGCACCCCTTTTGACCTCAATGATAGAAATGTCCAAATTGGCCAAACCATCCTATCCCTGCTGGGATTAATTTCATCTCTTGGAACTGTTGTGGTCTTCTTAACTTAACTGCATGGCTAGGATCCATGCTACCTGATGAATATCTCGATGTATTGTTACTGCAGGAAACCATGTCTTTAACCCAGATTTTTTGTGATGGATTTACCACCTATCATGTCCCCGCCGATAAAGGTTCTGGTGGTAGACCATCAGGAGGTATTGCAATCTTAATCAATAATGCTATTAATCACAATTCTCGAGTGGTTATTTCATCAAACCAAACCATTGTCGTTGAATGTACCTTTTCTGATGTTCTCTCTGATGCATTTTTACTAATGTATCTACTATAATCCGGCAAATTGTCAGTTGGAAGTTTGTTTTAACTTCCTTGATACGATCTTTGAAGATGCTTTATTTGACAATCCAGATCTGCACATAATCTTCGGTGGAGACTTGAACTCGGTGTGTCAATATGCAATTCCCAATTATGTTGGTATTACTGGTCCCTCTTATCGTGTACAACAGATAGCAAGGGGCCAACGTTGGATCGATTATTTGTTACAATGGAACATGCATGTAAAGATTTTTACAGAGACTGGGTGTATAGGAACTTGGTTTAGAGGGCCTTCTTTTTCATTTATTGACTATTTTCGTGTTTCTGTTGGTATGCTTAATTTATCTTCATGGTCAGAATTTTGGTTTGTGCATTTAGTGACCATGCACCGATTAGGTTACATGTATCTCATATGAGCGAATTGCTGCCCTCTGAGCCCTCTTTATCCTTAGTGCAAACTGATCGGCTCTTGACCTCGGTCAATTGGAATCCCCACTTATGCAGGCAATTAACCTACCTGGCCAACAGGGACTTGTGGAGTGTGCAAATTGACCAATGAAGGTCCCCTCAGGCTGCAGTAAGAGAGGCTTGGAACACCCGCATTATTCACAAACACATTCTCAAGCTAAGTCTTAAGTCTCAGGCTGCATCGATATCTAACGTGTCTTCATCAAACATGACCATTGCATTCCTTAAGACAAAAAAATCGATGTCTTCAAAAAATACTGAATAGCAACATGGATTATCTTGCTTATGTTCCTGCTAAAACAAGAATCCGGCAGGCTTAGAGGAACACAATGAAGGTTGTCAAACATCATCTTCACCACCGTGCAAACCAATTTATGATGTCCCTTCTTGTCAAACATGACACTCGCTTCATTTGGTCCATTCTCAATGGTAAATATCAATCCAAGCGATGTGATCTAGCGGCCTCCATCTCCTCTAAATGCTGGCAACAGTACATTGGTTCTAAGTTTAAACTCCCTCAACGTTTTCTTAACTGTAACTCAGGGATTCTTCAGGCTAATTGTCCTGATACATTTTCATTTTCTCTAGAGGAGATCTCTTTGGCCATCCAGCATTTAAAATTCTCCAAAGCTGCCGGATCTGACGGCATTCCATTGTGCATCTATAAGTTAGATCCCTATTTTTGGGCTGCAACTTTGCACACCAAATTTGACAACATCATGTGTTCTAACAGGATGCCGGACTCTTGGTTGAATTCTATCATAATTCCCATTTTTAAAAAGGGAGATCCCCAAGATGCTGCGAATTTTCAGCCTATTGCTCTGATGGAAACAGCAACAAAGTTGTTGGCTAGCCTTTTGCTGAAACATGTGGATTCCTTTATACATAAGCATAAGATATATTCGAGGCATCAAGTGGGCTCCAGGAAGAATATGGGAACTTCCTTAAATGCTATTATGATGGTACTCACTGACATAAAATCCAAAATAAGTGACTGTGGGCCGATTTATCTTGTGTCTTTGGACTTATCGTGTGCCTTTGACACGGTCATTCGCGAACTATTATGGTTTAAATTATTGCACATGGGTTTTCCTTCGAGCTTAGTGCAACTGATTGCAAAATTACACTCCAACACCACTTTTCAAGTAAGAGTTTCCAAAGAGGGTGCTTTGACTCCTCCCATTCCAACCTGTACCGGTGTAAAGCAGGAGTGTAACCTCGCTGCCACAATGTTTAATTTATACATAGCAGACATGGACGAATTGTGGCACGATTTATCTACGTATCCAGTGAGACTGGGGGTGACAAGGTTACATTGGCTGTGCTTTGCCGATGACTTAATTCTGATGGATAGAACACTGCATGGCCTACAACTAAAGCTTAACAAATATTATTCATACGCAAATGAACATAATCTTAATGCCAATTCGGTCAAGTCTAATGTTATTATTTTCTGTAACAACAAACGGATCAAATCATACCACTGCCAGATGGCTGACACATGAATTGAGACAGTGTCTAGCCTACGTTATTTAGGTTACACGTTGACGGTCGTAAACTCCAAGAAATCCTGGATGATTAGTTTTACAGAAAAGGCCCGCCCCTTAATCTCCATGATGAGGATCATCTACAAAAAACATTGCAAGTTCTCTTCACTCCCCTTAATTGTGCTCTATATGAATAAGGCAGAGCCTATTTGACTCTTTGGTCTAGAGCTTTGTTTATTGGAGATAGACGAGATGTCAAACACCCTACAAGGCCAGATTTGGAAACGTGCATTGGGTTTGGCATTGGCAATTCCGAATTCTATTATCATCCACAAACTAGGTTTGTCATCATTTGCCGCCAGATGGACTTGGCGTAAATTGGCGAGATATGCCAAAATACTGCCCCGCCCATGTAATTCGTTTTTTGAGGACCTTAACAAGATAATGAAAGATAGCAATTTACCTCCTATGGTGACCTTCGTCGACCATTTGAATCAAACTTTTGTAACTATAAATTCCTCAAAAGATGATTTAACATTGGGACTACATAATGTCAAAAGTAAACTATATCTTTATGACTGGATAATGACGTGTGACAGCAATCGCTTTTATAAGTCGTATTCTGAATACACTAAATTTTCTAGAAAGAGACTGCTGCGGGCACCATATATTATCGAATTTCCATGGCCTAAAGCACAAACAGCTTATTTGAGATTCAAGCTTAATCAATATCATACTCTTGAACACACCAAACATTGGGGTAAATATAATCCAGTGTGTCAGTCTCTGACTTGTCGTTTTTGCAAAAAAACAGACCAGCTGGAAAATCTGAAACACCTGGTTGTGTATTGACAATTTTTTTAACTTGATCGATTTCTATCTCTAGGCATTTACTATACCTTGTATCCGCTTTGTAGTAGCTTTAACAAGACTTCAATTCAAAATTGATGAAGTCTTACACAGTATCAACAACTCTGGTGCCTAGAGTAGCGCCTGGTTTGAAACTCATATGTACCGTATTTGATATGTGGTGCCTTACCTGTTTTGAAAAGCACGAATATGATATGTATACGCGACGTATTTGATATGTTATGTTTTAGTTGACGATTTGTACATTTTGATTTTAACCGTGCATATATGTTGTTTTGTACCAAAAGAGATTGATATTGATATTTTATTTATATCGCGCCCGTACACAAGTGTTTCAGAGCGTGACAAGGCAAGGGAGGGGAACAGGGGAGAACAAAACAATGATCTTACTAGGCCCAGTGACAGTGAGAATGTGCAATTGCATGGGAGAGGGGGAGGAGAAAAGTGCATGGAAGGGGGGAGAAGTGGAAAGTGCGAAGCAAAGGAGAAACAGATAAATAATAATAAATAAATAATAAAGGCAACAAACAGTGGTAGTGCAGCCAGCAATTGGCAAGTGCTGGGTTTAAGGCAGCAGACAGCGTAGGTCTGATAAGTGCAGGAAGAAAAAGGGGGTGGGGGCTGTATGGGTACAGATACAGACCCTTGTGCAAGGGGTGGCCCGGAGGCAGTGCAGGAGGGTGGCAGGGAGAGCAGGTACCTGGGCCCGGAGGACAGGGGGTGTCCAGGTGCACAGTGCCAAGAGAGAACAGATCAGCAGGGGGAGGGGGAGTGAATGCAGAAGAGAAGAGGAAGATCTTGAGGTGCTCCCGGAACCGGAGATGAAAAACGACTGACCCCGAGAGAGTTAGAGGAAGAGGAGCAAACAGCTTGAGAGGGGAGGTATTTGCGGAGGGATAGCTGAAGGTTTTGGACCCAAGCCCACTTATAAGATTCACTTATTAGACGCAATGCCCGTTATGTGATCCGGAGTAGTGCTGGTTATAATTATTGCTATCACTCAAGTTTCTACACCATTAAGAAGTTATGTTTGAGTACCAACATTAGTTCAATGCTATTGAAGTAAGATTGAGACATTCTGTTTTGTAATCTCTGTTTGCGTGGGGAATTCTCAGAAAGTCACCTGATGTAACATGGAAAGGAAAGCTGTACCTCTTTCTTAGGACATGATTGAATTCAAACTATTTGATTCTTTTGTAAATATCAAACAAAAACTTTGTCAAAATATGAAAAATGCAAATAATTATGTAACTGGTTTTATGATATGATGGCTAAATGTCATGATATGATTTTAAAAGTTTTGTTTTTGTAAACTAAATCCGATTATTAATTTTTTTTTTTAAAAAGCGTTCCCACCTGCTTCCTTCTCGTGACCGCTTCCTCTTGGTTTTCCTGTCTCTTAAGGTTTCCACTCTAAACGTCTGCTTCGTTCCAGGCTCTGCTAAGTGAAGCGCTGCCCTCTGTCACCTGCGAATGCCCAGGAGTCTCTTGTCGGTTCCTGGCGTTCCTGCAGTGTGTCCTCCTCTCCCTTCTCCTTTGTTGATGAGCTGCCTGGCTCCACCACACCGGTTTCAGCCTCTCTGTTCCTCAACCTCACAGAGAGGCGCAGCTCTCTCCCGCCAGTAGCAGACCTCAACTCTCTGCTTCTGCCCTTTAAAGTTCCTGGGCACAGGTGTATGCGAGCAACCACTATAATGCTCGCTGGGCTTGTGGCCTCCTTTGCTCTGCATTGCTCGATTCTTCTTCCTTGTCCCAGCATTTTGGTCATTCTGGGAAAGGAAGTCCAGTTTTGGTTTGAAAAACTTGAATACACATGCCCAATGGCTCTAAATGGTGAATGAGACCTGGATGATTGATAGGTGGAACTGGAGAGGGTGGTTTCATAAGTCTCACAAGGCAGACCCAATTTGGAATGTGGGCCTATAGGTCTGAGGAAAGGGTTTTCCCTATTCTTCATTGGAGAAGTAGTAGGTGCATGACAATAGGCCATGAGGGTATTAGATATGGGAGGGTTATTTCCAAGGGGAAATGGGGGATACCATGTCTCACTTGATGAAGCCATTATATCTCCCCAGAGGTTGTCTCCCCTATGTGATCCTCCCTTATATATCCGCCCACGGGGTCAGGGTCAGGTAGCAACTGCCGTCCCCTGGCCACATGGGAGGAAGTCACTGCCGGGCAATCAGTGATGACTCCACTGGATTCATCACAATATCCAAATAGTCTGGAGGCATAGGAACCTGTCAAAATTCTAAGTGCACAGGAGCAAGGCCATCGGATTGAGGGAGGCCAGGTTGCGATGCAGCACTGCTCCGTTGTCTATGAACACAAGGTTGAAGAGTGGAGGTCCCATGCAGGTACCATGAAAGGTATAGTAGGAAACCTGTTTGTCAGTCCTTTGAGCAACTGAACGACCAAAGGTACTACAAAGTATGAACCTTGGGGCAGGTGTCCTCTCGAAAATATAAAGTGCTGCTAAGTACCCTTTGGCTGTCGTCACATGGAGACCTAACCTCGGAAAGGTGCAACAAAAGGAAAAGTACTGAACCAATGTTGCATGTTAAGGGGCCCAACTCTCTAGCTCTGCACCAGCTGTAAAGTTTCCTCCATCAGCAGTGGTAAAAGAGCCTTTGTTGTTGGTCTTCTTGCTGAGAGCAACACCTCTATGACATCTTCCGGAAAGTCCCAATCTCTTGAACTCATCCTCTCAGTTGCCAGGCATGGAGATTTTAGGTACTGACGCTGGGACAGAGGTTCTGGCCTCCTCCTTGCGAGAGCAAATCCACTCTTTTTGGGAGGCGTCGGGGAGGGCAGATGGCCAAATCCAGAAGATCTGAGTACCACGCTCTTCTGGCCCAATCCGGGCCAATCAAGATCATTGTTGCACCGAACCTCCTCAATCTCCTGATGACATGTGGTAGGTCAGGAATCGGTGCGTACACATATAGCAGAGGATAGTTCCAGTCCCCCAGTGCTGCTCTCGGGGGAAATTCCCTGGAGCAAAACAGCTCACACTTCCTGTTGGAGCAGGATACGAACGGATACCCTTTAGGGGTTCCCCAGAGAACAAAGATCTCTGCAAGGACTTTGCGGCATAGCTCCCACTTGTGGGAGACTGACCCCTGCCTGCTTAGGGTGTCTGCCACTGTGTTCTCCTTCCCGGCCAGATGAATTGCTGATACAGATATCTGTCTTTTCAAAGCCCAAAACCAGAGTTGCATTGCCTCTCTGCACAGTGGTAATGACCATACATCCCCTCTTTTGTTGAGGTAGTGCATGGCCACTGTATTGTTCATTATGATCAGTTTGATCGTCCTCACCTCCAGCAGGTTTATGTGGAGTTTTGCCTCTGCTGGGGACCACATTCCACTCACTGGGTGTGTTAAGGTGTGTGCCACAGGCCATTCAGTGAGGCATCCGTCACATCTGGACAGGGTTGCCAAAAGGGTTCCCCTCTCATCAAGTTCTCCCTTTTGGACCACCACAGAAGGTTCTGTGCGATCATGGTCGGGACCTGTAAAAGATCTGTCATGTTGCCCGAGTCATGTTGGGATCTTAGAGCGCACTGAAGGGTCTGTGACACCAGTAAAATGCAGGATGCCATGAGGCCCAGCAACCTTAGTATCCTTGAGAAACTATCTGTTTGACCCACATGTCCGACTAGGCCATCCCACCGGAGAGGAGTGTGAAAGCTTATTAGGAAGGCGTTGTTGCCGCTGTTGCCCCAGAGGTGATGGAAGTGAAGAGCAGGATTAATTCATTTTCCCTACCCTTACATCTTGAAGGTTTGGGGAATCTTCTTTGTCAGTAGGTTGATTGGCCTCTTCCTCTTTGGCTGAAGGACCCATAATAACAAAATTATAAGTTACTCACCGTAGTGACTAACGTACTCTTAGTCCTTAGTCCCCTTTCCTCCATACTGCACGGGCGTCCCTTCCAAGGGACGGGAGACGGAACCTTTTTCACCAGAAAAAACCTTCTTCCCCTTTAAATTTAGAGGCGCGCAGAGGTTGCGGCCCAGAGAGCATGTGCTGCCCTGGCTCCGCCCTCCGGAGCCACACCTCAGTCCCCATTGACGCGTCAACAATAGCTTTAACATTGCCTAATGACACCAGTATTATTAGGGGGGAGATTGGTGGGACGAATGGAGGAAAGGGGACTAAGGACTAAGAGTATGTTAGTCACTAGTGCGAGTAACGTACAATTACTCTTACGTCCCGTACCCTTTCCTCCATACTGCATGGGCGATTACAACTGAATGTAGCCCCAGGGTGGAGAGGAGACCCTCCTTAAGCAAATAGGTTCCTGAGAACCACATGTCCGAACGTCACATCAGATCTAGAGCCAGCGTCCAAACAGTAATGCTTGCAGAAAGCTGAGGGAGTGGCCCAAGTGGCCGCCCTGCTTATGACTTGCCAAGGGACATGGCGAGGAATCCTATGACCATAGCCTTGGCACAGACTACGTGGGCATGCATGTTGGCTGGGAGTGGCTTGTGCTGGCCTTCAAACGCTTCTTTGATGGACAAGACCATCCAGTGGGATATGGAGGCCCTGGAGGCCTGATAGCCTGGTCTTGAGCCTCCAAACATGACAAACAAGGCGTCCGATTTGCGGGAGCCCTTGGTCTTGTCCAAGTAAAATTTCAGGGCACGCTTGACATCCAGGCAGTGCAGTACCCTCTGTGCTTCATCCTTGGGATCGGGAAAGAACGTAGGAAGGACTATTTCCTCGTTCAAGTGGGAAGCAGACAGCAGCTTGGCCAGAAATGTCGGGTGGGTCCGCAGGACCACTTTTTCCCTGTGAAATGTGGTATATGGCTCTGAGGCGATGACTCTATGAGCCGAAGTGAGGCCAACTAGCAGGGCCGTCTTGATGGTGACCAGCCTGATGTCCGCGGACGCCATTGGCTCAAACGGCTTGTGCGCCAGAGCGCCCAAGACTATGCTGAGGTCCCACACAGGGTGCGGCCTCTTGAGAGGCGGCTAGAGCCTTGCGAACCACGTCAGATGTTTCTTGACGATAGGACTGGAGGAGGAGAAGATCCCTCCCTCCGAGTTCCTGTAAGCCCCAATGGGTGCAAGGTATGTACGGGAGGTGTCCACCTGCACCCCAGAGTGGGCGAGGTGTGCTGAGAAGGAGAGCACGTCGTCCAAAGAACATGCCAGGGGGTCGATTTCCTTGGAGTCTCCCCAGTGGCAGAATCTGGTCGATTTACTCTTATACTGGGCCCTGGCAGTCTTACTCCTTGCGCCCTGTATGATTTCCAGATTAGCATGTGAGCGGCTGAGGTGCCGCAGCGTTACCTGCTCAGTTACCATGCTGTGAGGGTTAGTTTCTGTGAAGCGGGGTGGATGACTCTGGCCCCATGTTGAGCCAGAAGATGTGCTGGGCCCGTCAAGGGGTGAATAGGAGGCACCTCCGAGAGGCTGAGCAGCTCCGAAAACCATGGCCTGGCCGGCCACCATGGAGCTATTAGAATGATGTTGAGTTGGCGAGACTCCCTGATCTTGCAAATCGCTCTGTGCATAAGGGGAGTGGGCGGGAAGGAGTAAGCGCTCATGCCATCCCACTGAAGCCGAAATACATCGCCCAGGGAGCCGGGGCCCTGTCCCCGCCAGGAGGCGAACTGAGGGCACTTCTTGTTGTGCCAGGAGGCAAAAAGATCCACCTGGGGATGACCCCACCAGCTGAAGATCTCCTGAATGACTAGGTTGTTTAGCTGCCACTCGTAATTGTCTGCTCCCAACCTGCTGAGACTGTCTACCTCCAGGTTGGCTTCCCCCGGGAGGTGGACTGCCGTGAGGTATATGTCGTTTTCCAGGGCCCACTCCCACATGCTGATTCCCAGTCTGCACAGAGGAGCAAATCCAGGTGCCGTGGATGGAGAGATCGTCCCGGGTGGCACCCCAGCCCTCGAGTGAGGAGTCTGTGGTGATGATGGCCTGCGGGCAGGGCGGCCGAAAGGGCTTGCCCGCCAATAGGTTGCAGTCCCTGGACCACCATGTTAGGTCCGGTTGGAGAGTTGGAGGAACGTTGATCATCTCGGATTGGGAGTCCCGCTCCTGGTTCCATGATGCCGCGAAGTGCAGCTGAATCCTCCTCATCCTCAATCTCGTGTGTGGAACGGCTAAAAGGACCGCCGCCAAGAGACCCAGGAGATGCTGGTACCACCAAGCCGAGGTCACCTCTCTGCTGAAGAAGTGGGAGGTGGACCTCTTGATGGCCGAGATCTTGTCCTAAGAAGGAAATACCTTCTCGGAGCACGTGTCCCAGATGAGGCCCAAGAATGTCAGAGTCTGTGTGGGCTGCAGCTGCGACTTCTTGAGATTGGGCGAGAAGCCCAGATCGTGCAGTGTGTTCATAAGGGCATGGGAGGAGTGGTGAACCGCTTCAGGAGATGTAGCCCTGACGAGCCAGTCGTCGAGGTATGGGTAGAGGTGGAGGCCCTGCGCTCTCAGGGGGGCAGCCACCATATTTATTAGCCTAGTAAAGAACCTGGGGGCCGAGTTGAGGCCAAAAGGGAGGACTTTGTATTGAAAATGGTAGCCCATGATCTTGAACCGTAGGAAAGAACGATGGGGCTGCCAAATCGGGACGTGTAGGTCCACGTCCTTCAGATCCAGGGAGCACATCCAGTCTCTCCTGCACAATGTCTCCGCTATAAAAGCTGGCATAACCATCTTAAATTTTTGTAGGGGTAGGGAGAGGTTGAGGGTGGAAAGGTCCAGCACAACTCTCAGGCCTGCCTGGTTTTTCTTCTGAATGGTGAAAATCCTGGAATAAAAGCCCAAGCCTCGCTGGGAGGCTGAAACTTCCTCCACTGCCTGGCTCTCTACTAGCCACCGGATCTCCGCCAGAAGAGTTGCTGTCCCAACCTGAGGGAGTGGAGGAGGGAGGACAGGCTGGGATGGGTAGGCGGTACCCTGTGGATACTACGGAGAGGATCCAGGGGTCCGCGAAATTCTGGCACCAGAAATTTGCATGGAGAGCAAGCCTGCCCCCCACTGGAGACACGTGGCCCGAAGGGGCGTGTCATGCCTTCTTTCCATCAGAGGCTGTCATGGAGGAGGGGGACTGGAAAAAGCCCTTATTCCCCCCCCTCCCTCCTTTTGTTGCTTGCGCCGGTTTTGAGACGGCGAGCGGTCCGGCTGCCCGGATCTCCCTTCCTGGAAGCCACAAAACCCTCCATACATACGCCCCCTGTCGGAGCGCAGCTGTGACTGGGTGTACGACTTGGGCGTGGTCTTGGTCAAGATGGATAAAGACTTGGCTGTTTGTGACCCGTTTTTCTTCTTGTCCAGCTCTTCGTCCATGGTGGAGCGGAAGATTTCCCCCCCTCGAACGGTAGATCTAATATGCGTTCCTAGCCATCCAGGTTGAATTTTGTCGCCCGGAGCCAGGATGTCCTTCTCATGTCCCTGGCGATACAGATGGCACGGCCAGAGTTGTCAATATGCGCCACGGTGGATTCCATGCGGTCCTACGCCACCAGCTTGGCCTCAGCCAGCCCCTTCTTAAAACATGATTGGCTCTGCGTAGAGAGTTCCGCGAGGCAGTCCGCAATATCCCGCCATAACCTTTGGTTAGCGGCAGCCAGCATGGCATCGGCGTTGGCCTGACGAAGATGCAAGGACGCGTTGGAATAGAGTTTCTTCCCGTACGCCTCCAAGATCATCTTCTCCTTGCCTAGCAGCGCTGCAGAGGCTGAGGACGACTGAGGCTTGGAGTATATTAATCAAAAAATAGTCATGGTCGCCCCTCTATGAGAACGAACATGGCAAAAATGGCCTGTTCTATGGGAAGGTACCCACTCTAGAGTCCGCAGCCACACTTTAGCTCACTGTACCTTTCACAGATGGGAAATATCTATTTGCATATCGGTCTTTGTCCCGCCCATATGGGCACTCCAGCACCAAAATGATATGTCAATTCCCTTCTGAACAAGAGTACCAACAGCAACCCCATACACGTGTTTCAGCCTTGCTGGGCCTCATAATTGAGGTGGAGCTGTGCCTCTCTGAGTACAGTGAGCAGGGAGCAGCAGTAAGCAGGCTACCCTACTGCATACTCTACAGCATGATGTGCTTCGGAAGACGTAACGATTGTGACTAATCAACTTCCGGGGAACCAGTGGTCCAGGGATGAATATTGGTTTCTAAACCATCAATCAACCCCACACCTCTAGTAAACCAGAAGGGATCTGGACAGATTGGAATAGAAGTGAATTATAAGACCTCCTTGCCCAATTTTTGGTAATGTGGACGGAATGGCAGGCTTATCTCCGCAAGGTTGTTAAGCACTTTGAAGTACTTCAGTTGTGTTTAAGTACTTTAATAATAATTACAATTAAAACACCCATAATGGAAAGAGCTATGAAAAACTGAGTCTGCTTCACCTCTTGGGCAAAGCTTTGAGGAATGAGGCTGCTGTAGCAGAGTCGGTGAAGAAATGTGTTTTAGTCACGGATCACCCTTAACTTGAATGGGTATAGCATTGCATATTGAAGCCCCTTCTCAGGTAGTCAGTGTTTCCCCACAGCAAAGGAGATTCAAGCCTTTTGAACAGAAGTGGTGAAGTTGGGATAAAAGGAAATGCTAGTTCCCCGATACTGTACATCGCTGATCTTTCTGGCCTTGCAGAGTATAGTGTCTCTGTACTGATAGTTTAGAATACGCGCAATCACTTGATGTGGACTCTGACTTATCTGGGGGCTACTGGATTTAGTCTGTATGCACGCTCGATAAGAAACTGTGAAAAAAGTGGCAGGTCTACAAGAACTTCCATAATTAATCCCTCCATAAAGACTTTCATATTCCGTTGCGTGATTGATTCAGGGATACCAACTACTCGAATGTTATTACGTCTTGACCATGCTTCCAAATCCTCATTCTTCAATAGCACAGGTTTCACTTCCCGTTGAAGAGAACGAAGAGAACGATTCACGTCTATGAAATTGTCTTCCAGTATCCTAATAGGAGTCTCTGCTTCAGTAATTCTGCCTTCTTTCTCAATTCTGCTTTGAATGCAATCCATCTTGAACACCAAATTATCAATTTAGCATTGACTGTGTTGAACCCAGACTTCGTGTGGGCCAAAATCGTAACCATATCTGTGTTCTGGTGCGAAGGCCTGGCCTCGCTGGCCGGATCACATACCCGCCCCCCACTGAGGCCCCACCACATTGTCTTGATAAATACCAGTACCAGGGGCCACAAATTTCCTCTTAGGCGGGGAGTCTTGGTGGGGAAAAAGAAAGTTTAGCCTGCTTCTTGTTCCCCTTCGACATTCACACCACCGTCCAAGGGCAATGCTACAAATCAGCCCCTAACACTATAAGCCAGCGTCCTACAAGCACATGTAGCTAGTTTTCCAGGTTCCACCTGTAGAACATTATGTCTCATGGACCCACTCTATATGGATGGTGTGTCACACACACACGCACGCACATGCACACACACATACATACAAAAAAAGGTGGGGCCTGTACAGAGCAGGATAACCGCCACTCAAATCTTCAAAACTCACTGTGTGAGTACAGGCCAGGGCCCCATTGGGAACACTACAGAAACTTCTCTAGATTCCTTTTGATGGCAGCAGGCCGCCGCCCATCACAGTCGCGCTCTCAGCAGGGAAATGCCTGCATTGCCAGAAACACTCCCGGGCCACTCAACGCCTCCTCGCCAGGCCATGTCGCCTCTCTGCTGCCACTGTAATTCACCAGAATCCCGGTGGCAGCCTCACCTCCAACACGCTTCTCTGCTGTGGCCTGGGGTCTTAGTGTGAAAGCCTAATAACAGTAGCCGCCGCCACCTCTGCAGGCTGCCCGCTTGCAGCATCAGGATCCCTGCCCAATCGCTCCCTCACAGACACCTCAGAAGCCACAGAGCAGATTCTCTGCACCCCAACAGCAGGGCACACTGGAACAGTAGTTCTTATGGGTTTGCACTGTCATGGGTCTGGATGCCAGGCAAATTTGCTCCCATTGCTACAGAGCTCAGCCCACTGTGGCCATCTTGGTAGGCGCCAAATAACGTTTCAGCCCAGACAGACTTTGACATATCTATCTAATCCTTTAAAAGGAGAGGTACTCATGGGTTTATTATGGTATAGTGGTCAAAAGTTAACCCGTATCCTTTTTATGTATCCTTGAATTTGCCTCTGGGTCAGAACTCTGGTGGGGGTCAATAACATTGTTATAAACCTTTCCCCATGTGCTCCAAGCCCACAATATCATTACATTCTCTGGTATGTAAATATTGTTGAAGAATACAAGTTTTTGTTAAGATGCGTACTATAGCTTACATCATTCTGGCAGCAAATCATCTCCCAGTTCCTCATCTGCAAATTCATCATCTTCCACCCGCTTTTTTGCTGCAGTCTTTGGCCTTTCCATTTGTGGACCCAGAGGGTCAATATAGGAAGCATCTAGAGTTGAAAGCATACATTTAATGAGTAAAATAAAGATGATGTAGAAAACCAGAATTCTTCACACTGGGTTTAGCTAATATCGAAGAGAATGAGCTGGAATGGACTCCACTGATCATGCATTTTTCACCTGCTAAAGATGAGGACATTTTAATAGTTTATTCATTCTTTTAATCAAACCATGGCCCTTGCTCATACGTCAGATATTTTACCTGCAATCCATTCACTATCTTTTGGCATGAACAAGAAGAATCTTTGCAAGGCGAATAGACTTTGGAAAGGTCAACAGATGTTAGGAGAGTCTCCAACAATTTACATCCTGACTCTCAAGATGGTAGCAGTTTGGCTTCACACTTAGGAGAGGGTTGTTCCTAAAGTACAGCTTACACCACGCACACCCACCCACGCTCAAGCACACGCACACACAGGCACACAAAGGCGTACAGTAAAGTCCACACAGTATACATACTTAAACATATACTCTTTATGTAATGTAAAGCTCTAAGAAATATTTGTAGTTCAGATAAGTACTTCAAAAATTGTAACAAGCTTTATAAATAATCACAAGTTGTATAAAAACAGAAATATGTCTCTAATACAATTTAAACCAGCAGACATCACAATTTTACAGATAGGCGAAATATCCTGCTACTTTGAGAGAGTTTACAAGTGTTTCTTAATGCAGACACTGCATGTGTTGAAGTGTCCTCCATGTGAGAATATGCCTAGTCACACAACTATAAACAAAACAAAGTGTCCTTAAAAATCAGACACTCCAATCTAAACAGCCATCCATCACAATTTTACAGGTAGATAATAAATGGGAACCATTACCCACTGTATTTCTGATGCTTGTAGCTGCTTAGATTCAGATGCTATGCATAGGCCGACATCTAGTGGTAGCCGCAGTGTTACATTTTTTGTTTTCGAAACTCAAAAGAGACATTGACAGGGCCTGCCAGTAATACTATCCTAGTATGACGTCTCCTGTACCCATGGTCCTTCACGCGTCGAGGTCCCTCAGATTGTTTTGTTTCTGACATGAGGTAGCATGAAGTATAGCGTCAGTACAGATGTAATAAAGCAGATAAGAATAGCTAAAGCCAGAAAACATCTATGCACTTTCTACTCCACAGGGGAGGAAGGGTGGGTGCATGTGAATCTAAGCAGATACAAGCATCAGAAATACAATTACGGTGAGTAATGTATCCCTTCTGAGGCTTGTGCATCTGCTTAGATCACATGCTATGCATAGACTAGCGAGCAGTGTCTGGAGAAGGTGGTGGGTTGTGAGAAGGTACAGCAGCAAATAGATGTTTTAGCAAAACTATGTATGGAACTCCATGTAGCAGCTTTGCAAATGGCATCCAGAGGGACGTTTGCAATAAAGGCCAAAGTAGCTCCTGTACCCCTGGTAGAGTGAGCTCTTGGTGTGAAAGGCAGAGTTTTGTTTGATAGGGGGTAGCAGGGCTGTATGCATTTCACAGATCTGGAGATAGCGTTTTTTTGAAACATGATCACTTTCCCTGCCAGGTGCTATGGAGACAAACAGTTGGTCTGTTTTTCTTAGCGGGTTTGTCTTGTTTACATAGTAAAGAACCACCATCCTTACATTTAGTGTATAGAGGTTTTTCTCAGCTGAGTATGAAGTATTCTGAAAGAAAGCAGGTAATTCAATGGATTGGTTAACATGGAACTTGGATATGAACTTAGGTGAAAACCTAGAGTGTGTTCTTAGTACCAACTTGTCCTTGTGGGGGACAAAGAACAGGGTCTTGCACTGAAAAAGCTTGTAGCTCACTGACTCTTCTTATGGAGGTGAAGGCCACCAGAAAAGCTGTTTTGTACGTTAGGTTTTTAAGGCTAGATTTGTGCTTAGGCTCAAAGGGAGAACCTATGAGCTTTGAGAGTACCACATTATACCACATTGAGATTCCACCCTGTGGGCGGGTTGGAAATGGGGTGCGGGGGGTAAAGTCTCTTTACTCCCTCGATGAAGGCCTTAACAACAGGGACTTTCCACCAGCACACCTTGTTCTGTGAAGTGGTTTACCCGGATAGAGCCGCTAGGTGACCCTTGATGAGTTGAATACTAGGCCAGAGTTGAGTAAGTGGAGCATCTAGTGAAGAATGTGTGATGGAATACATTCAATAGGGTTTACATTTTTTGACTGGCACCATACTACAAATCATTTCCATTTGTTAAACAGTAACAGTGTCTGGCGTTAGGTTTACGTGCCTCCTTGAGCATTTCCATACACCTTTGAGGTAGTTTTAAATGGCCAAACTCTATTACTTCAGGAGCCAAGCAGCCAAGTTAATAGATTGAGGATGTGGGCGTAACGTTGTTCCCCCGTGTTGGGTGAGCATGTTGAAGGAGCATGGGAGCACGATTGGGTTGCACATCACCAGTATGAGCAGATGCGGAAACCAAGATTGTCTCGCCAACACTGGAGCACCTGGATTAGAGCTGGAGCTGCTTGTTCCTGGTGCATTTTGTGCATTATTCTGCTGAGGAACGCTGTCAGTGGAAAAGCGTAAGCAAAGTTCCCTACCAGCTCATCCATAAGGCGTTCCCCTTGGATCGGGGTTGGGGAAACCTGGATGCGAAGTCTGGGCATTGCGTGTTTTGGTTTGTGGCAAACAAGTCTAATGGAGGATATCCCCAGAGGGAAAAGATATTGTCTAAAATTCCTCTGTTGAGTTGCCATTCGTGTTCTTCGGGTAGTAGATCTTTACTTAGAGAGTCAGCTAGAGAATTGAGTTCCCCTGGAACGTGTTGAGATACTAGGAACATGTTTCCGCTTCCACATTTTTTGGGCTAGCCTGGACAGACATGGCAAGTGTTTGCCTCCCTGCTTGCTTATATAAAACATGGCAGTGGTGCAGTCTGTGAGGACTTGCACTATTTGATCTGTTAGATGCACCTGAAAGGCTTGTAGGGCTTTGAGTACCACGCTAGTAGCTCCAAAAGGTTGATGAGATATTGGGCTGTGATCTGTGTCCACAGGCCATGCGCTGGGTGGTGAAGGTAATGGGCTCCCCATCCGGAGAGTTAGGCGCCTGTTGTAACTATTGCTTGCACTAGAGGATTGTAAAAGGGTTTTCCTTTTAACAGATTTTCCTTTGTCCACCAGCGTAGCGCATGAACTAGGGTTAGCGAAACAACCACTAGATCGTCCCACTGACCACTTACATGAGACCACTGTTACGCTAACCACTCTTGTATTGGGTGCATGCGCAACCGTGCATGCAGAACCAGGTAAATGCATGAAGCCATCATCCCAAACAAGCGCATTGCTTTGCGTATGGTTATTTGGCGACTGGCCAGATACTGAGGTATTTGTAGAAGTTTGTTTTGTACTCTTTCGTTTGAGGGGAAAACTAGCCACTCTTCTGTTTTTATGATAGCTTCTAGGAAATGTTTGGTTTTGCTTGGAACGAGACTTGATTTTTTCTCGTTGATGGAGAACCCCAATTGGAACAGAAGATTGATTGTCCTTTGGGTATTTTGCTTGCAAATTTGAGGGGATTCCCCTGTTATCAGCCAGTCATCCAGATAACAGTGCACTGGAATTGATTCTCTGCGTAAGTGCACCACCACTGCTGGGCCCTCCTTTAACCCTTCAGTTCTCCCCTGCAGTAGAGAAAGTTAGACTGTATTTGTAGAACTATACGTATCATTGCAGGATTGTATTTGTATTTGCATGATTGCTGGGGGAATTGTTTAAACTCCAGAAAACTACGAGACTACCTTCACGAAACAACTGGCATTAGGCAGGGGATTGCAATAGCTTTGCTTTGTTGACTTAGCCAATAATTTGCACTGCAAGCGTAACCCGAAATTGCTACTTGACTAGTTTAACATCTTTTTGTCAGCAGCAACTGTTTAACAATGTTAATCTATTCTCTACTAAAGTGTGCGCTTGCTTTTATCATTCCTGGCACACACTTAGTAAATGGACACTACATTTCCCTAGAGCACTAGCGCAGCATAAACTGAAACGTCAGGCGCTTCAGCACTGGTGCATCAGTAGCAAGCTGGTCTGCGCCGGTCCTGCGTCCTTTGCGTCTGAGGCCCGGAATCCCTGATCTTTCCACCTCCTCGCGGTTGGAGCCGCACAGAACAAGTAAGACATGGGGTATTCAAAGAGCATGAAGCTCTTGGTTGAAATGGAAATACTGCAACACCTAGGCATGGTTCAGAAATACGTGCAAAAAATCGGGGGAGAAAGGAATATTTTGTTACTTGAAGGCAATGCCCCGAACATCATAGGCCACATAGCTAAACAAACAGCACTCGAGTCAGGCTGTGAAACAATGGCTCAGGCAGAGGCAGAGAAGGCAGGAGCTACCTGTCTTTTAGAACAAGAAATAAACACACACATTCCACCAGTGGATGCTAAGCTAGGCAGTGATAGGATGAGGGTCTCACAAGTAGAGGCCCTTCTACCCAAAGGAGTAATTAACCCAGAAATAAAAATGGGTTTACTTAACATAGGTCCTTAAACAATCAAGGCCAATGCATACATGACTACATCATTGAGGAAAATATGGATATATTATGTCTGACGGAAAAATGGTTGCAGGATCCAAGTGGACCCACCGTTGACATTGCAGTACATGAAGGCTTTACTATCTTTTATAAGAACAGAGAACTAGGATTAGGCGGAGGTGTAGCAATTATAACAAGAAACAACCATACATCTGTTTCCTTCACCTATCCAATGTCAGGGTTGTGAAATTCTCCTCAAACATACTCTGACAAATAACAGTTGCATCAATATCATTGTGCAATACAGACCTCTCTCGTTGAAATCAGATTTTAACGATGACATTTTTCAAATATTAAATAATTTGAAAGGACCTTATACAGGAACCCTGTTACTAGGGGACTTTAACAGATGGAGGGGTAATGATAAAGACAAGGAAGCACTGTCCTTGGAAAAAGACTTGAGTGCTATTGACTTCACTGTAATCAATAAAGAACCCACTACATCGAAAGGGAATCAACTTGACAGGGTAAAAACCTGCAACTTGGACGTCTCTATGCAAAAGACCACTCCCTGTATATGGTCCGACCATTATAATGTGGAATTCGTAATGACCTCAAAAAAACGACCATAAAAAGATATACGGCAGACATTTTAAAAACATATCCCCAAATATACTAGCTCAGTGCATAGATAAGATCATGTTACTCACTTCCGAGACTGACATATGTGACAAAATAGTGGAAACGTATAACACTCAAGTACAAAAACTGATAGACCAGACGGTCCCAATGAAAAACAAATGAGTCAAAGCCAACTTAAATCACCAAAAGTAGTTCAACACGCAGACAACCAACCGGAAGAGGGAAAAGAAAAGATTGGAAAGCAAGTGGTTAAAACATCCCTCGTAGGCCAATAAGAAAAAGTGGAAGGACATAGAGAAACAATTATAAGAAAAGATTAAAGAGGCAAAGAAAAAGGTCTTTGACGAACAGATCGCAGCAGCCTCAAACTCAACCATCTAAACTGTTTCAGATTTTAAAATCAATAGAAAAACCCAAGTCACTGTCCCCTCTCTTTCAACCCTCTCAAGAAGAGAGACTATAAGCTCCACTCAAGTGGCTTTGCACGATCAAATTAATCCCACAAGAACAGAGCATTCCTCGGAAGTAGCAAATAAATTCAAGTTCAGCCCTGCCTCTACAGGGGACATGAAAATCCTTCTTTCCACTATGAAAAAAACAGCATGTTCAGAGAACATACTGCCCGCCAAACTGATTTTAGAAAATAAGGACATCTTTACACCTCTTCTTACCAGAACGGTTAATGCATCCTTTGGAGACGGTAAGGTCCCAGAGGCCATTAAAACAGTCACAGTCACACCGCTGGTAAGGAAAAAACAGGACTCGATCAGAAGGATCCAAGCAATCTTCTCCCCATTACTAACTGCTATTTTCTGCTGAAAACTTTGGACACGGCAGCAACCCTCCAATTTCAAACATTTGTTGAGGCTAACAATCTCCTCCACAAACAGCAATCAGGTTTTAGAAGGTCACATAGCACGGAAACCGCCTTGTTGAACCTCCAAACTTAAATGCTCGACATCATGGACACGCAGGTACTTTTTGGACCTATCTGCCGCCTTTAATTTGTTGGAGCACCAACAACTCCAATGGGCCTTAGAACATTTCAGTGGCTGCTCTAAAGAAGCAACAGGGTGGGTGATCTCTTTTCTAGCAGAACGAAGCTCTAAAATACACTGGGGCAATCAATCCTCCCGCCCAATATCTATCAATTGCGGTGTGCCACTAGGGGCCAGTTTGTCCCCCCTGCTGTTTAACTTGTACCTTCGGTGTCTCTGTACTCTTCTTAATAACATAGGAGCTTATTTTACCAACTATGCAGATGACACCCAGTTGTTGGTAGAGCTGAGTGACTGCTACGACACGGACAACAACAGGGAGGCAAACATATACAACATCATCGAGGCATGGATGAAAGCAAACTGGATATGCCTAAATGGGAACAAAACTCAGCTGATGATTTTCGGCCCCCCATCAAGCAAGGTCTACGCTAAGCCTGGAATACACATCGTTTAAGAGCAAAGACTCTCATACCTGTTGCAGGAAAAATAAAAACCTTGGGAATATGCCAGGAAGCATCATTGGGGGCCGAAGCACATGTTTCCTACCTGAACAAAAACTGTTGGTGCTACTTGAGGCTGTTAAAATTCATCAGACCTTACTGAAGTGAAAAAAACAGCGCTACCATTGCAAGGGCTATGATTCTCTCCAGATTAGACTACGGTAATGCCCTACTGATAGGAGTTAGCAAGGGGTGTATAGCTTGATTTCAAATCATACAAAACAACGCAGTTAGAATCATCAGACAGAAAACCAGAAGGGAGCACATCACAGCCGATAGAAGAAAGGCTCTCCATTGGCTAGCCCTAGAGGACAGAATCACTTTTAAAACCATGACCACGGTATATCATTGTATATTTGGACCAGCCCATGCCTACCTGAAAGAACAGATTACCCTCTACACCCCAGGCCGTTCATTGAGATTGGAGGCACAAGGCTGGATCGTATGCACTGGTGCCAAAAGAGCAAACGGACTGCTACGTTCCTTTCCCCTAAGAGCGGCCCAGATTTGGAACCACCTACCAAGCTCACTAAAACTGGAGGAAAACTTAATGACCTTCAGGAAAAAAACCAAAAACAAGTTTATTCAAGTAAAGCAATAGGTGCTATTTAACTGTGCAACCTGGATGTCCCGTAAACTACTCATTGTCCTCTGTCTATATGTACGCGCCCCGATGCCTACGGGCTACGGCGCAATATAAATAGACAAAAAAATAATACCTTGGTGAATACCCTTGGAGCAGAGGTTATGATGAAGGGTAGCCCCTTGAATTAGTAGTGTTGATTTGCTATTTTGAAGTGCAGGAATTTTCTGTGTGCTGGGAACATTACTTCCTGTAACATCATTATACGGAATGTCTGAGGCTCGACATATGTAATTGCAGGGCACGTTGCACAGTCTTTCTTTGGCACAAGGAAGTACATTGAATAAATACCCTCATTTACCTGGTTTGCCGGGACGATTTCTACAGCGTCCTTTAGTAGCAGTGCTTTGACCTCTTCCAGCAGAATACACTGTTCCTCCTGCATTGTTTGTCTTTGTATTGGCGGGTGGTTGCGTGGTGTTTGTATGAGTTCTATGCATTAGCCTCCCGCCACGGTGGAAAGTACCCACTTGTCTGACGTGATCCCCTCCCATGCGTGGATAAAATGAGAAATGCAACCTCCTACTAGAGAGGCATGGGAAGGGACCTGGAGCGGGTGGTTGTTGCTTTGGTGGGGTGGAGCCTCTGGAGGAGTAGGATCTGCCTCTATTTCTCGACCTTCTGTGGCCCCTTTGAACATTTTGTTGGGAGGATTGCCCCTGCGAGGAACCCCAAGATGAAGTCTGCCCACCCTGGTTGTAGTTGGAGAACTGCTGGGAGTTTTGTCCTCTAAAACAGCGTGTATCAAATACACCTCCCTGCACAAATGGTTTGTTTGTGAGCTGTCCCAGGGATTTGAGGGTGTCATACTCCTCCTTAGCACTTTTCAGTGCATCCTCAACTGCTTTTCCAAATAAGGTGTTAGGCTCAATCGGCATATTTAAAAGGGTGGCTTGGGTTTCCAGCTTGAAACCTGATTGACATAGCCATGCATGGCGTTTAATGAGGGTTTAATGAGGCTACTATCCGGCCTGCATTATCTGCTGTGTCCAGATTATCTTTCAGGATGCAGCTTGCTACCTCTTTACCTTCAGCTGCTGTTTTTAAAAGCTGTGTTTTCAGGGGCTCCGGGGCAGTCTATTTGCTGTGAGATCGCATTCCACTTGTGGCAATTATAACTCGCCAGGAGCATAGTGTTGTTGGCTATCCTTACTTGGCAGACCTGAACAAATTATAGTATTGTACAAGTACGGCAGACCTGAACAAATTATAGTATTGTGCAAGTACATTTATTCATTATTTTCTATTTTATTGTTGTTTTTCATTAACTTTTTTGTTGTGGTGATTTGTTCATGTATTTCACTATTCGGATTATCTATTAATAGGGTATTTTTTGCTCATGTATTGTCCTTTATATTGATTTTCAACCCCAAAAATTCTTTTTCAATATTTTGAATAATTTGTGTGCTTTTTATTTAATAAAACACACTATTTATTTTAACATAAAAAATCCTTTTCCCTTTTTCTTCTCTTACTTACCTCATTAGATTATATATTTGGGTTACTCAGGGTAATTCAATAATTTTTGGATATCTTTGATAGCTATCATGAATGAATTTTTAAAGAAATTAGGTTAAATTGATTTCTTACAGCTTTTGGAATTCTTGTTGTTATAATATTTTGGACCCCCACCATAGCTGTACCACATTTGGGGCAATCCCCTGTTTTAGTAATCCTTACTTGGTAAGCAGTCGAGGAAACTACTTTCCTGCCTAGTGTGTACATTTTTTTGCACTCTTTGTCAGGAGGGGCTTTGGCAGAGGCTAAAGGTGTGCCTGCTCTTTTCCTTGTGGTGGTCACCACAAGAGAGTAGGGCTTCAGCTGCCCCCTGATGTACAATGGGTCTGACGGGACTGGTCTAAACATCTTCTCAATGCGAGGGTTGACTGCACTTGTCAGGTTGGGGGTAACTAAAGAAGGCTGAATGTGCCTCTGGATAGATTGGAGAAGTGGAATGAACTGTGCTGCAGATCTCTTATCCCTGAGGATGTCCTCTACAAAGTCTTTGTTGACTTGAGCCTCCTGTGCATCGATTTTAAAAAAAAGATCATTATGCTGTAGCTAGTTATCCACAGGGGAAATCAGCCACAGGTTGGTCAATATGGTCTGGAGATTGAATGATGTATACATCATCATCATCATATTGGTCTGTATCCTCTATGTCCCCTTGGTCGCCTTAGTCTGCTATTGAGCCAGGGTCCTGCGAACCTGAAGTGTCAAAAAAGTATAGGTCGTCAGATATAGTTTGAGATGTAAAGGTACTAGGCTGTGCCATGTCTAGGCAGGGTCTTTTGGCGTCAGGCTGCCTATTAGCTGCTTCACCTTGAGGGGTTCCCTGGAATTTGGTAAGTTGATCAGGGTGTTGATCAAAAAAGTTAACAAAGCTACACATTCTCCTCATTACTCTATCAAATTGTTCTGGGGTCCATTGAGTGGAGCTTGGTAAAACTGTAGGAATATGGGTAGGGAAAGGCTCTCGTGTAGGGGGTTGTTTGTGGTCCATTGCCCCCGAGAGTTTGTCACTAGGGGCAGAGTGCTCTTTATCCTTTGTACCCAGTGTTTTTGAGGAAAGGGGCGTCGAAGGTTTGGAGTTTTTCCGATGTTTTAGATTTGAGGAGAGTGTCTGGGACGTGTTTTTTAATGAGTTGTCTCCTTTTTTAATTATTAGCAAAGGGCGTCAATGTGTCTTTCGATTGCACAGTCCCTGGTATCCGAGAACTTGTCTGATTTGCTTGCGGTGTCGCAAACCGACTTCGGCATCTGTTTTAGGGGCCTGCCATGTGGCGAACGCGATGGCTCAGAGGATAGGGACTATTCAGACCTTTTCTTCGACACCGCGAGTGGCTTATCGGTCGACAACACGGTCGACTGTCGACCATGAGGGGTGCATTTAGTGTGGCATCCATTGTGGGTTTTGAGACGCCGAGTGCCGTCTCTGTAGCAGAACCCCCTGCCCGTTGGAGCCGGGAGCTCGCATGCGGAAAACCGTCGGGTACCGGTTGCCCTCAGCGTCACTTAGGACTCTGATGCTGCCATGGCTGAGGCTCCCTCAATGTCCATGGCGGCCTCAGCCTGCATGGTGAGGTGAGCCCAGCATTTAGTCTTCAAATCCTTTAGTGTCTTGGGGTGAAACAGTTTGCAGGACTTGCATTGTTTTTTGGAATGGTCCCTAGGAAGGCAGAGATTACACACCCTGTGTGACTCCTTCCAGGGAAACTTTGTTACAGGAGGGACAACATTTAAACGGTGTGTTTTCCATAGTAAGGAAAGATGGCAGCCCTGCGATGTAAAGGAAAGAATAGGGAAATAGGCTCTAAATTAGATGAATTATGATCTCCCCCCACTCTACCTAGTGTGCAGGGCCGAGGCTCGTTGGAGACTGGGTAGGCCGCAGACAAAGTTCATTGAGACTGGTGAGTAGTTGTTGTCGATGAATGGTCTTGTGGTGTACGGCTGTTGAAAGGATAAAAAGTCTAAATTTAAACTTTGTATAAGTAAAGGCGCTAGCTAGAAGAAGGAAATCTGAAACTTAGGTCCAACTATGATGGAGGAGAAAAACAATCTGAGGGACCTTGATGCATGAAGGACCATGGGTACAGGAGATGTCACACTAGAGATAGTATTACTGGCACTCCCTGTCGACGTCCCGTTTCGAGTTTCGAAAACAAAAAATCTAATATTCTGCGGCTACCACTAGTTGCTGGCCTATGCATAGCATGAGATCTAAGCAGATCCACAAGCCTCAAATATAGATACATTTTAAGTTTAAAGAGTTTCAAAGGTTTGTCCAGGGACTCTAGTAGTAAAAGGTCAATAGGCCGACTCTGGTTATAGTGAAAATGCAGGTAAATATTACCAGAGTTCCAGGGGAGCTGCAGAGGAGGCACATTTCTGGCTGATGATTATAGGGTACACGCCACAGGAGGAAATACAGACCTAGGTTCAAAGACCAGAGGTCCTTTGAAGGAATGATGCACAGATGACCCACAAGGGCCGGTGCAAATTGATTCACGTCGGCAGTACCTGGAAGAAGGCCTGCACATTGAGCTCCCAGGTATTGGAAATGGACACCAATGAAGGATTTGAGGCCGTAGGACTGCAAGGATGTGGAAAAGACAGAGGAGGACTGAGGACACAGAAGTCAGGTCAGGTTTTGTCCCGTTTCTTATCCAAGGATTGCACATAAAGTTTGTATGCATAGAAGGATGGATCAAACAATACAGGTGAGGTAAGCAGGCTCACAGAAGATAACATACATGGTGGGACACAACAGGCTAGCAGCAAATTACCACAACAATAGTTTTCACATCAGACTACTAAAGCCCTGTTGAGGACAAAGGGCTGCAGGACAGGATGCAGGAGGGTCCCTCAAGGAAAGTCTACTGCAAAGGTTCGGGACAGGATGTCCCACAAGGGAGCAGACACTTAAAAACAGCAGTAATCCATTCAGATTCAATCAAAGGCAGCAGGGACACCCAAATATGCTCCAGTTGAGGATCTCACGTTCTACAGAGTCAAACACGGCCGACAGGTCTAATAACATTAGCACTGCCGGTCTACCATTATCTTATCCCCAGTTCAAGCAGTTTCCCACACATATGAATAGTTTCTGTACTCCTCACAGGTCAACAACCAGATTTGGGATCTGACAAATGTATCTTTTTTTTTATCTAAGTAGACAACTGGAATGTTATCTCCCCCTAGTAAGATTTTTCCAATAAAGCCAAGGTTGAAAATAGGCCTGCAGCCCTCTAGTAAAGAAGGTTCCAATATAGGTTTTTCAGGGATGGCAATACCAAAGCTTCCTTTAGACAACAAGGAACCTGTCATCTCTGTAATGATGCACTTACAACAATGGCTTAGTCATGAGCAACTGTGTTGGTATGATCTTAAAAGAATGTGCAGTACAGATCAAAAGAAACGAATGGTGGATTTAAGGAACAAACCCTACACATCACATCAGACGCTGAAAGAAACTCAAATTATTAAATTACTCCACCACCTTCTTCATTGAAAGCTCAAGAGAATTGCCCACTTTAGGTTCAATGATAATAGAAGATTGAATACTGGTAATTTGAAAAATAAAAGCTGCTGGAATTACATATTCTTGGAGGGGATATAGCCATATGCCATATCTGCTTTACCTTTTGTAGAAATTAACTCCAGATAAAATGTAAACAGTTCAGTGCAATTAGAGCATGCTTCAATCAGATGGCCAAAATACAATTTCTTTGCCCCCAAAACAGCTGTACTGCATAGTGCTTAATATTTTTGCATTACAATGTATCCTCTGAAAGGATACATTGGAGGTTCTCCACTGACATTGCAGACGACAGCCAGTTCTCTTTTATGACCAAATTTGTTCAATACATTTTACTTTACATTTAGTAACACATATTTTACTGCTAACCCCTGGCCCTCGCATTTAGTACAGGATGCCACGGAAGACTTACTGCCCTTTTATTACCTCCTTCATAAATAACTAGCTGTTCCCGCAGTAACATACGCTGTTCTAGCATATCTTAAAAGGACAATATTGGTTGGTAATTCATAGGGTCACTTCTGTCCCCCTTCGTAACTATTGGAATGACCACTGATCGATTCCAGGAAGGGAGCCTAGGTCCCTGCGACATATTAATAGTCATGGTCTTTTGTTTAAGTAATTAACCCCCCTCACCATCATGGTCCCAGTGTCTCTCTTGTCATGTTGTTGATGTTCTTTGTAGGCACGTAATTGTCATCCTTGTACCATTAGAAAGTCCCTGTGATGGCATAATATTGTGTAGTAGCATAATTACAGCCCCCTACTTTCAGTTTTAGCTTGTGAGTAGACATTAGTCCTACAGCGTTTCGCTCTTTAGAGACTGAAACATTGAGCCAGTAATTAACTGTTAATTTATTAAATGGTAGCTGTTGTTGAAGTGGGTGCACTTTGCCATTTGGAAGGCAGAGGGCAACCTAACACTGAGAAATTGCATCAGCTGAGTACAGAAACATACCTAAGCATTTTAAATATATAGATTGTTTGATTTAGAGGCACATTCTTCCCAGTCTAAAAAGGAACTGAACAACACCTTTTCTAAAAAGCCTGCATTGGGCCCAGACAAACCCAAACATTACAGGCCAATAAACCCTTTTTACTCAAAATACTGGAAAAGGTGATAAACTTACAACACTATTATCTCACCGAATTACATGAAATTGCCAAATATCAGTCCGGTTTTTGACATGAGAGCAGAAACTGAGACCGCTCTCCTAGATGTTAGAGAACAGCTGTCGTGGAACGTAGATGAGCATCCTAAATCATTACTCATGTTATACCTCTCTGCTGACTTTGACACCATGGACCACAAGATCATTCTTGAAAGATTTGGATCAGTGGCTAAGGTGTCTGATGCAGGAGTTTTATGATTGAGATGGAGAACGCGTCTTACCTGTAACTCCTGTTCTCCAGCATTGCTATCTTTCATAGATTCACATGCTATGAATATTCCCGTAGTCAGGTTGGGAATTCTCCGTTATCTTTTGATTTCCCTTGCTAGAGGCAAGAAGAACCTACATTTTGTAGCCTAACACCCATGTTATCAGTGGTTTTGGTCTCCACCAATGGGACCTTGAGTAGTCCTAGACTAGACCCTACTCTTCTTCTTCCGCTTAGATTCTGATCCTGTCGTGATAGGTGCCCAGATGCGTATGTGGTTTTACTTGTCGGGCGGAAGGAGGGCGCATGTGAATATATGAAAGATACCAATGCTGGAGACCAGGAGTTCCAGGTAAGAAATGTTCTCCTTCTCCAGCATTGGATCTTTCATAGATTCACATGCTATGAATAGATTATGTAGCAGTACACGGCAGTGGTATCAAGGTAAAAACCACCACATTTGCGCACAGTAAACCCATAAGATCATACCTTATTCGAACAGGAGTTGTAGGACTGCTCTCCATGTTTGCACATCCTCAGCGTGCTGCTTCTTCAAGCAGTAGTGCCTTGTGAAAGTATGCAGTACTGACCAGGTAGCCACCTGGCAGATGTCTGGGATAGGAACCTCCGACCACCATGCCGCCGAGGTCGCTGACGCCCTAGTGGAATGGGCATGTGGGAGATGCGTGGAGGGGCTTCCCCGCTGATTTGTGACAGAACGTGATGGTAGACAAGATCCACCTCGCTATGCTTTGCTTGGAGAGTGCATTGCCTTTTTTTTGTCGGACCATATTGTGAGAAACCAGAAGGTGTCTCACCCGTTAGTCCCTGGAGATCTGTCATCCAGGTGGCCAGGACACAGCTATCGTTATTGGATCCAATTCCTGGGGTGGACCAGTGGGGGAGGATCACCTGGATGTGGGGTTTTCAGGGAGTGAAAGAGGGACACTGACAGGTGGGACGCGGTACCCCCTTCCTTATAATAACCTTTCCCCATCCTACCCCATAGGATACTTAGAAGCCATACCCCCGAACCGCTCTCCCCCCTTTCCGACACAAACACTTTCTTACACTGTGAAAGACAACGGACTAACACCAGAGCCATTTACCTGACTTGACCCAACACATGGGTCAGGCAGAGTCAGGCAACTGATAATAACTACACACACCTGACGGCCCTTTTCCTTCCCCACACCGATAAAAGGCGGAGAACGAGAGCACACTTTGAGCAAGGTCGAATGCAGGAAGACGCAGCTATTCCGGACTGGCAGCTTAAACTGAGGAGAAAGGCGGAAAGGGACGACAAGGAGGGAATTGCCCATGCCTTTTACAAATCACACCCACAAAGCCTCCGAAAGGGAAATCATAAGACCGGGAAGTCCAGATGGCTTGTGGTGTGACAGGTGTTAACGGCACACAGGGCCCTCCCGCGCAGATAGGCAAAGTGGAGAGAAGCGCTTGCCGCTGTGGTGCCGTCCTTGGCTCCAGAGACAAGAAACTACAACAGTTCAGCACAGCCGGTGAGTCGGAGATAGTAATCCGAACTGTGCTGGGCCCAAGGCTGCAGGCGGCAACCTTGTTGAACAAAGAACTTGTGTAATTGAACTTTAAAGAAACCCTATTAAAAGGTTCAGAAGCAGAGTGGTCTCTGACTGAAGCCTTTTTGGGTTGTGCTGTTTTGTTGAAACTACGTTGTAAGAGGCCATAGGAGAGGCCGGTGTGAAGTATCAAAGTGGTCCTATGAGGGTGGAGCAAAACCCCCCGTACACTCGAAAGTCTTTGACATTGGAGAAACTGATTGAGCTGTGAAACTGGCAAATGTGAATCCGACAGAGGGATGCCTACGATTGAGGGTAAACACTGATATACCCATGAGCATTGTGGTGACAATTGTGAACCCGGCTGAGGGATGTCCACATTGAATAGTCGTTTAAAAAGACATTGAGACTTTTTTTAATTATACGATTTTGAGTGAAAGGCTGTAGTGAACCCGATTGAGGGAGGCTAATGTTGCAAGAAGGATCAGAGCCCGGCTGAGGGGGATCCAAGAGGCGAAGAGCAATCGGCCAACGTGAAAGATTACCAAAGGAGCTTTTGTTTTGTTCATTGTTTATGGTTCAGCAGGCCTCCTAAGGCAAGAGACTTTGCAGGAAAGAGACTTGGCCCCAGAAGGTCCTGGCATCGTTGAACGGAACTGTAACCACGTGCTGGCAAGGTCCAGGAGTGTGCTGTGCTCAAAGGTCCTGCCTTGTCCTGTGATAAAAACATGGGAAAGGGAGAACACAGCCATACCATCCTGACTTATTATTTGGTGAAAACTTCTTTCTTTTCTTGAGAACATTATCCCACACTATTTTGTAATTTAGTTGTAAGGATTGGCAATAGATTTTTTTAGTATAGGCCCTTTTTATTTGACAAGACTCCACTAGGACTGCCTTATTGTTATTTGATGGTCGTAGCTTGCTCCCGTCTTAGATTTAGGTTTCACGCTTCTTAAGTAAGTCAACATTGCCATCATTTTTTGGTATAGAGGTTGGATCCATTCCATTGTTTTTCCATTTGCTATTAGCAAGTAAAGATTGCGCACCATTTTCTATATCCTTATTCATAGCAATTGAATGTGAAGGCAAGCTCTTGGTAGTCATTAGGCGTTTTTCTCACCCGTTATACAGTTTAATAAACAACCTTGAACTGTGCTCACTTGTGTCTGTCTTTACTGTTGCCACCATGAGTTCCTTACAATATGCTAGGAAAAGCTGTATCGACTTCCAGAACGACTCGGTCCGGTCAATATAGTATTTCAATGCTCGCTTGATGTCAAGCGAATGGAATGCCACCTCTGCTGGGGATGTTGGCTTGTTAAAGAAAACTGGTAAGGCTATCATCGAGTTCTTGTGGTAACAGCATGTCCTAATTGATGCCCAGTATAGCCAACGAAAAGTTGTTTGTCCTGTCTGATGTTAGTAATTCTGTTTATATAGAAGCCTAATGCTCTTTTTGTAACCTCTCTTCATCCTTAGAAAGATGAGGAGGCAGGTAGAAAGTAGGCAGAACTATGTTTTGCACCAGATGAAAGTCCGACACCACGTTGGGAAGGGGGAGGGGAGAACCCTCAAAACTACCTACTCCTTAAAAATACGGTGAAGGGCAGTTTGCATGACAAAGCCTGGAGCTCACTCACTCTGCAACAAGCATGGAGAGGCTCAAAAGGAGCTCCCATTAGGAAATTCAAAATCAAATTAAAGTCACAAGCTGGAGAAAAATGAATGGAACCAGAGGGCAAATATTCCAAAGCTACTTAAAAAACTGTTTAACATTGGGTACGGTAAAATAAGAGCACTGTTCAGGCGTGCGCTTGAATATAGACAGCACAGCCAGGTAACCTTTAGCAGTTGACACCTGAAGGCCCTGGTGGGCCAAGTGTAACAGAAAGGACAATACAGTGGGAGTGTCACAATTGAAAGGGTAAATATCTTTAGATGAACACCAGCTGCAAAACTTGTTCCAGCGGCAGCGGTAAAGAGCTTGTGTGCTGGCCTCCTAGCCGATAGCAACACCTCCAGAACTTCTTCCGGAAATCTAAGTCTTTGGGCCTCATTACAACAACGGAGGTAGCCATGCCGCTATTTGCGGCATAGCTAACCCAATTCCAGGTCCAGGTAACCTGAATGGGGAAATACCGGGCCATTCCGAACTTGAAGGACCCGGTACATCCCCATTCCCATTTGAGCCCCCACCGGGCTCAATGGGAATGGGGAGGTTTGCATCCTGGTATGCTCGCGGGACCCGCTAAGGAAGCCTGGTAGAACCAGGCGTCCTTAGCGGGTCCCGCAAGGAGACCTCGTAATGAGGCGGTAGGGGGTTAACGGGGCCGGCAGCTCTACCGGCCCCGTTAACCCCCTACCACCTTGCTCGTAATGAGGCCTCTTGTATCTTAACCCGTCAGAAACCATGTATGAAGGTTCAGAGACCTGATTTCTGGATGGAGAAGATGGCCTCCCTCTTGAGAGAGAATATCTGCTCAATAGAGAAGACGGGATGGAGGGCAGATGGTTATATCCAGAAGGTATGGGTACCACATCCTCCTGGCACAATCCGGAGCTAACAGGATCATGAATTTCCTGAACTTCCTTAACCTCCTGTTGACATGAAGTATGACAGGGAGTGGTAGGAACATGTACAGGAGTCGGAATTCCCAGTCCATTACAAACACGTCCCCTAGAGCTCCTCTCTGAGGAAAACCCCTGGAGCAGAACAGGTTGCATTTCTTGTTGACACTGGACCAGTGAAGGGACCTCATTCTTAAATAGGCTTCTAGCACCAGGAGAATGCAGGATGCCATGAGACCGAGCAACCTCAGGAAATCAAAGGCTGGACGGTACTGGGCACTTTGAAACTTTTGGACCACCTGCAGAAGATGTTGAGCCCTCAACTCAGGAGGCGAGGCTTTCCTCGAGGACGAGTCCAGGACCGCTCCAATAAATTGAAGCTTTTGAGAAGGTGTCACAGGGGACTTCTTGAATTTTAGGGAGAAGCCCAACTTGTGAGGAGTCTGTTGAAGACGATCGCCAACGATAGCAAAGTTGCTTTGTTTTCTTATGCGAGGACGAAGAGGATGAGAAGCTCTTGAGTGCTTTCAATGTTTAGAGTGCTTCTTCACTGGGGAAATCTCCCTGTATTCATCAGACTAATTCTCTTTGGAAGGGGTTGTTGAAGGAGATTTAGAAAGGGGCCTACCTGCAGCAAGCTTCCCCTTCCACTCCCTCAAGGCCTACACAGTAATTGACTGACAGGAAGCAGTCGTCAGTTTTATGGTCAATTCCCAGACACCAAAGGCAGATCTGATGTGGGTCCGTAATGGACATTTTAGCTCCACAATCGGAGCACCTTTTAAAACTAGTTTTTGGTGTAGATATTGTCAAAAACCTTAGAGAATCTGAAAAATGCAGTGACAAATCGCAGAGGTGATGAACCGTCCGAGGCATGCTGAGCATGCGACAAACGGAACTAAGGCAACGGGCGCCGCACAACCTACTTATATCTGCGTTGACTTCATGACTGAAGACAGGATGAAGGCCGTTGAGGGCCATGAGTCGATCATGCACGGCACCCGGTACTATGCGACAAATATTTCAGAAGCTGGAAGCAGACTTATGAATATATCGAAGATGAGCAATACGTGGGAGGATACAATCCATTCAAATATACTGTGTTTAAAGGTGAATATTGGTATCAGAAGGTAAGGGAATGAAGTGATCAAACTAGTATGGCTAAATTGAAAACGCCTGTCACATTGGCTTTAAAAAAAGTTATTATTAAGAGTTTGTACTGTGTCATGTTATGCAAGGCTTTATTTCAGTTCATAGTGCGATTGGGAGGCACCTTACTTGGGGGCAAGCTATCAAAAGTATAGTAGTACGTTAGCTATCTATATTGAGAACAAATATTCTGAGCCCACTATTCAGACTGTACTTGTCAGAGTTAATCTCCAGATGCCAGACTTGCCTACCATTCTGAACCTGGGCTGCAGTTACCTTGTCCTGTTAATAGAGAGCAGCGCGCATCCGGAAGTGCATTCAGAAGTGCACTGGCTGTTGGGCTGCCACGCTGTCGGATACTGGTGCTGTGGTGCTTTGTTCACGGACCTTGCCTCTGCCTTCTGTTACTTGTACTGAGTCGCCAAGAGGAAGCTGTCATCTTGTTGCAACACAGACTGCCATTCTGACTACTTCTGCCCGTTGGCCTACCCCCTGTCACGCCCCTTCAACCAGCCTCGCTTTCACACAACAGCCATAAATATTCTGGTGCACGCGCATCACGCGCTTGCCCCCGGAAGTGCATTCAGAAGTGCACTGGCTGTTGGGCTGTTAAGCGACAAGGCGAGGGCGCAGGGCAGCTGTACACTCTATTTTATTCATTTACTCATGTATCTAGATATTATGGTTTGACTGAAAGGCTTTGAAACCTGACATGCTTTGATACTTGCTAGAACATTGTTAGAGGTTTCTGTTGTCATATGAACACACAGCGTGTATAGAACGCTGAGCCCTATTTACGAGAGTGAGGTAACCATAGTTGACTTAGGCCCTACTCAATGTTAAAAGCGAGGCTGTAGACTGTTGTGATTTCGACAGGAGACATACTCTCAGGCTATGGTAGGGTCGCTACGGAGCGGCAAACTAGTCAAATCACCTGTTGTCCAAAAAAAGATATCTATGCTGACAAAACTGCCCGATAGTGAAAGTATTGAGGGCATTTACGGAATGACTACAAAGAGCTTGCCTTCACATTCAATTGCTATGAATAAGGATATAGAAAATGGTGCGCAATCTTTACTTGCTAATTACAAATGGGAAAACAATGGAATGGATCCAACCTGTATACCAAAACATGATGGCAATGTTCACTTACTTAATAAGCATGAACACTTGAATGATCATTCTCCAAAAAGTTTTTTAACTATGCATGAAATTCTAGGTCCTCAGTCTATTGTGAATGTAGAAGAGAGCGAACCTAACAGACCCCGGGCAGACACATCCCTGCTGGCTCCTGTTGTTTTGGCTGAGCCAGACAGAAGGGTGCAGCTCTCTAGGGGCCCCTCTACCCCGGTTAGGGCTAGAGGGGGTGGTGTTGATAATGTACATCTTCATGAAGCGGCATACTCTGCGACTTCCCTCCACTATACGGAAGACTGCTGCTTACACAAACAAACATCTGGCCCAGTGAAGACAACAGGTTTAGGGCTAGATAAAACAGGGGAGGTGGGACACAGTCCACCTGGTGTGGTCCCTCAAATATGCTCTAGTCCATCCTCCATTAACCAACCACCTATTCAGGAACATGAAGCATCACATATAACCCCGTCTTTTGAGGGGCTTAATATGGAAGATATTGAGTCCACACCTGCATCCTTCCCAGTCCTTACAAGAATATTGAACCTTTTGGATAGGGGTCATGAGAGGATCCATACTGAGATTCAAGAATTAAGATTTCTAATACTTGAAAGTTCTGAGAAATTAAGTAGACTGGAGGGATATGTCTTTGCCACTGAGAAGTGCAATCCTCCCTCAGGGAACACTAGAAAGAATGATTTAAAAATTACACATGATCAGAACACACAAACTGAATATGAAAAACAATTAGGGGTTAGATCTTATGCTGAGGTCTTGGCGCTTGGTAAGAAAGAGGAACAACCACTAAACTCTAGTGGATTGGAGGAACTAAAGAGAATGGTTTCATTCAACGTAGAGAATATCAAACACATGGAGGCTCGGCTTGGTTTAATGTCCTCTGTGTCAGGTTCCGGATCACTAAACCATGCCGTATGTGGCATAAATACTGAGACACCCCGAGATAGTCTCAATTTAGATAGTCCATCTGCCCTATTGAATGTTATAGAAGAGGATGCTGCACTGGTGCAGGTCGACGGTGAAGATGAAGTTGAGGATTCCACTCCTGAACCAGACGTAGTAGCTGAACAACACATATCTCGTAGAGGAAAATGCGAGCTGAGGCTCTTAAGAGAAGAGCTCTGAAATCTAATGCAACAAATAAAAACACAAGTAAAAAAACAAAAAATGTACCCTCTCTTAAGATACAAGATACAAACATGAATATTAGAGATATTTGTGGCCTGTCTGTGGAAGAAGGTGTTTTTGAGTTCACACAGTTAGATGAGGAGAGTAAAAAGGCCTTAGACTTGTAGGACACCTCTCTGTCTGGTAAAAAAAAGCATTGATGGTGCAATTGATACAGCCTGTGTCAAATCTTACACCGGCCCAGAGAAGGAGTATGGTGAAGCTACAAATACTCTGACAGATGCAATGAGTCATAAGGGAGCTAAGTCCATTATAGCCAAACAAAACCTCAAAATAAATGCAGCAAAAAAAAAAAAAGGAAAATACTACTTTGGGAACCACCAAAATCGAGGGACCAACTGAGAGACCAGGGATCAAACAATTCTTTGCTCTTAAAACTAAAGTAGTGACAAATAATACTCTATTGGACGCTGCAGGGCACTACAAATACTCACAAGACTCTACTCTCATCCATTCCCTTTAAACCCACTAATGAAGATCTTCTAAGTATACATAAAAATGTAGAAGCCAAGGAAGGGGTGGAGGGTGAGGCAGTTATTGTCAATACTAATGCCAATCTTGTTCCTAGTGAGCACATTAAAAATCTTGTCCAGCACGCACTAATGAATCTCCTTGAACACTCAACTAAGTTTGGTTTGCAATTACCTGTACATATTAAGAAGGTTCATGAAGAAGCTCCCAATATAGGTAACTCTGCTAACATTACGAGGTTATCTTTGGATAATGGTTTGCAGACATTGGCCCTCATTACGACCCTGGCGTAGGACCATGGTGCTATTAGCACCATGGTCCATGCCGGTCTCCGCCATGGTGGATGGCGGAATTAGCGCCATATTCCAAGGTGGGTGGGGGTGCTAATTCCGCCATCCACCATTGCCCCTTCACCATTGCCAGTCAGCCCCATCGGGCTCCATGTTAATGGTGAAGGTGCTAATTACGGCACTGTAAATTACGGTAGGGTAATTAGCTCCAAGGTCCCTTTGCGGCTTGGATTTTAACGCCTGCAAAAAGCAGGCGTTAAAATGCAACCCGCAAAGGGAACCTTGTAATCAGGCGTTAAGGGTCGGCGCCGTTTACGGCGCCGTTAACCCCTTAACGCCTGACTTGTAATGAGGGCCCTTGATTGAGCAAAAAAAGCCTGTCACCATAGCTCCTCAAATGAGTATATCATTGAGGCATGGTGGTATGGGGGACCCACTGCCAACCAACGTTATAGACAATGGGGGAGATTTCATAGGAATTGAACCAGTGAGGAACCAACCTGTCGTCCAACCATTATCTATTTTTAGTGAAACAATGAAAGAGAGGACTGCACAGCAGAATGTAGGATGGGTTCAAGAAGCAGGCAAATACTACACTCAGTATAAGGATTGGTAGGAGGGTCCACGTAAAGGGAGTATAATTGAGGGTGGCAGTAAGGGGTCCTACCATTTTGAGGAGAAAGAAAAAACCCAGTCACACATAGGGTTTGTGAACAGAGTTGACTGGAGACAGCCCCATTTCATGGATTACCCAAGTGTTATGCTGAATTTTATGTTTTCATATGGAGGACCACCTTCTCTCAACCGGGGGAGGATCCTATCCTTGTTCAACGAAATACCTAGATTATCTATGATCTTCTCCGGACATATTAAACTTGTTCACTATATACATCCTACTAGGTATGATTATGTAAGGATAGCTTTTTACTCGATAACTATACTTGAACTTGTTTTCTCGGAAATAGAATCCCTGCAATGTTTTGGTTTTGATCTGGAACATTTTAATAAGGGTATTCTAAAGTCATGGGGAGGAGAACAGGAGGTGAACCCAAAAGAATTAAATGAGGGAATCCATACTCAAAGTAAAGAGAGTGCTAACCAACAGATGCCCTCTACTGAATCAGATTTGAGATGGTTGGCACTGACGCTTAGATAGTCTATCTCCAAGATTCAGGCAATAAAAGATAACCCCTACAATTCTCGTTCTCTAACATTTTTGTCATGGAACTCTAGGGGAAATCGTGCACTCAAACAGTCCTCTAATACTTGCGCATTATTATATGATGCAAGTTTCCTCTGTCTGCAAGAAACATGGGCTCTTGTTCTCTTATCATTGGATTTTTTTTTTGTGTTTCAGGAATTGGCGGCTAAGAAATCTAAAGGAAGACCCTCGGGGGGACTCCTTATCACAGTGAAAACTAACATACACGCCATATGTATAAAGACACTTAAGATCCATAGGGGGTGCATTGCTGTCCTTTTGAATCTTGGATTGCTTAAATCCCCCGTCTATTTATTGATTGGTAATGTATACTGGTGCCCTGATCTTGATCTAAAGGAGTATATAGCATTAATTGATCAAGTGATTCAGGAATGTCAAGAAATGTGCAACATCTTGAATATCATTATTGCGGGTGATTTCAATTCGAATGTGTGCTCCGTGAGATCCTGTTTGCATGATAGGGGTATTCAATCTCTTGCGGATAGCTGTTCCTCACATAAATTCTCACAGTGAGATATTCAGTATCAATTTCTTTCTGATTGGAGACTGCATTGTGTGAATAATTTATTGGAAGGACTCACAGGATCATTCAACATGGTTCAACGGGAGTTTGCGCTCCACTATAGATTATGTTTTTGCGAACAGGATGTTATTTATTTCATTTCAAACTTCACTCTTATTTCGACACAAGACCGTGACCACAAAATGCTTAAAGCCTCTATACAAGTTAAATTTGCTTTACATGAATGGGAGCTTTTTTTACCGACTTTAGAACTTAATACCCTCTGTTACAGAATCTCCTGGCATAATGATAAGATTGTAAAAGTAAACAGATTGTTTCTGCAAGGCTATGAAAATCATGGTTTTGATAAGAAACTGAAAATGTATGCACATGAAGTTTTCGAGAACTATGTTAATTCTGTGATACACAACCCTTCTGGTATCAAGAAAGTATTTACTGGCAGGACTATGCATAGGCACTCCTTTAGTCTAGAAATGAAAAATCATAAGAAAGAAAGGAACCAAAAAATGTGTTCACTGCATAAAGGACATGGGAACGATTCCTTTAATAGCAGGGTGAACAGTGTTAAAAATAAATGGAAATCTAGAGTAAGACAATTACGGGCCAAACTTTACCAGAAAGACTCGGAAGAAATGCGTCTTTCTCTTTCTGTCTTTAGTACCCGGAAATTCTGGGCATTAATTAATAATAGAGGTGATGCCCAACTGTGTGCACAAACTGTATGCATCTCTTCTGATGTTTGGGAAGGGTATTTTGGTACACTATAGCTCGCCAAATTTGGACTGGATTGTCCCGAAGAACATCCAAATGTGCCTGTGGGATATTCCTTTCACTTTGGCTGAAATAAAAAGAATGATCATGCATTGCTCTGCTTCCTGTGCTCCTGGTACAAATATGCTCTCCAACATGGTTCTTAAAGGCAATTCTAATTTATGGGCCAAAATTCTATTTTTCTTATTTAAGGACATTATGGATCACTAGGCTCATTCGGATAAGTTGGCATATGTCCTATGGTGTTCTAGTCCCCTCAGTTATAGACCAATCTCCCTTCTGGATGCGGATTCCAAAATGTTTGCCTCCCTGATCCTGGAGCATATCCATGATTGGATCAATGAATTCTGTATCTTTTACCCACTCCAGTTCGGTTTTAGGAAGCATGTGGGAACGGACGCAGGTGGTTTATTGATGAATATTATGCAACAACAGGCTTGGACTGCAGGGAATCCACCCATTTATTTGGCTTCTATTGACCTTACATCAGCTTTTGACATGGTGAATAGAACCACATTATGGACAAAACTATATTCCTTAGGTATGCCTACACCCTTGCTGTCTATTCTTTATTATTTGCATGAAGATACCAGAATTAAAGTGCGACTTAGTACCGACGGATCATTATTCCAGGAGATCAAGCTACACAGTCGTTTAAGACAAGGATGTATCTTTAACCCTACTGTCTTCAACTTATATTTTTCAGATGTGGGTTCGTATTCAAAAGATATAACTTGTGCTCCTCCGAAGGTGGAGGGCCTGAAGGTTTTCTGGACTGCATATGCCGACGATGTGACATTGTATGATCACACTCCTATTGGATTACAACGTCTTCTTACATCTTTTAAAGACTAAACACTGGCAAACTCCCTAAAAATCAACCACACCAAAAATGTCATCCTGCGATTAAGCTACAGGAAAAGCCCTAATAAATACTCCTGTTTTTTTTTTAGATAATTTAAAACTACCAGTGAGTCATGCTATTAGATACTTGGGCTACCCCATATTTGGGGACATGAAAAAGGTAAAATACTGTGATTACCTCAATAAGAAAATCAATTTATGTGTCAGTTGCGGAAAATTTATATTAAGTATGGGAAATGTTCTATGCTTCCCTACTTACGCATGTATAGAAATAAAACAGTGGCACAGTTTTGCTATGTCTGGAGTTTACGCCGTATTGGTGTAGGGTAGAAATAGAAAAGTATGAGGCGCGCATCTTAAAATCAATTGTCAGATGTCTGCCTAAGTACGTACCCCTTACTGCTATTCGCATTGAATTGGGGCTTTTTTCCATCAAAAGTATAGCTGAATGGCAAAGGCTCTCGTTGTACAGGAAACTGCTATCATGTAAGGAAAATTATGGCAAGCAGACTCCAGAACGGTATGGCCTCCTCCAAATCTCTTGTTGATATGGAAAGGGAAGCACATGAATCCCTTGACAAAGTGGGGCTCTCTCGTGAACTTTTGATTTCCAACCCAATGAAAGTCAAGAAACTGCGCCTTCATTATCAAAGATGTACAGAATAAGAAACTATATTGTCAACTTGTTTCAGATTACAAAAAGATGGGTGTCTCGGAACCGTATCTGCTTAAATTTCCCGATAGATCATGTAGGCAAGCTTTTATGAGGTTTCACTTTATTGTCCTCGGAACAGGCGAAATTATGGACATTAGGTCAGGAGGCTCAGATCTTGCCTCTACATGCAGATTCTGTAAAACTGAGGTTCCTTCTGAAACTCTTAAACATATTCTGACAGAATGTGATGGATTAAGAACAGAACGAATTAACTGTTTCTCCCAATATGTACCTGTTAGGGAGAATTCTCTGTTTAGGCTGAATTTCCTAACGTAGTGAGTCCCCCAGCAGCTTTGCTGGATTTTTGGGGTTTATTTATTTCTCCTGCCAAGAGTGAGACTCGTTTACCCTCACTCTTGGACATGATTTGAGTGTGTTTCTTTGACTCTAGATGTGTTTAATGGGCTATGGGGTCTTTTACTCCATAGGGCTTCATGTGTTTTTGTGATGTGTGTTACACAGCACCCTCAGTGCAGTAACACAGGGGTGTCATAGTGACTCCCCAGTATAGACTCCATACCCTGGGACTGACTACTGTCTCCCAGGGTCTGTAAAGTCACCATTGACTTTACTAGTCTTAAATTCTGAACAGAACCAGTACAAACCATCATATTGTGGACGTACTGGCTGGGGCAATTTGATTGCCCCGGGGTCTGTTAGTCGAGGGGGCACGTCTCCGTCCCCCCTGATCGAGTTTTGGCAGGTGGCAGTGGATATTACTTTTTATATTCAACCGCGAATATTTCTCTATGGGATTTTCCCATTGTTCGAGGCTACTATCTTTATTTATTTAATTACGATAGCCTCGAACACACCGCCGGTTTATTTAATTAATATTAATTCTCCGGTTGGTATTTTTTGCCAAAACTCGGTTCTAAAATGGCGTTTGTGTTCTCTTGTGTGACTCCAACCCAAGTCGAGCCCTTTGTTCCACTTTTTGGCAGGCTTCTCCACAGAAGCCCTCCAAAGTGGTGCCACTCTCTCTGGGGTACTTAGGAGGGGTGGAGGGGGATTTAGGCACCCTGGACTGAGTTGCCTAGGCAACTCAAGTCGCACTCCGTCTGGATTGGCCCAAGTGGTGAGCCGGCCGGCTCACCACTTAGCATGTTTGAGTGACAGCTAGGCTGAGTGAATGGGGGTTTTCTGCATAAAAGCAGGGCTTTGGGGACTGTAACTTGAGACGTCGCCACAGGACCTAAGAATCCGACGAGGGAGAAGCTGAGCCAACCTGCCACGACAACACCACCGGTGGAGCCCTGCTGGACCGTCTCACCACTTTTCCCAACGACAGAGATCTCCCGCCGGAGAGTATTCTTCCTTTGACTGGTGGGGATAACCAGTTTCACCGTCTTTTCGCCTTCCCGACGTATCTCTTGGCCGCCTTGCCTGTGCCAACCCCCCCGGAAACCGGGATACCATGTTTTACCACGACCGCGAATTAAAGGGTAATACCTTTAACCGGAAAACTCTGCGGCTGGTTTCTTCCCTGGCAGTGCAACGACCTTCATCTTTCCCCCAAGTCGAGATCTTCTCTTCCCCTGGACGACGACATGACTTGCACCCGCTGCCAGGAACAACTCCCACTGCTGGAGGATCCTTCCCACTTAAGGTACCGTGTCCCACCCGGCTTCCCTTGCCACCGACTGTACGGGGTAGATTTAGCCCCCGGCTTTCGAACCTGGGTTAGCCTGGGACACCCTGGCTAAACTTTTCTGAGCCTCTCTAAACTCTTTTTGAACTCTCTGCAAGACTTTCTAAGCCTAGTGTAACTGAGTGATCTTGGGCGCATTTGTGCTCTGCTCTCTCTAAGAGTGGGCCCAGCCTATGGACTTTGGCTCACAAGTGACTTTTGCTCTTCTGCCTTGCTAATAGTGTTCCTAAAGCTTAGAGTGGTGTACCTTCCCATATTCTGTCTTTTTACCTCCCTTCTTCTTGAACTTGTTGGAGTGCCATCTATAGTTAAGCACTCACCTCTGTATGAAAATAAGTGGTGTTAACTAAGACTTATCTGATAAGGAATAAGGGTTGTATATATTATAATAGTAACTGTGTTTAGAGTGTTTTACGATAAGAGTGCTGGAGTGTTTTAAACAGTGTGTTTTTAAATAAATAATTATATACTTTGATACCAAAGCTCTGGTCAGTGTTTGCTTGTATTATTGTGTCCAAGTGCCTATTGTGTATACTTTGCATGCTGCCTAACTCTTCTTGAGGGAAGTCTGACTGCTCAGCCACAGCTACCAGGTATATCTGAGTGGTACAGACTGCTACCAAGTGGGTTTACTGCCAACACCTGTAGTCCTAAATCTTTTGCAGTGTTCCCAAAGGGAACTGCACAGGTTTCTGCCTAACAGTACCCAATACTGAGTGTGTGGATCTGACTTCATTATGATTAGATATGTTAAATGGTAAAAGAATCAAGTTTCAGTTGGCAGTTTTAAGATACTTGAAGACGCATTGTGGACTGTATTTCCGGTATATAGCTATTATTATCTGCAGATAAGTAAGATGCTGTGTCGGCAGAATATATAGCCTCCCTCAGAATTTCAGTGTGTTTATTATTATTGTTTTTCTGAAATGTATACATTAGAAATATGAGGAGGTTATCTCTTCAATGAGAACAAAAAAGTTCATTTGTTAGAAGAAGATATATGTTTCTTTTTATCGAAACTGTCAGGAATAAAGGATGGGGTAGACGTGGGGTGCTGCAGTACGTGAGATGAACACGGTTGGGCAGCTACAGGAACAGAGACTTCAACTCCCAGCAGCCTCTAGGCGTTTTCGTAGTCCTGTCTTTGTGCGCGTTGCCAGCTGATTGCAATCAGTAAGGCTTATCAGCCAGCAACGGCGCAAGACAGGTGCGGCTTATTTTGGCTTGATGGAGGAGGTTTCACGGCCCGACAACTGGATGATTTAATGACCCAGAGGAACACGCAAGTCGGAGAGGGGATACGCTGCCAGGCTGTCTTCTTTGATGCAGCGCTTTCTTCGTCCGGGTAGTCCCAAGGAGCTCCCGGACTAAAGCTAAGTACTACGGGGAGCGGGCACTGTGATTTATGACCTACTAGTGTTCTCTCATTGCAAGAGTGTTGGGGAATCAATTACCATGGCATGTGTTTGTAAAAGCAAGTTTTACCTTCTATTGGATCACACATGCTAAGAAAGAAACGCTTTTGAGTTTTGAGTCCGGATGGAAAAAGTTGATTGTTCTTTCATAAGGGGCATGAACTTGACATGAATACGATTGCATACAATTTCCGAGCTAAGAGAACAAGTATCTTAGTGGACATGAAACAAGTGTTGGGCATGGGTTCTAGTGCTGTGAGCTGGGACTGTCTACAGTGTGCTAACTTTTATGTATGTTAATATGCTTCTGTTGCTTTGCCCATGCCCAAAAGGGGCCATGTGTTTGTTTGTTCATGCAGGGACAGTATTCCCTTGTTTGTTGCATTTTGCTTGAAAGTCTAGTGCTCTCTATGTATCATCAACTGTGGTACATGTATTAAGGTGTATCTAACCTCGTCAGTCAGGAACATTGTGGGGTAGGTTCATGTGCCTTGCCAGAGTGCAAGGAAGTAAGGGCGGATTTGTGCGTTAGGTGGTAGCAGGTTAGATTTTTACCCTGTGCTTCCCCATACCTATCCAACCTAGGTGCTTCCTACTCCTTTTTCCGGTGTTCCCAATTCCCCCACCCTATCCACAACCTCTCCCTAATCCCTCTTCCCCCCATTGGCTGCCATGTGGTGTCCTGTGTATATACGTTCAGGTACCTGTGCCAACCACGGTGGGAGGGGTCGATTCATTCGGCTTCTGTGGTTCGGGAGAGAGTGTCGAACTCTCTTCCCTAATAGGTGTGATTGTGACATAATAAGCCGCCCCCAGATTAGGATACTCACAACCACCCAAGCCAAATGGATACGACTCCTCTGCCTTTGGCCGATGTGCTAAAGGCTCTTAAAGAGATTCAGGTTGAATTGGCTCAGGCTCGACAAGAATCTACCACATTAAAGGCACAAGTACAGAGTCTAGTAGCTCAAAGAACTCTGTTACAGGGGACTAGCGCAACTTCAGCTTTGGGAGCTTCTACCAGTCAAAGGTCTACCGTAATTGTGCAACCTCCCAGTAGTGTACCATTGGCAGCTCCTGAAAGATTCCCAGGGGATCCCAGAAAATATATGATGTTTATCACTCAATGTTGACTCCATTTCCTCTGTAAACCTACAGCGTTTGAGACGATTCAGGCAAGAACAGCATTTGTTATCTCTTACTTAACTGGAGATGCGGCGGCCTGGGCTATGCCACTGGTTCAAAAAGATGATCCCTTGTTATATAATTGGGATGGTTTTCTGGTGGAGTTTGGCAGGTTATTTGATAGGCGGGAGGTGTCCCTAGCACAAGATAAAGAATTATTAGGATTAAGACAGGGATCACGCGATCTAGTTACATACGTGACTCAGTTCAATAGGTTGGTGATTGAGACAGACTAGCCAGTGGCAAAACGGACAGTGCTCTTTTACCAGGGCCTACGGGAGGAGTTGAAAGATGCCATTGCTCAGGTAGAGCCACAACCAGATAACTGTACGGCCATGATAGATCTGGCTTTGAGATTAGATCATTGAATGAGTGAGAGGAAAGGAGACAAGAAAAAACCGGATCCAATGCCTTTTGTAAGATTAGACAGGAGTCGGAGTGGCAGGGCTGGAGAGGGGGAACCAATGCAGATTGGGAGTGTAAGAGGGCCCTTGACTGCTGCAGAAAAAGAACAACGTAAGAGTAACAACTTGTGTCTCTATTGTGGACAGGCAGGTCATTTAATTCGCACATGCCCTAATACTCCACAAAAAGGTGTTGGGGGAGAGAAGAGTAAGAAGGAAGCGGTAAAAGACATGGGCCGGCCTTAGAGGGAACGGAGGTGACAGGTCCAAAAGCAGCAGGGTTCCCAAGATGGGTGGCAAATACGGTGGGGAAGAAGACCTCACATTTGTACATTTTGGTTCCGCTATGTTTTGCAATGACTAAGCAGGTGATAAAAGCTATGGTGGATTCTGGAGCTACGGCAATTTTATTGATATTACCATGTCAGAACAGTTGGGGTTGCCGCTCCAGGATAAACAGTGTGAGGAAGGAGTTCAGTCGGTCGATGAGTCTCCTTTAGTTTCGGGCCCTATAAGGAAACAGACTACGGCATTGCGCATGATATGTGACTTCGGTCATAGTGAGGAGATTACCTTTGATCTGATAGCAGCACCACAGTTTGGTTTGATTTTGGGTATGCCATGGTTGGTACAACATAATCCAAAGATTGATTTGGAAAAACAGACAGTATGGTTCGAAGAGCAAAGGTGTCAGTCGCACATGGTGCCAGAATTGGGACACGTAGATTTTTTGGGGGTCCAGAGTCATGGAGGGCAGGTGGTAGGAGCAACAGGAACAGAGATTCCACTACAGTACAGGGATTTTGGTACAGTCTTTGATAAGGGTGGGGCGGAAAGGTTAGTCCCCCCACCAACCTTATGATTGTGTAATTGAATTGGAGGCTGGGGCCAAGTTGCCGTGCAGTAGAATGTACGCGCTCACGGAAAAAGAAAATCAATATTTGAGGGAGTATTTGGATAACATGTTGGAAAAAGGATTTATTAGGCATTCCACCTCCCCTGTCTCTTCACCTTTATTCTTTTTCCTAAGAAGGAAGGGACCTTACGGACATGCATTGATTATCAAGCATTAAATAAGATAATGGTAAACAATAGATTACCCATGCCATTAATTTCAGTTCTGTTCGATCAGGTGAAATCAGCACAAATCTATACTAAGTTGGATTTAAGGGGAGTAAATCATTTGATTTGAGTACAAGAGAGGGATGAGTGGAAGACTGCTTTTAGGACTAAGTTCGGTTTGTTTGAATATTTGGTCATGCCTTTTGGTTTATGTAATGTGCCAGCAACTTTTCAGTTTTTTATGCAAGAGGTTTTGAGAGAATTCATTGATGTTTTTGTGTTTGTCTATATAGACAACATTTTGATTTAGTCTTCATCTCAAGAGCAACATGTCAAACATGTAAGTGCGGTGTTAAAAAGGTTATAGGAGTACCAACTGTATGTGAAATTAGAAAGGTGTGCTTTCCACACAGTTCAGGTAAAATGTTTAGGATTTATACTGACTCCTGCAGGTATCCTAATGGACCCAAGGAAGGTACAGGCAGTTACAGAGTGTCCTTCGCCTCGGTGCATTAAGGATATACAATCCTTCTTAGGGTTTGCCAACTTTTACAGATGTTTCATTAGCAATTTCTCAAAAATAGTGACACCCATCACCCAGTTACTCAGAAAGGCAGTGAAATTTACGTGGAATCACGAAGTAGAGAGAGCCTTTCAGGAATTGAAAAGGGCGTTCACTACCGCTCCAGTGTTGAAACATCCAGACACGGCAAGAGCATTTCAAGTAGAGACGGATGCTAGCAATGTGGCGATAGGGGCCATCTTATCGCAGAAGGATGAGGAAGGAGTATGGCATCCGGTAGCATTCTTCTCTCGAAAATTATCTAGCTGTGAGCAGAATTACTCCATTACTGACAAAGAATTGCTGGCCATTCGAGCTGCATTTATGGAATGGAGACATTATCTGTTGGGGGCCAGACATCAGGTAGTGGTGGTGACCGATCATAAGAATCTGCAATACTTTAAGACTGCGCAAACCCTGAGTCCCAGGCAACTCCGCTGGTCTCAGTATTTTTATTAATTTGACTTGGTCATCACATTCCGGACGGGGAGCAAGAATGGAAAGGCTGATGCATTGACCAGACAACAGAATCTAGACAATATAGTGGGTGAAGTAAAGGCAATCATCCCTGCAGAAAAGGTTATTGGCACTATCACTAAGAAACTAGTGGATCAGGTAAAAAAAGGTTTGCGACCACCTCAGATGCGAAAATGTAGGCACAGTCATCCCGCCAGAACAGTGCGGGAGGGGTTGCCTTATCATAATGGATGATTGTGGGGGGCGTGGCCTGGAGCTCATGGTGTAAGAGGCAGAGTCGCCGAGCTCTAGCCGAGGCACCATTTCCTGATCCTTTTTCATTGGTTTAATGGCCACTGTCAGCTAAGAAACTGAGCTGCGGGGATGTGGGATGCGGAGCCCATCACGGTGGTGCAAATTTGCTGGGGAATAGGACCCAGCAAGGGCGAGCAAACCGGCCTGAAACCATCCCCCCCTCCCCAGGGACGCATCCAAGATGGCAGCCGAGCCTTAAGACCGGTGCCCTTTAACGCTGAATTGTCCGCCGCCTCCACTACAAGAGGCAGACTCCCAAACTAATACCAAGGGAGACGTCGAAGCCGGGGGGAGCACCATCCAGCTCCGAGAGCTGGAAAAGGCTGTCGCAAACACCCCGTAAAAAGAAACCCAACCAGCAACCGAGGAGGAGCAAAGAACCCGCCCCGGAGGACCAGAGCACGAATCCTCCGCCGGAGACTGCTAAGAAATCACACCTGTGACTTTGCCCCATTGCCGTTGTGGGTACTCGCTAGCCAACGCTCCGCCTGAGGCTGGGAGCACCGAGGAGTGAACGAACGCACCCCAGAGAACATTGGGGAAGCCAACTCTGTGACGCGGCACAGAACCAAGCAGCGAAGGGAGGCAGCCCCTCCTATGCAACCCACGAGCCACCCGGCCCGGCGTGAAGATTGTAAAGCCCACCCAAGGTGAGAAAGGGCTTCAGGGCGTGCATAGAGCCGGCAGTAGCGCTCCAGTAATTACATCCATAAAAGCTTTGGCAGACACTAATCGCGCAAGGGGGAACCCCCTCTGAATCAGCCAAAGGACACAGACATCAGGCCTTGAGTGTCCACAAGCGAGCACTAGCTCCTCGCAATGGAAATGTATCGCGCAGCACATTGAGGCGCTGGTGGAGGCACTGTATTACTCATATTATCACAACACCGGGGATAGACTGCATTGAAATAAGGCCTGGCAAACAAAAGAACCTGTCAAAGCAGACCAGAGTCATATGCCTCAATCTGAATTTCGAAAAACGGACTATCATTGGACACCTGAACCTACCACCTCTGTCCCACACTGTGCACTGCACTGCTGAAACCCCATCATGTCCTCCAGAAGTAAGGGGAAGTCAACTACCATGGACACTTATGTTACCACCAAGACACAAGCCCCAACCCAATCCCCTTCTTCAACCCCTGAACCTGCGCAGGCAAAGGAAGGTGAGGTCAAAGACAACCAAGTGCTAGAAGCGATAGCAGCACTGCAAACATTTATAGACACAAGAATTCATGAAATCAAGGCTGACATGCAACTTATGCACCAGGACGCCTGGAACCTAACTGAAAGAGTGACTAACGCTGAGACAACTTTACAAGAAACAACAGAAGACACCGCAGACCTGAAGGCTAGAGTGGCGGACCTAGAGAAGAAAGTGGCCACGCTTGAGGCAAGGTCAGAGGAGGCAGAGGGGCGTGCCAGACGGGGCAATTTTAGAATACTAGGGGTGCCAGAAATATTAGGGAGAATTCTCTGTATAGGCTAATTTCCCAAACCTAGTGAGTCCCCCAGCAGCTTTGCTGGATTTTTGGGGTTTATTTTTTTTCTCCTGCTAAGAGTGAGACTCTTTTTCTCCCACTCTTAGACATGATTTGAGAATGTCCTTTGACTTTGTAATGTGTTTTATGGGCTATGGGGTCTTTTACTCCATATAGCTTCATGTTTTTTTGGGATGTGTGTTACACAGCACCCTCAGTGCAGTAACACAGGGGTGTCATAGTGACCCCCAAACATAGACTCCATACCCTGGGACTGACTACTGTCTCCCAGGACATGTAAAGTCACCATTGACTTTACTAGTCTTAAATTGTGAACAGAACCAGTGCAAACCATAATATTGTGGAAGTACTGGTAGGGGTAATTAGATTGCCTCTGGGTCTGTTTTTCAAGGGGGCACTGTGCAGTCCCCCCTCGTCGAGTTTCTGGCTGGTGGCAGTGGTTACCACGCAAAATATTCCACTAGAATATTTCCTATGGGATTTTCCCATTCATTTTAAACGCACCATTTTTTTCGTGCAATGTTAAAGATACCGCCGGGTTATTTATATAATATTTATTCCCCAGTTGGGTCTTTTTGCCAGGACTCGGTTTTAAAATGGCGTTTGTGTTCGCCTCTGTAACTCCAACCCAAGTCGAGCCCTTTGTTCCACTTTTGGCAGGCTTCTGCACAGAAGCCTCCAAAAGTGGTGCCACTCTGTCTGGGTCTACAGGATGTGTGGGAGGTGGGAATAGGCACCCTGGACTGAGTTGCCTCGGCAACTCAAGTCGCACTCTTGTGTGATTGGCCCAGTGGTGAGCCGCCCGGCTCACCACTTAGCATGTTTGAGTGACAGCTAGGACTGGTGAATGGGGGTTTTCTGCATAAAAGCAGGGCTTTGGGGACTGGAACTTCAGAAGTCGCCACAGGACCTAAAGAATCCGAAGAGGGAGAAGCTGAGCCAACCTGCAACGACGACACCACCGGTGGAGCCCTGCTGGACCGACTCACCACTTCCCAACGACAGAGAAGATCTTCATCCTGGGGAGTCTTCTTCCTTTGAACTGGTGGGGTTAATCAGTTCGCCCTCTTTTCGCCTTCCTGGATCGTCTCGTGGTCGAATCGCCCGTGCCAAGCACCTGGGCGGCCGGATAGCCACGCTCCACCACTACCGCAAATTAAAGGGTAGTACCTTTTAACCGGGAAACTCTGCGGCTGGTTTCTTCCCTGGCAGTGCAACGACCTCCAGCTTTCCTCCTTGTCGAGATGAGATATTCTCTTCTCCTGGACGAAGCACCGATTTGCACCGGCTGCCAGGAACAACTGCCCCCGCTGGAGCTTTCTCACCATGTCATGTACTGTGTCCTGCCTGGTCTCCCTTACAACAGACTGTTCAAGGTGTCCCGTAAATCCGTGACTCTCTATCCTGGGGTGACCTGGGACCTGTTAACTAACTTTTCTGAACTGATCCAACTCCTTTTGAACTATCTGCAAAGACTTTTATGTGTACTTCTACTGTGTGATCTTGGGCACATTCCGCCTTGCTCTCTCCAAGAGTGGGCCTGGCCTATGAACTTTCGTTCTCTACAGTAGACTCTGCCTTTCTTGACTTGCTGTGGTTCTTTTAAAAGTGTTGGTATTGTGTGCTATTCTAATTCTGCCTTTTCCCTCCCTTTTTTAAATAATTATTGGAGTGCCATCTTGGTTAAGCGCTCACCTCTGTATTTGATAATAAGTGGTGTTCTTTTCCTAAAACTTGTCGAATAATTAATCAGTGAGGTGTATATATTTCTAATGACTGTGTTTGAACTTGCTTGACATATTAGTGCCAGTGTATTTTTACAAGTGTGTTTTTAAATAAATAATTATATACTTTTATACCAAAGCTCTGGTCAGTTTTTGCTTGTGCTACTGTATTTTTGTACCTAATGTGTATACTCTATATACTGCCTACCTCTTCTTGAGAGAAGTCTAGCTGCTCAGCCACAGCTACCAGGTAAATATGGGTGGTACAGACTGCTACCAATTGGGTTTACTGCCAACACCTGTAGTCTTAAACTTTTTGCAGTGGTCCCTAAGGGAACTGCACAGGTTTCAGCCTAACAATGGTGGCTGTTAGGGAGAATTCTCTGTTCAGGCTGAATTTCCTAACCTAGTGAGTCCCCCAGCAGCTTTGCTGGATTTCTGGAGTTTGTTTTTTCTCCTGCCAAGAGTGAGACTCTTTTCCTCACACTCTTGGACATGATTTGAGGGGTTCCTTTGACTGTTAATGTGTTTTATGGGCTATGGGGTCTTTTACTCCATAGGGTCTCATGTGTTCTTACTATGTGTGTTACACAGCACCCTCAGTGCAGTGACACAGGGGTGTCATAGTGACACCCCACCATAGACTCCATACCCTGGGACTGACTACTGTCTCCCAGGGCATGTAAAGTCACCATTGGCTTTACTAGTCCTAAATTATGAACAGAAACCAGTACAAACCATCATATTGTGGACGTACTGGTCGGGGCAATTCGATTGCCCCGGGGTCTGATATTCGAGGGGGCACGTCTCTGTCCCCCCTGATCGAGTTTTGGCTGGTGGCAGTGGATACTACTTTTTACATTCGACTGCAAATATATCTCTATGGGATTTTCCCATTGTTCGAGGCTACCAACTTTAATTATTTAATTCCTATAGCCTCGAACATACCGCCGGTTAATTTATTTAATATTAATTCACCGGTTGGTATTTTTTGCCAGAACTCGATTCTAAAATGGCGTTTGTGTTCTCTTCTGTGACTCCAACCCAAGTCGAGCCCTTTGTTACACTTTTTGGCGGGCTTCTCCACAGAAGCCTCCAAAAGTGGTGTCACTCTGTCTGGGTACCACAGGGGGTGTGGGAGGGGGTTTAGGCACCCTGGACTGAGTTGCCTTGGCAACTCAAGTCGCACTCTTGTGTGATTGGCCCAAGTGGTGAGCCGGACGGCTCACCACTTAGCATATTTGATTGACAGCTAGGCTGAATGAATGGGGGTTTCTTGCATAAAAGCGGGGCTTTTGGGACTGGAACTTTAGAAGTCGCCACAGGACCTGAAAATCCGAAGAGGGAGAAGCTGAGCCGACCTGCAACGACGACACCACCGGTGGAGCCCTGCTGAACCGTCTCACCACTTCCTGACGACAGAGGAGATCTTCTTGCCGGAGAGTCTCTTTCCCTTGAGCTGGTGGGGACAACCAGTTTGCTTTCCTTTTCGCCTACCAGAATGTCTAGTGGTCGAATAGCCCGTGCCAAGCACCCCAGCAACCGGATAGCCACTTACCACTGAACCGCGAATAAAAGGACCGCTCCTTTGAATCGAGAACTCTGTGGCTGGTTTCTAAGTTTATTTTCTAACCTGTCCACTATGGAAAGTTATAGTCAAGAGTCCCTTGCTACAAAAACTGCGGATTGGTTAAGAGTTCTCTGTAAGCATAAGAATCTCCTGACTAAAGGCAAGAAAATGGAGCTAATAGAAAGATTGTTAGCAAACCAAAGTCTGGGTGATGGTTCAGAGGAACCCATTCTCCCAGAGAATGTAGATAACAGTAATGATATTGATCAAAGTATTGATAATCCTGAGGAAGAGTCAGAAGAGGAGGGTGAGGCTGCTGTGACTGTCCCCCCTAGTCCTCTGTCTGCCCTACCAGCTGTACCTACTGGACCATTACCAGGTCCCACAATTAGTCCTCAATGTCTTGAACTAGAGAAAATGAAACTTGAATTGGAGTTAGACGTAATGCTCAAGCAGAACAAAGACACCAAGAACTGAATCAAGAACTAAGGCTCAGAGAAATGGAGCTCAAGCATGAGCTAGAGATGAAGAAATTATCTGTTGAAAATGCTTCTCTCTCCGGATCCTCTAGGAGTTCCAGTCCCAAAAGACCCCGGATGCCTAAGGAGATTGTGGGTATGTATGAGCCTATGTTGGATATGTTAGATTGGTTGGCTATGTTTGAGTATAATCATGGGCTCCAGGACATCTCAGGGAATGAGTTACTTCCCTGGTTGTTCTCTAGGCTCCCCGCTGTTGCATCTGATGTGGTAATGGAGTTGGGGGAAGTGGATGAGAAGGATTATGAATGTGTGAAGCTAGCTTTGATAGCTAGATTTGGGAAGACCCCTACCTAGTACCTTAAGAGGTTTATGACTCTCAAAAAGCATGATGGTACCCCCTGGGCTACCTGGGTGAGTGAACGTTTGAAGAACTTAGAGGGATGGATTAAGGGTTACAAGGTGAACACTTATGAGGGAATGAAGAATTTTGTGATGTTGGAGTCAATTTATGATGCCTGCTCTCCTGAGCTCAGACAGCACTTGGCTGATTCAAAGGAATTAGATTCCAGAAAACTAGCTAAGGCTGCTGACTTGTGGGTTGCCAACAGGGCTACTCACAAGAACTCTTGGGTAACTCAGAAAAAGGATGAGGGGAAACAGCCTAAAAAGGACTACAAAGAGAATTCTAATAATTCCAATCCCAAATAGGGCCCCAAACAAAACAATAAGGGTAAGCCACAAGGGAAACCGAATCAGGCTAGTGTACCTTCTGTGCCAAACCAGAAGGAGGCCAGAGCAAGCCACCATTCCAAAAAGCATTTGGTAAATGCTATGTTTGTAGCTCGCCTGACCATGTGAAAGGGGATCCCAGATGTAAGGGTAAACCTTCAGGGGTCCACACTGTCTCCTTAGCCTTTGCTCCAGAGGAGGAAGTACAGATGGCCAGTGGAAACTTTCTACTACTGGCTGATGATCCCATTGGAGTCTCAGCCAGTGTTTCTTTAGTGTCTCTGGGGTTGTGGGAACAACAGTACTTAGATGTATATAATTCTATCCCAGATAATACTAAAGAGTATTATAAGGACAGTGTCCAGGTGAATGGTCAGGAGACTCCTGCCATTAGGGACACTGGGGCCAGCATAACTGTGGTATATAAATCATTTGTTCAGGCAGAGGATGTTGCTAAGGCATCCAAACGCCTCACCAAGTTAGCTGGAGGGCCTGTGCAGATGCTTCCCCAATTACCAGTTCTCATCCAGTGCAATGACATGACTGTGAAGATACCTGTCAGCATACAAAGTGAGGTACCAGGAAGGGTTCTGTTGGGAAATGACCTGAAGACTCTTGGAGTAGTGTCACATACCTCCAGACCTCCTAGTAAAAGGTTACAGGAGCTCAACAGACCTGCAAGGGAGAGAACCATGAGAGGTACTCCCAAGGAGATGATGAAGAATGATATCACTCCTACTCCACTGGAGTTACAACTTGCTATCTCTGAACAACAAGAAGCAAAGGGGAAACCCAAGACTTCTAGGAAACAGCCAGCAGCAAGCACTCCAGTGCTTCCAACAAGGACTTCCCCTAGGTTGTCCAAAGTTACAGCTGAGGCTGAGAGGGAGGTACAAACCTGCATGGTTGAGCTAGACTCTGAAGAGGAGCTAGTGGAAGGCCAAGAACTCATTGGAGATCTGGATCCTGTTGACCATCCTGAGCTGCAGTCTTTACTGGCAGAAGGTGGACCCAACAGGGTAGACTTCAGTAAGGGACAGAGAGAATGTCCAACTCTGGAAGGTCTTCACCAACAGGCAGCTTCTCAGGCTGATGGGCAAGAGCCTGGGAAGTATAGGTTGCACTGGGAAGATGGCCTCTTCTACAGTGAACCGACTGAGTCTGCACCTGTAGATTACAAGCGGCTTGTAGTACCTCAAAAAAACAGACAACAGTTCTTGCAACTAGCCCATGAGATTCCTTTGGCTGGTCACTTGAGTTTCAAGAAGACCAAGGAAAGGCTCTCTCTCTACTTTTATTGGCCAAAGATGGGGGCTGAGGTAGATGAGTTTTGCAAGAGCTGCCACACCTGCCACACGTCTGGTCAGGTTGGTTCCAAGAATGTGGCCCCTTTAGTGCCTCTCCCAGTAGTGGGAGTCCCATTTGAGAGGGTAGGGATTGACATTGTTGGTCCCCTTGATCCTCCAACCTCCTCAGGTAACGGGTTATCCTTGTTGTAGTAGACCATGCTACTAGATACCCTGAGGCAATTCCTATGAGGACTGTTACAGCTCAGGCTGTGGCTAAGGCCCTCCATGGTATTTTTACCAGGGTTGGGTTTCCTAAGGAAGTAATCTCTGACAGGGGGTCAAATTTTATGTCCCACTATATGAAAGCCATGTGGAAAACCTGTGGAGCTACTTACAAGTTCTCAACCGCATACCACCGTCAGACAAACGGGTTGGTAGAAAGGTTCAACAGAACTATGAAGCGCATGATAGGTGCTTTGGAAGATCCCCTTAAAAGAAAGTGGGACCTTCTACTGCCATGCCTTCTCTTTGCTTATAGAGAAGTCCCTCAGGAGGGAGTAGCTTATTCTCCCTTTGAACTTCTTTATGGCCATCCAGTCAGAGGTCCATTGGCCCTGATTAAGGAGGGGTTGGAGAGTGCTCCTTCCCCCAAGCCAGTCAGAGTGACTGACTATGTGATAGGTCTCCAGAGGAGAATGTCAAACATGATGGCAGAAGCTAGTGATAACATGAAAGCTGAGCAGGCTTTGGTGAAGCATTGGCATGATCAAAGGCTAACATGGTTGAGTTCACTCAAGACCAGCTAGTTCGAGTTATGATCCCAACAAGGCAGAGGGCCTTGCAAGATAAATGGACTGGACCCTTCAAGGTTGTGGTTAAACTTGGAGAGGTGAACTATCTGGTGGACTTGGGCAATCCCACGGAGGCTCCCAGAGTCTTCCACACCAACAGACTAAAGGCGTATGTCTCCAGGCCTGAAGTAGGAGCCTTGCTTCTAGCTTCAACAGAAGAGGAAGAAGAGAGTGAAGCTCTCCGTGATCTCCTCAGAGGCTTACCCTTGGATGAAAAGATTGAAGGAGTACATCCCTTCAAATCTGACACATTAATCAGGGAGGTGTATATATTTCTAATGACTGTGTTTGAACTTGCTTGACATATTAGTGCCAGTGTATTTTTACAAGTGTGTTTTTAAATAAATAATTGTATACTTTTATACCAAAGCTCTGGTCAGTGTTTGCTTGTGCTACTGTATTTTTGTACCTAATGTGTATACTCTATATACTGCCTAACTCTTCTTGAGGGAAGTCTGACTGCTCAGCTACAGCTACCAGGTAAATCTGGGTGGTACAGACTGCTACCAATTGGGTTTACTGCCAACACCTGTAGTCTTAAACTTTTTGCAGTGATCCCTAAGGGAACTGCACAGGTTTCTGCCTAACAAGAAGGAACTGAAGGCTCGAACACAACTGCCTACATAGAAGCCCTGCTTCAACAGGAGATTGGTGCAGAAAGGCTAACACAAGGCTTCGCAGTAGAAAGGGCACATAGGTCCCTCCAGAAGAAACCGCCGCCAGGCTCGCACCCTCGCCCGATAATTGCTAAGATCCTTAATTTCCAAGACAGAGAAACCATCCTGAAACATTCCAGGGAGGGAGGAATCATAGAACGCGATAACTCTAAAATTGTCATTTACCCTGATTACATTCCCAACATACAAAGGGCAAGAAAATCATTTGTACCAATAAAAGCCAGGCTACGACAACTGAACTTGAAATATATGCTACTTTATCCATCAAGATTGAAGGTCATCTACAAAGGTCGGGCGATATTTTTAGAGACTCCGGCAGCCGCCAATATGTGGATGGAGCATAATAACCTGGCAGATGGTAAGGACACGCATCCCCTGGAAAGATGAGGTGAAAACAAGTAATAACATAGGGGGCGGGCTCCCACCCTCCAACCCGCACATCCTAAGCAAACAAGAAGTAACCACAAACCACAAACGTCATTTTAAAACAAAGATTGCTAAATGGATATTGCCCTCGCTCGGTCTCCCACTGAGCGCATACCACAACCCCCACGAACAGACCAGTACAGGCCAGTTGCCAGTACGACCCCGCTCGTGCCTAAAACCCGAGATGGGTCTAGACGGCGCTTGAGCGCCTGACCACCGCAAGAAAAATGCAGTTACAGTTATGTTAAATGTTCTGTTTGTTACACCGTCTTCGGGCTACAAAAAATTGGGAGGAGCAGGGCGGGACAACCTCAAGACCCTAAATTAAAACGACTTGGGAACCTAAAGGAGAGAACCTCCAGTTGGAAACGGAGACCACCCCGAAACATCAATGGGGACCGAAACAATAAAAACACCGAACCTAGACAATGGCAACGCAACTTAAGGTAATGCCATGGAATGTGAGGGGGATGGGCTCATACTTACATAGGAATCGGATTCAATACTACCTCCGCAGGAGACCCACCTCACAGAAGAAGCCATGTCCAAATTGACCGAACGATGGGGCGGCCTTGGAAGAGGATCGCCTTACTCCAAATACGCACAGGGAGTCTTCACGTGGGTGAACCCCAACATACCATTCCAGCTATTAGGATCAGAGGCTGATAAGGAAGGCAGGTACCTAATAATGTGGGGGACAATTGAACACACTAAAATATGCCTAGGGAACTCCTACTTTCCACAACACGGTATACCCGCCCATCTCAAAACACTATACGCAAAGATAGTGCACCACGAGAAGGGACCTTCATATGGGGTGGCGACTTTAACTGTGTTAGAAATGTAGCCACTGACAGATCCGAACCACCACTACAACCAACCAACGCCGCCACACAAGCGCTGAACAATACAATTGAACATTTTAACTTGATAGGCATTTGGAGAGAACACCACCCTATGGAGAGAAGTTACTCTTAATATTCATCCCCGCATAAAATACACATGAGGATAGACTACTTGCTCATCGACAAGGAACAGCTCCCACTGGCGGAATCCACAGCATACCTCGGCAGGTCGATCTCTGATCACTCACCCCTACTCATGCAGTGGAAACTTAAGGGGCCTAGACCACCGAAGAATGCCAGCAGGACTGGGAAAGACTAGCCAAGTTTGACTTCGCAACATACACTGCCAGCGCACACAAAGAAGCTGACAAGCCGGGCAGACTGCTGGCCTGGCTATGTAAGCGGGAACACCCAAGACACCTACCAACCGAAATCAAAGATGAAAGTGGAACATAATACAGACACAACAGGAGATCAATACCACATTTGCGGAATTCTACTCTAAGCTATATGCCCACAATAAACAGATACCCATGGAAGATTACAAGGCCACCCTAGAAGAAATAGGGCTCCAGAAATTGACCGCCGAGCAAAGGGAGGCACTAGACGAAGTGATAACCCCGGAAGACGTGACGGAAGCAGTCAGATCACTTGCCACGTGTAAAACCCCTGGCAGCGATGGCTTGCCACCAGAATTTTACAAGGCTTATGAAGCAACCCTAACTCTGATATTACATGAAGTTTTCTTGGAGGCATACGAGACTGGGATTTTAGCCAACAACATGAAGGAAACAATCATAATTCCTATATTTAAACCAAACAAACCAGCCAACGAATGCGACTCCTATCACCCAATAGCAATGTTGAATTATGACAGTAAAATCTTAACTACCATACTGGCCAAAAGGCTTGCGAGAGTGGTAGGAACCCTTTTACATGGAGACCAGAATGGTTTCGTGCCAGGACGCAACAGCACAGCCAACCTGAGGAGGCTTCAACACATCACGGCGGAAACCCTCACAAGAGATGAAGACCTGGCAGTACTCTCACTCGACGCCATCAAGGCCTTCAACTCCATATTCTGGGAGTGGGTGGATGAAGTCCTGTGAGAATTTGGTTTCGGAGAAGGCTTTGTGAGATGGGTCAAGGTACTATATAACGCACCTGTGGCAAGAGTGAAAACTGGGGGCATGATGTCAGAACCCTGGGAGATACAGAGAGGAACTAGGCAAGGATGCCCGCTATCGCCGATGTTATACATCCCAGGCCTCGAGCCGATAGCCATCTACTTCAGAAAACAGTTCCTTGATGTTGGCATTAGACTGAATAATGAGCACACTATAATATCATTGTATGCAGACGACGTCCTCCTATACTTGAAAGGCCCCCAAATAAACGCACAGGTCGCATTAGACATCCTCGACAACTATGCACGTTATTCCAGGATCGGATTCAGCAGGTAGAAATCCTGTGCATTTCTGCTGGCCAGACTTAGGGCCTTAAAGGAAACTGACCTACCTCCAATCGGAATAAAGTGGCAACCTGAAATGTTCCGGTACTTAGGGGTCAATATAAAGCACACACCAGATCTTACGCATGAATGCAACACAGAGGCTGTAATAAAAGGGCTGCGTAAATCCTTGAAATTCTGGTCTAAGCTCCCACTCTCGATAATGGGCAGAGCATCTATTATCAAAATGATAGTCCTACCAAGATTCCTGTACTACTTTGTAAATATCTGCCACTACATCAGACCACCCTTCTTCAGGAATCTCAAGGTGCCAATTAGAGACTTCCTATGGGGGCCGACCAGACACAAACTTCCCTTATCAATCCTCACGCTACCGTGCAGAGAAGGAGGGATTCAACTCCCTGACTTCCAGATGTACTACTTGGCGGCCCAGCTCAGCCATGTGACGAGATGGCTTCCTGATGAACCAACTGCTGCGACTAAATTACTGCGGCAAGCACCTACCTCCCTGTTCCCTAAGGAGATACTATGGAACCCATTGATCCAAACACAAGACAGCCCTGTGATCGTAAAACTAGGCAGGCAGATATGGTCCAAAACCTGCTCAACGATGCAAACAAAATATCCCTACTCACCCAACACCCCCATTCTGGCAGACGTGTGCAAAACTCTGATAGACCTCCCAGTGAAGAAAGAGTCGGGATATACACATATATACACATGGGGGGACATGTTTGAAGAAGGCAAATTCAGGGACTTGGAATCCCTACAAGCACTGGAAGGACTCCCAAGTGGTCAGTTCTTGTGGTATCAACGAGTCAAGCGCACCGCTAAGAAGAAATGGACCGAATGGCCTGAGAAACCCTCCCCAGATCCTCTCCTACAGGAGATGCACGACCTCAAAGACGGTTGGAATCCGGTGGCCCGGCTGTACAACCGACTGATGGACAAACCCAACCCCAGAAGTGCAGCACTGAAGGAAAAATGGGAAAAGGACTTAGAAATTATGCTGACTGAGGAAGAGTGGGAGAGAGCATTATTTTACCCCAAAGAAGCGTCCAGAAATATTAGATTCAGGCAAATACAACTGAACGTCCTACATAGGACCAAACATAACCCCACAGAGAGTGGCCAGCTTCAACAGGCAGGCCTCCTCAAAATGCCCCTGGTGCGGCAATGACCACGCAGATTTGATCCATATGTTCTGGACCTGCCGCAAGACAATGAACTTTTGGTCCAAAATAAAACAAACCTGCACAGAAGCAGGGCTAATCAGATACAACTGGGTCCCGAAAGAGTGCCTAATAGGCACCCCCCCAGGGTAAGCAAGTATAAACATATCGTCAAACTGATGGACATTTCCTGCATACTTGCAAAGAGAACCATCGCAAAGGCTTGGAAATCGCCAGGGGGCCCGAGATACGAACGCTGGATCAGAGAGTTGGAGAGGTGGACACAAGTTGAAACCAAAGCCTGGAAAGAAGGGTCCACCGAGGGGGAAGAAGGCATAAATGACACGCTTGAATCATGGAAGCCCTCCTGAGGGATATACACTTCGCTGCCGATCACAAGCCCCCATGACTCACGCACCCCTCCCAATAAGATCGAGGAAATACTCAACCACACCAACTGTGGTAACCTTCCCAGGATCTCCCAATACCTGAGACGCTAGTCCTCTAAGCCCCCCGCCCACACTGAAGAACAGATATAACACATCATAATCTGAAGACGGTTTTGGTCATTTGTTTTTTTTTATTTTTATTTTTTCTTTTTTTACGCTTTCGGTTGCTGCCTGTCATTGGTTGTGGGTTGCTTGGAAAAGGAAAAGACATTTTGCTATGAGGTAACCTCATCTCCCCCCCGTACAGAAGAACGGATATAACATACCATAGTCTGAAGACAGTCCCTGTTAACTGTTTTTTTCCGTTGTTATATGTTGTCAGTTACATAAAAAAGAAAAAGTCATTATGCTATGCCTAATACATATCATATGTTATGGTCAAACTGTATGCCTATAAGCAAATGCCAATAAAATACTATACAAAAAAAAATAATAATAATAAATGGACGATTGTATTTACCCACTAAACAGTTGCAAAATAAAGCTTTGTATTGGTGCCATAACTCTCCACTCGCAGGACATTCATGCAAAGGGAAGATGCAAGCAATGCTGGAAGAGTCCTTTTGGAGGCCTGAATTAAGAAAAGATGTGGAAATGTATTTGTCCAAATGTGACAATTGTGTACGCAACAAGGCGGATCATGTGAAAAAGAGGGGTTTGTTACAACCTTTACCTACTCCTGAGAAATCGTGGACACACATTTCCATGGATTTCATTACAGATCTCCCACCCGACCATCAGTTCGATACCATATGGGTGGTGGTAGATTACTTGTCTAAGCGAGCCCACTTCATTCCGTGTGCAGGAATACCAGGGGCAGGCAAATTAGCAGAACTATTTCTTCAACATGTGGTGAGGTTGCATGGTCTTCCAAAAAGTATTGTATCAGATAGAGGACCTCAATTTACTTCCAGATTTTGGCGTGCTTTCTGTAAGATGCTGGGAATCAACTGTGCTTTATCCACAAGTTATCACCCACAAACAGATGGCCAGACGGAAAGGGTGAACCAGACACTCGAGCAATATTTAAGGTGTTATCTCAGAGATGGTATGTAATCTTGGGTGCAAGCATTATGGTTGGCCGAATTTACATATAACAACACTTAACATGACTCTTTAGGCATGGCACTCAACAAATGTTTATATGGCCACAAACAGAATATGATACCGGAACATTTACCGGAAATGGAACACATTCCTGTGTTACAAGAGCGCAAACAGTTGCCTCTTGGAATCAGACAGAAAGCAGGCGCCAATTTGGAACAAGCGAAAAAGGCATATAAGGTACAAGCTGACAAACAGCGGCAGGCGGGGCCTAAGTATCAAGTAGGAGACAGGGTGTAGTTATCAACTAAGAACCTATCATTGGTGGAGTCTCGCAAATTCATGCCACGATTTATTGGACCTTATGAAATAATACAAAGTGTGTCTGCCACAGCAATGAAATTATGTTTTCCAAAGACTCTATCCATACACCCAGTGTTCCATGTGTCTTTGCTTAAACCCGCAGATCCAGGGGTAATCACTAAGCGACGTCCGGCTATTGAAAAAGAAGGTCAGACGGAATATGAAGTAAGACGTATTTTGGACGCTAAACGAAAACATCAACAGCTGTGGTATTTAATCCAATGGAAACGTTATGGCCCTGAGGATTTTTCATGGGAACCAGCTATGGGGGTACATGCTCCCCGATTGGTGAAACAATTCCATTTGCGACATCCAGAGAAACCGGGTCCTGTGAACAGCTCTAGGAGAGGAGGTACTGTCAGGAATAAAGGATGGGGTAGACGTGGGGTGCTGCAGTACGTGAGATGAACACGGTTGGGCAGCTACAGGGGCAGAGACTTCAATTCCCAGCAGCCCCTGGGCGTTTTTGTAGTCTTGTCTTCGGGCGCGTTCCCAGCTGATTGCAATCAGTAAGGCTTGTCAGCCAGCAACGGCACAAGATAGGTGCGGCTAATTTTGGCTTGAAGGAGGATGGAGGAGGTTTCGCTGCCCAACGGCCGTATGATTTAATGACCCGGAGGAACACGCAGGTCAGAGAGGGGACACGCTGCCAGACTGTCTTCTTTGATGCAGTGCTTTCTTCGTCCGGGTAGTCCCAAGGGGCTCCCGGACTAAAGCTAAGTACTACGGGGAGCGAGCACTGTGATTTATGACCTACTAGTGTTCTCTCATTGCAAGAGTGTTGGGGAATCAATTACCACGGCGTGTGTTTGTAAAAGCAAGGTTTTCCTTCTATTGGATCACACGTGCTAAGAAAGAAACGCTTTTGAGTCCGGATGGGAAAAGTTGATTGTTCTTTCATAAGGGGCATGAACTTGACATGCATACGATTGCATACAATTCAGAGCTAAGAGAACGAGTATCTTAGTGGACATGAAACAAGTGTTGGGCAGGGGTTCTAGTGCTATGAACTGGGACTGTCTACAGTGTGCTAACTTTTATGTATGTTAATGTGCTTCTGTTGCTTTGCCCAAAAGGGGCCATGTGTTTGTTTGTTTATGCAGGGACATTATTCCCTTGTTTGTAGCATTTTGCTTGAAAGTCTAGTGCTCTCTATGTGTCATCAACTGTATAAAGGTGTATCTAACCTCGTCAGTCAGGAACAGTGTGGGTAGGTTCATGTGCCTTGCCAGAGTGCAAGGAAGTAAGGGCGGATTTGTGTGTTACGTGGTTGCAGGTTAGATTTTTACCCTGTGCTTCCCCATACCTATCCAACCTAGGTGCTTCCTACTCCTTTTCCCGGTGTTCCAAATTCCCCCATCCTATCCACAACCTCTCCCTAATCCCTCTTCCCCCCATTGGCTGCCATGTGGTGTCCTGTGTATATACGATCAGGTACCTGTGCCAACCACGGTGGGAGGGGTCGATTCATTTGGGTTCTGTGGTTCGGGAGAGAGTGTCGAACTCTCTTCCCTAATAGGTGTGATTGTGACAGAAATACTTTGATATGAAGTATTATCCTTGACTAACCGTGATGTTGAAGGTTCACTCTTCTATTCTGGTTGTGTCTGTCCAAAATTTGAATTGCTTATTAGAGCCGTAGAGTCCTCATCCATTTGTTTAGTGGTTGATGTTTTCTTTGAAATGTTTGTCCACTGAATTAATAAGAAAGCATGGATTTATGTATTATGTATTTATGTATTTTAATCGTCTAATACTTTTTATAAAGGTTACTGTGTAACCAAAAATAAAATACAAAAATAAAAAATAAAATAAAATCGAGAGCAGCATGCAGAACTTGGGTCCAACGGGATTGAAAAGTCTGCTTAAAAGCTTACATTTGCAGGTCCACTTTAGGCATTATGGCTCTTTTCATAAAATTATTGCTGCTCCTGTGTATTTATTTGTTTGGGCTTTTTGTGGTGTGCTATCTATCACCATGTGGATCCTTTAAAGCGCTTTATATTAGAAAGGGCTTGGCAAAACATGCCATAATATAACCTGAAATAACATGACCTAACCAGGAGGTATATCAAATCTGGCATCTTGTGCCAAAACATAGAAAGAAGGGGTGAATGAATAAATAAAACTTGAAAAACAACCAGGATTCCCCTTAAAATAACAACATTCAAATTGGGTTACAAGATCGCAAATGGAAAGGGAGAATTAAAAAAGAAAAATCAAGTGTGGAGCGGGGTAAGGATTTGATGCCGTGAGGGAGGAAGTAGAAATGCAAACAGACGTTTGGGGGAGGGGCACCCACCTAAAAGCAAAAGGAAGTTGTACATCAAAAGCATACATGCGTGATGCCATCCATTTAGATTTGGGATAAAAACACAGATTTCAACCGACAAACATTGTGTAAAATGTCCCTGCAACTTGATCATGACATGGCATAGCATAACATAGTTTACCATAACAAACCTAAGAGAGCATAGCATTTCAGAGCAAGGCAAAGCCTAGCAAAGGCAGCATATATTAGCATAGAGGAACAAATTACTTACCTCTCGGTAATGTTCTTTCTGATGGGCGTTCCTCCCACAGATTCCTCATCTATGATATCCGTAGAGTGCAGCTGCTCTTCATAAACGTGTCTGCCGACCGACTGGGGTACGGAATGCCGGGGAACAGGCACCGACCCGAGATGAGAGGTGAAATCTTTGTAGAAATCAGGTAAGTCTTTAATGAGCGTTTTTTGGTAATGTCTTTTCATTCGCTCATTAACGCTGATGTCTCTTTTTCCCCTTAGGGGCCGGGGTCCGGAAATGCCAGGATGCGGCGCGGACCCGAAATTAAGATGGAATGAATCAACAGGTAAGTCTTAACATGGAGATTTATCTTTCGTTATTCCCTTTCTCTCTCACCTTTTGTTCGGGTCTTTTTCTCCCTAGGCGCTGGGGCGTGACTGCGAATCCGGATGATCGCTGCTGAACATGGAGGCGCCCTGTAAAGGTGAGTGGAATGCGGCGCTGCAGCGATCGACGCGATGAGCTTTTAAATAAAAGTCTTCCTTTTCAGGATTGTCGGCGAGATGTCTCCGGGATGCGGATTTAGCAGGTAAGAACTTTTCCTTCTTCTGTTCTCTTCTTCTCTTCCTTTGCAGGTGATCCAGGATGCTGGCAGGCGTGGCAGAAGTCAGGATGCAGGAGCAGACACGGTGAGCGTCCAGCTGCTAGATGCAGAACAACGCGAAGCACGTGTGGCTGTTCGGGTGGGGTTTAAATAGCCTTGGAAGAAGTTCCAGGTATGTATCCTTCCTCCAATCAGGTATGTATCCTTCCCCGACCAAGCCCGGATGGTAAATTAGTCCCACAGGTAAAGTAGTTCCTTTCAGGCCTCAAGGAGGCCGGGATCCTGCGGCATGGTCTGCATAAGGTAAGTGCACCCAAGCACTTCCATAATGAGCCTGGCGCCTATGGCGCCAGGACTGATGTCTTTTATGAGCCTGGCACCATAGGCGCCAGGACACTGTCCAAAGGGCCCCTATATGGGGTTGCTGGGTCCTTCCTTGGGGACTGGATGTCCGCTTTCAGGGACGCAGGGCTTAAACCGGCTCCCCGGGAGCGGGCATCATGACAACAACTCCCTGTCGTAGCGGGCCACAATCGCTAGGGCGTTGGCCGCCTTAAACATCGTCGCCACCGACGAGATGACTCGCCGTCCCATGGCGTCCAGTTTCTTTCCCTCGCCGTCCAGTGGGTAAGTTGAAGATGAAGCCGATGCCCCCCCCCCACTTTCTTCTTGGCTGCTGCCAAGACGACCGAATCCGGGATCGACTGTGCCCTCAGGCACAAGGGGGCGGCGTCGGGGACCCGGTACTTATTCTCATACCGATCCCTCTTGGCAGGCGTCGTGGATGGGTTCTTCATAAGCGCAAGTCCCTCGTCCCAGATGTCATCTAGCAGCGGCACCGCGAGCACTGTCTTCCTCTTGGCCTCACGCCGTTGGTAGAGGAAGCCTTCCTTCTTCTGCTCTTCGGGGCAGAGCTGGAAAAGCTCGGATGACCTGACAATCATGGCGTGGAAGGAGCCAATTTCGTCGGGCGAGGAGGCCCGAGGAATCGGTGATGGGAGATCCGTCCCGTCATCACCACTGTCGTCAACCGTCCCTGTCGTGACCGTATCTGTTCCCGTGTCATCCCCAGGGACAGGGGACGGGGACAAAGGCTGCGAGGGCCGTGAGGGCTGAAAAGGCAGGGCCGGATGAATCCTCCTCCTCTTGTTTGGAGGGCTTCCGACGGGCCCGGCTCTGGGTCATCCGTCGGGGTAGAGGCAATCTCGTCCTTATCTCCGTGCATAAGGATTGGATTGCCAACACAATGGCCGCCGAGTTGTCCTGCGGCTCAGGCTGCAACGGGCGAGATGGTTCCTCCACTGGAACCTCGTTGTCCCCACCCTCGCTCTCGTCGTCCTCCTCGTCGGGATCCTTCCCGTGGGACCGGGCCTCCTCAACGTTCCTGTCAAGGCCCTCCAAGACTTCAACTAGCTCCTCCTCGGAGGCTGTGTCCGTGTCCGTAATGGCCACCGGCCCCCCCTCTTCACGGGGGTCTTCACGGGGGTCTTCTCGATGGGATGAAAAAAGGATTCCCTCCGTGGTGGCAGGGAAACTCTGGGCCCCGAGGTCGTGCCAGGGCCGTAGCGACTTCCTCGATAGAGGCCTTAGTCGGATGAATCAAGGCCTTCACCACCTTGTGCGTGCCTGCGGCCTTCACCTTGGGGGGAGGGTTACCGCCTCGCTCCCCCTTGGCTGGTTCCTTCGAGCTCGACCGGGGCCTCTCCAGAAGCTTAGCCAGGTTCTCGGATTTCCTCTTACCCGATCCAGAGCGTTGGCTCGTGGTTGATGGTGCCGGTGAGGATGCGCCCTGCCTGGCAGCCGAGGAGCCCGACCGTTCGGCGCTCCCGGTGCCCGCGGACCCGCGGTGCTTTGCCTTCTGTTGGGCCCCCGTCACCGGGGCGCACTCACAGGACTTAGAAGACCGCTCGGACTTCTTATTCTTCTGACCTGACGGGCTCTTGCCTTCCAGCCAGTTGGCGAGACGGGTCCGACGATCCCTCATAGTCTGGTCCGACATGTTTATGCAAAACGCTTCTGCGTTTTGTCTTCGTGGAGGCAGTAGAGGCATCGCGAATGCTCGTCCTCCTTGAACACATTCTGCAACTTGAATCCAGGGCACTTCCTGAACAGCTTGGATCCGGGTGTCGAGCTTCCCTTTTCCTGGGCCATGTCCACGAGGTAGGCCTCAGAAACTTCTGGAATCCTCCAAGAAGCGTAACTCGATGAAAACGTCACTGTAGAAAATTCCGAAACGGGTCCCCGCTGATCGGAAGTAGAAACGGTGAAGCTTGAGGCTCGATTGACTGGAAAAATTAGATAAAACTCTTTGAAAAAACGCAAAACGCAGTAAAAGCTCAAGAGTTATAGCACGAGGACTCCCAACACTTGAACGTGCAGAAAAAATCTGACGATGGCTGCCAGGGGCGGGGCTTAGGGACAGGGCAGTCATTGGCTGGTGGCAGTATGACCCAGAGACCAGTGATTGGTTACTACTAAGAAAGACAGTTCAGAACGAAACTGATACTGATTTTTACTTTAACGAGGATTCCCAGTCTGACGACGGGGAATATTCAGAGCATGTGAATCCATGACAGACCGCATGCTGGAGAAAGTTTATTTTTAAAAAGACCACCTGAAAAGGTGCTTCGAACCTTTGGCGTGGTGGGACTAATCACTCTCAATGCCTCCTGGTTTCCCTGCAAGTGAGCCTGTTCGCAAGTGTCCCCGGGCCATCCAGTGGACTGTCCAGCTCTAACCTGGGTTACCGTGCAGGCGTGTCGCCATGTCGAGTTTTGACTTGAGACTTTGGGTCACTAGATAGAAGACTGCGTCAGATTGCAAGAGTTGTGAGCCCCTGCGTCACTGCGCTACAGTCTCAGTCGCTGAAGTAGGTTTTTCTGCATTCCTTCCTGTGCCCCGAGACCAGCTGCAATAGTGTTTTCTTTCTTCAACACCCGAATCAAGATCTACAGCTCCTGTTTCATACCGGACCTGCATGGGGACCTGGGGAGCAAGGATAGCTCAGGGGCAACGCGTTTGTTTTGGAAGCAAGACGACTTGGCGTAACACAGTTTAGAATCCTGATCCCACGCATAGAATCCCCTTGTTAGTATTAAGCGCGTTATAAATGAATAATTATAAGTTATGAGTTATATCCGCAGGGCCTGTGCACATGGAAGCCAAATCGAAGGCAGGAAATCGAACCTCTGACGACCACCTCCAGACCTGCCAAGTTTTGACCAAAACCAAACTAAGGGCGGTAAGTAGTGAAGTCACTTACCGATGGCCCTTTGTTCATCCATAAACCTTTATGCATAGATCACTCGTGGTCTTCTCTTTGGCTTGGGTAGCCCGTGCATCCTAAAGTCCTCGGAAAGTCATGATCAGCTTTGTTCATTGCAGCAGATCCACTCCTGACTCTTGGAACTTGTTTCACTCTTCAGAATTCTTTCTCTAACGTTTTCCAACTTCCGAAAAAGGTACTTAGTCACTTTTACGCATGACTGGGCCCTTTTACCCATGCGTTGAACATTGAGCACAAGGCTCCATTCATCATATGGCTGGACTTCTAAAGTTAGGATTGCCATCTCTGAAGTTTGTCTGTGCTCTAAAGGTTATTCACCCTTTTCCCTTACAGGTATTGGTGGAGCTGTTAACTGGATCACACTGACTCCAGTGTGTTGCTTGTGTGGTAATTTGCTAGTGCTTTCTTTATTCATTTGTGTTGATTCCTGGGACGCTAATAAATAGTATATTTTGGTATACTTCTGTCAAATGTTCATTATTGGTGTTTTACTGTGTGTGCTCATTGTAGGCCTCTGATCACTCTCACTTCTACCAAGATGTAGCCTTGAATGTTCTCCAAGCTACCGTGAATTGGTCTGGCTATCTTGCCAGAAGTGCCCCCTGTTCATCTAACAAAGGTGGCCTCCTAAACATCTATCCACCAGGCCAGAGTTTAGAAATCAATTCTAACACTCGTTGTACCCCCTAGCAGCGGAAAGGTTTCCAAAGAGAAGCTGCCCCTGGGAGATAGATATCATATAAGAAGAATCTATCAGAGGAAGGAGTCCATTAGAAAAGCCAAATAGGAAAGACATGCCATAGATTAGCATAACAAACAAATCATAGTGTGAACCAGCATAACAGCCCTGCAAAGGTAGCATGTTCCATGCTCCTCTGGAGGTTGACTGGCAAGATGTGGAAGTGAACTGCTAAACAGTCCAATGATGGATTGCAAGGCAGTAGCCCTGTTCCTTTTTGCAAGACAATGCAGTCTTTGATTTGTAAGGACGTTGATAGTAACCAAAATAGGGGCCCTATGCTGGAAATGCAATACCAAACCAAGAGTTGAGATGTGGATTATGGCTTTATTATGTAATCCAAATTGGAGAAGAAACGGTGTACGAGATGAAATAACCTGGATAGGTATGATCCTGACTGGGGGCAATTGTGGAAATGCAATAATACAATACATGGTCCTGGGGTGCGACGGCTGGTCCCCTGAGCTACACAATTAGCCTTGAACACTTGGTTGTCCCTACTGTCCTCCTTCCCTTTCATAACATTCCCATTGCTCCCACCTACCTGATGCTTTTTTGAGTTTGTTCTCCTGTTCTGTTTTCCTAATGTGCCTCTTGTGATACTATGAAACGATCTTGGAGCATTAGCCAATGCCTCATCCTATCTTTTTTTTTAAACGTATGTTTATTAGCACTTTCAATTATAACAACAAAACCCCTCCTGCCCCGGCAAAGATGCAAAACACCATTTCTTTCACAATCTTCGAAACCTCATGTCTGATGTTGCATACTAGTCAAAATTCTCAAGTTATGTGGGCACCATTGTTGTACATAGTCACCTTTCAAAAGCCTCATCCTATTGTAAGCAATTGTTTCTTTAACAGACAACTCATAATTACAGAATGTATAATTTTTCTGATGAAATTGTTCGCTTTCTTTCTGGAATAGAATATTTTATGAAAAAAGAGAAATACAATGCACACCTTATCACCAGAAACTGAACATTAAAACGTCAATGCATACAAAAAGTCTAAGCCTTTCAAAAGTATAGTAGCCAAATATATCGGATTATAAACAAAGGAAAACTACACAGTGGTGGTTTTGGACAAGAAGAGCAGTCAGTCAAGGAAATATACTATAAACTGCACCCAGTGCCCTTGGAAAAGAAATGCCCTCCTTTAACTCTGTGTGTTTCTTACTTGAAGGAATCAATGAAAACAGACTTATAAAGCACTCACATCCCCCTTGAAAAGGCACAACAGCGCTGAATAAGTGAGGTTGGAACAGAAGATTTAGAGAAACATAGAAAGCCCACCCCCTACAGGAAATCTGCCCGATAAGCACCTTAAGGTGGAAACAAAAAAAGTCTTTAAGTTGTGTCTGAAGGCTAAGTGATCAGATGTGCAGTGAAGGGTCATGGACATTCAGTTTTCTGCGACGTGGGCAGAGGAGGAATGCCCTCGCCCATCTTTCATACCTGAAATTTAGGGATAGCAAAAAGACATGCAGAGGTATTATTATTATTATTATTATAGTATTTATTGAGCACGTGCCTAGCTTTCCAGAGGTGTACAACATTACAGATGCATAATGGAGCGCTTTTCAGTGGTAACACCAGAACAGATATACAGCGGGGGAAGGATACAGAGGGGGACAGAGGAGGGGTACATCTGTACCGGGTGGCAGGGAGGAGAGGCGAGTCAGAAGGCACGAGGGGCGATGTGATGGCCTAGGTGTTGAGGAGGACAGACTCCTTGAAGAGGTGGGTCTTAAGTTCTTTTCTGAATTGTGGAAGCTTGGGGGCGAGTCTGATGCAGACGGGGAGGAGGTTCCACAGTCTTGGGGCATAGGCAGAGAAGGCTTGGTTTTCTGGTCCTTTCCTTTTTGCAGCATCGGATTTCAAGTCTGCACGTGTCCTGGCTTGTGGTAGTGCACTGTCCTCCGGAAATGCAGAGTTTCTCCACGAGGTAGCTGGGTGACATGAGGGTGAATGCCTTATAGATGATCCAGCAAGTCTTGAAGGTGATTTGAGCATACAGTAGGAGCTAGTGAAGGTTGATGAGGGCCGGGGTGATGTGGTCGTATCTGCATAGACGCTTGAAGAGGCGTGCGACCATGTGTAGGACAATTCTCAGGGGCACAAGGGAGGATGACGGGAGGTCTTTGAGGAATGCATTGCCCCCATCCAGGTGGGATAGGACCAGTGCTTGAACGGTGGATCTAAAGCTGTGCGGAGGGAGGAAGGGCTTGACTTTTCGCAGGAGGGAGAGCGGATACCAAGCTGTCTGAGTTTTCTTAGCTATGTGTGTCCTAAAGGAGAAGTGTTTGTGAATGTGGAACCCAAGGGACTTGGCGCAGGAGGTGAGCTCGGGTGTGAAGCACTCAGAGTTCATGGTTGAGAGCCAGGTCTATATGTCTGGGTGTTCGTTGTTGTTGGTGAGGAGTAGGAATTCTGTCTTGGAGGGGGAGAGCTTCAAGTATGCATTAGACATCCAAGACTGGATCCACAAGAGGCAGATTTTGAGCCTATGGAGTCGATCTTGAAGTATAGCTCCATGTCGTCAGCGTATTCGTGGATGTGGATGTTGTGTGCGGCTAGGAGGGCTCCCAGGGGCCCCATTTATAGATTGATGATCACTGGGGAGAGGATGGAAACCTGCAGGACTCCACAGGTGACATATAGCATTGTGATCTAGAGTAGTCCATCTGAACAAACTACTTATGGTTGGCGAGGTAGGATTTGAGCCAGCGTAGGACAAGGTTGCTGATCCCCATTCACCGATTTAGGCTGTTGATCGGCGATCCGTCTTGCTCGGCTCTTGATCGTTGGCTCAGGAAGTGACGTCAGGCGTTGTATGTATAGCACGTCACTACGCCCCATGTTTCAGTTCCACTGCCCCCCCCACCTGCTTGAACGCTGAAGAAGGCAAAAACCACAGGATGAAGCTAATCAGCAGGTAAATAACTTTAACAAGGATACAGCCCAACAGGGTGATCCCATACAACAATGAGTGAAAAAACTTCTACATTTTTTTTTCCCTTTTTTAATAACACAGAAACAGTCATCCAAGAGTCAACACCAGATGTCTTCTCGTTTGGACAGAATTGACAAGCACCAGAACTTTCTGAGGGGGGAAGGACGGGAAGGTCAATGAGGAATCTGCGGGAGAAGAATCTATAGAAAGATAATTACGGTGAGTAATTTCTCCTTCAATGGATTGCTTTTCTCCTGCAGATTCCTCATCTTGATAGACTCCCCAAGCAGTTATACTAACGGAGGAAGGCAGAAGTTTTAAACAAGTAGATTCTGAAGAACCACTCTACCAAACCTTGAATCAGCTCCCTTTGCAACATCCAAGGCATAGTGCTTGGTGAATGTATGTAAAGTGGCTGCCAGGCATATATCCCTGTTAGGCAGAATTATATGCAGTACCCTTTGGGAACACCACACACAATTAAGACTAGAAGTGACAGTACAATTTCACCTTTGGTACAAGCCTGTACTACACAGTTAAGGTGGTAGCAGTAGCAGAGCAGCCAGACTTATCTCAAGAGTAAGTGAGCAGTATCAAATAGTTACACAAAGGACAGCAATTATTATGATTCAGGCAAACACTGACTCAAGGTTTTCAAGTAAAAGAATATACATTTATTTCACTCTTCAGTTTTATAACAGTTCCCTCTTCTAAGCAGTTTAAAAATCACACTCTTAATACACCACACAACTTCCCTTAAATCCCAGACAAGTTAAGCTCACAAAATGAAGTGGGAGCAAAATGGCACTCCAGCAAGGGAGGGAAAGAAAAAAGTTAACAGAAATGGATCCACACCAACAGGTAAGTACTCAGGGCAAGCGAACAAGAGAGACTACATTGATAAAATCATATAGAAAAGGCTTAGGGCCAAAGTTAATGGTTCAAAAGTCTTTTGCTCAAGATAACACAGTTCAAAGTAGTTTGCAGTAAAGTTCGTGGCACGGTTTCCGGACGAGGTTGGTTGGTTGAAAAGTTAGTTCAAAGAGAAGAGAAGGACAAGTCCTCAGATTGGAGAAAGATTTCAAACACTTTCACCGCGGCTGAACGAAACGCATAACCGGATTTGCACAGTACCTTAAAACGGAGAGGGAGCTGTAGCCGAGGCAGAAGTTCCTGGTAGTTCCTGCAGGCTCACGGTTCCTGAAGCGACTGTCGGACTGATCAGAAGTAGGAAGACTGGAGGGTCCTGCACTACCCAGGGAAGAAACCAGCAGCAGAGCAAAGCAACAAATAAAAAGTGCGCTCCCTAAAACCCAAGCAGGGTCTAACTTTCCTGGCTATCTGGCCCACTGTAGTTCTGTACAGCGAATTCGACCAGATGAGGGGTCCTGGCTTGCAGTTTGGGTGAACTGGTTGGGCCCACCAGCTCAAGGGAAGAAGTTTTCTGGAGGATCTTCTCTGTCGTCGGATTCTGGAGATTCGGACCTGTAGCAGGGCTTCACCGGGTGGTTCAGTCATTGTAGGGGTCCTCTTCTTCCAGTGGCGACTCTGTCCTTCCAGTCCCAGAGACCTGCTATTTATGCAGTTTTCCCCCATTCATACAGCCTGGCTGTCAATCACACAGCAGGGTGGCTGGCCTGACAAGGCCAGTCCCCTTAGCCAATCAGACAAGAGTGCGACTTGGGTTACCAAGGGAACCCATGGCAGGGGTCCTAAAATCCTGCCTACCCAGACTGTCAGGCGCCTAAAGGAGAGCTTCTGTGTGGAAGCCCGCGAAAAAGTAATGAACAAAGGGACCAAACCTGGTTTGGCGTACAGAGTAAAACACGAGAAAGACTTTAACAAAAAGAAATGGCGAATAAACCCGCCCAGAGCCAAAATAAAATGTATTTGGTCAAGCGGTTTATGTTTGAGGCTAATATAATAGCCTAAAACATTACCACGTTGTATAAAATAATCACGATAGAAAAGTTAGGGTAGATAACACTGCCACCAGCCAAGTCTTAATGTAAATGGAGCGAAACAATGCCCTAAGAGGCACAGACAAAAAGGGATAAGAATTAACCCTTTCCAATACTCCATGGAAGATGGGGTTTACTGGGTCTGTGGATTAAAGTGACTAAGGTAAAGTTAATGGCAACTTTATCCTTTTCTGGGGGACTGTAGTCAGCCCCAGAAAAATGGAGTCGGTGGGAAGTCTAAAAGACAACCCTGTGTCACTGCACCAAAGGTGCTGTGTAACACACATGAAAAATGTGGTGCCCTGGAGTAGGTGAGGCTCCAGTGACCATGATCACACAAAAAGTAGAAACACACATAGCAAAACACATGCAAGAGTGGGAAAAAAGACTCACACTCTTACCAGGTGAAAAAAATAAATCCTAGAAATCCAGCAAAGCTGCTGAGGGACTCAGTAGGTAAGGGAAGTCAACCATTTATGAGAATTCTCCCTAACAATCCCTAACAGGAACTCCTCTCTGGAGGGCTGTAGAAGCTTAGAAGCTGAAACCCCTCTGGTTGAGTGGGCCCAGATGCCCGCTGGAAGCTCCCTGCCTGCCGATTGGTAACAATTGGATATGCACAAAATACTCCAACGTGACAGGGTTTGTTTAGTGCTGGCAAGTCCTTTACTAGACTTGGAATGGGCCTCAAACAAGTGGCCTGACTTCCGAAACTTGGATGTGCAAGCAACATAGAAACTTAATGCTATCTTGGGATCAAGGCGGTGGAACCGCTCTTCCTCTTTCGAGGGATGTGGAGGAGGGTAAAAGACAGGTAAATCAATAGACTGGGATAGATGGAACTCTCAAACCACATTAGGAAGCAATCCGGGCCTGACAGAGAAACTTTCACACGAAAGAACTTCAGAAAAGGAGGTTTGCAGCACAAGGCGTGTAGCTCGCTTACCCATCTGGCAGATTTGTTCGCGACCAAGAAGGCTGTTTTAAGGGATAACAGCCGCAAAGAATATGAGTGCATAGGCTCAAACGGAGCCACCATCAAGTAGGTCAAAAACAGATTAAGAACTCAATCTGGGACAACAGGGTTGGCGGAACCTTGTTGAGAAGGCCCTTCAGTAACGGGCCATGACCGGAATAGTAAAAAAGGAACCTTGGTCTGAGGACCCCTGGAACACAGTCAGGGCTGCCAAATACCCTTTGACTGTGGCAACCTGAAGGCCTGAAGAGGTCAGTGACAGAAGGAACTCCATAACTGTCGTGGTGGGTAAGAGATAGGGACAGTCTCGCGTTCCCTGCATCATGCCTCAAATCTTCTCCACCTGCACCCGTACAGAGATCTTGTAGAAGGCCTGTGTGCAGCCAGCAAGATCTCAAGTACATCCTCTGAGAGGTTCCAGTCATCATACCTCATCCTCTCAAGAGTCAGGCATGTAGGTTGAGGGAATCCAGGGTCGGGTGGAGCACTCGACCCTCCAACTGGGACAGGCGATTCGGATGCCGAGGCAACCAGTGAAGTGGACAGATGGTCAGATCCAGGAGATCGGAGTACCACGTTCTCTTCACCCAATCTGGGGCGATCTGAATCTCTTCAACCTCCTGAAATCCCAAGAAATGATGGGAATTGGAGGGAAGGCGTAGTGGAGAGGGAAGATCCAGTCCCCCAGAAACGCGTCACACAGTGCACCGTTTCGCTGGGAATTCCCTCGAGCAAAAGTATGTGCACTTCCGGTTGGGTTTTGTGGCCAACAGATCCACTGCTGGGGTACCCCAGAGAGAGAAGACCTCCTCTCGGAATTCCTGGCACACTTCCCACTCGTGTGAGCCCGTGCTCTGCCTGCTCAGAGCATCCACCAAGGTGTTCTCTGCTCCCACCAGATGAACTGCTGGGACTGAGATTTGGTAACCAGAACCACATCTGAATTGCCTCTGTGCAGAGTGGGTAGGAGTGCACACCACCCTGCTTGTTGAGGCAGTGCATGGCCACCATGTCGTCCGTCAGGACGAGGACATGTTTCCTTCTTAGAGACGGGACGAAAGCCCACAACTGTTGATGTGCCACCTGGCTTTCGATGTAGGCCAGAGGCCGCTCACCTGAAGATCCTTGTAGTGGGCACCCCAACCCTTCAGGGACGCATCCGTGACCACTCAGGCCTGGGGCCAAGGAGGCCAGAAGGGTTCCCCCACCAAGAGATTGCTGCACGTGTTCCACCAGCTGAGTTTGCGGACTACCTGGCTGGACACTGAAAGGCGATTTGTGAGCACTCCCAGACACTGAGACCACTGGTCCCCCAGGAGCCACTGGAGGGATCTTCTACACAGTCTGGCCTTTGGCACTAGAGAAATACAGGAGGCCGTGAGACCCAAGAGGCAGGGCCTCTGGAAGGGATGCGTGGTTCTGAAACAAATGCACCATTTGGGCTATGTTGCCGACTCTCTCTTCAGGAGGAAAAGCCTTCCCAACCCGGGTGTCTAGGACTGCTCCGATGAACGGGTGCCGCTGAACTGGTGTCAAATGGGACTTTGTCAAGTTGAGGGAGAAGCCCGCCTGTGCAGTAGAAGGCAGGTGTCCTCTAGATGAGACAAATCCTGCCTCGCTGACTTCCCTCAGATCAGTCAGTTGTCTAGGTATGGAAATACGTGGACTCCGGATCTGCTGAGGTGAGCTGTAACTACCGCCATGAGCTTGGTGAAGACCCTTGGAGCGGAGGTCAACCAAAAGGGAAGCACTTTGAATTGATAGTGCTTGTCCCCTACCAGGAACCTTAAGAACGTCCTGTGCTTTTAGTGTATCGATGCATGGATATAAGTATTCTGTAGGTCTACTGACACTAGCAAGTCCTGAAGTTCGAGAGCGTGGAGAATCTCCCTCAACGTCACCATCCTGAATTTGCCTTGCTCAGGAACTTGTTCAAGGTACTGAGGTCCAGGATGGGACAGAGACCTCCTCCCTTCTTGGGCACCAGAAAATACTGGGAATACCAACAGGACCCTCTCTGATCAGGAGGTACCTCTTCCTCGGCACCCTTTGACAACAGGGCTCTCAGTTCTTCCTGGAACTCCTGTCCCGGTTTGATTGGGGGAGGTGGAGGTCAGTCTGGAGGCCACTTAAGAAAAGGCAAACAATAACCCCACAGAACCCCAACCAAGCCGAAGGTCCCCCCCTGCCCTCCGGGCACTTCCGGGATTCGATGGTCACCACCGCTGAGGCTCCGAGCTGTACAGCACAAGACCACCAGCGCCTGGACAACTCGCCTGGGGAGGCGTAAGTTAAGTTATGTAAGGTCAAGTTTAGTTAAAGATAATTAGACCTGTGTCAAGTTTACTGTTAGCATCTTCAAGACAGTCACTGGCAAAGCGAGGCCCAGACATTGGAAGTTATTTCCTGTCACTGGGGACAATGCCCTGCCAACCGTCCACCAACTGGTGCATCGTGGGAGGGGAAAGTTAAAGAGGCTTAGAGGGTGCGGGTGTCCCTGCCGCTGTTGCTGCTTGCTGGCCTCTAGATGCCCGGTGCACCTTACGGACATGAGAAGCGCCTCTGCCCTTGCCTGGCTTGCGGGAGCTGCGTCTTCCTGCCAAAGGGTACGTAACGTCTATAGCTTCTGCCCCTGGAGGCGAAGCTGAAGGCAGGCTTGGCCGGCTGCGCCGCTAGGCCCAATGATTTAGCAGCCACCTTGGATTCCTTAAACTTCTCCAAGGATTCATCTGCTTTCTGACCGAAAAGCATGTCACCTTCAAAGGGCATGTCCAGCAGCCTGTTCTGAACATTCGGAGAGAAGCCAGAGGTTTTTAGATAGGCTTGGCGTCTCATTACTACTGCTGAACCCATTGCTCTGCCAACGCAGTCTGCTACGCCAGGCCCGTTTGCAATAACTGTTTGGCTACCTCCTTCCCATTCTCCACCAGCTGTAAAAATCTATCCCACATGGCACCCTCAGGGACATATTCAGCAGCATGTTCCACAGCCTTCCATAAGCCAAAGGAGTACTTGGCGAATCCGCAGGCTACATTTGTGGCTTTGAGCGCCATGCTGCCAGAGGTGAACACCTTTCTGACCAATGCGTCCAATTTTCTTTCCTTCTCTGTCCGTAGGCAGATTGGAAGTGGATGCCGCAGGTCTGGTGGAAATAGTCCCAGACTGTATAATCAACCCTTCCGGGGAAGGGTGTGTGGCGAGGAAAGGGTTGCCTCTTTCCGGCCTATACTTCCCTGTAAAATTGGCATTCACAGCGGGAATAGTACAAGGGTGCTGCCATAAGGAGGTTAAAGAGTCTGCAATGGCTGGGTTGAATGCCATGTTATGCTCACCTGTGGGACTGTCGTCCAAAATGTCAGTGAGCTCATACCCCTGAAGAGGTATGGTAGATGCCTTCAACACAAGGGTGTCAACAACCCTGTGAACCAGGTCCCTGAACTTGATATTAGCATGGGTATAGGGCTGGTTTTGTTGTAACTCAAGGACTGGAGGAGTATACAGACAACTGGCGTCTTGTAGACCCTGAGCTAGGGCCAATAAATCGGTCTGGTCGTCGAAAAAGTCGACACCGCCGGCTCCCGTGTAAACAGGGTTGACTGGATCATCGGGGTCATCCATGCCAAATATGGATTGCATCAAGTCGAAGAAACCCTATCTCGACAGCGGCATAAATGAACAGTCGTCGACTGTCGACGATGAGGGCTTAAGAATAGGTTTCTAGATTCCAAGATGGCTGCACACTAGTGAACATCACGTCCACTGCGCTCCCTATCCGTGAGGCCTCAGAATTCTGTGAACTTGGCAATTAAGCCCTCCCCAGGCACCATACATCCCGGAACCTGCCTCCAGACAGCGTTCTTAGAACCGGGGGACCAGCCGGCTGTCCCAGTGGACTGCACAGCGAGGGAGAAATCACTGTGAGTCCGGGCCTCCCTGTCGCCCTACTGCACCCCGGCGGGCAACCATACGAGTGCCGGCCCTCCCACCCAGCACTTCGATGTATCGCTAAAGGAGGAGAGGCTGGCCTCGGCTTGAGCATCAGAGCTCCCCCAGAAGAAGCGGGCAGAGAGCGCCCTGCGAGAACAACCGTCCGGCCACTGGGGTCCGGCCACACTGTCACACCGGTGGACACCGCTCCCCGCACCAGCAAACAAGGCTCCCCGGACTACAGTAGACAGCAGCGCCCGGACAAGTACGGCAGCTTCCCGCCAGCTCCACAGGCGGGACCCCTGGTATGTACAATTACACCCAACAGCGGCTCCCCCAACTCTCGACCCTATGGGACCAGAGAGTCCCCTTGCCGCACACCGAAGCTCGCCCACCATCAGGAGCGGAGTGCTCCTAACACACCCCGCTCACCCTGCGGCCTGTCAGGAGAATTGAAACACTGGCACTTCCCGGAACCGTAGCCTCCTCCGGGAACAGCACCACAAGCAGATCTGGGCACACAACCACCAACGCTGCTGATCAACCACGTGGATCCCGCAGAGGGGAAGGACACTACCCGCACACCAGGTCTCCTGCTGATCCTCCGGACCCAGGCACCACACCTATACCGCTCAGAATCCGCCGGAGCGGTAGCGCTTGGGGCTACCCCGGGCGAGGCGCCTCTCAACGCCTTGGGGATTGGGAGGACCGCAGTTTGGGAACCCGATGAACGTCCACAGCATAACTAATACCCAAGGAACACCACAAGAACCTCCCCACTACAGAGAAGGGCACAGCGTTCACGCAAATGCGGAGCACCCCCCTCCCTCCGCCCCTCACACCTGGCACCCCGAATAAACCAGGCACATCACGCACAAGGGGAATCCCAGGTACTGGGAGCGCTTTCAACGCAGTGAGGGAGCAGGCCCAAAGAGCCATAACGAAAGCCCCACAGGCGGCGGGGGAGGGAAGCGGGGGACCGCAGCAACTACAGAGGACCTCAGAAGAGCAGAAAACACACCCTGGAATACGGGGGAACCTCTCAACCCAGCTCTGAGTCGATCCACTGAGCCCACACACCAAAGGAGGTGCTCACATCACCTGGACTCCATGCCTCCTCTGCGTACCTTGATGGACAGAGTGCACTGCAGCTAGTGGGGTCCCCAAGACGCCCACCGAGACCGGGCCAGTACTTAGGTCCAGGGAAGGGGACCTGTAAGCCCCCGGGGCCAATCACAGGTCCGGCATCCCTGGGGACAGCCCAGCAACCCACCCCCCAGTAACCCCATCACACGGAACTCGGCTTGCCACCTACTCCAGCCCTGGGACCCAAGCCATATGGGTCTTTGGGCTACTGGGAAGAACCAAGGCCAAACAAGGGTGCCATGGCAGCACAGGAGACCACAAGGACATCAGCACCGACTGGATCAACCCAACATCAAAAGAATCGAGACAAGGGTGCAGACAGGTCTGCCGAGGTCGGTCCATCCAGTATAGCCCTGAACCCAGCGCAATGCACTGCGCTCCCCCGAGGGGGCCTCTGCAGTCCCATGCAGTTGACCAGCCAACCCCTGCACTCCATACGTGGCCGCCTACGGAACAATGTCAAAAAATAGGAACAAAGACTTCCAGCCGCCCGCCAGAAACCCTAGGAAGACGCAAGAAGGACCCCTACCAAAGATATCGGCTAAGGAAACTAACCTTCCTGGGGCCATCCCCACAACAGACTGGTCTGCAGATTCAAGGACGGAACCAGATCAAGAGGACCAAGACAGACCAGTAACGCAATCGGCTCTCAAACACCTACTAGGCGAGATAGTGGATAAGATCACCACAGCAGGACGGAAACAGATGGATGCCCTGAGAGAGGGCCTGGCAGAGGGACTACGGAAGATAAAAAGAGGGACATAAACAAAATCGAGGAAAGGGTGGACACGAACGAGAGAGCTATACAAGAACTGACGGAGGACAATAGGAAAGCAGACACCCTGCTGGAAACCCTGGCAGCGGCCACCTACAGCCTTGAAGTCCAGGCAGAGGATGTGGAGAACAGGTCGAGGAGATCAAACATCTGAGTTAAATGCCTACCAGAGGCGAGGCAGGAACAGGACCTTTCACAAGTTCTTAAGACCATAATTGGAGATCTCCTAGCCCTGGACATAGCTCCGCAGATCCAATTCGACCGAGTCCAGAGGGTGGGGCCGCGTTTGCCAGGAGCCAGAAGCGCGACCAAGGGATGTACTGGTGGCCTTTCACAACTACACTGTCAAAGAACGAGTCATGGCCATGGCCAGAAAAGCAGACCAGATCACCTTTAACGAAGCAGAAATATTTATTTACCAAGACCTAGCCCAGGCTACGCTCATCAAACGGAGGAAGATGGCCCCTGTCTTGACATTCTTAAGATCCAGAGATATTCGCTACAGGTGGGCCCACCCTTTTGGCCTGACCTTCGAGTGGCAAGGGAAGCAACAGAAAATCAAGAACTGTGAGCAAGGTCTCTCACTGCTTGGCATCGACGAGGACTCCCAACACCAACCTAATCCCTCCACCAACACACACACCTGTAGGCCATGGGAATGGTCCATGGTTAAAAATAAAAGATCCAAGAAGGGGGAAGCCCAATGAAGCCGAAGGTCCCCCACTCTCCCCGGGCACTTCCGGGATTCAATGGTCACCACCCCTGAGGCTCCGAGCTGAAAACATACAGCACAAGACCACCAGCGCCTGAACAACTCGCCTGGGGAGGGTGTAAGTTAAGTTATGTAAAGTCAAGTTTAGTTAAAGATAATTAGACCTGTGTCAAGTTTACTGCTAGCATCTTCAAGACAGTCACTGGCAAAACGAGGCCCCACAGGGAGGCGGGGGAAGACGGAGTCGGGGAATGAGATCGGGGTATCTCACGTGGGGCACTTCTGGAAGTATCCTAGGGTTCAACTCTCATGACCAAAAACTGAGGGGGGCTACATGGCAGTTGAATCCACCCAGTTTGAGGGGAGGGTGTGGAGCGTAGATGGCGCACCAGGAAGGGGGGGAGAAGCGAAGGCCCGCCCCCTATCTTACACAGGGACGCAAGTACAAGATAAGGTCTCTAGGGGAAAAGAATGGCTAGCAACGATAAGCTGAAGATGGCATAAACTCACCTACCAAAAGGAAAAAGATAGAGATTTGTTAGCAGGGAACATCCAGATCTAGTAACGCTACAGGAACACATATCCAGACGTGGGACAGAGAATAAAACTCTGGGGTTACACAGGAATTCTGCCAGCCACACGCAATCAGTCAAGAAAAGGGGGGGTTCCTCATTGCCCTGAGAGACGGCCTAGATCTAAACGGGACAGGATCGGATTCGGACGACCAGGGGAGATACCTAGCGGTTGCTCTGGAGGGGACGGGGGATGAGATATGCAGTGGCAACACTGTACGCACCCAACACCGGTCAAGACGCCTACATCCAAAAAGCACTGACCACCCTCAAACACTTTGCGAAAACACCCATCATATTAACCGAGGACCTTAACATGACCTGGGAACCCAACAAAGACAGAAGCAGCATCAACCCAGGAACACAGGGACGCCCATCAGAGGGCCTCAGGACGAACGTGCAAGACCTGTGGAGGGAAGGGGACAAGGAGGGCTTTACCTTTTACTCGCATGCACACCGGTCACATTCGAGAATTGATTACAACTGGGTCTCCAGAACACTGATGGGAAGAGTCACGAGAATTGACCTGGCGCCATAGCAATCGCAGACCATGCTCCAATAACCCTTACCATAAAAAGGAACAGGTCACCTCCGGGCCTGTGGAGGTGGCCGTACCCGACCCCCCTCTTTAAGGATGAAACTCTAGTCCGTGAAGTGGCAAAGGAAATCAAAGCTTTCTTTGACACAAACCAGGCAGGGGACATGTCTCCACAGGTTAGATGGGACGTGTTCAAAGCAACGATTAGAGGGAAAATTATAGCAATCAAGGCTAGAAGGGACAGGGAATGGAGGCTGGAGGAGGTCAGGCTAGAAGACAAACTAAAGGAAATCATGGCCAAGTTGGGACCAGCCCTGACCCCAGGAATCAAAAAGGAATACAGGACAATACAAGGTCAGTTAGACCTTATATAGACAAGGGTGGCGGAACGCAATTTACTATGTTTTAAACAAAAGTATTATATCCAAGCTAACAAGGCAAATCGCCTCCTGGCTAGGCAACTGAGGAGGGAGGAAACAGACAAAACTATCTTGAAAATAAAGGTTGAGGGTGGGAAAACTAGCACCTGCAATAAAGACAGAGACACAGTTCATTTGGTTCTATACTAATCTGTACAGCTCAGAAAATCCATCACCGGCGACCCAGGTATCATACTTAAATAAGATAGACTTACTTGAGACTAGCGGCAGAAGAGAAGGAAATCCTGGAAGGGGAGGTATCCAGAGATGAAGTCCATAAAGCAATCAAATCCCCTACATATACATAAGTCCCCTGGCCCGGCCGGCTTTGTAGCCGAATTAGATAAAACGCATAAAGAACTACTCATTCCCTATCTCGCAGACCTTTTCAACCAGATAGGCAAGAACAGTGCCATTTCAAATTCCATGGAAGAGGCAAAAGTGATACTCATCCTGAAAAAAGGTATGGCCTCCACTGAATGTTGATCCTACCGCCCCATCACCCTCATAAATGTCGACGCTAAGATTCACACGAAAATCCTTGCGACTAGAATAGATAAAATTCTGCCCAAATTAATCCGGCCCGACCAATCAGGCTTCATTAGGGGCTGCCAGACAGGAGACAGCGTCAGGAGAATAGTGTTACGCTCACCTGGTTCCCACGGGGGCGTCGACCGGAACTGGGCCGCTGTTATTTTCACCAGCGTGACGTGTAGCGCTGAGATGACTGACCGGACTGACCCGCTCAGCCTAGTTTGTCTGGCTCGCAAGAATATTCTTCTGCAAAGGAGAAGAGGAATTAACCACCCGTGGAATTGAGTGTCAACCCACCTTCCCTACTCCCGTCGTCTTCCCACAGATCACTCTTGATGTCCCCTCCTTAGTCTCACCTGATGGTTTGGAAGGATGAGCTCTCCATCCTGCGTCGACCTCAGGGGCGCGTTGATGACCAGTTACTTCACTGGCGTAGAGGAATTGGTGAGTTCCAGTATTGACTCTAAAGTCCAATTGTTCATAAGAGTTCAAATGTCTGCTCTTCACTCTGTCCGATTCCTTGCAGGTTGCCGATTAATCCACTCGAAGATTTCCAAATGGCACTCGGTAAGATTCAGGTAAGTCTATTGTGGTTTTCCCCTTAGGGGCCGGGGTACGGCGATGAAGCAGAGTTGACTGTGCCGACCCGAGATGAGACCCCCGTGGTAAATCAGGTAAGTTTTGTGGGGGGTAACTGGTATTGTCTTTGCTTTCTCCCCTTAGGGGCCGGGGTACGGCGATGAAGCAGAGTTGACTGCGCCGACCCGAGATGAGGTGAGTACCTCCCGTGGTAAATCAGGTAAGTCCTTGGGGGGTAGCTTGTATAGCCTTAGAGAGTCCCCTTGCTCACCTTGCTGTATTTGTCTCCTTAGGTGTCGGAGGGCAGTCGCGAGATGGAGAGAGCGTGATGGAATGCTGAAGTACCGCCAAGCAGGTGAGTTCAGCGCGGCGCCGTAGGAATGCAAAGCGATGCTTCAAAGACTTCTGTCTTTCAGTTCCGTGGCGAAATGGATCAGGATTCAGGTAAGGATTAAAGTTAAAACTCCTGTTCTAACCTTTATCCTTCTTGTCTTCTTGTTTCAGGAGTCCCAGGACTGAAGCGGGCGTGGCTGAAGACTGGAGCTGCTGAAAACACGGTGAGCGTTACGCTGCAGCAAGCAGAATAACACAAAGCACGTGTGGCTGTCCGGGCGTGGTTTAAATAGCCTTGGAAGAAGATCCAGGTAAGTATTCTTCCACAGCCCCACCCAAGTAACAAAATAGTCCCTTCAGTAAAATAGTCCCTCCTAAGCCTCATTTGGCTTGAGTCTTCATGCAGCATGGTCTGCCTCAGGTAACTATGCAGCATGGTCTGCTTCAGGTAAGTTATCAATAATGAGCCTGGCGCCCATGGCGCCAGGACTGACTTTATCTTTATGAGCCTGGCGCCATAGGCGCCAGGACTGTACCCAAACAGCCCCTAACTGGGGCTTTTGGGCATGCTCCAAGTGGCATGATGCCTGCTTCCGGGGCTGCTGGGCCTGGTCTGGTCTTCCGGGGGCAGGCATCATGACAAATAGCCCACCTGATTGAAAAGTAACACAAGAGAGGAGTCCCGGCCCTCCTACTGGAAATCGACGCCGAGAAAGCTTTTGACCGCGTAGAGTGGGGATTCCTCTTTGCAACCATGAGTAAGATGGGCTTCGGACCCAGATTCCTGAACAGGGTAAGAGCCAACTATAGGCACCCGGTGCTCCGGCTCTCCATCAACGGCCCAGTATCAGAAGCGGTAGCAGAGACCCGAGGCACGAAGCAGGGGTGCCCACTGTCCCCCATGCTCTAAGCCTTACATCTCAAACCCTTCCTAGCAGTGGTGTGCACAAATGAGGGGATAAAGGGAATACCTTTCGGAGGCGACACACACAAAATTGCGGCGTTTGCCGACAATATGCTTTTCACAGTTTCCCATCCAGAGACTTCCCTCAATGCCATAGAGAATGAACTTAATCAATTTAGGGAGGTCGTCGGTTTAAAACTAAACCCAGCCAAGTCCGAAATTCCCAACCTTACCCTCACCAGCCCGGTCGAGCGCGACCTCAAAATGTCCTCCCCCTACAGATGGGTCGAACACTCAATAACTTACCTGGGGGGCAAAATGACCAAATGACTGGGGAGGATATATCAAGCAAATTACCCTCTCCTCCTGGAGAAGCTCAAATCCAAAATGGTAGACTGGGGCCCGCTAGGGATTACATGGATGGGACGCATAAACGCATTAAAAATGGTGGTGCTTCCACGACTACTTTATCACTTTACAGCCCTCCCTATCCACGTCCCGCTGAGCTACTTCAGAGCCCTCTGCAGAATAACCACTAAATTTAGTTGGAACAACAAACCTCTGCCGCTGGCTGCAAAACTAATGCAAGCCCCGTCCTCTCGGGGAGGCATGGGGGAACCGGACTTCAGGGCCTACTACTTAGCCGCCCAGATGAGGGTAGTCCGGGATTGGCAAAAGGACGACAGGGACAAGATCTGGAGACCCATGGACAGACCAGTCGCCGGGGGGGCCTGGTGGGAATACTATGGAAAACGAAGACAGACCTACGCAAATGTATAGCAGCTCCATCACAACAGTAGTGGGAGACACATGGGATGAAGCGGTCAGAAGGGCGGCCATCACTACGTTCCCATCGCCGTACGCACCGCTCTTTGACAATCCTCAATTCACACCTGGCCACAAAACACACGCATTCGGGGACTGGCAAAAGGGGGTATGCCTCAAGGTTAGAGATATGTTCGACGGGGACCACATTAAACACTTCGACCAATGCAAATCGGACTTTACCCTAGGTGAGAAAGATACACTTATGTCCAACGGAGACACTGGCTACTCCATCCAACCATGAAGCAAGCAGGGGTTTGTCAACTAGCCCAATTCGAAAAATACCTAAATAAAGACCCAGGTGACACCAGAGTGGTAGTAAACATATACAAACACATAAAACTAGGTGAAGACCCTCCCCCGAGAACATACTTTAAAAGAGGGTAGACCTCAACCGGGTGCGCAATAGAGGAAACAGAATGGGCAAAAGTGTGGGAACTCATCCCTAAATTGACGAGAACCCTCCATATTCAAGAAATATGGCTAAAATTAATGTTTCAGTGGCACCTGAAGCCAACTACCCTGCAAAGGATGTATCCGGGGACCTCCCAGAGGTGCTGGAGGGAATGTGGGGGAGGGAGGGAACATGGAGCCACATCTGGTGGAAATGCCCCAAGATATCTCAGTTTTGGGAGGGCATACACAAAGCTGTCGAGCAGAGCTAAAATCAAGGGGGATGGGGGCCTTGCAATTATAGGCCTAGACAGCACCTTAAAGCAACTCAAATCAAAACCTGCCCGCAAGCTCTATGCAATAATGATGATGGCCGCGGCTTTAGTACTGGCACGCAAATGGACGTCCAGGTATCCTCCTCTGGACCGTGAATGGATTGCAAAGATATGGAACATTTTTGCCATGGAGTGGCTCACCTACTCCATCCAAGGGTACTACAAAAGATTCAGCTCAGATTGGTCCTCCATACTAAGATATCTAAGGGAAGGTGCGCGATCAGCGTGGTGCCACAGAAGCATGGGCATCCTGGGGATAATAGACCTCCCAGGGGAAGGGTGAAGCTGAAGGACGCACCTCGACAATTTCTCCCTAAGCAGCTCTGACGCCTAGCAATCGCTCGTTACACGTGCACTCGCAACCAAAAAGGACTCGCCATGCAAAAAGAACTCTACTCGGATCAAGGGGAGGGAAGGGTTCCAGTTGGAATGCATTAATGTTGAAAAATGCCAATAAAAAGTTTTGGGGAAAAAAAAAGAATAGGTTTCTAAGCTGAAGCTTTCAATGTCGAAGGTTCTTTGGGAGCAGAGGGACGCTCGGATGACCGATAGGTATCGTGGACCTCAGCCTTACGGCCCTACGGTGACTTATGCCTGGGGTAGGCGTGACGCCCAAAGGCATTTTTCGACATCAACTATGTCGACAGAGTGGCTGGCTTGGGGTCGGGAGCACCGAGAGTCGCTTTTGCCGCCAATGCTTGCTGGTTGGGGCAGAGCAGCACCTACAGCAGCTTGTTGCCTAAACATTTCAAGCATGGAAGTATTAAAAGGTTCCCACTCTTGCCGAGTGGTCGGCCCCGCCGAGGGCTTACCCCGTTCCAACGACAAGCCGAAATCGCTCGATGGCGGTGGTGCTGCTTCTTCTGCAAGGAAGACAAGGAATGGCTCCTGGAGTGAGACCTTTTCAGTCTTCTTGCAATGTCGTTCCTTCCCTTTGTCAGGGGTCGGCTCTTCAGTCTCGGCCTTCAAAGACTGGACGAGGGACTGACCCAGAGATTTGGCGATCTGCCGGCCCAAAGCCAGTTTCCCGGGCCCTCTAACGTAGGGACTTCAGCTGCATCTTTGCGCACGACACGCAGATCTCTGTGTTGTGACCAACACCTAGGCACCACAGACACACATTGTGGGGGGAGGGGGGGTGGTCGGTTATGGAAATTTTGGACTCGCAATTGCCCGAAACCCTGTGAGACGCCATTGCATCAAGGTTTTCTGAGAAAAACATTGGTATAAGGTACAATTAGGTATAAAAAAACGTTGAGTAAACTCGAGTCGTGTTCCCGATGAGAAAAAAGGAACTGAAGCATGGGGCGTAGTGACGTGCTATATATATGATTCATGACATCACTTCCGGAGCGGACAATCGTGAGCCGAGCAAGACTAATCGACAGCTGAGTCATGGTCCACTAGGCCACTGTCAAAAGGTTTACGAACAGCAGAGCTGGATGATGGATTTCTATCAAGATGAGGCATCTGTGGGAGAAAAGCAATCCATTGAAAATCCAATTTGCTAGATACAAATGCATTCAGTAATTGGATCCTATGTGGAAATGTAAAATAGTCCAGAAATCTTTTTAGAGAGCACAAATTAAAAAAGCAAGCACTGGACACCAGAGAATTAGACATAGAATTATCCAGCCAAATTCCAAGACTCTTTACCCTCGAGGCAGGAGCAGGACAGGAAAAACTGAGCGAACAATGGCAGCACTGAGGAGGTCCCATCTAGTGAAGACCTCATAGTATGACTCATTGTGGAGCATACAAACAGCTCTGTTTTCGGATATTAAACTTTAAACGGTTATGCCTCATCCATAAACTGATCTGTTCCAGCCAATCCTTTACATTTCTCCCTTGAGAGCCACCAGCCTCTCCCACGTGAAAGAAAAAATGTGTGTCATTGGCGTAGATTTAGAACCTTGCAACCAAAATGTCTGATTAAGTCAGGTAGCGGTTTCATATAAAGGTTAAATAGAAGTGGGCTCAATGATGAGCCCTGAGGTACACCACATGTTACGGGCTTAGCAGCTGATTGAAACGGCGGTTCTGTACGACTGATTGAAATCTGTCGGACAGAAAGGACATCAGCCACGCCAGGACTTTGCCTCTAATGCCACAGTCGTAAAGGTGTGTTAGGAAAGCATTGGTCAACATTGTCAACAGTTGCTGAGAGGTCCCGTAAAATCTAGACCCCTGAACCTCCCCGGCCAATCACCCATCTCAGATCGTCCATTGCTTCAACCAATACCATTTCAGTGTTATAACCCGACCTAAAGCCTGCTTGTGATGCATCCAAGAGATTCTGAGCCTCCACATATGATTGTAGTTGCAGCAGCTGCCACTTCCAACAGCTTTCTTGGGTGTGGGAGTGGAGAAATTGGACGATAGTTGGAAAACTGATTAGGATCCAACACAGGTTTTTTTAAGTTTAAGTAGCAGAGATACAGCCACCTTCTTAAGCTGATCAGTAACTATGCCCAAATCAAAGAAACTATTTATCAAGGAGCATAAATCAAAGGCTATCAAAGTTCTGACATTGTTTAAGATCCGTGCCAGCCAAGGGTCATAAGTGGAGCCGGACGGCCGGCACGTCCCCACAACCTCCAACAAGGCAGAGATGGGACTAATGCAATAATTACCCAGAAACTCTGAGCGGCTGCGTGGGCCCAATAAAAAAGAAGTAATATCACCTGACATACACGCCTCCAGCTCTGACTGGATCTTAGTGATGTTGTCCAAAAAGAATTGGGCCATCTTGTCACAAAAAGTTTGAGAGGGGGTAAAGGCCTTCCTTAAAGCCATTAGAGAGCGAAGATCAGAAAACATTGAAAAGTCATTTGACCATATTTGGGCTTGAAAATATACTGAACCTAAGGGCTGGGATAAAGACTGAACTAGCAGTTGTGTGGGTCAACCAGAGGATTGGGTCATCCAGAGATAGAATGCTAAGATTATTTAATCTACTATGTACAGTCTTTACATATTCAGTAATGCTACCTGCTCTGTGATGACTGTCACCAACATTAATTGCTTAAAAGCATGACCATGGCTTTCTACAAGGACATCATCTATCTCATTATGAGTTGAATTCAGTGTAGATAGTATATGTGACAGGATGCTACCTGATGAGGATGGGGAAGTCTGAGCTTTTTTTGCTTCTTACTAATAAAAAGGTGCAGGTTAATTGTTTCTGAAAGTGAGATCAGCTAATCAGATCCCACTTTCATAATGTTCCATGCCAAAAAGCATAATGCACACATATTGGACCATCCCCCCTGACAATACCAGCAAATGGTCTGCAAAGACAGGTTCAAAGGTCACATGTGCATCCTTGAACACAGATGCTGGAACACAGAGTTCCAACAGACAGAGGTACATTTTCAATCGTCTGCATCTCTGGTAATAAATGGCATAAGTGTGCAACGCATACAGCCTGGTGGCAGGTTTCAAAATATAAATATAAGCCATGTCTGGTTTTGACATGGTGGCTACTGAGATAACACAATTACACGGCCTCAAGCATTTGGATTGTATACTATTGCTGGCTTATTGAGCAGTGACTCATTTATGTGAGTGCTGGGTGGGTATTAGCCGCCTGGCCTGTGTGTACCCATAATCATGTGAGTAGTCTCGACACCTTCTTCCAGGGAACAGGAACCCTCCATAGGAGGGTGCTTCAAAGACAGATCTGCCATAACAATGGCCCTTCACACCAGAATGTTGATTACTGCTTTTGACGTAGGCAGACAGAGCAGTAGTCCTGAGGAGAGGCTCCGATTAGAGGGGTCTCACCATCTTGAATTTACTATGGCTCCCCAAACTTCCTATTTCCCCTTCTGACTTACTGTAGACAAGTCACTCAGGCTATGACGTCAGCAAGCAAAGGACACTTGTTACAGCAGTCTCAATAGAACCCTTGACAACAGGCTCATTCCACTGTAGCATTTTGCATACATAAGAAGCGGTAGTCAAGACGCTCCCCTTAATTGATTCATCTTTGGACTTCAAGACAACAAGAATGTACAGATTGGGAGTACCGTCTACTCCAAAGCCCACTGCCAGAGAGGTGAAGGTCAGCAACCAGAAGGAAGAAGAAAGCTATTCTCCCTACCAATCTCAAGGGTGCATTTGTGGTGGGCCTACAGTGTGGGCAAGGCCTACTGCAACTGAGGCACTAGTACCCAGGACCATGCCACTGGAGGTGACAGAACCCCTGAAAGTGCCCTCTACATACATTCCTGGCTGGGAAGGGCAGAAGAAAGGACTCAACTTGCCCCTGAGATCCTGGGCTGGGTCTCTAAGCGACTACAAAGCCCAAGCAGCAACGTAAAGCCTGTTGTCTACCTCAAGATGATTTTCAAGATGCCTCAACAATACTCCTATGGCACTCCAAGTACTTCAAACTGCCAAGACGCTGACTCGACCCACTGAAGTAGACCGCCTTGATTCGACATGATAGCCAGCTCGACTCTGTGGAAACAACTCACTCGTTGCATCTTGACAGCCAACTCGATCCAACGGAAACATCGTCCCAACCTGAATCAAACACTAAAACAATCACTTTGGAAGTCATCAACTCACCCATCTCGAACGCTGACTCGACCCAGCAGAAGCTTTGTTTCACACCAACTCGATCCACTGAGAGACATCCACTCGACCAGCTTCGAACGCAGACTCTGTCCACCATGAGCCCAGGCCTCAAACTGTCTCAACGCCAACTCACCATTGAGAAAGCATGACTCGACACTGGCTTGACTGCAGTAAAGAGCATAAAGGTCCAGCTCAACCATATTGAGCCCCAACCCCCAAAGTATTTTAAGAGCCCCCCCCCCCGGTCTGACTTAAAGAACCCTACTGACTTTTAAGCCCTCTCCTTTAAATGAGTATACACATATCCATAATCTTTGATATTTCGCTTCTATAATCTGAGCCTGAGCACCCCAGTCTACAAACCCAGCATGCCCCTTTATTCCAAAGTCTGCTTTTCTTATTAGTTGTGTGCATTTTTGTTTTTAGTTTAATTAAAGATCCTATTTTGGTAGAACCTTGGATGGACTTTATTTTGGCACCACCGTTGTATAATGTATTTTATTCTTCTGTGCCAGCTCACAGCCATTCTGAAGAGTATAGCCTGCACAGCGCCCATGTTGACAAAAGAGGTGAAGGAGGTATACCTGTCGGCCTATGCCCGTTTCACCTGTATGATTGGGATAATTCCATGTTTTGTGGTAGTGTGGGGCTGAATAGGCGCCTTAGCCACTTCTCATCCCTGCACTCCTCCAGAGTAGTAGTAATTTTCTCACAGTATAATGGACCAGGGAATCTCCTTTAACTCATTGTTGACTGGGAAAATCGTAACACGTGAATCGTATGAATAAGGTCTCCCAGTCGCCCCTAAGTGATAGTCATCTGAATTTTTATTGCCCAATTGTGGTAAACTGGTACTTATTGGGATTGATTACGTGTGTAACAGAAGCGTAAAAGTGTGAAAAGGAACTTCCAGCACTTTATATGGAATGCCAAATGAAAATGAGGAAAAGCCCCTCTGTGAATGGAAAGAGAGCAAAGTCAGCTCCTGAACATTCAACATCACAGAAATGGCCGGGCCACGTGTTGTGTCACATTCTGTTATACATACATCACACTGAGAAAATAATTATACTAATGCCAGTTGCCCTCCCTGCCATATTTCTTTGTTCTGCCCCCAGGCTGTCCTTACTAGTTAACTCAAAATAACCACCCCACTTTTAGAACGCATACGTTTGAGGATTCATTGTTAAAAGTTGTGGCTTCCAACTTACATGAGCAGTGACATTAAGACCAGGATGACCATGAATGAGACTGTCCTGGCCAAATCACTAGAAATCATTTAAATGTTACTTTTCAAACAACCTCATTAAGTATGCAAGAGACAAACTCCTTGTTACGCAGAATCCTGGGCAGTGCCCTTAGGGACCACTACACAAGATTAAGACCACAGGTGGTAGTACAATTTCACCTTTGGTGCAAGCCTGTACTACACAGTTAGAGTGGTAGCAGTAGCGGAGCAGCCAGACTTATCTCAAGAGCAAATGAGCAGTAGTAGAGATTACACAAAGGACTACAATTACTGTGACTCAAGCAAAAATTGCCTCAAGGTTTCTGGTTAAAAAGTAAAAGTACATTTATCTTTAGACCATCTGTTCATAAAATACTTCACTTCTATTAAATTAAAACCACACTTCAAATACACTACACACAACCAATTCCCCTTGTGCAGAACAATTCAAGGTAAGTTCCTTTGGATTTGACAGACCGGTGTTGTGAAACAAAGACGTTACCAGGGGTTATCACACAATCACTTTTTGACAGTAATGACAGTTCGGTCTCACGAAAGAGAAGCGTACCCATGAACTGAAATGCTACAGTAGTCAAACATGAATTGACACAAGAGAGTTGGGGATAAAAATCATAGGCAATGCTTTTGTCAAGGCAGATAGAATCAAGAGACACTTTCTAAAACGTAGATAAAAGTCAATAGGCCTGCACCAGTGTCAATGGGACAGGGGTCCTGTTGTCGAGGATCACAAGGTTAGAACAGTTCACGATTCTAGATTGCCGGGAGTACTTAGATATTGTGAAAAGGGAAGCAAAAGTTATAAGAGAGAAGGAAGATAAGGGCAAGCCTTTGGTAAGGAGAAAAGGGTTTACCCTAGTTCCTCGAAGCTGGACACAGTACCTTATTCGTATGAAGAAAAGCTGGTGCCACGGCAGTTGTTCCTGGTAGTTCCTGCAGACTCACGGTTCCTGAAGCTTCAGTCATGGGGATAAAAAGGGGGACGTCTGGAGCGATCTGCACTACCCAGGGATGAAGCCAGCAGCAGCAAAAGCAACGGTGAATAAAAGGTGCGCTCCTTTAAAGCAGGAGAGGCTCTTCAGATGGCTTTTCGGACCACTACAGCTGTGTGCAGCAATTTCGACCAAGAAGAGGATCCTCTGCCTGTGGAAGGTGAGCTGGTTGATCCCACAAGGCTCAAGAGAAGAAGACTCCGGACTGGAGCTTCTCTTGTCATTGAAGGGTAGATAGCTCAGGACTGCAGCAGGGCTTCACCGGGACTCGGGAGTTGCACCAGCCGTCTTCTTCTCCGCTTCTCTTTGGTTCTTTGCAGTTCCAGTGGCGACTCTGACTTCCAGCTCAAGAGTCCTGCCTTTTATGCCAAAATACCCCATTCACACAGCCTGGCTGTCAATCACTCAGCAGGGGGGTTGTCCGGACCGGACAACCACCTCAGCCAATCAAGACAAAGTGCGACTTGGGTTTCCAAGGATACCCTGTGCAGGGGGCGACTACACCCCTCCCTCACATTCAGCCCACCTAGACACCCAGACACCAAAGGAGGGCTTCTAGACAGAAGCCCGCCAAAGGTCGCCGAACAAAGGAGGCAAACCTAGTTTGCACCGTAAAGTAAAACACAAGAAGGACTTTAACAAAAAGAAATGGCGATAAAACCCAACCGGAGCCGAAATAAAAAGTATTTGGTCAAGCGGGTTTAAGTTCGAGGCTAATATAATAGCCTAAACCAGTACCACGTTTATATAGTATAATTGCGGTAGAAAAGTTAAGGTAGATACCACTGCCACAAGCCAAGTCTTAGTGTTAAGAAAGCAAAATAAAGCTCAGAGATGCACAGACAAAAAGGGACAGGAACTAACCCTTTCCAATACTCAATGTAAGATGGGGTGTACTGGGTTTGTAGTTTTAAATGACTACATAAAGTAAATGGCAACTTTACCTGGTACTGGAGGACAGTAGTCAGCCCCAGAAAAATTGAGTCAGAGGGAAGTCTCAAAGACAACCCCGTCTCAATGCATGGAAGGTGCTGTGTAACACACACAAAAAGTGGGGCTCGTGGAGTGGTGTAGCTCCAGAGCCCAAATTCACACAAACAGTAGAAATACACATGGCAAAACACATGTAAGAGTGGGAAAAGGGCTCACACTCTTACCAGGTGGAAAAAAGAAACCCCTGAAATCCAGCAAAGCTGCTGAGGGACTCACTAGGTGAGGGAAATTAGCCATAAATGAGAATTCTCCCTCATTTTTTTATTTACATGTTTATTTATTTTATATACAATACAACAGAAATCCAAAAGCATTACCAGCAATACAATTATCAACTAAATTCATCACATTCAGGACCCCAAAACCCCCCAAAGAGGAAATATTACAATTTTATCACTGGAATCAATCAGGAAACATCAAAATGACATCAATATTACAACTCTAAAAATCTGCCCCATATTTGATCAAATTAATTCATCTTCTTATCTCTGTAAAGGATTATCCTTTCAAATCTTGACACATGTTTCAGAGCATCCATCCATTCTGAAAACGTTGGTCTTTCTTCTCTTTTCCATTTCCTCAAGATGATTTTTTTGGCGGAATTCGCTGCTCTGACAAACCAACTCCTCTGCAGGAAAGTAAGCTCTTCCACCATGTCATCTTCTCCCAGAATTACAGTAGTGTAATCGTAATCTTCATGCAACAGAAAAATCTCATTCATCTTCATAGTGACCCTTCTCCAGAAAGATCTTAACTCATAGAAGTCCCAAATCATATGTTCAAAAGTTCCACTAGCATGTTTACACCTCCAACAAGCATCTGAATCAACCAAACCTCTAGCATGTAGTTGTTGTGGCGTCCAAAAAACTCTTTTCAGAATTTTAATTTGACGACTTCTTTCCCCGAGATTCAACGAGGTTAGAGCCACATTCTTGCATACATTTCCCCATCTGCCCTCAGACATCTCTGATCCTATTATTTCTGACCATTTTGACAATAAGTCCTTATTTGGTTCTTTGTATTGGTCTAGATTTGTGTACACCTTTGACGCCATACTACCTTCAGATTATATTCTCTCAGCCAGACCTGCCAACCCTTGTCTTCATCTGCAATCTTGTTCACTAGAGCTTTCTTCAGCTTTCAATACTCCCCCCATTGTGCAATATTTGAGGCTTTTAACTTGAGTCAGCTGTTTAAAACTGATCCATTTTCCATCTTCAACAAGATCCACCAGCCACTGTACTCCTCCCAGCAGCCAGTTCGGCCAAAAAAGAGATTTTCGACCCAACTTTATATCTGGATTCAACCAGATTGAAGTAAAACCATTGTCAGAAACATCTTTCCTGCTTTTCTTCCAAAGATCTTTCCAATATGACCTTAGAAATGCTGTTGGTGGAAACGATTTACAACCAGTCCCATCCACCGTAGACAGAATTGCTCTGGGGGAAAGTGGAGAAGATCTACTTGTCTCCGCCAATGTCCAAACATCAGTTGAATTTTCTATGAAAGGAACTAAATGTCTAGCCCCAAAAGCCAAATGATAGTTTTCAAAATCTGGATCCCCCAGACCACCACATTCTTGTGAAAGTTGCAGTTTCCAACGTTTTAGATGCGGCTGTTTACCCTCCCATAGGAAGGACTGGATCAAGTTCTCAATTTTCTTCAGAAAGCACTTCTTAATCTGTAAAGGGATCATGCAGGGTACATAGTTAATGTGTGGCGCTGACGTCATTTTAATTGCATGCACTCTCCCCCATACACTTAATCGTAGCTCATTCCATCTTCTCAAATCCGACTCCAAATGTTGGACTACATGTGATAGGTTGACCTCCATCATGTTAGACACATCATTAGTCAACCAAATCCCAAGGTATCGCATCTTGTCAGGACAGCAATTGAAAGCAAAATTCTTCATTATCAAAATCGAAAACTATGTTGAAGCCGGTAGTGCTTTGGATTTTCAACCAATTGATCTTGTACCCCGAAACTCTGTGAAAAACTTCAATTTGATCAATTAGCGCTGGAATGGAAGACTCAACATTTTGGATAACCAACAGCATATCATCACCATATTGTTGAGCCAGTGACCACTCCAGGTATGATTCATAAGGGTTTTATTGGCTTAGATCAAGATATCAGATAAAGACCCCGAACACATACAACAACTCAGGCTTAACTGCCAAAGCTCCAGCAATAACAATACAAAGAGAGAGTTCTACATTCCAGTATGAGCCTACCTCATATGCTCATCCAGCCATAGTAACATCTTCTCCTGTCATACGCATAGCATAACTTGTCTTATACACAACACATATAGCCAGACTTTTTGACAAGCTAATGTTCTTTCTGATGGGTGTTCCTCCCAGGAATTCCTCATCTACAATACTATATCTCCAGTGCAGGTGATCTTTGGAAACCTTTCCGCCATCAAGGAATGCAGCCCGGCCCCTCATCGGTTCCGCCCAATTCCCCGAAGCGCACTGACCGGACGTGACTTTGAGGCCAGTATATAATGAGCTGCCATGTCTCTTGACCTCAGTTCAGCCTTTTGCACTAGCACTCTGTTGCCTAGGGGCCGCAGAACTCATTAAGGTGAACTAGCTATCTGCCAACTGGGGCAAGTTGGGAGGGCTATGAGGAATCCCATAAGAAGGAGAAATTACTTACTAGTAATGTTCTTTATATTGATTCACCTACCACAGATTCCTCATCTTGATATCTAGCTATCCAGCGTCAACTGCTCGGAATGTTTTTCGACAGGGGGAGTAGTGCTGCTCGATATCGTCGACTACTCCATTCTATACAGACGCACCATTCCTCGATTACATGACGTTGGACGTTGCATAAAAGGATGCACTATGCCCATACCTCAGTTCCCCACTAGCCCCCTCACCCCATCACCTCAGCCTGCAAGAGGAAACATGCAGTAATGGGGAAAGGCATAGAAACAAACAACAACAACAGCAAACAATTGTTTGCTTACATTATTCTTCCATATCCTAACCTTGGAGACGAAACCAGAAGTAGGGCAGCCTTGCCAGCCAACTGCTGCTGCCCAAATCGTAGCACTCCGCTCCTCATGTCACCACACACAGAAACGTGAATGCAGAATGTGATTAAGACTGGACTTCAAAGTGGGGCAGGCTGGAAGGGCAATGAGGAATCTGTGGGAGAAGAATCCATAGAAAGAACATTACTGGTAAGTAAGTTCTCCGTCAATGTATTGGACTCTCGCAGAGATTCCTTATCTTGATAGACCCCCAAAGCAGTAGGCATGCTGGAAGGGGGTTGGAAGTCACACCAAAAAACTCTGGAGGACTTCCCTTCCAAAGCGCACGTCTGCCCCAGAGGACAAGTCCAAGCTGTAATGCTTGGCAAAAGTGTGTAGTGAAGACAACGTTGCTGTGCAAAAAATGTCTCTAACCCACACTCCCCTCTGAAGAGGCCGCTACCCCTCTGGTAAAGTGGGGCCTAAGCCCTGCTGGCATCTCCTTACCACGGTCTGGTAGCATTCAGAAACGCACAGCACTATCCAGCGAGAGATAGTTTGCTTCGTAACTGCACGTCTCAACCTGGATTGTGAAAATGCAATGATCTACTGATTATCCCTTCTAAAAGAGCATGTTCTAGCCAGGCAGAAACTTAGTGCTCTCTTGGGATCCAATCTGTGGATGTACTCATTGTTCTTTGAAGGATGGGGTGGAGGATAAAAGGCTGGCAGGTCGATGCTCTGATGAAATTCTGACACTGCTTTTGGCAAAATCCTAGGGAGAACTTTTCATTACAAAGTCAGGAAATGGGCTTTACTAGCGAGTGCCTGCAATTCACTGCTCCTTCTAGCAGACGTGATTGCCACCAAAAACGCAGTTTTCAATGTGACGAGTTTGAATGGGAGCTGGGTGCAAAGACACCAACGAGCCGCCATCAGTAAGGTGAGAACCAAGTTCAGATCACAATCAGGGAACACAAAAAGCGAAGGAGGGAAAGAATTAACCAGGCCCTTCAAAAACTGGGCCCCACTCATAGAAGAGCGACATTGGCTCCGCTATAGGACACTACAGGCAGTGGTTACCACACATACCTTAGAAACATCCCACCAGGCCGGCCCTTCCAAGTCTGAGCTGGAAATGGAACAAAACCTGACGACCTTCCTGCGCCTATGCATGTTTTATGCCATGTCTATCTCCAATAACATAGGAAGAAATCACACTCTGGCGGTCACGTGGTCCAGCAATCTGGAACTTGCACCAGACAACAGAGACTTATACGATTACTTTGCTGAAATCCCAGGGGTCTCCCTCAACCTTAAGAACAGAGAGATACAATTTAAAATTATCCAAAGAATGTATTATACCCCTACAAACATGTATAGGATGGGATTGACTCCCTCACAGACATGCTGGTGACAGTGTGGGGGGTTGGGCTCCATGGGCCATATGCTTTGGTCTTGCCCCCAAATACTGTCATATTGTCGCATTTTACACCAACAAGTCTCACTCATAGATGACACTAGATTCACACTGGCCCCTGGTCCCATGCTAATTGGTGCAGGGCAGTGATGACTGGCATGACAACGAACTTAAACAGAGGCTTATGCTGATAAAGTTCTTCACTGCGCGCAAGCTCATAGTCCTCCACACTCAAACAATATGGGCAGTCCAACTCGTTAAAGCTTGTGCTTTGGAACATAGTGCATATAAGCGCCAATCTAGCTCTACACAGGTGGATCAGTTCTTGGAATTGATAGACCCCTATATCTGACAAGACCCCTGCAGTTGGACGGGCTGTAGATTGGGGCTGTGGTGGGGGGAGGCTCTTGGGTACCGGGGACGGAGTTTCCGGGGCTGGATTCGGCTCTTGGCCACCGCTGTGTATGTGAACTGATGGGGAGGCCGCTTTAAGCGAGTGACATTGATCAACTAAATCTTGGGGTATGGATATCTGGATGTGGAGGGTGGGGAGTCAGCGAGGGAGGTTCCATGTAATAATGTTGCCACAAAAATATCGCCATGCAAAAATATCGCCGAAAAATGGTCGTTTTTTGTGGCAACATTATTGCATGGAACATGCGGGGGACACCCCCGCAACCCCCCCATTTTTTTTTTGTCGGCATATATATGGTCACCCAAATAATATCGCCACGACTTTTTCCCGGCAATATTATTTACGGCAACCATATATGTGGTGATATTAATACCTGACACCGCGAGGGAGGAGATGCCGTGCACCCTGCCCATAAGAGTGGGGAGGATGCAGGGCGGTGGTACTGTACCAACTGTTTGTTTTTTTGTTTCGTTTTCTGTCTGTATGTTGATTTTCTACTTGGAAAATAAACAACAGATTAAACAAAAACCAAACTGGGCCCCTAAATGGATGGTAAAGAAGGTACCTTGTTCTGGCGTCCTTTCAAAAAGGGAAAGAGCTGCCAGATATGCCTTCACCTTGCCCACTTGTAGGCCTGATTTGGCTAGGACCAAGAAAAACTGCATCACAGGGGAGTTGGCAGAGGCGTAGACAGTGTAGGGCCTGAGCGGGCCAGGCCCACCCACAATCACTGTGTGGGCATTTACAGATGTTAATGTCACTACAGTGGGTCCAACTACATTAGCTTCAGGCCCCACTTGTTAGACAATCCTGGCTATGTTTCTGGGAGTTGGGACAAGACATGAGGTCCACTCCCTTCACCTTCAACAAACTCACAAACCTTCTTTATCTGCACGTGTATAGGGACCCAGTGGGCAGTCTATGTGCAGCCAACAGCACCTCTTTGTGGAAGTCCCAGGCTCCGTACCTCAGCCTCTGAAGAGCCAAGCATGCATGTTGAGAGGGTGCGGGTTTGGGTGAAGTACATTGCCTCCCTACTGTGACAAGAGGTCCGGCCTCTGAGGAAGCCGGATAGGTGGGCATACAGCCAGTTCCAGGAGAACCAGGAACAACATCCTCCTCGCCCAGTTTGGGGCGATCAAGATCAGGGTGGCCCTGAATGTCTGCAAACTCCTGAGAATGCAAGGGATAACCGGTATCGGCAGGAACTCATAATGGAGGTCAATGACCCACTCCACTCAAAATGCATCCCCACAAAACCCCCTGGGGGGGAAATTCCCTCAAGCAGAACTGCTTGCACTTCGTGGTGTCCATCATGGCAAACAGTTCCACCGTCGGGGTGCTCCACATGGCGAAGTTAGTCAAAGACATCTGTAAGTATAGCTCCCACTTGGGAGACCGCGATCTGACCCTGCCAGATGGACTGCAGAGTCTCACATGTTGTTCTCTAGAATTGAGAACCATAGCTGTCACACTCAGTACTTTTAGTGCTGCATTTTCGGCCTTGAGGTTCTGGACTTCTGTCGATAATTCCTGCATTTCTCTCATGAGGTCCTGTACAGCAGTCTCCATGTTAGATTCAATATCATGCCTTTGGCGTCTCAAACTGTCACACTCGTGCTCTTGTCTCACCTGTTTGTTATTTGAAGTCTTCTTTTTGGATTCGAAGGACTCTCTTTTTTCCTGGTCGTTCGAGACTTGCACAGGAACGGATGATTCTCCTCTGTCGCCAGTATGCAGGTGTATGGATGGAGTTTGGATTACTGCCTTGGGAAGATGGTAAGGGTTGAAACGTTCAGAGTTCCTGGAGGGATTTCGTGGGTATCGGGCAAATGTCCAGGAAGGGTCCAGGAAGGGGCACGGGACTCATACGGATCCGTGAAGTGGAAATGCGAGGAGCGGTTCAGAACTGAGCCCAGGGTCCGGGAAGGAGCAGAAGACTCGCACAAATCCACGAGGTGGAGAATGCGAGGAGCGGTACCAACTGGATACCAGGAAGGAAGGGAATGGTACCGCAGGAACCAAAGAGAAGGAGGGGTATAAGGAAGGATAACAGGGTAACAGCTTGCCGGTACGACAACATGGAAAGTATGCGCAGAGCCGCGGGGGCGTGTCTGTTTTCTAGGAAGTGGCAGACATAGCTGGAACACTAGACCGTGGATTGCCTAGCAGCGTCAGCCATGTTGGTAGTATACTGGACATGATACTACGGTGCTTTATATAGACCACATATTCCAGAAAGGGCAGAAACGGTGAATCATGACAATAGCTGCATGGCCCACCTGCACAAGAGTAGTGATCTCACGCCTCTCTGCGTGTTAAGGTAGTTCGTGGTTACTGTGTTGTATGTTAACACCATGTTTCCCCTGCAGGGAAGGTGCAAAAGCGCGCCAGTCTGACTGCTCGCAGCTCCGGCAGATTGATGTGGTAACCTTTCTCCTTCTGAGACCAATTACCGCTGATCTGGAGAGAGCCGCAATGAGCTCCCGAGCCCTTCAGCAAGGCATTCGTGACAACCTGCTCCTCGGCCATGGCCCCCAGAAGGTTATCCCACCAACATGTTTGTCATGTCGCTCCACCAGGCCAGGTCGTTCGCCACACACCTCGTGACCTGGAGCACATCCGACAGCTTGCTGATATACTGCGACCACTGGCTCCTGAGAAGCCACTGAAGGGATCTCATCCAGAGTCTCGCCTGCTGCACCAGGAAAATACAGGATGCCTTGAGGCCCAGTAAGCACAGGAAAGCAGATACCAGTAGACTGCCAGAGCTCTGGAAGAGACTAACCATGTGTGCCACGCTGGTGACTCTCTCTTTCGGAGGACAAGCCTTCTCTTCCTGGGTGTGCAAGACTGCTCTGATGAACGGGAGCTTTTGCTCTAGTGATGTCTGAGATTTCTTTAAGTTCAGGAAGAAACCCAAGTCATGCAGTAGTGAACATGTGTCCTTGAAATGCTGTCGAAACCTGCTCCAGCAACGGTGCCCGGATCAGCCAACCATCCAAGTATGCCAACACAAAGACGCCGGCTATCCTGAGGTGGACAGCTACTCCTGCCATCAACTTCGTAAAGATCCTGGGCGGAATTCAAGCCAAAAGGGAGCACCTTGAATTGATAATGTGCATCCCTAATACCAAACCTTACGAACTGCCTATACATCCTGCGGATAGGCACGTGAAATTAGGCATCCTGAAGGTCCATTGACACCAGCCAGTCTTGGAACTGCAGAGCCTGGAGAATTTGCCTCAACATCACCAACCTGAAGTTGTCTTCCTCAGGAATTTGTTCAAATCCCTGAGGTCCAAGATGGGAAAGAGTCCTTCCCCTTTCTTGGGAACCAGAAAGTAGCGGGAGTACCAACCTGAGCCTACTTCCTCAGCTGCAACTACCTCTACTGCTCCCTTCAAAAGAAGGGCCTGCAGCTCTCCCTGTAGCTCTCGTTTCGGCTGTCCAGGAGGGATAAGGTGATTAGAGGTCTGTACGGTGTCTTCAAAAATGGAAGGCAGTAGCTCCACTCGATCAGCTGAAGGACCCAGGTGCCGGAGGTAATTTCCTTCCATTTGCCCAAGATTCCAAAGACTCTCCCTCCAACCCGCGAAATAGGAGGAGAGACCTCAAAGAGGTTTCTGAGGCACCATAGACATTGATCCTACAGCAGCGGTTGACTGCCTCAACCCTCCTCTACCTCTACCTGACCGTGGGAACCCGAGTAGCCTTGTTTGGCCTGGGGCACTTGCACCCTTCTGGGAAAGGTGGAGTACCTCCTGGAACCCCGTACTCTGGATCCAAAGGCACAATTCTATGACAAGACAGGAGGCTCGCATTATGCTTTATCTTTCTTTATTTGCTGCCACACCAGCACTTTAAAACTTTAATACTGAACATTTATGTTTTTTAAAACCAAAGTTAGGATAACAAAATGGACAAGTTTAAAGATTTTTCAGTCCAACATCTCAGTCTGCTTAATCCAAACACAAGGGAACTACTAGCCCCATGAGTCTTAGGTCTCTGGTAGTACTGACATCTCTCCTCTGCAACTATCAGAGGGCAGTCCTATGTATAAAAGCCCCTTTGACCAGGTCATTTCCTCTTTCTTGATGCTGCCGAACAGTTAAGTGCCATGATTTATTATATCTGATATTCCATGATTAAACACACTGTAATACCTCAGAATATGTAATCAGTGTTTTAATAATCATAAGTAGGTGAGTAATACCCAGTCATAGTTGCTCACGTGGGTGAATTTAACATTATGGCATTGCTGCAGTAATCTCCACAGAGTTTTCTCAAGTTCTTACCGTAGTGCGCAGCATTGTTTGTTGATTATATCAGCGCGGGCGGTGCGCAGTGAGTTTTTCATCCGGCCGCGTCGGGCAGCGTAGGAGGAGATTGTCGAGAGGTAGCTGGGGCCAGAGTCACGAGCAGTTCCGCCTGCTTCAGACTGCCGAGCCCCGCTCCCTCTCATTGCATTACGGCACCAGCGAAAACCGCGGCCGTTAGGACCCAGGGGAGCAGGAACCTGCCAGGTTTCCCAGCCTCCCCTGGAAATATAACTTCAGTTCGCATTGCGTTACTGACGGCGAACGAGGGAAGTTTAATAGACGGAGCTCCAGCCTCAATATAAAAAAAAAAAGAGGCGTTTATAAAACACAAGAAGCTGCTTTCACACACACGCTGCTACTATCTAGAGCACATGTTAACAGTTATCAGAAAGCAATTACAGCTTCTGACTTCCTCACAGTTGGCCCTGCCAACACCAAGGACATGGCTCAATTTGTCACCCCCACAAACAGTCCATCCACTTCTCCTGAGTGGAGTCAAGAAGAGTGGGAAGAAGACCCTTCCCAACAAGAATCAGACTTGTCATTAAGTTTTTAAAAAAGTTCTGGGAGACAAGGGGTGCAGCCTATTACAAAAATACTGTAGACTCTGGAGATGATTATGGCTAAGCAACTCAAACAGCTAACAGCCAAGAAAAGACGGATTAGCAGCCCTGAGGAAGGGGTTGAAAAAAAGGGGTGTAAGGTGGCCCGGAAGAGCAAGCACTCTTGGACCCCCCCCCGGGCAACACAGAAAGGGTTAACTCTGTTCCCCAATTGGAAGCCAACCCTGTCGCCAGGCTTAAAGAAGCCTTCCTGGCAAAAAAGAGAGATGATCAGGAAAGACGCCTGGCCCCAGGGGTGTATAATTTAGGGGAAGAAGATGAGGGCTATTTGCCCGATGATGAAGGGGGTGAGGAGGAGTAAGACATCAATAAAGATGTAGAAGACCCCCAAAACATCGACAACACAGCAGACATGTTCGATCCTGAGGCCCTCCGGCACCCCAAATCGTCAGAATGGGTGCCATCACCCAGAGTGGCATTATACATGGCCCATCATATTAGGAAGCCCCTGGAGAGGGAAGTGAGGTCAAGAATGAGATTGTAGTGCCCTAGACCAGAGCTGCCGAATAAACTGGCAGAGACGCCAGACCTAGACCCCAATATGGTCACCCTTGTGACCAAAGCAGCGTGAGACATCAGAAAAGGAGTAGACCGCGCCTGGAGGGGATGTCAGGACAAGCTTCTAGACATTTCAGGTCCATTAGCCAAGATTATGGATTTGGCAGAAAAATCGAAAGACCGGTACTCCAGTGGACGCTACTGTTCTAGGTAACTGGGCACAACGGGCAGTATGCCTCTTGGGCAACGCCAACTGTGCCCTCTCTTCAGAAAGAAGCAGAGGAGTTCTATTAAAAATAGACAGCAAGTTGAGCGATCTAGCCACCTACGAAGCAGATGAAGGCGCCAAAGGACTGTTGTTCGGAGAGGCGTTCGCAAAAGAAATGTCACAATTCGTGGGAACGTACTCTGCACTGGAGAAAGCCCAAAGTTCATTAGGAAGATCTTCCCTGGGTGGGTTTTTGCCGGGACCGGACGACATAGGGGTCGCTCGTCCGGTCGCTATAACTTCCAGCTGAGTCCCCAAGGGCAGCGCGCCCATTACTGGGAGTCTAGACAGCAAGATACCTTCTTCTCAGCCAGGGCGGGATTCCCCAGAGGTTGCAGAGGAAGAGGTTCATACCGACAGCCTGGGGCAGCAACGGGTGAATATTGCAAGCTTGCGAGTGGGAGGGAGAACTCTCCATTACCTGAGCGAATGGCAAGCCTTATCAAGCGATGCATGGGTGCTACAAGCAGTAGCAGGTCTGCATTTAGAGCTTATAGATATGCCTGTGCAGAGAACAGAGCCTCGCCCCATATACATGTCGCAGGAGGAAGCAACGCTCTTGCACAGCGAACTCAGCAAATTGGAAGGCAAGAGCGTGATTACCAGAAAGGTCCCGGGTTCCTCAGCAACATGTTTCTAGTACACAGAGGGGAAAAGATAAAGCCAGTAATACATTTGAAAGACCTAAACGAATGGCTAGTATACAACCATTTCAAGATAGAGGGGATGCATCTTCTCCAAGACCTTTTACGTATTGGAGACTGGCTAGCACAGCTAGATCTCAAGGACGCATACCTTGCGATTCCGATAGCGACAGCATTTCTGAAGTATCTGCGCTTCCGATGGAACGGAGAGGTATGGCGATTCACTTGCCTCCCGTTCGGCATGTCCTCCGCTCCTTGGGCTTTCACCAATCTCATGAAAACAGTGGCAACTGCCATAAGGGAAAGAGGTATTCGTATGATTATCTACCTAGACGACATTCTCGTCTTTGGGCCAGACAAGGCAACTCTTAACCAAGAACATTCAATGGGTTTTCTCGCTCCTGACCTCGCTAGGGCTTCTAGTGAACCTGGACAAATCTCAGTGGGTACCGGTTCAGAGGATACAGTTCCTGGGTTTCACAATAGATTCTGTGAAAGCATCTCTCGAGCTCCCGGGCCACAAAGTGAGAGCAATCAAGAAAGAGCTCAGAGCAGTGATAGCGAAAGGGACTATCTCACTTTGCAATCTAGCCAGAGTAGTAGGTCTGCTAGCAGCCTCCATTCAGGTGATATTTCCGGGGCCACTTCATTATCGAGCTCTCCAGCGGCTCAAGGTAAGACATCTGCAGGGAGGCCTTCGATATCATCAATTAGTAACACTGGATCACAAAGCCATCACAGAGCTCAACTGGTGGTTGCAAAATATGGAAGCCTGGAACGGTCGTGCCCCAGATCTGATAATAGAATCAGATGCGACCAGATCAGGCTGGGGAGCCAGGTGCGAACATGTGCAGGCAGGAGGGAAATGGTCAGAAGAAGAGTTACGTCTCCATATAAACTGTCTCAAGTTGCTAGTGGGCTCTTTTGCAGTGCGCGCTTTTACAAAAGACAAGGCAGAGTGTTGCGTCCTGCTCAAGATAGACAACATCTCCGCAGTACGATATATAAACAAATTGAGAGGAACAAGGTCCAGAATGCTAGCCGAATTGACAAAGAGTTTCTGGTATTACTGCCTCCAGAACAAGATATCTGTATCAGCGACTCAGAACGAGGTGGCAGACTGGAATTCACGCTATCTTGTGGACTCCAGTGATTGGAAGTTGCACCCCCAAGTCTTCCAGCGATTACAGGAACTCTGGGGGCCCCTGCACATAGATCTGTTTGTGTCCAGACTGAACGCTCAGACTCGAGAGTACTTCAGCTGGAGGATAGATCCGGATGCAACGGGCACAGATGCCTTCCTGCAAACGTGGACAGGAGCAGTGCATTATGCCTTCCCCCCATTCATTATGATCACGAGAGCACCAGCGAAGAGTTGCAGGGATCGAGCGGAGATCGTGATCGTGCTACCCCTATGGAAGGCACAGCCTTGGTTTCCAGTAGCGATGGAACTTTTTACGGATTTTCCGCGGATAGTTCCGCATCTGCCGGACCTTCTTCTCGACCCGTCCGGGCGAGCTCACCCGCTCATAACAGCGGGCATGTTACACTTGATAGCCTGCAGGGTTTCAGGAAAAGATGGGAGTTGCCAGGAATTTCACAATTCGCTGCAGATTGCATCAGAGACTCCTGGACGCCTTCCAACCTCCGGAGCTATAGTGCGGCATGGAACGGGTGGACTAGATGGTGTTCAAAGCACGAGTTGGATCCCGTTTCAGCCCCTATAGTGGAGGTCCTCAACTTCTTAGCTTTTAAATTTCAAGAAGGCGTCGCCTTCAGAATGGTGGAAGTTTCTAGGTCAGCTATCTCAGCGGGACATGAAAAAATAGATGGTAGCGCCGTTGGTGAGCACCCAGCTGTCTTGCGGTTGCTGAAGGGGATGAAGCTCAGTGCCCAAGTACAAAGTGTTATGGGATGTCAGAGACGTGTTTCGTCTCTTTCTCAGATGGCCAGATAACGAGAACTTATCCCGATCTCAGTTATCAGGAAAACTGGCCATGCTGCTTTGCTTTACAGCCTGCAAAAGAGTTTCGGATGTCAATGCGCTTGAGATTGATAGGAAAATATTAGATCCGGATGATGTATCATTTGCCATTACTAAGAGGACAAAGACAGATTTGAGAGTGATCGATTACCCATACTTCACAAGTAATAGGAAGCTTTGCGTAGCGCAGTATATCAAAGATTATGAGAAGCAACAGCGCATCTTAGACCGCGAGGAGTGTCCCAGCTGCTTATAGCACGCAGGAAGCCTGATCAAGCAGTAGCATCTGCGACCATTGCTAGATGGGTGAGAGAAGTAATGCAATTGGCAGGGATTGACTTGTCTCTTTTTGGCGCGCACTCTGCTAGGGGGGCAATGGCTTCCAAGGCTTTTACGACAGGGGTGTCTCTTCAAGACATTATGAAGTCAGCAGATTGGTCCTCTGAGTCAACCTTTAAGACATTCTATTTTAAGCCTCTACCTGAGTTACCGAATAGGGTGGTGGCAGGCATTGAACAAGCATAATGCAAGCCTCCTGTCTTGTCATAGAATAAAGATTACCCACGCTGATAGCTCAGGAAGTCTTCATTCTATTAAAGACAAGGAGGCGAGCATTGTATCCCACCCAGTATGGCAAAATCACTGTCTGCATGGTCATATTAATAATGATGTAACACCTTTGCTCATTCCCACCCTCATGATTTGCTCTCCATTCCTTACAGGAGACAAGCAAAAGACGGCCAGATGAAGGAGTACTCCGGAATTGAGGAGTATTCGTTCAAGTTGGTTAAAGTTGGCCCGGAAAGTTCACCGTTTCAGGGAATCCTACTGAGTTGGATTTGAAACAGATTGCGTGGTTAGTTGAAGACAATTTTGTTCAAGTGGACAGACATAAAGAAAGAGGAAAGGACCTGGTCAAAGGGGCTCTTATACATGGGACTGCCCTCTGATAGGTGCAGACGAGAGAGGTCAGGAATACCAGAGACCTATGACTCATGGGGCTAGTAGTTCCCTGGCGTTTGGATTAACTGAGATGTTGGACTGAAAAATCTTTAAACTTGTCCATTTTGTTTTCCTAACTTTGGGTTTAAAAAACATAAATGTTCAGTATTAAAGTTAAAGTTTTAAAGTGCTGGTGTGGCATCAAATAAAGAAAGATAAAGCATAATGCTCGTCTCCTTGTCTTTAATAGCATGAAGACTTCCTGAGCTATCAGCGTGGGTAATCTTTATTCTCCCATGGAGGCTGTTGTTGTGATTTAGCCATGAGTTTTAAGCACTTAAACATTTCTAGGGACTCGTCAGCTAAAAAGATGTTCACCATCAGAGCCAAGGTCCAGCAGCTTCGCTTGAACATTCAGGGAAAACAGACCTGCGCAAAACTGTTGCAGTGCTCATAGCTGACCCATACAGTCTGCTGCGTCCAACCCCGCTTGGAGCGCTTGACAGGCCATTTGATTTCCATCAACCTGTATAGCCAAGAAGCCAGCTTTGACGTCCCCCCTCTGGAAGGTGATAAACTGCTTCTGAAATTGTGCTCCAGAGCATATGGGAACATTTTGAGAAAACCCAAGCGCCATTTGCAGCGTTAAGAGCCATGTTTCCCGAGGCAAACCCTTTTTTGCCAAACATCAACTTTTTTTCGACTCCCCGTCTATGGGGAGTTTTGACGTTGAGGGCCTGGATACAACCGTCACGGCATGCACCACTAATCCCTTTGAGTTCAGGTTGTGGCATAAAAAAATGGAAGGCCGCCTCGTGCCGGATTTTACTTCTTTGTAAGCTCCATGTTGACTGCCGGTGTCGAGCACGGACTGCCACAAGGTGATGACCAGGTCTGCTATAACCACATTTAACGGCAAAGCATGTTCCATTAGTGGGCCATGGTCGAGGATGTTGGTGAGGTCATACTATGACACCGGCTTTGTGTTTCAATGAACACAAAGAGCAACAAGGAGGGAACAAGGGAATAAAAGGCAAATATAACAATTAAAGAGAGAGGTGGCCCTACTGGGTCTTGTGAGCATTCAGAACGTGCAAGTGCAGAGAGAGAGAAGGGATGAGGGATGGGGGTAAGTGCTAGGAGTACCACAGAGGGAAGTGCTATAGTGTAAGTTGCCAGGCAGCTGTTAAAAGACTGGAAGAGATCACTTGTTGAGAGTGGTCATCTGCCAATAAATAAATACAGCCCTGTGATAGCACAGGTCAGTGGGCGCCAAGGCAAGTGCTGGGAGTGCGCTGAGGTGGAAGGCGATTCGGGGTAAGAGGCCAGGACCCGGGTGGACACATAAGGGCCCTGGTCACCAATCTCAGCGACTGTGGCGTTTAGCTGAGAAGAGAGAGAGAGGGGGAAGGAGGAGGTGCAAAGGAAAGTCCTGAGGAGCTTCCGGAATTTTAGCAGATCCGGCTGAGGATGAAGAGGAAGGGGGAGGATGTTCCATAGGGAGCCAGCCGAAGAAAGTGATCGGGCAGTCGCTCACTGTTTAGCGAAGCGCTTGACATGCAGAGAGTTGGTGCTGGGAGGAACATAAAGATCTGGAGGGAGAGTATTTAGTGAGAGCCAGTTGTAGATAGCGTGGTGCCTGGCCCTAGACAGCCTTATGGATGATGCAGAGGGATTTGAATTTGATCCTTGCAGCAACCGGGAGCCAGTGGAGAGATTTTGGGGCTGGAGAGATGCGGTCCCTGGGCTTTGGGGCCAAGGATAAGTCTTGCAGTCCTATTCTGGATTATCTTGAGGGGGCGTACAGAAGAAGAGGGTAGATTAAGGAAGAGGCTAATGCAGTAGTCTAGCCTAGAAAGTACCAGATTTCTAGAGACAGTGAGCTTCTGGGGGAAAGTGAGGATAGGAAGGACTCCTTTGAGGAGATGGAGTTGAAAGTGGGCCTTCTTGGCAAGGTGCTGGATGTGAGGGTGGAAGGAAAGAGGTTTTTGGCTGCAGATGAAGGAGAAGGGGGAGAACCCATAGAGGGTGGCTAGAGTGAGGGGAAGAAAGAGGGAGCAGGAGTCCCAATGGGAAGGATCTCAGTCTTGCTGGTATTGAGGCAGAGATCGTTGGAGGTGCACCAGGACTGGATGTCAGATAGGCAGTCAGGAATGATGGAGGCAGTAAGGAGAGGATCAAAGGGAAGTTTGAAGAAGAGTTCTGTGTCATATGCATAGCATTGGAAGTAAGGGGAGAAGGTGGAAGTTAGGTATGCAAGCAGTGCAAGATAGATGTTAAAGAGCCAGGGAGAAAGGTTGGAGCCCTGAGGGACGCCACAGGTGGAGATAGACGTGGGAGAGGAGATAGAACCCAGGATAACCTGGGAGGGACGCCCATTAAGGAAGGAGGTCAGCCAGTCCAGTGCCCGCTCCGATATACCTAGGGTTTTGTGGAGCCGTTTTACAAGGATGCACTGGTTGACTGTGTCAAATGCAGAGGAGAGATCAAGTAGAATGAGGGAAGAGGGGAAAGACCCAGTAGCAAAAGGGTGATTGCAGAAATCAGCAAGTGCATGGGCAATAGAGCCAATATTGTCCTTAATAGTTCTGGAACAACAGGGGGAGACCTGTTTGGAGGAGACCTTCAAAGAGCGGACAACTCTAGTGACCTTGTCAGATGTGATAGGAAAGAAGGAGGGGGGAAAGGCAGGGGGATGGGATGCCATAGGTGGCAGGGGAGTGGGGGAAAGGGAGGAGGGAAGGAAGCAAGGGTGCTCAGGATGTCCCGCATTTTTTTTGCAGTGAAGTGTGTGGCTAGTGCACTGCAGAGGGCCTGGGAGGGAAGAAGTGAGGTGGAGACAGTGGAAGGTTTGTCAAGTTCCTTGCAGATTTTAAAGAGTTCAGTCGTGTTGTTGGATGCACAAGAGACGCAAGCGTGGATGTGGGCCCTTTTCTTGGAGCGAATGGAGAGTCAGTAGGCAACAGGCCAGTTTGTCAAAGGGTGAGCCTGAGGTCTGCCACTTCTGTTCCGCAGCTCTGAAATTGCGTTTCAGGGCTGCAAGTTGAGTCGTACCAGCTTTTACGCTTGGAGGCATGTTTCAGGCGGATCCTCGTGACTGGGGCAAGAATGTCAAGAGTATTTGTGATGGAAAGATGGAGGTTGCCGAGAGCGGAGTCAGAGGTAGAGCCTGCAGTGGGGAGTGAAGGTAGATGCGAAGGCAGCAGCTGACACTCGTTTCATCGGACGGATGTTCGTGAACGAGGATGGTAGGGCTGTGGGAGGTGCGGTCAGATGGCAGAGAGGACCCAGGTGGGAGGAGAGGAGAGAATGGTCTGATCAGGAGAGTGGGGTGGTGAGTGGGGAGGAGAGCAGAAGATCAGTGTGGATGATGGCATGGAGAGTGTATCCAGCCGAGTGGGAAGGACCAGAGGGGAGAATGGAGAGGGAGAGCGAGGTGCAGAGGTCACGGAAGAGAGTGGATACTGTGATCAATGGGTCCAGGTGGATGTTGTAGCCACCCAGGAGAAGGTGTTTAGAGGTGGATGCGAGGAGAGAGGAGGAGAAATCAGCCCATTCAGAGAGGAACTGGGTGCTAGAGCCAGGTGGCCTGTAGATAGGGGCAATGATAAGGGAGGAATTGGGAGATATAACCAGCTTGCAAACCAGGCTCTCAAAGGAAGAGTAAAGCTGGGTGGGTATGAGGGAAGAAGGGACCCACTCAGATAAGATCAGGGCAACCCCACCGCCAGCACGGTTAGGGCGGTGCTTGGAGAAGATCTTATAGCCATTAGGGAGAAGGGAGTCAAAAGCAGTGACCGAGCTGGCATTGAACCACGTCTCGGTAAGCGGCAGGATATCGATGTCAATGTCTTCAAGGAGGAGCCAGATGTCGGCAGAGTGTTTGACAGCAGAGCAAGCAATAAGCATGGCTAGATGCAGCAGGTCACTGTCTTTGAAGGTTTTATGAGGAGGGGTACAGGGGTGTGGTAAACCAGTTGGAGGAGGGGGGACAGGGAGAGAGGAGGGAGGAGTAGCAGGTGTGGGAAGGAAGTTAATGAGGGACGGCAAGAACCAGTCATAGAGGGGGAGGTTCGGTTGAGGACCCAAGCCATGCTAGTGCCATAGCGATAGACATTAATGATACATCTGGATGATGAGAAGCCTGCCAAGACGACTTCCCATCTAGTGCCACCATTAATGGGTGAAGATGTGAAAGAAGAGAGAGTAGATCAAATGAGTCCATAGATCTGGAGAGGGGACAGAAAAGAGGATATCAGTGAAAATCTGTCTTGAAGTTGCATTGACATAGGTGTCTGCAATGGGTAGGTCAGGGTTAGTGGTCAGGATGTCTTTTTTAAGCTTTTGTCTTTCAGACTTCGTGGGAGAGGGAGTATAGGTGATAGTATTGCAGTTAGAATAGATGGGGTAGATGGTGAGTGCCATCAGGTAGGCGAAGGATAAGATGGGAGATAGAGGAGGAACTGCACAGCAAAAACTCACCAAGCGGCCTAGTAGCCAAGAGAAACGGGAAAACAGATGCACTGGAGGCACTTTAGAACCAAAGATGGGGTGACTAATTGCTAAAACACACTAGGATTTGAATTACAAAAAGGCACAAAAATGCACCTTGCAGAATTGCATGTTCGGGTGCGCCTAGGGGGTTCAACTGCTGGAATTCCACACCTGAAGATGTGTCCAGACTACTGGCATTGTGGATGCCCTCTGCCAGTTGAAGTAACCCAGCCTGGTCTGCCATAAAATCCGGCAACATATCAAAGGCCACACCCCCCCCCATCAGCTCAAACTCAAACAGTATTACGTCCCCCTCCTCGTCAAAAATCAACCCCATTGTGTCCAAGAACACGGATTGAGTGTGCGGCACAATGTTTTGATCTTGTGGTCTCGGTGCAGGAGGTGGTTTCTCCCTAGGGATCTGTCAGGAAACTGAGGGCTGGGGGCACACAAGCATGTCAGCGTGAGAGTGAGGTGTGGGCTGCATGCAAGCCAAAACAGCACAAATGCCAGAAAGGCACAGGCAGGAAAACACAAACTGTCTGCCATTCACAGAAGGTGCCATATCTGTCCCTCATGCAGATGCTCAGTGCTGGGGCAGGCACACAAGGACACAGGCATTCCTTGAGGAGGGACAAAGGAACGTTCCTTCAGGAACTGCACTTCGCAGGAGCCCATGCGAGCTCCACAAGCATCGGGAGTCTCCCTGGCCACGCCCTCACCAACGAGCATGCACGCGCAGCAAGAGCCGTCCGTGCTCAAGAATCCAGACAGAGCAGACATGTTCAGAGAAGCTCTCCCAGGCGCACTACTAGCGGGGCCGCGACCTGCCCGTTTCCACCATTCAGACCCCGCTCATTAAAAGATAAGTGTTCTGCTTCGATCGCTTGATGCTCGCAGAGGGAACTAACCGCATGGAGAAAATTAACCAGCTGAGTTCTTGGGGAGTACCCCAAACTAACGGGAATGTGTTTACTGACTTTGAATGCTTCCGTGCACGAGAAGTTAATCCTTGACATAACGCACATGAGAGCAAAATAGACTACAGCTCAGAGGAGAGTTCGCACTGCCTAATCCTGTTCTTTTCGGCAGTTCTTTAGACGCTGGTTCGGCGCACGCAGTCACCACCAGTCTACGCTTCGCACTTGGCCGAAACGCAGGACAAGGTCAGCCAGACAAAGCTAACTGCATACTCTAAGGCATTTGTGATGCATGTATAACTAAGTTTAACTACTGCAATGTTGATGCGCTTTAGCATCTAATGGTTAGGTTTTGGGTACATGAAAGCAAACCAGTGAAGTAACTGGGAGCAGAAGAGTCCGGTGACAGAACTGGGCTCAGGTGCTGCCTGGTAAGCAATTGAGTCTGTTAGGGAGAATTCTCTTATAAGGCTAATTTCCCAAACCTAGTGAGTCCCCCAGCAGCTTTGCTGGATTTTTGGGGTTTGTTTTTTCTCCTGCTAAGAGTGAGACTCTTTTACTCCCACTCTTAGGCATGATTTGAGGTATGTCTTTGACTTGTTATGTGCTTATGGGCTATGGGGTTCCTTTTTTCTCCATAGGGTATCATCTGTTTTTCTGTATGTGTGGTACACAGCACCCTCAGTGCAGGACCACAGGGGTGTCACAGTGACTCCCCAAGCATAGACTCCATACCCTGGGACTGACTACTGTCTCCCAGGGCATGTAAAGTCACCTTTGGCTTTACTAGTCCAAAATTGTGAACAGAACCAGTACAAACCATCATATTGTGGAAGTACTGGTAAGGGGTAATTCGATTGCCCCTGGGTCTGTTTTTGAGGGGGCACTGTCCCGTCCCCCCTCGTCGAGTTTCTGGCTGGTGGCAGTGGTTACCACACAAAATATTCCACCAGAATATTCTCTATGGGATTTTCCCATTGATTTTAAACGCACCACTTTTTGGTGCAATGTTAAAGATACCGCTGGTTTATTTATTTAATATTAAATCACCGGTTGGGTCTTTTTGCCAGAACTCGATTCTAAAATGGCGTTTGTGTCCGTCTCTGTAACTCTGACCAAGGTCGAGCCCTTTGCTCCACTATTTTGGCGGGCTTCTCCACAGAAGCCCTCCAAATGGTGCCACTCTGTCTGGGTTCCACAGGAAGGGTGGAGGGGGGGAATTGGCACCCTGGACTGCGTTGCCTTAGCAACCCAAGTCGCACTCTACTCTGATTTGCCCAGTGGTGAGCCGCCCGGCTCACCACTTAGAATGTGTGATTGACAGCTAGGCTGATGAATGGGGGTTTTTCTGCATAAAAGCAGGGCCTTTGGGACTGGAACTTCAGAAGTCGCCACAGGACCTAAGAATCCGAAGAGGGAAGAAGCTGAGCCACCTGCAACCGACGATAACACCGGTGAAGCCCTTCTGCAACGAACTCACCACTTTTCCAACGAGAAGAGAAGATCTTCTCCCTTTGAGCTGGTAGGACCAACCAGTTCACCCTTTTTCGCTTCCAAAGACGTCACTTGGTCGAATCGCCCGTGCCAAGCACCCCGGCGGCCGGATAGCCAAGCTCACCACTTTTGACCGCGAATAAAAGGACCGCACCTTTTAATCGGGAACTCTGCGGCTGGTTTCATCCCTGTGCAGTGCAACAACTCCCCGTTTCCTCCTCGACAGGATCTTCTCTTCCCCTGGTCGGAACCACAAACCTCAACCAAAGCCAGGAACAAATGCCCCCGCTGGAGCTTCCTTTCTCTTAAGGTACTGTGTCCTGCCTGGCCACCCCTTTCTACAGATTGCTAAAGGTGACCCTTAAATCCTTGGCTTCTAAACTGGGTTGGCTCCAGGCCTTCTAACTAAATCTTTTGACTCACCCCAACCTCTTTTGAACACTCTGCAAAGACTTTCAGTGCACTTTATACCGTGTGATCCTGGGCACATTTTGCTTGGCTCCATTTAAAGTGGGTCTCGCCTATGAACTTTGGCTCTAGCGTATAACCTGCCTTTCTCCCCTTACTCTGAAATCTTAAAAGTGTTGGGAACTGTTTTATTGTATGCTCTGCCTTTTCTCTCCCTTTTTATCCTAAACTATTGGAGTACCATCAAGGTTAAGCGCTCACTTCTTTCTTAACAAATAGTTGTGCTTTAACCCTGACTTGTCTGATAGTTATCAAGGGAGGTGTGTATACTTACCTGACTGTGTTTTAGATTACTTTTCATTGAGAGTGCTAGTGTATTGCCTAAAGTGTGTTTTAAATAAATAACTATATACTTTTTATTCAAAGCTCTGGTCAGTGTTTGTTTGCTCTACTGTGTTTTGACCCTATTGTGTATACTCTGCATACTGCCCTACTCTTCTCGAGAGAAGTCTGACTGCTCAGCCACAGCTACCAGGTAAATCTGGGTGGTGCAGACTGCTACCAATTGGGCTTACTGCTGCTCATGTAGTTTTCATCTTTTTGCAGTGTTCCCCAAAAGAACTGCACAGGATTCTGCCTAACAGAGCCACGGACAGGAGTGCAATACAGTGACACCACAAACTGGTAGTATGTGGGTCTGTGAGGGACATTTTGGAGTTGCGGTCCTTGCAGCATTTTTTCTTTTTTTAAACTTTATTTTTGATTTTTAAAGTAACATAACATACAAACCAATGCACCGGTTAGGAAGGAGTTCCGGAATTCCCTCCTGTCCCCTCTCCCACCCTGCCCAGATTCGACAGTTTCTATAACGTCCAAACGTCCACAGTTTATGCATTGCAGATGAGGTTCCTTTATCACGGATCGCCCCTAGAATCTGTGTTCGGGGATGGGGAACGAGAAGAGGATGTGTCCGCAGTCAAAAGCAAATGTGAAATGTATGGGCCCCAAATGTCTGGGGGTAGGGCATGGAGGGGCAGTGTCTTTATGAAGTCTGTTTCTGCATCTTGGAAGTAGGTCACGTCTCTTAGCCATCCTTGTAGATTCGGCGGGGGTCCACGTCCCCATAAACATGCAATTCTCCTTCGTGCTAGGACCAGTAAAAGGCTAATCCTTGCAGCATTTAAAGCTGGATGGCTTATTCACCGACATACTGACGCTGTATTGAATTCTAGAATCAAAAACAAGCGTGTTCCGAATAGCGTGCTGAACATGCGGAAAAAAGAAATGAGGAATGGGGACCTAGTGGATATTTTATACGATGGCACATCCGATCGAGGAATGGTGCGACCATATACAAGGGAGTTATCAATGACATCGAGCAGCACTAAGCACCCTGTCAAAACATTTTCCAAGCAACTGTCGCAGCTATCAAGATGAGGACTCTTTGGGAGAATGCAATCCATTGAAAGAACATTACAGAGAGGTAGGGAATTTGTTCTTCTAATGGATTCCCCACCTATGAGAGACTCTTATAGCAATACGTGGGATCTGAAGGAGGGAGGAGGGGCTGGTGACTACTCTGCTGAAATGTGTTTCCGGCATCGAAAGGGAATTCAAGCGGTAATGTGTGTCACACATGTGCAGAGAAGCACATGTAGCCGCGAGGCAATATCCAAGACAGGGACGCCACTCTGAAGAGTTAAGGTGAAAGCCAAACCTCTGCCAGAATGAGCCCAGAGTCCTTCAAACAGAACCTTCACTGCCAGATTACAGCATTACGAGGTGCAGAGAATGATCCACCTTGACTGATTACAGTGCTACCAGCATGGGACTTCCCTCACCCGAGAGACGCAATAGCTGAGAGCCCCACATTGGATCTAGTCGATGGAATCACTCCTCTGCCTTGGACGGATAAGGTGGAGGAAAAAGCAATGAAAGATGGATCGTGTGCAAGAAAGGGAAGTTGAAGACCGCCTTTGGGAGAAAGGATGGTCTCACTCTAAACGTCACCTTCTCTTTGGAGGAAACCAAATAGGGAGGTTTAACAGAGAATGCCTAGAGCTCACACATCCGTATTGCGGAAGTGGTGGCAACCAGGAAAATCACTTAAAGTGTGAGCAAGACATGAAAACAAGGGCTCAAAAAGAGCATACAAAGGAATGTCAACAAATTAAAATTCCATGCCAGATCCACAAACTGGTGTGGGGGACACTGATCACACAATCCATGCAAAATTTGTAAAAACATTGGGAACTGTGAAGAAAGAACCTTGCTCAGGTGCCATTTTGAAAACCGAGTTAGCGGCCAGGTACCCCTTTGAAGTGTCAATCTGTAGGCCCGTCCAGACCAATGAGAGAAAAGAAACAAACATGGGACAGGTAAAAGGGTCCAAATCCCTCTCCCGGTATCGAGCCGAGAACAAACGCCATCGGTAGGCATGAAAAGACTTTCTGGTGGGCCTCTGAGCTGAGAAAAGCACATAAACGGCATCGCCTGACAAGTCCCCCTCTCTACTTCTAAATCTAAATATTTCTGCTACCAAGATTGAAGGTTCAGGCTGCTGAGCTTTGGATGGAGGACCCGCCCCTCCAACTGAAAAGTAGATGCATTCTCCTCGGGAGATGACAGAAAAGGCAGATGAACATGTCCACCAACTCTGGGTACCACGTTCTTTGAGCTCAGTTCCCAGCAATCAGAATCAACCTGTTCTCAAAGAGGCACAGTCCCCTGAGAACCAGCAGAATGACAGGGATCGGCAGGAAGGCATAGCAGAGGTCAAGCATCCAGTCGACCGTCAGTGTGTCTCCAAGACCTCTCAGACAAGTGCTTTTCCTAGAGCAGAAAAAGTTGCACTTCCTGTTCACACTGGAAGCGGAGAGGACTACCCGAGGAGTCCCCCAGCGGGAGAAGATCTCCTCTAGAGCATCCTGGCAGGGCAACCACTCATGGGAAGGCTGAAGTCTATCTGCTCAAGACATACACTTGGACATTCTCTGTTCTGGCAAGATGAGCCGCTGTCAGAAATACGTAATTTTCCAGTGCCCAGAACGAGAGTTGCATTGCTTATATGCACAATCCACTCATCGTTAGATTCGACAGGCGAGTGCCAAAATATTCCAAGGACGCATCATTGACCAGTTAGCTGAGGCCAGGGTTGGCGAAGTAATGCCCGTTTCAAGAGGTTGTCTCTAAGGGACCATCATGCAAGATCTTGAGAAATTCTAATTCTGCTCAAGATGTGCAAAAGGTCTGACATGTAAGGTCTGACATGTTCCCTTGAAACTAAGACCACTGGCAACAGAAGAGCCACTGAAGTGACCTAATTCACAGTCGGATCTCCAGGACCACCAGAATGCAGGAGGCCATGAGACCCAACAAGTGCAGGGAGGCTGAAGCAGGAACCTGCCTGGGGTTGGAGGATCTGCACCATACGAAGGAGGTTTACCATGTGATCCCCAGGAGAGTGTCTAAGACAGCCCTGATAAACTGGCAGGATTGGGACAGTGAAACCAGACCCTTCTTGAAATTCAGGGAGAAGCCCAAGCTGTACAATAGGCTTCTCAAAAGGAACAAATGTGCTGACACCTGGTCTGAGAACCCTCAGATTCAGGATGGGATGCAAGCCTGTTGTTCTACCCGGTGAACGACCTGAAAGGCCAAGGAGTCGGACCTACTGTGACACCATTCCAAGTCGAACAGGACTGATGAAAGAAGCCCCCTTCAGAGGGGTTTTGTGTCTGAGGTGGCAGAGGGCACGGAGGAGGTGAATATCCCTCCTCTGGGAGCCTCCCTACCCGTACCCCTGTGGTAACATCTTGGTTGCTGTTTTCCCAAGGGTGCTTGACCTCTTCCATGGTGAGCATAGGAGGTGGAGGTCTAAAACCCTCAACCCCTGTAGCAGGAGCTACAGGTTGTTGCACTGCCAGACCAAAGGACTTTGCAGTGGCTTTAGAGGACTGGAACCTACATCAGAAGTCGTCAGCCTTCGCCCCAAAAGGTTACGCCTCTCAAAGGGCATATCTGGGAGCTTCACCTGCACGTCCTGTGCGAACCCAGAGGCACTCATTCAGGAGTGCCTCCTCACCACTTTGCCCGCAGACGTCATTGGTCCCACGGTGGCAGCCGAGTCCAGCCCTGACTGTAATATCTGTCGAGACGCCTCTCTGCCATTTTGAATCAGGGCACTGAAGCTATCGCTCACCTCCCCATCAGATAGGTGTTCGGCTGCCCCAGACACCTCCAACCAAAGGCCTAAAGAAAATTTAGCCAGAGTAGAGGAGGCATTTATTGCTCTATGGCCAAGACTGACCAAGGTGAAAACATTCTTCCCCATTCATCAACTTCTTGCTTTTCTCTGCCCGCAGCAGAGAAGGAAACGTGGACATGTTCAGGTTGGCAGTTGCAGCCAGAACCACCAAGCTCTCGGGGGAGGTGTGGGTGGAAAGAAAGGCTGGATCGGAAAGGTTCTTGCCCAAGTCTCGGTCATCTGCAGAGATGGAGGCAGGCATTTCCTAGACTTTCAGTACTGGAGCATTAGCTGCAGGGTTGAAGGGCAGAAAGGCATCCTTCCTAGGACCTTCAACCAGCCAGGATGTCTGTAAGCTCAAATCAAACTTTCAGTCTGGGAGGGGCTGACTAACCAAGTAGCTCCACTACTTTGGCTATCAGCCATTGGAATGAGGCCTGAGGGTTCCCCAGAGTCGGTGTCGGCATAATGTCCAACTCTGGGTATGTATCCAGACCACTGGCCTCCTCTAAGTCGGAAGCCAGCTCCAACAGTCCATTCCCCTGATCACAGAGCTCCTCTTTTGCATCTTTGACATAAATAAATGTATGTTAATGAGTCCCCCCACTTCTGTTTTTAGGACTTGACCCCTGATGACGCAGTTCCTCACCCATAGGAGCCAGGCCCAAGCCCTTAGGCATACGGTCACCCCCCTTCGTACGGTCCTTGTCAGCTTGTCTAGGTGCGGTGGACCTGATGGTGTCACCTGGGCCCTGGAAAAGATGTTGAACATCTTCAGCCTGAAAGCCTCCAATTCCTGCAAGGTAAAGGATTGGGTGGGAAACGGTACCTGTGCAGCCGCTTACTGGGAGTCCCTGGAGCAGGGACTCCTCATCCTCAGGAAGGAAGAATAGTGATGCAGAGAGGAACTGCTTGGTGAACGTGAGCTCTTGCAGTGCTTCTTGGTCTCCTTTCGGACCAGTCTTTCAACCTCTGCTCCGCACCCTGTGACGTTGAACAAGATCTCTTGTTGTCTTTATCTTTGTGGAAAAAGGTGTAGCGATTCACTGCCCATTCCCAGAGAGCCTTCGGGTGCATCAAATTACACATCCCACAGTCCTGTGGTTTGTGCTCCTCCCCCACAAATTATAGACAGATCCTTTGGGGATCGGAAACACATATGTGTTGACAGTAGTCAGTGTATGGATTGAAGCCCTATACCTTTACAGAAGTAGGTATTTTCACAAAACTCAGAGTAGCAGGGTTCCTGGAGCGAACATTGTGCGCAGAAAAAAAGGAACTGAAGTCGTGAGGCTCGGCACCATATACTGGCCTCGACATCTTGTCCTGCTTGTGTCGTGTAGGGGGCATCGGGCAGAGCAGATGTGAAGCTCCACTGTATCCCCTGGTGGCGGAAAGTTTACGAAGATCAGCTGCGCTGGAGATAGAATATCACAGATGAGGATCTGTGGAAAGAAAGAATCCATTATTTGTATTTGTATTTTCTTTATTTGTAACGCGCAGCAGGCCCGTGGGCATTAGAAGTAGGCTACTACCATTTAAGTCAGGTTGGCCACTTTTGGAAAAAATAAGGCGGCCTCCTTAGAATTCAGTAGGTCTGCCTTAACAGGGAGGAATCGGGACATTTAAAAATCAATGTCTATGCATGTACCGGACCATACTAAAAAAACTATAAAAAAAAAATAAAAATAAAATCAACATTTACACCCAGTTCAATTGTTTATATTAAATTGTTTAGCGATCACACGTCGTTAATTTCACTTTAATCAGGTCTAAAACGTAGTAAAACAATAATAGACAAAACACTCGACTTACCTATTTCTTTATTATTGCTTGCCTCGTACGGATCATTTGTTCCTGGCAGAGATCTGAGTTTAGCACTTAACCTTTCACCTTTGGCGCTTGTACCGCTGCTTTGTCCACTGTCTGAAAAACAGTTGACGTTTATCAATAATTGCAAATATCCTGTACTTTGTGTTCTGTTAAGTAAATTCACTATTACACCTCAAAAGTGACACCGGCAAGACTAATACCGTTTTGCATAGATAGCTTCATATTATTTGCAATTCTCAATACCTTGAATTTTACCACAAACAAAATTCAGACATCAAAATTCCCTTTTTAGTGAGTCTAAATGCATGTGCATTTATGTAGAGCTATAGTACGAGTTCTCATGGTCGATAATACCATGAGTGATTCTTATCTGGGCAAGACTAGCCTTGTTCAAAAATAACCATCCAAAAGACAAGTTATAGTACAGTGGAATTTGAAGTATACCGCTTTAAAAGTAAGTGTTTATAGTCTGAGCTCCACAACCTTTTGCATAGATCAACAAAGTAATGACCTCCCAGTAATGTTCTTCCTGACACAGATTCATCATCTATTATATTCTATCTCCAGCACAGCTGATCCTCCGAAATCTTTCTGCCACCAAAGGGCTCAGTGCGGCTTCCCTTGATGCCTCTGTGCGGGCTGGGCAGACATGACATTATGGCCAACATATATCATGTATCTGTGCCTCATGACCTCACTTATGCCTTTACTAGCTATTCGCAAAAAGGGGCAGGTTGAGAGGTAAGTAATTTTTTGTTCCTCTAGTGGATTCCTTCCTCCAACTAAATCCTCATCTTTGATAGACTCCCAGAGCAGTACGTAGATGTGGACGAGATCTGGAAGAGGGAGGAGAGCAAGAAGACACCACCTAAACTAAAACACTCTGGAGGACTGCTATGCCAAAGAAAGCCCTGACAGGGAACCCAAACAGTAATGTTTGGAAATCGTGTGCAAAAAAGCCCCCAAGCTGCTTTGAAAATGGGCAAGACAGGGACCGCCTTTGCCCCACCACTGTAGAGCAGAACTGGCAGTCAGAACTATGGTAGAATGAGCCTATCATGAACATCCTTCCCAGTCCGCTCATAGCATTCCGAGATGCAGAGGATGAACCACCTTGGCAGTGTGTGTTTAGTCAAAGTCCTGCCAGCACAGGCACCAGCAGGACCCACTTAGAGCTGGCCATCTTTCCAAATGTCCCTTTTACAAGTGATGTAGTAGGCGGGAGCCTGCAAAGGGTCCAGCCAATGTAATAGCTTCTCTGCTTTAGACGTGTGAGGAAAAAATACTGGATGATGGATCTTTTGAGAGAGATGGAAGTCAGACACCATCTTTGGTGGAAGGATGGTCTCACTTTCAATATCACCCTCTCTTTGGTAAAAATCAAGCAGGAAGGCTTAGCAGATAACGCCTACAGGGCGGAAGCATTGTAAGAAAGAACATTACTGGAGGTAATTATGGACATTTTGAGGAAGCATGAGGTTGGATATCAAACATATGCCGATGACAGTGAGATTTTTTTAAAGCTGGCCAATTTTAAGGACTCGTTATACAGAACTGGACAATGTTTGGAAGAAGTGGCTAACTGGATCTCCTGGAACTGGCTCCAACTTAATCTGAACAAAACAGAGGTGGCTCTGTTTGGCCCTAAACATTTGACACAGAACAAGGAAAATTGTCCACCCGCCCCGACTTTTTGGGTTCTAGCTTAAGTTTTGCCTCAAAAATAAAATATCTGTGCTGCATATGGCAAGATAAACTTTGCGGTAAAAATTAAGGTTGGATCAAAAATCCAATCTTTTTTTATCCTTGCTTTTGTTATGGCTTGCCCCTCCCATAGGTTTGTTGAGGATCATGCCGTCTCAATTGGACTATGTGAATGGTATGTTAGCTGGTATTCCACTGAAACACCTAAACCAGCTAAAGAGGGTACACAACGCGGCTGTTAGCTTGATTTACAAGGTTCCCAAATCTTCGCCAATCTCTGCCCTGCATTGCTCTTTGCACTGGTTGGCGCTAGGCGATAGAATCGATTTCAAGCTCTTGTTTACAAATGTTTGAATAATCTTGCTCCAGTATACCACAGTGAAAAACTACTGTGGTACCAACAAGCCTGAACGCTGCACTCAGCAGACAAACTATCGTTGGTGGTTCAACCACCCAAATGTTTCTCTGTGAGAGATATACAGTTTGCAGTTTATAGACCCAAACTGTGGAACAGTCTGCCTGGAGATCTCAGGCAGAAGGAAACTCTTTCAATTTCACAAAGCTTTACAAATCTTTCTCTTTAAGTAATCAATTCAAGAGGGGTGATAGGAAGAAAGTGTTCTTGACGCCCATGTATTAGCCTCCATCTGCACCTAGATGCAGTTCATTCTGCTTAGTATGTGTGTTATAAATATTTCAATCAATCCGCCCACATATTCCTTATCTTATGAAAGATACCAAAGCCATATAACAAAGAGAGGCTGTAATCAGTCATTACAACATTTTGCACTACAGACCTACCTACCCTGGCATCCTCGCCAACAATGATTTCTAGGCAAACATGTTAGATAAAGCACAAATAGCTGCCTGGGAAATGTCTCAAATGGGGAAATCTCTTTGGAGAGCAGAGGTTGCAGCTTGAGCTTTGGTAGAGGGTACACCCAACCCATCTGGCACCTCCTTCTGGGCCAATTTATAAAATGTGGTCCAGTCAAGAGAAGACTGTTTGAAAGCTGAATGTATTTGGAATACAAAAAAGGGGAGGTACTATAGGTCGGTTGACAAATTTCAGCATATGTTGCAAGCCCAGAAACCTTATCTGTGAGGAGTTCTCGTGATCAGAATGGGCCATTGTTCCTGCTCTAAGAACCAGCTTATAAGTGTCACACCCAAATGACACGTTACATTTCTAAAAAGTAACCTTTTTAAACATTCGCTAAAGAAATTAAATAGAAGTAAATTAATTAATATAAATTATATTATGATGTGGTCACTACATTAATGGTACTAACACAAACAATCCAAGAAGGAACTTGTCAGATGTTCCATACATACGTCATTATTTATTTACATATTTTTGAATTTCATAAATTGGGTACAATACAGAGGTGTGACATATACGCCAAGAATACGAAGCATGGGGTGAGGCTGCAATCCCAATTAGTCTGCTCAGTTACAGTGTTTATCTGAACTGACAGTAGAGTTAGATAACGTGAGGCACGCTTTTGCTAAGGTTCCATGGGCTACAGATATTCTGTTGCTTGCAATTATTCATGATAGAACACACAAAAATAAGTGAACGTAGGAACAACTTCAGTAACCTTTTGCAGGGCCAAGGCAGGAGAATTCAACGTTATCAGGTAGTGGTTAAATATGGCTGCGGGGTGGAAGTACTAGTCACAAGGTATAAATGTGGGAGAGTCAAGTATGGGGGTATTTTGTTAATGTACGCAGCCATATACATGTTAGATCTTCTGTTCATGGGGTCAGATTTTCACATTCCTTGTAAACCTCTTGAGGGTATATTCGATTTTTCGGTTTGTAGGGAGGTTGGTTCAGAATTTTGGACCTAATACTGTGAGAGATCTCCCTCCTGAAGGGTGTCCATTTGAAAGGCATTAGAATCCAAAAGAAGATGATCTCTGTTTTAGAAGGATTAAGCAGAGATGATCATCTATCGACCAAACCTGGATTCTTTGGACTAGTTCAATGATAAGCTGACTGTAATTAGTTTGCAATGTCAACAATACCTGAAAACCATCTCTTTATAATTGGAAAGATTTTCAGACGAGTTTGGTAATGTTTGCTAGAGGTTTAATGTAAACATTAAATTGCCTTACGGATAAGATTGAGCCCTAGGGGGACACCACGCTTTAAGGGGAAACTTGTTGAGTTGAAGTCTTCCATTTTAACCATTACAATTAGCATGCTGTTAGTAGCTTCATCATCATGAGTGATTGAATTATTGTACTTATAGAAGATTGTATAAGGAGGCTTGCAGGACAAGGCCTGAAGTTCACTCACCCTTCTGACTTATGTAATGACCACTAAAAGGATGGTCTTTAAGGTTAATAACCTTAAAGTACAGGTATGGTTAGGCTCACTGGGAGCACACATTAGAAATCTCAATACTAAGTAAAAGTCCCAAGTTGGGACTTGGAATGGGACTGGGGGAAATGTATTCGCAGTCCTTTTAAGAATTGTATGACAAGGGGATTTTTGAAGAAAGATACCTCTTCAGAGGAGCACTTAAAAATGGAGAGCGCTGAAAGATACCCCTTGATTGTACCAACTTGGACCCCCAAGTTGGCCAGGTGCAATAAGAATGATAACACCATGTAAACATAAGCGCTATATAAATTCAATAAACAAACATAAACGGATCTTCATTCTTATCCCTACACCAGCTGCAGAATTTTGTTCCAACATCAGCGGTACAAGGACTTTGTTACTGGCCTTCGGGCCGAAAGCAAAATCTCCATTACGTCTTCCGGAAGGTCCCAATCCTTGTATCTCAACCTATCAGAAACCATGTGTGAAGGTTGAGAGTCTTGACCTCTGGATGGAGAACCCAACCCTCATCTCTTGAGAGAAGGTCCTCTCTTTGTGGGAGACGTATCGGAGGGCAGATGGACATGTCTAGAAGGTCCGGGTACCACGTCCTCCTGGCCCAATCGGGAGCCATTAGGATCATGGATTTCCGAACTTTCCCGACCTCCTGATGACTTGAGGAATGACACGGATTGGAGGAAATGCGCACAGGAGTGGAAAGTCCCAGTCCACTACGAATCCGTCTCCTAAAGCTCCTCTTAGGGGAAATTACCTTGAGCAGTACCGTTCACACTTCCCGTTGACACCTGTCACGAACAGATCCACTTGAGGGGTTCCCCAAAGGGTGAAGATCTCTTGAAGGACTTCCTGAGCTAGTTCCCACTCGTGGGAGACTGTGCTCTGCCTGCTCAGAGCGTCCACCGTTGTGTTCTCCTCTCTGGCTAAGTGAACTGCTGATAGGGAGATTCCTTCTTGAATTGCCCAGAACCAGAGCTGCATTGCCTCTCTGCACAGTGGTAGTGACTCTAGACCTCCTCTCTTCTTGAGGCAGTACATGGCCACTGTGTTGTCCGTCATTATCAGGTCGTTCTTCCCCTGCATAGAGAGCAGAAAGGCCTTCAGCGCTAGTCTGATTGCCCTCAGCTCCAACAGGTTGATATGTAGTTTGGACTCTGATGGAGACCATCGACCGCTGACTGTCAGGCCGTTGGTATGTGCTCCCCACCCTGTGAGTGAGGCATCCGTTACTACCGTTATCTCCGACCATGGCTGCCAAAAAGGTTCTCCCTTCAAAAGGTTGTCCTCGCAGGTCCACCACAGGAGATCCTGAGCGACTCTGTTTGGAACCTGAAAGAGATCTGACATTCTGCCTGAGGATTGAGACCATTAAGTCCTGAGAACCCACTTGAGAGATCTCATTCTCAGGCGCGCCTCTGGCACCAGAAAAATGCAGGATGCCATGAGGCCAAGCAACCTCCGAAAGTTGAAGGCCGGGAGACGTTGGGCACTCTGGAATTTGGTGACCATCTGTAGAATGTCTTGAGCCCTCACCTCTGGTGGCGAGGCTTTTCCCAGGGATGCATCCAGGACTGCTCCAATGAATAGGAGCTTTTGAGATGGTATCATGTGAGACTTCTTGAAGTTTTGGGAGAAGCCCAGTCCGTGAAGGGAGTGACAGGTGGAGCTGAGATGTTCCAGGGCCTGTTCGGGGGAACGTGTCCTGATCAGCCAATCGTCCAGGTAGGGGTCGACGTGAATCTCCCCTCTCCTGACACTTGCTGCCACCACTGCTATTAACTTGGCGAAAACCCTCACGAGGAGGTCAGCCCAAATGGCAGAACTCAAAACTTATAATGAGAACCGCCAACTGCGAACCTCAGGTACCTTCTGTGCTTGTGATGAATTGGCACATGAAAGTAAGCATCCTGAAGGTCCAATGATACCATCCAGTCCTGAAGCTGGAGGGCCTGAAGGATCTGAAAAAGGGTAACCATCTTGAACTTGTCCTTCCTGAAAAACGTGTTCAAGTCGCTTAAATCCTAGATGGGTCTCAATCCTCCGTCCGTTTTTGAAATTAAGAAGTATGGGGAGTACCAACCCTTGTGCCTCTCCGCTACAGGTACTGGTTCTATACCACTTTTCTCTAGCAGGGTTAATATTTCATGCATAAGGAGCGTATCTGGAAATTTGAAAGAGCTGTTTCCCGGTGGATGACTCTGTAGCTTTTTATTAAAGTAACCCTGGGCAACTGTTTCTAAGGCCCATGCATCTTATGTAATGCCTCGCCACTCTTTCAGCTGCAGCGACAGTCTGCCTCCCATTGAGGTCTTGTGAACTAAGACCTCAGAGAGCTCTAGAGGCCGGCTGGAGCAATGGCTGATGGTAAAGCAGCTGCTCCCTGGGCGGTTCTAGTACCTCTTTCCCTTCCACCACAGGGAAATATTTTCTGACCTCTTTGATTGGACAGTCTTCTCCCCCTTCCAACTGAGTAAAAGCGAAAGGACCTACCGCTCCAAGGTGTGCCGGTGGGGCAGTTTTGTGGCTGTCTAATAGCAGCACCAAGTGACTTTGCTGCCGCTTTAGAGGTCTGTAATTTCTCTAGACTCTCGTCAGCCTTGCTACCAAATAAATGTGTACCATCAAAGGGCATGTTAAGCAATCTGGACTGTACATCTGGAGCAAAACCAGACTTTCTTAACCAGGCAAATCAGTGCATAACTCTACTAGCCACCAAGGACCTCCTGATGCTGTCAACAGTGTCGAGACCTGTCTGGAGGGATTCGCACATTGCATCTTTCCCATGCTTGACTAGATTAAAAAAATCTGTCCCTTTCCTCCCCTTTGGGGATATGATCAGCCGTCATTGCTACACATTCCCAAATAATGTGAGTGAATCTGGCCAATGTGCATGTAGCATTTGCTGACTTTAGGGCCATACTTCCAGCAGAGAAAACCTTCTTGGCCCACGCATTTTAACGCCTGTCATCTCTGTCTGGGGGAATAGTTGGGTATGCGTTCTGCATAGAGGTTGATGTGGCAGGTTGTACCACTAAACTTTCAGGAGTGGGATGCTTTGTCAAGTAACTGGGGTCACTACTGGACGCCCTGTATTTAGATGTTAATTTTTTTATTTACTCCCAGAATCAATCCTGGTGTCTTCCAATTTGAACTCAGTCTCCTTTGCAATGCCACATGAAAAGCAAGAATAGGGTCTTCCTGGGTCCCTTATCTAGGATGTCAGTTAGATCATCCTGTTTGTATATTGGTGTTGGTCTTTTCCACCCCATATACTCTACCACCCTAGACATTCACTGTCTATAAGACCCTTCAGAATGTTCAGTAGGGTCCGGCCTCCCAAACTCTAATTCTGGTGATGTACCGAGTACACTTACATTCTGCAGTGACTTCTGTACATTTTTTTGTCTTGATTCAAAGGCTCAGGGAACCCAGGTGTTCCATATTGAAGACCAAAAGGTTGTGAATCATCCGAAGAATGTTCTGCCTCCTCATAAATCGAAGAAAGTGGTTAAAAAAATTCCAAAAATTCCTTTCTTGGTAATGGTGTATACAGCTTTTTTGTGCGATGATGGTGGCGCCGAAATCTTCGACACAGTCGACGTCGAGGGCTTTGACGCTCTCTGCGTCAAGGACTTGTCTAACGCCTTTGGCGTCGAGGACCTGTCATGGTCCCATGAGGAGTCTTTCAGCGCTGATGGCATCGATGACTTCTTCCTCGAGGAAGATTTGTCTCGACTTGAGGGATCCTTTGACCACCCTCAAGGAGATATTTCCTTGCCTTCCAGGCCCGGAGGTGCATGGTTTTTGCCCTTATCCTTTTTCTTGTCGAGTTTTTCAATCTGGACATAGCTTTCATGACTTTTAGAGGGGGTCAAGGCCACATTCTCAAAAACAGACATTTTTATTCGGAACTTCTCCCACTCATCTGAAGAGGCCGATTTCATTGGGCATTTAAACCGTTCTGGGGAGGAAACTCGACAACGAAGACGGTGACCTATGGTGCCTTTTCCTCGACTGTCGTGAACATGACGAGTGGTGAGAACCACTGCGTGATCTCGATCACTTTGTCTTTTTACGACAAGAACATTTTCTCGACTCATCTGAAGACATAGAAGGGGATTTTGACCTAGCTGCCGCTAATTTACCCTCTTCGCTCTTTCAAGGCTTTAGCCATCATCAATAGGCAGGCCTTACAGTCGAAGGTAGCGTGAGAGGAACCAAGGCACCACAGACACACCTGATGGGGGTCCGCAGGGATGTCTTTGCCCCCAAAATCTTGGCACTTCTTAAACCCTGATCTCAGAGTCGAAGATGCTGATGATGATGTCATTTCTCAATAATATACTCGAAAATTCTTGATCGGGAACCGAAGCGTATCATATCCGAAGCGATAACTTTTGCGGAAAAATGGAACTGAAGCCAACGGTTGCTGCGTGCGCTTTATACCATCGATGACGTTGACATAGAGACGGAGGCCTCCGAGGGACATCGAGGCGACCGACATTGACACGCAGTGCCCTCTGCTAAAAAAATGTCCAAAGCAGCTGAAGCTGGATATGGAAATATCATAAAATGAGGAATACGTGAGAGCACACAATCCATTTGAAACATTTCTTTAGCCAGCACTCCACTCTAAAGAACATCGGAGGCCGTAAACCCCTGCTGGAACCTCCTTACCTGTGTTCTGGTAACATTCACAAATGCACAACACTATCCAGCGTGAGCTGTTTAGTAACTGCTCACCCCAACCTGGATTGCGAAAATGCAATGAACAACCAGTTATCCTTCCTGAAAGAGCCCGTTCTGGCCAGGTAAAAACTTAGCACCCTCTTGGGATCCAATCTGTGGAGCCTCTCCTCGTCCTTCGAAGGATAGGGTGGAGGATAAAACGCTGGGAATCCATGCTCTGGCCCAGATGCAATTCTGACACCACCTTCGGTAAAAGTTCTGGGCACACCGTCAGGGATACTTTGTCTTTAAAAAACTTCAGGAAAGAGGCTTTACAAGGGAACGCCTGCAATTCACTGACCTTTTCGGGGACGTGATTGTCATCAATAAAGCAGATTTTAATGTGGCAAAAATGATGGGAGCAAAATGCAAAGGCTCAAACAGAGCTGCCATTAAGAAGGTGAGAACCAAGTTCAAATCCCAATCAGGCATCACAAAAGGCAAAGAAGGGAAAGAATTAACCAGGCCCTTCAAAAACTGGGCCACCACTGGGATGGTAAAGAAGGAACACTGTTCTGGTGTCCTTCTGAATAAGGAAAGAGCAGCCAGAACGTGCCCACTTGTAGGCCTGATTTGGTTAAGGCCAATAAAAACTGCATCACTGAGGAGGTGAGACACGACATGGGGCCAACTCCTTTTGCCTTGCACCAAGTCACAAATTTCTTCCATCTGCAAATATAAAGGGATCTAGTGGACTGTGTGCGTGCAGCCAATAGCACCTCTAGCACCTCTGCATCAAAGTCTGAGTCCCCATACCTCAGCTTCTCAAGAGCCAAGCATGCAGGTTGAGGGTCTGGGTTTGGTTAAGCACATTGCCTCCCAGCTGTTACACGAGGTCTGGCCTCCGAGGAAGCCGGAGAGGCAGGCATATGGCCAGTTCCAGGAGATTCAAGTACCGCATCCGCCCTTGCCCAGTCCGGGGAAATTAGGATCTGGTGCACCCTGAATCTCATCAACCTCCTGAGAAACCAAAGGATGACTGGTATCGATGGGAACACATAATGGAGGTTGAAGACCCACTCCACCAGAAACGCGTACCCCAATGGCCCCCGGGGGTGAAATTTCCTCGAGCAGAACTGTTCAGTCACATTTTGTGTTGTCCGCTGCAAACACGTCTGCTGTTGGGTTGCCCCAACGAGTGAAGTTCTCAGCAACAACCTCTTGGCATAGCTCTCGTTCATGGCAGACTGAGCTCTGCCTACTCAGAACCACTGCACCAGCCCATTCTCCACACCTGCCAGATGAGCTGCAGAGGCTGAGTAGTTGTTCTCCAGCATCCAGAACCATAGTTGCATGGCCTCCCTGCACAGGGGCAGTGATCTCACGCCTTCCTGCTTGTTGAGGTAGTGCATGGTCACTGTGTTGTCTGTTAACAACAGGACATGTTTACTGTGCAGAGAAGGCACGAACACCGTCAGGGGTAGTCTGACTGCTCACAGCTTTAGCAAATTAATGTGGTAACCTTTCTCCTTCTGAGAACAATGACCGCTGATCTGGAGAGAGCAGCAACAAGCTCACCAATCCTTCAACGAGGTGTCCATAACAATCTCCTCCTCCGGTTATTGCGCACAGAAAGATTTTCCCAACAACATATTCGATCTTTCGCTCCACCAGGTCATGTCATTCACTACAGACCTCGACACCTGGTGGACATCAGACATCTTGCCAAAGTACAGCGACCACTGTCTACAGAGAAGCCACTGAAGGGATCTGATCCAGAGTCTCACCTGCTGCACCAGGAAGATACAGGATGCCATGAGGCTCAGTAGGCACAGAAAAGCCGGGAGACTGATTGCGTTCTGAAAGACATGTGTGCCAAGTTGGTGCCTCTCTCCAAGAGGAAAAGCCTTCCTTTCCCGGGTGTTGCAACGATTCCTAAGATGTCGTCACTTCTCCCCAAGAGCAAGCCCTTTTCCATGAGGCTCGGGAGATGCAGTGCTACCCAATAATCCCCATAAGGGTGGTGTAATGCTGGACGACCTCGTGGGGAGGGACACCACCTGTGGGGACAAGGATGATCACTGAGGGTACAGCTCATTGAGTAATGTTAGGTTATGTTATTAGAATTTATTAAGCGCTACATTCGCCAAACAAAAGGCATCTTGACACTATACCGGAGATAGAGGGTACAAGTGGAGAAGTGACTAGAAAAGGAAAGCCTTCAGGGGGCATCAGAAACTAAGACGGTTCGCATTAGCACAAAGGGCTATACAGAGAGAGTTACACAACTTGGCCACAGCCACAGAAAAGGCCAGGCCCCCCATGCGTGTTTGTCAAACACACAGCACTTGAATAGTGAGAGAGTTTGTGAGCGTAGGGGCCGTGACGGTTCTGGCACTAATATGTCAAGCAAGTTCAAACACAGTCACTATAAGTATATACACCTCCCTACTTAATTATTCAACAAGTCTAGGTTAAGACACCATTTATTTAGCAAAACAGAGGTGAGCATGTAACCGTTGATGGCGCTCCAATAATTGGTTTAAAAAGGGAGAGAAAAGGCAGAGTAGGAAAATAACACAGTACCAACACTTTTAAGAAACCACAGCAAGTCAAGAAAGGCAGGGTCTACTGTAGAGCAAAGAGTTCATAGGCCAGGCCCACTCTTGGAGAGAGGAAGGCGGAATGTGCCCAAGATCACACAGTGGAAATGCACTCAAAGTCTTTGCAGAAAAGTCAAAAAGAGGTTGGATCAGGTCAGAAATGCAAAGTTAGCAGGTCTGAGGTCAACCCAGTTAGAAAGTCAAGGATTTACGGGACACCTTGGACGATCTGTTGCAAGGGAGACCAGGCGGGACACAGTACCTGAAATGGTGAGGAAGCTCCAGCGGGGGCAGTTGTTCCTGGCAGCGGGTGCAAGTCGTGGCTTCAACCAGAGGAAGAGATGATCTCGACGAGAAAGAAAGCTGGAGGTTGTTGCACTGCCAGGAAAGAAACCAGCCGCGGAGTTTCCCGATTAAAAGGTACGACCCTTTTATTTGCGGTAGTGGTGAAGCGTGGCTATCCGGCCGCCGGGGTGCTTGGCACGGGCGATTCGACCACGAGATGATTCAGGAAGGCGAAAAAGGCGAACTGGTTGGTCCCACCAGCTCAAAGGGAAGAAGACTCTCTGGGAAGAAGATCTCCTCTGTCGTCGGGGAAGTGGTGAGTTTCGTACAGCAGGGCTCCACCGATGGTGTCATCGGTGTAGATGGCTCAGCTTCTCCCCTCTTTGGATTCTTTAGGTCCTGTGGCGACTTCTGAAGTTCCAGTCCCCAAAGCCCTGCTTTTATGCAGCAAAACCCCCATTCATCAGCCTAGCTGTCACTCAAACATGCTAAGTGGTGAGCCGGGCGGCTCACCACTGGGCCAATCACACAAGAGTGCGACTTGAGTTGCCAAGGCAACTCAGTCCAGGGTGCCTAATCCCCCTCCCACACATCCTGTTGACCCCAGACAGAGTGGCACCATTTGGAGGGCTTCTGTGGAGAAGCCCACCAAAAGTGGAACAAAGGGCTCGACTTGGGTTAGAGTTTCAGAAGCGAACACAAACGCCATTTTAAAACCGAGTCCTGGCAAAAAGACCCAACTGGGGAATAAATATTAAATAAATAACCTGGCGGTATCTTTAACATTGCACCAAAAAGTGGTGCGTTTAAAATGAATGGGAAAATCCCATAGGAAATATTCCGGTGGAATATTTTGCGTGGTATCCACTGCCACCAGCCAGAAACACGACAAGGGGGGGACTGGACAGTGCCCCCTTGGAAAACAGACCCAGGGGCAATCGAATTACCTCTACCAGTACTTCCACAATATGATGGTTTGTACTGTTCTGTTCACAATTTGAGACTAGTAAAGCCAATTGTGACTTTACATGCCCTGGGAGAAAGTAGTCAGTCCCAGGGTATGGAGTCTATGTTTGGGGGTCACTATGACACCCCTGTGTTACTACACTGAGGGTGCTGTGTAACACACATACCAAAAAAACATGAAGCCCTATGGAGTAAAAGACCCTATAGCCCATAAAACATATTACATAGTCAAAGGACATTCTCAAATCATGCCCAAGAGTGGGAGAAAAAGAGTCTCACTCTTAGCAGGAGAAAAAAATAAACCCCAAAAATCCAGCAAAGCTGCTGGGGGACTCACTAGGTTTGGGAAATTAGCTTTGGCAGAGAATTCTCCTGAACATAACTGATGTACCAAGTAAGCAGTCTGAGCAAGATAGAGTGAATTGCAGTAATCGAGCCCACTCATGCCTAACAAATTAACCACCGGGGCATGAAATCGAGAAGGAATGAAGGGTAAAACCTTACAAAGCATCCTCAATTTGCAGTGTCCAGTCTTACATACAGAAGCTATCTGATCTTTCATAGAGAGAGATGATTGAAGTTTCACACCAAGTTCCTTTACTGCTGAAACAGGAGTAAGGGGCTGGCCAAGAGCTATTGGCAAGAAATCTGTAGTACAAACATAGGAAAGAGAGAGGAAGGAGGAGGAAGGTGGACCCATGACCAGTACCTCCATCTTGTCCCCATTCACTTTAAGCCAGTTGTCTCTCATCCAGCAACCCAGAGCCTTCAAGCAACCCCGCAGTTGAGACGCCGTGTTCACCTGAGCCAGCTGAACAATGATTTGGGTGTCATCAGCATAGGAGTAGCAACGGAGGTCGTGGGTTTGGATAAGCCCGACCAGAGGCTGGAAAAACACATTAAAGAGAATGGGAGACAGAGCAGAGTGTTTGGGGACACCGGAAGTAAGAGGCACTGGTTTGGCGTGAAACGGAAGAAGGGAGAGAGATTGAGCACGGTCAGTCAGGAAAGATTTATATTATGGGTGATAACAGGGGAGTCATTACCCCTGGTCTTATTTTGAACTGTACAGACCTGTACAGAGAAGGGAGTCATTCTCCTGGTCCAGAACTGGGAGCTGTGTAAAGGTTGTGTGTAACCCGCAAGCCAGGGGAAGGGAGCCATTCCCCCTGGCGTTCTTGTTGCAAGAAAACATTCTTTTAAACACTGAATATCAGGAGAAGGGAGACATTCTCCTGGAGAAGGAACTTTCTGTTGGATTATTCTTTAGTTGTAGTTTAAAGGATATAAGTAGGCTGCAACATGGGACAGTGGAGTTTGATTTTGATTGACATTCTGACGGATCCTTTAGTTTTGAGGCAGTGAAACCCCACTTAGAAGATAGGGATAGTATAACTATCACCATTCCACCTTTGTGTCAGATTCCTTCTTCGACACCCTTGCAGTGCCCAAGACCGCTCTGATGAACTGGAGTCTTTGTGCTATTGAGGTTTGTGATTTATGTACATTCTGGGTGAAACCGTGCAGTAGTAACGGTGTCCTCGAGATGCCTCAAAACCTGTTCCGGTGACTGTGCTTGGATCAGTCAATTGTCCAAGTATGAAAAATGCTGGCTCTCCTGAGGTGGGCCGCAACTACTGCCATCAGCTTGGTAAAGACCATGGGGGCAGAGGTCAAGCCAAAAGGGTGCACTTTGATTTGGTAATGCATGTCCCCTAGTACCCACCTGTGCTTCCTGTGGATAGGCACATGAGCGTTCTGAAGGCTCACCGACACCAGCCAGTCTTGGAACTGCAGAGCCTGGAGAATTTTCCTCAACATAACCACTCTGAATTTGTCCTTCCTCAGGAATTTGATCAAATTCCTGAGGTCCAGAATGGGACGGAGTCTTCCCCCTTTCTTGGGAACCAGGAAGTATTGTAAGTACCAACCCGGGCCTATTCCCTCAGCTGGGACTGCCTCTACTGCGCCCTTCAAAAGAAGGGCCTGCAGCTCCCGTTCTGGCTGTCGGGAAGAAGGTGGAGGTCTGTCCAGAGGTGTAAACGGGAGGCAGTAACCCCACTCGATTTACTAAGGACCCAGGCGAAGGAAGTTATTTCCTTCCATTTGCCCAGAAACCTGAAAACTATCCCTCCAACCAGCGAACTATGGTTCAAGACCTCAAAGAGGTTTCTGAGTGTAAGTGTGTAATGGGTTATTTATAACGCACTTAAAACCTATTGGTTTTCCAAGCGTGCACCCGGGGATCAAACCTTTGTTGCTCAGCGTCGTCTTGCTTCCAAGGTGACCACGTTGTCCCTGAGCTATCCACCCAGCCTCAGGCGCCATCAACACTACAGCAGTACTCCTCTACCTGGCTGCGGGAACCTACGTTGCCCCTGTTTAGCCTGGAGCACTTGAGACCTTCTGGGAAAGGTGCAGTATCTCCTGTAACCCCGTCCTCTGGACGGTGTCCAGTCAACTCGTCGAAAAAAAACTGGTCGACTGCAATTTAGTCGACGCAATTTGGTCGAAAACCAAATGGTCGAATTTTTTTTTATTTATATATTTATTTTTCGGGTTTTTGTTTAGCAAAAAAAGGGGTTTTTAGAGAAAAAAAGGGGGTTGGGGGGGGACCCCCCCAAAAAAAAAAAAAAGGGTTAAAATAAAAAAAAAAAAATTTCGACCATTTGGTTTTCGACCAAATTGGTTCGACCATTTGTCTGGTCGATCAATTTTTTTCGACGAAATGTCTGGCAACCCTCTGGACCCAAAGGCAGAATGCAGAATGAACCTAGTGACTTAGCGGTCAGCTTCAAGACCTGCAACCTTTACAGTGACTCATCGGATTTCGGGCCAAAAAGATGTTCACAGTCGAAGGCAAGGTCCAGCAGCTTTGACTGAATGTTCAGGGAAAAATCCTGAGCCCCTCAGATAGGCAGACCTGCGCAAGACCATCGAGATGCACATGGCATAAACCCATACTGTCTGCTGCGTCCAAACATGCTTGGAGCACTTGACAGGCATTTTCTTTGTTATCAACCACTATCTCTAAGATGCCATTCTTGACCTCTCCCTCTGGGAGGTGATCAGATATTTCTGAAATGGTGCGCCAGAGGATATAGGAGAATTTAGCAAAGGCACAAGAGGCATTTACAGTTTTAAAAGCCATGCTCCCGGAGGTGAAAACCTTAGAGAACGGAAGGTCGCCTCTTGCCAGCTTGTATTTTTTCATGAACTCTGTGTTGACTGCCGTTATCGAGCACAGGTGTTGCCACAAGGTCATGACCGGATCCACTATGGCAGCGTTTAAGGGCAAAGCCGGCTCAGTCTGCAGTCCACAGTTAAGGATGTCGGTGAGGTCGTACTGCGACACTGGTTTTGACGGTGTGCCGAGCCCGATGGCCATGACGACCTTCCCGACTGCCTTGCGGTATTGTGCGTTTGGGTGCACATATGGGTTTAGCTGCTGGAATTCCACATCTGGCGATGTGTCCAAACCATTGGCATCGCGAGGCCTTGCACCAGTTGCAGTAACCCAGCCTGGTAATGGATCCAAGGCAGCACCTCCCATCTTCTCGAACTCAAATGGTATCTGGTTGCCCTTGAGTTGAAGAACATGGATGAAGTGTTCGGTATGAAGCTTCTATCTTGTGGGAGTTCCGCCGTCGAGGGGCTTCTCGTCCCGAGTTGAGTGCCGACAGGGCTTCTCGGCCTGAGGGGGCTGCCAATGGTATCAGCGCAGGAGGAGGTTTCACCTTTGGGGTCCCACTCGAGAGCGTTCAACCTGCCTTGGATGCCTCTGTTCCAGACAGACTGGGCACGGTTGGAGTCATATCCACCTGCGGCATCAAGCCCAAAGCCGTAGCAGCAGAAGCCTTTTCAAAAACTTTAAACATTTGGTATTTGAAGTCCTCCCACTCCTCCCTAGGAGAACCCTTTGCTGGGTACAAATATGAATTGTGTTGGTGTTTCTTTTTGTGCAACAACGAGGATGAGTGGTGAGATTCACAGTGGGAGTGTGAGTGTTTTTTGGGCTTCTTATGGCCACGTCCCTCTCAATGTTTCTCAGGAATAGGCCCTTCTGTATCATACTCCGAGGACCTATGAAGCCACTTGGCCAGGGATTTTGACAGCGGTCTACCGAGTGGCAGTTTTGCAGAGCATTCTTTCACCACCTTCATCGCCAGACAAGAACCACATTGCTTTGTATCATGGCCAACATCAAGACACCACACACAGATAGTGCAAGGGGGTTGTGAAGGAAATTTTTGAGTTACAGTCCTTGCAGCATTTAAACCCGGACGGTTTAGGCCCGATATAATGACTTCGGAGCGAATTTGTTAGAATCAGATAATGAGCGTGTTGCGATTCGCTTGCTGAGCTCACGGAAAAAAGAAACTGAGGTAAGGGGGCGCAACATCACATCCAATGTCCAGGAAATGGCACGTCCGTATAGGAGGGAGTCATTGATGACGATATCAAGTGGCACCACTTCCCCGGTCAAAAATCTTTCCGAGCCGCTGCCGCTGAATAACTATTTATCAAGATGCAGAATCTGTGGCAGAATTAAATCCATTGAAACATGCTGACTAAATGACTGAACTTGCATGACAGTTCTAATTGTAAAGTAGGAACCTTGTTCTGGGTTTCTTTTAAAGACCGAAACTCAGCCAGATACACCTTGACTGTGCCAACATTTAAACACTGCTGGGCTAGAGAAAGTAGGAAGGTTAGGGCATAAGCTGTGCAGAATGAAAGAGTGTCCAAATCTCTCTTTTTGCAACACAATAGACCTTTCCTTGAACGGCAACCGTAAATAGCTCGATTGCCTACCCACCTCTCCACTCAAGCTGCCTCGAAAAAAACAAAAAACAGAGAATCAAGAGAAAGGCAGGGGGAGAAAGAAAAATGATCAAATCAGAGAATATGCAAGGTGCAAGTCTTCCATTCCCAGAGTCAGGGTTCTAGTCTACACCATTCTACATCCTCTGGGTCTCATGGCCTTAATCATTTTTGTGGTTCCAGAGGCTGTGTTGTGAATGAGGTGGCTCCAGTGGCTGCTTTACTATCAATGGTTTCCGTTATTTATCCAGTACCATTAAATGCTAATAGTATTATTGCTAAATGTGTGCATGCTCTTAATGTGCTCTCTGCACAGCTAGTTGTAGCCTAATCCAGCCGTATTCAGTGGGTCTTTTCTAATCGCTGTTCCACCCACATTGTCCAGTCTTGTTACACCAATCTATCTCATTGCTTTAGTTCTATGCCGGTACTGACCTTAGTCTGCTATAGGCTAAACTATAAATTATTCTCAATTACAGTGTTTAAGCACTATGCCAAGGCTTCTGTGACCATGTTCTGCCTGTGGCTACTTACTGACAGACTCCAACATTGGGGCTCTCGCTCTAACGAACTTGAGAGAAGTATTTTATCGGATTTACCAACTCCACATTACCACCGTTTCTCAATTCAGGCACAAACCTACATTTTCTGATGTCCTTAATTATAAGTAGTTTATTTCTGAAAGAGGTCTTACAAACATGAAACTGGTTTCATGCAGTGCTCACAACTATTCTCTGCAGGGGTCAGGCTTTTAATCTGTGTAGCCAGAGGAGAAAGACTTGTAACACTGCGCAGTGCCGCTCCTATTAACCCTCAACTTTAAGGGAAAATTGTATAATGTATTGTACTTCTCTCTCTTTACTATTCCTTTTCTTTTTTCTTTTGTACATGATGTTCTATTAGGTGAAAAGCTTCATACAATTGTTTCTGAAACTGTAACCCAATTACAGAAAAACTCACTACCTGTCCTGACAATATTGTGCAGCGTTGCAGGCGGCCTTGTAACATTTTTCTTTTCTGCAGCTGATGTCAATGTTTGTTACTGTTACAACCACCTCATACTAAAACCAGGACCAACATTGGTGGAGGATATCTTCTAATACTGGAATTGAGCCCACCTTGTTGACATCCAAGATCTTACAAGAGACTTAATGCATTCATTTCAAACATAAGTGGAACAGAAGTCATCACTTCTCACATGACATGTGAATGTTCTAGAAAAGGAGTCACCTATGAGGTTATTTAGATGCCAGGAAAAAACCATTCAAAATGCCCAGCAATAAATTTTTAAATAAATATACGCTTTTTTAATTTAAAAAAGCCATTGGCCCTCATTACATGGCAGGCAGTGGACCATGGTGCTATTAGCACCATGGTCCATGCAGGATTCCGCCATGGTGGATGGTGGAATTACCGCCCCATTCCAAGGTGAGTGGGGCGGTAATTCCCCATTCACCATTTGCCCTTCCCCATTCCCATTTTTGCCCCATAGGGCAAAATGGGGATGGGGAAGGCGCTAATTACGGCACCGTAAATTACGGTGCCGTAATTAGCACCAAGGTCGCTTAGCGCCTTGGACTTTAACGCCTGCAAAAAGCAGGCGTTAAAGTGTGAATCAGGCATTAAGGGTTAACGGCGCCGATGGCGCCGTTAAACCGTTAACGCCTGACTTGTAATGAGGGCCATTGTGTCATAGTACCCCCACCCCACACAAATAAATAAGATCACGCAGACACATAGACTTAAATTTCCAACCACAAAATAAAATGTAATTATAATCAAACATGTTCGGCTCATCAAGAGACATTTTTGCATCAGCTGCTGTCAAAAATAGGGCTATTGCTATATTTACAATAAAACATGAAAATAGATTATGCGTTTAAAAGTAAACACCAAATTAAATTATTCCCTTCGTAAGTTTAAAATGTGGATAAACAACAAAACTGCAAAAAGAAGCTATATAGCAGTTGTGCTTTGGTTTAAGTAAGCATCATAAATATGATGAGAAAGAATTACACAAGATTATTTTCACACTGACCTTTTATTTGTTCCATGGAGGTACTATGATTATTTTCAGAAGAGGGGACAGCTGAAGAAAAAGGAAGAGGGATAGAGCATGCACAAAGGAGAGAAAGGTTTAGAAAACAATGTAAGAACAAAGAAAATGTTCAGCTTTGAGCAACACAATCTTAATATTTACAGTAAACTTATGATAGAACTTCAAACTCCAAACTACAGTTTTAGTGCCCAGCCGCTTTTATGGGGATGAGAGCTGTTTGGTTTAAGGAACAGTCTTGAGAAACTAAAGGTAGCAGAGCGTTTCTTTTTTTAATAATGAAGGAAATGATAACGAACCACATCACATTCAAAACAGAACTTTGTATATCTATGGTAGATATGGGTTTTTTAAAGCACAACTGCCTTTTGCACTTTAAGCACTAGATGACTAAAATGGAGGACAAAGAGTGACGTACGACAGGCAATATTTTATGGATGGAGACAATTTCCGCTGCTGCATCATCTGTACAAAATATCACTATGCAAAGATTGGATCCAGAAACCTTTCAACAGTCCAGATGGGGAGCCAGGACAAGTCAGAGTGACCCTGTGACTAAAGAATATCTGCAACATCACCAGAAGTGACACGGCCTACTCAAACAACACCCACCTTGTATCACCATTTCAGCTCAACCAAATTGTACTGTGCCACAGAGACCAGAAATAAACCGGTCAATGCTATATGAAATTAAAAAACACCAATAACATGATCGATGAGAGAACTAGAGGGAAGGTAAGCGGTTGATGATGAATTTGGAGAAAGATGGTGTATTTGTCAGAGAAAAGTGTTACCCAAAGGTAAGAAGAAGAAATGACTTACCGTGATGATGTTTTCCAAGGATTCTTCCCCGACAGATTCCTCATCTTGATAGATATCCTTATCCAGCTCTGCTGTGAAACCTTTTCGAGAGGGGGAGTAGAGGACTTCGACTCGGCCATCGATCGTTGCCTCGTCTTGCTGGGTGCTCGATCATCGGCTCCGGACGTGATTACAGGCGTCATATAAATACCACGTCACTATGCCCCATGCTTCAGTTCCTCCCCTTTTTTACCCTGTGCCTGAACGCTGACGAGGACAACAATGGGAGGGAGGCTAACCAGCCTGCAAAAAACTTAAGAATGGGATACCTCCCAACGGAGATACCCCACAGAATTAGTAGATTAAAAAATAGATTTTTTTAAATTGTTTTATTTTAAAAGATAGTAAGATAGAAGCAGTCACCTTAGAACCATCATCAGTTGTCTCCTCACTTGGACAGAAGCGTTAAGCCACAGGGACTTTCTGAGTAGGGATGGATGGGAGGGAGGGGCGATGAGGAATCTGCGGGAGAAGAATCCATGGAAAGATCATTACGGAAAGTAATTTCTCTTTCAATGGATTGCTTTTCTCATTTTGATAGATAGCAGTAAGCATTAAACAAGCAGATTTTGTAGAACTGCTCTACAAAATCTTGCATCTGCTCCACGTGCAACATCTAAAGAGTAATGCTAGGCAAATGTATCCAGGGACGACCAAGTGGCTGCACGAAATATGTCTCCAATGGGAACTCCCCTGTGCATGGCTATAGAGGCTGAGACCCCCCTGGTAGAATGTGCCCTGATGCCAGGAGAAAGCTACCTGCCTGCCGACTGGTAACATTCGGATATACATAAAATAATTCAACGCAACAGGGTTTGCTTGGTTATGGTGAGACCTTTACAGGATAATGAATGGGCAAAGAACAACTCATCAGTTTTCGAAACTCAGATGTACAAGCCACGTAGAAATGTACGGCTCTTTTGGGGTCAAGATGGTGGAACTGCTCTTCCTCTTTTGAGGGATGGGGTGGAGGGTAAAATACAGGCAAATCAATTGACTGAGGAAGGTGAAACTCTGAAACCACTTTAGGAAGGAAGCCAGGTCTGACGTTGAAAAAAGCGTTCTCCCAAAAAAAACGTAAAAAATTGAGGTTTGCAGCACAACGCCTGTAACTCACTAACCCTCCTGGCTGATGTGATTGCAACCAAGAATGCCGTTTTAAGGGATAACAAGAGTGCATGGGCTCGATCGGAGTCGCCATCAAATACGTTAAAACCAGATTAAGATCCCAATCTGGGACAATAAAAGGAATTGCTAGGAACTTACTGAGAAGGCAATTTAGGAATTAGGCCAAGAACGGAAAAGTGAAGAAACAACCATGGTCCGGGGACCTTTTGAACACAGACAAGGCCGCCAAATAGCCTTTGACTGTGGTGACCGGAAAGGCCGCTAAGGCCAGTGACAGAAGGAATTCCATCACTTTAGTGGTGGGGCAAGAGATGGGGTTGATCTTGCCTTCCCTGACCATGCCTCAAATCTTCTCCACCTGCATGCGTACAGAGATCTTGTAGACAGTCTGTGTGCAGCCAGCAACACCTCAAGTACTTCCTCTCAGAGGTCCCAGTCATTATACCTCATCCTCTCAAGAGCCACGCATGTAGGTTGAGGGAGTCTGGGGTCGGGTGAAGCACTCTACCTTCCAACTGGGTCAGGAGATCCGGGCACTGAGGCAACCGGTGAGGTGGACAGATCCAGGAGATCGGAGTACCAAGTTCTCCTCGCCCAGTCCGGAATGATCAAGATCATGGTCGCTCAAAATCTCCTCAACCTCCTGAGAACCCAAGGAATGACAGAAATCGGGGAGAGGGGAGGGGTTTAGTGGAGATCGAACATCTAGGCCACCAGAAACGCGTCCCCCAGTGTGCCTTTCGCTGGTATTTCCCTCGAGCAACTGTTATCACTTCCTGTTGAACTCTGTGGCAAACAGATACATTGCTGGGGTACCCCAGAGAGAGAAGATCTCCTCCAGTACTTCCTGGCACACTTCCCACTCATGTGAGACTGTGCTCTGCCTGCTCAGAGCATTCGACAAACTGTTCTCTGTCCCCGCCAGATGAACTGCCGAGACTGAGATCTGATTCTCCAGTAACCAGAACCACAGCTGCAATGCCTCTGAGCAGAGCGGATGGGAGCACATGCAACCTTGTTTGTTCAGGTAGTGCATGGCCACTGTGTTGTCCATGAGAATCAGGACATGCTTCCACTTGAGGGATGGGGCAAAGGCCCTCAGAGCTTGTCTGATGGCTCGCAACTCCAGCTTGTTGATGTGTCACCTGGCTTTTGTCGCTGACCAAAGGCCGTTCACCTGCAAGACCTCGCAGTGAGCGCCCCAACTCTTCAGAGACGCATCCGTGACCACTCGGGTCTGAGGTCAAGGAGGCCAGAAGGGTTCCCCCACCATGAGATTGCTGCGGGTGACCCACCAATCGAGGTCGAGGACCACTTGGTTGGCCACCCAGAGAGGATCCATGAACGCTCCGAGGTATTGAGGCCACTGGTCCCTTAGGAGCCACTGAAGGGATCTCATATGAAGCCTGGCCTCTGGCACTAGAAAAATACAGGCGGCCATAAGAACGAAGAGGCAGAGCAAGTAAGCCGCTGGTAAAGTGCCATGGTTCCGGAACAAATGTACCATTTGTGCTATGCTGTCGGCTCTCTTTGGGAGGGAAAGCCTTCCCTATCTGAGCATATAGGACTGCTCCGATGAACTGGAGATTTTGTACTGGTGTTAGATGGGACTTCAAGTTTAGGAGTTCAAGGAGAAGCCCAGCCTGTGCACTAGTAGAGAAGTGCACTGTAGAAGAGATAAAACTTGCCCCGCTGGCATCCCCCGGATCAACCAGTCGTCCAGGTATAGAAATGCATGGACCCCAGATCTCCTGAGGTGAGCCGTGACTACCGCCATGAGCTTGGTGAAGACCCTTGGAGCAGAGGTCAACCCAAAGGCCAGCACTTGGAACTGATAGTGCTTGTCCGCTATGAGGAACCTTAGGAACTTCCTGTGCTTTTGGCGTATCGGCACATGGAAATAAGCGTCCTGTAGGTCTATTGATACCAGCCATTCCTGAAGTTCTAGAGCGTGGAGAATTTCTCTCAACGTCACCATCCTCAATTTGTCCTTCACCAGGAACTTGTTTAAGGCCCTAAGGTCCAGGATGGGATGTAGACCGCTTCCACCGCACCAGGAAATACCAGGGATACCAGTCCGACCCTCTCTGATAGGAAGTTGCTTCCTCCATGCCACCCTTCGACAACAGGGCTCTCAGCCCTTCCTGGAGCTCTTGTCCCGGTTGGATTCGAGGCGGTGGGCGTCTATCCGGTGGCTTTCTTAAAAAGGGCAGACAACAGCCCCACCAAATTGTTTGCAGGGCCCAGGCATCGAAGGTAATCTCCAGCCACTGGGGCCCATGTCATGCCAACGGTTAACCAACCGTTAAGTCGTGGGAGGAGAAATCAAAGCGGCTTAGAGGGCAGAGCCACCCCTTGCTGCTGGCCTCTAGAAGCCCCTCTGCCCCTTCTGAGACGCAAGAAATGCCTCTGCCCTTGACTGGCTTGCGGGTGTTGCTGCTTTCTGCCATAGAGTACGTAGCGTCTATAGCCTCTGCTTCTTGAGGCACAGCTAAAGGCAGGCTTGCCGGCTGTGCAGCTAGGCCCAGTGAGTTAGAATTTTTCTAAAGAGTCGTTAGCTTTTCGACCAAAAAGCATATCTCCCTCAAAGGGCATGTCTAGCAGCCTGTTTGGACATTTGGCGAGAAACGTGAGGTTTTTAAGCAGGCCTGTCTTCTCATTAGTACTGCTGATCCCATTGACCGGCAAACGCAGTCCGCCACGTCCAGGCCCGTTTGTAACGACTGCTTGGCCACCTCCTTCCCATCCTCCACCAGTTGTATAAAACCATCCTGCAGTTCCCCTTCTGGGATGTATCGAGTGGCTGGTTCCACAGCCTTCCAGAGACCAAATGAAAATTTGGCAAAACCGCATGCCACATTAGTGGCCTTCAAGGCCACACTGCCTGAGGTAAAAACCTCCTTGGCGTCAAGTTTTTTACCCTCTCTATCTGGCGGTAGATTGGACGTAGAGGCTGCACCTCTGGATGCGATAGTGGCAGCTTGCACAACCAACCCTTCTGGTGAAGGGTACGAGGAGAGGAATGAAGGAACTCCTCTAGCCAGCCTATATTTTCCCATACAATTGGCGCTTATGGGAGGCATTGTGCATGGGTGCTGCCATAAAGAGGCTAGGGGGTCAGCTATAGCTGGACTGAAAAGCATATTATGCTTGACTGCTGGACCTTCCTTCATCCAGAATATCAGTGAGGTCATACCCCTGAAGGGGTGCAGCAGAGGTTTTTAAGCCAAGGGTGTATACCACTGTTTCCACTAAGGCCCTGAGTTTAGCATGAGTATGCTTGCAAGGTTGGCTTTGCTGGAACTCGGGATCTGGGGATGTATACAGCCCACTTGCATTTTGTAAACCTTAGGCTAACGCTAATAAATTGGACTGGTCATCAAAATAAATCGACTCCGCCAATGCCTGAATACATTGGGTGAATGTTCCATTGGTTGTCTGGCTGGTCTGCGTCGAAGATTGATTGCATCGACTCAAAAAATCCTGTCCTCGATAGCGGGACAAAAGAACCATCACCAATAGTCAGCATAAAAGGTTTCGCTGTTGGGACGGTTATCACGTCGAGGAAGGCTTGGCCGACGAATGCACGTCGTGGGTACGAGTCTTTTGACAGACAACCGTCAACGGTTTTTGTGCCTCTGTTGGCGTCGAGCCCAAAGGCTTGGTTGATGTCCATGGAGTCAACGGACCGGCTAGCGTGGGGTTGGGAACAGCAAGCGCTGCTTTCGCTGCCAAGGCTTGCTGTTCAGGGGGGTGGAGGGGCCGCACTGACAGCAGCCTGCTGTTTAAACATTTCCAGCATTTCAGACTTAAAACCTTTCCACTCTTTCCGGGTGGTAGGTCCCTTAACTCGTTCCAACGATGAGCTGGATTTGCATCAGTGGTGATGCTGTTTCTTCTTTCGCAAAGAAGATAAAGAAGAATGGCTTCTAGAGTGGGACTGCTTCTTAGTTTTCTTACAATACCTATCCTTACCCTTCTCAGGGGTGTGCTCTTCCGTATCGGCCTCTGAAGACCCAACAAGCGACCGTGGCAGAGATTTCACGCAGGCCTCCGTGTCATGACTCGCACCCAAGCACCATAGATGGACGTCGTGGGGAACGGTCATTGACATTTTCTTTGGCCTCGCAATTAGTGGGCTTTTGAAGCCTGATATCCGGTGATTAGACATTGCAGTCGAGGTTTATGAAGAACAAAAAATTCAAATTTGAACGAAAAACAGTAAACTCAAAGTCGTGTTCCCAATGTAGCGTGCATGCACGCAGAAATAAGGAACTTTAGTATGAGGCATAATGATGTGGTATTTATACGATGCCCGATGTCACGTCCGGGGCCGACGATCGAGCACCCAGCTAGACGAGGCGATGATCGACGGTCGATTCAATGTCCACTACGTCCCCTGTCAAAAAAGTTTCTGAACACCAGAGCTGGATAGGGATACCTATCAAGATGAGGAATCTGCGGGAGAAAAGCAATCCATTGAAACCTTTTTCTAATTGTACCATGCCTACACCGCACTCAGATAGTGTGTGGGGCCATAGGGTGTTGCCACCATTGAACCCAGACAGTTTAGAACCAGACATTTTGGCGTAGCAAGAATCTATCAAATCGAAGAATCGAGCTATGTTCCCATACAGTGTTCTGAGCGCACGGAAAAAAGGAACTGAGGTAAGGGGACTGTGATGCATCCTGCAGAGTCCTCACAAAGACCCTACCTAAAGTCTCCTTCCAGGTGGCCAGGGAAAGGCAGACGCTTTATGATCCTGACCTTGGGTTGGTGGGGGGGGGCATGTTCTGTGGGAAGATCACCTGGGAAGTTAAAGGGCCCAGGGGAACAGGAGGACTCAGTTGGGTGAGAGGCAGCATGCGTCTTCCTCCCTGGAAGACATCTCCGCAATGCCAAAGTATGTAATGCTTGTCGTCAGAAAGATCTTTTAGCTCCCCAAGTGGAACATCTTAATATGGGTGAAAACATTCATAAACCCTTAGGCAATGGGAGAAATGAAATCCCCTTTAAAACACGGAGGCCTCTAGAGCTAGAAGCTCCCCTAACTCCTTAACTCCTTCATTATCCAAGAAAAGCAGCTGAACAGTGTGCTACCTCCAGCCCCTCTGCCTCCTCCTCAGCTTCACCCATTCCCTCAGGAAGGTAAGCCATCCGGGCTCCATGAAAAGAGCTTTCCACATCACCCTGCATTTAATATGAAGTGGGGGCCTTAATGGAAAAGCTTTGTGCATGTTGCTTTATTTTTCACTGTGAAATTGGAGCAATATCTACTTAAAGGCCTCTGTAGCATAGCGGCTGTTTTGCAGATGCATCTGTTCTGCCTAAAATGAGAAAAAGGGTTTTTTCCATTTATTTGTACAGTTCTCCAGGGATCGTGCCACTCTCCAAGATGGCCGCTCCTGCATCGACTTGTGGAGCCTTCCTTTGTTTGCAGCCTGGCCCCCTGTGATTGGCTACAGACCTCTTTTTCTACCTATCAGGGGCAACGGGAGGCGGGAGCCAGCACCAGCAACAATGGCCCACATCGAAGACCCTGTCTGTGCCTGTCTGGGCCTGACTGTGCGTTATGTGGCCTCTTAGATCCTACAATTAGCAATATGCGCCTTGAGGCTGGGTACCTCATCCATGCGCCCTGGGGCTATGGAATCCCCCCTCAGCTATCACGTGAGTGTTGACTGTTGCTCCGTCTGCCTGCTGCATCCCTCTCGGCTGTGCCTGTGCCACTTGCTCTAATCTACCTCAGATAGCATTTCTTCCCAGTTCCACATGTCATAAACACTAACTTTGTCTACCTTACTGTGCTTGCATTGTTCTGCTGCCAGTTAAAAATCGAATTTAACAAATTTAGGTGTGTGCTCATCTTGCACTGTTCTGCTGCCAGTTAAAAATCGAATGCAGGTGTGAGCACTCATCTTGCATTGTTCTGCTGCCAGATAAAAAAAAATGGAAAATGGAATTTAGGTGTGTGCTCATCTTGCATTGTTCCTCTAACAGTTAAAAAATCGAATCTAGGTGTGTGCTCATCTTGCTTTGTTCTTCTCCTAGCTAAATACTGAATTTAAGTGTGTGCTCATCTTGCATTGTTTTGCTGCTAGCTAAATACCGTTTTAGGTGTGTGCTCATCTTGCATTGTTTCTGCTGTCAGTTAAAAAATCTAATTTAGGTCTGTGCTCATCTTGCATTGTTCTTTTGCCAGTTAAAAAAGTGAATTTAGGTGTGTGCTATTCGTACATGTTTCTGCTACTAGCTAAAAATCAATTTAGGTGTCAATGTGCTCATCCCACATTTTCTTGGGACTGTGCTGACTGGTTATTTCCCTTGGCCTCTGTTCTGGTCTGTTTTCTGTTCCCTCACCCCTTCAGATCCCTTTGTTTCTTCCCAGTCCTGTTGCATATCCTTGTGCACCTGCTCCCTCCTTCACTACTTCCTCCCACGGACCTCGGCTGCTCTGCCCGAGTTAAGTGTACCACACTCTGTGCCCCTCATAATGGCACTTTCTATCTCTCCTATCTTCTTTAACTGCTTCTCTATTTCCTATCCTTCACCTCTCACTAAGGCTGGCAGGAAGAAACCTAAGGAGTACACACTGGGCTCAAACCCAGGACTGCCTATCGCTGACACCTACGTCATTGCTTCCACCAGAGAGACTCTCACCGACATCCTCTTTGTTGTTCCCTCCCCAAACCTGTGGACTCTTCATATGATCGCTCTGCTCTCTCCTTACTCTTCCTCCAACTTTGATGGTGGAACCCACTAGGAGGTCCTTCTGGCCTCCTTCTCCACCTCCAGGATCATCATAAATGACTATCGAAATGGTACCATCCTGGTACAAGGGCCTCAACCCAACCTCTTACTTGTTGATAGGCTTCTTCCTCGCCTTATCAACTTTCAACTTTCCTCCACATGGGCTGCCTTGCCAGCTATGCACACCTTGGCTACCGTACCTCTTACTAACCTCACTGCCTCTCTCACAACTGCTCCCCTGTAGCTTGCAACTGTACAGGCTCATTTGCCTACATGCACTGCTCTAACAACCTCGTCAGCCTCCACCACTCTGGTGCCCTTGCCGCCCAATGCCGCTGCTTCTGGGGCTCCCTTTAGCCCCTCCTACACTAGCTCCCTTGCCATCTACTACTGTCCTGGCTCCCTTGCCTACACTTCCCTCACCGACATCCTTGTCAGCCTAGGCTCCTCTATCCCTTCCTACCTCTATCTCTCAGGCACTCTCGCCACTTACTGGAAGAACCACTATCCCCTGTACCTCCCTCTTAAGTCTTTCAAAAACAGCAATCTGCTCCACGTTGCCAGGCTCAACTCTCGCTCGGCTGTCAAGCACTCCTCTAATATCTGTCACCTCTTGAACTCCTGGATCTCGATGTCCTTGTCCTTACTGAGACATGGTTCAAGGACAGCTCTGTCACAGATTTTGACACACTTTTCCCTGAAGGCTACAAGATCCTCTCTGTTCCTAGGCCTAACAGACCAGGAGAGGAAGTAGCCCTGATCTTTCCCGAGTGGATCCCTGTTTCCATCATTCCCACTCATGTCTACTCTTCATTTGAATGTCTGGTCTGCAGGCTCTCTATCTTCTGTCTCCTCTCTTACTCTGACCACGTTCTATTGGTTGCCGGGCCAGTCCACCCTCTTCCTCTCTGAATAGGCTGACCTGGCCTCCTCTCTCCTTTCTTCCTCCGCCCAACTGCTCCTGCTGAGGGATCTTAACATCCATCTTGATTCTCCCGACTCTTCAGGTTCTTTCTGCAACCTATGCGTCTCCCTTTCTTTCTCCATTCTTCCTTCTGGCCCCACGCACACCGCTGCCCACACCTTAGATGTTCTCATCTCTGCAGACATCCCTCACACTACCTCACTCTCCTGGACTGATCATTCTCTTCTCTCCTCCCACATGAAGCTCTCTTCTCCTCTAGCACTGGCACGCCCTTCCCTGCCTCCTGCCTTCAAGGTTACACAACCCATGTCGGGTGACAGTGGCTGCCTTTGCCTCCACCTACTATCCTCCTCCTACTCCTGTAGCTGACTCCCAAACGAAAGTGCAGAGCAGTGGAACGGAAATGGGGATCTTCAGGTGCACCATCTGACAAACTGGTCTGCTGCCTTCGTCAAAGGCAATATAGACTCTGCATCCGCTCCAAGAAGAGTGTCTATATTCAAGCCTGCATCTCAGGGGCATATAAAAACACGGCTGAACTCTTCAAAGTCTGAAAGGAACTGGCCAATCCTACTGCAGCCTCTTCCTCTACTGCACCCACCCATGCCCTTTGCTCGGCCCTGGCTGCACACTTCACTGCCAAAACACAGGACATCCTGTCCTCTCTCTCCCACGCATATTCGCCGGCACCCACATCTCTTGGACCCCCCTTTGGGCACTACCCCCTTCTCTCCTCCCTCTCCCTTGTCACACCTGAGGAGGTCTCCAGACAAGTAAGGTCCCTGAAAGCCTCCTCCAAACAGGTTGACCCATGCCCTCCTAAAACCATCAAGGACAACATTGATTCTCTTGCTCCAGCCTTGGCCGTCCTCTGCAACCTCTCTTTCACGACTGGAATCTTCCCCACTTCTCTCAAGCACTCTCTTGTGCGCACTCTGCTCAAAAAACCCTCTGCTGACCCTTCTATCCCGGCAAACTATCGCCTGATCTCGATCACTCCTTTCATGGGCAAACTCTTTCAGAGAGAGCTAATTTCTCTGCTTAACCTCCGCACTGAATCTGTTGGTTGGCCCCATGCTCATCATTCTGGCTTCAGAGCACCCAGAGGCACGGAAATTGCTCTTCTGAACACCCATGAAGACCTGCTCTCAAATTCTGACTCCTTCTGTCCTCATTCTTCTCAAACTCTCTTCTGCCTTCGACACAGTAAACCACGACATCCTGATCTCCTGTCTCCGTGATACCCTGGGCATCTCAAATCTGGCCCTGGCGTGGCTTGCCTCTTTGCTCTCTGATCGTCCTTCCCATGTGGGACTTGGGTCCTTTCTCTCCTCTATCACTCTCTCTACTTGTAGTGTCCCCCAGGAATCTAACCTATCCCCTTGGTTCTTCAATGTCTACATGGCCCCTTTTGCGCACAGGATCTCTACCTTCAACCCTAAATTTCAGTGCTATGAAGATGACATACAGCTCTCAATGTCATTTGAAGAATTATCTTCTAAAACAGGTATTTCTGCAAAAATAGTCATAACGGATTGCCTATTGAGATCATACATAGGGAATGGATGCGAGTGACATTGTAAAATTAGATGGGAGAGCTTGTGGTTTGCTTGCGACGGCCTAGTGGTTTGCTTCAAGTCTTGGACTGGTTAATACACTGGTCGAGACCAATGCCTTTTATTATTTCAGGGCATTGGTTCATCCCTCATTATTTGACTATCTCTTGATGTAAACACCTCCTGCTGTTTCGGTCGTGAAAAGAAACGGTGTAAGGATTGTGCAATCTCCTCCCTCCACCCCTCGAGTGTCATCTGGTTGTCTAGTTTAAAGCCGATAGGTTCATCTGGGACTATTTCTTTTGTCTGAACCACAAGCTGCAAATCTACCTGGATGGGTAGAAGGCCTGTAAAAGGATCAACTGATGCTCATTTAGCCTCCACGTTGACCTGTGGAGTCGGCAAGGACTCTGTTGCTCACTCAGGTGAACTAGTGCATCCAAGGGCTCATATGTCAAGTCATGGACCTGGTACCCATCCCGAGGGAGCTGTACTGTCTTCTGAAAGTGGGCCTTACGATACTTCTTAGCAATTGCTACTCATGCTATCCCCGCCGCCGTTTTGGGCAAAGTTAGATTTTGTATAAAATTGACGCGAGCCAGTGATTTTATTACCCACGCACAATTTGATTTGGGATTTTTTTGTTGGGTGATTAGCAAGGGCTGTTTTCACTTTGGTATCAAATATGTTACAGTTTGGAGCTGGGGTTATATCGTCATTCGCCTTAAGCGACTTGCTTTCTACATTATTCATGGCAGAGTCGCCTTTGTTAGCAACAAAGTGTTCAATATGTTTCAGTTTTACCTTTTTCTTTTCATAAACAAGGTTGGACAAGTTGACAGGTCGATTCTGTGACATTAATTGCATTAGGTATGGGAGATTTGGAAATGCTTCCCTTATTCAAAACAGGGTCTTTTGAGTGTTCTTGTTTATTCTGTTTCTCGGATTGTACAAACTTAGTTTGCCGGGCAGGCGAACAATCTTTCAGAAGAACTTCCTCTACAGTAACGTTCGCCGCTGGTTGCATACAATGTTCATCAAAAGATTTTTCTTCAAACCGTATCAATTTGTCACAGCTAAAACAATGATTTGGCCCCGTTTTATTCCCGTGTACTAATTGCGTTAAAAGGGTATGTTGTACATTTAATTTATTATCAAGAATCTCGTATAATCTAGTAAGGGAGAAAAGGGCTGCATTCGTGGACGTGAAGGACGTATCCAGCCCCACTAAATATTCCATAATAGTTGCCTGGGGTATAGCTATTGGTGACCTATTGCCATTTTGAGCCTTGGGGTCGGCTGGGTGTAAGAAATGGATAAGGCAGAGGAATTCATGGCTGTACGCGAAAACATCACCGAGGAATGAGATAGATCTCGTACCTGAGGAATCGCATCAGAATTTTGTAAAACTGCAGGATGCACTTCCTCGTACATTTCATTCACTTTGCGGCCTGACATTTTGTCAAATTCACAATCTACGATGTTTGGGACAGAAACAGCCACACTCTGTAGTCTCTGCGATCGAGAGCCGACAAAATCATTTAGGCGGGAGACCCCACTCGAGGGTTGGGCATTAGACTTAAGTTCCTCAGCAGCCCGGACGGGCAAAGCCTCCGGTTGCAGAGGTGTAAGTAATAATGCCCCTGCTTGAACTAACGAGTCGGGCGGTGTGTGAGTAAATCCACTCTCTCGCCGCTCGCTCTAGTTCCTATGGAAGTCTCTGCGGCCCCACTTGACACCGCCGATAGTATTTGAGTACAAGAGTTTTAGTAGCCGGGGCACAACATTTACGGATGTCAGCTGTAGGTGAAAATGAACGAGGATTTAAACAGCCCTGCTGCTGTGCGAAAGATGAGTAATGCGCGTGGTTAACTCGGGGGTTACCAGCACGGCAGCAACATGAGCCGCTATTTCATTAAGAGCCGGCATGGCAGTTGTAAGAGAAAACAGCATCAACTAACAATAATAAAAATACACCAAAGGCCACGATTCAGAGTAAATATCACCGCGTTTCGTTAGCATACGAAGAACAATGATAACAGAAACAATACAAAAGAAATAGTGAAAAAATATAACTCAGCAGAAATAAGTTTATAAAAAATAAAATAAAAATCACCAAAAATTCAACTCAATACCACTCTAAAATGCACTTGCCCAAAATGCCTGCACCTGCTGGTTTTATGGTATTCTGGGAAAGGGGGTGGGGCTAGCAGGTGAGTAAATCTAAAACAAGGGAAAACAAAACAGAATGAAGATATAATAATTTAGAAGGTTATTAAGTTTGAGAGTTGCTATAAATGTCCTTTAAATATCTTATTTATCATCCATACCTCCACAGCCGACAGCACTTGTAAAATGCACTTGCCCAAAATGCCTGCACCTGCTGGTTTTATGGAATTCTGGGAAAGGGGGTGGGGCTAGCAGGTGAGTAAATCAAGTAGGTATATTCTTGGAAGTAGAAAGGATCGGTCCACAGCCCAAACCCTCCACAGCCGACAGCACTTGGAAAATGCACTTGCCCAAAATGCCTGCACCTGCTGGTTTTATGGAATTCTGGGAAAGGGGGTGGGGCTAGCAGGTGAGTAAATCAAGTAGGTATATTCTTGGAAGTAGAAAGGATCGGTCCACAGCCCAAACCCTCCACAGCCGACAGCACTTGGAAAATGCACTTGCACAAAATACTGAAGACAGTATCTCTTCAACTGTTTTATCACTATGTACTCTATTAATATCATAACCCTGAGTGAAATATGGTCAGACATCATTTACATGTAAAATCTGAAACAAAAGGTCATGAAATAAAAGTGACAAAGGTTTGGCCTGCTCCTGCTTAGATGCATAAGGCATGGCGTTGTAAGCTGCACATATGAAGGAGGCAGTGCCAACGAAACTGTCATCTGGTCTGGGAATGGCAGCACTGCAAGTGTACCAAATAAAGGGATGGAAACCAATGGAGCCAGGATCCTGGCATGGACAATCAGTATTTTAGGTGGAGCCAGAGGATCCTAAACAATTGCTCTGAAAGGCACCTGACCAGCAGAACTGTTAAACAAAGAAGGCAGAGACTGTGAGTAGGAGTCACAAAATGAGCCGGGCAATTACCCTAAAACATCTGTATAATGGCTTGTCTTGCCTCCTCCATATTTGCAGGAGTTCAAATCGTAGTAAAGAGTAATTGTTGGTTATGGCTCATTAGAAGAAGACAGAGTCTTAGGTACCCAAAGTTTGCCAAGATGGCAGAGGTCGGGCTATACAAGACCATTTTGTATTATATTACCAGAGGTTGGGATGCCACCTTGACAAAGCACGAACAGTGCTTGGATGAAGAAGCTGTGCTATCAACTTTGCACTACATCTTTTCGTTTTTTACCATCTTTTTGAGGAAGATGGAGTGGAGACTGATCTAGGTCCAACGTCCGGGTCAGAGAAAGATGCCTGGTTGAGGGAATCTGTAGTAAAAGGGACAAACCAAGGCTCTCCCACATGATGTCAATGCTGACGGAAACAGAAAGGTACAGGTAGCAAGTAGATACACAGTTCAAAGACTAAAAGTAGTCAAGAACAGGGTGAAAGCGGTTACGCTTACCCTGGGGAAAGCTGTTGTAGTTCGTTCCCCTTTGATAGAGTGTTTGAGACCTTCAAGCACAGACCCACATTGCACCAGGTAACAGTGTCTGATGTACTGCACGTTTCACTGCAAAATTCATTTTTTCTTCACTAACTTACACTTGTCCTTTGCCCCCCAAATACCCCAACCAATACTACTTTGGCAATATACGGCTTAGTTCCTTCAAGCAGAACAGCACCACTTATAAATGTATTTTTATTGCAAGGTAGACCACAAGAAAGAGCATCTACACAAGAAGAGAGGGTGTCCACCGTTGAGGACGGACTGTCCACACTGTCCTCAAAGCTTGGCACATCAGGAAGACCTTGTAGACTGTCTGATAACAAGATGACTTAGAAAACAGGTCCCACAGGAATAATATTAGTATCACAGGAGTGGCTGACAAATGTAATACAGGCTTGATTGAACTGTTTGTGGAACTACTCCTGAAGGATCTGCTGGACTGTTAGGGAGAATTCTCTTATAAGGCTAATTTCCCAAACCTAGTGAGTCCCCCAGCAGCTTTGCTGGATTTTTTGGGTTTGTTTTTTTCTCCTGCTAAGAGTGAGACTCTTTTACTCCCACTCTTAGGCATGATTTGAGGTATGTCTCTGACTATTTGTGTGATTTTGGGCTATGGGGTCTTTTACTCCATAGGGTATCATCTGTTTTTTGTGTATGTGTTACACAGCACCCTCAGTGCAGTAACACAGGGGTGTCATAGTGACCCCCAAACAGACTCCATACCCTGGGACTGACTACTGTCTCTCAGGGCATGTAAAGTCACCATTGACTTTACTAGTCTTAAATTGTGAACAGAACCAGTACAAACCATCATATTGTGGAAGTACTTGAAGGGGTTAATTATGTTGCCTCGCGGTCTGTTTTCAAGGGGGCACTGTCCAGTCCCCCCTTGTCGAGTTTCTGGCTGGTGGCAGTGGTTACCATGCAAAATATTCCACCGGAATATTCTCTATGGGATTTTCCCATTGATTTTAAACACACCACTTTTTGGTGCAATGTTAAAGATACTGCCGGTTTATTTATTTAATATTAAATCAACGGTTGAGTCTTTTTGCCAGAACTCTTTTCTAAAATGGCGTTCGTGTCCATCTCTGTAACTCTGACCAAGGTCGAGCCCTTTGTTCCAATTTTTGGCAGGCTTCTCCACAGAAGTGTATGGCCCATAGAACCTGCCCCTTCTGGACTTCCTGGTCCTTATCACGCCGGGGCTTGTATTCTTTGTTACTCCCAACATGGCCGTAACAAGCGACTTGCCTCGCGCCAGCTTACACATCGAACACGGCACGTCCTATAAATTGGCCACGCCCCCACAGCCCCGCGCGTCTCAACGCTATCATTAGGTAGTGACTTGACGTGTGTGTGCTGTTCAGCGATTCCACTGTCCAAGATCCTGGTTCCTTCTTCCTTCCTTTTCCCCTTCCCTCTTTTCAGCTCCTGGAATCCCCATTCTTAGCGACCGCTACCTACTTTCCTGGACATCCTGGAACAGCGGCCTTCCCGGAACTCTGAACGCACTCTGCAGCCGGACGAGACTCGAGCGAGTCTATACAAGACCCGATCCGTCCACAAGAGGAATCCTCCCGTGGAACAGACCAAGAAGCGATCTCAGGTGAGACGGGGAGAGATTTATGACAAGAAGCCCTCCAAATGGTGCCACTCTGTCTGGGTTCCACAGGATGGGTGGGGAGAGGAATTGGCACCCTGGACTGCGTTGCCTTAACAACTCAAGTCGCACTCTGTTCTGATTGGATCAGTGTCAGCTAGGCTGTTGAATGGGGTTTTTTCTGCATAAAAGCAGGGCCTTTGGGGCTGGAACTTCAGAAGGCGCCACAGGACCTAAGAATCAAAGAGGGAAGAAGCTGAGTCATCTGCAATGACAACACCACCGGTGAAGCCCTGCTGCAACAAACTCACCACTTTCCCAACGACAAGAGAAGATCTTCTGCTGGACGAGTCTTCTTCCTCTGAGCTGGTGGGACCAACCTGTTCGCCCCGTTCACCTTCCAAAGACGTCTCTTGGTCGAATCGCCCGTGCCAAGCACCCCGGCGGCCGGATAGCCAAGCTTCACCACTTTGACTGTGAATAAAAGTAACGCACCTTTTACCGCCGAACTCCGCGGCTGGTTTCATCCCTGTGCAGTGCAACGACTCCACGTTTCCTCCTCGACGAGATCCTCTCTTCCCCTGGTCGAAACAACGAACTGCAACCACTGCCAGGAACAACTGCCACTGCTGGAGCTTCCTCTCTATTTACGGTACTGTGTCCTGCCTGGCCTCCCTTTTTTCAGTTTGCCCAAGGTGACCCTTAAATCCTTGGCTTTCCAACTGGGTTGGCCCCAGACCTTCTAACTTTACCTTCTTGAATCGCCCCAACCTCTTCTGAACATTCTGCAAAGACTTTTAGTGCATTTTAAACCATGTGATCCTGGGCACATTTCGCTTTGCTCCATTTAAAGTGGCCCTGGCCTATGAACTTTGGTTCTACAGTATATACTGCCTTTATTCCCTTGCTGAGAACTCCTAAAAGTGTTGGGACCTGTTTTATTTCTATGCACTGCCTTTTTCTCTCCCTTTAACTGAACTATTGGAGTGCCATCAGGTTACGCGTTCACATCTGTTTTAACAAATCGTGGTGTTTTAACTCTGATGTGTCTGATAGTTATCAAGGAAGGTGTGTATACTTTACCTGACTGTGTTTTAACTTGCTTCTGATTTAGAGTGCTAGTATATTGCCTAAAGTGTGTTTTAAATAAATAATTATATACTTTTTATAACAAAGCTCTGGTCAGTGTTTGTTTGCTATACTGTGTTTTTAGCCCTATTGTGTATACTCTATATACTGCCTTACTCTTCTTGAGAGAAGTCTGACTGCTCAGCCACAGCTACCAGGTAAATCTGGGTGGTGCAGACTGCTACCAATTGGGTTTACTCCTTACTCCTGTAGTCTTAATCTTTTTGCAGTGTTCCCCAAGGGAACTGCACAGGATTCTGCCTAACATGGACCATAACAATTCTCAACATCCTTTCTCATCAAGCCGGTTCATGGTGTCACAAACAGAAGGCCAGTGCCTGGCACTTCCCCCAAGACTGATAATTGTACACCTTTTGAACTACCGGGACAGGGATCTCATTTTGAAACTGTCCCGGTATCAAGGTCAGCTGAACCATGGAAGTGACATTATTCACATATTTCTGCATTTCTCTACTAAGGTCCAGGCCTCCAGAAGGTCCTTCGCTGAGACAAGCAAGCATTGAGAAAAAAGGACATTAAATACTCCATACTGTTCCCTGCTAAACTGTGTGTGGAACATAATGGGAAAACCCTATTTTTCCTCCCAAGATGACGCCAGAGAATTTGTTGATTCATTACCACATGCCATGCTTAGCTCCCATGGCCCGCTCCATACAGTCATGGTGTACCTGCATGGCTTCCCTGTCTCATCCCTTATCCCCCAGTGTGAGCTGGGGGAATAGGAGAATAAGGTCCTTTATTTTACACCATTGGTCAGGTTGGAATCTGTGAATAGTTGTACTTGGCAGGTTAGAGCTACCTCCTCAATGAAATACAGCTACAGAAGGGTTGTTCCAAGGGGCAGGATATATTTACTGGCATTTGTCGGTTGCTAGCCAGGGTGGGATTATGGGTATGTTATTTGAAATGCAAAGTGTTTAGGTTTATTGTTTGTATTGTTAGATTTGACAGCATGTTGCTATTTTCTGGTATGATACGAGGAAGATATACACAACTCTAGTGGAATGTAATACTGGAACTGAGGTTTTTAGAGTCTAGAGGATCAATGGTTATATTTCATAAATCTCAATCCAATCGCACGATGGTGCACCTTTCGGGTGAGATTAAATTGCAGTAGCACCCCAGGGAGGGACTCTGCAGCAATGGATTCTTTATCATTCAGCTGCCTATTGTGGTTTTGGTGCCTTTTTCTCAGTGCCAAAGAAGAACAAACAGCTCCGGTTGGAAGTTACATGATCCCTCTGTCCTGGACTCTGGTGAGGGGACTCTGGATGAAGATTTCCTGCTTCTGTAGGGTCCTCTGGATGCCCACAAAGTTTTGGACGGATTCACACTTACGAAGACAATGCACTCGATGATGGTCAGGGGTCCCCGGGCATTGGTATTCTGTCGTCTCGGAATGTCACAGCATGTTGGGATTGCGCCAAAATGAAGCTTGTCCTAAGGCTAGTTGGTCCAACCAGCCCAAGTGAGGAAGTCCTCCCTTGCAGGTCTTCCCAGTCGGAAAGAAAATGAGGTCAGCACATCTGCAGGGCTTCACTGGGCACTTTGCGGTCTACGGGGGTGCACGTCTTCATCGGATGTTTTCCTCCAGTGGTCGACTCTGCCTCTAGTCCCAAAAACCTTGCCTTTTAAGCAAATTGCCATTCATTCACAGTCCTAGGCTGTCAATCACCCAGTAGGGTGGCTGTCCTCCCAGACAGCCAGCCGGCCAATTAGAACTCATTTTACTCAGGCACACAGAGACAAAGAACAGGGAAGTTTCGGGACCCTCCCTCACTTCTAGCCTTTCCAGAAACACTGGTTTCTGGGCAGGTTTCAGGGCTAGAGCCTGCCAAAGGCAAAATGCACAAAGGACTCAAACCCGATTCAAACAAAGAGTAAAAGCCCAGAAGGAACTAACTGACAAGAAATGGAGAAAAAAGAAGACGGGCCATTTTGGAAAAATTGTCACCCTTGAGTGCTGTACTGCAGCTGAGAAATCAGCCTGCAGATACATGGCACAAGGTAGTCAAAAAGAAACCACTGCCACCAGCCATTCAAGTTAGTTAGTGTAACACAATGTTACGTGAGAAGTGGAATAAGGAGTTACTATGTAACCCCCCAGCACCCCACAAAGTGTGGTGTGTGTTGGACCCACAAAATAGAAGGTAAGACAGGAGTCATCTTACTATTCTTGGGAACAGTAGTTCACCCAAAAAAATGTAGTTAAACATTAAGAGAAGTCCAAGGGACTTCCCAGTGGCACTGCACAAACAGCAATGTGTGTCACAATGCAAAAAGCAGATGCTTATCGAGTTTACCAGACTCCATTAAACAGTAAGAAACACACAAATCCTTGTCAGAAAAACCACATGAGGGGGCGCTGTTGAGCAGCCGACAAAATGGCTGCCTAGCTTTTCAGCTCCGTGTGCTGCCGCTTTGCATCTGCTTCCATCTGCGGTTTGCTACTCTACCCCGTCTCCAGATTTGGCTCCTACACTGCTGACACTAGGGGCCACCTGCCTGTGAAATTTGGCCCCGAATCGGACCTTTTAACCCTGTATTCGGCCGCCGGTGCTGCCCCCGCGTGTGGCCGAACTACGCCCTCGCGCTCCCGGGGAACGGCGCGGGCGGCGGCGCCAATAGACATCCGTGGCAGCTGACGGCCCAGCGGTTCATCCCTCGCTCGGCTCTCTATCTTACCCCCGCGCCCGGCTGCCCTGTGGCCGGGACCGGGCCTGATACGCGGGGGCCGCCTGTGCTGCCTACGCCGACGCACCTGGACGGATTCAGCGCAGAAATCCGCCGCCTGACATCTGGTACTCCTGGCGGCCGACCGCGGCTCCTGCGCCGCCCTTGCCTGGCTCTACCCCTGCTGCCTCTGAGACATTGCGGCACACCCCGAAGACAACGCTCCCTCCGCGCATACCGGCCCGGAGGCCTCTCCGGCCGCCTCGGCGGACAGGGCCATTGGCTGCGTGTGATGAGACTCTGCTGAAGACGCCACTATCCTGATCCTGCTTACGGATGTGAGCCGAGCCTGAGGTGAGGGGTTGGGGAGGCCGTTGTGTGCCGTATTTTTCTGCAAACCCCCCTGGATCAATCTGACTGCTGCCCTAAGATCCGCGCTGTGCCCCAGTAGGGCGAACCCCTTTGGCCGCCACCCCGGCACCTGAATTTCTGGCTCAGGGACATTTATTATCCTCACGGCTCTGTGGGCCGTTGCTACGCCACCAACAAGAGTGCAGCCTTTTCCATCTGGTCACTGCACCGCCCCGCTTCAGGGTACACGATACCCACACGAGTCCAACCACTTTGAATACTCTATACCACACGCCACACACGATGTCCAATAGGTCCAGGAACACTGGTAAGACAGGGGCCATGGACAAATTTGCGAAAGCCGCCCCGAGGCCCGATTCGGCCCATACATCTTGCGACCAGATCGAAGTACCACTCCCCGCAGAAGGCCCCCCAGCGGACCTGACGGTCATCATGGAATCAATGGCTAGAAATTTTGCAGCTTTCCATGAGAAGCTAGATGACATCAATGCAAATGTGGCCTCTCTCAGGACCAAACTAGACCAACAAGGGACGCGAATCACCGAAACTGAAAACAGGATCAGTTCCAATGAGGACAATATAACCACACTGCAGAACACGGTATCCACCCTTGTCTCGGACATGAAACTGGTGAAGGCCAAATGTGATGACCTCGAATCTAGATCACGGAGGAACAATATACGCATTATTGGAGTCCCGGAAAATGCGCTGAAGGGTCGACTTGAACTGGCTGTTGAGAACCTTTTGAAAGACCTGTTGGGCAACCCGGATAAGTCCCCCTTCTTCACCATCGAAAGGGCCCATAGGGCACTGGCCCCACGTCCCAAACCGGGAGATTTTCCGAGGCCCATTGTTGCTAAAATTCTGAGTTTTAGAGACCGGGATCAAATCCTCCGCCTCGCGCGGGAGAAGGGTGAGCTCAGATTGGACTCGCAGGTGATCCGAATCTTCCCTGACTTCTCAATCGCAGTTCAGCAGGAGCGTCGCCAATTTCTTGGAGTCAAGAAACTGCTCAGGGAAAGAAGCGTTCCATACGCCATCCTATTTCCTGCCCGTCTAAAGTTCACATTTAACAGCAAACTTTACTTCTTTACGGTGCCCTCGGAGGCGGTGAAATTCATAGAGGCACACATTCCCCCACATCCGTCTGCTGTGGATGTGGGGGAGAATGACTGAACCTGGTCCGAAACTTGTTCTTCTTGATCGTCGTTTGCTCATGCGGGCTAGCGGCTCCACTATCCATCGGCCTCCCCCACAACTACCTTGCTGTTATATTTTCCATGCCCTCCGAGCTGTACTCACTGTACCTAAACCTTCAGATACGCACTGTCAATTTTTCATGTTGTTGAACCACTCATCGTGATTATGCTAACTTCCTGTCTTCGTTGAATGTTGCGTTTCTCTGTTTTATACTGGGGCCGACACGGCTGCATACAGATGTTGCGACAGGCATTACTAAACCGCGAACACTGTTTAATTTCTTACGGACACCCTTGGGTCCCAAGCGTGCTAGCACACGGCAATAGCGCACCCCACTGCGATTGCACTGCATCTTATACTTTTGTTTTGGTTCTGCCCCTGTTGGGCTCTTGCACAGGCCGGATCATGTTGGGGCCGATCCGACTGTGCGCTGTTTGGGGTGGGTGGGGGGTACACTGCTAATCTTGGGTTGGTGGTGAGGGTGGGGGGGGAATACTGGGTGTTTTCTATAAAGGCACACGAGGTTGCATGGGGCGAGCACTAATGGGCCGTGATCGCGAGTTTAACTTCAAGCTTAGGGACACACACTATTGTTGGATCCTAGATGTTCATTGAGAATACGTGTTACATAATGGTGTCTCAGTTGCTGCGATGGCTACCGTCATAATGTCATGGAATGTTCGTGGGGTAAGCAATCACACCAAGGCGCGTAAAATCATGGCTTATGCCAACAGACATAGCTGCAAAATACTGCTCCTACAGGAGACACACTCCAATGGCCACATTCCTAGAACCATGGCCCCAGCTTGGGGACCTGCTAGATTTTTTACCTCCTACTCCACTCAATCAAGGGGGGTTCTAACCATGATTCATAAATCCATTAAGTTTACATTGCACAAAAATTACACTGACCCCGAGGGACGTTATGTAATACTACACTGTACCTTGGCCAACAAAGAATATCTACTTGTCAACACCTATTGCCCCAATGTGGACTCTCCCGATTTTTTTGACAAGATCACCACCATACTGCTGGGATATGTGGGCACACCGATCCTTTGGGGGGGAGATTTAAACCTTATCCTTGATACGGCCCTAGATAGAACTGGTACCACTTCCCGGCCTTTGTCCAGTGCTGCACGCAGACTGCACTCTCACATTAAGACCCTTGACATCTGCGATGCCTGGAGAATGCTACATCCCCATCTAAGGGATTACACTTATTACTCATCAGCGCACGATAGCTCCTCTAGGATAGACCTCTTTTTTGTCTCCAAAGGTGTCATGGGAGGGGTTGTCGACTCCCAGATCCTACCTCGCACGCTGTCTGATCATGCCCCAATTACACTCTTGGCTAGACTGGGGATACCTGTTCCGACGTTTAGCACCTGGCGTTTCAAATCTGATGCTCTACGAGATGTTGTATTCAAGGCTGAAATACTTGCTGACATTCTGTCTTTCTTCGAATTAAACACTCTCCGAGACACTTCTGCTGCAGTAAGATGGGACGCCTTCAAGGTATATATAAGGGGAATGTCCATCTCCCGGGAGGCTGGGGTGTTGAAATCAATTAGAACAGCATTGGGCCGGTCTGAAAGCAAACTGAAGCAACTGGAACTGCAAGGTGCCTCGGGTGCCGACCATGCCACACTTGCCCAGATCTCCGATGAACTTCAGGCATTCAACAAACTCGCCGTCAGCGAAATACAATTCCTTGGCCGCCCTCAAGCAGCCAGGAAATATGGTGAGGGAGATAGGCCCGGGAAAACGTTAGCAACACTAATCAAATGGGAATCTGGCCGAACGCAAATCACCTCTCTTAAAGATGAACAGGGAAATGTTCAGTGGGCTGACCAGCAAATCCTAAACACATTCACCGAGTTCTACAGGTCCCTCTACTCTCAGCCTGCTGAGCACACTGAACAACATATGCGAGAACTCCTCGACCGGATCCCCACCACAGAGATCTCCTCCACCACTCGAGATGAACTAGATTCCCCAATTACACTTGATGAGGTAGTGACAGCCATCTCCGACCTACCCAAGGGCAAAGCCCCGGGGCCTGACGGCTTAACCGCCGATTTCTACCGGGAACACGTTTCCATACTCGCCCCAAGCTACTTGAGGTCTGGGATGAATCGCTCCGAGTCTCTATCCTCCCCCTTTCCATGCGCGAGGCAGCCATCACAGTGCTGCTCAAGCCTGACAAACCGGACGATGAATGTGGGTCCTATAGACCCCTCTCCCTTATGAACCTCGACACAAAGATCTTCGCAAAAATTATAGCGAACCGATTTCTGCCCATTATGACATACTTGGTCCATGAGGACCAGGCCGGCTTTGTACCTGGTAGGTCCACCTCCCATAACATCAGAAGACTATTTAACGTAATGTCCCGCATCGACCAGGATGTGCAGGCGGTGGCGGTCACACTAGACGCCCAAAAGGCCTTTGATATGGTCTCCTGGAGATACACCTGGCTGGTGCTGGAGACTATGGGCATTGGACCGAACATGATTAGGTTCCTCAAATTGCTATACACCTCTCCCGTGGCGCGGGTTAGAACCAATACACTAACATCTGACCTTTTTACACTCTTTAGAGGTACCCGACAGGGATGCCCTTTTTCTCCAATACTGTTCGCTTTAGCAATAGAACCAATGGCAGATTATGTCCGTGCACATCACGCCCGCAAGGGAATAAGATTGAAAGACAGCCCCGAAATCATATCTCTATACGCGGACGACGTTTTGTTATATATCAGAGACCCAGCAACACACCTGGACTCAATACTGAGGGATATCACCCGCATTGGCACTCACTCCGGCTTCACTATTAATTATTCCAAATCGGAGATCTTCCCGCTCACTAAATCTACCCAGCAACCCGTCTCTGAATACCCCCTCCGCTGGTCACCGAATGGTGTTAGATATCTGGGCGTACACATATCCTTAGCTAAATCCACCCTCCTTGCTGATAATTACGTTGCTGTATCACGAATAGTTCAGACCAAAGCCCTCCGGTGGCGTTCCCTCCCACTATCCATTGCTGGACGGCTCTCCCTAATTAAAATGATTCTGCTCCCCAAACTTCTCTACACGTTTAGCAACGTACCCGTATGGCCTGGGAAGGCCTATTTTTCCAGGCTACACACATTATTTGCGCAGTTCCTTTGGCACTCGGGCGCAGTACGTAAAAAGTGGATGGACATGACACTTCCATACAAGCTAGGGGGACTCACGGCTCCGGATCTATCACTTTACTGGCACGCAGCTCAGGCCCAACATGCTACTCACTGGTATCCTGGTACACCAGTGCGTCCCCATGTCAAACTGGAAAAACTGGCAACTGCTGGTACCGATCTAATGTCCATTATACTGCATCGTCAATACACACCCGACTCTCCCATTGACCCTCTCAATACGACTCTTTTAGCCTGGGCGCGCCTACTATTCCAGACGCCTGGAGCCTCCCCGTACTACAAGTGGCTTCCTGTGTGGGCCTTTCCCGGCCTGGAACCAACCCACGATGCAGCGCTGGCCCGACACTGGGGGATGCTGGGTTACCAGGCACTGACGGACTTCTATCCCGAAGGCAGGTTCATTGACCCCCTCTCTTGGAAACCGGGACATACCGGGACCGCCTTGGAAACCCTCCAATACTATAGATTACGGGCTGCGTTTCGCTCCAAATGGCCCACATTCCCGGATGAGCCCCCAGACAACCCGGCCATCGCATACATTGCCAATTCAGGTGGTGCCCGTGGAGTGGTCTCCTCACTCTACAAGATATTTCAGGCTGCTTCCCCTACTCCCACTTTCAGGGCACGAGATGAATGGGCCAGCGACCTGGGCCTGGAAATATCGGATGGGGCCTGGGAGGGTATGTGCCTACACACCCAAAGAGTCTCTCTCAATTTCCGTTTTCGCGCCATGCAGTACAAACTTCTAAATAGACTTTATTACACTCCGTATAGAACCTCGAGGTTCGCCCGTACTGCAGCGCACCCCTGCCCCCGCTGCGGGGCGACAGAGGCTGATCACCTACACATGTTCTGGTCGTGTAACAAACTGCTTGGATTCTGGGAGGGTATCCTAGAAACACTCTCTGCTATCACTGAAACGGTGGTAGACCCGGATCCGCTGGCCGTCCTGTTTGGTGCATGGGGGACCGATGACACTAGAAGTTCAGCTAGATTCCTTAATATTGGTTGTATGATAGCCAAGAAATGCATTCTTCAGAATTGGAAGAGTCCCTTCCCTCCATCCCACCGGAAGTGGCTCCATATGCTTACTTGGTCACGTAATTGTGAGGAAGAATTCATATCCATGCTCCCCTGCCACCTCTCGCCCCAAGAACATATGGATGGAATTCAACTCTTACCTTAACAATAGAAGCACGAACGCCTCCAGCTCCGGCTTCTCCCCCACTCCTTCCGTAACTACCCCTACTATATGAACATATACTTGTATAAATCTTATATGACCTATGCCTGACGTTGCTGTTACCATTGTACTATGCTTTATGTATCACTTCACCTTGTAACATGTGCCCATGCTTGAGGCCTTGCTGTTTGTACCATGTAACCTTCTGCCGCCAAAAATCAAATTTAAAAAAAAAAAAGAAAAACCACATGAGACAGTGAGGAAAAAGTCCCACTCACTCAGGAGTAAAGATTAAAAAGCCTTGAGTCCAGCAAAAGAGCTCAGAGTTTCTAAGGTTGAAGGGAATTGGCACAGTTATGAAAATTCTCCCCAACAGGCAGAGGCACAAAACTTGGGGGGCCCCTCTCCCTGTCACTGCTCTCACTATACAGCCCCTTGCAGCTCTGGTTAAGGACAGACATATACAACGTGGCATACAACTGTACTCCCATACACTTTTTATATCTCCATATGCAGACAATTTGACAATATTAAGAATACACAAATCAATTTGAAACCAATTCACTGAGGAAACCCCTGAATTACAGGGCAGGCTATGGTTTATGTGGCATGCCTCCAAGACTAGATATCTTGGGGCTTTACACAGAACCAGAGATACAAATCTCAAATGGAGAAACAGAGGTGCTGCTAGGGGGTGGCTGAGCGAGCTATAGCCAGGGGTCGTTTGGTTGTAGTCCCGGATAGAAGCTCAGGGCTAGCTATCCCCGACAGTCCCAACAATAGCTTAGTCCTGAATATTTTCCAGACCTAGCAACACCCCTGTGGAGAAATCTGCCACTCTCGCTGTCTGGGAGAATATTGCTTATCAAAACGGTGATACTGCCTAGATTTCTTTACCTATTCATAAATGTGGTGCTCGTTCTTCCTCAGTTATTTCTTAAGACACATTCTTTTGGAATGTATATGGTCCGGCGGGAAGGTCAGCGTCAGTTGTGATAAATGAACAGCTCCACTTATTCAAGGAAGCCTTGCCCTGCCAGACTGAGTGCTACGACCTTGCAGCTCAGGTGCAATTTCTATCGCAATGGTATTGACCAAACCCAGACAGATAACTAAACTGGCCAAGAAACCGTTATTCTCAATAACCTTTGCCTGCAACCTGGAGGTCAAGTGGCCTTCCCCTCCGCACAGATAGTCTTGTGCAATAAATGGGACGTTTGTGGCTGTACTGGGAACGGGTCTAAAGTTCTTTTGAAAGTATTGCACATTCTAAAGTATAGACAAATCTCCAGTGGAGACAACATTCCTCCCCCCAATTCATTGCATTTATCCATGGTTATAAATTGGTTATCTGGCAATACATCAGAGAACGTGGCTAAGCCTAACTTCTGCATGCATTGTATATATAACTTTGCACTGGTTAACGCAATCCCGAGAATACGTATAACAGGGAGTAGTGGTGAGAAATCAGGGGGATGCTCAGAGACAGCACACACAGACTGTGGGAACGCACCTCATCACAGCCGACCGTGGACGAGGTATGGAAATGCTGCTGTGAACAAATTAAATGCGTTTGCTTTCATAGCCATTCCAAACGCATGCATTTTACATTTCCGCACAAAATAGAACACACTCCAATGCAAGTGCATACATATTACCCTGAGACCTCTCCTAAGTTTGGGAGATGTGGAGTAGAATCGGCAAATTCTTTTGCACCTGGCCTGGAAATGTGAGCAGGTCTTCGAATTCTGGATCAAGGGGTTCCAAATCATTAGTGAAGTGGTCGGTGAGGATGTGGAGGGTTCACCTCTGACTGCTCTGCTGGACTACACTAGAACTATCCCATCCTATTCCAAAAGGCTTGCAGATGTATTATTTATTCCGGCTAAAAGTTGTGGTTCTAAATCTTGGGGAGAGGCCCCCTTCCTCAGAAACAAATATGGCATTCTGTTACGATCGATCTGGAGGAGACCTTCGGGAATATGGCACCCCCTTCGTCAAAGCCTAAAGACTTTTGGGGTCTATATAGAAAAAAATGTGATCAACCGAGACCTCCATCAAGAACCCAACGTACCTGATTTTACATCGTGGGACTTTTCATCGCCACCCTTTCATCGCCAAAAGCTCCTCTTTTTTTATTTTTTTTTATTTATGGGGGGGGCTTCACCCACCCAAACCGCCCCCCCCCCCCCCCATAAAAAAGTTTTTTAAAAAAAAGTTGTTGGCGATGAAAGGGTTGGCGATGATAAGTCCCACGATGTAAAATCATTCGACGAAATGCGTGTATACCACCAGTTGTGAACCCATGTTCATGATGTCTGGATGTCCACGCACCAGTTGTGGTTTGTAGGGCGATGCTGCCTCAGATTTGTTTTCATGTTGTTCTCTGATGTTTGCACTTCCTGGGTGCTCACCTTGTGCGCCTGTCCCATGATGTTATAACCTTTGTATTTTCTATATGCAATGGTGATAACATGCTGCTAATGTTGTTCAATAAAAAGATTTTAAAAAATGGATATATATATATATATATATTTTTATGAAGCAATTAATATCGCAGACTTTGCACATTCATAGCACTGAAAGGTTGTGTTAATATTACTCAACTCAATGGTACTCAGTCTATTGACCTTGCAGGCAGGACATGATATGTGGACCCTGCACAGATTCTAACCTATGACTTGCAAACTGCAATAGCAGTAAGCACTTAACCTGCTGAGCTAACTTAACAGATTAGTTTAAAAAACATATTATACAAAAAGGCATAACAAAGCTCAGAACAGTGGATCAGTCTCAAGGGACTAAAGATGCTCACAAAGACAAATTTAGAGCGCACTTTGATGATGCCCTCTCAGCCAGTGAGAAATCCTCTTTTTGCCAACCCCAGCAAGATTCGAAATGTTTGACTCTACACATATTTTTTAAGCAAGCACTTTAGTCTATCTAGAGTGCTCATATGACCTATTTTTCCTGCAAGGTCTGCTGACAATGACAGAGTTCCATGATGGAGGCTTGGTGATGGAACTGGGATGACCTTAGGGCCGGGTGCCACCATCTGCTCCATGATGTAGGCCCCAGAGGAAGTAGACTGAGGAGCTCCTACGACCACCACCAGTCACAGAGTAATACCTGAAGTAAAGGGCCCTACGAGCCGTGGATCCAACCCTTCAGACTTTCCAGGACTCGTAGATCTTAAAAGTTTCTGCAGCAGAGGGGACAAGAGAGGGGAATATCAAAGGTTCCATTGTCTAGCAGTCAGATTAGATACTATTATCCAAAGGCCCAGGCACCGACTCACCCACAGGGTTTCCTTGACATCCTAGGCGAGATCATGGAAAATCTATAACCACAAGACAAGAATGAGAAGGTGACGCCAAACTCCACGGTCCTCAATACCACATTATGCAAAGCCCCCCTGTCAATTCCCATGAAGACGGTATTGGTAATAAGCAGGAGTCTCTGGCCCATGAGGAGCTATATGTTTATAATGCAACCGCTGACCAACAGATACAATTAGTATGAACAGTCTTTGTTAAAGTGAAGAATTATTTGAATTGATGTATTGATTCCCAACCTGAGTGGCCGTATTGACACGTCAATGAGGATTTAGAGTCCTAGTTCAAGCAGAGACAATGTTGGTTCACCACACAGTCCTGTGCAACTGTCCTGCAAGCCTGACTTTCTCGGATTCACATACAGCAACTTTGCACAAGGAAGTGAGAACTTGAACGGATCCTTAGATGTCACTTCTCTGAGAGTGGGAGCCCATTCTGATGAGGCCAGTGAGGTGAGGCTGCTACCCGATAGTCCCCCTCGGGGTGGTACAGAGCGGGAGTATCCAATAGGGATAGAATCCCCCTCTGCAGACAAGTATAACAATCGCGCTATAACAACACCCACCCAACACCCTACACACTTCCTGACTCTGTACACCCTAACCCCTTTCCCATCATATTCATGTGTCTCTGTAAATCTGAAGACTTAACTACTGAGATGAGGAAGAGTAAGTACTACCTAAAGGAGAACTATTATACAGTTACTGAGATGATGAGGAGGTGCGGAACAATGAAGAGCACCAACAAGAACTTAAATGAGCAGTCTAGTCATCAGTGCTCATTCACAACAAAAAGGAACAAAGGGCTTACAATATTGTCGAGCCCTCCCAGGAGGAATGAGAAGTTCAGCTGTCCCAAGAGGAGCCGAGAGCAATGCAACAAGTCGGCATGGTAACGGAAAGCGGCTGTAGTCCAGGATGCCATCAGGAAGACCAGGGTGACCTAGTCAAAGGTGGGCGAAGCAGCAGAACGACCAGGGGCAAAGCGGAGACTGCACCGTGGAAGGTATACGCGAGAAGGGAACAGCGTCTGAAGGCACGGAGCCGCTGAAGAGAGAGAACCAGACGCAGAAGTGAACAAGGCGAACTGAAACCCCAGTGCAGACCGGCGACCACTGAAAAGAGCCCGAAAGGTACAGGGTTATACCGGCCAGCTGCTCGGGACACAAGATGGTCTTGGGACTCAGGAGGCAGTAACTCAATACTCAATAACCTTTCTCAATATGCCTACCTCTACTCTTCGCCCCCTGCAACTAATCCAGAACAGAAATGCAAGACCTATCATTGGCCTCAAGTCCAGGGACTATATCTCTCCAGCCCTGAAATCTCTCCACTGGCTCCTGGTTGCTTTAAGGATCAAGAAGTACAAGACCCTCTTCATCGTCCACAAAGCTTTCTGGGGCCAGGGTCCGCACTACATCCAACTCCCTCTTCCGAACTACCTTCTTTCTAGAGCCCTTCGCTCAGCTACCTCCAACTCTGAGGGTTAGACGCTTCTACAGGCAGAGAGTGGGGGAATATCTCTCTCCTCTGCAGGTGCCTCCCTCTGGAACTGCCTCCATGACCCCTCAGACTTGAGCCGCACCACCTGAAGTTCCGGAAGTAGCTCAAGACCCTCCTTTTCTGCTCTGCCTGCTTTCTCTCGCTCCCTTGCTATCTTACCTGTCTGCTGCACCGACTGGTTGCTTGGTTCCCTCAGAGTCTCACTGGATACTAGATTCCTCCACGTCCAGTCTTCTTTTCCACTGCCTCTTGGCCTACCACACACTTAGAGGCTGTAACTCCTCCACTTACTCTGAGTAATGCTGTCCTGATCGTACCCGCCTTCCTCTCCCCCTTGCACTTCTTCCTCTCCTTCCTCTTGCACTTCTATTGGTGCACCTGCACGATCCGAATGATACAAGGCCTAGTAGGATTGTTTGTCTTTTCCTCCCTATGTCTTCCCTCCCTTGTCTTGTTGAGTGTAGAAACACTTGTCTACAGGCATGTTATAAATACCATATCATATCATATATAATTAACGGGCAGGACAAAAACCCAGAGTGGAGACGAAAAAGAGGGGATACATGAGGGAAGGGTTTCCCAAACTGGGACAGTAACATATACCCCAATCTGTCACTTACTTTTGTATGGAAGGGAAGGTCTTCAAGACCCCCTCCCCTGCATTCTCATCAACTTACAGACTATGACTCGTCCAGCAGCCGCCCATGCGCCTGTGGCCAGGGATGCAGGATGGCTGCGGTTCGACACACATGGCTGCAACACTCAACCAGCAGCATGATACCAGACTCCATTTTGTGGTATGCTTAGACTCCATTTTGAACATAATAACTTAGGCCTCACAAACACAAGCCGTCTGCAGGGCTGCAGCTCTCCCCTCCTGACTGCGCATAGCGAGCCCGGCGCTTCCTTCGCCCTCCTCCCCTCGGCGTCCCTGCTGCAGGCGTGTTCTCACGGGAGACTAGGCGCAAACTAGTTACATGACAAACACTGTATCTTTCACCTTCCGCAGTCCATCATTGACCTGCAGTTGACCGGGCTGAAGCTGGGGTTTGAGAAAAACAAGCTATCTCCATAAAACTTGTCCTGTCCCCTCGCAGACCCCACATTTCTGACATATGCTGTGGATAACCCCCAACCCTGTTACCAGTTAGAAGTGCCAGACATGTGTGCCAAGCCTGTGTGCCACCCTGTTTCACCCATGCAGCTAATCCATCTGAAGGGATGATAAATTTGCTTCTAGACCATGAGATTGACTGTATATATTGAAATAAGATGACCCTCACCCATCCCCGATCGCACACAGAACCATGAAGTGTATGTTTAAGCCTTTCATTACTAAGCAAGGCGTACTGGTTGTTACGGAATACACAAAGCAATGTATGATATCAATATACACTGAATGATTTTCTAAACATGTACGATTTCAAATATATTCAATTAAGTATCGCAATACGTATGGTTTGATATGATGTGTGCCGATTCTATAATAGAGTGTCCTTTGTAGTATACGAGTAACCTCTGAGTGTTGAATCATGCACTTCATATTGTAAGCAGAACGTTGCACACCTTTTAATGTACCAATGCACACACTAACCTATTTCTACCTCGTTTGAATGCATGCTCTATGTGTGCCCCCACAACATAAATAATGTACGGCCCAACATACTACGGGGCCTTTTGTCCCCTCTCATGTACCACCGCGTGCACAGCCCCCATCTTCCCTCCCCCTCTGGGCGGGCTGAGAAGTGAAGCCCTGGCCCTGTGAATGATGTGATGCTACAATTGTAACCCCTCGCCCTTCCCTTGTGCCCGCATACAGCGAGCACCCTCCAAAGCCCCCAGACTCAGATTGCAAGAAATATGGTCGACAAGCCTCCCATCCCACCACATCTTGATGTACCGGCTAAGTGCCCTTTGACCCGGTAGTATCCCAGTTCACCCTAACCCCAACTGACCATAAAGGCCATATATTTTCTCTTGTACTAACATACTACAAAGGTGTCCATCAATAGTTCTAACAAGGAGGAATGATAGATGTATCCCTGCCTGTGCCCCCTGATAAGCCACTTAAGCCCATGAAAGATGCTCACCTATTGCTCACCCCTTGTATAATATTCTTTAGAACAATTAACGACTCACACTCAGAGTTATGTGTTATGTCTCTTGTGATGTTAGAATAACGGTTTGTAGGATTTACATGGCACCATGAATTACGATTAACAAAGAATGAGTATGAGAGGCCACAAGGCCAAATGTTAGCATAGTCAAAGATGTTTCAATCAACCATCATCTGACAGGAGCTCCACCCTGATAAGTTCAGCCGACCTGCAAGCATCACGATGACACCTCAAGGAGCCTCGCCAATCCCAGAGCTTCACCATTATAGATGTATACATACCCCATCCCCGCTGACCAATCTCACTGATTCATGTATCCCCTAGCTCCAACGTCATAGGTGACGTGGGTTTGTAACAAAATGTGAATGTTTGCTGATGTTTGGCAGAGCGCTCTCAGAGTTTGCAGAGTTCTCTGCTTGCCCTATATTGGTTTGGATAAACTTTTACTTTTTGACTTCACCCGCACTAGGTCTTGGTCTCATTCCCATCTGGGGTGTGTCCATTATTGACTCTCACTGGGGAGTTGTAAATGCCTTTGTGGGGGACGCTCACTTTCAAGTGGTAACCCCTAGGACGTGATTTGTCCTTTAGTTCCTTTCGGCACGAGATGTCCCCGGCCACAGCGGAGACACACGGCACGCCCCCTCAAGAGAGCTGCCCGCCTACGGCAACTGGTACACTTGGACGTGCGCACGCAGTAGGGCGAGAGGGTATGGTCCCACTTTGCAAAACCCACAGTACCGCTCGCCGGAGCCGGGGCGGCCATTGGGTGTGGGGCAGCGCCCGGATGGATCGGGTCCGGAGGGTCTCGGATCACGACGGACACGTGAGTATCAAGTGCGAGTGACATTAAAAGGAGTTTGATGTAGAACATAGTATACAAGGTCAGATTGAGCTGAGGGGGCTCTTGGGGGTACAATGGATACTATCTTATTATTTTTTCTTTCCCTGCATATGGCCATTAGGATGAGTTAAGGAGATTACGAGGTGAAAAAGAAGTATGGGAACCTAGCTCTGCAAGGGGGTACAAGGTGGCGCCGCATAGTGCTATCTTGACTAGTACTGGGAATAAGTGGAAAATAGAAGAAATCAGTGGAAGTCTCGCATAAGGAGAAGACTCAGTACAACTTAGAAACGCTTTATTCTTTTCTTTTTTCTGATCTACGGGAAGGTATTCAGACAACCTAGGGGATAAGGGGTGTAAAGTGCTGGAGAAAGGGAGATCCTTTTTAAAAAGAACATTGAGAGGAGGCAGGGAGGGTATGTGTTACATGTTGTATGTGAACTGTCTATTAGTCAATGTTATGGACTGAATTTATGTCATGTCTTTTGTGATCACTGCGTTTTGGTAATGGCTAAAATGACTGTATTGTTGTCTTTTGAATAAGTGGTCATTGTAAGTGTGACACTTTAAGGACTCTGTGTATAAGGTGTATACAAGCGGTATATCAACGACGAAGTACTGCTATAGTTAGTATTGTGACTATATAACACACACCAGCAAGTGGTACAAGGGGGTCGGGGGGGCGAGAACTTAACATGGGTGCGGAAACACCACTGGCCCATATTTGTCAGAGTTTACCAGGTTACGCAGAGAGAATAACTAAATACCATGATCAGTGGATCACAGAATTAAAAGGAGAAGGGCTACCGCAGGTATGGCCCCAGGGAGGATCATTTGATAAAAACATACTGGATATGGTGGCCACATGCCTATTTGTAAAATATAAACACAAACAATTGCAGAATAGAAGGGAGATATTAGACCTATGGAGGTTATTTGAAGAGGTGCCTCCAATTAAAAGGAAAGAGCAAATAAAGGAACAGGTTGCATCTCCCCTGGTAATAGAGAATAATGGAAAGGAGGGCGGAGAAAAGGAAGGGCCAGTAGAGGTTGTACAAAAATACCCCCTTTTAAACCAACCAGTACCAGCAGAGGGATACAGTGACCCGGTGTATGTGTCAAAACCCACCTCCCCCACCACGCCATGACCCACTGCACCCCCGCCATATGAGTGCCCAAGAGCAAGTGGACAGGTGAGCACCCCGGCAAAAGACATTGAAAAATGTACAGAAGCTTTAGACTCAAAGTTATCCATGGCCAGAAGTGAACTGTCCAGGCTAAGAGATATGTGTAAACAGGGTGGAGCAGGCACTTCCAGGATCGATCAGACACAGAGGTCACAGACACCTGACAGGTCCATAGAAGAAGGGGGAAATACTATTTTGAATAAACGATGAACCGACAAGAATCATAGAGTTAGAGCAAGACACGCTTGAGGGGGAAACGATGGGAGAGGGCATGGCATAGGGAGGAGCGGAAGAACTGTGGTGTGACATAGAGGAAGAGGAGTTAGAAGGAAGGAGAATAGGGATTGCAGCAGGAGGAGCACAGGTAAGGTTAGATGAAACACCTCTGGGGCGGGAAATGGAAGAATGGAATGGAACGGAAGGCAAAGAAACAGAGTGGGGAGGAGGGCCTTACTGGGAAAAAGAGGGACGAAGGTGAGTACGGGAAAAGTGACAAAAGGAAGATTGCAGCTGCCACTGATACACACGGGACGAGGGAGACCAAATTACATACCTTGGGCACAGATTGATAAAGGCAATTTATTCAAGTTATTACCCCCACTGTCAGGAGGTGCAAGTAAATTGATATATGCATTTGAAAAGAACACTGCAGGGGTCCCATTGGTAGCAAGGGATGTTAAAAGCTTGCTGGTGTCCATGGTGGGTGATCAGGCTGACCGGGTTTGGGCGAAAGCAGGCTTCCCAGGAATAACATTATTTATTTATTTATTCGCATTTGTTAAGCGCACATCAGACCTAAGGCATTGTGGCGCTGGTTACAGTGTTTCTTAAACTTAGTTACATACAGTTGTGCCCTTGGTTACATTGGGCAATGGTTATGGTTAAGGTACATGTAAATAGAGAGCAAGAGGGTGGGCAGGTGCGCATGTTAGTTGAAAAGAGCAGTTTTGAGTTGTTTCCTGAAAGAGAGGAGGGATGTTTCTGCTCTGAGGTTAGTGGGCAGTGTGTTCCAAAGCTTTGGTGCCAGGGAGGGGAAGCCTATACCCCCTGCCTTGGATCTATTGATGCGTGGTATGATGAGACAGTTGGTGTATGTAGATCTGGTAGGTCTTATGGACTGGGATCTAGACAGGGTGTCGGATAGGTAGGATGGTGCTGTATGGTTGATGCATTTATGCGTCGTGGTGAGGATTTTGAAAGCAATCCTATCCTTGACTGGGAGCCAATGGATTGTGACTGCCATGATGGTGCTTCCTTTAACACAGTAAGAGCAAGAATATGGGACGCATTAAGAGACACATTCCCAGACACACCTGATTTACAGGACAAGGGAATTGTTGGAATTGCAGAAGGTGGGTACATTTTTCAAGGGAGTGTAGAAGCAGACCCATGAATAATTACCAAAATGAACAACAGTACGGCCACCCCCACCCAGGAAGCTCACATGGGCTGCCCATGGGCGAGGGAGGGAGAGAAGAACAGCAGGATCAGAGATACACAGATGAGCGCAGGGCGCCGCCGCATAGTGTTCAACAGCACCCACAATACCGCAAACACATGTCACATGTGCAAGGTAACCCTTTTGTCACCACGGCAAATGGTGCACCCACACCCTGTGGCGGAGTGGCAGTGGTGTCAGGAAATGTTTTTGACAATGGGGCAACGACAAGGAACCAAGCATAGGACAGCCCACAGACTGCACTTGCGTGTCCAGTACTATCGACGACCCTCGATGCAGCTGAGGAACCATTCGTGGGGGCAGAGATAGGGAATAAACAATTAATTTTTATGGTAGACTCGTGAGAAGAAAAATCATGCCTACGAGAAGGCAGGTTTCCATTATCTAATCGTAAATGGGAAACGCAAGGGTTCTCTGGGGCGGTGGTCGAAGTTCCTTACACAGAAGATTTGGATGTAACAGTGGGTGGGAAGACAGTAGGAACACCTTTACTTTACTATGAAGAATCACTGATTAACTTGCTGGGGAGGGACCTCCTCAGCAAGCTCAATATGACCATATCATTCACAGAAAGAGGGATAGTTTGCTCGACCCCAGGGATTTGCCCAATGCGAGTAATGTTGGTAGTACACACATGAGCCACAGCACCAGAGGTACACGGCATACCTGTTGATCCCGACATGTTCATACGAGGACTAAAATTACTAGCACGGGTTGTGCCCGAGTTAAAGCGCCAAGAGTGGAGGGTGCCAGCAGAATTTGTTTTACGCCCTATAGCCCGCACAGAAATAATGCCAGGAACAGTGATGTCTTTAGATTTGCATGCAGTTTAGGTGTCCACTCAAAGAATAGCGGTCAAAGGAATGGACATACATGGGTGTCAGTGGCGAACAGTATTGTGTATTAATGCTAACATTGCACTGCGAGACTTGTCCGATGAGGACCTTTTCACTGATTCAGACAGTGATGGGGAGATAGTGATGGAGATTGCAATCCCCTGCAATATCATGATACAGACAAGACAGGTGCCAGTACAGCTAATGTCAGTAGTAGGTGCGCCACCTCCCTTTTTCAATGATGACATGCAACTGGTGCCCATGAACTGTGGACCATAGGCCTGCATGATGTGGGTCTGTTGCGCGAGGTACCACCAGTAAAAATAACACTCAAACCAGGGGCATTGCTGTCCCGGGTAAAACAATAAACCCTGTCCCGAGAAGCAGAAGAAGGGATAAAAGAAACAATATATGCACTGCTAGTGCAAGGGCTAATAGTGCCCTCAAATTCACCATCTAATACTTGCATCTAACCCATTAAGAAAGCAAAGGGCGTGGAGTATAATCCAGGACCTACGCCCCCTTAATGACATCATACAAAAAGAATTTCCTTTAGTCCCAAATCCTGCATCAATTTTGTGTAGTATACCAAAAGATGCATCATGTTTACAGTGGTAGACTTGAAGAACGCATTCTTCTCAGTCCCACTGGACCCAGAGTCCCAATATTTGACAGCATTCACCCTGGGAAAGAAAAGATATGAGCATTGCAGATTAACTGTGAGAGCCCAAGTATATTCAACAGAAGTTTACATGAAGATCTAGGCAATATCGTCACAAAGAACACGATTATTCAATATGTGGATGATCTCCTGATTTGCTGGAAAGGTGAAGATGAGTGCAGGAAAGACTATTACGCTTTTGCCATTGTTGGCCCACAAAGGTTACAAGGTGGACAAGGAGAAATTACAATACTGTCAGGAAGAGGTGTGGTATCAGGGTCAATTAATATCAAAAGATGGTAAAAGAATCATACCAGACAAGGCAGCTGCAGTACGCGCAGTAGGTGAGCCAAAGACAGTGAAAGAAATGCAGACATTTCTCGGCGTGTGCACCTACTGCCGCGCCTGGATATCAGAATATGCAGGATAAACAAAGCCATTACTTCAGGGACTCAAAGAAGCACAAAGAGAAAACACAGAAATGCAATGGGCAGCCGAAATGCACAAGGCCTTCAGCACACTAAAAGAACTGATCTCAACAGCACCAGTACTCGCAAAGCCAGACTATGGACGCAAGTTCTTATTTTCACATTGTAATGGGACACTCATGACAGCAGTGCTAATGCAAAATACATTGTTTGGTCATATGCCTATGGCGTACTATAGTGGTACACTAGATGCAGTTATGCAAGGACACTTCGCTTGCGAGCAGTCTCTCGCAGCTGCAGCGTTCGCAATAGAGAAAAGTGCAACGATTGTGATGGGATGTTCTGTGACACTGTCTGTGGAACATTCACTATTTGCAATATTAGAAAGATAAAAGAGCACACTGACAACACAGAGAGCAACAGCTTACGAGATTATCCCATGCAGTGCTAACATACACATAGTGAGATGTAAAACAGTTAACCCTGCAACATTTATCACAGAAGCATGCACAGTGGAAGACATGCAAACACACAATTGTGCTACATACAGAGGAGAGGATGGAGAGACACCCACAGCAAGTGAAAATGCATTATCTGAAGGAGAGTGATACTTTATAGATGGGTCAGCATCAATCAATTTGGAAACAGGAAAGAAGCATGTGGGGGTGGCTGTCGTGCGACTAGAGGAAGGTGAATATGAGGTACTCGTCCAACAAAGGTTACCTGCCCATTACTCAGCACAAGCAGCAGTGTTAGTAGCACTTATCTAAGCACAACATGCAGCAAAGGGATGCGCGTTAACAATATATATAGACTCTGCATACATGGCCACAACAGTACATGGATGATTGGCTAGATGGGGGAGGAGAGGATTCCTCAGAGCAGACGGATCCCCAGTGCAGCACGCTGAACTATTAAAAGAGTTGATAGAGGCGCTAAAGGAACCCAAAGTTGTGGCCATAGTGAAATGCCAGGCCCATACAAACAACAATGACGTCATCTCTTTAGGAAATGCAGCAGCGGACGCTGCTGCAAAAGAAGCATCATATTTAGCTAAGGAAACAGCAGTACATAATGCAGAAACATGTAGAAGAGGACCGCCCTGATGGATATAATTCCATGCCCATTTCCCAGATATTAGAGCTACAACAAGGAGCACCGGTCGAGAAGGAGGAGGTGTGGGAAAAAAGAGGATGTAGCCAGTCATCCACTGACCTACTTTGGCGTCAAAACAATACAGGTAAATTAGTAATGCCCCATAAGCTACTAGAAATAGCGTTGCAACAGCTTCACTTCCCAGCTCATAATGCCAAACAACACACTGCAGCAGAGATACAGGAAAATTGTTTTTTATCAGGGCTGCAGGAGCAAATATCAAAGATGGCCACGGAATGTACAATATGTCAGATATACAATTCAAGATTGACACTCAGAACACAACGAGGAACACTGCCCAAACCAACTGGCCCACTCAGAGAGTTGCATATAGACTATTCCAACATGGGCGAGAGGTGCAATGGATCCCGCTACTTGATAGTGGTGGTTTGTCCTTTCTCAAGATGGGTGGAGGCAGGCCCCTGCACCCACCCAGACACAAAGTACGCAGCAAAGGTCTTAGTGGGGGAAGTGTTTCCCTGCAGGGGAATCTGCGACGTAATACGCTCAGATAATGGGACACATTTTGTCAATGATCTGTTCAAAGAAGTAACAGCAATGCTGGGAATAACAAATACATTGTGCACTATTTATTATCCGCAAATCGAATGGCGTGGTGGAGAAAATAAATGGCCTCCTGAAGGGGCGAATTTATGTTTCACCCTAAAGAAAAATTGGGTGTACTGCTTACCCCTGGCCTTGTTTGAACTGAGAAATCAACCCAGCAAGGACCACCATTTGTCCCCCAAAAGATTGTGACAGGAAGACACATGCATACAGCATACTGCCCACAGAAGTGCAACAGTATAGGGGAAGAATTCAATGAATACTTGAATAAGCTCACCAAAGTGGTCCGTATGATTCCCAGGCAGCTAGCACCCCCGTTCACACAAGAAGCAACAAGTGACACAATAACAGCAGCAGCAGACAGTCCAACAGGTCAGCTAATGCCAGGGGAGATGGTGTATGTGAGAAGTTTCATACGTCGATGGACCTCTCCAAGATTTCATGGCCCATATGAACTGGTGTATTGCACACCCACTGCCGTAAAGGTGAAGAAGCTGAGATACTGGATACATTTGACAGACATACGAAAAGCTTATGATAGTGTAATACAGGAAACAGAAACGGGAATGGCAGAAGAGGAAACACAAACTTAATAGGAGAAAGGTATAGATTCAGAGGTACAAACGTGACAGAAAGAAGAAGCACTAAATGAAGAAATAGAATGATGTATATAGCAACGTTAATGGAACAAAGAAATATTGTTCTCTCTCTTTCTCTCTCTCTCTCTCACAGTTCTAATAATATGCCAACGATAATTGAATAAAAAATGGTAATGACAAGAAAATTAAATTAACAAAATGTAAATAAGAAAAACTGTTATGTATATGAGTTGCTTAACAGAATTTTATGTCTCATTATGTAGGAGAAACCATGGCAACGGAGTGGGCCTCTGATGTAAACAGCATTAGAACAGACAGAAATGAAAATAGTAACTTTGACTTGCGTAGATACAGTTATGAATGCGGTCTGTTTATGTGTTCTGTGATATTCTTCTCAATGATGTTTGGACTAGTAATATATTGGGCAGTAGCATTTATATCAATTGATATAAACGAGGGGGGAGGGAATGGGACAAGCATGATAACACAAGGGACCCACCTCATATGGGATGGCTTTAAACTAATATGGGGACATGGGACACACCACGGTGGCACATGGCATACAAAAAGTACAAGGGATGAACAGGTATCACCACGCCCCACTGCCCTATACAATGCCTCTGAATATAACATTTACGAGTTGAACGACCCACGTTCTTCTGAATTACCCAGGTTATATGATGACACCACCACAACCGTAACACAACTATCTGAAACTTCTATAGGTAATCAATCCCCCACAAGTGTAAAGCAAGAAAATGCAGAGGCAGCCGAGAGGTTTATTGCCTTATACAATGAATGGGAAAAGGGGGTAGCGGGGGGAACACCTTTAATGCAGCATGATGTAGAGAAAGAAAGAGTACATCCTAAAGGTAATAAAAGACGAAAAAGGGAGGTGGGGAGGAGGAAGTATGATGAGTATTCTGGATTAGGATTAGACACAGTAGAAGATCCACGACACCCACACCAGTCCAACAAGTGGTATGCAGACATGAGTTGCACTACAAAGCAAACAACTAACGACAGCTGTTACGTGTGCTCTCTTATCCCCCATGCCTCGGGTACCCGCAAGGTACTCCTGCCACAAGAATCACCTATTGCAGATGCCCAGCGTCTCCTTCATCTCGCATTATGCAGAATAAAGAACACCTTTCAGGCACACACAGTCTCTTTTGAAATGCTACAGAATGAAAAAACATGCCACTCAAGACCAAAAGGAGTGGTGTGCCTGAAGGAACCATTTTTAGTGGTGATGATGATAGTTTATTTATATAGCGCCTATACACAATGGGCCTCATTACGGGTCGGGCAGTCCGGAAATAACAGTGACGGTAAACCTGCAAAGAGCAGCAAGCAGGAAGGCACCAGGTAGGCAGCTTGCTAAGTGGTGAAAAAGAGCAGCAAGCAGGAAGTCACCAGGTGGGCGGGGCTTGCTAAGTGGTGAAAAAGAGCAGCAGGCAGGAAGACAACAGGTGGGCGGGGCTTAGGCCAGGCGACCTAAATCCACTTGCACCTGCTCCCAATCTCTTCAAGGGAACATTGTATTCGGACAATAAATGGCAAGACGAACAAATTACATGCAAGGAACAAGCACTACGAGGGTTGGCAGCAGAAAGGTTGCAGTGGATCGAGAAAACATGCGCTACGATATGGGCCCGACACATCAAAAAGCTTACTTGGGTAACGGCCCTGGAAAAACTCTTCAAACTGCAAAAAGAAATTACATACGAACTGTGTTTTCTCAGAGAAGGAAAAGTAAACATGGGCTCAAACAAGAACTGTAACAAAACGCTCATCATTCCAGACATGAAGAAGGGTACAACTCCATTAATGGATATGTACTGGGTTTGCGGTAAACAGGCATACTTGCACCTCCCACAGTCATGGAGGGGCACGTGCTCCCTGGCAACGCTGCATTACGCCCTGATGGTGGTCCCAGAAAGTCATATTCAAGAGGGGAAGGGGCTGTCAGCTGTCTAAGAACCAGAGACACCACAACCAACCAATGCGTTATCCACGCAGAACAGGCAAAGTTCAGTATCCAGAAAAAGACGGTCGTCCAATTACATATCCAAGGCATCCACAGAACTGTTGGTGCAAATTCCAGAGAGATTCTGGTTGTTCTATTTCGCAGAAATTTTTTTCGCCTCCCTCGTCCCAAGTATCCAAGTGAGAGCCAATGCAAAATGGCTCCAAATCACACGCGGGGAGCTGATCCAGCTGGCCAACGACACAGAAGAAGGATTCAACATAATAAAGGTGGAGCTAAGGGCCCTATGACTAATGACGATGCAGAACAGGTACGTCCTAGACCTGTTGACAGCCATGGATGGGGGTGTTTGCTGAAAAATCGTGAGCGCATGTTGGACTTTCGTACCTTCTGCAGACGCGGTCAATGGAACTCTGTCTCACGTTATTGCAGCCGTGCACAACCTTGGCGAACAGATGAAGGTAGAAGGAGGGGTGCAGCCAAGCTCGTGGTTCAATGACATTTTATCATGGGTACCTTCCTGGCTCGGGATGATGGTCAAACTATTGGTACACATCATTGTCTTTTTGCTCCTGATTTTTTGTGTGTGCCAGCTAGGTCTTCAGTGCTGCGCAGACGCAGCCCCTAATGGTGCAATGGTGATAGTGACAATGGGTAACGCTAAGGGAGTGATGCAGATGACACACGAGGCACAGGTACAAACAGAAGAGGACCCGGGCCCTAAATATAGAATGGTACCACTGTACTATGATAGGTACATAGTGGACAGATTGTATCACACTACAATATAGGAGCCCCACGCACTAGAGTGGTAAAAGGAAGTATGGGTGGACTTGGAGGGAGATGGGGGGTGTATATATATGACCTGCACTCCTGATGAAAATGCCAGGGCAGGACAGAGCCTCCGGGAGTGTGTAGGGCCTGGATGCCACGAAAGGGAACACCTGCATGGGACAAAGCAGTGGCTGAGGAGAAAGAACGAAAGAGATTGAGTGAATTACAGTAATCGTTACTTAAGTAACCAAAGGGGGGAATGTATGTAAGGGAAGGTCTTCAAGACCCCCTCCCCTGCATTCTCATCAACGTACAGACTATGACTCGTCCAGCTGCCGCCCATGCGCCTGTGGCCAGGGATGCGGGTTGGCTGCGGGTCGACACATATGGCTGCAACACTCAACCAGCAGCATGATACCAAACTCCATTTTGTGGCATGCTTAGACTCCATTTTGAACATAATTTAGGCCTCACAAACACAAGCAGTCTACAGGGCTGCAGCTCTCCCCTCCTGACCACGCACAGCAAGCCCGGCACCTCCCTCAGCGTCCCTGCTGCAGGCCTGTTCTCACGGGAGACTAGGCGCAAACTAGTTACATGACAACCACTGTATCTTTCACCTTCCGCAGTCCATCATTGACCTGCAGATGACCAAGCTGAAGCTGGGGTTTGAGAAAAATAAGCTATCTCCATAAAACTTGTGCTGTCCCCTCGCAGACCCCACATTTCTGACATATGCTGTGGATAACTCCCATCCCTGTTCCCCGTCTGAAGTGCCAGACACGTATGCCAAGCCCGTGTGCCACCCTGTTTCACCCATGCAGCTAATCCATCTGAAGGGATGATAAATGTGCTTCTAGTCCATGAGATTGACTGTACATATTGAAATAAGATGACCCTCACCCATCCCCGATCGCACACAGAACCATGAAATGTATGTTTAAGCCTTTCATTACTAAGCCAGGATTACTGGTTGTTACGGAATAAACAACGCAATGTATGATATCAATATATACTCAATGATTTTCTAAAGGTGTACGATTTCAAATATATTCAATTAAGTATCGCAATACGTATGGTTTAATATGATGTGTGCCGACTGTATAATAGAGTGTCATTTGTAGCATACGAGTAACCTCTGAGTGTTGAATCATGCACTTCATATTGTAAGCAGAACGTTGCACACCTTTTAATGTACCAATGCACACAGTAACCTAATTGTACCTCGTTTGAATGCATGCTCTCTCTATGTGTGCCCCCACAACATAAATAATGTACGGCCCAACATACTACGGGGCCTTTTCTCCCCTCTCATGTTCAAGGCATGCACAGTCCCCATCTTCCCTCCCCCTCTGGCCGGGCTGAGATGTGAAGCCCTGGCCCTGTGAATGATTTGATGCTACAATTGTAACCTCTCAACCTTCCCTTGTAACCGCATCCAGCGAGCACCCTCCAAAGCCCCCAGACACGGATTGCAAAAATATGGTCGACAAGCCTCCCATCCCACCACATCTTGATGTACCGGCTAAGTGCTCTCTGACCTGGTAGTATCCCAGTTCACCCGAACCCCAACTGACCATAAAGGCCATATATTTTCTCTTGTACTAACATACTACAAAGGTGTCCCTCAATAGTTGTAACAAGGAGGAATGATAGATGTATCCCTGTCTGTGCCCCCTAATAAGCCACTTAAGCCCATGAAAGATGCTCACCTATTGCTCACCCCTTGTATAGTATTCTTTAGAACAATTAACGACTCACACTCAGAGTTATGTGTTATGTCTCTTGTGATGTTAGAATAACGGTTTGTAGGATTTACATGGCATCATGAATTACGATTAACAAAGAATGAGTATGAGAGGCCACAAGGGCAAATGTTAGCATAGTCAAACATGTATCAATCAACCATCATCTGACCAGAGCTCCACCCTGATGAGTTCAGCCGACCTGCAAGCATCACGATGACACCTCAAGGAGCCTCGCCAATACCGTAGCTTCACCCCTATAGATGTATACGTACACCATCCCCGCTGCCCAATCTCACCGATTCATGTGTCCCCTAGCTCCCACGTCATAGGTGATGTGGGTTTGTAACAAAATGTGAATGTTTGCTGATGTTTGGCAGAGCGCTCTCAGAGTTTGCAGAGTTCTCTGCTTGCCCTATATTGGTTTGGATAAACCTTTACTTGTTGACATCACCCGCACTTGGTCTTGGTCTCATTCCCATCTGGGGTGTGTCCATTATTGACTCTCACTGGGGAGTTGTAAATGCCTTTATGGGGGACGCTCACTTTCACCTTGCTCATGGCAGTGTCCGGCAGGAGAGTGAACCAGGCCTGCCAGATCCCAACAGTAGAGGAATACAGGTCTGGGGCCCACACTCACATGAAATGGGTAATACAAGTCATCTTCCTCGTGGCAATACTTGATAGGAGAGTGAATCAAGCCTGCCCAATTCTGGAGACAGGGACGCGTGGGTCGGGGACGCTCAAAGTGAAAGACTGAAAGAGTTAAGTTGTGAAACTAACTGTGAAATAAAGCCTGAGAAAGGCCAGGGGAAGGGAGACATTCCCCCTGGTGTTGTGATCTGTGAACAAAAGCCTGAGAAAAGCCAGGGGAAGGGAGACATTCCCCCTAGAGTTGTGAACTGTGAAAGCAAAGTCAAGGAAAGTCGGGAGAAGGGAGTAATTCTCCTGGTAGTTGAGTTTGAAGGAGGATCAAACCAGCAATCCAGGGGGGAGTCATTCCCCTGCAGTAAAGAAATATTGAACTTTCTCATGCAAAGTATTAGAGGAAACGGAATCCTTTTTTTGTTTGTGAAGTACTAAAACCAAGGAAAGAACTGTACAACCCAGTCGAGGAGAAGGGAGTCCATCTCCTGGACCAAGAATAGTGACGCAACCTTCTAGTTTAGTTATAAGTGTAAGGGACATAATTAGAGTTTTGACACATGATGGTGGACATTTTAGTTTTCAAGGAGGTTCTGACACACCCACTAGAACTTTAGTTGAGGTAGGGAAACCCCTCTTATAGTTAGGGGAAAGTTAGATTTTCTCTTTATTTTCTTGACTGATAAATGGCTGTAGCAATCACCATGCCACCCGTCTGTCAGTCTCCCCCTTCTGCACCCTTACAGAACATACCCAATGTTGAGTATCCAGACTGCCAGCATCAGCATAGCAGCTTAATTCTCAGATGTGGATCAGAAAATATCCGTTTGGATAGCCCTGAATGGCAGACCCATTGTCGGCAATGGTAAAGAATCAGAGTAGGCTGGGCATTTTATAGTCATATAACAAGCCATATCTTCTCATAAAATCCATATTTGAAACACGTTATTCAAAAGAACCTACATGGTTTTACTGAACAGCTTGTTACAGTTCTGCCGTGTAAAATTGTGCCACGCGTTCCATGCCCCTTTCAGGGACTTCCTCAGACGAGTTCCATCCCTCCATCAGGGACTTCCTCAGACGAAATGACATTAAATAACGTGTTTTCTATACAGATTTTATGAGATTTTTTTTGCACCTTACAAAGAGTGCCCTTCATAATTTTGTGTTCACTCGTTTGTTTCTGTTCAACAACTTGCAAACAGTAGAAGGACCAGGCAAAGCCCATTTTAAGCATCTTGATGTGAGGAAGAAAACTCAAGGTCCCTATGGGACCTCGAAAGCCACATTTCAAGGCCCTAGGAGGCACCGCATTACGAGATATTTGCACCGCAACACACTGCCCCACACTAGGGTGAGGCACAAGTGCGGAGAGCGCACAGCAGGTCCCACTATGCTGCAGCATGCCAACTCTTGCCTACCCTCCATGTCTGCTCCGGTGTATGTAAGCCAGCCACATGCACCTATTATCAGTGCAGTGTACTTCAAAGTGCAAAGCACATCAAGCGTTAAGTGACTCGCAACAGCGACCTACAGGATCATTGATTTTCATTTTGATTAGTGTTATCATGTATTTCTACAGAACCTGTGAGTACGGGTACTTTTTCCTAGTCCAAACAAAAAGGTTGCATCAACAAAAAAAAACAGCTGAACAGAATCACACCGCAAGAGGGTCAGCAGGTGGGTCTGCTGGCCTATAAAATAGGACATAGCTTTTGGAGATGTGTGGGACAAAAGAAACATCTAAAAACTGAGTTTGTACCCATTTCTTTACCGAGACATTCTGAAGCACTTAGACCGGATTGGAGAGTCTGGCACATTGCCTCTTTCCCATCTGTAATAATATTTAGGTAACCTGCCCATCTTTCCACTTCTGGAACATGATCTGCTGTTTCTTCAACTTTGACCATCTCTCCTTCAGAGCTTTCAGCGTCATCGACTGACATGAACCTCAGTAAGTTACCTCATGACTGGAGCCGAGAGGTTCCAAACAGATTTTGTGAGTATCCGTAAGCGATATTCTCATGTCACAGTCCTCACAATACTTTTTATTTTATTTGCATATATCAGCCATGCAAACATGACCTTTAATACACATTTATATCAATATTCACATTGTATGATAAAAATTTAAATGAATGAACATAAGTAAGCATGTCATTAGACCGCTTGTTTTTTTTTGTGTCTGTCCGGATGTCAATTTCATTTGCAAGGCAGCATCAGGCGTATTACTCTTCATTTAATTGGTTAGCACATTTTAGCACATTCTGTGTGCCTACTAATACTTGAATACAGAAGGCTTCGGCCTCAACATTTTCTGAGAAAAGTCAATTTTGAGTACAACAGAAATTGTTTGAGATTTGTAAGGTTCCGAATGAGCGTGCTGAGCATGTAGCAAAAATGAACTGAGGTCACAGGGCGCGGTTCCAACTAGATATACCCACGTCAACGTCACATCCGGTCATGACACTGAGGATTGTCGGGAAATTGTAATGCTGAAGCTGCACAGTGCCTCTTGGTGGCAAAAACATTTCCGAAGTGTGCTGCTACCACAGGAATATGTCTAAAATGAGGAATCTGTGGGAGGATACAATCCGTTAGAAGCAAAAGTTTACAAACCTACCCTTCCAAGTCCAACCCTATTATATTACCACCAGCAAAGTTATTGTGGCCTCTCTGCTTTCACCTTGCTCTTTCACGTCCTCTCCACGGATTCGGTTCACGTTTCTCAGCAGATCTTACGTAGTTCTTGGCTTGGTTCAGGATTTTCAATAGGTCCCACCTAGACATTGGCTTGATTCAGTATTGTCAACAGATGTAGTGGGCATTCCTCCCCCCTTATTAGAGTACTGTCAGGAAGAACATATTATTACCCTCTTACCACGGGTCTGCACTTTCCGCATTTACCTTGGGGTCGCAGATGGAGGGGCTTAAGCTTTGGCCTTCGAATTCCCTCTAGTCTTGAGAGCGCCTCTGCTAGTGACCTGGTTAACCTTACTTTCCAGGTTTTCCAGGCGAGGACTGATTCCATTGAGACATCTGAGGGAGCATGAGCAGATAGGTCTGCTTTCTACAGGATTCGCTCCCGTTCTGAATGTCTCCAGACCCTTTTATACTTAGTAATACAGTGGCGTGTCTTCTAGGCTGCCTTCTGATAGGTTGTTCTTTATTACATTTTGAAATCTCAGGTCAGATTGGTAATTTTCTAACCACTTCTAAATCCCTTTCATTATATTTTTATTGTCATATCGTTCGGATTGGTTAATTACCCGATAGTTCAGATCATCACTAACAAGTGTCGGTTACGACTTAAAAGATGAGCGCAGAGTTTGTCCCCATCTTTAACACTCCTTTGCCCATTGATATGTGGTGCGTAGTGCTGCTTGGTTCGGTCTCTTCTTGGCATCGCTAAAGCCGGTGTTGAGCTGGAATCATTGAAGCAAACCTTGTGTGAGTCTCCTCTCTTCAGATCCCTCTTGGGTAATGCCCAGATGCAGTTTCTCTGAACTCATTGAACACTGCAGGTTCGCAGACTTCGTAATTATTAAACGTATGAAATGGATTGTCTGCTCTGCTTCCTGGTTTCGCGGGTATTGGCTGCAGGGCATTTCCCCAAGTGACCTCTGATGAGGTCACTTGGGAAGTAGCGGACCTGCTGGATCCCTTCCAGTCGACCCTCAGGGGAGGCACATCCTAGCGGCCCACTACGTTCCAGGCCTCGCAAATAATAAATCCCATTAGACCTGCAGGGCAAGTTCCTTAGTTTACATACGCGATCTAAGAGAAATGCATTTTTTTAACACTGCTTTCTGTAAAATGGTGCATGTCACTATAAGCACACTTCACAGTTGATGCAATGCCGCCAGCCATGCACAATGAAACATTTAAATGACAAATAAAAGTTTCAATCATCCCCCTACTCGCCAGCAAGGTCGTGTACCATTCAACTGGTACTCGCTGTGCATAAAATTGCCTCGCCAGAGCGAGTGGGCTAGTAGATTTTGCAAGCCCTGCGTTCACATGCTAGAATGGGGAGTTACGGGAACTCACCCCAATAGCCCAGTGGAGAGAAACAAGAGAAAGAAAATCTATCATTTAGGGAAGAGCTATACACAACCATAGATTTCAGACATGCAATTCTCATACTGGCTTGCATTTCTGCTGCATTGTTCTCAGCATGTTCTTCCTCTTAAACAAGCCTATACCCTCAAGTAATGTTCAATGAAGTGAGCAGGAGCCAACCAGCTTCCGGCTCTTAGAAAAGGCACACCCACCCTTGCTTCCATGGACAATCATCAGCTTTGCTGAAAATAATTTCATAATTCTGCCCCAATGTTTCACCTCTCTGGTGAATCTGAAGACTCTTGCATCGAGGAAAGGCAATCTGCAGGTCTTCATAAAATATATTTCATTTGTTTGTGTGTGGCTGATTCTTGTTGCACATATTCCCTAATGAACATAGTCTCAATAGTTCCATGTTGCATTGATCCGTAGGTGCTGTTCTCTGAGCAATTTCTGAACACAACAATTGAGAACAGAGTTCTGTGTGCTGTTCAGCAAAACGGTCACTCTTGTGTTGTGTTCTCAGATGACCTTTTTTCCTCTAGTTTGTTTTGCGTGGTGATGTTCCGATTCTTGGGAGTGGGTGGAGGGCACTTAATTGGTCCTCTTTCATATCACAACATATTTATTGTGACAAGTCATATAACATGGTGATGTTGTTTTTGGCACTGTTTCAGAAGAGCTAATTGGTCTAGCTTGGCACCTCTTTCTTCAAGGTGTATGCTCAATCCTCTAGAGCATTTCCATCTATGGGAAATTGGAAGGGAGTGGCTAATAAGCTGAGCAAGCTCTTAGAAACATCTATTTGTATGCATTCCAGTTTTAAACCAAAGGCTTTATAACCTTTGAAACATTTTCTGGGGGGGTGAGGGGGGGTATCATCTTTGCACGACACCTTCCACTGGAACCGCTTAGTGGTTTATGTGGGACACTCCCGCAGGTATTTAAACACAGGTCAACAAAGCGTACCTGAATCATGTTCATCAACGGTGGTGAACAGAGAATATTTTTGGCGCTTCTCTAAAAATATTTTAAATAGTTTACTTTACCAGTCTGAAAAGGATGTGCAAGAGTATAAAACCTTAAACACATATACAGATCTGATTATATGGAAGAAGAAACTGGACTATATATGCTCCAAAATGTGAACTGTTCAATGGCTCCGGATGTAGCAATAGATTATGTTCACTGATGGGGATTGCCACCCACTGTGTGTTTCCCAGCCAATCGCGCCCTCAAGGCAGTGGAAACTTTAATAGAAACAAAATCATTTGTTATACTACCACATATATGCTCACTGCAGTTATTTTTAGAGGTGAAGATGGCAGATGTTTATACCGGGCTTAAAGGGCAGGACTCCCTTTACTAGAGACGGTCCTGCTTTCTGTCGAAATGTTTTCGGAGGATAACCTTGTTACAGGTTCTAGGAGGTCTACATTCGGGAATGACATGCTAGGGAACAGATGCTTACAGGGGAGCACAAACACAAGTCAAGACTTGGCAACGCAATAACCCGAATGAATAAATGAGGTCTGTTTACAGCAGTCTGCATTTCCCTGGGGATGACCCGAAATGCCTCGCATCAGAAAGGAAAAGCTTAAACTGTGTCGAGGGTTCTATGCAGAACACCACATTAAGAATAACATGCCAGGGGACTAATGCTTACATGAGAGTCCAAAAACAAGTCAAGATGTGTGCTTTTCCTTGGCAATATTAAAAGGTACCCCTTGGGTATTATTTCATTCATCAACTGTTGAACTAAACTGGCAGGATATTCACATGAGCTCGGGGTAATTTAATTCTATATAAGTGTTGTAACATTCATTCACACCGTTTCTATTGCACTTTTAAATATATTCTGGCAATTCTACAAAGCATTCCAGCTACTGGTATAGTAAATCACACAAACCCTACACTGTATTAGCAACAAGTGGCAGGAGCCAATTATTTTCATGTGGCCGACATTTACTACAAGTGCAAATTGTCAATGCAGCCCTTCTTAAAAAGATCAAGTGTTTGGCATGGTTTTTAAAAGCTGCAACGAGTGCATAGACCTTTGCACATATTTTTGCATTTCTAATTTTGTTTATATTCCCATAAATATGTGTACCAAATCAGTCAACGTGTTCAGCTAGTGTTATTAAACCACACCTGGTCCAATGATAATAATCACTGAGTTTAGGACATCGGTTATTTTTATTCTAAAGCACCTCTCCTTTAAACATAATTGCTATTTTTTGTTTTTCCACAGTGGGACATTTATTAAGAAAAAATAAGACAAGCCATATTTTGCATGTTCTCGCTGACATCAAAAGCATATGATCACTAATGTGTACAAGCAGTGGGGTGGCAACATAATGCCATCTGTATGTTGTATGTGGTTTATTGCTTTGTTTTTAAATTCTAGTTTTGCTTGTTGCACATTTATAATGAGAGAGCAGAGCACTGCTTTTGTACCCCAGGCCCCTTTCAGAATTTCAGGTGTCACTGACAGAATTAGGCGCTATCTCAATTTGAGAAATCATTGTGCACACTATAACAAAATGAAACTAGCACCCGCTCTAGAAACAAGAAGAAACTTAAGAAAAATCACATGAGTTGAAAATGAAAAGTTACTCAACATAATGACTAACGTACTCCTATATCCACAGTGCCCTTCCTCCATTCTGCATGGGTGATTATTTATTTATTTTATTTATTTTTTATTTCGTGCACATGCCCGTGTGTATCAGGGCGCACAATTAAAGAGACAACAAGACAGACAACTAGCCAGAGTCAAAAGGAGAACTGAACAGTTAGAATGGCATCACATATTCAACCTGGTTTTAGGTTGAACAGGTGTGTTTTGACTGCCCCTTTAAAGGCTGACAGAGAATCGGAGGTTCTCACTGTAAGTGGAAGTTCATTCCATTCTTTGGGGGCCTGTACCAAAAAGCTGATGCCTCTAAATGTTGCCAACCGAATTCATGGTTTTTTAAATTTGTAGTTATCGCTGGAACAAAGGTGTCGAGAAGGATGATCAACCGTAAGCCGTTCTGAAAGAGGGGGCAGTGGAGGTCCAGCATTTATAGGACATTGCGAGGATCCTATGCAGAATCCTCTACATGACAGGCAGCCAGTGCAGTGCCCTTCTGGAGTTCATCATATGGTCCTGTTTACATAGACCAAAAACTGTGCATACTGTGCGTACTGCGCTGTTCTGAACAGTCTGAAGAGCCATGAGGTTGGCTTGTGTTGTTCCACTTAAAAGATGTTAGGGAGAATTCTCTGTTAAGGCTAATTTCCCAAACCTAATGAGTCCCCCAGCAGCTTTGCTGGATTTTTGGGGTATATTTTTTTCTCCTGCTAATAGTGAGACTCTTTTTCTCCCACTCTTAGGCATGATTTGAGAATGTCCTTTGACTATGTGATGGGTTTTATGGCCTATGGGGTCTTTTACTCCATAGGGCATCATGTGTTTTTGGTATGTGTGTTACACAGCACCCTCAGTGCAGTAACACAGGGGTGTCATAGTGACCCCCAAACATAGACTCCATACCCTGGGACTGACTACTGTCTCCCAGGGCATGTAAAGTCACCATTGACTTTACTAGTCTTAAATTGTGAACAGAACCAGTACAAACCATCATATTGTGGAAGTACTGGTAGGGGTAATTCGATTGCCCCTGGGTCTGTTTTCCAAGGCGGCACTGTCCAGTCCCCCCTTGTCGAGTTTCAGGCTGGTGGCAGTGGATACCACGCAAAATATTCCACCGGAATATTTCCTATGGGATTTTCCCATTCATTTTAAACGCACCACTTTTTGGTGCAATGTTAAAGATACTGCCGGGTTATTTATTTAATATTTATTCCCCGGTTGGGGCTTTTTGCCAGGACTCGGTTTTAAAATGGTGTTTGTGTTCGCCTCTGAAACTCCAACCATAGTTGAGCCCTTTGTTCCACTTTTGGTGGGCTTCTGCACAGAAGCCTTCAAAAGTGGTGCCACTCTGTTTGGGTCTACAGTATCTGTGAGAGGGGGGAATAGGCACCCTGGACTGAGTTGCCTTGGCAACTCAAGTCGCACTCTTGTGTGATTGGCCCAGTGGTGAGCCGCCCGGCTCACCACTTAGCATGTTTGATTGACATCTAGGCTGATGAATGGGGGTTTTCTGCATAAAAGCAGGGCTTTGGGGACTGGAACTTCAGAAGTCGTCACAGGACCTAAAGAATCTGAAGAGGGGAGAAGCTGAGCCATCTACAACGATGACACCACCGGTGGAGCCCCGCTGTACGAAATTTACCACTTTCCCGACGACAGAGAAGATCTTCTTCCAGGAGAGTCTTTTTCCCTTTGAGCTGGTGGGACCAACCAGTTCGCCTTTTTTCGCCTTCCTGGATCGTCTCGTGGTCGAATCACCCGCCGTGCCAAGCACCTCGGCGGCCAGATAGCCACGCTTCACCACTACCGCGAATAAAAGGGTAGTACCTTTTAACCAGGAAACCCCGCGGCTGGTTTCTTCCCTGGCAGTGCAACGACCTCCAGCTTTCCTCCACGTCGAGATCTTCCCTTCCCCTGGACGAAGCCCCGACTTGCACCCGCTGCCAGGAACAACTGCCCCCGCTGGAGCTTTCTCACCATTTCAGGTACTGTGTCCCGCCTGGTCTCCCTTGCAACAGACTGTCCAAGGTGTCCCGTAAATGCTTGACTCTCTATCCTGGGGTGACCTCGGACCCGTTAACATTACCTTTCTAACTTGATCCAACCTCTTTTTGACTTTCCTGCAAAGACTTTGAGTGCATTTCCACTGTGTGATCTTGGGCACATCCGCCTTGCTCTCTCCAAGAGTGGGCCTGGTCTATGAAAGTTTTGCTCTACAGTAGACCCTGCCTTTCTTGACTTGCTGTGGTTCTTTAAAGTGTTGGTACTGTGTGATTTTTCTATTCTGCCTTTTCTCTCCCTTTTTAAACAAATTATTAGAGTGCCATCTATGGTTACACGCTCACCTCTGTTTTGCTAAATAAGTGGTGTCTTAACCTAGACTTGTCAAATAATTAATTAGGGAGGTGTATATATTTTTAGTGACTGTGTCTGAACTTGCTTGACATATTAGTGCCAGTGTATTTTTACAAGTGTGTTTTTAAATAAATAATTATATACTTTTATACCAAAGCTCTGGTCAGTGTTTGCTTGTGCTACTGTATTTTTAGCCCTATTGTGTATACTCTATATACTGCCTAACTCTTCTTGAGAGAAGTCTGACTGCTCAGCCACAGCTACCAGGTACATCTGGGTGGTGTAGACTGCTACCAATCGGGTTTACTGCTTACTCCTGTGGTCTTAAACTGTTTGCAGTGGTCCCTAAGGGAACTGCACAGGTTTCTGCCTAACAGAAGACTATCGCAATAGTCAAGTCCTGAGTTGACTAAGGCAGATGCCAGAATTGATCTATTGTTAAGTGAGACATATGGCCTAATTTGATTGAGCAGCCTAAGCACATATTCACAGGTTGAGCGTCTATGTGACACATGTCTCTTCATGGTAGAAGCAAGAGACTAGGTGCAATACCCAGTCATACAGCCGCTCTCTGAATCCCAATCCGGGTTTTAATTAGTTACAATGTTGGTAAACACTTAATGTAGATAAAAATGATTAGAAAAAACTCAAAGTAGTGTTGTTTTTCAGTGGTGATTTTATCTATCCAATTTGAGTTTTTGTTTTCAAAAGTGAGGAAAATTTAGATTGAGAAATGACGACACTTTTTTTTAAAGTTCTTGCATTTTATCCAGGTGGGCAGGGGCTTCAGGGAGGCATACTGTAAAATTAACCATTAAGTGGTCAGACCAAGGACATTTAGAGGAGGTGGAATTAAAGATGTTCAGCTGATGTGTCAGGACCCAATCACAAATGATATTAGCCCTTAGGGAGGATAGTGAAAGTAAAGTATTATGCAAACAGATTTCTGAGCACTGCTTGTCCGAATGCCGCATCTGACTTGGTGCCGCTGTCCACACTGTAGAGCTTGCAGAAAGCAGATGGAAGGCCCATGTAAGAGTCCTGCTGATAGCCTGCCATGGAACATGTCTTTGGAAGGCCACAGCGGTAGCCTTTGCCCTGACCGCATGAGCGTGCTAATTTACAGGACTTTCCCTTGTATCCTTTGGTGACAGCTGCCACCATTCATCTTCCTATGGAAGCTTTGGAGGCTTGAGAGCCCAGGTTCACTCCTCCAAACCTTACAAACGAACCGTCCGACTTGCTGAAATCTTTTGTCCTGTCAAGGAAGAATTTCAGTGTTGTTTTCAGATCCAGACAATGGAGAACCCCTTTCTACCTCCGGCTATGGGTTGGGAAAGACAGTTGGCAGCACAATGTCCTCATTTCAATGGAAAGCTGAGACCACCTGCATGCACATCACAACCATGTCCTTGTGTAATACCATGTATGGTTCTCACGACAAAAATGCCTATATCTCACTTATTCTGCGTGTTGAGGGGAGACCCACCAGCTACGCTGTTTTAATAGTAAATAGCTTGATCTCGGTAGTGGCCATTGGGTCGAATTGTCTTATGTGTAGGAGCGTTAAGCACCACATTTAAATCCCACACCGGGTGAGGGTGCTTAACTGGTGGATACAGTCTTGTCAGCCCTGTGAGGCGTCGCTTCACCACTGGGTTTGACATGGAGCAAGATGTGGAGTCTTTGTACTCCCCTATAGTTGCCAACCTGTAGTTCGGACATGGCTAGATACACCAAGAACGAAAGCACAAGGTCCAAGGAGCAGAACATAGGATCTATCCCCTTATCCCTTGCTCAAAAGCAAAACCTAGACCACTTGCATTTATATTGGCTCCTAGTGCAGTCCTTTCTCGCTTTCTGGATAATTTGCCGATTCTCCTCGGACAACTGTAAGTGTTGCAGTGTCATGTGTTCAGGTGCCAAGCCGCTAGGGCTAATTCCTCTGGTGGCGGATGGACCGCCGCCCCACTGTTGTGAGAGGATAGTGGTTCCCACCAGCGGAAGTGCTATTGGGCCTCTACCGCCAACCATACAGGTCAGAGTAAAAGATACTGACTGGCCACTGGGGCACCACTAGTATGAGGCGTAGCCCCTGGGACTCCCGGACCTACCGCATTACCCTCTGGATAAATGTAGTTGACTGGTATGCATATGCCCAACGGTTGTTCCAGCACAGTTGAAGAGACTCCCCCAGAGAGTGCTTGCACCTGCTCATCCAGGATGTAAATTATTTGGATGTTTTGTTGCTTTTTGTGGAAAATAGATCCACTGTTGGATGGTCCCATTCCTGAAATATGTCACTCAGAACCATGAAGAGCAATAGAGGGGAAGGAGGAGGATTTGCAGGTGAATCCATGCAAGACCCATGCTGGAGAATAAGAGTTAAAGGTAAGTAACTTGTTCCTTCTCCAGCATGGGGTCTTGCATGGATTCACATGCTCATGAATGAGATTACAAACCGTACGCATACACAACCACGGGAGCTGGCAAGGCTCAACAGAAGCAATACACTTACCCCAGGAACGGACTCCCCTCAAACAAACAAGTTGTGTAGCACCGCTTGGCTGACCCGGGACTTTGCCCTCTAATCCCTGTCGACGCAGTAGATACTCGTGAAGGTTTGGGTAGACCTCCACGTAGCAGCCTTGCAGATGTTGAGCAGGTGAACACCACAGAGAAGGAGAAATTACCTTACCGTAATGTTGTTTCTATGGATTCTTCTCCCGCAGATTCCTCATCATGAGAGCTGTTCATCTCCAGCTTCGCTGCTCGGAAACCTTTCCCCAGGGGGCGTAGTGGACCTGCCCATCGTTGATCCGTCTGTACAGACTCTCGATTGTCTGCTCCGGACGGGACGTCAGGTGTTGTATAAATAGCACAACACTATGCCCCACACCTCGGTTTCTGTAACTTTTCCCCTTGTGATTGAATGATGCAGAAGAAAAACCACAGGAGAAGGCTAACAAGCCATTAGAACATCAACAAGGGTACACCAAAACAGGGTGACCCCACAAGAATGTGTAAAGAAAACATTTTGTATATATGTATTTTTTTTTTTTACAGAAAACACTCGTCCCAGAGCCATAGCAGATGCCACCTCGCTTGGACAGAAGTGACCACCCACAGAACTTTCTGAGCGGGGATGGATGGGAGGGTTCGATGAGGAATCTGCGGGAGGAGAATCCATAGAAAGAACATTACGGTAAGGTAATTTCTCCTTCAATGGATGGCTATTCTGCTGCAGATTCCTCATCATTGTATACTCGCAGTTAGGGTAAAGGAGGATGGCAGAAAGATTTAAACCAGCAGACTCTGTAGAACCGCCCTACCAAACCTAGCGTCAGCTCCCCGTGCAACATCCAAGGCATAGTGCTTGGTTAAGGTATGTAAAGATGACCAAGTGGCCGCCCGGTAAATATCCCTTACCGGAACCCCTGTCTGGAGGGCTGTAGAGGCCGCGGGTCTTCTTGTAGTCCTCTCTTTTCGACACTTACGTATTGGAGGTCGGGCCTTCTCAGTTGCCTCAGCTCAAATGTGGAACAGTCTTCCCTTGAACAATTCACTGGGCTTTCAGGAAAGCTTAAAAACATATCTGTTTTATTAAATAATCTCTCTCATTAGCTATCTGCTTTCCCTCTCCTCCAGCGCCATACCACCTTCGGGTGACCGCCCGCTTAATATGTTCACATAACATAACAAGACCAACTGGTCGAGAGGGCCCTGATACCTGCTGGAAGGTCCTTGCCAGCCGACTGGTTATACTCGGCTATGCACAGGATAATGCACTGTGACAGAGTTTGCTTAGTAACAGGCAGGCCTTTCCTAGACAAGGAATGGGCCACAAACAACTGGTCTGATTTCCTAAACTCAGCGACATAGAAACTCAATGCCCTCTTGGGATCAAGGCGATGGAAACGTTCCTCCTCCTTTGAGGGATGAGGAGGAGGTTAGAAGACAGGCAAATCAATGGCTTCGGACAGATGAAATTCTGAAACTTCCTTAGGCAAAAAGCCTGGCCTGACCTTAAGAGAGACTTTCTCTCGAAGAAACTTCAGGAATGTGGGGTTTGCAGCACAAGGCTTGAAGTTCGTTAACCCTCCTGGCAGATTTGATTGCGACCAAAAAGGCAGTTTTAAGGGACAACAGTCACAAAGAACCGAAATGCATAGGCTCAAACAGAGCCACCATCAAAAAGGTCAAGACCAGATTAAGATCCCAATCTGGGACAACAAAGGGGGTTGGCAGAAATTTGTTGAGAAGGCCCTTCAGGAACTGGGCCGTGACCAGAATGGTGAAAAACAATCCTTGGTCTGGGGATCTCTTAAACACAGACAGGGCCGCCAAATACTCTTTCACTGTGGCAACCTGAAGGCCTTAAGAGGCCAGTGACAGACGGAACTCCATCACTGTGGCGGTGGCGCAAACAATAGGGTCAGTCTCGCGTTCCCTGCACCACGCTTCAAATCTTCTCCACCTGCACGCGTACAGAGATCTAGCAGAAGGTCTGCATGCAGCCAGCAGTACCTCAAGCACCTCCGTTGAGAGGTCCCAGTCATCATATTTCATCCTCTCAAGAGCCACACATGTAGGTTGAGGGAGTCCGGGGTCGGGTGAAGCACCCAGCCTTCCGACTGGGTGAGGAGATCTGGACGCCGAAGGAACCGGTGAGGCGGACAGATGGTCAGACCCAGGAGACCGGAGTACCACGTTCCCCTCGCCAGATCCAGGGCGATCAGGATCATGAATGCTCAAAATCTCTTCAACCTCCTAAGAACCCAAGGAATGACGGGAATCAGAGGGAAGTCGAAATGGAGAGGGAATGTCCAATCCACCAGAAACGCGTCCCCTAGTGAACCGTTCACTGGGGATTCACTCAAGCAAAACTGTTCGCACTTCCTGTTGGACTCTGTGGCGAACAGATCCACTGTCGGGGTACCCCAGAGAGTGAAGACCTCCTCTAGGACTTCCGGGCACACTTCCCACTCGTGTGAGACCATGCTGTGCCTGCTCAGAGCACCCGCCAAGGTGTTCTCCGTCCCCACCAGGTGAACTGCCGAGACCGCGGTCTGGTTCACTCTCAACGAGAACTAAAGTTGAATTGCCTCTGTGCAGAGCGGGCGAGAGTGCACGCCACCCTGCATGTTGAGGTAATGCATGGCCATTGTGTTATCTGTCAGGACGAGGACATGCGTCCCTCTGAGAGACGGTGCAGAGGCCCGCAGGGCTAAACTGATGGCCTGCAAATCCAGCCTGTTGATATTCCACTGGGCTTCTGATGGAGACCAAAGGCCGCTCACCTGCAATTCCTCGCAGTGGGCGCCTCAACCCTTCAGAGACGCACCTGTGACCACTTAGGCCTGGGTCCAGGGTGGCCAGAAGGGTTCCCCCGCCAATAGATTGCTGCACGTGGTCCACCAGCCGAGTCCACGGTCTACCTGGCTGGACACAGACAGTCAATCCAAGAGCACTCCCAGGTACTGAGACCACTGGTCTCTCAGGAGCCATTGGAGGGATCGCATACGCTGCCTGGCCTCTGTTACTAGAAATATATAGAGCACAGCCTGTGCAGTAGTAGTCAAGTGTCTTCGAGATAAGACAAGACTTGCCACACTGACTTCCCTCGGATCAGCCAGTCGTCCAGCTATGGAAATACATGGACTCCGGATCTCCTGATCCGGAGGTCAACCCAAAGGGAATCACTTTGAACTGATAATGCTTGTTGTCAATGAGGAACCTTAGGAACTTCCTATGATTTTGGTGTATCCGCACATGGAAATATGCATCCTGCAGCTCTATCGACACTAGCCAGTCCTGGAGTTCGAGAGCGTGGAGAATCTTCTTCAAAGTCACCATCCTGAATCTGTCCTTCCTCAGGAACTTGTTCAAGGCCCTGTATTCCAGGATGGGACAGAGACCTCCTCCCTTCTTGGGCACAAGGATGTAACGGGAATACCAACCCAACCCTCTCTGATCGGGAGGCACCGCTTCCACGGCCCCCTTCGATAACAGGGCTCTCAGTTACTCCTGGAGCTCCGGTTCCGGTTGGAAGGGGGGAGGTGGAGGTCTGTCTGGAGGCCACTTTAGAAAAGGCAGACAATAACCCCACTGAATCAACTACAGGGCCCAGTTGTCAGAAGTTATTTCCTGCCACTAGGGCCAATGCCCTGCCAACCATCCACCAACTGGTACATCGTGGGAGGGGAAATCAAAGCGGCTTAGAGGGCAGAGTTGGCTCTGCCTCTGCTGCTGCTTGTTGGCCTCTAGAGGCCCGTCTGCCCCTTCTGGGACACGAGAAGCGCCAATAACCTTGCCTGGCTTGCGGGAGCTGCGCCTTCATGCCATAGGGCACATAACGTCTGTAGCCCCTGTCCTCGGAGACAAAGCAGGATTGGCCGGCTGCGCCGCTATGCCCAAAGATTTAGCAGCCAATTGTGACTCCTTGAATTTCTCCAAGGACTCGTCTGCTTTTTGTGCAAAAAGCATATCACCTTCAAAAGGCATGTCCAGCAATCTGTTTTGACATTTGCAGAGAAACCGGAAGCTTTAAGATGAGCTTGGCGTCTCATCCCAATTGCTGAACCCATTGCTCTCCCACCACAGTCTGCCACATCCAGGCCCGTCTGCAACAACTGTTTGGCTACCTCCTTCCCATCCTCCACCAGCTCTAAGAAACCATCCCGAATGGCACCCTCAGGGTGTCATGAATCACCACTATCGCCCTCTATGGACTTCATGGTCCATAAAACACTGCATCATTGGAACAATCATCCTTTCAACATGGCTGCCTACACAGGAGCGCTGCTCTCTAGCATTTACGTCAGACGCGCTGCCTTCTAGAAAATAGGCATGCCCCCGCGGCTCTGCGCGTCTCAACGCTACGGTCCGTGTTGCTAGCGATTGCTACTGCTCCCTTTGTCAGCTCCTTCCAGCTTCTTCTATCCTTTTCCTTCCAGGCTGCCCCCCTGTTTTGAACTGCTCCCGCAATTCTTGGCCCCCTCCTTCTTTTTCCCGGACCGCGTGTGCGGTCCCGTGTTAGCGGGTCTTCCGCTCGCTTTGAACTCTGAATCTACGCCGCTGCTCCCTCCTGGAATCCGTCGTAGTGCTTCCATCCTGGATACTGAACCTCACCCAGCTTCCTGAGGCATACTGCAAACCTCACACTGGACCCAGACCCAGAGGACATGTGCCCTTACCTGTACAAGTCCAGAACAACCAGGAAGAAAGAGAAGTCTCCAAAGAAGACTCAACCCCGAGAAAAACAGGTGAGAAAAAGGGCAGAGTGTGACTGTTTGAGATGCCCAGAATCTGATATTGAGCCTAACATGGAGGCTGCAGTCCAGGACCTCATGAGAGGGATGCAAGAATTAACTACTGAGGTTCAAAACCCCAAGGCGGAAAACGCTGCCCTAAAACAACTCGTATTGTCCCGGGATTCGGCATTCAAGGAAAGTGCCCTGACAGGGGGTATAGTGGACAAGTATGATGGCTCCTCCAAGTCCCTGTGTTCCTTCCTTCATTCCTGTCTGGTGCATTTCACGTTCAAACCCTACTATTTTTCCATGCCCAGGGCTAAAGTGGGGTTTATGATATCACACCTTTCTGGCAATGCCTTAGCCTAGGCGACCCCCTTGGTGAATGCAGGAGACCCACGCCTGGACAATTACGATGGATTCATAGAAGCCTTCAAGGCCATGTTTGTCAGACCAGAACTCGTTTATAGTGCCCAGGAAAGACTATTGGAATTCCAACAAGGAAACCAAGATATGCTTACTTATGTGACTCTTTTCAAACAACTGGTTAAAGAGGCGAATTGGTCCCAGGCAGCTAGTTTTACCTTGTTTCGAAGAGGCCTGAATGATGAAGTCAAGGACTAGCTAGCTAGAGTAGCCCGTCCAAGTTCCTTCCAGGCCTTGATGGATTTGGCCTTACAGATCGATTTCCGAATCCAGGAAAGGACGGCTGAGAAAAGAAAAACAAAACCCTCAAACCCGAAACCAACCATGGAGTACCCTAGCCTTAAGGAAACAGCCTCACAGCCTTCTTCGGACCCAGAATCTATGCAGCTGGGCTCCTTTCTGGGTCCGATCTCCGCACAAGAAAGGACCCATAGAATTAACACTGGGCTCTGCATGTACTGTGCCTCTGATAAGCATCTTGTAAGGAATCGCCCAATAGCACCACCCCGGCGTTCGGGAAACGCCAGCTCCCGATCTTGAGCGGAGCACAGCTTCGGGAGAAAGATGTCTGCTCCACTTCTGTTCCTTCCTTGACTTGTCTGCGCCAAAATACATTGGTGGTTTTACAAACATTCTTGTCGTCCACTAAAGAGGATACTTTTCCCATCCTGGCTCTAGTGGATTGCGGTGCCATGGGAGTATTTATGGATGATGAATGGGCATTAAGGCACAACATACCCCGAGAAAACAAGAGAGTGATCCAAGCTGTCGAAAGGAATTGACAGGAAACCCTTGACCTCCGGACCCATTACCCACCAGACCAAGAAACTACTACTCTCGATAAATAACCATCAAGAAACAATTTGTTTTGATATCATAAAAGCAGCACACTATCTCATGGTTCTTGGCATACCCTGGCTTCAGAAGCACAACCCGTATATCAACTGGGCAGCAGGATCCTTATTCCAAGGTTCAGAATTCGGTTTGCGCCATTGTTTGTCTCAAGGTTTGGTGCCAGATCCTCAGGTGGACTCCCAGACTGCCAAACAACCACCATTGTGTGTCTCCAACATTACTCAAGTGCCGGAGATCTATCAGTCCTATTCTGATGTGTTTTCAACTGCCATTGTCCTATCCTTACCACCCCCTTGACCAGAGGACTGTGCTATTGACATGGAAGAATCAGCAGTAATTCCATTTGGCAGAATGTTTATACTGTCCAAACCGGAGAAAAGAGCCCTAAGAGAATATCTGGACACAAATCTCGCTAATGGAACCTCCTTCAAAATCCCCTGCCAGTGCCTCATTGTTCTTTGTGCCCAGAAAGATACTAAGGAGCTCCTACCTTGCTTGGACTACCGAGGTCTTAACCAGTGTACCCTTAAGGATCGGTATCCGCTACCCCTTATTTCTGATATTTTGGAAGCCGTCCGAGGAGCTGTAATTTTTACCAAGCTTGATCTACGAGGTGCCTGCCATCTTATTCGAATTAAGGAAGGGGATGAGTGGAACACCGCCTTCAGAACACCTTTTGGTCATTTTGAGTACCTGGTCATGCCCTTCGGCCTAGCCAATTCCCCAGCGGTTTTTCAGCACTTCATGGACAGAGTCTTCTCGGATATGCTGTTTCTTTTCGTCATAGTATATCTGGATGATATACTGATCTATTCCAACGAACCCCAAGTCCATCAAGAACATGTAAACGCCGTACTGGAGCGATTAAGAGAGAACAAGCTCCTGGCTAAACCTGTAAAATGCCTTTTTCATGTTCGAACCGTTCATTATCGTGGCTTCGTACTGAGTTCCAAGGGAATTGGAATGGATCCTGCCAAGGTAACCTCGATTCTTTCCTGGCCAGCACCTACCACAGTAAAACAGATCCAGTCCTTCTTGGGTCTCGCAAACTTTTACAGGAAGTTCATTCCCACATTTTCTGACATTGTGCATCCCATTGTCGTCTTGCTGAAAAAAGACACACTATTCACGTGGACGGTTGCTCAAGAAACAGCCTTCAAGGAATTAAAACAAAGATTTACACAAGCCCCCATCCTGGCTCAACCGGATATAAAGAAACCCTTCCTGGTGGAAACGGATGCCTCAGACTATGCCATCGGAGCAGTTCTTAAACAAGAACTCGAAGACAAGATGGAACACCCCATCGCCTATCTAACTCGAACTTTGACTCCCAGTGAGACACATTACTCAGTCCTGGAGAAATAACTACTAGCCATTCGACAGGCCTTTACTGACTGGTGACATTTACTTCTGGGTGCCAAACATCAAGTCCAGGTAGGAACCGATCATAGAAACCTACAAGTTCTACAGTCCTTGGAATGCAGGAACAGTCGTCAAGCTCGCTGGGCCTTTTTCTTTGGCCAGTATCAGTTCCACATACAACACGTCCCTGGATCCAATAATGTAATTGCAGAAGCCTTGTCTAGGCGTCCCGATTACGAGCCTGTTGGAGATCGTACCTTTCCGAGAATGTTTCCCAATACCGTCGTCATAGCCCAGGCCAATTCCTTGTTGGAAGAAATCTGTATCGAAACACCATCTTCTGATCTTGGCAGAGCTATACCAACACCAACCAATGGAACCTGGTCTCAAAGAATGGTTACCTCTTCCACGATAAGAGACTTGTGATACCCACACAAAGACTGAGAACCAAGATCATAACTCTCTGCCATGATACATTTCATTCCGGGCATAGAGGCATTACCGCCACTCTCCGTTCTACTCAGAGACAATTCTGGTGGCTGAAGATGATCGATGGGGTAAAGGCATACATTCAAGCCTGCTTTATTTGCAGTCAAAACAAGTGTGATAATAGAAAGCCTGCAGGGTTCCTTCTCCAACCTTCCTTGCCGAAGCGCCCTTGGGACATAATTGCCACTGACTTCATTGTGGATCTACCTCCACCCAGAGGGTATACTACCATAATAGTTACCATTGACCTATTCACCCACATGGCACACTTCACTCCTTTATACAAGTTACCCTCAGCGCTTAAATTGGCAGGAATTTTCTTAAAACACATATTCAGACTTCATGGGCTTCCTTCCAAGATCATCTCTGACAGCGGGCCTCAGTATATCTCCAAGTTTTGGAAACATCTATGTCAAATGTTGAGCATCCAACGTGCCTTGTCTTTAGGGTACCATCCTCAGACCAATGGTATAACTAAGCGGGTAAATCAGATCCTAGAACAATACCTGCAATGTTTTGCTGCCAAGGTCCAAGATGATTGGTCTGTCTTGGTTCCGGTAGCCGAATTCGCTTACAATAACTCAGATCATTCTGCCATCAGGACCAGCCCATTCTTTTGCAGCCAGGGGTTCCATCAGTTTTACAATCTATCCTACCCCGGTACCCTCGGTCGATTCCTGGATTGAACGTCTCATGAGTGTACATAAGGATGCCAAGGATCACTTGGAAAAGGCCAGAACAGACATTAAGAGGTGTGCTGATAACAAGAGAAGACCTAGCCCTTTGTATGGAATTGGGGACAAGGTTTGGTTATCCTCGAGACTCTTACCTCAACACTTGGGGCCTAATAAACTGGCGGCCAAGTATTACGGGCCTTTCACCGTTAAGGAAGTCATCAGCCCTGTGGCTTTTCGTCTACAGCTACACGAATCTTGGAAGAAAATACATCCTGTTTTTCACACTTCCCTGCTGAAACCATATGTACCCTCCACCAGATCAACTCCTCGACCTAACCCTGTGCTCATCAATGACCAGATGGAATACGAAGTCTCCAGGATATGCGATTCTAGATACAGATGGGGCCGACTCCAATACTTAGTGGAATGGAAAGGATATCCCCCCAGCGAACGAACCTGGGAACGCACCTCCCACATGAACGCTCCCCGTTTGGTTCGGAAATTCCATCCAACCCATCCAGGGAAACCTGGTGTATTGAGGTTTAGGAGGGGGCATGCTGTAATGAATCGCCACTTTCGCCCTCTATGGACTTCATGGTCCATAAGACACTGCATCATTGGAACAATCATCCTTTCAACATGGCCGTCTGCACAGGAGCGCTGCTCTCTAGCGTTTACGTCGGACGCGCTACCTTCTAGAAAATAGGCACGCCCCGCTGCTCTGCGCATCTCAATGCTACTGTCCGTGTTGCTAGCGATTGCTACTGCTCCCTTTGTCAGCTCCTTCCAGCTTCTTCTATCCTTTTCCTTCCAGGCTGCCCCCCTGTTTTGAACTGCTCCTGCAATTCTTGGCCCCTTCCTTCTTCTTCCCGGACCGCGTGTGCGGTCCCGTGTTAGCGGGTCTTCCGCTCGCTTTGAACTCTGAATCTACGCCGCTGCTCCCTCCTGGAATCCGCCTCAAACCTCACACTGGACCCAGACCCAGAGGACACGCGCGCTTACCTGTACAAGTCCAGAACAACCAGGAAGAAAAAGAAGTCTCCAAAGAAGACTCAACCCACGAGAAAAAGAGGTGAGAAAAAGGGCAGAGTGTGACACATGCATGTACTCAGCAGCCTGTTTGACTGCTTTCCATAAGCCAAAGAGGGACAGAGGACATCTTCAACCCCAGGGCGACTACTACCCTATGAACCAGCTCCTTGAACTTTACACTAATGTGGGTATAGAGCTGTTTCTGCTGTAACTCCAGTCTGGAGAAGTATCCAGACCACTGGCATCATGCAAACACTGAGCCAAAGCCAATTAATCAGCTTGGTCGTCGAAATAGACGATGACGCCATTGCGTGTGAAAACGGTGTACTCAGGGTCATCGTCCTCCTCAACTCTGAAAATGGAGTGCATGGAGTCGGAGAAACCTGATCTCGACAGAGGCACAAAGGAACCATCGCCGACTGTCGGAGCCGAAGGCTTGAGGATAGACTTCGAAGCCAAAGCTATCGATGCTGAGGGTACTTTCGGCGCTGAGGGACGCTCGCGCAAGCGAGAGACGTCGGGAGTCTCAGCCATACAGCCTTCCGGCGATTTATGCCTAACAGATGTAACACCTGAAGACGCTTTTGATGCTGACGGAGTGCACAGCTTGGGGTCGGGAGCAAAAGCCTGCTTGCCGGGGGCTGGAGCCGCATCTACAGCCGATTGCGTCTTAAACATTTCTAACATAGACTTTTTACAACTCTCCCATTCCTCCCGAGTGGTCGGCTCTGCCAAGGGCTTCCCTCGATCAGACGACGAGCTGGACTTGCGTCAGTTGCGGTGGTGCCGCTTGTTCCACAAGGAAGACAACAAGGAATGGCGCCTGGAATGCCACCGCTTCTTGGTCTTCTTAAAATGTCAGTAGTGGTGGGCACCTCAGTCTCAGCCTCCCGAGGACCGGACAAGCGACCGTGCCGGAGACTTGGCGACAGGTCGGCACAAAGCCAGTTTCCCAGCCCTCATGCGTACGGACTTCGGCTGCAATTTTGCGCATGGCGCTTAGGCCTCAGTGTCGTGACTAGCACCCAGACACCACAGACAGACGTTGGGTGTCGGTCAAAGACATTTTGGCCTCGCAAATGCAGCATCACTTGAAACCGGAAACGCTGTAGAAGGACATTGCGTCAACGTTTTGAAGTACAAAACGTAACAAAGTACAGTAAGAACGTTGAGTAAACTCGAGTAGTGTTCCCTATGCAGCGTTGCAAGAACACGGAAAAGAGATACTGAGGTGTGGGGCGTAGTGACATGCTATTTATACGACACCTGACATCACGATCGAGAGCCATCCAAGAGGGACTGACGATTGGCGGCCGAGAGCCGAGGTCCACTACTCCCCCTGGTGAAATGTTTACAAGCAGCAAAGCTGGAGATGAATATCTATCATGATGAGGCATCTGCGGGAGAATGAGAATAGCAATCCATTGAAATGCTGTTGTGCCGCGATGGCTCTGGTTGAGTGGGCTCTTGGCCGGCATGGAAGAGGTCTGTTGACCAGAGGATAAAAATTAATGATGCAGCGGAGAGCCACCTGGATATGGAAGCCTTAAAACAGGGCCTTCCCGTGTCCCACAGGTTCAAAATTGACAAACATCTGAGACGTCTTCCAAAAGTCCTTTGTGTGTGCAACATAGAACTTCAAGGCATGAGCAATGTCCAGCAAATGTAACGTCCTTTCAGCAGGCGTAGAAGGGTTCGGAAAAAGAAAACTGGTAGAACCAAAGGCTTGTTGAGATGAAAAACTGAAAGAACCTTTGTCATAAAGGTGGGATGAGTCCACAGCACCACCTTTGTAGCGTGGAAGGTCAAGTACGGCTGCTTGCAGGAGAGGGCCTGGATCTCCCCAACTCGCTTGGCCGAGGTGATTGCCACCACGAAAGCAGCCTTCCACAAAAGAAACTTCAGACGGGCACTATACAGTGGTTCAAATGGAGGCCCCAGAAGCTTAGTCAAAATCACGTTCAGTTCTCAGGCCTGGGCAGGAGGCTTGACCAGCGATAAAGTCCAAGCCTGTACGACCGCAGGGAGAGCTTGCCTGGCGCTCGCATGTACCATGATATAGCAGCCAGATGAACATTGATGGAGGCGTAAAATAGCCCATCTTTAGCCAGGGAAAGGAGGTACGGGAGGAGCAATATTCTCAGCCCTGCCCCACATTGTGAAGCGCTTCCATTTGTGTCTGTAACCAGACAACGTGGAGGGAGCTCTGGCCTTGGCCAGGATCTTCTTGCATTCCAGCGGCAGGGAATAGTGCCAAAACTCTAGGAATGCAGGAGCAAAGCCATGAGGCTCAGCGACGCTGGGTTGTGGTGCAATATCATCCCATTTTCCTGGAGAGATGGTCGGGAAGTGGAGGTAGCCGGATGGACAGAGCCACTGACAGATGGAGAAAGTCTGGGTACCAGATATGCTGCAGCCACGCGGGTGTGATGAGGATCATCCTGCAATGGCAACATCTGAGTGTGTTGATCACACGCAACAGGACCGGAATCGGGGGAAAGGAGTACAGGAAGAGCCCATCCCATGGGAACAAGAAGGCATCCCCCAGACTCCTCAGCTGAGGATATCTGCTGGCAAACGTTCGGCACTTGGAGTTGGCAGCTGTCGTGAAGAGGTCGATCTCGAGAGGACCCCACCTGCTGAAGAGAAGAGAAGCCTGTGTCTGTTGAAGTTCCCACTTGTGGCAGGACCGCAGCTCCCTGCGCTAGTGTTTATGGTGCCTGACAGCTGAAAAGGGAGGACAAATGTGTCCTGAAAAATGGCCCAACGTCACAGGGACAGAGCCTCTAGGGAGAGAGCAGGGGAGTGTGTCACGCCCTGCTCCTGGATGTAAAAAATGGTGGTGGTGTTATCTTTAAAGATCTGCACCACCTTGCCGTGTAGCTGAGGCTGAAAGGACTTGAGGGCCCAAAAGACCAACCTGAGCTCCAGGACGTTTATGTGCAAGTCCTTCACCTCCAGAGCCAGAGGCCTCTGGCATGAGACTGTCCTGTGTGGGCTCCCCAACCTTCTAGGGAAGCATCCGTGGTGACGGTAGTCTGGTATGGGGGATCCAAAAGGGAGCATGTGTGAGATGTGGACGTACTGACCACCATAGCAGAGCTTGCAGGAATGCCCGATTGAGGGTGATCTTGTCTGTCCATGCGCCAGTGACCTGCTGCCACCTGGCATCCAAGAATTCCTGAAAATGCTGTATCTGGAGCCTTAAAAGGGGACTAGGTGAATGCAGGAGGATATCATGCCCAACAGGGATTTGATGGACCGGACGCTGCCAACAGCGGCTGAACCTTCGCTAGGATGGCCTTCACCCTCTCCTCCGAGGGGGTCACCAGACATGAGACCGTGTTGAGAAGGGTGTCCAGGAATAGAGCGCTCTATGATGGCACCAAACAGGACTTTGGATAATTGATGGAGAAATCAGAAGGTATATGGTCTCCGATGTGTGCTGGGTTGCCAGTGTGTGAGAGTGTGACCAAATGAGCCAGTCGTCCATGTAAGGGTAGACATGTATGCCATTGCTGCGTCTGTGCGACACTACCAGGGCCAAGCATGTTGTGAATACCCTTAGGACCAATTTGAGGCTGAAAGGCAGAGCCTTGAACTGGTAGTGCCGCCCCTGGACAAAACGCAGGAACAACCGACACTCACGAAGAATGGGTATGTCAAAGTTGCCAGGGCGAGAGTTGTCAGAAAATCCCCTTCCTCCAGCTGGCCAAGCATGTGCTACAACGTGACCATCCTGAACTTTTGGGACTTGAAGTACTTGGTTAGGCTTCATAAGTCTAGGATTGGTTACCACCCTCCTGATTTTTTCCTTACCAGAAAGTATCTGGTATATACTGCGTAGCCCCAGAGGCGCTGAGGGACGAGTTCTATCACCCCTTTCCGCAGCATGGCCTGAACCTCCTGTAATAGTTGGGCCATGTACAGTTCTTGACGTGCTACAGGAGGAATCCAGGGGCACCTGTTTTGAAATTCCAAAGTGTGCCCCTGCTGAAGAACGTCCAGCACCCATTTGTCCGTGGTAATCTTTTTCCACTGCTCGACAAAGTTTAACTAGTTTCCCACTGGGGTGCGAAAGTGGGGGCGCGGGTCCACGGCCGGTTCAGGCCTGCTTGGATGTCTGCATCCTGGATGATGGATGGCGTTGGCCTCTATTGCCGTAGGCAAGGGAGCAGCCCCTTTAGGCTTCCTGGGTGGTGGAGTGGGAGGGCTGATGAAAGGACTACCTCTGTTGCAGGGTCCCCAAAGAGCACGTTGTCTCTGTGTGCGTCTTGATGGCTTGGAGAGTCTCATTCACTGCCTTCCCAAACAGGTTGACCCTGCCAATTGGCATGTCCACAAACTTGGTCTGTACATCAGCTCGAAAATGTGTGGCCTTCAGCCAACCCCAGCACGGGGGGGAAACACAATACCCCACCTGGCAGAACCCTGAGTCCGCTATATCGAGAGCCACTGTGATGGCGTGGTCCAACGCCACTTCACACTCCTGGAATAGGGCTAAGGCTTTGGCTTTCTTGTCATCAGGGAGGAAATCTAGGGTGGGACCGAGCTTGTACCAAAGCTCCCTGTCGTACCGAGACAGGATGGTGAGGGCGTTGGCCTTCATGGTGGATGACGCAATGGAATTGATGCGCTTGCCAGTCACATCAAGCTTCTTGCCTTCCTCATCGTGAGGCACCATAGACGATGATGAGAGATTGGACGACCGCTTCCTGGCAGCGGCTGACACCACTGGGTTCCGGAGAAGGCTGAGACGTGAGACACCTTCCGGTCGTGAAAGCGGAGACAACAGTCAGTGTCGAAATGTTCCTTAACAGTTCCTGATTTCGTTGATGAGGTTAGCGACAAGGAGCTTGTGGATGAAGTGGTCGTCGACGGTGCAGTGGTCGTTATCATTGATGAAGAGGCCATCGACGAAGTGGTGGTCCTGTTGGAGGAGGTTGTCGCCAATGGGGCCCACGTTGGAGCTGCCGACGGCGCCTTCAGAAGGCTTGCACTTCGAAGACTTGTGTTTCGATGGGGTCAAGGGCTTCCTTGCAGACGGAAGACACCCACCAACCGGCAGGCTAACCATTGATGGAGATGGCGATGGAGACAGACCCTTTCCCGAACTTGGTCCTGCAGCCTCGGCGACCGCTGTGGGAACCGATGGACTGTGAGATTTCGCCATCTTTTGTATCTCCTCAGAAGGAGCATCCTCAAAGGACCTTGACCTCTTCTTTCCAGCGGGAGTACGCTAATGTGACCTGCCGGTTGTGGACAAGGCGAGACTGGGCCCAGAGGCCACACCGGAGGCCTTCTCTTGATGGAGCCAATCCACTAACCTCCTGTTGCAATCCTTCTTGGTCTTTGTCGAAAAACCAGGGCAGACGTTGCAAACTTCCGCATCGTGATCTAGGTAAAGACAGGGAATATTCATGATCATGCAAATTCATGCAAGACCCCATTCTTGAGAACACTTTGTATAGAAAGTGCAGGCCCGTAACAGTGAATCTAAGGTAGCAAGGATGAGGCTGCCAAATAGGGACGTGTAGGTAGACATTATTGCGGTCCAGAGGCCACATTTCCTGGTGATCTATAGAGTACCCTCACACAGTTGGGCTAACTTTGATTTGGAGCTCGGACAGCTGGTGGCTGACTTAGCATTAAAGAACTTGTATCTGGTTCTCCTGGCGGATTTTAATCTCTACCGAAACAATCCTTCCGATGTCTATGCAAAAAATGTGATTGCCGGTCTAGCTGATCTTTCTTTTACTTTGTTTAACCATCTACCTACTCGCCGCACTGGGAATACCCTTGACCTCATTTTTGCGGAGGCAAATCTCATCGCTACATTTACCCCTTCCCGTACTCTGGTCTGATCACGTTCTGGTGCCATTTTGGGTTACCACACCTTATCATTCACCAAGGACCTCTCATGGCTGGCAGACCCGGCGGTTCTGTAGTAGGGTGGATCACCCTGTGGTGGCGGATCAACTGATTCAGATTAATAGTCAATTAGTGGCTAGTGGGCAAGAGCCATGTACTTCTCTTTCAAACACCACCTTGACCGAGGTAGCAGATCTGGTAGCTCCGGTGGAGTCTCGATTTGGACATTCAAAGGCTTCTTCACCATGGTTTACCCCTAGTCTTCGGTCCCAAAAACAAATATGCCGTCGATTAGAGAGGAAATGGTGGCTAAAATATTGCCAAGAATCACATACTATCTACAAACAAGCAGTAATCTGCTATCATGAGATGATCTTCATGGAAAAAGCAACATTTTATGCTAACAGTATTACAGAGGCAGCCTGCTGCTCCCGGGAGCTATTTAAAGTTGCTAAAGAGCTCTCCATCTGCTCACAAAAAAACAACAAATAACTCCTTAGATCCACAAACTCAGTGTGACGCTATTACTTTTTTTTCGCTGAGAAGATTGAGGAGATTCGGCAGGCTATTGGGGAACAAAATTCACACAAGCAGGAAGCGGAGCAACTGCCTAGCCACCCCAAGGAATGTAGATCATCCACCCCTACGCTGTCTTTCAACTAGGGCTGATTGATGATGCAATTACGGCAAAGGCCCTTAAATCACTTAAATCAGCGCCGCCCTCTGACCCAATACCTTTTCACATTTTGAAAGCATTACCCGCAAGGGTCATTACTCTGTTCTTAGCAGCCTTACAACACTGCTTCTCCTCGGGTGAGATCCCCGCTCAGTTGAAGCATGCTTTGGTCTCCCCGCTTTAAAAAAACCCTATCCTCAACCCCAGTTTGTCTGAAAACTATCGCCCTATATCCCTGCTTGCGGTTGTGATGAAGTTGATGGAGGCTGTGGTCACGCCTTCTTTTTCTTGATTCCTGGAAGTCAACAACTGTTTGCATCCGTTTCAGTCGGGTTTTCGTCCCTCGATGGGTGTAGAATCTGTCATGGTCTCTCTCCTGTATTATTTGGCTCTTTTCCAGGATCGTGGAGAGGTCGGAGTGTTCATTCTTCTTGACCTCTCTGCAGCTTTTAACACTGTGGATCATTGCATTCTGGTGGCCCGTCTGGAGCAGGCAGGTGTCAAGGGCTCACTACTGGTATGGTTTAATTCCTTCTTGGCAGAGCGCATGCAAACAGTCTCACTTCAGACCTGCCAGTCCCCTCCACAAACTCTCCCCTATGGGGTTTCTCAGGGGTCGGCTTTTTCCCCTCTTTTGTTTAATCCCTACCTGCGGCCATTTGCAGATTTTATTGCATAGTTTGGAGTCCTTTTCTACACCTATGCTGATGAGACCCAATTGGTGTTTTGGCTGGACTCCCCCTCAACTGATTCCCCTGCTCAGATTAGAAACAGACTCTCTGCTATCGGCAAGTGGATGGCCACTAACTGGCTCAAATTTGCTGGAGCCGCCAGAGCTGGTGGCTGAGCCAGGACGGACGGCTTTGCCGGTGGTGGTGGCATCACCTCCTTTATGAGCCCCTTCAGTATCCCTGCCATTTGCTATGACCTCATGAGGGTCATGAATTTTTCAAAAAAACGCTCCTCGTACTCTCGTGGCTCCCGACATGGTGCTGTGGGCATGTTTGAGGCGAACTGGAGGGTAAACACCTGACACTCAGAATGTATCGGATTTAAGTACACATATGGTGCTCTATTATAGAATAGAGGAATCTATTTAAGAAAAATTCAAGGTGCAGGGGAGAAAAAATATCAACCCTGGCATATGGGTTGTACAATTACACAAAGACCAAAAAAGAACCCTATTAGGGAACTCCCGTCCCCTGCACTCTATTAATCGCTTAAACAAGCTGAATGAAGGTATATTCCCAAGAGGGGAATAGGAGTACATGGAGTAAATCAATAGAAAGTTAAATGTAACAACATAGTAATTCAAAATAAGATACAATTGAGCAACAAAGTAGTTCACAGTATCCGTTTAACGTCAAAGTCTATTAATCAGTTCAAAAGAGAGTTGGTTGTCCAATCGGGATTTATTTTTCAAAGAGCAAATGCCCAACGCGTTTCGAGAAAAATGTTCTCTTCATCAGGGGCTGTTGTTGTTCGTTGTGTCAATCACAGTAACTCTAGAGAAATATATACAAAATAATAATAATTTCAGTTTACATGATAATAACATAGACTAATTGTGCAGAGACAGTAAATTATCCAATCATCCTATGCGTTTTTTAATGCAGGAAGTGGCTCACCCACTATAAGAGTCTACAATCTAGTTATAAAGCAACAAGGAGCTAGAGTTAATATCATTTTGGCAGAGTCATCATTCTATCAAACAATTGTAATTTATAAAAAGAACTGTTCCAAATACCCCTAGGTGTATCAAGTGTGAAAAGTGTAAAAGACATACCGTATGTTACATTAAAGGATGGACTGGGTCAAGTTGTTGCATAAGTGTGTCATCCCAACAAGGTGTAGCTGTCTGAATCCCCTATAGTGTAACAAAAGAGGCAAAGGTTGCTAATAGAGCATTGTGGTTTGGAGTGGGTAGGGGTAGGAGAAAAATCTGTAGACTTACTTAGTCAAACCGAAGTCGCTAGCATCTGAAACTCAGAAAGGTTCAGGTGCCGTATTGATGTCAATGGAAGACAGTATTATCAATCTGTGCGCGGTTCCTACAAAATGAAGGCGCCACTGTTGGCATACAAGAGAGGAAAGAACTTGAGGGACAGTTTGGTTAAAGCAGAAAAGAAAACATCACCAGCACAAATGACTTTGAGAAAACAAAAACCTGGAACTTACCCATGTCTACACTGCCAGCATTGCCCTAATATAATTAAAGGTGAATACATCCGACACCCCAACAATGGTAAAAAAATATTCCTATCAGATCATGCTACTTGTGACAGCAAAAATATCATCTATGCCTTAAGATGTCCCTGTGGGAAATATTATGTAGGCAAAACCATCAGGAAAGCGAAAGAACGCTGGACAGAACATAAGTCTAATATCAGAACACAGAATGCAGAGATTCTCTACACGGGCAGGTAGGATGTTGATTCTGTCTCTCCGAACATCCTACTATTTAAATGTCAACATAGCTATTGACCAGCTCATTTTTTTTTACACAATTCCCTAGGACTCTGAAGCATCAGCGTTTTGACCCCGCCTAATAGACAAATAACAACTGTTCCATTTGAACCATCTTGGCAAGGTTAGTAGGATGGCACTACTATAAATGCTTTGGATAGATGTGTTAGGCAGAAACCTGTGCAGTTCCCTCTGGGACCACTGCAAAAGAGTTAGGACTGCAGGTGTTTGGCAGTAAACCCACTTGGTAGCAGTCTGTACCACACAGATTCACTTGGTAGCTGTGGCTGAGCAGTCAGACTTCCCTCAAGAAGAGTTAGGCAGTATACAGAGTATTCACAATAGGTCAAGAGAACACAGTAGAACAAGTAAACACTGACCAGGGCTTGGTGTAAAAGAGATATAATTATTTAAAACCACATCTAGAAAAACACACAGGCACTAATAGTAAGCAATTCAAAAACACGGTCACTAAAAGATATACACTCCCTTAAAAGAATATTAGACAAGTCTTAAGTAAAGCCCCACTTATTTTCAGACAGCGGTGAGCGCTTAACGTAGATGGCACTCTAATAGTTCGTTTTAAAAAAGGGAGAGAAAAGCAGAGAACAATTATAATTAAATAAACCGGTGGTATGTTCGAGGCTATGAGAATTAAATAATTAAAGTTGGTAGCCTCGAACAATGGGAAAATCCCATAGGAAAATATTTGCGGTCGAATATAAAAAGTAGTTTCCACTGCCACCAGCCAAAACTCGATCAGGAGGGACGGAGACGTGCCCCCTCGACTAACAGACCCCAGGGCAATCGAATTGCCCCGACCAGTACGTCCACAATATGATGGTTTGTACTGGTTTCTAATCTGGGACTAGTAAAGCCAATGGTGACTTTACATGCCCTGGTGAGACAGTAGTCAGTCCCAGGGTATGGAGTCTATGGTGGGGTGTCACTATGACACCCCTGTGTTACTGCACGGAGGGTGCTGTGTAACACACATAGAAAAAACACATGAGACCCTATGGAGTAAAGGACCCCATAGCCCATAAAACACATTACCAGTGAAAGGACTACCATAAATCATGTCCAAGAGTGGGAGAAAAAGAGTCTCACTCTTGGCAGGAGGAAAAAAACAAACTCCAGAAATCCAGCAAAGCTGCTGGGGGACTTACTAGGTTAGGAAATTCAGCCCAAAGAGAGAATTCTCCCTAACAAGATGCACTTGGGTGCCGCATTGGTATCAATGTGCCGGCTATACACGCATGCGCACAGTATAGCCGGCACAATTTTGATATAGGCTAGTAACACGCACCAGCATGTATCTCTTGGTGCATAGATCTGTGTTCCCTTTTAGTATCAACCATTTATTGAGAGTACCCAGCAGTCATACTGCATTCAATATTGACATGAATATTGAGAAAGAACACAAACCCTCTCCCCCCCCGCCCCTCCGGGTCCCTCTTTTCCTGCCCCCTGCCCTTTTTTCCAACCGTGCATGAATATAGTGCTACCATGGGTAACCTCATTGGGTCCCACAATAATCGCACTTACTCTAGTAATATGAGTTGAAACGCACATATATACCAATCCTGATGCCACTCTGATAGTGACATGGGATAGTCATTCATCCTAGTCACCCACTCCTTTGCTTTCCTTGCAGGAAGTGGAGGTGTCTCACTTGTGGGGATCACCAGCCTTGGTCTCCAGACAGAATTAAATTCACATCTAGCACAACTGGTAACTGAAGAAGACTATCACAGTGACATTGATTGTCGAAACCGGTTGACCCCTCGCGGCACGAGAAATCTTGTGCTGAAGACGATGTCCATGAACCACATATGAGGACACTTACAAAAAATAATGTTTTAAGAACAAAATTGCTGAATTTGCTTTTAGTATGTGGGGCCCTGACAGCAGAGCCCTTTTATTGCCTCCACCAGAAAAAGGTCTGAAGTCATTGACCCCTTCTCCCACTAGCTGGTCATTAAAACACAGACTGCAAATCCAGTAGAAGGTTTAGGCTGTTGTTACTTAGTTAGAGACACAACATTTATTAGAATTGTTGTTCTTTGTGAGCTATGCTGCCTATTTGTTGACCTTAAAATGCTTTTATGATTTGATATGTACGAATGAAGGATAGATAGGGACAGTCTCTCATCTATCCCTGTGAGATAGGCAGCACAACATCCGGCGCCTAGGAAAAGTTCCTTGCTCCATAGGGCTAGGGTGTTCTTCTGAGTAGGGGGAGCATGTATGTGTTATAAGTATGGATAACAGATGACTAATGTGTTTTGCACATATATATATATATATAAATATATATATCTTTTTTTTCTCCAGTGCCGTTCTTTTGTGCTACAACTAGTTACTTTAACGGTCGGAAAGTACTTAGGACTACGAGTCCATATCTAGTAAGCCCTAGGTGTGTTCCGTCCTGCAGGTGAGGCACCAGAGTGGTGCTGGAGGCCACAAATCCAGGAGATGACACAGAAGACAGAAGCAGGGTAGGATGAAATCCCATACAACAAAAGATGGGACTGACTATGGTTGTGGAATGTACTGCATTATTGTAGGCCACCTCTGCCATAAGCAAATAGGCATTCCAGTTCATCTGCATGTCACTGGTAAAGCACCGCAGGTATTGCTCCAACGTCTGGTTGGTGCGCTATGTTTGTCCATTCGTTTGAGGATGGTAACCGGAACTAAAGGTCGCCGCCACCCCAATGAGTTTTCACAAAGGTCCAGAAATGGGAAGTAAACTGCAAACCCCTGTCCGAGACGATCTTGGTGGGAAGCCCATGGAGACGGTAAATGTGGGAAAAGAAAGTATCGGCCGTCTGGCAGGCGGTAGGGAGTCCGGGCAATGGTATGAAATGGGCCATCTTGGAAAAGCAATCTGGTATGACTATTACACAGGTCGATCCATTAGATAAAGGCAGATCCATGATGAAATCAGTTGCAATCGTGTGCCAAGGGCGAGGTGGTATCTCCAGGGGATGCAAGAGACCAAACGGCCATTTGCATTTGGTTTTAGCCTGAGCACAAACTGGACAAGATGACACAAAATCCTTAACTTGTTTCCGCAACCCTGGCCACCAGAATTGCAAACCAAGAAGTTCTGTGGTGGCTTGTATGCCCCTGTGACCTGCTAGAATAGAGTCATGCATTTGTGACAGAACCAAGTTACGTAGCTCAGTGGTAGGTACGTACAGCTGGTGCTCATCGAACAATAATCCATTGTGCAGATGGTTTTGTGGATTCCTGGGCAAGTCCGGTATGTCTGCATCATCGGCGGTGTGGGCTAATACTTGATCCAAAAGTGGCAGAACACCTGCCAGAAAGTGAGACAAAGGTGAGAGAATGAAACCAGGATGTTCTGCGCTCTCAGTGGTGGAGTACGAGCGAGACAAGGCATCGACCTGCACATTTTGTGATCCAGGGATGTAGGTCACGTAAAAGTCATACTGCAGAAAAAAGAAAGCCCATCTTGCCTGTCTTCCGTTACAACATCCTAGGGAGCAGAGATATTGCAGATTCTGATCATCAGTACGTACTTCTACCCGGAAGCGCCCACCAAGTAGATGTTGCCGCCATTCCTCAAAGGCTGCTTTGATAGCCAGCAATTCCTTTTCAATAATGGAGTAGTTTTTCTCGCAAGATGTTAGCTTTCTGGAACAGAAGGCCACTGGAAGTTCAGTGCAAGAACGAGCGTCCATCTGAAGCAGCACTGCACCCACAGCTTGATCCGATGCATCAGCCTTCACGAAGAACTGATAAAGAGTCCAGATGTTGCAGGATAGGAACACAAGTAAAAACCACCTTAGAAGCCTGTTCTGCTTCTTGGTCCTATACAAAAGGCTGCTTGGTACTCATCCTCTTGGTTATAGCTATGGTTTTCAGAGCAAAGTCTGGCATAAAGCATCTGTAATAGTTGGAAAAACCAATGAAACATTGTAACCCTTTGAGATCTGAAGGTGAGGTCCATGAGACAACAGCTTGTACTCTCAGAGGATCCATGTGTATTCCATCTGCACTGATGACCTATCCCAAGAATTCCATTATAGAGGCGTGGAACTGGCACTCCTCTATTTTAGCAAAGAGATGATGATGACGTAGTCGTTCCAGGACCTCGGATACATGGAGAACATGTGCTTTCGGTGTTGAGGAGAATATGAGTATATCATCCAAATATACCCATACAAACCGTCCAATGGGATCTGAAAACACTGAATCCATGAACCATTGGAATATAGCTGGTGCGTTGGTCAGGCCAAAGGACATCACGTTGTATTGATAATGTCTGAAAGGTGTCTTGAAGCAGTCTTCCTTTCATGGCTTGATTTTATTCTGAATAAATGATATGCGCCAAGTAAATATCCTGGCATTTTGTAACGATTCCAGAATATCGGATATCAAGGGCAGGGAATAACGATCGTTGATGGTGATGTCATTAAGTTGACGTTTGTCTATGCACAGATGAAAGGTCTCCTTTTTCTTGGGAACAAAGAACAGGGGAGAACCCAATGGCGATTTGGAGGGGGATGTGTTTCCATGTGCAAGGCACTCATTCAGAATCTCCTCAAGTCGGCTTTCTCGGATTCAGTCAATGAATAAAGCCATCTGTTAGGCAAAAAATGGGTTTCTTCCAGATTGATTTCACAATCAAATCTCCTATGTGGAGGCAAGGGAATCAAGTCTGGTTCGCGGAAGACATCCTAGAACTGATGGTAGGCCTCTAGTAGAGAGAGACACGAGATCCGTTGACCAGAATCAATACCCGCAGGCAGGGGTGCAGGCTCGGATGGAGATGTATCAAGACAGTCCACAGGGCAGCAGTGCATGGTACAATAATCAGATGCAAAAATCAGGACACGTCTCGACCAGTTTATACATGGGTTATGGGTCATGAGCCAAGGTATACCCAAAACCACTTGATGAACCAGAGATTTGATAATGTCAAAGGCCAAGTATTTGTGGTGCTGGTGTACCTCCAGCTGCAGGGGTAACGACTGATGGTCAATAGGCCCGGAAGAGAGCGGGGTACCATAAATAAGCTGCACCTCTGCAATCTGGTCCTTACAGGACTGGGGTATATATGAGATATGGACACTTTCTTTATCCAGATAATTACTGGTGGCACCGAAATCCAGGAGGGCTGGCATCAGAACAGTCTCAGTGGTCTTTACACCTCATGTCAATCGTACCTGGAGAACAAACAAGGGCTTAGGAGGCATAAGCAATCCAGTTGCTGTAGGAAGACATTTTCTGTTGGTGTAGGGCCCGACCTCTGCTTCCCATCCGGGGGCAGGCCATTTAGATTTCCAAACTCAGTTTTGGATGAAAAGGGCAGGTATCGAGAAATGTCCAGATTTGCCACAATACATACACAGGTGATGGGTTCTCTGGGGCTGTCTCTCGGTTTCGGTCAATGGTCCACGTAAGGTGCCTATCTGCATTGGCTCACTATCCATTTCACCCTGAGGCAGTGAAACAGGTGGTAGAGGTAAGTTTGCCCCGGTCCGTGGGTACAATCCCTCCGCTCTCTGTCGTTCTGTTCTTCTCTCGGTTAAACAATGATTGATCCTGATGACCTGATCGATTAATCCTTGCAGTGATGTGGCCGCAAGTATGTGCACCAGTTCGTATTTGTACTCTTCTCGTAAACCTCTCGGAAACAAGGTGATTTGTGTCATGTCGGGCCATAAGGATTCAGTTGCCAACTGTTTGAACATCCTTACACAAGCAAGGATATCCTGAGTCCCTTGTCGGAGCTCCAAGAGCTGGTTTTGTGCCGAGGATGCTTAGTTGGGTTATTTAAAGATGTAGAAAAAGTTTTTTTCGAATTCTGCAAAATCCTCCAACAATGGACTCTGCACAGAGACATAGGGAACAGCCCAGGCCAGGGCTCTTCCGATGAGATGGCTGATGATATATACAATTTTGGCCTATCTGTGGTAAAAAGAGTTGGTCAGAGCATGAACTGTATAGTGCAGTGATTGTAGAACTCAGTCAACTTCCGTAGGTCTCCATCATATTTGATCACACTGGATTGACCTACAAGATTCTCAGAATATGCCGTAGAAATTGAAGTAGTTAGTGCTCCAGTTAAGGCCGCTTTCTCGGTGTGCAGTGTGGTGACTTCAGTACGCAGGACCTGCAGTTCGTCCCTCAATTCCTCTACAGTCTCCATGTCTGGCTCAGAATCGGTCAGGTGTCGCAATCTGTCAACGTGAGCTCCCTGTGATTTCCGAATACCTGAGCGTCGAAGTTGTTGCTGGTCCAGGATAGAGGTGATAAATGGTGTCCGTCCGGTCCTGTAGCAAGTGTGATATGGAAATCCACCTCCTTACCCCAAACCAGAAGATGACACCAGTACGGGTTAGGAAGCAGGTCCCCAGAACCAAGGAAGAGGACGTCCCACGATTAGCGTGATACCAGGCAGTACAAGGCACTGTAAGTGGGAACTCAGAGAATGCAGAGAGAACAGGATGCTGAAGCGCCAATATCAGAGCGAGCAAAAAGGAAGAAAACAGACTGGCTAGATAGCACAATCAAGGCAGACTCCAAAGAGCAAGAGCATGAGCTCAGGCAGGAAAGAACTGAGCAGCACTCAGCAGCGTGTACCCCTATGGAAAAGGTTGCGACGTGCTGGCTACAGCGCTTGTTGTGGCTTTATAACGTAGTGTTGCCATGGCCACAGACCAAACAGTCTTTACTACACATGCGCGGAAAGCGGCTGCTGGTCCTGCGTGCATGCGTGGTGCCTGCAACATGGTGGCCCCCACAGGATGAGGGGGCCGGAGCTGTACGCGCCTGCAGGCACAATCACGGAGCCTCCACCTGGCCCGCCACGGTAAGGAGACGTGGTGGGCCAACGAGGTGAGCGGTGTGACAATGGGGAAACTCAAAGAAATGTTACATATCACCACCCTTAGAACATCAGTATACCAACCCAGACAGATTGCTTGGTGGAAAAATGTAATAAAACTCTCAAAACCATACTCAAGTTAGTTGAACAAAATGGTAAACATTGTGATCAAATGATACCCTGGGCCTTGTTTTCAGTACAGAAAACTCCTAAGGCCTCAACAGAATTCTCCCAGTTTGAACTTATTTATGGACAAGAACCAAAGGATGAACTCGATATGTTAAGAGAAACCTGAGGGAGGCTCCAATTCCACTCTCTCAAACGGTAAATAGGTTGAAAGAACATATGAGAGCTGTAAGATCTTTGGTACAAACTCACATGGTTAAGGCACAAGAACAAAAAACCTCCTACAATAAAAAGGTTTTCCTAGATCCTTCTGTATAGGTCAAAAGGTACTTGTCTTATTATCCACTTTGGTAAAAAAAAATAGTGTACAAATGGCATGGACCATACGAAGTACTGGAGCAAACAGGTCCATGTAATTATAAGATCTCACAACCAGACCAACATCTTAAAACCCATATTTATCATATAAATCTGTTTAAAGAATGGAAGAAAAATCCTTCAGAGTCCCCTAGTCATAATATTATCTGGTCTGTTGCCAGAAGACACAGAAGATAAGGTCTTAATTTCATCTGAGCTTAACAGCAATCAGAAACAAGATGTATTTGAACTTATAAGGCAATTTACTGATGTGTTTCATGAAGATCCTGCGAGAGTAAAGGGTATTTATCATCATATTCACACTCCTGTAGGTAAAGTGGTATACTTGAAACCATATTGGTTACCTGAGGCTAGAGAAGAGACCATTATTCAGCAAATTAAAACCATGTTATAAGCTAACATCATCAAACCTTCCAATAGCCTTTGGTCCTCCACCATCGTGTTGGTGGCAAAACCCGATTGAAGTTGGAGATTCTGTATAGATTTTCGTAAAGTGAATGTCATCTCTGCTTTTGACACTTACCCAATGCATCGTATCGACGATCTGATAGATCGGCTGGGTAACGCTGTATATCTTTCAAAGCAAGAACTTACAAAGTGATAGCGGCAAGTTGCTTTGCATGGGCTTGGTAAAGAAAAAACTGCGTTTGCCACTCCTCTGAGGTTGTTTCAGTTTAAAGTCTTACTGTTTGGGCTACATGGTGCGCCTGCAACATTCCAGAGACTTATGGATAAATCTTACAACCATGCTCTGAATTTTGCAGAGCCTATATAGATGACATTGTGATACATAGTAAGAGATGGGAAGATCCTTTACACCACCTCTACACAATCATGAGAGTGTTTAAAAAATCAGGCCTAACCGCTAATCCCAAAAAGTGCAAACTGGCCTAATCTGCTGGGAAATATATATATATTTTTTGGGCAATGGTATGGTCCAACCATAGCAAGAGAAAGTAAGAGCCGCCCTTGATACACCCCCCTCCAAAAACTTAGAAAGATCTAAGGTCCTTTTTGGGGGTAATCAGATATTACAGCAGATTCATTCCAAACATCCCTAGTCAAACATCTAGAGTGACAGAAAATTGAAAAATGCCGAGCCCCAAAAGATCAAATGAGAAGAAGAGGATTACATTTGTTATACGACCTTGAAACAAGCTCCATGCCAAGGCCCCATTTTAAGAGTAGCAGATTTCTCTAAGGAGTTCATCCTTCAGACTGATGCTTCCTTGATGGGATTAGGAGCCGTTCTTTCACAGATCTATGATAGTTTGGCACACCCAATTCTATACATCAGCAGAAAGCTCCAACCCGAAGAGAAAAACTACTCAGTCATTGAGTTAGAGGCATTAGCCATTAAATGGGCCTTGATACATCTGAAGTATTATATTCTGGGTGAAAGATTTCATTAAATAACAGACCCCTCCCCTCTAGTTTGGATCAGTCAGAGAAAAGAATCCAACCCTCGGTTAATGCCATGGTTCTTGGACCTTCAACCATATTGCTTCACAGTTGAACACCGGAAAGGTCGAGAGCAAGGTAACGTAGACTTCCTCTCCCGGTTTCTCTGTGAAACACCTCAGTCCAACCCGCATTGGGGAAGGGTATGTGAGAAACCGGAGGTTATTCTCACTCCTACTCCACTGGGGTCTTCTTCTCTGGTAGCCAGGCAAAGGTCATCACTCTTGGATCCTGACCTGGGGGTGGTCAAACGAGGGAGGATCACCTGGGTGGAGGGTCCTTAGGGATTGGGAGTGAGTTACCTGCAGGCGAAACATGGTCTCCCCCTTTGTCAGGCTGAGAGGTCCTGTATCCGCGGAAGCTGCTGAACCCCCGACGATCCCCCTGAGATGTATTTCCCAGAACTAGTTTTCAATACAGCTCTGTAAACTACACCCCAAAGGGAAAGGGGGAATGGGACAACAAAACAACACCAGGCAGACTGCGTCAAGGCTAATCAGTGCTGAACCTGCAGAGGATAAAGAATAACATATACACTTCCTTAATTCACTTACTTAACCTTATGAATGGGAAGTCATTAATCCTTAACTAATAATTGAGAATCCTACCTGGTTCTTCTCTTGAAATTTCTTAGAGAAGCGGATAAGAAGCTGAAAATCTCTCTTACTTGCGATACTTGAAATTCCCAGCAACTTCTTACATTAGGCAAAACTGGAAGTCTTAGTTCTTTGTTTGTCTTTTTTCCAACATGCACTGGTAGTTCAATTAGATTGTCTTTAAAATGTTCTTTCTTGTCTTTTCAAAACTTTTCAAACTATTTATAATTATCTTCAGTCTTTGAATCCTTGAAGAAAGAGGAAACACGTGCTAACTGCGCACGCAGGTTATTTCCATTAAAATTATCGATGAACTTCACATAGAAATCTTCCTGGTTGAAGAACACGCGCAAACGGATGAAGACGCGCGATCAAAATAATCCACACGCGCAAAAAATCCACACGCGCAATAATTCACACGCGCAATAGTCCACACGCGCAATAATGTTCTCCTGCGAGACACGCGAAATAAGAACACCCGCGCTATTGAGTTCAAACGCAACGAAGAGATTCTCACGCGCAAAATCACTCGCGATGGAAAAAACACACGCGCACTCACATGGCACGCGACGAACAGATTCTCGCGCTTTGTACCCCCGCGCTAAAAATCACATGCGCTTTGTATTTCACACGCGCTTTGTACACCCGCGCTAAAAATCACACGCGCTTTGTATTTCACACGCGCTTTGTATTTCACACGCGCCTTGTACACTCGCGCTAAAAATCACACGCGCTTTGTATTTCACACGCGCTTTGTAGTTCTCACGCAGCGTATAGCTTTTCGCGCAAAGGATCACCCGCGCAATAAAACACACGCGCGTTTAAAATGGCACGAGACCAACCTCTACTCGCGCTCGGAATACACACGCTAGAAAGCACGCGCTCACTTGAATACGCACGCGACAGTCAAAATCTCGCGCTAAGGAACACCGCACTGGAAACACAAGCGCACTCCGATAGTTCAATAGTTTTAGTAGAAACACTACTTTTAACGAATTTTCAAGGAGACTGTTATTAAGATGAACAGATTTACAGTAGAAATAAAGTCACTTATCTCCTGAGCGAATTCACAAAGATTTCCTGCTTTTCCTATCTTCAAAACGAATTCCTGACAGCTGAAGACTTCTCCTGAACCCCCAAGAAAGTAGCCGCTCAACTGCTGAGATCTGAAGGATAAAATACACCAGGCCTAATACTAAAGCAGGAGCAGCCACTGAACACGTCCTCTCAGATGGGGTTTTGATGATGAAAGGCACAGAGTGACAGTTTAGAATGTTCATTGTTGTTCAGCATTGTCTTCTAGCCAATCAGAGCTGTCACTGTGAGGCTCCATCTTGCCTTGGGTCAGAACCAGGATTCTGAATCAACAAGTTAAGGCCTAACCAACTATAATGGAAAACTTCCCACCCACACAAAGCTAATCTAAAAAGGATAATAATAAAAAGGAAACTTGAATAAGAGAAGGAAACCTGACACCCTTTCGCTTTAGAAAGTCAACCCAACCGCCCCCAAGTCTTTATGGGCTATTACGAATTATCTCCCTTCATTTCCCCACCTTTGTCCTTACCAGTACTGTAACGAGGAGGAGGCGACTAGGAGTAGTGACCACTAACAACTCCCATGTCCACTTTAACACTGGGACGAGGAAGATGCCTGCTGAAAGCTATGGGGGTCAGGCATGTGCTCTTAATCAAAGTCAGACAGAATTGGACAATGGTACACACCTGCAGCCTATTGAAGGACCGCAGGTGTATACATTGAAAAACCAAGAAGTCAACAAGGAGAGTGACCCCGGGGAGCTGTCTAGGTAGAGAGGAGGAGGAAACCCCGCAAGACTGGAGGCATCCGTGGTGGGACCGGAGGTGGAGCCGGGCTGCCGGCCTACCTCCCCAAGCCGTGGGGAGCCTCTGATGCGAAGTGGGAGCAAACAGAGCTGAGGCGAGTCCAGAGTGAAGGGGCTAGTGGAAACAGAAGCCGCAAACAGAGAGAGAGATCAAAAGCAGCGAGAGCTGCTGGAGGAGGACGCGGACGACCGGTGGGTGCTGGGAAAGCCACTCAGAGACGAGGGCGCTCCGGGCAGGCTGCAAAAGCATACAACAGCGCCAAAGGAATACATGCTTCAGTTACAGGTGGTTCTGTGATACTAAGTGAATGCAAGAAAGGCAAGTTGCCCAAGGCACCGTAATTACCAATATTGAATAACGAACTGAAAGAAAGCAGCAAATCAAGCCAAATGAAGGACTGCAGAGATGAAGTCAAGTTTGAGAAACCATTTGTTTGTTGAATAGTGAACTGATTGAACCCTATAACAATGCTTAAAGGACAGTAACCTACATAATTGAAAGAAGGGGGGGAAAAAAGAGTCACCTAAAGTCAAGTGTGAATAAGACCCTGAAATACAGAGATGAGAGTTTGGAGTATGGAACAAGGATGCCAAGGGCTGGCTCAGAGATAAGTGTGACTCTACAGAAAATCTAAAAGGCTGACACAAGAAGCCAAGTCAAGGAAACTCAAACACAGTGGCAAGATACTGAGGAGCCTATGTGTGAGCAGGAGAAATAAGGGTTGTAGGACCTGTAATGGGTGGACCGTGTGGTCTAACAACTGTGCCCAGACCAGAGAACCCCAACGTGTTACAAAAAGGTCAATATCACTTTGCAAAGTGTCAAGAAGGAATACTACAATTGTTGCATTTAAACCTTGGAGAAGGAAAACCCTGAACTGTGAGAAATTGTTGGAAATTACCTTGAGGACAGGGCCCCAAGATAATTTTTTTTGCGATCACTGTTACATTGAACTTGAGGAAGGGAACCCTCAGATCATTTGTGAGGAGACTGTTTTGAACTTGGGGAAGGGACCCAGAGAAAGGTGTGGAACCGTATTACCTTATATCCAAGAGAAGGTAACTTTAAAACTGTTGTGAACTTGTTTTTACTTGGGGAAGGGGAGCTGAAGAAGAAGCCCTAAGCTGGAAATAGCTCAGAACTTTACTTTTGGAACACTGTTCAGTTTATGTTAAAGACCGAAGTATTCTTCAGTGCGCCAGGACAAAAAGAACCATATTCAACTGACATAAAGTCGTTCAAGGTTTTCTTATATGTTCATTAATATATGCATGTATTACCTTGCATATACTTAGGTATAATCAATAGGATGTCCTTCTGTTAACACGTGTTTCGCCATGGGGTCTTTTTTCAAAACAGGACTAAATCCTCAATCTCAATGATTAAATGGTTCTATGAAATCTATTGAAACCCCAAAGGAAAATAATTTTCAAAAGATGTATGACATACTCAGAGTATCAAGATGATGTAAAGTTACAAAAAATGAGAAAATGTTTCTGTGATGAAAGACTACAGGAAGCATCAAGTCTACACCTTCCAAACTAAACATGAACAAAAGTCACAATCAAGTTCTAGAGGAAGTACTCTAAATGCTTCTACTGGAAGCTTGAATATTGAATCGGATGATTAAATGGTTCTATGTGCATTAGTAGTGTCATTCATACTTGAATATTAGAAAGAAAGTTAGGGGTTGGCAAAAGGTAGGATTGAAGGGAAAACAAAAGAGGATAGAACACAAAATTCGATTAGTCATATTTACCACTTCCTTACAGCTAATCTTTAAAGTACCAGCACTTAGTTTTCATTAATTATTGTGTATCATACTCAACCGGCTCACTATAAGTGAATATTAGAGGATTGTCTTTGATTTTAAAGCGTTCCTGCGTTAGTTCCCTGGTTCTACAATAGGAACAGTTAATACTACGGTTAGAGTATGGTCCCTTACCATCTTGAAATGACAATAGTTCAAAATCGGATGACAGAATGTGTTTAAATTCATCTCCCCTATATTGAGTCACGTCCCTATATATTAATCCATTGCCTGGATCACAGTTCGTAATAGCATTTTCATTACCTTGATCAAAAGTCTCACATGATGTTCTTAAGGGTCTAAAGTCAAGCCCCATCTATTTCTGCAAACTTAGCAACATATATTACTACTCCCTGAACATTATTATTATTCCAAATATTTGAGCATATTATTCATTCAGTCAAGCGGTTAATACAAGCATTCTGGAAAAAACCCTTGCAGCATTCCGCTTACTTGCCTTTAGTTATAGGCCCCACCCCCACCTATTCCTACACAGTTCACAATGCAAGTTAGTACTTCCTAAACATTCCCCATCTTTAAAGGTATTGTTTAGTCAAGCGGTTGTTTCATGCTTTAAAGAGAAGACCATTGCAGAGTACTGCTCACTTGCTTTGGTTATAGAGTTCAATCTCCTCGCGATTGCATCGCATTCTTACGACACAGTCGCCATTTTAGAACTCTTTATATACAGCTGCGTAGCTTCCCGTCACGCATCTTCTGCTTTTTGCACCGCATCTTCTGTGACCATTTATATTATCACAGTGTATGCCTATTAACATATCTCCCTATAGCAGCCAATTGTCTTAAATGTCTCCCGCATATCTATAATTAGTGATCTTAGTATACGTAAATCTTTGTATTATTTAAAACATTTATTTAGATTTGTTGCGAATATTTTTGCTCCCCTCTAGTCCCTTATTATTCAGAAAACCATCTATGTTTCAGAGCATTCTATAACATCGCATCAATTGCGTGTTAAGGTTTTTTAAAATATTACTTGTTCCCGGTTTCGTTACTCATACTCTCTATTGCCATATCTGCAACAAATATCCCATCACTAGCATCTATTTATTAATCCCTAATCTTGTTTATCATACTCTTAGTTTATCCCTCTCACTGTATTTAAACAAATGCTTTGTATCAATTTGTTGGAGACAAATACACCTTGCTTATTCCAGGTCTATGCCTTACAGAAATGCACTCGTCTCATTGTCCACATTCAGGCCAAGCTCTGTTGCTCAAAATTTACATATAATCCTGGCCTCAGTTTGTCTTAAACGATACTCTTTGTGCTACCAATATATACCCTATTGCAGACACATTAGTGCATATACAACAAAAGATGTTTTACAGTTGATATAATCCTTAATCTGTATAGTTGTTCCACTCAAATCTGTAAATACGCCTTTGTTAAATGCGCAAATTTGCACATTGCGAATGTTCTGCATTTATGAAAGCCTGGTCTCAAGGGTTGCAGCCATGTCATTGGTCTTTCTGTATCAATACTTGGCAAAAATGAAGGAATTAATTTGTTCTTCAGCGTTTCTGCTCTTTTGAAAACAACTGTAGGTTTCTCATCCAAGTATTTCACAAGGTCTTTCTCCAATAATAGAAGATGCCAATGTTTCTTAAGAACATCTCGAATTCTGAAGTGGTTCCGGCAGTATTTCGTAATGTACTTGACTTTGGCTTCTGCTACATCTGGACTCTTGCCTTTCTGCTTTAATGTTTCCGTTCTGGCAATTTGCTCTGCCTTTTTCTGTGCCTCTTGTATATTATGGTTGGAGTAACCCCCTTTGTTGGAATCTTGTCTGCAGCAAGTCACATTCTTAATCAAAAATTGTTTCATCCTCGCAATTTCTTCTAGCCCTTAATAATTCACCAACAAGTATATTTCGAATGACTAAATAGTGGTGGCAGCTGGTTGCATATAAAGTTGAATTAACTTCAGTCGGTTTTCTGTAAGCGTGAGTCAGTAGTTTGTTACCTGACACATACATTGTCAAATCCAAAAAGTTTATCTCCTTCTCATTTTGTGTTCCAGTTAATATTATTCCAAAAGTATTGGTATTCAACTCCATTATGAACTTCTCCAAGTGGTGTAGACTTCCCTTCCAGATTAATAAAATACATCTATATATCTAGTCCACATCGAGACGTATTCTTGATAGTTCTGATTTGTGTAGACTACGGTGTCTTCAAATAGGCCCATAAAAAGGTTGTCCAAGAATGGCGCATATTTGGTACCCATTCATTTGCTGATAACAGGTTTAATCAAAAATGAATTTGTTATGTTGCAATGTTGCTTTTAACATTTCCATGAGCAAATTTCTATGTTGGTAATATGAGGCAGAGCTTTGCTTTCCCTAAAGGTATATTCTATTGTCTTTAGTGTTATGTCATGTTGAATCAAAGTGTACAGGGCCTGAACGTCCAGTGTGACCAGGAGACAGTTTGGTTCCCAAATGATTTGGTTGAGGATGTTAAGTGCACTAGTTGTATCCTTGAGGTATGCAGAGAGCTTACTGACATACAGTCTTATCATGGAATCAATATATTCCGATATCGGTTCAGTTGCCCACCCTATTTCACTTAGAATGGGCCTTGCTTCTGGGATTTGTACAAAATCTTTGTGTATCTTTGGCAGGAAATACATAGTTGGAAGTACTGGTTCTTTTACACTTAGAAACGCCTTCTCTCCATCTGTTATCAGGGCCTGTTTGTGCCATTTGAGAATCAGTTCTCCTAATTCCTCAGTGACCTCTTTCCTGGGATTTTCTTTAAGCGACTTGTAGCACCCTTGAGTGCTGCATGGCCATAGTAATGTAATCATTTCTATTCATTATAACAATGTTCCCTCCCTTGTCCGTTTCTTTGATCACGATTGATTTGTCATTTTTGTATTCTTTGAGGGCCATTATTTTCTTACGAGATAAGTTGTCTGTGTTACGAGGCTTCCCATAGTTCTTATTACATGTTTGTAATGTTTTGTTGAAGTCATTGGTTACTGCTTTCTGGAAAGTATCTCTAACATTATCTGGTGACAGCTGTGAAACAAACTTGATTGAGGTTTGAATTCCTGCATCTGGTAGTTAGTTGGTCTATTATGTAATTCTTGTAGAAGGTTTCTCATTTGAAATTCCTCTGTCTCAACTAGAGACCCCAAAATAAAAATATTCTCAATATCAGCTATAGTAAGCATGCTCGGCTCCATCCTGTGCGCTGACTCTCTAAATTTGTAAGCTGGGGTTGCTAAAATCTTTTTTCATTTTAGTTTTCGGATGAATTTGAATACATCAATTTGAAGTTTTATTGGCTCATATGGTGTTGTTGGTGCAAAGGAGAAGCCTCTGTTGAGAACAGAGAGCTCCTCAGGCATCCTATTTCTCTTGGATAGATTCACCACAAGGTTATTCAAGCGTTTCTCTTGGTCACTACTTTCACACTGGCCCTGGCTATACTTTTGCTTTGGTCTTGTGAAGTGTCTTGATCTCTTGTGTTTCCTGCCCCCATCTTCCTCTCCTCCTACAACTGGAATTGTAGTATTCACAGGAGGTGGTATCTGAAAATGTACCTGTTTGGTCACAATGTTTCTGTTTCCTCTTTTGAATCTCAATATTTGATTCATAAAGCCTTTTTTAGCAGGAATAGTGTTGCCATCACCTGTACTAGCTCCCTTCTGATCCGATTCAATATCCAAGCTTCCAGTAGAAGCATTTGGAGTACTTCCTCTAGAACTTGATTGTGACTTTTGTTCATATTTAGTTTGGAAGGTGTAGACTTGATCCTTCCTGTAGTCTCTTTCATCACAGAAACAGTTTCTCATTTTGTGTAACTTTATATCATCTTGATACATCTTTTGAAAATGATTTTCCTTTGTGGTTTCAAGAGGTTTCATAGAACCATTTAATCATTGCGTTTGAGGATTTAGTCCTGTTATGAAAAAGGCCCCAGGCCGAAACACGTGTTAACAGAAGGACAACCTATTGATTATACCTAAATATAGGCAAGGCAATACATGCATATATTAATAAACACATAAGAAAACCTTGAAAAACTTTCTGTCAATTGAATCTGCTGCTTTTTGTCCTGGCGCACTGAAGAATACTGCAGCCTTTAAGGTTTTATGAAGGAGGAGGCAATCCTTCTTTGTATTCGCAAGTGCAACGGACACAAATCATAAACCTTAAGTGTCCAAGTCGCTGAGTGACATTTTCAATACCCCAAAGTTCTAAGTTACTATTCAGTTTATGGTTGACATCCCTACACATTTATTTGCTTTAGTTGTGAGGGCAAGTATCGGTTTTGGACACAGGCAGACTTTTAAGTTTAACTTACTGACACAGACAATCCTTTAGGTAGGGAAATCCCACCTTAGCAAAGGGCAAGTTAGGCCTTACACCATCCTGACATTTAAGTTAATAAAAGTTATTTTGTTAGATATTGAATCTGTTGTCTGTGTCTTACTACATGAAGCATTCACATATCAGAAACGTATTTAAGACTATACTCTTCTCTGTTCAATTGGGAGGGGGCTGAGGAAAATAAATACATTGTTTCCACATGAATGTCGTTCAGCCACACTCAGAAGACACTGCTTTGTTAAATAATGAGACTAGGGATGACTAGAATTTATCCAATTTCGCTGGGTCCCATCGTAACAGATTTCTTCCTGACGAGACCTGGAGTTTTTGGCTAAATAGCGATCACTACTCTAAGTTTACTTTCGGAATCGCCAAATTAAAGTCATAAAAGGGTGGTCGCTAAAAGAAGTGAAAGCACTCGACATATCCAATAAGTTATGTAAACTATTTGGAGAGACAAACATCTAATCGTTGATAGCCAGCTGGGTGGTACGCCTCCAAGGTAAAGAACCGTTCTCTTTTCAAGGGGACTTGGCTATCCGTCACAGAGGAAGACATAGCAGGAATTCCTACCGATGCTGTAGGAATTTGAAGAACAGCAATAGGATTTGTGGCCATAGAACCACCTTGGGCAATGGGTTCGGCCAAGATGGATGTTGTCTCCAACAGGTATTGATAGAGGTCCATTAGAGCAGCCATATCTTCTTCCTCATTGTTATGTTATGTTGATTTATACTGCACACCACTACCACCCAGGGGCAGTCTCCAGGCGCTCACATGGCTCTGCAGGAAAAGAGGGTGGGTGGGTTAGTGAGGGTAGAGTGATAGGATAGGTCCTGAACCAGGAGAAACTGGCATCTGTGTATGCTGGCTTGCAGATGGAACTGATTGTGTGCACTGGCTTGTTGTATACGTATGGCTGCGGCCCAGTACCTGGGTTGTTTGTTTTATGTGAATGTTATGTTGGGAGTGTGTTTTATGTGTGGATTAGCTGGCATTTGAGGTTGTGGTTGAGCGCACTGGCTTGTTGTATCTCTTGGGCTAAGGTCCAGCGCCTGGGATTTTTTGCTGTATGCAAGCTTTACTTGTGTTGGGTGTGTGATTGTGTGTAGTTATGCTAGCCCAGGGGTGTGTATAGCACTTGAGGGGTGTATTGGAAAGGGGCAGGAGCAGGGTGGTTAGTATATTGGATACTCTCAAAGTTCTTCTATGCGGCTAATCTTCACAAGTCTACCTGAAGTGACACATGTCTAATCTTCACAATTCTATCTAATTGTGATGATTGGCCAGTGCTCAAGATAAGATTTTTAAGCGGGAGTATCGTACTCCCTATTTTTTTTAATTGGCAGTAAAATAATTTTTTAGGGGGTAGAAATGTAAGTCCAATTCCCAATGAGAGTATTTTTATAAGGGAGAAAAAATATGTTTCAACTGGATAACAGAAATGTTTTTGTTATAATTATTTCTTTGCACCCAGTTATTCATGCACATTAAAAGATACATGTTTACTTCTTCCAATCAGGCAGCTGTAATAGTAGTTTTTCGCTGTGGTACTACGTTGACTACTGGTCCAAACAGATGCATGGACCTGTGTGGGTGATAGCAGGGACACATGGTTCTACGTGTCCGTTTCCCATCTTTTGTTGGAGTACTTTTACTCCCATTTTTTATTTTATGGGAGCATTTGCCTATTTTTAGGGAGTAAAAGTGGCCAATAGACCCCTTATCCAAAAGTGACACATGGCTGACCTCTATAATTCTGTCTAAATGTGAAGCAAGGCTAACCTTCACAATTCTATCTAAAGGTGTGAAAAAGAAACACTTTTCCTAACCTTGAGAAACTCTTACCTGGAATAGACATTCCTGCCCTCCCCAAGGAAACATTATTTGGGAAAAGACACTTTCACCATCCTTCCCGAAACAATCCAATCAAAGGGATTTACCCTCTGGATGCAGGGACTTCTCCCCTGGAAAAACCACTTTTGTTGAATTTATTTATTTGTATCACTTTTGAACATTTTGGTTAAACATATGTCAGAGACACCTTTTCCCTTACCCTTCTCAGTCGTTCATCTCTAGTGTGATGGTCAGACGCGTTCTGGACACAAGGACAGCCTACACAATCTTGACGACAAGAGGGAAGACTGCAGCGGCCCTTCTAAGGCAAGAAGAATAGTTTTGGATGAGCTATGCCATTACCCAGTAACCAAGTTGAACGTAAGGTGACTGCTTGGCATCAGTCTGGAGGAGCCGGCCATGGAAAAGGACAGAATGCTGGTGGGGGGGCAGAGTCCTTTGTCCCCCCAACCTAATTTTTGTACAGATTAAATTGTTATCCTTGCAAGATAAGACTCTTGGCCTTAATTCCCTAGAGGGATGAACTTTAATCTAGTGTGAGCGTGATTAGGGGTACCCCAATATATTTAAAGGGTACCCCTGTAAGTATGGGCTACCTTTCAGTGGTGACGACCCGACGTGACCTTAGTTTTTTACCCCCCTATTTTGCGAAGCCCCAGGCCAGTCAGCCACACCCATCTATAGTGATCAGACCCCTAAATCAAAAAACCTATGTATCCTGAACGACTTTAGTAGAAGTAATTTTAAAAGGAATCCTTTCTGCTCACTGAAGCAGTGCATGGCTCCAGAAAGACAGGCCAGCATGGGGACTTCGTAACGAAGGAAAAACTCAAGTGAACAACGCCCACGTGAGTATATTCTTGCAAGTGATAACAACATGGGAACATGTATGTATGATATGGTGATGTGAATGATAGTATGGTGATGTGAACGAAATATTTGGTGATGTGAATGATACTATGGTGATGTGGATGATGTAAGAGGTCAATGGAATAGATGGAATTGGACTTTTAGTGATGTATTATGGAATAGGACTTTTTTGGTGATGTATTATGGAATAGGACTTTTTGGTGATGTATTGTGGAAAAGGACTTTTGGTGATGTATTAATGAATATGACTTTCGTTGATGTATTATGGAATAGGACTTTTGGTGATGTGTTAAGGTGTAGATTGGATATGAGGTGTGTTATATATTGAAATTGTCACGTATTCTTGTTTTTCTACTTTTTATAATGGAAAAAGGGAACCTCGGCGTATAAGGACTGGGAAGTAAGGGATCCTCAGCCATAATTGGTGTAGAAGGTAGTACCACATATTATTCTTCTATGACAATAGAAGCAATGGGATCCTCAGCATACTAAAAATGCTGGGAAGTTGGTATTACAAAGGATATAAGGAAAAACAGTAGTGGCTCGGTATAAGGAACAGGCCTGGATTTTAATCCATTATTTTTTATATTTTCTCTTGCTGTCTTTTGTGGTAAAAAAGGAAGGAAGGTGGATGAGTCGCGGTGTCTGTGTGTATGTGTGAAATCAAGTGGAAAAAGTGGAAAATCAAAGTGGAAAAAGTGGAATGGGGTGGAGGAAAAAGTGGGTTAATCTGTATTTGTGTGTAACGCACAGCAGAGTGCGCAGTATAATAGTAGGGTCTAAGTGAAGCATTAGGGACGCGCACAACATTATGGTGGAAGAAACTCCAATAAAACACATGCATAGGGTTCTGCCACTGTATTGTGACAGAATAAATAAACAATGGATAGTAGAAACAAAGGAAGGGGGACGTCCTGCTCCTGGTCAGAGCAGGGCTCCCATCACAGAAACATCCTAGAAAAAAAGGGCCATCTTTTTAGCAGCAAAAAATAAAGGGAACAAGTCCCAAAAAATAAAAGATTTTAGATCTCTCTGAATTATTCAAGGATATGGAAGATCAGGAAGGTGAAAAAGAGATCCAATGTAAGGGGATATACCCCATAATGCCTAAACCTGCAGTAGGGTATACAAACCCAGCCTATAAGCCTCCAGTGGGAGAGAGAGTATCAATAGGATTATCAGGATTAGCAACTGGGGGGCGGGAGGACTCGAGATTTTGCTTTGCACCTCCATATAACCCATACACAAGCACTGATATGCCTCTAGCATTAGTGTACCCAGAGGATCCACAAGTAGACATAGACAAAGAGTTAAGAGCGTTGCGGGAAAGGTTAGTCAGGTTATAAGAACCTGAAGTATCATCGCCAAAAATAAAGGTACTGGTGCAGATAATAGGGGATTGGAAGACAGGACATTTTTTGTTTAGGTTTAACCATGGGGCAATAAGTAATGTTTGTGTTGAAAAAGATGATGGGCAGAGGGTATGGACGGTCCTGGGATAACAAGCAGAACAAGGATGGGAAAATGGAGGGGAAGGTAAAGGTGGTAGAAATAATGAAGAGGCAGGGCATGAAGGAGAGCAAGGAGAGGAGGTGGCGAGAAACTTGTCACTGACACAAGAGGCAGTGAGGAGGGACAGACCAAGAAATAGACCAGATTTAATGGTGGTAGTACAAGATTAGAAGAAAAAAGGGGTAGAAGACAAAATAGATATGCAGATGCCTCGTATACATAAACGAGTAGTGATAACGCAGTATGTGCCATGGCCTCAAATGGACAAAATAATTTCAGCAAAGTTCTCCCCCAGCTTATAGCCGGAGCTAGTAAATGGATCTATGCATTTGAAAAACAAACAGCAGGGGTAGTCTTATCACTAGGAGATTTTAAGAGTTTACTGGTCACCCTAGTTAGGGACCAGGCCGGGGACATATGGGTATGGGCAAGGGATGGTTATTCTGGGATAAGTCTAGCAGATAATGAACATGATGGAGCGCCTTTCACGAGGCAAGGGTATGGGATGCCCTACGAAGGATGTACCCAGATACACCTGACTTACATTCTTTAATGCAGTGCACAATGGGTGATGTTGAGGAACTAGTTGGGTTTATTCTAAAGTTACAGGAAATCTTGAGACAGTACCATTTTTCTATTTTATCGTAAAGAGGGGATTACCAAAAGAGGTCCAGAATTCACTAGATAAAATTGTGGGAATTGACACCAAAGGGTGGGCAGAGATACAATTGCAAGCATTGCAAGAGAATCAAGGAGCGGGACAGGGAGACAGCTCACAAGCGGAAAACTGACAAGGCAAAACTAGAGGAAAGGAAACTAAGTAAGGTTGTCGTCCAAGCACCAGTGTCGCCACCGGCTCAGGGGGAAAGGACAGGAGACACTCAACAATTTGGGAATGCCACAATTGTGGCACTATGGGGTGAAGGAGGACAGGGACAATGGGGTGGGGGGACAGTACCCCAACCCACAGCGGCATTATGAAGGAGCACCAATGGGGAAAAGGAGGATTTTGAGGAACAAGAGCAGGAGGCTATGGGAGGATAGGGCCTTGTTGAGGAGGATTGGGAACATCACAGTGCTGGTATTGCGGAAAATGGGTGCATTTCACAAGGGAATGCAGGAACAGGCCTGTGATGGGATTTAATTATGGGCCATCACCAATGGGACAACAGCAATTTGGAGGAGGGGATAAAAAGCAGTTCCCTTATGGGGCTGACAGGCAAGGCCAACGTGGGCAAGAACTAGAGCAGGGTGAGGGAACACAGTTTAACAGGATGGCAGGAGCAACATGCGCCCCATTCCAAGGAGTTAAAATGACAGGGGCGGAACTTTGTAGTCCCGGGGACAAATTGTTAAAGATGGCATCACTAGGGCGCAGCGTACCTGTTCGTCCGGAAGTCGGCTTAGTAGACGATGCCAGAAGTTCTGTGGTGATGTGAGAGTGACACAAGGAACCAGCCCAACTCCCGTCCAAATGGATACTGCACTGGAGGTGAACCAGCTCCCGATGCCACAGGTTAGCTCACCCCTGATTAATGTGGCATCAGGACAGTGCAACCACTGACAGTGACAGGGGGAGCCTGATACTCTTTGGCTAGAAGTTCTCTGCAGACAACTGGAGCAAGAAGAGTTGCGAGTCGAATCCAGGAGCAGGAATCCAGGAGGCAGCAGAATGCAAGGGAAGGCGGGAAGGCAAGGGAACCAAGGAGGACCAAGAACCCAGAGGAAGAACAGAGAACAACTGAGAAGGGGGAACCACCCCAGCAGGAAGGGAGCAAGGAGAAGGGAACCAGGGAGACCCCCTACACGGGCAAGGAAGGGCAGGTCTATACAGAAGGGACTGGAAAGACCAGGCAGGACAGAGCGGAACTCAGATCAAGGCAGGAGCAAAACAACGATCCGGTCAGACCACGTTGAGACGCGGTTTGATCAAACCGCCGGGCTCCTTAAGTAGGGCCTCCCACACCCGGGAGGCTTGGAACGCAAGCCGTGCTGTTTCCCAGGTGCTGGGAGGCCCAAAGCGAGGCTTGGGCCGCAAACCGGCCGGGAGCCGAGAGCATCGTGTACCGCGCATGCGCGGAAAGCGGGAAGGGGTCGGCCGCGCATGCGCGGAACGGCACGCCCCGGGAACCCGGAAGAGCGCGGGAACCGGAGCGGCCGACCGCGTACGCGCGAGACCAAGCGTCCCGAAGATCCAGGAGCAACCGGTACCCAGGACCGCCCCGTACCCCCCAGGCGAAAGCGGGGGTAAACCCTCCAAGGCGTGGCACGCCGCATCATGTAAGTGGGCTGGAACAAGCCCGGGTTGGGCGGCGTGACACAAATACATATTCTGATTAGGATAGCCCACAGAGAGCTCTTGCATGTCCAATCCTATTGATAACCGCACACCCTGAAGAGGAGCCCTTGGTGGAGGAAGAAATCGGAAACAAGCAATTTATATCTATGGTAGATTCAGGTGCAACTAAATCATGCATCATGGAGGGGAACTTTCAATTATCAGGTAAAACTCTTTACATGCAGGGATTCTCTGGGGCTATTTCTACGGTTCCATATACTGAGGAGCTGGATATAAAAGTGGGAGGGGGGGTAGTACGAGCCCCCTTGTTATATTCAGAGAGTTCCGCAGTGAACTTGTTGGGTAGGGATCTGCTCAGTAAACTAAATGTAACTATATCATTCACAGATCAAGGAGTAGCGTGTTCCACCCCAGGGATGTATGTAGCTCAAGTAATGGTAATAATCAATGCAATAACAAGGGGTTCCTGTGGTCCCAGATATATTTTTCTATGGTATCAAAGGTATTAGTAAAAGCAGTACCTCCAATTACGACAAAGTTTTGGCAAGTGCCTACAGATTTTATTTTCCAACCCATGGTGCCACCCGAGATGGTGGCAGGGACAATATTGTCATTAGATTTGGAAGGACTAGTAGTGTCAGACAAAAGAGTAGTCCTGATTGGAACAGACCAGGTCGGGTGCGAGTGGCGCACAATAATATGTATAGACCCGACAGTATAATTAAAGAAAATTATTGATGAGGAGTTTTTTGAGAACAGTGTGCAAAATGGGAAGATTATTTTGGGAATCTGCATCCCCTGTGATATCATGGTGCAGTATAGGGAGGTACAGTGCCCCTGATGGCAGTGGTGACCCAATCGTATTTTTTGAGGAGGACATGTGATATGTGCCAGCACAAGTAGGGACTGTCAATCCACATGATGATGGGTACTGAGAGATTTGACCCCTGTACAGATTACATTGAAGTCAGGTGCTTAGCACAATCATCCAGTATGTGGATGATCGGATGATATGCAGTGAAAAGGAGGGATTCGGTTGCATTATTGTAATTGCTTGCTCACGAAGGGTACAGGGCAGATAAAAAGAAGCTATAATACAGCTAACTGGAGGTACTATACTTGGGACAACTCATTTTTGCAATGGGGAACAAATATTACCAGATAGGGTGGTGGTGGTACGTGCCGCCCCTAGGCCCAGTACTGTGAAGGAAATGTAGCTGTGTTTTGGGCTTATGTAATTATTGTAGGGCATGGATCCTGGACTACACAGTCTAGACAAGGCCACTGTTACAAAATCTCAGGACAGAGGACTTAAAAGTACATTTGAATGGACTGACAAAATACCTAGACAATTTGAGTATTTAAGCTATTTGCACAGCCCCTGTTTTAGCAACTCCGGATTATATACAGGAGTTTAATTAATTTTCCCACTCTGATGAACGGCTCATTCATTGACGGAAGGAGACATATTATATGGTGATGGGTCATAAATAATTGACATGGGGACGGGACGGAAGCACACAGGGGTGGTAGTGGTGTGCAGTAAAGGGAAGGGAATAGTGACCACCCCTGTAGAAAGTGAGACCACAGTTCCATACACAACATTGCCCATGTTACAACTGGACCATTATTATCTGGGGAACTGATCAGCCTCAGGTTTAAAGGTCCATATGAGGTGGTTTTCTGTACTCCTCTCGTCGTCCGTATGAAGGAGTTAGAAAGGGGGTGCATCTCTTAGTTGTCCAAAGAGCACCTGAGACAAGGCAAAGCTCAAACAACAGACTAAGATAAAGGATCCATGCTAGGGTGGTGTGTTTCTTTCTCTCTCTCTCTCCCAAAACCCGCCCCCCCACACAGCGTGCAGTTGAGAAGCATTGATCTAGACCCAGCGTTATGCAATGGCAACACAAAATACCGCCAGGGTCTACAAGGACCATATTTTTCCTTGGGAGGTTACTCAAATGACAATGACAAATTGCAGGGCACCACAGCGACGTACCCGGCAGATGGACTGATCGAGTATAGTGGAGAAGCAAAATCCCAAATAGAGACAACGTGTGCACAAATATGGTCCCAACACATCACAAGGCTGACAGGGATTGCAACAATGAAGAAGCCAGTGCGAGTACATAGAGCCATAGACTCATTGAAGGAAAAGTTACTGGTGGCACAAACACAGTGCAACCACACTCTTGTGATCCCTAATATGACGAAAGGTACAGCATACAGCAGTGGTGATGGATTACTACTGGGTTTGTTGTGAACAAGCCTACTTGCACCTCCCACTCTCATGGCCATACTACTGATGAATGATATCGAAAGGAACGACCTCTCCAACTCTGAGAGGTTGTCTGGATTTGCTGAGGTTTGCGAATTGTTGCTCCTAAAGATTTAGCAGCCAGCTTGGAGGCTTGCAATTTCTCCAGACTTGCATTAGCCTTAGTGCAAAAATGATGGGGACGGGAATAGTTTCTTACCTGTAACTCCATTTCTCCAGCATTGGTATCTTTCATGGATTCACATGCTTAGAATATTCCCCGTCGCGAGGGGTCCCAGTCTGACGACGGGGAATATTCTAAGCATGTGAATCCATGAAACATCCAATGCTGGAGAAGGGAATAGTTTCTTACCTGTAACTCCATTTCTCCAGCATTGGTATCTTTCATGGATTCACATGCTTAGAATATTCCCCGTCGTCAGACTGGGACCCCTCGCGACGGGGAATATTCTAAGCATGTGAATCCATGAAAGATCCAATGCTGGAGAAGCTAAAATGACATGTTTAACAGCCTAGATTGCACATCTGGGGAAGATTCTGACTTGCGCAGCCATGAAGACCTCCTTGCGACTGTGCTAGCCGCCATTGAAAGGCCCACACAATCAGGTGCGTCTACACCTGATTGTCAGAATTCACACGATGCATTCTTGCCATTGTGGATAACATTCAGGAATCCCTCTCATTTCTCCTTCCGGGATATTATCAGCTACTTGGGCTATGACACCCCAAAAGGTGAAGGTAAAGGTGCACTTCGCTAATGCACAGGAGGCATTAGTGGCCTTCAACACCATGCTTCCAGCTGAGACAACTCTCTCACCCAGGATATCAAACATTTTGTCATCCCCATCAGGAGGGATTGTAGGAAAGGCAGCTGCATTAGAAGTTGAAGTAGTGGCTTTCACTACTAAACTTTCTGGAGTAGGATGTTTAGAGAGGAATTCCGGATCAATAGACAATAGTCTATATTTTCTATCCAGATCAATACTGACAGCTGGTGTGGTGTCTGGTTTCTGCCAGTTTTCAAAGATTTGTTTCCTCAAAGCTGAGTGAACAGGAAAACAGGCTTCCTGGGTGTTCTGTTGTCCAGGATGTCTGTTAAATCATCCTGCTCTATAACCATGGTAGGACGACCCTAACCCAAACATTCTATCACTTTATTCATGACAGCTGAGACTGAATTGGCAAATTATGCCATTCTACCAAGACCACTAGCAACTTTTAAGCAGTCAGCTAAGTCTTGCTACCCGGAGTCCTCTACATTAGGTGTCCCATATTGCAGTCCAAAGAAAGGATTGTTATCCTCCTCCTCCTCCTCCTCTTCATCTTCCTCCTCAAAAATGGACCCCAAGTCCTTTTTTGATGGCTTAAAAGCCTTCAATGGGTCTGAGGAATCCTTCGACGCTGTGGAAGGAGAATGCAGTGACTTTTCGCTGTTTCGATGACACGTGTAACTGTTTCTTCGACACACTATGCAGGCTCTTATGAGTTTGAGAAGTAGTCTTCGATGACTCCCTGTCGGCCTTGTGAGATGCAATGGCATCAGAAGCTTTCTTTGGTTCTTTTGAAGGACCAGGCAACGCCGTCTTTGACAACACTTCCATCATTTGCTGATGGAACTTCACAATCTGCTCTTGGGGAAGATTTACTGGTGTGTGAGGAGTCTGATGAAGATGACGAGCAATGGCACCTCTTCTTAGATTTTCGTCGTGAATGGGACAATGAAGAGTGCCGTGAATCGATCTGGACCTGGAGCACTTCTTTTTTTGTACCTCAAAACTTTTTCTTCGGACAATCCCCTCTTTGAGGGAGTGGACAAAGGAGATTTGGACACTGCACGACCTACAGTGAGTTTTGTCTTCCTCTCCTTCAAGGCCTTGCTTGTCAAGGATTGGCACGACCAGCAATCAACTTTGTGATCCACCCCAAGGCACTAGAGGCATATCGTGTGCGGATCCTTGATCGACATCTTCGAGACACAGTCCGCCCACCTCTTAAACCCTGTTTTAGGTGTAGACATACTCGAAAAAGCAAACTACATAGTAGAAAAATCGCAGAGGCGATCAAACTGTTCAAACCGTGCTTTGCATGCAGGAAAACTGAACTGAGGCAAAGGGCACAGTGTGTACTATTTCTACAAACGCCGACATCACGGCCAAGTGCAGGGATGGAAGTCTTCAAGGGACCATGAATCGACGCACGGCGGCTTCTATTGTCGAAAAGTTTCCAAAACTGCAAGCAGGATATCAGTATGTATATTTAAAAGATGAGAAATCCGTGGGAGGACACAGTCCATTAGAAAAAAGGCAGACTTAGCCAAGGCAAAGCAACATTCCCAGCTCGCAAGGACAGGCTTCCAGACACAAAAACCTTGTGTCCCATAGCATCTAGCTTCTTGCTCTCCCTGACAAGGGACAAAGAGGACAGCCATAACGACCTGCACTACCCGGCTCTCTGGTCACAGATCTGTGCAGAGGAAGCTTGAAACCGAGGAAACTGGGCAATGCTTCTTAAAAAGATCCTGGACTACTTCAGTGATGGAGGCCAGTTTCTTCCAAGTCGACAACATGGGAGAGGTAACCACCAGATTGAAGGCCCTTTTACAAAATATCTGCTCTGGGAAGTCCTCAGTGTAAAGGAAGGCATCGTATCAACAACAGACACAGACATAATAGATGCACGTTTCAAAAACTTTTATTTTGTAGTTTACTGGGGTTGGTGAAATTCCTAACTGGCCCTAACTCTAAAATGGGAGTAATCACGACCATAAAATAAAACAACAGAGTCCAAGTCAGTCCAAGTCAGTCTAGGCAAAATAAAAAGGCCTATCCTAAGAAAACCTAACCATGCCCTCCTTGTCAAATAACAAACATGTAAAGGGAATACAAAAAGTAAAAAAAGTGTCTCAAAAGAAATGTCAGACTGGCTTAGGTAACAACTACCTTCCCCACGTTCAGAAGCATGGGGTTTCGAGAGTGTCTTAAAAAGGATAGGTGGATGGCACAAGTCTATCAGTCCTGCACACTCTGGCTTCCTAGTACAATTAAACAGTTTAGGCTTCAAGTTTTTGACAGTCTAATTACTTCTTTAGGCGTCGTCCGCCTTACCACAAATACACAGTTCTCCTGGCTTTCACTTTGTCACTATTCAACACAGGCTTCCATCCGCCGAGCTGGAGCCTACCACATTCAACTCTTCACTCCATTACAGTTCAACATAGGCTTCCCTCCGCCGGGCTCAAGTCTGTCTTTCTCTTTTACTGTCAAAGACTTTCAAAACTGCAAGGATTTTACGTAGACCTCTGCATGACTACTCCAACCTCCTTCTAAACAATTTGACAATCAGCAATCTTCACAACACGAATGCTCCTTGGTACTGGTAGTTTTCTTATTCTCTTTCCTTGTCCTCCATTTGGCATCTTTTAAAGTTCACAGGCAACACTTTCGATTACTCAGAACATTTCACAGAGACTTTTGAAAGTGCGATTCCGCTTTGCAGGACCACTCTGCTACTTTGTATACTTTTCTCAGCATTCAAGCATTGTTCTCTTCATTGCACGTTTTATCGGCACCCGTGCAACCTTGAACTTGTTACACTTCTTTTTTCCTCTTAACACCAACCAGACGTTTGTTTGCCTTTGATAACTCACTGGTTGTGTTAATGGGGCTTCTGTCTTCAATGCTTCTCTTGTAGTAGTCAAAGCCGTTACCAACGCCTCCTCTGCTCCTCCCCAACTCCATTGTTCACCCTGGAGAGTAGCGGGCCGCCTGGAAGCACTTTGAAGGTTTCTCATCTCCGCTCACTCGTTTTCCGTTGTGGAATGGTTACGGCTTCCCTAAAGGTTGGAATCCTCGCCTGGCTCTCCCTTGTTGTCCGCAGCAGTCGATTAGCCACTTGGCCTTCCAACTTCCATAGCCTGGTTCGCATCAGCCCCAAAAGAGCTGTTCCTTCTTGCACCCATCCTCACTCAGAGGGTGCCTGTGCACCTTTTATCCTGACAGGGATTGTTAACAAGTGCCAGATGTATGTAATTTGCATTACATGCATGACTCTGCCTGATCTCATTAGAGGGACAGAGCCATTTAAAGTCATTAGAGGTAAACCGTCTGGCCTCATTCCTCATCTTCACGGCTCAGTAGTGTTGTCAATGTGAAGTGGGGAGGAACCATGCGAGTTGTAGTTGTCCATGAAATAAGCTGGGATAGGGGTTAGATTGGTTAAGGAAAAAGGGGGATACCAAGTCTCACCATCAGGTGCTTTACCCCCACTCCCCGAGTACCTCCTACTCAGGTGATCTTCCCTCACTTGTCCACCCCCAGGGTCAGGATCCAAAAGCAATGGCCTTTCAATGGCCACCTAATTACGGGATCCCCAGGGACTAAGCCGTGAAACACCCTCTGGTTTTTCACATCAGTCTCCCCAGAATACATTGGTTTGAAACCAAACCCCTTCCTCATCAAGGATTCCAGACAACTTTGATAAGTACTGCTCTCACAAAAGAGGAACATAATCAGAGACAACCCCAGCATCAATGGCGCCAAGGTCTGAGTGGACAGGGCTGGGGCATCAATGCCAAAAGGCACAGCCACTTGGCACCAGCGTTAGGTGGAGTCTACTGTCAGAGCGAGAATACAGCCTACAGGTGTGCAGTTGCATTCCACAGAGGTGCCTATGCCAGCTTCACAAAGTGCGGTGGGGTCTGAGAGCACCACAGGCACTAGCAATGATGTCCAACATCTGCTGCCTGAATGTATCCCAATCTTCCGGAGAAGAGGACAGGGGGGAAGGGGGGATACTGGCTCAGGTGGCGAGTCTTCAGAAGCATCCCTGGAGTGACAGTGACGACTCCATTTCCTGGAGAGGGAAGAAGAATGATGCCTGGTAGAGTCACAGGGAGAACAGGACCAATTCCTATGCTGCTGTTTCCCCGTCCTTCAAATGCATAGACTGAAAGGATATGCAATCCTCAGTCATGGTCCTATCCCAGGCAGCACCGCTGTCTGTGTAGGGCTTGAAGCCCAAGGCTTTTGCAGGATTAGGCATGATGCAGTAAATGCTAGCAGAGTTAAGTGGCGTTCTGGAAGTGTATGGAGTGTGTAGTAGAAAAAAAAAGAATGGAGTGTGGCGATTCCACATATTGTGGTCCTGACATATCTGGCGCAGGTGCACACATCAGCATCAGGCAGAGCCCCACTGCACACCCTAGCAGCAAAACAATGTATAAAGACAGCAGGCCCTATAGATAGATGTGTGGGAGGAAGGAATCCATTAGAAACTAGGTTTAAAATAAATCCTAACTCCAAAGTGCAGCTGACAGTACAGTTCTGCAAAGTAACATTCTTTCTCTGGGTCTGTTTATTGTCCAATAGCAGCTAAATAGCATCTGCTGAAGACCATATGAAAGCCAGAAATTCAATGCAAAAACAGAGAAAATGTAATCCTGAGAATGTGATGGCCAGTGGGTTGTCCTCCTTGGAAAAAGCCTGATGACAGAGCCTCTCTCAAATTGATTTACTTCTAAAATAGCTTTATAGAATACATACTTTATATTATAGCAAAGCTAAAAACAGATGGCGATCATGAATAACACGTTTACAAACATATTTGATTAACCAATTAATTTAGGTAAATGCTATTAATAGGTAGCACATTACATACATAAAATGCTGTCATTTTCTCATATACTGGTGCCTATTAGATTATCTCTTAGGCACCTGAAAGATTAACAGGTACTCCCAGTATGAAGTTTATATGGCCCAAGTGGCTAATTTCAGATGGATGAAGGGGTAAAGATCACGACTCTTTGAAGAAACAGAAGATGCACCTTAAGGTTAAAGATGAAGTGATGGTGTCTTGATACAGATGTCCGAGAAGCAAATATTGGGACAGAAGGGTGGCAATAGAATTTTGTGGCAAACCTAGGATAGTCTGATCCTCCGGCGAACCATGGTAATCAGAAGAATGGGAGCAAGCGTGCAAGGGAACCTGCCTACCAAGATTCCTGATGCTCCTTTTCACTGTTGACACTAGTTGGCAAACAATTTAAGTTCTTCAAGAGCTCCAAGGTATGCATCTTCAACGAGAACTTAGAATTATTGTTTCCTGAATAACCGAATGAAGTATGTGAATACAAAATATTAGTCCTTGTTAAAAGCTCTTCCTCAGTCTCAGCAAAGTTAAAAATAATGTATTTATCAGCGACTGGGCGTACCTGGGGCAACCTTTGTCTTCAGGGTTTGTCTTCGCCTCCAGTCGAATCAGAACTGGAAGGCGAGACCCCTCCAGGGAAATCACCTGAAGGGAAGCCCTCTTGGGGGAAGAAAACCCTTCTCCAAGATGCCCTGATGTTGAAGAAGGCGTGGGCAGCAGACTAGAAGTAGGTCAAAATGCAGCGATGTCAGATAGCAGGCAAGAGGAGGCCAGAGGAAAGTGTGGGCAGTCAGCTTTTAGCAGGTTCAGAGGTAAGGGTATCCAGATAGAAGGAGAACCCAGAAATGGTAAGCTGGAAATGGAAGCAAGGGGCTGAATAGCAAGACGCAAGAGGAGAGGCAGAGGAACACAGAGTCCCAGAAACAGGAGAGCAGCAGCACACAGGGGGGATCCAAGGAAACAAAGAACGAAAACGAATATAGTAATTTTGCTTTTTAGAAGCATTATACATCAAAAGAGTCAATACATAATGGCTTTCTGTGAAGATGTAGAAAACTGAACAGGATTACAGGGCACTCTAGATCCTCCTCCTGACAGCAGATTTTATCTACATGTGAATATGAAGAAGATGCCATTTTTTTTGTTTAAATTAGAAGAGAATGTTGTTTAACCGTCCACCCATGTTATTCGTTTTCCCATTCTTACCCTATCTCTTGATAGCTGGTGATTTAAGCCTTCAAAGACAAAGGGGAGCACTTATCGGTCACTCGTTAAAAAAAAAAAAATTCAGTCACTGTGTGAATAAACCTACTATCCAATTCTTTTATTGAAACTCAACTCGTTAATTAGCCCAGTGAAGAATAAGGCTGTTGAGCAACACGAGTGAATTCTTGCAGATAGTCCACGGATTGAATAGTGCATTGACCAATACCCACTCTTTAGCCATGCAAAGTCTCTTGAATCAATGTTTGGTTGAGGAAAATATGAAACCAAAATGGATTTAGGCAACGCAAGTTTGGTTGTGTTACAATTGTCCGAAACTTATTATGACCACTATGAAGGGAGGAAATATTCCTATGGGCACGGAAGGGGTCTCTTGATGAGTTGCCCTTCTGAACATTTCAATCCAATCTAAAACACTGTACAAGGCTATTAGAGCTAAATTGCTGCGCAAACCAAAGTAAGACCAAACTTTTTTCCTATATAGTCTAACGCCTGAAGTTTGGTTCAGCAGCATATAGTATGCTACTAAAAACTGGGAAACAGGGATGTCTGGTTTGATGAACATCTGAGAGCACTTTGTAATGAAGGGTCCTCTGGACACCAGGTCTCACTTTGGGTCTACGGAAAGATTTAGGGCCTCATTACACGGAAGGCGGTGAACCATGGCACTATTAGCGCCATGGTTCATGCCGGTAAAATACCGGCACCGCCTTGGTGGAAAGGGGAATTACCGCCCCATTCCAAGGTTGGCGGGGTGGTAATTCCCCCTTCCACCATTGCCCTTCCCCATTCCCATTTTTGCCCTATAGGGATCTATGGGAATGGGGAAGGCGCTAATTACGGTACCGCAAATTGCGGTACCGTAATTGGCTCCACTGGTCCCTTTGCGGGTTGGTTTTTAATGCCTGCAAAAAGCAGGCGTTAAATTCCCCAACCCGCAAAGGGACCTCGTAGTAAGGCGGTAAGGATTTACCGGTACCGGTAAAATACCAGTACCGGTAAACCCTTACCGCCTACCGTGTAATGAGGCCCTTAATCTCTGGAAAAAGCCACACATAGTAACTCCTGGGACAAAGCCTGCCGCTCACTGACCTTTTCCGATCAAAATAGTGGCTAGTATGAAACTGTGTTTGTGCATTACTAACTCCAAGTTGCAATGGACTGTGTTTACAAAGAAGGATTAAAGAGCCATGCTGTATATGGTCACAAAATGTGTATCTTTGCTCAAAATAAACATACTGTACGTTTACTGTTCCCTAAATGCTGAAAAAACATATTTTTAACCGAAAATTCAACACTGCACAACACAAGTCATCAAATCCAAAGCACATTTTTTTTCATACTTGCGCTTATCAAGCATAAGCTGTTTAAAGTGGACTGGAACCAACTCAGCAAGACAAATACGTTGTGTCAACAGCGTGCTCTGGTTGTGGATCTTGTGGTGTACTTTTATTTTTATGCAGCTGAAAATATATTTTCACAAATGCATGCGAAAACAAACATCCATCCATTTTCAAAAAGTTCAGGAGTTCTCTATCCATAACTCAAAATACGATCTCTATAAAGAGAAAAACTGCCTCATTTAAAGATCCAAAAGAAAAAAAATAATCAAAGTCTGATCATGGAACAGAAAAGGACTATATGGATATGTCCTTGGGATGTATATTTCTAAAGCCTTTCCAGGTTTAGTTACAGTCCATCGTAGCATTCCTAACAAACGCAACAATGGGTGAAAGGTCTCAAGAAATTTGACACAGTATTAGAGTTGCATTTCCCTATAGGCAACAGTTTAGAGCCATGCATGGTCCGAGGATATAACAATCTACCACTGCATTAATGAGTTTGATACTTAAGTCAGTTCTTGGTGGTAGTTGTTCTAAATAATGTTATGGCATTTGAGCACCAATGTTGCATTTATATGAGTGCACATACACTGCAGTATAGGCACTTGTGACAGTGGGCATCTGCACTCCCATAATCCTTCAAATAATGCAGCTGGAATTGGCACATCCCATGAGAGTCTCACCCAAGATGTGATGGACTTAGTAAATAGGAACCTAAACTATCCTCTCACTTGAAAATAATAATTTGTCAGTGCAGGATTAATACATCTCAAAATCAGCCTGTGAAGAACAAATTATTCAGCTCTCGGTAATGTTCTTTCTGATGGACATTCCTCCCACGTATTCCTCATGTATGATATCCATCTCCCATCAAAGCTGCACTTCATAAAACATTTCCACCGCCAGTGGGCGTATCGCGGCTCTGTGTCAAATCCACTTGATCCCTCTACATGCCCTGCGCTGGACATGATGTTGGAGCCAGTATGTATAGCAGTATTGCAACCCTGTGACCTCAGTTCCACCCTCTTACCGTAGCACTCTGACGCTAAGGGACCGCAGAACCAAGGTGTACTAGCTAACACAAGAGGGGCAGGTAGGGAGGACGATGAGGAATCTGTGGGTGGAACGTCCATCAAAAACAAGTAAATTGACCCTCAGGGACCTCCTTGACAGACAGATCATAGCATTCTGAGATGCAGAGAATGATTTATCGAGACAGGGTGTATTTGTTAACAGCCCTGCAAGCTAGGGAACCCGGGTAACCAAAGAAAAGTTGATCATCAGTTCTGTTCTGACATGTACGAGAGACGGAAAACTTGAGGGCCCGCACCAGACCAGCTAATGGAAATACCCCTGAGGTGGAGAAAGGCAAACAGGTAGATTTATCTTTTGAGACAGATGGAAATCAGAGACCACTTCCAAAAGGAAAGAGGGTCTAACTCTCAAAGTCACCTTTTACTTGCAGAAAACCAAGTAAGAAGGATTAACAGGCAGAGCCTGGAGCTCACTCACCAGTCTAGCGTAAACAATGGCAACCAGGAAAATCACATTAAGGGTGAGCAGTCTAAAAGAACAAGAATGAAGGGGCTTAAGCGGACACCCATTAAAAATGTCAATACTAAATTTCAATCCCACGCTGGAACAAACTGGCATTCACTGTTCAATTTGTAGGCGTGCTCGGGCCAAAGACAGAAAGAAATCCAACACAGAGGAAGTGGAGCAAGTAAAAGGGTCCAGTTCCCCCTCCTGGCACAATGTTGAAAAGCGTTCACCGTCTGCAAGCATAAATGGATTTGGTGATGGGCCTTCTAGCAGAGAGGAACACGTCCAGAGCATCCTCCGACAAATCCCACTCTTTATACCTCAACATTTCAGCAGCCAGGCATGAAGGCAACGACTGCGGAGGTTTGGGTGCATGGCCCTCCCCTGCGAGTGATAGAGGTTGTCTGGTCAATGATGTAGACACCAAGGAGGACAGATGGCCATGTCCAGCAACCCCTGGTACCAAGTTCTCCGGGAGCAACCCAGAGTTATCAAGATCATCGTGGACCTGAATAGATGCAGTTTCCTGAGAACCAGCAGAATAACAGTGATCAGTGGGAATGCATAGAGTAGGTGTAAGTCCTATTCGACCATCAAAGCACCCCCAGAGCTCTGTTATGACGAAGTTCTATGGAGCAGAACCATCTGCACTTCCTGTTCACCCTGGAAGCGAGGAGGTCTGCATAAGGAGTACTCCGGTGGCAGAAATCCTCTTACAGAACTTCGTGGGAGGCTGATGAATGTCTGCTCAGTGCATCCACAAGTGCATTCTCCTTGCTGGCCAGATGCGCTGCAGTCAGAAACAAGCCATTGTCCAAGCCCATAAGCACAATCACATTGCTTCTCTGCACAGAGGCAAGGAGCTCACACCATCGTGCTTGTTGAGGTAATGCCTAGCTACAGTATTGTCCATCACAACCAATACCGTCTTGCCCTTCAGTGAGCAGAGGAAATCGACCAGGGCCAGCCTGATCACCCTCAGCTCCAGCAGACTGATGTGCTCCTGGCACTCTGATGGGGACCACACAGTCAGCTCACTGTAAGGTCTTGGAGGTGAGCGCCACCAGCCCTCCAGGCACATATTTGTGACTAGAGTCACTTGTGGCCATGGTTGACGAAAAACCTTCAGGAGATTGCCCTTCACAGACCACCATTACAGGTCTTCTGACACTCTCTCCGAGACCACTAGCAGGTCCAGAGTTCGTCCCAGAAACTGTGACCACTGTAAGCTCAGAAGCCATTGTAGCAACCTCATGCACAGATGGGCCTGTGGCAATATCAAGATGATGCCATAAGACCCTCCACACACAGAGGAGCAGAGGCTGGAAGTATAATATGGACACTGATAAATCGGAGGGACTGGGACAGCAAAACCTGAGACTTCTTGAAGTTCAGGTAGAAGTTCAGGCAGAAGCCCAAGCTGTGCAATAGGTAACACACCCAGTACAGGTGTGTTGCACTTCCCTGGGGTGGAAGGGCTCCAGCCCAAAAAGGACAGGATCCCCTTCTTCATCATGAATGTCCTCTAACTGGGACATATAAGCCCTTCTAGGGAACGGGAGGAACAGTTTCATGACTCTGGTGCTGCTGGACAGGGACTAGAAGTCATGGGACTGATGTCTGGAGATGGACTGGTCTATCACTTTGCCACCATCTTGTTGAGTCTAATTTCGGAGTCCCTGCCGGCTCTTCCAAGCGCATTTGGATCCGTCGGCTTGGCTGGAGCAGACAGCGATGCGGCCGCTGGCATTGGGGCCTAAGTTGCCGGGGCATTGGCAAATACGACTAGCATCTTCATCCTGAACGCCTCCCATTCCTCTGGGGTAGAGGACTGGTTGGGAAAAGGTACTTGCAGGGCCCTCTTTCTCTCGGCCGTCCTTGGAGTAGTGGCTCCTCTTCTCCAAAGACAAAGGAGAATGATGATGCAATGAATGCCAGGGAATCTCAACCTCTTGCAGTGTTTCTTCTTTTTGTCCAGACAGGAGACCGTTCCTCAGTGCCACAGTCCGCACACCGGGCGGCCTTGAACTGGTCTGCTTATCACCTTTTTCCTTGTGGAAACGCCTCAAAATGCCTTAAGGTGCATAGATTGGCACAACACGCAGTCCTGCATGTTATGGCCATCACCAAGGCAGTAAAGGTAGATACTGTGCAGGTCTGAAACGGACATCTGATGCCCGCAATCCACGCAGGGTTTAAATCCTGAATACCTCATTGGATTCAGCAGGGTGATGAATTTGAGAGATGTAGAAAAACAAATATTCAGTAAAACGAATAAGACATAATTCCTAGAGCGAGGAGAGTTCACAGAAAAAAGGAACTGAGGTCACGGGCGTGGCACCTCCATATATGCTGGCCTCAATGTAATTTCCGGCATGGGGCACGCAAACTGGTGGCAGAAACCTTTCTGAAGAGCAGCTGGCACTGTATTTGTATTTGTTTTATTTGTATAGCGCAAACCAGGCCCGGAGGCTACCAGGCGCATATTTTAGCAACAGTGGTTACATCATATTACGACATTTCAGGTTACATTTAAATTGACATAGTAATCAAACACATTGGTAGTTTGTACAGAGATACATATGTAATCAAGTATTTAGAGTGAAGCTTGGTCAACAGATGTGACTAGCCAATGTTTGGCTTTGTGTTTGAACAGATACAGAGAAGGAAGGTTTCTGATGGTAGGGGGGACAGATTTCCACAATTTGGCTGCCAAAACTGGGAAGCTGGATCCACCAGCTGTTTGGAGCTTGTATCTGGGGATCATTAGGCTCTGGTTGAGGGTAGATCTTAGAGATCGAGATGGGGTGTACTGTGTGAACCTTGAGGAGAGGTAGATGGGGGCCAGGTTATTCATGCATTTGTAGGTCAGAGCAAGTGATTTTAGAGAGATCCTTTGGGTGACTGACAGCCAGTGAAGGTTCTTCCTGGTTTCCGAGATGTGGGCTGATCTCGGGATATTGAGGGCTGCTCTGATGGCGTTCTTTTGTATGACCTGGAGTTTGTCTAAGTTGCCTTGATTAGTGCCTTGGTACAGTGCATTAGAGTAGTCCAGTTTGGACATGACCAAAGTCCTGGCAAGGATAGTACAGTTCTGAGTGGAAAGAAAAGGCCGGCATGCGGTGATCAGCTTGCAGGTGTAAGCAGCGGCGGCTGCAACTGCATTTGTTTGTCTGTGGAGGGAGAGAGTGGAATCGAGGTAGATTCCGAGGTAGTTTTGGTGTCTTTGGAAACTTTTATGGAGTTTCCGTCGATATTAAAGGAGTTGAACAATGGGTTCAGCTTGTTAAGTCTTTGCTGTGTGCTTAGGATGAGGAGCTCTGTCTTGTCGTCATTGAGACAGAGCTCATGTTGAGCCATCCAGGTTTGGATGACTAAGTATATGTCATTTAAGGATTTCGAGTCTACCGTGTAATCGCCTGTGATGGGTATGAGTATCTGGGTGTCATCGGCATAGTTGGTGTGACACCCAGATAGTCAAGCACATCAAACAGGGGTTTAGTGAAAACATTGTAGAGGGTAGGGGATACGCACGATCCTTGGGGGACCCCGCAAGGGGCTGGGGCAGGGTGAGCAGAGGCGGTAGGGGAGAATACCCTCATTTTCCTGTTATGCAGGAAGGATTGAATCCAGTTAGTGGCCTTGTCAGAGAAGTGGGCGGCCGTTTTCAAGTGGTGACAGAGGATTTGGTGGTTGACCAAGTCGAAGGCTGCAGATAGGTCTAAAAGTAATAGCAAGGCTAGTTTGCCTTTGTCTTTAAAGTCCTCAATTTGGGTTTTGAGATCTAGGAGGGCTGTCTCCGTACCGTGCTTAGGTCTGAAGCCGGATTGTCTCATGCCTAGTAGATTATTCGTTTCCAGGTAGTTCTGTATCTGAAGATACGCTGCTCTATCGAAGATTTTTAGCAGAAAAGGGACCATCGTGATGGGCCTGTAATTGGTTGGGACCTCCGGATCTAAGGTAGGTTTTTTTAGGAGGGGGATGACTCATGCATCCTTCAAGTTGTTAGGGACCATTCCCGATTGAAAGGAGGCATTGATAAACGTGGTAATAAAAGGTGCAAGGTCATGAGCCGATTCCTTGATGATCTGGGCTTGACATGCGTCCCCTTGGCAATTGGATGGTTTTAAGTTGCAGATGATTTTTTCAACCTCCAGAGCGGTGAGCGGAGTAAAGCCGAATGGCACCAGGGAGTCTGGGTGGTTATTTTAGGTGGCAGGGTATTGCTGGAAATAGGAGTGTGGTGGGAGTTTTGTTTGGCGTTGATTTTGGCTTGCAACGTGGTTATTTTGTTGAGAAGTGCGTTTTGTATATTATTGCACCACGTGCTGTCTTTAGTGCACACGTCAGGGGCAGGTGAGGGGGATTCTAATTCTTTGAGAATTTTAAATAATTCTCTTGTGTTAGATTCTGCTTGGGATATGCGTGAATTATAGGTCTCTTTTTTGGCTTGAAGGATGGCTTCCTTATAGTTGAGAGAGGTGATCAGTAAGGAGACTTTAATAGCTGAGCTGAGATGACTTTTCCAGAGGGCTTCGGCTTTGCACTTTTCTTTGCGCAAAGCGTTAAGCTGCGGAGTGAACCAGGAATTTAGGTGGGACTGTTGTTTGGCTTTGCGAATTTTTAGTGGGGCTATGCTATCAATGGCTTTGATCATCAGGCTGTTGAAGGCGTCTACTAAAACAGTGGGGTCCTTATCCTTATGCTGTGAAGCGAAAGTGTTCAAGCAAGGGAGGATGAGAGGAAGCAGTTTCTCCCTGGTGATATCCTTTTTATTTCTGGTGGGTATAGCGGGGGCTATGGTAGGTGTGGGCTGGGGGTTGGTGGCTGGCAGGAGGAAGGTAATAACATGATGGTCAGACCAAGCGCAAGCAGCGTTGGAGATGACATTGGTATTACAATTTAGGTCAGCTAACCAGTCAAGCGTTCTGCCCTTGTTGTGTGTAGGATCACAAATGAGCTGCTGGAAGCCTAGGTTGGAAAGGGTAGTGTCAACTTCAGAGGCCATGTGGTCCTTGGGATCGGAGAGGCCGAGGTTGAAGTTGCCTAATAGCAATATCTTGGTATTAGCCGACATGGTGGAGGCAACATCATCAATAAACGATCCCAGTGGACCTGGGGGTCTGTATACAAGATGGAGTGTTGCTGTGTTGGTGGGAGAGAGGGAAAGTTTCACTGATAGTGATTCTGCAGAGCTGAATTGTGTGTTGTCTGCAGCTCTCATAGTGATCTTGTCCCTATGTATGAAAGCGACTCCTCCTCCTTTAGAGAGGTTGGAGTGACGGTCATTTCTAATAATGGTATAGCCCATGGGTAGGGATAAGGCGAGGAGTGGGCCAGAGGCATCATGTAGCCAAGTTTCGGTAATGGCTAAGAAGTCAAGGTTATGGGCAGTGATGAGGTCTGCGATATCAAGGGCATGGGCCGTGAGGGATCTTGCATTAATAAGGGCTCCCTTTAGTGCTGAGGTAGGTGGGGTGGACGGGGGGGCTGGGTGCTGCGGGTAAGTTGGGTTGTGTAGGAGCGGTGTGATTGCGCTGAATACAGGGTGGTCTGGGCAGTCTAGATCTAAGTCTGATACTCCTGTGTTGTAGTGTACATGGGAGATTTGGTGTAGGTTTGGTTGCAAAGTGCTTGAGCCACAGGGCTGGGTCATTTAGGTAGGGATTAGATGGAGGGTCCGAGCAGTGGAGCACGGTGGAGGGACGAGTGAGTTGGCGGTCGTGGTGTGTTTTAGGGATGCTGGCAGGGTAGCTGCTTGCAGTGAAGGATAGAGATCCTAAAATGACTATGTGGGTGAAGTAGAGGCTGGTAGAGGACATCGACTGCATGTCGTGACTAGTTGGTTCTCAAGTATCTTGAGGTGTGGTGGCAGGTGAGGAGTTGCAATTAATGTAGCAATGTCTCGGTACTTATCAGGCTACAGCAAAACAGGCATAGGCTAGGTTCAAATTTGCTAATAAAGTGCAGAAATGGGCACTTACAGTCAGGCTACAGCAAAACAGGCATAGGCTAGATTCGAATTTGCTAATAAAGTGCAGAAATGGGCATTTACAATCGGGCTACCGCAAAACAGGTAAAAAACATGTTGCTAATATGAGGCAAGAGTGGGCTGCATTCTTATGCTGGTGCAGTGCGAGAACCTGAGGCAGTGGATATTGATAAGGGTTGCGCAGGAGTAGTGGTAGGTAGGTAGGTGGTTAAGTACATACAGGTTAAGCATTATGTGGCAGTTCGTGTGCACAGCGGTGCAAGGGGCACCTTGGATGTGGCAATGTTAGGGGGGTGCATGTGCACCAGGTCCGTGATGGCTGGGGAGCAGTTCAAGTCACTGGCTACAGGATTAGGAAGAGTTGTGAAGGAGGGCAGTATGCTTACCCTGTCGGATGGAGGGTAGGGGTCGTGGCCCTAGGCTCGACGGTGTAGACAGGCTGGAGACAGGCACAGTGCCTTTGTGTGTGCCTTGGTGGTGGGCCGGCTCCAAGCCTGCCGGCTTGTGGTTGGCTCACAAGTAGGGGAGAGGAGCCAATCACGATGCTTGCAGTGCGGTGGGGCCGTGTAGAGGCTTCATGAGGTGAGGTCGGCCATCTTGGAATGGTGCAGACCTCGTGGGTCCTAGTGGTGGATGGATGCACTCCAGGTGCAAAGAGGGGGCAAATCCTGGATGAAATAGGGCCACCGGGCAAAGTAGGTGCGGCGCGGATATTAATAAATAATCTGCCGCAAGTTGCCGAGAAAAGAACACTCACGCTGCCTTTTTCCTAAATGCAGCTGAGTGAAGCTTGTGGCATACCTGGGGTCAGGCAGGGCTCAGGGGCGTCAATGCTGGGCTGGCTACTGCTCCAGCAGTAGATGGAGGGAGCTCCTGCTCCTCCAGGCTCTGCAGACAATCAGGGAGACAGATATCATAGATGAGGACTCCGTTAGAGGAAATTCGTTTAAAAAAGATTTATTTTTACACAATGTGCCCTTTATGTGCTTGATATTGTGAAATGCGCTATAAGCACTTACATAGGTGCTGGGAACCTGTAATACATTAGCGTTGGCAGAAATATGCAAAAGGGCTGGCCAGCACATCTTTTATGATGTGCCCTAGCCCCACTGAAATGTTCAATCACCTTTCAGAATAAGGTGACCTGCACATTTCTGAAACTAGCACTAGTAAAACAAGCATTGGCAAAGCCAATAGTTTTGGCTTGTGTATTAGGCATTTTTTTTTTTTATAAATGTATTTGCATTTATAAAGCACGCTGGCAGCCCGAGGGCATCAAGGCGCTGTTACATGAAAATGACTTAGTTACATGGAGGAAACAGGTGTTACATAGAGATGACTTAGTTACAAGAAGCAAACAAGTGTTACATGAGAGACATTACTAGGCATTCGGTGTAGAGAGGTCGTGCTTTGTATGACATATGTGCGAAGGCTAGGCGCCGGCAAGTTCATACAAAATACAAATAACAACATTTTAATTGCTTTGCGGAAGGCTATGTGGGATGATACTCCTCTAAGGTGAGGTGGCAAGGAGTTCCACTGAGTGTCGGCAATGAATGGGAAGCTGGATACTCCAGGCCTAGATCGCTTGAGCTTGGGCACTGTAAGTTGGCATAGGGAGTTCTGGTTGGTCTAGTTGAGGATGATCTGATAATTCTTTGTATGTTAGTTATTGAGGGACGGCGTGGTTAATGAATTTATGAGTAAGAGCCAGAGTTTTAAAGATGACAAGTTCTTTGTTGGGAAGCCAGTGGGCTTGTTTCCTGGCAGCTGATATGTTGTCCCGTCTGGGAATGCCGATGGCGGTACAGAGCGCATTGTTTTGGACGGTTTGGAGTTTTTCAAGATTTTTTGCAGAAGTGTAAGCAAAGAGAGTGTTGCAGTAGTCAAGTTGGGAGCCAGTTATGCCTCTCGTTATGGTGAGGCAGTTATGCTTAGTCAGGAATGGTCTGGCTGCATTAAGCAGCTTAGAGTGGTATGCTACGGAGGACGCCATAGTGTTTACCTGCCTTGTCAAGGAAAGGTTGGAGTCAAGGAAGACTCCGAGGGTTTTAACAGCCTGAGAGACTGTGATTTGGGTGTTGTCAATGGTGTAGACTCGGTATTTGATGTCAAGTTTCTTTAGGGTTTCAGTTGATCCGATTAAGAGTAGCTCTGTTTAGTCTCCGTTTAGGCACAGCTAGTTCTCTGTCATCCAGGCTTGGATGGTGGAGTAGGTGGCATTGAGGGTTTTTGCATCGGACTCATAGTCACTGGATACAGGCAAGAGGACTTGTGTGTCATCAGCGTAGTTCGTTTATGTGGTGCCTAACGAGTACAGAATGAAGAGTGGCCTGGTGAAGATGTTTTATAAAGTAGGGGATATGTATGAGCCCTGTGGCACTCCACACTGGATGATGTCAGGTTGCGCACAGGCTTGGTCTGAGAAGACTCTCTTGGCTCTGCCTTGAAGGAATGAGGCAATTCAAGCTGTGGAGTTTGGGGATAAGTGTGCTGAGAATGAAAGGTGGTGGTAGAGGGTTTTGTGGTCAACAAGGTCAAAAGCCGCTGATAGGTCCAGGAGGAGGAGTAGGGCTGGTTTGCCAGAGTCCCTAACATCGTCCATTTGTTTCTTTAAGTCAAGTAGAGCTGTTTGTGTTGTTGCGTGGCCTGTGGGAAATCCTGACAGGCGGAGGCCAAGGAGGCTATTGGCTTCGAGGAACTGTTGGACTTGCAGGTAAGCTGCTTTGTTCAGGATATTTAACAGAAATGGAACGGTGGAGTGGCCATATATTGTTGTTCTTTGGTTGCTAAGTCGTTGTATTTATGGAGGTGTGCGTTGAGATTGGCCAGCATGTGCTTGTTATGTAAAGCACTGTTCTGTGATGAGTATTCGGTATAGTGTCTGTTGTTGCCCCACTGTCTCAAAACACTTTAATTGGTTCCCCGCAATGCATGGGTTTCTTGGAGCATCGCAATGTGTGGGCGGTGTCTATTAATATATGCCCCTACTCTGCTGGCTTTCGCCCTGTTGTTCAGTCCACGGATATTCCAGGTAAGCATTTTAAGTGTCAACCCGGTAGGTGACTTTGTTTTCTGCGCCATTTCGATGTATTCCAGTCAATCTTGTGAGGGGAGGTTGTCTCATTGAGGGGATCAGCGTGTGATACAGTGATTGCATTTTTTGCACCAAACAAACCAATTAACCTCTTCTCTTGGTGCCCAAATGGGGCTTTCAACGGGAGCAACAGTGTTTTTAAACAACAAAACAGTCCCAAGTTACCTGTACCCAACGCCACCCACACCATCGGACCCAACTTGATGATGATCCCTTGTTGCAACTATGTGGTTTCACCCGTGGAGGGGACGAGTGCTGCAACGCCGCTACCCTGGTCAAGCGCGTCTCATCCGGCTCCTTTTAACATTCGAGAACTGTGGTGCCCCCTTCTACCACCTCATCTGCATGAGTTCGAAGAGAGGTTAAAAAAAGAGCTGTTATCGATCAATGGACATTTTTTGAGGCTTATACTGGCTGTTGCAGGTCATTTTGGTCGATTTCATGTCTTCCAGGTGGAAGGGGGATTGAGGCCTCCATGTAGGCCAGTGCCGCTGTAGAAGATTCAAAGAAGTGCGCCCGCCTGCCATGTTGTATGCGCAGCCTTGCGGGGAACAGAAGGGCGTACGGCACCTGCCTTAATCGTAGCTGGCGCTTGATGGACTCATAGGATCGTCTTTGCGTTTGGACTCCCTCTGAGAAATCGGGGTATATATGTATGGTGTTGTTACTGTATTTCAGGAGCCCCTTTTCCCTTGCCAGCTTCAGAGCAGTGTCTCTGTCCCTATAGTTCAGTAGTTTGACGATGATCGTGCAAGGGTGCGGGGGGGGGCCGGCTTAGGTGGTGAGGCAAGGGTGCGGTGTGCCTGTAAGAATTGTGGGGAGAATGAGTCTTCACCCACGAGGGACTTCAAAAGGATTCGATTCGAGATTCCATCGGGCCTTTGCAAAAGGATTCTGAGACCGACAATGCGTATTTTGTTCTGTCTCGATCTCGACTCCAAGTCATCACACTTGTCCCGGAGTTTATTCATTTCCCCTTTCAGGAGTGCGATGTCGTGGGTGTTTTGGTGGGTTGAATCTTCGTTCGCACTGATCCTATTTTTGGTATCTGTGATCCTGGCACTTTCTTTATTTACTCGGGCTTTGAGGGAACCTATTGTTGAGACAATGTCGTCTAACTTAACATTTATTGCCAGGAACCCGTTTTGCACCGTTGTTAGGAGATGATCGAATTTCGAATTGTCTGTAGCCGAGGATGTGGCGGCTGTCAATGGGTTTGGGCTTTCGGAGGATATTTGTGAATTTGTGAAGGAATCCATCGGTCCGGTCTTCCTGCTTTTGACTACGTTTTTCCCGGGCATCAAAGGGGTGTTCGTTTTAATTGTTCTGATTGAAATGATGGGCGTGGATGTTTTCTTGGATTTGGATCTGTTTATGCCAAGATGCAGGGCTAGGCAAGTTCCAGCTATCCAGTGGTGTGATCTCGAGGTCGACTATGTCACAATCCTGGTTCCCGTGGCCTTCTCGTCCCTTTACTCTTCAGTAGTTGGCTGACCGGCACCCTGCAGTCACATCTACAGAATGAGATGTCCAGAGTAGTCTGAGCTGCAGGGTCGGGTGTTCAGGGAGTGCAGACTCTTTTTGTGTTAGCCAGCATCAGAGGTTTGTTTAGCTGGTCCCACCTGTGCTCTCCGGAGTGGACTGTGTCCTCCCACGTATCCACACGTTGTTAGGATTACGTTGGTACAAGGAAAGGCAGTGATCCCTTCGTGTACTGGGTTTGGGGGCAAGTCGATTCTCAAATGTGAGGTCTGCAGGGGCAGAGTGGTCCGGATATCTTATTAGATGACAGATGCTGGTGGAGCTTGTGGACACGGATATTGGCCGGAGGGGTATTGTGGCCTTAGCCAAATGCACTGGGTTCCTGTTATGCGTTATCTTGCCAGGGCCTATTGGATCTGACTGAGACAAGGGTCAGGCTGGATGGTATTCTCTCCACCTCTTCTCAGCTGAGTTGATGGAGCGTCTTACACTTGAGCAGTTTTGTCCCCCGCGGGCACCGGCTACTACGGATTACGGGTGTCTGTCGTTCGCGTGGTGCATGCCTGTCTTGCGCATTGCACAGCTGTCCTCCACAGCATAAGGGATTTTTTTCCATGTCCTTTCACCCACTAACCTGCGTTTGTTATCAGACATGCCCATTCAGGGCTCTAAGTTGGTTATTTCAATTATTTGCTCCGGGGCGCTGCTTAGAGCTGAACCGCGTGTGCGGCGCGTGTGGACTTTATCCCTCCGCGCTTGTCTATGCGTACGACCGGCCCGGAGGGGTAGGAGCAGGCCAGCCGTGTTCTGAGCTCTGCGGCCGATTGCTGCACAGCGGGCCATCCCTCTCTGTATGTGATGGGTTGGTGTAGCCGCCGCAGCTCCGGGCCGTACAGGGGACGCGAGAGACGCTCTCCGCTGGAAGGCGGGCCAGGGTGCGGTGCATGTGACTTGCTGGGAGCGCAGGGGGAGGCATCGCTGATCCTACCAGTGGGGCTTCTGTTTCCGTGGCGCCGCCAACGTCTGCCGTCCGCCGGCGTCCGGGACAGCATGGGCTGATGGTGCCGCCGCCTTCAACTCCGCCCACGGAGAGGCCTGTGCGCGATCAGGAGCTGCGACTCTCACGTTGGTTCTTCTGGAGCCGTGGAGCGGCCCGGAGCTTCTCATCTGCAATCCTGCCTGTATTGGGGCGTACAGGGTCCGTTTTCTCCCTTTCTTTCAGCAGGTGGATTCAGGATATATACTGCGATCAGCTCATCTGTTTTCGTGGTTCGGGGGGATCCAGTTATAGGATATATTTGTGAAGGATTTCTCACCAGAGAGGAGCTCCACTCTTAGGCGGCCATCTTGTTGCGCAACAGCGCCCCCTGCTGTCCTGTCCACCTTTCTGATAGGGATGGAATATTTCGCTATGAGGACGCCACCACCTCCTTTCAGGTGTGGGCGGTCCTGTCTGAATATGGTGTATCCTGGGGGGAGTGCTAGGGATAGGGCCCGCCCAGAGGCTTCTTGGAGCCAGGTTTCAGTGATTATGAGATCATCAAGATTTTGAGTGCACATAAGGTCATGTATATCAAGGGCGTGTGCAGGGAGGGAACGTGCATTGATGAGGGCGCAGCTGAGTGAGTAGTGCTGTGCCATACCTAAGTGGGCGGAGTGGGGAGTTTTGTTTTCAATGGGCAAGGGGGTAGTAGCGTCAATTGGCTCATGCGGGGTGCTAGCCCTGGTGGGTGTCAAAGGGGTCCCAGCGACAGAGGGAGAAACAGGGGGGCACGCAACATGAGCTGGCGGCCTGAGGGCACTAACAGGGTGAGGTTCAACCATAGTAGAAGCAACACAGGGTATGTTCACATAGTATGGTAACATGGGAGCACTCACACAGTTTGGCATGATAGCAGCATGGAGCTTCAGGGTCTTGGAGGAGGCTGCTGCGGGCGTAGGTGTGGTGTTGGCGGTGCAGGAGGACGCTGAGTGTGCACACAAGGATCCAGCACTGGCGTACTTAGTTGTACCATTGAGGGACAGGCTTACACGTCGGCGTGATGGAGGGGGCACAGACGCAAGGTGGGCTGGAAGGTGGGACCGGAGGTCGAGATTTTGGATCTCTGGCCAACCCAGTAGTTTCAGGCACTAATGAGCCTGGGTGAGGAAGCGAGGAACATCGGGAGGGTGCGCGCACAGAGGCGGGCCAGCCAGATGGGGAGGGAATGGGCCACCAGTGTGGGAATCGGTGAGTGCACACCTTGGAACCCCTCGGAAGGGGGGTGACTTACAGAGCCAATGCCTATCAGGGCGACATGTGGCTTACCTGGTGCACGGTCGAGCTGGGGGAGACTGGAGGTGGTAGGCAGCATCGACGAGCAGCAGAGAGCAGATGTGAGTGTAGCATGCCTTTGCTCACAGCCTTCGCTACACGCTGGCTTCACCTGCCGGCTGTTGTGCCATGATCTTATTGGCTGATGTGAAGAAGGCCAATCCGGGCCAGCGGCAGTGTGTTTCTTTGTAGTCAAGGATGCAGTGTCCATGCAGGCAGCCATTTTAGGAGGGCTTTGGTCCTCTTGGAAGCCGCTTGCTCTCCTGGATGCAGGGATGCACTACTCTGCCCCTGAGGTCTGGGAGAAGTGAGGCACTTGCAGCAGAGCAGCTGAGAGTGTAGCAGGCCTTTGCTCACGGCCTTCGCTACACCCCGGCTTCGCCTGCCGGCAGTTGTGCCATAATCTTATTGGCTGATGTGAAGAAGGCCAATCCGGGCCAGTGGCGGTGTGTTACTTTGCAGTCAAGGACGCAGTGTCCACACGGGTGGCCATTTTAGGAGGGCTTCGGTCCTCTTGGAAGCCACTTGCATTCCTGGATGCAGGGATGCACTCCTGTGCCCCTGAGGTCTGGGCGAAGTCTGGGAGAAGACATTTGCCAAGCACTGCTGTTAGATGCCTATGTACTTGCATAGTGTACACAAGCATAGGCTGTATTGTGAGTATGGCAATACAGAGTGTACCCAAGCGCAGTTTGTATTGTGATGGCTGGCAATGCATAGTGTACACAAGCCCAGTTTGTAATGTGATGGCTGGCAAAGTGGAGTGTTCCCAGGCACAGTTTGTATTGTGATGGCTGGCAATGCAGAGTGTACCCAAGCACAGTTTGTAATGTAATGGCTGGCAATGCAGAGTGTACCCAAGCACAGTTTGTATTGGGGTGGCTTGCAAAGCTTAGAGTACCCAAGCACAGTTTGTATTGGGATTGCTGGGCAATACGTAGAGTACCCAAGCACAGTTTGTATTGGGATGGCTGGGCAATGCGTAGAGTAACCAAGCACAGTTTGTATTGGGATGGCTGGGCAATGCGTAGTGTACCCAAGCACCGTTTGTGTTGGGGTGGCTGGCAATGCAGAGTGCACCGAAGCACTGTCTGTATTGTCACAGTGGCGGCACTGGGATAACATTTACCTTGCCTAGCACACCTAACTTCCCAGGCGGCACCGCGACCACCCCAGGCAGAACCCCAATATGAAGCGTAGTCCAACAGCATAATCAACAAAACATAATATATATTGTTAAAACAGCAGAAAATTAGTTACTCTAATTCGTTGAAGTGCTCTCCTAATTTGTTCTTTAAAAATGTGGATTGTGCTCAGCTGTGCATGTAGTAGTTTATAAATGAGCATTCAATTACATGAATCCGTTTACCTATATGTGTACCATAATTAGCAGCCTTCCTTTTCCTTGCGCGCCACCAAAAAACACAGCCGCCACCTTAACGTGCGTTTTAAACAAATAAACACTCTCACATACCCATTGCCCCCTCGCAAACTTTGCAATAAACGCTAGCGGTTGCCACAAAGTGAAACCACTGTGGCATAAAATGTAAACTGAATTTAAGGAAACCGTGGGTTATTAATTGAGATGCAGTAATTTCAGAAAATTGTGTGCCATAATCCGACAAAAAAGCGGCACACATTGATCCCATGTTAACAAAATCAGTGAAGCAAGACCAATGAAAACCGATATCCATGTTACGAACCGGGGCATAGCTTTACTAACAGTCCAGAAATGCGCAATCCTCTTCATCCCACAGATCCAGGCGGCAACCGGCCACGCCGGACAAAGCATTGTCCTTACTGAGTGCCTACGAAAGGCTCGCCCACGCCGTAGACTGATAAAATACATGTCCTGGAGGGCTTACTGCACAGTACTGATTACATACCCATAGTCCACTCCCAAGGGGCACGGAGACCGTATTGTGATGAAAACATTTTCTTTAACACAATAACCAATGGCCACGGCGACCGGCCTGCGCCCAAAGTAAATGGTTGCATCCCACACACAAGTCTAATGCGGCACAGCATTCCTGTGACAAAGAACCTTGATCACTCCAAATTACACAACAGGACGCAACGGGTGCAAGTGACCCCAATATAGTAGTCTTCTGTGTATTTAGCAACATGCATGATACTCTCTTACTTAACCTGTTACACCCGAGAATGTGGGCACTGCATATTTGGCGCCGATGCAACCGCCTTTGCAAGCATTTCCCGTTTACCCCGGGTCAGTGGCACCCAGCATAAGAGCTCGACCTGAGCCCCTGCCCACACAACCAACAGCCCACAAACCTGCGCCAAAGCGATGTCCCGAATAAAAGTGAACCTGGTGGCATTACGACCGCCCAAGGCACAAGAACATCCAGTGCTCATACAAAACATTTCACCCAGCATTTCCCGTCCTTCAGGCACAACATAGACACATCCTTCTTGGCTACCCTTGCAGTACAAAGCGCAAATCATTCCGTGCAAAAGGATCACATAACCCCAAAGATTAATGCCCCCAACAAACATTGAGCAGTACCTTTTGGTAACTTGGCGCTACGGCGACCGCAATGGACCAAACTTCGCAGCCAAGAATCATACATTATAACAGACCCTGGCCGCACAACGACCGTCCAGGGCCCAACAAAAACGTACGTGAGAAAAAACATTGCGCAGTACATCCACTTAAACCTGCCGGTACTGTGATCGCCAGGGATCACATAACCACCTTCCCGCTAGCACCGGCACCGATGCCAACTGCCTGCTCCTAAATCAGGATGCAGAGGAGCAACAACCAGAGGGCCGGCACTTTGTATTCCGTTTGGTAAAACACTGCAAATGATGGACTTCAAGCGAGACAATTGAACACCACCCACAAATCAGTATATGGACAATTTGAAAGCCATTTTACAAAACAAATATCTTTAACAAAACCTCTTTATTTTGAAAACCAAACACATTAACATATGGAAAATAACTTAAAAGATACAGTAAATATTTTTAAAAGCATCAACCAAGTCAAATAACTTTTAAATAACATCAACAGATGGTGGACGCCATTTTGGAAGAAAAAATGACTGCCAAATTCGCCACACAGTAGAAATTCAGCCAAAGAGTGCAAAAAGAGGTGTGTTGTGGGTGGAGATGGATGAGAATGGGAGGAAAAACCTATAGATTTCACTTACGTTAAATGAGTGGGACACATAGCCAAATTACATAAATCAATCCTCATATGTCACCTTGCATTGAAAAGCATTACAAACCGGCATTCAAAACCCCTATTTCAGCACCACCTAAAAGCCAAAACTAAAAGAAAAGTGCATTACCTGCACTTTTTATTCATGCAACGCTTGGAGAAGTTACCACACTATTTTGCCAACAAAAGGCCATGTACTCATACCACTTACCACATCAAGTGATTGGCATGAAATATAAGGTAGCTACTTCATTGCCAAGAATTTCTATCAAATGCCTTAGACCATTATCAAGGGTATTCCTCAAATGTTCAAGCACACATCCCATCGCCAGTGTTTTCTATCCAGCGCAGGCACTCTTCCCAATGCCTGAGATTGCTATAACATCGGAAGGTATGCCGATCATGCTAGAGACGGTCATCAAAAGTTCAGGTAGCCCTAACAATTGTCAGTGATTGCCATCAAATGCACAGCTACTTACTTTTTTTTGTCAGGGAGAGCTATAAAATGACAAAGAATTCCAATCAAATGCTCTTGTATTTCCCCATTGCCAGGGATCGATAATTAAGTGTCCATTTACTTGCCCCAATGAAAACGATTGCAATTTAATACCCGGGTACTAACCCTTTATATAGGGATAGCATTGTAATGTCAGACTACTTGACCCATTGCCAAGGATTGCTGTCACATGCCAGGTACTAACCCCATTGACGGGGATTACAATTAAATGACCAGGTATAGTCCCTATTACAGTGGATAGGCATCTAATGACTCGGGGCCCATCGAATGCCAAATTACATATCCCATTCTCAAGAGTTTTCCGCAAATGCTCATGTTTCCACATACTGCTCCACCATTAAAGTCACCGGCACCATGATGCCGACCTCAGGGTCGGTACAGAGAGGAAGCCCCTCAGCATTTTGACAATTCTGAACTTGCCATAATCCCCCCGAAAATATCAGCAAGAGGGATTGGAAGGATAAATTACTTACCGTAATGATCTTTCTTTGGATTCTTCTCCCGCAGATGGGCCTAGTGATGTGGTATATATACAGCGCCTGACGTCACGTCTGGAGCCAACGATCGAGCAAGACAGATCGACGATCGATGGCCGAGTCGAGGCCCACTAGGCCCCCCGTCAAGAGGTTTCAGAGCAGTGGAGCTGGATGAGTATGTCTATCAGATGAGGAATCTTAGGGAGAAAAGCAATCCATTGAAGTAATAAACGATGAATGCAATCTGAAAGTCTCGATCGTAATACAGACCATTGGAGAAAGGAAATGTATGCAAGCACGGTTCGTGGTCTGAACTGCGGACAAGATCACAGTCTGGACTGTTTCTCATGGTGGCAGGAAATTCTTGTGGAACTGCAAACAAGTGTAGCAGCTGATCGGGGAACGCAAGCAGTCCAACACGACCAGACGCATGGAACCATGGTGGAATCAGGCGGCTGGCTTACCTCCTCCCAAGTTGGCACACCCTTATAAAGTCTTAGCAAATGAGTATTGAGAAAGCAAGTAGAGTGAAGCAAGGAAAAAGGAGACGGAATTAACAGAGTTGGAGGAAGGCAAGACTAGGGAAGAGGAGGAAGAAGGGAACATATGGATTGGAGTAAGGCAAGCTAGAGGAGGGAGGAGGGAGGAGAGAGTTACAGGCAAAGGGCTGTATTGGAAGAGGGACAAAGGTGTTCAAGGAAGATCAGGTTAGAGGAGAACTGGAGAGAAGGAGGAGGAAGAATGTGAAGAAAGAGGAAGGTCAGAAACAGGAAAGTTGAGCAAGTGAATGCAGTGATAAAGAATAGAGTACCATCCAAACCTACAGGGCAAAGGTCTGGAATGGGTGCTGAAGAGGAAACGATGAAAGCAATGGAACCAGAGCTGGGGTGAAGGTGGGTGCAAAGGAAGTGGAAAGCCTTGCAAGCTTGACCCAGATAATGGTAGGGACAAAAGCCTAAATATCCAGTTGAAACAGAATGAGAAAGGCTAGCTGGGAGTCATAGACTAGATTCAGGTGGCATTGAGCCATCAAGAAAACTAAGGAAGAGTTGCTCAGTGAATCCAAGCCAGATGGTTCACTGAGATGCTAATCACAAGGATTCACCGAACCCTAGGAAATTGGATTACCTCGGTTTATCCAACTCTATTGCCCCTACTTCCACCTATGTGTTGTTTTAAATAAACCCACAGTATACCTTGTATAACAGTTTGAAAGTCTTTTGTTGATTTACTCAGTCACTGACACTGTACTTGGGGGGCGCTAAATGGGAGGGGGATCAGGGAGGTACTCTGTGCAGAAGAAAGGGCAGCAAAGCTGCACTCTTCTGCGTGCACCAGCATTACAGAGAAGCCTAGCATTAGAGAGGACTGGAGGGTTGCTGTGTGAGGCCTGGGAAAGGGTGGACCGGGAAAGTGTATGTGCACTCAAGTATGTTGTCCTTTCTCTATGCCTTCTGATACCCTGGCATCACTGCCGCTCAAAGTGGAACATGAAAGCATAAGTGGCAAGAAGAGACTGCAGAGCCAAATAGAGGGAGAACAGAAGTCCCTTGCATGAGATAGATGGGGCTGGGGCGATCCTGGGGGAAAGGGACCATCACTCTCAATAATGCATGCCCCAGAGGAAGTACATGGCAGAGCCCACCTACAGGCCCCCCAGGCTCCTCAGTCCATGCCTAGCATCGTTCCCATGCACGTAATTGAAAGGGAACCACGTTGCAGAGGAATGGAGGAGTCAGCAGCACACAGCGAAACGTTCCGCCAGAAGGTAAGTAAGGGGGTGGGAGGGTGCGGGTTACCAGAAATGTCAGTGGTAGAAATAAACGAAAGTCATTTTCGTTTAAATGACTTTCGTTTTTTTCTCCCTCTGCCATTTTTCATTCGATCAAATCATGGACAACCAGGTGAAAGGGGTGAAAAAGTGAAGGGAGAAAGTGGAGCAGAAGTGAACGAGCGAGAAAGAAGGGCAGAGATTAATGAGGGAAATTCAAGAGTGGGGGCGAGATGAAGAAGAAAATAACAAATTACTTCATGTTCTTTCTGATGGATGTTCCTCCCACAGACTCCTCATTTATGATATCCTATCCACAGGGCAGCTGTTCTCTGTTACCTTTTCCACCACCAGAGGGTGCAGCTTGACTCTGTGTGGGCTCTGCCCAACACCTTTATGCGTCCCATGCCAGACATGATATCGGGGGCAGAATACATAGAGGTGTGGTGCCCCGTGACCTCCGTTCCACCCTTTGTCCTGAGAGACCACATAACTGATAGTGTATTAGCTATCGCGCAAGAGGTCAGGTAGGGAGGGAGGGCGATGAGGAATCTGTGGGAGGAATATCCATCAGAAAGAACATTACTCAGAGGTAAGTCATTTGTTCTTCTAATGGATTTCTTCCTCCCACGGATTCCTCATATATTATAGACTGCCAAAGCAGAACATAAATCTGGAAGCGGGGGCAGAGCAGGGATGTCTCTTAGACTAGAAAACTCTGGAGGACAGCTCTACCAAAACAGGCATTCTGGCCTGAAAGGGTATCCAAACAGCAATGCTTTGTAAATGTGTGCAGAGATGCCCATGTCGCCGCCTGGCAGATGTCCAGGACAGGGACTCCTCTCTACAGGGCAGCAGCGGCAGCCATTACTCTGGTAGAATGGGCTCCGATACCCTCAACCAGATCATAGCATTCCAAGACACAGAGAATGATGCACCTTGACAGGGTCAATTTGGTCATAGCTATTCATCTTTCCTAGCCTCTCTCGTCTGAGACATATGGTAGCTGAGGGCCCACACCGAGTCCAGCCAATGGAATCGTTCCACTGCCTTACAAGGATTAGGTGGAGGTAAAAACTCATGAATCTGGGTGTTATAAGAGAGATGAAAATCTGAGATAAGATTTGGAAGAAAAGTGGGCCTCACTCACAAAGTCAACTTTTCCTCGAAGAAAACCAAGTACAGAGGTTAAACAGGTAACGCCTGGCACTCACTCACTCATCTCGCAGAAGTGATGGTAACCAGGAAAATAAATCTAATACAACAGGAATGGAGGGGTTCGAACAGAGGTCCCACAAGGAATGTCAAAAACAAATTGAAATCCCACACAGGGACATTGAACTTGCATGGTGGAAACTGGTTACACAAACCCCACAAGAGCTGCATGATTGTGGGGATTGTGAAGACCAGGCCCTGTTTCAGGAAACTCTTGAAAACCGAAATAGCTGCATGGTATCCCTTTACAGAGCCAATCTGCAGGCCCACTTGGGCCAAGGACAGCAACAAATCTAAAACGGGATAACAGACAGGATAGAGGATCCAGATCCGTCTCCCAGTACCAAGCTGAACATTTACAGCATCTAGAGGCATATATAGACTTGGTGGCGGGTCTCCAAGCTGAAATGAGTACATCTAGGATGTCGTCTGACACGTCCAACTACTTATATCTCAACCTCTCAGTAGCCAAGCATGAAGGTTCAAGTGGAGAACCCATCCCTCCAACTGTTAACTCTCCTGGGACGGCGCCAGGGAGGGCAGATGGACATGTCTAGCTTCTCAGGATACCATGTCCTCCGAGCCCAGACTGCATAGATCAGGATCAATATGGTTCTGAACAGGCACAATCCGCTGCAACATTCTTTTTTCTGGCCAGATGGGCTGCAGTCAGAGACACCATACTCTACCCAGAACCACAGTGGCACTGCTTTTCTGCAGAGGCAAAGACCCCGGATCACCTCATTTGTTGAGGTGCTGCATGCCACTGTGATGTCTGTCACAATTAGCACAGTCTTGCGCTTCACTAATGAGAGGAAGGTGACCAAGGCCAGCCTGATCACCCTAAGCTCCAGCAAGTTGATGTGTTCTCGAGAATCAGCGGGAGACCACAGACTGATCACTGTCAGTTCAGACAGTTGAGTGCCCCACCAGACAGAGATGTGTACATGAACACCTCCACCTGGGGCCAAGGTTGACAAAACAATGTGCCTCTCAGCAAGTCTCCTTGCACGGCCCACCACGAAAGATCCTGAGCCACCTGATCCGAGATCTGTAAAAGGTCCCACGTGTGGTCCTGAAATTGCCAAAAATGCAACGGAGAAGCCACTGAAGCGATGTCATGCGCAGCCTCGCCTCAGGATGGCACAGAAAGGCCCAGGCCTGGACCTGTCCCTGGGATTGGAGGACATTGACCATCCAAAATACGTTCGCCGCTCGGTCTTCAGCGGGAATGCCCTGCCCAGGTGAGTGTCCAAGAATGTGTCAATAAATAGGAGAGCCTTGAATGGTGAAATCTGATACTTTTTGAAGTTCAGGGAAAAGCCCATGTTATGCAATAAAGTGCATGTGTATAATAGATGCTCCGACAGCAGATCTGGGGAGCAAGCTCAGTAGAGCCAGTCATCCAGGTAGAGAAAGACAAGAATGCCCTCCCTCCTCAGGCAAGCCACGACCACTGCTGGCAGCTTCGTGAAATCCCAAGGAGCCAAAGAAAGGCCAAACCATGAACCTCTGGTATTTCTGTGTGTTGTGATGAATAGGCACATGGAAGTAGGTATCCTGAAGGTCCAGTGATACCAACCAGTCGTGCAAATCAAGGGCTTGCAGAAGCTGGGCTTGTGTAATCATCATGAATTTGTCCCTGCGCAGAAACAAATTCAACAGCCTCTGTGAGAAACCTCAAGGTGTCTCCCTAGCTAGTCCCCAGGGATCCGTCATCCAGGTGGCCAGGACACAGCCATCGCTATTGGATCCAGTTCCTGGGGGTGGACCAGTGAGGGAGGATCACCTGGATGGGGGTCCTCGGGGAGTGGAAGTGGGACACTAATGGGTGAGAGGCAGTATCGCTCTTCTTTCAACACCCTTTCGCCATCTTACCACGTAGGACATTCAAAAGCACTGTCCCCCCCTGCCCTTTTCAGTCACCAACACTTTTGCACGACACACCAGAGAACAGACTAACGCCAGAGCTGTTTACCTGACATGTCCCAATACAAGGGTCAGGCAAAGTCAGGCAATCAATCGGAATCACACACACCCGATGGCCCTTTCCCTTCTCCACAGGGATAAAAGGTGGAGGACATGCAAGGCAGACCGCACGACAAGACAGCTATCCAAGTCCGGCAGTTCAAGAGGAGGAGAAAGGCGGCGAATATCGAGAGGCTGACAAGGAGAGACACGACCTTGCCCTTTTTGACGCAGCCGCGAAATCTCTGCAGAGGCAATTGTAAGATCGAGGACAATAGCCCAAGTGTGCTGCAACAGATGTCAACGGTACACATAGCATGTCGACGCTGAAAAGCGGGAGTGAGGGAAACACCTGCTACCGTGGTACCGGCCTTGACTCCAGTTACGAGGAACGCCAAGCGGTTCATCACAGCCGGTGAGTCGAGGGGAGAGCTGATAAGAGCCGGGCTGTGGTGAATGAAAGACGCAAAATGGCAAATTGAACTAAGTTCAAAGAACTGTAAAAGTGTTAACCGTCGCTTTAGAAGGAACCGGCACCACGTGGGTGCGAACTCGAGAGACTCTGGTCGATCCGTGCCTGAGTGAAACTACAGAAACCAGAAGGCTGTAGGAAAGCTAGTTAGGTCAAAGTGGTAATTCAGGAGGTCAAGCACAATCCCTGTTCAGTCGAAAGCCTTTGACCTAAGAACTGTGAGAAAGCAAGGGAAGTGAATCCTGCAAACATTTGTGAATGTGAAGTTGGCAAGAGTGAACCCGACTGAGGCAAGTCTAAAGTTCCAAGAAACAGTGTGTTGACAAGGGTGAACCCGGTCGAGGGATGTCCACTGGAACTGTTTAAAAAGACATTAAGGGCAAGGCCACCAGGGGTCATCCTGATGTTGGCAGCCTGAGAGCGTAGCTCCTCCATCACTGGGTCCAAAGGGGATCAGACCCCCCCCCCCCCCCTTAGTGACCCACCTGGAGTGAAAGCAGTGGAGCCTTCGGTGTGCGAATACCCAGGGCACATCACCAGGAAGTTTGGGGTGAAGCGGCCCAACACATAGCAAGTTAGCCAAGGAAGACGTTCTCCCGAGCAAAGGAGAACAAAATGCTGTCCTTGCTGCTCCAGCCCGCTGCAGCATTCAGAGAGTAGAGCCCACAGCGCCACTTGGGAACTGGGGCATGGAGCAGAGTGGCGGTGAGGGTGACCGTCCTCACAGGAGAGACCGGGCCCTACCCTACCGCTGCGAAGTGGCAAGGAAAGGTGAGAGGGGACTGTTGTGGGCGCCAAAACGTGGCAGTGCTGTGCAAAATGGAGTTCGAGGTGGAGGAGTGGCCCAACGTGCAGGAAGCGTGGGTAATTTAAATGTTCACATATTTTATTGGTATTTTATACATAAGTAAACAGATGTGTTACAAATATTACTTTTTCAGCGATGCAGTTCTCACAATTGCATGATAATCACACGTTTTTTATAACAATGAAACTGAACAACAAACACAAACTGTCTTCACATGGCGGTTATGGTATGTTTCCTATCATTGCTTCAGTCCATGCATATGGGCAGGGGTGTCTTTGGAAGCACATAACACTCACTATGGGGGTGGGACACGTCACTGTGTCTATGCTATGCAATAATTAGTGTAACATTAGGTTCCAACCATCCTATGCATGGCATGTAGATGCTTATGGGGGTTTGTCATCTGAGGGGTGGAACCCAAGACCAGTGTTTTCCAAGATTCGTAAATAGCACTGGCATTCACCGCTGAGCTAGCAAGCTCACCATTCCACACTCTCGTTTCCACATCCGCCCAATGCTCAAACTCCCTGTGCCAGCGTAAATATTGTGGGCACTTATGCTGTCTCCACGCCATTGAAATGCATGTTTTAGCTAGTATACATGCCATATACATAAATTTCACAACATGCTTGAATTTACCATCCCTATATCCTAGCAAGCATTATTTTGGTTTCCAGGCATACCATGTTATTCCCGCTCTTCTACAGGCCTGTACTATTTTCACCCAGAATCCCTGTACATGCACACAACCCCAGAGCATATGTATTAGTTCAGCTTTCATTTTGCCACACTAGGGGCATGAAGGTTACAAGCTACTGTTAAATTTAGCCACCATGCGTGGCGTCATATATGTGCAGTATAGGACATTCAGCTGTAATTAGCCTGAAGCAGGAGTTTCTGGACACTTCTTTCGGGTGTAACAAATATACGTTCCCACTTATGGCCTCCCCCAAGCCCGCCTCCCAGCGTTCTTTCAGTAATACACTCTTGGGATTAGGTCTGTCTGCCAGCTGGCCATACATTCTGGATATTGATCTCCAGCCATCACCCAGACTTTGCATCAGGGTCAGCAAGGGATTTGCTGCTGGTTTCTCCGGCCAGTTCACACTCTTCCCCTTTGCGACTCTCCACCACAGAAATTGCCCTTTGGGCATGCCTTCCTGTTCAAACAGAGACTCAAACTCCCTAAACACGCCCTCCGCAAGCAGGTCACCCCAGGTGTAAACACCCCAGCCTTCCCAGTGTCTTATCCTAACCAAGTCCTCCCTGTCCCTGCAGACATCCGCTGCAATTCGAGTCTCAGGTGAATATGGGCACTGAAGCGTCAGCAGTTTTAGGGTCCTATGCCATACTTGCCGACCTAGTGTCACAATCATGGGTGTGCTACCCAAGCAACTCGGTGGTAACCAGAAAATCTCCTTAAGATGTGCCGGGGCAACCAATCGCTGCAGCAATAGTGACTCCGAAGTAGTCTCATCGGACAGCCACTTGGCTACATGGCTGAGTTGTGCCACCAGGTAGTATCTCTCCAAATCTGGTAATTGCATCCTAACTTCACTGTGGGGAAAGCATAGAGTTGCGAGTGCAAATCTATGTCGGGTCGTTCCCCATAGGAATTCCCTTAATGGTACTTCTAGCACGCGAAAGAAGGAGGTCTAGATGTAATAATGGACATTGTTGAAAAAATATAAAAAACTCAGCAAAATTAACATTTTAGTTATAGCAATCCTGCCCATCAGTGATAATGGTAGTCTGGACCAAAATACTATGTATTTTCTCAAACCTTTTACCATGTTTGCTGTGTTAACCACATGCATTTCCTTAGGTGTTTGTTTAATATTCATCCCCAAATACCGGAAAGATTCTATTTGCCATGGGATCCCCACTTCCGGTAGATCACCTATTTCCAACCCTCTTAGGCCCGCAAGCGGAAATATACAGGACTTTACCTTACTAAAACAAATTCCAGACACCCATGCATAGTGGTCCAGCACGTCCAGTATTACTGGCGCATTGTATTGCGGATCATTCAGGTATAGAAGTACATCATCCGTATAAAGTGAAATCAGATGCCCAACTCCTCCGACCCATATACCCGCCTCCAGAAATTGCTTGCAAAGATAGATCGCTATCGCTATTGTCTCTAATGCCAGCACTGAGGTGGGTAAAGAGGGGGGTGGAGGGGGGCTCTGAGAGGAAGTGTTGTTATTTTGTTGGGACCCGTGTGATGGGTCCGGTTGGTGGCTCGGTTTCACCCTAGTGATGCTAACTGTGGAGGACCGGGTGACGCTCAGGGTTTGGGGAAGGGGGGGGGGAGGGTGGAGGAAGTGGAGGGAATCTGCAACCGTTGACCCTTTTTGGTTCTGTTTTATCTTCCTGTGACATAGTTTGTTGTGGCACGTTATGGCTAGCCTGGTGGTGAGGGCGAAGAGTTCGCACTGGAACAACATGATGGCAAATAGAAGTAAGGGGGCCCAAGAGAGCCGGCTGAGGATTGGAACTCTCAATATTAAGGGCCTGATCTCACTGACTAAAAGATCTCTGGTAGCGAGGGATTTTCGCTGGGTAGAGTTGGATGTGATGTTCCTCCAGGGACCAAATTCTGCAAGGGGGAGGAAAGAAGAATCCATGGTGGTTTGCTGGGCCAGGTACACTGGGGGGTCGAGTCCTGTACGAAAAGCAGGGGTGGGTATTCTATTTAACAGAGCACTCAAGCTGGAGGTATCCAAGGTGGGGTCGAACGTGGAGGAGAGGGCCGTTCTGGTCTCGGGGACCATCAGAAAGGTGCGCTTTACATTTGCCACAATCAATGCTCCCAACCAGGGGCAACAGAGATTTTTGAAGAACATACTCCCGAATATAATGGTGGAGAGCTCGGGACACCTCATTATTGCGGCTGACTTTAATATATGGGTGGATGTGAATCTGGATAGGCAAGGGCTGCAAGACAGGGAGCAGGGAGAGGGGAGGCCAGGTGACAGGGAGATTCAGGAGACTCTCGAATTGTATGGACTGAAGGACATGTGGTGCCACTGTCACCCACAAGAGAGGGGATACACCTTCTACTCTCCACCCCATGGAACCTTTGCTAGGATCAACTATGTATATGCCTCAAGGGATTTGTGGGAGGAAGCGTTGAATTCAGATATTTGCCAGACATCTTGGTTGGATCACGATATGGTTACATTGGATTTGGGATGGGAGGGCATGAACAAGAGGTGCTCCAAATGGAGATGTAACAAGTCTCTTTGGAAGAACCCACTGTTCCGTCGGAGATGACTAGGGAGGTCGAGGAATTCTTCGTCACTAATCACATGGGAGAGGTGGACGTAAGGACGACATAGGCGGCAGGGAAGACGACCTGGAGGGGGGTATTAATCAAGGAAGGGGCGCAGACAAAAGGGAGCAGGCCTAATTGAGAGTAGGCTACGGGATGAGATAAACCACCTAGACAAACAAGCACAAGCATGGGGGGGAGGGAGGAGAGTATTAGGGAAGCCAGAGGGAAAAGGGAAGAACTGCAGCTTCTAGAGGCAGGCAAGATAATATGCAACCTGCAATTCCTCAAGCAGATATGTTATGAGAAAGGGGGTAAGGCAGACGCGCTCCTGGCTGCCAGATTAAGAGGGCAGAGGGCCAAAAGGTGGGTGCAGAGATTGAGGGGCAGGGCAAGCAACTGGAAACATCCACAGAGGGGATCCAGAAGGCATTTGCCTCCTTCTATGAGACCTTATACAAATCAGAGCATACCCCGGACGCGGGGCGGATTGCAGAGTACTTGGTGGATATTCCCCTTCCCAGACTGAGGGACGAAGAATCCGCCTTATTGACAACTCCCATAACAGCGGAAGAAATTCGTAAGGCGGTGGGGAGACTGCTCTGGGGAAAGGCCCTGGGGAAAGATGGGTTTTCTGCAGGATTTTATAAGACCTTTCTACAGGTATTGGTTCCATTATGACGGAAATGTTCAATGAGGTAATGAAGATGGGGAAGGCTCCTGAGTCTTTCTTCAGGGATTAAATTTTGGTGATTCCTAAAGCGGGGAGGAACCCTTAAAAATTTTGTGCATACCACCCAATTTCCCTGCTCAATATTGACGCTAAGGTATACACCCGGGTGTTGGCGGTGAGACTTGAGGACTACATACCGTACTTGATCCTTCCGGATCAAGGGGGGGGGTTTATCAAGGGCAGGAAGGGGGCAGACACAATGAGTAAAACTCTACACTTGATGCACGATGCCAGCGGAGCGAGGGGGGAGGACCACTCCCTTCTCTCAGTAGATGCCAAAAAGGCCTTTGACAGGGTGGAATGGGAGTTCCTCAACGTGGTTCTGGTCAAATTTGGTATTGGGGTGACCGCCTACGCAGGATCATGGCGTTGTGTGCTTCCCCTAGAGCCTGCATAGCAGTAAATTGGGGATTTTCCTCTTGGTTTGGATTGGGTAGAGGGACTAGACAGGGGTGTCCTCTCTCCCCCTCCTTGTTTGCACTCCCCCTAGAGCCCCTTGATATGATATGGCATTTATAAAGCGCTTATACACAGAGGATTTGAGAGGACAGCAGGGTAGAAGGATTTTGCGTGGGAGGGGTGAAGTATAAAGTTGCCCTTTACGCAGACGACATGTTGCTTCACATAGTAAACTCCCCGACGTCTGTACCTGCAGTGGTTCAACAGATAGAGCAATACAGCATCTTGGCCGGACTTAAGATCAATAAGTCGAAATCAATCCTTTTCCCGCTGGACAGGGATGGAGATGATGAAACCGAAAGAATATCAACCTCACTAGGGAAGTAGGGGGACTTTTCGAGGCCAACTTCCCTCCTCTGATGTCCATGATTAAGTTGGACTTGCTGAAGTGGAGTAAGCTCACAGTATCATGGTTGGGGCGACTCAATGCACTGAATATGGTTGTCCTCCCAAGGCCCCTGTACCTATTTCAAATGCTCCCGATCCACATCCCATATTCCTTTTTTCGGGAGGTGAAGTGTTCCATACTGAGATTTCTCTGGTAAGGGAAGAAGGCCCTGATAGCATGGGAGGTTCTCGTGCTGCCCAATGAAAAACGGGTTTGGTCTGCCGGAAGTGAAACGGTATTATAAGGCTGCCCAAATTCGGGTTCTGATGACACACTTTAGGGTCCAATGCGATATCCAATGGATTGCCCTGGACAACTAACACCTTCGACCAACTACGGTGGGAGAATGATTATGGGTACCAAGAGATAGAATCCCCCCTAGAATCAGGCAATACCCAATATCGGGGACCAACTAGGAGATTCGGAGAAAAGGCGTGGAAATTAAGGGAGTTACGACTTGCCCATCCCCGATGGGATACTTGTGGGTCCCGGGAATCAGAGATGCGATCCCGAATCCGGAGAGATTTCAGGCATGGTATGAAGCAAGGCTTGAAAGAATAGGCCAGCTTTGGAGGGAGGACGGGTTCATAGATATTCTGGAACTTGAGGCGGCCCTGGGTATAGGGAAATTGTCTTCCTGTATTTACAACTAAAGGGGGCACTTACCGAGTGAACAAATACGGCAGGCGTTCGCTCCCTTCGAAAAACCTTTGGAAACTAGGGTGGAGATGAAGGGTCTGATCTCAGCTATGTATAGAGCCCTCTTGGAAGCAGGAGGGGGTCCACAGAGAAACTGAGGGCAAAGTGGGAGTGGGACCTAGAAGAAGAGATAGACCCCACCCTGTGGAAGAGTCTCTGTAGGGGAGCCTCGCAGACATCCATCTCAAGCCAATATAAACAGCACAGCATAATGCTCCTACATAGGTGGCAATACGAACCAGTCAGACTCTCTAAAATGTATCAGAATGTCAGCCTGCTTTGCTGGCAGGGGTGTGGACTGAAGGCCGATAATTGGCATATGTGGTGGGGTTGCCCAATGGTGCAGTTCTTTTGGGACGAGGTCCTGGGGTGGATTAAGGAGGTGAAGGGGATCAGAAAGGTTACATCCACCCTACTAGTCTTGTTTGGGATGGAGCGGCAGGAAGGGGACCTCTGTAGGCTACCTATGATGGCTTCAGGCCTACTGTTAACAGCGAGAGCATGCCTCGCCATGAAACGGAAATCAGCCCAAACGCCAGATGAAAAGGAGTGGGCTAATGTTGCAAGGAACCTATACGTGATGGAGCGGAAAACAGCGGGTTTGCATCACTGGGCACAATGGAGGTGGAATGGGGGGGGCTTTGCTGATAAATACCCGAGAGTGGAGGAGTGTCGGGGGGATAGGGACGGAACAGAGTGAGAGGGGGGATTTTGATTTTGGCAGGGAACTAAGAGGTGAGGGAGGCCGGCATGCGGACTGGTAGGTGGTGACGGAGGATGCCAGAGTAGTGGCCCGGTGCTAAGTAAGAGTGTCATAAGTAGTCACAGGGGAAGACGGGTTTGTAAGTAGGAGGTTCATGAGGGAGAGACGGTATAAGGCAGGGGAGAGACTGGGAGTTGGCAAAGGGAAGGGGAGTTGTTTATTGTTGACATTTAGGAGAGGAGGCAAGGGGCATGTGCTCTTCTATGATGTGGTAGGGTTGATGTGACTGGCTGCATCTCAAGTAATGTTGTTACTTGTAATAAAACTTTTAAAAAAACATAATTTGAACAACAATAAAAAAGACATTAAGATATGTGAAGGAAGGAAAAACCATAGCGAACCCGGTGGAGGGCGGCTGGGAGTAAAGAGGGGTCAGCGCTCGGAAGAGGGGGACGCAGGGATGAAGAATCTGCACCCCAATTGAAACCAGGAAACAAACTTTCATTTGCTGAAGAAACATTTGTTTTGTTTCTTGAATACGTCAGGCCCTTGAAGGCAAGAGACTTTCATGAGAAACAAGACTTGGCCATCGAGGCTCCTGATAAACTGGAACAGAACTGTCGACTCGTGCTGGGGAAGCTCGAGTGTGTGCTGTGCTCCAAGAATCTGCCTTTCCCTGTGCTCAAAACGTGGGGACGGGAGAACCAAGCTACTGCACCCGGACATATTATTTGAGAACACTTCTTTCTTTTCTTGAAAACCATCCCACACCCTTTTTTGAATTACTTGTAAGGTTTGGCAATAGGTTTCTTAGTATAGGGCCTTTTTATTTTGACCCAAAGCCACTAGGACAACCTTATTTTCATTTGATGGTCGACAGTTGCGCCCATCTTTGATTTAGGTTTAGAATGGGCGTTTTCCCAACCTGCATACAGTTGAATAAACACCCTTCAACTGTGATCATTTGTGTCTGTCTTTACTGTTGCCACCATGAGTTCCTCACACCAGGCAGAGATACTTTTTCTTAAAGTGACACCCGCAGTCAGAAAGCAAACACACTTACCAGCAAAGAATAATGGTTTTGTTACAGCCTTCTTGCATGGAGCGCCCCTGGGTAAGCATTCCCTCTCTGCCAACTCACTGGTGCTCTGCGGTGGCTCTGTTGGCTGTCAGGTTTTGCAGCAGTGCTTCTGTGTTCAGTGGGCCTTCTCTGCGAGTCTTGGTTGAGTTGCACAGAGGTCTACAGGAGCGACAATGGCTACGTTGATCTTCCGCAGCTGCACCCGTCTGTCACATGTTGCTATGAAAGCCTGTCTCCTTCTCGGCCGAGCTTCTTAGTACGCTGCCTTCCGATGCACGTACTCTGCAATTCTTCTTGTTTTCACGCTTCTGGGTGACTTCTGCAAAAGGCTTCTCTCTGTGGCTGCCTCTGCACCTCAGATGATGGTAGCTTCCTCAGATATGCCTCCCGCATGGGTATTAACTGATCCTCGGCCTTCTTCCTTTGGCTTCACCTTCATAACACAGCTGGGTCTCATCTATCTTGGGTCTTAAATATCCCGCTCAGGAGCTTCCATTGGCAACAACTAGAAAGCACCTTTGAAAATGCACCATTCGATGTCCCTATTGCCTCTGAGCTCCTCTTCTTCATCTCAGCATTTTTAGCTTTATGGGAATTGAAGTCAATATAAAAGTGTTTAACATTAAGTTGTTCCATTGTACAATAAGCCATTGTCAATTCAGGAATTATCTGGGAATTGTGAGATAAGGATATCCCCACTGCCCCCTGGCATTGGGTCCCCTCCCCTGTGATCCTTCCACATGAAAACACCCCCATGATCAGGTAACAGCTGGCCACAGGAGGGGAGGTCGATACCTGGTTCCTAGTGATCTCATGGGATTCATCACAATGGGCCTCATTACGACCCTTGCGGAAATGGAAAAATGATGGCGGAAATGCAATACCGCCATCGAACACCGCTCGTTGCGATCATGACCCGTCACCGTAAAGTACGATGCCATTAGCGACACCGCAGTGAACGGCAACGCTAACTGCACCAAGTACGCGCACGCGCGCCTTGCAAAACCGGAATCACCGCCATGGCGCAACGGTACGCGAATTCTGACCCTAGCGGACATGTACTGAACGCCATCAAGCACGTCGTAAAGTACCATTCCGCCATGGCGAGAAATACGGCAACGCGAACCAACCGTAAATGGCTCACTGAGTGCCTGTACTCCACTCCCTGGCCTCATTGCACAACTCCTGGCAGGCGCAATGTACTCACACTATGCAACCAGTGAAATCCACGATTCACCCATGCATGCCAACGTAGAAAAGCATGCAGGGGCTCAAAGCGCCCCGTGAGTGGGCATCCATGTACGGCATGTCACCATAGCCGTACTGACGCAGCACAGGCATGTGAAGGTACAACACATCAAAATGAAAATCAAGAACACATGACACAAAACAACAGTAGTCCCCCATCGCTTGCCACCAGCGCAAGGCAACATCCACAACAGCATCCTGAGGGGGATTGCACCAGCCCTGTACTCATGCCAGTAAACAAACCAACCATCAGCAGAAGCATGTACCACACAAGTCGGCAGAGTGACTGAGCAGCCAGGCTCATCCCAAGAGGGGCCGATGGGAGCTGCAGGGCACAGATGGCATCAATACAGAAGCTATTCCAATGGACATGACCCCAGTCCCCCTCCAACAAACGCACGCAAACACAGTCACCTGTGACCAGCCACATTCTGAACAACCCATCATTCCACCAATCGACCTGGCTGACAGGCACCAGTCGGCCAAAAGCCAATCCCCCGCCCCTGAACAGCACATCATGTAAACAGACACAATGGCAGCCTCTATCCGTGACCATACTGTGCTACGTAGGCAAACGCGGCCAGTACTGTACCACACAACTCAACTCAGAAGGCGGAACACAAAGCAGATCAACACGCAATACATACCGCCACAAAGCGAAAATCGCCACATCACCTGCAAAGAACAACGCAACACGACAAATATCGGAATACAATTTAAATGCACATCCAAATGACAAAGGCCCCACATCAATTTGCAAAATCCCACCAAAACAACCATCATCACCGAGGGCTGCATCTGCAATAATTGACCGGCTTCCACTTGTGTGACGCCCTGTACCATCATGGCACACAGGGCTTACATCAACGTTCCAAAAGGCAACATGGAAGCGGCAAGAACCGCAGGTCCGTCCCATGAGGCAGGCACTAGTCGAGCTGAAAGGCCGAAATGTTGCACCTAGCCACCAGTACAGCGTAAGGGCATGTGGCCCATTGGCGATCGTCCCATATGATCGAAATGGTGCTCCACTGATTCACCCGAAGCTGCAGGAGTCGAGAGTAAAAACCATCTGGAGGAGTGGCGTAGAGATGGCATCTGCAATAGGGCAGGAGATACCTGTCACCCAAAAGAAACACAAATCAACCGATTGCATTACGGGACTCATGATGCATTACAATCTTCATTCAACACACCAAATCCACACCCATATGCATGCTAGCCCACTCCAAAGGAATATACACACCCCTAATCCAGTATCGAATCACAACGAAACCAATCGAGCTAAATACACCATTGGCAACGTCGGTTACTGTGCATGCGTCCGTCAAGATAGAACCCATGACATGGGATTAGTAACGTGCCTAGACACAAGTGTATGAAGGCGCGTCGAGACAGGGAGGATCCGACAAGGGCAGAGAGACGTATGTCCCACTATGGCAGCCTTGCATCACATAACGCAGGGCAAGGGGAGTGAACCAAAAAACCCATGTACATGGCAGACCCTAAACGGATTCATCAGTCCATGCATCCACACATCATTCCCTCATCCCGCAATGAAAACGCATGAATATTCACTCACATAATATGTGAAACTTCCATCGCGTCTGTGCGTAATGCAGTCCGCAAAAACCACTGTGCCCCTGGCCGGATCTGTAGTGTTGTGAAGCAAGATGGATTTGGGAACGTCCTGCCTCATCGTCCACTACGCTATTGCGCATCCCCTTCAATTCATATCATTCATTGCCTGCTCGTTATGGGCCATGTCCCAAGGACATTCTACAATAGAACGTTACATTTCCAGCCAGACCTGTGGGCGTATCCTCGCCGCTACTTCAAAACCCAAAATGCTGGCCTTCGAATTCCTCACTTGCAACATTACGTCGAAAAGGCTTCTGTGAACGCTTGCATTCACAATTACATCAATGTAGTGCGGCTGTGTGTCATGATGCTAACTGGCTGCAATCACAAATGGGACGCCACGCCCGTCGGTGAAGTACGTTACTGTGCTGCATGAGGGTCGGCCATCGATCGAGCCCTACATACCACTGACTCTTCACAGGTATGTAAGCGGCTGCAATCATAGCATGTGTAACAATGGGAGCATAGCATGAAAATCAGTCAAAGTACATCACACTGCCATCGGGATTTGATACATGATTCCAATCCCAAGATGCCATGCGGCCAAATGCAGCCTTACGTGCGGGCCGTGCTCGACCAGAAGGGATTGCATCTGCCACAGATTCATTCAATCAGCACAGGTGGAGGCCATACAGGCCGACAGCACATATATTGCAGACCCAAACCCCTCCCACAACCACTCCCACTCCAAAATGCTACCGGCAGGACTAGCGATGTTGGGCCTGGGGTACCAGATAGCACTGCAAGTGCTACAACTACAAGAAGACGACGAACAACAACAGGTACAACAACCGGGCGCACAGGGGAGACGGAGGAGGAGGAGGAGGAGGAGGGCAAGGCAGGGTCAGCAAGGCCCACAAGCACTGCCACTACCACCACGCAGGCGGCCCGCAATCCCACGCCTCCGAGCCGATCCGTTCAACCTCACTGCTGAGCAGATCCACACCCTCTACCGTTTGGACCGGGACACCATAATCGCCATTGTGGACATGACACATGCTGACCTCGTGAGCATGATAGATAGCCCAACCGCCATCCCACCCCTACTGAAGGTGGTGTCTGCACTCCACTTCCTGGCCACAGGCACCTACCAGCACACAGTGGGACAGTTGCATGGCATTTCACAGCCACTGTTCTCACGGACACTCTTCCAAGTGCACGATGCCCTCCTGAAGCACGCCGACGACCACATCACACTACCACGCACGTACCAGGAGATTACCAACGCTAAAGTGGGATTCCATGCACTTGGCGGCATCCCGGGTTGCATTGGTGCCATCGACTGCACCCATGTTGAATTGGTTGTCCCACATGCCATGGAGGTCCAGTACCGCAACCGGAAACAATTTCATTCAATCAATGTGCAAATGGTGTGTGACTCCAACAAGATATTTACGCATTGTTGTGCCAGATTTCCAGGATCTACCCATGATTCTATGGTCCTGAGGAACACAAGAATACCACGCTACATGGAGCGACACGCAGGGCACAGATCCTGGCTACTCGGTGAGTCTCATTCCATGCATGACATCGTGGCCCATTTGATGCGTCAATGACCTTGCAGGGGGGGGGGGGGCTACTTAGCACTATCATTCCACTGACACCCTTTATTCGTCTCATACAGGTGATGCCGGGTATCCACTGAAGAGATGGCTCCTTACACCAATCCGGAACCCACAGAACGAGCATGAGGAGGACTACAACCATGCCCACTCACGTACCCGTGTGGTCATTGAACAGGCATTCGGCCTACTGAAGGCTCGTTTCCGCAGCCTCAGCAGGTCTGGCGGGGCACTCATATACAGCCATGAGAAGGTTTCTAAGATGGTCATGGCATGTGTCATGCTGCACAACATGTGCATACGTAGGAATGTGCCCATGCCCCCTGACGCTGTACTGCATGCACCTGAAGATGATGATGATGATGAGGGTGGGGATGTGGAGGCACCTCAAGGAGTCCATGAGGCACAGGATGCACGTGCAATCCGACAGAGCATCATAGATGCATGCTTCTAGCAACCACGCATGGTGCCTATTACACGGAAAGGGGACCTGTGGCACTGTGTGTGTGTAGTACAGGCACATTGTGGACTGTACGCCTATGAAGGCCTCGTACGCAAATATCAATGTCCACACATGTCATTGGATGATAATGAGGTGCTGTATTGTTGATGTGATTTGATTTATACACCCTATGGACCCGCCACCCAGTGAAGCCCAACACACCCCCTCCACCCTACTACCTCCCCCCCCAACACCAGTGTCCAAATATGCATGCTGTCCGTGGGTAGACGCTATTGCAAGCCCCCTCTACGGGTATCAGGGGCACCCCTGCCCGTGGAGCGCAGGTTCCTGCCAGATCTGCGTTGGGGGCTGCCCTGGACGGAACTTGCCACGGATGAGGTCTCTGCCTGCTCGCGTCCATGCATGTCTCTGAGGGTTTGTGAGAGCTCCGAGAGCACACGGCGCACAGCAGCAAGTTCAGCACAGACGTCTTTGGACGTCGCATGCAGTTCCCCCCTCAGGCTCTCGGTGCTTTTCTCCATTTGTGCTCTCAGGCTCTCGGTGCTTCTCTCCATTTCTCCCCTGAGGCTCTCACTACTTTTCTCTATTTGTGCCCTGAGTGTCTCGGTGGATGTTTCCATGGCTGCCCTGGAACCCCCGCATTCATTTGCATGGTCCTTGAGTAGCGTGGACGCTTCCTGCTGTTGCTCGATCAGCAGGTCGAGGGACTGTTGCCTCTGCTGGGCCATGGACATTTGCGGTGGTGTGACAGGGGGGCTGCTCAACACATGTTGCCTTGGCACAGGACTTGTGGGGGTTGGCCAGTCGTCGTCTTCAGGGTGCCCCTGCGTGGTTTCGTCATGGTGTAGGGGATGGAACATGCAGGGGGATTGGGAAAGGTCATGGATGGTACCTACGTCGCCAGCACTGTTTTCCGTGTCGGAGCATGCTGGCATGACAGCTGTGTCACCTATGGTGCTGCTACCACCAGAGGCAGTGCCATCAGATACGTTCTTTGGGGGGACCTGTGGTGCTGGGGTTGTGGACTTGCTGGCTGCTGGGGTGCCTGTTGCAGTCCCCTCCAGTGTGCTGCCACTTGATTCCTGCTGCTGCCGTGTCTTGATCCTTGCACCTGAGGTGGAGGCTCTTGGGACGTTGGTCCTGGCCCTCTTTGCAGGCGTGCTGGTAGGGGTGTCCTGCAGCTCGTCGTTGGTATCGGACCCTGTGGTGGAGTAAAGAGGGGCGAGCGTTAGTTATGGGTCTGTCGGATTCGGAATGGCAACGTATCAAATGCATTGGGGTGGTACATGAGGCTGATTTGGGACTGGGCCTTGGAGGTGGTCTCATTTTCGTGTGGATTGAGGATGCATTCATTTGGCTGCCTGCAGTTAGGGGGTGCATGCTGCACATGTAGGGGTTGTTTATGGCTTCTTGATTGATTTGTTTGTTCATTCTGACTTTTAGAGGGCGCTGTCAGGGCTAAGTATGTATTGCACTATGGGGTCACATGGTACTGCACATGTTCGTGGTTTGTGGATTTCGCATTGTTTCTCTTGGCCAACCTACCTGATTCTCCGGATGTCGGCACTCCTTTCTCCATCCCTCCGACTCCCTCTATGCTCTCCATTCCTATGGTGGAGGCGCAGATTTCCTCCCAGGGGGTCAACTTGATGGGCGACTCTGAACCCCCCCCGGTAGCTGTGGCGATGTTCCTGTTCGCAGAAAGTATGCTGCGTACGCGGATCCGCAGGTCGTCCCACCGCTTGCGACATTGCTGTGGCGTGCGGGGTGTTGTCCCCACCGCACTTACGCGCTGTGCCACCAGGACCCATATGGCCTTCTTGTTGGCAAGGGCCGTCCTGGTCATTTGACTGGAGAAGACGACGGCGGAATTTTCCTGTAGGGTCTCGGTGAGCACGGTCAGTTCCTCTCGGGAGAAGTGTACCTGCCGCTTGCGGTCACACGCTTTCTTGGCTACCTTTCCCATATTTATTTTTTTAACTGGGGTTGCTAACGGGTTGGGATGTGTGTCAGGGTCGGATTTTTTATGGTTGTGTTGGGATTCGGATTTTATAGTTGTGCGGCGTGCTGTTTCCCGTTCCGGCCACATGCTTTTACTTCCGTTTCCGTATATTTACGGTGGCCGTAATTTGCGGTGCACGCTCGTTACGGTGACCGCTCATTACGGTGACCGCTAAGATGGGTGGCGGTATTGCACCTGGTGCAGCGTACGGCGGCGGTAAGGGCCGTTTTGGGGTCATTTCCGCCATCGCAGCCTTTCGGATTCCGCCATGGCGTAATGCTCGTGCCCGATGGGTCGTGATTGGCCGCACTTTGCTCCTTCGTGCTATGGCGGAAACGCTATTTACGCTGTTGCGGTCCGGTCAGTCAATTTCCGCCAGGGTCGTAATGAGGGCCAATGACTCCCCCATTCCACCCATGTAAAGAAACCACCATTGCTTAGAAGACATTCTCTTTCTACCCTTGTGGAAATATCTCCAGAGTTTTTGTGGCACCCTCCCAGAGGGCCTTGTAATGCATTGACCGAAAGGAGCTAAAATCCTCTGTGTTGTGGTCCTTGCCAAGTAGGTAGTGGCACGCTGTACGGGGATGGACACAGATATTTGTCTCTCATAGTCCAAGTAGAGCTTGAAACCCGAGGATGTTGGAGGGTTAGGCATGAAACACCAATCTAGAAAATTAGCTGACATTCCAGAAGTGTACTGTGTGTAAAAAGGAACTTGGTTCATGGTGCACATTGACACCGTAGAAATAGGCCCCAATGTCATCATGTACTGTATCTGTGGGAGCAATTTCGCCAGCAAAAGGCAATGCAGAGCAACAATCTGCTCCATTGGGGCTTAACGTTTCTAGACAGCTGTTGCAGGGGAAGATACATCTAAGATGTGGAATCTGGGCGGAATAAATCCATTGGAAATATAAATGTAAAAACGGCCCACCTAACAAAAGAATAAGAAAAGGTTGTATGTGATACATGACAAAAAAGGAATTATTTTGGAAAAAAACATTCAAAAGGCATTTGTAGGTGTGCCAAAAGGCATGTAAATGCAACTGGTTGATTGGAATAAAATGCTCACTGATTGCACAATTTATCATAGTGAGAATTAAAAAAAAAAGTGTAAGGGTTGGCAATGGGGATCACTTTGCGCTTGGCTAGAAATCAGATTATTTAAGAAGCCAATTTAATATTTTATTAAGTATGTGGATATTGTAAAATGTTTTGCAGTACTTACCACTGCTAGCACTTCCCTCTCGGCGGTTACGTCCACTGCCATCTCGACCAGATTTCACACGCTAAGAAAGAAAATATTTAGATTGACTTTTATACCTGTTGCTTAAACTAGATTGTGCAACATAGTTTATATTCCACAAACATTATCAGCAGCTTGGGTAACTCATCACCTTTCTAAAGAGTTGAAAACCTTGACTGAAAGGTAAACACAAGCATGAGCCTCCAGGTCTTTCCCATCACTCCCATCCCCGATAACCGCCTTTCAGCTGCATTCGCCTCAATTTGAAGAGATGAAAAAAAGTTACATCCCTATTACAATAGTCCTCAAGTGTGAAATCACATGAACATGATCACAGCCCATCTTACAAACCATAGGTCTAGACACCAGTGACCACATACTGAGCAGAAACATCAGTATCATTGATAGTAAAAATTGTTAGTCGTTACATGAAAAAAACAGCAGCCACATGCCCCTCAAATGTATATACCCCTCCCACATCCCACAGGGTGACACTGGACACAGTTATTAAAACATTACAAGCCCCAAGGTACTGAAAATAGTTGCATTTCAGTTTCACTGATACTTGTGCATCTTGCTAGGAGTTTCGGAATGCATAACAGATAGTAGCAAATAGTTACTAACTGAGGAAAATTAATGGGAGCGGCATCACTCTTGCTGATGTTAGATCTTCAGAACATCGTTGACACGGTGGTCCATAAGGTGCCATTGAGACTAAGCCAAGATATTGTAGGAGTTGGCAGGTCCAGCAAGTAATTCTGAATCTTCCTACCAGAGAGTATGTTGCATGTTTGCCTAGTGTCACAGATTCACATGGAGGAGGGGGATTGGGGAAAGCCGAGGAAACTCTGAGGGCCAGGATAGGCCATGTGTGACATGCATCGCCTGAAGTTGGTGTATGAGCCTCCCCAACCTGTGAGTAGCCCGGAGATGCCCCAGTAAGAGAAAATCTCACCAGATGGACAACCAGTATAAGTATTAATGAGCAAAAACCCAGGCTCCCTTGCACCAGTGCCCCAGCTGATACACAGTGACAGAAAACAGACACAGACCATTAGCTTACCAGTATACCAAGCACCAAAGCATACAGGAGTTACACCTAACAGCAACTGGTGCACAATTCCACTCCAACAGCAAAATAAACTATCACCATGGACAGTAGAGGTCACCACTTGAAGTGGGGGGAGAGCGGGCAGTTTAAGAACCATGTTACAGGGAAGTGAGGCGACCTGCAGAATCATATGGGCACCATAACACAGCTGCCTGATTTAACGATCAGTCAGGCAATTGTTGAACATGTCAGGGAGGGAGATCCACAGCAGATTACGATAATAGGAAGGGGGCAACAAATGATGGTGAGGTGAGATCAAAAAGCCTTGCCCAATTCTGTGACCTAGACATATGGGCAAATGACCCACCAATTCTAAACTTTATTTCAACGCTTAATACTGCTAAAGGAGTATAGAAGTAAACAGAAGGAGACCAGCAGTGAAGCAGTTAGGACGGTGTTCCAGAAAGTAGATGTGGTGAGCAAGACAGTGAGAGGAGGAGAGAACAGGTGGCTGAGCAAGAGAGACCAGTATCTGAGGGAGATTAGCCAGCAAGGACAAGTTGGTGCAAGCAGCATGCTTGGGCTATAGCCCAGAGCCTGCCAAATGCCACATGCTATTAAGGAGTTCTGCAAACCTACATGGGGTTACAGTCCATATCCTGGTGGAAACTAGTGAGGTCAAACATTTTTGGAGGAACCCTGGGGTGCACATTTCGAACAAATAACTGAGTGCTGTCTCTATTTATTTCCGGGTCTGTTAGGCTACTTTAAATGGAGAGATAGAGACTGTTCTGACAGGTCAGATAGGTACTTTTAAAATCAATTTAATCATAAACACATCATAAATAATTCAAGAACATTCCACTTTAAAAACATACAAGGAACTCATAAATGGTCCTTCAATTCCAGCGATCATGCAGTGGGTAAAGGACAATACATGAATGTACATCAGATTCTCCTCAATCCCTAAACACGTGGATCAGAAGAGGTACAAGAGCGCATCGCTCTTTTTAGTCTAAATCTCACAGTGTAGTCTTTCACAGGTTGTAGACTCTCAACATGTTTCCACAAAAGGAACGTAGAAGAAAGTGCCTGGGTTTAATTAAGGAAGTATTCCAGTACATGATGACATTGGAGCCTATATTTATGGTGTCAATGTGCACCATGACCCAAGTTCCTTTTTTCACACAGTACACGTCTGGATTGTCAGCTAACTTTCTAGATTGGTGTTTCATGCCTAACCCTCCAACGTCCTCAGGCTTCAAGATGTGCTTGGACTATGAGAGACAAATATCTGTGTCCATCCCCGTACAGTGTGCCACTACCTCCTTGGCAAGGACCACAGCACAGAGGATTTTAGCTCCTTTCAGTCAATGCATTACAAGGCTCTCTGGGAGGGTCCCACAAAAACTCTGGAGATATTTCCACAAGGGTAGAAAGAGAATGCCTTCTAAGCAATGGTGGCTTTTTTACAAGGGTACATATTTTTTGACTATACAGTGGCGGAAGTCACATGAATCACATACATAGGAGGTCATTACGAGTTAGGAGGTAACCATGAGGCTATTAGCGGCATGACTACCCCCTTACAGGGTACAGGGTCCGGGTTCCTTGAATGAGGAATTACCGGGCCACTCCGACCTTGGAGGGCCCGGTAATTCCTCATTCAAGGAACCCATCCCCATTCCCTTTCGAGCCCCCATAGGGCTCAATGGGAATGGGGAGCGTGCTAACAACGGGCCTGTTAATAACAGGCCCGTTGTTAGCACCCTGGTCTGCTTGCGAGACCCGCTAAGGCCGCCTGGTTTTACCTGGCGGCCTTAGCGGGTCCCGCAAGCAGAACTAGTAATTAGGCGGTAAGGGGTTGAGGGATCCGGCACCTTTACCGGTGCCGTTAACCCCTTACCGCCTAACTCGTAATGACCCCCATAGTGTGGTAGTAAGCACCAGGTTTGCTACCAGTACTATACAGAAAGCAACGAAAATGGCGGATGAAAGGGTGCTAGCATACAGTGATGATTACGCGGCAGCACTGATGAAAGCTATTTCCATCATAAATAGCAGTGACCTAGAGAAGACTCAACAACCGAACGACTGGGACGAACTGGTACAACTCAAGAAACGGCTAATATGAACAAAACTCTTTGGAGCAACAATGCTAGAGTATCTGAAGAATAAAGCACTCCCACAGGGCTTAATGGTCCATAATGAACTGCAATTATTCTTAGATATCGAGAAGTTCTGAATCCAATGGAACTACATTGCGAATCGTTGTGGCTGGGATTGGTGGATTCTTATCATCGATACAGCCAAAGAAACTTGTGAGAAAATTGAAATTGATCTTAAGAAAATCGGACGATGACATGAAGAAGCTTGTCTCACTCGACAACTACAAAAAAAGAACTGAGGAGATTGAAAAAGAAATGAAAGAGTTTAAAAACAACAACACACAAAAGGATTCAGAGGCTCAAGAAGGACCTAGCCCATTTCAGCCACGAACGTGCGTTCCCCTGTGTTAAAGATGACTATAAGTACAAATTCCAGCAACAAGCAGGAGGAAGCAGACCTAATAGACGAGTAAACTTCAGGGGAACATCGTACAGCATGAGCAATAATAGTAGTGATCCAGACGACCCAGGCAAAGGAACTTCAACTAACAAAACCCTGGTGAGAGGGCCAAGGACAACAAAATAGACGACAAGGGAACAACAGTCGTAGACCATCTACACAACCTTTTTTATATCAAGGCCAGCCCAGAGGCAACTGGGACCAAGACAGATGCCAGACAAGGAGCGGGAATCACTTTTAGTCAATATTTCCGACTATACTCCAACAAAAATAGAAGAACAGGTTTTAAATAAAGGCTTAGGTTTCGGGTTGACAAAAGAATACGACCCGTTTTAATTGCGGATCGAGTTCAACAAGCTGAGGAGGACCATCCACCTTAAAGAATTTTTAAAAACAACGAATCAGGGAACACACATGAATCAGCCAAGAACTACACAGGCCTCAGGAACCCATCCACGTTCTGCACACCAATATGCAGCCACTCCCCTGAATCTCAAGTGTTTGAACACAGAGTGCTGGCTGACCTGGCTAAATTGGAAAAAGAGAAACCAAAACATTTATTTTATTTCATTTATTCATATTTTTAAAGCGCACAGCAGCACGGGGGCATTGTGGCACTGTTATAGATAAAGACATCAAGCTGGTTAGAGAGGAAGGCAAATGGTTACAAGGTAATTTACATTACAGGGGCATAATGGATACATATACTGGCATTGCAGACACATATCGTTACGGTATGGTTGAGGGTCAGTGGTGGTAAGGACAAGGGTAAGGTTTAATTGAATAGTGTGGTTTTAAGAGATTTACGAAAGGAGTACAGCGAGGGTTCTGCTCTGAGTGAGTTGGGGAGAGCATTCCAGAGCTTAGGTGCTATGTGAGGGAAGACAATGCCGCCGGCTTTGGCTCTTCTTATAGTGGGAACTCGGAGTAGGTTAGCATGGTGGCTTCTTTTAGGACGCATGGAAAAATTCTTGGTTATGGTTCGGATAAGTAGGGGGGTGCTGTGAGATTGGTGCATTTGTGTGTGAGGGTATTTTAAAATTGATTCTTTCCTTGAATGGGAGCCAGTGTACGTTTCTTCTGGCCTGTGATACATGGTCAAATTTGGGGATGTGTAGTGCAACGCACAGAGCATTATTTTGCACTATTTGGAGCCTGTTTAAGTTTTTGGTTGATGTGCCAGCTAGAAGGGCGTTGCAGTAGTCCAATCTGGCTCCTATAGTAGCTCTGCCGATGGAGAGGCAGTTGGGTGGGGTAAGGTAGGGTTTTATGGCATAAATGAGTTTAGTGGTCAGTGCGGATGCGGAGGAGATGGCGCTGACTTGTCTTATCATGAAGAGTGTGGCGTCTAGGTAGACTCCTAAGGTCTTCACGGTTGAGGAGACAGGTATGTTAGTATTGTCAATGGTCATGTGTGACTATTCGGGGGTGAGTTTGGTTAGAGTTTTGCTGGGGGCTAGGATGATGATCTCGGTTTTATCGCCGTTTAAGCAAAGACCATTAATAGCCATCCAGGTTTGGATAGTGGTATAAATCTTAAGGAGAGCTTCTGCGTCTTGGTCATAATCTCCGGAGAGGGGGAGGAGAACTTGTGTGTCGTCAGCATAGTTTGTGTAAGCTATGCGGAGAGTGTCCAGTAAGTCAATAGAGGGGTTTGGTGAAGAGGTTGCAGAGTGTCGGTGCGGTGCATGACCCTTGTGGGACTCCACAACTGATGGTGGTGGCGGGAGCGTTGACCTGGTCTGAGTACACTTTCATGGACCTACCTTCTAGGAAGGAGGTGATCCATGTGGTTGCTTTGTGAGAGAAGTGTGCTGCGTTGAATAGGTGAGAGGTGAGGATGCTGTGGTCCATTAGATCAAATGCTGCAGTGAGATCGAGCAGTAGAAGGAGAGCAGGTTTTCCTGTGTCCATAATTTTGGTGATTTGATTCTTTAAATCTAAGAGGGCAGTTTCAGTCTCATGGCCTTCACGGAAACCGATTGTCTTCTGCCTAAGATGGCATGGGTTTCCAGGTAGTGTTGGATTTGGTTATGGGTGGCTTTGTCTAAGATTTTGAGGAGGAAGGGGATGGTGGTGATGGGATGATAGTTTCTGGGGGAGGAGGGATCAAGGGAAGGTTTTTTTAGGAGCGGGCGTTCCCAGGCTTCTTTTAGGCATTGTGGTACGGTTCCAGAGGAGAATGAAGCATTGATGAATGCTGTGATGATTGGGGTGAGTCATTCAGTGCACTCTTTGATGATGGTGGGTGGGCAGATATCCCCTTTGCAAGAGCATGGTTTGATGTTTTTGAGAAGGTCAGAGACTTCTGTCTCTGTGACTTCTCTGAAGGCGAAAAGGGGTGTTTGCGAGTGAAGATTGTGAGTGGGAGGTGAGGGAGGACTGGTGTGGGTATTGAGAGCTTTACGTTGGGAAGCTATTTTATCTTGGAGCGTTTTAACTTTATTGTGGAGGGCAGTCTGGATGCCTGTGCACCCTGCCTCAGCCTTGATGATTTCATCCGGGCGGGAAGCGGGTGTTGTAAATTCTTTGAATATGGAGAATATTTCTCTTGATTTGGAGCTGGCTTTAGTGATTCTCTGGTTATAGGATTAGGATTTAGCTTCGAATATAGCTTTTGTGGAGGTCAATGAGATCTCTTTGAATTCGTTGAGCGAAGATTGGTTAGGCGCTGATTGCCACATGGATAGGGCTTTTCGTTTTTTGGTGCGAAGGGCAGATAGTTCTTCTGTGAACCAGGAGTTGGAGTGCATAGATTTGTTTTCTTTTTTTATCTTCTAGAGGGGCAATCTTTTCAATGGCTTAGGTGAGAGCATTGGTATAGATGTTTGCGAGAGAGGTGGGCTCATGGATAAATGGAGGATTGAGTTCAGGAATATCGAGAAGAGGAGCGAGGTTGGTAGCAGTGAGTTTTTTGGAGCTTCTTACTTTAGCGGGGGGCAGGAGTTAGGGTTTTGTAGGTAGGAGTGGTGGGAATGGAGAATTGTACATAGTAGTGGTCTGTCCATGGGAGGGCTGAGATGGAGGTGATGGCAGATGAGCAGTTGTGATCAGCAATCCAGTCAATGGACCGGCCTTTGCAATGAGTAGGTGGTGTTTTTGTGTTCGATCCCCATGTGTGAGAGTTCTTTGGCTATGTGTGCAGCTGCTTTGTCCTTAGGGTCAGATAATCTAAGGTTCATGTCACCTAGAAGGATAGTTTTAGTAGAGCTTTTAAGATTGTTATCTATGATTTGGAGAAGTTGCTTTTGGTAGTCTGGAGGTGATCCTGCGGTGATTATGATGTTTATGATGCAGTTTGGGGAGAGGGCTAGTTTGGCAGTGAGAAGATTAGCGTTGTTGTCCCATTGTTGGTTACACATTCTGATGGTGAGGGTGTTTTTGAAGATGAGGGCAACGCCACCACCTTCAGAGGTTTTGAGGTCCTGTCTAAGAATGGTATAACCTTGGGGGAGGACAAGGTGGATAGATGGGCTGGAAGCTTCATGGAGCCAGGTTTCGGATACGGCTAGTGGGTCTAATTTGTGGAAGGTAATGAGATAATTGGGCATGGACAGAGCGAGCATTGATGAGTGCGCATTTTAAGTCTAGGTTGGCTGGTGGAGGATTATGTGTGTTGGTGTTGGGGGTAAGAGAGGTGGTGTGTGCGTGTATGAGTGGGGGAGGTAGGAGTGTGATAGGGGCGGGGTGATGGGGGATAGGGTGGTGTGCATGGTCAGAGAGGTGTGTGTGTGCGAATGATGTGTGGGTGCGAGAGCTAAGTCTGTGGTTCCTAAGGTGCGTGGAGGGTGGTGTGCTGCAGTGAGAGAAGAGGGGCTTGGTGCGCGTTCTTACTCTACAGAGCCTGATGTGGTGAGGGAGATGTCCAGTCGGATCGGTGTTGCAGTGGCTGAATGCAATTTGGAGTGCTGTGGATGATGCAGTGTGCAAGAGGTCTGGTAGTGGTGTGAGGTCTGGGTGTTCCAAAACTTGTCTGAAATGGAAAAAGAAGCCATGGATTCACTGGCCAAAAACCAACAGATTGTCATCAAAAAAGCAGACAAATAAGGGGGGATTGTCATCTTCAATAGAGAAGACTATGCTAATGAGTGTCGGAACCAACCTAGCAATACCAACTACAACATACGACACAGAGAGGACCCCACTAAAGATCTAAAGGGGCACATTGAAAACAAAGTGTCAAAAGCGCAAGAGAGAGGCTGGATATCCAAACAAGAAACTGAGTTCCTTACAAACAAAAAACCCAGTACACAGACTTTCTACTGCCTCCCCAAAATACATAAAACACTTGTAAAACCACCTGGGAGACCCATCGTGTCTGGCATTAACTCAGTGTTAGAACCTTTATCGAACTTTGCGGATCACTACCTGAAAGTACATGTGAATGAAAGTAAGTCCTACCTCAAAGAGACTTCGATCCAGAAACGTCACTCCTCGTAGGACTCGGCATAGTCGCATTATATACGAACATGCAGACCCAGTCCCCACCTCCTTCATCCTCTGGTGCATCGAGGTAGCTTTGAAAAGGAACTATTTTGAATTTGAAAGAAACTTCTACCAAAAAATTGAGGGCACAGCAATGGGCGCAACTATGGCACCTAGCCTAGCCAACTTGTATGTTGAAACTTTTGAAAAAACCCACATAAATAATGAGACCAACCCATTCATAAGAAACATCAAGAAGTGGACGCGGTATATTGATGACATCCTGATCATTTGGGAAGGCCCAACACACAACACCACAGGGGTTTTCACTTGGTTGAATGCACTCAACCCCCATCTGAACTTCACAATGACAGTGAACAACCAAACAACTAACTTTTTGGATCTGATCATTTTCCACCAAGAAGGTAAACTTGCAGTAAAACCTTATCACAACCAACAGACAAGAAAGCACAGTTGAACTACAGAAGCTACCATGTTAAACACCTCTGTGACAATCTACCCTTCGGGCAGTTCCTGAGATTAAAAAGAAATAGTTCACAGAACACGACATTTGAAGAAGAAGCGGTTACTCACTACGAAACTACGAAACAAAGGCCACCCCAGGAAAACGATCAAGAGGGCATCCAAATGGGACAACAACAACAGAGAGGCCCTCCTTGAAAGAAAAAGAGAAAAAACACCAGAAGAGAGACTGGTATGCGTCAGTACCTTCACTGACCTCAGTCTCAGAATTAGAAACATGATCCAAAAACACTGGAGGATTTTCAAGACAACCTAGAATCCCCTCGTACCTCCAATCTTTGCTTGCAAAAAGAGCACCTCGATTGGCAACAGAGTGAGTAGCAGCAAATTAGAAACCTACAAAACGACTGAACAGAGCACCACAACACTATGGGGGATGGAAAAACCCACACAGCACCACCCCTGTGGGACCTGCTGAGTGTGCAGACTTACCACAAAAAGCAAGGAGGTAGACATTGGAACAAACAAAAAATGGGAACAGAGGACATTTTCAAACTGCAACACTGATCATGTTATCTATCTTATTAAATGTCCCTGTGGCCTAGCGTATGTGAGCAAAACCAACAGAAAAGTGAACACCAGAATAATTGAACATCAAAGCTGTCTGAATAATAAAACAGAAAAGGCGCCCATGGTTAAGCACTTTATCAAGATGAACCATGGACATGAAGAGTTCACGTGCACAGTCCGCCAAGTCCTGACAGGAGATAACTCAACCCATATGGAAAACCTGCTCCTTATAAAAGAGCAAGAGCTGATTTATATTTTAAGGAGTGATATCACAGGACTGAAAGAGGCCATAGAATGGCACACAATAAAATAAAAGACGAATCAGCACAGTGAGCATCGCCTCCCGAAGGCAACGCACAATGGCCAAGGATCCAGTGAGGGGTCAGGGATCACAAAAGGAATGCAGAAGAAAGTGCCTGGGTTTAATTAAGAAAGTATTCCATGACACTTGGACACAATCACGAATAATAGAAGAGACACTGGCATCAGAAAACTGCCAAAATCTGACCCAATAACCCTTTACTCTGTGCACCGAAGTACAATGCGAACAGGACACACTAAAGTGACGTCGCATCAGGCCACCACCAGAGTGAGGGTACAGCACTATAACCTTGATAGGCATGCGTCCACTATTACTATAGTAACAACAGTTACCGGCAGAGAATCGGCACTTAATACTGGCAGCATCGGACGAGGAGTATAGACATTCCAAGATGGCGCCCAAATTGCAGATACACCTTAGAACAGAAAAAAAGGACTGACTGGGCGCACTCAATGTTTTGAGCGGCGCCATGGCAACAGACACTTGTTTGACAGCAGACACGGCAAGGGAGTCGAGGCGAAGCTGTGCTCGCGCCCACAACAGAACGCTTGGAGTAATACCAATGATGAAGCTGCTCGCGTTCATCCCCAGACGGGATTTATGACAGCCCGCTACAAGGTGAGAGATTATCACAACAACTAGGCAGCAAAGTAGGGAACGCAGAAGTAGTGATACTATATGAATCTTGTGCTTGCCGCACACCACCGCGGACCGCTGCAGCTACGGACACAAGCTTCATTATGTCACCAACAAAACCGCTAGGACAAAGACGCGCGACACAAGAAAATCAGGATGTGAGACGGATTTAATATCCTACGCAGCGCAATGACAGAACAATGTGAGGGATAATCATAAGAACCATGTAGCAAAGTAGGGCACGCACGAGTAGCGATACTCTATTAATCTTGCGTGTGCTGCAGTTATGGACACTGACATGAGGTTCATTCTGTCACCAATAGAACCACTGGGACATAGACCCGTAACATGAAAAAACTAGGATGCAAGAAGGATTCAATACCCTATGCTGCGCTAAAACAGGAGAGCGCCCTCCAGGACTCGGCAGGTATGAGTTTTTCTGTGACCATGCCACACCGGAAGATACAATGATTAGTGCCCTATAAGAACACACCAACCATACAAATGCTGTTTCTCTACCTGGTCTTTAGGAACAAATGCTAAACACCCTTCAGTCATGAATAGGACCAGACAAGGGCTGATTGCTATACAGCACAAATTACACCAAGGGCCACTGACCCAGGGCCAATCTTACCAGCAGAAGACCACCACTACTATACCAATAGGTGGGTACACCCATGTTCATAAACAACTGAATAGAAAAATTGAAAAGTTAAAGTTTCTGTTTGTAGTACAGGTTTAAAAACCTGGTTGTCTTACGAGGAGAATTGTAAAAGCATATGTTTATGCTTTTCTCCCAAACAGGCACAACTAAGGACACAACCTGGTCCTGGCAATAACTGATTTTAGTATTGAATGCCCCCATGGTGCCACTGCAGGTAATCCATCACCTACAGCGGGCTCATGCCCACATTAGGAGCAAGAATAGAATTGTAGCATTCATAGCTCACCCTATTCATCTTTGTTTTTATCTGACAGACCAACATTTATGGAAAATATGGTTGGTGACCAATCCCAAACTCATCAGCGAACCAATGTTTGAATATCTCTGGGTGATTACACTCCTGAAGAAGGTTCAATATTAAAGTGCATATGAACTGAAACATGTTGAGACACTGCAACCTACGAAAGACTACACAGTGACATTTAGACTAAAAATAGTGATGCGCTCTTGTACCTCTTCTGATCCACATGTTTAGGGATTGAGGAGATAACTATGTTTAGAATCTGATGTACATTCATGTATTGTTCTTTACCCACACCGTGATCGCTGTAATTGAAGGACTATTTATGAGTTCCTTGTATGTTTTTAAGGTGTAATGTTTTTGAATTACTTATGATGTGTTAAGGATTAAATTGATTTTAAAAGTACTTATCTGACCTGTCAGAACGGAAACTAGTGGGGACCATATTCTGAGGAGGAGTGTAGCTAGGTGGTGGAGCTATAACCCAGACACCAGCAGGACCAGACCAAGGAGAACTAACACATTAAGTTGGACATTATAAGCCTGGGAATGAGGAAAAAAAGAAGCAAGCTGAGCTCTATGACCCTCAGACTGAGTTTTTGGCCAAGAAGCCATTGCACGATATATCCCAAACAATGTGTTTCACTAGGACCTTCTGAAAGGACCAGTGGTCCATGGTTAGGTTCAGTTTATAGCCTTTGCTCTTAGCTGTCTCCTGATTGCTTTCGTGACACTGTCTTTTTGGTAGACTATCCAAAAGCAGGGAACCATAAGAGAAGGAGAGATGCTGTCTTAATCAAGTTGATCTCATTTTCAGTTAGCCATCCTGACACTTTTGGGAATGGCCATTTCCTTTGCAGTTTTAGACCTCGGCCCCATGGAGTCCACCCCACCTACTGTGATAAATCCAGGGAATGTGTCCCCTCTCCCCAAGGGGGAGCCATCCCCTTTGTGACTAGGGAGGTGGGCCTGCAAAGCTTATCACACCCTAGGGGACAGGAGAAGTGGGCTCTCACTGGGGGTGCCCCCTTAGAGGACAGGAAATCCCTAGAAAGGCATGCGAGTAAATCGCCAGTCTATCAAGATCCCAATGTCTTTGTTGGCTATATGGAAGTTGGACTGTATGAAACTTTAAATCTTCCTGTACAATTGGCTGCTATAGTTTCTGACACTTTGTACACACCATGCTTGCCTGGGATAGAAGAATGGTGGCCAATCAGAACGGAACTAAGAGAGAAAGCCGTGGAGCTCAGGGAGCCCAAAAACCTCCTCCTCCTGGGAAGTGTGGTTGGACAGAGAGAGTGTATGCCAATCGTGGAGGACCGAGTGGTGGCAGAGCCCGCGGAACAGTCATGACCCTGCCGGGTCGGACGCCGGAAGCGCTTGGCTGTTCAGAGGGTCCAGGAGCAGACACTAAGCAAGACACAGTGAACTGGTGCACTGAGAAGTGACCAACAGAAGACCCGAAGGAAGAGAGCGAGGACTAAGTCTACTGCAGAGCACTCCTGAGAGGCCGAAGAAGCAGCACCAGGGCAGTCCAGCTCACTGGCTCTCTCGAGGAGCACAGCCAGGAGGCCAAAGATAAACAGTCACTCCAGGAAAACGCCAGAAAGGCGACGAGAACCTTAAAGACTCCAAGGTGGAGTGAGAGAGACCCGACACCAAGGCAGGGTGAGAAACAGAATACCCTGAGGCAAGATGAGAGAACTAAAACCCCAATGCGGGGTATAAGACGTGTGGCCCCACAGCAGCGTGAGAGAAGTCAAACCTCACCCCGTTGTGGGGCCATGCGTGAGACGGGTGAAAAAAACAAGACCCCAAGGTGGGGTGAAAGGGAGAATACCCCAGGCTGGGTTGAGTGAACCAAGATCCCAAAGCTGGGTGAGAGAGAACAGAGCCGAAGGCGGGGCGAGCAAGAAGAGCCAAAACCACAGCCAAAACCACAAGGCGGGGTAAACTATGTCCAACCCGAAAGCTGTATGAGAGAACTAAGAACCAAGGTGGGGTGAGAGAAATAAGACCCCAAGGCAGCGTGAGAGAAGCACAGCCCCAAGGCAGGGTGAGGGAAGCACAGCTCCAAGGCGGGGTGAGAGAAGTAAGAACCCGAAGTGGGGTGAGAGAAGCAAAACCATAGGAAGGGTCGAACCAGGTAAAATCTCAAGGTGGGATGAGGATAACAAGAGCCCAAGACGGATTGTGGGAAGCACCACCCCAAGGCGGAGTGAGAGAAGCATGACCGCAAGGTGGAATGAGAGAAGCCCAACCCCAAGGTGGAGTGAGAGAAGCACAACCCCAAGGTGGAGTGAGAGAAGCACAACCCCAAGGTGGGGTGAGAGAAGCACAAGCCCAAGGTGGGGTAGAGAAGCACAACCCCAAGTCGGGGTCAGAGAAGAAACCGAAGTGGGGTGAGAGAAGAAAAACCCTAGGACTAGTTGAACGAGTCAAAATCCCAAGGTGGGATGAGGGAAAAAAAATCCCAATGCTGGGTGAAAGAAGCGAGGCCCCGAGGGGGAGTGAGAGAGTCGAGACTCGAAGAGGGGTTAAGAGGAACAAAACCCCTAGACGGGGTACAGATCAAGAGATGCCAAACTGGAGAACGTGCCAGGACTTTCATTGGTGGGGAACATCAGAAGAAAACCTAGAGCGAGCATATGAAACAGGGATTGCAAAGTGGAAGTGAAGGCCACAGATATTCATGCTACTCACTTGAACTGTGCATCTGGGCGAGGAGACTATTCTTTTGAAAAAGAGACACCAGGGTGGGAATCAGAAACCAGCCACCATTCTTTTGTTGGGCAAGCATCCTAATTGTTTCTTTCCTGAATATATGTTTTGCCTTGTTTCTTCAGTGGAAGGGACATAATTAAGGTTAGCATAGGATTCTGGACCGAGGCCTTTTTCCTTGTTAGTATCCCAAGATTAGGTCTTTTTACTTTGAAGCAAGAATAACATTGATACTTATCATGCCTCCTTGTCTGTCTCCTTATTCTGACTTACCACACTACCCTGTTGTTTACAAATAAAGGTTTTGAAATGCACTTTTGTCTTGTGTGTTCTGTTAGTCTCCCTTGCTCTCACTCTCTATCAAATGTATATATAACATTTTGGGGAAAAAACGTACAACAAAGTTAAGGTTAAACTATTAAACTAACAAAATCTTAAAATTTACAAAAAGAAGAAAACATAATGTTATGGTAACAATATAAAATATATTATCAATACATTTAAAAAATATTCTATTTAAATCAAATATTGTAACCTTAACTCACCCCATTTTTGTTTTGTAATATTTAGGTTGGATTGTAAACATGTTTACAGTGAAGGTGATGTCATTTGTTTTTATACATATTTGTGTTTGATGAAAATGTGAAATTATTTTTATTGATTATATTTTTAATGTGCATTATTTTTGGGCTGCTTTTGTTACTATATTTACCATTATTCAGTAATTATTTATAAGTAGAAGTCTGATGTTTGTATGTGTGTTTATGTAAAGTAGGACTATAATAATAAAAATGTCACTAAATTGGTAGATTGTATAAATTGTGTACATATTCATATTATTGAAATAAATGTTACAAAATTATGTTTGTTATATTGTCTTTTTGTTGTTTAGTGTATATTTGATGCTTATATATGCCGTATATTGTATTCTATGTGTATTTTTACTTAAGAATAAATGATTTACCCCATGTAATGTTCTTTCTGATGGATGTTTAGCCTAGGGATTCCTCATCTTAGATATATTTTCTTGCCTTCCAGCAGTCTAGGAAACCTTTTCCCAGCAGGAGGCGTTGGGCGGCCTGGTGTTGAGGGTCTTCGAGTCTTCGGCTCGGAAGCAACATCGGCGTTGGTACAAACAGCGCATGTGACGCCTGATTACCTCAGTTGCCATTTATTTCCCATGCACAGCCGCGTTGGGGATTAAGGACAAAAGAGTGGACGCTTAAGTGCTAAAAGAGTGAGTCGTCGTAGAACTAGAGGGGAAAGCTCCTTAACCGTGGGCTGGGCGGGCTTTGAAGAATCAGTGGGAGGAACATCCTTCAGAAAGATCATTACCAGGGGCAATTTGTTGTTATAATGGATAGTTTTTTTCCACAGATTCCTCATTTTAGATGGACTCTCATAGCAGTAAGATATCACAGACGAGGGAAAGAGCGAACTCTGTGTTAATTATGCCACCACTTGTTGAATAAATGATAGGTACAATTTAAATCCTTTATAGGCAATTATCAATAAAAAAAGTATAATTTTCTAATAAAGGTTTCAAAGGTTTCAATTATGAGGTTATTGGGAGAACAAGGTTGACAGATTAACATATATGACATTTCTTTTGATATTTAGTAAATAATGCTGTGGTGGTGGCTATACATTTTTCCATTCTATGAATATTACAAATATTATTCCACCATCCTCTTATTGTAATTTTTTGAAAATCCTTCCAATTAGAAGTAATCATTCGAATTGCTATTAAAATAGATAAAAGATCAAATAAGAATAATGTATTTTTAATGAACTAATCGAAAGACTACCTAATAAAATATTAGAAACATTTAAGGCGATGGGACATTAAATATTCATGCCAGAATTTCTCAACAAACGAGCATTCATAAAACAAATGCTCAAATGAGCCACCATCTGAGCGGCAAGACCAACAATACCCAACATTCGTAAACTTTGCATTAGCTAATTTGAACAGAGTTCAAAATGCACTATGAGTGAAGAAGAAACGCGTTTGAGTTATATTGGCTGCTGATGGCGACATTCAATTGACTTTAGACCAAATCAAGGACCATGTAAGTTCATCAAATATCTTCCCACAAACAATTTAATTGATACATTTAAAACAGAATGTTCCTTGTCTAATTCGGCTTCTAATCAGAATATGGAATTAATGAATGTTTGTTTCGATAAACTGGATTTCTTTCCACGGAATGTATTAATTTCAGACTCTTTCAGACTTCAATTTATGGAGTATACAGCCACAGAGATCAAAATATTAATATGCTATACAATGTTGCCTAATTTATTTGAATGTTGGTATTGCAGGTGTTTTGTATGTAAATTGTGATGAGCATGTTTTGTGCAACGTAGTGCCTAATAAGACAGCATGTCTGGGCCCTGAGCACTGTACATTCATTCTCTCTTTGCATTGCCCTTCCCTTATTCACCAAACTTAAAAAGATCATGGCACATTGTCCCTAATCTGTGACACCATCCCACAGTAGTGACAGAATAGTGAATGGCATAAATATGTATCTGTTATGGCAAATAGAACAGCCCTTTGTAGCCACAGTCTCAAAGCTAGTACATAAGAACTCTTTCAATTTCTTGCGCGCCCATCTCTCTTTCAAATTACTTGAATTATTTTCCCTGCCCCCAGCATCTCCCACCCACTTACTGTACTCCTCTGCACCCATCCCTTGGGCCCCTTCTAAAAAAACCAAACCCCAGATAACCTTTGCTTCATTTTCCGCTGGTCCTCTGTGTGAGATGGTCTTATTTTCCATGCTTTTCTCTACACCTTATAATGTGATTTTGAGTGGAAATAAAATAAGCCCCTTTTCCAATGATCCAAATCTCATCTGAAGAAATCCCTGAAGGAGGGATGGAACATGTGGCGTTAACCTTACACGGCAGAACCTGAGATAAGTTGTTCTATAAGACCATGTTGGTTTATGTTGGAAATCATACATTTGATATGTGATTTTAATAGTTGAATAATTATGAAAGTTTGTCTACACCTTACAAAAGACTGAGTGCTCTCATATAATTGGTGTTCGCCACATTGTACTGTTTGGCTATGCCTGTTATGCATAGTATGTGTGGGTAAACACATTTGTTCGAATGTTTGAAATGGCTATTCTTGCAGCCGTTTTAGAGCACCCGCTAGAAGTAGGTTGTGCACCGTATTAGCAAGAAAAGTTTTGTGTTTTATATATATATATATATATATATATATATATATATATACACATATCAATGAAAAAACTTTGTTAAAGAGACGTTATGGTTACAAGTAAAACCAAATAACCCCAGAAATTCGCCAGTTATGGTAAGCTAAGCAACCATAACTCGTGCCACCACCGTGCTCTGCTAAGACTAACACCCATGACATCAAATATGACATCACAAATGTCATTGATGACATCACTGATGCAAGGTTTGGTGAGGTTTCGTCCAGGTGGAGCAAAGTTATAAGCTGCCCAAAAAGTGCTCTTCCTATGGGTTTAGCAACTTAACCATATCTACATGGCGTCTACCGCAGGCCATTTAATATTTATTTTCAAAGCTTCATATTATTATAAGTTGATTAAAAAAAACAGATCCTCCAAAATGAAATGGTCCTGGGAACTACAGTGAGAGCATCATATCTTTTATCGTCCCCGTTTGGGGGGTAAAGAAGGCTAGGCGCTTACCTTGTTGCCAGTAGTAGTGGCCTACACCACCAGACTGTCATGTAATCAAGGAACTCCTGGTGGGAGGAGGCTGGCCTGTATTTCCTAGCAAAATCCTTATGCACTGCCTGTCTCGAGCAGGGAGTTTTCCATAGCTCCAAGATAGAATTTTTAATGGCATTGTGCAAGAGACATTCTTCTATTTCCCTTCCTGGAGGACCTCAGACTAAGCATCAGCCACATTTGCCATCATCTTTCTGTATTCAACATTAGAGTGGGATTGAGGAAATTCTACCTTATGCGTGGTATCTAGGCAACTGTAGTCAAGCAATATGGAGACTAGATAAGGCAATCCATTTTCCTCCACCTGAAACACTTCAGGCTGTCAAGGCTAGAGCCATAGGCTCAAACCCGAAAGGAACTGGGTCATCATCTTCATCGAATATGCCTTGAAATGCAGACATAAAATCCCTTTTCGACTTTGGTCAGCATGGTCTTCGAATGTGGACTCTGAACGGTCCTTCGAAATCGGCACTGATGGAGCGTCAAAGAATTCAGCAGCCGACAAAGACGTTGTGTCATCAATAATTCTCAAATCCTTGTTGAGGATTTCACCACTCCCGGCTTTTCCGCGAACAAGCAGGTTGGTAAACTGAGTCCCTACTGGCTTGTTTGGGCATGGTGGACTCAACGGTCTTCTTCCCGGACGATAGAGAAAACGGACGCACCCACTTTCCTGAAGACCTACATCATTTTGATGGAAAATTCTTCCGACTTCCCGGCGCTTCTTGAAAAGTTCCACGCGGACCTCGCCTGGTGGGACAAACTGACCATATCCTGGCTAGGACGCCTTAATGCAATAAAAATGACCTGCCTTCCGAGATTTCTATACCCCTTTCAAATGCTTCCCATCCAGATGCTGCGACAATTCTTCATGGAGGCAATTATGGCAGGAGAAAAAAGCTAGAATAGCAAACCCCAACCTGATACTGCCTAAAGATAAAGGCGGGGTAGGCCTCCCTGACATTCAAAAATACTATGAAGCGGCCCAACTGCGAGTTCGCATTCCCCATCTCCGCAACCAAAAATCGCCCCAGTGGATTGCCATGGATAACCACTATCTGTCCCCGGCAACAGTTTCTGAGTGTCTATGGTCCCGGTTGTAGGTCAACTGGTCGAATTTAAATGGTCGACAGGACAAATGGTTGACATTTTTTTGTTTTGATTTTTCACATTTTTTTTGGGGGGGTTGGGCCCCCTTTTTTTTGCTAAAAACCCCTTTTTTCCCTAAACGAAAACCTAAAAAAATATATATAACTAAAAAACAAATTCAACCATTTGTCCTGTCGACCAAATTTTGTCGACCATTTGTCTGTCGACCATTTGACTAGACACCTATGGTGGGTCCCCTAAAGCGCACCCGATGTTCGAAACCATATGGGATATATGGCGGGAAGGCAAAGGCATGGCAAACATCACCACGTGGCCGTCACCACTGAGCCACCCATGGTCACCCTGCATCAATGACCAGATTCCCAATGTGGAGAGATTCCAGTCCTGGTACGAAGCAGGTCTAGAGAGGGTGGGGCAACTCCTTAAGAAAGACTCATCCATCTCTCTTCCTGAACTGGAGGAAGCACTAGGAGTGGGTACACTGTCTGTGTTCCACTTTCTGCAGATTAAAGGTGTCTTGACGAAACCCGAGTGGAGGGACAAGCTAAGAAGGGAACTCACCCCGTTTGAGACCATATTGGACTCCAGAACAGAAACTCAAGGATTAATTGCAGCCCTATATAAGGTACTAATAGAAGCAGGTGAGGGCCCAACGGAACCCCTCAGGCTGCGATGGGAAAAAGACATAGGGGACGACATCGACCCAGAACACTGGGACAGGATATGTCGAGCAGCGCCCAAAGTCTCGATCTCGTGTCAATATAAATTACATGCAATCAAGCTATTGAACAGATGGCAATATGATCCACACAGGCTCTCCAAAATGTACCAGTCATTAGTCCGTTGTGTTGGCGAGGGTGTGAGTCCGTGGCAGATTACTGGCACATGTGGTGGAGCTGTCCACGTATTCAAATGTATTGGAATGAGGTACTAGGGTGGATCAGGGACCTAGACGGGATCGAGAGAACAGTTGACCCCTATCTTACCCTGTTCGGATTTGAGAAAGTTGATGATGAACGGAGGAGGGTCACAAACATAGCTGCGCATTTGTTACTAGCTGCAAGGGCTCTGATAGCTGCAAAATGGAAATCCCCTACTGTCCCAACCGAAAAAGAGTGGGTCAATGTAGCCTCTAATATGTGCATTATGGAAAAGATCACATCCTCCATACATGGGAGATCCACACAATGTGATATCCTCTGGATGGAATTCCTTAACAAGTACATGCCAGGAACAACACACTAATGCCAAGTGACAGACCAATCCCGCGTCTTGAACCGTAGGAGGTCTCCTCGCCAGCAAACCATGCAATGCACTGCAGAGAAATACTACGATAACTCCCCCAGCAAGGGGGCCTCTAATGCCTCAAATGCCTCTAACGCCTCTAACACCTACCGAACGGCTCGCTGATCATTGAATAATGCTATCCTCAGCGGAAGTACCCAAAAAGGGAAGGGGGGAAAAGGAACAAGTTACTTACCTGTAACTGTTGTTCTCCAGCATGGGTCTGGCATGGATTCACATGCTCATGAATATTCCCCGTCGTCAGGCTGGGAATCCTCGGTAAAGAAAAAATCAGTATCAGTTTCGTTTCTGATCTGTCTTTCGTATTAGTAACCAATCACTGACCTCTGCGTCATACTGACCACAGCCAATGACTGCCCTCTACCTAAGCCCCGCCTCTGGCAGCCATCTTCAGATTTGGTAGCACGTGAAGTGGCAGTATGAACAAGTGAAGAGCCGCAGAGGGGTAGGCGGGAGGGTTCGCATGTGAATCCATGCCAGACCCATGCTGGAGAACAACAGTTACAGGTAAGTAACTTGTTCCTTCTCCAGCATGGGGTCTGGCATGGATTCACATGCTCATGAATAAAGAATACATAGCAGTACACACATGCACAACCACGGGAGGTGGCAAAGGCTCAACATTAAGCATTACATCAAACTCAACATTAAGCAATTCTTACCTCCTCACCAGGCTCACCTTAGGCGAACAGGTTGCGCAGCACTGCTTGGCCGACCCTGGACTCCTCCCTGGAATCCCGATCGACGCAGTAGAATTTCGTGAAGGTGTGCGTCGACCTCCACGTAGAAGCCCTGCAGATGTCCAGCAAGGGCACACCGAGAGCCCATTCCACCTATCGTCGTCCGTACCCGTCGCGGCCGTGTCAGTCCCCGTATCATCCCCACGAGTCGTGGACGGGGAGGAGGGCTGAACAGGGCGCGATGGCTGAAAAGGAGGTGGAGGATGAAACCTTCTTCTCTTAGGGGGAGGGCTCTCAGAAAGGCCTGGCTCTGGGTCCCCTGTCGGGAGCGGTTCCTCCGCTGGTGGTAACGGCAGTCTCGTCCTTGTTTGTTTGTTTGTTTGTTTATTATTTGTAATGCGCAAACGTACCCGAGGGTATCAGGGCGCAACATTTTCAGGAATATGCGAAGCTTAGTTACAATAGTCATAGAATGTACAGAAAGGCACACCAAAGTTAAATACAAGTCAACAAAGAGTTACATATATGAAATATACATATAGGCCAGTATGCACGTGGTTACAGTCTGTGCGGGTTGCTTAAGTATCTTAGACAGCCTACGTTTTCAACCAAGAAACTACCTTAGATCGGAAATTCTGGTAGGGTAGGTCCGCTCTGAGATTTGGTGGCAATGAGTTCCACAGTTTGGCTGCTTTCACTGGGAAGCTATTGCCCCCTATGGTGGCTCGTTTGAAGTTGGGGACTGTGAGGCAGTCTTTGTAGGCAGTTCTGGTGGGTCTCAGGGAGGGTTGTCTGTGGAATCTATTTATAAGGTAAGTAGGGGCAGCATTATTTAAGGATTTGTGGGTGAGTGATGCAGTTTTTAAGAGAATTTTGTTGTTGATGGATAGCCAGTTGTTCTGTTCGCTGAGTCCTGAGATGTGCTCTCTTCTGGAGATGCCCAAGGCCGCTCTGAGGGCATTATTCTGTAGAGTTTGTAGTTTGCTAGTGGTAGCCTTTGATGATCCGAGATAAAGGGCATTGCAATAGTCAAGGCGGGATAGAATAAGGGCTTTAGCGAGGGTAAGGCAGCTAGTGTCAGACAGAAATGGTTTCGCTGTGCGGATTAATTTACATGTATATGCCGTGGAAGAGGCCAAGGAGCTCACCTGTCTTCTGAAGGAGAAGTTAGAGTCCAGGTAAAAGCCCAGAGTTTTGACCTCTTGTCCAACCTTAATGTTGTTCCCATCGATCATGAAAGAGTTATAGGTAGGGCCAAGTTTCTTTAGACTGGATGTGGTGCCTAGAATGATGAGTTCAGTTTTATCATCATTCAGGCATAGTCCATGTAGGGCCATCCATGCCTGTATGATGATGTACACCCTATTTAGCAAGGCCAAATCCTTTCCATAATCTCCAGAAAGCGGAAGGAGGATCTGGGTATCATCTGCGTAGTTAGTGTAGGTGATACCGAGATGATCCGGATCATCGAAAAGGGGCTTGGTAAATATGTTGTATAAGGTGGGGGAGACACAGGAACCTTGTGGGACACCACAAGTGATGGGTATGGGGTCTGCCGCCGCTGTAGGTGAGAAGACCCTCATGGTTCTACCATTAAGAAAAGAGGTAATCCAGGTGATAGCCTCGGCCGAGAAGTGAGCTGAGGTGTGGAGGTGTGTGCATAGGACAGAGTGATCAACCAAATCGAAGGCTGCAGACAGATCGAGGAGGAGAAGTAGGGCAGCTTGGCCGTTGTCTCTGAGCGTATCGATCTGAGCCTTCAAGTCAATGAGGGCAGTTTCAGTTCCATGTTGAGGGCGGAACCCTGATTGTCTGGAACCCAGTAGACGGTGTTCTTCCAAGTGTTTCTGAATTTGTACATAAGCAACCTTGTCCAGGATTTTTAGTAGGAAGGGAACAGTCGTTATGGGTCTGTAGTTTGTAGGTGTGGCTGGGTCGAGTGTGGGTTTTTTTAATAGTGGAAGTACCCAGGATTGTTTCAGGTTAGTGGGGATAGAGCCAGAGGTGAAGGAGGCATTAATCAGTTTTGTGATGAAGGGAGAGAGGTCACGGGCAGCATCTTTAATGAGCTGTGCTGGGCATAGGTCTCCCTGACAGTTGGACGGTTTCAGAGACAGGATGATTTTTTCTACTTCGAGAATCGTGACTTTGGAGAAGTTAAAGCGAGGGAGATCTGTGTGTGTGGGCGTGTCTGGTGTTTTAGAGGGAAGAGAGCCGTTGAGGGACACTTTTTTGCAGGCTATTTTGCTTTGGAGGGTTGCAATTTTGTTGGCTAGGGCACTTTGAATTTCAGAGCACCAGTTTTTATCTTTAGTGCAAGTGTCGAGAGGTACTATAGGGGTTTCAACTTCTTTAAGGATGGAGAAGAGTTCCTTCATGTTTGATTTTGCTTGGGATATGCGAGAGTCAAAGGAGGTTCGTTTAGCCAGGTAGATTTCTTTTTTGTAGAGTGTGGCTAGTTTGGAGAGTTTAAGTTTATTCGCATCTGAGGGGGATTTTTTCCAAGTGGCCTCACAATTCCTTTTTTGCTGCCTTAAGTTTTTAAGGAATGGGGAGTACCATTTGTTTAGATGCGTCTTTGGTTTGCTAGGTCTCAGTTTGAGGGGGGCAATTAGGTCCAGCGAGGTGGCCATGGTCTTGTTATATTCTTCAACCAAGGTCTCAGGTTCTAGGTTGTCTGGGAGTGAGTTGAGGGTGGGGAGTAAGTACGGTATAAGTCTTTCAGCTGTCATATTCTTCTTATTTCTTGTGAGGCTGGGCGGGGCCCTGATAGTGGGTGGGGGAGGGGGTCTGTCAGTAGAGAGCAGGAATGAAACCAGGTGGTGGTCAGTCCAGGCTAGGGGTGATATGTTAGTAATGTTCGCTAGGCAGTTGTGATCGGCCACCCAATCGAGTGTTCTGCCTTTGTCATGTGTAGGTGCCTTGCTTCTTTGCGTGAAACCTAGTTCCGAAAGAGTATTGATTATGGTGCTGGCGGAATGGTCTTCAGGATCATTGTGGCCCAAGTTGAAGTCACCCAGGATGAGGACTTGGGTGGAACTGGTAAGGTTGGTTGAGAGGATGGTACTGATATCTTCATCGAAGGTACCAATGAGGCCTGGCGGGCGGTAGATGACGTGGATGTTGAGAGTTTGGGTGTTGGTCAGTGGGAGTTTGACTGAGAGTGTTTCACATGATGGGACGGTAGTTGGTGTTGCAAGTCTCATGATGAGACTACATTTATGGATAATGGCAACACCTCCTCCTCTGGAGTTAGGACGATCTTGTCTCAGGATGGAATAATTATCTGGGACTGCCAACATGAGCATGGGGCCTGCTGCTGGGTGCAACCAGGTCTCAGTAATGGCAAGGATGTCAAGGTCTTCATTGAGGATTAGATCGGCAATTTCAGTGGCGTGAGCTACTAACGATCTGGCATTGATCAGGGCTCCCTTTATTTTGGGGCTGGTTGTGGTTTTGGTGGAGGTAATGTGACACTTGTCTTGTGTGGACTCAGGAATAATCTGAGTAGGGGAACTGAGTGAGGGTTTAAGGTTGGAGTTTTGGGGCGGGTTCAATTTTTTAGTGGGGAACCTCGGTAAGGTTTTGGCATTCTGTAAGGAGGGCAGTGAGCGGGCTAAGGGCTCGTAAATTTTGGCTAGTCTGGCTCTAAGTCCTAGGTTCCTGTTAATGGTAGAGCGAGGGAGACTGGCCCGTTGTAGTGGTTGTGGGTAGTTTAGATCTAGGTATGAGGACTTGGTGTTGGACGTGGATGGGTCTCGCGCGTTAGGTGGCAGAGGAGCAATACTATGCCGTAGTGCGGTATTGATGAGGATCAAAGTGCAGGCAAGCAAGTGGGTGGTTGATATACACATGCTCGGTGGTAAGGCGAGAGTATTTGGTGATGAGGCGATGATTGAGTTGACGCCGGTTAGGCCGATCAGTGTTAATGTGGTGCCTAGTTAGGATAGCACGGATAGGCTAAGTTTCATTGGGGTGACGCCTAGATAAGACTGAGTAGGTTAACTTGAAGAATTGAGGTACTTCGCTTAGGATAGGAAAGTGTAGTTGCGATGCACTAGTAGTGTCCTTGTTTGAGATAAGGCAGTATAGCTAGAGGCAGTAGGTCACTCCTAGATTAGCATTGGGCAGTGTGGCTGGGATGCGCTGGTGACACCTGGATTTGCGATAATACAATAGGGCTGAAGGCCGTGAGTAACACCACAATTTGGTGTCAGGTAGAGTGTCTAGAATACACTGGTAGCACCTGTATTAGGTAGAGCAATATGGCTGGAGGCAGGCAGTGAGGGACAGCTAGATTTGACATTAGGCAGAGTAGCTGGAATGCACTAATAAGAGTACACTGGTGGCATCTAAATTGGATAAAGCAAAAATAGCTGGAGGCAACAGGTGATACCTAAATTTGACATTAGACAGAATGACTAGAGAGCACTGACTAGAATACACAGGTAACGCCTAAATTATCTCCGAGCATAAGGACTGTATAGTCAACAAAATGGCCGCCGAGTTGTCTTGCGGCACTGGTTGCGGGGAGTCCGACGGGCGGTCAGGGGCCCCGTCGGCACCCTCGACGTTATTGTTGTCTCCTACGTCGGGGTCCCTCCCGACGGGTTGGTCTTCTTCCACGCCAACGCCGTGGCTTAAGACTTCGATCAGCTCTTCCTCAGAGGTCAAGGCCGAATCCACGACGACCTCCTGCCCCCCCCTTTTCTTCTCCGTCGGAGGTTTCACGGGGGGTCCTGTCGATGGGCATAAAAGAAGACTTCCTCCGCAGTGGCAGGGAGACTCTGAGCCCCGAGGTCGCCACCACTGGTGTAGCCTCCACAGGCTGAGCCAGGGCCGGCCGCGACTGTCTCGATAGAGGCCTTGGCAGGATGGATTAAGGCTTTCACCACCCTAGGTGCGCTCACCGCCTTCTCCTTGGGGGGAGGGTCACTGCCTCGCTCCCCCTCCGATGGGGCCTTCGAGCTCGACCGGGGTCTCTCCAGGAGCTTCGCCGGGTGCTCGGCCTTCCTCTTACCCGAACCAGAGCGTTGGCTCGTGGTTGATGGTTCCGGGGAGGATGCGCCCTGCCTGGCGCCCGTAGAGCCCGACCGTTCGGCGCTCCTGGTGCCAGCGGACTCGCGGTGCTTGGCCTTGTGTTGGACCCCCGTCGCCGGGGCATCCTCAAAGGTCTTAGAAGACCGCTCGGACTTCTTCTTCTTCTTCTCGCCTGACGGGCTCTTCCCTTCCAGCCAGTTGGCGAGACGTTGATGGCGGTCCTTCATGGTCTGCTCCGACATATTGCCGCAAAACGCAGTCCTTCTCCACATGCGTCTTGTCCTCATGTAGGCAGTAAAGACAAAGGGAGTGTTCGTCCTCCTTAAAGACATTCTGAAGCTGGCATCCAGGGCAGACCCTGAACAGCTTTCCGGGCGTCGAGCTTCCCTTCTCCTGGGCCATGTCCGAGATGGGCCTGAGAAACTTCTGGAGTCCTCCAAAAGCGTGGCTCGACGAAATCTTCACCCTTGAGGGGCGTAGACGAATCCGACACGGGTCCCCGTTGATCGGATGAAGAAACGGTGGAGCTTGAGGCTCTTTTGACCGAAAAATAGAAGTTTTTGAGAAAAAACGTGAAAAAATAGCACTAACGCTCGAGAGCAATAGCACGAGGATCCCAACACTTGAACGTGCGGTAAACATCTGAAGATGGCTGCCAGAGGCGGGGCTTAGGTAGACGGCAGTCATTGGCTGTGGTCAGTATGACGCAGAGGTCAGTGATTGGTTACTAATACAAAAGACAGATCAGAAACGAAACTGATACTGATTTTTTCTTTACCGAGGATTCCCAGCCTGACGACGGGGAATATTCATGAGCATGTGAATCCATGCCAGACCCCATGCTGGAGAAGATGAAAGAATTATTGGAATATACTGCTATATCACAGTGGGGTTACTTGGGTACCGAAGGTTCGTAAGGTCAATGTTGAAAATGTGCGATTAGATTGTCATAGAATGTCCTTTCCGATGATACAAATTCAAATGTCAGTTAATTTCCTGTGTAATGCGGTTACCTTGTATGCAACAAATTCTAATAAAAACAAATTTAACAAAAAAAAAATTCTTCCGACTTTTCCTCCTGAAGCGGTTTTAGAAGAAAATAGTACCTGTTTCTCTGGTGGCAAGTCAGTGAACAAGTGCATCTCCCTCTTCGATGAGGAAGATGAATGATGGGAGTCGCTCCTTGAGGGAGATCTCTTACGGTGCTTGTTCGACTGTTTTCCTCTTCCTCTATGTCAAACCTTTGGCTCCAGAGCTTTTGCCTTCATCGAGTTTTGATGCTGCTGAACTTGACGACTCTGAAGTCGAACATTGTAGGGACAAATTGCATGCTATCACCTTTAGGGCTTTTGCCATCATGTTCTGACATGAGCTGCAATCTGCTACAACATGGTTGGCACCAAGGCACCACAGACACATTCTATGGATGTCGGTTATCAACATTTTAGTGCCGCAGTCACTGCACTTTTTAAAATCTGAACATTTCGGAGTCGACATAGTTGAAAAAGCAATGAAAAAATGCAAAGAATCTTTCCAAAAATGCATCAGAGAATTTCTCTGAAGTGATCAACGGCTTCCAGAGTAGCTGAAAAGATAATTTGGTTTTATTGGAAATAATCCTACTAGGCGTACTAAATCCGTTTTAATGTCAAAAGTAATTTCAGTTCCTCTTCGGTAGCCAAGAATACATAACTACATATATATATATATATATATATATATCGGAAAACAAAATATGGTGTCAAGGTCGCACAGCAAGGGGTTGATCACACTGAATGTGGCCCCCGGTGAATGGTGAATAAATACAAAGTTAATGACACTCTATGGTTCACAACATGGTGCATAAAATTATGGCAAACATGTCAGCCATTTTCGAACAGAGTAAAAATGCTCTGTTTCAATATAAAAATAAGCAAATGCAATAGATATAAAATTGCAGGGCATGATAAAATTGCTCAAAATGTAATCAAAATAACAAATCCTGTTAGAGTGACAATAGTAGGTTCCTAATCAGTACATCCATGAAGGGAAGCCATACGACCTATCACAAAGTGCTTAGGGACCAGAACTGCAACATGCAGATTGCTGGCCAGGACACTAAAAGTACACAGCAAGAGCATGATCAAGAAATTGGTGCAATGGACCCATGTGGGTACACAATAGGCACAATGGACCCCATGTGGCGATTCATTACAAAGGTAACAAGCTGTGCAGTGTACGCAATGTAACCACAAAATTAGACGGTTTGAAGTGTGATGTGTCTAAGATCAAGTACTGACCATAGGCGGATATGTCGTATAAGGTGATATATATGTATATTCACTACAAAAAAACTTTGTTTAGGGGACGTTATGGTTAAGTTGCCCTCCCAAAAACCAGTGAAATTCACTACAAAAAAAACTTTGCTAAGGGGACGTTATGGTTACGTTGCCCTAACAAAAACCTGTACACTTCACTAAAAAAAAAAACTTTCCACCTCCCCTTTATGCTTCAAATTAAAACCGAAAAACTCCTAAAATTCGACAGTTATGGTAAACTAAGCCCCCAACCCTGCCACCACCCCTGTGCACTGCTAACACTAACACCCAGACCATGAAAAATGTCATCTCAAATATCAATGATGACATCAATGACGACATCACTTGTTTAGCCCTTTTCTTTTCCTTCCCTGCCATACATATATATGTACATTCAGTAAAAAAATATCACTAAAGGAATGTTATACTTCACAGTGCAACGAAACACCACTGCACATTCCCCCATTGTAGTAAGCTAAACAACCATAACTCGCACCATCTACGTGCATTGCTAACACCCAGGACATCAAAGATGACATCACAAATATCACTGATGACATCACTCATGATGTAGTATAATGTACGTACTTGACATAGATTTAACATAGAACATACAGAACCCCCTCCTTAATGATATTGGAAAGGGACGGACTGAGCGCCTGTTTGCGGACAGGGTTGGACAGCATCAACATTACCCAAAGAGGCAGGGGATAGCTGAAAATGTACTATTGTCTTACAGAAGAAAATGTGCAACGTAGAAGAAGGACATCAAGATATTATAAGTAGTAATAAGTAAATATGGAAACCTGAAGTTAGGAAAAGAAAACCACACATTTAATAACTATGTAGAATAAAGTGGATGGTACCATAAAAAACAAAGGATGCCTCCAGCGTAATCACTTCACAGAAACTCGGCAGCCTGGAACGACAGTGGACGGACACAGTAGGACGAAGGGACATTACAGCAAAAGAGTGAGTACAGGTCATGTTTTTATATGGGTGATTTTTTTTGGTATGTAGTGCATAAATAGTAATTTCTTTCTGTTGTTTTGACTCAGAAATGGCAAGAAAGAGTGGCTGAAGGAGCATTTGAAGACAGCAACAATAATGGTACAGAGTGCTCTGCATATGCAAAATAGTGACCAGTATTTTAGAGGCATTCAACCTATGTATTTTATTTTTTATCAGACCAGGAAACAAAAGTAGAAAGGGCAACAAACGAGACAGAAGAAGACAGGATAAAAAGGATAGAGCAGAAAATGGACACATTGAACAACAATTTTCAAAGTTTACGGTTACGTAGTTTGTGGAGGACTGTGTGAGAGGAAAAGTTTGTTATCATTGCCCCACCTGCACCTGCCCTGCTTAACCATTCCCTAGTGAACGATCCCCAAACCTTGAACACGAAAATAGAAGTTCTGACGAAATATCCATCCCTTCTTCCCCTCACAAATCTTCTCCTCATAACCAGCCCGTTTTGAATCCTAATTCCCCCATATTTGTTTCCGTGTCCGCTTCCCCCGCTATTTCTTTAGATTGATGTGTGTGTTTGAAATGTTTTTGTGCAGTAGTTGTAGAGAAAGAGTGTGTGTGTAGAATTATTTTTTAAAAAGACGTAAAATGTTCGCGAACAGCGTGCCTGTTCGACCTATCCGCAAGCAATGGAATGTGGGTGCTGTCTAATGTGAAGTAAGACGGATGTGATGTGTGACTGGACCATCTTTTCAAAATGTGCGTACATAAACAGAAAGGGATGTCCAAAGGATATACTACGTCGGCGTACCACTTGGAAACGAGATAATACATGGTCGTAGAACACACAAGATGTCCAGAATGGGTGTAAATGAGTAAAAAGGGAGTGTGTGAAGGACAGTATAGCGGTCCGTATTGGGCGCAGTCAAAATGGTGCCGTCCGTAGAACAGGCATGATGGCCGGCAAGTTCGTAGGCAAACAAAATGGAGTTGTCCTAAGGACACTGGAACTGTCCGTACAGTGAACATAGCATGCGTGCATATGTGCAATACAAACGTAAGGATTGCGAACATTGCGCCAGTTTCTAACTGTCCGTCTCACTTGGGTCGCACTTTGAAGTAGTTTGAGAACCCGAACACTGTCCGTAGGACACTTGTGCGCAAGTGCATGTTTGATTCTTTGCATTTGCTGTCCAGGGGACTTTCATTACGGGGGCGGATGTGTTGAGGACGTCATCTTGTGACCGCACCTACACTGAGCATGGGGACTAGTTTCCGCGGTTTGTGTGCTTCCGCAACAATAAAAATGAACTTGTAGACACAAGGCAAAGTATTGTGGAGTGTAAAAATGTAATTTCACACATCCCCAACAATAGGCCACCTCAGGAGTTGCTGTGTAAAATGTGTATACCGCTTTGTAGGGATGAAGACGGTCACGAGGCACACCCCTGCACCCCTACAAAAGGCCACACACACGAGCGCATATTCATTGTCCTTCTAGCTATAGCAGATTGAGGTGCGGTGCCTTTACTGCTGTAGTGACCAAAAGGAAACTAATCGGTATGGCTTCCATGGCTGCTGTTCGGTTATTAGCCTCTGCACCACCCCCAAACCCGCCACCATCACCACCTCACCAAGGGCCTGCAGAGAGATATATGGGTGAGGATGTAGAGATTGAGGAAGAAGAAGAGGAGGTAGAGAATGAAGTGGAGGAACTCCGCACTAGGAGCACTCGGCGGGAGTCGTGGGTATGGCGGTTGTTTTCCGTTTATGGGAACGTACCAAAAGCACGTGCGAACCTGGTGAAGTGTAACCAGTGCGATGTGGTGTTGAGTCGTGGGAGATTTGGAGCGTACAGTTTCGGTACGACAACCATGAAGCGACACCTCACTTCGTTCCACACTGCGGACATTCGCAAGGTGGTGGCATTTGAAGAGCGTAGTCGTTTGAGTTCCTCCATAGCATCCTCGGAATCCGATCCTCTCCTGTGGGGGAGCGCCTCCCTCCAGCTGCTTCACAAGCCATTTACAATGCTGTGGACCCTTACCTTTCAAAGGTGACAGTAGTGTGCACGTATTGTGACGCAGTACTCTGCAGGGGGGAGAGTTTTTGAAGTGCTTTTGAGGCTGCAGTCACTGAGCACCAGAAGATTTGCTCTTCAGTTGCCCTTTCTTATCCCCGTGGCTGGTGTCCTTTCCTTACCCTCCTTTCGCCTCTTCTCCTAGTGTGTCGAGTGCTGTTAATCAATGAAGGTAAAAACAACAAAAATGACAGAAAAGGCTCTTTTCAGAGCCGCCTTTCTCAGTGTAACAATAGAACTATGAAGTGAAGGCAGTAGAACCCTGCGGAGTTCAGAAAAAGTTTGCGGACAGTCGTAGAGGGGAAAAAGGGAGGGTGCAAGCGGAGCAAACGCAATAAAGCGTACGTCCGGAGTAAGTGGCGGCTCTGAAAAGAGCCTTTTGGTGGTGTGTTGTGTGGGTCAAAAACAGTGGACTGGGGAAAACGGATTGTCAGATAGGTTAGTGTGATTGCAAAAGAGGGTGCAATGCATTTTGTAAATTGTGAAGAAACATCTGATTGCCAGCATATGTGAGGTGGACTCCATCTCTGCGGAAAATGAAACTGCTACGAAACAAAATGTTTTCATTGTGGAAAGAGGACATGCCAACATCTCTTAAAAAGGCACACACAGCCTTATTCACATTGCGTCTCGCTTTCTCCATTTGTGGACCAAATGCAGAAGAACGCAACCATATTTGTCTTTGGGCAATACGGGAAAAAAGTATTTGACAATTTGGAAACATGTCCATGAGCTTCGCGAGTCCTCCCTTCATGGCAAATTGTAAAGAAATTCCAGATACATGGCCTAAACTGTTTCCTCCACAATGAATGATGAGTATGTCTGGAGGATGCTCTGTCTGTAAAGTAACACAAAGAGGTACCAAGTCCAGCCATCTCATGCCATGCACGCCATGCCAGTGCACTTCTGCATGTGGAAATCTGAGATTTGTAGATAAACTGCAGCTTTCTGCATGCACCTTCAACCAATGTATCCATGAGTCTCCCACAATCCAGATAATCTGTTTTCGAGCATGGAAAGCCATGGCTGTGTGGTGTCCTGTGAGGGAGAAGACGGTCTTACTAAAGTACGTCGGTCAGAACACACCTACAGAACTTTATGGACCAATCCCTAGCTCCGCTCATTCTCATTTACATGCAGCTCCACCCTTCAATCCTCGGTGGTGATATGTGCTGGCTGCTAACTACCGCCATGTTCACGGACATGTACGGAATCAGAGCGTGACGACGGTACATTAAAGTACTATTCCCTTTTTTCCCCTTTAAGGTAGGCTCTGAAAAGAGCCGTTTTTTAAATTTTTGGCCACATATCGTACAGACATGTGGTATTTTATGTATTTTTTTGTATTTTTTGTCCTTGCTTTACTATTGCAAACATTACAGAACCTTCTCTAAAGCAAGCCTTATGTTCCAAAAGAACATCACATTTCCCAAAGAGGATAGCGAAACACCATCTCCTTCAAAGTAATGCACATTGCTTGGAGCAATGTTATCGTGGCTACAAAAAAACATACCAACTCGTAGCATTAATGCACGCATGCCGCGATTGATGATGCACCTCCCGATGCTTTGATCTGGACACAAAACAGAAGTGTTGTTCCATTGTACTCGCGGGAGTAAAGCAGAAAAAATTACTTTCGATGTTGGGAAGATGGTCATGAGTGCTTCAACCAACTGTGCCAAATCTGCCAACAAAGTATGTGAAGTCAGGTATCCCAAGTGGCAAGCACCATAGTGCAAATTTACCACATGAGGAGTGGTCATTCTATGCATGTCTCTGCAAACTTGCAGAATTGCCGCAGCATTGGCATCAGTGTCAGCGCTCCACACCACCTCCACTCCTCGTTCATCGAAATGGTGTGCCACATGCCTACTCTCGGCATAGTGTTGTAAGCCTTGCACAAAAATGTCTCCAAGCAGCAAAATCCTGACCCTCTGCACCTCTGCCATTTTCAGTGTGCGCACCGTCTTTCAACACAAAAGAGTATTGTGAACATCTGATTGGCTGATGCCTACAGTCGTCTTTCCATGCAGGATTTGCTGTAGAAACCCGTATGTGACACGCCCTACCAGCGGACAAGCATTTCCTACATGCGGCACGTAACTCTTACCCAGTCCTTCCACCCTTTCTACAGCGGTACCAAAGCGAGTCCCTCACTGGACACAACTAAGCGGGCGCACAATCATCCACCAATCACATAGAACATCGCAAATTTTAACTGCGTCATCAACATTGCGCTCTTCAAAATTACTGTCGATGATTCTTAATGGAAATCGCATACCATTGCAAAGCACCTACTTCACAAGCTACTGTGCAAGGATTGCGAATTTCTACGTACAGCTCCATGCATGTCCACATGCATCACAATAGAGTAAAGGTATGTACATTTTAATCAGAGTACACGTGGAAGTCTTATGATTTAAAATAGACAAAATAATGCCAGTAAATTTCCATAGGGAATACATAACAACGCTCCCCCTTTTAAAGTGCAAGATTCCCGATTTGTCATTAACAAACTGCACGACTGCTTACTGTCTTCTGCATAACCTGTACATACGTTGCAAGCATGCCTGTTTAGGCATAGCTCTCAACCATTTTTGTCTGAAAGGCGGGTGAAATCAGCCGATTTTGTTTTTGGCGGGTGAGACGCCCATTGGAATGAATGGCCGTGCAGGAGGCTTGGCGGGTGAGTCTGCCCTTTACAAGGCGGGTGACACCCGCCAAAAGCGTGTGAGTTGAGATGTAATTTAGGACAGACCTCAATTTTCTATGTGAAAATGTCAGAGTTATGTACTCTGTACTGCCAACAGTAATGCTACTTGCAATGTGATCGTATGAGAATAGTAATCGCTCCAGATTGTGGTGCTGACATGTCCTTCAGAGGGTCTCCCGATTTTTGGACATCGTGCTTTTCATTAAGAAGTACAAAATGTTTGCCCATCTACTACTTTGCCCTATCGCTTACAAACCTCTCTCCTATGCATACTACACTTTGTAAAGAACAAGGCATTTGCAAACCCTTAGAAAATGTAGTTATTTTGAAGGACTTTCAAGTACAATATTGAAAGTAGTATGCAAAGACTGCACAGAGAGAAGTGAAATGTGCACGTGGACTGGGTTGAAATATGAAAGTTCAATCCTCTGACGAAAGAAGTACAAGTAAAGTCTGCAGTATCATGATGGCTGCAAACACACAAAGTAATTGATATTGTTGTTTTAATTCACAGTGAAGACTACTCTCCTGAGAATCAACAGCATCTACACTGCAGACGACATATCCGAAGAAACCTGGTCATCTTGCACAAAAAAGTAAGTACAGTACAATCTTCGTATTGTAACTACTCCTTAAAGAGGCTGTGTGGGTTACTTGTTTATTTTGGGCACCAAAGGAAGCATTCATTTGTAAACCATTCTACCTACAAATATCCATTTATTGAACAAAGAATAACAGGTGGAATGGCTGACAAATCCCTGTGTGTTTGGTACTGAAATAACATAGGAAATCCTTAGAAGGTTAGATTTGATTGTGAAAATAAGTTGCGATTTCGGTTATTAATAATGGTTCTTGTCACAAGTAGGGCACTCTGTACTCTCATCTAAAGCACATTGTACTAGTATGCAAACAGTAAAGTATCCTTACCAAATGATAGTTAGAGGTCACTGAGCGTTGACACACCATGCCAAAGAGCTTCCCCATCACACTTATGCACACAGCACACATACATTGGACAACAGACCAAAGTATACTTTTTTTTCTCAACAGACACCAAAGAATGCCTACCAAAAAGCAGCTCTGTAGAAAGGAACGCAGAATTAGAGCAAATAAAAATAAAGGTGCCCAATGTAAGCATCCACCTGTTGTAGAGTTAGTGGAGAATATTGGTACAAACCACCTAATGCAGTTGGGTAACATAATAAAAGAAGTCTCAACTACCAAAACTGTACCTCTTCCATCAAAAAGTGTCACAAAACACAGAAATGTTGTAAAATAAACGGCTGCCAGTACAGCTTACAATGTTCCTAATAATCCTGCTAGTGTAAGAAGAACCCATAGTAAAAAAGGTATTTTAGCAAAAATGTTTCGTCACAGAGTCCTTCAGAATCTACTAAGAAGAGGACCAAAATCATCCTCACCCCTTAAAATGTACCGTAGAAAGTTAAGGATAAAAGGACATTCATTAGCCTGCATTCCTGGGCCTATTTGCAAAAGTAGCTTCCATGATATCAAAAGAATATCAGTACATCATTCCAAAGTAAGAAATTTAGTGTATAAAATATACTGTGCAAAAAGTCCAGCTTCAGATTTAGGCAATTTAAATACCACTCTTCTGCATGGTACACCCAAATACTTACAAGAAGAAATGGAACGTATTCAGAAAAAGTATTTTGGAAGGGAGAGCCACGTAGAAAATGCAACAGTTTTAGAGCATAGTAGCGACGATTCTGCACATAGCAACCTTCTATTACACACATACAGAAAAGAAATACTAAAATTTAAAAGGTCATCGGCTGAAGTACCAAACCATGTGTGTGTATGTTGCCGCAGAAAGTTTTACAAAAGGAACACAAAAAATGTGGACATAGCATACAAAATAGAAAACAATGAAGACTCTAAATGGTTTGAATTTGCTTTGTACCTTTTAGCTGAAAGCAAATATGAAATAACTGAACGCCTAATATGTTGTAGTTACTGTACTGCAAAATTAGAGAACAACCACACTCCTTCACGTGCAATTACAAATAATTTGGAATTGTTTCCATTACCAAAAATCCTGCAACAGCTCAATTTGTATGAGAGCATAATAATTCAAACAGTTTTCCCATTTCAAGCAATTATACGCCTTCATCCAAAAACAGCAAATTTACCTTCCTCTGAATTGGTGAAAGGCATTTGTTGCAAAGTAGTTTACTTGCCATTAGATCTAACGGAAAATGTGCACACTCTAGGAGTGTAACATTCAATAGAGCATTCTTTAATAGTCTTGGTAAATGGAGTACAAACAAAGGACAACAAACATTTGGCAACAATTAGAAGACTTACACAAAGTTACACAAGCATTGCAATATCTAAGAGACAACAATGAGTACTACAAGGAAATAAATATTGATGAAAGTTTAAGGCAAACAACTGAAATAATTCAAGAGCCATCAGAAACTGGACAATTCGAACTTCTGGATCCAGCTACAGTATCCACTCTTTTGGACCATTACACAATTCATCCATTGCATTCCAATGAAAGTATAGATGATGCACTAGAAACTTACCAAATGCGACAAACCAAAGGGTTACCAATGAGTATTTGGGAAAAAAGTATAGAAGCACATGCTTTTCCACTGCTATTTCCTACTGGCAAAGGTGGGAGATACAATGATAGACCCACTCAGATCCGGGCATCAGAATACCGCTCATTACGAATATATTTGCAAGATCCCAGATTTAGACAAAATGTGGAATACATATTCCACCTACTCTATGAAAGTGAATTAGCAACACTTGTTATGGAGTTGCACACATTCTTAAATCTGGAACGCACTTTCAAAATATGTCAGCTAAGCAGTTAATACAAAAAGTACAAGAAAAAGATGAGGTTTTACAATCAAGTATAACAAATTTGTTTGCAAACATGCGTGGTACAAAGGAATACTGGTTTAGACGGAATGGAGACGTGCGTTGGATGATCAGAAACCTTGGACCACCAACTTGGTTTGTTACGCTAAGTTGTGCAGAATATGCATGGGAAGATTTACATAAGTTCCTACGCATAGCAAACAGCAACAAAAACAACATAGATATATTAACACCTGGAGAACTTTGCTCTCTAGATCGAATTAATGTCTCATCTCAAGATATTTGCATCATCGTTTCAGTGCAATGCTACAGTTTATTTGCAAGAAAACTGTTCCTCCCCTTGGAGAAGTGCAACCCTTCTTTTGGAGAAAAGAATATCAAGCGAGAGGAGCACCACATATTCAAATGCTGTAATGGATCAAAGGTGCACTGAAATTTGGGCACGACAGTGATAGCACTGTTTTGCAGTTTATCCAAAAATATGTCACATGTGAAATCCCTTCACAACAGACACAGGGGGTAATTCATAGAATTCAGCGCACAAGTGGCGCACGCGGCTGGCGCACAGTGTGCGCGTTTGACAGTCTGCGCCAGCCACGTGCGACAAAATCCATTTCCGCGCACAGCGTATTCATGGATTTTAACATCCATTACCAGCCGTGGCACAGCGACCCTGCAGCAGCGCCAGTTACGCCCCCAACCCCTCCCCATGCGCCATGTAGAGCGCACAAATCCCGTACATGGTGCACAGGCCAGTGGACTAGCATACAGGCCCCCAACCATGAACATGCCTGTAAAACTCCCCGCACACCCCTCCGAATACACGTACCCCGCTGCGCGGGGAGAATCACACGCGATTGGCCCTGTGCGAGCGGGGTATGTGTATCACTGGGGTTCGCAGGGAGTTACACATGCCATTGGCCCTGTGCAAGCGGGGTACGTGTATTTTGGGGGTGCACATTAAGTTTCACACGCGATTGGCCCTGTGCGAGCGGGGTACGTGTATCCAGTGGGGTGCGCAGGGAGTCCCACACGTGAATTGGCAGTGTGGGCCCTCCCAGGTGTGCCCTCTACCCCCTCCACGGCCCCTGCAGGTAGCCCACACCAAAGGGGACTACCCAGCACCCCTGGTCATGTCCGCCACGCAGCCCATCCACCATGGGCATGCCCCCCAGCCAGCCTACATGTCACCTTGCACTAGTGATCACCAACTCATGTCCCCCAGCACCCCCACCCACCCAGCATTGATGGGCACCTGCCAGCAGGCCCCGACCCATGTCCCCCAGCACCCCCACCCACCCAGCAGTGAGCCTCAGGCCCTGACTCATGTCCCCCAGCACCCCCACCCACCCAGCATTGGCGGGCACCTGCCAGCAGGCCCCGACTCATGTCCACCAGCGCCCCCACGCCCCAGCAGTGAGGGCACCTTCTAGCAGGCCCGACTCATGTCCCCCAGCACCCCCACCCACCCAGCAGTGAGACTCAGGCTCTGACTCATGTCCCCCAGCAACCTCACCCACCCAGCGTTGACGGGCACCTGCCAGCAGGCCCCGACTCATGTCTCCCAGCAACCCCACCCCCCAGCAGTGAGCCTCAGGCCCTGACTCATGTCCCCCAGCACCCCCACCCACCCAGCATTGACGGGCACCTGCCAGCAGGCCCCGACTCATGTCCCCCAGCACCCCCACCCCCAGCAGTTAGGGGCACCTGCCAGCAGGCCCCGACTCATGTCCCCCAGCACCCCCAACCACCCAGTAGTAAGCGTCAGGCCCTGACTCATGTCCCCTAGCTACCCCCACCCCCCAGCAGTGAGCCTCAGGCCCTGACTCATGTCCCCCAGCAACCCCACCCACCCAGCATTGATGGGGACTTGCCAGCAGGCCCGGACTCATGTCCCCCAGCACCCCAAGCACCCCCACCCCCCAGCAGAGAGGGGCACCTGCCAGCAGGCCCCGTCTCAAAGTGCTCGGAACTGGTCTCAGGAGTTGAGTCAGTACTATGCTCTGAGCCACTACAGGAATCAATATCCCCTTCCTCCTCCTCCTTCTCACCTGAGGTAACGGTATTGTCCGGTCTTTGTTCTTCTTTCTTCTTCTTGCTCCTAGACCTTCGATAGAAGAGAAAGGGTCTCCCTCGGTCGGAAGCCACTCTGCTGCCTTTCTGTGATGGCAAGCAGGAGGGGCCCCCTTCCGACGAAGTCCAACACGAGGAAAAAAAGCCAGCCGGCAAAAAAAACCTCTTGAAGATGGCAGGTAAGGAATTCGCTGTGGATTGGCGGTGAAGGACTATGACTCCCAGAATGCAGCAGCAGAAGTAAGTATGAACCAGGAGAAAAGGCTGATTGTGGAAACTTGCAATTGTCCAGAGGAATGGCTAAACCCAATGGGGAGACCCAAGGTGGAAGCCAAAAGGGAAAAAGGCTCTGGACAGAAAGCAGCTGAAGTCACTGCAAGCAGGTAACAAGGGCCGAGTGAACGGTAGATAACCGGGAGAAAAGAGGAACCAGAGAAAAGGATGGGAAGCGGCGCCAGGGTGCGCCGGAGGGAGAAAACAAGGGAAACCACAGAAGGAACGGAAGGCAAGGAGAAAACGGAAGGTAAGAGGAAAGCAACACAGCGTCAGACTCACTAGGAAAGCAGTGAGTTGCAACACAGTGTCAGCCCGGAAAGGCGGGGCTTAAGAGCAGAAGCAAACAAAGAAAGACTAGACCCATACCCGCACCCGGAAGAAAGGGAAAGTGCTAACGGGAATACACTCGTCTGTGTGGCCAAATGCGCCAGGTGAGGCGGCGCATGACACCCCAACTCATGTCCCCGAGACCCCCCACCCACCCAGCATTGACAGGCACCTGCCAGCAGGCCCTGACTCATGTACCCCAGCACTCCCACCCCCCAGCAGTGAGGGGCACCTGCCAGCAGGCCCCGACTCATGTCCCCCAGCACCCCCAAACACCCAGCAGTAAGCGTCAGGCCCTGACTCATGTCCCCCAGCTACCCCCACCCACCCAGCTTTGACGGGCACCTGCCAGCAGGCCCCGACTCATGTCCCCCAGCACCCCCAGCAGTGAGCCTCAGGCCGACTCATGTCCCCCACCCACCCAGCATTGACAGGCACCTGCCAGCAGGCCCTGACTCATGTCCCCCAGCACCCCCACCCGCCCAGCATTGACGGGGACCTGCCAGTAGGCCCGGACTCATGTCCCCCAGCACCCCAAGCACCCCCACCCCCCAGCAGAGAGGGGCACCTGCCAGCAGGCCCCGACTCATGTCCCCCAGCCCCACCACCCACCCAGCATTGACAGGCACCTGCCAGCAGGCCCTGACTCATGTACCCCAGCACTCCCACCCCCCAGCAGTGAGGGGCACCTGCCAGCAGGCCCTGACTCATGTCCCCAGCACCCCCACCCGCCCAGCATTGACGGGCACCTGCCAGCAGGCCCCGAATCATGTCCCCCCCCCCTACATGACATAAAGATGCACAATCATGGCCCACATCTCCACCAAAATACCACAGCACGCCACCCCAGTCTTGAGACGCAATGATTTCCCAATCCACCCCACACTGACATGCCTATCTCAAGACACAAACCAAAAGTCAACTATGTACATCAACACATGTCCGTCACACACACTGGTTGGCATCGATTGTGTAAACCCACATTTTCACATGCATGAACTCAAAGAGCGAATTACACACATGGAAGTAAAATATGAAAATGTATTATGGAAAAAAATAAAGCAATGAAATGAAAGCATAAAAAAATTGCAAACATGAAATGAAAAGCATGTCCAAAAGATGAGTACATGAAAAGTATAACCAATCCAAAGAAATCCAAAAGAAAAATAGTCCAAACTCTCCCTCCACCAAAGCAAATCCAAAGGAAACGTAAAAAGTAAAATCCATTAATCCATTGTGAAATCCAAAGAAAACGTTCCAATAAATCCATTGTCCAACTATGTACAATCAATTGTCAAGGGTCCATGAGCCCAATGAAAGAACAGAAACCTATGGAAAAAAGTACCTAATAAAAAAAATATATACAAATGTGTGGGGCAAAGTCCAAACACCCCAAAATAAAGGAAAACAAAAATGAAACCTAACACTAAATCTATATACAATGGCGGCGGGCTAGTCCGATGGCTCACTTTCCGATTTCCCCGGCCAGGGCATCATCGAACTCCTGCTCAATGTCCTGGAGGAGGTCCTCTTCCATGGCCCCGAGGGTTCGCAGGGACGATGCCATGTTGGACTCCAACTCCCTGCGAATAGCCTCGAGGCACTCGGCCCGCCTCAGAGCCCTCCGTATGGGGTTCTCCACCCTGACCATTGTGAGCCGTGCCTCTTCTGCCCGCCGCCGCTCCGCATCTATACGCCGGCCGAACCGCAGCCACACGGAAGACACACCCATTCCAGGGTCCTCCCGCCCTCTGGCCGATGCCTGCCCCTCTGATGTCGATGGCCCCGAGCCATCATTGCTCCCACCTAGAGCCTGCTGCTGCTGCTGCTGTCCATGTGCCATGTCCGATGATGCCTGCACATCCTCCATCAGCTGGTCTCCAGTTGTTGAGGTGTCCACCCCTGCTGGACCGCCGACTCCCAACTGTTGCAGAGTTGGGATCTCCACCAAGCTGTCTGTGTTGGTCTGGCCAGGTCCACAGGGGGCCCTGGTGGAATCTGGGCCGGAAGAGAGCAGGGAGAACGACTGGCACATAGTCTCCACAGAGGAGGAGAGGTCCGCCAGAGTGCGCGACACATGTAGGAACCCATCGACCAGGGCCCCTCCCAACAGTGCCACGTCGCGACGCTGCTGTTCGTGATGGCGTCCGTGCTCCACCCAGGAAGCATGCACGTCATCATGAATGTCACGCGTGCACAACGCGACACCAATTAGGACGGAGCCCATACGGTCATGGTACCCCTCTTCCGCAGGTAGTGGAGAGGCAGATGACGTGGCACTCCCCCCCTACCTGCGGATGGGCCTGGGACGGGGCATCCCTGCTGGTGCATGGTGGTGCAGTCACAGGGTCAAGGACAGCGACATGCACAGGCCCCTCCGCGGTGACCTGTGCTGCCTCCTGACCCTGGCCCTGGACTGCACCACTTGCACCAGTGGTAATACCCCCACCAGGCCCCATGTGCGGCTCAGTAGCGGGCTCCTCCTCCTCTCTGGAGACCACCAACCTGGATGTCTCTGCACCTTCTTCCGCCATTGCAAGCCCCTGTGGGGGCTCACCCGGCCCTACTGCTACAGCTGTAGTGGCAGACGCAGCACCAGTCCCCTCGCTCCCGGATGATGGCAATTCCTGGGAGGGTGGCTGGGCCTTGCGTCGCCGCCCTGTGGAGGCATACCCCGCCTCATGGCTCCACAGTGCCGTCTCTGCCCTCTTCTTCACTTGACGCTGCGTAGAGGGAGACATAGAACACACGCATCAGGGTACAGTACAATATTCCCCTAGACAGGAAGCAATAACACATGAGTGGCTCTGTCAAATGTTACTTCCATCCTGTCCCTCCACAATACATGGGTGAATGCACGCAACACACATGCAGAAACAGGCACGGCGCCTGCAATCAACATCAGCATCCATGTACAAGGGCCTCTTTTAACCAAAATATTGCCTTCAAACTCACATGCATCATGGCTCACACTGATCCCATGCACACACATCACCGGAGGGTCATGCATCATGGCTTGTACACCACAGACACAGTGGATAGACACCGTGGATACAGCGGTGACCGCACTGCATGAGTGAATCTACACATCATCACAGACATGTGTCATGCATCCATGGCGTTTCTAAGTCACACACACACTTCTCAGACACACACTGGTGTGCACCATACATGTGCATGAGAGCAGCACCCATCCCTCACCCCCCCTCCATGTCCAAGAACAGAGACTGGCATGCATTCATGTGTGCATTCTGCATACAGCTCCCCATGTTGCATTGGAACACATGCACCATCCATGTGGTTCACACATTACTGGTCTCACATGCATGACCATGATGTCCCTGAACACACACATCCATACATGGCCTATGTCACACATACAGGCAAGTATCAGACTACCACAACACTGCAACATGCCTGCCCTGTCTCACACAGCAATGCTTGGCCACTTACCGCTCAACTCCAGACGGGTCTGCCTCCGAAGGATCTGGGCGTGGAGCGCTGGGCCTATGCGTTCCAGGACCCTCATCTGGATGTTGCTCATGCTGACCCGGCACCCCTCTGCATCCTCTGCCTTTGCGAGGCGCCGGGCCTTGTAGAGGGTCCTGGACTTGAAGTCCTCCCAGCGCTTCCGGACCTGATGTCGCAGGTTGCCACCCCCTCCAGGTTGATGGCAACCACTGCCTCCTCCCAGATCCTCTCCCGTCCTTCCTTGTTGGCGCCTGATGTTCCGAAGAGGGCATCATAATGCCCCAGGACATGCTCCACCAGGACACCAACTTCCTTCTCACTGAAGCTGGTGGCCCTCTGCCTCTCTGGTGATGGTCTCAGATGGCCCCGACATGGCAACCCCCGAGTCAGGCGTGGGTGGGCAACTGGGTCCTGGGGCTGGGCTGTGGAGCGATGGTATCCCAGTCGGGAGTCTTCTGTTCCCACAGGGGTGGACACAGCAAATGGACCCCTGCAGATGGCTGACGTGCAGGCACCAAATAGCAGGGCACATGGGCAGCAGGCAGGCAGCAGCAGATGGCTGTTGGGAGCGTGCTCGGGGCTCTTGGGGGCAGGAAAATGGCCTTTTTGGCAGGAGCGTAGTCTTCCGTGTGTTTTCGCGTGGCCAGCTTGATACGGAGTGATTTGGCACGTGAAAAAAGTGCACGTCAGCGTGAAATCCGAGGAAGGGCCCTGAGCGCATAAGCGCGTAAGTGACGTTACGCGCGCGGGTGTTCCCCACAACCCGGGCGCATTGTGAATCAGCACGTGAGAAAACTGCACGTCACCGTGCTATTGGAGTAAAGGGCCTTGGCGCGTAAGTGACATTGCACGTGTGGGCTGGCTTAAAAGGTACAAGTATCACGCTATTTTCTTGTACGTGTTTTTATGGAGAGCGAGCGGGTGTTTCTTGTACTTCTTGTCGATTCACACGGGATTACTTCACAACGTTTCCAGTTCGTACTCCCTGTTTCCTCAGACTGCGTTCTTTTCTTCTTTTGGCGTGTCTTTTTCATGTTCTTTTTCAAGGCAGACGGTGCGTCGCGCATGTATTTTCCAACTGTGGTTGCCCCCGTGTGTCACGTATCCCTTCAGAGGTCATTGTAGGCTGCGTGTAACACGCGTACGCTTATTTTTGTGTTTCTGGTTGCCACAGCGTAGTGCGGGTTCATTTTTCCACGCACGTGGTCTACTAGGGGTTGCGTGCACGTGTACTTTTGTTTTTGGGGTGCCTGTGCGTTGCGTGACCCGTCATCTTCTCCCAGGGGTCACATACAGCCTTGCTAGAGCACTAGGGTACGAATTCCATCTAGTACCCTACTCCTTTCACCCCAATTGCCCAGGACAATTGTTTCCTGCAACTCCCATACGCACAACAACATCAGTGCCATGGTTGGGAGGCGACCAAGCAGTAAGGGAGGCAAAGGTAGCCGACCTCCAAAAGGTGGGCGTGGAGGGCACGGTAGGGGACGTGGCCAGGATTTGCAGGGTGCCCCTAGAGCCCAGTGTGTGGAGGACCAATCGGGGCCACCTATGCCCCCCCAAATGGTTGTGGGAAATGTAGCTGACACCATCCCAGCTCAGCCCTTGTTGGACCGGCCCATTTTGTCACCTGAACCGGCACAGAATGACTCCCAGGCTGACTTCCAGGTCAGCAAGTCTAATCCACGTGTGGGGGTGAAAGTTGCTGTCACCAGGCCACATGGATCTGGGGCAGCAATGTCATCTGCTGCCCCAAGTAGCCAGGGTGGGGAGGCTGCAGGGGCAGCTGCAGCTCAATCCACCCCAGCTGTGAGTGTCCCAGTCGGAACAGTGTCGGTCCAGGTCCATCACACCGACGTTGGCCCTGCCAACATCACCCTGCAGCCAATGCCTGCACTAAGACCTATGGTCATTGTGCCTTTACAGGCTTCTGGTACCCAGTCCACCTGCACTTCTGCCCCTACTGACCAGAGCGGCGTAAGCCACTCAGGATCCGCACCACCTTCCAAGAAGAAGAAGAAGGGTGCTCTTGCACTACAGGCTGAGACCCCAGAGACGGCTACACACTCCGGCACGTCAAGGAAGCCTAGCTTCAATGACGCCAAACTTGATGCACTTGTGGCCTATGTGTTGGCACATAGCCGCGAAATGTTGGTGACTGCAGGCCGTCAGAGTACGACTGCTCAACGTAGGACCCACTGGCAGACCATCGCGGACCACATTAGTGCCCTTGGATTTGTGAGGCGCACAGCTGATGATTGCTACAAGCGGTGGAATGACTTTAAACGCAGAGCAATGAACAAGCTGGCTTCCAATCATGCCTCTACTCTGGTGACTGGCAGTGGGTCTCCACCAGAGGACGACACACTCACTGAACATGAGTCTGTTGCTGGAACCTTCGTCACAGAGGAACAGATCGAAGGCGGGGGAGACCTACCAGATTATGAGGCATTGTCCAGTGAGTGCCCATGCAAGTGTGTGTAATCCATGTGTATGTTTCTTGGGTGATGTGTAATGATTGAGTGCCAGGTGAGGGTGTGTACTCCTGAGTGGTATGGGTCACCCATGTGCTTCCTCCAAACCATTCACCAGCCTTGGGTTTGGGTATGACTGTATCCCTTCTGACCACAGTAGCCAATTAACGCCTCATTACTGCAGTTGCCCTTGAACTGTCATCTTGCAACAACATTGTTCTGATTTTTCAGTGTTCATTCAGCCTGATTGTTTCAATCCTCCCATTTTTGCAACACATTTTTCTGCCCTAATGCCACATATGTGACATGCTTCTGTCATAGATTACAACCCACATTGGCCAACATTTATTACCTTGTTATGGGAATGATTTGGCCATTCAGGCAGATTGAGTAAGGGCCTGCTCACATTAATTTTTGGGACCTGTTTGAATGTGGAACATGATTGTTGTTTCCTGTCATGTTGAAGTGACCAACCATTGATGTATCCATCTGCCTGCCATCACTGTATTATTGCACACTGGATGTGTTGCAGTGTGTGGCACATGCGTATTTTGTCACACTATTTTGCATTTTTCATCTCATCATGTCCATCTCACATGAATGGGTGACAGTACTCATTCATTGACATATGGCTGTACTTGTCAAATGTACCATGGCTATGCTACGTGCCATCTGTGTGCTGGCATGTGTCATGTATGTGGATTGCCCATGCCACTCACAGGCTAATCTGTGATGCCAGTGCTATCCAGCATGCAGCACATGTGTTGAGTTTCCATCTTGGAGTCCTCAGTGTCTGCTTTTTGCCTCCCCTTCCAACTCATTGACAGTGCATGCATGCCAGGGTTATAGTTGTGTAGGACATGTGTTATTCATGTACTGGATCTCTGCCTTGTCAGGCCTATGTTTGTGCTATGGTGCTCATGCCTGTTTCCATTTGTTGTCTTTCATGTTTTTGCAGGTGATGACGCACTTGATGCTGTTAAGGTGGAGGAGATGGTGCCGACCCAGGAGGAATCTCAGCCACGACCGGGCACCAGTGGAGGACGTGGTGTGGTGGTGGGTGAAAACCCTATCCTCCTGCAGACCATACTGTCCACGGGTGTCTCTGGGTGCACCTCCCCAGACCTCTATGATTCAGGTGCTGAATCGGACAGTGGGACTTTTGTGCTGTCGCAGGTGAGTGTTTCTGGCAGGGATGCTGTTCTGTCCAACCCACCTGCACCGGGGGTAGGCCCCTCTATGGGGATGTCAGTGTTGGTAACTCCGCCTTTGGCGGTTACAGATGCAGGGTCACACTCCACAACATCTGATCCTGTTCCTGGGCCAGCAGATCAGAGGGGGAATGCAGTCCTGCAGCCTCAGGCAGTGCCAGCACAGAAAGGTGCAGATTGCCTTGCCCCAAACAGGTGTGGTGCCCACCGACGCAGTGGCCATACGCCACCAGGCAATACTGTATGGGAAAACTCCATGTACAGTCTAGCAGCACAACAGGGAGCATCGGTTGAAATGATGGCTCAGGAAATGGAGAGGGTGGCCACTTCCATTTCCAATTTCACTCACAAGGTCGAATATTATGTGTGGTGGGAACCTGTACCTCCCATACACCTGGTCATCAGGCATCCCAAAAAGGCTGGTCCTGGGTGTAAAAATTCTGGGCCTGGCTATCCTCCTCCTCCTGCGGTATCCCACGACCACTGCTGCGAGGAATGGTATATTCATCGTAGCGTCTGAGCTTGTTTGTTGTTTGCGCGCACTTTTATGCTGCGCGGGGCCGCGTACGCCTGCTTCCTGCTGGCGTACGTGTTTCCGGATTAGCGCGTCTTTTTGTCGCACGTGTTTCCCCTGTTCGACTCCATGAATATGTGTTGTAGGTGCGCGTGTGGGCGTTCCGCGCATTTACCTCCTGTACTTCCCCCGTAACGCCCACATTTTCATGCGTTGTTCCCCATTCCGCGTGTTGCGCCCCGTGTTCCGCCGACTTTTGTTGTGTGCGCTGCGCTATGTGCACTTTTGCTGTGTGCATAGCGCACGCCGTTTGATGGCGTGTGCGCCCGCATGCGCCACGCATGATTTTAGCACACATCCCAGGATTTACATGCGCACGGACTTCCATTAATCGATGTGCGTGGCTTTCGCACGCTTGCGCAGCGATTTTCGGCGCACATTAATTCCATGAATCGGCCTGACATAGTGAGCTGCATGGGCAGATTTTACAATTTCAAAGACACAAATGTGGCAAATATTGTCACCGTAAATACAAAAACAAAGATAAATACTACACCAAATGCCACTTTGGTTTCCCTAGACCAGTTATAGAAACAGGTGAAGTAAACAACTTCATGTCTTCAGTTCGACATAGTGTTAAAGGTAAATCACCTAAAAACACGTATTACATAAAAAGAAGGGAAGAATCAAAATATATCAATGATTACAATGCAATCATTGCCCTATTATGGAATGCAAACATAGGTGTGCAGTACGTGGCAGACAATTCAACTGCTGTTGCACGATAAGTTACAGCCTACTTAACAAAAGCAGAAAAAATAGAGCTTCAAGACCTCTGCGATGACCTAGCATCATACAAAACATTATCACAGAAATTGTACATCCTAGGCATATAAATGCTCTCTCATAGAGAATGTGGGGCCTATGAAGCAGCAGATCGTTTAACCGGCACTGCTTTGTATGGAAAATCAGACAACATAGTATGGCTCAGTCTTGGTCCTGCAAAATCTAGAAAAAGAGTGCTAAAATCATATGAGGACATAGAAACAATTGCCAGAAATGATCCGAACAGCCAAGACATTCTAAAAAACAATTTACTGGACACATACTATCCAAACAGGAGTACCACTCTGGAAAGCATGTGTCTATACCACATAGCTCAAAACTTTGCATACAAAAATAATGTAAAACCTGATGAAAGCAAACACAGATATAGAGTGACCGATTGTGAAGGGAGCTTAGTGAAACTTAACAAACAAAGCTTAATTAATCATGTGAAATTGTCATTAAAAACTCCTCAACAGAAAGAACTATATTACATGTCTCTGTTACAACTTTTCAAACCATGGAGAAAAGAGGAAGACATACTAGATAATTATGAGTGCTATGAAGATGCAAAGCAAATGAAAACACCATCACCGATGTTAACTTTACGCAGTACAAAACAATGTTACACAATGAGCAGCAACAGGAAGAAGAAATTCAGGCCCAACTAGATAAAGACTCTTCCGACAGTAGTCAACTTTCTGTAACAGGAAGTCAAGAACCATTAGGACAACCACTAATAGCAAATGAGGATGATGTTGCTATGGCAGAAGTAGAAAACACCATGTATCAGTATCAAGAAGATAGAGAGGACTTAACTGTGCAACAAGCAAAACTTAACAATGATCAGCGCACCATTTTTGAAGAGGTAACAAAACAAATTGTGCATGGCGTACAACACGAAAATAAAGAACGTACCTGCCAAAATTACAAACCTATGCTGCTGTACGTCAGTGGTGAAGCTGGATCAGGGAAAACATTCTTAATCAAAATTATCAGCAAGGTCCTTCAACAATTGACAAACAACAAACTGTGAGCTGTTGTAACAGGCCCCACAGGTTTAGCTGCCTACAACATAGGCGGTGTGACTTTACACCGATTACTACAGCTTTCAGTAGAGCATCAAAATAAATTAGACTACTACAAACTTTCTGCAGAAGCTGCAATGGAATTACATAGAGTATTGAAACAAATGAAAATGCTACTAATAGATGAAGTGAGCATGGTCTGCAATCTAATGTTGGCTTTGATTCATCTCAGATTGCAAGAAGTACTTAAAAGTAATAACGAAGAACTCTTTGCAGGGAAACACATTACGTTTTCAGAGATCTTCTACAATTGACACCAGTAAAAGGTGAACCGATTTTCAAAACCTTAGGCCACAAACTCTGCCGGAAAACTGTTGGTAGCATAGGTAATGTTAACCTTTGGCAACATTTCCAATACAGAGAATTAACTGAGAACATGCGGCAATCTGCACATCTCACTTATGCCAACATCTTAAAAAGTATTAGAGTTGGTGTATTATCGCAAGAAGCACAAGCTGTATTGAAAAAGCAGCATATACATGCATGCACTTTATGGCGATAATGCATGTGCAACTGATGTTATGGAACAAATAGCGCACACAAATGTCAATTGTATGGCCTTAATGCCAACTCTTGCAAGCTGTTTCAAATTTAATGAAACAATGTTAAAGAAAGAAATGCAAGCAATAATAGAAATTAGCCCCACAGACAAATTAGACGTACATGGTTTGACAGTACCCATGTGTGAGCAAGCCACAACAAGACTAAATAGTTTAGAAAATTCAATCTCCAACACAGCTGGGTTGGAAAAAGTATTGAAATTATCATTAAATTGTAGAGTAATGCTTAAACGTAACCTTGACGTAGAGCAAGGGCTAGTAAATGGAGCACTGGGCACAGTTGTTGGCTTTCAATCATACCCACGTGATAGCAGCATTCAGTTTGTAAATATTCGCTTTGATAAAGTTTCAGAAGTGAAAAGTATAGGGCGCTAAATGGCTCGATTTTTTCTCTTCAAAGACATGTATGTACGTAGAGAGCAATTTTCTCTAACTCTTGCATATGCAGTTACCATTCATAAATCCCAAGAGAAAGCATTGATAGATATAGGAAAGACAGTGTTTAAGGAAGGCATGAGCTACGTAGCATTATCACGCTTACGTACACTTGACGGTCTACTGCTAATAAACTTTGATTCAAGTAAAGTCAAAGCTGATATTCCTTGCATTCTAGAATACAATAGATTGCGTTCAGTGTACACCCTTCATCTGAAACAATACTGTTACAGATAAAGTGAAACGTGGTAAAAGAAAAGTAAATGAAACAGAAATGCAACAGAATGAAACAGGAAATTCTGCAACAAAAAGAAAAGAAGCTAAAGTTTCATCAATTGCCGCAAACATAGAAGAACCTATTAGGGAATGTAAACCAGGCACGATGGCAAAGAAGCAACAGAAAAACCAAAAAATGCACTCAGATACAGAACTTGCTGGCCCATTTAAATTTACAAATGAAAGTGGGGTAAGTTGCTATGCAAATGTAGCAATGAATATTCTATTTCAATTGCTACCAATTGTTAACAATATTTACCTGCACAGCACAGACCAATAGTGTTTGCAAATGTTAGTGCTGCATAGAAATGCAACAAGCAATCCTGACACCACATACAGTGTTCATGGAGTAAGGCAACAATTGGGCGACTGTGCTGGAATGGTGAGATTCACTATGAACTCACAAGAAGATCCACAAGAATTTCTAATGTACATACTATTAGTATTGGAAAGCGAAAGCAAATCTTCCAAATTTCATACATGTAGAAACATACATGCACTCTCTTTAACAAAGTGATACAGGAAGAAATCCCAAATGAGCGATTTGTGTATATTTCCATACCAAATTGTGAGAGCATTCCATTTCAGCAACTTGTACAAAATGCAAACAATGGCAGATTATGTAGTATTTGCAATTCAGATAATCGCTCTACCTTACTGATACAATCACATAGTGGCTACATAATGCTTATGCTTCTACGTTATAATGCAGATGGCACCAAAAACAACTGCAAACTAACTACATTTACACACAGTCAAGTGTCACTTGGAAAGAAAACCTTTACAACAATAGGAATAATCTACCATGCAGGAGTTACAACCAAGAATCAAAAAATAGGGCTCCTGGTGTAGAAACTATTCTACCCAGGAGGGTTAACTAGGAAAACAAAAGATACAAATGAATAGGTCCAAGGGTGCTAGGCTCAGAACAACGCCTCCACATGTATTATCAAACTCTGCATTGCTAAGGAAGGAATCACTCTTCAATAGTATGTTATAGAGATAAATCTCATTTTTTTTATATTAGAGTTGTGTGCAAAAAGGCATAAATCCAACATTTAGAGAAATTAAGACATCAAAATGGTTTGCTAAAACAGAACGATCAGACAAAAAAATAGAAAGATATTTACAACACACAGTGCCAAAAAAACATTTTTTGGGACAATCTCCAAATTGTGTGTGTGCAACAAACCCGACTCCTATTAGGGTTTGCCAAGAAATTCACATATTACAGTGTACATATTCAAGTCAACATTTGTGGAAAACACATAGAACAATGGTGGGTACACAAAATTATTTTTCTTGCGTAAACAGCATTAATGTGCTGTAATTTTGGGGGGAGTAGTGCGCCTACACCAGGTGTTTCAGCCGTTTCTAGGTGGGCTAGGTGTGCCTCATCTTTAACACGGCCTTCATCAGGACGGAGTTCTGTGTAGATTGACGTCTGTGCTGCAGGGGAAGGAGACTACAGTCAGGGGGGTTGTCTGAGCCAAAATTATCTAGTTTGAGTGAATCATGTGTGGTTGATGTAAAATCAAAAAACACATAGCTTACCTATCGGTTAATAGATTTCACAGGCGCTAAATTTGAGATCTGCTAGCCGCATGGGCTGGTCTCTGTATGATCCTGTTGCAAATGACAGAGAACGAGAGAAGCAAAGGGAGGTTGAAGTTAAACATGTCCCCGTTTAAAAAGGCATAAAAAAAGTTTTTTATTATATGCAGGGAAAAAAGTCTTACCTCTCACTGGAGGTCGAGAAATGCTGATCCAGGGTGGTATCAGTGGGAAAACAGACCCGGCTTGCATAGCTAAAGAATATATATGGCTCAAGGTGAGTGTGGTTACCTAGTAACAACTGTCTCATCTATATAGCAGTAAGTGCAGGGTTTATTTTAAAGTACCTGTGAGGGTTGCAGCATGGGCAGCCTGTCTGCAAAAAAGTACGAGCTGGAGCTCCTCAGGCTGCTGAGTCACAGATGAGACTGCAGGGGCCTGACTGCAAAGCGTTGGTGACGCTGTTGCTAGGTCCCTGTAAGTATTTATATGTCGGCCATCTTGGAATGGCCCTAGGATCGAGTGAGAAACAAAATGATGGATTCTGCTCCATCCGGGGGGCACAAAAAAAGCTCAATCAATTATGGGTATGATTAGAGTCAACGCGTGTCTAGAAAGTTAACTTAGACAATATTGTTGACAAACGGTTGTCAAGGCAACCGTAAACATTGCGGAGTGGCATTGGTTTTTTATACTCTGAAACAACATAGCTAATGGCCCCATGAGTTTGTGATTACCGAAAATACTTCATTTCAATATGTTGTGGCATGGATCACAAAATGTTTATGTCTCTCAGGAATCTCAGCAGAGAAAAACCGTAATTAAGTAAGTGGACAGTTTGTATTGTATTACTAACAGCCCGAGAGGGTGAGAATTAGGGTGTGTCGCCTGGAAACTTAATACATAGTTTCATAATGACAGACAAACATTTGGAATTAACAAAGAAAGTATAGTTTTTCATGTAGGTGATTTCATACATTGATCAAAAAAACACACACTGCCATAATATCTACTGACTTCTGCATTTCATGAAATGAAAAATGATCATAGTGTTAAGATGTTCATAGCTCATACTCAATTGTTGGGCACATGTCATTACAAGAAAGACTTCCATTCAACTGACACATTTAGACCAGCCTGAACGGAGTTAAGTCTGTGGACCCACCGTTGTTCTAATTGGGTCAGCGTTTTGTTCAGATCTCCCCCATGCTTTGCTGGTTTCACTTTTTGGAGGACAAACCATCTTAGATCAGTATCACTATGGTTCTTACTGATAAAATGCTCTACTAGGGGCTTGTCTGCTACCTTGTTCCTGATACAGGAACGATGTTCAGAGATGCGCATTTTGATGGCACGTGTGGTTTTTCCTATGTAGAGGAGTTTGCAAGGGCATTGTATTACATATATGACACCCTTCGTGTTGCAGTTTGTAAAATCTTTCATTTTCCATTTAACTTGTGCATGTTTGAAAGATTTCTTTTGTAGGGTCAAAGGGCATGCCACACATTGACCACATTTGTGATGTCCAACTATCGGAGGTAAATCCCATAGTGTGTTCTGTGTTTGTGGGGGTGGCTCTATGAAGGTGTGTACTAGAGCGTCTCTTAGATTTCTGTTTTTCTTGAAAGCAAAACATGGCACATTGTGCAGGGTGCCGGGGTGTTTCACCAAATGCCAGTTCTTCTTGATGGTTTTCTGGATCAATAGGCTCAAGGGTCCAAAAGTGGTGACACATACCAGTCTTCCCAAATCTTTTTTCGGTTTGTTTCCAAACAGATTTCTCTAGGTGTATGTTTGGCTCTCTTTTTGGCTTGGTTGATGGCCTTTTTTGGATAGCCTCTCTCTGCAAGTCGTTGGGTTAGTCCTTACGCATGTTGATGGAATTTGGCCAGGTCTGAACAATTTCTTCGTATACGCAAAAATTGTCCGTAAGGTAAATTGTATTTTAATCCCATCGGATGATAACTTTGGAAGTGCAACAAAGTGTTGCGGTCCGTGGGTTTTCGAAACAACTCAGTTTTTAGTCGATCCCCGGTCTTGTAGATATGCAGATCCAAGAAATCTATTTGGTGGTGATCCCAATGCATGGTAAAATTAATGTGAGTATTTCTTAAATTGATCCAACTGTGGAACTGTTGTAGTTCCAAAGGTGTCCCCTGCCATATAATAATCACGTCGTCAATGTATCTCTTCCATAATGAGATGTGTCCTAGGAAGGGGTTGTCTGGCGTGAAGACGTGGTTCTTTTCGTAGCGGGCCATATATAGATTGGCAATGTCCGGGGCGAAAGTAGCGCCCATACTCACACCTTTAGTTTGTTTGTAGATTTGGTTCTGAAACAGGAAGAAATTTTCAGACATTGCCAATCTAGTGCACTCAAGGATGAAATTTGTGGGGGTAGAATCTAAGTCTTCTCTGGTGTTCAGGATGTCACGAATGGCTTCTCGACCTTCTTGTTGTGGTATCGATGTATATAGAGCCTCGACATCCATTGTGACAAGGAGGCAATCGGTGGAGAGGATGATGTCGTCAAGGAAGTTAATAGTGTTTGTGGTATCCTTTAGGTAGGAGGGCATTTTGATTACAAAAGGTTTTAGAAAATAGTCTGTGTAAAGGGACAAAGGTTCCAGGAGGGATTCGCACGCCGATACAATCGGTCTACCGGACGGTTTTTCTGAATTTTTATGCATCTTTGGGATGATATAGAAGGCTGGGATGCGTGGGTTGGTTTTGTTCAAGAACATCTTCTCATCTTCACATATCCAACCTTGCGTGATGGCGTGTTGAGTGAGGCTTGCAATTTCGTCTGGAGGACCTTGGTAGGGTTGTGTTCCAAAGGTAGGTAAGCTTCTCGATCGCCCAGTAGTCGTAGGCACTCAATGTTGTAATCAGAGGTATCCCAAACGACTATACCGCCCCCTTTGTCTGCGGGCTTGATTGTGATTGATCTGTCGGTTTCCAAATTTCTCATAGAAATCCTTTCTTCTTTGTCAAGGTTATCGCTGTAGAAGTTGTCTTTTTTAAAACCAGCTAGTATGGTCTTGGTGACTATCTTCTCAAAAGCTATGATATCGATAGGAGTCGAGCCAGGTGGAGGATAGAACTTGGATTGTTCTTTTGAACCTGTGGTGTTGTCTGACTTATTCTGTGGTTGTTGTTGTCCAGTGTCTCTGCACGAAGGTAAGTAAACTTCAAAAAAATGTTTCAAACGTACATTTCTGACGAATTTCCGCAGTTCTAATTCAATCTCAAAAGGTCGTGCCTTTTGGGCAGGGACGAAGGATAAACCCTTGGCGAGGAGCCTTAATTCTGGTGGGGTCATAAAGCGGGTGGATAAGATGAAGACTGGTATCCCTGGTTCTGTCCTTGGTTTTGGTACCACTGGCGCGTTCTCATTCGCTGTCCTGGTTGCGTCGGTCGTCTCCTGGGTCTTCCTCTTTGTCCGCCCCTGGGAAAAAAAGGTTGTGGTTGCTGTTGCGCTGTAGATCCCGGTAGGCTTGAGGTACTTCCACTACCACTGGAGGAGGTCCCTGCGAAATTGACTGATCTATTTCTCCGATTGTAGTTTTGGCTTGCTTGTAAATCTGTGTAGTATGTAGGTCTGAGAAAAGGATAGGTTTTTTCTTCTGAATAGTTCGCTAGGTCTTTTTTGAACTTGTCCACCTTCCTGTCCAGTGTCAGATTTTTGAACTTGGTGATTTCCAACTCCAATTTATCCAGCTTCTCCTTAGCATCCTGAATGGATTTGTCTTCGAGAAACTTTTTTTCCAAATCGATTAATTCAGCGCCTTGTTTTTCACATTCCTCTTTAGCTGTGTCTATAACCAGAATCAACCAATCGCGGCTGCATTTATTTCCAACCCCACTAAAGTTTTTCGTGAATTTAGGGTTATCTGTAAATACCCTGGGGATGTTCCGTACCTGGAGGCCTACGGGTATTATGCCGGCCATCAAGTATTCGAGCATGAACTTGCCATGTAGCTCTGTTCGAATTATTCTTTTTTTCTTTTGATTGAGTATTTCTAATTGGTCCTCAGTCAAACCTCTAGTGAGCAAACCCTCCTCGTTCCGTAGTGTGGAGGTGGTCCCTAGAAGTTGTTTAAAATAGTCATCGGTATACGAGACTACGTTGACGTTATCCATAGATGACAAATGGAAATTTATTTTACTATAGCTAGATTTTGACCTTGTTATGGGTCGGTCGATGCCCACAGCCACGGGCTGTACAGACTAGAATCAAAAAATAGGGCTCCTGGTGTGGAACCTATTCTACCCAGGAGGGTTAACTAGGAAAACAAAAGATACAAATGAATAGGTCCAAGGGTGCTAGGCTCAGAACAACGCCTCCACATGTATTATCAAACTCTGCATTGCTAAGGAAGGAATCACTCTTCAATAGTATGTTATAGAGATAACAATAGAGAAAAATGCTTCTCATTTTTTTATATTAGAGTTGTGTGCAAAAAGGCATAAATCCAACATTTAGAGAAATTTAGACATCAAAATGGTTTGCTAAAACAGAACGATCAGACAAAAAAATAGAAAGATATTTACAACACACAGTGCCAAAAAACATTTTTTGGGACAATCTCCAAATTGTGTGTGTGCAACAAACCCGACTCCTATCAGGGTTTGCCAAGAAATGCACATATTACAGTGTACATATTCAAGTCAACATTTGTGGAAAACACATAGAACAATGGTGGGTACACAAAATTATTTTTCTTGCGTAAACAGCATTAATGTGCTGTAATTTTTGGGGGAGTAGTGCGTCTACACCAGGTGTTTCAGCAGTTTCTTGGTGGGCTAGGTGTGCCTCATCTTTAACACGGCCTTCATCAGGACGGAGTTCTGTGTAGATTGACGTCTGTGCTGCAGGGGAAGGAGACTACAGTCAGGGGGGTTGTCTGAGCCAAAATTATTTAGTTTGAGTGAATCACGTGTGGTTGATGTAAAATCAAAAAACACATAGCTTACCTATGGGTTAATAGATTTCACAGGCGCTAAATTTGAGATCTGCTAGCCGCATGGGCTGGTCTCTGTATGATCCTGTTGCAAATGACAGAGAACGAGAGAAGCAAATGGAGGTTGAAGGTAAACATGTCCCCGTTTAAAAAGGCATAAAAAAAGTTTTTTATTATATGCAGGGAAAAAAGTCTTACCTCTCACTGGAGGTCGAGAAATGCTGATCCAGGGTGGTATCAGTGGAAAAACAGACCCGGCTTGCACAGCTAAAGAATATATATGGCTCAGGGTGAGTGTGGTTACCTAGTAAAAACTGTCTCATATATATAGCAGTAAGTGCAGGGTTTATTTTAAAGTACCTGTGAGGGTTGCAGCATGGGCAGCCTGTCTGCAAAAAAGTACGAGCTGGAGCTCCTCAGGCTGCTGAGTCACAGATGAGACTGCAGGGGCCTGACTGCAAAGCGTTGGTGACGCTGTTGCTAGGTCCCTGTAAGTATTTATATGTCGGCCATCTTGGAATGACCCTAGGATCGAGTGAGAAACAAAATGATGGATTCTGCTCCATCCGGGGGGCACAAAAAAAGCTCAATCAATTATGGGGTTGATTAGTGTCAACGCGTGTCTAAAAAGTTAATTTAGACAATATTGTTGACAAACCGTTGTCATGGCAACCGTAAACATTGCGGAGTGGCATTGGTTTTTTATACTCTGAAACAACATAGCTAATGGCCCCATGAGGTTGTGATTACCGAAAATACTTCATTTCAATATGTTGTGGCATGGATCACAAAATGTTTAGCAATTTTGCTTTCAAGAAAAACAGAAATCTAAGAGACGCTCTAGTACACACCTTCATAGAGCCACCCCCACAAACACAGACCACACTATGGGATTTACCTCCGATAGTTGGACATCACAAATGTGGTCAATGTGTGGCATGCCCTTTGACCCTACAAAAGAAATCTTTCGAACATGCACAAGTTAAATGGAAAATGAAAGATTTTACAAACTGCAACACGAAGGGTGTCATATATGTAGTACAATGCCCTTGCAAACTCCTCTACATAGGAAAAACCACACGTGCCATCAAAATGCGCATCTCTGAACATCGTTCCTGTATCAGGAACAAGGTAGCAGACAAGCCCCTAGTAGAACATTTTATCAGTAAGAACCATAGTGATACCGATCTAAGATGGTTTGTCCTCCCAAAAGTGAAACCAGCAAAGCGTGGGGGGATCTGAACAAAACGCTGACCCAATTAGAACAACGGTGGGTCCACAGACTTAACTCCGTTCAGGCTGGTCTAAATGTGTCAGTTGAATGGAAGTTTTTCTTGTAATGACATGTGCCCAACAATTGAGTATGAGCTATGAACATCTTAACACTATGATCATTTTTCATTTCATGAAATAAATGCAGAAGTCAGTAGACATTATGGCAGTGTGTGTTTTTTTGATCAATGTATGAAATCACCTACATGAAAAACTATACTTTCTTTGTTAATTCCAAATGTTTGTCTGTCATTATGAAACTATGTATTAAGTTTCCAGGCGACACGCCCTAATTCTCACCCTCTCAGGCTGTTAGTAATACAATACAAACTGTCCACTTACTTAATTACGGTTTTTCTCTAATGAGATTCCTGAGACACATAAACATTTTGTGATCCATGCCACAACATATTGAAATGAAGTATTTTCGGTAATCACAACCTCATGGGGCCATTAGCTATGTTGTTTCAGAGTATAAAAAACCGATGCCACTCCGCAATGTTTACGGTTGCCATGACAACCGTTTGTCAACAATATTGTCTAAGTTAACTTTCTAGACACGCGTTGACACTAATCATACCCATAATTGATTGAGCTTTTTTTGTGCCCCTGGATGGAGCAGAATCCATCATTTTGTTTCTCACTCGATCCTAGGGCCATTCCAAGATGGCCGACATATAAATACTTACAGGGACCTAGCAACAGCGTCACCAACGCTTTGCAGTCAGGCCCCTGCAGTCTCATCTGTGACTCAGCAGCCTGAGGAGCTCTAGCTCGTACTTTTTTGCAGACAGGCTGCCCATGCTGCAACCCTCACAGGTACTTTAAAATAAACCCTGCACTTACTGCTATATAGATGAGACAGTTGTTACTAGGTAACCACACTCACCTTGAGCCATATATATTCTTTAGCTGTGCAAGCCGGGTCTGTTTTCCCACTGATACCACCCTGGATCAGCATTTCTCGACCTCCAGTGAGAGGTAAGACTTTTTTCCCTGCATATAATAAAAAACTTTTTTTATGCCTTTTTAAACGGGGACATGTTTAACTTCAACCTCCCTTTGCTTCTCTCGTTCTCTGTCATTTGCAACAGGATCATACAGAGACCAGCCCATGCGGCTAGCAGATCTCAAATTTAGCGCCTGTGAAATCTATTAACCCATAGGTAAGCTATGTGTTTTTTGATTTTACATCAACCACACGTGATTCACTCAAACTAAATAATTTTGGCTCAGACAACCCCCGACTGTAGTCTCCTTCCCCTGCAGCACAGACGTCAATCTACACAGAACTCCGTCCTGATGAAGGCCGTGTTAAAGATGAGGCACACCTAGCCCACCTAGAAACGGCTGAAACACCTGGTGTAGACACACTACTCCCCCCAAAATTACAGCACATTAGTGCTGTTTACGCAAGAAAAATAATTTTGTGTACCCACCATTGTTCTATGTGTTTTCCACAAATGTTGACTTGAATATGTACACTGTAATATGTGGATTTCTTGGCAAACCCTAATAGGAGTCGGGTTTGTTGCACACACACACAATTTGGAGATTGTCCCAAAAAATGTTTTTTTTGGCACTGTGTGTTGTAAATATCTTTCTATTTTTTTGTCTGATCGTTCTGTTTTAGCAAACCATTTTGATGTCTTAATTTCTCTAAATGTTGGATTTATGCCTTTTTGCACACAACTCTAATATAAAAAAATGAGATTTATCTCTATAACATACTATTGAAGAGTGATTCCTTCCTTAGCAATGCAGAGTTTGATAATACATGTGGAGGCGTTGTTCTGAGCCTAGCACCCTTGGAGCTACAACCAATGCAGGTCACTACACTGCATACATTAAAAAGAATTATGGATGGTTTGAATGTAATGATAGCACCATTACTCTAAAGCAGAGGTTGCCAGCTAACCTAACAAATGTGTATTTAATGTTCTTGAAGACAAAATTTACAAAATAATGTGTACTTCAAAATTGTCAACAAAGTATGTGAAAGACTACAAACAGAATACGCCCACATGTATCTAACTACCCAACAGGATGGAAGAATGACACAAATAAATGATTATCACAGATCGTTGGAAACAAATGCACAGGCAGAATACGCCTATACGTATCTAACTGTTGTTAGAAATCGGCAGGAAGGCAACAAAGAAAACATTAATAGGAAAGATGAAGGAAAAAGGATATGTGAACGACACAAATTAATGAGCATCAAAAATCTGTAGGAACAAATGCACAGTTAGAATACGCCTACAGGTATCTAACTGTTGTTAAAAATGGGCAGGAAGGCAACAAACATAACATTGATCAGAAAAATGAAGAAAACACTGAAAGGAAAAAATGAAGTACTTAGTTGCATAAGAAATTAAGGTTTTTTTTTAATCTGACAAGGATTTTTTTCCCCAGACCCAAGGATTAGAAAAGCAAACACAAAAACTGAGCGCAATGCACAGTACACTGGTTTGTAAACTAAATATGAGGGTCTAAAAAAAAAGGTAACTGTCTATTATGCAATGTGATAAATGTGGAAAAACTGCAAACATTAACACACCTTTTTCTTTCATCACAGAAATGGAAAAAGTGATACTTCCGCTGAAAACCAATTAAAAAAAAGTTTATGGATTCTGAACAAAGTAAGGAGTAAGTATATTGGCAGGCATTTTCTACACATGAGAATCTACTCGTCTAATCTATGGTAGTAATATGCTGCAGTGCCTGTAGGCTGGCCTTTCATCTGCGGTGAGTAACCTACACCTACGCCTTACAACCAAGTTTCAAGGAGTACAGTTCCTATCCACAACCATCGCTGCATATGTAAAACATGGTCCTTGTAAATTAGCTGCTTATACATTTACTTTTCGGACCATCGTCTGCAGCCATGAAGTGAAGAAACTAGGGCATCAACACAACAACCACAATCCACCACAACAATATTAACTTTTAACTGCACTGCTTATGACTTCAGTCTTGCATGCATGGGCTTTAGCCATGCACCCAAGACTGCAGGGTCTCCCCACAACCACCTCGGTGATGTGTGGTAGTGGGGGTTATTCTATAGGTGTGTTATCCTTCAGTACCTCTGCCCAGAGGCTTCCCTCCTAGGTGTATGTCTGTAGATTTTACATGGGATTCGTGTGCAGTGTCTTCCAAGTCTAGCACTTACCACTTTGTTTTTGGTTGCATGGCCTTCGACCATTCACCCAAGACTGCACGCACTCCCCACAACTTGCCAATCAAAACGCAACACCACGGGTGTGTTCATGGGTGGCACATGTGGCGGTAGTTGTGGCCAGGGCCTACATTCTTTTAAGTAAGGCCTTTGGCTTTTGGCCGACGGCCATGCATCCAAGATTCTAGGCCCTGGCCACAGCCACCGTAGCATGTGCCCCCCCATGGAGGCGTACTAATGAATATAATGATAACCATTAGAAAAAATAATGCATTCATGGCATGTTGTCAATTTCAATGTTCCCTAACACCACACGTGTCCTTACAAATCTAACAACTCCCCCGTGCACTGCACGGGCTGAAATACTGGCCTTATTGGACCCCTAATTTTCTGTGCGTACAAGGAGGCCACAGGACATACGTCATAAAGTAGGTATAAGTGTACCATTGGGTGCATGGCCTTTGGCCCTGCACCTAAGAGTGCAGAATCTCCCCACAACCACCTCTTTGTTCTTGGGTGCATGGCCTTGTAGGAAGAAATGCACAGTTAGAATACGCCTACAGGTATCTAACTGTTGTTAAAAATGGGCAGGAAGGCAACAAACATAACATTGATCAGAAAAATGAAGAAAACACTGATAGGAAAAAATGAAGTACTTAGTTGCATAAGAAATTAAGGTTTTGTTTAATCCGACAAGGATTTTTTTCCCCAGACCCAAGGATTAGAAAATCCTTCGGCCATGCACCCAACACTGCACGCACTCCCCACAACTTGCCAATGAAAATGCAACACAAGGGGTGTATGCATGGGTGCCACATGCGGCGGTGGTTGTGGCCAGGGCCTACAGTCTTGGAAGTAAGGCCTGGCCACAACCACCGTAGCATGTGCCAACCATGGCAGCGTACTAATGAATATAATAATAGGCATTGGAAACAGTAATGTATTCACAGCATGTAGGCAATTTCAATGTTCCCTAACACCACACATGTCCTTACAAATGTAACAACTCCCCCATGCAGTGCACGGGCTCAAATACTGGCCGGCCTTATTGGACCCCTCCTTTTCTGTGCGTACAAGGAGGCCATAGAACATACGTCATTAAGTAGGTATAAGTGTACTGTGCGTACAAGATGTCCATAAACATTACATCATGATGAGCAACCCCCAGAACACGTGCATTAATCACCCCTATGTTAAGACTGTAGCCCCTGGCCACTACCACCGGAGCATGTGCCACCCAAGGCGGCGCACTAATGAATATAATAATAGCCATTGGGAAAAATAATGCGTTCATGGCATGTTGTCAATTTCGATGTTGCCTACCTATACCCGTGTGCTTTCAAGAGTTACAAATTTCCTGTCCACTACATGGACTGAAGTGTTACAAATGTCCTGCCCACTACATGGACTGAAGTGCTATCGTTATTACCCCCCACATTTACTGTACGTACAAGGTGTCCATAGAAAGTACATCATGACGGCCGAAGAACAAATGCATAGATCACCCATTTCTTACTGTGTGAACCTTTCCCAATGCTCTGTGACACAGCAAAATAGGGTAATGAAAAAAGCATGTGTACGCTGATTGTTGCTCCGCTTTCCGCGGATCCAAGATGTCGGGCGCATCCAAACCATCTGACGCAGAACACGTCTCGCAGCAGCCAATGGGCAGAGACTTTGCGTGTACGCGGTCATGACAGCAGCCCCTTACCCAATCGGTTTCTTGTTCGTCGACCGAACAGGGAAGTGTGACCGCGGAGCGAACATAGATATCACTAATTATTTCAGACCTACTTTTTCATAATTATAAATAAACGTACTGCATGTATGGTCACAAAATTTACAAAAGCACGCTTTCTGGATCAAGCCCCTGTACCTGCCGCAGATTTCGTCAAAATCCGTCCAGCGGTTTCACCTGTAGCCATGTGCAAAGTTTTCCCCCATTCAGTCTATGGGAAAAAAAGATGTTTGGGACCCCCTATAACTCCGCTCCCCCTGGATGAATTCTCACCAAACTTTACAAAAAAATTCAGAGTGGCCCATATACATTTTTCCCAAAGTTTGGTGAGGATTCGTCCAGGGGGAGCGGAGTTATAAGACGCCCATATAGTGCTCTTCCTATGGAAACAGCAACTTAACCATAACTACATGCAATATATATATATATATATATATATATATATATATATATATGCCAAGAAGAACAAGTTACTTCCTTCTAACCTGGTAACGTTCTTTCGATTGGATGTTCCTCCAAAGTATTCCTCATCTTGGATGTATTCCATCCAGCTTTGCTGCTCTTCGGAATTTTTTTTGGCAGAGGGCGCCGTGCATCGATGTCGTCGAGTCGATGGTCCCTCGAAGGCCTCCGTCGAGGGTGACGTCATTGGGTGTATAAGTAGCATGCGCGGCGCCCGTTGGCCTCAGTTCTGTTTTTCCCCTCTTTTGTATCTGTGATCTTGTACTGTTTTTGTAGATTGTGCCGGCAGACAGGTATCAGCCTTGCGAGATCTGAGATGACAATAACCCGGAAATAATCTACAGAGGGGTAGGTTGGGAGGGCGATGAGGAATACGTTGGAGGAACATCCAATCGAAAGAACGTTACCAGGTAAGAAGTAACTTGTTCTTCGAGTGGATTGTGTCCTCCAACGTATTTCTCATCTTAGATAGGCTCCCAAAGCAGTATTTTGCATAGTTCCTCTGGAGGAGGGGTCAGATTATTTTTTAATGCCTTTAGATGACAGAATAAAGCACTGCTTTTCCAAAAGTTAACTCCCTAGACTGGGAAGCATCCAGGTTATAGAATTTTGAGAAGGTGTGAAGCGAATACCAAGTTGCTGCTTCGCAAATGGACCTTATAGGGACACCTCTTTGAAGGGCCGTGGAAGAGGCTATGCCTCTGGTGGAATGAGCTCTTAACCCTTCTGGTGGGTCTTTTTGTGCTAGTCTGTAGCATTCTGAAATGCAAAGCACGATCCAGCGTGAAATAGTTTGTTTTGTTACTGACTGACCCAGTTTTCTTCCAGTATAGCCTATAAACAACTGGTTGTCCACTCTAAGTCTAGAAACCCTAGAGATGTAAAAGCTTAAAGCTCTTTTAGGGTCCAGTCTGTGTAGTCTTTCTTCCTCCTTAGAAGGATGAGGTGGAGGATAGAATGAAGGTAAAACAATTTTCTGATTTAAATGAAAATCAGATATTACAGTCGGTAAAAATGATGGTTTAACCCTAAACACAACTCTGTTCTTATGGAACACAGTATAGGGTGGCCCAGAAGATAGTGCCTGCAATTCGCTCACTCTTCTTGCTGATGTTAGAGCAACTAAAAAGGCTGTTTTCCATGTTAATAATCTTAATAGACACGTGTGCATAGGCTCAAAAGGGGCACACATTAACAATTTTAATACCAAATTTAGATCCCAAATCGGTACTTGAAAAGGGTGAGGAGGAAACACATTAGCGAGACCTTTTATGAATTGTGTTATCAAAGAATTTTGAAGTAGGAGCATTCTTCCGATGAGCGCTTGAAGATGGAAAGCGCCGCAAGGTAACCTTTTATTGTTCCGATATTCAGACCTTTATGTGCTAGGGTCAGAAGGAAAGATAATACTTCCGGAATAGAACATAGAAAAGGATCGACATTCTTTTCTCTGCACCAGTTCAAAACGTTTTCCAACGGCAACAATAGAGAGACTTTGTTGCTGGCCTTCTTGCCGAAAGTAACACCTCCATAACGTCATCTGGAAGGTTCCAATCCCTGTATCTCAGCCTTTCAGATACCAAGCATGAAGGTTGAGCGTTTTGACCTCTGGATGGAGAACCTGACCTTCCATTTGAGAAAGAAGGTTCTCTCTCTGAGGAAGACGTACTGGAGGACAGATGGACATGTCTAGAAGGTCCGGGTACCACGTTCTCCTGGCCCAATCCGGGGCAATTAGGATCATGCGGCTCCGAAACCTTCTCAGCCTCCTGATGACCTGAGGAATGACGGGAATCGGAGGGAACGCGTACAATAGTGGGAAATTCCACTCCACCACGAACGCGTCCTCTAGGGCTCCTCTCGGGGGAAATTCCCTTGAGCAATACCTTTCGCATTTTCGGTTGATTCCGGTTGCAAACAGGTCTACTTGAGGGGTTCCCCAAAGGGCGAAGATCTCTTGAACGACTTCCTGAGCCAGTTCCCATTCGTGGGATACCGTGCTCTGCCTGCTCAGAGCATCTGCCGTCATATTCTCTTCCCCGGCTAGATGAATTGCCGTTAAAGAGATTCCCTCCTGAATCGCCCAATACCAGAGCTGCATTGCCTCCTCTTTTGTTTAGGTAGTGCATGGCCACTGTGTTGTCCTTCATTATCAGGACATTCTTTCCCCTGACAGATGGCAGGAAGGCCTTCAGCGCTAGTCTGATTGCCCTCAGCTCTAAAAGGTTGATATGTAGTTTGGACTCCGATGGAGACCAACGACCGCTGATTGTCAAATCGTTGGCATGAGCTCCCCGCCCCAGGAGTGAGGCGTCCGTCACTACTGTGATCTCCGGCCATGGTTGCCAAAAGGGTTCTCCTTTTAGAATGTTCTCTGTACAGGTCCACCATAAAAGGTCTTGTCTGACCTTGTTCGGAATCTGAAGAAGATCTGTCATTTGACCCGAGAACTGGGACCATGAGTCTTTAGGGCCCATTGAAGGGATCTCATCCTCAAGCGTGCCTCTGGCACCAGAAAAATGCAGGATGCCATGAGGCCGAGCAACCTTAAAAAGTCGTAAGCCTGGAGATTTTGGGCATTTTGGAATTTGGAAACCATCTGAAGAATGTCTTGAGCCCTCGACTTGGGAGGCGAGCTCTTTCCCAAGGACTTGTCTAATACAGCTCCTATGTACTGAAGCTGTTGGGAAGGTGTCATCTGTGACTTCTTGAAATTGAGTGAGAAGCCCAGTTTGTGGAGGAAGTGGCAGGTGACTTTCAGATGATCCAGTGCTTGCTCGGCAGAGCGCGCTCTGATCAAACAATCGTCCAGGTAGGGGTAGACATGAATCCCCTCTCTCTTGAGATGCGCTGCCACCACTGCCATTAACTTGGTGAAGACCCTCGGGGCGGAGGTCAACCCGAATGGTAGGACTCTAAACTGGTAGTGTGAGTCGCCAACTACGAACCTCAGGTATTTTCTGTGTTTGAGATGAATCGGCACATGAAAATAAGCATCCTGGAGGTCCAATGACACCAACCAGTCCTGGAGTTGAAGGGCCTGAAGGATCTGAGAAAGGGTAACCATCTTGAACTTGTCCTTCCTGAGGAACTTGTTCAAGTTTCTTACGTCCAAGATGGGTCTCAGTCCTCTGTCCTTTTTGGGGATAAAAAAATACGGGGCGTACCAACCCTTGTTCCTCTCCGCTGCAGGTACTGGTTCTATAGCACCTTTCTCCAGCAGGGTTAGAACTTCCTGTTGTAGGAGCGGGTTTGAAAGTTTCAACGGGTGTCTCCCTGGTGGATTGCTTTGAGGTTGCTTTAGAAAAGGAAGGCAATAGCCTTGGGCTATTATTTCTAGAGCCCAAACATCTGAAGTAATGGCTCGCCATTCTTGCAGATGCTGCGACAGCCTGCCTCCTACAGATGTTTTGTGGTGCAAGTCCTCAAAGTGGTTTTGTGGAGGATGTTGCAGCTGCTGATGGCAAAGAGGCTGCAGCTGGAGCTGGCTTAGCACGTTTTCCTCGTCCACCACGAGTGGCCTTACTTTGGCCCCTTTGACTGGCCATTCCTCTCGTCTTCCCGTATGAGGTGTAATAACGATAGGATCGTCCCCTCCATGATTGCCCTTGCGCACGAAAAGGCTGAGGTTGCCTAATAGCAGCTCCTAAGGATTTTGCCGCTGCTTTTGAGGTCTGCAACCTCTCAAGGCTCTCGTCAGCCTTGTTGCCAAAAAGGTTAGATCCGTCAAAAGGCATGTTCAGGAGGCGGCTCTGTACGTCCGGTGCAAAACCCGACATCCGTAACCACGCAAACCTGCGCATTACGGTGCTAGTGCCCATGGACCTGCTTACACTATCCGCAGTGTCCAATCCAGATTGAAGGGATTTCTGCATGGCCACCTTTCCATCTCTAACGATGGCTAGGAAACCTTCCCTTTCTTTCCCTTCTGGTATGTGCTCCGCCGCCATTGCAATGCACTCCCATAGAGTGTACGAAAATTTTGCCAAAGCACATGTGGAGTTGGCAGATTTTAATGCCATGCTCCCGGCTGAAAATACCTTCCGTGCCCAACCATCCACACACTTATCGTCCATGTCTGGAGGGATAGACGGGTACACAAGTTTGTTGGAAGCTGTGGCTGCCTGTATGACCAAACTCTCGGGAGTTGGATGTTTTGACAGATAGCCGGGGTCGCTACTGGCTGGGCGGTATTTTGATGCAAGGGATTTATTTACCGGAGGAATAGAATCCGGAGTTTCCCAATTCTTGGCCTGTTTTGTAAGGCTACATGAAAAGGTAGTACTGGGTCTTCAGTGGGACCATGGTCCAATATGTCTGTTAAATCATCCTGGACGAATTGGGCTGGTGGTCTAGCCCATCCCAAGTAATCTACCACCTTGGTCATTAACTGACGGTAAGATGGACTGGCATGCTCTCCTGGATCTGGTCTACCGAAATCATTCTCAGGAGAGGTGTCAATGCCACTTGCATTGTGCAAAGACTCCACCAAATCCCTCATTCTGCTTTCCTCTGAGATCAAGCATTCTGGGACATTTGGGGTGCCATACTCCAATCCAAAAGGTACATTTTCCTCCTCGGATCTCTCCTGTTCCTCAAAAATTGAGGTCAAGGATTTGAAAAACTCCTTTCTAGGGAGAGGCTTGAAATCCTTCTCTGGGAGAGGAGGAGGAAGAGGTATAGTACCAGGCTCTGAAGGAATTACATGTTTTTTTTACTTTTTCCTTCTCTTTTTCTGGCTGCCCTGGCTTGGTTGGAGCCTTTGGCGCCAAGGGTTTCGGCGTCGACGTCGATAAAGGCATCGACGGCGTCAATGACATTGTGGTCGTCGAGAGGGTCTGCTTCGAGGGGGTCGAGGTGGCCTTCGACAGTTTCTCCTTCGAGGTGTGAAAGGTCTCGGACGGCGTCAGTGACCTCGAGCGGTCAACTCGACTCGAGCGTTTTTCGCTCGGCGTCCTGGAAGGTTCCCTATCCTTCCTTTTACGCTCAACCGGGCTTGAGGGCACGCGAGTGTCGGCGCGATGACGCTCCCGGTCGGCTTCCGAAGAAGGCGCGGACCGAGGCTTCGCTTTCTCAAACACCTCCATCATTTTGACCCTAAATGCTTCACACTCTTCGGAAGACGAATGTTTTGTGGGGCATTTCATTTTCGGAGACTCGTCTGATGACGAGGTGGAGGGAGATCTATGGCGTTGTTTCTTCGACTTTTTCGACGAAGACGACGAGCAATGAGAATCAGTTCGAGATCTGGATCTATGCTTTTCGCGTCGAGGAGATTTTTTCCCATGTGGTCTCGACTCGACGCTAGAGGCTTTCCGATCCTTCCGACCTACCTGTAACTTTCCTCTCCTGTCTTGCAAGGCCTTTCCCATCATTGCCTGACACTTCGAACAGGCCTCCATGTCGTGGCCTTCCCCGAGACACCACAAACACTTGCGGTGCGGGTCCGTGATCAACATTTTTGAGCCGCACGACTTGCATTTCTTAAAATCAGATCTCGGGGTCGTGGTCGGCGTCGATGACGAGGACATAATTACTTCTCGTAATATTATATTTCCTGACAGAACTCGAGGCGTGCCGAATGTCCAAAGCAACGTACTGCAGAAAAACGAAACTGAGGCCAATGGCGCCGCGCGTGTTACTCATACACGCGATGGCGTCACCCTCGACGGAGGCCTTCGAGGGACCATCAACTCGATGACATCGACGCACGGCGCCCTCTGCCGAAAAAATTTCCGAAGAGCAGCAAAGCTGGATGGAATACATCTAAGATGAGGAATACGTTGGAGGACACAATCTACTTGAAAGTTATGGTGGGTTTCACCTGAAATGTGAAAGTAGGAAAAGTCCATTTGAGCCAGGTCGCACATTCCACAACGCCACCTAGTAGCCATCGCTGGAAGTTCACATCCAGTTCTGAGCCACAACAGCAAGGCAATGTGGGTATGCAAATTAGCTCAAATGCAAACATTTTTCTCCAGGGAATTGTCCAAGAGGACAGTGCTACTTTATACATAGCTTAATCAACCCAAGGCAGACATTTGCAAGGCTGCCAGGACAACTACATGTGAAGTGTTGTGTAATGTGTGACTTGAACTTTCCTACTTTTCACATTTAGCTCCTACGCTCACGCCGACACCTCCAGGTTGGTGGGGCTTGTCCTGCTCTGCGAGCGCGGGAGCTATTGCTAGCCATGTTGACTCTGCATACAGGTTTTGGGCCTTGAGGTAGTGATCTCTGCCATCGAGAATGTGGGGCGGGTGCAGGAGCTCAGTCCTTGTTAAAGGACTGTGGCTTGTAGCTTGTTCTTATCTTTACCTTTCCTACGTAGCAACATTGTCACCCAGCGAGGCTCAGTGTGCTTGTATGCATGTTGAGTGATTTGTAGAGTGAGTTCGACTCCCCAACTCTATTAGTGTATTGTTCAAATAAACAGCACTTTGGCAAGCTCACTGATCTTTTCCTTTAATGGAGGTCAATCATCTCAAAAAATCAAATAGCCAACATCATATTCTGATTACAAGTATTGCTGTCTTGGTGTTGCTGGGTAGGAATAATTTTTATGTTCAACTTTACTCCTAGTTGCTGCCATTCCGGTTAAAATAGGAAAGCCTTTTACATTCACACTTCCGCTTCCTATTATCGGAATCATGCCTATTACCAGGCATGCCTCTTGAGGCTGATGGCCCTTCCCCATCTCCTCGGCTGCTAAAACTATCACCCAACACCTTATGAAATCTATAGACGCCCCAAAGAAGAAAGAGGTGTCCGACCAAAGCCGGACCTCTAAATGGCTGGGTACATCGCTAGCAAATATAGATGAATTAATAAGCAGAAACAGACGCCCCCTCCGCCCCTCACCCCAAAGATGGAATCTATGGCAGATGTTAAGACAAATCATTTTGTGGAGGTTGCAACTAATTATCCATCTATGCAAGAAGAATCTAGTGCCCAAAATAGGACACTCCATAAAATGGAGCCAGCATTAAAGAGATGAACTGGATTAACTGAAGGTATTAGTGCTCCAGTGGTGGGTAATAACTTCTTCCATATCCCCACACAGTCTGAGCTACCAGACCTCTTACCCTCGATCTTTGACAGAAGTGAGTTAAGGATTCAACCCTTGTAGTACAAGTGCCAGTGAGAGGTAGAAGAAAGAAGGAAGTCCCGAAGCTGGGGTACTGCACCAGTAAAGCTTACTCCCTACCAGCCAAGGTTAGTTTGCATGAGTATATCTTGGGAACCAGACTCATTTTAAGAACCACAAAGCAGACTATAGAACTCATCTGATTACATCATTTGACAACCAAACAAAGGTCAAGTCCTTGGCCGACGCCATTGTTAGGAAAGATTTCTATTTATGTGTAATTTTCCCTCCAGTTGTGAACCCCCCAACGTTTTGCTTTTGTCTGACCATCCTAGCCTGGCTTTTACTGGAGCCCAGCCTTCTGCTTTACTCTGCTGGGCTTTTGCTCTTCTTTTTAAGGGGAAACTGACATGCCCTTCAGACTGTCAGTACTGGGAGACTTTGTTTCCCTTAGTCCTTCCCTTGGTTATCATTTCTTGGTAACCTTTTATCAGTGCACAATGTACCTTCCAGTAGTGCGCTTGGGTCTCTTTTTTTATTTTTAAGGGCCTAGACACCCTCAAAGGATTTTTGGTGAATGTACAAGTGTGCCCAAGACCCCAAGACAGAGCTGGTGGCAGTAGTTACTTTTAAAGCATTTTTGACTCTTTTCAATGGTCCATCCTTGTTTACTGCGTTTGGCCCAGGACAGTGGCCAGTGCCTAAAATGGCCATGCCACGAAGTCTTTTGTTCTGTCCTTTTGGCCATTTTGCCCCTTAGCCTTCCCCAGGTCGAGCCGACCGGGGAAATTCCTTATTTGGTCATGCCAGCCCCCGCGAAGCCAGAGGCTTTCGTGGGCTTCTGCATGCCTTGTGTGTATGCGCCCAGGATGTGGGTTGGACCTCTCTAGTTCCATTACACATCCTGGGTGCCAGGATTTCTGGTGTGCTGGGATGACTGGGACCACTGTGGTCCGTGATTGGTCCACGTCTGGGATGGTTGAATGTGAGCAGATCTTCCATTGGTTGCCCTTCGTTTTGGCACGAAGCAAACTTTGGATAAGAGAAGGCCCTCTAAACCCATTCCAGGTTGATCTTCTGAGTTCTCACCGAACTTAGTAAAGGAGCCAAGTATCCTGAACCGAAGAAACTAATCTGTGTAACACCTGTAGACCTGCTGGAAGGTTTGACACCCTGACCCCACTGTTGTCCCGTCAGAGCCCCTGTTTCTAACTGACCATAGAAGGCCTGCAAGGGCGCTTCGACCCTTTGGTATAGTGGGACCAACTACTCTCGGCACCTCCTGCTTAACCTGCAAACGAGCCCCTTCGAAAGTGTTCCTGGACCATCCAGTGAACTGACCAGCTTATACAGGACCTTTGCTTTGGAATCGCTGCCGTCTCGAGTTTTGGCTTGAGATTTAAGTAACCGTAAGCTCTTAGTAGAAGGCACTCTCCCGTCGACTTTCGTACACCTAGCATTCCTAGGTCTGAAATTAGGAGAGTGTGCCCGAACACGAGCCTACACGGTACCCATGTTGCCCTGCTCTGGTGACGAGCTTCGTGGGTGCATTGCTGCTGTGCCCGCCTGTGCCCCAAGATGACCTGCAGTGGAACTGGCCCGATTCCTTCCCCAGAAGCGGAGAAAAGGCCACTGTCCTGCCACAGACTGAGGTCCCGGAACTCAGCTCCTGAAACCTGGAGAGATGCTCAACTGCTGGACTCCAACTGGCGAGCGAACTGGACTAGACTGCCGAAATTTGGTCTGGACTGCGTCAAGGGTCGGTGAGTACTTGCAACACTTAACGGTGGCCCCAGGTGCATCCATAGACTTTTACGCACGAGTGTCCCCAAGGGCCACTCACCTTTGTTAGGGTAGCCTGAGCTACCATCCTATTTCTGATTCCTGGAAATCGCTCTGCCCTCTTATAGAGACCCTCCTCAAATAGTGGAACTCTATTCTTCATTGCCTCACTCCTTTTCTGAGACACTATAGCTCCTTGAAGAGACCCCTTTTGTACTTTAACGCATGACCGAGTGCTGCCACGCTAAATATACTTTTCAGCACAAGGCTCCACGCTTTGTAGGGATTACACCGTCTATTAGTTGGGGTTGTGATTCCTGAAGAACCGCCTAAAGTATATTTGCACTGTCTGAACCTCTTCTGTTACAGGTAGTGGCTCCATACTTGCTTAATATTGCTTTAGGATAATAGTTGATGCATAAATTTCACTAGTATAAGGTTGTGTTAGATTTGTTAGTAATTACTGTGGTTTCATCTTGTGTTTTACTTAAAAGGCCATTAATAAATGTATATGTATTTTTGATGTATACACCTGACAGTGTAATTTGTGGTGTTGTTTACTGTGTGAGCTCATTGTGGGCCTTCCATCACCCTCAGCCTTCCTGAGACCTATTCTTGACTACCTACAATGCTACCTTGATTGGTCTGGCTTGTCCAGATGGTTACCCTGTTCCAAGAAACTAGGCTGGCCTTCTGAGCCTCTGCCCACCAGATCAGAGTTCAGAAATCCATCTTAACAGCTATCATGCCTGAAATGCATCTTGTGGGACCTGCTACCCTAACTTCAGAGAAACACTCTCCCTCCTACAGAGCCTTGCTGATATTAGTAGAATAGCAGAAACTTAAAACTGGGGAATTAAATAAAGGTGTGTAAATGAGATATTATTAAGGGCAACCCAAATCAAAAGGTTTTATTCAAAAGTCAGATCCCAAACCTCATTGGTCAGTCCCAGACTACAGTAACTAGCATTCTTGCAAACATATAAGCTACCATAGCTCATATTTCAAACAAAGTTATTAGTGACTTAAAATCCATAGCTCTTCAAAATGAGGCTACATTCAGTGTTTTCCACCCTAGTCCAGTGTGTAACATCAAATAGGCTGACAATAGAAGGATATAGTCTCACTCTGTAACTTGGACAATGTGTTGGGTCGGTGTAACAAGATTCTTAAACGCCACTAGGGAAATGGCTAATCTTGCACCAAATAAGGGCACCATTGTTATTACCTTGGAAGGATCTTCAGAACAAGATTCCTGTATGGCTGAGAGGAAAAGTTGTTGCATCCACCATCTTAAAGGAAGACTTGAAATATTTAAGAAGTATCTATATTCCCGAATGCATCTCGAAAGACTGTCGGAGGAGTAATCTACCAGACTTTCTTCGGAAAACCAAAACACTACAGTCCTTGTACTCCCAAATGAAAATTGTTCTAGGTTTTTCATTAATCACTATTCATCTTTTATTTAGGTTTACTCTTGGCTCCTATATAAGTTCTATTTTACTTCTGTACATTCTTACGATTGAAAGTTGAAAATAATTCTTCAATCATGTGGTTTCTCTATGTTTTTACTGTTAAACTTTATATGTCCGAGTGGTTACTGGGTGGTGAGATAACAGTTTGGGGTGTATACGCTACATAAATAAATAAATATACTACTTTGCCATCTTACCTTAGAGACACCAAAGATTTTCTCAGCCGTATAGAAGGAATACCCTGGGAATCCACTTATTTATTAACAACACTTGATGTAGTCTCTCTCTACATCTATATTTAGGAGCGATATTGGTCGGTAGGAGGAGCATTCCGTCGGGTCTTTTCCCTCCTTAGGTAACACCACTATTATAGCCCCCATCATGGTTTCTGGCAGGATTCCCCCCTCTAGTATCGCATTAAACACCCTCACTAAGTGCGGAGCCAAGGTGGAGCGAAACCGCTTATAAAAATACACAGTGAAACCATCCTCGCCAGGAAATGTCCCCACTTTCATCCCCCTAATCACTTTGCTCTACCTCCTCCTCTATCACTGGTCCCTCCATACCCTTCCGCCATCTCCCTTGTCAGGGCTGGTACCTGAATGGAGTTCAGAAAACCCTCAATCTGGGCGTCATCCCCTCCATAGTCAAGCAAATATAATTTTTCATAGTATCGACGAAAGGCCCTACCTATGTTTGGGGTATCATAACCCAACGTCCTCCGTTCATTTCTCACCGCCTCACCATCCTACTTCTCTGGTCCTCCCTCAACTTCCAGGCTAAAATCCTATCTGGTCTATCCCCCTTCTCATAATATTTTTGCTTTATCAGCTGTAGACTCCTCTCTGTTTTGTGTAGCAGGAGGTCCTTCAACTGGAGCCTCTAGTCTTCCAGGGTGGCCACCCGCTCCTGCTCTAGTGGCTCATCTGAGGGTCCCCCGGCTGGAGTTGGGCTATTTTCCCTCTCAGATACCCCTCCTGGGCTTCCCTCTCCCTTTTTTTTTTGGGCTCCGATTTTTATGAAGACTCCTCGTATGGTTGCCTTGAAGGCATCCCATAGTATGTGCGTGCCAACCTCACCATTGTCGTTTAATTCAAAATATTCCACTGTGGCATCTAAAACCTCCTGTGCAAGGGCGTCATCCTTCAGCAGGGAGTCATTACATTTCCAACGCCCTCTGTGGTCACCACACCATCCCTCCGCTATGGTGACACGAACCATGTCATGGTCGGACCAGTGGACGGGGTCGACCCTGTGACCCATGACGTGCGGGCGCAGGGGCTCATCAACTAGGATGTAATCTATTCTTGAATACGATTCATATATTGCGGAATAGTATGTGAATGAAGGATCTCCAGTCCTGGGGCTCTGGATTGAGTCCACCAGGCCCAGTTCGGCATTGACCTTCTGGAATTTTCGTGCCATGGCTTCGTCCTGATTGTCCTGAGGGCCCATACGTTTCCTATCAGCGGCTGAGTCCAGGACCATGTCAAATCTCCCCCCCACCACCACCGTGCCTTGAACAAATAGCTTTAGCCTATCCCTCATCTCTTCCCAGAATTGTGCTTGGCCTTCATTTGGGCTGTACACCACAGCAAGAGTTAGTGGGGAGCCCTACATGGTACCCCTCACCAGCAAATATCGGCCCTCTGGATCCTTCAACATGGCCTCCTTGTCGAAGCCCACATCCCTTGCCATTAAGATGGCCACCCCCCTTTGTTTTGTCTTGTGCGATGCACAGAATACCTCTCTGGTCCCTCCCCCCCGCAATTCTGGTTCCCTCCCCCGTGCCCAGTGTGTCTCTTGAAGAAAAAGTAAGTCAAGTTTAGCCCTTCTGAATTCTCTACAGACCAAGGACCTCTTGGTAGGGGTGTTCAGACCCCGCACGTTAAGGGACCCCACTCCCAGGGCAGGCAGACTTTCAGCCATTATCTAGGTTTCCCTTTCTCTCGGTCAGCTTCCTCAAAGCACCTTCCCCCACCAGCTCTCCTTGTCTTTTACTGTACTCCCTCTCACCCCTCCTCCCTCCCCCCTGGGTGGGCCTTAAACTTTTTCCCAACCCCAAATTTAACAGCCCCAACTTTCCCCTTTCCCCCCTGCCCCCTCCCCGGCGTCCAGCCAAATAGTTCAACCATTGCTGGCACTTGGCCGGACCACCAGCTTGCCCACCTCTGCTAGGCTATCATTGAAATGTTCTCCTCATTGAGCCTCCCCCCCTAACGTGACACCCCCTCGGTATTCCCCTTATACTTTCTGTTCAGGGGGACCTTGTTTTTTGATTGGACCCCAAGATCTTCAACACCCACTCCATTATAGGTCAGGGTGGCCCGCTCCTCCTCCTTCCGGGTCATTCCGCTCTCTGTCCTTCGTCGGTAAAGGTGTGTTCAGTTTTTAAAATTTTCTTGAGCTTGTCTTCCTTCTCCTGTCTCCCAGTGACCTGAGTCCAATTGCTCCTTTCACTGTCATCCCTGTAGGTACCCTCTGGCGGATCAGTTCCGTCACATAGTCCTGGATAGCTCCCCTTATGTCGTCCTGTTACCAGAGTCGTTCGCTGACCCATATATTCAAATGAAAGGGAGAAGGGGTAGCCCCATCTGTAGCGCACTCCCTTCTCCTTCAGCAGCTGCGTTAGGGGGCGGCACATTCTGCGTTTGGCCAGTGTATACGTTGAGAGATCTTGAAAAATTGACACCAGCGCGTTGTTGTATGTGATCTCCCGAGCCTTCCTGACCTCCTCCAGCACCTTCGCCCTTTCCGTGTAGTAATGGAACCGGACCAAGATGGACCGGGGGCCCCCTGCTCTGCCCCCCCGCTCTGTGCACACGGTCGAACGTTAGTTCTGTTGTTATCCCATCCACAAAGAGGAGGTTGATAATTTCTCTCACCACCCGTACTATATCTCTCTCCGTTTCTCCCTCCGTCTCCGGGACCCCAAAAATTCTGAGGTTATTCCTCCTTTCCCTGTTCTCAAAATCGTCCATTTGCCTGGCCCTCTCCTCATCCCTCGTCTCCAGGGCCGTCAGCCTCATGCCTATTTGTACCTCTTGGGTCGCAGATGACGATTGGTTAGTTTCTAGCTGAAACAGCCTGTCCTCAACCTTGTCCACCCTTTGATCCATTTTTTCCATTTTTTGGGCAATGTCCGATCTCATGTCCCTAATTTCTTGCAGGACTGAGGCGAAGTCCCTTTCCATTGCTGTGGTGGACTGCGACGAGGTCTCTGACTGGGCCATTCCACGGTCTCGGTCCAGGCCGTTGCTATTGCTTCTTACCTCCTGATAGCGGTATTCTTGAAGGGCTTTCTGCCAGCTCATCTGGGCTCCCCATGTACCCCACCGTAGGATCTGCCGCCATCCAGGGGAGTTCAGGGCGTCCTCCCCAGGCCCTGCTTTATGTTCTTTCGACGGTTCTAGCCGATGGACTACAAGGGAGGGGTCTGCGTGGGGGTTTGCCCCCTTTATTATCTTTTCCGGCTTGGCTGATTCACCTCTGGGTGGGCACACGCCCCACCAACATCAGGCGGGGGCCTCTCACCCTGTCTGTTCTACCTGAATCGTTCTAGACCCTCTTTACACTCCCGAGGAGAGGTGGTGTGATCAATGGGGTCCGTGGAGACGGTATCATTTGGTGTTCACTCCAGGGGGGGATCCAACGGTCGGGCTTCCCAGTCCTCTCCGGAAGTCAAAGCACCCCACTCGGTTGCTATTGGGCGGGCACACGCCCTGGGCTCGGGTCCAGGGGCCACCACCTACGTGGAGCCTGGTCACGCCACAGGCCTCTACCAGGAAGTGGGTTTGCACCCCTTGCTTTTGATCCATCCTTATTAGTGAAAGTCCTTGATTTTGGGTGCCACCTGGGGTGGGATCTCGCTGTCAGGACGATGTTGGATCTTCAGATGCAATCCGAGTGTAGGCATGATCTTTGTTGGTGTGGGAGCCCTTTCCATACCCCCACAGTGGACTCTTTGCCAGGACCCTGAAGAAGGGACTGGACTCCGCTCCTCTCCTCAGAATTCTCCTGGCGTGCCTCACAGACTTCCCCCAGCCCCTCCGTGATATAAGCCGGGGCCCCGTTGGGCCTCTCCACCATGGGGGGTTGGTGTGATCCAGCGGGAGCTGTATCCGTCTTTTACTGGTCCTTTGTTGGGAACTTCCTGCCCCACTGAATGTCCCTGGGGGCCTAGACAGACCAGCACCTTGGCTGTTGCCCTAAACACGGCCCGCTCCAATGAATTTGTGGCTCTGTGTAGGGGGAGGGTGGCACGAGCCTCCCAGGCCTTTCCCCAGACATCCGATACCCTCGGGGCTAATTGGGAACGGGGGTGAACTCAATCAACCCTGCCTCTGCTTCCGCTGCTCCATGTGTGTTTTCTCCTCAGCTGGCAGGGGTCAGGCAGGGATCGGGGCGTGAGGCCCCTTTGAAGTTGAGAGCTGTAGGCCGCTCTCCAAGTGCAGCTTTCCAGGTGGCGCTGTGGCCCCGTAGCAGCTCCTCCTTGCTGGAACCACGGACGGTTCGGAAGAATCACTTTTGCCGCCGTCGCTTCTCCAATTGATTCCCACAGTTGTCTGAGGAGCTCACGCTGCGTTTTTGCACCCCTGCGTTCCCAACAGTTTCAGGTGGGTCGGGGTGGTGTGGGTTTTTGCTTTTGCAGGCTAAATGGGGGGGCTCATCTCCCTTTATAACCCTGCCGGAGGGGAGCAACGCAGGAGTACTAGAACATCCCTGCGCCCCTTTGTGGCCGACAGTAATTTTATATTTGATATAACCACTGCATACCACTGATGAAATCTCTATTGGCATTGTTGGTGCCACTTTTATGATAACAATATCGGTCAGAACTGCTTTGCTCCCCGCTGGAGGTTCGAAAAAAAACATCTCAGGCAGGACTAATCCTATAGCCTACATTTTTAAAGGGGGAATCCCTTTCACGAATGTTACCTGTAACGATGTCAGAAAAAGGTGATCCATAGAAAACAAGATCGCTGTAGAAAACATGTTTACTGGCCAAAAGCTGAGATATGTGCACACAAATACCATCTTGCTCATAAAATGACATACCTGTTCTCTTATTTCTTTCATTTTCTCCACTTTCTTGAGCTTTGTTGCATAATCCTGACCTTCTTTTAACCCAATATCCGTGCAAAGACGAACCAGGAATCGAAGACCTATAATTTAACATTGAAAGAATATTTACAAAGTTCTTCGCTTCCAACCTACAAAAAAGTACCAGAAAGTACAACTTTACACATCCACTTAATTACGAATAAAAGTAACAAGTAGGGATAACTGGAGCAGATCACAGTAAATAGAAAATAAGGTGCAAGGATCTTTGCTATACATTCCAACAAAATACATTTAGCAGTTTGGAGAGTAATACACGGACTGCACACATAGCTGATTTTCAGCGAAGTTATGCTAACAGTGAGTCAGGAACAAAACAAGAAAATGCCACACTTTACCTTGAAGGATGGAATAGATCACAATTAACATAAGCCACTGTAGAGCAACACAAATATTCGAGTCTCATTAGCTCCAAAAAAAGGAATGCAACTGATTGTCCATGTCTGAAATGTGGTGGGGACTCTTAGATCAGGACTTGGCCCAAAAGACTTACAGAGTTGTTATCAAACATCATGCCCCTGCTCCAGGGATGTAAAATAGGACTCCCCGAAGATAAACAATGCTATTGCTGGCTCTCCATTTGGTACCCGCCTTCCCTTGCTACCAATGGGTAAGAAATCACAAGAACAGCGTCAGGGAGAGTTTCCACCCTTTGCAGTCCCAGTAGTAAATAGGAAGCTCTTGATGGGCTAAGGGTGGGACAGGGGTTGGAAACACCCAGCCTTTTTTATGTCTCTCCGCTCTCAGGAGCTTTATGCAGCTGGGAGGGAAGTGGAGTGATAATGGCTGTGAACGTTTAATCACTTTGCTCAGTGTAGAGCAAGGAAAATACTGTGAAGACTAAAGTGAAGAACCATCCATTCCCGCTGTGCAGCCTCTCAGCAGCAGAGGCAGGACCATTTCTATGGCTAGGAGATGTGGAAGATGACCTTGGGAGCTTGTGGGATGGTAGCGTGCTTTTGAATCGATGCCAGAGAACATTGCTGTGTTTTAAAAAATCAAAGGCTGAGAGGCTTTGATGAAAGGAGACAATAATGCACCCCAATCCATGTGCATGTCTGCGATAAGTCAAGTGAAATATTTCAAAAAAGTTGTCATTTCAAATGTGAACTATTAAACCAGCAGATCAAAAGGTACTTTTGAACGGCTTACTTCATCACAAAGGATTTCAGAACATAAGTTGGGATAATTGTAATGGTTAATAGTGGATTACAAAGTGTCCATAAATCAGAATATCTAACGTTTGTCCGTAAAAGAAAAAGTCTCATCTATGAATGTATCATAACATTTTGCAGAAACGAAAATGAGGATACAATAGAGGGGGAGGGGAGAGAAATAATGATAACGATTGAACAGAGTAGATTAGTTAACCGACACTTAAAAGCAGACAGAGATGTGAAATGAGGGATGGTGATTACAGCTCTTTGAAAACAGAGGTAGAGATGAGGTAAGATTGGAAAAGATATGGCAGTGAGGAGATGAGAAAGGGAGACCTAACATGTCAGATGAGGGAACCCCAGAGTCAGAGAATATAGGCTAAGAGGATAATGAGCACATAAAGAGGTTAATATTTCATGAAATATTCACAGAGGAAAATATTTCATGAACAATAAGAGGCATGGGGATAAATGTTTCGTCTTTGCACTGGGAGCCAGTATACCTTCCAATGGCAATGACCACTGGAGAGGTGAAGGGCACCCAACTTCCGAACCAGAAGATGCCATGTGTCATGGCAGTGGAGACTGGCCTTTGATGAGACATAACAAGACAAGAAAAAGCCAACCAATCACGGAAACCTCGGAAATAATCATCTTCTGATCAAGCCTGCCTCCTTATAGAAGCAGGGCAATCCTTGCCAGAAGGCCGAGGAGCAGGGGAGGCAGTATGCAGTATCAATGATCAGAAGACTATAGAAGCTGCCCTCATCACACCGTCAGACAACATGGGGAGAAACAGCAGCAGCCAGAAAGAAATGCCCAGTTGCCAAGTCACTGTCCAAAGACTCTGGATCTGCCACTTCTACCATATTAGCTACTTCGGACATGTCACTCTGGCATGAAGGGAAATGTGCATTACTGACTTGTTAACCAAGACTATGGTCACCAATTACCCGTAAAGGAGGGAGAAAAAGAGTCAACTAGGCCTAATGGTGGGTATGAACAGCCCCAGATAAAACAGAACAGACATAATTGCAATCCCCTGCAATTCATCTTCAATGCCATCAGGATTCATGGAAATGTGCCTGTAGCAATGCAGATAGAACCTCCTCTTGATAATAAGTTTGATGGCATAAAATGACTCAACTGCTTCTCAGAATACACATAAAAATATGACAAAACAATGGCATGTATTCAGTACCAATCTGCACCTTGTATACTGAGGGGATGGTTAATTGCATAAGTGAAGTCCGTGAGCACAGGGCTACGTCAAGTTTCTACCCGTGTTTTTAACCATAACTTAATGCAAGATAGGGCATGCATGTAAAACCCGGATATCAGATTAGCTCCAGGAATGACTGTTTTCTGATACCTTGTTTTGGGGTCATATTCAGCTCCAAGAGTTAGAGATACCGAAGCAGTTATGCTGAATGGAATCAGGATATAGGAGGCTTTACTGGACAAACGAGGTTAGCATAGGTTGCATGAGGCTGGGCTAAGATGTTTACACCTAAGCATGTGATGTTTATGCATGATAATTTCAGGTCATGTCTTAGAATTAGTTGGTTTCATCTATTAGTCTGCAATTAGCATATGATGGCACTAACTGAGAAAATGGGGCTGCGGCTGTGCATATTCAGGATTATACCGGAGCAAAGAGTTTGTAAATCGACAGCTGCCATAAAAGGCTGCACTGGACACCTGAGCTTGAGCATACCATGATTGTACCTGAGTATATGATGGGTATGTATGTGAACCTACAATCTGGTATATTATAGCAGCACAATAATAGATACATGCTTGATGGCTAAAACAATTTGTATATGCTTTAGGGACATTTTTATGTCATTTATTTTACAATTCGTTTTTTTTATTATGCCCTGTGGGTGAGATAATATTGAGGTGTCACTTACAATGATGTCACCGAGGTCAAAGGTCCCATTAGACTACTTCCTGTGATGTAACTGGGGTCAAAGGGCTTTTGATGTCACTTCTGTACAGAAGGGCGGTGTTTTCACTGATGGGCCCATAGGTCAGTGCTCACCCTCTAGTACCTGTAAGACAGGATAGCTGCACCATGTGAGGGATGGGGATGCAGGATTCACTTATTCCAACACGACTCAATAATGAGGACTCAGTAATTTGGCAAAGGGAAGTCCGTTTAATGACAAGTACATCAAACAGGGAAGCAATTGGAAATCAGCATTGTTGCGATCACCTGTCATGCTCCAACTTCCTCGATCTTCAGTCGAACAGCAATTTTTATACACAAAACTCGCCATTACTGACGTCTAACTCTACAAATTCGTCATGCAATATAATTGGTTAGGAAAGGTAACTTAAGTATAGGTGCTATATTTGTATATGGTAACAGAGCATGCGGATTGGATAACTTATCAGGTGGGTGTCTAGCCCAACCCTCTACATCACGCGTGATAGACGTCACAACAACTACGACGTCCCATTGATTCTACTATCTATAGGAACCTACATAACTTGGTCCATTATGATTGGGCAGGTTACACCCCTAGACGTAAATCTCCATTTTAATTAGCAGCATGCAGACTGGACACCCAGGTGCTTAGTGTCCCAAGATTCACCCTGCCTCCCTTCCATCAATCAGGGCTTTTGAGCTATGTGTCAATTAGCTGGCTGGGCATGGCCTCGACACTGTAGCCTCTTATCTGGAGAAGTTATGGCACCTTTGGATCTGGGTGACATCAGACGTTGATAATTCTTCGCGCCTGACTGGTCACATGTCTGTTCACCGTGAATCTGCTTCAGTTTCAAGCTTTTTGTGTATTTGATTCTTCTTTAGCCTCGCCACCTGCCTGGGCCCCCGTTATTTTGACCTTCACGGGGTAGGCTGGTATGCTCTGAAGTTTTGATTCTCCAGCGTTGCCGCTCTCCCCCTTTCCTTGGGTTGACCTCAAATTCCCAGGCATGAGCTGCTCTTTGTTGAGTTTCGATTCCACTCTTCTTTCTGGATTCAGCTGGTATATGAAACCTGGCCTAGTAGGCCTCTGGCCGCCTGGGCATACTTCTGCTTAACAAAATTGAGTCGCACTTGTATAATGTGCCTTATTGAGGTAGATATATGGTTGGCGCTTGCCGCTCTATTCTTCTACTAAGCATTGCAAGAAGTATCGTTTTCTTAGCTTCTTGCGTTCCAAGCCTATTTACACGCGTCAACTGGTTGGTTTCTTCCATCTTGCCTTATAGCAACGTTTCCTCATGATTTAACATTGTCTCTTTCCTGTGCCCATTACATCTCTTTTTCAATGCTGCTCGCATTGGCATGCTATCCTTGATAGCCGTTTTCGCTCATTTGCGTCTGTCCAGGCCCGTGTGACATTTCCACTGGCCATCCATTAAGTCTCTTTGGGTCTCTTAGTGGACCGTTTGTAGGGCCTCTTCATTTCGTCTCAGCTGCTGGTATGGTTGTCTAAGTGGGTACTGTGCAGCCCATGGCTGTCTGGTTATGGGCGCTTCAACAGGTACGGCTCTTCTGATGTACACTGGGCAGAGTCCCAGCGCAGCTCTCTGTTGGTTCATTTGCTCCACATACGTCACATACCTTGGCGAGTAACACCCCAAATGAGCTCATCAAACAAGGCCAAGCCCCTACCAACATATCAAAACAGGTGCAAGCTTTCACCGCTAGGCCATCCCAGGGGGATGGGCGACATAGCTATACAATATCATCATCAGAGAGATGGGTGGCTGTTTCAAGGAGACTGTGGCAGACAGTTGATGACATTGGGGGAAGCAGAGGAAGAGTTTAAGGACCAGAGGGGCAGGAAGAGGTAGTAAGATAGATTAGGGAGGAGATGGTTAAACATCAGGAGATGTGGTAGGAGAATCAGAAGAGGAGATTGTGAAACAGGAGGGGCTGAAAAGGAGAGACTGAAGAAAATTAGGAGGTCTAAAGAAAGATTGAGATTGTGATTTATTCGAATACATTTCTCCTATTTGAGATTTCACTGAATTAATTTCACCTAAAAACCACATTTTTTTTTGTTATTTATTTATTTTTAATGCGGGGAGACCCCCCGCATAGCCTTTCAGCCTCCCTATCCTAACTTATATTCTTACCCCACACCTCACCTATTATGCATTACATATATGCCATTTGCCTAACCATTTCCGCAGAAATGGATTCAGTGAAATCACATTAGGGGGAATGGAATTTGAAGAAATCTATGGTAACAGACCTGCAGAGCCCTAGGCAACACCTGTGGTTGATTCTCCTGCATCTTCCCATGTGAACAAAGGATCGGCACAGCCCAGTGAAGTAGGAACCCGTGGAGCTGCTCTTTCACACCACCATGAAATCGCAGGGCCTCTGATGAGACACAGTAGCTTGAGGTGCGGTGGCGCTGAAGTCCTAGGGCTCCAGAGTTAAGGCAGAGCTAATCCAGAACACTTGTGTGATTTTGGAAAGCCCAGAGATCGATAGAGAGAAATGCCTCATGAGAAGGTTGACCGCTGTGTGGCCCCAGCTGGAGGAGTCCTACTGGGCTTCTGCTTCTTTTGAGGGATCCCAGCAAGGCTTAGTCTGGTAAACTGATCAATTGAACTGCAATCCCGATCGCTTACATGATAGGAGGTGGTAGGGTGGGGTGTATTGTATAGAACACCAGACCCTGCACTAGGTAGGTCCTGCATATGTTATGTTATGCTATGCTATTGGGCATTAGCATAGCGCCTTTCACCATCAGTATGATTCCAAAACGCTGTGGGATGAACGCCCTCGGGGACCATAGTCCAGGTCAGTGGAGAGAGTAGAGTAGTGCACTCAGTATGTGTGCATCCAGGGTGGATTAAGTGGTGTGTAGCTACATTCTAGTGCTAGGCGTGGTTAGTGGTTGTGTGAAATCAGTATAATGTGTGCACCAAGGCCAGTTGGACTTGGCTAGCTGTATTCTGGGGGCGGTGCAGTTTGTGAATGGGATTGTGTGCAGCTAGGCAAATTTCCGTGGGGTATAACTGCGCTCTAAAGACTGTTGAGGTGATCATGGAGGTGTATAAGTATGTGTGCAGCTAGGCCAAATTAATCGAGGGGTATAGCTGGTAGTGTTAGTGTGGATTTGAGGGGGGACCCTGTCCCTGACGAGTTTCGAGTGCCTGTCGAGGGGATGGATGCTCCCTTTGGGTTCGCCTATTAGGCAATTGGGTTTGCAATTGTTTATTAGCGTTTTCTGTTCGATGATAACAGCCAGATCTGGCCCAAAGCATATTGTTTTAATATAGGTGCTGGAGAGGCCTTCGATTGGTAGTTCTGCTAGATACATTACCAGATAGTTAGGATTAGCAAAGATATAAGAGCTAGTAGCTCCTCAGTATGAAGTTTCGCTCAAGGATTTCCAGATGAGTAAGATCTGCAAGGATGGGTATCTCCTGGACCGATAGCGTAGTGCATATAGTATAATGTATACCTGGAGGAGGAAGGCAATGAATCAACTCTGTCATGGCAGAGGTACCCAAGTGCTGCTCTGATTTCCAGATTGTGGGGGGTGATCAAGCTCAGTCATGGTGTTGGTACATAAGTGCTATTAGTGCTTGAGTTGGTGATGATTGAATATTAATTCCTGTGAATACATATAGACGAGCTTCCACTCATCACCAGCGGGACCACTTATACCACAGAATTTGCTGTGCTAAGACTGGCTGTGATTTCAACATTAATGCCCAGACATATACTCATGCTCTCTTTACCACACAGCCAACTTTTGAAAAGATCTTGCAGTCTTCGAGTGGGCCTCTCGAGGTGCTAGCCTCAGTGCAGAGTTCTGCGGGAAGAGGAGAGGTCCAACCTGTGTGTCTAACACACCCTGTGCTTGGACCTTGGGCCAGCAAACAGTACCCACACAGCATTTACTTCTCTTTACTCCTAAACCACGCTGATTGTTCCACTGTGGGGATGTCATAAATTTCAGACACAGACAGTGTTGAAAGTAGAGGGAATTCCAAGAGGGTACAGACTCCTTATAGACTGATGCTTTTACAAAACATGGCAGCTCATGGATCCCATCTTCAGGCAAAGGAAATGAAGGTCATGAACCAACGACTAAAACAGTGCAATTCCAATGTACAAGACATGATGAGACATTAAAGAAATCAATGGTTTAATATACAAACAACTGGAAGGCATTGAGGACTATGAAAGGCGAAGATGCTTGGTAGTGGACAACTAGGAGACACTGGTCTTAGCGATTACATGGCACTGAATAAAATAAAGAATTACTGCGAGAGCTGAAGAGCAAGAAAACAACTTATGATGTAACAATGAATGTGTGGTTGGTGTGCCAAAAACATCTAGTGACATTTCTCTACAGCTTTCTCTGAGAAGAACTACAACAATGTGGGATTTCATGTTTGAACGCAAGCATCTCCCAGTTTGGAAGACGGGTAAGGGGAAACACCAACATAAGATTGGAAAAAGATTTCTTAACTTTCAGTAAAAAAAAAAGATAAGTGAGCGTACAGATCAAATGGGGAGATCCATTAATATGGCTTTTCAACATTCACAAAAAGAATATAATGTAGTCTATGTGGCACTTAAAGGATCTGAACATCATTACCATTTCAGGTTTCTAGCTGCATTCAGTTTTTATCACGAGAAAAGCCAGGACACATGTTTACATTCCGAGAGATGTGTGGGCCTTCTTTCACCGACACAGTCTAGTCTCATTTGACAAAATTTAGGACAACTCTCTGCCTGATCACACAGGATTGGAAGGCCTGCACTCCGATAGTAAGGAGGAGGGGGCAGGGATATCCTAGGCGACAACATGTAGAAAAACCAAGAGACATTCCTTAAGCAACAGAAAGAACGACACAGAACTAATGCATTCGTATCTAGCTACTCTCTGACACAATTCCTGTACACTGGCAGGTCTTACTCTACAGCGGTGTTCTCCCTTCAATGCTCATTGATCTCCGGGATCTAGCCCCTTGTTGTCATGGTTAGGCTTTCCTATATTGATTCTACTGTAATATGGGGCTTGGGCGTGAGTGAAATGAACAAATTGCTTACCTCTCAGTAATGTTCTTCCTAATGAATGTTCCTCCCACAGATTTATCATCAATGATATCCTTATCACAGCTCAGCTGTTCTTGAGAAACTTTTCTGCCACAAAGGGACGCAGCGTGGTTCTAAACTGGCTCCATCCAACTCCTCCATGTGTCATGTGATGGATATAACGTCAGGGCCAGTATATACAGGTGCGCTGCATCCATAACCTCAGTTCTACCCTTCCCCCCCGCCCCAAGAACTCTGAGGCTGCGGGCCCGTAGAACCAATGATGTACTAGCTCTCCCGCACGAGGGGCAGGTAGAGAGGGCGATGAGGAATCCGTGAGTGGAACATCCATCAGAAAGAACATTACAGAGAGTTAAGTAATTTGTTCTTCTAATGGATTCTTTCCTCCTCTATGATAGACTCCCCAAAGCAGTACGTAAATCTGGAGGAGGGAAGAAGCAAGGGCACCACCTAAACTAGAAACCTCTGGAGGACTGCGCTACCAAAAGGGGCATCCTGGCCTGCAAGGGAATCCAAGCAGAAAGGCTTTGCAAAGGTGTGCAAAGATGCCCACGTCAAAGCCTGCCAGATGTCAAGGACAGGGACAGCTCTCTGCAGGGCAGATGTGGCAGCAACTGTCGGGTTGAATGGGCTCTGATACGAATGGGCTCGGAGACCCTCAGGCACATCCTTTCCAGCAAGATCATAGCATTTCCAAATGCAGAGAATGATCCACCTCGAAAGGGTCTGTTTGGTGACAGACCTGCTAGAATGAGCTCCAGTGTAAGTCACTAAAAGCTGATCATTTTTCCTAGTCCCTCTAATTCGAGAGGTGTAGTACTTAAAGGCCCACAACAGGTCCAGCCGATGGAACACTTCCTCTGCCATGGAAGGGTGAGGCGAAGGAAAAAACACAGGAAGATGGATCTTCTGAGAGAAATGCAAATCCAGAACCATTTTTGTCAGAAAGGAGGGCCTCAATTCAAAGTCAACTTCTCTTTGGGGAAAAAACAAACAGGGAGGTAAAACAGACAACACCTGGAGCTCACTCACCAGTCTCGTGGAAGTGAGGGCAACAAGAAAATCAAGTTAAGGGTACACAATCTAATAGAACAGAAATGAAGGAGTGCAAACAGAGCGCCTATCAGAAACATGAAAACTAAATTAAAATCCCATTCCGGAACCCCAAACTGGCAGCGAGGAAACTGGTTACACAAGCCTTGCCAGAAATGCATAACAGTGGGGATTGTAAAGAACGAGGCCTGTTCCGGGGACCTCTTGAAAACCGAAATAGCAGCGAGGTAACCCTTTACAGTGCCAATCTGCAGGCCCACCGGGGCCAAAGATAGTAGAATCCAACAAAGGAGATAATGGGCAGAATAAAGGACCGAGATCCCTCTCACTACACCAAATCAAAACTGTACACCATCTGTAGGCATAAATGGATTTCATAGCGGGCCTGCTAGCTTAAAAGGAGCACATTGAGGGAGTTGTCCACCAAGTACCAATTCTTGTATCACAGCCCCTCAGTAGCCAGGCATATAGGTACAGTCTGCTGAAGTATGGGGTGGAGGACCCGCCGACTGGGAGAGCAAGTCGACTCTCCTCAGAAGGCACATGGGAGGGCAGATGGACATGTCCAGCAACTCTGCATACAGTCCGGCGTGATCAGGATCATTGTGGTTCCAAACAGGCGCAACCTTCTGAGTACTAGCGGAATGACAGGGATTGGCGGGTACACTTAAAGGAGGCTGAAAGTCCACTCAACCGTCAGCATGTCAGCCAGAGCGCCCTGACAAGGAAATTCCCTGGAGCAGAACAACTCGCACTTCCTTTTGATACTAGAAGCAAAGAAGTCAACTTGAGGGAGTCCCCCAACATGCAACGCTTTCCTACAGAACTACCTGGCAAAACTCCCACAAGGTCGAAGTTTGTCTGCTCATGGCATCGCTTTGACATTCCTTTTCCTGGCCATATGAGCTGCCGTCCGAGAGACACCATTTTTCAGTGTCCAGAACCACAGTTGCATTGCTTCTCTGCACACATGCAAGAACCTCACACCACCATGTTTTTTGAGGTAGGGCATGACCACAGTGTTGTCTGTCAGGATCAGCACCATCTTGCGTTTCACAGACGGAAGGAAAATGACCATGGCCTGCCTGATCGCATTCAGCTCCAGCAAGTTGATGTGCTCCCTCGACTCTGCCGGAGACCACAGTCTACTCACTGTTGGGTCTGACTGGTGAGCACCCCAACTAGCCAGAGATACATCCGTGACCACTGTCACCTCGGGCCAAGGTTGACAAAAACAACGTGCTTCTCAGCAAGTTGCCCCATATGACCCACCAAGCAAGATCTGAGACACCTGGTCGAGACTGCAAAAGGGCCAACACATGTGGCCCTGAAACTGTGACCATTGGCAACGGAGAAACCACTGAAGCAATCTCATGCGCAGCCTTGGCTCTGGCACCACTAGGATGCCCAGAAGGCGCAGCAAAGCCAATGCTGGGACTTTTTCCTGGGATTGGAGACATGAACCATCTGAAAGATGTTCACCACTCGATCCTAAGGTGGCAAAGCTCTTCCCAGGTGAGTGTCCAAGACCGTTCTGATAAATGTGACTGGGACTGCGAAACGTGCAATATTTTAAACTTTAGGGACAAGCCCAAGCTGTGCAATGGTGTGCATGTGCGGAGTAGATGCTCCAACACTGGAGCTGAGAAGTAAGCTCGGACAAGCCAGTCATCCAGGTAGGGAAAGGGTTCTATGTGATATTACCGCAATTTAAAGACCAAACACAAAAAAGAGGATTTTTTGGCCTTTTTTGTGTCCGCTTTAAAATGCGGCAATATGACATGTGTAATGAAGGCATGGTATCAAAGTAAGGCAGACACAAGTGATCACAGTTAAAGGGTGTTTATTAAACTGTAAAATGGGTGAGATAAACACCTAATCTAAACCTAAATCTAAGATGGTAGAAAGCTACTAACATCAAATAATACTAATACAATGCTAGTAGAGTCTAGTCAAATAAAAAGGCCCATACTAAAAATAAATATTGCCAATCCTTACCACTTTGCTACAAAATAGTGTGGGATAATATTCACAAGAAAAGAATGAAGTGTTCACAAAATGATAAGTCAGGATGTTATGGCCGCAGTCTCCCTTCCCCACATTTTTTTGCACGGGACAGGGCATGGCTTTTGAGCACAGCACACTCCTGGCATTCTCTGGCACGAGCTTACCGTTCCTTTTCTCTATATCAGGGCCTTCCATGCCCAATCCTCTTCTCATGCAAAGCCTCTTGCTTCAGGGAGCCTGATATGCCAAAAACAACAAAAACAAAGGTTCCTTCTGTTAATCTTCACGTCGGGTGATTATCCTTTTCCCTTGGATCCCCCACAGTCGGGCTCCGATCCTTCTCTCAGTCGTCGGCCTCCCTCAGTCGGGCTCAGACAAACCACTCACTGTGGACATCCCCTCAGACGGGTTCATACTTGTCGTCACAATGTAGTTCACTTAGCTTCTTCCACTTCCCTATGCTTTTCTCTTGACGTCCCTCAGTCGGGTTCACTACCACCTTTCAATCACAATCTCCTAATTTGTAATATTCAAAAGTCTCAAAGTCTTTTTAAACAATCTCACAATGTTCAAGTTAGGCCCCCCTCATCCAGGCTCAGACCTTCCAAAGCAGTTGCCAATTTTAAACAGAGACTTCCGAAGGGTGATCATGTCTCGCCGGGTCACTCTGTTAGCCTATGGCAAGAGCGGGCTTCACAAAAGCACAGTTTGCACGGGGCTCCCCTAAACTAGGCGCACATGCCTGTTTCACAAATTCACCATCGTTCATACCTCTACAACGTGTCAAGGTCTTTCGATTGTACAAGGAGTTTGGCTTGACCCTTGAATGACCACCTTGACAACCAACGTCGGCCTTACCTATGGCCTCTTGGTACTGGTAGTTTTTATACATTTGTAATTCCACATTCTCTTTGCTCAGGAGAGGCGTACCAGTGAGAGACCTTCGATTGAGCGCCCACGTGGCGCCGGACCACTATCTCTGGTACCAAGTTTGTTCACAAAAAGACCTCTGTCTATTAATCATCTTAATGGTGCCACTATAACCTTGAGCCTAACACAGACCGGTCCCCTATCAGGTTCTTCCGACTCACCAGCTGTGCTGAACTCGTTGGCGTTTCTTTTGCAGCTGGAGGTACCACGATGGTAACCGCGTCTCCCCACCCTGGCTATCAGTGCGGGAGGGTTACATGTACCGCTGACATCTGTCACACCATTCGCCAGCTGCGATTCCTGGTCTTATGTTTCCTTTGTCGGAGGCTTCGCGAGTCGGAAATGGCAAGGGCAACTCCCTCCTTGACGTCCTTTCAGGTCTCACAGCCTTTCTCCTCCATTTGAACTGTCGTCCTGGAAAAGCTGTTTCCTCGTGCTTTCGGCCTTGCTCAGAGTGTGCTCACTTGCTCTGCCTTTTATCCCTATGGGGAAGACAAAGGGTGGTCAGGTGTGTGTAGTTTTCGGCAATTGCCTGACTCTGCCTTGTGTTGGGACATGTCAGGTAAACGGCTTTGGTCTTAACCCGTTGACGCTCACAATGTGAGAAAGTGATCGTGTTGGAAAAGGGGGAGTAGAGTTTCTAAATATCCTACTTGGCAGGATGGGGAAAAGGTGTCATAAGGCAGGGCATACCACATCTCACTCTTCGGTGTCCCACTTCCACTCCCTGAAGACCCTCCTCCAGGTGATCCTCCCTCAATGGTCCATCTTCAGGAACTGGATCCAATAGCGATGGCCATGTCCAGGCCACTTGGATGACAGATCCCCGGGGACTAGTGAGTGAGACACCTTCAGGTTTCTCACACATGCTCCTGCCCCTACCCTCCCAAGATGTCCCTATCCGACCCCCACCCTCTCCAGTCGGTTATGTAAAATGGAGGAGTGGGGGGGGGGGGTGGCTTTCACCCCCACAACGCCCCCTTTCAAAACCCACCACCCCCATTCCCAGCACAACACACACCAAGTCCACACACATCCGTACATGCAAACACTCACACAGACAAACACTCACGCAAAGACACAGTCACTCAGAGACAGACAGACACAGACACTCACCTGTCAGCCCCTGCATGCACTCGTGTGTGGCAGGGGCTGACAGTTCGATTCAGAATGACTGCTCTGTGCGGTCACAGGACGGTCGTTATAAATCGATCTTTTTAGTTTTCTGTCAAGTGAAAACTATGTTTTCACTTAGTATCAGGGAAATACATGAATGTCCTACCTCTTGAGGTGAGCCGCTACCACCGCTAGCAGCTTGGTGAAAACCTTGGATGGTGAAGAAAGACCGAACGGCAGGACCTTGAACTGGTAGTGATGTTGGCCCACCACGAACCTCAAGTACTTCCTGTGCTTTTGATGAACTGGCACATGGAAGTAGGCATCCGGAAGGTGCAGGGACACCAACCAGTCCTGCAGATTGAGGGCTTGCAGTATTGAGTGAGTGTAGCCATCTTGAACGTGTCCTTGCGTATGAATAAGTTCAGCAGCCAAAGGTCCAGAATGGGGTGCAAGCCCCCGTCCTCCTTCGGCACCAGTAAATAGGTGATCACTGTACCAGTTTGGCTGCGTTATTTGACAGAAATGGACAGACCTCCTCCAAGAGGATGGGGTCCGGAGACAAGGGGGTGGCCAGAAGGCCATGGTCCGGAGAGCATTGGAGTAAAGAGGGGGGATAATACCTGTGTCGGATGACCTGTAAGGCCCATGCATTGGACATGATCTTTGAACATTCAGGGATGAACAGGGAAAACCTCTCCCAACAGTGTTGAGTGCCATAGCCCAACACTGAGGTTTAGCACCCTGTGGAAGGCGTCTGCGGATGTGCCACCTCTATGGACACATCTACCTTGCGGGAAGCGTCTGCCCAGTGCAAAAACACCTGCCTCGAGATGCTGACTGTGCGGGGGGGCTTTTGCACAGCAAGCCCCAAAGACTTAGCCATTGCCTTCAACAACTAGACCTTCTGGAGTGCGTCATCAGGCTTAGCTCCAAAGTGGTTTTGGCCATCGAAGGGCATGTACAACAGCTTGGCTTGAACATAAGCAGCGAATCCTGACGTCCTCAGCCAAGAGTGGCGTCTGACCATGGATCTATCCACACAGTCCGCAGTTTACAGTCCCGATTGCAATATATGGTGTGCCACTTGCTTGTGATCAGCGTCTACGGACAGGAAACTGTCCCTCATTTCTCCTTCTGGACATATTCAACCAAATTGGCCACAGCTGGCCAAAAGAGAATTTCGCCAGGGCACAAGAGGCATTCACGGCACACAGTGCAAGACTGCTCAATGCAAAAACCTTTCTACCCCATGCATTCAAAGTCTAATTGGTCCCGTTTGGTGGTAGGGACGGGAAGGTATAAATCTTTTGGCTAGCCGCCGCAGCACAAACCACCAAACTCTGATGCTTGAGAGGCGGGAAACATTGGGTCCAACAGGGTGGGACAGTGTTTCTTTGCCAGCTCCCTTCCCACTGCTTGAACCGAGGCAGGTTTTTCCCACACCTCCAGTATGAGTGGGGGCTCTACTGCCACACTAAAGGGCAGGAACATCTTCTTGAGAGCATTATCCAGGATGCTGCATAGTTTTTACTGGACCCTTGACCTGGATAGGGCTGAAAGCCCCAGAGTACTGGCCGCCTTAGCCATCAAATGCTGGAAGGCGGAGCGAAGCTGCCCTGGGGTGGGAGCAGGCAAAATGTCCATCTCTGGGGAGGTAAACCACTGGCGACCTGCAGGTCCCCAGCCAGTCCAAGCGCATCCTCAGCTTCGCCATAGAATTTCTCTGGGAAATCCTTTACCTCACTCGAATACAGAGGTTCTAGCCCAAAGGGAACCTGGTCCCCCTCCTCATCATAGATGTCGTCCATCTTAGACATGAAGGTGTCCATAGTGAGTGAGGCATATTCCCCTGGAGCTGAGCTGTCAACAACTCTGATCGACATTGACGAAAGACTAAGCTGGAGCCGAGGCCTAGCCTGAAGGCAGGGCCTGTCGGCGCTGAGTGACCTTGGTCATCTTCTGGACCAGGCCCGTACCTGTAGGCCAGCAGGAGTGGTCCCCAGCAGGTACCCTGCCGGTCCCAACAGTCACAGTGGGACCTGTCGGCACTGCAGCCAAACTGAGTATGCCGCTGCCTGCGCCCCAGGCGCTGAGACCGGAGCAGTCTCCGCCTTGGCGAAGATGTACAACATCATCAGACAGAAGCTCTCCCATTCCTCCCGGTTGGAGAATTTGGTGGCAAAGGGTACTTGCGGCGGCCATTCAGGAGAATCCCTGGAGCTGTGGCGTTTCTTCTTTGAAAAGGAAGAGGAATGTCAGTGTGAGGACTCACTTGGGGAGTGGGACCTCTTCCGATGCAGCTGCTGCTTCTTCTTCTTATTATTATTTTATTTGTGCAGAACTGCCGTTTCTTCGGAGTGCCGGTCCGCGCCATGCAACCTTGAACAAGATCAGAGCCTCACCCTTGGCCACTACACCTGGCTATTCTTCAATGCCCAGAGATAAAGGAGGGCATTTTAAAAGCAAGAGATGATTGGGTAGCTAACAAATAAAATTGTACCAACATATGTTGGGATGCTATTAAAACCTTTGTGCAGGGACACCATGCATCTCCGTTGGCTTTCAAGTTTTGTACGCTAAGTAAAGCAGAAGTCTCATTGACTAATGAGTTTACAAAGCTCCAATGTGAACACAAGCAGAAATGTGACCCGTAACTGCTTACCAAGTTGAAGGCCAGTTTACAAGCTACTATAGATTTGAGAGTAGCTAAATAGTTCAATAAACATACTTTTGAGTTTAAAGATGAAGGTGGTGGCCCCAGAGGTATGTTAGCATTTATGTTGAAGAGTCAAAAGCAAAATACATTGTATTTGGAATGAAAAGGATGATGTGGTCATGGATCATCACTGGTAGAAAGTCAATTGTTTTGTTTTTTGGGAATGTAGACTTTCCCCAGGGAATGTAGACTGTACCATGGTTAAAGAATGGTTGCATTGTAAAAGCTATTAATTGTGGGTCTTACAGTCCATATATCTCTTATAAAATCAGATGCCAAAATTCAGGCCAAATTTTTGGCTCCACGCCTTAAGCACAGATTACCCAAATTGTTGCACCTAGCGCAAACCAGGTTTCTAAAGGAACAACAATCTATGAATAATATGTGACGATTGTTGAAGATTATGTACACACCAATGACTGTCAACACAATTCTATACCTCAAAGCCAAAAAAATCTTTAATCATGGATGTTGAGATTATACGTTTATGGTTACTGTGAAATTTGGCATTGAGGGACACTTGATAGGGCAAAACTGTTATAAGTGCCCAGGATCGTCGGGCCTCACTAATGGATATTTATGTTCCCGTTTCCTTGCATATCAGGCAAGGATAGAATTTCTCTTTTATATGCCCTTACATATGCCCTTTCAATTGAACCAATAGTGAGTAAGTTAAAAGAAGTGGATAGAATTGCTGGAATTCAGCTGGGAGGAATTAAACATGACACTCCACTCTGTGTTTATGATGTTCTACTCTACCAGTAATACTACTGTCTCTGTGCCAGCTACGACCGCCCTATTTCTGAAATTTGTAAAGTTGCCCCATATTGGGCTATAAAGTTAATTTGAATAAATCTGAAATTATGATGGTGAGTACCGATGTCCCCAAAGACTCCTGCTGTGTGGGCCTCTTTAAAGTTCAACATTGCTACTTTATTCCAGAGTCCATGTTGCTACCCCTTTTAATAAGTATACGATTTTAATTATCCTGAGGTTGTCAATAAAATTTTAATGGATTTAGCAAAGCAGAATCTTCTCCCCATCTCTATCACGGGAAGAATCAATGCTATTAAAATTAACTCAATGCCATAGCTGACCTACCTAGCATAAATGCAATTCTGACAGTAAGAAGAGTAAATAAAGATCTTGAAAAGCAGTCTGTCAAATTAATATGGTGCCATAAAAAGCCTGACTTTGTTATAAGGTGTTACTAACTACGAAGTCAAGTGGAAAGTTTGCACTTGAGAAGCTGGAAAGCAATTCTCAACCACTGATGCTGTACCAGTGACAACCTCAACCACCCTGTGTGTGGAGGGGGAAAAACATAGAACAAGGGACAAACAAGGATCGGAACCTTAGGAGACATAAAAAAATACAATTATCAAGTCATACTAAGCTAGCCCAAAGAATATAATGAGGGACCATGCATAAGCTTACCAGAATTGGAGTTCATGGCTACTTCCCTCTGGCACCTTTCATCCTGTTGCGGTGGAGGAACTGTCATGATTTTTTATCATACCCTTCATACCAGAGGCCAACCTCCACTCCGGAATTTGATTTAAATGTCCAACCTTGAGTTGTGGCAGGTGTTGCGGAAGGAAATAGTGCTATAACGAACGCAATGCTGTGGAGCGAGTTGGAGTTCTAATTTGTGCAAGAGAAACAAATACCCATGAGCACCGACAGGCTTACTATTGGACAGGAATATTGTTGTGGGTCTACCTCTATGTAACGTGAGGGCGCCCTATATTATCAGGTCTTAGGGCTAGAAAGTAATATTATAACAAAGGGTGTACTGTTTATTAGATTCTGAGACAATTCAAGATCTCAATCATTTCATCACCCATGTGTGGTGTTCACAATTCGTACCCCTTTCTTGGGTGGGGCGTTTCCTATTGCCCTTAAACTTTATTATGTATTTTTATAGTGACATGGCGCAGGTTATCGAAGCCCTTTCCCTTTTCATCCTCATTATTCCAACAATTTCAAAACAACAATGTGATGTTCATAATGAACCAGTGCAAAAATTCATAAACAACATTTGTGCTGACAATATATACAAAAAACGAATTAATTGTTCACTGTCAAATGAACAAATAATGACAGATACTGAAGGCTACACAGTTGATGCAAGCCTCTATGTTTGTCCTGTTCTAATAAGGCCTGACTCAGCTCTAACTGTATCTGTGGTATGGCAGTCATTGAGTGTGAGTAAACTGTATATATAGTAGACCAATCTTTCGGTCTAATCTAATCAAACTATATCTAAGGAAACTCAATCGTTTTAGTCGCTGTCACTTATGTTTAGTTCATCACAGGACCAAAAAGTCAGGGTCCTGGACCTCAATGGAGACGTTTTGGCAGGAAAAATTGCTTCTGCTGCCTTCTTCTGGACTGGATTGGGTGTCCCTTTGAATAGGAATCGGGTGCACTTTAGTCGTATGTGATGAATTTGTAAACTCAGTCTGGACAGAAGCGAAGGGAACGTGGCAGAGAAAAGGTCTGCTGTCACTAACCTCTATTGAAGCGCCCTTCCGTGTGGAGATGTGTTGGCCTTAAATTGCAGTCAATGATCCTTCATATAGCTTCATGAAGGATCTGGTTTCTTGTTGTATACTGCAATGGGAGAAAGACAAATAGGACAGAGATCTAGGTCAATGATTAGGCGACCCCTAAGGTGGATAGCATGGGAGGCAGGGCTTAATGAGTCCACGTGCTGACGCTGTAGTTACCTTGGGTTTGGTGGTAATTCTCAAAGTGCCGGTGTGCTGCTGGTTACTGCGTGCCAGGCGTGCTCCTAGGTCGCAGGATAGTGTTTCCCTGGAGGAGGAGCAATAAAGTCTTGGCTTGTCAGAGACTTGCAATTCAAATTCTTCCTGGTGCATAAAACGTTGAGCACATGGTAGTTTACCTAGTTGATCTGTAAATCCAGAAGCACAAGTAATCCTATAGTTGGGTGTTGTAGGTACGCGGAGCGGCTGGTGTGTAGGTATGTCAGCCCGCTGCAGAAGTGATGCGTGCTTTCGCACATTAATCTAGAAAGAAAGAGGACATTTTACTTCACTGGTGGCCGTACGGTATAAAGACTGTGGAAGGTTTCCCTGCGGCTCATGTGCCATGAGGGAGTGGGGCATGGGGGGAGGAAGTTTCTCGTGTACCTCTCAGAATATCAGGGTGACTGTCTGCTGGGCGGTGAGTCAGGGCAGGCGGATGTGGTGGTTTCCATGGGGATCTTCAGTTGTTGAGTCTGTGCGCTTACACGTTGGGCACCCTTGCGTGAGCATTGGTCTGCCATTAAAGCGGCAGGGCACTATGGTTGCCATGGGGATTCCTTGTTTGTTGTGTGTGCCGCGTGAGGCTCGATTCTGCGTACCTAGGGGCAGACATGTTGTTGTGGTGTGCCATCTGCCTGGAGAGGCCTTAATGCAAAGTTAAAGGTAAATGGGAGCGGTGTAATGCACAAGCTGGGTCTATTTGTAGGTAGCTCTTGACCCAAAAAGTGTAGTGTCTTAAACAGTGTAGAGACATGGTCACATATGGTCACGTTATGTGTGTATGTATAGTGCTAGCGTGCATCTGTTACTGGATCTGTCGTGTTGTAGGCGTGTTGTTTGTCTCGCACAGCAGCGAGCCGCGATGCAACATATGACCAATATAGATGGTGCCAGAGGGGTGTGCTATCCATTGATTGTGATGTCACAGGCCCTTATCTGACAACTGGATGTCTCATTGATTGGATGGTGCGAGGCTGGTGTTTAACTGTCAAAGTAGGACAGTATCGTCTCGTTGATGCCATTAATGTTAGTCTGTAATCTATAAATCCACCATGCCTCTTTGATGGGGAGTGCATTTTGTATCGTAGTATTTGTTCATACTATGACAATCACCTACCATACTAAATCATCAGATCCATGATGTAACTCGGTATAATGTGTGACCAATGGCGCTGTCTGTACCTTGCACCTGATTCTTGAGCAGTGCTCTCCAATCCTTTTGTTGACTAAATTACTTTATTGGTCTTGCTATTCTTCGAGAAATGTCTCAGAGTCCATTATTTCCCCTCTATCTCGAATGGTTTTGTTTTCCTGGCTAAACGGCACAATGTACAATTTCTGCATGGATGGTGTCCTGTGATTTCTCTCAGACCCCATAGTGCGCGCCTGGTTTCTTTTTTGCCAATAAATGCATGTGTTAGATATTCTGTGAGGTTCTTCCCTCTTTTCAGAGCCAACCTTGGTATGGGTTCATCCGGCAGGCTGAGTTGAATTAGTGCGCAGAATTTCTTGAGGGTTGCTATTATTTTGCCCGTAGTTGGACTAAAAGTCGTGACATTAAGTAATGTTTCCCTCAGAGTGCATTTGGCTCTTTTCTTGGCATTTTTTAGGAGTTTCCTCAGATATCCTTGTGTTTTTAATACCTCTTTGAGTGCATCCACATGTATTTGATATTCTGTGAGTTCTGAGCAGTTTCTGCATATTCTGAGGTATTGGCCATACAGCAAATTGTTCTTCAGGCTCTTTGGGTGGTAGCTGTTGGAGTGTAGCAGCATATTTCTATCTGTACTTTTTTTGTAAACACTGCATGTTAGTTTGTCTTCTTTGTTCTCAATGGCTAAATCCAAAAAGTTTATCCAGCGGGAGCTTCTGCACATAGTGAATTGTATTTCTGGTAGCCTCCCATTAAGCCATTGATTCTTTTATTTTATTTATTTATCGGCATTTTTAAGCACAGGTATTAAACGTTATTTCGATTATATATTAGATTGCAGAGCACAACAAGCCAATAATCTTGAGCAGTGTAAACAAAGGAAGAAAGGGAACAGAATAAGGAGAGGAGTAACCAATGTTAGGAAAGGGGGAAAGGTTACTTAAGAAAAAGAAACCAAACAAAAGGAAGAAAAAAAAAAACAATCTTGCCCATATGCTGCCTATTTCTGTTGTACTCTGTCAATTTTGCCTCTCATGACATGCAGAGCATTAATACTTAAAGTTACAGTCTGCGTGAGAAAGAAGGGCATATAGAGTGTTTTACCGCTGACAAATTGCACAATGAAAGCTAACACATATTTTGTTAATCTCTGTAGCAATTCACGGTGGTTTGTCATCCTATGGGTAGAGAGCAGCATGGAGCAATGCCTTCCAAGCTTCAAAAATGAGTCCCACCTCCCCTCAATGTACATTAATAGCATGTCCCCAGGCTGTTGTCTCAGCCGCGCACCAACGCTTTATTTCTTTTAGTCACATTTCTTATTGCAGGCCCTCGCTCTATTTCCAAGTCATGGCTACACATCTTTTGCCCAGTATACAGACCAAGTCCATAAACCTGGAGGTGTGCTTGAGCTTACTATTTCTAGTGTACATACCCAGCATACATTCCTGTGGTGTCCATTTATATATAGTGATCCCTGTGCTATCACAGGTACTTTTAATTTTAGTCCAAAACTGTTGCACAGAGGCACATTCCCAGAACATATGCATTATGTGGGCATCGGCCTGGCCGCATCGAGGACAAGTGGAAACCGCGTCCTTATTAAATTTGGCCACCCTAGCTGGGGTCAGGTATGTACGATGAAGGGCATTAACCTGTAGGAGTCGGAACCTGGCATTGCGTGACACATGCTTGCCATGACCGAGTGCCCACTGCCACCGTTTATCTGTGAAATCTTCCCCCAAATCTACCTCCCATTTGGCCCTGAGATTCGTCTGGTCTATGATCGTACTGTCAACTAGGGCCTTGTATATTCGGGACACTGGTCTCCATCCGTCTTCTAATTCGTACATAAGTGTAAGGAGCGTATGTGGTTGTGGTTCCTCTGGCCAGTCAGGCCAGGTGCGTTTAGCAAACTTGGTTATCTCTATAAACCTTAGGAACTGCCCTCTCGGGTGACCATCTTTTTGAGTGAGGTCCAACGACTCTCTATAAGCGCCATTGTCATACATATCTCCCCATGTTGCAATGCCAACATCCATCCAGCACTGTGCTATCTTCAGCTCCTGCGGGTCCCATTGTGTGTTAACTAGTAGAGATCTATGTGGAGAGTACGGATGTGCGAGCTGTAGAACTCTCCCATTGAGCCATTGATGAAATTCTTCTAAGGTATTAAGGTCGCCTTGCCCGATGAATATCACAACATCTATATAGCGTTTCCATTGGTTGATCCTATGATCAAATGGGTTAGAATTGGCAAATACATGTGCATCTTTATATGCTGCCATATATATACTGGTTAGGCTAGGGGTCTACCTCTAGACTATCTAGGAATCCCTTCTTATTACCTTGGTGTGCATGTTATCAATACCTTTTCTACAAGCTTTATCACTAAATCAAGAAGGATGTACACTTGCAATATGGTATCTTTTATACTCCTAAGTAGAAACACATTAAGAATGCTCTTACTCTTCTTTAGACTGTATGTATATATTCTCTTGTAAAGATAATATAGTAGCATTCAAAATAATATAGTCAAACAATATACAGTTCCCAATATTAGAAATAAAGTAGGTGAATAGATTCCCAGTATCCTTCACTTTTATTAATTTCTAAAATGTTGAATTTACCTAAAACCAATCAGCAATATGTGCGATTGTGGCACAGCAACACTTAAAAACATAATCATGGTGCTGTCAGAATTGAGAGGCCAGGGGACAGGTGAGGTCATACATACAAACCCCCTACAACCTATAACCTGGAAAGGGTGAAAAACTCAGTCAAACGACCACGGCTTCTGCGCGTCTGAGAGCAGGGCATAAGATGGCTGCCTAGGCAAGTAGCCCTGACCCATCCAATGGAAATCTGTCAAAATTATCCCTACCAAGGAGATAAGGCTGGAAGCAAAGCAAATAAATGCAACGGTGAAGTCCCGTGGGGTAGATCACTGCAAGAAACAACATGGCAGCGGGGTGATACGGAGACAAAAGCCGCCATTATAGTCGCAACGATCGAGGCAGGTGCAGCAAGTGGAGGAGGGAAGTGCTGGAGTACAGGTCTCAACGGTAGAAGGATCCAGGAGACAGATACTGACACAAACCCCAGAACACACCGGAGGAGGCATTGTAATGTCCACCTGTACTCCGCTACACCGGATCTTGGGGGCGGGGGGTGCCGTGGAAGTCCTCCCCACTACCACACTGATCCCAATTGGCGTGTTGCATGTAACTCGTGGGATCAGCGCAAGAGGTGTAGGGTTTCATTGTATTGTGTATTGTAGTTGTCATTTATATAGTGCTTTTCCCCATTTGTATGGTCTCAATGCGCTTTGTGGTAGGAACGCCCTCAGGGACCAAAGTCCAGGTATGGCAAAATCAGTAAAGGCTTAAAGTGTGTGTGTGCATTTGGCCAAGACTAGGACTTATGTGGGCCATGTGAGAAACCTGACGGTGTCCAGTTCCTGGGGGTGGACCAGTACGGTAGGATCACCTGGATGAGGGGTCTTCGGGGAGTGGAAGTGGGACACCGGATGGCAAGACAGTATTCTCTTCCCTGTAAGACCTTTTCCCAATCCTACCGGGTAGGATACTTAGAAACTCAACCTCACACCCCTTTCCCGACAGAAAAACTTCCTCATGGACAGCTCACTGTGAGAGAAAACCATATACCTGACATGTCCCAACACAATGGTCAGGCAGAGGAAGGGAATTACTGATCATTACACATACCTGACTTCCATCACACATCCCCGCACGGATAAAAGGCGAAGCACGAAAGTACTTGAGCAAGGCAAAGGACACAAGGAAGTAGCAGTTCCAAGATGGCAGTTTAATACGAGGAGAAAGACAGCAAGACCGGAGAGGGTTGCGAGGAGGGAACTGCCCTTGACCTCTCAGAGAAAGACCATTACTTTCACAAGCCTTCGAGAATGAGAAACATAACACCTGGAATTATTGCTGAAGAAACCTGCATTGTGTATCGGAGGTACCCGGGGCTCTCCCACGTTGATAGCCAAGGTGGGGAGGAGCGTTTGCTGCCGCGGTACTGTCTTTGGCTCCCACAACAAAGCAGCGTCAGTAAAGTCAAAACAGCGGGTGAGTCGGGGAAACTGAAACCAAACCGGTCTGTGTTAGAGCCAGGGTTGCAAGTGTCAACATTGTATGGAGAAATCTGAAGAGAACAGTGTGTGAAGTGTGTGTGACAAGCAACACGAATATAATTAAACAGCAAACAGCAAATGAGTGATTGAACTTTTGAAGCCAAGACACATACCGTAAACAGAGTGGACCAGCATTCAATTTCAGTTAACTTTGTCTTTCCCTCCCCTTTTTAATTGCTGGAGTGCCATTTTGCTCCCACTTCATTTTGTGAGCTTAACTTGTCTGGAACTTATTGGGAGTTGTGTGGTGTATTAAGAGTGTGATCTTTAAACTGCTTAGAAAAGTGAAATGTTGTACAACTGAAGAGTGAAATAAACGAATGTTCTTTTATTTGGAAACCTTGAGTCAGTATTTGCCTGAATCATAATTGCTGTCCTTTGTATAACTATTTGATACTGCTCACTTACTCCTGAGATAAGTCTGGCTGCTCAGCCACTGCTACCACTTTATCTGTGTAGTATAGGCTTGTACTACACTTGTAGTCTTAATTGTGTGTGGTGTTCCCAAAGGGTACTGCATATAATTCTGCCTAACATGGACTGATGTTCTCCTTGGCCTTGTGTCCAGTGCCTCTCTCCCTGTGGCGGGCACACACTGCTAGGTAGGGGGCCCACACCACTAAGGAACGTTTTAGGGCTGGAGGCAGTCAGAGGCTGCCCGTTCCTTTCCCCTTCCTGCACTCCTGCTACATTACACCTCTGTCGGAGAAACACTGCTGACAGTCCTTGGGACCTCCTTTACCATCTGAGGCCTATTGTGGTAGGAGCATGTTAGGAGGTGGTTACATTTACTTCATTGAGTTTACAATCACATCAATTCAGCTGCTGCCATGTAACCTAGTTACCAAGGAACCTTTGTTGTTATGATTAAGCAAAGGTTCCACATTCTAGCAGCAGAGAGAGAGAGGATTGAGAGCAGGAGGACAGCCACAGCTGGGGGCCTTTCTCTTGGATGAACTAAAGAAATAAAGCCTCTCTATAAAGACAAGCATCAGCGTGAAGCGTGGTCATTTACATATTAACAGAGCACCACCCCAATTCCTCAGATCGGCAATTATTAAAGTGGTGGATGCACACGCTTTCCGGGGCAAGGGAGGAGGGCACACGCCCAAGAACTGGGGGCCCACCCCTCCTTGGGCATGGCGGTCACGTCTCCTCAATCAGCTGGGGGTGTGTGTCACGGCCTGGGGATCGCAAAATTCTAATTCATGGAGGGTTCCCAACACCCCCGGCGTTGTTAGTGAACAATGGTTGATGCAGCGAGCTCTGCAGGTGGCCGAATAGGTGTGGGGATGCATCCGCCTCAGTCATCCCCCATGGACCGGAGCAGAAAGTAACTTGGTGGGGCTCCACCCCGCGTGACAGCCAGGCAATGAGCCTGTATGGAGTGGTGCAGCAGCCGATAAGCATCTGGCTGGGCTACAAAATGGTTGACTCCCCTGTCTGTGGTCACTGTGTGGGTCCTCAGGTGGGCTCACTCCACCGTGTACTTCATGTTTAGGGATTTACTACCTCAGGTCAAGTGTGTGCCCTGGTGCATTAGTTATTCAAGTCCTCACATGGACTCACAACCGGCAGCGCCTGCACCGCCAAGGTGCTGTCTCCCCTTCTTCTGGGGCTGGTGATGGGAGTTTGTGTGGTGTCCCTCCCCTTTCAAGTCCCTTGCGGGCTGGGTCACTGCCTCCAGGTGCTGCGTATTTCCGTGAGGGCCCTCCTGTGGAGGGGGTGGGGGGGCCCTGATTCGGCCATTCCTTATTGCTGCCAGTACGGCGGGTGGGCCTGTACTCACAACCTCACCATGCTGTGACTCAACGTTGTGGGCCCTTTCTTCCTGCTCTGCAGGCAGAGGTCTCTGGGTCCCTCCCGACGCCTACCTTTGTTGGGGGTAAGGGGCCACGTTCCGACTGCCGCTGCCCACACCACTGGTTGGGGAGAACTCCTCACCTTCGGAGCCGCTAAGTGGATGTTGTTCGCCCATGCCACCGACGACTCAGGCACACCAAGAATCCTTTCAGGCTCTGCAGTATAGCTCGCCAGCCCCGCCTCTCATTGGAGTTTGGCAGCAACGGGTGTGTCAGAGCTCCGATAGCCCAGCCAGGGTCCAACTTTTATCTGTGTAGCGGGGAAGGGGTCAGCGTCTCCACTCTACCCAACAGGTGTCTGTGAGATGTTTCCCTGAAATGAAGTCCAAATAAAATGTCCGTCTCTGTCTAAACCTATGCTTGCCCTCACTCTATACAAAAATGTGTTAGGGGGTCTTTTGTCAAAAATTTAAAGCAGTGGTTAAACAGAAAAAGAAGGAAACCAGGGTTGGTTTCCGATGGCTTCCTTGCCAGGCATGATTTTAAGTTTATCAAAATGGGTTCATTCAAACAGGGCTGCTTGCTTGATCTTCGCCACAGGGTCCTTGCAGTGACCTCCACTTCCCTCAGTGTCTTTAAGTTCCTCTGGGTTCCCTTCCCCAAGCTCAGGCGCCTCCCAGCTTTCAAACACGATGTCAGTTTTATCAGGATATACTTTGATTTCTTAAGTATGCCTTGCAGGGTTCCCTTCCGCAAGCACAGGCCTATTCCAACTTTAAACACACACAAAAATGTATCACAGTTCCTCTTTATGTTCCTCAGGGTGCCCTTCCCCAAGTTTAGGTCCCTCTAATTCCAAAAACAAAGTCAGCTGGTCAGGATATGCCCTTTGCTTGTTTACAGCTTTTCTTACATGCAATCTTCTCATGGGGTAGAATCAGAGGCTTTCGAAAATGCCAGGCTGTTTGCTTTTCCTCAGCGCGGCCACCCTGGCTCTTTTCCCCTCTCTGTGTTTCTTACTTGCACTGTCCTTGGTACCTTTTATCCTGGGGTACATATTGTGCACACTTGCATTGTCTTTTATTGCTTTCACTTTGGGTATGCACACTTGAACTTCTTCTCCTTTGCTGTGCGTGCTTGCACATTTAACACTGTGTCAGCAGTCTTAAGGTGGGGATAAGAGTAACAGACTGAAACTGTAGTCATTCTTAACAATATAACTTTATTAACTCTTATCTCAACTAAAGTTCCTTTTGTTTTTTCTTATTTTTTTAGCTTCAAACAAATGAAACGGATACAGGTTGCAGGATCTTTGACAGCCTCTGTGGTAGAGCAACCCTCTTAGTGAAGGTAAGTATGTTGGTAAGTCTTTAGTATCTTGCTTTCTTTTCTTCCTTTGACTTTCTTTCTTTCTAGATTGTAACCTCTTCACTTGCTCAAATTCCCTCTTTAAACCTTCTTTCACTCTTGACTATTGTCAACATTTGTATTAACTCTCTTGCAGTCTCAAACCTTTGTCACTGCTGTGGCTTTACTTCTTTATTGTCTCTTTTAACTGTATAGTTTTAACTTATATGTAACAGTAAGTACAAACGTTTTCATACAAACTTTAACATAGGGATTAGACAGTCTCTTTTGCTTCAGATTTGTGGTTTCCTCTATTTCAGCTTTTAATATAACCACAGCGCTTCGTTCCGCCGTGCTGTATTCTCCGGTCACCTTGTATGAGTTTTGTTGCCTTTAAAATTAAGGGAAACATGTGTACCTTAATGCCTTCTTTTCGATTTCTGGGGGCGTAGCTTATTGGCAGCAACAACGCTGCAATTGGCTTCTGTAGGGACGACCTCCCTTCTGTTGCCGGAACCGTCGCTTTGTCCTCTCCTCTCCTTATAAGCCTCCGATTGGCTTGCTGAGGCTCAGCAGACTCTTAGCTTTCTGCCCGGCGCGGCCCATCCTCTCAGCGCCATCGCGGTGTAATACGCCCCTCGGTGAAGACACAGCTCTTCGAAGCCGTGTCTTGCATAAACGATTCTCTGGCACCACGGCAGTCGGACGTGCCCTTTTCAGGAATTCCCAGCAAATTGAATCAACTCCTTAGCGCAACGGCGCAACAATTATCTCCACAACACGAACAACGGTCCTCTTTTCAGACTGCAACTAATATGCCCACTCGTAACAGACATTTTCCGTTTCAGGCTCCTGTGTCTCCTAGCAACAACAGAAAACAAGTCACTCATTAGAGAAAAGGTCCTGGCAGATGTTTCTCTGTATTCTATTGGCAGATTACCTAGTCAATCAAGTAAACACACACTGCCTTCTGATGTCAGCCTTTCACACAGCTGTTTTGCCTGGTATTGACAGAGCTTGTTTCTGTGGCAGACTTGTCACACACTGTCACTTTCTTTCTCCGTGCTGTAAGGAAGGCATGGTATCAACAGCAAGACAGACACAAGGGACCACAGTTCAAGGGTGTATTGAACTTCAAAAAGGGTTTGAAAAACGCCTATCTAATCCTAAATCTACAGATGGGAGCAAGCTACGACCATCAAATAATAATAACACAGTCATCGTATTGTCTTGTCAAAATAAAAGGGCCTATACTAATAAACCTATTGCCAATCCCTAACTCTAAATACAAATAGTGTGGGAAACAATGTTACGAAAAAAAGAAAGAAGTGTTCACAAAATGATATGTCAGGATGTTCAGGCCATCTGCCTCCCTTCCCATGTTTTCAGCACGGGACAAGGCGGTACACTCAAGTTTAGCACAGTGTCTGGATTACCTAGCACAAGGATACAGTTCAATCATTTGCATCAGGACCTTCCGTGCCCAAGTCTCTTTGTCTTTCAAAGTTTATTCATTCAGAGGGCCTGATGCGACAAACTATTCAACTCTGATCCCCCTCAGCCGGGCTCAGATCCTTTCACCACAATGTTCAACATTATTTATGCATCCAATTCCTTGCATGGTATTCTTTCTCGGGTGACTCACGGTTCAACCTGGATACCCCTCCGTCGGGCTCAGATCTCGGATCCCTCTCAGTCGGGCTCAGATCTCGGATCCCCCTCGGTCGGGTTCCGATTCCTTTTAACACAATGTTCATAACTTTACACAAACTTGCTTTAACCAAACGCTTTAAGCTGTTCTCCCTCCGCCGGGCTTGGGCCAACTTTATATACGATTTCATCAACTATCGAAGACTTTCGAATGTGCACAGGGCTTTTGCTTGATCCATTGCAGGACCACTTCGATTTCACAATTCTTTATCACTCTTCACATTTACCACCTTTCAGCTGGATACCTAACAGACACTTTCGAATGAGCACCCACGTGGTGCCAGACCACTCTGTCTACGGTATCGTATCTTGGCTTCAAAGTTCAGTCACTCTTCTGCTGATTGTGTTCATGTCGCTTGCCACACACACTTCATACACTGTTCTCTTCAGTTTTCATTATACAATGTTGCTGCTTGCAACCTTGACTTCAACACAGACCGGTCTGTTATCAGTCTCCCCAACTCACCAGCTGTGCTGACTTCACAGGCGCTGCTTTGTTGTAGGAGCCAAGAACAGTACCACAGTGGCAAATGATTTTCCCCGCCTTGACTATCAACACAGGAGAGCCCCGGGTACCTCTGAAACACAATGCAGTGTTCTTCAGCCTTGATTCCTGGTCTTACGTTTCCTATTCTAGAAGGTTCATGAAAGTAACAGTCTTTCATTGAAAAGGTCAAGGGCACTTCCCTCCTTGCAATCCTCTTCGGTTTTGCCGTCTTTCCCCTTGTATTAAACTGCCATCTTGGAACCGCTGCTTCCTTGTGTGCTTTGCCTTGCTCAGAGTGTGATTTCGTGCTCCACCTTTTATCCGTGTGGGAAGTCAGGTGTGTGTAATGGTCAGTGATTGCCTGGCCCTGCCTGACCATTGTACTGGGACATGTCAGGTATACGGCTCGGGTGTTAGTCTGTTTTCTCTCACAGTGAGCTGTCCGTGAGAAAGTGTTTGTATTGGGAAAGAGGGCAGGGGGTTGGGTTCCTAAGTATTCTACCTGGTACGATGGTGTAAAGGTGTTACAGGGAAGGGGATACCGTGTTTTGCCATCCGGGGTCTCACGTCCACTCCCCGAGGACCCCTCACACACACTGGTCCACCCCCAGGTACTGGATCCAAAAGCAATGGTCATGTCCTGGCCACCGGGATGACAGATCCCCATGGACTAGTGGGTGAGACTCCTTCAGGTTTCTCACAGTGCTCACTCACACCTTGTCCTTACTTTCCTTTCAGGCCCCTTGCCCTCACACTTTTCCTTTTACTTTGCTTCTGTCCGCTTTTAACTTGGCAGCCGGGCTGCTTGCCGTTTCTATTAAATCTGTTAACTTTCTGTCCTCTTATTTCAGCACCACTCACATGCATCATCTACTTGCTTTCTTTCTTTCTACTTTCTGCTTCTTGCTTTCCGCTATGTGATGCTTTCTCAATCTTGCTTTTTTTTCCTTGCCCGTTCCAGCCACCCGCACGCTCTCAAGTTTCTCTGTCAAGCGAAACTCACCGGGTAGCGTAGCACTGGCGAGCAATCTCTCTGGAATGCTTTGGGTTGAGGTCAGGGTCTCACCACCAGCCCCTCGGATACACTTGGGCCCGGCACACAGCCCAAGGGAATGAGCACTCAGACTCTGCCAGCAGGGCCGCAGCTGACTCGCTCCGGTTCTCAGGAGACACAGCTCCCCAGCCATGCTGCAGCCCTCCTTACACACCGGGCCAGCATTGCAGTATGCCGCTGTCTTCCGGATCCTCCTTCCTGCAGCTCCCACCTTTGTGGCTTCTTTGGTCCAACATGCTTCTCCAGCTCCCTCATCCATCTGTGTCAAACCACACCTTTCATAGTGAAAAAAAAACAAACAAGTGGAGGGAGGTTTAAATGGTCACTATTAACTGCCTGACCCAGCCTGACAATTAGTGGGACAACTCGAGTTCTTTCCAGGGTAGGTTACCCTTACTTTCCCCATGTTATTCCTATAGGTAATCTGCACTGATCTTAGTTGCCTCTTCCTCGTCTCATTATTTGTTAGAAACGGGGAGGGGGTGATGGGGTGGATTGGAGATAATCTTTATGGGTGGAATAATTATAGGATGACTAACAGAGGAAAAAGGGGAATCCCCTGGCCCTGTCTTTATAGAGACCCAGCTATCATAGGATCTTGGGACATAGGATTTTCTAGAGCAGTAGACAGGATACACTTCTAGTCTTACTCTATATCTTCTAAGTTCCACAATGGGCGAACATGGGGCCTCTTCTAATGCAGTATCAAGGATACCTGCATATATCATTACAAGTTATAGTGGCTGAATTATAGGTCTTCTAATTGGAAGGATTGATTGCCATCATATAACTTCTAGCATAATGGACGGGATAAACATTCTAAGGTGCTGCCAAGGTGTCCACTCCTAGATCTATCCGGGTGCAGCACCTAGATCACCCCTCAATCCGTCTAACCTTCAAAGGTCTTCTAAGTGAAATACTTCTGCTAACCATCCCAATCTCTTCCTGAGCCGTACCTGTGCAGGTCTTCACATTTCTAATGTGCCATTGGCTTGAGGTTGTTGGTGCTAATGTCATTTGTAAGGCTGTGTTATCTCTAGATTTGAGCAGGGCATGTTGGCATACTACATCTGAAAATTGTAATAGATAGGTTGTCGTCCATGAGTTTATGATTGTATGGGAGGATAGGTCCAAGAGACCCCCCTCCCCTGCATCCCCCCCTTTGTGGAGTCCATGGCTCATCGGGGGTCCCCCCTGCCACCAGGGCCCAGGTGGCAGGTGAACCGCTGGCTGAAACATTGACCAAACGTGCTGTATTAAGCTAGGCCCTGGAAACCATTTTGTGAAACCAGAATGACATGAGCCCCTGTGCGCCGCAGCACGGCCCCCACCCTTGGAGAGTTCTCACTTGTCCCTGCGGCGGCAGCTCCCTGGCAGATCCGCTGAGAGCCCGTTCCCACGAACAGACGGACATGAGCTAGTGCTAGAAACAAACACTGTAACATTCACCTTCCGCAGTGTATCACTGTCCACAGTATGACCCCGGCCAGCAGGGCCGGGGTGGAAAAGAACTGTAAAATGGTCCCCCGACAAAAGTAGAGACCCTAAATACCAATATGCAAACTGCCTGTGATAAAACCCTTTTCGCCACGACCTTTTGATAAAATATGTAAACTCCATGAAGATGGCAGAATGTGTGTTCATGTGGCATTCTGGTTGAAATACCCATATCCCCTTAGCTATGCGCAAATGGTAGAAGTGTCCTGGGTTTTATGTTATATGTTTCTCCGAGAAGAATGTACTCCAAGGCCCTATGCCATAACTGAACTAATGCTGCTAGAGTGCAACGGAAAACAAGTGCAACCGCATTGGGAGCTCATGTAAATTGTGTAAGAAAACGCATAGAATGTATTCGAATGTTCAAGCTCAACATGTGTCACTGCCATCAGTCTCATTGGCCAGTTGTTCCTGCGTGCTCCACCAACCTTAATACTACCTCGCTTATCGTGCATGCATAGAGTGTAACAAAATGTCGTGGTTGTTAAATACTTAACATATAGTTAACAATAGCAACATTGGTATAGGTAACACATTTGAAATGGCCATGTAAAGGCACTAACAATGTAGACATGTAAGCTTTGAAGAAAAAGCTCAATGAGCACTGTACAGTATATGAATTATGATGTTTTTTTGTATAACCTGCAAACACACGAGGAAAATACCATTGTGGGCATATCCAAGGCCACTTCCCCTCCCTCCCCAGTGAAGCCTGCCAGATGAAAGGCAGAGGCCCGGGCTGCTCTGCCTCACCTCCCCCAATTCGGCTGGAGCCGCTTCACGTTCCCCCCCAGCTCCCATGGCCACCACCAGCCACCTGAATTATGTACAACCCAGCAGCAAACCCCGGCCATAAGCGCAGGCTAAAAGGTGCCCTTTCTTAGGCTCCAAGACCCACCAGCTCACCCCAGGTTAATGGCCCCTGTAAAATTAGGACACCCAATATTATAGCAACACTGTAGGAATCCATTCATAATGACTTCTAACGAGACACGAAAACTTGGACAGCTCACCCCTTGCCCTGAGACCCAACCTCGTGACCTATGATACCCGGCCAACAGGATGAAGGTAACCATGTATTGATGTATCACCAAAGGACCCCGCTCTAGGTGCATTCCTCCTGTGTTGCATTAACCTGCAGAATAACCTATTGTAGGATTTACAGAGAAAGATAATATTGCGGTAGTGAATGAATGGGGTGTGCGTGGCCCTTAGGACAGAAAGCCAAGGAAGACGTTCATCAATGACACTGGCCACGCCTGGCACAACAGCACTGCCCGGATGAGCTCAGCTGAGCTGCCCGGCCCACGTTGGCAACCAGTGACGTCCACCAACCACGGCGCACCACATCACAGCTGCACCTATAGTTAGTCGTCGCCACCCAATCCCCACGAACATGTGCCCCCTATAGTGTGAGGTTCTTATGGCGCATTTTGTAAATATATATGCCGGTCTTTGCTAGTGTCAGATAGAGCGCTCTCGGAGTTTGCAGAGTCCTTTGCATGCCCTATTGCTGACTTATATAAACTCCCATTAAGCTCACCCGCACTTCGTCTTAGCCTTATTCCCATCTTGGGAGAGTCCATTATTGTCTCTCATTGTGGGGAGGATCGTGCTATCAGGGGACGCTCGCCTTCATTGGTGACCCCGACAGAGTGATTATTTTTCTTAATATATCCCTACCGTCCCCTTTGGCACGAAAATCTCCGGTCGAAAAGGGATACGCACGGTGCACCGGTAAGCTGCCCGCCAACGGCGACCGGTACGCTTAGAAGTGCGCACTCAACAGAGAGAGGGTACGGGATCCCGGTTGAAAAATCCCCTTTGAGTACCGCTCGCCGGAGCCGGAGCTGACCGTTGACCGTGCATCAGCGCTGCCTGGACTGACCCAGTTCGGAGACTCTCGGTTCAAGACGGGCACGTGAGTATTAAGTGCGAGCGACCATAAAGGGAGCAGGGGAGGAAAACAGGACAGGGAACAAGGTCATTTAAAAAGGGACACTTTGGGAATACTAAGAACCACTCTAGACTTTCTTTACTTTTTCTTTTTTCTTTGCATATAGCCATTAGGATCAAGAGGTGAAAAGAGATAAAGAGACGGGAACCTAGCTCCGAAAGGGGGTAGAAGGCGGCGCCGCATAGTACTATCTTGACTAGTACTGGGAATATATGAAGAAGTGAAAAATAAAATAAAGGTGTCTGGTAAAAAAAATAAAAAAAAAATAAAAGGGAGACACGATGAATACGTTAGTAACTGCTATTCTTTCTATTCTTTTCTCTGGGTTTATGGGGAAAAAACAGGGCTGGTACTAAAAAAAAAAGATAACCTAAGCAAAAAGACGAGTTTACATCAAACTAAAAATTTAAAAAAAATAAAAAAAAAAGAAGACAACTAGGGAGGGAGGAAAAGGATTACGAGTTGAACTGTGAATAGAGTGTTGCTTGTTGGTGTATATGCATCATGTGTGTCAGAACATAGTTTGTTGAGACGAATATGGAATAATGGTAAAATATGCATAATTATGGTGTGGTCATGGTAAGTGTGACCAGAAGAAATTTTACGGGGATGAGCCCGATCCAGTAAAATGACTATTTTTTGAATAAATGTGCTGAAGATATTGGTAGTGTACAAACAGTGGTTTGCTCTTGTATGTACCCCCTAAACTATACAGATTATAAGCTGTGCACACCCACTCCCATATTGCCCAGGTGGTGAAAACACACAGGTTCCTGCACGCAGAGATATACATATATATATATATATATATATATATATATAGATACATCTAGTGATATATAGGGCAAACTACACACCATGGGGGCAGAAACACCCCTGGCCCATATTTGTAAGAATCTACCTGGGTATGCTGAACGTATTAAGAAACATCACGATCAGTGGATTACAGTACTAAAGGGGGAAGGGTTACCCCAAATATGGCCAGAAGGAGGATCGTTTGACAAGAGTGTCCTGGATATGGTAGCAACGTGCATTTGTATAAAATACAAGGGGAAACAGTTACATAATAGGAGAGAAATATTAGATCTATGGAGATTGTTTGAAGAAGTGCCCCCTCCCAAAAAAAGAGAGCTAGGAACCGATTTGCCATCTATCACTGATAATCCATTGCTGATACCTGAAGACGACAAGGTGTTGCAAGACAGGGACCACCAGTAGAGGTAACTAGATTGTACCCAATATTAAATAAGCCAGTGCCCGCAGAAGGATACAGTGACCCGACATATGTGCCCCCAACAACAGTCACTACGACTCGAGGGCCAATGGCACCCCCACCGTATGAGAGCCATAGACAGCGCGACCAGGTAAGTACACCCACAGTAAATATAGAGAAACTAACAGAAGACTTAGAGTCTAGGCTCTCCATAGCAAAAGATGGGCTCTCGAGGATAAAAAGCATATGTGAACAGAGTGGGGCTAACGCTGCTTGGTCAGAGCTGACAACAAGAACACAGGGTCATGATAAAACAATTGAGGAAGGGTGGAAGAAGGGGGAGATAATGTTCAGAATACAAGAAGAACCTCTCGAATAATTGAACTAGAGGAAAGGGAGGAGCATACTGATGATGAGATAATGGCCACAGGAGGTAGAGAGGAACTATTGTGCGATATAGAAGAGGACTCAGGGGAAGGTGAAAGATTAAGTATGGCGATGGGAGGAGGAAATGAGGGGATGGATGGTGCATGTTCGGGAAGAACAATGGAAGAAGAATGGACAGGACGACTAAGGAATAGGTTGGGGAAAATGGCGCCACTAAGAAAGAAAGGAATGAAGGTGAGTACAGGCAAGGCAACAAAGGGGAATTTACAACTCCCACTAATACACAGGGGAGGAGGAAGGCCGAATTACATACCCCGGGCTCAGATGGACAAGGCCAATTTGTTAAAGCTATTACCACCGCTATCAGGAGGGGCAAGCAAGTGGATATATGCATTTGAGAAACACACAGCCGGGGTACCACTAGCAATAGGGGATGTGAAAAGTCTGCTAGTATCGGCAGTTGGGGATCAAGCTGACAGAGTATGGGTAAAGGCTGGCTTCCCGGGGGTAACGTTAGACTGTGATCGCCATGATGGTGCCTCTTTTAACACAGTACGTGCAAGGGTGTGAGACGCATTAAGAGAAACGTTTCCAGACACCCCAGATTTGCAGTCAGTCATGCAATGCAGGATGAATGATGGAGAAGATGCTATGGATTACATTTTTCGGGTCCAGGAGATGTGTAGAGCGGAAACTGGCACGCCCTGGTATCAGTCAACTTCATTATTTTACTTCATAATAAAGAGAGGGCTCCCTAAAGAGGTACAAAAAGCACTTGACAAAATTGCAGGTATTGAAGCGAAAGGGTGGCCCGAAATACAGAGCATAATAGTTCACCACTGTAAAAGAATAAAGGAGAGGGAAAAGGAAATAGCGCAAAGAAGATTGGCAGACGAGGCAAAGTTAGTACAAACAAAACTGGTGAAGGTCGCTGCAGCAGTAGCAGCGCTCCCACACAGCAGGGAGGGAGAAGAGGAGGAGGAGGGGCTGGTAGCAATACAAGGGAGGATGGCAACGAATTGGGCAGGAGCAGGGCGACCACAGTGGAACGAGCAGGAACAGAACGGAGGTCCGCAGTGGCAAGATTGGGCCCCTCGAGGGGGACGAGGTGGGTACAGGGGTCGCAGAGGGGATGGACAAGGGTACGGGGGAAACGGAGGGAATGGATGGCAAGGTCCCAGAGGTGCGCAGGGAAGTTGTTGGAACTGCAGGAGGTGGGGACACTTTTCTCGAGAGTGCAGGAGTAGACCGAACAACGGATTTCAAGAGATGGAACAATATGGTAACCCCCACCCGGGAAGCCCATACGGTCTTCCAATGGGACAACAACAGAGGGAACAAGAACAGGGGTATGCAGAGCAAAGACAAGCGCAACATTATAGGACACAGAATCACCCACAAAAAAACGACAATATGCAATACACCCCAGGCAACCCTTTCGCAACGAGTGCCAATGGAGCACCAGCCCCGGCCCCCTATAGTGGTGTGTCAGTAGTTTCAGGAAATGTCTTCAGCCAGGGGGGGACAATGAGACAACCAGCATAGGACAGCCCACAGAGAACACTTGCGTGTCCTGTTCTATCTACCACCTACGATGCAGCGGAGGAACCATTGGTAGGGGCGCAGATCGGAGACAAGCAGTTCATATTTATGGTAGATTCGGGAGCCGAGAAATCATGTATCCTTGAAGGCCAGTTTCCGCTATCTAACCGGAAGTTAGAGACGCAGGGGTTCTCTGGGGCTGTAATCCTTACACAGAAGATTTGGATGTGACAGTGGGGGGTAAAACGGTAAAGACACCCTTACTTTATTATGAACAATCACCAATAAACCTGCTTGGAAGGGACCTTCTCAGCAAGCTTAACATGACAATATCATTCACAGAAAGAGGAATAGTGTGCTCAACCCCAGGAATATTCCCATTGCGCATAATGTTAGTGGTACACGCCCGAGCAACAGCTCCAGAAATACGCGGCATGCCAGTGGACGAAAGAATGTTTATTGAAGGATTAAAAACACTGGCCCAAGTAGTACCCGAGTTAAAAAAAGTTAGAGCGGAGGGTACAAGCAGAATTAATCTTCCGCCCAATAGTACGCCCAGACATAGCACCAGGTTCAGTGGTATCCTTAGACCTGCATGCTGTGCAAGTATCAGCTAAAAGGATTGCAGTAATTAGGATGGACATAGATGGGTGTGAATGGCGCACTGTACTGTGCATCAATGCTGATATCGCCCTACGTGTCCGATGAAGATCTCTTTTCTGATTCAGAGTGATGGCGAAATAATAATGGAAATAGCAATACCATGTGACATTTTAATTCAAACAAGACAAGTGCCCGTCCAGTTGATGGCAGTGGTGGGAGCACCGCCGCCATTTTTTGATGATGACATGAGACATGAGACTGGTGCCAAACAATTTGTGGACAACAGGCCCCCATGATGTAGGGTTGTTGCATGAAGTAACACCAGTAGTAATAAAACTCAAACCAGGGGCAAATGTGCCCCGGGTGAAGCAATACCCATTGTCCCGCGAAGCTGAGGAAGGGATAAAAGAGACACTAAGTGCATTGCTAGCACAGGGGATAATAGTGCCCTCAAACTCCCCATGTAACACTTGTATCTATCCGATCAAGAAAGCAAAGGGAGGGGCTTGGAGGATGATCCAAGATCTACGCCCCCTAAATTACGTCATACAAAAAGAATTTCCTTTGGTCCCGAACCCTGCATCCATACTGTGCAGTATTCCGAAAACGGCATCACATTTCACAGTGGTTAATTTGAAAAATGCATTCTTCTCCATCCCCTTGGCAGAAGAAAGCAGATACTTGACAGCATTCACACTAGGGGGGAAGAGATACGAGCATTGCAGGCTACCTCAGGGGTACTGTGAGAGTCCAAGCATATTCAACCGCATACTACACGAAGACCTGGGTAATTTAACAGTTGAAAGCACGATCATTCAGTACGTAGATGATTTGCTCGTTTGCGCACAGAGTGAGGAAATGTGCAGAAGAGACTCGGTTACTCTCTTGACACTGCTGGCCAACAAAGGGTACAAAGTGGACAAAGGGAAACTACAATACTGCCAATCAGAAGTGCTGTACTTGGGGCAGCTGATATCAAAGGATGGGAAAAGAATAATACCTGACAGAGTGGAAGGAATAAGGTCAGTGAGAGAACCAACCACAGTGAAGGAGATGCAAAAATTCCTAGGAATGTGTAACTATTGCAGAGCATGGATACTAGATTATGCAGCCTACACCAGACCTTTACTGCAAGCGCTCAAAGAAGCCCAGCAAGAGAATAGGAAAATAGAGTGGTCAAAAGAAATGAGTGACTCGTTTGGGTCACTAAAAGAGCTCATTTCGAGTGCTCCAGTACTCGGCAATCCTGATTATGAGCACGAATTTTACCTGTTCTCACATTGCAAGGGGACCCTTATGACAGCTGTGCTGACACAAAAGACTTCCCTAGGACACAAACCATTGGCCTAACATATTGGCACATTAGATGCAGTGATGCAAGGCCACTTCGCGTGTGAGCAGTCTCTCGCTGCCGCCGCGTTCGCCATTGAGAAAAGTGCCACAATAGTAATTGGGTGCCTTGTCACGTTGTTTGTGGAACACTCATTGTTTGCAATACTGGAAAGATCAAAAAGTACACTGACTACACAGCGAGCAACTGCCTATGAGATAATATTGTCCAGCGCCAACATTCACGTAGTGTGGTGCAGGACAGTAAACCCAGCAACATTCATCACAGAACCATGCACACTAGAAGAGATGCAAGAACACAATTGTGCAACATACACAGGAGAAACAGGGGAGGGCACGGTGGTGTGTGAAAATGCCCTGAGCGAGGGAGAGGTGTACTTTGTAGATGGGTCAGGGTCAATTGACATGGACACAGGAGAGAAACATGTGGGACTAGCAGTAGTGAGGCTAGAAGAAGGTGAGTATGAAGTGTTAGTACAATATCGCCTTCCATCCCATTTCTCAGCCCAAGCAGCAGAACTTATTTCCCTAATAGAAGCATTACATGCAGCTAAGGGATGTGCAGTGACGATATAGACAGATTCAGCTTACATGATGACCACCGTACACAGAGGTCTAGCCCGGTGGGAGCGGAGAGGGTTTCAAAGGGCGGATAGGACCCCAGTGCAGCATGCCGAACTGTTGAAGGAATTAACTGAAGCTCTAAAAGGCCCAACAATGGTAGCAATTGTGAAATGCCAAGCACATACGTCTAACACCGAAGTTGTGTCTTTGGGGAACGCGGCAGCAGACGCTGCTGCCAAGGAGGCTTCGTATTTTGAAAGACATGGAACATGTGAGTACCTATTGCAGCACCAGACGAACGAAGAACTTTCAGAAGGATACAATGCAATGCCCATATCACAAATACTAGAGCTGCAGGAAGGTGCAAGTGGGGAAGAAAAAGTGTTGTGGGAAAAGAGGGGTTGCAGCCAATCAGCAACAGATTTATTGTGGCGCCAAAATAACTCAGGAAAAGTAGTGATGCCCATCAAACTGTTAGAAATTGCATTTCAGCAATTACACTTTCCAGCGCACAATGCTAAACAACACATTGCGGCAGAGATACAGGAAGATTGGTTCGTGCCATGTCTCCAGGAGCACATATCCAGGTTGACAATGGAGTGCACGACTTGTCAAATATATAACTCAGGGATGACCTTACGGACACTCAGGGGGACAATTCCAAAACCGACAGGGCCCTTCAGAGAACTGCATATTGATTATGCAGACATGGGGGAGAGGTGTAATGGGGAACGCTACATGATAGTGGTTGTATGTCCATTCTCCAGGTGGGTGGAAGCGGGTCCATGTGCGCGCCCTGATGCTAGGAGCGCTGCAAAGTTCCTAGTGAGGGAAGTGTTCCCACGCTGGGGAATTTGTGACGTAATTCGCTCAGACAACGGCACTCATTTTGTGAACGAACTCTTTAAGGAAGTGACTGCATTATTGGGAATAAAGCATAAACGCTGCTCGATTTATCATCCCCAAAGTAACGGCTTTGTTGAGAAGATGAACGGCCTGTTAAAAGGAAGATTGTCTAAATTCTGTTTTTCGTTAAAGAAGAACTGGATCTACTGCCTACCGCTTGCACTGTTTGAGCTGAGGAATCAGCCGAGCAAGGATCACCATCTGTCCCCGCACGAAATTGTGACGGGAAGACGGATGCACACAGCACATTCCCCACTGCGCCAACACTCAGATGCACACAGAAGCGCCACAATATTAGGAGATGAATTCACAGATTACCTAAAGAAGCTAACTAGGGCAGTGCGTGCCTTCTCAAGGCAACTCTCACCACCATTTACAAGAGAAGAAGGGAACACAACGGTGTCCTTTATGGAACCAGACACACAAGTACAATTAATGCCAGGAGAGTTCATTTATGTCGCAGCTTTGTGCGCCGGTGGAATGCCCCATGGTTCCATGGCCCATACGAGGTTGTTTTTTGTACACCCACAGCTGTGAAGGTGAAGGGACTCAGATACTGGATACACTTGACAGATGTGCGAAAGGCATACTATAGTGTGCAGGAAGAAGTGGATGAGGAGGCACAGACAACAGCAAACAAAAAAGATGGAAGTGATGAGTAAAAAGGAACGAATGAATGGAGGAGTGTAACTGGTAAATTAAGCTGTTAACAAAATAATTGTATTACAGGTTATTGATCGAGATAAATGAGAAAAATTAATGATGAGAAAAAAAATGTTTAATTGAAAATAATGGTGTAAGATATATGTATTTCCTTTTCCCTTCTCTGTGTACCCCTCTCCCCCCACCCAACCATCTCCCTTTCTATGACTTCCTGGTACACACAGTACCAACAAAAATGTTTACATGCACTTACTTAATGCACTTTTATATTTTAAACAGGAACTACCATGGCAACAAACGGGCAGCCCGCAACAAATAGATTGATTAGATGTAGGAATGATTTAGCTGAAAGGTGTAGATATTCGTATGAGTGTGGATTGTCTGGATGCATTACATGATTTTTTACAATACTGTTTTGCTTGGCTATCTATTGGTTTATAGCGTTCATCTCTATCGAGATGAACGATGGGGGAGGGAATAACGGGACTAATGTAACAAATCAAACTACAATTGCAAATACTAAAGAAGGTGATTTTTTGGTGTGGGACAGATCTAAACTTGTATGGGGATATAACACGAAACCGCCCAATGCAGCTACCTCGTCAAATGAAAGAATGCAGGATAAAATGCAGGATAGCACAACTTCCCCGCCAAATGTCTCCGATTACAATGCCCACAGTTTAAATGATCGCAACCCTTCTGTTATATCATGGCTGTACAACACCCCCACCAGCGTGCCCGCACATGTAACCACCCCCACAACAGAGAACACACTACCTGATAGAATAAAGAAAGAGAATGAAAAGATGGCAGTGGGATACACAGCATTATATGATGAATGGGAAAAGGGGGGCGGAGGGAAGAAAGGGGGGTCTAGACTGTTCCTCGCCTGTGAAGCCGGGAGATATCTTAGAAATAATAGGAGGAAAAGGGAGGTGGGAAGGAGAAAATACGACGAGTATTACGGGTTGGGACTGGACAAAATGGAAGACCCACGACACCCCCACCAGACAAATAAATGGTATGCAGACATGAGTGCAACTGCAAAACAAACAACAAATGAGAGTTGCTATGTCTGCTCCCTTATTCCCCATGCTTCAGGTACACCCACCAAAGTATTGCTACGAAAAGAGTTGCCTATTGTGGATGCCCAATGTCTCCTTCATCTCACGTTGTGCAGAATTAAGAACACCTTCCAGGCACATGAGGTAACTTTTAAAATGCTGCAGAACGAGAAGACCTGTTACCCGAAAGCGGACGGAGTGATATGTTTGGAAGAACCATTTTTTATAATAAAAGGGACATTATTCTCGGAAAAAAAAGTGGAAAGATGAAGAAATAATGTGTAAAGCTGAGGCGCTGCGAGGTGTGGCACCAGAGAAACTGCAGTGGATAGAAAAAACATGTACACCAGTATGGAAAGAGCACATCTCAAAATTGACCTGGGTGACTGCCATTGAAAAGCCATTCAAACTACAGAAAGAAATAGACTATGAACTGTGTTTCCAGGGAGACGGGAAAACTATCATGGGGGTAAACAAAAACTGCAACAAGACCCTCACAATCCCGGATATGAGAAAAGGGACAGCGGCCCTCATGGACACTTATTGGGTATGTGGCAACCAGGCATACCTGCACCTCTCACAATCATGGAGCGGCATCTGCTCATTGGCCACCCTACATTCTGCACTAATGGTGATGCCAGAGAGCCACATTGGTGGGAGCAAGAAAATGCAAGAGATTCCTCAGAAGAATGAAGCCCAACCAACTGCAGAATCACAATTATATGTCCTGTCTTCCGGCAATAAGGGGGAGATGCTGTCTCGGAGCAGACGATCGTCGAACTACATATCAAAAGCATCTTCAGAACTACTGGCACAGATCCCAGACAGATATCGATTATTCAACTCTGCAGAGACTTTCTTCGCCTCACTCATCCCCAGCATCAAGGCACGGGCAAATGCAAAGTGGCTACAAATCAGACGCTGGGAGCTGATCCAGCTGGCAAATGACACTGAAGAAGGATTTAACGTAATAAAAGTGGAGCTGAGAGCACTGCGGCTAATGACCATGCAAAATAGGTATGTCTAAGAGCTATTAACAGCGATGGACGGAGGTGTTTGCCGAAAAATTGGAAGTGCCTGCTGCACTTTCGTTCCTTCTGAAGATGCAGATAATGGTACCTTATCCCACGTGATTGAAGCTGTACATAACCTAGGAGAGAGGATGAAAACGGAAGGTGGGGCCGAAGCAAGCACATGGTTCGACAACCTCTTCTCCTGGGTCCCGTCATAGCTGGGAATGACTGTCAAACTGCTGATGCCCACGGTGGTGTTAGTCCTTTTTATTTTTTGTATGTGCCAGGTGGGTCTTCGATGTTGTGCAAACGCAGTACCCAATGGTGCGATGATGATGGTGACAATGGGCAACACTCGCGGTGCAATACAAAATATTCAGGAGGTGGAGGTGCAAACAGGAGAAGAAAACACACCAAAATTCCAGATGGTGCCCATATACCACAGTGGGGATGTAGTAGTCAGACTATGGCACACTACAATTAAAGAGCCCCATGAACTTGAGTGGTATAAGGAGGTGTGGGTGGATCTGGAAGGGGACAGGGATTGTATATATATGACCTGTACACCAGATGAGTATGCTAGAAGGGGGAAAAGCCTGCGAGGGGTGTGTAGGGCATGGATGCCCATAAAAGGCACCCCCGCATGGGACGAGGCTGTAGCTGAGGAAGAGGAACGCAAGAGGTTGAGGCAGTTACAGTATTCGTTACTTAAGTAACGAAAGGGGGGAAATGTATGGGAGGATAGGTCCAAGAGACCCCCTTCCCCTGCAGCTCCCCCTTGTGGAGTCCATGGCTCGTCGGGGGTCCCCCCTGCCACCAGGGCCCAGGTGGCGGGTGGACCGCTGGCTGAAACATTGACCAAACGTGCTGTATTAAGCTAGGCCCTGGAAACCATTTTGTGAAACCAGAATGACATGAGCCCCTGTGCGCCGCAGCACGACCCCCACCCTTGGAGAGTTCTCACTTGTCCCTGCGGCCGCAGCTCCCTGGCAGATCCGCTGAGAGCCCGTTCCCACGAACAGACGGACATGAGCTAGTGCTAGAAACAAACACTGTAACATTCACCTTCCGCAGTGTATCACTGTCCACAGTATGTCCCCGGCCAGCAGGACCGGGGTGGAAATGAACTGTAAAATGGTCCCCCGACAAAAGTAGAGACCCTAAATACCAATATGCAAACTGCCTGTGATAAAACCCTTTTCTCCACGACCTTTTGATAAAATATGTAAACTCCATGAAGATGGCAGAATGTGTGTTCATGTGGCATTCTGGTTGAAATGCCCATATCCCCTTAGCTATGCGCAAATGGTAGAAGTGTCCCGGGTTTTATGTTATATGTTTCTCCGAGAAAAATGTACTCCAAGGCCCTATGCCATAACTGAACTAATGCTGCTAGAGTGCAACGGAAAACAAGTGCAACCGCATTGGGAGCTCATGTAAATTGTGTAAGAAAACGCATAGAATGTATTTGAATGTTCAAGCTCACCATGTGTCACTGCCATCAGTCTCATTGGCCAGTTGTTCCTGCGTGCTCCACCAACCTTAATACTACCTCGCTTATCGTGCATGCATAGAGTGTAACAAAATGTTGTGGTTGTTAAATACTTAACATATAGTTAACAATAGCAACATTGGTAAAGGTAACACATTTGAAATGGCCATGTAAAGGCACTAACAATGTAGACATGTAAGCTTTGAAGAAAAAGGTCAATGAGTATTGTACAGTATATGAATTATTATGTCTTTTTGTATAACCTGCAAACACACAAGGAAAATACCATTGTGGGCATATCCAAGGCCACTTCCCCTCCCTCCCCAGTGAAGCCTGCCAGATGAAAGGCAGAGGCCCGGGCTGCTCTGCCTCACCTCCCCCAATTCGGCTGGAGCCGCTTCACGTTCCTCCGCAGCTCCCATGGCCACCACCAGCCACCTGAATTATTTACAACCCAGCAGTAAACCCCGGCCATAAACGCAGGCCAAAAGGTGCCCTTACTTAGGCTCCACGCCCCACCAGCTCACCCCAGGTTAATGGCCCCTGTAAAATTAGGACACCCAATATTATAGCAACACTGTAGGAATCCATTCATAATGACTTCTAACGAGACACGAAAACTTGGACAGCTCACCCCTTGCCCTGAGACCCAACCTCGTGACCTATGATACCCGGCCAACAGGATGATGGTAACCATGTATTGATGTATCACCAAAGGACCCCGCTCTAGGTGCATTCCTCCTGTGTTGCATTAACCTGTAGAATAACCTATTCTAGGATTTACAGAGAAAGATAATATTGAGGTAGTGAATGAATGGGGTGTGCGTGGCCCTTAGGGCAGAAAGCCAAGGAAGACGTTCATCAATGACACTGGCCACGCCTGGCACAACAGCACCGCCCGGATGAGCCCAACTGACCTGCCCGGCCCACGTTGGCAACCAGTGACGTTCACCAACCACGGCACACCACATCACAGCTGCACCTATAGTTAGTCGTCGCCACCCAATCCCCACGAACATGCGCCCCCTATAGTGTGTAGGTTCTTATGACGCATTTTGTAAATATATACGCCTGTCTTTGCTAGTGTCAGACAGAGCGCTCTCAGAGTTTGCAGAGTCCTTTGCATGCCCTATTGTTGACTTACATAAACTCCCATTAAGCTCACCCGCACTTTGTCTTAGCCTTATTCCCATCTTGGGAGAGTCCATTATTGTCTCTCATTGTGGGGAGGATCGTGCTATCAGGGGACGCTCGCCTTCATGATTCATAATCTCAAGAACATTCTGAGCGTTTATCAGTAATCCCCTATGATTTTTAACAAGAGAAGGGCTGGTATTAGGTCAAAAAGTAGTTTTCCAAAAGCCGTAAAAAAAGACCCATTTATAAACACAGCTCTGTGACTAGAGCGGTCTTTCTAAATCACTATGTTTTGGGGAATGCTTGGATGGGAAAGGAGGTGGTGGCAGACGAAGAGGGGCTTGGGGGGTGAACCCGCCCTCCCCGACTGCTAATGCACCCCAAGACTAGGTCCCACCCCCCAGTCACTAACCTTGGGTTTGTCCCGATGCGCCCGCCATCTTGGATTTGACAGATGCAATCTGTCAAACAAAGGTAGGAAGGGCCGGCCAGGCATACCCTGGGCTCTGCTGCATTTCACACGAGTGCGCGCAGGGCCTGTCAACTGAAAACAAAGGGCCAGCCAGGCACACAGTGGGGCTGAACCCTGCATGAGCATGGCCTGCCAATGGAAAAGGGATTACTCAGCACCAGTCAAAGGAGCAGGAAATACTATGAGCATTTATTGCATTTAGTTGTTTTTTTTAAACTGAAGCTCAGCCAACAAAATAGCAAATAAATAAGAAACTAAATGGAAATGTTAGGAATGCTGTTTCATTAACGTTCAGTTTATGCCACTGAATGAAGGATGAGCAAAATTCGACCTTTAAGTGCAAAAGCAACGCGGTCATTGAAAATCAGTCTTTGGTACGTGAGACCTTTAGAATGAGGTAATTTCACATAGAACCAAAGGGCTACCAGTATGGGTCCTCAGGGTGTGCAGCTGAGGCGGGGTGTAAGGGTGGTAACCCATTCCTTATTTCATGCCCTGAGCGGCAATCCTGATACTTTTCTTTGGTAACGTACATCCTTCCTCTCTTTGGCCCAACGGTTAAGATGTGGGAGTTTTCTACAAGGAAATACAATGGCATGAGAGACTGGTCTGTGTGTGCAACTCTGTTCCCCCTATGTATGTGCGTGCATAACTTGGACTTAGTGGGAGTTGCAGGCTGCCTGGAAGCTGTCTGGGGCCAGTTGCTTCACTGTGTCCCACAAAGCAGTCGTGCTGTCTTTGGCTTTTTTGTGGCACGATTGACCGTTTCAATGTCACAATGTCACAATTAAATCCTGTTGTATCTTACAAATCCAGAGGTGTCAATTCCAAGGGCAATGGACATATTAGGAGAGTTTGGCAAGTATGCCGGCCTCAAAATTAACTGTAAAAATCTTTCCACTATCCAATTTACTGGGAGTAGAACTGAAGTAGTGCGTCCTACCCGATGTTAACAACGGAGGTGGGATTCAGCTACTTGGGGAAATGTATCCAGAAAAGGACTCTCTTTTCGAGGAATTCAATTTGTCCCAGCGAATAAGTGCTTTGAATCGGATATTAAACACTGGAGGATGCTACCCGTGTCCCTACTGGGAAGGGCGGCAATGTATAAAATGGTGTCGACCCCACGAATTGTTTATATTGTCCAACATGCACCGGGTCTGGTGGCAGACAGTGTCTTCGGCTTGATTAACCGACTTCTACACACATTTCTATGGCAAAATAAGACATCTAGAAAATATGTACAAATCACATTGGGAAGGCGGTATAGCATTACCAAATTTGAAATGGTATTACTGGGCATCGCAACTTATGATAGCGAATGGGTTAAAGTACCGGAAGGGGAGGGACAGCATAGTGGATAGGGACCTGCACCTTAGTGGGAGCCGCAAAGGGGGAATTCGGTTATACCAGAAACCGGAACAAACAGGACTCTTACCCATAAGTAAGGCAGTGAGCAGATCCTGGATGCAAGCACAGAAACACCTTGAGTGGGCGAAGCAGTTGACATTGGCCTCGCTGATTTGGGAGAACAGTTTAATATAAGAGATACAACACCTAACATGGGCTGGGGAATGGAAGGCCAAAGGGATGACAGTGATGGGAGATGTACTCAGAGGCCCGGTTCTGAAATCGTTTCAGGAGCTTAAAGAAGAAAGTGGTCTCAGTAATAGCGACCTCTATAAATCCCTGTAGCTTCGACATGTGGCTAGCCCACACATCACAGGGGATTTCTTTCCAAGCCTCCCTGCTGGAGAGAAATGTTTTAGAAGAGGAGACAACTATGAAGCAAATCTCAACTATATATGAGGCAGTATCCTAACATTACACTAGGCAGTAGGAGGAACTAAGACACAGATGGGAAGGTGATTTGGGCGAGATTGACATGGAGGACTGGAGGGAGGCAATACAATACCATTGGGAAGTGGTCACTTCGGCAAAATTGTAGCTTATACAGTTCAAAGATTTACACAAGATATACTACTCAAAGAAATGGATATGGAAAATGGGAAAGGTGGACGGGACAGCTGGCCAAAAATGTGTTAGGGACAAAGAAACCTTTTTTCATATGGTCTTGGGGTGCACTAAGATACAGAGATTCTAGTATACAGTGAAAAGGGATTTACAGTTAGTTCTAGAGGGTGCAATCTACCTAGAACCCAGGGGAGCATTGTTAGGAATGTGGTCGAACCTACAACTCTCAAGATATCAAACAATGTTTCTGAACATTGCATTTGTTCTGGTAAAGAGGGGGATAGCAGAAAAATGGATGAGTCAGGAATTGCCTATTTTGGAGAAATGGCACATAGTGATGGACTACTATGAAAAGGGGCAAGCTAGTGTATAATAATAGGGGATGTATACAGTGGTTTGGGAAAATGTGGGGTGCTGGGTATAAGGGGAGGATGGATACTAGTACTGCAAATGTTCCCCTGAACTGCTTGCAAAGTATATTTTGTTTGCATGTCAAAATATCAATAAAAAGTTATTTAAAAAAATAAAATCAATGGCTTCTAAGGGCAGTTAACCAAGAACAAAGTGAAGAACAAATTACTTTCCTCTTGGTAATGTTCTTTCGGGTGCATGTTCCCCTCATGGATTCCTCATCTCGGATATTCTATCTGCAGCGCAGATGATCCTCGGAAACCATTCTCCCACGAGAGGGCGCAGAGCGTCTCAGAGTCGGCACTGCTCTATGCCTCAAGGCACCCCTCAAATCCTTGAGAAGGGTTTCCCAGTACACATTGAGGCGTTACGCACTGTGACCTCAGTTCCACCCTTCTCTCCCACCACTTTCACACTGAAGGATCGTTAAACCCAAGGTGTACAAGCAATACGGCAAGTGGGGCGGGTGGGGTGGGCGATGAGGAATCCGTGGGAAGAGCATCACCAGAAAGAACATTACCAAAAGGTAAGTAAGTAATTTGTTGTTCTAATGGATTCCTTTCCCCCACAGATTCCTCATCTATAATAGACTCCCGCAGCAGTATGTGGATCTGGAGCAAAGACACCACCTATAACGGAAAGCTCTGGAGGACTGCCATACCAATACGGGCATCACGCCCTGACTGAAAATCCAGGAAGTTTTTATTTGCATACATGTGCAGTGATTTACACGTACCCGCCTGGTAAATGTCAGTAACAGGACCGTTCTCTGCAGGGCATAGGTGGGAGCCATTCCTCTGGTAGAATGAACTCTGTAACCTTCAGATACATCCTTCCCAGCCAGATCATAGCATCCTGAGATGTAGAGAGTGATCTACCTTGATTTGGTTACAGCCCAGGCAGCCTGGGCACCACTATAACCCACATAAATCTGGTCATCTTTCCTGACGTGTCATCCAAGGAATGTAGTAACTGAGGGCCTGCACTGAGTCCAGTTGAAGGAATCGTTCTTCTGCCTTGGAAGGATGGGGCAGAGGAAAAAAACAAGGAAGATGGATCTTTTGAGAGAGTTACAATTCTGAGATCACTTTCAGGAGGAAGGAAGGTCTCACTCTCAATGCCACCTTTTCATTAGAGTACATTTAACAAGGAGGTTTTTACAGACAATGCCTGGAAGCTCACTGATCAATCAAGTGGCAGGGATAGCCACCAGGAATTTCCCCTTAAGGGTAAGCAATCTAATAGAAAAAGAATGCAGGGGCTCAAAAGGAGCCCCCACAAGAAACGTTAATGCACAATTTGAATCCCACGTCGGATCCACAAACTGGCATGGAGGAAGTTGGTAGCACAATCCCTGTAAAAACTGTATAACGGTGGGAATTGTGAAGAAGAGCCCTGCTCAGGGGACCATTTACAAAATGAGATAGCAGCTAGGTACCCCTTCAGAGTTCCAAGCTGCAGACCTGATCGGGCCAAACAACGTAGAAAATCCAGGACAGAAGATAGAGGACATTAAATAGGGTCCAAACCCCTTTCTTAGCGCCAGCAGAGAATTGATGCCATCTATAAGCATACATTGACTTATTGGTGGGCCTCTGGGTTGAGAAACAAGAACATCCTGAACATTGTCTGGCAAGTCCCTCTCCTTGTATCTCAGCCTCTCAGTAGCCAAGCATGAAGGTTCAGTTAGTTTTTCGTGTCCTTATTCATCTTGATTTTCTGGTTTCTGGATTAGTGCTTCTGGTATTGTGTGTTGTCAGTCATGTTTCTTCATTTTTGTTACGGCGCTTTGAAGCCTGAAGCGCATTATAAGTAAATAAAAGAGGATGGGTCTGGAGGCACGGTGGTGGGGTAAGGGAAGTGGTCTGGAGGACGCTGAATGAAAGGGAGATAATAACCCTGCTGAATGATCTGCAACGCCTAAGCATCCTTCATAGTTCAAGACCATTCCGTGCCATGCAGGGACATTCTCCCTCCCACAGGGGACTTGTGACAGAATTCCTCACAAGTCTTGCACTTTGGGTGGCTTGGGTGGCTGAGGGGACAGTGGCCGCTGCAGTTCACCTCTAGGGGTACCTCTGCCTCTTCCTCTCGGAAAGCATCTGCCCTCTACTATTCCAGGAGCCACCTGACCTCTACCACGGGGGGAGTCAAAGACGGAGGGTCGAAAGCCCTGACCAGTTGCGGATGGCGCAGAGGGTTGCATTAGTGCCAACCCCAAAGACCCCAACCTCAAAGACTTTGCTGTCACCTTGCCGTCACCTTGGAGGACTGGACAGATGCAAGAAGTCGTCGGCCCTGGCCCCAAACATGTTCTGACCATCGAAGGGCATATCCAGTAGCTTTGCCTGTAAATCCTCCACAGAGCATGATATTCTCATCACACTACTCTACATGTGGTCATGGAGCGTCTGACAGTCAGTTGTGTCGAGACCTGACTGCAGGATCTGGAAGGAATTCTCCCTGCCATCCTGTACCATTGCCAGAAACCCCTCTCTCACATATCCCCTTCAGGGAAGCCCTCTGCCACATTCACCACTGAAGACCAAAGGATGAAAGAGAACTTTGCCAGGGTGCAGGAAGAGTGGGGTTCGATGCCTGCCGAAAGTCGCGCCCTAAAGATGTCCAGCTACGGGGTAATGTCAGCCCACTGGTTTGCTGCAAGTCTGCTGCCAAATTTAACAAGTCCTCACCCTCACTATGGAACTCCTCCAGAGAGCCTTGTCCACCTTAGCCAGGACTGAGACTGCAGGTGTGCAGTCATGGTCAGGAGAGAAGCCTCAGCTGATTGCATCAAGTATGGTGGATCCTGGGTTAGCCACAGAAGCCATCAGCACCAGGGCCTTGGTAGAAAATGTCAAGCATTGTCTGCCAAAATTTGTTCCACTCCATCGGGATAGAGGATTGAGTGGGGAATGGTAGCTGAGGCGTAGAATCCTCCAAAGTGTCTCTGGAGTGGTGTGATTCTACTTTTTATAAGGACAACAAAGAGTGATGCTTGGATGAATCATCCGGAGAGCAGGACCTCTTAATGTCATCCTTCATCTGTTCTTTCTCAGGTGCCCTCCTGCGCTCCGTACCAGGAGACCTGGAGGGGTCCATGTGCAGGATTGTTGCAGTAGATGAAAAGTTTAGTGGAACACTCCCTTAAGGTTTTGGAGGCATTGATTGGATGACCCAAAATCCTGCATCTTGTGGTCTTCCCTTGGACAACATAGGCAAATTCTGTGGGGGGCAGACAGAGACATCTGTTTCCCACGATTCAAGCAGTGCTTAAAGCCAGAGGTCTTCACAAGGTTAGGCATGATGCAGAAAACAACTAGTAAAAGCTAAAGGGTATTCCCAAAGCGCACTGAGTGGGGTTTAAAGGAACTGAGGTCATGAGGCGTGGCGGCTCCATATATACTGGCCATGGCATCATGTCTAGCGTGTGGGAAAACTTTTTGTAAACCAGCTGCCGCCTTCAGCTAGAATATGAAACATAAGCAGGGTGCGAAACTGAGGGGAGCTGGGAGCTATTTAGCTCCTGCTCATAGCCTAAAGGAACCTGTTAGTCTGACAGCAACTGCTACTAGGAACTACTTTTGGCTCCACGGACCATTGGATGCTGAACAAACACACCTATGTGGAGCTAACTCTGCGCATTTGGGGCAATCAATAAATAAACATTAGGACACATTGATATGACATTTAAAGCATAAGGTGTCATAAATAATTGACAACGTGAATAGGATTTCATGTTATGTGGAATTTTGATTTGCTGAACGCTATGTACGAGCTTCTAGTATTCCAGTGGTAGCTCCTGGTTACTGGTTAATGCTAGATACCCAGGATCTGCAGTTAGGTCCTGCTTATCAAATCTTAATTTTGTTCCTTGCATGAAGACTGTGCAGGAGGAAAGAATCCATCAAAAACAGTATATGTTTGGCTACCTCTTCCACTATTCACCACACAACAACATCTCTTTATTACTCACATTCTTATCTCCTACAACCCTACCTTCAAATAAGGTTCAGCGAGCCGAGAAAGCTGAACAATTCACCAACCGCAGGATGTGGATGTTTTCCAATTGAAACATGGAAACAATACAAAGTCTGATTGTACAGGGCACCAATCAAGGTAACATGGATGTCTAGTCCTGCTCAACCCTAGTGAGGACTCTAAATAGCCCAAAACTACTACATCAAATCTATCACCTCCCCCATACTAACTACCATTCTACAATCCCATGCCCTACCACCACCCAAAAGCTAGGCAGGTGATTACCTGTACCACAACACCATTAAAATACCTCATATTATCCTGGATACTATTGGCTTAAATGCAAAGAATACATCCATCATTCATGCATTAACCATTAAAAAAAACAGGGATTAAAAAGAATTACTGCTCATACCAATTACTGACCAACTTTCAAATACTTCTGTACCATAAATACCAAATATTGTCAAACCTACCTACGTATCAGCCTAATGGACAAACATATTTCATGGATTATAATCACACCACCAAGATGACAGTATGTGGTTTGTCCCCCACATACAAACTGATTCGTCCAGGTTTCGATCATTCAGAGTAACCGAGGTGTGTGACTGTAACTCAGTCCCAACGACCATCAGGGACACAACCAATCTATTAAAAACCCACTGGCGCAAACAAACCATTTACTATATAAACATATCTATGCTCCCCACTCTAGTCTCACAGCAACAAGCCTCCTCTCTTTGGCTATGCCATGAAACCAAACTTTCTTAGCAGCTATCTGACACATTGATCATCTTTTTTTTTTTTAAACACTTTTTATTTGCATTTTCATAATAATCGACAACAGCATTCAATATTTAACATTCCCCCCGCCCCCCACCCCCTTGTCCATGGTCCTGATGCAGTACGGTCTGGCCTCTTCCATCACCTCACCCGCATGTGGGATTCGAAATTCCCAGTTCCCCCAGTTCTTTAAGTACGCACCCTCGCCGAGACATATCTCCCCTTCCCTTCCCCTGTGCTTCTCACCCCGGTCCCCCAATGATCGGTGTCTCATTATTGTTTTCAAGTCATAGGATTTTGACAGATCATTTAATAGTTGGGCCCATTGTACTGTATCCTCAGACCCCTCTGTGTCAGTGCCCATTCCCCTGTAGTATCGTCATTTCAACAATCCCCTATCTGGGGGTGTCTGCTAGCCATCCGGCAAGTGTCGGGCCCTGTGGATATTTCCACGTGATAGCAACTTGTCGTTTAGCTAGCAGGAGCAGAAGCCTTATCATTTTGTTTTGTGTTTTGCGCTTCTTTCCCCACGGGAGGATCCCCCAGATGCATATTTTCGGGGTGCGCTCCAGGTTTGACCCCCAACAGCTTATTCACCTCCTCCACAACCTTATCCCAGTAAAGAGTGATAACCCCACAGTCCCAGATCATGTGCCAGAATCCCGCAAGTCCCCTGCCACATCTGGGGCATTCGTCTGATAGGTTGTTGTTCATTGCCCTCAATTTAATTGGTGTTATGTAAGTCCTGTGCATAATATTAAACTGGATTAATTGAAAACAAGGGTTTTGTGAGACTTTCCGAACTGATTCCCATACAGCCTCCCGTTCCTTATCCGGGATGAGGTATGCCATATCAGTCTCCCATTTCTCCTTCACCTTCAATGCTATTGTGGGTTCCCCATCCCATATAGCTTTATAGATATGTGAAATCCTAGCGGAGCCCCCCGTTTCATCCAACAGTACCCTTAGCAGTGGGCTCGTTTCCGGTTCATCCGGGATTCCCTCCCATAGTTCCGCTACTCTATGAACAATGGCCCCATACGCCAGGAATAAGCCCTTGGGAGGTCAAACTTCACGGACCATTCAGCGAAGGTCAGTAGTTTGCCCCTTTCAAACAGATCGCCTACCTTCTCACAGCCTTTTCCTTGTAGGCGCTGTACCCCCGCCATCCCTATTGCCTGCCGTAGTTCCCGGTCTAGCCCCCAGGGGAGGTTCCCATCGTAGAGCCCTCCTAGCTCGTCCTTCCGCACATACTTCTTCCAAGTCTCTCTAACCGCCTTAAATACTACCAAAGCCCCTTCCCCACTATTGGGTTCCACAGCAGCTCGAGACCCTTCCTGTGTGGTGGTGTTCCCATAGTAGTCACCTCAGCCCCCCGCCCCCGGGTGTCCCCAATCCAGCAACGACTATAGCTATGCTGATATGAAGTATTTCTCATAATCAGGCAGGGTTAGCCCACCCTCTGTACTAGATCTGTGCAGTGTTGCGAGGGACACCCTCCTTCTCCCCGTGTTCCGTAAGAGGTCCCCCACTTTACCATCCAGGATTTAAAAAAACATCTTTTTCACTACATACGGTATGTTAGTAAAGAAGTAAAGCAATCTGGATAGAATCACCATTTTACATAGCGCCACTCTACCAATCCGAGATAGTGGGAGATCCTTCCGAAATTGTATTAAATACCCAATCCTCGAGAGCGCCCTGCCAGTATTATATGTAAAAGTATCTTCCATGTCGTGGTATATTTGCATTCCTAAATATTTAAACAATTCCACCTCCCATTTGGTCCTTACCGCTGGTAGGTCTTGTATGGTACCAACCCAAAGCCCTCCCAGGGGGAACAGAACCGATGTTCCCTCGTTAATGCGGAAGCCGGACATGTGGCGAAAGTTCTTGAGGATCTCCAGTAGTACTGGTATGTTTTCCCGGGGGTTCGAAACATATATTAGGAGATCCTCTACGTATAGCGAGACCACATGCTGAACTCCTTTGACTCCTATCCCGGCCTCCTCCATCTCCTGTCGGAAAAAACTCTGCTAACGGTTCCAGGGCTAGGGCGAAAAGTATTGGGGAGGCCGCGCAGCCCTGGCAAGTCCCTCTGCCCAGCTCCCACTTCTCGGATACCCAATCATTCGTTCTCACCATTACCACCTATCTGTTGTATCGCAGGGCCAGCCATCTGCACATGTTTTCCCCAAACCCAAATGTCTTCAATACCCGGAATAACCACTTCCACTCCAGCGAATCAAGCGCTTTCATGGCATCAAAGGAGGCCCCTGCTAGTGGCTGTTTGTGTGATTTGACATGGTCCATGACGTGGTGAAGGCGGGCAATGTTGGCAGTTGTGTTTCTGCCCCCGATAAACCCACATTGGTCAAAATGGACCAGCTGTGGCGCTACTCTCGCTAGTCTGGTTGCCAGTATCTTGCCCAGAATGTTCCCATCAACGTTCAATAACGATATAGGGCGATATCACATGCAGTATAATTCCTTCACAATTAGCTTTGTTATCGCCTCCCTCATGGATTCCAGAATTCCTTTCTCAAATGCCTCATCATATACCTTTTTAAGCTGTGGGGGCAATAGGTCTACAAAGTTAGAGTAAAATTCAATGGGGAATCCGTCACTGCCCGGGGATGTGCTCTTCCTCATGGTGCATGTTGGTTATTTAATATCACCCTCCCCTATTGGGACCTCCAGTTCCTCCACCATGTCCCCCCCTAATTTTGGCAACCGGATCATGTCCATTAAATATTCCACATCTATGTCCACATATACCTTTTCGCTCGTATACAAGACCTCATAGAATTCCCTAAACTCCCCGTTAATCCATTCCTGGGTTTCCACCGTTTCCCCCAGTTTAGTTTTAATCTGGGGTATCCCCCTTCTTGGGCCTTCCCTATTTATTAGCCAGCCCAGTAATTTCCCCGCCATATCCTCTTCCCCATGTAGTCGGATGTCCCGTTTACTGCTATCGAAGTGTGTCAAGTCCGCCAGTGTCTTATGATATCGCTCTAGGCATAGTGCCAGCCTATCACCCACTTGGGTGCCCTCCCCTGCCTCCCTCTCTAGTTCCGCCACCTGCCCTTCCGTACAGCGCAGCATGTCCTGCAGCCTTTTCCTCATCCCCACCATAGTAGAGAGGCACAACCCCCTTATGTTTGCCTTAAAGGCCTCCCAGAGTATTCCCATTGATTCCACCAACCCCTCGTTCAGTTCCAAATAAGTTTCGATCCCCTTGCGCAACTCGGCATTAAACGCCTGTCTTGTAATGGACCAGCCTGCATGCGCCACAACCGTCGGGGGGGAGGGGGCCTCGTACATAACTCTACCAATCTGACCACTAGGGGTGAGTGGTCTGAGATTGTGTGCCCTAGGTATTCTGGGTTCTCAAATTGCTGATAGTGTTCCCTCCCCAACAGGAGGTAGTCCAGACGGAAGTAGGACCCATGTACCCCGAGACGTATGAGAAGAACCCTTTCTCTTCGCCATGTTTCTCCACCAGGTTCAGATCTTCCATCACCCTGTGGAGGAACGCCACCATGCATTTTTTGCTAGGTCCTCTCCCCTCCTGTCCCGTCTAGATGGGCATCTAGTTGGCAATTAAAGTCCCTTCCCACAGAATCATTCCGCCTCTGTAAGCCCCAACCATATGTAGAAACGAGAGGAAATACTCTTTATCATCAATGCTCGGTGCATAGGAATTCACTGAAGGTGTAATTGTAAGTGGAAAATATATTGTTCTTTTGTTTTTAAAAAGTTTGTTATAGACTAAATGAAATAAAAAAAAAATAGGAATTCACTAAGCATATTGGGTTCCCTTCCCATCTACACACCACCATCACTGTGCGCCCCACCTCATCCTTCACGACCCCCTCAACCCGTAATGGCACCCCTTTTGCCACCCAGATTAACACACCTCTCGCTTGGGTCGGGAAGGACGTTCCGGACAGCTGTCCCCTCCAAGATTTTCCCAGGGTCACCAAGTCCCCTTTGGCCATATGCGTCTCCTGTAACAGCGCCACTTGCATCCTGTGCTGTTTCAGAAATTACCCCATCCTCCGTTTTTTTGTCTAGACCCCAGCCCCCGAACGTTCCAGGTGCCTATTTTCAGTCCTCCCCGTTCCCCCATCCCGTTATCCTGTAGCTATGTCCCAGCCCTCTGTTTCAAGGCCTTATCATTCCAATTCGTAACTTCCTTCCCCCTACACCAACTCTTTTCCGACGTCGAGCCCACCCGAACTTGGCTGCTGCCACCACCACCTTTTCCCCCGTCTCAGACCAACAGTGTTACCCCAAGTGATACCCAACCACAACTTGGTATCGGCAGTCCCAAATAACCCCCTCTCCACCTCTCACCCTCCCTTGCCCTCCAAATCCCAACTGTGGTGTGGGGGTGACTCCCTTCAGGGTTCCAACCCACCTCTCCCGAGTTGTAGACCCCTTGAATTGCTCATCCCACCTTTTCTCCGCAACTCGTGGGTAGCAATCAATGGCGTCGTGTGAATATGGGGGGTTCCGCAGTACCCCTGTTACCACCTCTTCGGTGCAACTTCCCCCTCATACCTCTCTCTCCAGTATTCCATGATGGCTAATCTTTTTAATGACCCTTCTCATGCTCAATGCGTTCATCCTCACCAGTCAGTCCCCCGTGCCAGACTGCGACGCAGTCGCACCCTCTCCAGCTTGGGGATTCCCACCATGCAGTGAAGTGTCCAGCCAGTCTGAGACTTCTTTGGGGGACGTGAAGAACCATGCCTTTCCTCCTGACAGGACCTTCAACTTGGCCGGAAAGAACATCATGTATTTTAAGTTAAGTTCCCGTAGTCGACGTCTCACTGCATCATACGTCCTCCTCTGGCGGTGTACTTCCAACGTAAAGTCTGGGAATATGCACAATTTCATATTCCCAATTTCAAAGAAGCCTACTCTACGGGCCTCTTGCGGGATAGCATCCCGGTCTCGGAAGTTCATTATTTTGGCCACCATCACTCTCGACGGGGCACCTGGGGGTGGGGGTGAAGAATTCCACGGTGAAGAATTTGGACAGGGCTTTGATTCCCATTACTCTTAAGATCAGGTTCTCCACAAAGAGCTCCGCACTGGGGCCTTCCTGCCTCTCCGGCACTCCGATCAGGCAAATGTTACAGCTTTGGGAACAGCCTTCTGCGTCCTCCGCTCTTGTTTCCAGAATCCTAGTCGCCCTCAGCAGCCCTGCGATTTGGTTTTTAAGAAGTTGGATGTCGTCCTCCGCCATGCTGACTCCTTTGTTCCACTTCCATTACTCTCTTGCCCATTTTACGGAGGTCAGCTCTCAGCAGGGAGACATCCACCCCCACTTCCTTCATGCTCTCCTGTAGGGTGGATCTGGTGGCCTGAATTGCCTCCATTAGAGAGTCCAGGGTTGCTCCGCTGTCTCCTCCTCCTGTTGCTCCTTCCTCCATAGGGTGGTTCATTCCCTCCTATTTGTGTGCCTTATCTCTCTAATCCGTGTATTTTTCCATCCGTTGCTGACCTTTGACCATTTTGAGCACTGGGACTTCCGTGTTGTAGTTACCACTCGGGGATCCCAATCCTTGCGTGCGCGGTGCTTCCCCTGCCGCGTCCCTCCTGTGTACGTGCAGGGTTTCCCATTATAGCTTCAGGTTAGTATGGATGACAGCAGGTGTCGTTCCCTGAATATGTCCTTGGCTGCTTGACCACTGAGTCCTTACATTGACACTGCAGGGTGTTGCTCTCTGGTGGACTCTTCCGATCGGGTCTCACCCCCCGGGCTTCCTTCCCCCTCCTTGTCTTGACCCAGCCTATCAGGCCAGGCCTGTTGCTGTATTAAAGCGTGGAGTTGCAGGTAGGTATCCGGGCTCCCTCTTTTACCTCCCCTTCTTGTCCCGGTTATGCTGCCAGTGGACTTATTAGGTTTTCCCCCAACCCGGGTTCCAGGGTCTGGGGTGTCATGTTGCGTTGCTGAAGGGCTCATCTATTGCGGTGCTATCAAGCGCATGGTCCAGTTGGCTATGGGGCAATGCGGCCTTCAAGTGTCCCCAAGACTCGCCCGTATACTGCAGCTATGAATTACCCTGCAGCTCTGTTTCCTTATCCCTGGGGAGCAGGGTCGTTGTCACTATGGGAGCGGATCCCAAGGTCCAGTGGAGTGCACCCCCCGCTCACCTTCCGGTCAGTCCGCTTCCTCGTCACCGTCCACGAGCTGCGTTGCAGACCGTTCCTCCGATCCTCCAGATGTCTTTTATCAGCCTCCGTAGCCCCCAGTAGTCTCCAGGGGCCTCACGGATTTCGCGGCCAAAGTCACTTTCCGTTTGGGTCTTTTTACCGTCGCCTGGACGCATAGCACCTTTCAGTCTCCCACTCCGTGCTCCGCTATACTCGGGGCTCCCTCGTCCTGCAACCCCTGTGTCCAGGAGCGGGGAGCAGCGTCAGCTGATCGTGTCTTGCGCCAGTCCGTGGGCTTATGCCCAGGGCTACTGCCGACTCCCCGAGCACTTAGTGTCCTCTCCGGTCACAGCCGGGGTGTCCGCCACCCTCGTCCGATGTCCAGGGGAGGGTGTTCTGTAATGCCATGACTGGGAGATCATTGGTGCACTTCGGTCCTCTTTACAGGGGTCTGGCGGCCATCTTGGGAGCGCTTTTGTCTCGTGTCTGTTCTCCCTTCCGAACTAGGATTCAAGGGCTTACACTCCACATGAAGGTCCCACCAAGGGGAGTGTAAGCCTGGTGCCTTCCTGGTTGACGCTCTTTTTCCCTACTTAAGGAGTCCTTCACCCTCCGTTCCTTTGCAGATGGGGAGCAGGTGCAAGTGGATCTAGGTCACCTGGCCTAAGCACTGCCCACCTTGTAAGCCATGCCTCTTCCTTCCTGCTCTTAACACTTAGATCAAGGGCATCTCTCGCCTGGGTGTCCGAAGCGAAGGACTGACTAAGAAAAAAGCAATTCCTGTTTGGACCTGTTCGGACCAGGAGGACCCATGGTCCGACCCCCTGCTCAGACAGCAGGTAAGCATGCACCAACGTGTGTTTACTCTATCCCCACAGGCCACCCCCTCCCCCTCTGATCCCCCTGTGATGTTCCCTTGTGCCCCCCTGCCTTCTCACACACGTGTTGCCTGTTTTGCCTGAATCTTCTACCCTGCTCCCACTCTCCCCCTCCCTCTCCCCCTCCCCCTCCAGCCTACCTCTGCAGGAGTCTGTCCTGATACATTCAGGTTTCACCATCACCCTCTTGTGGCCAATACTCAATTTGACTTTTATGGACTTGATTCACAGTGCGTCACCCTTTCTCAACTCTCATGCTGGGCTTCCTTTGCATCTTGTACTCATGGTGCCCCTGAATCATGTTCTTCCCATCTTCATCTTGTGTCCTGGCTTGCAACATTATGTGTTACTACTGACTCTCCCCTCTTGCTTCTCCACTCTTTTTGACTGCTTACTCTCTGTTCTCTCCTCCTTTCCCTTTCTACCTTTTCCTATCTCCCCCCCTCCTCCCCTTACTTTCTTCTATGCACTTACTATATCAGAACTGTCCCTGGACCTAGCAGGATAGCAACCTCGTCTGTCTCCTCTCCCTCCCCTTATATGCCCCCCCCCCTTCCAGCACTATTTGAAATGTCGTCAGGCCTAGTACGATAGTCGCTTGTTTTGTGCCTCCCCTCCTTTTCTGCACCCCTCTCCATCACCTTTTTTTTCCTCCGGCTCTACCAGAAATGTCGTCAGGCCTAGTACGGTAGTCGCCTGTCTGTTTACATTTCCTTCCCACTCTCCCCCTCCATTCCTTATCTATCTCTTAGCTCTTGCACTATCTGAAATGTCGTCAGGCCGAGTGCGATAGTTAATTTCACATCCTTACTATAAATGTTAATGGCCTGTAAGAATGTCATTGTATTTTCCTGTGTTCCCTCCCTTGCCTTGAAGCGCTTTGAAACACATTGTGTATAGACGCTATATAAATAAACTATCATATCATATCCTAAAGCACCGCTGGCAGCATCTCATTCAATTTCCCCTAAAGCCACCTTCAATTTCACATCATTGCATCGGGATTATACCGCAGGATTTGTTCAGGATGACGCTGGAGGTACGGTAGCCCTGAAGACTACGTGCTCATTGTCCACTGGCTGGCCACGCCCCCACACATCGGTCATCTCTGACACAACTTGTACGCTACACTCCCCCCCCCCCAAAAAAATGACTTTTACTACATCATGCTGCTGTGATAATGGTTGACACCACACACGGTTGTGGCGCTATACACACAAACCAACAAAGTAGAAAAACTGCCGCAAAGCTTGCTTTGCAGTGCACATGGGCTTGCACGTGATATTGAATTATTCTTTGTTAATTTTTTTCCACTAATCCTCATTCATATGGAAGTATTTGCCAGAACATTACCTGTCAAACCTAACTTACAACAAACAACAAATTAATAACTTACATTCCACATTATCCGGAAATCTTCTATGAATATCTTTATATGTATCTAGTGCTTTCTGGTAGTTTCCTGAAAAACAAATGGAGATCCTTTTGAGAAGCAAGTTGCATGGTAAACAAGATAAATGGTTGAACAGTTTGTCATAAAATACAGTTTATGCATCTACCTTACTTCATGATAATAAATAACCTCTGCCAAGTCATGTATGATACCACGCAAAAGAACGAATTACTTACCTCTATTACTTACCTATAGTAATGCTCTTTCTGAAGGATGTCCCTCCCGTAGATTCCACATTTTAGTAATCTACTGCAGTGTCAACTGGACCACAGAAAACATTTTCTCACAAGAGTGCGCAGTGCAATTTTAGCATCATCATCCAGCGCAGACACTCCTTGGACCAGACTTGATGTCAAGAGGCCATAAATGCAAAGCATCACATCTCATTACCTCAATTTCCTGTTTTTCCCCATGCTCAGCAGCATTAGTAGAAAACAAGGAAAACTGGATGAACTCTCCATCAGTGAGGCAGGGTGGGATGTAGATGAGGAACCCATGGGAGAACCATCAGAAGGAGAAATTACTTACCGTAATGTTCTTCCTATGGATTCTTCTCCCGTAGATTCCTCATAAGACAGATAACCCTTCCCTTCCAGCTTCAGCTGCTTAGAAAACTCTTCGACAGGGGGTATAATGGACATCGACCCGCCTTGACTTGGTGCTCGGTCGTCGGCCCCAGACAAGACGTTGGTTGTTGTACATATACTGCGTCACTACGCACCCGTACCTCAGTTCTCATCTTTTTTACACCAAGCTCAGCCACTGCACAGGAAAACTAGCGAAAGGAGAATGGCGAAACAGCCAACAGAGGATTAGAAAATCAAATCCCAACTGAGACATATATGTTTATATTTATAGTTTTTAAACAGACCGCAGGAAGCATGTGGCACTGAACCAAGAAAAGGACAGAGGTCCTGGAATCATCATAAACTGTTTCCTCTCAGGAGAAGGACAGTTGCCAACTGCAGACGATTTCATAGCAGGGATGGATAGGAGGGGTGATGAGGCCTCTGCGGGAGAAGAATCCACAGAAAGAACATTACATTAAGTAATTTCTCCTTTCTCTTTCTCCCGCAGATTCCTCATCAGATAGATATCCCAAGCAGTAGTAATGTTGGAGGCAGGATGAAAGGTTTCACAGCAGAAGATTCTGCCACACTGCCCTTCCAAAGCAGGCATCAGAACCACGGGCGACGTCCAGGCTGTAGTATGTTGTGAATGTATGAAGACAAAACCAGTTTGTGGCCCAGCAAATGTCTAACTAGTACTCCCCTCTGCAGCGCCATAGTGGTAGAAACCCCTATGGTGCAACTAATTCCCCGCATTATGATAGCACTGGGAGATGCACAAGGTGATCCACTGTGAAATTGCTTGCTTTGTGGCTTTCTGTGTTGCTAGGAAAGGTCTCTAACAATTGGTCAACTTTCCTGAACTCAGCCGTCTGGGCTACATAAAATCTCAATGCCCTTTTAGGGTGCAGTCGGTGAAACCGCTCCTCCTCCTTAGAGGGGTGCGGTGGAGGATATAACACAGGAAGATCAATTGCCTGGGACAAGTGGAATTTAGACACCACATTAGGTAAGAATCTGGGCCTCACCTTCAGAGAGACCTTTTCACGAAGGGAGGGAGAGTTACAAGACAGGGCCTGAAGCTCGCTGACCCGCCTTGCCGAAGTGATGCACACCAAGAATGCGGTTATTAGAGTTAGTAACCGCAGATAACAAGAATGTAAAGACTCAAACAGAGCCGCCATAAGAAATGTGAGGACCAAAATGAGGTCCCAATCAGGAACAACAAAGGGAGTAGGTGGAAACGTGTTCACAAGACCAATCAAGAATTGGGCCATAACCGGGATCGCAAAGAAGGACCCTTGATCCGGAGACCTTTTGAACACAGACAAAGCCACCAAGTATCCTTTGACGGTAGTGACCTGAAGGCCTGAAGAGCCGGTGACAGAAGTAACTCCATCACTGTAGTGGGGGGGCCTGGATTGGGTCAATCTCACGTTCACTACACCACGCCTCAAATCTGCACGCACACAGCGATCTTGTTGACATTCTGCATGCAGCCAGCAGCACATAGAGTACCTCCTCAGAGAGGTCCCAGTCATCATATTTCATCTCTCAAAAGCCAATGGGATCGGCAATAGCCGCACTGAAAGGTATAGCCCTTCCTGTGGCAAGACCCTCATCGTGGATGTCCGCCAGGTCATAACTTGCTATGGCCATAAGGATGGAGGTGTTGCATTTTTTGATGTCCGGAGACTTGTCCAGCCCGCTGGCGTGGTGACGTCCCTCAGCCAAAGCTATGAGGGCCACTTGGTTGGTACCACCAGCTCCAGAGTATGTGGGGTCGATATCCCCAAGATCGTCATCGTCATTGGCGCAGAAGATGTCTGCCATGGAGCTGAAAAAAATCGGATCTGGACTTCGGCTCAAAAGACAATTGGCGGCGGTCAACGGTTTGGCGGTCTGTGCCAACAAGGTCTTAGGTGCCGAGGGTGCATTGAAAATGAGTGCTTGGGGTGCATGGGAAGATCCCGTAGCCGACACTGTTTTGCTTAGCGCCGAGCCAGAAGGCTCCACCGGCATCAAAATTGGTTTAATTCTGGGGCTGGAGTCCCCGGGTGCTGCTGGAACTACAGGGGCCTGCTTTATCGGGGGCTCACACAGATTCTCATCATATAGACTCCCAAAGCAGTACAGAGTGCAGAGGTGGGATGAAAGCCCTTAAACAAGGAAGCTCTGCAAAACCAATTTACCAAAACGGGCATTTGAACCACGTGCCACATCTAGGCAATAATGCTTGGTGGACGTGTGGTGTGACGATCATATCACGGCTCTGAAAATGTCCTTTACCGGACCGCCCCGTTGCACAGTAGATGATGCTGCCATACCACTGGTGGAATATGCCCTGATTCCTGGTGGCAGATCCTTCCCTGCTTGCACGTAACACTCCGCACTGAAGGGGGTTATCCACTGGGAGATAGATTGTTTTGAAACAGCCAACCCTTTTCTGGACAAAGGAAACGCCACAAAGAGTTGGTCTTCATGTCTGAATTTCGTCGTCCTTGCCAAATAACAGCTGAGAAGGATGTGGAGGAGGGTAAAATACTAGCAAGTCGATGCTCTGATATACGTGGAACTCAGAGATGACCTTAGGCAGGAATCCAGGCCACACCTTGATCGAAACCCTTTCCCTTAATAACCAGAGGAAAGGTGATCTACAGGATAAAACCTGCAGATCACTCACATGTCTAGCTGACGTGACTGCAACCAGGTAGGCAGTCTTCAAGGTAAGAAATCTGACAGAACATGAATGCATGGGCTCAAACGGAGCTGCCATCAAGAATGTAAGAAGAAGGTTTAAGTCCCAGTCCGGAACCACAAATGAGGTAGGCGCAAATCAATTTAAAAGGCCCTTCAGGAATTGGGCCATAACCGGGAAAGCGAAGAAGGATCCTTGCTCCGGATACCTCTTAAAAACAGACAAAGCTGCCAAATAATCTTTGACTGTACCAACCTTAAGGGCCGAAGATGCCAGTGAGAGAAGAAACTGCATCACTGTAGAGGTGGAACAAACGATAGGGTCTATCTTGCGTTCCCTATACCATGCCTCAAATCCTCTCCATCTGCACGTGTACAGCGATCTGGTAGATGGCCTGTGTGTAGGCAGTAGCACCTCAAGAACGTCTTTCGAGAAGTCCCAGTCATTGAGGGATTCTGGGTTTTGTGTACCCGACCTTCCGACTGAGATAGGAGGTGCGGTCGTCGAAGCAGCCGGAGAGGTGGGCCGATGGTCAGATCTAGGATTTCCGAGTACCATGTTCTCCTCATCCAGTCTGGGGCAATCAACATCATAGTGGCTCGAATTCTCTTCAACCTCCTGAGAACCCACTGGATGATGGATATCAGAAGGAAGGCATAGTGGAAGTTGAAGACCCACTCCATTAGGAAGGTGTCCCCTCGCTGGGAATTCCCTTGAGCAAAACTGTCTGCATTTCCTGTTGGAGCTTGTGGCAAACAGATCCACCATAGCGAAGATCTCCTCAAGAACTTCCTGTCACACTTCCCATTCTTCTGAGAACATGCTCAGAGTGTCCGCCAGCCCATTCTCCACACCTACTAGATGGACAGCGGAAGCAGAGCTCTTGCTCTCCAGCAACCAGAACAATAGTTGCATCCCCTCCCTGCAAAGGAGTAGTGCCCCGCCCTTGCTTGTTGGGATAGTGCCCCTTGAGACAGCAAGCAAAAGCCATCAGGGCGAACTGATCGCCTGAAACTCCAGCCTGTTGATATGTCCCCTGCTCTCCATTGGTGACCAAAGGATGCGTGCATGCATATCCCTGCAATGAATGCCCCAGCCCTTCAAGGAGGCATCCATGATCACCTGGGCCGGGGGCCACGGAGGCCAAAAGGGTTCCCCCGTCCTCATGTTTTCCCTGTTGGCCCACTAAGACAGGTCGCTAGCCATTGATGTGATGAGATGAGGGATACGTGGGAGAACACAAACCATTCCAACGGCAGTTTAATGATAAGGAACGGGAACAGGAGATCTGTTTCAAAGAGGTATAGACACAAACTATTAGAATTCAGTGCCTCGATCAGTATTATCACACCCCAGTACAACTAGCAATACATGATTCTCAAAGAAGCATGGAATTTCTGTGTTGTCACACACCAAAGGCAGATTTTCTTCACTTATCTTCGGTATGCCCCCATACGAATGTTCTGGGAGAAGGTCTGGCAAGTAATTATGGAAATACCTGGCTGTGATTTCCAGAGATCCCCAGAGGTACGCCGATTGGGGTGCTTTCTCAACCTCAACAGAAGGGACACAAAATTAATTGAGCTAACATGAATACTAGCTAAGTCATTTATTGTCAAATCTTGGATGTAGGAGCCTGCCCCCACAGTGGAGGGGTGGATGAACCATCTTGTTTGGTGCACCACAGTAAGAGAAATTACTCATCAGTACTGTTCTTTCTATGGATTCTTCTCCCGCAGATTCCCCATCTTGATAGATATCCCATCCAGTGTCAGCTGCTGGGAAATATTCGACCGAGGGTGCAGTGCGCTCGCTGTCGTCCCTCAACGTCTGCATGCTTTGACCACGCAACTCCTCAGCTCTAGTTTGGACGTCAGCTGTACATATATCATGTGACTATGCCCCCATACCTCAGTTTCCCATATCCCCCCACACCTCATGCTCAGCAGCCACAGGGAGACAGACTCAAAACATTGAATATTTTTTAAGAAAACATGCTTTTTGCTGAAAAACAGGCAGCAACGACTGAAGGACTAATGGCTCACTGCATCACAATGCATGCAGCTCTTAACTTTTTTTCAAATTAATGTTATAGTTTGCAAACAAATCTTTTACATGTATCCATATCATTACATTTCACATAAAAATAAGTTCATCAGAGTCTTTCCTGGCAATGCTACGGAGTTCCTTTCAATTCTTATTCATTTTGCTTCATGTGTTCCTATTTCCATCATTCTTAATCATTATTTCATTCCAGAATTGAATGATCCTGTAGTTCGTAATTTTATTCTCGACTGCTATTATCTACGCTCATCTTTCCTAGGGGTGTACTGCAATCTTTCAGTATGTAGCAAACCTACAAACAGTTCTCTTTTACAAAATATTTCAGCATAGTCTTTTCCTGGCAATACTACAGAGTTCCTTTAAGTTCTTGTCCATTCTGCTTCATCTGTTCCTACTTCTTTCATTATTGATCATCATTCATTCCAGTATTGAATGATCTATAGATCATGATTTTGTTGTTGCCTACTATTATCTGTGCCCATCTTTCTTTAGGGTCATATTTATTTTTTACCATTTATTGGTTTGTATAAACCTTTAAATATTCATACATCACACAACAACATTTTAAAAGTAATTCAGAAGATCATGGAAAACACAGAAACATTATCAGAGGCTAATCAGTGAGCCAGACGAGAAAGTCATTAAGGCCTACAAATGTTATGTTTCACACAATTTCATTGCTTTTTCTCGTACGTTTGTATTTACAAGTCTCTCATTAAGAGTCTTTAAAAGAAATGTTAGCGCAAATGTCAATTTGTTATTAGATTCGTTAAAGCAGTCTTCCCACCAATCTTCTGCATTTAGGGACCGTTTACTTGCAATCACGGGACCAAGAATAGTTGTTCTTTGGTTTCTGAATGTCTTACAAAATAGAATTAGGTGCTTAAGGTTCTCCTCATGGTGGTCACAGAATTTGCAGTTGGGATTCAATTTCACATACTTGGCCCAGCGCATAATCACTTCTTTGGTTTTGAGTTGGTTCATCCTGAATTTCATTAACAGATTTCTTTTGTGATTATCAGGGAAAGTTTTCAAGTATTTACACAGTTTGTTATAGAACTTCCCCTCCGCTGGCACATTTCTCATACGGGAATACTCTGATCTCTGTATTCCTGTGTTGACCCAGTCTTGTTCCTAAAGATTTTTTTTTTTTCATCATCAGGATTGTTCACGAGCATGTCATTATCACTATTTAGGTCTTTGAGAATTGTTTCACAGCGCACAGCCCAGAAGAACAAGACAGAAGTTGATACTTCATGACCGGGATTATGTAAGATCTCAAACTGTGGAGGACCACTGGACATGATCATTTTGCGATATGCGGCCAATGTGTTCCATGTAACCCTTGCATTGATGAAAAGCAGACTTCCTTCATAAAGAATTACAGCAGCAGGAGTCCCTCTATTTAGACTTCGAACTCTCGTCCAAAATATATTCTCCAGTGTCCCATAAAGAGGATGAACAACCCAGAGCATTTTCTGCTCCAAAAATTAATGCTGGTGCAGCCTTCTTATTATAAAAGTTAATTGTCGGTTTCAGTGAGAATTTGCCATATCTTTTGGTAATCACTGTGGTTTGTACTCCAAAATGCCGGCATTTTGCTTTTGTCTTTTCAGCCCAGATGTTGTCATTTATACTTGAGCTGAGCCACATGCCCAGATATTTTGTGTACATGACATTTCTCAATGGTTCTTTTCCCAACAACCATGTAAACTTTTTCCCTTTCTGAGCTAGATTTTTCCTCAGATCTTGTAGGGTCAAAATCACAGACTTATTCGAATTAATTCTTTACCACATATTGCTCTAGAGCATATCATTTTCTTTTTATTCCAATCGGAGTGAGTTCCATCAACACAAGATCATCATCATAAAGTATCCAACTCTAAAAGGATCCATGAATTTTTGGGTCAAAGCCAATGATATTCTCAAATGCCTCACCAATGTCCTATAGGAATGCATTGAAAATTATAGACGCGAGGGGACAGCCCTGCTTGACTCCACAAAATGTTTTTATTGGAGCAGATAGATTGCCTTTGGAATCCAGCCATATGTTAATCTCCGTATTTGTATGCAGATCTTTAATCGCCATTAAAAGGCTATCTGGACAGTTTCTTAACTTAAAAGTTTGTTTCAAAGAATTTCTCTGTCTATGCTATCAAAAGCGTGAGACAGATCAACAAAGGCAAGATAGATTTTGCCACCTTTCCTTATGGTGTCCGTTTTAATTTGGTTGATGAGAAGAAGATTTAGGCTGCATCCCACACTCTTAACAAACCCTGATTGACGATGATCAAGGTGTCTGCTGTTTGTTATCCATGTCAAGAACTTGTGTTGTAGTTGTGTTGCATAGATTTTCCCGACAACATCCACCAAAGCAATTGGCCGATAGTCTATCGGGTTTGTTCTGTTGCCTTTCTTAAATATAGGCACGACTATTGCCTTCTTCCATGAGTCTGGAGTAGCACATGCCGTTGCTTTTTATCAAACAATGATTTACAGAACTCCGCCCAGACCTCAGGATTGGACTTCAAGATCTGGTTTGTTAGCCTGTAACAACCAGTAATCTTTCAGTAGGTAGCATTCCTGCAAACAGTTCTCTTTGATCACGCAGTGCTGGACATTCCATGAATATGTGGTAACTTGTTTCTACTTGGGTTTCTTGTTGACAGAATCCGCAATGAGCCCCAGTAGCCGGTATTTGCTTTGTTTTGGAAAGATATTCACGTGTGGCCAATACATTTAGCTGTACCCGAGAGAAGATGTCTCTCATTTGCCGACTGGGAAAGATAGTCAGATATTGCGTCAATTGGTTTAGTGCTCTGGTCTCTATATCCGAGGTTATCTTCAGATGATATTGTATTTTTTCAAGAATGGTCTTTATCCAGTCATTTGCTGGATTCTTTTTTTTTTAATGTTAGTGGTCTGTTTATCAATACTTCAGATGTTAAATCAGTATTTTTCAGTATTCAGCAGCAAGTGTCTTTACAAATATTTAGCGCTGTTGCATTGGAGGTTTTGGCTTTCGTTCGCAATATCTCGATTGCATGGATGTTTTCATCACTAATGATTTTTCTGTATAAATCGAAATACTTCCAATTTATTACTGATCCAATCGAATGGATAGCCAGTTCGTATCTGATCCTGGGCATTTGATCTGCAATTGGTAAGGACAATATCTTCTGCCAGGAGATTCCTTCAACCGTTATCTTCTACATATTTTTCCAACTTTCCCAGCCTCTTTTGTAATCCTGTGTGTGTAGTATCTGTGTTGTTACCGTTCCATCTTGGGAAAGTCTCAATCTTACATTTGTGTCTGTATAAAGAGCTTTGATGGGTTCAAGTATTTCTTTGGGACAGCTCCATCTCCTTAGTTTGACCCACAGTTTTGAACAGTTAACGCTGTCAAAAGCGAGTTGTAAATCAATGAAGGCTGCAAGCATTGTTTTAGATCTTACAGCTTCTTGTTTTAGTAGGTTAAGAATAATTAGGATGATGTTTGCATCTACTTTCTTGGTAAAGCCAGCTTGTCGTGTCTCTTGCCTCCCATTTTCCTTGGCCCAATCAGTCAATCTCTTTAGAAATAGTGATGCAAAAACTTTTCCCAATGGGTCTAACAGGGCTAGTGGTCGATAATTGCACGGTTTTCTTATCACCATGTTTAAAAATGGGAATCAGAATTGCTGATTTCCATGTTTCTGGAATATAATTGATTTCTGAGATGAGAGTGAATATTTGTATACATATGTCGGCCCATACTTCCAGACATTTTAATATAACATTACTGAATCCGTCCAGCCCAGGGGCCCTTGAGCTATTGAGTCGTTTCATGTGCGTCAGTACTTCATTGTATTCCCACTTGATATACCAACTTTCCTTATGTGGGTCGGTTTTCTGTTCATGATCCATAGCCTCCGTTCTTGTTTTAAATATCTCTGAGAAGTATAGTATCCATTCACTTTCTGGCAAATCTAAGATCATGTTATGTTGCTGCTTCGTTTTTGCATTGAGTAGATTCCATAGCGCTCTCTCTTTTTGTTTCTTAATGCCTGTAGCATTACTTCAGCATCATTCTGTGCAATGGATGCTCTTGTGTTTTTAATCCAGTTTCGATGTTGTTGTCTTAGAATTTTGGATGCTTTCTTCTCTTCTTCAGGTGCCATGCTCCGTGTTGGTGTTAAGTTCTTCCTTAGTTGTTTTTTTCTCAGTGACATTTTTGAGTGTTGTAGGCAGGGTATTAGCATCCATTTGTAGTTAATTTTATCTTTCGCCATCCTATTTGATGTGAGGAATGTTTCTTTCATATTTCCAATCTGTTGTTCTGATAACCATAATCAGTTATATCCAGCATTGATCTCAATGCTAGGAATTTTTTATTTTATCCATGAGTTCATGGTTAGCCGTCCACCTTAATGCTATTTTATTGTGGTCGCTCTGTTTGGTTGGGATAACTAGAAATTCCTCAATTTGGGCCGTCATGTTTGCGGATGTATATATGTAATCTAAGTAGGCCTTCGATGTATCTCTTGACCACGTTGGTCTTAGTGGGTTATCCTCATTGATTAGAGTTACATTTCTTTCATTCATGTTTGTGCTTTGGTGGATAATTTATGAAATGGAATTTTCTCTCCATCAGATTGAAACAAGTGAATATTGAAATCGCCCCATACAATGATTTAGAGACTTTTATGTTTCGCTTGGACTGCATCTATTTTTGTTAGAACTGCATCAATGAATGTGGCATCTCTGCTGATGGGAGTATTCCAATACAGACTTATGATTCCAATGAGTTGTATACCATATGTTTTTGTTTTTTCATTCTCTTTCAGCTGCTTGCATTCCACCACTGTAATCTGGATCCACGGATTAGGATTGAATGTTTCTTTCAGGTGTATTTTTGCGCTCAGTTTGATTAGAGTAAGTAATCCACTGTATGGTCGGCCCTTGGAGCGTATAGCAGGATTCATGCTTGTTATAAACCCATAGGTTGGTTTACAATGCATGTCTCCTGTAGACAAATGTTTTCATATAGAATAAGATGAGCAGACCCTCTAGTATTACATGAACATAAATTCAAAGTTCGCTTCTTTTCTAAGTGTGGTTGGTATGGGTATTTCTTCCTTTGTTCATTATGTTGAGCTTTTCGTGCATCTTTAGTTTATTTTTTCTGATATTTTTGATCATCAAATATTTTCCTGCTATCAGAAGATCTCGTTCTGCTTCTTCGCACAAATTTGTTCCTATGGGGCTGTTCGTCAATCTCAGTTACCGTGGTACTTAATTCCTGTGCATTCCTTCTTGTTTTCAAATATCCAGCTTCTTCTTCTATTTCATCATCTAATGAAAAAGGTACGTTACTATTAGAGTATTTTGCTGTACATAGGAAGCCTAATTGTCTTAACTGATTTACGTATTTCATCACATTGTCTGCAGCCTTCCTTGATTTGAATTGAATCTCTATATCAGTTCTCCGATCTTGTGTAAATTCGACTACTTTGATATCCACTGATTCAATCATATGAAGTGATGGTATTGTGTGTAGTAGACGAAGCAGATTGGTTCTGTTTAAGATTAGACCGTCTTTATCTTCCTTTATTCGCTGTAAATTCAGCGTATTTGTTGTTTGGTATGAGCGAGGGTCTAGAAAGATCAGTAATCACAGAGGCTTAAAGCTTTTTTCATTTTTGGGCAATTTGATTTCCTCTTATATGCTTGTTTATTAGTAGCCAATTTAGCATTTTTCCTGGATATTTGACTGTCTTATATGGACTCATTTTCGTTGAGGGATGTACTATCAAGTTTCTCCTCTTGTTGTTCTGATACCTCCAATTTGTGGTCCGAGATGTCTTCACAAGCTAGAATGTCATTATCTGTATGCATAGTGTGTCCTTCTTCATATTCATCTATTATGTATAATGAGGATGTTTCTTCCAGTATAGTCATAGTTTCGTCTACTATGATTGAGGAGATTTCATCTGAATATGTCGACAAATTCATCAACATATCTAGTTGTGCTTTGTCTTCTGATATTTGATTTTTGGTTTGAGCTTTGTGTGCTTCCTCATTTATTTGGTTCGTAGTAAGATCTATTGTATGCATGTTCTGTTTTGTTTCTTTTTTAATAGATATTTTGTTACTGGCCGGTGGGAGCTTTACATTTCTTAAGAATGCCCTAGATCCTCTCTTCATAGTTTTTGTGTTTTGGCTAGTCTTTTTCTCTTGCTTTTTCTCTATTTTCGTTTTTATGTTATTTGACGGTTTCCTACTGCAGTCAAATATTGAGAAGGATTCAGTTTTGTTTACAAAGGGTGCATTTTATTGGTGTGTGTTTTTCACTTCCATGTCTCTCTTCATTGGGTTGCTTTTTTCCTTCATTTTCAATTGTTTTTTGTGTATCGCTATTTGGGGGCTCAGCTGTGAGATGTTGTTAGGGATGATTTATTTTTGCAGGCTCCTCTTTTTTCTATTTGGTGGTTAGTTTGTTCTTCTCAGGATCGTATCTTCACTTTTTCATGGCAACCTTGGCTCTCCTTCTTGTTACTTGTATCACCTGATCTTTGTGGGTCATTCTTCAGGGTGTAATCCTGTTTATTGATCTTTTCCTGCTGTTTATACGTTAGCATCTTGATCAAGACATTGGTCATTTGCTCTTTGTCAGCTCGGACACTTCTCGCTATGTCAAATAGCTGGCACTGCAACTGATTAGTGGCTTTGGCTTCGACATCAAGTCTAGCATGGATTTTGCTAATGAATGTTTCCATGGCCATTTGTTTAGTATGCATTAGGGCAATCAACATTGCCTGATCATGCATTGTATCGCTAATGGTCTCATATCATTTTAAGAATGGTGTCAAAGCCTGGCTCGAGGCAACTATCAGCGCTCCCTGTAACTCAGCCATTGTTGTTGGGATGGGCGTGATCTACTCATCATTCTGCCTATGAAACAGGCATTTTTCAGCCGGTTTATTAGGCCAGTTTCCTGCCACTGATGTTCTAGGTTCCTGTTTAGCGGCTTGATGTTTCTCATGGTCACTTGGGTGGTCGATTTTATCCTCCGCTATTTTTGTGTCCATTTTTTTATCTTGTAATCTGGTTTTTCATATCTTGGTGTCGAAGTCCTGTCTGGTTCTTTTAGATCTAGTTTGAGTGGTACTAGATTTCAAAATACTTCATGCCTTTTCTCATGGCTATTCATTAGTTATTCTATTTCGGTGATATCTAAAGATAGTCTTGCTAGATGCTGATTTTATGCTTTAGGTATTGTTGGTGTATTGGTTAGAGTCGTTGAGCTAGGTTGTCCGTATTTCTGTTGCCAACATTGCTTTGCTTGCAGCGCTCTTTTTTTGTAGCATTAATGGAGTCTGTTCCTTCATTTTTAGATGTTGCAGCTTGTCTCTCTCTCTATAATCTTTGTAGCAGCGTATGTGGCCTTTGGGCATCTTTCTTGTTTTTCATTCCCCTCTTCCGCCATCTTGTTGGCGCATTCTTTTGTTTCTAATAGAGCTTGTGGAGATTTTTCTTCGTGTGATATCTTTTTTCGCCTATTTTCATTATTTAGGCTTTCTACAGTTTTTAATATCCATGGGCATTGTGATTCAGGACTTCCTTTTTGTGATGTGTCCGCAGGGCTCTGTATGGACGATTGCTGAGCTTCATTTTCATGTGTAAGGCAATCTAGTTCGTTCAAGCTTATTCAGTCTGTTTTTATAGGGATTTCCGCTGTCATTATCCCTTGTGTTTCGCCGTCTTTCTTACACCATGCCTTTCTAGATGGCACTTGTATACTAACCTGCTTATGCGTATGCAGTTCTTTTTTCAGTTTTGCAACTGAACGCGTCAACTGGCAGGAGGAAATGGGCAGTTCTAGCATGTTAAGAGCATCGGGGCGATGGCTGTATCAGTGGCTAGTCTCCATTTAGCTCGCTGCCTCGTTTGAGGGCCGGTCGAGGCAACCATTATGCTGTGTGTAGTCTGTGTGGTAGTGAAAGTCGAGTTTAAATGAAGTACGATGATTCAAGTCTTACCGGCTCCTGTGTAGTGTTTGGCGCCACCTCTGCCAATTCTCCCAAAGACTCTGATGACTCTGTGCCGCTCCGCGGGTCACCAGGGGTCTTGACGAAAATGTTCTGCGTCCTGGCGCAAAGCGGGACAACAGACTGCAGTAGCTCTACTTTCAATGGTAGAAAACAGACTGCAGTTACTGCTTGAAGCTTGTAAATCACGCGAGGGACACAGCACGGCCTCTGGAACTAGAAAAATGCAGGAAGCAATGAGGCCTCGAAGGCAGAGGAAGGAAGCCGCTAAAAGAGTGGCATGGTTCCAGAACAGCTTGACATGTATGTCAAGCTGACTACTCCCACCTTGGGAGGGAAGGCCTTCCCCACCCGGGTATCTGGGACTGCTCCGATGAACTGGAGCCGTTCGACTGTTGTCATGTGGGACTTCTTTAAGTTTAGGGAGAAGCCCAGCCTGTGCAGCAGCGAGCAGGTGTCCTGCAGATGGGACAAGACCTGCACTACATACTTCCCTCGGATCAGCCAGTCATCCAGATATGGGAATACGTGGACTCCGGATCTCCTGAGGTGAGCTGCAACTACCGCCATGAGATTGGCGAAGGTAAGACCAAAGGGAAGCACCTTGAACTGCATATAGTGATAGTGAACCTTAGGAACTTCCTGTGCTTTCGATGGGTTGGAACATGGAAACAGGCATCCTATGGACACCAGCCAGTCCTGAAGTTCGAGAGCGTGGAGAATCTCTCTCAACGTCACCATCTTGAATTTGTCTTTCCTCAAGAACTTGTTCAAGTCCCTGAGGTCCAGAATGGGACGGAGACCTCCTCCTTTCTTGGGCAACAGGAAATACCAGGAATACCAACCCGATACTATCTCTTCGGGAGGTACCTCTTCCACGGCACCCTTCAGAAACAGGGTTCTCAGTTCTTCCTGGAGCTCCTGTCCCGGTTGGATTGGAGGTGGGGGCGGTCTGTTCTCTTTTTTTTTTTTAGAAATGGCAGATAATAACCCCATTGGATGAGCTGTAGAGCGCAGGCATCGGAAGTAATTCCCTACCACTGGAGCAAATGTTCCATCAACTGTCCTCCAAACAATGCGCTGTGAGAGAGGAAATCAAAGCAGCTTCGGAAGCTGGGTCACCCCCACCACTGACACTGCCTGTTGGCCTCTGGAAGCCCCCCCTTCCGGAGCGTGACAAACGCTTCTGCCCTTCCCTGGCCGGTGGGAGCTGTGCTCTCCTGCCATAAAGAGCATATCCCCTGTAGTCCCGTGCTCTAGAGGAAAAGCTAAATGCAGGTTTGGCCGGATGCGCAGCAAGGTCTAAGGATTTGGCAGCGAGTTTGGATTCCTTTAATTTTTCAAAGGAATCATCGGCTTTGTGGCTGAAAAGAAGATCGCCCTCGAAGGGCACGTCCAGAAGTTTTACTTGGATGTTAGGTGAGAAACCAGAGGTTTTCAAGTAGGCCTGCCTACTTAGTGTTATGGCCGAAGCCATAGATAGGCCCACACAGTCGGCGATGTCCAGGCCTGTTCGCAGCGACAGCTTGGCCACTTCTTCCCATCCACCACTTGCTGTATGAAGACCTGGCGCATTAATCCTTACGGGACATACTGAGCAGGATTTCCACTGCTGTCCATAGACCGAAGGAGTATTTGGCAAAACTGCTTGCCACATTTGTAGCTTTGAGGGCCATGCTACCTGAAGTGAATGTCTTCTTTGCCAAGGCATATACGTTTTTTGCTTCTCTGTCTGGGGGCAGAGTAGATGTTGAAGATGCAGGCCTAGAAGAGACTGTAGCAGCCTGCATAACATGCCCCTCCAGGAAGGGTGAGAAGAGAGGTATGAGTGGTCTCCTCTAGCCAGCATGTACTTCCCAGAAACAGTGGAGCTGACGGGAGGAATAGAACAGAGCTGCCGAAGGATCAGCAATGGCTGGGTTCAGAGGCATATTACATTCAGTGGCAAGGCCTTCATGTAGCGATATCGGTAAGGTCATAACCTTGTGCAACCTTGTGTAGGTGCCCCTGATGAGTGCAATCCCAGGGTGTCAATAACCCTTTCTACCAGAGCCCTGTATTTAAATGTATTGTGAGGATAGGGCCTTGACTGCTGAAACTGGAAGTCAGGCGAAGTGTCCAGACCACTGGCATCTTAGAGGCCTTGAGCTAGCTGAATAAGCTTATTCTGCTCGTCAAAAAAGTGAACTCCTCCTGAACCCAAGAACATTGGGTCGACATCTCCCTGGTCATCGGCGTAGTGATTGCTGAGGATACCTGCCATGTTATCGAAAAATTCGGACCAGAGTTGTGCAGTAAATACTTTCTCGACAACCGTCGACATCGAGGGTTTGTCTTTCGACGCCGTCATGGTGGATTTCGGTGTTGATCAAGATGCAGTAGTGTCGACATCTTTGGATGCACGGGGTAATCCGGCGCTGACATAGTCGATATTGGGGCACTAGAGGGGTTGGGTACATCGACCGCGCCGCTCTTAGCTCCGAAGCATGCTGCCGGGGTGGTGGGAGCCACGCCGACTACAGCATACTGCTTGAACACTGCAAGCATTGAGGATTTTAATCCTCCCATTTCTGGCGGGTGGTAGGCCCAGCCGACTGCTTACCTTTTTCTGTTAACGACTCAGAATCCTGACGATGGCAGTGACACCTTTTCTTTTTTCGGGACCAGGAAGAATGGCTCCTCGAGTGGGACTGTTTTTTCTTCCGCCGGTGTTTTTCGGGGGTATGCCCCTCAGTTTCAGCCTCCGAAGACTGAACCGTCGACCGTGCGAAGATTCTGAGGGCGGTCAACCCAGAGAGAGTTTTTCAGCTAAATTGTGAAGGGATTTAGGTTGCATTTTGACACACAAGAGACACCCGTCAGTCCAGTGAGCCGTGCCGAGGCACCAGAGACACAACTTGTGTGGGACGGTGAGGGACATCTTGGAGCCCCAATCGGAACACTGTTTGAAACCTGACACCCGAGCGACTGACATCTTGCATTGAAGATTTATGAAAAAATATGTTTTCTAACAAAAACGTCAAGAGTCAAAGCAGTTGCTCCCAAGCAGCGTGTTAGCGCGCGGAATAAAGGAACTGAGGTTGGGGCGTAGTGATGTGGTTCTTATATGACGCCTGACGTTCTGCCCGGAGCCGACGACCAGACGATGAGCAAGACAGATCGATGGTCGACGGCCGAGTCGAGGTCCACTACGACCCCTGTCGAAGCTGGAGGGAATATCTATCAGATGAGGAATCTGCATGAGAAAAGCAATCCATTGAAGCTTAGTGCCCTCTTCGGGTAAAGCCTGTGTGGTCCGTCCACTTCACACTGCTAATTCTATGACCTGAGAGATGTGGAATTCCAAGACCACTTTTGGTAAGAACTTTGGACAGGCTTTTCATGAACTGTGCCTTGCAGGAGAGCACCTGCACCCACTTGCATGTTTTGCCGATGTAATGGCCACTAAGTTCAGAGTACGAATTAATGTGAGAACAAAATCATGCCCCAGGCCGGAACCACAAAGGGTGTGGGAATACCAACAATAACAAGGTCTTTTCGAAACAGTGTCATCACCAGAATCAAAAAGAAAGAACCTGTATCTGGTGACCTCTTAAACAGAGAAGGCCACCATATAGCCTTTGACCCTGCCTATCTGCAGGCACAATGAGAGTGGTGGTGGGATACGACATGGAGTCCACTCTCTGTTCCTACACCACGCCTCAAATCTTCTCCCTGCATGTCTAAAGCGATCTGGTGGATGGCCTATGTGCAGCCAGCAGCACCTCAGGCACCTCCTCTCAAAGATCCCATTCATCATACATTAGCCTCTCAAGAGCCAAGCATGTAGATTGAGGGACTCCAGGTTTGGGTGGAGCACCTGACCTTTCGACTGGGATTGGACATCTGGCATCCGAGGAAGCCAGCCACACTGATAGCCTGCAAGCATGAGGTCTTCTAAACGTTCTTTGAATGTTTTCCCCAGTTTTCAAAGACGCAGTTGCTTGGCTGTTAACTTTTATGCCAAACACTAGCAAAATGTTCTGACTAACTTACTATCATGGGTGCCAACTTTTGATTTTCAGTAAAGGGCGAGATTTATTTTATTTTGCACTAGAATCCTTAACCCTAATGCTGCACAGGTTATCACAGTTTGCACCAACAAGTTCTAAACACCTTAAAATTGTTGGTTAAAACATGTGATTCTGTTGTAATGTGTATAAACGAGCATAGCATAATGCTTTGAGTTTCATTCAAGATACTAGTACAACACATTCTGAATATAAAACACAGTTTACTGAAGTTACCACTATTACAGGAAATCTTTCCATGCAAATGTATTTTCATGTCGTTGTTGTTGGTTATTTATTTATTGTGCGCGCCGGACCCAAAGTTATCAGGGTGCAGGTGAAAAGAGTATGTACAGCTTAGTTACAGATGTTACAGTGCAAAAGGTGAGAGCAGTTTCCTCGGAGTTACAGGGTGAGGGTCAAAGCAGTATATAACAGCAGTAGGGGAATGCTTGTGTATACAACATGTCATTATTAACAAACATTTACATGTTAGCACATTTATATCAAAGTATAGTACGTGCAAGAAAAAGCTGTGTTAGTGCAGTAGGAGTGAGTGTAGGTTACATATCTTTCTCTATAAGCCATTGAATTGTGTTTGTTCTGAATTTGATAAACGTTTGGTCAGATCTGAGTGTGTGTGGTAGGGAGTTCCACAGTTGTGCTGCTCTAACTGGGAAACTGGACCCTCCAATGGTGGACAGTTTAAATCTTGGCACTTGGGAGACAGTTAGGGTTGGCTGTTCTAGATGGTCTGATGGGGTTTTTTCTGATAAATCGTTCAGTTAGGTAACGAGGGGTTTCATTGTTTAAGCATTTGTGGATGAGGGAGACCGATTTGAGATTGATTTTTTCTTGGGTGGAGAGCCATTAATATTTCCTTCTTATTTCAGATATATGTGCTCTTCTACGAATGCTTAAGGCAGCCCTGAGAGCATTATTTTGGAGCACTTGTATTCTGTTGATGGTTTGTTTGTTTGCCCCTATGTAGAGAGCATTACAATAATCAGGTTTTGATAGGAAGAGTGCTCTAGATAGTATTAAACAGCTGTCAGCTGACAGGAATTGTTTTCCGGCCTGTATTAATTTCCATGTGTAAGCCGTAGAGGAAGCCAGTGAGTTTACCTGTTTGGTAAGAGATAAGGTTGAGTCGAGGTAAAAACCTAAGGTTTTTACTTCTCTGGCGACCTTGATAGTATTCCCTTCAATAATGAACGCAGAGTAGTTAGGGTTAAGTTTGGTGATGCGAGCTGCAGTACCCAGGATGATGAGCTCTGTTTTGTCATCGTTCAGACACAGGCCATGGTTGGCCATCCATGCCTGAACGATGCTATAGACTCTATTCACCATAGCCAGATCTTCCTCATAGTCCCCCATGAGTGATAGGAGAATCTGGGTATCGTCTGCGTAGTTGGTATAGGTGATACCCAGATTGTCAAGATTGTCAAAGAGTGGCTTGGTGAAGATATTATAGAGTGTTGGCGAGACGCAAGATCCCTGGGGCACTCCACAAGTCATAGGTATCGGATCTGCTGCCGCTGATGGGGAGAAGACCCTCATAGCCTGTCACTGAGAAAAGGCTGTATCCAGACTATAGCTTCTTTAGAGAAGTGGGCTACTGAATCCAAATGACTGCACAGGACTTTATGGTCCACCAAGTCAAAGGAAGCTGAGAGGTCCTGTAGTAGGAGGAGTGCTAATTTTCCCTCATCTCTTAGTGAATCTATTTGGGCCTTCAAATCGATAAGGGCTGTCTCTGTGCCATTTTGTGGTCGGAAACCAGATTGGCGAGCGCCTAAGAGTAGATTCACCTCAAGGAAGTTTTGAATTTGGGTATATGCTACCTTATCTAAGATTTTTAGGAGAAATGGCACTGTGGTGATGGGCCTATAATTAGTTGGTACATTAGGGTCCACTGTTTGTTTTTTCAGAAGAGGGAGTACCCAGGATTCCTTTAGATTACGTGGGATGGTGCCAGTAGTGAAGGAGGCGTCGATCAGTTTGGTGATGAAAGGGGCTAGGTACATATTGCAGTCTAATAAATTCATCCATAATGGTGTCCACGACCAAAAGGTCTAGTATATAATAATGACAATTTTATATCAAGTAATGCTGACAACCCAAAATCTGCCCAAAAGAGAAGAGTGAGGTAGGCCATAATGCTTGCTCATTCAAGCCACGGATTCTCAGCTGAGACAGCAAACAATGAGGTTCCACTCTGCACAAATGTGCTGCGATTCAATATAAAGCACAGGCCTACCAGCAGAGAATGGAAACTTGTGTCGCGCACCGAACCATTCCTGAGTTTTGATCGATACCTGCACAAATTAATGTAAAACCAGTGACCATGGGGTGTAAGGGCCAGAGGCTTAGGAGAAGCTAGCACAAAGCAACAGGAAACGGCCAGGTGTTTGAAAACGTATTAGGGCTGGTGTGGGCCATTTCAAAAAGATGTTTCGGCTACCCCTTCTACAGATGGAAAAAACTGTCTAAATTGCAGTCAACAGAATGCAGCAAGGGGGTTAATAGCTGCAGATTATCATGGAGAGGCACCCAGCGGGAAGCTGAAACAATAAATGTCCATTGAAAAACTATTAATCCTTATTTGACAGCAGGATGCTAAAGTAGAGGAAACCAAAGTAAAAATGCAGCAAGGAGATAAGATTGCTGGATAGTGCAAGATGCCAGAGGAAGGCGCCAGCAAAGGCAACCTGTAACGTGTGTGCTGCAGGGCACACATTTAATTTCCTGAATTATAGGTCCATGTTGCTGTGTTATAAAACTGCCAAAAGGTTCAAATGTCCCGGCGCTGTCCCTTTGAAACTTACAAGAATCGCTCGCCATCAGAGTAACAATCAGCGGGTGGGGTGAACACCACAGTGATTGGTTGGCCTTGCCTCAGTGCTGTTAGAAGGAGGGCCTCAAAGTGGCCCTATACTTCAGAAGGCCTGTGGTTCTGATGCACCGCTTGGAGGGTGGCAACTCTTCCTGGATTCTTGTGGCTTCTGCAGGGATATTGATTATTTTTCTGTTCTGTCCCTTTAGTTTCTCAGGGTGTCTCTGTGTAAATGCCTGGGGGCAGAGGTCCTGGTCTTGCCCCATGAAGGGCCACTTTGCATATCTACACAATCCCTATATCTGCCCCTCTGCACTTGCATTCCCATACCCCGTCCCATTATACTCCTCCTTCCAATAGCCCTCCATCCTTCCACCGCCTACCCTCTTATCCATTTATCTTTTCCCATCTGTCACTCCATCTACTTCCCCCTCCCTGTCTCCATCCGCAAATACTTTTTTTATTTACTGTTTAATATGCATATAGCCAACAGCGGCTTTACATATGTCAGACATCTATTTCATAAAAAACACACATGAATTAGTAACTAAAATCACATAAAATATGCCATTTATAAAACCATAATACCAAAAGTCAATTCCTTTAAAATGGTTAAAATGAGCTCATAAAATTTCATCATATGGAAAATAAGATTCATGTCATTACCTTCTAACATAATTTGCTATAGCACATCTATATTTTCCATATTACTGGTGTTATTGTACCTTTTCAAATAGTTATAACACAACTGCTTAAGACCCTTGCAGTGGCACATGAGATTTTTAGCAGTTTCAATAGTCTCAGTACCACACACTCTACATAGTCTCAAATTTCTTGCAATCCCAAGTTTATCTCCCAAGATTTCCATCGTATCTTACTTATTGAATTTAAAAAGTAGGTAACACCTAACATGGGTACAATGAGGAAACGCACTTTGATATTTAGTTTTTTTTGCGTCGGCAGACCAGTATTCTAAATACTTTGCAAATACTTTTTTCCCTTTGCTCCTTCCATGTCTCCAACTCACACTGCCTACTACACTCTCTCCACATTTTGTTGTCCCTGATCCCTCATTCATTCTTTCTTCTGTGCTCCCCCTTGCCGAACCCAGTTACCTACGCTCTTCTGCATCCCCCACACTGCCCTCCCTCCTTTACTCACCACATTTAAATCTCTAGATCATTCCCCGTCTTTCTCTCCCTCCCTTTTTCTCTCCATGTCTTCACCTACCTTACTCTCTCTCTTACCTTCCTTACCTCCCTCTCTTCCATTCCTCTCTGCCAATCTCTTAAGCTGCTGGACATTCTGGTTTCACAAACAGTTCCACGGAAGGTGCCTTAACATGCTGAGCTACCTTATTAAGTTTGAATCGGTGGCCTCCGTTTGAAAATAGCCAGGGGCATGTGACCCGAAGCGGGTGGTGACTGACTCACCACTTAAGAGAGCGAGGGAGGCAAATACAGCAGCAAAATCATGAGGATAGGGGGAATGGGAGCTAGAGGAAAGAAGCAAAGAAAAAGGTTGACCGGTGTGATGGATGAAAAAAAAGCTTAAGAATGAAGGAGAAAGTCAGGAAACAAAGACTGGAAATAAAAATAATTGCAAACAATCAAAGCAAGAAAATTTAGACAAATTAAAGAGAAAAAAGTAAGAAATAGCTAAAGGAGAACAACGAGCACAGCTTGTTCACTGACCCCATAATACACGTTGAATGACGCATTGAAGTGAGCAGCACTTGCTAATTTTTAAGATGTATGCTAACACGTCACCAACACTGGGCGCAGCAGGAGAGGAACCAGAAGCCATGTGTAGTGACTAGGTTTCCCTCGGACTCCAAGTTGAATGCTTGGAGTGTTGGAGTGAGTGACACTTCTTTGTTTTCGCGCTGAGGGGAGTTTGAGTAGCGCGACGTTGGACCGGTTGGCGCTGTTGTGCATCGGGGGAGAAGCGCAGTGAGGTGCAGCGTCCCCTGGTGTGTACGGAGAGCCTGGAAAAAAAGAGGAAAGAACATGGGAGCAACGCACGGAGCCGTTTTGGCATTTATCCTACATGTCATGTGCTGCGCTAAGGTGAGTGGCAGTGAAAGGAGCAGCAAGAGCTACGAAATTACTTTTGTTCTGTGATGGAAGGGCCGTGACCCCTCAGGTACTGCATATGGGACGCATGGGTGCGTCAAAAACTGGATCAGTTTGTCGTGGGTATGGCCCCGCGTTTAACACCAAGGGGTCGATTCATGGAAATAATGTGCGCCGAAAATTCCGGCGCAGAGGTGCCAAAACGTGCGAATCGCAGTGCAAGTGCGAAAATCGCAGTGCAAGTGCGAAAATCGCAGGGAAACCAGCACACATCGATTCATGGAAGTCCGTGCGCGAGAAAAACATTGGATGTGCGCTAAAAATGTGCGCCGCGCACGCCGGCGCACAGGTCATCCAACAGCGTCCGCCACGGCCACTGCGAAATCGCACATAGCGCGGCGCACATCACAAAAGTAGGCGGAACACGGGGCGTAACACTCGGAATGGGGAACAGCGCGTGAAAATATGGGTGTCACGGGGGAAGTACAGGAGGCAAGTGCGCGGAACGCCCACACGCTCGCCAACAACTCGTATTCATGGAATCGAATAGGGCAAACCAGCGCACGGTCAAAGAGGCGCACAGGGCCAAACAAGTATGCCACAAGAAAGCAGGCGGTAGCGCCCGTGCGACTGAAAAAAATGTGCGCCAAAATGTGCGCTAACAAAAATCACCTATATACAGCCATGATGAATGGGCCATACAGTGGCCCTCTAGGACAAATGAGGTGCAAAGGGGCAAAGGGGTACCGACAAACACGGACACCCGCTGTGTGAAAAATAGCGTGTGCATGTGTTCCTGGGTGCGCGGGAATGTTCCATACGCGATAGGCCTTGGTACGTTTACTCCGGAGTGCGCGGGAAGTTCCACACGCGATTAGCCTGGGTACGTGTACTACGGGGTGTGCGGGAAGTTCCACACACGATTGGCCTGGGTACGTGTATTCTGAGGTGCGCGGGAAGATTCACACGCCATTGGCCTGGGTACGTGTATTCCGAGGTGCGTGGGAAGTTCCACACGCGATTGGCCTGGGTACGTGTATTCCGAGGTGCGCGGGAAGATTCACACGCCATTGGCCTGGGTACGTGTATTCCGAGGTGCACGGGAAGTTCCACACGCGATTAGCCTGGGTACGTGTACTACGGGGTGCGCGGGAAGTTCCACACGCGATAGGCCTGGGTACGTGTACTTCGGGGTGCGCGGGAAGTTCCACACGCGATTGGCCTGGGTACGTGTACTTCGGGGTGCGCAGGAAGATTCACACGCGATTTCAGCAGGGTACGTGTATTTCGGTGGTGCCGGGGAATGCTACACGTGATTTGGCCATGTGGGTCCTCCCAGGTGTTCCCTCTACACCCTCCACGGCCCCTGCAGGCAGCCCTCACCACAGGGGACTACCCTGAATCCATGCTCATGTCCCACAGGCAACCCATCCACCATGGCCATGCCCACCAGCCAACCCACTTGTCATCTTGCACTACTGATCACCAACACATGTCTCCCATCACCCCCACCCCCCAGCCACCAGGGGCACCCTCCACCAGGCCCCCACTCATGTCTCCCACCACCCCCACCCCCCAGCCACCACGGGCAGCCTCCACCAGGCCCCCACTCATGTCTCCCACCACCCCCACGCCCCAGCCACCAGGGGCAGCCTCCACCAGGGCCCCACTCATGTCCCCCTGCACCCCCACCCCCCAGCCACCAGGGGCACCCTCCACCAGGCCCCCACTCATGTCCCCCTGCACCCCCACCCCCCAGCCACCAGGGGCAGCCTCCACCAGGCCCCCACACATGTCCCCCATCAGCCCCACCCCCCACGGGCAGCCTCCACCAGGCCCCCACACGTCCCCCATCACCCCGACCCCCAGCACTGCAGGGGCAGCCTCCACCAGGCCCCCACTCATGTCCCCCTGCACCCCCACCCCCAGCCACCAGGGGCAGCCTCCACCAAGCCCCCACCCATTTCTCCCTGCACCCCCACCCCCCAGCAGTGCAGGGCCAGCCTCCACCAGGCCCCCACCCATGTCTTCCACCACCCCCACCCCCCACTCCCCAGGGGCAGCCTCCACCAGGCCCCCACCCATGTCTCCCATCACCCCCACCCCCCAGCAGTGTAGGGGCAGCCTCCACCAGGCCCCCACCCATGTCTCCCATCACCCCCACCCCTCAGCAGTGCAGGGGCAGCCTCCACCAGGACCCCACTCATGTCTCCCTGCACCCGCACCCCCCAGCCACCAGGGGCAGCATCCACCAGGCCCCCACCCATGTCTCCCATTACCCCCACCCCCCAGCAGTGCAGGGGGAGCCTCCACCAGGCCCCCACCCATGTCTCCCACCACCCCCACCCCCCAGCCAACAGGGGCAGCCTCCACCAGGCCCCCACACATGTCTACCACCACCCCAACCCCCCAGCAGTGCAGGGGCACCCTCCACCAGGCCCCCACACATGTCTACCACCACCACCACCCCCCGGCAGTGCAGGGGCACCCTCCACCAGGCCCCCACACATGTCCCCCTGCACCCCCTCCCCCAGCCGCCAGGGGCACCCTCCACCAGGCCCCCACTCATGTCTCCCACCACCCCCACCCCCCAGCCACCAGGGGCAGCCTCCACCAGGCCCCCACTCATGTCTCCCTGCACCCCCACCCCCTAGGGGTACCCTCCACCAGGCCCCCACACATGTCTCCCATCACCCCCACCCCCCAGCAGTGCAGGGGCACCCTCCACCAGGCCCCCACACATGTCCCCCTGCACCCCCTCCCCCAGCCACCAGGGGCACCCTCCACCAGGCCCCCACTCATGTCCCCTGCACCCCCACCCCCCAGCCACCAGGGGCACCCTCCACCAGGCCCCCACTCATGTCTCCCACCACCCCTACCCCCCAGCCACCAGGGGCAGCCTCCACCAGGCCCCCACTCATGTCTCCCACCACCCCCACCCCCCAGCCACCAGGGGCAGCCTCCACCAGGCCCCCACTCATGTCCCCCTGCACCCCCACCCCCCAGCCACCAGGGGCACCCTCCACCAGGCCCCCACTCATGTCTCCCTGCACCCCCACCCCCCACCCCCAGGGGCACCCTCCACCAGACCCCAACACATGTCTCCCATCACCCCCACCCCCCAGCAGTGCAGGGGCAGCCTCCACCAGACCCCCACTCATGTCCCCCTGCACCCCCACCCCCCCAGCCACCAGGGGCAGCCTCCACCAGGCCCCCACTCATGTCTCCCACCACCCCCACCCCCCAGCAGTGCAGGGGCAGCCTCCACCAGGCCCCCACACATGTCTCCCATCACCCCACCCCCCAGCAGTGCAGGGGCAGCCTCCACCAGGCCCCCACTCATGTCTCCCTGCACCCCCACCCCCCAGCCACCAGGGGCAGCCTCCACCAGGCCCCCACCCATGTCTCCCATCACCCCCCCATCCCCCCAGGGGCACCCTCCACCAGGCCCCCACACATGTCTCCCATCACCCCCACCCCCCAGCAGTGCAGGGGCAGCCTCCACCAGGCCCCCATTCATGTCTCCCACCACCCCCACCCCCCAGCCACCAGGGGCAGCCTGCATCAGGCCCCCACACATGTCTCCCATCACCCCCACCCCCCAGCAGTACAGGGGCAGCCTCCACCAGGCCCCCACTCATGTCCCCCTGCACCCCCACCCCCCAGCCACCAGGGGCAGCCTCCACCAGGCCCCCACTCATGTCTCCCACCACCCCCAGCCACCAGGGGCAGCCTGCACCAGGCCCCCACACATGTCTCCCATCACCCCCACCCCCCAGCAGTGCAGGGGCAGCCTCCACCAGGCCCCCACTCATGTCCCCCTGCACCCCCACCCCCCAGCCACCAGGGGCAGCCTCCACCAGGCCCCCACTCATGTCCCCTATCACCCCTACTCCCCAGCAGTGCAGGGGCAGCCTCCACCAGGCCCCCACTCATGTCCCCTGCACCCCCACCCCCCAGCCACCAGGGGCAGCCTCCACCAGGCCCCCACTCATGTCCCCTATCACCCCCACCCCCCAGCTGTGCGATTTGCCTGGGTACGTGTTCTCCGGGGTGCGCGGGAAGTTCCACACGCGATTGGCCTGGGTATGTGTACTTCGGGGTGCGCGGGAAGTTCCACATGTGATTGGCCTGGGTACGTGTACTTCGGGGTGCGCGGGAAGTTCCACACGCGATTGGCCTGGGTACGTGTATTCCGAGGTGTGCGGGAAGATTCACAAGCCATTGGCCTGGGTACGTGTATTCCGAGGTGCGCGGGAAGATTCACACGCGATTGGCCTGGGTACGTGTACTTCGGAGTGCGCGTGAACTTCCACACGCAACTGGGCCTGTGAGAGTGGGGTACGTGTATTCCAGGGGTGGCGGGAATATTTACTCGCGACTGAGCCTGGGAGAGCGTGCTACGTGTATTCATGGGGTGGGCGGGAAGAATCACACGTTCGCCTACGACGCGGTGAAAAATAAATGGTCCAATCCTGAAACATGTACGCCAGCATGAAGCAGGCATACGTCGACCCGCGCAGCATAAAATTGCGCGCAAACAACAAACAAGCTCAGACGCCAGGATGAATATACCGTTCCTAGCAGCAGTGGCCGTGGGTTACCAAAGGAGGAGGAGGAGGATAGTGAGGGCCAGAATTTTCACTCCCAGAACCAGCCTTTTTGGGATGCCTGATGACCAGGTGTACGGGAGGTACAGGTTTCCACCACACATAATACTGGACCTGGTCAGTGAGTGGGAGGATGACCTCACATCACCCACCCTGTGCTCCCAAGCACTCAGCCCCCTGGAGAAGGTCCTCAATGTACTGCACTTCTTGGCCACAGGATCATTTCAGCGGACAAGTGCCATAGTGGGTGGGGTGTCACAGGCAACGCAGTCACGCTGCCTACACCAGGTCTTGAACATCATCACTGCACGCCCATCAGTCCATAGGCACATATACCTGCCCAGGACACCTGCAGAAAGGCAGGCTGCCACCCTCGATTTCTACGGTGTGGCACAATTCCCAAAAGTGCTAGGTGCCATTGACTACCCCCATGTGGCACTACGTCCCCCCAGGGCATCTGAGCACATCTATAGGAACCGCAAGCACTGGCATTCCATCAACGTGCAGGTAGTATGTAATGCCAAGGGAATCATCACCTCAGCATATGCCAACTATCCAGGGTCCATCCACGACAGCTTCATTCACCGAATGTCTACCCTAAGCCGGGACCTAGAAGCTGGGCGGCATGGCAATACATGGCTGCTTGGTGAGTATGAATGCCACTGCACATGCATGCATGTCAGATGCAGAGTTATGTCACTACCCCACTAATGATACCCATCACCTCCTCACCAGGGGACAGTGCCTACCCTCTGAGCATCCACATGATGACGCCAATTCGGAACCCCATCACGCCTCCAGAGGTAAGATACAACACAGCCCATATTGCAACCCGGGGCATAGTGGAGCACACATTCGGAGTGCTCAAGTCACGCTTTCGCTCCCTTGACCGTTCTGGCGGGCAGCTGTTATATGCGCCCCCAGTAGTGTGCAGGATCATAGTGGCAGCATGTGTCCTGCACAATGTTGCAACACGCCGGGGCCTGGCTGTGGACATGGTGGTGCCCCCACATCCCCAACCACATGCACGCCTGCTGCGCATGGGAGGGGAGAGGGCACGGGGTGAGGCAGCCCGTACGCAGTTGGTGGCTATTTACTTCACATAGAAATCACACCCCAGTGGAGCCCTGGCACATACCATCTGATAAGCAATGATGACTCGACCTGACAATTAAGACGAACAAAGGGACAGTCAACTGTCAGAACCATAGCAGCCTGAGATTGTTCATGTGGAAGTGTCACAATGTGTGCATCCCTACCTACACAAACACCACCAATGCAGTGTCATCAAAAGACACTTCCATGCTGCAGAAATTAATACCCACTTGCAAAATACTACATGAAAACAGTGCCATGTCACCCAACCCCTCCCCGGCACGGCCACACAGCACACCATGGCATGTCATGCAATGTGAGAGCAAACAAATTAATCCCCACAACATGCCCCAAGTGTCACCAGCTACAGTGTCCCTAATGGAAACATGTCCACACATGAAATGCTCACAGTAATGCAGGACCTACAACACACATTACCAAATACTTACCAAGAATACCAATCACCTACACAACCTCCAACCTACCTTAAACATGACATTACAGACTTAAAAATTTGCTAGCCTCACTACCTGATGATGCCAGGCCTCCGAACACTTCCAAGTATACAGTGTTAGCGCCACGCAAGAGTGTAGGTGCATTGCTTACAACATGGACTCCAGTTCCAAGGTGGACTGCATTGTGAAGACATGAGGAATGGACCTGCAAATTAGGAGGATGAGATGGATGCAGAGGCACATATCAATACACCATGCAGTGTACAATACAACAGCAATATGCACTATGAATGTATACACAGTATTGACTACAGACTGCCCACACATCGAATGGGAGTCCAATGTCACCATGTACGTCAATGTCACTTGGGCACACCCTTTGCAAGCCCATGGAAACGGGAAGCAGGAGGGGTGCATGTCACAAAAACCCACGCATCTGAACCAAATTCATGACAAGCCTGCATGTGCCCAGCCACAATGCAGCGTATGCCCACGGGAGCCACACAAGGCAACACACTGTCCCAAAAAAATAAATAAATCAAAAATGCCCATTAATGGGCTCGGGGGGGAGGGGGAGGCCACCCAGGAGGTCCGAGGACAGGGTGCACACCAAAACCCACCTGTGTGGATCTTGCGGAAAAAAAAACACCTCCATGGGCTCATGGCCTACACGACTACCCTATTGTGGGAGTATCACTGCTGTCGCTCTCCTCACCCTCTGCAGCTGCATCAGGAGGTGGTGGCACTATGGGAGGCAGCCCACGCAAAGCCCTAGTCTGTTCCTCCATGGCTGCAAGCATGCAGGTGTGGTAGGTCTCGTTCTGGAGGATAAGTGTACGGAGGTCCCCATGCAACAACTCACGGGATGCTCGGACCTCCGCCCTAGTTGCCTGCATCTCAGGTGAGAGCGTACGTGTGAGACGCTCCAGCTGCTGTTCTGTCCTTCTGTTTGTCGAAGCCTCAAGCTCAACAAGAGTCGTCCTGAGGTGTAGGAGTTCCACCCTCAGGGCCTCCCTGTGGCCCTGGGACTCTATGGAAATGGCTTCCTGCAGAGTCGCCAGTGCCGCCCGCCTGTCCCTGTCGGACGCCAACATGTCCTCCCTGTGTGACTGGCAGATGGAGTCAGTTGCCTGCTGTAGTCGCTCCATCAGCCTTTCGGGGGGGGACAATGGAAGTGGCCACCCTATCCATGGCCTGAGCCATCATCTCTAATGGTGCTGCCTGTTGGGTTGCCATACCGTATATGGATTGCTCCCATGCGGTATTGCCAGGTGGCTGACGGCCACCACGTCGACGGGCACCACACCTGTCTGGGGCAAAGCGAACTGCGCCTTGCTGTGCCGGCACTGCCTGAGGCTGCAGGACTGCATTCCCCCTCTGATCTGCTGGCCCAGGAACAGGAACAGATGTCGCGGAGTGTGACCCTGCATCCGTAACCACCAAAGGCGTACCTGCCAACACTGACATCCCCATTGAGGGTTCTAACCCTGGTGCAGGTGGGTCAGACAGAACAGAATCCCTCCCAGGAACACTCACCTGCGACGGCACATAGGTCTCATCATCCGAATCGACACCTGAATACAGCTCGGGGGAGGTGCAGCCAGAGACACCCCTTGAGAGCACGACCTGCAGCAGTTGTGGGTTCTCACCCACCACCACACCACGTCCCTCACTGGTGGTTGGTCGGCCCTCAGACCCCTCCTGGGTCTGCACCATCTCCACAACCCCAGCAGTATCAAGTGCGTCATCCCCTGCAAAGACATAAAATAAAACAAATGGAAACAGGCATTAGCACTATGGCACACAATTAGGGCTGAGAGGCTACAGAAACAGTACTTGATTGACACATGTCCCACATGACTAAAACCCTCCCATGCATGCACCGTCACTGCGTGTGAAGGGGAGGCAGATGGCACACATTGATGACACCAAGATGGAAGATGAAGACATTTGCTGCATGCCGCCTAGCAGTGGCATCACACATTGGCCAGTGATTGGCAGGTCAAATACACATGACATCACACAGATGGCATGTACCCTAGCCATGAAGTGAAGAGGAGGTCACCAATTGTTCATTCAGTCCAGTTTGCTAATGTAATTGATTTTTTCATTGAAATGGTTCAAATGTTTAACCTGCAGCTGCCAGTCCAAAATGGTACTATAGCACAGGGACATGTCTAAACAAATCATGTCCAGGAAACTAAGCCAGTCCACTGTACCATAGCCATGTCAGACATGTGACAATAGGACTGAAAAATCCCGAGTAAAAGTGGTGATATGCAAACAATCTGCCAGAATAAACAGAGGTAAATAAGCAACAATGTTGTGGCAAGATGACACTCCAAGGGAAACTGGCGTGGTGTTGGGCTGGATGTCTAATGTTGGCAGAAGGGATGCTGCTATACCCAAAGGCTGGTGCGCAGAACGTATAGGAAGAGGCACATGGGTGACCCAAACCACTCAGGCACACACACCCTCACCTGGCACCCAAACAGAAGCCGTCCCACACACACCATGCACATGGATGACACACACATGCATGTGCACTCACCGGACAATGCCTCGTAATCTGCCAGTTCTCCCACGCCTTGGATCTGTTCCTCCTTGACGTAGGTCCCAGCAACCTGCTCATGTGGAGTGAGTTCTATGTCGTCTGCTGGAGACCCACCTCCAGTCACTAGAGTTGCGGCATGACTTGAGGCCAGCTTATTCTTTGCCCTGCGCTTCAGGTCATTCCAGCGCTTGTAGCATTCAGTAGCTGTGCGCCTCACGATTCCAAGGGCACTTATGATGTCCGCAATGGTCTGCCAGTGTGCCTGACGTTGTGCAGGTGTGGTCATGGATCCTGCAACAATCACCATTTCGCGGTCATGTGCGGACACATACTCTACAAGTGCATTCAGTTCGGCCTCATTGAAGCTGGGCTTCCTTGACGGGCCGGACTGTGTAGCCGTGTCTGGGGCATCAGCCTCTACTGGACGAGCACTCTTCCTCTTCCGCTTGGAAGGTGGTCCTGAGTGTCCTGCGCCGTTCTGGACACTAGGGGCAGGAGCCCCGGTGGACTCTGTACTAGGAGTATGGGATTGCACACTCAGCATGGGAGTTGGTGCAGGCATTAGCTCAAGTGTGATGGTGTCAGGGGGAATGTCAGCATGATGGACTTGGACCGACACTGTCCTGGCTGGGTGTGTGAGAGGTGGGGTGGATGGAGCCGCAGCTGCCCCTGCAGCCTCCCCAGCCTGCCTGCGCGGGGCAGCAGATGACCTAGCTGCCCCTGATCCACGTGGCCTGATGACACCAACGTTCACCGGCGCACGTGGCCTAGACCTGCTGACCTGGAAGTCAGCCATGGAGTCACCCTGTGCCAGGTCTGGTTCCACAGTGGGCTGGTCCAACAAGGGCTGAGCATGGATGGTGTCAGCCACGTTAACCCCAACCAGGGGGGTGGGGGGCATGGGTGTCCCTGACTGCTCCTCCACACATGGGGGGCTAGGGGCACCCTGCAAGTCATGGCCACGTCCCCTACCGGATCCACCACGGCCACCACTTGGGGCTCGGCCACCTTTGCCACCCTTACGGCTTGTTTGCCTCCCAGCCATGGCACTGATGTTATTGTGCGTATGGGAGTCGATGTGAAATATTGTCCTGGGCAATTGGGGGTCAAAGGGGTTGGGTACCAGATGGTAATCGTACCCTAGTGCTCTAGCAAGGCTGTATGTCACCCCTGGGGAAAGATGACGGGTCACGCAACGCACAGGTACCCCAAAAAAGGGAAGTAAGGTGAACGCAACCCCTCCTAGACCACGTGCGTGGAAAAATAAACCTGCACTACGCTGTGGCACCCAGAAACACAAGAATGAACGTATCTAGAGCATCCATCTTTTTGGACTGCCTGTCCACTGGGAGGTTTGAGGTGAACGATGCAGGCTTTGAACACACTGTAGAGGCCTGGGCTATTAGTCCTTCAGAGGTAGGGGAGCCGACAGAAAGGGAAAAATCACCCTTGGCCGGCTCATGCTTGCACCTGGATACTCTTCTCAGGTGGGAAAGGCCATTGCTTTTGGATCCTGACCCTGGGGGTGGAAAAGCAAGGGAGGAACACCTGGGTGGAGGGTCCTTGTGGATCGGGAGTGGGGTACCCACAGGATAGACATGCTATCCCCCTTTTCCCTCTGAAAACCAACCTAACCCTCACCCGGCTTTTATGGGTTACTGTAAGACATCTCTCCTCATTTGACCTATTACTATACTGGGACGAGGAAGAGGTGTCTAGGAGCAGTGAACACCACTAGGTATTTTCACCACTCTGGTACTGAGACGAAGAAGAAGACTGTGCAGGAATACCATTGGGGAAGTCAGGCATGTCCCACAAATAGGTTGCCTAAAGGTCAGGCAATTGGACTTACTAGCCCACACCTGTGGACCCTTAATACTCCTAGAGAGTATAAGAGGTGGGGCTGCACACAAGTAAGAGTCCTGTGTGAGAGCCGAGGGAAAGCTGGGACCGAGAACAGGCTGGAAAGAAGAGCAGGAGAACCGGTCATGTGGTGCAACGGCAGGTGTGAGCAATCTGAAGCAGAGGAGGCGTGGTAGTAGTGAGAGCTGTGGCAGACCAATTGAGCCGTCGGGAGCAGAGCGCGCCAGGAATAAGTATTCTTGGATGTTTGAATCCTACTCCCCGTGAGTGGCCAAGAAGCGTGTGCTCTGTGTGGCAGAGGCCACGCAGCTGAAAATAGTGAAAATGTGAAATCGTGACAAAAGTTGCTCGTTGGCTCCACGACATTCGGAAGGTCTAAGGGGCTGTCTGAAGCCCCGTGGGAAGCCAGAAGCAGCAGCAGTGTGCATTGAGATTCGCTGCACAACCCAGACACTTCAAAGAGGCCGGTGAGTTTCTCTGAGCCCTAAAATCTCGGACCGATTGGCACACAAACGCTAAAAACTAACAGAGCAGTATGGTTAAAGCGATTCCCTTTGTCTGAACCAACAAGCGAGCTGAAACTAAGTAGCAGATCATTGCATGAGCAGTTATTTGCACACAGCAACTGAAAGACAAGTTGCGTGTGAGATTTTCCAGAACTAGGAAACAGAGTCTTTGTATCCCTTGCCAATTAAAGTTTTAGTTGGCAGAGGGAACGATATAAAACGCTTTTTACAAAGCCTGAAAGACTGATCACAATATTAAACACCGAACTGAATTAAACCTTTGTAGGCAAGGCTGCGGAGTAAGGAAAGTTAAAGAGGAAAGTGGACATTTAAAGTGATCCTACGAAAAAAAAGTGCAAGTGTGAAAGAGCATGACAGAAAGGTGAGGAATTAAGCCACCACAAAGTGAACTTTTGAATGAATACAGTGCAGCAAGGCACAAGACTGGCAGAGGATATGTGACACCTTGTGACAAAGCCAAGAGGCTAACTAAGAACAGCCATGAAAGTGTGATCCTGCACATGAAGCCAAGAGGCTGACAAGGAGAAGCTAAGTGAATTCAAATCTGTACACAGGGGCAAATACAGAAGAAGCTGTGTGGGCTGAAGAGCCTAGGGTTCCTGGTTGCGTGACCTGTGATGGGTGGACCGTGTGGTCTGACAACTGTGCATAGACCAGGGAACCCTCAATTTCGAAAAGCAAAGACATTGAAATAAAGTAAGAAGGAACAGTTAAGTGAACTGTTAATGCAATCCAGAAGGAGTGTCAAGTTGACCTGAAATGATGTTGAACCTTGAAAGACTGAAACCAAGTAGAAGTTGATACATTGGAGACTTGTTGAACTGTAAATACTGTCTTGAGGGCAGAGCCCTCAGGACCCTTTTCTTGGGAACTGTGTTGCCTGGACCTTGGGGAAGGGAACCCCCGAGTATTGTGTTTAACTGTGTTGCCTTGACCTTGGGGAAGTGAACCCCAGGAATGTGTGAAACCGTCTGAACTTGGGAAAGGTAATCTCAAGACTTTTATGGAACTTTTTTGAACTTTGGGAAGGGGAGCTGAAAAGGAAGCTAGGAGCTGGAGGAAGCTCAGAACTTTGTTTTGATCACTATTTCATTTATTGTTCTTGACATCCCGACACATTGTTTAGCTTTAGTTGTGAGAGCAAGGATAGGTTTTGGACCAGACAGACTTTATAGTTGATCTCTTTGACTGTCCTTAGTTTCTCACCTTAGCATAGGGCAAGTTAGGCCTTCTACCATCCTGATACTTGATTTAATAAACCATTTTATTTAGAACTCTGAATCTGTTCTATATGTCTTGCTTCATGATGCCTTCACACAGTACATATTCTGTCCCTGAGCCCTGCATATCACTTCCTGCCCAGGTCCTTTCCTCTTCCTTTTCTGCTCTTGGCAATATGTAAGTAGAAGTGTTTGAGCACTAGGTTTTTGAGTCTACTTGCGCTACACTTGATCATTTCTGGTGTGTTTGAAAAAGAATGAAAGAAATATTCTGATTGGCTGCAGATCACGGGTCATGGAGGTGTTGCCCACACCTCTTACTAGGATTAGTACTTGTGTGTTTCTGGATACCTCGCGCTTGGAAAAAAAAAAGGGGGATCCTTATTGTATACAACTTGGTTTGTAATCCATTGGATACTTTGTATTAGTTGGGGTGATTTAAGTGGTGAGCCAACACGTGATTCGACCTCGCAGGGTCTTTATCAAGGCCGAGTCATTACAATTAAAACATTTTGTGCAACAGTTTGTGATATATGGTGACATTGGTTGGTGTATTTAGGGGTTGTTAAAATGTTACATTTGTGAAATAAACATATATATTACATGTTGTTTACAATAATATAATGTTTTAACATTGTATGTACGTAATCAGGAGGGAAAGGGGAAAGGAGCCAACACAGATAGGAACCATAAAACAAAGTACCAAAAGGTCATACTAAGATATAGGCTACTGAATTGTTTAGCCTGACACAGTAGGCCTTACCTAATACTTTCTCAATGACTGAATGGTATGGTGGTTCCAGATGGGTGGTTGTGGATGCCTTCCACTGTTGGTCCTGTTGGACTGTATTAAGGTGTGCACCGCTGGGCATTGAGCCTGAGAATAAGCCAAGGTGGGGGTCAACTGATGTAGTAGTGCCCTTGGTAAAATGCTGGGCGTAACCCCTCTAAGCAGCTGCATGTGCAAGTGTATACTAGCATAATTGGGGGTGCTTGTTCTGAAAGCATGGCTGAATCTGGCAGCTTTGCACATCTATCTAATGGCCCTCTAAGTGCCAAGATTACCCTGTGGTTGTGATCTGTGATACCTGCAGAGTGTGCATGGTGGTGAAACTCCTAGGTTCTTGCTTGTGGAGCTTGCAAGCTGCACAGGGTTCCTTTTTGGGATTTTGTACATTGCTGGGTCTGTTATGTACGGTACATAAAGCATGCAGGAGCCTGAATGTACTACTTGTCATTGTGATTGAGTTAGGTGGTCAGCCAGTTGGGCTTGTTCTCCTAGGTAAGCACTGCGTGGCCTGGTGTTAGGGATTATGCCCAGTGAAGTCCCATCGAGATGAAGGTGCTAGGGAGGTGACATAGCAACTGGGATTATCCAGTTAAAGAACCAGTGTCAGTGCTCCAGTTGCTTCTGGGATTATCCTGTTAAGGAACCAGTGCATTTCTATGCAGAGTCTGCGCTGTGTTACTTACCCGCCCAGTTGGGCTGATGATCCTTTCTCCATTTCGTCTGGTTGGCATTTGTGGGGTGTGACACAAGACACAAGAATATATGGGCTGCTAATTGTGCAAACAATAGCTATGCACACATGTGCACCCTTTCATGTTTTCAAGTCATGGTGACTTGTTTGGAATGGTGCTGATCCCTTTTGGGGCATGCGCGATAGGCTCTGCATGAGTGAAGGCACTGCTTGTGGTGCGCATGGGCACTAAGGAGGACTTGTGAAGTCCTCGTCCCATTTGTTGTTCCAGGTTTGGGAGCAACCCCCTCCCAGGGTTGCTGTCCGCTTGGATAGCATTAATTGGTTTATTGATATATTATGCGCATTCACATGAGATGTGAATGTGGTGGGTCTCTATTGCGTAAGTGCTGCGTTTGGATACCGCGCATGCGCAGAGGAGGTGGGTAGTAAGTGGCTGTGCAAGCTCGATTATGAATGTGCACTGTGTGAGCCTAGCCCATTGAATCATGGGAAGTGGAGTCCTCATTACATTAATCTTGCTTGTGGCAACTGCCTTCTGTGTGCTGGCCCCCGTGTTCCTTCATTAAGGTGGCCGTACCATCTAATATTCATGTTGCTGTCAGCTTCGATAGTATACAAATATGTTTGTATTGTGCGCTTCCACAGAGGATTGGAGGTGGTGGTTTGTACTGTTTAGTTACAAGCATGCGCAGAGGAGGTGAGGTAGTTGCTGTGCAACTCTAATTTCGAGTGCTCGCTGGGTGAGCCTAGCCCATAGCTAGGCTCACCCATGCTCATTATTATAATATAATAAGACAGGGATTCCTCATTATATTAATCTGTCTAGGAGGACTTACCTACCATGTGCTGGCTCCCGTGTCCCATCATTGTGAAAGCTGTGCCATCTAATAATCAGTAGCATTCCAATGGCATTGGTGTGGAAGAGGTGGCATTGCGCCACGCATGCTCGGGTGGTGGATGGGACTTGGTAGAAGATGTTGGCTTTACCATGCTCCAATTGCGAGTCTTACATCTGGTGCATGGTCTACTGCTAAAAGCCTGCGCTTTAACCGTTGGGGGCTCAAGTTATCTGGTTGTATCATATATGTCGTCTAGGCAGGTAATACCGTGTCAGGGATTGTAATTATTTTTGAACCAGTGGTTAACATATTACATATTGTTGTTTAGACATTAATAGTTACAGAAAGACATTAAGTTTGTGGTCTGAGTTGAGACCATTGGTGACACATATGAAAGGGCAGATTAGTCTTGCTTCATGCTGCCTCAGTTTCAGTTTGTGGTTTCCACCTCTTGTGCCGCACATGGCTGTTTGTAATCCTATAAATCGTATATTCTTCTTGGCGCCCATTTGGTGTTTAGTTTGCCAATGAAGTGGCAGCAGCAATGTTGGGTCTTGTGATCCTATGGTATTCAGGTGTTCTCTGATGGTGCTACCTATATAGATTTTCTCACAGATACATATCATAGCATACGTTACATATTTTGTGTGGCAATTCATGTGTTCCTTAAGGGGGAAGTTCGCTCAGAAATATTATTGTCCCAATCGATCGTGCATGTTTTTTTAGGCATACTGTAATCGATCTTAAAAAAATGTCCTATGCATCTTACCTTAGTTTTCCTCACATTTACACATGCAAATAAAACGGGTTGGGTGCTGCCATCTTGTGCAAAACGTATCCGTTGATACATCGCCCTAAGTTCAAGTGCCCTTGTGGCACCAATTCATATCACCCGCCCCTTAAGCTGACATCACTGGACGCTTATGCCCATTTTGACAATGCCAATGCACGTCTCGTGTCAACGCCCTCTGGGCCCAAGCAAGTGACATGTCTCCATGGAAATGCAAGACGCCTCTTTCCTCCAAGCATACATAAACCCTTTTCGATCACACAACAGTGGAGTTTCTTTTTCCTTTGTGTCATTTTATTTGTTTCGATCCTCCGTGACTTGTTTCTGTTCTGTTCAGTTATCTTTCCAGTTTGACGCCCTGTGAACAGGTTCTTAAGAGTATTTGAACTAATGAACTGATAAAACACAGTAGTTGCTTTTATTTAAACATTTCTTATATACAAAAGTCTTTACCAAACCATTGTTTACAATCTTTGAATTTAACAGTCTTAGCCTGCATAACATGTATGCAAATAGAACATGTCCACATTTAGTGAAGCCTGTGCATCTAGCTTGTGTAAGCCAATATGATGATTGATATAGGCTCTTTGGCATAAAGGACAGGTGTAATAGTGATCGCAGTGTTGGTGCTCTTCTATATGATACTGATGGGTAGGATTTGAGATCTTTTCTAATGTACCATCCATTAACATTTGTGACCAATGTTTTTTCTGGATTTTCTGGAATCTGAAGCTGTCCGAGTTATATCTTTTCAAGAATCTTATGTTTTCTCGTTCCAGTAAGGTTTGCCTTACCAAGTTATGTGTTGAGTCCTTAGGGTTTTCCACATTTGTTGCCATATATCCTCTGGCCTGAAATCTGTGTTTCAGTAACTGGCATTCTTTACTGACGGATTCATTGTAGCTGCAGATGTTTCTTGCCCTGATGAATTCACCTTTGGGGAAGTTCTTAATGACCTATTTTCTGTGGCAAATGGAAGCGTGCAGAACGGAGTTTACCTCCGTCGGCTTTCGATTAGTTTCCCATCTGAAACCTGAATGGTGAGGTCCAAGAATTCTATTTTTGTTGCGCCGATATGACATAAGTACCTCATGTAGCTGGCTCCTCCTTGGAAGAGCCCATTTAACATGTTTTATTGCATGTTTATGGGTGTTAGATTTAATACATTCAGTGTTTCCATAATGCTGTGATTATTAGTAGCACGCAATTGCAGATAGCTTTACTGGTTTTAGGGTGTTTGCGCTTATTACGTGCAGTGAGCGCAAGCAGCCCTGTTTGCTGCAGCTCGGCAGAGTGTCTCTTTTTACTGTGTTATATCACCCAGAGCACGGCCGGACCCGTGAGAATCAATCTCACGCCTGGGCCCCCGGCTGTGCTCCGTTGTTGTCCCAAGGCGAGCGCAATGTGGCCGGGCAAAACGAGTCTTCAGGACTCGCTTCAGCCACATGCACTTTCTCAGGATTCACGCAAGATGCACGTGGTGTGTCCTGACACTCGCGCATGTGCAATGCAGTTCCAATTCACCTCAGATCTAACGACTGGCTGCTGTCGCCGAGGGTAGCCATGTATATTATGCATAGATTGCGCAAGCCAATCGAAAAGAAAGTCAGGCTGCAAATGCGTTCAGAATGCCCCGACCGGAGCTGCCAGCGAAGGTCGCATAGACCCCGGAGCTGGAGCCCAAGATGATCACCTTTATATTGAAAGCCTCTAGGGATCTTAGGAATGGCATGGACTGTGCACGGAAGGGATGCCAGGAGAAAATGCTGGACCTGGCAGGTACCATTGCCAAAATCATGGATCTGGCTGAGAGAGCCAGGGACACAGGGGAAACCGTTGACCCCGAGATACTAGCAAGCTGGGCGCAAAGAGCTATGTGCCTCCTGGGCAACGCAAACTGTGCTCTATCGAGAGGAGGAGAGGCCCATTATTAAAGATTGATTCAAAGCTGCCTTATCTGGCCCCGTATGAAGCAGGTGAGGCTGCCCAAGGCCTTCTGTTCAGTGACAACGTTTGCAAAATATATGGGGAGATTTGTGGGCACGTACACGGCCATGGGAAAAGCTCAACCCTCCATCAAGAAGATCTTCCCCAGAAAGGTTTTTGCGGGAACCGGCCACAGTAGAGGTTGTTCAGCCAGTCGCTTCCATTCCAAACGAACGCCTCACAACCCCAGATCGCTATACTGGGAGTCGTGCAACAAGAGGCCTTCTGTCTGGTGCAATAGCAGCAATCGTGGATGCAGAGGTCGGGGTGACTACAGACAGCAAGGAGGCCAAACAGGTGAGACAAATAAGTAATTACCTTGCAGTGGGAGGCAGGACGTTTTTGTATTTGAAATGTTGGCAAGAGCTTTCCAGCGATGCATGGCTGCTTAAACTGTAGCAGGGTTCAGACTAGAGTTTACAGCAGAGCCCCTTCAGACAGTTAAACCCAGACAGATAGTACTAGCGCAAGGGGAGTGCAAACTCCTAGAGAGGGAAATGCAAGAATTGGCCAACAAAGGCGCAATAGTGCACGGCGACAGCACAGCAACGCCTTTTATCAGCAGCATGTTTCTAGTGCACAAGAAAGAGAAAGTGAGACCCGCCATCTACCTGAAAGAACACAATGGGTGATTGGTCTACAGACACATCAAAATGGAGGGGAACCACTTCTTCAGGGACATTCTTCCGAGTGGAGAATGGCAGGTGAGGTTGAATTTGAAGGATGTGTATCTGATGGTCCCAGTAGCCAGGGAACACCTGTACGATATCCTCATGCTTGTGGACAGCAAACAGATGCTTTTGGAGCAAGTTCAGTGGTCATTCCAGCTCCTCCCCTCCTTGGGCTTTCCGATAAACCAAGAGAAGTCTGACCTGGTTCCCATGCAGCACATGGAATTCCTAGGGTTCGTGATAGACATCGCAAAGGCGACCCTAGAGCTGTTGATGCTCAAGATTAGAATGATAAAAAAGGACTTGCGAGCAGCGTTGGGTGGCACCAAGTCGAGGATGCTTGTGGAGCTAACGAAAGACTTCTGCCATTATTACCTCGACCAGAGGATCTCAGTGACGGCAGAGTACCTCCCAGGAGTGCAGAACGTAGTGGCGGACTGGAACTGCCTCTATTGGCAGGACTCCAGTGATTGGATGCTACACAGGGGAGATAGCAGACCTCAGGGGCCCTCTAGACACGGACCTCTTCCCTTCCAGTTTGAACAGACAGTTGGACAAGTTTTTCACCTGGAGGTTGGACCCAGAGGCCCGAGGGGCGGACGCCTTTGTGCAGTCATGTTTGGGCATACTTCATTACGCCTTTCATGATGTTGGCCAGGACTCTGGCGAAGGTGTGGCGAGAGGAAGCAGAGGTTGTCATAGTGGCTCCGAACTGGAAGTGGCAAGAGTGGTTTCCAGTTCTGATGGAACATTCCATGGATTTCCCGCAAGTGATCCCTCCCAGGCAGGATCTCCTGATGAATCCATTGGGTAATCTTCATCCTCTGATGAGGTTTGGCCAATTGCCTCTCCTGGCGTGCAGAGTTTCGGGTGCAGGTGGAGCCTGCCAGGCATTTTAGAATCGGCTGCCAAGTTTATCAAACAGTCGTGGGCTTGCTTTACCCTCAAGAGCTACGACGAAGCTTGGAAGAGATGGAGGGTATGATGCAGCCTGCACAGTATTCATCCTGTTTCTACCCCTGTAGTTCAGGTGCTCAAATTCTTGGGTTCGCTCGCAAGAAAGAGCAGAGTATTTTGGACCATGGGTGTTTACAGGTAGGCCATTTCAGCAGGCCACGAGTTAGCAGAGGGAGCCCGGTGGGCGAGCACCCAGCGGTGGTGCGCCTACTGCAAGGCATGAGGTTCTGTGCTCCACCGTTGACCAAGTATGCCCATCTGTGGAACGTCAATGCAGTTTTGCGGCTGTTTACGGATTGGCCATGGAAAAGAGACCTGTCGGATCAGCAGCTATCAGGGAAGTTCGCTATTCTGATGTGTCTTGTGTCATGAAGGAGAGTAGTGGATGTGAGATCGCTAGAAGTGGATAGGAAACGTTCTACCCTGAAGTGGTGTCGTTCTCTATAGCGAAACAGACGAAGTGTCATTCTTTGGTTATCTCCTACCCTTATTTTTGGGAACAGCCAAAGTTATGTGTGGCTGCTTGTATCAAGGAGTATGAGGCTAGGACGAGCGAACTGAGACCGCAAGGTGTCTCGCAGTTGCTTATCATGCGCAGGAAGCATTTTAAAGCGGTAGCTGTGGCCACAATTGCTAAATGGGTGCGCAAGATCATGACCCGAGCTGGCAATGACGTGTCGCATTTTGAGGTGCACTCGGCGAGGGGTGCCATTGCAACCAAAGCTTTTAGCATCAGCACCAGCCTGCAAGATAACTTTAGGGCAGCTAACTGGTCCAGCAATGCCACTTTTAAGGTCTTTTATTTTAAGCGATTTTCGAGTGTGGCAGCGCAGGTAGTGCAGAGCTTTGAACAAGCATAATGCTTGCCTCCCCTGTTAACATAGAATGAAGATTACTTATGTCTACAGCACAGGGAGTCTTGATTTTATTAAAGACAAGCCTTCCAAGCGCGCAAATGCTAGGAATGTGAGGTTAATCATCAGCTATTGAGTTATGCATTGCGCCGTATTACACTCCCCAATATGTTTTCCTTTGCTTGTTTGCTACAAGATGACCAGAAAGCGGGATGAGCGCCAGGAGATGGCAGCGTGAGGGTGCGTCAACAGTTGAGCCGTCAGCACATGGGTGGAGATGGATCTCTCGAATCAGCTCTGATTTGATTTGGACGCAGCAGTTTGGCGGCAGAGTGCGTTACTTGTTCGTTTTTGCTGGATGTCAGTTTAAAGGCATCACAAGAAGAGGAAAGGACCTGGGTGGAAAGAGATATGCAGGGCCCAGGGACCGGATATGGACTGATGGATAACTAGAAACACAAGATTTGATAAACAGAGGCAAGCATTGGGCTTCAACTTGCTTTATTCTACTCTTCGGCAGATTCGGCAGATTTAAATCTTTTGTGAACCATTTGTTGTTGTTGAAAACACAACATAACAGAACTGAACTGCTTGGAAGAGATGGAGGGTACGATGCAGCCGGCACAGTATTCATCCTGTTTTCTACTCCTGTAGTTCAGGTGCTCAAGTTCTTGGCGTCCCTAGAGATGAGAGTGATAAAAAAGGAGTTGCGAGCAGCGTTAGCGAGGACAGAGGATTTGAATCTGCTGAAGAGTAGAATAAAGCAAGTTGAAGCCAAATGCTCGCCTCTGTGTATTTAATAGACTTAAGACTCCCTGCGCTCTAAGCATAGGTAATCTTCACTGTAGTCATTTGGCAGGGCACAGTGGAAAAGAGCGAGTAGCACCCTCTTGACAGTCTTTCTATCTTGTGCATTGGGATGGGTGTAGGGAGTCGATTGCTGCATGTCGAGCTCGGGTGAAATGTCAAGCTCACTTGCTTTGTGTAGTCCTTCAGCCAAGGCCAGGAGGTCAGCCCATCAGCCCCATTCCAAAACAAAAACGCATCTCCATCATCAAATATGGTCCTCATCGACTCCAAAATTACCGAACTGGACTCCGATAGGAAACTCCAATCCATCTTCAATGTCGACAAATCTGCCCTGACAGGGCTCTCAACGTTCAACGCCTCAAGGGTATTCAACGGCATAGTCGGCTAAGAGAGCATTGCAACGTAAGACCTGATGCGGCTATCTTGGTGATGGAACCTTTGGGTGCAACTAGTGCCTGTGCTGCCTGCGGCATCAAGGCTGAAGCCATACCAGCCACCGCCTTCTCGAACTACTGGAGCATCTGGGTTTTAAGTGCCTCCCGAACCCTGTCTCAGGGCCCCCTTGCTCGGGTATGAATTACCCCCTTTCCTCTGATGAATCTGAGTCATGTCTGCATCTACGCTTTCTCTTTTCCTTGTGGGAGGATGATTGGTGGGACTCACTCTGCAAATGAGGTAATTTGTTGCCTTTTTGTGACGCTTTTCCTTCTCGGGTGTAGGTGTCGGATCTTGCGGACTTGTTGACCTGTTGAGATGGAGGATTTGAAGGGGGGCTCCCAGAGTGCCAACTTCGCGGACCCCTCTTTAAGCACTTTCGGATTCATATGCTGACCGGATCCACATGGCTGGACGTTGTGTTCCACCCCGAGACACCACACAAACACGTTGTGTGAATCAGTGATGGACATTTTCGTGCTGCACTCCTTGCAGCACTTAAAACCTGACAGCTTAGGGCCTGACATGTCGGCAGCAAATATAACTATTTTCAGTTATAAAAAGATCAAACAGGTTCCGAACAGTGTGCTGAGCGCACAGAAAACAGCAACTCAGGTATGGGAGCATAGTGATGTGATATGTGTACCGCAGAGGATGCGTCTGGAGGCGAGGAGTGGTGTGATTGTTGCACGCGGAGGTCGTGGGACGACGCCAAGTTACACTACGCTTCCTGTCAAAATGGTTCCGGGCAGCCAACGCTGAATGGGATATCTATTAAGATGAGGAATATGCCGGAAAATGAAATCAATTGAAAGCCAATTAAGAGAAATGACAGGCCGGATGGCCAGCCCCAGGGACTTCTGGAAGAATTTCTGAGCTTACGTTGATAAAGTTAGTCAACCCTCTTAAAGTCCTGTCTTTAATTTACCTTGTATGATAGATGTACTAAGGCATGTGTTGTGTCGACTCTATTGCTATTGACTATGAATTGTGCTCAGCTGCTCTAACTGCATTGATGAACTTGTCGATTTTTGAAAACATTAATAAAAAGAAGCTTAAACTAAACTAAACCTGGTGCCACTTCCTTTAGGCCCAGTCCTGGGAGATCAAAGTCCTGGTGGACCTGAACATCTGCAGTCTCTTGAAAACCAGTAGAGTGGCACGAACACCTACAGTAGACTGAACTGCCAATAAATCCCCATGTCCCCCAGAGCTATGTGGAGGATCAGAAGGTTGGCGCAGACTCACTCTCAGAGGGCATCTTTAAAATTACTTTATTAAATGATAGTGTGAAAACCTGACTATCCCTATTGCTGTGCAGTATTCCCCATATATTTTACTATGGTGCTTGTCAGTCATCTTGTAATGTCCAAAAAGAGTACACTGTCGAAAAACTATGTGACCCAACCACTAAGTTCAATCAAAAAGAATAAGATCAGAAGAATGTCTCCCTTGTCCTGGCAGGTGCCTCTTTAACTGTTCTCTTTAGTCTTTAAACACCAGTTTAATATGTCATTTTCAAATAGTCTTTTGTGATGCCTTATATTAGCTCATGGAAGTCTCTCACAAGGCTAGTGCTGCTCTTTTTTTGTTTGGTACAACAGCTTTCCGTTAGTCTGGTCAGTTTTGCCAGTTATTTCTCATGAAGGCTTCATGGGCCTACTGCTCCTTATCTTCACTCTTTCCTATATACCATTCATTAACTTCGTACTCGGGTTAACTTTCCCTTCTTTCCTGGATAATGCTGTGTTTCGTTGTAAATTGTTTATCATAAAGGCTTCCCAGCCTTAGTCTCACTTCCCTTGAAATGTTTCAAACTTTCTTGCAAGTCTATTTCTCTCCCTTTCAGGATTAGTTAGTCTCGCTCAGTGAATTGCGTTGCTCACATTTAGCAACAAATTCTTTTATCTTCCAACTCTATCGGGTTCCCTTTCAGAGTGGGTTATGATTCTCTCTCTTTCACTTTTACAGTTCAAGTTTGTCAGATTTACTTTCTCACTTTTATCGTTTCTACTGGGACGAGTTTGTGTTCCTATAATGATCCCTGTCTCGATTTTCATTCATCCCGGGTTCCTGTTCCCTTCTCTTTCAGAGAGAAACGTCTCAGGGTTACTTACGGTTTGGGTACCTCTGGGCATTAACTCTTCTCCGTTCCTCTCCTTGTCGGCACCTTTGCCTGACACAGCATGTCTTCTCTCCCGGCTTCGGTATTCCTCACTGGAGTACTGCGTCAGCTGTATCGACTTCCCCATCTGCAGTCTCAGCGTCGTTACCCAGGCAGCCTGCCTACCAATTGAATCTCATGATCAAGCCATCATCGCTACTCCGGCTCCAGTCGGGTCGGAGACTTGTCTCCTTCAGGCTCCAATCGCATAGATTCTCAGTTGCTGGCTGGCAGCAAGTCTGGACTTGGCATTGCTTTTGATCACGGCCCCGCCTTCAGCTAGTGTAACGTTACCAGGGAACCTCCCCTGCTTCACCACACAATCCTCTCTCCTTGCTCTCTGTTCCTTCTCTGGAGTTAACAAATACTCGTCCCAGTGGATCTAGGCTTTTCACTTAAAGAGCCAGCTGTTCCTTTCTCTCGTGGGTAGCTGTGATGCTGGAAATATCGTTTAGAGGGACACAGCCTCCTAGTCCTTGTCCTACCACTCCTTTGTGTGTGTTTTCTGCCACTGAGGTCCAGCTGGCCCTCTGGCAGTGAAGCTCTTCATTTTTCCTTACTGTGAACAACACCCCTCGGACACCCTTACGGCACCCATCGGTGGGGGATGCACCCATGTACCGCTAGTGTATGTTTTTGGGTACATGTGTGTTGCCCACAGAGCAGGGTATGGACTGGTGGCAGCTGCATGCTGACTTGACAGTGGCTCTGATTGTTCTCCATTTTTGGGACACCCAGGGCCTGCCATATGAATCAATGGATTCCTGAACAAAGACAAGATGGCCACTGTAGACTCTTGGTTTCTATTGCCTTCACCCCTTGTTTGCCAAAGTCCTGGGAAGCCCTGACTCTGTTCCTTTGTCCCTGAATGACGATATATGGCTCTGACGGCTTCCTCCTGCCAGACTTGCTGAAGCCTTCCCAAGGACGGTGTGTTGTGGGGACACCCTTGAGGTGGGACCTGTATGAATGGAGTATGAAGCCAACTCACATTCTGTGTTGTGGGTGTCTAGTTATGGTTGTGTGACACAATGCTTGCGCCAGCCCTGACTGAAACTGAATTGAATGCAGTATAGTGCTCTGAAAGGCTGGGTGCTTACTTCAATGCGCATTATGTGTTATGGGTGTCTGGTTTTGGGTGAATGGGCTGAATGCATGTGAGCCCGATTGGTTGTCTGCCTGCATGAATGCACTTGTGTATGATTGGCTGACTGAGCCTGGCTCAGCAAGAGCAAATTGGTAACGTGTATAAGTAGGGGCCCCTCACTCACCAAATTTTTGTGAAGCTGAAACCTGAAGCTTGAATCCTGGGTCCAGTCGGAGGAAGGAGTCTGCAGCTGCATTTTTTCAAGGAATCTGAAGACTGCTGAGCTGATCCACGGACGGAATAAAGAGGACCTGGATAGGCAACCTCTTACCGGGCTACGAGGGACCATTGTGCACCTGCTGCTCTTCTTCCGAAGAACCTTGGAAGCCAGTCCTGTGTGCCTACCATCCAGAGAAGGGGTCTTTGTGAGTCCAAAAGTCCAAATCATCACTGCGGATTTCCCATCAAGATCTACTAGAGTGGGATGGGGCGTCACAAGTGGGCCAGTTGGTTATCTGGACCACCCCCTGGTCCTCTCTGAAAGTTGTCTTTGGCTATAGACCTTCTAGTCCAGCCTAGGTGTTCTTAGAACAGCTGGATCTGTTCCTTTCTAATTGGATGACCAGACTAATTCGGATTCTAGGGAACTTTGGGAAATCAATGATAACCCCGACTTATCCTCATTGACTACCCCCGCCTCCCATATCAAAGGCCATTGTCTAGATGATTTATTGCTTAGAGGGAATAAGGTTTCTTTGACAGATACACTGCTTCATTGTTCAGACCATTATGTTCTGCTTTTTTTGCTGAAACAAGATGCTGTCAGGCAATCCTTTCCTAATGGCAGACCTACAGTGCTAGCTCATAGACTAAAGGACTTGGCAGGTATTTCTGGAGTTGAGGTTCAGCAAGCTTTAGCAACCATTGTACCAGTCCTGCAGAACCACCATTCTAGATAGTATTTGTTCTTTGAAGGCACCACTCAAAGCTACTAAGTCAAACAAACCCGAACCTTGGTTCACTCAGAATCTAATGTCTCTGTGGAAGCTGTGTAGAGTCGCAGAGCGGAAATTGAGGGAATCTAACACTATAGACAGTCATATTAGGGCACAAATGCTTTAAAGACACATAAGCAGGTGATTTTAAGAGCCAAATCTGCCTTTTTTCATGCAAACATTGATGCGGCTAGGAATCATCCTAGGGAGCTCTTTTCTGTCATCTCTAATCTTTGTCATCCAAGGTGCATCTCCATCTTTGAGGCAGGCTAACCTATTTCATTATTTTTTTAATGTTGTTAATGTTAAAGGTAAAAGGTTGTTAAATGTTAAAGGTATTTGTACCACGCACCGTCACCACTGGAGTAGTCCCCAGGCGCTCTGGCAGATCTGAAAAGGCGGGTGAGAAAAAAGCTGGGAGTGGGGGGTGTGGGTGGTTAGTAGGCTGTAGTGGGAATAGGAAAGTGAGAGTTGCCATGTCCTGTTGGCAGTTTCAGTTTGGTTTGCACGGTTCGCTGAGCTTAAGTGCGGTTTTCGGGTCGTTGGGAATTCCAATGTGTTGTTGTGCCGGGTTATGTGTTGGTAGTCTGTTGTTGCAATGTTGTGAAGTACGTGCAGATTGCTGTGCAGAGAAGTGGTTGTGTGAGAAGTGTATGCTGAAAGTTGAGGTTTTAAAATTGGGTTAGCGGGTTTCTCTTACCTCTTTGTCTTTGCGTTTCTGCGCTCAACATCTAAGATTATCCTCTATGTGTCATGAACCATCGCCAACGTCCTTTTTGGACCTCTTGGTCCCTGACCCATAGAGCACTGAATGCAGTAACCCTCCCAACATGGCCGCCGAATACGAAACGCAGCTTGCCAGCCTTTACGTTCCACGCTCGGCGCACTACTAAACGGACACACCCCCGCGGCTCTGCGCGTCTCAACGCTACTGCTCGCTGTAGCTCGACGTGTGCTGCCGGAGTTCGCTCGGGGCTATTTTCCTGAATTCTCTATTCCCGGTTCCTTGTTTCCTCCTCCTTTCCTCTCATCCTTCAAACTTACCAAACTTTCCTGGATTTTCGCCCGCGCTCGAGTCACGGCTTCCGTTCCTCCGCGCGCGGACATTGTTCCTTCCTGGTTCCGTCCTGGACAAACTGAACGAAGCACGCTGGAATCCAAAGACCCGTGCACGGGCTTATATAAATCCCAGACCGTGCGGAAGAAGTCACAAAGGAAGGCTGGAAGCAAACAGGAAAAACAGGTGAGAAGGGGAGAGACTTGTGACAGTGTGATTGGAACTGTTGTTTGGCTGGTTAGTTGGCAGGTATGTTGAGGAGTGGCAGTTTTCCTCTGTATTACTCTAGTGGTATGTGTACCTGGCTGATACGGGCGTGTTCCCCCGCCCAGGGGTTGGCGATGTTTAGGTCCCTCCCTGCCCATTCCGTGTGGGGTCCTTACCTACCTAAATTTCCTCTCTGGGCTAGCAGTATCTGGACATGGATGGTCGGGTGTTGCCGCCCGCTGATTCGGGAAGATTAAGTTAGGGGTCATGGGTATTCTTGTTTCCTGCTGGGTCTATGATTCCTAGTCATTTCCTTCTGGTTCTCAAAATGGTAGGCAATGGGAAAAACACACCTAGATTTGGGATTCCGAGATAGTGGGAGAAAAGGCCTGAGATTCACATAGTAGTAGACAACGAGAAGACACACCTAGATTTTAAATTTCTAGATAGTGGGAGAAAGGGCATAGGTTTTGCAAAAAGGTAGACAATGTAAATGTTAAAGAGTATTTATACCGCGCACTATCACCACTGGAGTGGTCCCCTGGCACTCTGGCGGATCTGAGAAGGGAAGAGGGTAGGAAGATTAGTAGGACTGAGCGGGAGAAAGGCCAGCGAGCTGTGATGTGCTGTTGGCAGCCTCAGTTCGGTTTACACCGTTCGTTGAGCTTAGGTGTGCTTTTCTGTTGGAAGCCATCATGTGCTGTTGTGCGAGGCTATGCGTGGCATGTTTTGTAGTTGCAGTGAAGAGTGTGAGGTTTGTTGTGCATTAGAGGTATGGTTGTGCTTAGTTAGAGTTTGAGATGTTTATGCAGAGGGATTTTTTAGCAAGGTTGTTTGACGGCATCCTTATCTAGATGTGGTAGATGCTTAACTTCATCATTCTATCTAGGAAAAGAAAGAATTGATTCAAGGCAATATTATTTTGTGTCTCCAATCACACCCTGACAAAGGTCCAAATCAGGTTAGACAGTCCTTTAGGATAATCAGAGGTTCCTGAGTGCACACTGTGGAATCAGAAAATACAATATTAAGGCTTTTACACCATGCAAAGAGAAATACACCGACACAGGCTTGTAAAGATTCCCAGAATCTTTATTGCAATTCTGTACAGTTTACAAAACAAAGTACACAAATAGCTATTTGGCCGTCAATACATCACAGAGACCACCAGCAGGGTTCAATGTGAGCAGTGAACAGGAATTGCTAGCTGGACATCAGCGTATTTATACAGTTTCGTTATAACGATGTCCAGCCTCTTACAAGTTAATCATGTACTGGGCTAGGGTCCCGCCAGGTTCGTTCCTAATTTACATATCTCGTGCATGCGGTTTACTTTTTAATACATTTACTAACAAACACTATTATTCTCTAGGTTTAACTTTAGCACTCTTTACACATTGCTTTAATACAGGTCAAACATATGTTTCGCATGTCGTGTTTAGATAGCATTATTGTTCTTGTTTCTTGTAGGTTAACATCGCCGATTCAAGTAATCCCCTGATCCCGAGGTCAACAAAGGACAAGGTCTACATAACCCTAACATGTAGCCTGCAGGCAGGTTGGACATTAACTCTCCTACAGAGGTTGAAGAGGTTAAAGCAAGAACAAGAGAACACAGGTCGGCCATTTTAGGCCACAGGGTGACTTTGCACGATAAACTAAAATGGCGGCTTTAACCTAAAATGGAGGCTTGATTCACTTAAGGTCACGACCTTGCAGTACGGATTTCCTCGCAAAGCGACTGGGCATAGGCCAACATATACAATGAGGACGAAACAATATTATATCAGTTTTAACAAACCCTCCTTTTGGCCTATGCCAAGCGCTAAACTACCTTCAATCACTTTGCGACTAACTCCAGATTCCAACGTCTATACACCCCGAATCATTGTCAGAAATATCTATTGCCATTAGATCAGACACTAGCGTTTCTTTCAACACATACTCCTTGGAAACCTTATCTGGGGCATATATTTTATGTCCTAATACACTTGTTGCTTGCGCGCAACACCCCCCTAATACTGAACATATACCAGGGAGACACTGTATACAACAACAAAGAAACAGAAAACTACCCAAGATAATCAGCAGGGCCGAAAACAACTTCCATCCCCACGACCGTAGGAGGTCCCAAAACCATGCACTAAGTTCCCAGTTTCCCTCAGGAACATGCACTTCTGAACTAAGAACATGTAGATTTTGGATAGCCCTAAAGATCGTTGGAGAGGAGTCTGGTCCGTAAATGCAGCAAGCGGACCCCACTAATTTACATACTCCTCCACGCACAGCCAGAATGACATCTAATGCCATCCGGTTCTGAAGAGCTACTAATCTTATCGCTTTCTGTTCTAACGTCATATTATAGAGTATGTCAGTGGTCCGGTTGATGGTTCTCTCCAATACTCTCGCTAGTCCCCTGATATCTTCTGAATTCGTAATTTGCCCAAAAAATGGCACAAAGGATTTCATGATGTCTCCTAGAGTTTGCGCTGGAGTATCCCCTTTCACACCTCGTCGTGGACGAGTCTTCGAAATTACTGCAGTACTGGCAATAAATACCCCAGGTAATAGAATCCCTAAATAGCAGGTTCCTTGCCAATCCCTGGGCAACCATGGAAATGCCACATTACCGCAAACAAAATAGACAGGTTCACCTACGTACAGAGGTCTGTTCTCACTAGTCAAATTCGCAACGTTGGCGCATTTTCTAAAATTACCCATTGACCGTGTTCCATTCCTCTGTATGCAGAAGGATACTGAATTGGGGCTATGGTTAACAGAATAAGATGGAGGCGTGGCACCCTTATTGCCTATAGGAGCCATTTTGAAAGAGATCAAAGACTGAAAAGGATGAGACAATCTATCAGAGGGCCTAACAGAAGCACCGTTTGGCTTACTCCTATTTGCAAAAAGCTAGCATCCCAGGGGCATCAAAACACGTTTTTCAAAACTATTCAAATTTGTACCATCAAAGTACCCTGAGATGCTGTCATTCCATCGGCCAAAGAATAGTGCTCTAAGAGAAGCATAACAAGCAGTTGTCAACGGTAAAGGATGAATATACCAACCTAGCCCCTTATCCCCATGTTGCGGTAGATGTGAGCAGATCCAGCAATTGGTCCTATCTAAAATTGCATGAGTGGCATTCATTATTAATAAAAGAGTATTATTCTGATAGTTCCGTCTATGCGAAGAATCTCTAGGCGATAAGGTATGCAATTGCACGGAAGGAGTGGGGAAAACAGATACATTTTCAACAGGTAAAAAGTCCTCTTGCGGATATGCTTCCTCCAGATACCATAACCCAAAACCAATAGTTACTAAAAACCCAGTTATTATTAAAAAGAGGCAACAATACACTTTCGGGGTCCCATTACATGCTTGATCATTGTCTCTGCTAGTCACATATTTATCTAAAAGTTCGGTATGAGCGGTAGCGGGTGCAGGCATCGTAGTCTTCAATCGAAAAAACACCAATTGTCCGTTTGCTGGCGACTCCAGTCGCGCGTCTTCTTAATGTCTTTCCCACAACCCTTAGCCAACAGAATCCTTTCGTACAGTCGGGCCAAAAAGCAAGCCCTCAAATGATTTCCTCAATCGCACAGTCAAACCGTGCTGTACGTCTATTTTCTTGGACGTAAATTATATTTTACAATTTCTGGTGCTGAAGGATCGGATAACAATATGTCGTCACTTCCCACTGGAGGTGGCGAGTGAACGGAAATGGGATCAGAAAATGATTGATCCAGAAGTACCACTGTTGGAGAGTGCGGATACAAGATGGCTGTTTTGTCTGGCCTTACGAATTCTGGAACAGTCTCCGGTACTCTCTTGTCAGTTGTTGCTATTTCAGGCACGTTGGTTTCAGCAGTGGAAAGGGATTCTGTGTCTTCTGTATCGTATGGCACGGGCTACGGGATCCGTTTGGTGTGTGTCGCGTGGATCCAGTTCTTTCGCCCCGCTACCCGCACAGCAGTCTGGGTGACTAGCAGGACCTGGTAGGGACCCCTCCACCGAGGTGCAAGGCAAGACGACCTCTCGAAAACTTTTGTGAGGATCCAGTCCCCCGGTCGTAAACTGTGACCAGGACCCTCGTAACATACAGGTAATGCCTCTCGCACCTGGTGATAAATTAAAAACAGATTTTTAGTGAACTAGTTATAGTAATCTGAAAGAAGCGCATTCTCTATATCCCGCAACGAACGACTTTTTGGCATGCCCCAAATATTAGCAGGCCTCCCCATTACCACCTCAAAGGGAGAGAGCCCAGTCTTAGTTTAAGGGGTTGTTCTCATCGACAGCAACAAGATTGGTAAGGCGTCCGGCCATTTTAACTTGGTGCCAGCACACATCTTAGCGAGCTTGTTCTTTATAATGCCGTTATGCCTCTCCACTAATCCGGCACTTTGGGCATGTCTGGCCGAATGGAACCGTTTGTCAATCTGTAATCCTTCGCATATTTGTAGGATTACAGCAGCGATAAAGTGTGGCCCATTATCCGACCAGATGACTCTCGGCAGCCCGAACCTAGGAAAAAACTCTTTCAACAGAGTTTTTGCCGTGGTTATGGCCGTTGCATCTCTAACAGGGAAGGCCTCAACCCACTTACTAAAAGCACAAATGACAACCAACACATATTTAAGATTGTTGCAACGTTCCATTTCAATAAAATCAAAGTGGATAACCTCAAACGGAACAGAAGGTGGAGCGAAACTTCCTCTAGGAGTCGAGGTACCTTTTCCTACATTGTGCTGCAAGCAGACCATGTACCCTTGGACAAAGCGCTCCGCAATTTTGAAAATGTTATCATTGGCCCATACACTGTGTAACATTTTAGTCAATTTACGTGCGCAGACATGTGTCGGACCATGAGCCATAATGACCATCATTGTAATGTAGGCGTCAGGGAGTAACCATTTTCCTTCAACATTGTCCACCCAACACCCATCATCATCCAATCTTCCTGCACCCTCGACCCATTTCTTAGTTTCCTCTATAGTAGCATCTGCTTGAATGTCTTTTACAGAATCGATACTTTCACCAAAAGTGCAAATATTTACAGTTTCTCTTACAGCATACATTTCTGAACTAAAATCAGTGGTAGTTTGCTTAGCTATCTGATCAGCGAAAGCATTCCCTTTTCCTATATCATCTGTAACCTTTTGATGTGCTGCACATTTTATAATAGCTAACTGAACAGGGAGTGCGAGCGCTGAAAGTAATTGCACTATTAAAGTGCCATGCTGTATTTTCGTGCCATGTGATGTCAAGAAACCTCGTTCTTTCCAAAGTCTACCGAAGTTGTGAACTACCCCAAAGGCATACTGACTGTCGGTATATATATTTACTGTAAGCCCTTCAGAAATTTCACAAGCTCGAGTTAACGCTATAATTTCTGCGCCTTGTGCGGAATTATGCATAATTCTTTTGGTTTCCACAATCGAGCTTAAAGTAGTGACGGCATAAGCAGCCGTGGATGTACCATTCGGAAGTTTAAAACAAGAGCCATCACAAAATAGCTCTCCTTGTGGGCTATTCAAAGGTGTGTCTTTCAGATCGATTCTACCTTTAGTCTATTGTTCTGTCGCATAAAGGCAATCATGTGACGTTTCGTCACCATCAACAGTATCTTGCGGGACAGGTAAAAGTTCAGCCGGATTTAATACACAACACCTCTGAATTTGAATGTGGGGAGCAAACAAGATCAATTCGTATCTTGTCAATCGTGCGGAAGTGAGGTGTTGAGTTTGAGTTCTATTCAATAAAATATCTACAGAGTGAGGTACCATTAGGGTTAACGCATGACCCAGGACCATTCCCTCACTCTGTTTTACAGACGCAGCAGCAGCAGCGGCGACAGCTCTCAAACATCTCGGCAAAGCGCATGCAACAGGATCAAGGGTGGATGAGAAATATCCGCACGGCTATTCTTCCCTCCATGTTCCTGCGTTAACACAGCCAAAGCACATCCATCACGTTCATGCACATACAACACAAAGGCCTTTTCATAATTTGGATTGACATAATATACCAGATAAAGTACAACCTAACCTTTCCCTTTCAGGCTGCCCAGCTGGGGGATCCTCATACAGCATTACTATTTGAGTCCACCGAACAAATACTGCCTATGTTCTGAAACTAATCTGCCTTTCTTCCCAAAGTTACACCTTGCTTAGGATGCTCATGCTTTTAAAAAACTGTCAGCAGTTGGTGCATTTTTTATGAATCCAAGTATAGTTTGGTACCACATAGCGTGTATATATATATATATATATATATTGTTGCCAGTATTAAGATAGTGTTGCAAAGTACAAAGTGTGTTTTTATATGTGTATATTTATCTGAACCTTATTTTATATCAATGATCTGTGTTATAACTTAACAGTGTGTGGACATTCCTTTGTAGGGGCTTGGGGATTCACTGAACCAGCCTGCATCACCTCCTTGGTTGCTTGTCCATAGCTACCATATAGTGAACCTTGGCTGGGGTGCTCTGTGCCTCTACCCCAACCATATATAGGGCAGAAGTACAGATACCCGCCTCTAGTCTTTACAGTAGCATATTTTATCCCCCTTCTATTTCAAGTCTCAGCAATTGGTGTCATGGTCATGAGTCAGGGGCACAGACACGCAGGGGTCACATGCACAGCAGACCTGGTGGACCAGGCTCATGAACAAAAGTAAACAAGAACATCCATTTAACACCAAAAAGCTTTTATTATGGACATAGCACTTCAGATGCATTAACCTTGAACATTTCATCCATTAAGCAGGATGCATTAACCTTGAACATTCCATCCAATAAGCTACCCCAAGTGGATTCTTGGGTGTGGCTGCTAATGGATTGCCTTCGTACGTGTTCACTCTCTGGGAGTGGCAGGGTGTGGCTGGTAAGCCGGCCCTAATGGGCGTGCCCACGATCTCAACTATATAAGCTGCCCCGATCCTCAAGACAGACGCTTCGCGTTATTCTGCACTTGCAAGCAGCGTAACGCTCACCGTCGCCTGAGGTCAAACTAACCTTTGAAGATCCTGCTTCCTGGACATCCTGCTTCCTGCCAGCATACTTACCAACTGGGGGAAGCTGTTGTTATCTGTACATCTCTTCGGCGAACCAAGTATTCATCTTTACACTTTCCGGAACGCTGAAATCTTCATCTTGGCACCGCAGCACGACACGCTCCATCGTCAACAGCAGCGCCTGCAAGGAAAAACAGAAGAAAAGGTTAGACATCGAAAAAACAGTCAGTTTAAGGTTGCGCTTCGCCATACTTCGCGCTTTTCCTTAAACTATCACTAACCTGCTGTCAAACATTGCAGTAGCATCCATCTTCCATCCGGCCACGTCTCGCGTCTCACAGCTGCATTGAGGCCACATTTCCATCTAAGGGAAGAAAACAGAAGAGAGACATTATTGCGGGCATACATAGGAGCAACATATAAAGACATTAAACAGAATGAACAGCATCACAAGAGCTCAAGAAAGACTTACCAATCATAATTAGAAGCATAGGCGCAGCTGGACTGGACTAATCATTATCAGGGATCAGTGAAGGAACTAGATCCCATTCAACGCGCCCCTGCCAGAAGTAGCAGGACGGAGAGCTTATCTTCCATAATTCACAGGTGAGCTTTATGGGCCGGCCTATGCTCATAGAACCCGTACTTTGAGGTGAAGGATTCGAGAGGTACAACAATCACAGATTGGCACACTCACACACTGTTATCTCCATAAAGGAGCAGTATCACCACGTACCACCGCTCACAGCTTTTCTACTGAGGGAGAGGCCTGAAGGAGGAGATTCAAGTTCAGGGAGGGCTGCAACTGTGCTCCAACGCCTGCGCAGAGACCAGGTGAGCGTAACAATTGGATATGAGAGATGGTCCCATATATGACATTAAATGGGTTGGCTTCGGGAGTTCCTCAGCGGAATCGGAGTCCTTGTCCCATAAGGGGGAGTCTCTCCCGGTGAGGTCCCCCTTGCCTCGACCCCTAGGGAGAGTGTTGCGAAGCGGGCTCACCTCACTAGCCTCACAGGGAGGGGCTCCCCTTTGGGGAGAAATGATGAGTTTGCTTGATTCGTCACAGTTACAATAGGTGGAAATTCACTGAATTACAACTCACAATTCCTGTTGACACAAGAGGCATGAAGGTCTCCCCAAGGTCAGCCCCCTAAAAGGCTAATATTTCATGCATAACTTCCTGACAAAGCTGCCATGTGCGAAAGACTGATATCTACCTGCCCAAGGCATCCACAACCACAGTCTCTGTTCCGGCATGATTTGCAGCCGAAAGAGACATGACTATCGAGAGCCCAGAATCACTGTGGCCTCGCTTCTTGGCACAGAGGCAGGAATTGAACACCAGCCTTCCTTCTGATGAAATACATGGCCAGTGTTGTCCATCAGATTCAGGACAGACCTGTAATCAGAGCCAGCATGATAGCCCGTTGTTGTTGTTGTTTATTAATTTGTAGTGTGCGCCGGGCCCATAGGCATCTCGGCGCAGATCAAGTTACATCGTTGCAAGGTTACATGTGACAGGAATGTAATATACAGAGTAAAAAATACAGAGAAATATACAATGTGCAGATATAAACAGATATATACAGGTGAGTGGGGCAGCGAGCTACATATTTACAATATATGTTCTGTTTGGGCTACAGAGAGAAGTGCAAGGGAGCAGGCCAGATGGTTAACAGTCTAGGGAGTGCAGCCACTTCTTGGCGCTAGTCTTGAAGCAGTGGAAGGGGGATATGTCTCTGATCCATTGTCATCAGATTGATATGGCCCCTTTCCTAAGTAGGGAACCATAGTATGCTCAACGTGAGCTCATTCAGATAAGCACCCTAGCCCTTCAGGCAGGCATCTGTAATAACTGTCAAGTGAGGCCAAGGTTGTCGAAAAGGCTTTCCACTTCACATACTGTCTCAATGGGCCCACCAGAGAAGGTCTTGTGACACCCTATTGAGGACCATCAAGAGGTTCATCAGGTTCTCTTGATACAGACACTACTGACGGCAAAACAGCCACTGAAGCGACCTCATGGATAAGCGCACCATGTGCATCATTAAGATGCTGGTTGCCACTAGGGCCAGAAGACAGGGATTTGACTCAGGGTTTGTAAGACATACCATCTGAAAGATGTTTGTCACCTGATTCTCGAAGGGAATGCCCTGACGAGCTAAGGGTCAAGAACTGCTCTACGAACTGGATAAAATGAGTTGGCATGACTGTTAGGGAGAATTTTCTGTTTAGGCTGAATTTCCTAACCTAGTGAGTCCCCAGCAGCTTTGCTGGATTTTTTGGGGTTTATTTTTTTCTCCTGCCAAGAGTGAGACTCTTTTACCCTCACTCTTGGGCATGATTTGAGTGTGTTTCTTTGAATCTAGATGTGTTTAATGGGCTATGGGGTCTTTTACTCCATAGGGCTTCATGTGTTTTTGTGATGTGTGTTACACAGCACCCTCCGTGCAGTAACACAGGGGTGTCATAGTGACCCCCCAGTATAGACTCCATACCCTGGGACTGACTACTGTCGCCCAGGGCATGTAAAGTCACCATTGACTTTACTAGTAAATTCTGAACAGAACCAGTACAAACCATCATATTGTGGACATACTGGCTGGGGCAATTCAATTGCCCCGGGGTCTGTTAGTCGAGGGGGCATGTCTCCGCCCCCCCTGATCGAGTTTTGGCTGGTGGCAGTGGATACTAATTTTTATATTCAACCGCAAATATTTTTCCTATAGGATTTCCCATTGTTTTAGGCTACTACCTTTATTTAATTATTTACGGTAGCCTCGAACATACCGCCGGTTTATTTAATTAATATTAATTCTCCGGTTGGTATTTTTTGTCAAAACTTGATTCTAAAATGGCGTTTGTGTTCCCTTCTGTGACTCCAACCCAAGTCGAGCCCTTTGTTCCACTTTTTGGCAGACTTCACCACAGAAGCCCTCCCAAAGTGGTGCCATTCTGTCTGGGGTACTTAGGAGGGGTGGAGGGAAATTTAGGCACCCTGGACTGAGTTGCCTAGACAACTCAAGTCGCACTCCATCCTGATTGGCCCAAGTGGTTAGCCGGCCGGCTCACCACTTAGCATGTTTGAGTGACAGCTAGGCTGAGTGAATGGGGGTTTGCTGCATAAAAGCAGGGCTTTGGGACTGGAACTTCAGAAGTCGCCACAGGACCTAAGAATCCGACGAGGCAGAAGCTGAGACAACCTGCCACGACACCACTACCGGTGGAGCCCTGCTGGACTGCCTCACCACTTTTCCCAACGACAGAGGAGATCTCCCGCCGGAGAGTCTTCTTCCTTTGACTGGTGGGGATAACCAGTTTCACCGTCTTTTCGCTTTCCCGACGTACCTCGTGGCCGCCTTGCCCGTGCCAAGCACCCCGGCAACCGGGATACCACGTTTTACCACGACCGCGAAACAAAGGTACCACCTTTAACCGGAAAACTCTGCGGCTGGTTTCTGCCCTGGTAGTGCAACGACCTTCCTCTTTCCTCCAAGTCGAGATCTCCTCTTCCCCTGGACGACGACGCAACTTGCACCCACTACCAGGAACAACTGCCACCGCTGGAGGATCCTTCCCACTTAAGGTACGGTGTCCCGCCTGGCTTCCCTTGCTACCGACTGTACGGGGTAGATTTAGCCCCCGGCTTTCGAACCTGGGTTAGCCTGGGCCACCCTGGCTAAACTTTCCTAAGCCTCTCTAAAACTCTTTTTGAACCCTCTGCAAGACTTTCTAAGCCTAGTGTAACTGTGTGATCTTGGGCGCATTTGTGCTTTGCTCTCTCTAAGAGTGGGCCCAGCCTTTGGACTTTGGCTCACCAGTGACTTTTGCTCTTCTGCCTTGCTTGTTGTGTTCCTGAACCTTAGAGTGGTGTACCTTTCCATATTCTGTCCTTCTCCCTCCCTTTCTCACAAACTTATTGGAGTGCAATCTAGTTAAGCGCTCACCTCTGTATGAAAATAAGTGGTGTTTTACTGAGACTTATCCGATAAGGGAAAAGGGGTGTATATATTACAATAGTAACTGTGTTTAGAATATTTTACAATAAGAGTGCTAGAGTGTTTCAAACTGTGTGTTTTTAAATAAATAATTATATACTTTGATATCAAAGCTCTGGTCAGTGTTTGCTTGTATTGTTGTATCTGAGTGCCTATTGTGTATACTTTGCATACTGCCTAACTCTTCTTGAGGGAAGTCTGACTGCTCAGCCACAGCTACCAGGTAAATCTGGGTGGTACAGACTGCTACCAAGTGGGTTTACTGCCAACACCTGTAGTCTTAAATCTTTTGCAGTGGTCCCTAAGGGAACTGCACAGGTTGCTGCCTAACAATGACATAGGATTTGTTAAAGTATAAGGAGAAGCCCCAAGCTATACAGGAGGTGTGGTGCTGGAGGCCAACACTACAGCTGGGATACAAGCTCAAACAAGTCAGTGGTCCAGGTAGGAAAAGATGTGGCTCTTCCGCCTCCTGAGACATGCAGCCACCATGGCCAACAGCTTTGTGAAGGCTCTCTGGGCTGCGGAACGGCCAAAGGGCAGGACTGTTAGCTGGTAATGGCTGTTCTTAACCACAAACCTCAGGTACTTCCTTTGGTTTAGATGAGACTGGTACATGGACGCATGTGTCATGAAGATCCAGTGAGTGGCATCAGCCTGCTCTGCAATTAGAGGGTGTGGAGAATATTGGCCAAAGTGACCATCTTGACTTTGTCCTTGTACAGGTAAGAATTCAGCAGTTGCAGCAGCAGTTGCAGATCCGGGAGACAAAAGCCCCCATCCTCCTACAGCACCAAAAAATAAACAGAGCCTTCCCCTGTCTGAGTAGAGGACAGGCTATATGGGTTTCATTCCCAGAAGTTGCCAAATATTTACCAACAGGAGTGAGTCTGGAAGAGGGGAAAGATGAGAAGGAGGGTGGCTGGGTAGGAATTGGATGGGAGCGAGGCAGTAGCCGTGTTTCAAGACCTGATAAACTCAGGCATCAGAGGAGGTGAGCGGCCACTCCCTGCCATAAAGGGCCAACCTGCCTCAAATCAGAACAAAGTGGACCAAGTCCAAACTAAATAGCTTTTTTTTAGCAGGGTTTGCCGAGGACAAATGAAGCAGCAATTCCACTTCTCTGAGCACCCCTTCCACTACTCTGGTGGAGAGATAATGGTTGGCAGACAGGGGTTAGGCCTGAAAGTACACAGCCTTGATAAAGTCTGCAAGCTAGACCTGTTAGGGAGAATTCTCATAAATGGTTGATTTCCCTTACCTAAAGAGTCCCCCAGCAGCTTTGCTGGATTTCTAGGATTTATTTATTTCACCTGGTAAGAGTGTGAGCCTTTTTTCCCACTCTTACATGTGTTTTGCTATGTGTATTTCTACCTGCTGTGTGATCTTATCCCTTTTTGTCTGTACCTCTTGGGGCATTGTTTCGCTCCCTTAACATTAAAACTTGGCTGGTGGCAGTGGTATCTACCCTAGTTTTTCTACCGCGGTTATCTTACATAACGGGGTAATGTGTTAGGCTATCATATTAGCCTCGAACATAAAACCTGCTTGACCATATATGTTTTATTTTGGTTCCGGCTGGGTTTAGTCACCATTTCTTTTTGTTAAAGTCTTCCTCGTGTTTATCTCTGCGCGCCAAACCGGGGATGACTCCTTTGTTTGCTGTCTTTTCGCGGGCTTCTGCACAGAAGACCTCCTTAAGGCTCCTGATAGTCTAGGTAGGCAGGATGTGAGGGAGGGATCTTCGGACCCCTGCCATGGGTTCCCTTGGTAACCCAAGTCGCACTCTTGTCTGATTCGCTAAGGGGACTGGCCTTGCCAGGCCAGCCACCCTGATGTGTTATTGACAGCCAGGCTGTATGAATGGGGGAAAACTGCATAAAAAGCAGGTCTCTGGGAATGGAAGAGCAGAGTCGCCACTGGAACGAAAGAACCAACGAGGAACTGGAAGAAGAGGACCCCTACAATGACTGAACCGTCCGGTGAAGCCCTGCTGCAGGTCTGAATCTCCAAATCCGACGACAGAGAAGATCCTCCGGGAAACTTCTTCCCTTGAGCTGGTGGGACCAACCAGTTCGCCCAAACTACAAACCAGGACCCCTCCTCTGGTCGAATTCGCTGTACAGAGCTACAGTGGGCCAGATAGCCAGGAAGGTCAGACCCTGCTTGGGTTTTAAGGAGCGCACCTTTTATTCGTTGTTTGGCGCTGCTGCTGATTTCTTCCCTGGGTAGTGCAGGACCATCCAGTCTTCCTACTTCTGATCAGTCCGACAGTCACTTCAGGAACCGTGAGCCTGCAGGAACTACCAGGAACGTCTGCCTCAGCTACAGCCCCCTTTCCGTTTTAAGGTACTGTGCAAATCCGGTTGTGCGTTTCGCTCAGCCGCGGTGAAAGTGTTTGAAATCTTTCTCCAATCCGAGGGCTTGTCCTTCTCTTCTCTTTGAACTAACTTTTCTACCAACCAACCTCGTCCGGAATCTGTGCCACGAACTTTACCACAAACTACCCTGAACTGTGAGATCTTGAGCAAAAGACTTTTGACCTATTGACTTTGGCCCTAAGCCTTTTCTAGCTGATCTCCTCACTGTAGTCTCTCTTGTTCAACTGCTCAGAATACTTACCTGTTGGTTTTGCCTAATTGCTGATAACATTGTCTTTCCCTCCCTTTTAAATTGCTGGAGTGCCATTTGGCTCCCACTTCATTTTGTGAGCTTAACTTGTCTGGAATTTAAGGGAAGTGGTGTGGTGTATTTATGATTGTGATTTTGACCTTGCTTAGAATAGTGAAATGTTATACAACTGTTGAGTAAATAAATATATATTCTTTTACTTAGAAACCTTGAGTCAGTGTTTGCCTGAATCATAGTAATTGCTGTCCTTTGTGTAACTATTTGTACTGCTCACTTACTCTTGAGATAAGTCTGGCTGCTCCGCTCCTGCTACCACTATAACTGTGTAGTACAGGCTTGTACCAAAGGTGAAATTGTACTGTCACTTGCAGTCTTAATTGTGTGTAGTGTTCCCAAAGGGTACTGCATATAATTCTGCCTAACAAGACCCAAGGCCACAGCAGTGGCCTTGGAACCTGGAAATTCTCCAGAGACTCATCTGCTTTAACCCCACAAAGGTGATCGATTTAGAATGCATTTAGAAGCAAGGAGCAAAGACTGTAAATCTGGGGTGAACTCAGATGTCCTCACCCAAAAGAGCCTGTGAGGAACATGTCACTTTCCCCTCTGTAATGTTTTTTATGATGGATTAGCAGATTCTTCATCTTTAATATTCTCTTTCCAGCACCAGCTTTCTTTGGAAATGTTTTCGCCATGAGGGGGCTCAGGGCACGCCTGCATTTGCTTCACCTGTCGCCCATGTGAAACCAGTATATATGGAGCTGCTGTGCACCATCACCTCACTGCGACCATTTTTCTCCAGCGCTCATCAGCTAAGGGATGCAGCACAGATAAGGTATACAAGCTATCTGCCAAGTGGGGCGAGATGGGAAGGCAAAGAAGTATCTGCGAAAGGAAGGACTAATCCATCAGAAAGAACATTACTTAGAGGTAGGTAATTTGTTCTTATAATGGATTCTTACCTCACACAAATTCCTGATTTTGTATAGACTCCCTCTGAAGTGCATACATTTGGAGGAGTGAGGAGATTCAGAAGAACAAATTACTTATCTCTCGCTAATGTTCTTTCTGAAGAAGTTCCTCCCACTGATTCTCATCTATGATGTACCTAACCCGTGCAGCTGTTCTCCAGAAACCTTTCCGCCACCAGGGTGTACAGCGTCGCTCTGCATCGGCTCTGTCTGACAAACTATGCATCTTTGCCGGATATGATGTTGGGGCCAGTATATATAGCACCACCATGCCCCGTAAACTCAGTTCTACCCTTTTACCCTAGCACTCTGAAGCAGAGGGATCATAGAACCAATGGTGTACTAGCTTCCCATAAGAGGGTCAGGTAGGGAGGGTGAGGAGGAATCAGTGTGAAGAACGTCCATCAGAAAGAACATTACAGCGAGGTAAGTAATTTGTTCTTCTAACAGACTCCTTTCTCCCACTGATTCTTCATCTATGATAGACTCCCAAAGTAGTATGTAACGTGGACGAATGAGGAAGCAAGGACCCCATCTAAACCGGAAAACTCTGCAGGACTGCCCTACCACACCGGGCAACCTGGTACACAAAAGAATCCAAGCAATAATCCTTAGAAAACGTGCATAAAGATGCCCACATCGCCGCCTGGCAAACATCCAGGACCGGGACTCCACTGTGCAGGGCAGAGGAGGCAACCACTCATCTGGTAGAATGAACTCCGAGACCCTCAGGCACATTCTTCCTAGCCAGATCCTAGCATTCAAATCCCATGCCGGAACCACAAACTAGCGGGGAGGAAAGTAGTTACACAAACAATGCAAAAACTGCATAACCGTGGGGATAGTGAAGAACGAGCCCAGTTCTGGGGACATCTGTAAAACTGAAATAGTGGTGAAGTAACCTCTTACAATGCCAACCTGGAGACCGGCTGGGCCAAAGAAAGCAAAAAATCAGGGGATACAGGATAAAGGATCCAGGTCCCTCTCATGGCACCAGATCAAGAATGTACATCACCTGCAGGCATAAATGGATTTTGTAGTGGGTTTCCGAGCTGAAAGGAGCACATTGAGGACGCTGTCCGACAAGTCCCACTCTTTGTATCTCAGCCTCTCAGTAGCCACGCATGAAGGTTCAGGCTGCTGAGGTTTGGGCAGAGGACCAGAGAGTCGATTTGCTCTCCGAATGGGAGAGCAAACCGACTCTCTTCGGAAGCGCCAGGTAGGGCAGATGGACATGTCTAGCAACTCTGGATAACACATTCTAAGGGCCCAGTCTGGGGCAATCATGATCATTGTGGTTCCGAACAGGCGCAATCTCCTGCAGAATGTCAGGGATTGGCGGGAACGCAAAAAGGTGGTGGAAAGTGCACTCGACCGTCAGCGCATCGCCCAGAGCTCCATGACTAGGAAATTCCCTGGAGCAGAACATCCCGAGTTCCTATTGACACTGCAAGCAAAGAGGTCCACTTGAGGAGTTCCCCAACAGGAGAAGATCTCCTCCAGAACTTCCTGACAGAGCTCCCATGCATGGGATGCCAAAGTCGGACTGCTCAAGGCATCCGCTGTGACATTTTCACATCTGGCCACATGAGCCACCATCAGAAAAACCCTGTTCTCCAGAGCCCAGAACCACAGTATCATTGCTTCTCTGCACAGAGCCAAGGACCCCATGCCACCCCATTTGTTGAGTTAATGCAAGGTCACTGTGTTATCCTTCAGCATCAGCACAGTCGTGCATCTCACAGAGGGGAGGAAAGTGATCAAGGCCAGCCTGATGGCCCTCAGCTCCAGCAAGTTGATATATTCCCGAGGCTCTGCGGAAGACCACAGTCCACTCACCACTGGGTCTGAAAGGTGAGAAGTCCAACCAGTCAGAGATGCGCCTGTGACCACCATTAACTGTGGGCAAGGTTGTCGAAAGAACACGCCCTTCAGCAAGTTATCTTGCACGGCCCACAATGCAAGATCCTGAGCAACCTGACCCGGTACCTGCAAGGGGTCTGACTTGTGGCCCTGAAACTGGAATCATTGGCAACGGAAAAGCCACAGAAGCGATCTCGTGCGCAGCGTTGCTTCTGGCACCACTAAAATGCAGGAGGCTGTGAGGCCAAAAAGGCACAGACAGGCCGAGGCCGGGACTTGTCCTTGAGATTGGAGAACATTGACCATCCGAAAGATGTTGCCTGGGTAGGGTCTTCCTGCCCGAGGATCCAGTGAGTGTCCAAGACTGCACCGATAAATCGAAGGGACTGGGATGGCGATAACTGAGACTTTATGCATTTCAGGGAAAAGCCAAAGTTGTGCAAGAGAGTGCATGTGTGGAAAAGGTGCTCCGATGCCAGAACTGGGGGGCGAGCTCGGATGAGCCAGTCGTCCAGGTAGGGAAAGACATAAATGCCCTGCTTCCTGAGGCAAGACACTCCCACTGCGAGCAGCTTGGTTAAAACCCTGGGAGCCAAACAAAGGCAGGACCCTGAATTGGCAATTATGTTCACCCACCAGGAACCTCAGGTATTTCCTGTGCTTTCGATGAATAGGCACAATGAAGTAGGCATCCTGAAGGTCCAGGGAAACCAACCAGCCCTGCAGATCGAGGGCTTGTAGAATCTGGGCCATCTTCAAAATGTTCTTGCATGGGAACAAGTTCAGCAGCCGCAGATCCATGATGGGGTGCAAGCCCCCATTGTTCTTTGGCACCAGAAAATAGGTAGAGTTAACCCCCCCCACACGCTTCCCTCATTTTGAGTGTGGAACCAGCCAAATCGTGCATTTTGCCAGAAGCTGATGGACCTCCTCCAGGAGAATGTCAGAGCCCATCACTGAGGTTTGGCATCCTGCAGTGTGGCAGGGACAGTGGCCGCTGCAACACCCCCTCGATGGGCACCCCTTCCTCTGCCTCTCGGGAAACCTCTGCCTTGTTGTCTTCCCAGGGCAGACTGACCACAGCCCCTCTGGGTGAAGGTGGGAAGGAGACAAAAACCCCTTCCCCGAGAAGACATCTGTGTAGAAGGCTGTTGCACTGCTAGCCTAAAAGACTTAGCAGTCGTTTTGGATGACTGAACCATCTGGAGGGCGTGGTCAGCCTTTGTGCCAAAAAGGTTATGGCCATCAAACGGCATGTTCAACAGTGTGGATTGCACGTCAGCCACAAATCCTGACTTCATTAGCAATGAGTGGTGTCTGACTATTGTGATAGTGGCCATGGCCCGTCCCACGCAGTCTGCCATGTCCAGCCCCAACTGCAGCATCTGACATGCCAGCTCTTTACTGTCAGAGACCAAGGACTGGAACCCATTTCTCATCTATCCCTCCCTCTGGCATATTTGTTACTGCAGTCCAAAGGCCAAACGAAAACATCGCCATCGAGAAAGTGGCATTCACAGCCCACAGTGCAAGACTGCTTAATGCAAGCACCTTCTTTCCCCTTTTGTCAAACCTCTTACTTTCCCTGTACTTTGGAAGGGACGGGTAGGTAAAGATATTACGGATAGCTATTGTGGCATGCACCACCAAGCTCAGGCAAAGCATGGGAAGAAAGACCAGATCCAACAACGCGGGAAGGTGTTTCCTCGCCAGATCTCTGTCCACTGTCGGAACAGAGGTAGGTTTCTCCCACACCTCCAATACGGGTGCCTCTACAGCCACATTGAGAGGGCAGGAGCATATCATTTTTGGGGTCATCGGCCAGAATATCACAACGTTTGTACTGAGCCTTGTACTTGGACGGAGCTGAAAGTCCCAGAGTACTGGCTACCTTAGCCGTCAAGGGCTGGAAGGTGGCATGAGGCTTTCCCATGGGGGGGCTGACAAAAATTCCATCTACGGGAGGTGTTAAGGTCACTGGCCCTTTGGAGGTCCTCTGCCAGGCCCATCATGACCTCACCTTCCACCTAGAATTCTTGCGGGAAATCCCTCATCTATCTAGAGCCCATAGGTTCAAGCCCAAAAAGGATTTGGTCGCCCTTCTCATCACAGATGTGACACAGCTTTGACAAGAAGACGTCTCTAGGGAGTGGGGCGTATTCCTGCTGCGCTGGGCGATGCCGTCAACGACGCGGGTGCCAGCGGTGCCGCTCCCGAGTGCGGGACCTGTTGGCTCCGAGACACCTCCATCTCTGTCTGGTTCAGGGCCCAGCCCTTAAGCGTGCGAGAGTGGTCCCCAGAGGGCACCCTGCTGGTTGCAACAGATGCAGTGGGACATTGCAGAGCCATAGCCAGAGCTGATGGTGCCATAGCTGGAGCAGACGTCACCTGCACGACAGGAGTCGAGGCAAAAGCCGCTGGAGGCTTGGCAAAGATGCCCAGCATCTTTTTATGGTGGCTCTCCCATTCTTTCAGGGTGGAGGACTGGATAGAAAATGTCACCTGCATCGGATGCTCAGGGGACCCGCTGGAGTGGTGGTTCTTCTTCGAAGAAGGCGAATGCTGGTGTGAGGACTCATTCGGGAGCAAGACTTCTTCTGATGCATCTTCTTTTTGTACTTTTCCTTGCACGGAACCACCTGCTCCTTGGAGCGTTGTTCCGCACCATGGCCCTCAACCTCAACTGTGGAACTTCACCCTTCGTCTTGTGGATGAAGGTAAAGATCTTTGCGTCCCTCTCTCAGAGGGCCTTCAGGTGCATGGGTTGGCATAACCCGCAATACTGGGTGTCATGGTCCTCGCCCAAGTAATACAAATAAGTCTGGTGCAGAACTTAGACCAACATTTGCTGGCCGCAGTCTGCGCATGGCTTGAAGCCCAAAGCCTTGGACGGAGTAGACTTGGTGTACTTGAAAAAGTAAGTAAATGGTAAGCTTGATGAGCATGTTCCAATCAGCAAACAGAGGTCGCGTGGCGCAGCGTCACTTTATATAGTGGCCCGATGTCATATCCATCGTGGGGCACATAGAGGCATCAGGCGGAGCCAATGCAGAGCCGCGCTGCACCCCTTGACAGTGGAAATATTTAGGGAGCACAGCTGCGCTGGGTTAGGAATGTCATAGATGAGGAATCAATGGGAAGAAGGAGTTCATTAGAACACACCACCTAAACCAGAAGCCTCTAACAGCCAATCCTGGAAGCAATACTTGGCAAACATAAGTGGTTAAGCTCTAGTGGCCACTTGACAGATGAGGAAAGTGGGAAACCGCATATGCAGGGTAGAGGTGGCAACCAGGCCCCTGAGACCTTCAGGCACAACCTTTCCAGCTAGATCATAGGATTCCGAGATGCAGAGAAGAAATAATGACTTACCTCTTGGTAATGTTCTTTCTGATGATCGTTCCTCCCACAGAGTCCTCATCTTTGATATCTGTCTCCCAGCACAGTTGCTCTTCGGAAACATTTCCGCCACCAGAGAGCACAGTACGGCTCCACACCACGCCTCTATGCACCCCGCAACAGACATGACATCAGGGCTAGTATCTATAGAGGCACCACATCCCGTGACCTCAGTTCCACACTTTTTCCGTAGCACTATGGCACTGAGCAAGCACAGAACCAATGTGTAACTAGCTACCCAAAGGGGTACAGGTGGGGAGGGCGATTTCTATTTTCGTATTTTATTGAATGTATATAGCCCTTTAATCCAAAGTGCTTTACATGAGAACAAGGAAAATACAACAAGCAGAAGACGGCAATTGAATCACAACTCAAAAACAGTATAAGGAACAATTTACAATATTGCTGAGGTGGTGAGGGAGTGGAGAGGGACAGAGGTGTGAGAGGGAAAGGGAGAGGTTAGTGGAGGTAGAAGTGGAAGTAAGAGGGAAGGCGAGAAGGTGTGGGGAAGAAGAGAGGAAAGGGAGGAGTTAGTGGGGGTAGAAGGGAAGTAAGAGGGAAGGCTAGAAGGTGTGAGGAGGAAGAGAGGAAAGAATAAGACTAGATAAGAGCCAGAGGTGGGGTAGAAGGGAGAAGATGAGAAATATGCAGGAGGAACATCCCTCAAAAAAAACAGAGAGGCAAGTATTTTGTTCTTCTAAATGACTCCTTTCTCCCATGAATTCCTCAGTTTTGATAGACTCCCACAACAACGATCAGGAGAACATAGGGTAGCAAGGACACCAAAAACCTTTAAGGACAGCCCTGCCAAAACGAGTGTCCTGACCAGACACAGAATCCCAAAGTAGTAATGCTTGGCAAACACAAAATGCAAAGAAGCCCACTTAGCCGCTTGGAGAATATCCAGAACAGGAACTCCACTTTGTTTCGTAACAGTCCTAACAGCTTTGGCACCAGCATAACCAGCGAAAGGCTAGTCATCTGTTCTGGCCTCCCTTGGCCTCGAGACGTAGAACTTGAAGACCTGCACCAGATCTAGTGGATGGAAACGCTCTCTTCTGCCTCCTCACTGGCAAATGAAAGTGCTTATTGGTAGGGAATCAGAATGATACCCTTTCCAATGCTGTGGTGTTAGGCAGAAACCTGTGCAGTTGCCTCTGGGACCACTGCAAAAGATTTAAGACTACAGGTGTTTGGCAGTAAACCCACTTGGTAGCAGTCTGTACCACAAAGATTCACTTGGTAGCTGTGGCTGAGCAGTCAGACTTCCCTCAAGAAGAGTTAGGCAGTATACAGAGTATTCACAATAGGTCAAGAGAACGCAATAGAGCAAGTAACCACTGACCAGGGCTTGGTGTAAAAGAGATATAATTATTTATTTAAAACGACATCTAGAAAAACACACAGGCACTAATAGTAAGCAATTCAAAAACACGGTCACTAAAAGATATACACTCCCTTAAAAGAATATTAGACAAGTCTTAAGTAAAGCCCCACTTATTTCCAGACAGCGGTGAGCGCTTAACGTAGATGGCACTCTAATAGTTTGTTTTAAAAAGGGAGAGAAAAGCAGAGAACAACTTCAAACAGATCCCAACACTTTTACGAGAACATAACAAGAGAGGAAGGCAAAGTAAAACCGTGAATTCAGAGTCAGTAGGCTGGATCCGCTTTAAGAGGATCGAAACGAAATGTGTCCAAGGTCACACGGTTGCAGTGCACAAAAGTCTTGAAAAGGTTCAAAAAGGAGTTGGACCAAAGAAAGGGGACCAGTTAGAGGGTCAAGGCGGTCATCCCAGTCCAGAAGGTTAAGGAGTTATTATTACCTTGTAGCAATCTTTAGAAAGGGAGGCCTGGCGGACACGGTACCTTAAAGTGGTGAGAAGACTCCAGCGGGGGCAGTTGTTCCAGGCAGCGGGTGCAAGTCGGTGCTTCGTCCGGGGGAAGAGAGGATCTCGTCGTGGAGGAAGACAGGAGTCCGTTGCACTGCCAGGGAAGAAACCAGCCGCAGAGTTTCTCAGGTACAAGGAGCGGTCTGTTGATTGCGGTTCAGTGGTAAGTGGCTATCCGGCCGCCGGGGTGCTTGGCACGGGCAGTTCGACCACAAACTGGTCTGGGGTGCGAAGAAGGAAGGTAAAACTGGTTGTGCCCACCAGTCAGGGGAAGAAGCCTCTCCAGCCGGGAGATCTTCTCTGTCGTCGGGAAGTGGTGAGTCGGTTCCGCAGGGCTCCACCGGTGGTGTCGTCATGGTAGGTCGGCTCAGCTTCTCCCTCGTCGGATTCTCAGGTCCTGTGGCGACTTCTGAAGTTCCAGTCCCCAAAGCCCTGCTTTTATGCAGCATACCCCCATTCACTCAGCCTAGCTGTCAATCGAACATGCTAAGTGGTGAGCCGGCCGGCTCACCACTTGGGCCAATCACACCAGAGTGCGACTTGAGTTACCAAGGTAACTCAGTCCAGGGTGCCTAAACCCCCTCCCGCACCCCCTGTGGTACCCAGACAGAGTGGCACCACTTTTGGAGGCTTCTGTGGAGAAGCCCGCCAAAAAGTGGAACAAAGGGCTCGACTTGGGTTGGAGTCACAGAAGAGAACACAAACGCCATTTTAGAATCCAGTCCTGGCAAAAATACCAACCGGGGTATTAATATTAATTAAATAAACCGGCGGTATGTTCGAGGCTATGAGAATTAAATAATTAAAGTTGGTAGCCTCGAACAATGGGAAAATCCCATAGGAAAATATTCGCGGTCGAATACAAAAAGTAGTTTCCACTGCCACCAGCCAAAACTTGATCAGGGGGGACGGAGACGTGCCCCCTCGACTAACAGACCCCGGGGCAATCGAAATGCCCCGACCAGTATGTCCACAATATGATGGTTTGTACTGGTTTCTGTTAATAATTTGGGACTAGTAAAGCCAATGGTGACTTTACATGCCCTGGGAGACAGTAGTCAGTCCCAGGGTATGGAGTCTATGGTGGGGGCTCACTATGACACCCCTGTGTTACTGCACGGAGGGTGCTGTGTAACACACATAATAAAAACACATGAGACCCTATGGAGTAAAGGACCCCATAGCCCATAAAACACATTAACAGTCAAAGGAACACCATAAATCATGTCCAAGAGTGGGAGAAAAAGAGTCTCACTCTTGGCAGGAGAAAAAAACAAACTCCAGAAATCCAGCAAAGCTGCTGGGGGACTCACTAGGTTAGGAAATTCAGCCTAAAGAGAGAATTCTCCCTAACATGTGGGAGTTGATTTCAACTCTGGTGGTTTATCAGCGTCTTTGCTCTTTGGGAACTGTGGTAGGTCACGAGATGGACCCAATGGTGGCATTTCAAATGTGTTTCTTTATTCAAATGATAAAGAAAAGGCCTTTCTATCCCTATTCAATGGGTTTTCCCTACCTAACACAAAACTAACTAAGGTTGCTCATCGCCAACAGTGTAGTGCAAAACAAGAGCCTGCCCTCTGCCCAAAACTAGTCTATCCTGACCCTTCCACTAAGCAAAACAATAAAAGAAGTCCAGGAGAATGACTTCCTTCTACTGGATGGGCTTTGTCAGCTTCAATAGCTTAATTTCAAATAGTTTGTGATAATTTCCTGAATCAGTTCATTCAATTCTTCTAGGGGCCTCTTCCACCTTCGTGTTGTCCCCTTTTCATTATGAACAAATGCTCCTTGGTTTCTCAACGTATGGCTTTTACCCTTATCCTCAACAGTAACTTGCAGTGTCTCTATATCACTTTCTTTACTGGGATGTTGTGATCAGTTATCACTCTTATTCAGTTGGTTCTCTGTCCATTCACTCCTCTTGGCTATTATCCAGTCACTGGGAGGGGGGGGCGTGGTCAGAGTCATGTTGTGTGGATGTACCTGGTGTGAGCGCCAACCCAGATCCTAAAATAAGATCCTTTCCATGGTGTGTATATGCTCATCTATCTGGCCAGGTGGAAGGTGCTCTTTAACGGGAAGGCGATGTTTTTTGTCACTCCAGGCAATGTAAACTCCTTGATGGACCACAATGTCATGAAGGACCGGTCTGCGGATGGCTGCCGGGATAGACACGAGAAGAGTCCTCGGGATCACTGAACCTTGGATTTTAGCTGCTGGGGACTATCGGGTAAGTGATACACGCACGCACCACGACTGGCTGGATTGGCAAACTGCGGTGGCACGCAAATTCGTGAAGCGTTCCATATTTTTCTAACATAGATATGTAATCATCACGTGGGAATACACGTTAATACCATAAGGAGTACCTCTGCGTTTTGACACTGACAGCCACACTAAGATCACATAGGCAAGTGTACACATCAAAGGGTAAGCTTATATGTAATTCTATAGATGAATGAGACCCCGGTCATCCCGTCTCCCCGTTACCATGGGGACACGGGACACGAGGCGTCGCAACGCAGACCAGGTGCCACGCGTGAGCGTACGCTTTACGGGGTAGCTACAGGAATCTGCACTCAGAGGCTAATTAGTACTTTTCGACTTTCTACAATGTTTTTGAACACATCTGTTCATTGACATTTAACATCTGATATTAGAGAGAAGTATTTGATTATTTACAAAAACAGTGAGAGTACTTACATTACCCTACACCAGATCGTCCGGCCTCTCTGTTCCCATAGGGGCGGGAGACGCGAGACGTCGTCACGCAGACTAGGAGCCACATGACAGTTCACGCTGAACGAGGTTGCCTAAGTAACCGCATAGAAGCTTATCCACCGTTTCCCTACGGGGCACAGGTTTACGAGAACAGCACACACATTGCACGGATCGAACACAGCATCGGTCGCTCAGAGATTATACACACGCAAGCAAATAACAACAGGTGAGTCTGAACCCCATACTCTAGAGGAACTTAACAGGATGTAGGATTGCCCATACAGCAATTATTTGAATATTTGTTATCTTTTCTATTTAGAATACGGGCGGTGGAATTGTTGCACGCAGAGAGTTGTTCACTATAGAAAGGTGTTAGGCACAACAGGAAACTATAAAGGTAATTTGAACACACTTTTGAGATATATACAGAATTTATTGACGATTAATGTGCACAACCATGCAATTACGTTAAACTAACAAAGGCTCCATGTTGTTGTTGTCTCCTCCCCCATAACCCTACCTTCTGCCTAATGCGAATTACCTTTATTGGGTATGTATGATTTTCATTTACACAATATATTTTTTTGTTGATTTATGATTTGAATAATGGCGAACTGTGTCAATGTTCATAATCTACTTTCTGAACGTTTATTGATTCAAGCGATAGAGTGTGATAGAGTCCCAGACCATGCAGCCGATACTAAGCTCCTGCAGCCACCTTTTGAATGGGGCTGTGTCAGTGGGTCAGCGTTCACTCCTCCATCCTTGTGTGTGCTCTCGCGGCTCCGCAGAGCAAATGGCTCAGCGGTGTCTGAGTATTTCAAAGACCGCACAGTCCACCTCTCCTAGGTCACGCCACTGCTTCTTCGGACCTCAAACATGCACGGCACGTCTTCCTACCCTCTCTGTGCTTTCTTCTCTTGCCGGTTGGCCAAATCCTCTCGCTTGAAGATTCCTTCGTTTTCAGCAGCTTCATCGTTATTACTTATTTTTTATTTGTTGTGTATAGTGCCAAAGCTAGCTCGTAGGCATCACGGCGCAGACAGCAATAACGATAGTCAAGACAAACAAGCATAATATAATACAAATACAAATAACATCAAAACAAAATATAGAATCAGCATTAAAATAGTCAAATAAGCTAAATAGTAAATAACAAAAAATACCATTAGAGCAGGAAACCCAAATAAGAAAAATAGAATGCTGAATTACGACTATAAAACAGTTACATAAAAGTAGTAAACAAGTCATAAAAAGACTAAACGATGACTATGAGATTTCCACTGAATCAACAACAATCTTTAGGGTGGATGGCATATTAGTTAAGCTGTTAATAACTGAGGGAAATTGCGTTGACCACATCCTACCACTACACAATCTTTAATGCTTAGGGTACCACATTCTTCAATTTGAACCCCAAGATCTTGCACTCTGATGCATCCACATCCTACTCTCTAGTGAAGCCAGAATAAAACTTTATTCCGTAATGCCTCGCTGGCTTTTCCACATTGGTTAGAACTATATTCCTTTGACCATAATATATCATCTTAGGTCCTTGATTGGAATAACAGGCATTCCAGACTTTCCTATGAGGATGTGCCTCAAGGTAGGAATTTTAGATGTCCCATATTATTATTATTATTATCATTATTATCATTATTATTATTATGGTTATATATTGAGCGCGCACCTAGCTTCCAGAAGCAACTGAGCACTTCATAGAGCTATACACCAATACAGATACATAACGGAGCACTTTACAGTGGTGTACAACATTACAGATGCATAACGGAGCATAAGCAGTATCTGCTGATCCAACAGGATCAGACTGAGGAAAAACAGTTCCACCAGAGTTTCTACTAGCGTTGGTGCTGAAATTGGTATGAAGGATAGACATGGGTCTTCCCGGAGTTCTATTGATTTCATCCATGCCTGTCAGAGTACTGCCAAAATGCTTCTGAGCAGTATGACAGTACTTATCAGTTGTGTTCTGATGGACCTTTAGCCAAGCCTTGTCCAAAGAATCAAACCACTGAATAAACTATGCCATGTTGTCCCACTGATTGAGTTTGGAAATAAGGCTCTCCATGGTGCATTGCCAACTTGCAGAGTTACTTGACTCAGACACCCTGGTATGTATTGGTGTAATATCGAGGGGGTTCTGTACAGGGGCCTCCACCAGAGAGCTCTCTGTCTTTTAAATTAACAAGTGCAGCATATTTGTCAAGGTTGTTAAAGTGCACTTCATTGGTTCACAGTAAGTATCAAAATCATAATCAAATTAATCATTAGAGGTCACCACTCTCAAATCCATGAGTCGCTGCCTCTTCCATCAACTCATCAGCAAAACCTCTGAAAGCCAACTCCCCCTGGGCACGGGAGGAGCAGACACTGCGCTAGGTGTACTAGTCTCAGATATACCCAGCATAATTATCCTGGGATTATGCATTTCACAAGAGGGCTCCACATTGGGCCCAAAATCACACACTTTAGACTGAGAATGTGATTCAGCTGCCCCCTTTATTATAGGAACCATTTGAGGCTCAGGCATACACTTTGCATATTGGGATCTAGTATTGGGAATCCTGAACGAAGGGCTGTCAGAAAATGATGAATGATTAGCCCAATTTATTACAGGGCCTTCAGTTCACTTGAAGGTAAGGGGCGGGGGGATAAAGTAGGTAATAAGTAGGATGTACCACCCCTACCTACTTTAAGGGCTCATACAACAAATCCAACCACAACTGATCTTAGCATAAGCATGGCGTACATACAAGTTGTCACATGCCACTTGCCTTAAACACTGCATAACGCAGGGACGCTGTTGGGCGTTCTCCACGCCCCGAGTGCCCGGCAGGATTTTTGTACACCCACATCAGCAACCCTAAAATCAGGCAGAAGAGAGGAACCAGCGGGCTTGCGGCCAGCCTGATACCAACTATAATGATGTTGGAGGAGGACCAGCTGGAGCACGCTAACGGGTACACACATTCTCCCGGGACCTCTCCTCAAACCCCACAACAGGGACACCAACAACAAATGGGGGAAGGCAAACATGCAAGTAAGCGGGAAAGCCGGTAGACAGCGACCATACACAGACTGGCAGCAAGCCACACAAGGATGTGCGCGCCGCCAACCCTTGGCGTGCACCCAACAATACCTCAGCCGCTTCTGCTACCCGGAACTTGCATCACTATTTTTGTTGACTCAACCGAGAGCCTTGTATCTCTTGCATGTTTGAAACTCCCATGCTGCAGGTTCCCCAGATGTTAGTCCTTCTTCCCTTTTAACTTGCAGTAGTTGGGTCCTGCCCAGCGTAGGACCATAGTCCTTTCTTCCTTTCTCTGAGGAAGGATCTTTAGAGGGAAATGACCCAGTCAAAGCTAATGTTTCCTACTAATATCATTGGTTCCATCGAGGAAATATAAGAGGTTTATCTGACTGAACGGAGCAACGATATTCCGAGGCCCCACAAAGCGCGGAAAAAAACGAAACTGAGCAATGGACGCCGCGCGTGGCTATTTATGGGCATGGTGACGTCAACGCCTATTCGGTGGCCGTCGAGGGAAACCAACTCGGCGGACGTCGACGCGCAGCGCCCTCTACAGAGAAGAATTTCCGAGGCCAGCAAGCTGGAGACGAGTTATCTAAGATAAGGAATATGTCGGAGGACACAATCCCTTCGAAATGTACTTACTGAAAGTGTTATTCCAACAACAAGCACACATAAATTACACATACCACTTCTTCTGTAGCAACTTGCCACCATCAGCTGCCATTTCACCTGGGTAGGTCTGCAAAAAATACAATAAAATGTTTATGACAATGGGAACATGGATTTAAAAATGCATGACACTTTAATACGTAAAGACATTTTTTTCATTTCAAATAATGCAAAAGGGTAATAATGAGGCTTTGACGGCTCACTGTTTAACTATAAATTGCATTTTCAGGGTTCTTGAGTGAGTGGGTAAAAAGTCTAACCTACAATACAATGAAGCCTGAACTATCTTTGTAACCACCAGGGCATTATTTCCTTATTACAGGTTATTTGTATGATCATTAATTACCCATGATAAGAAAAGATAAGTTAAAGACTCTTCAATTTTTTTTGTAATGCTGATTTTTCACGATCGGTTAATTCAGTGCAGCTGCCAAATTTGGAGGGAAACTTGCCTGGCCCCAAATTAACCACCAACTCCACCCCCCGACCATAACAAATTACATCTCTGCTACCAAACTTATGATCTATACACATATATATATATATATATATATATATATATATATTTATAAGTGAATTTCATTGCAATGAATAACATTCAGTACTGAAAAATGTGTGCAGTTAATATTCTGTAATGAAGCCGCTGGGTACTGTTAATACGTGCAAGAGGAGAGCTCCAGTATTGATGGTATTTATAGATTTACAGACTTTTGCACATTCCCAGCACTAAGGCTGGGAACCCATGACACCTTAAAAGTATAATTTTGGGGGGTTGTGGCTTGAAGTGCCGGCTGTGCCGATGCCTCTCGGATAGCCTCTATGAGAAGCCCGGCAGGGAAGCCATGAACGCTGTTTCCAGAGCCCAGAATGCCTATGGGGGAACCAGAGGGGAGACTGGAGGGAAAGTGTGGAGAAACATAATCCCCCAGGGGCTAAGCAGCAGAGAAAGCCAGCTCCGCCCTGCATGCACCGGAGCGCATCCAGGATGGCCACTGCCAGCCGAGCGACATTCGGAGCTCAGTCTCCACTAATTTCCAGCAACGGGGGAACAGAGAGTCTTCCTGTCCCTCAAAGCCTGCAATGCAGTGCTGACATCGATCAGGAGGTGAGTGACAGAGGCACAGACCCAGGCCACCAGCCAGGGATCTGATTCCACGGGGACACAACCACCAGTGCGGGGCCCGGTGGCGGGGAGCACACAGGGAGTGTGCTGCAGGCCCCCCCCCCTCCAGTCACCATCAGCACTCGAACAACAAGTGGAGGTGAGAGCCCGACCAGTGGGGGACATGCAATCGTAGAGGTGTGGCACACATCCCATAAAGACTCAAAGACCCCTGGTAGCTCGCAGTGTGGTAAACAAGGTAAACGCCGGCAGGAGGTGAGGGACATAAGTTCAGGCCACTAACTAGGGAATACATCCTAATGATAGGCAGCCACCAACGCAGGGCCTCCCCCCACTTTATTACAGGACCCTCCCTCACTCTCGAGATCCTGAAGCAATCCACGACACCAATTGCCCAACTATACCACTGCAGGGGGCCCCTAACAGGTCCTAAATCAATACGGATCATGTTGGAACACCAAAAGCTCCAGAAGAATGCAGATATGTCCATTATGCTGCAATCCCACGATCCAACTGGAATGGAGGCTGCAAAAATCCCCAACCAATCACCAGATCATCCACCTGGACAGTTAGCCACAAAAGAACTCCTGCTGTCATTCATGTCCGAGATCAAAGCGGAGTTCCGAAGTTACATGGCAAGATTATCATCAATAGTGGACCATTTGGATCAAAAGGTTCTGGAAGTGGAACAAAGGCTTGGCAAGGTGGAAGATCATGCAACAGACCAATCCACACTAGTAAATGAACTCCAGCGCAGGGTTCTGGCATTGGAGAGGAAAAGTGAAGAAATGGCGAGCAAACAGGATGACTTGTAGAACAGGGCCCGCAGAAACAACCTGCGGATTAAAGTGGTGCCCGCCTCAATTGCAGACCAGGCCCTCTACAAATACATTTGTGGGCTGTTCCAGACCCTCCTGCCACACATGGAAAAGGTGATGCTGATCCTGGACCGTACCCATAGATTGCGCACTCGAGGAGGCCGCCCCTCAGACAGATCCCCGGATGTTATCACACAGGTCCATTTCTTCACAAGAAAGCAAGAGATCTTGACGGCTACCTGGACACAAGGAGACCTGGCGTATCAGGGGCACCCCTACACATTTTCCAGAACCTTGCAATGGCCACAATACAAAAACGAATTGGGGGTTGAGACCCCTGACAACTCTACTGCAAGACCAGAAAAGCCGCTATCAATGGCTCTTTCCCTCCACACTCCAATTAACTTTTGGTGATACGACTCGCACTTTGGAAGAAGGGGAAGATATCCTGAGGGCGCTTGCCCCTGTAACAGAAGATGATTCTCCTATGCAATCTACCCCGCTGCAAGAAGCCCCCAAAGCAAAACATAGCACCTGGGCTAAAGTGGCCAAGGAACCTAAGCCATGAATAATCACCCTCAGCAAACGTGAACCCCTCCCCCCATCTAGACTCTTACTCCAAGGTCCGACTTGGCAACCCGCCTCAGGTTCTTCAATGACAGATGGAAAGTGAATTCTGCCTTCTGCCGGGCTTCACACGGCCGATGCCCAGCTAGGCCAGGTGCGTTACAACGCCCATAGGCCAACAGGGCAGACGACACCCCGACTCCAGTTCTAAGTTATGGTTAAGTTTAAAATGGTCTCCTCTGGTAGTGAGTCTCCTCTGGTAGTGAGACCATTCTTGTTTTGTTTATGGATCACTAAGTTACAAACTCGGTTGCAGTCTGGGATTGAAATGCTAACGGTTCTATATGATAGAAGGACTTAACCCGAACCCCCCGCCCAAACAGAGGATCTGGACTCTAACTTGGTGCTGTCGCCTCATCAGAAACTAAACTTTCTGTCTCTCAATATGCAAGGCCTAAACTCTCCCTGAAAGCGTAAAGCCTCTCTAAAGCGCCTGCAAGACTTGCATAGCTCAGTGGTCTTCCTACAGGAGACACACCTACTCCCATCGGACTTCACACATCTTCGCAACAGAAATTTCTCCTGGGAAGGGGAATAGCATTCAGAGAGCCAGAGAGGCTGCACTGCCCTGAGGGACGCTTTAAAGGAGTAAAATGTTTGCTTTTTGGCCAATTATATTCCTTGGTTTCGATCTATGCACCTAACGAGGGACAAGAAACCTTCTACTCGGAACTAGAGGCTAAGCTGCTTCCATTTACATAGGTCCGGGTGATCATTGGGGGAGACTTCAATGGGGTCCCGGTACTCTTTTAGACAAATCTCACCCACCAGCAGCGAAGGACTATAAAATTGCGACATGGCTTCTCCACTTGCTTAAAACTTTGGGGGTGGTTGACGCCTGGAGAAGACTGCACCAAGGATAAAAGGACTTTTCCTTTTTCTCACAAGTTCACCAAACTTTCTCCTGAATAGAATTACTCCTGACATCCCCCCAATTCCTCTCCTATGTAGACGAAACGACAATTTGCGAAAATATTGTCAGACCATGCCCCAGTCCTATTGACAGCTAGATTCCGTGACCAACCGCCTCCGTAAAACCCTGGTGGAGCTGATACAATCCAATCCTGAACAATATGTCGCTAAGAGATACCATCGCCAAAGCTATCCGCCGACTCTACTTCAAAGAGAATCCCGTGAAACTCACCTCACCAGCAAACACATGGGACGCCATGACAGCTTGTAATCAGGGGGGAGCTCATATCACAGGCAGCAGCATAACGCAAACAGAGGCTGGGGACTCGAACCAAACTAGAAAGTGATGTCGCAGAGGCTGAGGGTAGATACAAAAAGAGATGGCCCCCTAAGGCCCATCGAGTATTACAAATCGCCCGAAATAAATTGGAAGCCCATTATGCCCTAAAAAATAGGGCCCCCGGCACTGATGGATACACAACTAGATTTTATAAGCGTGTTCGCCTACAACTCCTGACGCCCCTCACGGTTCTTGTTAACTCCTTCCAGCAATCAGGCTCCATAACTCCGTCAGTGCAGGACTCCCTGACCATCCTCTTATTAAAACCAGGCAAAGATCCTAAAGACTGCACCTCCTATCTCCTTACTCAATAGAGATGCCGACATATATTCTATGGTCCTAGTCAACCGCCTCTCGAGAGTTCTACTCAAAATAATCGACCCAGACCAAACCGGCTTTAGAGGGGGCAAATCACTGGGGGACAACATTTGTCAGACCCTAAACCTGGTAGAGATAGCGGTCTCGGACCAACCAAAAATGGCGCTACTGTCTCTGGACGCGTCCAATATATATACCAAAAGGTTCGGTGTACCCGTGGTGAGGTGTAGCAGACTCGGGTACAAAGTACAGTAATAAACAAAAACTAGTACTGCTACTTGGAAGGCTTCATCTTGATTATGCGTTATTGAATAAAGCATTACTTAGTTTAAGAAATCAAGGAGCCTTCTCTATTTTTTTACTAATGGAATGGATCATAATTGAAGTATTTGGCCCCGAAAGAAGATAAGTCCAGAAGAAAAAACACCATATACTCACTAGGGGTTTATGTAAATATATAGGTTGTATTAAATACACGTATTTACAGTTTAGTGTGAAACATAAAACATTGGTTGTGAAAAAGACTAAACCATAGTGTTTTTTTCAAATAAAGAAAAAATATATATATACAACTTAAACATAGTGTGCTGAAGAGAAAACAGTTAATTGTGAGACATAAAACAAAAAAAATATTGTTGCTTAATCAGCAATTTGAACTCTTAATGAGTTTTCACATTGTAACAGGTTCATAGGTTGATCCAGTGGTCTAAGCATTGTCCATCTGGGTGGATTGCGTGTGACTCGCAGTGGTTGAAAGTTAATATTGGGACACGTTTGTCCCGACTGGTTGAATCTCAGACAGTTCCAACTGGGTATATGTCCAAAGCGTCCAAAGCATTTGACAAAGTAGACTGGGCATTCATACATCTAACCCTTGAGGCCTTTCATTTCGGTCCAATTTTCCACAAAATGGTCATGGCCAATTACTGCTCAACTAAATGATATAAAATGGCATTTATAATGCGCCTATACACAATACGGAAAACTCACCTATATGGAAAACTACCCTCTGGGCCAACCAGGGACTGTCAGCGCCTATCCCACTGACTTGCGGGACAAGACAGGGTTGCCATCTTTTCACCCTACTGTTTGTCCTCATAATGGAACCCCTAGCTCAGTGGATCCGAAATAACCCCTCCATCAAGGGACTTCAGATAGGCACCACACAACACAAACTTTCCCTCTACACAGACGACGTGGTGCTCACCTTAATAGAGATCCAGCCCTCTTTGGAACACGCTCTCCGGGAACTACACAGATTCGGGAGGGTCGCAGGGTTCACGTTTAACTACGGGAAATCCGCCACCTTGGGGGTGGGCCTAACCATAGAGGAGATAGATAGGCTTACACCTCTCAGCCTCATTCAATGGAATAGGAAATCTATACACTACCTTGGGGTACGTATTCCAGCCATACCAAGGGAAGTATATCAGACGAACATTCCCCCTCTATTCAAGGAACTGGATAAAGACCTAGCGAGGTGGGCCTCTCAGGAGATATCACTACTGAGGTGAATCACGACCTGCAAAAGGAACCTGCTCCCGCATTTCCTATACTTTACCCGTCCTGATCCTTTTGCCCCCACTTCTTCACCTGCAACGGAAAATGCTTCAATTCATATGGAAAGGTAAAAGAGTCAGGGGGGGCGTGGCCTGGAGCGCCGGCGATGAGGCAGCTCCACTGATGGCCTCCGCACGGGCCCGCAGCCATTAACATGATTTCTCCGGTTCCTGCCATCCCACTCGCCTACACGACCTAAGATGTGAAGTGGAAGCCTCCCCTGCACTGCTGACTGCACTCTGGGTGCCTGACGGGCCCGGGCCTCCCGAAACGCAGTGAAGGTGCTTCTCCGGTGCCAGCAAGTTGCTCCCCCAAGATGGCGACTGCCCCTGTGTGCCCCTCCCCCCACGGCTCATAGGCCGCATCTAGCCCACCGGGGCCCGGCTTCGGAGACTGGACCCCCCCTCAGCTTCCACCGGAGGTACACCGATGCGGGCGTAGCTTAGCTGAGTGGCCCCTCCCCCTTGACTTTGGTGGCTGGCCCGAGACTTTGGCCCAGAGGTGGCGCGGCGGTCCCCTGCGCGCCGGAGCCTGCCTGTGGAACCTGTGCCATCGGCTCTTTCTCCCGGTCCTCACCCGCTGCCTCCCTCCAGCAGTGCTGCTTGGCACGGTGCGGGGGCCCCCTGCACCTAACGCTTGCGCGGGGCCGCCCGCGCCCCCTTCTGCCCGGCTCGACCGGTGACGGACATTGCTGCATGACTTGACCCCCACGGGGGGGCCCGCCTTCGCTGCCGGCTGCTCCGGGTCTCCTGGCCCAGCTGGGTTGCAGCGGTTCTCCACAAGGCGGACCGCGGACCGTGCCTGCTGGGCTTGAGCCTCTCCGGCTCCACCTACCTCTTCTGCCGGCTGCCTCACCAGCGACTTCCTCCAGCAGCCGTGCGGGGGCCGCCTGCATTCTCCGCTCGTCTGGGGCTGCCTTCTGTTGTGGACCGGCTCTTCGTTCTTCCTGTGCTGGCAGAGCTGGCCCCTGGACTCCTCTCTGGCTGGGGCCTCAGTCCTGGGAGACCTCGCTGGGGCTGCTCCCCCCCCTCCTTTCTCCGTAGACTGCTGTCTGCCTGGGCCCCGTTGGGTCCTCCTGGTGGGAGCTCTGCACACCCTCCATTGAATTCAGGGCCATCCGGTACCAGCTATTGGGCTCCCCCCCTGGTTGGGGGGCTCCCACACAGAATCGTCTGTCCCGGGCTCCATGTTTTCAGCGCCTAAGCTACGCCACTGACTTCCTAAGGCGCCCCTGCCCAACCCCGCTCCTATATCCGAAGGGAGCGGACCTGTGACCCCTGCAGCCCGACTTATCCACGGAGGGTGACCTACGTACCTGCAATCACCTGGCCTCTGGGAGCAACGCCACTAAGGTACTTGACCTCTACTGAGGGGATCTAACCACTGACTATCTGCACAGCCTCCTGGGGCGCCCCGGCCCACTCCATCTCCCTAGCCCTTGTCATCCCCGAATCCTCCGGCAGGCACCTGGAGTCCTGGCGCGCAGTTGCCGAGCCCCCTGAAAGCAGTCCTTCTCCTTGGAGCCATGTCTAAAGCTTTGAAAACCACTAAATGGTGACATCTCCACCATGCTGCTGGCCCCGGAGAGGGGGAAGAAGACCGACCCCCCCAAACTCACCCCTCAGAAGCTCACCGATGATAAGGGGTTGCTCGCAACCAAAGAAGACCTCCAGGCTTTTATGTCCGACATCAAGTCGGAATTCAGGTCCTGCATGGCCGAACTAACGACCAAACTCGAGCAAAAAGAAGAACGAGTCAGCAACATCGAACATAGGTTGGGGGGAGTCTGAGGAACTGGCTACGGATCACTAATGCATTAACGGAGGTCCAGCGCTCCATCCAGGCACTAATGGACAGAACCGAAATCCTCGAGTTTAAGCAGGAGGATTTGGAGAATCGCTCCCGACACAACAACCTCTGCATCCACGGTATCCCCTCCGCGATCACCGATAAGGAGCTTCCCGGATACATAAGCCTTTTCTTTCAATCCCTGCTGCCAGACATGGATGAGACGCAGCTCCTGCTCGACCGCACTCATCGGTTGCACCCACGCCAGGGATCGGATATGGACCCCCCTCCGGACGTCATTACAAGAGTGCATTTCTACACTACCAAAGAGGCCATCTCAGTGATCGGCCGCTCAAAAGATGAACTCTCCTTCCAGGGCTCCCCGTTACAGATTTTCCCGGATCTCTCCCCCTTAACCCTTCAGAAGCGCAGGCTGCTGCGCTCTCTATCGCTCTTCCTGCGAGATCAACAGATCTGCTACCGTTGATTGTTCCCCACGGCACTACACTTTTCGTATAAGGGCACTCCCCGCACCATGAGTCACCTGGACGACGCAGCATCCATCCTCCGCCCGGACACCCCTGGGCCTACAGAACCGCACTCCTCAAGCCAGACGAGTTCTGGACAAGACGCCGCCTTGCCCAAGCCAAGGCGGACCCCGTGGTCGAGGGTGCAGAGGAACCATAAACCCAGATAAAAGGGGCTGGTTGCTCCGAAGCACTCATGGCGCAGGAACCACCAGAATACCCGTAAGCTCGCCGCGGACCTAATGAGGGCCATACCCTCCTCCACGGTGGATGTCACCTTTTTTACCCCTGGAGAGACTCTTAACTATGTTGGAGATGTCACGTTACGACATCTGGAGTGGCCGGGGGAGCCACCGACTGATCAAAATCGGTCCCCCCGGTCGCAGTTTGGCCCTCCCGTTGGAGGCCGCCGTTGGAAGTTCTTATCTCCCGTTGGAGACCATTTCTGAAAAACCCTCAGCCACAGGAGACCCCAATGCAGCGTATTCCTCACAGTTATGGCCAACCTAATCCGTTCCCATTCCCCCCACCCCCGCAGGAATTGGACTCGGAGCACCAGCCCCCACACCTAAAATTGAAGTTCACCACCTTAAACGTCAGAGGCCTGAATTCCCCCCCGAAGAGGAAATCCATCCTTCAAAGATTGCACGACGAGGGGACCTCAATTGCTTTCTTACAAGAAACGCACCTTCTCCCAGCAGACTTCTCTCGCTTACGAAGTAGACTCTATCCTCTTCAATTCTTAGCCTCCAGCGGAACTAAGAAGGGAGGCACCGCTATTCTTTTCACTAAGGACTTACGGCCCCAGATCCTGGACTCGCTGAGTTGCCCTGAGGGCCACTTTATGGCGGTCAAATGCTCTGTCCTCGGCCAACTTTACACTCTCATCTCAGCCTACGCCCCGAATGAGCATCAGGTGGGATTCTATTAGGACTTGGAGGACTCCCTTCTCCCATTCGTTGAGGGGAAAGTGGTTGTCGGCGGTGACTTCAACGGGGTCCCGGACCACCTCAGGGATAGATCTCACCCCCCAACGACCAGGGACCTGAACGCGGCAACAGCTCTGCTCCGCTTATTACGCGCCCTGAACGTCGTTGACTCCTGGAGAGTGCTATCACCAGAGGAGAAAGACTTTACCTTCTATTCATACGTCCACCGTACCTTCTCTAGAATCGATTTACTACTGGTTTCCCCTCAGATTCTGACCTTTACGGACGTCACGATTGGCTCCCGGATCCTCTCGGACCACGCTCCGGTCTCGCTTGCCCTACGGGCACACAACCCGGACCCCCCCTCCCCGCCGCCAGCGGGCCTTGTAAGACCCTATCCTGGGGAACATGGCAACGAGAGACACGATCGCCAGAACCATCAAAAACTTCTTTGCAGAAAACCCTGACGAGGACACCTCCCCGGCTAATACCTGGGACGCCATGAAGGCAGTGCTTAGAATAGAGCTGATCACCCAAGGAGCCGCATACCACAAACAGATGAGGGCAACTCGTGCCACTCTGGAAGCCGAGGTCCGTGAGGCCGAAACCACCCAAAAACGTAAGGGCTGGTCCCCGAATTCCTACAGGGTCCTACAAATGGCGAGAAAAAGACTCGAGGCGCATTACGCCGATGCTACAGTTAATCTGCTGACCAGAACCAAACAGTGGTATTATGCCCATAACAATAAAGCTAATAAACTTCTGGTCAGCAAGCTGGCCAAGGAAAAGAGCAGGAACTTCATCCTGGGACTACGCGACGCACAAGGTAAGATTCACCACACGGAGGGCGAAAAACCACGACTGGCGGTCGCCCACCAATCGGAAATAATGACGGCTGTCCAGCGGGACTGGATGAGCAGCACTCCTACATTCAGGAGGCGTCGCTGCCGCTTTTGAAACCAGAGGCGAGAGAGGAACTGGAGACACTTTTCACAGATGAGGAAGTGGAGGAGGCCATTAAGAGTCTAAAGCCGAGGGCCCCTGTCCCGGATGGGTTCTCCACGCGCTTTTATAAACTCTTCCGCCCCCAACTTGTGGCTCCCCTGACCCGCCTATTCAACTCGTTTGTGGCCTCTGTCACAGTCACCCCATCAATGCAGGTGTCTATCACGGTGTTGATTCTCAAGCCTGGAAAGGACCCCCAGGAGAACAGCTCGTACAGGCCCAACTCCCTGTTGAACTTGGACGCCAACATCTACTCCAAGGTCCTGGCCAACTGCCTTGCTCCTGTTCTCCCAAACATAATTGACCCGGACCAGACAGGGTTTATCTTCCACAGATCAACGAAGGACAACATTCGCAGGGCACTAGACTTGATAGAAATCACCAGCAAGGACTCCCAGCAGCTAGCCCTGATAGCCCTAGACGCCACTAAGGCCTTCGATAAGGTGGACTGGCCCTACCTGTCCCTGGCCCTGGCGGCCTTCGGCTTTGGATCCAACTTTACGAGGATGACCCTGGCGAACTGCCAGGCTCTGAGGACCCGACTAAGAGTCAATGGCTGCCTGTCGGACCCGTTTCCTCTCACATGCGGAACGTGGCAGGGGTGTCCACTATCCCCCCTGCTTTTCCCCTTGGCCATGGAGCCGCTGGCCCAGCGAGTCCGCCGGGATCCCCTGATCTCTGGCCTGAAGATCGGCACGACCCACCACAAAATTGCTCTCTATGCGGATGATGTGCTGCTGACCATCATAAACATCAGGAACTCTATGGGGGCGGCCCTGGCTGAACTCCGGGCCTTCGGGAGAGTCTCAGGGTTCGCTGTTAATTTCCACAAATCGATGGCACTCGGAGTGGGCCTGCCCCCGGGCGAAAGGGAAGCCCTGGGGAGCCACAGCCCGATCCAATAGAGCACCCAAGCGATCCCATACCTAGGGATCCGGATCTCCGCCGACCCAACGAAGGTCTATCAGGTCAACTTCCCCCCACTTTTCACGGAATTGGAAAAGGACCTAGCCTGCTGGCAGACTCAAGAGATCTCGCTGCTGGGGCGCATAACGACAAGCAAAATTAATCTCCTTCCTCGCTTTCTTTACATGTGCGCTGCCCTCCCAACCGCCATCCCCCTCCCCCTTTGCAACGACTTCAAAGGAAAATCAGTGACTTTGTCTGGAAGGGCAAGAAGCCACGGATCCCTCAGAGAACGTTAATGGCCAGCACAAGATTGGGGGGTCTCGGGGTGCTGGACCTGCGAAAATACTATAATCGCAGCGCAGCTGGCCCACTTTCAAGCATGGGACCTCGCCTCCGGACGCCCGAAATGGGTAGAGATTGAACAATCCAGCCTCCCTCTCCGCTTCCTCCCGTTCATCCCTAGCGCTACGCCGCACCTGGCCAGAGATGCTGACCGCTACGAAGCAATTGATAAAGGCATGGAAGTGGGCCCGCAAACGGGGAGGCATTCCAGGAGGCTTCAGCGCATCCTCCTCGATTTTCCTCAACCCCGCCTTCGCCCCGGGGGCCCGCCCTCGGAACTTTAGGAACTGGGTGAGGGAGGCCTCGAAACCCTGGGGCAACTCTTTGAAGGGGGTGCCCCCTCACCTTCGAACGCTGTAAATCAACCTTACAGCTAACGGAGGCAGACAGATTTACCTATGCTCAACTGAGACACTGGTGCTCCCACCCCCAGACCCAGGTGGCCGCAACAAGGCCCCTGACCCCGCTGGAACTCACAATGAAGGACCTGCCAGCCCGGGGAAAGATCTCGGTCCTCTACAAACTATTGCTGGAAGACCCCCTCCCTGTTAGGCCCTCCTATATAGGCCACTGGGAGTCGGACCTGGGCCATGCGATTGAGGACCACACATGGGTCGAGTTCTGGACTAGAACACGCACGTCATCCCGGTGCATCACCAACCGGGAATGCGCCCACAAACTCCTATTGCGTTGGTATTACCCTCCCCTACGCCTTCACCACTTTCAGAGCACCTTGGACCCCCACTGCTGGCGCCTCTGTGGCAACCCAGGCTCCTACTTCCACATGTGGTAGACTTGCCCTAGAGTGAAGGAATTTTGGACCCATTGTCTGGCCACCATTCGGGACATCACCCAGGTCGTAATCCCTTTGATGCCCGAGCAGGTCCTACTGGGAATCCCACTCCCAGGCGTATACCCGAGAACGGGGAGGAGGGCGGCGCTGATATCCCAACTCCTGTTGGCCGCCAAAATCACGGTGGCCCGCACCAGGAAGTCCGTGGACGGACCACTGATGACCCTATGGTGGCTTAAATTATGGGACATATTGGTAGCAGAAAAGGTCACGGCAGCCAAAGCGGGTCTGCTTTACCGATTTACTGACATTAGGGCCCCGGTCCTAGACTATGACCAGAACTACCCGGCGCTGACCTTCAAACCACGCCTGATTGCGAGAGCCCTCCATACGTTGGTGGAGAACCTGCCGCCTGCCCAGCCCGAATGAGACACGTATCTGCCTTCTGGGAATTTGGGGGTGGGGAGATGGGACACTATGATCTATTATGCCCTGTGAGATGTAATCATTGTTAATGCTCTGTTATCCTGTGCGCTGAATAATAAATAAACAAGTAAAAAAAAAAAAAGAGCCAGTATTCCTAAAAAGGTCATGATGGGCAATGGCTGGGGGCCCAAACCTGTGCAAATATTACTTGGCTGCACAATTGGCGCGATTCCCTGCATGGCTCTCCTCACCAAACCCACCAAAGTGGGTAGAACGTGAACAATCAAGGGTACCACTACACCTCAGATTTCTCTCGTACGCCCCCTCCCATGCCCCAAGCACGAAAGCTCTGGCCGAGTATCCACTCCTCAACACAATGCTCACTAAAAATTTGGCACTGGGCACTGAAATCTAAAGGCATCCCAATTGGTCTGGGCACAAATACGCCAGTCTTTCACAACCCTACTTTCACCCCTGGTACCCACCCCACAAACTTCAAGAACTGGGTAAGGGGCGGACTCCAAACCCTAACACAATTGTTTGATAATGGGCAACTGCACACTTTTGAGAGCTGCAAATAACCTTTAAACTGGCTGAGACAGACAGATTCTCCTATATCCAACTTTGCCACTGGTCCACCCACCCTCTAGTGAGACAAAGAGCAACACAAGACCTTAGTCGCATTGAACTTACCCGGCAGGGAGATCCAACCAGAGGAAACACTTCCAAACTGTACAGATTGTTGCAAGATGCCATATTATCCCATCGCCCTGCATACATGACACAATAGGAAGCGGACTTGGGGCATCTTCTCCAATGGTACTATCCCCCAGAGCGCCTCCACTGCATCCAGAATTCATTAGACCAGAGTTGCTGGCGAAAATGTGGAACACAGGGCAAATTTCTGCATATGTGGTGGGAATGTCCCTTTGCCCAGGCCTTCTGGGATAAAGTCCTCTCTGCAATCAAAGCCATCACGTCCGTTAAACTTCCAAAAGAACCAGAGGTGGTCCTCATGGGTGCCCCAATTCAGAAGGTTTACCTGAAAACAGTGGCAACCGCCAAACTCATCACTCAATTACTTTTGGCAGGCCGGATAACAATTGCTCATACCTGGAAAACCTTAGAAGGCCCTCTACTCGCACTATGGTGAATCAAACTATGGGATATCCTAGTGGCGGAAAAGGTTGCAGCAGCGAAAGAGGGGTTTCTCCACAAATGTACAAACATATGGGCCCCACTGTTGGACTATGACCGTTCGTACCCAGCATTAACCTTCGAACCCCGGCTATCAAGACTAACCCTGAGGGAAGCCACCTGAAGTTATCGGCCAGGACTCCTGTCAGCCTACAAGAACTAAGGGCCAACAGAATCTGGGCAGAGGGGCGGGGAATCCCTATGGGAGGGGGGAAAATAATGGATGTATTCTGCATGCATGACTACCCCAGGGGCATTGGTCAGCTCTGACATTGGCTTCATCATCTTATTGGCACCCTTTTGTGCTGGATGACATCATAGGTACATGTGATCAGAGTTTCTGTCACAAGTTTTCCTTGGCTCTATCCAATTTTCCCGAGCAAGGCAAGGAACGGCAGACTACAAAAGGTAATAATCTCTTTCTTTATGAATACACAAGTTCAATTTAGAGGAGAAGTTGAGAGGGGGTGTAAGGAATCTGTGGGAACAACTAAGGTTTTCATCAGATTGAACCTTACCAAAGGTAAGCAATGTTATCTTCTAATGGACACATTCCTACCACAGGTTCCCACCCCCTGGAAACTTCCCTAAGAATAAATTACTTACATCTTGGTAATGTTCTGGTTCTATGTCATATTCCTGTATTTTAAAGCACAAACACAAAATTTCTTTGGGAATTTTTTGTGTTTGCTTTAAAATGCAGGAATATTACATGCTGTCCCCCTACTTCCCCACCCTAACCCTCTCCCGCTCATTTTCTCATTACTCGGGTGGGGGGGGGGAGAGACCTCCTTTAAACAACCCAACACTCCCTCCCGCATCAACAAACGCATTCTCACCACACATACCCACACAGACACATACACGCACATAGTCAGATTCACCTCTGACTCCCGTGACGATTCCGCAGGGGCTCACTGAGTTGGTCAGCTCTGCACGCATTTGTGTGCGGCAGGGACTGAAAGTTCAATTTAGAAAGACCACTCTGTGCGGTCACGGAGCGGCCTTTATAAATCGATCTTTTCTCATTTCGGTACAGTGAAAAGGTCTTTTCACTTAGTACCAATGTTCTTTCTAATGGACATTCCTGCCACTTATTCCTTACCTATCATATCCCTATACCAGCACTGCTGTTACCCGGAAACGATCCGCCACCATGGGGCGCACCACATCTACTCCGTCCGACGTCTCTACACACCCCGTCCTGATAGGACATTGGGGCCAGTATATATAGTGACGCTGTGCCCCGTGACCACAGTTCAACCCTTATGCCCTAGCACTCTGAGGATGAGGTACAGGAGAACCGATGATGTACTAGCTTCGCGCAAGGGGGGCAGGTAGGGAGGTCAATGAGGAATCAGTGGGAGCAACGTCCATCAGAAAGAACATTACAGAGCGTAAGTAATTTGTTCTTCCTTCCATTGATTCCTCTGATTCCGCATCTATGATAGACTCCCAAAGCAGTATGAAACATGGAGGAGGGAGGAACCAAGGGCATCATCTAAACCACAAAATTCTGGAGGACTGCTATACAAAACCGGGCATCGTGGCCCATAAGGGAATCCAAGCAACAATTTTTAGCAAACAACGTGTGCAAAGACGCCCATGTTGTCGCCTGGCAAATGTCCAGCACCGGGACTCTCCTCTGAAGGGCAGAGGAGCCGCCACTCCTCTGGTAGAATGTGCTATGAGACCATCAGGCACATCCTTTGCACTTGCACGTTCCGATTGCACCATGCCTAAAGATCGTCTGTCTGTTCCGCCCAGTCTTCACTCCCTGCATGGTTACGCCTTATTTTGCACTTGGAAAAACTGCAGAATCGTCTTCAGACCTATTTGCTATTACCCCCATTGTTAACTTACTATATGCACTTATGGTGCCTGTGCAAACTATTATCGTTTCAGAATTGCAAGGGCTCTGAACGACTATTGTTTCTCCCCATGCTTGTTCCCTTCTTGGGCGCTTTGAAACACTTGCCTGTATATAGGTGCTTTAAAAATAAACATTCCCATACCATACCATCCCTCTCAGCCAGATCGTAGAATTCTGGGATGTAGAGAATGATGCACCTTGACAGGGTCTGTTATTTAACAGTCCTGCCAGCAGGCGCACCAGCGCAACCCACTAAAAGCTAGTCATCCTTCCTAGCCTTTCTAGTACCAGAGACGTAGAACTTCAGGACCCGAACCAGGTCTAGCTGATGGAATCGTTCCTCTGCCTCTGAAGGGTGAAGCGGCAGAAAAAACAGTAAGATGGTAGTGGTAGTATAATGCTTTATTTGGGTTAACATTGAACCATAAAAGCCATATGCAAATAAAGTTATCAGTAAATGCATAAAAATACAATCTTCATACAAAACAATAAGACAAGATTTATAATACAAAGGAGTGTAGGAGCCCCTCTACTGAGTACGAACATGTGTCAAATAAATATGATCCAAGGCATAAAATAAGCAGTGTCACGGAGCAATTTGCTATGCAGTTCTGTAGGTTTGCTAATTAAATTGGCACTTGTGTAGCAAAGTTAGGTATTTAAGTTACACTGTTCAATAAAAGCACAGCTCACCCTGCATTCCTCTCTTGCCTTCAGAGCTCTCACCACCCTATTTTCTCTGTTCACTGCAAGTTCAAAGGGCTAATGGAGAGAGAGTGCAGCAGAAATCATCCCCTTTACTCATGTGCCAAAAGGCCTGTGTAGGAGTGCTAGGCATACTTTATTTTTCAAATAATTGCAAACCAGAAATTATCGGGATAATACTGTTACTAAGCTAACTGTATCCTGTCTGCCAAAGACCAGTATGTGTTAGTTATTTTTTTTTAAAAGGCTTTCAATTCCTTTTCTAAAAATGTAATAGGTTACATAATGCATAATTACAGTATTGCTATTGTAAAACACTGCATTGTCTCCATGTTTTACAGTGAAGTGTATCTAAATCTTAGTGCTCACTATATTTCATTTTGTTGGGGAAGATGTATCATATTGACGAGGGCACCCTTTTGAAAATGAACATGACCACGCGGCCAAATGCTTTGACGGCAAACCTAGTCCTGTGGCCAGCTGGGTTACGTACAGCTTGCAACTGGTGCTCAACCCATGACCTGATAGCATACTCCTTGACATTCTATCTTGCCATGTTGGTTTATACCCGCTACCCTGAAAGTGAGGTGGCTGCAACCTATAATATTCTGCCTAGTTTGCCCAGTTCTCTGCCTGCTATGCCATCCACTCTGCATAGTCTTTTACATATTTAATACACAAAGCTAACTTGATATTTACCTGCGATCAATAGTTTCATCTAGTCTGTACATCTACAGACCTACTGAAAAACTGTGCACTGTAGATGGCCTCCAGAGCTCACTTTGCTCTATGATTATGATTGCATTATATATTTGCACCTGCAGTAGAGGGAGCTGGCTAAACTGTTTTAAGAGCCTTTGTGTCATAACTATTTGTGTCCATTCATGCAGCTAACCTTTTTACAGACACTCATCCAGGGCTCGCAAAGTATTTTCACCCACTCGCATCGTCGAGTAGATTTTAAGAAGGGCTAGTACCATTTGCAGGGGATGTTGGAAACTTTTATTTAAACTTTACTTTGCTTGCAGTAAATGTCAGATACAAGTTTCACTGTGCATGGCTGGCCTCTGGGTGGCAGCAGTGGGCCAAACTAAAGTGGGTCTGTGGTGACATGGACCATTTTACAGAAAGAGTTTTCAAGGCCTTACTTTTCTCACTATTGTCTTCAACGGTATACAAAACTACATATTGTTGCCCATTTTATATCTTGGGTACAAGTATCTTCTGGTTGCATTAAAAACATTAGTACAACATTGCTAATGAAATGGGTTTGTTTGCTAATCAAGAAAAATGTAATTAGCAAACTCTGCTAATCAATTTTTGAAAACGAATTTATGCCTTGATCATCTCATATGGAATTTCATCCACTCCGGAGGGTCTACAACCATGTTTTAGCTCACTGCACTCTCCAGAGGGGAGAATGAGAAATTACTTGCTGTAATGATCTTTCTATGGATTCTTCTCCCGCAGATTCCTCCTCAGGACAGATATCCATCATCCAGCTCTACTGTTGGAAAACCTTTCCAAAGGGGGCGCAGTGGACCTTGGCTTGGCCGTTGATCCGTCTTGTCCATGCTCTCGATCGTCGGCTCCAGAAGTGACGTCAGGATTTGTATATATAGGACGTCACAATGCCCCTGCTTCAGTCCCTCCCTTTTCCCCCGCGTTTGAACGCTGCAGAAGGAAGAATCACAGGAGGTGGCTAATCAGCCGTTAAAAAACCTTAACAAGGATACATCCCAACAGGGCGACCCCCCCCCCCCCTTAGCAATGATTGGACAAAATATATATTTTTATTTCATTTTTTATTAAAGAATGCGACAGAAGCGGTCACCCAAGAGCCATCACCAGATGCCTTCACATTTGGACAGAAGCGACAACCCAGAGAACTTTCTGAGCGGGGATGGATGGGAGGGTCGATGATGAATCTGTGGGAGAAAATCCATAGAAAGATCATTACGGTGAATAATTTCTCCTTCAATGGATTGCTTTCTCCTGCAGATTCCTCATCATGATAGACTCCCCAAGCAGTTAGGATAACGGAGGAGGGCAGAAAGATGTAAACCAGTAGATTCTGTAGAACCGCCCTACCAAACCTAGCATTAGCTCCCTGTGCAACATCCAAGGTGTAGTGCTTGGTGAAGCACGCATGCTGTGAAGTCACACATTAGTGAAGCTCCTGTCCGCGATCCTTTTCGCTGCCTGAATTAAGCTGATGATACCAGGCAATCATCACCAAAACAACATCTGCTGTAAAAAGAACCTCTATCCACTGAAGCGACTCGACTCCCGAATGGAAACGGAGCTGGCAATGCCAGAAACGAGCAAGGAGAAAAAGCGCCCTTGCAGACCCAAGATGGCAGAGCCCCGTGTGGCTCCCTGCGCCTCCAAGTGAGCACCGTGGATTCAGCTGACAAAACCAAATAATCATTGTGAAATCAACACCTGCTGAAAGAAGACCCTCTCCCTGCAGCTGCGACCCGACCTCCGAAAGAAAACAGGGTCGGCAACACCAGAAACGAGTGAAACGAAGAAGCGCCTCTGCACACCCAAGATATCAGAGTCTAGTGCGGCCCCTGGCACCGCTAAGTGAACGGCGGGACCGCGGCGAAACTTGAGGGAAACTGTCCTTGCCTGCCCTATCTGCAAAGACCCTACTATCACCATGGACCCCAACGTCAGTAATATGAGGATCAGTGAGGCGCCGTTGCTACTGGCAACTAAACGGGAGACGAGGCTGCAGAGACTAGAGACAGGAGCCTCCCTCTGCCTCCCGAGCCAATACGGACGGGTGCTCCCATGGACCTGGGAGTGAGTGGAGAGCCCGGAACACGGTGGTGCTAGCACTCGCCGCTTGTGGAAAACTGGGTGCGTGAGACAACGTTACTAACCCGCGTGGTCCACAACTGGGTTACATTGGCCGGACTGCGTAAAAAGCAGGACGAGAGTGGTGGCTGGAACGGGCCCTCGTGCACAGGGCGGTGAGTGGCTGCACTGAATCCTCCATCTTTTACTACCTAAGGTTGGCTTCCCGCTGCTACTCGGGGGGAAAAAGGGGAACGTCCCGACCAGCGCGGGGGGAAGACAAGCCGACCGGAACGAATAACGGGACTAAAACCACACGACGTGCACAGCTGCACATGCACACTTTTAAAAAGGGGAAACTAAAATACCTTGGCAACGCTGTTCAGTGCAGCAAGATTATAAATTAGAACTGAACAGTCCCTGCACCAACACGGGCCCATGAGGCGTGATCCTTGACCTTGGAAGAGCTTGTTATTCCACATGAGACTGCCGGGGCTGAGAAGCATTAGTCGTTGGCCCGCCTAAAATACGCACTGACAGACAGAATCGCGAAAGTTGGGTGGCCTCCCTTATGCCCAACCCCCGGTGAACGTTACACATTCACCCCCTCCTAGGGCTTTTTCCCCGATCTGATAGCTTGCTGGAACTATTGCAACGCACAGCCGCATCATAGTCGAACTGCCGCTGAACATACAGCTCACCACTACCTGAAATACCCGATACTAACGCCTACAGAGTCACGGATAAGGAAGCCTAACTAGACACAACCTAACGCCGTCTCTAAGGAAAGTGATGTCGCCACCCAAGGCCAAATCCAAAACAACAACAATAGACTGCTTCACGACGGTAAGGCCCAAAAAACTGCCGCAATCTGAATCCGCAGTCAAGAGCGGACCATCGTCTCTAGAAGCTGCGCCCGACAACACACAGGTCCTCCAGGCCATAGCAGAGCTCCGCACCTCCATTGAAAATAAGATTGATGAAGTAAAAGCGGACATGCAGTTTATGCGCCAAGACGCCCGCAACCTAACGGAGAGAGTGAATACCAATGAAGCTGCCCTGCAGGAAAATGTTGAAAATACCACAGAATTGAAAGTACAGGTCCGCGACCTGGAACAAAAAGTAGCAAGACTGGAAGCGCGCTCCGAGGACGCAGAAGGACGCGCTCGGCGCAATAATATCAGGATCCTAGGTGTTCCCGAAGATATGGAAGGCCCGGACCCAACAAACTTAATAGAGACATTGCTACAACAGGAAATTGGTGCGGGAAAACTCTCACAAGGCTTCTCAGTGGAACGGGCCCACAGATCCCTTCAAAAGCGCCCACCACCAGGCTCGCACCCACAACCGATTATAGCCAAAATCCTTAATTTCCGTGACAGAGAAATAATATTGAGGTACTCCAGAGAAGGAGGAGTGATTAGAAACCAAGACTCCACAATAGTCATGTATCCTGACTATACCCCTGCAGTGCAACGCGCTAGGAACTCCTTTATTCCAGTGAAGGCAAGATTGTGGACACTTAATCTTAAATATATGCTGCTCTACCCATCTCGCCTCAAAGTCCTTTATAAAGGAAAAGCAGTCTTTCTAGAATCCCCAGCGGCAGCAAATATGTGGCTCGAACACAATAATCTGGCAGATGGTGACGAGGAACTTCCAAAAACAGACAAAAGATGAACAAGAAACTAGTTCCACAAATACCGGCAACAGATCCCACACTAAAGCTCAACGTAGTCTTCTAATCTGCATTTGGGACCACAACACATAGATAGCTGCATCGGACAGGAGCACCGGAAACCACAAGCGAACACGTTAATGGCCCACCCCTACGAGATACGTGCAGGTCATATTCCTGTACAATGCCCACGCCGGAAAGCCTGGAGAGGCTCAGAAAGCTTGGGAGCCCCTGAGCGCTGCACGTTCATTGCAACTGCTGGGGGCAGTTCGCAGTTGGACAGTTCGACCTACTTATTTGTTGAAATGTCAGTTAACAAAGTTGGTAAGTCTCCGAATTGCATTGTGAAGGAGCGGGGGGAGGGAGGGGGATGTGAGTGCGTTCTTAAGGTCCGGGCAATTAAAAGAAGCCCCTCACTATGCAGTCCCAGCTTCGAGGGCCCCACCCGGGATACTACAAAGACCAAAGCGGCCACCATAGAGCGACATGGCTATGAGAATTAAAATAATGACATGGAACGTAAGGGGCCTTGGCACTTACCTCCGGAGAAACAGAATCAAGTCCTACCTACATAGGAAAGGGGTAATGATAGCACTATTGCAGGAGACACACTGCACGAAGGAGTCTAGGGCCAAACTCCAGGAACATTGGGGCGGGCAGGGATTTGGAACTGCCTACTCTAAGTATGTGAGAGGTGTATACACATGGATCCACCCCTAACTCCCATTTCAGCTAACCAAATCCATAAGTGACCCAGAGGGTAGATTTGTGATACTATGGGGGTACATTGAACAACAAGAAGTGTGTGTAGGGAAGGGAATAGTTTCTTAACTCTAACTCCATTTCTCCAGCATTGGTATCTTTCATGGATTCACATGCTTCGATCTAGAATGGGACGCCATTTTCCCTTGGGTTTCTTGACCACGAAGTAACGGGAGTACACTCCCTTTCCCCTTTCTGCCACCGGGACCAGTTCTATAGCCCCTTTCTGCAGCATAAGCGCCACTTCCTGCACCAGTAACTGAAGATGGGATTGTGGCGAGAACAGTGGTGGAATGTGTGGCGGCTTGCCCTTGAACTGTAGGGAGTGACCCAGATGTATCGTGTCCAAAACCCATTGGTCCGTCGTTATGCGTTCCCACTCGTCGACGCGACGAGACACTCTGCCACCCAGGACGTCTTGAAACTTGTAATTGCTGGGTTTTTGCCTGTCGATCCTTCGCAGAAGATGAGTAGGAGCCTCTCCTTCTTGAGGACTGATAATCTATGCCTCTACGAGTAGCTTGGGCTGCTCGTCTGTAGCCTTGGGAAGAGTAGGAGGGTCTACTGAAACCTCGGTCTCTAGGTGATCCAAACCGGGAGTTTCCCGATGCTCCTCTGAAAGGACGAAAGAAACGAAAATTTCTAAGCATGTGAATCCATGAAAGATCCAATGTTGGAGAACTCCTACTTACCTAATACTAACATTCCAACCCATCTGGACTCAATGTATGCCAAACTCACGCAACATAGAAATGGTTTATTCATATGGGGGGGAGATTTCAATTGTCTGCATGACCCAGATCTGGATAGATCCCTCCCTCTACCTAAGGGCCCCTCAGCGGCCGCGATTGCACTGAATTCCATGACACAAAGATTAGACCTAGCTGACGTGTGGAGAGAGTTACACCCCCGGACACGCAACTACTCTTACTATTCGTCCCCCTATGATCTTTACACACGACTAGACTATGTCTTTGTAGGTAGGGAACACCTGCCCCAAATGGAAGAAGCGAGATACCTGGGGAGAACGATCTCTGATCACTCCCCGTTGGTAGTGGAATGGAACCACGCTGGCCCCAGCCCCCTATTCCCATGTGCCGAATGCCGGTGGAAGCTTTGAGAGATCAAGCTTTCAAGGATGAGTTACAAGACTCAATAGATGACTACATAGAACTAAATACAGGTAGTGTGGACCATGTGAGCACTATATGGGAGGCCCTGAAGATGGTGGTGCGGGGAGAAGTCATAGCAAAAGCCGGTGGCATAAGAAAACAGTTGCGAGAAGAACTAAAGAGAGGGGAACAAGAGATTGAGAGGCTTGACACTAGTCCATTAGGCGAACAAAAACAGGAAGACAAACTCAGAACCCTCAAAGACGAATGCACAAAGGCCTGGGATAGACTGGCCAAGTTTGATTATGCCACTAAAACCAACAGGGCGCATATGGAAGCAGACAGACCTAGTAGACTGTTAGCTTGGCTCTGTAGGAGGGAACAACCAAGACACACAATCACTACATTGCAGGATAAGAAAGGCAACATACACCAAACCCAACAAAGCATAAATTATATCTTCAGTGATTATTATGCACATCTGTACTCCCACAGTGCTAGTATACCCCCAGACCAGATAACAGACACCCTTGAGGAAATAGGATTACCCAAGCTGTCCCCCGCGCAAACCGAATGCCTAGACGCTGACATCACGATAGAGGATGTAGCTGAAGCTATTAAGTCACAAGCTACGTGCAAGGCCCTGGGTAGTGATGGGCTACCCCCAGAGTTCTACAAGACGTATGGCCCCTGCCTGATACCAATCTTACATGAGGTCTTTCAAGAATCATTCAAACGTGGAGTTCTGCCTAAAACCATGAGAGAGACTCTGGTGATCCCAGTCCTTAAACCAAACAAACCACCCGAACTAAGTGCCTCGTACCGTCCCCTGGCCATGCTTAACTATGATGTTAAACTACTGGCCACCATATTGGCCAAAAGATTGTTCAGATTTATAGGAGACATTATTCACCCGGACCAGTGTGGGTTTGTACCAGGCCGCAACACAACCATGAATCTGCGCAGACTGCAGCACATTATCAAACAGACACAAGCACAGAACCCTACGCCTTGCTATCACTAGATGCCATTAAGGCGTTCAATTCTATATATTGGGAATGGTTGCTGATGGTCCTAAAGGAATTTGGATTTGGCCCAGGGTTTATTAGGTGGATTAAAATACTCTACACTGAGCCAACGGCCCGGGTAAAAACGGGGAAATATGTGTAAGATGCGTGGGACATTTGCAGGGGTACTAGGCAGGGATGCCCACTGTCTCCCATGCTTTACATCCTCGGGTTAGAACCCATTGCTATCTATTTTAGGAAACAATTTTTCGATGCAGGGATAAGGCTGGGAGGGACAGATCACATCATCTCACTCTATGCGGATGACGTCTTGCTGTACGTTAGAGACCCGCACCTTAATATCCCAACAATGTTAGAGGTCCTTGACAATTTCTCCAAGGTCTCCGGTATACAATTCAGCAGAGCAAATTCTGGCTGGTTTCCACTTTCAGGACTCAAGAACAGAGGAGCGGAGGGGCTTCCGGTGCTGGGAATATAATGGCAGACCACCATGTTCCGTTACCTCGGAATTCAAGTAATGCACACACCGGAACTGATGCACGAACACAACACTAAAGCGGTGATACCCGCATTGCGCAAATCGATAGGTTTTTTGGCGAAACTCCCCCTATCAGTAATGGAAAGAGCCTCTGTGGTCAAAATTATTGTTCTTCCCTGGTTCCTGTACAAATTCCAAAACGTGCACTACTATATCAAAAACTCATTCTTCCGCTTACTTGAGATGATTGTCCGCGAATTCCTCTGGGGGCAGGACAGACACAAAGTAGCGCACTCGACCCTAGTATTACCATATTCACAAGGGGAATTCAACTTACGAATCTCGAAAAGTACTATTTGGCTGCCCAACTTAGCTTTGTCTCCAAATGGTTGGCCGACGAACCTACATCCGAGACCTCCTTACTGCAATCCATGATCTCTCCAGTGCAACTAAAGGAACTTATCTGGGCGCCACAACACCTACTGGGAGACATACCTTTTATAGCTACTTTGGGAAGGCAAGTTTGGCAAAGAGGGAAGTCAATAAACCACCTTAAGCACCCATACTCTCTGGAAATACCTATGATCCAGGACATGTGCAAAACTGCCGCAGACCTGCTGCACCTCAGACGCTGGGAGAAAAACAGTGTATACACTTGGGGGGACCTATATGATGAGGGCTCCTTCAGGGAGTTTGAATCATTGCAAAGGAAGGACGGCATACACACGGGCCAATTTCGCTGGTACCGTAGGATACGAGAAACAGCTAAGAAAAAATGGGACACTTGGCCTGAGGAACCAGAGTCGGACCCCCTCACGACTCTACTATACAACCTAGGAGAGGGACAGAAAGCGGTCTCCCAAATATATAGACTACTCAGCGACACTCCCAACCCAAAAAATGAGACAATGAAAAAGAAATGGGAGACAGATTTGGGACGGGAATTGTCAGAAGGCGAATGGAATAGAGCGTTGACACATCCTAAAACTGTGTCTAGAAACCATAGATTTCGGCTCATACAATTAAACATGCTTTACCGAACGTATTTGATCCCCTGTAGACTAGCCACAATCAACAAACAAACGAGTCCCAATTGCCCATGGTGTAAGGCGGACAAAGCAGACCTACTTCATATGTTCTGGGAATGCCACAAAGTGCAAACCATCTGGAGGAAAATAAAACAGACACTTGAGAAAGCAGGCACCTCCAACTATGAGTGGTTCCCTGAGGAGTGCCTCTTGGGAACATACCCCAGACCAGCTAAACTCAAACACAGGGTGAAACTCATGTACCTAACGAGCACATTAGCCAAACGGCACATTGCCATGTCTTGGAAAAAAACGGCAGGTCCAAACTACAACGCCTGGCGCGATGAACTAGAAAGATGGATTAACGCAGAAACAAAGGCATGGGAAGACAGTGTTACTAGGTCAACTGATGAATCAAGTACAACCCTGGAGGCATGGAAAGAAATAACCAAAAACCTACTTTACCCCTCGGACGATAAACCCCCATGAATGAACATTGCTTAGACCATACTGTATCCAGCAAACACGACACCCACTGGGGAGAAACACGTAACTTTGAAGTAGTCCCCGGACCTTGAGACCCCCCCCCCCCCTTTGGACAAAAACCCCACCTCGCTCCTCAACAAGAGACTGAGTTAAGTCATAGTGACTAGGAGACAGTTAAATGTTGTTAAGTTACTGTTAGAAAAGTAAAAACGTTACTGTTTATTATGTAATATTGCTAATTCTGCTTCTAAAGACACATTCCTTTTGATATGTGTGGGTGTATGATAACAAATGCCAATAAACAAATTTGAAAATAAAAGTAGTGCTTGGTGAAGGTATGTAAGGATGACCAAGTGGCTGCTCGGCATGTATCCCTAACAGGAACCCCTCTCTGGAGGGCTGTAGAGGCTGAAACCCCTCTGGTTGAGGTTTGCAGCACAAGGCTTGCAGTTCACTAACCCTCCTGGCAGATGTGATTGCAAACAAGAAAGCTGTCTGAAGGGATAACAGGCTCAAACAGAGCTGCCATCAAGTAGGTCAACACCAGATTAAGGTCCCAATCTGGGACAACAAATGGGGTTGGCGGAAACTTGTTGAGAAGGCCCTTCAGGAACTGGGCCATGACTAGAATAGTAAAAAAGGAACCTTGGTCTGTTGACCTCTTGAACACAGATAGGGCCGCCAAATATCCTTGACTGTGGCAACCTGAAGGCCTGAAGAGGCCAGTGACACAAGGAACTCCACTTGCACACGTGCAGAGATCTTGTAGAAGGTCTGCGTGCAGCCAGCAACACCTCAAGTACCTCCTCTGAGAGGTCCCATTCATCATACCTCATCCTCTCAAGAGCCACGCATGTAGGTTGAGGGAATCCAGGGTCGGGTGGAGCTTGCAACCCTTCAACTGAGTTAGGCGATCCAGACGCTGAGGCAACCAGTGAGGTAGACAGATGGTCAGATCCAGGAGATCAAAGTACCACATTCTCCTCGCCCAATCCAAGAACCCAAGGGATGACGGGAATCAGGGGGAAGGCGAAGTGGAGAGAGAAGATCCAATCCACTAGAAACGCGTCCCCCAGTGAACCGTTCACTGGGAATTCTCTCAAGCAAAACTATTTGCACTGCCTGATGGACTCTGTGGCGAACAGATCCACTCCCAAAAGTGCCCCAGAGAGCAAAGACCTCCTTGAGGGCTGCTTCCTGACACACTTCCCACTCAAGTGAGATTGTGCTCAGCCTGCTCAGAGCATCCGCCAAGGTGTTCTTTGCCCCCGCCAGATCAACTGCAGAGACCGAGATATGGTTCTCTCAGAACCAGAACCACAGCTGAATTGCCTCTGTGCAGAGTGGGTGGTAATGCAGACCACCTTGCGTGTTGAGGTAGTACATGGCCACTGTGTTGTCCGCCAGGACGAGGACATGCTTCCCTCTGATAGACTGGGTAAAAGCCCTCAAGGCTAACCTGATGGCCCGAAACTCCAGCCTGTTGATATGCCACCTGGCTTCTGATGGAGACCAGAGGCCGCTCACCGGCGAATCCTCGCAGTGGATGACCCAACCCTTCAGGGACACATCCATGACCATTCAGGCCTGGGGCCAGGGAGGCCAGAAGGGTTCCCCCGCCAATAGATTATGTGTGTGTTCCACCAGCCGAGTTCACAGACTACCTGGCTGGAGACTGAAGGGCAATCTGTGAGCGCTCCCAGAAACTGAGAACACTGGTCCCTCAGGAGCCACTGCAGGGATCTCATACACAGCCTGTCCTCTGGCACTAGAAAAATACAGGAAGCCATGAGACTCAAGCGGCGGTGGAAGGAAACCGCTGAAAGGGTGGTGTGGTCATAAAACAAATGCATCATCTGGGCTATGTTGCTGACTCTCTCCTCGGGAGGAAACGCCTTCCCTAACCGGGTGTCTAGAATTGCTCCAATGAACTGGTGTCAAATGGGACTTCAAGTTGAGGGAGAAGCCCAGCCTGTGCAGTAGTAGGCAGGTGTCTTCCAGATGAGACCAGACTTGCCCCGCCAACTTCCCTCGGATCAATACATGGACTCTGGATCTCCTGAGGTGAGCCGCAACTACCGCCATGAGCTTGGTGAAAACCCTTGGTGTGGAGGTCAACCCAAAGGGAAGAACTTTGAACTAATAGTGCTTGCCCCTATGAGGAACCTTTAGATCTTCCTGTGCTTTTGGTGTATCGGCACATGGAAATAATCGTCCTGTAGGTCTATTGACACTAGCCAGTCCTGGAGTTCGAGAGCATGGAGAATCTCTCTCAACGTCACCATCCTAAATTTGTCCTTTCTCAGGAACTTGTTCAAGGCCCTGTGGTCCAGGATGGGACTGAGACCTCCTCCCTTCTTGGGCACCAGAAAATACCGGTAATACCAACCCGACCCTCTCTGACCGGGAGGTACCTCTTCCACGGCACCCTTCAATAACAGGGCTCTCAGTTCTTCCTGGAGCTCCTGTCCCGGTTGGATTGGGGGAGTTGGAGGTCTGTCTGGAGGCCTCTTTAGAAAAGGCAAACAATAACCTCACTGAATCAACTGCAGCTCCCAGGCATCAGAAGTTATTTCCTGCCACTGGGCCAAATGCCCTGCCAACCGTCCACCAACTGGTGCATCGTGGGAGGGGAAAATCAAAGTGACTTAGAGGGCGTGGGTGTCCCTGCCGCTGTTGCTGCTTGCTGGCCAACAGAGGCCCCTCTGGCCCATCTGGGACACGAGAAGAGCCTCTGCCCTTGCCGGCTTGCAGGAGTTGCGCCTTACTGTCATAAAGTACATAACGTCTATAGCCTCTGCCCCTGCAGGTGAAGCTGAAGGCAGGTTTGTCCGGCTGCACCACTAGGCCTAATGTTTTAGCAGTCAACTTGGATTCCTTAAATTTCTCTACGGATTTGTCTGCTTTCTGACCGAAAAGCATGTCACCTTCAAAGGGCATGCCCAGCAGCCTGTTTTGAAATTAGTGGGATAAACCAGAAGTTTTTAGATAAGCTCGGCATCTCATCACTACCGCTGAACCCATTGCTCTGCCAATGCAGTCCGCTACATCCAGGCCCGTTTCCAATGACTGCTTGGCTACCTCCTTCCCATCATCTACCAGCTGTAAAAAAAAAAACACCCCGCATGGCACCCTTAGGGACGTATTTAGCAGCATGTTCCACAGCCTTCCATAAGCTAAAGGAGTACTTGGCAAAAAATCCATATGTATGCTATGTTAGTGGCTTTGAGTGCCATGCTGCCAGAGGTGAACACCTTTCTGGCCAATGCGTCTGATTTCTTTATCTCTGTGTCTATAGGAAGATTGGAAGTGGATGCCGCAGGTCTGGTGGAAATTGTGACAGCCTGTATAACCAACGCTTCCAGGGAAGGGTGAGGAAAGAAGGGTCTCCTCTTGCCGGCCTATACTTCCCTTCCTCTTGCCGGCCTATACCTCCCTGTAAAATTGGCATTCACAGGGGGAATAGTACAAGGATGCTACCATAAGGAGGCTGAAGGGTCCGCAATGGCTGGGTTGAATGGCATGTTATGCTCAACTGTGGGACCCTCCAAAAATGTCAGTGAGCTCGTACCCCTGAAGAGGTGATATGGAAGCCATCAACCCAAGGGTGTCAACAACCCTGTGAAAGAGATCCCTGAACTTGATATTAGCATGGGTATAGGGCTGGTTCAGGTCTGTGAAAGTATCCAGACCACTGGTGTCTTGTAGCCCCTGCGCTAGCACCAATAAATCTGCCTGGTCATCAACAAAATCGAAGACGCCGGCTCCCATGTAAACAGGATATGGATTGCATCGAGTCGAAGAAACCCGATCTCGACAGCTGCACAAATGAACTGTTGCCAACTGTCGGTGCCGAGGGCTTGAGAATGGGTTTAGAAGCTGAAGCTTTCGATGCCGAAGGTTCTTTTCGGCGCAGAGGGATGCAGGCATAGGTGTCATTAGCCTTGGCCCTGCGGCCCTCTGGCGACTTATGCCTGGTAGGCATGACGCCTGAAGGCGTCGTGGGGGTCGGTTACCAACATTTTGGCCTCACAATTTTGCTGAGAAAATATACAACTAGGTACAACAAAACAGCTGTGTTCCCGAAGCAGCGTGCAAGAGTGCTGAAACAAGGAACTGAAGCATGGGGCATAGTGATGTGCTATATATACAATGCCTGCTGTCACTTCCGGAGGCGATGATCGAGAGCCAGACAAGACGGATCGAAGGCTGAGTCAGGTCCACTACACCCTGAACAGCAGAGCAGGATGATGGATTTCTATCATGATGAGGAATCTGCAGGAGAAGAATCCATAGAAAGATCATTACGATGAGTAATTTCTCCTTCTCCTCTATGAAGGGTGCAGTAGCTAAGACCCTCCTGAGTGGAAGAAATTCCAAATGATATTATATGTATTTGACCCATGTTCGTTCTCAGTAGAGTGGCTCCCACACTCCTTTGTAAGATTTGTAATATAACAGCAATAATCCTGGCAAAGATCATTTCTGGAATCAATATCCCCAAAGTATCATCTTTTTTGCAATTGCACAAAAATCTAGCACAAGTGCAACATTAAAAATCCATCAGTTTCAGAAGTAAAAATAGGTTAGCTCAACTCAGAAGGACCAAATCTCACGTGAAAAGATGCAAGCTTTGCTAAAAACGGGCAGTATAATATTAAAATAGCCTTATTTGCAGTAATTTTGCTGATATCTCCAGGTTACACGAGGTACGAGAGTGGCATTTTAGATTTTTCCAAAAATTAAAGCACATTGTCAATATTATTTGATTTAAAAAGAGGTGAAAGCCATTTCCTTTGAAGATTCCTCAGACATGGACAAAAACACATGAAATGGATTTCATCCTGCTTTGCACTACCACGCATGGGACAGTTAGTAATTGCCTCAGCCAACCATTTGTTTGTAAATTGGTTTAAATGGAGAGTTCCCAAGTGCAGTTTTATATACAGCGATCTCTCCATTGGTCTAGTAATCCAGGTAAAGTATTGTTCTAAGCCAAGGGTATGTTTGTTACACAGGTATGTGTGGAAAAGGCTTTTTTATTCATTACTGCGCAACGAATCCAGCAATGCCCAGTCCCAATAAACAGCTTTTAATGTCTGCAGGTTACTTTGAGCCAGATTTCTGGTGTAAACCAGAAAAGACTTAGCTCAATCTTCAATAATACAGACTTCACAAGCCCAGGGATTGGAATGATTGTTAGCTAAGACAACCTTCATTTCCCTCGTATAGGACTCCAGCTCCGGGTGCATCCATAGCTGAATCTAGTACAAGACCTGCGTTAATCAGGCATGATTAGCAATACATGCCTGTCCCAACTCCAAGTTGACAGCCACAATCAAGATGCCAGTTGGTAAACCCAAAAGTATATTAAAGAATATATTTTTAGCTGGCCCCAAGTGTGGCGGTTCCATAGCGCCCTCAGAGTTCAGCGGCATGCAATGTAGCTAAGAGGGCTTGAGCCCTCGAAACTTCCATAGTAGCTTCAATTTCTTTTAAAAAATGTATTGGGTATTTATAACGCACCTATACACAAGTGTTTCAATGGCAGTATTACCAAATTTTGGGGAGAAACCTAGGAGAGCACAAGCACGTCTGTTCATGGTTAAGTTATTTTTTGGGAGCTATGACTTCCAAGACCCAGTATTATTAAAAAAGACCCCAAGTAGTCATAAAATTCTACATCTTCAATCATAACACCATCTAGTCCAATATCTAGAGGTGAAACTAGTTTCTTAAAATGTATAATTAATAGTTTTCACTACATAATGAAGCAAATTAATTAAGGTTGTTTTAAGGCCTTGAGAGGATGCAGACAGTAAAACTGCATCATCTGTAAATAAAAGGATGATAATGTGTTTGTTTCCGATTAAAGGGGCATTAGTGTTTGTTCCTAAAAGAGATCTAGCAATGCCATCAATAAAAGGGGTGAATAACTAAGGGGCCATTACGCACCCATGTCTCACCTTTTTTGTGACAGGGAATGTTTCTGTTAGTTCATCCTGGTCCCAATCTAGAAGAATTAAGGGTGCATAGTGACTTAATGCAGGTGACTAGCTAGTCCTGAGTCATAGAATGTGCGCCACAAAAGATACTGTTTGACATTGTCAAACGTGGATTTTAAATCAATAAATACCATATAAAGGGGTATAGTGTTTTGGGAAACCTACTTTTGGGCGAGCAGGGCTAATCGAAAGGCTTGTTCAACCATTCCCATACCTGTACAGAAACCTACTTTTGTGTGATGAAGACGTTTAAGATCATCAACGTGCAGAAGAAGCAGATTAGCAAGGATCCCACACAATTTAACACTGAAATAGGCCTTTAATTTGATGGGTCGTTGCTGTGCCCTTTTTTATAAAATGGGACTATCGCGGTGGACCACCATGAATTTGGTAGTTTATAAAAATGTATTCACCAAGTTAACATTTTTTAATAAGATCTGAAAGGAACAATCTGCTTTAAAGAGGTCAACAGAAATGGTATACGGCCCTGGCGCCTTATCATTCTTTTGTGCATTAAGATCTACGAACACCTCTCCGGAAAAATATAACAAAGGGGGTTCACTGACAGTACTCTGACCCTATAGAACAGCTGATGTAGGGATGCCTGCTAGGTCTGACTCGTACAGTTGCCTAAAATGATCATGCCATACAGAGGCAGGGATAGTAATGATGGAACTTAAGATCTATGTTTGAATCACCATATTTGACAATCTTCCAAAACCTATTTGGTCATGTTCTTTGGTAGATTTCTTTAAACATTCCCATCTGTTTTCAATTTCTGCCTCTTTTTATCCCTTGATTATGGTCTTTTGTGAATCCTCATTTGCTTTACCACAGTCCCTTTGTCACCGCTGTCGGATTTGATAGCTGCAAATAGATTACTCTTAGTAGATCTAAAATCCTTATCAAACCAGGTATGGCATTTTCTTCTTATCGGGCCCGTAGACTGAATCATAGGTCACATAAAATAGAGACGTATAATGCATACAAGTTCTTCATAGAATCAGAGTTCATATGGCTCACAAATATATAAAATTCACTGCCCCAACAATCTCACTCCTCAACTGTTCATTAGTACCCAGGGCGATGGCAGCAACCAATCAGATTGCTCGAAACGTGAGCTGAAACTACTGATATAAGCCTGTGCTTCTGAGCAGCCTAATGGCTGCTTGCTCCGCCCCGCCATCCAGCTCCGTGGCGGCCATCTTGCTAATGTATTTTGTTTGAATTTATTTTACATTTATTTATTGGGTATTTATAATGCGCCTATACACAAATGTTTCAAGGCGTATCAAGACAAGAGTGTGGGGAACAGCGAGGACAAAAACGATCCTACTAGGCCTTGTGACATTCAGACCGTGCAAGTGCAGTAAAGAGAAGTGCAAGGGGGGAGAGGGTTGGTGTGCTGGTTAGGGTAGAGGGGCCCGTGAGAAAGCGAGTGCCAGGGGAGGCCAGGTTGACAGAGCAGGGGAGGGAAGGTCTACAAGCTAAGTGCGAGGAAGGGGGTTGGAAGGGCTACAAGGGTCAGGCCAACCAGGCTAGTGCGGGGAAAGGGACCTGGAAGGGAAAGTGCAGGTGAAGAGGGCAGTCCAAGGGAAACCAAGTGCAAGGGTAAACTGGAATTAGGGAGGCCTGGTGCCCTGGATGATTCTGAGGGAACCAGGTAGCCAGTTAAGAGGCAGATGGGGACATTAGCAGGGGAGAAGGAAGAAGACAAACGGAAGGTCTTGAGAAACTTCCGGAACTTAAGGAGATCCTGCTCAAGTGTGAGAGGGGCAGGGAGGCCATTCCAGAGGGAGGCCACAGCAGAGGAGAGAGATCTACCCCCCACTCCGTGCTTTGAAAAGCGCTGGATCTGCAGAGTTAAGAGCTAGATGACCGAAGGGCTCGAGCAGGGTGGTATTTAGGGAGAAAGAGTTGGAGGTAGAGGGGTCTCTGGCCCCAGAAAGCCTTGTGGATGATGCAGAGGGTCTTGTACTTGATACTCCCGGGAGCCGGGAGCCAGTGGAGAGATTTTAAGGCTGGAGAGATGCAGTCACTGGGCTTGAGGCCAAGGTTAAGTCTTGCAGTCCTGTTCTGGATTAGTTGAAGGGGGCAAAGGGAGGAGTTAGGCAGATTGAGGAAGAGGCTGTTGCAGTAGTCCAGCCTGGAGAGGACCAGTGCTTTGGAGACATTTTCTGGAGGAAGTTGAGGAAAGCCAGAATATCTCTGAGGAGGTGTAGCTGAAAGTGAGCCTTCTTGGCAAGGTCCTGATGTGCAGTGAGAAGGAGAGAGAGGAGTCGAAGATGACACCAAGGTTTTTGGCCTCTCAAGAGGGTGAAGGGAGGGGGCCCATTGAGGGAGGACAGGGTGTGGGAGGGAAAGAGAGAGCAGGGGCCCCAATGAGAAGCATATTTGTCTTAAGGCACAGATTGTTAGCAGTGCACCATGCCTGACTAGCAGACAGGCAGTCAGGAATGAGAGAGAAGGAGGGAAGCTTGAAGGAGAGCTGCGTGCCATCCTCATAACACTGGAAGTTAGGAGAGAATTTGGAGATCAAATTGGCTAAACGGGCCAGGTAGATGTTTAACAGCCAAGGCAAGAATAGAGAGCCCTGAGGGACACCGCAGGTACAGAGTGAGATGGTGGAGAGAAAAGGGCCCAGTTGAACCTGGGAAGCTCGGTCCGAGAGTAAGGTCAACCAGTCCAGAGCAAGGCCCATGATGCCAAGGGTATCACAGAGCTGATTTATCAGGGTGGCATGATTGACCATATCAAAGGCAGAGGAAAGTTCAAGAAGGATGAGAACCGAAGGAGAGTTGGAATCGAGATAAGAGAGCAAGTCTTCAAGTGTGTTCAGGAGTGCAGTTTCCGTGCCTCTGGCAGCTCTGAAGTCAGAGTGGTGGTCGTGCAGACAACCAACAGCTTCAGTGTGTTGGATAAGCTGGGAGATGGCCAGCTTCTCCAAGAGTTTTCCCAGGAAGGGGTTAATGGCGATAGGGCGGTAGTTTGCCGGACAGGAAGGGTCGGCAGAAGGCTTTTTGAGGAGAGGGCGCACACGGTGGTGCTTGATAAGTGAGGGGAAGGATCCAGCAGCAAAGGAGCGATTGCAGAAATCAGTGAAAGCTTGAGCAAGAGAGACAATGTTGTCCTTGATAGTTCTGGGGGAGCAGGGGAGCACAAGTTTGGATGAGACTTTCATAAAGCGTACTTGTCTAGAAACATCGTCAAGTATAATGAGAGAAAAAGAGGAGTGTAGGAGGGGGGCCAAGAGAGGCCTGAGAGCGGGTGAGGGAGAAGGGTAAGGGGTAGAGCAGAGTAAGGACAATATGTCCTGAGTGTTAGAAATGAAGTGGGAAGGCAGAGGAGAAGTGGAGACTGCCGTAGGGTTGGCGAGTTCCTTGCAGATTTTGAAAATTTCAGCCATGTTGTTAGTGGCCGCAGAGATGCGGGCTTGGATATAGGCCCTCTTCTTCGAGCAGATGGAGTCTGTATTGCCTTCGGAGCAGGCGGCAGGCCAGTTTGTCAGAGGATGTGCCGGAAGCATGCCACATCCGCCCAGCTGCTCTGCACTTGTGTTTCAGAGCGGCCTGGTCGCAGTCGTATCAAGAGTTACACTTGGAGGCAGGCTTCATGCGGATCCTCATGCCGGGGCAAGGATGTCTACAGTGTTGGAGATGGAGAGTTGAAGGTAAGTAAGGGCAGTGTCGGAGTGAGAGCCAGTGGCAGGAGGAGAAAATACAGGAAAAAGTACAGCAACTGACACTCGCTTCATAGGTCGAATGATGGAGAAGGAGGCTGGCAGTGCAGTCAGGGGTTTATCCGGGGGACCCAGGAGGTCCAGGTGAGAGGACAGGAGACCATGATCAGACCAGGAGAGAGGAGTAATGAGAAGGGTGGAGATGGGGATGTCTGAAGAGATGAGAGCATCCAAGGTGTGTCCGGCTGAGTGCAACAGACCGGAGGGAACAATGGTGAGGGAAACAGAGTTACAGAGGTTGCATGAGAGCCCTGAGACCGCATCAGAGGAGTTGAGGTGAATATTGAAGCCTCCGAGGAGGAGGAGGAGCTTGGAGGAGGAGGCCAGGAGAGAAGAGGAGAGGTCAGCCAATTCTGAAAGAAAATGGGAAACCTGGCAAGGGGATCTGTAGATAGTGGCCAGAGTCAGAGAGGCCAAGAGAGACACCAAGCCTGCAGAGAAGGCATTTGAAAGGGGAGTAGGCCTAAGTGGGTTTGATAGTAGCAGAGACCCAATCAGGGAAGATCAGGACAACTCTGCCCCGGGCCGGTTTGGCATGGGCTTAGAGAGGATCTTGTACCCCCCAGGTAGTAGAGTAAAAGCTTGTAACAGAGCTGCAGGGAACCACGTCTCGTGAGAGCAGGACGTCAAGGTCAAAGTCTACAAGGAAGTGGTAAATGTCAAAGGAGTGTTTAATGACAGAGTAAGAGTTGAGGTTAGCTAAGTGGAGCAGGTTGCCACTTTTGAAGGTCTTCTGCGGACGGAGGGGTACAGGAGTGTGGTACACCCGTTGGAGGTGGCAGAAGGGACAGAGGGGTGGCAGAAAGAGGAGTGGCAAGAGAGGGGATGAAGTTGATGAGACAGAAGATGTCTATCGAGAAGGAGGAAGTTGGGCTGAGAGTCCTTGACCATGACAATGCCATTTAGGTAGACATTAATGATGACCCTGAAGGACAGGAAGAACGCCACAAGTACCTCCCAACGGGTGCCACCATTAATGGGAGAGGAAGAGAAAGTGGAGAACACAGAGATCATAAGGGGAATCCAAAGTTCTGGAGAAGGAACGACAAAGAGGATGACGGTGAAAGTCTGTCTGGAGGTAGCGTTGACATAGGTGTCAGCGATGGGCAGGCTTGGATTGGAGACCAGGAGGTCCTTCTTGAATTTTTTTCTTCCAGACTTCGTCAGAAGGGTAGGATAAGTGATAGAATAGCAATTAGAGAAGATAGGGGAGTTTGAGAGCACCATTGAGTGAGAGTGCACAGAGAAGGAAGGGGGGGAGAGAGAGAGAGAGAGAGAGAGAGAGAGAGAGAGAGAGAGAGAGAGAGAGAGAGAGAGAGAGAGAGAAACTGTTGAGCACGATACCAACTACAACCAACAGCAATGAAACAATCTAGAGTCAAATATCCAGGAAGGGAAAAAGGCCTAGGATACATCCAATAACAGAAAGCACGACACCTAGAAGCGAGTTATCAGGACAGAGGGAAGAACATAGAGGGACAGAGGGAAAAGTGCCTAGTTTTTAAACCAAGCAGCAAATGCAAGAGCACAGAGATTCAATTTTCCCTGAAAAGAGGGAAAAGCTTACTTTTTTTAAACACAGCAGTGAGTGCAAGAACACCCAGATTTGACTTTCCTAGAAAAGAGGGGAAAAGCCTCATTTTGAAACACAGCATCAAATCAAAAACACACAGATTTGACTTTCCTAGAAGGGGGAAAGCAGACAGGTTAATTATGAAAAATCACCAAATCCAGATGAGGATAACATACAACTGCCAAGCGTAGCAGACTGCATAATTAGATACTAGAATTAATAAGAGAGGAGGGACAGTTAAATAGGGAGAAGTAATGGTTGTTCCCCCTTGACTATATCTTTCTTACCTTGTCAGTCGGTGCTGGTTGACGGCTGAGCTGAATGCACCCCCCGTGATCACCAGTGAACACCATCTGGAGCTGCAACTGTAGGAGCTGGCCTTTGCCTCAGGCCCTTCGCCAGAGGGGGCGGCACAGGCAGTGGGGCGCCCTGAGGGAATCACTAAGTAGGCCAAGGTCCCCAATCAGGGGAGGGGGGCAAGACAACGGGGAGTGACCCGCACACAAGCAAGAGGAGCTGGGAATCAAACCTAGTGCACAGTGCTCACAATGCATGGAGGATTCACCAACAATGAAAACACACTAATACAGCCACAGAATGTTAAAAATGGAGCCTCACCTCAGCGCTAATGATGTCAAGTGGCGGCAGCAAGGAGAGGAGCTCAGGACAAGGTCATCGTTTGAGCTGAAAAGCAGTTAGCCAGTGGGGGCAGGGGGTGGGACAACAGGGACAGAGACACACACAAGGAGGAGGAACTGGGAATCAAACGGAGCGCATAGCGCTCACAATGCACGGCGGATTCACCAACAATGAAAACACACTAATACCGCCACAGAATGTTAAAAATGGTGCCTCACCTCAGCACCAATGATGTAAAGTGGCGGTGGCGAGGAGATGAGCGCATAATTAATTTATTTTATTGCAGATAACTAAGATGTTTCAAGGAAGCGCCACAAGACAAAAAAGGGAGTGGGAACAAGGGAGAAGGAACAAGTTACTTACCTGTAACTGTTGTTCTCCAGCATGGGTCTGGCATGGATTCACATGCTCATGAATATTCCCCGTCGTCAGGCTGGGAATCCTCGGAAAAGAAAAAATCAGTATCAGTTTTGTTTCTGATCTGTCTTTCTTACTAGTAACCAATCACTGGTCTCTGGGTCATACTGCCCCCAGCCAATGACAGCCTCTCCCTAAGCCCCGCCCCTGGCAGCCATCCTCAGATTTGGTAGCACGTAAAGTGGCAGTATGACCAAGTGAAGAGCCGCAGAAGGGTAGTAGGGAGGGTTCGCATGTGAATCCATGCCAGACCCATGCTCATGAATATAAGAATACATAGCAGTACACACATGCACAACCACGGGAGGTGGCAAGGCTCAACATTAAGCATTACATAAACTCAACATTAAGCAACTCTTACCTCCTCACCAGGCCCACCTTCAGGCGAACAGGTTGCGCAGCACTGCTTGGCCGACTCTGGACTCCTCCCTGGAATCCCGGTCGACGCAAACCTCCACGTAGCAGCACTGCAGATGTCCAGCAGGGGCACAGCAGACAAGAACGCCGTAGTAGCAGCGATCGCTCTGGTCGAATGGGCTCTCGGACGGCCAGCAACGGTCGGTTTGCCAACCGATGAAGCAATCTAGAGTGCATGATGCAGCCAGAGAGCCATCTGGAAATGGAAGCCTTCGAGAGGGCCTTCCCTTGATTCACAGGTCCAAAGTTCACAAAAAGCTGTGATGTCTTCCAAAAACTCTTTGTGCGGTCTACGTAGAACTTCAGCGCTCTAGCTACATCCAGTGAGTGCAAAGTCCTCTCGGCCGGCGACGAAGGCGACGGGAAGAAAACTGCCAACACCAAGGGCTCGTTGAGGTGGAAGTCCGACGGCACCTTGGGCATGAAGGAGGGGTGCATCCTCAGCACCACCCTCGTCTCATGGAAAGTCAAGCATGGAGGCTTGCAGGATAGGGCCTGGATCTCTCCCACTTGTCGTGCCGAGGTAATGGTCACAAGGAACGCTTTTTTCCACGACAGAAATTTCAACATGCCGAATGCAGAGGCTCGAATGGCAGCCCCATGAGCCTGGTCAGCACCACGTTGAGCTCCCACGCCGGGGCCGAAGCCTTCACCGGCGGGAACGATCGGAACAGTCCCTTCATAAATTCCTTCACCAGGCGATGATACCACAGGGAGGACCGTCCCGTAGTTCTGGTGTAACGGGAAATCGCTGCAAGATGGATCTTGATGGAAGCGTGAGCTACCCCCGCCTTGGCCAGCGACAGCAGGTACGGCAGCACTTGAGGGGCCGTAATTCGCAGAGGGTTAATTTTCTGTGCACGGCACCAGACAGAGAACCTCTTCCACTTGTGTCCGTAGCACTTTAGAGTTGAGGACGCCCTTGCCTTTGCAAGCACCTCCTTGCAGTCCGCCGGGATATCGTACCCTCCAAACTCTAGTGCTGCAGGAGCCAGGCCTGCAAGTTCAGCAACTCCGGGTCGTGTTGGAGGATGGCGCCTCCTTCTCTGGAGAAAAGATCTGCGTCCGTCGACAGTCTGACTGGGGGGGGGGCACACTGACAAGTCCAGAAGGTCCGGGAACCAGATCTGTCTCGGCAACGCCAGTGCAACGAGGATCATCCTGCACCGGGACCTCTTGAGTTGGTTGATGAGTCAGAGCAGCAACGGCAACGGAGGGAACGCATACAGGAACAGGCCGTCCCAGGGGAACGAGAGAGCATTGCCCATGCTCCTCAGCTGGGGAAACCTGCTGGCGAACCTCTGGCACTTGGAGTTCGTCGTCGTCGCAAACAGGTCGATCTGGGGTTTGCCCCATCGTTGGAAAAGTCGATCCACTTGATCCTGACGCTGCTCCCACTCGTGGCACGAGCGCAGCTCCCTGATGAGTGAGTCAGCAACAACGTTCTTTGTTCCTGCTAGATGGAAGGGCACCAGAAACATCCCCTGGGCGACTGCCCAGTGCCACAGATCCTGGGCCTCCTTGGACAGGGCTGGGGATCTGGTGCCTCCCTGCTTCCGGATTTAGAACATCGTGGTGGTGTTGTCGGTGAAGATCCTCACCACCTTGCCCTTGAGGGACGGGAGAAACAATCTGAGGGCCCAGAACACTGCTCGGAGTTCCAGGATGTTGATGTGGATGTGGAGTGACCTCTCCTCCGGGAGCCAAAGGCCTCTCGCATGCAGATCTCCGGTGTGCGCTCCCCATCCCTCCAGGGAGGCGTCCGTCGTCACCGTTTCCTGATGTACCGGGGTCTGAAAGTCCTCTTTCAGTCCTCTACTCTTGTAGAGGACGCATCCGTAGCCTGCACAGGCGCACCAGGTAGATGCATGTGGACATCATTCCGAGCAGGGACTTGATGGATCTCACCCTGGCCACTCCTGTGGCCAGCAGACGCTGCACCTTGCCCAAGATGGCCTTCGTCCTCTCCTCTGACGGCGAGGCCAATCGCGCCACTGTATCGAGCTTGGCTCCCAGAAACAGTGCGACCTACAACGGGACCAGGTAGGATTTCGAGTAGTTGATGGAGAATCCCAGATCCGTGAGAAGTGGGGCGGTCTCCGCTGTGTGTTCGACGGTGAGTTCTCTTGTCCTTGCACGGATGAGCCAATCGTCCAGGTAGGGGTAGACGTGGATCCCCCGCAGGCGCAGCTGCGCCGCCACTGGTGCGAGTCAGTTGGTAAACACCCTGGGTGCCGACTTCAGCCCGAATGGCAGGGCCTTGAATTGGTAGTGCTGCCCTTGGATTACGAATCTGAGAAACTTTCGGTGTCCTTTTGGAATGGGGATGTGGAAGTAAGCATCCTCCAAGTCCAGCGACGATAGGAAGTTGCCCTCCTCCAGCTGTCCCAGCACGTGCTGGAAGGTGACCATCCCGAACTTTTGTGCCTTGATGTATTTGTTTAACCGCCGCAGGTCCAGGATGGGGCGCCAACCGCCTGTCTTCTTTCTGACGAGGAAGTACCTTGAGTATACTCCGGAGCCCCGGAGCCTCTTCGGGACGAGCTCAATGGCACCCTTCTTGAGCATCGCCCTTACTTCTAACAGCAGTTGAGCGACGTGATTTTCCTTCCTGGCCACGGGAGGAATGCGGGTGTACTTCCTTTGAAATTCGAGAGTGTGCCCGTGGGCCAGGGCATCCAGCACCCTACGGTTGGTGGAGATGGACTCCCACACGCTGACTAACTTCGCCAGCCAGCCTCCCACCAGGGTGCTCCGGTGGGTGCCCGACGCTACGGCCGATTCAGTCCTGCATGGAGGCAGCCTTGCCGCCTTGGCTTCCTTGGCGAAGACAACGAGATCCTCCTGACTTGCCGCATCCTCTGTAGGCCTCCTGCGACAAGGAGCGGGCCACCTGGAGGTACGTTGAGAAGCCGCCGCCGGATCCCTTGGAGGTACCCTGTCTGTCTCCGGCGTTCCAAAAGGGCGGCCGTCGTTGCTGCAACACTCCCAAGGCCTGAGACATCTCCGTTTTGGTCTTGATGGCCTGAAGTGACTCATCCACTGTTTTTCCAAACAGGTTGTTCCCGTCGAAGGGCATGTCCAAAACTCTGGTTTGCACGTCCTGGCAGAAATCAGTTGCCTTGAGCCATCCCCGCTGTCAAAGGGAAACACGTTGACCAACTGGCGGAATCCGGTGTCAGCGATATCCGTGGCCACCGTTATGGCGTGGTCCGACGCCACCTCACCTTCCTGCAGGATCTCCAGGGCCTCCGACCTCTTGTCGTCCGGTAGGAAGTCCAGCAGGGGAGCGATCTTGTACCACAGCTCCCTGTCGTAGCGGACCACAATCGCTAGGGCGTTGGCCGCCTTAATTGTCGTCGCCGCAGACGAGATGACTTGTCGTCCCATGGCGTCCAGCTTCTTTCCCTCGTCGTCAGGTGGGTAGGTCGAAGTTGAGGATGACGCCCTCGCCGCCTTCTTCTTGGCCGCCGCCGAGACGACCGAATCCGGGGTCGGCTGTGCCCTAAGGCACAAAGGGATGGAATCGGGGACCCGGTACTACTTCTCGTACCGATCCCTCTTGGCAGGCGTCATGGACGGGTTCTTCAGGAGAGCAAGTCCCTCCTCCCAGATATCGTCCATCAATTGTACCGCGAGGACCGTCTTCCTCTTGGCCTTGTGCCGCTGATAGAGGAAACCTTCCTTCTTCTGTTCCTCAGGTCGGAGCTGAAAAAGCTTGGATGCCCTGGCAATCATGGCATCGAAGGAGCCAATTTCGTCGGGCGGGGAGGGCCGAGGGAGTGGGGATGGAAGGCCCATCCCGTCATCACCACCGTCGTCATCCGTCCCCGTCGTGGCCTTATCCGTTCCCGTGTCATCCCTAGGATTAGGGAAAGGAGATGAAGGCTGAGCGGGCCGCGAGGGCTGGAAAGGCGGGGGGGATGAACTCTCCTCCGCTTGTTTGGAGGTCTTCCTGACGGGCCCGGTTCTGATGGATCGTCCGTTGGGGTGAGGGGCAATCTCGTCCTTATCTCCGTGCATAAGGTTTGGATTGCCATCAAAATGGCCATTGAGTTGTCCTGAGGCTCAGGCACTGGCTGCGACGGGCGCAATGGTTACTCCTCCTCCACGGGAGTCTCGTCGGCGCCACCGTCGCTCTCTTCATCCGCCTCCTCTGGATTCCCCCACGTGGGACCGGACCTCCTCGAACCTCTTGATGAGGCCCTTCACGACTTCAACCAGCTCCTCCTCAGAGGCTGTATCCGTGATGGCCACTGCCCCCCCCTTCTTTTTCCACTGGGGTCTTCACGGGGGTCTTATCGATGGGCTGAAAAGAGGATTCCCTCCGTGGCAGCAGGGAAACTGTGGGTCCTGAGGTCGCCTCTACTGGGTTAGCCTCCACAGGCTTCGCCAGGGCCGCCACGACTCCCTCAATAGAGGCCTTCACCGGGTGAATCAAGGCCTTCACCACCTTGGGCGCGCTTGAGGCCTTCACCTAGGGGGAGGGGTCACCGCCTCGCTCCCCCTCAGCTGATCCCTTCAAGATCGACCGGGGCCTCTCCAGAAGCTTAGCCGGGTTCTCAGATTTTCTCTTCCCCGAGCCAGAGCGTTGGCACGTGGTTGATGGCGTCGGTGAAAGTGCGCCCTGCCTGGCAGCCGAGGAGCACGACCCTTCGGCACTCTCTTTGCCCGCGGACTCGCAGTGCTTTGCCTTCTGTTGGGCCCCCGTCGCCGGGGTGCCCTCACAGGACTTGGAAGACCGCTCGGACTACTTCTTCATCTCACCTGCTGGGCCCTTCTCCAGCCAGCTGGCGAGGTGGGTCCGACGATCCCTCATAGTCCGTTCCGACAGGTTCTTGCAAAACGCACAGTCCTTTTCCACGTGCGTCTTGTCTTCGTGAAGGCAGTAGAGACATCTCGAATGCTCATCCTCCTTGAAAACATTCTGTAATCCGCATCCAGGGCAGTTCCTGAACAGCTTGGATCCGGGTGTCGAGCTTCCCTTGTCCTGGGCCATGTCCACGAGGTAGTTCTCAGATCTTCTGGAATCCTCCAAGAAGCGGAACTCGACGAAAACTTCGCCCTTGAGGGGCGTAGAAAAGTCCGAAACGGGTCCCCGTTGATTGGAAGTAGAAACAGTGGAGCTTGAGGCTCGATTGCCCAAAAAAATGAGATTAAACTCCTTGAAAAAAGGCAAAACGCAGTAAAGCTCGAGAGCTATAGCACGAGCACTCCCAACACTTGAACGTGCGGTAAAAATCTGAGGATGGCTGCCAAGGGTGGGGCTTAGGGAGAGGGCAGTCATTGGCTCTGGGCAGTATGACCCAGAGACCTGTGATTGGTTACTACTAAGAAAGACAGATCAGAAACAAAACTGTACCAGTGCTAATCTGCAGGCCTGCCTGGGTCAAACAACGCAGAAAATACAATACAGGGGATATAAGACAGGAAACAGGATCCAGGTCCCTCTCCCGGCACCAGATCAAAAATGTACACCACCTTCAGGCATAAGGAACAAGTTACTTACCTGTAACTGTTGTTCTCCAGCATGGGTCTGGCATGGATTCACATGCTCATGAATATTCCCCGTCGTCAGGCTGGGAATCCTCGGTAAAGAAAAAATCAGTATCAGTTTCGTTTCTGATCTGACCTTCCTAGTAGTAACCAATCACTGATCTCTGCGTCATACTGACCACAGCCAATGACTGCCCTCTACCTAAGCCCCGCCTCTGGCAGCCATCTTCAGATTTGGTAGCACGTGAAGTGGCAGTATGACCAAGTGAAGAGCCGCAGAGGGGTAGGCAGGAGGGTTCGCATGTGAATCCATGCCAGACCCATGCTGGAGAACAACAGTTACAGGTAAGTAACTTGTTCCTTCTCCAGCATGGGGTCTGGCATGGATTCACATGCTCATGAATATAAGATTAAATAGCAGTACACACATGTACAACCACGGGGGGTGGTAAAAGGCTCAACATTAAGCAATACAAAAACTCAACATTAAGCATCTCTTACCTCCTCACCAGGCTCACCTTAAGCGAACAGGTTGTGCAGCACTGCTTGGCCGACCCTGGACTCCTCCCTGGAATCCCGATCGACGCAGCAGAATCTCGTGAAGGTGTGCGTCGACCTCCACGTAGCAGCCCTGCAGATGTGCAGCAGGGGCACACCAGATAAGAACGCCGTAGTAGCAGCGATCGCTCTGGTCGAATGGGCTCTCGGACGGCCTGGCAGCGGTCAGTTAGCCAACCGGTGACAGTGCATGATGCAGCCGGAGAGCCATCTGGAAATAGAAGACTTCTAGAGAGCCTTCCCTTTATTCACAGGTCCAAAGTTCACGAACAGCTGTGATGTCCTCCGGAAACCTTCGTGCGGTCCACGTAGAACTTCAGCGCTCTAGCCACATCCAGCGAGTCCAAGTCCTCTCGGCCGGCGACGAAGGAGACGGGAAGAAAAAAGGGAACATGAAGGGCTATTTAAGATGGAAGTCCGACGGCACCTTCGGCATAAAGGAGGGGTGCGTCCTAAGCACCACCCTCGAGGCATGGAAAGTCAAGTACGGAGCTTTGCAGGATAGGGCCTGGATCTCTCCCACTCGTCGTGCAGAGGTAATGGCCACCAGGAATGCCGTCTTCCACGAAACAAACTTCATAGGTGCGGAGTGCATCGGCTCGAATGGGGGCCCCATGAGCCTGGTCAGCACCACGTTAAGTTCCCACGCCGGGGCCGGGGCCTTCATCGGCGGGAACAACCGGAACAGTCCTTTCATAAACTCTTTTACCAGTCGATGGGACCACAGGGGCGTCCGTCCTGTGGTTCTGGTATATCTGGAGATCGCCGCCAGATGAATCTTAATGGAGGCATGGGCTAGCCCAGCCTTTGCCAGCGATAGCAGGTACGGCAGAACTTGAGGGGCCGTAATCCGTAGGGGGTTGATCTTCTGTGCTCGGCACCAGATAGAGAACCTCTTCCACTTATGACCGTAGCATTTGAGAGTCGAGGACGTCCTGGCCTTTGCAAGAACCTCTCTGCAATCGGCCGGTATATCTGTTAGGCAGAAACCTGTGCAGTTCCCTCTGGGACCACTGCAAAAGATTTAAGACTACAGGTGTTGGCAGTAAACCCACTTGGTAGCAGTCTGCACCGCACAGATTCACTGTGGTAGCTGTGGCTGAGCAGTCAGACTTCCCTCAAGAAGAGTTAGGCAGTATACAGAGGATACATAAATAGGTACAGAGGTACAATAGCACAAGCAAACACTGACCAGAGCTAGGTGTCAAAGTATAAACTTATTTATTAAAGGTACACTCATAAATTACACTAGCACATTAGAAAAGATAAGAAAGTCAAACACAGTTACTATTACTCATGTATACATCCCTAATCGTTTGTTGGACAATTCTAAGTTAACACCACTTATTTCCAACCAGAGGTGAGCGCTTAACGTTAGATGGTACTCCAACAAGTATTACCAAAAGGGAGGGAAAAGGCAGAAATAAAGAGAGCAGTTAGGTAAAACACTTTTCACATAAGGTTGGCAAAGACAGTCAATAGTGGAACAAGGGGAATTAGTTTGGGGCCCACGTTAGAGGGAGCCAGGCGAAAATGTGCCCAAGATCACACAATGTCACAAGTCTTTGCAGGTGAGTAGAAAACGGTTTTACTATGGTTCTGAAAAGTTTAGTTAGGGTGTCCCAGACCTACCCAGGTTCGAGAGCCGAGGGCTAAATCTACCCCGTACAATCGGTGGCAAGGGAGGCCGGGCGGATCACAGTACCTTTAAAAGTGGAAAGATTCCTCCAGCGGTGGTAGTCGTTCCTGGTAGTGGGTGCAAGTCGCGGCGTCGTCCCGAGGAAGAGGTGATCTCGACGGTGGGAAGACTGCAGGTCGTTGCACTACCAGGGATGAGGCCAGCCGTGGAGTTCTCCGGTCACAAAGGATTTTTACCCCTCTTTCGCGGTTGAGGTAAAAAGTGGTATCCCGGTTGCCGGGGTGCTTGGCACAGGCAAGGCGGCCACGAGATGCTTCGGGACGGCGAAAAGAAGGCAGCAACTGGTTGTCCCCACCAGTTAAGGGAAGAAGACTCTCCGGCGGGAGATCTCCTCTGTCGTCGGGAAAAGTGGTGAGACGATTCTGCAGGGCTTCACCGGTGGTATCGTCTTGGCAGGTCGGCTCGGCTTCTCCCTCTTCGGCTTCTTAGGTCCTGTGGCGACTTCTGAAGAACCAGTCCCAAAAACCCTGCTTTTATGCAGCAAACCCCCATTCATACAGCCTAGCTGTCACTCAAACATGCTAAGTGGTGAGCGGGGTGGCTCACCACTTGGGCCAATCACACTAGAGTGCGACCTGAGTTGGCAAGGCAACTCGGTCCAGGGTGCCTAAACCCCCTCCCACACCCCCTGTGGTACCCAGACAGAATGGCACCACTTTGGAGGGCCTCTGTGCAGAAGCCCGCCAAAAGTGGAACAAAGGCTCGACTCGGGTTCAGGGTTACTGAAGTGAACCTAGACGCCATTTTGGCGGCGAGTTCCGGCAAAAAATCCCAACCGGTGAATTTATATTAAATAAATAAACCGGCGGTATCTTTAACATTGCACCAAAAAGTGGTGCATCAAAAACCAATGGGAAATCCCATTGGGAAATATTCCGGTGGAATATTTCCGTGGTATCCACTGCCACCAGCCAGAACTCGGTGACGGGGGGACGGGACAGTACCCCCTCGACAACAGACCCAGGGGCAATCTAATTGCCCCTACCAGTACTTCCACAGTAAGATGGTTTGTACTGGTTAAGTTCCTAAGTTAAGACTAGTAAAGTCAATGGTAACTTTACAGACCCAGGGAGACAGTAGTCAGTCCCAGGGTGTGGAGTCTATGTTTGGGGGTCTCTAAGACACCCCTGTGCTACTGCACTGAGGGTGCTGTGTAACACACATTTCAAAAACCAATGATGGCCTATGGGGAAAATTACCCCCCCAGCCCATAAGCACATAGCAAGTCACAGAGAACACTCTCAAGTCATGTCCAAGAGTGAGGATAAAAGAGTCTCACTCTTGGCAGGAGAAAAAAATAAACCCCACAAAATCCAGCAAAGCTGCTGGGGGACTCACTGGGTTAGGAAATTCAGCCTAAACAGAGAATTATTCCTAACAATATCGTAGCCTCCAAACTCTAGCGCTGCAGGAGCCAAGCCTGCAGGTTCAGCGACGCCGGGTCGTGGTGGAAGATGGCGCCTCCTTCTCTGGAGAGAAGGTCCATGTCCGCCGACAGCTTGATGGGAGGGGACGTTGACAAGTCCAGAAGGTCCGGGAACCAGATCTGCCTCGGCCACGCCGGTGCGACGAGGATCATCCTGCACCGGGACCTCTTGAGCTGGCCGATGAGTCGAAGCAGCAACGGCAACGGAGGGAACGCATACAGATATAGGCCGTCCCAGGGGAACGAGAACGCATCGCCCATGCTTCTCGGCTGGGGAAACCTGCTGGCGAACCTCTGGCACTTCGAGTTCGTCTCTGTTGCGAACAGGTCGATTTGGGGTTTGCCCCATCGTCGGAAGAGTTGATCCACCTGATCCTGGCGCAGTTCCCACTCGTGACACGCGCACAGCTCCCTGCTGAGCGAGTCGGCGATGGTGTTGCTTTCTCCTGCCAGGTGGAAGGGAACCAGGAACATCCCCTGGGCGACCGCCCGGTGCCACAGATCCTGTGCCTCCTTGGATAGGGCTGGGGATCTGGTGCCTCCCTGCTTCCGTATGTAAAACATTGTCGTGGTGTTGTCCGTGAAGATCCGCACCACCTTGCCCTTGAGCGACGGGAGGAATGACTTGAGAGCCCAGAACACGGCTTGGAGTTCCAGGACGTTGATGTGCAGGGGCCTCTCCTCTGGGAGCCAGAGGCCTCTTGCGTGGAGATCTCCGGTGTGGGCGCCCCAACCTTCCAGGGAGGCGTCCGTCGTCACCGTCTCCTGGTACGCCGGCGTCTGAAAGTCCTTGCCCGCCGTGAGGTGTGCTCGAACGCCCCACCACTGAATCGCCCGCCGGAACACCTCGTTGAGGGGGACCCTGTCTTCGAAGGTGCCCGTCGCCTGTATCCAACGGGCGTCGAGAAATTCTTGAAGGGGGCGCAAATGTAGTCTGCAGAGGCGCACCAGGTAGATGCAAGAGGACATCATCCCCAGGAGGGACTTGATGGACCTCACCCTGGCCATGTCCGTGGCTAGCAGGCGCTGCACTTTGCCTAGAATGGTTTTCGTTCGTTCTTCCGACGGGGCCGCCAGGCGCCTCACTGTATCGAGCTTCGCTCCCAGAAACAGGGCCACCTGCGACGGCACCAGGTGGGACTTCGGGTAGTTTATGGCGAATCCCAGGTTTATGAGTAGCTGGACGGTCCTCGCAGTGTGTTGGACGGCGAGTTCCCTCGTCCTTGAGCGGATGAGCCAGTCGTCCAGGTAGGGGTAGACGTGAATCCCCTGTAGGCGCAGCCGCGCCGCCACTGGTGCTAGGCACTTGGTAAAGACCCTAGGGGCCGACTTCAATCCGAACGGCAGTGCTCTGAATTGGTAGTGGCGTCCCTGGACGACGAACCTGAGGAACTTTCGGTGACTTTTGAGGATGGGAACGTGGAAGTAAGCATCCTCCAGGTCCAACGACGATAGAAAGTCGCCTTCCTCCAGCTGTTCCAGTACGTGCTGGAGGGTGACCATCCTGAACTTTTGTGATCTGATGTATTTGTTCAAACGACGAAGGTCCAGGATGGGGCGCCAGCCGCCCGTCTTCTTCCTGACGAGGAAGTATCTTGAGTACACCCCGGAGCCCCGGAGCCTCTTCGGGACAAGCTCGATGGCGCCTTTCCTGAGCATCGCCCGTACTTCCAACAGCAGTTGCGGGACGTGATTTTCCTTCCTGGCCACGGGTGGAACGTGAGGGCACTTCTTCAGGAATTCGATAGAGTGTCCTCTTGCCAGGGTATCCAGCACCCAACGGTCGGTGGAGATGGACTTCCACACGCCAACAAAATTCGTCAGCCGGCCTCCCACCGGGGTGCTTGGGTGGGGGCCCGAGACCACGGCCGGTTCAGCCCTGCTTGGAGGAGGTGGCCTTGCCGCCCTGGCCACCTTGCCGACGGCGGCGAGGCGCTCCCTGCTTGCAGTGACCCCTGTAGGCCTCCTGAGACAAGGAGCATAGCCTGGCGGTAGGACGACGAGCCACCGCTGGATCCCTTGGAGGCACCCTGTCTGCCTCCGGTGCTCCGAAAGGGCCGTCGTTGCTGAAGGGCTCCTAGGGCGCGGGCCGTCTCTGTGTCCGTTTTTATGGCTTGGAGGAACTCGTCCACCGCCTTCCCGAACAAGTTGCTGCCGTCGAACGGCATGTCCAACACCCTGGTCTGGACGTCCTGACGGAAGTCGGTCGCCCGGAGCCAACCCCGTCGTCGTAGGCAAACACTGTTGCCCAGCTGGCGGAACCCGTATCGGCAATATCGGTTGCCACCGTTATGGCGTGGTCCGACGCCACCTCGCCCTCTTGCAGTATTTCCAGGGCCTCGGACCTCTTGTCGTCCGGCAGGAAGTCTAATATGGGGGCAAGCTTAAACCAGAGCTCCCTGTCGTAACGGGCCACGATCGCCAGGGCGTTGGCCGCTTTGAGCGTCGTCGCCACTGACGAAATGACCCGCCGCCCCATGGCGTCCAACTTCTTTGCCTCGCCGTCCGGCGAGGAATTCGACGTCGAGGCTCCTGACCCCGCCGCTTTCTTCTTCGCCGCCGCCGAGACGACCGAGTCTGGCGTTGGCTGGGCCCTGAGGCACAGGGGAGCGGTTTCGGGGACCCGGTACTTCTTCTCGTACCGGTCCCGTTTGGCTGGTGCCGTGGAGGGGTTTTTGAGAACCGACAGGCCCTCCTCCCAGATGTCATCGATTAGGGGCACCGCGATGACCGTCTTCCTCTTGGCCTCCCGGCGCTGATAGAGGAAACCTTCCTTTTTCTGCTCCTCCGGGCAGAGCTGGAACAATTCGGACGCCCTGGCGATCATGGCGTGGAATGAGCCAATCTCGTCGGGCGGCGAGGCCCGTGCGACGGGAGACAGGAGACCCGTTCCGTCGTCGTTGCCGTCGCCCTCGGAACCCGTCGTCGAGCCCAACACACCATCATCTCCCGACTCGTGGGAGGATGAGGAAGGAACTGTAGGCCTTACGGGGGCGAGCGGAGGAGAGGGTTGGGTCCTCCGTCGTTTGTTCTGAGGACTTCCCGATGGGCCAGGTTGCGGGTCCTCCGGCCTGGGCCGCGGGAATCCCGTCCTTATCTCAGAGCATAAGGACTGGATGGCAGACAAAATGGCCGCCGAGCAATCCTGAGGCCTAGGATCCGGTTGTGCCGGAAGGGAAGGCCGTTCTTCCTCACCATCGTCGTCTTCCTCGGTTATCTCCTGAGGATCTACCTGACGGGATCAAACCTTCTCGAAAGCCGCCCGTTGGACTTCGAGGTTCCTCACGGCCTCGGTCAGTTCCTCCTCCGAGGCTGACTCCGAGCTCGAGGAGGGCACCGTGCCCCCCCTCGCTTCTTCCATCATGGCGGCCACAACGATGGGCTGAAAAGAGGATTCCCTCCTTGGCGGCAGGGAAACTCTAGTCCCGGAGGCAGTCTCCACTGGCGGTGTCTCTGCCGGCTTGGCAAGAGTCGCCGCGATAGCCTCGATAGAGGCCTTTGCCTGCTGGGTAGGGGCCTTCAGCACCTTAGGTGCGTCCCGGGCCTTCCTCTTCGGGGGAGGGGCGACGCCTCGCTCCCCCTCTTCCGAGATCGGACGGGGCTTCTCCCGAAGCTTATCCGGGGTCTTGGACTTTCTCTTCCCCGAACCGGAGCGTTGGCTCGTGGTTGACGGCGCCGGGGAAGGTACGCCCTGCCTGGCGACCGAAGAGCCCGACCTTTCGACGCTCCCGGAGCCAGCGGACTCACGGCGCTTGGCCTGGTGTTGGGCCCCCGTCGGTGGGGCGCCCGCACAGGACTTAGAAGCCCGCTCAGACCCTTTCTTCTCCTCACCCATCGAGCCCTTCTCCAACCAGCTTGCGAGACGGGATCGACGGTCCCTCATGGTCCGCTCCTTCTCTACATGAGTCTTGTCCCCATGAAGACAGTAGAGGCATCGCGAATGTTCGTCTTCCTTAAACACATTCTGCAGCCCGCATCCAGGGCAGCTGCGAAACAGCTTGGGTCTGGGAGACGAACTTGCAACCTGGGCCATCTCGAAGTAGGCCACGAATCTTCTGGAATCCTCCAAGAAGTTGATTCTACGAAATCTTCACCCTTGAGGGGCATAGGAAAATCCCGCAACGGGTAGCCGTTAACGGGAGTAGAAACGGTGGAGCTTGAGGCTCGATTAACCGAAAAAATGTGAAAATTCACCTGAAATAGCGCGAAACATGCAGTAAAAGCTCGAGAGCTAAGCACGAGGACTCCCAACACTTGAACGTGCGGTAAAAATCTGAAGATGGCTGCCAGAGGCGGGGCTTAGGTAGAGGGCAGTCATTGGCTGTGGTCAGTATGACGCAGAGATCAGTGATTGGTTACTACTAGGAAGGTCAGATCAGAAACGAAACTGATACTGATTTTTTCTTTACCAAGGATTCCCAGCCTGACGACAGGGAATATTCATGAGCATGTGAATCCATGCCAGACCCCATGCTGGAGAAATGAATTTATGGATTTCGAAGTGGGCCTCCCAGCTGATAGAAGCCCACCGAAGACATTGGGCCTCATTACAAGTTTGCCGGTCCGGCAAACTATGAGTTCTGCGAGCGAGCGGGTGCCTTTCAGTCTGCCAGGTCTGACATGGTGGGCGGACCGGCACCCGCTCGCAGAACTCTACACACAGTATGATGTCCTTAGCCATAAATGGCACCTGACCACTGTGTGAGCGGCACCTGACCACTTTGCTAGTGGCCATGGCCCTTCCCACACAGTCTGCTGTGTCCAGGCCTGACTGCAGCATCTGATGTGCTGCCTCTTTTCCGTAAGAGACCAAGGACTGTAAACCGTCCTTCATCTCTCCCTCCAGGACATACTCAGCCGCACTGGCCAATGAAGTCCAAAGGCCGAAGGAGAAATTCACCATGGCACAAGAGGCATTCAGGGCCCACAGTGCAAGACTGTTCGATGCAAACACCTTCTTGTCCCATGCATCAAACGATCTAAACATCCAACTGACCCCCCAGGGAGGCCTATTGTGGCAGCTATAGGCAGTGTGCTAAAACTTCTAGGCGTATGCATTGATTTCTTTTTACAACCCATAATTCAGAAGGCTAGCACGTACATCAGGGATACAACACATTTTTTGCAACTGTTTAAGCAAATAGAATACTCAGAAGGCAATATAAAGTTTACGATTGATGTAAAAAGGTTTATACACATCTATCCCGCATGATCTGGGAATGGAAGCCATAGAGTGGTTTCGGTTGAATAAGGGCACACGAGGGCATCCAAAGAGCTTATCTTGATGTTGCTACAGTTTATAGCAGAAAACTCATACTTCCAATATGGGGAGCAGTTTTATCTTCAGGTGTCTGGAACTTCGATGGGGGCCACCAAGGCCCCGAGATGTGCAAATTGCTTCTTGCACAAGTTCAAAAAAGATCATATATTGGAACATCCGGTGTGGCGCAACTATTTAAGATTCGGGGTGCGTTACATTGATGATATCTTTTGAATATGGGAGGGAAGTGCAGAAAGTCTGGAAGCTATTCTGAATTATATGAACACCATTGATTACCCATGAGTTATGTTGTGCTAAGATACACTATCTAGATGTAGAAATCAGTTTATAGTTACTTTTTCAAATGGCATTTTTTCGAATTCCATTATGTTGAAAAAATGTCACCTAAAAAAAAATATTTCGAATGTCTTTTTTTTTTTTTAACGGGGGGTTCCCCCTAAACCCCCTGGTTTTTTGTAAACACTTTTTTTACTTTCAAAACCCAAAAAAACATATTAAAACATTAAATAAAAAAATAATACATTTGAAATATTTTTTTTCGGCTCATTTTTTTAGACATTCTAAAAAATGACCGGATACCGTAGAAATCACGGTAAGGGACAACCAGTATTGCACTAACATTTTTCGGAAAGAAACAGACCAAAATAACTTGTTACACAGGCTTAGCTTTCACCAACTGAGTCTAATTAAGAATCTGCCATACTGCCAAATGTTACGGGTAAAAAGGATTGTAAGTGAGCCCACAGATTATGAGAATCAAATTGAATTCATGGAGAATACATTCTTAGTCCGTGGGTACTAACCCGAAGAGATTAGTGGCTCAAGAGAACGATTAACCGAAATGTGTCATAATAAAATACTCTATGGACAACCAAAAGTGTAACAAATTCTGGGACTTGTTTATGTATCTAAATACTCAATCCAGAGTAGACAAATTAAATCCATAATACAGAACAACTGGAAGACGCTGACATGCAACTCACGTGATGAGCATTTCTTTCGGACACCTCCAGTCTTTGCTTATAAACGCAGTACCAATTTGAAAGACTGTTTGGCCAAAACCAGATTCATTAAAAAGTTTGTAAAGACTAAAAGAACTGGGGCGTTCTTTTGCTTACACTGAATTGTGGGTTTGTCACCAAGGCCAATGTGGTTCACCACCCAAGATCAGGGGAACAGATTAAGATAAACAATGTCGCTACATGTGACACAAGCAACTTGATTTACACAATCAGATGCCCATGTGGGATTTACTACGCGGGCCAATGTAAGCGTAGATTGAACAAGCATAGATCATGCATCTGAACCAGAAATGCCAACTCAGCAGTGGCACGGCAGTGGACGGAAAAGAGACACGACAAATCTCAGATACGATTCCAGGTGGTGGACAAAAAAGGACCTTATGATGATTTAGCACTCAGATTGGACCAGAGAGAGACATTCTAGATTGAATGGCTGGACTCTATGACTCCGGATGGGATTAATGAAGAAGAATCTGATCATAATTATCAGCATCTCCAGCCGGGAGCAGAAAATGGAAGGACCAGTACAATTGAATGTCAGTGGAAAAAAGAATATTGTGACGATTGAGAATACATGATTATCTGGACATAATACAGTGACCAGAAAACATATGTATATATGGTGTATGAAGTGAGAATTTGCATTATGCGCGAATAATAATCAATATGAGCGTGCCCAGAATGGGCAAATCAGAATAAGTATGTCTATGGTGTATTATATATTCAGTATGAAGATCGCACTAGTGTTTAAACACTGACGAGAAGGAGGTTAATAATGTTTGCCTAACAACATATATTTGTGAAAAGGGTTGGGCATTTTTGTAATGTGTAAAAAGAAAAGTGCAATCTAACACTAGTGAAAGAATAGGGTTTTGATATGAAAAACTGGAATGTAGCGAGGTCTCAGTCTAGGGTTGATTTTTTGCGTATTCTCATGCGCAATTAGTCAGAGGTGACATAACATCGTTTTGAGAAGAAACAAGATTTATCACTGACAGTTTAATTTCGATTGAGCATACGAGTATTGAGTATTTTTGTATTACATGAAGAGTGCGATCCTTGTGACACGCTTGGCTGCGTTTGTAAATGAACTGAGTGTTACGATTAGCTATCACTACATTTTCCGCGGATGCAAATCAGTTTAAAGTTATATACATAATGTACACAAGTTACATGAAGTTAATGTGTGTGTTTTCCATAGTACAGTAGTTGTGCCATGTTATGAGCTCATACAGTTCTCTATAAGAATGTTTATCTGCGTGTGCAGGTACTAGAGTTATTGTTGTCAGTTGGTGTCTGCTACCTGCAGCAGTGCCTGCTGTCGCGTAACACTCCTCTAATAAACCTAGTATTCTTACTTCATGATCGTGAGAGCATTACTTTACAATGGCGACAAGGATTTTCGGATAACGCGGTCCCACCCTCGCCGCTGCCGGCACCTTTTTCATGCAGCTGTCCTGCCGGCTTGCATCCTGTGACATACGCGACAGCAGCCGAGAGATACAAGGTCAGGAGGTGTGTCCTCGAGGGTTGGGAGCCGTCGGCACCAAAGTGCCTTCATTTCGGGGACCAACAGCCCCGAGCAGACGGAGCGCCCGTTCTACTCCACTCGAGCCCGCGCATCAGTTGCATCCCTTCGGCCTCACCTTGCTTACACTTGGCAGCCGTGTGCGCGCCAGAGTGCGTGGCCACACGCAGGCAACAGTGAGCCCTGCCGGAGCTCGCTCCACTTGCTCTCCTCCTCCTCCTCCATTGTGATGCTGGTTGCCCAGCAACGGCCCTGCAGAGGCTATTGACTTACGCGCTCTCAAGTGGGCATTGTGATGCAGCCTGATCCACGGCTGAGACTCCAGGGAAGTGCTCGCAACTTTACTCTGCTGATCTGTTATCAGTGTGCATAATAAGCCTGAGGGCAGGCAAGGACTGGTGCCTGGAGCCTAGTGCCAACGTCTTACAAGGAAGTAGAAGCATTTGCAACAATGTCATTGCTGATCTCAGGTCTTCCAACAAGGTTCAATTAAAGAAAAGACATACAGAAAACAGTGTTTTTAGGACACTTTGTTCTATATTACTGCTTGGAGTATTGCACAAACCCCTCTCTGATTGACACTCCACATTGAACCAAGCATGGCAGCAACAATACCCCCAACCACATGTTTTTTGAATGAGCCTGGCCATCCACCCATTAGATGGGATAGATGGAAGGACATCTTTGAGAATTATCTTGTGGCTATGGGAGGTGATAGGTTCAGCTCGGCGAGGAAAAAGCCATTACTGCTACATAACCTAGGCATGGAGGGACGCAGCATTTTTGATGGTTTAATGAGAAATCAAGGAGCAGAAGCAGGAGATGCAGATGAGTATGCCACGGCTTTAAAGCAATTGGAGGAACATTTTGAACCAAATAAGAACGTAACCTTCGAACGGCATAAGTTCTTTCAGCGCACACAAGAATCATCGGAGTCAGTTGAATCTTATGTTGCCTCGCTAAGAACATTAAGTCACACATGTGACTTCCAGCCATTGACTGACTCGCTGATAAGAGACCAACTTGTGGGGTGCACGAATAATGTGAGGATCCAGAAAAAACTGCTCGCCAAAGACATGAAGTTGGAAGAGGCAACTGAATTGGCCAGAAGCATCGAGCAGACATCTCAATATATCAAGGAGTTAAAGGTCGACAAGCAGAACCCTCATGCCGTATGTGCAGTTGATCAAAGGAGGAAAACTGGTTCCAGCACAAACAGAAGAGTAGTGTGGAATACAAAATGCGCCAGATGTGGCAGTCCTAAACACGGACCGAATTACCCTACTTGTCCAGCCAAGTTTGCCGAGTGTTTTAGGTGCAAAGACAAGGGGAACTTTGCCAATGTCTGCAAGAGCTCATCTATCAACCTGGTTGAACCCACAGGAAGCAATGAAGAAAACACCCGGATGAGTTACAATGCACAAGAAGCAACGGCCACGCAGGAGACTGCTCCTAGATATGCGTTTGAAATTTCAGCCATCTTTGGGGAGGCAAAAGGACCCATAGATGTGTTTGAAATTGGTGGGTGCAAGATGGTGATGAAAGTCGATACATGTTCCCCGTGGACCATCATATCAAGAGATACTTTAATGAAAACTCTGGGAAAGGATGAAGAATCACTTGAGCCAACTGATGTTCAACCATGAGGGTACGGCGAGTCATCAATAGAGATTATGGGACAGTTTCATGCACAAGTAAAATACAAGGAGAGACAATGCATGGCGAACATATTAGTAGCAAGGAAAGGTGCCTCGCTACTAGGATGGGAGGAGCAAAGAAAACTAGGAGTGAGAGTACAAGCGAGTGCCCACGAACCAGTAACCATTGGTGAAATAGAGGACGTGTGGTCCAGAGAGTTCCCAGAAGTGTTCACTGAAAATCTAGGAAGGCTCAAACATGTGGAACATCATATCAAACTCAAGGGAGATGCCCAGCCGATAGTTCACAAAGTGAGACATGTACCGCTGAACATGAAAGGACAACTACGTGATGAACTGAAAGATCTTATGAACAAGGGCGTGAATGAGCCAGTTGCGGCCAAGGAATGGTTGTCACCAGTGCTATTGGTTACCAAGAGCAATGGCAAATTTAGACTATGTGTAGATTTACGTAGTCATAACCAGAATATATTGGTAGAGAGACATCCCCTACCCAATATATCAGAAACTCCAGAAACTCTTGCCACCCTAGGTGAACCCAAGTTGTTTTCTGTTATTGATCTTTCGGCAGCATATCACCAGGTTCCTCTTTCTAAACAGTCCCAACATCTGACTGCCTTTATTACACCTGAGGGCACATTCAAATTTAACCGGATGCCATTCGGATTGGCATCAGCTGCGTCTGTATTTCAAAAAGTGATGGAGGAAGTTTTGAGGGGTGTGGACAAAGTAACAGTGTTTCAGGATGATATATTGGTGTTTGCGGAAGATGAGTGTGAGCATGACAAAGTGTTGACAGTTGTGTTAAACAGGCTTAGAGAAGCAGGTTTGATGGTTCAGAGGAACAAGTGCAAGATAGCTGTTAAAGAAGTGGAGTATCTAGGTCACAAGATATCTAAGGATGGTATTTCCCCCAAAGGATCGCTCATTGAAAGTATCAGTAATGCCCCTCAGCCCCAAGATAAGGACCAATTACGTTCTTTCATGGGTCTGCTGCAGTATTACCACAAATTTGTAAATGGGTTTGCGGCAATATCATCTCCTCTGAGAGACCTACTTAAGAAAGGGGTGAAATATGAGTGGTCTGAAGAATGTCAAGAGGCTTTTATAGAAATTAAGAAGGGAATTATTCAAGCACCATCTTTGGGGGGATTTGTTTCAGGCAGAAAAACCATATTATCAGTTGATGCCAGTATTTTAGGATTGGGTGCTGCCTTATCTCAATATGATGCTGGCAAGGTTGAACATATAATTGCCTTTGCGTCAAGACCGCTGAGAGGGGCGGAAAGGAATTATTCGGTCATAGAAAGGGAGGCACTGGCAGTGTCATGGGCCATTTCACATTTTAAGTTTTTTTTGTGGGGTCAAGCTTTCCTTGTGAGGACAGACCACAAACCATTAGTTCAGTTGATGGGCAGCGTTGAATGGGCCAAGGGATCCCCAAGAATATCTAGGTGGATGGTGGAGTTGCTGGGATACAATTTCAGAGTGTGTTACATACTTGGAAAAGAAAATATTGTGACAGACTGTCTATCCAGGTTACCGGTAGCAATGGAGATGGTGAAATTCCTGGTGATCAGGAGTTCAATATCTCTGTAATTGAGTGCAATGCCATTGACAAAAGTGAATAGGATAGTGCAGATAAAGAGGATTCTGTCTTGAGTCAAATAAAAATGTGGACAAGAGAAGGGTGGCCTCATAAAAATGAGATTGGGAGAGATTATGAAAGGTACTATGGAGTGAGAGAGGAACTGAATTTGTCGGAAGATGGACAGAAACTCAGGAAAGGAAACAAGGTAGTCCCCCCATGTGGTGTCAGGTCCCACTTAGTAAATATAGCTCATCAGGGACATTTGGGTATGGGTGGTACAAAAAGGTATCTGCAGCAATCATGTTGGTGGCCCGGGATAGATAGCGATGCAGAGAGGAGTGTCAGGAACTGTAGAGAATGCGAGAAGAGAGATAAAAGCAAGACAATCAGAGAAGTTCCCAGAGTTCCAGTTAATGTACCTAGCGAGCCTTGGCAGAAAGTAGCTGTTGATTTAGTGGGACCTATACAAAATCTTGGAGTTGACTATAAATACTTAGTAGTACTAGTGAACTATCATACTAAATGGATTGAGTGGAAGGCACTCTGCGAGACCACTACTACAGAAATTATAACTTTTTTTGAATAAGTGTTTCACAGGGAGGGTTTTCCCGCAGAGGTGTTCACTGATAATAGCGTCCAGTTTTGCTCGGATAGAATGTTGGCTTTCTTGAGGAAATACTGTATCAAACATATCAGAACAGCTTTGTATCATCCCAGGGCCAATGGCCTAGTGGAGAGGGCAAACAGTTTTGTAAAGAGTGGGATACAACAAGCAATGGCTTCAGGTTTGAAATGGTCGAATGTACTCAGAGAAATGGTATGGAACTATTGTACTACGCCACATTCAGTCACGAGAATATCTCCATTTTTGTCATTGAAGGGAAGACAACCGGGCACAAAACTTTGTCCAGGGTGGCTTGAAATGGCAAAAAGTGCAGATATAGATTGTGAAAAGATAATGATACTCATTAGAGAAGTACAAGATGTGTATAAACAAAAATTTGATGAAGTTAATAGAACCAAGGAAACAAATTGGGAAAAAGGTGATATGGTTCTTATTAAGAATCCAAGATTAAGTCCTAAGTGTGTAGAGAGCAAATATAGCGGACCCAAGAGGATTGCAGCTGTAAGAGGAAATGCTGTGATTCTGGAAGGGGGAGAATGTTGGTCAATGTCTAAATTGGTCAAGTGTTCATCTGGTGTTGGTGAAGGTGACCATTTGGACAATAACAATGAAGCAAATGATAAATGCATGAACAACAGTGACAAGGAGATTGGACATCGCTCAAAAGGAAAAGTTGTTGGTGATTCTGAGGCAAATGTTGCTATTGGAATGATTCTAGAGAGAGTAAGGAACAAACCAACATGGCTCAAAGACTTTTATGTAGAGTGAACTTATTCAGAAATTGTTAAGGGAGGAGATGTGTTACGATTAGCTAACACTACATTTTCCACGGATGCAAATCAGTTTAAAGTTATGTACATAATATACACAAGTTATATGAAGTTAATGTGTGTGTTTTCCATATTACAGTTGTGCCATGTTATGAGCTCATACAGTTCTCTATAAGAATGTTTATCTACGTGTGCAGGTTCTAGAGTTATTGTTGTCAGTTGGTGTCTGCTAGCTGCAGCAGTGCCTGCTGTCACATAAGACTCCTCTAATAAACCTAGTATTCTTACTTCATGATCGTGAGAGCATTACTTTACACTGAGCTATGCGTTCAGCTGTATTTGTAAATAAACTGAGGTATGCACCGGTGTGCCATCTAGCGGCCGGCGTCGCGGTATTGTGACGCGGCCGGGCTTTTGACGCCGCGATTGCAGGGAATATAAACTGAGTTGTGGGAGACGAGCGGTAATGGCTGTTGCCTTTGCCGCTCGCAGATCATGCACGTCTGTAAAGACTATTCAAAGCAGGCAAAGTAAGAAAATATGGTATAATCAGGTGAGGTAGATGTCTGAACGAAGCATTTAGCTGAATTGAACCTACAAATATGATTACCATTGTGTCTTGCAGGGGCACAAGCAGTGATTTAACGGCTTTATGCCATACACAGTGAAGCACAGGAGTAGTAGACTCTGAAATAGAGTTACAATGAGGTAGCAAAATATAATGCAATATAATAATACGCGAATTGTGTCAAAGAAGTGCAAGCTAACATGCATTGTGTCCTTTTTCTTTTCATTACTTTGCTTTTATTTCCCCATTATTTGTAACTTATTTCATTTTGAAATGTTTTGCAGATTTTTGGATACTGTTGAATTCATGATTGTATGCAAAAATGGGTTGAGCGACGGATTATGTTCGAAATGCATTGGCTATTATATACCCAAATACAAGGACTGCTTCACAGAATAAATTTGTTTTAAGAAAATGTATGTTTGATATGATTATGTAAATGTTCGAATAAAATGCAAAATTTGAATATAAAAATTGGCAAATAATGATTGACGTTAGCAGCCTTGGATAAGGGACAGTAAGATAATGCTGACAAATTGCACTATAACAATAAACATTCATTAACTGACTCAATTTCAAAGAAATGTATTTTCTCAATTTAAGTATTTTTAATTGTGATGTCAAACACAGCCGACAGTTGTTTCGACCTTCGGTCGTCCTCAAGGCTGAAAAATGTCTTCATTGTACAGGTGTACCTAAATCACATATTGAAAAGACCAGCAAATCCATGCACATTATGTCATAGAAACACATTCATTTCATGCTCCGAATTGAGCCCCACTTTGACACACCACAAAAGGCATATACATCGTGCCGCCATCTGTCGCAAGTTTAAGGTCCCCAACCCTTTTACTGAGCTTAGCTTTCAATAGACCAATACATTTCAAATCCCTCATATCTTCCATTTGCTGTGACTCCTGCCAATGGGTGGCAAACAGAAGTCGGTGATCTTGCTTACTTAGACTTGCCATATGTTCTCTAATTCGAGTTTGGAGCTGTCTTATAGTGCTCCCCATGTATAATTTCTGACAGACACATATGATGGCATAAACCACATCGTCTGTTCGACAATTGATAAAGTCCTTAATTTTAATGGAGGATCCCAAAATATTCTAAAATTCCCTGCAAACCGGATGTGCATGCCTGCACATACTTCAGGTGCCGCACTTCTAAAAAACCGTCATGGGTTTAAAGGAATGGTTCGATCAAAAATGTTTATTGTCCCTACGGGTCGGCCATGTGTTTTTAAGCCTAAATCGCTCGATTTTAGAAAAATTTCTTATGGACCTTACCCGAGTTTTCGTCCATTAAACGCACGCGAAAACAGGCACCAGGGAGCTGCCATTTTATGATAATCCTATCACTTGCCCCATCGCCCTGGCTGACCTGCTTTTGCGGCACTAAATCATATCCCCCGCCTCTGAGCCTGTCATCAGCAGACGCGAACCGCCCATTTCGCAACGCCAAAGCACGTCTCGTGTCAACAATCGCTGCGCTTCAGCTAATGACGTGTTGCCATTGAAGTGGCAGGACGCCTCTTGGTGGTGATGTAAGGAGGGACTCTGGAAGGGATGCTGCGGCATCAATCGAGAGAAAGGACTCCCAGCAAAGGATTCTTCGTGCTCCAACGTTGATCTGCAGTTTTAGCACCTTTTCACAGACTCCAGTGGGGAATGGTTCTCGTCTGAACGATTTACCTCGCTTGATTGGCCCTGCACTCTGGTGAGGGGACTTTAAGGAGGGGGATGTTGACTCTGGAGGTCCAGAAGGAGTCCACCACAGTTTCAGGAGAGTTAATTCACAGAAAGACGATGCACTGCAATCAGGCTCGGGGTCCAACAGTATTGGCAGTTTGCAGCCCAGGAAGGTCAAAGCAAATCATGGGATGGCTTGAATTGAAGGTCGTCTTAGGACTGATTATGCCCACCATTCCAAGGGAAGAAGTTGTCCCCTTCAGAGCTTCATGGTTAATTTGAAACCGGGGTCAGGACAGCAGTGGTACTGCAGCAGGCTTTTCCGGTTGTTGGAAGGGGCTGCAGGTGTCTCTGGTAATCGTCTTCTTCGGTTCCAGTCGTTGACTAGTCTATTGCCTGAGGATCCTTGCCTTTTATCCAGGAACCCATCCATTCAACAGTCATGCAACATTCAAACCTTCCCTCCCAGTTGGAACTGGTTCTAGGCGGGTATCCAAACAGACAAAGGCAGAATTTTGGGGTACAACATTCATTCATCAACATGCATTTTTTCTGTGTTTTTTTTGCTGATCCACCCCCCAGCCCCTAAAAGCCCATTGAATAAAATAGGGGGTCGCCAGGAAGGGTATTATAAGGGGTTGGGCATAGTGTTAGATTAACAGGGGGAGGAGATCTGGGGAGGAAGCCACCCAAAAAGAATTTTGAGAGAAAAAAATCTGCCAAAAAACCCATTGAAAAATGCATGTCGATAAATGATCATAGAACCAGGTTTCGGACTCCTCCTCTGCTTCCTGTCATACTTCACCCTAGCTGGGCTTCACAAAGGACTCTTGCCAAAAACAAAACTCAAACCAGGACCCCACCCACCCAGGATGGCAGAAGGACCAAGAAAGGACAAGCATGCGAGAAATGGTGAAAAAAGAAAGGGGCCACCATTTTGGGTCAACGGTGACCCTTCTGTGCATTACTGTGGCTGTGAACACAACAAGGGTAGGAAAAATACACAAAAGTCAGCAGAACACGTCCACTGTCGCCAGCCATTCAGATATGCTTGTCACTGTAACAGAAATCTTCAGGAAGTGTGAGAAAGCAGATACAAGGTAACCCCTCAGCACTCCACATAGGGTGGTGTGTGCTGATCTCACAAAAGAAAAAGCTAAGAAGGATAAACAAGTATCCCTCTAACTTTGAGAACAGTAGTTCTTAAGGAAAATAAAAATATGAAAAGGAGAGCCCAAAGGGCTCCCAGTCACACTGCACAAAAGGTGTTGTGTGCTGCAAAAGTGAAGCACAGATGCCTTAAAAAGTGTGGAGGAAAGGAAGACTTTATAAAATAAATTAAAAACAGAATGAACAAGGGTTCCCAAAGTCAGAACAAAAAGAATGAATGAAGGGGGAGGGGGGCTCCCCTCATTCAGGAGAACAAGAAAAAGGTCCAAGAGTCCAGAAAAAAGTGCTGGGGTCTCAAAGAGGGGATTTGGCATAAAAATGAAACATCTCGGCAACAAATAGTTAAGGTGTACTTTATGTTGTATATTACAGCCCAGTACAAATATGTTAATCAATAGTCTGTTTCTCTTTCTACAGATCCCACTACCCCAAAGTACCTGGGAAGCCACGGGACAACAGGATGCAAGAGGAATCCGGGACCCCTGGATGAATCTGGAGGATGGAACAAGCTCTTCTTTGTCACAGTATCTTGGGTGCCTTAGAAGGCGAAGTGATGGAGTTTCTCAGTTTAACCCGATGATGCCCCTTGATTATGGAACCCCCTTGGAAAAAGGAACCACAGGGACATCAGGGTCGAGCAGGAGAAGGGAACCAAGCAGTGTCAGGAAGGCAGCAATACAGGTCTGTCTCGGTGGTCTCCGATGTCACATTGTTATGCTGGCTGTGGCTGTCCTACGAAGATGAAACTTGCTGTGGACCTTAGCAAGGCTTGGATGAAGAATATAAGTCCTTTTGTGGTCGTCAATGACTTTCAGAGGCAACGGGTGCAGTGGCATAAGGTATTGGATTTAGGGATTTTGCAGTTCACAGCCTTTCGGTTCTTCTGTGCTGCATCCCCAACACAGACTTCGGGATGGCTTCTGGTGACCTGGACACGACCACTGGACTGGACTGGGGCCCCTCACCAAGTCTGGACCCTCAGGATGTTTTCTTCAGGTTTTGGTGGTGAGAAACCCACCAGCGGACACTACTCTGCAGACAGCGACCCTGGATCTTCTCCGGCGTGGAAAAGTGGACAGATGTCATTGCAGCAGTGCCGCTTGAATGATTCTTCAGTTATTTGGATCTTTCGCAGCTCTGGGCATCAGGCAGCACTATGCCAAGGTACCCCCTCTTCCGGGCGATACTCGGACGCTTGGCTTACAGCAGTCACAAACACTCCTCTGGAGCCTGGGTGACACAGATGGACTTCTTAGCTTCATGACATCCAGGTGCTCCTCTTCTGGACTCACGAAGATCCCTTCTGCGGATTGCATGCAGGCACACAGGACTTGCTTTCAGGACACTTCGGGTGAAGAGCAGCTACGAGAAGAGGTTGCCTGTCCAGATCCTCTCTGGTTCAGCCATTGAGTAAGCCCAGCAGCCTTTGGATTACTTAAAGAGTTGCAGCCGCACACTTCTTCCTCCAGCTGGATCATGGATACAAGCTTCTGCTTCGGGTTTCCGGTTTCAGCTTCTGATAAGGAGGTGTGAGGTCCCTGTTATACAAAACACTACCCATTTACTCAGGCTGAGCCAGCCAATCACGCACAAATGCATTCATGCAGGCATCACCCAATCAGGATCACATGCATTCAGGTAATTCACCCAAAATTAGACACCGATAGACACAGGATGTTGATTGGGGGCTATACCCCACCACCCCCCCCCAACCTTACAGAGCACTATACTGCATTAATTCCAGTTTTAGTCAGGGCTGGCCCAGGCATTGTCTCACACAACCAAAACCAGACAACAAAAAAGGAATGCATATGTACTACTCACTGCATTCATGCAGGCTCTGCCCAAGGGTGTAGCCACAAGCAGCCCCTGGGAAGGCTCCAGCCAGTCTGGCTGGAGGCAGCCCCAGAGCCATATATGGTCCTTCCACCACACCTCCTTGAAAAGAAGGTATCCCTAGGGAGTGGGGCGTATTCCCACAGAGTTGCAGTGTCTGTGGCACTGACATTGAAGACGACGCTGGTGCTGGTGCAGAGGCTGCGGCTCCCGGAGGCGGGGCCCTACCTGTGCCGAGAGACCTCTGTCTCTGTCTGGTCCAGGCCTGAGCCCTTAGGCATGCAGATGTGGTCCCCAGAGGGTACCCTGCCAGTCGCAACAGAAGTGGTGTGACACTGCAGCGCCAGATCTGACTGAGCCATCAACAGCGCCACAGGCCAGAGCTGCCAGTGCCTTGGCAAAGGTGTCCAAAATCTTTTTGCGGTAGCTCAGCCATTCCTGCGGCTCAGAGGACTGGGTAGGAAAAGGCACCGGATACTCAGGGCACCCCCCTGGAGGCGGGGGGAGCCCTAAGTATCCAGCGCAGGGCGCATATAGGCATCGGCAGGAGCAGTAGCGGAGCCACGCTACACGCCCTGGTAGTGGAAAAGATTCTGGAGAACAGCTGCGCTAGGATAGGGATATTATAGAAGAGGGATCTGTGGGAAGAAGGAATCCATTTTAAGCTATATTCTACAGAAGGAGATGGGAGGAATTAATCTCATTAAAGCAAGAACATTTACAGCACAGATTTTCCTACTGAGGCATCTTTAAAAACTAAGGAATCAACCACATAATCCATAGAGGAGTGAATTATTGTCCATGTAGCTGCTCAACGAATGTCCACAAATAGAACACCTCTTGGCAGAGCTGACAAGGCCCCCACACCTTGATGAGTGAGCACAGATGCCCTCTGGTACTTCTTAGTTTGCCAACCCATTATTTTGTGATGAAAAGAAAGATGCATCTTGACATTGTTCTTTTTTTTTCAACCAGAACTTTATTTAACAGCTCAGTTCACATACATGGGTAATTTACATCCTTTTGCGCAAATATATGTTACATTTACTTCACAGTCTTAAACTCCAACTTCAATAACAATAACTTCCCCTCCCTTCCTTCTCCCTCCCCCATCCCACCCAGTCCTCACGTGCGACCTTACAGTATTAACGCACATTTTCCGGCTCATTCCTCTTGATCCTCCAAAATTCCCAGTGCCTGTAATCTCTTTGGGATATACAAGTGCAACGTGTCCCTTATTGCATACCGTATGAAAGGAGACCAAACTTTACTGAAAGTCTTCAATTTCCCTCGTACTATCACTGTCATTTTCTCCACGTCTATCGTGTCCCAGATTGTGTAGTACCACTGTATGATGAATGGAGGTTCCTTCTGATTCCACTTTCTCGCTATGCATCTCTTCGCAGCCATCACGAGATTCACCCATAGTCTTCCTGGCTTTCCCTCCACCCGTTGTTGCTGGTCAGACATGGTGCCCAGGAGAACCTCTGACCCCTCAAAGTCCCTTTCTATTTCCATCATCTCCCGCACTTTGGCCTTTACCTTCTGCCAGAAATGTTTCAATCGCTGCCACCCCAGCATATGTGCATCATTGTACCCTTTTCGTCACACCCCCTCCAGCACTGCTCTGACCTTGTGGGGAAGATTTTATGGAGCCTCTCCGGTGTATAGTGCCAGTGGTGGAGGAGCTTGTATTGCAATGCCTGGTGTTGTACCGACGTGTATGAGGTGTGCCAGTGTCTTAACACCCTAAACATATCCCATTCCTCGTTAGTGAATTCCTTCCCTTTGATTCTCTCCCACTTATCCCTCACGACTCCCCCTTCCTCATTCTCCCCCTTTATTAGCATCTTGTATATTGCTGAGATCAACCCCCTATTGTTCTCTGTAGATGCCATCAGTTTTTCCCACTCTGTATGTTCCCTCGTGGCCCCCTCCATCATTGTGGGTGTCCCTGCCCAGTGCCTCAGCTGTTGATATGAGAACCGTTCCTCTTCCTTCAGACCCATTTTACAATCTGCAAATGTCCAGAACTGCGTCCCTTCATAGAGGTCGCTAATCAACCAACCCCCCCCCCCATCCATCCATAGACGCCCATGGCAACAGACTAAGCCTACAATTAGCCTTTTCCCAGACGACCATGGTATTACTCATGATTGGGTTCTCATATAGACCCACCGGTCCGTCTCCTTTCCTCTCTCCCATCACCTTTCACAAGTGCTCTCCCGCAACTGCTCATTCCATATCTACCCAGTGCTTTTGGTTCTCTGGCCTTCCCCACTCTGCAAGGACCCTCAGCTGCGCTGCCTGGTAGTGTGTGATTATGCTTGGACAGGCCACTCCCCGCTTGCGCCCTACTACTGAACAATGTTTTCCTTCCAATTCTCAGCTTCCTCCCTCCCCATATGAAATCCATGATGCACTCTTGGATCTCATTCATAAGCTTCACAGGTATTGCTAGGGGGACTGCCTGGAATAAATACAGCAATCTGGATAGCACATTCATCTTAATAACAGCTACCCTCCCGAACCAAGATATGTCTAGTGTTTCCAGATGTGCAGTCAAAAAGTTGAAAAAATAAAGTCGAATAACAAAAATGTCGAAAACAAAATGTCGAAAAAAAAATGTGTATGTTTTATTTTTTTATTTATATATTTTTTGGGTTACGTAAGTAAAAAAAGGGGTAAAATAATAAAAAATATACAAAAAAGGAGGGTTGGGGAACCCCCCATTTCGAACAAAAAACAGAAAAATATACATTCAAATTTTTTTTTCGACTTTTTGTTTTCGAGATTATGACTTTCGAAAATATGTAATTTGACTTTTTGACTATAAACCGTGTTTCCACCTTGCTAGATCTGCTTTAAGCTCTGCGAGCAGCGGGTGGTGGTTGGTTGCTACTATTCGTTTAATGGACATGGTTAGATTCACCCCAGATATGGCCCAACGCCCATCTAAAAGGGTTGCCTCGATCCAATTGTGCCTTTTACGATTCCCCTATGGACAGGTTCAGGATTTCAGACTTCCCAAAATTGACTTTAAACCCTGATGCCTCAGAGTAAGCTTTAATCTCCCCCAATATCGCTGGCAGTGACTTCCCGGGCTCTGTGATCAATAGGATCACATCATCCGCAAACAGCCCTATCTTGTGTTGCGTCCCGCCCACCTAACCCCCGTATCTCCTAATTTCTCCTTATCCGGTGGGCAAAGGGCTCCATCACTAGAGCGAAGAGAAGCGGAGATAGCGGACACCCCTGCTTCGTCCCCCTTCGTATTGAAAATGGATCAGTTAGGCGCCCGTTGACTTTCACTTGAGTTTGCGGATGTTAGTAGTTAGCCTTTATCATTCTCACGAAATCCGGTCCCAGTTCCACCTTCCGTAGAATAACTTCCATGAAAGCCCAATTGACCCGATCAAATACCTTCTTGGCGTCTAACATCATTAAACATGTAGGAGCGCCCCCCCTCCCCGCTTTGTCTATCACATGTAGTACCCTTCTAATGTTATTGAATGTATTGCGTCCATATATAAACTCGGTTTCATCCTGCATCACCAACCCTTGTAGTATCCCCTCTAGCCTTGCCGCTAGCACCCTTGTGTAAATCTTAGCATCCACGTTGATAAGCGCTATGGGTCGATATGAGGAGCACATGTAAGGGTTCTTTCCCGCTTTTAGGATCAGCGCAATATGCGCCATGTTCATGGATCTGGTGACATCCCCTGTCTCTCCCCTGTCTTTCTAAAGTGGTTAAACAGGTCCGTGAGAATTCCTGACAATGAGTTCCTAAATGTTGTATAAAATATTGCTGTTAGTCCATCCTCCCCTGGGCTATTGTTCATTTTCAGTCGTGATATTGCCCTCTGCACCTCTTTCACCCCTATGGGCTCTTCCAACTGCTCCCTCTGCTCAGCTGTTAACCTCGACCCTTCCCAGCCCTCCAAGTATGCCGCTTGTTTCCCACTTTCAACTGGGTCCTCCCTATATAAATCTGCATAAAAGACCCTTACAATGCGTCTCTTGGACCCCTCCGCCCCCACTCGCCTTCCATCCTTGTCCGTCAGTGCGTCTATAAAAGCATTTTGCTCTTTAGCTCTCAGGTGCCTCGCTAATGCTGTCCCAACTTTATTTCTCTGTTCGTAGAACCTCTGTCTACTCCTTAATAGAGTGCTAGCTACGGATTTATTTGTATTTGCCTCAGCTGGCCTCTCGCGTGAGCTAATTCCTTTGCCACTTTATTTGAACCTTTCTCTTTGTGTCTTTCCTCAAGTGCCATTATCCCTTTGTCCAGGTTTTCCCCCACCTCCCTCCGCTTCTCTCGAATCTTCCTGGATGCCTCTATAAAAAAAACCTCTTGCTTAAACGCATCCCATCTCTCCATTGGGTTACCCCCCTTCTCGCTTCCCCCCTCAAATTCCGTATTTCAGTCTCAGCCTGTTGTCTCACCTTACATTCCCTTAGCAGGTACTCCGCCAGTCTCCAACCCCCCCGTCCCTCTCCGTTACCTTCTTCCGACTCTAGTGTGGCCGGCGCGTGATCCGAGAGTGTCATGTGCACCATCTGTATGTTACTGGTAGCCTGGAATACCCCTCAAGTTGCCATTGTGATGCGGGAAATGCACTGGAGGGCCTTGTCCTGTAGTCCTTTTTCATTTGTGTTCTGCATTGATTTCTGCCCAGGAGTCCATGTGGGACTCCTGGCAGTGCATCCCTTCCTGTTTTTGGTTTGGTGTACAGACCCATGGGATACCCTTATGGCACCCATGGGTGGGGGTGCAACCCTGTGCCCCTAGAGCAGGGTATGGGCTGGTGGCAGCTCCATGCTGAATTGGACGTGCTCTGAGTATCCTCCATTTTGGGATACCCAGGCCCTGCCCTTGGAATCAGTTGATTCCTGATAGGAAACAAGATGGCCCCTATGACCTCTTGCTTTCTATTGCCTGTTACCTTGTTTTCCCAAAGTCCTGGGAAGCTCTGACTCTGTCCATTCCCCCTGACTGGCTGTGGGGTGGAAGTTCCATATATGGTGTTGTTGTGAAGTCCAAGCCAGACTGGCTGGAGCCTTCCCAGAGACTGTATGTTTTGGGGACACCCTGTGGGTGGGATAAGGATGGATGGAGTGTGTGACCAATATGCTCTTCTTGTTGTGGATGTCTGGTTTCTGGTATGAGATACAAAGACTGAGACAGCCTTGCCCGAAACTGGCATGAATGCAGTGTGTAGTGTTGAATGGCTGGGTACTTGTCCCAATCCACATTCCTTGTTGTGAGTGTCTAAGAGGGAGGAGTATGGCCCGAATGCACTGTATGCCTGATTGGCTGACTGACTGCATGAATGCCCTTCTGTATGATTGGCTGCTGAGTGTGACCCAGCAGTGTAGATGAGAGACAGAATAGTATATCTGGGGACCTCTCACCACTGGAAATCGTTCAGAAGCTGAGTTGACACTTGAAGAGTAACTGGAACTGCTTATCCTTGACCCTCAGCTGGAAGAAGAAGAAATGCTGCTGCATTTGCTTTGACCCGATCCGAAAGCTGTCGAGTTCATCAAGGACTGATCCGAGACAGGACCTGGTTAGGCGCCCTCTTCTCGTGCTACGAGGGACCATCGAGCACCTCTTACCTTCGCCAAAGCTCCCTGGAAGTCAGACCCTCGGTAGGCTGCCGACCGGAAATGGGGACCGCCAAGGAGAACAAAGTAAAGCACCCGGACATAGACGCCGTTGAAGTCCATTGCCGTCGACCAGGGTTCGGAGTATCGCCGTAACCACTGGAGGCCTGTCGAAGCCGTGTTGCCCAGAAGAGGGGACCGCTTGACGCCGTGCCGCCGACGACTGGAGCCGCACGCTCCTTTGCCTAAGACTTTTCATTCACGGACGCGCTCGTCCGCACCGCTTCCCACCTTATCCCGCCTGAGAAGGCCAGGCCGTCGACACCCCGAGGAGCATCCGCTGGTGGCTTTCCCGCCACATGAAGATCACAAAGACTGACGACTCGACGCCCTTGTCAGGCCACAGTTCTTCAGAAACTCTTTGCGGTCCTGAACTATCAAACGCCGAGGTGCCCCGCACGCCTCATCCTCGCAGGACGTCGCCGACGAGCTCCGCCTGGAGCGACGCTGTGGTCTCAGCACCATCGAACTTTTCATCAACGCCAAGTTCACCTTCTTCTACGCCTCTCGACGATCCGTGGCTCCGGCTTTAAAGGGAGTCACTCAAGAAGGATCAATCGACGCCTCCTCGAAGAACTCTGCTCTACCAGGTATATTGTGGGGGGTAGAAACCTTGTAGAAGGAAATAAGACTTATAGAACAATATATGGACTGGGCTTGTGATATATCTTTAATTTACAGGTTGCCCGGGTGGGGGGGATCTCCACACAGAATTGTGCCTAGTTGGTAGGGGTCAATATTCTGCCCATTGTTCTAACCAACTGCTTTCCTCCTATATCTATTGTTGGTTACTTGTATTCCTTGATATGTGTGACATTTGACCAGAGTATAGTTGATGCACTTTAATGAGATCTGATAATAATTGTGGTACCACTTTAGAACTGTATATATTTACCATTGTAGATTTTCTGAACACAAAGTGAGTTATTGTGATAGTGTACATAACTTTGAATATTAATTATATAAAGACTGTGTTTTAACTAATACTGTGTGTGGACATTCCTTTGTGGGGGCTTGGGGACTACACTGTACTTAAGAACCAGCCTGCAGCACCTCCTGAGAAGCTAGGCCTTGATTGCTCGACTAAGTTACCAATAATAGAGAATCTTTGCTGGGGTCCTCTGTGCCTCTCCTCTGCCATATAGAGAGCAGAAGTACAGACCCCCCCCCAGTCTTTACAGCCATTATATAATCTATTCTGGAATATGTCTTGTGAACATGGGAATAATAAGAGTAGTCTCTTTCCTGAGGATGCCTTACCCATCATACGTCGCAGAAATCCTTGTCTCGAAGCCTGCCCACTAGTTGCCTGGACATTGTCCCCATCGCATCCCCATTCAGTCCCCCCAGACCTATCCAATACGTGGTTTGCTGCAAAGTTAAAGTCCCTGGCTATAATCATTTCCCCTTCTCCAAATTTGCCAAGCTCTTCCAAGAATCCTCCCAGGAAGTCCTCTTGTCCCTGATTGGGGGCGTACACTGATGCCCATGTGTATAATTGGCCCCTTACTCTCCCTTTCACCATCACATACCTCCCTTCTATGTCACGCTTAACCTTGGGTTCTTCGATTTGTATGCTTTTATGGAATAGGACTGCTACCCCTGCACGCTTGGCTCATGCCACAGCATGGTGCTGCTGTGTATAGCTCCTGCTGCATAGGCCTCCCTCATCCCCCTCACTAGGTGGGTCTCCTGTAGGCAGACTATTTCCGGCCCCTCCTTGTCTAGTTCTCCCAGGACCGCCACCCTCTTATTAGGGCTGTTCAGTCCCCTCACATTCCATGTTCTCAGCTTATACATCCCGCTTTAATTAAATTCCCCCTTGTATACTCCGGCACTGTCAGTTCCAGTTGAGTTGCAGAGCCATTACCTCCACGCCCCGTCCCAACCGTTGGACTGGCAATGAGTTCCCCTCCTGTAACTATCCCTGGATCCTCGTCCAGGTTCTCGATGTGGTCCTCCGTGGTGTACTGCGCATGGTATCACTCCCCCCCTTCGCCCGCCTCCCCCCCAATTTCTTACCGAACATCAGGCTACATTCTGGTCTGTGTGTCACTTTTGCTGTGAGCATCAGTTCTCTCTTCTCCTCAGGTCTTCCTCGCCTTTTCGTAGTCCAGCACTGTGGTCCGGGTCGACTTACAGATATAGATGCTTCTTGGTGGGCTTCCATATTTTCGCTTCCCATCTCCTTCGAGTTCATCCACAGGGCCCCCAGTCCGTCCTCAACCTGGGTGACTGTCCTTTCTTCGTTGCCCATCCAGAATTGGATCTGCGTCGGGAAGAGCCATCTATATCTTAGCTTCCTCTTATTGAGTTCCTCTGTTAGCGGTCTAAAGGCACGTCTCCTTGCCAGCATGATTTGGGATAGTTCTTCATATATCAGCACTTCGTGCCCTCTCACTCGGATCTTGCCCTTTGTTCTGGCCGCCCCCATTAGCTGTGCCTTGTCTTTATAGTTGTGCATCTTAACTAAGATGTACCGAGTCGCACCCCTGGGTCCATTCTCCAGTTCCCCACTCTGTGGTCTCCCTCTATCCCCATGTTTTGAGCCACCTCTCCTTCCACCAGTTCCTTGAATATTACCCTTATACAGGCCTCTAGTTCGGCATCCTCCGCTCCTTCTGCTAGGTTCTTGATCCAAATGTTGTCCCTTCCAGACCTGTTTTCCAGGTCCTCACACTTTTCTTCGAGTGCCCTTAGCCTCTCCTCGGTTTCCTTCGCTTGCCGCGACCATTTGGTCTCTTTCACCCCTAGCTCTGTTAGGTGCTTCTCTCTCTCTCTCTCTCTCTCTCTCTCTCTCTCTCTCTCTCTCTCTCTCTCTCTCTCTCTCTCTCTCTCTCGTTGCTAGTGATTGCTTGAGGGAGCTCTTCTCTTATGCTCACACCCTCTGCCTTGACAGTGTCCATTAGCTCGCCTTTGAATTTGGCCAGTGCTGCGAGCAGGTCTTCCTTGGTGAGGACCATCGCGCCAAGATTTTGTTCTGCCAGATTGCCAAAGAGAAACTTTGTTTGTCCTCCCTGCCCAGTTCATGTTCCTCTGCTGCTTTCCTGTCCATGCTACTGCCCTCTCATCTGTGATCCACTCTTTACAGGCTGCTGCTTCATTCCCCTCCCCCGTCCGTGCTCTTCCGTTGTTATCTAACGTGTTATTTCTGTGATTCCCAGTGGCCCGGGCCCTTCTTTGCCTGCTTGTGAGGACTTTGGGGGTCAGCCCTTTAGCCTGGGTCCTGAGGTTCCTCCCCTTTGGAGGTCTTGTGTACTGTTATGCTGGAATTGCTCTCCCGTCTCCCCCCTCTCCTCTAGCTGTTTGGGGGGTGAGGGGAGTCTCCTGGTCCTCCGGTCCGCCTCAACACGTTCATATCCCAGTCTCTGCTTGCTTCTCCCCAAGTATTTGTTTCTTGGAGTTTTGATATGTCCTGGCTTGCCTGCACCCCGTGGGTGCCATCATCTGTTAAGGCCCCTTGCCCCTGCTAGCCAGCCTTGTCGCCTCTTTCTTGGGGCCCCTTCGATCCCCTCAAGTAGCCGGGCTTTCGATTTCTTGACCCCCGTTGATTCCCAGCTCCCTGCCCAGCAGCCTCAACAGTGCTGCAGCTTCCTAGGAGCTCTTCAACCTCTCCCGGTCAGTCAGTCACCCGCCGTGCTTACCGGGAGTCTTCACGATGTCTCCTCTCGCCGGCAGTCACTTCTTTGCCTACTGGTGGCTCTTCCTCCTTCCCTTGCTGCCGTGGGTCCCTCGCTGCCTTGCTGTCTCCTGCGCATCTAGCAGCACGGGCCTCAGCTCCACCTGTGCTCCGACTTGCGGTCCCTTTTCCTCTACTGCTTCACTTCCATCTGCCGGGGCTGCCGATTCCTGGCTCCACTTCCTACACTTCCTGCTAGCCGACTTCACTGCGGTACCCGCGCGACCTCCACTTCCACACTTTGTACCTTCTTGGTTCTCGTCTCTCCCGCTCCTTACTTGCTGGGTTCTCGCCTGGGTGCTGGGTCCGCTGCTCCTCTCAGCCTCCTGCCTTTCTCGAGCCGCTCACCTCGCAGCCCCCACTTGGCTTCCCCGCAGCGGGCTGCATGCAGCCGCAACAACTCGAGCACCTCCTCAGAGAGCCCCCAGACATCATAGCTCATCCTCTCAAGAGCCACGCATGAAGATTGCGGGACTCCGGACTCGGGTGGAGTACCCAGCCTTTTAACTGGGTAAGGAAATCCAGCCGCTAAGGCAACCAAAGAGGTGGGCAGATGGTTAGATCCAGAAGGTCCACCTCGCCCAGTCCGGGGCGATCAGGATCATGGTTGCTCGAAACCTCTTGAGTCTCCTGAGAGCCCAAGGGATGACAGGAATTGCAGGGAAGGCTTAGTGGAGAGAGAAGTTCCAATTCACCAGAAACGCGTCCTCTAGCATGCCCTTTGCTGGGAATTCCCTCAAGCAAAACTGTCTGCATTTCCTGTTGGACTCTGTGACAAACAGGTCCACAGTTGGGGTATCCCAGCGAGAGAAGACCTCCTCTAGGACTTCATGGCACATCTACCACTCATGAAAGACTGCTCTGCCTGCTCAGAGCATCCGCTAAACTGTTCTCTGTCCCTGCCAGATGAACTCATGCGACTGAGATCCAGTTCTCCAATAGCCAGAACCACAGCTGCCTTGCCTCGCTGTAGAGGGGGAGGGAGTGCAAGCCACCCTGCTTGTTCAGATAGTAGATGGCCACTGTGTTGTCCATCAGAATCAGAACATGCTTCCCCTCAAGAGACGGAACTAATGTGATGGCTCGCAACTCCAGCTTGTTGATGTGCCACCTGACTAACCTTGCTGACCAAAGGCTGTTCACCTGCAAGTCCTCGCAGTGAGCGCCCCAACCATTCAGAGACGCATCCGTGATCACTGGGGCCTGAGGCCAAGGAGGCCAAAGGGATTTCCCCGCCATGAGATTGCTGCGGTCTGCTCACCAAATGAGGTTGTTGAACACTTGTCTGGATACCTTGAGGGGATCCGAGAGAGCTCCGAGGTTCTGTGACCACTGACCCCTCTGGAGCCACTGTAGGGATCTCAAGCGCAGCCTGGCTGCCACTAAAAAAATACATGACGCCATGAAAAATAAGAGGCGGAGGAAGGAACCGCTGGTATTATGTCATGGTTCCAGAACAAGCCGACCATCTCCGCCGTGCTGTTGACTCTCTTCTCGGGAGGGAAGGCTCTCCCTACCCGGGTGTCTAGGACTGCTCTGATGAACTTGAACCTTTGGACTGGCGTCACATAGGACTTCAAGTTCAGGGAGAAGCCCAGTCTGTGCAGTAGCAGACAGGTGTTCTCCAGATGAGACAAAACCTGCCCCACCGACTTGCCTTGGATCAGCCAGTCGTCCAGGTACAGGAACACATGGACCCCGGATCTCCTGAGGTGAGCTGCAAGTACCGCCATGAGTTTGATGAAGACCCTTGGAGCGGAGGTCAGCCCAAAGGGAAGCACCTAGAACTGATAGTGCTTGTCCCCTATGAGAAAGCTCAGGAACTTCCTGTGCTGTAGATATTTCGGCACATGGAAATAAGCGTCCTGCAGATCTATTGACACAAGCCAGTCCTGAAGTTCGAGAGCATGGAGAATTTCTCTCAATGTCACCATCCTGAGGCCCAGAATGGGACAGAGACCTCCTCCCTTTTTGGGCACCAGCAAGAACCTGGAATACCGCCTGATCCTCTCTGCTCAGGAGGTACATGTGCCACAGCACCCTTCAACAACAGGGCTCGCAGCTCTTCCTGTAGCTCCTGTCCCGGTTGGATTGCAGGTGGTGGGTGTCTGTCCGGTGGTTTTCTTAAGAAGGGCAGACAATAACCCCACCGAACGAGCTCTAGGACCTAGTCATCGGAGGTAATCACCTGCCACTAGGGCCAATGCTTTGCCAACTGTCCACCAACCGGTAAATTGTGGGGGGGGGAATCAAAGCAGCTTAGAAGGCGGAGCTGCTGTCGCTGCTTGTTGGCCCTTAGAAGCCCCTGTCCCCCTTCCGGAGCGTGAGAAACACTTCTGCCCTTGCCTGGCCGGTTAGAACTGTGCTTTCCTGCCATAAGGCACATATCGCCTGTAGCCTCTGGCCCTAGAGACAAAGCTGAAGGAAGGTTTGGCCGGCTGCGCAGCCAGGCCTAGCAATCTTCGATTACTTACATTTCTCTAAGGATTCATCAGCCTTCTGACCGAAAAATAATTAACCCTCAAAGGGCATCCAGTAACTTGCTATTGGACATTAGACGAAAAGCCTGAAGACCTCAAATAGGCCTGCCTCCTCAGTGTTATAGCTGATGCCATTGAACGGCCCATGTAGTCGGCCACGTCCAGGCATGTTCCCAGCGACAGCCTGGCCACCGCTTTCACATCCTGCACCAGTAGTATGAAGCCCTTGCCCATTTCCCCCTCAGGGATATACTGCACGGCATTCTCCACTGCCTACCAAAGCAGTACTTAGCAAAACCACTAGCCACATTTGTGGCTTTGAGAGCCATGGTGCCTGTTGTGAAAACCTTTTTGGCCATGGCATCGTTTTTCTTTACTTCTCTGTCAGGCGGCAGATTTGAAGTCAAAGAAGCTGATCTGTTAGAGACTGTGGCAGCTTGCACGACAAGTCCTTCTGGTAGAGGGCAAGAGGAGAGGAATGAAGGGTCCCCTCTTACCGGACTATAGTTCCTGGTCATGATGGAGATGACTGGGGTAATGGAACAGGGATCTTGCCACAGAGAGGCTACAGAATCGACAATCACCGGATTCAGAGGCATGTTACATTCTGTAACTGGACCTTCGTCCAGTATATCCATCAAGTCGTACCCTTGCACTAACACTGCGGAAGACTGTAATCCCAAAGTGTCAATCACTCTGTCGACTAATGCCCTGAACATGGTATGGTTGTGCATATAGGGATGGCTTTGCTGGAACTCTAGGTATGGTGAAGTATCCAAACCACTGGCCTCGTGAAGTCCCTGTGCCAGTTCCAAAAGTTGAGCCTGGTCGTCAATATGGTCGACGTCAACCATTCCCATGACAATGGGATCAACCTCTCCCTGGTAATCTGCGTCATCGGTGTTGAAGTGTTGAAGATGGTCGACAAAAATCAGAAAATCGGTGCAGCGGAGAGGGGCGAAAGATTTCTCGCCGAGTGCCGGCACCCTTTGCGCAGGAAGAACCCAGCATCGAGGGCCTTGCCGTCTTCTTCAGTGTCAAGAAGGTTTCGCTGATGGCGTTGGCACTGCTGCCCTCGAGGCCTGCTGCTTGAGGGGTGGGGAGTCAACCGTGCCTCTGGCATGTTTTTTAATCATTTAAAAAATGTCAGGCAAGGAGGTCTTGAAATCCTCTCACTCCTATCAAGTAGTAGGCCCAGCCAATGCCTTACCTTCTACCATCGATGAATCGGAGTCCCGATGGTAACGGTGGCGCCTCTTCTTCTTGCGTGACGAGGAAGAGTGGCTCCTAGAATGGGACCGTTTCTTCTTTTGCTGATGTTTCTCTATTTCGTGGGTAAGCCCTTCTGTCTCAGCCTCCGAGGACCAGACCGCAAACCGCGCCAGAGATTCTTAAGGCGGTCGGCCTAGAGCGAGCTTTGCAGCCCAATCGCGCAAAGATTTTGGTTGCATTTTGGCACACAACACACGCCCATCTGTGTCATGACCCGTGCGAAGGCTCCAGAGGCATATCTCACCTGTCCTGGGTACATCCCTTTCCCAGGATTTTTTAAAGTCAATTTCTGCAAGTGTTCATAAAAAGCCACTGGTAACAATTCTTTAGCTTTTTCATGAAAGGTTCCCCTTCCAATTCCAGAAAGAAAACAGCACCAATGGTAATACTGGCTATCCTCTTTCCAGGATGGTATTGCCACAGTTCAAAGATAAAAAGACCACTTCTGATTCAACAACAGTCCGTATGTTTATAACCTCTATAGTGCCTTTGGTATAATTTATCAGGATGCTTCTTCTTAGGGTGTTGCTCTCTTCTCGACAACTCCCTTCGACTACTGTAACTGTGAAGGCAGACTCCTTTTCTCCACAGTATGCCACTGCTTGAACTACCTTTAATACAACATTCACTGACAGTATTATAGACATGCTACTGTTATAATAGTTCTGCTTCAACTTGGTACTTTATGAATGTCAGGCAATTTAAAGACAAGACTCTTCGACCTCCACAGGTAGGCAAAGCACTCTCCTTTGCTATGCTATCAGAAAAGGGCAGCCACTTCGCCTCTTCTGTCTGTCTTACTGCCGTTAATATAATCTGCCTTTGCTTCCAGACGGCTTCTCTCTCAACTTCAACAGTCTCAGCATTACAGATTGTTGACGTAATCTTCGTACAAGCACACAGCTCCCTTCCTCAGCTTTATTCACACTTTCTTGGTTCCAGTAGTTACCCTGTAGCTGTATTGCCAATCTTCCAGCTTTGGATAACCTTGTCACACTTGTATCAGAGGACAGTGGACCTTTAACAACTTCAGTATACAGGTGGTTCGGTTTCAATAGGGCTGGTTTCACTATAAAAAGGATTTACCTATTGGCTTGGGCAATGCTTGCTCTTCTCTTTACTTCACTAACTTCTACATTTATAGAATATTTGTTCTGAATGTTACAAGTTTCAAGCTGTACAATAGAAACAGATTTAGGTACAAGCGACCACTCATTGATGAACATTTTCAACTTTGAATAACTATAAGCACTTGCATTTTTTTTTCATTAGCAAGGATTGATACTTTGACTCTGGCCGGGAATCACAATTGTCGACACATGACCTCTCTTTGTTGTAATATTCCTTGTAACAGGTTGTGAAAGTCAGTTTAAACATTCCGAGCAATTTAGCAAACGCGTTCTCTATCCTAATTGGAGACACGCAACCACTCCGATAGTTATACCGTTCAACAATGGGAAATGCAAAGCTTTTTGTTTCACGCGAACACACCGACTTGCATTTAATGTGCATGTGATAAATTTTCATTGTTATTGAGACCTTTCACAGCAACAAACAACTTCTCGCTCCTACTCAGGCGCGAGTTATAATTGAGCTGGTAGCAGTTACCGACAAGGGTTTTTCAGTGAACCTGAACACGGAGCTTCACTCGCCGGCTCAGGGAACACTGCACTTGCAGGCTGCTTCCACTTCTCCTTCTACTGCATTAGGCACTCTTAGGACCCACACCCCTCTACAGCCCGGTTGTCTCCGGTCCCGTGTCGACCACGGGGAGTGTCCTTCACTCCTCTGTCCCCCGGCTTGCTTCTGCACACGGGCCTCGGGTTGCAGCACAATCTCAGCTCTGAAATTACAGCCACAAGCCGCACCTGCCAAGACCTTCAATTTTGGCACGTCTCTCTCAGTGTAGCCAGGCAGGGTTTGTGAGCACAGGACCAACTCAGAACCTGCAGGTGAAATCTGCTCTTCTCAGCCCGGCATCCTTTAAAGGATCACACTTCCCCCATGAACTGGCAGCCTCGTGTTCTTCTCCTTCTGCTACTACTGCCAGACTTCTAGCTCCTGCTCCAGCTCCCTTTTCCTTTCCCATCCTGCTGCAGCTTTTTATGCCTCTCAGGTGGGGCAATTGATTTCAGGTGCAGGCCCTTAATGTTAATTGTCTGACTCTGTCTGGCCAAGGCTGTTAGGCCTACTTGCCTGTCCTTAACTTCTACATACCTCTTTAGCCCTCTTCTTCATCTCATTCCCTGTGGGATTCTGGGACATGTAGTTCACTTTGGTGAAATTATGTTTCTCTACTTCTTTTTGTCTCCACCCAGGTGATCCTCCCACAGTACACCAGCCACATGATTGGGATCTGGCAGCGTCTGCTGTCTCTTGGCCACCTGGGAGGAGACATGAGGCAGGGTTTTGGTGAGGGATACGCAGGATTCTTCACAACCCCTAAAGTGTTTTTGTGAACTGTTAAAGAATCATCCTGAAAAAATAATATTGTTGATGCAAGTGTTGAAAGAACTGCTGCAGAAACTTCTAACATTGTTAAAACAAGTGTTGTGAACTTTTGCAGAAAAATCCTGACAAAGACATTTGTGTTGATCCTAAAGAAATAAGGAAGTATTGTAGGTTTATGAGAAGTTGTTGTTTTGAGTTCTTTGCGTCACACGTGGAAAGAGGAAACACCATGTTGAACAATTCTGAACTATTGGAACTTTTGTTGTCATGTTGGAATCAAAAGAACTGCATTGGAACTTGTTTTACCAGACAGGATTTCCTTTTCCTTTTGGAACTGTTGAACAGAATCCTGCTTGAATCTAGGGAAGGGGAATTCACAGAGATTATAAGGAGAGACAGTCATCATGCTGTGAACTAAACTGTTATATTTGTTGTTCGTGCCATATATTGTCTTGTTGAGTTGGTGTATGTACAAGTGTGAGGGACAGAAACCTTTTGTTATAGTGTTTCCTTTCGTTTATTTTAGGCAGGGAGATCCTCGTCAGAGTAGGGATAGTGAGGTGTTTTATCCAACCTTTTGAGTTAATAAAATGGCATCTTTTGGAAAATCTTCACAAATGTTTCTGTTTCACATTTCTGACCCCTCACAGAAAGGAGGGTGTTTTAGAAGAAGGTGGTGTAGCAGTAGGGTGAGGAGAGAGTAGAAGTGTAGAGGGAGCTGCACTGTCGAGGGTATAGTTGAGTTGTGGAGAGAGTAGTGATATCAAATGGAGGAGGTGAGTGGTGGAAGGAGTGAAAGACATCGGACGGACAGAAGGAGGCATAGGAAATAGAAAAAGTGGAGGAAGGCGGACCTGAAGGGAGGCAGATGATCTAAAAGGCAAAATGCACTACCCCTATCAAGATAACAAGCTACTGGATAGTGTGGGGTCAGACTATGAAATCACTGAGTGAGGATAGATAAGGCATTTTGCCTTTAGGGAGTCACCACTAGTATAGGTCAGAATTTTTTTTTTAAAACTTTATTTATTCGACTTGACGACATACAAAACGACAGAGATGCTCATAGCATAACAGGACACTTCATTACAGTATGCATACTTATAGGTCAGAATTTAGACAGTAGGGGTCAATTTTCTGTATATACTAACCGGAGAAATAGGAACAGCTGGGCTAAGGAAAATTGGTGCTTTCTTGACACGTGAGAGGGAAGGCTCTAGAGCCTTGAACAAGCTACACGTAAAAACACTTGAACCATCTCTGAGACTCTAGAGTATTCCTTTAGCCACCTGTAGACATCATGGGACCCTATAAAGCCTGATACAGAGGTCACCCACTGCCATCTAGAATGCTACGGGTAGTGAGTTTGACAAATAAAGTCCAAATACCCACAAGATTAACCCTGAGAGCAGCGAGGTATGATTTATATGGAGACAAAGAAAACACAATCCCTCTCAGTTGTCAAGCCATCGTGGAGATAATGGAGGGAATTTATGAAAGAAAGGCCCTGACATCTGGGTTGGCCCACAAGTATTCTTTTGAAGTCAGTGAAGGAGTTATTGACAGAGACTACTGGGGAGAGGTAAAAGTAATCCTGTTTAGCCCAGGAAACACCTTGAATATTGTGAGACCTGGGCAACCCATAGCACAACTCATTTGTGAGAAAATCCTGGGCCTGGAGGTCGAGACGCTGGAACTCACTGAAAGAGCAGAGGCAGGGTTCAGTGAGATGACAGAGGTGCACAAAGAATGAGACTAGTCATTAGTGCTCCAGGGCCAGCCTCCATGGATTTTGCAGAAGCCCAAAGAACAGATCTGCAGCCAATCATAGAGGTCCCCTTCTTTAGGGTCAGCATGGACATAATTGGGCCCTTGGAACCATCAAAATCTATGAATCGATTATATGTGACCCATCCTAAAACATTCCTTTTTTAGAAGCAACACCATCAAAGCCCTCTTGAAGGTCCTTGTAGCTTTCTTTACTGAAGTGGGGTTCCAAGCGAAAATCCTCACAAACCAAGTTAGAAGTTTCATGTAAAGCTAATGGATGACAAAAACCCTCCCAACCGCTCTTTACCACCACCACCCCCAGCCCGCGGCCTAATAAAGCGGTTTAATCAAACACTGAAACTCATCCTTAGGAAGCTGGTCACCGAGGATAGACGGAAAGGGGACGACCTAGTCCTGCGGGTTCTGTTTACAGTCCATAAAATGCAGTCAACCACCGGGTGCGCCATTCCAGTTGCTATATCACAGAAACCACAGCAATGTGCTGGATATTAAAGGGGAAGAATGGGAGGGATCCGACAGCCGGCAGACCAACGACTATCCTATGGCCCTAAACACCTCAGAGTATCTGGAGAAGGTGCGCCAACTGGTGTGGCCCCACCTGCAACAGGCCCAGACCAGCAAGAAAAGGTGTGCAACAAAAAAGGCAGGTTAGGAGACAAGGTAATGGTCTTACCCCCTATCACACAGAACCAATGCTTTGGCAAGTTGGCACAGTCCCTACGCCATCGCACAAATGTTTTCCCGTCTAACCTACCAGGTCTAGCAAGCTGACCGACGGAAACCATCTCAGCTGTATCATAAAAATAAATTAAAAATGTAGAAGAAAAACAGTAACCTTCAGCTATTACTGTTGCATGCCAACAACATGAGGGATAAACCTTTACCAATGTAAGTGGTGTAATCATGCCAGTGGAACTGTCCACAACCGAACACCAAGAATTAACCCAAAGGAATGAAGGTTATGCCGATGTGTTCTCCCCGAAAACTGGTTGTGTGCAGGGAGTAGTCCATAAAATACAAACAACTCACAGAAGCGTAGCTGTCTCACGACATATAGATTAACTGAAGCCAGAAAGCACATAATCCCTGAAGTGTTGAAAAAGATGCTGGACCTGGGTGTCATTGAAAAGTCATACAGTGAATGCTTCTCAACTGTCATCCTGGCGGTTTTGCATTGACTTACGGTGCCTCAATGAGAAGCAAGACAAGATTTATTACCACACTAGACCTGAAGAAGGGTTACTGGAAGTTACTTTTGGTTGAAGGGGCCAAGCTCAAAACTGCCTTTTCTACTCCAGAGGGACTGTTTCAGTTCACCATCTTGCCCTTTGGTCTCAATCGAGCACCAGCAACATTTCAGAGACTGATAGATTGAGTCCTAGCCCCCTGCCGTTCTGGCGCATACCTCGACGATATCTTCAGCCACAGCTCTATCTGGAAAGTTCATTTGATCGCTGTCTCTGACCAACTATGGCAAGCCCACCTATCTGCCAATCCAGCACAGTGTCACCTAGCACAGTACAGCATCAAATACCTGGCATTCAAAGTTGGAAACTGACAAGGTCTACTGCAGAAGGTCATGGTAGAAGTAATGCGGACAGCTCCCAGGCCAATCAAGTCTGCTTAGCCGGATACCATTGATGGTTTATACTGAATGTTTTGCAGAAAATGGGCCCTTTGACTGAAAAACTGGGGGAAACCAACCAAATGTTGGGACAGCACTGCCAAGCCACCTTCGACCAGATCAAAGAAGCTTTGTGCAAAAGCCCAGTACTAACCATGCAAGACATTTCCAAAGAATTTATTCTTCAGACCAACTCTTCCACTAATGATCTTGCGGTTTTCTTATCTCAAATACTATCTCACTATCCGACAGTTTCAATTGTGACAGATAATGCCCCATTAATCTAGATGGCAAGAAGAACTAATTACTTTCCCCTGGTTCTTTTGACTGTAAGTTCCTCCCACGTATTGCTCCTCTTTGATAATCTCCTTCCAGCATCAGCTGCTTCTGAAATCCTTTCTCTTTAGAGGGCACGTGCGTCGTTGACTCGATGCCCCTCGATGGCCTGCGTCCACTCTCCCGCATGACGTCACTGATAGTATATATAACACACACAGTTACTTCAGTTCTAGTCTTTCCTCTCTCTTCAGAGCACAGACAAAATTTGCAAGGTCAGAAAATGACCAGACGTTAAACTTAAAGAGAGGACGGTGAAATACATGGAAATTCTACCGAGGGGTAGGATGGGAGGGGCAATGAGGAATACGAGGGAGGAACATCCGGTCGAAAGAACATTACCAGGGGTAAGTAATTTATTCTTCGAATGGATTGTGTCCTCCCATGTATTCTTCATCTTTGATACACTGCCAAACCAGTATGTGTAGGAGGTGGGAGAGAGAAATCTATGTCTCATTAATGCTGTGATCCCGAGTCCAGGCAGTAGTGTTTTGAACATGTATGCAGAGAGGATCAGGTGGCAGCAGCACAAAAGTATTCTACTGGGTACCCCTCTCTGTCAAGGAGATGAAGTGGCCACACCCTTTGTAGAATGTGCCCGTAGACCTACAGGAACATCTTTACCCACCAAAATATAGCATTCTGTAATGCAAAGTATAATCCAGCGGGACAATGTTTGCTTGCTCACAGCCAGTCCTAGCTTGTGTCCAGGGTAACCAATGAACAATTTGTCGTCTTGCCTGAGGTTTGCCATCCTAAAGATGTAAAAGCTCAAAGATCTCCTAGGGTCAAGACGATGACGTCTTTCCTCCTCCTTAGATGCAAGGCATAAGTAAGCAGTGTTATATAGCAATTTGCTATTAAATTTTCTAATTAAATTGACACTTGTGTAGCAGAGCTAGCTATTTAAAGTACTGTATTCAATTAAAGCACAATTCAATCTGCATTCCTCTCTTGATCTCTCGGATATCTGTAGCCTCTTCTCTCTCTGCAAGTTCAAAGGAGTTAACGGAGAGAGTGTGCTGCAGAAATCCTCTCCTCCACTACAATTACCAAAGGGATGTGTTTGAGTTCTAGGCAAAAAAAGTTCTTTCTTTTTCAAACAACTGCAAATCAGAAGTAATCCAGATGATAGTTTTATTAAGCTAACTATATCCTGTTTGGCAAAGACCAGTATGTGTTAACTTTCTTTTCTTTTTTAAAGCCAGTCCTGCAATTCCATTCCTAAAAATGTAAGTTAATACATAATGCATAATTACATTATTGCTCCTATAAAACACTGCATTGTATGTTTTTGATTGACGTTTAGGCGCTCAACCCAGGAGATGGTCCCAAACTCCTGGGGATTGCATCTTATCACCCTATTGTTTTATACCAACTACCCAGAAGAAAATGAAATGGCCGCAAACTACAATATGCCACCTAGTTGCCCAGTTCTCTGCCTGCTATGCCATCCACTCTGCTTACTCTCTTACCTTTCTCTAACATAATTAATATATAAAGCTGACTAGATATTTACAAAAAATAATGATCAATCATTCCTTCCATTCTGTACATCTACAGATCTACTACAATACCATGCATGGTAGTTAGCCTACAGAGCTCACTTTTCGCAAGGGTTATACATGCATTATATATTACCAGCTGCGGGAGAGGCCGTGTAAAAAAGCGGAATCTGCAACTAACTGCCTGCATTTCATGCCTTCACCCTGTCCTTGGAGGCAGTGCCCCAGGACAAGTTTCCACTGGAGTGCCACACCTCCACTTCTCTTCTACACCTGCCCACCCACGTGCTCACCTCCTGGCTCACATCCAGATCCTTGAAATAGTTATTTCCAATTGCGGACATGTGCAATTTCTTTTCAAGGGAAGCAGAAGCCTGGTTCCTTAAATATTAACAAAAAAGTTTCAGCACCCCAGATGGGGCTCAAAGTGATAATAGCAATAAATACTGCTATCATGGGTGCGCAGGGCAGGAATTCTGCGATTGGGCTTATCTGGCTTGGGCTTGAGGACCTTCAGTGGACCTGCCCTACCCCGAAAGTGGTATTTAACGCTGTATTGAAAACCGTGATATTAAGGAACAAGTTACTTACCTGTAACTGTTGTTCTCCAGCATGGGTCTGGCATGGATTCACATGCTCATGAATATTCCCCGTCGTCAGGCTGGGAATCCTCGGTAAAGAAAAAATTAGTATCAGTTTCGTTTCTGATCTGTCTTTCTTAGTAGTAACCAATCACTGGTCTCTGGGTCATACTGCCCCCCCAGCCAATGACTGCCCTCTCCCTAAGCCCCTCCCCTGGCAGCCATCCTCAGATTTGGTAGCACGTAAAGTGGCAGTAGGACCAAGTGAAGAGCCGCAGAGGGGAAGGAGGGAGGGTTCGCATGTGAATCCATGCCAGACCCATGCTGGAGAACAACAGTTACAGGTAAGTAACTTGTTCCGTCTCCAGCATGGGGTCTGGCATGGATTCACATGCTCATAAATATAAGAATACATAGCAGTACACACATGTACAACCACGGGAGGTGGCAAGGCTCAACATTAAGCATTACACCAACTCAACATTAAGCAACTCTTACCTCCTCGCCAGGCTCACATTCAGGCGAACAGATTGCGCAGCACTGCTTGGCGACCCTGGACTCCTCCCTGGAATCCCAATCGACGCAGTAGAATTTCATGAAGGTGTGCGTCGACCTCCACGTAGCAGCCCTGCAGATGTCCAGCAGGGGTACACCAGACAAGAACGCTGTGGTAGCAGCGATCGCTCTGGTCGAATGGGCTCTCGGACAGCTAGGAAGCAGTCGGTTTGCCAACCGGTGACAGTGCATGATACAGCCGGAGAGCCATCTGGAAATGGAATCCTTCGAGAGGGCCTTCCCTTGGTTCACAGGTCCAAAGTTCACAAACAGCTGTGATGTCTTCCGAAAACTCTTTGTGCGGTCCACATAGAACTTCAGCACTCTAGCTACATCCAGCGAGTGCAAAGTCCTCTAGGTCGGCGACGAAGGCGACGGGAAGAAAACTGGTAACACCAAGGGCTCGTTGAGATCGAAGTCCGACGGCACCTTGGGCATGAAGGAGGGGTGCGTCCTCAGCACCACCCTTGTCTCGTGAAAAGTCAAGTATGGAGGCTTGCAGGATAGTGCCCCCATGAGCCTGGTCAGCACCACGTTGAGCTCCCACGCCGGGGCCGGAGCCTTCACCGGCGGGAATGAACGGAACAGTCCCTTCATAAACTCCTTCACCAGGCGATGAGACCACAGAGATGATGGTCCCGTAGCTCTGATGTAGCGGGAGATCGCGCTAGATGTATCTTGATGGAGCCATCAGCCAGCCCCGCCTTGGCCAGCGACAGCAGGTACGACAGCACTTGAGGGGCCATAATTCGCAGAGGGTTAATCTTCTGTGCATGGCACCAGACAGAGAACCTCTTCCATTTGTGTCCATAGCATTTGAGAGTTGAGGATGCCCTGGGCTTGGCAAGCACCTCCTTGCAGTCTGCCAGGATATCGTACCCTCCAAACTCTAGTGCTGCAGGAGCCAGGCCTGCAAGTTCAGTGACCCCGGGTCGTGATGAAGGATGGCGCCTCCTTCTCTGGAGAGGAGATCCGTGTCCGTCAGCAGTTTGACTGGGTGGGACGCTGACAAGTCAAGAAGGTCCGGGAACCAGATCTGTCTCGGCCACGCCGGTGCGACGAGGATCATCCTGCACCGGGACCTCTTGAGCTGGTTGATGAGTCGCAGCAGCAATGGCAACGGGGGGAACGCATACAGGAACAGGCCGTCCCAGGGGAACGAGAAAGCATCGCCCATGCTCCTCGGCTGGGGAAACCTGCTGGCGAACCTCTGGCACTTGGAGTTCGTCGCAAATAGGTCGATCTGGGGGTTGCCCCATCGTTGGAAAAGTCGATCCACTTGATCCTAACACAGTTCCCACTTGTGGCACGAAAGCATCTCCCTGCTGAGTGAGTCGACAATGGTGTTCTTTATTCCTGCCAAATGGAAAGGTACCGGAAACATCCCCTGGGCGACGGCCCAGTGCCACAGATCTTTGGCCTCCTTGGATAGGGCTGGGGATCTGGTGCCTCCCTGCTTCCATATGTAGAACATCGTGGTGGTGTTGTCGGTGAAGATCCTCACCACCTTGCCCTTGAGGGATGGAAGGAACGACCTGAGGGCCCAGAACACGGCTCGGAGCTCCAGGATGTTGATGTGGAGTGACCTCTCCTTCGGGAGCCAAATGCCTCTTGCGTGGAGATCTCTGGTGTGCGCTCCCCATCCCTCCAGGGAGGCGTCCGTCGTCACCGTCTCCTGATGTGCCGGGGTCTGAAAGTCCTTGCCCGCCGCAAGATGCGCACGGGTGCCCCACCATTGAATCGCTTGTCAGAAAGCCTCGCTGAGCGGGATCCTGTCTTCCAAGCTGCCCGTCGCTTGTATCCAACGGACGTCGAGGAACCCTTGTAGAGGACGCATCCGTAGCCTGCACAGACGCACCAGGTAGATGCATGAGGACATCATTCCGAGCAAGGACTTGATGGATCTCACCCTGGCCACGTCCGTGGCCAGCAGGCTCTGAACCTTGTCCAAGATGGCCTTCGTCCTCTCCTCCGACGGAGAGGCCAATTGCGCCACTGTATCAAGCTTGGCTCCCAGAAACAGTGCGACCTGCGACGGAACCAGGCAGGATTTCGAGTAGTTGATGGAGAATCCCAGATCCGTGAGCAGTTGGACGGTCTTCGCTGTGTGCTCGAGGGCGAGTTCTCTTGTCCTTGCACGGATGAGGCAATCGTCCAGGTAGGGGTAAACCTGGATTCACCGCAGGCGCAGCCGCGCCGCCACTGGTGCTAGGCACTTGGTAAATACCCTGGGCGACGACTTCAATCTGAATGGCAGGGCCTTGAATTGGTAGTGCCGCCCTTGGACTACAAATGTGAGAAACTTTCGGTGTCCTTTTAGAATGGGGATGTGGAAGTGGGCATCCTCCAAGTCCAGCGACAATAGGAAGTTGCCCTCCTGCAGCAGTCCCAGCACGTGCTGGAGGGTGACCATCCTGAACTTTTGGGCCTTGATGTATTTGTTCAACCGACGCAGGTCCAGGATGGGGCGCCAACCGCCTGTCTTCTTTCTGACGAGGAAGTACCTTGAGTATAATCCGGAGCCCCGGAGCCTCTTCGGGGCAAGCTCGATGGCACCTTTCTTGAGCATCGCCCTTCCTTCTAACAGCAGTTGAGGGACGTGATTTTCCTTCCTGGCCACGGGAGGAATGCAGGGGCACTTCTTTAGAAGTTCGAGAGTGTTCCCGTGGGCCAGGGCATCCAGCACCCAACAGTCGGTGGAGATGGACTCCCACATGCTGACGAACTTCACCAGCCGGCCTCCCACCGGGGTGCTTAGGTGGGGGCCCGATGCTACAGCCGGTTCAGTCCTACTTGGCTTGACGACGACGAGATCCTCCCCACTTGCCGCGTCCTCTGTAGGCCTCCTGCGACGAGGAGCGGGCCGCTTGGCGGTACGTTGAGGAGCCGCCGCCGGATCCCTTGAAGGCACCCTGTCTGCCTCCGGCGTTCCGAAAGGGCAGCCGTCGTTGCTGCAAAACTCCCAAGGCCCGAGCCGTCTCCGTGTGGGTCTTGATGGCCTGAAGTGACTCATCCACTGTTTTTCCAAACAGGCTGTTCCCGTCGAAGGGCATGTCCAAAACTCTGGTTTGCACGTCCTGGCGGAAATCTGTAGCCTTGATCCATCCCCGCCGTCGAAGGAAAACACTGTTGCCCAACTGGCGGAACCCGGTGTCAGCGATGTCCGTGGCCACCATTATGGCATGATCCAACACCGCCTCACCTTCCTGCAGGATCTCCAGGGCCTACGCCCTCTTGTCGTCTGGTAGTAAGGCCAGCAGGGGAGCGATCTTGTACCACAGCTCCCTGTCGTAGCGGGCCACAATCGCTAGGGCGTTGGCCGCCTTAATTGTCGTCGCCGCAGACGAGATGACTCGTCGTCCCATGGCGTCCAGTTTCTTTCCCTTGCCGTGGACGGGTTCTTCAGGAGAGCAAGTCCCTTTTCCCAGATATCGTCAATCAACGGCACCGCGAGGACCGTCTTCCTCTTGGCCTTGCGCCGCTGATAGAGGAAGCCTTCCTTCTTCTGTTCTTCGGGGCAGAGCTGGAAAAGCTTGGATGCCCTGGCAATCATGGTGTGGAAGGAGCCAATTTTGTCGGGCGGGGAGGCCCGAGGGAGTGGTGATGGAAGGCCCATCCCGTCATCACCACCGTCATCATCCGTCCCCTTCATGGCCGTATCTGTTCCCGTGTCATCCCTAGGATCAGGGGAAGGAGATGAAGGCTGAGCGGGCCGCAAGGGCTGGAAAGGCGGGGGGGGGGAGTGAACTCGTCTCCGCTTGTTTGGAGGGCTTCCCGACGGGCCCGGTTCTGGTGGGTCGTCTGTTGGGGCTAGAGGCAACCTCGTCCTTATCTCCGTGCATAAGGTTTGGATTGCCATCATCAAAATGGCCACCAAGTTGTCCTGAGGTTCGGGCACTGGCTGTGACGGGCCCGATGGTTGCTCCTCCTCCACGGGAGCCTCGTCGGCGCCGCCGTCGCTCTCTTCGTCCGCCTCCTCGGGGTTCCTCCCGTGGGACCAGACCGCCTGGAACCTCTTGTTGAGGTCCTTCACGACTTCAACCAGCTCCTCCCTCAGAGGCTGTATCCGTGTCCGTAATGGCCACCGCCGCCCCCCCCTCTTTTTCCACCGTGGTCTTCACGGAGGTCTCATCAATGGGCTGAAAAAGGATTCCCTCAGTGGTGGCAAGTAAACTCTGGGCCCGAGGTCGCCTCCACTGGGGTAGCCCCCACAGGCTTTGCCAGGGCTGCCGCGACTTCCTCGATAGAGGCCTTAGCCGGGTGAATCAAGGCCTTCACCACCTTGGGCGCGCCTGATGCCTTCACCTTGGGGGGAGGGCCACTGCCTCGCTCCCCCTCGGCTGATTCCTTCGAGATCGACCGGGGCCTCTCCAGAAACTTACCCGGGTTCTCGGATTTTCTCTTCCCTGAGCCAGAGCGTTGGCTCGAGGTTAATGGCGTCGGTGAAAGTGCGCCCTGCCTGGCAGCCGAGGAGCCCAACCCTTCGGCGCTCCCGGTGCCCGCGGACTCGCAGTGCTTTACCTTCTGTTGGGCCCCCGTCGCCGGGGCGCCCTCACAGGACTTAGAAGACCGCTCGGACTTCTTTTTCTTCTTCTTCTCACCTGCTGGGCCCTTCTCCAGCCAGCTGGCAAGGCGGATCCGACGATCCCTCATAGTCCGTTCCGACAAGTTCTTGCAAAATGCACAGTCCTTTTCCACGTGCGTTTTGTCTTCGTGAAGGCAGTAGAAACATCTCGAATGCTCATCCTCCTTGAAAACATTCTGTAAACCGCATCCAGGACAGTTCCTGAACAGCTTGGATCCGGGTGTCGAGGTCCCTTGTCCTGGGCCATGTCCACGAGGTAGGCCTTAGATCTTCTGGAATCCTCCAAGAAGCGTAACTCGACAAAATTTCGCCCTTGAGGGGCGTAGAAAATTCCCGAAACGGGTCCCCATTGATCGGAAGTAGAAATGGTGGAGCTTGAGGCTCGATTGACTGAAAAAACACAAAACGTAGTAAAAGCTCGAGAGCTATAGCACGAGGACTCCCAACACTTAAACGTGCGGTAAAAATCTGTGGATGGCTGCCATGGGAGGGGCTTAGGGAGAGAGCAGTCATTGGCTGGGGGCAGTATGACCCAGAGACAAGTGATTGGTTACTACTAAGAAAGAAAGATCCGAAACGAAACTGATACTGATTTTTTTTCTTTACCGATGATTCCCAGCCTGACGACGGGGAATATTCATGAGCATGTGAATTCATGCCAGACCCCATGCTGGAGAATAACAGGTTCCACCTGAAGGTGACAATTACCCTGCTAGCCACAACACCATACTACTGATAAGCGGGTCACAAAAATCCAAATTGCCCTCTAACTGATATTTGTCGAAAAAGAGACAACACAGAGTGGTTGTAGTATGCCAAATGCAAGGTAACCAGTTTATTGCAATAGACTGGGGGAAAAAACAAGATTAAAAGCCAAGCTCTCACTCCAGGATTCTCCAATGTTTGAACAATGTTTGAACAGAAAATAGGAGTTTATATAGTACAAATGAGTCATTGTGATGTCACAGTTACGAAAACATATCACTCCTGGTAATTGGCTCCCTCTACTAGGCTACATATGGATTCCTATATGTGTACAACTACGGATTGGACAATCGTTATCTAAAATCCCACCCATGGACCTTCCCCTGAAAAAGTGCTACCTCATCACATCTGGAAATTAATTGGTGGGCCCTCAATTAATTCTGCAGTGAAAAAAAGACATGTGCTCATCGGGTAAAATGCGGTCACACTATCCATGAACTTGCTGCATGATGACATGTTTATACAGGTAAGTGTGAGCGAGAGACAAGCGTATCGCCTTATTTTAATCAAATCAAATAGCCCATGTTATTTTCCCATGACATGAGTCGCTGAGGCTCAAGGCCTTGTTCGCAATCCGTGATCGCCATCCTGCTCTTGACTATTTATGAATAATTATTTTGTGAGTCATCCTGCATTTACCCTGCTAAGATTACATCATTGTAATTAGTTGCTTTTTTCTTTAGTCGCTTCTTGCTCCTTCTGTCATACCTTGGGTTGCAGAAACATTAATCTGCCAACTGCGTCTCATTTCCTGGAATGTTACAATAATATCTTGTACCGCCATATGCACTCCCTGCAAAGCCTTGGCCTTGACATTCCTTGAGAATGCTACCATCTAGCCGGCTACAGCATTTTCCCTGATTTGTTCAAGCGTGCTAAACTGGGCTTTTCTTAAAGCAGCACACTGAATTCCCTGCTGGTGCAATTTTAAAATGGCACGTTATGTTTCTTTTGCAGGACACATTTGTTCTGCATTTATTTGCTGCCTACTAAGCCTGGTGCTTCCCTGCTGGTGCAATTTTAAAATGGCACGTTATGTTTCTTTTGCAGGACACATTTGTTCTGCATTTATTTGCTGCCTACTAAGCCTGGTGCTTGCGTGGCACAACATTTCTACCTATAGGCACGCTGCAACCTCATCCCTACCTATAAAAATACTGCCCTACTAGTGTCGTGAGTCCCTCATCCTTGGTACACCCTTACCTGCCACCTACTCTATTCTATTGAAAAAGACACACTAATTGTGCAAGCTAATGCCTCCTCTGTCCCTACTTGCGTAGCAAAACAAACTATTCTTTGTGCCAGCTGCATTTCCAGGAGGATTTAAAGTGCAGTTTCAAATGGATCCTTTCTGACTTTGTAATTCCGTGTTTTCTGGGGAAGGCGGGGGCACCTGCTCTCTAGCCAACAATTGCCCCATTACACTAAATAATCAGTTTCCAGTTATGACTTTCCTTTAACATTGTGAACCTTTTGATTTACAAAACTTCAGAACTTTTCCTTACATAACACATGATGGATCAAGAATGCAATACACAGACACTGCCCTCTGCAACACTGACTGCATTCAGTTGCACAGAGGCTTTCACTGAAAACTGTATTCAGAGCCTTTTTATCATATTATATTTATTTGTGTCTATTCATGCAGCTAACATTTACATTTTACAGACATTCATCCCGCTTATGTCTTACTTCAGCGGTATACAAAAATGCTGTATTGTCGCTCATGTTATGTCTTGGGTACGAATAACATGTGGTGATAATAAAAATATCAGTACAAAATTGCTAATCAAATACATTTGTTTGCCATTCAGGAACAGTTTAATTAGCAAGCATTGCTAATCAGTTTTGGAAATGAATGTATGCCTTGTAGCCCCAAGACAGAAATCTCATGGCCCAGGTACTCCACAGACCTTTTTCTGAGCACACATTTTTCTTCCCTCAACATTATTCCTAAATCTCAAGCACTTGCTCTAGTGCCTCCTCATGCATCTCCAATGTCTCCCCACAAAGCAACACATCATCTTGGAAGCAATGTACACATCCCATTCTTTTAAAGAACCCATCAATCATTTTCTGAAACACTGAGAAGGCAGATACAAGCCCAAATGGTATTCGACGGAATTCAAAAATTCCTTTATGCGTAATAAACGCCGCAAGCTTCCTCGACTCCTCATCCAATACAATCTGATAGTATACGGATGCCATATCAAGTTTTGAGAAGGTTCATGCCTTGTCAATCATAGCCAACATTTTCGTCATATTGTGCAGCGGATGCCTCTCCGCCACCACACATTTATTTAGTTCTCGCAAATCTATGCATAACCTAAACTCTCCATTTGCCTTCTTAACAACCGTCAATGGGGACACCTACTCTACACTGCTCTCTCTATCTATCACCCCTGACACCCTCAATTTATCAAATTCCTTTTTAACATCATCCCTCATCACCAAGGGAACACAACGCAATTTAGCTGCTACAAGAACACTCCCTTCCTTAAGAACAATTCTATGCTTCAATCACTTCAAACAGCCTATCTTGTTGGCAAAAAAACACTCCAGAAACGATCTGTCACACTTGCATTCTCATTAACATGCACTACTTGTTCCACAGTATTTGGATTAATCCTTATTCCAACATCATCTGCTCCTTCCATCCTAACAATGTTTCACCTCTCTTAATCAAAAACAAAGAGGTGATGGCTGGAAGGTTTAGAATGAATCTTAACCACTGGCGTTGCTCTGGGCAACCCTCCAGACCACCGTTCTTCGCCTGCCAAGCCATTACAGAAGGGAAAAGACCATATGCAAATCAGGCTTGGCCCCACCCCAAAAGGGGCAGTCCAGCCCGAACTTCTAGGTCACATCCCTTCTGCACGAGACCACAAGCATCCCCAAACATGTTTCGCCCTTGTTGGGGCTCATCAGTGAGGAGTAGCTTGGGTCTCTAGGCCCAGCAGGCACGGGACCCACGTCTGGGCATACCCGTCCCACTCGGGGTGACAAAGCAAAAACAAAGAGGTGATGGCTGGAAGGTTTAGAATGAATCTTAACCACTGGCGTTGCTCTGGGCAATCCTCCAGACCACCGTTCTTCGCCTGCCAAGCCATTACAGAAGGGAAAAGACCATATGCAAATCAGGCTTGGCCCCACCCCAAAAGGGGCAGTCCAGCCCGAACTTCTAGGTCACATCCCTTCTGCACGAGACCACAAGCATCCCCAAACATGTTTCGCCCTTGTTGGGGCTCATCAGTGAGGAGTAGCTTGGGTCTCTAGGCCCAGCAGGCACGGGACCCACGTCTGGGCATACACGTCCCACTCGGGGTGACAAAGCAAAAACAAAGAGGTGATGGCTGGAAGGTTTAGAATGAATCTTAACCACTGGCATTGCTCTGGGCAAGCCTCCAGACCACCGTTCTTCGCCTGCAAAGCCATTACAGAAGGGGAAAGACCATATGCAAATCAGGCTTGGCCCCACCCCAAAAGGGGCACTCCAGCCGAACTGCTAGGTCACATCCCTTCTGTACGAGACCACAAGCATCCCCAAACATGTTTCGCCCACGTTGGGGCTCATCAGTGAGGAGTAGCTTGGGTCTCTAGGCCCAGCAAACACGAGACCCACGGTTGCCCAGAGCTTTGACCGTGGTTATGATTAATTCAAAACCTTCCAGCCATCAGCTTTCTGTTTTCCTCAAGTCACCCCGAGTTGGACGGGTATGCCCAGACGTGGGTCCCGAGTCTGTCTGGCCTAGAGACCCAAGCTACTCCTCACTGATGACGCCCAACAAGGCTGAAACATGGCTGGGGATGCCTGTGGTCTCGTGCAGAAGGGATGTTACCTAGCAGTTCGGGCTGGACTGCCCCTTTTGGGGTAGGACTAAGCCTGATTTGCATATGGTTTTTCCCCTTCTGTAATGGCTTGGTAGGCTGAAAAGCTGAAAAACAATGGTCTGGAGGGTTGCCCAAAGCTTTGCCCGTGGTTATGATTAATTCAAAACCTTCCAGCCATCACCTTTCTGTATTCCTTAAGTCACCCCGAGTTGGACGGGTATGCCCAGACGTGGGTCCCGAGTCTGCCTGGCCTAGAGACCCAAGCTACTCCTCACTGATGACGTAAATACCATATCTGAGTTAGGACTCACCCACCACATATCCCAACCCACACACAACAAAGGCCGCATTCTCGACTGGATTGCAGACCTCAACTGTAACACCACCATCCTCTCCAACACACCCTGTGCCTGGACCAACCACCATCTCATCACTTTCACCATCAACAAAGACAAACAAACACCTGTGACTCTTCCCAACGCTCCACCTTCACTCACAAGAAACAGCAAAAATATCACAGTCGAGAAACTCATCCCTCTACTCCAACCCATCCTCGATCTCACACCCACCATTACCAACCCCACTGAACTAGTAGACCTCTACAACTCTACCATTCTCAAAGCCATCAACACAGTAGCACCTCTCAAGTTACAGAAAGCCAAACCACGCGTGCACCTCAACTCATGGTTCACTCCTGAGCTAAAAACTCTCAGCAAAAACAAAAGACAAGCTGAATCAGCATGGAAACAGTCTCCATCCGCCAACAACAAATCAGACTACTCACTAGCTTCCAATACTTATAAATTAGCTATCACTCAAACAAAAAAAAAACATGTACAATGAGATAATCTGCAATGCCAAATCCAACACCAAAGAGCTCTTTAACATCCTGAGAGACCTTGAATCACCATCCCCCATTCCAGACACATGCACTAAAGACATATCTTGGTGTACCAACATACAAGAAGCACTCCTTGGCAAAATTGCTACACTACAAGCTAAGATTGAGTCAAAGAAAGAGTCTTACATTCACGGACAACCCCATCTCTCCCACTCACACCGCACAATTAGATGACAATAACCTATTTGAATTCTCTACCATCACTTCCAAAGTGGTTGAAGACATAATCAATTCTCTAAAACCCTCCAAATGCCAAGGGGACATTCGCACTGCTCCAGTCATCAAAGATGCAGCCAAACATCTTGTCCCCTCCATCACATCACTAATAAATTCATCCTTCACATCCAGTACAGTACCTAACAACCTAAAAGATTCCTGGGTTTTGCCACTACTCAAGAAATGTAACGCTCACCTGATTCCCACGGAGGCGCTGATCTTGGCAGGAAGGTGTCTGTGACTCGAAAGGTGATGTGCAGAACCCGATGGGCTTCTGGGGTCGAACCTCTTCGCACTGTGTGTCGAACTCGTAGGGTGAGGTTTCTGCAGGTGAAAGAATATGGGGGTTAATGGTCTGGGTTGTTCAATGTCCCTCTTCCTCTCTCTCCCTCTCCGTAGAGCCCCCAGGTCAACGTGCTCACCTTAGATAGGTGAATGCTGGGCTCTCCATCTGCGTCTGGTGCAGGGCGCTGTTGCCAGTTCCTTCACTGGTGAAACATAGGCCTCTTGGACTCAGAAGACCGTTACCGTCGTTAACTGCACGAGCGGTGAGTTTCCAGACACCTTTTTAGTCTTTATAGTCTTTAGGTGCAAGGCACGTTAACATTGAACAGGACTTCGTATAATGCTTTTCTCCCTTTTGTCTTGCAGGACTCTTGAGGAAGATGGAGTGAAGCGCCTGGAAATGCGTGAGTAAATGCAAGCGCTCTAACTGTCTTTTCCTTCCAGCGTAGTTCGTGCTGAAGAGCAGGCGTTCTATTGCGAAGAGCGCAATGGGCGTAAGTAAATACCTCTCTAATGTCTCTTCTTTTGTCTTTCAGAAGTTGGTTTGCAGCGCCGGAGTCCGCAGAATGTCCGTAAGTAGATACAATGCTTTTATCTCCGCAGGCGGCGATGCAGTGTGAAGAAATCCAGAATTCACAGAGTGCCGGTAAGTAGTGACAATGCTTTTGTCTTCGCAGGCGGAGGTGCAGCGTGCCGAAAATGACCGCAGCCGATGGATCAGGTGAGTAGCACTGCGAGATAAGGCTGCCTTGCTAACCTGCTGTTTCTTGTCTCTGCAGGTGCTGCTGTCGACTGGATGCAGGAATGGTGAGTATGCTTCTTGCAGATTCAGGATGCAGGAATGGTGAGTATGACTCTTGCAGATTCGGGATCGTAAGAAGAAAGGCTGGAACAGACTCGGTGAGCGTTCTGCTGCAGATGCAGAATAACGCGAAGCACTTTTCGTCTATCAGGTGTGGTTTAAATAGCCTTGGAGTGATGAGGCGTCTTCCTCCACGGCCCCGCCTAGGTAAGAAAAGAGTTTCAGTTCCAGAAGCTTTCCAGTGCTGAATCCAGGGAGTGGAGCTTGCCCCACCCAGGTAAGAAAGTAGTCCCTGTTCACAGAGGACTTCTAAGAGGACCAGCCCAACGTCCTTGGAAGCAGGCCCCTAACCCTGATCCTAGGCACCAGCCGGTCCCCACGGGGACCTTTTGGACCATGTCCTGGCGACGGTGGCACCAGGCTCATCAGAATCATCGGTCCCGGCACTGGAAGCGCCGGGCTCATAATATGTGTGCAGATGCTTGGGTGGACTTACCTGCAGCAGACCATGCTGCTTACTTACCAGACATTCCCCTGGTGGAGCATGTCCTGGGGCAGTATGATGCTCTCTACGGAAGGGTGCGCGCCGACAAGGAAGGACGGACTCGGATCTGGACGGATATCGTGACTGCCATCAACGCGGAGGGGGTGGCAGTCCGCGACTTCCAACATGTCAAGAAGCGCTGGGAGGACTTCAGGTCCAGGACCCTGAACAAGGCCCGGCGCCTCTTGAAGGCAGCGGATGCTAAGGGGCACCGGGGCCACTTGTCGGAAGATCAGATGAGGGTCCTGGAACGCATATCCCCAGCGCTCCACGTCCAGGTCCTTGAGAGGCAGACCCGTCTGGAGTCGAGCGGTAAGTGTACATGCATCATGATTGTAAGCTGTGCGTGTGGTGATGTGCCAGTAGTGTGCCGGTTGCACATCTGTTTGTATGGGGCCGAGTATGGGTGAGGGTGTACAGGACCGTGAGGCTAACACATGCGAGCGCTGTCATGTGTGAGACATGGATGGTGCTTGTGTGTGTAGGCTTGCATGCCAAATGCAGTTGTGTGTGCACACATGTTTGTATGAATGTGTCTGTAAGTAGGCATGTTCGTGATGTCACGCATGTATGTTGTTTTCAGCTGCATGTATCAGCACTGTGTACATGTGCATGTGTGTGTATTTGACAAGCGTGCAACAGTGATGCAACATGGATGCATGTGACAGCGGGATGTGGAAGCCTGACTGGCAGATGTGACATGGATGCCCATCGGAACACCGACAGTTGGCTGAGGTGTACACATGCATGCAAGTGTGGTGGTGTGCGTTCATGTGTAGTGCACTCCCTGTGTTGCATGTGATGTCTGGCTCACCTTTGCCTGCTCATGCTGTTGTATGTGTATGGATGGTGCTGGCAGTTGCGATGTGGCTGTGGTATGGCTCATGTGTGCATGTAGAAATGACATGTGTGTTGCCAATTGTGATGCCATGTCTGAGGTTTGCCAATGCCACTCATGTGCAACTGTCATGTGTGTATGTGTCCATTGTACAGTGCCCTGATGCCTGTGTTTTATTTCTCCCTGTCTGTAGCGTCAACTGATGAAGAGGGCGGAGAAGGTGCTGTGGAGCACAGCGGCGGGGATCGCACCGCCAGCCGGAGACGCAAGGCCCGGCTCCCCTCCCAGGTTGTGATCTCGTCGGGGAGTGAGGAGTCCGGTGCCGCGTCCCAGGCCGCAGCTGCCGGGGGGAGGTCCAAGAGGCGGAGGTCGGAGTTGGACTCCTCGGCAGCAGAAGGGGCAGCTGGGACCCCACAGGGCCCAACGGGGGAAGATGGCACGGAGTCATCCAGGTTGGTGGGGGGTTTGGTGGAGGAGGAGGCCGTGCAAGCAACAGAGACGGGGTCTGGAGATGGGGATTCCACTGGTGCTTGTGGTGCAGAGCAGGACCAGGGACAGGAGGCAGCACAGGTCGCCGCGGAGGTGCCTGTGTGCAATCCTGTCCCTGATCCTGTCACTGCATCATCTTGCACCAGCAGGGATGCCTACGTCCAGACCCGTTTTCAGGCAGGGGATGAGCTCACGACAACTGGCCTTCCTCTGCCTGCGGACGTGGCTACCCGGGTCCGGGTTGAGCCTGTCCTGACTGGTGTGGCGTTGCGTCAACGGGCCATGCGAGGTGAACTGCAGTCTTTTCATGAGGAGACTGCACGTCATCTCGAATGGCTCGTTGACCGCGTCCCCCTACTGGGGCAGGTCACCCAGGCCGGATTCCTCCGTTTGATGGGGCTTGCTCCGACCCCCTCCTCAATTGAACCCCCTATGCGCCAGTCGTCTTCCGTGCCATCTTCCCACCCATCAGTCACCTGAGTGCCCTGTGGAGCTGCCTCTGACGGTGCGGCCAGGATGGTGGAGGAGGAATCCCTGCCACAGTCGGGAGTCGGACGTCCAGCAGGGGTGGCCACATCAACGACTGCACCCCAGCCAGCGGAGGATGTGCAGGCAGCAGGAGGCAGTGCACGGGCAGAGGCGCAGCAGCAACGTGGTGGGAGCCATGATGGCTTGGGGCCTTCGACATCGGAGGGGCAGGCATCGGCCGGAGGACAGGAGGACCCAGGACGGGAAGTGTCTTCCGTGTGGCAGCGGTTGGGCCACGCCATAGATGCGGAGCGGCAGCGGGCGGAAGAGGCACGGCTCACGATGGTCAGGGCGGAGAACTCCATGCGGAGGGCCCTGAGGCGGGCCGAGTGCCTCGAGGCAATCCGCAGGGAGTTTGGGGGGAACATGTGGACAGCCCTGCGGACCCTCGGGGCCATGGAGGAGGAGCACCTCCGGGACATTCAGCAGGAGTTCGATGATGCCCTGGCCCGGAACATCCCGAAGTGAGCCGTCGGACTAGCCCGCTGCCCTTGTAAATAGTTCTGTAGTTAGTGTTAGGTTTCCTTTGGTTTAGCATTTATTTTGGACCTTTTGGACAATGGGCCACAATTTTGTATATATTCTTTTTTTTTTAGGTAGTGTTATTAGATAGGTTTCATTTCTTCGGTTGGGATCATGGACCCTAGATTGTTTATCTGTATATAGTTGACTTTTGGATTTTCATTTTTTTTAATGATTTCCCCATGGAGCAATGGTTTTCGATTTTAATTTTCCATTGGATTTACTTTTGTGGACTGTGACTTTGGACACCTTTAGTTTGCATTATGATTTGTGGTTTTGCATTATTTCACGTACCTGCTTGTTTTTTTTTAAATAATTTCCATTATTGTTTGTTTATTTTTGGTTCAATTTATGTTGCGTTTAATACATATTTTTCTTCAAACTTCAATGTGTAGTATCATCTCATTGGTTTCATGCATATCATGATATGTGTTTTGACATTCACTGACACCCATTGGGTGTATGTGAGGGACATGTGTTCATTTCCAAACTTGCAATTGTGGTTATATCATGTTTTTGCCATTTCTAAGTGGGTGGATGCAATGCTCAGGTGGCCTGGTGGAGGCTGCCCCTGCACTGCTGGGGGGTGGGGGTGATGGGAGACATGAGTGGGGGCCTGGTGGAGGCTGCCCCTGCACTGCTGGGGGGTGGGGGTGATGGGAGACATGGGTGGGGGCCTGGTGGAGGCTGCCGCTGGTGGCTGGGGGGTGGGGGTGCAGGGAGACATGAGTTGGATATGAGTGGGGGCCTGGTGGAGGCTGCCCCTGTACTGCTGGGGGGTGGGGGTGATGGGAGACATGAGTGGGGGCCTGGTGGAGGCTGCCCCTGGTGGCTGGGGGGTGGGGGTGGTGGGAGACATGAGTGGGGGCCTGGTGGAGGCTGCCCCTGCACTGCTGGGGGTGGGGGTGATGGGAGACATGGGTGGGGGCCTGGTGGAGGCTCCCCCTGGTGGCTGGGGGTGGTGGGAGACATGAGTGGGGGCCTGGTGGAGGCTGCCCATGCACTGCTGGGGGGTGGGGGTGATAGGGGACATGAGTGGGGGCCTGGTGGAGGCTGCCCCTGCACTGCTGGGGGGTGGGGGTGATGGGAGACATGAGTGGGGGCCTGGTGGAGGCTGCCCCTGCACTGCTGGGGGGTGGGGGTGATGGGAGACATGAGTGGGGGCCTGGTGGAGGCTGCCCCTGCACTGTCGGGGGGTGGGGGTGATGGGAGACATGGGTGGGGGCCTGGTAGAGGCTGCCCCTGGCGGCTGGGGGGTGGGGGTGATGGGAGACATGGGTGGGGGCCTGGTGGAGGCTGCCCCTGGTGGCTGGGGGGTGGGGGTGCAGGGAGACATGAGTTGGGCATGAGCGGGGGCCTGGTGGAGGCTGCCCCTGCACTGCTGGGGGGTGGGGGTGATGGGAGACATGGGTGGGGGCCTGGTGGAGGCTGCCCCTGGTGGCTGGGGGTGGGGGTGGTGGGAGACATGAGTGGGGGCCTGGTGGAGGCTGCCCCTCCACTGCTGGGGGGTGGGGGCGATAGGGGACATGAGTGGGGGCCTGGTGGAGGCTGCCCCTGCACTGCTGGGTGGTGGGGGTGATGGGAGACATGGGTGGGGGCCTGGTGGAGGCTGCCCCTGGTGGCTGGGGGGTGGGGGTGCAGGGAGACATGAGTTGGACATGAGTGGGGGCCTGGTGAAGGCTGCCCCTGCACTGCTGGGGGGTGGGGGTGATGGGAGACATGAGTGGGGGCCTGGTGGAGGCTGCCCCTGGTGGCTGGGGGTGGTGGGAGACATGAGTGGGGGCCTGGTGGAGGCTGCCCCTGCACTGCTGGGGGGGTCGGGGTGATGGGAGACATGGGTGGGGGCCTGGTGGAGGCTGCCCCTGGTGGCTGGGGGGTGGGGGTGCAGGGAGACATGAGTTGGACATGAGTGGGGGCCTGGTGGAGGCTGCCCCTGCACTGCTGGGGGGTGGGGGTGATAGGGGACATGAGTGGGGGCCTGGTGGAGGCTGCCCCTGCACTGCTTGGGGGTGGGGGTGATGGGAGACATGAGTGGGGGCCTGGTGGAGGCTGCCCCTGCACTGCTGGGGCGTGGGGGTGATGGGAGACATGGGTGGGGGCCTGGTGGAGGCTGCCATTGGTGGCTGGGGGTGGGGGTGCAGGGAGACATGAGTTGGACATGAGTTGGGGCCTGGTGGAGGCTGCCCCTGCACTGCTGGGGGGTGGGGGTGATGGGAGACATGAGTGGGGGCCTGGTGGAGGCTGCCCCTGGTGGCTGGGGGGTGGGGGTGGTGGGAGACATGAGTGGGGGCCTGGTGGAGGCTGCCCCTGCACTGCTGGGGGGTGGGGGTGATGGGAGACATGGGTGGGGGCCTGGTGGAGGTTGTCCCTGCACTGCTGGGGGGTGGGGGTGATGGGAGACATGAGTGGGGGCCTGGTGGAGGCTGCCCCTGCACTGCTGGGGGGTGGGGGTGATAGGGGACATGAGTGGGGGCCTGGTGGAGGCTGCCCCTGCACTGCTGGGGGGTGGGGGTGATGGGAGACATGAGTGGGGGCCTGGTGGAGGCTGCCCCTGCACTGCTGGGGGGTGGGGTGATGGGAGACATGGGTGGGGGCCTGGTGGAGGCTGCCGCTGGTGGCTGGGGGGTGGGGGTGCAGGGAGACATGAGTTGGACATGAGTGGGGGCCTGGTGGAGGCTGCCCCTGTACTGCTGGGGGGTGGGGGTGATGGGAGACATGAGTGGGGGCCTGGTGGAGGCTGCCCCTGGTGGCTGGGGGGTGGGGGTGGTGGGAGACATGAGTGGGGGCCTGGTGGAGGCTGCCCCTGCACTGCTGGGGGTGGGGGTGATGGGAGACATGGGTGGGGGCCTGGTGGAGGCTCCCCCTGGTGGCGGTGGGAGACATGAGTGGGGGCCTGGTGGAGGCTGCCCATGCACTGCTGGGGGGTGGGGGTGATAGGGGACATGAGTGGGGGCCTGGTGGAGGCTGCCCCTGCACTGCTGGGGGGTGGGGGTGATGGGAGACATGAGTGGGGGCCTGGTGGAGGCTGCCCCTGCACTGCTGGGGGGTGGGGGTGATGGGAGACATGAGTGGGGGCCTGGTGTAGGCTGCCCCTGCACTGTCGGGGGGTGGGGGTGATGGGAGACATGGGTGGGGGCCTGGTAGAGGCTGCCCCTGGCGGCTGGGGGGTGGGGGTGATGGGAGACATGGGTGGGGGCCTGGTGGAGGCTGCCCCTGGTGGCTGGGGGGTGGGGGTGCAGGGAGACATGAGTTGGGCATGAGCGGGGGCCTGGTGGAGGCTGCCCCTGCACTGCTGGGGGGGTGGGGGTGATGGGAGACATGGGTGGGGGCCTGGTGGAGGCTGCCCCTGGTGGCTGGGGGTGGGGGTGGTGGGAGACATGAGTGGGGGCCTGGTGGAGGCTGCCCCTCCACTGCTGGGGGGTGGGGGTGATAGGGGACATGAGTGGGGGCCTGGTGGAGGCTGCCCCTGCACTGCTGGGTGGTGGGGGTGATGGGAGACATGGGTGGGGGCCTGGTGGAGGCTGCCCCTGGTGGCTGGGGGGTGGGGGTGCAGGGAGACATGAGTTGGACATGAGTGGGGGCCTGGTGAAGGCTGCCCCTGCACTGCTGGGGGGTGGGGGTGATGGGAGACATGAGTGGGGGCCTGGTGGAGGCTGCCCCTGGTGGCTGGGGGTGGTGGGAGACATGAGTGGGGGCCTGGTGGAGGCTGCCCCTGCACTGCTGGGGGGGTCGGGGTGATGGGAGACATGGGTGGGGGCCTGGTGGAGGCTGCCCCTGGTGGCTGGGGGGTGGGGGTGCAGGGAGACATGAGTTGGACATGAGTGGGGGCCTGGTGGAGGCTGCCCCTGCACTGCTGGGGGGTGGGGGTGATAGGGGACATGCGTGGGGGCCTGGTGGAGGCTGCCCCTGCACTGCTTGGGGGTGGGGGTGATGGGAGACATGAGTGGGGGCCTGGTGGAGGCTGCCCCTGCACTGCTGGGGCGTGGGGGTGATGGGAGACATGGGTGGGGGCCTGGTGGAGGCTGCCATTGGTGGCTGGGGGGTGGGGGTGCAGGGAGACATGAGTTGGACATGAGTTGGGGCCTGGTGGAGGCTGCCCCTGCACTGCTGGGGGTGGGGGTGATGGGAGACATGAGTGGGGGCCTGGTGGAGGCTGCCCCTGGTGGCTGGGGGGTGGGGGTGGTGGGAGACATGAGTGGGGGCCTGGTGGAGGCTGCCCCTGCACTGCTGGGGGGTGGGGGTGATGGGAGACATGGGTGGGGGCCTGGTGGAGGCTGCCCCTGGTGGCTGGGGGATGGGGGTGCAGGGAGACATGAGTGGGGGCCTGGTGGAGGCTGCCCATGCACTGCTGGGGGGTGGGGGTGATAGGGGACATGAGTGGGGGCCTGGTGGAGGTTGTCCCTGCACTGCTGGGGGGTGGGGGTGATGGGAGACATGAGTGGGGGCCTGGTGGAGGCTGCCCCTGCACTGCTGGGGGGTGGGGGTGATGGGAGACATGAGTGGGGGCCTGGTGGAGGCTGCCCCTGCACTGCTGGGGGGTGGGGGTGATGGGAGACATGGGTGGGGGTCTGGTGGAGGCTGCCCCTGGTGGCTGGAGGGTGGAGGTGATGGGAGACATGGGTGGGGGCCTGGTGGAGGCTGCCCCTGGTGGCTGGGGGGTGGGGGTGCAGGGAGACATGAGTTGGACATGAGTGGGGGCTTGGTGGAGGCTGCCCCTGCACTGCTGGGGGGTGGGGGTGATAGGGGACATGAGTGGGGGCCTGGTGGAGGCTGCCCCTGCACTGCTGGGGGGTGGGGGTGATGGGAGAGATGGGTGGGGGCCTGGTGGAGGCTGCTCCTGGTGGCTGGGGGGTGGGGGTGGTGGGAGACATGAGTGGAGGCCTGGTGGAGGCTGCCCCTGCACTGCTGGGGGGTGGGGGTGATGGGAGAAATGGGTGGGGGCCTGGTGGAGGCTGCCCCTGGTGGCTGGGGGGTGGGGGTGGTGGGAGACATGAGTGGGAGCCTGGTGGAGGCTGCCTGGTGGAGGCTGCCCCTGCACTGCTGGGGGGTGGGGGTGATGGGAGACATGAGTGGGGGCCTGGTGGAGGCAGCCCCTGCACGGGTGGGGGTGATGGGAGACATGGGTGGGGGCCTGGTGGAGGCTGCCCCTGGTGGCTGGGGGGTGGGGGTGCAGGGAGACATGAGTTGGACATGAGTGGGGGCCTGGTGGAGGCTGCCCCTGCACTGCCGGGGGGTGGGGGTGATGGGAGACATGAGTGGGGGCCTGGTGGAGGCTGCCCCTGGTGGCTGGGGGGTGGGGTGGTGGGAGACATGAGTGGGGGCCTGGTGGAGGCTGCCCCTGCACTGCTGGGGGGTGGGGGTGATAGGGGACATGAGTGGGGGCCTGGTGGAGGCTGCCCCTGGTGGCTGGGGGGTGGTGGGAGACATGAGTGGAGGCCTGGTGGAGGCTGCCCCTGCACTGCTGGGGGGTGGGGGTGATGGGAGACATGAGTGGGGGCCTGGTGGAGGCTGCCCCTGGTGGCTGGGGGGTGGGGGTGGTGGGAGACATGAGTGGAGGCCTGGTGGAGGCTGCCCCTGCACTGCTGGGGGGTGGGGGTGATGGGAGAAATGGGTGGGGGCCTGGTGGAGGCTGCCCCTGGTGGCTGGGGGGTGGGGGTGGTGGGAGACATGAGTTGGACATGAGTGGGAGCCTGGAGGAGGCTGCCCCTGCACTGCTGGGGGGTGATGGGAGACATGAGTGGGGGCCTGGTGGAGGCAGCCCCTGCACTGCTGGGGGGTGGGGGTGATGGGAGACATGGGTGGGGGCCTGGTGGAGGCTGCCCCTGGTGGCTGGGGGGTGGGGGTGCAGAGAGACATGAGTTGGACATGAGTGGGGGCCTGGTGGAGGCTGCCCCTGCACTGCCGGGGGGTGGGGGTGATGGGAGACATGAGTGGGGGCCTGGTGGAGGCTGCCCCTGGTGGCTGGGGGGTGGGGTGGTGGGAGATATGAGTGGGGGCCTGGTGGAGGCTGCCCCTGCACTGCTGGGGGGTGGGGGTGATAGGGGACATGAGTGGGGGCCTGGTGGAGGCTGCCCCTGCACTGCTGGGGGGTGGGGGCGATGGGAGACATGAGTGGGGGCCTGGTGGAGGTTGCCCCTGCACTGCTGGGGGGTGGGGGTGATGGGAGACATGAGTGGGGGCCTGGTGGAGGCTGCCCCTGCACTGCTGGGGGGTGGGGGTGATGGTTACCGCCTACTGTGTAATGAGGCCCTTTGAATGACAAAGAGACTTTGGCAGTGAAGGCCCTTATGCTGAGGTTTTGAACTACATCCTTGTGCTAGGAAATCCAGAGTGTGTGCTAAACTCGAGTGTGCCGTCTTGTCCCATGCTGAAAACGTGGGGAAGGGGAGCCAATGGCTCAAATATCCTGACATATCATTTCTTGAACACTTTTCTTTTGCATAACATTGTTTCCCACACTATCTGTATTAAGAAGTAACGATTGGCAATAGGTTTATTAGTATAGGCTCTTTTTATTTTGACAAGACACCACTAGGACTGCGTTATTATTATTTGATGGTCGTAGATTGCTCCCATGTTTAGATTTAGGATTAGATAGCCGTTTTCCAAACCCAATTGAAGTTCAATAAATACCCTTGAACTGTGGTCACCACTTGTGTCTGTCTTACTTTTTTGATACCATGCCTTCCTTACAGGTTGCACAACCTGTAATGTGTGGAACATGTGGTCTAACAACTGTGCCAAGACCAGAGAGCCCTGCATGGTGAAATATAAGGACATCGAGCAACCGCCTTAGGAAACCACTGCATACGAACTGGCGAAGTGGGCCAGAAAGAAGGTCAGGTTGACCTGGTGTTTTGTTAGGACTCTTTGGAAAAACTGTAACAAGTATAAATGGCGGAGTTGAAGTCTTGGGGAAAATAACCCTGAGACTTAAAGAACCACACTTGTTTTGTTGAGAACGGTGCCTCAAGACCCCTTTTGCTTTTGGATTGTGTTATGATATGATATGGCATTTATAACGTGCCTATACACAAGTGTTTCAAGGCGCGAAACTTGTGTTACTTGAAACTTGGGGAAGGGAACTCCAGGGGCTGGTTCTTGAACTGGGAAAAGGTCAACTTTGAGACTTTTTTATGGAACTTTCTTGTGTTTGAGGAAGGGGAGCTAAAAGTAAGCATTGAGCTGGAAGAAGCTCGTAACTCTGAGTTGAACACTATTTCCTTTCACCTTTACATCCCCACACATTGGCTAATTGTAATTGTGAGGGCAAGGATAGGTTTTGACCATGGATAGACTTAAGTTAAACTATGACTCAGACTTTCTTTATTTTCGTTTATTTTCGTTTCGTTTATTTTCGTTCAGGTAGGGAAATCCCACCTTAGCATAGGGCAGGTTAGGCCTGACATTTAAATTAATAAATATCTTTTGTTTGAACTTTAAGTCTGTTGTCTGTGTCATACTTCATAATGCCTTCACACATGTTGGCTGTGCACTCAGCGCAGCTGCTCGACGTCACCAGTCCTTCACCGGCCCTCAAACTAAGCGGATCTCTGCAACCACTCTGTGGGATGCGGCTCGCAAGCTCCCTTCCAAGACAGGTCCATGCAGCCCCCGGCCAGTCCTGCTGCATGGCTGTGGCGGCTTCGGCACGTGAGACACAAAAGCAGTCTGTAGCTCATCTTAGTGAAACGAGGCACACTGGACAGCAGGTAAGCATTTTGTTTTGTTTTATTCTTACAACATTCATTAACAGTGACCCCCAGCTCCCTGCACCTCCAAATCCAACAGAAAACTCCCTCAGATCACTGCCTCTCTTTAAGCCCAAACATTCAAATAACATAACATGTCCCATGTATCCGATACACATTACAACAAAACTCAAAGACCTTTTTGGGTCTAACCTATGCAGCCTCACCGCTTCTTTAGAACGGCAAGGCGGGGGGTGTCGAAAACCAGTAAGTGAATTTTCTGTTCAAGTGAAAATCGAACACTAACATGGGAGGGAAGGACGTGCAAACTCTCAGGGTAACCTTGTCTTTATAAGAGATAGTAAAGGGTGGCTTTTGCATGAGAGTATTTGGAACTCTTTTACTCTGCATGCCGAGTTGATAGCTGCAAGATAAAAGACAAGAAGCCTAAATTGAAAATAAAACTAACAAACAAACTGGAAAAGAGTGCATTGGTTCAAACTGAGCTCCCATTAGAAATGTAAAGACCAAATTTAAATACCACGCCAGCACCATGAAAGAGGTTAGGGGAAAAGCATTCACTAGCCCTTTCAAAATTGAATTGCCAAAGCCACTGTGCAGTAAGTGCCTTGATCTGGTGTGGTTTTAAAATCTGAGAGTGAGGCTATAAAACCCTTGTCCGTAGCTACCTGAAGCCCCTGTCTTGCTAGGTGCAAAAGGTAAGACGGCAATGCAGCAATGTTTCATGAGAGAGGATCCACAGGTTTAGATTTGCGCCAGCTGCACAATTTCTGCCATCGGAAGCAGTAAAGAGCCTTTGTTGCTGGTCATCTAGCCGAAAGCCACAACACAATGATGTATTCCAGGAGGTTTCAATCCTGGTACCTAATCCTTTCATTAGCCATGCGATGAGATTAAGAGTGCTGACATTCGGGTGAAGGATCAGACCCACCCCCTTCTCATGAGAGAAGGTCCACTCTCTTTGCAAGACTTCGTGGGGAGCAGATGGCCAAGTCCAAAAGGTCCCAGGACCATGTTCTCCAGACCTAGTCCGGAGCTATCAAGATTATGGTTGTGCTGAACCACCTCCTGAGGACATGTGGTATGACAGGAATCAGGAGGAACACATATAGAAGTGGAACATTCTAGTCCACTACAAATGTGCCCCCCAGTGCTTCTCTCAGAGGCATTTCCCTGGAGCAAAACAGCTTGCACTTCATGTTGGAGCTGAATGTAAACATTCTTTTTAAAAAAAAATGTAAAATTTATTATGCATTCGTTTTTTTACAAAACTTTTTCCACATTTTTTTTTCCACATTTCGACTCGCATCCATCATCAAAGAGAGAAAAAAATAATAATTTTGTCTTGATATCAAGACTTTTCTTTTGTCAATTAAAACCAACAACAGAACATAATACAAAAGTTCCAAAACATAACAGATAACGATAAAAGGACAGCAACAACATAGATCCATGTCCCAATTTAGTCTTTGTTAGAATTTCCATACAATCAGCTTAGTGCCAACATCTTGTCTAAAAAGTAAATAGTGGCAAAAGTCAGCATATAGTTATGTCCTGACAATACGGCAGACCACCAATCATCCATGCTACCACTAACGGGGACAAACTTCCCTAAAACCACAGTTCTTTCTGATTTTAAAGCTAAACATTCAGCAACTAAATGCTTTAACGATTCCACTTGTTGGCAACAAAATCGACAAGAATTATTAATGGTGTTTTTATCATGTTTTATGAAGAGCATCTCTTTGGTCGGTAACTGATTCAGTCGCAACTGCAGAAACTGGTTACGGTGGTGTCTTGACGGAAATTGTTGTAGATACCTCGGAACCTGATTTACTGAGCGGACATCTCTGATTTGTAGCATAGTTGATTTCAATTTTGCTCTGTTATTAAGAGTCATGATCCAATCGCTGTCCCCTCATCTTTTTTTTTTTACAGGACATGGATTGTCTCGTAATAATTCAACTGATGCCCCCACATGGTCAAGGTTCTTTAATATTTTTGCTGACCATTCTTTCAGAAGACCTTTGTGAGGTTTGTTGATGGTTTCCTTCAAAATCGCATATGGGGTAGCAGAGTTAGGCATTATCAGCTTTCTAAATAATTCTAAGGATTTCCATAGTACTGATGCACCTAGAGACAGTAACCCCAACTCATATCGAATCGAGGAGATTAAGGCATTTTTCAGCAGACGCAGCACTTTCCGCCAATACTGCCCTTCTAGCAGATTCCACATCGTATTGTCGATGTTGAGGCCAGACTCGCTACCAAAAGTGATTGCAGCTACCACTTTTTGGCGATAAAACAAAATCGCAGGTATAAGGGTTAATTTACCAAATTCACGATGGAGTTTTGCACCATGTAAAGATAGCTTGGTAATTGTTACTTTCAATTTTTCAGTCCATTCCCACTCTCTTATTGATTTGTTGAATAAGATTCTGAGGTATCTTTTTCCGTTCTTTCCACTTGTTTCCCCGCTGTGAACCATTTAAATGTATTCCCTCTGTTTCCATGAGGGGTCCCCAAGACGATAATCTTTTATTTTTCAACATTAATCTCCATACTATTAGTATGAAGATAGGCTTCCAATTTCAATAATAAACATTGAAGACCTATTTCTGTAGTGTCCATCAATACAACATCGTCAGCATAGGTTACCAAGCTGATCTGGTAACCATTAATTTTTGGTGGAAAGGTGTGACAATCAAAAAGTGCTTCTGGCAGGTCGGCAATGTATAATTTGAAAATTAAGGCCGCCAGCGGGCAACCTTGTTTAAAACCTCTCTCTGTTCTAATATCATCAGATAATTCACCACTGGCATTCAGTATCACTTTTATCGATGTTTCGGAATGCAATTGAATTAGAATCTGCAGTAAGTCTGATGGGCATTGTTAGGCAGAAACCTGTGCAGTTCCCTTGGGGAACACTGCAAAAGATTTAAGACTACAGGTATAGCAGTAAACCCACTTGGTAGCAGTCTGCACCACCCAGATTTACCTGGTAGCTGTGGCTGAGCAGTCAGACTTCCCTCAAGAAGAGTTAGGCAGTATGCAAAGTATACACAATATGTACCCGGACACAATAGCACAAGCAAACACTGACCAGAGCTTGGTTTCAAAAGTATATAGTTATTTATTTATTAAACACACATAAGTTGAAATCACTCTAGCAAAATATAGTAAAAACACTTCAAACACAGTTATGATGAAAGCAGTTTCAACCCTTACTCCTATCTAGACAACTCTAAGTTAATACCACATAATTAAAACAGAGGTGAGCGCTTAACGTTAGATGACACTCTAGTAGGTTAGGGAAAGGGGTAAAGAGAAACAGAAATGGGTTAAACACACCACTCTAAGATCCAGAACACTTGCAATAGGCTCAAAGAAGCACAAAGTCACAGGTGAGCAAAAGTCACTAGGCAGGGCCCACTCTTAGAGTAGCCGGAGCAAAAATGTGCCCAAGATCACACTGTTATTAGGGATTCAAAGTCTTGCACAGAGTTAGAAAGAGTTTAGGGTGGCTTAGAAAGTTTAGCCAAGGTGCTCCAGGCACTCCCAGGTTCGAAAGCCGGGGGCTAAATCTACCCCGTACAGTCGGTAGCAAGGGAAGCCAGGCGGAACACGGTACCTTAAGCGGAAAGGATCCTCCAGCGGTGGCAGTTGTTCCAGGCAGTGGCAGCAGGGCTCGACGTCGGTCAGGGGAGAAGAAGTTCTCGCTGAAGAGCAGAAGAAGAGGGTTGTTGCACTGCCCGGGAAGAAACCAGCCGCGGAGTCCTCCGGTTAAAGGGTTGTACCGACTTTCGTGGTTGGGGTAAAAGTGGTGGGGTTCCGGTTGCCGGGGTGCTTGGCACTGGCAAGGCGGCCACGAGATACCTCGAGAAGCGAAAAGAAGGCGAAAACTGGTTGTCCCCACCAGTCAAGGGAAGGAGCCACTCCGCTAAGAGTTCTCCTCGGTCGTCGGGAAAAGTGGTGAGACGGTTCAGCAGGGCTCCACCGGGTGGTGTCGTCGAAGCAGGTCGGCTCAGCTCTTCCCTCGTCGGATTCTTGGTCCTGTGGCGACTTCTGAAGTTCCAGTCCCCAAAGCCCTGCTTTTATGCAGCAAACCCCCATTCACCCAGCCTAGCTGTCACTCAAACATGCTAAGTGGTGAGCCGGCCGGCTCACCACTTGGGCCAATCAGGACGGAGTGCGACTTGAGTTACCAAGGTAACTCAGTCCAGGGTGCCTAAATCCCCCTCCACCCCTCCTAAGTACCCCAGACAGAGTGGCACCACTTTGGAGGGCTTCTGTGGAGAAGCCCGCCAAAAGTGGAACAAAGGGCTCCACTTTGGGTCAGAGTTACAGAGGCGAACACCAACGCCATTTTAGAATCAAGTTTTGGCAAAAAGTCCCAACCGGAGTTATAAAAATAAATATATAAAACCGGCGGTATGTTTAAGGCTACCGTAAATAAATAATTAAATGTGTTAGCCTAAAACAATGGGAAATCCCATAGGAAAATATTCGCGGTTGAATATAAAACGTAGTTTCCACTGCCACCAGCCAAAACTCGATCAGGGGGGACGGAGACGTGCCCCCTCGACTAACAGACCCTGGGGCAATCGAATTGCCCCAGCCAGTACGTCCACAATATGATGGTTTGTACTGGTTCTGTTCAGGATTCAAGACTAGCAAAGTCTTTGGTGACTTTACATGCCCTGGGAGACAGTAGTCAGTCCCAGGGTATGGAGTCTATGTTGGGGAGTCCCTAGGACACCCCTGGGTCACGGCACAGAGGGTGCTGTGTAACCCACATCACAAAAATACATGAGGCCCTATGGAGTAAAAGACCCCATAGCCCATTCAACACAAGGTTTAACCAAGAAAACACACTTCAACATGTCCAAGAGTGAGGGTAAAAGAGTCTCACTCTTGGCAGGAGAAAAAAAGAAACCCCAGAAATCCAGCAAAGCTGCTGGGGGACTCACTAGGTAGGGAAATTCAGACTAAACAGAGAATTCTCCCTAACAGGCATTTCCATTTTTCCAATTTTTCCCACTGGGAAACTTCATTTACCATGTCGAAAGCCTGGTGCAAATCTACAAATGCCAGAAACAGAGTTTTCTTCTTTTTCAGAGCATCTAATTTCTGAAAATTAAGCAGAGTAAGATTTAGCTACACACCAACACCACTTGTAAAGCCTGTTTGCCTATCGTCAATGATATTGGCCTCAATTGCCCATCATTTTTCTAGTCTTTTCGGCAAGAATGATGCACAAATGTTCCCAATTACATCTAACGAGGTAATCGGATGGTAGTTGGCCAGATCAGCACGATCAGCTTCTTTGAAGATGGGCACAACCACCGCCGATTGCCAAGAAGAGCGGATTGTTATTGTCACCGATATTTTCTTAAACAGGGTTTCAATGAAGGAGGCCCACTGGACTTTATTCTTCTTGAGAGCCAAGTTTGTGAGTCCATCAGGACCTGCTGCACCAGCGTTTTTTAACTTGGCAATCTCCTCCTCTAGGTCCTCTCACTTGTAATGAATATCCCAAGCAACAGTCGGTCCAAGCCCCTGCTCTACCTCAAGAGCAGTCCGGGCCTTAAAAACCTTTGTGAAATGATCACCCAGGAATTTGGACTGACTCCTACAATCATGTTTGCAGTCTGATTTCAGGATCCAGCATTTATAAAAGCCCATGTTTCATTGCTCTTTCGAGTACAAATCACTCTTAGCATTATTTCAGTTTGTTCTTGATCGCGATAATGCTTAAATGTGATCAACCAATTTCGGTATTGTTGTTGGAGCTTTCTTTTCTTCACCAGAAACGAGGCTGCGAGCAGTAATTCTTGAGCAGCTTGAGAGCCTCTTGCATCGTTTTCTTCTTGTCTTTTATTTTTTTACTGAATGACTATTTGTGATTTAGATGGTCAACACTAAACCCACTCTGTGACGTTATAAATTGGGCTAATAGAGGTGAATACTCAGCTGAATTTTCTCTGCTTAAGATGCCATTGCTTAATATCGAAGTGAGCTCGATGATCTCTGAAGGCCTTAACTAAGCTGGTTTAATCCTTGATTGATCTCTAGTGCAGCAGTATAGAGGTCACTCAGTACAGCCATTTCTGTTGGCCAAAGTAGATACAGAGCATCGTGATCACTGTTGCTCATTTTTAGAATCTCCATTCTTTTAAATTTTTGTAATTAACTCACAAGAGGCCCATATATAATTGAGTGTCCTGTGGGAGTCATTCCTATGCCAGGTGTAACAAGCCAGAATTTCTCCTCTTGTTTGCCCATTCAACATTTCACAATTTCTGATAATCAATTCATCACACCATCTTTTCCCACCACCAGCTTGAGGATCTTGATTTAGCTTTTTGATGTTTCCACTTGAATCTACCCACGAATAATTCAAGTCGCTGCATCTAATGATGGAGAAATTCTGGTACTCGAGGATACATTTTTCTATCAATGTGGTAACTGAGGAAATAAATTTAGCTGATTACATTTTGGCAGGATTCCAGTAAACATTCACTAGGAGTAGGAATTCACTCGGACATCCTGCCTCGTGAAGAATTTGAATAATGGTTCCTTGCACAAAGGCATTCGGATAAGATGAGTTCACGACGGACCAACCAGGATGTTTTTGACCAATGTTAATAACCCAGAAAAGGGACGACCAGACGCATTTTTCAGGATCGGGTTGAGGAATAGAGGGAGTAGCCTTCACACACAGGTACAGATCTCATCCAGGTTTCTTGTAGGCAAATGAAGGTGTGATTTTCTTTCTTTATCTCGTCATCCTGGAATAAATGGATGAATCCACGCGTGTTCCATGATCCAGAGGGTCTGTCTTGTTGAAAACTTTGTTCCTTCTGGTGGTCTTCTCTTCCTCTCTCCAAACGTTCTGGAAATGCATCGGAGGGACAGGGCCTCCGTATCCTTGTTCTTTACTGCTTTTTATCGTGTGTTCTGTTCCGTTTCCCACGCAGGATTTCATGTGGGACTCCTGGCGGTGCAGCTCTCTCTCTTTTGGTTTGGTGAACAGACCCATGGGATACCCTTATGGCACCCATGGGTAGGGGTACAACCCTGTGCCCCTAGTGTATGTTTTTGGACACCTGTGTGTGACCCACAGATCAGGGTACGGGCTAGTGGCAGCTCTGTGCTGAAATGACTGGTGCCCTGAGCGTCCTCCATTTTGGGATGCCCAGGCCCTGTCATTGGAATCGGTAGATTCCTGATGGAGACAAAATGGCCCCCCCTGGCCTCTTGCCTTCCATCACCTGTTACCCTGATCTTCCCGAAGTCCCGGGAAGCCCTGCCTCTGCCCCTTCCCCCTGACTGGCTGTTGGGTGGAAGTTCCGTATATGGTAGTGTGGGGAAGTGCCGACCAGACTAGCTGCAGCCTTCTCAACGACCGTATGTTGTGGGTACGCCTGTGGGTGGGACCTGGGTGAATGGAGAGTGTGACGAATATACATTCTATGTTGTGACTGTCTAGTTTCTGGTGTTTGACACAATGATTGAGACAGCTCTGCCCGAAACCGGTATGAATGCAGCTTGGAGTGTTGAATGGCTCGGTACTTGTCCCAATACACATAACTTGTTGTGAGTGTCTGGAGAGAAGTGAATGGCCTGAATACCTTGTGTGCCTGATTGGCTGCCTGCCTGCCTGAATGCCCGTGATTGGATGCTTGAGTGCGACCCAGTGGAATGAATGGGAGATCAACAGTATATCTGGGGACCTCTCACTGCTAGGAATCGTGTTCAGAAGCTGAAGTCCACTACGACGAGTAACTGGAGTGAAGCTTAACCTTGAGCCCTGCTGGATGAGAAGAATTGCTGTTGCTCTCCTTCGCAATCTGAAAGCTGCTGTGCTTCAAGAACTGACCCAGAGAGGACCTGGTAAGGCGCCCTCTTCCCGAGCTACGAGGGACCATCGTGCACAGCTGATCTTTGCCTAAGCTCCCTGGTAGACAGACCTTCGACAGGCTGCCGACCCGATACGGGGACTGCTGCGGAACTCCAAGGAGAAGCGCCCGGACTGCTGTCCGTCACTGTCGTCGACCACCGCCGCCGACTGGAGCGGCCGTGCTCCCGTTGCCTAAGATACTTCATTGATCCAAGGACGCTCTCATCCGCATCGTCGCCGCTGTATCCTGCTGGAGAAGGTCTGACCGTCGACGCGCTGAGGAGCATCCACCGGTGGGTTTCCCGCCACCCAAAGACCACAGAGACGCCGACGACTCGACGTCCTTGCTGGGCCACAGTTCTTCAACTCTTTACGGTCCAGAACTATCGACACTGAGGTGCCCCGCACGCCTCTTCCATGCAGGACGTTTACGCTTCCCAATCAACGAGAACCGCTAGGAACGACACGGCCACTTCACTGTCGTAGCTCGACCTGTTCTCCGTCAGACGTTCGACGACCCGTGACTCCTGCCTGAAAGGGAGGATACTCAAGAAGGGTTGTCGATTTCCCCGACGCGGAACACTACAACACCAAGGTACTTTGGGGTTGTAGAACTATTGGGAAGTCTAAGGGTGAACAATATATGGACTGGGCTTGAATCTTTCTTCTACAGGTTGCCCAGGTGGGGGGATCTCCACACAGAGCTGTGTTTAACAGTAGTTACCAGTATTCTGCCTATTGGTCAACCATCTTGCTTTCCTTCCTCTCTCTACTGCTGGTTTCCTCTTTATTTTGATCTGTGTGTCATTCCGACCGTATGCACTTTAATAAAATCGAGTAACGTTAGTGGTGCCACTTTAGAATTGTACATATTTAGCATTGTTGATTTTCAGAGTACAAAGTGAGTTATCGTGATCGTGTATATGACTTTGAATATTAATTATATAAAGACTGTGTTTTAACAGATACAGTGTGTGGACATTCCTTCGTGGGGGCTTGGGGACTACACTGTACTTAAGAACCAGCTTGCATCACCATCCGAGAAGCTAGGCCTTGATTGGTCGTCCATTGCTACCGTAATAGAGAATCTTGGCAGGGGTCTCTGTGCCTCCCCTCTACCATATAGAGAGCGGAAGTGCAGACCCTCCCCTCCGGTCTTTACACGTTCCTGCAAAGATCGTCTTCTAATATTATTAGCTGAGGGCTTGCTGAATCTTGGAGACTTCTCAACGCCGGTATTCTTAGAGATCTATGTCCCAGAGCCTATGAAGTCACTTATCTCGTAGCCAAAAGTTAAAAGCTCATTCTTAGCACTTCTCAAGGTATTTGCTACGGGATTGGGAGTGCATATGTAGCACAACCCAATCAGAGCGCTGTTCCAACATGTACTCCACTATATTGATGTCATCAGATCCAATGGTTCTCAAGGCTGGCACACAGTTGAGAAGTTTCATCATGTTTCTTCTGTTTAAGTTAACTTCATTTCTGTCTCGTAGCACATATTTTAATTGCAGTTTTCTCGTGCAGGAAGATCTCTCTCTTAAACTAGGTTTCTCGGGATGGTTTCTCAGCCCAGTTTTTTTGACCTGGGAGGCAGTATATTTGGGGTTTAAGTTCAAACCAATATCGGAAGAGCGCTTGATATCATGGGCCTTAACAGCTCTTGATTTCAATATTGGAGAACTTTTGCACCTCAGGGCTGCGAGGATCACGATTTGTTTAGCAACTTTAAACTTTCGACCAGGAAAAGAATCTACTTTGCATACTTGAGGGCTGTCGCCAATGTCATCTAGACGTGGACTATTGGCCACCGCATCATTAAGAGAAGGAGCTGAGCCACTCGCTGCCTCATCGTCATCGATCGAGTAAACTAGCAAGAGAGAGATTAGCAAGATCTTCTGATGTAAAAGATTCCTTCTCTTCTAAATCATCATCATCAATTCTCGGGCGTTTGCTGGCATGACAGTTCGTGTCTCATGCAGTCTCCGTCAACTGACTGTGTTCAGTGGAAACAGTCGATTTGTCAAAAAAAGATTTTGGAGTGGGGCATTTGAAAATTGCAATCAGAGGAGGAGTTTTTAGATTCCTTATAAACGTCTTTGCTGTGTTAGACTACCCCCTGGTAATGCCAGAGTTTTAGCTGTTTCCTTTGATTTTGTTTTAATACTGCTTTTTCCTGACAAGGCTTTCTTTGGATCTGTAAAGATGCCAAAAGTAGCTGTTTTAGAAACGATTTTCGAAACAGCTGGGGGGCTTAGAAGGATTTGACCTCCTCTTGAGGCCAGACTCTTGATGTTAGAATTTCCTTGAGTCATTCCTCCGTGCAAAATTGAGAAGGTATTGGTGGTTTGCACTTGTTTAGTGGTAATGCCAGAGGTTTAGCTGTTTCCTTTGATTTTGTTTTAATACTGCTTTTTCCTGTCAAGGCTTTCTTTGGATCTGTAAAGATGACAAAAGTAGCTGTTTTAGAAATGATTTTTGAAACAGCTCGGGGGGCTTAGAAGGATTTGACCTCCTCTTGAGGCCAGACTCATGATGTTAGAATTTCCTTGAGTCGCTCCTCCATGCAGAATTGAGAAGGGATTGGTGGTTTGCACTTGTTTAGTGGTATTTTAGGTGCTTGACGATTGCACAGGCTCATTAGAGACATCAGAAACTGGAGCAGCTACTGAAGTTAAAGATCGCAACTAGGTTCCCCAGATTTTCCTATATGCGATCCCACATGTAACTTATATGTCGCTTATTTAGTCAGAGATAACGACGGTGGGCCGCCTAAAGTATTGTCTGAAGGAATTGAAATAATATCTAGGTTCTTTAGGCACTTGCACCTACAAGGAGTATTGTTTGACGATGTTTTATGTACATTGGGTCGCATCCATTTAGTGCCTTCAAGAACAGCTTCCATGAGCTGTTTTTTGCACAATCTTGTTCCTTGCAATGTCGCTCAGCCGAAGTTGCCACTTTGTAGAATTGTCAGCTTCATAATTAAGCCTTTTGCGAGTATAGTCCGACAAAGCCTCTAGAGCATTGACCTTGATATTTATCATTGCCAACAATGCATTTCGATCTTTTATTGATTCATTTAAAGATTCATAAAGCTTCATGAATGGAATCAGGGCTGTCGAAGTAGCTGCCATCACATTATTGTGAATTTGCAGGCCGGCAGCCACTGATAAATGCTGTTTGTTGGCTTGCTGTCTTTCAATGTCGTCCTGACGCGGCCTGTTAGAGGAATTGGGTGAGTTTTCAGTATTCACACATTTTTCACCATACAAGCCATCGCCGCACTTCAAACCATCATCTCTGAAGGACTGTTTCAATAACCCTTTGTTTGGATAAGAGAGAGATAACGTTTTGCCTACTATTGGAGTACTGGTTAGCTCAGCATACTTTTGGGTACAATTTACAGTGAATTAATCTCTTGATTCCATTTGTGAACTGGGCAGAATTGTAATCGTACTACTATTAGGAATTACGTTTCCAATCGCGTACTGGTCAGTCAACACTGCCACTTTTTGTAGTTTTGTCACAAGTCTCTCCCCTTCTCACCTGCTTTTGTTGTTTGCTTGCGACCTTCTGTAATGTCTTCTTTCTCATTTGTACAAACCCGAGCGCTGGTCCTCGGATTCCAGCGTGAGGTTCGCTATCTAACTTCCGGGAACATTCAGAAGTCCAGGGTGAATACCAGGAAGGAATGATGTTCGCACTCGGAAGCACGGAACGCCGTAACCCGAGCGCAGAAAAAATCCAGGAAGTTCGGAGGTAAGGTAGAGGAATGGGAGGAAGGAAGGGGGATTCAAGGAACCGGGAACCAGGAATCAGAAGAAAGCCCCGAGCGAACTCCGGCAACACACGTCCGACGACTGTTTTGAAGAGCGTACAGCGTGGAGCGTAGAGACTGGCCAGAAGCATTCCGTTTCAAGCGGCCATGTTGGAAGGATCACTGTATTCAATCCCCTATGGGTCAGGGACCAGGAAGTCCAGAAGGGACGCAGACGACAGTTCATGACAAGTTTGGTATCTCTCACTCTGATAAAAGCAGCGTTCCTTTCGGTTAAATTGCTATAGAGGGCTGTGATTGCAATGCTATGGCTTCTCTCCTCCACTTCAGTTTCAATTTCAGCATCGCCTTCTCTCAATACCTTGTTTGTTTCATTAGCTGATGTTTGCGAGCTGCTGATTCTGGGTTGTGTGTTTGGGGCGTCAGGCTCGCTCGGGAGACCTAACAGCTTGTTAACACACTTGCTTACTTCTATTAGTTCAAGATCAGTGAGCTAGATTTGCTTGTCGACTTTCTCAGCGGGGCACTCCACAGCTGGCTCGACTTGATGTGTATGTATATGACGATTAGATGAAGTATAAGCAACTTGATTCAGCTTGTCTATTGAATTTGGGATGGTGTTTATTTTTCCATCAGTGATCGTACGTTTTAACTCATTATTTGCATCTTCATTGCTGGAACAAGTTGGTAAGTGCGATATCGCAGCTAAGACGAACGAGCTGGTGTGCGTGAGGTGTACAGAATCAGAACCGTGTTCACATGGCTCGAAAACACAGTTGTTATCAGCAGCACACTCACCTCGATCGCACACCGCTTGGCTATCTGAATCGAGCTTGCGCTGCAGCAGAAGAATGGCCAGCCTCTGGCATTGTCACCTTCTTCAATAAAAACCGCAGCCGACGAGCAAACAAGAAAAAAGTGTCCTCAGCCTCAGCCAGGGGAGCCTCGCTGAAGACTTGCAGCAGGGCGATTCGGCCCCCCAGGCTCCCCACGGACACAAAGACACAAATACTCAGTGTCCGACTCTGCGGATGCCTGGGGGTTTTGTAGAGTAGATAGCAAAGACAGACTGTCAGTCAGAATCTCCACGCTACATGGCAGCAGCAGCACTTCCACAGCAAGACACAGACTCAGTGTCCTACTCAGTATCCACTTGATGAGTTCCCCAGAGGGTGAAGATCATTGTAAGAACTTCCTGGTGAAGCTCCAATTTGTGCGAGTCCAAGCCCTGCTTGCTCAGGTTGTCCGCCGTAGTGTTCTCCTTCCCAGCAAGGTGAATCGCAGACGAAGATTTGTTTTTGTATTGGCCAAAACCAGCAATGCATTGTCTCTCTGCACAGTGGTAGTGACACTCTCTTGTTGAGGCTGTGCATGGCCACTGTACTGTATGTCATGATAAGCACTGTTTGCCCCTTTATTGAGAGCAAATAGGCCATCAGTGCCAGTCAGATCGCCCTCAGCTCCAAAAGGTTTATGTGGAGTTTCATCTTCGCTGGGGACCATAGTGTGCTAACCGTTTAGGTGCGCCCCCCAGCTTTTTAGTGATGCAATTATAACTAGTCACTTCTGTTAAAGGTTGCCAACAGGTTTCTCTTGCCATCAAGTTCTGCTTGCGGGAGCTCCACAGCAGGTCCTGTAAAACCCAGGTACTGACTGTAGGTCCGTCGTGTAGCCTGAAAAAGGGACCAGTGAAGGCAACACACCCTCAATTGGGCCTCTGGCACCAGAAAAATGCATAATGCCATGAGGCCCAGAAGGCAAAGAAAGGCTAGGCTGGTAACATATGAGTCTTTGAATAAGGTGAGCATCTAACAATTTTATCAACTCTTCCCTCAAGGGTAAAGGATTTCCCCACCCCAGTGTCCAGGACTGACTCGAACTGGAGCAGTTGTGAAGGGCAGCTGAGACTTCTGGAGATTCTGGGAGAAGCTCAAACAGGCAGCAGTCGACAGATGTCCTAGAGATGACTTAACACATCTTCCGGCAAACAGCCCCGAAGGAGCCGATCACGCAAGTAGGTAAACAAGTGAATCTTGTTCTTCCTGAGACGACTTGCCACCACTGCCATCAGCTTGGTGTAACCCCTCGGGTTGGAGGTCAGCCCAAAGAGGAGCACCTAGAATCGATAATGGGCACAGCTTGACACAAACCTTTGGAATTTACTCAGCTTCATTCAAATGGATCTGCACACAAAACTAAGCGTCCCGAGGTCCAACGACCCAAACTAGTCCTCGCCCTGCAAAGCCTGGAGGATATCCTTCAGAGTCAACCATCTGGAATTTTTCTTTCCTCTCGAACTTGTTCAAACCCCTGATTTCCAGGATGGGATGCAGTGCTCCTCCACTCTTGGGAATCGGTAAGTACGGAGGGTACCATCCGATCTCAACTCCGAGATTAGCACCATCTCAACAGCTCCCTTGGCCAGAAGGAAAGCACAGTCCCCGGAAACCCAGAAAGATAAGAAGGGCGGTGAATTGGAAGTGACGACTTGCCATTCCTCGACAATGCATACATACGACCTCCCAATGGGACCAAAATGGAGGAGGGAACCTCAAAGAGGCTTCAAAGAAGAAGACTGGGCTTGGCCCTCGACGAGTAGCCTTTAGAGATGTCTCTTTTCCAGCCAGGGTAGAAATGCCCCTGTTGAGCAGCGTTGGCTGAAGCAAATTGTGTCTTCACCCTCTGGGGTGAAAGATGTAAAGCACTGACAATCTTGGCATCAGGTGCTAGAAGTGAAAGGATCAGAAAGAGAAGAGGGTTGCTGAACTGTCAAACCCAACAACGTAGCTATGGCTTTGGACTTTCTAAATCTCCTCAGCATTTGCACCAACAAAATTACTCATTAAATGGCATGTCCAAAAATATGTATTGCACATCTGCTCATTTGAGATGAATGCTGATGGCTTCAACCAAGAAAACCTTTGCACCACAGATGCCGTTGGTATGGTCCTTAAAACGCACTGTGCTGCATCCAGTCAAGCTTGAAGCAACTGGCGCTCTGCCTCCTTGCTGTTGGCCACCAAATCCATGGACCTGTCCTTGACTTCTCCCTTGGGCAAGTGCGCTCTGGTCCCCGAAATGACGGACCACAAAATATGTGAATACTTCGCCAACGAGAAAGAGGGATTCACTGCCTTAAGGCCCATGCTCCTAGAAGCACAAACATTTTTTGCCAAGAGAATCAATGTTCTTGCCATCACTATCCAAAGGCTGTGAAGGATAAAGCCTACTTCAGGCTAGCCATAGCAACCTGAATAAAAAGATTCTCCAGTGAACAATATCTAAGCAAAGGAGGTGATCTCTGTGATGCTGGAAATGCATCGGAGAGACAGGGCCTCCGTATCCTTGTCCTTTACTGCTTTTTATCGTATGCTCTGTCTTGTTTTCCGCGCAGGAGTTCAGGTGGGACTCGCGGTACAGCTGTCTCCTTTGATTTTGGTGAACGGACCCATGGGATACCCTTATGGCACCCAGGGGTGGGGGTACAACCTTGTGCCCGTAGTGTATGTTTTTGGGCACCTGTGTGTGGCCCACAGAGCAGGGTACGGGCTGGTGGCCGCTCCATGCTGAATTGACTGGTGCCCTGAGCGTCCTCCATTTTGGGATGCCCAGGCCCTGTCATTGAAATCGGAAGATTCCTGATGGAGACAAGATGGCCCCCCTGGCCTCTTGCCTTCGATTGCCTGATACCTTGATCTTCCCGAAGTACCAGGAAGCCCTGACTCTGTTCCTTCCCCCTGAATGGCTGTTGGGTGACAGTTCCATATATGGTAATGTGGGGGAAGTACCGACCAGACTGGCTGGAGCCTTCCCAACAACCGTATGTTGGGGGTACACCTGTCGGTGGGACCTGGGTGAATGGAGTGTGTGACGAATATGTACTTCTTGTTGTGTATGTCTGGTTTATGGTGTTTGACACAATGACCGAGACAGCCCTGCCGAAACTGGTATGAATGCAGTATGTAGTGTTGAATGGCGTGGTACTTGTCCGAATCCACATTCTGTGTTGTGAGTGTCTGGATGGAGAATAATGGCCTGAATGCACCCTGCGCCTGATTGGCTGACAGACTGCTGAATGCCCTTCGTAGTGATTGGATGCTCGAGTGTGACCCAGCGGAATGATTGGGAGATCAACAGTATATCTGGGGACCTCTCACTGCTAGGAATCGTGCTCAGAAGTGTTCCGAGCTGAAGTCCAAACTACGAAGAGTAACTGGAGTTAAACTGATGCTTGACATTGAAGCCCTGCTGGAAGAGAAGAATTGCTGTTGCCCTTCTTCATCAATCTGAATGCTGCTGTGTCTCCAAGGACTGACCCAGAGAGGACCTGGTAAGGCGCCCTCTTCCCGAGCTACGAGGAATCATCGTGCACCAGCTGATCTTTGCCAAAGCTCCCTGGTATTCAGACCTACGACAGACTGCCGATCGGAGACAGGGACTGCCGCGGAATCCCAAAGAGAAGTGCCCAGACTGTTGTCCGTCACCGTCGACGACCGCAGTCGCCGACCGGAGCCGCTGTGCTCCTGTTGCCCAAGAACTCTTGATCGAAGGACGCTCTCGTCTGCATCATCGCCCGTCTTATCCCGCTGGAGAAGGCCAGGCTGTCGATGCGCCGAGGAGTATCCGCCGGTGGGTTTCCCGCCACCCAAAGACCACAGAGATGCCGACGACTCAACGCCCTTGCTGGGCCACAGTTATTCAAACTCTTTGCGGTCCAGAACTATCGACGTCAAGGTGCCCCGCATGCCTCTTCCCTGCAGGACGTTTACGCTTTCCACGTCGACGAGCACCGCTAGGAAAGAAGCTGCCACTTCCCTGCCGTGGTTCACCCTGTTCTCCATCGGACGTTCAACGACCTGTGACTCCTGCCTTAAAAGGAGGGCACTCAAGAAGGGGTGTCGATTCCCCGACGAGGAACGATACAACGCCAGGTACTTAGGGGTTGTTGCGTTCCTATTGGAAAAACTCTTGTGAGCAATATATGGACTGGGCTTGTGATATATCTTTATTCTACGGGTTGCCCAGGTGGGGGGGATCTCCACACTGAACTGTGTCTAACGGTAGGGGCCAGTATTCTGTTAATTGTTCTAACCAACTGCTTTCCTCTCATATCTATTGTTGGTTTCCCTTACGAAATGATTCGTGTGACATTTAACCGTATAGTTGATGCACTTTAAAGATATCTAATAGTAATTGTGGTACCACGTAGAACTGTATATTTGCCATTATAGATAACTGAGTACAAAGTGAGTTAGCGTGATATTGTACATAACCTTGAATATTAATTATATAAGACTGTGTTTTCATCACCTCCTGAGAAGCTAGGCCTTGATTGCTCGACCACGTACTAATAATAGAGAATCTTGGCTGGGGTCCTCTGTGCCTCTCGTCTACCATATATAGAGCGGAAGTATAGACCCCCCCTCTGGTCCTTTACACTGGTGGCAGCGGTGGGATGCTTATGGTTTTAATAATCAGTGTATAACCGTGCCACTTACAAGGATATCTGCACTTTGTAAAATTGAGGTTTAGTTGTGTACAAGATAACTGCATTACAAGCAATGGAATCTATTGGGAATGGTAAATTGACTCGGATGAGCTTAGAGGCTCTCCAGGATGCTTGTGAAGCCAGGTACTTAGACTTTGTGGATAAGTCTAGGGCTGACCTGATAGCTGCCCTGGTGGACTACCGGACTGATGGTGAAACTCTTGAAGGGGGGGATGCAACCAATGAGGACTCTGCCCCGGGGGTTGTCGCTGAATCTATTTCTAGGAACGCCACCATTCCTGCTGCCTCTGTTCCGAACCCCAGCAATTCCTTAGAACTTGAGTTATTAAGAATGAAATTGGCCTTTGAATGCCGCAAGTTGGAAATAGACGCTAAACTTAAGAAAGAGGAGGTGGCACAAGAAGTGGAGCTCAAGAATCGGGATCTTAAACTCAAAGATAGGGATCTTGAACTCAAAGATAAGGACCTCGAACTCAAGAACCGGGACACTGAATGTCAGCGAATCCAGTTAGAGAAAGCTCGAGTGGAGACTTCAGCTAAACCAGTTGAGAGTGTCAGGTCCCCAGCAACCAAGTTTATGAAAGATTTGGTTGGTGTATATGCGGAGGGTTAGGATATCCTCCAATGGATTGAAGCGTTTGAGATGGCTTGTGCAACCATGATGTGGATAAAAGAGATTGGGCCAAGTGTTTGTTAAGCAAAGGGCCTCAGGCTGGATAATACTGTATTCTGAAACTGAGTGTGGAAGAAAGGGGTCAGTATGAGTGCATGAAGTCTGCTTTGATTGCCAAGTTTGGCAAGACACCTACCCAATACCTTAAAAGGTTCAGGGAGTTTAAGAAACAAGAGAATGTGTCTTGGGTTGACTGGGTGAGTGCTGCGCACATGAACATGATGGGGTGGATTGATGGTTACAAAGTGAAAACGTTTGTTGAATTGTCCCACCTTTTGTTTTTTGAGCATTTTTCGGAAGCCTGTTCACCAGAGCTGCGTCAGTATGTTGCCGAACAGAAAATTTTGGACCCCTTTAAGCTGGCTAGGTTGGCTGACAAGTGGGTCTCCCATCGGGTGTCCCTTAAGGACTCCATTGGGAAGGACAAGGACAAAGAAACAGGGATCTCTCAGAAAGCTGAGGAGTCCCAGAAGCAATCACAGTCCGGTAAACCAAAGCCTTCCTCTCCTAAGACCCAAAAACCTAGTGGGGATAAGTCTGTTGTGGGTGGGAGTAAGAGTAGTGGTCCGCCTTCTGCAAAGCAGGGTCCCAGTGGTTTCAGTACTGTACCCCGCACTCCCGGCACTTGTTGGGATTGTGGGGCTCTGGATCATTGAAGGGGTGACCCCAAGTGTAAGGGTAAGGCACTTGGAGTCCAGGCTGTCAGCCTGAGCTACCCCTACTCCGTACCTGAGGTGGAGGCCACTGTCCTCCCCTTCTCTACTGGGACCACCTTCGGTGCTCCCGTAGAGATTTCCTTAGTGTTCCTTGGGGCCTGGGACCAGTACGCAGAAGTACTGGCAACTATCCCACAGAACACTCGTAGGTTTCTGAGAAAATTCCTCATCAATGGCCAGCCTTCTACTGGTTTGAGAGACACTGGTGCAAGCATGCCAGTGGTGGACATGACCCTGCTCAAGCCAGAGGACTATGTAGGTGCTCCTCTGAGAACCACCAGGTTAGCTGGTGGGCCTCCCAAATTATCACCTGTAGCCTTAGTCAACATTACAATTGGAGACAAGACAACAAAACATCTGGTCCTGGTTCAGGACAACGTGCCTGCGAACATTTTGTTAGGCACCGATTTGGTCGAGTTTGGGAGGATCATGGATGGTCTACCCATGGCTGCTGTGGCGGTCACCCGATCGCAGGTCACACAGGGTCCGGCTGCGAGCCCGGTACCCTCGCCGACGGGGAAACCCAAGGCGTGAAGGAAACGGAAGAGTAAGAAGGCCACCTCTGTGGAGGGGACTCCTGTTCATCCTGCTGTTCCGACAGCACCCATTGGGATCCAGGCTCCGGACGGGCTGGGTCCAGTGGTGAACCCCGTCTCAACTCCTGTGGGAGAAGAACCAGAAGACTTTCCTGTGAGAGAGGTACTCAACCCTGGGGGCCACCCCGACCTTCAATGCTTGTTAGCTGAAGGGGGACCCTCCCGGGCGGACTTCTGTAAGGGACAGAGAGAGTGCCACTCTCTCGAGGGCCTGAGGAAACAGGCCCTGTGCCAGGCACAAGGAGAAGTGCCTAGGACATTCCAGATTTATTGGGAGGGTGAGCTCCTTGTTAGTGAGCCCACAAAGCCTAAACCTGGTGCCCTCAAGAGGTTGGTGGTACCCCAGGTTTACAGGCCCTTCCTGCTGTAGTTGGCGCATGAGGTGCCCTTAGCTGGTCATCTTGGTACCTAGAAGACTAAGCAAAGGCTATCTGCCCATTTCTGCTGGCCTCGGATGGGAGAAGAAGTGGAGTCCCACTGCAGGACCTGCCCAACTTGTCAGTTGTCTGGCAAGTGCCCCACTGCAGTCATTGCCAGTGGTTGGCACCCCGTTTGAGAGGGTGGGCATTGACATTGTCGGTCCCCTTGACCCTCCCACTTGAGGTGGACATCGGTTCATCCTGGTCTTGGTTGATCATGCCACCAGGTACCCTGAGGCTATACCCCTTCGGACTGTAACTGCCAAGGTGGTTGCCAGGGCTCTCCTGGGCATTTTCACCCGTGTTGGATTCCCTCAGGAGGTTGTCTCTGACAGAGGATCCAACTTCAGGTCTAGTTACATGAATACCATGTGGAAAGAGTGCGGGGTAACCTACAAGTTCTCCACCTCTTACCATCCCCAGACCAATGGTCTGGTTGAGAGGTTTAAAACTCTCAAAGGCATGCAGACCCAGAGAGGACCTGGTAAGGCGCCCTCTTCCCTGCTACGAGGGACCATCGTGCACCAGCTGATCTTTGGCAAAGCTCCCTGGTAGACGGACCTACAACAGGCTGCCGACCGGAGACGGGGACTGCCAGAGAATCCCAAAGAGAAGCGCCCAGACCATTGTCCGCCATCGCCGACTGGAGCCGCTGTGCTCCCGTTGCCTAAGACCTCTTGATCATCTGCATCATCGCCCTTCTTAGTCCGCTGGAGAAGGCCAGGCCGTCGACGCGCCGAGGAGTATCCGCCGGTGGGTTTCCCGCCACCCAAAGACCACAGAGACGCCGATGACTCGACGCCCTTGCTGGGCCACAGTTCTTCAAACTCTTTGCGGCCCAGAACTATCTACGTCGAGGTGCCCCGCACGTCTCTTCCTTGCAGGACATTTACGCTTCCCCGTCGACGAGCACCGCTAGGAAAGAAGCTGCCACTTCCCGGCCGTAGTTCACCCTGTTCTCCGTCAGACGTTCGACGACCCCGTGACTCCTGCCTTAAAGGGAGGGCACTTAAGAAGGGCCGTCGATTCCCCGACGAGGAACGCTACAACGCCAGGTACTTTGGGGTTGCAGAACTATTGGAAAGACTCTTGTTAACAATATATGGACTGGGCTTGTGATTTATCTTTATTCTACAGGTTGCCCAGGTGGGGGGATCGCCACACAGAACTGTGTCTAACGGTAGTGGCAGTATTCTGCTTTCCTCTCATATCTATTGTTGGTTTCCCTTACAAACTGATTTGTTTGACATTTAAACGTACAGTTGATGCACTTTAAATAAATCTAATAGTAATTGTGGTACAACGTAGAACTGTATATTTGCCATTATAGATAACTGAGTACAAAGTGAGTTATCGTGATATTGTACATAAACCTGAATTTGATTTATATAAAGACTGTGTTTTAACCAATAAAGTTTGCAGACTTTCTTTTGTGGGTGCTTGGGGACTACACTGTACTTAAGAACCAGCCCGCATCACCTCCTGAGAAGCTAGGCCTTGATTGCTCGACCACGTACCAATAATAGAGAATCTTGGCTGGGGTCCTCTGTGCCTCTCCTCTACCATATACAGAGCTGAAGTACAGACCCCCCCTCCGGTCCTTTACAATCTCCTGGCAAGGTTTATATTTCTTAGCGAGCTCCTTGTTGAGCACGGTAGCAGGGAAAGGATGGGATGGATAATAACTGCATTAAACAGCAACACTTTCTCTTTGTTAGGACCCTTATCCAGAATATCTGTAAACTCGTAGCAAACAAGGGGCTTCTATGGCACCCCTAGACCTAAAGCTTCCATCACCTTCTCGATGGTTCACCAAAACGGAGTGTTAGGGTGCTTGTACAGGGATGCCTGCTGAATTTCTAGATCAGTAGGAGTGTTGGGCCACTGGCATCCTGCAGATCAGCTGCAAGGTTGAAGATATCTGTCACGACAACCATGAAATCTGGGAAAGGAGCCTGGTCCAGTATCCAAATGGGTACCAACCCATGGGGAATTTGGTTCCTGATGCCATCAAAAATGGTCTGCATTGCTCAAAGAAAATGGGCCGTGGACTCCAAGGCATAACTATTAAGCAGCTGCAACCTTCAAGTCAGCCACAATTGGTGTCTAAACCTTGAAAGACACCAAACGGTTGAAGACTGGAAGCAGGATAGCAAAGCGAGTGGCTGACTACTTCAGTGTCCCTATTGGCTGAAATGGGTGCAGAAGGCTCCACCACTGCGGTCTACTTCGAGGCCGAGACGTACCCATTGAGGCCTTCGAGAACATCTTACAGTCCTCCCACTCCTTGCTAGAAGCATATTTTTAAGCAAAAGACAACTTTCCGCCCTGGGAGTCAGAAGAGTCTTTGCTTTTGTCCCTTCTGAACCTGGGCTCCTGGTTCTTCTTGCGAGAGGAGGAGGAAGAAGACGAGTGGTTTGTTGGTTTGTTTCACTATGAGAGTGTTACTTTTTTGCCTTTTTATGCCTCTTTTCTAGCTGTCATGCTGCTCTTTTTCAGAGTAGGTTCCTCGGTCTCAACTTCCAAAGACTTAAGATGAGACGAAACTGGCGATTTACAAGCGAGAAGACCTAACTCCACTTTAGCAATCCATTCTCCTAGAATATTGGATTTCATTCATTCACCGGACCAGCACTGCTCTAAATTGTGGTCCACCCAAGACCGCATACATATTTTGTGCAGTATTTGTGCTGCAGTCCCGGCAACATTTAAACCCCAAAGAATTGGCACCAGGTATGATGGTGCAGCCAGCATTTTTTCCAAGAGTGATCTCGAAAACTGATATTATGGGGCCTAGTGTGTGCCTTTTATAGAGATGCAAATTCATGTTTGGAATCGAGGAGGTGGATCGTCAGAGGTGGTCAGTGCAAAGCTACACTATGCCCGCAGTAAGAGTTTCCGTTGGGAGGATATCTATAATGAGGAATATGTGGGAAGATGCAACTCATTATAAGGTTCCTTTGGCAATTGATTTGCAAAGAGATCAATTTCTCAGTATAAACGACCTGATGTCATCACTCCTTTCCCTGACATAGCCTCTCCTCATGTGGCCAGGTGATGGCAGCTGCTTCCTGACCCTGGGGGAGGCTATTTGAGGGAGGACCACATGGGGGAGGTGATCCTCGGGGGGATGACATGATATCATCAGGTGAGACACAGTAGCCCCCTTTTCCTTTTAGGGATATTCCCTCCATTCCTCATGCGGTAATGGCTTACTGCCATCATCCTTCTCAACAACTTGGCAGTTTTACCATCAGCATTCCTCAATATCAGAGAGCAAATTACAGAACAAAAACTGAGACGAGGAAGAGGCAAGGAGCAATGATGATTATTCCTATGCAAACCAACGCCAGCAGTATAGTGGCTGGGAGAATGTGATTGGCCTGACATGTTTTAAAACCCTGCTGGGAAAAGAAGCACAGAGTTAGTCTTCTTACCCAGCTGTGGTGAGAACAGTCAAGGAGAGAGACGAGGAGTACGATGGCTGGCGACGCAGAAGATTCCCTGCTTCCGACGCGGGTCAGAACAGCCAGAAGAAGCAGACTGTCTTGTCAAGCTGTGTGTTACGCTCACCTGGCTCCCACAGGGGCGTCGGTCGGACCCGGACTGCTGCGGCCTCCACCCACGTGTTGCGTAGTGCAGCGATGACTGACTGGATCTGCCCTCCTAATCTTGTCTGCTTGACCCGTAGAAATATTCTCCTACAAGTGGAGAGATGGATTTAGCCACTTGTGGATTCAAGTGATAGCTCCCCCACTGACCTCCCCACTAATCACCTCTGTGCCCTCTCAGCAATCTCACCTTATATTCTTGAAGGATGAACCCTCCATCCTGCGAAGCACGCAGGGGCGCGTTGATGACCAGTTACTTCACTGGCCTGAAGATATTGGAAGAGTTGTAGACGAATCCTGACTCCAAAAGGTCCTGGCGAAGAGCCGTAAGTATATAGTTCGTAAGAGTTCAAAATGTCTGGAATTCACTCCTGTTCAATTCCTCTTTTATCTTGCAACTTTGACCCAATAAGAAGATTGACTGCTGAAAGCGCTCCGGTAAAAGTCTGTGTTACCCAACACTGTCCGGTAAATAATGGCAAGGGTTAAACCTGCTGCTTTCTCCTTTTCTTACAGGTGCGGCATAAGAAGATGTGGCGTGCTGATGAATAATACCTCCGGCGGTAAAATCAGGTAAGCATATGGCGGCTAAAGAGATTGTCTCCGTCTGTCCTCTCTGCTCACCTTGTTGTTTTGTGTCCCCCTTAGGTGCCGGGAATCGGCGATGTAAAGATGGAGACAGCGCCGGATCGAAGAAATGCTGCGTGGAACGGTGAGTATGGCGCGGCCCTGCTGCGATGCCACGCTTTTAAAACAAAGTCTTTCCTCTGGTTTGAAGATGCGATGAATCCGGAATCAGGTAAGAAATCAGGTAATACTCTTGTTCTAACCTTTGCTTCTTTTCTTCTTTCTAGGTGCTCCAGGTTCCAGGCGGGCGTGGCAGAAGGCTGGATGCTGCTGCTGGCACGGTGAACGTTACGCTGCTGGATGCAGAATAACGCGAAGCGTGTGCTGCTCTTCGGGCGTGGTTTAAATAGCCTCCAAAGTAGTCCCAGGTGGTATTCCTCCCCGACCACACCCGAGTAACAAAATAGTCCCTAAGGTAAAGTAGTCCCTTCTAGGCCTCACATGGGTTTGGATCTTCTTGCAGCATGGTCTGCATCAGGTAAGTGTGCACCTATAAGCCTGGCGCCTATGGCGCCAGGACTGATGTCCCATATGAGCCTGGCGCCATAGGCGCCAGGACTGAACCCAGACAGCCCCTAACAGGGGTTGCTGGGTTTTCTCAAGGCAACATGATGCCTGCTCCCGGGGCTGATGGACGTGGTCTGGATGCCCGGGAGTATGCATCATGACACTGTGGGAGTCCTGGGAACGTCATTCAGAGGATCTCACGGGTCGAAGCACTACCACTGAGATGCATCTGATTCTTTAAGAACCAAGGATCGGACCCTGTGAGGCAAAGCCCGTGCAGGCTAAGGGAACAGTGTTGTGCGACGCAGAGCTGCAGGAGATGCTGGCTGCTTGATGTGTAGCACAATGTGCTACGTTCCACGCATCGGATCCTTTAAGAAGCAAGGATCTGACCCTATGCGGCAAAGCCCACGCAGGCTAAGTGCAGTGTTGTGCGACACAGGACTGCAGGAGACGTTAGCCATTTGATACGTAGCATGTTGAACTACGTTCCACGCATCGGATCCTCTAAGAAGCGGCTAAGGGCGTGCTGATGTGCGACGCCGGTATTTGGGGACGAAGAGGTTGCAGCCCAGAGTATGAGCACGCTGCGCAGCGTCAACAACCAGCGACCGTACAGTAAAAATAGGTGCGTGTAGGGGGAGCAGCCATAACGGCTCTCTACTAAACTGCTCTGCCCTTGCGTATACATCGACTTAACGCACACTGTCTCCGTGCACAAATTAGGCTACCTCTCTCACAGTTGCGTTCCCTGCGGTTTATTTTGCATTTTTCTCCCTCTAGGTGTGTCCATGCTGTTAATTTCACTCTGCCTCTGTTGTGCCCTTTAGACTGTTTCCCTCTCTAGGTCCACCCCTGCATGTTTACTGCTGGTTATTGTTGGTTGTACCAGTGGCTTACTGTTTGTAATATCTCACACTCTGCTTCTGATTGTGCCCCCTGGACCTTTGCTCCCTAGGGTCCACCTCTGTATTTACTGTTATGTTATTGTTGGTGCCCACTAGCCCCTCCCCCCCTTCTAGGTGCACCTTCTTTTTCCCCTTGTGTGTTTGTTCCCAATGTTGAGTCTACGTGTTTGTGCTTGTCTGTTGCATTCCCTACTGTGCCTTCCTCTGTGCCTTTGCCCACCCCCGCTATGTCCCCACCCGGTGCTTCCTGTGTGGCATAGATCTGTGCTGTGCTTCCTCTCATCCCTCTCGCGTTTCCCTCTCCTTTCCACCTACACCCCCTCTATGGTGCGTTCAGGCTCACCCATCTTCTCTAACTGCTTCTCTATTACCTATCATAATCCCTCTCATGAAGTCTGGATGAAGGAAGTTCAAGAAGAACATCCCGGTCTCCAATCCAGGCTTTCCCATCGCTGAATCCCACGTCAGTACCTCCTTTAGACAGACTCTCACTGACATCCTCTTTGTCGTTCCCTCTCCCGACCTATGGACCTTACATATGGTCGCTGTTCTCTATCCTTTCTTTTCATCTCCCATTAATGGAGGCACAAGATGGGAGGTGCTCTTGGCCTCCTTACTGTCCTCCAAAACCATCATTAATGTCTATCTGAATGGGACTGTCATGGTCCAGGGTACTCAGCCCAACCTCCTCCACCTGGCTAGGCCTCTCCCACATCTTATCAACTTCCTCCCTTTTCCTGCTACCCTATCTACCACCTCTATGGCCCCTCAGTCACCTTCTTCTTCTACCCTTTCTGGCTCCTCTGCCACTCCCTTCCACCTCCGCTCCCTCCTCTGTGGCCCTCATCTCTGCCTCCTCTCTGGCCCTTTGCCATCTAGCACTACCTCTGCCACCTCTCTGGCTCCTCTGCCACCTTCCTCTTCTACCGATCCGGCTCCTCTGCCATTTACCTACTCCTCCGCTGCCTCCTCTCTGGGCCATCTGTCCCCTCAATCTACTTCTGCCCTCTCTTGGACCCCCCTGCCTCTTCCACTGGGTGTACCTCTCTCATGTACCCCACCCCAGAAGTCTTTCAAAAGTGGCAAGTTTGTCCACGTAGCTACTCTCAACGCTTGCTCCGCTGTCAAACATTCCTCTGACCTCTGCTACCTCCGAAGACCTTGATCTGGATGTTCTCGCTCTCATGGAGACTTGGTTTACGGCCAGCTCTGTCAAGAGTTTTGACATTCTCCTCCCGATGTCTACAAGGTCCTCTCCGAGCCCAGGACCAATCGGCCCGGAAGTGGAGTGGCAGAGGTGAAGTGGCCCTGATCTTTCCTGAGTGGGTCTCTGCCCCCATAATTCCCATCCAAGCTTACTCCTTGTTTGAATGCTTGGTCTACAGGCTCTTCATCTCTCCTGGCCTCTCTGACTCTTGCCACCATCTACAGACCACCTGGCCAGGTCACCCTCTTCCTCTCTGAATGCGCTGATCTCTCCTCCTCTCTCCTCGCCTCTAGCGCAAAGCTAATCTTCCTCAGGGATTTCAACATCCACTTGGACTCCTCTGAGCACTCTGTGCTTTTCCGCATCCTTTGCAACTCTATCCCTCTCTATTCCTCCATCCAGTTCGACACGCTCAGCTGGACATACCTTGGATGTTCTCATCTCCTCAGACATCCCCCTCTCTAACCCTCTCACTACTCCACTCTTGGACTGACCACTTTCTGGTCTCCTCTCACCTGAAATGGTATGTCCCTTTGGCAAATACCTACCCAAGCACTGCCACCTTTCTTCATGGCCATTCGACCTATGAAGCGGGTGTCAGTTGCGGCTTTTGCCTGTACTGTCTCTCCTACTCCTACCCCTGTGGCTGACTCCCACTCTGACACAGCCCTCTCCAACCTTCATCTCTCTATCTCAATCTCAAATGCTCTCAATATCCTTGCCCCTGTCATGAGGATCTGTCTGAAGCCTGCTTCCAAGAGCCATTCTTGGTATGACTCCGACTTGGCCACTCTGAAACGGAAGTGCAGAGCGGCCAAAAGGAAGTGGAGGGCTTTGGGAACATCCTCTGACAAAATGGCCTGCCGCCTGCTCCACAGGCCATACAGACTCTCCGTCTTCTCCAAGAAGAGGGTCCACATTCAAGCCCGTGTCTCTGCGGCCTCTAACTGCACGACCAAACTTTTAAACATCTGCAAGGGACTGGCCAATCCGACTGCAGTCTCTACCTCTCCTGTTCCTTCCCAGGCCCTCTGTACAGCCCTGGCCTCTCATTTCACCACTAAAACTCAGGGCATCCAGTCCATGCTATCCTCGTCTCCTCATCTCTCTCTCGCTCAGGCCCCCTCTGGGCACCCTTCCCTCTCCTTCTCCCCTCTCTCACTCTCTCTCTCTCCAATAACACCTGATGATGCTTTTAGACAAGTCTGGTCTATGAAAGTTTCATCCAAACAGGTGCTCCCCTGCTCCGCCAGAACCATCAAGAATAACATCAGACATGGCTCCAGCCATGTCTGATTTCTGCAATCATTCCTTTACTACAGGATCTTTCTCTCTCTTCTCAAAGCACTCCCTTGTGCACCCCTGCTGAAAAAACCCTCGGCTGAACATTCCTGCCAAGCCAACTATCGCCTGCCAAGCCAACTATCGCCTGATCTCCATCTCTCCTTTCCAGGGCAAACTCCCTGAGAAACTGGCCATCTCTCAGCTGAACCTCCACACTAAATCTGCTAGTTATCTCCATGACCATCAGCCTGGCTTCAAATCAACCAGAGGCATGGAAACTGCTCTTCTAAACTCCTGTGAAGATCTGCTCTCCAACCTTGACTCCAGGTCTCACTCTGTCCTCATCTTCCTTGACCTCTCCTCTGCCTTTGACACTGTCAATCACGCCACCCTGATCAATCGTCTCAGTGTGAACCTTGGCATCAATGGTCAGGCTCTGACATGGCTGACCTTCTTCCTCTTGGACCGACCCTCCCAGGTCCAACTTGCGTTCTTTCTCTCCCCCACCTCTCTTTCAACATGTGGTGTTCCCAAGGGATCTATTATCACCCTGGCTCTTTAATATCCATCTGGAGCCCCTAGCCCACCTGATCTCTGCTTTTGCCTCTAACTTTGAGTGTTATGCGGATGACACTCAGTTCTTTCATGATACCCTCTGCCTCCTCTCCCTCCTCACTCATTCCTGACTGTCTATCCACTATTCAGGGATGGTGCGCCTCTTACGGCCTCTGCCTTAATTCCAGTGAGACAGATTCTTCTCATCAGGACCCCTGTGCCCACATTTCATCTGTCCCTCTAGCCACCCTCCCTTTGCCCCCTCCCCTCACACCCCTGTGAGGCAAAAACTTGGTGTCATCTTTGACTCTACTCTATCCTTCTCTCCACACATCACAGACATTGCCAAGAAGGCCCACTTCCAGCTGCACCTCCTCAGAGGTATCCTACATTTTTCTCACCTTCCCCCAGAAGCTCACTGTCTACAGAGCTCTGTTTCTCTCCAGGCTGGACTACTGCAACAGCCTCTTTCTCAATCTTCTTAACTCTACTCTTTGACCTCTTCAACTAATCCAGAACAGAACTAATCGAGATTAAACTACAAACTACACAAAGCAACGCACTAAGAGCAGCCCCCAGCATTCCCAAGAGAGATCACATCTCCCAAGCCAGACGAAATGCCACTGGCTCCCAGTGAAAGAGCGTATTCTTTTCAAATCTCTCTCCATCACACACGCATGCCATTCTCAAACTGCCCCGCCTTACCTTTCTGAAGTTATCCATAGAGCTACCTCAATCAGATCTCCTCAATCAGACCTAAACAGACCCAACACTGCAACCAGCTCATGGTCCCTACCAACAAAAAACTCAAAGCAGGAGGATCCAGCTTTGCCGTCCTAGCCCCCAAGAATTGGAATGCACTACCACCCGCGCTCACGAAGAACCCTCAATCTCCTTATTCCGGAGGACACTCAAAACACAACTCTTTCAGTAGCCCCCCCCCAGAGAGACCCACATGCACCGCTACTACTGTATGTAACGCTTCCCTGTAGCCTGACCTAAAATCGGCCCGCTAGCATCAAATAAGTATGCTGTATCTCATTATGCTAACTGTTTTGACTGACTATGTCTCACTATACTGTAATGTATGTATGTGTGTAGGTAAATGTATGTTCTGCACAAGCTAAGTATCCTGTAACAGCGCCACCACAATGCCCTTGTGCAACTGGCGCTTTGTAAATCCAAATAAATAAAATTAAGAACAGGCATGCAAGACTTATCCTTGGCCTCAAGCCCAGGCACCACGGTTTAGGTCGATTTTACCGCGAACAAATGGTCGTAATAAGTTCTAAAAATGCTACCACCAAAGGTTCGAACACCAAAAGTTTGTAACTTTGGTGGTAGCATTGCAGGTAAGTATAATAAAAATTAAAAAAAAGACTACGGGGGCTGCATGGGTGTCCCCCGCAACACCCTGCTCACTATACTGTGTGGTTTAGTGAGCGGGGTGTTGTGAGGGAAACCCCCGCAGCACACCCGTAAAAAAAATAAAAATGTATTTTTTAAAAAAATGAAAAAACAGGGGCTGCAGGGGTGTCCCACGCAACACCCCGCTCACTATCCTTGACAGTATAGTGAGCGGGGGTTGCGGGGGACACCCCCTGTGGCCCCCGTAGTACATGTGTTCACATGAGAAAGGTGCAAACTTTTGGTAGTTCGCACCTTTCTCATGCGAATGTTCCAACCGCGGCCAAATCAGCCGAGGTCAGATTACTCGGTTTCAGGGACCACATCTCTCCAGCTCTGAAATATCTCCACTGGCTTTTTGTGGCTGCGAGGATCAAGTTCAAAACCCTCTGCATCATCCACAAGGCTTCCTGGGCCAGTGGTTCTCTCTATAGCCAACACTCTCTTCCTAAATACCTTCCTTCTAGAGCTCTCAAAAATTCTGCGGGTAAGACGCTTTTTCAAACAGACAGCAGGGGGTAGATCCCTCTGGAAAAGCCTCCCTGCCCCTCTCATACTTTAGCCGGATCACCTGAAGTTCCGGAAGCTGCTCATGACCTTCCTCTTCTCTTCATCCTTCTCTCCCCCAACCCCTGCTAATCTACCCGTCTGCTCTTCCTGACTGGTGGTGTAGTTGCCCTCGGAGTCACACAGCCCCCCCCGCCCTTGACCAGTCAACATGCACTGCCTTATGGCCTACCCAGCACTTGGTCTGGGACTGCACCTGTGTAGTCCTCTACCATCTTCACACTTATTCAGAGCCCTGCTGCCCTGACTGCACTTCCCCTCGTATCCCTTTTCTGCACGTCTCCCCTCACCCTCTCCCCTGTACTTCTCGTTGCACTTGCACAATCTGAATATCACAAGGCCTCTGAATATCACAAGGCCTAGTAAGATTGTTTGTTTTGTCATCCCTCTGTCTCCCCACCTTGTCTTGTGGTGCTTAGAAACACTTGTGTAAAGGCACATTCTAAATACCAAATCATATCATATCAAGGGGAGCTGGAGGCATAGTAGAAGCTGACAAGCTAACGAAGCGCTCCGCAGACCCAACGACAAGTCGCAGCCTGACACGGGAGACACGAGGCACCACATAGCTGCTGCTGAGAAACGGTGAGCCCATTGAGAGGGACAGGGCGGCCGGGCGCTTTGAAGAGTGTTCCGTGCGAGAGCTGGATAATAGAGCCCCTGGGACATTTGATTACAAGAAAAGAAGTCTATGAGTAAGGGTCTCATAGCCACATTAGAAAAATACACCTGGGGAGAACAGTGTGGCAGAAAGGAATGAAATTAAATGAATGTTATAAGCCCTTGCAGGGAAATATACCAGGCAAAGCCAAGTGTGTATAAAGTGAATTACATAAAGAAAGTCCTGGCAGGAGAGTATACCAGGCAAAGCCAAGTGGGTGAAGTGAACTACAGTGGATGTGCAAAGGAACCTGGCAGGAGAGTATACCAGGTGTTTGTTAAAGCATCACAAGGAAGTTCCATGGCCTAAGGATTCTGAACTGTAGTGAACTTGTGAAGAGAACCTGGCAGGAGAGTATACCAGATGTTTTGCGAGTCTGGGACCCACACCCAAATTGTATCAAGGAACTATATGAAAGAACCTAGTAGGGGGAGTATATCAGGTATTGTTGTGCGAGTCTGAGAATCCCAAGGAAGGTTTATGTCCTTAGTGGATTACGTTAAATATAAGAAGGACTTGGGGAAGAGCGGCATTTCCCCTGTATATAAGGTGCAACATCAAGAGGAGGGGAGTTATTCTCTTGAGCCACAAAGAACTTGATTATTCTTTTGAACTTTTGTTTTGGTGGAGAGAAACCTAGGAAAGTTATTTCCTGGAAATGTGAACATTATTTATTTGGAACTTTTGTTGGATTTATGCCTTTTTGTTGAACCTGAACATTTGTGCATTTTGTACGTCTGAGACATTACCCTTAGCACCTTAGAATTACTTTAGAGTTTGAGGGTTAGGATAGGATTTCGGACACAGGACATTTTTGCTTTGGACATCCTGACGCACGACATGCCCTTAGTTTTGGTTGAAGTAGGGAAAATAACTCCTGGGTTAGGGACAATGAGGCATTTTCCAACCTCTTCATTATTTCATAAAAGTTTATGGCAAACAGCATGAGTCCTCTGCTGTAACCCGCCTAGTCTTTGGAGTGTTAAGGGCGGATTTGTAGTGGAATGGATTGAGTGTTCATATTTCAGTTTCATGGTTAAATCTGTAGTGATACTGAGTGGGTGCTTATACCCTAACTCACGTTATTTCTACTGTTTGTAGACTTTACCTTTTTTTTGCATAACCTTAAATCTGTTTTAAAAAACGTTTTTATTTTTGTGTTTTTTGTGGGAGTATGCTGTAAAGCATATGAGTGTATAAGCGCATGCTTCAATATGTATGTTGTATGCATTTATTGTGTATCAGGTAGGGGTGTATGGTGTCTGACTGCACTGCACATGGCTTTAAGAGTGTATGCTGACTGTTGTTAGAGTATATGCCGTATGACTATGTCATATCACTCTATGGCATATGAGTATATGTTGTATGAGTTTACGATGTGGACCAGGAAGAAGACATTGAAGTAATACATTGTGGTTGAAGGTTATGGTTGTAAGAAAGTGGCAAGGCCACTAATGTGTTATGATTTGAACTGTGGTAAAACCATCCTGACAAAACCTTATTGTTTACATATATATGGTGGTTGTACAAAGAAGAATAGGATACATGCTTACAAAGTTTATGTTTGCAGGCCAGATGATGCCTATATGATTTAGTTGTATGTACAAGTGGGAGGGACAGAAACATTTTTAGAGTGTTTTCCTTTAGTCATAAAGACGAATTCCCAATTGATAGTGCTCCTCTAATTCTTTTATCCACAAAAGGAAAATCCTTTTTTTAGATATTTATACAGTGATTAATTCATTCACAAGATTTTCTAAACAATTATGGTTAATGTGAAATTTGGTTAGCAGAGTGACTTCCTAAGGTTATTGTTTGTCTCATATCCAAAGTAAGATAGTGTAGAGCATCCATTGCACAACAAAACCCACTAAGCACAATAAGTGCCACAACAAAATAATATTCTGCAATCATCTGTCAACTGCTCAGCCAACTGTTTCACCCACTTAGGGGATTTTCCAAAGCCAAACTAAATGTTTCTAGAGCAGGGACCCAAGATGCAAAAAATGATTACAAAATTAATGTCAATGCATAATATCTATTCAAAACAACGCATGTTTCAAGTATTAATACAATATAATCAGGTTGGTTACAAACATCAAACCATATGCACAAGTAATATACATGTGCGAGAGTAAGGGAAAGAGAAAACAAAAAGAAGAAGGAAGTAAAAGGTAAGTATTTATAACTTATGCAGTACAACTACGCAATGTTACCAAACACCCTGAGAGGCAGACCTTTTTGTATATACCCACATTTCTAGTATGTAACCCAATTGATCTAATCCATTAGGGAATATCTAAGCATCCTCAATGTCCACCATGGTATATTAAATACTGCCAAAATTATCATCAAACCCGTTAGGTTTGCACGCAATTTGCTTTTTAATGATGTTCATGCTACCAAGCTGTAAGAACCCCCTTTCCCTTAGTATGATCAATTCCTTAAGCCCAAATGGGTTTGTCAGATTTCCAAAGTTCCAAGAGCCATAATAGTCTCTTCAGTCTCTTCAGTTTCTCCTGTGTATTCTGTAACTCTACGTGTGAAAAACATGATAAGTTCTTAGATTTAGCCATTGGTTGTAGACTTTCCATTAGGGGTCGCCCGCTTCTTCTCGTATAAAATCAAGTTTTGAAATAGGCTATTGATAGGCGCAGGCCCACTAAGTCTTGCAACCAAGTTATGTCATTGTTACTTTAGTCTTAGTTTAACAGGTTGGGAAATCCTTGTTAAATTAGGGGAAGTGAGGCGGTTTTCTCACCCTTATTATTTAACAAAATGGTTACTTGTAAGAAAACTATATCTACTTATTTACTGATCTGCCTCGTATTTCTGACTCCTCACACCACTAAGTAGGAGTATACTTGGCCAGAGCATGGGAAGAATTCACTGCCTTGAGGGCCATGCTCCCGTAAGCAAAGATGTTCTTAGCTCAGGCATCCACTACCTTGCAATCCCTATTCGGGGGCAAGGAAGTGTAAGCGGATGATCTGGCCCCTGAAGTGGTGGCCTGGACCACTAGGCTCTCTGGGCTGGGGTGTTTGGCTAAGAAGTCAGGGTCTGAAGATGATGGCCTCTACTTCTTGCATAGATCAATCCTTACTGCTGGCACTGAGCAGAGCCTCTGCCAAAACTCCATAAGTGGATATTTCAAAGCTGTATTAAATGGAAGGATAGGCTCCTTTTCTGGACCTTTTTCCTTGTCCAGAATGTCCGTAAGGCCATATTCAGTGACCGTCTTGGTAGGGGGTCCCCACCTTAAAGCCTCTGGGACCTTACCCATAACAGACCTGTAAGATGTGTTGGGGTGTGCATGAGGGTCTTGGGGGCACAGGTCACTCTCAGGGGAAGTGTCCAGCCTACCTGCGCCATGGAGATCAGTATCCAGGTCCTCAAACATGGCATCCTCTGAGATAAACTCTTCTGGAGGGCTAGAGAGCCTCATGTGCTCAAGACCAAAAGGAATCTCATTACCTCATCATCATAAATTCTTTCCAACGAGGACAAAAAGTAACTCCTCTACCTTGGTGAATAATGCAGCACTGATGGGCCTCCTGAGCAGGTTGTTAAAGCAGCTTTGTGAGAAGTCAAGGCGGGCGTGACCTTTGTCAGTGAGGGTTTGGTAGGTCTGAAGATGTTGCACTCGGGCCTTTTGGTGCAATTTGACGAGTCTTTTGAAAAGTCCCAGCTGTCTTTACTTCGCGTGGTGGGCTCTAAGCCTTTTTGGCTTTTGACTCAGAGGACGTTGATGAGGCTGCCTTCTCAAAAAAGTCCAGCATCTTTAGCCTGAACTGTTACCACTTCTCCACAGAGGCGGATTTGGATGGAAACATTACTAGACATTCCAGTGAGGAGTGCCTCTTTCTTCTCTTCTTTTTCTTCTAAGAATTAGAGTGATGAAAATCCCTACAGGAGTGGGACCTCTTATGTTTACGCATCTTTCTTTTCTCCATAGGGTCACCCAGGCGACTCAAGGTCTTTTTACTCCAAAGGGCGTATCTTCGAGGGCCGGGTGTTCACAGACTTGGATGCAGATCGTCAGTTTCAATTTCGAGTGCCTATCCTTCAAACTCTTTGGCTTTGTGGACTGGCATGAGCCGCAGTTGGCCGTCTCATGTTCAATGCTGAGACACCACAAACACAACCTGTGAGGATCATTAACGACAGCGCTTGAAATCCGAAAACTTTGGTGTCAACATTGTGTTGAATTCTTTGAATGATCAGGAAAACTTTTCCTAAGCCTCTCCATAAGGCCCAGGATAACCCACAAGTCATATGGCTCTGTTGAGGAGTGTTAGACACAACATTTCTTACGCGACTGAGCAAAATGGGAATAAATGAGAAGGAGAAATTACTTACTGTAATGTTCTTTGCATGGATTCTTCTCGCACAGATTCCTCATCTGATAGATATTCCATCCAGCTTTGCTACTTTGGAAAATTTTCGATAGGGGGCCTAGTGGACCTCGACTCGGCCGTCGATCCGTCTTGCTCGGACTACGATCATCGGCTCCGGACTTGATGCCAGGCGTCTGAAATATACGTTGTCACTACGCCCCACACCTCAATTTCTCCCTTTTTTCCCCTGAGCACACCAGGCTACATAGGAAAACAGAGATATAACAACGGGCTAATAAGCCCTCAAAATGAAATAACCATAAACCTCCCAAGGAGGAAGAATTTGCAATAGACACTAACAAAGTAGCATCAGGAAAAACTTTTTGTTTTTAAAAAACAGCATGTGGCAGGAAGGACAATAAGCGGTCACTGAGACCATCACCAAGTCATCGTTTAAGAGGAGATGCGCACCAACCACCGAATTTCTGAGCGGGGACGGATGGGAGGGGAGATGAGGAATCTGCGGGAGAAGAATCCATAGAAAGAATATTATCGTAAGTAATTTCTCCTTCAATGGATTGCCTTTCTCCCGCAGATTCCTCATCTGATAGACTCCCAAAGCAGTAGATGAAGGCAGCAGGCAGAAAGTTAGACTATGAAATTTTGCAGCACTGCCTTGCCAAAACACGCATCAGCTGTACAAACCACATCTAGACTATAGTGCTTAGCAAAGGTATGAGGAGATGACCATGTTGCCGCGTGACAAATATACCTAACAGGGACCCCCCTCTGTAATGCGGTTGACGCTGAGACTCCCCTAGTCGAATGAGCCCTGATGCCTGCCGGTAATTCCTTTCCATCAGACTAGTAGCATTCTGCTATACAGAAAATGATCTAGCAGGACACATTTTCCTTAGTTATGGCCAGGCCCTTACAGGCTAAAGAAAAAGCCATGAAGAGCTGTTCAGCTCTTCTGAACTCAGACGTCCTCGCAATGTAATAACTTGGCACGCTTTTGGGATCTAGATGATGAAATTGTTTCTCCTCCTTAGAAGGATGCGGGGGAGGATAGAAGACCGGGAGATCAATGGATTGCAATAGGTGGAAAGAGACAATTTTGGGGAGGAAGCCAGGCCTTATCCTGAGCTAGACTTTCTCCCAAAAATAATTGAAGGAAAGGTGGTTTACAGAATAAGGTCTGTAGCTCACTCGCCCACTTCACAGATGTAATAGCCACTTAAAAGGCTGTTTTTAAGAATAGAAGTCTTAAAGGACAAGTATGCACAGGCACAAAAAGAACCACCATCAGATATTTCAGTGTGTCCACACCAGCAACTCCCCCCGTACAAAACACCTGTACCCAATACTGATAGCTGACCGCGATGCTGTAGTTGAACTATCCTCGGGCTGCCGGCCTGAGCAGCGGGATGGATCCCAAAGTAACGGAGAAGAGGAAACGCCAACACCTCTGCCGTCGCACCCAAAAGCTGGCTTTCAGACCCCGATTGAAGAGGAAAGACCCACAGCGACAGAGGTAATGACCGGCAACATGCGACGGATGTAAATGAAGCTGTCAGCTGTCTGAATAAAGGATCGGAATCCCAAATTATGAATTGCTAACTGGATCTGAGGTCTGACAAAAAATAGGAAAATCATCAGACAACAGGCATACCTTGAGAAATAATATTGTGGGATACACGGACAAAGCCCAGAGAGGTTGTGTATCTCTCACTCAGCCCTCCAACAGATTAGCAGAAGTAATTGTCAAGACATCAGCAAAGAAAGCCTGGATAAGTGAGATGGTCATGGGGCGAACAACAAAAAAAGAAGCTTTTCTTTAACTGATATGGCCAAATTAAAATGGCACTGCAATTCAAAGGTCTTCAAGCACCCTGAAAATAGTAGTCTGGAAATAGAGAGAGAAGGACTTCCACTGTCATAGCTCTCCCTCCCAAACAGACTCAAGATCTCACAGTAACAACAGAAGTAACAGATGAAGACTTGTTCAAATCTACAGCAAATATTGCAGAAGTTAATGGCCCTTTGAGTCCAACTGCAGCGAGAGTGAGCCCTAAAGTCCGGGAATCGGACTTAAGGGAGATCACCATTGTGAGCCTCGGTCATTTCGATAATGACGTAGATGAAACTCCCATGCATCCCAAACTGATGTCAAAAAGAGATACGCCCTGTAAAAATCTTGCATCTGCCCAGGTGCATCCAGTTTTCGACTTGGAAGAACAAGACCGGGTATCAGTGGAGGTTCTACCCAAAGGGAAAGAAAGAATTGCAAACAGAGTTTCTCTGTGTTGCAGGCTTAATAAAGAGGCCCCCCAGATCAGTCAAACTAAGCATGATTTAACGAAAAGCGGGAAAAACGTCCACGACATAAGGTTAGAATCAAGACAAGATCACGTTGAAAAAGAGAAAGTCCAGTACCATCAGTGTGACCAGTCCATACATCCTGACTACATCAGTGACAGACCTCGGAATAATACGGATAATTCTGACCATATTGGAAACCCATCATTGAAATACAGAAATAGTCGCTCAATCTGTCCCTCCAGCAGTGACTCTGAAATCTCAAATTCAGAGAGTTCAGAAAGCCAGGAAAAAAGTCACAGTAAAATGACAACACCTCATACCCTGAGAAGAATGAACCAGTGGCCTCTGAGGAATAGAATACAGGAAGAATCAGAGGCTCCTCAAGAAGACAGGAAATCTCTGCAAACCTCAACATTTCAGCGGTAGCTATTACCCTAGAACCCTACTTAAAGCTTAATGAGACACTGAGCAACAATTACAAAGACCTCTCGACACTCATGGCACTAATGAATTCCAAATGGGTTCATGTGGAAAATGTTATTGGAACCAAAAAAAGGAAGAGAAAAAGATCTAGAAGGGATAATCCTAAAGGGGTAAAAAAAGGTTGTTTGCCGAATGAGCCAGCAGCCGAAAGTGTACTACAGGAAACAAACCTAACTGAAAAAGTTGCTACAACTAAGAATGTCTCACACACAGGAGCACACAGGAGCACAAACAGATGCGGACTACTTACCACAACTAGAAGAGGAAATTCATGACCAAACAATGAATAAAACGGCAACAGAACCAATATCAACGAAGAGGGTAGTGCATGCAATGGTACATGGGACTGCCGGCAAGGAGAATTCAGCAGATTCAATTGATATGCTCGCTGATAAAAATGCTGACATTATGAATGGAACAAACGTAAATCCCTTCTCTATCTTCAAGCAAAGCTCACACTCGGGCGAAAAGGGCAGAGAGACCAGCATAAACAATCCGAAACAGAAAACCAAAAATATTTAAAATGGTCAAAAAACAAAATGAGTGGCTCACGTAAGTTTTTACAGATCTTGTCGTCCACAGGAAATAGTGGAAATCAACAAGTCAAAGTACAATCAAAAGTCCCTAAGGAGTGCGACCCTAAAATAAAGCAAGGGACGGATCAGCAGTATGTAGTGTCTGATACAACTAGGAAACCTAGTAAAGAGGAATTGTATAAAAACATAATAGAACTACTGGACTTATCGACATAAAAAGATAGCGGATCCGACACTCCGAATACACCAAAACGTACCGTACTTACAAGCCTGGAAAAGCATACAGAAGATGAACCAGTGAGAGAGACAAGAGCTATCCCGAAATCACCTCACTGTTTTGCATTAAGTGATAGATAGAATAAAAGCAAATCCTCTCCTATCCAAATAACAGAATCTGGAGCCCAAGATGGCTTGATGAAAAGACTAATTGAAAAATCCACAAACCTGCGGCAGATGAAACATAGTAACAACCAAAAAGAACATCAACAAATAAATAATAAAAGATGGCGGAACATCTTAGAGCAACGAGACAACAAAAAGAAAAAGTGGGAGAGTGTGGAAAAGGACTGCATTCTAATAGAACGAATACAACAATCTAACAATGGTTTGCTATTAAATCGCTCGAATTTGATGACTTTACTGCATCATATACCCAGACTGCGAGTTATTTCCTTGAATGATATAAAAACGTTTAGCTTTCCGGATGGGAATATGAATGATAGAATCATCCTAACCATGAGCTCCTCGATTCTGTCATCAACAATCATGGAAGCAAGAGATGATCTACGTTCTCTTAGCTTTGACGCCAAAGAGATTGAAATGAAAAAGACCACTCATGTGGCACCAACTTATGATTCTCCAATAAGAACGATAAATACAAATCATAGGGAAATCTTTCCATGTGTCATAGAGAACAAAGGCACTGACCACCGGCCAACGAGTTTTGGGGAGAGGCATCTCCTAAAAACTGGAAAACAACCAAACTTGGACTTAAATGGGACTACGAACATAAAAACTTCCCTTGAAAAAATCAAAATAACATTTCAACAAAAAGATAAGGCATTGAAATCCAGGAGACGCAGAAGATCCAATGAAGCTGAACAAGGATCGAAGAATGATGAGTCTTGGAATTAGTTAGCTGCTGCTCTTGTTGCGAAACACCACAAATAGAGCCAGACGAAAAATCCAGATTGCTCTTGGAAAATTGGAAGCTGGAACACATGAGACTTCAGCCATCTATTTAATGACTTTTGCCCGAAAATAATCCAAGCGGGCAGAATATGTTTGCAGGAGATTTGGTTAAAAGAAGCCCCACATTTGGATGGTTACACTATTCAGTTAAATCCAGCAAGGGGTGGGGTAAGAGGCAGACCATCTGCTGGACCAATGCTGCTGATAAAGAACAACCGAAACTTGAAAATTATTCAAACGAACAGTCCCAACCCATACATACAGACAATAAAAATTCAGAATATAAATATGACCAGTACAGGAAATTTACTAAATATAATGAATTTATATTGGAATCCAGATGCAAAGGAGAGCTTAACATTTGTGGAGACAGTCAAAGATTTAATAGATCAAGCCTTTTTGCTCTGCAGAAACCTAAATTCAAACTGCCTTACATAAACTCAAAGTGGGGACCAAAAATCCAAGACTGGAAGATCAATGAAAGCCGGGAAGAGAATGGATGGAGGAGATGAAACTAAGAGACCTTCACCATCCTAAATGGTAATATCCAAGGGGATATTCCAGCAGCCCCTACATGGACAAACGGTCAAACTCAAGCAACTCTGGATTACTGCTTTGTATCAGGCAATATACTGTCTGAAGTAAAGAATATGACAGTTGAGAAGTCAATTTACAGTGACCATGAAGCCCTTATCATAACTTTAAAAGGAAATGGCACCATCAATTAGAGGTGGAAAGAGGAGCGAACAGAGTATGCATTATCTCGGAAAATGCAGCCAACATAGCTAGGAATATCATTTATGCATGATCAAAAAGGGGTAGAATACGAACACACTCTGACGGCATATAAGGAAACAAATAAAGGTACACTGAAGCCAAAATTCATACATCGGCATGTGTACAATAAAAAAATAATTGAACAGAAAAAGTTGTTAAGGAGAGAAATAAGAATCATTAAGGAAACAATAACCTTGAACAAAAAAGAACTCGTAAAGAAAGAATGCAAAAGGAACAAGTTACTTACCTGTAACTGTTGTTCTCCAGCATGGGTCTGGCATGGATTCACATGCTCATGAATATTCCCCGTCAGGCTGGGAATCCTCGGTAAAGAAAAAAAAACAGTATCAGTTTCGTTTCTGATCTGTCTTTCGTAGTAGTAGCCAATCACTGGTCTCTGCGTCATACTGACCACAGCCAATGACTGCCCTCTACCTAAGCACCGCCTCTGGCAGCCATCTTCAGATTTGGAAGCACGTGAAGTGGCAGTATGACCAAGTGAAGAGCCGCAGAGGGGTAGGCGGGAGGGTTCGCATGTGAATCCATGCCAGACCCATGCTGGAGAACAACAGTTACAGGTAAGTAACTTGTTCCTTCTCCAGCATGGGGTCTGGCATGGATTCACATGCTCATGAATAAAGAATACATAGCAGTACACACATGCACAACCACGGGAGGTGGCAAAGGCTCAACATTAAGCATTACATCAAACTCAACATTAAGCATCTTACCTCCTCACCAGGCTCACCTCAGGCGAACAGGTTGCGCAGCACTTCTTGGCCGACCCTGGACTCCTCCCTGGAAGCCCGATCGACGCAGTAGAATTTCGTGAAGGTGTGCGTCGACCTCCACGTAGCAGCCCTACATATGTCCAGCAGGGGCACACCAGAAAGGAACACCGTGGTAGCTGCGATCGCTCTGGTGGAATGGGCTCTCGGACGGCCAGGCAGCGGTCGGTTTGCCAACCGATGACAGTACATGATACAGCCGGAGAGTCATCTGGAAATGGAAGCCTTCGAGAGAGCCTTCCCCTGATTGACAGGTCCAAAGTTCACAAAGAGTTGTGACGTCTTCCGAAAACACTTTGTGCGGTCCACGTAGAACTTCAGCGCTCTAGCCACATCCAGCGAGTGCAAAGTCCTCTCAGCCGGCGACGAAGGCGACGGGAAGAACACAGGCAACACCAAGGGTTCGTTGAGATGGAAGTCCGACGGTACCTTGGGCATGAAGGAGGGGTGCGTCCTGAGCACTACCCTCGTGTCGTGAAAAGTCAAGTACGGGGCCTTGCAGGAAAGGGCCTGGATCTCTCCCACCCGTCGTGCGGAGGTGATGGCCACAAGAAACGCTGTTTTCCACGACAGAAACTTCAACGGGGCCGAGTGCAGAGGCTCGAACGGAGGTCCCATGAGCTTGGTCAGCACCACGTTGAGCTCCCACGCCGGGGCCGGAGCCTTCACCGGCGGGAACGATCTGAACAGTCCCTTCATGAACTCTTTCACCAGACGATGAGACCACAAGGACGTCCGCCCCGTGGTTCTGGTGTATCGGGAGATCGCAGCAAGATGAATCTTGATGGACGTGTGTGCCAGTCCAGCTTTGGCCAGCGTCAGCAGGTACGGCAGTACCTGGGGAGCCGTAATCCGTAGAGGGCTAATCTTCTGTGCGTGGCACCAGACAGAGAACCTCTTCCATTTGTGTCCGTAGCATTTAAGAGTCGAGGACGCCCTGGCCTTTGCAAGAACCTCTCTGCAGTCGGCCGGTATGTGGTATCCTCCAAACTCTAGCGCTGCAGGAGCCAGGCCTGCAAGTTCAGCGATTTCGGGTCGTGGTGGAGGATGGCGCCTCCTTCCCTGGAGAGTAGATCCGCGTCCACTGGTAGCTTGATTGGCGGGGACGTTGACAAGTCCAGAAGGTCCGGGAACCATATCTGCCTCGGCCACGCAGGTGCGACGAGGATCATCCTGCACCGTGACCTCTTGAGCTGGTTGACGAGCCGGATTAGCAGTGGCAAAGGAGGGAACGCGTAGAGGAACAGGCCCTCCCAGGGGAACGAGAAAGCATCGCCCATGCTCCTCGCCTGGGGAAACCTGCTGGCGAACCTCCGGCACTTGGAGTTCGTCGCCGTCTCGAACAGGTCGATCTGGGGTGTGCCCCACCGTCAGAAGAGGTGATCCACTAGATCCTGCCGTAGTTCCCACTCGTGGCACGAGCGCAGCTCCCTGCTGAGTGAGTCGGCGATGGTGTTTTTTATCCCTGCCAGATGAAACGGCACCAGAAACATCCTTTGGGCGACGGCCCAATGCCACAGGTCCTGCGCCTCCTTGGACAGTGCTGGGGACCTGGTTCCGCCCTGTTTCCTGATGTAAAACATGGTGGTGGTGTTGTCGGTGAAGATCCTCACCACCTTGCCCTTGAGGGACGGAAGGAAGGACCTGAGGGCCCAGAACACTGCACGGAGCTCCAGGACGTTGATATGGAGGGACTTCTCCGTCGGGAGCCAAAGGCCTCTCGCGTGCAGATTTTCGGTGTGCGCTCCCCACCCTTCCAGGGAGGCATCCGTGGTCACTGTCTCCTGGTGGTCCGGGGTCTGGAAGTCCATGCCCGCCGTCAGATGCGCGCGGGTGCCCCACCACCGGACCGCTCGGCGGAAACTCTCGTCGAGTGTGATCCTCTCCTCGAAGCCGCCCGTCGTTTGGATCCAGCGCGCGTCCAGGAACTCCTGCAACGGGCGCATCCGGAGCCTGCACATGGGAACGAGATAGATGCAAGAAGACATCATTCCGAGGAGGGACTTGATGGACCTCACCTTGGCCGCGTCGGAAGCCAACATCCGCTGTACCTTGCCCAGGATGGACCTGGTCCTTTCCTCCGACGGGGAGGCCAGAAGGGACACTGTGTCGAGCTTCGCTCCCAGAAACAGTGCGTTTTGCGCGGGTACCAGGTGGGACTTGGCGTAGTTCACGGAGAATCCCAGGTCCGTGAGAAGTTGGACGGTCCTTGCCGTGTGCTCCACGGCGAGCTCCCTCGTCTTGGCTCGGATGAGCCAGTCGTCCAGGTAGGGGTAGACGTGGATCCCCTCGCGGCGCAGCTGCGCCGCCACCGGTGCAAGGCACTTGGTGAATACCCTCGGTGCCGACCGTAGTCCGAAGGGGAGGGCTTTGAACTGGTAGTGACGCCCTTGGACCACAAACCTGAGGAATTTTCGGTGCCCCTTTAGGATGGGAATATGGAAGTAGGCATCCTCCAAATCCAACGACGACAGGAAGTCTCCTTCCTCCAGCTGACCCAGGACGTGCTGGAGGGTGACCATCCGGAATTTCTGCGCCTTGATGAATTTGTTCAGACGTCGCAGGTCTAGGGTGGGGCGCCATCCTCCCGTCTTCTTCTTCACGAGGAAGTATCTCGAGTAAACTCCGGAGCCCCGAAGCCTCTTTGGGACGAGTTCAATGGCGCCCTTCCTGAGCATCGCCCTTACCTCCAGGAGAAGCTGAGGGACGTGAAGCTCTTTCCTGGCCACGGGGGGGACGCGCGGGCACCTTCTTTGAAACTCGAGCGCGTGGCCCCGGGCTAAGGCGTCCAGCACCCAACGGTCGGTGGAGATGGACTCCCACACGCTGACGAAGCTCGCCAGCCGGCCTCCCACCGGGGTGCATCGGTGGGGGCCCGACCCCACGGTCGGTTCAATCCTGTTTCGACGAGGCTTTGCCGCCTTGACCTCCTTGGCGACGACGGCGGGGTCCGCCAGACTTGCCTCGTCCTCTGTAGACCTCCTGAGACGACGAGAGGGCCGCTTGACGGTAGGCGGAGAAACCGCCGCCAGAACCTTTGGAGGCGCCCTTGCCTCCGCTGCTCCGAAAGGGCGTCCGTCGTTGCTGCAGAACCCCAAGGGCCCGGGCCGTCTCAGTGTCCGCTTTAATGGCCTGAAGGGAATCGTCCACTGTTTTCCCAAACAGGTTGTTCCCATCGAACGGCATGTCCAGGACTCTGGTCTGTACGTCTTGACGGAAGTCCGTAGCCTTGAGCCATCCACGCCGCCTAAGGCACACGCCGTTACCCAACTGGCGAAACCCAGTGTCGGCGATGTCCGTCGCAATAGTGATGGCGTGGTCCGACGCCACCTCACCTTCCTGTAGGATCTCCAGGGCATCCGCCCTCTTGTCGTCCGGTAGGAAGTCCAGCAGGGGAGCCAGTTTGTACCATAGCTCCCTGTCGTAGCGGGCCACGATAGCCAAGGCGTTGGCCGCTTTAATCGTCGTCGCTGCAGACGAGATGACCCTGCGTCCCATAGTGTCCAATTTCTTTCCCTCGCCGTCCGGTGGGGAAGTCGATGTGGAGGCCGCACCCCCCCCCGCTTTCTTCCTGGCCGCCGCGGAGACGACGGAGTCCGGGGTAGGCTGCGCCCGGAGGCACAGGGGGGCCGCGTCCGGGACCCGGTACTTCTTCTCGTACCTGTCTCTTCTAGCTGGCGTAGTGGAAGGGTTCTTGAGGAGGGCGAGGCCCTCATCCCAAATGTCATCCAGTAGAGGCACCGCGAGGACCGTCTTCCTCTTGGCCTCGCGCCGTTGATAAAGGAATCCTTCCTTTTTCTTCTCCTCAGGGCAGAGTTGGAAAAGCTCGGATGCCCTGGCGATCATGGAGTGGAACGAACCAATCTCGTCGGGCGGAGAAGCCCTGGTGGGAGGCGACGACGGTAGGTCCTCGTCGTATACCTCGTCGTCCGTACCCGTCGCTGCCGTGTCAGTCCCCGTATCATCCCCTCGGGTGGACGGGGAGGAGGGCTGGACGGTGCGCGACGGCTGAAAAGGAGGTGGAGGGTGAATCCTTCTTTTCTTGGGCGGGGGAACGCTAGAAGGTCCCGGTTCAGGATCCCCCGACGGGAGAGGTTCCTCCGTCGGCAACGGTAGTCTTGTCCTTATCTCTGAGCATAAGGACTGTATAGCCAACAAAATGGCCGCCGAGTTGTCTTGCGGCACTGGCAGAGGGGAATCCGACGGGCGATCAGGGGCCCGTCGGCACCCTCGACGATGTCGTCGTCGCCCGCGTCGGGATCCATCCCGACGGGCCGGTCTTCTTCCACGCCAAGGCTGTGGCTTAAGACCTCGATCAGCTCTTCCTCCGAGGTTGAAGCCGAATCTACGACGACGCCCCGCCCCCCCTTTTTCTTCCCCGCCGGGGATTTCACGGGGGTCCTATCGATGGGCACAAAAGAGGACTCCCTCCGAGGTGGCAGGGAGACTCTGAGCCCCGAGGTCGCCACCACTGGTGTAGCCTCCACAGGCTGAGCCAGGGTCGCCGCGACAGTATCGATAGAGGGCTTGGCCGGATGGATTAAGGCCTTCACCACCTTAGGTGCGCTCACCGCCTTATCCTTGAGGGGGGGGACACTGCCTCGCTCCCCCTCCGATGGGGCCTTCGAGCTCGACCGGGGCCTCTCCAGGAGCTTTGCCGGGTGCTCGCCCTTCCTCTTACCCGACCCAGAGCGTTGGCTCGTGGTTGAAGGTGCCGGGGAGGGTGCGCCCTGCCTGGGGCCCGTAGAGCCCGACCGTTCGGCGCTCCCGGTGCCAGCGGACTCGTGGTGCTTGGCCTTGTGTTGGACCCCCGTCGCCGGGTTGTCCTCAAAGGTCTTAGAAGACCGCTCGGATTTCTTCCTCTTCTTCTCACCTGACGGGCTCTTCCCTTCCAGCCAGTTGGCGAGACGTTAATGGCGGTCCTTCATGGTCCGCTCCGACATATTGCCGCAAAACGCACAGTCCTTCTCCACGTGCGTCTTGTCCTCATGTAAGCAGTAGAGACAAAAGGAGTGTTCGTCCTCCTTAAAGACGTTCTGCAGCTGGCATCCAGGGCAGACCCTGAACAGCTTTCCGGGCGTCGAGCTTCCCTTCTCCTGGGCCATGTCCGGGCCTGAGAAGCTTCTGGAGCCCTCCAAAGCGTAGCTCGATGAAATCTTCACCCTTGAGGGGCGCAGACGTATCCGACACGGGTCCCCGTTGATCGGATGGAGAGTCGGTGGAGCTTGAGGCTCTTTTGACCGAAAAAACAGTTTTTGAGCAAAAAACTTGAAAAAATAGCACTAACGCTCGAGAGCAATAGCACGAGGATCCCAACACATGAACGTGCTGTAAAAATCTGAAGATGGCTGCCAGAGGCGGTGCTTAGGTAGAGGGCAGTCATTGGCTGTGGTCAGTATGACGCAGAGACCAGTGATTGGTTACTACTACGAAAGACAGATCAGAAACGAAACTGTTTTTTTTTCTTTACCGAGGATTCCCAGCCTGACGACGGGGAATATTCATGAGCATGTGAATCCATGCCAGACCCCATGCTGGAGAAGTATAGAAATTGGATAGAGTGAAAACGCAAATACACTTAAAAAAATGCCGAAAATATGCTAAGAGTCATCTCAAATACTAATAGTCGATACTTCTGGCAATTGTGGAAAGAAAAAGGTGAAGCCACTAATTCGCTCCTTGCCAATCCAATACCGGAAGAGATCTGGACGATTCACTTCGAAAAACTATTTGGAAACTCTAAAACAACAGGAAAAGAAATGATGACTGTTGAACAACAAATGCCTAAAAGAGAAGGATGGAACATCATATCTGAAAAAGAGGAGATTCTGACCCTAATTAAGACGGCCAGTTTATCAAGAGTACCCGGCCCGGACGGGTTAACAAATGCTCTCATGAAGCAAGCCCCCGAACATTGGGCCTCTTTCTGAGACACCCTCTTTTCAATAATATATGCGAGAAGAAAGCTCTGTCACTCAGAATGGAAGCCAAGGATGCCAGAAGGGTTCCCTCGCCATGAGACCGCTGCAGTCCGGCCACCTGGACAGGTCATTGAAGACCGATGCGGACACCCCAAGGAGATCCAAAAGAGCACCGAGGTGCTGTGACCACTGACTCTCAGGAGCCACTACAGGGATCTCATACACAGCCTGGGCTTTGACACTAGAAACATGAAGGAGGCCATGAGACCTAAGAGGCGGAGGAAGTAAGCTGCTGGTAGAGTGACATGGTTCTGAAAAAAGGTCGACCATTTGTGTCAAGCCGACGACTCTCTCTTTGGGAGGGAAGGTTTTCCCAACCAGGGTGTCTAGGACTGCTCCGATGAACTGGAGCCTTTGGACTGGTGTCATTTGGGACTTCTTTAAATTCCTGGAGAAGCCCAGCCTGTGCAGCAGTAAGCAGGTGTCCACTAGATGGAACAAGACCTGCACTGTTGACTTCCCTCGGATCAGCCAGTCTTCCAGGTACGGAAATACTTGGACCCCGGATCTCCTGAGGTGAGCCATGACTACCGCCATGAGCTTGGTGAAGACCAATGGGGCAGACGTTAGACCAAAGGGAAGGACCTTCAACTGATAATGCTTGTCCCCTCTGGTGGAACCTTAGGAACTTCCTGTGCTTTCGATGGATGGACACATGCAAATAAGCACCCTGTAGGTCTATTGACACCAGCCAGTCCTGTAGTTCGAGAGCGTGGAGAATTTCTCTCAACGTCACCATCCTCAATTTGTCCTTCCTCACAAACTTGTTCAAGACCCTGAGGTCCAGAATGGGCCAGAGACCTCCTCCCTTCTTGGGTACCAGGAAATATTGGGAATACCAATCCGATCCTCTGTGCTCGCGATGTACCTCTTCCAGGGCACCCTTTAACAACAGGGCTTGCAGTTCTTCCTGAAGTTCCTGTCCCGGTTGGATTGGAGGTGGTGGGGGTCTGTCCGGAAGTTTTCTTAAAATGGCAGACAATAACCCCACCGAATGAGCTGAGGAGCCCAGGCATCGGAAGTAATTCCCTGCCACTGGAGCCAATGCTCTGTTAACTGTCCACCAACCGGTATGTTGTGGGAAGGGAAATCAAAGCGGTTTAGGGGGCTGGTTCGCCCCGGCGCTGACGGTGCTTGTTGGCCTTTAGAGGCCCCCTCTGCCCCTTCCGGAGGACGAGGAATGCTTCTGCCCTTGCCTGGCCGGTGGGAGCTGGGTTCTCCTGCCATAAGGAGCATACCGCCTGTAGACCCTTACCCTAGAGGCGAAGCTGAAGGCAGGTTTGGCCGGATGCCCAGCTAGGCCTAAAGATATAGCAAGGATTTTGGATTCCTTCAATTTCTCTAAGGAATCGTCAGCCTTTTGGCCGAATAGGAAATCACCCTCAAAGGGCATGTCCAGCAATTTAACCAGGACACTAGGAGAAAAAAACAGAAGTTTTCAAGTAGCCCTGCCTTCTCAGCTTTATGGTGACACCACAGACCGGCCCAGACAGTCGGCGATGTCCAGGCCCGCTCGCAATGACTGTCTGGCCACCTCCTTCCCATCCTCCACCAGCTGTAGGAAGCCCTCACGCATTTCCCCCTTAGGGATGTACTGCGCAGCATTCTCCACTGCTATCCAAAGACCAAAAGAGTACTTGGCAAAGCTGCTTGCCACATTGGTAGGCTTGAGGGCCATACTGCCCGAAGTAAACGCCTTTCTTGCCAAAGCATCAATCTTTTTTGCTTCCCTGTTGGGAGGTAAAGTGGAAGTTGAAGAGACTGTAGCAGCCTGCATACATGCCCTTCTGGGGAAGGGTGAGAGGAGAGTTATGAAGCGTCTCCTCTAGCCGGCCTATACTTCCTAGAAATGGTAGAGCCTACCGGGGGAATAGAACACGGATGCTGCCACAGAGCGGTTTAGAGGGTCAGCAATGGCAGGGTTTAGAGGCATATTGCCGTCCGTCGCCAGACCTTCCTTCAAGATATCGGTGAGATCGTACCCCTGCACTGGTGCTGCTGAAGAGTGCAAGCCCAAGGTGTCAATGAGCCTTTCTACCAAAGCCCTGAACTTCGATAAATTATGAGAATAGGGCTGGGTCTTCTGAAATTCCAAGTATGGAGAGCTATCTAGACCACTGGCTTCATGGAGGCTAGAGCCAGCTGTAGAAGCGATTGTGGTCCTCAAAATAATCTACACCGCCCGTGCCCATGTAAATGGGGTCGACATCCCCTTGGGTCCTCCACGTCAATGGCGCCAGATATACCCGACAGGGAATGCAGGGTAAAAGACTTATCAACAACTGTTAATGTGGATGCTTTGTCTTTAAGTGCAGCAGTCTGAAGTCCGGGACAATCTACAGCTAGGATAAAGTACTGTGGACTAAAAAGCTTAACGTGCCCGGGCCGTGGGTCAAATCAAGATGGCACCCACAGAACAAAGGGTCGGTCTGGTAATCAGCCGTACTGCTGGGAAGTGAGGCTGCAGGAAGCTGAAGCAGCGAAACCCATCCTTACCAGGAATTACCGGAAAAAGGATCAGTAAATACACAACGAGGTGGTGACGGGGTGAAGAGCAGCCTGGCTCACGGTAGCCTGCAGCGACGTGGGACAGAGCAAGCTGGTCACTGTGAGAAGCGGACGAGAATTCGGAAGATTGTGGGACAAAATTGCGGGCAGTGGACAGATATGCGGCGCATGCTCCAGCACTAGAAAGGACAATATAATAGAGGCGTATTTACAACACAGGCAAGCAGGCCATAACAGAGGATTTCAGGTAGAAAGACACTACTGGCTCACTAGGGGCACGAATGTTACGCAGAGGAAGGTGGCAAACCTGAAGCCGCACTAGGGCATGAAACAAGGAATGTAAGATCCACGCATATGCCCAACCCACGTGAGATGGCCAACAAAAGAAGGGACAGTGATCAGCAGTGTGAAGCACATGGTCCGAAGACGACCCAGAAGAGGGCAAAACAGCGAAATTTGCCGTCAACACAGACAACTATTGGAGGCAAGTACGGCTGCTGGAGTGGCGACAGGCTGCCCACGTGAAAAGCAACATAGGGCTCCACAACAAGGAGGCTGGAAGCAAGTCCACCGGCGCCACGTCCACTAGCAAACAGGCACAGAGATACGATGGCCGCCAGTAATGCGGCAAGGCTAGTGAGAATAATACCCATCCGACTCACCGCTGTTAAGTGGACCCACTGCGCCTACTAGTGCGCACGGGTGGCCCTGCCAAGGCTGAGCAAGTCCCCGGAGGGCTGGAGAACAGACAGCTACCAGCCCAATTTGCATGAGGTGCATAAGAACTGTACGGCGATGAGGGGATAAGTAATGTGACTGCACCACGGAGACCAGAGCAGTAGGAGCGCTGCAGAACGCGAAGGCGCTGTAATGGCATCCAAAATAAGCAAGAACAAAGGGAAGCAGTCATCGATAGAAGGATTCGCCAAACCTGCACAGGTGCCAGACAGCGCGAAAATGACAATGCAGGACACATGCGATAGTGAAACACTGGGACGCATGGACGAACAAATACTAGAAGCAATAGCAGAATTGAAAGCGACGATGGAATTCAAAATGGATGCAATGAACACAGATATAAACTTACTGAGACAAGACCTTAGAGCATTGTCGGACCGCACTGGGACATTAGAGAAAGAAGTGAAAGCTAATATAAGCAGCTGTAAGGAACACACAAAGGAGGTAGCAGTGCTGAAATAACAGGTGCAGAACCTGGAACACAGAGCGGAAGAAGCAGAAGGACAGGCGTGAAGAAATAATGTTCATATAGTTGGGCTCCCAGAAGGCGAAGAGGGTCCAAACCCGACCAATTATGTGGAAGACATGCTTTTGCAGGAAATCGGGGCAGGATCACTCACCCAGGGGTTAACAGTAGAAAGAGCGCACAGAGCCCTGACAATGAGACCGCCCGGCCTATAATCGCCAAGATGAACAAGTTACTTACCAACTGGTAACGTTCTTTCGATTGGATGTTCCTCCAACGTATTCCTCATCTTAGATGTATTGCATCCAGCTTTGCTGCTGTTCGGAAATTTTTTAGGCAGAGGGCGCCGTGCGTCGATGTCGTCGAGTCGATGGTCCCTCGAAGGCCTCCGTCGAGGGTGATGTCATCGGGTGTATAAGTAGCACGCGCGGCGCCCGTTGGCCTCAGTTCTGTTTTTCCCCTTTTTATCTTTGATCTTGTACTGTGTAGATTGTACCGGCAGACAGGTATGAGCCTTGCGAGATTTGAGATGGCAATAACCCGGAAAAATCTACAGAGGGATAGGCTGGGAGGGCGAGGAGGAAAACGTTGGAGGAACATCCAATCGAAAGAACGTTACCAGTTGGTAAATAACTTGTTCTTCGAGTGGATTGTGTCCTCCAACGTATTCCTCATCTTAGATAGACTCCCAAAGCAGTATGGACAATTCCTCTGGAGGAGGGGGTAGATTTTTCGATACTCTTAGATGGCTGAGTATAGTACTGCTTTTCCAAAAGTTAGCTCCCTAGACTGGGAAGCATCCAGGTTATAGAATTTTGAGAAGGTTTGTAGCGAAGACCAAGTTGCTGCTTCGCAAATGGATCTTATTGGAACACCTCTTTGAAGGGCCGTGGAGGAGGCAATGCCTCTGGTGGGATGAGCCCTTAACCCTTCCGGAGGGTCTTTTTGAGCTAGTCTGTAGCATTCTGAAATGCAAAGCACAATCCAGCGTGAAATTGTCTGTTTTGTCACCGATTGACCCAGTTTCCTTCCTGTATAACCTATAAACAGCTGGTTGTCCACTCTAAGTCTGGAAAGTCTAGAGATGTAAAAGCTTAAAGCTCTTTTCGGATCCAACCTGTGTAATCTTTCCTCCTCCTTCGAAGGATTGGGTGGAGGATAGAATGCGGGTAAGACAATTTTCTGACTTAAATGAAAATCAGATATTACTTTCGGTAAAAATGATGGTTTTACCCTCAACACAACTCTGTCCTTATGGAACACAGTATAGGGTGGCCCAGAAGACAGTGCCTGCAATTTGCTCACTCTTCTTGCTGATGTTAGAGCAACCAAGAAGGCTGTTTTCCACGTTAGTAATCTTAATGGACACGTGTGCATAGGCTCAAAAGGAGCACACATTAAGAATTTTAGGACAAAATTTAGATCCCAGATCGGTACTTGAAATGGGTGAGGAGGAAATACATTAGTGAGTCCTTTTAAGAATTGTATTATCAAAGGAATTTTGAAGTAGGAGCATTCTTCTGATGAGCGCTTGAAAATGGAAAGCGCCACAAGGTAACCTTTTATTGTTCCGATATTCAGACCTCAATGTGCTAGGGTCAGAAGGAAAGATAATACTTCCGGAATAGAACATAGGAAAGGATTGACATTCTTTTCTCTGCACCAGTTGCAAAACCTTTTCCAACGGCAACGGTATAGAGACTTTGTTGCTGACGTTCTTGCCGAAAGCAACACCTCCATAACGTCATCTGGAAGGTTCCAATCCCTGTATATCAGCCTTTCAGATACCAAGCATGAAGGTTGAGCGTTTTGACCTCTGGATGGAGAACCTGAACCTCCATTTGAGAGAGAAGGTTCTCTCTCTGAGGAAGACGTACTGGGGGACAGATAGACATGTCTAGAAGGTCCGGGTACCACGTTCTCCTGGCCCAATCCGGGGCAATTAGGATAATGCGGCTCCGAAACCTTTGCAGCCTCCTGATGACCTGAGGAATGACGGGAATCGGAGGGAACGTGTACAATAGTGGGAAATTCCACTCCACCACAAACGTGTCGCCCAGGGCTCCTCTCGGGGCAAATTCCCATAAGCAATACCTTTCTCATTTTCGGTTGATTCCGGTTGCAAACAGGTCTACTTGAGGGGTTCCCCAAAGGGCGAAGATCTCTTGAATGACTTCTTGAGTCAGTTCCCATTCGTGGAATACCGTGCTCTGCCTGCTCAGAGCATCTGGCGTCATATTCTCTTCCCCGGCTAGATGAATTGCCGTTAAAGAGATTCCTTCCTGAATCGCCCAATACCAGAGCTGCATTGCCTCTCTGCACAGGGGTAGTGACCCCACACCTCCCCTTTTGTTTAGGTAGTGCATGGCCACTGTGCTGTCCGTCATTATCAGGACATTCTTTCCCCTGACAGATGGCAGGAAGGCCTTCAGCGCTAGTCTGATTGCCCTCAGCTCTAAAAGGTTGATATGTAGTTTGGACTCCGATGGAGACCAACGACTGTTGATTGTCAAATCGTTGGCATGAGCTCCCCACCCCAGGAGTGAGGCGTCCGTCACTACTGTGATCTCCGCCAATGGTTGCCAAAAAGGTTCTCCTTTTAGGATGTTCTCTGTACAGGTCCACCATAGAAGGTCTTGTCTGACCTTGTTTGGAATCTGAAGAAGATCCGTCATTTGACCCGAGAACTGAGACCACTGAGTCTTTAGGCCCCATTGAAGGGATCTCATCCTCAAGCGTGCCTCTGGCACCAGAAAGACGCAGGATGCCATGAGGCCGAGCAACCTTAAAAAGTCGTATTTTGGGCATTTTGGAATTTGGAAACCATCTGAAGAATGTCTTGAGCCCTCGACTTGGGAGGCAAGCTCTTTCCCAAGGACGTGTCTAATACAGCTCCTATGTACTGAAGCTGTTGGGAAGGTGTCATCTGTGACTTCCTGAAATTGAGGGAGAAGCCCAGTTTGTGGAGGAAGTGGCAGGTGACTTTCAAATGACCCAGTGCTTGCTCGGCAGAACGCGCTCTGATCAACCAATCGTCCAGGTAGGGGTAGACATGAAACCCCCTCTCCTGAGGTGCGCTGCCACCACTACCATTAACTTGGTGAAGACCCTCGGGGCGGAGGTCAACCCGAAAGGCAGGACTCAAAACTGATAATGTGAGTCACCAACTACGAACCTCAGGTATTTTCTGTGTTTGAGATGAATCAGCACATGAAAATAAGCATCCTGGAGGTCCAATGACACCAACCAGTCCTGAAGTTGAAGGGCCTGAAGGATCTGAGAAAGGGTAACCATCTTGAACTTGTCCTTTCTGAGGAACTTGTTCAAGTTTCTTAAGTCCAAGATGGGTCTCAGTCCTCCGTCCTTTTTGGGGATCAAAAAATGCAGGGAGTACCATCCCTTGTTCCTCTCTGCTGCAGGTACTGGTTCTATAGCACCTTTCTCCAGCAGGGTTAAAACTTCCTGCTGTAGGAGCGGGTTTGAAGACTTCCACGGGTGTCTCCCTGGTGGATTGCTTTAAGGTTGCGTTAGAAAAGGAAGGCAGTAACCTTAGGCTATTATTTCTAGAGCCAAACATCTGAAGTAATGGCTCGCCATTCTTGCAGATGCTGTGACATCCTGCCCCCTACAGGTGTTTTGTGATGTAAGTCCTCAAAGCGGTTTTGTGGCAGATGTTGCAGCCGCTGATGGCAGAGAGGCTGCAACTGGAGCTGGTTTAGCACGTTTTCCTCGTCCACTACGAGTGGCCTTTGTCTGGCCCCTTTGACTGGCCACTCCTCTCGCCTTTCCATATGAGGTGTAGTAACGATAGGATCGTCCCCTCCATGACTGTCCTTGCGCACGAAAAGGCTGAGGTTGTCTAATAGCAGCTCATAAAGATTTGGCAGCTGCTTTTGAGGTCTGCAACCTCTCAAGGCTCTTGTCAGCCTTGTTGCCAAAAAGGTGAGACCCGTCAAAAGGCATGTTCAGAAGGCGGTTCTGTACGTCTGGTGCGAAACCCGACTTCCGTAACCACGCAAATCTGCGCATTACCGTGCTAGTGCCCATGGACCTGCTTACACTATCTGCAGTGTCCAATCCAGATTGAAGGGATTCCTGCATGGCTTCCTTTCCATCTCTAACGATGGCTAGGAACCCTTCCCTTTCTTCCCCTTCTGGTATGTGCTCCGCCGCCATTGCAATGCACTCCCAAAGAGTGTAAGAAATTGTTGCCAAGGCACATGTGGAGTTGGCAGATTTTAATGCCATACTCCCGGCTGAAAATACCTTCCGTGCCAAACCATCCACAAGCTTATCGTCCCTGTCTGGAGGGATAGACGAGTATGCAAGTTTGTTAGAAGCTGTGGCTGTCTGTATGACCAGACTCTCGGGAGTTGGGTGTTTGGACAGATAGCCGGGGTTGCTACTGGCCAGGCAGTATTTTGAGGTGAGGGATTTATTTAGAATCCGGAGTTTCCCAATTCTTGGCCACTCTATTTTGCAGGGCTGCATGAAAGTACTGGGTCTTTGGTGGGACCATGGTCCAATATATATGTTAAATCATCCTGGATGAATTGGGCTGATGATTTAGCCCATCCTAAGTAATCTAATACCTTTGTCATTAATTGACGGTATGATGGACTGGCATGCTCTCCTGGTTCTGGTCTGCCAAAGTCGTTTTCAGGAGATGTGTTAATGCCACTTGCATTGTGTATTGATTGCACCAAGTCCCTCATTCTGCTTTCTTCTGAAATCAAGCATTTCGTGTGTTTGAAGGAGCGTGTTGTGAAGTTCAAACGCTCCAATTTTTTTCCTGCATTGACTTCCTTTGGCACAGCACTGCGAGCGGAGCTCTTGCTGTGCTATTTGCTTCCTGAAGGGGGCGGGCCCCTTCGTGGACACGTGAAGGCTCACGTGACTTGCCTCCAAGTGAAATTGCCAGCCCAACCGCCCGAGTGGGTTGTATTTCGTGTGTTTGAAGGAGCGTGTTGTGAAGTTTAAACGCTCCAATTTTTTTCCTGCATTGACTTCCTTTGGCACAGCACTGCGAGCGGAGCTCTTGCTGTGCTATTTGCTTCCTGAAGGGGGCGGGCCCCTTCGTGGACACGTGAAGGCTCACGTGACTTGCCACCAAGTGAAATTGCCGGCCCAACCGCCCGAGCGGGTTGTATTTCGTGTGTTTGAAGGAGCGTGTTGTGAAGTTTAAACGCTCCAATTTTTTTCCTGCATTGACTTCCTTTGGCACAGCACTGCGAGCGGAGCTCTTGCTGTGCTATTTGCTTCCTGAAGGGGGCGGGCCCCTTCGTGGACACGTGAAGGCTCACGTGACTTGCCTCCAAGTGAAATTGCCGGCCCAACCACCCTTGCGGCGTTAAGCCCTGGAGGCAGTAAGGGCTGGAGCCGCTGTTGTGCTGTTTGGCTGTGAGTAACCTGGATTGAGACCTTCAGCTGCTAACTTTACTTACACGTATTCTATTAAGCTCTCAGGGTTTGGGGTGGAGAGTCGGACTCTGGCAGCTCCACAAGCTGTCGGGCGTTCCCTTCCCTGAAAACTGAACCGCTGACTTAGACTATTCAAATGAATGTCACCACTTTTTTTTTTTTTTTTTAAAAAAGGATTTTACATAACTGCGTATTGACTAAGAATACTATTAATTTACGTTTTTAATACATTTGTCATTAGTCTGTGTAGCACTTTGCGTGTGGCACCAAAGTCTGCCTTTTTTTTCTATTTTCTTTTTAAAAAACATTAACAAATTCACCCTTTTTAACTGAAATTTAATTCAAGTGCTTTTGGGTGGCGTATTAAATGCGCCGACGCTTTTACTATCTTAGACCAAGCAAACTGGCGGCAGTTCCATCTTCCCCACCTCTTGCTCCTCAGAAAAGGAAAGTAATGGGCAGTACGCCGCGTCCGCATGCGGCTTCAGCCTCCCGAGTTCCTAAAATCGCAAGATTTAAAGCAACAGTAGCGTTGCGCGATATACAGGAGATGCTCGCCACTATGGGTAAAGACAAAAGGGTATGTAGCAGTGATCTGCCCTGCAATTTTGCGGCGCCTGATATTCCATCTACCATAATGCAGCCTAAATCCAAGTGCTCTATTTCAGATATAACAATGTTAAAGGATAGCGAAATTCCAATACAACCGACCTTTTTGCCGGATTCCAATATTGATCTGAGAAAATTACCACGTGATAAAGATACATAGGCTACAAAAGAAGTGAGCACTCTGTTGCCGCGGAGTGATAATTTTATGCCCACTAGCAAGCCTTTAGTTATACCGGGGTCAAATTGTTTATTAACTCCTGCTGCTCCGTGTACTCCTTCTATGTGTGATACATCTTCTAATCCTACGGCTATAGCATTGGCTGACGAGTCTATAAAGGATCAAGACGAACTTGATCACTGTTCTAATTCATCCTTTATTGATAATAATGTGGCGCCTGAGGCAAACTACGAACTACCTGAAATTTCTCACATTTATTCTGATGATGAGAAACATATGTCAGTATCCTCATATATAGCACCTACTCCCAGACGGTCTCATATTATACCGAAACCCATCCCTCTGCCTTCCATGCCACTGCTTTCTTCGCCACCTCCATCGATTGCATGTTTGTCTTCCACAATACTAATTGAAACCACCTTGCATGCTATGAATCTGGCTATATCATCATTGTTTAAATTATGTGAGACCTTGGATGAAAAACTTAAAATCCAGGATAAACAACTTACTAAATTAATTAGATGGCAATCACAGTTACGCTTACAACAGTTGAAACCATTAAATGACATTACTCTCATTCCTCCTAAAAAATCAAAGTTATCTCCTACTAAATTATTACAGCAGAAAGCAACCAAGGATTCTCCACTTAATCAATTGGAGAAACCGAAATTGGTCATGGGAAATACGGCTACATCTGTTCAGTTTACCCTACCTTCATTCCCTCATATTATCCGAGAACTTCATTCCCCTGTTCAGAAGTGTGCTCCTGTATGTCCATTAGCTAATGCTGCGTTGCCTTCAGCATCAGTGAATGTACTACAATCTTCTAAAGAACTATTCACAATTTTCTCGGGTGCTGCCTCTGCTAAACGGACTCATACAAGCCCCTTAAGAAAGAAAACAAAAAAATCGACCAAAGCAGCATATTCCCTCCTCTATCGCTAAATCATTCTTGAAAGGGCTAAAGCTACCTGCCAAAAATAAAATGACCATGGCTGCTAAAGTAGTACGGGATAAATATGCAAAAATCGCTGCCGAGAAAAGCCTAAAAGGGCTTGTAAATGTACAACTTTCAGTTGAACACTCGCCCTTAAATAACATTGTGGCCTTGATTGACAATGAACCTGCTGTATTGGATAATCACCCGAAATTAATCACTGCGCCAAGAGTGAACGATCTATTGGATGCTGAATTGTGTTTAAAACGTGCAGAGCTGCGCAAAGAAATAGACCTTTACCTAGAAGCTAAAAGTAATAAACTTCCTTTAGCTGAATCTAATATCATTGATGGATCTAAATTTAAAGATAGTTCTCCTTCTCAAGTTGGAGCAAATAAGCTATCTCAACTTAGATTGCCTTCTACCATAAAATCTGTACCACAGCTACCTTCCCTTCCTTCCTTGGCGGTTGTGAATAAAATGGATCAATGCCATTCATCCTCCATGCCTCCAACCTTAGATTGTATCATAGCTTCAGTCATTGAACAATACATGTTAAAATATTACCAGAGTTCTGGTAATAGTGCTGCTACATGTGATGAAGGCGGGCAGAAATTACCTTCATCTATTCCTACTTCTAATCTAAAACAAACTCTATTTGCTGCTTCTAATTTAAAGCAAATTCCGTTTGGCCTTACTGAACAGGTAAGCTCCATGCGATACCCACTACGAATTCGGAGAGTACTCAAAATAGACAGAAAAAACCTGATGTAAAACAAAATCTCCATTCACTAATTATTAAATGTAGGCCCTTGCCATATCATTCATATGATCTGAATCGTGCTAGCCTTTTAGCCATTTTTGGTGACATATATGCATTGGAGGATATTAATTCGGGTGATATTGAACAAGTTGAATTTTTAAATAATAACGACCTGTCTTTAGTGCGGCTCTGGCTCCGCTCAAGAGTGATTTTAAATACTCTTTGGGCCGCTCGCTCAGCCTTGTGGGATCTGGGTTTTGATCTAGCTATTGACATCAAAGAAGCTCTGCTATTTCGGTTTCATGTAAAGATGCATAAGTAACAGTGGGCGCCTCTACTAAAGAGGATTTGAGTGGTTCACAAGGAACAAGTTACTTACCTGTAACTGTTGTTCTCCAGCATGGGTCTGGCATGGATTCACATGCTCATGAATATTCCCCGTCGTCAGGCTGGGAATCCTCGGTAAAGAAAAAAAAAGTATCAGTTTCGTTTCTGATCTGGCTTTCTTAGTAATAACCAATCACTGATCTCTGCGTCATACTGACCACAGCCAATGACTGCCCTCTACCTAAGCCCCGCCTCTGGCAGCCATCTTCAGATTTGGAAGCACGTGAAGTGGCAGTATGACCAAGTGAAGAGCCGCAGAGGGGTAGGCGGGAGGGTTCGCATGTGAATCCATGCCAGACCCATGCTGGAGAACAACAGTTACAGGTAAGTAACTTGTTCCTTCTCCAGCATGGGGTCTGGCATGGATTCACATGCTCATGAATAAAGAATACATAGCAGTACACACATGCACAACCACGGGAGGTGGCAAAGGCTCAACATTAAGCATTACATCAAACTCAACATTAAGCATCTTACCTCCTCACCAGGCTCACCTCAGGCGAACAGGTTGCGCAGCACTGCTTGGCTGACCCTGGACTCCTCCCTGGAATCCCGGTCGACGCAGTAGAATTTCGTGAAGGTGTGCGTCGACCTCCACGTAGCAGCCCTGCATATGTCCAGCAGGGGCACACCAGATAGGAACGCCGTGGTAGCTGCGATCGCTCTGGTGGAATGGGCTCTCGGACGGCCAGGCAGCGGTCGGTTTGACAACCGGTGACAGTACATGATACAGCCGGAGAGCCATCTGGAAATGGAAGCCTTCGAGAGAGCCTTCCCCTGATTGACAGGTCCAAAGTTCACAAAGAGTTGTGACGTCTTCCGAAAACACTTCGTGCGGTCTACGTAGAACTTCAGCGCTCTAGCCACATCCAGCGAGTGCAAACTCCTCTCAGCCGGCGACGAAGGCGACGGGAAGAACACAGGCAACACCAAGGGTTCGTTGAGATGGAAGTCCGACGGTACCTTGGGCATGAAGGAGGGGTGCGTCCTGAGCACTACCCTCGTGTCATGAAAAGTCAAGTACGGGGCCTTGCAGGAAAGGGCCTGGATCTCTCCCACTCGTCGTGCGGAGGTGATGGCCACAAGAAACGCTGTTTTCCACGACAGAAATTTCAACGGAGCCGAGTGCAGAGGCTCGAACGGAGGTCCCATGAGCTTGGTCAGCACCACGTTGAGCTCCCACGCCGGGGCCGGAGCCTTCACCGGCGGGAACGATCTGAACAGTGCCTTCATGAACTCTTTCACCAGACGATGAGACCACAAGGACGTCCGCCCCGTGGTGCTGGTGTATCGGGAGATCACAGCAAGATGAATCTTGATGGACGCGTGTGCCAGTCCAGCTTTGGCCAGCGTCAGCAGGTACGGCAGTACTTGGGGAGCCGTAATCCGTAGAGGGTTAATCTTCTGTGCGTGGCACCAGACAGAGAACCTCTTCCATTTGTGTCCGTAGCATTTAAGAGTCGAGGACGCCCTGGCCTTTGCAAGAACCTCTCTGCAGTCGGCCGGTATGTCGTATCCTCCAAACCCTAGCGCTGCAGGAGCCAGGCCTGCAAGTTCAGCGATTTCGGGTCGTGGTGGAGGATGGCGCCTCCTTCCCTGGAGAGTAGATCCGCGTCCACCGGCAGCTTGATTGGCGGGGACGCTGACAAGTCCAGAATGTCCGGGAACCATATCTGCCTCGGCCACGCAGGTGCGACGAGGATCATCCTGCACCGTGACCTCTTGAGCTGGTTGACGAGCCGGATTAGCAGTGGCAAAGGAGGGAACGCGTAGAGGAACAGGCCCTCCCAGGGGAACGAGAAAGCATTGCCCATGCTCCTCGCCTGGGGAAACCTGCTGGCGAACCTCAGGCACTTGGAGTTCGTCGCCGTCGCGAACAGGTCGATCTGGGGTGTGCCCCACTGTCGGAAGAGGCGATCCACTAGATCCTGCCATAGCTCCCACTCGTGGCACGAGCGCAGCTCCCTGCTGAGTGAGTCGGCGATGGTGTTTTTTATCCCTGCCAGATGAAACGGCACCAGAAACATCCTTTGGGCGACGGCCCAATGCCACAGGTCCTGCGCCTCCTTGGACAGTGCTGGGGACCTGGTTCCGCCCTGTTTCCTGATGTAAAACATGGTGGTGGTGTTGTCGGTGAAGATCCTCACCACCGTGCCCTTGAGGGACGGAAGGAAGGACCTGAGGGCCCAAAACAATGCACGGAGCTCCAGGACGTTGATATGTAGGGATTTCTCCGTCGGGAGCCAAAGGCCTCTTGCATGCACATTTTCGGTGTGCGCTCCCCACCCTTCCAGGGAGGCATCCGTGGTCACTGTCTCCTGGTGGGCTGGGGTCTGGAAGTCCATGCCCGCCGTCAGATGCGCGCGGGTGCCCCACCACCGGATCGCTCGTCGGAAACTCTCGTCGAGTGTGATCCTTTCCTCGAAGCTGCCCGTCGTTTGGATCCAGCGCGCGTCCAGGAACTCCTGCAACGGGTGCATCCGGAACCTGCACATGGGAATGAGGTAGATGCAGGAAGACATCATTCCGAGGAGGGACTTGATGGACCTCACCTTGGCCGCGTCGGCCACCAACATCCGCTGCACCTTGCCCATGATGGTCCTGGTCCGCTCCTCCGACGGGGCGGCCAGAAGGGACACTGTGTTGAGCCTCGCTCCCAGAAACAGAGCGTCTTGCGCGGGTACCAAGTGGGATTTGGCATAGTTCACAGAGAATCCCAGGTCCGTGAGAAGTTGGACGGTCCTTGCCGTGGGAACCACGTTGAGCTCCCTCGTCTTGGCTCGGATGAGCCAGTCGTCCAGGTAGGGGTAGACGTGGATCCCCTCGCGGTGCAGCTGCGCCGCCACCGGTGCGAGGCACTTGGTGAACACCCTGGGTGCCGACCGTAGTCCGAAGGGGAGGGCTTTGAACTGGTAATGACACCCTTGGACCACAAACCTGAGGAATTTTCGGTGCCCCTTTAGGATGGGAATATGGAAGTAGGCATCCTCCAAATCCAACAACGACAGGAAGTCTCCTTCCTCCAGCTGACCCAGGACGTGCTGGAGGGTGACCATCCGGAACTTTTGCGCCTTGATGAACTTGTTCAGACGTCGCAGGTCCAGGATGGGGCGCCATCCCCCCGTCTTCTTCTTCACGAGGAAGTATCTCGAGTAAACTCCGGAGCCCCGAAGCCTCTTTGGGACGAGTTTGATGGCGCCCTTCCTGAGCATCGCCTTTACCTCCAGGAGAAGTTGAGGGACGTTAAGTTCTTTCCTGGCCACGGGGGGGACGCGCGGACACCTTCTTTGAAACTCGAGTGCGTGGCCCCGGGCCAAGGCGTCCACGGTCGGTGGAGATGGACTCCCACACGCTGACGAAGCTCGCCAGCCGGCCTCCCACCGGGGTGCTTCGGTGGGGGCCCGACCCCACGGCCGGTTCAATCCTACTTCGACGAGGCTTTGCCGCCTTGACCTCCTTGGCGACGACGGCGGGGTCCGCCAGACTTGCCTCGTCCTCTGTAGGCCTCCTGAGACGACGAGCGGGCCGCTTGACGGTAGGTGGAGAAACCGCCGCCAGAACCTTTGGAGGCGCCCTTGCCTCCGCTGCTCCGAAAGGGCGTCCGTCGTTGTTGCAGAACTCCAAGGGCCCGGGCCGTCTCGGTGTCCGCTTTAATGGCCTGAAGGGAATCATCCACTGTTTTCCCAAACAGGTTGTTCCCATCGAACGGCATGTCCAGGACTCTGGTCTGAACGTCTTGACGGAAGTCCGTAGCCTTGAGCCATCCACGCCGCCTAAGGCAAACGCCGTTGCCCAACTGGCGGAACCCAGTGTCGGCGATGTCCGTCGCAACGGTAATGGCGTGGTCCGAAGCCACCTCACCTTCCTGCAGGATCTCCAGGGCCTCTGCCCTCTTGTCGTCCGGCAAGAAGTCCAGCAGGGGAGCCAGTTTGTACCAGAGCTCCCTGTCGTAGGGGGCCACGATAGCCAAGGCGTTGGCCGCTTTAATCGTCGTCGCTGCAGACGAGATGACTCTGCGCCCCATAGCGTCCAATTTCTTTCCCTCGCCGTCCGGTGGGGAAGTCGATGTGGAGGCCGCACCCCCCCCCCCGCTTTTTTCCTGGCCGCCGCGGAGACGACGGAGTCCGGGGTAGGCTGCGCCCGGAGGCACAGGGGGGCCGTGTCCGGGACCCGGTACTTCTTCTCGTACCGGTCTCTTCTAGCTGGCGTCGTGGAAGGGTTCTTGAGGAGGGTGAGGCCCTCATCCCAAATGTCGTCAAATAGAGGCACTGCGAGGACCGTCTTCCTCTTGGCCTCGCGCCGCTGATAAAGGAAACCTTCCTTCTTCTTCTCCTCAGGGCAGAGTTGGAAAAGCTCGGATGCCCAGGTGATCATGGAGTGGAACGATCCAATCTCGTCGGGCGGAGAAGCCCTGGTGTGAGGCGACAACGGTACATCCTCGTCTTATACCTCGTCGTCCGTACCCGTCGCTGCCGTGTCAGTCCCCGTATCATCCCCTCGGGTGGACGGGGAGGAGGGCTTGAAGGGGCGCGACGGCTGAAAAGGAGGCGGAGGGTGGATCCTTCTTTTCTTGGTAGGGGGAACACCAGAAGGTCCCGGTTCTGGGTCCCCCGACGGGAGAGGTTCCGTCGGCAACGGTAGTCTCGTCCTTATCTCTGAGCATAAGGACTGTATAGCCAACAAAATGGCCGCCGAGTTGTCTCGCGCCGCTGGCAGAGGGGAATCCGACGGGCGATCAGGGGCCCCGTCGGTACCCTCGACGATGTCGTCACCTGCGTCGGGATCCATCCCGACGGGCCGGTCTTCTTCCACGCCGAGGCCGTGGCTGAAGACCTCGACCAGCTCCTCCTCCGAGGTTGAGGCCGAATCTACGACGACGCCCTGCCCCCCCTTTTTCTTCCCCACGGGGGATTTCACGGGGGTCCTATCGATGGGCACAAAAGAGGACTCCCTCCGAGGTGGCAGGGAGACTCTGAGCCCCGAGGTCGCCACCACTGGTGTAGCCTCCACAGGCTGAGCCAGGGCCGCCGCGAAAGTTTCGATAGAGGGCTTGGCCGGATGGATTAAGGCCTTCACCACCTTAGGTGCGCTCACCGCCTTATCCTTGAGGGGGGGACACTGCCTCGCTCCCCCTCCGCCTTCGAGCTCGACCGGGGCCTCTCCAGGAGCTTCGCCGGGTGCTCGGCCTTCCTCTTACCCGACCCAGAGCGTTGGCTCGTGGTTGATGGTGCCGGGGAGGGTGCGCCCTGCCTGGCGCTCGTAGAGCCCGACCGTTCGGCGCTCCCGGTGCCAGCGGACTCGCGGTGCTTGGCCTTATGTTGGACCCCCGTCGCCGGGGCGTCCTCAAAGGTCTTAGAAGACCGCTCGGATTTCTTCTTCTCGCCGGACGGGCTCTTCCCTTCCAGCCAGTTGGCGAGACGTTGATGGCGGTCCTTCATGGTCCGCTCCGACATGTTGCCGCAAAACGCACAGTCCTTCTCCACGTGCGTCTTGTCCTCATGTAGGCAGTAAAGACAAAAAGAGTGTTCGTCCTCCTTGAAGACGTTCTGCAGCTGGCATCCAGGGCAGACCCTGAACAGCTTTCCGGGCGTCGAGCTTCCCTTCTCCTGGGCCATGACCGGGCCTGAGAAACTTCTGGAGTCCTCCAAAAGCGTAGCTCGACGAAATCTTCACCCTTGAGGGGCGCAGACGAATCCGACACGGGTCCCCGTTGATCGGATGGAGAGTCGGTGGAGCTTGAGGCTCTTTTGACCGAAAAAACGAAGTTTTTGAGAAAAAACGTGAAAAAAATAGCACTAACGCTCGAGAGCAATAGCACGAGGATCCCAACACATGAACGTGCGGTAAAAATCTGAAGATGGCTGCCAGAGGCGGGGCTTAGGTAGAGGGCAGTCATTGGCTGTGGTCAGTATGACGCAGAGATCAGTGATTGGTTATTACTACGAAAGACAGATCAGAAACGAAACTGATACTGGTTTTTTCTTTACCGAGGATTCCCAGCCTGACGACGGGGAATATTCATGAGCATGTGAATCCATGCCAGACCCCATGCTGGAGAATGCAAACAACAGTGTAAATGTCGGTGTTCAGCCTCTCAAGCTTAACGTTTCCCCTGGTAAGCAACTCTCATTATTAAGCTGGAATACTAGAGGCTTCAAACATCTTTTTTCTAATGATGTCATTAAACTAAGAGAGTACAATTTTATATCACTACAGGAAACATGGCTAACTAACTGCCCGTCGTGGGATGGTTATTATCCCATCCTAAATCCTGCTATTTCTGCTACTAAAGGCCGCCCAATGTCTGGTCTGTTGATGATGTTGAAAACAACTCCATCCATGAGTGTTATCTCACATGAAACCTTGACCCTGTATATCCAGTTAGTCCAACTATCTATTGACGATTGTCAGTATTCACTGATTAATACATATTGGAATCCAGCTGCTTTCTCCACCGATTCCTACTTGCGCTCTCTTGAGCGCTTATGGGAAAAAATATACCAATACAAGAAACAATCGCACATAATTTTAGCGGGAGATTTAAATCTCCATTGTTTAAATAATAGCAAAGTATTATCCGACGATCGATTACGAAGCTGGAATGCGTTCATACAGTCGAAAGATATGTTCATGGTCAATGGATCATTTCCTGAGGACTCTCCTCCCCACCCGACATGGAAAAGGGGTCGTTCTGTGGCTACCATTGACTTCATTTATGTTAGCCGTTCATTGTTCCATCTCCTGAAGGGGTTTCAGGTTTTGCCATCTTCGGCTAGTGATCATAATATGCTGCATCTCCACTGGCCACTGAACTCTGGTGATCAAGGAATTGCTCCACTTGTGTCTTTTATGACAATGGAAGGTACTATTGATGTAAATCTTGGTCGAAACCGTTTACGATGGTCTAGTACCAACATATTGTATTTTACAGATTGTCTTAAAATATCATGTAATATCTCGCTAAATGATTGGAATTCTGATATTGATTACACAAAACTAATGTATCAATTTGCTGGTTCTACTAAGATAACAAGATCTTCAGTTGCGGCACATTCTTATAATCAAGATATGCAAAAAGCGAAAGCTCTATTTCGAAAAAATAAGAAAGCGGTCCAATCTTTACCAGTTGATCAGCGTTGGGCTGCTCTTAAAGCAATTAAGACCGAACATAGGAATTGGAGAAGAACTTATCGTTCGCTATTATATCAAAAAGATGGTGAGGCAATGTTGGTTAAAGTTTTGACAAAACATTCTGCAGGATGTTGGTCATTAATAACAGACACATATAGCACCACCCAATGTCAAATGCAGATTAATGATGTTGCTTCTTCCACATGGATCTCCCATTTTTCTGGTCTTTATGCTCTTCTCCTTTCTACTAACTGCGTACCTTCTGTACAACTTGAGGGATCCTTCTCAATAGCTTTTACAATAGACGATATTCTTTATCTTATTCACAAAGCTAGTAGATCCCGTGCTCCAGGCCCTGATGGGCTTTGTAATGCCATGCTAAAAGAATTTCCGGATTTATGGGCTCCCATCCTGTTTGAAATCTTCTCTCAAGTTGTAATTACCCAAAAGATCCCTAAATCGTGGTGTACATCATTGATTGTACCCATTTATAAAAAAGGCGATAGACAAAATCCCGCAAATTATAGGCCAATCGCCTTATTAGATGTTCCAGGGAAAATCTTTGCTTCATTAATTCTAAGAGATCTCCAACAATGGATCAACTCATCGAACATGAGAGATAGGTTTCAGACAGGATTTGTGGCTGGTAAGGGAACGGCCATAAATATTGTCTCCCTGACTGCAATTAAGGCTCTCTGCTGTCAGCAAAGGCAACCGTTATTCGTTGCCTTTGTAGACTTCAAGGAAGCATTCGACTCTATAGACCGCAATCTAATGCTGCATAAACTGCTGCTATTGGGCTGCCCTTATTCACTGGTTAAGTTAATTTCTATCTTTCATGAAAATACATCAGTTCATATCCGTCTTACTCGCGATGGGATGTTAACTCCTCCCATCTTAACATATCGAGGACTGATGCAGGGATGCATCTTGGCGGCTACTATATTTAATCTATTTATCCTTGATATGGGTGAAAAATTTCAGAATGTTAACTCTGACGTTCTTAAACTAGACCAAGAACAGATACCATGGATCCTTTATGCAGACGATCTTGTTCTATTGTCAAAAACTCCGGCAGGTTTGCAACGCTTGATTATTGGGTTATCGGAGTATACCGTAGAAAATGCCATGACTATAAACTTAACGAAAACTCAAATTATGATGTGCCCATATCGTAAAATGACAAAATACTTTCAATTCAAGTGGTATATAAAAAAGGAGCAAATTTTCTCAACTGCAATATATAGATACTTGGGTATTATGATTAGCCAGGGTAACAATGATAAAGTGTTTCAAAAAGAACTTGAATTGAAACTGCAAACCCTAATCTCCCAATCTAGGGTTATTTTATATAAGTTTGGAAAGTTTACGTGCAATCATATAATATCATTTTATTCCATGAAAGCAAAACCCATTATCTCGTATGGCTCTGAAGCTGTATCGATGTTGCCCCGTTTAGTGTGGGATCGATTGGAGGGTAAATACTGGTGCTCAATTCTTAACTTGCCTACCTATGTCCCCATTGCAATGATTCGTTTTGAATTAGGGCTGCTATCGTTATATAGTACTATTGCATGGAAATTGATAGCTCTGTTGAGAAAATGCATTCTGTCATTACAATGTGTAGATATATCCTGTATTTTGGGTAAATATTTACTATATTCAGATCATCAATACCCAAAATGCTGGTTAAATACAGCTATAAACATTCTTCCTGATGCGGACATCTCTTTAGATACTTTAATCCACAATCCGACACAAGCTAAAATTAAACTTTATCGGCAAGATTGGATATATACCTTGGAAAAATGTTCCCACTCTAAAGACTGGAACATTGCCCAGTTTGGCCACAAAAAATTTAGAGTTGTAGAATCTTATATCTTAAAATATCCATCTCCAAAATTTAGAGATGACTATATTCGTTTTCGTCTAAATTTGTGGCATACAAAGGATATTTTATTTAGGCGAAAACTAATAGATGCCAGCGAGAACATCTGTCGATTTTGTAAGGACCTTGATACCGCAGAAACGTTGAAACATGTCATCGCCTATTGTCCTGCATTATATGCCATACGTCGTAAATATTATTTCCATTGCTTTAAAGCGCAAATGATAACCGATACGGAAGAACTATGGTTACTGATTTTTGGTGCAAAGAGAATGTCAATTAGATTAGCAACAACAGGTTTTTTAAATGAATTATACCCAAAGTAATTGTGAATGCTTTTATGGGGGAAGGTGATGGGGAATAAAAAAAAAAAAAAAAAAAGAAAAGAAATGCTGCTATTATGATTTATATACATTGGATGCCAGGCGTAAAATGTTGAAAAGTGTTATATACTGATGAATTGAATTGTAATATGTCTATGATATGTTTTTATTCATTTTTGTAATTATTGAAAGGTTGTTTCATACAGCCAAACAATAAATAAATTAAAAAAAAAAAAGAAATCAAGCATTCTGGGACATTTAGGGTGCCATATTCCAGCCCAAAAGGTACATTCTCCTCATCAGATCTCTCCTGTTCCTCAAAAATTGAGGTCAGGGATTTGAAAAACTCCTTTCTGGGGAGAGGCTTGAAAACTTTCTCTGGGAGAGGAGGAGGAAGAGGTCTAGTACCTGGCTCTGAGAACAATACAGGTTTTTTAACCTTATCCTTCTCTTTTTCTGGCTTCCCTGGCTTGGCTGGAGCCTTTGGCGCCGAGGGTTTTGGCGTCAACGACATTGTGGTCGTCGACAGGGTCTGCTTCGAGGGCGTCAAGGCGACTTTCGAAGATTTTCGCTTCGAGGTATGATGGGTCTCGGACGGCGTTGATGACCTCGGGCGGTCTACTCGACTCGAGCGTTTTTCACTCAGCATCCTTCCTTTTTCGATCACCCGGTCCCGAGGGCGCGCGAGTGTCGGAGCGATGAAGCTCCCGGCCGGCTTCCGAAGAAGGCGCGGACCGAGGCTTTGCTTTTTCAAACACCTCCATCATTTTGACCCTGAATGTTTCCCACTCTTCGGTAGACAAATGTTTCGTGGGGCATTTCATCTTTTTTGGAGACTCGTCTGATGACGAGGTGGAGGGAGACCTGTGGCGTCGTTTCTTCAATCTTTTTGATGAAGACGACGAGCAATGGGAATCGCTACGGGACCTCGATCGATGCCTTTCGCGTCGAGGAGAATTCTCCTCACGGGATCTCGGCTCGACGCTAGAGGTTTTTCGATCGGTTTTTCGACCTACCTGTAGCTTTCCTCTCCTCTCTCGCAAGGCCTTCCCCGTCATCGCCTGACACTTCGTACAGGCCTCCATGTCGTGGCCTTCTCCGAGGCACCACAAACACTCTCGATGCGGGTCCGTGATCGACATTTTTGACCCGCACGATTTGCACTTTTTGAATCCCGATTTCAGGGCCGTGGTCTGCGTCGATGACAAGGACATATTTAGTTATTATATATTCTCACAGAACTCGAGGCTCGCCGAATGTCCGGAGCAACGTATACTGCGGAAAAACGGAACTGAGGCCAACTGGCGCCTCGCGTTCTACTTATACACCCGATGACATCACCCTTGACGGAGGCCTTTGAGGGACCATCGACTCGATGACATCGACGCACGGCGCCCTCTGCCGAAAAAATTTCCGAAGAGCAGCAAAGCTGGATGGAATACATCTAAGATGAGGAATACGTTGGAGGACACAATCCACTCGAAAGTGAATTATAAGGACCGGGAGAAGATACTGTAACACTTTCAGAAAGTGGGAACGATTCACCGAGCGTCAGCATCCATCACTGTATACCCAGAATATACCTTTATGGTACAGAAACAGAGAATGAGTTATGGGGCTGTGAAAAGGAGGTTACGTACAGCCAATCTCAAATATATGTTGCTGTTCCCGGCGAAAATAAAGTTGCTGTATAAAGATTGTGCGGTTTTCTTCGAGACCCCTGAAGATGTGAACACATGGATGGACTTGCATATCATGCCGACGGAGAAAGAAGACCCGAAAGGAGAGGGAAGTGATAAGTGAAGCTGCAATTTGACTTTAACATACTCTTTTGGGATATTGGGGCAAATGCATAATGATATGATAGAGACACTTCAGCTGTGAAATTATACGTTTAATGTTGTTGCTAAGAGCAGGTAGCACAGAGGCGGCTTAGTCAGAAGAATCACGCTACTGATCCTTGTAGAATAGTTTAGTTAGGATACTAGTATTTCAGTATCCTCCCTCTGCATTCCGAGTACCGGCAGCAGGCCGAGAAAGGAGCGAGATGCTGGGATGCCTGAGATTCAGTATTGGAGCTGGGCAAATGGTGGGAACGGTTGGGGAAGGAGGGAGTTGGGGTAGCTGAAGGGATGAAGGTATACACTGATGCACATGAAAATAAAAGGGATGGGGGTGATGAGTGAGACGGGATGTGAAGAGATTGGAGACAATAGGGGAAACCTATCACAGTAAGCTGGAACGGGAGAGGCATAAACAGTTAAATAAAAAAGAACCGAGTGAGGACATATTTGAGAACACAGAAATAACCAGTGTTATTGCAGGAAACCCACTTGACCAAAGAGAATCAAGACATGATAGCTCGCAAATGGAGTGGGTTGACTCTGGGCTCCACATACTCGGCATATGCCAGGAGGGTTCTGATTTGGGTAGCACCATGGGCCCCATTCAAGCTCCTCCAGACTTATTTAGACAAGGAAGGCAGGTTGGTGATTATCAGGGGGTTGGTCGAAAGTAGGTAAATATGTGTCATTAATACGTACGCTCCAAACCAAGATACTGCAGCTTACTTTAGATCATTGTATCCCAAAATTAGCCCATATAGAGATGGGGCAGTGATATGGGGTGGAGATTTTAATTGTACTGTGGACCCGAAAAAGGATAGGTTGGATAGTAAGGTTGCTTATCCGACCCCAGCGGCCAAGGCTCTGAACACACTTACACTAGAGGATGTATGGAGGAAAAGGCATCCACAAGACTGGATATATTCGCACTATACCGCTCGAAGAACCTGTACACGAGATTAGATTAAGTGTTTGTGGGGGAGGAATTTTACAGAGAATATATGTCCAACATACTTGCTGCATTATTAACGGTGCTAAATGAAGCATTAAAAATGGGTAAAGTAGCAGGGGCTTTGAGAGAATCGCTAATTATCCAACTCCTCAAACCGAACAAATCGGACGCAGAATGCAGCTCATACAGGCCACTTTCATTGCTGAACCAAGACTGGAAAATTCTTACTGCAGTCATGGCAAAGAGGCTCAGACCGGTCATTGGTAAACTCATACACCGGATCAGATAGGATACGTGCCACACAGGAATATTACCAATAACTTGCAGAGATTACACCATTTTATAGATTATACTCAGAGGAATACACAGGAGGTGGCAGTCGTGTCATTAGATGCAGTGAAGGCATTTGACTCTGTCAGATGGCCGTGGCTGTTGGGTGTGCTGGAAGAATTTGGTTTTGGGCCCACATACGTAGAATGGGTAAGACTACTGTACAATGAGCCGATAGTTGCCAGTGTTTCCGATTAAGTGCGAGGTAGAGACGTTCAGATACTTGGGATATGGATATGTACCATGACCCTCAGTTAGAACACATACATAATACGGTGAATGCGGTGGACAAGATCGAGAAATGTATGACATTTTGGTCTAGGCTGCCACTGTCCATGATGGGGAGGGCAGCGTTATTGAAGATGGTGGTGTTGCCAAGACTGTTACACTACTTTGCAAATGTCCCGTTTGCGATACCCAAGACTTTCTTTAGGAAATTACATGGTATATGCGGGAGCTTTATATGGCACAACTTGAGATGCAGAGTGGCACTAAGGAAACTACAGAACACTTATGAGCATGGAGGCGTAAAACTGCCTAATTTTGAGGTGTATTTTATGGCCAGTCAGCTACAATCTGAGGCTAAATGGCTGTCAGATGGACAAACACCGGAATCAAGGTTGATACGTGCGGAATGCACCCCGTTCTTTCTGAATTAAGTTATATGGTTACCGGATTCGCACGTGACCAGGGAGAACCTACTGTTGGGCCTGGGGAAGAAAATATGGCACAGAGCATGTCGGGCGATGGGCGAAGTAACACTGTATTCCCCACAGATACCACTGGTGGCGCTGGAAGTGGTAGATGAACAAGTCAGGCTGAGTGTGTGGAGATGGTGGGATTCCATAGGGGCGGCAACGGTGGGGGACATAGTAAATGAGGGGAAGCCCAGAGAGTTTGAGGAGCTAGTAAGAGATACGGAAGTGCACAGAGGGCAATGCATCACGTATTCCTGACTGGTGAAGTATTTCAAACGTCAGTGGCCAGAGACCGAGGTGCCCTGCAGCCGGACGAGATTGTTGAGATATTCTATGATGTGTCAGAAGAGGCCATGAAGTCTCATGTATATACAAGCGGCTGGGAAGAATAGGCAATCTTGGGAGGCAGAAATGGGGAGTCAATGTCGGATGAAGGGTGGAGAAGGGTGATGGGTACCATAAAAAAGTGTCGAGGAATGCGCGGCTGTACCAGATACAGTTATATGTAACACACAGGGCATACCTGACTCCGAATAAAATAGCCAAGTTCAATTCAGCAAATTTACAGGCATGTCCGAAGTGTGGGGAGGTGAATGCAGATATGGTACATATGTTCTGTGCACGCGCAGAGATAGGAAGATTTTGGATAGAAGTAGCCTAGACCCTGGCAAGAGCAGAAATTACATTGGACATGGGATCCCCGAAGGCGTGCCTACTAGGAAGCTTCCCGAGACCTAACAAAGCTAAACATGTGAGCAAACTCAAGGGTCTAGCATATATACCAGCAAAACGCAGAATAGCGATGGGATGGAAGGCACAAGTAAGGCCGGCTGTGGGAATATGGTGGAGGGATTTGCTAAAATGGTCCCATGCTGAATCTGTGGTATGGCAAGAAGCGAGAGGCAGAAACTCGGAACAGGAGGAGGGAGGATTGGAGGCGTGGAGGCAATTATTCGCTGATTTGGCTACCGCGGTACAGGATGCACAGGATTTGTAACAGACCTTTGGTCAGGCGACACTGTAAGATGGAGAGTTGATGATTGTAGGAGAGAGACACCGAAGATGAGTGCACGGTGGGCCGGGATGGGGGGAGGGGGCTAGGGGAGGGTGAAGACAAGTATGAAATTAAAATGTTTATTGGTGGTATTGGTCCACAGTTGTAAAGTAGAATGTTTGTGTGTATAAAACCAATAAAAATTGTAAAAAAAAAAAGAATGGCTCCTCGTGTGGGACCGTTTTTTCTTCCACTGATGTTCTTTCTCGGGGGTGTGCCCCTCGGTTTCGGCCTCTGAGGATGAACTGCTGACCGTGCCAGTGATTTAGAGGGCGACCGACCAAGAGCGGGTTTAGCTGCTCCATCGTGAAGGGATTTCGGCGGTATCTTGGCTCACGACAGTCAACCTTCTGTCCTCTGACCCGTTCCAAGGCACAAGAGACACAACTCTTGGTGCCACAGTCAGTACACTGCTTGAAGCCCAAAACCCGAGCAAACGGCATCTCGCTTCGAGGAATTAGAAAAAGATTTCTGATGAAAAACATCAAAAGAGTCGAAGACTCGCCTGTGTTCCCAAGCAGCGTCTTAGCGCATGGAAAAAAGGAACTGAGGTGTGCGGCATGTATATATATATATGGCGCCGACGATCAGAGGCTGAGCAAAACAGATCGACGGCTGAGTCGAGGTACACTACGCCCCCTGTCGAAAAAAATTCTGAAGCAGCAGAGCTAGATGGAATATCTATCATATGAGGAATCTGCGGGAGAAGGCAATCCATTGCAACTGAAGTCACGGAGCGCGGTGCCTGCTATTTATATCGACATCAGAGCCACGGACGGATCCAAAGCTGAGAAATGTTGAAGGCTCTCGATGCCACTGTTGCATGGCAACCACTGGTGGTCAAAAATGTTTTACAAAGTTGTGCTGCTGCCATAGAATACATCTAAGATGATGATTCTGTGGGAGGACACTATTCATTAGAATTGTAGGGGTTGAGCTTCAGGTAAGCACTGGGCATCCAGGACTGGACCAAAGTGAGACAGGCTTTGAGTCTGTGGATGTATTCAATGGAGGATATCTTTAGGTAGAGCGGCGTGTCATCTGCGCATTGGTCAATATGTATGTTATGTAGAGCCAGGAGGGTTCTGAGCAGGTTGATGTAAAGGTTGTAGATGTGAGGGGAGAGGATGGATACTTGCAGGACTCCACAGGTGATGGGTAGAGTTGGTAATCTGGAGGAATCCATTTGGACAAATTGATGGCAAGTAGCAGGGTAGTATTTGAACCAGCTAAGGACGTTCTCGCTGATCCACATGAGGCGATCTAGAATGTCTGACAGTGGTGATTTGCTTTGTCGAACGCTGCTGAGACGGTCAGGGAGAACCAAGAGGCAAGGATGGCCATCATCAATTACCTAGATCAGGGGCCTGCAACCAGTGGCTCTCCGGATTTTTTGGACTACAACTCCCAGCATCCTTCACCGCAGACAGAGCTGACTACGGCTGATGGAATGGTAGTCCAAAACATCTGGAGAGCCAAAGGTTGCAGACCCCTGACCTAGATGGTAACCGTTTCCATGCACATGTCCTATACACCTCTTATAGGTATGGAAACAGACATTAAAGCAAAGTCTGATTTTGAAGTTTTAGTAGTGTACATGTACAAGTACAGTTCGAAAAGCAGATGTACAATCATTGTACACATGCGTGAACCATAGATACATCTTAAAACGTATATATATCAAAATCGGCCAGTTCGATTTTCTAAGATCTTAATATGTGCTAAAAAGCAAATACATTTAAGCAGACCATTTTGAAGTATTTCTGAAGAAAACCTTTTTTTCCACTCTGTCAAAACCCCATGTTAAAAAACAATGAAAACATAATTTTGTTTGTAAAATATGAAGCTGTCCATGATACATTCTGAAATTTTCCATGTAGAGTTGTATGGTATGCATCCAATATTTACCCAATATTTACTGCTTCAATTTTCAGACGTTGCCACAGAAGGGTTCAAATGGTAAAGGGAAATGTTATTTTCTGAAAGCCCATACACAATCAGCCTTAATCTTAATTATACTATGTGCCAGCTTAAAATATATATATGATGTTACAAAGAGAAAAAAAAAACTCCATTAAAGTAGTCTGTAGATTTACGAACCTCTTGTGGCCAGGTCCATTTCATGTTCTTTTCTTTAAAATCCACAGTCAACTGAATTGAGCAATCTATTAGTGGTCCATTGGTTTTAAGCAACTACAGAAGACTATTGTATCTTATTGCCAGTACCCAGTGCACATACCCCATTTGCTGCAACACTGTACGCCATATATTGTTATTCAAATAACAGTTTTAATTCGTTTTTTTTTTAATGTAGGGAATATAGCAGAACAATGAGAACTTGTATGAAAAAAAATGCAGACGTATTTCTCTCACATGGTAATGTAGTCGGGTCAATGTAACGAAACTATGAAAAGCATCTATGAATGTTAAACCAATTTTACTGGTAATAGAAAATGAACCGAGGAGAAGGGGCGCAACGTCAAAAACCAGGCATTCTGTGAGAATTGACATTTCACTCAGCTTATCATTGGGCGCCATACCGGACGTGGAAGCAACACTCAACACAGATATCCCAATCAAGAGAGTATACAACAGCCTGTACTTACTGAATAAGTGCCGCTCTTTCAAAGTACTGAATGGCCTTTTCACAAAACTGGGTATCAATGTAATAGGCTCCCAGCCATTCAATGACCTCAATGTTTGAAGGGAAATAACGATATGACTGGCCACATATGAAAGGAAGAGAGAAACAATTTCATCAATAAAGACCATATTTATTATACTGACAGAATATTTGACATTTTATTTCAGTGAGCAAGAAACATGACACGTAAAAGTACTGGACATATACGTTTGGCTGAATCCGGAATAAACCTTTATTTCTCAAAGTAACCAATAAAAGTTAAATTTGAGGTTGTCTTATTTAAAATTTACTTATATATCCATAAAATGTATGGTAATGCCTGTTAGTGCTAAGGAAATCAGGATGTGAGGGCACTGAAGATATACAGCTCAGCTCGCTGGTGTTAATTGTACTCTACTGAGGAGGAGATGATTTTCCTGGTTTGTCCAACACACCACAGTTGAGGCACATGTTGGGTAAAGGATCCGCCACTGATTCTGGAGAGTCTAAATCTTGGAGAAACAAGTTGAGTAAGGTCATATGAACTCAATCAAAGGCTCTGGAAATACTTGTTAATCTTCAGTCAGAAAGAGGGCCCAGTTTAATGGACTGTAAGGTGAACTAGGCATAAGATTTTGAATTTAATCTGCCGCTCAAAGTGAGCCATGACTGGCTGCACTGAGCATGTTTATCACTTTAAGTTTCCTTTATGCCAATCTAGCAGCAGCATGCTACATGCACTGCGACCCTGTCGCCAAGTAAGGAGGGATGCCTTAATAGATTCGACTAAAATAGAGAGCACCGCAGCAAAGACAACTACCATAATAAACAAAGAGAACAAATGGGGATATGTTTAACGCTTCCTGTTGTAAAGGAAACAGGCTTGTGAGATAGCACTAATATGAGACTTAACAGAAACAACCTTGTCCACGACAATGCCTGGAGTGCACACTGATGGAGTGGGCAAGGACTGAAGCTTGGATGTGTCACTGAAGACCAGAAGGAGGACCTAAACAAGTTATGTTGCATCGACAGAGTGCCGAAAGACAGAGGAAACGGTCACTCTGGCTTATGTGTAAAATATTAATTCAAAAGTCTTAATCGGGGCAGAAAAACAATGGTATATTTCATACAGAATGGGAAACACTGCTGATCCCTGGGAGAACGCCACAGTGATATGTTTGGTGGATAATATAAAAGGTAGCCCAACAGTTGCCTGCATCTTAAAGCCTAAAAAGGATATAAACTACAAATACAGAGCCACAAATGCAGGCCTTAACTAGTGGAAAAGGGAGCATTCTATGGTCGATGTAAACAAATGAACCAATGGACCACCTCTGTCACCAAAGCACACTCCTCAGGTCTTTCAAGACGGCAGCACCTATTCCAGAACAATCAAAGGTCTGAAACTGGATTGTTACAGGCGAAGGACATTATTTATATAGACATTGGTTGGCTGGGCTGAGCATAATCTACCACAGGCTTTATTTTTTAGCAAGGGGACAACATAGTCCATATCCAGGTTGTTGAGGTTTCAATCAGATGGAAGTGTGACATTCAGCAAGAGGGTCATTCCTTTCACCAAAATAGTTGCAATTAACAATAGAAACAAGAGCTGCTAAAATATAAGTGTCACAAACAACCGCAAAGCCCATGAAACAATCATTTGAAACATAAAATAGCATTGATCAAAACAAGGAGAAGGGATTCCAAGATGGCCGCCGGCACTGAGTAGACGTGCCGACGGCGCTCTCCAGACCCGGTTGTTGAGAGGTGCCCACCGCCCCTTCAACAGGTGGCAAAAGTGAATGGGAAAGTCCTCCCGGCGAGTGCGGAAGGAGTAGGGAGCCGACTGGTGCGGGCTGGTGACTGGGGCAGTACTTTGAGCCCAGCGCTGCGGAGAAGGGTTCCGGGCCGCGATTACTTCCGGCAGGCGGACTGCATGCGGAGGTGCAGCGACTGCGAGGGGCTGCACGGTGAAGGGCCGGCTGGCTCCCTGACGTAAAGGCGACCGGCATAGAGCGGGCCGCGAGCCCCCCAAGGAACTTGGGAAGCGGGAGGCTGTAGCGGGTCCCCCGCGTGATCGGTTGCGAAAGGGGAGGACGCTTGGAGAAGCAGCGGCAGCAAAGAGCGGAACTGTGACTGCCCGCGGTGGAAGGAGCCCTGGTGAAAACACGGGGGCGCCGGAGCGCTGGGAGGATCAGGCGGGAGCGGGAAGACCGGTGAAGGGGCTACTGAGAAGCGCCCGCCCCTCCGGATCCGCGGTACGCCACAACCTTGAGGGCGGATGCCTCGCATCATCCACACTGCAGCTACATACCAAGTGAGTGGGTGCAGCGCTGGAGGCGTTGGCGAGGGGGGAGAGATTGCCGGCAAGCGATCAGTAAGAGTGTCTGGAGAGCTGGGAAAGGGCCTGAACAACAGGCTACGGCCCCCCGTGGGAGTAGAGAGGGGTCCGACAAGGAACTTGCAGGAGAGCGGGATACCCTCAGAGTGATCTAGGAGGGTTCCTCTAATAAGACTAAGCTGAGACCTATAAGGCTAAAGTAAGGCCTAGTGTATGCTAGGAAGCCCCGGTTAAAGGGGGCAAGAGAAGCGGCGCTCTAGAGGCCATCACCCCCTCTGTGGCAAACCTCGGCAACCTAAACAAAAAGAGAGAACTGCGCTGTTTTAGTCCTTGGACTCTTGGTGGCTTTAATTTTTGGCCCCGCCAGGTGGATTGCAGGCGGCAGCGGACTGGAACTGGCCAACAGTACTAAAAGCGTAATCAATAGGGAAATGAGCAGCATGACCACCAATTCCAAGAGCAAAGGAGGAAAGGGGGCACACGCCGTGGGGGACACGGTTGGCACACTCCCTGCAATTTGGCCAGTGCACACTCCGAGGGAAGGCCCCGGTCCAGCTCGTGAGAAGTCGGGAGAGGATCCGTCTGTTCAGGGAATGGTGGAGGAGCAGACTGTGATGTCCAGGCAGGAATTTCTGGGGGAGCTGCACGCCTTACAGGCGAACTTGGCAAAGACCTTCCAGGACCAATTTCAGCTAATGAGAGCGGATCTGAATGATGCCCTACGAGCGGTAAGACAAGAGACGCGGCAATTGGGGGAAAGGACAGACACTCTGGAAAAAGGCCTTCAAGAGGTGGAGGACGAAACCACAGCTAATAGCGAAGCTATAGAAAGGCTGGCGGTGGCTACAAGGAATCTTGAAGTTCAAATGGAAGATTTAGAGAACAGATCCCACAGGATCAATATTAGAGTGAAATCGCTGCCAGAGTCGGTCCTAGATAGGGATCTAAAGGCTGTGCTCCAAGGCATTTTTGCCAATATCTTGGAAGAAGAGAATCCCGAGAAGATTGAGCTGGACCAAGTGCAAAGAACTGGGCGGATGATCAAAGGCCAGAAGGCGAGTCCCAGAGATGTTCTGGCAGCTTTTGCTAGATACGCACAGAAGGAGACAGTTCTGCGGACGGCTCGGAAGCGGGAGCCCATAATGTTCAAAGGACAGCAGATCACATTGTTTCAGGACTTGGCGAGTAGCACACTCATTAAAAGGAAACAAATGGGCCCACTATTAAAAGTGTTAAATGAGAAGAACATACAGTACAAATGGACATTCCCGTTCGGCCTACTTTTTGAATGGGAGGGAGCTCAGAAGCGCATTACCTCCCTGCAGGAAGGGGCGGATATCTTTCACATTGAGCTTGAGGAAACTCTGCCAAGCCCAGGAGCACGAGGCACCGCGGGGCGCACCAGACTGAAACCCTGGAGCTGGACGACAGTGGGAGAGAAAAGGAGAAAGGGAGGCAAAGAGGGCACGAGGCAGCAAAAAGAAACTCCAAGTGAAGAAACTAATGAGACACCCCTTGGCTCCTGATTCAAGATGAAGATAAAAGGGGTGGTGGGCCTCAAAAAGGAGAACTGTGGCTACAGGCCTTAGGACGAGCAACCATTTTGGGTACGGAAAGGGCGGAGATGCCAGAGTTTGGAGCGGGAAGGGAATATCCTTCTGGGGAGGGAGGGGGGGTGACTGGGGATGAGAGGTGACGAGGCATTCAAAGAGGGGGAGGGAGTGCGGGCAGTAGCTCACAGAAAGGCCCAAGTTTCACTTTTTAACTCCTCAAGTGGTCAACGCATAATGTGAGAGGGCTGAACTCCCCACTAAAGAGGAAAAAGCTGGAGCTCTTTGCGAGAAAGGAAAGACCTGATATTATGGGGCTCCAGGAAACACACCTGGTATCGAAGGACCAAGGTAGATTAAGGCTGAGAGGCTTTGATCAAATTCTACATGCCTCAGGTGCCAGTAAAACAAAAGGGGTAGCGCTAGCCATTAGAAACACGGTTGATTTCAAAGTGGAATTACTAACGAGAGATAAAGAGGGGAGACTTTGGTAGTCAGGGGGAAGTATCTGGATGCCCCTTATACGATTGCGGTGGTATATGGCCCTAACTCAGGTCAGGAACAGTTTTTGCTGCATGTACTAAAAGCAATAGAAGAACAGGCCTGGTGGCAGATTGTATTGATGGGAGACCTGAATATCGCGTGGGATAGGGAGAGGGACAGAAATGGCAAAAGTATGAGAGGTGGCGGGGCGGTGATGTCGGCTGAATTCAAGGAAAAGATTGCTGAGGGATGTGTGGAGAGAAGTAAAGGGGGAAGAGGAAGGGAACCGAACAAGTTACTTACCTGTAACTGTTGTTCTCCAGCATGGGTCTGGCATGGATTCACATGCTCATGAATATTCCCCGTCGTCAGGCTGGGAATCCTCGGTAAAGAAAAAATCAGTATCAGTTTTGTTTCTGATCTGTCTTTCTTAGTAGTAACCAATCACTGATCTCTGGGTCATACTGCCCCCAGCCAATGACTGCCTTCTACCTAAGCCCCTCCCCGGATAGCCATCCTCAGATTTGGTAGCACGTAAAGTGGCAGTATGACCAAGTGAAGAGCCGCAGAGGGGAAGCAGGGAGGGTTCGCATGTGAATTCATGCCAGACCCATGCTGGAGAACAACAGTGTTAGGGAGAATTCTCTGTTTAGGCTGACTTTCCTAACCTAGTGAGTCCCCCAGCAGCTTTGCTGGATTTTTGGGGTTTATTTTTTCTCCTGCCAAGAGTGAGACTCTTTTACCCTCACTCTTGGGCATGATTTGAGTGTGTTTCTTTGACTCTTGATGTGTTTAATGGGCTATGGGGTCTTTTACTCCATAGGGCTTCATGTGTTTTTGTGATGTGTGTTACACAGCACCATCAGTGCAGTAACACAGGGGTGTCATAGTGACTCCCCAGTATAGACTCCATACCCTGGGACTGACTACTGTCTCCCAGGGTCTGTAAAATCACCATTGACTTTACTAGTCTTAAATTCTGAACAGAACCAGTACAAACCATCATATTGTGGACGTACTGGATGGGGCAATTCGATTGCCCCGGGGTCTGTTAGTCGAGGGGGCACGTCTCCATCCCCCTGATCGAGTTTTGGCTGGTGGCAGTGGATACTACTTTTTATATTCAACCGCAAATATTTCTCTATGGGATTTTCCCATTGTTCGAGGCTACTATCTTTATTTATTTAATTACGTTAGCCTCGAACATACCGCCGGTTTATTTAATTAATATTAATTCTCCGGTTGGTATTTTTTGCCAAAACTCGGTTCTAAAATGGCGTTTGTGTTCTCTTCTGTGACTCCAACCCAAGTCGAGCCCTTTGTTCCACTTTTTGGCAGGCTTCTCCACAGAAGCCCTCCAAAGTGGTGCCACTCTGTCTGGGGTACTTAGGAGGGGTGGAGGGGGATTTAGGCACCCTGGACTGAGTTGCCTAGGCAACTCAAGTCGCACTCCATCCTGATTGGCCCAAGTGGTGAGCCGGCCGGCTTAGCATGTTTGAGTGACAGCTAGGCTGAGTGAATGGGGGTTTTCTGCATAAAAGCAGGGCTTTGGGGACTGGAACTTCAGAAGTCGCCACAGGACCTAAGAATCCGACAAGGGAGAAGCTGAGCCGACCTGCCACAACGACACCACCGGTGGAGCCCTGCTGGACCGTCTCACCACTTTTCCCAACGACAGAGGAGATCTCCCGCCGGAGAGTCTTCTTCCTTTGACTGGTGGGGATAACCAGTTTCACCGTCTTTTCGCCTTCCTGACGTATCTCGTGGCCGCCTTGCCTGTGCCAAGCACCGGGATACCACGTTTTACCACAACCGCGAATTAAAGGGTAATACCTTTAACCGGCTTTCGAACCTGGGTTAGCCTGGGACACACTGGCTAAACTTTTCTGAGCCTCTCTGAACTCTTTTCGAACTCTCTGCAAGGCTTTCAAAGCCTAGTGTAACTGTGTGATCTTGGGCGCATTTGTGCTCTGCTCTCTCTAAGAGTGGGCCCAGCCTATGGACTTTGGCTCACAAGTGACTTTTTGCTCTTCTGCCTTGCTAATAGTGTTCCTAAAGCTTAGAGTGGTGTATCTTCCCATATTCTGTCTTTTTCCCTCCCCTCTTCATGAACTTATTGGAGTGCCATCTATAGTTAAGCGCTCACCTCTGTCTGGAAATAAGTGGTGTTAACTAAGACTTATCTGATAAGGAATAAGGGTTGTATATATTATAATAGTAACTGTGTTTAGAGTGTTTTACAATAAGAGTGCTGGAGTGTTTCAAACAGTGTGTTTTTAAATAAATAATGATATACTTTGATACCAAAGCTCTGGTCAGTGTTTGCTTGTATTATTGTATCCGAGTGCCTATTGTGTATACTTTGCATACTGCCTAACTCTTCTTGAGGGAAGTCTGACTGCTCAGCCACAGCTACCAGGTAAATCTGGGTGGTACAGACTACTACCAAGTGGGTTTACTGCTAACACCTGTAGTCCTAAATCTTTTGCAGTGTTCCCAAAGGGAACTGCACAGGTTTCTGCCTAACAAACAGTTACAGGTAAGTAACTTGTTCCTTCTCCAGCATGGGGTCTGGCATGGATTCACATGCTCATGAATATAGGAATACATAGCAGTATACACATGCACAACCACGTGAGGTGGCAACAGGCTCAACATTAAACAATACAACAACTCAACATTAAGCATCTCTTACCCCCTCACCATACTCACCTTAAGCGAACAGGTTGCGCAGCACTGCTTGGCCGACCCTGGACTCCTCCCTGGAGTCCCGATCGACGCAGTAGAATCTTGTGAAGGTGTGCGTCGACCTCCACATAGCAGCCCTGCAGATGTCCAGCAGGGGCACACCAGACAGGAACGCCGTGGTAGCAGCGATCGCTCTGGTCGAATGGGCTCTCGGACAGCCGGGCAGCAGTCGGTTTGCCAACCGGTGACAGTGCATGATGCCGCCGGAGAGCCATCTGGAAATGGAAGCCTTCGAGAGAGCCTCCCCTTCATTCACTGGTCCAAAATTCACAAAGAGTTGTGATGTCTTCCGAAAACTCTTTGTGCAGTCCACGTAGAAATTCAGCGCGCTAGCCACATCCAGCGAGTGCAAAGTCCCTCGGCCGGAGACAAAGGCGACGGGAAGAAAACTGGCAACACCAAGGGCTCGTTGAGGTGGAAGTCCGACGGCACCTTGGGGATAAAGGAGGGGTGCGTCCTCAGCACCACCCTTGTGTCGTGAAAAGGCAAGTATGGAGGCTTGCAAGATAGGGCCTGGATCTCTCCCACTTGTCGTGCGGAGGTGATGGCCACAAGAAATGCTGTCTTCCATGACAGGAACTTCAACGGCGCCGAATGCATAGGCTTGAATGGGGCCCCCATGAGCCTGGTCAGCACCACGTTGAGCTCCCATGCCGGGGCAGGGGCCTTCACCGGCGGGAACGATCGGAATAGTCCCTTCATAAATTCCTTCACCAGGTGATGAGACCACAAGGACGCCCGTCCTGTAGTTCTGGTGTATCGGGAAATGGCAGCCAGATTTAGCTTGATGGAGGCGTGAGCCAGTCCAGCTTTGGCCAGCGACAGTAGGTACGGCAATACTTGAGGGGCCGTAATCTGCAGAGGGTTAATCTTATGTGCACGGCACCAGACAGAGAACCTCTTCCACTTATGTCCATAGCATTTGAGAGTTGAGGACGCCCTGGCTTTTGCAAGAACCTCTCTGCAGTCAGCCGGGATATCGTATCCTCCAAACTCTAGTGCTGCAGGAGCCAAGCCTGCAAGTTCAGCGACTCCGGGTTGTGATGGAGAATGGCGCCTCCTTCTCTGGAGAGAAGATCTGCGTCTGCCGCCAGCTTGATAGGTGGGGACGCTGACAAGTCCAGAAGGTCCGGGAACCAGATCTGTCTCGGCCACGCCGGTGCGACGAGGATCATCCTGCACCTGGACCTCTTGAGCTGGTTGATGAGACGGAGCAGCAACGGCAACGGAGGGAACGCGTACAGGAACAGGCCGTCCCAAGGGAACAAGAAAGCATCGCCCATGCTCCTCGGTTGTGCGAACCTGCTGGCGAACCTCTGGCACTTGGAGTTTGTCGCCGTCGCGAACAGGTCGATCTGGGGTTTGCCCCACCGTTGAAAGAGCCGATCCACCTGGTCCTGGCGTAGTTCCCACTCGAGGCACGAGCGCAGCTCCCTGCTAAGTGAGTCGGTGATGGTGTTTTTTATTCCTGCCAGGTGGAAGGGAACCAGAAACATCCACTGGGCAACGGCCCAGTGCCACAGATCCTGTGCGTCCTTGGATAGGGCTGGGGATCTGATGCCTCCCTGCTTCCGGATGTAGAACATCGTGGTGGTGTTGTCGGTGAAGATCCTCACCACTTTGTCCTTGAGGGACGGAAGGAACGATTTGAGCGCCCAGAACACGGCTCGTAGCTCCAGGATGTTGATGTGAAGAGACCTCTCCTCCGGGAGCCAGAAGCCTCTTGCGTGGAGATCTCCGGTGTGGGCCCCCCATCCCTCCAGGGAGGCGTCCGTCGTTACCGTCTCCTGATACGCCGGGGCCTGAAGGTCCATGCCTGCCGCGAGGTGCGCATGGGCACCCCACCATAGAATCGCCCGATGGAACTCCTCGTCGAGCGGGATCCTGTCTTCGAAGCTGCCCGCCGCTTGAATCCAGCGGGCATCGAGGAACTCTTGTAGCGGACGCATCCGAAGTCTGCAAAGGGGCACAAGGTAGATGCATGAGGACATCATCCCGAGGAGGGACTTGATTGACCTCACTCTGGCCACATCCGTGGCTAACAGGTGCTGCACCTTGCCCAAAATGGCCTTTGTCCTTTCTTCCGACGGAGATGCCAGTCGCTTCACTGTATCGAGCTTCGCTCCCAGAAACAGTGCCACCTGCGACGGGACCAGGTGGGATTTGGGGTAGTTGATGGCGAATCCCAGCTCCGTGAGCAGGCCGACGGTCCTCGCTGTGTGTTCGACGGCGAGTTCTCTTGACCTTGCATGGATTAGCCAGTTGTCCAGGTAGGGGTAGATGTGGATCCCTTGCAGGCGCAGCCGCGCCGCCACAGGTGCGAGGCACTTGGTGAACACCCTGGGTGCCGACTTTAATCCGAATGGCAGGGCTCTGAATTGGTAGTGACGCCCCTGGACTACGAATCTGAGGAACTTTCTGTGTCCTTTTAGAATGGGGATGTGGAAGTAAGCATCCTCCAGGTCCAGTGACGATAGGAAGTCGCCCTCCTCCAGCTGTCCCAGCACGTGCTGGAGGGTGACCATCCTGAATTTCTGTGCCTTGATGTACCTGTTCAACCGACGCAGGTCCAGGATGAGGCGCCAACCGCCTGTCTTCTTTCTGACGAGGAAGTATCTTGAGTATACCCCAGAGCCCCGGAGCCTCTTGGGGACGAGCTCGATGGCACCCTTCTTGAGCATCGCCCTTACCTCCAACAGCAGTTGAGGGACGTGATTTTCCTTCCTGGCCACGGGAGGAATGCGAGGACACTTCTTTTGAAATTTCAGTGCGTGTCCGCGGGCCATGGTGTCCAGCACCCAACGGTCGGTGGAGATAGACTCCCACACGCTGACGAACTTCGTCAGCCGGCCTCCCACCGGGGTACTTTGGTGGGGGCCCGATGCTACAGCCGGTTCAGTCCTGCTTGGAAGAGGCCTTGCCGCCTTGGCCTTCTTGCCGACGGCGGCAAGACCCTCCTTGCTTGCCACGGCCTTTGTAGGCCTCCTGGGATGAGCGTGCCGCCTGGCGGTAAGTAGTAGAGCCAACACTGGATCCCTTGGAGGCTCCCTGTCTGCCTACAGAGTTCCGAAAGGGCCGCCGTTGCTGAAGGACTCCTAGGGCACGGGCTGTTTCCGTGTCTGTCTTGATGGCCTGGAGGGACTCATCCACCGTTTTTCTAAACAGGTTGTAGCCGTCGAACGGCATGTCCAACATTCTGGTCTGGATGTCCTGGCGAAAGTCCGTCGCCTTGAGCCATCCTCGTCGTCAGAGGCAAACCCCGTTGCCCAGTTGGCGAAAACCGGTATCGGCAATGTCCGTTGCCACCGTTATGGCGTGATCCGACGCCACCTCTCCTTCCTGCAGAATCTGTAGGGCCTCTGCCCTCTTGTCGTCCGGTAGGAAGTCTAGCAGAGGAGCTATCTTGAACCAAAGCTCCCTGTCTTAACGGGCCACAATCGCTAAGGCATTGGCCGCCTTAATCGTCATCGCCGCCGACGAGATGACTCGTCGTCCCATGGAGTCCAACTTCTTGCCCTTGCTGTCCGGCAGGGAAGTGGAAGTTGAAGCCGCCGCACCCGCTGCTTTCTTCTTGGCCGCTGCCGAGACGACAGAGTTTGGCATGGGCTGGGCCCTGAGGCACAAGGGGGCGGCATCGGGGACCCAGTACTACTTCTTGTACCTGTCCCTCTTGGCGGGTGTCGTGGAAGGGTTCTTGAGGATAGCCAGCCCCTCGTCCCAGATGTCGTCGAGCAACGGTACCGCGAGGACCGTCTTTCTCTTGGCCTCTCGTCGTTGGTAAAGAAAACCTTCCTTTTTCTGTTCCTCAGGGCAGAGCTGGAAGAGCTCGGATGCCCTGGCTATCATGGCGTGAAAAGAGCCAATTTCGACGGGCGGAGAGGCCCGAGGGGGGGGTGATGACGGATGTCCATTCTGTCATCGCCGCCGTCGTCGTCCGTCCCCGTCGCTGTATCCGTCGCCGTATCCTCCCGAGGGTCCCGCGAGGGGGATGAGGGGTCCACAGGCCTCGCAAGCACGAAGGGCGGATCAGGGTTGAACTCTCCTCCGCTTGTTCGGAAGGCTTCCCGACGGGCCTGGTTCTGGATCCTCCGTCGGGGTCCGTGGTAACCTCGTCCTTATCTCAGTACATAAGGATTGGATCGCCAACAAAATGGCAGCCGAGCTATCCTGGGGCTCGGGTAATGGCTGCGACGGACGGGATGGCTGCTCCATTGGGCCCTCGTCGTCGGCATTGTCGCTATCTTCGATCACATCATCGGGAACCTTCACCTGGGATCGAACCTTCTCGAACCTCTCGTTGAGGCCTATGAACCTCTCGTTGAGGCCTTTCACGGTTTCCACCGGATCCTCCTCGGAGGCTGAATCCAAGTCCGTAATGGCCACCGCCCCCCCTCTTTCTCCGCCGGGGTCTTTACTGGGGTCTTAATGATGGTCTGGAAAGAGGATTCCCTCCACGGCGGCAGGGAAACTCTGGGCCCAGAGGCCGCCTCCACTGGCGTAGCCTCTGCCGGCTTCGCCAGGGCCGCTGCGACAACCTCGATAGAGGCCTTTGCCGGGTGGATCAAGGCCCTCACCACCTTAGGTGTGTCCTGGGCCTTCGCTTTGGGGGGAGGGTCATCACCTCGCTCCCCCTCGGCTCCCTTCGAGATCGACCGGGGCCTCTCCAGAAGCTTACCCGGGTTCTCGGACTTCCTCTTCCCCGAACCAGAGTGCTGGCTTGTGGTAGATCGTGCCGGGGAAGTCGCGCCCTGCCTGGCAGCCGAGGAGCCCGACCTTTCGGCGCTCCCGGTGCCCGTGGACTCGTGGTGCTTGGCCTTCTGTTGGGCCCCCGTCGCCGGGGCGCCCTCACAGGACTTAGAAGACCGCTCAGACTTTTTCTTCGCCTTTCACCTGCTGTGCCCTTCTCCAGCCAGGCGGCGAGACGGGAACGACGATCTTGCTTGGTCCGTTCTGACAGGTTCTTGCAGAACGCACAGTCCTTCTCCATGTGTGTCTTGTCCTCATGAAGGCAGTAGAGACATCTCGAATGCTCGTCCTCCTTGAAAACATTTTGCAATCCACATCCTGGTCTGCTCCTGAACAGCTTGGATCCGGGCGTCAAGCTTCCCTTGTCCTGGGCCATGTCCGTTGAGGTAGGCCACAGATCTTCTGGAATCCTCCAAGAAGCGTGACTCGACGAAAACTTCACCCTTGAGGGGCGTAGAAGAATTCTGAAACGGGTCCCCGTTATCGGAAGTAGCAACGGTGGAGCTTGAGGCTCAATTAACCGAAAAAATTAGAAAAATCTCCTGAAAAAGCGCGAAAACGCAGTAAAAGTTCGAGAGCTAAAACACGAGGACTCCCAACACTTGAACGTGCGATAAAAATCTGAGGATGGCTGCCAGGGGAGGGGCTTAGGTAGAGGGCAGTCATTGGCTGGGGGCAGTATGACCCAGAGATCAGTGATTGGTTACTACTAAGAAAGACAGATCAGAAACGAAAATGATACTGATTTTTTCTTTACCGAGGATTCCCGGCCTGACGACGGGGAACATTCATGAGCATGTGAATCCATGCCAGACCCCATGCTGGAGAAACATTCTTATCTGGGGTTCATGGTTCACAATCCCGAATAGATTATATATGGGTTTCGGTTGGATTAGTGGGAGACATCTGGGAGGTGCACACGGGTCCGATTGGTATAGTGGACCATAAAACGCTATTGGTGGATTTGGACCTGGGTAGGGGAGTATGGGGCTTGAAGTTTCCAGGTGCAGTCCTGAGGGACCCAGAAGTTCGGGGGGACATTAAGGAGAAGATCAGGGTCTTCTTCGCAGTTAACAGAAAGGAGGATACTGGAGAGGAGGTACGATGGGATGCATTCAAGGCTACAATCAGGGGGGACCTAATCGCAGCGACCGCTTATCGCATGAAACAGCTGAAGGTTTTGGAGGCTCAATTGGAGTCCGAGGTGGAAGCGGCTAGGCGGGCAGCGGATGGGACTCCATCCCGGTTGGCCATGCGGGCATACAGGAAAGCGCTGTGTCAGTTAGAACTTTTACGCACTAAGAAGGCGGAGGGTGCACTCCTAGCTGTGCAGCAAAAATATTACGCGAAGGCAAATAAGGCTGATACCCTTTTGGCACGGCTGCTTAGGGGAAAAAGGGCGAGAAACGCGGCGTTAAAGGTGGGTAATGGGGAAAGGACCACAAAACGGGAAGAAGTGCAGGAGGCTATAGCAGGTTTTTACGAGTCCCTTTATGCATCCCAAAACCCCCCTGGTGAGGTGCAAGATAAATTCCTACACTCAGTACTCCTACGAGAAATTGATAGTGAAACGCGGGAAGCCCTAAATCGAGAAATCACAGAGGACGAAGTACGGGAGGTGATTAGAACCCTCCCTGTAAACAAAGCCCCAGGCCCTGACGGGTATACCGCAGCATTTTATAAGATGTTCGTTACGCAGCTGGCCCCGCAACTGACCTCCCTATTCAACTCGGCAATCCGGTAAAATCACCCCGTCAATGGAGGAAGCAAAGGTGTCTCTTGTCCTCAAACCACATAAAGACCCGGAAGAAAGATCAGCTTATCGCCCCATAGCCTTGATCAATCTGGATGCCAAGATTTACACAAACATTTTGGCTAACAGGTTGGACGCTATCCTTCCCTTTTTAATCCACCCCGACCAAGCGGGGTTTATCAAAGGCCGGCAAACTGCAGCCAATATCAGGCGGGTGGCCCATCTAGTTGAAAAGGTCCAGAGAACGTCCACTCCCGCGGTCTTGGTGGCTCTTGATGCGGAAAAAGCGTTCGACCGCGTGGAGTGGACCTTTCTGTTTCGGGTAATGGAAAAGATGGGCATTAGGGGGGAATTCCTCACAATGGTCCAGGTCAATTACCGAACTCCGTCAATTAGAATAATGGTGAATGGGACGGCTACCAGGAGGGTTAATCTACAAAGGGGGACCAAAAAAGGTTGCCCACTATCCCCTATCCTCTATGCTATTTACCTAAAACCACTGTTGCAAGCGATTAAGGAGATGCCGGACATCAGGGGCATCCCGTTTGGGGGGAGCAACAGAAAGTCGCAGCCTTTGCTGATGACATGTTATTGATGCTGACGGCACCAAGAGAATCGATCCAAGTTAGCCTGTCCCTGTTGGAAAAATTTGGTGAGGCCTCGGGGCTTAAGATTAACGCTAACAAATCGGAAATTCTAAACCTAACGCTTAGGGGAACGGAACGCGATGAGCTGAGGGTCTGTACTCATCTACTATGGAGCCCGGGAAGGATCAGATATTTAGGGGTGAGAATTACGGCAAAGTTAGTAGGGTGGTATTCAGCGAATTTTCCCCCTCTCCTTAAAGCAATCAAGAGGGACTACCAAAGATGGAGAGGCCTTAGAGTGTCATGGTTAGGGCAGATTGCAGCGGTGAAGATGGTAACACTCCCACGGCTGCTGTATTTATTCCAGGCGATCCCGCAGCCCATTCCCTCAAACGTCTTTAAGGAACTGGGGACTCTGACCAAAGACTTTGTGTGGCAAGGGAAGAGACCAAGGGTGAGCGGTAGTTTACTGACGGCTCCCAAGAGAGAAGGTGGTCTGGCTTTACCAAACTTTCGGCGGTATTATGAGGCAACTCAGTTACGAATCATTAGAGAATAGCTGAAGGGGGAGGAGTGTCAGCAAGGTAAACTATGGGTGAGAATGGACCGGGCGGTGGCCCACCGCAACCTCTCGGAAGTGCTTTGGCTCCCTAAAGAACATAGGCCTAGACATCTCTACAAAAGCACTATAACTAAATTAATGGCAGATATCTGGGATAACTTGGTGGGCTCTAAGGGAATTACTACGTACCCATCCCCAATTACTCCACTTTTCGGTAACGGTGACTTTACCCAGGGCCTGGAGAAAAGGGCTTTTGAGAAGTGGCAGGAGGGAGGATGTAGGAAGTTATGTGACATGTTTCGAGGGGGAGAATTGCTGACGTTTGAGGAATGTAAACAAGTTTTTGCAATACAAGAAAAGGAAAGACTGAGGTACGCTCAGATAAGACATTGGGTACTTCACCCGGGAGTTAGAAAGGCGGCAACTAGGGAACCAACACAGTTTGAAAGATTCCTACTAACCAATGATGGTTCGAAGGGCCTCATCTCCAATATCTATAGGATCTTGCATAACTCGAGTTTGGACCCTCAGTGGGCCTACATGCAGAAATGGGAAAAGGCGCTGGGGAGAGAAATCAGTAGGGCTGAGTGGGAAAGTCTATGGAGGAAGATACCCAAACTGGCTAAAGCGTCTCAGCTCCAGGAAACATGGTATAAGCTTTTATTCGGGTGGCACTACACTCCGGCCCACCTTCACAAGATGTTTCCCACGAGTCCGAGCAGTTGTTGGAGGGGATGTGGTTCAACAGGAACGGTAGAACATATTTGGTGGGAGTGCCCCAAGATTGCACCGTTTTGGGGAGGAGTACAAAGGGCGCAGGAACAGGCCTTTGGCCCGGGGGATACACACACTCCAATACAGGTCCTTTTGGGCATCCGTGGGGCTCCAGAGGAGGGGAGAATCGGAGGTAGGGAGAAAGCGAAAGTTATCCTGACTTTGGCAGCGTTGTTGGTAATAGCCCAGAGATGGAAAAGCCCCAAGGTCCCCATGGAACAGGATTGGCTGAGGAAAGTGTGGGAAACAGTGGCCTTGGAGTGGGAAACTTGCGCCATGGAAAATAAAGTGCAAGGATTTGCGGCGGACTGGGGGGAGATTCTGACTTTCCTTAAGGAGGATTATAGGGTGATGTGGTATCCGCAGCGCTTGAGACTACTTGAGCTACAATAGGGTGAAGGAACTGCTTCAAGAATGAAGATGTGGGTTCTGAATGCTCGTCACTTTGGGGGAGGGAGGGATGGGAGGGAAGGTTTTCATTGTTTTGGATTTGTTGTACATTCAGTAAAATTCAATAAAAAAGAGTTTAAAAAAACAAGGAGAAGGCAGCGAAAAATGTCATGAAGGTCTTCTTTGTTGATGAATAAGATCTTTACAAATAAGATCCTCGTCAGAGCAACTTCAGAGGGAAGGGGTTAGGAAATAAACAGGTCTTTTGAGGAAGACACCTAATCTTGTACCTTGAAAGAACAAATTATTTACCCTTGGTAATGTTGATTGCAATGATTACAATGAATTCTCCTCCCACAGATTCATCATCTTAAATATATATCCCCACGGCCAGCTGTTTTTCTGAAACTTTTCAGCCACCAGGGGGTGCAGTGCAGCTTGTAAGATGGTCAAGCAAGGATACATTTCACAACCAACATTTGATATGATAATGATATTATATGATATGGTATTTATAACGCACATATACACAAGTGTTTCAAGGCGCGACGCAGCAAGGGAGGGGAACAGAGGGAGGAAAGAGACAACACTCTTACTAGGCCAGGTGAAATTGAGATTGCGCAAATGCAGGGGGGGGGGGTGCCAGGGGAAAGGGAGGAGGGCAGTGCTGTACATGGGATAAACAATAACAAGAAGTGCGGCCAGTAGGTGCACGGGTAAGTGTAGACAGCGGGTGTCCAAAGGTGCAGGTAGCGGGACTGTAGGGTTACAGCTACAGACCCAAAGTGCAAAGGTTGCCGGGAGGCAGTGCAGGTGTGCGACTGGGCGGGCAGGGACCCGGGTCTGAAATCAGAGGGTAGCCAGATGACCAGTGCAGTATCAGACAGGAAATCAGCAGGGAAGAGAGAAGGTAGAAGCAAAGAGGAAGGTCTTGAGGTACTTCTGGAACGGAAATGTTTCTCCTCAGTTTCAGAGAGGCAGGGGGGCTGTTCCAGAGGGAGGCCCCAGCCGAAGAAAGAACTACCACCAACTCGGTGCTTGGAGAAGCGACTGACCCTGAGAGAGTTGGAGGTGCGAAGAGCTTGAGTAGGTAGGTTATTTATGAAGAGAGAGTTGGCGGGTATTGAGGACCCAGGTCCCAGAAGGCCTTGTGGACAATGCAGAAGGTCTTGAACTTAATCCCTGCAGCCACTGGGAGCCAAAGCAGAGATTTCAATGCTGGAGAAATACGATCTCTGGGCTTGAGTCCAAGGATGTTACGCTCACCTGATATCCACGGGGACGCCACTCAGCCCTGGCTGGAAGATTAGCACTCTCGAACCCTCTCCCTTATAGTGTGTTGGACGTGGATAGCTCCTTAATATTAGGTATGATGTGCTCTCCGCCCTGCGTCTCTGTGCAGGGGCGCGTTGGAGGTGTGGGCGTTCTGCGACCTTGTTGCTTCACTGGTGCGTTGCCCCGTGTTCGGGTCCAGGCCTGCTGTGACTCCGATTTGCTTGATGAGGCAGATACTACTGGTCTACAGTGTTTTATCTTGCCCTTTTGCTCTTTGGCCTTTTTGTTGTTATTAATGTCTCTAGTTTCTTTCCCTCAGATGAGTTGGAGAGTTTTGCCGTTGCCGTGCTGTGCAGGATGAGAATCCCAGCAAGGTAAGTGAATGCGCAGTGTGCGGCGCTTTCTTGCCTTTTCATTTTGCTGAGCTGTGCCTGCGCTGCCTCCTTTGCAGGTCGTTATGATGTTCCAGGCCGCTGTGATGTTCCGAGATCAAGGAGAGACTACACCTGGTAAGTGGTTTTCGTTGTCCTTGCGTGGCCTTGAGCGAGCGCTGACTAATAATGTCTCTTTTTGTCTTTTTCAGGTTGCTGCAGCGTTCCGAAGATGGATGCGGCATTGTGATGAAGAATCCCTGGATCGCATGTATTCAGGTGAGCAGCTGGTGGTAGTTTGAAGATGGAAGATTCAAGACCAAAGCCAAGCTGCTACTTACAGATAAGCGCTGAATAATGGTGTTGTTCTTCTTCCAGATACAGGATTCCGCACGTGGCAGGATGCAATAAACACTGGAGATCAGATCTGGACACGGTGAACGTTATGCTGCTAACTGCAGAATAACGCGAAGCATGTGCTGCTGTTTGGGTGTGGCTTATATGGCCCAAGTAAAGTAGTTCCAGGTAAAGTAGTCCCAGGCCCAGTCACACCCGAAACACTAGACCGCATAGCTCAGTTCTTTGGACTCTGAGCTATGTGAGTGCCTACATGTTAACTGAAGTCCCAATCCAAAGGTTGTCCTTCACATAACAGTATGAGCCTGGCGCCAAAGGCGCCAGGACTGGCTCCAAGAGAGTCCCTGATGTGTTTTGTGGCCCTTGAGGCCACAATGGAAGCCTGTAACCTGGCCCCAACCGAAAGGCTGGTTTGGCCATGATGACCAGGGGCATGAATCGTGACAAAGGACAAGTCTTGCAGTTCTGTTCTGGATGAGTTGCAGAGGGCCGAGAGTAGAAGCAGGCAGATTTAAATAGAGTCTGTAGCAGTAGTCCAGCCTGGAGAGAACCAGAGCTCTAGAGACAGTGAGCTTCTGGGGGAAGCAGAGGAAAGGAAGAGGAGGTGCAGTTGGTAGTTTGACTTCTTAGAGGTGTCATTTAAGTGTTTTGCCAGACACTTATTATTTGATTGTCAAAGAATAGAGTTGGTTTAACGTCTACAGGAACTAGAGATGAAACTAGAAATAATAAGGTGCTTCTCATTCAAATTTGTATTAGGTTGGGACAGCAGAGAATGGTTAGTGATTTCGTACCAAACTAAGTGCATTCCCTGGGGAAGGATGCAAACAAAGTTTCTTTAAAATGTTCTGAAAATCCTTGTCGCCTCTGGGACATCATAATTTAGAAGAACAAATTACTTAACCCTGGTAATGTTCTTTATGATGGATGTTCCTCCCAAGTATTCCTCATCTTTCATGTTCTCCAATATCCTGCTTGCAGCTTTGGGCATTTTTTCTCAGCAGAGGGCGCAGTGCGTCGTCGATTTGATGTCCCTTGGCGGCTTCCATCGCGCTCCCGACTATGATGTCCGCACTGGTATAAGTAGCATGCACGGCACCCCTTGCCTCAGTTCTGTTTTTCCCCCTCTCTATGCACGGCCATCTCAAAGGTTATGAACCAGCCAGACGTTGAAAGAGAGGAAGTTTGAAGAAAATGTAGAAGCTCAACACCCTTTTTGGATCCATGCAATATAGCCTCTCTTGCCACTTAGAAGGATGAGAAGGTGGAAAAAGGTAGGCAGAACAATCATCTGTGCCAGGTGAAATTCAGAAACCACCTTAGGTAGAAAAGGGGGGCAAACCCTCAAAAACACTTTTTCCTTGTATAAGGTCATAAAATTTGGTTTGCTAGACCAAGGCTGAAGCTTGCTTACTCTGTGGGCTGAAGTGATAGCTGTCAAAAAAACTCTTAAGAGTTAACATCCTTAAAGGTCACGTATGGGGAGGCTCAAATGGAGCTCCGATTTAAAACCAGATTAAGATTCCAAACTGGGACAATAAATGGAACAGGAGGGAAAATGTTTGTTAGTCCCTTCAAGAACTGAAGGACAACGTGAACTTTAAAATAAGAACCCTGTTATGGCGAACGGTTAAAGATGGCTAACACTGCCAGATATCCCTATTGTAGTAGATACCTGCAGCCCTTGATGGGCAAAATGCAGTAAAAAGGACAACACCAAAGGGGTATCACAAGAAAAAGTTTCAATCAGCCTCATTATGAGTTAGGCGGTAAGTGGTAAAATTGGCAGTAACGCCAATTTTACCACTATGCCAAATCATGAGTTTTGGTTTTGAGTGGAATATTTACCTCCAGCAAAACCCGGGAGGTAAATCTTCCCACTCAACGCGAAAAAATCAGCAGAATTGGCGGAATTACTACAGTGATAATTCTGCAAAAAAAGCCCCACTAGGTCCAATGGACCCAAAATAAATGGGGAATTACATTGCCACCATCACTTGTTATCAGGCCGAAATTCCACCTGACCAAGTGGCGGTAACAGTAATTCCTCAGGGCTATTTTTATGAGAATTTACCTCTGAATTTCCACCTTACTCGTAATTGGTCTTTATCTCTGCACCAGTTGGAAAACGTGTTCCAAAGGCAGCAGTACAGAGCTTTAACTGCTGGCTTTCTGGCCGAAGGTAGCACTTCTATTATGACTTCCAGAGGTCCCAATCTCATTAGTAGCTTAATCTTTCAGAAACCAGTCGTAAAGGTTCAGGGTTCTGATTTCTGGGTCAAGAATTCAACCTCCTTCCTGGGTGACTTTCCTTAAGGAGGATTATAGGGTGATGTGGTATCCGCAGCGCTTGAGACTACTTGAGCTACAATAGGGTGAAGGAACTGCTTCAAGAATGAAGATGTGGGTTCTGAATGCTCGTCACTTTGAGGGAGGGATGGGAGGGAAGGTTTTCATTGTTTTGGATTTGTTGTACATTCAGTAAAATTCAATAAAAAAGAGTTTAAAAAAACAAGGAGAAGGCAGTGAAAAATTTCATTAAGGTCTTCTTTGTTGATGAATAAGATCTTTACAAATAAGATCCTCGTCAGAGCAACTTCAGAGGGAAGGGGTTAGGAAATAAACAGGTCTTTTGAGGAAGACACCTAATCTTGTACCTTGAAAGAACAAATTATTTACCCTTGGTAATGTTGATTGCAATGATTACAATGAATTCTCCTCCCACAGATTCATCATCTTAAATATATATCCCCACGGCCAGCTGTTTTTCTGAAACTTTTCAGCCACCAGGGGGTGCAGTGCAGCTTGTAAGATGGTCAAGCAAGGATACATTTCACAACCAACATTTGATATGATAATGATATTATATGATATGGTATTTATAACGCACATATACACAAGTGTTTCAAGGCGCGACGCAGCAAGGGAGGGGAACAGAGGGAGGAAAGAGACAACACTCTTACTAGGCCAGGTGAAATTGAGATTGCGCAAATGCAGGGGGGGGGAGTGCCAGGGGAAAGGGAGGAGGGCAGTGCTGTACATGGGATAAACAATACAAGAAGTGCGGCCAGTAGGTGCACGGGTAAGTGTAGACAGCGGGTGTCCAAAGGTGCAAGTAGCGGGACTGTAGGGTTACAGCTACAGACCCAAAGTGCAAAGGTTGCCGGGAGGCAATGCAGGTGTGCGACTGGGCGGGCAGGGACCCGGGTCTGAAATCAGAGGGTAGCCAGATGACCAGTGCAGTATCAGACAGGAAATCAGCAGGGAAGAGAGAAGGTAGAAGCAAAGAGGAAGGTCTTGAGGTACTTCCGGAACGGAAATGGTTCTCCTCAGTTTCAGAGAGGCAGGGGGGCTGTTCCAGAGGGAGGCCCCAGCCGAAGAAAGAACTACCACCAACTCGGTGCTTGGAGAAGCGACTGACCCTGAGGGAGTTGGAGGTGCGAAGAGCTTGAGTAGGTAGGTTATTTATGAAGAGAGAGTTGGCGGGTATTGAGGACCCAGGTCCCAGAAGGCCTTGTGGACAATGCAGAAGGTCTTGAACTTAATCCCTGCAGCCACTGGGAGCCAAAGCAGAGATTTCAATGCTGGAGAAATACGATCTCTGGGCTTGAGTCCAAGGATGTTACGCTCACCTGATATCCACGGGGACGCCACTCAGCCCTGGCTGGAAGATTAGCACTCTCGAACCCTCTCCCTTGATAGTGTGTTGGACGTGGATAGCTCCTTAATATTAGGTATGATGTGCTCTCCGCCCTGCGTCTCTGTGCAGGGGCGCGTTGGAGGTGTGGGCGTTCTGCGACCTTGTTGCTTCACTGGTGCGTTGCCCCGTGTTCGGGTCCAGGCCTGCTGTGACTCCGATTTGCTTGATGAGGCAGATACTACTGGTCTACAGTGTTTTATCTTGCCCTTTTGCTCTTTGGCCTTTTTGTTGTTATTAATGTCTCTAGTTTCTTTCCCTCAGATGAGTTGGAGAGTTTTGCCGTTGCCGTGCTGTGCAGGATGAGAATCCCAGCAAGGTAAGTGAATGCGCAGTGTGCGGCGCTTTCTTGCCTTTTCATTTTGCTGAGCTGTGCCTGCGCTGCCTCCTTTGCAGGTCGTTATGATGTTCCAGGCCGCTGTGATGTTCCGAGATCAAGGAGAGACTACACCTGGTAAGTGGTTTTCGTTGTCCTTGCGTGGCCTTGAGCGAGCGCTGACTAATAATGTCTCTTTTTGTCTTTTTCAGGTTGCTGCAGCGTTCCGAAGATGGATGCGGCATTGTGATGAAAAATCCCTGGATCGCATGTATTCAGGTGAGCAGCTGGTGGTAGTTTGAAGATGGAAGATTCAAGACCAAAGTCAAGCTGCTACTTACAGATAAGCGCTGAATAATGGTGTTGTTCTTCTTCCAGATACAGGATTTCGCACGTGGCAGGATGCAATAAACACTGGAGATCAGATCTGGACACGGTGAACGTTATGCTGCTAACTGCAGAATAACGCGAAGCATGTGCTGCTGTTTGGGTGTGGCTTATATGGCCCAAGTAAAGTAGTTCCAGGTAAAGTAGTCCCAGGCCCAGTCACACCCGAAACACTAGACCGCATAGCTCAGTTCTTTGGACTCTGAGCTATGTGAGTGCCTACATGTTAACTGAAGTCCCAATCCAAAGGTTGTCCTTCACATAACAGTATGAGCCTGGCGCCAAAGGCGCCAGGACTGGCTCCAAGAGAGTCCCTGATGTGTTTTGTGGCCCTTGAGGCCACAATGGAAGCCTGTAACCTGGCCCCAACCGAAAGGCTGGTTTGGCCATGATGACCAGGGGCATGAATCGTGACAAAGGACAAGTCTTGCAGTTCTGTTCTGGATGAGTTGCAGAGGGCCGAGAGTAGAAGCAGGCAGATTTAAATAGAGTCTGTAGCAGTAGTCCAGCCTGGAGAGAACCAGAGCTCTAGAGACAGTGAGCTTCTGGGGGAAGCAGAGGAAAGGAAGAGGAGGTGCAGTTGGTAGTTTGACTTCTTAGAGGTGTCATTTAAGTGTTTTGCCAGACACTTATTATTCGATTGTCAAAGAATAGAGTTGGTTTAACGTCTACAGGAACTAGAGATGAAACTAGAAATAATAAGGTGCTTCTCATTCAAATTTGTATTAGGTTGGGACAGCAGAGAATGGTTAGTGATTTCGTACCAAACTAAGTGCATTCCCTGGGGAAGGATGCAAACAAAGTTTCTTTAAAATGTTCTGAAAATCCTTGTCGCCTCTGGGACATCATAATTTAGAAGAACAAATTACTTAACCCTGGTAATGTTCTTTATGATGGATGTTCCTCCCAAGTATTCCTCATCTTTCATGTTCTCCAATATCCTGCTTGCAGCTTTGGGCATTTTTTCTCAGCAGAGGGCGCAGTGCGTCGTCGATTTGATGTCCCTCGGCGGCTTCCATCGCGCTCCCGACTATGATGTCCGCACTGGTATAAGTAGCATGCACGGCACCCCTTGCCTCAGTTCTGTTTTTCCCCCTCTCTATGCACGGCCATCTCAAAGGTTATGAACCAGCCAGACGTTGAAAGAGAGGAAGTTTGAAGAAAATGTAGAAGCTCAACACCCTTTTTGGATCCATGCAATATAGCCTCTCTTGCCACTTAGAAGGATGAGAAGGTGGAAAAAGGTAGGCAGAACAATCATCTGTGCCAGGTGAAATTCAGAAACCACCTTAGGTAGAAAAGGGGGGCAAACCCTCAAAAACACTTTTTCCTTGTATAAGGTCATAAAATTTGGTTTGCTAGACCAAGGCTGAAGCTTGCTTACTCTGTGGGCTGAAGTGATAGCTGTCAAAAAAACTCTTAAGAGTTAACATCCTTAAAGGTCACGTATGGGGAGGCTCAAATGGAGCTCCGATTTAAAACCAGATTAAGATTCCAAACTGGGACAATAAATGGAACAGGAGGGAAAATGTTTGTTAGTCCCTTCAAGAACTGAAGGACAACGTGAACTTTAAAATAAGAACCCTGTTATGGCGAACGGTTAAAGATGGCTAACACTGCCAGATATCCCTATTGTAGTAGATACCTGCAGCCCTTGATGGGCAAAATGCAGTAAAAAGGACAACACCAAAGGGGTATCACAAGAAAAAGTTTCAATCAGCCTCATTATGAGTTAGGCGGTAAGTGGTAAAATTGGCAGTAACGCCAATTTTACCACTATGCCAAATCATGAGTTTTGGTTTTGAGTGGAATATTTACCTCCAGCAAAACCCTGGAGGTAAATCTTCCCACTCAACGCGAAAAAATCAGCAGAATTGGCGGAATTACTACAGTGATAATTCTGCAAAAAAAGCCCCACTAGGTCCAATGGACCCAAAATAAATGGGGAATTACATTGCCACCATCACTTGTTATCAGGCGGAAATTCCACCTGACCAAGTGGAGGTAACAGTAATTCCTCAGGGCTATTTTTATGAGAATTTACCTCTGAATTTCCACCTTACTCGTAATTGGTCTTTATCTCTGCACCAGTTGGAAAACGTGTTCCAAAGGCAGCAGTACAGAGCTTTAACTGCTGGCCTTCTGGCCGAAGGTAGCACTTCTATTATGACTTCCAGAGGTCCCAATCTCATTAGTAGCTTAACCTTTCAGAAACCAGTCGTAAAGGTTCAGGGTTCTGATTTCTGGGTCAAGAATTCAACCTCCTTCCTGGGTGAGCAGTTCTGCTCTTTCAGGAAGACGAATCGGAGGGCAGATGGACATGTCTCGATTGTCCAGTTACCACATCCTCTGCTCCCAATGTGGAGCAATCAGGAGCATAGATTTCTTGAACTCCCTCAACCTCATGATGGCATGAGGAATGACGGGGATCAGTGGGAATGCGTACAGAAGTGGAAATTCCCATTTCACCACAAACACACCCCCAGCACTCCTCTCTGAGGAAATTTCTGGAACATAACAGGTTTCATTTCCTGTTGTCACTGGACAGAAACTGATCCACTTGAGGGTTTCCCCAAAGGGCAAAGATCTCTAAAAGGACATCCAGAGCTAACTCGTGGGAGACTGTGCTCTGCCTGCTCAAAGAATCTGCCACCATGTTCTCCTCTCCGGCTAGGTGAACGGCCAAAAGAGAGATTCCTCCTCGCAGTGCCCCAAACCAGAGCTGCATTGCCTCTCTGCACAGTGGTAGTGACCCTACACCTTCTCTCTTGTTGAGGTAATGCATGGCCACTGTGTTGTCCATCATTATTAGGACATTCCTCCCCCCGCACATAGGGCAGAAAGGCCATGAGCACTAGTCTGATTGCTCTTAGCTCCAAAAGGTTGATATGTAGTTTGGTCTTCGATGGAGACCAACGACCACTGATTGTCAGATCGTCTGTATGAGCTCCCCAACCAGTGAGGGAGGCATCCATAACTACTATTATCTCCGGCCATGGTTGCCGAAAAGGCTCTCCCTTCAGCATATTCTCCTTGCAGGCCCACCACAGGAGATCCTGTGTAACCTTACTCTGAACCTGAAGAAGGTCTGTCATCCTGCCACAGAATTGCGACCATTGGGATCTGAGAGCCCACGGAAGGTGTAACGCTTACCCTGACTCCTTGGGAGCGTAATGCCTTTTCAGCCTGTGGACCTGGTACCTTGGCACTAGGATTCCTTTTCTGTTAAACAACAATGACAACAACAGAAATGCTATAACATCTACTAACAGAGATTGTACTGCATGAGATGTATACTCCTTAAATCCCTCCCTTCTCACCTGTGTTTATTTATTGTGGAGCTCTCCATCCTGCTTTTCTACAGGGACACGTTGGAATGAAGAAACAATGGTAACGTGGGTAGCTGATGTAATCTATTGCTTCTTGCCTTGAAATGTCTATATTTTTTAGGAATGAGTCTTTGGGTAAGTAAGCTGGCGAAAATATTTGTAATCCTTAAGGGGCTTGAATAAATTGCTACGTTGGAGAGATCTCTCTTTCTAATAATTTGCTCTTTCTTTCTCTTTTTGCAGGTTTGCGGAATTTGGGATAAGAATTAGGACTGCGGAGTTACTCAGGATGAGAAAACGTTTTAAAACGTAAGTTCGCCTATATGGAGTAACTGCAGCCTTCAAGGAAGAGCGGGGAAATAACTGAGTTGAAAACTTGAAGAACCTTCAGGTACATAAGAGCTCATTAAAAGTCTTCTTTTATCAACTGTTAAGTTTGTTTGTTAATTAAATACCATTTGTGTTGTTTGCAGGTTTTCGGAAAGCTGAGGAAAAATACCTTCGGAAGATGCGGTCGCTGCGGAAGAAACGCCTGACTGAAGATGTTGCGACTTCGAGCAAAAACTGCAGACTGAAGATGCTGCGGCTGTGAATGAACTTTCTGACTGAAGATGCTGCGGCTGTGAGTGAAACTTCTGACTGAAGAATAACCGCTTTGCAAAATACTTCGGTCAGGTAAGTCTTTTCTATAAACTATTGTATTCTGTAGTTTTCTTTAAAGCTAATGTCACTATTTTCTCCTTTTACAGGTTCTATGAGGAGAAACGCTGGTAGCTCCCTCTGCAATATGAATAGAACGTGCTGCAATTTGTGAATGGATCTTGTGGCGGCCATGTTTAGTGTATAAAAGTTACTGTTAAAAATTACCAGAGTCTATGGAAGCATATGCTGTGAATGGTGTAAATGCCATATGTGCCAGGCTAACACCCACCTTTGACCTGCTGACTGATATAATGTTCCCTGTCTAGCCTGAATGCCTGAATGAGGACTATGCTCTCTGACTGGGATCATGACAGAATGGATCTCATCCACAGATGGGCCTCTGGCACAAGGAAAATGCAGAATGCCATGAGACCGAGCAACCTCCGAAAATCGAAGGCCAGTAGACGTTGTGCATTCTGAAACTTCATTACCATCTGCACAATGTGCTGAGCCCTCACCTTGGGTGGTGAAGCTTTCCCAGAGGAAACATCCAGGACCACTCCATTAAACTGAAGCTTTTTAAAAGGTATCATGTAGGACTTCTTGAAATTGAGGGAGAAACCAAACTTGTGGAGGGAGTAACAAGTGATACAGAGATGTTCCAGAACTTGTTCGGGGGAATGAGCTCTGATCAGCCAAGTGTCCAGGTAGGGGGTAGACGTGAAGCCCTCCCCAGAATTGCTGCCACTACCGCCATCAATTTGGTGAAGACCTTTGGAGCTGAGGTGAGCCTGAATGACGGACCCTGAAATTGAAAATGAGAACTGCCAATAGTGAGCCTCAGGTAGTTCCTCTGCTTGGGATGTATGGCCACTTGGAAATAAGCATCCTCAAGATTGGGTGGCACCATCCAATCCTGGGCCTGAGGGATCTGCAAAAGAGGAACCATCTTGAACTTGTCCTTCCTGAGGAACTTGTTCATGCATCTCAAGTCCATGATGGGTCAAAGTCCTCTATCCTTTTTGGGAATTAGAAAAAAAGGGACTACCATCCTTGGCTCCTATCTGCTACAAGTTCCCATTCTATTGCACCTTTCTCCAACAGGCTGATAACCTCCTGTAAGAGGAGTGGGTCTGGATTCAGAAAGGATTGACTCCCTGGCGGGTAATACATAGGCCTTTTTATGACTGGGCGGCAATAACCCTGGTCTACAGTTTGTAGTGCCCAAGTAGCTGAAGTAATGATTTGCCATTCTTTCCCATGCTATGTAAATCTGCCCCCACTACTGTCCTGTGGATTAAAGCCTCATAGAGGTTTTGTTGTTGCAGATGTCACAGATGTGAAAAAGGTTGTGTCTGTGAGAGTGGACTTACCCCCACATCCTTGTCCACCATGTGTCACAAGTCTCCCCCCTTCTCACCTGCTTTTGTTGTTTGCTTTCGACCTTCTGTGTTGTCTTCTTTCTCACGGAGCGGGATTTGTACAAACCTGGGGGCTGGTCCTCGGATTCCAGCGTGAGGTTCGCTATCTAACTTCCGGGAACGTTCAGAAGTCCAGGGTGAATACCAGGAAGGAATGATGTTCGCACTCGGAGGCACGGAACGCCGTGACCCGAGCGCGGAAGAAAATCCAGGAAGTTCAGAGGTAAGGTAGAGGAACGGGAGGAAGCAAGGGGGATTCAAGGAACCGGGAACCAGGAATCAGAAGAAAGCCCCGAGCGAACTCCGGCAACACATGTCTGACTACAGCAAGCGTTAGCGGCGAGACGCGCAGAGCCATGGGGCGTGTCTGTTTTGAAGAGCGTACAGCGTGGAGCGTAGAGACTGGCCAGCAGCATTCCGTTTGAAGCGGCCATGTTGGAAGGATCACTGCATTCAATCCCCTATGGGTCAGGGACCAGGAAGTCCAGAAGGAACGCAGATGACGGTTCATGACACCATGAGGATATCTCCTCTGGCCCCTTGTGAGCTCAGGCCTCTCGTCCTTCCAACTGAAGAATAGCAACGAAATGAAGGACCCCTCAAACTCTGGAAGGCTGCTTGCGTCTGCTGCAGTTGACATATCACTGCACTCACCGACACAGTCACTGTCTTAGGAGACTAAAGCTTCTTCAAGCTCTCATCAGCCTTGGAGCCAAAAAGCTGGGAGCCATGAAAGGGCATATCTATAAATCTAAGACAAAAACAAGTATACAGGCTACCCCTCTCTTTTCCATGCTTTTTTTTAAACAAAACTCTTTTTATTCAAGTTTTGCAGTAAATTAAACATCACATTCACTTTACCCAACACCCCCCATCCCTCCCTCCAACCCCCTTGCAATCTCAGTGTAGTCTTTATACATAACAGGGAGGTACACAATACAGTAATACATGCCAAGACACAAGCAGAACATACCCTCAGCACCGGGAGGTGCCCATTACAACAGACCAAGGGGGTGCTATCACATACCATATATATCATTGTTCATACCAGTACCAGCTTAACCCTTTACAGTGAGCAGGGGTTATCATTCAAAAGGACATATGTTTGAAAGGGTACCCAATAATCAAGTGGTCCATTATTTAGGGGAAGGGAGGCAGAGTATATCGTTTCCTGCCATTCACACATTTTCATCGTGTACAACCATTCATTCACTGAGGGTGGTTTTTGCCTCATCCAGGTCTTGGCCACCAGGGCTCTGGCCAACACAGATGCCATGGTTAATAGTCCCCTCTCGGACCTGGAGGGGGCATCGAACAGTGCTAGCAACCAGGCTCTGGGGGAATCCCATGGGCAGCCAGGAAGTACCAGAGACATGAGGCCAGAAACCCCCTCCCAAAAAAGCTGCATATAGCAACAATTCCAAACCATATGTATAAAGTTTGCCTCCCAGAATGTACATCTTGGGCAGGCATCACTTCTTTATGGGTAGTATTTGTGCAGTTGAGCGGGGGTCAGGAAGGATTGATGCAAAAAACCTGAAATGAATTAGACGAAACCTGGAATTCAGTGAGATTTCCTTGATCAGCATACAAATCGCCCGACACTGGTCATCCCCCAAGGGAACATCAAGAACCCTCTCCCATTTGTTCTGGAACAGCGCCCGGTGGTCCGGGCATAGTGGTTTAATCAATTTGTACAAGGCGGAAACCAAGCTCGTATGGTTGGGAGGGTTGGTCACAAAGTGGGTTAAGGGGGAGAAGGTCAGGATATACGGAAAGGTGGACCAAGGTCCCCGTAGGGTATCTCGCAGAATGCAATAGAGCAGAAGGGTGACAGCGTTCCAGCGACCCCTACTCTTAAGTTGATCCCACTGCATGAATTGATCGTTGGATACCAAATCGCCCAGGGAATGGACCCCAAATTTCTGAAACTATGACTTGAAGGTGGACTGTGATGTAAGGGGGTGCCCGAGTACAGAGTATAGTGCGTAATCTGCGTGGTAGTTGCCCACCACACCGGCCACAGAGTTAACTTGATCCCACGCCAATCAGGTCACGTATATGGCTTGTTTTTCGCCCCTGGGGATACGCCTAGGTGTCCCCCATAGCAGGGTTTTTATATCATATGGGTGTGCAGTGGCCGTCTCAAGTTTAATATGCAGCAACTCAGTGGATGGGTGCCACTGCCATACTGCATACTGAATTTATGCTGTGAGAAAGTATTGTATAAATCTGGGTAATCCAGTCCCCCTGCAACATAAGGGAGAGCTAGTGTATCGAGCGTGATCCGCGCATGTTCACCCGTCCATGCCAATTTAGTGAGCATGGAACATACCCAACGCCAGAACCATGAGGGAGGGATCAATGGTACATTATTGAAAATATATAGCATTTTGGGTACTATCACCATCTTGACCAGGGCCAGGCGTATGGCCTGGGACAGGGCCAAGTGGATCCAGACGTCAACCATGCGTTCCAGCTGTTCAAGGGCCGCCAGATCGTTTTTCTCGAAAAGCTTGGAGGGCGAAGTGAAAACTATTGCCCCCAGGTATCGCATGCCCTCGGGGCACCATCGAAAGTAATCGCCTACGTCGATAAAGAGTACTGTGGAGGTCAGTGGAAGAATCTCTGCCTTGGACCAGTTGATACCGAGTGCCAAGAAGACCCCAAATACTGAAACCTCCTGTACCAGTGGTTGGAGATTATGCCTGGGGTTCTTCACATACAATAACATATCATCTGCATAGAGGGAGAGGATGGAGATATGGGACTATATCTGGACCCCACTTTGTGAGTGGAATTCCCTAATGGCACGGGCTCGACCGCCAGGGTCGAAAAGGGTGGGGCTGAAGGGAGCCCTCTGTCGCGTTCCCCCGGTGGGGAAGATAGTATCTGACATGAGCTGATTTGTGAGTATCGTGGCTTGTGGAGAGGTATACAGTAGGCGGATCCAGCATATGTAATGGAGGCCGAGCCCTTATCTGCAGAGAACTTCAAATAGAAAAGGCCAGTCGACAGAGTCGAAGGCCTTCTCTGCGTCGAGGGCTGAGACCACGATGGGGATGTCTTCCCTGATATTATGCATCATGGAGAAGAGACGCTTATGATTATTCTGTGTTGATTGCCCCAGAATGAAGCATGCCTGGTCAGGGAGAATCAGGGATGGCATGTGGGGGAGAAGCCTGTCTGGCAAAAGCTTTGCTAGGATTTTATTATCGGTATTGAAGCAAGAGGGGTCTGTACGATGCACAGTCCAGGGGGTTCTTATTAGGTTTAAGCAGGAGGGTGACAATTGCCATCCTGGTGCACTCCGGGAGGAGGCCCGTAGACAGGGAGACCATGCTATGCAAATGAGGGGCCAGGATCTCGGAATATTATTTATAAAACTCAGCAGAGATGCCGTCGTGTCCAGGAGCCTTACAGTTGGGCAGGGCGCGTATGACCTTGTGGATTTCCTCAATTGTAGGGGGCGACGTTCAGAAGGTCTGCCTGATCTGGCTCCATCTACCCCAAGGCAACTTGATCTAGGTAATGTCAGATTTCCTCCAAGGAGACTGATAAATGTGACGAATAAAGCAGACTGTAATAGTCCCAAAATATTTTGTTGATTCCCTCAGTTTCACAAACCAGTTTCATCAGGACCTGCAATCGCCAGTATGTTCCCCCTTCCCTTCTCCCTGCGAATCGCCCATGCGAGAGTGCGACTGGGTCTACACCCCTCTGCATAATTGGTGGCAAGTGTAGGATCCCTGAGATATGTATCTTCCCTGTGTGCTGTCTCGGAATGTTCAAGATGTTTTTCTCACCAAGGATTGGAGACCGGGGGTCATAGCACAAAACGTGTTGGTGTTCCAGCTCCCCAATCTCCCCCCGTAGGCGTCGAAGGGATGCCCTCAGGGACATGAGGACCCTGATCTCCATGGAGATCCAACAGCCCCTTATAACTACCTTTAAGGCCTCCCAGACCTTTCTGTAACCGGAGACCGAGCCAGCATTATTACTTAAGTATTCAAGGATATCATCTTGGATCCCGTCCTGGAAGGCTGCATCCTCCAGGGTGCGGGACAGAACCGCCACTGTGGGGGGCTGCGTGGTGTAGCGGGAGGGAAATGACCACAAGAACAGGGGAGTGGTCGGCAAGGGTCCTCGATAGCATTCTGGAAGCTTGTGTGGCACAGGCCAGTGGGACAGAAAGCATCATATAATCAATCCGGGAGGCAGACCCATGTACCCCAGAGAAGAAAGAGAACTCCATGACCCCGGGGTGAGTGTGACGCCATATATCGACCATCCCCAAGGACTGAGCTATAGCCCTCCATGCTAGGGCTACCTTGGGGGGTGTGGTTTGGGCAGAAGCAAATCGATCCATATCTAGTGTCATGGCCAGGTTGAAGTCTTCGGCTCTGACTATTTCGTAGGTAGAGAATTTATGGGTCAGGGCAGCACAAGTCTGGAAATATTTGGGGGAATCGATGTTGGGGCATAGACAAACAAAATCTTCAGCCCACCACATTCTCCCGCAAGAAACAAATAACGTCCTTCAACATCGGATATTTTCTCATGTAGTCGGAATTGTAGTGATTGGTGTACGTAAATTGCAACCCCCTGGACTGAGATGAATATGGCGCCCCATATCGATGTACGCCCCACCCCTTAGCCACGGGGAGCTGCCGATCCACGGGCAGGTGTGTTTCCTGGAGACATAACACTGAGGCCCTGTGTATTATTTTGCATGATTGAACACTATTCTGAATTTTTTACTGTTGGAAACCCCTCTAATGTTGCAGGACAGCACGGTTAAAGAGTCACCCCCCCATCCCAGGAGAGACATGTAATCACCACACTGGAACCCTGTAATGATCCGAACAACGTGGTATTTTTTCAAACCCCAATCACTCGGATAGTCACTCAATGTGCGAGATTGCAGCAGAAAATAGTTCCTAGTTTTGATTTCTGATCCCGAATCTTCCTTCAAAGAATTAATATCAATTTTGACAAATTTCAGTGAAGTCTCGGATTATAAAATGAATGTATCCAAAACGCTAATCTTTCCGATTTCAAGCTCGTGTCACAGAGGTCTTTTTGATGTTGAGCGAGAAAGCTGGGTGGAGAATGAATTCCGGTATTTAGGTATACAAATATATAGGTGCATAAGCGGTTTGTTAGCAATCAATATTTGGAGGAAGCTTACAGAGATAACCAGGTTATGCATGAAATAGAAAAGGTTAAATCTGACGTTGTGGGGGAAAATAAATGTAATTAAGGTGACCCTGCTTCTGAAATTATTTTATGGTTTTAGTATGTTACCGTTACCTTTGACGGGGAACCTGATTCGAGACCTACAAAGTTCTACGAAATGTTCTGTGGGGAGAGGGAGATGTACTTGTGAAACCGGTAAACTTGGGCGGTTTTGGTTTCACTGATATTGTTTCTTATCATAGGGCATTCTCTTTGCGAATCTTGCATTTTTGGCTGGGGGAGGACTTTGCTAGCTGCCCGAATTGGGTAAGTATAGAGAAGGATGTGGTCCGGCCAATTCCCCTGGACTGCCTGCTCAGTATGGAAAAAAGAATAACAACAGATGAATCTAACTCATTTATCAGACATGCCTTGAAGGACTGAAAAAAAAAGTGCTGTGTAGACTCTGGAATCAAATACCTACTGGGTTCAGATTCCTCAATTTGGTGGAACCCAGCATTACGCTTTAATAACCGTACACTCTCATGGCCTTCCTGGTAGGCGGCTGGCATCTGGTGCCTGGGGCAAGTGCATGATGGTGCCTCAATGCTCTCATTCGATTTCCTTAAATTCTAATATAAGCTTGGTGCTTCAGAGGTTTCCCGTTATCGTGTCCTCTGTGGAATTTTTGTGAATGTATTAGCACCTTATAAGCTTGGTGCTTCAGAGGTTTCCCGTTATCGTGTCCTCTGTGGATTTTTTGTGAATGTATTAGCACCTTTAAATGCATTGCTGCACGATATCCCTCCATTAATGCACCTTTCCAAGAGCTCCCTGCTCTCGACCTCCACTATATATAAGTTGCTAACACAAGTAAGTAGAAACGCTCCTTCTGAGCGAGGCAGGGCTTTGTGGTCCCAAGAATTGGGTTCTGAAATATCGGAAAGGAATTGGAGTCGAATCTGTACAGGATCATCCAGATATAAGTTTGACCGGAACCTGAGGTTCACTAAACAACGAATCGTGCATGGTATATACTGGACACTTTTGAAAATGAAGCCGTGCAAGGTAGAAATTGGTAATTTTTTTACATATGTTTTGGTCGTGTGTAAAATTAGCAAGTTTTTGGGAGGAGGTCCTGCGGAGGATGGAGCTTGTATTAGATCTGTTGCTCCCCTTGTCTGTGTGTGTTAGGATTATTACCACCGTGTATTCAATTATCTGTTGACCAATTTATCTGGTCTTACAGAGCATTTTTGATATTTCCTTATTTTTGTACCACAGCAAAACAAAACGGTTCTGGTGAACTCCCAACCTAGAAATCAGCCACACGTTACACCTTTCATGTACAACAGAGGGTTATTCAGATCAGAGTATGTGGATGGAAAAACTCGTTCTAGATGTTACTGGATTTTTTATCATGTGTACAGAGAGTTGGCACGTTGTGGGAATGACCAAATCAAACAAATAGGACAACTGACTCATATCTATTTAGTCACACTGTAGGTCGATGTTAGGGAGAATTCTCCTTCTAGGGCTAATTTCCCTCACCTAGTGAGTCCCCCAGCATCTTTGCTGGATTTCTGGAGTTTATTTTTTCCACCTGGTAAGAGTGTACATCTTTTTTTCCACACTTACATGTGTTTTGGCCTATGTGTTTTTACTCATTGTGTGATCTTGGGCACTGGAGCACACCACTCCAGGTGCCCCTGTTCTTGTATGGGTTACACCGCACCCTCAGTGTAGTAACCCAGGGTTGTCTTTAGGACTTCCCTCTGACTCCATTTCACTGGGGCTGACTACTGTCTCCCAGAGGAAGGTAAAGTTACCATTTACTTTACATAGTCATTTTTATCACAGACCCTGTACACCCCATCTTACATGGAGTACTGGAAAGGGCTAATCTGTACCCTTTTTCTGTCTGTACCTCCACTAGCATTGTTTCGCTCTTTTAAAATTTAGCCCCTCATTACGACCCAGGCGCTAAGTAATCGAAATTACCGCCATGGCGTAATGAGCGCTAACGCCATGGTCCGATGGCGATAAGAGCGCCATATTACGACCCATCGCGCACGAGCATTATGCCATGGCGGTAATGTAAACTGCGCCATGGCGTTAATGCCCCCAAAACGGCACCTACCGGCATCGTATGACGCGCAAGGTGCACCACCGCCACCCCGACCACCGTTCATAGCGGTGACCGTAGTTAGCGGTCACCGCAATTAGCGGTGACCGTAGATAAGCGGAACCGGAAGTAGCGTCACCGCGGCGGAACGGGAAAGAGCACGGCGGCCATCTTTAAAAACACAATCCATTGCCATCCTCCGCAAATACCATCATCAACCTTCTTCCTGCAAGAAAATGCCTAAAGTGGTTAAGAAAGCCTGTGACCGCCAGCGGCAAGACCGCTTCACCAGAGAGGAGCTCACCATGCTTGCGGAGACCCTCCAGGAGAACGCCACAGTGGTATTCTCCAACCAAATGACCAGACCGGCCATAGCCAAGAAGAAGGCCATATGGGCACTGGTAGCTCAGCGGGTTAGTGCCGTGGGAACAACACCCCGCAATGTGAGACAGTGCCGCAAGCGGTGGGACGATCTCCGGCTCAGAGTCAGGAGCATACTATCGGCATACAGAAACCTGGCCACAGTAACCGGGGGAGGATCGGAGTCCCCTATCAAATTGCAGCCATGGGAGTAAATCTGTGCCTCCACCATCGGAATGGAGAGCATAGAAGGAGTAGGAGGAATGGAGAGAGGAGCCCCGACATCAGGCGATGCAGGTAGGTGGCTCAAATCAAGCCATGCAAAATTCACCAAAGTCCATTCATGTGAAGTACAATGTTGCCCCATAGTGTAAATGCAACACATCAGCAGGAGACTGCCCACAGATACATCCGATCTCCACCCTGTACACATGCAGTATGCACACCCTAACTGCAGGCACCCACATACCTCCATGCTACTTCCACACAAAAGGGAGACAACCTGTTTTCCCCTGCCTCAAATGTGCCGCATGTACTAACTGATAAGATGTCAGTCGTCACAATGCCCGCCCAATGTCCACAGATCCATCAATAACACTTTCCCTCCTTTGCTCCACCACAGGCTCAAATTCCGACCTTGAGGATGAGGACACCACTGCCTCCACACCCACCAAGAGGGCCAGGACAACTGTGCCAACACCACAACCCTCCACCTCTGCCGTCCCGAGGAAAACCCCACAGCAGCCAAAATCCATGGCAGGAAAACAGGACAGGGCACTGACAGCCACCCCAGCAGGCAGCACAGAAGCAGCAGCAGCCATTACCCAAATCGTGCCCACAGAAGGGACAGGCTCTGCTGAAAGCAGCACTATTGGGGAAACTGCTGCCATCGCAGCCTCCTCCGATAGCGAAGGAGGGATCATTGAGGAGTTTGATGTCGGAAGCCCCACTGCCCACCCTCATTCCCCCTACCTGTCCCTAAGCAGCCCCCGGGTGCTACACAGGGGCAGTCAGAGGATGACGATTGGCCAGGCTCTCCATCCCCGCTGCAGGAGGTGAGCAGCCCAATGGGAATACCACTGCCATTAGCCATGGCCCAGAAAGAACAACTAAGCCTGGAGGAGATCGTCACCCGGCAGCAGCAATTATCCTCGCTCCTCAATGAGCATGTTGCAGAATGTGGGGGGTCAACGGCAGCAATGGAGAAATGTGCGGAGACAGTGAAGGCTGCTATAGAGTCCTCCACAAAGGACATCTGCGCAGAACTCGCCGCTGTGCGGCACGTCACCACTGAACTTGTGCAGACAATTCGGGACATGCGTCCAAATGAGCAGGCAGGAACCTCCTCGGCTGCCAGCTCGACACCAAGCAGCCCCATCCGCCGATCGGGGAGGAACCTGCGCAGCACAGGCAGGGGTGCCCCGGGGGCCAGGGGAGGGGGCTGCCAATAGTGGCCGGACAGTGGAGAAATCCTGCATCAGACACTGCTGCACAGACTTACTCACACCTTTGTAGGGATTCCAGGGGGGAGGGTGGAGGGGGGAGTGGGTGTGTTGGGGAGTTCAGGGGGGAGGGGGGAGTGGGTGTGTTGGGGAGTTCAGGGGAGAGAGGGGAGTGGGTGTGTTGGGGAGTTCAGGGGGGAGGGGGGAGTGGGTGTGTTGGGGAGTTCAGGGGGGAGTGGGTGTTTTCAACAAAATCACTTTCACAATACACTTTTCATATTTGCACAAATCAGATGTGTGGACATTGCTCATTGCGTATGTGTGATGTATTGGTAAACAGTCCCCAGTGTCCATATAACAGACGCACACAGTGCCACAATCGTCATCTCCAGGTGACACCCCCCATTCGCGTGTGCTAGAATAATTGGTTGATCAGAGTACTACGCATTTCACGCCCCTCCTGTGCATCGCCGCCTCCATGAGTTGCTGCCGAATCCCCACCTTCATCATCCTCATCGACAGGTGGTTGCAGTTCAGCATCAGGGGGCAGGGGCACATTGCGTCTGACGCACATATTGTGTAGAATGACACATGCCATGACGATCTTTGCCATCTTCTCATGGTGGTACAGGAGTGCCCCACCAGACCTGCTGAGGCAGCGAAACCGTGCCTTCAATAGGCCAAAAGCCTGCTCAATCACCGCACGGGTACGTGTATGTGCACGGTTGGAGTCCTCCTCGTGCTGGTTCTGTGGGTTCCGGACTGGTGTAAGTAGCCACCTCTTCAGGGGATAGCCTGCATCACCTGTATGTGGGCGAGAATGTATGTGTCAGTCATGACGTCTATTTCAAAACATGACGTGCCACCATGGCTTGCATCCAACTGTTACTTCGGACCTCTTTTGAATGCACTAATTGATTCACACTATGCGACCAGTATATGCTCATGGCTCCTATGGAATGTGGTGCATGCCATCAACCAATGTATGCAGGGGGGTCAAGTGCCTTGTGAGTGTCCATCCACTGTGTTTGTTCATACCGTTTGTTTTGGTTGCCTGGCACGTGTCCTGTGAGGTCAACGCTCACATCATTGCAACATTGCTGTCAGCATCATCATGACCCCAGTGAGCAATACTGATGTTGATAGGGACATTTTGTGGGCCTTGCTGTCTGTGTGATGGTGTGTTGATGTTTCTGTCCGTCATGTGCCTCATTCGTGCGCAGTTATGGGGACAGGCCTTTCAGTGGATGGTGTCTTGTGACGTGCATGTAGGTGCATTTCGTTGAGGTCAATGTGGTGTGAATTGGTACAATGCACTTACAGATGGTTGTGTCAATGTTGGGGCACACCTTCATTCACGTGGTGGGGCTGCATACATCGGGCATTAGGTTTAGTGGTGTCAGCTGAGGTTTGTGCTGCTTTAGGGTATGATCTGGCTCCGTTGTCTCTGCTACTCACAGCCAGGTGGGGTATTCAGTAGGGGTGGGATGGCGGTTGGTGTTTCTATCATGCTGTTTGTGTATCATGTATACGATGGTGTTGATGGTGTCCCGGTCCAAACGGTACAGGGTGTGGATCTGCTCAGCGGTGAGGTTGAATGGACTGGCTCTGATGCGTGGGATTGTGGGCTGCCTGCGTGGTGCCATTGGCTGTGCTGGTGGGGCTTGCTGGCCCTGCCTTGCCCTCCTTCTCCTCCTGCGTCTCCTCTGTGCAGCCTATTGTTGTTGTTGTTGTAGTTGAAGTTGTAGCACTTGCATTGCTATCAGGTCCTCCAGCCCCAACATTGCTAATCCTATTGGAATCATTGTGGAGTGTGACTGGGTCTGGGAAGGGGTTGGGTGTGCTCTTTTTGTAATTCCTGACTCTGTATTGCCTCCACCTGTGCTGATTCTGTGCGCCTGTGGCAGCTGGATTCACTGCACAAGGCCCTTTACGGTTGGTTCGCGATGGCGTAATTAGCACCATGGCGGTAAGGTACTTAACGGGCTGGGTGATGGCGTTAGGTGCATGTCCGCTTGGGTCGGCATTCGCGTACCTTTACGCCATGGCGCTAAGTACGGTGTGGGAGGTCGCGTGCGCGCGCCATTGGCGCAGTTAGCGGCAGCGTTAACTACGATGCCGCTAATGGCATCGTAGTTAATGGTCACGGGTCATGATCGGACCTAGCGGAAAACGATGGCGGTAACCATTTACCGCCATCGTTTTTCACTTAGCGCCAGGGTCATAATGAGGGCCTTAGACTTGGCTGGTGGCAGTGGTATCTACCCTAACATTTCTACCGCGATTATATTAGATAAACGTGGTACTGTTCTTGGCTATTACATTAGCCTCAAACATAAACCCGCTTGACCAAATCGTCTTTCTTTTGGCTCCGGTTGGGTTTATTCGCCATTTCTTTTTGTTAAAGTCCTTCTTGTGTTTTACTTTGCGCAGCAAACTAGGTTCGCCTTCTTTGTTCACCGTCTTTTGGCGGGCTTCTGCAGAGAAGCCCTTCTCAAGGCGCCTGGGTGTCTAGGTGGGCTGAATATGAGGGAGGGGTGTAGTTACCCCCTGCACAGGGTATCCTAGGAAACCCAAGTCGCACTTTGCCATGATTGGCTGAGGTGGTTGTCTCGGCTGGACAATCCCCCTGCTGCGTGATTGACAGCCAGGCTGTGTGAATGGGGGTTTTGCGCATAAAAGGAAGGTCTCTTGGGCTAGAAGTCAGAGTCGCCTCTGGAACTACAAGGAACCGAAGAGAAGCGGAGAGAACGACAGCTGCTGCAACTACCCCGCCCTGGTGAAGCCCTGCTGCAGTCCTGAGCTATCTACCCTTCGACGACTAAGAGGAGATCCAGTCCGGAGTCTTCTTCCCTTGAGCCTGGTGGGGATAACCAGCTCATCTTCTTCAGTCAGAGATCTCCGCCGTGGTCAAAATCGCTGCACACTGCTGTAGTGGTCCAGATAGCCACCTGCCGAGCCTCTCCTGTTGTTAAGGAGCGGACCTTTTATTCGTTGTCGCTGCTGCCGGCTTCATCCCTGTGTGGTGCAGACCCCCTTCAGACATCATCCTTCACAACGAAGCTCCAGGAATCGTGGGTCTGCGGGAAACCAACAGGAACAACTGCCAGGGCACCAGCTGCATCATTGGAATAAGGTACTGTGCTCTACTTGAGGAAACTGGGTGAACCCCCTTTTCTTCATCCTCAAGGCTCGTCCTTGTCTTCCCTCCTTCTTATAACTTTTACTTCCGAACATTGATAATATCGAAGTACTTTTGGGCTACGCTGAATCGTGAACTGTCTAACGGTGTGATCTTCGATAACAGGTCTCCGGTGTCACTTAACCCTGGCTCCGACCCTTTGACTTTTGAACTCCTGTTTCTCGATAGTGTCTGCCTAACCTAAATATTGCCTGTGATTTTTGCCTCCAACTCCCTCTGGGTATCTGAGGTGCTAAGTGTGTTTTTGCCCCGGTAGCATTTCATGTCACGGATACGCGTTTATTGAGTAGACCGAACTGTCAAAAAGTGATCGCAACCCTATCAGCGTTATCGTGTTTTGTTCATAACAACGGTTCATTCAAACACAGGGTACTTACCTTGAGACATACTGTACAAAGTGAATTGGTTAGTTGTAGTATATTTAACGTGTGGTTTTGTTTAAAGTTTAATAGAAGTGTTGTGTTTATAAATGATGGTTTAAAAATAAATGTATTTATATTTTTTACCTGAAACCTTGAGTCAGTGTTTGCTTAAGCTACAGTAATTGTGGTCCCTTTGTGTAATCTCTGCTACTGCTCATATACTCTTGAGATAAGCCTGGCTGCTCTGCTACTGCTACCACTATAACTTAGTAGTACGGGCTTGTACCAAAGGTAAAACTTGTATTGCCACCTGTAGTCTTAATTGTGTGTAGTGGTCCCTAAGGCCACTGCACAGGATTCTACCTAACAGTCGACACATTGTTTTTCGGACCCTAGTATGAGATATGTCTGTCCTTGACATTCTGACCTGATCACAAACAGGGCCTTCATGAGGACATAAGATTTCTTGTAGTAGGTGTGGTTTTTTTTATCAGTTTCCAAAAAAAACATTTTCCTTGTGTAGAGAAGTGTGAAAGACATAGAAAACACCAAATTACCTATTAAAAAAAATTCTGGTGTACTTGTTTCAAATCCAAGAACAAATGATGAATCATGGCTCAACACTGACCTCTTTATTATTCCCACATGCTCAGGGTGATTTTCTTCGTTTTCTTTCGGTGCATACAATCCCTTCCAGCCCCAATGTCTTGCTCCTTAAAAACATCTAATTCCCAGAACCAGATGTTATTCTGTTGTTCTAATAGCCCCTACCTAGACATACTGTAGGTTAGAGGTGATAGTTACCTTCTTTTTTTTTAAATCTCCAAACAAATCAGGATATATATATATATATATATATAGAAAAGGGAGTAATTTTCCTCCTGTTTATTTTCTTATTTCTTTACTAGCGCCAGCACACTGTTAAAAACAGAAGTATGCCATATGTTCATTTTGGTCCTGCAATTATACCTAGATGGTTTCATTAATATGCACCTGTCAAACAACACTACTATCAATCCCCATCAATCAGTTAAAACCCTGACACTAGGTAAAGAGCCTCCACTGTTTATTAATTGAACACCTGAGCTCCTTTGTGATTGCTTTTAAAGGACAACTCAGATTTATAAGGCTAGTGTACTGACACTAGGTGCAGAGCTAGGTACACCTTTAGGGGGGTAATTATGTACTGTCTTGCAGTGCCATACAGAGTCTTGTGACTATGCATCTTTCTGCTCCCATCGTTAAGACATGTGAAGAGCTGGGATTATAGGGGGTTCCTCTGGTAAATAATTCCACTTTTTAGCTAGGATCTTTGTCAGTCGGGCAAAGTTTAAGACTTGTCCTTCTGGCATGAGGAATGTCTGCCTCCAGTCTGCAAAGGACATTAGGCACCCTCCCTCGAATAGATCCCTTAGTGTGGTGATATTGGCACTTGCGCTTCTGCCCGATCATATGTCGCCCATTATTTTTGCAATTTCAGGGTCTTCTCTTGGTGGTATGTTGGGGCTGCATCCTCCACTAGTTTCAGTTTTATATATGCTCGCCTCCAAACCTGCTGGACCACCGCCGTTATGCTTGTATTTGGAGGTCCCCCTGTATTCCTCCATAGCAATTCCAGACCCAGTAAGATTGTGTCCGTCCTCCCACCTGCATGACCCACTTGGCTGCGTGCTGAAGCTGGGTGGCTAGAAAATATCATTCAAAATCTGTGAGAGAGAGCCCGCCCTCCTGACGTCTTCTGCATAGTGTGTTTAGGGACACCCGGCTTCTGCCCCCAGCCCTTACGAACTCTGAGACTACGCATTCTAATTTTTGGAAGAAGGGGAGTCTTGCCCAATATGGTATGTTTGTAAATTAGTATAAGAATCTGGGTAAAATGATCCTTTTACAGACCTCTTATTTCCCCATGAGCAAGAGGGGTAACTTTCTCCATAATGCAATCTTGCCCTCTATGTCCATGATTGCCCTGCCCACATTATACTGGAAGGTGTCTGCAATGTTGTGGTGCGCTCCCGAAGAGAGAGTTGAGAGCATAGCACAGAGGGTACACTTGTTCCAGAATCACGCCACCTTACCGGAGGCTTACTTCCTCTGCCTCTTAGCTCTCAAGGCCACCTGTATTTCTGAGTGCCAGAGGCCCGGATGTGCATGAGATCCCTAAAATGGATCCTAACAGGTCAGTGGTCACAATACCTCAGAGCGCTCACAGATCCAATCAAGGTGTCCAGCCAAGTGATCCACGACCTCAGCTGGTGGACCAACAGTACCAATCTCATGGCGGGGGAACCCTTCTGGTCTCCTTGGCCCCAGGCCCGAGTGGTCACCGATGCATCTCTGAAGAGTTGTGGCACTCACTGCGAGGATTGCAGGCGAGTGCCTTTGGTCAGCGACGGAAGCCAGGGTGCAAATCAACAGAGTTGCGAGCCATCCGGCTAGACCTGAGGGTTTTCGCCCGTCTCTCAATGGGTAGCATGTCCTGATTCTGACGGACAACACCGTAGCCATGCACTACCTGAAAAAGCAAGGTGGCGTGCGCTCCATTCCCCTCTGTAGAGGGGGGATGCAGCATCACCTGTGTGGAGGGTCCTTGGGGAGTGGAGGAAAGGTGCCTTCATGGTATCCCCCTTTCCTGTGTCAAAACATATCCCAGCCCTTCGTAGGTTATTACCCATCTACCCCACTGTCACACACAGAATTCACCCAAAATACTGAGAAAAAAAATCTGAATGTGTTTTTGTGCGCATTCGGCATTAACAAAAAGAATGGAATGCCATAATGCCGAACAGGGGGAGCAGGGGTTTGAAAAATTGAAAAAAGCACCCTGCGGCGCCAGCTGCGACCCACGTTAGTGGGAGGGAACTGACGCAGCATGGGTACAGGAGAGTCAACGGCACACTTCTGTGTATGCCGCTGAAAAAGATAAGTGGGGTGTAGGGGGATGCAGAATGGCGTAAAGTGATCTATGTGATCACTGTGCACCGGGATTTTGCGATTTGATATTTTCGGATTCGCAGTGATCATGTAGATCCATCAGACACTCTCACTGTATCCCATTCAGGTCCCTTTAAGACTGGGACGAGGAAGAGGCGACTAGGAGTAATGCACACTTCTATCTGTACACACCACTCTAGTAATGGGACGAGATAGAGGACTGTAGGACATCACTCTAAAGGTCAGCAATGTCCCATTGACAGAGTTAATTGTAGTCAGGCAAATGGCTTGCACCTGCAGTCACTTGAGAGGCTACTGCTGCAGGAAAGCGGGAAGGACACCGAGGCTGGAGAGAGCCGCGAGTGAGTCAAGAGCCCTGCAGAGCCCTGAGCCGCCTTTTGTCACTCTTGCAGCTGGGGGACACAGAAATCTCCACTATGCTGCAGGAGGCAGCAAGACTGTTCGGAAGAGGCAAGCACAGCTCGCCTGTGCTCCCAATAAAAGAGGGGAGCGCACGAAAGCAGAAGAGGAAAGCTCAAGCACCCACAGGAGCTGCCGAACACACCGTTCAGACACTCCATAGATGACATGCCTTGGTGGATTCTCGATACCATTCCTAAAAACTCATGTACGGGCTGTAACGTGTCAATACATGCAGCCAGATGGATACACCGCCTGGATACTTTAGAAAATGGCGTTAATGAGGCCCTGCCCCAGTACTAATAATTTGGCCAGCTGACTCCAAATATCAGTCTCAGGCCTTGTTGGCCCCCTGACTTTAGGGTCCAGTTGGTCTTCTCGTGTTCCCGACTTGGTGCCCTGTCCCAGGTCCTAATATCTTGCAATGTGGTGACACATAACTCCCCCCGGGTTGGTAGGAAGCCATCACACTGACAAGGTATCAGTCTACTTTCTCCCTCCCCTTGGTCTCTTCACTGCCTGTTGCCTCCTTCCCCGCCCCCGCCTAAAGATCCCATCTGATCCATTCAGGGGCTTCATACAATGATCTACATCTGTTGTGGTATGTATCATTATCACAGCATATGGGCATAACAATTTGCCTTTTTCTTCCTCCCTTTTCACATTTGCCTTCACGCACAGGTCACACCTCTCCTTGCATCAGTGTACGCCCTCTTGGAAAAAGGGGAAAAGGGTCCGGTCCTAATAGTGACCTAGTGGCGGATTCGTCTAGTCCTTTGTCCAGTTTTCTTCCGTGCCTCGTTGCACGTGACCTTTTCTAGCCGTCTCATGTGATTTACCGTACGACCTTAGTATACGCATCAGTCAGGTGACCAAAGTGCCGACTTAGCTACTTCCAGCAGCGTCCTGCAGTCTGCCAGGTAGGAATTCCCCTCCTCGCCTTGCCCCGCAGTGGTTAATATTCCCCCCCCACGATAGTGGGAGTCTGGGCACATGCCCTGGGCCTCTAGCAGGCTGCTTGGGTACATATTGGTGCGCAATTCTAATTTTTCATGTTATTGTTGCTTTTTCTCTAGTGACCAGCCATGTAGCCCGCACCACTGGAGCAGTCGGGCTTGTTTCCCCGATAACTGAGGCTTCGCAACGCGGTCCTCTCCCTCCTCCTTTCGGAGCTTGCCCGCTTGCCTCCACGCCCATCGAGTAAATTACCTTGGGTAAGCCTGTAATTCTGTATTCTCAGTCAACGTACACACTCTGTTGATTTTCTGAGCCCCCCCCCCCCAACCTCCATATGTCCGCCAACCACGGAAGGGCATAACTTTGTATTTTGTATCAACATATACTATACCTTGATATCCTGGGGCACTCCCCCTTACATATGCAAGCCAGCCACAGAGGGGCATTTATGCTATGGTCTAGCCCCTCACCTCTGGGATGGTGCACTTTAGTTTTTCTGGTTACTGCCTGCCGTTGTTTATGTAGACCTTAGCCAGCACTTATACTTAGTATCGGCAAGCAGGTTTTGACCCTAGAGCCCAGCTACACTCTGTAGGTGGCCGACACCGATTCCTCTTTCCATTCGTGCCCCGGCACTATTTTAATTTACATTTTTTGTAGACTTTCTCTTTGCTATTTGCCCTTTCCTTACATGTGTGTTTATTTCTCCATTTGGTCCCCTACAAGTGCCCGGTGTAGCATCATCCTACAGACGTTGACCAGCACTAGGTCAGCCAACACTTTGGTATTCCTTGCCTATTGTTACTCCATTTGGTGGGGTCTCCATTTTCTACGTTGCACAGTAAGTGAACTTTGCTATGGTTGATACTGCGGGCACAGGCAGGGGGCAGGAGTGGGAGGTGAGGTCTGCACTTTATCTACACGAGATGCAGTAGGGTTGTAACGGTGGACAATTATTTTCTATGGTCCTTCCATGTAAATGATGGCACAAATAGTGGGTGGTGCACATTGCATTTTTTAACTGTTTATAGAACCTTCCTATATTATAAGACTGCTTATGTTGGTTTTTAACTTGCTCTAAATGTTGGCTTTTCCACATCCACAGCCCTCCAACCTTCCCTTGGGGTCCTGAAGAAGGCGGCTATTCTATTCCTCTGCCGAAACGTCCATTTTGAACTGCAGATACACAGGACTTGGGCAACTCTATTATTGGGACGTAGAGCTGGGATGTGTCTATGGGCTAGATAACAACTTAACTTCTTACGGCCTTCCAAGCCTTGCAGCCTCATCACGAGTTGGGCGGTAACCCTTAAATCCGTCGGTAACGTTATTAGCGCTGCCAATACCGCTCCGCCGGATCACGAGTACAAATGCCGCAGGCGCTATTACAGCCAGCACAAGTACAGCCGGCTCTAATAGCGCCGGCACCCATTCGCGCCATTACAGAGCCATCACGAGTCCGGCATAGGCGCTATTAGCGCCAGGAAACCAGCAGAAAATCAGCTGAACATAGGAGACAGCAAAAAGTGCCCAGGTGAAACCAATGCAAATCAGAGGCATACAAAGGACCCACCCATGCACAACACACCCTCCCCAACACTAGAACACCAGCAAGAGCAGGGAGGAGACAGCAAAAAGTGCCCAGGTGAAACCAATGAAAATCAGAGGTCCACAAAGGACCCACCCATGCACAACACACCCTCCCCAACACTAAAACACCAGCAGGAGCAGGGAGTAGACAGCAAAAAGTGCCCAGGTGAAACCAATGCAAATCAGAGGCCCACAAAGGACCCACCCATGCACAACACACACCTCCAAACACCATGCTGCCATTTGGAGCCGGGAACCTAGATTTGGACATCTACCTGCTGTGCCTGGAGCTACAGAGGCCAGCCAACCAGGCCAGGGTCCTGGGAGCACTGGGGTTGGTGGGGATGAGGAGAAGGAGGAGGAGAGCAGCACCAGCAAGGCGACCAGCCATCCCCAGGGTCAGGCCAACACCCTGGGCCCTGACCGATGGGCAGTTGGTGACTGGGTATAAGCTGGACAGGGCAACCATCACCAGTTGCTGGACACAATCCATGCTGACATAGGGAGCCGTATAGCTATCAGCACTGCATTGCCCCCACTGGTGAAGCTTGTGTCCGTGCTACAATACCTCGGGACTGGCAGCTACCAACACACCGTTGCCATGATGCATGGCATGGCCCAGTCCACCTTCAGTGCAGTGCTGGGACAGGTGCTGGATGCACTGCTGCTCCATGTCAATGAGCACATTGCATTGCCAGCCATACAGGTGAACCAGCTGAAGGGCCAGTTCCATGCCATTGCCCAAGTTCTAAATGGCATAGCAGCCCTGGACTGCACACATGTAGCACTAGTACCACCCCGGGCACAGAAACCGTAAGAATTTCCATTCCATATATGTGCAGATGACATGGAGCCCTGACCTAACCTTCAGCCACTGCTGCGCCCGCTATCCAGGATCCACCCACAACTCCATGGTCCTGCGCAATAGTACCCTGCCAGCGTACATGGAAAGGCACTGAGGCCAAAACAAATAGATGCTTGGTGAGTACAAATGTAGTCCGTAATGCATGTTAAATGACATCTGATGGGGATGGACATACACAGTGAAACCCCTGCATGCCAGCAGGAGACATAGGCAGCACCAGCAGTGCAACATTCCCATGCATGTACCTCGCACAAGAACCCTTGGACATGTGCAACACATCAGAACACACCCAGTCTGAATGGCAAATACATGTGGGAACACAGTCACATATGGAAGCCCAACTACCACAAAGCCTCTTGTGTGTGTCGCAGTGTTGCTTCTCACCCTGACACAGCAGAGACCTCCCACCCTGGCCACTCAACAGTCATGCCAATGGTGCCCAAAAGTAGGCATATCCACAATAGCATTACACACCAGTAGTTTGATTCACGACAATGTACATCCCTGAAACACTGACCCCTGAATGGCCAATCACATGCCTGGAGAACTGTACATAATTGTGCCAATCAGCAAACGCAACAGCAGCCAAAGGGAATGCCAATGACATATGGGCTAACAACATGTTGCATGCACAAGCCGATACAAGGTTCCCCTCATCCAGTGACAAGGGACAGAGTACTGTAACATTAAGACACAGGGGTGGTGCTAGTAGTAAGTAGTCCATTGATTCAATGCTGCCCCTAGCACAGCACACACCACAATGTAAGTGACCATATGATAACTAGTGCACATGTAGTACACGAGTGTGATACACATAAGCACTCACATATACATTGATACACAGCTGCATGGCAACCTCAGACCATGCATGTCCCGGAAGGCGAAGGGTGTGTGCCAACATTGCAATGAGAAGCAGGACCTCTTCAACACAAACTTGATTCTGCTGCCAATGTCACTTATGACTGAGCCTTGTGCACCCACTGAACCAACCATGTCCTTATACCTGCATTCACTCCCCTGCAGGTGATTCTGGATATCCCCAGTACACATGGCTCATTCCACACACTCCAGCTAAGCGGGCATACAACGTTACCCATAGACGTACACGCATCTGCGTGGAGAGGGAATCTGGACTGCTGAAGGCACGCTTCCAGTGTCTAGACCGTACGGGAGGGGCGTTGATGTATGCACCTGAAAAAAGTTGGCAAATTGTACTTACATGTGCCATGCTGCATAACATTTGCTGTCGCAGGAATGTGCCACTAACCCCCCCCACCCCATGCTGATGTGTAGCCACCTGGGGATGGGAGTGAAGATGATGATGTGCCAGAAGCTGGGGCACGTGTACACAGGGATGGGGTGAGGGAGGGAGGTTGGCCAGACAGGGCTTGATTGAGAATTATTTTTGATACGGTTGATGGGTACATTTGACACATATCACTTGAACATTAAAGAGCACTTTATCACAATCATGACTGTCCATGCTTTGTATGATTTTGTAACGTGATTTATTATATATTTTCCACAATCCCCCCTGCCCCAGTGAACACCCAAGCACACAATCCCCCCTCATCCCCTGAGAACTCCCCAGCACCTAATTCCCCCTCCCTCAGTGAACTCCCCAGCACACAATCCCCCCTCATCCCCTGAGAACTCCCCAGTACACAATTCCCCCTCACCGCCTGAGAACTCCCCAAAACAGTGCAGGTAGGTGCATGTGTCCGAGGCCCGCCACTACTGTGCCATGTCCATCAACGATGGTCACGGGCGCTTCCCAAGTCCGGGATCCCCTGGTGAGCGGCGTCTAATATTGCGCATGGAACGGCGCTGTTAGGCAGAAACCTGTGCAGTTCCCTCTGGGACCACTGCAAAAGATTTAGGACTACAGGTGTTTGGCAGTAAACCCACTTGGTAGCAGTCTGTACCACACAGATTCACTTGGTAGCTGTGGCTGAGCAGTCAGACTTCCCTCAAGAAGAGTTAGGCAGTATACAGAGTATTCACAATAGGTCAAAAGAACACAATAGAACAAGTAAACACTGACCAGGGCTTGGTGTAAAAGAGATATCATTATTTATTTAAAACCACATCTAGAAAAACACACAGGCACTAATAGTAGCAATCCAAAAACACGGTCACTAAAAGATATACACTCCCTTCAAAGAATATTAGACAAGTCTTAAGTAAAGCCCCACTTATTTTCAGACAGCGACGAGTGCTTAACGTAGATGGCACTCTCATAATTCGTTTAAAAAAAAGGGAGAGAAAAGCAGAGAATAAATTGGAACAGATCCCAACACTTTTTCACGAACACAACAAGAGAGGAAGGCAAGTAATACTGTGAGTTTAGAGTCAGTAGGCCGGATCCACTTTAAGAGGATCAAACGAATTGTGTCCAAGGTCACACAGTCGCAGTGCACAAGAGTCTTGTAAAGGTTCAAAAAGGAGTTGGACCAAAGAAAGAGACCAGTTAGAAGGTCAAGGCGGCCAGCCCACTACAGAAGGTTAAGGGGTTATTATTACCTTGTAGCAATCTTTCGAAAGGGAGGCCTGGCGGACATGGTACCTTAAAGTGGTGTGAATACTCCAGCGGGGGCAGTTGTTCCTGGCAGCGGATCCAAGTCGGTGCTTCGTCTGGGGGAAGAGAGGATCTCGTCGAGGAGGAAGACAGGAGTCGGTTGCACTGCCAGGGAAGAAACCAGCCGCGGAGTTTCTCAGGTGAAAGGAGCGGTCCTTTAGTTCGCGGTCCAGTGGTAAGTGGCTATCCGGTTGCCGGGGTGCTTGACACGGGCAATTCGACAACTTAGCCGGTCGGGGGTGCGAAGAGAAGAAGGTGAAACTGGTTGTGCCCACCAGTCAGGGGAAGAAGCCTCTCCAGCCGGGAGATCTTCTCTGTCGTCAGGAAGTGGTGAGTCGGTTCCGCAGGGCTCCACAGGTGGTGTCGTCGTGGTAGGTCGGCTCAGCTTCTCCCTCGTCGGATTCTCAGGTCCTGTGGCGACTTCTAAAGTTCCAGTCCCCAAAGCCCTGCTTTTATGCAGCACACCCCCATTCACTCAGCCTAGCTGTCATTCAAACATGCTAAGTGGTGAGCCGGCCGGCTCACCACTTGGGCCAATCACACAAGAGTGCGACTTGAGTTACCAAGGTAACTCATTCCAGGGTGCCTAAACCCCCTCCCACACCCCCTGTGGTACCCAGACAGAGTGGCACCACTTTTGGAGGCTTCTGTGGAGAAGCCCGCCAAAATGTGGAACAAAGGGCTCGACTTGGGTTGGAGTCACAGAAGAGAACACAAACGCCATTTTAGAATCGAGTCCTGGCAAAAAATACCAACTGGCGAATTAATATTAAATAAATAAACCGGCGGTACGTTTGAGGGTATGAGAATTAAATAATTAAAGTTGGTAGCCTCGAACAATGGAAAAATCCCATAGGAATATATTTGCGGTGGAATATAAAAAGTAGTATCCACTGCCACCAGCCAAAACTCGATCAGGGGGGACGGAGACGTGCCCCCTCGACTAACAGACCCAGGGGCAATCGTATTGCCCCGACCAGTACGTCCACAATATGATGGTTTGTACTGGTTTCTGTTCATAATTTGGGACTAGTAAAGCCAATGGCGACTTTACATGCCCTGGGAGACAGTAGTCAGTCCCAGGGTATGGAGTCTATGGTGGGGTGTCACTATGACACCCCTGTGTTACTGCACGGAGGGTGCTGTGTAACACACATAGTAAAAACACATGAGACCCTATGGAGTAAAGGACCCCATAGCCCATAAAACACATTAATAGTCAAAGGAACACCATAAAACATGTCCAAGAGTGGGAGAAAAAGAGTCTCACTCTTGGCAGGAGAAAAAAACAAACTCCAGAAATCCAGCAAAGCTGCTGGGGGACTCACTAGGTTAGGAAATTCAGCCTAAAGAGAGAATTCTCCCTAACAGGCGCCGAGGTGAAGGCTTCAGGGATCCCTCTGTGGGCGTAGTTGAGGTTGATGGAATTGCTCAGGTAACATGCAGCTGCTGGTGGCGCAGATTGTTCGACTCCCTCACCTGCTCTGCATGCGCAGATAGGCCCTGGTACGACTCCTGTACCCTCTGCCCGAAACCTGTCAGGGCCGCTGTGCATCCCTCCAACACTTTACGGGTCCGTGCATTGTCACGGGCCATTCTCTTAGATGCGTTCCGTATGGCACGTCTGATGGCCTCGATGTGGGTGCTGTGCACTGTAGACATGGCCTCAATTCGCATCTGTCTGGCCACAATTACCCAGACGCCCCATCACTGCATCTCCCGTGATGAGTGGTACTTCGTTTGGGCTATATGGGGACCTGTTGCCACCTTGGGTGAGGTGCTGAGGTTGGAGGGTCTATCCTCAGGGGTACCATAGGACGGTGTATCCACGTCTGGTTCAGGTGTGCAGACATGACGCACATGTGGAGTGTGTGCATCCTTTTCCGCTGGCTCCGGGCTTCCCTGGGGTGTGCCTATTTCATGTGTGACACTGAGGCTTGGGGAGGTCAACAGTGCAGTGTCACGTGCAGCTGTTAATGTGTGTTCCACATCAGGCTCTGACCCACTGGTGGCTCCCTCAACATCCAGGGTTTCCATGGTGGCTCGTGGTGTATGAGGCGCTGGCCCCCTGTGGCCTTGTGGACGCTGCACCCATGGGCTACGGTGGGGTGATGTTGGATGCGTCCGGCGCTGTGTTGTTACTGCCCAGCCCCTTTGCGGGGTGGTGGTGCTGGTAGAGGCGCACCGGGTCTGGCGATCAGATGTTTGTGCCTCCTCACCATCGGCCTGTGATGGGCGCTGTGTGCCTGTGGGGTGCATAGGGTGTTGTATGAGTTGAGGGCAGCTTAGATTTGTACCATGCATATCATGCCTTGCAGTGGGATTGGACACAGTATCAATCATGCTTCACCATTGCATTTTGTTGACTCCCCATGTTGTGATTGGTGCAACGTGTTACTGGGGAGGGACACTGCTTGGACATGTTGGCGTGACATCTTCAGATGTCTGCTGGGGATGCACGGCGACCATATTGCCGGGAGGCATTCATGCACACTCACACATCACGTGGCTGTGCCATGGCCATAGATGTCTATCCCCTGGGCCTTGTGTTCATGCAGTGTACGTACTCAGGGGAATAGGGGGCGCTATGGTATGGTGGTACGAGGGGTCGGTCATGGGTGGCTGCGGTGCCTCACGCACATTGCATGCACATACATTCTCTCAGGGTCTGGTAGTGTGGCACTTACAGGTTTGTGCAATTTAAGCGGGGTCTCTGTAACGCTCACCTGATTCCCGCAGAGGCGCCGGTCTTAACTGGGTGAATGCCGTATCTTCAAAGGTGATGTGTAACACACGGTTGGCTCTTTGGGCTGGACCTCTGTGCACTGTATGTCTGACTCGAAGAGTAAGATGTCTGCAGATAGAAAATATGGGATTAATGAACTGGGGTTATTGGGTGCCTCTATCCTCTTCCCTTTCTCTTCTCCTGTAGAACCCCAAAGGTTAACACCCTCACCTTAGGTAAGTGAACGCCGAGCTCTCCATCTGCCTCGGGGCAGGGTGCCGTAACCAGTTTCTTCACTGGATAAGGGTGCAGGCCTCTTGACCTCAGAGGACTGCTGCCCGTCGTTAACTGCACGAACGGTAAGTTCTGGGCACTTCAAATGTCTTAAAAGTCTTTTGTAATGATATCTCTTGTTTTGCAGGGTTCCGGCGATGGCGGATGGCGGGCTGATGAGAGTTGAGGATCGAACCCGCGTGAGGAATAGAAGCGCCTGGAAGCACGTAAGTAAGCGCTTGTAGCCTGCTTCACGATGCGCACTAACTGTCCCTTTTATCTTGCAGGTACAAGTTCGGAGCTTTAGAGAAGCTGAAGGGTGCTGGAATACCCACTGGATTCGGCGTGGGAAGGAGTAATGGCACGTGAGTAATAAAGTTGCCCAATGTCTTTAAACGCACCTTCTTTTGTCTTTCAGATGCGGGATGCAGCGCCGAAGGCCACCGGAGCGTGCGAAGAGCTGGTAAGTTTTTGTCTTTCAGATGCCGGAATGCAGTGCGAAGACCTCCGGAGCATGCGAAGAGTAGGTAAGCCTTTGTCTTTCAGATGCCGGAATGCAGCGCGAGGCGTTGGTGACAGCCGATGGACCAGGTAAGAGATGCGCTGCCACTGAAGACCGTAGTGCTAACCTGTTCTTTCTTTGTCTTTACAGGTGCTGCTGAAGACTGGATTCCAGGATGGTAAGCCTTTGTTCCCTTAGGCCCAGGATCAGAAGCAGAAGACACGATGAGCGTTCTGCTGCAGAGAATGCAGAATAACGCAAAGCAAGATTCATCCATCGGGTGTGGTTTAAATGGCCTCCTGTAGTGCTTAGGTGTCTCCTTCCACAGCCACGCCTAGGTAAGAAAAGAGTTCCTGCTTTCCAGAAGAGTTCCAGTGTTCTGAACCTAGGGAGTGGCTCCTGCCCCACCCAACAGGAAAAGTAGTCCCAAACAGAAGAGGATCAGGGGTTCAACTGGCAGGTAAGTAAGCAGCATGGTCTGCTGCAGGTAAGTCCACCCAAGCATTATGAGCCCGGCGCTTCCAGCGCTGGGACTGGGCATCTTTATGAGCCTGGTGCCACTGGCGCCAGGACAGGGTCCAAAAGGTCCCAATTGGGACGGGCTGGCACTCGGAACCGGGGTTATGGGTCTGCTTCCAAGGGAGTCGGGCAAGTCCTGATCTTTTGGAAGCAGAGATCATGACAGCACCCCCCCTCAAGGCCCCTCCCAAACCAGGCTTCTCCGGGGGTTTGGGCTTGTTAGGAAATGTTCGATGAAATCTTTTGATTAGACGAGGCGCGTGGACATATTCTGCAGGTTCCCAGGATCTTTCTTGGGGACCGTAGCCTTTCCAGTCAATCAGGTAAAATAGTTTAGATTTGGAGATCTTGGAATCCAGGATGCTTTTGACTTCAAACTCGAGTTCTCCATCAACTAGAATAGGTTTTGGAGATGTAGTTAGTCGGGTTTGAGGTTGCACGGGTTTTAATAGAGAGACGTGGAAGACCGGATTTATCTTCATGTGAGGGGGCAAGTCCAACTTGACCGCTACTGGATTTACCATGGTAGTGATGGAATAGGGACTAAGGTATCTTGGGTTGAATGTGCGTGGTCCTTTTAGAGGTAGATATTTGGTGGATAACCAGACTTGATCTCCTACTTGATATTGGGGGGCTTCCTTCCGATGTTGGTCTGCTCCTTTCTTGTATTGTTCTTTGGCCCTTTGAAGGTGAGAAACGGCTTCCTTAAAAGCTTGGGTGATTGTAGAATGCAGGTGGTCTACTGCTGGTGTTCCAAGATCTTGGAGTGGCTCCAACTCCGAGGTTCGAGGGTGACTACCGTATAAAAGAAAAAACGGGGTCTTCCCAGTTCCCGAGTGGACAGAGTTATTGTAGGCATGTTCGGCTATCCAAAGGATATCTTTACAAGTTTTTTCAGTTTGTTGTAGCATGCAGCGCAAATACTGTTCCATAGTTTGATTGGTCCTCTCGGTTTGTCCGTCGGTTTGAGGGTGGTGGCTGGTCGAAAGTCTCACATCAATTTGAGCCGACCGACAGCAACTTCGCCAAAAATGAGAAATAAATTGACTACCTCGATCCGAAATTAGAACTAAAGGAAAACCGTGCAGTTGGACGATGTTTTCGAGAAATTCTCGGGCCAGAGTTGCTGGTGTTGGTAAGCCTTTGAGTGGAATGAAATGCGCCATCTTGGAGAATAGGTCCACGATTACTAGGATCGTATTGTATCCGGAGCATGGAGGTAGATCGGTGATGAAGTCCATAGAAAGCGTATGCCAAGGGCGAGGCGGGATGTCAATAGGGCGTAAGAGGCCGGCTGGTTTTTCCTTTTGACTCTTGTTTTGGGCGCATACTCCACAGGAGATTATAAAGTCTCTGATATCTTTTTTCCAAGACGGCCACCAGAAGTAGCGCTTGATCTTTTCCGAGGTCTTGGTCATACCGGGATGTCCTTCCATTAAAGAATCGTGATAACAAGATATTACCTTTTTCTGTAAATCTGTGCTGGGCAGGTATAACCGTTCTTGGAAATATAATAGGTTATCCTTCACCGTAAAGTCCTTTCCCTGCAGATGCCAATTCTGTATGTCTGCTGGAGTTACCAGTAGCCTGGCTTTATCCTTAACTTCCTCTATGGATTGAGTGGCGATTACACCTAGAATTCTTTGTTCGGGAATGATAGGTACAGGTTTAGGATTGATCAAATGTTCTTCCACTCCCATCCGAGAAAGGGCATCAGCTTTACCGTTTTTTGTACCAGGTCGAAAGGTAATTATGAAGTCAAACTCGGCAAAGAATAGTGCCCAACGGAGTTGCCTAGAGGATTGAGCTTTTGCGGTTTTCAAATATTGCAGGTTTCGGTGATCTGTAATCACAGTAACGGTGTGTCGGGCCCCCAGAAGATAATGCCGCCAGGCCTTAAAGGCGGACTTGATAGCTAGAAGTTCCTTATCAGTAATAGTGTAATTGATTTCAGGAGGCGAGAATTTGCGGGACCAAAATGCCACGAGATGCAACTGATTGGTTACTGGGTCCTTTTGTGATAGAACTGCCCCCATGGCAAGGCTCGAAGCATCAGTTTCAACGATGTAGGGGAGTTCTGGGCGAGGATGTTTTAAGATCGGTGCAGAGATAAATCTAGTCTTCAAATTCTGGAAAGCTTGTTCCGCCTCGGTAGACCATGCAAAACGTTTGTTTTTCTTTAACAAGGCGGTGATGGGCTGGACTATTCGAGAGAATTCGGGGATAAACCTGCGGTAAAAGTTAGCGAAGCCTAACATGCTTTGAACACCTTTTACGGAGGATGGCGATGGCCATTTGAGAATTGCATCGACCTTCTTTGAATCCATAAGCACTCCGCTAGGTGATAATATGAATCCCAAGAATTCAACTTCAGTCACATTGAAAACACATTTTTCCTACTTAGCGAAAAGTTTGTGTTGACGCAATCTCTCGAGGACCATTTTCACGTGTTTCCGATGTTCAGTTTCCGATGAAGAATAAACAAGGATGTCGTCAATGTAAACAACAACACACACATCTATGAGCTCTCTGAGGACATCGTTCATAAAATATTGAAAGGCGGCCGGGGCATTGCAAAGTCCGAAGGGCATGACCTGATATTCAAATAGCCCATACTTGGTGCGGAAGGCAGTCTTCCATTCATCGCCCTCTTTTACTCGTACCAAGTGGTAGGCTCCTCTAAGATCCAGCTTTGTATATATGCATGCTTTTCTGACTTGGTCCAGGAGTTCAGGGATCAAAGGTAATGGATATCTATTCTTAACGGTGATCTGGTTCAGGGCGCGATAATCTATACAAGTTCTAAGGTCCCCTTCTTTTTTTGGAACGAAGAACAAAGCTGAGGAAGCAGGGGACTTGGAAGGACGAATAAACCCATTTGCTAGGTATTGATCCAGGTATTGTCGGAGGTGAAGATTCTCAGGCTCGGTGAGGGCATAAATTCTACTATAAGGAGGAGTAGATCCAGGTATCAGGTCTATCTGGCAGTCATAAGACCTATGAGGAGGTAGAGAGTTAGCCTGATCCTTCCGGAAAACATCTTGGAATTCTAGGTATTCAGGAGGTAACTGGGGAGCCTCCGAGGAAATTGCTGCCAGTGCAACACCAGGTCGAGGGTGACAAGTAGAAACACATTCTGGAAACTGAACCGTTCTTGCTCGCCAATCGATCTGAGGATTGTGCTTCTCTAACCAAGGAATTCCTAGAATAATCTGGAACTGAGGGGCCTTGATCACATCGAACACGATCTTCTCATGGTGTCCATCTTGACTTACTAGCGTCACTTCTTGGGTGGTATGCGTTACTGGTCCGGAGGCTATCTCCGTACCATCCACCGTAGTAATGACATCCTTTACAGCCTTTGGACAAAGAGCCAGATTCATCCTCAAAACCATTTCATGATCCACATAATTGCCGATGGCACCGCTGTCGACGTAAGCTTCAATCGCATGTAATCGATCCGGATGTTCAGGGCTAATGAGGACCATAGGTATCACGAAATGCGAGGTCACGGAACTGGTTTTAACGCTCGGCAAGAGGACCTCTATTCTTGTCGGGCGAGGTCGTTTCCCTGCTCAGAGTTTGTGACCCTGGTAACTGCAGCTCCTACTGCCTTCTTGGCTGGTTTCACCGGACAGTCTCGAAGAAAGTGCCCCGAGTTTCCGCAATAGAGGCATAATTGCAGCTGCTTTCTCCTTTCCCGCTCCTTTTGTGTTAGTGGTCCTTTCAGGCCCCCTATTTGCATGGGTTCCCCGGAGTCTACTCCTTTGGTAGGAGTTGGTGGTTTGGAAAATACTCGAGCATCAAACTTGGAACGATCGGCCTTCCTGTTCTGCAGTCTGTGGTCAATTTGAACGACTAAGTCAATATAGTCCGAACAGTCTTGCTGGGGATTCACTACTTGGGCTAACACATCTTTGAGCTCTCCACGTAGACCTCTATAAAAAGGCGTAATCCTTTTGTCCTCAGGCCATCGAGTTTCCACTATCAGTCTGTTGAAAGACGCAATATAAGCCAAAAGGTCTTGATTACCCTGTCGCAATGAAAGGAGCTCATTGTCCAAGGCCTGCCCCTGTGAATGTCTTGCAAACAGTTTTTCCATACTGAGCTGAAAAGCTTGAAAATCACGGAGAACCGGATCATCTTGATTAACTAGAGGGATCGACCAGTCTGCCGCATTGCCACTAAGGTACGAAAGCACGAAAGCTACCTTAGCTTCATCAGTTGGAAAGGCTGCTGGCCGGCATAAGAAGTGCAACCGGCACTGATTAATAAATACTGCAAACCTCTTTGGGTCACCAGAAAATCGTTCGGGCGGAGCCAGAGGTACATTCCCAGGTAGGTTGATCTGCACTGGTTCGTAGAGGATGTTGAAGGAAGATTTGCCCGTGATGCGGGTAACGGAGTTTGTCCGGCTTGTGACTGTAGCAATTGTCTAGCGAGATCGTCTGTTCGCTCCTTGGAAATAATCAGTTCCCTTCTTAGAGCATTCGTTTCCTGACGGGCTGCATGCACTTCTGCTCTTAGTTCCCCAAGTAACTGGGCTAGCTGGTCGGTATCCGAGGTTTCCATAGTGCCTGGGTGGGAGTTTTGCGATAGGCTTTGCGTTCTGTAACGCTCACCTGATTCCCGCATAGGCGCCGGTCTTGACTGGGTGAATGCCGTATCTTCAAAGGTGATGTGTAACACATGGTTGGCTCTTTGGGCTGGACCTCTGTGCACTGTATGTCTGACTCGAAGAGTAAGATGTCTGCAGATAGAAAATATGGGATTAATGAACTGGGGTTATTGGGTGCCTCTCTCCTCTTCCCTTTCTCTTCTCCTGTAGAACCCCAAAGGTTAACACCCTCACCTTAGGTAAGTGAACGCCGAGCTCTCCATCTGCCTCGGGGCAGGGTGCCGTAACCAGTTTCTTCACTGGATAAGGGTGCAGGCCTCTTGACCTTAGAGGACTGCTGTCCGTCGTTAACTGCACGAACGGTAAGTTCTGGGCACTTCAAATGTCCTAAAAGTCTTTTGTAATGATATCTCTTGTTTTGCAGGGTTCCGGCGATGGCGGATGGCGGGCTGATGAGAGTTGAGGATCGAACCCGCGTGAGGAATAGAAGCGCCTGGAAGCACGTAAGTAAGCGCTTGTAGCCTGCTTCACGATGCGCACTAACTGTCCCTTTTATCTTGCAGGTACAAGTTTGGAGCTTTGGAGAAGCTGAAGGGTGCTGGAATACCCACTGGATTCGGCGTGGGAAGGAGTAATGGCACGTGAGTAATAAAGTTGCCCAATGTCTTTAAACACACCTTCTTTTGTCTTTCAGATGCGGGATGCAGCGCCGAAGGCCTCCGGAGCGTGCGAAGAGCTGGTAAGCTTTTGTCTTTCAGATGCCGGAATGCAGTGCGAAGACCTCCGGAGCATGCGAAGAGTAGGTAAGCCTTTGTCTTTAAGATGCCGGAATGCAGCGCGAGGCGTTGGTGACAGCCGATGGACCAGGTAAGAGATGCGCTGCCACTGAAGACCGTAGTGCTAACCTGTTCTTTCTTTGTCTTTACAGGTGCTGCTGAAGACTGGATTCCAGGATGGTAAGCCTTTGTTCCCTTAGGCCCAGGATCAGAAGCAGAAGACACGATGAGCGTTCTGCTGCAGAGAATGCAGAATAACGCAAAGCAAGATTCATCCACCGGGTGTGGTTTAAATAGCCTCCTGTAGTGCTTAGGTGTCTCCTTCCACAGCCACGCCTAGGTAAGAAAAGAGTTCCTGCTTTCCAGAAGAGTTCCAGTGTTCTGAACCTAGGGAGTGGCTCCTGCCCCACCCAACAGGAAAAGTAGTCCCAAACAGAAGAGGATCAGGGGTTCAACTGGCAGGTAAGTAAGCAGCATGGTCTGCTGCAGGTAATTCCACCCAAGCATTATGAGCCCGGCGCTTCCAGCGCTGGGACTGGGCATCTTTATGAGCCTGGTGCCACTGGCGCCAGGACAGGGTCCAAAAGGTCCCAATTGGGACTGGCTGGCACTCGGAACGGGGGTTATGGGTCTGCTTCCAAGGGAGTCGGGCAAGTCCTGATCTTTTGGAAGCAGAGATCATGACAGTCTCACCTGCAGCCTCCTGGGTACCGGCATCAGCCTCCGCTCCTCCAACTCCCTCAATGGTGCCCATATCGATGAGTGTTGTCATCTGCTCCTCCCAGGTGGGGAGCTCAGGTGGTGGTGGTGCTGGCCCTCCTCCAGTTGCCATGCTTGCACACCTGTGCTGGGAGTGTAGGCCACGTACTCAGACCGGCAAGTCATTGAGGCGGTTGCGGCAGTCCTCACCATCTCGGGGCACGCGGCCCGCCGCAGACACCCTCTGGCTGATGTCTCTCCATATCTGCGCTCGCCGCTGGCCAGTTGTCTTGCGCTGCAGTGCACCGTACAGTGCTTCCTGGTGGGCCACTGCCTGCTCCACCAGTATGGCTAGCTCCTGGTCATTGAACTTCGATTTTATAACACTGTCCAGGGCTGACTTGCCTCTGGTGCGTTCCTGAGACATTTTGCGATGTTCACATGGGTGGATGGCTTGCAGGGGCTGCGATTTTCGGCGGATTGTGCTTTCCAAAATGGCCGCCGCTTTATTCCCGTTTCGGCGGTGCTGCGTTTCCCATACGGTTCCTGTCCAATTTTTACGCCAAGTGCTATTTGCGTTAACGCCATGTCCCTGTGCGCGTGCATGCAAACTCGTGATCTGGCGTACTTTCTGCCAGGCAGCGTGGCTTTACCGGAAATAGCGCTTGAAGGGAAATCTGCCGGAATACCGCCAAACTCGTGATGAGGCCCTTGTTCTCTCTACACCTCCCACATCTGTCACATTGATCCTGAAATGTGGGGGTGACATATGATTCATGGAGTTTCTTTGTTGCAGTTTAGCTAAACAGAATGAGGGCCAGGCATGAACTCTTTTATATATATTATTGAACATTACTAGTTTGTTTTGAGTATATTGCCTTTTTCATTTGTTGATGTGTGTTCCATATGTCCAATTCATTGCGTCATTGGTTGCAGATTACAGAACATTGTCAAACTTATTTTTTTTGTTTTTCCTTGAGAACAAATGTGGTGCATACAGTCTATTGTTTCGTGCATTTTTTGATTTTGAATGTTATTTGGTGAAAATGAAATATCCCAAATCTATGTAGGACCTATTGGTCTATAAATAAAGTAATAATTCGAATATGGCTGCTCACTCTATATCAGATTAATTTAATTGGTCTCGATTCAGTCCACTATAGCCACCCTTTTCATTGACTGTGTGGTTTATAAAATCTGGTCTCTAAATGGTTCATTTGGGGACTCCCCCTTTCTTGTTTAGAAAACCATTGAGTGACATGGGGAGAACACTCATGCCAGTGCGCTCTTTGCGCCTATCATTGGCCAAGGGAGTTGCTGAATAAGGGAATGTGTATAATAAATGGGTCTGGAGACCAAATGGACATTATTGAATACCGAACAAAATGCAAAGTAATGAATGAGTTATTGAACAGGTCCTAAAGCTGGCACAACGAGGACTGACGAGCAAATAGTGGTCTTGGGGGGGGGCAAGGGGAGGGAAATTAAGATATGTTAATTATGAACGTTGCACTGACAAAGTTATAAGCTTGGTTACAAATTATTAAAACCAATAAAGACATTTTTTTTTAAAAAATTAATGAGTTATTGAATACCATACTAAAGAAAAGCTATGCACAATATATGAAAATACCGCACGAGTGGAGAGAAAGTGATGTGTATTTACGAACGGAATGAAAATAAGGAAAAAGGCATTTCTGAACAATGTGAAAGTACAAAGCCAGGTGAAAACCAGTAATGCCAGTAATGAAAGTTGGTGAAGTATGTGAAAGGCAAATGATAAGCACTATTGGATGGTGTGAAAGCAAGGTGGTGCCACGTAATAAAACACCACAAAGTGAATTGTGTAGAAGACACGTGTTGGCAGAGTCAAGTGACTGTCAAGAAGAAACAGCAGTACAGATGGACTAATGTCAAAGGTGCAGAGAGGAAACCTAAGGTGGCAAAGTAGTCCAATGATAATCTGTGAACATTTTAAAGCGCCAAGAGTTATCGGTTACGTGAAAGAGGTTGAAGTTGTTGTGCGTAACAAACGTTAAAGTGACTAAAGGGAAAAAAAGGCAAGTGAATGGTTGGAAATCTTGAAAGGTTCCAAAGTGGATTTTGAATTCATATTACCAGGTTGGGAATATTGAATTAACTGCGTTGAACTTGGGAAATGAAACCACAAGGCAGTTTGGAACGGTGTTGAACTTGGGGAAGGGAACCCAAGGCTGTTTGGAACGGTGTTGAACTTGGAGGAGAGGAAGCTGAAAGCAAGCCAAGAGCTGGAAGAAGCTCAGACCTTTATTTTGAACACTGTTTCTTTGGTTGCTGACATCCCTGCACATTATAAAGATTTACTTGTGAGGTTTTGGACACAGACAGACATTTCAGTTGAACTTCATGACAGACTTAGTTTCTTTAGATAGGGAAATCCCACCTTAGTATAGGGCAAGTTAGGCCTTACTCCATCTTGACATTTGAGAAATAAAAGCTTTATTTTTAGAAAAGTGAATCTGTTGTCTGTGTCTTACTTCATGATGCCTTCACAAGGGCCTCCCCAGAGTCAGAGCCGGAAGTATGCCCAGTTCCAGGGGAAGTATCCCGCCCACTGGCTTCCTGGAGATTTGTGGATGGTTGCAGTCCTCAAATCCTCTGAGGAGTCCCTCGCTGCCTCATGGCCAAGCGTATCCTTCCTAAAGGGGAAGGGATGCCGTCCTTCATTGAAGATTGGACCCATCTTCGCCATAAAGGGCCATAGAGGGAGAGGAGCATATTCAACGGCTGCCTCAGTGCTGCTAGTGCAGAGCAGCGCCTAAGACACCAAAGTAGAAGATGGTGTTAGCACAGAGGTCTCGAAACACAAAGGTAGAGAGTGTTGGCACCAGGATCGGGCTTCTCTCATAAGAGCCAGAGCTGGGAACATAGCCACACAGTTGTGGTCTCCTGAGGTTTCCCTGACAGCTTTATGAGGTGTGGTGGGCCCTGATGGCACCACCAGCACCTTGGTGAAGATGTCAAGCATCTTCAACCTAAAGGCCTCCAACTCCGACGCTGTGGAGCACTGGTCAGAAACAGTATCTGCTGTGACGGCTTTGGGGCATCCTTTGAGCGGTGACTCCTGTAAGGAACTCATGGTGGCAACAGTAAAGACAGACACAAGTGATCACTGTTCAATGGTGCTTATTAAACTGTATATGCGGGTTGGAAAAACGCCCAATCTAAACCTAAATCTAAGATGGGAGCAAGCTACAACCATCAAATAATAATAAGGCAGTCCTAGTGGCATCCTCTCAAATCAAAGGGCCTATACTTAGAAAAACCTATTGCCAATCCTTACGCTAAAATACAGAGTGTGGGATAGGGTTCACAGGAAACAAAGAAGTATTCACAAATAATAAGTCAGGATGCAGTAGTCAGGGTCTCCTTTACCCACGTTTTCAGCATGGGAGAAGGCGGGACTCCGGAGCACAGTACACGCTCACGCTTTCCCAGCACGAGAGTACAGTTCCGCTCTCAGGTATCAGGATCTTCGGTGGTTCAGTCTCTTTTCTACAAAAAGTCTCTTGCCTCCGAGGACATGATGTGTTCCAAAATAATAAACAAAAAAGTTCCTTTTCAGATGTTTGCTAGGGGATGACTTCTCACCCCTGGATCCCCCTCTTCCGGGGCTCAGATCCCAAAATGTTCTTAGCAATATCGGGACCTTCAGTGTTTCAATCTCTTGCTTCTGAGGGCCTTATATATTCAAAATTACCAACAAAAGTTATTTTCTGATTGTCTTTAGAATGATGATGCTTCAACTCCTGGGTCCCCCTTTTCCGGGCTCAGAATCCTCTTGAATGACAGCCTCCCTCCGTCGGGTTCACTATGGTTTGTATTCAAAAGATTTCATTTGTTATATTCACGTGTCGTTGGGTGATGGTTTTTCACCTCTGGGTCCCCCTATTCTGGGTTCAGACCCTTCTCACATAGCCTCCCTCCGTCGGGTTCACTACGGCCTCTCAAAACAATCTCTTCTGTGACATTCACAAATGTTACTGTCTTTTTAAGCAGTTCACTGTGAACATCCCTCAGTCGGGTTCACTCTTGCCAACTTTTGCAAATTACACAGTGCAGGATTCCGTTCCTTAGTTTCACCTTCATTTGCTAGTCAAAGACTTTTGACTGTACGGTGGATTTTGGTAACCCCCGTATGACCAGTTTGACCCTCTTCTCGCGCCTTTCCCAAGGCCTGCTGGTAACAATTGTTTCAACAATAGGGTAATCGCCCAGAGTTTCCTGAGTGAGCACCCACGTGGTGCCTGACTCCTCTGTAGCTGGTTTTGCCCTCTCACATTAACAGTTTTATGTACTTTCTTCATTAACCGTTTGTAACTTTTGTTCAAACACAGTTCGGTTTCATATCGGCTCTCCCCTTGACTCACCGGCTGTGATAAACCGCTTGGCTTTACTTGTCTCTGGAGTCAAGGCCAGTACCACGGTGGTAAGCATCTCTCCCCGGCATGATTATCAGCAGAGGAGGGCCCTGTGTACCGTTAACATCTGCTGCAACACAATGGCTATTGTTTGTGGTCTTACGATCCCTTCTGTGGAGGTTTCACAGGCCTGACTCGGAAAGGGCAAGGTTGCTTCTCTCTGTGTCACCCTCTTGGTTTGCGCCGTCTTTCACCTCCTCTTGAACTGCCGTGCTGAGTTAGCTCTCTCGTTGTGCGGTCTGCCTTGCTCATATTGTGCTCTCGTGCTCCTCCTTTTATCCCTGTTGGGAAGGTAAAGGGCTGTTAGGTGTGTGTAATTCTGGTGAATTGCCTGACCCTTGCGTCGGTACATGTCAGGTAAACGGCTTTGGTGTTTGTCCGTCGTCTTTCGTGATGTGCCAAAGTGTTTGTGTCAGAAAAGGGGGCGGGTTAGAGTGTTTGAGTATCCTACGCGGTAGGATGGGGAAAAGGTGTTATAAGAAGGGGATACCGCATCTCACCCATCGGTGTCCCACTTCCACTCCCTGAGGACAACCCCATACAGGAGATACTGCCTCACTGGTCCACCCCAGGAACTGGATCCAATAGCGATGGCCGTGCCCTGGTAACCTGGTACAAACACGCCCTATCCGTTGCTACACTCTTGAATAACTATGCCTTAACTCAAAAAGTCTCCTCCCCCACTCACGTCAAAGGTAGGACCTTAGACTGGGTTGCTGATCGGAACTGCAACATTAGCATCACCAACATCCTGCCACAATCTTGGACCGACCACTACTTAATTGTATTCAACGCCTCACTTGACCTCATCCGACCCAAACCTATACTCATGGCCCCGCCTCTCCCCACCAGAAATAAAAAAGATATCACAGCAGAAAGACTCCTACCTCACCTTCTCCCCACACTCGACAATCTAGACACTACTACAGACCCTACTCTGCTTGTGGAAGTTTACAACAACACGATGACTAAGGCACTGGATTTGATTGCTCCCACCAAAACTCGCAAAAGTAAACAACTCTGTCATTTGAACAACTGGTTCACTCCACAGCTGAAAGACCTCAGAATCCAAAAAAGAAAGCTACAAGCAATTTGGCAACACTCACCCTCGGTGGAGAACAAAATCAAACTAGCCACACTTGCCAAACAGTATAAAAAGGAAATTATAACCACCAAAAGGAACACCTTTAACAACAGAATATCTAAGGCTAAATCAGACACCAAGGAACTATTCTCTATCCTCCGGGAAATGGAATCACCCATACCCCCGACTGATAACATCCCTAAAAATAAACTCTGGTGCACCAATATACAAAATGCCCTCGCGGGCAAAATTAGTCTGCTCCAAACCAAAATCGCAAATAAAAAAGCCGCCCTGCTCTTGCAAACTGAACCCATACCTCATTCAGAGCCGCCCCTAAACCAGCCTAACATTCCTCACCCATTCAGCTTCAGACAAGTAACCATACTAGAGACAGAAAAAATCATACTATCTCTAAAACCATCCAACTGCAAAGGAGACAACTGCCCTCCCCAAATCATAAATGATGCAGCTAGAGACCTAGCCCCCTTCATCTCTAAACTCATCAATGCATCCTTTAAATCAAACCTAGTGCCTAATAACCTAAAACACTCCTGGGTGCTCCCCCTCCTAAAAAAACAAACACTTGACCCTGCTATACCGACAAACTACAGACCCATCACCACCGTCCCATTCTTGCTCAAAATCATTGACAGAGTAGCGTATCTGCAAATTCAGGACTACTTAGAAGCTAACAATTTACTAGGCTCTCGGCAATCAGGCTTCCGTCCCCTTCATGGAACCGAGACAGCCCTGATTGACCTCAAGACCCAAATTGACGAGTTGAAGGACAATGGCAAATCAGCTATGCTACTCCTCCTTGACCTTTCTGCGGCCTTCGACTTGGTAGATCATGCAGTTTTATGCAATCACCTCAGTTCTGCCGCTCATTTTTCAAGTGATGCCATAGCCTGGGTACAATCCTTCCTGGCAAACCGGACAATGAGAGTATTCTCCCCCCTAGCAGCTGCTGATCCCACACAAGTTTCATGCAGTGTCCCCCAAGGATCATGTGTATCTCCAACGATGTATAACATCTTCACTAAGCCTCTGTTCGACAAGTTGGATAGACTGGGTGTCATCTACACTAATTACGCAGATGACACGCAGATCATTATTCCCCTCTCGGGCAACTTCTTGGCGGACACAGCCTTAGTGAATAAGATATATCTCCTCATTCAGGCATGGATGGCATCTCACGGCCTCTGCCTGAACGACGACAAAACTGAGCTACTGATCCTCGGCTCAGAGTTGGAAATTAAAAAATTGGACCCTAATTATGCCTTATTTAACATAGACAATAATATCATTAAAGTGATGCCTGCAGTTAAAACTCTCGGGGTCTATCTTGACTCAGCGCTCACCTTCAAGAAACAAACCAACTCACTAGCACCCTCCACTGCATACACCTGCAAACTGATCCGAGCATGCAGACCATTCCTAACGGAAGCCAGCTGCATTACCCTAGCCAACGCACTTATCATATCCAAGCTGGATTACTGTAATGCCCTATATGCTGGCTCCAACAAATACATCTATGACAAACTCCAAACGCTCCAAAATAACGCTATCAGAGTAGCCTTAAACATTCCTAACAGAGTTCATATCTCCACCGCTAGGAAGAATATCCACTGGCTAAAAATCAAAGACAGAATTGCGCTTAAGACCTTATCCCTTACCTCCAAATGCCTTAACAACATAGCGCCCCCCTACCTGGTAAACAGAGTCAACAAGAGAATCTCAAACCGGCCCACCAGAATGACGAATGCCTACACCTTAGTGGTGCCCAGATATAAAAAGAGCACAGCGGGCGGCTCCAGCTTCCCGGTCATAGCTGCTCAAACATGGAACAGACTCCCCCTTGACCTCAGAATGGACCAACCCTACACTAGCTTCAGGCGGAAAGTCCTCACCTGGATTCGCTCCATCGACACCTAGCCTGACCATCTTACCCCCACCTATTCTAGAGACTGCGGATGAGTATAACTAGATTACTGGTCTCTAGACAACCTGCTCTATCTGCATTTCTGTATTTCTGTACTGCCTGTATATGCTTTCTTCTCATCTGTACAACCGTTTCTTGTTTCTTGTATTGTAACTAAGTTCTCAAGTATCCTTGTACTGCCTGCGCCCAGCTACCCTCGCGGGTTTGGTCTCTGCGCTATACCAAATAAACAAACAAACAAACAAACCTGGATGACAGATCCCTAGGGGACTAGTAACAGAGACACCTTGAGGTGTCTCACACTCCCCTTATTAACGATTGGTGGTGAGAGAAACGTCTTGGCGAGTGCGACCTCTTGCAGTGCTTCTTTTCGTTGCAGATCTGCCTTCTGACTGACGCTCCGGATTCTGCAATCTCAAGCATGATCTCTTCACTTCAACTTTTTCCTTGTGAAAATAGATGAAAAGCTAAGTGCATGGATCAGCACAACCTCCATTCCTGGGTGTCATGATCCTCCCTAAGGCATTATAAACATATCCTGTAGGAAATTCGGACAATCCGTAGATGGCTTGAAGTCAGAGGCCTTAGCAGGGATGGGCATGACGGTGACATTTTATTTTTACGAACATACTAGCATGTTCCTGAATTTAAGAGAGTGCAGAGAAAAAAGGTACTGAAGTCATGGGGCACGGCACCACAATATATACTGGTCATGATGTCATGTGCAGCAAGGGGGTTGTAGAGAATGTAAAGTACCGCCGTGTACCTCGCGGCGGTCGCGCGTGCTCTTGTGCTTGATTGTAATGAGCGTCGCGTGACCGCAGCGAGGAACGGCGGTTAGAAGTGGAAACGAAAAGGCGGCCTGATGTAAGAGGGGCGACTGGCGAGCTCCGTGTCAATAAACACTTAACCTGTTTAATTAGCGTGGCGTCCCTCCTTCAAGTGGCGACGAGGGGGCACACGGAGCTTGCCGAGGAGCCCAGCGATGTTTCCTTTGAAGCGGAACGTGCTGTGATTAGACGAAGACAGGAGGAAGCCTGTGGAGAGGTGGGGGCCTAAAGAGCAGCTGTCTCTGCAGTGCCTTGGAGCGTGGCGCTGCAGGGGGACGTTCTCCCCACTCTCACTAGAACGGCCACACAAGGAAAGGCTGTTTGTCCTGGTGGGTGCCGCCCACTCCCCCTCTCATTGGACACGAAGGTGAGGAGCAGGGAGAGGGGGGGCTGGGGGCATAGCCAGGGAGGAGGTGCAGTAAAGGAAAATTCAGAGTCGATGGAAGACAGCATAAGAGGGGTGTGTTCGGGACATTAAAACTTCAGCAGAGGTGAAACCCCAGTGGCTTGCAGTGTGCACAGGAAGACTGCCTCCCAGAGGGCAGATACTATAACTGAGAGTAACTCAGAGACAACAAGAGCCATATTAAGAAACAAGAGTGTATAGCACAGTGAAGCGGAGCAAATGTGCGCCCTAGTGATCAATGTTGTCATTGCAGTATCAGCAAGAAGAATGCCTCCCAGAGGACAGTAAAGTAACAGCATAGTCTTGACTTTAAGGTGTGCCAAAGTAATTCTGTATTACTGTGAACCTGTGCTCTTCATACATAAGAGTCGTCTAAGAGGACAAGCACATGAGACTGGCAGATAGTAGGAAATAAGGATAACAAAATAGAAAAGTATTGAAGCTAAAAGCAAAATAACACATAGGGTGACAATTGGAAAATAAGGCACTAATTACAAGAAAATGGCTGCGGCAAGTATGTCACCTCCGCCATCGTTCCTCTCAGAACCTGGTGCTCCACCTATAAGGTGGGATAGGTGGAAGAAGCTGTTTGACACGTACCTGATTGCCATTGGAGGGGATAAGTTTGCAGCGGCAAGAAAAGAGGCAATCCTGCTGCACAATCTGGGAACCGAAGGCAGAAGTGTTTATGATGGATTACCGGAGCCTCCACAAGAAGGCCAGGGAGAGATGGGCCAGTATTCCATAGCAGAGAAGAAGTTGGAAGTTCATTTTGAGGCCAAGAAAAATATAACATTTGAAAGACACAAGTTCTTCCAAAGAATACAAGAGCCGCAAGAGCCGGTGGAGAACTTCATTGCAGCATTGAGGTCTCTTAGCCATACGTGTGAATTTGGGCTGCTCACTGACTCTCTTATAAGGGACCAATTAGTTCGTTGCACAAATAACATAAAGATACAAGAGAGGTTACGATCAAAGGATGCATCACTGGAGTTGGCCATCGACATGGCAAGGAGTATGGAACAGACCCATAAATATATGACCACTATGAAGGGAGACAAGTCGGAAGGAGAAGTGGCTGCTGTGAAGGGATTTCGCAAAACTGGCCTCAACAAGGAAATCAAGTGCTACAAGTGCGGTAGTAACCATCATATTTCCACAAGCATGTTTTGCCCAGCCAGAAATATCTTGTGTTTAAAGTGCAAAAAGAAAGGACATTTCGCGAGAGTGTGTCGGGAATCAGGGACGGTGCAGAGCATTGAAGCAGGTGGAAGAATGTTGGAACAATGTGAAGATTTAGAGATGGGAAGGAGCAACCAAACAAAGCATGTATTGGAAGTAACAGAAGTATCAAGCAAGGGAGGTGCACCTACCGATGTATTCATGGTCGATGGAAGGGTGGTGACAATGAAGGTGGACAGTTGCTCACCATGGACATTAATGTCCAAGGCGACATTCCTGAGTTGCATGCAAGGAGATGTGACAAAATTGAAGAAGCATAATATAGAGCCACATGCATATGGAAATGTTAGAATTGGAATTATAGGGATGTTCCAAGCTTCCATCAAGTACAAAGCGAGGAGCTGTGAAGCAGAGATATATGTTACCCAAGAAGGTTCTTCACTTCTGGGATGGGAAGAACAGTGGAAATTGGGAATTAGGATACAGGCGAATGCGGAGAGACCAGTTGATGTGGCTGAACTGAAGGATAAATGGGAAAAAGATTATCCCATGGTGTTTCAGGAGGAACTGGGATTGTTAAAGGGTTTTGAACATGAAATTCAACTAAAGGCAGGGGCCAGTCCGAGGGTGCACAAGGTGAGACCAATACCTCATGGATTGAATGAGAAACTCAAAGAGGAAGTGGAGTCGTTACTCCAAAGAGGAATAATAGAGAAGAGTGAAAGCTCGGAATGGCTATCGCCGGTAGTAGTAGCAGCTAAGGCCAATGGAGACATTAGGTTATGTGTGGATCTGAGAGATCTGAACAGAAACATATTAGTGGATAGACATCCCCTACCAATAATAGGTGATCAGCTATCAGTACTGAACAATGCCAAAGTGTTTTCGGTTATCGATCTCTCACAAGCTTACCATCAGATTCCGTTGAAGGAGGATTGTCAACACCTGACAGCATTTATCACGGTGTTTGGTTCATTTAGATACTGTAGGATGCCATTTGGGCTTGCGTCCGCGGCAGCCGTGTTCCAAAGGGTCATGGAGACGGTGTTGAGTGGAGTAAAAAACATTATTGTGTTCCAGGACGATGTGTTGATATATGCTAGATCTACTGAAGAACCTGATGAAGTGTTGAGACAAGTGTTAAGCAGATTGAGTGAGGCAGGGTTGACGGTGAAGAGGAGCAAGTGTAAGATTGCGGTACATAGGGTGGAATATCTGGGACATGAGATAGATGAGCAAGGGGTGAGGCCAAAAAAGAACTTGGTGGAAGCAGTAAGATGTGCACCTGTACCCAAAGATAAAGAGCAGGTGAAATCATTTCTTGGTTTGGCCGAATATTATCATAGGTTTGTAAAAGATTTTGCCAAGGGATCAGTGCCCCTCAGAATGTTGCTAAAAAAGGGAGTGAGGTTTGAATGGTCTAAGGAATGTGATGTGGCTTTTGAGTGCATTAAGCAAGCAGTGGGTGAGGCGCCATCATAGGTAGGTTTGAACCTAAAGACAAAACGGTTTTGGTAGTGGATGCGAGCATGTTGGGACTGGGCGCGACGTTAGTGCAGTACAACAAGGACAATACTGAGAGAGTGATAGCATTTGCGTCTAGGACGCTGAGAGGGGCAGAAAGCAAATATTCTGTCTGTCATGACCGCAGCCTCCAAGGAGTCAGGTTTAGCCCAACTGCCTCGGAAGCCGGGTCACAACTTCATTTCCAGGCTCCCATCGGCTCCCATAGGGGCCTTATGGACCTTGTCCTGGCGCCAGTGGCGCCAGGCTCATAAGGGGACCCAGTCCCGGCACAGGACGTGCCGGGCTCATGATGCAAGGAATGGTGCTTGGGTGGACCTACCTGCTGCAGACCATGCTGCTCACTCACCTGCAGGATGAAATCCTCATCCATCCATGGCTGGAACTACTTTACCTTCTGGGTGTGGCCAGCACCACTCCCTGGGACTGGATACTGGAACTATTCTGGAAGCTGGGACTTCTTTCCTGGGCGAGGCTGCTGTGGAAGGAGACACCTAAGCACTCCAGTAGGCTATTTAAACCACGCCCGATCAGAGCAACGTGCTTCGCGTTATTCTGCAATAGCAGCAGGACGCTCACCGTGTCAGCTCCAGAGAATCTGCAACTTCTGCATCTAGGGAAGAGAAATCCGTAATCTTACCTTCTGAAATACCATCTTTGTCTTCAGCAGCATCTGAGAAGGGAAAAGAACACCAGGTTAGCACGAGATAAAACCAGCGCAGCACTTACCCAATCCATCGGTGCATCTCAAGCCACGGGCTGCAGCTCTCCATTTTTTGGCACCCTGTGGAAGCAAGGACATTGGTTAGTAACCTTCGTGAACCTTTTCCTACCTGCGCTGCATTCTTCTCGCCTCCGCCGACGCTGCTACTCGCATCTGCAAAACAAAAGGACATCAGTAAGAAATACAAAACTCCATCCATACGCACGTGTTTTGGGCAGCTCTCATCTTTCTCACTCCTCGGCGCATTCCTCGACATCTATTTTTCTACCCAGCTGCTTCTGCAACCTGAAAAAAGGAAAAGAGACATTAAGAAGTGCTTTAAACTTCGAATTGACATTTCTTACTTACTTGCCTGCAATACCTTCGCATTTCCATCGCTCTCCATTCAAGCAACCGCCGTTCGTGCTGCTAACGACGGCCTAGCTCCAAATCTTCATCCTCTGCAACCAAGAGGCTGGACAATTAACCAGTGAAGTAACTGGCTTCGGCGCCCCTGTACAGACGCAGGATGGAGAGCTCCGCGTTCACCTATATAAGGTGAGCACATTCAGCCTACGAACTACGTGGGGATTACCAGGAAGGGGAGTCAGCTTGCCTGTCAGGCTTATATATCCTATTAACCCCTTGCTCTCACAATTGCAGACACCTCACCCTTCAGATCAAGATCTCAGTGAGGAGAGGGCCTTTCCAGGGTGGCATTCGAGGCCTGCGCGTGACCCTAGAAGACTCTGAGAACCCCCAGCCCAGACCTGCGCCTCCGAGGGATTCAGGTGAGCGTTACACTGTCATTGAAAGAGAAAGGTTGGCCATGTTTTGGGCAGTAAATCATTTTAAGTTCTTCTTGTGGGGAAGAGGATTTGTGGTCAGGTCGGACCACAAACCCCTGGTTCAGATGTTTGAGAGTGGCAGGTGGGCCATGGGTTCTCCTAGAATAAGCAGGTGGGGTCTGGGACTCCAAAACTTTAACTTCGAAGTGAGCTATTTACCAGGGAAGCGGAATGTTGTGGCAGACTGCCTTTCCAGACTGCCTCTTAATGGTGAACCTATGGAGGACAGAGTGACAGAGGAGGAGCTGGTGGTAGCAGAGGTAAAAAGTGCGGTCAGTAAGGAGGAATGGGTGAAGGAAGAGAACTCTGATAATGACCTCAAGTTAGTCAAAGGTTGGACGGTGACGGGGTGGCCAGAAAGGAAAAGTTTGGATGGTAAGTAAAAAATGAGTTAAACTTATGTGAGGATAGGTTAAGGAGGGGGAGGTGCATTGTTCCTCCTCATTCCCTTAGGTCAGTACTAGTTGAGCTGGCTCATCAGGGGCATCCTGGAGAAGCGGCTATGAAAAGGAAATTGAGGCAGAATTATTGGTGGCCGGGAATTGACAGGTGTGCGGAAAGGTGTGTCAAGGATTGTATAATTTGCCAAACGAGTGACAAATGCAGAGTGGTGAGAGAAGCTCCGATAATTCCAAATGTGGTACCGGACCAGCCGTGGAGTAAGTTAGCAGTGGACATAATGGGTCCAGCGGCAGGTCTGGGAGATGGTTTAAAATTTGTGTTTGTTGTAGTGGATTTTCATTCCAAATGGTTTGAGTGGGAGGCTGTAAGGGAGGTCACGGCAAGGGAGCCGATTGGATTCTTAGAAAAAGTATTTCTTAAGGAGGGGGTCCCAGTGGAAATTGTGTCAGATAATGGGGTACAATTTGTGTCTGGGGCAATGAAGAAGTTTCTTGCAGGATACAGTATAAAACACACAAGGACTGCTCTGTATAATCCTAAAGCAAATGGACTTGTTGAAAGAGTTAACAGATATATAAAGGGGGGCCTGCAGATGGCCATGAAATCGAGGCAACCATGGAGGGAAGTATTAAAGATGCTGACATGGAATTATGTCACTACGCCTCATTCGGTGACGGGAGTATCCCCATTTGTTTCGATGAAGGGAAGGGAGCCTGGGACAAGGCTTTGTCCAGGATGGCTTGGAATGGCCAAGGTGGTTAATGTTGACCGTAATCAGATTATGAAACTTATTGCATTGAGTCAGGAAAGAAATAAGGAACTGTTTGATGACAGGATGAGGGTGAAGGAACGTGATTGGAAAGTGGGAGAAAAAGTGTATGTCAAAAATCCTAGACTAGTGAACAAGTGTGTGGAAAGTAGATTTCTGGGTCCTAAGAAGATATGTGCAGTAAAAAGTAATGTGGTAGTTCTGGAAGGTGGTGAAGTTTGGTCGAAAGGAAGATTGGCGAAAGTGGGTGATGAGGAAGGAACGAAGGTGAGGAACAGTTGAGGAAGATGGAGGAGGATAATACTAGATTTAATGAAAAGATGAGAGGAGGGGTGCCGGATGAGAACATGGAAAAGATAAGTGGGAAGGTCAGAGAAGATGACAGTCAAAGGTCAAAAGTCGAAGAGGATTCTTTACATAGGTCCAGGTCTAAGCCGGTGTGGATGAGGGATTACGAGACTTGATATTATTTTGCTCAAGTCATGTTTAAGGTATTCAAAATGTAAATGGACATGGAAAGTACTAAGTCATGTGCAAACTGTACAATTCTGTTGACTTTCTATTTTATTTGGGTTCAGACATATTTTCTGATTTATTTTAATTATAGTTGTTAAGTTTTACATTACAGTTATAAGTATTATATAAAGTGTTTTTGCCCTGTTTGAGGGGGAAGATATTTAGAGAATGTAAAGTACCGCCGTGTACCTCGCGGCGGTCGCGCGTGCTCTTGTGCTTGATTGTAATGAGCGTCGCGTGACCGCAGCGAGGAACGGCAGTTAGAAGTGGAAACGAAAAGGCGGCCTGATGTAAGAGGGGCGACTGGCGAGCTCCGTGTCAATAAACACTTAACCTGTTTAATTAGCGTGGCGTCCCTCCTTCAGGGGTCTAAGCAGCGTTGCATGGTGCCGACAGAGCTGTGTTGCATCTCCTGGTGGTAGAAAAGTTTCCAAAGATCAGCTGGGAGATAATATCATAGATGAGGAATCTGTGGGAGGAAGGAATCCATTCAAAGTGTTGGTTTATTATTTGCATCTTTAATACATACCTCCTATGCCAATTATACTCCTTTTAAAACAATGAAAAGTTGTCATGATAACATTGTTCCAAAAAGACAAACAGGGTTGTCAAATTGAAAGGGTAAAACTTGTACTTTCAGAGTGATGTTTTCTCCTTTTCTCCATCAGATCTTAAATTTATGCCATTACTTTTGACTTTAAAAAAAGAATAAAATGGATTCCAATATGGCGCGGTAGTGTAGAGTTGCGGCCGTGTGAGCTCCGACCCCGCAGCACTCTGCCGACCAGCAACAGAACAAATCCCTCGGTGACAGGGGCTCCCAAGAAAGACAGTTCACAGGGGTACCCTGCAGAAGCAGTCAGGAGGATAATTGCTGCACCGGGATAGGTGGATCACAGCGTAAAGGTAGGTGCACACTTCATCCTCCCCCAGTGGGACAAGTCTCTGCTGCCTGCAATTACCGACCCACGGAGGGATACCATACGTTCAGCAGAGGAAAGAAGAGTAGCCATCCCTCTTCCCCCACACGCCTCAACCGTGAAAGCACCACCACTGGGCCTGCATAATACCCCAGCATAGCCAAATCAGCCCCTAAACAAGCAAGGAGGTGCAAAAACCAACAGGATATTACAGACTGGGGGTGGGACAGACGCCCAGCCGCCGGCCAGTAGTGGTTCACGGAGGGACACTAGGGGACCAGAGTTTAAAGGAAAAGGATAAATGTGAGAAAATCACCACCACAGGGCCCACATAGTACTCTAGCACAGCAAACCTGCTAACCCAACCCCTGGTAAGGGAGGGGGTGCAACAACCAACCGGACACCACAGACTGGGGCAGAGACATACGCTCAGGGCACATTCACAGCAGACTCCACAGAGGGGGGTCCTGCAAGCAGACGAAAGGCCCAGGCCGGTGTCCCCCAATTTGGGTGTAGCCGGGGAAGCGGATCATGTCACGCCGGCCCCACAGCAGGAGCAGTAAATGCCTGGCACCAAAGGAAAGAAAGCGGCGAAGAAGCTACAACTGCAATCCACAACCAAGAAAAAAAAACCTACAGGAGTGCTGGTCCAGAGCAGTACAGGCACCCAGCGAAGGAGACGACTGTCAGGATGTGACGAACACAGCGGAAAGTGACATGGCCGCCTCAAAGGAGGATATGGAACGCTGCCTCCTCATTCCAGGATAAACTCTGCAAGCACAATTTCATACGCTTACCACAGAAATTAAAGCAGAACTGGCTGACATGCGCAAAGACATAGCTACCCTAGGGCAGAGAGTCGACACCAACGAAAGGGCATTGCAGGACCTGGCGCAGGACACATCGAGATCGGAGGAACTTTTAGACCATCTAGCTAGGACCTAGCTGCCAATACTGAACTTCAATGCGATGACCTCGAGAACAGGTCGCACCGAGCCAATATCCGCATTCAGAATCTTCCAGAGGCTGTACGGGATGCAGACCTTAAAGAGCAAGTGACAATTATCTTTAAAGGTCTGTTGAGAGAAACAGATGTCCCAACAGACAGGATCCACTGCGTAGGACCAATATGCAATGACCCAGGGGCTCGTCCGAGGGACACCCTGGCTGCAATGGCCTCTTACGCGCAAAAAGTACTGATCCTTAGGGGGGCGAGGAAAGCTGCGCCAATCTCCTACTGCGGGAGCGAGATACAACTCTACCATATGACAACTGACCCTGCAGAAGAGAAGGGACATGAGAAGTCTACTGGAACACCTGTAAGCCAAAAAGATGACCTATAGATGGATCTTTCCTTTTGGCCTCCTCTTCAGCTGGAATGGCACAACCCATAGGATAACTACGAAAGAGGAAGGCCGGAATAATGCAAATCGAGCTGGATGACCAGCCAGGCCCTGCAATTCTAAACAGACATACTCCTAAGTGTCCTCAACACTGGGAGTGGACGACGAAGGAACGCACCAAACGGGAGCGCCAAAATCTACCCCTACAAAACACACCTGGCTCCCTCCCGTCGGCTGGAGAATGGTAAAATGGTAATGGTAAAAAAAATGGTAAAAAAAAAAAATAAAAAAGGGGGGGGGGGGTTTCGAATAAAAAACGTCATAAAAAAAAGACTTTTTTTTTCGGCCTTTTTTTTCGAGATTTTTTTTTCGAGATTTATTTTTTTGGTCTTATGACCATAAACCTCATCAACAACATAAAGGTGAAAACTCGATGAAGTGTCCAGTCGGGGTCTGAACACTTTCTATAATCATCACTGGGGCTGCATGAGCTCACCTTGGAATTTAAGTAGGAGGAAAGAGGGGGTTTTAGAACATCCTGCATATTAAGTATCCCTGGGTCGCTCAGTGGGTTGCCTCACAGGCTTTGTCCATGGGTGGTTTAGGAATGGCAACCTACACCAGGGAGGGGGGTCTGGGGAGGCTTGTGGCAGGGGTGGAAGGAAGGGGGGTATAGGGGAGCACATTTAGGTTAGTTCACGAGTATAGAGATCAGGGGGTAGGAAGGTACAGGGGGACAGGTGGCTGACCATTACACCGACTAGCAAAAGGAGAATTCCCAGCGGTGGGCATACTATGACAAACCCGGACATTACAGTGCCTGACACTTAACATTAGGGGGCTGAATACGCCAGTAAAACAGCAGAAATTAGAACACCTTCTCTCCGATATACTTGCCCTACAAGAAACACACATTAGACTACAGGACCCGCATAGGCTAAAACTATGACAATACCCACAAATTATCCAGGCTAATTCCAGAAATAAGACAGTAGGGGTGCTCCTAGCATTCAAAGTAAGTGTCCAGGCTTCAATAGTAAACACACAAATGGATAAGGAAGGCCGCTATATTTTCGGTCGGTCTAAACTGGGTCAGATCACCCTGCGAATAGCCTCAGTATATGCCCCCAATACAGGGCAAGAGAGCTTCCTAAAATTGTTCCTGTCACGCTTAGAGCAATTTGGGGAAGGTGAGACCATTCTGTTAGGGGACTTTAACATTGCACGGAACCTGGCGCAGGATAGAAATAAGAGTGCCTAATATGCTTGGCCCCCAGTGTCCAAAGCCCTTGATGCCAAATTTCAACAACTGGCACTTAGGAATGTATGGCGGCGCTGAGAGGGAATGAGGAGGCATACACACATTACGCCCACACACATAAGTCGTTCTCTAAGATCTACTACATTTGGGCCTCGACAAAGCTAATAGGCCACATCTGCGACATCTCAATTCATACTATTACCATCTCCGACCACGCCCGATAACACTAACGCTTGCCTTCCCCAGTATGAGAAACTCTCTATGGACATGGAAATTCCCGACGGGACTGTTGGCGGGTCAGGTCATCTGCGAGGAGTTGGGGCAGAAAATTCGTGTATTTTTTCCTTAAACCCCAGTGCGGAGACCAGCCTAGCCACTCGATGGGATGCCTTCAAGGCAACCATAAGGGGTGACCTCATAGTGGTAGCAGCATACAGGGGCAAACAAAGGAAAAAAGTAGAAGAAGATCTCGAAAAAGAACTGGGAGACATAATGAAGCAAATGGAGACAGACTTCAGAGGGTGTACAGGGACGCTAGTGGCAAACAAAACCTTATAAGCATGAAACACGCAGAAAAAAGCCAACTCTATCTCAAGCAAAAAGACCAAATCACAGCACAATTTCACACCTTCTATTCAACTCTGTATAAATCGGAACATCCAGAACCGCAACTCCAACATGAATATCTACGGGCGACCCCACTGAAAACAATCCGAACTGTAGAGAGGGACCAGCTAGAAAGGGACATTACCCGGGAGGAAGTCGAGAAGACCATTGCGAAACTCCCCCTAAACAAAGCTCCAGGCCTACTCCGGCTATTATAACTACTCTGCTTCCTTCTATAAAAAATGTAGCCCCATTCTGGCCCCTAAACTTACCGATCTCTTCAACTCTATTGCTTCCGTGGGCACAGTAATGGCCTCCATGGAGGACACGAAGATCATTTTATTTCCCAAGCTGGGCAAGGACCTGGCCAAGTGTGGGTCATACAGGTCGATCGCACTTATGAACTTGGATGCGAAAATATATACTAAGGGTCCTAGCGAATCGCATCGAACATCTGATCCCGTTACTAATCCACCCCGACCAATCGGGATTTATAAGAAAATGCAAAAACCCACGATAACCTGTGGAGGAGCTGCCATTTATTGTAAAAATTAATCAAAAAAGGAGACAAGGCAGTGCTGGTCTCATTGGATGCAGAGATGCTTTCGACAGGGTAGAATGGGCCTTCCTTTTCAACACCTGCGAACAATGGGATTCGGGCCAAATACATCGCGTGGGTGCAGGCCAACTACGCTAATCCTGAAGCTAGACTGCTGCCCCCTATCCCACCTCTAATATGTACTACACCTAGAACCCCTGTTAACACGGATCTGCATTTCAGTACCGATTAAAGGTATTTGCTTGGGCACGGACGAGCACACATTGATGGCATACGCGGACGATATGGTCCTGGCCATCACAGACCCGGCAACCTCACTCTCTGCAGCACTGGCAGAGTTAGAAAGATTTGGCTAGGTTGCCGGATTAAAAATCAATGTCCCGAAGTCGGAATTTCTAAATCTATCAGTAGACGGGGATGACTTGCCAAAGCCAAAGATGCAACGCAATTGAAGTGGGTCCCCAAGAACATAAGAATCCTAGGGGTTTCTGTCACGCGCACTTTAGGGGAGTTATATGAGGCAAACTTTCAACCCCTTCTCGCCCAAATCCAGACATGCACTCCACTTATGATCACGTGGTAGGGTAGAGCCAACTCTATTAAAATGGTGGTCTTACCCGGATCCTCTATTTCAGGCCCTTCCAATTAAGATCCTGTCGCATTTATTCCGAGCAATAAATAAAATGATCTCTAAATTCATTTGGAAGAACAAACCCCCACTCATTGCGCTAAATATGCGGATGCTCTCCCCAAATAGAGGGGGCTTGGGTCTCCCAAACTTTAGAGAAAACTACAGGGCTGCACAGCTGCGAGTGATAAAAGATTGGTTCACAGGGAGCTCGGACAATAGGTTGGGACAAATGGAGACCGCACTAATGGGCCAGCGGAAGGGGGATAACTTATGTCTTAACAGGCAGGAGAGGCCACGGAACATTAATTGTAGCAAAATTACAGGACCATGCAATCAGACAACATCATATCACGACATTCCCCTCTCCCTTCTCCCCAATACTCACCAACCCCCAGTTCACTCCTGGTATGCAGCAGGCGAGCTTTGCAAACTGGCGAAGCGCAGGGTGCACCAAAATACGTGACATGTTTGAAGGGGATAACGTCAAACCCTTTACTCAATGTAAGGAAGAATTAGGCTCTGACACGGTCATAGAAACAATCAGATGGAGGCCACGAGGTCTCCCGATTTCATGAGCTACGCATGTCCAAGGTTGGTAAAGAGGTGCTCCAGCTGAGACAGGACTGGGAAGAGGAAGCCGGAGAATCCATGGGGGACGGCTTGTGGGTGAGAGCCCAGAGATACCACAAGAAAGCGTCTAGGAATGCGAAATTGCAGCAAATCCAGTTGTATATTACCCATAGGACGTACATGACCCCTCAGAGGATCGTGCGATTCAAGTATGCAGGGATACAAACATGTCCTAAATGTGGGGAACTAAATGCGGGAATTATACACATGTTCTGGGCATGCCCTGAAATTAAGAGATTTTGGGGGGAGGTGGCGAGTGGCCTAAATGAGAAGGGGATTAAACTGGAAGTAGAATCTTTGTGGGCGTGCATGGTAGGGGGGTTTCCCAGGCAGCGTAAATTGAAACATGTATGTAAGCTTAAGGACCTGGCCTACATACTAGCCAAGCGCAGGATTGCCATGGGCTGGAAAGCTATTAACAGACTGTGGGTGGAAGTGTGGTGGTGCGACCTTCAGAAATGGGTGGAAGCTGAGACTGCGGTGTGGAGAGAAGCAGTTAACGGTGGAGGGGGGCACCTAGGAGAGACACTGATGGCCTGAAGGCATTTAGTGGCCACTCCGAGTCGGCTCATACAGGCGATGGTGAGGATGACTCCCCGACAGGCATAGCAGATTACAGAGAATGACGGTATGGAGTAAGCTCGGGGTTAGGGAGGCATTGGAAGTTATAATTGTTGCATTTATGACTAGTGTTTATTGTTTGGTTATTTGGTTGTTTATGTTATAAAAATCAAAAAAAATTGTTTAAAAAAAAAAGGAAGAATTGGGCTTACAGGAATCCCAGAGGTTCCAATATTTTCAAGTGCGCCACTAGCTGCTGGCCCCTCTGATCAAACAAGCTGCCACACGACCTTTGACGCCATTCAAAAGGTACCTAATCTCAAACCCAGGCAATAAACACTTGACATCTAACCTGTACAAATTTCTTACAGATCAGCCCCCATTCAACACACCTCCCTATCAGCTCAGATGGGAACACACACTGGGGGCGCCCCTCGAGGAAGAACAGTGGTCCTCTCTCTGAGCCGATATCCCACAGCAGGCACAATCTCTTCAAGTCAGAGAATTTTGGTTCAAAACTATGTTTCAGTGGCACTATACACCTACACGGTTACACAAGATAACACGATCAGTGTCAGAAAATGATGGAGGGGGTGTAGGGATACGGGCAATTGGCTACATATCTGCCGATCGTGCCCGAAAATACAAGGGTACTGGGAGGAAATGGAGGAACATATGCAAAAGATTTTCGACCTCCCTGTAGAGAGATCCCTAGCTGAAATCTTGTTGGGTGTGGTGCGGCCGGACAGCAAGAAGTGGCCAAAGTATCGTCGGAAGGCCTATACTATTCTCGGGTTAGCAGGACTATTGGTAATAGCAAGGAAGTGGAGGTCCGTAGATCCTCCGCAAATACTAGACTGGATTTAGAAACCGTGGGAATTTGTCTTGATGGAGTGGGTAACGTACACAATTCAAGGGGCACAAAGCAGGTTTTTCAACGGAATGGTCCACCATTTTGCTGAACAATACTGCCCTCAAAGGCTACGCATACTGGGAATATCCTGAACCCTTTATGTTTTTTCCAATTAAACAGTTGTGTCAACCATGTACCGAGGGGAAGGTCAGGAAGGTTGCAGGGGACTTTTGTAGTTCTGTTATATTAAAACTCAATAAACAAAAACATTTTACAAAAAAAATGCATTCAGAGCTAATAAGTAGAGAGTGACCTTTAATGTGTCAAATATGCAGCAAATTGAATTAAATTGTTAAAAGTTAAGACAACAAACTTTGAGTAGAAAGGCTATTGTTACCTCGTAGTAATATTGAAATGCTTGCGACTTATCCCCTTCATTGTCATACAGTTCTCCAAGTTTTGCAAGTGCATGTGAATCTGTTGGAACAACACTGATTAGCTGCATGAGCCACTCGGTCGCCTGATTGGGATCATCCAACATTTCATGCCTGAGTAATCTCAAATTAAGGAGCATGTACTTGCAGTTTTTTAATGTTTCAGAACAAAATTGACATAACCAGAATGACTTTATTCTGATACAAAAGACAAAATATAGCAGTGGTCTTTCTGTCCAGAGAACAACTCTTTGCATACAAGTATAGAAAACAGATGGTTTGCTCCTCCCTCTGATTAAAAGTTGTCAAAGTTTAGTCCACTTTATTGCCTTGGAAATCTGTATATCTGGAAATACCAATTTATTTATTTACTCAACCACTCCAAGGGAGGATGAGGAGACTTAAATTCCATGAAGTGCGTCTAACCAAAAAGTGAGAAGGAGGGAAAACGGGCCAAGCATTGAAAAGGGCAAGTATGTATCCACCAATGCCATTCTCACAAACTGTACCATTATGTTTTGACACACAGTAGGTGGTGCTTAATGCTAAATAACAAATTAATAACCTCTCTGTAATGTTCTTTCGGATGGATGTCCCTCCCACGGATTCCTCATCTATGATATCGATGCCCCAGCCCAGCTGCGCTTCAGAAACTTTTCTACGGCTATGAGGTGCAGCTCGGCTCTGCCCGACACCTCTAAGTGCCCCTCACTGGTCATGTTGCGGACAGTATATATCAAAGTGCCACACCAGTGACCTTAATTCCACCCTTTTCCCCTAGCACTCTCACCAGATGGACCCGAAAACTAAGGTGTACTAGATATCCGCCAAGTTGGGTAGGTCGGGTGAGCGATGAGGAATCGGTGGGAGAAACATCCCTTGCAAAGAAGTTTACAGAGAAGAAATGTTTTCTTCTAATGGATTTCTGATCTATGATAGACTTCCATAGCAATACTTTGATCTGGAAGAGGGAGGAAAGTCAGGACACCACCTAAACCAGAAAACTCTGAAGGACCGTTCTACCAAAATTAGCATCTGGTCATGACTGAGAATCCAAGCAGTAATGCTTCGCAAATGTGTGCAGAGAACCCCCACGCCTGTTAAATGTCCAGAACAGGGGCAACATGGAGCAGAACAGAGGTGGCAGCCCGTCCTCTGGTGGAATTAGCCCTTCAGGCACATCCTTACCAGCCAGGTCAAAGCATTCCGATATGCAGGGGATGACCCACCTTGACAGGGTTTGTTTGGCCACAGCCCTTTAAGCGCAGACACCAGCATAACCAACAAAAAGCTGGCCCTCTTTCCTGGTCTCACTTGTCCAAGAGACTTCGTAGCTGAGTGGCTGCAATGGGTACAGCTGATGGAATCCACCCTGTGCTATGAATGGATGAGGCGAAAGTAAAAACACACAACAAGATGGATCTTTTGAGACAGACGGAAATCAGAGACCACCTTCAGGAGGAAGGATAGCCTCACTCAAGGTCACCTTTTCTTTTTAGAAACCCAAATAAGGAGGTGTTACCAATAACACCTGGTGCTCGCTCATCAGTCTAGCGGAAGTGATGGCGACCAGGAAAATCACCTTAAGGATGAGTAACCTTAATGAACAAAAATGGGCTGAAACAGCGCGCCCAAAAGAAAAGTTAACATTAAATTCAAGTCCCAAGCCAGAACAACAAACTGGCAAGGGGGAAACTGATTGCACAATCCCCCAAAGAATTGCATGATTGTGGGGATTGTGAAAATGAACCCTGCTCTAAGGTTCTCTTGAAAACCAAAATGGCAGCAAGATACCCCTTCATAGTGTCAATCTGCAGGCCAGTCCGGGAAAAAGAAAGCAGAAAATCCAGAACAGACGACGACGTGGAACAGGTAAAAGGGTTCAGATCCCTCTCCTGGCACCAAGCTGAAAATGTACACCACCTGCAGGAATAAACAGATTTGGTGGCAAGCCTCCTAGGCGAGAGTAGCACATCCAGGACATCCTGCGACAAGTCCCACTCCTTAAACATAAACCTTTCAGCAGCCAGGCATGAAGGTTCAAACTGGCAAGGTTCGAATGGTGGACTCATTCATGTGATTGTGGGAGAAGATCTGCTTTCCGTGGAAGGCGCAAGGGAGAGCAGATGGGACATGCCATGTGACGTACCACGTTCTCTGTGCCCAGTGGACATAAACAGGCGTACTCCCCTGAGAACCAGCGGTATGTGTGACGATTCGTAGGAACACATCACTTCTCCGCAGTGGGGAGTTCTTCCCTGTGAGGCCACTACCCAATAAAAAGCAGGAGGACCTCACACGGAGAGACTCCCCCATGGAGACATGGACTCCCATTCCATGACGGAAATCCCTAATCCTCCTTCCGTAAAAACTATGAAACCCTTAAGATCTGTCGAGGTTCAGGCTGACAGTACGACTGTGTACTATTGTGATACTCCTTGTCTTCTTCCTGTAAGAATAGACACCATCAATATGAACACTTAGTCTAAACAGGATTTGTACTATGAAGGTACTGAGAAGAATAAAAACATTCACAGAGTAATGCAGAACACTAATGTGAAAGATACTGGGACAAGGTGGCCCGAAGGAGGCAAGAGGAGTACACAACTAAGCCCAACGATGGACTATGGCACTCTGCTGGGGAGGTCCCAGCCCAACAAGATAAAAAGCAAAGAAGGACTCAGTAAAGAAAGCAACAGCTGTGAAGCCAGGTCAGCTTGGGAATTTGAACCGGGAGAGAAGACAGGAGTTTGCAGGAGCAACTCAGACGCTGCGAGGACACCAGCCACAAAACAGAAGAGCCCTTCTATGGCTGAGTGAGAGCAAGCCGAACTGGAAGCTGGAATCCAGGAGATTGAGGCGTGACCTTGAGGAGGTGGACCAAGTGGCCCCATAACTACTACGATACCACCTGACCGGAACGTCTCCAGAGATGCAGCAGGACCACAGAGAGAGAAGAGCGAAGCCGAACAAGCGTTCAACTGGGAATGCAGAAGCCCAACACCCCAGGAAGAACCAGGGACATGCTCCGAGCAAAGTGAAGGGAACAGATCTACGGGATACCCGGTAGGGGGATGGGGGCATGTGAAGCAAGCTTTGGGCGTGATCTCCACCGTCTCAGTAATTGCATTAAGAATAAGAATTGTGAAGTAAGCCTCAGGAGTGATCTCCCCCATCCCAGTAATTGCACTAAGTGCAAGAACACCACTGGAAGGAATCCCCTTCATTTCAATACCTGTTCCAACAGTAACCAAAGTAGACAGAGCCTCTGGAGTAGTATCCCTCGTCTCAGTAAGTGGGACATGACTTAAAATCAACGATAAAGAGTGTGATACATTCAAGAGAACCCTCAGAGAAGCCTGGAGGGAATTAGAAGCTCATAAGAACCATTGTGAAAAACAGATAGAAGAGCACTTTGAGTCACAGAACCAGGAGAAGGAAGTCATTCTCATGGGTTGCATTTGTTGAATCAGAAGTTAAAGCTAAAGGTTGTAAAGGACTGTCAAGAGAAGATCGAAGTTGTGAAGCCAGGAGAAGGTAGTCATTCTCCTGGCATGTTCTCTTCAGGAAGAAGACATTCACTGAAATAAAGACTCTTGAACATTGCCCTCGGGCTGATTCATACAGAACCAGGAGAAGGGAGCCCTTCTCAGGTACTGTTTAAGTTTCTTTCTGTTGTTTAGTGGTAGGGTTAGAGTAGAGGAGATTTTTGGACAGACGACGGATATTCATTTGGACTTCCAACCTGACGAACAACCCAATTATTCCTTGGTTAGGTAGGGACCACCCTCTAGAACTAAGGAAAGGTAGGAATTTTCTTCTTTCTTTCAATAAAAATCATACTGAAATGCCACCTCCGTCTCAGACTTCTCACTCCAGCACGCCACATATGACAGGGATTACTGGTAATGCATAGAGCAGGTTGAAAGTGCACTCTACTATCAGTGCATCCCCCAGAGCTCTCTATCACGTAGATTCTCTGAAGCAGAACCACCTGCACTCCCTGTTCAGCCAGGAAGCAAAGTGATCTACCTGAAAGTCCCCCACTTGCTGATTATCACATCCAGAGCTTCCTGACAGAGCTTCCACTCATGGGACGCCAAAGTCTGTCAGCACAAGAGATCCGCAATGATGTTCTCCATGCCCGCCAGATGAGCTGTACTTAGAAACACGTTGTTCTCCAGTGCCCATAATCACAGTTGAGGAAGGAAGGAAGGAAGGAAGGAAGGAAGGAAGGAAGGAAGGAAGGAAGGAAGGAAGGAAGGAAGGAAGGAAGGAAGGAAGGAAGGAAGGAAGGAAGGAAGGAAGGAAGGAAGGAAGGAAGGAAGGAAGGAAGGAAGGAAGGAAGGAAGGAAGGAAGGAAGGAAGGAAGGAAGGAAGGAAGGAAGGGCTCCGGAGATAACAGGTGGCCTGAGAGCCATGGTCCAGAGGGCGCTTGTTAGGGAGAATGCTCATTTCATGGCTAATTTCCCTTACCTAGTGAGTCTCTCAGCAGCTTTGCTGGATCTCTGGAGTTATTTCTTTCCACTTGGTAAGAGTGTGAGCTTTTCCCCCACTCTTACCCATGTTTTGCTATGTGTCTTTTACCTATTTTTATGATTGTGGGCTCTGGAGTACACCACTTCAGTGGCCCCCTTCTTTTGTGTGTTACACAGCACCTTCAGTGCAGTGACACAGGGTTGTCGTGCAGACTTCCCACCGACTCCATTTCTGAGGCTGACTACTGTCCCCCAGAAAAGGGTAAAGTTGCCATTAACTTTACTTAGTCATGTAACCACAGATCCAGTACACCCCATCTTCCATGGAGTACTGGAAAGGGTTAATCCTTAGCCCTTTTTATCTGTACCTCCTAGAGCATTGTTTCGCTCTTTTAACATTTAGAATTGGCTGGTGGCAGTGGTATCTACCCTAAACTTTCCTACCGCGGTTATCTTATATAAACGTGGTAGTATTGTAGGCTATTGTATTAGCCTCGAACTTAAACCCGCTTGACCAAATACTTTTTCTTTTGGCTCCGGTGCGGTTTATTCGCCATTTCTTTTTGTTAAACTCCTTCTTGTGTTTTACTTTGCGCAGCAAACCAGTTTTGCCTTCTTTGTTCACTGTCTTCTTTTGGTGGGCTTCTGCCAAGAAGCCCTTCTCTAGGCGCCTGGGTGTCTAGGTGGACTGAATGTGAGGGAGGGGTGTAGTCACCCCCTGCACGGGGTATCCTAGGAAACCCAAGTCGCACTTTCCATGATTGGCTGAGGTGGTTGTCCGGGCTGGACAACCCCCCTGCTGCGTGATTCACAACCAGGTTGTGTGATTGGGGGATTTTCGCATAAAAGGCAGGTCTCTTGGGCTGGAAGTCAGAGAGTCGCCACTGGAACTACAAGGAACCGAAGAGAAGCGGAGAATAAGTCAGCTGCTGCAACTATCCCGTCCCAGTGCAGCCCTGCTGCAATCCTGAGCTATCTACCCTTCAACGACTAAGAGAAGATCCAGTCCGCAGTCTTCTTCCCTTGAGCCTGGTGGGGATAACCAGCTCATCTTCTACAGCGAGAGGATTTCCTTTGCGGTTGAAATCGCTGCACACTGCTGTAGTGGTCCGGATAGCCACCTGAAGAGCCTCTCCTGTTTTTAAGGAGCGCACCTTTTATTAGTCGTCGCTGCTGCCGGCCTCATCCCTGTGTGGTGCAGACCCCCTCATCGTCCTCCTTCTTGCTGAAGCTCCAGGAATCGTGGGTCTGCTGGAAACTACCGGGAACAACTGCCGTGGCACCAGCTTCTTCATTGTGAACAAGGTACTGTGTCCTGCTTGAGGAATTTGGGTGAATCCCTATTTCTCGTTCTACCAGGCTTGTCCTCATCTTCCCTCCTTCTTATAACTTTTGTTTCCGAACATTGACAATATCTAAGTACTCTTGGCTACGTTGAATCGTGAACTGTCCGACTGTGTGATCCTCGACAACAGGAACCCGGTTCCACTTGACACTGGCTCCGGCCTCTTGACTCTTGAATTTCTGTCTATGAGTGTTCTTCGATTCGGTTTGCCTGACAAAAGTATTGCCTATGATTTGTGCCCTCAACTCCCTCTGGGTATCCCAAGTGCTCAAGTGCTAAGTGTGTTTTTGCCCCGGTAGCAATTCTTGCCGCGGATACGCGTTTAGTTAGTAGACCGCACTGTCAAAAAGTGATCGCAATTGTATTTACGGTAATGTTACTTGTTTCATAACACCGGTCCATTCAAACACAGGGTACTCACCTTGATTTATACCGTGCAAAGTGAATTGGTTAGTGGTAGTATATTTTACGTGTGATTTTGAATTTAATAGAAGTGTTGTGTTTATAACAAATGGTTTAAAAATAAATGTACTTATATTTTTCTACCTGAAACCTTGAGTCAGTGTTTGCTTGAGTCACAGTAATTGTGGTCCCTTTGTGTAATCTCTGCTACTGCTCATATACTCTTGAGATAAGCCTGGCCGCTCCGCTGCTGCTACCACTTTAACATAGTAGTACAGGCTTGTACCAAAGGTAAAACTTGTATTGCCACCTGTAGTCTTAATTGTGTGTAGTGGTCCCTAAGGGCACTGCACAGGAATCTGCCTAACAGCACTGTAGGAATGAGAGCAAGGCCTGTCAGTCCAAGGCACCTTGGACGTCTTCTAGTCCAGGCTCTGGTCCATAGGCGTACAGAAATGGTCCCCAGAATGTACCCTGCTGGTTGCAAAAGTGGAAGCTCCCATCAGCGCTGCAGCTGGAGCCTACAGCGCTGTCACCTGCACCAAAGGCACCAAGGCCTGAGCCGCCAGCATCATGGCAAAATGTCCAGCATCTTCAGGTGTTCGTTCTCCCATTCTTCAGGGTGGAATGGGTAGTAAAAGGTACCTGCACCAGTCACTCAGGAGAACCCTTGGAGTGGTGGCTCTTCTTTTTTGAGGAAGAAGAGGAGTGTTAGTGCGAGGACTCAATCGAGGAGCAGGACCTCTTCTGATGCTACTCCTTTTCCTTCTCCTTGTGCAGAGCTGCCCTTTCTTCACAGCAGTGGCCCTCACCGTGTGACCTCGACCAACACCGTGGAGCCTCACCTTTTGCCTTGTGGACAAATGTGAAGATCTTCGCCACCCTATTCCAGATGGCCGTTGGGTGCATGGACTCGCAGGACACGCAATCCTGGGTGTCATGGTCCTCGCCCAAGCAGTAAAGACAAGTCCGGTGAGGATGCAACACTGACAGCTACCATCCGCAACCCACACACAGCTTGAAGCCTGAGGCCTTAGATGGAGTATGCATGGTGTAAAGTATCATTGAAAGCTCAACAAGCATGTTGTAGATTAGCGAACAGAATGCATGAAAAAAATGAACTGATGTCACAGGGCCTCAATATATAACTGGCCCGACATGTGTGGCGTGGGGCACGTGCAGGCATCGGGCGGAGCCGACGCAGACCTCGCTGCGCCCCATGCAGGCGGATAACTTTCCGGAGATCAGCTGCGATGGGACAGGTATACCATAGGATGAGGAATCCATGGAAGGGAGGAATCCATTAGAAGAGACTAAATCAAGAGGGTTTGGAGGAATGCTCTGCTGAAACAGGCATCCTGACCAGACAGGGAATCGTAGTGAATTTCTGGACTTAATGAAAGTGGAGCATAACTCATCACAGTAATCTGGAGAAAAAAAAGGTTTTATTTTTTTATGTTTGTTATTGTTGTTTGGAAAAATTACCTTTGATAAATCAGAAACAAACAGAAATATGAAACATTGACAAATTCATCACCGAATAAACCAAATAAAAACAGATTATCACAATTAACTCTTCATACAATATCATAATTTTTATAAAATTCTTAGCTATTTTCTTCATCCCTTTATAAACAAAGACTTAAAATTCATATAAACTCAGTTTCAGTTAATAAAAGTAAAGTACAAGGAGATCATAATATAATAGTATTAAGTCCATCATTCAATTCTAAAGAGTTTAAGAAACCTACCACAGCTATTATCGTTGATGTAATCCTACCAGCCAAGCACTCATTTCAAAGATCCTCCCCGCCAACATTTGTTTGGACATAATTACATTTTCTAAAGTGTTGTGTATGATTTCCCGGTAGTGCCGGGCACATTATCAACAAGTCTTTGTGATCCTCAACTGAGTCCTGATGGGCACAGTATCTACAAATAAAATATTTCGCTGGACACCAGCCATATTTTATCATTTGTATGGTGTAATACAAATTCCAGCAAAACCTTAAAAGGACCTCCTAACTCGGTGACACAGACTGGACTCAGGAACAGGATTATTAAGGCTCCTACACAAATTTAAGAGTCTCCAGTTGGGTCTAGTGGTCAGAGAATTGATGCACAGTGCCTACAGGATCGTAGTCACCGGCACTGAAGTCTGAATGTTAATAACATGGCACCAATAGTTGCCCTCCACTATGGGTACGATTTCCAACACCCAGAAGAAGTGGATCTTGATACCATATAGGATCTTTGGGATAATCTTACCCTCAAAGAACTTTAAGATCAGAATTAATGAGGATCTACAGAATCTGTCATCTAGCCGAACTGTCTGGTTTGCCAGTCTGGGGAACCTTATTTGTGATCTGTGAGGTTTGGAAATAGTAGCAAAGCCGAGGTAGATGAAACCATCAACACTTTTGAGGAGATTGTGTTTGGACAGACCATTTAAAGGTGGACAAATGTTCTTTAAAGTGCAGTGTATAAGTTTAGTTTTAGATTAATTCGTTTTCAGGGAGTGCGTGGCTACAAAATTATTTAAAAAGCAGTTAAAAGTTGGTAGAGTCCGATCTCAGTGCAATCGAAAATTATAAAGTCTGCATAACTCAGCAATACGACTTTCAGGTTATCAAGTTTGGAGTGAGGCTAGGGCTACATGCGTGAGATGGTCTCCTATGTCTGACATATATAGATTAAACAGACAGGGGGCATGAACGCACCCCTGCATGATGCCCCTTGATGTTGGAATATTTGCAGACAAGCCCCCCCCCAGTATTTAACCTGACCTGAACTACTGTTCGTTCATGGAGACCAATTATTAATTGAAGTAGTCCTTCGGGAAGGCCCCATTTTCGCAAATGTGCCCAAAGTAACTTTCTATCTACCGCGTCAAATGGGGCAGACAGGTCTATAGTGAGAATAAAGATAGACTTATTTTCTGGACCAATTTAAAGATTGTACACACTTCAGTATTACACAGTTTAAGGTAGTATTCATATGCTTGCGAAAGCCTATCTACCACTTTTGAAGTCTATCAGACTCCGCCGCCCATGGCTTTAGATGACAAAGAATCAGTGCGGTAAAGACTTTACTGTCTACATTCAATATAGATATTGGTCGATAGTTTTTCGGGTCCCACCTTGGGCCCTTTTTATATGATTCAGGAAATTGATAGGTAACAAAAATCTGCTCAAATAAAACAGATAAAATAACTGACCACTCCTGTTGTGCACTTTTAAACAATAAGGAACAAGTTACTTACCTGTAACAGGGCTGTGGGCTCAAAAACAACGTATTTTAGCTAGGATTTCCTCCATGATCTCCTGATTTATTAGGGTACGGTAGGCGCATGAACTGCTGGCCAAGAGATGTTAATGGAACACCCCTAGCCTTCACTGAAAATACACTTGAGTAGTAAGATACCCAGTATGATTCAGATACTGAATTAGTTTGTAATTTAGGCTGAGTTATAACATTATTTGCCATTCAAAATACATAGGAATTTTTATTTTTCAGCATTTATAGCATATTTTCTCCGTCTTTTTGATATATCAGTACTCTGTGGCCCATCAACCAATTTTTGTATTGGGATTTTGCTTTCTCAATCTCAACTAGAGTAACTGACAGGGACAAGTCTTTTCTTCCTTTTGGAATTCTAATTTGGTTTCTCATTTTCTGTTTTCTGGCAATTACCTCTTGGTCGGAAGCATGAATATGTTTAGACCCATTGTTCATGGAGGAATGGCCCAAGACATGTCTAGAAAATCGTCTATAAAAAGTTCAAATGTGTCGACTGAGAGGGTGTCTATTTTCCATTGTAACGAGGAATCAACCAGACACTGTGCTACTGCATCATTGACCCGAGTAATGTTTTTAGGGTTTGTGATGAATCCTGCAGAATCATCACAAATTCCCTGGTGGAAGTCTCCTCCCCCATGGCCAGGGAAAGGCAGCCGCTACCTGATCCTGACCCTGTGGGTGGTTTCAGGAGGGAAGATCAGGGAGGAGGAGATGGGTACCTGGGGGAGGTGGTAGCTCCGACAGTAGAGATGCAATATTCCCCCCTTTCTGTGAGGAAACCCTAATTCCAGAGTCTTTGATCGCATATTCCTGTGAAACATCTGATGTTTATGGGGCTTGTGATTTTATTACAACTGTTCAACCATGTGATTTAAAATCCATTGAAACTTCATTGGACTCCAAGCCCCAGAAAGCCTCAAGTACTGCGACGAGCAAGAGGTGCAAGGAGTTAATTTGGAGGAAATGTGACCATGAGAATGCAATGCAGTCTAGTTGTCATGAATCTAATCAGCTGCGCGGGACCTTTACATTTCCAAATCACCGGCAGCAAGGGGTACAGGAGGAAAGCAGAAGAAAAGAGAAGGAAGGCTGCAGAGTGTGCGGAGCGGGAACCGTGACCCCTGGCAGGGGAAATCCCACAAGGAGTCATGGGAAGAGATGCTTGCCAGAAACAGGGTGGCAGCGTTAGTGACCGGAGGAGAGTAGCTCCAGAGGAAGAGAGAAAGCAGATGGTGCACAGAAAGGCTGTGTAAGGAGACGCAGTTCTGCAGAGGTGCTCAGCTCTTGACGGAGAAAGGACAGAAGAGCCAACACGAGACCCAACGAGACTCTGCCTAGAAGGGGAAGCTAGCCCATCGCAAAAACACTCTTCAGCAGCCACACAGTGAATTGTTGAGTTGGACTAGTTGCATAGGGGGCCCCGGGACATATGGATATGCTAAAAAGGACGCTGAAAGTACCAGCATAATACAATTGAAAGGAAAAGGCGAATATGGTACAATTCTCCTGACATAGGAGGTCAGTTAGGAGAAACCTGGAACCAATATTGCCAAGAGCCAAAAGAGATTGAGAGAGAGATAAAAAGGCAACATTTGTACAATCCTCCTGACATGAGAAGTCAGTTGGAGGAAACCTGGAACAAGCATTGCCAAGAGTCAAGAGAGATTGAAAGAAAGGTTGATAAACAGAGCTTGAACAAGCCCTCTGACATGGGATGTCCGTTTAGGGGAAATTGGTACAGGTAACAAATGAAGTCAACAAGAGTGTGCTAGTGATGAAGCACAATTGTGTAATATTTAAGGAGAAAGTGAATGTTGCAGAGAAGCCTAATAAGGATATCAGGTAGCAAAGCCTTTTTGGAAGGAGATACCTAGCAGGCAAGTACAACTGGGTATCTAAGTGAACCAAAAAGGGGATATTCCTGGCAGGAGAGTAAACCAGGATATCAAGAATTTTCAGTTGAGGAGTTTCCTGGCAGAAGAGCGTACCGGGAAACTCATTTTGAATTGGTGTGCTGAAAAGAGCCTTGGTTATATTAAGTTCTTGCTTCCTCGAACATTATGTCTACCAGAAACCTAAAAAGACTTGCCGATTTGTCATACTTGACTCGATGTTGAGAAAAAGACATTTGTTTTGCCATCCTGAAAAATAGCAAAGACTTTTATTTGCTTTATTCCAACCTGCATTGTGGAAAATACATTTTGTGCTGCCATTCTGAGAGAGTAGGAGAGACTGTCTCTTTACCAATTAATCTTGTGAAAGGAACATTTGTTGCTCATCCTGAGGAGAGTATTAGGTAAAAGAGAAATTTGTAATGCCTCTACGAGACTGGTTTTGACACAGAACATTGTGAATAGTTTATCTGAAATAATGCAGGTGAAGGGAGCCAGTAGTGTTTTGGTTGAAATTATATGTTTGAGTTATTGCACTTTTCTGTTGAGTTGAACTTTGAAACATTTACCTTGCACATTTTGCGTTTATGTATTAGTGTGAGGGTCAGACTGAATTTGGACACAAGGTCATCTATTATTATTATTATTATTATTATTATTATTATTATTATTATTATTATTATTATTATTATTATTATCATCATCTTGCTTTAGTTTTAGTTTCATAGCATGGGACATTCAAGTTAGGATAGCGAAAGTTAGATCTTTAGCTGAACCCGTTTCTGTTAACAAAATGGCTAACGTTGAAAATGATACATCTTTGTGTCTGCCTCTCATTTCTGAGCCCTCACAGGTTCTAAGAAATTGTATTGCCCGCAGAGTTGACCAAAAGGTCTCAGGCCCATCTGAACTTGCGTTTGTGACCCCGAGGTCGATTTCTGCGTGCAACAAACAATGGTCACTTACATTGGTTGGTAGTAAATTCAAATAATTGCATATGTTCAATACCCAATCTGGTGAAAATATATAATCAATGGTGGAGAATAAGGTGTCATTACGCCACATGTGGTTATGAGGAATGTCAGCAGAAACCGAACCACTGAACATTTTAAACCCTAAGCCTTGAAGGGCTTGCATCCATTTAACTTCATTGCCCAGTCGCTTATTAAAATGACCCCACCTAGGCATAACAGTTGTTGCTGGGTCAAAGTCTATGCAATGGGCATTAAGATCACTTAAAACAAAGGTGAGCCACTTCTAAATTTGAAACATCAACCATTAACCATTAACCAAATTAATTAATATGTCCAATGCTTCATCTAACTCTGAGATCCCCTTATGCCAATACACATTTACAAACATAAAATCATACTGTGATGTGCCATCTTTCACTATTACATAGGACGCTAAAAAAACACTTGAGACATCAGTCACACTTGCATTTATTATCCCTGGACAAGATTTGATCAATGTAAGTAGGGCCCCCCGAGGGATGGCTGTGAACACCTTTCTGAGCAGCTTGGAAATGGGACACGAAGATTCCAAGATAGCGATGGGGAAGTGAAGACTTGAGCGAGTCGAGATCCGTCCCCCGATGAGGCCTAGAAGCAGTGGCAAGGCTAAATATAAGGAGTGAAGAGGCGTTTATTGTGGGCACTACTCCCACGACAAGCCTGGTGTGTGGAATCCGGATGCGCACCAGGCTGGCGAAACTGAGGCTGTTGGTGGCCGGCAGCGGCAGAGCAGGCGAGCCGAACGGAAATACTGATTGGCGGGAAAAGCGGCCCAGGACAGTTCTGGGGGCCCTGAGGCGAGATCGCAGCTCCTGGGTCAGCACAGCACAGAACTGCTGTGCAGGGGGAAGGTGGCGGGGGACGGATATCACCTCTCTAGAAGAACGCACAGACAATACAGAAAGGGTGCTCCAGGAGGTGGTGGAGGATGGCAGGAGAACGGAGGAAGCCTTGGAGGACCTTGCGAGGATCGCCCATAATGTAGAGCTCCAGTACCAGGACCTGCAAAACAGGTCCCGCAGAGCAAACATATGCATCCGGAAACTTCCAGAAACAGTGGGAGACTCAGATCTTAAAGAGGCAGTAACACACGTCTTCACATATCTTTTGGCTGCGATGGAGCAGCCAAATATTCCCATTGATATGGTCCACAGAACAGTTCCCAGACGCCAGGAACCAGGAGCATGCACAAGGGATACTCTGGTAGCCTTAGCAAGATATCTGCAAAAAGAACGGATTTTGTAAGCGGCCCTCCAGGCAAGATCCATTACCTATAATGTGGCGCCAATCCAATTATTTCAGGACCTGGCCCGGTCCACCCTGCAGAAGCAGACCGAAATGCGCCCAGTAATACTGGCGTTACAGGAAATGCAAATCAAATATAGATGGACCTTCCCCTTCGGCCTTCTCTTCTCCTGGGAGGGCCAACAAAACAGAATCACAACTCTGGAAGAGGGAGTTTAACTGCTGCATATAGACTACGTAGACACAAAGCCAGCAAAGTCGGAGGGCCCGGCCCGGTCACAGGGGCCGAGGGCATGGGAATGGTCGCAGACGATGCAAAACATAGAAGGCCACTGCTCCATGAGACGGGCTCCCTGCCGGCCCGGTGCAGAAAGCAGCGAAATGACTACGTAAGCCAACGTCACTACACATAGCCTTGCCACGTAAAGAGGAAGGATTGCCGTGGTTTGTCATGGGTGGAGCCCGGCAGATCGGTCTGCCATCTGAGTCATGACTTGGGCTTTAGGATGCCCAGCTAGAGGGCCCTGGTCTGTTTGGTGAGCCAAAGCCGAAGGCACCCCCGCCTGAAGAACGACTAGGTACTTTGGTTAGCTCCAGGGTGGGGCGGGGTCAGGGTTTCAGGATGGGGGAGGGGAGAGAGAATTTTCAAGGGTTTTTGGGGAAAAGGGATCCTGTGCGCTCCAGTGGCCCAAGGAATGATAGCTAGGTACGCCTGCAGACGCGCAGGATACACCACTCTCACAACTCGAAACAGGTTTAGTTCAAGGGGTTCACTTTTAATGTTTGGGGGCTTAACACACCGGTTAAAAGGGAAAAAGATGGAGCAGCTCCTCTCAGATCATTAACCAGACCTTGTGGCATTGCAGGAAACCCATATTAGGAAACGGGACAGACCGAAATTAAGACCAAGACAGTACCCACAAGTACTCCAAGCAAATGCCCAAGGGAAAGTAGCGGGTATCATTATCGCTTTCCGAAAAAGGGTTCACGGCACACATACTGAATACACAAGCAGACAAAGAGGAGAGGTACCCATTTGTAACCTTTAGGGTGGGGGACACTACTAGTACTCTTACAGTAGCGTCAGTGTACGCCCCAAATACCGGTCAGGATGGCTTCCTCAGGGCTACCCTTATGGAGCTATAATTGTTCTGTGGGCGAGATCCTATAATGGGACTTCCCATTATAGCGTGGGACCCCCAGAGAGACAGGAGCACAATAACTGCATATGGCCAACCACCTCCTTCACCGGCGCTTAAGGAAAGAATGGGGCTGTTGGCCATGTCAGATGTGTGGGCATCTCTCCGAGGGGATGATCTAGGCTTCACCTTCTACTCGCACGTACACAACTCCTTTTCCTGGATCAATTTTATTTTGTCATCAGTTAAACTGATGGGGAGTATCACGAAAGTTGAACATTTTGCAATAACAATATCGGATCACGCACCCATTATGGTGACAATAGAAATCAGGCAACAAAATACCAGTCTGTGGAGGTAAGGCTACCCAAATGGGGTCCTCACTGACCCAGTGCTGCGGGACAAGCTGGAACTTAAGATAAAGGAATATTTTATTCTGAACACCGCGACGGATACGGAGGAGGGAAAGGGCATGGGATGCCTTTAAGGCAATGTTTCCGGGGGGATCTGATAGCAACGGCAGCTTGTCAGCGAAAACAAAAGAGGGCCCTGGAGGCAGAATTAGACCTTCAGGCAGTTATGTTAAAAATGGAAACCAATTCTGGAGTGAAGCTCTGCAAACAATATAGGAGAATTAAAGGAAAACTAGAGCTCCTCCAAAAGAGAAAATCTGAGAAAAGCCTGCTCGGGCACGGTAAAAGTATTACATAAAAGCTAATGAGGCTGATCGTCTCTTAGGTAGGCAACTCAAACATAGGGTGGCATCGCAAACGATCCAAGCGATCGTAGATCCTAGTGGGACTAAGGTGACTACCACTCCTGAAATTACAGAGCAGCTAACCACCTTTAACTTTGCGCTCTGCCAGTCAGACTGCCCGGCCCAGCCCCTGCAAAGGGAATATTTGCATATCAGTGCCACTGCCCAGGATAACCCTGGAGGAGCAGGACACAGTATAGGCGGACTTAACCATTGAAGAAGTGCAACACGTGATCAGGAACCTCCCCAGAATAAATCCCCAGGCACGAACAGCTTCCCAGCCTCTTTCTACAAAACATTCCAATCGGTCCTGTCCCCCCAACTGACCAAACTATAGACATCAATTGGTAGGAGAGGCCATATCACTGCAACAATGGAAGAGGCAAAACTGGTCCTTTTTCCTGAACCGGCCAAGGAACAAACCCTTTGCGCGTCGTACCGTCCGATTGCCTTCATAAATGCAACCGCTAATATATATTTGAAAACGCTAGCGAATAGACTGGAGAGTATACTGCCGGCATTCATTTATCCGGACCAGGCTAGGTGTAACACGGGATGGCAGACACACGACAACATCCGGAGAGTGTGCCACGTCATAGAGAAAACAACATTGAAAAAGGTCTTGGCGGTCCTTCTCTCTTTGGACACCGAAAAAGCGTTTGACATGGTCCTTTTTGTTCCAGACCATGGACAGGATGGGGTTCGGACCCACTTTCTTAGACAAAGTCCGCGCAAATGATAAAAACCTGCTGGTCAGAATCTCCATTAATAATCAGCTATCCCAACCGGTACCGCTGAGCAGAGGCACCAAGCAGGGATACCCCCTATCGCCACTGCTATACACCATACACCGGAAAACCTTCCTGGCCAGAATAAGATTGACAGGGCCTGTCTGAGGTATTTCCTTTGGAAGGGAAAATTATGGCCTACAAAGACGATATGCTCCTCACATTGACAGAGCCCGAGGAGTCGCTCCCAGCGATACTCTGGGAGCTAGACGCGTTTGGCACACTAGCAGGGCTGAAGGTTAATATTAATAAATCCAAAATCCTAAACCTGTCATTGGAGGGAGGGGGCTTGAGGCATGCTAAACAGTCACGTGTCTTAGATGGGTCCAAGGGGGCATAAAACTGCTGGGGATAACCTTAACACAGACCCTAGCGGAATTATATAGTGGAAAGTTTAAGTCACTGCTGGCAACAACCAAACAGCAACTCTGCGCATGTGGTCTGCTTTCGGTCTCGTGGCTAGGTCAAATTAACACAATTCAGATGGTTGTACTGCCGAAAGTCCTTTACTATTTTCAGCGATTCCCATTGCGGTCCTGTGCTCCTTTACGGTCACTCAATAGAATGATTTCTACATTCATCTGGAACAAGCCCCCAAGGATAGCTCTTAAAAAAACTGATGGCCCCTACTTGTAGGGCTGGGCTCGGCCTCCCAAACATTTTGCGCTATTACCATGCAGCCCAACTCCGGGTATTTAAAGATTGGCTTACCCAAACATCTGACAAACGGTGAGTCCAGATGGATCAGGCTGTGGTGGGGACCCCGCTTGCTGAAATCCTATGGCTCCCTAAAGCTGACCGGCCGCAAAAAAGATCGTTCACAAATGCAATATGGGATAAGGTGGTCCTACTGCAACGAATGTCCTCCTTCCTTTCCCCATTTAGCCTGATATTCCGTAACCCGCAATTCACTCCAGGTCTTGCAAAAGGCTCCTTTCCAAGCTGGAAATTGGCGGGTTGTGTAAAATCGAGGGCTATGGTCCAAGGGAAAGAAATCAAACCGTTTGGCCAATGTAAGCATGAGGTAGGCCTAAAGGAAGAGGACAGGTGGCAATACTTTCAAGTATGGCATTGACTAATGTCTCCTCCCAACAAGCAAGCGCCGCGCAAACCCTCACACACACTATTTGAAAATTCCTGCTTTCGGATCCTGGGGACAACACCTGATATCCACCTTTACAAATTGCTAACAGACGGCTCCACCTCCAAGGGCCTCACATATAAATGCAAATGGGAAATCACACTGGGAGACCCAATCCTAGAAGATGAACGGGAACACCTCAGGCCCGACATTCCAAAACGTACACAATCAATACAAATTAGGGAATGTTGTTATAAACAAATGACCGAATGGCACTATACTCTTGATCGCCTACATCAGATGAATCCTAATATCTCCCAGAAATGTTGGAGGGACTGTTGGGGCCTGGGGAACTGGAGACACATTTGGTGGGAGTGCTCGAAATTGGAAACGTTTTGCAAACTAATCAATAATAACATCCAATGCATATTTGGTTCTGTGACAACCCTGAGGGTATTCTCCCAGTAAGACCCTGAGAATCCCTTATTCAGGTGGCTAGGACACGGCCATCGCTGTTGGATCCAGTTCCTGGGGGCGGGGGAGAATCATCTATGTAGGGTAACCCAGGGTATACTCGGGGGAATATCCCAGGTGAGATGCAGTACCATCACAGGGAGGATGGTGAGGTGAGCAAAGTCTCTGAACCTTTTATAAGATATTCCTGCTCATCATCTCTTCCTTCCACCCATTGAATCTTCCTTACCCAAAGGTAAAGCCAACAGCCCCTTCACATCTGGTAAACTTATTAAGAGCCACAACTCCAAGACTCCTGCTTTTCCTGGTTCTTATCCGGATACTCCCGGACATTCTTTTCCACATTCCTCTAGTTATTTTGCCCCGAACACCCAATCTACTAGGACAGAACACTACGATTCCCACAATCCCCTTTGTTCATTTCACAACCCCAGCTATTCCTGTTTACCCCGCAAACCCTACCAAACCCGTCCCCCTCTGATTATCATTTTTTGAATTCTCACAAACCCTCCTGCGTATTTCACAAATCCTACAATACCTACCCTACCGAGGTGACAACAAACCACAATCCTAGGGTTATAAATCCACATATCAACTCTTTCCCTTCTGACCCCGTAGGATATCTGAAAACTCTACCACCCGCTTCGGAATTGTTATGTGCACTTTTATGTCCAATAAAACCTGGCAGTTACTAATGTTAGCCTGTGAAGCCAAACTAGGCTCACATTGTCTACCAAATAGAACTCAAATACCAGCTTCACTGCTTAAATAACATGTGTGATCCTTGGCAAGCCATTTACTCTGTCTCACTGCACGTTTTAATCTGCAGAAAATTGGAAGTGTTCCGTTGTACAATTTATTCATAGAAAGCCCTCACCGTTTTGAAATCTAGTCAACCTATGCACATGATTACAAAGGTATTTGCTGCTTGGGTCGATCATGGCAGTTAATTTAAATTCCCATGTACTAGTTTGAGTATCAGACTGGTGCCACTTAGGTGCGCAACTAGGCAAACCTTTATGGAGGGGGGCTAACCCTTCAAATGTTGTGAGAGGGGCTAACTTTAGAGACTGGGAGGGGAGAACTTACTTATGTGGGTGCACCTAACTTCTTTACACATTCTAATGAGACTATAGTGCAGCTTAAGTGTTACAAGCTGTTAACTCGCTTTGTGACTGAACCATACCCTGCTAATTACTCACCTGACATAAAAGTACTAACTACATCCATCAAGATTTAAATTGCCTAAAAAATGTATGCATACGAATACAGTGGCTAACAATGAAATGCTTTAATATATGCACCCAATCAAAGCGCAGCCACATTCTATCGCTCGCTTTACCCCATCCTATCCCCGTTTAGAGGTGCCCACTGGATATGGGGAGGAGATTTCAACTGTGTACTAGACCCCGTACTGGATAGATCAGATCTCACAGGGAAGACTCTTCCCCCCTCGTCCAAAGCTCTGCAGATGTTAGCCAGAGACTTGGAACTGCAGGAGGTATGGCGATGGCTGAATCATAGCAAGCAAGAATTCTTGTTCTACTCAAGTGTACACAAATTATACACAAGAATTGACTATGTCCTCACAGGGAAAGAACATCTAGGGAGCATAGCAAGTGCATAATACGAAGGCAGGACCTTATCTGACCATTCCCCTCTGATAGTCCAATGGACACTTGCAGACTGCCCCAAGTCCATCTCAGATGGAAAATGCAAGCAGAATCACTCCAAGACGCTAACTTCAGGGAGACCCTGAGACTCCAATCAGAACAGTTCTTCGAGCTCAACCTGGGCAGTGTAGATAGCATCAATACAGTGTGGGAGGCAAACAAGGTGGTCATAAGGGGGGCAGCAATAGCTACCACAGGAGGAGTCCGAAAATACCTAGAAAACCAAATCTCAAGAATAGAAGCTGAAATCACAGACGTAGAGAAAAATGGGACCATGGAGGAAAGTACGGAAAGTGCCCTCATGAGATTAAGATTACAATGTATGGAACACTGGGAAAACCTGGGGATTTCAGCTTTCAAAGATATACCAAAAAAATACATGGGCAAGGAGACAAACCAGACAGAGTATTAGCCTGGCTGGTCAAAGGAATAGATAACAAAAAGGAGGTAGCAGAAATAATAGACGAAAGTGGGCACACAAGAAGGTCACAATTAGAAATTAATCAAGCTTTTAAAATTTTCTACGCCAAACTATATGAGGACAACAACCACTCAAAAAAGTCTGAAAACCCAGAGACCCTAGAAGACATAGGGCTACCAACCCTAACAAGGAGACAAACCAGACAGAGTATTAGCCTGGCTGGTCAAAGGAATAGATAACAAAGAGGAGGTAGCAGAAATAATAGACGAAAGTGGGCACACAAGAAGGTCACAATTAGAAATTAATCAAGCTTTTAAAATTTTCTACACCAAACTATATGAGGACAACAACCACTCAAAAAAGTCTGAAAACCCAGAGACCCTAGAAGACATAGCGCTACCAACCCTAACAAGGAGACAAACCAGACAGAGTATTAACCTGGCTGATCAAAGGAATAGATAACAAAGAGGAGGTAGCAGAAATAATAGACGAAAGTGGGCACACAAGAAGGTCACAATTCGAAATTAATCAAGCTTTTAAAATTTTCTACGCCAAACTATATGAGGACAACAACCACTCAAAAAAGTCTGAAAACCTAGAGACCCTAGAAGACATAGGGCTACCAACCCTAACAATAGAACAACGTGAAATGGTAGACAGCCCACTGACCTTAGAAGAGATACAGGGAGTTATCACCTTGCTACCCACCGGAAAAACGCCGGGCAGCGACGGACTGCCATCGGAATTCTATAAAGAATACATAGATATACTAGCCCCAAGACTACTACAGGTGTTACAAGAGGCATATGAAACAGGTACCCTCCCAGATTCGATGGAACAAGCCCTAATACTACCCATCCTGAAACCAGGCAAAGATAGCAAATTATGCGAGTCCTACCGACCCATAGCATTGATAAACCAAGATACAAAGATTCTCAGCTCGGTTCTAGTAGACAGACTTAAAAGGGTGATCACCACACTAGTCCACCCAGACCAGACAGGCTACGTCCCTGGTAGGGCGACAAAAGCAAATCTATGACGCCTCCAAGCAGTCATAGATAGAACACGCACCAGACCCGAAAACTGTCCAGTAGCTGCATTAGATGCCATCAAGGCTTTTGATTCCGTTAGATGGGAATGGATGTTCGCCGCACTGGAACACTATGGAATAGGTCAGGGGTTCATGAGATGGATATGCATGCTCTAAGCCACTCCATCGGCTAGAGTACGCACATGCAAACATATTTCAGATTAATTTCCGATTAGCAGAGGCACCAAACAGAGCTGCCTGCTTTTGCCCCTCTTATATTTCCTGGCGCTCGAACCCCTAGCAATCTATATGAGAAACTCATTCCAAGACAGAGGGCTGCAGATAGATGGAACTATACATGTTATATCCTTGTACGCAGATGACATTCTTTTATATATACGGAATCCTGAAGACAATCTGGGAACATATCTTGAAGTGTTAGACAATTTTGCACATCTCTCAAGAATTGCCATTAGCAAGACCAAATCCTGCCTGTTTCCCCTTGCGGGCAAGGCCGGGAAAACGGAAGAGCAGGTCCCCTGCCTGGAACTTCAGTGGAACACCAGTACGTTTCGTTATCTAGGTATAAATATACACCATTCCATTGAAGACACACATAAAGCCAACACGCTGAAAGCAAAAAATTGTATAGAAGCATCCATCAAGTTTTGGGAGAAACTCAACATGTCAGTAGTAGGACGAATATCGCTGGTAAAGATGATAGCCCTCCCAGACTGCTGTACCACTTCATCAATGTGCCATTCCTCAGCCCAAAGAAGTTCTTAATAGACCTTAACACAATACTGAGCAGCTTTGTATGGGGCAAAGGCAGGAGGAGAGTCGCTATGGAGACACTGGAGAGATTACACAGAAGGTGGAATGTGTCTCCCACATTTCAAACTGTACTATCTAGTGGGCCAGCTGCAACATGTGGCCTAGCTTGCGGATGCAGAGCACACCTTCTTGAGCAATACCGTATCCCTGTACCTTCTCAAGGAAGTGCTATGGATAGATGGAAAAGCGATCTCGCAACCCCCTATGTTCCTGCAACTGGTGAGACAAATATGGAATAGAACCAAAACATTTCTAAAAATAGGGGAACCCTACTTCCCCCAGATACTGTTGGCAGCACTTAACGGAATCAACAGAGAACGTCTCAAACAAAGCAGAGACTAGTGGGAGTCCAAAGGAATAATCACCGATCACGACCCGCTCGGAGCGCGGGCCCGTTAATTTTATTAACGGGCCCGAGCTCCGAACGCTGTTCTCCCTCCTCCCCCCTACTCCCTGTGTGTCTGCAGGTGTCCGCAGGGGACGCCAGGCGCCATTCCGCCGCTCCATCTTTCAACTCCACCTGCTCCCCCGGCCCACCCCACCCTTACCTGTTCACTTCCTCGCAGGGTGTCTACACTTCTGTGTTCTGATTTTGTGGTAAACTAGGATTTTTCTCCCCCCGCAGGATTTTCAAACTTAGGTACCTCTCCACTGTGTACCTGATACGCATTACTGTGTTCTGATTTTGTGGTAAACTAGGGCTGCCGCTCTCTTCCTGTCCGCTTGCACTTGTCCTGTCTCCCCCCCCACTCCCTCCTATTCCATGGTGCTCTCTAGCTCACCGATCTTTTCTAACTACTTCTCCATTGACTATCCTGCTCTCCTCACTAAATCTGGTAGGAAAATGTTTAAAAAGGACATCCTGGTCTCCAACCCAAGCCTCCCTATCGCTGACACCTACACTAGTTCCTCCTCCAAGGAAACTCTCACTGACATCCTCTTTTTCGTGCCTTCACCTGACCTATGGACCCTTCATATGGTCTCTGTGCTCTCTCCTTTCTCCTCTTCTCCCATTAATGGTGGCACCCGTTGGGATGTCCTCTTTGCCTCCTTCCACTCCTCTAAGGCCATCATTAATGTCTACGCTAATGGGACCGTCTTGGTCCAAGGCCCTCAGGCCAACCTTCACCTCTTCGATAGACGCTTCCCGCGCCTCATCAACTTCCTTTCCTCTCCTGCTGTGCCCCCTCCTCTGTCCTCGACTACCTTGCCTCTACCCCCTCCCCCCCTCTCTTGCTCGTTCTTCACGTCTGCAGGGCGTACCTCTGATCTGTACCCCGCCCCGGAAGAAGTCCTTCCAAGATGGCAACCTTCTCCACATTGCCACTCTTAACTCTCGCTCTGCCGTCAAACATTCCTCTGATATCTGCTGCCTTCTTGAGGAACTTGACCTTGACGTACTCGGTCTCACTGAGACACGGTTCACTGCCAGCTCTGTCACCAGCTTTGACACACTATTACCTGACAGTAACAAGATCCTCTCCGTGCCCAGGCCCAACCATGCTGGGGGGGGTGTGGCCCTTATCTTCCCTGAGTGGATTCTTGCCACTGTTACTCCCACGCAGACCTACTCCTCTTTTGAATGTCTTGTCTGCCGACTCTCTCTCTCTCCTAGCCATTCCCTTACCGTGGCTACTATCTATCGGCCACCTGGTCAAATTTCCTCCTTCCTCTCCGAGTGGGCGGACCTCTCCTCCTCACTCCTGTCCTCAACCACTCAACTCCTCTTTCTTGGTGACTTCAACATTCACCTGGATACCTCCTGTCCCCCCTCTGGACTCTTTCGAGACCTCTGCAACTCGCTCTCACTCTCTATTCTCCCGTCTGGACCGACTCATTCTGCAGGGCACACTCTTGATGCCCTGATCTCCTCTGACCTTCCCCTCTCTGTCCCTCTCTCCACTCTGCTCTCCTGGAGTGATCACTTTCTCCTCTCCTCCCACCTCACCCTCCCTACCCCACAGGCAAAGCCACCCCCATCACTGCCACCTTCCTTCTCGGTCATCCGACCCATGAAGCGCGTGTCAGTTGAGGCTTTCGCTGCTACCTTCTCGCCCCCTCCTCCCCCTTCGGCTGACTCCCACCCTGACACAGCCCTCTCCACTCTCCTATATCTGATACTCTAGATATCCTTGCCCCTGTCATGAGTATCCGCCTGAAACCCAAAGCCAAATGTAACTCCTGGTATGACTCGGATCTCGTCACCCTCAAACGCAAGTGCAGGGTGGCAGAGAGGAAATGGCGTGCTTCATGTTCATCCTCTGACAAACTACTGCAGTCTCTACCTCTCCTGTCCCCTCCTAGGCCCTCTGCACAGCACTGGCCTCTCACTTCATTTCAAAAACTCAGGACATCTTGTCCTCGCTCTCCTCCTATCACCTCCCCCCCTCTATTCTCTGCCCTTCCTCTGGCCCTTCTGCAGCAACCCCTCCTCTCTCCTTCTCTGCCTTTCCCCTTTTTTCTGCTGACGAGGTTTCAAGACAAGTCCGATCTGTGAAAGTCTCGTCAAAACAGGTCCACCCCTGTTCCTCCAAGACTATCAAGGACCACAGACTCCCTGGCTCCTGCCCTTGCTGACTTCTGCAATCACTCCTTTGCCTCTGGAGTCTTCCCATCCCCTCTCAAGCACTCCCTTGTGCACCCCCTTCTTAAGAAACCCTCTTCCGACCCTTCCTGCCCGGCTAACTATCGCCCAATCTCTATCACCCCCTTCCTGTGCAAGCTCCTGGAGAAACTGGCCATCTCCCAGCTCAATCTCCATGCCGAATCTGTTGGTAGTCTTCATGACCATCAATCTGGCTTCAGAGCTGCCAGAAGCACGGAAACTGCTCTCCTGAACATCCGTGAGGACCTGCTCTCGAACCTTGACTCTAACATTCCATGTGTTCTCATTTTGCTTGATCTCTCTTCTGCCTTTGATACTGTCAACCATACCATCCTGCTCAACCGTCTCCGTGATAACCTGGGTATCACTGGTCAGGCTCTGGCGTGGCTGACCTCTTTCATCTCCAATCGACCCTCCCAGGTCCAACTGGGGTCTTTCCTCTCTGACATCTTTTTCTCTACCTGTGGTGTCCCCCAAGGATCTAACCTCTCTCCCTGGCTGTTCAACCAGTATCTGGCACTTCTCGCCCACCTCATCGCTGCTCTCTGGCCCAACTTTCAGTGCTATGCGGATGATACCCAGCTCATTTTCAGGCTACCCTCGACCTCCTCTTCTCCTTCCCTCATATCTGACTGTCTTTCTGCTATCCAGTAATGGTGTGCCGCCAACGACCTCTGCCTTAATGCCAGTAAGACTGAGATTCTACTCATCGGCACAGCCGCTCCCTCCTTCCCTGCAGCTCTCTGGCCGGCCTCTCTTGGCCCTCTTCCTGCTTCTACCTGCAAGGCAAAAAACCTTGGGGTCATCTTCGACTCCACACTCTCCTTCTCTCCTCACATATCCGACGTCTCTAAGAAGCCACACTACCAGCTACACCTCCTCAGAGGTATCCTTCATTTCCTCTCCTTCCCCCAGAAGCTCACTGTCTCTAGAGCCCTGGTTCTCTCGAAGCTGGACTACTGTAACAGCCTCTATCTAAATCTGCCCGCCTCTACTCTCCGCCCTTTGCAACTCATCCAGAACAGGACTGCGAGACTTGTCCTTGGCCTCAAGCCCAGGGACCGTATCTCTCCAGGACTGAAATCACTGCACTGGCTCCCAGTGACTGCGAGGATCAAGTTCAAAACCCTCTGCATTGTCCACAAGGCCGTCTGGGGCCTTGGCCCAAAATACCTTCAACTCTCTCTTCCTAAATATCTTCCTTCTTGAGCTCTTCGCTCATCCGCCTCCTACTCCCTCAGGGTCAGCCGCTACTCCAAACAACGAGTTGGGGGCTGATCTCTCTCCGCTGCAGGGGCCTCCCTCTGGAACAGCCTTCCTGCCTCCCTGAAACTTGAGGAGAACCATCTCCGGTTCCGGAAGCACCTCAAAACCTCCCGCTTTCTCTCCCCATCTCCCCTGCTAATACTACTGAAACTGCACTAAATCTTCAACTGGGCCACTCACCGTTCTCGGTCCTTGGCCCAGCCACTCTCCCCTGCACTGCCTCCATGGCAACCCTTGCACTACGGGACTGTGTATGTATCCCTACAGCCCCCCTTCCCAGCACTTGTCTGCACTTACTTCGCACTTGCCACCAGCTGATCCTTGTTATTTATCCTGTTTGCTGTATGCTATTAACCCTGTACTGCACTTTCCCCTCTCCCTTTCCCCCTTGCACTTTTCCCTTTCCCTCTACCCTTTGCACTTGCGCGATCTGAATGACACCTGGCCTAGTAGGATCGTTGTCTGTCTCCCCTTGTCCCCCCCCTGCCTCGTCGCGCCTTGAAACACTTGTGTAAAGGCACGTTACAAATGCCATATCATATCATATCATATCATATCAGAAGGAGTGAAATTGGACTTCCAAGACCTAGTCGAGTCCCATGAATTACATCAGGGCCAGTTTATAACCCATGCAAGACTCATCAAACAATTAGATACCAGATGGCCATTTCCCACAGCAAAGCAAACAGAAAATCCAGGCTTGGGCCTACTCTACGATGTCACTGAAGGAGGACATATGGTATCCAGGATATATCAAACGCTTGTGGAAGAGCTTCTCAGAGATAAAGACAAAAGAAAGCAGACATGGCAAAAGATACTAGACAGAACAATCACGGATAAAGAATGGGCAAAGGCGAAGCGCTACCCAAAAAGAATATCCAGAAATGCCAGACTAAAGCAATTGCAGTTTTACATACTTCATGCGGCATATCTAACCACAGAGAAAATATCCCACTTCTCGGGCGCTACCACACAGAGCTGCCCAAAATGCGGAGAAGAAAATACCAACCTGGGACACATGTTCTGGCATTGTCCGAAAATCCAAGAATACTGGCGAGGAATAGAGCAGTGCCTGAGAGAAAAAAGGGATAAAAGGCCAAACTTGGACCATTGAAGCCTGCCTTCTGGACCTCTATAGTTTCTCAAAAAAGAACAGAGCAGTGGAAAAGATGGTTAACCTGGCATGGGCACTAGCCAAGTGACAAATAGCGATGAAATGGAAAGCCAAAGACGAACCAAGAATAGAGACATGGTGGAAAGACCTCAAAAGATGGACTATTGCGGAGACAGCGGTCTGGCAAGCAGCACTACGAACAGGAAGAAGAGAAAGTTCAATAGACATAGCAGCCTGGAACACAATAATACAGGAACTATTCATCTCTCCAGATGATAGGCCCCCTTAAAAGCATAATACCTGACGAACAGTCAAGTCACACTGCACAAGAGACACCAAGAAGAGCAATGGTTGCAAGCGCACATCGCATTCAGGAGATACTGATCTAGGCACGCGTGGTACTGGACAATAATATCCTGTGACCAAGTTTTTTGTTTTTGTTTTGTTTTTGTTGTTTTTTTAAAGTTGGGGTTAGGGGGGCATTGCGGGGGGCAGATAAGGGTATCTAAAGAACATCAATGCAATGTATTTTCACTTTGTACCAAAAGCTAATAAAACATATTTAAATTTTTAAAAAACAATGAAATGCTTTACATCGGTAACTGCTGGGCCTTTGTTAACACTGCAGCCCCAAGCACAGTTTAATGTCATTGTCCTGTCTTTGTAGTTTAGCAAGGTCAAGTCAACATAACCCTACATTTCAGGGGGGGTGGGGTGGGAGGGCTAAAGCCCTGTCTGATCAATGGCCGTTACGCACATCCTGCAGGTCTTCCCTCCTCCCCCCTCACTAGCCTGTGCTATGTCCTCACTCCCAGCATGACTATACACCAGGCAGTAGACCCTCTCACCTAAGTAGCTGCAGCGAAGGAGTCCCATTGTTGAATTCTCCTGCCATACTCCGGCTTCTTACTTATCTGCATCCATGAGACAGGGCAGCAGATGAGTATGTAACTCGATCTGAAGATTAGGGCTCTCCTGCACATGCGCTCCATTGAACAACACGTGCTTGTGCGTCCAGGCTGGGCTGAAACTGGGCACATAAGTTGATACAATGTTTCAGCCCAGCCCGGGAGCCTCTGCCTTGTCTGCATGCTGTGCACGGTACTCTCAGGCACGAATAGTACTGAACCGGCCCTATCAACGCTCTAGAAAATCATGTTGCAGTTAGTGCGACATGATTGATTAAATAAAATGCAAATCACTGATATTGTACCGCAAATGGCGATGCAATACCTCTTATTTTACGCCTTGAAGTGTATGACAGGTTTGGCAATAGGTTCCTTAGTATAGGCCCATTTATTTTGACACAACACCATTAGGACTGCCTTATATTCATTGGATGGTTGACACTTGCTCCAATCTTAGATTTCGGTTTAGATTAGGCATTTTTCCAACCAGCATACATCATTTAATTGTTCAATAAACACCTTGTGTCTGTCTTACTTGTTGTCACCATGAGTTCCTCACATTTGGTGTCAGGGGTGGGATTTGAATCAATTGAAACAAATTGGGGAAACCTACAATTTCAAAAGCTTAGTCAGAGAGCCTCCAACAATTCCAAATAGGGTTTGATATCTGTAGTATTAGGGAAGCTATCATTCCCCATGGGAAAAGAGGAAAGATTCCTACGGATTTAGTTTTTACCCCGCCCCTTCCCCCACCCACTCCCGGGGTTATATCAGATTGGCCCCAAAATCTGGCTTAGCATGGAAGTTCGGGATAAATGTCTTAGCAGGCGTTATTGACCCAGACTTCTGGGGGGACGTAAAGATTCTCTTACAGAATCATGGCGAAGTCCCTTTTGAGGTACGTCGGGGAGACCAAATTGCACAGGGAATTTTAGAGAGAGCTCTGTTCCCTCAATTCCAAGAAAGTGAACCAGATGAAACAGACAGAGGTAACTCAGGCTTCAGAGAAGCCGATAAATTCCCTACCAGCAAAGAAAGGAAAGTAGAGGAACCCACCATCTATCCCGACCTAGCCTTTGCCCAGAGAAATGGTCCAGCCCTTGCTGAAGCTTTTTTACAAGCCATTCCTGAAGAAGAAGGCTGAGAGAAAGGAAGTCCCTTTTTCTTCTTAAAACTAGGGTTACTTTACAGACAAGAAACCTCCCCTTAAGGGTTAATTAAAACTCAACTGGTAATATCTAAATGTCACTGAAAGGTCGTGCTAGAGATCACACATTCCCATTTTACGGGAGGACATTTGGGCCAAGCTAAAACCCAGGAGCGTATTAGTGTGAAGATTTACTAGCCAGGTATCTAAACTGACATCAAACCTTTTATAAAAACAAGCGAGATAATTCAAAAGACCAACCCGCACCATTACCTGCCCCTCTGAACCCGTTGCCAATTATAGAAGTGCCCTTTTCACGAATTGGCATGGATATAATAGGACCTCTAGAAACATCTAAATTGGGCAACAAGTATGTCCTGGTGATCATGGATTATGCAACCCGATACCCCGAGGCATTCCCAAAGCAAAATAATACCACTCAGCAAATCTTGAAACATCTTCTACCGTATTTCTCTAGGGTTGGCTTTCCCAAAGAAATACTGACATATCAGGGTTCAAATTTTATGAGTAAGCTTATGTCTGAAGTCAAAGAGCTACTACATATTACCACCTTGGCAACTTCTGTATACCATCCTCAAACCGATAGTCTAGTAGAAAGATTCAATAAGACCTTGAAACTAATTCTAGAGAAATTGGTAGACAACGACTTGAAGGACTGGGACCGAATGATCCCATGGGTACTATTTGCAGAGAGGAACCCCCCCGACCCCCCAAGCTTCCACATGGTTCTCTCCCTTTGAGCTACTCTATGGAAGAGAACCGAGTGATGTCCTGGACAAGCTCCGGGAAACCTGGGAAGAATGCGAGAAGGCCCCCATTCCAATATCCGAAACCGCCACTAGAATGCGAGAACACACAAAATTAGTCCGGGACTTAGTTTATACTCACATGGGAAAGGCCCAAAAACAGCAAAAGCTCAGCTATGACAAGAAAGTCCATTTACAATCTTTTTCTATCGGATAGAAAGTACTAGTCCTCTTGCCCACCTCAGAAAACAAACTTGTCTCCAAATGGCACAGACCATATGAAATAATAGAGAGAACGGGAAAGTGCACATATAAAATAGCCCAACCAGACCGAAAACAGAAAGTCCACTTATACCACATTAACCTCCTAAAAGAGTGAAAAGAAAACCCGTCAGCCACCCGTGCCAAAGTACAAGCCTGCCTGGTTCCCGAAGACATAGATAACTTTGACTTAATCCCACCCAAGTTATTCTAGCCAACAACGAGAAGATCTAAAGGACTTAATTGTCACATTCCTTGATGTATTCTCAGAGAAACCGGAAAGAGTAAAATGTACCATATCATTACATCCAAACACCTAAAGGCAAAGTAGTTCACCTAACACTTTATCTGCCAGAGGCATGCAAATAGGTAGTGATTGAGGAAGTCAACAAAATGCTGAAGGGTAATATCATCAAGCCTACTTCAAGTCCATGGTCCTCTCCTATCGTGCTAGTCAATAAACCCGACCAGTCCTGGAGATTCTCCATCGACTTCTGTCAAGCCAATGCCATATTGGACTTTGATGCATATCCCATGCCACGCATCAATGACCTAATTGATAAACTAGGAACAGCCACCTATCGATCTATCCTAGATTTAACCAAGGGGTACTGGCAAGTACCAGTATATGGGCCAGTTAAGGAAAAAACTGCGTTTTCAGCACCCCTCGGGTTATTCCAGTTTAAAGTCCTCTCTTTAAGCCTACACAGTGCACCAGCTACGTTTCAACGTCTTCTGGATAACCTCCTATGACCCTATTCGACTTTTGTGGAGCTTACATTGACAATATCGTCATTTATAGTAAGACCTAGGAAGACCATCTCTTCCATCTTTATACCATTATGAAAGTCCTTAGGAATGCTGGTTTTACTGCAAATCCAGCTAAATGCAGATTAGCCCAATCCGCCGTGAAATATCTCAGCTTTCCGTAGGAAACGAAACTGTACAGCACCAATATGAAAAGTAAAAGCTGTCTTAGATACTCCTACTCCCAAGACCAAAAGAGACCTCAAAGCTTTCCTTGGATTAATTGGTTATTACCGTAGATTTATCCCAAACAGAACCTTCAGTGGAGTGAGGACGACGAGGTTTGCTATAACATCTTAAAGCAAAGACTGTGCCAAAACCCAATCCTGAAGGTAGTCGACTTCTCGAAGGAGTTTGTGTTACAGACGGACGCCTCCCTTACAGAGTTAGAAGCTGTCCTGTCCCAAATTTGCGATGGACTAGAACACCCCATACTATACAGCAGTTGCAAGTTATTCCCATGTGAGAAAAACTACTCTGTGTTGGAACTAGAGGCCCTAGCCATCAAGTGGACCATTATTCATCTCAGGTACTATCTATTAGGAAGAAAGTTTACTCTGGTTACCGACCACTCACCCTTAGTATGGATTAGCCAACACAAAGAGTCCAACCCTCGGGTCACGCAATGGTTTCTAGACCTACAACCCTATTGTTTCACGGTGGAGCACCGGAAAGGAAAAGACCAGGGAAACGTGGATTTTCTTTCCCGGTTCCCCTCTGAAACTGTCATGATCTCTGCTTCCAAAAGGTCAGGGTTTTCCCAACTCCCTTGGAAGCAGATCCATAACCCAGGTTCCGAGTGCCAACCAGTCCCAATTGGGACCTTTTGGACCCAGTCCTGGCGCCAGTGGCACCAGGCTCATAAATATGCCCAGTCCCAGCGCTGGAAGCGCCGGGCTCATAATGCTTGGGTGGACTTACCTTCAGCAGACCATGCTGCTTACTTGCCTGCCAGTTGAGCCTCTGATCCTCTTCTGTTTGGAACTACTTTTCCTGTTGGGTGGGGCTGGAGCCACTCCCTAGATTCAGAACACTGGAACTCTTCTGGAAGGCAGGAACTCTTTTCTTACCAGGAACTCTTTTCTTACTTAGGCGTGGCTGTGGAAGGAGACACCTAAGCACTACAGGAGGCTATTTAAACCACACCCGGTGGATGAATCTTGCTTTGCGTTATTCTGCAACCTCTGCAGCAGAACGCTCATCGTGTCTTCTGCATCCGGTCCTGGGCCTAAGGAAAAAGGCTTACCATCCTGAATCCAGTCTTCAGCAACACCTATAAAGACAAGAAAGAACAGGTTAGCATTCCGGCATCTGAAAGGCAAAGGCTTACCATCCTGAATCCAGTCTTCAGCAACACCTATAAAGACAAGAAAGAACAGGTTAGCATTCCGGCATCTGAAAGGCAAAATCTTACCAACTCTTCGCACGCTCCGGAGGCCTTCGGCGCTGCATCCCGCATCTGAAAGACAAAACAAGGTGCGTTTAAAGACATTGGGGAACTTTAATACTCACGTGCCATTACTCCTTTCCACATCTAATCCAGTGGGTATTCCGGCACCCTGCAGCCGCTCCGAACTCGTACCTGCAAAATAAAAAGACAGTTAGAGCGCATCGTGAAGCAGGCAACAAGCGCTTACTTACGTGCTTCCAGGCGCTTCTATTCATCACACGGGCTCCATCTTCAACTCACTTCAGCCTGTCATCCGCCATCGCCGGAACCCTGCAAAACAAGAGACATCATTACTAAAGACTTTAAAGACATTTGAATGACTCGAAACTTACCGTTCGTGCAGTAAACGACGGACAGCAGTCCTCTGAAGTCAAGAGGCCTGCGCTACCTATCCAGTGAAGAAACTGGTTACAGCACCCTGCCCCGAGGCAGATGGAGAGCTCGGCATTCACTTACCTAAGACATCTTACTCTACACGTCAGGCATACAGTGCACAGAGGTCCAGCCCAAAGAGCCAACCGGGTGCTACACATCACCTTTGAAGATACGGTAGTCGCCCAGTCAAGACCGGCGCCTCTGCGAGAATCAGGTGAGCGTTACAGAAACAAATGTGGCTAGATCGCATGGAGGAAGGGTATGTCAGAAACCTGAAGGTGTCTCCCTAGCTAGTCCCCGGGGATCTGTCATCCAGGTTGCCAGGACACGGCCATTGCTATTGAATCCAGTTCATGGGGGTGGACCAGTGAGGAAGGATCACCTGAATGGGGGGTGCTCGGGGACTGGGAGATTGACGGGGGAGACGTGGTATCCCCCTTCTTTGTACACCTTTTCCCCATCCTCTCACGGAGGATATTCCAAACCACTGCCCCCCGTTCTAAAACACTTTTGCACAACGAAGGACATTTACCTGACACGTCCCAATACAAAGGTCAGACAAAGTCAGGCAATTGATCAGAATCACACACACCTGACAGCCCTTTCCCTTCCCCACAGAGATAAAAGGTGAAGCCAGAGAGCACAGTACGAGCGAGGCGAGTACAGCAAACAGCACGACGAGACGGCTACCATTGCGGCAGTTCAAATGAAGGAGAAAGGCAGCAGAAATCGAGAGGGTGGCGAGGAGAGAAGTGACATTGCCCTTTTCATCCCAGGCCCGGGGAACCTTCACGGAAAAGAGCCTAAGGCCCCGAACAATAGCACAAGTGTCCTGCAGCAGATGGCAACGGTACATGGGGCAAGCCTATGCCGATAAGCAAAAGCGAGGGAAGCTCCTGCGCCCAAGGTACCAGCCTTGACTCCAGAGAAGCCGGAAGCCAATTGATTCATCCCAGCCGGTGAGTCGGAAAGAGAGCCGATAAGAACCGGGCTGTGTTGAATGAGAATCGCAAAGTGGCAAGTTTTGAACCAAAGCTGATGAACTTTTAATGCACTGTTACAAATGTGAAGGGGAGACCAGCTGCAGAAGAAAAGCGGCACTATTGGGTGCTAATTTGAGAGACTCTGGCCGAGCCCCATATGAGAGAAGAACAAGTTACTTTCTTACCTGGTAACGTTCTTTCGATGGGATGTTCCTCCGACGCATTCCACATCTATGACAGTAATCACCACAGCTGTGCTGCTTCGGAACATTTTTTGGCCTCTGTGTCCTGCGTCGATGACGTCGATACGCTGTCCCTCGAGGGCCTCCGTTGAGCGCCGAAATCACCGGATGTTATATGTAGGACGCACGACGCCTGTAGCCTCAGTTGTAGTTTTTTCCCAGAACGTGTGGCACCAATCTTCTGCCAGTATGACTACAGAAAGCCTTGCGGAAACGTAAGCTGCAATCGCATAAGAAATTCTGTAGAGGGGCAGGCTGGGAGGGTGTGATGTGGAATACGTCGGAGGAACATCCCATCGAAAGAACGTTACCAGGTAAGAAAGTAACTTGTTCTTCGAGGGGATTGTGTCCTCCGACGTATTCCACATCTATGACAGACTCCCAAAGTAGTACTAACGTATGGAGGTGGGAAAAGAATTTAGAATTTGAGAATGCCCAATCAAATTCCAGAATAGAGGACCACCTTATCAAAGGCCAAATCTTGCCCATGGATAGAATCCAGGGAGTAGTGTTTTACAAAAGTATGGACAGAGGCCCATGTGGCTGCTTCACAAATATTACGAATGGGAACACCCATCTGCAGAGCACTGGAGGCAGCCACACTCCTAGTAGAATAAGCCTGTAAGCCCACCGGAGGGTCCTTACCCGCCAGACAGTAGCATTCAGAGATTGTCAAGATGATCCAACGGGACAAGGTCTCCATAGAAACAGCTTGACCCAAACGCCTTCCAGCGTATCCTACAAATAGCTGATCGTCCACTCTGACCCGGGACATACGTGAGATGTAGAAACTTAAGCTCTCCTAGGATCCAACCTATGGAGCCTCTCCTCTTCCTTACCAGGATGTGGAGGAGGATAGAACGTCGGAAGAACTACCTTCTGGCTCAAATGAAATTCCGACACAACCTTCGGAAGAAAAGAAGGACGAACCCCAAAGACAACCCTGTCCTTATGGAACACTGTGAATGGTGGCTTGGCTGGTAGTGCCTGCAACTCACTCACTCTGCGAACGGAAGTAACCACAACTAGAAATACAGTCTTAAAGGACAACAGTCTCAATGGATAAGAATGTAAGGGCTCAAACGGAGCTCCCATCAGAAACTTTAAAACTAAGTTCAAATCCCAACCGGGCTCCTGGAAAGGTGACGGAGGAAACACATCAGTTAGCCATTTCAGAAATTGAGAAATCAAAGGAATCTTAAATTAAGAACACTCCTCAGACGAGCGCTTAAATATGGACAGCGCCACCAGGTAACCCTTAATGGTACCCACTTGCAGGCCCTTGTGGGCTAAAGAAAGCAAAAAAGACAGAACCACAGGAATTGAACACTGAAAAGGATCCACATTCTGTATCCTGCACCAGTCGCAGAACTTTCTCCAACGGCAATGGTACAGGGATTTTGTTGCTGGTCTTCTGGCTGAGAGCAACACCTCCATCACGTCTTCAGGGAGGTCCCAATCCTTGTACCTCAACCTTTCAGAAACCAAGCATGAAGGTTGAGAGACTTGACCTCTGTATGGAGAAACCGACCCCCTCCCGTGAGAGCAGATCGTCTCGGTAGGGAAGACATATTTCACAATTAACCAAGTACGAAGAACCGAGGCGCGCCGAGATTCCGAAGCGCACACGTTCGCGAAATAAACAGAACTGAGGCTACGGGAGTCATGCATCCTACATATAACATCCGGTGATGTCAGCGCTCGACTGAGGCCCTCGAGGGACAGCGTATCGACGTCATCGACACAGAAAAAATTTCCAAAGCAGCACAGCTGGTGTGATTACTGTCATAGATGTGGAATACGTCGGAGGACACAATCCCCTCGAGACTACAATTACCAGTAGGCCGTAGGAGGGACAGCAAAATAGGTCAAAGTGGTCGTACAGAGGGTCATGCAAAATCCCACTACAATTGAAAGACTTTGATCTACCAACAGTGTGAGAGAAAGGGAAGTGAATCCCGCAGTGAGAGAAAACATTGAGAAACCTAGGGAAATGAAATCCTGCAAAAGGCAAGAGGGGTGTCATGATTCCTGCCCCTCATGTCCCCAGCCCTCCAAGATGTCAGGCTGGAGCCAGGCCACGATCACCTACATGGCCCTCAAGGGCCTCTTCATCCCTCCAAAGACCCACTTGGAGTCAGACTTGGCGCTTCTGGCACCAGACTCACTCCCATAGGATAACATTGGGGATTGGACTTGTAGTGCATTGATGGGGACAAGATGGATGCCCCCACATATTTCGGGTCCCAGAACTGCATGTGCAGTCTTGTCTTTTGGGTGTGGTTCAGCCCAGAGACACCTGGGATACCCAGAGACTATTTAAGCCACGCGCAGGCTGAGAAACATGCTTTGCGTTTTCTGCACCTGCAGCGTGACACTCACCGTGTTCGGATCAGTCTCCAGTAGGCCTGCATCTTTCTTCTGCGCTCAGCTCCTGCAAGAACAAGAACACTGTTAGGAACAGCCTTACCTTGTGGTCCTTCTGCCCATCATTCATCGCTCCTTCTGTTCTGCTGGCATCTTCAGCGGTGTCATTCCCATCCTGGCACGACGCTTCCTAAGGAAAAGGGAAAAGAACAGAAAAAAGGCATTAGTAAGCATTCAGCAAATCTTTGCTTATTTTTAAAGACTGTACGAGCTTCAAACGCTTACCTGAATCCCAGCCGCTCTGGGGGAACTCTGTTTCCGGAACTTCTCATCCATCTGCAAGAGAGAAAAGACACTCCAGGTTAGCGTGGAAACATCTAGAGGCGCCGCATACCGTGCTTACTCACCACATTTCTTCATCATAACCGGCATCGACGCTGAAAACATTGCAGCACCTAAAAGACACAGAAAAAGAACTCAATTCAATACAAATACGAAATGGTTGCATCGCGCTCACTCACCTTCAGCGCTACTCATCTCAGCAGCACGTCGCCATCCCTCGACGCCGGCCATCATCGAAGGAAGGAAAGGAACAAAGTTAGAGAACTGTTCAAAAGACTCATTATACTTACCTGTCCGACTCTTGCCAGTGAAGTAACTAGGCAGCAACGAGCCCGCATCACTCAACGCGCCCCTGCGCTGAAAGCAGGACAGAGAGCACACTTTCCAAGAAAACAAGGTGAGCTGTGGATCAAAGGGAAGGGTTGGACCCCGGGGAAGAAGGGGTTCAAGCACACAGAGACAATAGGGAGTTAAATTCTACCAATCCTGTGTTTCAGGCCCAGTCTCCAGTCGAGTAGACTCCAGGGAAGGGTTCAAGGTCGTAAGAGGTCAGAACAGGCTGAGTGACGTCCCTGTGGATACCAGGTGAGCGTTACAAGGGGTCTGAGCTCGACTGAGGGAGTTCCTGGGGTAAAGCTGTCACCCAAAGTTGACTGATAAAGGAACTGTGATATATTTCAGAATACGGTTGAGAAGTGTCAGCACCCAGAAGAGGGGCACCCAGGGGTGAACCCATCACTAAGCGAACACTGGAAAAGAACTTTCATTTGTTAAAAGAACTTTTGTTTTGTTGTTTGAACACGTCAGGTCCTCGAAGGCAAGAGACTTTCAAGCGAAACAAGACTTGGCCATCAACAGCACTGATAACTAAAAGCTTGAGAGTGTGTACTGACAGCTGCCATTGGAACTGTCGTCTCGTGCTGGAGAAGCCTGAGACTGTACTGTGCTTCAAGCTCCCATCTTAACCCATGTCCAAAATGTGGGTAAGGCAGACTGAGGCTACTGCATCCTGACATATTATTTGAGAACACTTCTTTCTTTTCTTGAGAACTATCCAACACCACTTTTTGTATTAGTTGTGAGGTGTGGCAATAGGTTTCTAAGTATAGGCCCTTTTATTTTGACACAACACCACCAGGACTGCCTTATATTCATTTGATGGTTGACGCTTGCTCCCATTTTAGATTTAGGTTTTGATTAGTGGTTTTTCAAACCTGCATACAGCATTTCATTGTTCAATAAACACCCTTGAACTGTGATCACTTGTGTCTATCTTACTTGTTGTCACCATGAGTTCCTCACACTCCCCTTAACCATGACCAGTCATGATTGGATTACAGTGAAATAATCGAAATAAATGACCTACTGAGAAATGACCACCTTTTTTGGGATTTCTTTTATAATAATGCAGGGGGAGACATTCCACACTCCCCCCCCCCCCAACTTCCCACTACCTTAACCTACTACCTTACCCCACCTGCCAGCTATTTTTAAAAAAAAACTAACAAAAATCCCTAACTAATTTGCCCCAAAAAATACATTAATTTCTCATTAAGTATTTTTGTATTTGATCATTTCTGCAGATACCGTCCTGATTAGGGCCGACATTAACTGAGATATTCACTGTAAAACAAACCCCTCTTCCCATGTGACCTACAATCCCATGTGGTGAACTACAATCTGTAGTTACCAAGCTCTTGCTGGGGTAGGGGGGCTGACTCTTTGTTTAAATTAGTGTGTTGATTGTCCCCACCCGCGTACAAAGATACATCAAAACCCAATTGTCTCAGGGAATTTCCTTCTCTCATTATAATGTCTGTGACATCTTTCGAATTGATATACATAATAGCACAATCAGTTTGGTGCAAATCTATGAAGTCGACTCTATATCCACTGAAGACAGGGCCCAAAGGCTGGGGATTTCACTCATGAGCCGCATGATGTTTGATCTGTTCAGTAGAATATCGCGGTTCTCTGGTAATAAGCTATCAACCAAGATTTTAAGCGGGCCATGTCTAATAAGAGCTACTCCATCTTCGTTTTCAGTCAATTGACCCCGAGGTCCAGGAAAAACAGTTGTCATTGGAGATTGCCATTCGTGCACCCTATCTGGACCTTCAGGATTTCTTAGAACACTGTGATTTTAGCAAACACTGTGGACCATGGTGAAATCGACCCTCGCGGTCAGCAAGCAAATCTCGAGATGGTACTGGCTGATTCAATACTATCAGATTAGAGGAAATAGATAAAGCAATATGAAGATTAGTAAGTATTCCTTGCCTCGATGTAAGACCCAATAAGGATCGCAAGACAGATGTACTTTGGCCCTGTTGTACTACTCCGGCATATAGTGGATTCACTGATCCAGAAGCCAGGTGTAGATTGATAGGCAGTAAAGGCCTAGTCGTGATGATGTAATTATGTATATCAAAGTAATTTCTTGTTTCTGAGTGGGTACTTGTTACCCAGCAGATTCTTGCGACAAGCTTACAGATGTTGTACCAAAGTCAGTCTGAAATGTTTGCGATTCTGTTGTTTAAGCAGAACAGATCTTGCTGTCATAGCTTCAGGTAATGTCTCCAAATCCTTAATATTGTCGCCACTCTGCGAGCTGCAGGTAATAGTGACCCTTTTCCCAACAGCCGGCTTCTTAAGGATTGTGGCAAACGAAGGTTGATTTACCAGATTCTGCAAAAATGTGCGCAAAGACTTCTTTGATGCCTTTCCTATTGATTTACTTTTGGGCTTTTTTGTTGGAGCTGCATTTGTTCTATTTGCAGCTCTAGTCTTCACTCTTGGTCCCTTAGATGCTTGTTCAACTGAGGGATCGGGGTCCATACAAATAATTTCATCCTCGTTTCTCTCATTATCGACCACTGTTATAAGATTAGTGATATTGGCTTGTCGAAGATCAACTTTCCACGGTATACGGGACTCATTATAGTCAAAGAGGATTGGGCTCACAGGAGCCCTTGAGGTCAATTCCATGTGCCGGCCATGATAATAGGGTTCTGGGGGGAGCAGAAATGTTATCAACACCCCCTAACCCCCAAAAGGGTATCTTGATCTCTCCCATCTGTATTTGTTCTTGATTGAATAGTGTTACCACCATTTTGGATGACGTTGGGTGGCTAATATCAGTAGATCGACTTGAGGGGGGGGGCAGAGTTACACCCCAAGGACTCAACTTATTTTGCACCCCCAACACGTTCAAATTTGAACCACAATGATTCAATACAGTAGAGCGAATTTGTGACTCCGTTTTCAGGCCTTTGTACAAGGAAACCAGAGCACATAGTACCTGGTTTATTTCCGTAAATAAACCCTTTTGCTCCTCAGTTGATTGCTCACAGATTTTAGTGTCCACCCTTTTAAGCAAGGTGGATAATCATCTCGGTGGCGCTGACCCCGGTGTTGAGGAGTAGAAGTTATAGACCAATCTAAGTCATGCGTTGACATATTCATTAAGAGGGTGGTATTGTCAAGGGAGTCACTCTCTGATAGTGAGCCCTGATAGTCTGGAACACTCAATTGAATTTCATCAGACGGAGGACAGCTCGTAGGCAGACTGGAAGCAACTGCAGTGATCAAGCTTTCACAGTAATGACCTTGGTAGGAATATGTTGTATAGGGTTAATAAATGTAATTTTTAGGGTGTGTTTTTTCAAAACTTTTGTGGAAGCCATTATTTCACAATTCCTTATTATGAGAGGACTGGCGTTCAGACTGCCAGGCATAGCTTCCCCTGGAGAAAGTGGCAGAGTAAGTTCTGTTGCCATATGTTTTCATTTTAAGGACATTTTGAATGTTTCATCTGTTTCCGACATCTTTGGAAGTTTTGCCCCACTGCACAGATTGTACATGCAAGGGCCTGATATGCTATGAGCATTGAGAAAATGCTTCTCTTGCAATGTCGCAGATAATCCAAATTCTAATGAGAACAAATAAGAACAAAATACTGTTTTCCTCTGCTGCCACACGACTTGCTTATCCATGGTGCTAAGTTTGCTTGATTGAAAGCATACTCAAAGTGGCAGGTGGACTAATAATGGGTAGTTTCAGGCAATTGGCTCTGGAAGCTTGGGGCTTAATGTCCGATAACTGGTTGGTTTGGACAGTTAAATATAAGAGCCCTACCAGCTTCTGTCCATTTCGATCCGCTCACTCCTGCGAATAACTGCATAAAACTGCACTATGTTTGCCACGCTCCGCGCAGTGTCAAAAAATGTATGCTGGTTGCTGGAAAAGTCCTGGGCTCAAGACACGGCCAATTAAACAATCCGGTTCAGCTCGTTGAAGCTCACCAAAAGCTGCTCTCTGCGTAAAACTGTGCTCTGTCTCCCATGCACTGCTCTCACCGTGTGTTAGGGAGAATTCTCTGTACAGGCTAATTTCCCAAACCTAGTGAGTCCCCCAGCAGCTTTGCTGGATTTTTGGGGTTTATTTTTTCTCCTGCTAAGAGTGAGACTCTTTTTCTCCCACTCTTAGACATGATTTGAGATATCCTTTGACTTTGGAATGTTTTTTATGGGCTATGGGGTCTTTTACTCCATAGGGTTTCATGTGTTTTTGGTAAGTGTGTTACACAGCACCCTCAGTGCAGTAACACAGGGGTGTCATAGTGACCCCCAAACATAGACTCCATACCCCGGAACTGACTACTGTCTCCCAGGGCATGTAAAGTCACGATTGACTTTACTAGTCTTAAATTGTGAACAGAACCAGTACAAACCATCATATTGTGGAAGTACTGGTAGGGGTAATTAGATTGCCCCTTGATCTGTTTTTCGAGGGTGCACTGTGCAGTCCCCCCTCGTCGAGTTTCTGGCTGGTGGCAGTGGTTACCACGCACAATATTCCACCGGAATATTTCCTATGGGATTTTCCCATTCATTTTAAACGCACCACTTTTTTGGTGCAATGTTAAAGATACCGCGGGTTATTTATTTGATATTTATTCCCCGGTTGGGTCTTTTTGCCAGGACTCGGTTTTAAAATGGCGTTTGTGTTCGCCTCTGTAACTCCAACCCAAGTCGAGCCCTTTGTTCCACTTTTGGCGGGCTTCTGCACAGAAGCCTCCAAAAGTGGAGCCACTCTGCCTGGCTCTACAGGATGTGTGGGAGGGCGGTTTAGGCACCCTGGACTGAGTTGCCTCGGCAACTCAAGTCGCACTCTTGTGTGATGGGCCCAGTGGTGAGCCGCCTGGCTCACCACTTAGCATGTTTGAGTGACAGCTAGGACTGGTGGATGGGGGTTTTCTGCATAAAAGCAGGGCTTTGGGGACTGGAACTTCAGAAGTCGCCACAGGCCCTAAAGAATCTGAAGAGGGAGAAGCTGAGCCGACCTGCAACGACGACACCACCGGTGGAGCCCTGCTGAACCGCCTCACAACTTCCCGACGACAGAGAAGATCTTCATCCTGGAGAGTCTTCTTCCTTTGAACTGGTGGGGTTAACCAGTTCACCCTCTTTTCGCCTTCCTGGATCGTCTCGGGGTCGAATCGCCCGTGCCAAGCACCCTGGCGGCCGGATAGCCACGCTTCACCACTACCACGAATAAAAGTGTAGTACCTTTTAACCGGGAAACACCACGGCTGGTTTCTACCCTGGCAGTGCAACGACCTCCAGCTTTCCTCCACGTCGAGATCTTCTCTTCCCCTGGACGAAGCACCAACTTGCACCCGCTGCCAGGAACAACTGCCCCTGCTGGAGCTTTCTCACCATTTCAGGTACTGTGTCCCGCCTGGTCTCCCTTGCAACAGACTGTTCAAGGTGTCCCGTAAATCCTTGACTCTCTATCCTGGGGTGACCTGGGATCTGTTAACTAACTTTTTCTGAACTGATCCAACTCTTTTTGAACTGTCTGCAAAGACTTTTAAAGTATAATTCAACTGTGTGATCTTGGACACATTCCACCTTACTCTCTCCAAGAGTGGGCCTGGCCTATGAACTTTCTTGCTCTACAGTAGACTCTGCCGGACTTGCTGTGGTTCTTTTAAAAGGTTGGTATTGTGTGCTATTCTAATTCTGCCTTTTCCCTCCCTTTTTAACTAACTTATTGGAGTGCCATCTTAGGTTAAGCGCTCACCTCTGTCTGCAAAGTGGTGTTTAAAACTAAGACTTGTTCAATAAGTAATCAGGGATGTATATATATTGATAGTGACTGTGTTTTGAACTTGCTTGCCATATTAGTGCTAGTGTATTTTTACAAGTGTGTTTTTAAATAAATAATTATATACTTTCATACAAAAGCTCGGGTCAGTGTTTGCTTGTGCTACTGTATTTTTGTACGAAATGTGTATACTCTATATACTGCCTAACTCTTCTTGAGAGAAGTCTGACTGCTCAGCCACAGATACCAGGTAAATCTGGGTGGTACAGACTGCTACCAATTGGGCTTACTGCCAACACCTGTAGTCCTAAGCCGTTTGCAATGGTCCCTAAGGGAACTGCACATGTTTCTGCCTAACACCGTGCTCCACACAGGGTTCAGAAAATACATGTTGGTTGCTAGAAAAGCTCTGGGATCAAGGCACGGCCACTTCCACAACCAGGATCAGGTCGTTGAAGATCACCAAAATGAGCTCTCTGTAGAAAACTGTGCTCTGTCTCCCACCAATGCTCTCCAATTCGGTCTAGAAACACTGGAAAATGTTAATGTTTATTCCATTCAATATAAGTATACAGAAAGAAGAACAAGTTACTTCTTACCTGGTAACGTTCTTTCGATGGGATGTTCCTCTGATGTATTCCCTATCTTGATAGATTTACTTCCAGCTTGCTGGCCTTGGAACATTTTTTCAGTAGAGGGCGCTGCGCACCGACGTCCCTCGAGTTGGTGTCCCTCGAAAGCCTCCGTATCGACGCCGACATCATCATGCATTTAAATAGACTTGCTCAGTTCCGTTTTGAAGCTTAAGAGTAGCTGTGCATGAATTGGTTATTGACCTTGAACGAGCGTAAGCTGCAACCACAAGGGAAGTTTTACTGAGGGGATTTATGGGAGGGGCGATAAGGAATACATCGGAGGAACATCCCATCGAAAGAACGTTACCAGGTAAGAAGTAACTTGTTCTTCGAAGGGATTGTGTCCTCCGACGTATTCCCTATCTTGATAGACTCCCATAGCAGTGGTGTGTAAACGGAGGTGGGAGTAAAATTGTCATATTCCCCTTGAAGAGTGAACAGAGAGCCGAAGAGGCTTCGATACCCGTGGTTGAATGAGCCCTAAAATGTTGAGAGGGCTCTTTCCCTGCTAGTTTGTAACATTCTAGAATGGCTAAGATAATTCATCTGGAAATGGTCTGTTTTGTGATTGGCAACCCTAATTTGTGCCCTGTGTAACCTATGAACTGCTTGTCTAATCCTAGCAAGTCTGCTGATATAAAAACTCAAGGCTTGCCTTGGATCCAGCCTATGTAGCCTCTCTTCATCTTTCCCTGGATGGGGAGGAGGATAGAATGAGCGTAAGGTTATCTTCTGAGTGATGTGGAATTCAGAAACCACCTTTGGGAGGAAATTAGGCTTCACTTGCAGGACAACTTTGTCTTTGTGAAAAATTGTATGAGGGGGTTTACAAGATAGGGCTTGTAATTCGCTCACCCTCCTGGCAGATGTCAAAGCCACTAATAAGACAGTTTTAAGGGTGAGAAATCTTAACGAACAAGAATGGAGTGGTTCGAAAGGAGTACCTATCAGGAAATGTAAGACTAAATTTAGGTCCCATAAGGGAACTTGGAACGGTCTTGGGGGATAGACATTGGTTAACCCCTTCAGAAATTGTATTACTAAGAGTAATTTGAAATATGATGGCTCCTCTGCAGTGCGCTTGAAGATCGATAGCGCTGCGAGGTAGCCCTTCATCGTACCAACTTGAAGACCTGAATTCGCCAAATAGAGTAGAAAGGATAACACCACTGGTGTACCACATGAAAAGGGTTCAATATTCTTTTCTCTACACCAGCTGCAAAATTTGTTCCAACGGCAGCGGTATAAAGTCTTTGTTGCTGGCCTTCTGGCTGAAAGCAACACCTCCATGACGTCATCTGGGAGGTCCCAATCCTTGTATCTCAACCTTTCAGATACCAAGCGTGAAGGTTGAGGGTTCTGATGTCTGGATGGAGAACCTGACCTCCCTTCTGCGAGAGAAGATCCTCCCTGTGTGGAAGACGAATCGGAGGGCAGATGGACATGTCCAGAAGGTCCGGGTACCACGTTCTCCTGGCCCAGTCTGGGGCAATTAGGATCATAGTCTTCCGGAATCTTCTTAACCTCCTGATCATCTGAGGAATGACAGGGACTGGAGGAAACGCATACAGGAGTGGAAACTCCCAGTCTACCACGAACGCGTCCCCTAGAGCTCCTCTCGGGGGAAATTCCCTTGAACACAACTGATCCCACTTCCTGTTGATACTGGTGGCGAACAGATCCACTTGAGGGGTTCCCCAAAGGGCAAAGATCTCTTGAAGGACTTCCTGAGCTATCTCCCACTCGTGACAGACTGTGCTCTGCCTGCTCAGAGTGTCCGCTGTCAAGTTCTTCTCTCCAGCTAAGTGAACTGCCGATAGAGAGATTCCTTCTTGAATTGCCCAAAACCAGCGCTGCATCGCCTCTCTGCACAGTGGCAGTGATCCTACGCCTCCTCTTTTGTTGAGGTAGTGCATGGCCACTGTGTTGTCCGTCATTATTAGGACATTTTTCCCTTGTACAGATGGCAGAAAAGCCTTCAGCGCTAGTCTGATAGCTCTCAGCTCCAACAGGTTGATATGTAGTCTGGACTCCGATGGAGACCAACAACCGCTGATGGTCAAGTCGTTGGCATGGGCTCCCCACCCCGTGAGTGAGGCTTCCGTGACTACTTTTATCTCAGGCCATGGTTGCCAAAACAGCTCTTTCAAAATGTTCTCCCGACAGGCCCACCACTGAAGGTCTCGAGCCACTTTGTCCGGAACAGGAAGGAGATCTGTCATTTTTCCTGAGAATTGCTACCACTGAGTTCTTAGTGCCCACTGGAGAGATCTCATTCTCAGGCGAGCCTCTGGCACAAGGAAGATGCAGGTTGCCATGAAGTCTAGCAACCTCAAAAAGCCGAAGGCTGGGAGACATTGGGCATTTTGAAACTTGGTGACCATCTGCAGAATATCTTGAGCCCTCACCTCTGGTGGCGAGGCTTTCCCCAGGGAAGTGTCCAGGACCGCTCCGATAAACTGGAGTCTCTGTGATGGTATCATCTGTGACTTTTTTAAATTGAGGGAGAAGCCCAGTTTGTGAAGGAAATGGCAGACATAATCTAGTTGAATCTGAGCTTGTTCCGAAGATACTGCTCTGATCAACCAATCGTCTAGGTAGGGGTAGGTGTGGATCCCTTCCCTCCTTAGACTTGCAGCCACTACCGACATTAGCTTGGTGAAGACCCTTGGGGCGGAGGTCAGCCCAAATGGCAGAACTCGAAATGGATAGTGTGAGTTGCCAATTGCGAACTTCAGGTATTTCCTGTGTTTGAGATGGATTGGCACATGGAAATAAGCATCCTGAAGGTCTAGAGATACCAGCCAGTCCTGAAGCTGGAAGGCCTGAAGGATCTGAGAGAGAGTTACCATCTTGAACTTGTCCTTGTCCTTCCTGAGGAATTTGTTCAATTCTCGTAAGTCCAAGATGGGTCTCAGTCCTCCGTCCTTCTTCGGTATCAAGAAGTAGGGGGAATACCAACCCTTGTTCCTCTCCGCTACAGGTACCGGTTCTATGGCACCTTTCTCCAGCAGGTCTAGAATCTCCTGCAAAAGGAGCAGATCTGGAAACTTCAAAGAGTTGTTCCCCGGTGGATGACCCTGAGGGGTGTGTAGAAAAGGCAGGCAGTAACCTTGGGCAACTGTCTCCAATGCCCAAGCGTCTGACGTAATAGCTTGCCATTCCGTCAGATGTTGAGTTAACCTGCCCCCTACTGGTGTCTTGTGAGGAGAGTCCTCAGAGTGGTTTAGAGGCGGCTGATGCAGATGCCAAGGGTAAAGAGGCACCTGCTGCGGCTTTTGTATTTTTAACCCGTCCACCTCGGGTGAATTTCTTTTGGCCTCTTTGAGCCGGCTGTCCTCTGTCTTTTCCGAATGCGGAATAAAAACGAAAGGACCTACCTCTCCAAGAGGTACCTGAGGGGCGATAGGGAGTTTGACGGATTGCAACTCCAAGGGATTTTGCTGCTGCCTTGGATGTTTATAACTTCTCTAGGCTGTCATCAGCCTTCTTACCAAATTCAAAAGTCTGGCCTGTACATCTGGGGCAAAACCAGACTTTCGCAACCACGCAAATCTGCCAATTGTAGTACGTGCCGCCATGGCCCTGCTGATACTGTCAGCAGAATCAATGCCAGTTTGAAGGGATTCGTACATTGCGTCTTTACCATCTTTAATGAGGTTTAGAAAAGCTTCCCTTTCTTCTCCTTCCGGGAGGCAGTCAGCCGCTGATGAAGCACACTCCCGAAGTGTATGGCTGAATCTTGCGAGCGTACAAGTAGCATTAATGTATTTAAGTGCCATGCTACACACAGAAAAGACCTTTTTTGACATAGCGTCAAATCTCTTATCATCCCTGTCCTGTGGAACAGTAGGGTAGGCAGATCTACTGTTCGATGAAGTTGCTGCTTGAACAACCAGACTCTCTGGAGTTGGATGTTTAGACAAATATTCAGGGTCAGAAGCAGATACCCTATATTTGGCAGATAGTTTCTTTGTTAACTGCCGGGATAACCTCAGGAGTTTCCCAGTTGGTCGATATTTTCCTCTGTAATGCAGTATGAAATGGAACCACAGGATCTTCCTGTGGGCCTTTAATTAAGATGTCTGTTAAACCATCTTGTTGAAAAGCAGGTGAATGTGTAGACCAACCCATGAATTGTATTATTCTGGCCATTAAAGTTCTATAAGGGGTCTCAGCATGTTCCCCTGGGTCTGGTTTGGCAAATTCTACTTCCGGGGAAGTATCTAACCCACTTGCATCATGCAAGGACTCTTGAAGGTCTTTCAAACTATTATCTTCAGAGATAAATTCCTCTGGTACAGGTGTTGTAGTTCTCTGCAACCCAAAGGGTCTTTCCTGATCAGAATCCTCCCCTTCTTCATAAATAGAGGACAAGGCTCTGAAATAATCTGACCTTGGAAAAGGCTTAAAACCCATTTCTAAATTAGAAGGGTCTAAGCTTGTAGTAACCGGTTGAGAAAACGTTGACGTTGTCGACGCGGAAGTCAAAGGCTTCGAAGAAACCGAAAAAGGCGTCAAAAAATGTATGAAGCGACCTCGAAGAACTCGAGAGGATCGGAATCCTACTCGGAGTTGTTGAGGTTATAGACAACATTCTCGAGGTCATGGTGGAAGCCCTCGGTATGACTACCGACTGTGAAGTAGTGACAGTCGTAGGTTTATCCTTTATCGATGGGCCCTTCGATAGTGGCGTCAATGACGCAGATTTATGAGTCGAAGGGGCCTTCGACGATGGCGTCGATGACACAGTCTTACTGCTTTTGCTCGAGGGTTCGGGACGCTCTTGGGCAGTTTCTTTCGCCGGGTGCAAAGACTCACTGCTTTTTGATTTTTCGGGTCTTTCACCCAGGGTATCACCTTTAGTCGTCTCTGAGGGGGTCGAGGCCGCTTTCTCGAAGATGCTAAGCATCTTTTTACGGAATTCCTCCCACTTAGCTGGAGAGCTGTGTTTTGTGGGGCAGGTGACCCTTTCCGGGGAAACAGAAAAAGACGAAGAAGAGGGAGATCTTCGACGCCTCTTTTTCGAATATTTGGATCTCGAAGAGTGATGGGAACTGCTTCGAGACCGCGAACGAGAATGTTTCCTGTGACGGCGAGGAGACGAATGTCTCGACTCTGCCAAGGAAACTTTCGAAGGAGTAGAAGTTTTAACAGTTTTACCTCTTTCGAGCTTCCCCTTACGCTCCTTCAAGGCTTTCGCCGTCGTGGACATGCAGTGCTCGCATTCTGAACAATGGTGCTCCGATCCCAGGCACCACAAACAGATCCTGTGAGGATCCGTCAACGACATTTTCTTGCCACAATCTCGACACTTTTTGAAGCCGGACCGTGGGGTCGACGGTTCAGATGAGGAAGCCATCGAAAAGAGTAAGATATACTCGAGGAATAAGTAGAATCTACTTGAATAACGAACTGAGCAACACGATTCCGAGGCCCACGAAGTGGGGAAAAATGGAACTGAGAAACGGACCCTGTGCAAGTCTATTTATACGCATGATGACGTCGGTGCCGATACGGAGGCTGTCGAGGGACACCAACTCGAGGGACGTCGACGCGCAGCGCCCTCTACTGAAAAAATGTTCCGAGGCCAGCAAGCTGGAAGGAAATCTATCAAGATAGGGAATACGTCGGAGGACACAATCCCTTCGAAATGTGTGTTAAAAAATATACAAAAGGTTTCTTGTTAACATGACTTAACCACAAAGAATATACTCTGAACCAAGTAGCACAGAGTCTACAAATAAGGACCTCAATGAGGAATTGGAGTCCTGTGATATTGACGTACAACCATCTCTAAATCACCAAAAGCCAAAAAAGTGCTACCACCACCAAACAACACAGTGTTGTAAATAAAGCAAACAGGCAGGTAAAACAAAAAGATAAATGGACTAGTGCTGAGACAAGACTAGGGTTGTACAGCTAGGACTGCATTGACATGTCAGTCCTGCCTGAAATTAACCTATTTGTTGCTAAGCCAAAGTAAATCAGGTAGATATTGCAGCACCAGTCTGGCTCTATCCCGAGATTAAATCATGCATGCGAGGAGTTAGTGCAGGTTCAACAATCGCCGTTAAAGGATCGCCTACTCGAGTTTCAGCCTAGAAATGGGGCCAAAAAGTAACTTCAAGGTCCAGGCCTTCATCAGTGCGGATCTGTTTGTGAAGAGATGGTCAATTCAAAACCTGATAAAAAAAAACAACATACACCAATGTTCAGTGCTCCAGATAAGATTTTGAAGTGGGAGTATTTTTTAAAGTTGGGAATAAAATTATTTTTTAGGGAGTAAAAACGTAAGTCCCATTCCCAGTGGGAGTATTTAATAAGCGATCAGGCAGTAATAATAGTAGTTTCTTCCTGTGGCTCTACGTGTACTACTGGTCCAAACATATTCATGGAGGTGCTCTGATGCGTCGGTTTCCCATTTTTGATGGGAGTATTTTTACTCCCTATTTTTATTTTTGGGGAGTATCTGCCTATTTTTAGGGAGTAAAAATGTCCGATACCCCCCTTATCAGTAGGGCTGCCAATGTTGGTTCTGTGAAAAGAAAAATATTCTCTAAACCGTAACAATGCACTCCAACCAACCACCGTCAGGACAATTACCAAATCTATGTTTGTGCATGAATAAATCACTCAGATTAGTAGTAAGCCAGTGAGGCCTCCTAGTAAACCTCTAATGGGTGTCCCCTGAACATCAGTGGAACCTGCAGGGCACTATTTAGGAGTGTGACGAATCCCTGGATGTCGTCACTTCTCCCCTAGGTGTAGCCCCTTCCCATGAGGCCAGCGAGGTGAGGCTGTTACCCCATAGTTCCCCTGGGGGTGGTACTCAGCGAGTGGATCTCATGGGGAGGGGAGCCCCCTATGGGATTAGTATGACCTGGTGAAGAACGCGGTATGCCCGTAGTCCATCTAATCCTAACACATCTTCCTACCCCCCTCCCACCAATACCTTCCCTTGTGTACCCAAGTACCATTTGTCATGCCAGTCAGGTAGGAAGTATCAAGATAAGGAATAGTATGGACTCCTCGAAGGACTTATATCCCTTATGTACTGAGACGAGGAAGAGACCAACTGACTTTGGGAGTTCTCAATATCGGTACTGGGGCGAAGAAAAGTGCAGAAGCACCTCTACTGAGCGGTCTAGTTGTTATAGGATTCCTATTGGCCGAGCTACTATTAAAACAGAAGAGGGAATTCCAAATCGGAGAGGCCCTCCCTGGAGGAACTGGGAGATTCAAACCCTGCATGAAGAAAGGAACATCAGGGGACGAGAAAGATACCAGTCTGCAGTTACGTCACCAGAAGGTACATTGTGGAAAGGCTGGACTGGGAGATAGTAGGCAGAGCACCCAGCCAAACGATAAGGCTGGAGCGAAGGAACCGCATGGGCTGTGCAGTTTAGCAGCAGGGAGCCGCCTCAGTCCCTGGAACTATCGGGCAGGGGGGCAGGAGGTCTCTGGGAACTGCAGCGGAAACGCTGCAGTCCCAGGAGGAACTATCGGAGAAGGCCTGCAGGCCACACAGAGCCACTGCAGAGTCATCGCAGTCCCTGCAAGGATCAGTAGATGCCATAGAAGGGAAACAAGGCCTGTACGCAACAGCAAGACATCAGTAAGCACCCAGAAGAGGGTGGGGAGACTGACGGTTGTGGGGGCCCCCAAAAGAGAGAAACCTTTGCCAAAAGAGTCTGGGACCCAAAGGGGCAAATACAAAAAGGGTCTGGGACCCAAGAGAGAGAAGCCTATGCCAAAGGGGTCTAGAACTCAAAAGAGAGAAGGAAACTAGTACAAAAAAGGGTGTGGGAGCCAAGACGAAGAAATAAACTAATAAGGAGGGTGTAGGACCCAACAAGGGCGGAAAGCCTGGCAGGATAGTGAACCAGGTGTAACTCCTGAGGAACTGAAAAGGGTCTGGGACCAATAGTCAATGATGAATTGCCTCCGGGATCATCATCATAGTCACAGCACCTGGCAGGGTAGTGAACCAGGTAACACTGAACACTGGAAATCCTGAAGAGCACTTTGGGAAAGGCCAGGGGAAGAAGACATACCCTTGGTCTTTTGAACATTGGTGAAACATTTAAGAGAAGGGAGTCATTTTCTTGGCATCCGGAAAAGCTTGAGAAAGGCCAGGGGAAGGGAGACATACCCCTTGGTCTTATGAGCATTGTTGAATCAGCCAAGAAAAGGGGTTAATTCTCTTGGCCCCCTGCAGAGCTTTGAGAAAGACATGGGAAAGGGAGACATACCCCTTAGTCTTTCTTGATGAACATTGTGGAAAGATTCAAGAGGAGGGAAGGGCCCACTTGACTTTGTGAAACATCTGTTAAAAGCCAGGAGTAGAAAGACACGTGTCCTGGAATTGTGGGAACATCGAGAAACCAAAGAAAGGTCAGAGGAAGGGAGTCATCCCCCTAACACTGTGAAGAAAGAAGACTTTTGTTTTGTGTGTTTTTCTGGAATACACTCAAAGAACCTTTTTTGAGACTTTTGATTTACATTCCTGGAGAAGAACAATTTAGCTTGCTTCACCCAGAACTGAACTTTGGATTGTTGTCCATAAGAAGGGAGCCACTCTTCTGGACCAAAAAGACCACCCCTTTTTCTTAGTGAAGCTTATAGCGTAAGGGATGGAATTAGGCTTTTGACACATGACAGTGGACTCTTTGCTTTAGACCGACATCCTGATTTCCTTAGTATTCGTTGAGGCAGGGTAACTCCTCTTAGAACTAGCGTCACATAGGGTTTACTCTTTTATTTGCTCACTAATAAAAGTCTATAGCCAAAAGCATGCCAACCAAGTCTCCTACTTCTACACCCCTACAGGAGTCTGAAAAAAACAATACATTTGGAGTAAACTATTCAAAAAGCAACTGGGCCATACTGCACTCTCCATATAGGCAGTATACAAAAAGTGGTGTATTTGAATGATAAATGAGTTCAAACATCCATCCCGAAGAAGGGGGGAATCCCTTGTTCAAAAAAAGTAATCCACATCCCAAAGGGAACCACAATCACTGCAACAGTAAAATACCAAATTAAAGATAACTAAGGTACAAGTTGTGTGTAAAAAACCACTTGCAGACCCATACCAAGTCTTCCAGGAACCGTCTCTTCAGAGTGTGAATGTTGCTCACGCAATGCTGAATTATTTCAGTTTTGCAAGGTACTAAATGGGATAAGTAAAGAAAGAACGCGCATGTAATAAACCTTTCCTTTATCTCCTGATGTAAGTAAAGACGCATGTTTAAAGGTGCGCAAAAAGCACATGTTTTCCACTCACCTCAATCAGAAAAGCGGAGCGCGATTAAAAATTCTTGAAGCTGTTGTAAAAGAGCGTGATGCATCACGTGAGGCAGTTGAAGGAGGCAACGTGACCCGGCAGGTTTGGGAGTAATGTGTCAAGTATAACTGAAATCTATGGAGTTGGTCATCATACGGGTACAGCATAGTGACCAAGTATATGTCAAATACAGGATCAAATTAATCTTGTCCAAAGAAGCTCCTCATGTTTTTCTGGAATACACTCAAAGAACCTTTTTTGAGACTTTTGATTTACATTCCTGGAGAAGAACAATTTAGCTTGCTTCACCCAGAACTGAACTTTGGATTGTTGTCCATAAGAAGGGAGCCACTCTTCTGGACCAAAAAGACCACCCCTTTTTCTTAGTGAAGCTTATAGCGTAAGGGATGGAATTAGGCTTTTGACACATGACAGTGGACTCTTTGCTTTAGACCGACATCCTGATTTCCTTAGTATTCGTTGAGGCAGGGTAACTCCTCTTAGAACTAGCGTCACATAGGGTTTACTCTTTTATTTGCTCACTAATAAAAGTCTATAGCCAAAAGCATGCCAACCAAGTCTCCTACTTCTACACCCCTACAGGAGTCTGAAAAAAACAATACATTTGGAGTAAACTATTCAAAAAGCAACTGGGCCATACTGCACTCTCCATATAGGCAGTATACAAAAAGTGGTGTATTTGAATGATAAATGAGTTCAAACATCCATCCCGAAGAAGGGGGGAATCCCTTGTTCAAAAAAAGTAATCCACATCCCAAAGGGAACCACAATCACTGCAACAGTAAAATACCAAATTAAAGATAACTAAGGTACAAGTTGTGTGTAAAAAACCACTTGCAGACCCATACCAAGTCTTCCAGGAACCGTCTCTTCAGAGTGTGAATGTTGCTCACGCAATGCTGAATTATTTCAGTTTTGCAAGGTACTAAATGGGATAAGTAAAGAAAGAACGCGCATGTAATAAACCTTTCCTTTATCTCCTGATGTAAGTAAAGACGCATGTTTAAAGGTGCGCAAAAAGCACATGTTTTCCACTCACCTCAATCAGAAAAGCGGAGCGCGATTAAAAATTCTTGAAGCTGTTGTAAAAGAGCGTGATGCATCACGTGAGGCAGTTGAAGGAGGCAACGTGACCCGGCAGGTTTGGGAGTAATGTGTCAAGTATAACTGAAATCTATGGAGTTGGTCATCATACGGGTACAGCATAGTGACCAAGTATATGTCAAATACAGGATCAAATTAATCTTGTCCAAAGAAGCTCCTCATTAAGGCCAGACTCGTGGGTCTTGAGCCTAAAAATCCAATGCTGTTCAAGACTCAAAAGGCGACGAGTGCTGTAGCTATTCAGATCAGGAGTTATATGGTCAATGACCATCCATCTGATATCATGGTCATTGTGGCCGTGATCGATGTAATGTTGCACTAACGGTACAAGAGCGACATTACGAATCCTAGATCGATGCTCGCAGATGCGTGTAGAGACTGTCCTCGTGGTCATCGCTATGTATAGCTTTTTACAGGAACATTGTATATATTACATTGGTAGAATTACAATACCTATGTGTCTTCAAGGTCTCGTTTATCTCTTTAGTAATTAAAGGTACTAGCAGTTGGACTGAACTCGCAGACGCAACAATGGCCACAAGGAGAGTGGCTCATCAGCAGACAGAGATACATTCCAATGTTTCCTCAAGATGGTATTCCGTGGTGCAGCGTGTAAAAAACACTATTTCTTTGATTGCTGGCATCCCTACACATTGTTTAGCTTGAGCTGTGAGGGCAAGTATAGTTTTGGGACACAGACAGACTTTTATGTTGAACTTTATGACTCAGAATTTCCTTTGTTTCTTTAAGGTAGGGAAATCCCACCTTAGTATGGGGCAAGTTAGGCATTCATACATCCTGACATTTGAGTTAATAAATCATTTCTGCTTGAACTTTGAATCTGTTGTCTGTGTCTTGCTTCATGATGCCTTCACAGCGCCCCAGAAACCCGGAAAGCGTGACAGTGCGAGACTGCGGTATTCCGGAAGAAATGAGGATCGCAGAGCAGGGGAAGCTCCAGGAAGGGGACGGAGCCCCGCAAACAAGACCAGCTGCCTGAACGGAGCCGACAACCAAGCCATAAGGTAAGTGGATAGCCAGGAAGGCGCTGAAAGCTCAAGGAGGTGGTAGCACAAATCAGAAGGTTGGGAAAAAAGGGTCTGGGACCCTAATGTACTGAGAGAAAAGAGAAGAAGTACGTGGAATGGTACTAAGGCTTGGCAGGCGAGTGAACCAAACCCACAGAAAGGAAACCTAAGCTCAGAATTATGAGTCTGGGACTCTCACCCAATTAAAGAGAACTGGAAATTGATGGACAGTTCATACAGTGCCTGGCAGGCTAGTCAACCCAGTCTGTATGACTCACTACAGCGTGGGAAGCATCCAAGCTACTCTTCTTCGTCGCAGTACCTGGTGAGAGGGAACCAGGACTGCCCACCAGGGTCAGGGACGCACTACAGCTTGGGGAGTGCATCCAAGCTGTACACTGCAAGAGGAACCTAAAGCTGCCAACATGGGTATGGGGCACCAAGGAACTGCATTATAAGCCCCAAACAGCTAAGGAGTGGCTGAAACCACTGTGTGAATTTCATCACAAGACAAGAATCGCCTTTTGTCCAGGGGGATGGAGTCATCCCTTTGGACCAAGAAGACAACTCTTTTCATTTAGTTAGCTTAGCGTGTAAGGGACAGAGTTAGGATTTTGACATGGGACTTTTGCTTTGGACATTCTTTTCCTTTTTATCTTTGAATACAAATGTATGGTAACCACTATGACTCCCCCTGCGACAAAGTATTACTTATGCACCATTACAGTAAGTTCTCTCGTAGTGCTCTGGGAAATGGCTGTTGAACAATAGCAGGGAATTCCGATCTGTGGTTTTTTGAAAAAGCGTGGTACAGATCTTGCCATGTTCATGTTTGATCAATAACTCCAGGAAAGGTAGTTCAATACTGTCCGATTGATGTGTGAATTGCAAATGAGTATTGCAGCTGTTGAGCCAATCTATAAAAGGTTGCAAAGTGTCCTCAGGAACACAAATGAAAAAAATGTCATCAATATATCAACTACAGTATTTGATGCATGATGAAAAAGGATTGTGTGAGGAACCAGGAATGAGACGCAGACACAGAGGACTCATGATGGTTGCTATACACTTTTATTTAAATAATAAAGGGGTTGGAAAATGCCTCACTGTCCCTAATCTAGGAGTATTTCCCTTCCTCAAACAGAAACTAAGGGCCTGTCCCATAAATAGATGTCCAAAGCAAACATGCCCTGTGTCTGAAATCCTATCCTAGCCCTCTCATTCTAAAAGTAACTCTAAGGTGTTAGGTGTTAAGGTTATTGTCTTTGGCTTGAAAAATGCACAAATGTTCAAGGTCAACAAAAAGGTATAAATCCAACAAAGGTTCCAAATGGATAATGTTCACAGGTCCCAGACTTGCATAACACTTGCTTTTCCCAAATTCACTTTTGCCCACTTGGTTTTCACAATATCCCTTTTCACAGCTCCCTTGCTCATGGCCTCAGAACTGAGCCCTCCGTTCTGGTTTTCTCTGCAGTCCACGCCTCGAAGTGCCCCGGTATCCCCATTATGCTTTCTCTGGCTCACCGGTATTATTAGGCGGATTTGGCATCCTCCGTGTGTGTCCCTCTCCATATCGGTCATGCTTCGGTAAGCGCCAGCATCTCCAAATCTCGCTGGTCCTCTCCCTGCTCTGGCGTACACGGCAGAGCTTCCCTTGCTCAGTGTCTCACGTCAGCAGTCTTCTAGTCTCATGCCCCTTCTTCACTTGCTCGTCTAGCTGACAGCTCGGGTCTCCGGTAATCACTAGCCGGTCGGGTCTCTCCCCAGTTCTCCATGGCTTCATTTTTGAAACTCCAGCAGTAGTGAAGGGATCTGTCTGGAGCCAATCGGATTCTTCCAACAGTTAGACTTTTCACTCCGGTCTAGACGAGTAATCTTCATTCTGGTTACTCTCTTCCTCATGTCAGTCTTTGTTACTGACAACACTGTGGGGTGTATAAAGGCATCCGGAAGTAGACAAAGACAACTGAGGAAAGTTTGGGCTACAAACTTATTTAAAATCACAAAGGCCTATCTTGCCCTATGCTAAGGTGGGATTTCCCTACCTAACAAACTAATGATAGTCTGTGTCAGGACGTCCAAAGTAAATGTCCGTCTGTGTCCACAACCTATACTTGCCCTCACATTTATATGTACAAACTGTGTAGGGATATCAGCATCAAATGAAAAAGTTTTCAAACAAAAGTTCACAGCTTTATCCAGCTGTTGGTTGGAAAGGGGTTCTCCATTCCCCAGGATTCCAAATAGTCCCTTCCCATGCTTTCAAGTCTCTCACTGTTTTCACAACAACACAATTCCTTAGGAGTCTTCTCCGCTTCCAGGCTTTTTGATTCTTTCATCAATATCATGAAGTTCAACTCTTTAAGTTCACCATGTACAAGTCTCTCTGAATATTCAACCATAAACTTAAAGATGAGACAAGTGGCTTCTCTTTAGTGGGGTGTAGTTGTTCTAGGTGCAGTTGACGGACCACGAGTCTACCATTACAGGTCATGAAACCGACACACCCGATTGGCTTCTTTTCCACAGTTACACCACCACTGCTTCAGCTCAACAGTGTTATTGGACTTTTATTCTTGCAGTCCTTTGTCAATACTTGTTTGCCACCATGCACTTGCTGGATAATCAAACATTCTCATGGGATTGCCACAGTTACAACTTTCATCTTGTGCAGTTCCTCTTTTCCTTATGGCTCTTGCCAATGCTTGCTTTTTCTCAGCTTGTTCAATTCACAGCTCTCTAGATTCATTACCAATGCTTACTTTCTTTAGTTTTCAAGATTCACAGTTCCTTTGTACGAGTGAATGCCTTTCGCTGCTTTCCACTCATGTGGCATTCACTCATTCTTACTTTCCATGGTTCGGTATTCAAACTTGCAGTTCATTCATATCAAAACCCTGTAACTGCAAATTCCCAGTTCACTCTCCTGCTGGGAATTTGCACCCTGCTCACAGGCTTCTTATTCAGTTTCAAGTTTACTACTTTTTTGCCCCTTCCGCGGCCTTCCCAATTGCAATACTTTTCGTTATTCACAAACCGCTCCGTTCACTCAGCTTCACATTATTGTGGTCATCAAACCTCTGTTTTTCACAATTTTGGACCGGCAATCACATTGCCTCTGCAGTCGCTCGCTCACTCACTCGCAAGCGCTCCGACCTTTCTCCACAACGCGCCTCGCACCACAGTGACCGGGAGTCACTCAGTCACACTTGGCTCACTGGGTACACTGTCTTTGTGTGCCCTTCACCGCTTTGGTCGGTCCATCATGGCTGCTTCTGTTCCCGGCTCGGCAATCCCCTCCTCCGAGTCCTCTGACAATTCGGCAAACGGAGAGGGAATCCTCTTGACTCCAGGAGGTGGGACGCCTGGCGCAGCCACCAGCGACCTTCTGAAGACACCAGCCACACTCTGCTTCCGCTGCAACTCTGCAGCACCTCATCGCTTCTGACACACGCTTCCCTGCCTTCACCACCGGCCTCTCTGTCTGCAGACACTCCACAGGCGAGCTTGATCTCCATGCTTCCTCCATTAGCCTCACCTGAGTGGGTCATTTATACTGCCCCTTTTGCTTCAGGTACAGGCCATTCACATTGATTTCACAACAGTCGGTACTGGTACTCGGCATCCCTCTTCCTCGTCCCAGTACCAGAGTGGTATACATTGGGACATGGTTTTCCAACACAATAGGGAAGGGATTGGAAATATCCCATGAAAGCCTGAGGGACATTTGATTGCTGATGAAAGAGACATGGGGGATACCATGTCTTACTTAAGGGTGCCTCATCTCCACTCCCCAAGTCTCCTCCTCCCAGGTGATCCTCCCTCGCATATCCACCCGCAGGCTCAGGATCCAAAAGCGACAGCCTTTCCCTGGCCACCTGGAGGGAGAATATTTTTGGGAAAGAAGTGAGGATGCCCTCAGATTCTTCACAGGTGTTTAAGAGTTCTAAGTGTTGGGGAATTATTCAGATTACTGCCACAATATGTCATGAGGTCCTGAGGTACTGAAGGGGCGTCCATAAAAGGTAATGGGGAATGCCATGTCTCACCCGATGATGTTGCATCCCCCCCACACCCGGGGGTCACCTCCCCCCATGTGGTCCTCCCTCAAATAGCCAGCCCCAGGATCAGCTAGCGGCTGCCGTCCCCAGGCCACATGAGGAGAGATTCATCACAATTGTTAGAGTACATATGCGTATCCCTGAATTCTATCATGTATAGATTAGCCAAACTAAGTGTTTAGACCGCACCCATGCCCTTTCTCCAGACAAATAATTAATAGCCAAATGCGAAGAATTTCTCACAAAGCATAATCTGAAAGAGTTCTACCAAAAATCTGGTAGGAACAACATGTGGGTCGGGGGATAGATTCAATGGCATGAATCGTATCATCTTTTGGAATGGTGGTATCCTGGAGGTAGCATCTGGAGTCTTTGACAAGGGGTTGCAAGAAACTATCCAAATATTTTCCACCTGGTTCCAGCACTGAACCACAGAGGGAGACAATGGGACACCTTGTGGATCTAAAAGGTATTTATGAATTTTGGGTAGTGCGCAAATAACTGGGACCTGTACGTCCCTGGGGGTAAGGAACATTGCTTCTTTTTGCAAGAGGTAACCTACTGTGCATAGCTCCTGTGGCGCCCCATTATTGATCATGTCGCCTCAGCCCATAGAGAGGCATAGTGGTCTGTATTGGAGATTACGTTTTTGACCATTCTGTCATAACGGATGACCTCCATGATGACAATCCCCCCAGCCTTTATCGGCAGGTTTAATTACCAAAGACTGATTTTCTCGTAAATCCCAAAGGGCAGCCCATTTCCCGGAGGTTACATTTCTGGACTTGCAATCAAAGTTAATTGTACTTGCCAGGGGTAGCCCTTTGAGTACCATGTTCTTGAATGTCACAATCTCTGAGGGGATGTCTTGGTCAGATGGAGTGAAGGAACTTGGAGGGGGCGTGGCCTGGTGCTCATGGCGTGAGGAAGCTGAAACGCCGAGCTCCGGCCGAGTCGCCATAATCAGATCCTTAATAAGGTGCCCGGCGCCTGAATTAATACTTGCAAAGCCGACCCAGATGCAGCAGAAGTGAAACTCTACATGTCGCTAGCAATTTCGAAAGATATTGGAGTTTGGAAGGCCAAGTAAGACACGTCCGTCTGTCCCCCCCCCATCTTCTGGGCAGCACACAAAATGGCAGGCGCAAATGATTAACCAGCCCGATGAGAGCGGTGAGCCACCAACACAACAGCAGCTGGAGCCAGCCAGAGCAGCACATCCGAAGACGGCTGCAAATATCCTAAGAGGCAGGAGGAGTGCCGGACCAGCATCGCGACGCCCAGCGGAAAAGTGGGCACTCTACCCCCACAAACCCGGACAGCAGCACCAAGGAGACACGGCGTCCCCACGGCCAGGGGAGGCGGAGGGCACTGCAAGACCACACGGCCTGGCACTGTAACCGACAGGGCGGCCAGCGAGGCAGCAGCATCTGTGCTAGCCGGGAGCAGCTGCAGCAGACAGCGAGTGACAGAGGCGGAGAACCCAGCGAATCTAGGAGAGCGACCGCCCCAGCCCCTATGAGCCTAATCCGACCGGGATCGGACGCGACCAGGCGGGACATCAGTTAGCAGGAAGCCTCCCAGTGTCGCCGAGACAGCGGAATCCCAGCGGACCAGAAGCCAGCTGAGACCCGGCAGACCAGGACGGACGGAGGCGCTGTGGAGCGATAACGGGTGAGTGACAGCATTGCAGCTGCGCAAAGCAAGACAGCGGGCCCCCATTCTATTAAAACAGAACCCCGACCCCATACAACGGAGCGGGGCCTGGATCCCGCCGTGACGCTGGAGGGAGAGCAGTTGCATGAGGAGTCGGAACGGGGCAGCGAGCAGCAGTAGGCACACACACCTGGATCACCCAACCAAAGTGGCCCAGGGGGCCCAACACAACTGGCGTGGGGAGGGGTCCAGAGTCAGGGGTGCATCTCTACACCCAGTAACGCCCCGAGCAACAGGAGTACTTACGCAACAGGTGCAGGGTGCAGCACTGAAGCATAACCGGCTAATGGAAGTAGGGCCAGAACAGGCCATCACCGCCAACATAAAAGCAAAGCCAACCCAAACACAATACCAGCAACAGATATACGCATCAAGGTCTGCTCAGGGGGCACCACAAATCACCTTAGGGGCAAGATATTAACCCCACAAGGACGCACGAAAATAGAGCCCCCACACCACAGCCCAGAAGCTGACCCCCTGATGCGACAATAACATAAAGCATGACAAGAGGCTGCCATAAGCATCACAAAACCGGAGAACACACAGGATAAATCACCCAGGACAGGGTAGCATTGAGAGGTGCGTGACAGGGCACAGACAAGCCCGACAGAATCGAGCATCAACAACACTGGAATAAACCGAACTCAAAGCTCAGTGTATAGCTAACTTAGCCTGAACAAACTGAGCATGGAACACATACCCCACCTAACTGAAAGCGGCAAACGACTCCACAATGTCCACATCCAGAAACAAGGCGCGGACTGCCACGATGGACCCCTTCATCACGACAAAACCTCACCCCACCACGCAAACGACGACAATGGAAGCCACGCAACAGACCAGTCCAGAAGAAAGCGGAAAGGACAACCAAGTGCTCGAAGCAATAGCGGCCTTGAGAACATTTATAGACACCAAGATCGATGAAGTGAAAGCCGACATCCAACTCATACGTCAAGATGCCCGTAACCTCACAGAACAAGTTACCAATATAGAATCATCCCTAAAGGAGACAACAGAAGAGACTACGGACCTAAAGACCAAGGTAACAGTACTCGAAAGGAAGGTGGCCACCCTGGAGGTGAGGTCAGAGGTAGCGGAAGGGCGCGCTAGGTGCAACAACATCAGGATACTGGGAGTGCCAGAGGGGACGAAAACCTCGGACTCGACGGCCTACATGGAAGCCCTAATACAACAAGAAATTGGGGCAGAAAAACTAACACAAGGCTTTGCCGTAGAGAGAGCACATTGGTCACTTCAAAAGAAACCACCTCCGGACTCATATCCCTGACCCATCATAGCAAAGATCCTCAACTTCCGCGACAGGGAAGTAATTCTAAAGTTCTCGAGAGAGGGTGGAACGATAGAAAGCAACAACTCGAAGATCACCCTCTAACCAGACTATACACAGTCGGTACAGAGGGCAAGGAACTCATTCGTACCAATCAAGGCTAGGCTGAGACAATTGAACCTAAAATACATGTTGTTATATCCGTGAAGCCATGAAGGTGGTGACACAGGGAGTAATAATAGCAGAAGCGGGGGGCATCAGGAAACTACTAAAAAGGGAGCTAGAGGACAAAGAGGAAGAGATAAAACAGCTGGAAAATAGCAAACCCAAAACCGAGGAAAAGGAAGCTAAGCTGAAAGAGGACAGGGACGACTGCCACCTTGCATGGGAGAGATTATCCAAGTTCGGCTTCACGACGCGCAGAACCAGGGCATACAAGGAAGCAGATAAACCTGGTAGATTACTAGCCTGGCTATGCAGGAGAGAGCATACAAGACATATCCCCAAAGAAATCAGAGACGAACACGGAATAACCCAGAAGACACAACAGGCAATAAACGACATCTTCTCCGACTTTTACGCCAAGCTTTACGCCCATGATGTGCGAGTCCCATCAGAAGACATCAGGGCTGAAATTGGACTCCCCAAATTGAACCCGGAACAGAGAGAGCCGTTTGGAGTGGCAATCACTATGGAAGACATCTCAGAGGCGATCAGATCCCTGGCCACATGAAAGACCCCTGGAACTGATGGTCTCCCACCAGAATTCTACAAGACCTACGAAAAAACCCTATCCCCGATGCTTCACAGAGTGTATCTCGAGGTATACGAGACGGGAACGCTACCAAGGAGCATGAGGGAGACCCTCATAGTGCCAATGCTCAAACGCAACAAACCGGCTGATGAGTGCGATTCCTACCGCCCACTGGCAATGTTAAACTACGACAGCAAAATATTAACCACCATACTAGCTAAACGGTTAGCGAGAGTGATAGGACCACTGATACATGAGGACCAGAATGGCTTTGTGCCGGACCGTAACACCACAGCTAATCTACGAAGGCTTCAACACATAATGGCACAAACCACAGAGAGCAAGGAAGTCCTAGCAGTGCTATCACTAGACGCTATCCAGGCGTTCAATTCCATATTCTGGGAGGGGCTGATTGAAACCTTAAGGGAATTTGGACTCGGCAAGAACTTCATCCGGTGGGTCAAGGTACTCTACAACGCTCCCGTGGCAAGAGTAAAAACTGGTGGCAGGGTGTCAGAAGCCTGGGCAATACAACGGAGAACCCGACAAGGGTGCCCATTATCGCCAATGGTATATATCCTGGGGCTGAAACCGATAGCCATCTACTTCAGGAACCAGCTCTTTGATGCGGGGATTAGGGTAGGCGGGATAGACAAAATTATCTTGCTGTACGCGGACGACGTCCTCCTATATCTAAGAAATCCACAAATGAACACCCCAACAGCACTAGAAATTCTGGACAATTTTGCAAGATACTCCAGACTAAAGTTTAGCAGACAGAAATCATGCTCATTTCATCTCGCTGGGCTAAAAGGAACAAGAAAGGAAGACCTACCTGCGATTGGGATTCAATGGCAAGCAGAAACATTCCGGTATCTCGGAATCAACATCAAGCACACGCCTGCCCTCACGCACGAATGCAACACGGAGGCAGCGATGGTTGGGGTACGCAAATCCATCAAATTCTGGTCTAAACTTCCACTTTCCATGATGGGCAGAGCATCAATCACCAAAATGATAATACTCCAGAGGTTCCTATACTACTTTACCAACATAACCTACTACATACCCCCACCCTTCTTCCGGAAACTGGAAACCTTAATCATCAGCCCGTCGAGACACAAACTAACCCTGACATCTTAACACTCCCTTACAAGGAAGGTGGAATACAACTACCCGAATTCCAGAACTACTACCTAGCAGCCCAATTAAGTCATGTAGCGAAATGGTTATCAGATGAGCCAACAACTGAGACAGGCCTCCTCCAGCAGTTGACGGCCCCAACACATCCCAAAGAAATACTATGGAGCAAGCAAGCTGGGCCCCCCGACCTACCTATGATAGCGAAGCTAGGGAGACAAATCTGGAACAAGGTCAGCTCATTGCTTGGTACACAACAACCATACTCGCCTGAAATCCCCATACTAGCCGATGTTTGCAAGACCCCCACCGACCTTCCGGCGATGAGGAGCTGGGAGAATTGAGGAATCTACACATGGGGAGACATTTTTGAAGAAGGAGAATTCAGGGATTTCGACTCACTACGAACAAGGGACGGGCTGGCAGCAGGCCAATTCCTATGGTACCAAAGGGTGAAACACACAGCCAAGAAAAACTGGTCCACATGGCCCGAGGCACCGGAACCACACCCCCTTATGCAGGAGATGTACAACCTGAGCGATGGATGGAAACCGACATCCAGACTATATACCCAAATAAACGACAGACCCAACCCAAGAAGCGCACATCTGAAAGAAAGGTGGGAGAAGAATCTGGGAACTGAAATCACTGAAAACGAATGGAGCAGGCCTTGCAATACCCAAAAGAGGTGTCACGGAATGCCAGATTCAGACTCATTCAGCTGAATGTCCTTTACAGGACCTACATGACCCCGCATAGGGTAGCCATATTGAACAAACAAACCCAGCCACGATGCCCATGGTGCAGCAACGAGCACGCAGACTTGATCTATATGTTCTGGACTGCCCTAAATCACAGAAATTCTGGTCCACAATTGAGCAAACATGCAGGAAAGCCGGAGTACAAAGATACGAATGGACACCAAAGGATGCCTACTGGGCACACATCCCAGACTGAGCAAAATGAAACATATAGTAAAACTAATGGACATGGCGTGCATACTCGCAAAGAGAACGATTACAATGGCTTGGAAATCACCTGGAGACCCCAGATATGAACCCTGGATCAGGGAGATGGAGAGATGGACCACCGCCAAAACCAGAGCCTGGGAGGATGGGAACAGTCGAGGAGGAGGTGAAAGAAGCACAACAATGGAGTCGTGGAAAGCCCTAATGAGAGACATGATCTTCACAACAAACTTCCAGCCCCCCTGAACCAACCCATAACCAGGAACTGTACACCTGGAACACTGCCACCAAGACAAAGACCGCCCCCCCCCGGAAATCCCCCAAGACATGAAGCTTGCATCCCGCGAAAGACATACATGTGAAAGGCGAGAGAATAACAGCGACATCAAGAAGGAGGACAGTTACTGTTATTGGTTGTTTAACGTTAGCTATGGACCACAAGGCAGACACAAGACAATACCAGTTGTTATGAAGTAATAACCTGTGTTTAAATGCTATATGTTTATATAAAATTGCCAATAAAAACATTTGGAAATAAAGTGAAGGAACTTGGAGGTTTAAGGGACAAGTTGGCAGGTTCTGGTCTGTTGAAAATATAACCAGCTAGCCTAACCTTCCTGAAAAAAAACATGCAATTATAATTTCACAGTGTCCCTGGCAACACTGTACAAGGGCACAAAGCTCAAGTCTTTGGAAAGGAGGCTTGTTTGTGCATCTGTCAGGGTAATTGAAGATTGGTTAAACCATTTTTTTAAAATACAAAAACAGGGCGTGGCTCGGAGCTGCCGCAATCAGCATGTCTTCCTAGGAGCTCCTGCTCGGTGCGGTGTGCCGCGTAGAAAAATAGCCTGTTCCGCACCCCGTTTTCAGCTGCAACTCTAGGGAACGTTGGGGTAACGCCCTGAGCTGATATCGCTGACTTCTTGCCCCCCTCCGTGGCTGGACTGCAGAGATGCGGATGGTTCCTCCGGCTGTAAGACACGCGGGCAATAAATGGCAGCTGCTATTCCCTAACCCGCATAACAGCCTCGAGGGGGAGGTGCAGGCGTAAGGAAGCAGCCCTCGCCGCCGGACCGGACCCACTTCCACCCGCACGGATCTCAGCGCTCCAGAATATGCTCCTGCTCCCTCCTGCCCGCAGCATGGCCCGGTGAAAGCGGAGGTATGTAGACCTTAACGCTTATATCCGTGTGGCCTGCCCTTTCCTGAGCTCCAGCACTGGGGAGCCCGGCGGGAATCTGGGTGACTCTTCGAGGCCTCATCTGGGTGCCCTGCGCTCCTTCTCACCGCTGGCTCCCGCTCCGAGAGCTGGGATTCATCCACCGCCCAGCCACAGCGAACAAGGTGCTGCCGGCACTCCTGCGGGGCGGCTCGGAGGAGAAGAACATGCTGCAGCAAACTCAGCGCAAAGACGGACCCTCCCCCCTATCATCTTGGGACTAGCAGTGGCCCAACCCGTACCCTGGGGCCCCTAGAGACATTGGCAGACCACCCTCTGCAATACGGGCCGGAGCGCCCCTGCTCCCCGCCTTCTCCAACTGCATGGACCCGCTGATCTCTACATCTCCAGATCCAGGCTCACCGCATCTCGAGGTCTGCCGCCTGTGGCTATTCGAGGGGCGAAGGCCCGTGTGGAGGCAATACCGGACCAAACAAGGTGAGGAGTTGGGGGGCTGCGCTGCTGCGGCCTGCGCGGAAACCAGGCTATCCTCCCACACCAGCCCTGGTCCTCCCCAACCCCCCTTCCTCCTCACAAATAAAGCGGACACTATTATCCATCGGCAGTCCCTTCCTCCCTTTCATCGTGAGTCTGGCAGGGGCCCATCCTACACTCCGGGGCCCTTAGAGACACTGACGGACCACCTCCTGCAATCCAAATTAAGCAGACACGATAGCCCGATCCCCCTACGCCCACGGGCTCTCCCCCGCAGCCACTCTATACTCCCCAGGAGGGGCTAACACAGCGTTTCCCATCAAGGGACCCCACAGGACACACCAGCCCACCCAGGAACTCAGCCCATAACAGCGCTGATTCCCCCCGCTCCCTGTTCCTCTGGCCCTCGAACGTTCCCTCGCTCATTGGAGGGGTTTCTGCAGCCTGCAGCTAGGCGAAAGCACAAGATCTGGCGATATCGACCCCCAACCTCAAGGCCATACTCATTGAGCTCGCCACTCCACCCTCCTGTACATTCCTTTGCCAGTCCCAGCCCAGTACACCCCTGTAAAGTGAGCCAAGACCCAGAAGGTGGGGCACCAACACAGACACCGTCAGACGCAACCTCGGGAGAAGCGCCAGAAGCACTCCATATCCCTCGCCGAGAATGCACCAGGCAAAAGCAAAATGGCAAAAAGCGGGAAAAAATCTAGGCAAACAGATATTGCCGCCCTGATGAGCAGCACTCCTGCGTAAAAATCCAAGAGAGGGGACCCGCCGGGGGACCCTGCCACCAGCACCAGGCATAGCTTGGTAGACGACAGCCCATCACAGATGGTCACGAAAGCGGACCTCCAAGAGTTACTCTCCGCATTAACAAAAGAAATCCAGAAAAGCACGGAAGAGGTCACGAAAAAGATCAACTCCCTTGACAAGAGAGTAGTATCCGTGGAAAACCGAACCGCTGAAATGGAGACCGAGATCTGCGACCAAAGATTTGAGTGCGAGCAAGGCCTGGACAGAATCGCCGCGCTAGAAGCGAGGTGCGACCTCTTGGAGGCAAAACAGGAGGATGCAGAGAACCTGTCCCGAAGGAATAATATCCGCTTGCAGGGGATCCCGACTTCAATCCCAGACCCGGACCTAAAGAGCTATGTGTGGGAACTGATCACCCTTCCCGACAACGCCCCACTAGAACTGGATCGCGTCCACAGAGTGTCCCCAAGGCAGGCATCGGCTCTCCCTATGGACGTCCTGGTGAAGGTCCACTTCTTTCAAGTAAAGGAGGAAATCATGCGAGAAGCAAGACAAATGCACCAAATCACCTTCCAAGGTTCCACTATAACTGGCAGAGGAGAAGAGGAATCAGAATCCGAGGGAGTAGGCCGTGCAGCCTCCAGAAAACAACCAGAAGCAGCCTGGACAAAAGCAAGTAGAAGATGCAGGCTCTAGGGTCTGCCCCGGAAAGAGCCTAACCCAGGTTGATCAGAAGCGTTATTGACGGCCTACTGAGTCCCGATGGGGGATCAGGAGCGGGGAGCGAGAACTCTTCCAGAAAAAATGTTCGGAGGCAAGCTGAATTAAATTCCTTGCAAAAGGAGCTTACCCACAAGGTTGCTGTTTCGCGAGCAGTGTTTGTGCTCAAGCTTATCCGGTTCCGGCGGCCCAGTTGGCCATTTTCGGTGCAGACGTGCCACCAGTTTCCCATTGGCAGTAGGATGAGGTTTTCCCTACTATGCCCTGAGGGGGGGGGGGTGGGTGGGGGAGTGGGAGAGGGACACGAAGGACAAATTCAACTCACAGAGAGGAGGGGCGCACATGGTCCCCATTCTCAGCCTACTTTACAACAAGTCACAGCAACATCATCGCCTGCAACATTTCAATACACCAATTTTGCCTCATACTTAAAGGAGCTGAAACCAGCTGGGGACACAGAACACATCATAGCCATAGCCGAAGAGCTGGGAGATGGCTGACACAAACGAGGTGGTGATTCTCTCCTGGAACGTCCAGGGCCTGAACTCCCCAAGGAAGTGTAGATCAGTGGAACACAGGTTGGGGCAACTATCCAGAGACATTGTTCTCCTACAGGAAACCCACTTACTGCAGGCAGACGAGCACCGGATCAGATTTAAGAGGTACAAAGCTTACTTTGCCACATCTGGAGAGAAGAAAAGAGCGGTGGCAATACTGCTAAATGACAGGGTTCCCCTATCGGAGATCACAGTGAGAAGAGACCCAAGAGGCTGTTTCCTCCTGCTCAAGGGGCTGTTCGAGGAACTGCCTATCACCATCATCTCCATCTACGGCCCAAACACGTCCCAAAGTAAATTAATCTCTGACCTAATCCCGACCATCCTAGCCTTTCAGGAGGGGCACCTGATCATGGGTGGGGATTTCAACACAACGCCAAACCATCAAGTGGACAAAACACTGCTGCCCACGAATACCGACTTTGCACAAGCACTATCCCTGGCAAAGCTGCTCAGGGAAACTGAATCGGTCGACGCTTGGAGGTTATTCAACGGATCATCAAGGGACTATACCCATTACTCCTGCCCACACAAAGGGTTCCCAAGAATAGACCTCTTACTAATCTCCGGGGTACTATACCCATGTTTAAATAAAACAGAGATTCACACACGCATGATTTCCGACCATGCCTCAGTATCGGCGAATCTCAGCATATCTGGCCGAAAGCTCCCCACTCAGAGACATTGGAAATTGAACGACTCCCTACTGTTAGACGAGTGCATTAGGCAGGAAATCGGCTAAACATTAACCAACTACTTCAAGGAGAAAACGACAGTCGACACTCCCATCAACATCGTATGGGACGCTATGAAAGCAGTGGTCAGAGGGTCCCTGATCAGCCTAGGAGCGGAACAGAGGAGGATCTCGAACATTGCTGCAGCCAAATTGGAGGAAAAGGTTAAGCAGTGGGACGCAGAGTTGACCGCCAAATCATTATCTTACACTAGACAGTTCTATTACAGTAAAGGGAATAAGGCGAATAGAGTGCTAGCGCCGAAATTAAAAAAGATCCACACTAGGAATAATATTCTCAAATTGGTGGGAGATGACGGCAAGGTTCACTACTCAGAAGCAGACAAAATTAGCGAACTGGTGCAACACCACAAAGCTATAATGTCTGGGCAGCCCACACCGTTAGACACCCTGCCAAAATTCCTGCAGTCCATCAGACCCCAAATCAAAGACCAACTAATGACCCTGGAATCCCATATTACCACCCAAGAAACTACAGACGCCATTAAGTCGCTCGAGAACATCGCGCCGGGCCCGGACGGCTTAACCCCAAACTTTTATAAAAAATATGCGAGCATATTAGCACCACATATGTCCGCCCTGTTCAATTCCTTCCTGTCTTCCAAGTCGGTCACCAAATCAATGGCAGAGTCACTCACAGTACTGCTGCATAAATCCGGGAAAGACCCCAAGTTAGCCGCATCCTATCGACCTATTACATTATTGAACAATGACGGGAAAATCTTTGCCAAGATCCTAGCACGCAGACTGGGGGCGACTCTCCCGAGCCTAATAGACTGTGACCAAACAGGTTTCATCCCAGGGAGGGGGACCCAAGACAATATAAGGCGAACAATAGACCTCACTGAAAGTGCTCATAGGATGGGCGTGGGAATGGCAGTGATATCCCTAGATGCGCATAAAGCCTTCGATTTGGTGGACTGGGGGTATATCCGGAGCGTATTAGAGCATTACGGCTTCGGCCCTAACTTCATAACTTGGGTAATGGACAACTATCAAACACCCACTACACAGTTACGGGTCAATGGCACCACGTCTGAGGCAATATGTATATCCAGGGGCACTAGGCAGGGCTGCCGACTCTTGCAGCTGATTTTCGCCCTATCCATGGAACCCTTTGCGGCGAGAGTCAGGCAGAACACGAAAATAAAGGGGATCATGGTGGGAAATCATGAATACAAAATCACCCTATACGCGGACGATGTCCTAGTAACAGCAACAGACCTGGCGGCATCTCTGGGGTCCCTCTGGGAGGAAATCACAGGATTTGGATCAATGTCTTGGTTTAGGGTGAATCTGAACCAATCCTCAGCCCTAACAATTAACCTCTCCAAGGGGGAAAAACCAGCCTTATCCCACTAATGCCAATCCTATGGACGAAAGGGGCGCTGGACTACCTCGGCGTAAAGATCACTGAAGACGCATCACGCCTGTACTCAAGCAACTTCCCACAGCTAATTAACGAATTCCATACCGATCTAAAGCGCTGGAAGGCCCATGAAATCTCCTGGTTTTGGCAGATTACAGCCATAAAAATGAACATAATCCCCAGGTGGCTGTACTACTGCACAGCACTGCCGACTCACATTCCGGGCCTGATCATGGCCTCTTTGCAAAAGAAGATACAGGAATTCGTATGGGGGGAGGGGCCTCGAATTGGTAGGAGAATCATGATGTGGGGGAAGGCACAGGGGGGGGCTGGGAGTACCCGACATAGCTAGGCATGCCCTAGCGGCGCAATTATCTCATGCATACACTTGGGCTCAAATGACGGATCAGCCAATGTGGAACCAGCTGGAAGAGGCCTAGTGCCCAGTTGCCCCATCGGCGCTCCCACACCTACCAAACATAAAACCCCAATCGAACAGCGGCCCCCGATCTGCAACAAACACAACCGTCTGCAGTTGGAAAGCTGCAGCCCGGAAATGGGGCGTCCGACGTACATTGGGCCCCCTCATCCCCATCTGGAACAACTCTGACTTCTGACCAGGCAACCACCCACTGGGCTTCGAACCGCGGAGAGAGAGGGGACTATCAAAACCCAGTGACTTCTTGGAAGAAGGAATCCCCATATCATTCGAGATATGTAAGGTGAAGTTTGGAGTGGATGAGCGGGAAAGATTCAACTATGCCCTAATTTCGGCACTGGCTATCCCACAGAAAAGTTAAGTGGAGAAGCGCCAGGGAGCTGATAGCCCTGGTACTCTCTTTAACATCCCCAACTCCGCGAGGCCGAACCTCGGCTCTCTACCGACTACTGGACAGGTCAGACCCCTCAAAAAAAGAAAGGTATATGCTTGAATGGGAGAAAGACCTGGGCCGAGAGATAGATGTCGAGGAGTGGGAGAAAATATGGACGAGACTACATAAAAGCACTCAGTGCATCACAAACAGGGAAGGGGGCTACAAACTTTGCTACAGATATTATGTCACCCCAGTTCAACTAAACAGGGCCAACCCGGACATACCCGCGTCCTGCTGGCGCAGATGTACATCCCTCTGCTCCCTGTTCCACATGGTCTGGGCCTGCCCGAAAGCAGAGGCATACTGGAAAGAAGTATTGAACCATATTAAGGAAATCACCGGACTATCCATCCCCTGGGACCCGGGTATAATCCTCCTGGGCGAAACAGGGGGAGGGGCGTTCCCGATCTCGGGCCCTATACCTCGCCTGTGCACGCACCTCCTCCTGGCAGCAAAAGTCGCGATGGCCAGGCTATGGAAAAACGCAGAAGGCCCTTCAGTAGCACTATGGTGGTCCAAATGTTGGGACATAGCTGATGCCTAAAAGGTTACGGCAATCCAGACAGGCTTCCTGAATAAAGCCCTAAACATCTGGGCCCCATTCGTGGACTACGCAGCAAAGTATCCATCCCTCACTAGAAGGCCTCCGCTAACCAGATGGCTCCAAGGTAGTGCACTTTACTAAGCCCAAGACGCAGGAGGGAAAACTCAAGACATGGATGCCTCCCGTCTCTAACTTTGTGAAAAGGTCGGGCATGGACAAATATAAACAAGGCCCCAGCCATATGATCAAGTTTATCCCTTGGCGCAAATTGTATTACTGTTTTGGTATTACCAAAGAACATTGCACTGTTGTCGATGCTGTGTATACACCTTCGGTATAAATCGTTGTTGTGTATAATGCATACTTGTAGAACCTAATAAAATGTTATGAAAAAAAAATACAAAAATAGTAAATCTACCAGGGGTGGTTGCGCAATCTCTTACTGAACATCATGTGGTCTCCCTGATTCTGATGGGATCGCTGTTCCTTCTATGGAGGGCAGCATCCGCATGACTGACCACGTCATAAAAAAGACCTGTTTGATGTCTCACGTTGTAACTGAATATTTTTAATGTTAGATCCAACTAATTCTTCGTTGGAGAAGCTGGAGGTGTCTGAGAATGTCACCCACCTCCGCCTGCCATTTTCTTGTAGTCTAAAAGGCTGCCCTGAATGGAAGGGGGAGATCTATCTGGCAACAGGTAAGGATATGTTCTTTCCTTGGTGAAATTGGCAATCTTTTTCCAATTTGGTATGGCAATCTTTTTCCAATTTGGTATGTTTTTTTATGGAGATTTAAGTTCTTAAAATCTTCCATCTCTTTGTTGAGGGTGGCTAATTCAGGCTAAAACAGGTAATCGAGGCAACAATATTTGGAAAAGATATGGAACAATGACAACGTTGCAACCTGACACATATCCAAAACTAGGACATCTCTCTGAAGATCACAAGTGATTACCAGCTCTCTTTTGGAATGTGCCCTGAGGCCCTCAAGTGCTTCTTTCCCACCTATATAATCACATTCTGCAATTTCAGGCACAATCCAAGTGTTTGCTTTGTCAAAGCTCTGCCCATTCTAGAGCTGGTATAGGCAATAAAAAGTTGATCTTCCAGCCATATAAACACACAATGCTCATTTGGAATCTAATCTTGGAATCTTTCCCTTCTCCTTAGATGGGTGAGATAAAGGGTAAAAAACTAGAAACTGAATTTTTTGTGGTTAAGTGAAATTCCTATACTACTTTGGGAAGAAATGATGGCCTCACCCTGCGGGTTATGTTCTTCCTAGTGAAGACCATGCAAGGAGGCATACAAGAAAGGGCTTGTACATCACTTACCCACCCAATATAGCTAATAAGCAAATGGTCTTCCAAGTCAGAAGTCTAACAGGACATAAATGCATGGGCTAAAAAGGAGTCACCATCTGAAAAGTTAACAACAAGTTCAGGTCCCAGGCAGGCAGAATAAAGTGGACAGGAAAGCACATAAATACATAAGGAACAATGCTCTTTTGATCACAAAAGAACGTATTATAGATAAGAAATCAGATTTGATGGGAAGCAGTGAGCTTCTTCCAACAGGGTGAGTTTGAGGGCATTCTGACCAGGTTGTGGAGGGGAGTAAATGGAACAGTCACCTGGGACAATACCTAAGTAGACATACATAGATTAAGGACAACCAACACTGGACATTTTTAAATGCAGTTAGGCGGTACGGCCAACTGTGCTCTGGATGTTACCATGATGGATGAAGTGCTAGAGTGGAGGGAGAGGAAGTGAAGGACAGAGGCAAGCTAGCGGCAAGGGAAATGTTAAGCTAGCAGCAAGATGAGAGGTAGGTTAAGAGAGTAATTCAGAGGCGAGGAGGTAGCCTTTTAGTTTGGTTTTGAACGGTGTGGACTGTTTTCAGATGTCCGGGGGAAGATATTTCCATGAAAGTGGAGCAAGAAGAGAGAAAGAGCGGAAGCACGGAGGGAGAGGAGCCACAGGGGTAGTCGAGGAGGCAGAGCAGAGATTATGAAAAGGCTTGTAGAGTTCGATAGATACAGTGGTGCCTTACCGTGGATAGATTTGTGAACCAGGAGAAGAAATGTAAATCTGGCCCTGCTTTGCATTGGCAGCCATCCAGCCTTGTGACGGTACAAGGAAGTAGGAGTGAAGTGAGAGAGTTCAAAGAGAGTCTTGGTAGAGAAGTTAATGATCTTGCTGAGAGGACAGAAAGCATAGCTGGTGAGACCAAAGAGGATGCTGGCACATTAGTCCAATTTAGAGAAGACAAGAGTGGTTAAGAGATACTTGGCGGTGTTGAAAGCCGGGAGATGCCTGATTTTTCTAATATTTAGGAGGTGGAGGCAAGCCACTGTTCCAGTTTTGGAGATGAAAGTAGGGAAGGTGTGAGAAAGGTAAGAGATGACGCAAAGTTTCTAGTTTAAGAATAGTAGAGGAGAGTGACAGGTGGGAACTGGATAGGCAGAGGAAGAGATGAGTGAGAGCTTTTAGCAGGGACGAAGACCACCTCTGTCTAGAGTTTAATATCAAAGAGTGCAAAGACATCCAATATTGATGGCAGAGAAACAGTTTTGATAGAGAGATCAGATGAGAGTTCAGTAAAAGAGAAGATGGTGTGGGTGTCGTCTGTGAGGATTTGGTACAAGAACCCAAAGGAGGAGATTAGTGCCCTAAGATCAGAGGTGTAGAGTGTAAAGAGGAGCGGACCCAAGACTGAGCCTTTTGGAACACCAACAGCTAGAGGAGTCAGAGGTGTTGTTGCTCCAGGAGACAGAGAACTGGCAAGGTGCAAGGTAGGATTCAATCCAGGCAAGGGCTCCATCGCAAATCCCAAGAAGAAAGAGAATTAAGGAGATCAGAGTGATCAACAGTGTCAAGGGCAGGAGACAGGTCAAGGATAGTGGATAGATTGGAGTGCTTGGCAGAGGCAATGAAGTTGAACACATTTATGAGAGCAGAGTCTCGATGGTTGGGGATGTCTAAGAAACTGGTAAGACGGTTGAACACACTTTAGAGTAGTGTGGAAGGGGAGACATAGGGTGAAAGTTAGCCTGTAGGTTTGGATCTGCCCATGCTTTTTTCGGAGAGGGGTGACCGTGGCGGTTTTGAAAACAGAGGGAAAGCAAGCAGAGTCGAATTAACAGGTTCAAGAGTTCAGTGAGGTGAGAGGCCACTAAAGAAGCAACATGCTTGACTAGCTGAGGAGCAAGAGGGTCTGATTGGGGCACAAGATGGGTTAGCCTTCATCGCTAGAAATAGCACTTCATCAGTACTAGTGGGAGATAGAGGCAGAGGATGATGGTAGAGTAGGCAGAGTGTAAAATGGAGCAGGAAGGAGTGTGAGGAAAGTCCAGGAAAAGTCTCTAATTCTGGACATTTCTGCAGCAGTATTCAACTAGGTCAGAATGGAATTGATAGTCATAGACTTAGGATGAGTGAGGAGTGGGTTCAGGGTGCCCTGTAGCCGGCGAGGATGGTTGGAGTGAGATTCAATGAGGGTTAGGTAGAATTCCCTTTTCACTTCATCAAGAGTTCATTTGAGAGTTCAGGGCAGGGTGGTAGAGTTGCAGGTGCTCATGCAAGTGGGTACGCCTCCATTTGCGCAGCAGCCAACACATGTATGTGCGGAGAGAGCGTATGAATGGGGTGACCTATGGTTGAGGATGCTGAGACCTCGGGTAAAAGTAACCAGTGGAAATTGAGAGGAGAATGAGTCATATAGTAGGGATTGGAAGTTGGAGAAGGCAGCGTTGGTGGAAGGGGCATTGGGTGTGAAGGAGGAGAGTGAGAACTGTAGCTCGGAGAGAAATGGGGGAATGGCAGAAGGTTTACATTTCCTTTTAGTAATAGGTGAGGCAAGAGGTGAGGAAAGGTCAGAGGCTGGAAAGGAGATGGTGGTGGAAATAATTGAGTGATCAGATATGGATGGTGTGACAGTAGTATTAGTGGCTGAGACAGAAGTGGAGATGAATAAGAGATCCAAAGAGTTACCCCCTGCGTGGATAGGTAGGTTATGGATAGAGTAGAGAGCATAGTCACTAAGAAAAGACTGCAGGTCAGATTTCTGAGAAGTGGTTGGAGAGGGAAGGTTAAAGTCACCTAAGAGAATGAGGTGATGTTTAGTGGGAAGATAATCAATGAGTTGCCCAAAATCATCAAAGATTGGTCCAGTGGGACCAGGAGGGCGATAGATGGAGATGATGTGAACCGAGTAATGCAGAGCAAAACTAGAGATGGTGAATTCAAAAGAGGTAGGAGAGGACATGGCATTGGATATTTGTGAGGCTTTGCGGTGTGAAGAGGGTAGGTGTCTGACACCTCCATCTCTGCCAGCCAGTCGAGGAGAGTGAATGAAGGATAGTTTGGGGTTGTGTAAGTTGTGTAAGGCTACCAGGGTGGCAGTGTCGGAGAAATCCAGATGTCATTTATAGCAAGAAGGTGTAGGGGAAGAAAGCCGTAGTGAAAGTAGTACGTGATAAACAAATTTGTTGCATACAGACTGAGCATTCCACAGTGCAATGTTCAGTTGATGAGGTAAGAAAGAGTAGAGAAGTTGAGTCTCAGAAGAAGAGAGTTAAAGTGGATAGGTGTTAGCGGCGATATGGTTAGCTCAACAGCTTTGTTTACTGGAAGGAGGTGGAAGAGAGATGGAGTAGTGGGAGTTTTGAGTTGTGAGTTTTATAATAGGGAATGGAAAGGAGGAAGTTTAGCGTGATTGGAGAAAGCATAGGTAGAAGGGAGTAGGAAGAGGAGCAAGAGTGAGTGCATTACGGGTGAGTAGCACAGTGTGGAGCGACAGTACAGTATTTAGGAAGCTCTGGGTACTCACAAGTGCAACAGGAAGAAAGGCAAAAGCAGAGGCTCAGAGGCAGAGAGGCTGGTCAATGGCTGGCCTTCACCCTTCACTAATCTGCCCTTAACTGGGACGCCCCTGGCTAAACAGCCATAGGAAATTCCAAAGGGATGACAGACATCTGTTAATACTTTTAGGAATTGCATCACGATCACCAGCTGCAAACAGTCCTTCCAGCGTCAACTGTATACTGCTTTTGTAGCACGTCTTCTCACAGAGAGTAGAATCTCCATGACATCTTTGTGTAAGTCCCAATCCATGTACCTTAGCCTCTCAGTAGTCAAACATGAAAGGTTGAGCATGCCGAGGCTTGGGTGAAGGACTCTGGCCTGAGAGAGTAATTATGCTCTCAGTAGAAGCCTATGATGAGGGTATTTGGCCATGTCCAGAAGGTCTTGGTACCACATCCTCCTGGTCCAATCAGGGAAAATTAGAATCATGCTATTCTCAAACTTCCTCATCCTCCTGAAAACATGAGGGATGGAAGGAACTTCTGGGCTCCCATATAGAAGAGAAACGTTCCAGTCCACTACGAATTACTAAACAAATTACCTGCCACTTGGTAATGTTCTTTCTGATAGCGGTTCCTCCCACTGACTCCTCCTCGATGATATCCCTATCCCAGCGCACCAGTTGTCTGGAAACATTTATGCTGCCAGGGGGGCATGGCTCTATGTCGGTCCGTCCAACTCCTCTATGTGCCCCACACCAGATATGACGTTGGGGCCAGTATATATAGTAGTGCTGCATCCCATGACCTAAGTGCCACCCTTTTTCCCTAGCTTCAGAAAGCAGAGGGGCCATAGAACCAATTATGTACTAGCTTCCCGCAAGAGGGGCAGGTAGGGAGGGCGATGAAGAATCTGTGGAAGAAGCATCCATCAGAAAGAACTGTGAGGAGCCAGGAATGAGACATCGATACAGAGAAGGTATGATTGTGGTTCCAAACTTTTTTCAAAATGATAAAGAGGTTGGAAAATGCCTTACTGTCCCTGCTCTAGGAGGCATTTCTCTATCTCAGCCAAAACGTAAGGGTCTGTCCGGTGTCAAGATGTCCATATCAAAACGTCCGTGACTAAAATCCTATCCTAGCCCTCACATTCTAAAAGTAACTCTAAGGTAATGTCTTCGTCTTTGGCCTTGAAAGTGCACACATGTTCAATTTCGAAAGAAAAGTGCAATTCTAACACAAACGTTCCCAATTGATACTGTTCACAGTTCCGGGGAAGGGCTCCCCCTGGTTTATCTTCACCAATATAACAGATCAACAAGACAATCAAAGTTATTTATAGTCGTAGAGGATAACTCCCTCCTATTGACGTTGCAGTCCACTCCAAGGGAAACGTCTCCCTTTCCCAGGTCTGTTCACACAATTTAAAATCTGAAAGGACATGAGTCTTCCTTGGGATTCTTTGTTCAACAAAACAACTTGGATGAAAAAACAACTTGTATGTGGGTCCTAGCTTCGCAGGACACCTGATATACTCCTCTGGTAGGTTCCTTTCCACATTCAATGCAATTTGATTCACTTTTCTACATTCAATGGAATTTGATTCATAAGCTTGTCTTTGCCTGGGTTACTTTCCTGCCAAGACTTTTAAACAAAACAGGTGTTTTGTTGAACAAAGAATCCCAAGGAAGACTCATGTCCTTTAAGATTTTGAATTGTCTGAACAGACCTTTCGTACAGTTTGCTTTATAAACCTGCAAACTTGACTTCTGTTATTATTCTTTTTGATATATTGGGTTTCAAATCCCTTTTCATTCACTTCACTAGATCTCATCTGACCTTGATAGCGTTGCTTAAGCACCCCGGCTTCCCAGCTTCTCTTATCATCTGTCTATTATGGCATTCTCCGGTAGCTAAATCCTGTAAGTAACAGCGCCACAATGCCCCTGGGCTGTCTGCGCGCTATATAAATATAAATAAATAAAATAAACAAAGCTCCGGCGTCCCATCTCTGCTTCACTGACTCCTCCATGTCATTCGTGGCTCCCGCTCTGCTGTTGAGCCCTTCTCTGTGTTCGGGCGGCAGTGGTGCTGCTTTTCGATCCCCGTGGCCATCAGGAAGACTTCCCTTCTCTTCCTGTCACAGTGGCGGCACAGCGAACCCACTTCAGCAGTCCCTTATGGCATCTACTCGAGCCGCCAGGAGCCACAGCCTTCTCTGTGACTCGTCAGTCCCTCGGTCAGCACCGAGGGGACAAAGCTTCCTCAGACAGTGTCACCTTCCTCCATGCTGGTTGCATTTTTTTTAAATGTCCCGGCACCTATCATACGCCCGCAACCACTGGAGTGCATCCTGGCCTCTCGGCTTCACCGATCCTCATAGCTCCGCTCAGCCTTCTTGTCCCAGTGTTTCTATATACACTGAAATGATAGTCAGTCCTTTGCATTCTATTCACAGAATATTGAAAGATGTCATCAGTAGGTTTTATGGGTGGTTGAAGGGGACTGTCACAGTATGACAAAAAGGCATGAGCAATGGAGGGGATATCCCTGAAAGGCAAAGGGAGGTATGTGTTTTCATCCGATGATGCCGGGTCACCCCCCCTGATGGCAGCCTCCCCCCATGTGGTCCTCCCTCAAATATCCACCCACACGGTCAGGTTCAGATAGCGGCTGCCATCCCCTGGTCATATGAGGAGAGGTTACCTCCACGAAAAGAGTGATGACATCATCAGATTAATCACAGAACATTACAGAGAGGGAAGTAATGTGTTCTAATGGATTCCTTCCTCCGATGATTCTTCATCTATAATAAACTCCCAAAGCAGTATGTAAACCTGGAGGAGGGAGGAGGCAGTAACACCACCTAAACCAGAAAACTCAGTAGGACTGCCCTACGAGAACGGGCATCCTGACCCGAGAGGTAATCCAAGCAATGATGCTTTGCAAACCTGTGCAAAGATGCCCACGTTGCTCCCTGGCAAATGCCCAGGACTGGGACTCCCCTCTGTAGGGCAGAGGTGGCAGCCCCTCCCCTGGTACAATGAGCTCTGAGACTCTCAGGCACATCCTTCCCAGCCAGATCGTGACATTCTGAAATGCAGAGAAAGATCCGCCTGGACAGGGTCTACTTGGTGACAAACCTGCCAGCACGAACACCAGTGCAACCAACGACAAGCCTGCCATCATTCTTAGCCTCTGTAGTACGAGAGACGAAGAACTTCATGGCACATACAGGGCCCAGCCGATGAAATAGTTCCTCTGGATGGGGCGCGGGGGGCGCAGAGGAAAAAACACAGGTAGGTGGATCTTCTGAGAGAGATGGAAATCTGAGACCTCCTTCGACAAATAAGAGGGTCTCCCTCTCAACGGCACCTTCCCTTTCGAAATAAACCAATAGGGAGGTAAAACAGACAGTGGCTGGAGCTCATTCACTCATCTCACGGATGGAAACCAGGAAAATCCCCTTAAGGGGAGAAACCTAACAGAACATGTATAAAGGGGTTCAAACAGAGCACCCATCAAAAATGTTAAAACAAAATTCAAATCCTATGCCGGAACCACTAAGTGGCGGGGAGGAAACTAGTTACACAACTCCAGCAAGAGTAGGCACTAGAAGCAAAGAGGTCCATTTGAGCAGTTCCCCAAAGGGAGAAATGAGTTACGGTAATGGTCTTTCTATGGATTCTTCTCCTGCAGATTTATCATCTGACAGATATTCCATCCCGCTGCAGTGATTTTGAAATATTTTGACAGGGGACGTAGTGGACCTCGACTCGGCAGTCTATCGTCAATCGATCTTGCTCGGCATCCGATCATCTGCTCTGGACGTGACGTCAGGCGTCATATGTATACCCCACACTTCAGTTTCCCCCTTTTTTTCCCAAAGCACACCAGGCTGCATAGGAAAACAGAGAGATAACAACGGGCTAATAAGCCCTCAAAAAGGAAACAACCATAAACCTCCAAAGGAGAACAAATTTGCAATAGACACTAACAAAGGAGTGTCAGAATTATTTTTTTTTGTTTAAACAACATGTAGCATGAAGGACAGAAAACAGTCACTGAGGACCATTACCAAGTCAATGTTAAAGAGGAGATGCGCACCAACCACCGGCTTTCTGAGCGGGGATGGATGGGAGGGGAGATGAGGAATCAGTGGGAGAAAGTACATTACGGTAAGTCGAAAGGCCAAGGAGGTCGAAAGGCCAAGGAGGCCATAAGGGTCCCCCCGGCAGGAGACGGCTGCGGTCCACTCACCAGGACAGGTTATTGACCACCGATGCGGACACCCAGAGGAGATCCGAGAGAGCACTGAGGTGCTGTGACCACTGACTCCTCAAGAGCCACTGCAGGCAGAGGAAGGAAAGCTGCTACTACAGTGACATATAGTGACATATAGTGGCAGAGGAAGAAAACCACTGCTAGAGTGACATGGTCCTGGAACAAGTCGGCTATTTGTGTCAAGCTGACGACTCTCTCGTTGGGAGGGAAGGCTTTCCCAACCTAGGTGTTTAGGACTGCTCCGATGAACTGGAGCCTTTGGAGTGGTGTCATTTGGGACTTCTTTAAATTCAGGGAGAAGCCCAGCCTGTGAAGCAGCAAGCAGGTGTCCTCTAAATGTGACATGACCTGCACCGCTGACTTCCCTCTGATCAGCCAGTCGGCCAGGTACAGAAATACGTGGCCCCCAGATCTCCTGAGGTGAGCCACGACTCCTGCCATAAGCTTGGTGAAGACCCCTTGGGCGAAGGTCAGACCAAAGGGAAGCACGGTGAACGGATAGTGTTAATCCCCTATGGTGAACCTTAGGAACTTCCTGTGCTTTTGACTAATGGGGGCATGGAAATAAGCGGCCTGTGGGTCTAGTGACACCAGCCAGTCCTGTAGTTCGAGAGCGTGGAGAATTTCTCTCAACGTCACCATCCAGAATTTGTCTTTCCTCAGGAACTTGTTCAAGGCCCTGAGGTCAGGAATGTAACAGAGACCTACTCCTTTCTTGGGTACCAGGAAATACCAGGAATACCAACCCGATCCTCTCTGCTGGGGAGGTACCTCACCCACTCACCCTTTAACAACAGGGTCTTCCTGGAGCTTCTATCCCGGTTGGATTGGCAGAGGTAGGGGTCTGTCCGGGGGTTTTCTTGAAAATGACAGACAATAACCCCCACATAATGAGCTGAAGAGCCCAGGCTTCAGAAGTAATTTCCTGGCACTGGAGCCAATGCTCCGTCAACCATCCACCAACCAGTACGTTGTGGGAGGGAAAATCAAAGCAGCTTGTGAGGCTCAGTCGCTGACACTCCTTGTTGGCCTTTAGAAGTCCCCCCCATCCCCCTTCCGGAGCACGAGAAATGCTTCTACCCTTGCCTGGCCGGTGGGAGCTGCGCTCTCCTGTCATAAGGGGCATAACACCTGTAGCCCCTTGCCCTAGAGGCAAAGCTGAAGGCATGTTTGGCCCGCTGCGCAGCTAGGCCTAAAGATTAAGCAGCGATTTTGGATTCCTTACATTTCTGTAAGGAATCGTCAGCCTTTTGGTCGAAAAGAAAATCGCCCTCAAAGTGCATGTCTAGCAATTTAACCTGGACATTAGGAGAACAAACAGAAGTTTTCAAGTAGGCCTGCCCTCTCGGCGTTACTGCTGATGCCATAGAACGGCCCACACAGTCAGGGACGTCCAGGCCCGTTCGCAGCTCTTTCCCATCATCCACCAGCTGTAGGAAGCCCTCACACATTTTCCCCATCAGGGACGTACTGCGCAGCATTCTCCACTACTGTTCAAAGACCAAAAGAGTAATTGGCAAAGCTGCTTACCACATTAGTAGCCTTGAGGGCCATACTCCCTGAAGTAAACACCTTTTTAGCCAAAGCATCAACAGTTTTAGCTTCTCTGTCGGGAGGTAAAGTGGAATTTGAAGAAGCTGGTCTGGAAGAGACTGCAGCAGCCTGCATAACAGGCCCCTCTGGGGAAGGATTAGAGGAGAGTTATGAAGGGTCTCCTCTAGCCGGCCCATACTTCCCGGAAAAGGTGGAGCCTACTAGCGGAATAGAACACAGATGCTGTCTCAGGGCGGTTAGAGGGTCAGAAATGGCAGGGTTTGGAGGCATATTGCGCTCCGTCACCAGACTGTCTTCCAAGATATTGGCAAGGTCGTACCCTGCACTGGTGCTGCTGAAGAGTGCAAGCTTAAGGTGTCAATTACCCTTTCTACTAAAACCCTGAACTTCAATAAATTATGGGAATAGGGGTGGGTCTAGGGGTGGGTCTGTTGAAATTCCAGGTCTGGGGAGGTACTTAGACCACTGGCTTCATGGAGGCCTTGAGCCAGCTGTAAAAGCCGATTGTGGCCCTCAAAATAATTGACACATGTAAATGGGGTCGACATCCTCTTGGTCCTCTGCATCATTTGCACAGAAAATACCCGATATGGTGTTGAAAAACTCAGACGGAGAATGCGGGGTAAAAGGCTTATCAACAACCATCGATGTGGAATGTTTGTCTTTCGGCGCGGACAGGGTGACTGTCCGTGTTGATTGGCATCGAGACACTGTAGCGTCGACATCCTTGGATGCATAGGGTTGATCCAGACTCTAGTGCCATTGAATCTCCTTCAATGTCGAAGGGTTTATGGATGCCGATGGCATCTGCAACGGAACACGAGAGGGGTCGGAAACGCTGAGCACCGCTCGTGGCTCCAAGACCTGCTGCGTGGGTGGGGGGGGTATATCCGCACTAACTGCAGCATGAACATATCGAGCATGGAGATCTAAAAATCCTCCCATTCTTGGCGGGTGGTAGGACCTGCTAACTGCTTACCTTTTTCGTCAGTGAATCGGAGTCCCGGCGGTGGCGGTGATGCCTCTTCTTCTTTCGGGACGAGGAAGAAAGGCTCCTCCAATGGGACCATTTGTTCTTCCGCCGATGTTCTCTCTCAGGGGTGTGCCCCTCGGTTTCGGTCTATTTGAGGACCGAACCGTCAACTGTGCCAGTGAATTAGAGGGCGGTTGACCAAGAGCGACTTTAGCTGCTATATCGCAAAGGGATTTCGGTTGCATTTTTGCACACAACAGACACCCTTCCATCCCATGACCCGTGGCGAGGCACCAGAGACACAACTCGTCTGGGTCAGTGATGGACATCTTGGTGCCACAGTCAATACACTACTTGAAGCTCAAAACCCGAGCGACCGACATCTCGCATCTAGGAAATAGAAAAACGTTTTCTGGCAAAAAACGGTGAAAGAGTCGAAGACTCGCCTGTGTTCCCAAGCAGCGTGTTAATGTGTGGAAAAAGGTAAAGTGAGCTGTGGAGCGTAGTGACAAATTATAAATACGATGCCTGACGTCACGTCCAGAGCTGACAATCAGATGCCGAGCAAGACGGACCGACAATTGACGGCCCAGTTGAGGTCCACTACGCCCGTGTCGAAAATGTTCCAAAGCAGCATAGCGGGATGTAATATTTATCAGATGAGGAATCTGCGGGAGAAAGGCAATCCATTGAAAGAGAACATCTCCTCCGGAATTTCCAGACAGAGCTCCCACACATGAGAAGCCCAGGTCTGCCTGTGCAATGCATCCACTGAGATATTCTCTCGTACAGTCAGATGAGCCGCCGCCAGGGAGACTCTGTTCTCCATAGCCTAGAACCACAGTGTCATTGCTTCTCTGCACTTAGGCAAGGAGACCCATGCCACCTTGTTTGTTGAGGTAGTGCATGAGGATGTAGAGGCTGTACATTAGGATCTTGAGTTTAACAGCAGGGAGTAAAGAGATCAGGTCCAGCATGATCACCCTCAACTCCGGCAAGCTGATGTTCCCGACACTCAGCGGGACACCAGAGTCAGCTCACTATCAGGTCTGACAGGTGGGTGCCCCAGCCAGTCAGAGATGTGTCTGTGGCCACAGTCATCTGGGACCAAGCCTGATGAAACAATGCGCCTCTCAGCAAGTTGTTCCACACAGATAAACCACATGAGATGCTGAGCCGCCTGGTTCGAAACCTGCAGATGGTCCAACATGTAGCCCTGGAACTACGACCATTGGCAACAGAGAAGCCACTGAAGCAATCTTAAGTGCAGCCTTGCCTCCAGCACTACTAGGATGCAGGGGGCCATGAGGCCCATAAGGCGCAGGGAAAGCTGAGGAACTGACTTTTTCCTGTGATTGGAGAACATTAAAAGATGTTTGCCACTTGATCCTGATGCGAGAAAGCCCTGCCCAGTTGAGTGTCCAAGACTGCCCAGACAAATCAGAGAGACTGGGATTACAGAACCTGAGACCTTTTGAGGTTCAGGTAAAAGCCCAAACTGTGCAATAGAGTACATGTGCAGAGCAAATTATCTGACAATAGCTCTGTTGAGCAAGCTCTGACGAAATAGTCGTCCAGGTATGGAAAGACATGCATACCATCTCCCTCCTGAGGCGAGCCGGTACCACTGCCAGCAGTTTGGTGAAAACACTGTTTGCAGATGAAATACCGAACGGCAGGACATCTAACTGGTAATGCTGTTGGCGCACAATGAACCTGTGCTTTAGATGAATCGGCACATGGAAGTAGGCGTCCTGAAGATCCAGGGAAACCAGCCAGTCCCGCAGATCTAGAGCTTGCAGGATCTGGTCTAGAGTAACACTCTTGAACATGTCCTTGCGCAAAAACAAGTTCAGCAGCTGCAGATCCAGATTGGCGCACAAATCTCCATTCTTTTTCTGCACCAGAAAATAGGTGGAGTACCACCTCCTTCCTCGTTCGGAGTGTGGAGCCAGTTTGATCGCACTTTTTGTCGCCTTAGACGACTGGACCTTCATTGTCACTCTTAGCTCCCAAAAAGTTCTGCCAGTTGAAAGGCATGTCCAACAGCGTTGGCTGAACACCAGCCACAAAACCTGACATTGGTAGCCAAAAATGGCACCTGACCACCGTGCTAGTGACCACGGACGGGCCCACGCATTCTGCTGTGTCCAGTCAGGAGTGCAGCATCTACCATGTTGCCTCCTTGCCGTTCGGGACCCAGGACAGAAACCCACCCCTCATCACTCACCCTGGGACGTACACCGCCTCATTGGCTAGTAACGACCAGAGGCCAACAGAGAATTTTGCCATGTTACAAGAGTCACTCACGGGCTGGAGTGCTAGATTGCTTGGTGCAAACACCTTCTTGCCACATGCATCAAATCTCTTACTATCCCTGTCTGGTTGAAGGGAAGGAAAGGCAGAGGTCTTCAGGATCGCTGTTGCGGTCTCAACCACCAGGTGACGCGTGGGTGGAAAGGAAAGCTGGGTCCGGCCGGTGCTTCGTCGAAAGGTCACTGTCCACTGCCGAAACAGATGCAGGTTTCTCCCACACTTCCAATACCAGGGCCTCCATCACCACATTAAAGAGCAGGGGAATTTCCTTCTTTGGGGAACCGTCCGGAATGTCACAGTTCATATCTGAACTCTGGTCCCGGATGGGGCCTAGAGCCCCAGAGTATCAGCCACTTTAGCCACTAGGTACTGGAAGGCGGCCTGAGGCTTACCTGTGATGGGAGCTGGTAAGATGTCCAACACAGAGGGTGGGGCCTGGCAACACTTAGAGACTTTGCTCTCCTTCTGGAACAAGCCTGAGCCCTAGGCATGTGGGAGTTGTCTTCTTGGCTGTTGTGGATGACGCAGTGGGACCCATCGGCGCAACAGCTGAATCAGACGGCACTGCTGCCTGCAGTACAGGCCCCGGAGCTGGTGGCACCTTCAGGCGGATTCTCTCCTATTCCTCTGGCACATAGGACTGGGATAGAAAAGACTCCTGTGGCAGCCAGTCAGGGGCACCCTTAGAGCGGTGGCTCTTTCTTTGAAGAGGAAGAAGAGTAGCAATGAAGAGGTCACTCTTAGAGTGCTTCTACTTATCCACGTGCGGAGCTGCATGACCCTCATAGTGTCGAGCAGCGCTGCACGACTGAGACTGCAGAACCTCACCCTTTCCCTTGTGGACGAACATGAAGAATTTCGCCACCCATTCCCGCAGGGCTTTTGGGGGAATGGACCGACACGACCAAAAATCCTGCGTGTCGTGGTCCTAGCCCAAGCGGTGGAAGCATATCCTGTGCAGATCCAAGACCGACATTTTCGGGCCGCAATCCGCACTTGAAACTGAAGCCCTTCGATGGAGTCGGCATGGCGCGTTCTAAAATAAGAAGCTCGACAAGCGTGTACCTGATTAGTGAACAGTGTGTGTGGAAAAAAGGGAACTGAGGTCATGGGGCACCGTGCCACTATATATACTGGCCCCGATGTTGTATGCAGTACAGAGCGTGTAGAGGCGTTGGACGGAACAGACACATAGCCGTGCAGCGCCTCCTGCGGCAGAAAGGTTTCCGGAGAACAGTTGCGGTGGGATAGGGATATCAGATGAGAAATCCGTGGTAGGAAAGAATCCATTAGAACACCAGGTATACCAACACAGTTTTTAAGACTGCATTACCGAATCAGGGTCCTGACCAGACAGAGTCTATGCACCAGTGTTTAGAAAAAGTTTGCAACGTGGACCAGGTTGCAGACTGACAAATGTCCAAGAATTAGACCATCTTCTGAAGAGGCTCTGACACCTCTACATAGTCTCCCCCCCATCGAACAACACTCTGATACAGAGCACAATCTGAAGTGATAAGATTGTTTCAATACTGCCTTTCCAAGTTTGCTGCCAGCATAGATTACAAAAAATTGATCTTCCTGTCTGAACTCCCTAGTTCTAGCTAAGTAGAAACTCAAGGCACTCGAGGGCCAAGTATGTGGAATCTCTTCTCGTCTTCAGAGGGGTGAGGATTTTCTGGGATAAATGAAACTGAGACATCCTTTGGTAAGAATGAAACCCTTTCTCCAAGAGGGACTTTTTCTTTAAAGAAGTGTATTTGAGGTGGTGTTCAAAAGAGCCTGTAACTCACACAACCTTCTTGCTGAATCTATGGCCACTATGAAAATAGTCTTCCATGTTAGTATTGTAAGAGAACATGAGTGCATCAGCTTGAAAGGAGCCTTCACCAATAAAGCCAACAACAAGTTCCGATCACAGGAGGGGATAATAAATCACGCTGGTGGAACATTCACCAAGCTTTACAGAAATTGCATAACAGCAGGTATAGAAAAAGTAGATCCTTGCTTTGGTGTACCCTTGAACACCAAAACTGTTGTAAGATAACCCTTCACCATTGAAATGTTATCCCCTGACAAGACAGTTGTAACAAGAAAGTACAGATCTTGTGTCAAACGAAAAAGGGTCTAGTTGTACGTCCCTGTACAAAGTAGAACATGTCTTCCAGCTGCAACTGTACCTAGTCTCAGTGACTGGTGTTCTGGCCAATAGCAGTAGTTGTACATCATCCCAGAGATCTTCCTGGAGATCCCAGTCTTTCTGCCTCACCCTTTTAGCAGCCATGTAAGCAAATACACTCTAAGAGCGAGATACTGAGGAGACCAAATGGTTACGTCTAGAAGTTCTGTCTATCACATCCTCTTACCAGAATCATGATGAACCAGCAGGAACTAAAAAATATGCAAGAGAAAAATTCCAGTCCACTACAAACTCCTTACCCTCTTGAAGGAAATTACCTGTACCCAAAGGTTGAAGATTTTCCAACAGAATCTCCTGACAAAGCTCTGACTCGTGGGAGACTAAAACCTGTCTGCTCAGGGCACCCACGACCACATTCTCCACAATGGACAGTGGAGCTGCTGAGAAGGCGACATTTTTCTCTAACACCAAAGCTGCGTTGCTTCCATGCACAGAGGCAGCGACTGCCACACCCTTTCTTTCGTTGAGGTGCTGTCTTTCAGGATCAAGGTAGTCTTCCTTCCCTCTATTCAGGGGAGTATCATCAACATTCTGATTGCACCACAGGCCACAACAGGTGAACACACATGTAAAATTCTGTCAGCGACCACATCCCACTCACTGTGAACTTGCCCAGGTAAGCGCCCCAATCCATCAGGGAGGCATTGGTCACCAGAGTCGCCATGGTTGCCAAAAGGGCTCCTGTACAAACAAAGTCTAGTGACATCCAACTCGGAACCTCCCAGACTTTCAAGAAGCCATTCGGCCAAACCACCACAGAAAAGCCAAGTCTGGCAGAACATGGGACTATTGGAATTTCCTGACTGTCTTGATAGTCACCACCCTTTGCTCAGGAGGATAAGCTTTGCCCAAGCAAGAGCCCATGACTGCTCCAATAAATTGAAGGATTTCAGAAGGTGTCACTTATGACTTCTTGAAGTTCAGGAAGAAGCCGAATGTGCATCAGATGGCAGGTCTGAATCCATTAGGATAGATATTCTGGGGAACAAACCCTTATGTCCCAATCATCCAGTAAGGGAAACCATGAATTATCCCCTTCCTGAGACTCTCTACCACCACAAACATCATGTTGAAGACCCTTGAGCAGAGGTCAGATCAAATGACAAGACCAAACAATTGATAAAGCATGCTGCCAAACATGAACCTCAGATACCTTCTGTGCCTAGGATATATTGGCACATGAAAATAAGAGTTCTGAAGGTCCAGTGACAACAAGCAAACCTAGAACTACAGGGACTGGAGGATCTGAACTTGTCCTTCCTGTGCTATTTGTTCAAACGCCTCAAGTCCAAGATGGGGCACAACCCTCCTTTGTTCTTCTAAACCAGAAAGTAATGGGAATACCAACCCTATGCTTTTCCCACTGTGGGCACCAGCTCAACGGCTCCAACATACGGTATATCTCTTGTAGGAGCAGTGACTCAGTTAGCCAAGAAGGACCTGATGAAGGGCAATTCGGTGGATGATTTAGGAAGGTAAATAGCCTTGGGTCACCACCTGATGGACCCATACATCGAAAGTAATGGTGAACCATTCTTTGGAGCAATGCTCAAGCCTTTCCCCCACAGGAAATGCTTGGTAAAATAACTCACTTTGGTTTTGTCTCAGTGGAGACGCCAGAGAGGACAGTGGCCAAAGCGAACTGTGTTCCCTTACCACCTCAACCTCTTCCTGTTCTTGTATAGTGCTTATGTTATTGTCTAGGGCTTGTCTGGGCTCTTCCTCTCTGAAGGATGAGAAGTAACTAAAGGGCTGATCTCTCCAAGTAGTGGTTGAGGAAGTCTTAGTGGGTTGTTGACTTATCACAGCCCCAAGAGATTTAGCTACCCCTTTAAAACCCTGGAATGCTCTAAAGATGTATCTGCTCTTAAACCAATTATGTCAGCCCCATCAAAGAGCATGTCCATTAGCTTTGCCTGGACATTATGGGCAACCCCCTATATCCTAATCAGGAAAATCTCCTGGACACCCAACTAGTGCCCATCGAGTGAGAGACACAGCTTGCAGCATCTAATCCAGCCCACCCTGAAAGGTCTGGCAGGCTGCCTCCTTGCCAGCTACCAGGTCATTAAACCCATTTCTGAACTCCCATTCCGGAGCATACTTCAACGTCAACCCCGAGAGGTCCTTCAAAGTTGATGGGCCCCATCTTAGCGATTGAAAAAAACCAAAGCGAAGCTTCAAAGATGTGTCAGCATTAACGAGAGGCATCAAATCAACTTGGGCGCTGATTACGCTCATCACCGGTTCTAAGCTCTTGGGCATGAAAGAGATGTGAAAAAGAACCGACCTTGGCCGGCAGGATGAGTTCTGTATGTGGCTTCAATGCTGATGCAGAAGGAGGAGGCGCTCTTGCCTTTCTAAATATCTCCATCATTTGGAACATGAACTGCTCTCATTGTGTTTAGAAGAAGAGGAATGGCGGGGTTTTCTCCTCGAGTGCTTCTCTTGCTACTTTGAGCATCTTTGACCCATCCCGGAATTTACCTCTATGGTGATATCCAAACTCCAACCCTTCGAGGACTTGCGTTTGGAGGTTGACCAGCCCAAGACCAATTTCACAGATCTCCCCTCTAGAGCCTTTAGGGTCATGGACTGACATGAGACGTACTCTGATATGAGAAAACTGCAACAGCGTGATGTTCCATGTAGCAGGCTGAGCGCACAGAAAAAAGGAACCAAGGTCACAGGGAAGGGTGTGGTGGATATAGCCACACCACTTCATGAAAGCCATCAACGGGTGGTCACTTTGAGGGATCCCAATGCAGAGGTTGCACAGCATCCCCTGCTGCGGAAAAGGTTTCTGTGATCCAGCTGAAGCTGCAGGATACATCTAAGATGAGGAATCTGTGCGAGGACACTATCCATTAGTAGTTGGACAGATGAAAGGGTCTAGACCTCTCTTCTAACATGAAGCTGAAAATGTGTGCCACCTGCAGGCATAAATGAATGTGGTGGCCAGCCTCAGAGCGGAAATGAGTACATCCAGAACGTCGCCGACAAGTGTCCCTCCTTATCTCACAATCCCTCAGACACCAAGTATGAAGGTTTGGGCTGCTGAGGCTCGGATGGAGGTCCCCCATCCCTCCTAGTGGGACAGTGGATCCACCTTTAACAAAAGGCGCAGGGGGGGGGGGAAAGATGGACATGTCAGAATCAACATGGACCAAACTAAAGTAGTCTCCAGAGTAGAACAAATGACTTACCTCTTGGCTATGTTCTTTCTGATGGATGTTATTCCCACGGATTCCTCATCTTTGATATCTATCTACCAGCGCAGCTGCTCTTTGGAAACCTTTCTGTCACCAGAAGGTGCAGCGCATCTCTACGCACCCCACGCTATACATGTCAGGGCCAGTATATACTGAGGCGCGCAACCTAATTTCTACCCTTTCTCCCTAGCACTCTGACGCTGAGGGACCAAAGAACCTAGGTGTACTAGATATCCGCCAAGAGGGGCTGGTATGGAGGGCGATTTGTGGAATCAGTGCAAGGAACATCAATCCAAAAAAATATTAGAGATGTAAGAAATGTGTTCTTCTAATGGATCCTTCCTTCCACAGATTTCTCATCTTTGTTAGACTCCCAAAGCAGTAAATAGATATGGATGAGAGAGGATAGCAAGGACACCACCTAAAACAGAAAACTCTGAAGGACAGCTCTGCCAAAGCAAGCGTCCTAACCAGACAAAGAATCCAAGCAGTGATATTTAGCAAACGTGTACAAAGAAGTCATGTAGCTGCCTTGCAAATGTCCAGAAGAGGGACTACGGTATACATAATATGAAAATAGAACTAAAAGGGCAGGTCAATGAGTAAGAAAACTGTTTACATATTTTAATAATACAATCACATATATAAAAAATGTTAAATGAGATACATTCAGAATATAATTTTCTAATATAAAGCCAATTCATAGGCTACACCTCAATTTGGAGCAAAGACAGAGGTAAAAAAAATGATACATCATGTTTCACAATCATTAAACACTTTTACAATAGATGTCTCTAGTATCTCTCTGTTATTCCACAGCGATAACTCATCTCGACATGTTTCAGTTCTTAATGTCTTTTATACAGAACTTTCATCAGGAGAAAAAAGTGTGCATCCAGTTCCTATTGTGCGTCCAGTTTGAGTAGAGATAAAACCACATACAATACACGACCTGTCCAAAGTTAAAAGAAAAGGAAAACTCGTGAGCTATTCTTGCTACAATCAGTCTCAAAACGTTCACCAATGAACACAGAACCCTTCACCTAAGATTACCAAATTACCTCAGGGGGTTCGTGCGGGGACGTTCAATCCTTTTATCGAATTGAATTATTATTATTACACTTTATTAGTGACCTTATTTAGCTCTTTACTTGTTTTCCTACGCCTGAGTTGAGTCTGCCCGATTTGTTTAGTTTCTCTTCGCTTTCAGGGGTTATGCAGAAGGATTCCCCGGGCTTTATACTCCCGAATGGCGGCCTGATCCACTTTAGCATGGCGTTTCTCTTTCCCAGGAGCGCCCGCACTGATACAACATAACTGTGGACATACTAGTCCGGTTGGATGTAACCTTGGTTACCTAGACGCCTGCGTTAGCTTCCAGTTTGCGTGACTCCTTAGTTACCAGGATGCCGTTGTTGTGCACGGCGGTGTATAAACACTAGTCCGTTTTCTGTTTTTCCTTACGCGAGTAAAGTTTTCGGACTCGGCGTTGGGCAGCATAATGCAGCAGTGGTTTCTGTTTGCAGGGACCTGAGAGTCTTGTGCAGGTAATGGGTTTACCACTAATTTCCTTGGTGATCAAACGGAGGTACTTTTGTCCTGCTCCGGAGTCGCGTTACTGTTCTGCGTACCTTTGTTCAATACCGTAGTAAACGTACATCTTTGGCTGACCGGGCAAGAGGGTACATTTCAATGATATGTGCGCCGGGCGAAGGGAGCGAATGTCTATGTAAATCAGACCGTTTTCTTGAGACAGCTGGACGGTTTGGGTCCCTGGGTACTTTTGCCCCGGATACATTTGTTGTCACCCTGCTGCGCTGTGTGTGATGTGCGACTTAATTTCAGGTTTTCCCTGTAGGGGTCTAGCTCTACAAACACTGAGGGACACTTTTTTACATTTCTGTTGTCTAGGAGGAGTGGCGTTCCTGCCATGACACAGTGTCTTCGTCCGTGCCTACTGTCAATAGGCAGTCTGGGGATTTAATCGTTTCAGGTAATTGGTGGTGGAGGATGTTTATCTTTGTCGATGCCCCGAGGTAGTGAGTTTGGGTACTGATGTTGAAGTCACCTTTTGACACTAATATGGTTGAGGTGGCTGGGGCTTTTAGTAGTACCTATGCCTATTACCTAGTAGTACCATAGCCTGATTACCTATGTGTGGGGATTCCCCAATGATAGAAGGCTAATTCGTACGCTGTTCTCTATCTTTTAGACTACGGCGAGCCCAAAGGGCGACGCCACGGGTCTTCTGACACTTTTGTGACCTTAACTGGGAGACACCGGCCCCGGAGAGGGAGTGGAATATTTAGCTGTCCATCATTCAACACTCCATGGTGTTTTGAGACTGAACACAGGTGGGTTTGGTACCTACTAGTTGTTATGTGGCCTTCCTGTTTATGCCCTGAGCTTGCCACTGTTTTCATGTTTTACGAGTGGCTAATTTAGATCTAATGCCTGATTTTAGAGCAGTCACTGAGAGGGGAGAGTTCTGTGCCCTCCTTCAATTCAATAAAAGGATTGTACGCCCCCGCACGAACCCCCTGAGATAATTTGGTAATCTTAGGTGGAGGGTTCTGTGTTCATTGGTGAACGGTTTGAGGCTGATTGTAGCAAGAATAGCTCACGAGTTCTCCTTTTCTTTTAACTTTGGACAGGTTGTGTATTGTATGTGGTTTTATCTCTACTCAAACTGGACGCACAATAGGAACTGGATGCACACTTTCTTCTCCTGATGAAAGTTCTGTATAAAAGAAATTAAGAACTGAAACATGTCGAGTCGAGTTATCTCTGTGGAATAACAGAGAGATACTAGAGACATCTATTGTAAAAGTGTTTAATGATTGTGAAACATGGTGTATCATTTTTTTGCCTTCTGTCTTTGCTCCAAAGTGAGGTGTAGCCTATGAATTGGCTTTATATTAGAAAATTATATTCTGAATGTATCTCATTTAACATTTTTTATATATGTGATTGTATTATTAAAATATGTAAACAGTTTTCTTATTCATTGACCTGCCCGTTTAGTTCTATTTTCATATTATGTATACCTTATTCTACCCAGAATAGATAGAACAGACACTATTAGCAGGTGCTTATTGTGTGTCTACTGGGTTTCCTTCTCTATTTTTATACAGAAGAGGAACTACACCTTGCAGCACCAAGGTAGCAGCCAGTCCACTGATGCAGTGTGTCCCGATACCCTCTGACACCTCCTTGCCAGTGTGACGGTCAGAAGGATGCAGACTCTTTAAGGACAATTTAAACATGCTTTATTAAATAGTCAAAAAGACCTAGCTATCACTATGGCTATAGGGTGCCCCCTGCCTAAAGAATAACTAAGGTGCTTGTGGTTTTGCCCAGACTTTTACATTTTTTTGTGAATATCCCGTTCTTGGTTCCCAGACGCTTTTTTGTGAGACTTCACAGCATGTGTAGGGGCTTCCTATGGGGCAACTCCAGGAACAGGGTTGCCCTGTGGAAATTGCAAAACACGAGTGATAAGGGGGGCATAAGCCTGCCGAATTTCGAACTGTATTACTTGGCGGGGCAGCTGTTATATGTGGCTAGGTAGCTGTCTACGGAGGATTCTGCAGAAGCCAGGCTTTTACGAGGTGACTCTGCCCTTTACTTCCTAAACGAGACAGTATGGCTGCATAGAACAAAAGTGGCGGAGAGGGGGAGATTGTTTATGCTGGGCTAGGAGATCTGGCGCAGTGCGTGGAGAACAGTGGGCGACCCAGACCCGCTCTAACAGCAAGTCCCACTGGGGGAGCTATGTGGGGCGGACTCCCAACTTCTTTCAGGAGTTCGCAGATACTGGGGACCGGTGGGCATAGCTACCCTCGGAGATATATGGCAGGACGGGGAAGCAGTGGAATTTCAGAGGTTGCAGGAGGAGACAGGGGTGCATGGAGGCCAATATATTACTTACACCAGACTTATTAAGCGGGTGAGGGAGAGGTGGCCTGAGACGGTGTTAATGGAAGAACCTGGTGCAACTTTGGAAATGATGTATGATGTCTCTGAGGGAGGGCACGAAATATCAAGGATATACAAGCTCCTGAGAACGAAGGCAGAGAAGGAGTTGCCCCAACTGAGGGATGCCTGGAAGGAGGAGGTTGGAGAACCCATGACAGAGGGACAGTGGGAAAGAGCCCAAAGGTACCACAAGATGGTGTCCCGGAACGCAAGGCTCCGGCAGATCCAGCTGTATATCACCCATAGAGCCTATTTGACCCCCGAAAGGATAGCCAGGTTCGGAGGCTCGGCTATACAGAAATGCCCCAAGTGCGGGCAGGAGGAGGCAGGGTTGCTGCACATGTTCTGGGCCTGCCCTGAGATACAGAGATTCTGGGAAGAAGTAAGGACGAGAATGGCTGGCGGGGGTGTGGAGCTGGATGTGAGGCATGCTTGGGCATGCATGCTTGGGAGTTTTGCCAGGCCACTTACTTCAAAATATATAAGTAAAATGAAAGATCTAGCCTATGTTCTGGCCCAGCGCAGAGTCGCAATGAGCTGGAAGGCGGCCCACAGGCCGAGGGTGGAGATTTGGTGGGCGGACCTCTTGAGATGGGCAGAAGAAGAAACTGTGGTATGGTTTGAAACTGTTACCAGGGGAGGAGAGGAGGAAGTAGGCCCCCTGACAGCCTGAAAGCAACTGGTGACCTCAATGGCGAACCCTCACCAGGACATACACGAAAAGGAAGACTCCGATGAGTCGTTGAGCACTGAGATCCCCGTAGACACTTATGTAGATGGCACAGATGTGATGGCTAGAGTTCAGGGGGAGGGAGGGGGGTGGACAAGAAATATTTTTGTGTAATATGACATGTGATACGGACTATGAATGTCCACAAAGATTGTAATGTTGTTTGTTTTTTGAAATAATAAAAATTGTTTAAAAAAAAAAAAACTAAGGTGCTTGTCAGTCGTCTCTTTCTCAATTTCCAAAAAGAAAAGATGTGTATCATCCAAAACTATTACTGTCTGACTTCATCACTTATCTTAAACAAAATAAAGGTAGGAGAATGACTCCCTTCTCCAGCTTCGTGCTAGCAGTTTTTTTCATCATTTCCAACAGTTCTTTTCTCAGTGTATAACGTTTGTAACCCACTTTAGGCAAGTCTTTTCTTGGTTCAACAGGTTTTGTGGTATAGGCTATGCATGCCTTTAACTTTGATATTCTCTTTCACTGGTTTCACACCCTTTTGCTTTGGGTAACTCACAGGTTTTCCTTTCTTTAAGGATCTCTTTGTCTCTCTCTTGTATTCACACTTATAAGGTTTCTCTCTCTTTCATGTGGGTCCCTCTCTGGGAACGTTACTCGTTTCTTCTTTATTTTGATCAAAGTACACATTTAGTAAACATACTGCATATCTACTTTCCTGCCTTCCAGGGAATAATCTTGTTCTTTTCCATAAACTTTCACTTGCCATCTTTGACAATGTTAATTCTTTAGAAGTATCCAATGCTTCTTCACTTAGCGTTATGGATATTGCACCCATTGTATCACAGTTCACATATAGTAACTCTTCTTTTGTACTGGGATGAGTTATTTGTTTCTGTGTTACTTTCCTCATTATTCTACCCGTGCCTCCCTGGTCTCCAGTTACCTCCTCTCCTTCAGAAACGATCCTGGGATACATACGGGTCTGTTAACAGTTACTGTTCTTTGCTGTACTTGTGAGTCAGTGTCCCTTGCCTGCAGTCCTCGCACTTCATTCTCTACAGTATCTCACCAGGGAGCTGTATTGCCCACAGCCGCATCCCTCTGATGGTCTCGGCATTGTTGCACAGGTCTGCTGCCCACCCTGACACTTCAAGTGTCACTCCACCACTGATTCTTCTTCTCTCCAGCTTCTCTGTACACTGACAGTTCAGTGTTCGTTCCCTTGCCTGGCAGCAAGTTTGGATTTTGCGGGTTCCACGCCCTGCAATGGTTCCACCTCTTCCCATCCTCACGTCAGCAGGGTACTTCCCCTGCATGGAGACGTACTGCTCTCTCTTTTATCGTACTCGTTCTCCATCCCTAAGTGTTTTCCTCTCAATCCATTTGTCTCAGTGGATTGGTCTGTTTCCATTAGAGAGATATTTTCTATTCTCTGTGAAGAATAACATCCTTCAGCATCTTCATCGCAGCTTTAAGTTTTTGACAGGATTTGATAGTCCCATATATGCCATTAGGCTTACTGGTGAAGGGAGTTCCTCACAGGAACGAGAGTTCTTGTTCCCAAAGGGGGAGTCTCTACCGGTGAGGTCCCACTTGCCTCAACCCCTAGGGAGGCTCACCTCTCTAGCCTCACACAGGGGTGGGGAGGAGGGCTTCCCTTTGGGGAGAATGGAAACATTCCCTTGATTCATCACACCATACAGATCATAACTTCTGAGATGCAGAGGATGATCCTCCTTGGCAGGTTCTGTTTGGACACTGCCCTGGTAGCACAGGAACCAGCATAACCCACGAAAAACTGGTCATCCTTCCTGGCCTCTCTCTTCTGAGAGATGTACTAGGTAATGGCCCTCTCAATTGGAATGATGAGGCGGAGGAAAAAAGACAGGAAGATGGATCTTTTGAGTGAGATGGAAATCAGAGAAAACTTTTGGGGTTAAAATGGCTACACATTATCAATATCACCTTCTCCTTGGAGAAAGCCAAGTAGGGAGGTTTAACAGACCACACCAGGAGCTTCCACCCATCTAGCGGAAGTTATGGAGACCAGGAAAATCACCTTAAGGGGAGTAATTTCGATGTACAAGAATTTAGGGGCTCAATTGGTGCGCCCATCAGAAACGTCAACACTGAATTAAGTCCCATGCCGGGTCAACAAACTGGCATGGGGGACACTGATTACAGAGACTCCTATGGAACTGAATGACCATGAGGAACGTGAAAAAATAGCAGTGCTTCAGGGTTCTCTTGAAAACCAAAATTGGAGCAAGTGCCAGACATAAAAACAATTTAAAAACAGCATATTTCATTGCCTTTAGAGTGCCAAACTGCAGGTCTGCCCAGGCCAAAGTGAGCAGAAAATCCAGAACAGAGGATGTGGAACAAGTAAAAGGTTCCAGATCTCTCTCCCAGCACCAGTGAAAAATGTATGCAACCTAAACCAATACATTGATTTTGTGTCAGGTTTCTTAGCAGAGAGGAGCACATCTAGGATGTCCTCCAACAAATCCCACCCCTTATACCTCAACCTTTCAGCAGCCAAGCATGAATGTTCAGGCTGTTGAGGTTCAGATGAAGGATTCGCCCTTCCGATTTGGAGAGGAAGTCCACTCTCTTTAGAACGCACCAAGGAGGGTAGATAGCCAAGTCCAGTAACTCTGGGTACCACGTTCTCCAGGCATAGTCTGGGGTGATCAAGATAATTGTGGGCCTGAACAGACGTAACCTCTTGAGAACAATCAGAATTACAGGGATCGGCGGAAACGCATAGAGCATGTCCAAGTCCCACTTAACCATCAGAGTCACCCTTCAAAGCACCCTGTTGAGGAAACTCCATGAAGCAGAACCATCTACACTTCCTGTTCACACTGGAAGCAAATAGATCCACTTGAGGTGTTCCCCAAAGGAAGAACACCTTTTCCACAATATACAGGGAGAGCGCTCTCACTCGTGGGAGGTCGAATACCGTCTGCTCAAAGCATCTGCTAACAGGTTCTCCTTGCTGGTCAGATGACCAGCTGTCTGAGACATGCTGTTCTCCAGAACCCAGAACCACAATCGCATTGCTTATTTGCACAGAGGCAAGGAATCCACACCACCCTGTTTGCTGAGGTAGTGCATGGGTACTGTGTTGTCCGTCAGCACCAACATAGCCCTGCCTAGTACGGAGGGGAGGAAAGCGACCAAGGGTCAACCTGATCGCTTGCAACTCCAGCAAATTAATGTGCTCCTGGCAATCCAATGAAGGCCGCAGATTTTGCAGGTGAGCGCCCCAGCCCTTCAAGGACATGTCCGCAACAAGAGTCAGTTGGGGGCCAGGTTTGCCAAAACACACCTCTCAGTAGGTTGTATCTCTGGGACCACGATTCCAGGTTTCTGGACACCTTTCACTGAGACCTGAAGAAGATCTGAGGTACATTCCTAAAACTGAGACTGATGCCAACTGAGAAACCACTGAAGCAACCTCATGCGTAGCCGAGCCTCTTGCACTACAAGGATGCAGGCAACTTAAGACCTATCAAGCGTAGAAAAGCAGAGGCAGGAAACTTTCCTTTGGTTGGAAGTGTGATTAATCTGGCAATGTCATCACTGCTTACATGGGGAGAACCTCCCCTAATGTGGCCAGGGCGAGGCAGACACTCACTGATCACACCCGTGAGGGCGATTATGAGAGGGAGGATCATGGAGGGGAAGACAACCCTCATGGAGGTACAGGTAACTTGCCAGATAAGACGTGGTATCCCCCTATCCCCTTGCAGGATGAACCTCCCATTTACAACACTCTTATGGACTATTGTAATTCCACCCCTGCTCCCTCCATGAAGAGTGTTGAATCCTTTTTATTACAACCTGTAGGCCAACTTTCAAACACAGACTTGCCATCAAAACCCATAATGAACATGCAACTTGCCAAAAAGGGACTACTGTTCCCAGAAACATCTCAACACTGCAACGAAGAAGAGGAGTGCAGGAATGCAGAGCAAGAGAAGCCCTGAGCACAGGCAATGCTCTAGTTGCAGGGAGCACACACCTGTGCCTGGAACATTTAAATCAGGACCGCAAGAAACTCAGAACTCTAAGAGACTGCTGGTTGGAACAGGCTGCTCCTCTCTGTGCGATCGACAGGCTAGAAGGTCGGAGGAGCCAACTGGGTCAAGAACTCAGAAGCAGAAGAATGGGTGGAGAAGATAGTACATCGCAGGAACACCAGAAGCCAGCACAAGTCTCCTGGGTGTGTGCAGGTGTCGGAAAACCAGCAGACCACCTAGCGGAGACCCATGCGAAGCTGGCAAGACCAGCTGGAGCCATGAGAAGAAAGGTGTGGAAAGCAGATGGTCTCAAGGAACAAAGCATCCGAAGATTGTTACCGGCGGGCTGCAAGAGGAATAAGGAACGCCACAAAGAGCCGGTGAGTCCACGCTGGAAAAAATGGGAAATAAGGAACACCGGGTTGTATTGGCAGCCACGCTAAATGCAGATAATTAACAATAACAGAATGGAGAGAGAAAGAAATGTTCACGAAACCCGAGAGAGAGAAGGTGAAAGTGCATTTTCTAAAGAAGGAAGACTTTGAAGTTTGTGAGTATGTGCCGCAAATACATACGAGAAACACTAATAAGGCAGCTATACAATAGACAAAGTGAATTAGCCCATAAGGCTAAAATGGTGAATTATCAAGCGTGGAAGTGTGAGCAAAGGCACACAAGTGGAAAGCCCTAACATGAGAGTATACCAGGCAGTTTACAGGTGTATTATTTCAGGCAATTACAAGTGTGAATACAGGAAGCCTGGCAGGATTTAAGTGTACAGATAAATTCCTGGTAGAGAAGCATACCAGGCATGGATAAATTGTAGAGATACAAAAATAACCAGAAGAGCAATATTGGTCCAAGGGACTTAAGAGCCAAAATCTCGGCAGAAGAGTACCCCAGGTATCCTGACAAAACAAAGACCAAACAAAGTTGTGTATGATTTTGGTGTGAATCAAGATGAAAAACAAGAACTGCTATTTGTAAAAAACAAAAACGTGAAGAAGAATCCAGGGGAAGGGGACACCCACTGACAGACACTTTGTTGGAGTTACCCATTTCTTTACCCATTTGAACATTTCTAAAACACTGAAGGCCAACAACATTATTCTTTTCACCTTAGAGTTAATTTCCTTAGAATGTGAGGGTCAGAATAGTACTTTGGACACAGGACAGTTTTGTTTTGGACACTCTGACTCAGACAGATCCTTAGTTTTAAGTTCAGATAGGGAAACGCCTTTAGTGCAAGGACAGCGAGGCATTGTCCCAACCCCTTTTTATTGATCAATTAAAGTCTTTAGCCTAAACCATGTGTAACTTGTGTCCGAGTTTAATTCCTGACTCCTAACAAATGACACGCACTATCTTGGAGATGTTCGCTAATCGGTCCCGGGACAGGAAGGTCCAGGCAAGTACCCAAGATGTCCACAATGAATCAGAGGCTCTGTGATGGCAAAACCTGAGATTTACACAAGTTCGGAGAGAAGCCCAAGCTGTGAAACAGACTGCACATCTGGTACAAGTGTGCCAACGTCTGGCCTGGGGAGCGAGCTCGGAGGATCCAGTTGTCCAGATAGGGAAAACATGGATGCCCTCCCTTCTGAGGCGAGCCGCTACCATGGCTAGCAGCTTGGCGAAGACACTGGGTGCTGAAAAAAATCCAAAAGGCAGGACCTTGAATTGGTAATGGCAGTTTCCCCCCTTGAATCTCAGGTACTTCATGTGCTTCCTTTGGATGGGCGCATGGAAGTGTGAATCCTGGAGATCCAGGGAGACATAGCTCAGTGGGTTGAGCACTCGCTGCTGCGATCTGAGTGTGATCTGCAGGTTGCAGGTTCGAATCCCGGCAAGGCCAACTCAGCCTTTCATCCTTCCGAGGTCGATAAATGAGTACCAATTTCGGTTGGGTGATATTGTATGTAAATATGTGCTCTGTAAAGTGCTTTGGATTAAGGCGCTATATAAATAACACATCATTATCATTATAAGGCCTGAAGAATCTTGTCTAGAGTGACTATCTTGAAAATGTCCTTACGTAAGTACAAGTTCAAAAGCCTCAGATCCAAGATGGGACGAAGGACCCAATCCTCGTCATCAGAAAAGGAACAAGTTACTTACCTGTAACTGATGTTCTCCAGCATGGGGTCTGGCATGGATTCACATGCTCATGAATATAAGAATACATAGCAGTACACACATTCACAACCACGGGAGGTGGCAAGGCTCAACATTAAGCATTACATAAACTCAACGTTAAGCAACTCCTCACCAGACCCACCTTCAGGCGAACAGGTTGCGCAGCACTGCTTGGCCGACTCTGGACTCCTCCCTGGAATCCGGGTCGACGCAGTAAAAGTTCGTGAAGGTGTGCGTCGACCTCCACGTAGCAGCCCTGCAGATGTCAAGCAGGGGCACACCAGACAAGAACGCCGTAGTCGCAGCGATCACTCTGGTCGAATGGGCTCTCGGACAGCCGTGCAACAGTCGGTTCGCCAACCGCTGACAGTGCATGATGCAGCCGGAGAGCCATCTGGAAATGGAAGCCTTCGAGAGGGCCTTCCCTTGATTCACAGGTCCAAAGTTCACAAAAAGTTGTGATGTCTTCCGAAAACTCTTTGTGCGGTCCACGTAGAACTTCAGCGCTCTAGCTACATCCAGCGAGTGCAACGTCCTCTCGGCCGGCGACGAAGGGGACGGGAAGAAAACTGGCAACACCAAGGGCTCGTTGAAGTGGAAGTTCGACGGCACCTTGGGCATGAAGGAGGGGTGCGTCCTCAGCACCACCCTCGTCTCGTGGGAAGCCAAGTATGGAGGCTTGCAGGATAGGGCCTGGATCTATCCCACTCGTCGTGCGGAGGTGGTGGCCACAAGGAACGCTGTTTTCCACGACAGAAATTTCAACGGTGCCGAATGCAGAGGCTCGAATGGCGGCCCCATGAGCCTGGTCAGCACCACGTTGAGCTCCCACGCCGGGGCCAGAGCCTTCACCGGCGGGAACGATCGGAACAGTCCCTTCATAAATTCTTTCACCAGGCGATGACACCACAGGGATGACCGTCCCGTAGTTCTGGTGTAACGGGAAATCGCTGCAAGATGGATCTTGATAGAAGCGTGAGCTAGCCCCGCCTTGGCCAGCGACAGCAGGTACGGTAGCACTTGAAGGGCCGTAATTCACAGAGGGTTGATCTTCTGTGCACAGCACCAGACAGAGAACCTCTTCCACTTGTGTCCGTAGCACTTTAGAGTTGAGGACGCCCTGGCCTTTGCAAGTACCTCCTTGCAGTCCGCTGGGATATCGTACCCTCCAAACTCTAGTGCTGCAGGAGCCAGGCCTGCAAGTTCAGCGACTCCGGGTCGTGATGGAGGATGGCGCCTCCTTCTCTGGAGAGAAGATCTGCGTCCGTCGATAGTCTGACTGGGGGGGACGCTGACAAGCCCAGAAGGTCCGGGAACCAGATCTGTCTCGGCCACGCCGGTGCGACGAGGATCATCCTGCACCAGGACCTCTTGAGTTGGTTGATGAATCAGAGCAGCAACGGCAACGGAGGGAACGCATACAGAAATAGGCCGTCCCATGGGAACGAGAAAGCATCGCCCATGCTCCTCGGCTGGGGAAACCTGCTGGCGAACCTCTGGCCAACTTGGAGTTCGTCACCGTCGCAAACAGGTCGATCTGGGGTTTGCCACAATGTTGGAAAAGTCGATCCACTTGATCCTGATGCAACTCCCACTCGTGGCACGAGCGCAGCTCCCTGAGTGAGTCGGCAATGATGTTCTTTATTCCTACTAGATGGAAGGGCACCAGAAACATCCCCTGGGCGACGGCCCAGTGCCACAGATCCTGGGCCTCCTTGGACAAGGCAGGGGATCTGGTACCTCCCTGCTTCCGGATGTAGAACATCGTGGTGGTGTTGTTGGTGAAGATCCTCACCACCTTGCCCTTGAGGGACGGGAGAAACGACCTGAGGGCCCAGAACACTGCTCGGAGCTCCAGGATGTTGATGTGGATTGACCTCTCCTCTGGGAGCCAAAGGCCTCTCGCGTGCAGATCTCCGATGTGCGCTCCCCATCCCTCCAGGGAGGCGTCCGTCGTCACCGTCTCCTGATGTACCGGGGTCTGAAAGTCCTTGCCCACTGCGAGAACGCATCGCTTGGCGGAAAGACTCGTTGACCGGGATCCTGTCTTCGAAGCTGCCCGTCGCTTGTATCCAACGGGCGTCGAGGAACGCATCCGTAGCCTGCATAGGCGCACCAGGTAGATGCATGAGGACATCATTCCGAGTAGGGACTTGATGGATCTCACCCTGGCCATGTACGTGCCCAGCAGGCACTGCACCTTGCCCAAGATGGCCTTCGTCCTTTCCTCCGATGGCGAGGCCAATCGTGCCACTGTATCGAGCTTGGCTTCCAGAAACAGTGCGACCTGCGACGGGACTAGGTGGGATTTCGAGTAGTTGATGGAGGATCCCAGGTCCGTGAGAAGTTGGACAGTCTCCGCTGTGTGTTCGATGGTGAGTTCTCTTGTCCTTGCACGGATGAGCCAATCGTCCAGGTAGGGGTAGACGTGGATCCCCCACAGGCACAGCCGCGCCGCCACTGCAGCGAGGCACTTGGTAAACACCCTGGGAGCCGACTTCAGCCCGAATGGCAGGGCCTTGAATTGGTAGTGCCGCCCCTGGACTACGAACCAAAACTTTCGGTGTCCTTTTAAAATGGGGATGTGGAAGTATGCATCCTCCAAGTCCAGCGACGATAGGAAGTCGCCCTCCTCCAGCTGTCCCAGCATGTGCTGGAGGGTGACCATCCTGAACTTTTGCGCCTTGATGTACTTGTTTAACCGCTGCAGGTCCAGGATGGGGCGCCAACCGCCTTTCTTCTTCCTGACGAGGAAGTACCTTGAGTATACTCCGGAGCCCCGGAGCCTCTTCGGGACGAGCTCGATGGCACCTTTCTTGAGCATCGCCCTTACTTCTAACAGCAGTTGAGGGACGTGATTTTCCTTCCTGGCCACGGCAGGAATGCAGGGGCACTTCTTTAGAAATTCGCAAGTGTGTCCGTGGGCCAAAGCTGGACTCCTACATGCTGACGAACTTTGCCAGCCGGCCTCCCACCGGGGTGCTCAGGTGGGGGCCCGACGCTGCGGCCGGTTCAGTATTGCTTGGAGGCGGCCTTGTCACCTCGGCCACCTTGGTGACGACGAGATCCTCCTGACTTGCCGCGTCCTCTGTAGGCCTCCTGTGACGAGGAGTGGGCCGCCTGGCGTTACTTCGAGGAGCTGCTGCCGGATCCCTTGGAGGCACCCTGTCTGCCTCCGGCGTTCTGAAAGGGCGGCTGTCGTTGCTGCAACACTCCCAAGGCCCGAGCCGTCTCCGTGTCGGTCTTGATGGCCTGAAGGGACTCATCCACTGTTTTCCCAAACAGGTTGTTCCCGTCGAAGGGCATGTCCAAAACTCTGGTTTGCACGACCTGGCGGAAATCAGTTGCCTTGAGCCATCCCCGCCGTCGAAGGCAAACACCGTTGCCCAAATCCGGTGTCAGCAATATCCATGGCCACCGTTATGGCATGGGCCGATGCCACCTCACCTTCCTGTAGGATCGCCAGGGCCTCCGACCTCTTGTTATCCGATAGGAAGTCCAGCAGGGGAGCGATCTTGTACCACAGCTCCCTGTCGTAGCGGGCCACAATCGCCAGGGCGTTGGCCACCTTAATTGTCGTCGCCGCAGACGAGATGACTCGTCGTCCCATGGCGTCTAGCTTCTTTCCCTTGTGGTTAGGTGGGGAGGGCGAAGTTGAGGATGACGCCCCTGCCACCTTCTTCTTGGCCGCCGCCGAGACGACCGAATCCGGGGTCGGCTGTGCCCTAAGGCACAAAGGGGTGGAATCGGGGACCCGGTACTTCTTCTCGTACCGGTCCCTCTTGGCAGGCATCGTGGACGGGTTCTTCAGGAGAGCAAGTCCCTCCTCCAAGATGTCGTCAATCAAAAGGTACCGCGAGGACGGTATTCCTCTTGGCCTCGCGCCGCTGATAGAGGAAACTTTCCTTCTTCTGTTCCTCAGGGCAGAGCTCAAAAAGCTCAGATGCCCTGGCAATCATGGTGTGGAAGGAGCCAATTTCGTCCGGCGGCGAGGCCCGATGGAGTGGTGATGGAAGGCCCATCCCGTCGTCACCACCGTCGTCATCCGTCCCCGTCGTAGCCGTATCCGTTCCTGTGTCATCCCTAGGCTCAAGGGAAGGAGGTGAAGGCTGATCGGGCCGCAAGGGCTGGAAAGGCAGGGGGTGAACTCTCCTCCGCTTGTTTGGAGGGCTTCCCGACGGGCCCGGTTCCGTTGGGTCGTCCGTTGGGGTGAGGGGCAATCTCATCCTTATCTCCATGCATAAGGTTTGGATTGCCATCAAAATGGCCACCGAGTTGTCCTGAGGCTCGGGCGCTGGCTGCGATGGGCGCGAAGGTTGCTCCTCCTCCACGGGAGTCTCGTCGGCACCACCGTCGCTCTCTTCGCCCGCCTCCTCGGGGTTCCCCCCATGGGACCAGACCTCCTCGAACCTCTTGTTGAGGCCCTTCACGACTTCAACCAGCTCCTCCTCAGAGGCTGTATCCGTGTCTGTGACAGCCACCGGCCTCCCACCCTCTTTTTCCACCGGGGTCTTCATTGGGGTCTTATCGATGGGCTGAAAAGAGGATTCCCTCCGCGGCGGCAGGGAAACTCTGGGCCCCGAGGTCACCTCCACTCGGTTAGCCTCCACAGGCTTCGCCAGGGTCGCCGCGACTCCCTCAATAGAGGCCTTCACCGGGTGAATCAAGGCCTTCACCACCTTGGGCGCGCTTTAGGCCTTCACCTTGGGGGAGGGGTCACCGCCTCGCTCCCCCTCGGCTGATCCCTTCAAGATCGACCGGGGCCTCTCCAGAAGCTTAGCCGGGTTCTCTGATTTACTCTTCCCCGAGCCAGAGTGTTGGCTCGTGGTTGATGGCGTCGGTGAAAGTGCGCCCTGCCTGGCAGCCGAGGAGCCCGACCCTTCGGCGCTCCCGGTGCCCGCGGACTTGTGGTGCTTTGCCTTCTGTTGGGCCCCCACAGGACTTAGAAGACCACTCGGACTTCTTCTTCTTCTCACCTGCTGGGCCCTTCTCCAGCCAGCTGGCGAGGCGGGTCCGACGATCCCTCATAGTCCGTTCCAACAGTTTCTTGCAAAACGCACAGTCCTTTTCCACGTGCGTCTTGTCTTGGTGAAGGCAGTAGAGACATCTCGAATGCTCATCCTCCTTGAAAACATTCTGTAATCCGCATCCAGGGCAGTTCCTAAACAGCTTGGATCCGGGTGTCCAGGTTCCCTGGCCTGGGCCATGCCCACGAGGTAGGCCTCAGATCTTCTGGAATCCTCCAAGAAGCGTAACTTGACGAAAACTTCGTCCTTGAGGGGCGTAGAAAACTCCAAAACGGGTCCCCGTTGATCGGAAGTAGAAACGGTGGAGCTTGAGGCTCGATTGACCGAAGAAATGAGATAAAACTCCTTGAAAAAACGCAAAACGCAGTAAAAGCTCGAGAGCTATAGCACGAGGACTCCCAATACTTGAACGTGCGGTAAAAATCTGAGGATGGCTGCCAGGGGCGGGGCTTAGGGAGAGGGCAGTCATTGGCTGGGGGAAGTATGACCCAGAGACCAGTGATTGGTTACTACTAAGAAAGACAGATCAGAAACGAAACAGATACTGATTTTTTCTTTACCGAGGATTCCCAACCTGACGACGGGGAATATTCATGAGCATGTGAATCCATGCCAGACCGCATGCTGGAGAAGCAGTCTAATACCAGCCCTTGGTATGTTCAGAGCAGGGCACCGGGTCTATGGGCCCCTTTGCCAGAAGCGGATGGACCTCCTAAAGCTGGAGGGTTTCCAGAGGCAAGAACTGGCCATACGGTGGAGTCTGTGGAGGATGATGGGCAAAAGGGAGACAGTCTCACTGGTGAATGACCTGTAAGGCCCAGGCATCAGAAGTGGTAAACATCTATTCCTTTCCGAATTGGGATATTCTGTCTCCCACAGGCAGGGATGATGGAAGTCTGATTCATAGAGGCTTTGCACATGGGGCATCAGAGGGCACTGTGGAGGCTGAGATGCCACCTTTGGGGGCAGCCCTTCCCCAAATCCTATTGGGGCAGAGTTGCATCTGCTAGTCCCAAAGATTTCACAGTCACCTTTGAAGAAGTAATTTCTGTACAGATTCGTACTAATCAGGTTATTGCAGTCAAAAGGCAGGTGTACATGCTTCTTGGACATCCAGGGCAAAAGCTGTCATCCTCAGCCAAGAGTATCTCCTCAGTACTCTGCTGGTGGCCATCATTCTGGCCACACAGCCTGCAGTGTCCAATCCCGATTGGAGGATCTGGCAGGAAGTCTCTTTGCCATGCTTCACCACGGCCTAAATCCATCCCTCATGTCGCCTTCAGAGATGTGTTCTGCTGCCTCCAAGATGAAAGACTAAATCCCAAGTGTGAATCTGGTTAAGGCACATAAGGTGTGGAAATATCTCTGGCCTAGGTTTGTTGAGCCAAAAACCTTCTGACCCCTGGAATCTAGTATCTTGCTCTCCCTGTCCGGAGGCAAAGAGGGGAATGATGTAGCATACAGATTAGACGTGGCAGCCTGTACATGTAAACTTTCCGGTGATAGATGGGCAGACAAACAGCGAGGTGTGAGGGTGTACTTTTTGGGCAGATCCCGGTTTACAGTCAGGACAGAGGCTGGTTTGGACCATAGCTCAAGGACTGGTGCCGCAGCTTGGATGAATGGCAATAGGGTCTCTTTCTTGGGGCGTCATCCAGAATATTCATCAACTCATAGTGCACCTTGGGTTGGGAGGAGGCTTACAACCCTAAGAAAACCACCACCTTGGTAATCCGATGCCGAAAAGCTGCACGAAGCATACAAGATGGGAAAGGTGTAGGCGCAGGGAGCATGTCTGGTTCTGACGAGGAGTCCCTAACTTCACTAGAGTGTAGGAGTTGCAATACAAAAGGAAAGGGGTCCCCCGATTCATCATGAATGTCTTCTAAGCGAGACATGAATGCACTCCTAGACAGAGGGGCATACTCCAGAGAAATACCTGCGTCACCGGTGTCAGTTGGTGCCACTGTGAAAGTGTTGAAGTCTGCGGACCGACGTCATAGAACAAAGCGGTGCAACCTCAACGCACCTTTCGCACGACAGAGCCAAAGGACTGATGGACCTCATTCCTCTCATACTGTCCTGCCCAGGTTCAACTGGGACCTTTTCTCTCCCCTATCACACTATCCACCTGCAGTGTCCCTCAAGACTCTATCCTTCAACATCTACCTCGCTCCTCTGATCTCCTCCTTCTCTCCTCACTTCTAGTGTTATGCAGACGACATGAACCTCTCCTTCAAGCTTCCTTCTACTGCCTCCTCCTCTTCATCCTTTCTCATCCCTGACTGTCTGACTGCTATTGAGGTATGGTGTGGTGCCAATGATCTCTGTCTTAATGTCAGGAAGACTAAGATCCTACTCATTGGGGCCCCCGCTCCCTCCTTCCCCCTCATGCCCTCTGGCTGCACTCTATGGGTCCCCCTGTTCACTCTTTTGTCAGTCAAAAAATCTCTCACCACCTGCAACCCATGCAATTCCCTGGCACTTGCCCTCCTGGTCTCTCCTCAGCACTCACCTAGCCCCTGTTGCCCCCCTCCACCCTTTCACTTGCACTCTCTCCTCTTTACCCTGCACTTCCCGTCCCATCCTAAGCACTTCGCGTTCACGCAGACTGGCATCCCCCCCCCCAACTCCCTCTCCCTCCCACTTCTTGTTACTGCACTTGCACGATCCAAATATCACAAGGCCTAGTAGGACCGTGTTTGTTATCTTTCTCCCTTGCCCCCCCCCTTTTTCCTTGTGGCGCCTTGAAACACCATTTGTTGTATAGGCACACCTTACAAATATCCAAAAAATAAAGGACGCACATGCATGCGATTTGTTGGTGTCTCTGCCGCCACGCCCGAGCGTGCTGTTCTCTAATGGCGCCTAAGTAGCCGATGAGGAAGCCGTTGGGGCTGAGGCGACTGGTGCCTTGGCAAAGAGGTCAAGCACCTTAAGCCTGAAGGCCTCTAATTTCCCTGGAGTGGGTGGAGAAAGGTAACTGAGGTGCTGGTCTTCAGTAGAGTCACTTGAGTGGTGGCTCCTCTTATTCAACGAGGAAGAAGAATGCTGCTTCCATGAACCACTGGGTGAACGAGACCTCTTGCTGTGCTTTATTTTCTTTTTGTCGTTGCAGACTATTTGTCGTTATTCGGTCTGACAATCAGCAGCTGGGCAACCTCGAATGAGGCAGTTTGCTACATTTTTCCTTGGAGAAAGGTGAACAAAGTGCATTCGACTGACATGATGCACAATCATGCATGATGGCACCCCACTGAGGCAATAAAGTAAGACCCTATGAGAAACTGAGATGGACATCTTACGTCCGCAGTCGATGCAGGGTTTGGCATAATGTTGAAAGAAAGAGAAAGAGAAAACTTCGAAAGAGACAGCATTCCTAAAGTGAGCATAATGTGAGGAAAAAAAGGAACTAAGGTCACAGGGCAAGGCACCTATATACATACTCGCACCAACATGTATTGCGCGGTGCACATAGAAACGTCAAACGGAACTACACCCGCTGGCACGAAAGAAAGTTTCCTAAGAGCAGTTGCACTGGGAGATAAATATCAAAGAGGAGGAACTCCTGGGAGGAAGAAATCCATTATAACTAGCAGGATGACGGGGATCGGAGGAATGCATAGGAGAGTGAAGTTCCATTCGACAGTCAATGAGTCTCCCAGTGCTTCCTTCAGAGGGAAATTCTTGAAACAGCACAACTCACACTTCCTGGTTACACTAGAAACAAATATATCCTTTTTGAGGAGTCCCCAAAAGGCAAAGATCTCCACAGAACATCCAGACAGAGTTCCCACTCGTGGTAGGCCCAAGTCTGTCTGCTCAGAGCATCTGTTACAATGCTCACCGTTCACATGAAATAGGACACAGTCCGAGACACATCGTTAGAAAGAGCTCAGGACCAAAGTCTTGTTGCTTCTCTACCACCCTTTTTATTGAGGTAATGCATGACCGTGGTGTTGTACTTCAAGACTAGCACACACTTGCCTCGCACAGAGAGAAGGAAAGCAATCAGGGCCAACCTGATCGCCCACAGCTCCAGAAAATTGATGTGTTCTCAGCTTTTATTGGTGAACAGAGTCTGGTCACCCTAAGACTCAACAGTTGAGGTCCCTAGCCTTTCATACGTAACTAAAGCCAGTTGGGGCCAGCATCAAAGCAACACCGCCCTCTGCAAGTTCTTTTGCAAGGTCGATCGTACAAGAACTCGAGACACATCGTCCAAGGCCTGCAATGGGTCTGGCACGACACCCATGAAAGGAGACCACTGACTACAAATTAGCCACTGGAGGGACCTCATTTTGCAATCAATCCTCCAGCAGCATTAGGAAGAAGGAGGCTATGAGTCCCATACGATGCATAAAGGTGAAGGCTGGGGCCAGCCTCTTGGAACAGAAGACATGTACCACCTGAAGGATATTCACAACCTGGTCCTCCGGAGGAAAAGCTCTTTCCACGCGATTGTCCATGACTGCTCGGATGAATCGGAGGTATTGAGAAACATGAGATTACTTTATGTTCAGGGAGAAGCCCACATTGTGCAAAAGGCTGCAAGTGCAAGTGCAGTACCAGTGAATCAAAATATTGTCCAGGATACAGGCTCATATGAGCTAATCATCCAGGTAGGTGAAGTCATGAATCCTTTCCCTCCTGAGATGAGCCACAGTGAAGCCTGGGTGCTGAGGAAAGACTGAACAGCAGAACTCGGAACTGGTAGTGTTTCCAACCACAATCCTCTGGTACTTGCTTTGCTTGGGTGGACTGGCACATGGAAATAGGCATCATGGAGATCCAGTGACACCAACCAGTACTGCAGTTTGAGCAAGTACAAAGATCCTCAGGTGCATGATGGTATGCATGCCCTGTTCTTACTTCTGGGACAAGAAAGTAAAGGAAGTGCCAGCCCTGCCCCCGCTCTGACCAGTGCACTAAGTATATGGCACATTTTATTCAGAGGGTGGTGGATCTCCTCCAAGAGGGATGGGTCGGGAGGCAAAGAAAGGCCAGAGGAAAGGTATTTGGGTGGGAGAGCTGAAGAGGTTATAACCTGCAGGTCCAAGTGTCAGTAGTGGTGAGAGGCCAAAGCCGGATGAACAGGGACAACCTCCCACCCACTGCAGTTAAATGGACAGTCTAATTCTTTTATTTTTATTTATTTGTATATGGTTCTGACATGAACCTTTACAAAAGGAAAAATAACAATATACATTTCGAGAAAAAAAAAAGAAAAAACTAACAACCACTTAAAATAAATAGTAATCATACAGTAAAAAAATGAATTGTTTCCAATTGAAATCTTAAACTGTAGGTACGCTAATCTACGCCAGTTGCAATAGCCGGTCCAATAGGAATTATCCGATAATTTTACACAGTTTTAAGACCCAAACTACCGAAGCTGTTAAAGCAACATTGTGTCCAGAAACAAGTCTATCCCAAAAATATTCTGCGATAATCCCTTCCTCACAGGATACAAATCTTCTGAAATGCGTCAAACGAACTGCCCATGTTCCCTCGCACTAAGTGTCTCAATGTTTGGTTTGATGGGATGTCAGAAATGTTGCAGAGTTTTATGGCTTTATCTCCTTGCTGTCGTCTTACCAATACCTCTCCACAATGCACCAAATTTAATCATATCCTCAGAAAATTGTTCCTTACTTCCCTATCTGGGAATTTCATAAGGTAGTAAGAGAGGTAGCCAAGTTTTTTTTCCACCGAGAGGAAGGGGTTATCAAGCGAAGACTCCCTTACTTTTGCGATTGTTTCTATCCAATCGTCAATTTCTAGCTTTCACTTGACCTTGAATGGATTAGTTGTAAGAGTCTCAACCTCCAATTCTACTTTTGCTAACAACACCTTCACTCTTCTTTCTAGGTCGAACAGCATAGGGGATCTGGATTGTTCCAGATGGTGTCTGATGTCCCCATATAGAGAGGTGCTCTGCCCAGTGATGATTTCTCAGTAGAGCGACACCAGTTTCCAGTTTGCCATGCATTCTAGCGATTTGAGACCGAGTTCGAATCTGAGGCTCCAACTCGGGGTACAAGTGGGGAGACCCAAGGTCTTTTTCCATAGCCTTCCCTCTACCACACTCCAGTTTGTAGGCTAAATATGGGGTTTTGCCTCCAAACCATAGAGAATTACAGGAACCGCTTTTTCTAGGTCACATTTTATCAACGGTGTGAGAGAAAACCTACAGTATTTAGCATTCAGTTAAATCATTTTTGAGTCAATCTGTGAGGTTTTTGCGGCCACATCAGCCTCTACTTTGTGGTGAGCAGGCGAGGCATAGATGTTATGACCTAAATACTTCACCTCCTCTACCCTTTGGATCAATTGGTCCTCCTCCAAGGACCAGTTTGAGAAGTGGATCCTCTTCTGCGGATGTCTGAAGACCACGATTCTTGAGTTGAGGGGATTGATGGTGAGGCTATTTACTTCTGCATATTCACCCAATTTGGACAAAAGTTGCTGCAAACCCATAGCTGTTCTATCTAGTAGAACAATGTCGTCGGCATAGGCCAACCAGTGGACCTTCTTTCCATTTAGCTCAGACTGGCCAATGTAGACGACGACATAAAGATGCCCACGTCATCTAGAAAAAGGTTGAAGAGTAGAGGAGCCCCCAGACAGCCTTGCCTGACCCCCCTTTCTACCCTGATAAGCTCCGACAAATGACCCTGTTCGTTAACCAAACCCTTATGGTGGTATCTCTATGCAATTCCATAAGCATTGCTAATAATGTGTCTGGCATACCCCAGCTCTTAAGTTTGTTCCAAAGCAAGTTTCTGTTGACTTGGTCAAAAGCTTTAGACAGGTCGACCCAAGCTCCATACAATGGGAGTGCCCCCTTTGTCATTGTGTGTTCGCTGGCCAGATTTAGTACCAGACCATTAAGGGCCCTTGATGAGCCCCATCTAACGCCTGTCTGGTAGCGGGATAGAATCATTTGTCGATCAACCCAGGCAAGAATTTCATTTAATAAGAGTTTCATAAAGATCTTACTTTTGATGTCGAGCAGGGCAATTGGACGTTAGTTTGCCGCAGCTCGACGATCTGCTCCTTAGAATCTCTTCGAAGAGACAAGAAAGTATGCAAGACCATAATACCGGCTCACTTTTAAGAATTTGATAAGTGAGACCATTTGGGGCTGCCGCCTTGGATGAGGATGACTTAAGTATTACATCTTTAATGTCCTCCTCATTAAATGATGTTAGTTGCAAGGGAGCACTCGACCTAGGAGTACATTCAATACCCCTCGGGTCTCTAAAGATTTCAGTTAAGTGCTCTAACCACCCTGTTTCAGGGACTAGGTTGCACAGAGAGCTATTCACATCAGATTCTAACTGGCCAACTATTGACTATACATTTCTAGTGTTCTTTTCTCTTAGGAGCTCCAACATATATTCCCCATATCTTTGCAGCCTAGAGGGTCTATGGTTTCTTCACCATGTTTGATAGTTGATTTTATTGGTTTTAACTTATGCCATATATTTTACTGTGTCCAACCCAGCTGTTTTCAGATTGCGCAAGGATTTTCTAAAATTTCTTTTACTTTTTTGTGTCTCCTCATCAAAACAATCCAGGTGTTTTTGCATGTTTCTTCCCCCTGAGGCGCTGGGAGCTGAGGTGGCCCAGGTGAAATTAATAAAGTAATACTAGCCATAAGAGGCTTCTCTGTCTCCATTGACTGTCAGCTTTGTAAGCAGGTTGACACAAAAGAGACCATACGTCACCTCTTTCGGTCTTGCCCGGCTAATTGTCAAATAAGAATTAAATACCTTGAATCATTTCATCACAAGTCTGCTCCTTATGGACAAGGACCTCTGGTGGTCCAGGCTGATGAGCGAAGATAGATGTACTTGGCAAATTGCAACAACGGAAATCTTGAAACATATAATGACAAAGTTGACACAACTCGTACCCATACCTTCATCAGAAATCAGCAATGGACAGGACATTTAGATGAATCACAAAATAAATCAAGAAATGGGTAGTTTTAACTTTACCTGCAACTTCTTCTGTAAAAATCTTTTTTGATTAACACAAATAAAAAAACAAATTACAAAATTAAAAATAAAGTTGTTTGGGTGACATTGGGTCTCCCATATGAATCTGGGTACCTTTTTCAGTTGGATATTCAGTTTTGCTCCCACTCCCCGATACTTCACAAGCCTTATTTTCCCTTTTGATCCGATCAAGGCCTGCTGATCTAAACTTAATGGCGGAGTGAAGAGATCAGTGAAGGATAGCTCTAATCTGCAATGATCCCTTCCTCCATCATGTTTTATTACCACGGAAGAAGGACTCGAATGGAGGGGTTCGGATATAAAAATATAATCCAAAACCGATGAAGAGTTCCCGCTATGCCAAGTTGTAGAAGGACCCAAGTCACCCCCTGCGCTTCCATTTACCGTCCTCAGGTCCCAGGATTTCAGGAAGCTCAGCCAAAGTTTTCCATTCTTTGACATTTTTCAAGTAGGCAATTTTTCTGAGTTTCTACTTGCCTGTACACATTCTGTATTTAGATCCCCGGCTAGTATGATATGAGTCCCCTCAGGATCCATTTTAATCGTTTCTAGTAAATAACCCAAAATTGTTAGAAATGGATAGAGTTGTGAACACGCAGGGTTCCAGCAGATATTGACAATCGCCCATGTTAAGACGGTGAAATCACAGTTTAGATGTACTCTACAGGCCTGAATACCATTGATATTCATAAAGATCGGTGTAACACTTTTTATTACTTGACTTTTAAAGGCCATCAAAAGGCCACCCGAGGGTCTCCCCTTTGCTTTCTGTAGGGCTGGAAGACAGAACATTGTAAAGCCCTCTATACTGATGGGATTTACCAGCCAGGTTTCCTGCAGTAATACTATATCACTGAAATCAAACAGATATTCTCTCATACCCCTGGCTTTAAAAGTACAGGAGCCCAGCATGTTCCAACTCACTAGATTTAAACCCTTTCTTCTAAAGCTGCCGAGGACCCACATCAAGCTTCTGCAGGACCAGAGAAAGGATTTCTGGGAGGAGGATCAGGGTGTTTTCCTGAAGCTTAGAACCTGAGGAGTCTTTTCTGTTCTCATTCAATTCCCCTAATTGTGGTTCCTCCGACATTTGATGTTCCATTTTTGTCGCCCTCTTTCCCTGAAGGAGAAATTCGACGCTATCCCTTGACTCATTGATAGAAACATACAGACCCTGGGATTCCAATTCCCTCGATGCATTCAGGATAGCTGACATTGCTCTCAACGAGGTAAATACAACTTCCGCAAAATAAGGATCTTGTGCAAGAGGAAAAGATACATTCTCAATGTCATTTGAGTAAAGGAGATAGAGGTTGTTTACTTTTTTTAAATCCCAAGAATCACAGTTCTATTTAGAGATTTATGATATCTGGTATTTGTTAAGGGTCTTAACTAGACCCTTGGGATATCAAAGTCCTGAATATCTTTTAAGGCAGATGTTGCAGCTGACAAGTCATTTGCTTGGGATACAGCATTGAAGCACTCTTGAATTTGATGTGTAGTGATCGTTGACGATTTCCCCTGCCCGTTCTGTTTACCAGGTATTTTAAGCAGACTTCCTTGATTTGGAATCAAGATTGACAAAGGAGCTCGATTTTCTGGACCAGCCAGGGTTTTATTTGCAGCTTTTCCACCTGCAGAGAGGAGAATAGGGGCTATCTTTAAAATGGCTCCAGTATACAGGACCTCAGTATTTTTTCAGCATTATTCTGCTTAGGCAATTAAGTTTTCTCCTGCAGAAAAATTGGGGCCCATTTTATTTTGTCTGGAATACTACTTCCTAGTTGTTTGGGAATTGCCAATACGGAGCTCGGCCCAGTGTCCTTAGCTTCTGGTTTCGGTAACGTGCTTTGACTCCCTTGAGCCTCTAGGACAGTTCCCTAGCCTCCACTCAAGTCTGTTTGGAGACCTATGCTCACTATGCTTCAACATTGTCTTCTGTTGTGTAGCGATCGATGGTGAGCGTTTTTTCTCAAAAATCTTTCCAGCTTTGCCCGATCTGTTTATTTTGGTGGGCAGCGATGAAAGCTTCGGTGAGCTGCTTGTAATCGGTGCATTTCCACCTTCCGTGCCTTGGATCCCCGCTTCAGCGGATGATGGAATCTCCTTTACCTAAGCACCAAAGCTACTCATAACAATGGGCCCTTCTATTGAAGTTTTTTCGTTTTTTATGACTTCACTTCAATCTTGATTGGAGGGTTCTAGATATTTTTCTTTTCCCAGCTTGCCGCTTTCCCATTTTCCTGCGACCTCTGTAATTCTGACTGAGAGCCGGTTTCCATGGTGAAAAAGAGACCATCTGCTTTACTTAAGTGGTCTCTGAGTTAATGGGAGAGTTTTCTGCTTGTACTTCCAGCTCTTCATGACCTATCTTTGCCAACCTCCGGAACTCCTCCAATGTGGATTCCAAGAGAGGAGTATCATCAAAGTATTGATTTGGGATGATCCCACCCTCTTCCCCCTCTTCACACGGCAATGGCTGAGTTTTCAGGAGTTGGATTGACTCCTCTAGGAGACAATTCCTCTCGACTTCAGCCTTTGTTGTAGAGATTGCCGTATTCTGCAAGGAGGATATGTCTAGGCATTGCTTGGTCAGTTCGAGATTCATTTCTCTTAAAGATGGAATTATGTTGATGTTAATGGCAGAACACAAGCCTACCATTGTGGATTCACATTGAACTTGAGCCTGGGTTATTGCTGAGCTGTTATTAGACAAGGGGGTTGCATCCAATAAGGTCAAAGAGGGAATCCCTACTATTGGCTCTACTAGGTAGGAACCATCTCCTTCCACAACCATCGCCTTATCCAATATCAATGTACTATGCAGTTTCATTGCCACGGCTGTGTTTAAACGCATTCCTTTTTAGAGGAAGCCTTGCCTTCCGACCTTTGGACTCTGCCCTATAATTTTTATCACTCGCTGATATTTATGCAAACCAAGAGCCTGTGACCCATGACCGTTGTTAACGGGTAAACTGAGTAGCAATTAAGCTGTGTCTTGCACTTACAATTAGCCTGGCAAAATATGAGAAAAATATGAGCAATTCCAACAGAGAGTTGCCAAGGTGCTTACTGTAAGTCACTGTCTCCATGGACGGGACCTGAGTTCACTCGCTCCGTAGAATGTTCTCCTTCCTGCCTCACTTTCCCATTGTGCATTGATCCATCCATGAGATCACACAACGCCAGCTCGCCAAACAGCCAAACAGGAGCATCTCGCCCTTTCATCCTCAGGGCTTACGCCGCAAGTGCTTTGGGGGCACGGTTTTGTGCACAGCCGATCCCGATTTCTCCCGGCAGCACTCTCGCAGAAGTTTAAAGCAACAGCAGCCCACGTTCGTTTCGTTTCGCGCTTGTTTCCTTTGCTGCAAAGTGTTGCCACTTAACCAATATTAATGCTAAAGCAACGGGTAGAAGGCAGTGAGCCAGATGGGCAAAATGTCAATTTCACAAAATAATGGGAACAGCTCGCCAGCCAAACAGGAGCGTCTCGCCCTTTCGTCCTTAGGTTTTCAGTATAACCTTCCACTAACAAGCCTCTATTCATTAGCAGTCCAATTCATAACAGTTTAGCACCTGGGCTTACACCTGACCGCTGCCACAGAAAGCAAAAGAGGGGCAGAGTCAAACAGCACAACCCCGCAGAGCCAAGAGAGAAGGCTGCTGAACAGCTATATCAGACTTAGCTGCGTAAATAAATGCCTGAGAGTTCTGAAAGGACGCATCAGCCTTCGCCCCAAAGAGAGGGTTGCCATCAAAGGGCATGTCCAGAAGTTTTGATTGAACATCAAGAGAAAGTCTGAGGTTCTCGTCCAAGAGTGCCTCCTCAGGACCAAACACGTCGCAATTTGCCACACAAGCAGCCGTGTGATGGCCCGATTGCAAAATCTGGTAAGCAGCTTCTCTCCTGTGTGTGAAACCAAAGGGTGTCTCACCTGCTAGTCCCCAGGGATCTCTCTCTCAGGTGGCCTGGGCACGGCCATCACCTTTGGATCCAGACCCCCGGGGTGGACCAGTGCAGGATGATCACCTGGGTGAGGGGTCTTTGGGAAGTGGGGTTGAGGCAAACTATGGTCAGACACAGTATTCCCCCCGTGCCCGTTCTCATGCCTACCCTATTTTATAGGATTCTCCAATTTCCCAATCCCCCCTTCTGCATGAACACTGGGCCGAGGAGGAGGGCGACAGAGTAAAGAGGCTAACCCTTACATATCTCATTGGAAATGCCCAGCTAATCCGGTTAGGCAAAGTCAGACACTTGACTTTAATCACATACATCTGATACCCATTAGCTCTCCCCAAACGGATAAAAGGCAGAACATATAGACAGTCTCTGAGCAAGGTAGAACACGAGAAGGAATAGATCTTCCGGGGCGAAGGCGAACCCACTGAAGCAGAACGACCGATCGAGGGACGAGAGAAAAGGGTAGGGAAATTCAGGAGATCCCTGCAGGAGGTCGTTGCCTCTGAAGAGCAGTGAAAGATACATGGAGAAGGCCAAATCAGAGACAAGAAGACTGCATTGTGTTTCAAGGACACCAGGCAACAGAGTTGGAGAGGTGAGGCCAAGTCTGTGGTATTAATCTTGACTCATGAATTAAAGCTGCAAAAACAAGAAAGTAATGCACACAGCCGGCGAGTTAGCAAACGACATGAACGGCCGGTGTGTGTTAAGGAAAATTGAAGTTGCAACAGAATATCTTATGATTGAAGGCTGCGCGCATGCTGATGAAATGCAAAGGAAGGCAGACCTGTGGTGAACTTTAAGTTACTGATAACTGTAAAGCCAGTGATACAGAGTAGCAGAGTGGTCTGTCGACAGGAAATAGCCCACTCGAAAGTCTCTGTGAAATATGTGATACCTTGTTATAAAGCAGCAAAGTAAACAAACTACTTTAAGTGAAAGATTTTTATGAACATTTGTGATTGTGATACTGAACTACCAGGAGACACTGGGGCAAATAATACAAGAGTGTGAGCTGAAGAGGAAGTCGAAGTGGTCCTGCAGAGTTCTATAGTAAAAGCATTGCATATCCGAAAGTCTTCGACATCCGTGAAAGGTCCAAAGTTAGGGGAAGGGACCCTTAATGAATGTGAATTAAGCTTGGGGAAGGGAACCCCTGCAAGTACTGTGATTGGGAGTTCCGAGACCGGCTGAGTGAGATCTACGTTGAATCAGGTACTTTTTAGTTGAAAGGTCCAAGCCCAACCGAGGAAGACCTGTGTTGAACTGTGCAAGAACGTTTGCAAGATGGAATTAGTGGCCATAACGTGGAATGCCAAGAAGGGCCTTGATCCACGTTTTGAACAGCTTTTGTTTGGAGAACCTGAGCCAGAGTGTGTCATCCTGTTTAGTATTCCATGCTGTAAAATGTGGGAAGGAAAGCTGACTCAGCCATGCTGATTCTTGATGTCATAACACTGATTTTTCTTTGCATACATATTGCCTATTACACACTTTTTGTATTATAGATATAGCAGGCATTAGGTTTTGTTAGTGTAGGCCATTTTGATTTGACATAGACTGACTAGGACCGTATTACGTATTTTCTTTATTATTTGATGATAAAGACTACTCACTACTCCCAGCTTAGCTATAGGGCAGTAGGAGTTTCGGCAAAGCCCAGAAAGATAATAAAGGTTTTGAAATGTGTAACGCTTTTATTTGCAAGTTCTCAGTAGCCCTGCAAACAACACTCCACGGACCAAAAGGATACTTGGCAAGTGTTCACAGCCTGCACCTTTGCTGGATACACTATGCGCAGTGGGCTCCTGTGGGCACCAACGGCACCAGGGCCAAAGCCACCAGGGACTTGGCAAAGATGCCCAACATTGGTTGCCCAATAAGACAATGTGAACAGGGTCAAAGAAACCCACAGCACATGCTTGTTACTAAATAGAACAATTCCCACAATAGTTGCTGGTTATTAAACAGTTTTACTATATATCACAACAGGATGCTCAATATTTATACAAACAAAATCAACAAAAGATACGTTTAGTGCTAGTCCGAAGTCATTGTCTCTGATCCTTAATAAATGACAAGTACATACCTTGGGAACCTTGAAGGATCACATGAGTAACACGTTTTAAACATACAGTACACAGTGCTTAAATGCAACAGAATAAAACCAGTGTGAAGTAGACACCGAGACTCAAAGTCATATGGTCAACACAACTGTGTTTCGGCCTTAGTGAGCTGAAATTGTAGCTGTTCTTGTGTGGGCCTTCATCAGGACGAGTTAAGTAGTGGTGGTAGTAGCTTCCTGTGGACTCTGTCGGAAAAATGTGACAGAGATACGAGTGAGGAGTGTGTGCGGGAATCTAAACTTTAACTATATTACATTAGTTATGGCAGTAAATGCATATATTAGAAGAATGGGGTGTCTCCAATGGAGACTAATCTGCATGATAATTGGAGATGACTAGTTCTTGTAGTTCCTTGTGTGGCAGAAATAGTCGCCCTTGATAATAAGGTAGATCATTGATGACTGAGCAGTCCGGGCCTTTCTTTACCCAGTCCTGCAGGGCTGTTGGATCGAAGAGTTGTTGGATCTTTACCTGAATATCCTCTAGTGTCTGTAGAGTAGTTATGCCAAGAATCCTTTGTTCTGAAATTATAGGTACCGCTTCTGGGTTCACATATGCTTCTCCCATCCCTATTTGGGATAAAGCGTCTGCCGTGCCATTTTTACAGCCTGGTCGATAAGTGATCACAAAATCGAACTCGGCAAAGAACAATGCCCATCGAAGTTGGCGTGACGATTGGGCCTTGGCTGTTTTTAAATACTGCAAGTTCCGGTGATCGGTGATTACAGTAATGGTATGCCTGGCACCGAGAAGATAGTGCCGCCAAGCCTTGAAGGCGGATTTGATGACTAATAACCTTTTATCGGTAACCGCTGTTAGGCAGAAACCTGTGCAGTTCCCTTTTGGGAACACTGCAAAAGATTTAGGACTACGGGTGTTAGCAGTAAACCCACTTGGTAGCAGTCTGTACAACCCAGATTTACCTGGTAGCTGTGGCTGAGCAGTCAGACTTCCCTCAAGAAGAGTTAGGCAGTATGCAAAGTATACACAATAGGCACTCAGTTACAATAATACAAGCAAACACTGACAAGAGCTTTGGTATCAAAGTATATAATTATTTATTTAAAAACACACTGTTTGAAACACTCCAGCACTCTTATTGTAAAACACTCTAAACACAGTTACTATTATAATATATACAACCCTTATTCCTTATCAGATAAGTCTTAGTTAACACCACTTATTTCCAGACAGAGGTGAGCGCTTAACTATAGATGGCACTCCAATAAGTTCATGAAGAAGGGAGGGAAAAAGACAGAATATGGGAAGATACACCACTCTAAGCTTTAGGAACACTATTAGCAAGGCAGGAGAGCAAAATGTCACTTGTGAGCCAAAGTCTATAGGCTGGGCCCACTCTTAGAGAGAGCAGAGCACAAATGCGCCCAAGATCACACAGTTACACTAGGCTTTGAAAGTCTTGCAGAGAGTTCGAAAAGAGTTTAGAGAGGCTCTGAAAAGTTTAGCCAGGATGTCCCAGGCTAACCCAGGTTCGAAAGCCGGGGGCTAAATCTACCCCGTACAGTCGGTGGCAAGGGAAGCTGGGCGGGACACGGTACCTTAAGTGGGAAGGATCCTCCAGCGGTGGCAGTTGTTCCTGGCAGCGGGTGCAAGTCTCGTCGTCGTCCAGGGGAAGAGAAGATCTCGACTTGGAGGAAAGATGAAGGTCGTTGTACTGCCAGGGAAGAAACCAGCTGCAGAGTTTTCCGGTGCTTGGCACAGGCAAGGCGGCCACGAGATACGTCGGGAAGGCGAAAAGACGGTGAAACTGGTTATCCCCACCAGTCAAAGGAAGAAGACTCTCCGGCGGGAGATCTCCTCTGTGGTTAGGAAAAGTGGTGAGACGATCCAGCAGGGCTCCACCGGTGGTGTCGTCGTGGCAGGTCGGCTCAGCTTCTCCCTCTTCGGATTCTTAGGTCCTGTGGCGACTTCTGAAGTTCCAGTCCCCAAAGCCCTGCTTTTATGCAGAAAACCCCCATTCACTCAGCCTAGCTGTCACTCAAACATGCTAAGTGGTGAGCCGGCCGGTTGTACTGGTTCTGTTCAGAATTTAAGACTAGTAAAGTCAATGGTGACTTTACATGCCCTGGGAGACAGTAGTCAGTCCCAGGGTATGGAGTCTATACTGGGGGGTCACTATGACACCCCTGTGTTACTGCACTGAGGGTGCTGTGTAACACACATCACAAAAACACATGAAGCCCTATGGAGTAAAAGACCCCATAGCCCATTAAACACATCTAGAATCAAGGAAACGCACTCAAATCATGTCCAAGAGTGAGGGTAAAAGAGTCTCACTCTTGGCAGGAGAAAAAAAGAAACCCCAAAAATCCAGCAAAGTTGCTGGGGGACTCACTAGGTTAGGAAATTCAGCCTAAACAGAGAATTCTCCCTAACAACCGCATAGTTTAACTCGGGTGCCGAAAACTTTCTGGACCAAAATGCTACTGGGTGAAGTTGACCAGTTTCAGGATCCTTCTGAGACAGGACAGCTCCCATGGCTAAACTGGATGCATCAGTTTCAACTCTGTATGGAAGTTCAGGGCGTGGGTGCTTTAATACAGGTGCAGACGTGAATTTAGCTTTCAACTCTTGGAAGGCGTTTTCAGCATCTTCGGTCCACAAGAAGCGTCTGTTTTTTCGCAAGAGTGCTGTGATAGGGTGTACAACATGTGAGAAATCCGGAATGAATGTGCGGTAGAAATTAGCAAATCCGAGCATGCTTTGTACTCCTTTAACTGAACTGGGTGATGGCCACTTGAGAATTGCGTCCACCTTTCGAGAGTCCATTCGGACTCCTTTTGTAGTCAGGATAAATCCAAGGAATTCAACTTCCGTAGCATGAAAAACGCATTTTTCCAATTTTGGTATAACTTGTGCTGGCGTAGTTTCTCTAGGACTGCACGAACGTGCTTCACATGGTCTGATTCTGAAGAGGAGTACACTAGAATATCGTCTATGTATACAACAACACAGACGTCAATGAGTTAACGAAGGACATCGTTCATAAAATACTGGAAAGTTGCTGGTGCATTGCACAACCCAAAGGGCATTACCTGGTATTTGCATAACCCATACTTAGTGTGAAAAGCAGTCTTCCATTCGTCGCCTTTCTTCACACGTACCAGATGATATTCCCCTCGGAGATCTAATTTAGTGTAGATGCAAGCGTCCTTTACTTGGTCTAGTAATTCTGGGATCAGAGGCAATGGGTATTGGTTCTTAACCGTGATCTGATTCAATGCGCGGTAGTCTATGCACGTTCTGAGGTCACCTTCCTTTTTTGACACGAAGAATAAAGCTGAAGATGCAGGGGACTTGGATGGACGAATGAAGCCATTGGCAAGATATTGGTCCAAGTATTGTCGTAGGTGAAGGTTTTCAGGTTCAGTAAGGGCGTAGATCCTACTACATGGATGTTGTGCACCGGGTATGAGATCGATTTGACAATCGTATGATCTGTGAGGTGGTAAGGTATTTGCCTGTTCTTTTTGGAAAAAATCCTGGAATTCTTGATATTCCTGAGGTAACTGCACGACTGGAGTAGCGACTGCGGCCAGGCCTTCATTCAAGGGTTTTTTCGGGTAACAAGTATGTGCACAATCCGGGAAGGTTATTCTCTTCTCTCGCCAATCAATACAAGGATTATGTGTTTCCAACCAAGGTATCCCCAGTATTATTTGAAACTGCGGGGCTTTGATTAAATCAAACACAATAGTCTCTCAATGCCCATCCTGACCCAATAGTGTCATCTCTGCGGTGGAATGAGTTACAGGCCCAGAGGCAATTTCAGTTCCATCGACTGTGGTGATGACATCCGAAGAGGTGGAGAGAGGTAGATTCATCCTAGAAGCCAATTCGTGGTCCACATAGTTTCATATGGCCCCGCTATCAATGTATGCCCTTACTGCGTGCATACGTGATGGTTGCCTTAGATCTATAAGGACCATTTTTATGATGAAGTGCGAGGTCTGAATATCCTTCTTCAAGCTCGGCAAGCGGAACTCTACACTTGTCGGGCGTGGTTGTTTCCCGAGTCAGACTCCATATGGCTTTTATCAGCAGCTCCTACCACTGTCTTGGGTGGTTTTACAGGGCAATCCCATAGAAAATGTCCCGAAGTTCCACAGTATAGACACAATTGCATTTGCCGTCTCCTTTCTCTTTCCTTCTGAGTCAAGGGTCCTTTAACCCCTCCGATTTGCATGGGTTCTGAGGCATCTGCTCCTTTGGGGGTAGCGTTGGGTTTAACCAACACCCGGTTCTCGAACTTGGCTCAGTCGGTCTTTCGGTTCTGAAGTCTGTGATCTAACTGGACCACTAAGTCTATATATTCAGCACAGTCTTGAGGTGGGTTCCGAACTTGAGCCAAAACATCTTTGAGTTCTCCTCGAAGTCTGCGATGAAATAACGTAATCCGTTTTACCTCGGGCCATCCAGTTTCCACCACCAACCTATTGAAGGTTGCGATGTAAGTTAGAAGGTCCTGGTTGCCCTGTCGTAGGGACAAACGTTCGTTATCCAGGCCTGTCCTTGGGAGTGCTGGGCAAATAGTCTTTCCATGCTTATTTGAAAACCCTAAAAATCCTGAAGAATAGGGTCATCCTGATTGACTAGTGGAATTGACCAATCTGCTGCACTGCCGCTGAGATATGATAATACAAAGGCTACTTTGGCTTGATCGTTTGGAAAGGTTCCAGGTCTGCATAAAAAGTGCAAGCGGCATTGGTTCATAAACACGGCAAACTTTTTCGGGTCCCCAGCAAAACGTTCCGGCGGGGCTAAAGGAATGCTCCCTGGTAGAACCACTTGCACAGGATTGCTCGATGAAACGGGAGTTGAATTCCCCCCCGAGTCCAGGTAATGGTGTTTGCCCAGCTTGGTTCTGCAATAATTGTCTCGCAAGATCATCAGTGCGTTCCTTAGAAACAATCAGTTCTCTCCTGAGTGTATTAGTTTCTTGGCGAGCTGCATGTACTTCAGCCCTAAGTTCCCCTAATAATAGGGCTAATTGGTCAGTTTCTGAGGTCCCCATGACACCCGGGTGAGGATTTGTAGAAAGGCTTCGCGTTCTGTTACGCTCACCTGGTTCCCACAGGGGTGTCGGGCGGAACTGGACAACCACGGTCTCCACCAACGTGATGCATAGTGCAGAGATGACTGACTGGACTGGCCCACCTAGCTTTGTCTGCTTGACCCGTAGAAGTAGTCTCCTAAAGCCGCAGAAAGGGTATTAGCCACCCGTGGATTTGAGTAATAGCCCCTCAATGCGTCCCCATTTATCACCTCTGATATTCCCGTTCACAAAGCTCACCTTATAGTTTTGAATGATGAGCTCTCCATCCTGCAAGGAACGCAGGGGCGCGTTGATGGCCAGTTACTTCACTGGCTTGAGGATATTGGAAGAGTTCTAGACAAATCTTGGGTCCAAAACTCTTAGCGAAGGACCGTACGCATATAGTTCTTAAGAGTTCAAAAATGTCTGAATAATCACTCTTGTCCAATTCCTTTGTTTCTCTTGCAGCTTAGACCCAAAAGAAGATAGTTCTGTGGCAGCTAAATCGTTCAGGTAAGAGTCTGTGCTGTCCGTTAAATGATGCCAAAGTTTAACTTGCAGCTTTCTCTTTCCTTACAGGTGCTGCGTAAGAAGATTTGGCGTGCTGGTGAATAATAACTCCGGCGGTAAAATCAGGTAAGCATATGGTGGCAAGAGATTGTCCTTGTTTGTTTCCCCTCGGCTCACCTTGTTGTTTTCTTGTCCCCCTTAGGTGCTGGACTGCAGCAACATAGTGATGGAGGCAGCGCCGGATCGTAGAGATGCTGCGAGGAACGGTGAGTATGGCGCTGCGCTGCTGCTGGCGACGCAACGTGTTTAAATAAAGTCTTTTTCTTGTTCAAAGGTGCAATGAATCCGGAATCAGGTAAGAAACCCAATGTTCTTGTTCTAACCTTTCTTCTTCTTTCCCCTTCTTTCTAGGCGCTGTGGACTCGAGGCGGGCGTGGCACGAGGCTGGATGCTGACTGCAGGCACGGTGAGTGTTACGCTGCAGGATGCAGAATAACGCGAAGCGTGTGCTCCCCTTCGGCCGTGGTTTAAATAGCCTCCAAAGTAGTCCCAGGTAAGTATCCCTCCACAACCTCACCCGAGTAACAAAATAGTCCCTAGGTAAAGTAGTTCCTTCCAAGCCTCACATGGGCTTGGATCTCTTGCAGCATGGTCTGTATCAGGTACGTTTTAACATATGAGCCTGGCGTCTATGGAGCCAGGACTGTTTCCCCATATGAGCCTGGTGCCATAGATGCCAGGACTGTACCCATATAGCCCCTAACAAGGGTTGCTGGGCTTTCTCTGGGTAACATGATGCCTGCTTCTGGGGTTGCTGGACTTGGTCTGGATGCCCAGGGGTAGGCATCATGACATTAACAGTGCCAACCTGAAGACCAAAAAAAGTAAAAAGAAATCAAGAACAAAGGTTGGACAAGTCAACGTATCCAAGCTCTAATCATGGCACCAAGCCTAGAACCTAAGTCACCGGCATGCACAGAATTACTTGGTAGCTGCACACCTATCACTTTGTCATAAACGTTTCACTCCTTGTACCTCTCAAGAGCCAAACATGAAGGCTCCATCCTTCAACACCACAAATAACAGAGGCAGAGACTTTGCTCCTGGATTCAACTATTGCTCTATGTCAGCAGAAGACGTGCCTCTGTTGCTGTTTGCCAGAAGAATCTTGACCCCTATTCCGGAGAGCAAATGTGGTGTAGGGACAAAAAGGAGAAGTCAAGAAGGAGAAGCCAAGACCCTTGGACTGGTAGTCCAGCAGCCTCCCTGGCAAAAGAAGTGTGAGGGTGAAGTGTGAGTGTGCTGGACCACCAGCCCATGTGTCTTGTGTGAGAAACCTGAGGGTATCCTCACTCCTACCCCCATGGATCCTCTTCTCAAGTTGCCAGGGAAAGGCCCATCGCTTTTGCATCCTGACTCTGGGGGTGGAGAAGCAAGGGAGAATCACCTGACTGGAGGGTCCTTGGAGATCGGGAGTGGGGTACCCACAGGTGAGACATGGTATCCCTCCTTTCCCTCGGAAAACCAACCTAATCCTCCCCCGGCCGTTACGGGCTACTGTAAGACATCTCCCCTCATTTGACCGATTACAGTACTGGAAGAGGCGACTTGGAGTAGTGGGCACCAATAGGTATTTTCACCACTCTGGTACTGAAATGAAGAAGATGGCTGTACAGGAGTACCATTGGGGAAGTCAGGCATGTCCCACAAATAGGTTGCCTAAAGGTCAGGCAATTGGACTTACTAGCCCACACCTGTGGACCCTTTAATACTCCTAGGGAGTATACGAGATGGGGCTGCACATTAGAAAGAGAGTCCTACGTTGAGAGGGCCTTTCCTCTAAGGTATCAGAGCCAGCAGAGCCAGCGGTGAGGAAGCCGAGATCTGTGAGCTCCCTTGCGGGGGCAAGTTTGCAGTTTGGCGTTTGCACCTACGGTCAGTGAAACGTTCTGGGGTTAGATTGTGAGACCTAACCCTAAAGACTGATACCTATCCACGGTGTGCTTGGCTGATTTAATCTAATCACTTGCCCTCGCAAAGCAGGCTGCATACCAGTGCAGTCAGCCTTTTAGTTACTACACACAGAAAATAATACAAGGCTTGAGCTGGTGTTCGGGGGAGTGCCAGTGGCAGACAGTGCTGCAAGAGTGTTCTCTGTAATTCCGGGGTTTCCCGGAGCGTTGGTTGGAGGACTCATTCCAGAGGTAGGTGCAGCGAGGACGGTGAGAGGACGTCGACTGCATCCATACAAACACGCCCACACAGAAGTAAGCATCAATCTCTTCAAGCATTATAGTGGGCAGGGTACGATTGCCTTGGTCTTGCCTTAGTCTTGTGACCAGCTGCACTATTTGTACTAACTTTACCAACTGCAATGATATGGCGACTGCTTAATTTCACAGCGGTAGAATGCTTATTACTGCAAAGGGGTTGGCTGTATTAAAGGACATTAAAGACAAAAACAGAGATGGGGACAGAGACCGCCTCTATCGCAGGAATAGCACAAGAGGGTGTAGAAAGAGTGGAGTGACTTTGGTGAAATTATCCCATCCATCCCTTTTCTCTGAAGTAGCTGGGAGAGCCCTGATAACGGATAGGGTGAGCCCTGGGAGAGCTCCCCCGCTTGTTGAGGACCATTCCTCTTTGAACAACAGTTTATCCTTGGCAACGATACAGGCATTTCACCAGTCTACTCTCACTCTGCAAGAATGTCCCGTAGCCACACCTATACACCTGGAGCCGCAGGCGCACAAAGAGGCAGTTTTAAGAGTGGGCAGACACAGTCTTACCCAGAGCATGATGTCTAAGGAAAACTTGAATTAATCTATTGTTCTGGACCCCTCCTTTGAGCGCCTCTGCCAGGATATGGAAGGCATTACCGAAAGAACTTTCAGAACTACCTCCTCTGGAGTGGATGAGGGGTCCCTGCTCGTCAAGACAAATTCTCAATGAGGTGTCCTTGTGGAGCTCGATCAACATTGCAAGCAACGCCTCCAGGATCCCCCATCTCCTTAGCTTATTCCAGAGAGGTGCTCTGTCAACCTGATCAAATGCTTTTGATCGGTCCACTCAGGCCCCATAAAGTGGAGTTTCACTCTTCTCCATTGTGTTTTCGGTGACCAAGTTTAGAACAAGCCCATTCAGGGTGGTGGAGAGACCCTGTCTGAAGCCCGTTGTATTGCAGGACAGAATCTGTACGTTATCCGCCCATTTTGTAAGTCCCCTCAACAAAATATTCATGAAGATCTTGCTGTCTATGTCAAGGAGGGGGATCAGGCGATAATTCACCAGATTCAACCGATCGCCCCCCCCCTTGAAGAATGGTATGGCTATCGCTGTCTTCCATGAAGGAGGGAACCTGCGCTGCCTAAGTATTTCACAAAATAGTTGGTTTAGAAATCTTGCCCACAAGCCAGGCTCATTTTTGCAGACCTGATAAATGAGTCTATTCGGGCCTGCCGTTCTGGAGACTGATGACTTGGAAATAGTGTCCAGAATGTCCTCCTCCTCGAAAGGCAGATACCAGGGAACATTCAACCGAATTCCAATTTCTTCTTGACATTGCCACCTGTGTAGCAATTTGATTGCATGAAGTTTGCATTGGCTAGCTATAGAGACTTGAGGGGCAGCCCTGCACATCCTAGCCCACATGTTCAGGTCAATCTTTTCTCAAAGATCCTTCTCCCATCTATTCTTCAGGTGCGACGTGGAACCCCTCCCTGCCTCAACCAATTCTCTGTACATGGCGGATATTAAAGCTTTCATTTCTGTTCTGGAGTTCAGCAGTTTCTCAAAGGGGGCGAGTTCTCTATCCACTTTATCTTTCCATTCGACCCTTGTTAGAGCTCCCTTAATCTGCATGAAGTGGAAAACAGGGAGGGGGCCCAGCCCGAGGTTCTCACCAAGTTCCAGATTCGTAATAAAGGACCCATTCTTCCAGAGCTGACCCACCCTCTCCAGGCCTGCTTCAAACCAGGTTTGGAATCTGTCTAAATTAGGAATATTCTCTCTAAAGCCAGGAGCCCATAGATGACTGGGGGGGGGGGGGCAGGGGGGCGGCCACAAAGTTATTCCCTGCATATCCCTTCTCTCCCTCCATATTTCCCAGATGGTTCCCAGTATCGGGTGATCTCTTAATCTCCGTACTAGTTTGTTTCCCGGGACCCATAGCCAATCAGAGACCGTTGCCGGGGACAGATAGTGATTGTCCATTGCAACCCATTGAGGTTCTTTACAATTTCGTAGGTGGGGAATCACAATACGGAGCTGGGCAGCTTCATAATATTTCTTCAGGTATGGCAGTCCCGTTCCTCCCTTATCTTTAGGCAGTGTTAAAGTGTCATAGGCTACTCTTGCTCTTTTACCCTCCCAAAGGAACTTCACGATGGCCCTTTTGGCCTCATCAAAGAAGGTATTCAGTATTAGTATGCGGAGCATTTGGAAGGGGTAAAGAAAGCGGAGGAGACATACCATTTTGATCGCATTAAGTCTATCCAATCCACGATATTGTGAGTTTCTTCCATTTGGCTAGGTCCGCATGGAACTTTAGGAGGAGAGGTGGGAAATTGGCTTCATAGGGTTTGGTAATGTCTCTCGTGACCTGTATGCCTAGGTATTTAGATTCATCCTTTTTAAAACGTTTTCTTGGGGGTCGGTGATTCTTTCCTCCCTAATGTATGGATATATTCTGCATCAAAATCCCCCGCAAGAACTATATTGGCTCCACAGAAATTCAACTTAATTCCTTCCAGCAATGAGTTCAATATTGCCAAAAAGGCCAAAATTTCACAACAGGCGGGGTTCCAGTAAATATTTATAGCAATTAAGTCAGTGGGCCTCATTACGACCGTGGCGGTCCGGAAATAACGGTGGCGGTAAACCCGCCGCCACCGTTGTTTCCGGACCGCCTGATCCCGACCCCTGCAGGCGGGAGGTGATGTTCCCGCGAGGTCTGACCTGGCGGGTTTAACACCGCCCGCCTTCAGGCGGACGAGGAAACGCTGCCGGTGTTTCCATTATCCCGATTCCCATTGAGTCCCATAGGACTCAATGGGAATGGGGATTTACACCATTCCGCCTCTGTGATTCCCGGAAAACCGGGGTTGTAATGTCCCGGTAATTCCGGGAATCACGGAGGCGGAATGGTAATACGAGTCCGGCGTTAACCAGGCGGTTTTACCGCCTCGGTTAACGCCGGACTCGTAATGAGGCCCACTCTTGGGGTCATTGTACAGAACCAAGCCCCCAGAGCCAGCGTTATATGGGTCAGTCACCAACATGAAGATTCTCCTTTACCGGCAAGACGTGAAGCCCTACACCTTCAGGGGAGACCTTATGCAGTTACACACCAAAAGCAGTGGCATTTTCCAGAAGCAGCATGCAGGAAATAAAAAGTACTGTGGTCATGGGGGACTGCATTCATACCACCCATGACATTACATTCAGAGTCATGGAGGCCAACAACGCTGCCGAGCAGAAAGAGTATTGCGGTGCATTCTATCCTGGCTGAAAACATTCCCACTGGAGGATATATTTATAAGATATAGAATCTGCGGAAAGAAAGAATTCATAAGCAGGTGCAGTTCGATCTTACATACGAACACTGAACACTGACAAAATCGAAGTCCTATTCTTCCCTGCCAATACCCTCCCTCCTCCCTCTATCCCCTTTCCCCCATCCCAACTCCCCATCTTCCCCCTTTTCCCGCAACTTTGATCTCCATTTCGACTCTAACCTCTCCTTTACTCACCACATCTCTCTCACCTCCCGTGCCTGTCGCTTTCACCTCTATAACATTCGCAAAATCCGACCCTTCCTTACCTTTCACGCCACTAAACTCCTAATATCTTCTCTAATCTTCTCCCGACTTTTCTACTGCTCTGCTCTCCTCTTCGACCTTCCTTACTCACATCTAGCACCCCTCAAATCCAGCTACCATTCTGCCACCCGTTCTCTCTGTCTTCTCTCTCTTCACAATTCTATCTCTTCTTCACTCTCCTCCATAGGCTGGCTCTCCTTTCATTCTCATCGAAATTCAACTTCCTCTGCCTTGTCTGCAAATCTCTCCATGATCCTGCCCCAACCAACCTTTCCTCCCTCCTCTCATTCTACTCTCCCTCTCGCCCACTCCGCTCTGCTGACCACTTCCTACTTACTGTTCCACCCGCTCCTTGTGCACCATCCCGTTTCCGTTCCTGCCAGCTTCTTGCTCCACTCCACTGGAACTCCCTCCATCTTTCTATCCGCTCCATCACCTCATATTCCCCCTTCCACTCTTCTCTAAAATCCCACCTACTCCAATCTCTTTCCTGACAGTTCTCTTTGATCTTCTGTCAACTGTCCTACCCAACACAAGCTTATTCTGACGGCCCCACTGTAAATTGTTCCGTATATTGTTATCAGTTACTTGATTTATGAGTTAATTCAACTTGCTTGTAATGTAATGTAATGTTTCTCCTGTTGTTTCATGTAAAGCGCTTTGGTTAAAAGCGCTATATAAAATTTAATAAATGCAAATAAATCCAAATACACATCAGGAGTAATTCAGGGTTGAGGGCATGGAGTGAGGTAGTAAAGGTGCAGGTAGAGTAGTGGTGTTAAAAAGAGTAATTGAGAGGCACTCACTAAAAACCTTTTTTCCAATGAGCCCTGGGGAGGGGAGAGCAAAGATAGGACTGTAATTTAGAAATGCAAGGGGCCACAGGCTATTATTGAAATTTGTATTTAGTGGTGAATGAGAGAGTGGCTGGAAGGAGAAGCGTCAATAGTGAGATTGGCAGTGATGATGCATGAGGACAAAGACAAGATCAAGGAACGCTATGGAGGGAAGAGAGAATGTTCAAGAAGGAGAGAGTCTAGTTCAAGTTGGTGAGCATTAGAGATATTAGAGAGGTGAACCTCACCCATGCAAAGAATTAATACACTTGTTAAGATTAAATCCAGTTAGGTCAAGGTAAGAAAAAAAAGGAGGTAAGATGGACTGGTCTATGGGCTGAGAAGCTTTACATGCATGTGCTCATTCAGATGAGCATGGGCCTTGCTGTCCAATTTGTTAGCCCCCGTAGTGGAACCTTCGGCCTGTTGTGGTATAAACATTCTCTGCTTGGACTTACTGGGAAGATCAGGAGCCAGGACCCATTGGTGTTTTGTGTATTACATTCCTGATACAGACCGGTCACAGAGTCTTCCATCAAGGCATGGAACATCTGTATCTCATTCCTATGGAAGCATGAGTTGAAGCAATGGGTGCACAATCAGTAACAGCACAAAACAAGGCCATACCAACCTCATAACACAGAAGCATTCAATGCATCTACAGCTGATCAACTCACTAATTACAGGGGACTTAAGGAGAGTGACAAATCCTAAAGTAGCAGAATTGTACAGATCAAAGGTTTGCACATACCCAAATGGCAGAGGCTGAAAAGGCTTCAGAAGAAATGTGTGACAAGTTGCCAACACAATGCTTGAAGGGGGAAATCGGTTGGCTATATTCAATCTAACATCTCAAAGTAGCAATGGTGAAGGCCTTTAGAATTCTGCCCAAAAAACTCTAGAATCCTAAGAAAACTGTTACTGCCAGGTTCTCCTACACCAAAGATTATAGGGAGGCCCATGTCCCAAGGACTTACATGAGCTCCCAAGTGAAAACCAACTTGGAGATGTCCACCATTGCATGAGCCAACCTCTCTTGCGCTCAATGGATTTAATTCATGGTCCCTGGTTGTGTATGCTGCTTAAAAAGAGTCCCGGTATCCAGACACCGTATCAATGGAGGCGCAAACTGTTCTAAATCTCTCTTGACCAAAGGGTGAGACTTAAGAGACAAATACCAGAGCACATGCTACAGTTGAAACTCTAAAAAAACACTCCAAGGTTTTAAGGACCCTTCTTCTGCTAATGGCACTAAGCATGGGATGGACTATTGTTCTGGTCATGTGATTGCCACATAATCAGGCCTCACTTTGCCAGACATCATGGATTTAGCATGCAAGCATAGTACCAAAAACAGTCTATGCTTGTGATCGGTCCGAGGGTATGGCCCAGTATAGTGCTTGGGGTGGTACCTCTTAGTAAATCATGGGTTGAAATACCTCATGTGTTAGTGCAGGTTTAGGGTTTCCTGGCATTTTGGGAACTGGGCTGGTTATCTGCTGCGTGGGAAACTCGAGACATAGCTCAGTTCTAGGTTCTGAAGGCAAATTGAAATGTGAGCACCTCAAGACCAAACTATTGACTTTTCTTGAAGGCACATGTGTAGCTCTGGGAAACCAACCTTGTTGTGCTTAGCATGCAGGTTCCCAGAGCCATTCCTCAGTCTGGCTGTGGGTTTGTCAAGAACGACTAGATCACCAGTGGGACACAATGTGTAGTCCCAGAGCTCAGGGATACATGCTTAATCCACTTGAGTGCTGGGAAGGAAGCAGAGTGGCCAAGTATACTCGGAAGGACTAGCAATGGAGCTGGGCCAAGCACTCAGTATGCCTTCTAAAACATTTGATAAAGGTCTTTGGCCCTTTTTTCGAAAACAGGTATTTTTAGTCCAAGCAAAGAAAGGGAGGTGATTCTGAGAATGTAAGGATTAATGGGTTTTACTTAGTTTGTAGTTTTTGAAATACAATTCCTGAACTGCAATAGGAACCTTATTAGGCTTGCTGTGAAGTAGAGAGTTCTTTAAACCTTTAAATAATAAAATGGAAAGCAATTGAAACATACACTTGCTGACTGGATGAATAGTGCTCAAGCACGAGAGGAAATGCCACCCAAAGGAATAAATATTCCAGAAGAAACAAAACTTTCCTTAAAATCTGTGGTCAGTGGCATAAAGGGAGATTGTGCTAAGGGGAAGCTAAAACACTGAAATGACATTCTTGTTACACTGAAGATAAAAACCAAAGTCTCTGGTGTCTTACTTCACATCTTTCTTTAATATCTGTCTTTCAACCTAAATGTTTCCCTTATTCTTTAGGCATGCTTCCATCATCCCAATTTTAAAGAAACCTACTGCCGACCCATTGCTCATCGCAAATTTTCGTCCCATCTCCTTGCTACCCTATCTCTCAAAAATACTCGAACGGCTGGTTTACTCTCAAGTTTCTACTTTTGTTTCTAATTCCTCTATTCTTCCACAATTCCTGTCAAGCTTTCTTACTGCACGCTATTCCAAACACTCATCCCTTCTTATTCTTCTAGATCTTTCTGCTAAATTCGATACCACTGATCACTCCCTTCTATTGGCGTCCCTCTCTTCCTTTGGTTTCACAGGTTCTGTCCTTTCCTGGTTTAAATCATATCTGTCTCAAAGAACCTTTTCTGTCTCGTGGGCTGGCAAATCTTCTGAATCTTTTCTGCATGCCCATGGCATTCTACAAGGGTCTGTTCTGGGCCCTTTTCTGTTCTCCCTCTACACTTCCCCTCTTGCTGCGGGTATTTCCTCATTTGGTCTTTCATACTTCTTTTATGCTGCTGATACTCAACTTTTTCTCTTTTTCCTCTAACATTCACGACACCCTTGCTGCCTGTTTCTAAGCCATCAAATCTTGGATGTCTTCTCACCATCTCACACTTAATGCTGGGAAAACAGAGGTTTTCTTTTCCCTGCTAACACTCCTCTCTGTTCTCTTCCTTTGTCCTTTATTTCTTTTCCCCCATCCCAGCTTCCAATGTCTACTACGGCTCAAATTCTGGGGCCTTATCTTGACTCTACCTTATCCTTCTCTCACTACATTTCTCTAACCTTCTCTCACTACATTTCTCTAACATCACACACCTGCCGCTTCCATCTGCATAACATCCGTAAATCTCACCCATGTCTTACTTTTCAAGCTTCAAAACTGTTGACCTCTTCCTTGATTTTTTGCAGACTCTTCTTCTGCTCATTTGCTCTCTTTGGGCTCCCAATTTCCTATCTTGTCCCTCTAAAATCTGTATTTAACTCATCGTTCGTCATCTCTATGTTCTCTCTTTCCGAGATTTTATCTCAACCTCCCTTGCTACTCTTGGTTGGTTATCTTTTCACTCTCAACTCAAATTTAATTTATGTCTCATCTTCAAGTCCGTCTACAGACTTGCTCCTATCTTTCTGGTTTGCTATCCTTTTATACCCCTTCTCGTTCTCTTCGCTCTTCTCAATTTTTCCTGGTGGCACCTTGCCCCCCATGTGCTCAATCTCGCTTTTTTACTTTCGCTTTTAGCTCCTCTACATTTTAACGCCCTCCCCTACTTTATTCGTTCTATTTCTGCCTATCTTCTATTTCATAAGTCGTTGAAGTCTCATCTCAATTTCTCCAAAACGTTTGATTGATTGTTTTTTGTTTATCCTTATTCATTTTTATTGTACCGCTATCTGTTTCTCGGTACAGTGCCTTAGCTTAATGCGCTATATAAAATATAAATAAATACAAAAATACAATTACAAAGTAACATAGGATAAAGTACACTCGTGGAACCCAGCACTGTATGTTCAGACTCCTGGCCCGGCAGAAAGAAGGGCTTGGAAGTTGATCAATCACGTCTTCAATGAGAAACATGCATATGCATGCAATTGGGCTTTCCAGATTCTTTGGCAAAGGAATCTAGCCCAACCCCATACTAAGGACATGTATCCCATGTGAAGAAAGGAAGAGGGAGGAGTCAGCAGCCATTTAAGTAATGTAGACACTGACTGTACATTGTGAGAAAGGTAGACTTTGAATAAATTGTAGTCTCTGTGGTGTTTTATATTAAATACTGGGTGCTCAACTGATCAGAGGTTGTGGGATATCCGCAGTAGATATCAGGGAATTGTGGCTGTGAATAAACTCCAACTGGTATTTAACAAACTGCAGCTTGCGATCCGTTAATCTTTACAACAGGTTCCATATGAATTTGGTGTCAGTGGCCTTTCACCTAAATCAGAAACGTTTTTTTAAACATATACTACATCAATATTCCAACACAGTACATTTATTTTTGTAAAAGAGCCTTCTCATTCTCATGATGCTTCCGTAAAAATATATGTAGCTGCATTCTCACAGGAATGTAGGATTCCTTCTTTCCTTACGAACTATGAAATATGAAAACCTGCTGTTTTTGCTCAACATGATCCATTACATTTTCTGAAGGAGCCAAGAATGTATTGTCTTGCAGATTTGTTCTCAAATTGTTTTTAGAAAGGATACAGGCTGGCGATTTGGTACAGAACTTGAGCACTGTTCCTTAGTATTGCATGAAGTTTCAGAAAACAATCTAGAGCATCCTCCAGTCGACACAACTTCTTATAGGTCAAACCTAAAAAACAGACAATGTGCATTAATTCAAAGAGCATGTTAACATATTGCAATTAGGGACTCTTCCTTATGTTCAATGGCACCCATGTACGCATTTTCAAACGATATTTATTGATTTCAGAAACATAATTAACATATAACATTCATATTTCAATAACAAATGCTATAACTTTAAAAAGGAAGAGAAGCATGGAAACTTCAGCACCAATATATTTACTTTCTTGAATCTGCATTAGAGAAGTTTACGAAATATGGAATTAAATGCATTTCAGAGCCCCAAACTACCAAAACAAGCCATGAGACTGTCTACAACATCCCTCTATATCATGGCCAATAACCCCTAATGATGCTCACACAGAATGGTATGTCACAGACCTAGAATTTCAAATTCACACACTAGCCCTGAGCATGGTTTGTCAGGGAATAATGAAAGACCAAGTTAGACTAGGCCTAAAATGTTACCCTACTATCACAGTAAGAGGTGATTATTTGGAGGATGAACTCTTCAACTGCAAACTGAAACACAAACCATTTCGCCCATATCGATCCGAGCCACTTGTTTACGATAGATGACAATTCTTGTTCAGTAGTGACAGCAAAAAGGCATGGGCCATTGTTAGGCAGAATCCCGGGCAGTGCCCTTAGGGACTACTACACAAGATTAAGTCTACAGGTGGTAGTACAATTTCACCTTTGGTCCAAGCCTGTACTACACAGTTAGAGTGGTAGCAGTAGTGGAGCAGCCAGACTTATCTCAAGAGCAAATGAGCAGTAGTAGAGATTACACAAAGGATTACAATTACTGCGACTCAAGCAAACACTGACTCAAGGTTTCTGGTTAAAAAGTAAAAGTACATTTATTTTTAGACCATCTGTTCACAAAACACTTCACTTCTATTAATTAAAACCACACTTCAAAATACACTACACACAACCAATTTCCCTAGTGCTGAATAATTCACGGTAAGTACCTTTGGATTTGACAGACCGGTGTTGTGAAACAAAGACGTTACCGGGGGTTATCACGCGTTCACTTTTTGACAGTAATGACAGTTCGGTCTTACGAAAGAGAAGCATACCCGCGAACTGAAATGTTACCGTAGTCAAACACACTCAGCACATGAATTAACACAAGAGATTTGGAGATAAAAATCATAGGCAATACTTTTGTCAAGGCAGATAGAATAAAGAGACACTTTCTAAAACGTAGATGAAAGTCAATAGGCCTGCGCCAGTGTCAATGGGACAGGGGTCCTGTTGTCAAAGATCACAAGGTTAAAACAGTTCACGATTCGAGATTGCCAGGAGTACTTAGATATTGTCAAAAGGGAAGCAAAAGTTATAAGAGGGAAGGAAGATAAGAACAAGCCTTTGGTGAGGAGAAAAGGGTTCACCCTAGTTCCTCGAAGTCAGACACAGTACCTTATTCGTATGAAGAAGAGCTGGTGCCATGGCAGTTGTTCCTGGAAGTTCCTGCAGACTCGCGGTTCCTGAAGCTTCAGTCGCGGGGACAAGAAGGAGGACATCTGGAGCGATCTGCACTACTCAGGGATGAAGCCAGCAGCAGCAAAAGCAACAGTGAATAAAAGGTGTGCTCCTTTAAAACAGGAGAGGCTCTTCAGATGGCTATCCGGACCACTACAGCTGTGTGCAGAGATTTCGATCAAGAAGAGGATCCTCTGCCTGTGGAAGGTGAGCTGGTTGATCTCACCAGGCTCAAGGGAAGAAGACTCCAGACTGGATCTTCTCTTGTCGTAGAAGGGTAGATAGCTCAGGACTGCAGTAGGGCTTCACCGGGACTCCGGAGTTGCAGCAGCTGTCTTCTTCTCTGCTTCTCTTCGGTTCTTTGCAGTTCCAGTGGCGACTCTGACTTCCAGCTCAAGAGTCCTGCCTTTTATGCTCAAATCCCCCATTCACACAGCCTGGCTGTCAATCACTCAGCAGGGGGGTTGTCCGGCCCGGACAACCACCTCAGCCTATCAAGACAAAGTGTGACTTGGGTCTCCAAGGATAACCCTGTGAAGGGGGTGACTACACCCCTCCCTCACATTCAGCCCACCTAGACACCCAGGCGCCAAAGGAGGGCTTCTGGACAGAAGCCCGCCAAAGGTCGCCGAACAAAGGAGGCAAACATGGTTTGCCGCGCAAAGTAAAACACAAGAAGGACTTGAACAAAAAGAAATGGCAATAAAACCCAACCGGAGCCGAAATAAAAAGTATTTGGTCAAGCGGGTTTAAGTTTGAGGCTAATATAATAGCCTAAAACAGTACCACGTTTAAATAGTATAATCGCAGTAGAAAAGTTAGGGTAGATACCACTGCCACCAGCCAAGTCCTAGTGTTAAGAGAGAAAAATAAAGCGCAGAGAGGTATGGACAAAAAGGGATAGGAACTAACCCTTTCCAATACTCCATGTAAGATGGGGTGTACTGGGTCCGTAGTTTTTAAATGACTACATAAAGTAAATGGCAACTTTACCTGTTTCTGGGAGACAGTAGTCGGCCCCAGAAAAATGGAGTCAGATGGAAGTCTCAAAGACAACCCTGTGTCACTGCACGGAAGGTGCTATGTAACACACAAGAAAGTGGGGCTCATGGAGTGGTGTAGCTCCAGAGCCCAAGATCACACAAACAGTAGAAATACACATGGCAAAACACATGTAAGAGTGGGAAAAAGGGCTCACACTCTTACCAGGTGAAAAAATAAACCCCTGAAATCCAGCAAAGCTGCTGAGGGACTCACTAGGTGAGGGAAATTAGCCATAGATGGGAATTCTCCCTAACAGCCATGTGTATGGTGGCACAAAGGCAAACAGCTGTTCTGCAAATATGCATTGCTTAACTGCATTTCTGCACCAGGGCAAAATTGACCTGCACCACTACAACATTTTCTAATGAGGTATTTTTGTTAGATTTCTTATTTTTTGTGCCATTTGCAGCAGAAAATCTATAGGTTAACCTACATTCTGTAGGTGAAATAAAATTCAGCATCTTCAATCAAATGTCGCCTGAGGAGGTAAAGTATACTTCCCTAAAAAAGAAAAATGTTGTTGCCTTGCAAGGCTTTCCTTCCTAGTGTTTTGCTAAACTAACATAATATGCAGTTTAGCAAAGGGTGAGGAACCTTTTAGGGTGGGTATTCCTTAAGTTGGATCTCTGCGCCCTTTTAAATTGGTGTTTAGTTATTTCCTGATGTCCGGTCGCACGGAGAGGTAACCTCGGAGTGTCTGGTTCCTCAACTCCGTTGATTAGTAAGTGATTCCAAAATGGTTACTTTGACTTATTACCCATGTGCCCATATTCCTTTGAGAAAAAAGACAAGTAGCAGTTTCCTCAATTTTTCAATGTAAATAGATTTAATTTTTCTTTTCTTCAAATAAGAGTGCCCTCTGTGATTACACGTGTTTCGATGGATCCACCGTCTTTCTCAAATCAGGGCTAGTCATGTTACATATAAAATAACAATTTGTGACAACATAAAATGTTTGGAATTTTGTCATGCATTACAATAGTGAAACCCCATAAAGAAGAGAGATTGGCCATTTGGGGGGGGGAGGGTAGGAGTGTTAAGGGATGAAAAACACATCAACAAAGAAAAAAAAGAGAAAAACAATACATTAGTCTATACCAGTTTTCATACAAACATACTGTCCATATGTCACAGTTTCCATGGTTTTTATTTCATTACATTCGTTCTATAATCCTTTGAGAAAAAGGTCTGTATGGTATTTAGGCTTTAAAAGAAGTCAGCTTACCTAATTGTAGTTTTCCACAATTATACTTTGTGTCATGTGTGTCCAGTCATGGGTTAAATCCCAGCCTGTGTAAAAGAATTAATGAATGTGTGTCATTTCACTCGATTTTTCTGAGAGGTTATTTTTCTAAATTCTCTACGTTAAATTCTGGGTGCTTTTATACCTCTTGTTATACATAGTTGTGGACAGTTGCCTCTTATTGGGTTTTGCCGCATAGTTAACAAATTAGTTGATAACCGAAAAATGTGTCCATTGTTTACACGTTGTGATTAAAAGTCTTTAGATTTCTTTCTTCAAATTAACCCGCGCTCCTCACGTGATCACGCGTGTATCTAAGATTGAAGTATCCCCTCCGAGAGCCCCTCATGCTCGCTTACCTTCCTGAATCAAATCTCGTGCTAATCCGTCCTCTCGAGCTCTGCTCGTTCACTGAGCTTCCTCGTATAAACACTATGTCACCTAGCAACGTAGTCCTACTACTATTCCTATTGCCGGCGGCCATACTTTGGGCCTGTGTCACGTATCGCTAATGTCACTACGTTAATACATGGAACTTTGTAATGCCCTTTAATTAAGTGTATTTACTGATTAAAGCTCCTTCCCACGTTGTTACTATAGTAAATGATTGTTACAGAAATATAAATCAGTATATGACGTAGATTCACGTTGTGCGTTGTCCCAGTCTTTTTTCAGTTTTTATTCCTGTCTAGTTTTTGTGTAACATTATTGCTGCACAGAATTGTTTTAAATTCCTAGTGTTATGTTTTAATTCAGGGTATTTCTTGAACAAAATTATTTTAAAATCTTGCGGTGTGAGTTTTATTCTCTAGTGGTGTGCCGTTGCATTTAGGGCTTCCCTTACGCGCCTTGGTAGGGCAAATTGTACTATGGTGTCATTTTTACATTTTTTGTTTTTTGTTTTTGTCTTTTTGTAAAGCATATTTCATGGGCCCAATACCATACATAACCATTCCTCTGATTATTCCTTACAAGAAAGAGGCCATCTCATTGTCAGAATTTAGTCCCCTTTCTACTGTGCGAAATTTACAAATTAATTTCGCTTCTTCCTGTCTCAATTTCTTATCCTGGTCTCCGCCCCTTGGGCCTAATACCACTTTCTTGAGACCAACAAACCTCAGTCGTTTTTTGTCATTTAGCTGGTGGTTCATTTGCCAGTGTTGGCCTAATGGTAAATTTATGTCTTGGCTTCCAATGTTTGATAAATGTTCTTGTATTCTTGTTCTTAATTGGCGAATCGTGCTTCCTATATAGATCTCTTGGCATTGACAGATTATGGCATACACAACATATTTCGTTTTGCAGTTTATTTGATCCTCTATAATGTGACTTTTGCCATGTTTATCTTTAAAGGTCACAGTATTGTTGAGTGCATGTTTGCACATTGAGCATGTGCCACATTTTCGAAATCCTTTAGGTGGTGGTGGAAGCCATGTCGGCAAATTGTCATTTTTAAGTTCTGGAAGGAAAGACGGGCTTAGGATATTCTTGATTGTTTTCGCTCTTTTGAAGATTATGGAAGGACTGTCCTCAATGTACTTCTTCACATTGGGATCCAATTGTAATAAGTGCCAGTTTCTCTTCAATATTTTCCTTAGAACAATATTGTCTGTGCAATAGGTGGTGATGAAACTAATTTTGTCTTTTGCTATCGAGTTCAAGGGATTGGTGATTAGGGTACTTGCCCTGTTTAGTTTGGTTGCTTTCTCCTGCGCATGTGCTATGATTTTCTTCCCATATCCTCTTGCCTTGTACCTTTTCATTCATTGCACAAGTTTGTTCTTCAGAGCAGTTCCTCCTGGCTCTAATGAATTCACCCTTGGGTATATTCTTGATCACTGGGTTGTAATGACAGCTGGTGGCTGTTAAAGTAGAGTTTGCTTCTATACTTTTTCTGTAAGTTCTTGTGTTAAGAGTTTTTTATGATACATAGATATTGAGGTCTAAAAAATTGATCTCATTTGCACTTGAGTTACCAGTAAATTCTATCCCCATTGTGTTCTGATTGGCCCTCTTCCTTAATTCCTCAAGTCCTTCTTTATTGCCCTTCCAGATCAGAAGAACATCGTCTATGTATCGTATCCATAGTATCACATTCGGTTCATACGCCTCATCTGCATAGATATATTGATCTTCGCACATGGCCATTGTTAAGTCCGCTAGTGCCGGGGCATACTTGATCCCCATCGCTACCCCTCTTATCTGTTTGTAAAATTGTCCATTGAATATGAAGATATTGTTTTGTAATGTTAGGAGTAGCATTTCCTTGAGCATGCTCACTGATTGATAGTTCGATGCCGTTTCCTTAGAAAAAATATAGTCAATGGTTTCTGTAGCAGTATCATGTCTTATAGATGTATAAAGTGATTTCACATCCCAAGTGGATAGTAAATAGTCATCTTGCCATTCTAATATGCATTAGACTAAAATACAGTGATTTTATGTATATGACGAGTTTTAAAATAATTTTTGGTTTTGGGGAATTTTTGTGGCACAAACCATTGTTACAAAAAAGAGATGAAATGGGGGTTCGGAACTGAATATCTGGTTGGCTTAGCAACCAGCAATGCCATGGGATGAAATGGCCAATTACTAACATTTATTTTTCCAAATTCCTCTGCTGTACTACCCAATGAGGAGCTCCCTAGCAAGATGTGCTCCTATCAGCAGCTTTTTAAGGAGCAAGTCAGCCGGGCTTTCCATTTCCCAGCTGTGTAATGATTTGCCTTATTGGGCGATTTTGGTCTATTTTGGGTACACTTGGGCTTTTGCTGGGCTACTTTTGGCCACTCCCTCTGCCCCCACTGACCCAACACCCATTGCATACGCTGGTTGGGTTATGTTTGGGCTTTTTTAGGCTACACTTGACAAGTCCTCTCGAAGCTGCTTTGTTGTTCACGTTTCCTACCCCAACCAACGATCACCAGTCAGCCACCCCACACCCCACTCTATCCAACCCCACCAGCTCAGCCACCCCACACACATTCTCTCTACACCACCCACTCTGCCACATTCTCTCAACCCCCTCCCACATACCCACCCTTCCTCCACTCTATCTACCTCCACCCACTCTACCCCCACAAAGATGTGAAAGAGAAGGTTTCGCACCAACCACCGACTTTCCGAGTGGGGATGGATGGTAGAGGACATGAGAAATCTGCGGGAGAAGAATCCATAGAAAGAACATTACGGTAAGTAATTTCTCCTTGCTTTTCTCTCGCAGATTCCTCATCCGATAGACTACCAAAGCAGTAGATGAAGGAGGCGGGCAGAAAGTTATACTAAGAACTTTTGCAGCACTGCCCTGCCAAAACACGGATCAGCTGTACAAGCTGCATCCAGGCTATGGTGCTTAGCAAAAGTATGAAGGGATGACCATGTCGCAGCACAACAAATCTCCCTAACAGGGACTCCCCTCTGTAAAGCTGTTGACACCGAGACTCCCCTTTCGATTGGGCCCTGATGCCTGCTGATAATTCTTTCCCAGCGGACTGGTAGCATTCAGCTATGCAGAAAATTATCCATTGGGATAAAGACTGCTTGGTTATGGGCAGGCCCTTACGGGATAAGGAAAAGGCCACAAAGAGCTGGTCACAGTCCTTGCAATAAAATAACAAGGCCCATTTCGGGTCTAGGCGATTTAACCATTTCTCCTGCTTAGAAGGGTGCAGAGGAGGGTAGAAGACCGGAAGGTCGATGGATTGCGACAGGTGGAAATCTGAGACAACCTTGGGACGAAAGCCTGGCCTTACCCTGAGTGAGACTTTCTCCCTGAAAAAAGGGTGGCTTACAGCATAAGGTCTGAAGTTCACTCACCTGTCTAGTGGATGTAATACCAGATTAAGGTCCCAATCCGGGACAACAAAGGGAATTGGCAGAAACTTATTTCAGGAATAGTGCCATTACTGGGATCGTAAAAAAACAAACCTAAATCCGGGGATCTCTTAAACACAGACAAGGCCGCCAAATACCCTTTGACCATGGTGAACTGAAGGCCTGCTGAGACCAGTGACAGAAGGAAGTCCATCACTGTAGTGGTGGGACAAGAGATGGGGTCAATCTCGCGTTCCCTGCACCACACCTCAAATCTTCTCCATTTTGACGTGTACAAAGATTTTGTAGATGGTCTGCGTGCAGCCAACAACACCTCAAGTACTTCCTCAGAGAGGTCCCAATCATCATGTCTCATCATATCAAGAGCCACGCATGTAGGTTGAGGGATTCCGGGGTCGGGTGAAGTATTCTACCTTCCGACTGAGTTAGGAGATCAATTTCCAAGGCAACCGGTGAGGTGGACAGATCCAAGAGGTCAGAGTACCACGTTCTCTTCGCCCAGTCTGAGGCGATCAAGATCATGGTCACTCAAAACCTCTTACACCTCCAGAGAACCCATGGAATAACGGGAATCGGAGGGAATGCTTAATATAGAGGGGAAGGTCCAATCTGCCAGAAACGTCCCCCCAGTGCACTGTTCGCTGTGAATTACCTCGAGCAAAACTGTTTGCATTTCCTGTTGACTCTGTTGCAAACAGATCCACTGCTGGGGTACCCCAGAAAGAGAAGACCTCCTCTAGAGCTTCCTGGCATACTTCCCACGTGTGTGAGACTGTGCCCTGCCTGTTCAGAGCAACCACCAAGTTGTTCTCTGTGCCCGCCAAATGAACTGCCGAGAATGAGATCCGGTTTCTCCCGCAACCAGAACCAAAGCATCATCGCCGTGAACACCACCTTGTTTGTCCATCAGAACGAGGACATGTTTCTCCTGCAGAGACGGGGTAAATGCTTTCAGGGCAAGCCCGATTGCTCGGAACTCCAACCTCTTGATGTGCCACTTGGCTTCCATTGCTGACCAGAGGCCGCTCACCTGCAAATCCTCACAGTGTGCACTCCAACCCTTCAGAGATCCATCTGTGACCACTCGGGTCTGAGGTCAGGGAGGCCAGAAGGGTTCCCCCGCCAGAATGTTGCGTTCCGCCCACCAGGACATGTCGTTGACCACTGACACCCTGATGAGATCTGAGAGAGTGCTGAGGTACTGAGACCACCAACCCCTCAGGAGCCACTGCAGGGATCTCATGCGCAACCTGGCCTCTGGCACTAGAAAAATGCAGGAGGCCATGAGACCTAATAGGCAGAGGAAGGAAGCCGATGGTAGAGTGACATGGTTCCAGAACAAGTCGACCATTCGTATCAAGCTGACTACTCTCTCCTCGGGAGGGAAGGCCTTCCCGACCCAGGTATCTAGGACTGCTCCGAAGAAGTGAAGCCTCTGGACTGGTGTCATTTGCCAATCGTCCAGATATGGAAATACATGGACCTCGGATTTCCAGAGGTACCGCCATGAGCTTGGTGAAGACCCTTGGGGCCAAGGTTAGACCAACGGGAAGCACCTTGAATTGATGGTGCATATCTCCTGTATATCCCCTATGGTGAACCTTAGGAACTTCCTGCGCTTTCGAATGGATTGGCACAGGGAAATAAGTGTCCTGTAGGTCTATTGACACCAGCCAGTCCTGTAGTTCGAGAGCGTGGAGAATCTCTCTCCACATCACCATTCTGAATTTGTCCTTCCTCAAGAACTTGTTCAAGGCCCTGAGGTCCAGAATGGACGGAGACATCCTCCCTTTTTGGGTACCAGGAAATACCAGGAATACCAACCCAATCCTGTCTGCTCAGGAGGTAACTCTTCCACAGCACCCTCTAACAGGGCTCTCAGTTCTTCCTGGAGCTCCTGTCCCGGTTGGATTGGGTGTGGGGAGTCGAGGGGCCTGTCCGGTGGTTTTCACGCAAATAGCAGACAATAACCCTACTGAATGAGCTGAAGAGTCCAGGCATAGGAAGTTATACCCTGCCACTGGAGCAAATGCTTTGTCAACCGTCCTCCAACCGGTGCGCTATGAGAGGGGAAAATCAAAGCGGCTTCGGAGGCTGGGTCGCCCCCACTGCTGACGCTGCCTGTTGACCTCTAGAAGCCCCTCTGCCCCTTCCGGAGCACGAGAAATGCTTCTGCCCTTGCCTGGCCGGTGGGAGCTGCGCTCTCCTGCCATAAGGAGCATACCGCCTGTAGTCCCGTGCCCTAGAGGCGAAGCTGAAGGTATGTTTGGCTGGCTCTGCAGCTAGCCCTAAGGAATTAGCAGCGATTTTGGATTCCTTACATTTTTCTAAGGAATCGTCAGCTTTCTGGCTGAAAAGAAGATCACCCTTGAAGGGCATGTCCAGAAGTTTAACTTGGACATTAGGAGAGAAAGCACATGTTTTTATATAGGCCTGCCTTCTTAGCGTTACTGATGCCATAGATCGGTCAACCCAGTCGGCGATGTCCAGGCCCATTTGCAGCGACTGTCTGGCAACCTCTTTCCCACCCTCCACTAGCTGTAGGAAGCCCTCGCGCAGTTCTCCTTCTGGGACATACTGCAGAGCATTTTCAACTGCTGTCCATAGACCAAAGGAGTATTTGGCAAAACTACTTGCCACATTTGTAGCCTTATGGGCCATACTACCCAAGGTAAATGCTTTCTTTGCTAAGGCATCAACCTTTTTAGCTTCCTTGTCGGGAGGCAGGGTGGAAGTGGAAGATGCAGGTCTAGATGAGACAGTGGCAGCCTGCATAACCAGCCCCTCCGGGGAAGGGTGAGAGGAGAGGAATGATGAGTCTCCTCTAGCTGGCCGATATTTCCTGGAAATGGTAGAGCTGACGGGAAGAATCGAACAAGGGTGCTGCCACATAATTGTTAATGGATCAGCAATGGCAGGGTTTAAAGGCATATTGCGCTCTGTGGTGAGGCCTTCATCTACAATATCTGTAAGGTCATAACCTTGTATCGGCGCCCTAGGGTATCAATAACCCTTTCTACCAAAGCCCTGAATTTTGACATATTATGGACAGAAGGCTGGGATTGCTGGAATTCGAGATCTGGAGAGGTGTCCAGACCGTTGGTGTCATGGAGGCCTTGAACCAGATGCAAAAGCTGATTTTTGTGAACAAAATAATCGACCCCTCCTGTATCCAAGTAAATGTGGTCGACATCCCCATGATCACTTGCGTCATTACCGCCGAAGATACCTGCTGGGGTATCAAAAATTTCGGACCGGGGTTGTGGAGTGAAGGTTTTCTCGACAACTGTCGAAGGCAAGGGTTCGTCTCTCAGCACCGATATGGTGGATGTCGTCGTCAATCGGGATCGAGGTGCCGTAGTGTCGACATCCTTGGATGCACAGGGTTGATCCAGCTTCCATTGAACCTCTTTTGGAGTCGAAAGATTTATTGGTGCCGACATTGTCGGTACCGGGGCACTAGAGGGGTCGGACATACCGCGCGCCGCTCTTGGCTCCAAAGCTGCTGCTTCGGGGTGTGGGGGGGGGGGAATTGGGTGGAGGGGGAGGGCTAGCCGAGCCGAGTGCAGCATACTTTTTAAACATGAGGAGTTTAAATATTCCCACTCTTGGCGGGTGGTAAGACCCGCCAACAGCTTACCTTTATACGTCGATGAATTGGAATCCCGACGGTGGCGGTGAGGCCTTTTCTTCTTTCGGGACAAGGAAGAATGGCTCCTCGAGTGGGACCGTTTCTTCTTCCACCTATGTCCTTTTTCGGGGGTGTGCCCTTCGGATTCGACCTTCGACCGTCGTAGCTGCACGATTGCGCTGAGATTTGAGCTGCATTTTCGCACACAATGTATAACTGTCAGTCCCGTGATCCCTGTGGAGGCACCAGAAACACAACGTGTGCAGGTCAGTGATATGGACATCTTGGTGCCACAGTCAGTACACCGCTTGAAACCCGATACCTGAGCGACCGACATCTCGCGTCGAGGAACTGAAAAGCAAAAATGTTTTCTGACAAAAATGTCGAGAGAGTCGAAGACTCACCTGTGGTCCCAAGCAGCATAGCATAGCCGACGGCCAGATGCCGCGCTGGACGGATTCACGGTCGGGGTCCACTACGCCCCGTCAAAAATTATCTGAAGCAGCAGAGCTAGAGGGGATATCTATCAGATAAAGAATCTGCGGTAGCAAAGCAATCCATTGAAATGTGAGGTGCATCAAAACTTTGAAGCAGACACCATGTGCGATCGCAAACTAAGCCCATAGTCTGCAAATGTTGCAGTAAAAAAATATAAAAAAACACATTACACTTGTCTTAGAAATTAAACAACATCTGGACAGGTGAGGGGGTGAGGATGGGGTGGAATATGTCCAGAAAAGGCCCTAAATCAGGTTTTTATTTCTTCTCTGAAGGCCACAAACATCTCAGTTGTTCAGGGACATTGCTGTGATGTTTGTAAACTTGACAAATGTTCGAGGGCATTCATGCGTATTGTAAGGTGGCAGAAGGAAGGCTCAGACACAGTGGTGACATTCATTTGGTTAGACATTTTATTTAAATGATAAAAGGTTGGGAAACAGCCTCTTTGGCCCTAGCACTAAGAGGGGGTTCCATGCCTCAAAACAGCCTCTCTGGGGAGGCCGCTAGGGGGCACAGACCAAGGTGGCCGCGTAGAGATGTTGCTCCACCACATACCATTGCAACAGTGATTGTGGCTTCTCCCTCAGCGACGGTGGAACCAGTTCGTAGCGTCCCAGGACCCCCCAGACACAGAAGGGGCCTGCGGCTGCTGTTTATCCTCGGCTCAGATGGGACCTGAGGAGAGAGAGACACAGCGGTGGCTCAGCACAGCATGTGAGGAAAGCAGGACAGGGCCCCACAAGCAAGTCACAGAGGATTCCAGAGCCCCCCCAGTGAAGAGGGGGGGGGGCACAACTGCGGCAGAGGACTGGTGCCGCATATCAGAACAGGCTCAACCCTGCCGGTGACTCTGTGCTGCCCCTCGGTGACGCTGCGGAGGCGGAGGTGCGGCCCTGACGGAGACACATTCATTGAGGACGGTGACCGACCATCTGGAGCACCCCCGGTGTGCGCAGGGAGGCACACTCTTGCAGTAGAGGAGCAGAGAAAACTGCGGGAGCGGGTCTATCCCTGCACGCGGTTTTGTGGCGCCCTGCTGTGCCAGCCCCGCAGTGGAGGCGTGGGCACCTGGAAATAAAGAGACGCGCTGAGACTGGGCCCGGCCCCCACCATATGGCCCGTGGAATCCAGAGGAGCAGAGGGAGGAGTGCGGTGGTGAACCTAACCTGAAGCACCATCAGGTGAGAGAGGTAAGTGGAAATCCAGGCAGCAGGACAGGAAGTTTAACACATGGCGGCCTGCTCCTCACGCCACGCTGTGTCAGTCAGTCAGAGGTCCCGTGTGACAAAGAGGGCTGCAGAGGGGAGCCCCAGGCGGGGGCCAAGGGAAATAGGACCCCGGAACAGCCACAGCTCAGGCCTGGGCGGTGAAATCCTTCAGTGATAATATACGTGAAGCAGTTGAGGAGGACTGGGTCTCGTACGTTTGCATTGCATGTACTATTGAGCACAAGGCTCCACTCTTCTTAGGGCTTGGACTGCCTCTTAGGTGTACTATCAATGTCGAACAGGGCTAAAAGACTATCTGCACTGACTGTTTCCTTCCCATCTAGGTTGTTTACATATTTTGTGCATTTACGCCTTTAGACCCCAATGGTCTTGTATATATATTGTATTGCTTGTGATGTGTTGGTTTACTTGGTGTTACTGTGATTCTTTTTCTATGGTCTATGTTACAAAGGCCTTGTAATAAATGTGTCATATTTTTGATATAACACCTGTCTGGAGTGCTTTGTAAGTGTCCTTGCTCTGTGTGCTCATTGAGGTCCTTCAGTCACCCTCACCCCTCCTGAAACTTAGTCTTGACCGCCTGCCATAGCTACCTGATTGGTCTGGCTTGTCCAGAGGTTACCCTGTTCCAACAAACTAGGTTGGCCTTCTGAAGCTCTGCCCCTCCAGGTCAGAGTTCAGAAATCCATCTTAACAGGGACTCTGAATGTCAAGGGCCTTAACTCACCAACCAAACGCTCACTGTTGGGTAGGGAGATGCAAAATCGTGACCTCAATACACTACTAGTGCAAGAGACAAGGTTGGTTCAGGGGGAGCAAAGACGCATCCCAGGAGCTTATGTTGGGCAGGACTTGGGGGAGTGCATCCATAGAGATGGACTGGTTACAATTCCATAATGCTTCTGGGCAAGGTAGAGGGGGGCAGATGGATCACGAAGGGAGAACCGGCCTGGCCCGGTCAGACAATAGACAATAGGGGCGCACCAAGGAGCATGGCATGATGGGACTTGAGCTCTTTGAGACCACTCAGACACCAACTGGTTTGTGGGTGTACAGTCTTCAAATCTAAATGCTAAACAAAGAGTTTATTTGGAGGGAAAGGGGGCATGGGGGAGGTGGGTGCAATACGTTGGGGACAAGTTATGACATTAGGAATTCTTGTAGAGGGTCCATCCCTTGTGTTGGATTGTGTTGTTCAATGCTTGGCTGTGTTCAAAATCAATACAATTCAATTTACAAAAAAAAAACACAGCCTTTCTGGCCCTAGCACTAAGAGGGGGATCCATGCCTCAAACCAATCTAGTGAATACATCAGAATGTTAACTGAAACGTCAGTCATGGTCGTGTCCCAGACCCTCTTACACTTATATGGGTGCGGGTCCCAGACCCGCAATCTCTTCTTGGGGTCCCAGCCACTCTCATTCCAGCTCTCTGACCCTAAAACTAATAATAGAAAACTAAAGTGCAGGGATATGCTCTTCTCATAAAGTGATGATTAAAGTTCCTCAACAGAAAGTTCCAGCTAGTCATCGTTATAGAAAATGGACAAAGCAAAAGTTCTCTTTCAACAAAGTAGTGTTCCAATGTCCAAGGGATAACCCCTTTCCACTGGATTGCCTCTGGTTCCACTTTAAGAAGCTACTTGTCTGTTTGCTTCTTTCAATCTGTCCTTTAGTTTCCAGCACAATACATGGCAGGAGTTGTCTTTAGTCAGGGAAAGTCTCTGTCTCTTCCTGGCTGTTCTATTGTATCTCAAAAGTTCACAACAAAAGACCTCAAAGTTCCTGTCAATCCCTTGCTCTGATTCACAACCACCAGATAGGACTGGTTCACTCTCCTGCCAAACACTATCCTGGAAATTACTTCTGACAGTCTCTAAGTAGTTCTTCCTTTTATCTTTGTGGGTCCCAGACCCCGTATTGTTTCAAATATAGTTCGTCTTTTCTGTAGCTCTCATATGGGTGCGAGTACCAGACTTGCAATGCAATGTGATGGTAGCTTGGTTTACTATCCTGCCAAGCCTCTGGCCCTCTCTGTACTTTCTCTTCAACTCTTAGGGTCACAGACACTCTTATTCTTTTATATTCAATTGGGTGTGGGTCCAAGACTCGCACAGTGGTTTCACTGCAGTGGTTCGCTCTCCTGCCAAACCCCTGGCTCTCTCTTTTCATTCTCTTCAGCCGTTTGGGTCCCAGACCCTATTATTCATGAATATTTAATTGGGTGCAGGTCCCAGCACCATACAGTGGCTTCACCATAGCTTGGTTCACTCTCCTGCCAAGCAATCACTTCCCTTCATTCTGTTTCGTTTCCAGGGTCCCATACCCTCTTAATCTCTTATTAGCGTAATCGTGCAGGTTTCAGTCTCGCACAATCCTCACAGGGTCCCCAACGCTTCTACTCCATACTTGACACTCAAGCTTTCTGGGACCTCCAGCCCCGCACAGACTGCGTGCGTACCTGGTTTCTTCGTGTGTGGTTTCCGAGCAGCAGACTGCTTCTGCGGCTCCGGCAGTGTTCCATGACTTGCTGTCATTCTTCGTGGCTCTGCCAGCTTCGGGATCCATCCTGAAGCTTCTTTCCTCATGGTAGCTTTGCTTGAGTCCCGGGAATGTCCAGAGGTTGTTTGGATAGGTGGCCATATCGGCCTTGCATCCTAGAGTGTACGCTGCCTGTCTCTGCGCTTGGTGTCTGGCTGTCCTTCCCTGGGTCTGCTGAGGTAGACTTCACAGCTGCGACCAGTTCGCTCTCTGTGTCTCAGGTGAGGCATTTTTGAACTTCTGCACTTCCATGTCATATTCGTTAGAGCAAATGGGCTCTCATGGAAGATTAGACAGCTCAGTATGGATCGACTGAGTAATCCTCATACTCCTGGTGCTCTTGATCCCAGGACTGGTATTGGGATAGTTATGTTAAGTTATCAATTGTTGTAAAAAGCACAGTGCAACTTACGCCAGAAGGCAACTTGGCACCAAACGCTTCCAGAACGGAACGCAGCATCTAGATAGAAAGGTCAAAACAACAGGGTTTTTAAAGAGTGACAGAACTGGAGATGATCAGCAGTGGAGTGCAGAACAATCAGAAGGGCGTTTGAAAGTCTGGACGCCGCCACAGAGAAAGCCGGGCCACCAATCCCGACATAACAAAATCTAGGGACAGAGAGAAGGAAACTAACTGACCCTAGAGCATAGAAGCAGACAGGGCATTTAGGGGTGGAATTGAGCTGAAGATATTTGAACCTACACCATGAAATGCCCTTTGGAGCAAGCGCAGGGATTTAAAATGCAGGAAGTTTCAGTAGTCGATACGACTAAGCATTAGGGCTGCAACTACAGGGGCACGAAGATACTGGGGGAGAAACCATAGGATCTTTCGCAAGATCTTCTACTGAAAGTGTCCTGACTGGCAGACTGTGCTAATCTGAGCTGCCATAGAAAGTGACGCAGAGAGTTTAACACCCAGGTTTTTTACAATAGGAGCTGGAACAGGGAGAGGGCCGATAGAAGGCGGGTAGAAAGAATAGGTTCAGAGAGAAGATGATGAGACAGAGCCACCACCATACCTCAGACTTTTCCCCCATTTAGTGTGAGCCAAATGTCGCTAATCCAGCCCCCCACGGCACGCAAACAGTCCTTTAACTGAGACGCATTGGAGGGATGAGCCAGATCAAGATGAACCATCATCTGGGTATCAACAGCGTAAGAGTAACAGTGACATCTGTGGGACAAGATGAGCACAACAAGGGGCTGAATGTAGATGTTAAAGAGAGTTGGGGAAAGGGCAGAACATTATGGGACACTACACAGCAGAGAGGAGGTCCGGAGCAGAATGGGGGAAGAGAAAGACTGAGTGATCGCAAAGAAAAGAGCGAAACCATGATAGAACATAACAGAAATTCCAGCCGCAGAAAAACGGCTGAGCAGGATGGAGTGATCGATGGTATCAAATGCAGCTGACAGAACTAAAAGAATCAGTGCTGTCACTCCACCCTAATCAGAAATGCATGCCAGACCGTCCAACACTGACACAAGCACAGTTCCGGTACCCCGCCTTGGTCGGAAGCCCGATTGGAATATGTCAAACAAACAGGAATCTTCACAGAACCTATCTAACAGCAGGGCAATCAGACACTCTAAAAGTTTCATTAAAAAAGGGAGTAAGTTGGAGCCCCCTGACCATATCTTGGATTGGTAGAATCAACATACTGAAAATGGTCCTCCTACCAAAGATGCTATATGTATTCATGGCACTCCCCATAAAAATCCCCATGCAATTATTTTGCGCACTCCGGAAGATCATGAGGGCCTTCATCTGGAGCCACAAATAACCGAGGATCTCAGCCAAAATAATGGAGTCGCCCAGGAACAAAGGCGGCATGGAAGAGCCTATTATCACGCTGCATTAAATCAGAATCATCAGCGACTGATTTAGGGAGGACCACAGGAAAAAATGGAGGGAGATGGGCAGTGCAGTAGTGGGGGGGTGGAGGGAGCTGCAAATAGAGGAGGTCCTATGGGTGCCCAGGGATGACAGGCCCCGCAAAATGTTCTGCAGCGAAATGGAATCCCAGGTGGGGAACTCCTGGGATGCGGTGGTGAAAAATCTAAGACAAAAACCTTCCTCTCTCCCCTTACACTGATGTTTGTGAACCCACAATTCACGCCAGGTTTGACTGGAAGGGGTTTGGCAAATGGCAGGATGGGGGCTGCCAAACAATATGGGACTTGTTCGAAGGAGGGGAGATGAAATCCTTCCCCCAGTGCAAACTCGACTTTGCGGTGGGGGAAAAGGAGAGATTGCACTATGCCCAGATGAGACATTGGCTCCAGGACCCTAAAGTGAAAGAAGCGGCAACAAGTGTCCTGACCCCATTCGAGAAATTTGTTACCACCAACACAGGAGACAAACACATAGTGGGGGCAATATACAGCCTAATTAAAGAAGGGGAAAAAGCAGGTAAAAGGCGTTTTATGACAAATTGGGGAAAAGAAACGGACCAACCAATAAACGAGGAACAGTGGGTAGGACTATAGTGAACTATTCCCAAAGTAGCACAGTCTCTACAGATTCAGGAAATCTGGCTCAAGATGATGTACCAATGGCACCTTACCCCCACGAGCCTGTCAACAATTTTCTGAACCACATCTAGAGTCTGCTGGAGGGAATGCGGGGAGGAGGGAACTGGAGTCACATCTGGTGGCAATGCCCGAAAGTTAAACCATTCTGGCCAATGGCCCAGAGGGCAGCAAATGAAATACTGGGGGTGGAAGAAAAGGGCAACCTGGGTCTGTTCATTCTGGATTTGGGGGGAGAACTGGAGAGCCTACCCTCAAGAGTAAATCGCAAGGTCTACGCGATAATGACCATGGCCGGAGCCCTGCTAGTAGCCTGCAAGTGGAAATCAAAAGATGTACCCACAGAACACAAGTGGGTGGCACAGATATGGGAATTTGTAGCTATGGAGTGGGTACCCTACTCCCTGCGGGAAGACCACCAGAGATTTCTCATGGACTGGGACCTAGTGATGAAATTCCTTATGAAGGACTCCAGACAGGCATGGTGCCCAAGAAGGATGAAACTAGTGGGAATAATCTGAGGCACCACCCGAACGGGCTTTAGAGAAGTCAACAAACCCATGAAGGGAGAAGCAGGTGGGGCGGGCGAAGGGTGGGGGGAAGACGTCAGCCCCAGAACTTTTGAGAATCAAAGAGGGGGTCCCACTCACAGGATATTGGAGGAAAAGGGAAGTGCAATACCCAGCAGAAGAGAAAATTGACCTACTAAGACCTGAGAAGGGGAGGGGTGAGTTGGGTGGAAGGGGGGAATGTTTTGTTGTTGTAGTGTTGTAACAAAAATGTCAATAAAATAAATATGGAAATAAAAGGGGGTAAGGATATCAGGCGAAAATTCCCCAGAAAAGAGGGGTCAAAGGACGTCTTCTTGAGCAAGGGGGTGACCAGGGCATGTTTGAGCTCAGGAGGAATCTCACCCAAGGAGCAAGAATGATTAATGGTGGAAACAAGATCCGTGGCAATCATGGGCATAATCTCTTTGCCAATATTTAAAGAAATAGCATCAGCAGAGGACGCAGATTTAATTTCAGTTGCTGAGAGAATGTCAACTGGGGAGAAAGATAGAAAAAAACTCCCAAGAAGGAGCAAAATCAGTCAAGGGCGGAGAGGACAATACAGGATCGATAGTTGGTAGGTGAGACACATTCTCTAGTATGAGGAGGATGTTTCATTTTCTTGTACTTTACTCTGGTCTATCCTACTGGATGTACTAGATGTACTAGCTTCATATTAATGAATCTTAGAGCTCTCTAATAATAGGGAGGAAGAAGAATTTGGACTTTGCCAAGAGGAGTGGTGTGGAAGAGAAAGGCAATACAGGGTTCTCTGGGAAAGGTGGTCCCTAATCCCATAAGGTGCTTCCCCTCCCATATGATCCACCCCCTGTGCATCACCCCCAGGGGGACTAGTGCACTGTTGAAGCACCACACTGGCTCCATGGGAAAGGTTTCCCCCTAGGGGCGAAGGGGCGTCTTCCTCCGATTTGTCACAATATATATATTTCCTAAAAAAATGTTGTTAAAGGGACATTATGGTTAAAATGTTTACTGTCATTGAACAAAAACAACCACACCGGATATGTGATGTCATCTTTGATGTCCTCGGTGTTAGTATTAATGGTGCATGGCAGTGGTGCGAATTATGGGTGCATAGCATACCATAACTGGTAAATTTCTTTGGTTTTTCGATTCTACCGTGCAACCATAACGTCCCTTTTACAACGTTTTTTCAATTAATTTCATAGGTTATTAGTGCTACTTAAACATAACGTCCCTTTAACAATATGTTTTTATTAGTGCAACATAACCCTAACATCCCAAGTTTTATTGGTTTTCAACAAACAACCAAAACCAAATTTGCAGTACATATAATATAATTTCCAATTTATATCCCTCGCACAATGTTTACTGCTTCCCCGATACCCTCCCACCCAAACAAGCCTACTCTACGCATTCTATTTCTTCGTCTTGCAACTGGGGTCCTTCTCCCATGTTTCGTGCTGGGTCCCGATCGCTTGGCCAGTCTTGCGTGGGCCCAAATAGTGTGGCTAGTAGATGTTTCCAAGCTGTCAAGGTTTCAAATTCCTCCTCCCCCTGCATTGCTAGCTTCCTGCCATAGTGCAGTTTCAGCTTCTGCCCATTTCTGTAAGTCTTTCCACCACACTTCTATTCTCGGGCTGTGGCATGCTTTCCATCCCATAGCGACTCTTCGCAAGTATATATGCCAGATCTTTTAATTTGCTAACATGCTTACGTTTACGTGGTCTGGGGAACCCTCCTATCAGGCATGCCGACGCTGTGTCTATCATTATCTTAATCCCTTTATCTTCCAGCCTATGCGCTACTTCTCCCCAGAATCTCTCAATTACTGGACACGCCCAAAACATGTGCCCATTCCGGCGTTCTCCTCGTCACAATTGGGGCATGATTGTCTTCCTACAGTTCTAAATTTGGCTATCCTCTGGGGTGTCATGTAGGTACTATGGGTTACATATAATTGTATCTGTTGCAACCTTGCATTCCTTGACACTTTTTTGTGGTACCCTTGGGCCCTTTCCCACATCCCATCAGTCATAGGGGCGCCCACTTCTTCCTCCCAGTCCCGCCGCAGTTTTACCAGTTCATTCCCCACTTTGGACATCACCATCTCGTATATTCTAGATATCTCATGCCCTCCTTCTGCTATGTCATATATTGTGTCCAATGTGGCGTCCGGCTGATCTTCTAGTACTATTTCAGACCATGTCTCTTTGATCCGCCGCACAACCCCCTGGTACGTGAGATTGTGTCCCGTGTGTAACCCCGTTTCCTCCGCCAGCCTCTCAAATTCTTTAATCCTCCCCTCTTGCCACATATCTCCCATAGTTGCTATTCCCACTGGTTCCCAATGTTTCCTGATCATCATCATATGCTAATACCGGCATCGTTTACCGCTCTGGTGTATTCCGACCCGCAAACCCGGTATTAGCTGCACCCTAAATAACGACGCCGCTAATAGCGGCATAGGCGCCTACACGCGCCCCTTCGGGGAGCAAATACCGGCATGCCGGTAATAGGGGGAAATCCCAACCCACGCGGACATGCAAATACCGGCATCGCAAAGCTGGTAATCACGGGCTGCACGATGCCGGCCAAACAGGCATCGCGGACCACCCGCAAACAGCAATCAGGATACAAGGCAACTGCCACAGGTGCACACAATCCCCACAGGTGGAGTCAATGGAGGCTGGCCCAGTATAAAATGAGCACACCCACACACCACACCCCTTCCAACACCAAAATGCTACCACTAGCTGTTGCAATCATGGCACTGGAGGACATGCCCATACTGCTACAACTACAGCAACAGCAACAACAACTACAGCTGCAACAACAGGCAATACAGAGGAGACGCAGGAGGAGAAGGAGGGTGAGACAGGCCCAGCAATTACCACCAGCGCAGGCAGCAGTGCCTCGTAGGCAACCACCAATCCCTCGCACCAGACCCAGCCCTTTTAACCTAACCCCTGAGCAGATCCACACCCTGTACTGGTTGGACAGCTCAATTATGGAACTCATTGCCTAATACTCTACGCGAGGCACAGCCCTTCCCTAAATTCAGAAATAACTACATCAATCTGCTAAGGACTGCCAATGAATAGCCTACTGGCACCCACTTATCCTCACCCCACCCTAGAACATACATTTCATCATGATCTTATGGTCCCACCCACTTTGCCCACCTGACCGTTGAGCTTTCGCCCACACAGTACCTGTACATAGACTGTCTTGATCATATTTTGTATTTATTCTGCATGTAAACCGCAATTGCTGCTTTACCGTGATATTTTGCATTCTATATATGTATTTTGTATTTGTACAGTGTATGTATCCCATGAACCCACCTTGCAACCTAAGCTTCGCATTTTCTGTACTGCTGCGCCCGGTTACCTTCGGGTCTGGTGCGCATTATAAGTGAATAAAACAAACAAACAAACAAACATAGTGGACATGATACAAAATGACATTGCCAGCCTCATTGAAATACGCACTGCCATCCCCCCGCTACTAAAGGTGGTGTCTGTGCTACACTTCCTGGCCACAGGCACCTACCAACACACAGCGGGCCAGCTGCATGGCATTTCACAGCCACTATTTTCACGCATGTTGAACCAAGTGCTGGATGCCCTCCTGAAGCATGCAAGCAGCCACATATCCCTACCACGGTCTGCACAGGAGATAGCCGACACCAAAGTAGGCTTCCATGCACTTGGAGGCATGCCCAATTGTGTCGGTGCACTCGACTGCACCCATGTGGAATTGGTAGTCCCCCATCCCATAGAGGCGGTGTACCGCAATCGCAAGCAATACCACTCCATCAATGTGCAAATGGTATGCGACTCCAGCAGGATCATCACACATTGCTGTGCCCGATTTCCCGGATCAACACATGATGCCATGGTACTGCGTAACTCCACGCTACCCCGTCACATGGAGCGACATGCTGGGGCACGTGCCTGGCTGCTTGGTGAGTTGCACAACTGTCCCATGGCAGTGCTTTGGGGTACTGATGTGTGGGGATGCATAAGGGGGTGGAGAATACTGCACCTGGGTGGGAAAGGGGGGGCATACTGCATCTGGGTGGGAAAGGGGGGGGGGATACTGCACCTGGGTGGCAATAGCCGGTGATTGGAGAATGCATGCAGAGCTAAAGACTCCTGATCTGAAACAGTCAAACGGTACATGACACATCACTGGGCCACATATCACAAATAATGCATATTGATGACAACAAGTAAGAGGCACAACCAGGCCACCATGGTGATGGCAAGCAATGCATGAATGAACAAAATGGCAACTGTGGCAATGTGATCAGTATGACCATGCATAGTAAAGAATGAACAGCATGAATTGGAGGCTAAACATTGTTGCACTACCACAGCCCATCTGCCTCAGCATGCATGATTACACCCTGCATCATCTATTGAACGCCATCCAGACTACCACACCTCATGACAGTATAGATTGCATCTCGGTAACATTTTTGCATGCGTACAGGGACATGTGCTTGCCTACACCAAATAGCTGCCGCTATGACTGTGCTCCCTGAAGGCGGCAGTTCAGAGTGACACACACCTTTGTATCTGCTTGCAGGTGATGGAGGCTATCCCTTGAGGCCGTGGCTACTCACCCCTGTGCGGAACCCGCAGAACAGCCATGAGGAGGAGTACAATCGTGTGCACACCCGTACCCGTGTTGTGATTGAGCAGACCTTTGGCCTGTTGAAGGCGTGGTTCCGCTGCCTCAGTAGGTCTGGTGGGGCACTCCTATATAGGCCTGAGAAGGTGGCAAAGATCACCATGGCCTGTGTCATGCTGCACAACATGTGCATCCGGAGAAATGTACCACTGCCACCTGACATTGACATGCATGGCCCGGGTGAGGATGATGAGGATGGAGACGGAGGTGAAGTAGCCCCCATGCCAGTACTTGATGCACGGGATGGCCATGCTGTACGCCAAGCACAAATTCACAAATACTTCTGAAACACAGGGACTATGAAAGACATGTGTCAGTCAGACACTGGGCCAATGTGGACATGCACACAGGGAATGTTGGGAGTTGGGCACTGAACACTAACACATTAAATGGATGCACACGAAAATAACAATGTCCAGCCATGGATTTTTCTAATCACAACGTGAGTATTATTTACAACAGCAAAAATGTGCCCACTCCCCCCTCCCAGACCCCCCAACAAACTCCCAGACCCCCCAACAAACTCGCAGACCCCCCCAACAAACACCAACACCCCCAATAGACTCAACAAGATGCATCCCTTCACCCCCAACCTTGTGTTCCACTACCATTGTCTCCCCACACTACTTCCAGGACTACTTCTTGTCCAGAGGCGGCATTGCACTCCTACGTGTGTGGCGCACTGGGCTGGTGGGGACAGATGAAGCTGGTGTGGAGGTAGTAGGTGAGTCGCTGGCAGGTTCCACACCTCCTGCAAGCTGTGGCCGCTGCATATGAAGCAGCATTGAAGTCAGCACCTGTGTCACCTCCCCCATGCAGTCCCTCATTAGCAGAGCCGATGCATTGACAGCGGCTGTGTTGGCTTCGATGGCCGCTGTGGTCCCTGCAATTGCTGTGGCAATAGCCCGCCTGGTTTCCTCCGAGTCCGCTATGTACTGGCGGAGTAGGTCTAACATGGCCTCCTGTTGGGCCTCCACCATCGACAATCATGTCTCCAGGGTTCTGGAGGGGGCTGGAGTGGTGGGTTGTGCAGTCACGTGGATGGCATTTTCAGGACTGTACTCCTCAGAGGTGGCTAGGTCACAGTCACGGAGGCAGGGATCAGCTTCACTGCAGGTGGGTGACTGCAGGTGTTGGGGCGAAGGGGTGGGCACGGGGCTCGGGGTGGCCGGGCATGTCACCTCGGTGTCTCCCTCAGGCTCCACACTGGCATCAAGTTCTTCCCTAGTGGAGGTGGGTGCTTCCAGGGAATCCCCTTGGACAGGTGTGGGTGTGGCCTGCTTGCCTCCAGCGGAGGTGGTGGTGGTGGTTGCCCTCTTCTTAGGGTGTGAGGTGGAGGCCCCGCGGTTGTCTCCTGGGTTGCTTCTTCCTCATCGGTGCCTGGGGGGTAGAAGAGATGCAGGGCATCAGTGATGGTGTGACATGGCAGAGGCATAAGATGGTGCTGTTCATTATTCATTTGATCATGCATTCATGTCTTACAGGTGTGTCACGCAGGGTATTCAGAGGGGACATGTTAGCATTCACTGCATGGCAGGTGGCATGCCATTGATTTTGGGTTTGTGTGATGTATCACATGGGCAAGGTCCAGGTGTGTTGGCTGTGTGTTGGTTATGGGATTGGCACTCTGCATGCATTTCAGTGTGGCAGCGTTTGGCCCGCCATCTGGACTTGGATATGGTCATGTGGGTGTTGGGACATGCATTGCCTTGCCTAGACTCTCTGCCACTCCCCTTGTGCTACGTCATGGTCTCCCCTACAGGGATCTGCAGGGTCACTCACCTCCTTCTGCGGTTGATGCCGCACCCGTCTACATCTCGCATAATCCCTCGATGGACTCAGGACTAATGAATCTGGTAGCCGTCTCCTCCCATGGCCGCCCTCCGATTGCTGGCCATGATATTGCGTACCCTCAACCAGAGGTCATCCCACCGCTTCCTGCAGTCCCTCACACTGCGCGGGGGGGATACCTACGGCTGATACCTTACGGGCTACCCCCTGCCAGATTTGCCTCTTTTGTTGCTGCACCTCCCGCTTCTTGTCGTGGGATTGTATTGTGTCTGCATGTGCAGCTAGAGTGTCCGCTAACATGGTGAGCTCTGGGTCTGAGTAACGCTGTTTCCGCAGCCGGGGGGTGGTCTTCCTGGTGGCCTTTGACATTCTCTATGGATTTCCACTGTGCTCTGCGAGTATCGACTGGTAGTTAGGGAGGATGGCAATGGATTGTGTTTTTAAAGATGGCCGCCGGCCCATTTCCAGTTCCTGCGCGATGACGTCATTTCCGGGTCCGGTTTTGCGAACTCGGTATTAGCATAGTGGTATTATCGGGCCGGTATTTAGGGGTTGCTCCTAGGCGGTGCCGGTATCGGCGGGTCCCGCGATGCCGCTATTGGGGGGTTGGAGGGCCTTGGGTACGCGCATGCTCACGCACTCATAATCACCCACTATTAGCGGGTTCATACGAGCACGGACCCGCTCTTACCGGCATGCCGGTAATGGACCCATTTTTACCGGCCTACTCGTAATGAGGCCCTATGTCTTCCAGTGTTTCATTTATTTCCCTACAATTGCTTCCCTCTTTATCTCCATACAGGGTTTGGTAATAATCTACAAACTCACGATTAACGCCTTCTTGGGTGTCCACTATATCCCTGTCTTCTTTCCTTATTGTTCTGATTGTGAGTCTGGGGGTCTCGCTCTAATACAGCCATGCCAGGGTTCTTCCTGGTTTATCACCTCCAGCATGCTGTCTCTCTATATACTTTTTATAGTTTAGATTACACAATCTCTCCCAGCATCCTAGACATTTTTGTTGCAGCCTGAATATCTTTTCATTCTCTTCCTTGGTGGTACCTTCCCTACTTAACGCTGACTCTAATTCCTGTTCTGCTTCCTGTAGGTCAATTAATATCCCTCCTTGCAGTCCCTTGGACTTAGCTATGGCTATCTATCCCCTGTACCACTACTTTAAAGGCTTCCCATAGTGTACCAGCTGCCTCGACACTACCAGTGTTGATTTCGAAGTAACTTATTATTTCGTCTCTCAAATCCTCCCTAAAAATTGTATCTTTCAACGCCTCAGCTCTGAGGCGCCAAGTTGGTATCTTTGCTCTTGGGGGGTCGATATTGCCATTCCAGAACCAGCGGTGAGTGGTCCGATAGGACCCTCGCTTTGTATTATGTTTTTGCTATCTCCGCCACCAGCTCTTGTGTGACAAACATATAATCCAGCCTAGTATGCAGTTTTGTGGGGCCGAGTAATGTGAGTATTGTCTTTCCTGCAGGTAGCGCTCCCTCCATACATCCTCGAGCCCGAAGTCCGTCAGTAGTAACTGCAGCGCTCTAGCCGCAGGAGTGGGTCTATCTATTTTGCTATCTGATCTGTCAATCCTCGGATTCATCGCACAATTGAAATCTCCTCCCCATATCACTGCCCCCCAAGCACCCGCCAAGTTTGCTGTACAGGGCCCTAAAGTATGCCGCCGTGCCTTGGTTCGGGGCATATGTATTAATAATGCTTACTTCTTTGTTTTCCACCAGCCCCCTTATCATAACCATCCTCCCGTCTGCTTCCACCATGGATTGTAGTAGCTGGAACTGGACATGTGGTGCAACCCAGGTAATCACTAATCTAGCATAAGACTAATATGCAGCGCCTTCAACAGTCCCTTTCTATTTTTTACTGATCACCTCTAACCTTTCTTGCGTGAGGTGAGTCTCTTGTACCAAGGCTATGTCTATTTTTTGTCTGCGCAAATACATCATAACCTTATTCCTCTTCAGGTAGCTATTGAGCCCTCTGACATTCCACGTAATAACCTTTAGGTCCCCCATTATCTAGCAGTATCCCGCTCCCCCTCTTGCAAGCACAGTCTTTTTTCAGAGTTTTCTTCTCCACGTGTAGGCCCGTTCCCCAACTTAAAGTTCCCCTAACTATAACCTCTTCAACTCTCCCAGCCTCCCTCCCCCCTCCGACCCCAACTCCAACAAACCCAACTGATGCCCAGCTCCATCCCTGGATCTCAGGCTAACCCGCATCTTGCTCTTTTCTCGGCTACCACCGATACTAGGTGCACCGCGGGGGTTATCGCCCTACTGGCGATCCAACTACTCTAACTAATGGGGGTAGGTCATGCTTCGATCGTGATGCTCCCAGTAAACAATATCTTGCCGTGTTTTAGGCACATTTAGTTATCAGTTCTAACAACTATATTCCAGTCCAGACAAGTCCATATGTTAAGACATTAGTCCCTAGCGCCTACTCATACTTGGCAGGCCCACATTGCTACATTATATTCCTGCTATCCTCCCCCTTAAATCAAGAGTTACTGGTATCACGCTGGTTCACTTATCTTGATCTCCTCGCTCCGCTCCAATTTCGACATCCGGGCAGCCCTGGGTATTCAGCCAGTTCGTTGCCTCTTCTGGGTCATTGAAGAAGTATGCTTTGCCTTTGTGAAAAGTCTTTAGCGTCGCTGAGTATAGCAGCATGTATTTAAATCCTGCCGCCCTTAGTCGCCTCTTCACTGCCACATAGCTGAAATGTTGCCTCTGCACCAACATAGTGTAGTCAGGATACACTGTGACAGGCGCTGTCGCACAGGTTATTGTTCTGCCCTTTCGAAAAAATTCCAGGATCTTTTCCCTGTCTCTGTAATTTTAAATCTTGGCGATGATCGCTCATAGAGGGGCTCCCGGTTTCGGTCTCCTTGTCAGGGCCCTGTGTGCACGTTCGATCTCAAACCCTTGTGAGAGTTTGACAGCCCCAATTTCTTGTATCAGCATGTTTTCAACATAGGCAGTGGGGTGTGGTCCTTCCTCACCTTCTGGCAGTCCTACTACGCGGATGTTATTGTGTCTCGCCCGCCCTTCTGCCTCTTCTGCTCGGTCATCCAAGTTACGTACTTGTTGTTTCAGTATGTGAACCTCCTCGGCATTGGTGGCGCTGACTTCTGTGTTGCCCTTCACCAAAATCTCGAGAGTGCCTGTGCGCTCCGCCAGCTTCCTAACATCTTGTCGCAGAAGTTTAACATCCACACCCAGCGCATCAATTTTAAATTCTAATGCCGCTTTGAGCTTGGCTATCATGGTCCACAAAGTTTTCATGTCCGTGATAGCCTGCAGGATCAGCTGGTCTCCTCGTGGCGGGGCCGGCACATCCTGCGAGCCGGTTTTCGCTTGTGCTGTCGTAGCCGGGGGTTGTGGGGGTTTCGTGAAGATATCCATTGTTGGTTGCTTAACTTTTGATTTGCCGCTCTTTTGTGCCATAGTCTTTGTTGTCTGCCTACTGGCTGTTGGCGCTAGGTCTTATATCCGTATTGCGCTACTGTTTTTGGTGGGCCGTGGGCCCTTTGTGTCCGTGCTTCTGGTAGGGAATCTTCTGGCCTCCTTTTTCTAGGGGGAGGAGGGTTCCTCCGTGTATGTGAAAGTGCCGCCTTATTTCCGCTAGACCTCTGCCCCCAACTGCTTTTTGCAAGGTCCCTCAGTGATTCTCCAGTGATTTTTGTTGACTTTGCGCGGCTTATTGCTTCTTCCTGGATGTGGACCCAGGGCTAGTCCGTTAGCCGTGGTGCGGCTCATTGGCCTTCACAGGGTACTCTTTGTTGCTCTTAAGGGCCACACTCACTAAATGACAATCCGCGGTGCAGCGGGTGCCGCTTATCTTTATGGTGTTTCGGGTCGGTCGTCCGTTCACATTTACTTGTTGGGTGTGAGCCTCCGCAGTGCATTTGTTGTGTGTTTATTTCCTGAGGGGCGTAGGGGGCACCCACCACTGCTGTGTTTGTGGTCCGGTTCCTTTGTCTGTTTGCAGGTCTCTTATGGCCCATGTAACCGCCCCATCCGGCAGCACGCTATGCTGTATGGCGCTCTTGCGCGTGGGCTGCCACCATGCCGCTATGTGCTCTCTGAGATCCGTAGTGCACAGATAGCGGTACAATCTCTGTTCCTTAAGTACAGGTCACGGAGCTATTAGCTGCCCCCTTGCAAGTGGGCCATCCTCTGTGAGATGTTGTAGGCCTAATGTACTCCCGGGTGGTGGGCTTTCGCATAGGCTCCTTCTGGCATTCGCGTCCACAGTTGCTAGCCGTCTTTCATCTCCCGTAGGGGTGTGTGCGATGGCTCTCTAGTTGTGCTCAAATACAGCTGCACTACGCCAGTGTAGTGCAAGGGTCAGCACCTGGCACCCATTAGCGATGCCAGTGTGACTCCTTAGTCCATTGTAATGCCAAAGGGTCAGCCCATCTACCCCGGCTTCACAGCACTCATGACCTAATATTCAGTGTTATGATGGCTCATAGGGTACAATTGAAACCTTCCCTGGGCCTTGGCTATGTAATTACTTCACTTTAGGCCAGCCAGCGCACCGAACCATTTTCAGGCAAATCTTACTTTTTTAAAAAAAAAAAATTATTTCACTGCCCAGTACACTTTAGTCTGTCTTGGTGCCCCATGCATTCAATCCCCTGCCCCTTCACAGCCTCTTGTTCGTTCCGCTGCCCGTGTTGATTCCCGCTGTATCGCATGTAAGCAGCACTCGCCGCCTGATTGCTTGATTCCAACGCCGCTGTGATTTCCGGGCGGTGGTGATGCCGATGAGCCAGTCCCTCCGCCTCCGGATGCCTGCCACATTGTAGCACGGCGCGGTCCGAGTCTTTAAGCCCATCCACCGTTTTCAGCCTGAAGTGCTGCAAGGGCTTCCCTGCATGTACGCTCCTGCGCACCGTGTTGTATTCGCGCTGTCCGTGCGGCTCATGAACTCCAGGCAATGTTCATAAATTAGTTTGGGACCCTCTGCCGAGGCCGTTCTCCTTCCCGGACACCACCGGCCCCGCTGGTCGCAGGGCTACTGACTGGCATCCGATCCTGCCATGCCCGTCTTCATCCCTTTGTTCCCTGGATGGCGGCCATTTTTCCTCCCCCAATCCTCCGAGCCTCGGAATCTTCTGCAGCCCCTGTCTCCCCAGTTCCTCAGCAACCCATCTGCACCGTGCACCGGAGCATGCCCTGCAGTGTTACGCTCCCAATCTTCTGTTTATGGCACCTTATGCCTCGATTTCAACACGGTGCCGCTGGATAATTGCAAGATCCTCGGGAGCCCTGGTGAAGCACGTCCTATTACATGGCTACCCCCCAACCATAACATCCCTTTAACACAGTTATTTCACTGAATTTGAATGGTTTTAATAAGTGAAAATGTTTCATGATGTTACAGCTGTAAGGAAAGCCTGGTATCAATGTAAGACAGACACAAGTGATCACAGTTTAAGGGTGTTTATTAAACTGTAAAAGTGGGTGAGATAAACGCCTAATCTAAACCTAAATCTAAGATGGGAGCAAGCTACAACCATCAAATAATAATACTGTCCAAGTGGAGTCTAGTCAAATAAAAAGGGCCTATACTAAAAAACCTATTGCCAATCCTTATCACTATGCTACAAAAATAGTGTGGCATAATGTTCATAAGAAAAAAAAAAGTGTTCACAAAATGATAGGTCAGGATGTTATGGGCGGGCTCTCCCTTCCCCACATTTCTAGCATCGGACAGGGCAGGACTCTCGAGCACAGCACACTCCAGGGCTTCTCCAGCACGAGGTTACTGTTCCTTTTCTAAAAACTAGGACCTTCTGTCTGCAAGTCTCTTTCATGCAAAGTCTCTTGCTTCAGAGGGCCTGATATGTTATTTAACAACAAAACAAAAGTTCCTTCTGCTGATCTTCCCATCGGGTGATTACTCTTCACCCTTGGATCCCCAGCAGCCGGGCTCCGATCCTTCTCTCAACGTTAGTTAGCCTCCCTCAGTCGGGCTCAGACCAACCACTCACTGTGGACATCCGTCAGTCGGGTTCACACCTGTCATCACAATGTTCACGAGTATTACTGCTCACCCTAATTCGCTGGTATCCCTCAGTCGGGTTAACATTTGCCTGCACAACATACCAAAAACCTTCGACTGTACAAGGGGTTTGGCTTGACCCTCGTATGGCCACTGTGACACCTTACGCCAGGCTCCCCTTAGGCCTCTTGGTACTTGTAGTTTCTACAACAACCAAAGACTTTCGACTGTGCACGGGATTCAACATAACACGCTGCAGGACCACTTCGATTTTCTAGTTCAATACATTCTCCTTATTCAGGAGCGAGGCACCAGTCCGAGTCCTTAGAATGAGCGCCCAAGTTGCGCCGGACCACTCTAACTATGATACCAATTTGGCTTACAAAGGACCTTTGTCCATTAGTCTCTTTCTTCATATAATGTTGCTCTTCGCTACCTTGAGCGGAACACAGTCCGATCTATTGTCAGCTCTTTCCGACTCACCAGCTGTGCCGAACTCTGTTGGCGTCTCTTGCCTTTGGAGTCAAGGACGGTACCATGATGGCAACCTCTTCTCCCTGCCCTGGCTATCAGTGCGGGAGGGTCCCATGTATTCCTGACATCCTTTGCACCATTCATCAGCTGCAATTCCCGGTCTTACGTTTCCCTTCTCAGAGGCTCCGTGGGTATGGACTGAAAAGGGGAATGGCAATTCCCTCCTCGTCGTCCTTTCAGGTCTCGCCGCCTTTCTCCTCCATTTGAACTGCCGTCCTGAAATAGCTGCTTCTTCATGCATTTGGCCTTGCTCAGAGTGTACTTTTATGCTCCGCCTTTTATCCCTATGGGGAAAGGGAAGTCATGTGTGTGTAATTATCAGCATTTGCCTGACTCTGCCTGACCCTTGTGCTGGAACATGTCAGGTATTCGGCTCTGGTGTTAGTGCGTTGTATTTCATGGTAATCGGTCTGTGAGAAAGTGTGCGTGTCAAGAAAGGCGGCTGGGGGTTGTTGAGCTTCTAGATATCCTACAGGGTAGGATGGGGAAAAGGTGTCATAAGGAAGGGGGTACCGCGTCTCACCAGTCGGTGTCCCACTTCCACTCCCCGAAGACCCCTCACCAAGTTGATCCTCCCACACTGGTCCACCCACAGGAACTGGATCCAATAGCGATGGCTGTGTCCTGGCCACCTGGGTGACAGATCACCGGGGACTAGCGAGTGAGACACCTTCAGGATTCTAACACAGCACTGTAGTTATTAATAATTCCTTTTAACATATATGAAAGGACTATAAACCTCCTTTAACAAAAAATGTTTGCAGCGCATAGTGATGTGTGTAATTTTCAGCAGAGCATGTTGAGGATGGAAGTCATGGTTGAATTGCACAGGGTTTGAGGCTCGACCATGGCGCCTTCCCCACCAAACCACCCCCATTATCCACTACAGCTAGTCTGCATCCTGGTCCAGTGTCAACTAAACCCTATTAATGTGACCAATTGCCAGTGTTCATGGCCAGTGCCCCTAATGCATGGGGCATGGGCTTCAGTCATGCCGCAGGCCTCAATAGGCCAAATCATAGTAGACATTTGTCCTTGCCAGTGGCCAGCCACACTGGCCAGGAACCAAAGTTATATCTGTATTTTTTGTACCTACATTTTGACACTTTGGAAAAAAATAAAACACAGGATATATTTGCAAAAGCATTATTTCAGGTCCTTGTTGATGCTCCTTGTTCACATGTGCGGCAAATCTGTCAATTTATTTGAGACGAAACATTGTTAAAAAGACGCAGTGCAAAACCAAAAAACAAAGAAATGTGCCAGTGATGGTAAGATATGCAGTTATATAGAAGTAGAAAAAAGTGGAAGACTCCTGTCTGAGCTGACTGTTTCTGATTCACACTCTTTATATCATCTACTGAAAAGTAGCTACACATATGCAGCAACTTGGCTCCTTAAGTGCACTTCTACTTATGCACTATTGCAAAAGCAGTATTCCTCTATAAAGTAACCATATAAATTGCTAATAATATTTCATAGATCATTTCTTTCAGGGAAGTGTCTTTGTAAACACAATCAAATAATTTATTGCACAATCCCTTAGTTTAGCGTATAATTTTTGAGATTATATCATATTTCAAATTGGAACAAAAATACAAAGAAACAAACATCTTCACCTCTTTTCAAAAATGGTAATATGATCTGAGGAAGTGATCTTCCTTAGATACCTCAATCCAAAGAAAATGTCAATTTTCGTGGTAATCCCAATTCTATTTAAAATCTTGTGAAACTAATTATTGTAGTCATATTCAAAATCAATGAACTCAACCCTGTGTGTACTGTCTCTAATTTCACTAATGAGGTTATGCATGGATTCATGACCTCTGGTGAGCTTCATCAGGGCAATGGCTATGTTGTTAGTTTCCTAATTTGCACAATAAGCGCCATCTTTCTTTCCAACACCCTGACTGACTCTCATGACCACCTTTACCCCTCTGTTGCTTTTACCCCGCCTCATAGGTCTTCTCAGCCTTGTATGTCATTGACTCTTCGGTCCACTTGTCGAGACAGGTTGAGCGGAGTTGGCATAAATCTGGAGCAGAAATTGGCTTGTCCTCTCTACTCTCCACTCTACCTATGACTCCATGCTCTTCTCCATCCAGCAACACTATTGCCACTCTCTTTTCACCTAACTTGCCTGTCATCCTCATTGCCTCTTCAAGAATATAAACTGCATTCTTTCCCCTGCTCCTACTGATCCCACATCACCGTCTCCCCTGTCCGCATCAGACTTTGCCAACTACTTGCTTCTATAATCTCCCTACTCTTGTCTTCTATTCCCCCTACTTCCTATCCTCCCTCCTTTCTCTCAAGCTGATTCTCCCTACTCAGTGATGACTACATTCCACCAATGTGGATATTTCCTCTACCCTTGCTAGGGTTCATCCCACCTCCTCCCCTGATGATCCTCTTCCTTCCCCACCTTATACTGCCAGTTTATTCAACACTTCCTCCATGTCTCACTGCCCCCATCAACACTTCTCTCTCCTCTTCTATCGTTCCCTCCCAATTCAGGCACACCTCAATCCTTCCTATATTGAAAAAGCCTACACTCGACCCCTTCTTATTTAAGCCCCACCTCTTCTCCCTTTTCTCTCAAAGCTCCTAGAGCTTACTGTTTATTCCCAGGTTTTCTCTTTTATTAACCTGCACTCTCTTACCTCCCTTCCAGTCTGGCTTCAGGCAACAACACTCCACTGAAACTGGTCCCTTGTCTGCCACCAACTCACTTCTCGCTACTCTAAACTTTCCTCTCTTCTTGTTCTTCTAGATCTCTCTCTGCTTGCTAAACTTGGCTTTCTTGACTCTGTCCACAACTGGTTTCATTCATACCTCTCAGGATGCACCTTCTCTATTTCCTGGGCTGGTCTCTCTTCCGCCATTTTGCCCCTCTCACACGGAGTCCCCCAAGGCTCAGTCCTTGGCCCTCTTCTTTTTTCTCTTTACACTTCTCCTCTAGGCTCTACCATCTCTTCCTTTGGCTTTTCCTATCGCCTCTACGCAGATGACTCAAATATTGTGTGCCTCTATTCACTCTTCTGTGTCTGCCTGTCTTCTTGCTATTCAGTCATGAATGTCCTTTCGCTCCCTCCACCTTAATCCCTCAAAAATGGAAGTTCTTTTCTTCGCTGCTCCTACCATTCCCCTCTGACTCCCCCTACGCTCAGTTTCCTTTCACCCCTCTACACTTTCAATCTCTTCATCGGCCCGTATTCCTGATATCATTCTAGATTCTTTGCTTTCCTTCTCTGCTCATATCTCTTATTTCCTGTTCCTGCTGCTATCAGCTGTTTAATATCCGAAAAGCTTGTTAGTTCCTTACTTTCTCCTCTTCAACAGCTATCATTTCAACAAACAGAATGAGCACAGTTCTACGCGGTCACCTCCACCTTCCACTATCACAAACATTCCGAATAATTTCAAGTTACTTCTTTCCACCCCCACAGTGGTTCCAGTGTGAATGAACAGTTAATTACCTACTCAACGTTTCATTTTCTAAAGAGTGAAACGATGTAGGACGAATGCCTCCTCACAGGCTAAAACTGAAAGTAGGTGCTGTAATTATGATACTACGCAATTATATGCCATCACAGGGACTCTGCACTGGAACAAGGTTGACAATTACGCATCTACAAAGACACATCAGAGGCCCGTGTAATCAATGGATTGAACTTCGATACTCTTCTAATACCGTGCATACCTCTCATTCCATCTGATACAAATATGCCTTTCAAATTCAAAAGAAGACAGTTTCCTATACGCTTAGCTTTTTCAACGTTTAGCCTTTCCACTGACTATTAATAAGTCGCAGGGACCTACGCCTCTTTCCTGGAAGCGATCGTGGTAATTCCGATACTTAAGAAGGGGGACAGAAGTGATCCTATGAATTACCGACCAATATTGACCTTTAAGATATGCTAGAACCGCGTATGCTACACTGGGAGCAGCTAGTTTAGTGAATATTTTTTAGTAGAAACTGGATGTTTGTATTTTTGTTTATGTAAAGTGTGACTATTATAACTGAAATGGTACTAACTTTGTAATTGTATAAGTTGTCTATATTTTGATGAATCCTACAGAATCCTCACAAATTCCTTACCTATAGTCTCGTATCAGGTGGCTAAGGAAAGGCAGACGTTTCTTGATCCTGACCCTGTGGGCGGTGTCAGCCAGGAGGATCAACTGGGAGACGACTTCGGGGGATGAGGCACGGTATTTATCTTCATCAAAGAAGGTAATATCATTCATGCCAACCCATGTAATGGCATATTGTCAATGAGTCATTATTCCCTAAAGTCAATTTTCATAATATGAATGAAGACAATCAAAATCGGTTATGTGTTAGGAATGAGAAAAGCTCTTGTGAAATTTCTAACAATCTCAGAAATAGGAAACCTTATGACTCCCAGGCAAATCGTGCTAGGAACTCTTTAAAAGCTGCCTATTTAAATTCTGAAAAATCTTATTCCCCTATTAAATCAAATATATCTTTGAATCCTTATAATACTCCTTTAATGAAGATCTATAAGGAGAGAGAAGGAGAAATGACTTACCGTAATGTTCTTTATATCAATTCTTATCCTGCAGAATCCTCATCTGATAAATATCCTCATGCAGCTCTGTTGCTTTGGAAAAAGTTCGACAGGGGGCATAGTGGACCTTGACTCGGCTGTCGATCCGTCTTGCTCGGTGCTCGATCGTGACATCAGGTGTTGTATATATACCACGTCACTATGCCCCACACCTCAGTTTCCCCCCTTTTTCCCAGAGCGCGACCGCTGCATAGGAAAACAGTGAGAGAGAACAAATGGGCTAACTAGCCCATAAGAGGTTAACAGAACAATAACTTTCCAAGGGAAGAAAAAACCTTGCGGAAAAAAAACACCACAATCTTTAGCTACAGAAAAAAATGTGTTCTTTTTTTTTTATTTGGAGAGAAAAAACATGCGGCGTGATAGACAGAAAATGGTCATCCTAGGACCATTACCAGGTGTCAACCCACTAAAAAGAGATGCGTACCAACCGCCAAACTTTCTGAGCGGGGATGGATGGGTGGGAGATGAGGAATCTGTGATAGAAGAATCCATAGAAAGAACATTACAGTAATTAATTTCTCCTTCAATGGATTGCCTTTGTCCAACAGATTCCACAACTGATAGACTCCTCAAGCAGTTAGGCAAATGAGGTGGGCAGAAAGCTATAGTAACAGATTTTGCAGCACCGCCCAGCCAGAATGCGCATCAGCCCCACGGGCAACATCTAGACTGTACTGTGAATCGAGGACCATACTGCCGCATGACAGAAAGCTCCCTGCCTGCAGACTGATAGCACTCCGCTATGCACAAAATGATCTACTGGGATATGGTTTGTTTTGTTGCTGCAAGATCTTTACGGGCAAGATAAGAGGCCACGAAGAGTTGGTTAGATCTTCGGAATGCTGGCGTTCTTGCGTCATAGAAACTCAGGGTCCTTTTGGGATCTAGTCGATAGAAACGCTCCTCTTCATCAGAAGGGTGCAGAGTTGTGTAGAAGTGGCAGGTCTATGTCCTGGGATAGATGATACTATAACACCACCTTCGGTAGAAATCTCGGCTTTACTTTAAGTGAGACCTTCTTCCGTAAGAACCACACAAAGGGCAGTTTGCAACAAAGGGCATGGAACTCACTAACCCGCCTATCAGATGTTATTGCCACTAAGAAAGCAGTCTTCAGAGAGAGCAGCCACAACGTACAGGTATGCATGGGTTCAAAGGGAGCCTCCATTAAGAAAGTTAGAACCAGATTAAGATCCCAATCTGGGACAACAAAGGGAGTTGGCGGAAACTTGGTTACAATGCCCTTCAGGAATTGAGCCATCACTGGGATAGTAAAATATGAACCTTGATCTGGGGGCCTCTTAAACACAGACAAGGCCGCCAAATATCCTTTGACTGTGATGACCTGAAGGCCTGCTGAGGTCAGTTACAGAAGGAACTCCATCCCTGAAGTGGTGGGCAAGAGATAGGGTCAATCTTGCGTTCCCTGCACCATGCCTCAAATCTCCTCCACCTGCATGCATACAGAGATTGTAGATGGTCTTCGTGCAGCCAGCAACACCTCAAGCATCTCCTCAGAGAGGCCCCACGCATGTAGGTTGAGGGACTCCGGGTTCGGGTGAAGCACCAGACATTCCAACTCGGTTAGGAGATCCAGGTGCTGAGGAAACTTGTCATGGCCACAGGCCCCAGAACACAAAAACCACAGCATCTAATAATGGGGGCAATGGGTCACTTGCCTCACTTATGTCTCTTTGGGACCCATAAACACAGGGGCCCTGGCTGGACTCTTTGGCACCAGGCTCATATAGAGATGTGAGCAGGAACACTTTGTGTGCTTTTACTTCATTTCAGTGCAGGAGTGCTTTTATTTTACAAGAACTTTCCAGGAGCTGAAAGCCTTTATTCCAGAGAACATTCTCATGTGCTGACTCATCGGGTGTGGCTCCCTAGGCCTGGTCTTCATGTGCTGACTCATCAGGTGTGGCAGGGTGTGGCAGGCAGGCTGAAGCTTGTGGGTGTGGCTTCAGAAGCTCAGCTATATAAACTGCTCCATCCTTAAGGCTGGTGCTTTGAGTTACTGTGCCCTTGCGTGCAACGTGACGCTCAACGCCGCTTGGACCAGTTTACTTACCTTTGAAACCAGGCGTTCTCCTGCATACTCACCTCCAGGAAACTGGTGCTTCATCGCTTCATCTGCAGACTCATCTCCTGACATCCAGTGATCTTGATCCCGATGCCGCAGCACCGCGATCCGCCTCCACGAATTTGGACCCTGTGAAGAAGAAGAAAGACAAGGTTAGAACATCCATCCTAGGGCCGTGCCGCATTTGAACCCTGCGCACCCCCTATTTAACAACTTACCAGCTACTGTACCGCTGCAGCTTCATTCCTCGTTCCCTCCGGCTGCTGCCTCGAGCTCTGCAGCTTCTGCCGGCAGGGCAACATCACCTGCAAGGGAAGAAAGCAAAAGAGCAAACATCAAGAGCGGAACGGACAGCAATACAAGACAACAAACTTTACAATACAACAAAAACAGACAAAGAAAGACAAAGGCAAACAGGAACACTTACCTGAAGTATAGTGGCTTAGTCGCAGCAGGACTGGACTAACACGTGCAAGGGACCAGTGAAGGAACTCAGTCCACATCATACAAGCGCCTCTGCCAGAAGCAGCAGGACGGAGTGCTCGCCAAAACTAATCAACAGGTGAGCTTTCCAGGGACAGCGCATCCCACGGGTACCACGGTTTGGGAGAAGGGGTCTGGAAGGGGATCAGGCACACAAGCTAGCATACTCACGCCCCCTATTCTCCGCGCAGGAGCAGTTCCGAGCAGCATCATCTATTACCACCAGTCACCACATAAGCGCAGAGGGTGAAGTCAGACCCGAGCGACCTCAACCCCAGGAGGGCTGCAACCGTGCCCAAATGCCTCCACAGAGACCAGGTGAGCGTAACAAAACCTGATATATAGGCAGATGATCAGATCCAGAAGGTCCCAGACCCACATCCTTTTCAACCAGTCTGGGGCGATCAAGTTCATGGTTACTTGGACCCTCTTGAGAACCCAAAGAATAACAGGAATTGGAGGGAAGGGGAAGTGGAGAGGGAAGGTCAAAAACTACCAGAAACACGTCCCTTAGCTTGCCGTTCGCTGGGAATTCCCCTCAATCAAAATGGTCTGAACTTCATGTTGGACTCTGTGGCAAACAGGTTCACTGATGGGGTATCCCAGCGAGAGAAGACCTCCTCTAGGACTTCCTGGCACATGTCCCACTCATGTGAGACCATGCTCTGCCTGCTCAGAGCATCCACCAAATTGTTCTCTGTCCGCACCAGATGAACTACAGAGACCGAGATCTGTTTTTCAATAGCCAGAATAACAGCTGCAAAGCCTCTCTGCAGATGGCGAGGGAGCGCACACCAACCTTACTTGTTCAGGTAGTGCATGGCCACCGTATTGTCAGTCAGAATCAGGACATGCTTCCCCTTCAGAGACGGCGCAAACGCTCTCAGGGCTAACCTGATGGCTCGTATCTCCAGCCTATTGATGTGCCACCTGGCTTCCATTACTGACCAAAGGTCATTCACCTGCAAATCCTTCAGAGACGCATCCGTGACCACTCAGGCCTGAGGCCACGGAGGACAGAAGGGCTCCACCGCCATGAGATTGTTGCTGCTGGCCCACCAACCAAGGTCGTCGACCACTGCCCTGGATACCTCGAGGGAGTGTGAGAGGGTTCTCGTAGGAGCTATTGAAGAGTTCTCATGCGCAGCCTGGCCACTGGCACTAGAAAGATACAAGAGTCCATGAGGACTTAGAGGCGGTTTAAGGAAGCTGCTGGTAAGGCTGCGTGGTTCCAGAACTGGTTCACCATTGCGCAATGCTGTTGACTCTCTCCTCGCGGGGTAGGGGGGAGCCCTTCCCCACCCGAGTGTCTAGGACTGCTCTGATGAACTAGAGACTCTGGTATCACGTGGGACTTCAAGTTCAGGCAGAAGCACAGCCTGTGGAGTACTGAGCAGGTGTCCTCTAGGTGTGACAAAACCTGCTCCACCGACTTGGAATTAAGCGTCCTGTGATCTATTGACACCAGCCATTCCTGTAGTTCGAAAGAGTGGAGAATTTCTCTCCACGTCACTATCCTGAATTTGTCTTTCCTCAGGAACTTGTTTAAGGTCCTGAGGTCCAGATTGGGAGAGAGACCTCCTCCCTTCTTGGTTACCAGGAAATACCTGGAATACCAACACAATCCTCTCTGCTCGGGTGGTACTTCTTCCGCAGCACCCTTCAACAACAGGGCTCGCAGTTCTTCTTGGAGCTCCTGTCTCGGTTGGAACGGAGGTGGTGGGGGTCTTTCTGGTGTTTTTTTTAAAGAAGGGCAGACAATAACCCCACCTAAAGAGCTGTAAAGCCCAGGCATCAGAAGTAATTTCCTGCCACTGAGGCCAGTGCACTGTCAACCGCTCGCCAACCGGTAAATTGTGGAATTGGAAATCAAAGTGGCTTAGGAGGTTTGGGGCCAATGCTCTCCTAGCCATCCACCAACCAGCAAGTTGTGGGAGGGGAAATCAAAGTGGCTTAAAGGGCAGACCCGCCCCAGCTGCTGTCGCTGCTTGCTGGCCTCTGAAACCCCCTGCCACTTGCGGGGGACAAGAAACGCTTCTACACATGCCTGGCCTGCGGGAGCTGGACCTTCCTGCCGTTAAGCACATAACGCCTATATATATAAATTTGGCCGTCTGCAAAGCTAGGCCCAGTTACTTTGCAGCGATCTTTGACTCCACATGTCCAGCAGTATGCTTTGGAGCTTAGACGAAAAGCCTGAAGACTTCAAATAGGCCTGCCTCCTCAATGCAATTGCCAATGCCATGAAATGGCCCATACAGTTGGCCACCTCCAGGCCCGTTTGCAGCGACTGCCTGGCCACCTCATTCCCATCCTCCATCAGCTGTACAAAGCCGTCTCGCATTCACCTCTAAGGCATTTACTGCACAGCATTTTCTACTGCCCTCCAGAGGCCAAAGGAGTACTTCACAAAACTACTAGCCACGTTTGTGGCTTTCAGAGCCAGGCTGCCTGATGTAAAAACGTTCTTGCCCATGGCATCGATTTTTTTGCCTTCTCTGTCAAGCAGCAGCTATGAAGTTGAAAAGGCTGGTCTGGTGGAGACTGTGGAAGCTTGTACAACAAGACCTTCCGGGGAAAGGTGAGAAGACAGAAATGATGGATCTCCTCTTGCCGGCCTATACTTTACGGTCATGGTGGAGCTGACTCTGGGGGCTGGAGCAGGGATGCTGCCACAGAGAGGCTACAGGGTCGGCATTCGCTGGATTCAGAGGCATATTCCGTTCCGTAATCAGACCCTCATCCAGTATATCTGTTAGCTTGTACTCTTGGACTGTCACTGATGAAGCCTGCAGTCCCCGAGTTGTCAACCATCCTCTCTACCGTGCCTTAAACTTGGCATGGGTGTGGGTATAGGGTTGGCTTTGCTGGAATTCCAGGTCAGGTGAAGTGTCCAGCCTGCTGGCATCGTGAAGCCCCTGTGTCAGCTCTAAAAGCTGAGCTTATTCGTCAAAATAGTCGATGCCCCCTGTTCCCATGAACATAGGATCGACTCCCCCATGGTCATCCGAGTCATCGATGCTGAAAATGGATGACATAGTGGCGAGACAAATCGGTCCGGGAGAGCGGAGTTAAAGATTTGTTGCCGAGCGTCGGCGCCGAGGGCTTGTCCTTCAGTGCCGATAAGGTAACTGTCAGCGTCGACTGATGTAGCGGCAGTGGGACGTGTCGGGGGCGCTCAGACCTTGATGTGCGCAGGAAGGCCCCGGCACCTTGTTCGACGTCGAGCTGGAAGGCTTCCCTGAAGCTGATGGCGCCAGCACTAGGGCTTGTAAGCAGTCAGTATAACTGAGCACTATTGTAACCTCTGAGGTCTGCTGCTTGGGGGTGGATCCTCCGTCTGCAGTGGCATGTTTCTGAAACATTTCAAGCATGGAGACCTTGAAATCTTCCCACTCCTGACGAGTGGTAGGCCCAGCCGAAGGCTTACCTCCTTCCGTCAAGGAATCAGAGTCTTGACAGTGGCACCTCTTTTTCTAGTGCGATGACAACGAGGAAGATTGGCTCCTAGAATGGGACCACTTCTTCCGACGATGTTTCTGTATCTTTTTTGGGGATGGCCCCTCGGTCTCTGCCTCCAAGGGCTGGACGGTCGACCGCGCCAGAGATTTCAAAGGTGGTCGGCATAAAGCGAGTTTAGCAGCTTGCTCGCACACCGATTTTGGTTGCATTTCAGTGCACGACGCACACCCCTCCGTGTCGTGACCAGTGCCGGGGCACCAGATGCATATTTCAAGCAGGTCGGTAACCGACATTTTGGAGTGACAGTCGGAACACTGCTTCAAATCCGAAACCCGGGTGACGGACATCTTGCAGTTGAGGAAAAAAAATTAATTCTGACAAAAATACGTCAAATAGAGACAAATACTCTATCACTATGTTCCTAAAACAGCATGCTGAGCACGTGGAAAAAGGGAACCGAGGTGTGGGTATATATACGATGCCTGACGTCATGTCCGGAGACTAGGATCGAGCACCGAGCAAGACCGATCAACTGCTGAGAAGAGGTCCACTACGCGCCCTGTCAAAGTTTTTCCGAAGCAGCAGAGCTGGATGAAGATATTTATCAGATGAGGAATCAGCGGGACAAAGGCAATCCATTGAAAGACTTGGTAATAAAACTAATATTAAGGGTACTTTTGACTTCGAGGACTTGAGTCCCAGAATTTCAAAAGTACTGTGACAAAGAAGAAGGCTGAAGAGGAACAAAAGTGCACAGTGCAGCCCATTAAGGTTAATGACCCACACCTGAGGGTGGCTGAGAGGAATAAAAGGCCCCACAGGTGCAGGCCATGAGACTACAATGGATGGAGCAGAAGCAGCCAAAGCAGCAGCAGGAGGGCAGTAGTAGTAGTGGGTGGAGGAGTTTGGAAATCTCCAGAAAAGCAGGAGAGGAAGAAAACATGGAAGAGTCAGGACGCAGGGACGACAGTAGCAAGAGAAGTTAATCTCGGTCCTGAGAGGGTCACAGAGACACAAGATTTTGCCTGCAGAGGTCGCGCAGCGCAAAACGCACCTTTTTGTAACTTTTGCCATTGTGTAGTGTTCACCAGCGGCAGGCGAGCACCAGGACGCTGGGAGTGCTTGGAGTGCTCTGGCTGCAGAGGTGGCACAGCAGAAAGTGCACCTTTTTCCCACTTCTCCCATTGTGAAGCATTTGCAAGTGGCAGGCAAGCACTGTATCGCTGGGAGAGCTTTGAGAGCTCTGGAAGCGTAAGCCACACAGGAGAGATTGCCGGGCCACGCAGAAGCCACGCAGCAGAGGAGCTGGAGACAGCGAGGCAACTGGACACGCACGCCTGACCCGGTGAGTTCACCGTTATACCGTGACCTTGGAGCGCTCTGTGAATGCCCGCTGGCCTTGTCCATACCCCCCCTTTTATTTTTGAATACCGAACTGACATAAAGGAAGTTAAGAATTATAACGCATACCAAGCTAATTTAAATCAGTCGTTGGCATAATAAGAACTTGAACATCCAATTTGAAGGCTGTGACTGTTATATATTGGGTTTACAGTAGAAGTCAAATACCTGAAGGAGCAATACATCAAAAGGGAACACAAACCACTATTGCCAACGCCAACTAAGACTCATAATAAGGCAATTGATAAACAACCCGTGTTCAGGGACGTCATTTCACCAAAATGTCAGGAGTCGCCGAAGTGACGTCACATGACCCGTGACCTCTGATGACTTCACAGGAAGTGGCCATTTGACCCCACCCCCATGTGACACCACATGAAGTGATGTCACATGACCTTTCACCCCTTGACAAAACGAAGTGGCATCGCATAGCATTGTTCCTCAGTACACTAAGAACAATATAGTTACGATATTACAGTATTATGATATAAATTTCATACAAGAATGTATTCCCATTTCTACCATTAATATCGGTGTGTATATGCCCATATGACTGAATTGCTGTGAATGTAACCTCTAAGGCCAAATGATGCCATGGAATGTAAAGAAAATACAGGTGGCTGTTGCATGCAATAAAAGAAGGTGCATTAACAAATTCAATCCTTAGACACTGAGCGAGAACCAAGCAGATCTACAGGCATCCCCTGTCGGGATATGCAACAACAAAAAGGTATTAATTCAGTTGACTCATCAAGTGATCTTGAGATATACTTTGCTACTTATTCCCTATAATAGTGCTATATATATATTTTGACCCTGCATGGAGTTGTCACATCGCTTCCCATTCATGCTGGAAGCTACTTGAGTTAGTGTGAATGGTACTCGCACAAGTTCCACGGAAAAGACAGGAAAGCTGGTAGTGAGCCCTTCTGTGAACTGAAAGGGTCGAAGAATGTCGGGTGTAGCACCCGACGATACAGAGAAACCCCATCTTTGACTTGAACGAGGTGTATTCTTTAGTCATTATTATTATTTGGCTGCGGTTTTTGTAAAAGGCTGTGTGCAATTGTCAGTCAGATCAGAGCACTGAACACATTTCAGAACTTTGGAAATGTAGAGATATTGTACGAATATGTTGGTGACCCCTCCCCCCTAGCCACCCAGTAGTGAAGAGTCGACCCCCTCGGGTGGAATACGAGCCCCCGCAGCGCTGTTTTGTAAGAATCCTGGTGTCTTAATCCACGGATAATCTGAGATCCGAGGCTGCGAGCTGGGAGGCAGAGCTCCTGCGGCACCCTGCCAGCGCGGATATGCACCAGGTCCAACAACAGAGCACCGAGGTGAGGTGAAGGCCGGCCCGTGCTGCGTCATTGACATCCCTTTGGACCCTCTGTGTGGATCCTGTCATCGGGGGATGGAGAAGGCAAACCCCCCCTCCATAGAGCTTGTGGACCTGCTGGGGCACGGGACCGGCTGCCTACTCTGTTCCACCGCCCCTCACCGAGACTATACTGTGCTGTGAGACACTTTCGGAGGAGCCTGTGCGAAGGTGTGGGATTGAGGGTGCCTGAGCCTGTGAGGAGGCTGAGACGTGAGCACCCCCGCCTGCCCATCTCCGCCCATGAGTCATCGACCATTGCTTCCACCCGCCTGGTGGTGATACGAAGAGCAAGGCTGGAGGAGGAAGCTGCGTAGGCACAACCCACGCTCCGAAGCTGCGGCCAGTCAACCGCACCTCCGACCACCTCGGTGGATGCGGCGGGGGATGGAGAGGGACGTGGGTGCCACATGCGACTGAGTTCCTCCTGCAATTAAGTTTTTGGGCTGGGGGAAACCCCCTTCCTTGGGCCCTGATCCGTTGCTCCTCCTTAGCCTGCACCCGCACACCCCACTGCCAGCCATTGACAACCAGCCCTGCATGGTGCGCCCGGGACCTGAGACACTGTGAGCTCGTGCCAGTCAGCGTGGTCATCCATCATACCCTCACTGAGGCCCACATTCCCCACAGCTAAGCCCGAGGACACACAAGGGCCCACCTGTTCTCCACGGCTGGCGCCTGCAATTCTTACCTGTCCAGCCGGCGATCTTCCTTCCAGGCAGGTGTCTTGGTGTCTTGTTAGGAGGTCCAGGGGGATCCAGAGTGCTGCAGACCTGACCAGATGCATACACAATACAATGCACGTGCTTTACCTTGACTCAGGCCAACACGGCAGCAGCGCCTACCCTACTTTGCACATATGAAATGGTTCCAGCCAAAATAAGACAGTTTCATTGCATCAGCAGAGTTTGTACAGTGTGTGTCATTTTCCAAATAAAATGGACACACACGTACAGATGTATACAAAAGTAGCATGCCCACAATCGCCAGATACTCACCCACATGCTTGTTGTAGCCTGCCATATGGCCGCAGACATCATTCAGACCTTTGGTCGGGGCCATCACCTGCCCTCTGAGCAAGTGGAAGGGGCGAGAGAGGATGACGGTGTCGGTCTCATCTGGTTGAGCCCATGCCCAGCCTCTGCGCAGAGACACACCAAGTCCAGGCTAGCTGGAATTGGATGCTGGGGGCACCCTGGGCATCAAATTAGGATTAATTCTCTCCCCCCCCACTGCCCCTCTCCCCCCCCCACGGGTGTGCAGCGCTCAATTTTTTTTCTCATCTCAGCGTCAGGCCCTGGGCTCTAATAAAAAGGCGCAATCGTAGCTCTGTTAAGCTAATGGTTGCTAAGCAACCCTTGCAAGGCTTGATTCGAGGAGACACATTGGCACCTGTGCTCGGTCGCCCGCCGCCCACGCAGGCATTGGAGCTTGCGATTTGCTTCAGGACTGCTGCTTCCTAGTATTCATTGGCACATCCCCCACAGCCAGCCTGGGTGTCAGGAGCTCGAGAACGTCCAGTGCAGACCTAGTCTGCAGACACAGTGGCACCCACCGCCAAGCTTGCACGTTGTGCTTTTTTAAACTAGCAGTTTTGATGTTTTCAACAGGGGTCTGTCCCCTGTTGAAAACAACAAACAGTTCTGAAAAAGAAAACAGCTAAACCGATGCGCTTAAAAAAAGAAAATACCAGCGCGCTTAAAAAAAAGAAAATACCAGCGAAACCCAGAGGTCGCAAGTTGTGACCACAGAGGTCGCACGTGCGACCATTGGCGACCCCCAAATGACGTCCCTGCCCATGTTACCGGAGCCAAAAGAAAATCATTGAGTCTTTAAATGATTTGTGAAGAATATTGCCCATGTGAAGAGGATGTTTTATTAAGAGATTGTTTAAACATACATTGCCTAAACTAAAGAAGTGTGAAGGAGAAGAATCATTATCAGCATTTGGTTAATAATACATAGGTGGAACAAGAGTGGCAGGAGGGCAGCAATTCTGTCAAAAGAGGTTCAGGAGGAGGAGAGCATTGCCTGTCATGCATGTGGCAAACACATAAGTGTAGTGAATAGCACCAGTGTGATTCTTGGTTCCCATAAAGAAAGTCTTAAACCTAATTGTTTGAAGCAGAAGACATTGCTAATCATTCTGAAGATGACCCTTACCACAGAAGGACTTGGCAGTATTAGTTGGTCAGGCAAGGGAGTATACTAGACCATATAACTTTCTGCCAATTGATTCTATTTGGGTAGGAGAGTATATCCAAACGGAGAACTGCATTGTAAATTGGTTTTGTTCTGGCAAGGGAATATACCAGAACAGAGAGTAGTAGTAGTTGTAAACCTAGCATGGAAGTAAACCAGGTGAATGTTGTTGAAAGTACTGTGGTGGGCTAAAGCTTATGAAGGTGCACTTTGAAGAATCACTAAAGTGTTTTGGTGAAGTAGTACTGAAACTAAAAGTGGTGCCAAAATATCCTGACAAAGACACTTGTAAAATTAACTAAGCTCTGAAATATTCTTTGTTGACGATAAGAAACCGTTTCAAGATCTTTATTTTTGAAATAGACATTGTTGACAAGAAGCTGTCAAGACTTTGTCTACAAGTGAAAAAGAATAAAGCTTTGTTAAACAAATTCTGAATCATCTTTGGAATCCAACCTGGAACTTTGTGTTGTCAAGTCAGAGTAAAAGAGAACTGAAGAGGAATTGTGTTGTTATGATACAGAATTTCCTTATCCTTTTTGAACAGTTAAGCAAAAGCCTGCTTGAATCTGGGGAAGGGGAGGTTGTAAGAAGAAGCAGCTATTGTGAAGTGAATTATATTATTATTGTTGTTGTTGATTAGCAATGTTTCCTTATTCATTTGTTGTGTATATAAGTGTGAGGGACAAAAACCTTTTGTTAGAGTGTTTCCTTCAGTTTATTTTAGGCAGGGAAATCCTTGTCAGGGAAGGGATAGTGAGGCATATATCCAGCCTTTTGAGTTAATAAAAATTACATCTTTTGAAAAACCTTCACAAAGTTGTCCGCCTCACATTTCTGACCCCTCACAATATATTGATGTTATGCGCTGAAATGTTACTAAATACTGTTTATTATATGGTAATTGTTTTTGATTTAGCGTATGCTTTATTTTTATATGTATTGTATGTTGTATTTTATGTTGTTTATTTTACTGAATTATAAATTTGCAATTTTACAATGTAATTTGTTTATTTTTTATAATGCACATTATAAAATTGAAGTGTTTATGTATATAATTTTTATTTTGATGTTAACGTTATGTTTATTTAAAGTATGTGCTGAGTATTTGATTTTTTAATAGAAGTGCTGTATATGATTTATATGCATATATATTTGTTGAAGTGTACTTCATAATGAAGGGTATGCGGTGAAGGGAACGTAACAGTCACATACATTTGTAGGTATTTTGCATATATTTGTACACATTTTTCGCAAAGTCATTCCTCAAGTAATTGTAAGTCATAGTCACATTTCACAACAAAGAGGTGTGAAGAAAATTACGTACTGCCTGTTCTATGGTTATCGGGCCCCTCATAACTCCTGTTCTATGGTTATCGGGCCCCTCAAAAAATGGTTATTAGCCTTTAACAAATTAGCCTTTTACTAAAAATCCTTGACCGCGCGGCCTACCTACAAATTCAGGAATACCTTGAATCAAATAAACTTCTGGGACTCAGGCAATCAGGCTTCCGGCCTCGCCATGGCACTGAGACCGCCCTTATTGACTTAAAAACGCAGATCGAAGATCTCAAAGACAAAGGCAAACTGGCGTTATTACTTCTCCTGGACCTCTCTGCTGCTTTTGATCTTGTCAATCACAAAATTCTCTGCCATCACCTCAAATCAGCCGCACACTTCTCAGAAAATGCCGCCACTTGGATCAGATCCTTCCTGGATAATAGATCAATGTGTGTGTTCTCCCCACTTGCGGCCGCACCACCCGCTCCGGTCTCTTGTGGTGTGCCTCAAGGGTCCTGTGTCTCGCCCACGTTATATAACGTGTTTACCAAACCCCTCTTTGATATTTTGGACCATTTGGGCGTCACGTATACCAATTACGCTGACGACACACAGATACTAATCCCCATCACAGGAGACTACACAACTGACTCCCTTGCCATCAACGCCATCTACCAGGTCATCCAAGCGTGGATGGCCCAGCACGGCCTCTGCCTAAATGATGAAAAGACAGAGCTCCTCATTCTTGGTTCACCACAAAAACTCACTAAACTTGACCCTGCCTTCAAGTCTTTCACCATTGATGGGAACACCATCCCGATTGCTAAGGACACGAAAACCCTAGGGATTTACATCGACTCAACCCTATCCTTGACCAGACAATCCAACGCAGTCTCATCTGCAGCAGCGCATACTTGCAAGCTCATCACCGCCTGTCGCCCGTTCCTAACCACTGCCAACTGCGTAACCTTGGCCAGGACCCTTGTACTATCCAAGGTCGACTATTGTAATGCCCTCTATCTAGGTACTAATCTCCGCAACTTAAACAAGCTACAAATTGTCCAAAACAATGCGATCAGAGCGGCCCTTAACATTCCTAGGCGCCAGCATATATCTGACACCAGGCGCAACCTGCACTGGCTCTCTATCCCACAGCGCATCTCCTTGAAGTCCTTGGCTCTCACACACAAATGCCTCCACAACCAAGCCCCTCGCTACCTGGCAAACAGATTCTCTTTCCTTAATTCCACCAGACCTCGCAGAGCGGCCCAAGCCAACTGCCTTGACATCCCGCGCTTTAATCTCCAAAGATCTGGTGGAACCAGCTTCCCCATCCTGGCAGCCAAACTTTGGAACTCACTCCCCAATGACCTTAGAGCAGAACCTTCCTTCCTGAAATTCAAATACCTTACCAAAGCATGGCTATCCGCCCAAGACTGCTAACACCAGCTTACTGCCCTACTTGCACTTTGACCTACTCTGCATCCCTTATTAACTATCCTGTAAATCACTGCCTTATCGATATTCATTTGAATGTATATTTTGTAAATTTTGTAAATCTTCCTGTAATAATCTTGTAATACTCTGTCACATTGCCTTGTCATGCTTTCATCTTGTTGTAACTAAGTTAAGCGCCCGGTTGCCCCTGGGCCTGGTGCGCTATAGAAATAAATAAAATACTAAATACACAAAGGCTCATGAACAGGAATCTGATTCAGGGAATAGCACCAAACCTTCAGAAATTCTTGAAGACATGACTTCCATAAACAAGACAATACAGGTCACTCGGAAAATTCAACCTAATGGCTATCACAACAATGTCAAAAAATACTTTTTTTTTATTCATACAAAGAATATAAAATGCAGTTACTCAAGGACAAATAAATTCACTGATTTGTCAAATAGTACATCTTCATACAACAGACAAAAAAACAGGTATATATAAAAATATAAATAAACAGGGAAGTGAACACTTTCTTCCTCTTTACCCAAGGCTCAAGAAGAGATGACTAGTGTAGCCTTGGTAACATTTCAATCACCAATCCACTTATACAACTCACAGTTAATCCATTCAAAGTCAAAATAATACATACCCACTCATCCCAACATGTTTCATTCCTCACACACTCAACATACCATTACATCAAGGGAAATTCATCAGGGGAAACAGATGTCTAGGGTATATGTACAATATAAAACAAAAAAATTAAGTCACAGATAATAATCTAGTGAGAACTTGATAACAAGATCTAAAGCTACTTATTACACTGTAGAGCCATCAAAACTCGGTGGCAGCTTCAAGATTTGCTGCCTAGTGTAAGAAGGTAGTGGTGGTTCTCGCCCAGGGAAATAAGGGCGTGGTAGTGAACGCTACTATGTTGATCGTCAATCTCAGAAACTGAAAACTGATTGACACACTGAAAAATAACAGTGTAGTTTTCACATGGTTTTCATGTCTACTGTGTCCCACTGCAGTGTCTGCTAAATCTAATTTTCAGTGGGCGTCTGGGCTCTCATATTCACAAAGGTGGACACAGGTGCTGCATTCACTCTAGCAAGCTTTTGCGAACTGAAAATCTATGATGTTGGCGACTGTTGGCAGCCCTTATGTCAGGTACGCACTAGGATGTCTCGGTTTTCAGCGACCTGGTCAGATCGATCCAAGTTCGGCTGTATTACACCCCTGGTTACTGGTGAAACAAACACGTGTCTCAGTAGTTCACTCGCTACAAGTGCCTAAAAAGGACTCGTAGTGTGGCCCGACTCATACGTCTCTTAATCACAGCTTAGTGAAACAGCATTCTACTCGTCCAGCGACCTCCTCCTTCCCGTAATCAACGAAGATCCATACACAGGTTCAAAAGTTATAGGGCAAGGCATTTAATAATTTTCCTATGTATCCTTCGATATAACCCCACCAAAATTAACAATTGCTTAGTCTAAAACAAATCCTTGCTTACCAATATTATAAAGTGCTTCAGTGCAGGATGAATCATTCCTAAGTGCTTCTTTATAAAACTCTGCTGCTTTCTCATAGTCACCAGACAAAAAAACAGAATTTCCTTTGTTAGTGAGCGCAGAAGGGTTATACCGGTCAGCAGCCACTGCTAAATCTGCATACATATCTGCTTGAAGTGATTCATTCTCCTGTAAAAATCAAAAACACAAACAGCATTAGTTCGCAAACAGTGCTCAATCACACAGATAAAAAAATAAATCATAGCAAGAAGTGTTAAAAAGTAGATGCCCATATTTAACAACCACTACCGTCATAAGTATAATGCAGCCAGCAAGACATCACTTTATATGTTTAGGGCTGGACTGTAGCACTACATTTCTGACATTCCTGGTATTGTCTCAAATGAGTTTTACTTTTTTCCATCTAATAATAATTAAAACTAAACATATCTTAAAATGTGTGGTAACTGTGATAGGTTCAGGGATCTGACCCTGTCAAGTTGGGATTGGGACCCCTCTCAACCTGGGGCAGGAGGCCTAACACAGGATTTGCCAGAGACAGTCCGGCCCCAGTCCTGCTTGATATGTTTTGATATTTGTATGCTCCAAGAGACTTGGCTTGGTTGCCCCTTTCAAGTGGAGGAGTTTCATATCCATCAGATCCTGGCAGAAAAAGTGCACGACAATATAGGGGTTTAGTAATTGGTGTCGGACAAAACTTATGCTCCAGCCGGGCAGTGGCGCATTCAGCTGAGAGAAATGTTATGGCAGTGGAGTAATGGCAAGATGACCGTGTAAATGAACGGAAAATGGTGTTCATAAATGTGTATGCACCCCCAAGTACTAAAGTCCTGCACAAGATACAGTCTAATATTGAAGATATATTGTTGTTGAATGATGGTAAAACTGCCGCCTACCCGATCATCTTGGGCGGAGATCTGAATGCTAGGTGTACTGATGATAATCTATTTGCTGCCTACAACAAAGTTATGCCAAAGCGTGTGATGATGCAAGAGATCGGCAATACCAAGGGCGCCCATTGGGTTACAATTTTGAGACAATGGGACATACAGATGTTAAATGGTAGGATCAAGGGTGAGAGCCCAGGAGGCCTCACTTGGGCTGGGAGTAACTCTGAGGCCACCTTGGACTATCTCTTCGGTAATAATGATTGCCTAATGATGGTTAAAGAACTAAAGATTGACCCTATTGAGTTTAGTGACCATAACATTCTGGAACTAACAATTAATCTACAACATCATGTGTTAAGACAGAGTGGATGCATCATCATACATGTTAATCATGCAAGAAAATGCGTTCGTTGGACGGCGAAGCACCTGCATAAGATTGCCATGATTATTTCGGGCATACAAGACAAGGATTTGGAGGTTATGGGCACTAAGAATTGTAATAAGATTGAGGAATGTGTTAGCGTTCTTAACACCAATATTTGTATTATAGAAAAACACAGTAGGCAGTATGCAGTAAAACTTCACTCATATTTGATGGGGCCATACGGGAGGCGAAGTGTAAAATGCAGAGTGATATACGGAGGGCACGTGGACGAGGGCTATTGGCCCACATACTGGTCACCAGCATAAGGGGTGTAAGGAAAAAATATCAAAGGTGGCTTAAGCGATGGAGGTTTTCCATTCGTAACGCGAATTGGCAAAAAATGATTTTAACGCTGAGAAGTGACAGCCCTAGGAAGATCTGGGGGATGTTGGCCACGGCGAAGGGGGAATGTAAGAAAAGAACATTGAACCCTATTCAGGAATTGGAATGGCTGGGGTATTTGAATAATAATAGTGGGTATAACATCTTGCCCTCACCACTGGATTATATGATTGGGGGTTGGCCACTGTCTTTCGACGAAGCGGACATCTGATTAGCTATACTCAAACTTAAAAACTCCAGGTCCCCTGACCCCAATGAATTGGAAAATGTGGTACTAAAGCAGAACCCTGCTCAGTGACCCAGGGTTCTAAAAATACTATTCGATAAAGTATGTTATGGGGCCTTGGGCCAAAATACCTTCAACTCTCTCTTCCTAAATATCTTCGCTCTTCCGCCTCCAACTCCCTCAGGGTCAGCTGCTTCTCCAAACAACGAGTTGGGGGCAGATCTCTTTCCACTGCAGGGGCCTCCCTCTGGAACAGCCTTCCTACCTCCCTGAAACTTGAGGAGAACCACCTCCGGTTCTGGAAGCACCTCAAAACCTTCCTCTTTGCCTCCGCTTTCTCTCCCCCATCTCCCCTGCTAATACTACTGAAACTGCACTGAATCTGCAACTGGGCCATTCACCGTTCTCGGCCCTGCCACTCTCCCCTGCACTGCCTCCACGGCAACCCCTGCACTACGGGAATGTGTCTGTATCCATACAGCCCCCCTTCCCAGCACTTGTCTGCACTTACCTCGCACTTGCCACCAGCTGGCCCTTGTTATTTATCCTGTATGTTGTATGCTGATAACCCTGTACTGCACTTTCCCCTCTCCCTTTCCCCCATGCACTTTTCCCTTCCCCTTTACACTTGCACTTGCGCGATCTGAATGACACCTGGCCTAGTAAGATCGTTGTCTGTCTCCCCATGTTCCCCCCCCTGCCTCGTCGCGCCTCGTCATATCATCATATGTTTGACACAGACTATTCGTGTATTATGGCAGCAGTCTGTACTTCACCCGGTATATGAGAAAGGAGATCGGCTATTGCCGAAGAACTACAGGTTGCTGTCATTATTGGATGTTAAAGGAAAAATATTTTCGAATTTTGTGCTGAAGGCACTTCAGATCTGGGTGGAGTATTCTAGCGTGCTGCAATTTATGCAGATCGGATTCCGGCCCGGTTGCTGCACGACATACACTCTTAGAATTTTGGATTCCCTGATCTGGAGGACGCTTGTGCCAGGAAGGCCCACGTTATATGTCACAGTTGTTGATTTTAGAGCAGCTTTTGATGGTGTTAACCGCACAAAATGATGGGGTAAATTGCGATCCTGGGGGCGCCCTCATTGGCTTGTTAATGTACTGAAGGGACACCATCAAAATACCCAAGCTCGAGTACGTCTAGATGAAGAGGGGGTGGGGGTGGTTTCTGCCCCAGGAGGATTGGCAAAGGGGTAAAACAGTGTTGCACTCTTGCACCATTGTTCGACAATTTATACATGGCTGATCTGCCAGCCCATCTGCTATTGGATATTGGATGCTGGCCAAAAATGGGAAGGTGGACTATCCCATGCATGCTTTATGTAGACGATTTAGTTATGCTCAATTACACATATGGTGGAGCTAAAGCGATGTTTGATGCCCTGACAAATTACACAATGGAAAACGAGCTGAGTATCAATATGGGGAAGACAAAGGTCTTGGTGGTCTCTTCCAAAAAGGTGAAGTGCCCTATTTTTAACACCGGTTTGGGAAGGGTGGACTATGTTGCCTCTATTGAGTACATTTGTTTAGAGTTGGGTTTAGTCTCGCTTAAAGGTGAGCTTTTACATAGACAAGGTCTATTGCATATGAAGATTCACTCGAAACCTAAATGTCAACTGCTTACTGTACTGGATCACAGAGTGAATCTTTGTCACTGCAGTAGAGAAGAGGGCTTTGAATTGCTCAATGGTAATTTATATAAGAGTATTGGGTGGTGCCCTGACTTCGCTAGAGGAACAACTTATGTTACCTTAAAGCACATCTTTGAAGGTGAAATTAAACAATGGGACTGGATTAATAATTACACCCACTTGGCGACATTACGCAGTCATTCCTATGTCTCAGGTGTCATTCATAAATATCTTCAACCACAGAGATACCCGAGGCAGTGCCTGAAGCCTTTGGTGCTAGAGTTCCGATTAAGGCTGCAAATAAATCAGTTGCCTATATATGTCTTCATTGGAGCCCATCTGGGGATCCCATTAAATAGCAGGACCTGTCGTATTTGTAATATCCCTGGAAAAGTGGAGACTACAAATATCTATTTACTGAATGCGCAGCGCTAGGAGGCAAATATATGACTACTCTGGGAAGCATGGTGCATAGGTATGAGTCACTTAAGGAAGATTTTTGGAGTTACTGCTTCAACAAAGAGACCGAGAGTGTACATAATGCACTTTATCGCCTATGGTGTATTAATAAAAAGCGCCTGTCCAATGGCAATTGAGGTATTAGTATTTGGTTGCATTGAATTTTAACCATATTTTAATTGCATTTATTACGATGGGATCAGGAAAATCGTGGCGGCTATGAATTAATGTCTTAGGTGGTTTTGTAGTGCATTACACTGCCTTATGTTGATTTTAAAAAGGGTGTATTACACATTTAATGAATGACATGAGTATGCACCTATGTTTTATTAGGTTGTGATATTAGAGTATGTTGTCTGTGAGCAGAGTCCAGTCTGCAGCAGTGAGAGAAGGAGTGAGGAGCTGCAGCTACGACCCACGAACTTTGCTTTTTGTTCTGTGTGCCTTTAAGGAAAATAAGCACAATTTTCCTTAAAAACCCTTGGAGCGCGGAGCGTGCGCGGAGTCCGTGAGCAGAGTCCAGTCTGCAGCAGTCCGCTGCAGGTCGCAAGAGGGAGCCAGTCGACACCAGCGAAGAGGTAGGCAGTTTCAAGCACCGCTTCCCATTGACTTTTACCGTGACTGTTTGAGCCTGCCCGCCCGCTCGCCTGCGCGCCACTGCTCCTCGTCTTATCGGAGCGGTTCGGTCCTAGTGCTCTATCTCCAGTGCAGGGGGAAAACATTGTCCTTTGTCTGAGGCGGATTGTGCCCTTCGGCTTTCCCTACCCCCCCTCCTTCCTTCCTCTCCCTTCCACTTCCCCTTTATTCCCGTGTCCGCTTACCTGCACTCATCGCCGCTTCCTGCAGCACTCTTCCGGCCCTTGACCCTCCTTTGCTCCCCTCCCTTCCCCTGCCCCTTCCCGCGCCCATCCTTACCTCTCGCTCCCCTTTGGCGTTCACTGGAGATGGAAGAAGACCCGGAAAAGCGACTTCTACGAAGTGATGCAAAAAAAAAATCGAATCATAACGCAGGCTGGTCCATCCACACATCTTACCACAGATATGCCGGTGGCTGCTTTGACTGTTTCACTGTCTAACCCAGGCCAAGGGATGAACAGCTTGATTACTAACCCGGCTATGGGGCAAACTGGCCCCAGTGGACCAAATGCAGCTAACTTGATAACGCTTTCCGGAGGAGTTTCCTCCATATTAAATTCTACAGCATCCAAGTGTATCTTCAATGGGCCTTTGTTACAGGCCACTGCTACAGGCCCCAGAGACACTTTAACCGGCTCCACTGTTAGCCGCGGTCAACACACTTTGCCGTTAACCAGCGCCACATGCCTCGATACCGCCTCGGCGAGTGGTCTAACCTCCGTGAGGGTCGGAGGACCCCTGGGGGAAGACCTGAGGACAGTGGCCCTGGCAGCCGGCTCTACTGGTCCAATACCTCAGCCGGCTTCGACCGGTGCCAAGCCGGATGCGCTAAACCCTCCGGAATTCCATCTCCAGATGCAGCCACAGTTACAGGATGGAACCTCCCCTGGGAGGTGCGCCCAACCAACAGCACGTTTAGAAGCTCCACCTACTCAAACCATCACAGCCATGATCCACGGTCCGGTGGAGACCTTGCCCATAGAATTTATTGGCTCAAGGAAAACTCTACCACGGCTGTCCTCTGCAGTCTCGCCAACTCTGCCCTTGCATCTTGAGGATCTAACACACCTGCCTACGGTGGATACACCCATGGGCCCGCCCTCTTCTAGGACCAACGAGCAGGACAGGGTGGTCCACCCGCTCCCCCAAATGATGAAAGGCTCTGTAGAAGCCTCCTCTGATTCAGACTCTATCTCGGATTTCTCCGCCTCATCTAGGGGGAGTTCTAAGCTGCCCCTACAGTCTAATATAAAAAGACCTCTATACAAAAAAAAAGAGAAGGCAATCCAGAGAAATGCCCCATCTCAAGGCCTTATTAGCAAAAGCCTCCCGGCCAGCAAACCAAATCAAAACCAGGCGGTTCCTAAAAGAAAGAACGCCAAACAGACGAAACAAACGGGCTCTCCTACAGCCCAGAAGAAAAATCCCTCGGGAAAAAATTTCCTCTCAACCCCTATGTTGTCAAATGCCCTCTTGAACTTTTTCAAGACACAGGGGAAAAGAAAAGTATTTATTGACTCTGAACCATCGGATGCTGAGATTCTCGAAGCTTTGGAACCATCCCCCCAGCTCCTAAGTGTAAGAAAACAGCAGGGGTGACAGCATCAAGCACATTGACAGCTGAGCCAGAGGCAGCCCAGGCGCCGGACACTCGGCTTCCTACAACAGCGGCCCAACTGACTGCCACACCGTTGCCACAAACCTCAACGACTTCCACCTCAGATCAACCTACATCTCTGCAACCGGGTTTAGTGGCTTCCAACCTTACCATCCCGCTGTCTATAGGACCGCATTCCCCTTCACCGGAAGATAGACCTCTTCGGAATGGAGTTTCAGAGATTTTGGATCTTCTACAGCCCAAAGTCTACCCACCTCATAGAGGGATGTCTGCACAAGCATGGGCCCCAGCCCATTTGAACACACCAAAACAGATTTCTTCGTCACAGGAAGCGACTTTGAGACGCAGACACTCAATCGCCAACTCATCATCGACAGAAATGAAATCCACACCAGTCAGAAACGGAAGACCCTCTGAAGCCGAATCCTCGAGCCACAAAGAATCACCCACCGTGAGGAAGGACATGACAACGATCATGTCTGCCATTACAATAGCATTGGCACTTTTCTGCAAACTCTATGAGGCCCTGTGGGATACATTAAAAGACAACACTGACGCCCTAGCTATTATTCAATCCAAGCTGACCTTTTTGGAGGGCTTCATCACCGCCATTGATTTAAAATATGACATTCAATATCAAAAAAAGGGATCGCCACAAACACCTGAGCTTGGCTCCTCGTGGGACGAGGTGGACCATAAATCCACACAGACCTCTGTATTTACAGACAGGAAGGACCTTGCCCCTCTGTTCCGCAGCAAACCTTCAACTATAACCCTGTCAAACAGAGCCATGGCAAAAGAAGTACAAGACCCGAAAGAAGTATTGACGGGGGGGATCAGGTTTGGGCCAGAGGCTCCCTCGGCCTGAGGGGAAAAAAACATTAGAATACAAAACCCTAAAAGCAAACAGAAAAGAAGAGACGATACGGCCGAACGCTAAGCTCAGTTTCAAACAACCAGAGCCAAACGGGACACCCTCCCAGGTCCTTCCAGAAGGAAGCACACCGTCTGCCAGGGACAATTTGGCTCTTATCATTACGGACCTAACTCAGTCGCCTAAATCAGAAGAAGACTTCTTGGACTCAAGCCTCTTAGTAAACACTGACGTTGACTCAGACGAAACTCCAGCAGCCCCAGACATCAAGTCTATAGAAGCTCAGAAACGACCTAGAGTCTTAACTACACCGCCACGGAAAGCTCGCTCTGGAAGTATTTTAACATCCGAGAAAGCGTCCTTGCAGGAAATTGTGTCTCAGTCACCGGCCCCAAGGGACACCTCAGCAAAGCCAAACCGTCAAAACAGATCTCCAGAAGTTCATCAGAACAACCCACACAACTATGTGCTATCTCGAGAGACAGATGAGAACAAGAAACCTCAGATCCGCACGTTCAAAATCGAACAAATCTTGAGTAAAGACAATTACATGATCTTAAATAGAAGAACAATTTTAAAAATTACATCTTCGACAGACTGTCTAAAGAAATTGAAATCCGCTGACTTCAAGTGGATCCAGCCTTACCATTCCAACAACAAGGCCAAGGCCTATTTGTTCATACACGCGGCACCATTACAGGACCTTTCCAAAAGGGCAGGAGACGAATTAAAATCCATGGGGTTCTTGCTAACAGAAATAATAGATCGGGAAAACACCACTGCTAAGACAGAAGACAGGGTCGCTACTAGCAGTCATAAACCCCGAACTCCGGCCCATAACCTTTCGGCACGGAGAGAAGTCCTAAAAGCGCATTTTTTCGACTCAGCGGTCAAAACCAAACCACCTACGGGTCAAAATCAACACACACGCCGGTCAACAGAAGTATCCCGCTGGACAGATATGTATGCCTGCTCTCCGGAACTATCTCGACGAACAGATCATCATGCCCGAACATATGCGGCAGTAGCATCGGACTTCTCTAATAGAAGAGACCATTATGAGAAGAATAGGAATACCCTGCCCGAACGACGTAAGGACAAATTGCGTGCATATGGCTCGAGATACCCCACCAGAGCCTATTCACCGGCTTCAAGAAACGACACCCAAAGAAAACATTGGCAAGTCTCACCAAACAGGCACAGCAAAGATACATCTGAGATCTTGGAAAAACCATTGCTATCAAGAGGTCCCTGGAATTGTATCAAGGACGCCCTAAGTGTTAAGCGCCCAAGATAGCAACCATCCTCCGAGACCGGCGATTTGTGTCTCCAAAAGACTTTGACGCTGGCATCTTGGAACACGAGAGGACACTCCCATTTAGTGGAACCCAGCTTTGTAGAGCTATCATCATTTGACATTTTCTGTCTTCAAGAGACCTGGCTCCAAGAAAAACCATCTATGGACGGCTACGAAATTGAGATCTCACCTGCTATCAAGGGCATGCTAGGCCGCCCGTCCGCCGGTCTCTTAATTGCGGTCCGCTCAGGGCAGAACCTGAGAATCATCAAGACCATGAAAAAGTCGTATGGGGTTCTGGCTGTCCTCTTGGAGTGGAACTATGGAGGTGACACTACATGTCAAAACAGTAAAAGCCGGACCAATCACCCTCTAGCCTTAATAACTACTTACTGGAATCCGCAAAGAACAACAGCAACAGACTTCTGCCAAGTTATGGCAGAAACCATGGATGAAATCAAGCTGGAATGGAACTCCCCCTTTGCGATAGTTTGTGGAGACCTTAATGCTAACTGCATCCACCCTAACCAACAAGCCTTTGCGGACACTCCTACGACCCAAGCAGATCACAGAGGCAAAGCATGGCTGAACCTTATGACTGCCAGAGGGCTCCACAGTGCGGCCTGGATTCTGGGCAAAGACACTCAGATTCCAACTTGGGAAAGAGGCCTGTCGATGGCCACTCTAGACTACATCTTCGTCTCGCAGGCCTTAATCGCTGAAACTCGCCAATATCAGGTGGTGAAAACCGAGGCAAGTGATCATGACATGCTCACTCTGGAATGGTCAGCATATGTCAAGATGTGCAACCAGTATTTACCATCAATTGAAACGAATTTCCAACAGACCAGTCTTCGCCTCACCGCGGCTAATGTGCGGACTTTTACGCAGCAATATGCAGAGACAACAAATACATCTAACACTTCCGCAAAGGTACAGAGGCCGAATTACCTCCCTCTCCTGATTGAACACAGCACCAACCCGGGAACAGGGAAGACCATTGCCCCAGCTTTTAAACATAACTATGACAAACGCATAGCAGCGAAAAAGAAGGAGCTAAGGAAGCAAAAACGTAGAGCAACTTCTGAAAATACACGGGCAGCGTGGGACGTCTGGGAACACCATAAGAAAATCTATAAAGCTTGGATAAGATCAAGGAGAGCAGCCATTTATCAAAACGACACAGAAAAAATGCTAAGAGCTATCATCTAAAAAAAAACTGCCGACTTTTGGAACTTGATAAATCACTCGGAGAGCAATATAGATAACAACATGATTAATGCAGTGGCGGAAACAGCCTGGGTTCAATTCTTTACAGCACTGTTTGCGCCCCCGCATTCTACAAGAAACCTGCTAGTAGAGTTGACGCAGTCCCCTTGGGTCGATCTATCCGATAAAGCAGACATATCCAGGGCTAGTCAGAAGTTGAAATCCTCCAGAGCCCCGGGCCCTGATGGCCTTTCAAACTTGGATCTTAAAATCCATATCAAGGAATGGGTTTCCTTTGTTAGCCTCCTGTTCAAACACTGCGCTGACACTAAGAAAATCCCACTATCCTGGACCAAACCCATAGTCATACCCATCTATAAAAAAGGAAGCCGAGAAGGACCAGGTAACTATCGGCCCATTGCGTTGCTGGATATTCTGGGAAAACTCTTTGCCTCCCTACTGCTGTACCACTTTCGCCGCTGGGCGCTCTCGGCTCCCTGCAGAGATCCCTTTCAAGTCGGTTTCAAGAAGAACGGAAGCAAAACGGTTAACATCTTCATTCTAAACATCCTGAAGGCAAAAATCAAAAAAGGGGCCCCGACGGTATACGCAGCTTTCATCGACCTATCGCAGGCTTTTGACAAAGTAGATAGAAAGCTGCTGTGGAATAAACTGAAACATTGGAATTGCCCTAAGACCATCCTGAACCCAATAATGGCGCTGCACTCAAACACCACGCTTATGGTTCGTCTAAACAAACAAGGGTCGCTGTCGAAGGAAATTACAGCCAAAAGAGGAGTCAAGCAGGGATGTCCCTTGGCCACGGCTCCGTTTTTGGCCTTTTTAGGCGATTTCAAAGACTCAGAACCCATGGTGCGTTCGTTTCCCCCGAACTTTGGTGGTACCAAGCTATCCCGCATCTTATATGCGGACGACATGATTCTGCTTGATCAGACGCCCATTGGTCTCCAACGCCAGCTGGAAAATTTAGCCCAATACATGGAAGCAAACAACTTGTCCATAAACAAGCAAAAAATTAAAATCATGATCTTCTCAAAAAACCGCCTGCCGACAAAAATCATCAGGCCCTGGTCGATCCACCAAACAAAAATTGAAGTGGTTTCCCAATTTAAATATCTGGGAGTAATTCTTGATGCCAGCACCCATGACGCTAAAATGCAGGAACATCTCTGGGCAAAAGCAAAATCTTTAACTGCGCAACTAAAAATGGTGGACCGCAAGTATGGCAAATTCTCTTTGATTCCGGCCATTAATTTCTATAAAGGAAAAATGGTTCCGGCACTGACTTACGGTATGGATGCCACACTTTCCATACCTACTTCTTTTTGGCAGAAACGGAAAGGCTTTATCTGGAAATCTGTTCTCGGCCTTCCTAATTCTGTTCCTATTGCGGCCGTAAGAAGATAGCTGGGCCTCCTATCACTAAGTGCCACGGTGAATGCTTTGTCTTTAGCTCTATTTAGAAATACTCTTGTAACAGACGGTCTTCCTATCTTCAACATCATCGCCCAAGAGATGGCTTCCTCAGAATGCAAGACTCTTGTGAACTGGGTCAAACGCCAAAAAAATAAACTGCAGGAGATTATGTGCTCCGTGGACCATCTGATCACCAACCCAGTTAGAGTCGCTAAAAAACTGAAGGATCTGGACTGGATAACAACCAACGACCAGGTACAAGCATGCAAGCTGCTGACCCACCTGCCTCCTACGTTCAATAGACTGCACATTCCTCTAGCCTATTGTTCGAAGTTTCCAGACAGAAAATTAAGATCTACCTTCTTAAGAGCACGTTTGAATTTACTCCACACAAGAGAAATCTTGACAATAAGACAACAAACAGCCACAAAAAGCTGTAGGCTATGCAAAGCCTCAGACTCTATTGAGACAGTTCGCCACCTTCTTTTGCATTGTCCCTCCTTAACGAGTGAACGCACCGCTTTCCTATCACCATGCTGGCTCGACCCCCGTCTGATAGAAGAAAATAGTTGGTGGTGTCGTCTCATTTCAGGGGAGAAAACCCGTTGGGTGATAGCCTCAGCTAAACTGTTGGAAGCAGCTTTTAGTAAAATCAACGCTGAGGGACTTAGCGTAACTTCTTGATGTTTGATGCTCAGCCTTGTAAAAATCATACATTTTGATTATACAGAAATAAATAAAAAAAAAAAATTAAAAAAAAAGAGTATGTTCAGAATTTTTTGTCAGGATTGAGCGGGCATGGCAATGTAGCCATGTATTTATCCATGTATTAAAGTACCCATGTATTTAAGTAGCCATGACCAATTATAGATCTACAATTTCTTGCTGATGGTTTGTTTGAGTAGCCTATCCCAACACCCCCCCGCCCCCCTGGCGCCCCATTAGCCCCTGCAAATTTGCAACCTATCTGCTGCTTTCTGTAATCTGTAATTAGATTGATTTATATGCTGATTTTATGCTGTATATGATATAGGAGTTTGTATATGTTCTATCGTGTCTTAATAATGTGTAATCATTTGTGAATATGATATTGTATTCATTCTTGATTTAATAGTTTGAAAAAGTTCTACTGAAACTAAAAACAAATAAATAAATTGTAATCACAAAGAACTCTTTGAAGATAGAATATTGAGGCTACAAAAGCATGTCCAGGACAAAGGAGTCATTCTCCTGGACCTCTTTATTTTTATATTTTATTAGGGGGAGGGTCAACACAGGATAGCTTTTTGGACGGAAGACACACCATCTGTTTTGGACTACACTACTGATGATGATGAGCTCCCCAGTTAGTTTTGTGCTAGGTAGAGCAAACCCTTTTGATAGGGAGAGATGGGCCTTTTCTCTTTCATTTCAATAAAAAGAATTTTCAAGAATGCCACCATTTGGCCTGCATCCTTCTGACCTACCACAGAGGATAGTAGGAGTAAGGGAAAGGCGGCAGAGAGAATCTCGGGTGAGAAGTACAAAGGCATGAAAAGAACGGGCAAGCAGAGCCTGTGAATTTGGAAAGCACTTAACCCAGTTGAAATATGATCCACCTAGGAACTCCCAGAGAGAGAAGGTGTTTGCCTTATGGCCTTCACAACCAGCCAGGTAGAATTTGAGAAAGCAGGGTTGACCAATCCTAGTGACCATCTTGGGTTTTAGGAATGCCTGAGCTAGGGTGGGAAAAGCCCACGGGAGACGAGAGAGTGAGACCACCCTTAGTGAGCTCCCCTACAAAAATCTAAATAAAACACCTCTGAACCTTCTCTACAAGTCTTGAGGCAATTGTAGACAATAGATTACTCAAACTGCACTTCAAACTAAAAGCTATATTTATCCAAATGACAAAAGTAACCATGAATAAAATTGTGCTATACTAACTACAGTTGTGAAAAATAGCAGCTGACAATATTTACTGTAACAAGCAGCTTAGGAAATCTGTGTTGTTCAAATATTTCAAGCCAATTTAAACAAACGTAAAAAGCTTTACAATGCAACAAGGGTGCACATCAAATATCCTTAGAAGGGAGCTCCCCAATCCCTTAAGCTTTAAACACCCATCATCCTCAGATAATCGAAGCAAATTTAACAAGACCTCCACTATTGTATGTTAAGTCGAAGAGGCAAGACGGCCAAATTACTTCCCTCTCTTTAATGTTCTTTCTGATGGATTAGTCCTTCCTCTCACACATTCCTCAACATAGATATGTATCTTTCAGCACCAGCTGTTTTCACAAATGTTTTCAGGGGGCCCAATGCAGCTCCATGTCGGGTTCGCCCAACTCCAATGCACGCCCAGGAAGTTGGACATGATGTCAGGGGCAGAATATGCTGAGTCATTGCACCATGACCTCAGTTCTGCCTTTTCCCCTTAAAGCTCAGCAGCTAAGGGACCACAGAATATCAAGAGGGGAACAAGCTATCCATTAGGAAGAGTAGGATTGGAGGGCCCTTAATACGGGCGGCTCCTCCATAATGGGCGTCGGCGTGCCGACCGTGTCATTGCCCATGATGGAGGAGCCAAAGTCAACCCAGGGAAAGCGCTCTCAAGCTCTGCGGGACTAGCTTCAAGGAAAATGTAGTTTCCCTTTGACAGTTTAAGTTCCCCAGCGTGCATGCCCAGTGGGTCGTGCAAGGCCACAGGCGTTTTGTTTCATCAGCCTTGCACGCCCCAATGGAGATGCAGGATGGGGACACGTAGGCCTAAATGTGCCTAAGGGGAGATCCTCCACCTACCAGCACATTAGGCCTCTTGGGTGTTCCTTGGGAGATGCTGCGGCTCCCCTGCGCATGACCTCAGAAACCCAGAATCAGAGAAGCTCTCTCTGCTTCCCGGTTCCTGCTAATACTTCGCAGGAGTCGGAGAGCCTCAGTGCAAGACGGTGTCGGGACCGGGGAAGTAGGTAAGGAGAAATTACTTAGCAGTATGTTCTTTATATAGATTTTTCTCCCACAGATCCCTCATCTTGATAGATCATCCACTCTGCGTCAGCTGCTTGGAACATTTCAACAATGGGCCATAGTGCGGTTCACGGTTTTGTCTTTACCTCCTTGTGTTTCGACCGTGCCACTCCTCAACTACAGACGTGACAACGTTCATTGTACTTGGAGTTGCACTACACCCCTTACCGCAGTTACCCACCATTTAACCACCCATCCCCCCCGGCTCAGCCTTTGAGAGAAAAATCATGTGCATTGAACAGAAGAGGACTGAAAACCATTTTATTTCATTTTTTGGGTTAGGAGCGAAAGGCAATTAACCACAAGTTCTCAACTAGAATGTAACAAGGACTTATAATTCAGTTTTATATTTTTTATATTATTCAAGAAACCAAGCGGCTCAGAGCGCCACCTCTTCCCATTTCATTACATTCAACGAATAACAAAGAAGGCAGATGTACCGACAAGTCTAATGCCAGCTTCCGTAGGGGGGGTAGGCAGGGAGTGCGATGAGGAAGCCGTGGGAGAAAAAGCCATAGAAACAACATTAGAGGTAAGTAATTCTCTTTCAATGGATTGCAATCTCCCACAGATTCCTCATCTTAATAATCTCCAAAATCAGTGCCCTTAGCAGGAGATGGGAATGGAAGCTATACCAAGAAATTCTGCAGCACTGCCTTATCAAAACGAGCACCTGCACCCCGAGCCAGGTACAAGCTGTAGTGTTTGGAAAAAGATTGCAATGAAGCCCACGTTCCAGCCTGGCAAATCTCTCTCACTGGCACTCCTCTTAGAAGGATCGACGAAACAGCCGAACCCCTGGTGGAGTGGGCCCTCAAACCTGGTGGCACTTCCTTATCCGCTCTCTGGTAGCTATGCATAATACAATCCAGCGGTAAATTGTTTGCTTTTTGAGCACTTGCCCAAGTCTGGACTGGGAAAAGGCAACAAAGTGCTCATTGTCTCCCCTGAAGGCCTTTTTTCTAGCCGAATAAAAACTCAGTGCCCTTTTAGAATCATGCATATCCCCCCACACCCAACTTGGAGGGATGAGGTGGTGGAAAAATACCTCGAGCAATGTGTCACCTTCGGCAAGAACTCAGGGAGGATTTTCAAGGACGTCTTCTTCTTAAAAAAACTTTAAGGACAGTGGCTTACATAAGAGTGCTTGCAGCTCACTGACCTGCCTATCGGAAGTGATTGCCACCTCAAAGGCAGTCTTCAACGTAAGAAGCCTAACAAACAGAGTGCAAAGGCCAAAAGGAGAAGATATCAAAAACGCCAGGACAAGTTTCAAGTCCCAAGCTGGGATGACAAATGGTGTAGGAAGAAATCCGTTTACAAGGCTTTATACAAACTGAGCAACCACAGGTATGGAAAAGCAGCCCGGTCTGGTGTCGCCTGGAAAAGTGATTGGGCAGTCAGATAACCCTTTAACTATACCCACCTGAGGGCCCGATTTGGCCAAGGCCAGCAAAATCCACCACAGTGGAGGTTGGGCACACCAAAGGGACTGCCCCTTTCTACTTACAGCACATCTCAAACCTTCTTCATCTGCATGCATAGTGACCTAGTGGAAGGTCTGTGTGCAGCCAATACACCTCTAAAACCTTGTCAGTCAGGTCCAGCCCTCATACGTTAACCTCTCAAGAGCCATGCATGTAGGTTGAAGGGACCTGGGTTCGAGTGAAGCACCCTGCCCTCTGACTGGGACAAGAGGTCTGACCTCTGAGGAAGCAAGAGTGGTGGGCAAACGGCCAATTCCAGAAGGTCCCAGTACCATGTCCTCCTTGCCCAATCCAGGCGATTAAGATCAGGTTGGCCTGGAAACACCTCAACCTGCTGAGAACCATAGGGATGACCGGTATCGGCAGGAACACATAGCGGAGGTTGAAGACCGATTCAACTAGTAACTCGTCTCCCAATGCCCCACATGGGGGAAATTCCTTTGAGCAGAACTATCTGCATTGTCTCTTGTTGGAAAAAGGTCCACCGCTGGGGTTCCCCATTGGGAGAAGAGCTGTGAGGTCATCCCCATGCAAATCTCCCACTCATGAGAGACCATGCTCTGTCTGTTCACAGCGTCCGTCAACCAGTTCTCCACCCATGCCAGATGTGCTGCAGAGACAGATGTTGTTCTCCAGCAACCAGAAACATAGCCGCATAGCTTCCCTGCACAGGGGCAGTGCCCGTACACCCCTTGCTTGTTGAGGTAATGCATGGTCACTGTGTTGTCCATCAGCATCAGGACATGCTTCCCCCATAGGGATGGCGACTCTCCTTTTGGGTCCAATGACCACTCACCTATAGGTCCCCTAAAAGAGGCATTGGTGAATGGCTGAGTGTCTGCCACAGTGCCTACAAGGGCTCTCCTGCCAACATGTTGGCTCTGTTGTACCACCAAGATAGGCCGATAGGTCGTCGGCAACTAACCCCAATACTTGGAGGTTATCCGACATCTCGCCCGAGTATTGCAACCACTGACTCTTGAGAAGCCACTGCAAAGATCTCATTCGGAGTCTGGCATCAGGCACCAGATAAATGCAACAGACCATGAGAGGCTGAGGGAGGCGGATGCCAGGACCATGCTGGAGTTCTGGAATAGGTTGACCATTTGTGCAATGCTGGTGACTCTCTCCTCTGGGTGGTGGGGGCAGGGGGTAAGAGGCCTCCCTGCCAGAGTGTCCAAGCCTGCTCTTAAGAATTGGAGCCTCTGCGTCAGTATAATGTGACACTTCTGCAAATTCAGTGAAAAGCCCAGGCTGTGCAGTAGTGAGCAAGTATCCTTGTGGTGTCTCGAAACCTGCTCCGAGGACCAACCTTGGATCAACCAGTCATCTAAGTAGGGGAATACAAAGACTCTGGGTCTCCTGAGGTGTTACGCTACTACTGCCATCAGCTTGGTTAAAACCCTAAGTGCAGAGGTCAGGTCAAAAGGGAGCACTTTGAACTGATAATCAGTGTCTGCAAAAAAGAACCTCAGGAACTGCCAGTGTGTAGAGTAAATCGACACATGGACATAGGTGCCCTATGACTTCCAACCAGTCCTGGGATTATATAGCCTGGAAAATTTCCTTCAAAGTCATCATCCTGAACTTGCCCTTCCTCAGCAACTCGGTCAAGGCCCTGAGATCCAGGATGGGACAGATTCCTCTTGCTTTCTTGGGAATTAGGAAGTAGAGGGAGTACCAGCCCGTACCCATCTCCCTGGCTGGTACCGCCTCAACTATTTACTTCAGCCGAAGAGTTTACAGTTCCCCCTGGAGGTCGAGCTCAGTCTGCCAAGGAAGGAGCAGTGATTTGTCCGGGGGACCCCTGAGGATGGGTAGACAGTATGCTAGTTCCACCAGTTGGCGGACCCAGGCGTTGGAGGTGATCTCCTTCCACCTCTTCAAGAACCCAGAGACTCTGCCTCTAACCGAAGAAGAACAGAGGGAGAACTCAGGTTTCTGAATTGCTAGTGCTCTCGACATTGAAGCCGAAACTGACTGGCCCTTTGATGCCCCTCTGCTACTGCCTGGGCACGAGACTCTCTGTTGCCCCCGTTTGGCCTGCGGTACCTGCAACCTCCTGACAAAGGGGGTGTAGCTTTTGAAGTCTCTTACCCTTGATCCGAAGGCAAAAGTCTGCTTGGCTGGCTGTTGGAGTGCCAACCCCACTAAGGTAGCTGCCTGCTTGGAGTGCTTACATTTTTCTAACAACTTGTTAGCTTTAGGCCCAAATCCAGTAGCTCTGCCTGGACGTTTGTCGAAAAAGCCTGACCCTCAAGTACATAATGTCCTGCATAGCATTCTCGACGTGCCCATCGACCTTCCAAAGTAATTTGCAGCAGCGAGGACACTTGCAGTGCTTGGCAGACAATCTCTTTGTTGTCCTTGACGATGTCCAAAAAACATCCCTGACCACACCCTTGAGGGAAATGATCTGCCGCTTCTGAAATAGTCTTAAAAAAGGACATGGGACTATTTGGCGAGTGCACAAAAGGCATTGATGGCCTTAAGTGCAATGCTCCCCAAGACGAACACTTTCTTGGCCAAAGCATCGATCTTCTTCAACTCGCTATTGGTAGGGAGATTGAATGTTGAGGTGGCAGGCCTCTCTGTTACCGCCGTGACCTACCCCTCTAGTCCCTCAGGGCTTGGATGCGCCATGAGACAGGGAAAACTGCCCCTAACCTGCTCTGTTGACTGCTGGCACCAAGCATATGAGATACCACCAGGTCCGCTATGGATGTATTGAACGGCAAGACTATCAGTCTGCGGCCCCTTGTCCAGTATTTCAGTCAACTTCTACAGCTGGAGCAGTTTCGATGGAGTGCCTAGGCCAAGAGAGACAATCACTTTTTTGACTGTGTTGCGCTACTGGGCGTTTGAGTGCATATATAGGGACACCTGCTGCATGTCAACATCGGAAGATAAGTCCAGCCCGCTTGTGCCGTGCAGACCTGCATTGTCAGACATAAAATCAGGCAGTATTGTCCAGGTCAGCCACTACCAAGTGTTTTATTCCAAAGGGGACAGCGCCCGCTTCGTCATCAAAGATAGTCTGCATGGACTCGAATAAGTCTGACATGTAGCCTCGGTCCCGCGGCAGACCGAGGGTCAATAAGGTGCATCGACATGACCCTCGACTGCAGTGCCGCGCACCAGTCTTACCAACCTTCACTGAGGTTGAGGGGGTTGGACCTTTTTTATTGGCCCCCTTTATGTCGAAACCGCCAACAGTGTTGAGGCTAAAGCTGTACCAGCCACAGCTTTTTCAAAAATCTACATCATTTGCATCTTGAACTCCTCCCATTCCTCCCACAAAGCACCCTTAGAAGGCTAGGACGTACCCCTTTCACAGGATGAGTTGGAGTTGTGCCAGTGTCTGCGCTTCTTATTCTTATGGGAGGAAAAGAAAGAGTGGTGGGACTCATTAAGTAAAAGCTAAAGCTTCTCAGATTTCTTTCAACATCCACTCTCCCTGTCCCTTTAGGAAGTAGGTCTGTTAGGCAGAAACCTGTGCAGTTCCCTTTGGGAACACTGCAAAAGATTTAGGACTACAGGTGTTAGCAGTAAACCCACTTGGTAGCAGTCTGTACCACCCAGATTTACCTGGTAGCTGTGGCTGAGCAGTCAGACTTCCCTCAAGAAGAGTTAGGCAGTATACAAAGTATACACAATAGGCACTCAGATACAATAGCACAAGCAAACACTGACCAGAGCTTTGGTATCAAAGTATATAATTATTTATTTAAACACACACGGTTTGAAACACTCCAGCACTCTTATTTGTAAAACACTCTAAACACAGTTACTATTATGATATATACAACCCTTATTCCTTATAAGACAAGTCTTAGTTAACACCACTTATTTCCAGACAGAGGTGAGCGCTTAACTATAGATGGCACTCCAATAAGTTCATGAAAAAGGGGAGGGGAAAAGGCAGACTATGTGAAGATACACCACTCTAAGATTTAGGAAAACTTTTAGCAAGGCAGAAGAGCAAAGGTCACTGGTGAGCCAAAGTCCATAGGCTGGGCCCACTCTTAGAGAGAGCAGAGCACAAATGCGCCCAAGATCACAGAGTTACACTAGGCTTTGAAAGTCTTACGGAGAGTTCGAAAAGAGTTTAGAGAGGCTCAGAAAAGTTTAGCCAGGGTGTCCCAGGCTAACCCAGGTTCACCCAGGTTCGAAAGCCGGGGGCTAAATCTACCCCGTACAGTCGGTGGCAAGGGAAGCCAGGCGGAACACGGTACCTTAAGTGGGAAGGATCCTCCAGCGGTGGCAGTTGTTCCTGGCAGCGGGTGCAAGTCTCGGCGTCGTCCAGAGGAAGAGAAGATCTCGACTTGGAGGAAAGATGAAGGTCGTTGCACTGCCAGGGAAGAAACCAGCCGCAGAGTTTTCCAGTTAAAGGTATTACCCTTTATTTCGCGGTTGTGGTAAAACGTGGTATACCGGTTGCCGGGGTGCTTGGCACAGGCAAGGCAGCCACGAGATGCGTCGGGAAGGCGAAAAGACAGTGAAACTGGTTATCCCCACCAGTCAAAGGAAGAAGACTCTCCGGCGGGAGATCTCCTCTGTCGTTGGGAAAAGTGGTGAGACGGTCCAGCAGGGCTCCACCGGTGGTGTCGTCGTGGCAGGTCGGCTCAACTTCTCCCTCGTCGGATTCTTAGGTCCTGTGGCGACTTCTGAAGTTCCAGTCCCCAAAGCCCTGCTTTTATGCAGAAAACCCCCATTCACTCAGCCTAGCTGTCACTCAAACATGCTAAGTGGTGAGCCGAGTCCAGGGTGCCTAAATCCCCCTCCACCCCTCCTAAGTACCCCAGACAGAGTGGCACCACTTTGGAGGGCTTCTTTGGAGAAGCCCGCCAAAAAGTGGAACAAAGGGCTCGACTTGGGTTGGAGTCACAGAAGAGAACACAAACGCCATTTTAGAACCGAGTTTTGGCAAAAAATACCAACTGGAGAATTAATAATAAATAAATAAACCGGCGGTATGTTTGAGGCTATCGTAATTAAATAAATAAAGATAGTAGCCTCGAACAATGGGAAAATCCCATAGAGAAATATTTGCGGTTGAATATAAAAAGTAGTATCCACTGCCACCAGCCAAAACTCGATCAGGGGGGACAGAGACGTGCCCCCTCGACTAAAAGACCCCGGGGCAATCGAATTGCCCCGGCCAGTACGTCCACAATAAGATGGTTTGTACTGGTTCTGTTCAGAATTCAAGACTAGTAAAGTCAATGGTAACTTTACATGCCCTGGGAGACAGTAGTCAGTCCCAGGGTATGGAGTCTATACTGGGGGGTCACTATGACACCCCTGTGTTACTGCACTGAGGGTGCTGTGTAACACACATCACAAAAACACATGGAGCCCTATGGAGTAAAAGACCCCATAGCCCATAAAACACATCTAGAGTCAAAGGAACACCATAAATCATGTCCAAGAGTGAGGGTAAAAGAGTCTCACTCTTGGCAGGAGAAAAAAATAAACCCCAAAAAATCCAGCAAAGCTGCTGGGGGACTCACTAGGTTAGGAAATTCAGCCTTAACAGAGAATTCGCCCTAACAAGGTCCATTGGTATCCGACGATGACTTCATAGCAGAGCCAGCCAGCAATTTACATGGCGGCCTCCCTAGCACCAATTTTGCCAAGCATTCCCTTACAACCTTCGGGTTCATCGACTGACAACAACTGCATTGCTCGGTTTCGTGTTCCACTCCCAGACACTACACATTGATGTTGTGCGGGTCCAAAGGGGACATTTTCGAGTCGAAGTCCCTGCAGTGTTTGACACCTGACGGCTTTAGCCCTGGCATTCTGACGCAGATTTGATTAGAAAATTCGAGTCGTGTTCCGAACAGCGTGCGGAGCATGCAGAAAATAGGAACTGAGGAAAGGGGATGTAGTGCATTTCTTAAGTATGGCTAGCAATGTCACGTCTGGAGTAGAGGAGTGGCAATGTCAAGACACAAGGACATCGAAAGACGACATTGAGCCACGCTACGCCCCCTGTTGAAATGATCTGAGCAGCCAACACTGAGAGGATGATTTATCAAGATGAGGAATCTGTGGGAGAATAGAATCCATCAATGAATGGATGTATGAATGCATGTTTGAGTGAGAGAAATGGATGAATGCATGTGTATGAATGCATGCATGTCTGCATGGGGAAGTGAGGAGTGTGGGGTGAGGCTGCAATGTCATGTCCTGGCACCCACCTCACCCTTGCTGTCAGCGTGTGGGTAGGGGTATGCCAGAACATGACATTGGTGCATGTCTCTATGGCCATCTGGAGCAAAGCAAACATGATTCATGTTTGCTTTACTCTTGATGCCCCTATACTTGGCAAGTCTGACTTACTTTGGTGGGTCAGTCTGGATATATTTGTTTACTGTGGCAGAGTAAAAATATATCAATCAAGTTTATTCGGATTCAAAACATCCATTAAACACAGAGGCATCGCATACACGTAAAAAAGTAAAGAATAGTCATTACATTACACTTTAAAACACAGCATTGTCAAGACATTTCACACAAAAAACAAGAAATACAGCAAATTAAGACCAGGTTTCTTAAAACAATTAAAACATTTGCGATTCACGTAAAAAACTCTTTCTCGGGTACATAGCTCTTTTCAAAGAAGACAAGAGAGCCCAGGCTTTCCTCACAGATTCAGCCGTCAAAAGGAAGAGTAATGCCTGTCTATAGAGGCCGGATATTGGCGAGTTTAACCACCTGCAAAATGGTGGACCGCCTAACCTCGCCATACGACGGACAGAACAACACAAAGTGCTTTAGGTCTTCCCTTGCAGCCCCACATGCTGGGCAGCTGGGATCATTTGGGAAGCTGGGGCACTTTCCTGTGTTTCCACTTAACAGTAGGCAGTCAAACCTTGCCCATGTTATGAGCAATCTTTCTTTCTTTTTTCGGGCTCCACAGAAGGTAGGGCTGAATCTCAAGTACCCTACTTATTAACGCGTGTTGACTATCAGAGTAGGTTGCGCATTCCATGTTCACCCTCTTTTCCTGTGCCCCCTGATACAGTGCCTGCTTGTAAACTCAATATATCCAGACTGGCCTATCAACGTAAGCCAATCATGCCAAGGTAGCACGAGGCCCGAGAGGTCATCATTCAGAGCGGGGCTGCAGGTAGGGGCATTTCCCAAAAATGATTTGTGAGTGCATGTATGCAAGGGTTGTAAGTGGGTGCGTGAATGCGAGAGTGCATGTGGTTTGGGTGCGTGTGTTTATGTGCGAGCGTATGGATGAACGAAGAATGAATGCTGATGCGTGTGTTTGAATTTGAGTGAATGAAGAATTAATGATGTGTAAATGATGAATGCTGATGCCCGTGCTTGAATTTGAGTGAATGAACAATGATGTGTAAATGATGAATGGTGAATGCTGGTCTGTGTGTTTGAAGTTGACAGTGAATGAAGAATGATTGCTGTATAAATGATGAATGCTGAAGCCTGTGGGTGAATGAATGATATGTGTTGCAGGTGCTAATTCAGCGCCAGATGTGGGACGCACCTACTGGGGCAGAAGGATAGCTCAGGTGCAACGCGTTTGTCTTGGAAGCAAGACAACGCAGCGCAACACAGGTTTGAATCCCAAACCTGCGCTTAGAAACCACTCCTGGTATTAAATGCATTATAAATGAACAATTATATTATATATTATTATTATATTATTACCAATTGCGGGAGTAAAGAAGATGCACGATGGGGGTGACCACATGGGGAATAATACAGTTACTCTGAGCCACAGACACACTGTATAAAAAGACTATTCAGCAGGAATGATGGGGGGTGGGGTAACAATACATTGGATGTAAACTTGGTCCAACACATTGCTCTATGATTAGCTAAAGGAGGGGAGGGACAAAAATAGCACAATCACAAATACGCGTAGTGGGAAATCCCTCAGAGCGGGCTGGATCTGGGAACTTTTTAATTTAAAACACAAAACCATAACAACAGGGACATGCAAAGGGGGGAGGAAGCTCAATTTACTCGTAATATGGGAATGAAGACAACCGGATCTGGGTGAGGTAACTGCAGGGCTGTCAGCCAAACAAGCCATCCTGCACAGTAGCAGGGAGGGTGGCTCTGTACCAGTGTGCTGGTCTCATGATCGCTGATGCCCATTGGCAGAGGGAAAGGAACACTGGACGGAGTGGTGTTCCTGGCAGGACCAATCAGATGGTAAGTTCCTAAGCTCTGACGAGGGGGCCAGCCCTCAAAGTATCTACCACAGAGTCTGCGAAGGTCATTATCTAACAGGTATCGTGTGAATGTACCCTTTCCCATCAGCTGCAGGGTGTCTTGTGCGTCTCAATGGTGCTGAACAATGGCAGTATATTAAAGATTTGGCGGTCAGCACAAATGTTGCTTCATTAATAACAAGATGTTCCAGGGTGGGTTGTGAATAAAATGTGGCACCACATGGGTAGGTGAAGGGAAACTATTGAACAGTTTGCTCTAATGACGTTTTCACTAATTAATGTAACTATCGAGGAGGAGAAGGAGATTGCAAACCAATCGAGTCCCTGGGAAGCACAGAAAAAATGAACCCTTCAACTTGCAAGAGTTTCTCCTGACTTCCGACTATTGGATTTCTTGTTATAGAGCTGCTTTTCATGGATGGTTCAGATGTCAGCCTCTCGATCAGAGCTAATCCACTGTTGTGTTTGATTTGTGCTCGCCCAGCTGTAATAAACAGCATTGTTTCTTGCCCGGTTTGTGCTCCATTTTTTGAGCATGCAGTTTTTTATTATGCACTAATTAGCTGAATCTTGACTAAAGTTTTGGAGGCCCCAGTGAGATATCTCAGTCCTCCGTGGACTACTGAGGGTATTCAGGCCGCCCTCCCTGGTGGAGCATGTGTGGCGACCGCAGACCTGTTCACAGCGCATCACTGAGGAGACCCTGCAGAGTTTGTGAATGTCTGCCAGGTCCCAAGCGGAGTCCCGCGTTTCAGTGGAAGGGCGAGCTGTGGTGGAGGATCAGTGCCGAGGGGATTCGAGAGTATCCAGGACGTGAGTATAACCGTGCAAGAAGACGATGCACAATAGATGAATGCTAGCAGAAGGGGGAGGGATTGATTGTTTTATGGTGTATTTTATGGGGTATAGGACACATCCTCGAAAGAAGCGAGGACCATCGGCCAGAGTACTGTAGATATTAGAGTGTACCACCCGATAGGGAGTGGGCGCTGGTGTTGGCACGCCTGCGGTAGAGCAGGAGTGGTGCATGGCGAACTCCGTTAGACAGGAGTGGCGCGTAGTACAGGGCGATTGTATAGTTGTAGGAGTTGTGTTGTTTTTTCTTGTAGAGAGGGACATGCATGTGGTAGTTGGCATCATTAGCACGAGATAACAGTTCTTTTTCCGCTATCAGGTTCTTCGATGGTTAAGTCTCCTTTCAATAAGTTTCTTGCCTTTGAGGGCCTGATGCACTCAACAAACAAAACAAAAAGTTCTGTTTCACATATACTTTGGGTGACGGCTTCACCCCAGGGACCCCCCCGCTTCCAGGCGTAGTCCCTTCACCAAATCGCATTCAACCAATTGATTAAAAAGTTCCTTTTCAATGCACTTTGGGTAATAACTTTCCACCCCGGATCGCCCTCTTTCGGGCTCGGACCCCTTTTTGACATTGGCCTCGATCCTTCGGGTTCACTGTGGATTTTCTTGCATTCTCAGGTTTTCTTTTTAAACAGTTCATCAGGCGTTGCCCTTGGTTGTCGGCTTCAAACAGTTCACTATAGACTTTAGACTTCACCCCTTCTTGTTAGCATCCCTCTACCGGGTTCACTCTTGCCAACTTTACGAAACACGTTTCATTGGGCTTTTGCTCTTGGTTGTCGGCTTCCCTCTGCCGGGTTCACGCTCGTCGACTTTTACCAATACTTCCTCACAGGATTTTCTAGAGTGCACCCCTTTTCATTAGCATCCCTCTTAGTTCACTCTTGCTAATCTTCACTATGCGGGATTCACTTCCCCTTCTTCACACTAATTTCTCGGTCAAAGACTTTCGATGGTACAGAGGATTTTACAAAACCCCTATATGACCACTTTGACCTATCTTCGCCTCTTCCCATGGCCTTCTATAGTTATGGCAGTCCCTACCTTTGGGTAATCACCCAGAGTTTTTTGCATGAGCACCCACGGGGTGAAGGATGCCTTTGTTGCAGGCTTTCCCCTCACTTTCTCAAAAGTTCCTTTAAGCTTCCCAAAGTTTCAATTTATTGGTCTGCAACTTTTCGTTCAACACAGCCCGGTTTCTTATCGACTCCCCGGCTGTGATGAACCGATTGGCTTTCTTCTCCTTCGAGTCAAGGTTGGTACCACAGAGACCAGCGCCTCTCCCTGGCTTGGTTATTAGCGGAAGAGGGTCTTGTGTACCATTGACATCTGCTGCAACACACGCTGGCCTTTGTTCGTGGTCGTATGCTTCCGTCTGCAGAGGTTTCACGGGCCTTGACAGAAAAGGACAAGGTTACTTATCCCCTTGTCACCATCTCGGTATTCACCGTCCATCGCCTACTTTTGAACTGCTATGTTGAGTTGGCTCTCACGTCGTGCGGTCTGCCTTGCTCGTCCTGTGCACTCGCGCTCCACCTTTTATCCCTGTGGGGAAGGGAAAGGGCCTTCAGGTGTGTGTGATTCTGGTCAATTGCCTGGCTTTGCCTGACCCTTGTATTGGGACATGTCAGGTAAACAGCTCTGGTGTTAGTCCGTTGTCGTTTGTGTTGTGCAAATGTGTTTGTGTCAGAAAAAGGAAACCGGGCAGTGTTTTGGAATATCCTACATGGTAGGATGGGGAAAAAGGTGTTCAAATAAGGGTGATACCGCGTCTCACCCGTCGGTGTCCCACTCCGACTCCCCAAGGACCCCACAATCAGGTGATCCTCCCTCACTGGTCCACCCCCAGGAACTGGATCCAATAGCGATGGCCGTGTGCTAGCCGCCTGGATGACAGATCCCCAGGCACTAGATAGGGAGATACTGTCAGGTTTCTCACAGTAGACACTGGACACTCTTGCACTAACAAAGGGAACGGTGAGCCCATGGAGAGGGCTGTCAAATACGAACATCGAGTCAGTGGTCGGGCCTGTGGAGAAGGCCAATGTGAAAGAGTGGAGTGAGTGGTCGGATCTGTGGAGAGGGCCAGTGGGAACGAGTGGAGTGGCTGGTTGGGCTCTTGGGGAGGGCCAGAGTGAACATTGAAGGGTGTGCTTCGGAATAAAGGAGGGGGGGGGAGAGCTGGGGGAACAGAAAAAGGGGAAACACAGTAGTGGAATAAAAAAGAAAAGGAAATAATGGCATACGTGGGCAGCCCCTGTAAGGAACTTATGGTGGCAACAGTAAAGACAGACAAGAGTGATCACAGTTGAAGGGTTTTTATTAAACTGTATATGCAGGTTGGAAAAAAGCCTAATCTAAACCTACATCCAAGATGGGAGCAAGCTACGACCATCAAATAATAAGGCAGTCCAAGTGGCGTCTTGTCAAATAAAAGGGCCTTTACTAAGAAAAACCTATTGCCAATCACGCTAAATACAAACAAAGAGTGTGGGATAGGGTTGACAGGAAAGAAATAAGTGTTCACAAATAATATCTCATGATGCAGTAGTCGGGGTTTCCCTTCCCCACGTTTTGAGCACGGGACAAAGTAGGACTATGGAGCACAGCACACGCTTGAGCTTTTCCAGCACTAGCTTACAGTTCCGCTCTCAACTATCAGAGCATTCGGTGGTTAAGTCTATTTCCTACAAAAAGTCTCTTGCCTCTGAGGATCTGATGTGTTTCAAAATAATAAACAAAAGTTCCTTTTTGCTTGCACGTTGGATGATGTCTTTTCATCCCTGGATCCCTCTCTTCCAGGCTCAGATCTCTAGAATGTTCCTAGTGATATCGGGACCTTCAGTGTTTCAATCTGGAGCTTCCGAGGGCCTGATATATTCAAAACAACAAAACAAAATTTATATTCTACTTGTCTTCAGAGTGATGTTTCTTCACCCCTGCTTCCCCCTCTTCTGGGCTCAGACACCTCTCAAATGTCAGCCTCCCTCCGTCAGGTTCACTACGGCTTTCTACACAATCTTCTCTGTGCCATTCATGAATATTAATGTCTTTTTAAACAGTTCACTGTGGACAAACCTCTGCCGGGTTCACTCTTGTCAACACACTGTATATATTGGGACTTCAGACTTTGCCCTCTGTTCAGCGGCATCCGTCCATCAGGTTAATTCTTGCCAACTTTTGCACTATTCATCAGCATCCCTCCATTGGGTTTCCTCTTGCCAACTTTTGCAATTCACACAGTTATTTGAACAGTTCTTACGATGCAGGATTCAATTCCCTTACCTTCATTTGTCGGTCAAAGACTTTCGACTGTACGGAGGATTTTACTAGACCCCCGTATGACCACGTAGACACCCCCCCCTTCTCGTTCCGTTCCCAAGGCCTTCTGGTAACGGTAATTTCAACCATAGGTTAATCGCCCAGATTTTCTCAAGTGAACACCCATGTGGTGTCTGACTCCTCTGTAGCTGGTTTTCCCCCCTTGTATCAAACACACAGTTCTTTGTACTTTCTTCAATTAGCCGTTTCGCTACTTTTTTTCAAACACAGTTCGGTTTCTTATCGGTTCTCCCCTCAACTCACAGGCTGTGATGAACCGCTTGGCTTTTTCTGGTCTCTGGAGTCAAGGCCGGTACCACAGTGGCAAGCGTCTCCCCTCGGCTTGGTAATCAGCGGAGGAGGGCCTTGTGTACCGTTGACATCTGCTGCAACACACACTGGCTATTATTCACAGTCTTACAATTCCTTCTGTGGAGGTTTAACAGGCCTGGCTCAGAAAGGGCAAGGTCGCTTCTCTCCTCATCACCCACTCGGTTTGTGCCGTCTTTCTCCTCCTCTTGAACTGCCGTGTTGAGTTAGCTCTCTCGTTGAGCGGTCTGCATTGCTCGTATTGTGCTCTCGTGCTCCACCTTTTATCCCTGTGGGGAAGGCAAAGGGCTGTTAGGTGTGTGTGATTCTCGTCAATTGCCTGACTTTGCCTGACCCTGGCATTGGGACATGTCAGGTAAATGGCTTTGGTGTTTGTCCGTCATCTTTCATGGTGTGCGAAAGTGTTTGTGTCGGAAAAGGGGAATGTGGGGTAGTGTATTTGGGTATCCTACGGCGGAGGATGGGGAAAGGTGTTATAAGAAGGGGGATACCGTGTCTCACCTGTCGGTGTCCCACTTCCACTCCCCAATGACCCCCCACCCAGGTGATCCTCCCTCACTGGTACACCCCCAGGAACAGGATCCAATAGCAATGGCCGTGTCCTGGCCACCTGGATGACAGATCCCCGGAGACTAGTAAGTGAGACACCTTCAGGTTTCTCACACCCCTTAGACCATATAGGTTGTAAATTGCCCCAGTATTGCGATAAAATATTAAAATGCAACTTTCAGTGGGCAGAGGAAACTGCAGGGCAGTGTTTCCACGCATGGCCAGGAGAAGGGACGGTTGACAGTAAAATAATAGAGAATACTTTCTCATACCCATTAACAAACTATAAAGGCTCCAAGCTAAAAAGCAGGCAGAATATATAGGGTCTCTGGAAACTATACGAGGAGACTAAAGAGGACAACTTAATGAAAGAAGAAGTGGGAGGGGACGGAACGAGCTCACCGTCCCCGCCCTACGGGTTATATCCCACTTTACGTCCAGCGCAGAGTACACAAACCTGCAGCGGGAAACATCTAAGGGAGATAAGGGGAGAAGCACAGGGGAAAAAGAGAAGGGAGGTACATAAAGAGGAGATGCATACGCGAGGTGAAAGACGATATCTAGCAGACAAATCAAAAGAACACACGCCAGCAAGTGGATGCGTTGTTCAGTGAAGCAGAACAGTAATCGAAGAGGCGGTGAGAAGGAAGGACAAGGGAGAATGGGTATCAGAAAGAATTAAATTCAAATTAGATGTGGAGGAAGGAGAAGAGGAAATAAAAAAAAGACGATGAGGGGTACGAGGAAGACATAGTCAGACGAAGGGTTAATAGGAGACAAATGGAGTGACGGGACAGTGACGAATGGACACCCGACAAACTAAGGAGAAGGGGAAGGAAAGAGCGGAAATGACAGGACAGAGACAGTTGCGGATTGGTCTACATCCTTAATCAGTAGGACTGGGAAGGTAATAATGGTGTTAAAACAAGTTATTAGGGGATGAGGGGCAGGACCAAAAACGCAGGTAATGCCATTTCTACAGAAAGGATGAGGGGGCGCCCATTATGTGCCCTGATAAACAATGGACCGGGTATAACCGAATGAACAAGTTACTAACCGCTGTTAACGTTCTTTCGACTGGATGTTCCTCCCACGTATTCCTCATCTTTGCTATTCGTATCTTGCCAGCATTGCTGCTTCGGAAAAAAACATTCTTGGCAGGGCGCGCTGTGCACAATGTCGTAGCGTTGATGTCCCTCGAGGGCTGCCGTCGAGCGTCGACATCACCAGCAGTATAAATAGCTTGTGCAGCGCCCGTTGGCTTTAGTTTTATTTTTTCATTCCATCAATCGAGGAACTAACTAGGCGTACATTAGACCGCAAGCTCTCAGGAAACGCAGAGTGTAATTCACATAGATTGTACAGTGGGGTAGGCTGGGAGGGGCGATGAGGAATACGTGGGAGGAACATCCAGTCCAAAGAACGTTACCAGGGGTAAAATGCGTGTTCTTCGAATGGATTGTGTCCTCCCACGTATTCCTCATCTTTGATAGACTCCCAAAGCAGTGACAATTTGGAGGAGGGAGTACTATGTAAATTAATCGTGAATGGAATGAAGGACTGCCTTAGCAAAAAGACCTCCTTGAGTGGAATAGGAGTCCAAGCAATAATGCTTAACAAATGTATGAATGGACGCCCATGTAGCCACTGAGCAGTTGGCAATTATAGGGACACCCCTTTGAAGAGCCGCAGAAGTTGCCATGCCCCTCGTGGAATGAGCTTGAAGCCCTTCCCGGTGGGTCCTTTCCCGCGAGTCTATAGCATTCTCCGATAGCCAGTGTGATCACCGGGATATGGTTTGTTTAGTTACTGCAAGGGCCAATTTAGGGGCGGTATATCTGACAGAAAGTTGATCATCATGGCGAAATTTTGCATTCTTGCAATGTAAAAGCTTAGAGCCCTTTTTGGTCCAGCCTATGCATCCTCTCTTCCTCCTTGCCCAAATGAGGCGGAGGGTAGAAAGTTGGTAGTGTTATCTTCTGTGACAAATGGAAGTCAGAGACTACTTTCGGCAGGAATAATGGTTTTACTCTGAGGACAACCTTCTCCTTCTAAAACGTAGTATGAGGAGGCTTGCATGAAAGTGCCTGCAACTCACTTAACCTGTGGGCTGATGTTAATGCCACAAGATGTGCAGTTTTCAGAGTAAAGAGCCTTAACGGGCAGGAACGTAAATGCTCCAAAGGGATACAAGTTAGAAATGTTAACAGAAGGTTTACATCCCAAGCAGGGACATGAAATGGGACTGGAGGATACACATTAGTGAGTCCCTTCAGAAATGTAACAATTAAAGGTATTTTGAAATAGGAAACCTCTTCAGGGGAGCGCTTAAAAATGGAAAGCGCCGGGGGCGTGGCTCGGAGCTGTCACAAGTGGCATGGCTTCCTAGGGCCCATTTCGCCGCTACCACCACCACCGCTTCCAGACCCCGTTATTAAGTGCAACCGAAATGTATCGTGTATGAATCCGCGCTGCAGCTGTCGCCCGAGCGGGTCCCCGCTCTGTTGCCGATTTGTCATGATTCAGTGTGTTTTTCCAGCCGGGGCCCGCTCGTTATCAAGATGGCGGCCGCAAGACGATCCGGCGAAGTTCCTCCATGAGGGGGAGGGGCAGGCGCGTTAAAGTAGCCGAAGCCGCCTAACGCTCCCAGCTCGCCATCCCGCACTGGCACAGCTTACCCAGCAAGATGCCCTGATGCCTGTACCTGCAGCCTCTCTCCAACGACTCATACGGCATTTGTGGACAAGCAGAGGCGGGGCGGCGTCGGTGGACTGCGCTGCCTCCGACTGAGACTGCTTCAGAGCCGACAAAGATCTCCAGCTCCAGGGGCCCCTCTGGCCCGGCCTCTCCGCCTGAGCCCCGCGCTCCTCCTTTCCCCCGGCCTGCGCGGGGGTCTGATCATCTGCTGCTCCCCCTGAAGGTGGGCTGGCTGGGTCCGTTCCACCGGGCGGGCAGAGGGAGGTGAGCTTCGCAGGCTCCCGCCTGGGGCTTCCCGGCCTCGCTTTTCCTGCTGCCGTTACGGCTGCTCTGACCTGCCGGTCCGCCCAAGCGCCAACTACGAGCGGATTGCCCCGACGGGGGACCCCCACCAGACTGCCTACTCATTATCTTCAGCATCTCCGGCTCTCAACACATCGGGCCGAATTATCCGAGGTCTCTTGGGGCGGCTCGATGCCCCTGCGCCCCCTGGAAAGCACATCAGACCAGGCCCCTTGAGGTGAGGAGTGGGGGGGGCAGGGGGAGGCCCACTTGAGTCCAACAGGTTTTGAGGCCTTGGCCCATACGGGCTTCTGAATCTCACCATCATCGGGTGCTACCGGGCCACCTGGTCGGTTTCAGTTGCACCACCAAGCCTTACCCACTGGGCACTCTGCCTCACCTCCCCCTCCCACCGGGGTCCACCAAACGATCCGCCGAGGCCCACCAGAATCAGCTAAGGACGGAGAAATATATAACTACAGTCCCCTTCCTACGGCCAAGCTCCCTGGGCTGAACCGGGCGGGGCAGGAACTCAACGAGGGCTCCCGAGCTCTCCCCTTGTGGAGTGAAACCACAGACTACACGCAGAAAGCTCTGCCACAGAGACCCAGTAGTGTCAAAATGTCAAAAAGCAGCAAGGCATTCAAACAAGCGGATATCGTCTCCTTAATGGCTAACTCAACTGCCGAAAGATCCAGAAAGGGGGACCCACCGGAAGACTGTTCCAATAAACCCATGCCCACGGCACCCGCATCAGCTCAATGCCCCTCCCAAATGGTCACCAAAGCTGATTTACAAGATCTACTGTCCGCTTTGACCAAAGAAATCCAAAAAAGCACAGAAGAGGTCATGTAGAAAATCAACTTCCTGGATAAGCGAATGGGAGAAGTAGAACACCGAACTGCCGAACTTGAATCCGAGGTCTGTGACCAAAGATTTGAAGGTGAACAGGACAGGGATAGGATCACAGCCTTAGAGGCAAGATGCAATCTCCTAGAAGCAAAACAGGAGGATGCAGAGAATCGCTCTCGGCGGAATAACATCCGCCTACGAGGGATCCCATCATCCATCACAGACGCAGAACTAAAATGCTATATCTCGGATCTATTTAGATTCATAATCACACTCCTGGATGACTCGGCCCTGGAGCTGGACCGGGTACATAGAACCTCCTCGAGATGGGAATCTGTGTTCCCCCCGGATGTCCTGGTTAGAATCCACTTTATCCAAATGAAAGAGGAAATCATGCGCGAGGCGAGGCAAATACGCCATATCACCTTTCAGGGGTCCACAATTTCGCTCTATCAAGACTTAGCTACCTCCACTCTCCAAAATCCAAAAACGAAAAACCATGCAACCATTAACGGAGTGATTACGCAAAAGGAAGATCCCATATCAATGGGGATTCCTGGCCTCGGTCCGATTCAAGTGAGAAGGGGCTCAGAAGCAAATTAACTCACCAAGAGTCAGTGAGATTCATGGGCCTCGGAGGATCGGAAGAACCGAACCGCCCTCACCCCCCCCAGGGGTAAGCCTTCGATAGGAGAGTGGTCAAAAGCTGGCAGGCAGCGCAGACTCCGGGGTCCCCCTAAGAAAGTCAACAATCCGGGATGACCAATCAGCAACAACTTTGGAGAGTCCTGGCCCTCGAGTCCCGGGCTAACATTCTTCTCAGGTCGACATTCTAAAGGTGATGCGCACCACTCAGCTCACAATGGTTCAAGTTCCTCACAAGGATGAAGTCCTCAGAGAATCTTACTTGTAAACATTTCAACAGTGCGGGAGCAATGTTCGAGCTCCAACATACTCCATCTCAGCGGCCCAGTTGGCCAACATCAAGCGCTTTTGTGCCTCCAGTTCCCCAGTGGCAGTAGGACGACGGTTCTCCTACCAGTTCAAGTTGGGGGGGAGGGGGAGAGGAGGGGGAGAAAGGGTAAAAGTGGGATCAGCCCATGGATGGGAGCACCGGTTCCACCAGATCCCGGCCTCACATTCAATAACGCAGCATGACGCAACAGCAACTATGTTTTTACGAGACCAATGCAGCAAGCTCTCTTTTCTTGCAGACTCTCGGCCCCAGTGGGGGGACACGGATCGATGCACACCTAACGCAAAAGCAAAAAGACAATGTCAGACTCAAGTGAGATAGTAATCCTCACATGGAATGTCCAAGGCCTGAACTCGCCAGGAAAGCGCAAATCAGTGGAACACAGATTGGGACAATGATCGGGAGACATCATACCTTTTCAAGAAACTCCCCTGCTGCAAGAAGATGAATACAGGGTGAGATTCAGCAGGTATAAAAGAGCATACTTCGCCCTCCTCCGGAAACAAGAAAATAGGAGTGGTAATTCTACTAAGTGATAGAGTCCCACTGTCAAAGATCACCATAAGGAGAGACCCGGAAGGGCGCTTCCTCCTCCTAAAGGGCTTTTTCGAAGATCTCTCTATCACCATTGTTTCAATTTATGGCCCAAACACGTCTCAAGCCAACTTCATCTCAAACCTAATACCAGTCATCCGAGCTTTCCGCGAAGGGCACCTGATCATGAGTGGGGATTTTAATTGCATGCCAAAACCACAATTGGATAAAACTCTGCCCCCCACAAACACAGACTTTGCACAAGCACTATCAATAGCCAAATTGCTCAGAGAAACCGAATCTGTCGACGCATGGAGGTTATTCAATGGCACGTCAAGAGACTACACTCACTACTCCTGTGTGCATAAAGGATTCTCAAGAATAGACCTCATACTAATATCTGGAGTTTTGTTCCCCTGTCTTAATAACTCAGAAATCCACACCTGCATGATATCTGATCACTATCAGTGGTATCTGTTACTCTAGCCATTTCAGGCCAAAAGCATCCTGTCCAAAGACACTGGAAAATTAATGACTCATTGTTATTAGATGAATGCATCAGATCGGAAACCGAAGAAACAATACCCAACTATTTCAAGGAAAACATGACGGTGAATTCCCCCATCAACATCAACTGGGACGCCATGAAAGCAGTCGTCAATGGCACACTAATTAGTGCTGGAGTGGAACAGAGAAGAGTCTCGAATATCATGTCAGCTAAATTGTAGCAAAAGGTAAAGCAATTAGGGGACAAACTGAAATTACACAGCTCCAGAAAAACAGAGAGCCCTGAGGAAAGCTAAAACAGCGCACGAAATGCACTGTGCCGATCGCACGGCCAACTCCTTAGCGTTCACAAGGCAGTTTTATTACAGTAAAGGGAATAAGGCAAACAAAGTGCTAGTGCAAAAACTGAAAAAGATCCGCAGCCGAAAGAATATTCTCAAACTAAGGGGAAAGACGGAAAATTGCACTACTCCGAGGCAGAGAAAATCGAAGAACTGATGAAACGCCATAAATCTATAATGTCGGGAAAACCCACTGCACTAGACAATCTGCCATACTATCTGCGCACCATACCCTCCCGTGGCACATCCCTAGAATCTCCCATCTCTATCGAAGAAATCATGGAAACTATAAAATCTCTCAAACATGCCGCCCCGGGCCCTGAAGGTCTATACGAAACTTTTATAAAAAATATGCCAGAATCCTAGCTCCCCAAATGGCAGCCCTGTTTAACTCCTTCCTATCTTCGAGGTCAGTCACCGGATCAATGTCAGAATCGCTCACAGTGCTGCTGCATAAACCCGGGAAAGACCCCGAACTAGCCGCCTCCTACCGCCCAATCTAACTCCTGAACAATGATGGTAAGAATTTTGCCAAACTACCAACCCTGATTGACCAAGATCAGACGGGATTCATCCCAGGGAGAGGGACCCACGATAATATCAGGAGGATGATAAACATCATCGAAAGCGCTCACAAACTGAAGGTACGAATGGCTGTTATATCTCTAGACGCAAACAAAGCCTTTGATCTGGTCGACTGGGGGTATATCTGGGCAGTCCTCGAGCACTTTGGCTTCAGCCCAATTTTTATCACATGGGTAACAGCTAACTATCAATCTCCCACCACACAGCTGCAGGTCAATGGCACCAGGTCCAGGACAATCCACATATCCAGGGGCACTAGAAAGGGATGTCCAATCTCACCCCTAATCTTTGCTCTATCCATGGAGCCTTTCACAGCAAAAATGAGCAAAAACACTAGAATAAGTGGGTTATCCGTGGGATGCTATGTATATAAAATAGTGCTATATGCGGACGATGTCCTAATAACAGCATCAAACCTGGCAATGTCCTTGGGCGCCCTGTGGGAGGAGATCGCAGAAATCGGGTCCCTATCAGGGTTCAAGGTAAATCTAACCAAATCCGCTGCCTTAGCAGTTAATCTCTCTAAACAAGAAAAAGACTCCCTCAGCCCCCTAATGACGATCCCATGGTCGACAGGTGCAATTGATTATCTCAGGGCACCCGGCTCATTATTCCACATGGTATGGACATGCCGAAAGCAGAAATGTACTGGAGAGAGGTAATTAAACACATCAAGGACATTTCTGGCCTCTCCATCCCCTGGGATCCCGGAATCACCCTTTTGGGCGACACAGGTGACAGCGCTTTCCCACTCTCAGGCCAAATCTCCCGGCTATGCACGCACCTACTCCTAGCAGCGAAAATTGCAATGGCCTGGGTGTGGAAAGACAAAGAAGGACCCTCAGTGGCACTTTGGTGGGCTAAGCTCTCTGAATAGAGCGCTAAACATATGGGACCCATTTATGGACTACCATACATTTCCGGCTCTCACCAGAAGGCCTCCATTAACCAAATGGCTCCAAAGCAGCCCACTTTATTGAACTACAGTCTCATGCCATAGCAATCGAACACACCGAAACCCGCTTGGCTACTGCGGACAGAGTGGGCCACGGACAATAATGCTCAGTCCACCAACTTGGTCCCCCTCACACCGATTTCACCGAGAGACATTATCACTTTAACATGCATAGCGATTGCTGATTTGTTATTGCCGTTATGCTCATCTGTAAAACCCAATAAAATGTTGTTATGAAAAAAAAAATGGAAAGCCCTGCCAGGTATCCCTTTATGGTTCCAATCTGGAGGCCCAGATTAGCCAAATGCAACAGGAAAGAAAGCACCATAGGAGTGCCACATTGAAAAGCATTCACATTCTTGTCCTTGCACTGAATTTATTCCAACAACACCGGTACAAGGATTTGGTTGCTGGCCTTCTGGCCGAAAGCAAAATCTCCATTATGTCATCTGGGAGGTCCCAATCCTTATATCTCAGCCTCTCAGAAACCATGCATGAAGGCTGAGTGTCCTGACCTCTGGATGGAGAACCCAACCTTCCTCTTGCGAGAGAAGATCCTCTCTTTGTGGAAGACGTATTGGAGGGCAGATGGACATGTCCAGAAGGTCCGGGTACCACATCCTCCCGGCCCAATCCGGGGCAATTAGGATCATGGATTTCCAGAACTTCTCAACCTCCTGATCACGTGAGGAAACACAGGGACTGGAGGAAACACGAACGGAAGTGGAAATTCCCAGTCCACCATGAATGCGTCTCCTAGAGCTCTTCTTGGGGGAAGTTCCCTTGAGAAATACAGCTCACACTTCAGGTTGGTACCGGTCGCAAACAGGTCCCTTGAGGGGTTCCCCAAAGGGCAAAGATCTTCTGAAGGACTTCCTGAGCTAGTTCCCACTCGTGGGATACTGTGCCCTGCCTGCTCAGAGCGTCCGCCGTCGTGTTCTGCTCTCTGGCTAGGTGAACTACTGACAGAGAGACTCCTTCTTGTATCGCCCAGAACCAGAGCTACATTGCCTCTCTGCACAGTGGTAGTGACCCTACACCACCTCTCTTGTTGAAGTAATACATGGCCACTGTGTTGTCCGTCATTATCAGTACATTCTTTCCCCGTACAGAGGGCATAAAGGCCTTCAGCGCTAGTCTGATTGCCCTCAGCTCCAAAAGGTTGATGTGTAGTTGGGTGGTGTAGTTGGTCTGCAAGAAGTTTTTTTATTAATGTTCTTTCTTCAGGAAGCCTTTGTTTCCCCAGGCCAAGATGGAGGTTCAGTTCTACAGTCTTGATTGGCTAAGGCAGATTGTGATGCAATTTGGAAACTGCCTTTCATTAAAGTTTGTTCCAGAGCAGGTCATTGCCCTTGTAGCTCTTGTAAATAAAATGTTTAAAATTCCCTTAGTAGTTGCAAACGTATTCCATGATTTAAAGTTTTGAACTGTAACCAGAGAAGAAATTTGAGAAGGTGTAGGATCAATATCTCTGTGAGCAGAACCTGGAAGGAGAGAGGATCAGTCAGCAGAGGCAGAAAACAAGATCAAGAGACTAAGCTAAGTGCACCAGTTCAGTTTTCTGAAGCTAGAAACTAGTTTATCTAAATTAAGGCTAGTGGGGAACGTGTGGTGTACAGAGTTTGCAGAGGAGTTTCATTTCATGTTTGAAGTAATTAATTTAACAGCGGCTGTGGCATGATAAGTGTATCGCGAAGCGTATACTAATTACCTGTTGCATGAGGGCAGTCCTCGTCGTGATGGATACTAACTAACTAACGTTTAATGCTATTTCCGTGTAAGGAAAAGAAGCAGCGTATATTTTTGTTCGGAGTCCAGATGAGAAGCTTTTGCTTGCGCACATTAGAGGAAGGCACCGGGGAACGTCGCATGCCTGCGCGTCTTGAATTTTCGTTTCCTTCAGAAGCGCCGGTACACTAAAGGAGTTTGACATTACGTACTTTCCCGGCAGAGCTGAGAGAGACTTTCTTTTCCTCCGCTTGATGTGGCGTCGTCCTGCGCACTGAACAAGAGTTTTTCCTCGCGAGTAAAGGTAAACAAAGAAGTCATTGCGCGCGCGTCAGCAATATGCCAGCAGCAGAGAATTTTTGCTAAGCAATTTTATTTAGAGTGGAAGCAACAGATTTTAAGTCATTATTTAATTTATATCTACAAGAAAACCTAGACTGAAGTAAGATATTCAGCGCAGAAAGCAGCAGAGTAGCAGTAACCAGAGAAATGACAGCAGAACAGTTTTCTTCATCCTGAATGCCAGCACACGGAGTCAATATCCAAGCCTATCAGCTAAAAGGCATAGGTAGCAGGTACTGAGGGGAGATTGGCTTTAAAATTGTTTAGAAGTTAGTTAGTTGCGCACTAGAGTGAGTAATCTGTTGTCATTTATGATAGGTCTTCTACTGAAGATAACTACCCAGACGAGAGCAACAGGCGAGAGAGAGAGAGAGAGAGAGAGAGAGAGAGAGAGAGCAGTAGAAGATCCTGCATTTGTTTTTTTCTCCACTTCCCCTTTCCCCTTGGGCTTGCCAGCTTGATAGTATAAGCGGGAAAGATTGTTGGGCCGGCAGGCTTAGGGGGTCTGGTGGGCCATCATCACTCCTGTAGGACCAAATTGGGCAGACCTGACACTCATCAGCCAATCGTCCAAGTAGGGGTAGACGTGAATCCCTTCCTCTCCTGAGACTTGCTGCCACTACCGCCATCAGCTTGGTGAAAACCCTTAGGCAGAGTTCAGCCCGAATGGCAGATCTCGAAACTGATAATGAGAACCACCAACCGCAGGTACTTCCTCTGCTGGAGATGGATTGGCACATGAAACTAAGCATCCTGAAGGTCCAATGATACCAACCAGTCTTTGAGTTGGAGAGCCTGAAGGATCTGAGAAAGGGTAACCATCTTGAATTTGTCCTTCCTGAGGAACTTGTTCAAGTTTCTTAAGTCCAAGATGGGTCTCAGTCCTCTGTCTTTCTTGGGAATGAGAAAGTAGGGAGAATAGCAACCCTTGTTCCTCTTCGCTACAGGTACATGTTCTATGTTCTATTGCACCTTTCTCTAATAGGGTTAAAATTACCTGCACAAAGAGCAGATCTGGAATTTTGACAGAGTTGGTTCCCGATGGATGATCTTGAGGCCTTTTTTGAAAAGGAAGGCAGTAACCTTGGGCTACTGTTTCCAGTGCCCAAGAATTTGTTCAGATGCTGAGAGATTCTGCCCCCCACCGGGGTCTTGTGGGTCAAGGCCTCAGAGTGGCTTATAGGCGGCTGCAGCAGCGGCTGAGGGTACAGATGCTGCTGCTGGGGCCGATTTAGCACCCCTTCCTCATCCACCACAAGGAAATCTTCTTTGCACCCTTTGTACAGCCTTTCCTCTTCCTCTACCAACTGAGGAATAGAAGCGAAAAGAACAATCCCTCCAGCAAGATGAGCCTGAATAGGGTTGTTGAGGTTGTCAAATGGAGGCGCTAAGGGACTTAGCCGCCGCCTTGGAGGTCTGCAGCTTCTCCAGACTCTCATCCACCTTGCTGCCGAACAACCTCTAGCCGTCGAAGGGTATGTTGAGCAATCTGGCCTGCACGTCCGGTGCAAACCCAGACTTTCTCAACCACGCAAACCTGCGCCGTACAGTGCTTGTAGCCATGGATCTGCTGATGCTGTCAGCAGTATCCAGTTCTGATTGGAGACACTTGCCCATCGCCTCCTTCCGATCCTTAACTATATTCAGGAAGCCGTCTCTTTCTTCGCCTTCCGGGATGTGATCAGCCGCCATGGCAATACAGTCTGACAGGATATAAGAACATCTAGCCAAAGTACAGGTGACGTTATTAGACTTCAAGGCCATGCTGCCTGATGTGAAGACCTTGCGAGCCCATGCATCAGCCTTCTTGTCGTCTCTATCCGGGGGGATAGAGGGATAGTCAGATTGTTTGGTTGAGGTAGCAGCGTGAACTACTAAACTCTCAGGCGTAGGGTGTTTGGTGAGGTAGTCTGGATCACTGCTAAAGGGTCTATACTTCTTAGAGAAGTTTCTATTCACAGCAGGCCCAGATTCTGGAGCTTCCCAATTGGCCACAACCTTCCTCTGAAGGGCCTTATGGAAGGGCAAGATTGGGTCCTTCTGAGGTCCCTGGTCTAGTATGTCCGTCATGTCATCCTGCTCATATGCCGGAAGCCTTACTCCAACCCATATATTCCGTGACCCTGTTCATAAGATTTCTGTAACCAGAATCGGCATGTTCTGAGGCGTCAGGCCTGCCAAATTCCAGCTCTGGCGAAGTGCCAAGTCCACTAGCAGAGGGGAGGGAGTCACAGAGGTCTTTCATCCTTGATTCTGGGTCAATTAGCTCTTCAGGTACATTTTGAGTGCCAAAGTGCAGCCCAAATGGAGAAGTCTCCTCATCAGAAGCAATTTCCTCCTCATAAATTGAGGACATAGACTTAAAGTATTTTTTCGGTACAGGCCTAAGCGTTTTTTCCTGAACTGGTATGGGCTTCGATGAGATCGAAGATTCTGTTTATGGTGTCGAAGATGGCTTCGAAAAAGGGGTCTATTTACTAGGAATCACCCACGATTTCGGCGTCGACGTGCTCAGCGCCGATGGCGTTGACAAAATTGTCGACGGCCTTGACGACTTAGGCTTTTTCGACGGTATCAGGGATGGACTCGTTTCTCAAGTCGATACCTCCAACGCCTTTTCATCGGGTCAAGTATCTCGACGTACAGCTGGCTTACTACTTGGTTTTGACGAAGTAGGCTTTGACTTCCCTAAGTGGTCCGAAGGAACGACCATTGCATGGGTCTTGCGTGATTCTTTTGAGGGGGTTGAGGCTGCATTCTCAAAAATTGGCATCATTTCCACTCGAAAGGCATCCCATTTACATGGGGAATCCGACCTAGTTGGGCACCTGATTACCTCAGTAGAGGAATCCGATGAAGACGAGGGAGACCTATGGTGTCTCTTCTCCCCCTGAAGCCAACGGGCGCTGCACAAGCCATTTATACTGCTGGAGATGCCAACGCTTGACGGCAGCCCTTGAGGGGCATCAACGCAACAACATCATGCACAGCGCCCCATGCCGAGAATTGTTTTTTCCGAAGCAGCAAAGCTGGCGAGATAAGAATATCAAAGATGAGGAAAACGTGGGAGGACACAATCCATTCGAAAAGTAGTTTACCTTCCCTCGAGGCCGGGGCCAGTAAATGGATACAGGCAGTAGAGAAAAAGACAGCAGGGGTGACGCTGGCCAAAGGGGGTATGGGGTATGAAAAGTTTGTTTGCCGCAATCATCGGCGAACAGGCAGACAAAATTAGGAATCAGGTGGGCTACACAAAGGAGTGAAATTGAGCACCAATGCTCATGTCAGAGCTCAAGTTAACAATTGTCGAGCACATGTCTGCAAAGTTCTAAGAAGCATGTCTCCAGACAGCTATGACCTGGGGACAGTGATGACTGATAGAAATGAAAAGAGAAGACGTCCAGGCAGAATTTATAAAGAGAGTTCAGGATTTATGGACCCAAGAGACACGAAGGTCCAGGGATGAATGTGTACCATTGTTCTATCACATACTAGTGAAAGGATTGCCAAAAGAAGTACAGGCATCCTTAGACAAGATAGTGGGCAAAGAAGCTAAAGGCTGGCCCGAAATGCAAGCCACAATAATACACTATTGTAAAAGGAAGCAGGAAAGCGAGAGGCAGGCAGCAAAGAAAACAAATTAGTACAAAAGAAGCTAGCTAAATACACTATGGAAGGAGCAAGGTTAGTGCCAGACATTACTGCCGTGGCAGCAGCACCGCAGGGAGGGTTCCCCATAGGACATGCACCGTAACGAGGGGGGTACATGCAGCCGCAGTATGAGCCACAAAGGGGAATTCTACAACAGGGGAACAACATGCATGGGGGATACTTCCCTATAGGAAGAGGGTTTTCACAGCAAGGAAGATGGGTGTATTGAGGGACAGGGTACAGGGACTTCATACCATGCTACATATGTCAGAACATGGGGCATGTAGCACGCATTTGTCAGTTTCTGCCACAGACACAGGTGCAGGCAAACCAAGTAGCGCAACAGCAAGGACTCCAATCGCAGTAGGTACAGAGTCCTCCAGTGCAGATACAAGCACAGCAGGGGGAGTGCAGCCCCAAGGAGGAACAACGAACAGCGGGGCAATGGTCCCAGCAGTGACCGAGCCACCCACAGTAGCAGGGGGAACTACATAGGAGTCAGCGTTGTAGTAGGGAATCCCTTTCCCTTCCCACTAAACAACACACAGCAATAGGGGGGCACACAGAACGTCTGAGTGTGTCCAGTCCAAGCAGTAACTGACGACCCTGAAGAGGAACCCGAGGTGGCAGTGAAAATAGATCCCAGAGAGTTCTCATTTCTCATAGATGCAGGAGCAACCAAATCCTGCATTAGGGAGGGGGATTCCTACTACCTAACAAAGTCATGGATTTTTGGGGGGGTGGTGGTCTCGGTTCCAGTAACAGAATTACCATTAACTATAGGGATGCAACATCTCGTAGCTCTCTTACTATATTCCAAAAACACACCCATCAACATATTGGGGAGAGATTTGCTCAGTAAATTGAATGCAACTATATCATTTACAGAGAAAGGGATTGTGTGCTCCATGCCGGCATTTACTATGCCCGGGTAGCAGCTCTTCTCTTGGCAGCACACGCGCAAAGCACCTTGCGAGCACAGCCAGTATATCACAGCATGTTCCTGTACGGGGTCTAACTGCAGCTGGGATGGGTCCCGGGGATACAGGGGAAGGTGTTCTGACTGGATTCAGAATTCCTATTCAGACTACAGTGGCAGAAAGATGACTTAAAGGGGAAAGCAATGGTGTTACAGTTGGAAGAAGTAGTAATCTGCAAGCACATGGTAATTCTGTGTGGCACAGATGATGACAACATGGAGTGGCGAACAGTGCTGTGCATTGATCCACTTTTACAATTACAGGAGTGTCGGACGAACAACTGTTCGCCGATGACCAGGAGGAAGGAGAGATGGTGTTCCATATACAGATACCATGCCGAGTTCAGGTAGTGGAACAACTGGTGCCCATTCGAACACAGTTAGTGAAGAAGAAAAACAAAGACAGTGGGAGATCTCAAAGAGGTGCCAGATAAGTTATGAACAAAGGGACCTCACGATGTAGGGGTAGTGAAAGGGATTGGGGCAGTACAAATAATACTGAGCAAGGCATAATTCAGACATCAACCTGCACCTGCAACATGTCAATCTGCCCAATAAAGAAATCAAAAGGAGGGTCGTGGCATTTATCATTCAGGATGTGCATCCCCTAAATGAAGGGGTAGAAGCAAAATACTTGACAATCATTGACTTGAAAAAAATGCCCTTTTCTCTATACCCTTGCACCCAGATTCAAGATACCTGACCGCCTTCACATATCAAGGAATCATATTTGAACATACTTGTTTGCCCCAGAAGTATTGTGAATCGCCCAGCATCTTCAATAGAATAATACAAATGGATCTATGCCACGTGCAAACATCAAGCACAGTGTTTCAATATGTAGATGACCTGCTAATATGCAGCAAGACAGAAGACGAGTGAAGGACAGACTCAGTACACATTCTGCCGCTACTCGCAGAAAAAGAGTACAAGGCGGATAAGGAAAAATTACAGTATTGTCTCGAAGAATCTCTATTGAAGGGTGAAGAATAATGCCTGAAAGAACACAGGCGATTCAACCACTCGCCCACAAACAGTAAAAGGAATGCAGATGTTTCTAGGTTTATGCAATTTATGTAGAGCTTGGGCATTTGATTATGCCACATTCACTAAACCTCTACTGCAGGGCCTTAAGGAAGCAAAGAAAAAGAAGAGGGGCATAAAATGGACATCTGACATGAATGAGAGTTTCGCAGAACTAAAACAGGCACTAGTGCATGCACCAGTGTTAGCAACACCAAACTAGAAAAAGAAATTGTATTTACTCTTGCATTCAGATGGCTCAGTAATGACGGCTGTCCTCACAGAGAAGAAGCCGCAGGGACATCAACTACTAGTTTACCACAGTGGAAGCCTAGACCAGTAATGCAAGGACACTTCCCTTGTGAACAATCGCTTGCGGCTGCAGCATTTGCAATTGAGAAGGCATCAACGATTACCATGGGGTGTCCCGTAGTATTGTACGTGGAACACTCATTATTCGCTGTTCTTGAGAAATCAAAAAGTGCATTGACCACCCAAAAGGCATCAGGATAGGAGGTCAAACCCAGCAATAGAGGTAAGAAGGTGTCGAAGTGTAAACCCAGCAGTCTACCTAGCCGAACCAATAGAGGAAGGGGCTTACATACATGACTGTGCAGCATACATGCAGGATGTAAGGGGATGTAAGGGTAAAAGAGGAAGAAATAGCAGGTGCAGACATTGTCTATATTGACGGGTCCGCAAGTATTGACCCAGAGACAGAAAGGAGACATACTGGTGCGTCAGTGGTATGCTGCATAAATGGGGAATATGTAAAAGCATCCCAGCAGCGGGTACCATCGCATTATTCAGCACAGGTAGCAGGATTGGTGCTGATGATAAGAGCACTAAAAATGCTGTAGGGGCATGCAGCAGATATCTTTTCCGATTCTGCCTACGTCGCATCAACTATCCATTGCGGACTGGCATGGTGGGAAAGGAGGGGATTTAAAAGAAGTGATGGTTTGCCTGTACAACATGCAGAACGATTAAGGGATTTCAGTGAGGCATTAAAAGCTCCAGTAGAGGAGGCAATAATAAAATGTGCCGCCTATACTGGTAAACAAGATAGGGTATCAATGGGGAATGAAAGGGCTGACAGAGCAGCAAAAGCAGCAACATATTTACCAGAGGAAGGGGGAGTGATGAAGTACCCCGAGAAAGGGTGCCACTGATTGCAGCAGAATGAAAGAAGAGTGGTGAGGAAGAAAGGGAGTAAAGTTTCAATATGATCCCCATAGCACACAATAGAATTACAAACAGTTCCAAAAGAGGAAAAATATTTATTGATATACAGAGGGTGTTCACTGTCCCCAACAGATCTGATTTGGCAGCGGAATAGTACAGGGAAGCCTGTGATGCCCCAAAATTGTTAAATGTAGCTTTTGAACAGCTACATTTCCCCACTCATGCGTCCAAAGAGAGCATAGCAGCAGAGCTGAGTGGGGGATGCTACGTTCCAAACATGCATGAGCGAGTAAATGTGTTTGTGGGAAATTGGATGGTTTGCAAACAGTTTGTCAGGTCACACACTGAAAACCTTAAGAGAAACGGTACCACGGCTGGAAGGGTCCTTCCAGCACTTGAATGTCGACAGAGAGATGTGCCTCCTACAGGTACCTAATAGCATTAGTCTGTCCATTTTCACGTTGGCTTGAGACGGATCCTGTGCAAAGAATGATGCCAAATCTGCTGCAATGTTTCTAGTGAGGGAAGTATTCCCCAAGACGTGGCGTATGTGAAGAGATGAGATCAGATAAAGGTCAGCACTTCACCAATGATCTCTTTGAGGAGACAACACATCTCCCAGGAATTAAACACAAAGTTTGCAGTTTACCGGCCGAAGACGAATAGGATTGTAAAAAAAAAAAAAAAGAGGGATTGGTTAAGCAAACCAATACTATGTGTCAACATTGGCTTTTTAGCCTTCCTCTTGCACTATTTGCCCTCCATAATAAACCTTCTGTGGATCACCACCTGACTCTTGAAATTGGAACAGGAAGAAGAATGCATGCGCCTGTCCCTTCTTCAAGTTCAATTTCAGACGCTAACCCTAGCTCAGAAATCCTTGGAAAGGAAATGAAAAACTATCTGGCTGAGATGACAAATGTGCTTCGCTACCTTTCACGCCAGGTCCAGCAATCTACAAGCGCGCCAACCAACAATGAAGAGAGTGCACAAGCATTTCCAGAAATACAGCAACTCTCTCCGGGGGACAAGATCTTCATTCGAAACACAGAAGGAAAGTCGAAAAAGCCTCATTTTGTGATCTATTTCAAGTAATCTTCTCAACACCCACAGCAGTGCTGATAAAAGAACGTTGTGCATGGATTCATCACACCGATGTTCGACGAGATACCAGCAGCATGTTGGAAAGAGGAGTGACTTGACGGGATGTATAACCCAATTAACATTAACATTTTGTACTATAATAAAGGTGTTACAGGAAACCCACAATGAATATGGACAACGTAGAAGGAAAAAGAAAAGGGTCTGGGATTTATGAGATCTTTGTTTTCTGTCTGATTCTTCTCTACTGGTATTTAGCACATAACGATAAATTGAGTCCATTAGATTGTGTTAAGAGGGAAACACGCACTAAGAGAACTGTGGCTAGCACACTGGAATTATTAAACACTGTCTGCGAAAGAGTAGTTCTGGCTTTGGAAAATATATGGCATAGGGAAATGAAGAAAGTGGGATGGGAGAGCACCAATGGTAACTGCTATGTGTGCTCACGGATTCCACATCACAGGAACGCCAAAGCAATTCTTACCACAAGAGGTGAAAGCAGAAGATGCAGGGTGTCTGGTACATCTGGTCTTGTGCAGAACGAGGGGTATGTTCCAGGGACACGAGGTAGAAGTAAAGTGGATTGATGAGGGGGAAGAGGTGCACAAGGACAACTTTATACAACTGGAAAGCATGGCCCAGGAGGAGAAAAATAAGCACATTGTTCTGGAATATGTAACAAAGGGTGCCCAAAAGGGAAAACAGGTGGCTGCTGTCCATAAAAGAATATCATGTAAAACCTCCACAGGGAATGATGTGCCATGGTGCCACACCAGGCCCTTAATGCAAATCTAGGGTTCAGTGTTGCATTACGGGAAATGGGAAAGAGGGATGGCACAGTGCCATGCAGAAGGGTTGGTGGGCTTTGAAGAAAGAGTGGTTAAGAAAATAAATTGTAGATGTAAGAACATTTGGAAGTTATATATATATATATATATATATATGCTTTAACGTGGATAATCAAAAACATACATCCAGAAAACAAAGCCACTGACACAATATTCCCTATGTTTTAGAGCCAACGAACAATATTGCTGTGGATGAATACCGGCTGCAGAACAACGATGGACATAGCAGAGTTACAGAAGGGGGTCGCTGCTGTGATGGACACTTGGAGGGCATGCGGAAACAAGAGCATGCGCCCAACTCCCACCAGATTGGAAGGGAATTTGTGCACTGTTGACTCTTCATAACCCAACATCAGTGGTGTTCCATGCAGACTGGATACTGCTCAATGGGCTGTCCATGGCTAAGGAAAAAAAACGGCAGCAGAAAAACAAACAAACCAACATAAGGTAAGAAGGAAGAAAAGGTCCAGTAGTAACTATATCTCGGCGAAGTCCAACAAAAGCTTAGAGAACATTCCATCTCATTTGAAACTTTTCAATTCAGCATCTGTTTTCTTTACTTCTCTTCTGGTACCTAGGGTGCAAGCTGCAGCCAATGCAAAAGGGCTGCAGAACGCCCGCTATGAACTGCTCCAACTGGCAAATGCAACTGAAAAGGGACAACGCAGTGCGTGAAGAACTACAAGACTCTACGGTTGATGACCATCCAAAACCGTTTTGTTCTTGATCTAATGACGGCAATGGAGGGAGGGGTGTGCCCTAAGATATGCAGCTCATGCTGTACTGCAATTCCTGCCAATGATGCTACAAATGGAACAACCATAGAGGCGGTAGAAGAAATAAGAATAATGCACGAGCAATGACGAAAGAGGAGCAAGACATTTCATCAGCATCGTGGTTGGATTCATTGTTCGCCTTGCACTCAACTGGCTTGTGGCTATGTTTAAGAGAACTGTCCTTCTGCTCATTACGATCCTCATCATCACCTGCATCGGTCGTCTGATCATCCAGCGGTGTAAATGCCACCAGCACAAGAAAGGGAATGCAATGGCAATGCAAAAAATGCAGGTCAACGAAGTATTAGGTGAGGAACACCCCAGTGTAAATGAGAGAGAGTGAAGAGGAAATTATATTTTCAGCAGCACCACCACCAGACTTGGAGTATTACCATGCATTGGAGGGGGGGTGAGATTGTCTGACGGGACCCAAATATTGATTTTTGGGGAATACTTGGACGGATACGAGAAAGAGGGGGGCATGCCCAGAGTAACAAGGGTGTGGGTGCTTAATGAAAAGGAAATGAAAGGGGCAGAGGTATCGATCGAAAGGTGCTAATTCAGTGCCAGATAGGAGGACGCACCTACCAACTGCGGGAGTAAAGAAGATGCATGGTGGGGGTGGCCACATGGGGAATAACACAGATACTCTGAGCCACAGACACACTGTATAAAAGGACTTCACCGGGAATGGTGGGGGTAACGATACATTGGATGTAAACTTGGTCCAACACATTGCTCTATGATTAGCTAAAGCAGGGGAGGGACAGCAATAGCATAATCACAAATATGCGTACTAGGAAATCCCTCAGAGTGGGTTGGATCTGCAAACTTTTCAATTTAAAACACGTGACCACAACGACATTGATGTGCAAAGGGGGGAGGAGGCTCAATTTACTTGCAATATGGGAATTAAGACAACCAGAACTGGGTGAGGTAACTGCAGGCTGTCAGCCAAACGAGCCGCCCTGCACAGTAGCGAGGAGGGTGGTTCTGTACCAGTGTGCCGGTCACACGACTGCTGATGCCCATCGGCAGGCGGCAGTCGGAAGGGTACGCTGGATGAAGTGGTGTTCCTGGGAGGACTAATCAGAGGGTACAAGTCCGCAAAGGTCATTATCTAACAGGTATTGTGTGAATGTCCCCTTTCACACCAGCTGCAGGGTGTCTTGTGTCCCGTTCTCAATGGTGCTGACCAATGTCAGTATATTAAAGTTCTGGCGGTTAGCACAAATGTTGCTTCATTAATAACAAGATGTTCTGGGGTGGGTTGTGAATAAAATGTGGACCACATGGGGAGGTGGGGTGATGGGAAACTATTGAACTGTTTGCTCTAATGACGCTTTCACTAATTAATATAACTATCGAGGAGGAGGAGATTACAAAACAATCAAATCCCTGGGACGCACAGAAAAAACGAATCCCCCAACTTGCAAGTGTTTTTCCTGACCTCTGACTATTGCATTTCTTGTTAAAAAACTGCTGTTCATGGCCCATTCAGATGTCATCCTCTCGATCAGAGCTAATCCACTATTCCGTTGTATTTGTGCTCACCCCGCTGTAATAAACAGCGTTGCTTCTTGCCCGGTTTGTGCTCCATTTTTTAAATACGTGGTTTTTATTATGCACTAATTAGCTGACTCCTGACTACACATGTGTAAATGATGATTGCTGATGTGTGTGTGTGAATATGAGTGAATGCAGTATAAATCATAAATGCTGATGCGTGTGTTTCAATGTGACAGTGAATGAAGAATTAATGCTGAAGACATGTGTTTGGTGAGTGAGTGAGGAATGAGTGCTGTATAAATGAGGACTACTGATGCGTTTGTGAATATGAGCATGAATGAAGTACTAATGCTGTATGACCGATCACTGATGAATGCAGATGTGTTTGTGGCAACTGTGCGACAGGCTTTTTTTTGCATTTTATTTTTTAGTAAAACATATATATTCACAGCACAATAAGCTGTCCAATTAGGAGACCAACTACACTTTTAGATCAGAAAGTTATTCACCAATATACTGTTTCACAGATAAAAAGGGCGGCACAATGCTGTTATGTCAGCCTTCTAAAGTTGTACAGCATGCCAACACTTGGATAATAAACTCAAACAGTCCACCTCTATACTAGGAATCCATGTTCAACAAGAGTTCAACGTAAAGTTTGGCTACTTTGACGAATTTGGTACAGTTACCAAGGATCTTCCATAGGATTCAATAGGGATTTACTAAGTGATCCAGTGCGATTGTATAGTGACAATTTGTAAGACAGAACTTATGTTTCTTCTGGAGGAAAGGGGCAGCTAGCAAACCTAGGTGTCTACTGGTGTGCTGTAAGGGACGCATGGTGGCAATAGTAAGACAGACACAAGTGAGCACAATTCAAGGGGGTTTATTGAACTTTTTGTAAGGGTGTGATAAAAGCCCATCTAAACCTAAATCTACAGATGGGAGCAAGCTACGACCATCAAATAATAATAATGCAGTCCTAGTGGAGTCTTGTCAAACTAAAAGGGCTTATACAAAAAATAAAACTATTGCCAATCCTTACCACTAATTTACAAATAATGTGGGGTAATGTTCATGAAAAAGAAAGAAGTGTTCACAAAATAATATGTCAGGATGCTCGGGCCGTTGGCCTCCCTTTCCCATGTTTTCAGCAGGGGGAAAGGCAGGTCACTCGAGCAAAGCACACACACTGGCTTCTGTGGCAAAAGGATACAGTTTCATTTTCCCAACTCAGGACCTTCTGTGTCCAAGTCGCTTTACTTCTCGCAAGTCTCTTGACGGAGGGTGCCTGCTGTACCAGAAACACGCAAACATTCTCTTCAGTATTCAACTTGGGTGTTCATCCTGGATCCCCCTCAGCCAGGTTCAGATCCTTTTAATGAACAAAACAAAGTTGCATCCCCCCCATCTCTTCTGGGCTGAAATCCCTTTCAAAACAAGGTTCAGTTAGTTCTTTTTCGGGTGACTCTCGGTTCACCCCAGATCCCACTCTGCCGGGCTCAAATCCCTTTCAAACAAAGTTCAATTAGTCTCCCTCAGCCAGGCTGGGACCAATTTGGATTTACTTTAAACTATTGAAGACTTTTGAATGTGCACAGGGTTTAGCTTGACCCGTTGCATGACCACTTCGATCTTCGATCTCTATATTTCTCTCACACTCCGCATCAGTTGGATACCTAACAGAGACTTTTGAATGAGCACCCACGTAGTGCCAGACCACTCTGTGTATGGTATCTTCTCTTGGTTTCCCAAAGTTCAGTTACAAATTTCAACTAATTCATTTGGCTTCGAATTGTATTTGTGTTGCTCATTCCAAACGCTTCACACACTGTTCTCTTTATTCATTGTTGTCGCTTGCCACATTGGTTCAAAACACAAGCTGGTTTGGTTCAGTCTCTCCAACTCACCGGCTGTGTTGTCTTTTCGGACGCCGCTTTGTTTTAGGAGCCAAGGACATTACCATAGCGACAATCGCTCCTCCCCGCCTTGGTTATGGACACGGGAGAGCCGGTTTGATCAGCCTTAGTTCCTGGTCTTCGTTTTCTTACTTTCAAAGGTTCATGAAAGTAACAGTCTTTATAGGTCAAGGGTGCTTCCCTTCCTTCTTGCAACCCTCTCCGGTTTTGCCATCTTTCTCCTTGTACTAAACTGCCATATTGGAACTGCGGCTTCCTTGTGTGTACCGCTTCGCTCAGAGTGTGCTTTCGTGCTCTGCTTTTTAGCCATGTTAGGTAGTATGATGGAAGTCAGATGTGTGTAATAATCCATAATTGCCTGACCATGGTGTTGGGACATGTAAGGTATACGGCTCTGGTGTTAGTCCATTGTCGCTCACGGTGAACTGTCTGAGAAAGTGTTCATGTCAGTAAAGGGGGCGGGGGTTGAGTTTCTAGGTATCCTACCTGGTAGGATGGGGAAAGGGGATACCGTGTCTTGCGGTCCGGTGTACCACTTCCACTCCCCACAGAGCCCTCATCCAGGTGATCCTCCCGCACTGGTCCACCCCCAGGAACTGGATCCAAAAGCGATGGCCGTGTCCTCTTCACCTGGATGACAGATCGCCGGGGATTAGTGGGTGAAACGCCTTCAGGTTTCTCACAGTGCCTAGCCATGATTACTAAAGGTGGGGAAAGGGAGCTTCAAGGAAAACTCTGGGCCTCATTACAAGTTTGGCGGTAGCCTTGCCAGTAAAACCGCAGGCTGCCGCCAAACTTGTGTGATTTTTTCCGGCACCCGCAAATGGGCAATTACCGGGTCATTATGGCCCGCCGGACCCGGTAATTGCCCATTCGCGGGTGCAGGAAAGAAATGCTCCATATGCCCATTTGAGCCCCATAGAGCTCAATGAGAATGGGGAGGTCGAATGCACCAGCACCACTCAGAATGGTGCCGGTGCATTCGACATGCTCTGCTCGCGGGTGCCGAGGTCTGACCTGGTGGGCGGGATGGAACCCGCAAGCAGAATTTGTAGTTTGCCGGTCCGGTAACAACGGTACCGGCAAGCTTACCGGTACCGTTCTTACCGGACCGGCAAACTTATAATGAGGCCCTCTGTCCCATTGTAGTCAACGGGGAGGACAGGGACACTGATATGGCACAGAGCCCAGCACCCCAAACCTCAGCCAAGCCATGTCCCTCCAGGGCAACTGCTGTCACCATTGCCCGTATTGTTGGGGGACCAGAGTTTACATGCGCATAGGCGCCTCTATTTCTAGCTTTATTTGGCGGTAAAGTTTACAACCTCATAGATCCTGGACCACCAGGCTAGACCCTGTTTACTTTTTTACTGAGTGGTAGTCATTTTACTACTAAAGTAGCCAAAATTCCTAACTTTGTTGTTTAAGCCCTTTCTTCAGAAATGTAAGGCCCAGCCTGGTGGCCAAAGATCCGTACGATCAAAAATATGAGGCTGGAACAGTTGCCCCAAATGTCAAAATGAGCCACTCCTGCACAGGCAACCCCAGGACTCCCAGTGCAGCAAACATTCTTGTCCCCAGCAGCCTGAATTACTCAGCCAATGTCATTGGTCCCCCCTATTGTGCCCGAGGTGCTGTGCTGCACATCCTTCTTGTGCCTCAGAGTCCAATAAGGCACAGTCCTATCCTACAGCTACCCTTGCTTTATTATTTTGAGGAAAAAAACTTTTTTTTGTTTTGTAACAACAAAGAAAAGGCAGTACAGTGGTTTGTCTTGTAGGCATGGCATAAATACAGGAAAAATTACATAATTTCCTATCCATATTCCATACTTCCCCCTCGGGTGTACATTACCTCTATACTATTCCCATCAGGCGAACACATCCAATTGTACTACTGAGTCCAGTCCAATCTCTGTACACCACATGTACGTAGCAAAACCCGGTCCGTAGACCGCAACAAAAACAACGATTAACCAAACCCGTTGCATGCTCCAGCCCAGGTGCACTCCCTCCCCCCTCATCGATGTCTGTGACACACCACAACACATTCAGTTGTACCATTATACCATCTTTCTGCCAGCCATGAAGCCCATCTCCTTAGGGTGGCAAATAATGCCAGAGTTAATATGCTCCATGCGGCTACATCATCACTGACCTCCCTCTGCCCTCTGTAAACCGTGCGTTGCCATACCACTGTCTCTGCCTCTGCCCGCTGCTTCAGGTCTCCCCACCATGCCTCGATCCTCAAACCACTTTCCACGCAATCGCTATCCTGCGCTTAGCCAAAACACATATAAGGTCCTTCATCCTGTTGAGGTGAGTCTCCCCTCTCTCACGGGGAAATATGCCCAATAAGCACGCCTCTGGTGTCAAGTGATGCAAGTCTATTCCCTCTGCCGACACCTTACCCTTGACCCCCCGCCAGAAAGTCCTAATCACTGGGCATGACCAAAACATGTGCAGCATGCCCGCCCGTTCACTCGCACATCTGGGGCATCTCTGCTCTACTGCTCCCTGAAATCGTGAGATTGGATGTGGGTCAGGTAACTATATGTGTAACATATAGTTAAATCATTTTCAACCTAGTGTTTCTGGACACCCTCTGCGTATACATCAGCGCCTTAGAGCAGACAAAGTGGTGGTGGACTGGTTTGACTCCTTTTTACAGGATAGAACACAGTGGGTAACTCTGGGAGCATTTCTCTCAGAACTAATACAACTGAGGTGCGGAGTGCCTCAGGGGTCAGCACTCTCTCCCCTGATCTTTAATTTCTATATTCGACCACTATTTGATATCTTGAGGAGACACGGCTTACCATTTTACTCATATACAGACGACACACAGATTTATGTGGAGACAGACAATCTGTCGGAGGCATTTGAGATGATAGACAGTTGCATGCAAGATGTAAAAAAGTGGATGGCCTGCAATCAATTACAACTTAATGCAGGCAAAACAGAAATAATTCTGTTTAGATCAGAAAAGAAAAATAGAGAGGAAGCTACAAGCTACACCCAGCAAATCCTGGGAGTAAGCATTCCATTCTCAAGGAAAGTGAAAAATCTTGGGTGCACCTGGCAAGAAAATCTGGCCAGTGAAGCCCAGACAGGGGCAAAAGTAAAATCAGTATACTATTCCCTGCGATTGCTCAGAAATGTGCTCCCTCTCTTAACATCTCAAGATCTTCCAATAGTGGTAGGAGCTCTGGTTAACTCCCACCTTGACTACTGTAACAGTCTTCTGACAGGGATCCCGAGGAAACAAATGCTAAGATTGCAGAGGGCCCAGAATGCGGCCGTTAGGCTAATAGCTCACCTGGGCAAAAGAGATCATGTGTCCACAGCCAGGAAATTGTTGCACTGGCTGATGGTGGAAGATCGTATTAAATTTAAAGTGGCATGCCTGGTGTACAAGTGCTATCACAAACTTGCACCCCGATATTTGAACACCAGAATTCGACACTATTACCCAACCAGAGCCCTCCGCTCAGAAGATAAACTTTTGGTATGTGTTCCGAGGGCAAAATGCATCTCAAAAGGTGACAGAAGGTTTTCTGTATTTGGGCCTAAGCTTTGGAACCAGCTGCCTCTTGGCATCCGTTCATGCACCAGCCTGGAAAGATTTAGAATGGAACTTAAAACCTTCCTATTTAAATGATCCTACTCCCTCAGGATCGTCCTTACTTCAGACTTGCCACAGTGATATGTTTCAACCCTTTAGTTAACATCTGCGTCCGAATGCAGTCATCTGCCTGCTGCGCGTAAGAAATGACTCAAACTCAAACTTAGCCCACTCCCCATCCCTGAAGGCTCAGCCTGCATCCTCTTCCCATTGGGCCCATACCCTAAGCTGTGGCCTTGTCAAAGTGTCCAATAACAACTCATAGAGCCTTGAAACACGTGACCACCCTCTGCTAAGTCGTAGAAGGAGAGCAAAACCGTGTCCCCCCCACGCTCTGCCTGAATTCCGGCCACCGGGTCTCTGCCGACTTAATCTCCCAGTGATAACTGGCCCCTTGGAATATCATATCTTTCTTCCAATTCTGGGAAGCTCATCAAAGTACCGTCATTAAACAAATCCCCCAAGTTGATAACCCCATTTGGTTCCCAATGCTGTCCGTGACTGTGGGCCTCATGCAATGTCTCCTCCCTCCCTCCATCCATCCGTCCGTCCCTCCATCCATCCATCCCTTTTCCCCCTCCCCCCTATTGCTGACAGCGGTATGCTGTTGGAGTACAGGTCACGCCCACCCATCAGCTTCCACATTCTGTGCACCAGCCTCTTCCTCAGTTGTAGTAGTATGGACGTTCCCCCATAACCCATCCCCCTTACCCAGAGGATCTCCTTTAAATAATAAGGCATAGCATCTTCCCTGTAATAAGTCAATATCCAGTGTAGCCTCATCTGCTAACCAAGTCATGACCAACTGTAGCTCTCCCGCAAGATAATAGAATTCAAAGTGCAGCAGTTTTACTCCACCATTCTTAAAGTCTCTGCACAATGTCCAAGCGATATTCTACACCTCTTCCCACCCCAAATGAACCCTCTGACTGCAGAGTTTAGTATGCAGAGAAACAGCCGGGGGATGTCGTAAAGTATGTTTATAAAGTGGTACAGGAGCCGCGGCTGCGCTATCATTTAAAGGAGTGCCACTCTCCCAATCATGGACAATGGGAGCTTGCGCCAGAACTCCATAGACTTCTCTATACCCCTCCAATCCCATAGCGTGTTTGTCTCATGCTCCCTCCTGGGGTCATGGCAGACATCCACCCCAAGGTACTGGAAAGTATCAACCGCCCACTGTAGCTCAAGATTCAGCAGAAAGTCCGGCACCAACCCCACTAGACCTGCCAAGGTCGACTTTTCCCTACTTATGGTTATACCCAGAGAGTCGCACAAACCCATCAAGGACCTCCAGCATGTACAGCAGGTTGACCTCTGGATTTTGTAAATAGAGCAGCATGTCGTCCGCATATAAGGAGACCACATGCGTGATACCCCTTACCGGATTGCCTGCATCTTTGCAGTCCACTCTGAGGAGAGCCCCCAGGGGCTCCAGAGCCAGGATAAACAGCACGGGAGAGAGCAGGCACCCCTGCTTAGTCCGTTTGCACAATTCCCACCTGTCCGAAATATACTTTCCAGTTCTGACTCTGGACATTGGTGGCAGGGTGGCGTGTAACCAGTCCCACCGCAGAGTCAAACGCTTTGATTGTGTCTAGCGAGGCCACTATGTAGTCCGACTCAGCTCCACTAGTTGGGTCAATTATGTGATGCATTCTGCGCAGGTTCCAGGATGTATTCCTAATTGGAACATATCTTGTTTAATCAGGATGTATGAAGGCACTAATCACCACGCGCAGCCTGTTTGCGAGGAGCGCCGTAAGTATCTTGCAGTCTTGGTTGATAATTGAGAGCAGCCTATAGGAGCTGCATTCTAGTAATGAGGGTGGCAGGCTTCTTATTGGTGGGGGATGGGGCAGAGGAGGATGGTCGGAAGCCATGAGTACTTTTGTTTATTGATGAGGTGAATATTTGTCCAAACTGGACATACCAAGTTAGTGTGTCCAGTTTGGACAAATATTAACTTTTGCATGGCATTTTCTACTGGGCAACAAAGGGGAAGGCAGCACATTGAGTGTTCCTACTTGTGATGGCCCACATTGGTGGGTTCAGTCTGGACAAATCTTCACAGTCAGTCAGTGACATGCCAATATTTACTGGGCATCAAGGGTGAAAGTGTTCCTACATGGTACTGGCCCACATTGGTGCGTCCAGTCTGGACATACTGTGTCGTTGCTTTTGGTACTGGTAAAGCCAACAAGAGCATGTTCCTATATGTTAATATTGGCATACGTTGGTACAGCCTTCCTGGAAATATATAGGCACAGACAACATGAATTGGTTATGTTTTTTTGCTCACATAGGTTGTGTGCAAAGGCATCATGAAAACGGGCTGAAGTGGATAACTTGCACTTATTGGATTTTCTCATGTATTACCCTACAAAACCCATTGCAAACTAGCCTTTTACCCAGTTTTTCACAGAAAGTATGCTGAAAATGCATGATTTCCACCCATTATTTAAACATTTTTCCTTTGCTTGGTTTGAACCCCCACACTACGCTTGGTCGCTCCTGCATGTTCGGGGTAAACATTTACGCCCATCCAATAATAAAATTCACCAGTCACCAGTGGCCATGAAGAATCGGAGGAAGGAAGGTTTTCCATCACAAAAAACATTACCTACAGGTTAGTAATTTGGCTCTTCTACTGGATTCCTTCTTCCCACAGAGTACTGATCTTCAACTCCAAGAGCAGTACAGAACCCTGGAGGAGGGAGAATAGTGGGAATAACAATGCAGAAACCCTGGGAGCACCACCCATTCAAATCAGAACTACTGACTAGACAAGGAATTCAGGGAGCAAAGAAGCCCATGTATCCAGAGTGACAAGGTCAAAGAACTGACCTGGTCAGCATGGGGAGGGAGACACAGCACCAGTTCTATTTCTGGTAACAGTAGGGAGGGCCCCAATCCCTAGTCCCCCTTCACGTGCCCGAACACTAGCATGAGGCCCTTATCTCCGAGCATGTGTCTCGATTCAATCGTTCGCCAGTACTTATCTTCTTATTACAAAGAGCCGGACGGAAGAGCCGATCCATCTGACCTGTGTCAGAGACCCAGAGAACCCACCACAAATGCATCATGCATTTTACTGAGGCTCCAGTATTACCAAATGACTGCTGAATATGGAGGAGGCATCGGAGAGCCACTTGGCGCAAGACAGAATGAACCAGAGAAGACAGCGTCAGGCCTCCAAAAGCTCCATTAGAGGACCGCTTGGGGAAAACAAACCAGTAAACCCCAAGGGAAAAACTGCTACAAATTACCAACACCATCACGGAGATGGACCCGAACAATGTCATTTAAGTCTGTACTTTGCCATTACATGTCAAACAGCTGCGGACCCAGTGTGTGGGGCTTAAGTCTCTTTTGAAAGCTTCAACATGCTCATACACTTGCTGGGATGGGGGAAGGCATTCAGATTGGATCGGGACAGAACACAGATCAGGAGATGGGGAGGGAGATTTAAGGGAAGATGCGAAAAAGGAAATTGTGGGTGTATCGAGTGAGGTCAGCAGTGGAGGTGGAGGATGACCAAGAGACCACGAGGAGGGAGGAAGGAGCAGAGGATCGAAAAAGAGATTGTTGGAAAAGGTGAGACTATGGTTCGGGAGACTTTGTTGATCCTCAGTGTTTGTCTGAGACAAGAGTGTAGTGAGGATAGAGTAAAGAGTGTCTGTTAGAAGGCTGGTATAGGGTGAAAGGAGGGTGTATTACTAGTAGAAGAGGGAAGAGAGCAGCAGTGATTAGAAGTAGTATCAGTCATTTGAGGAGAATAGTACCGGTCAGAGGAGTAGTAGTAGTTAGTGCAGGAGGACTGGTAGTGGAAACGAGAAGGAGTAAAGAGAGAGGTAGCATCAAAGGGTGGAGTCAGGAGGAGTGAAACATCGGAGGTAAAGAAGGCCAGTGAGGAGGAGCGAAGGGGGAAGGAGCAGATAGAGTGTGATTGGTATATACAATTCCTATCTAGCAACTGCAGGCACTGTTCCCATTAGAAAACTAACCTGGGGGACGAGAGAGAGTCTCTCTATATATATATGATACATTAGTCACCGTAATCATATTTCTCATGCTTGTATCTGCTTAGATTCACGTGCTGTGTATAGGCCAACATCTAGTGGAAGCTGCGGAGTATTACAGTTTGTTTTTCGAAACTCGAAAATGGGCGTCGACACAGGGCGTGCCAGTGATACTATCCCTAGTGTGACGTCCACTGTACCCATGATCCCTCACGCGTGTAGGACCCTCAGATTGTATTTTTTCTGACATGAGGTAGCATGAGGAGTAGCGCGAGTACAGATTATCCAAGCAGATAGATAGAAAGATAAGACTACAAGCATCCATGCGCCTTCTCTCAGAGGGGAGGAAGGGTGGGTTGCAGGTGAATCTAAGCAGATACAAGCATCAGAAATACAATTACGGTGAGTAATGTACCCTTCTGAGGCTTGTGGAATCTGCTTAGATCACATGCTGTGCGTAGATTACCGAGCAGTGTTAGAAGAAGGAGGTGGGATGTGAGAAGGGTCATGAGCAAATAAATGTCTTAGAAAAGCCTGCCCCACTTGAGTATCTGTCTTGGAATGAGTGTCAATGCAGTATTGCTGAGTAAAAGTGTGAATAGAGCTCCATGTAGCTGCTTTGCAAATGGTGTTGTCATGATCTCTGCTTCCAAAAGGTCAGGGTTTCCCAACTCCCTTGGAAGCAGATCCATAACCCAGGTTCTGAGTGCCAACCAGTCCCAATTGGGACCTTTTGGACCCAGTCCTGGCGCCAGTGGCACCAGGCTCATAAATATGCCCAGTCCCAGCGCTGGAAGCGCCGGGCTCATAATGCTTGGGTGGACTTACCTGCAGCAGACCATGCTGCTTACTTGCCTGCCAGTTGAGCCTCTGATCCTCTTCTGTTTGGAACTACTTTTCCTGTTGGGTGGGGCAGGAGCCACTCCCTAGATTCAGAACACTGGAACTCTTCTGGAAAGCAGGAACTCTTTTCTTACCTAGGCGTGGCTGTGGAAGGAGACACCTAAGCACTACAGGAGGCTATTTAAACCACACCCGATGGATGAATCTTGCTCTGCGTTATTCTGCATCCTCTGCAGCAGAACGTTCATCGTGTCTTCTGCATCTGATCCTGGGCCTAAGGAAAAAGGCTTACCATCCTCAATCCAGTCTTCAGCAACACCTATAAAGACAAGAAAGAACAGGTTAGCATTATGGTCTTCAGTGACAGCTCTTCACTTACCTGGTCCATCGGCTGTCACCAACGCCTCGCGCTGCATTCCGGCATCTGAAAGACAAAGGCTTACCTACTCTTCGTGCGCTCCGGAGGTCTTCACACTGCATTCCGGCATCTGAAAGACAAAAGCTTACCAACTCTTCGCACGCTCCGGAGGCCTTCAGCGCTGCATCCCGCATCTGAAAGACAAAACAAGGTGTGTTTAAAGACATTGGGGAACTTTAATACTCACGTGCCATTACTCCTTTCCACATCTAACCCAGTGGGTATTCCGGCACCCTGCAGCCGCTCCGAACTTGTACCTGCAAAATAAAAAGACAGTTAGAGCGCATCGTGAAGCAGGCAACAAGCGCTTACTTACGTGCTTCCAGGCGCTTCTATTCATCACACGGGCTCCATCTTCAACTCACTTCAGCCCGTAATCCGCCATCGCCGGAACCCTGAAAAACAAGAAACATCATTACTAAAGACTTTAAAGACATTAGAATTACTCGAAACTTACCGTTCGTGCAGTAAACAACAGACAGCAGTCCTCTGAAGTCAAGAGGCCTGCTCCCCTTATCCAGTGAAGGAACTGGTTACAGCACCCTGCCCCGAGGCAGACGGAGAGCACGGGGTTCACTTACCTAAGACATCTTACCCTTCAAGTCAGACATACAGTGCACAGAGGTCCAGCCCAAAGAGCCAGCCGTGTGTTACACATCACCTTTGCAGATACGGTATACGCCCAGTCAAGACCGGCGCCTCTACGGGAATCAGGTGAGCGTTACAGGTGTCAAGGGGGACATTTGCAATGAAAGCCAGAGTGGCCCCAGTGCCTCTATTAGAGTGGTCTCTTGGCGTAAAAGGCAGTGTTCTTTCAGAAAGGGAGTAACATAGCTGGATACAGTTGACCATCCACTTGGAGATGGCACCTTTAGAGACGCGATCTCCTTCTCGGCCTGTAGCTACAGAGACAAACAGTTGGTCTGTTTTTCTTAGCGGCCTGGTCTTGTCTACATAGTAGAGGACTGCTCTTCGCACATCTAGAGTGAATAGTTTCACCTCAGCAGAGCTTTTGGGTTCTTGGAAGAAGGACGGAAGCTCAATGGACTGGTTAACGTGGAATTTAGAAATGAACTTAGGTGGGAACCTAGGGTGTGTTCGTAGAACCATCTTATCCTTATGAACAGAAAAGAAAGGATCCTGCACTGACAGAGCCTGAATTTCACTGACCCTTCTTATGGATGTAATAGCTACTAAGAAGGCAGTTTTATAGGTCAGGTGTTTGAGACTGGCTTTATGCATGGCTTCGAAGGGTGGGCCCGTGAGTTTAGCAAGCACCACATTAAGGTCCCATCCAGGTGGTGGGTTTGAAATTGGAGGGTGGATTCTCTTTGCCCCTTCCATGAAGGCTTTAACCACTGGTACTTTCCACCACAAAACCTTGTTATGGGAGGTGGTGTAGGCTGACAGCACCGCCAGGTGTACCTTGAGTGAATTAAATACCAACCCTGCATCAGCAGGTGGAGCATATAGGTGCCAATGTTGGAAGGAGTGCAATCAACCGGGTTGATTTGTTTATTCAGGCACCAGATAACAAATCTTTTCCATTTGTCAAAGTAACAGTGCCTCGTGTTTGGTTTCCTAGATTCTTTTAGGATGTCCATACATCTCTGTGGTAAGTTGAGATGTCCAAACTCTATGACTTCAGGAGCCATGCTGCCAAGTTCATTGAGCTGGGTTGAGGATGCACTGTTTGACCTTGGTGCTGGGACAGTAGGTTGTACCAGCATGGGAGCCTGATGAGCTCGCACACCGCTAGTCTGCGTAAGTGTGGGAACCATGGTTACCTCGCCCACATGGGAGCAACTAGGACGAGCGTCATCGATTCCCTGTTCATCTTGTTAACCACCTTCCTCATGAGAGGTTGGTGGAAAAGCATAGGCAAACATCCCTGACCACTTCATCCACAGGGCATTCCCCTTGGAGTCCGGCTGAGGGAACCTGGATGCGAATCCTGGGCATTGCTTGTTTTTGCTTGTGGCAAATAGGTCTGTAGTGGGGAAACCCCACTCTGAGAAGATGTATTCTACGACTTCTCTGTGTTGACACCATTCGTGTTCTTCTGGGAGGAGATCTCTGCTCAAAGCGTCTGTTAGTGAATTGAGATCCCCTGGAACATGTTGAGATGACAGGTAAATGTTCCGTCTGAGTGCCCATATCCAAATTTTCTGGGCAAACTTGGACAAATTTGGCGAACGAGTCCCTCCCTGTTTGCTTAGGTAAAACATTGCTGTTGTGCTGTCTGTCAAGATCTGCACTGACAGGTTCAACAGGTGGGGCTCGAACGCTTGAAGCACTCTGAATACTGCCAGAAGCTCTAGCAGATCGATATGATTCTTGGCCACTGTGTGAGACCAGAGACCCTGAGCTGTGTGGTGAAGGAGGTGTGCTCCCCAACCCGACAGGGATACCTCGGTTGTGACTACAGCCTGTACCTCTGGATCGTAAAAGGGTTTCCCATTTGACAGGTTCTCTCTTGTCCACCAGTGAAGACTTTGTACAAGTGTTGGCGAAACAACCACTAGATCATCCCACTGACCACTTGCCTGAGACCACTGTTTCACCAACCATTCTTGCATGGGTCGCAGGCGCGCGTGGGGGACCAGGTAAATACATGACGCCATCATGCCTAGCAAACGCATCGCTTTGCGCACCCTTATCTGGCGACCGGCTGATAAAGAGGAATTTGCAGTAGTAGATTCCGAATTCTTTCCTCTGATGGAAAGGCCAACCCCTCTTGAGTGTTTAGGACAGCTCCTAGGAACTGTTTGGAGGTGCTTGATTTTTTTTCTCATTTATGGAGAAACCCAATTCGAAGAGGAGGTTGATCGTTCTTTGAATGTTTGATCTGCAAATTACTGGGGTCTCCCCCGTGATGAGCCAGTCGTCCAGGTAAGAGTACACTGGGATAGCCTCCCTGCGTAGGTGTGCCGCCGCCACCGCCATACCCTTGGAGCCGAGGCTATACCGAAGGGCAGCACCTTAAACTGGTAGTGCTGACTGTCCACCTTGAAGCGCAAAAATCTTATGTGCGCTGTGAACATGGAAATATGAAAATAGGCATCTGTCCAATGTTGCCATGTAATCTCCCTTTTTTAGGAGGGGGATTACCTCTTGGAGAGTAGTCATGCAAAGTTTTTGGAGCTTGACATACTTGTTTGCAGGGCGTAAGTCTAATACTGGGCGCATTGTTAAATCTTTTTTTGGCACAAGGAAGTAAGTTGAATAAATACCCTTGTTTACCTGGTTGCCCGGGACGAGTTTGATCGCGTCCTTTGCTAGAAGATTGACGATCTCCTCGAGGAGGATCTTTTGGTGGTCCAAGGAATGTATCTTTTGACGTGGAGGGTGGTTTCGGGGACGCTCGAGCAGTTCTATGCAGTATCCTGCAGACACTGGACAGCACCCATCTGTCTGATGTGATCCCTTCCCAAGCTTGGGTGAAGTTGGAAATGCGTCCCCCTACTGGGGATGCATGAGAAGGGACCCTGAGCGGAGTGTCACTGTTTTGCGGGAGGCGTGCTGCCTCTGCTGGGGCTGCCTCTACAACGGCTTCTTTTGTTTCCTCTGCCGTAACTCTGGGTAGTCTGTTGGTTGTTACCCCATGATGTACCCTGTCCCTAGGTATAATTGGAGCCCCTTTGGGAATTTTGGCTGCGTGGGCGACGAAAAATTACCATTCCCTCTTGATTAGGGGGCTTGTTCGTCAGTTGTCCCAGGGATTTCAGAGTATCATACTCATCTTTGGCAGTTTTTAATGTGTCCTCTACCACTTTGCCAAACAGGAGATTCGGTTCCACCAGCATGTCTATTAGGGATGCTTGCGTCTCTGGTTTAAACCAGGACTGTCTTAACCAAGCATGCCTCTTAATGACAGTGCCCTCTGCTATGAGCCTGCCCGCGTTGTCTGCGGCATCAAAGGTTGCCTTAAGGATGCAACCGGACACGGCTCTCCCCTCCAACGCGACCTGGGCCAACTGACCCTTTAGTGGTTCCGGTGCGGAGTCAATGAGGGCAGCTACCTGCTCCCACTGGTGGCAATTGGAACTTGCCAGCAGAGTTGTGCTGTTGGCAATCCTTGTCTGGTAAGCGGAAGTGGAGGCTACCTTCCTGCCCAACCCGTATACTTTCTTGCTCTCCTTGTCTGGGGGGGGCCTCAGATGATAAGCAAAGAAGCACAAACACCGGGGCACACCTATGTTTTGGAAAAAAAATATTTTAACAAGATGGGTTTATGGTAACCTTTTAGAGATTAAGGTATGTTTGAGGTGTGGGGGAGCAAAACTCAACCTTGGCAACTTGGTTTGATAAATGAGAGAACAAAATGTGGTTGCTCCTAGAAATTTAGCAACTCCCGTCCCCTGCAAACTATCTAGTATCTGTGGAGCAGATCAGTAATTCAGTGTTATTTATATATAATTTCACATTAACAATTTGATGCATAAAATGCAGTCCATAGTTCAGTTGGTGGGGCAGAAAGACTAAATGCCCAGCTCACAAGATTTCATGTAAAAAACAATTCATACATTTATTTATACAGTGTTTTTAAGCCCAACGCCTTTTTCTTCTCTCTCCTTAGCGTCACTCCTCTCACTACTTGGGTTTACACAAGTTTCATTTCTTTAGCATTCAGACGAATGATCACTCCAGAGCTTCTACTTTATGTTTTCAACTATGTGACCACCATAGTTGGTAAGTTACATTGTTCAATCTTTCCTCCATTTTGTCAAAATGCTCTTTCTGCCTTCCTAGGACCCCTCTTTTTTTCATAGAACTTTTTATTGCCATTTATAACATACAACTGAACAAAGAAACCATAACCCCCCCGCCCCCCCCCCCAACATGCCCTACCCTCCCACCCCCACGGGTCTTGATACATCACTATATTTCTCTCAAGTTCTGTCCATTATAGTGTCCTTACTTTACCCTACCCTCACCACCATCCACTCATTCTGCACATAGTCCAAGTTCAATTGGATGGATCCACTCATGCTCCAGAGTCCTCCCATTCCGAGCCACCCCCTTCTCCTTGTCCCTTACCCCATATCATGCTAATCCCAGAAGCTTCATGCTACGCGGGCACCAAGCAGCCCTGGAATCTCGTTTGAGAAATTGCAACACCAAGTCCCAGTCCAAAAGAAACAAGTGATACTCTCCTCTCAATGAATATGTCACCATCTCCAGTGCCGCTAACCTCCAAATCCTTCCCCTCTTTTTAAAGACTAGATTGGTTAGAAGCCATGTCTATGATCCTCTTACAAGTAATTCTACTGCAGTTAGAATTAGCTGACTGTATCTCACTAGCTTCACCATACTTGTTGAATACACCTGACATGTAATTAGTTGTTGTTTTGTATCGAATCATTAATGATCGAAATGGAATTGTTATGCACACTACATATGCAGCTATACTAAAATGCAAGTTTCTCTATCTTTTTCTAAAATTTTGTGAAATATGATTCTGCCCCTGAAGAAGAGTTTATACTTGAAACGCCTTGGGCCTAAAAACACTGTATAACTAAATGTATTAATTGTTTTTTACATGAAATCTTGTGAGCTGGGTATTTACTCTTTCTGCCCCACTTACTGAACTATGGACTGCATTTTATGCATCAAATTGTTAATGTGAAATTATATATAAATAACACTGAATTACTGATCTGCTCCACAGATACTAGGTTGGGGCCTCAGATGATGACAGAGGTGTCCCTGCCCTCTTTCTGGTGTTAGTAATTACCAAGGAGTCAGACTTCAGTTGACCCCTTATGTAAAGCGGGTCTGACTTGGTGGCCCTGAACAATTTCTCGATTCTGGGGTTTATGGCTCTGGTGAGGTTAGGAGTGAGAAGGGAAGGATCAATTCTCCGTTGGATAGACTTGAGAATTGGAATGGCTTGGGCAATGGGTCTCTTCTCTCCCACTAGTTCATCTGCAAAGTCCCTCTCTTCCTGTGCCCCCTGAGTGTCTATGCTGAAGTGCTCTGCCGCTCTAGCCAAGACCTCATTTAGGAGGGGCTGGTTGTCTACCGGAGATTCGGTAACCTGAGGTTCTTTGCGAACAGGAGAGTCTATCCTGTAGACTTCTGCGACGTCATCTTCCTCCCCATCTTGGCCCTCATCATCCCCATAATAGTCCACGCCAGTTTGGTCGTCCAACATTACCAAGTCTGGATCCTCATCGTACTGTTGTGAATCCTCACCATACTGTGAGTAAGGCTGGATGTAAAAAGGGTCTGAAATAAGTCCCTGAGTTGGAGTCTCAACCCGAGGTTTCTTACTAGGGGGCTGAGGGTCCCTGGATGCTGAAGGAGTAGCACTGGCCGGGGTATAGGTGAGGAAGTGCTCTGGGTTCTTGGAGTAGAAGTCAGCTAGGGAGGACATTCTAGTCATTACCCAGTCTAGATCTTCACTGGTCCATTTTTTGGAGCTGGGAATGACCATTTACTGAGAGGGTTCCCCGTCTATTCCTTGTTTGGACCTAGGGGCCTGGACAAGGGTCTTGGATTTATGTTTATCTGAAGACTTTGAACTGTCCTTATGTGTCTGTGGTGCAGAAGAAGAGTGAGATGGTTTCTTCTGCTGTTTACCCCCTTCCCCATGAGTAGAAGAGTGTTTCCCTGATGTTTTCACCTTCTCTGAGCTTTTTGACGCCTGGCGTCGAGATTTGGGGGTAGTGTCTCTTTCTTTCGAGTGCGCACGTAGGGACTCATAAGCAGATGCCGAACGGTCTGCCGGAGCCGACTTCTGGTGTGCGACCTGGGGTTGGAGGTCGGATTCGTCTTCTGACAAGCATACCTCCGTGACTTTGGTGAGTGAGGCACTCTTGGCAACTGTGGACGGTTGCCTCGTGTCGTACGACGATCTTGACCTGGAACGCCCAGAGGACACCGATTCGGTGGACCGGTCTCTTCGTGCCTCTTTCCGAGAACCCGACACGCGTGTCGAGTCTCGGTTGGACTTCGAGTGTTTAGGTGTAGAAGTGGTGTGGGTAGCACTCGTGTCGCCGGATGTGTTCCCCATAACTGCCCTGCCGGACAATCTTCCGAGGTCGGGGACTTGCGCTTGGGCATCTTTCGACACCTCTTTGCCCTCGCCGTCCGAAAGTACGGCGTCACTGCCATCACTGAAGGCGCCCTGCGCTTCCATGGCCTAGAGTTGCCTGGCATGGTGGGCCCAACGTTTGGTCGAGCGGTCCTTTAGTGTTTTCGCCTTGAACAGGCTACACGCTCTGCAGTTTGCCTTGGGGTGATCCCTCGGCAAGCAGAGGTTACAGGTGGCGTATTTGTCAACCCAAGGATACTTGCGTTTGCACTTGGGGCAAAATTTAAATGGGGTACCCTCCACCTTAAGGCAGCGGGCTAGTGTGTGTAGGAACAATAAGAGTGTATAGTATGTTTCCACCCCCCACTCTCCCTACTTGCAGGTCCGAGGCCAGAGGCCTTCCAAGGCCTGGGCCGAGGCCAGAGGCCTTCCGAGGCCCAAAGTCCGTCGTGCAGCTCTTGACGGTTGTTTGTTCTTCTGACCGGCATCGATCTTCGAACTCCGATGTCTCGACGTGGGAGTGAAAGAACGGGGAAATTAATATGATTTTTAGCAAAATATGGCTGAAAGCCGGGGAACTCTGCGCAATGCTTCCGACAAGTATGGCAGAAAAAAACAATCTGAGGGTCCTACACGCGTGAGGGTTCATGGGTACAGTGGACGTCACACCAGGGATAGTATCACTGGCCCGCCCTGTGTCGACGACCATTTTCGAGTTTCGAAAAACAAACTTTAATACTCTGCAGCTTCCACTAGATGTCGGCCTAGGCACAGCATGTGATCTAAGCAGATTCCACAAGCCTCAGAAATATATATATATATATATATATATATATATATATATATATATATATATTATTGAGGCCAGCCATTGTTCTTTTTGAGGTGCTGCCGAATGAATCGAGTTATGGTCATGGGTGGAGCGTTTAGGCGGTCGCTATCAATAATTAGGGAAATAGCCAGGTTTTCAATGCTTTACAGAAGGCCATCTAGTCCTGGTTGTGTAGAATGTGGGGAGGCAGAGAGTTCCATAGTGATGATGCCAAGGTAAAGAGCGACAACTCTCCAATCCTAGCTGAATTGGAGGCAGGAATCATCAGTAGGAGGGCCAAGCTAGATCTTAGGGAGCGTGTTGGGAGGTAGGGCATAATCTTTTCTTGTAGGTATGTCGGACCAGTCTTGTGTACTGCGCGGTGGGTGTTTTTGCGTTCTCTTCAGAGTTTAAGTTGGTAGGCCGGTGTACCCAAATAAATGGAGTTTGCATAGTCTAGTCTGGACATCACAATGGACATAATAGCAGCCAGTCTGTTGGGGTAGGGGAGGTAAGGGAAGATGCGCCTGAGGTGGTAGTGACAGGATTTGGATACATTATTGATCTGGTGGGATAGGGTTAGGTCCAAGTCCATTGTACAGCCAAGGTTTTTTACTTTGTAGGAGGTCAGCGGGAGAGTGCCGAGGGGGGGCATGGAGTGGTTGCAGGAGTAGAGCTACGCTTCTAGGGGTCAGAAGGAGGTGGTTTCTTGCTATCCATAGGTCTATATCTCAGAGGCAAGCTGCAAGGTCGGGTCGTGGGTAGATGCTTGTTTTGGGGATTCTCAGGATAATTTGGGTATCGTCAGCATAGTTATAACAGGTATAGTTGTGTGTGTGGATGATCCCTGGGAGGGGGGACAGGTAGAGGTTTAAAAGAAGAGCACAGACGCAGGCTCCTTGGGGTACACCATTGTTCACCGTGTGAGTGGTCGAGAGAAAAGGGGGGGGAGGAGGGTGATTTGTTTTCTGTTGTTGAGGAAAGAGGTAATCCAGTTGAGCGCCATGTCTCGGATTCCTAAGGAGTGGAGACGTTCAAGGAAGACTGAGTGGTTAACGGTGTCAAAGGCCGCTGAGAGATCCAGGAGAACGCGTGCTTCACATCCCTCAGAATCTGCCAAGACTGAGGTCATCCCAGATCGAGATCAGAGTGGTTTCTGTTCTGTGGCACGGCCGGAACCCTGATTGAGCGGGGTTGAGTAGGTTATTGGATTCTGCGAAATCGTTGAGTTTAGTGTATGCAGAGCGGGCGATGAGGTTTGCCAGTAATAGGGTGTTGAAGATAGGCCTATAGTTCATTGGCTGGAGGGGATCGAGAGACGCTTTTTTCAGAGGTGGTTTGACATGCGCTACTTTGAGAGGTTCTGGGAAGATGCCAGAGACGAGCGAGTCGTTGAGTATGGACCTTGCCTGTTCTCCTGCGAAGGTGGAGGAGAGAATTTGTTTGAGGAGAGGGGCAGAACATGGATCCACGGGGGATCCGGAGGGTCTGCTGTTGGACAGTAGTTTGAGGAATTCTTAGCTCGATATGGGGTTGAAGGAGGTGAAAGAAGGCATTACTGGGGTCAGAAGAGTGGAGCCTCGAGGGGTGGAGGGTGTGAGGATGGAAAGTTTTTAAAGAATGCTTTACTAAACCTGATGTTAAATAAATAAATATTTATAACTGACACCTCGAGTATAAGTGTTACTTGGCTACTTGTATTGACTGATTTCATCTGTACAGTTCTACAGCTCACATTTACCCCTCTTGAGATAGACCTGGCTGCTCAGTCACACTACCAACTTGTCTAGTACAGGCCTATACCAAAAGGTGGGTTACCTATTACCAAGCAGATACGTCTTGTGCAGTCTCACACAGTGTGACTGCAACAATTCTTACCTAACAGCAGAAATGACTTTTGCCCGTCGAGGGCAGTCGACGAGATGCTTGTGGCCGTTGACTTTAGTTGACGACGTGGTAGTCATGGTCATGGCTAATGACGGCTTTGTTGACGGGGTGCCGTTGACTGTCGATGGCCTTGAGATAGATGACCTGGAGTGAGGCTTGGTCGTCGACGGTCTCTCGCCGATTGACAAGCCTGTTTTGGACCTTTGAAAGCAAAGAGTAGCCACCAGATGTTGTCTTAGAAGTCGCTTCACTGGGGCGATGGAAAAGGCCTTGGCTGTTCTCCTCTGCCGATACCCCTTGGGCATGGACCTTTGGCGAAGACCGGTCCTTGTGAGAGAATCTGTGCTCGTCACCGGAGGTGTCTCTATCCCTCTTCTTGTTGGTGGCCTGGACTTCATGCTACCTAGACCTCTTACGAGGTGGTTCGCTGGGTCGTCCTGCCACGAAATAAGGCATGACTCGTTGAAGATTACTGGCAACAGGAATGGTCCACAGAGGTAGCACTGTTGCCGCCAACATCGGTAGTCGACTAGATGTTGAAAAATATATGTCTCGTAGAAAAGATGTTAAATTCTGGCAACCCCACAAAAATACTTATTTGGAGACATTGGAAAGGTGCCAACCAAGACACACAGACTGTTCGCAATGGCAGGAGCGGTAGCCAAAAGACAAATACTCCTGAAATGGAAGTCTACCTCCTCCCCCACACCCCAAACATGGCTTAGACAGTTGGCCATCACACAGGAAAGTGAGGAGATGTATGTGCAAGGAGTACAACCCCACTCCAGACCCAAGGACATATGGGCCCCACTAAGAGCATATTTACAAGTCCAAGCATCAAGCTCCGACGCAGAAGACAACTAGAAAGACTTTATTGATAAAGAGTTGTAGAAACTTTCCATTAGCAATACCACTTATATTAGTATTTTTTCCACTGAATGTATAATGATATTTCGTCTGTTTATTGCCTATATGCCATGTCAGAATTAAATAAAGGTTTTAAAAAAAGAAAAAATGTTAAATTCCAATTTAATTCATAGAAAGGTTGAAGTGATGATATTTGAGGACTCCCTACACTAACGTGCAGAAAGAAATCATCTGAAGATGGCCGACAGGGGTGGAGTTAAGGGAGGTGTTCCTATTGGCTGTGAGCAGTTGACCCAAAATGACTATGATAGAGCACAAACGTGACTGAAAGTTTTCAGTTTAAGTTTAAACTGCTCTCTGTTACCAAGGATCGCCAGCCTCTTTGGGAACATTCACAGCATGTGAATCTATGAAAGATCCACTGCTTACTTACCCGTGATAACGTTCCTTCGACTGGAAGTTCCTCCCACGTATTCCTCATCTTATGATATCTCCATATCCAGCTTTAGATGCTTCAGAAATCTATCCAGCAGGGGGCACTGCATGTCGATGCCTGACGACTTGATGTCTCTCGAAGGCCTCAGTTTCGATGTCAACGTCATTGATGGTATATAGTGCGTGCAGCGACCATTGGCTTCAGTTCAGTTTTTTACGTGTATTCGATTATCCTATGCCCGACAGTTACTCACCCTGAAAGAGCATAAATTGCAATAACAATGAAATTCTACAGCGGGGTAGGCTGGGAGGGGCCATGAGGAATATGTGGCAGGAACATCTAGTCGAAGAACGTTACCACGGTTAACTAACTTGTTCCTTGAATGGATTGTGTCCTCCCACGCACTCCTTATTTTATGATAGGTTCCCAAAGCAATGCTTGTATTTAGGAGTTCCTTATTGGTCTGTGTGTACAGAATATAACACTGTCTTCCCAAAAACACCTTCCCGGCTTGAGGAAGAGTCCAGACTATAATGCTTGGTGAATGTGTAGATGGAGGACCATGTGGCTGCGGCACAAATATCCTGAATTGGTCCCCCCCTCTGTAAGGCAGAGGAAGTAGCCATGCCCTTGGTCGAATGTGCGCCAAGACCCTCAGGGGGATCTTTTCCAGCTAATCTATAGCATTCAGAGATTCCTAAAATGATCCACCTAGATAAGGTTTGTTTTGAGACAGACATACCCAACTTATGGCCTGGGTAACCAACAAAAAGTTGATCATCTTGTTTTAATTTAAACATCCTGGAAATGTAGAAGCTAATTGCACGTCTTGGGTCAAGCCTGTGTAACCTCTCCTCTTCCTTTCCAGGATTAGGTGGAGGATAGAAAGAAGGTAGAATTTGTTTTCGTTGAGTTAAATAATACTTTTCGGTAAAAGGGTAGGTTTAACCTGAAGGACCACTCTGTCCTTATAGAAGACTGGGTAAGGAGGCTTGCAGGACAAGGCTTGAAGTTCACTCACCCTACGGGCTGATGTAAGGGCCACTAAAAGGATGGTCTTTAAAGACACCAATCCTAAAGGACAGGAGTGAAAAGGCTTGAGTGGAGCATTTTTTAGAAATTTCAAAACTAGGTAGAGATCCCAAACCGGGACTTGAAAAGGGACTGGAGGAAATACATTTGTTAATCCTTTCAAAAACTGTATAAGGAACAAGGTGTACAAGTGTAGAAGGCAGAAAAGGTGTACATAATCCAGATTAGCTGCTTCACAGAATGCAAAAGTGCTCAACCACACATAGAGAAGACCAACTGAAAGCAAGGAGATAGCTACACATATCACTGTATTGTTTGCTGGCAAAGCCAGGATACAAGAATGAACACTTTGGTTCCTCAGTCTTGAATTTGGTTGTCTGATCACCTCTCCAGGTTAACACTATATGGTCATCATTGGCGGTGGCTGCCTAGGTTTTACAACCACCCGTTTGAAGAAAACAATTTCTAGAACTTCACCTACTAATGCAACGTTTATATAGCAACCTGGTGCAGGAACATTGCTGTTTATAGCACCTGTTGTGCTAGAAAACAAAGCCTGTATACATGCAGGTTTATCAACTCCAGACATAGGGAAGGCTGAGTCGGCCTTGCTAGAGGTTGGGTTTGTAATCTTGCATATGAACACAGATATCTGCAATGAGTGCTTAATACACTGAGCTAGCTTCTGAACCATTGTAGCATTTGAATTTATCAATATGTATTTCAACTTTACCTATTGCATAGTATCTATATAATTCCCACAGAAAGGTGAGTCTGCTACAGGAGTTGTGCCGTAGGGAATGCACACACTGTGTACACTTCAGTGAACACAGAAAGCATTATGGGATGAATTAATCAGAGCAGAATGTACTGGTCGACAACAGATATGCATAGCTTTAGCACCTCAGCAGCACACCATCAAATATACTGACATGTGCTATTTAAGTTTGATGAACAATGGAAACTGAAATTGTTTAGATCAGGCAGCCTTGTGGGCCCCCCTATAAGGTGGGGGCCCGGGGCAAGTGCCCCTTTTGCCCTCCCATAAAGAAATCTCTGTTGATATATAAAAACTGAGAGCCCTTTTTGGGTCCAGCCTATGTAATTTTCGTCCTACTTTCCAGGATGAGGAGGTGGGTAGAAAGATGGCAAAATCATTTTTTGGGACAAATGAAAGTCGGAGACTACTTTTGGTAGAAAAGAAGGTTTCAGCTTGAGAAAAACCTTGCCTTTATAGAAACTAGTGTATGGGGTTTTACAGGAAAGTGCCTGTAACTCGCTTACCCCTGCGGGCTGAAATTATTGTTATTAGCAAGACAGTTTTTACAGTTAACAGTCTTAATAAGATCCATTATAGGGACTTGGAATGGAATTGGTGGAAATACATTAGTAAGACCTATCATAAATTGAATAAATCAGAGGGATTTTAAAATATGATGACTCATCCGAAGAGTGCTTAAATTGAAAGCGCTGCCAGATAACCTTTAATTGTTCCAATCTGCAGCCCCAGATTCGCTAAATGAAGAAATAAAAAGATAGCACCATGTATCACACAGAAAAGGATCAACATTCTCATCCGTGCACCAGATGCTGAACTAGTTCCAACGACACAGACTGTGTTGCTGGCCGTCTGGCAGAAAGCAAGATCTGCATTACGTCATCCGGGAGGTCCCAATCCTTATATCTCAACCTCTCAGAAACCATGCATGAAGGTTGAGTGTCTTGACCTTTGGATGAAGAACCTGACCGTCCCCTCGTGAGAGAAGGTCCTCTCGTTGTGGAAGACGCATTGGATGGCAGATGCACATGTCCAGAAGGTCCGGGTACCACATCCTCCTGGCCCAATATGAGGAAATTAGGAGCATGGATTTCTCAGAACTTTCACAACCTCCTGATCACGTGAGGAATTACAGGGACTGGAGGAAACGCATACAGGAGTGGAAACTCCCTGTCCACTACGAACATGTCCCCTAGGGCTCCTCTTCAGGGAAATTCTCTGGAGCAGAACAGTTTGCACTTCCGGTTGACACTAGTCGCAAACAGATCCACTTGAGGGGTTCCCCAAAGGTGTAAGATCCATTGAAAGACTTCCTGAGCTAGTTCCCACTCGTGGGAGACTGTGCTCTGCCTGCTCAGAGCGTCCGCCACCGTGTTCTCCTCTCAGGCGAGGTGAACGGCCGTCAGGGAGATGCCTTCTTGAATTGCCCAGAACCAGCGCTGCACAGTGATAGTGACCCTATGCCTCCTCTTTTGTTGAGGTAGTACATAGCCACTGTGTTGTCTGTCATTATCAGGACATTCTTTCCCCGTACAGAGGTCAGGAAGGCCTTCAGCGCTAGTCTGATTGCACTTGAGGGGTTGAAGATCTCTTGAGGGACTTCCTGAGCTAGTTCCCACTCTGGGAGACTGTACTCTGGCTGCTCAGTGCATCCGCCACCATGTCCTCCTCTCAGGATAGGTAAACGGCCGACAGGGAGATGCTTTCTTGAATTGCCGAGAACCAGCACTGCATTGCCTCTCTGGACATTGGTAGTGACCCTATGCCTCCTCTGTTGTTGAGGTAGTACATAGCCACTGTGTTGTCCGTCATTATCAGGTCATTCTTTACCCATACAGATGTCAGAAGGCCTTCAACGCTAGTCTGATTGCCCTTAGCTCCAACAGGTTGATGTGTAGTTTGGACTCCGATGGAGACCAACGACCGCTGATAGATCGTTGGTGTGGGCTCCCCACCCCGAGAGTGAGGTGTCCGTAACTACTGTTATCTCCAGCCATAGTTGCCAAAAAGGTTCTCCCTTCAGAATATTGTCCTTGCAGACCCATCATAGGAGAACCTGTGCGATTCTGTTTGGAACCTGAATCGGGTGTGACATCCTGCCTGAGAATTGGGACCAATTGGGAGAGTGTGGCTGCGAGTGTGCAGTCATTGCAGGCTGCAGTCTTTTCACCCTCTCTATCCTTGCTGGAGGCGGAGCAGTTTGTGTATTTAATCTAAACCACACTGCGGAGCGGGCCGCAGAGTGTGGCTACGAGTGTGCAGTCATTGCAGTCCGTGCATGTCCGGACACCCGGACCGACTGCTACACTCTGAAGTTTTCAACTCCAATACTGGAATAAACAACACCCGGAAAACGCATTCACAGCCTTTCAGGCAAGTAAGTTCTCATACAATTCAATACCAGCTCGCTGCCAATAACGTCTCAGTTGTCTACCCACAAACTATCGCTTAAAACTAACTTGCGAAGTAAACACTGTTAATTTTTAATTTCCGGCACTTCTCTGAAGTGATATCTATACTTATCCTGCGAGTCCCTCACAATCCTCATACACGCGCCAGGAACTGCGGGCCCTGTGCCTTTGACCGGCGTGCTGAAATTAACTTGCAAACAGATCACATCTCGCAACGATATCGCCCTTAACCCCTGCCCCCCCACCCCAGCAATCTGACTCCATCCACAACACAGCTGGGACTGCAGGCTCTCGCCTTTGACCAGTGTGTCAACCTCCAGCTGCAAGGAGGTACAGAACCGTGCTGATAGCAAGTAGCTGGCCGGGCGCATACGGTGACGCCGGCTTGGTTCACTGACATCGGACCCAATTACAGTTGAACTACGCCGATAGGGAGACGGATTACACTTCACCCAAATATGGCCGCCCATCAGGAAAACAAACAGACGGAGATCCTGGCAGAGCCTCTTACGCGGCATCGTTTCAAATCTAAATTATTTTTATCTCTCAAACAGCACATGCCACCACTAAGGGGCAACAAAAGAAGCAAACTGTTGCAAATAGCGAAAAACCTACACAAATGGATGGAACAACTACAGCTGAGACAAATATTCTGATACCACACAGTGCGACTCTAAAAGAAAGTACGCCCATTTCCACCCAAAGTGAAATTGATCAAGCCGACATCCTAAACATTGATACCAATGCACTATCAAGAAATGGAGCAAAGCTAGGAGAGAGCCTTGCCACTCCTCATTACATCGATCCCGAACTAGTCGGCTCCCCTCATGTAGAGATAAAAGAAGTGCTACCTTTAGGATCAAAGGTGCAGACTCAGATACTGACACCAGACACACAAAATCACGAACCAAGATAAATCGTGAAAGAATTCAGTGGGGGTTGAGGGGGGGGGGGTCTCCCGAAAGAAAGAAGGACTCTGTGGATAGAAATTCAAAAACAGCACAGATACCCACAACTCGTGATATTTGCTGCAAACACGGCTCTATAACATTCAAACCGGATGAGCAAACACGGCTCTATAACATTCAAACCGGATGATACACAGACAGCTGCTCCCCATTATTTAGCCACTGAACAGATAAAGCTACAAAAGATGGAAAGGACAGAGCCATCGTCAGATGAACATGAAAGTCCAACTCTACCGCCACAAACAACTCGCACTCAAAGAGACAAAGCAAAATTTGCGAAACAGAGATGGAAAACACAATACGAACGACAAATGAAATCAGAATTGTATACCTTCCCACCTAATTTTTTGACAAACCTCTGGTTAGAGAGGCTTTCGCTAGATCTTACAGAAATTTAATCGCTCATGGAAACACACGAAAAGAATAGGAACACAGAACAACTGGAAACATCTCAGACATTAACCTCTACTACAAAGACGGAATTAATGTCTGGATCACAACATGGGGAACTGAAACCAAGTACGCCGATCCCCTTCCAAAAACCCAGAATATTCATGGGACCAAATCCACTTACACAAGAAACTGAACCTGCCTTTGATTACAACAAATGTTCTTGCGAACCCATAAAACACTCCCAACTGGAAACCATTCCTACAACCATGCTGGACTTACAGAATATGCTCATAGTCGTGACCAGACAGACTATGATGCCATCCATGAAAATACACGAATCGAACATCGAGACAATCAAAGACCAGGCAACCTTATTAGCCCTGATACATTCGAAACAAATCCACAGTGATGCCTTCATGATGAAAATACAAGAACGCCTAAATCTCGAGGCTGAAGCTAGTGCGACATGGCAGTTACAACTAGCGGATATTGCAAGGTATGATAGAGCGGACAAAACCCAACTTACGGCCGCCCTAATTCGCATGATGAACTCTCACAACGCCAGACCTCCAATGCCAACCAAGTAAAACAACAAACGACCACAGACATCAACCGATGGAACCACACAAACTGATCAAGCGGCATCCAATCGAAGTAAGGAGACAACGTGATGAGAGACAAAGAAATAATACGAATAGAGTACCGGAAGGACATCTAACTGACCTAGACATCGAATCATCCATTACACAACTTCCTTCGATAATGCCACCATGTCCTAACAATGACTTGCAGAATCGAATGATGCAGTCTAATAAAAATACAGACTTACAGAATCTTTGACCAACCCTGCGCTGCTATACAAATAAAACCACAAAAAGAAAACTCAAAGAAGTTAACAAAAAAACAACAAAAAGGATCAAGGGCCTTTCTTGGAAACCTAACTAACACTTTGAATCAAACAAAAAAAGAACAAACAATTTTGATATAGAGCAAACAAAAAAACAGCTTTGAGCACCATACCGACAGCCTCAAAGATCATGACTACGACACAACAGAACTGAAAAGAATCGGATGTTGCTAATTTAGAGGCTTTGATGAACTTGTCAATACATCCAAATGAAGATGTCAAAACCATCGACCAACAAAAATCACACTTGAATGAATCTTCATTAATAGTTATAGACTCATATGAACAGGGCCTATCAGGTCATCAGACCTTAGTTAACTTGACCTGTGAAGACATCTCAGATTCTAACCTAAGCTCCTGCAACACCAGATCGTCACAAAAACCTAATGCAACGAATTAGAGCGAATCAGCCAAACCGCAACCTCAAGTGCTAAGACGACAACAATGCTCCAAAGAGAGAGACTCTCAGTTGACTGAACCACGGCATTACTTGAAACTTCCACAATGTATTGATCCGCGAAGAAAAGCATTCGAAATAGGCTAAAACTTGAAAGAACTAATCACCAAAAAGACAGGCACATCCTAAACAGAACAAACATCTTACGCCTCTTCCATGCCATGCCTGACCTCAAAGTACTAAAATCCCAAGACCTACAACTAATCAAATTTATTGAAAGCCACAGACTTGATAGAATATGGATAGACTGTGCCTCTATTAATATACTACAACTCATAGAAGCAAATAAACATCAATTTCACCAACTAGGATTCAAAATCACACTAGAGGACATGGGAAAACTCCTGATTTACAAGGTGAACAGAGATCAGAACCGTTACACAGGGGACATTTCTATCTGTTCAGTAATAAGTAGCTGCGAAAGTGACTATTTGGAGAGTTATCAGACGGAAAGGCAGAATGACATCCAAGAGAGCCCTAGTATCAAATGCTATCAAAACAGACAATTCTAGCGGTCCGATAGCACAGCGAGTAGAGTGCTCGCTTTGACATCCGTGCAGAGTCTGCTGACTCAGGTTCGAATCCCAGCAGGGCCAAACTCAGCCTTTCATCCTTCTGAGGTCGATAAATGAGCACCAAACACCGTAGGTAATAATAAGCAGCGCTCAGATGCCTGAGGGTTCGTAGCGCTATATAAATGCTAAATTATTATTATTATTATTATTATTATTAATACTCTGCGGTAACAAAACATCTATTCTGGAGAGACATGGGAAATACAGCAACAAAAATGAGATTGCGAACCCCACAGCAACATTAACAACGAATGAAGATCGAGAATAAATCCATTACGATCTGTTCTTGGAATACACGCAGACATTCCCACCTACTCAATAGAGAAAGATCCGATTTCTCCAATTTCCAAATCATATGTCTCCAAGAGACCTGGATCCACCAACAACCGGTATGCGAAGGCATCACCACATATATGAATCCAACAATACGAAGGGAAAAAAGGCGCCCTCTTCAGGCCTGCTCACCCTAATCAAACAGGGTTCCAATCTAGAGATAATTGAATCCACTAATATAAATCCCTGGGCTCAAATTGCAATACTCCAAAAAATGAGCCAAACAGAAATCAGCAAAGACGGAATAACATCACAAATAAACAACTTCGGAATATTAAATGCATATTGGAACCGGGCGAAGATTTAAGATTAAATATTTATAGAATCAATATTCACAGTCATAAAGCCCTTGAGAAATATCCGCTGATTGACTTCATAATATGTGGAGATCTCAACATCCATTTATATATAATCACGAAGGAATCGCATTCGAAGATCACATGCTTGACCATCATGCATTGAGATGGTGCATAGAAACATCAGACAGAAATATGGTACAATTAGACGCCCTGGACCCGAAAACGGGCATTCCCACTCATACATGGGCCCGTGGCAACACAAGCGCCATCAATGACTATATATATAGTTCTGAACGCATAAAGGAGAACATACAAACAAATGTAAACGTCTCCTCGCAACACAGCGATCATTTTATAATGATAAGAACATGGCTAAATGAGAGCGCTCCCACTGCCAGAATAAATGTACCACAGATGGAAGTTAATACTGGCCTGAACAGGCTGAGAATCACGCAACAGCAACTGGAAAAACTTCCCGAAATATTTGTGAGAGCAAAGATGGAAAATCACGGAAAGATCAACTATGAATGGATTCTCTGTAAGTTCAGACAAAAAACAACCCTCAGGAGCGCAGAAACAGCATCACGCGCATACAATTAACAGTCTCTTTGCTGGAAAAAAGAGAGACTTAAGGAGGAAACTGAAGCAACTAATGAAACATCCATCACCATGATGAAATAAGTAAAACAAAAATACAAAAACTGTATGAAAACAACTAGAATGACACTCGACCAGCATGATGCAGAAACCATGTTGAAAGCGATGAAATCCCACAACACCAGGAATTTATGGAACCTGCTCAACCCTCAACCTCCCCGCCAAGACATCATGACATCAGATGTTCAGGAAGCCAAATTGATCTCCTACTTTGAAGAACTGTATAAAGAGAGATCACATGTGAAAGAATGGGCGAAACCCACCCAAAGGAAAAATTGACACTTGCATGGGACTCTGATGACATAATGAGTGCAATCCAAAAATTGAATATATCACGAGCCCCAGGTCCTGACGGTCTCTCAAATTTCATCATTAAAAGCAATCCGAAATCTGGGCGGCCCTTAGTGCGAAAATCTTTGAACTCATAGACCGCACTAATCAAATTCCAAGATCATGGCAACTGGCGATATTAATCCTTATATTCAAACAAGGATCATCGAAAGAACAAACTCAATAACTGGGCTGCTAAAGCAAAAAGACAAGCGATTAGACAAACTCGCTTTGTAAAACAGATGGGTACCAACATCAACCTATTCCTTCTGAACCTTGTGAAGCAAGAGGCAATAAAGACCAAAACGCAAGTCTATGCAGCCTTCGTCAATCTCCATTTTGCATTTGATATGGTAAATAGAAACATCTTATGGGACAAACTATCGGAGTGGGGTTGCCCCTGAGAAATATTAGAGCCAATAAAGCTGTTATACTCGAATACCAACGTCCAGATCAGAATGTCCAAAGAAGGACTACTAATAAAGCTGATTCAAACATGGCATGGTCTTAAACAGGGGTGCCCCCTGGCTGCAGTCTTATTCAACTTGTTCACATCAGACTTCGAAGCAAACATATATACACCAACTATGAATCCCTTTAAATTGAACGCAACCATCCTCTCCTGCATGATGTATGCCGACGACATTGTGATCCTGGCAAAAACACCTCGAGGCCTACAAATTGCATTGAATAACCTTAAAAAATACATGGATCAAAATCAACTTGAAATAAACGTTAACAAAACCAAAATCATGACACTGACTAAGGAATATGACAAAAGAATGAACAAACACTCCTTCTTTCTGCAAAAACAAAAAATTGCTCAAGTCGAAACCATCAAATACCTCGGCGTGTAGATCAATCAATCTCAAGTTGAGAAGGATTGGGCAGAACACCTTAAATCTAAAGCTCACTCACTGGCGCGACAAGGGCTCATTCTTCAGAAGGAATTCGGCAAATTTTCACTTAAGCCACTGATGTCATTCACAGGCAGAAGGTAGCAGCAATTTTGACCTATGGTGGTGAGACTATGATCAATATAGACTCTCAAATTTGGCAAAAATTGGAGGGGATATTTTGGAGTAAGGTGCTATCCCTCCCACCATCAATCCCCATGCCTCATATCAGATATGAACTTTCTCTGTAATCGCTACATTCCATCATTACATGCAAGCATTTAGATCTTTACAGGAAACTGAATAATGATGATCACATACCTGCATTAGACATACTCCGTACAAAACAAGAAACAACCAATGGGACTGCTCTAATAACATGGTAAAAATGTGTAGATAATAAAAGAATAGAAGTAGAGATACCCATGGATATATTTATCCAGAGACCTCAAAAGCCAAACTAAAGCTAGCGAGAAATGATTGGCTAACTACGCAACACCTCAAAAGTCAATACAAGTTCGATCTCCCATGCAAAGGTGAAATAAGAGCTCTAAGTCAGTTACCAAGCTATCTCAATCTCTTTCCAGATTGAAGGATTTGCGATACCTTCGTGAGATTGCGATTAAATATATTACCAACACAAGAAATGATGGCAAAAAGAAACGTGATACAGAGAAATGAACAATCTTGTCGGTTTTGCAGAAATACAGGCATGATTGAAAGCATTTACCATATTATAATGCAATGTCCAGCGCTGACTCAGAAATGTCTTCTATTCAGTGATATGTATCTTAAACCAACGATACAGTTACACGACAGTAAATGATGGGCACAAATTCTCCTGGGGAACAATAGAAAACTAGTAACAAGCATTATCCAATTCTGGTCCAATATTATTAAAGATAGAGGAAATGATGACATTGAAATAAAAACTCAAAATACTTGCACAGATGTAAAGAAGATCAACCCATAACAAACTTTTCATCTCTGAGCAAAGAATAATTCAGAACATTTGAATGTAAATATATGTTATGTACACAATACAAATATGCTGAAATGTAATGTTTAAGATACAAACCAAAACATTTTAATAAAATAAAAAAGAATTGGGACCATTAAGTTCTGAACGCCCATTGGAGAGATCTCAGGCGAGCCTCTGGCACCAGAAAAATGCAGGATGCCATGAGGCCGAGCATCCTCACAAAATCGAAGGCCGGGAAACGCTAGGTAGTCTTGAATTTGGTGACCATATGCAGAATGTGTTGAGCCCTCACCTCGGGTGGTGAGGCTTTCCCCAAGGTGGCATCCAATATCGCTCCAATAAACTGGAGTCTTTGTGATGGTATCATGTGGGACTTCTTGTAATTGAGGGAGCAGCCCAGTCTGTGGAGAGAGTCGCAGGTTATGCTGAGATGTTCCAAGGCCTGTTCGGATGAAAGTGCCCTGATCAGCCAATCGTCCAGTTAGGGGGAGACGTGAATCCCCCCCTCCCGAGACTCGCTGCCATAACCGCCATTAACTTGATAAAAACCCTTGGGGCGGAGGGTCAGCCCGAATGGTAGAACTCGAAATTGATAATGAAAACCGCCAATTCCGAACCTTCAGACACCTTCTTGTGATTGTGATGGATAGACACATGAAAATAAGCATCCTGAAGGTCCAATGATACCATCCAATCCTGGAGTTGGAGGGCTTGAAGGATCTGAGAAAGGGTTATCATCTTGAATTTTTCCTACCTGAGAAACTTGTTCAAGTTTCTTAATTTTCAATTTTAATATTTCTTCTTTATGAAAGATAGTGAGCTAAAGACTCTGGGTAAGTCTCTCGTAACCAGGACTAATGTCTGGCAGGGGGACTCCCAGGACCCCCTTTGTTAATTTGCATATTCAAGTAACTTTGGGTCTCACTCTAAGTTACTAGGGGAATCCAGACGTGGACCCCTTGCTCGCTACTCTTAGAGAGGCACAGCTCGTACCTACTGATGAGGTCCAACCAGACCGAAACACGTGTCTGGGGATGCTGTTGGTACTCTTGTTCAGAGGAGAACAGCCTAGCATTTTGGTGCTGGACTGCCCCAGGGCAGGACAAAGACTGATATGTTTGGGATATTTCTTCTTTGTGAAAGATAGTGAGCTAAAGACTCTGGGTAAGTCTCTCGTAACAAGGACTAATGTCTGGCAGAGGGACTCCCAGGACCCCCCTTGTTAATTTGCAAGTTTCTTAAGTCCAAGATGGCTCTCAATCCTCTGTCCTTTTTGGGAATTAGAAAGTAGGGGGAGTACCAACCCTTGTTCCTCTCCGCCACAGGTAGCGGTTCGATTGCACCTTTCTCTAGCAGGGTCAAAATTCCATGCATAAAGAGCAGATCCCCGGTGGATGATCCTGAGGCCTTTTTAGAAAAGGGAGGCAGTAACCTTGGCGGCTGAGGGCAAAGCTGCTGCTGCTTGGTCTGATTTAGTACCTCTCACTCGTCTACCACGAGGGAATCTTCTCTGGCCTCTATGACTGGCCTGTCCTCTCCCCCTCTCCCTCTTCCAACTGAGGAGTAGAATCGAAAGGACTTACCCCTCCAAGATGATGCACTGGGGTAGGAATGTTGAGGCTGTCTTATGGTGGCACTAAGAGATTTAGCTGCCGCTTTCGAGGTGTGCAGCTTTTCCAGACTTTCATCAGCCTTGCTGGCAAACAGCCTTGAGCCGTCAAAAGGCATATTGAGGAGTCTATCTTGTACATTTGTTGCAAATCTAGATTTCCTTCACCACGTAAACCTGTGCAGCACGGTACTAGTTGCCATGCACCTGCTAATGCCTGCAGTATCCAGACCTGACTGGAGGCATTCACACATTGCCTCCTTACCATCCTTGATGATAGCCAGGAAGCAGTCTCTTTCTTCTCCTTCCGGGATGTGGTCAGCCGCCATAGCTATGCAATCCCACAGGGGTAAATGTCAATTTTGACAAGGCACAAGTAGTGTTAGCTGATTTCAAAGCCATACTTCCAGTAGTAAATATGTTTCTAGCCCAAGCATCCACTCGCTTGTCATCCCTATCGGGAGGCATAGAAGGGTATGCAGATTGCTTTGTGGACCTGGCTACCTGAACCACCAAACTCTCCGTTGTCAGGTGTTTTGTCAAATATTTTGGGTCACTGATGGATGGCCCATATTTTTTTGAGAAGTTTTTGTTTCCCAATTAGATGTGACTCTCTTTTGAAGGGCAATATGAAAAGGTAAAGTTGAATCTCTCGGAGAACCTTGATCGAGTACACCAGTTAGATGATCCTGCTCAAATGATGGTGCAGTCCTACTCCAACCCAGACATTCAACCACCTTGCTCAACAGTTCCCTGTATGAAGAGTCAGCATGGGGAGTCTGACTTGGTTGGACATTTGATTACCTTGGCAGAGACGTCACTAGAGGTCGAAGGTGACCTGTGGTGTTGTTTCATGGACTTCTTGGAAGAAGATACAGAATGACGTGATCGACTTCTCGATTGAGATCTTTTAGACTTTTTCCGTCGAGGAGAATTTCTCGACTCTTCAGACTTTTTATTTTAGGGAATCTTTCAAGGAGACTTTGAAGGGAGCCTACACACCAACAATTTACCTTTACGATCCCTTAGAGTCTTGTTGGTCATCGCCCGACAGGAGTTACACTCGGAGGTACGATGTTCACTTCCGAGACACCACAGGAATATGCAGTGAGGGCGGTGATCGACATTTTTCGATCCATAATCTTAGCATTTCTTGAAGCCCGTTATAGCTGATGGTGGATACATTTTCAAAATTAATGACGAAGTTCAATGAAGAACCGAATTGTGCCGTCATTCTTTAAAGCGAATGCTCTGAAAAACGGAACTGAAGCCAACAGGCGCTGCATGCACTACTTATATTGATGATGACATAGACGGTGGAATGGAGGCCCTCGGGGGACATCGATTTGACGAGACAGCACACAGCGCCCTCGGTCGAGAAAAGATTTCTGAAGCAGGTGAAGATGGAAAGATATACAAGGAACAGAGACTGATGCCTTTGCATCTCCCACACCTGGGGGAGAACAGGCTTCGGTAAAGACTCTGGTAGGCAACCTACACCAGTTTGAGAAGAGTCCCTGACTTCTCTTGATGAGGTCAAGTTCCTCATCCTGTCGCACAGATCTGCACTGGTGCCCAGACAACATGGAACCGGCATCTGCTCTTTCAATCTATTCCAGTTCGAAAAGATTAGATGTCAGTAGAACGGACTGGCGGCTTGGGGTGGAGACATTTCAGTTATTAGTGGTTTAAGTCCAAGAACAAATGACTTCTCTCAGTAATGTTATTTCCCATAGATGTTCCTCTACGGGTTCCTCATCTTTGATATTCTATGTCCAGCCCAGATGTCTTTGGAAACACGTCTGGCCACCCGGGGTCGCAGTGTGGCTCCAGGTCTGCTTTGCTTGGCGCCTCTACGTGCCCCATGCCGGATGTGATATCGAGGCCAGTATATACAGAGTCACTGTGGCCCATGATATGATATATGGCATTTATAACACGCTTGTACATAAGTGTTTCTAGGCGCGACAAGACAAGGAGCGGGAAACAAAGGGAGGACCAAACAACAATCTTACTATGCCTTGTGTCCTTCAGATCACGCAAAACAACAATCTTACTATGCCTTGTGTCATTCACATCGCGCAAGTGGAGGGTAGGGAAGAAGTGCCTGGGGGAGGGGAAGGGAGAAGTGCAGGTCAATCAATAAGTGCAGCCAGAAGGTGGCTCATATGTGGGAAGGGACTGCAGGGTTGCAGGAACAGACCCTTAAGTGCTGGGGGAGCCCAGAGGCAGTGTGAGGGCAACTGGACATGCTGGAGCCTGGGCCCGAGTTCAGAGGGTATCCAGGTAACCAGTGAGTGGAGCAGTCAGGTACATCAGCAGGGGAGAGGACGAGAGAAAGTAGAAGTGAAAAGAAAGGTCTTGAGTTGCTTCCAGAACCAGTGGTGGTTCTGCTCAAGTTTGAGAGAGGCAGGGAGGCTGTTCCAGAGGGAAGCCCGGCCGAGGAGAGAGATTTGCCCCAAACTATCTGCTTGGAGAAGCGTCTGACCCTCAGAGAGTTGGAGGTGGTTGAGCGGAATGGGGGCTGGAGGATAGCAACCATGCAGACTAACCCTATGGGTGAACGAGTGACTTGGGGAAACCAGGGGGTAAAGACCCGGAAGGGAGCCGATAATGACAATACACAGACATAATGCAAACTTTTGCCTCTGTGACATTTATATATGAAACCTGCACCATTGAACAAGAGTTGACTTAGACGAGGGGTGGTGAGTGGTGGGGGTTTGGTGAGGGAAGGGATGGGGAAGGGAGGGGGAGTTGGGACACTTAGACTGTTGTATTCAAAGTAGGTTATACTTATAGCTTCTGTTATATTGAAAATGCCTTGTTCTCTTTGCAAATGTTAAGGTTAAAGTCTGGTCACACATAGAGGCATATTCTTGAGAAACAGAAAGGTTGAAACGATGCAATAACAGATGACAACTATGCATGTATATAATGGCGGATAGTATTAAGGTGAGGGCCTGGAACATACGGGCCTTAATAATTATGTGAAGAGACATAGAATAATAACATACTTTCGAAGGAAAAAGATAGGCATTGCTCAGTTACAGGAGAGACACCTCACAAAGACTAGACAAGACACACTAGCCCAGAAATGGGGAGGCTCGGTAGTGCGATCCACATACTCAGCTTATGCAAAAGGGGTTCTCATTTGGGTAGCCCCGACAGTCCCACTGAGGATCGTACATATTAAGACAGATGATGAAGATAGAATGGTACTGATTCACGTTATCCTAGTGTCACAACCGCGGGTTCCTGGTGCTTGTGGAAGAGGTGGAAACATGGCTTCCACCCGACTGTGCCGCCACGTTGTATACCTAGACGTCGTTAGTGGTCTAGTCTTTTCTAACATGACCGCAGCCTGAGTGTATTTACTAGCTTACGCTCAGCGGTTCGGCACGTTGCAACTCTCGGATTTCTCCTGTGTTGCTTGCGCTCCTGTTCACTTCGCTTGGCGGTGATTCGCCTCTGTCCTTATTTTCTCCTCTCCATTGCTTCTCTCCTCTCTCTTGGTCCTCTCTCTGCCTCGCCCCCCTTCTGCTCCCGGGTGTGAGGTGCTTCCCGTGTATTACTCTTCCCTTCCTCCTTTCAGCCTGCATCCTAGTCTATTCGCTGCTTCTCTCCCGGGTTTCTATCCGTTAGCTCCCCTCTGTTCAGCATTCCAGCAAACACTCCTTCCCTGTTCATTTGTACTTCGCCTTCACTTACCTGCCCTGGATCGTCATTTCATACTACTCCAGCTTGAAACTTCACCTCAAATATTCCGGGCCAGCGGGGATTCTGCACTCCAAAGGGGTTTTTGTGCCGCAAGGTTTGTCCCCTTGCTTCGCGTGTCTGTTGCGGAGGGGAGTCACCGTTGATTCCTACCCAGAGTCACGGTGGCTTCCTTCCGAGGCCGGCCCTATCTACTCAAGAAGAAGAAAGCCCACATTCGTCGCTCACACGGAAAGAAGTTGGACTTCTCTTCAACGTCATGTGAGGAGGAAGGGGAACTTGGAGACTCTCCAAGCTGGAGTGGGGAGGAAGATATTTTTTATTTGATTTAATTGTATACAACAATTTTTACAAAATAAATAAAAGTCCCCACATTAGCTGTTCCGGATCCCCAACACGTTCACTCCTCGTTCAATATCCAATTCGTCTCTCAGCTCCAAACAAGCCAAATGTCACTTTGAAAATGAAAATGAAAAAAGCGAGGAGCAGAAAGGGAGAAGGAGAAGAAGGAAGGGGAGAAAAAGAGGAAAAGAAGACGAAGAAGAAAGATGCCAGTCAGTCAGTTCAGCTCAGTTTCAAATTCACATTCAGAGTCGGGGTCGGAGTCGACGTCCCCCTAGGAGATGTAAAGATGAGAACACCATCTTTCGTCCCTCCCCGACCATAACGGCAGTCAAGTGAGTAGGTCGATATCTCGGAAGAAGCCCACCACCGCGATAACCCAAGTGGTCTTTTCCCCACTCAGAAGCCGACACCACCATTCCTCTTCATCATAGACATGCAAGTTTTTAAACAAGTGCCCCAGGTTTGTCAAACGGGGGCCCGTGACCCCTAAACAATTTAGCAGGAGATGTCTTATAGTTTCCACCATCTCTGGTTTTTTGCAAAATCTACAAGCTGCATCCGCTACCAATTTTCTTCTTAACAGGACTTCCCTTGTATGAAGGATATTAAGGCGGATTCTTAGAAATTTCGCCCGGAGTTTGGGGTCCGGGCCTTTTATCAGGTAAGGTTTTAGTTCATTCACTTTAGTCAGCTGCGGAGGCAGATCTTTTAACAGTTTCGAGGCTGCTGCCTTTTCCAAAGTATCTATCCAGTCTTGGTTTAGGAGGCGTTGTTTGACCTTAGAAGGGTTATGAATTAATTCTTCTTTGGAGCTGCCAGCCCCATCTAGCAATGAGTAGATCTTTACTGCCCATTCCGTTTACATTTTACAGGATCCCAATTGTATTTCCCGCTGGATTTCTTGCAGAATCAATGGTGAACCTGGAAGTAAGATCTTTCGGAATAACATAATTTCATTGCGAATCACGATGGAGCCCAGAGATTGGAGAGAGAGTTCCCTTCTTATTAACACAGTTGGAAGTGAGTCAGGAAGATTGAGAACCTTTCTCCAGTAAAAACCTTCCAATTTTAACCAAAAGGATACTGGAAGATTAGGTAAGGCTTCTGCCCCATAAGTGAGAGTTGGGATCACTTTCGACTTATAGAAGATCACCACTGACGCCATAGTGACTTTGCCATACTTGTTCATCATTGCCCGAGATTGTGAGATAATCTCGCCTTTGACATGATGCTCTCCTGCATCAGCGTTTCATTATTGCTTTTGTTAATGATAACACCCAGGTATTTAAAGCTATCCACAAGTTCAATTTTGATGTTGTTTACCGACCATGAAAATTTCTCCGACTTCCTTTCATTTCCGCCCAAAGTCATGATTTTAGTTTTTTCCAAGTTCATCAGGAGCTTGTTCTCTTTAAGATAGGAGTCGAGATTATTTATCTGCCTCTGGAGGCCGATAGGTGTTACATCAAAAAGTATTATATCATCCGCATAAAATAGGCGCAAGATTTTGCTAATTCCCAATGTTGGGGGGAACATACAGACTCTAGCTTCATAGTCTTTGTAGTCGGCCGTGTATGCGTTATACAAGGCGGGGCTAGGGGGCACCCCTGCTTTACCCCTCGTTCCGTCTGAATCCAGGACGATAGGAGGCCTGGATTGTTCAACCGAACACACATTGTGGTTTCGGTATATAAGGCCTTTATAGGCTCCAGGATCCCTGGGGGGCAGGCATGGCGTTGTAATTTTGACCAAAGTAGTTGCCTGTCTACCCAGTCGAAGGCCTGGACCAGATCAATAAATGCCATATAGATCTTCGAGCTGCCCTCGAACACTTTAGCTTTAAATGTGCTCACCGACAAGATGTTAACCATGGTTCTGACGTTTTTCACAAATCCGGCCTGAAAGGAATCCGACAGGCCAGTCACGGAGATCCAATTGCTGAAGTTGTCCAGGATTAAGGCACCAAAAAGCTTTCCTATAGAGTCAAGTAAAGCGATCGGCCGATAGTGTGAATGATTGTCTTTGTCTCCCTTTTTAAAAATGGGAACCAAGATCGCTTTTTTCCAGGACGATGGAATGATCGAAAACTGGACGCAATTTGAAAAGACCTCCTTGATGAATAGGGCCCAAAATTCCATGTTTTTTATATCAAAATTGGTTATTCCATCCGGGCCTGCCGCCCTTGACCCATTAAAATGGGTTATTTTCCATTTGATTGTGTTCAGGTCCAGAGGAATTGCTCACACTTCCCCAGAACTTGGGACCCGGATCACTTTCTCCTTGTCCGGAACGCCATAGAGATTTTCAAAGTGGGATAGCCAAGTTTTCTCGCCAATTGAGTTTTGCAATGCCTGGTTCACTAATTTAGAGTTACCCTTAATCAGTGACCAGAAATCGCGTGCCTTGTGGCCACAGATAGCGTGTAGCATATTTTCCGCATCCGCCTGGGCCCTCTGTGCTTTTGTTGACTTCAACCAGCATTTATAGGATTTTGCTGCAGTAATAGCTTCTACCTTCTTTCTTATTGATATGGATTTAGCAGCCTCCCGTTGTAATTTTCTGACCCCTTTTCTTCGGGCAACCAGCTGTTCGTTATATGCATGTTGTGGAGCCTTATTTCCCGGTTTCACCACTCCTTTTTTCCGTTGATACACTGTCAGGAGAGGCTGATATTCGATCAAACTTGCCGGGCTAGAAAGGTCAACCATATTGCGTTCCTTATATTGCTTGGTTAGGTTGGCAATAGCTGTTTCTGACAATCTTAGCCTTATACCGCTCTGGTTTACTACCAGGTTCTGAGCACCATAGACCACCTCTCTTCTCTGTGAGTACCACGAGAAGGTTAGCAGGTTATGATCGAGAGCTGCGTCCTGGTAACTGTAAAAGATATAAACACTGGCAGTAGGCTCGTGGAAACCTGGATGTAATCGATTGTTGCCTCTTGATCCTCTCTCTCCCAAGTGGGGATGACTTCGGTCACCACAGCGTCCTTTTGTTTGAGAATATGCATCTCTCTTGAATTTAGTAGATTGTGCCACATGCTATTTCTGCTTTGGGGCGCATTGGAGCACAGGGATAGGTCGACATTTAGATCCCCAGCAATGATAACATCACTGGACTTGGTTGTAATCAGAAAGTCATCTATTAGGAACTCGATTTGAGCGAGGAAATGGTCGTTAGTCACTCGCTTTGGGTTCCATTAGGCGTTGACCAGCAGGATCGCTGCACGTTGAATTGACTCCGAGGGGCTTTCCACCCTTTCCCACTCCAATAGCGTCGCCAAAATGAATTCTGAGGCCTAGAGTACCTTGGACAGTGATAAACCGGAACCCCCTCTTTTGGCAGTAATAAGGCCAGATCTAGGCCTACCCCTATCACCTTTGTGGGCAGGTGAGTGTGCCAATTGGAAACCGTCCAGCGTGGGTGACTCGGTTAGCCATGTTTCTTGCAAACATAAGGCTTTGAAACTCCCAAAATTAACATCTGATACAGTAGTTAAGTGGGCGAATCCTCTGGTGTTCCACGAGCCCAATTTCAGGATCACCTCCAGGGCTTCCAGGGGAACCAATTCCTTCCGGGTGGAGTCACGGGAAAGTCCCTCTGGTGGCTACTGCCTTCTCACTTGAGGTTTTGGGAAGATCCTGCTGTATCTAGTTCCCTCCTTACAGGGAACAATTTTTCTTGGTGGACTACTGCCCTGCTTCGTTGCGTCATCTGTTTTTTCCACACGTTCAAAAATTCTACGAGTGGAGTTGAGTGTAGAGTGAGGTACCGGAGAGTGACCCTCTGCGGGCTCGGTCTCCTATACACATCACGTTGAGTACTGGAGGCGTTAGTTTTTCGAAAAGTCCAGTTTTCAACGTTTTCACTGTGAGCCTTTTCCCCAGAAGTGTTCCTGTGAAGCAAAGAGCCTTGATCAAATTCCTGGTGTCTAGACCGGGATGTTGAGGGGCGACAATGAGCCCGTTCCTGAGGAGACGAGGTTGACGTTTTGCCCTCAGCTGCATTTATCAGGTCAAAACCAAGGTTATGCAGTTTACCTCTTGCTTTCCAGATTTGCTCTTGGATATGATTTGACCCTATATGTAGAAACGAACTATCTGTTCTTCCATTAGGATTAGGTTCCAAGATGTTTATATCTTTTGTAACGTCAATTTGGGACAGCCGACTCTCCTGAAACAGTGTGAATAAGGCCCTACGGTTCAGTGTCCAGCTATCCTGTGTTTCATGTATCCTTTGCAATTTAAATGTTCTTGAAGTCATTTTCCTTTGCCTGGGCAGAGGGGAGCGATTTGGTCGAGTGTCTCTACCGGCCAACCGACCTCTAGATCCCCTCGGAGCGTGGGCCCTTGATCTATAGCGGGATTTAGATTTATCCACAGACGGACTCCTGTCCTTTTTTCTATCTTGCTGAACCCAAGGGTTTTTCGCCCCCGGAGGGCTGGATCTTCGCTGTGGATCTCGGGGGTGACCTTCCCCTTGATTTCTCCCCTGTTGCCCCTTACCCCGCACCTGGCCCAACGTCCTGCTTACTCTTCTTTGAGGCAGAGTCGCTTTTTCCACAGCCCACGGCGATGTCGAGGGAGAGTCGAGGAGCAGGGCCTTTGATTTCGGTTCTTCCACTTCTCTATTATCACGACATTCTGTTTTTTTTCTTTTTTGGTGGAGAGCTAGCGGAATTTCTGATTCAGATTCCTCGACCGTGTATATACTCATGTTCATTAAGTCAATTGAGCTACATGAGCCCTCTCGTGACCTCTCTAGACTCAATGGGGCCTGCCGCGGCTTGTCCGAGGGTTTTAATTTAAACACTTCACGGTTTTGCATTGGGGGAGTATCTTTTTCTCGGTTACTTGACCCTCTGATCTCGGGCTTATCTTTTTGCGCGGGCTGTTGAGAGGGATTATGTTTCAAGACCTTCTTACATTTACGGACCGGTTCACTTTGTCCTTTGTGTTGAAATATTTCGAAGGTAGAAGGAATTTTCACTGTGGAAAAGGCTATTACTTTCGTAGCTGGTTGAATAGCTGCGTTTTCTGGGAGGGCAAATGCCACTGATCCATTTTTCTTTGCTGGTTTGCTGGTCGGGCCATTCTGGGATTGACCCCCTTTTGTGCATCGCTCCATCTGTGCTGCACCCTTCACCGGAGGGGGGGACCGATCTAGGGGCCGATCGACAAACTCCACCTCCCGAAGAAGCTCAGAACCTTGGTCCAGCGCAGAGGCTTCCCTCAGACGAGGCCATACGATCGTTTGTGTCCCCTGGGCACTTACCGTCCTAGTTACCAAGCCCGGCTGGGGGGTCGCTGTTCGGACCACTGATAGTGCACTGCTCCCAGCGCTCGTGCCCCCCGTGTCAGCGCCCCTATACTGTTGAAAAGCAGTGATGAACCCCTCTAAATAATTCAATTTGGTGTGCATATGTGCAATCAGAGTGGTTTGGTCTTTTAGAGTATCATTAATTGCTTCATATAATTTCCCAAACGGGGCCAGCGCAATAGTAACTGTGGATAGAATGGTCATAGGGTCCACTTTTTTCGAGGGGGTTTCAATCGCTGGACTAGATGGAATTTCACTTAAACGTCTACGGGGCAACGGAGAGCCCGGATTTTGGGAATGCCCCGAACTTGTGTCATAAGGAGGACCCCCTTCCCCCCGTACACAGTTCCAGGCTGGCAGCTAGAGGTCGGGGAGGGATGGGAACGGCCACTTTTGGTGGCACAAGGGGGCCGATCTCCAAAGCCGGGGACAGGGGTATCACCTCCCCTGGGGCCCCAGGCGGCCCCATTCCCCCTGCTTGCGTATCCATACAGGGTGAGGGACCAGGTATCTGAGTGGCACTCCCCCGGACACCCTTCCCCGGATGAACTATCACAGCATTCCGCTGGGGTGCAGTAGGCCTACTGCTCTGCGGACCACTGGTTCCACGACCATGGGTAGGCTCTGTAGCACTCCTCCCCATCAGAGCCTCGGATCCCGTCCTTGGTATTTTAAGGCTCCGACTCCCCTGGGAGGTCAACTGCGATGACTTGTTAGCAGTTTTTTCTGACAAAGGTGGCATCTTAAGAGCAAAGTTCAAGATTGAGAGGTGCATAGCAGTGTCTTCGACTATGGCCAATAGCTCCGCGTCTGATACGTCCCGACAACTCTTTCAATGTTGACATAGATTTTACACTGTGGGGGATTGCTTGTTTTTTACAGCCCACCTGCCCTCTTTTGTATGGGGCTTTGGCCCTCACCGTCCTACGAGAAGACATCTTTTGACTGCCTCCCGAGGTTTTCGGCAAGCTGCCAAGGATCTGGTTACCGTTTACTGGCAAAACGACAGCGTCATGTGAGGCAGTAGGGGGAGCGCTTGGTGAAGATTGCAGGGATTTCACGGTGCCGGAGCTTCGCCCTGGACTTGCCGGGCAAGAGGGAGTAGCAGTAGCCAGGCCACCACCTTCTTCCAAAGCGAGGTCCGCACTCTCCAACACCCTATGTTCCTCCCCTCCCTCTTCACCAGCATGTTCCGACACCTGGGGAGAGGATTGGGGGACGTCTGATCCAGGAGGTGTCCTTAAATCCTCTACTCCCTCTGTGTTATGTATCATAATCACTACCTGCTCCCCCGGGGGTAAGAGCGGAATGGGGTCTGTTCGAGGTACGCTCCTGTCCCCGAGACTCGTAGGTCGGTCCAAAGAAGAGCCAAGATTGCTGAGCGGCTTCGGGCTCCCCACCCCCTCCAAAACCCGTGAGGGGATCATTGACTGCCCAGACACGACCTCTTGCGCTCCCTGACTAGACGGTGGGATTAGCTCCAGGGGAGGGGAGGGACCCAGCCCAGTTTCCAGACCTCATACCTTAGGGTTGTTTGAGGGGGGAGTATGGGGAGTAACGGGACAAATGACCACTGGGAAAGCACCCTGAGAGATAGTTAGGTCATGCCCCGTGTTAACAGCCGTGTGGGACGGCAAACAATCCAGGCCCAGAGATTCTATCGGGGGAAACATGAAGTCACTTACTTCGTTGAGCTCAGTTGGTCGGATTATGTTTGCCTCTGTCAATTTCCCCGCAAGCTTGATGCGGGAAATGCGCTGGAGTCTCTGGGTTGCCAGCTGCTCCACAGTTTCCTTGCGCAATCCTTGTTACGGCTCTGCAGGCGGGATTTGGTGCTTCTTAGCGAACGCTTATCTTGCTCCTCCGAGCCAAGTTTCCGTTTTACGGACTCGTCCTGGGCTGCCATACGCCGGCCCGCCGGCTGCGCTTTAGTTTACCAAAGTCGAGTTGGTTTGGAAGGCGGGAGTTCTGTTGATAAAAGTTGTTCATGGTTGTTGACAGTATCGCGCAGTCACGCGGGACCGCAGACTGCCCTTGTCAGTCCCTTCGCAGTCCGCTTCGCGGAGGACTGAGAAGAAAAAGGGTGGAGGGCTCAGGTCACGCCTCCGAGCACACGCCTCCAACAATGGAACAGAAGAGTCACTCATGCACCAGCACAGCGTGCAAGTACTGCAGACTGCCCTTGTCAGTCCCTTCACGGTCCGCTTCGCGGAGGACTGAGAAGAAAAAGGGTGGAGGGCTCAGGTCACGCCTCCGAGCACCCGCCTCCAACAATGGAACAGAAGAGTCACTCATGCACCAGCACAGCGTGCAAGTAATGCAGACTGCCCTTGTCGGTCCCTTCGCGGTCCGCTTCGCGGAGGACTGAGAAGAAAAAGGGTGGAGGGCTCAGGTCACGCCTCCGAGCACACGCCTCCAACAATGGAACAGGAAGAGTCACTCATGCACCAGCACAGCGTGCAAGTACTGCAGACTGCCCTTGTCAGTCCCTTCGAAGATAAGCCTGTTGATATATCCACACAGCCTGGTACCCCTGATATCTTGCAACGCCAGAATACGTGCATGGCAACCCCCCAGCAACTTCAGGAACTCGTCGCGGCAGTTCAAAACCTAAATTTGGAAGTGCAAGCCCTTAAGACAGCCAATACCGCTCTCCAACAGAGAGTAACCGCCAGAGAACAGCAAACCATCTTCCCCCTCTGCCTTTGATATCAGGCAAATTTGATGGTTCAGAAAAGAAAGTTAAAGAATTCCTGGAAGCTTGCAATATACATTTCGCTTTCAGGCAGAACACCTTTTCCACCGACCATGCCAAAGTGGGATTCATGATCACACACATGACTGGAAATGCCTTAGCGTGGGCTACTCCGTTGGTGTCCCAGTCCGACCCAGTGGTACAGAACTTTGTTGCATTCAAGGATTTACTTAAGCAGACTTTCCATCGTACTGAAAGCGCTCACCTAGCTAGTGAAGACTTGCTGGATGTGCGTCAAGGGAGTTCAGACCTGCTCTCCTACATCTCCTCCTTCAAGAGGTTAGCGGCAGAAGCCGGCTGGCAAGAAGAGGCCCAATACACCATCTTTAGGAGGGGTTTGCGAGAAGAGCTAAAGGACGAGCTTGCCAGGATTCCTCGCCCATATTCTTTCTCTGACCTTATAAAGGCTGTTGTAAGGATTGATTTCCGATTGACTGAACGGAAAACTGAAAAGAAGACTCGCAGCTCAGGTCCTTTCCCAGAGCCTCACCCTTCGACCTCCTCAGCTGCTACTCGTCCACCTACCCGGGAAGAACCTATACAAATAGGAACCACTAGAGCCCCCTTGACGGCTGAAGAAAAGAAGAGGAGACGGGAGAGCAACCTTTGCCTGTACTGTGGCTCCGCCACACACCTATTGAGGGACTGCCCGGACGTACCCCCCAGACGACCGGGAAACAAACGCCCTCGGTAGTTGGTAGGACAGACTATCGAGGGGCCTTTCCCAGTTCCTACACCACTCTCTCTGTAACTTCAGCCAAGCCCTCTGATGATCAACGCTTGATGGTGGTATTAGTCCTACTTCAGTTCAGAGGAAAGGAAATAGAAACTCAGGCCCTACTGGATTGTGGAGCGGCAGGAAATTTCCTGGACAACTTATGGGCTGACAAAGTGGGACTCCTTAGGATTGCCAAGAAGGAAGACCAGAAGGTAGAGGGAGTTGATGGAACCCCTCTATGCTCCGGTCTCATCACCCATACCACAGAGGAAGTAGGCGTTTCCATTCAACAGCATTCGGAGGTACTAAGTTTCGATATCATCCGCGCAGCCCATTTCCCATTTATACTGTGGATTGGTTGGCTCCGAAGACACAACCAACTATAGATTGGACGAAGAATCTTCTGAGTTTCCATTCTGCTTACTGTCAGGAGAAGTGCCTTCCAGGACCCTTGTTCGAAAGTGTCAAGATGGTATGTGCCACTGAAAGGAACGCAATCCATTGTATCCCAGGCTGCTTTGAGGAGTTTACTGCGGTCTTCCAAGAACAACCCATAGAACTCCCTCAACACCGACCGTAGGACTGTAGAATAGACCTTATTCCCCAGGCCTTGGTCCCCTTTTGCAGGAGGTATCCCCTTTCAATGTCTGAAAAGAAAGTTCTCAGACGCTATTTGGATGACAACCTAGCAAATGGATTGATCCGACCTTCCAGATCACCGGCAAGAGCCTCTTTGTTTTTCATACCCAAGAGGGACTCAAAGGAATTGAGGCCCTGTATCGATCACAGAGGCCTAAATCAACTTACCATCAAGGACCGGTATCCCATGCCCATCATTTCTGAGATATTGGAAGCTGTTCAGGGCTCGGTGATCTTCTCTAAACTCGACCTACGGAACGCCTATCCTCTTCTCCGAATCAGGACCGGCGACGAATGGAAGACGGCTTTCCGCACTCCCTACGGGTTATTCGAATATCAAGTAATGCCGTTCAGACTGGTAAATGCTCCTTCAATCTTTCAAAGGTTTATGGACCGCATATTCTCAGATCTGTTGGGACAGAACACCATAGTCTATCTAGACGATATCTTGGTTTACTCTCGTCAGGCAGAAGAGCATACCCCCCATGTGAAGGAAGTACTACGCAGACTTCAGCAACATCACCTACTGGTCAAACCTGAGAAATGTGCTTTCGCCCAATCCTCCATATCCTACCTGGGGTTTATTCTGTCTAAGAAGGGAATCACCATGGATCCAAAGAAAGTCGAAGCCATTTTAGCCTGGCCTTCCCCTTCATCAGTCAAGGAGATTCAAAGATTCCTTGGTCTGGCAAATTTTTACCGGAAGTTCATACCTGAATTTTCCAGACTCACTCTTCCGATCACCTCCTTGCTGAAGAAATCCTCCACGCCTTTCCATTTGTCTAAGGAAGCTGAGGAAAGTTTTGTCTGCCTGAAGAACAGGTTCTGTACCGCTCCCATTCTAAGACAGCCTGACCAACTGCTACCCTTTGTTTTGGAGACTGACGCCTCCGCTGGTGCGGTAGGTGCTGTTCACCTGCAATCCAATAAGGGCCGAGAACAACCCATTGCCTATTTTTCTAAGACTTTGAACCCTAGCCAGCAAAACTACTCTGTCATCGAGAGAGAACTCTTGGCTATGAAATTGGCTTGTCTGGAATGGCGGCATTTGCTCCAAGGAAGCTTACATCCCTTCTTGATACGCACAGATCACAAGAATCTACAGATCCTACGACAACAAGAATGTTACAATACCAGACAAGCCCGATGGGTGCATTTCTTTGCCCAATTCCATTTTCTCATCACATATATTCCCGGTACCCAAAATCAGGTAGCTGATGCCTTATCCCGAAGGGAAGAAAACTCTCTGAGCTACCGGAAAGAGCTGATGTTCCCCCATACCAAGATAATATCTGTTGTATCATCATTCTTGGAAAACGTTAGGAACGAGTCTCGTTCCCCGGAAGGACCACTTTTACACTTGGGTAAAGTTCCGGTGGATATGAGAGACGGTCTGTATTTCACTCGAGGGAGATTAATTCTTCCGTCACACAACCTCAGATTACAAGCCCTTCGGTGGTGTCATGACTCAAAGGTTGCAGGCCATTGAGGCTTACGAGGCACTCTTGAATTGCTCCAAAGGTCTTTCTATTGGCCCAACATGAGAGCTGATACTCAGACTTACATCCGGACCTGTCTAGCCTGTATGCCGAATAAACATTCCACTCAAAAATCATTGGGCCTGCTACAACAAGACCAGATCCCTCCAGGTCCCTGGAAACATTTCCACAGATTTCATTGTTGACCTACCGGTTTCCCAGGGCTGTACCTGTATCACGGTAACAGTGGACTCTTTCTCCAAATTGGCACCCTTTTCCCCCCTACCTGGGATACCCTCGGCCTCAGCCATGGCAGAAATCTTCCTGAAGGACATATTTAGGTTGCATGGTCTTCCCAAGAAGATCGTGTCGGACCGTGGCAGCCAATATACCTCTAAATTCTGGGCTGCTTTGTGCAAACTGCTGGGGATAGAGAGGGCTCTATCTTCCGGGTTTCACCCGCAAACTAATGGACAGACTGAAAGGTTAAATGGTACCCTCGAGCAGTATTTAAGGTGTTTCATCAACCAACTACAAGACAACTGGGTTTCCCTTCTACCCACTGCTGAGTTCACATATAACAATTCTGTACATGGTGCACTTGGTATCAGCCCTTTCTATTGTACTTATGGTTTCCAGCCCCAATCCATAGTACCCGCCTTTTGGACTGAGACCCCCATACCTTCCATAGAAACCTCCCTGGCGGAATTAAAGGAAGCCCATAATACAGCCAAACAGAGTCTTCTAAGGGCCAACATTCGTAACAAGCAACAAGCTGATAAACATCGGATGACCAGTACCAGCTTGGGAAAAGGGTACAAAAGTTATGCTGTCTACCAGGTTCTTGCCCCGCTGGGTCCACCCTTCCAAATTATCTCCTCGGTACATTGGTCCCTTTGAGGTACTGTCAAAGATCAACCCAGTTGCTTATCGTCTCAGGTTACCAAAGAACCTTAGTCGCATACATCCGACATTTCATTCCTCTCAATTGCGTCCTTTTGTACCTGACAGCAGAACGCAAAGTACCTCCAAACTGCACACTTTACCAGCTCCGGTCTCTGAAGAATACGAAGTCTCCCACATCCGAGATTCTCGGTACCACAGAGGTCGTCTTGAATATCTGATCCACTGGAAAGGACATCCCTCATCCGAAGATACTTGGGAACCCCAGTCCCATGCACATGCATCCCATTTGTTGAGGCAGTTTCACAGGCTACATCCCAGTAGGCCGGGAGGGAGCAGCCTTGGAAGGGGGCATACTGTCACAACCGCGGGTTCCTGGTGCTTGTGGAAGAAGTGGAAACATGGCTGCCACCCGACTGTGCCGCCACGTTGTATACCTAGACGTCATTAGCGGTCTAGTCTTTTCTAACATGGCCGCCGCCTGAGTGTATTTACTAGCTTACGCTCGGCGGTTCGGCGCATTGCAACTCTCGGATTTCTCCTTTGTTGCTTGCGCTCCTGTTCACCGGACTCGTAATGAGGCCCAAAGACTGTTGGCAGCTTCAGTTCGGTTTTCACCGTGCGCTGAGCTTGGGTGTGAATATAGGATCTAAGCGAGTCCTTGTGTGCTGTTGTTTCGATCTATGTGTTGATTGATTGTTGTTGCGGTGTGCTGAAGTGCATGGGGTTTTCTGTGAGAGAAGTGGTTGTGTCAGTTTTTTTGCGAGTTAAGTATGCAGAAATTTGAGGTTTTGGTTAGTGGGCTATAGGTCTCTTAATCTTTTAGTTTTGTTTATGTATCTGGTTGTCATACTCGGTAGGTATTCTCTTTCTCTTTCTTTCCCGACTGTCTAGTTTCTAGAGAGATGGCGTGGCTGGTTCCCAGCTAAGTTATTTGAGCTTAGAACACCCGGGTGGGCGAGCAATATCCCTACTTATGTAGTGGTGTTATATCATCATCCCCTGCACCTACCTATCTATTTACTAGTGGTGGTCCATTGCTGCCTGTGATTACATTGCTGCCTGTGATAAGTGCCTGAAAGGAATATTTCCTGGAACTTACAGAGGTTACACCACGTTATTAGCAGAACTAGAGACTGGGATGGGAACTGTGCTGTGGCCTCACTAGATGCAATTAAGGCATTTGATTCTGTCCATTGGTGAAATTTGGATTCGGACCAAAATACATACAATGGGTAAAACTGATATACACTAAACCAATGGCTAGAGTTAGAACAGGTGGCATTTTCTCTGACAAATGGGAACTACAAATGGGCACCAGACAAGGCTGCCCACTGTCTCTGATGCTTTATATCCTAGCAATGGAACCAATAGCGGCATTCCGATATAAGGAATACCGAGAAGCGGGAATCAGAATAGATGGTACGTGGCACTTAGTGTCCATGTATGCGGATGACATGCTACTGTATCTAAAGAACCCTGAGGTGAACCTGCAACACATACTAGAGGTGCTAGACCACTTTAGCAAGCTGTCAGGGATCATGATCAACAGAGGGAAATCCTGTTTATTCCTGCTAGCCAAGCTGGCAGATAAAAGTGGTGAAGAGCTTCCGGCCCTATCACTCCCGTGGGAGACAGACACCTTCAGATACTTAGGATTGAACATCTACCATACCCCAAAGCAAGAACACACGCACAATACAATAAAGGCGCTTGAGGGCATAGTGCATACAATGAAATTCTGGAGTAAGATACCATTGTCAGTAATGGGGAGAGCAGCATTTTTACAAATGGTGGCGCTACAGTATTTCGGTAATATCCCCTACAATATCCGCAAACAATTCTTTGTAAGGCCAGATAAAGAGTGTAGAAGTTTCTTGTGGCAAGGAGGTAGACAGAGTGGCACTGAGTACCCTACAGAGGCCCTATGATAAAGGAGGGTTGAGAATACTGAATTTTGAGCTATACTACCTTGCATCCCAGATGCAGTACGTGGGCGGATGGCTAGCAGACAACCCCACAATGGATACAGCTCTCCTACAGCCAGCAATACCACACCTACACTTGAGAGACTTGGTATGGGTAACCCCACCAGAGTCGCAAGAGTACCCAAACTTGGTGAGTAGGCCATGTGAGTGTGGCATAGGACTTGTAAGAAACTCAAGATCCAAGACCCGATTTCGCCACCTATACCTCTGGCAGCAGTAATGACCGATACTAGAGATTTTAGGGCTAGTGTGCACCTTCATTGGGAGACATACAGGATTGTTACAATCAGGTATCTGTGGGGGAATGGTGCCCTGCTGAGCTTTCAAGAGTTACAGGAAATACCAAGAATACATGTGGGACAGTACATACTGCACCAATCCATAGCGAACACGGTTAAGAAAAGGTGGCCATCGGCTGGGGGGGACACAGTAAAATGTGAGGAGGGGGAAAGGAACAAGTTACTTACCTGTAACTGTTGTTCTCCAGCATGGGTCTGGCATGGATTCACATGCTCATGAATATTCCCCGTCGTCAGGCTGGGAATCCTCGGTAAAGAAAAAACCAGTATCAGTTTCGTTTCTGATCTGTCTTTCGTAGTAATAACCAATCACTGGTCTCTGCGTCATACTGACCACAGCCAATGACTGCCCTCTACCTAAGCACCGCCTCTGGCAGCCATCTTCAGATTTGGAAGCACGTAAAGTGGCAGTATGACCAAGTGAAGAGCCGCAGAGGGGTAGGCGGGAGGGTTCGCATGTGAATCCATGCCAGACCCATGCTGGAGAACAACAGTTACAGGTAAGTAACTTGTTCCTTCTCCAGCATGGGGTCTGGCATGGATTCACATGCTCATGAATAAAGAATACATAGCAGTACACACATGCACAACCACGGGAGGTGGCAAAGGCTCAACATTAAGCATTACATCAAACTCAACATTAAGCATCTTACCTCCTCACCAGGCTCACCTCAGGCGAACAGGTTGCGCAGCACTGCTTGGCCGACCCTGGACTCCTCCCTAGAATCCCGGTCGACGCAGTAGAATTTCGTGAAGGTGTGCGTCGACCTCCACGTAGCAGCCCTGCATATGTCCAGCAGGGGCACACCAGAAAGAAACGCCGTGGTAGCTGCGATCGCTCTGGTGGAATGGGCTCTCGGACGGCCAGGCAGCGGTCGGTTTGCCAACCGATGACAGTACATGATACAGCCGGAGAGCCATCTGGAAATGGAAGCCTTCGAGAGAGCCTTCCCCTGATTGACAGGTCCAAAGTTCACAAAGAGTTGTGACGTCTTCCGAAAACACTTCGTGCGGTCCACGTAGAACTTCAGCGCTCTAGCCACATCCAGCGAGTGCAAAGTCCTCTCAGCCGGCGACGAAGGCGACGGGAAGAACACAGGCAACACCAAGGGTTCGTTGAGATGGAAGTCCGACGGTACCTTGGGCATGAAGGAGGGGTGCGTCCTGAGCACTACCCTCGTGTCGTGGAAAGTCAAGTACGGGGCCTTGCAGGAAAGGGCCTGGATCTCTCCCACTCGTCGTGCGGAGGTGATGGCCACAAGAAAAGCTGTTTTCCACGATAGAAACTTCAACGGGGCCGAGTGCAGAGGCTCGAACGGAGGTCCCATGAGCTTGGTCAGCACCACGTTGAGCTCCCACGCCGGGGCCGGAGCCTTCACCGGCGGGAACGATCTGAACAGTCCCTTCATGAACTCTTTCACCAGACGATGAGACCACAAGGACGTCCGCCCCGTGGTTCTGGTGTATCGGGAGATCGCAGCAAGATGAATCTTGATGGACGCGTGTGCCAGACCAGCTTTGGCCAGCGTCAGCAGGTACGGCAGTACTTGGGGAGCCGTAATCCGTAGAGGGTTAATCTTCTGTGCGTGGCACCAGACAGAGAACCTCTTCCATTTGTGTCCGTAGCATTTAAGAGTCGAGGACGCCCTGGCCTTTGCAAGAACCTCTCTGCAATCGGCCGGTATGTCGTATCCTCCAAACTCTAGCGCTGCAGGAGCCAGGCCTGCAAGTTCAGCGACTTCGGGTCGTGGTGGAGGATGGCGCCTCCTTCCCTGGAGAGTAGATCCGCGTCCGCCGGCAGCTTGATCGGCGGGGACGCTGACAAGTCCAGCAAGTCCGGGAACCATATCTGCCTCGGCCACGCAGGTGCGACGAGGATCATCCTGCACCGTGACCTCTTGAGCTGGTTGACGAGCCGGATTAGCAGAGGCAAGGGAGGGAACGCGTAGAGGAACAGGCCCTCCCAGGGGAACGAGAAAGCATCGCCCATGCTCCTCGTCTGGGGAAACCTGCTGGCGAACCTCCGGCACTTGGTGTTCGTCGCCGTCGCAAACAGGTCGATCTGGGGTGTGCCCCACCGTCGGAAGAGGCGATCCACCAGATCCTGCCGTAGTTCCCACTCGTGGCACGAGCGCAGCTCCCTGCTGAGTGAGTCGGCGATGGTGTTTTTTATCCCTGCCAGATGAAACGGCACCAGAAAAATCCCTTGGGCGACGGCCCAATGCCACAGGTCCTGCGCCTCCTTGGACAGTGCTGGGGACCTGGTTCCGCCCTGTTTCCTGATGTAAAACATGGTGGTGGTGTTGTCGGTGAAGATCCTCACCACCTTGCCCTTGAGGGACGGAAGGAAGGACCTGAGGGCCCAAAACACTGCACGGAGCTCCAGGACGTTGATATGCAGGGACTTCTCCGTCGGGAGCCAGAGTCCCCTTGCGTGCAGATTTTCGGTGTGCGCTCCCCACCCTTCCAGGGAGGCATCCGTGGTCACCGTCTCCTGGTGGGCTGGGGTCTGGAAGTCCATGCCCGCCGTCAGATGCGCGCGGGTGCCCCACCACCGTATCGCTCGTCGGAAACTCTCGTCGAGCTTGATCCTTTCCTCGAAGCTGCCCGTCGTCTGGATCCAGCGCGCATCCAGGAATTCTTGCAACGGGCGCATCCGGAGCCTGCACATGGGAATGAGGTAGATGCAGGAAGACATATTCCCGAGGAGGGACTTGATGGACCTCACTTTGGCCGCGTCGGCCACCAACATCCGTTGCACCTTGCCCAAGATGGTCCTGGTCCTCTCCTCCGACGGGGAGGCCAGAAGGGACACTGTGTCGAGCCTCGCTCCCAGAAACAGTGCGACTTGCGCCAGGTCCGTGAGGAGTTGGACGGTCCTTGCCGTGTGGACCACGACGGGCTCCCTCGTCTTGGCGCGGATGAGCCAGTCGTCCAGGTAGGGGTAGACGTGAATCCCCTCGCGGCGCAGCTGCGCCGCCACCGGTGCGAGGCACTTGGTGAATACCCTGGGTGCCGACCGTAGTCCGAAGGGAAGGGCTTTGAACTGGTAATGACGCCCCTGGACCACGAACCTGAGGAATTTTCGGTGCCCCTTTAGGATGGGAATGTGGAAGTAGGCATCCTCCAAATCCAACGACGATAGGAAGTCTCCTTCCTCCAGCTGACCCAGGACGTGCTGGAGGGTGACCATCCGGAACTTCTGCGCCTTGATGAACTTGTTCAGACGTCGCAGGTCTAGGATGGGGCGCCATCCTCCCGTCTTCTTCTTCACGAGGAAGTATCTCGAGTAGACTCCGGAGCCCCGAAGCCTCTTTGGGACGAGTTCGATGGCGCCCTTTCTGAGCATCGCCTTTACCTCCAGGAGAAGTTGAGGGACGTGAAGTTCTTTCCTGGCCACGGGGGGGACGCGCGGGCACCTTCTTTGAAACTCGAGCGCGTGGCCCCGGGCCAGGGCGTCCAGCACCCAACGGTCGGTGGAGATGGACTCCCACACGCTGACGAAGCCCGCCAGCCGGCCTCCCACCGGGGTGCTTCGGTGGGGGCCCGACCCCACGGCCGGTTCAATCCTGCTTGGACGCGGCCTTGCCGCCTTGACCTCCTTGGCGACGACGGCGGGGTCCGCTAGACTTGCCTCGTCCTCTGTAGGCCTCTTGCGACGACGAGCGGGCCGCTTGACGGTAGGAAGCGAAACCGCCGCCGGAACCTTTGGAGGCGCCCTTGCCTCCGCCGCTCCGAAAGGGCGTCCGTCGTTGCTGCAGAACTCCAAGGGCCCGGGCCGTCTCAGTATCCGCCTTGATGGCCTGAAGGGAATCGTCCACTGTCTTCCCAAACAGGTTGTTCCCGTCGAAGGGCATGTCCAGGACTCTGGTCTGGACGTCCTGCCGGAAGTCCGTAGCTTTGAGCCATCCACGACGTCGAAGGCAAACGCCGTTGCCCAGCTGGCGGAACCCAGTGTCGGCGATGTCCGTCGCCACGGTGATGGCGTGGTCCGAGGCCACCTCACCTTCCTGCAGGATCTCCAGGGCATCCGCCCTCTTGTCATCCGGCAGAAAATCCAGCAGGGGAGCTATCTTGTACCACAGCTCCCTGTCGTAGCGAGCCACGATAGCCAAGGCGTTGGCCGCTTTAATCGTCGTCGCTGCCGACGAGATGACTCTACGTCCCATAGCATCCAATTTCTTTCCCTCGCCGTCCGGCGGGGAAGTCGATGTGGAGGCCGCACCCCCCCGCGCTTTCTTCCTGGCTGCCGCGGAGACGACGGAATCCGGGGTAGGCTGCGCCCGGAGGCATAGGGGGGCCGTGTCCGGGACCCGGTACTTTTTCTCGTACCGGTCTCTTCTAGCTGGCGTCGTGGAAGGGTTCTTGAGGAGGGAAAGGCCCTCATCCCAAATGTCGTCCAACAGAGGCACTGCGAGGACCGTCTTCCTCTTGGCCTCGCGCCGCTGATAAAGGAAGCCTTCCTTTTTCTTCTCCTCAGGGCAGAGTTGGAAAAGCTCGGAAGCCCTGGAGATCATGGAGTGGAAAGATCCGATCTCGTCGGGCGGAGAAGCCCTGGTGGGAGGCGACGACGGAATATCCTCGTCGTATGCCTCGTCGTCCGTACCCGTCGCTGCCGTGTCAGTCCCCGTATCATCCCCTCGGGTGGACGGGGAGGAGGGCTGGACGGGGCGCGACGGTTGAAAAGGAGGTGGTGGATGGATCCTTCTTTTCTTGGTAGGGGGAACACCAGAAGGTCCCGGTTCTGGATCCCCCGACGGGAGAGGTTCCTCCGTCGGTAACGGTAGCCTCGTCCTTATCTCGGAGCATAAGGACTGTATGGCCAACAAAATGGCCGCCGAGTTGTCTTGCGGCGCTGGCAGAGGGGAATCCGACGGGCGAGCAGGGGCCCCGTCGGTATCCTCGACGATGTCGTCGTCGTCACCTGCGTCGGGGTCCATTCCGACGGGCTGGCCTTCTTCCACGCCTAGGCCGTGGCTTAAGACCTCGATCAGCTCCTCTTCTGAGGTTGAGGCCGAATCTACGACGACGCCCTGCCCCCCCTTCTTCTTCCCCACGGAGGGTTTCACGGGGGTCCTATCGATGGGCACAAAAGAAGACTCCCTCCGAGGAGGCAGGGAGATTCTGGGCCCTGAGGTCGCCACCACTGGTGCAGCCTCCACAGGCTGAGCCAGGGAAGCCGCGACCGTTTCGATAGAGGGCTTGGTCGGATGGATCAAGGCCTTCACCACCTTAGGTGCGCTCACCGCCTTATCCTTGAGGGAGGGGGCACTGCCACGCTCCTCCTCCGCCTTAGAGCTCGACCGGGGCCTCTCCAGGAGCTTCGCCGGGTGCTTGGCCTTCCTCTTACCCGACCCAGAGCGTTGGCTCGTGGTTGATGGTGCCGGGGAGGGTGCGCCCTGCCTGGCGCCCTTAGAGCCCGACCGTTCGGCGCTCCCGGTGCCAGCGGACTCGCGGTGCTTGGCCTTATGTTGGGCCCCCGTCGCCGGGGCGCCCTCAAAGGTCTTAGAAGACCGCTCGGATCTCTTCTTCTTCTCGCCAGACGGGCTCTTACCCTCCAGCCAGTTGGCGAGACGTTGATGGCGGTCCTTCATGGTCCGTTTCGACATGTTGCCGCAAAACGCACAGTCCTTCTCCACGTGCGTCTTGTCCTCATGAAGGCAGTTAAAGACGTTCTGCAGCTGGCATCCAGGGCAGACCCTGAACAGCTTTCCGGGCGTCGAGCTTCCCTTCTCCTGGGCCATCTCCGAGACCGGGCCTGAGAAGCTTCTGGAGTCCTCCGAAGTGTAGCTCGACGAAATCTTCACCCTTGAGGGGCGCAGACGAATCCGACACGGGTCCCCGTTGATCGGATGTAGGATCGGTGGAGCTTGAGGCTCTTTTGACCGAAAGAATCGAAGTTTTTGTGAAAAAAGCGCGAAAAATAGCACTAACGCTCGAGAGCAATAGCACGAGGATCCCAACACATGAACGTGCGGTAAAAATCTGAAGATGGCTGCCAGAGGCGGTGCTTAGGTAGAGGGCAGTCATTGGCTGTGGTCAGTATGACGCAGAGACCAGTGATTGGTTATTACTACGAAAGACAGATCAGAAACGAAACTGATACTGGTTTTTTCTTTACCGAGGATTCCCAGCCTGACGACGGGGAATATTCATGAGCATGTGAATCCATGCCAGACCCCATGCTGGAGAATGATAATAAATATTTCGGATGGAGGACATGCCATATCAAAGCTATACAAAGTGTTACTAGGTAAAAACTGAGGTGGGGAACTGCGACCTAGATTGAGATGGGAATCAGAGTTAGACAAGTCCTCCACAGACAAGGAATGGCTGATGGTTTTGAATTATCATAAGAAGTTTTCCAGAAATGCGAGGCTGCAGCAGATACAATTTTATGTAACACACAGAGCTTACTTAACACCGAGAACAATAGCAGGATTTAAAGGCCCAGCTAGACACTATTTTCCCAAATGTAATATTGCAAATGCTGAAAATCTACATATGTTTTGGGAATGCGTATCTATAAGAAAATTTTGGGAGGACATTGCTCAATAAATGGTCAAAAGTGAAATAGAATTAGATGTTCAGTCCCTGGCGGCCTACATATTGGGGTTATTCCCGAGGAGCAAGAATGAGAAAGCGCTGGGAAAGCTGTGCAATGGAAATCAGAGGCAGCCCCGAGAGTGGAGGAATGGTGGTGGGATTTGCACAAATTGATAATGGCGGAAACTGTGGTATTGAAGCAGGCAATTAGTGGGCAAAAACAAGACCCAGGGGAGGATATGGTACAGTGGCCAGAATTTACACTAACTTTATTCAAGCCAGGAACAGGAATAACAATGACTTGAGTCTCAAGAGAAAAGATATGTTTCGTAAGAGAGATGAGTCCATGGACAAGGGACTGGAAAAAAGCTAGATGAAATATTAAGGCTAGTTGGGGAAGGGCGGGGGGTGGCAGATGTGCATATCTAAAAACGGTGTGACACGACAGTAAGCAAACATACTGTAAATGTTTTGATTGTACACTTGCAGAATGTGACCTATGCATATTGTTGTTCTGAAAATGGAATATAATGTAAAAAAATGTTTAAAAATGTGCCACCACAGTAAAAAAACAAATACCATACCATGAAGTTGAATGCTTTTTCTGCGTTGAACAGAACAGCCACCGCCGATAAGCTCCAGGTTTATCTGGTATGTAATAGTGACAACCGCCTACGGTTCAGCGCTTTGGAAACACCCAGGGACAAAACCGGATAGATCAGGGTGTATTAGGTTCAGCATAATTGGTAACAGATTTGAGGACAGGACTTTTGCATGTATTTTCATGTCAACATTTAATAGCAACAGCAGCCGATAGTAGCTCCTTTCATCTGCCAATTTCCCTGGTTTCAATAGGGTGGTAACTGCTTCTCTCAACGCCTGTGAAAGAGTACCCGTCTCGAGCAACTCCTTCTGCACCTGCAGCAGATAAGGGCAGAGAAATATGGGTATTGTCAAGACTATCAACTTCAAAGGCTGTATTCATGAGGGCCATTGGTTTAAATGTCCATGGCATTTTGTGGCAGACCTCTAGTCCCAAACCGAGGAAAAGTCTAATTGGAGAATGGTTGGAAAACGTATGCGGCAATACACTGCATACCTTTTCCTGGCACGTGTCTGCACAATGTCCAATAATCAATACATGATTACATATTGTGGACAGAAGAGTAGAATGTGTACACTCATTCAACACCATTCATGCACATCCATAAATGCACCAAACCTCTATCCGCCATACCCTCTAGTATAACACAGGTCCAGTTGGTGATAACCCTACTTGTCATGTTGGACCAGTCAAGATGTGCATCTAGGATCGTGATAACAGCCCCTTCACATAATACAAGTAAGTCTGGCGTCTCATTACTTTTCCTGAATATATAATGGTAGAACTCCAGGTCATCTATGTTAGGTCCAAGGAGTCGCCGTCTTTGGTTGTGATCATGTTATGTCCATCGAAAGGCATGTCCAGAAGTTTTGTCGGAATCCAGGAGAGTCTCCTCATGACCGTTCCTGTGGCAATGTGCCATGCACTCTGCTGTGTCAAGACCACTGCAATATCTGGTGCACAGCCTCCCTGTCATCCTGAGAGAGTCCTCTCAAATGAAACTGGCTGGCAGGTTTTCAGCAGCCTCAGAGGGCACTGTCCAGGGGCAAAAAGAAAATGTGGTCAAGGCGCATGAAGCGATTAGTGCCCTTAGGGCAAAGCTACCTGGGGTGAAGATCTGGCACACCTGAGACTATCTGTCCGTTCAAACCTGACTGAGTGCTAAGGACTACATTTTCAGGCCCATCAGGGGCAATCAAGTGAATTTCACATAAAATGTATTAAAATACACACACATTACATATTAATTTCCACCCCATTCCCTTCGATGACCATTGGTAGCATATTTTTAACACAGGCAATTGTCCCACAGCAATGTCTTGTGTAAGTACCCGATACCAAAATGTACTTGCAAATGGCATCAATTCGCTTTGCCTCGTTAATGGTTTTATGAACCCACTTTATTTTATTTTTATATATTTTATTGTACATACGGTTTCAAAAGTAAACTTTACACGAGCGGAATAAAAACAATGAAGAGAGACCGATCAAATACAAGATGTCTTGCTCTAAAAAAAAAAACAGTACCAAAATAACAGTAACATATTATAATACAAATGTACAAAATTGTGAACCCACTCTATACTATTTCGATCAGATTTAAGTGTACTGACTTAGGTAGAGGCCAAACCCCCAAAAAAGGATGCAGATTCTCAATAAATACTGCAGCAGAGGAATGTTTTGGATTATCGTCTTGTACTATCCTTTGTTTAAGTTCTCCTGGGCAAAAAACATGTGTACATGCCCCAAAGACAAAGTGATCCTTAAAGAAGGAAGTGTCTATTATGTCCTCAAAAACTGCTTTGGGGTGTGGGCCCTTCTTAGAAATGCTCCGTGTGATTAAATTATTTCCTGATCATAAAAAGACAGTGATATCACCAGGTCCTCAAGGCCAATGAGGTATCTGATAAACATATTCTATCAACGCTTTTCCCAGATCATTTGGTAGGAACAAACAAATAAGGACCACATCACCCAGACCCCCTCTCTCACAGAGGGGACCCACCTTAATAGTTCTGGGACACTGATCTACAGATCCAAGTGTCGGAACACTATTGGGAACCCTTCCAAAGCCCACTGAAGTATCTTCCGCACCCCAAAGAGGACAGATATACAATACCCTCACCCTTCTCCCAATTAACACTTAGAGTATGAGACAGTAGCCCAACTCTCCCTTGTGCAACAACCAGACTCACAGATCAATCAATAGGAGAAACATCCAAATAACACAAAATACAGCCTCATTTTTTCCCAAACTCTCAATCCCACAAAAGAACTTCAGAAAACACACAAAACGACCTGCAGACTACTTGAAGGGGAAGGTGAGAGGGAAGACAGCAACAACAAATGATTAGCTTGCATCCCAACACAGGAAAGAAATCCAAAATGGCAGTTGACCTATTTAAAGACTTATTGTAGACTCAGAACTATAAAGTATCCATTCCAACAAATGCGCCCATCCGGACACTAGATCTTATCAGCCACTCTGGGAGAGCTAGTTAATCCAAGCCCTATATGAAGTTGTCCAGAATAACAGTTAAAGGAAGGACTGTGGAAGGGAGAACAAGAGAAGTAGAGAGGAAGCAGCCTTTAAGACTCAGAGGAAGGTGGTGTGAAAGATGACAGACTGCATGAGGGAAATCCAAGAGTCACAAGCCATGGCAGAATTTCTGCAATATAATACCCAATGATGGAGACCACCAGGGGATGTGGAAAAGATGGCCACAAACACTGGGCTCTCGATAACCTCACACCAACCGCAATGAAGGGTTCCCCAGACTCCTGGACCTCTCTGAAACTCTGCAGAATCAGGCATACATATCTGGGAACCAAAACGAAAAAAACAAAAACGGCCTTCCGGTGAAGCAGTCAGGGAGCAGTCTCGCCCTGCATGGCTGAATAAAGGAGGCCAGTGTCTGGTTCCCTCAGTGCCAGAGGACTATGCGGGCTGAAGCTGGAGGTGTAGTATAGGAGCCCTGTCTGTCAGTGGTACCACAGTGAAAGGGGAGCCGCATGCTGTAATCAGAAAGGCTGACCTGGGGAAGTGGAGCGAAAAGTAGGAGTGACCGGATGCACTGGGGAGGTGGATTTTGGGGATCCTGTGTCCAAAAGATCCAAAGAAGGAAGCAAATACTCTGGCACACCCCTAGTTTTCAGAAAGAAGCATTGATCCATGGAATCAGCCCGTTTGGAGATCCATGGTACAAGGGCAGCCTTGGGGCTGCAGATGGCAGAACAACATAGGCACCCTATCTTTCAGTAGAACTGTGGTAAATGTGAGGCAGCGAACCGCAGTCAAAGAGGTGACCCGCTGAAGCCGAGCGAGGGCCAGAAAGGACTGGAGGCACTGCAGATTCCTCATCTGATAGATATTGCTTCGAGCTCTGTTCAACAGGGGCCGTAGTAGACCTCAACTCGGCCGTCGATCGGTCTTGCTGGGCACTCGATCGTCGGTTGCAGACATGACGTCAGGCGTCGTATATTAACTCCATCACTACGCCCCGTACCTCAGTTTCCCCCTTTTTATTTTACCCGAGCCACACACTGTATCGTAAAACAGAGATAACAAATGGGCTAATACGCTCATAGAATTAATAACTATGCACCTCCAAATGAGGATATAAATATATAAAGACACCACAGATTGCAGCATTAGTAAACAATTTTCTCTCTCTAAAAAAAAAGAAAACATGGCAAGAAGCTAGAAAACAGTCCCCAAGGAACATCACCAAGTAATCGTTGAAATAGAGGATGCCCATCAACCATCAACTTTCTGAGCGGGGATGACTAGGAGGGGAGGTGAGGAATCTGCGGGAGAAGAATCCATACAAAGAACATTACGGTAAGTCATTTCTCCTTCAATTGATTGCTTTTCTCCAGCAGATACCTCATCTGATAGACTCCCACAGCAGTATATGAAGGAGGCGGGCAGAAAGTCAGACCAGAAGGTTTTGCAACACCGCCCTGCCAAAACGTGCATAGGCCATGTAGGCAACATCCAAACTGTACTGCTTGGTGAAAGTATGGAGGGATGACCATGTTGCTGTGCGACAAATTTCCCTAACAGGGACTCCCCTTTGCAATGTGATTGATGCAGAGACCCCCGCCCTAGTTGAGTGAGCACTGAGGCAATTCTTTGCCCGCAGACTGGTAGCATTCCGTTATACAAATGATGATCCAGCGGGACAAAGTTTGTTTAGTTATAGCGAGGCCCTTGTGGGTTTAGGAAAAGGCCACAAAGAGTTGATCAGCTCTTCTGAACTGGGCTGTTCTCGCGATATAAAAACCTAAGGCCCTTTTAGGGTCCAGGCGGTGAAACCGCTCCTCCTCATTAGAAGGGTGTGGCGGAGGGTAGAAAACCAAGAGGTCAATCGATTGTGACAAGTGAAACTCAAACAACTTTAGGAAGAAAACCATGTCTCACCCAAAGCAAGACTTTCTCCCGGAAGAAATGTAGAAAAGGTGGCTTTCAGCATAAAGCTTGCAGTTCACTCACCCGCCTAGCGGATGTAATGGCCACTAGAAAAGCTGTTTTCAGAAATAAAAGCCTCAAAGAACAAGAGTGCATCGGCTCACATGGAGCCGTCATGAAATAAGTTAATAACAGGTTCAGATCCCAATCTGGGACAACAAAGGGAGTTGGCGGAAACCTATTTACAAGGCCCTTCAGGAATTGTGCTATCACGGAGGGGGCACGAGCGAGCCCAGCCAAGATGGCAGTGAGCTCTAAACACCTTGAGCAATCCGGCGAATATTCGGTGGTTATCACATACTGCACCGACGTTCCAGATAAGGTGACATGCAGCGAGATACCCACACCCACCCCGGGGGAAGTTTGAAGTCTGAAGGTGCTTGGGGAGCTAAGATAGAGACCGAGGGCTGGAGCTCCGGACAGCACAAGCTTGGAAGCAGAGGAGGAGGAGCTGTCCCTGGGCGCGAAGCGCTGAAGATAACCAGGCCTGGAATGAGTGAATACTGCTGCATCGGGCTGTGAACCCAGGTGCAGCTCGACTAAAGGAGGAGATTGGACCTGATCCATTGCGAGCCCTTTCAGGATCTGTTTGGAGCAAGTAATCTAAGAAGACGTCGACTCTGACACAGGGTGCAGGGGAGGTCCTGGGGGCTCCCCATCCGCTGGCGCGAGGTGCATTCCAAGCTACATAGACCTGCAGCACCTGGTGAGTGAGCAGCCGGAACTGGCAACACTCACGAGGAACCAGAGCTGATGCGGGGAGAAACGATGCCCCGCCATACGGAGGGGCTAAAACTCCCACCTTTCGACGGGGTCCGAATCACAAGCGCCCGGGAAGGGGGAGCAACCCTGGCAACTCCGGCAAACCCGGCTGGGGACCTCGCCAAAGGAGAGCGACATGAGAGGTCCTCTGCAGCAATGTGCAGTGCCCGGATAAACATGGAAGCCCCCAACACTAAGCACGAGGTGCGCTGTAGGGGTGGCAGTCCTGTGCTCAACGGCGCCCTGAATGTTAGACAGCCGGCCTCTGCAGGGTCTATGTGAGGCCACGGCTGATGCTGTAGACAGCAGCACCCTGCTGCCTGGGGGGCTGTTGCTCTCACGCCCCAGCATACTCGGAGGTGCACACAGGTGGAGGGGAGAGGCGAAGACCTGCGGTGCCACCAGTGAGATCATCTGGCCGGCATCACACGCCGAACGAAGCCCGGACAAGTAAGCAGGCAGGGGGAGGGAGGAACACACCCCGGCAGTCGAACAAAGATACAGAGAGCTAGCAATGGAGGACACGGGCAGGAGGAAGAGGGAGCATACCCGGCCCTGTCCTGCTTTAAAGCTTGGACTGGTGTGAGAACGCTGTGGTGGAGTGAGCTGCCCTATACGAGGGGCAACAGGACAGCATCAAACAACCATTGGAGAACGCTGTGGCGCTAGAGGCCCTTGCTCCGTCTACATAAGCAGAGTGGATAGCAAACCCTGAGACAACTCCGGGGGGCGCCTCTGGTAAAGAAACAGGGTATACCTAATAGACACAGAGGGGTGTGTACCCCATGACTGAGATCTTCAGGCAACCATCACCAGTGCTGGGAGAAGGGCGGGCCATAAGGCAAATCACACAGCGGCTTACGGTGGTCTGAGGCCAAGGCCCTACAGACATAAGCCTGTTGGGGTTGCGGATATCCTCCCTCCCCCCGATCAGCAGGGAACGATTGGGTATACTTGGACAAGATCAGATGACTGAAACGGTGTGATCGGTGGGCATGTAATCTCTCAGGAACTTGACCCGAACCGCCTGGCAACTGGTAATAACTGGAATATGGGTAAGCAGGCAACAAACACTGGTTACAGCATAATGTGCCCAGGTCTCAGGAGCTGCTGAGATGTCCAAATCAGGTAGAGAAGGCAAAAACAATCAAAATTACACTTCAATGCACCCGTGCATGCGAAGAACGACAGGCTGATGGAAGGCTCGCCGAAAAGAAGATCCCAATCAGCCCCCCAAGACCCCATTGGAGTGTTTCAAGATATTAAAGAAATGTTCAACCTATAATACAATCTCTAGATGGGAAAATGGATACCTTCACTTGCAAAGTCGACCACATGCAGGTCCGTCTCGACAAACATGGGGAGAGGCTGGATGAGGTAGAGATAAGAGTGTCCAATGTGGAGGACGAATATGCGTCAGTGGCCATAGATATGACGATTGTGAAACGGGTGCTGAAGGAGCTTTCCGACAAACAGGATCACTTGGAATCCAGCAAAAACAAAGAGGTGATGGCTGGAAGGTTTAGAATGAATCTTAACCTCTGGCATTGCTCTGGGCAACCCTCCAGACCATCGTTCTTCACCTGCCAAGCTATTACAGAAGGGGAAAGACCATATGCAAATCAGACTAGGTCCCACTCCAAAAGGGGCAGTCCAGCCCGAGCTGCTAGGTCACATCCCTTCTGCATGAGACCAGAAGGAGCCCCAAACATGTTTCAGCCTTGTTGGGCCTCATCAGTGAGGAGTAGCTTGGGTCTCTAGGCCCAGCAGGCATCCAGGTCAGGAGGAATAACCTAAGAATAATGGGGGTCCCTGAGTCGATGGAGCAGAGGAATATGGAGCCCCTGGTGGAAGAGATATTGCAGGAGGCGTTAGGACCAGAGGAGTTCTCGGGAGTATGCATAGTGGAAAGGGTGCACCGAGTGCTGAGTGGGAGGAAACCAATGCCTGTAGCCCCGCCGCACCCGATCATAGCCCGTATGTTAAACTATCGGGACAGGGACATTGCCCTCCGCAAAGCCAGAGAGAAAGGAATGGTAAACTACAAAGGGGACACAATCAGACTTTTTCCTGACTTTTCGGGCAAGGTAGAAGCCTCTAGGAGAACGTATACGGAAGTCAAGAAACAACTAAGAGAAAGGGGTATCCATTAAGTCATGCTGTTCCTGGCCAAGCTGCGGATAGAGCACGAGGGGCGAGCAACCTTTTTCCACACCCCGGAAGAAGCCAATGCCTTTCTGGAACTACAACCAAGGAACCCCCAACAACGAGGGAACAATGAGTGAAAACATAATAGAGACACATATCCTTTAGTAGTGCATGATGCTTGAGAGAAGTGGGAAAAAGATCAGAGGGCAGTCGGGTTACAACCACAAGATAATGGAGAAGTGTTGGATGTCTGGACTCCAGACTATCCCTCATGCGGAAGCTCAAGTTTTGTGCATGGGTGGGGGAGGGGGCACTGATATGATATGATATGGCATTTATAACGCGCCTATACACAAGTGTTTCAAGGCGCGACGAGGCAAGGGAGGGGGAACAGAAGGACGACAGACAACGATCTTACTAGGCCAGGTGTCATTCAGACCGAGCAAGTGCAAGGGAAAGGGGGAAGTGCAGTACATGGGAAACATTAAATAACATAACAAGATAAATAAAAGAGCGGGCAGCTGGTGGCAAGTGCAGGGTGAGTGCAGACATCCGTGCTGGTGGGGGGACTGTAGGGAAACAGAAAACAGTCCCAAAGTGCAGGGGTTGCCAGGAAGGCAGTGCAGGCGTGCAACTGGCAGGGCTTGGCCTGAGATCGGATGGGTGGCCAGGTAACCAGTGCAGTATCAGCCAGGACTTCAGCAGGGGGGAGGCGGAGAGAAAGCAGAAGCAAAGAGGAAGGTTTTAAGGTGCTTCCGGAACCGAAGATGGTTCTCCTCCAGTTTCAGGGAGGCAGGGAGGCTGTTGCAGAGGGAGACCCCAGCCGAAGAGAGAGATCTACCACCAACTTGTTGCTTGGAGAAGCGACTGACCCTGAGGGAGTTGGAGGCGGATGAGCAAAGAGCTCGCGAGGGAAGATATTTAGGAAGAGATAGTTGAAGGTATAGAGGCCCCAGGACCCAGAAGGCCTTGTGGACGATGCAGGGGGTTTTGAACTTAATCCTCGCAGCCGCTGGGAGTTAGTGCAGAGATTTCAGTCCTGGAGAGATACGATCCCTGGGCTTAAGGCCAAGGACAAGTCTCACAGTCCTGTTATGGATGAGTTGCAGAGGGTGGAGGGTAGATGCAGGAAGATTTAAAAAGAAGATGTTGCAATAGTCCAGCCTAGAGAGAACCAGAGCTCTGGAGACAGTGAGCTTCTGGGGGAAGGAGAGGAAGGGAAGAATACCTCTGAGGAGGTGCAGATGGTAGTGTGACTTCTTAGAGACGTCAGAGATGTGAGGAGAGAAAGAGAGAGTGGAGTCGAAGATGACACCAAGGTTTTTGGCCTTGCAGGTGGGAGCAGGAGGAGGGCCAAGAGAGGCCGGCCAGAGAGCTACAGGAAAGGAGGGGTTGGGTGTGCCGATGAGGAGAATCTCAGTCTTACTGGCATTAAGGCAGAGGTCATTGGCGGCACACCATTCCTGGATAGCAGACAGTCAGAGATGAGGGACGGAGAAAAGGTGACCGAAGGTAGCCTGAAAATAAACTGAGTGTCATCCGCATAGCACTGAAAATTGGGGCAGAGAGCGGCAATGCGGTGGGCAAGGAGTGCCAGGTATTGGTTGAACAGCCAGGGAGAGAGGTTAGACCCCTGGGGGACACCACAGGTAGAGTAAAAGATAGAGAGGAAGGACCCAAGTTGGACTTGGGAGGGTCGGTCAGAGAGGAAGGAAGTCAGCAACGCCAGGGCCTGACTAGTGATACCTAGTTTATTGTGGAGACAATTAAGCAGGATGGCATGGTTGACAGTGTCAAATGCAGAAGAGAGATCAAGCAAGATGAGGACACAGGGGGTGTTAGAGTCAAGGTTGGAGAGCAGGTCTTCACGGATGTTCAGGAGAGCAGTTTATGTGCTTCTGGCAGCTCTGAAGCCAGATTGATGGTCATGCAGGTAACCAACATAATAAGTGTGGAGATTGAGCAGGGAGATGGCCATTTTCTCCAGGAGCTTGTCCAAGAAGGGAGTGATGGAGATTGAGTGATAGTTAGCTGGGCAGGAGGGATCGGCAGAGGGTTTCTTGAGAAGAGGGTGCACAAGGGAGTGCTTCAGGGGGGATGGGAAGACTCCAGTGGTGAAGGAGTGGTTGCAGAAGTCAGCCAGGGCAGGAGCCAGGGTGTCAATGTGGTCCTTGATGGCACCGAGGCCAACTGTTGACCTTGCTGGGTATTTAGTCTGCGGTCGACCGAGCGCGAGTTTAGCAGCCCGATCGCGTAGAGATTTCGGCTGCATTTTGGGGCATGACAAGCACTCTTCCATCCCATGACCTGTGCCAAGGCACCAGAGACAACTTGTGTGGGTCAGTGATGGATATCTTAGTGCCACAGTCAGTACACCGCTTGAAGCTGAAACTCGAGCCACCGACATCTTGCGTCGAATGAAAAGGAAAAGAGGTTTTCTGACAAAACATCAAATGAGTCGAAGACTCACCATCTTCCTAAGCAGCGTGTTAGCATGCAGAAAAAAGGAACTGTGGTGCGGGGTATAGTGACAGAGTTTATATATACGACGCCTGACGTCATGTCCGGACCAGACAATTGAGTGCCGAGCAAGACAGATCGATGACCGAATCGAGGTCTACTACGCCCACCGTCAAAAGTTTTCAGACGCAGCAGAGATGGAAGGAATATCTATCAGATGAGGAATCTGTGGGAGTAAAAGTAATCCATTGAAAGTACATTGGGCTTCTAAGGGAAGGGAATGGAAGGGAAGACACTGGTCCTGGAAACAGCCCAGAAAAGGCTGACTGACCAGTGCGGAGGAAGGGGCAGGGCAGGCCTAATCATCCGTACATGAACACAAAGGAAGAAGTCAAACGCCCATAGAGGCCTTATGCGTGGGCGGGGCGTGGCCTGAGCCCATGGGTGAGAGCTGGCTGAGAGATTCTTCTGGCCCCTCTATTGTGCAAGCCAATCCGTCCAACTATAATTTTGCTCATGTTGACCACCCCTCTGCACACCCTCGAGGCGCTCTAGGAATTATGTACAAATCCTCTTACAAAGTTATATGCTCTGTACCAGTGCACTCATTGAAGATGGGGTGTCTACTTGCTACTATTTCTATATCTGCTGTGTTCACATTAACTGTTCTGCTAGTTTATCGCCCCCCTGGGACTGATGCCAATTTTTCTGCTGCTTTTCCCGATCTTGTGTCCGCACTTCAAGTTAACCATCCCAATCTTTGGGTGGTAGGTGATCTTAATCTTCCTGCTAACTCTATCACTGTTAGTCAGATCGAAAATGTTCTTTCTTTAATGATGGACCTTGATCTCCCACAGCTAATCCATGAACCTACCCATCAGTTGGGTAACACACTAGACTTTATTTGTGCCCTAAATCACTGATTGCGATTGTCTCTATTTCTCCTGTACTATGGTCCGATCACTTCTTGATCTCTTAATATCTCTCTTCCAGGACCTCCCAGGCGTCCTCCCAAGTTGACCAGTTTAAAAAGAAACTGGCGTAAGGTGGAACCCCCCGTGCTGTCAGCCTCTCTCCTCTCTCATTGTGCTTTTTACAGCCCCTGCACTCTAGAGACTTGGGTACGTCCTTCTTGGCTGTGGCCGATCAGTTAGCGCCGGCCAAGCTTTGTAAGGAAAGAGCCCATGTATCCGAACCCTGGTTCTCGGATGAACTTAGAACCTTAAAGCTCGGGTGCAGTCAGGCTGAAAGAAAGTGGCGGGCCGGTTACACGACCGGCAATAGAACTGCTTTTCGCTTGGCTCTGACAATTTATCAAAAGGCAATCTTGGCGGCAAAACAATATATTTTTTTAGTGAAAAGATTGAGTATGCCGTTAATAGGCCCAAAGCACTTTTTGAGTTAGTGCAATCCCTTTCCACTCTGTCTAAGACTGGTACTTCCATTGAGCCCTCGCAAGCTCTGTGTGATTCTCTTTCTTCCTTCTTTCACTCTAAAATTGAAGCTATTTGTAAGGACATTAGAGACAATTCTGCTTGGACTGTGACCAAGCAGACCACTTCCGACTTGCCTACTCCTCTTACTTCATGGCTCTCTTTCCCTGTCTTTTCTGAGCAGGATATCTCTAAAGCTATTCATGGCCTTAAATCAGCCTCACCTGCCAATGCCATCCCTTTGGATGTGCTCAAAGATATCTCTACAGATCTGATTACCCATATCACAAAGGCAGTGAATTTGTCTTTTCGAGAGGAGCTTATTCCGAGGTCCTTGAAGCATGCATGTGTGCTTCCCCTATTGAAGAAACCCTCGCTGGATCCAGCCGTGTTGGCAAACTTCCGTCCCATTTCCCTTCTTCCATCCTTGATGAAAGTTCTCGAGGCTATGGTCTCTCCCCTACTGTCATCCTTTATGGAAACTTATAGGTTTTTTGATACATTTCAGTCCGTTTTTCAACTGGGGAGAGGAACCGAATCAGTTCTTAACTCTGTGTTCGACGATCTGGCCCGCTTAGTCGATCAAGGCGGCGTGGGAGCTTTGCTATTGCTCGATCTGTCGGCCGTGTTCGACATGGTGGATTACTCTATTCTGATCTCCCGTTTGTTGAACGTTGGCCTGGGGCGCCAGGTACTGAACTGGTTTGCAGCCTTCCTGGCTGACCGGTCCCAGTCAGTCTGAATCTATCTCACTGTTTCGCAGAGTTCCGCAGGGATCTGCGTTATCACCAATCCTCTTTAATATTTATATCCGCCCCCTTCTCCTTCTTATTATGTCACATGGTTTCCGCTTTTATTCTTATGAAGATGACACGCAGATCCTGGTTCGCTTGGATCTTTCTCGCCCTGAAACCGCGGCCCGGCTCTGGAGCTGTTTAGAGGATTTGGGTGCCTGGATGGCAAATAACTCACTAAAACTTAATGGCAGCAAAACAGAGGTCCTTGTGGTGGGACCAACTAGTCCTCTCACTTACTGGACTCCCGATTTTTGGCCGGCTTCTCTTGGCCTGTTCCCTTCTCCGTCCCCTGTAGTGAGAAATCTGGGGATAAAGTTTTCATCTTCTCTTGCTATGACTGAGCAGGTTGGTGCAGTCTGCAAATCTGCTCATTTTAAATTGAGCACCTTGCGGAAGGTTCTTCCCTTTATTCCTGGTCATTTTCATGTCCCTGTGGTAGCAGCCTTGGTTCTTAGTACGGCTGATTACTGTAACTCGCTGTACTACGGCCAACCGCATTCAAATTGAATCACATTCAAATGCTCCAGAATGCAGCAGCCAAAGTAGTAGTGCGTCCTCCGGCACCCACTCACATGTCACCGCTCCTGAAACAGCTGCATTGGCTCCCGACTGAAAAACTGATCCTGTTTAAATATATGTGCCTAGTGCATCGAGCCTTTTACAAGCTAGGAGCTGAATATCTTCAGGAAAAATGGGTTCATTATGATCCTGCTTGCCCCCTTTGGTCTCAGGCAGCCCTATTACTATCGGTCCCCCGTGTTAGACAGACTCAGACCGACGGCCGTGCCTTTTCTGTGGCAGCCGCAAAAGCATGGAACCAACTACCATGGTCACTTTGTGCAACCTCTAACCACTTGGCCTTCCGGCGGGCCCTGAAGACCCTTCTTTTTTAATGTATGTTCTGTTCCACCTTCCTCTGCTCAGCGCCAAGATGCCTTCGCGTACGTGCGCTTTATAAGACGATATAACATAACATGAAGTGAGGCAGCATTTGAGCGAAGCTCCCGTCGTGATCCTGCCACAGATCCTGAAAAGCAGTGTCCTGAACTGAATCACAGTGACCCAAGCACATCTTTAGACGTGGGAAGTGCTCCACAAGCTTTTGCAAAGGTCACCAAAGAATATCGGAGAACTGTTAACTGTGAAAGTTCGGGTGCAGAACCGGCTGCTACGAGCATAAGATGGCAGGCGTGGCTGCAGCTTGATTCTGAGGGGAGAGGAGCTGTGCACAGCCTTAATCCCTGCTGTGCGGGCAGCTGTGGGACGCACTGTGCCTGGACACGCTGGGGGAAGGTGACTCCCTGGACAGCGGAAAACAGCTACGGAGAGTGGCGACGGAGGGCCGCTGGTGTGGCTGGGCACTGGTGTGCACCCCCATCTATGTGCGGCATTGCGGCAGATCGGGAACGGGCCGAGAATGTGAAGGAGGGGGCGCCCATGCACGGCGGAGGGGCTGGGTTGGCCCCGTGAAACAGCAGCCGCATCCTGGCTGTGTGCAAGATAACACGCTGGGACCCAGACGAGCGAGAGAACAAGGAGAGCTGTGCTGCCGGACCGAGAGCGGGCACTGCATGCGTCTGGCAGAGCAGCGCTGGACTGACCTGCACTGATGCGGTGCGCAGCTAAGAAGTGTGAACGGCGAAGTGGAGGAGCACGCCCTATAAGGTACGTGGCACAGGCTCCGCTGTACTGCTGTACACGCGCAGGACGCACGGACTTGGGAGGTAATAACCCTGCATTAGGCACAGCTGATCTGCGCAGTTCAGGGCACAGGGTCCCCGCCAACCAGTGCAGTGAGTGTGCTAGGGAAAATAAAGATTTAGCATAGGAAGCGGGCTGCAGCAACAAAAGCCTAGCCCTGAAACATCATCAGGGTCTTGTACCACACTGCAAAGCATCTGCAAGGGGCACACTAGAGATATTGGGCTATGGCGGCCTGTGCCGAAAGGAACTGAGAGTCAGGGAGACCCTGACAGGTTATAGTGCAACACGACTTGCCCTGGACGTGCAGACGGCGGTCTATTGATTCCCTAGGGGTACAGCAACTTTGGCATGTGGTCCCCTCCCCCCCAAGGATCAGTAAGGTAAAGGCCCAGACGAGGGAGGCGAGCACACAGGAACCCCCCAGTGGCTGAAGACTGGGCTGGCAGACAAAGGACTGGTGCCCGAGCACACAGGAACCCCCCAGTGGCTGAAGACTGGGCTGGCAGACAAAGGACTGGTGCCCATCGCAGCATGTTGAGAACACTCACTTTCACTGGAATGTAAACCCCAGGAAGGTGTTGTAATCATGGTATCGTGGCACACAGCTTGCAATGCCGCATAACAGGACGGTGCTATCCAGCATTGGTAGCATTGGCGGTGCATTGAACTGGGGGGTGAGAAGTGGGCACAGCGGCACTGAAGCTGGTGCTGTAGGTGGGAAGCTGAACAGCGGGAAGGCACGCAACTCATAGTGGAATAGCTAAGACGTGTTGATCCAGCGTTGGGCATGTGCTTGGCGAAGGTGAGGTCTGAGTTGGGGCCACTGAGAAACACAACTGCACTGGGTTGCGCAACACGGGCAGAGTGGCTTGATGGTTGCTCATTGGATGCGGATAACTAAAACACACAAGGCAACCCAACAAACCGGGCCAGAAGATCAGGGTGCAGATAAGTGCACCTAGTGGACTCACTCAATAAACATCCCTGCATAGCTATGTTGACTCTAAGCTGCTGAAACAGATTGAAGGTTTCCGCACACATCTGGACAATGTCCCCCACCAAGAGGAAACACAAAACGACAATCATGGACTCGTTCAATGGTGCTAGCAGGCGCAGCGACTCATCGCAGTGCTCCAGTGCTGCGCAGAAAGAGGCGGGGACAGCGGACACTGGCAGAAAGGAAGATATGGTGCTAGCCGCAATAGCAGCGCTGAGGGCCTCGTTGGAAAATAAAATAGATTAGGTCAAAACTCCTGTGCAACTCCTGTGCAAGGATGTCCGCAATCTAGCAGAAAGGGTGACAACGGCAGAGTCTAATTTGAAGGAAACCCAGGAGACCACAAGTGAATTGGTGACCAGAGTGAAAGAGCTGGAGAGGAGAAACGCTGTACTGGAACTGAGGTTGGAAGACGCGGAGGGGAGGGCCCGACAAAATAACGTACACCTGCTGGGAATACCGGAAGGAATGGAAGGCCAGAATCCTACCAGATTCGTTGAGAACATACTACAACAGGAATTAGGAGCGGGCACCCTGTTGCAGGGATTTGTGGTGGAGGGGGCCCACAGGTCCCTGCAGAAACGGCCTCCTCCGGGGACGCACCCTCGCCCAATGATGGCAGAAATTCTGAACTTCCAAGATAGGGAAGTAATCTTGAAGTTTTCCAGGGAGGGTGGAGAGATTCAACGGGACAACTAAAAAATTACTATTTACTTGCACTACACGCCCACTGTACAGGGGCGAGAAACTCATTTGTGCCGATCAAAGCCAGATTTCGACGCCTCAATATTAAATACATGCTGATGTACCCAGCACGGCTTAAGGTTATTCACAAGGGCAGAGCGCAGTTCCTGGAAACACCTGCCGCAGCCAACATGTGGTTGGAGCACAATAACTTAGGGGGTGGGGGGACCCTATCACATGAGAAACGACTTGGCGGGGGCTAGGGAGGCGCATGACCTGCCCTGGAGGGTAGCCATGTGCCTGACAGGTAACGTTGCAGGAGTCTTGAGGATGTGCACAAAGGTATGAATGAAACTAAACTGCTTGTTGACCAATTAAGAAGGGGGAAATATCCGACTGCCTGCCTTAGGTTCAAAGACCTATCCCTCACTAAGGTGGGTGCTGGCCAGTTGCCAGCATCTTAAATCGCACCCAATGGCCTGGACAGGCTCTAGAGGGCCGGTTGCGCCTGAGCGCTGTCTCCATAATGCAGTTGCTGGGCTAATGTTTATAGTTGTGTATGTTCATTTGTTGTTTATAAGTTCCTCTTGCGGATGGTTCCATACGAGTCGGGTGGAGGGGTCTAGGGTGCTATGACTGGGGTGTGCAGTGAACCTGGCGGTCTGGAGCACGACATGGCGCCAGGCTGGGTGATGGTAAGGGGGGATGGCAGCACGCGAATCAAGCAAACACATGGTGTGTCTGCTATTAAGGTACTGACGTGGAACGTGAGGGTCCTGGGCACGTACTTACGTGGGAACCGAGTAAAATCCTTCTTAAACAGGAAAAAGGTTCCTATCGCATTATTGCAGGAGACTCACCTATCGACTGAAGATCTTGCAAAGGTTAAGGAGAGATGGGGTGGGCAGGGATATGGGATGGCATACTCCAAGTACTTTAGAGGAGTGTCCACATGGTTCCATCCTAGTGTGCCGTTCTGTGAACGTTTAACGAAGACAAACCAACGTCCGCGCAGCGAAACATTTTGCCGATTTTGCAAGAAGATCGAAATTACAGAATCTTTGTTCCATGTAATGATGGAATGCAAGGCTCTGTCTGAGAAGTGTGATCTATTCTAGGAATTATTCCTTAGAACAGCAACACACCTAGAGCCAAATGAATAATGGGCCCAAATTCTGTTAGGCAACAACAACAAATTGGTATATACGATTGCTCAATTCTGGAATAATATCACAGAAAAAGATGGAAAAGAATGAATGAGGCATGAAACTGTTTTTTTTTTTCTCTTTCCCTTTTTTGTTGTTGATTGTCTTTTTTTTCAATCTCTTTTTTAGACGCTGAAAAGTACCAGAATGTATATAAATGAAAAGTTTAGCTACAAACTGTATCATTTTAATAAAAATAAAATAAAAAACAAAGTGTGCCGTTCCAAATGACAGAGGTGGAGGACGACAAAGATGGGAGGTACTTATTACTGTGGGGCTACATAGATCAGGTGGAAGTGTGCTTGGTCAACTCCCATTTTCCTAACCATGGTATCCCATCACATGTCAACATGCTTAGCGCTAAAATTGCACAACATAGGGAATGCTTTGTCATATGGGGAGGGGATTTTAAATGTGTACGGGAACCACTTCTGGACCGGTCAATCCCACCTAGAGGCAATGAGGGGCCAGCATCCTTGGCACTAAACACAGCACTAACCAATCTAGATCTAGTGTACCTATGGAGAGCTTCTCATCTGGAAGTTAGGTGCTACTCTTACTATTCCTCGCCTCACGGCCTTTACACCAGAATAGATACATTTTTTGTGGATAGGACCCAAATGGTGGAAATGGGTGCAGTCCAGTACCTGGGCAGATTGATCTCTGATGGCTGGTGCAGGAGGTATCCGGAAGACTCTGGGGGCGGATCTGGAGAGGTTGGAGGAGGAAATCCGGCAGCTGGAGGAACGGGTGACCGAACAGCAGTCTGGTGAGATACTTTTGGCGGAAACTAGGGAACAGTGTCGAGTGGCGTGGGATAGGCTATCAACATTTGACCACAAGGTTAAGAGCATCAGGGCTCACCGGGAAGGGGACAAACCCAGTAGACTCCTCTCGTGGCTATGCAAGAGGGAACACCCGAAGCACCTAATGACGGAACTGAGGGACGGGGGAGGCAAACTATTTAGAACACAGAAGGGTATCAATGATGCATTTGCTGATGTTTACTCAGAGCTATACAGCCACAAGAGTTTGGTCCCGCAGGAGGAGATAATAGGCACGCTAGAAGAGATAGGGCTTCCTAGGTTGGGAACAGCTTAGAGGGAGGTGCTACATGTGGATATTACAGTGGACGAAGTGAAGGAGGCAATCAGCTTGCTGGCCACTAGTAAGACCCCAGGCAGCAATAGTTTGCCCTCAGAGTTTTATTTGTATTTGTATTTATTTGTATTTATTTAGATTTATATAGCTCTTTAATCCAAAGCGCTTTACATGAGGAACAAGCAAAATACAACAAGCAATACATGACATTGAATCAAACCAGAAAACAGTACAAGGAACAATTTACATTATTGATGAGGTTAAGCGCAATTGGAGGGGACCCAAAGTGAGAGAGGGGGGTAGGAGGTGAAGGAGGAGGAGGTTTCAGTGGTGAGAGAGGAAGCAGAAAAATGCTAGGGGGGTGAATGGAAGAGATAGGATTTTAGAGAAGTGCGAAATGAGAGGTAGGAGGTAATAGAGCGGACGGGGAGGGGTAAGCAGTTCCAATGGAAAGGAGCGAGAAGTTGGAAGTAGTGGAAGCAGGAAGGGGCACAGGGTGGAGGAGGAGAGAGAAGGAAGAGATCAGCAGAACGGAAAGAACGAGAAGGGGTGTAGAAGGTGAGAAGGAAGGGTTGCTCCGGTCTTGCACATAGTATACACTGAGGCTTACGCAAAGGGCAAGCTCCTGAAAAGTATGAGGGAGACACTGGTGGTCCCGATCCCCAAGCCAGGGAAGCCCATTGACAGCTGTGATTCCTACCGACCGTCCGCTATGCTCAACTATGATATGAACATTTTAACGACAATACTAGCGGGCGGCTTCGTAGAGTGATTGGGGGACTGGTACATGGAGACCAGAATGGTTTTATCCTGGGCCACAGCACTGCTTTAAATTTGCAACGCCTACAACACATTGTGGCGCAGACTACTGACTGGCAAGAGCATTATGTGGTGGCGTTCTTAAATGCAATTAAAGAATTTGATTTGCTGTACTTGGAATGGTTATTCGAAACACTGAGGGTATTTTGATTCAGTGAGCAATACATTAGGTGGGTAAGGTTACTCTACATGTTACCAGTGGACTGGGTAAAGACGGGTAGGCAGGTGTCTGAGGCTTGGGACATACAGAGCGGCACTAGGCAGGGGTGCCCGCTGTCGCCCTTGCTATACGTTCTGGTGCTTGAACCAATAGCAATCTATCTCCGGACGGAGTCCCTGGAGGCGGGCATATGGGTGGGAGGTGTTTGTCACTTAATTTCGCTGTACGCGGACAATGTTCTGCTTTATCTCCTAAACCTGCAACACAACCTACCGTTTGTACTGGAGGTGCTTGATAATTTTGCTAGGGTGTCAGGAATATGCTTTACTAGGGAGAAGTCCTCTCTGTTCCCAGTGGCGGGTCTGCAGGGATTAGCACACAACGATTTGCCAGATATAGGACTCGCTTGGCACTTGGAATCTTTTAGATACCTAGGGGTGCAGATTATGCACACACCGGAAAACATGCATGACCGTAACACTGGGAGCATGGTACAGGGGCTGAGAAGGGCTATGGTGTTCTGGTCAAGATTACCGCTGTCACTGTTGGGCGGGATTGCCGTCACGAAAATGATAATTTTGCTGAGGTTTCAGTATTTTTTCCAGAATGTACACCATTACGTTAGGCCTCCTTTCTTTCACTTGTTGGAAGCAATGCTCAGAGACCTTCTTTGGGGCACGCTGAGACACAAGCTTACGCTATGGACACTGTGTCTGCCCCATAGGGCGGGCGGGTTGAAGTTACCGGATCTGGAAAGATGCTATCTAGCAGCACAGCTTAGTTTTATGACCAAATGGCTCTCTGACGAATCCACCTCAGAAACCCTGCTGCTGCAGCAACTGGTGGCCCAGGACGTTTAAAGGAGATTCTATGGTTACCACTGGGCTGTTTACGCAGTGTTCCTGCACTAGTAACCCTGGGCCGTAGAGTGTGGCACAGAACACAGACGCTCCTCAAATTAGACAACTCATACTCCCCATAGCAGTAGATGTCTGCAAGAATATGAAGCACCTTACAGTTGCAAGGCTCTGGGAGGGCTGGGGGCTCTCGACTTGGGGAGACATGTACGCATAGGGCATACTCAAGGAACTTCAGTCCCTAACTGAAATGGCGGGGTTACCCAGAGGTCAGTTCTTGTGGTACTTAAGAGTGCGGGCAGTGGAAAAACGGAAATGGTTAAAATGGCCAGAGGCAACGCCACTCTGGACTCTGATGTATACTTTAGAGGACGGCTGGAAACCAGTGCCTAGACTGTATAGCATCTGGTTGACAAGCCAAACCCTAAAATCAAGGCATAAATTTGTTTTCAAACATTGATTAGCAGAGTTTGCTAATTAAAATGATCTTGATTAGCAAATAAACCCATTTGATTAGCAATGGTATACTAATATTTTGAATGTCACCAGAAGTTGTTAATACCCAAGATATAAAACAAGCAACAATACAGCATTTCTGTGTACTGCTGAAGTAAGACATTAGTGAAAAAGAGTCAGGCCTTGCAAATTCCTTAAAATGCTGCTAGACCTGCAGATCTAGTAACTTAGTTTACTTACTCAGCGTAAGGGAAGTGAACTCGACGCTTGGCAACACATGACAAAAAATGTAAATGCGCTTTCTGTAAAATGGTGACCAAAAACCCACTTTATGTTTGGCACGTTGCTGCCACCCAGAGGCCAGCCATGCACAGTGAAACTTATTTGACATTTACTGCAAACAAAGTAAATATTACCGAACGGTTTCAAACGTCCCCTGCAAATGGTACTCGCCCTACATAAAATCTACTAGACTATGCAAGGGGGTGAGTAGACTTGCATGTCCTGGCTGAGTGTCTGTAAAAGGTTAGCTCCATGAATGGACACACAGATAGAATAAAAAGGCTCTGAAAACAGTTTGGCCATCCTTTGTGTTTGTTCTGTTTTACAAGACTATCATAATCATAGGGCAAAGTGAGCTCTGGTGGCTAAATACGTTGGATGGTATTGCAGCAGATCTGTAGATGTACAAACTGGATGGAACTATTGATCATTACTTTGCGTACATATTTAGTTAGCTTTGTCTATTCATTATGTAAGAGAAAGGAAAGTAAGAGACTAAGCAGAGTGGATGGAGTAGCAGGCAGAGAACTGAACAAACTAGGAGGAAAGTTGTCGTTTGTGGCCATCTCACTTTCTCAGGATAGCTGGTATAAAGCAACAGGGTGATACGATGGAATGTGCAGGAGTATGGGTCCAGCTCATGGGATGAGCACTAGTTGCAGATATATGCAACCAGTAGGTCACATAACTAGGTTTGCCATCAATAGTATTCAGCTGTTTAATCATCTACAATTTCAAAAGTGTTCACTCGGCTATATGATGCATCTTCCCCGATAAAATGAAATCTAGTTGACACTCAGATTTAGATATAGCAACCTAAACTTTACTGTAAAGCATGGAGACACTACAGTGTTTACAGTAGCAATACTGCAATTATGAATTATTTAAGGCATGGAATTGCATGACTATAAAGTTAACACATACTGGTCTTTGCCAGACAGGATATAGTTGGCTAAATAAAGTGTCATACTGATTACTTCTGGCTTGCAATTATTTGAAGAAAAGTAATACTTGACTAGCACTCCCCCACAGGCCTTTGGCACTTAAGAGTGGAGGAGATGATGACTGCAGTGAACAGAGGATAAAAGGGTGGAGAGAGGTCTGAGGGTAAGAGTGAAATGCAGGGTGATCCATTGAACAGGGCAACTTAAATAGCTATTTTTGCTACACAAGTGTCCATTTAATTAGCAAATCTGCAGAATTGCACAGCAAATTGCTATACGACACTGCTTAATTTATGCCTTGTAAAAGCATTGAACTGAAGGCCAGGTGGGAGCGAGACCTAGGGGTGGAATTTGGGGAAAGAGAATGGGATAATATGTTGGGTTACCCTAGGGAGGTGTCCAGAAACTCTTGCTTCAGCCTAATCCAACTAAATATGCTGTACCGCACCTACATGATGCCAAGCAGGGTGGCCAAGTTCAACAATAAGGCACAATCGGCATGTCCGTGGTGCTCTGGTGTGAGTGCAGACTTGAATGTATATGTTCTGGAGCTGTATGAAGGTGCAAAGTTTTTGAGCACATATTTAGCAAGATTGCAGGAGTGCTGGACTTACCAGGTACGATTGGACCCCAGGTCAGTGCTGGCTGGGCGCATACTCAAGAAATAGCAAATGCAAGCACGCAGTCAAATTCATGGACATGACCTGTATCCTAGCCAAGAGGTGCATCACCATGGCTTGGAAGTCTCCTGGTGGCCCACAATACACGCGCTGGCACAAAGACTTTAGGTTCTGGACTGAAACTGAGACTGTAGTCTGGGGCAGTGCGCTATGGGGGCGAAAGGCACTAGCCAGTGCCGCATATGAGTCTTGGAAAGCATTGGTCTGGGACATGTTTCACTCCTCAGATGATAAACCCCCCCTGACGACGGGGAATAGTGCTTAACTCAACAGGTTAAACTGATGCCCCTAAGCTGTCGACCGGAGGCGGGTCGCTGCTACCTTAGACACATTGGTTGCTAGGGCGGGTGGTGCTTGGCACTAAGAGGAGTTCATCATGAACCCACTCGAAGTTTGTAATAATGATGTGAGTGCTCAAACCTAATGCAGGAGGAATCTTGTTGTTTTGTTAGTTTTTGTTTTATGTTGGTTGTGATTGACACATTGGTACTATTGCACTAAGCGACTACAAAACAAAGTATACACTGCACTGAAATATTGATAATGTTAAATGGAAACTTTGTAATGTTGCTGAATAAATGCCAATGAAAAGATGTTAAAATAAATAGAGGCCTTACGCGGCCGACGGCATGGATTGCAGCAAATAAAAGCAGAGATGGAGAGAGGAAGAGGAAAAAGGGAGCTTGAGATAGATTACATTCCCAAGGATGATCCATGCTGAGCAGCAACATATTCACTGGGGACCAATAGGATACCTACCCTCACTCATCATGGGACAAAAACATTTCAGTTGCAGCATTTCGTTACTCAACAGAATGGACCCCCGTGCAGGTGCCATGTGGCCACTTAATCAAGTAGCCGTGGAAGCGCCTACAAAACAGATATTTTAAACATCCAAAATGGAGTGGAAACAACAGATAATAGGATGGAAGCGCTGGAGAGTAACCAAATGTCTGCCGATAATACGGAAATATGCCTAGACACCCAGATTAAGGAACTGGAGCAGAGAGAAAAAGATTGAACCCTCAAGGTTGAGAACATGGAGGACTGAGAAAGATAGAACAATATCATGATCTGGGAAAACCACTGAAAGAAGGCGAAGCTGGGAAGGATCTGGAACCGAAGATGAAGGATGTTCTGAACCTCCTCCCTGAGTGGACGGACAATAGAGAATTTCTTTTTAATAGTCTTCGTAGTGGAAGATGTCCCAGGGAAGGACCTAGATCTGTCCTTGCAAAATGTCATTACCTCAGGGAAAAGATAGACATATTAACAAATGCGAGGCAGAAAGATCAGATGGTATATGAAGACTCATTACAAAGACTGTAAACCGCTAATATCCGGTCTAAACGAGAGAAACATTTGCTACAATGGTGCCATCCTCTTCTCCCTCACTTTTGAACACAGGGCGACCACCTACAAACTTACGGACCTGGAAGACCTTCCTCAACTAATCTCTAAGCTAAAAAACAAAAACTGAATCCTCCACATCCACGCAAGAAAGGGAAAAGCAACAGATGTTTTTGAAGGTCTTCAGAGGGAAGGGAGGTAGAGTTGGGAACATGCACATTCTGTAAATTAGCGGACCGTCCATCGAGAATTCAAGCTGAAAGTAGCCCCCATTCATGCTGAAGAAATTGAAGGGGCTTGAATTGCTTTGGGGGCCCAACTTGAATCAATAAGACTGAATGTTTGACTTGTTCTGGGGATGAGTGTAAACATACTACCTGAATTACCCTCTAAAGGTCATTGTTAACAAAGGGAATGAGAAGGCATAGTCTTTCGATATTATTTGTCCAACAAGAAACTCACTATAAGAGGGGGGCACCGGGGAGTCCAAGATACAAGATCGGTACATTGGGCAGGGCCTCTGGTCATCAGCCCAAACCAAGAAGCAGGGATCATCCTGAGCTCGGGCATCTTGATGGAGAATTTACAGACCAAATGAGATCTAAAAGGAATGCTTCTAATAATAAAGGGTAGGCTCCTGGGCACCTTGGCAACTATATATGCCCCAAATGTTAAGCCCTCGCAGTTCATTCAGAGAACATCTAGGCAAATATATTAAATGGGCAGAGGGTATGAAAATTTTGAGCGAGGACTTCAACATGACTAGAAACTTGACTCGATGTCTGAAGTCAAACAACAGGGCAGGCACAGAGAGGGGGGGGGGGGCATCAGAGGAGGGCCTGCATACATACTTTGGTGGGACACCTGGAAAGAGGCTCACCCCATGGCAGGGCATCTACATTTTCTCCAACTCGCATATATCCTCCACAATGATGGATTACCTGCTTCTTGAAAAAGGTATATAATACCTCCTACAGAATGAGTCCACACACACACACACACACAATCAGCTGGCCAGACCGTGATATCGTCCAGATCGCTTTAACTTGGCAAGAGGAGGCTGTTAGAGGAGCAGATGGACTGCCAATGATACCCTGTTAAGTGATCAAATCTACTCTGAACTCTTTATAGGAAAAAAACAGTATTTCAAAACAAATGATACAGAAGAGGTATGCCTGAACACTACTTGGGAAGAAGCCAATGCCATGGTGCGAAGGCTCCTCATAGCAGAAAGAGCAAAGACAAATAATAGAAGATATTTCCTGGAAACCAAATTATCTAAAGAAATAAACAACATGAAAGAACGTCACCCAACTAAGGAGGGGGATGTAGAGGACGGTACGACGTCCTTTCATCGCAGGATGTTTATTCACAGGTTTTTTACCGCAAATTTTTTAGGGGGGGTTAGACAATTATATATATGGGGTATGGGTGTTTGTGACTACATAAACAATTAAATGTAATGGGGGTCTTGGAAGGGGACCGCCCCCAAAAAAATTCAAAAAGATTTCGATGGGTATTTTCGTTAAAAGAAATCGCAGTAAAAAAAAACCCGGAAAAACATCCCGCGACGAAATGACATGGATCAATTATATCAACTCTAAACAACAAGAATTTGAGAGATTAGGTCAGGTCAAGGTTTGAGGGTGGAACAGACTTATTATGAGAAAGGGCATAGAGCAGGGACAATCTAGCAAATAGAATTTCTAGAATGCAGCCCCTAGATAGAAGGATAAAAATAATCAGGGACGGTACAGGTCAAGTATTTAATAGTGGCTCACTGTTTCGCTGAATATTACCAGAAACGTTATGGGAAGGAGGAGGGGGGAGAGGAATCAATTCTTGGGGGGAAGCACCTGCAGACGGCAGATCTCCCAAAGCTGACCTTGGAAGAATAAATAGGCTTAGATAGTCCATTAAACAGGAGGAAATCATGATTGCCATTAAAAACTTAAAAATGGTAAAACTCCAGGGGAGAAGGGATTTCATGTGTTTTTTTAATAAAACATGCTCAACAACCCTGGCCCAATTCCTAGCCAGGTTTTACAATTATTTCCTGTACTTTCAAGGGGATCCCTGTGTCCTGTCTTAGAACCCTAAATTGTAGTCATACTGAAGAGGGGAAAGACCCAACGTATTGGCTCCTTTAGGCTATCATTGCACAACTTCGATGTAAAAAAGTTCACAAGAGTCCAGGCTACCCGCCTGGAGACATGTCTACCAATACGGATAAACTAGGAACAGGTTGGCTTTGTAGTGGGCTGCCAGTAAGCAGAACACCTAAGCAAGACCCTAAATCCGATGGCCTTACCGAAGTAACAGCTAGCTAACTCACTGCTGCTAACTCGCCGATAAGACGCTTAACAGGGTTGACTGGACTTTTCTCAAAAAAGTACTTTCAACATTTGGCTTTGAGAAGGGTTGGTTAAACTGGTTGGGCAAGTTGAACTTGTAGATAAAATAATGGTAAATGGAACCCAGTCAGCCTATACCCTTACAAAGAGGAATTCGACAGAGCTACCCTCTTTCTCCACTTTTGTAAGCGCTGGTGATGTAACACCTGATGGCGACACTCAGGGGAACAAAAGTATAAAAGGAATTCAGGTCAAGTCAACCCAGAGGATTGGGAGGCAACCTAGCTATGGATCTCACTTCTTAGAGAAGGTTCTGATTAGCCGGAGTAGCAGAAAATGGTTGATCTCAAACTCTGCCAGGCAATTATAACGTCAGAACCTCTCAAAGGTAGGACACATAGGGGTAGAGACCTGGGTAGAGATATGGGCAAGAAAGTATGGTAAAAAATATGTTTGCATCGGTTAAACATGTTTCCATAGAACCCAAATAAAAACTCCACGCCTTTAAACTGTTACACTGTTTGCAGTTCCTCCTGAAACACTGGCCAGGTTTCCGTAGTGCCCCAATGCAAATACCACGGCTTCAAACTGTTACACAGATTGCAGTTCCCGCTGAAGGACGGGCCAAGAAGTACCCAGAAACTAACCCATACTACTGGAAAAGTTGTGGCACAAGTTTATCTTGGATACACAATCTAGATGCCATGTATAGAAGTCAGGAACTGTTTTAGGTTCTTTTTGGCTTGCAGGAAGACAGAGCCAACTAATCCTGTTGTTCAATATAGAACATAACTTGTTGGACGCCAGGGCTAACCTGGCGGGGGCATGGAAAAGAGGAAAAGTTCCCATGAAACAAGAATGGATTAACAAAGCAAAAAAACCTTACTGATATGGAATCACTGAAAAATATGATAAATTAAACAGGCCTCAACATTCATGGCTTCTGTTCATACCAAAATATATGCCAGACTGGGTTTGAGAGTTTGGTGGTAAGGTTGAGTAGGTCTTGGGGAGTAGATATCAGGGAAAATACAAGTGATGAAAGGACATCTGTATCAGAAAGGAAATTAAGATTGGCCTTGGGAGGCGAAATGGGGAGGGATTTTATGTTCATGACAAGGTATATATAGCTATTATTTTGAGAAATTCAGCATTATGTTTTATATGTATAAGGTGACAAGCTATGTTTGTGATATTTCTCATGGTAGGTTTACATAATGTATAAAATGTTTTGAGTATTTAATAAAAACATGTTTGGAGAAGAAAGAATACCCAATGACAAGAAGCTAGCGCAGCTTGGCGTTCATCTCTGGGATGACGATGATTTCAGGCATTTCAGGTACAGCAAGTCAAGTGGCTCATGCGTTGCAATGCACATAACTGAACGCTTGTCACACAAATGTGGCCTTTAAATGCGATAGGGTGGGAGGTAGAGGGGTACAACAAATTGTGTTAAAGTCCGAAGTTGAATTGTTTCAGAGAGTACTCTCTTAAGTATAGCCATCAATGCGTGGCACCTTGATCAGAGCCTGTTGACATTTTAAATCCCGGTTGGGCAGAAATCGCCCATGTTAAAAGTCGCAAACACCTTACAAGAGGCCACAGGTGGTATATAGCACCCTGCAGGAGGGTTAAAATCTCCATATTAGTAGGGCACCCTCATTGCCCAACAACCCAAACCAAAATCCAAATGAAATGCTGTCAAAAAGGAATCTATTTTTATATATTTATTTATTGAGCATTTGCATGGTGCCTATACAGCAGAAAGTGTTTCCAGGCGTCACAAGACAAAAGAGAGGGAAGCGGGGGGAGGGAGGGACATCAGAGAAACAACAATAATGGTTCTACTAGGCCTTGTGAGATTCAGATCGTGCAAGTTCAGTATCACAGTGCAGGGGGGCTGGTCAGGAAAAGGGATGGGATAGGGGGAGAAAGAAGGGGAGAAGTGCTGGAAGGAGGGGGCTCAGGGGGCTGGGCAAGGGGTGCCCGGAAGGTTTAGTGCCAGGGGAAGCCAGGGGTAGAGTGATAATGTGAGTGGGTAGGGACCAGCCTCGGAAGGCTAATCCGGGAAGGGAGCCAGAGGGCAAGTGCTGGTAGAAGGGGTGAGAAGGGGAGACTGGACAAAGGATGGCCTGACCCCGGCGAGACTCTTAAGGGACACAGGCATCCAGTCGTAGCGGCACGAAGGGACTAGCAGGGGAGGGAGAGAGAAAAGGAGTCGGAGAAAAGGAATGTTTTGATGCTCTTCCTGAATTTAAGGAGATCCGGCTCAAGACGGAGAGGGGCAGGGAGGCAGTTCCCGAGGAAGGCTCCTGCCAAAGAGAGAGGTCTAACCCCCAATCTCTGCTTGGAGAACCATCTGCTCTGCAGAGAGCTAGAGCTAGAAGCCCGAAGGATTCTAGCAGTGAGGTATTTGGGGGGAGAGAGTTGAATGACAGTCCTATTCTGGATTAGTTGAAGAGGGAGGAGCGAGGGGAGAGGCAGATTAAGGAAGAGGCTATTGCAATTATTAAGCCTTGAGAGAACCAGAGCTCTGGAGACATTGAGTTTCTCAGGGAAGGCGAGGAACGGGAGAATGCCTCTGAGGAGGTGAAGCTGATAGTGGGCCTACTGGGCAAGGTCAGACATATGAGGTGCGAAGGAGAGAGAGGAGTCGAAGATGACACCGATGTTTTCAGCCTCACAAGGGGAGGGGGCCCAGGAAGGGCAGCCAGAGTGTAGACAGGAAGGACGGAGCAGGGATCCCAATGGGAAGGATTTCAATCTTACTGCAATTAAGGCAGAGATCATTAGCAGCACACCATGCCTGAATAGCATTCAGACAGTCGAGAATGAGAGAGGAGGGAGGAGGAGGAGGAGGGACGCGTAAAGGAAAGCTGTGTGTCATCAGCATAACACTGGAAATGAGGAGAGAAGGTCGAGATCAGGTGGGCAAGGTAAATGTTGAAAAGCCACGGCAAGAGGATAGAGCCCTGAGGGACGACGCAGGTCGAGAGTCAGGTAGAAGAGAGAAAGGGGCCCAGTTGAACTTGTGAGGGCCGATTCGAGAGGAAAGAAGTTAACCAATCCAGTGCCCGGTCCGTGATGTTTAGTAAGCATACTGAAGTGGCTCTTAGGGAACAATCCTTGGTGGATTGTTTTGAGCTGGCAGTGACTGGCACTCTGGAATGGCAATATTAGCCTTTTAAACTAACAAGTGTTTTAGAGGATTGTTTGGACATGATTTACCTGATCATCATGAGGTGTTTATATTTCAAAATGTGATTGTGTATATTGCCACTTGCAATAATAGAGAATAACTGGAAGCCAGCCGAGTCAGCAGACTGTGTTTTTTGCAAAGGTGTTAGAGAGACCTTGCAACATGTTTTATTCTTCTGCCCTGCTTATTTAAGGCTACGTGGCAGAAATGTATTGTTGTGTCTGTGAGCATCACAAATAAGATCTATGAAGGAGACTGAGTTTTTACGTAAAACTACGACAAACAAGGCTGTTGTGTTTGCAGTGGTATATTTTTATGATGAAGCATTGAGAGTGTTGTTTTTACTGTTGGACAGAAGGTAAATCATTAGTTAAAGCAGTCTTATTGCGTGAAGCTGCAATGTGAATTTTATTCATTGTACTGTGTCCAGATTTGATGTACTTGATGTTGTAGACACGACATATATTGATTACTTTATTGGTTTTATGTTGTTTTCTTAATGACTAATATGCTGAAAAAAAGCAACATTGGTGATGATTTTATTTAAGATAGGTGGCTGAAAAGCAGTGTGCCTTTCACGGGAGAGACATCATATGAGCAATCGTAAGTGTAATGTGCCAAGCAAGTGGTAAGGGAGTTGCTGTGAATGAAATCCCCGCCCCCCCCCCCAGATGCAAAATTCAAGAAGAAAAATTGAAATAGGCGACTCAAATCAGCAGTGCGGATTCCAATAAAGATGTTTATTTTTAAATTCTGCAGTAACTAAGAAATATGAATGTTTGCAGAGAGGTAATTACAAAACAGAGCTGATTTGACAGTCCAAAACCAGTGCACTTTGATCCCTTGATGGATTATCTGAATCTGTCCTCCAGCTGCCAAATGGGCACACAGAACATCTTGGCTTCAAAGTCACATGGTGAGTTGCTGCTCCAAGCATACACAGGATCCTACTCTATACCACACTGTATTTAACAGAATTAGAATGTAAAGTAACATAATATGCTAAGCAAGTAGCAACAGAAATGCGGTGTCTCAAATCCCATGCAAAATTCAGTGTACATTTCAATAATAAAAAGAAAAAACGCTGTTTGAATCCTTTTTCAATTAAAAGGTGCAACTGGTTGCAGTGAGGGAACTAAAATGCAGTGTTGGAAGCCAATGGGTTTCCGAACCTGTGCACTTTAATCCGTGGATACTGCCAAAACATCTCCAGCATTGTTGTTGCACAAGCTGCAGCATATCCCCTCTGTCACCAAGCAATAAGGCAAATTGTTGCTCGAAGTATTCATATGATTTGACACCATAGTGTGCATGCTTTAGTACTATTGTACTTGTAAACCGGTGGACAAAAGCAGCAAAATAAAACAAAAATGCCAATTCAAAAGGCAAGCAAGGGAATCGCAACCAGCTTGCACACAGCTCCCATGGCTGCTCTCTTTTCTGGAGGCAAGCATCCAAACCACTTCAAAACCAACCCTGTGCCCCTGAAGCCTGTAGAAATGTAGCTAAGTGCCAACAAATGTTAAAATTCCATGCACTTGGCGTGTTGAACACTTTGCACGTGGACAGTGGAGTTTATTTCTAGTGCCAAACAATGGAGAAAGTGGACAGGTGCAGTTAGGTTCTCTTGAGGATTATCAGTCACAGGAGAAAAGAAAATGAACCACATGCCATCACAAAGGGTATTTTATCGGGACAAAATGTGCATTTTGTGTTAGATGAGTATTTCAAATGTTGAGGAAAAAGAGGTCTGTAGATAGTGCCGCCAGCACCGCTAGCATATGAAAAATATCCAGAGGTTCAAAAAATCTGTACAGGAATTAGTGTTGATTATAAAGAATCATCTTTACAGAAGTAATTGAATAAGCCACAACACACTCAACAGATGGGACAGAATGGGACTGGAGGACAACCAGTACATTTGTATGGTAAACATATTTGAATTAAGACAAACACAGGGAAGATCAAAATTACAATTGGTTCTCTATTGGAAATAAAAGATCAATTACAGTAATGTTGAGCTCATTATACATTTAAAAATGTAACTCAATGTATAATCCATTTTAAGTTATAGAAGTTATAGGGAAGAAAGAAAAGAAAGTGGAAGCAGCAAATCAGGAAATGAGAGATGTGAACTGATGAGGGCAGGGAAGAGTACTTAAGGAAATAAAAAGGGGGCTAGTTGAACCTAAGGAATGCATATGGGGCAGTAAAATCCCTGAATCCCCAAATGTATTTATAACATCACCGAGCAATAGTAACTCAAATGATGTAATTGTCTCTCATGTCGTCCACCCCCTTATCGCTGATCAGCAATCAATACTGTTCCCTCATACAAATGCTGCAGTCTTGAATTCTGATGGTCATGGAGGATTGCTGAACTCCCACCAACCCCTCTATCTTTAGTAGCCTTCACCAGAAACACCTGTGCAGCACCAAACCCCTTAAAGATATATTATCTAGCCTCAACAGAATCACCACTTTTGCCTGACACCAGACTGATGCCTTCACATTCCTTTTCATCAATGCTTTTTGGATGTCACTAGTCTCATTTTAGTCATAGTCTCTTTGTACAAATTATAGAAAACCAGGAGTCTTGACCTCTCGAGCACCAGCATTCTGAAATTGGCCACCATCTTCAATAACACCTTCCAGTTGCCAAGGTCCTTTAACACCATCAACATTACTACACCTACAGAGGTGCATCCATGGAATCTCCCTTCTCTGGATGGCAGATGCTAAACACGCTTAAACATCAAGGAACCCACAGCGGAATATCCTGCTTTTCAACTTACAGAATCTATAGGGTGGTTTGAAGTGAGCTCTCAGGAACAGAGCCTGGAGCTCAAAACGCTCTTACCATGGCTGCCAGCCAGAACCTCTGCACGTTCCATTTTGCCATCCAGAAGAAAAATCAGATTCACCAAAGTGCTCGTAAATCCAGACAGTTCAAGGCTCTCCCTCTGTCGGTCCGACCCTACCTTCGACTAACCCTTAGGCAGTTCCCTGTATCTCACACTTCTCTTTTGGTGTTGTGAACTCATTTTTCCATGGCTCCAAGACGGAAATCCACCCCTGCCAAACAGAGTTTCACCTTATCGATTTTCTGATGTATAGAGGGCAGGATTCAGGGACTCCATCTGTGTTCGTGAACCACCGAATCTGGCATAAAAAAATTAAATCACCCTTCTCTCTTCATCCCTTCTTCTTCGTCATGGTTGCCACTCAAGCTCAGCAGTGCTCAACGTTAATGTAATCCACATTCGCAGCCAGCTGAATCAGGGTAACAGAGTTGCCAGGGTTTGTTCAATTTCTTCAGTTGTGGCATCTTTAGCCTCATTCTGCCCAGGGAACAAAGATGTCCAAAGCGCCTGTGGTACCAGCACTGCCCCGTTCATTAAACAGTGTGGCTGTGAACCCAGCAGCTCCCGCTCAGAATGTCTCTAAAATCGACCTGCTAAGGCAAGCGGTGTCTCACGCAGAACCACCCGAGCTGACGAGGGTAGCACTTTTGTGCTCTACCCGTGTGTGTACTCCTACTGACCCAAAGGCCTAACATGTAGCCAATTTTTCTTTCTGGGTTGTGACCGTGACCGAGTACACTTCTCCAACTCTCGCCAATGCCGCCATCGCTACTCGCTAATGACAAGTTAAAAGGGTCTCTATGCCATCCGATTACAGAGAGAGTGACTTTTGAACCTTCGCTGCCCCCAGCCGTGTGTTGGGGAGCTCAGCCGCCCTGGATTATTAGGTGCAGAAAGTATAAGCCGCCATCTTTCCCAGTCATCATGCTCCACTCTAGGGTACCTGCCTTGGCAGGTTGCTACACCGTCAGGCCTGAAGCTTCAGAGCAGTAGTTGCAGAGAGATAACCTAATTAAGAGGCTGCTGAGTCCCTTGCTCATTAGATGAGATAACTATCAGAGATGTTGGTTTGGGTTGACCCCTTTGTAAAGATCCAACAATCTCTGAACTCTGCAGTCTTGAATTGCCTTCATGGTAAGTGTCCAGCGAGGTGCCATATGATGAGAAGGAATGATGAGAAGTCCTTTAAGGAAGAACACAGACGTCACCCCACTAGGGTTCCAAGCTATAAATTTGATGTTACTTCCACCTGTTACATGACCATCATCCGTACACCGGCCCACTGTTTTTGCCGCCGCTCTGCATTAAGGCAAACTTAATACTTTCTCTACGCCCCCATCACCACCCTGTGACTACCACCAGCAATATCTATCATCTCACCCCACTAAGGACTCGCACCTAATATGCTAAGTGGTGCTAAACATCACGCCAGCATAACCTATTACAATACTCGACCTGTTACATTGCTTAGCCTCTGTCTGGCACCATGTGTACTATAAACTAGTCGCTTAGACTCTTGCCTGGCATTTCTTTATCCAAATGTGCACCTGAACCCAGGTGAACCACTGTCATACAGCACCTTCCGACTGCACTGCTTATCCACTGTCAGGTATTAGCCAGCCTTAAACGTGTATTTTTTAAAAACTAGGTGAACCACTGTTTGGCACCATGTGTGTCTTGAACCAGGTGCCTAGCCTCTGACTCCCATTACTCAGCCTTAAATGTATATTTTGAATCTAGGGAAATACTGCCATTGCTGCATCTCTGTTGCTCTGTTTAGTTTGGTACTCCGTAGCCTCAAATGCATAATTCGAATTTAGGTGAACCACTGTTTGGCTCTATGATATGTATTCTGGTCACTGCTGCCTCACAGCGCCACCTTGATTGAGGTACCTGATTTGCATTATGGTCAGTGCTGCCTCACAGCGCCACCTTGATTGATGTACCTGATTAGCATTTTGGTCAGTGCTGCCTCACAGAGCCACCTTGATTGATGTACCTGATATGCATTTTGGTCAGTGCTGCCTCACAGCGCCACCTTGATTGATGTACTTGATATGCATTTTGGCCAGTGCTGCCACACAGCGCCACTTTGATTGATGTACCTGATATGCATTTTGGTCAGTGCTGCCTCACAGCGCCACCTTGATTGATGTACTTGATATGCATTTTGGCCAGTGCTGCCTCACAGCGCAACCTTGATCGGTGTATCTGAATTGCAGTTTGGTCAGTGCTGCCTCACAGCGTTAACTTGATTGATGTACCTATAACTTCATATCTACCTACCCCTGAACATAGTAGTAAAGTCGCATCTAGATGGCCCATACAGCCTATACCAATCTACTCTAGACCACAATAACAAATTCATACTTAGATTACTTTTACTTCTGTCTCGGTAACAGCCTTGACCAACCATTCTTGCCTGCAACAGCAAAACTACACCTAGATAGCCTGGTAGCAGCTATTACTGATCTATACTATACCACAATAGCAAAAATGTATCTAGATTGTTTTTACAGTTGCTTCAGCATTTAGCCAACTTCCGTTTGACCACAATAGCAAAATCGCATCTTGACTGTATGTAATTAGCTATCACCATCCCACCCTTGACTATAATAGCAAAGTTGCATTGAGACCATATCTGATACTGTCTCAGGAACTTGCTACTGCCTACCTAGCCTCATAGTTTATAGAGTGCCCCGGAATTAGCTGACTAGTAGCCCTCTTGGCTCACCTAGAACTGACCATTACCACCAGGATGCACACTCATAGCCTGTGCAAACACCTATCAGGTACCCTTCCCAAGATAGTTTGGTTAACGCTTTACATTGCCTCTGCCTTCATATTAGCATTACAGTCTAACAGTCTGCTTATTAAAACCAGTGACATGATACTCGCCCGTACTGCCCCTCCTAACATTCCCCTCTGCCCTACATCACTAGACACACAAAGGTATAAAACTAGGCAATACCAAGAATATTCATCCACACAGCTACCATGCAGCGCTACCGACAGAAACCTAAGATTGCGTGCCTGCCTCTCCAAATTATATGAGCTACCGGCAATTAAACCTTCTAAAAAAATGCCCACTCCAGAAAGCAACAAAGGAGTCTAACTTGAGTCCCACTAACCACAAAAGAATCACATTGAACCATAATAAACAGAAGCCCAAAGACAGTCCTAGCACTGCCCACATACCAGACAGCCACCAACCTAACCTCAAAGGAGCCCGCATAAATGCTAGGTCTCTAGTTGCCCACGCAACTGAAATCTCTGACATCTTATTAACAGACAACTTAGACTTCTTGGCCATCTCAGAATTTTGGCTACATGATGCAGCAGGCCCTGCCCTATCGCTGGCAGTCCCCAAAAATGATACTATCCTGCGAGCAGACAGACACATCTCTCGAGGTGGAGGAATAGCAATTATAGCCAAGACGAACTTAGATTTGAGAATTGTGACAGCATCAACCATGAAATCCTGTGAATGCCTGTCGGTCAAAGTCGCCACGGCCAACTCACAAACTCTAAACATCTTCCTGATCTATAGGCCACCAGGCCCCATTGGAACCTTCTCGTAAGACATCTCTACAGCCTTGTCTAACAACCTGAAAAATACTACCCAAACAATAGTGTTAGGTGATTTCAATCTAGGTTATAATGATACCAAGGATACCCACTCTACTGTCATTGCTATGAGACTGCAAGAGCTTGGCTTCTCCCAGAAAGTCAACTCACCTACGCACAACAAAGGTCGAATCCTCAACTAGATTGCAGAATATAACTGTAAGGTAAATATCACGGCTATCGTTCCGCAAATCTGGACAGACCACCATCTCCTAGTATTCTCACTAGCCACTAACTTAGCCACGGCCCAGACCTCGATTACCCCTCCCTCAATTACGAGGAATAAAAAACTCATGACAGCTGAAAAACTACTGCCCCATATTATACCTAAACTCAATTCTATACCGGACAATATTGACCCTAAAGCTCTAGTCAAACGTTACAACGAAGTCATGAATTCAGCCCTTGACAATATTGCACCATTGAAACTAAGGAATAGTAAACCCAAAAAACACCTCAACTCTTGGTTTACCCCAAACTTAACCTGCAGCATTCCACAGGGATCCTGTGTGTCACCCACACTCTATGACGTATTCACCAAACCCCTCTTCGACGAAATGGACCATTTGGGTATCGCCTATACTAACTATGCAGACGATACCCAAATCCTCCTTCCGCTTTCAGGAGATTACTCCGTTGACCTGGCTTTGATTAATAGAATTTACAGTATCGTTCAGGCATGGATGGCCACTCACGGTCTATGCCTGAAAGACGACAAAACTGAGCTCATTATTCTAGGCACCCCGACTCTCTTAGCCAAATTTAGCCCAGATTATGCTATTGATGGTAATAACATAAAAGTAGCAAAGGAAGTGAAGACCCTAGGCTTTTATCTAGACGCCACCATGAACTTCACTAAACAAGTTAACTCCCTTGCATCGGCTACTGCATACACATGCAAACTCATCAGAGCCAGCAAACAATTCCTCTCCACCGACAGCTGCCTCACACTGGCTAGAGCCCTCATACTTTCCAAATTGGATTATTGTAACGCACTCTACATCGGAGCGAATAAACAAACCATCCATAAAATACAGGTTCTCCAAAACAACGCCCTGAGAGCAGCTTTGAAGATCAATAGAAATGAGCATATCTCCTCTACAAGAAGAGAATACAAATGGTTATCTACCTCTGACAAAATCAAACTCAAGACTGCCTCCCTTACCCATAAGTGCCTAAATAATAATGCACCACCCTACCTTACAGACAGAATTTGAAAAAAAACATCCTCCAGACCGGCGAGAATAGCTAACTCTAACTGCCTCCAAGTTCCACGATTTAGGCTATCCACTATTGAGGGACATAGCTTCCCAGTCAAGGCCGCGCAACTATGGAACTCCCTACCTCCAGGTATTAGAGCCCCCCAGCCTTATGCCAAATTCAGACAGATTTTGACCAACTGGCTAAAAGAAAATGACAAACTCAGACCAACACCCTCTCGACGCTCTGCTTCCTATCCCTTGCCTATGGATTCACCTACCTTGTACCAGTCCACTTGGACAATTCTCCTAAGGCACTGCATCTACCTTATTCTATTCCTTGTAACCTACATTGTATATATTGATATGCCACTGTCTATTTTGCCCTGTATTTCATGTACCCATGTCATTTCAGTGCATTCTCTTGTAAGTATGTAACTTTACTCTGTATATACTGATGTGTTATTATATATGTCGGCCTGTTGGTCATGTAACCAAGTTGAACAGATCCTTTCTGCTGCGCCCTGTTGCTCCTGGGTCTGGTGCGCATTACAAATAATGAACTAAACTAAACTAAACTAAACTAAACTAAACATACAGCAGCTCCTTGGGAAACTCTGGAGCACACTAGTCTTTATCAGGGATCATAACTTTAGGAACCAGCAGGATCCACAACACTGATATGAAGTCAAGAACTGAGTCTTTAGGAGATCAGCAGGGCGTACAAGAAGTAGTATTGCATTGCACTTTGCGCTGCAATATTATAGGTTAACTTTTCATACTTTCAGACTTGTTCAGCACTTTGGCTCTTAAAGTCCTCACTTACAAGAAAATGCAGCTTCTCTCCGTGCAAGTGTCACTCTCACCATCCAAGCACTTCAGTCCCACCAAGTTGAAAATGGGCAGGTGAAGCGTGACTGAGTAATTATCGGCCCATTAACTGTCATCCTTAAGTTAACATGTTTTGAAAGACAAGCTTTCCAATATACAACAAAAGAAAGTAAGTGACATTGAAGTACGATGTTCATTTTCATTGCAATATTTATGATGTTTTTACTTCATGTATATTGAAGGCTTACTTACAAGTTGCATTAAGTCAAGAAACTTTATTGTTAGGAAGATACCCAGATGGAATAATTAATTCTCCATCTACCTATTGATGTAATTGCTCAATGAAATGACTAATTCTGTATACAAGCTTTAAACAAACGCAGCCTGGATCTACTACAAAAGTATTTTTAAGTGAGGAACGATTTAGGATTTCTAGTAAAATAAATCACACACGCATATAACCACAGGATCAAAACAGAAAATATTGATAGATTAATCAATTTATTTCTGTGCCCATGTTTCCCCCATTCTAGTCACGTGCTGCTTTTATTGTGCAGGGAAAGGGAAGGAACAAGTTACTTACCTGTAACTGTTGTCCTCCAGCATGGATTCACATGCTCATGAATATTCCCCGTCGTCAGGCTGGGAATCCTCGGTAAAGAAAACATCAGTTTCAGTTTCGTTTCTGAACTGTCTTTCTACTAATAACCAATCACTGGTCGCTGGGTCATACTGCCCCCCAGCCAATGACTGCCCTCTACCTAAGCCCCTACTCTGGCAGCCATCTTCAGATTTGGTAGCACGTAAAGTGGCAGTAGGACCAAGAGAAGAGCCGCAGAGGGGTAGGCGGGAGGGTTTGCATGTGAATCCATGCCAGACACATGCTGGAGAACAACAGTTACAGGTAAGTAACTTGTTCCTTCTCCACCATGGGGTCTGGCATGGATTCACATGCTCATGAATAAAGAATACATAGCAGCACACACATGCACAACCATGGGAGGAGGCAAGGCTCAACATTAAGCATTTCAACATCTCAACATTAAGCATCCCTTACCTCCTCACCGGGCTCACCTTCAAGCGAACAAGTTGCGCAGCACTGCTTGGCTGACTCTGGACTCCTCCCTGGAATCCCGGTCAACGCAGTAGAATTTCGTGAAGGTGTGCGTCGACCTCCACGTAGCAGCCCTGCAGATATCCAGCAGGGGCACACCAGACAGGAATGCCGTAGTTGCAGCGATCGCTCTGGTCGAAGGGGCTCTCGGACGGCCAGGCAACGGTTGGTTTGCCAACCAGTGACAATGGGTGATGCAGCCGGAGAGCCACCTGGAAATGGAAGCCTTGGAGAGGGCCTTACCTTGGTCCACAGGGCCAAAGTTCACAAACAGCTGTGATGTCTTCCGAAAACCCTTTGTGCGGTCCACGTAGAACTTCAGCGCTCTAGCCACATTCAGCGAGTGCAAAGTCCTCTCAGCCGGCGACGAAGGCGACGGGAAGAAAACAGATAACACCAAGGGCTTGTTGAGATGGAAGTCCGACGGCACCTTGGGCATGAAGGAGGGGTGCGTCCCTAGCACGACCCTTGTTTCGTGGAATGTCAAGTACGGAGCCTTACAGGAGAGGGCCTGGATCTCTCCCACTCGTCGTGTGGAGGTGATGGCCACTAGAAACGCTGTCTTCCACGATAGGAATCTCAGAGGCGCCGAATGCAGAGGCTCGAACAGGAGACCCATGAGCCTAGTCAGCACCACATTGAGCTCCCACGCCGGGGCCGGAGACTTCACCCGCGGGAGCAAGCGGAAAAGTCCTTTCATGAACTCCTTAACCAGGCGATGCGACCACAGCGACGACCGCCCCGAGTTCTGGTGTAGAGGGAGACAGCCGCCATATGGATTTTGATAGAAGCGTGTGCCAGCCCCGCCTTGGCCAACGACAGCAAGTACGGCAGTATTTGAGGGGCCGTAATCCGTAGAAGGTTTATCTTCTGTGCACGGCACCAGACAGTGAACCTCTTCCATTTATGTCTGCAGCACTTAAGAGTCGAAGAAGCCCTGGCCTTGGCAAGTACCTCCTTGTAGTCCGCTGGGATCTCGTATCCTCCAAACTCTAGCGCTGCAGGAGCCAGGCCTGCAGGTTCAGCGGCCCCGGGTCGTGGTGCAGAATCGTGCCTCCTTCATGGTGAGAAGATCTGCGTCTGCCGGAAGCTTGACTGGAGGGGACGCTGACATGTCCAGAAAGTCCGGGTACCATATCTGCCTCATCCTGCACCGGTACCGTCTAGTTGACAGATGAGTCGCAGAAGCAACGGCAGCGGTGGGAACACGGAGGAACAGGCCGTACCAAGGGAATGAGAACGCATCCCCCATGCTCCCTGGCTGGGGAAACCTGCTGGCGAATCTCTGGCACTTGGTGTTCGTCGCTGTCGCTAACAGATCGATCTGGAGATTGCCCCATCGTCGAAACAGTAGGTTCCCCTGATCCTGCCAAAGCTCCCACTCATGGCAAGAGTGCAGCTCCCTGTTGAGTGAGTTGGCGACAGTGTTCTTCACTCCTGCCAGATGAAACGGAACCAGGAACATCCTCTGGGCGACGGCCCAGTGCCATAGATCCTGCGCCTCCTTGGAGAGAGCTCGGGATGTGGTTCCCCCCTGCTTCCGAATGTAAAACATTGTGGTGGTGTTGTTAGTGAAGACCCGCACCACCTTGCCATTCAGGGATGGAAGGAATGACTTTAGGGCCCAAAACATGGGCCGGAGTTCCAGGACATTGATGTGCAACCGGGCATCCTGCAATGGCACCAAGCAGGACTTTGCATACTTTATCGAGAACCCCAGTTCCGTGAGCAGGCGGACGGTCCTCGCTGTGTGTTCGACGGCGAGTTCCCTTGACTTCGCTCAGATGAGCCAATCGTCCAGATAGGGGTAGACGTGGATCCCCTGCAGGCGCAGCCACGCCGCCTCCGATGCCAGGCACTTGGTGAAGACCCTTGAGGCCGACTTCAAGCCAAAAGGAAGGGCCTTGAATAAATAGTGCTGCCCTTGGACCACGAAGCGCAGAAACTTTTGAATCCCCTTGTGTATGGGGATGTGGAAGTAAGAATCCTCCAAGTCCAGCGACAACAGGAAATCTCCTTCCTCCAGCTGTCCCAGGACGTGCTGACCATCCGGAACTTCTGGGATTTGATGTATTTGTTGAGGCGGCGGAGATCTAATATGGGTCGCCAACCGCCAGTCTTCTTTCGGACGAGGAAGTACTGAGAGTATACTCCAGAGCCTATTGTGCCCTTTTTCAGCATTGCTCGTACCTCTAGAAGCAGTTGCGGGACATGGTTTTCTTTCCTGGCTACAGGTGGAAAACGGGGACACTTCCTTTGGAACTCCAGGGTGGGTCTGTGGGCCAGGGCATCCAGCACCCAACCATCGGTGGAGATGGACTTCCACACGTCGATGAAGTTTGCCAGCCGCCCTCCCACCGGGGTGCTCGTGTTGGGGCCCGATGTCACTGCTGGTTCAGTCCTGCTTTGCAAAAGCCGTACCACCTTGGGCCACTTGGAGACTATGACGATTTCCTCTGGCCTTGCTGCGGCCTCTGTAGGCCTCTTGGGACGAAGAACGGGCCGATTGACGGTACGAAGAAGAGCCGCCACTGAACACTTTGAAGGCACCCTGGGACTTGCCTCCGTAGGACCGAAAGGACGGCCGTCATTACTAGAGTGTGCCCAAGGAAGGGGCCGTCTCGGAGTCTGCCTTGATGGCCTGCAGTGACTCGTCCACCGTCTTGTTGAACAAGTTGTCCCCGTCGAAGGGCATGTCCAATACCCTCGCCTGGACGTCCTGACGGAAGTGGGTTGCCCTGAGCCAACCACGATGGCAAAGGCAAACGCCATTGCCCATCTGGCGGAACCCGGTGTCGGCGATGTCCTTGGCCACGTGATTGCATGGTCCGAAGCCACCTTGCCTTCTTGCAGGATTTCAAGGGCCTCTGCCCTATTGCCGTCTGGAAGGAAGTCCAGGAGAGGGGCGATTTTAAACCAGAGCTCCATGTCGTAGCGGGTCACGATGGCGAGAGCGTTGGCCGCCTTAATGGTCGTCACCGCCGACGAGATGTCCCGTCGTCCCATGGCGTCTAGCTTCTTTCCCTCGCCTGGGAAGTGGACGTCGATGCCGCCGACCCTGAAGATTTCTTCCAGGTCGCCGTCGAGACCACTGAGTATCTGTTACATCATCAGCATTGATGCAGGAGGGAACAGAAGCAAGTATGGGCATTGTGTGCAATTCTTCTTCTCCAACAATGTTCGTTGTGAATAGTTCTTACAGCAGCACCCGTTAAAACACTAGAATCTTTGAAGAGGTCAGCAAAGTGTCTAGGCCAGTTCTCGGCGGCCTGGATTGCTAAACATGTGGCAAGATTATTGTGCCTCTGCACAGTGCTCAAAAGACTCCAGAGCAGACATCAATTGCCTGTGTACCATATGCTCCCCGCTTGTTTGCATGGGGTGATGAACAAATGGGATTTTTCAAAGGTAGCACTGGGAGGCCGCGTTCCAGAGCTCCCAAAATTATGTAGATTGGTACAGCCCCCACGCTCCACTTCCCTAGGCCTCCGATTCCCAATTCATCTGTGATGGGAATAGAGGCGAAAACAAAACACGTAGATCAGATCACTTTCGATTTTGAGAACGTAGGTTGTACCTTATCGCTCCAGGTACTGTGTGATCAATGAACAGTGGAGATGCACTTCCAGATGCAGACTCAGTGTTAGCCTGGGATGCAGCAAGTGATGAACCAGGCTTTATGTCAGCCTGTGATGATGCAGGTTCATCTGCGCAAAGTTGGGGCACATTCAGCCCTTTCTCCTCTTTGCCAATCTTTTCAGACTTTTTCTCCGGCTCAGGCAGTATTTGTAGCAGAGAACTGGCGATGGTGTCTTTCGAATAAAGGGCGGCTGTTTCTTTCTTTTCGTCTGGGTCAGGCAGTTCTTTTAACGGAAATGGAGGGTGGCATGGATCCACGCCTTACGACCATCCACACGGACTGCAGTCTGCGTTGCCAGGAGAATTTGATACGGGCCCCTCCACCTGGGTGCGAGTGAAGACTTCCTCTCAAAGTTTTCATCAGCACCCAGTCTCCCGGCTGCAGACAATGCCCCGGGCCTGTGTATCTGACAGGAAGAGCCTCCTGCACCTGCTGATGAATTAAACAGAGTTTCTGCGTTAATAGGTTACAATGAGTGCTGAGCAAAGGGTATTCTACTTCACTTATGCGCCTAGGCTGTGGTGCGCACCAAACATTCGCAGGTCTCCCCATTACAATCTCATATGGGGAGAGTCCAGTCCTTTCTTGCACAGACGTGCGCATGCACAACAAAGCTGAGGGCAGCGCGTCCGGCCATTTCAACTGACTCCCTGAACAGATCTTACTTATTTTATTTTTTAAGATGCCGTTTTGGCGCTCAACAAGACCGGCACTCATCGGGTGCCTGGCGGAATGGAATCGTTTATCAATCTGAAGGCCTGCACAAATCTATAATATCACGGCAGCAACAAAATGCGGGCCGTTGTCTGACCATATGACCCGTGGCAGGCTGAATCTAGAGAAATATTCCTTTAGCATCACTTTTGCTGTGCTCATTGCTGTGCAGTCCTTAGGCGGGTATGCTTCCACCCATTTACTGAATGCACAGACTACCACCAGGATGTATTTTAGTTTCTCACATCTTTCCATTTCTATGAAATCAAAATGGATGAGTTCAAGGGGCATAGAGGGGGGCCAAAACTGCCTGTTGGAGTAGTTGTTCCTTTTCCAATATTATGTTGCAAACAGGTCATACAATACTGGACTAGCCTTTCAGCTGTTTTTCTAATGTGTGGATTCTGCCATACTGTAGCCAGATGTGTCATGCGATGCCTTGGATATTGGCGTTTATGGCGACGTTGGAGTCGTTACCGCACTTCCTGATTTCCAACACGCTTCAAACTACGTACATGCAGTGGTCTAGTTCTTTCACGTCGGATGTACGTAGTACTATTTAAGTACGCCTCCTCTTGACACTGCGCGTTGCAACCTTTCGGTCAGCTGTGTTTTTCCTCTGCTGCCGTTGTTGCGCTACGCTTTGTTCCGGTTCCTTTTTTCGTGTTTTCTTTCTCTCTCTCTCAGCCCGTTCTCCATTCTGTTCATGCTACTCTTCCTTGCATGGATCTTATACGGGTTTTCTTTCCTAGCGGCCTCGCCGCATTTACTTCCACTTTCTATCCTGCTGCCTATTAGTTTGGATTTTGTGGTTGTCCGTACTCCAACTCAACCGCAACTCAAACGTCTCTGTTTCCTGTGTCCACATTGGGACGAACACTCTGCTTCCAACTGAATCCTGCATCTTCCAATCCTGCTGCCACATTTCCGAGGGTTTTTTTGCCACATTGGGCTTTTTCCCCTAATTCGTCCCTCCCGGGGGCGGGGGGTCCTCAGAGAGGTGCTCTCTAGTAGCCTTCACTGTGGCTTCCTCTCGAGTGAGACTCAAACTTCAAAACAAAAAGGAGAAGGACTACAAATCTCATCGATCCTTGAGCCCAGTGGAAGAGGACATAATTTCCTCAGGTGAGGAGGTGGAGGAGGGAAAGTGGGACGTTCAGCCTCAAGGCGCTGTACACAATTTAGGCAATTTCTTTGGTAAATCAGATGTGCCCATGTGTACAGCGCCTGTCTGAAGAAATCACTAAGGTACCATTATAGACAAAGGCTATAAACAAATAGGCATTTTCAGAATTGACCGCTTGCTGTGCCCTTATTGATTCTATCTACCTGATAATGTCTTGCACTTCCGAGTACATAAGAGTTCTTGAAGTATAACTGAAATGCGAATCAACTTAGCAATAGAAAGTAAAATATATAAGGACAAATAAGTTGGATCTAAAGAACAGAAAGTGATATATTATAATATTGAACATTGATATATCTAAGATGCACATTACATAATGTGATATAGGTCTGGAAATATTAAGAAGTATGTGGCAAAATTACAAAGACGATTCGTGATGAAGCTGGTTTTTAATACACGTTCCTGTATTTTTGTCTAGATACTCTGGCTAATACAAATCATTTCTTGTGAAAAATACGACATCTCACTTCAGTTGTCTTCATTGTGTCCTGATTTGGACCACAAACTGTCCAGGGTACAACAGCCGACATCTATCATCTTGCGGTCGTACATACCTAAGGCTGGAAACAGAGTCATCCCTGTCGACACATTTCTCATAGGGTCTTCCTTGATAAACCAGAGATAAATGCCTATTATTGGAAGTCACCTTGTTTTACTAACACCACTTTAAATTAATAATGGTTTTTAGTGAATTTTGACAATTGCCAACAGACTCATTTGAATGCCTTGAAATACAGTGTTTCATTTATTGTTGTTATATGTTGTTATACACACTGTCTGTATAAGTATTGGACCCGTGGTGGGCCCTGTTGTTTTAGCATATATCAGAAAAATAAAATTGAATATATATATTTTTTCTATATACCAGTCTTCACCCATATCTTGTGATATATGTTCTCACACAAGATTTTGACTCACAGTTGCCTCATGTCAGTTTAAATTTCCAGCCCAGATGTGTGACATCAATAGGTAGCTTGTTGTGGGTCCCCCCCTTTTGTTCTTGCATATTTTCATTTCTTCACTAACAGGTTTTGACGGCGTAAAAAAATCGCTGCACGACATATGGTGCCACCTCTTGTCTCCCTCTTTTTATCTCTTTTTGCCGAAACCCAGGAAAAGAAAACATCTCTGCATACAATTCATCAAGTTCATCTTTAAACTCAAATAGCCTGTCTATGTGCTCTTTTATTTCTGCCTCACTTTCCCTCATACGTGAAAAAGCATTCAAATCCCGCAACCTCTGTGGTGCTTCCATACCAATTAATTGTTTCATTTTATTCATAAGATACTCTCCCATGCTTTCTAACAGTACCTGTTTTTCACCAAGCTTCTTATAGTCATACATTGCACTCAGCGTGGTTCCCTCGTCATTTCCTTCAATATACGTTTCTGCCCATTCTTTAAGTTCTTCTCTCCTCTTCCTGCTAACCGTACTACGGGTTACTCTGGCGCTTCCTCTCTGTGCAGGCCCGCCTCTGCAGAGCTGCCTTTTCCGATAGCTGCAAATTCATGCTCTGTCGGTGGAGTGGGAAATGGGATCACATGCTCAGGGGGAAATGGTGCAGTTGGAACAACAGGAATGGGGGTGGCAACTGAGGTGGAGCAATGGGTACTGGTGCAATTATGTCAATCTTGCTTTGAGGGCGTTCTTGTCTTTTTTCATTCAAAATCTTATTTATTGTTCATCTGATGCATGCAACTCTTGTTGTGGATATATTTTTTGTATGCCTAATTGGATGCTCCTATACCCTCTTCTAATATCCTCATCCCATTTTAGCTCTTCCAGTTCCATTGCTTTCTCTGTGCTTGATTTGTGCCTTCGCGCATGTTTCTCTCTACTTTTTAAATGGAGGTTAGCTTCCTTCCTCCAGTCTCTTATGACGTTAAATGTCGCGGGGCGTGCTTTCTTGCGCAGCAGAACTGATTCCAAATGCTCTATTTGGGGCATCTCAAATGTACTGTCTTTCGGCCACTGCAAATCTTCTACATGTCTGGTCTGCCTATGCCAAAGTTCATTAAACATTATTGCTCCTATTCCATATTTCACATACATCTCAAACGCTGGCGACCCTACGGGTGGCGCAGCCTGGCCAGTTTCCAAAGATTGTCTACCGCAGTGGAAAAATCCCACTAGACAGGAAGACAATTTCCCAGGCATGTTTGATCTTATTCGTACCTTACCCTGGCTGTTTGATCTTGCAAGAGCAACTCTAAACCAATATCAGGGCTCTTAAGAATCAGGGCACGACTCACCTGATCAATCAGCTCATCTCTCAAGACGCAATTCGTCCGTATACAGACGCAACCAAGGATCGTTGTGACTGAGTATCTGGCTCAATCTGCCTCGCTTCGGGCCCCTCGCCTTCTTGCTCTCTGGCCGCTGCACGTTGATCAGGGACCGGTTGTGTACAGATCTGCAAAGGAGTCTCATCACTTTCACAGGGGCGCCCCGAACACCTCTCGATCCCAGCTCGACGGCCTTGTCCTCAATTCGTTTTCACCTTCTTCAATTTCAACGTACACGATGGAGCAAATGGGGGAGGATCCCTATTCGGGCACCATTTTTTGCTAGGCCCTGAAGACCCTCACGCATGGAAACAAGGCACAATCACCATACACAAACTGATACGACAGACATGAGGTTCAATTCCCAAAATCTAGGGTTTATTGCAAAGCAAATATTCTCAGTCGGCCGACTGGATCTCACGTCTCGCAACGTGTGTCACCCAGACCTTGTGAGACACAAGAGAGTGAGCATTCTACAACAATATCATATATACAAAAAAACAATCGTACAATCTGTTTGTGACACATCAAAAACCGCCCATAATGTATCTTCTTGAGCTAGGGTTCGGTAATTGACAATTATGACAAATATGACACATATGACACGTTTCTCTCTTAATCTATATTACTTGGTTTAGCAACAGTTGCAATTTGCAGTGAGCAGACATGGTTCTTTGTTATGGAGAACATAAAGCACTTGTTTAGCGAGCAAACTGTGTTCGTAGGAGAGACACATTCCAAAGCATGCTATCTTCTAGTTTCTATTCGTGAACTAGTGGTCAGCCTGATCTAAGAGGGCCCGAACGGGGGGCCGTTAGGAAAGTATAATTCAGGACTTTAACGGCCTGTTTCTACAGTTTCAGCGAAACCAGCTGGCACCTGGCTTGGTGATTAAATGCCTCTCTGCTCGCCTTCAAGGACTTGTGAGGGAGGAAAACAATGTATTTCTGTACTGGTTGGCATTTCTGTCTGGGCCGGTCTCACAACATGTAACTTGTGGCCTTGCTTCGTGTAAGAGCAGAACAAAATGAAATACATTTTGCAAAGCGTTTGAACAGAAAGGCAAGGAAAAGCAAATGGCGGATCTTGCGGGCACAAAATGAACGCTCTATAGTTATGCTGACGATTCTGTATTTGGCGAGGCAGGGCATATGATGCGATTGGTTTTTGGCCAACATAATATACCATCTATGCTTTGGTAGGGTACTTTCTAGACTCACACACTGAGCTCTATCAACCCTCTATGTTGGTATTTTAAGCCGTCTACCTTGACCAGTGCAAAGAGGGCATTGGAAACATTTTATTGATGGCAAGCACATCCCCTCCCCCACCTCAAAACAATGTCCTACCATGCTCCAATACAATACACTCTACTTAGTCACCAGCTCAGTCTTTACTTTAACATCTTTAGGTAGGGCAAACACTCATGTACATACCAAGTCCCCTCAGAGTATGTCACTGCAAAGAAGTGAGTCCTGGAACGGATTATACAGCATTGTATGTTTTATAGCTCTATTCCTTGGTGGTGGTTTCCTAAATTTTGCTCTCTGGCATTAAGAGCACACACATATTGTAACTTGTTTACTTTATGTCTGATTACCAATAACATGTTGTGACACTGAAAATAATTAACAGAACTGATACTCAAGTTGGACTGCTAAAAAAGAAACCTAATTAGCTAATTATGTTGCCTTGTGACAATGGAGCATCCCACTCAAAATCAAGGTATTAAAAGTACCCATTGACTGCCCATCTATGTGGGGCACTGATAGACTGGGGCATGGCACATGAATATATACAATTATTTGTGTATTTCTGTCCAATGTTATGTTACAGTATTGTCTTTATGCAGGCTTGTCGTGCAATATTGTACTTTGAACAGAGGTTGATCACATTGAACATATATGGACAACATGTTGCTTGAGGGAAGAAAATTGTAAATTCTCTTACTCAAATATATTATTTAAGAAACTACTTGACAGAAGAGGAGTTGAGCATTGTATATTTGAATGAACCAGATCTCATCGACCATTTGAATGTTTGATTACTTTGAAAACACATTTCAGTTTCAGCAACCATCACTATTTCTTTCTGATTATCCACGCTATACTGTAGGGCAGTATATGGATTATCGTAAGCAATTCGCCAATCCAGCTAAACACAGACTGGGCAAGGGCAGCACAATAAAGATGACTCATGAATGCTTGCACTTCCTTGCTTCCTATGCCATGATCACAAATAAATATAAGTTTGGCAAAAGCATGTACTAGTTTGCAAAAGTAAAAAATCACTTACCAAGAAATAAAGGAATGAAAGGTTTGTTGCTGCTGCACTTTTAACACGGCTGTCTTTTTTCTCAAACATTTTCAAAGTCTCAACTGCCTAGAGACAAATTGCAAAGTAAAATTATTTCCATTCCAAACATTTAGCAAAATAGTGCTATGCACTGTCAAGGAAGTGACAAAGGGGCAGAATTGGACAGCACTTTGATTGGTTCACAAAGCATATTATTACCAAAATGTCAACTAGCTATTTGCAGCTTTGTGAGATATTTCGGCAGAATGCCGATTTGACCTTTTTGGGCAATTAACTTATTAAAAGAGCAAATGAACATAAATGTATTTATAAAACGGTTATTTCAACTCTACATCTTTTAAAAGAAATGTTACTGAACATATTTAAGCTATCGAAAAATCAAGTGAAATGAGCAAAAAAGAAAAGCCGCAAGAGGGAGATGGAACCAAATGAGTTAGATACCAGAAGAGCAGCATTGAGCGAATCTCTAAACCATTTCTGCAGTTTTAAGAAAACAATTGCCAGTTTTTAAAACTGTGCTACTAAATGCTCGAGGGAAACCTGAACAGGTATGAGATCTTTCAGTTTCAAGTTTACTCGTTTGTGTTTCCTAACGTGTCAACCTTCTGTACTTAAAGTTGTATCGAAACCAGTACCTACAAAATGGTGCAGAAAACCTTTATTCTATTTTTCATTACTTCAGACCAGTACCATAAATGTAAATAGACGAGAATAATCAATTTTGACTAGTCAAAAGAAATATTCGATTCTATATGTTTGGACCTTGCTTTTTTAGCCAATCTGCTAACTTTTGCACTTTTGGACAAAACAACCTGTGTCAAAGACAATTTTAATAGTTGAGGCAGTGAGGTGGAAGGTGAATTCCCAATGATCAAACTGCCAATTGTTAATGACATTCCTTTACAACTTAACCCATTTGGAAGTCATCTTTATAACCTACCTCTTTATACTTACAACATGAGAAGGAAAAAGAAAAAGAAGCAATGGTGAAAGGAAAACAAAGATTATAATTTAAAAGCAATAAGCATTTTAATATGAGCCAATTTAAAACAATAAAACAAATTCAAATGAGATGGTCAAGTGATTCACAGTAATTTTTCACCTCTCATCCGCCATTATAAATCTCAATGGATTCTTACAAAATATAAAAAAAGTCCTACACATTAGTAACTTATTTACCTTTAGCCCATCAATCCCCTTTCTTTCGTACACCTAAGTGGTCAATTACTTTGTTGGGGAAGGAACAAATGATGTTCCGGAGCAGCAAACAGAATACGAGCAGATGTGTGTTCTCGTCCCGCACCTTGGCCTACCATATCCTCTCCCCTTCACCTGACTTCTGCTTGCCCTTAAACTCGTAAATTCCTTTTTACTTTTGGCACAGACAGTGGTGTGTCAGCACTATATATTTGCTATAACAGATTGGGAGAGGAGGAAGATAATCATGGAGAGGTGAATATGTGCCATGGTTCAGGCCATGCCCCTACTTCTCCACAGCCACTATCTTCAGGTATTGGAGGCCCATATTGCAACATTTCACTGGGAGTATCTGCCATTAGCCTTAGGAGTAAATCAGATATTTCAGGTGCGACCTACCACGCTGTGTGGATTGGGGCTACCCTCCCTTATCTCACTGTCATATTACCCATTGGTTTTAAGGTAGTCAGCTGCCGAAGTGGGACAAGTTTACTTTATTGGGCTATGTAATAGCTCTGAGAAGCATTACATATGTATTTTTCTTGCTTCTCCGTTACTCTTGCTTCATTTTATTAACCTTTCTGATGGTATTAGATATTCTAACATTTAGCCTCCAATTCTGGTTCAGTGCATATGGAGAGAAAATATTCATACTGTAGAAAAACAAGCATTGGTAAAGCTAAAGGTTTTGCCTTTCGTTTATTGAAATTTCATTTATAGGCAAGCATGCAGCACATAATTGGGCCCTACCTAACAAGTTATTAATGGAAAAGTTCAGAAAATGTCTGCAAGTCAATGTTTGCAGACATTTTCATTAGTAACAGACAAAGGGAATTGACTTATGATATATTTTATTTATAGTGCGCCCATTCACAAGTGTTTCAAAGTGCGACTAGGCAAGGGAGGGACAAAGGGGGACAAGACAACGATCTTACTAGGCCAAGTGACATTGAGATCACACAAGTGCAGGGCAGAGGAAAGGGAAAGGTGCAGAGGGAAGCAGAGGGGGAGAAGTACATGACATAGGATCAAAACATAAGAAAAACGAGAAGTGCAGCAACAGGTGGCAGTGCAAGTTAAGTGCAGTATGACAAGTGATAGTGCAGGTAGGGGGACAGTAGGGTTGCAGATACAGCCCCAAGTGCAGGGTTGTCAGGAGACAGTGCAGGTGTGCAGCCGGGAGGATAGGGACCTAGGCCCGTGGTTCAGAGGGTGTCCAGGTAACCAGTGCAGTATCAGATAGGTGATCAGCAGGGAAGGAGAGAGGCAGAAAGAAGCAAAGAGGAAGGTCTTGAGCTGCTTCCAGAACCAGAGGTGGACACGCTCAAGTTTCAGAGAGGCAGGTAGGCTGTTCCAGAGGGAGGCACCCGCAGAGGAGAGAGATATGCCGCCGACTTGTTTCTTGGAGAAACGCCTGACCCTCAAGGAGTTGGAGGTGGAGGAGCGAAGGACTCGAGTGGGAAGATACTTCAGAAGAGAAAGCTGGAGATATTTTGGTCCCAGGCCCCACAAGGCCTTGTGGACAATGCAGAGGGTCTTGAATCTGATCCTTGCAGCCACTGGGAGCCAATGGAGAGATTTTAGCGCTGGAGAGATACTTTCCCTGCGCTTGAGGCCAAGGACAAGTCTTGCAGTCCTGTTCTGGATGAGTTGCAGAGGCCGGAGGGTAGTGGCAGGCAGATTTAAAAAGAGACTATTACAATAGTCAAGCCTAGAGAGAACCAGGGCTCTAGAGACAGTGAACTTATGGGGGAAGGAGAGGCGAGGGAAAATACCCCTGAGGAGGTGCAATTGGTAGTTTGACTTCTTAGAGACGTCGGAGGTTTGAGGCGAGAAGGAGAGAGTAGAGTTGAAGATAACCCAAAAGTTCCTAGCCTCGCAAGTGGGAGCTGGGGGAAGGCCAAGCGAGGCCGGACAGAGTGAGGGGAAAGCAGGGTGCTGGTGAGCCAATGAGGAGGATCTCCGTTTTGCTGGCACTCAGGCAGAGGTCATTGGCACCACTCTTGGATTGCAGAGAGACAATCCGGGATGAGAGGAGGAGAAGAGGCGGCAGTGGGGAGCCTGAAAGGGAGCTGGGTCGCATCCGCATAGCATTGGAAGTTGGCGTAGAGAGCAGCAATGTAGTGAGCGAGAGGTGCCAGGTATTGGTTGAACAACCGAGGGAGAGGTTAGACCCCAGGGGAACACCACAGGTGGAGAGAGAGAGAAAGAGGAGAGGAAGGAGCCAAGTTGGACCCAAGAGGGTCGATCGGAGAGGAAAGAGGTTAACCAGGCCAGAGCCTGATCAGTGATACCCAGGGTATCACAGAGCTGTTTGAGCAGGATGGCATGGTTAACCGGGTCAAAGGCAGAGGAGAGATCGAGTAGGATGAGGACAGAGGGGAGGATTAGAGTCCAGGTTGGTGAGCAGGTCTTCACTGATGTTCAGGAAAGCAGTTTCCATGCTTCTGGCTGTCCTGAAACCAAATTGATGGAGGATGCAGGCGGCCATAAGACCCAGCAAGCACATAAATTCAGAGGCTGGAACTTTTGTCTGTGGCTGGAAAACCTGACCCATATTGTAGTTCGCCATTCTGTACTCTGGCGAGAATCCCTGGCCCAGGCAAGTGTCCAAGACTACTCCGATAAATCAAAGGTACTGGGACGGCAAATCCTGAGACTTCTTGAAGTTCAGGGATAATCCCAAGCTGTGCCACAGGCTGCCTGTCCGGTACAAGTGTGCCCACGCTATTAATGGGGATCAGGCTCGGACGAGCCAGTCATCCACATAGGGTAAAACATGAATGCCTTCCCTTCTGAGGTGAGCCGCCACCACTGCTAGCAGCCTGGTGAAAATCCTGGGTGCGAAAGAAAGTCCGAAATGTAGGACATTAAACCGGTAGTGACAGTTCCCTACTTTGAATCTCAGGTACTTCCTGTTCTTCTTGTGGATTGCACAAGGAAGTAAGAATCCTGGATATCCAGGGAGACTAGCCAGTCGTTCACATCCAGGGCCTGGGGAACCTGGGCTTTGAGTAACCATCTTGAATTTGTCCTTGTACAAGAACAACATCCAAAGCCGTAGATCCAGGATGGGTCTTAGATCGCGGTCCTCCTTCGGCACCAGAAAATATGTTGAGTACCAAAACCTGGCCTCGTTCCGAGCAGGGTGTCAGTTCTATGGCCCCTTTTGCCAGGAGCTGATGGATTTCTTCCAGAAGGATATGTTTCGGAGGGAAGGGTTGGTGGCATGAGGGATGGTCTGGAGGGCAAAGGGCAAAAGGGAGGCTGTATGACTTGTAAGGCCCTAGCATCCGAGGAGGTATCTTTCCATTCCTCCCCAAACAGGGATATTCTGACTCCAACAAGGGACAGATGACGGAAGTTCACTTCAGAGAGGCTTCACACCAGAGGCTGCGGAGAGCACAGTGGGGGTGTAAGCGCCTCCTCTAGGTGCTCTCCAGCATTTACCGATGTAAGGACAACGCTGCCCTTGCCTGCTCGATGGTTCATGGCTTTTTGGGCATAAGTGGCGAAGGGGTGGGATAAAAAAGCCCCTGGGGCTTGAAGGTAGCTGTTGCTGGGCTGCCAGCCCCAGCAACTTAGCCGTAGAGGCTTCTAAATTCTGCAAGGACTCAACCTTGGTGCTGAATAAGTTCATGCCATCGAAGACCATTGCCAGAGGTTTCTCTTGGATGACAGTAGCAAACCCGGATGTCCTTACTCAAGAGAATCTGCACAAGACTGTGCTTATGAGCATTGTTCTTGCTAAGCAGTCTACAGTATCCAGACCAGACTGCAGCATCTGACAGGAGGCTTCCTTCTCTTCCCGGATAAGGGCCTCAAAACCTTCAGGGATGTGCTCTGACGCCTCCGCCATGACAGACTACATGCCAAAGGAGAACTTGGCCAGGGCACATGAGGAATTTATGCACCGGTGAACAAGGCTCAAAGAGACAAAGATTTCACTTTGCCATGCATCCAATCTCTTGCGCTCCCTGTCGGGGGGCAAAGATGGTAAAGAAGTGATTTTAAGGTTTGCCATAGCGGCCTGGACCACCAAGCTTTCTGATGAAGCATGACCAGACAGGAATATGGGGTCTGAGGGTGCCGGTGTGTGCTTTTTCATCATGTCGCGGTCCACTGTGAGAACTGAAGCCCGTCTGGCCCGTAATTCTAGCACTGGCCCCTCTACTTTCTGATTAAAAGGCAATAATGTATCCTTCTTCGGACCCTCGCCCAGGATGTTAATTGTTTTTTACTGCACAGAAATTAAGGCACGGATAACTCTAAGGTGTCGACCACCTTCGCCATCAGGCACTGAAAAGCATTGTGAGGTTTGCTTGGGGTGGCAGCAGGTAGCATGTCAATCTCAGACGAGGTGTCCAGGCTACTTGCCTCCTGCAAGTCAGCCCCAAGGTCTACCAAGTACCCCTGTTCACCATTAAACTCCTCCAGAAAGTCTCTAACTTCCCTAGGGTGGAAGGTTTCCAGCCCGAAAGGGAGGGGGTCCCCCTACACATCATAAATGTCCTCCAAATGTGACATGCATGCTCTCTTGGGGAGCAAGAGAAATTGCCTCGTGACTCGGGGACCGCGAGATAGGGACCTGAATGGTCAGAAGACTGACATCTAGAGATGGTACAGTGTGGCCCCTGGACGTGACCTTGTCAAGTCTGCTTGTGGTTTCCCTGCCAACTCGTCACAGTGGGGCCGGATCCATCGGCTTGGCTGAAGCAATTGCCACCAGAGCCATTAACGCCAAAGCTGGGGCCGAAGCCACTGAGGCCTGGGCGAAGAAGTCGGGGATCTTCATCCTGAACAACTTCCATCCCTCAGGGGTAGTGGATGGAGTAGAAAAAATTACCTGTGGGACCTCGAAGAGCGATATCTCAAAGAATCACCAGGGAACCTCGATCTCTTGCAGTGTTTCTTCTTTTTCTTGTACTTTCAGACCGGGAACCGCACCTCTGTGCCAAGGTCCACGCCTGGCGACCTCGAATGGGTCAGTCTATCTCTGCTACCCTTGTGGAAGAAGGTACAAAGGTTTGCCTCTCTTTCTCAAAGCGCCTTCAGGTTTATCGATTTCACAACATGCAGCCTTGCGTGCCGTGCCATTCACAGAGAAAGTAAAGGCAAATGCAGTTTGGATCCAAAAAGGACATTTGATGCCCGTAATACACGCAGGGTTTGAAACCCTAGGATTTCGTGGGATCCAGCATTGCGTCAAAATGAACTACCGCGCTTGAGGAGTGCACTCATCGGAGTCCAATAAAATAGCAATAAATAAAATGTCCATCAGCCAGAAGAAGTTACGGACCAATCCCAGTTTATTTGGGTCACAAGTCAAAAAAGATATGACGCGTTTCGTAGCCTATTGGCTACTTGTTCACATATTCAATCACACTGTTACTCTGAAGATGTACTTAAAAAGGCAGTCAGGCCATCTCTATGGTACAGAAGAAAACCAGTCAGTTTTCTATTTCCACAGCCGTAGGGCTTACCTAGTGAAACATAGGTGTAACTAGTGTGGAAAGCCTTCGGCCAATTTTGAGCCTGGACTACTGTGCTAGAGATAGTAATGTTTGTGGGTTTGCTGCCAACCAGCTTGTGCGGGGGATTCCGGGTGCTTTGGGGGATCCAATATAAGGGTCATAACAAAAACGTGCTTAATCCGATCAGGATTTATTAAAATGCTTAACGCTGCGTGATTGTTGAACCATATAATTATCAAACATGCATGATGTAATGATGCCAAAAATTAAGGATCATAGCTGAAATGACAGATAAAATGCATAGTGCTTCGGGTGTTCTACTGCAATTGGTTATCCAGGCGCCTGGAAATAGGACTGTTCTGGTCAAAGCTAATGGAGTCAGACTAGAGCAAGTTGGTGACTAGCTGGCTCTAAATAGGGTCATTCTGGAAGATGTGCTTGATGCACCTGCTGCAGGGTGAATTCCAAAGAGCCTGTCAAGCTACGAAACTAATGCAATTGCATCGCAGACTAAGTCTGTATGCAGGCCCACTTATGTGCAAATAAGCAAATTGAATAAATAACATGCAAAGTGCAAAGTTACTGGATGTATCTACTGCAGATCAATTTGTGTGCAAACTCGCAATTAAAGTGCATAGTGCTAACCATGCTTGCTGCAACGGCTTAGTGCTTCTGGAACAATGGCCATGATGCAAAGTTGTTAAATGCATGCATTGCAGATTGGTTTCTATGCAAACTCGCAATTAAGGAGCATGGTGCTTGAAGATATATTCACTGCGAATTAAACACAAACCTATAATAATAGTTTAATGCGTCTTAATGGTTTGCCTTAATTCAATTGGTTTGTGTACAAACTCGCAATTAAAGTGCATAGTGGTTCATAATTAGTATGCTGCAAATTAGAGCCAGACTTCATAGAATGACATCAAGCACCTAGAACAATGGCCATAATGCAGAATTGCTTAGTGCATATGCTGCAAGCAAATTTATGTGCAAACTCGCAGTTAAAGTGCTTGCCGCTTCATGGTGTATCTGCTGCAGATTAAGAACAAACTTGCTATAATGGCTTAATGCATCTTAAAACCATTGCCTAAAACCAAAACAAGAATCACCATTAATTGCAAAAGAAGTCAACAGTCTAAAATCTGAAATGCATCATGCCTAAAAGAAATGCATGTACTTAAGACTGGTGGAATAGTATCCAACCATATTCCCAATTAGCACGCATTACCCATCAAAGCTTGTAGTTACAGGGAAATGTTATGGGGTAATTCATCAGAATAACCCTCACATGTTAATTAACAATCAACACTAAAAAAGGAAATTAGGAGAAAAAGATCAATGTGATAAAAATATGCATAGAATAAGGGATGGAAGGGAATCAGATAGGGTCAGACAAATTAAGAGGTCTATAAATTGAAGGATCTTATTAAAAGGGCTGGGATGAAGCCAGGCAAATATTCAGTCATTTCCAATCGCTGCATCCGTCTATCATGTTCCTAAAAAGGTGTAAAGTTCTTCATCAACATTATGTCCTCTTGGCTTCTTTGTTTCGAGATCTAGGATGCATTTAATCTCCATTGTCGAAGCTCAAGCTCCCTATTTCTTCCTCTGCAGTTTTTTTCTACATTATGTATGGCAAAAAACCTCAGACCTTCTAGTTTTCCCATCATGTTTTTCTTGAAAATGTACAGCCATAGGGTAAGATGGATCAAAGTTCTTGATGGCTCTCATGTGTTGGAGGATTCATAGCTTGAGTTTACCAATGGTACTGTCGACATACCACAATGCACAGGAGCACTTCAAGGCGTAGACTACAAATTCTTTGTTGCAGGTGATATTGCAATGTAGTTCGACTTTGTGTCCTAATACCGGGTGCTGATAGCTGGACTTAGTTTTAGCATGTTTGCTTGCCTTGCTTGCCTTGCAGTGTATGCATTTGTGAAACCCTGGCAGACATTTATTTAGCCAGGTTAGAGAACAACTGGGTTTGTCCGATGTCACAAAGTTTTGAACCAATGAATCCTTTAGGGAGGCGGACTTCCTAAATGTAATGCTCGCTCTTTCTCCTAGAATAGATGATAGATTGCTATCTAATTTCAACACATGCCAATGACAATGTATCATTTGTCGAATCTTGCTGTGCCCCAAAGGTGAGAATTAGGCGGATCTGATCAGATTCTGGTTCTTTGTCTTGTCTTTTGTTTTGAATCAAAAGGAGATCAAGATCTATGTTCTGCACCTTGATATATGCACTTTCTAGTATAGCCTTTGGATAGCGTTGTTTCACAAAGTTTTGCCCAGTTATTCGGCACTCTTTGTCGAACGTGTCTAGCCGCGTACCGTTTGGGCGTATTCTGACAAATTTGCCATATGATATGCTCCATTTGAGAGAGGAAGGGTGATTACTTGTGGCAAACAGTGGCATATTTGAGCTAGTGAGTTTGAGGTACAATTCTGTTATTTCACAGTGACAATTTTTTACTGTTACATCTAGAAAAATGATAGATTGTTTAATGTGTGTTTTAGTAAATTTCAGATTCAACATGTTGGTGTTGAAGATCAGGACAAATTCTTTCCATTCTTTTTTGCTGCCCTTCCATAGAATGAACAAATCATCCATATATAACGCAGCCATAGTATGATGTTGTCAGTATATTTGCTGTTGATGTCTGTCCAGACTATGGGCCTTATTCCAGGTTTGCTGGTCCGGTAACAACTGTACCGGTAAGCTTGCCGGTACTGTTTTCACCGGACCGGCAAACTACGAGTTCGGCTTGCTGATGCCATCCCGCCCGCCAGGTCTGACCTGGCGTGCACACCGGCACCCGCGAGCAGACCATGTCGGATGCACCGGCACCATTCATGAATGGTGCCGGTGCATCCGACCTCCCCATTTCCATTGACTCCTCAATGGGAATGGGGAGCATTTTTTTCCAGGGCCCGGGAATGGCCAATTACCGGGTCCGGAATACCCCGGTAATTGCCCATGCCCGGGTTCCGGAAAAATTTGCAAGTTCGGCGGCAGCCTGCCATTTTTACCAGCAAGGCTACCGCCGAACTTGTAATGAGGACCGATTAATTTTTCCCACAAACCCATGAAGAGGTTGGCATAGGGAGCGGCCAAGGTCATAACCATGGCTGTGCCCTGTAGTTGAATATAGTAGTCGTTAAATAGGAAAACGTTGTTCATCAAGCAAATATCAACCATATCTATGATCATTTCGCTGTGTGACAAATAATTAAGGGACCTGGTGTCCAGAAAATATTTGCAAGCACGTTTTCCGTCAGCATATTGGATCATGTATATAGCGAAACGACATCCAAGCTTGCTAGCATGAAGTCCGGTACCCATTCTATGCCATTGATTTTGCTAAGGAAGTCTTTAGTGTTTCGTAGGTAAGATGGAAGTGGAGTACCAAAGGGAGCAACGTTTCATCAACATATTTTGAAACATTTTCTAGTAGGGCTCCACTGAGTGCCACTATAGGTCTTCCAGGCCGTCTTTTGGTGTTTTTGTGTAGTTTGGGCAGCAAATAGATAATTGGCATTTTTGGAAAATTTACAAATAAAGGTAATCATCATGATCGAGAAACCCTTTCTGTATCCAGTTTTGTAAAAGAATCGCAAGTTTCATATCAATCTCTGATGAAGGGTCCTGATCTAGTTTTTGATAACCGCTGGTATCAGACAATGGCATCGTGATAGCACACCCCCTTGATCTATTTCAGCTCATCTCTTTTTGATGTGCAAACGTTCAAGAAGTCTCTTATATTCGACGGAAAAAATGACCAAAAAGCACTTTTGAAAAACAGCCACCCTGGCGCTGAAATATATTAAGAGTGACAAAGAGCAGTGGTTTCAATATGAGGCCAACAGACGTGGCATGTTCAAGGGTCATGTATTGGCCCTAAACATGAATTGGAGTTTGAAAATATGTCTCTGTGTGTTATCACTTCAGCATTTTATTTAAAGTAGATTTCTCATTAAATCTCTTTGCTGTTCCATACACCACATATTCCTTTTATTCCTGGGATATTCAGTGGGGATCTTGCACCCAATAGTAAATTGGTTTAATATCTACATATACTAGTAGTTATTTAAGCAAATTCATAAGTAAAGCATCATTTTCTTACAGTAGGTTCTCCAGCTGCCATATGAAACAATAGCCAGGATGATACCATTCTGATTCTCCAGCAGGAAGGGAACACCAACACCCCCAGGTGCACAGAAACCTCGCCTAGAGCAGAAGGTAATCTGGGAACAATGCTTCAGAGGTACCACTGACATAACAAAGCTAGCCTCACATCTGGGTGAACGTAATTGGCGTTCATTTGAAGCTAGCAGGCATGGGAAGGCAGCGTCGTTAGAGTACCCAGAGAGGGAAAGTAGGCCATCTTGATTTCTGTTAGGGTTCTCTTCCTTTTCATGTCCCATTTCCTGCAAACAATGTAGTCTGGGTGTGATGTCATACGCCATAGGGTGCTTGTTACAATAAGAGGGATTGGATTTAGAGCAGACTTGCTTTGTACCAATCCCCTTTGACATGTTGCCATTAAAAGTTCCCATTCATTCTTTGATTCATTTCTACACTTCCACAAGAACAAGATGAATTCATCTGGGGATACAGTCTATCCCAAAATCCTCTGCTAGGTAGGTGAAGACAGAAGTCATCCAAGGCAGAGGATATCTCTGTCCCCTAAACATCCCCAGGGAAGAGCTGGGACTGTTGTTGGACCAAGGCCTCAATGTGGCTGCACTGGAAACAGAACTACGTCAATGGAAATGAAGCAACCCCTGTAGGTGTCAGGCAAGTTCCCTGGAGTGGGAATGGAGAAGAAGGACAGCAACCCAGAAGTTCAAATGAAATTGGAATTCCGTTTTACTGCCTTGAGCAATCTACGAGCTGTTTTGACTGTGCTCTATGTCCTTCAAGCCTGCAGGACCCACAGTACTGCTTTTGACACCAGTGAGCTTCATGCTGCTTATCGACTTCTACGCACCATCTCAACTCCATCTCACACCAGTAAAGAGCACCACCGCCTCAACTCGAGCGTCGGTTCACGGCTGTGGAAGCATCCAACTTGTTGCATCCTGAGCAGCACGTCAACCTAACAGCACCTTGTCTCGACACGACCTGCTGGAAGCTATTGTGTCGCTCGCCATTTCGACACAACTCGACCGCTAACTGGAACCTGCTGAGGCCCATTGACTCGCTCAGTTTCTGCTGTTGACTCAATCAACATAGAGCCCAGCCTTGATGCGACTCGCTGCTGGTTTAACACAACCCGCTCCATTTTGACACCAGTTCAAATGCAGAAAAGCACACAGAAACCTGATTTGATGCTGTTGACATCCACGATAAAGAAATAAGGTACTGTGAACAGCACCAAGTCCCCACTGGTCCACTTTTGGGACCAAACTGAATTTTACACCCCCCCCCCTCTGTGCATTTTTCTCATAAAGACACTCTTGAACATTGACATTATGCCAATTGATTGCCTGCACACACTCCTTTCATCTACCAAGAGTGGTATTCTACAACAGCATGCATGTTCTGTGTTTCTTTACAGGGATAGGTTTTTGCTCGTGTTTTTTGTTTAGATATTTGCATTTTTATCATGTAATTGAAAGTCCATATTTTTGACTCACCTTGACTGGTCATTCTTTTATTTTGGAATCTTTACTTGATTGCTATTTGTGTTCCTACTGTTATTAGCTCACACCCCACCATAGCCTGCCCCCGGCATGTACTATCAAATGAGGCGAAGGTGGTATAGCATTTGGGCTTTGCATGTTTTATCTTTAAGAATGTGATCATTGCTGGTTTAGTAGTACTAAGGGGCTGAGTAGGCGATTTAGTCACTACTATCACAGTACTCTTGCACAGCAGTGGATTGTCACATAAAGAATAAGCCATGATTGGACATCCTATTAAAGACAGAAATAGCAGCCAGACCTCATCAAAGTGCCAATCCGCACCCCTGCCACGCTAAAGAAAGCAAAAGAATCATGAACCACAGAGATCGGACAGACCAAGGTGTTAAGACCAACCTGCCCTCTGATTACTTTCTTTAAATGTGGAATTGTTTGCTTTCATGCACACATTACTTTTCATGTGTGCAACTGACTCGTGAGGTAAGTCACTTTGTTAGCAAGCTAAGTTATCGAGGCATCACTGAAGAGTGTGAAAGCGGATTTCCCCCTTGACAATTCTAAACAAATCAGTGTAAAAGGTGCACCAGGCAGCAATTTCTGCAAATATACTGGCTAAAAGAACACATGTTTTATATGCATTTTTCAAAGGGCTCAAACTAATTGAAGACTTCAAGATCTGCCACAATTCTGCTTAATATAAATAATATGTTTAGTTCTGGTTATTTTGTTGATTGGCAAACACAGCTCAGAGGCAATACATAAACATTTTACGTAACAAATATCGCTTTTAACTCCTGTGGTTGGCAAGCTCTCCCTCCCTCCAAAAAAATCCCCCAGGCATAATATGTGACTTGTTAGATGGGATATTGACAAACAAAAGGAATTTTCCAGGAAACATGCCAACAAGAGTTCACATGCCACTACACTAGAATTAATTACTTCAGTGGCCAAGAGAAAATGCCTCTCAAGATTCATGTGGCGAGAGAAGAATTGCATCAGAATTATTGTATCATAGAATATGATCATCAGAATTCTTGGGCCACTGCTTACCAATATTAGATTGCTCTGAGAACAGAGCAATGACAACACTTACTCATAACCAACCCTACAGATAAGAAGAATACCAACCACTTTTAGCTACTTTAAGCAAATACTTCCAACAGAATAAATAGGAAGTACAAATACACCAAGCAGAAAATATGCAACAGTGGACACATAGCACCCAATGAGATTTCAGTAGAGCAGAGGCCTGGGAAGGATGTGAGGATGTGAGGGTTATCAGACTGATAACCTCTATAACTCACCATTGATTGCATAGGAAGGGGCTCAAACAGTATTACTGCATGATTTACAGATGAATTATAAGAGAAGACAACTTTAAATAAGTATGAATTCCGAGGTAAAAAAGGTTTTGATACAAAAAAGAAAAAGGTTTTGATACAAAAAGAAATCAGTTTTGAAATTAAAATGCACGGCCTTCAAAATCATTCTCATGGGCAATGCAAATCACTTCTTTCACTCCCTGAAAAAATAATTTGACTCCACACTTTCAAAGATACAGAATGAAATCTTATCAGAGACCTGCTTGGAAAATGTTCATAGGAAGTCAAATGACTGGCCACTGAATCTAGCCTATGGTTGTTTTGCCAACCCTTACTCACCCCAGCCTACACAAAATTCAGATAAGAGCATCACTGAGGTTTGAAAGGGTTCAGACCTCTCTCCCGACACCAAGACGAAAACGTATGCTACCGGCACACATGAATGGACTTAGTGGCTGCCGTCCAAGGAGAAAGTAGCACATCCAGGATGTCGTCAAACAAGTCCCACTCCAATCACAGCCTCTCAGCAGTCAGGCATGATGGTTTAGTCTGCCGAGGCTCGTTTGGAGGACCTGCCCCGAGTGGAAGAGCACCGGAAGTGTGCCAGAAGTGATCTGGCTGTTTGGCAGCTATGCTGGTGGATTCTAACTGGACTCCTTGGGCTTCCTGTATGCGTGAGAGGAAGCACAGCTACTAAACTGCATGCCGTAACCTGCTCCGACACTGTACAATTGCTATTTGATTATATGCCCACTGTGTGGCTTGATCCCACCCATCCGGCCGCCCACTTGTTCCCAACAGCCCTACTTGAATCTGGGGCACGCGCACCAGTGTGTGCGCACTGGAAGTGTGCTGGGTGTTTGGTTGCTACGCTGATGGATTTTAACTGGACTCCTTGGACTCCCTGTATGCGTGAGAGGAAGCACGGCTGCTTTACTGCATGCCGTAACCTGCTCTGACACTGCACAAGTAACTATTATAGTGTTGGTCTAATCTGGGACTCTTGCTGGACTTTTATGTTTTTCTATGGACTCACAGACACTGCTCATTGAATCAGCTACCACTTGGTAACTATGTTCCTTCTCCTTTTTAGTTGCTGTTTGATTACCGCCCACTGTGTGGCTTGGTCCCGCCCATCCGCCCGCCCACTTCTTCCCAGCCGCCCTACTTGAATCTGGTGCACGCGCGCACAAGCGCACGCAACCCGGAAGTGTGCCGGAAGTGTTCTGGCTGTTTGGGTGGCGGGCTGGCGGTAAGCGGGCACCGAATACTATTATATCTTATACATATTGCAATCTGACTTAGTAAAGGAAACGTGGTAAACTGATAAACGATGAACTATCTCCGAGCAAGTTTAACGGGCTCCGCAGTGGTAGGAAACTGCTTGATAAACCAAAAGCAGAAAAGTTGATGTCCAATCAATGGCTGAGACGATCGTACAATTTGACTCGACCGTCTCGAAATTAAGTGTAATGAATATTGACACTGAGGTGGAACATTCTCCCAATGCTACACCGATGCTAACTATGCCATTAGTCGCTGACATTAACAACTCTGCTACAGTTTTAAATGTTGAGCCCGAATTGGTTCACAAGGCTGAATCAGAGTTACCTGTACCAGCTACGTTTACACTATACAAACTAAATGGCATAGATGTATCTGATAATGTGCGGTTAACATTATGAAGTAAAAATGTATCATTGAATAATTCTAATGCGTGTCCTGCAACTGACAAAATAATTAACAATCACATATCCGACATATCTATGCTTGCGCCAGCCATCATAGTTGAACTAGGGAGAAGAATAAGACCGTCTCTTAATCCCTCTACACCAACCTCAGTGAGAAACAGGGATTGAAAATATCTTTCTCTTCAATAAAACTCGGCATGAAAGTCTGGGTCATGATGTTCTAAAACAAAAGACTGTGTTCGGAGAGTTGCCGCCAAATGCCAGTTTCCCAACCTAGCAAACAAAAGGTAATTTGGGGTTAGATGATTTAGATGAGGGTATCAATGGAAGGGGGCACTGTTCAAAAAGCCCTGTTGACAAAGAACCCCATGTGGGCTTTACTCTTTTCCCAGAGGAGATGACTGGTAGTGGTATGAATGATTTGACGTCTTTTCCGGTGATGTCGCGAATATTAAATCTCTTGGACAGAGGTCATGAACGCACTCACTGGGAAATGCGAATATTGAAAATGGCTTTATATGATATTCAAGGGAAACTGTTACGCTCACTTGCTCTCTGCGGGGGTGTTGGGGCACGGTTGGAGCCCTCCCCGGAATTGGCTCCCTCAGGTCGCTTCTCTCCCCCAACTGCTGTCTTTCTGTGGGTTCGGAAGGCTGGATCTGTTCCTGTGATAAGATGAGAGGCAGTGAGGAAAGCGTGGTGGAGTCGTAGTTCCGCTCTGACCTTTCGTGCCAAAATGTAGTGCGTAGAAGTTTACCCATGCAAGCTCACCTGTTTGTATGCAAGGATGAGCTCTCCGTCCTGCTTTCCTTCAGCAGGGGCGCTGAGGATGGACCTAGTTGCGTCACTGGTCCAAATTGCAGAGGTCCAGACCGGCTGCGTCCATTCCGTCTTGGCGGTAAGTCTTTTATGATTATGATTATTGTTTGTATTCTTGTAATGATACTGTCCCAGGGAATATTGTTCATAACGGTATATTGTTCACTCTCCCCTGCAGTGATGAAGATGACCCAGGAGCGTGTGATGGAGAAAAGAGCCTGCTCCGGATGTCCCCACCACTGGTAAGTAAACAGTTGCAGAAACTGCACCAAGTTCGTGAGTAGCGCCGCTTATTAAAGTCTATGTGACAGCTCACCTTGTGTCTCTTTTTCTCTTTGCAGGCGCGGCAGGTCGGCGATGGCCGGAGAGCTGTGTCCGACTCCTACTGGCTGCCGGAGATGAAGATCCAGGTGATGGTGGAATTCGGAACAGGTAAGGATTCTGGGCGGTACCTGCAGAGGATTCCGGAATACAGGTACGATGAAGGCAACTGCAGCGGAGTCGGGAGCAGATGACAGCGCTTCCAGCGATTTTGTGACCTCAGGTAAGGCGTGCGCAGCGACTGCAGAATGGGAGGTGATGGCGGTGCTTCAGGTGATGGTGTAGCTTCAGGTAAGGCGTGCCCAGCGACTGCGGAGTGTGGAGCAGATGGCGGTGTTTCCTGCGATGGTGTGGCTAATTCCAGGTAAGATGGTCGAGACTGGAGATGCACGTGTAGAGCCAGGTAGGGGCTGGAGGTTCTGGAGACTGAAGGCACACGTGCTGAATCAGGTAAGAGTCTTCTGAACGGCTGTAAGCATTATGCTGCACTCAGCAGACTAACGCGAAGCGCCAGTATGCGGGTGCGGCCGGCTTATATAGCCTGGCCCCAGCCACTCCCCTTAGGCCCCACCCTGTGGCCCCACCTTGCGCCTCCTTCGGTCTTCTGCACGTGCCTTCCCTGTAATAATAGGGCCCCGCCACAGCCTTGCTGCACGTGCCTTCGGTGTTCTGTGTGCCATGCACACTTTGAAATGAGCTTGGTGCCATAGGCGCCAAGACTGGCTCCATTGGGACCCTGCATGAAGTGAAGCACTGGGCTCCTGCCCAGTGGCCATGACAGAAACTGAATAACCTTGACGGTCTGTTCTTTGCTTACGATTCGATGCTTGGATTTTCTGCTGCCTTTAAAAAACATTTACCTCAAGAGTGTAGATATACTCAAACAACAGACAATTTACCAGCAGCAGCTCTTGTAACCAAGCCATATGCTGAGGTTGCGACGAAGGATATTTCTGAGTATTTACCTCCTGACATAAATGAAGGTGATTTTATGCCACAAACAGTAGGAAATAACATTGAAAGAATTAATGCCATGGAGAATGAATTAAGAGCTCTACGGGCATTCTTTGAGGTATCCCCAGGCGCTCCACAGTCTGATTCAGAGACTCCTACTATAAAAGAAGATCCCAATAGCCCGTCTGTCCTGACTGACTTACTAGACCTACAGAAAAAGGCTACTGACATGCCCCAATTACGAGATGTTATTGACAAAACTATTGAAGTACAAGAATCTGCGGGCTCATATTTGTCTCGGAGAGAAAAACGTCTCGTACAAAGAGCATTAAAAAGACAAGCATATATGAAAAAATTACAAGTAGATCAAACAAAAAAAGCCAAAAAAGAAGCAGCAAAAAAGGGAATTCAACTATGCAGCCAGACGCTTCCCTTAATATCTCGAATAATTATGTTTTAATGGTCCTCAACGAACTGGATGATGAATCCAAATCTCTTTTGGATATAAAAGATGATGTTAAATCTGTGACAGCAATATCCACAGATCTCACTCAGATTGTCGAAAAAAATAAAAAAATTTTAACAAAAATATTGATCAACCATCAAAAGCCAGTCCTGATATATGCCGGTGCGATTTACCTATAAATGAAACATCTCTTTGTTTGGGAAAAAATAAACAAATTGACTTATTACAATACTATCCTATAACTTACACGAAAAAATGTCGCAGTTCTCGGGCAAGTAGGACTGAAGCTGCCATAACCCATAAAATTGGTGAAGTCGATAACGCACAAAGTAGACAAGTAGTAGATCTGATTCTAAATCCTGCAATAACTCAATTAGGCTTTGCAAACTTGACTGCTAATAAAAAAGGCTATAAAAGTGGCTAAGACTGATCAGCGAAAGCTGTGGGGCCGGGTACCGTGGGCTTGCAATATGTTGTAAAAGCAATTGCTCAAAACCTGGAGGTCCAAGGCGATCAAAGTACCATACCACGGTTAAATGTGAGCCATAACACACTCTCTAGCTTAGCTGATACGATAAACAAAATAACAAAAATATGACTATATGTAACAAATTAGACAGCATCGCAGAAAATGAAACACTAGAACAAATGTCCAGTGAGCTACTGAAATCGCAGTCTCCCATAATAATGGGATGGGTGAATGATCCTGAAATAAATGAGAAGGTTCCAATGAACAGAGCCTTCATTTTAAAAACTTTCCAAATCATCCCGTTGTTAAGAACTCTGCGTTCAGAAGACATTGATTGGATCACGCTGGACATGAATATAAACAATAGGATGATATGTCATTTTCAATCCTATATTGTGACGAAATCCATATGGGAGCAGAGAATAAACCTCTCACACATTGGCCTAACCCTTCAAATTTTTTATTCAATAGATACAAAATAATTTGTGCACACAACTGAAACCAGATCAAACGTTAATAATCCCAACCAAGGAAGGGCTTCCAAAGGGTTTTGATGATGAAACCCAAACAATTAATGGCTTTTGTATCGGCAATAAAATATCTTTCCTGGCTTGAGCCGTTATTAAACACCTCCAACTTCCAAAAAAAACTTAATTTGTGGAACTCCTGTGGCTATAGGAACTTTATAAGTTGGTTCAATTCACTTCGATTAAATGAGAAACCTGATCTAATCTTACTTCAGGAGACGATGCAGACGTCCGCCTTCTTCGTGGAAGGCTATGAGGTCTATACACAAATTGAAGTGAAAGGCAATATGGGCAGACCCTCGGGTGGTCTTGCGATCTTAGTTAACAATGGGCCTCATTATGACATTGGCGGAGGCTGCCGCCAGTGTCATTTTTTTTTTCTGGAGCCCGCAAATGGGTAATTACCAGGTCATTACGGCCTTGCCGGAACCAGTATTTGCCCATTTGAAGGCGCCGGGAAAAAGACACTCCCCATTTCCATTCGGCCCCATAGGGCTGAGTGGGAATGTGGAGGTCGGATGCACCGGCACCGTTTATTACTGTGCCGGTGCATACAACATGCTGTGCCCGGGGGTGCCTTTCTGCCCGCAAGGTCCGACCTGGCAGGCAGAAAGGCACCCGCGAGCACAACTCATAGTTTGCCGGTCCAGGAACTACGGTACCGGCAAGCTTACTGGTACCATAGTTCGCACACCGGCAAACTTAAAATGAGGCCCAATGTCTTAAGAGTTTCTACGGTATTAATCACAAATGATTATAATATTCTTGCAATTGAACTCTTTTTCCACAAATTTAAGACAACTGTGCTTATTGTTTGTGTATATTGGAATCGTATCAATTACCCCATAGCCCACATGTTTGTATGCTTGGAACAAATCATAGAAGAAGCTCTGATCAGGAATGTGGAGATACAAATTATCATAGGGGGAGATTTCAATTCAAATTGCAGAAATAGAGACATGAGGAATTTCGAGAGCAAAGGTGCAGGAGACTCCCTACTGATGCAAATGGGAGGGAGTGAGCTGACTTTTTTCTTAATTGGGATATACAGATTGTTGGTGCAGAAGATACAGAATTGGAATTTACATGGCACAGAGGAAACGCAAGGTCTTACATAGACTATTTTTTTGCATCCTCCTGTATATACTGTGATTGTTCGCCAGTTGCTATTATGAACCCGCAATGCAGAGATCATATGTTTTAAAATTGCTGCTGAAACTACCTCATTTGAAATTCCAACAAGATACTAATTTGACATTGATTGAATTTGACCGGCACAAATTATCTGTCAGATGGAATACCCATCTTTGTTATAAGTTAAATTTGGCAATCAGTTCTGACAACGCTTTGTTACTAGATCCTGCTACTACATGCATGCGACTTAAAGATATTGAGAAAAGGAATGTCAATATTATTAGATACCATCGTCAAAAACTTACTAATAAAACCTTGTCATTACCTCAAGCTGTACCACATCGTCATCAGTTTAACATAGCGGTTGCAAAACTAAAATCTAATAAAAACAAAAAGCTAAGAGAACTAAAGAAATTTTCCCTTATGGAAACTAACTATTTAGTACAAAAAAGACAGCTTTGCCAATGTTACAAATATAAAATGAAAGAATTGAAAATTGACTTACATCTGGCAGATAACCAGAAAATGATTCAGAATCTTGCAAAAAAACAATGCTAGACGGGTGTGGTCTACGCTTCGTGCAATAACCGGTAAACCAAACGATTATATAGAAGCATCTATTCCAGCGGAAACATGGACTCTTTTTTTGCAAAAAAGGTATTCGATCCCAGTAGAGCACAGGATGCCACACATTTGGCAATATGCTTGTGCCATACCTGATGTGTGCCCCATGTCATGTGGGGACATATCATGGGCGATCTCAAAGTTAAAACTTTCTAGATCAGCAGGCCCTGATGGGATCCCACCATGCGCGCTAAAATTAAATCAGGACGTATGGGCCATGATCTTTAAAATCAAGTTTGACACCATCTTTCGAACAAAGACTATTCCAAAATCTTGGCACTCTGTTACGATCATCCCTATATGTAAAAAAGGTGATCCCGCCAACCCTGAGAATTTCAGACCTATAGCATTGACAGATGCATCTTCTAAGGTTTTTTCCCTGTTGATATTGGACAAATTACAGAGATATATGCAGCAACACAACCTACTCTCAAAATATCAAGTGGGTTTCCATAAGGGAATGGGATGTCCTTTGAACGCCACCATTTTAGCCCATATATTGCACCAAACCAAGCGGACAAACTGTGGTCCGGTGTATATGGCCATACTCGATATGACGGCCGCATTTCATACAGTCATCAGAGTATATTTATGGGCTAAAATGCTAGACTTGGGAATTCCAACACACATAATCGCTCTAGTAGCCATGCTGCATACAGACACTAATTAAAGAGTTAGAAACAACAAAGAAGGAACTCTAACTGATCCAATTGTCACTAATATAGGAGTAAAACAGGGCTGCAATTTAGCAGCAGTGCTGTTTAATCTGTATATGTCGGATATTGATAAGCTATGGAATGCACTTAATATCTATCCTGTAAGGCTTGGAGACCTGAGATTGAACTGGCTTGCTTTTGCCGACAATGTTATCCTATTTGATAGGACACCTTTCGGATTACAGAACAAATTAGAATTATTTGTGGCATTTGCCACCAGGTTCAATCTCAGGGCACACCCTGCTAAATCCTTTATCGTAACATGCAAATAGAAAATTCAATACGACAAGATTCACATGGTCAATTGATGACAGCCCAATTGAGCGAGTCCACACGATACGAGATTTGGGCTATGCACTGACATAAATTCAAAAGATATGTGGAAGGAATCGTTAACCAGAAAAAAAAAAATTAGGTATGCAAATGAAATTAATATTGCGGCTGTACTGCAACTTTTCATTGCTTCCTGTGATACAATTTTATCTTTTAAAAGTCGAGACCTTGATGTTGTATGGTTTGGATATGTGCACTATAGATATCGATGACATGCTTTATTCTCTTCGTTGAAACAGACCTTAGCTTTGGCACTGTCCATTATTAACTCAATGATTTGCTATGAGTTAGGGCTCCTTCTATTGTCTGCAAAATGGCATTGGAGGTTGGTGAGTAATTATATGAAAATTATTCAGCCGCCTATTAACTCACTACATGAGGATCTAAAAAAAATGCTTAATAAAGCCGAACTACAGTCAATTATAAGTTACACTAAGATAATAAATAGCATACTTTGGCCAGCTGATATAACTGTCAAAAATTTGGAGTCATACCTACCAAGTACAAAACGCAAGTTTAACGACTCTAATTGGTGTATGTTGACTGATAAAAATGTAGGATATAAAACATACAAGAAATATCCTAAATTTACCAGAAAAAGAGGGGACAGACTGCTGTATATTGTAAAATTTCCCTGCAAAAAAACATGGATGCTACATCTACGTTTTAAGCTGAATGAATTTCAAACCAACGAGCGCCTACAACACTAGGCGAAGGGTCATACTGAGAATGATGGCCATTGTCGTTTTTTTGTTTAATCAAGGGTGAGGTCGAAAGTTTAAAACATCTGACCGTGTACTGCCCTTTTATGAAAGCAAACTTGCAGTTATACTGGGAGAGTTTATGATAACCTACACTCCTCTATCTACAGAAACTTTATGGCAGAGGTGTATGGTTGGAAATAGCCAATCACTAGTGTTAAGACTGTGAAATCTATTGAGAATTATTGCCGAGGACCTTTTAGGAAAGAATCAATTTGGGGTAAATAAAATTGGCAATAATAACTAGTCAAATTATGAATCTTGGAAATGTTACTTTCGCTGAAATTGATGAATTTTAGACTGAACTGTTCTATTGCTATTGTGTGTTTATATATAAATTAAATGGGTTGAAACCATGTGTGGACTGAACTTATACATAATGAAAATGCAAACGCTCAATTGTTCATTGTTTACTTGTGAGTTTTATGTTTTTATGGACTACCTAATGTGTTTTACATGTTTTTATGTATATTGTATACTTATGAGTCATATAAACATTTATATCAACAACGTTTTGACGATGGTGTTGATGATGATACGGTGAAGTACTTGTTGAATAGAACGAAACAACTTTCTAGTATGCCGTACAAAAGATGTTGAACTATTCGTGATCTAATATCATCAATGTTTTTAATGTTTTATATATGTTATATATGTTATTAATATGTCAAACTGGTTTTTAAATATTCTATCATATTAAAGGTCAATCAGAATGTTAGAAATGCCAACTTGGACCAATGGAAAACTATGTACCGACAGAAATCGTATGGCATTGTAACCGAATAATTTGTAATATAATGATTTTGTAAAAGTTTATAAACCAAATAAAATAAAAAATATTTATTTTAAAAGTTCCACCTTCACTGGAAGGTGCAAGGGAGGGCAGATTGACATGTCCAGTCCGGAGTGAACAGAATCAACATGGACCCAAACTTCCACAATCTCCTGACAACTAGCGGGATGACAGTGATCGGCGGGAAAACAGAGCAGTTAGAAGTTCCATTTCACCCTTAATGTATCCCACAGAGCTCCTTGTTGATTAAACTCTCTCGCAGAACAACTCACACTTCCAGTTCACACCAGAAACACTTGAGGAGTCCTCCAAAAAGAAAAGATCTCCTCCAGAACTTTCTGCCAGAGCTCCCACTCGTGGAAGGCAAAAGTAATCTTGCTCAAAGCCTCCGCTACAATGGTCTACAACCAGGCGAGATGGGCCACTGTCAGATACGTCGATCTCCACAGCCAAGAACCAGTCTCATTGCTTTTATACATAGAGGTAAATGATACTACACCACACTTTTTGTTGAGGTAGTGCATAGCTACTGTGTTGTCTGTTAAGACCAGCACAGACCTGCCTCACAGAGGAAGGCAATCAGGCCAGCCTGATCGTCTGCACCTCGCGTAAATCGATGTGTTTAAGTTTCCGTTGGAGACCAGGGACCACTCACTGCAAGATATCTGTCATGATCACTGCTTCCAAGGAGCCAGGACCAGCCCAACGTCCTTGGAAGCAGGCCCCTAATCCTAAGCCTAGGCACCAGCCGGTCCCTACTGGGACCTTTTGGACCTTGTCCTGGCGCCGGTGGCACCAGGCTCATCAAAGCCATCGGTCCCGGCACTGGAAGCGCCGGGCTCATAATATGTGTGAAGATGCTTGGGTGGACTTACCTTCAGCAGACCTTGCTGCTTACTTACCAGCTACATAGGAATCCTCTGTAAGCCGGAACTATTTTCTTACCTGGGTGGGGCAAGCTCCACGCCCTGGATACAACACTGGAACTCTTCTGGAACAGGAACTCTTTTCTTACCTAGGCGGGGCCGTGGAGGAAGACGCCTTATCACTCCTAGGCTATTTAAACCACACCCGATTGATGAAGCGTGCTTCACGTTATTCTGCATCTGCAGCAGAACGCTCACCGAGTCTGTTCCAGCTTTTCTTCTTCCGATCCTGTACCTGCAAGAACAATACTTACCATTCCAGTATCCAGCCTTCAGCAGCGCCTGTAAAAGACAAGAAACAGCAGGTTAGCACGACGACTTCACATGCAACGCATTCCTTACCTGGTCCATCGGCAGCGACCATTTCTTCACGCTGCACCTCTGCCTGGGGAGACAAAAGCATAGTTATTACTTACCGGCAATCCGCGAATTCCGGATGTTTTCAACACTGCAACCCAGCATCTGAAAGACAAAAGAAGAGACATTAGACAGGTATTTACTTACGCCCATCGCGCTCTCCACAATAGAGCGCCTGCAACTACTCCGGCGTTTTCCAGCACCTCTTCAGCACAAACTCACAGCTGTGAAGGAAAGAGACAGTTAAAGCGCTTGCATTTACTCACGCATTTCCAAGCACTTCTTTCCAAGGCTCTGGCCCCAGCTTTGGCTCTCTTCATTCCATCTTCTAACGCTAGAGCCCTGCAAAACAAATAGAAGAAAGCATTATTCCGAGCCCTGTTCAATACTTACGTGTCCACGCACCTAAAGACTATATGGACTAAAAGGTGTCCGGAAACTCACCGCTCGTGCTGTTAACGGCGGTTGCGATCCTCTGATGTTAAGAGGCCTACGTTTCACCCAGTGAAGGAACTGGCAACGGCACCCTGCACCAGACGCAGATGGAGAGCCCAGCATTTACCTATCTAAGGTGAGCACGTTGACCTGGGGGCTCTACGGAGAAGCTTAGACGAGAGAGAGAGAGAGAGAGAGAGAGAGAGAGAGAGAGAGAGAGAGAGAGAGAGAGAGAGAGAGAGAGAAGGACACTCAATTGCCCAGATCTTTAACCCCATATATTCTTTCATCTGCAGAAATCTCACCCTTCGAGTTCGACACACAGTGGGAAGAGGCTCAGCCCCAGAAGCCAATCGAGTCCTGCACATCACTTTTCGAGTCACAGACTCCTTCCTGCCTAGACCAGCGCCTCCGTGGGAATCAGGTGAGCGTTACAATATCACAGGCTAGCGGTGCCTCAGCTCTTCAGGGACCCATCTGTAATCATAGATCCTGTGTATCCCCCACTTTGTACAACATATTTACAAAGCCTCTATTTGACCAACTGGACTGTCTGGGTGTCACCTACACAAACTACGCAGATGACACCCAGATACTCCTCACCATCACAGGTAACTACCAAGCAGACTCTGCCCGTATCAACAAAATATTCTCCATCATTCAGGCATGGATGGCCTCACATGGTCTCTGCCTGAATGATGAGAAGACAGAGCTCCTAATCGTCGGCTCCCCTAACACCCTAGCTAAACTCAACCCTAGCTATAATAACATCACCATCGATGGCCACTCCATCCCTATAGCCTAAAGCGTAAAAACCCTTGGCTTTTATCTAGATGCCAACACCAACCTCACCAAACACACCAATATGACCGCCTCAGCCACTGCCTACACCGGCAAGCTCATCAGGGCCAGCAGACCATTTCTATCACCCAACAGCTGCCTCACCCTTGCAAGGGCCCTCATACAATCCAAACTGGATTACTGCAACAGCCTGTACCTAGGTGCCAACCAATCCGTTCTCAACAAGCTGCAGGTAATACAAAATAACGCCCTACGCGCAGCCCTCAACATTCCTAGACAAGAGCATATCTCCGCTACTAGGAAAGCCTGCAAATGGCTATCCATACGCCAAAAAATCGACCTAAAAACCATTTGCCTCACGTTCAAGTCCCTCAATCACCTAGCACCACCATATCTAGCTAATAAATTCACCATGAAACCTGCTACCCGATCCACCAGATCCTACAACACTCTATGCTTGACAGTGCCCAGGTTCCACCTAAAAAGAGCTGGAGGGGCAAGCTTCACAGTACTTGCCCCCCAACTCTGGAACACCCTACCTCTCAACATCAAAACTATCGAATCCTTCCAGATCTTCAGGAAGCAGGTCATCAGCTGGCTCCTAAACAAAGAATAGCCCATTAACACCAGACCTTACTCCCCTGTGCGGTAACAGGTTTAAGTACTGTATTTATACTGAAAAATGTGTATATTGTGCATATTGTTGCTGAATCAATGCTCCTCTTAGAAAATTGTCACACAGTGCTCACCACACAAGACCATGAGAAACCCCGTAAAAATCCTGCAAAAGATCTCAAATGTAGCACTGGAACGGAGACCACTGACATCAAAGCAGCCACTGGAGGAACCTCATGCGCAACCGAGCCTCTGGCACCACCAAGATGCAGGAGACCATGTAGCCAGAAGGCACACAAAGGCAGAGGAAATGAGACATGCACCATTTGAAGGATGCTTGTAACCTGATCCTTGGGAGGCAAAGCCCTGCCCTGGAAGGTCTACAAGACCGTTCTGATGAAGCGGAGTGACTGGGATAACGACAGCCCATGCAAGTAGGCATCCTTGAGATCAAGCAACACCAAACAGTCCTGCAGCTCAAGTGCCTGGAGGATCTAAGACAGGGTAACCATATTGCACTTGTACAGGTACAAGTTCAAGAACCGCAGATCCATTACGGGACTCTGGCCCTCATCTTCCTTCATAAACAGAAAGCAAAGGAAATACCAATCCCACACTCGTTCTGAATGAGGCATCACCTCAATGGCACTTTTTCTCAGAAGCTGATGGGCCTCTTACAACAGCAGATAATCTGGAGGCGAGGAAAGAGAAGAAGGAGAGGGGTCAGGTGGGCAGAGGAGAAACAAGAGGCAGGAACCAGAGTGTGGAAGGTGGTGTGATGCCACTGTTACGCTCCCCTGGTATCCACGGGGACGCCACTCAGCCCTGGTTGGATGATATGCGCCTCGAACCCTCTCCCCGATCCCTGGGTAGTGCCTCCGATGGAAGTTGAGCCTGAATTACAGGAGGGCTGGATTTAAGACTCAACTGTCGCTGGTAGGGTGTCTTCCCACCTCCCTTGAATCCAAACCTTTCCTTGGCCCTCTCCTCACCTTAATTCCTTAGAAGTCGTGCTCTCCGTCCTGCTCTTCGTGGCAGGGGTGCGTAGTCTCGTGTGGACATGAATGACCAAGTTGCTTCACTGGTGCAAGCCCTTTTGAGTGTCTTTAAGGTAGGTCTTGCTGCTCTACAGTCTTCGTATTCTAGTCTGTTCTTCCCTTCCTTCCTCTTATTGTTATTAATGTCTTATTTCTTCTCTTTAGGTCTGCAAAGAGATTTTGGCGTTTTCGTGCGGGTTGGAGCTGAGCACGAACCGGTAAATGAAGGCGCGGTGTGCGCGATGGTGTCCGGTAAGTAATGCTCGATGCGCGGCGCTGTTTTGCCTTGTATATGCTAACCTGTGCCTTTGCCCTTCCTTCGTAGGCGGCGGTGCTATTCGCCGGTTGCAGTGATGTACCGGAATGAAACTGAACAAGAGGCGACTAATCTGGTAAGAATCTTATGATTTTTGTTGTTCATGTGGAACCGTGAGTATGCGTTCACTAATGCTGTTCTTCTTCTCTCCCCTTCTCAGGTTGCTGCGTTCCGGGAATCATGCAGCGCCCCGATGATGGAGTTCGCTGCATCGAATATCTCCAGGTAAGCAGAATCAGGAGCTGATGATGGCCTGAACACAGGATGCTACTCTCAGGTAAGATTCCAATAACAATGGTCTTTTTTTTCTGCAGGCACGCGGTTCCACGAATAGCTGGCATCAAAGAATACTGGAGACCCAAGTGGACACAGTAAGCATTACGCTGCAAACAGCAGAATAACGCAAAGTGTGTTCTGCTGTTTGGGTGTGGTTTAAATAGTCTTCGGGTAAAGTAGTCCCAGGCCAGCCACACCCTAAACGCTATACCGCATAGCTCAGTTCTTGGGAACTGAGCTATGTGAGTGCCTCCATGTTGACTGAAGCCCCCAAGAAAGTAATTCCAAGCAGAATAGTCCCAACCTAAAGGTGTTCTCCATAGTGATTATGAGCCTGGTGCCAAAGGCGCCAGGACTGACTCCAAGAGAGTCTCGGGTGAAAGTTTAAGTCCTTTAAGGCCAAAACAGAACCCCGAAACCTGGCCTTACCCGGCAGGCTGACTTGCCAGTGGGGGTTAGGTGTAGGGATCATGACAGCACCCCCCTCCCCAAAAGGCCCCTCTCATGGTAGTTCTTCTACCTGGTCCTGGTTTGGTTGGATAATTCTGATGGAATTTTATTAACAGATGTGATGCATGGATGTTTTTGCTAGGTTCCCAGGATCTGTCTTGAGGGTAGTATCCTTTCCAATCGACTAGGTAATACAACTTGGACCTGGTGTATTTGGAGTCCAGGATATCCTTCACTTCGATCTCAGGTTCTCCGTCGACCAATACTGGTTTTGGAGGTGTTGTAACCCGAGTACCTGGTTGTACTGGTTTCAGGAGTGATACGTGGAACACAGGGTGAATTTGCATGTTGGATGGTAATGATAATTTGACAGCTACTGGATTGATTATGGATTTGACTGAGTAAGGCTCCAAATACCAAATACCAAGGACGAAAGGTCCGGGTTCCTTTTATGGGTACATATTTTGATGCTAACCAAACCTTGTCTCCAACCTGATAGTCGGGGGCCTTTCTACGATGGACACGGTGAGTGTTACGCTGCAAACAGCAGAATAACATGAAGCGTGTTCTGCTGTTTGGGTGGGGATTAAATAGTCTTCAGGTAAAGTAGACCAGGTAAAGTAGTCCCAGGCCAGCCACACCCTAAACACTATACCGCGTAGCTCAGGTCTTGGGAACTGAGCTATGTGAGTGCCTCCATGTTGACTGAAGCCCCCAAGAAAGTAGTTAAAAGTAAAATAGTCCCAACCTAAAGGTGTTCTCCATAGGGATTATGAGCCTGGTGCCAAAGGACTGACTCCAAGAGAGTCTCGGGTGAGATATTAAGGCCTTTAAGGCCATAATGGAACCCCGGAACCTGGCTTTACCTGGCAGGCTGACTTGCCAGTGAGGGTCAAGGGTAGGGATCATGACAGCCACAACTGAAAGGCAACATTGCATCTGCTTTCTGGAGGGTGCCTGACTCCTGCCATGATTGGTGAAAGCAGGGAAGGGTTGAAATTGAAATTTCTGCACAGAGGTAGGAGGATGCAAAACGACCAATCCGAAGGACTTAGCCATGGCCTTCGAGGCCCGAAATGTCTGCAGCAATTCATCAGCATTTTCTCATATTATGTACCATGCAGTCTGCCATTTCAAGGCCGGAATGTAAGATCTGGCATGTGGTTTCGTTACCTTCACCACCAAAAGAGTTGAAACTCTCAGTGATGGCCCGTCCATACTGCGAGAGGGTTTTCTGTGAGGAACTCATGGTGGCAAGTGATCACAGTTCAAGGGTGTTTATTGAACAACGAATGCTGTATGCAGGTTTGAAAAACGCCTAATCTAAACCTAAATCTAAGATGGGTACAAGTCAACCATCAAATGAAAAATAAGACAGTCCTAGTGGCGTTGTGTCAAATAAAAGGGCCTATACCAAGAACCCTATTGCCAAACCTCACAACTAATACAAAAAGGGTGTGGGATGGTTGTCAAGACAAGAAATGAGTGTTCTGAAATAATAGGTCAGGCTGCGGTAGCCGGGGTCTCCTTTGCCCATGTTTTGAGAATGGGGTAAGGTGGGATCTTGGAGCACAGTACAGTCTCGGGCTTCTCCAGCACAAGACAACAGTTCCAATGGAAGCTCTCAGGATCGTCGATGGCCAAGTCTCGTTTCACTTGAAAGTCTCTTGCCTTCGAGGGTCTGGCGTGTTCAGCTAACAAAACAAAAGTTCCTTTAACAAATGAAAGTTTGTTTCCAATGTTCGCTGGGTAATGCATTGCCCCCTGGATACCCTCTTCTGGGCACTGACCCTTCTCAATTGTTTACCACAGTTTCAAGTAGCATGACCACTTCGCCCATGGGTACCCCTCTTCTGGGCGCTGACCCTTCTCAAATTTCAGACACTGTTCACACAGGGTGATGGCTTCACCCCTGGATTCCCCTCTTCTGGGCGCTGACCATTCTCACATATCTCATTTCACAAATTAAATGACCATTTTTTTCCCAAGGAACTTTTGGGTGATAGCTTCACCCCTGGATCTCCCTTGGTCGGGCTCAGACCTCTTTCTTCTCCGTATCTCCTTGGTTGAGCTCCGACCCTTCTCTTTTCTTTAGCGGGTTTCACTTCCCTTTCAATGTATTTTCAAACAGTTCATAGTGGACATCCCTCTGCCGGATTCACGTCTGTCAACACACTGCTTCTCGGGACTTTAGACTTTGCCCCTTTCTATCACACAGTTTTTAGATCAAAGTCTTTCGATTGTACAGGGATTTTGCTGGACCCCCAGTATGACGTTTTGACCGAATCCTCTGGCTCTCCTGCGGCTTTCTGGTATCTGTGGTTTCTCTCATATGGGGCTTGACCAGAGTTTCTCGAGTAAGCACCCACATGGTGCCGGTTTCCCTTTTCAGCTGGTCTCCCTTTAACACGTTTTACAGTTCTTTTACAGTTCCTTAAACTTGGTTCAAACTTGCCACTTTGCAATTCTCACTCAACACTTCCCGGTTCTTATCGGTTCTCCCTCCGACTCGTAGGCTGTGCTGAACTGCTTGGCTTTCGGCTTTACTCAAGGCTGATACCACGGACGTGGGAGATTCCCCTTGCTCCTGCTTATCGCTGTAGGCTTGCTCCGTGTACCGTTAACATCTGCTGCAAGACACTTGTGCTATTTTTCGCAACCTTAGGCTCTCCTCCACGAAGATTCTGCCGGCCTGGGATGAAAAGGGCAAGGTCACTTCTCTCCTCCCCACCCTCTTGATCCCTGCCGCTTTCATCCTTCTCTTGAACTGCTGCGCAGATTTAGCCATTTCGTCGTGCTGTCTGCCGTGCTCGCTGTTCTCGCCTTGTGCTCTCTTGTTACACCTTTTATCCCTGCGGGGAAAGGAAAGGGCCATCAGGTGTGTGTGTGTGTGATTCAGGTTAATTGCCAGATGCTGGGGTTGGGACATGTGAAGTAGACAGGTTTTACATGAGTCCATTGTTTTGGATGTGTAAAGGTGTTTGTGTCGGAAAAGGGGGTGTTGGAATGTCAGAGTATCCTACGGGACGGGACAGGGAAGGTTTGTGAAATGGACGAGAATGACCGGGATGGAGAACAGAACATAGAGGATTGTGGGAATTTAGAAAATGGCAATCAGAGGTACAGGATTGGTAGGGTTCTTGAAACAGATGCGAATAACTGGGATTGTGAAATAAACCAGGGGGAATATGGGAACAGTAGTGACTAATCCAAGTAGAGTGGGTGTTCGAGACAGAATAACTAGAGAGACGTGGAGAAGAATGATTGGGAGTATTCGGATAGGGAACTGGAAAGCAGGGATTCAGAGAGAGATGGTTTCTGAATGCAACAGGGTGTGGGATCCTATGGGATTTGTTACATAGGGAGTGGATGGTAGGTTTGTGTAAGATAGATTCAACGGGAGGAAGGTTGGTAAATGTAGTATAGCCTACAAAGACCCCAGGTATATTGTCGTCCTCTCCAACTTCCTATGTACAATACTGCGTCTCACCTGAGACAATTCCCCAAGCATAACGCCGGGCTCCCTTACCCAGGTGACCCTCCCTCGCTCATCCACCCTCAGGGTTGGGATCTGAGAGTGCCGGCCCTCCCCATGCCACCTGGATAAGGGTTTCCCAAGGTTTACGTGGGGGAATACCCTCAGGCTTCTCACAGTTACGACCCACCAGCCCCCTCGGCCATTATGGAGGGACCGAGGAGCCAGTGCAGTATAAACACTGAACTCTTCCCTCTGCTTTTTGCAGCTATGGAAGTTCTACTGGGCTGGCTGAACTGTCAAAGTTAAACAGTTTCCCATTGACAGTTCTGTTCCCAAGCCACACAAATTCAATGAGTCATGCAAGGTGTTTTGCTTACCCAGCCTTGCGCAGCCCATTGGAAATGGTGGCTGTGGAACTGCATGTTTGTATGTGCGAGGTTTTTCTCCTGCGCCTTCTGCACATACAAACGAAGCAGGCCGGAGCGGCGCGCTTCGTCATCAGCACTTTGGCGCATGTACAGGAAGCTATTGCTTCCGTCTGGCCGAAAGCAACACCTCCATCACGTCTTCAGGGAGGTGCCAATCCTTATACCTCAACCTTTCAGATGCCAAGCATGAAGGTTGAGGGATCTGACCTCTGGATGGAGAACCTAACCCCCCTCCCGTGAGATCAGATCGTCTCGGTAGGGAAGACGCGTGGAGGGCAGATGGACAAGTCGAGAAGGTCCAGGTACCACGTTCTCCGGGCCCATGCCGGAGCAGTGAGGATCATCCGGGAACCAAACCTCCGTAACCTCTTGTTATGCGTACAGGTTTTCGTAACGGTCTACGTACGTTTCATGTAACCAAAAGACACAGGAGAACCAACCAAACGTCAGGCAGTGGATGGCGGGGGAGATTACTTCAAAACTCAGCTTTCCGAGGCGGCTGGAGGTTGCCATGGAAGTTAGGCAATACGTTGCTAAGGAGACGCAACGTTCATGCTGGGTCACGGCGGTGATCATGTGATCCTGGATATTTAACCCCGCCTCCCTGCTTACTCAGTGCTTCTGATTAAGCATTTTGTGGCGCTACTCGTTTCTTGACCTTGTTCTTCGACTACCTGGTAACTTTGACCCCCTGATTTTGGACCCGACCTTGATTTTTGGATCTTCCTAGTCTGTTTAGGTAACTCTGTACTTTTCTCGTATCCGACCTCTTTTTTCCGCCCGTGGATTCTGTTTTGCCTACTCCTTAATCTTGTCTTGCCCATGTGATTTCCGACCCGGCTTGCTTAAAGGATTTCTTTGGATAACGTTGACTTCACGTAACTCTTGTTCTTCTGTTCGTACATTCTTGTACTGGTTAACAGCCTCAGCTGCACCGTGGGACAGCCTCCGCTGCGCCGCGGGACAGCCTCCGCTGCACCGTGGGAAGGTATCCGCCGTCCAGCGACACAGCCTCCGCTGCACCGTGGGACAGCGTCCGCTGCAACGTGGGATATCATCAGCTGCGCCGCGAGACAGCCTCCGCTGCACCGTGGGACAGCCTCTGCTGCATCGCGGGAGTTGTAACCACCATTTTTATACCGCGGATATTCTTGCTTACGTATTCCTTGTAAATCAGACGGAAGTTTGGTTTCCTCGTTTCATCAAAAACAATTGCCAGTTATACTTCGTGCTCCACGATTTTGGAATCCCTGTGGTAAGAATTTCTGTGCAATTACGTATTTATTGGCAGTCTTGTTCCTTGTACATAAGTGATTGTAAAACCAGAGGGGCTGTTTGTTCTGCAGAATATTCCTACTATATACGGCCCGTACTCAGATCGTGGTAAATCTTCTTAGGATCAGTTCTTTCACTAATCAGGTTAGTGTGGGAGGAGTGTTAGTAAATGTTTGGAGCCAGAAGGTACATTTGGATACTAATTGTGCTTCTTTCCTTCTACAGCTACATTGGTCTCGGAGAGAAAACCAAACATCTTTCAATTAATTGATCCCTCTGTATGTGTGTTTGTACCATTCAGAGGGGTACATTAGTGGGAAGAATTCTTCTTCTACATTACGGGGTCAACCAGTGAAGAGGAATTTTGACACCTCTGCAGCACTTGCGGGATGACAGGGACTGGAGGAAACGTGTATAGCAGTGGGAAGGACCACTCCACCACGAACGCGTCCCTTAAGGCTCCTCTTGGAGGAAATTCCCGCGAGCAGAACCTTTCACACTTCCGGTTGACACTGGAGGCAAAGAGATCTACTTGTGGGGTCCCCCAAAGGGCGAAGATCTCCAGGAGAATCTCCTGAGCCAGCTCCCACTCGTGAGAGATCACGTTCTGCCTGCTCAGAGCGTCCGCCATCTTGTTTTCGTCTCCGGCCAGATGAACTGCTGAGATCGAAATTTCCTGCTGGATGGCCCAGAACCAGAGCTGCATCGCCTCCCTGCACAGAGGAAGTGACACTGCCTCCCCACCCCTTTTGTTGAGGTAGTGCATGGCCACTGTGTTGTCCCTCAGAATCAGGACATTCTTCCCTCGCACAGTCGGCAGAAAAGCCTTCAGGGCAAGCCTTAAGGCCCTCAGCTCCAACAGATTGATATGGAGTCTGGACTCCGACGGAGACCAACGACCGCTGACTGTCAGCTCATTGGCATGAGCTCCCCATCCCGGGGGATGCGTCTGTCACGATCGTCACCTCCGGCCAGGGTAGCGAAAATGGAGCCCCCTTCATCAGATTGCCTTCGACGGCCCACCACAGAAGATCCTGGGCGACCGAGGGCGGCACCTGAACGGGATCCGACATCCTGCCAGAGGATTGCGACCACTGCATCTTGAGAGCCCACTGCAGAGATCTCATAGACAGCCTGGCCTCTGGCACCAGAAGAATGCAGGATGCCATGAGGCTTAGCAACCTCAAGAACTCGAACGCCGGGAGACTCTGGGCATGTTGAAACTTGAGCACCATCTGCCGAATGTGATGAGCCCTCACCTGGGGAGGGAAACACTGCCTCAGGGATGTGTCGAGCACTGCTCCGATGTACTGGAGCCGCTGGGTTGGCGTCAAGTGGGACTTCTTTAAGTTGAGGGAGAAGCCCAGCCTGTGAAGGGAGTAGCAGGTGACTGACCGATGATCCAGGACTTGCTCGGGAGAGCGCGCCTTGTTCAACCAATCGTCCAGGTAGGGGTAGATGTGAATCCCCCCTTTCCTGAGATACGCTGCCACCACCACCATGAGCTTGGTGAAAACCCTCGGGACGGAGGTCAATCCGAACGGCAGGACCCAAAACTGAAAGTGCGAGTCGCCAACCGCAAACCTCAGGTACTTCTTGTGCTTGGGATGAATTGGCACATGAAAGTAAGCGTCCTTGAGATCGAGAGACACCAACTAGTCCTGAAGTTGAAAGGCCTGGAGGACTTGAGAGAGAGTAACGATCTTGAACTTGTCCTTCCTGAGGAGCTTGTTCAAACCACGCAAGTCCATGATGGGTCTCAATCCCCCGTCTTCGAAATCAAAAAATAAGGGGAATACCATCCCTTGTTCCTCTCCGCTACAGGCACCAGTTCTATGGCACCCTTCTCCAGCAGGGATTTGATTTCCTGCGCAAGGAGCGGATCCGGACTCTTCATCCCTGGTGGATTGTCGTGAGGCCTCTGCCGGAAAGGAAGACAGTAGCCATGGGCTATGATCTCCAAAACCCACACATCTGAAGTAATGGCACGCCATTCTACAAGATGCTGCGCCAGCCTTCCCCCAACCGGCGAACCATGGGACATGGCCTCATGACTGTCCTGAAGCGGCTGCGGCAGTGCCTGAGGGCAAAGAGGCAACTCGAGTACCTTGCTTTCCACCTCTGGTACTCCTACGTTGGCCTCTTTGACTTGCAGCTCCCCTCGATCTACCAATGGATGAGTAATATCGAAAGGAACCTCCCATCCATTACTGTCCCCTAGGACGAAAAAACAGAGGTTGGCGAACTGCAGCGCTCAACGACTTCGCTGCAGCTTTGGAGGTCTGCAACCTCTCAAGGCTCTAGTCAGCCTTGCTACCAAAAAGATGGTCACCATCAAAGGGCATGTTGAGAAGCCGGGCCTGCACATCAGGAGCAGACCCCGACTTCCGCAACCATGCAAATCTGCGCATCACGGGGCTCACCGCCATGGGCTGGCTGACACAGTCTGCCACGTCCAGACCCGACTGAACGGATTCACACATGGCATCCTTGCCATCCTGTACAAGGGCAAGAAAGCCATCCCGTTCCTCCCCCTCGGGAATATGTTCAGCCGCCAATGAAACACAATTCCAAAGAGTGTGAGTGAAATGTGCTAAGGCACACACAGTTGGCTGCTTTCAAAGCCATACCCCCTGAAGAAAATACTTTCTTCGCACAACCGTCAAAACGTTTGTCGTCCCTGTCAGGAGGGATGGTAGGGTATGACGCCTGTTTTGCTGGGGCTGTAGCCGCCTGCACCACCAAACTCTCCGGAGTAGGGTGCATGGACAAGTAGCCGGGGTCGCCACTGGCTGGGCGATACTTTTTCGGCAACGACTTACCCACTGCCGGGAGACTCTCTGGAGCAGTCCAAGCAGCCGCCACCCTTCTCTGCAAGGCCATATGGAATGGCAGTACCAGGTCAGTTGGTGGACCTTGGTCCAAGATATCTGTCAGGTCATCCTGCATAAAATCTACTGGTGGAGCAGACCACCCCAAGTACTCTGTCACCCTCGACATCAGCCGCCTATACGAAGAGTCAGCATGCGTACCAGGCTCAGGCCTGCCAAACTCAACCTCCCTGGAGGTATCAAGACCACTGGCGTCGTGCAAAGACTGATGCAAGTCTTCAATCTGGCTAGGACCAGACAATATCTTGTCAGGAACCTCATCCGGAGCCAAACCTTCCTCAGATCCTTCCTCCACCTCAGAAATATAATCCAGAGGCTGGAATAAATCCCTGGAGGAGGGCACAGAAAAAGGCTCAAAGATAGGTCTCACAGACTTCTTCAGGGCCTTCCTCAGGGTTTCTACCGCAGCACGGGGCACATCCGATAAAGCATCCTCGAAAGGCGTCAAGGACGTCGACAGAATCGGCGTCGATGTCGAGTGTGGCGCCGATGGCTTCGACACAGGCCTCGAAGGCGGAGCCCCAAGCATGCTTGGAAACTCTACCGACAGAAAGCTTCTTCTTCCGTTCCCGCAAGGCCTTCGACGTAAGCGACTGGCAATCGTCACAGTCATCCGTGGCGTGGTCATCAACGAGGCACCAGAGGCAGGCGTCGTGCTGGTCCGTCAGCGACATCTTGGAACCGCAGTCCTGACACTTCTTGAAGACGAAGACATGATCTACACAAACAACAAGTTCGAAAGAACCGATAGAAACTCAGAAGAGCCGAGGCGTGCCGAGATCTCTGAAGCGAACACGTTCGGGGAAAAAACAGAACTGAGGCTATGGGTGTCGTGCGTCCTACTTATAACATCCGGTGACGTCGGCTTGACGGAGGCCCTCGAGGACAGCGTAGCGACGCCATCGACGCAGGACGCAGACGCCGAAAATGTTCCGAAGCAGCACAGCTGTGGTGATTACCTGTCATAGATATGGAATACGTCGGAGGAACCAATCCCCTCGAACTTGGTGCTGAGAAGGAAGGAGCCGACGTCCAGGCTTCGGCGACTAAAGGCAGAACTGTGCGGCACGGAGGCGACAGAACCAAGCCAGCAGGCATGCGGTTGCTGTTTGAGGAGATGCCTCTGCTAGCTTCCCAAAGTGCAGTGAGCCCAGTGGCTGCCACTGGTGCCTAGGCCAACCCGCCAGGACCTTGGAAAAGATGTCAAACATCTTTGGCTGGTCCTCCGGAGACGAGGGCATAGAGGGAAAGGGTACCTTTCCCTGGAGCGGGTGATGAACACGCTTCCTAAAACACAAAGTAGAGTGATGTCTGGAAGAGTCACCCAGAGATTGGGACTTCTCCCTATATGTCTTTTTCCACTTGCACTTCTCGGCTGGAGAACGTTCCGCTTCTTCAATCACTGCCTTACATTTCTTTGAATGTGGGACCTGGAAGGCATACACTTTCCACCCTTGTGGAAGTATATAAAAAGAGTTTAGAGGCATACTCACTGAGGGCCTTAGCATTAATGGACTGGTAGGAACAGCAATCCACTGTGTTATGGTACTCCCCAAGCCAGTACAAACACACCTTGTATGTAGGGATCGGACATGGATATTTGCCTCCTGCAGTCAGAGCAGGAATTAAAGCCTGTTGCTTTTGGGGGTTGGGAGATTAGGCATGTCTCAGCAAGCTAGACAGATCTAGGTGGCATTCCAGAAGCATACTGGGTGTGCAGAAAAATAACTGGAGACATGGGGCGCAGCAGCTCAATATACTGGACCTTATGTCATATCCAGCCTGGGGCAAGCAATGGCATTGGGCGGAGATGATACAGAGCGTGCCCTTGAAAGCAAAACCATTTCCCAAGATAACTGGCACTGGAGACAGAATATCAAAGATGAGGTATCTGTGCAAGGAAGGAATCCATCAGAAGCAACCTGTTTGTTTATGTTTTTTATAGTCCCCTCATGACTGCACTTTCCACCTTTTGCTATGCTGGTCCATGGGACAGTGCAGTGAGTGGAAAAGGGACGCTGGGAGGGGAAAACAAAACATAACATCATATAATGGTAGCTTTGAACTATGGAGTAAATATCACCTCCGAGTTCCGAATATCATAGACATCAGAGCTTCACTCTCTCTATCAGATGTCACTCATACACCACTGGTGGACTATATCTCCATTGTTGATAATTCTATATATAAAAGTCATCAGCAGCAGAGCACATTAAAGCAACAGAAGGTGCAGTTTCCTAGACTGTTACTATAAATCGATGTGAGGAATGCGACCATCTGCACAGTGGGTGTGCGCTCGCCTGGACTTTGTTTAGATTTTTAAATGGATTGATGGTAGACTATCTCCCTGACTGCTTCACCTGATAAATTAGTCACCACAGATCGACTTGTGATAAATCTCTCTACACCGCCTGTCTCTTCAAATGGCAGCGAGTTACTTAGACACATTTTCCGACACTGCTCAGCCCACAACCCGAGAATACTCAACATGTTGCACTCAACTGTGCCCATTAATAAGGTGACCGGTCAAAGTGAAATTATCACTGCTGCCCTACCCTAATTCATAGTGAACCACCTGCTGCCAACAGCTATAGTGAGCCTACACCTCACACTCAGATTTCAAACCAATCGATCTTGAAGGATGTTGTATTTTTACCGCACATTCTAACTAAACTTTCGCCTTAGAGTCCGCTGATGGAAAAAGTAACACCTCAGCTATATAAATGCAATCCGAATTAGTCACGGCCTCAATAGAAATCCCAACAGAGGAACATCTCGTTTTAAAAAACAAGTCAGATAAGCCAGCCTTCTCTATATTTGCAAAGTCAAATAGAAAATCTGTAACCCCCTCGCAAAACACAAAAAAATATGAAAGCTTGCTCTTTGCAAGCATGTGCCAGTTCAAGACAATGTATACAATCATTGTCCCTGCCAAAGAAGCAGATAGAAATTGCAAAGTCTGCCATCACTAGAAAATACGCGATCATAGCCCAAAACAAGAAGGTCACAAACAAAAAGAGTTCTCCTCAGGTCCTACAATACGAGCTGCTGGATGAACTATTATTAGAAGTAGAACAGCAGAACAAGAGAATTCCTACGACTGTACCTCTAGTTCAAATCATCCCCTCACCTCTCCCAACTACCTCACCTGCACTGCCGACCATCAGTTATAGAAGCAGTTTGTTGACGTTAGAGCAGCGAAGAAATGAGATTGCCAAATCGGTGGCCTTGTACATTAATTCATCTCAAGATTAACACAGCAACTGCAATGATACACCTATAATACAACGCCTAACAGCTCACAAACGACAGTTTTTCCCAACTCTACGGAATCAAGTAACTAAAAACCAAGCAAAATTCACAAAGTATTCACTGCCATCTAAGCAATCCCAGAATACCGGGTCGCTGAGTCATTTTCATCACTTGATAATCCAATGCAGAACTAGCCCCTACTTGATTTAGGACTTAAATAGAACTTGCATTATAAATATTTTCAGTGAAGTTCCGAGCCTCGTAGATTTTTCTTTGTCTGATATATACCGAGTGGAATTCCTGAGAGATACAGACCTATCCTATATGGACCACTCCTTCATCAGCTCCTAGGAAGGAGCTACGCTTTGAGAGGTTGCCAGAGTACTCTCCTTACCATCAAACCATCTCCTGGGGCACGCTCTTTGAAAGGGTTTAGACCTTTCATTTTGCAAAGTGCACCGCACTCGTTGCGTGGGTTCTTCACTTTCTTAACTTTTCTCTGTGATTATTTATGAAATGCACTTGGGCAGCTGGGGGATTAATCAAGATTTATCCCCTGCCGTGCCTTTAACCACCACCTGGGTATTTCTGAAATTTCGTGCTTTGCTGCACTTGGCCCTACCGATCACCGGCCACTCTAAAATGGCCACGCCTCATTGCCTGTAGTTATTTTCTTGGCTGGCCTCACTCCCCACCTCCCCCATTGGTTGTGCTCGCCTAGATAGGCCAATCTGAGCAACTGGGAGGCGGGAGCCGGCCACAACTACAAAGGCCCACAACAAGCCTGTCCGCTACCAGGAAGCATTAAGGTGAGATGTGTCCCCCTTGCTGTAAGCCTGGATGTTCCCCTCTATTTGACTTTTGCATCTGTGTAGTAGCCGCCCTGCAACAGGGGGTGAGGCTCCATGAATGTGCCCCACTATTTGGCTTTTGCATCTGTGTAGTAGCCGCCTTGCCACATGGGGTGAGGCTCCATGAATGTGCACCACTATTTGACTTTTGCACCTGTGTAGTAGCCGCCCTGCAACATGGGGTGAGGCTCCATGAATGTGCCCCACTATTTGTCTTTTGCATCTGTGTAGTAGCCGCCTTGCAACATGGGGTGAGGCTCCATGAATGTGCCCCGGCTCCATGAATGTGCCCCACTATTTGACTTTTGCATCTGTGTAGTAGCCGCCTTGCAACATGGGGTGAGGCTCCCTGAATGTGCACCACTATTTGACTTTTGCACCTGTGTAGTAGCCTCCCTGCAACATGGGGTGAGGCTCCATGAATGTGCACCACTATTTGTCTTTTGCATCTGTGTAGTAGCCGCCTTGCAACATGGGGTGAGGCTCCATGAATGTGCCCCACTATTTGACTTTTGCATCTGTGTAGTAGCCGCCCTGCAACATGGGGTGAGGCTCCATGAATGTGCCCCACTATTTGGCTTTTGCATCTGTGTAGTAGCCGCCCTGCAACATGGGGTGAGGCTCCAAGATTATGATCCCCTTACACGCTTCTTGCACTTTGCTTGTGATATAATTACCTCTGTAAGTTTCTCTTTGATAGAATTTCTTTGTGAGCTCCCGTTCTGTTACCAGAAGCACTGCAACCGATCTCTTAAGCTTAAGCGCCTGGGTTTTGTGTGCTATATAAATTAAATAAATAAACAAATCCACAGCAAGACTCTGGATTCAATCTGGTATTGTACTTAACACCATATAGCAGGCCAGATCCTCACTGTTCAAATTGGTTTCCTCTTAAACCAAGAACTCCTCACTGATTGAGCTATCTACTCTAAGACAATAGAAGAATATTCTAATCCTAAGAAATCAAGCTCCTCACTCTCATCTTTGAAAGTCACGTGCTCCAAGGGACCCTTGCATTCCTTGCGACAAGTTGAACCGATCTTGAGAAAACAGCACAACTCCCATCTATGACATGTGAACCAGAAATAACAATCCAAGACAGAGCCATCCCAGTGCTAGAAGTTAGCCAGTTGGAATACTCGGGGGTATAAACAATTTATGAGTACATCAAACAATTAGAACAACTATGATATTGTTGCACTACAGGAAACATGGCTATCTGAACCTCCGCTTTGGGATGGCTATAATCTCTTACTGTTACCCGCTAAAACTTCACTGAAAGGAAGACCAATGGCGGGGTTACTAATTGCAACTAAGATAGCTGCCGGCCTTCAATTAGAATGATGGGCAGAGCCCAACATATACATACAGCTGGCAAAAATAACATTTCCATCTAAAACCATAGTGCTGATAAACATCTACTGGAATCACATTGGCATAAAACTGATAAATTCTTCCAAGATATGGGAGACACCTTAGATCTCATTACTATGGATACATCGATCGCACATACAATTTTAATAGGCGACTTGAACATCCACTGCATTCATAAAACACCTAACATTCAAACCTCACTAGCCCGACGCTGGTCCTGCCTAATGGCGGATAGGCAGCTGGTGATGTGGAATGGGACTCTGCCAGGTGAGCTAAATAGCTCTAGCTCAGCTAAATCCATACATAGAAGTGCTTGGATTCACTAATAGCAGGGCTCAAAATTAAGATTGGATAAGCAGGAGCTAAAAGCTGCACCTGGGTATCCAGCATTAACCCTTGACCAGCAACTAATACTGCTGAAGGAGGAGCTAGTGCATAGAGTAGTGCAAATCTACCTTCTACAAAACATGGAAACATATCATGTTGACCATTATTTGTAACTCCTTATACTTTAAATGTTGTATAGATGTGCCCTAATGTTTATTTAGACATTGTCCCAAATGCACAGAGTTAATTTTACATATGTGTGTGTTTGTTTGGCATCAGTTGACGTGGGGAGCCAGAAGTAGCTCCTGGTAGCTGTTGGTGTGTAGTGCGTGTGTGAAAAATTAGCTAAAACAACATGCCGCTGATGCTCGCCCATTTTGGGTATTCACTTCCATTACCGCAATGAAAGCCTACGTTTTCGTGGCCTCAGTAAGTTGACGTGTATTTCTGCATCGGAGGCAAGGTCACATAATGATATCAGTTGAACTAAGTGTGGAGAATAGTTTTTGTATTGTCTGCTGAAGGACGAGCCAGAAAGGGAGAGGGAGCATTCTGCAGGTGCAGTGATAAGGGGTACTGGGAAAGAAGGCAAGGAAGAGAAGCTGGGTTTTTCCACTTCTAACTGGAATTTTCCACTCTTGGCTCCTCATGCTTATTTTCTGCTCTTCGGCCGAGGGCAGTCTGGTAACCTAGAGGGGCGGGGACTCCCCCCATAAAGCGAAGAGGTATTGCTCTTAGGAAAGTCAGATAGAACTGGACCCCCGGGTGATGCAGTCTCGCTGAGAGTGAGGACGCTCTGCTCCAAACCCCGTTAGTACGAGTGATCTCTCTGCCTACCTGCCCTGGGACTAGGCGGTGGCCGAGGTGAAGGTGTTTTCTTCAACTATTCTAACAGTGATTCCTTTTTTTCTATGTTTTTGTATAATTGACTATGTGTTATGTGTGTGTGTGTGTGTGTGCTTAAACAAGTGAGTAAAGGGCCTATAACGAGCCATTTTGTTTTTATATAACCAGTGGTTTATGTGTGATTTGTTGCTCGAGTCCCATAACTAGCTTTGTTAGGGTCTAGGGGGACATAGTTTTGAGGCACCTACACGTGGCCCAGAAAAAGTAAGACATGGTGTCAAGCTAACCAGGGTCTGCTAGGCTACAAGCAGGAGCTAAAGAGCTCCCAGCTCCCCTAAATTTCGAACCCGGCTAATAGGATAATGCTGGCACTGCAAACGTAGGAGAGGCATGGCAGGAGGTGGACAGGAGAGGCTTGAGGGAACTACACAACAAATAAAAAAACAAGTTCCCTCTCACCCCACCCTTCTGCAAACCCCAAAATGAAATCAAATACAGGCAGAGAAAATGTTGTACCCCCATACTGTGAAGCCTTTGCAGTGGATTATGAATTCCATAATCCTCTGCCACGATTACACAGCGAGAGAATTCAGCACTTAGAATGTGAAAGTGTTGCTAATCAGGCCTTGCACATTCTTTAAATGCTGTTAGACCTACAGGTCGAGTAACTTAGTTTAACCACTCAACCCCAGTGCAATGCACTACACCCATAGCAATGGGTGACATAAATGTCACCAGCGCTATCTGTAGAACAGTGCACTTCACCATAAACCCACTGCATCTTAGATGCGCTGCTGGCTGATCTAGTCTTGAAACTGTTCATCTGGAGGCTGAACTGGTAGCTATAACTAAGTCTCAACAAATTAAGATGAATTCTGTGCTCTTACCAGAGGATCATGTCGGTAATAAGATCAGAAATACCATTTAAATGGCAGGGCTTGGAAAGGTCTTTACCCCTTCTCTTAGCTTTAGGTTGCAACCTTAAATGAGGCATTATCTCAATCACAGCCCAGTCTGTACCCTTACAAAAGTGCCCTGTTTGAGCCAAACAGCACCACAGGAGCAGCAGCTGGTAGAGGGCCATTACTGTTGGTGACAACACAACTGAGAGAGCACTTTAGCGTTCTACTTTTGGATATGTCAATAAACAGATATTGCTAAGGGTAAACAGAAAAAGCTATGTAGCCACATTTTGCTTCTGTGTGGTGAAGGTCCAGCAACTCAAGGGATGTATGCCAAAGAAATGCCCAGCCACTAGTGTAAGCAGCCAAAGTGACATTCCAGAGAGGGTAATAGAGAGGTAGCAAGTAAGTGATGGTATGGGTCAACTTTTTCTAATCTGAGATCTAAATGGCCTGCTTTCCTTAAATCTTGGTCTATGTCATACGATGACCTCTCAGGAAGCTTGGAGAGGTAATTTGGTCAATAGGAGTGAAAGTTCCCACCAGAAACATAAGTAAATTCTCGACAGGGGGCGTGGCTACAGGGCCATGTAGAGAGACGTGTCTCCAGAGGAGCTCCAGACAAACCCGCATTAATCCGCTATAAAGGTGTATATACAGATTCCCGCGGCACGTGAAAATATAGGTACACACACATGAATACATGGAGCCACGTTGAAGACGGTCCGGAGACCATGAGAAACACTGATGACACAGCGCTGGGCATAGTGAGCACTGCAGGACTCGCAGATGCCCGGAACCAAAATGGCGGACTAGTGAGGAGAACAAAGGAGCCTCACGAAGAGAGCATTTGGAAGTCCGTGGTGCGGCGAAACAAGGCTGCGTGAGGCACACCTGGGGGAAAGCGCCATTGCAGACCCTGCGGGGCGGTGAGCACCCGCTGCCGAGGGATATTGCACAGGTCACAACTGCTTGAACGTGAGGCATGCTAGTAATGGACCGGAGCAGAGCATGCCCCAGCTGATGGACAGAACCGAATTATAGGCATACATTTGGGGAAACCACATCGGAGAGTGCAGCAAACACGCCTAATAGCGCTGGCAAGACAACGTATATGCAGCAATCACGGCCTCACCTTGAAAGAAGCAGCCGAGGATACATTGTTGCTCTGCACATTCAGATGCGAGCGCCAGGCACGTAGGGGGCGGCAAGCTGGGTGCGCACATGAGAGGGGCTGCAGGAGCGGCTAGGATGGCTTAGGTGACGCTGTGCACTGAAGGATTATTGTAGGGGCATTGCTGGCCACATAAAAGCATAAATAAGACTGGAGGCTGGACGATCGATCGTAATACATGAAGCAGTAGCTGCCCCGTACGAGGCTAGCGGCTCCAATTGTGACCCCGCGGTCCAGAACATAAGGAAGCTAGTAGCCTCTTGAAAAACTGCCCGGCGCATAGGAGAAGTGTTGGAGACACAACCCTGGGCAGGACGTAGATTGGGGGATATGGAGAAGCCCGAATTTAAAAATGGCGGACAAGTGGGGAGAACAAAGGAGCCCTATGGAGGAGGCATCCACAAGCCTATGGTGGGACAAATGGAAGATGCGCCAGGCACACCCTGCGGAAAGCAACATTGTGGACCCCACACATAGGGAGCACCAGCTGCCGAGCGACACTACACAGACAGCACTACCCTGAAAGTGAGACGTGCCAGAAGAAGATTGGGGAAGTGTAAGCCCCGGCTGACAGTCGATACTGGGAACTAAGCACATACCAGGAAGGTCACGCTGAACAGCACAGCACAGAAACTTGATGCGCCAGCAGAAAAAATGCACATGTGGTAATCAGAGCACACGAAAGTCAGCAACACAAATGATGGAATCGGCCCCTACAAGCGACGGCAGCTCCCCGAGGCAGCAATGAAAATATAAGCAGAGGAAATGCATGGTTTACATGACATCTGTATGGGCCAACACAAAGTTCTGACCACAGGCTTGTGATCCAAACGGAGCAGTGGGGCGGCCCAGGAGGAAACTGTACCGCAGGCTACACGAAGCTGGGCATTTCTGCGAAAAGAGATCCTAGGGGAAACGCGGGGTAGCCACCAGAAATCACAGAGGTCTGGGACACCGCGCAAAGTGGTAAACTGAGATCACTATTGGGAACTGCAGCATCCATAATGGTGTCCATTCATTAATTCGAAAACAAAAGGATCGAATGCAATAAATTCGAGTCAAAAGGACCGGAAAAAAACGACAGAATGCCTTTTTTTATGTATTTTTTTGTTGGGTTTTGGTAGAGGTAAACATGTTTTTGGGCCAAAAAATGGGGGTTTGGGTGGGGACCCCCCCCAAAAAAAAAGTGCATTCAGTCTTTTATTTCCGTCCTGTTGACTCGAATGTATTGTTATTCGAACCTTTGTATTCAAATCTTTGACCCTAAACCATCCATAATAGCACCAAAACAGGCCCACAGGCCCTTGGGCGTGCAGATAGCAATACGACCCAACAAGAGCCGGGACATAAAGACAATAAGAAATAGCAACGGCCAGGGACATGGGAGGACATAACCCATTTGTGATACAACGCTAACAGAACACGAGGACTTCTACCATAGCCCCACTCAAGCAACATAGTGGGGAACGGACTAGCCCTGAGGCGCTGAAGACCACACTCCCGAGTACCCGAAGGGAAGCATACGGCAAGACCGAGATGGCAAACAAACAGACCAAGGCAACGGGCAAACAACCCACGCTGGAAGAATATGCAAGAACACCACAAATGGCAGAAGGGGCTAGGAGCAAGGAGAAGACTGCCGCTCCAGATACCGTCACAGTGGGCAAAGACCAGCAGATCCTGTAAGTGATTGCGGACCTGAAACAAGCGTGGGAAACCAAATTGGAATCGGCCATGGTCGAACTGAAGGCGGCACTGGAACTTAAAAGTTGGCGCAGTACAGGAAGAGGTGAATCTCCTCAGGCAAGATGTCAGAACACTAGCAGAACGTACAGGCGAACTGCAAAAGGAAGTGGCCCCGAACACAGCTGCAGGTGCGTCTCACACATCGGAGATTCACATCCTTGAACAACGCGTGAGCAATTTGGAAAACAGGGTAGAAGAAGCGGAGGGACGCGCCCAGAGAAACAACGTACGCATCGTGGGGTTACCGGAAGGAGCAGAGGGATCAAACCCCACGGATTATATTGAAACAATGCTGCTGCAAGAAATAACAGGAGGGGTGCTAACTCAAGGATTTGCGGTGGAACGAGCGCATAGAGCCCTGACAAGGAGTCCACCGCCAGGTCCCCACCCCCCCACCCTCCCACGAGACCAATAATTGCCAAAATCCTGAACTATCGAGACAGGGAAAAAATCCTAGAACACTTCCGGAAAGGAGGCATGATACAAAGGGCATCGGCGAACATCACGGCATACCCGGACTACACACTGTTAGTACAAAGACGTCGTATGAACTATGGAGCAGTGAAAAGAAGATTGCGGGAAGCAGGCTACAAGTACATGCTAATATACCCGGCTAAACTGAAGGTGTACCACAAAAATAGGGCACTGTTCTTCGACACCCCAGAGGATGCGTCAAAGTGGCTGGACACACAGAAGTGCCCATCGGAAACTAGTATCCAGAAGGAAGACGGCGCAGATAAGTAAAATAGAGGCTGCGGTACCTATGGTGCTGCAGACTCAGACACTGGGACTAGAATAAAAGACAGGGCAGAGACAGTTGGGAGATACACAACGCAGGCTGCATAAATACGAATGCTCAAGCACGGTGATATAGCGCAAAATTGTAGGAGTCTCATGGAACTCGCTCTCACTCCTCCAAGAATAGACTAGTTAGGTTACCGATAGACCGGTAACACCCTGCTGGGTTCCTGATTTCGGCACACCGAGATAGGACAAAATGCAGGGGAGCCTGAGATCCAGGGATGGAGCTGGGCATCAGTTGGGGATGGGTAGGGAGGAGGGAGGGGAGGAAATGTGTGCAGTGAATATAGTTGGGTAAAATGGGGCAGGGGGTTAGTTGGGGTGTTATTGTTGAAAAGAGAAGGGGAACAAGCCCACACTCATGCCAAACGAGGCCGGAAAGAGGAACAAAGAGGGAGGGAGGAGGGATAAAACACGGATGATAATGGGAGGTCTTAGAATTGTAACATGGAAAGTGAGAGGCCTTAACAGTTACCTGAAGAGGAACAAAGTAATGATGTACCTGAGAAGGCAAAAAGTGGACATAGCACTACTGCAAGAAACCAACCTCACCAAAGAGAAACTAGAGGTGGTCAAGAAAAAGTGGAGAGGGACCACCATGGGACCACCATGGGAGCGACATATTCAGCTTAGGGGGGTGGTCACCTGGGTGGCACCTCATGTGCCATTCCAGATGCTTCAGGCCATGGTGGAGCCAGATGGGAGGATGATAATGATGAAAACAGAGAATTGAGTATCATAAATACGTACACCCCCCAACCATGAAACGGCGGCCTACTTCAGGACACTATATGGCAAAATCAGCCCCCTCATGGGAGGCGCGATAATATGGGGAGGGGACTTCAACTGCACGCTACATCCTAAGATGGACAGGTCAGATATGGAACTAGATAAACCCACCCCCGCCGCAAAAGCATTACAGGCCCTGCTGAGAGACTTCTGGCTAGAGGACATCTGGAGACAGCAACACCCGAATGATGGGCACTATTCACACTACGCCGCCCCACACAACCTGTATACGAGACTAGACTATATGTTCGTCGCCTCAGAACTCGTAGGGGAAATGATGGGCTCAGAATATAAGGCAAGAACACTATCGGATCACTCCCCCCTGGTCCTGGAGTGGAGACATCAGCCCCCTCAGAGCAAGAATTCCGACATGGAGGCTTAGAGCGGAGGCCCTGCAGGACTCGGCATTCCAAGAGGATTTAAGGGAGGAGATCATTGGGTATTTTGATACTAACACAGGGAGTGTGAAGTCAGAAGGAACCCTATGGGAGGCGTTTAAGGTGGTAGTGAGAGGGGCGGCCATATCAAAATCCAGAGGGCTCCAAAGGGTATAGAGCGAGAACTACAAGAGACTTGAAGAAATAATGCATGGGGGGGGCACTGTCACGACCCTCGCCCAAAACCCCCTCTGGCAAACCCATTGGCCAGGTGGAGTCAGGACTCGGGCCTCTAGAGCCTGACATCCTCTTCAAAAGCCCTCATGGGGCCAGTCCTGGCGCCTATGGCGCCCGGCTCATACACCATGAATAAACAATGTGCTTGGGAACTACTTTATTATTGTCAGCCAACATGGAGGCATCCACATAGCTTGGTTCGTAAGAACCAAGCTATGCGGTCTAGTGTTTTGGGTGTGGTAGCCTAGGGACTACTTTTCCTGGACTATTTTATTGGGGCTATTTAAACCACACCCGAGCAAGACAACACGCTTTGCGTTACTTTGCAGCTTGCAACTTGACGCTTACCGTGTCCAGCTATTCCCTCGAACCTCGGAGAAGCAGAACCTGCAAGGAGACAAAAGGAAAATCATTAGCAGCAGCATCTCACCTGCAGTCTTCATCTTTAAACACTCGCAGCTACTGAGAGCAGCTTCCTCGAATCTGCACGCCTCCCGGACAGAACAACCTGAAAGAGGAGGATAGAGGCAAGATTAAAGAAAGCAGTAGAGACATTTACAAATTACGAACTGCTCAAAAGGCTTACCTGGCTGGTCGCCTCTCGGCTGGCACCACTCCGGACATTCCACTCGCGCTGAAAAAAAGCACGACCTACAAGGAAGGAAAACACAGGTTAGCAAAGGCAAGACTTCGCAGCGCTGCGCATAGCGCTTACTTACCGCATCATAGCGCTCTTAATGCGCCAACATTTACCAGCGGGGCTCAACCAAGCCAGTTTGCCGCGCTGAAGCTCCGCATACCTAAGGGAGAAAAAAGACATTTTAAACAAAGACAGGCATGCAGGATAGCAACAAAACTAAAGAACAGCAATAAGACCTACCTGAACAATATCAAATGGGCCAGCGTCAGTGAAGTAACTGGACAGCACTCGCCCATGAAAGACAACGCGCCCCTGCAAAGAAGGCAGGACGGAGAGCACGCCTAATTCTACCACAAGGCAGAACCTTCCCAGCAGACCACATCAGGGCAAAGCTGGGAAGCATACCAGCGAGTAACCCGGCTGGGTGGCGTCCCCGTGGATACCAAGTGAGCGTAACAGAATGCGAAACCTCCCATAACAAATCCACCTGGGCGCCATGGAGACGTCAGAAATGGACCAATTGACCCAATTACTAGGAGAGCTTGTGCTGAGGTTCATTCTGCCCGACAAGAGACTAATTCCCTCCAGAGAGACCTAATAGTGACTAAAGAATGCACTGAAGAGATTAGCAGGCAATACTTGCAATCACAGGCAGGACAGACGCCTCTACCTGGAAGCAATCCAACGATGCAAAACCCTGCCATACTACCCACTCCGGTACAGATCACGTTACCTGGAACAGTGCCCCTGGCACCACCAGAAAGGTTCTCAGGCGACCCACGGAAGTATGCAGCATTCATCAATCAGTGCCGCCTTCATTTTCTTTGTAGGCCTGGAGCATTTCCAAACGACCAAGCTCGGGTAGCTTTTGTCTTATCATACCTGAGTGGTAGTGCAGCAGATTGGTCGGTGCCGTTGGTAACCCATGACGATCCTCTATTACATGACTTTGGGGGGTTCCAGAGAGAAATGGAAAAACTTTTTGCTCGCCATACCCAGGAACAAGCAGTAGACAATGAACTCTTGTCCCTCCGACAGGGGAATCAGGGCTTGTTAACGTACGCTGCTACCTTCAACAGACTGGTTGCCGAAGCTAGGTGGCCAGAAAACAAAAGGACCACGTTATTCCATCGAGGCCTACGAGGCGAATTAAAGGATGTCTTAGCCCAGGTGGTTGATCCACCCAGAGACTGTGCAGAATTCATAAATCTGGTCGTGCAGCTAGACCACCGGTTGCAGGACCGAAAGGCAGACCGGTCTAAGACGGACCCTCGGACCGTATATGTTCGACCAAGGGAAAACACACCCAGTGTACCTGAAAATGCTGTAGAACCCATGCAGATTGGAGGGATACGACCTCCATTAACAAAACAAGAGCGGGACAAAAGAAGACAACAACAGCTTTCTTTGTATTGTGGGAAACCAGGACAATTCCTGAAGGATGTCCAGTAAAACCCCCAAGAAGAACAGTCGGGCCACAGAGAAGGATGAAGCTAAGGAATCGGAAAACTACCAAGCTCGACAAACGTAGAGGTCAGTTTGTCGAGTGAGAAGAAAGAGTTGCTGACCTCGCACTTTGCAATACCAGTGATCTTAATTAACCACCAACAGTCGTCAAGAATGCATGCCGTTGAAGCATACATCGATAGCGGAGCAGTTGGATATTATATTGATCAAGAACTGGCAGCAGAGATGGGGCTTCCTTTGTGTTCTAAGCCAACTATGGACAAGGTAACCACCGTGGATGGGACAGAAATCGCTTCCGGACCAGTAACCTTGCTGTGCCAGGATGGACATCGGAAGTCTATTTCATTTGATCTCATCAATGCACCTCAGTTCAGGCTAATACTAGGGATGCCATGGTTGGTTGCTCCCAATCCTTTGATTGACTGGTGGGCACGAAAATTAACCTTCCCTCGTGACTGCTCCCCTGCCTGCTATTACCAAGAGGAGAAACCCAACTTCTGTATCCCCATGAGTCCCGGAGCGACAGTATCAACCCTGGGAGCAACTAATACCTTGCCAAGTGAATACCATGATTTCCAGGATGTTTTCCGAAGGGACAAAGCCAATACATTGCCGCCGCATAGGCACTATGACTGTCTGATCGACCTTGTTCCTGGTGCACAAATCCCTTGCGGCAGGATCTACACTCTCACAGAACCAGAAAACCTTCATTTGAAATCCTATTTAGACCAGTACCTTGCAAACGGATTTATCCGTCCTTCGAAGTCCCCCGCAGCCAGTCCTTTGTTATTCGTACAGAAAAAGGAAGGAGACTTGAGAACCTGTATTGACTACCGCGCATTGAACCAGATCACTGTGAAGAACCGCTACCCCTTGCCACTTATCCCTGAGATGCTAAACCAAGTTAAAGATGCCCAGATTTATACCAAATTGGAGCTTCGAGGAGCGTAACACCTGGTCCGAGTCAGAAAAGGAGATGAATGGAAAACCGCCTTCTGTACTAAGTACGGCTTGTTTGAATATCAAGTCATGCCCTTTGGGTTATGCAAGGCTCCTGCAGCATTCCAGTATTTCATGAATGACGTCTTAAGGGAGTTAATTGATGTGTGCGCCTTAGTGTACATAGACGACATCTCAGTATACTCAGCCTCGGAACAAGATCATGTCAGGCACGTTCGTACAGTCCTCACCAAGCTCTGTCAACTTCGCTTGTTTGCAAAGCTTGAAAAATGCTTTTTTCACGTCACCAAAGTAGAATTTCTTGGTTTTATCCTTACTCCAGGAGGCATCAGAATGGACGTGCACAAGGTAGAAGACATTCTGAAATGGCCTTCACCGACGTCTCTGAAAGGGGTACAAAGCATGCTGGGCTTTGCGAACTTCTACCGCCGGTTCATCCCAGACTTTTCTCAGGTTGTGCACCCAATCACAGTACTATTACGAAAAAACAATAAAAAGTTTGCTTGGACCGAAGAAGCAGAAGAAGCCTTTCAGGAACTTAAACAAAGGTTTACCTCCACTCCAATCCTGCAACACCCTCATCCAGACCTCCCTTATGTCGTTGAAACTGATGAGTCCAGTCTCGCTTGGGGGCTGTCCTTTCACAGAGAGACCCGGAAATCGGCCAGCTACATCCTGTGGCCTTCTGGTCAAAAAAGTTCTCACCTCCAGAGATTAATTATGCCATCACGGACAAGGAACTCCTGGCTATCAAATCCGCCTTTAAAGCCTGGAGGCACTACCTTCTGGAGGCCAGACACACCATTACAGTCATCACAGACCACCGAAACCTGCAATATCTCAAAACAGCCAAGGCCCAGTCCTTGCGCCAATTACGGTGGGCCCTTTTCTTCGCCGAATATGATTATGTAATCACATTTCGACCTGGAGTCAGAAATGTAAAGGCGGATGCCTTATCTTGCATGGGCATAGATGAAATAGTATATACAACTCCAGTCCCAGTACCTATTATACCTGAAGACAAACTCTTGGGTATCACGACAGCCTTAACACAAGCAGAACTATGAAAAGAAATCCAACGGACAATGAATCCTGATGCCTACCTCGCATGGCAAAGTCGAGGAGAACAATATACCATCAAGGACCATCTACCCTTTTTTAGGGATCGCCTATATGTACCCAAGAAGGAATTACAACAGCATATTATTTCAAACTATCACGATTCACTGATCGAAGGGCATCCTGGGATCGCCAAAACCCTAGCTAAGGGGAAAGAGAACTTTTGGTGGACTACCTGGCGTAAGGACATCATTCAGTATATTCAGTCCTGCGGTGTCTGCGCACAAAATAAATCACAGAAACAAAAACCATCTGGTCTCCCATTGGACATTCCTCCAGTTTCATGGCACACTCTTTCCCTTGACTTCATCACTGATCTACCTCCAAGCCAAGGGTTAAACACCATCCTTGTAGTTGTGGACTTAATCTCGAAGATGGCCCATTTTATTCCTCTCAAAGGCCTCCCAGACGCAGCCACTTTAGCAAAAGTGTTCCTGGAGGGCGTGGTTAAGCTACATGGCTTCCCTTTGGTTCTGGTCTCTGATCGAGGTAGCCAGTTTGTTTGAAACTTCTCGAAAAAATGTTGTGCAATGGCGCAGGATCGACGTTCGGCTATCTACCATTCACCATCCCCAAACGGACGGCCAAACCGAGAGAACCAATCAGACACTCGAGCAATATTTACGGTGCATGCTGCACCATGAACAAAGGAATTGGAAAGACCTACTATGGATAGCCGAATATGCATATAACAATTCTTTGCATTCAAGCACCGGACAAACGCCCTTCTATACCCTCTATGGCAGACATCCACGTACCTCTGAACTAGACCTTCCAGCCAGCTTGGAAATGCCAGCGGTAAAGACTCTACACACAACCATTACTCAGGCTTTCAAAAGGGCAAAGGAACACCTTATTCATGCCAAAGAAAAACAAAACGAGATTCGCCGACCAACACCGGAAAAAGGCCCCTGATTATCAAGTAGGAGACAAAGTTTGGTTAGCCGCTAAATTCATACCCATCAAAGGAACCCGGACCTTTCATCCCAGATTCTTAGGACCCTATACCATTAAGGCAATTATCAACCCAGCAGCCGTGAAACTGGATTTACCACCTAATCTACACATTCACCCGGTATTCCATGTGTCCCTCCTGAAACCAATGCAACCCGGCACACGGATTGGGATACCACCTAAGCCCATACTTGTTGACGGAGAACCAGAATTCGAAGTCAAACATATCTTGGACTCTAAATACTCTAGGACCAAGCTATATTATCTCGTCGATTGGAAAGGATTTGGACCACAAGATAGATCCTGGGAGCCCATTGAGAATATCCACTCACCACGTCTAATCAGGAAATTCCATCGGAACTTCCCAACCAAACCTGGGCCACACAGAAGGAACACCATGGGAGGGGCCTTGGGGGTGAGTGCTGTCACGACCCTCGCCCAAAATCCCTCTGGCAAACCCATTGGCCAGGTGTCCGGACTCGGGCCTCTAGAGCCTGGCATCCTCTTCAAAAGCCCTCATGGGGCCAGTCCTGGCACCTATGGTGCCAGGCTCATACACCATGAATAAACAATGTGCTTGGGAACTACTTTATTATTGTCAGCCAACATGGAGGATCCACATAGCTTAGTTCCTAAGAACCATACGGTCTAGTGTTTTGGGTGTGGTAGCCTAGGGACTACTTTTCCTGGACTATTTTATTGGGGCTATTTAAACCACACCCGAGCAAGACAACACGCTTCGCGTTACTTTGCAGCTTGCAACGTGACGCTCACCGTGTCCAGCTATTCCCTCAAACCTCGGAGAAGCAGAACCTGCAAGGAGACAAAGGGAACATCATTAGCAGCAGCATCTCACCTGCAGTCTTCATCTTTAAACACTCGCAGCTACTGAGAACAGCTTCCTCGAACCTGCACACCTCCCGGAAAGAATGACCTGAAAGAGGAAGATAGAGGCCACATTAAAAAAAGCAGTAGAGACATTTACAAATTAAGAACTGCGCAAAAGGCTTACCTGGCTGGTCGCCTCTCGGCTGGCACCACCCCGGACATTCCACTTGCGCTGAAGAAAACCGTGACCTACAAGGAAGGAAAACACAGGTTAGCAAAGGCTTACTTACTGCATCATAGCGCTCTTAATGCGCCAACATTTACCAGCGGGGCTCAACCAAGCCAGTTCGCTGCGCTGAAGCTCCGCATACCGAAGGGAGAAAAAAGAGACATTTTAAACAAAGAAAGGCATGCAGGATAGCAACAAAACTAAAGACCAGCAATAAGACCTACCTGAACAATATCAAACGGGCCGGCGTCAGTGAAGTAACTGGACCACACTCGCCCATGAAAGACATCGCGCCCCTACAAAGATGGCAGGACGGAGAGCACGCCTAATTCTACCAAAAGGCAGAACCTTCCCCGCAGACCACATCAGGGCAAAGCTGAGAAGCATACCAGCAAGTAACCCGGCTGGGTGGCGTCCCTGTGGATACCAGGTGAGCTTAACAGGCACCTCACAGGAAGACGCCGAACAAGTGTGCCAACTACAACAAGCTAGTGGGGGGCTCTGGGAAAGACTATGCAAACTGAACTATAAAGAATATATCGAAAGGCAAAATGCAAGGGGGGATAAACCGGGGAGGCTGCTAGCATGGTTATATAAAAACGAGACACTGAGTAGTCAGGGAGATAACGGGAGAAGAAGGCCAGATCTGGAACACCCAAGAGGGGGTGAATGAGGGGTTCCACAGGTTCTACAAATGCCTCTATGAAGACACAGGGGAGGTAGCAGAACGGGAGATTCAGGAGACACTGGAAGATACAGGATTACCCAAATTAAACGAGGAAGAAAGGGAGAACCTGGAGGCCCCAATCACAATAGAGGAACTAGAGACAGTGGTACTGCACCCACCCACTAGCAAAGCCCTGGGGTCGGATGGGCTCCCCAGCGAATTTTACAAAACGTATAGACAAGAAGTGCTTCCCCCGCTGCTGGCTATGCTAAACGAGGCTTTCGAGAGGGGGAGATTGCCGGAATCCCTAAGGGAGGCAGTGATAATTCCGCTCCTCAAACCCAGTTAGCCAAGTACAGTATGCGGGTCGTACAGACCCCTATCTATGTTAAACCAAAATAGAAAAATTCTTACGGCATTGTTGGCAAACAGACTTAAAAGGATAATTAACAAACTCATACACCCTGATCAAACTGGCTATGTCCCGGGCAGGAATATATCCGACATTAGCGAAATGGCAATAATCTCGCTGGATGCAATAAAAGCCTTTGACTCTGTGAGATGTCCTTGGATGATGACGGCCTTGAAAGAATACGGGATGGGACCAGGGTATCTGAGGTGGGTGAAGATGGTATATAGCTCCCCAAAAGCTAGGGTCAAAACGGGTGTGATAATTTCAGATAAATGGCAATTTAGCAGGGGCACAAGACAGGGCTGCCCCTGGTCCCCCATGGTATATATCCTTGCATTAGAACCATTAGCGATCTGTCTCAGACAACAGTACGGAGAGATAGGGGTCCACACGAAGGGGGGACCGCACTTGATATCATTGTACGCTGATGATATGTTGCTATACCTGCGCTTCCCAGAGGAAAACTTGCAGTATGTTCTGGGAGTGATAGAGTATTATGCGACCCTTTCGGGCATAGCAGTAAACCCCAAAAAGTCATGCATGTTCCCCCTGAGGAGATATAGAGGGGTCCCACAGGGGAACCTACCTATCCTGCAGATACCCTGGCAGACTAGAACAATCAGATACTTGGGGATTAATGTATATCATACGATTGCAGACGAATATAAATACAACATGGAGAGGGCAGTGGAAGGCATCAAGAACAGCATGGGGGTTCTGGGCGAATCTCCCCCTGGCCATGGTGGGTAGGGCAGCCTTGCTCAAGATGGTGGTCCTGCCCAGGCTGCTACACCTCTTCATGAATATCCCATATATGCTCCCCAAACGCTTTTTCACGAAACTCCAGAGCTTATGCAAGGGCTTCAAATACATACCAGAAACAGGTGGCCCTATGGAAATTGAAGAACCCGTATGATAGAGGGGGCATAAACCTGCAGAATTTCGAGATATACCACCTGGCGGGGCAGCTTCAGTACGTGGCCAGATAGTTGTCGGAAGAAGAAACGTCAGAAGTCAGATTGCTAAGTAGGCAATGTGTCCCATTCTTTCTAAAATAACTGATATGGCTACCTAAACTAGTGATGCAAGGACCAGCGAGATTGCTGGAACTAGGTTGGAAAACCTGGCGCAAAGCGTGCCAAATAGTGGGAAACCTGACCCCATGCTCCCAGCAGGTACCACTCGTGGCGCTATGTGGAGAGGACGAGCAAATGATAAAGGGGATCCGTAAATTCTGGGAACTGGTGGACCTCGTGACCCTGGGAGATATATGGCAAGAGGGGGAGGTACTAGACTTCCAAAAGACAATGGAGGACACCGGAGTACAAAAAGGACAGCACATTACATATACCAGAATCATCAAACGAGTGGGAGAAAGGTGGCCCGAGATAGTACTAGCAGAACAACCCGATACGGTCATTGAAACGAGGTACGATATCTCGGAGGGCGGGCACGAAATATCCCGAATTTACGAACTATTGATGTCCAGAGTGGGCAAGGAGCTGCTTCAACTGAGGGGGGTTTGGGAGGAGGAGGCGGGAGAACCTATGCAGGATGGGCATTGGGAAAGAGCCCAGAGGTATCATAAGAAGGTGTCCAATAATGCGAGTCTAAAACAGATCCAGTTATATGTTATCCATCGGGCATACATGACTCCCAGTAAAATAGCTAGGTTTGGAAGCACAGTGACACAGAAATGTCCCAAGTGTGGGGAGGTGGATGCCGGGATGATTCACATGTTCTGGGCGTGCCCGGAGGTGGGAAGATTCTGGGAGGAGGTTAAACAACGCCTGTCCCAAAAGGGGATCAAGTTAGGGGTGGATTCAGTATGGGCATGCATGTTGGGGGGATTTACCAGACCACGTAACCTAAAGAATATCAGTAAACTGAAAGACCTGGCCTACATCTTGGCCAAACGGAGAATTGCTATGATCTGGAAAGCAGCCCATAGACCTAGATTATAGGTGTGGTGGAATGATCTCTTGAAATGGGCAGAGGCGGAGACGGTGGCATGGTACGAAGCAGTCAGCAGGGGAGGGGAGGAGGAAGCGGGACACCTGATAGCATGGAGACAAATGGTGGCCACGATGTCGGGACTCTCCCTTGTCGAACCCAGTGAAGGTAATAGCCTGGGAACAGTGAAGGAGATAATGCCCTAAGAAACAAATTTTGCGGCATTGAAGTAGGTGCTCGAGTTAACGGGGAGGGAGGGCGGTAGGACTGTAATGTGTAACATGTTAATGTAATACCAAGAAGCTAGTACACGGAAATGTCCTACATGTTGGTTAAGTTTGGTGTGTTGTTAAAATAAATAATAAAAATTGTTTAAAAAATAAATAAAAAATAAAGTAAATTCTCGACGAGGAGTGCAAGCAAATTGATCCCTATTGGTGGAGAAAATGGAGTGAGGAGTTGAATTTGGAACATGCAGGTGGGCATTTCTTAGAGCCAGTCCATAGCCCAATGGAAAAAGGAGGGCTAACGATATAGAAGTACATTCATTTTCCATCTCCAAATGGATGCAGCCCCACTGTTAAGGGTGTGTATTTTATTAACATAGCAATTTAGTAAAAGCGCACTGAAGAATAGCAGTGAATCCTCCACAGACTACTCATGATAAATGTTTTGGTTTAGAAAGGGCTCATCAAGAGTTTAAAAAAAAATAATAGGAAATGCAAAAAGTCGTATACCGTTTTTTGAATTGGTTCATAATAGGGAAAAAGCAGTGGAGAAAGGGACGTTAAGGAAAACATTTCACATTTTTCTGGCAAGAGGAAGAAAAGAGTAAAAAGAGTAGAATCATGGAGCAGGGAGGTTAGGGGTTTAACTGCAGTTTTGGAGTGAATGAGGCACAGGGTGTAAGTGGCCACAGTGTTGTTGAGGATGGAAGGCAAAGGAAAGTATATTAAAAGCATTGAAGGACAAGACATGCAACTTAAATGTTTAAAGCTGTAAAACAATACAAAAGTAAAACTGAGATAAAGGGGCAAATCCGAAAGAACAGTGTAGTGGATAAAAGAAACACATGGCAAACCGTAGAATTCAAATAAAATAAATTAATAAAAAAGCAGCATTTGTGGAACACTGCAGAACTTTAAAAAAAAAACCAGGTAGCTAACTTGTCTATGAATCTCCACTTTGAAAAATTGAGACCAAATACAAGGCATTGTGAAGACAGACCAGATGATGCTTTGGAAGCTGCAGACATGTTATGTAGGCTCTACAATGCAGATTGATGGTGGATGAAATTCCTATAGTCGGAGTTCCGACCTAAGAATATTCATGCATGATCTATGACTGAACTGATCCCAATGGCCCTCTCTGCTAAAAGCTAGTTTGCTCACCTGCAAACCCCGATTATTTTTAAATGAAACCTAATTCCAGACATTTGACTGCATTACATGTTACTTTTTTGTTTTTGCTCTCTCTAAAGCACTTTGTTCATGATTTACAAATATTTAAATAAAGTAAATAAAATAGTAAAACAGAAATAAATTCCAGGTTGTCCACAGTGAATGACCGTAATGTCTGGTTAGACAACCCTTTCAACACCCTTGCCTATGGAAGAATCGAAGAACTAGACAATCTGTCCTTCATCCAACTGGTCAGTAAATAAAGCTGTTCTGGTGGTCTCACATTTCTCCCCTCGTCCCAATTAGCAAGAAACTTCTGATATCAAATAATTTGAATTCAAAGTCTGCTTAATTTTCGACTGCTAGCCCCTTAGTAATCAGATGTGTTTAATGAAACAAAAAAGAAGAGCTCTTGAAAATTGGTGGATTTATATATCCACTGGATGTACGGAATGCCAAATTCAAACGTGTAGCTTCAAGGTCGCTTGGCCCAGAGCAAAAACAAGCCTACTTCCATGGGTGTAATTTTAGGGGCAAGGGTGTTTCTTCCCCACCCCATTTTGTCCCACTTATTCGGCATGGGCCCCTTTCCGTTAGATGCCATGTCCCCCCAACATTTTACTCTACTGCCTACTTCTAAGCTCAGATTGAAAAGGTAAATAACTAGATCAAATTTTTTTCTGCATCCACAGGATACTATCAGCACCACAAATGGCTTCCCTCAGCACACCACCATTCAAGGATCTTCATGACAACCATATGTGTTACGTTTGGTGCAAGACTGATGTGGCGAAGCAAAGATCAGAGGCATCAATTGAAAGAGGTAAAACAATTGAAAGTTATAATGACGAAGTAAAAATAAAGAAAGCAAAGATGTCGAAACAAGCTTCGATACATACTTCAACTTTAAAGGTTAATTTATATGCAAAGTATGTTTTAAAAAAGGAAAATATCCACTGAAACAGGCATATTAATTTTGGGGTACCCCCTGTACCTACATCACCCTAAAACGGTGCCTTAAACATGTCGATGTAAAACAATATAGTGTTACTATACAACACAGGGAACACCTCGCCCCATGAATATTCTACCATTATATCCACATTAAGAAGTGGATAGTTGCATTGTGTTCTCCCATTTTTTAAGTCCAGATTCGTGCACTTCATTTACAGTGTTCCCTTTCACTTGTCTTGGGGTCCTGTTACAAATGTCAAATTGTAAAGACTGATTATAGAACATCTTAAATGGGTCATTATTTTTTAGTAAATAACAGAATGTCAAAGAAGCATTGTTAATTTGTATCGTCTTCATTTCAAATGAAACCTATATTCTTTTCTTTCTTACTTTGAAATGTCTTTCATTCTTCATTCTACTTCTATGCCTCATACCATACCCTGCCAAAATGCCAGCAACCTTCCTGCATGTTACTTTGGCCCAAGAAGACATCAACAAACTATTATCTTCTGTCCAAAATGCAGCTCCTTCCACACACATTTGTAAAGCTGGTCAACCAAGGTCTTGTGGCTGCTTCCCCCTTTCCAGCTTCATCAATACCCTTCGACCCATAGCAGATCAACCCAACAATCTCAAATATGCTATTCTGACATTATTTCTAAAAGCCAAGAGATCCTGAATTGTGATCCATCCCACGTTTACTTTGCATTGCAAAAACACAGGAAAGAGTGCACACAGCTCAAATCGCAGCAAACATCGAGATCAACAATACCACTTGATGGTTACAGTGCTGGAGAAACAAACTGTCAGAAAGGATTGTGTGAAAAACAAGTCAAGAAAAGATTGGGGTTGTGTTAGTCCAGTTTTTAAATCACACCAAATGACGGTGTGATACATTTTATTGGACTAACTGGAAATATTATGCAGAGGTGGAACAATGCATTAGCGTTTGATGTCCCTTAGATGACTTAATTATTTATAGGCGGAAAATGCTCTTTTGATCACAAAAGCACTTACAATAGATAAGAAATCAAATGTGTTGCGAAGCGGTTAGCTTCTTACAATGGGGTGAATCGGAGGGACATTCTGAATAGGTTGTGGATGGGAGTAAATGGAAAAGGCACCGGGGACAATATATAAGTGGAAATACATAGATTAAGGACAATGAACATTGGAAATGTTTAAGTGCAGACAGGCGGTACGGCCAGTTGTGCTCAGAATGTGACCATAATGGGTGAAGTGCTATAGTGGAGGCAGAGGAAGTGAGGGGCAGGTTAGAGGCAAGGGGAAAAATGTTAGCTAGCAGGCAGATGAGAGGTAGGTTAATATGGCAAGTCTGAGGCGAGGAGGTAGGCCTTTAGTTTGGTTTTGAACAAATCGGTGTGGAATGTTTCTTGGATGTCAGATGGAAGGGAATTCTATGCAAGTGAAGTGAGAAGAGAAAAGGAGCAGAAGCGAGAGGAAGCACAGGGATTGCGATGAACCACAAAGGAAGTCGAGGAGGCAGAGCGGAGACTACGAGACGGCTTCTATAAAAGAGGATAGATACAGTGGTGCCTTACCGTGGATAGATTTGTGAACCAGGAGGCGAAATTAAAATCTTCCATGGTCAGCCACCCAGCCTGATGACAGTACGAAGAAGTAGGTGGGAAGTGAGGGAGTTCAAAGAGAGTCCTGACACCAAAATTAATGATCTTGTTGAGAGGACCGAAAGCATAGTTGGGGAGATAAAAGAGGATGCTGGCACAGCAGTCCAGTTTAGAGAAGACAACGAGTGGTTAAGACATGCTTGGCAGTGTTGAAAGGAAGGAGGTGTCTGATTTTCCTAATATTTAGGAGGTTGAGTCTAGCTTCTTTTCCAGTTTTGGAGATGAATGTAGAGAAGGTGTGAGAAGGATAATAGATGACACTGAGGTTTCTAGCTGAGGAAGAGTAGGGAGATTGTCAGGTGGGAACCCGATTGGCAGAGGAAGAGATGAGAGAGTGTTTGGCAGGGAAGAATAGCACCTTTGCATTGGTAGCGATTAACATCAGAGTGCAAAGCCATCCAATAATTAATGGCAGAGAGACATTTGGAAAATTTGATAGAGAGATCAGAGGAGAGTTCAGGAAAAGGGAAGATTTAGATGTCATCCATGAAGAGTCGGTACAGGAACCCAAGGCAGGAGATTAGTGCCCCAAAAGCAGAGGTGGAAAGTGTAAAAAGGAGCGGTCCCAAGACAGGGCCTTGTGGAATACAAACAGTTAGAGGAGTGAGTTGAGAGGTGTTGTTACTCCAGGAGACAGAGAATTGGAGAGGTGCAAGTAAGATTCAATACAGGGAAGGACTTGATCGCGAATCCGAAGAAGAAAGAGTATTAAGGAGATCAGCGTGATGACAGTGTCAAAAGGCAGCAGACAGGTCAAGAAGAATTAGGATAGAGGATAGGTTGGAGTGCTTAGCAGAGGCAATGAAGTTGGCAGATTCATAAGAGCAGTTTCTGTGGAGTGACAGGAGCAGAACCCTGCTTGTAGGAGGCCTTGAAGGTTGTGGATATCTAAGCAATAGGTAAGACAGTTGAACAACAAACCTTTCAAGCACTAGAGTAGTGCAGAAGGAGAGAGACAAGGCCAAAGTTAGCTGGTAGGTTTGGATCGGCTTTCCCCTTGCATTTTTAGGAGAGGGATGACCGTGGCTGTTTTGAAAACAGAGGGAAAGCAAGCAGAATCAAAGGACAGGTTGAAGAGTTCAGCAAGGTGAGAGGCCACTAAAGGGGCAATGGGCTTGACTAGCTGGGGGGGTAAGAGGGTCTGATGGGGCACAAGAGGGGTTAGCCTTCATCAATAGAGATAAGATTTTGTCAGTATTTGTTTGACTAAAGTGGGAGATGGAAGCATAGGATGATGGTAGAGCAGGCAAAGTGTAAAATGTAGGAGAAGGGAGTGTGAGGAAGGTCAGGGGAGAGTCTAATTTTGGAAAAATGTGCAGATAAGTATTCAGCTAGGTGGTCAATAGCTGTGAGAGTGGAGGTGATAGTCCTAGAATTAGGAGAGGTGAGTTTAGGGTGCCCTGTAGCCAGCAAGGATGGTTGGAGTGAGAGTCAAAGAGCAGGGTCGGACTGGGACAAGAAATAGGCCTGGTCACCCAAAGAAAAGTGGCCCACCCTTCGCCTCAAAAAAGTGGCCCATCCCTCGCCTCATAACCCTTGACCTCTGATGGCATCATCGGAAGTGATGTCATTTGACCCCACCCCAAAGTGACATCCCGGGAAGCGATGAAACACGACCTTTCGCCACTTGACAAAACACAAAGTGGCATCCAATAGCAATGTTCCTAGGTACACTACGAAAAATATGGTTATGATTTCACTAATGTGATATACATTTCATACAAGAATGGACCACCATATGTATCCTTAATATATGTGTGTATAGATCCATATTGTCAAATTACTGTGAATCCAAGCAGATGTCCAAGGCCAAATGATAATATGTTATTGTATAGCACTTACGCTTAAGCTCTTTTTTATAGAACAAATATGCTTACAATATCACCCAACCTGTGTTGGTACTCATTTATTGACCTAAGAAGGATGAAAGGCTTTTTGAAAAAAAAGTGGAAAAAAAAGTGGAAAGAATATATAATTATTTTTCTTTTTTTTTTCCAAACAGGCCCAGGCGTGGCCAGAAACCGGTTCCCACTCCCCAGGGACGATTTCGGCCCGGCCACGGGCCGAAAGGCTGAGGGGCCAATCCGAACCTGTCAAAGATGATTGGGTAGACTACCCTTTTAGTCCTATCAAGAGTGGACTTGAGAGAGTTCAGGGTAGAGAGGTAGAGTTGCAGGTCCTCATGTGAGTGGATATGCCTGCATTTGCACAGCAGCTGATGCATGTTTGTGCGGAGAGAGCGCATAAATGTGGTGACCCATGGATGAGGATGCTGCCGAGACCAAGGGGTGAAAGTAAGCAATGGGAAGTGAGAGGAAAATGAGTCGTATAGTAGGGATTGGAAGCTGGAGAAGGCAGTGTTGGTGGACGAGGCATCTGGTGTGAAGGGGGAGAGTGAGCACTGTAGGTCGGAGAGAAAGGGGGAAATGGCAGAAGGTTTACATTTCTGTTTAGTAATAGGTGAAGCAAGTGGTGAGGAAAGATCAGAGGGTGGAAAGGAGATGGTGGTGGAGACAATTGAGTGGCGAGATATGGATGGTGCAACAGTAGTATTAGTGGCTGAGAGAAAGGTGAAGATGAATAAGAGATCCAAAGAGTTACCCCCTCTGTGGGTAGGTAGGCTATGGATAGAGTGGAGAGCGTGGTCACTAAGAAAAAACTGAAGTTCGGATTTCTGAGAAGGGGTTAGATAGGGAATGTTAAAGTCACCCAAGAGAAGGAGGTGATGTTTAGTGGGAAAAGAATCCAGAAGTTGCCCAAGATCATCAATGAATGGTCCAGTGGGTCCAGTGGGACCAGGAGGGCGATAGATGGAGATGATGTGAACTGAGTGAGGCAAAGCAATAGTAGAGATGGTGAATTCAAAAGAGGTAGGAGAGGACCTGGCATTGGAGATTTGTGAGGCTTTGAGGCGGGAAGAAATTAGGTGTCCGACGCCTTCACTTCTGCCAGTCAGTCAGTCGAGGAGAGTTAATGAAGGATAGTTTGGAGTCATGTAGAGCCGCAAGAGTGGCAGTGTCCGATGGAGAAATCCAGGTTTCAGTGACAGCAAGAAGGTCTAGGGGAGGAGAGCTTGAGTGAAAGTAGTCAGAGATAAATGACGTTTTGTTGCATACAGACTGAGCATACCAGAGTGCAATGTTCAGTTGATGAGGTAAGGAAAAGTAGAAAGTTGAGCCTCTGAGAAAGAGAGGAAAGGTGGATAGGTGTTAGAGGAGGTATGATTAGCTTGTCAGCTTTGTTTGTTGGAAAGAGGTGAAAGAGAGATGGAGTAGTGGGAGTTTCGAGTTGTGGTCCAATGTCGCATGAAATTCAAGATGGCGCCAGTTCCCTCAGCGGCCTGATCAGAGATCTTGGGGAGCGTTTCGGAGAGGGATAGGAACGTGGCCTGCCCCCGACTGGATGCTTCTGGTCCTCTCCTTGAGACTCAAGGCGTGCCCTACCTGGAGGCTCAAGAATCTACAGAGGAATTGAGCACAGGGTGTTAGTCCCTCGCAGCAGTGTTGAGGTGTGCAGCCTGAGGGGTGTGCACGGGGGACCCTCATTGGTAGGGGGCATCCAGGTGAAGTGGTGTGCTCACGCTGCTGGTGGCCGTGTTACCTGGAACTGGGCTGTCTAGTCCCCTGGAGGTTGTGCAGCCTGCATTTTAGTGCCTTGTGGTCTGGGGCCTCAGAGTTACCTTTGGTTGGGCACGGTGGTCCCTGGTGTATTTTGAGGATTGCTCTGTGCTGGGCTGTAAGGACTCTCCATTGGATACTTCAGTCTGCGCTCTCCATCTCCTGGCACTTTTGCGGGTTTGGTGTTTTTGTGATCTTTGACCCTCCGGACCTTGCTGCATTGGGGGATAACGCAGGAAAGGTGAAGCAGAGTAAAAATCAAAAATCCCAAGATCAGCGACATCCCACAATTCGGAGAGCCGTTAGGTGGGGGCGATTTTTACATTGTGCCTGACCCTGATCTGGATAATTCTCACCCTTCCTTGATTAACCTTTGGAGGCTATTACACGATCGGGAACGTGGTTATATACATATTTCTCACACATGCACAGGACCTTTGATGAATGACCTGCTGCTCGTTTCCCCATCCCTGCTTCCTTACATTCCTGAGGTGTGTATTGACACTCGTATCATGTCGGACCATGCCCCCATAGAACTTGTAATGCTGGTACATAGGATGTCCTTTCCCACAGCCCGCTATGTAAACTGTATGACCCGGCCCTTGGGGTTTTGGCTTTGAGGGATGCTATAGCAAAGGCGATAGTTTATTACTTCAATGCCATTCTGTGGGACGACATGAAACCTGTAATTAGGTGGGAACACATAGCACACAATGCTGCATATACTAATCCCTCGAGGGTGAAAGCTGCGATTCTGAATTGATTCATAAACAGTTGGGCTCTTCTAAATTCATAAAACAACTTATCTTGTCTTATGACTTTAATCTTGTAATAAACGTCAGGCTGGGAATATGGCTCTTGCAATTATTCGCACTAAACAGATTTATTACACCAAGAATAATAAGGAAAATACATTTCCGGTTCGTAAACTGAAGTTCGAACACACTAGGAACACCATCACTGGGCTGGCAGGGGCAGCCGAGACAATTCAGTATACGGAACAGGGGAAAGTGGAGAACGCGTAGAGGTATTTTAATGCTGAAATGGCTATAAGTTCTATTACTGCGCCGGGTCAAGTTTTTGCCCAGCTGGCGAGTTTTGCGAAACTACAGAGGAGATCGCTGCTGTGATCACTTCCCTTAAAAACAGGACCCCGGGAATGATGGATTCTCTGCCTCATTTTATAAAATATTTCATCCTCAACTAGTTAAACCCCCAACTAAATTATTCAATTAATTACTCTCATCGGGGTCTGTTACCCCCTCGATGGAAGAATCAATCACCATCGTAGTATATATTGAGGCGTTGCACCCCGTGACCTCAGTTCCACCAATTTTCCCTAGCACTCTGACATTGGGGGACTGCAGAACTAAAGTGTACTAGCTACCTAAAGAGGGGCAGGTCGGGAGGGCGATGAGGAATCCAGGGGAGGAACATCCATCAGAAAGAACATTACAAAGAGGTAAGTAATTTGTTCTTCTAATGGATTCCTTCCTCATCTATGATAGACTCCCAAAGCAGTACGTAAATCTGAAGGAGGGAGGAAGCATTTACACCACATAGACCAGAAAACTCTGGAGGACTGCTCTACCAAAACGGACATCCTGTCCAGCAAGGGAATCAAAGCAGTAATGCTTAGCGAGCGCATGCGGTGAAGCCCATGTTTCTGCCTGGCAGATGTCCAGGAAAGGCACACCCTTTGCTGAGCAGAAGTGGCAGCCCCGAGACCCTTAGGTAAATCCCTGGCAGCCAGATCAACGCATTTCGAGATGCAGAAAATTATTCACCTTGACAGGGTCTGTTTGGAGATAGCCCTGCCAGCACGAGCCCCAGTGTAACTGACAAAAAGCTAGTTAACTTTCCTAGACACTCTAGTACGAGAGAAGTAGAACTTGAGAGCCTGCACCGGGTCCAGCAGATGGAACTGTTCCTTTGCCATGAATGGAAGAGGTGGAGGAAAAAATACAGGAAGCTGGATATTCTGAGAGGGATGACATCTGAGACAACTTTCGGTAGAAAGGAGGACCTCACTCTCAAAGTCACCTTCTCTTTGAAAAAAAACAAATAGGGAGGTAAAACAGACAACGCCTGGAGTTCACTCACCCGTCTCACCAACAAGCAAAAAACACGTTAAGGGTGAGTGATCCAATAGAACAGGAATGAAGGGACTCAAACAGAGCACTCATAAATAATGTCAAAACTAAATTAAAATCCCACGCCTGAACCACAAACTGCCAGGGAAGAAAATGGTTACACAAACCCTGTAAGAATTGCATGACAGTGGGGATTGTGAAAAACAAGCCCTGTTCCAGGGGACTCTTAAAAACCGGAATAGCGTAGAGGTAACCCTTTACAGTGCCAATCTGCAGACCCATCTGAGCCAAAGATGGAGAAAATCCAACATAGGAGATAGTGGGCAGGATAAGGGATTCAGGTCCCTCTCCAGGGACCAAACCAAAAATGTACAACACCTGAGGCATAAATGGATTTGATAAACGGTCATCTACCTGAAAGGAGCATAACAAGGATGCCATCCAACAAGTCCTACTCCTTGTATCTCAGCCTCACAGTAGCCAAGCATGAAGGTTCTGGCTGCTGAGGTTTGGGTGGAGGGATAGCCCCTCTGACTGGGAGAGAAACTCTCCTCTCCTCAGAAGGCACTAGGCAGGGCAGCTGGCCATGTTCAGCAACTCAGGGTACCCCGTTCTCCGGGCCCAGTCCAGAGCGATATGGATCAATGTGGTTGCGAACAGGCGCAATCTCCTGAGAACCAGAGGACAGGCACAATCTCCTAAGAACCAGCAGGAACGCTTAAAGGAGGTTGAAAGTCCACTTGAGCGTCTGAGTACCCAGAGCTCCCTGATCTAGCACCTCCTGATCACACTGGAAGCAATAAGGTCCACTTGAAGAGTCCCCCAGAAGGAGAAGATCTCCTCCAGAACTTCCTGGCAGAGGAGCCAAAGTCTGTCTGCTCAAAGAATGCGCTGTAACATTCTCTCTTCTAGCTGGGTGAGCCGCCGTCAGAGAGAGACACCATTCTCCAGAGCCCAGAACCACAGCTGCATTGCTTCTCTGCACAGAGGCAAGGACCCCCGGCCACCTTGTTTGTTGAGTTAGTGCATGGCCACTGTGTTGTCCGTGAGGCCCAGCACAGTCTTGCATTTCACAAAGGGGAGGCAAGCGACTAGGGCCAGCCTAATTGCCCTCATCTCCAGCAAGTTGATGTGTTCCCAAGACTCTGCAGGATACAACAGTCCGCTCACAGTCAGATCTCACAGATGATCACCCCAACCAGTTAGAGGTGCATCCGTAACCACCGACAACTAAGGCCAAGGTTGACCAAACAATACGCCTCTCAGCAAGTTGTCCCGTATGACCCACCATGCAAGATCCTAAGCCACCTGGCCAGACACCTGTAATACAACATGTGGCCCCAAAACTGCAACCATTGGCAACTGAGAAGTGTGACAAACCAAAGGGTGTCTCCCCCGCTAGTCCTCTTGGACTTGTCATCCAGGTGGCCAGGACACGGTCATCGCTTTGTATCCAGTTCCTGGGGGCGGGCCAGTGCGGGAGGATCACCTGGGTGAGGGGTTTTAGGGGAGTGGGGGTGAGGCGACTGATGGTGAGACCAGTAATCCCCCCTTTCCCGTACACCTGACCCATCCTATTTTATAGGATTCTGCGATGTCCCAACTCCCCCCCCCTTTCCACACAAACACTGGGCAGAGGAAAATGCTAACCCTTACATATCTCATTTGCATGTCCCTCTAATCTGGTCAGGCAAAGTCAGGCACTTGACTTTAAGTGCATACATCTGATACCAATTAGCTCCCCTCACACAGATAAAAGCCGTAACATAGAGACACACTCTGAGCAAGGTGGAACACGAGCAAGAGCTGACCTTCTGCGGCAAAGGCGAACCTACTGGAGCAGAGAGACGGACCGAGGGACGAGAGCAAGGGGTAGAGAACCCCAGGAGTTCCCTGCAGGAGGTTGTTGCCTCCAAAAGGTTGTGAAAGACATGTGGAGAAGGACAAATCCAAAACAAGAAGACTGCATTGTGTTTCAAGGACCCCAGCGACCCTGCCGCGTGAAAGGCCAAGCCTGTGGTACTAACTTTGACAAGTGAATGAAAAACTGCAAAGACAAGAAAGAAACGCACACAGCCAGTGAGTTGGTAAGCGATAAGAAAGGCCTGTGTGTGTTAAAGAAAGATTGAAGTTGCAACAGTATATCGCACAATTTAAGGCTGCACGCGTGTGGATGAGACTCGAAGAAAGGCAGATCTGTGATGAACTTTGAATTCCTAAAAGCTGTGAAACTAGCAATACTGAATAGCAGAGTGGTCTGGCGAAAGGAAGCAGCCCACTCTAAAGTCTCAGTGAGAGGTGAAATGTTTTTGTTTGATAAAGTGAATGAACTATAAGATGCAAAATGGTGAAGATTAGCCCCGCAAAAGGGGAAGTGAAAAGGTGAACGTTGAACTTTTGTGCTTATGACATCGAACTACCCAGACCAAGAGACACTGGGGCAAATAACACAAGAGCGTGGGGAAGGGAACCCCTGCAAGTGGTGTGCTTTGAAAGGACAGAGCCCGACTGGGGGAGATCGGTGTGAACATTTACTTTGAAAGGTCCGAGCCCGACTGAGGGAGACCGGCGTGAACCTTTTGTTGAACTGTGTTTCGAAAACTGGAAAGAGAGACTTCAATGTGAAAGGCCAAGCGAGCCTCAGTCCATGTTTTGAACTGCCTTTGTTTTGAGAACCTGAGCCAGGGTGGGTCATCCTGTCTACGAGGACCGTCTTACTCTGTGCTGTCTAATGTGGGGGAGGAGAGCTGATTCAACCACATTTATTCTTTATAATCTAACACTGATTTTTCTTTGCATACATATTCTCCTTTACACACTTTTTGTACAAGAAATAGGGCAGGCATTAGGTTTTGTTAGAATAGGCCCTTTTGATTTGATGGACTCAACTAGGACTGTTTTATTTATTATTTGATGGTAGAGACTACTCCTATCCAAGTTATACGGCAAAGTAGGAGTTTTTGCAAACCCAGAAACTTTAATAAAGGTTTTACAAATTGTACCTTTTGTTCCAGGATCATACTTGTGATACCATGCCTCCCTTACAGAAGCCACTGAAGCAATCCCAAGTGCAGGCTCACCTCTGGCACCAAAGGGATGCAGGAGGCCAGAGGCGCAGAAGGTGAACGAAACCTGAGGCTGCAACCTGTTTCTGGGATTATAGGACATTGACCATCCAAAAGAGGTTGGCCACTCAGTCCTCGCGCAGGAAAGCCCTGCCAAGACTGCTCTGATTAATCATTCCAATCTAGAAACCTTTGGCTGCTTATTAACAGCCAAACACATTCCCAAGGGATGCAACAAGCCAGTGCCATCTCTGACCACACTTGGGTGGAATACTTTCATGAATCCCCTGTACAGATACTCCCCATTGTGAAGGACAGTAAGTTTGGAATCACTTGGTCCCTTAATGTGCCACAACCAGAAATTGAGTCTATAATTGCGAAATCTTCAAGATCTAGAGCAGCAGGCCCCAACGGTCTAACATGATTCTAAAATTAGACATTCCAACTTGGTCTTGTATTCTTTATGATTAATTTTTAAATATCATAAACAGCCATCTATTGCCAGTGTCATGGAAGCAGGCCATACTTATTCCGATTTATAAAAAAGGGGAACAGGACAGACCTTTGTAATTATCGGCCCACAACCCTGTTAGACTGTGACAGTAAGATTTCTGCCAGTCTTGTACTTAAAGATTTAGTGTTCTGGGCCGGGAGTAAAATGATCATAGGCAAATACCAAACCGGCTTTAGGAAAGGCCTATTTACCATATTGAATGGTTTAATCATCTCTATACTCAAAGATCAGAGCACTTGTTCCAACGCAAACCACATGTAGCTTTAATCTATCTCACCAAAGCATTCGATCTGATGAATAGAACCAAATTATGGAGCACATTAAGAAACTGGGGTATTATGGATGGCCTGCTGGCAATTATAATCGCACTTCATCAACACACGGTTCGTGGGAGACTGAATCTTAAAGGAGACCTGTCCTCTGAAATATCTACTAGATACAGAGTTAGACAAGGTTGTATATTAGCTGCATATTTATTTTATCTTTATTTGGTCGATCTTGCAGAGTTTTTACAAGCTCATTCACTTGTCATTCCTTGGATTGGCAACTATCCAGTCCATTTCCTAGCATATGCCGACGACATTGGAGTAATAGATCATACACCTGCCAGCCTCTAACATCTTCTCAAAGCTATGGAAAAATATGCGAAGTTGAATGAACTGATGATTAACAGTGCTAAATCATACATAATTATTTTTAGTAATCAGCACAAAAGTAATAACTATCATAACTGACGTCTAAATGATCAACCCTTGGCAGTGGTGAAAAAAATGTAATAGCTGGCTTAGAACCACCAGTTCGATGAAAGGTATTAATGAAGAATTGTAACTAAAAACTATCCAATACATAAGTCAAATGAAAAAGATCTTGAAAAACTTTAGTAGATTTTTGTTAGTACCATATAGAATCTATAGCGGGAAGGTTATACCCTCAATCCTGTATGGTTTAGAACATAACCCGAGTGCAAGCAAAATGAATTGGGCAAAAATTGAGGGACACATATGGAGAAAAAAAACACTCAACTTACAGATGTCGCTCTCTATCGCTCGCTTAAAAAACGAATTGGGCTTGTATTCACTTCAATCTCACTTCCAACGGAAGTTCCTTCTCGTATATCGAGCTATCTTAGTTCCTTGTAAACATTCTTTGTACAAAGATTTGGGTAACCATATGAAATCAACAAAAAGCAAGTTTTTGTCCAATTTGAAAAATGACTCGGAGCAAATATTACAGAATTGTGAAATGTCTATTGACATGCTGATTGAAAATCCAAATAAAGCAAAGCGGCGCTATTAAGAACAGATTGGATAACAACTAGAGCCCAATTATGTAAACTTAACAGTACAAGCAAACTTAGTGTGTGTGAAAAATCTAGCAAATATATACTGCATTATCTAAGAAGATTTTCCAACCCCAAATGGCGTGCAGAGTTATTAAGATTTAGATTACATTTGGTTAAAACAAAAGAGACTATGAGAATTTGGAATAAACTTGAACATAATGCAGGCGAATGTGACTTGTGTGATGGAGGCTATGTCCAAGACATCAGACATCTTCTAATAACCTGCACAGGCACATTAGCAACAAGACAGAAATACTTAGCCAGATTTTTACATCAATTAGAGTGCATTAACACCCAAGATTTTTGTCAAAGGCTTTCGGCAGGTAAAGAAATCTTCTTATCTATTGAGTTGCTGAAACTATTAAATGAACTAAAGCTTATAACAATTGGCTTATAAAAATAGATAAGGAAGTCATGAAATTGCAGACCGCTATCTTTTTTTTTCTCTTAGTATTTTTATTCTTATACTTTTATGAGCAGTATCTTTTATATCATCTTTGTATATAAATGAATTACCCAATGAATATGTGTAAAAAGTCAGAATGTGACTAAAGCACAATAAATAAAAACATTTTTTTTAAAAAGAGCATTTCCTACTTGGGGGCATCACCCAGAATATGGCCAAATCTGTATTGTACCTTTGATCTGGATGGAGCTCAAAGCCCAGGAGTATTGGCCGCCTTAGCCCTCAAACACTGAAAAGCGGCTTGAGGCTTTCCTGGGGTGGTAGCTGGCAGAATGTCCATCCTCAGGGAGGTATCGAGGTCACTGGTGACCTGCAAGTACTCTGCCAGTCCCAGGACATCCTCGCCTTCCCAGCAGAACTCCCCAGGGAAATCTCTCACTTCCCTAGAAACCAGGAGTTCCAAAACAAAAGGAACCTAGTCACCCACATCATCATCATAGATATCATACATCCTTGACATGAAGGTGTCCATAGGCAGTGGTACATATTTCACTGGTGCCATAGTGTCCACAACAGCAATTCGCTGACAAGGCCTTGACCTTGAAGGCGGGTCCTGTCGACACAGAGGAACCTCAGTTATCTTTTGGTCCAGAGCCAAGCCCAGAGGCATGCTGGAGTGGTCCCTAATGGGTATCATGCTGGTCACAACAAACACAGCGGGACCAGTCTGTACCTCAGCCAAAGCTGATGGCGCTTTCGCCTGAGCCACAGACGCTGCGGCCGGAGCCGCCGGTGCCATGGGAAAGATGTCTAGCATCGTAAGGTGGAAATTCTTCCATACCTCCTGGGTGGAGGATTGGGTAGGAAAAGGTACCTGTGCCCACTGCTCAGGAGAAGTCTTAAGAGTGGTGGCTCTTCTTTTTCAAGGAAGAAGAGGAGTGTCGGTGCAAGGACTCACTCAGGACCTCTTCCAAAGCCTCCGTGATGTGCAAACACGAACAAGTCTGCAAAGTCTCACTCTTCACCTTATGACCAAAGAGGAAGATCTTCATCACCCTTTCCCAAAGGGCCTTTAGGTGCATGGACTGGCACAACCCGCAATCCTGGGTGTTGTGGTCCTCACACAAGCAGAAAAGACAAATCCGGTGCAGATCTAAGAGCCATCCCTGTCACTTGAAGCCCGAGACCTTAGACAGAGTAAGCATGGCATAGAGAAAATTCTCAAAGCTCAACGAGCATGTTCCTGATTACCAAACTTCAGGGGCGCCTCAATATATACTGGCCCAGATGTCATGTATGGCGAAGGGTGCGCCAAACAGAGCCGACGTGGAGCTGCACAGAGCCCCCTGGCAACGGAAAGGTGTTCGGCTGGGATATGGATATCACAAATGAGGGAGAAATCCATTACAAATACTGGCCAATAAATTGGCCACTGTTTTGCCTCGTCTCATTGATCCTGATCAGGCAGGGTTTGTTCCAGGGCGTAGTACTCATGAAAACGTTAGATGGATGTTGAACCTAAATGATGTTGCTGGGAGGGATAATCTAGGTCTCTGGTGCTCGCATTGGATGTCACTAAGCCCTTTAATAGGGTCCAGTTGCCCTACCTGCATGAGGTCCTGCAGGCCGGGATTATACTGCTCCCATTTGTATTACCTGAGGGACCAGACAGGGCTGTCAAATGTCTCCCCTGATATTCGCCCTAATTATGGAAACTTTCACCAAAAGAATCAGAGAAAACACACAGATACAAGGTATGGTGATTGGTGGTGTCCATCATAAAATCTCACTTAACACCGATGACGTCATGCTGACATTAAACAAACTTACAGCTTCTCTTGGCGCCGTCCTGACTGGGTTACAGCTGTTTAAGGTGGTCTCTGGATTCTCTGCGAGCTACCAGAACTCTACTACCTTGGGGATCCAGGTACCCAGTAACATCATAGCCGAGGCATGCAATATTTGCCCTGTGGTGTAGAAGACTAGCTCTATTGAGTACCTGGGAGTGTGAATTCCCACTTCTCCCCAGGAGATTTATTGGGCCGATTTCCTGGGCCTGTTCAGGGATCTAGCCAACGGCCTTCATCGCTGCAGTAAGCAAGACATTTCGCTAAGGGAGCGAATTAGTGCAGTGAAATTTAATCTCCTAACCGAGATTCCTATATTTTTGCCGGCACTTCCAGTTAAAGCACCCACTTTTGCCCTATTGACATTGAAACGTAAGGTTCAGTGTTTCATATGGGCGGTCAAAAGAACCAGGATCCCCAGGTCTGCCGTGTTGCGCGAAATCAAAAGAGGCAGCATGGGTTCCCTGGACTTCTTGAGGTATTACTTGGCTGCCCATAGTTCACAAAGTTTCTCCCATCCCTGGTAAACGAGTAGTCCTTAAACAAGCCTTTTAACCTTGTAAACTGGTCTTGTTGCCCTTTATAGATCAGACCAAACTCTCTTGTGCAACTACCCTACTACTAAATCCAATGCAGGCTTTGCTCTATTTCTGGCAGAGGCCACTGAAGAATCTAGCGATGCTCCCTGGGTTAGGCCCCTGTATCCCGGTTTTTGGTAACTCAGAGTTTTCACCTGTGTTTCAGAAAACAGTGTCTCAAGCTGCATTAGGGGAGGCCACCATTGTCTGTCCCTGTTTCAGGGTTGTTCCCACCTCTCCTGTGAGGACTTTAAAGCTTAATTCTCCTTGGGTGAGACTGAATGTTTAACATATGCTCAGATTTGCATCTGGATTACGAATTGCTTAATGAAGGCTAGGGCAACAGGAGATTGAATGGAACTTGAGCTTACCATGTCTATTTTGGGCTGTTGGTGGGGGTACGATTTCACATCTCTACAAATTGCTGGGGATAAACTTATTACAGGCTAAACCTTCTTATGTGACTAACTGGGAAATCAATGTGGGCCATTCTATAGGCGATGACACCTGGCAGGAAATCTTGGCTAGAAATCATGCCTCCTCAAAATGTGTTACGAACAGAGAAGGTATGCAACAATTGAGCTACAGGTGGTATTTACCCCCTCTTACAGTACATAAAATGAACCCAGATGTGGATCCGACCAGCTGGCAAGGGTGTGGTATTAGTGGAGGTTTTTACACATGTGGTGGTCTTGCCTTGTGATGCACACCTTCTAGGTAACTATTTAAGCTTTGATTAAAGACATTTCTGGAACAGACTTGATGGTCGACCCACTGGTGGTTCTTTTGGGGTGTTCGGCTGAGGATATTTATCCCAGGTCAGGATCTAGGGCACAGCTGGTGACCCAACTTCTGCTGGCTGCCACAATCATTATTGCATGGGGTTAGAAGAGGCCTGAGGGGCCGATATTGGCATTGTGGTGGATAGAGGTGTGGGATATTCTGGTCCCTGAGAAGGTCACTGCTTGCATGAATAGTCAATTAAATATTTTAATATTTGGCTTCCGTTTGTGGAATATTGTCAGAACTTCCCATCCCTTACTTTCAAACTACCTTTACTGTTGGGCTACACCTTGTTGCGACACCTGCAGGGTATACGATATATTTACTCCTATTGTGTGGGGCAGGGGTTGGGAATATTCTTATGAGGAGGTACTGTTTTTGTATCTTTGTTACACATGATGATCCGGTTTACTGCCACACCTATTGATTTCTCTGCATGTGTCGCCTCTTTGTTTTAATAAAAGTTTTGAAAACAAACAAAAAAACAGAAACAGTCTTAACCCCTGCATGCAAAAAGGAGTATTTGTGTACTTTTCCCATGCAATTTCATAATGCAGTAAATAACAGACTTCCACAGCCCCCTATGTTTTTTTCACTGGCAGTCATCCACATTTATAAACACACACTTCAATTCTTCCACTGCAAAACTAGCATGTGCACACAATGTACAATCATGTTACAAATATATTCAGAGATAAACGTGTGTCCAAACGTGTTTACATTTTTACCTGATGGCTGCAATTCACAAGAGCATATGTACAGAATCACAGACAAGGCAGCCATTGTGTTAACCATTCCATGTCCATTCCAAACTGCCACCTTAAGCAGAAGCCAAAACTGCTGTGGTAGTCCATGCTTGTCTAAGCTTATAAAGGGTATCTACATTTGTTCTTGACTTGTTTATACATTACACTAAAACCCAGAACAAGAATCAAATGCACAATTTAAATAACACAACGCTAGTATTATTTTTGCATTATTACCCCAACATTGCCACATGCAATTAGTGCACAGACAGTGTCTACTTTACATCATAACTTCGAAAGATGAAAACTCTGAATCTTAATGATTCCTACCATGAATATACAAGAATGTTCACCTGATTAAAATCTTTTTGCCTCAGGAAGGTGATTGCTTTATTTATTTCCAAATCATTTGCTAACTCTACATACTGGGATACTTTCACTGCTTCAACACACCTACAAGACAAAAAGACAAGAAAAAAACACTTGCATTAAGTGCTGTCATGAAGCTCAGTGGAATCAATGAAAGACACAGAAGATTATAAATGTACCAAAGGGATGTTCATTGGGGTGGATAGAACACTTGGGTCAACTAAAAAAGAATGCAACACAGGATGGCTTCTCCATAACTTCCAACAGTGTAAAGACTCTGAATTCATATAATACTTCTCTTGGTGCAACACAAAATGGGTTCCATGTGATAATGTCGCTGTGAAAAAGACCTTTTTTTCCTGACCCTTAAAATTCTTTCCCCAAATATTTTAGGAGGGGTACAGTTATATATTGTTACCGCCAATCCTAGAATATTTGGGCAAAGTGTTTGATTGTCTGGAGGGTGCATTTTTAGGGCAATGTCGTCACCTTGTGGCCATTTCCCCAGCAACATTATAACTTGTTACCACAAAGTCTATCAGTCCAGGGCCCCCATTAAGGTAATTGGAGAGCTGCCAGGTCAAGCCTCAAAGCTTTCACTGGGGCAGGTCCCCTTGTGCTAGTCTACTAGCTGGATTCAATATGGTAGTACTTCTACTTGACGGGGGCGCATACTTGGGAAACTTCTCTACTTCTCTCCTCTGTGCTTTACTTTCGCCTCCTCCATCACTGCTTCGATGTTCTGACACATGTTTGCAACTCCACCCCTTACTGCATCTCCCAGGCTTACAGCTTGTCTGCTTCATTCTCCTATCTGTTCCAACCTCTGCTTGGTTGTACCTCTCCTACACTCCTGCTAGAGGTTTCACTTAACCCCTCCATTGCTGTGTGTCCATTTCCCTCGCGTTGATTCTCCTCCATCTGGTCTTTCCCCTCCTTGGTTGTCACTTTACTCTTCCCCTCCTTCTTCTTGAAATTCCGCACTTCTTAATCTACCTCCCCCTGCTTCATATCACCTCTTCGCTACTCACACTCTCCTCCTAATCTCTGAACTTCTCTCTGCAGCCACCTCCTATTCTTCTCAAGCCACCACCTTCTCTAGCTGCTTCCAACAAACTCCTGCAACACACCTCCATTGCTGCAAAACACCCACACCATTATGTAGGGGCCAGCCCCACAGTCAACAACTGCCCTTGCATAAAATGATGTAAGGTGTGTGATATTTTGGGTACTGGCATTGGATTAGAGTGGTCTGGGGATTTCCTACCACTCTTGGCTACACTTCCTCCTTGCGTGGAGCTATAGCAGCTGGTCACCATTTTAGAATCTCCCTTTTCACAAGTGCAGAGGCAAGGCAGCACCAAGGACCTCCATGGTTCTCGATGTCACCTTAGCTTTGTCGAATATTCTGTGAATGCAATACTTCATTCTGCTGAGACACACCTTCTGATTTAATACCGCCTAGCAAAAAATCCCACCCCTTAATTCTGAGAAAACATACAGGCTGTATTTGGGCTTACAGCTAATTATATTTGTATGAAAGGTGGTCAACGATGGCATTCCAATTACAGGCATAAGATAACCTGCCTGCAAACATCTCACTAATGTCATGAAATGCACCAAAATCATTCATACAGATCAACTCTATATATGCTTATAATGTATTCTAAAACAATAATATGCATAATATAATTTTTCGCTTATCGCCCAGTATGTTAAACAGTTTAATTTGCTTTGTGTTCTTCAAAAATAACACAAATTGACATTAAAGAAAATATCAAACCAGTTCAGAAATCTGTAAATCATTTTTACATTTCTATATTGTTCTACTTTGTATATAGTGATGTAGTTTTCTAGTGTATGCATGAATGTAAAATACAAACTATGGTAGTTACATCACAATCTACAGGCATGGGTTTAGAAAAATGTTTTTTTTTTCATTTTAGAACACAGAATATTAGTTCAATTACACTATACATCAACCCAAAATTATGATATCCTGAAACGTTAACAACTACGCCTCTCTCTGTCCCCTCCCCCAGTTCCCTTGAATGAATTGGGAATATCTAATTCAGGGTTCTCCCACTTCTACACAATTTCATTAGTGAGATTTGTCAGTTCATTTAAAATTGCATCATTTTCTAGGCAATGGAGGTGGCCCAGCTCAGCTCCCTTTTACCCCTATACCCTCAAGCTTGAATTGGGATTTCCCAATATGTTGCTTATTAAATGGTGTAAGGATGCAGAAGTAAGACTCTGACATGGAGGAGTCATAGTGTTTGCTATAAACTTTTATTCAAGGATAAAAAGGAAAATAAAACCCTATCTTGCCCCAACTGTAAGAGGGATTTTCGTGCCTCAACTGAAATAACTAGTGTCAGAATGTTCAAAGCAAAAGTCCCAAAGTTCAGTGTCAAAATCCTAACTCTGTCCCACACACACAAACTAAGCTAACTAAATCAAAGGAGGGGTATTCTTGGTCCAGAGGAATGACTCCCTCCCCCGGGACAAAAGGCAGTTCTTGTCCTAGTAGGATTTTTCTCAATGTGGTTTCAGCTACTCCTTGGCTGCTGGGGGAATGTCTCCCTTCCCCCAAGCCTTCGTCAGGCTTACAAAATAACTCCCTGGGGTCCCAGACCTTGGTTGGCAGCTCTGGCTCCCTTGTACCATAGTGTATAAGATAAGGCAGGGAACCCTCTTTTTTTCTAAGGGGGCTTGACTCCAGAGGGTAAGGCATCAATTAGGAAAGTAATCGGAGTCAACAGCTACCCTAGTCATTGACGCTTTCAGTAGGAAAAAGGATCACAGTGGAGCTAACTTAGCACATATCAGTTAGCTCATAACATAAACACCAAAAGATGAGGATATCTTTTTCAAACATTAAAGAATGAGATGTATTAGATTTACACAATTAAAAACCTCTACAAGAGTCGAAAGGTAAAGTATTCCATCCTTGGCACAAGAAAACCAATATGTTTGTACAAAGTTATGCAGTAATTATACGCATGGGTGGGTTAGTACAACAATGGTGATTATGATTACATATACTGCTAATGTTATGGCAGTATGAAAACTGATATGTGCTAAGTTAGCTCCACTGTGATCCTTTTTCCTACTGAAAGAGTCCCTTGTACCATATACTGCACTGAAGAAGAACAGCCTGGATGCATTCCCCAAGCGTAGTGGGTCACTGACCCTAGTGGGCAGCCCTCTCACCAGGTACTGTGACAAAGAAGACCAGGCTGGATGCACTCCTCAGGCTGTAGTGGGTCATACAGGCTTGGTTCACTAACCTGCCAAGCACCTTATTGTATTGCATTTATTTATATAGCGCTCCAAGCCCTGAAGCATCTGGGCACATTTCTTGCAGTTACAAGGTACAAGTATATACAGTTATGGTCAATAAATTTACAGTTACACTGAATCACAGAAATCAAATTTACAGTTACACAGAAACAATAATTACATTTGGCAATGGTAAAGTTTTACAACAGATATATAGCATTTTATTTTTTTTTGCATTTATAAAGCGCAGAGCAGCCCTCAGGCATCGTTACACTGTTACAAGAATTATTTCTTAGTTACATTGCAAGGACTTACTTACATTACAAGAATGCTTCGTTTGAGTTACAGGAATACTTAGTTGCATTACAAGAATACTTATTTGAGTTACAAGCGTAGTTAGTTACATTGCAAGAATACACAAGCTGCACCTCATTACGGGGGGCTTTAAAGCAAAGGAAGCAGGTAAAGAATTACAGTCAATCAGATAACCATAAGTTTTGAGCATCAGAGAAATGGGTAGGGGGCACCCAGGTAACCATGGAGGGAGTGGGGGGCACACAGCCTCGCAGGCGACCATGGGGAGGCGGTGGGGGGTAACCAGCTTCATAGGCGAACACAGTTACAGCGAGATGGAACAGTTAGAAATAGGCGGCGTTACCTGCAGAACTCGGTGAGGTAGCAAGGTACCAGGATAATACAACACAGTAGGTACTCACTTAAAGTTGGTGGCATAGTAAGGCAGGTTTGAGTGGATGAAAGTACGGTTATAATGACCGGCCCACCGGCCCAACGGATCAGACAGGCACCGACAGGCCCTTAAGAGTGGCCCTTAAGATGCAAGGTCCGGCTTCCGCCTGACGGTTAGCCTGATAGGCTAATGTAGCGGGGCTAGCCCAATCATATTAGCCCGGTGATGCTGGTCTGAGCCTCAGGCCAGACGGATTCTCGCGTTGGCCATCTTGAAAAGACTTTAGTCAATTTGCAGGTAGTCTAATATACAGTGTGGAGATCAAGGACTGAGTTGGAACAGAAAGGAGGAGTTGCATGGGGGGGGGTGCTAGGAGCTGGTAGCTAGTTGTAGTTTTCTTTTAGTTTGAGCCATGATTTTGCATTGCTCCTAAATTTGTAGATGTAAGGGTTCAGCTCTGAGGGTATTAGGTAATGAGTTTCACAATTTGGCTGCGAGGACCGGGAAACTACTGCCTCCTGCTGTTTGAAGCTTAAACCTGGGGATGGTAAGGCAGTTAGCCTCCGGGGATCTAGTTGGTCGATCCAAGGGGTTGCATTTGAATTTGTCCCACAGATACTTAGGTGCTGAATTATTTAGGCATTTGAAGGTGAGTGATAGAGTTTTTAGTCTAATTCTTTGGTTGATTGACAACCAATGTACACTGCGTTTCAGCTCTGAGATATGGAGCGATCGAGGGAAATTGGTTGCTGATCTAAGCGCGTTGTTTTGGAAAACGTGTAGTTTTTTTTAGGTTGTGCTGGCTGGTACTTAGGTACAGGGCATTACAGTAGTCTGGTTTGGAGAGCACTAAAGCCCTGGCTAGCATGATAGTTATCCATTGTTAGAAATGATCTGCAGGCGTTAATGAGCTGGCAAGTGTATGCAGTGGTAGATGCGGTTGCGTTAATTTGTCGTAATTTGTCTTGACATTGAGAATGAGGAATCAATATAGATACCTTCATGTGATTTCCATCAATATTGAATACCGTGAATTGTTTGTCCAGTTTATTAAGTCTAGCTTGGGTGCCTACCAGCAGCAACTCTGTCTTATCATCGTTAAGACAGAGTCCATGTTTGGCCATCCAGGCTTGAATAATTATATAAATGTCATTAAGACGTTTGGAGTCTATGTTGTAGTCACCAATGATGGGGATCAGGATTTGGGTGTCGTCTGCGTAGTGTAGGAGACAGAGCGTGGTGAGACAGAAGAGCCCTGAGGGACCCCACAGGTGACTGGAACCGGTAAGGCAGATGCAGTAGGAGCGAACACTATTGTGGTTCTATTGTTGAGAAAGGACTGAATCCAGGAGGTGGCATTGTCAGAAAAATGGGCCGCCAAAGAGGTGGTTGCATACAGTTTTATGGTCCACCAGGTCAAAGGGCGCTGATAGATCTAGTAACAGAAGGAGTGCTATTTTACATTTATCTTTTATGATGTCCATTTGTGTTACTAGACCTATCATGGCTGTTTCCGTGCCGTGTCTTGGTCTTGAAGCCTGACTGGCAGAGCGCTAGTAGGTTTTTGCTTTCCAGATGATGCTGGATCTGTAAGTCAGCAGCCCTATCCAAAATTGTTAGGAGGAAGGATCCTGTGGTGATGGGTCTGTAGTTTGTTGGGATGTTTGGGTCTAGGGAAGGTTTTTCTTTTTTTTTTTTTTTAAGAGTGGCAGGCCCCATGTGTCCTTCAAGTTAGTGGGTACTGTATTGGTTGCAAAGGAAGCATTTATTAGGAAAGTGATAAAAGGTGCCAGTTCCTTAGCTGTCTCTTATGATTGTTGCCGAGCAAATATCACCCAGGCATTTGGATGGTTTCAAGCTTGTGATTATGTTCTCGACGTCCTTAGTGTTGAGAGGAGATAATTTGAACAGGTCGGGTTGATCAGGTGAAGTACTTTAGTTTCTATTTTGGTTTGGAGGAGCTCTATTTTGTTAGAGAGTGCTTTCTGAATGTTGGTGCACCAGGCAAGGTCTTTAGTGCACGAGACAGGCGGTACAGTAGGGGATTCAAGTTTTTTGAGGATACTGAATAATTCTTTCGTATCAGATTTGGCATTGGTAATCTGATAGTTCTAGGTTGCGCATTTTGCTTGGAAGATGGCTGTTTTGTAAGTGGTTGAGGCTCTAATGAAGTTATCTTTGTTAGGTTTAGAGGGGAGGCCTTTCCATAGAATTTCAGCGGCTCTTTTGTTTTTGCGCAGGGATCTCAGGTGCGGGGTGAACCAGGTGTTCATGTGTGAACATGGTTTAGCTTTTCGCATTTTTTGAGGTGCAATCTTGTTGATAGCCTTGAGTATAGTGGTGTTATAGGAGTCCACTAGTGAGGTTGGGTCATTGTTTTGGGTGGTAGGGTTAGTAGGGGGAGAAGTAACGGATGTACGTTTCAGCTGTTATAGTGCACATATTTCTGGCGAGTCTCGGAGGTGCAACAGATTTGTAGGAATTGGGCTGATTGTTGTCCTAAGAAGATGGCATGATGTTCGGACCAGGCACAAGGTTGGTTAGATGGGATGTTAACGTCGCAATTGATGTCCATGATCCATTCTAGTAGTCTGCCTTTATTATGTGTCGGTTGGGAGACATGTTGTGAGAAACCTAGTTCTGCAATGCTGTTAGCTATAGGTAAAGCGTTGACATCTTTCATGTCATATAGTCCTAAATTAAAGTCACCCAGGAACATAACTTGTGATCCTGGTTTGTCATTGGCTGTGAGGAGTTGGGTGGTGTCTTCATCAAAAGAGGACAGAGCACCTTATGGTCTGCACATGAGGTGTACAGTTATGGTTCGAGAGGGTGTCATATGTAGTTTCATTGATAGAAGTTCTCCAGAGGGGAATGTTTGGATAGGGGCAGGCCTTGGGCCTAGTGATATTTTGCCGATGAAGTCTACGCCGCCGCCTTTTGCAGATGTTCTATCCTGCCTGATAATGGTTTAATTATCTAGGATGGCCAATGAGAGTAGTGGGCCCGATGTGGGCTGGAGCCAGGTCTCGGTAATGGCTAGGAAGTCAAGACCATTTGTGGTTATGAGGTAATTAATGATTAGAGCATTGTTTGGTTTAGTTGCGGAAGGAAGGTGGTAGGTTTGATGCTATCTGAAACGGGTAATGAGGTGGCCATGCATAAAGCAAAGCTATGTTTCCTCAGTGAAGTTTGCTCGTTAGGGTGCAGGCATTTGTCATAGCCTGCTACCATAGAGGCAAAGGCAGGGGCAGCCATAGTAACTGTGGTTGGTGCTATTAGTACATGACTGGGTTTGGGTGGTGAGGCATGTTAGTGAGCCTAAATGTCAGTTATGGTACAAGTGGGTCAGTATTGCATAGTTTGGATGCCATCTGACGGGCATACCCTCGGCTGCGAGATATGCAATCAGGTAGTTTGTTGCGTAATGCATGTGAAACATATAGGCAGGCTAGAGGGTGCGAGTTTCATGCTAGTCTATTGCAGCAAGCACACAGCTGGTACGATTTTCAGAGCAATATAATGGTAAGACAGGAGTGGCTATGTTACCGAGTGTAGTAGAGAAAAATAGAAACAGATGAGCCCCCCGGATCATCGAATAGGGTAGACAAGCATGCAGTAACTAGCGTCCGAGATAGTTAATCGCGACTGATGCGATTGGTAAGGGTCATGGCAGCATGGTTTATTGTGACGGGAGGAGGCAGTAATCATGTAGACTCGCTGTAAAAAGCGCTGTGCCGTAGTTATGTTTACGACAGAGTGACTATGAATTGGTTGGAAAAGCGTAGCTATGGAGTAATTAAAAAAACAGGTGCATGAACTACAAAGTCATTTCAATAACGTTGCAGAGCATAAGAGCAGCAGGTCAACAGGTGCGTGCCTTTGTAGTGCGACTTGCATATAAAGGGAGGAATAAGCAGCAGTACAAGATAGAAAAAGCAGATGTAGACAGGTCAGGGAGATGGAGTCTAGCAGTTCTGTAATGGCTAAGTCACATGACACAATACGTGTGCTAGGTATTCGTTAGAAAGCAATATGCTAGATAATGTATAATCTAAAGTAACATGCAAGGTGCTAGTAATAAGTTACACTCTGGGCATTAGGCAAATGGCAAAACAGTACAGTGCATCAAAGATGGTGGGCTGCTTATGCGACTGGCAGCTAGAATACTATCTGGCCGGTCTGTTGCGTATGGAGTTGCGTATGGATTGGCAGTTCAGAATGCGAGGAATGGGCAGCTAGAGAAACAGGCAGTTGGTAGGTGAGGTAGGTAGCAATAGTGATGCTATGGCACTGAAGCCGTTAATATACAGGTCAATGTTAGGGGGCAGGATCCTGGGTCCAGGATAGCACAGTGTCCAGTGACTGGATGCTTACCCAAAGGCATACGACTGTTGGGCAGATAGGTAGCAGTAGTGGTGGTCGGTAATGGTAGTTCAGGATCTGTTGGTGTGCGACACTTTGTTGGGAAAAGGCTCAGCAGGGCAAGTTGATTGGTGTTTGAGGGGGTAGGCCCTAGGCACTGTACGGCAATGAGAGGCACAGACAGGATCTACCCTTATGTAGTAGCCCTTAGGAGTTGGGCCGTTTTTCGCCTTCCGGTGACGACGGTTCACGGAAGTAGAGGGATTCAGCCTATCTGCGGCTGAACACATTGCTTAGCAACGAATAAACAAAAGCAATCACCGCCATTTTAGACGGCTCCTTGTGCGTGTGTTGCCAGCCTATGTAGGTGATATGGATCACGGCTGGGCAATGCAGGTGTACACACAAGCAGAATCAGGCATCTATTTCAATTTCAGAGTGCTGGGGTGGTCACACTTACACAGGATGGTTGGAGATAAGCGCGGGTGAAGCTCACGACGATCGCGCTTCTCCTGAAGCGGATGCTGGTGCAGCGGGCGGGCTTCTGCCCTCTGAGGCTGTTGCTGGTTAAAATTAACTGTCCATCAAGTTCCAGTTCTCTTTATTTGGGTGCGAGTCCCAGACTCTCAATTCAGACCTCAGTTTTCCTTTCTGTGGGCTTGGTTCACTCTCCTGCCAAGCCTTAGTACAACTCAATGCACTTCATTGCTTTTCTTCCACTGCATCGTAATCCCAGACCCTCCTTTCCCAGCCTTCCAATTCGTGCCACAACCTCCTTTAGCCTTCAATGCCTTCTCGGCTACCTGCGTATGTTGTGGTGTGGTTTGCATGGTTGTCGGTACCCTTGAGGTAGCTGGGCTCGTTTGCGGGGCTCTGGTACCTTCCTGGAGCTTCATTGCTCAGTGGCAGCTTCACAGTCTTCCTTCCTTCCAGGATAGCGTGGTCTCAGACTCTCGCGCTTCCGGGTCTCTGGGGCAACCAGAATCTTCGTCCGCCTGCAGGCCGTACTGTCCTCACGTCCTAGACCGACCTCAGACTCCCTCTTCCTGGTGTCCCGTTCAGCAATCGCCTGCACGTCGGATTCCTCCATGCTCTCGCGGTTCCTCCAGGGAAGGCTGGACTATCTGTCAAGCCCTTCTTTGGTTTTGATCTTGCTTCATCCAATCAATGGTAGTGAACAACTAAACTGGTAAAAGGGTTTCCAATAGTTATTCAATATTGCTCTGCAGTACCTCTTTGTCACAGTACGAAGTGAGTGCTGATATGGTAACTCAGTAAGACTCTTCTTTGTCTCAGTACTGTCTATTTTGACCGATTTAGAAAAGTACATAGTGTATGAGGGTAGGAGTGAAGAGGAATGAGGTGGGGTAACTGTGAGAAGGGGGTCTAGGGTCTCAAGTTTGGTGGGAATACTGCATTCTCCCGATCACTGGTCCCAAATGGGGTTTCCCCTCCCATGAGATCCACCCGCTGAGTACTGCCTCATGGGAAGGGGGATCCCCCTTCGGAAGCAGTGATGACATCCTGGGATTCGTCACACTGGCTATGGCTTTTAAGGGTCTTCATTTATTAATTCACTGCCAGGCAATTAAGTGCTGCACACCGTTTCTTTGCCCCAGTCTCTGACTACACTTGTGAAAACAAAGGGTTACATTTACTTGGCTATGGTTTAAAGAGACACTAAGCTCTGCAAAGAAATGCTATTAAGTTCAAGTGTTAATACATTTTCACTGGCTTTAATATAAGAACACAAGAAAGGCTTTAACATAAGAACATGAAAATTGCTATAGCATTCTAGTTGGAATCATTCAATTGGCTATAGTTAATTGAATGCTGTATGCTCAGTGCAGAAAAATATTATTTGAAATCTCTTTTTATTTTATTTTTATTATATACGGTTTGTACAAACCTTTACAACATAAAACAAAAGACCAAGAAAAATATTCCAATAAACAAAAAACTGTCATGATGCCTACCCCCGGGCATCCGGATCGAGCCCATCAGCCCCGGGAGCAGGCATCCAGATACTCATTAAAACCCCAACAGCCCCGGCTGGGGGCTGTTTGGATTCAGTCCTGGCGCCTTAGGCACCAGGCTCATAGACTTTACTTGCCTTATGCAGACCATGCTGCAAATGAGTCCAAGCCAACGTGAGGCCTGGATGGGACTATTTTATTACAGGGACTATTTTTCACTCGGGTGTGGTTCTGGGGAACTTCTTACCTGTGATTACTTTGCAGGCTATTTAAACCACGCCCGAACAGCAGCCCATGCTTTGCGCTATTCTGCATCCAGCAGCGTGACGCTGACCGTGTCTGCAAGTCAGCATCCAGTCTTCTGCCACGCCCGCCTCGAATCCGGAGCTCCTAGACAAAAGGCAAAGAAAGGAGAAGAGGTTAGATCACATACATTATTTGATTCCTTACCTTATTCCGGACACAGCACATCTCCGAGCCTGGAAAGGACATTATTTCAGCACGCGTCGCTTCGCCAGCAGCAGCGCCGCGTTATACTCACCAGTCCACTGCATCTTTCGACTCGGCGCTGCCTCCATCATTTTCATCGTCGAAACCCAGCACCTGGGGGGAAAACAAAAGGAACAACAAGGTGAGCCGAGAAAACCAACAAGGACATCTCATAGGCTTACCTGCTTTACCACCGGAGGCATTATTCTTTAATTCGCCGCATCTTCCTATGCCGCACCTATAAAGGGAGAGAAAACAGCAAGTTAAACCCATGCAACATTTACCGGACAGTGTTTGGTAATACTGACTCTTACCTGAACGCCATCAGCTGCCTCCAGGCAATATTCTTTTGGACCCAGCTGCAACCTAACGAGGGAATGGAACAAGAGTGAACATCGAACATATTGAACTCTTTGAACTTTATAGACACTGGAGTCAATATTCCTCCGGAACTCCTCCAGTACCTTCAACCCAGTGAAGTAACTGGTATCTACACGCCCCTGCATGCCAATCAGGATGAGAGCTCATCATTTAAAAACATAAGGTGAAGTTACCAAAAGGGAATATCAGAGGTCATTAGTGGGGAGAACGAGAACTCTTGGCGGGCCATCACTAAAGTCCATGGGTGCTAAATCCCTTTCTCCACTTGCAGGAAAATACTTCTACGAGTCCAGAAGACAAGTTTAGGCGGGCCAGTCCAGACTGTCATCTCTTCACTATGCATCACGTTGGTGGAGACCGCAGCTGTCTGAGTCCGATCGACGCCCCTGTGGGAACCAGGTGAGAGTAACAGAACGCAAAGTCTACCTACAAATCCCCACCCGGGTGTAATGGAGACCTCAGAAACCGACCAACTAGCCCAATTGTTAGGAGAACTTAGGGCAGAAGTGCACTCCGCGCGCCAAGAAACTAATGCCCTCAGGAGAGAACTGATTGTGTCAAAGGAGCGCACTGATGATCTTGCCAGACAACTGCTGCAAAACCAAGCCGGGAAAACACCACTACCTGGACTTGGGGGGAATTCAACCCCTGTTTCATCAAGCAGCCTTGTGCAAGTGGTTCTACCAGGGAGCATTCCTTTAGCTCCAACCGAACGCTTTGCTGGGGACCGGAAAAGGTTCGCCGTGCTCATGAACCAATGCCGCTTGCACTTTTTATGCAGACCAGGAGCTTTTCCAAACGACCAAGCCAAAGTAGCCTTTGTACTGTCATACCTCAGTGGCAGCGCAGCGGATTGGTCAATTCCATTAGTCAACCAGGATGACCCTCTTCTTCGGGATTTCCAGGGTTTTCAACTGAGCATGGAAAGATTATTCGCCAGACATTCACAGGGACAGGCCCTGGATAACGAACTTCTATCCCTACGACAAGGAAACCAGGACCTGTTAACTTATATCGCAACCTTCAATAGGTTGGTGGTGGAAACCGGATGGCCAGAGGTAAAGCGAATTACATTATTTCATCGTGGACTTCGGGGTGACCTCAAAGATGTTTTGGCTCAAGTTGTGAACCCACCTCAGGATTGCGCAGAATATATAGACTTAGTGGTCCAGCTAGACTACCGACTTCAGAATAGAAAAGCTGATCGAGCTAAGTTCGAGAATCGGGTATTGGTTAAACCCAATGTTACTCCCAAAGGAACAGATGCATCAGAACCAATGCAGATCGGGGGGGTTAAGGGACCCTTAACTCAAAAAGAAAGAGAAAGGAGACGACAGATGCAGTTGTGTCTGTACTGTGGGGCCTCAGGACATTTTCTACGGGATTGCCCTATAAAACCATCCAAGAAAGTAGTCAGAGTTGCTGATAGAAATCAAATAGAGCCTGATTCGGGAAACGACCACGCCCGACAAGCGTAGAGGTCTGCTTGCCGAGCTTAAAGAAGGACACTCAGACCTCACACCTAACCATACCAATGGTCCTAATTGATCCAAGGCAGCCATCAAGTATGCACGCAGTTAGGGCATACATTGATAGCGGGGCAGTAGGAAACTATGTGGACCACGAATTGGCTTCTAGGATGAATCTACCTCTCTGCAAAATGACCACAGTCGATGGAACTGCAATTGCCTCTGAGTCTGTAACTCATTCCACCACAGAGATGACACTGTTGGGTCAAGATGGGCATCGAGAGACTATTGTGTTCGACTTAATCAAAGCCCCGCAGTTCCAAATAATACTGGGGATACCTTGGCTGGAAACACATAATCCTTGTATTGATTGGCTAGAGAAGAGCGTAACCTTCCCGGAGTGTGCACACACCTGTTACCCGGAAAAAACCTTGAACAAAAGCCTGGCCACAGTCGCTAATCCAGTCATGCAGTTACCTCCGGAATATCAAGAATTCCAGGATGTTTTCCAAAAAGAGCAGGCAAACACCTTACCACCTCATAGATCATATGATTGTCAAATCGACCTCATACCCGGTGCACAACCTCCATGCAGTAGAATCTACACCCTTACGGAACCCGAAAACCGTCACCTACGACAATACTTTGACCAATATCTTGCTAATGGCTTCATTCGTCCATCTAAGTCCCCTGCATCTTCAGCTTTATTCTTCGTGCCCAAAAAGGAAGGTGACCTCCGAACGTGCATAGACTACCGCTCATTAAACCAGATCACGGTGAAGAACCGATATCCATTGCCTCTGATACTCGAACTACTAGACCAAGTAAAGGATGCTTGCATCTACACTAAATTAGATCTCCGAGAGGCATATCACCTGGTACGTGTAAAGAAGGTCGACGAATGGAAGCCTGCTTTTCGCACCAAGTACGGATTATTCGAATATCAGGTGATGCCCTTCAGGTTGTGCAATAGACCAGCAGCCTTCCAGTATTTTATGAACGATGTCCTTCGTGAACTCATTGACGTCTGTGTTGTCGTATACATAGACAATATTCTAGTGTACTCCTCCTCAGAATCAGACCATGTTAAGCACGTTCGTGCAGTCCTTGAGAAACTACGCCAGTACAAGTTATATGCAAAATTGGAAAAATGTGTTTTTCATGCTACAGAAGTTGAATTACTTGGATTTATCCTGACTCCAAAAGGAGTCCGAATGGACTCTCGAAAGGTGGACGCAATTCTCAAGTGGCCATCACCCAGTTCAGTTAAAGGGTTGCAAAGCATGCTTGGATTTGCTAATTTCTACCGCAGATTTATTCCTGACTTCTCATATGTTGTACACCCCATCACAGCACTTTTGCGAAAAAACAAACGCTTCTTGTGGACCGAAGAGGCTGAAAAAACCTTCCAAGAACTGAAATTGAAATTCACGTCGGCACCTGTCTTAAAGCATCCACGCCCCGAGCTCCCATACATAGTTGAAACCGATGCATCCAGTTTAGCCATGGGGGCTGTCCTGTCCCAGAAGGATCCAGAAACCGGTCACCTTCATCCAGTAGCATTTTGGTCCAGAAAATTCTCGGCCCCCAAATTAAACTATGCGGTTACCGATAAAGAGTTGTTAGCCATCAAATCCGCCTTCAAGGCTTGGCGGCATTATCTTCTTGGTGCCAGGCATACCATTACTATAATCACCGATCACAAGAACTTGCAGTATTTAAAAACAGCCAAAGCCCAATCATCGCGTCAACTTCGATGGGCCTTATTCCTTGCCGAATTCAATTTCGTGATCACTTACCGACCAGGTTGTAAGCATGGTAAGGCAGACGCTTTATCCCGAATCGGGATGGGAGAAGCATATTCGAACCCGGAACCGGTGCCTATAATTCCTGAAAAAATAATTCTTGGGATAACTACTCTACAGACCTTAGAAGATATTCATTTAAAGATCCAACAACTTTTCGATTCAGCAGCCCTGCAGGACTGGGTTAAAAAGGGCCAAGATTATTCACTTGTCAATGACCAACCTTACTATCAAGGGCGTCTATTTCTACCACACAAGGAACTACAAGAACAAGTCATCTCCAATTACCATGAAGCTCTGATGGAAGGGCACCCAGGTATTGCAAAAACTGAAGCTAAAATTAAAAGACAATTCTGGTGGCCCACCTGGCAAAAAAGATGTAAAGTCATTTGTAATGTCTTGTGGCATCTGCGCCCAGAACAAAAGCCAAAAGAAGAAACCAGCTGGTCTTTTACAACCTTTAGATATTCCACCCACACCATGGCACACTTTGTCTTTAGACTTTATTACAGATCTACCGCCATGTAATGGATTCAACACCATTCTAGTTATTGTGGATCTTTTTTCCAAGATGGCCCACTTTATTCCTTTAAAAGGATTACCTTCTGCTTCAATCTTGGCCAAGGAATTTCTTGAAAATATTGCTCGAATACATGGATTTCCTTCCGTATTGATCTCTGACCGAGGTAGTCAGTTCAATTCACAATTTTGGCAGAAGTGTTGTCAATTGGCACAAATCGACGTAAGGTTATCAACCAGTCACCATCCCCAAACCGATGGTCAGACGGAGAGAACCAACCAGATTCTTGAACAATACCTACGTTGTATGCTCCACCAAACCAAAGGTAATTGGAAGGACATTTTATAGATTTCTGAATACGCATACAATAACTCTGTGCATTCAGGAACCGGACAAAGCCCCTTTTATACCATATATGGACATCATCCTCGAACCTCAGGACTCGATTCGCCCCAGCATTTAGAAATGCCGGCAGTAACTCATCTGCATTCTACTATTACACAAGCCTTTAAAGAGGCAACAAAACATTTGAAACAAGCAAAAGAGAAATACAAGAAAAATGCTGATCAACATAGAAGCGAGACCCCACCATATTGAATCTGAGACCAAGTTTGGCTGGCTACAAGACATATTCCTCTGAAAGGAACTCAGACTTTTAATCCTAGATATTTGGGACCTTACACCATTAAGGCCATTATCAACCCGGTGGCTGTCAAATTATAACTACCCTCTAATATGCGGATTCATCCTGTCTTTCATGTTTCTATTCTAAAACCAGTTCAACCCAGGACAATATTAACCAAACCACCTGACCCCATCCTATTAGATGGAGAACCTGAATTCGAGGTAAAAAACATCCTGGACTCTAAAATGGTTAAATCAAGACTTTTTTATTTAATCGACTGGAAGGGTTACGACCACAAGAAAGGTCATGGGAACCTAGTGACCACGTTCATGCTCATCGATTGGTGAAATAATTCCATCGGGACTTCCCAGACAAGCCAAGGCCAAGGGGAAGAACAACTTTAGGAGGGGCTTTGTGAGGGGGGGGTGCTGTCATGATGCCTTCCCCCGGGCATCCGGATCGAGTCCATCAGCCCCGGGAGCAGGCATCCAGATACTCATTAAAACCCCAACAGCCCCGGCTGGGGGCTGTTTGGATTCAGTCCTGGCGCCCTAGGCGCCAGGCTCATCATAGAAATCAGTCCTGGCGCAATAGGCGCCAGGCTCGTAGACTTTACTTACCTTATGCAGACCATGCTGCAAATGAGTCCAAGCCAACGTGAGGCCTGGATGGGACCATTTTATTACAGGGACTATTTTTCACTCGGGTGTGGTTCTGGGGAATTTCTTACCTGGGACTACTTTGCAGGCTATTTAAACCACGCCCAAACAGCAGCCCATGATTTGCGTTATTCTGCATCCAGCAGCGTGATGCTCACCGTGTCTGCAAGTCAGCATCCAGTCTTCTGCCACGCCTGCCTCGAATCCGGAGCTCCTAGACAAAAGGCAAAGAAAGGAGAAGAGATTAGATCACAGACATTATTTGATTCCTTACCTGATTCCGGACCCAGCACATCTCTCAGCCTGGAAAGGACATTATTTCAGCACGCGTCGCTTCGCCAGCAGCAGCGCCGCGTTATACTCACCAGTCCACCGCATCTTTCGATTCGGCGCTGCCTTCATCATTTTCTTCGTCGAAACCCAGCACCTGGGGGGAAAACAAAAGGAATAACAAGGTGAGCCGAGAAAACCAACAAGGACAATCTCTTTGCCACCATAGGCTTACCTGCTTTACCACCAGAGGTATTATTCTTTAATTCGCCGCATCTTCCTATGCCGCACCTATAAAGGGAAAGAAAACAGCAAGTTAAACTCATGCAACTTTTACCGGACAGTGTTTGGTAATACAGACTCTTACCTGAACGCCATCAGCTGCTTCCAGGCAATATTCTTTTGGACCCAGCTGCAACCTAACGAGGGAATGGAACAAGAGTGAACATCGGACATATTGAACTCTTTGAACTTTATAGACACTGGAGTCAATATTCCTCCGGAACTCCTCCAGTACCTTCAACCCAGTGAAGTAACTGGTATCTACGCGCCCCTGCATGCCATGCAGGGTGGAGAGCTCATCATTTAAAAACATAAGGTGAGGTTACCAAAAGGGAATATCGGAGGTGATTAGTGGGGAGAACGAGAACTGTTGGGGGGCCATCACTAAAGTCCACGGGTGGCTAAATCCCTTTCTCCACTTGCAGGAAAATACTTCTACGAGTCCAGCAGACAAGATTAGGCAGGCCAGTCCAGACTGTCATCTCTTCACTACGCATCACGTTGGTGGAGACCGCAGCTGTCCGGGTCCGATCGACGCCCCTGTGGGAACCAGGTGAGCGTAACAAAAACTGAGAATAAATAAAACATTCAATTTGGACACTGAACATAATATCATGTTCGCCCAAACCAATACAAAATATAACAAATCATCCAAGTTTAAGAGCAATAGACTTTACAAAAAAAAAAAAAAAGACTACCGCCAGACCTTCAGATGCAGGTTCAAAATATAGGCATTTGCGCCAGAGTGAGTTGTTGTCTAACCAGTTTACTTCGAAGAACAATTTACCCAGATAAGACATTCGTTGGACATTCAGTGACGGACATTCTAAAATTAAATGTCTCGTGGTTTCCGTGTTCTTACAAAATCTGCAACAAACCCCCTCAGCATTCACTGTGCCCCGCCTATTAAGAATCTCAAGGGTTGGGAGCAAGTTCCAGCGAAATCTCATGAGTATAGCTCTATGTTAGAGACAGGGAATCTTTATCAAGTATGAAGCTATTTCTCCTCTTTTTTTGTGTTCGTGCCCAAGATGGCTCATAGAAGAGCAGCTGCGAAACTTATCAGCAGTCTGAACCCAATCTAAATCATAAAAAAAGAGTGTTGCCCTCAGTGGGTTCTCAGTAAAGGTTTCCCTGCCTACATTCAGGCTCTCTGAAAGTGCTTCACAGTACTCCTGCAAACTAAGCAGATTTGCTCCCCCTCCCCCATATGTCGCCCTTTTCCTCATACAGGGAGTCGGAGAGAGGAAAAATGAACTTTCAATACAACTGCAGAGTCTGCCACTGAACCAGAGCCTTGAGGGAGGTAAGCCCCATCGCACATCTAAGGGCAGCGATTGGAACACAATTAGGGACTCCCAGTATCCTCCTCCAAGTTTTAGCTTCCAAGTTGTCCAACCAATTGGGGACCACCTTAAAGTGTAATTCCAGTTCATATATAATTTTGCCGACAAATGTCCCATCATTGAAATTTTAGCACTGGCTTGATAGAATAGCGCCACATTTTTTGTTCATTATGAACAATTGATTAGAAAGGCGGGCCTCCTGCTGGCCAATCATTTGTCGAAGGTTCTCAAGGGCTGCAGCAGCAGAAATAGAGAAACCTAAATAGACCATACTGGGCAAAGGACGGAGAACCGCATTCTCTGCGGGCCACATCAAGGGAACACTTTTCCAGCTAAGACTAAAGACAAGAATTTTCATTTTCTATGAATACATAAACGAGTGTCTTCAGCAAACCTGGAGAAGGAGGCCAGTAGTCCTCTTATGCCCACTCTTGAGATATCAAACCGCAAAAAAATCATCTGCATATGCTAGTCACAGAATTTTAACATTGCCCAGCTTAGGCGAAATGAGGGAGGCAGAGCTTAGGTAATCATTCACATCTGATGTGTATAGATTGAAAAGGAAAGGTGCCAAGGAATAGCCCTGCCTTAAACCAGAAGGAGTCTGAACGTGGGCAGACATAGCACCTTCCCTGTTCAATCGAACCCATACTCCTGAGTTCTCATGGAGGCCAATGATGAGTGTTAACAAGCCTCTAGGCACTCTCCAACGATCTGACTTCCACCAGAGAGGCTTTCGATCAAATCTATCAAAAGCCCCGGATAAATCTATTGATGCAACATAGGTCGGGGACTTTTCACTAGACCAGGATAATTCCTAGATAGCCCTTACCACCAGCCCATTAATGTTGGTAGAATTGGCTTTCCCGAAAGCCAGGCTGAAATTTCAAAAGCCTATTTGTCAAAGTTGCCCATTCCTCTAGTTGGATTAGTAAGAGGGATGCAACGAGTTTACTGTCCGAATCCAAAAGCAAAATGGGTCTATAATTCCTTGGATCGGATCTTGCACCCCTCTTAAATAAAGGGGCAACAAAAGCAGTCTGGAGGAAAAGTATTCAGCTCAATTATGCTATTGAACAAAATCACTAAAGCATTCGTCCAGTTAAAAGTGTCTGCCCTTAGGGTATTATTAGTCAATCCCTTTGGCCCAGCTGCCCGAGGACTTGCATGAATTGATCGGATGAAATACTCTTCCTGAATCTACCCTCACCCAAAAACTTGTGGGATCTACCGGAAAGTGCTTAGAAATAGGAGATTCCTGCTTAGCTTTCCCCACCAAGTAAATATCTGAAAAAAAACTGACCCACTCATTCTCCATCAGTGTAGAGGACTCTGAAAGGATAAGGGGGACATCATTACTGGTGATGAGTGACCACAACGTCCCTGCGTCTTTATTAATAATTGCGTCTTTATTAATAATTGCCCATAGCATCTGTTCTGCGTCCTTCTGGACAAAAGATATTATTTTAAATTTAGATATTATTTTAAATTTTACAAAAGTTCTTTTATTTCTGTTTTAGCAGTTTAAGTTAATCCGGGCAGACTGCAAAGGCTGTGAGACACTAGAACGCCTAATTGTTCTAGTTTCACAGTAATGGAAGATTTCAATAAAGCCGCTGATTCATCGTGGGCAGGCAAATGGGCCTTGGGGCGTTTACTTAGGCCTGGACCGCCTGACTTTAGTAGGTCTGACATTATTGCCTCAATAGTCAGAAAAATTGCTCCACATTGAAGACCATCATTTTCCATTCTAATTTGGATGAATTCATCACACCGTTTAGACTGTTGTTTAGGGACCCCACATTATGCGGTGACCACCTGATCCTGTTACATCCTGTGAAGACTGTCAGGTCTATAGGGCCCACCACTGTTTGCTCTTTACTCTTGAAATCCAATAAAAAAGTGGCAGACAGAATGCAATGATCGCTCCACGAATTCCGAGATATGACAAAATCTAAACATAATTCAAAATGTTCTGTGTACTCACTAGCACCACAAAACTAGGTGGATTGGCCCCCTCCACATTAACAATCTGCCCATTCAAGGGCCTTTCAAGGGCTTCAGACCACAAGAGGCTATTGCACCAAACCATAGCATGCCTGTCTGGTATTTAGAATCCAACACTGGACCCTGCAGCAGGCAGTTGGCGTTGAAATCCACCCCCAAAATCACCTGCCTGAACCCAAACCCAGACTGCCATATTGAAACAAGCCCGGTCAAAGATTGAATACATTCCACCAATGCACAAACTCCCTTATGCCAATAGATATTAACCAACAGGAGACAGACATCTTCTCCAGAGATTGAGATTTGTACAGCTAGCATCCCATACCAGGATTTTTCACACTGTCGGACAGTCAAACCCTGATCTGTGCGAACCCGCAGTGACCACGTCACCCGCTGGTCTTCCCCTCCTACTGGGTTTAGCTGATTGAAAATAAACACAATAGCCCTCTAACTTGGGGGTGGGAGTTGTTAACCATGTTTCCTGTAAAAGGACCAAACTGCTATTTCTCAGTGCTGCGTTAGTCTCCATGTTGGTAAAAAGGTGTCGATTGCCCCTTGAGTTCCAAGATAGTAGTTTCAATACCTATGTACCCAAGCGGGCGCTGAGTCATAAGGCTGACCCCCTTGGAAGCCCTGTCCATTGTAGCTGTACATCCGACCCATCTTCTGTGGACCTAGGTTAGCGGAGCCCGGGCCTACATACGCTTGTGACCCAGCAGGGGACGACTTGATGCCCTGCTCGTACCCCTGCTCCACCTTAAATCCCAACATCTGCAGATTCGCCCTTTCTGACAATACTAAGTCCATAACTAATCTTGAGCCAAAATATAAGACTGACTGCTTCAGATCCAGCCTATCTGGAAAGAACACTCTGTCGATGTCTGCTGGAGACGGAGCACGCAAAGACATCAACTGAGCAAAAATTAACAGAACGTTCATGCGGTTTAAGCAAATTGGAATTGAGACGCCCAGCAGGCTTGAGAATTGAAGGATGTTGCGTCTCAGATGACCCAAGCGAATCAGCCCTGGGCCAAAGATTGGGCGGTCGCTTAGGTTACCCTGGACAAGGTTGGCCTGGGTTTGGACTGGGAATTGACCTCCAAACACATTTTGCATTACCCTGTGAACTAAAGTGTTTGTTTTGATCCCTGCCCCACGATGTCCGCTTCATTTTATTCATGTGATCTTTTTGCAGTAATCAGGGCCGAGGGGAGTTTGACCCCACCTCATGTCAGATGTCCGCGCCGCCCCATTCTGCTCGGTAGGAGTGCACAGTTTATTGATGAGCTTCCCTTGATTCAGGTTTGAGCCCCCTAAATTGAGTAGGCCTCCCGGACCAGAAACTCCCAACATTATTGCATTATTGTCACAGCTGGTAAGAAGTTAAGTGCGGGAGGGGTGGTATTTCCCGGCCGGCAATGGCCCTCTTGATCAATCAAGGGCCAGATCCCCTCAGTTTGGGTGCCTGCATCCTGGCACCTCTTATTTAGCTGATTATTTTTACTCGGCCCCCTGAGGGCCATCAACAGGGGATTACCCTCCAAAGGTGGTGGCGCATGGGGTTTGGGCCTCTATCCTCAAATCCCGCGGGACAGGGAGTATCACATTACACCCTGTTGGCTCCCCGCCTCCACCCTTCCCCCGGAACTCGGCATTGGGATCCTCAATACCTCCACCACTGTATTGGTGCCCCCGGGTGCCCCTCAGAAACTGGGACATGCAAATAGGCCTCTTTTAAGTTAGTTTCTGAGACTGTGTTCATAGTAGGGCCCCCGATCCCCTTCCCCCATCGCCCAGAGCTAGGTGTGTTTGGCCCATTACTCCTTCCTGGGTCAAAACCGCATCCACCATGACCAACGGGGGATTACAGTTTGCTTCCTCTACAAGAGATTTTAATACTTGCATCTGCCTCTTTCTGCAATTCCCTCAATTTTATACACAATCTGGAATCGTGAGGTTCTGCATATATTTATGTGATGAACAGTTTTGTCTTTGCGTTGGTTTCTGATTTCTCAATTTCTTCTCACAGCCACCTTTTGGTAAAGCGATAGCTGATACTATCGGGGCCTCTGCTACCACACCCTGTGAATTTGATTTTTGTGGGTAAGCCCCTCCAGGGTTGCTGAACCCCCCACCTCTCTCCCCCTCGTCCAATACTGAGTCCTTGATAACAATGGGAACTTCTTTGTCTAACTCAACAGGTGTGGCCATTTGCTCCGTCAAATAGGTGCCGGGCCTACAGATGCTATATGGCCCAGGCAGACCTCCAGATCTTCAACCTTTGAATTGATAGAATTTAGCATTAGGGTATGTGTTTTTACTTCCTCACAAAAGAGCTGAATACCACATTGAGGGCTGATAGACTAGGCAAGGCCAGTTTAACAATCTTATCCGCCTCTCTTAGCATTTGATGAACTGCGCCCTCCTCACCATGTTCGGTAAATTCAGAATGGATGGAGGAAAAGTTCCTGCTGGCGTCTAGTGCCATACAATCAGTCGATCTGGTCAGTGAACCTGGGCGGGAGCATCAATCATGTGCTGCAAAGCACTACTCCGATATCACTTAATTCTGCTGGCATCACTGCATCCTCATGTTCAATTATACTCATGTCAGTTAAATTGTTCATCTGAGTGCAGTCCAAAATAGAGGATCCTCGAATACAACTAAGAGGCCTCACTTCCGTACTGGAGCCCACAGATCTGGGAAAATAGTCAGTTCTGACCCGCTATAGGGGACATTAAGTAGGAAGCAGAGCTTATCAAGGCAGCCTTGATGTTTCCCCCCCATACAGAGAAATTCACTGGGGCGCTGGATGCTTCCTTCCTTCAACTGTCCATAGTTAGAGTCCGCATTATAAATGAGCCGTCCCACCTTGGCGGGTGGGACGGCTCATTTATGCCTTAATTTGTTTGGCTGATATTTGAGTCAGTTGTCATCCTTGGCTCAAAGGGAGGCAAAGCGCCGCCCGCAGCCACCAAGGAAGGGAAAGGTGAGGAGGAAAACTCTGTGTGCGCAGTCCCACAATAGTTAGTGCCCACGAGCAGTGCCGGCAAGGGAAAGGTTTCGGGTGCTCTTACTTTAAACTGACAGGTTGGAAAGAAGCTTTCAAACCCTGTAGAAGTAGGCATATGCTGTGAAAGGAGCCGACTCAGCCGAGGACCGCCAAAAAGAAAATGACTCGGCAGCAACTCCGCGGATGCCTGGCGTCCCAACAAAGTTATTGAATGATTGCTGAGCTCCTCCTATAAAGTCCTGTAGACAGAGCAGACAGACTGTGAAACACCACCAAAAACCAAGCGACTCAGCAGCAAAGTCTCTTTTAAACCAGTCCCCCATTGATGTCCCTTCCAATTCTACACCCTTTCAATGGAATTACTGATAAAGGATTATTGGGGAAATGTCTCTTACCTGAATTGGGGTTTTCATATACTCACTTTCAGATTATTCTTTTAGCGCATTCAACTAGCATGGACCCTAGCAGGTTACAACTAACTCTCCCAGCCAGCTAAGCCCCACTGATCTCTGCCATTGCAGTGCCAAGGAAATAGGTCAACTTCAGGCTCCCTCTTGGACAAGTCCAAGGGAGCTTGCTGCCTTCTTTTAAGGTATTTTGTCACTCCAGCTCTCCTCTAATTGAACCAAGGTTGCACTCTGTAGACCTTCAGTATCACAGAGCTAGCCCTACTTCCTGTGAGTTCTTACTTCTATAGACTTGCATACAACATCACAATTTCTGATTGGTAAAATGTTAACATTGGTTTGGTCAACAGGTTGACACTCTCAGAGAACACACCCTATTTGATAGGTCAGATATATTTTAAACATGTGGAGGGGGTGTGATGAATCACAGGAATTTGTCTCTTCTCCCAAGGGGGAGACTCCCCCCCCATGAGGCTACAGAGGAGAGCCCACTCTACAACTCCCTCCCTAGGGGTCGAGGCAAGCAGGACCTCTCTGGGAGAGGCTGCCCTTTTGGGGACAAGGATTCCTGTTCCTGTGAAGAACTCCCCAAGAAACTTGCCAACAATACCTTTGCAAAAACACCACTGAAGAAATGTATAAAGAACATATCAAAATGTGTTGTCCTCATCCAGAAACTCTGATTACTCCTTTGAAGGAAAAATGATCTTTTACTGAGATGAGGAGAAAGATCTGTGGAGGAGTACAGAAGGCAGAACAAACAGAGAAAGGAATATGAATCGTGCTGGTGTAATGCTAATGCGAAATACAAGCTAAAACAACATGGCGTCGGTGCGCAGCCATTTTGGACACTCATCTCCCATCACCGTAATGGAAAGCCTGCGCTGCTGCGGGTCTTGTAGAATAAAAGATCATTTCAGTAGCGAAGGCAGAGCGAGGTCATATATAGACATAAATATTATTGCCGAGTGGACTTGCTCCGGAGAATAGTTATTGTATTGTCCACTGAAGGACGAATACGGGGAAAGGAGTCGGAGCATCTTGCAGGTGCATGATAAGGGGTTGGGAATGAATGCGAGGAGGGGGGGGGTGGTCGCTGGGTTTTCCACGTTTGACTGTTTTTTCCACCCTCTGTCCCTTCGATTTGTGATCTGCTCTTCGGCCGAGGTCAGACACAACTGAGAAGGGCGGGGAAATGCCCCCATAAAGGAGAGGGCATGGTGTTGCAGACAGTCAGTACTTGGATTCCCGGGTGATGAAGTCTCGCTGAGAAGAAGGAAGCTCTGCCTCAGACCCCGTTAGTACAAGTGATCTCTTAGCCTACCTGCTGAGGGACTAAGCAGTGTTGCGGTGGCTAAAATGAAGGTGTCTTCGACTTCTTTTCTAACGGTGAAGTTACTTATATCTATATCTCTATGTATTTGAGTGTATTTCTGTTTGTGGTGTATACATATATACACGTATATATGTATACATATATATATATATATATTACTGGCACGCCCTGTGTCGACCCCCATTTTCGAGTTTTGAAAAACAAACTGTAATACTCCGCAGCTTCCACTAGATGTCGGCCTATGCACAGCATGTGATCTAAGCAGATTCCACAAGCCTCAGAAATATATATATATATTCCTATATTGTGTGAATAAAGGGCCAGTAACAAGCCATTTGCTTCATTATTATAACCAGCCTATGTGTGATTTCTTGCCTGTCTGAGTCCAATAACTTGTTTTACCAGGGGGCCTGGAGAACGTAGGTTTAAGTGATCTCCACCCGTGGCCAAACAAAAGCAAAACATTTTGGCGCTGTGAGTAGGGTTTAAATGTTTACAGCAAGTTTCAGTAGAGAAAGGGAAAGAATGTTCTGCTCTCGGTAGGAGGGGCTGGATTCTGTTGCGTGCTTTTTGGAAAATGCATCAACAGAATGTGGAATTACAAGTGAATGGCCTAAGATTAAAAAAAAAACTGGCTGCTGAAAAACAAATTGCATTGATGCAGCAACTTCAAATGAAATTATGTCATGATAAAGGAGAGAAATATCAAGCTGTTGCTGAACAGGCTGCGGTAAGAGTGACTCATTATAAATATCAGAAGAGAAGAGGAAGGGTTAATTCTCAAAGTATCATCTGTGATTGATTCTGCAGGTGTAGATTGGGACCCCAATCAATGGGATGGTGACGTGCTGGATAGTACTACCACTGATAGTGGTTCCGAACCAGATCTGGTATCTAGGGGGAGGAACGAAAAACATACTCCTGCAAGAAGGTTTGACAGGCGGGACTCTTGCGTGTCTAGAAAATACATGTTTCTTGATCTATTGAAGGATGGTGTGCCGTGTGAGGAAATTGATGGTATTGAAACACGTGAAATGTATTTATTGTACAAGAAAAGTGGTTAGGTGGGTAAAAGCGTTACAAACAAGTGAAACGACAGGATGTACATAAGCCAACAAAGGAGGTGGATCCTTTTGGACCGTCACCAGAGGGGGGAAGACGATGAGTTTTCTGACAAATCAGTGCCTTCCCAGCCAATTTAAGCTGATCTGAGAAAAATAGTTACTGCGATGGTTGAAAGAGAATCTAAGAACATGCACTCTAAAAACAAATAGGATGTGGGTCAAACTTCGGTAACGACAGCTCATGTTAAGGTAGATAGACGGCCTGATGTGAAAGTTAAATTATTTTGGCATTCTGGAAATACACAGGTGGTTCGAGCATTAATTGATACCGGGGCACAGGCCTCTTTGATACATGGAAACCCTTCCAGATTTAAAGGAAAACATTTTATGATTACGAGATTGGGAGGTAAGGAAACCTCGGCAGTCCAAACGGAAATTGACATGAAAATTGGTCACTTGAAAAGAGATACGCATCAAAAATTGATTGTTCCCCTTGCTGAATATATTATTGGATTTTATATTTTGGAAGGATTGACCCTTGGATTGGGGGGGTTAAATTTATCAATTTGGGGTGAGTGCTTTTATGTGTACCCCTGTGATTGTTGGGCATTTGAAAATGCCCCGGTGCAGGTTCCGATAGCCACAACAAAAAGAGTATCCAGGAAACAATATAGGATTCCCGGGGGGCAGAAGGAATTTTCGGAAACTATTAAAGGGTATATTGAAGCTGGCGCGTTGCGTGCTGTAACCACGGCTTGGAACAATCTGATTTGGCCTGTCAAAAAACCAGACGGTAGCTCTAGAATGACAATTGATTATCGCAAATTGAATAAATATACTCCTCCACTGGTGGCGGTGGTACCGGATGCAGTAACTTTGATTGAGAATGTACAGAAATTTGAGGATACCTGGTATGTAATCCAATTGCAGCTGAATGCCAAGAGCAGTTTGCGTTTTCATGGAATGGGAGACAGTATAGATTTAATTGTTTGCCAATGGGCTAAATGCATATGGCAATCTGACAATCCGTCACCGGCTGGTGGCAGAGCATTTGGATAAAATCCAATGTAAACCAGATGTACACATTGTGCATTACATTGATGATGTATTGATTCAAGTAAAAAATTAACAGAGTGTGCAGTTACACTTGGATCTAGTTGGAGAAGGATTACGCAAAGAGGGATGGGAGATCAATGATGCTAAGACCCAGGGTCCGGCGGAAGCCGTGATTTTCCTGGGGATACAATGGCATAATGGGCATGAAATGGTGCCGAAAGCGAAACTGAAAATCCTTGAGTTTTTAACTTCGAGGACCAAAATACAGGCACCATTGGACTTTTGGATTTTGGAGACAGCATATTCCACATTTGGGACAGATTTTGGCACCTCCTTACAAAGTGACTCGTAAAAAGTTTAATTTTAATGGGGTGAGGAACAGGAAACTACATTTCAATTGGCCGAAGACACCACTCAGAAAGTACTTGATTTATGGCCATTGAGGGATGGTGAGGTCGAGTTGAATGTGTCCGTACAAGATTGTACGCCTGGAAGTTGTTACATTTATAAAGATTATGCCAACTGGAGCCTCTGGCAAAAAAAGGATAGAAAACGGGTACCCCAAGCGTTCTGGAGTAGGAAGTTGGCCGATGCAGGTGACAGATATACTCCATTTGAAAAACAGTTGCTAGCCTGTTACTGGGCACTGGATACAGAACAAATGACAGTGGGCTATGATATAGTGATCTGCCCTGAAATACCAATTATACAATGGGTATTGAGTTCCCCAAAGACACCAGAATTGGTCATGCACAGGAGGCTAGTATCATTAAATAGAAATGGTACATGCAAGATCGTGCCAAGCACGGAAAGGGTGGTGTAGCGGAATTACATGAGAAAGTGGCAGGTGTTCCACTAATAGACATAGAACCAGAGGGAGAGAAGATTGTTGAGAACTCTCTTGTGACATGGGGAATCCCGTAGGATGACTTGTCTGCTGATCAGGATGAACATGCATGGTTTACTGATGGACATTGGAAGGCGGTGACGTACAATCCAAAACTGAAAAGGGTGCTCACCACGTCCGGCAAAGGGAAGAGTAGCCAGTTTGCAAAGCTATATGCTGTATATTAGGCATTAAAGCAGGAAACGCCTGGAAGTTGTTACATTTATACTGATTCATGGTCTGTTGCGAATGGGTTGGTGGTATGGCTACCAAATTGGAAAAAGAATGGATGGAAAATTCATGCTAAAGAGGTGTGGGGAAAAGAAGTGTGGCAAGACATTGCTGAGGTGCTAATGCATATGGCTGTAACTGTATATCATGTTGATGCTCATTGCGCAACAGACTCATTAGAGAGTTGGTTCAATTCTGTTGCAGACGAACATGCAAAGATTGAAATCATGGACGTGAGGGCTGCGGAGGATAATTTGGATTGAATTGCCAAATGGGCCCACCAAAAGAGTGGACATCTTGGAGGCAAGGCTACTACCAGGTGGGCACAAGACAGGGGAATCAGCATTCCGCTTGGAATTGTGAAAACAATCTTACAATGCCCTACGTGTCAACATCAGAAACATCGCTCTATTCCACACATAATTTACGGTACATTGAAGGGAGGTAAGTTACCTGGACAGATTTGGCAGATTGATTATATTGGTCCTATGCCCACTAGTAAAGGATGTCAATATGCGTGCACTATTGTGGATACGTATTCTGGTTATCTGATGGTTTTGCCATGCAAAAGAGCTACCCAATTGAATACAATCAAATTGTTAGACTAAGTGGCTGTATACTATGGTATCCCTTTGCAAAATCAAAGTGAAAACAGGTCCCACTTCAAAGGGAAAATGGTCCTAGATTATTGCCAAAAGAAGGGGATCAAATGGATTTTTCATGTCCTTTATCATCCGGAAGCATATGGCCTGATTGAGAGAATGAATGGTTTATTGAAAGATCAAATGCGCAAATTAGGTGATGGTACTTTGCAGGGTTGGCGAGGACATATATCTGATGCAGTTCAAATTTTAAATAACCGTCCCATTGCGAACATTAATGTGCATGTTGACGCCAGCCTTGCAAATCAACCCTAATCTTGTCATTGAATCTTTGATGTATTGTTAAGTTTCCCCTGGTGCATTGGCCCTTTATCGTGCCACTCCTGATTCTGCTGGGGTGCATCTGCATGCAAGGGAGGAAATTTGACTAGAACCAAGAGGCATTACTGTAATTGATACTGCGATTGGAGTACACATTCCTGGGATTAATTGTCCCAAGGTCAGGTTTGGCCCTAAAAGGTATTCAAGTGTTGGGAGGGATTGTGGATGCCAACTATCAGGGTGTGATTAGAGTTATCCTCATGAATAGTGGTGAGAATATGTTACCAATCCATACAGGGGATCAAGTGGCCCAATTGATACTAGTACCTGTGAAATTATCCCCAGTTACGAAAGGGAAGCCACCCACAATGTTAACAGTTCGTGGGGGAAGGGGTTTTGGCTCATCAGATGCAATGGTTCCGGGTGCCAAGGTATGGGTTGATAAACCTACTGGTCCACCCGTACCGGCTGATGTAATTGCAGCTGGAGATGATCAAATTGTTCTTGTCATGGAACCAGGCAAAAGGAAATGGACTTATATCCCTGCTGACAAATGTTATTTGCGTGAGTGATGTGCTCCACTGATATCTTGTTTTTGAATTTTCTTTTTGAGAATCGGAGTATGCTGGCATGTGTGTGGCATGTTGGAGTCCATTAGGTAGGGTCCGGGTACATGAAGGGGGATGTGGCAGATGTCTCCCATTCTCCAAGTGCAACGTGGGATATGGATGAACACTAATGTTCCTCCTACCAGTTTTACGCCCGAGGATGCGTCTATTGCAGCCTTTCGTGCTGCGTTAAGGAAACAGCGAGGGCGGCAATATAGAGTCATGTATTGGCCTGCTTCTGGAATTTCGCCGTCCTTTTCACACCACAGTTATTCAGCACTTGTTTGACAACCCGACAATGTATGGGTCTATCTGGCCCAGCAAGTTTTGAACATTTCACATTTCTGTTTGACAAACGTACATAGTTCTGCGGATTTGATTTCAACATGTCTTGTGGCGATTCCAACGCCCACACCAGTTCTAAGAGAGTTATTTGGTGTGCAGCATAATGATTAATTATTGGAGAAATCGGATGCCCGGAATTCTTTTTTCGGTGTACGAAAACTGTAGGTTTTGGGCTGCCACCATTCACAAATGGAGAAAAATGACCCGTGTCATGACTCATGATATTGCTGCTGCTGATATTTGCTACAAAATGACTTGTGATCCTTCCTATATTGGCAAATGAAGGCAACTAAAAATGAACGCAAGTTTGAAAGGGACTGACTTTGAGCAACGATTGTGTACGAGATCCATCAATGTTTGGATTGATGTTTCCAACAATATAATTTGTAATTTTACTATCTTTACGGCAAGCCACCTGAGTCATGTAAAACTTCCTTCTGGTTGGTTGTTTTCTTGTAGGTACTATATTTACTCTCATATTCCTGCTAATATTTCAGGTGGCCCATGCACTTTGACTCGCCTCTGTTTAATGATGTTCCCTTTAAAACCTATTATTGCAAGTGTTCAATGTGCTGCTTCATATACTGCTTTAGCACCAGATTGTAATTCTGAAGTGCATCTGCTTTTTGAGGCTAAAGTATTAGAATTAGACATTTCTATTATTGGGATCTGGAGCTTAGCTGCTGGGGGTTATAAGAACATGATTAAATTAACCTGTTTGATGGTTGCAGAGCTTAATGAAACCCCACAAGCTTTGACTGAACTGCTACTAGATAATAGACATTTTAGAAAAGCTATTTTGAAGAATAGAGCAGCTATTGAATATTTGTTTTTGAAACATAACTTGGGTTGTGAAACAATGGAAGGTGTGTGTTGTTTGATTTAGGTGACCATTCCCGTTCTATTGAGGGTATTAAGAATCTAGTTGCCCAAGTTACACAAGACCAAGACGGGGATTGGGGGAGAAACTTGTTTTCATGGATTCCTGAAGCACTACGTTCCGCATTGATTTGGCTTTTTGGTATTGCTATCATATTAATTTGCTTATGTTGTTGTGCTTCATGTATTCCTAATCAATGGAGAATGCTTAGGAGGTTTTGGGTGTCCCCTGAACGCCCATCAGGTTATGGTAGTTGACTGTCCAAGGGGTGGAGTGTAATGCTTATGCGAAATACGAGCTAAAACAACATGGCGTCGGTGCGCAGCCATTTTGGACACTCATCTCCCATCACCGTAATGGAAAGCCTGCGCTGCTGCGGGCCTTGTAGAATAAAAGAGCATTTCAGTAGCGAAGGCAGAGCAAGGTCATATATAGACATAAATATCATTGCCGAGTGGACTTGCTGCGGAGATTAGTTATATATATATATATATATATATACATATATATATATATATATATAATGTATTTCTTTTATTTGTCTTTGGCAAACATACGCCTTTACAAAACATCATCGATTGATATATATATATATATACAAAGACATTTCACAAAAATAGAAATAAAACAAACGAAACAACATCAGAGTAAAAAACAGAACAGAAGCTGCACAATGAAAACAACGTCAACGTCTAGTACAATATCCAATCGTTGTCTGATCAAGTGCATACCACTAGTACGTAAACGCTGCAAAGTGGCAGTATTGAACATCAAGATTGCAAAGAAGCATAAGGGAGGAAATTATGAACTAAAATAAACAGTAGATAGGTCAGAGGACCCGATGATACTTTTATATAGCCTTATTTCCTAAGATGTTAGAAGATGTTACACAGCAATTTCCTCTATTTCATTTAGTTTTGATTCAATTAATTGGAGTAGACGAACCAACGAGAGGATAAGCGAATAGTTACGTCCCCACATGAATCTTATCCAAAGTAGATTACATGAAAGAATCAAAGTGTTATACAAAGATATACCAATCATTTGCATTCTTTGCGTGGCAAAGTAATTACAGATTAGAGTAAGATGTTTGAGTGTTTCTGGTGTGTCATTAGGACCACAAAAGCGACAAAATCCATCAGAAGAAGCAACATTTTTGGAACTCCAATTTTGTGCGCGAAAATTGGTATGTAAGAGATCTAGTCTGAATCCCATGTACAGACGTCTAGATCTATTGCAGGGAAAGCATAGTAAATATGGCAGACGCGGCTGATGTTTCTGCCTGAATTTTGCATATTCTTTATAAGAAGAATAACCTGCAATACAGTCGGAAGTCTTGCACCAGTCATTTTGGTAAAGTGTGTTTTTAACTGAGGCTGGGTGTAAGAGGAGATCTTCAGGTTTCATTCCAATTTCGTTAAGCAGAGCTCTCATTTTGTGCTCAAATTGGGCAATTGATGCCGGATGTGACTTGCAGAGCATAGCAGCAAAGTCCTCGTACAAAGAGTTAGCCGGTGGGTGTAGCATTTTTCCATAATTAGTCAATCTTCTCCGGTGGAGGTTGGAAGCTAAAGAGAAGAGACCAAGCTCATGCATAAGAATAGTATTGGGCAAAGACTTGGGAAGGCCAAGTACAGCTTTCCAAATGGTACCCTGCACCTTGTTTAACATTGCGTCAATGTCCAAAAGACATAGATCCAATCCATTTAGGATTATAGCTTCCACTTTTGTGAGTTGCCGTTGGAAAGATTGTAGCCTAGATAGATTATCTCTGTGGAACAAAGAATTGGATTGCGGTAAATAGACCATTTATACTTACATATTTTTCTTTTATTGGTGAAAAGAAAGATATTAGATTTAGCAGAGTTGGTAGATAGGTTGTGTTGATTACAGTATGATGAAAACAGATTAAATTTATTTTGAAGACCATAAGGGGTACGATCAAACAAAATAACGTTGTCTGCAAATGCAAGCCAATGTAGGCGCAGATCTCCCAGCTTTTCAGGAAAGATGTTACCAATAGTCCAAATCTGGTCAACATCAGCGAGATATAGATTAAATAGAACTGATGCTAGGTTACAGCCTTGCTTAACGCCTATGGCAGTTGGTATTGCATCTGTAAGTAAACCATTTTGATTTATGCGAACCTAGTAATTTGTTTGATCGTGAAGTAAGGAAATGAGAGCCACAAGATGTGTTGGAATGCCATACGCTAGCATTTTGTTCCACAGGGGGCCTCTTATTATATTGTCGAAGGCAGATGAAAGATCCAATGACGCCATATAAATTGGACCATTAAGCGACTGTTTGGAACATGCTGAGAGATGGGCTAGAATGGTGGCGTTTAGTGGGGTGCCCATTGCTTTTTGAAACCCGGCTTGAGAGCTTGTCATGGTGTGGTTATTGGCAAGGAAATGTTCCAATTCGTTAAGAGTTAGTAATGCAAAGACCTTTGCAGAGACATCGATCAAGGTAATAGGTCGAAAAATTGGCTGGATTGGAGATGGGACCTTTTTTCTGAATGGAAATTATGACTGACGTCAGCCAGGATGCCGGACTAGTTCTTGTCTGGAAGACGAGTTGGAATACGGGCAGCAAGATACTAGCTCTGAAATGAGGATCGTATTTCAGAACACAGGGGGCAAGCCATCAGGACCCGCTGCTTTTGAGAAGTTGATTTTTGCGATTGCGCACTGAACGCCTTCCAGAGACCAAGAACAATGAGATGAAATGCTCCTAGCAAGTGTGTGAACATCAAATGTGGAGTATTGCTGAGGTAATGTATATTTGGTCTTAAAGAACAATACCCAGGTCTCATCAGCTATTGCTGAATCAAAAGAAGAAGCCTGTGATCCTGTCGGGTTTCTCAGAGTTGCCCAAATTTCCTTAGTGTTGTGTTGACACAAGTAGGAGATCATTCTTTGGTTGCAAAGCAGAAGACTTTCAAATGGGATTTTTTTTCAGGTCCATTTTATATCTTGCTAGGATTTTTCTTTTGGCTAAAATGTAAGACGTGAAGAGACCAGACGAAGATTTCAGCCATCTTAAATCACGATTTTTAGCCAATTTAAGCAGCGCAATCTCCTTGCAAAATTAGTTGGGATGGGAGGACGCCTTAGGAAAGGTTTGTGAGGGAGCTAAAACTTGTAGGTGAGAATGAATCATCAAATTGTTCCATTCCACCGCACTCTTGCATATCCGACCTTGAGGACAGAATATATTTGCAGCCCACAAATCCCGGCTAACCAGTGCTGCAAGTTGTCTACACAAACCGGGATGCCAGCGTAATGAAAGCAAGTTTCTATTGATTTGAGGAAGGGAGAAAGCCGAAAAAGAATTATGACATCTGAATGTCAGATGGAGATTGGAGCTCAAGATCATATGGTTGCCTAACCGAGGATTAGAAATGAGAGGCCCAATGGAACTCGACAACAGTCGCAAGACAGCAAGGTAATCAATAGATGAGCTTACCGTACCTCTCTTCCATGTAATGATTGATTGATGAAGTGCAGGAGGGACGATGTAGAAGTCCCAATACTCCGAAAATTGTAGCCAGCGATGACCTCTGGCCAAAGATTGATCAGAGTAAGCATTGTGTGGAATATGCTCTCCTACGGGCATGGTAAAGTTGAAATCTCCCGCAACTCGTAATTATGATTATACAGGATCGCCTCTGATAGAGCTGTCTGTAAGTTAGCTAAAATAGTATCTTGCTGAATTCAACTGGGATTCCAGGATAGAGAGAGCACTAAATGTTGAAATGTGGAGATACCCTCAGAGATGACTTCAATGATCAGAAAGTCATCAGAGGAATAAATACAGTTTGATTTGAGTTTCATACTGTTGTGAATCAATATAGCTAGACCTCCAGATGGACGTCCAAGCTGACCACGTTTGGCAGGATGGATAAACGAGGTAAAGACATCCAAGTGAATTTCTGTCAGGCACAATGTTGCCTGTAAAATTATAATACAAGGTGAGTGGCGGCCAGAGAACGAATGGTGCCAGGAATAAAGATTTTTAAAACCACAGCAGTTCCATGAAAGAATAGACAGAGAAAAAGATTAAGATGCGGACGGAAGCTTGCTGTCCTGGGAAACTGGTTTGAAGTATGACGTAACTAGAAAAAATTGGCTTTTATGTACGTTGCTCTGACAGGCGACGCCTTACAATCCCTTGATTAATGTCTGTTTTGGTTAGTAATAAGAGGCCATACCCTTATGGCCATTGAGGTAAACCAATGGATGTCGCAGATCACTGTATCCGGACGGTGATAAAGCCTAACCGTCACCATAAACAGTGCAACATGAAAAGACTCCAGGACTCAGCGCCATCAAGATGTGTGTATGTTTAATTACGATGAACAATCACACATTTGGTAAAAGCCCATGTACGATTACACGTGTTTCGTCTCTCCTGAGCCTTTTTCAAATCAGGGCTATTCAATAAACATAAGCAAACCACCATAAGTGTATTACATTGTTTGACATAATTGTGTGTAAGTTAAAACAAAAACATGGTGTTAACATAAAACCAGTTTAGTAATTGATCATGTTGCACATAATTGTGTGTAAGTTAAAACAAAAACATGGCGTTAACATAAAACCAGTTTAGTAATTGATCATGTTGCACAGACATTATACCATCATGCCGCAATAAGCATATGCAGATTAGTAATAGTATATCTCTATGTATTTCATACGATTTAAGCAACGTATCGTCTCTTGGTAGGATCATTCACGATATTCTGAATATATCAGTGGAGTCGGGTCTAAAGGGCATACGAAAGATTTTAGTTGACAGGATAGAATTTAAACAACAATTAACTCTATACATAATATTTAACGCTGAATTTGCGTCCCAATAAGTACTCACACCCTACCACGATTTTCTGTACAGGTAAAAGTGTTAAACCTGGATCTAAAATAAAACAACTGTTAATCTACGTGTGATAAGGATCCTAGTTTAGATATGACATCATAAAGTATGGTCAGATTAGATACACATAACGAATGATGTATATTACAGTGCACAAACGTTTTTCAAAAAGTTAATCTACGCACGATAAGGATCATAGTTTCGATATGATGTCAAAGTATTGTGAACTCAAATCTTTCGTATGCCCTTTACACCCGACTCCACGGATATATTCAGAATATCGTGAATGATCCTACCAAGAGACGATACGTTGCTTAAATCGCATATAATATGGAGAAATATACTATTAACATTCACTCTACAAATGAGTTTTAGTTAATATTTTGGCCAATATAAAAACATTGTCGTTTTACATCAACTTGATTTCAGACTCCATTTGACTTGGGGATTTGACCCCGTTATTACTACAGTGACAACAATCCTATGGTTTGCTTTCTTGCAACCACGGGTAAGCATACCTGTGTGATATTGTATGGAACAACATGCTGGTTCTTAGACCAGCATTGATCTAATATTATTAATCAAACTAATGATTATTTTTTTCGTTTTTTTTCTCTTTTTTCTCGTCTCTTCCCGTATTCATTTTTGAAATAATGTGCATATATGATGTGTGTTTTTCTATACCGATGAATCCACCCTTTCACCAATCCTTGTTTATCTGTCTTCTTATTACATTGTTTTCATACTAATCTGCAAATGCTTATTGTGGCATGATTGTATAATGTCCGTGCAACATGATCAATTACCAAACTGGTTTTATGTTAACACCATGTTTTTGTTTTAACTTACACACAATTATGTCAAACAATGTAATACACTTCTGGTGGTTTGCTTATGTTTATTGAATAGCCCCGATTTGAAAAAGGCTCAGGAGAGCCGAAACACGTGTAATCGTACATGGGGTTTTACCAAATGTGTGATTGTTCATCGTAATTAAACATACACACATCTTGATGGCGCCGAGTCCTGGAGTCTTTTCATGTTGCATGGTTTGAAGTATGGTTCCAACCAGGCTAGGCTCCTTATTACATTAGCAAATGATTCCAAGTGCCCTATCATTTCATTGTTGAAAGCTATGGTCTCTGAACCATCAGGCGTCAGAGAAACCATATTTTGCTTAGGCGCTTGCATAAATTCAAGAAATGCCCACACGTCGTCCATAGACGGAAAGATGTGAAATTCAAGCGCAAGCAAGAGAAAGTCAGTTTGGTGATCCCATATAAATTTAGCTATAATTTGGGATTGTATCTTGCACAGCATAAGATTGTTGTTATGGGCAGCAAGATTAACCCATTCTACGTCATCAGAGCAAAGATTACGTAGAGATGGAATTTGATAGAAAGATTTCATAAGAAAAGAACGATTGATACGTGCTGTCCCATTAAACGAGGCATTGCTAGTCCATCCTAATAGGAGCTTCATTTCCTCGGGCACATATACAGAATCAAAAGATGCTGTGCCAAAACTCTCAGGTGCAGTCTTGGGAGGCAGAATCTGGGGTGCATCAGTGCTGACGCAGGGATGAGCAGCGCCTGCAACCTCCTTGGTAGTGGAGTTGGGCGGCCCAGATGTCGCGCTTGCACCCACAGTGTTGTCTACAACTTTTGAGCCCAAAAGGTTAGTGGATGATAAGTGAGTTGCAGGTGCGGTGTTAAGGAGCAAGGCCACCTGAGGAGTGTCAGTGTTTACCAACAAAGGGGACAGAGCTAGTGGAATCGAATTAGTAGGAGAACTCTTAAGCAGTTCTACAGTGACAGCCTTTTAGGTTTGAGCAAGCTGGTAGAAGTTGGACAGTTGAGTTTGTATGAGAGATGCACTTGAATCAGGACCTCTTTCAGCCACGGCAGAAGGTGTCGTGAGCTGGCGTGGTGAGATGAGCAAGTGGTGCATGTTGGAGTTTTAAAGCCCCCGTCATATCAATCTGGCATATTACAGGATGATGTGTCAAAGGGTTATCATTGGTTTGAACCAGTTTGGCGTATGATTTAATTTGCCCATTTAAAAGATGGGTCAATTAATCAGTTTGGGGATATAGAAGTTGTAGAGTGACCTGTAAATTGTACCGGGAGAGCGGCTTTGCAAGCTAGAATGGCCCTTTCTGAACAGGTGGCCTGGAAAGCATGACAGGATTCTTGCGCTAACAGATGACCTTCAATTTTGTTCAGTTTAGAGAGAGTAGCCAACATGTCCACTTTCAAATCTCTGATGGCATAGTGTGTGTACTCATGACCTTTATCCAACAAGTTAAGAATCCTGGATAAGACCGGAACATGTTGAACATCATGATCATTCAAATCAATCAAGGAGTCTTCAATAGGAAAAAAGGGCATTGCGGACGGTGGAAGTTGCACTTGTGTGAAGGGAACATTGGAGGAGCTGGTAGGGATGAGAGGCTCCGTACCAGTGGGTTGCACAGAATCAGAGTTGTTGAGTGGCTCTATCTGAGAGGGAGAGCTGGACTTCATGGGTACAACAGAGGGACAGCTGTGCAGATTGCCATGTCTAGGAGACGAGAGCCCAGAATGGATTGGAGTTGGTGTTTTATGTAAATGCACTTGCTCAGGGTGGGCAGAAGTTCTGGCCACAGGAGTAGAGGGCCCTAAGGAAAGGTGAACGAGCTTGTCAAGCTCCGCAATCACTGCAGAGGCGAGCATTGAAAAGTCAGAGATAGGTGCAGCAAATCCCTCTTGTGAATTGTATAGAAAGGAAGTTTCCATTTTTGAAATGTTCAGGGAAGTTTCAGTGCTAGGGAGTATAACATAGTTAACTTCTTTTAAAGCGAATGTATTCTTTTGCACCATAAGAGTAGCAGGCGCATGTAATAAGACAAAAGGTGGTGTGCCATGAGGGCTTAAATCTTTATCTACTAAGGGCACAGCACCTGATAAGGATCAAGGCTTTGGTATGGGAGCCGGGAAGTTGGAATTCAGGAGAGTCGGAGGGGGAATCCTACAGTCAGAATGAGACAGATGAGTAGAAGAAACTATTTTGATTGGAGGGTCGAGCAGCCGTTTGCAGCTCCTGAGGCTTCTGTCCATAATCAAGCAAGAGTGACTGACAACAGCAATTAAAGTTGAAAATAGTGCAGTGATGCGAGCAAATACAATTGCAACACCTCGCTATTAAAGACAGGTCTTGGCACACGGAAGTAGCTAGAGGCAGAGTATCAGATATAGGAACGCTGCCCTAAGCGAGCAGACAGCCTCTTAACAAGGCGCACAATGGTAAATAATCAAAACATAACAATATGCAAATTCCAGAAACTCAATGCGCAGATGTTGATGCTGTGCTCTTCCTTACCGCCTATCGTCTCCACAACTGCAGAGCAGGACAGATGCGCGCAGATTAAATAAGGCAAAAAATAGAAATTCAAATGCGCCTCGAGCCACACAGAGCTCCAACAGGCTACAACAGGCACTTCGGAAGGCACTTCACAGGGGCGTGTGCACAGGAGCACAGGCCCGTGCGTTAAATGGAATTTGAGCTGAAAAGGGGGCGGAGCTACAGCAAAATCTGAAAAATAACAAAAAGGCAAAAATTAAGTATTATAATTTGCCCTTAGGTTAGGTAAATTTCTGAAAAGTCCAGTAAAAGTCCAGTGGGGGAGAAAGCAGCAAAAAAACCCGGCTTGCACACACAGTGTAAGAGAAGTACGGAGCGTGGCAGCAGTCAGCTGTGTTGCAGGGAGACGTTTCCTCCAAGCTTCCACGAGGCTACAACAGGCACTTTGGAAGGCACTTAACAAGGGGTGCGCACAGGGGTACAGGCCAGTGCCTTAAATTGAATTCGTGCTGAAAAAGGGACGGAGCTACAGCAAAATCGTGTAAGAAAAGTATGGAGCGTGGCAGCAGTCAGCTGTATTGCATGGAAACGCTTCCTCCAGGCTTCCAACAGGCAGGTTATTGTATTGTCCACTGAAGGACGAATATGGGGAAGGGAGTCGGAGCGTCTTGCAGGTGCATGATAAGGGGCTGGGAATGAATGCGAGGAGAGGGGTGCTGGGTTTTTCCACTTCTGACTGTTTTTTTCCATCCTCTGTATTCTGCTCTTCGGCCGAGGGCAGACACAACTGAGAAGGGTGGGGAAATTCCCCCATAAATGAGAGTGTATGGTGTGGCAGACAATCAGAACTTGGATCCCACAGGTGATGAAGTCTCGCTGAGAGGGAGGGCGCTCTTCCTCAGACCCCATTAGTACAAGTGATCTCTTCGCCTACCTGCTGAGGGACTAAGCAGTGTTGTGGTGGCTAATATGAAGGTATCTTTGAATTCATTTCTAAAGGTGAAGTTACTTATATCTATATATCTGAGTGTATTTTTGTTTGTGGTGTATATATGGGATACATTACTCACCGTAATCCTATTTCTGATGCTTGTATCTGCTTATATTCACATGCTGTGCATAGGCCGACATCTAGTGGAAGCAGCGGAGTATTACAGTTGTTTTCGAAAAACGAAAAGGGACGTCGACAGGGCGTGCCTGTAATACTATCCATAGTGTGATGTCCACTGTACCCATGATCCCTTACGCATCGAGGTCCCTCCGATTGCTATTTTTCTGACATGAGGTAGCATGAGGTTTAGCGCGAGTACAGTTGTATCTAAGCAGATACGTATCAGACAAGCTCATAAGCATCCATGCGCCTTCTCTCCGAGGGAAGGAAGGGTGGGTCGCATGTGAATCTAAGCAGATACAAGCATCAGAAATCCGATTATGGTGAGTAATGTATCCCTTCTGAGGCTTGTGGAATCTACTTAGATCACATGCTGTGCATAGATTAGCGAACAGTGGAAGAAGAAGGAGGTGGGATGTGTGAAGGTTCATGAGCGAATAAATGTCTTAGGACTGCTTGTCCCACTTGTGTATCTGTCTTGGAATGAGTGTCAATGCAGTAGTGCTGAGTGAAAGTATGTATTGAGTTCCATGTAGCTGCTTTGCAAATACTGTCTAAGGCGACATTTGCAATGAAAGCCAGAGTGGCTCCAGTACCTCTTGTGGAGTGGGCCCTTGGCGTAAAAGGCAGTGTCTTATCTGATAGGGAATAGCACAGTTGGATACATCTGACTATCCACCTAGACATGGCAATCTTAGAGATGCGATCTCCTTCTCTGCCTGGCGCTATGGAGACAAACAGTTGATCTGTCTTTCTTAGCGGTCTGGTCTTGTCTACGTAGTAGAGGACCACTCTCCTCACATCTAGTGTGTGGGGTTTTACCTCAGCAGAGCTTTTGGGTTCTTGGAAGAAAGCCGGTAGCTCAATAGGCTGGTTTAAATGGAATTTGGAAATTAATTTAGGTGAGAATCTAGGGTGAGTGCGTAAAACCAGTTTGTCCTTATGTATAGTAAAGAAAGGATCCTGCACTGACAGAGCTTGGATTTCACTGACGCTTCTTATGACAGTGATGACCACTAAGAAGGCAGTTTTATAAAAGTCAGGTGTTTGAGACTAGACTTGTGCATAGGTTCGAATGGTGGTCCCATGAGCTTAGCGAGTACCACATTAAGGTCCCAACCTGGCGGTGGGTTAGAGATTGGAGGGTGGAGTCTCTTTACCCCTTCCATAAATGCTTTGATGACCGGTACCTTCCACCATGAGACCTTATTATCTGAAGTGGTGTAGGCTGACAAAGCCGCCAGGTGGACCTTTAGGGAGTTGAACACTAACCCTGCATCTAGTAAGTGGAGCATATAGGTTAGAATATTAGATGGAGTACAATGAATGGGGTTGATTTGCTTATTCTGACACCAAATTATGAATCGTTTCCATTTATCATAGTAACAGTGTCTAGTGTTTGGTTTTCTTTATTCTTTCAAGATATCCACGCATCTCTGTGGTAGATTGAGATGTCCGAATTCTATGACTTCAGGAGCCATGCTGCCAAGTTCATTGAATGTGGCTGAGGGTGCACTGTTAGTCCCCCGTGCTGGGTGAGTAGGTTGTACTGGCACAGGAGTTTTATGGGATCGCACATCGCCAGTTTGTGCAGATGTGGATACCACGGTTGTCTTGCCCACACAGGAGCAACTAGGATTAGCGTCATCAGTTCCTTGTGTAACTTGTTCACCATCTTCCTCATGAGAGGAGTCAGGGGGAAAAGCGTAAGCAAACTTCCCTGACCAGTTCATACATAGGGCGTTCCCCTTGGAGCTTGGCTGGGGGAACCTGGACGCAAAGTCTGGGCATTGACGATTTTCGCTTCTGGCGAATAAGTCTATAGTTGGGGAAACCCCATTGAGAGAAGAGGTGTTCTACAACTTCTTTGTGTAGGCGCCACTCGTGTTCCTCTGGTAGGGGATCTCTGCTCAATGAGTCTGCTAGAGCGTTGAGTTCCCCTGGAACATGTTGTGATGACAGGAACATTTTCCGTCTGAGTGCCCATTTCCAGATTTTCTGTGCAAGTCTGGATAGATTTGGAGAGCGTGTATCCCGCCGTTTGTCGATATAAAACATTGCTGTGGTGCTGTCCGTTAGGATCTGCACCGACAGGTTTGTTAAATGGCGTCTCAATGCCTGAAGGGCTTTCAATACTGCCAGAAGTTCCAGCACATTGATGTGGTTCTGAGCTGCAGTGTTAGACCACAGACCCTGAGAGCTGTGTGGTGAAGGTAGTGAGCCCCCCACCCTGCCAGTGAGGCGTCCGTTGTGACCACTGCCTGTATCTGTGGGTCATAGAAGGGTTTCCCTCTGGTTAGGTTTTCTCTCATCCACCAATGAAGATTTTGTACAAGTGTTGGCGAAACAACCACTAGATCGTCCCACTGACCGCTTGCCTGAGACCATTGGTTCGCCAACCACACCTGTATGGGACGCATGCGCAGGCGCCCGTGAGGAACCATGTATATGCAAGATGCCATCATGCCAATTAAAAGCATTTCTTTGCGCACCCCTATCTGGCGGCCGGCCTGATAAAGTGGTATTTGCAGTAACACATTTTTTACTCTTTCCTCTGAGGGAAAGACCAATCTTTCCTCTGTGTTTAGGATAGCTCCTAGGAACTGTTTGGAAGTGCTTGGCACTAGGCTTGATTTGTTCTCGTTGACCGAGAATCCCAATTGAAAGAGGAGGTTTATTGTTGTGTGGATGTTTTGTCTGCAAATCGGAGGTGATTCCCCTGTTATGAGTCAGTCGTCCAAGTAAGGGTACACTTGGATTGCTCACCTGCGCAGGTGCGCTGCCACTACCGCCAGTACCTTTGTGAATACCCTTGGAGCCGAGGCCACACCAAAGGGCAGCGCTTTGAATTGGTAGTGCTTGTTCGCTATCTTGAAACGCAATAATTTTTTGTGCGCTGGGAACATTGAAATATGAAAATAGGCATCTTTCATATCCAGTGTTGCCATGTAATCCCCCTTTTTTAGTAGCGGGATTACCTCTTGTAGCGTAGTCATGCAGAACATTTGTGGCTTGACATACTTGTTGGCAGGGCGCAAATCTAATACAGGGTGCATTTTTAGATCTTTTTTTTGGCACAAGGAAGTAATTTGAATAAATACCCACGTTTACCTGGTTGGTTGGGACCACTTCTATGGCGTCCTTTAATAGAAGCGCTTTTATTTCTTCTATAAGGATCAGCTGATGTTCCTCTGAGTGGACCTTCTGTCTTGGGGGGTGGTCGCGAGGACGTTGAAGTAGTTCTATGCAGTAGCCCCCTGCTACCGTGGACAGCATCCATCTGTCCAAGGTGATAACATCCCATGCGTGGGTGAAGTTGGAAATGCGTCCTCCTACTGGAGATGCATGGGAAGGTACCTGGAGTGGAATGTCAGTTGCTCTGAGGTGGGGTGCCACTTCGAGCTGGGCCTCTGCCCCGATTACCACGACCTCTGCATTGTCCTCGTGGATAGCCTTGGAAGGCTTGTCCTTGATTGTTGCCATAGGAACCTTGGCCTTGATTGTAGCCTGAACCTCTCTGTGAATTTTGGCCCCGAAAATGACAAAAAGTACTGTTACCTCTTTGATCTGTAGGCTTGTTTGTGAGCTGCCCTAAAGATTTTAGAGTGTCATACTCATCCTTTGATGTCTTAAGTGCATCTTCTACAGCCTTGCCGAAGAGCACATTAGGTTCCACTGGCATATTTATTAGAGTGGCTTGTGTTTCTGGCCTAAAGCCTGACTGGCGAAGCCATGCATACCACTTTATAATAGTCCCCTCTGCAATGACTCTCCTAGCATTGTCAGCTGCATCGAAATTTGACTTGAGAAGACAAGTAGATACGGCCCTTCCGTCTGCTGCCACCTGAGCTAGTTGTGATTCAATTGGCTCCGGGACGGACGAAAGTAACGCAGAAACCTCCTCCCACTTATGGCAGTTATAACTTGCCAAAAGTGTAGCTTTATTGGCTATTCTCACCTGGAAGGCAGCAGAAGAGGCAACCTTTCTGCCCATTGCATAGATCTTCTTGCTTTCCTTATCCGGTGGTGCCTCGGAGGAAGCAAGGGGCGTGCCTGCTCTTTTTCTTGTGGTGGTGACAACCAATTAGTCTAGTTTCAATTGGCCTCTTATGTATAAGGGGTCTGAAGGTGCAGGCCTGAACAGTTTTTCCACACGTGGATAACGGCCCGTGTGAGATTGGGAGCCTCTAAGAAAGGTTGCCTTCTGCGTTGTACCGATTTTAGCAATGGGATAAACTGAACTACTGTCTTCTTGTCCCCCAATATTTGTTCAGCAAAGTCTCTATCTTCCTGTACCTCCTGTGTGGCAATACAGAAGTATTCTGCCGCTTTGGCTAAGACTTCATTGAGAAGGGGTTGATTGTCGACAGGGGAATCTACCACTTGGGGGTCTTGATTAATAGGAGAATCTATGGAGTACATGTTCGCCTCCTGGTCTTCGTCTGGGTCTTCATCATCCCCATAATAAAGTTAATCTGTTTCCTCTTCAGTAAATTGAGGGTCAGATGTTTTGACAAATGAAAGGTCATCTTGGTCTTCTGGATCTATCTCAGGGTCATATAGATCTATAACCTTGCTTTGTACGGGGACATTAGAGCGAGACCTCTTGGCAGGGGGTTGAGAGGGTAAGGCAGAGGCTTGAGAGCCAGAAGGAGCTGAGGTGGGAGGAGTGGAGTGAAAACTTTGAAAGTAATCTGCGTTCTTTTCATAAAAATTTGCCATAAAGGTCATTCTTCGCATAACCCTATCGATATCTTGCGAAGACCATTCCTTTGAACTTGGGATTACAATGGGTTGAGTAGAGATACCCATATGCTCATTAGTGGTAGGTATAATCTTAGGCCTAGAGTCTTTAGGTTTCTCTAAGGGCTTGGACTGTATACCCTTTTGCGATTACTTGTCCATAGTAGGACTCTTGTCCCTATGAGGGCTCTTAGATGACCTTTTATGATGTTTTTCCCCACCCTGGGTGAGTGTTTAACAGACTTCTTGGGGTCTGCCGTTTTATCAGACGATGAACGTCGAACTTCGGGTGTGGGAGCAGAGGCGTCGTCTGTGGACGATCGGTTTTAGGAGTGAGTTTTTCGTGCGACCCCCTTGTTGTCTTTCGACGGTTGAACCCGATCGCGTGGCGATCTTGAACGAGATTGCCCAGAGGACTGGGACTCGGTGGACCTTTCACGGGGTGTCAAACGTTGTCGAGTATTCGACTCATCTGCCGAATGTCAACTGGGGCTTATGTTCTTGATGGTGTGTGCTTTTGTAGCACTGCTGCTGCCGGGTATAGTCCCCACAACATGGCCGCCGGCCTGTCCTACGGGGCCTGGGGTCTCGCTTGAGTAGCTGAAGCTACTCCGATGCCCTCGCCGTCCGAAAGAGCGGCGTTGCTGCCATCGCTGCCATCGCTAAAGGCTCCCTCTACTTCCATGGCCTCCAGTTGCCTGGCGTAGTGAGCCCAACGTTTGGTGGAGCGGTCATTCAATGTCTTAGGCTTGAAGAGCCTGCACGCTCGACAAGACGTTTTGACGTGGTCTCTCGGGAGACACAAATTGCAAACTAAGTGTTTGTCGACCCAGGGGAATTTGCGATTACACTTAGGACAAAATTTAAATGGTGTATTTTCCATAATTATGGGTTATGGAAATGGCACCTGGGCGAACAAAGTGTAGGAAGTGGAGAATATGCATTCTAAAATGGCCTCCTAAAATTGACTGCCCCCTCTCTCCCTACTTTCTGAGCCGAGGCCCGGGGCGGCCTTCCAAGGCCGTACGGTCTGTCGCCATGGTCTCCGACAGGCAGTTTTCTTTCTCTTTCCTTGGTGTGGTGTTATAGCAGTCGATGAAAGGATAGAAAGAAGAAACTATCGTAATTGTATAAAGTCAATGGCTTATTGCTGAAAGGAACTCCGCTATACGCGTCCGTCTAGCATGGCGGAAAAAAAATGATCTGAGGGACCTCGACGCGTGAGGGATCATGGCTACAGTTTTGAAAACAACAACTGTAATACTCCGCAGCTACCACTAATTGTCGGCTTATGCACAGCATGTGATCTATGCAGATTCGACAAGCCTCAGAAATATATATATATATATATATATATATTCCTATATTGTGTGAATAAAGGGCCGGTAATGAGCCATTTGCTTTATTATTATAACCAGCCCATGTGTGATTTCTTTCCTGTCTGAGTCCAATAACTTGTTTTTTCCAGGGGCCTGGAGAACGTAAGTGTAAGTGTTCTCCCCACGTGGCCAAACAAAAACAAAACAGCTGGGGAAGTCCCATGGCTATGTAATAAAAGAAAGGGGAGGGGACTGGAACGAGAGAGAGAGAGAGGAAGCCTGCGAGTTACAAAGCTGCTCACTGTCTTACACCAAAGAAAAGCTGGACACGCAGCGTCCTGTAATTGAGAGGAAGCTACAGAACCAGAAACACAGCGTTGGGACACCAAAGAGGAGAGAAGCTGATGTCGACGAGAGATGTCCTTATCCGGAGAGAGAGTAGAGTGGTGGCTTGACCACAACAAAACCGTGGTGGACCAGAGGTCCTGTGAAAAACGCTGATACCACTTTACTCTAATCAACACGGATCCTACTGGCAGACGAGATACTGGGAAAACCACTTGTACAGCAAAACAAAAGAAACATAGCAGAGGAAGCATGAGAGGCCAATCTGACAATTTGACGAGAGGGTTCCATGCGAATAATAAACCTAGTGACGTTATCCATGCACATGACAGGTAACGGGGAACGTGGGAGAACTGGGACGGGGACAGTAGATCATTACTGGAACACTCATATTTGTTCCAGTCGAGATAAATATTTGTTAGGTAGGGAAACCCCTTAGTATAGGGAAAGACAGGCGTTTATTACTTTACTTTAATAAAACTTTCCGTGAGATGGAAAATCAGAGTCCACCTACTCCTTCTGACCCGCCACAGGGGGTATTCTGAACAATTTGGAATCAAATTGATATTTACTCTCATAAGTCAAGTAAGGTATTTTTCACATTCATGAGATCCCGAGATTTAGATTGCCATAACCCTACTAATTTCAGGCATAGGTAACATGTAATTTATGACATATAAAGTGAGACAGTTATTACATTTATATGTTTTTATGAAAGATGGATAAATAATAAAATATTGTGTTTGCTCTCCTCTTGTGCAGCAGACTCTCACGCTTTCAGAACACATCCTTTCCCTGTAAACCTAATCATTGTAAAGTTACAGCCAAAATCTGTTTTTCAGCTTTCAATAAAGTCATAAAATAGCCAGCTTTTTTCTGTCAAACTCTGCATATTAAGGCTTACTTTCATGTTAATGCTTGATATTAATGGGTGACAGAACCCCATTGTTTCAATCCCATTAGTTTAATTTATTGGGTATTTATAATGCGCCTATACACAATGTGCTTCAGGGCACAACAAGACAAGAAGGTGGGGGAACAGGCAGGACAAAACAAAAACGATCCTACTAGGCCTTGTGACATTCGGATCGTGCATGTACAGTAAATGGAAGTTCAGGAGAGGTGGGGCGGGGGGGCCGGAGTGCCGGTCAGGGCGGAAGGGCCTGTGAGAGAAAGCGAGTGCCAGTGGAGGCCAGAGGGACAGAGCCAGGAGAAAGCAGAGAGTATAGGGGAAGGAAGGTCCAAGAGCCAAGTGCGCAGTAAAGTGCTGGAAGGGCTACAAGGTGGCAGGTCCAGCCTGGCTAGTGCGGGGGCATGGGCCTGGAAGAGCAATTGCAAGTTGAGTCGGGATGGGGGGAGGTCAGGGGAGACCAAGTTCAGGGGTAGGCTGGACTAGGGGGGGTCTGGTGCCCTGTAAGACTCTAAGGGAACCAGACAGCCAGTAAAAAGGCACAGAGACATTAGCAAGGGAGGGGGAGATGGAAGGAAGAAGAGTAAAGGAAGGTTTTGAGAAGCTTCCAGAACTTAAGGAGATCCGGCTCAAGTCTGAGAGGGGCAGGGAGGCCATTCCAGAGGGAGGCACCTGCGCAGGTAAGAGAACAACCCCCCATTCATGCTCGGAAAAGCGCTTGATCTGCAGAGAGTTAGAGCTAGACGACTGAAGGGCTCTAGCAGGGAGGTATTTATGGAGGGAGAGTTGGATGTAGCTGGTTACCAGGCCCCAGTGGAGAGATTTTAGGGCTGGAGAGATGCGTTCCCTGGGCTTGAGGACAAGGATTAGTCTTGCAGTCCTGTTCTGGATTAGTTGAAGGAGGCCAAGGGAGGCGTTAGACAGATTGAGGAAGAGGCTGTTGCAGTAGTCCAGCCTGGAGCGGACCAGAGCTCTGGAGACATTTGAGTTTCTGGGGGAAGGTGAGGAAAGGGAGAATACCTCATAGGAGGTTCAGCTGAAAGTGGGCCTTCTTGGCATGGTCCGTGATGTGAGGAGAGAAGGAGAGACAAGAGTCGAAGATGACACCAAGGTTTATTGCCTCACAGGAGGGAGAGGGGAGGGGTGTAACGCTCACCTGGTTCCCACGGGGGCGCTGGTCTAGTCTGGATTGCTGTGGCCTCTTCTAGCGTGATGCGCAGGACCCGGAACACCGATTGGACAGGACCTCCAAATCGTGCTTGCCTGGCCCGTAGGAATATCCTTCTGCAGATGAGAAAGGGGATTAACAGTCTGCAGAATAGTGTGCTAGCTCCCCCCTTTCCCCCTTCGTTCCTCTCTAACTTCCTCCAAACCCCGGTTTAAGCTCACCTTATGGTTTGGAAGGATGAACTCTCCATCCTGCTTCTGGTGCAGGGGCGCGCGTTCGTCCAGTTACTTCACTGGTTTTCAGAATGGCCCTGGCAAAATCCACTTGACTTTCCTGAGCGATGCGCCGTAAGTATGAAAGTTCAAAGTTCAAGTGAGGCCCCCTTTATGTTGTCTTTCTAACCTGTGATCTGTCCTTTATTTCAGGTGCAGAATGAAGGCGATGCGTCGAGGGGTTAAACTGCCAAGGTGAGTAGTGATGAGGGCGATCCCTCTAAATGTCCTTATCGTTCCCCAGAAATGTCTCTTGTCCTTTCCCCATAGGAGCCGGGGTACGGTACCTGCCAACGGGGCGGCGCCGACCCGAAATGTGGAAGAAAAGCCGGTAAGTATTATGGCTGTTAATCAGGCTTTCCTTCTGTGTTCCTTCTGCTCACCTTTTTGTTTCTTCCTCTCTCCCCTAGGTGCAGAGATGTGGCGTCCGATGCTGACAGCCGTGATGGAGCCGGGAGATGTCTCGAGGACAGGTGAGTGAAGCGTGGCGCTGCAGCGAGCAACGGGATGCTTTTAAATGGAAGTCTTTCTTCAGGGATGCTGGCGAGAAGATTCCGGATGCAGGTAAGAAGTTTGAAATAGTCCTTGGTTTTCACCTTTCTCTTCTCTTCCTTCCTTGCAGGTCTTCCAGGTTCGAGGCGGGCGTGGCTGGAGTCCAGGAGCAGGAGCAGACACGGTGAGCGTTAAGCTGCAGGAAGCAGAACAACGCGAAGCATGAGCTGCTGTCTGGGCGTGGCTTAAATAGCCTCCAACGAAGTCCCAGATATGTATCCTTCCCCAACTAGGTATGTATCCTTCCATGGCCACGCCCGAGTGAAAAAATAGTCCCTATGAAAAAATATTCCCTTTCAGGTCTCAGGGAGGCCTGAAGCGTGCAGCATGGTCTGCATCAGGTAAGTGCACAAAACACCTCCCTTTATGAGCCTGGCGCCTATGGCGCCAGGACTGATGTCCAACACGAGCCTGGCGCCAAAGGCGCCAGGACTGAGTCCAAAGAGCCCCTATAAGGGGCCACTGGGCTTTTACCCGAGGGCATGATGCCTGCTTCCGGGGGTGCTGGGCCTGGCCTGTTGCTCCGGGGGTAGGCATCATGACAGCACTCCCCCACAAGGCCCTTCCCACGGTCGTTCCTTCTGGAGGTTTCGGTTTGTTTGGGAAATTCTGATGGAACCTTTTTACCAGCCGAGGTGCATGTACGTGATCACTGGGTTCCCAAGACCTTTCCTGAGGCCCGTACCCTTTCCAATCAATTAGATAGAAAAGTTTTGATTTTGAGATCTTAGAATCCAAAATGTTCTTCACCTCGAATTCAGGCTCCCCATCTATCTGAATCGGTTCTGGTGGCTTTGTTAATCTGGTTCCTGGGTGCACTGGTTTCAAAAGTGACACATTAAACACGGGGTGAATCCGTTAGCTGGTAGATCGAGCTTGACTGCCACTGGGTTGATTATAGCTTTGATCGAGTAAGGGCCTAAATACGTTGAATTAAAAGTTCGAGGCCCCTTGAGTGATAGGTGTTTGGTAGCCAACCATACTTGATCCCCTATTTGGTATGGAGGCGCCTCTCTTCGATGCAGATCTGCATTCTTTTTGTATTTCCCTTTCGCATGTTGCAAATGTGCAGTTGCATCCTTGAAGGCTTGAGTAATCGTAGAATGCAAATGGTCCACTGCGGGCAATTCAAGGCTCAGAGGTGAGTCCAAGTCTGAAGTACGAGGGCGATGTCCATATAGGGTATAAAAGGGGCTCTGCCCAGTTCCAGAGTGTATCGAGTTATTGTATGCATATTCAGCCACCCATAAAATGTCCTTCCAATTACCCTCCGATTGGTGCAACATACATCGTAGATATTGTTCAAGCGTCTGGTTCATTCTCTCCGTCTGACCATCGGTCTGTGGGTGGTGGCTGGTCGAGAGTCTTACGTCGATTTGTGCCAGTTGACAACACTTTTTCCAAAAATGAGAAATAAACTGGCTTCCCCGATCGGAGACTAGTATGGACGGGAATCCATGCAAACGGATGATATTTTCGAGGAATTCCTTGGCAAGAACAAAGGCTGAAGGTAATCCTTTCAACGGAATAAAGTGGGCCATTTTTGGAAAATAAATCCACCACCACCAGAATAGTATTGTAACCATTACAAGAGGGCAGGTCCGTGATAAAATCTAGTGACAGGGTGTGCCAAGGTGCTGGTGGAATGTCTAAGGGCTGAAGAAGACCGGCGTGTCTTGTCTTTTGACCTTTGTTTTGGGCACAAACTCCACAGGACATCACGAAAGATTTAATATCCTTTCGCCAGGAAGGCCACCAGAATTGTCGTTTAACCTTTTCCTCTGTTTTGGCAATGCCAGGATGTCCTTCCATCAGGGTATCATGATGACGGGAAATAACCAGTTCTTGCAATTCCTTTTCTGGCAAAAATAAGCGTCCTTGGAAGTAAGGTAAGCCATCCTTGACTGAAAAGTTAGACCCCCTTTTGATCCAATCCTGCAAGGCTGAAGAGCCCAGGAATTGTTTCACTCATGCTTGAATGTCTTCAAGGGTTTGTAAAGTGGTTATCCCCAAAATTCTTTGTTTGGGAATTATCGGCACAGGTTCTGAGTTTGTGTCTATTTCTTCCATTCCAATTCGGGATAGAGCGTCCGCCTTACCATTCTTATAGCCGGGGCGGTAGGTGATTACAAAATCGAACTCAGCAAAGAACAAAGCCCATCGGAGCTGTCGAGACGATTAAGCCTTGGCAGTTTTTAAATATTGTAAATTTCGGTGATCAGTGATCACGGTGATGGTATGCCGGGCGCCGAGGAGATAATGCCGCCAAGCCTTAAAGGCGGACTTAATGGCTAATAGTTCCTTATCGGTGATCGCATAATTTATCTCCGGCGGCGAGAACTTTCTGGACCAAAATGCTACGGGGTGCAGTTGGTTGGTTTCAGGGTCTCTCTGAGACAGGACAGCTCCCACGGCTAAGCTGGAGATGTCGGTTTAGACTATATATGGGAGATCGGGACGCGGGTGCTTAAAAATAGGTGCAGACGTGAACTTAGCTTTCAACTCCTGAAAGGCCTGTTCGGCTTCCTCGGTCCATTCAAATTCATTTTGAGGATGGCATCCACTTTCCGTGAATCCATTCGGACCCCTTTAGGTGACAGGATGAATCCGAGAAACTCAACCTCGGTGGTATGGAAAACACATTTTTCCAGCTTGGCAAACAGTTTGTGCTGGCGCAGTTTCTCTAGGATGGCCCTGACATGCTTTCTGTGATCAGATTCCGAAGAGGAGTACACAAGAATGTCATCGATATACACGACAACACAGACATCGATGAGTTCACGAAGGACATCGTTCATGAAGAATTGGAAGGCTGCAGGCGCGTTGCACAACCCGAAAGGCATCACCTGGTATTCGAATAGTCCATATTTTGTACGGAAGGCCGTTTTCCATTCGTCGCCTTCTTTCACTCGTACCAGATGATAAGCACCCCGGAGATCTAACTTGGTGTATACGCAAGCGTCCTTCACCTGGTCAAGGAGTTCAGGGATCAGAGGCAGAGGGTACCGATTTTTAACAGTAATCTGGTTCAATGCGCGGTAATCGATACAAGTTCTAAGGTCGCCTTCTTTTTTAGGCACGAAGAACAAAGCTGAGGATGCCGGGGACTTTGACGGGCGAATGAAACCATTGGCGAGGTATTGATCTAAATATTGTCTCAAATGCAGATTCTCTGGTTCAGTAAGGGCGTAAATCCTGCTACAAGGGGGTTGTGCACCGGGCACCAGATCGATTTGGCAATCATACGATCTGTGGGGAGGTAACGTGTTGGCCTGTTCCTTTTGGAAGACGTCCTGAAAGTCTTGGTACTCTGGAGGTAGTTGCACGGGGACAGAGGTTACTGATGCTAGATTAATCTTTGGATTTTCTGGGTAGCAGGTTTGTGCACAATCCGGGAAGGTTATTCTCTTCGCTCGCCAATCAATTCGAGGATTATGTGTCTCTAACCAAGGGATTCCAAGAATAAGCTGAAACTGTGGAGCCTTGATTAGATCAAACACAACTGCCTCCCGATGGCCATCCGGACCTACAAGTGTCACCTCAGCTGTGGAATGTGTTACCGGTCCAGAGGCAAATTCGGTTCCATCTACTGTGGTGATGACATCTTTGTTGGTTTTTGGATGCAGAAGGAGGTTTATCCTAGAGACTAATTCTCGATCCACATAGTTTCCTATAGCCCCGCTATCGATGTATGCCTTTATAGCATGCAACCGTTTAGGCTGTTCCGGATCTATGAGGACCATTGGCACAATGAAATGCGAGGTCTGAGAGTTAGTGTTCAAGTTCGGCAAGCGGACCCCTACGCTTGCCGGGCGTGGTCGTTTCCCGATACAGAGTTTCCATGGATTTTATCAGCGGCACCTACCACCTTCTTGGGCGGCTTAACCGGGCAATCTCGTAGAAAGTGTCCAGAGGACCCACAATAAAGGCATAATTGCATCTGTCGTCTTCTTTCCCGTTCTTTTTGAGTTAGGGGTCCTTTAACCCTCCGAGCCATCAGCCCCTTGGGGTTAGCGTGGGTCTTGGCCAACACCCGGGTTTCAAACTTGGACCGATCTGCTTGTCTGTTTTGCAGCCTGTGATCCAATTGGACCACTAAGTCTATATATTCAGTGCATTCTTGGGGCGGATTTACAACTTGTGCCAGGACATCTTTAAGTTCTCCGCGTAGACCTCGATAGAATAACGTGATTCTTTTATCCTCTGGCCAACCAGTTTCCACAATTAGTCTATTGAAGGTTGCAATGTAGGATAGAAGGTCTTGATTGCCCTGTCGCAGAGATAGAAGTTCGTCATCCAGAGCCTGTCCCTGGGAGTGTCGAGCAAATAACCTTTCCATGCGTGTTTGAAATCCTTGAAAATCACAAAGAATCAGGTCATCTTGAGTTACCAGTGGGACTGACCAACCGGCAGCACAGCCGCTGAGATATAACAACACAAAGGCTACCTTGGTCTGATCATTAGGGAAGGCCCCAGGTCTGCATAGGAAGTGCAAACGACACTGATTCATGAATACGGCGAATCGTTTGGGGTCTCCGGCAAAGCGTTCAGGTGGGGCCAGCGGCATGTTTCCAGGTAGGTTAATCTGCACCGGGTTACTGGCGACCACAGGAGCGGGGTTCCCCCCGGAACCGGGTAAAGGAGTTTGTCCAGCTTGACCTTGCAAAAGCTGTCTAGCCAGGTCTATCCTTTATTACAATCACTTCCCTCCCGAGGGCACTAGTCTCTTGACGAGCGGCGTGTACTTCGGCCCGTAATTCCCCCAGTAATTGGGCCAACTGGTCAGTTTTGGAAGTTTCCATAACGCCTGGGTGGGAATTTGTAGGAAGGCTTTGCGTTCTGTAACGCTCACCTGGTTCCCACGGGGGCGCTGGTCTAGTCTGGATTGCTGTGGCCTCTTCTAGCGTGATGCGCAGGACCCGGAACACCGATTGGACAGGACCTCCAAATCATGCTTGCCTGGCCCGTAGGAATATCCTTCTGTAGATGAGAAAGGGGATTAACAGTCTGCAGAATAGTGTGCTAGCTCCCCCCTTTCCCCCTTCGTTCCTCTCTAACTTCCTCCAAACCCCGGTTTAAGCTCACCTTATGGTTTGGAAGGATGAACTCTCCATCCTGCTTCTGGTGCAGGGGCGCGCGTTCGTCCAGTTACTTCACTGGTTTTCAGAATGGCGCTGGCAAAATCCACTTGACTTTCCTGAGCGATGCGCCGTAAGTATGAAAGTTCAAAGTTCAAGTGAGGCTCCCATTATGTTGTCTTTCTAACCTGTGATCTGTCCTTTATTTCAGGTGCAGAATGAAGGCGATGCGTCGAGGGGTTAAACTGCCAAGGTGAGTAGTGATGAGGGCGATCCCTCTAAATGTCCTTATCATTCCCCAGAAATGTCTCTTGTCCTTTCCCCATAGGGGCCGGGGTACGGTACCTGCCAACGGGGCGGCGCCGACCCGAAATGTGGAAGAAAAGCCGGTAAGTATTATGGCTGTTAATCAGGCTTTCCTTCTGTGTTCCTTCTGCTCACCTTTTGTTTCTTCCTCTCTCCCCTAGGTGCAGAGATGTGGCGTCCGATGCTGACAGCCGCGATGGAGCCGGGAGATGTCTCGAGGACAGGTGAGTGAAGCGTGGCGCTGCAGCGAGCAACGGGATGCCTTTAAATGGAAGTCTTTCTTCAGGGATGCTGGCGAGAAGATTCCGGATGCAGGTAAGAAGTTTGAAATAGTCCTTGGTTTTCACCTTTCTCTTCCTTCCTTGCAGGTCTTCCAGGTTCGAGGCGGGCGTGGCTGGAGTCCAGGAGCAGGAGCAGACACGGTGAGCGTTAAGCTGCAGGAAGCAGAACAACGCGAAGCATGAGCTGCTGTCTGGGCGTGGCTTAAATAGCCTCCAAAGAAGTCCCAGGTATGTATCCTTCCCCAACTAGGTATGTATCCTTCCCTGGCCACGCCCGAGTGAAAAAATAGTGCCTATGAAAAAATAGTCCCTTTCAGGTCTCAGGGAGACCTGAAGCGTGCAGCATGGTCTGCATCAGGTAAGTGCACAAAACACCTCCCTTTATGAGCCTGGCGCCTATGGCGGCAGGACTGATGTCCAACATGAGCCTGGCGCCAAAGGCGCCAGGACTGAGCCGAAAGAGCCCCTATAAGGGGCCACTGGGCTTTTACCCGAGGGCATGATGCCTGCTTCCGGGGGTGCTGGGCCTGGCCTGGTGCTCTGGGGGTAGGCATCATGACAAGGGGTCCCAAGGAGGGCAGCCAGAGTGTGGGAGGGAAAGAAGGAGCAGCGGCCCCAATAAGAAGGATCTCTGTTTTACTGCCATTAAGGCAGAGATTGTTCGCAGTGCACCATGCCTGAATAGCAGACAGGCAGTCAGGAATGAGCGAGGAGGAGGCAGATGAGGGAAGCTTGAAGGAGAGCTGCGTGTCATCTGCATAACACTGGAAGTTAGGAAAGAAGGTGGAGATCAAATGGGCTGCAGGGGCCAGGTAGTTGTTGAAAAGCCAAGGCGAGAGTATAAAGCCCTGAGGCACACCGCAGGTGGAGAGAGAGATGGAGGAGAGAAAAGGGCCCAGTTGGACCTGGGAAGGTCAATCCGAAAGGAAGGCGGTCAACCAGTCCAGAGCCAGGTCTGTTATCGCAAGGGTATCACAGAGCCAATTTATAAGGGTGGCATGATTGACCATATCAAAGGCAGAGGAAAGGTCAAGAAGGATGAGAACAGAAGGAGAGCTGGAATCGGGATTAAAGAGCATGTCTTCACAGGTGTTCAGGAGAGCAGTTTCCATGCCTCTGGCAGCATTGAAGCCAGACTGGTGATCGTGGTGACAATCGACAGATTCAGTGTGGTGGATAAGCTGGGAGATGGCACAGCCTCTCCAAGAGTCTCCCCAGGAAGGGGGTAATGGAGATAGGGCAGTAGTTTGCCAGACGGAAGGGTCGGCAGAAGGCTTTTTGAGGATAGGGTGCACAATGGAGTGCTTGAGGAGTGAGGGGAAGGATCCATCTTTAGCACAGATGGCACATTTATGGGCGAGCTAATGTCAAAGTTGAAACTTTAAGTGCATCTGGTCCATTCAGATAGTTTTTTCTCTCAAACCAGGCCTATCCACTGTGTGGCCTCCTCCCACATCTGATCAACAAGGGGACCATGGATTGGGCTCTGTCAGAACTTATTGTCAATGTGATTTTAAGGTATTTGTTCTCCATGTGAACAAATTACTTAACTATGGTGAGATTCTTTCTGATGGGTGTTTCTCTCACATATTCTTCATCTTGGATATATCCTCCTGCAGCAGCAAATCTCAGAAACCTTTCGGCAGCAGGGGGCGCTGTGCAGCATTGGCATAGACATTCCTCAGCACTCTCAGTCTTTGAGGCCGGACATGACATTGGCACAAATAGCTCGCACCATGCCCTGTCACCTCAGTTCACTCATTTATTTTCTATTTACTCAGCCACATTGGGGATTATGTATAATATCAGGCCCACCTTGTTAGAATTTAAAGAGGTAAGCAGGAGATTGCTCTCTGATTGGGGGGTAGGATGGGAGGGCAATGAGGAATCTTTGGGAGGAACATCCATCAGAAAGAACATTACAGGAGTTAAGTGATTTGTTCTTCTAATGGATAGTGTCCTTGCACAGATTCCTCATCTTCGACTCGCAAAGCAGCAGTGACTTGGAGGAAGGAGAAATAAACTGCCATGGACTTTACACTAAGACCTGTTGCAGCGCAGCTCTACCAAAGCAGGCATCTTGACAGAGTATCCAGGCAATAATGCTTTGCAAAGCTGAGTATAGAAGTTCATGTTGACACTTGCCAACTGTTTTGAGCTGACACTCCTCTTTGGAGTGCCAAAGTGGCAGCCACATTACTATTTGGATGTGCTCTGAAGACCTCTGTGATGTCTTTTAGCACCAAAGGCTAGCATTAAAATATACACAACATAATCTATCCGGATATGGTATGATTTGTCACACCATTTCCCGTCTTTGGGCAGGTGTACCCCAGAGTTGATCGTCCAGTCTGAAAGTTTTCCTTCTGTTAAAGTAGAAGCTCAATGCCTTAAAAGGTCATGTCTATGTAGCTTTATCTCCTTCTTAGAAGGGTGAGGCAATGATAGGCTGCTAAGCAGTTGTTTGCATGAGGTGAAATTCTGACACCACTTTAGGTAAGAAGGGTCGAATCACGGCAGGACCAAACTCAGCCTTTCATCCTTCCGTGATCGATAAATGAGCACCACACACCGTGGGTATAAGCAGCGCTCAGATACCTGAGGGTTCGTAGCGCTATACAAATGCAAAATTATTATTATTATTATTAAGGGGCATACTCTAAAAGGTGGCTTTGTATGACATCACCTGCAGTTCACTCACCCACGTGCTGATGTGATAGCTATGAGAAAAGCAGTCTTCTACATAAGAAGTCAGGAGCGGACAAGAATGCAACAGTTCAAAAGGTGCTCCCATTAGAAAGGTCAACACCAAATTAAGGACCTAAGCTGGTGCACACGAAAGCGATCAGGGGTAAAGTATTTCTGAGCCCTTTCAGGAATTGCATCACAATGTGAATCGTAAAAAAGAATCCCTGCTCGGGCGTGTGCTTGAAGAAGGTGAGCACTGCAAGATATCCGTGGACCGTCGTGACCTATAGAGCTTGCCTAGCACGATGCAACAGGAATGACAGGCCCTTTATAGTCTTGCACAGAAAATGATCAACACTATCAACTCTGCACCAGCTGCAAGAATTCTTCTATTGGCAAAGGTACTGTGCCTTCATTGCCAACATTCTGGTCAGAAGCAACACCTCCATAACATCCTCAGGGAAATCACAAACCCTATACCATAACCTTTCAGAAGTCAGGTGTGCAGGTTGCGCATGCTCACGCTCGGATGAAGATCTAGACCTCCCTCTTGCAAGAAAAGATTTGCTCTCTGGGGAAGACGCAACGAAGGACAGATTATCATATCCAGAAGGTCTGGGTACCACCTCTTCCTGGCCCATTCTGGGGCAATACGGATCACAGTTGGTCCATACCTCCTCAACCTCCTGATATTTGGAGTATTGACAGTGATTGGTGGGAACGCATGTAGTCGTGGGAAGTTCCAAACCATAACAAAGGCGTCTCTCAGTGCTCCACTTGGAGAAAATTCATTGGAGCAGAACAGTTTGACTGTTGGAACTGGATGCAAACAGATCGACTTCAGGAGTTCCCCAAAGGGTAAAGATCTCCAAGAGAACTCCCATGCACAGCGAGTGACTGAGCCCGTCTGCTCAGGGCATCCACCGTCATGTTCTCCATCCTGTCCAAGTGAACCGCTGACAATGAGGTCAAGTTCTGCAACACCCAAAACAGGAGATGCATTGTCTCCCTGCCAAGGGGGAGTGACACCCCACTGCCACTCTTGGTGACTTAATGCATGTCCACTGTGTTGTCTGTCATTAGCAGGACAGTTTTACCATGTATCAAAGGCAAAAGGCTATCAGTGCCAGTCTGATCACCCTCATCTCCAACAGGTTTATCTGATGTCTTGACTCAGCCAGTGACCATAGTCAGCCAACTCACACTCAGCTTGTTAAGATGCACATGCCAGCCTTTCATGGAGGTGTTGGTAACCACAGTCTGTTCCAGTGTTACGCTCACCTTAGCTCTGCAGGAGCACCTGGAACCTCTCCCTCAAGGATCTGGACAGGGGCCTACTAGGACTGCGACTGCTGCACGGGAACTCCCCCTGTGGTAGGAACACTAAGGTTAGAGAGAAGTGAAGCAAGAACCCCAACAGGTTCCATGTGACCCAAAACCCTTGGGACTATGCTCACCTTCTTTATAGAATAAGGGCGCTCTCCATCCTGCCTCTTCTTCAAGCAGGGGCGTGTGTAGAAGACCAGTTACCTCACTGGTCGTAGCCTTTACTCCCGCCGAGACCTGCTGCGGCGTGGTCTGCTTCTGGCAACGTGGTGGTACTCCCACCTAGTCCTTGCCACAGTCTCAATGCGTGCTTTTGCGCTGTGCATGCTGCTTTTTCCAATGTTCAATTATTGTTTATGCTATGCCAATGTTACAGTGCATGCTTCTACACTGAAAATGCTTTTCCTTGGCTGCCTTGTTTCTTTTCTGTATCGTTCTCCTTATTTGCATGAGATTTTACCTTGCGGTATGCTACTGTGCTTTCCTTCTTCTTGCGTGCGAGTTTCAATGCTTTCCTTCCTTGCGAGACGGTTCTACGCCTTTCCAGCTGCTCTTATTGTTGATAATGGCTTTCGTGGTTTTTAAGTGCAGACTTGCATGTGCGCCGGTTTCTGGCTTGATGCGCGCTGCTTTGTATGTGCGCGGCACTTACTGTTCTTTGTTTCTTAATTCCACAGGTTGCGGTGCGGTGACTTTTCCTGACCGGAGCTGGACCCGAAGACTTGCAGATTCAGGATCGTTCGTCGGGTGAATCCACAGGTAAGCATGCAAAAACAATGACATGATCCCTGAAATAACGTTTTCTTTCTTCTACTTGCAGGAGCTAGTAACGGTGAACGTCACACTGTCAAACAGAGTAACGTGAAGCAAGGAGAACTGGTCTGGGTATGGTTTATATACCTGGCCACACCCGACCACGCCCCAAAGCCTCGCAGACAAACCAAAAAGCTGGTCTGCAGCATCCAATGCTGTGTGTGCAGTCCTCCTCCATGTTGGAAAAGACAGGAAGTGATTAGTCCTCAGCCTTACCTATTGGTAAATGGATGTGGCGCCAGCTGGGCCATGCCTGCACCCAATTATGTTTCCCAGTACTTACACCTGAACTGGCATGAGCCCCCAAACAGTACCCATGAAGCCTATGTGACCCGATGGGTTGTTTTGATATGTGTGCATATGTGCAGGGATTGGGGTTGGCGCTTCCCATGGAGCTAGTGTTTGTGACATCCAGCCACAGTTGCCAAAAAGGATCTCCAGCCATCAAGTTCTCTCTGCAGGTCCACCACAGGAGGGCCTGTGCAACCCTGTTCAGGATGTGAAGCAGGTCTGCAATGATGCCTGAGAACTGTGACCATTGAAGCAACCTCATTCGCAAGCGGGCACCAGAACCAGAAAAATGCATGATGCCAAAAAAACATAGGAAGTCCAGGGCTGGCAAGAACTTTGGTGACCATTTGTTGGGTGTGAAGAGTCCTGTCCTCAGGCGATAAAACCTTCCCCAGGGAAGATTCCAGGACCACTCAGATGAATTGAAGTGTTTGAGAGGATGACATGTGGGACTTCTTGAAGTTGAAGGGCAAGCTCAGTCTGTGCAAGGTGAGGTGGCAGGTGCAGCTGAGATAGTCCAGAGCTTGGTTTGGGATCTAATTAGCCAATCACACAGGGAGGGAAATATATGAATTCCTCTCCTCCTAAGAATATCTGCTGCCACTGCCAAAGGCTTGGTGAAAACCCTTGCAGGGAAGGTGGGCTCGAAAGGCAGGACTTAAGACTGGTATTGAGAACTGAAGATGATAAACATCCGGTAGCTTCTGTGCTTCGGATGGATCGGCATGTGAAGTAAAAGTCCTTGAGGTTGAGAGACACCAACTAATCCTGGAGTATCAGGGCCTGGAGAATCTGCCAGAGTGATACCATCTTGAACTTGCCCATCCTGAGGAACTTGTTCAAGCATCTCAGTCCCATAATAGGCACCAACACTTGCTCCTTTACACTTGGGATACCATTTCTATGGTGCCTTTCTCCAGTAGCCAGACTATCTCTTGTTGAACAGTCTGGTGGGTGCCATAGGAAAGGCAAGCAGTACCCTTGGGTGACCACTTGCAGAGCCCAGGCATCTGAAGTAATACTGCACCATTGTTTAGGATGATGCAGCAGACGTCGCACTACTGCTGCAGAGAAAGAAAAGTTCTCAAAGCAGTTTTGGGGCCACTGCAGTACTGGAGGGGACTGATGCAGATTGGGATGTTGTCCCACCCTAAGCGACCTTGCAGCTGCTTTTGATGCTTGCAACTTTTCCAAGCCATCCCCCGCCTTTGGGCCAAATAAATTGGAACAGTCAAATGGCATGTCCAAAAGTCTGATTTGCACATCTTATGCAAAAACCTCACTTCCTTATCCAGGCAAATCTCTGCAATGTGGAGCTTGTACCCATAGCTCTCGCAGCACAAGCCGCTGCATCCAGTCCGGATTGAAACGCTTGAGACACAGCTCCCTTGCCATTGCCCACAATGATGAAAAAGCCATCCTTCGTCTCTCCCTCTGGGACATGTTCTGTAGCCTCTGATGCAACTGCCCACTGTGTGTAGGTGTATTTGGGCCAGGGAGCATGTTGCAGTAATAGCATTTAATGCCATAATGTCTGATGCAATGATTTTCTTTGAAAAGTGTGCTGAATCCTGTAGAGTCATCACTGATCCCCAGCCTAAAATCTCCCCTGTGGCCTGGGGATGGCAGCCGCTATCTGATCCTGACCTTGGGGTTGGTAATATGAGGGAGGATCACATGGGAGGAGATGGCTGTCAGGGAGAAGAAGTGACCCCATCTGGAGGGACACAATATTCTTCTCTTAATAATGAGGAAGACCCTATGATACCTAAATTCATAATGGCATGTTGTCACTTTACAAGTCCCTCCCATTATAGGACCCAAATAAACCTTTCTGCAAAACACTATAAGGAGAATAACATTCACACCTCAAGTATACATGATTCACATTTAACATCCTTTGTCTCTGGTGGTTTTGTCCTAAATAGGGGTTCCAAACAAAATACCATCACACATAATGCTCACTTAACATCTACTGCTTCTGATGGTTTTGATTTAAACAGAAATCCCAAACAATACAACGTTTAAAGGCATAATAATCCCGTGGACTCAAACTCCCATAAAGACTCAAGTACTGAGACGAAGAAGAGAAAGAAGGAGTTGATGCATATTAAAAGGAACCGCAAACTAAATGTGAAGACTAGTTGTTGTGATGGGAATTAGCTGTGTGGGACATTTCAGAATGGTGTGCCTTTTCAGATCAGGAGTGAAGGAGGAGTAGAGGGATAGAGGGTGGGGGAGGCAGATACCAGAGAGCAGATTCTGCTGAAGGAAGCAGGTGCTTCCTACCGGAAAGGTGAGAGACCGGGAGAAGCGCAACAAGTGCTGCGGAAGGACTGCTGGGGAGCCGGCAGCAGTGAAGAGGCTGTCGGGGTTGCGGTCGTAGTGAAAAGCAGAAGTTTTTATTTATTTATTTATCACATTTCTAATACATCCCAAACCCTGAGGTATCATGGTGCAGTTACAGACATCTTAATTGTAATTAGGTAGTATATACAATACATTCAATTACTAAACATTTAGAGTGCAAATAGCTGCGAAGCAAGCTTAACATAAAATCACAATACAATCCTTTACAAGGCCATAGAAGCAGAGAATTACATTTTTTGGAGGATTGACTCCTGACTAGCACTGGTTAAATAGCCAGGTACTTAGTGACTTTTTGAAATTCTGGAAGGAGTCTTCATTTGTGATATTTATAGGGAGTGAGTTCCATTGTTTGGGGGCCGTGACTGGGAAGCTGCTTGCCCCTGCGCTAGAGCTTTTGAAGCGTGGGACCATGAGTGCATAGTTCTTCTTTGATCCGAGTGTTCTGCTAGGTTCTTTTTTGACTATTGAGTTAATGATATATACAGGAGCTTTCTTGGCGAGAAATGTATAAGTGATGCACGGTGATTTAAAGATGATTCTGGGTTTGATAGGTAGCCAGTGGGTCTCTCTTCTGATATTGGATATGTGGTCGTACTTTTTTAATCCCAATGCTGCTCGTAGTGCTTTATTTTGCATAAGTTGTAGTTTGGCCAGGTTAGTATTAGAGGTACCTAGTAGTACATTACAATAATCCAACTTGGATAATATCAGGGCCCTAGCTAATGTGGTGCAATTATTGGGCGTCAGGAACTGGCGACTTAATGCAATTAATTGGAAGTATAGGCGGTGACTGAGGATAGGGCGTTTACATGTTTTGTCATGGTTAAGTTGGCGTCTAAGTAAACACCTAGAGTTTTTACCTGTTTGAGTATAACAATAGAGGTATCATCAATTTTGATTGATGTATAATCCGAGTGGAGGGCATTCATTTTGGTTGGGGAGCCCACGATGAGGATCTCAGTTTTTTCATCGTTGAGGCACAGGCTGTTGAGAGCCATCCAGTTTTCTATCCAGTTTTGTATTATTGTGTACATTGTGTTAATGGTCATAGTGTCCTGGTCATAGCCTCCCATGATCGGTATTAGGATCTGGGTATCATCAGCAAAATTAGTGTACATTACACCCATGGCGTCCAGTGCCGCAAATAGGAGCTTAGTGTACGTATTATAAAGAGTAGGTGAGAGGCAAGATCCTTGTGGTACCCCTATAGGGACTGAGATGGGGTCTGCTACCTCTTTAGCAATGGAGACTTTGGAGGTGCAATCTTCACCCAGAGAGTGGCCTCCTTTGAGAATCTGAAATCATTCGCTAGTGAGACAGAGAGTTTGTCATGGTCCACTATATCGAATGCAGCAGATAGGTCTAACAACAATAGAATGCAGCATTTGCCTGCATCTCTTATGGCATCCATCTGAATTTTCAAATCGAGCAGTGCTGTTTTGGTACTGTGATTGGGCCGAAATCCAGATTGCCTAGCTCCCAGGAGCTGGTTTTGTTCGAGGTGGGATTGAATTTGGGTGTAAGCTATTTTATCGATTATTTTGAGGAGAAACAGGACCGCAGTTATAGGTCTGTAGTTCGCGGGGACTGTTGAGTCTAAGGATGGTTTTTCTTAGAAGTGGGGTCACCCAGGCTTCTTTTATGTTAGCTGTGACCGTTCCACCTGTGGGCGAACGAGAAGTAGACGGGAGAACCACAAGAGTGTCTGTAGAGCGGGAAATGCTTTCCCGAAGCAAGGACTTCGCTGCAGCCATACGCCATGGGTCGGAAACGCCAGAAAACATCGGTGAGTCTGCCCAGAAGTATTGGGAGCCCTGGGGCGTACCGACAGGCGTATAGAGACTTTGAAATTTGTATTTACTATAAATCAAGTACTATAGAAAGACAGAACTTGCACAAGTCTCCATACATGAGATGTCGATATGGGGACATCTGGCGTAAAAGTTGTCATAAGCAAATGAACGCTAATGAAGAAATTGAAACGCAAGATCTGTACAAGTCTTCTTATATGAGATATCAATACGGGGAAGATTTGAACAAGTATTGCCACAAGCCATTGTATACTAACAATGAAGTTAAAAAAAAAAAGCTTGAACAAATCTCTATACATGAAATGCCAATATGGGAGTAGTTGGAACAAGTACAACCTGGAGCCAATAGAGTATAAACAGTGAAGGACTACAACTGTGTTATACTTAAAGAACTGAACAAATCATTGTTCAAGGTTGTAAGAAGACCTGGTGGAAGAAGTACATCAGGCAGTGCGCCTTTGGGGTAAAGATACCTGACAAGAGAGTACACCAGGGTATCTTCAAAGCCCAGAGGGGGATTCCCGGCAGGGGAGTACACCAGGTAATCTATTTGGAGTGTATGAAAGGAAAGGACATTGGAAAAAGACATTGTGAAAAGGTTCCTGGCAGAAGAGTATACCAGGAGACCATCTTTAAGATGTAGTTGCATAGGAAAGAGACTTTTGACATCCTTTAAAACACCATTGCTTGGAAGAGACACTTTCCATCATCCTTAAGGTGTTTTGTGAAAGAGACATTTCTACTAAACTTAAAGAATCATCTTTTGAACAGAACATTTTCAATATTCTACCTGAGACAATTCAGGGGAAGGGAATCATCCACTGGATACAAGGATTGTTTTGTTGTATTTACATACTTAGTTTGTGCACACTTTTTACTGAATCTAAAGCAGAGGCATTTACCTTGTACCTTTTGTTGTTCAGTTTAGTGTGAGGGTCACATACATTTTGGACACAAGGACAGTTTGCTTAAGTTTAACAACGAGGCACAGACTGATCTTTAGTTTTGATTTCCTACGCAGGGAAACTCTTAAGGATAGGGACAGAAAGGCCTTTATCCAAACCTTTTTATTTTAATAAAATGTTTATGAAAGCATTACAACTTTGTGTCCGCCTCTCATTTCTGAGCCCTCACAAAAGGCATTGTACATCACGTGGTCCCTATCTGGAGTCAAGGATGGGTAGGTGCTTGGTTTGGCTCGGAGTAGAACAGGTTCTACCTGTGGGCCTCTGTCACAAATATCAATGAGGTCCTAATCAGTAATTTATTTGCCAGGAAGGGCCCACTCTTAAGCCATCTCTGACCTTAACCATCACTTTCATGTTTGGGGAATTAGGTAGCACATGGGGGTCTGAACGTTCAAATTCCACCTATGGGAAGGTTTGAAGGCTAGTAGCATATTTTAAATGGACAGCTCTGTTTGTATCACCTTTTCTGATTGAAACTCTGCAGGAGCTTGAGAAGCTGCTACTGGCTGAAAGCCAAACTAGATTGGGTAGCCGTCGTCAAAGATACTTTGAAATGCTTCCATACAGTCTTTTCTTGACTGTGCAGCATATCTCGATGCTGAGGAAGTGTCGACTGTCAACATAGAGGGGCCTTTAGAGATCAGCCTGATACGACGTCGAAGAACGCCAAAAACTTCAATACCATCGATTGAGTCGAGGGCTCTAGATTTGCTGCGAGGCCAATGCCATTCCCGGGCTCTTGAGTGCACGGGATGGGCAGGAACCAGATACCCTGCCAGCTTTATCGTGCACAGTGGGATTGTATCATACGATGGAATTCCTTCCATTTTCCTACCAAAGCAGATTTGGAAGGAAAACACACCCGTGGCAGGCGAGGTGTGCAACAACAAATGCCTGCATCTTCTTTTTCTTCAGGGAAGATGCTGACGAGTGTCTGCATCCACTCCTCAGATCGCACCTTTTTCTTTTCATCTTAGCTCTTTTTTTATCGCTTTTGCAATATGTCAACCGTCAGAGCTTTTCCCCTCAGGAGACCTTCGCTTTGATGGGGCTGTGCTGTGTAATTCTGATATCCAACACCCAAGAGCTAATCAGCTACAACTTGTTTATACCAAGGCATCAAAGACAGATCTTGTGAGTGTCTGTCAGCGACCTCTTTGTGACACAGTCTTGACACTTCTTAGATCCAGAAGGTTTAGGTGCCAGACATTTTTAAAATGTGTCGAGGGAGTCAGATTTCTTTTTCGGAGGCGTCAAACTTTGTTCCTGAGAAGTATGCCAAGCATGTGGAAAACTAAATACATTTATTTATTTCCGATGCATGTACCGTGTGCAAGCATTCATTTAGTTGCATGCAGTGATTTCTATAGCAGGTATTAATGTGAAAATTAATTGTGTGTTTGATGGATCTCTTGCTGTTCAGAGAAAAGGTAACATTTTAAATTCAACATGACAGGACAACATTTTCCCGGGAAATGTAGAAATAGGTGCCAGTTCTCAGGTCGGATATTTCGTCACGTTTCAGAACTCAAAAAATGTTGCTCAGAAAAATGGCTTTCAGTAGCATCTGCACCACTTGTAGAAAATAGCAGATTGTGTGAAGAAATGTCAATAGGTGCTTCCAAGGCTAAGCATTTATTTCTGTTAATTGAAAGTTTTACCAAAACACATGGTTTTCCTTACATGAATAGACAGGCGTTTCTCAGTGTAACACGCTCTGATCTAGCTGGCCTCTATTTCCATTAGGTTTCCCCTACAGCATCTCCCCTCACAACCCAGGGACTCAAGGGTTCAGAGAAAAGAAACAGTTACTCAGCATAGTGACTACTGCAATTCTAGTCCATAATCCCCTTTCCCCATACTGACAGGGAATCCATTCCAGGGGGCCGGGCCAGAGAAATTTGCAACACCAAATTAACCTCCCCCTTTCAATTTGAAGCATGCAAGGGCATGCCCGCCCGCCAGCCTCATTCTTTTTAGTCTTTTGTCTGCTCAACGCTACTAATAACTAACTGATTTATGGGGACAGAGGGTAGGTATTTTGGAGGAAAGGGGACTATGAACTAAGAGTACAGTGGTCACTGTGGTGAGTAAAATGTTCTTACTCATATGTCCTGTCCCGAGATTTCAAATCAATGAGAAATGTGTAGGGGCTCTGGCACTAGAGCTAGATAGTAACAGAAACTGCATTTTATTTCTTGAACTCTTTTGTTCTGTGCAAGTAGGGCTTAAGACCTCTGGATGTCAAGGGAATGACCAACAGGGTCAGCAGGCACTTGAGGATTGGGAAAAAATGTTGGGCAGGATGACCACCGTAATGTGAAAAGAGGAGACCCCTTAGGAAGAAAGGATGGGTGGGTTCTTAGAACAACCCCCATTTGTGGAATACACTGCAAGGTTGAGAAGCACAAAATGCTTGAATCTTGCTAACTCTCAGTACCAAGGTAAAGGCCACTAGAAGGGTAACATTCCAGAAAGGAACCTCAACTCAGCAGAGACCCTTGGCTCATAAAGCTTATCATCTAAAGCCGCCAAGACAATATTCAGGTCCCATACTGGATGAAGCCTTTATACATGCAGGTAAAGCCTCATCAGCCTTTCTAGATGCCAGCGAACCACTGGGTTCGAGGTGGAGGACGACACAGAGTGTTGTGGTAAGCACCAATAGCTACTAGACTAGAGCGACAAAACTCAACTGAAATGGCCGAGGATGCTAAATGGGACACGAATTATAGCACACCGTTAATTGAGCAAGTCAAGGGGTTGATGATACTGTCTAAAGATCAATAGCATAATCCGATACATTTACTCCTGTATTGGGAACAGGTTAATGCTTTTCTTGCCACTAAATGAAAATCTTTCTGGAGGCAGACAAACCCAGATCTCCCAAGGGCAACTGCTCGGGATCTATACTGCTAAGGTGAGCAATCAAAGGGATAGTTGGAGAACCTTGCCCTGTTGTTGCTGGACAAGGTTGTGGCAAAGGGGAAGGTGAACTGGGCCGCCAAGGCACAATCAGGATGAGAGTTGAATTGTTACACATGGAAACTTTGGTCAGGGTCCTGCGAAGTAAAGGGATTTGAGGAAATGCATAAATAGACATGGAGTTCCACTGAATCATTAGAGTGTCGCCCAAGGAATTCTGGCATTTGCCTCCCAAGGAAGCAAACTGAGGTAGCAAAGAGGTTCACCTGAGGGTGACCCTAGAGTGAAAAAGATGGCTTCTCCCATTCATGGTTGGAAGAGCTCACTCTATTAGAAGGTTGGCTTCCATGAGGAGAACTCCTTGAAGATTAATTGCTCTTAGGGACATGTGATGCTCATTGGCCCATTCCCAAATAGTCACTGCCAGATGGCACAAGGGAGGGATCTTGCTCCTTCTTGCTTTTTGAGGTAAAACACAGAGGGAGAACTGTCCATTTAAAGAGGACAGACTGCGCTGTGAGGACAGGGAGGAATGATTGGTGGACATGGAATATGGCTTGTACTTCCAGAAAATTGTGAAGGAGCATCTGTTGTGTGGAACAGAGCCTATGCACCTTGAGATCCCTCAGAGATGCCCACCCGTCCCCAGGGCGATGAATCCATAAACATACACTCCTCGGGAGAAGTTTCCTGGAAGGGAACTCCCTGGGTCAGGTTAAGATGATCACCCCACCATGCCAGTTAGGGATGCAACCCAACTGTTTCCCTGTGGACTCCCCGTGGTTTCAAGAACCTGTAAGGTGTAGCTCCCAGCATCCCATCTTCAATCAGGCTAGTAGAACACATGGTGAGCACACTGCCATAAGGTCAAGGAGCCTCTGGAATCACCAGGAAGAGGGGTCTGTCTTCTCTTAAACCTCGGTTAGGACAGAAAAATCCTTGTGTGCCATACAGACCCATGAAAGGTGAGTCTGAGTTGGAGCCAGAGTGGATTTCTCAAAACCTATGGAAATCCAAACCTGAACGAAGTGCCCACCAGAGGTTGACCTGAGGAAGAAGTTTGCAGAGCTGATGTAGCCCTCACCAAACAATCGTCTAGATAGGGATACAAGTGAACCCTCTCAGATGAAGGAAGCTGCGTATTGCATTCATGAGGTGAAAAGTCTCTGCACCGCATTGAGACCAAAAAGAGCAACTCTGCATTAGAAATGCTAACCGCCCATGTAAACTCTGAAAAATCTCCTGTGGGGTTCTCATATAGGGACACAGAGGCATGCATCTTTGAGGTCCACTGTGCAGAATCAGTCAACCATTTGTACAGCTTACCAGATGATCTGGACTGGCGTGATCATGTTTAATTTTTCATTGCAAAGAAAAAGATTGAGAGAGGAAATATATCAAACTGCCCTCAGGCCAGCCTGGTGGTTCTTGAGCACAGAGAAGCGTCTTGAATAAAAGCCCTGCCCCTCTGATCCAGGGGAACTGGCAATGCCCGGATCCCTTGCTTCCCTTCCCTTGCAAGAAGCATGTTCACCTCCCTCAGAAGTGGAGTAGATCCCATCTGGATGAGAAGCAGAGCAGGAGGAGGATTAGGAGGACCAGGAAGGCGGTAGCCCCTGCAGACAATAGAGAGGATCCATGGGTCTTGAGAGATGAAATGCCAGTGTTTCAGATGAAGAGGGAGCCTGCAGCTGACTGGTGTTGGGCGAGCCTGGCTCATCCAAACACGGCTTCTTCGAGTCTGTGGCAGCCGTGTGGGACGATCCAGCGAATAATCCCTAGGAGGAGGTGCATGCTTGCTTCCTTCTGTGGGTGCTGGATGCCCTGTCTGTGTTCCTGGCTTTTCGGCCTTGATCACCACATAACCCATAAAACGATATTGGCCCGAAATGCCTGGAGTAGCACAACTGTTGAAAAGGCATGGCTTTGATAAAACCGCAAGCGATTTGGCAGTTTGAGTGGACGTTTTTCTCTTGTCCAGTTCCTCATCTGTGGATGGGTGGTATAGGTCCTGTTCTCAGAAAGGGAGGTGAAAAATCCTATGCTCCCCTCCTGAGTCTATTGGGTTTCATGCATCTAAGCGACTCTGCGCATGTCAGCGGCCAGGTCCATGACTCCACTCGAGGTATCTATATGATGGACCGAGGACTCCAACAGATCTTGCACAATAATCTTGGCCTCAGCAGGACCGGATTTCAATGCCTGTTGCCGGACAGGTGGAAATTATGCATGGAAGTCACAGATCGCTCTCCACAGCTTCTGGTTGAAGCGGCTAAGAGAATCTGCAATCACCTGTCAGAAGAAGAAATTACTTACTGTAATGTTCTTTCTATGGGTTCTTTTCCCGCAGATTCCTCATCCGATAGACATCCTCATCCAGCTCTGCTGCTCGGAAACTTTTTCGACAGGGGGCTTAGTGACCTCGACTCGATCAGACTTGCTCGGTGCTCGATCGTCGGCTCCGGATTGACGTTGTGCGTCGTATATATACCACGTCACCACACCCCGTACATTTTCTTTTTTGCGACTAGCCAGACAGAAACGGTAACCTCGGGCCATCACCAGGTGTCCCTTCACTTTAGATAACTGCGCAACAACTGCCAATGCTGTCTGAGCGGGGATGGATGGGAGGGAAGATGAGGAATCTGCGGGAGAAGAATCCATAGAAAGAAAATGACGGTAAGTAATTTCTCCTTCAATGGATTGCCTTTCTCCCTCAGATTCCTCATCTGACAGAGTCCCCAAGCAGTGAGACAACGGAGGAGGGCAGCAAGCGTTACATCAGTAGATTTTGCAGCACTGCCCTGCCAAAACGTGCATCATCCCCGCGAGCAATGTCCAGACTAAAGTGCCTGGTAAACATGTGTAACAAAGACCATGTGGCTGCAAGGCAGAAATCCACTCTGTAAGGCCGTAGAAGCCGACACCCCCCTGGACGAGTGCGCCCAGATGCACCGAGGAAGCTCCCTGCAGATTGATAGTACTCCGTGATGCAAAGGATAATCCACTGGGAGAGAGTATGCTTTGTTACTGCTAGACCCTTGCGGGCTAAAGAATGGGCCACGAACAGGTGGTCAGATTTGTGAAATTAAGATGTCCTAGCCACGTAAAAGCTCAAAGCTCTTTCTGGGTCCAATCGATGGAATAGCTCCTCTTACTTGGAAGGATGAGGCGGGGGATAAAAGACTGGCAAGTCTATGGATTCAGAGAGGTGAAATTCAGAAACCACCTTTGATAAAAATCCAGGTCTTACCTTATATGAGACCTTCTCCCAAAAGAAACACAAAAACAGTGGTCTGCAGCACAGAGCCTGTGGCTTGTTGACCCTCCTGACCGATGTAATTGCAACCAAGAAAGCTGTCTTTAGGGAGAGCAGCCGCAGAGAACAGGAATGCATGGGTTCAAACAGAGCCACCATCAATAAGCTCAACACTAGATTCATATCCCAATCTGGGACAACAAAGGGAGTCAGCAGAAACGTATTCACACGGCCCTTCAGTAATTGGGTCGTGACTGGGATCATAAAAAAGGAACCTTGATCCGGGGACCTCTTGAACAAAGACAAGGCCGCCAAATATCCTTTGACTGGTAACCTGAAGGTCTGCTGAGGCCAGTGACAGAAGGAACTCCATCACCATAGTGGTAGGGCAAGAGATTGGGTTAATTTTGCTTTCCCTGCACCACGCCTCAAATCCTCGCCACCTGCACGCATACAGGGATCTTGTTGAACGTCTGCATGCAGCCTGCAACACCTCGAGTACCTCCTCCGAGAGGTCCCAGTCATCATACCTCATCCCCTCAAGAGCCATGCATGTAGGTTGAGAGATTCCTGGTTCAGGTGAAGCACTCGACCTTCCCACTGGGTCAGGAGACCCGGGAGGCGAGGCAAACGGACAGATCCACAAGGTCCGAGCAGCAAGTCCTCCTTGGTTGCTCGAAACCTCTTCAACCTCCTAAGAACCCAAGGAATGGTGGGAGTCGGAGGGAAGGCGAGGTGGAGAGGGAAGGTCCAATCCACTAGATACGAGCCCCCTAGCACGCTGTTTGCTGGGAATTCCCTCGAGCAAAACTGTCTGTGCTTCTTGTTGGACTTGGTGGCAAACAGGTCCACTGATGGGGTACCCCAGCCAGAGCTTCTTGGCACACTTTCCACTCACGTGAGACCATGCTCTGCCTGCTCAGAGCATCCGCCAAACTGTTCTCTGTCCGCGCCAGATGAACTACAGAGACCGAGATCTGGTTCTATAACAGCCAGAACCACAGCTGCCTCGCCTGTCTGCAAAGGGGAGGCAGCGCACGCCACCATGTTTGTTCAGATAATGCATGGCCATTGTATTGTCTGTCAGAATCAGGACATGCTTCTCTTTCAGAGACGAGGCGAAAGATGATGCCTCGCAACTCCAGCCTGCTGATGTGCCACCTGGCTCCATTGCTGAGCAAAGGCCGTTGACCTGCAAATCCTTGTAGTGAGCGCCCCAAACCTTCAGATACGCATCCGTTATCACTCGGGCCTGAGGCCATGGAGGCCAGAAGGGTGCCCCCGCCATGAGATTGTTGCCATTGGCCATCCAACCAAGGTCATCGACCACTGACCTGGACACACTGATGGAATCCAATAGGGTTCTGAGGTACTGGGTCCACTGACCCCGTAGGAGCCACTGAAGAGATCTCATACACAGCCCGGCCTCTGGCACCAGAAAAATATAGGAGGCCATGAGACCTATGAGGTGGCGGGAGGAAGCTGCCGGTAAGGCGGCGTGGTTTCAGAACTAGTTCACCATCTGCGCTATGCTGTTAACTCTATCCCCAAGAGGGAAAGCCTTCCCTAGCCGGGTGTCCAGGACTGCCCCAATCAACTGGAACCTCTGGACTGGCGTCACATGGGACTTCAAGTTCAGGGAGAAGCTCAGCCTGTGGAGTAGTGAGCAGGTGTCCTGCAGATGAGACAAAACCTGCTCCATCGACTTCCCCTGGATCAGCCACTCATCCAGGTATGGGAATACGTGGATGCCGGATCTCCTGAGGTGAGCCGCGACTACTGCCATGAGCTTGGTGAAACCACTTGGAGCGGTGGTCAGCCCAAAGGGGAGCACCTTGAACTGATAGTGCATGTCACCTATGGGGAACCTCAGGAACTTTGTATCGGCACATGGAAATAATCATCCTGTAGGTATATTGACACCAGTCAGTCCTACGATTCGAGAGCGTGGAGAATTTCTCTCAACGTCACCATCCTGAATTTGTCTTTCCTCAGGAACATGTTCAAGGCCCTGAGGCCCAAAATGGGACAGAGACCTCCTCCCTTCTTGGGCACCAGGAAGTACCAGAAATACCAGCCCGATCCTCCCTGCTCGGGAGGTACCTCTTCCATTGTACCCTTCAATAACAGGGCTCGCAGTTCTTCCTGGAGCACCTGTCCCAATTGGCTTGGAGTTGGTGGGAGTCTGTCGGTTTTCTTAAGAAGGGCAGACAATAACCCCACCGCACAAGCTCTAGGGCAACCTCCTGCGATTGGGGCCAATGCGCAGCCAGTCATCAACCAACTGGTAGGTTGTGGGTGGGGAAAATCAAAGCAGCTTAGAGGGCGGAGCTGCCCCGCCGCTGTTTGCTGGACTCTGGAAGCCCCTTCTGCCCCTGCCTGGCTCGCGAGAGGTGCACATTCCTACCGTAAGGCACATAGCGCCTGTAGCCTCTGCCACTAGAGGCAAAGCTGAAGGCTGCGCAGCAAGGCCTGGCGATTTTGCAGCCAATTTTGTCTCCATTTCCAGGGAGTCGTCGGCTTTCTGGCCAAAAAGTTGCTCACTTTCAAAAGGCATGTCAAGCAGCCTGTTCTGGACATTTCAGAGAGAACCCAGAAGTTTTCAGATAGGCCTGTCTTCTTAAGGCTACCACCGATCCCATTGAGCAGCGAACGCAGTCGGCAACATCCAGGCCCATTTGCAGCGACTGCCTGGCTATCTCATTCCCATCTTCCACCAGCTGTGAGAATCCACCCCGCATTTCTCCCTCAGGAATGTATTGGGCTGCCTGCTACACAGCCTTCCACAGGCCGAATTAGTATTTAGCGAACCCACATGCTGGGTTGGTGGGCTTCAGAGCCATGCTGCCAGAAGTAAACACTTTCTTGGCCATAGCGTCTAACCTCTTACACTCTCTGTCCGGGGGAAGATTTGAGGTACAGGCTGCAGGTCTGGTGGCGATTGTGGCAGCCTGCACAAAAAAGGCCTTCCGGCGAAGGATGAGAAGATAGAAAAGATGGATCTCCCCTTGCCAGCCTCTACTTCCCTGTCATAGTTGAGCTAACCGTGGGGATGGAGCAGGGATGCTGCCACAAAGAGGCTGGATTAAGTGGCATATTTCTTTCTGTGACTGAGCCCTCGTCCAAGATCTCAGAGTTCATAGCCCGGGGTTGGCACTGCCGAGGTCTTTAGACCTAGAGTATTTACCACACTATCCACCAGGGCCCTAAATTTAGCATGTGTATGGGCATGGGGCTGACCCTGCTGACACTCTACATCTAGTGATGTGTGCAATCCACTGCCTGAACATCGAAATAATCAATGCCTCCTGAACCCTTGAAATATGGGATCGATGCCACTGTGGTCATCTCCCTGATAGGTGCTGAAAATGGTCACCATGGAGCTGAAGAATTCCGTCCTGGAGAGTGAGGCAAAGGATCCGTCGCTGATGGTCGGCGCCGAGAGTCTATCTCTCGATGTCGACGGAATGGCCACTGGCAAATGGGGCTTGGGCACCAACAAGACATCGGGGGAGCCCGTAACCTAGATGCTCTCAGGAAGGTACCTGGCATGAAAGGCTTAAGTGCCTTTTTCGGTATTGAAACACAAGGCTTCGGCAAAGGGGCCTGCCTGCGGTCGGGAGTGCCGAGCACCACCGAGGCTTGCTGCTTGGGGTGCGCACTCACACCAGCCACTCCCTGTTTTGGCTCTTAAAATCTTCGTACTGCTGGCGAGTGGTCGGCCCAGCCGAGGTCTTACCTTTGTCCGATGTGGAGTCGGATTTGCACCGGTGATGGTGACACGCTTCTTTTTATTTGACGACGACGAGGAAGAGTGGCTCCTCGAGTGTGACAGTTTCTAGGCCTTTTGTCAATGTTTCTCTTTTTCACGGGTAGGCACCTGCATACCGGCCTCGGAGGACCGGTCAGTCGACCACACAGGGGATTTTGAAGACGGTCAGCCTAATGCGAGTTCAGCTCTCCGATTGCGCACCGACTTTGGGTTCATTTTCGAGCACAACGCGCACCCTTCCGTATCGTGATCCACATAGAGACACCACTGACATACGTTATGCGGGTCAGTGACCGACATTTTAGAGTTGCAGCTTATGCTTCACTTGAATCCCGAAATCTGAGTGGCAGACATATCGCGGTCGAAGAGTTGAAAAATATATGATGAAATGTTGTCAAAAATAGTCGAAGACTCAGTTGTTGTGTACCTGAGAGCAACATGTTGAGCGTGCAGAAAAAAGGAACTGAGGTACACGGTGTAGTGACGTGGTGTATATACGATGCCCAATGTCACATCTGGAGCAGACGATCGAGCACCGAGCAAGACGGATCAACGGCCGAGTCGAGGTCACTGCGCCCTGTGTCAAAAAGGTTTCCGAGCAGCAGAGCTGGATGAGGATATCTATTGGATGAGGAATCTGCGGGAGAAAGGCAATCCATTGAAGTCCAGCGAAGCACTCAAGAAACGTTATGCCCATAAGACTTTAGTAGCTCATCCATCATCACCCTTATTGAGTGATGTTGCTTTAGAGGAAGGAGAGTTAGAAGCCAATGGTTTGGCATAAAAAGAGGCTGATGCTACCACCGAGTGTGCTTGCAGATGTGACACAAGACACAGTCTTTCTGCAGGAAGAGGCCTGTAGTGGGCGTTACATCTCCTACTGGATGTTCATAAGGTCAAGACTTCACAGGGAACCCATGACTTCTGTTGAGGCTCCTCTGGAGTGGGGACCAGGAATTATGCAAGACCAAGCATCCTATCATGAAAGGACTTCATAGAGTGTGGAATGTCATCCTCCACCTTACTTGGCGTTTTTATCCAGAGGGTGTGAGGGATTCTGTGGGTGGAGTGTATCAGGTAATATTATCCCCACTAATAATATCACCATATATATAGTTGTCGGGGAAACAGCCTAGGCATTATTATTGGTGGGGATATTTATGGGGAAATGGAAGCAGGGGTTGCATTCTTATATGGCGATATATTTGCGGGGATATTAACACATGGAAACCGGCTGGAGACATCCAGGTCCTTAACGGGAGCCACAGGGGCAGAAACTATCAGTGGTCTGGGCAGCAGAACTGCAGTCAGGGGAGCCCGCTGAACTGGAACTGGTTGTGGCACCCAAGGAAGGCTGAGGCATGCAGAAGTAGCAGTAGCTGGTGCTGGCTTGGGTGGTGTCTTTGGCGTAGACTGATCCACAGGAAGAGGCACCTGTGGCATTAGCTATGAGACCATTGAAGTAATCTTCCACTGATTTTGACCTCATAAGTGTCTGAAACTTGATAAAAAAAGATTTTTCTAGGTGGCCTGCGACTGTTTGAAGGACGCAGCTGCTGAAGGGGTCAAAGTGGTTGTATCTGGTGTAGGGGGTACAAGAGGGGCCCATGATGCAATCTCAAGGATCCATTATGGTAACTTGTGCTACAGAGTCCACAACGTCAATGACGAGGAGAATGTCGGGTAGGTTTTCCGCTAGTGGCCAGAATTTCAGCAAGGAAGGAAAACTCTGCGAGCACTAGTGCAGGCATGCAAATTGGAGGTTTGTGGGCTCTGGAGACTGCTCTCATTGCCAACAAATCGAGAGACAAACTGGCCCGAAGGTCCCATAGTGGGAATCTTGCAGCAGGGTTTCCTGGACAGCTCGAGTCGCAAATTCGACCACATTAGACCAACCCTCATCGAACTACACTGGATCTTGATGCAAGCATGTATCATCTTCAAATCCTGCCGCAGCATCTACAAGGCTGTCACACTGAAGTCCCCCAAGCTACCTCACTGAGATATTCAGCATCTATGCAGGCCATGATCCACCATAAGTAAAGACATGTGAAGACTTGACCTCTCCAGGTGCAGAACGGAAAGAACCAGAAGACAGGCCTTCTCGGTCTATACCCCAAGACTCCGGAACCTCCTCTGTGTCAACATCAGGCTTGCCCCCTTGCTTCTACATTTCCGGAAGGAGCTCAAGACCCTCCTCATAAAGGCATGGCTCCTCCCTAACACTTAGGACTACACACCCTCCCCTCCCAACCCTATCTGAGACTGGGTGATCTACTCCCCCATTGTTGCCTACCCTGACTGCTTGTAGATCCCTTGCTACTAAACTGCAAGCCCTCGCCCTCCCCTGTTAGCTCTACACTCCCTTTTTTCTCTGCTTCCCTCGCCATGTTCTTCCCACCATGATTGTAAAGCACTGCATTGCTTACCAATGCTAGGTCTGCGTTCAATAAATACACTAATAATAAAAATAATAATGCCAGTGCACTCTTTGTGCACCATCTTCTTCGGCTGCGCCATTGTGCACCTTAGGTGGCCTGTAGTGACAGGGACAAGGGTGCCATTATCTACTAACACAAAGCCCCTTGAGGTAGGTCTTGGGAGACCCTGGTTTGGATCCCAGTAATAGGAGCGATGGGAGTTCTGAATAGGGAACCAGGAGGTACTGAAGTACTCTTGGCAACAAGGCACTGGTAACGTCTGCCCCCTTTCAACTTGGACCAGTGCTAGGCCCAACAGGGGCCTCAGTCCTAAGAATATGAAAGACTTTACTGCCTCAGAGCCACCCCCGGTTGGTCCGGAGGTCCAGAGGACCCCTTCCACGCACAACAGTCTCAGGGAAGGAGACGCCACACACTGGGGTGAGAAATCGAACTTCCCTCTGATGCACAAGATGATCTTGAACAGTGATACTGTACAATATTCTTCACACAACATGGTGGTGAGTCTCTGAACAGATCCTTCCAGCGACTCTTTGTAGAAACGCACACAATGGGCAAGTATCCCAGATGCGGTGCGGTCCCAGGCACCTCAAACAATGACTGTGGACTTTGAAAGCGGGGAAGCTCCTGATTCAGAAGGCACAAGAACTAAAAACCAGTTATCACCTCATACGCTAACTGTATGACAGTGAGGGGGTCGGGGAACCAACGCAAAACACAATTAAATCAAAAATGTTGGGAATGCCAAGTAAGACAAAAACTATACTTCACATGTGAAAGGTGTCCAGTTCTGTCAAGAGCTAAAAAGAACTGACAGGCAGGGCTGGTGGGAGGAGTTCAGGTGGGCAGGTATGCCCTTGCATACTTCAAATTTGGAGGGGATGTCAATTTTGCGCTGCAAAAGACTCCAATTGTGTCCCTGTGAGACAAACACCTCCTCAGAATAGGGGAAAGGGGTCAGGACGTAGGAGTATGAACACAATGATAAAAGCTTCTTTTCACTGCATTTAAGCATCTCTGATCTCCACGCCCACAAACTAATTCCACTGCTTTAGCGCGATTAGGTACCTCCCACATTCTCCATGTTCCCAGGAATCACATACCAGGGGTTCCAAATAGTCTATAGATGCATGTCTGAGGGATTGGTCATTCCACTACTACAGCATAGAGCAATATTTGGGGATCACTGTCTAAGGTAAGGTTGCATGTTCAAAGGAACTCTTCATATTAGGAAGTCTCTTAAAAGGGCAGAACCACTAGCTACCTTCTTTGACAATCCCCTGCAATATAACTGAGACATGACGGGGTAAGGGAGGGGACACACCCTGCACCTCCCACAGGTTCAACATTGCTTAGCAGGTAGCCACACCTGGTCCACTTGGCCACCCAACCCTTCATCCCAAGAATCAGAAAGAGCATATGTACAAAACGTTCTATACGTTAATACTGAAAATACTTATTTTCTTATTTATTTATTTGATTTATTTGTTTATATAGCGCTGCAGCCCGTGGGCATCAGAGCACATTACATGTAGACAGGGACGGATTTAGTCAGGACAACATGGATACAATTGGTGTCAGCCAAATGTAGAGTATCAGTGTGTGATAAGTGCATGAAGGTAGCTTGTGTGCGTGGATGAATCTTATTTGATCAGTAGTGCTTTAAGTTCTTTCCTGAAGCGGAGATAGTTTGTTTCTAATCTCAGTGTTGGGGGCAATTCGTTCCATTTTAGAACTGCTTTTGTCGTGAAAGCCATACGTAGTCCCTTTGCTTTTTTTGTTGGTATGGCTTGGAGAAGGCCTTTGTTAGTCGATCTGAGATTGCGGCTTGAATCATACCATTTGAATTGTTTCTTCAGGTATGTGAGGGCATTTCCGAATAGACAGTGGTGGACCAGGGTGAGTGATTTAAAGTGATACAATCCTCTATGGCAAGCCAATGTAGGTCTCGTCTGTCACTTGTGATATGCTCTCTTTTTGATTTGCTGGTAATGGTTCTTATTGCGTTGTTCTGAATCACTTGGCATTGTTTTAAACATTTGCTGTTTGCGCCCAGAAGTAGAGAGTTACCATAATCTAGTCAGGAAAGAATTGTGGCCCTGACTATAGTTGTACTATTTTGCTGGTTTAGCAGAGGTCTGAGTTTTTTCAGTAGTTTTCGGTGATATTGACAGTTTCTTTTCAGATAGGCTGTGTGAGCTTCTGCTCCCAATGTTGCCTGTAAGTAGATGCCTAGTGTCTTAACTTAAGCACAGAAGGCGCCTGTAGCGAGAAGCTCATTTCTTCGTCGCTAAACCTGTGACACTGAAATCAACAAGCTCAGATATCCCTCACCAGTGAAAATCGGTGCCATCATCAAATCCACTATAACTGTCCTGAAGACGGCACCAGAACTCAAGCAACCCATTCTATGCCAGAAACACTAATCAGTGTCAACTAGATAGATGCTAGGTCACTCTGACCACATTCTCAGTCACCAATATGTACTAACTCACACTGTAAAGAAATTAAATGTACAAATGACTGTCTGAATTTCACTTGAAAAGCCTGAAGGGCAAGCAAAAAAGTTATGGTAACACTAGCTATGTCAAGCTAGTTAAAAAATGTTTTTTAAATCATATGAATAAAATGTGTATATGTATTACATGTTGTTCGGGGTGTTCTCTAAACACAGACCACTAGCAGTGGTCTGTCAAGTGTGCTGGTTCCTTTCACGGCCAGTGTCCGCAAGGTGGGGTAGCCTTAGTCCTCGTTTCAGTACAGTTATACCCCCTCATGACTTAGGCCCCCCTAAACAAAAAAGAGGGCATCCTACCCCTTATATAACAAATAGGTTTCCAGGACTGTCATATCAGCATTGCTTTTGATTATCCAGTCAAGCTGATTTCCAGAGACAGCAGTGGGGTCATTATTTATTATTGTATAGGAACAATTTTGTATTTCCTCTTCTAGGTTGATAGCTTTGGGGTCTTTAAGATTGCCCCTCCACCTGTTAATGTCACTGAGGAGTATTTTTCCAGTATGTGGTGCTTTGAGGTTGCTCAAGATTTGAGTCGATTCATCGTTGAAGTCAGAGACCAACGATGGAGGCCTGTAGATGACTATCAGATTGATGCAGTCATTATGGGTGGGGGTCATTTTAAGGACTATAATTTCACACCCAGTGCATTGTATGGGTGAGGGGAATAGCTTTAGATTTTGTTTGGCAATTATTGCCACTCCTCCACCTTTCCCAGTTTCTCTATTTTTAAAATAGATGGTATAGTTAGTTGGCACTGCAATGTCGATGGCAGGACCCACTGGTTCCTGTAGCCATTTCTCGGTGATACAGACGATGTCAAGTTTTTCATCCAGAATATAGTCGTGAATTTGCTGAGCATGCTTATTTAGGGATCTCGTGTTGAGTAGTGCGATTTTTAGTTGAGGTGGATTTATTTCATTATTTCTGCACTCTTCATTTGGGGTCTCTATGCTTAGCTCTGAAGGTTGTTGTGTACAGTCATTTCCTGAGAGTGTCAAAATAGGGGAGTCCGGCCTGGAGTTAATATAAGCTTGGACTTGTCCTTGGTTCTGTAAAACTGTCGTTTGAGCTAGTAGCTGACATATTTTTAAATAGCCCATACCTGTGAGATATTTTCAGGCTTGTTGGGAGAAATGAGCAGAGTTGTTTGCCGATCGCCGTCGGACGCCTGTCACGCTCACCTGGTCTCCACAGGGGCGTAGCACGTAGTCGTATGACCGATATCTGTACTGGCGCAGTTTTGATGGTATGTTGGCGTCCTCTCCCTTTTAACCTCCCCAGGAGGCGTTAGCCTGCAGTGGCGAAACAAGATGTTAGCTATGAGTGGGTTGGATTGATCCCACTACTTGCCACCACCTGAGGCCCGACTCCTCTCCTCCTCACCTTTGAGTTTGATGAGGCTGGCTCTCCGTCCTGCTTAACCTTCAGCAGGGGCGCGGTAGGCACAGTCTTTTTCTGGGCGCAGTTACCTCACTGTTCCAGAGTGCTATTACTGTACGTTTCGGAATGCTGGGATTATCGGGTGAGTATGTACCTCAATAGCAGCTTGGTATAGATGCTCAAAGTCTTATTGTCCCAATGTTTAAACGTATTTGTTTTCTCTTGCAGATGCAGTTTTGGTGCAGAAATCAAGTAGAAGATTCGACTCTCCCAGGAAGCTAAATAGTTGCCTCCAGGTGAGCATAACGCGGATGAAAGGCGCTGCGTGACTGGAATAAATGTTTGTTCAGTACTGAGCGCGACTAACCTGCTGTTCTTTTCCTTTCCTGTTCCCGTTTTGCAGGCGCGGCGCGGTCCCTAGATGAAGAATGGAAGAACTGCTCCAATGAAACCAGGAGGAACGCGGAATCCCGAGTGAGTATCGGCACCTGCGTGGACATCCTTTCAACAGGGGCGGCGATCAGGAAACCAGCTGGAGAGGAGACCGATGGACCGGATTGCAGGTAAGTGTTTGGTCGCTGAAGTAAAATCTGTTCTTCTCTTTTTCTATTTCCAGGCTCCGATGGATGGAAGCACAGACGGGCGTGGCTGTAGAAGCTTGAGGACAGAGCAGACACGGTGAGTGTTACGCTGCAGGAGTGCAGAGTAACGCGAAGCGTGTTCTGCATGCAGGGTGTGGCTTGTATAGCCTTGTAAGTAGTTCCAGGTAAAGTAGTCCCTTTGCCACACCCTGTCTTCCCAAGAAAAATAGTCCCTCTGCCCCTCCCTGGATTATACCAAGGCTCAGCCTCACTAGGCAGGTTAAATAGTTCCATGAGTTCAGCCCATTTCATGGGCCTGGCGCCAACGGCGCCAGGTCTGAGTCCATGAGGCTCTGGGGCGCTTCCTTGGGGCCTGACAAGCTCTTCTGGGTGGTGGGGATTCGGAACTCGCACCATGACAACGCCGTGGACCGGCGTAGACCGGCTTCGTCGCGGAAGCGCCGGCTCTGAAGCGCCTGACGTTTCCTTTAGTGCAACGTTAGGGACTCTGGGAAATGTAGTTCCCAAGTGGCAGCAAACGTTCAAGCCTGAACAAGCTGTTGTTTTTCTTATGTAGCACAAGGTGAGTATGAACAAAATAAGTGCACAAAATACTAGAGTTTAAATCTCCTCTGGCATTCCCTGGTGCAGGTCAATTAATACGTGCAAGTCAAGTCAAGTAAGAGAAAAACAAAAGATATAACAAGTTTTCCTCCGTTCAAAATCATATGCTTTCACAGTTCAAATGGCAATTCAAATCAATTCAATTCAAATATCAATCCTGAACAGATTATGTTAGGTCTTACAATTATTTTCTAAGATCTTCTTTCAAAGGGCTCTGAAACCTTATACTGACTCCTTGTTTCTCTGCCCACATTCTCCCAAAACACAGTTCTTGAAAATCATTCAACATTAATAAAAACATTTTAACTATTAGGGTAAATGTGAGTGCAACATTTTAATAATGGAAGCTGGTAAACAAAATAATTTGTGTTCTAAAATAATTTAATGGTGTCTTAAGTTCAGATGAATGCACATGTCCTCTACTGCAATCTTGAAAGTAAAGAGGTGCTTTCTTGAGACCTCTTAGCTTACAAAAAAATAATCGACCATGCACGTGCCGGGCACCCCAGTGGCTCGTCACAAAGCCTTCTGCCAATGGATAAGCACTTACAAATCCTGATCTCAGCAAGTCAGTGGATACTATGTTAAAGGTGTTGGGTGGCCTCAGCACAGCTCCCAGTAGCGGAACTACCTGCTTCAACATTACTACACCACCACTTAAAACACAGCCACCAATACACACATTTGGGTAAATAAATATAAATTGTGTCTCAATACAAATGATAATACATACTAGTGCTCCTTAATTCCAAAATCTTAAAAAAAATTGTAGGGCAAAACATAGAAGACACTTAGCATTGTTACCCATGGGAAAGTGTAGTAATCCTTAGCATTTGGTTCCAGGTTGGTTCCTGCCACTCCCCACGTCTTGCTCTCTGCATCTAAGGAATGAAAAGCCTCACAACAGCAGTTTCTGCAGGAAGATTTTCCCTGGCAAAAAGTATATAGTGATCCTATTACTGTCATACTGTTAGAAAAGGCACATGCACAAAAAAAGATCAGCAAAGGCCATCACAGAAGACTCAAAAAGGAAGACTACATTGGCTTTATTATTGAAAATAAACCCGAGCTTGTGGGCCTCTCGGGAGGGGCCAAGCCTAACGCTTTCAAGGCTTTTGACATCACACCACTAAACTGCCCATTCGGTTGAACAGGAAACCCATTCTCCTTAGAATAGGAAATGTTTTTAGAGCAATCCCCAGTAACAATTTCTTCTTTATTACAAGAGACACTATTTAAGGTTTTGTGTCTCATGACATTCCATCCTCTCTCATTTGAAGAATGGCAACCTTCTTCTTCTCTACCAGCGTGCAATACGAATTACTTTCTTCAGTTGTCTTTAGATGTAGTTAAGCTACTGGTTTAGCTACAATGTCCAACATGCCTCAGTTTCTATTTGTTTTAGAATCAGTTTCACCAGCACATACAATTAAAGACTTGCCTTAGTTCTTTGAAACTTGAGCAGTCACTTTCAATGACGTCTGCCTGTATACAAGATAAATGACTTTTTTTCAGTTATTTTAAAGTTGGGCTGGTTACCTGGAACACATCTACCAGAATGCAACATTAATTACTTGTTTTCACTTCTATTAGACTTAAGGTGGTGTCTTCAGCCACACCTTCCAGCATGCAATATTTGATTCACTGATGTAAAATGGCTATAATTTCTTAGTTTCCGTTCGCTTCATTATTAAACTGGTGATTAAGAGCAGACCTAAAAGCACGCATCCATAAGGTCTCCTCCTGTTCCTGCTCCTCGAATCGCTGCTTCCCTTACCTTTTTTGGGCTAACCCCTCCTCCACATTGCTCCTCCTCAACTTGGTCCTTTTTACCCCTACTCGTCTCTCATCTACATCTCTGGCAACGGCTTGCTTTCTGTGGCGCTCTTGGGATTACCCTCCCTGAGTTGGTCTACTTGTTGGCTGTGAACATTCCTCACACCAGCATTTGGGCAGACCCTCATCGGCTTAAATGTGGGGCTTTTCTCTGTAGATCCTCTGACACATGCTTGGGCAATGTCAGTCTCTATCTACACACACAGCAGAAGGTATCTTGCTGACAAACACCTCTAGTTCACCAAATCAGCAACTTGCGGGTGTCTGGGCCTGGCTCAAACTGCAGTCAGTCTTCACGTGGTTGAGTCCTTAACCTGAGGGCTGCTTTTCTCAAATCTGCATGGTGTTTGTTTTCCTCACCTCTTTCCCACTCGAGTATGCTCTGTTTTTTCAGTGTCAACTCATATGGTGTACTTTTCGCACCTGTGACTCATCAGGTCTCTGGCTAATCATAATTCCAAGCTTCCCTCCCAACTCGCTTTCTGGATACAAGGAAACCCTCCAAAAAGAATATTACCAGTTCAACAGTGATGCTTCGTCACATGGATTTTGAGGATCCTCAAAATATATGCAACAAGAGCCAATGGAGAGAGGATAAGCAGAGTATCGATAGGCACAAGCTCCTGAACCTGAATTGGATCAGGGGCACCTCTATCCGTAAGCTTGTCAGCATGGGCGTAATTTTAGGGGGGGACAGAGGTGTTTGTGTCCCCCCCCAACTTTCATGGCACACCATTTTGTCCCCATTCATTTGGCTGCGGCACCTTTTCTTCAGTAGGCATGTCCCCCCTAACATTTCAGCAAAGTTACTCCACTGCTTGTCAGGCAGCGGATTCAAAAAAGGTTTGAGGATTAAATGTCAAGTCGGAAAAAAGGTGGTCTGTCGCCCCTCGAAATAAAAGAGATGGGCAAATAAGTTGAGTCTACCAAAACGAAAAAGTAAATGTAATCTTGAGGCAGAGAGTTGCTGAGGCGGTAGAGAAGAGCTAGGCATGAGGGGGAATCTGCAAACCACAAGCCGCTGGCACTAGATTGTAGGCCAAAATAAATAGCTGGAACCAAAGGACGAGGGGGAGATCTCTCTGTTAACAGAGGAAAGTCTATTTTGAACTGGTGAATTTGAAGAGTCTCTAGAAAAGATTACACCATCTTGCTCAGTATTAAAAGCCACCTTACCTGGCAGAGAGTCTGGTGCAGTGGTATAATCCGACTCAAATGAAGGTATGGGGAGAGATCTATCTGTATCTATGACTCCATTTTAAATGCACCAACTCTGCTACCGGTAAAGAAGTTAATGTTTCCCTTATTATTCTTCCAATGGAAATCTGGACCATGAACAGAAGAATAAGCCTTTCAGGCAGTAAATGAGGGATTGTTGATACTAGAGTATCCAGTACCAAAGCACCAGGTTTATGAAGGGAGCAATGCCCTACATCTAAAGGATGGGCCTGTGGTACCACTGCTGACTTTTAGCTGGCACCTCCCCAACACAGTGCAAGAGAGGACTGCACAGAGCTGTGCATGGAGCCAAGATCTCAATGCCCCTTTATTGGATCCTTGCCCTATAGAGAAAGGTGTTCCAATACTGCCATATTGGCGGTCATCATAGTGTGCACGTTGGTAAGCCTTGTAGGCGCTTGTGAGACTAAAGATCTGGAATCAATAGTTAGTAGATGTCCACTAGAAAACCCACAAACTGGATATGCAACTTTCTGAACACTCCAGCAGCCCGCACTGAGCCCAGCATGGAACCACTTAACTACATCTAAAGCACAACAATTAAAGATGGGCCCCTTCTTTTTGCCTGCACATGTTGAAGACGACAAATCAGCGAGCTTCATGCGATTCCCACTCAAAATGCACAAGTCTGTACCAAATGTAGGTTGCCCAAGCATGTTAAGCAGGCTCTATGCAGGTCAGTGGCTGAGAAGGGACGTGTGAACCAGATACATGTTTTAAAGCCAGTGAGATGCAGCTTGTGACCTGGACTGTGAATGAGGCATTCTAACAATTAAATAAAAAGTTCCAATCCAATAAGAATTACAAGGAAGTCTGAACTCCAAATTCTGTTGATGAATTTTGCAGCATCTTTCTAAAGGCTCTGAGATCTAGCCAGCTGCAGGAGCAGGTTACCAAACAAATTGAGAAGAATGAGTGCATAATGGATGTAAGGGCACTTAGGTTCTTCTAATTTAAAAATATACAAGCAGCTGATCACATTTACACACATACGTGGGTGTGATATTTAGTCTAATATAACAAACACATCCTACCAGTCATAGCCCACAGCAAATGATGTTTCAATTGCAGGTGCTATCAGCTTAGCAGCAGTCATGATGTATTTCTCCGCCAGCGCTTTCCTGAAAAATATTTAAAACATAGTAAATTAAATATACCAATGAGAGCAACACATATATTAATTTTGAAGATAGTGTATCAGCAGAAAAAGAATAAATTAGCATTTTACACAGTGTTGCTATTAATTAAAGATGTTTTGGTAAACCTTACAAGCAAAGATGAAATGTTTCCGTTCATATTAACCTGACATGAACCTAATAAGATTGTTACATGTAAGGGCTTCTATAAACACTCATGAACCTGCAGATATAGTGTTTGCAATGGTGATTCCAGAGGTAAGTGTCATATAATTCACTAGCAAAATAGTGACCTATAAGTATCTCTTTATTCTTCATCTGGCTTCAACATGTGCTGCATCTCCTTAGTGTTAGGCCTAGGTTTTTAAAGCGGCACACTGAATTCCTAGCCACTTTAACATGGCCTTTCAGAGATGCAGACATTTCAAAACCCCCAGCCTCACAGTAGGGTAGGTGTGTGTTACCAATGCTCCAGATAAGATTTTGAAGTGGGAGTATGTTGCACACTCATTTTTAAAGTTGGGAGTAACATGATTTCTTAGGGAGTAAAAAAGTAAATCTGCTTGCCAAAGAGAGTAAACATGTTTAACTCTAAAACAGATATTATTTTCTAAGAAATATTTCTATGCACCTATTTATTCGTGTATTTTAAAAAGGTAAATGTTTACCTCTTCAGATCAGGCAGTATTAGTAGTAGAATTAATTCATGTGGCAGCACATGTGCTAATTATCCAAGGTTAGCCCATGGAGCTGTAAGAGTGAAACAGGGTCACAGGCTTCTATGTGTTTCCTTGCTATTTTTGTTCGCAGTATTTTTACTCCCTCTTTTTATTTGTTGGAAGAATCTGCATATTTGTAGAGACTAAAAGCAGCAGATATTTCCTTTATCTGTAGGTCTGTGTGTTACTTGAGATTTCAACCAGTAGCAATGTGTTCTGAGTATTCTGGGAATGGTCCAATACGTCAAACACACCCTCACTCACATAACCAGAATACTATTCATGGCTCTCGGGGCCTACGTTGCATTTGAACGTATACAAACATCAGATGAACAAGGCCTGGGGACATAAACAAACTTACGCTAGAAGGATGACTACAGCAATAATTACAAAAACTTAACACTTGTAAATGAGAGTGACCATGTGGACAATTAACGTTTCGTCAGTGTCCTCTATATCCGAAGAGAATGTCAAAAAGTTGCACAAATCTGGCACCATCTGCTTTATAAACTTCATGATGATAACCAACAGATCCTCTCCAAATAAAAAAATACTCCTTTTCAGTAATGTCCTTTCTGATTAATTAGTAATTTTTCCATAACGATTCTTCTTCTTAGAAATATCCTCCAGGGGCAGTCTGGCTTCGGAAACCTTTTGAGCCACCAGAGGGTGCACTGCACCTCTGCTAGGCATGACTGGTGCCCATGACTCTAGACATGATGTAATGGCTGTTTCCATGACCTCAATTCCACCCAGTTTCCCCCGGCACTCAGAGGCTAAGGAACTGCAAATCAGAAACAGGGAAGGAGCCGTCGGCGGTATGAGTATGGGGGGAGTGTGATGAGGATGGTTCCCCTAGTTGATTTCTTCCTCCTAGATTCCTCAACTGAGAAAGATTTCCAAAGCAGTACAGAACCTGGAAGAGGAACGAGAAGCTAACATTTAGACCCCTAAACACTGGAGCACAGAATGCCCAAATCAGACATACTAACGAGAAAAGGAATCCAGGCAATAATGCTTTCCCAACCTATCCAGGGATACTTGCGCACCAATGAAGCAGCCTGACTGATGTTCTCTCTCTGCCAAGGCCAAAGAACTGGAGACATTTCCTTGTGGGCAAAATTAAGCATCCGGAAATTAGGAGAGAAATCCATCTTCTCAGGTTTTGGTTTGTTAATAGCCCTACCTGCCTGAACACCGGCAAAGCTGACAAAGCTGGTTGCCCTTTTGATACAGTAACTCAAAGTCCTTTTGGGGTCCAGATGATGAAACATCTCGTAGCAGAGTTCCATGTGCAAAGCCGGCATCCCAGTGCAGCGCACGCCATAGGGACAAAGCCTGACATGGACCAAAACATATGGCAGAGACAGGACTCTGGCTCCTGCACTTGGCATACAATCCTGGACTGCACGGGTGAAACTTCGACATTCCACAATTGGCCTTGCATGAAGATGAAGAGGGGGAGGGTCTTCCCACAGTATGAGGAAAGAGGGGGGGGCACAGGCCAATGAGGAACAAGGAAACTCAGGAACAAATGGGCAAGACAATCAGGGACATTATTACCTGAATCACCTTATAATCCACATTAATAAGAGGCAGTAGTAATACTATAACTGGGGGAGGACAATGTTCCAGTGTGGACAGAGTGCAAGCGGAACATATGGTGAAGAGTAGGAATGAGACTATGATCAGGTGGAGAGCAGGAGGAGATGAAGGAGTATGTGAAGAAGGGCAGAAACATGAGGGGGGTCAGACCAGGAAGGTCACCTGGACTCTCATCCATTACCCCGGTAGTCGTCAATTTCAGTCAACCATAGAGATCGGTGGCCCAGGATGAGACTCCAAGTTAAGGAAGGATGCCTCCTGAGAACCTAGGCACAGAAGATGGCAGGAGCCAAAATAGAGCAATAGAGAGGTTACTGAAGCAAGTAGGGTGAGCTATAGTCCCTAAAAGATGGTGAGTCAAGGGGTGCCATATAACTCAAAGGTACCTAAAGCAAATCAGGCCACTACATCACAAACCATTGGCTCAGCGAGCGGGGCACAATATCCCTAGGACCATAAAAGTCCTCTCTCTCCATCTCCAACCACATTTCTCTAACCTCTCGAGCCTGTCGCCACCACCTCTACAACATCCGCAAGATCCGCTCCTCTCTCACATTCCATGCTTCCAAACTCCTAATCTCCTAACCTTATTTTATCCCGCCTCTTCTACTGCCCCTCTCTCCTCTTTGGACTCCCTGTCTCTCACCTAAATCCCCTAAAATCCATCGACCACTCTATGTCTCCTCGGCCCTCGAGACTCTATTTCTTTCTCTCTCAATTTGACCGGCTTTCCTTCCTCTCACAACTGAAATTTCAATTTCTCTGTCGTGTCTACAAATCTCTCCATGACCTGCCCCCTTACCTTTCCTCCCTCCTCTCATTTTACTCCCCCTCTCTAAGCTCAGCAAACCTCTACCTCCTCACTGTACCCCAACCCCATGTGCCTCCTCACGCTTCCGCTCCTTCCAAGTCCTGGCCCCCCTACACTAGAACTCCCTTCCGCTCTCCATCCGCTCCACCCCTACCTACTCATCCTTCCGCCACTCCCTGAAAGCCCATCTTCTTCACTCCCCCCCTGACTTCCTTTCCTTACCCCTCTCCCCCTTCTACCCTTGCCCCCCTTCCTTCCCCTCCATCCTCTCCCCTTCCCCACTGACCTTAAATTGGTAACTAATACCATTCAGGGGCATTGAGGACACCAGATCACTCCCCCTTCCCTTCCTTTCCCCTCACCCCCTCCCTCCCTCTCCCCCGACCTCAAATCCTACACCATAACTCCCTTCACCTACCCCCTCCACCTTCTCCCCCCCATTGTAAAATGCTCTACATATTGTTCTAATGACCTGTTTCATGTTTGTAAATATGCTTCTCTCACTTTTGTACCTGTCGTTATATTGTACAGCGCTATATAAATTCAATAAACATAAACATAAAAGCCATATCTGGAAGAGAAGACTAGGGCTCAATCTAGGGTGGCAATGAGCAGGTCATCAGCTCAGCCCTATGATCCCAGAGGTACTACCTACTTAGAGTGGAGACAACCCTATCCAGGAGCATCCACTTGGAGGGGGGAGAACTGCACAAGTTTTCCCAGGGCAGAGCCAAGCCTATGAGATCCCCTAAGACTGGTGGGAGAACAATGTCTCTGCCTACTGTAGCCCCTGAAGACATGAGGGATCCAAAGATAGACAGAGGGCATCTCGTCATCCCAGAAGGTGACATAGCCAAGGCATAGAAACCTAACCAGAGTGGGTAAAGAATGATCAAAATCATAAAGACTACAAGAAGTACACAGGAACATGTTATGAATCTAGGATGTTCGTCCCTTCTCCCCAGGGTAGAGTCAACCCCTGTGAGGCTTAGGAGGTGAACCCGCTTAGCAAGACCCTCCCTAGGGGTCTGGGCAAATCAGAACTCACTGGGAGTGACTGCCCTCTAGGGGACAAGGACTCACATTCCCATGAGGATCTCCCTACAGAGGCAAATTTGTCTGGCAATATGGGATTACCTTTAAATACCAATAACATGGTTTCCCTTCTAATTGGCTTCAGGTAATGGTGGACGGAGTATGACATCTGAAGAAAAACGTAATGTTGCTCGGAACGCAAAACAACCTGTAAAAAGGATGAGCAAATCATGGAGAGGGAGAGAGACGCATACGCAGGGGAAGCCCTCTGACGTAGGTCAGCATTGGGAAGGCAGAGCTGTGCGAAGCCAGCGAGAGCCTGCGAGCAGGAGAATGCCGAACCAGGCCGCCGAAAGCTCAGCGTTGTAAGCAATGCAGAAACCGCTGCATGGACGGAGCTCAGGAGCCCATCCCGAGAGATGGCGTGACCATGAACAGGTCGTAGTGGGCCTGAGACCCAGACTACAAATCCGATACCCGAACCAGCAGGAGGAACAAAATAGAGGAAGAAAGGTGATCTGCCGTGGGAAGCAAGAAACGTGAGATGAACAAGGAAAGTGGATGTCCCAGCGCCTAGCTCGCAGAATCGGCCCATGCTAACTGAATGTACCCAGTGATTCTAAACAGAGGGAGGCCAGGGACTGTAAACTATAGGCATTGACCTTTAATATTGAGAGTGAAAGCTTGAGAAGATAGCAAGCCCTATATGAACAGACTCAGAGGGAGTTGTTTAAACTAATGTATGAAGAATACTGGAAATCCTTGATGAAGGACTTTGACTAAGTCATGAAGTTAAGTTCAAAACCCAGTTACAAAACCATAAAACACTTGAATATAAAGCCCAAGGGCAGTCCCCAGGAGGCAGACTATCATAAAGCAAAGAGTGGAAGAAACACCAAACAAACGAAGGTGTGTACCCAAAGGTCAGAAGGATATACATTGTTGAGTGGCCAGGGAAGAGACTATCACTATAAGAGGAACACCATAGAGTCTAGAGCGGCTCAGAAGCTCCCAGAGACCCAATGTACAAATATCTATCAAGAATTCCAGAAGCTCACACGGAACAGTTGCCAAACCCGAATATATAAGAAACACATACTGGATAATACATTTTTGAACTAAAGTGTTTGTTGAAACCCTGAGACAAAGTGGAGCGGGCCAGCTAAAGGGAAGATACTGCATTTAGTTATTATTTCTAAGTGGTAGGGCCAGATCGGTTTAGAGTCTTGGACGAAGGACGTTTTTGTTTGACTCCTGACTAGCACTGTTATCTAGTTTGATAAGGCAGGGAAAACCCATAGTGATAGGACAAGCTAGGCATTATATTTCTTTGTAGATCATGCAAACGTCCAATTTGCGTCCGTCTCCTTCTGGTTCACCACAAACGCAAGTCCTGAGTGACTTTTTAAGCTTGGACATAAGGACTAAGAACCATTGGTCAGTGGCTGAACCCAGTTGTTTGACTCATCCCGACTCTTCCTTTTGAATTACAGAAAGACCCTTTTTTGAGGTGTAAAGAAACTCCAAGTTCTCATATATGTTCCCTTAACCCATCCCTGAGATCGTTGCTGTCCCAGTGTCATGTGCAGCAGGATGTCTGCAAACTGAACCTTGGGAGGGAGACTGTGGTCTGGATGAAGCCTTTATATTATCACTACCCTGTTTAGAAGATGACTGTCTATTTTGTTATTCCCAAAAGAGTGCAACCTCTGTATGTTTGAACATAAAATTGTGTGAGCAGTCAAGTTCTGTTATCAGAGTGTTCTGTTGCTTCCTCTTTGTGGCAAAAGGCGTTAAATTTGGGTGGGACAGGACCTGTGGAATAAGGTCTGAACCACCACATAACCTTGGATGATTTGACCCCTCCATCTAGCCAGATTCTTGGAGTAGAATATTCATAGAATTACAAGAGATTTAGACTGGCATAGAGGATTGAACAAGCCATCTTTAGCTATAAAGAGGGGTGAGGGTGGTGGGGAGGCCATTCCTATATCAATACAGACCGACCCTTTAACGAGACACCCACTGTTTGAACTCCCCTCTAGTCTGTTCGAGATCCAGGAGGGGTCTCACTCCACTGGACCTTCTTTTGAGTCATGCCAGAAGGGCCTGGGGAACCCAGATTAATACAAATAGAGACTCCTGGGAGAGGGAAAGGAAGAGTAAGTATAGTGGGGGTCCTGCAGAACAAGTCTACTTTAGATTCTAGGGATGACATACACACTAACATGACCTTGAGCGGAAACCAGTGGAATAGCTATAGATCCCAATGGTGAGCCTGAAAGTGACTCCAGAGAAACCGAACCCGTAGAGGAAGCTTTGGAACCAGTCCAACTTACCCAACCAGATACCGGGTCAGAGGTTGAAAGGCAGGACAAGATACCAATAGAGATCCTTCTCCAGAAAATAATAGACCATCATGTTGATACTGAGAGGAAACACAACAAGGTCTTCGTGGAGGTTAAGACCACCATCACCCACCCGGTCTGAACAAGTACACTATCTCCCATATTTTTGCAACACTACCTTGCTGGAAAAGATCCTGATATCTTTTTTGTACAGTTTGTTTTGAAAGGGTGTTCAGATGGCAGAGGTGGGCTCAAGGCAGAGGGGGAAAACACATTGCTCCCCTGCTAACCGCGAGCTGCAAGACGTAACGATTTCCTACAGTCTGAGGCTGCAACAGCATTCAAGGTCATTCAAAAATCAATGTTAGAACATATGGGCCTGGACCTTCAATTCTACAGATAAAAGCAATGAGGAATTCAACTATCTAATGAAACACCTCACCATCTCTCACATAGAATCAAGGAGGTCAACAATAAATGGCTTGAGAAAAACACTTAGGGTGAAGTAAAAACCACCTTGGCACTTGAATAATTACCTAATTCCCTTATTCCTTACCTGCTATGAAAGGACAGACAGCTGTACAATCTCACTTGAAAACACCACTAAGACCTCCAGTAGCCGTCAGAAACCTTACCTTCCTTGCAGTGCAGTGGTACCTCCAGTTGTGAGTAAGGCTGTTACTGATGGGGGAATGTAAGAGGGGACACCTACCACAGTTAGTGGACTCCAACGCATTCCTGAACCCAGCCAAGCCCTTCCATGCAGACTGCCAAGGGAAGGGAGGCCAGCTAAAAAGCACTCCTCGATCATCGCTCCCTGGATGTAATTGATGTAGGAAAGCAGGCCACATTACTCATGCTTGTCCAGGTCTTCGCCAGAAGAAACCTCTGTGTAGAGGCTATTTGTGGCTTGGCAAAGGATACAGATCAAGAAACAGCATGCCTGTGGATGAACCCAGGGAGGAGGATGAGGAAAACGGACTCGGAGGGTGGTGTGGGTCTAAGAACCTTGGGGACTAGAATATAAACTGCTGTCTAGGTGGGAAGGAAAACCATTGAGGAAATCTCAAATTAAGGGGACTGTCCCACACCAACTACTTCACATAAGATGGGTACAGATTACCTGCGTACATGGAGACAGAAAAGGGCAGTTGCACACTAGGAATAAAGGGAACCACCTTTCTGGTGGAGGCGGCTGTGTTGCTACCCTCGCTGCCAGCCCGCCGAGTCAGAGTTCTTGGGAACACACTTTACAAAATGTCCCCAAAGGCTAAAATTGATTGACTCATGGCTGAGAAGGGGAACGTCCCTCAAACATAGATCAGAAGGTTCTTTTTGTTCATGGTTGAGGGAATGGAGCAGAAAAGATGACCATGGGGTGCGTCTTGGAAGGGGCCCTACAATTCCCTTCCAAAGCCTCCTGAAAATAGAGACAATGTATTCCACAATCAGATATAATCCTATCTTCTGTATTTAAGCTATGGGAGTGAAGACTGTTCTGAGTGGAGAAGCTCAAAAAGGGAAAGTTGGGACCAGAAATTTAGGAGGGGAAAACAGAAGGTGAGGAGGTATTTGACAAAGCCAAAGGGAGACTGTGGGTCAGAGGATGCCACCTGTTCAGTCATGTGTAGTCCACTCAATTCTAGCAAGAGAGAAATGGAAAACAGGTCAATCTTACATATACCCAACCGACAGACACGCGCACACACACACACTTCCACCCGTGAAGAGAAAGAGAAACAAGCCTCCTTGTCTGAACGAGGCTCACTGCTCCATGAACAGACATAGGACTACGGCATGTATTCTTGGCATTCGATCATAAACCAGACCATTCATTCAACTGCGGGCTATCAGAGAGAGGAGAGTCAACTTGCAATGAACGAGGCAGGTGCAATGCTGCCTCAGGACAACACCCTTACCCGTGCCGGATCCTAATATGGCAGACCATGGTAGGGGACGAACATTACCGTTAAACAATACCTGCACCTGGCGTCGGGAAGGGGGAAAGAGTATGCCTACAAAGGAAAGAGGTTGGTGCACATGCCCAGGGCCCATTAGGAATAAGGAAACTCCAAAATGGAACAGACAGCCAATAAGGGACATGATTACCCTTATCAACTTATTATCTAAAATATAGGGGTCATCCATATTCCTCTGGCTGTGTGGAATAGAACAGGGCCTTCCACTTACGAGGGAGTGCAAGGAGAGCAGAAGGAGGTGAAGTAGCAAGAGTGAGAGTAGGAGGTGGAGCAGTAAGAGGAGGAGGTAGAGAAACGAGAGCAGAAGTAGGAGGAGGAGGGAAAGGTTTGGAGGGATCAGATCAGGAGAGTCACCTGGGGCAGAACCAGCTACCAGAAGCTGGTCAATTCCAGGGAACCACAGTGATCCGGGGCCCAGGTTGAGACTCCAGATTAAGGCAGGAAGCCTGGCGAGGACAGGGAAAAAGAAGCTGACATTGGCCAAAGAAAGTGACAGAAAGATTGTGCTAGGGAAGAAGATTATTGTGAAAGTATACTGCAAGTTATTTTACATGAAAAGGGTATTGATCCAGAGCACTAGGCCTGAAAAGAGCAGAAATAAAACCATCCTTACTGGTGCACACTAAATGCAAGAAAACAAAACTGAAGTTAGAAAGAAGAAAAATAGTTGCATGTGATATCGTTAAAACAAAACATTGTTGGGGAAACTATCTTTATTGGGACCCACCTAACAACTTTCCTAACATATTTTCGGACTGGTACAATTATATAATACTTGTCAGCTGGCAATCTACCTATACAGGGCTGGAAATCCCTTTATTACATGCTAGTTGTAACATCTGTAATAACTACATGACATCACAACTGCTCTGTAAACAGTTATTAAGCATCAGTTGTGATGTCACAATGCCTGCTGCTTGATCCAGCAGAGAGAATTCCAGCCGTCACTGAAGCACCTAATTAAAGCTGTGACAAGAATTTCAAAATTCCTTGATTGTAAAATAGTTTTCCATGACACCTCACAAGCATTAATTCTCAAGGAACTGTTTATGGTAGAATATTTAATGTATGCACTGCTGGTGTTTAACACATGTGAGCAAGATTGTGCATGCAAAAAAATGAGTTTTTTCGATGCATTTTATTAAACGAAACTATTTTGCTGCAACATATTAATACCACCATATTAGCTTTTTTTTATTAAAACATATTGTACATTGATTATATGGATCACAAATGGAAGATCACTTATATTAAATTAGGCAAGAGGTCATGTATTAAAGGTGATGACAGTGTGTGGCGATGTATCATAAGGAATAAAATCCCCCCAACATACGTATAAAGAATATTGCAAGTCATCTCAGAGTTCTGTGACCTTTTGAAGGAACTCGGCCATCAGCCTCGTTTCTCTATTTGGTGACGGAAATCCTCTGTGAATTTATTCCATATATAAACAAACTCCACATGTGGGGGGAGTGCTAGATAGTGTCCACAAAAGTATTGTTTCCCAACAACGTTTTGTTTTAAAGATATTATCACTTGATAGCAAAAAACATGTACTCATTTGCTTTTTTTATATATATTTTGCTATGAATGCAGTTAGCCTTAGAAAATGCTTTTATCACCAAAATTATATTGATCTCATACTGATCATTTTATCCTCTGCTAACCTTTCTCTTTCTTTTTGCGTTATCTAACTTTTTACCTTGAAGTACCCAAAACGTCTAGCACCCACAACGCATCATATTATGTTAGCCATGGGATGGTTACTTCCTAATGACATCATAGCAATATTTCATTCTTTTGGTATGAAGTCAACGTGAACACAAAAGGTATGACAATGCATTACTTACCGTAAAAGCATTTCTGATGGTTGTATCTGCTTAGATTCACATGCTGTGCATAGGTCCGACATCCAGTGGTCACTGCGGAGTATTGCATTTTGTTTTTCGTAGTCGAAAAGGGACGTCGACAAGGCGTGTCTGAAATACTATCCCTATAGTGACGTGCGTTGTACCCACAATCCCTCACGCGTCGAGGTCCCTCTGTTTGTATTTTTCTGCCCTGAGGGAGCCTTCTAGACGTGAGTGAGTACAGAAAAGAGAGATATAAAAGGAAGTCTATGTTCCTTCCATCCGAGCGGGGAGGAAGGGTGGGCGCATGTGAATCTAAGCAGATACAACCATCAGAAATGCTTTTACGGTAAGTAATGCATGGTCTTCTGATGTTTGTTAATCTGCTTAGAATCACATGCTGTGCATAGACTAGCGAGCAGTACCCGGAGTTGGCGGTGGGTTATGAGAAGGAACAGTAGAGAAAAGATGTCTTAATACTGCCTGTCCCACCTGGGAGTCAGATCTCGAGTGTGCATCTAGACAGTAGTGTTTTGTAAAGGTGTGCACAGAACTCCAGGTAGCCGCTTTGCAGATGGACTCAAGGGGAACATTTGCAATGAATGCTATGGACGCCCCCGTGCCTCGAGTAGAGTGTGCTCTAGGCTTAAAGGGCAGTTCTCTCTTAGCAAGAGTATAACAGAGAGTGATGCATTGAACAATCCATCTAGAAATAGTGGACTTTGAAACTGCATCCCCTTCTCTTCCTGCTGCCACCGAGACGAAGAACTGATTAGTCTTCCTCAGTGGTCTGGTTCTTTCCATGTAGAACATGACCGCTCTGCGCACATCTAGTGTGTGCAGAGTCTTTTCTCCCAAGTTGGAAGGATTTTGAAAGAACGTTGGCAGTTCTATAGACTGGTTTACGTGGAATGTCGAGATGAATTTCGGAGCAAACCTTGGGTGCGTGCGTAGAACCACCTTATCTCTGAACTGTAACGAAGTGGTCTAGAACAGAAAGAGCCTGTAGTTCACTTACTCTCCTGATGGAGGTGATAGCTATTAGAAAAGCAGTCTTAAGAGTGAGGTGTTTAAGAGATGCTTTGTGCATGGGCTCGAATGGTGAGCCCATGAGTCTGGTAAGTACCACGTTAAGGTCCCATCCGGGAGCTGGGTCAGCTATCGGGGGGTGTATTCTTTTTACTCCCTCCATGAAGGCCTTTATAACAGGGATCTTCCACCACGACACTTTGATTTGGGAAGTGGTGTATGCAGAAAGTGCCGCTAGGTGGACTTTAATGGAATTGAACACTAGACCTGAATCCAATAAGTGGGTCAGGTATAGAACAATATGTGTGGGAGAGCAGTCAATCGGGTTGATGCTTTTTCCCCTGCGCCAGATGACAAATCTCTTCCACTTGCTAGAATAGCAGTGGCGAGTGTTAGGTTTTCTGGCTTCCCTGAGGATGTCCATGCATCTCTGCGGGAGCTGTAGATGTCCGAATTCTATGATCTCAGGAGCCAAGCTGCTAAGTTCATGTTCTGGGGGCATGGATGCAGAGTCCTGCCCTTGTCTTGTGACAGCATGTTGTACGGGCAGGGGGGCAGGGGAGTTTCACTGGGGGAGATAGAGACATCTCCATCAAGTGAGCGAACCATGGCTGTCGGGCCCACATTGGGGCCACCAGTATCATGGTCACTTGTTCCTGGTGCATCTTGTGCACCACCTTGTTGAGAAGGGGAGTCGGGGGGAAAAGCGTAAACAAATTTCCCTGACCATTGCATCGACAGACCGTTCCCCTTGGATTGGTTCTGGGGGTACCTGGAGGCGTAACTTTGGCATTGTGAGTTCTCCAGGGTTGCGAACAGGTCTATTTTTGTGAATCCCCATTGTGTGAAGACGTCGAAGACGATGTCTTTGTGCAGTCGCCATTCGTACTCTTCGGGCAGGGGGAAATCTCTGCTGAGTTTGTCTGCCAGCAGATTGAGTTCCCCTGGTACATGTTGTGACAGTAGGAACATGTTTTGTTTGAGAGCCCACTTCCATATATTTTGGCCAGTTTGGACAGTCCTGGAGAGTGGGTGCCCCCCTGCTTGTTGATGTAGTACATGGCTGTGGTGCTGTCTGTAAGGACCATCACAGTCTTGCCTTGTAGGTGTTCCTTGAAGGCTTTTAGCGCCTTGAACACAGCTAGTAGCTCCAGTAGATTTATGTGTTTGGATGCTACGTTCGGAGTCCCCACTCCGTGAGCAGTCTGATGGGATAGGTGAGCCCCCCATCCTGTGAGGGATGCGTCTGTGGTTAGAGTGGCTTCCGCCGCGGGTGTGGCAAAGGGTTTCCCTCTTTCCAGGTTTTCCTTTGTCCGCCACCGTAGCGAGAGAACCAAGGCCTGCGAGACCACCACTAGATCGTCCCACAGTCCGCTGGCCTGACACCACTGGCTGTTGAGCCACTCTTGCATAGGGCGCATGCGCAGGCGCGCGTGAGGTACCAAATAAATACACAACGCCATCATGCCTAGCAAGCGCATTGCTTTGCCTACCGTCACCTCTCGACCGGTCACATATTGAGGGATCTGAAACAGCATGTTTTGGACCCTCTCGTTGGAGGGGAAGACGAGGCCGTCCTTTGTTTGAATTAGAGCCCCTAGGAATTGTTTGATTTGGCTGGGGTCTAGGCTGGACTTCTTTTCGTTGATGGAGAAGCCCAACTGGAACAAAAGGTCTACAGTCTTTTGGGTATTGGAGAAGCATGTTTCGTAAGAATCCCCTGTTATGAGCCAGTCGTCGAGGTAAGGGTAAACTGGGATGGACAACCTGCGCAGGTGGGCCGCTGCCACTGCCAGTACCTTCGTGAATACCCTCGGTGCCGATGCTATGCCGAAGGGTAGCACTCTGAACTGGTAGTGTTTGCCCTCTATCATGAACCTGAGGTATCTTCTGTGCGTTGGCAACATTAAAATATGAAAGTATGCATCTTTCATGTCCAATGTTGTCATGTAATCTCCCTGTGATAGCAGTGGGATCACTTCCTGTAAGGTCACCATACAAAACTTCTGGGGTTTGATAAACTTGTTCGCTGGGCGCAGATCTAATACAGGGCGCATGGTTAGATCCTTTTTGGGTACAAGGAAGTACACTGAATAAATACCTTCCGTTACCTGAGATAGAGGCACGACCTCTATGGCTCCTTTTTCCAGCAGTTGTTGTACTTCTTGGAGAAGGATGGCAAGGTGTTCCGTTGTCATGCGTCGTCCCCTCGGGGGTCTGTATGTTGGGGAACTGTTGAATTCGATGCAGTATCCGTGGGTTACGGTGGAAAGTACCCAGCGGTCAGACGTTATGCCCTCCCATGCCGGAAGAAAGGATGTTATCCGGCCCCCGACCGGTGTTGCATGGGAGGGGACGCGAATCTTCGCGTCACCTGGTGTTGTTGGGGGCTTGGGAGCCTCTGGGGGTGGACCCCCGACCTCTCCCTTTGCCCCGGCGCTGGCCTCTTTGGCTGTACTGCCCACTATTGGTCTGGTAATTGGTGGCAGGGTACTGTCGCTGCTGATTCTGCTGTTGGCGTTGGCCACGAAAAAAGCGTTTGTTGCCATAGCCGCGTCTGGTAGTGGGCTTAGAGATTTGGTCAAGAGTTTTGATAGTATCTAACTCTTTTTTAGCCATCTCCAGAGCCTCATCCACCGCTTTCCCGAAGATGTTAGAGTCTTCAACAGGTTTATTTATTAAAGACGCCTGTGTCTCCGGTTTGAACCCTGAGTTGCGCAGCCATACATGGTGTTTTAGGAGTATTCCCTGAACCAGGGAACGTCCCGCTGTCTCTGCAGCATCCAGAGAGTTCTTTACAATACTCTGGTTGACCTGGGTTCCTTCGCCAATAGTTGGCGTGTACGTAGTGTTTCCGGCGCTTCTTCGGCGTCTTTGCGCAGTTTGGCCCACTGTGCGTCCGCGTAGCTAGCTAGCAAAGAATTGTTGTTCGCAATTCTTGCCGAAAAGGCAGCCGAGGATGTGACTCTCTTTGCAAGGGCATATAACCTCTTGCCCTCCTTGTCAGGTGGTGCCTCGCTGGTGGACAGCGGAACCCCTGCCCTCTTCCTTGTATTAGTTACCACAATGGAATCCGGAATGGAATGTCCCCTGATGTACAGCGGGTCTGAGGGTGAAGGAGTGAAAAGTTTTTCAATTCTTGGATTAACTCCTCTGATCAGTGCGGGTGTGGATAGCGAAGGGATGATTCTTCTCTTCACTGAAGCGAGGAGGGGAATGGTCTGGCTGACCGGGGGTTTCTCCTTAATTACTCTTTCCACAAAGTCTATTTCAGGAGAGATCTCCCCAGTGTCCAGTTCGAAATGTGCTGCTGCTCTGCGCAACAGGGCATTGAATGTGGGCTGATCGTCAATGGGAGACGTGTTTCTAACAGGTGAATTGTCAGGAGGATTTAGGTTTAAGACATCAGTGTCTGAATATACTGATGGGGATTGCCAGGGATGAGAAGGTCCTTCTTCTGGATTTTCTCCGAAGCCTTCTCCTACCATGTCTGGGCTGTCTTCCAGACCTTCCTCCTGGTTCTGTCCCTCTTCATCGTCCACAAATTCATCCTCCTCCTCTAAGTATTGTTCCTCACCAGTGAGGTCATACACATTATGGAAATCTGAGGCTGTGTCTTGCTGGGGATAGAATAGTCTCGGATATTTGGCCCTGGGGTCCTCCTGAGGCCCTTCTCTTGTTCTCTTGGGAGTGGGAGGGTTCTGGGTCTTCATAAACCTCTCCATTCTCTCCATGCAGAGATGGAGCCTTTCCATGGTTTCATGGGGTACCCCTGAGCGGTCTAGCGGGGGAAAATTAATGTCATCTAGCTGAAAACGGCTCGACCTCTCCCATAACGTCGAGGAAAGTGTCCCGTCGCCTTCCGAAAAGCCTTCCGGTGTGCTGGGGGGTCCCCCCGACTGAAGGGGGTAGTCCCTGTCTTTCTTCGGGCTTTTTCGGCGTGTCTTTCGACCTTTGCGTAGCGCTCGACGAGTCCTTCGGCGTACGCTTCTGGGCGTCGGCTACAACGATCCTCGCCAAGCTCTCTGCGACTTGTTTGTCAGCGGAGGGCTGTGGTGTCGACGTTACGGGTGTCGATCGTTCTACGGCGGCGTGCGCTTTCTGCTGGTGCGCGCCGGCCGATGGTTTGGGGGAGGCGCCCTTATTTGCCGAAAGCCCAGTCGCTGGTCGCGGCTGCGGTTGCGAGAGGGGCTTCGAACCTGAACGGTCCGAGGAGGCCGCCGGTGGAACCTGCGTCTCCTTGGGCGCTGATGCTTTCTTCGTCTTCGACCAAGAAGAGCCATGGGTTGTGTGCTTATGTGTGGTATCGTGTGCGTCAGTGTCGCCGGGGTGTTCATCCCCATAAGCAGGGCGTGAGCCGAGCCCGTCGGGGCCGGGGACAGACGACGAAGAGCGCGAGCGCTCTTTGGAGGGGTCTACATCTACGACTTCCGTAGCGGAGGTCGTGTTATCACGTTCCTCGTCACTGTCGGTGGTAGCAGCGGCGGGTGAAGAATCGGCCTTCGACATAGCATAGGCCGCCCACCTCTTGACCCTACAGCCTTTTAGAGTCTTTGGCTTAAGAAGCCGACAAGCCGTGCAACCCTCCTCTTTGTGATCGAGGGGCAAGCACCGGTTACACCGTGAATGCTTGTCCTTCCAAGTAAACTTGCCCTTGCAACGCGGGCAAAACCTAAAGGGTGTCCTCTCCATAGCCGAGGCAATAAATCGTGATAACGACCCCAAGGGAAAGGAAGGGGAAAAGGAAAGGCATTCTCAGAAAAGAACCAGAGATGTCCCACGTCCCCACTCTCCCTACTGTATTTGGCCTGCGAGGCCAGGCCACATGTCCGGCAACGCCGAAGGATCTCCTCCGCTCGTCCCCTCCGTCGAAGATCTTGTTCGGCGGAGACAGCTTGACAACTGCGTCGAGGGAGGGATCAATATGTTATATTTTAAATAGAAAACGACCAAAGGTCGAGGAGATGAAATCTGCAATGTCTCTCGAGGAGCTCCGCGTAAAGGCGACCAGTAGCTGGGCGGAAAAAAACAATCTGAGGGACCTCGACGCGTGAGGGATTGTGGGTACAACGCACGTCACTATAGGGATAGTATTTCAGACACGCCTTGTCGACGTCCCTTTTCGACTACGAAAAACAAAATGCAATACTCCGTAGTGACCACTGGATGTCGGACCTATGCACAGCATGTGATTCTAAGCAGATTAACAAACATCAGAAAAATGTTTATTTACAGATGGCGAAGGGGAACTTGGATGTACGGCGTCTTTCTGCTGGTGTTATTCGTTTCTCCTTCACAGCTGTGAACAAGATCTTTGCAGAAGTGCCTTGCCCTAAACCGATCCCAGCGTTTGATTCACCGGACAGTTTCTGAAGCAAGTAAGCGGCTCTATATCCCCCCTAAAGGCAGCTTAAGCAAGTAAAATGTACTATATTCCCTAAGGGTTGCTAAAGTGAGTTGTGGGCGATATATCCCCTAAATTTGGCAGATTAGGTGGGGTGTTCTAACCTAAGGACCAGAAAAGCCATACCAGAAGTCGGAGTGGGGCACAAAAAATGGTGGCAGTGAGCCGAGCAGCAGCTTTACCAAGAGCTTTGAATTCTTAGAATCGATGAGGAATCCCCCAAGTAAGGGTTTTACTACACCTCCCTGTAAATCCCAAGTGTTTGTTGGCTGAATGGGGATTGAACAGTACAATAATGCACAGGGTTAAAATGTGGATGGCTTGGTTTCTTAAACGACTTTGTTAACATCCATTCATGAAGAGCGAAACTGATGGCCTCCTTGCCATCCCTTATCAGGTTAAATAGGCTGTCTCTTTCCTCACCTTCAGGGATGTAATCAGCCGCCATCGCTATGAAGTCCAACAGGATGAATGGGAATTGTGCAAGAGCACATGTAGAGTTAGCAGACTAAAGCCATGCTGCTAGCAGAAAATACTTTCTTTGCCCATGAGTCAACAGGTTTGTCATCCCTATCAGGGGGTATGGTTGGATACACAGCTTGCTTAGTGGTGGATGTAGTTGCTTGCACTACTAGAGTTTCCGGAGTCAGATGTATTGACAAGTAGCTAGGGTCCCTAGTAGATTGTCTGTATTTTTCTGAGATATTTTGTTTACTGCAGGGCTGGACACTGGAGCCTCCCAGTTTGCCGCAACCCTTTTTTTGGAGTGCCACATGGAATAGTAGTACAGGGTCATATTGAAGACCTTTGTTTAATATATCTGTAAGATCGTCCTGCTCAAATGAAGGAGCTGGCCTACTCCATCCTAGAAACTCTGGACATCAGGCTCCTGTATGATGCATCTGCATGATCAGCTGGGTCCGGTTTCCCAAAACCTAGGTCTGGGGAGGTGTCTACTACCCCACTAGCTGCCTGTAGGGTGTCATATAGCTCCCTAACTCTGGTTTCTTCTGAAATGAAGCATTCAGGGGTATTAGTATCTTTATGAATGCCACGGGTATCCAACTGAAGACCATTTGGAGGGGTTTCATCTGAGGTTTCATAGCCCTCCTTTTTAGGTAGAGGTTTACAAACCTTTTCCTGACTTTTTTGAGGCGAAGGCATCGATGAATGCACAGTCGGCGTCAATGTTTATTTTCATCGGCATCAAAGCTGTTGTTGGTGTCAATTTCTGTGGCGTTGATGGTATAAACACTTTGTTCTTGGACTTGTGCTTCAAGGGAGTTGACCCTCGACTGGACAGTTTCTTCGACGATGTCTCATTGAGTACTCGAAGACTCTCAAGAAGTCTTGGCTTCATGCTGGTCGTAGACCGTAGCATGGCCACTTTTCTTATGTTTCAAGGAGGACAGGGCCTGTTCCTCAAAGGTTTTACACATTTTCTTCCCAAAGAGTTCCCACTCAACTTTGGAGGAGGATTTAGTTGGGCAGACTACGCCCCTTTCCTCTGAGATAGATAAAGAAGAAAGAGAGGGTGATCTATGCCTTCTCTTGGATTTTTGGACCATTTGAAAATATCTTATGCATTTGTATATATAGCTCGTAACATGAGTGCATGAATTATAATATACAAACACTCAAAATTTAAAAAAATGCTTAATACAAAAACAGGTCAACAACGGACCGGCTTCCCCAGTGTGAACAGATTTCCAGAAAGTAATACTCTTAGAATGAGGAAACTGATAATCATGCAGAATTATATTTACTATAGAATTAGGATCAAATGTGAATAAGGAATAGACCTTACCAAAAGACATTGTAACGTTCTGTCATGTTCAATCAGCAAGGTACTTTTCAATTAAATCTGACAATCAGTCTCGTTTTGAGATGTCTGAGGGTTATGTTATGCCCGCTCTTCTCAATGTAACTCCCATGTAAACACGTGGTCACCTAAAAAGTCTTTTGAGCCTGTATGTGACCTCTGCAGTGAAAAAGACAACTCTGCACAGGCATAATATATTGTCATAGATAAAGTTGTGGGATCGATCTCTGTAGGTGCACTAGTCACCACACTAGAAATGAACGTCCAATTTCAAAATTATTGTAAATAACACTCGGCTGCGAGAAGAACCAGCTCCCTGAAGCTTCCCACAAGGCTTGTGAGTAGAAATACACAAACAAAATGGTTCGGGAGAGTATCTCGCGCTCTAAGCAAAAGTACTATTCAAATTAGTACATAGTCCATCCAAATTATGGCAGAGTTCTCTGAGATTCAACTTCGTGGTGAATTATGTTTATTCTTCAAAGGTAGAAAAACAGCCGACATGTGTTTCTACCCCTGGTCGTTATAAAGGCTGTACAAGTACAAAGCTAACATGTTATTGCAATGGTATGTTCCCAAAAATAGGTGCTATTGCAATAAAACTTTCTTTCACATTTCCCTCAGATGTATCAATAGTGTCAATTTGGGAATGTTACACCAAACTTCCTTCTAGAGGGGTTGTGATATTGGCTCCCTCAGCATCTCTTCCCATCTCCTCATATACTTCCATTGTACCTCTTCCCCTTGCTGGTTCAGATGCGTATATAAATAAGTTATTAGTTTGCGAGAACCTGAGTCTGTCGTCATGTATGTTTGAAACCCTGTAAGTTGACTCGTTGCCACTGCTTTATTTGCTGGGGTTGAGAGTCAATATGCTAATTGTGTGTGTTGATACTTCTCTGTTCTCTTCACCCCCAGCTCCTGAACACATTCATCAAATGTTCTTATTGACTGGCCCTTATACATGTCGCAGATTTTAGTGCACCTACTTGTTTCCAGGTGATATATGCATAAGGGTCCATCCCCGGCAAGAAGTCAGGATTTCCAAACAGCGGAGTGAAGAGGGATGGGTGTGTAGTTATGTTTCCCCTCTGAACCGGTGTGTCCCATACGTCCAGACCTGCACTCATGATTTCACTAATTTTGGTGTTCGGGTGTCTGTGTCTCTTACCACACCACAGAAGATTGGATAGAGGGGAGCCTGCCACTGCTTCATCCTGCCTTGTCCGCAGGTGTTGCGGTGAGCTTGCCACCCATTGCCTAATCACTCGTAGCTGTGCTGCCTCATGATACCTTTTGAAATGGGGGAATGCTAGCCCTCCCTCTTGCGCATGAGCTGTCATAGTTGTCATTGTCGCCCTTGGCTTCTTGTGTTGCCAAACATACGCAGACGTCATCTTATTCAGAGTCCTGAAAAACTATTTCAGGAGTTTTATCGGAAGGCCTTGGAAGTAATAGAGGATCTTTGGAAGGATGGTCATTTTAACTGCCGATATCCTTCCCTACCATGACGTGCTGAGAGGGTTCCACTTCTCCAGGAGATGCAGCAGATGGGTGAGCAAACTTGGGAAGTTGGCCGTGTACAGCCGCGCTACTGATGGGGTCAGCTTGATGCCCAGATAGGATATACTGTCTTGCACTTTTTTCATCTCATTTGCACGGGATAGGTCTTCAATCGCCACTGGATTGGCTGTCAGGTTGAGTATCTCAGATTTGGTTTTATTTTGAGGCCGTAGATGGTCCCAAATACCTCAAATTCATGTAGCAGTGCTAGGAGGCATAGATTAGGTTCCGACAGGGCCAGCAGCATATCATCCGCCAAGGTCATTATTTTATGCTCCTTCCCCCCACATTCGGATTCCCTTGATTTGATTCTGAGTCTGTATTTTAGCTAGTAGAGGTTCCAGGAACAGGGCATAGGGAAGGGGAGACAGTGGCCAGTCTTGTTTTGTGCCTCTTGTCTGGGCCACACTGGGCGACAGAAGACCATTTATTGAAATTCTCATAGTAGGGTTATTGTAGTTAGCTTTAACCATTTGCATAAACATTCTCCCAAATCCCATGCACTCCATTGTACGGAAGAGTTGCGACCATTCGTCTCTGTCGAATGCTTTTTCCTCCTCACTCTCTTGTCGTGGGGAGTCCTAAACCCCACTGTAGATTGCATTTGTTCTCTATTCCCTTCTTCCGGGCCTGCTCCTGGCCGTTCGGGCGAGTCCGTCGCCCTGCTTCGTTTATCTCCTCTTTTATCGCGTGGGTTACAGTACTAGATACATGGCCGTTTGGGCGACCCATTCTAATGTTTCACCTGATTTCTGGAAAACATCTTCCATTTGCTGGGTTTTCCTTTCTAGCGTGTCAGTCCTTTCCTCCAGTTTGGCAACATCCTGTTTAACTTCCTGAATCGAGAGCTTCATTTCCTCCCTGAGCATTTTGAACTGCTCCTGCACGGAGTTGATTAGTTGATTAGCTGGGATTGTAGCTTCTTGAAGCAGCTATGCATTTCCGCTCTACTCATTGTGTGCTCGTCCATTGTGTCCTGGGAAGTGCCGCGAGGCGCCGGCAGGGCTTCTTCTACTCTGGGGCCCGAGGTGTATTGCGTGCTCCAGAGTTGTCTGAGGTTTCTGTTTTGCTTTCTTTGGGGGTGGGGGAATTTGCGGGAGTCTTCGCCCTCGATTTGGACATCAAAGCGTGGCGAGGCCCCCTGAATTCCTGACTTCCTGGTGACTCTTAGTGGTTTGTATGTGGATCTGCTATTGTTATGTCACAGAGGATCCTTTCAGCTAAATCGTTTGCTGTGTTACAGTACTCTTTGAGGGTTTATATGCATTGTCTTTGCCTGTGGGGCCTGCTGCTGTGGAGCGCTTTCTGGGGCCAATAATGCTTTTTGTTGGGGGGGGAAGAGGCCCTCGCATACCAGGGCGTTGCTGCTGCCAGTTGCGAGTTCCTAAGGAGGTGCTTTGCCCCTTCTTCGTGGACTTGTGCGGGGCGAGCAGTGCTGCTCGCTCTCAACTCTGGCTTCTGGTCTAGGCTGCTTTGTTGTGGACTTCGGCCACCTCGGGGCTCCCCCCCCTTGTGGACTCGTCCCCAGAGCAGTCGTTCCTTTCCGCTGGGCTTTCTTAACTCTATTCCTCTCGGGATTCTTTTCTAGGTAACCTTCTGCTGTGGGGGACGGGCGGCCGTGGGGACCGGCCCCGCCTGCCTGTTGAGTGCGACTGGCCCGAAGCATCTGTGCTGCGGCCGGGGCGCCGCCTCCGTCCCCCACGGTTCCACGGCTGATTGTGCTGGGTTCTCTGCCCCATCTAGCAGGGTAGGCACAGGCACACCCCGCTCACCCCACCGTGCACCCCCAATGGATGGTGAGGAGGGCCACCTGAGCCGGAGCTCCACCCGGTTGTTGTTGAGGGTCCCAGCCACGGAGCCCCTGCTGGTTCATCTGTGCACTCCCTCGGCGGCCACCAATCACCTACGCTGTTCCTCTTGGTGGCGTCGGGTCTCACGCAGCTTGCTCGGCAGGCGTATAAGGCCTTGTGTAGCTGTGCTGCCTCCTCCCTAGCTCACGGTAGCTCTCTCTTCCGGATTGATACTCTGTGTCACCGCTCGGCTGGGAGAGACACTAATTTACGTCCTCCTACGCCGTCCGCCATCTTGGAATCCAACTCAATTTATTTTAATGAAATAATATTTTTAAAATAATCTTGATGAACACAATTAACTATGACTAAAGAAAACATACACCTGGGCATCACAATCTTAAACAAACAAGTAAGTCATACATAAAAGAAGTTATACATATGTTGCTGAACCAAAGCCAGCACAAACTAAAAACCTTCCCTGTGCACACCCAACTGAAATTGTATCAACATTGTGCAAAAAGAGACAAAGTGACAGTTCAAAAAAACACAAACTCAAGGGTAGCAGACAAAAATGTTGATGCGTTAAACAGGGGTATCTCTAGTATAGCTCTGTAGTCATACTATCATATCAACTCCTACATCCATTGAGAACAGGTATGCAGAACAATATAAGTGCCAGACAAAATATTAAATACAAATAAGCTCGAGTTTCGGCTGCAAAAATGACTGTACACTTGAAAAGTGGCACAGCCTTTTTCTGGGCAAATTAGATTTGCAAACAGGGAAGCCAATGCGACCCAACAACAAAAATACACAACATACCATGTTGTTGCTCTTGATATAACTGATGCGATATAGCACTCATCTCAACTGAAAAACACAGCCCTCCCCAGTGTGTCTTGGGTCCCCATCGTCAAACGTAGTCTGTAAGAACAACAGCCCTTAAATTGCAGCCTGATGGCAAAATGGAAATATGGTAATTTAAATGAATGTCAACGATAACATGGTCTCCAAACTTAAACCAAATTAAAAACTAAACTGAACTCAAGCGCGGAGCAACCGAATGCATAGCGCAGAGATCGGCAAGATGTAAAGTTAAATCCCAGCCGGGGCTGCAAACTAAATAAAGATATATTGGTTTATTTATTTTTTATCTATTAGTGTGGTTCCCAAGCGCATTGCATCAGAGCCTCACCGCGTTAGGCTGACCGCACCACACATCCCCTTAAGGAACGCCTCAGTCAGGGAATTTAGGAAATGTGAACATGGCTATGTATAGCCAGTAAGGTGGTGAATGCCCAGTTCACCCTCCAGAATGATCAGCGTCGGCACATACCGGGAAACCGGAAATTAGTAAGCCGAGGGTGCCAACCATCATGTGACCAAACACTAGTCGGCTACTGCATGAACTGTGAATAAGGCAGTTATTTTAGACCGTTTAACAGATAAGTGGGCTTGATGCACAAAAAGATTGACATCAAAGGAAATGTCAAGAATTAATCTATACAATGGATGTCCCCCAGACTCAAATTGAGGCACTACTAATTGTGAACATGGCGGACAGACTGAATATTCTGTGGCAGCCGCCACATTGCCCTGTGGAAGGGGATGCAGCCTAATGCAAAGGTGACTGGTCAGAATTAGAAAGGTGGACATGTGTAAACAGGAAAACCTGAATATTCAGCAGGTGATCAACATATGTGGAGCAAAGTAATTCTCTACTTGGGTCTGTAGCAGAGATGCCAAATGTATTTCATCAATCAATCGTGATGGGTACATTTTTAAATGTAAAATCCATTTCTGTTCAAGTCTAAATAATCGACTATTGGTACTGTATTCTCTCACATCCGGTTTAACTGAGTCCACCACCATCCACCGGATATCTGAATCTGTATGGTGATTGTCCACCAAGTGTTGCACTAAAGGTGCTGTCAAAAATTTCATTCCAGATTCTAGACCTATGTTCCTCAATCCTGATGGATACCTTGTGGATAGGCATTCAAATGTAGGCTTGTTCACAAAGACATAGAATCATGTAAACCACATTAGTGGTGTTAGAGTTGGTGTGAGTTTTTAACTTTCAATGAATGTTATGAACATCTTCCATGCTGGAGATGCAAAATTGGCATACATTGCAATTGCCACATTGAAAATGGCCAACTACTGGGTCAAATGGTATATTCCAAAGAGTATTGATGGTATTAACTTGTGGTAGGCGTGATGGTAATCTGGAATGTACAACACAATCTTTAATGTTCTTTCCCCATTCGAGTGCAGACAACGGTTGCTGCAACATGCATCCTGTACTGATCACCATGTTCCAATACTGTTTCGACTTGTGAGGTTTTATTGGAAAAGGTCATCACAAAGAAAAGTCTCTCCGTGGTATCTGTGTTGATATTGGTGGGTCGTTGATAGAAGGCAAGTTTGGCTGAAATTCTGAGCATTTTGCTTGGGTAGCCCCGCTCGATAAGGCGAGAAATAAACCTGTTTACTTCAACATCGTTATGCACAGTTCCACCACAGGCGGAGGAATTGGCCAAAGGTCAAATGATCCCAGAGTGCTTGGGGATGTGGACTACTGTACAGAAGTAAGGTATTGCGATCCGTTGATTTCCTGTAAAGGCATGTGTATATTTTTCCTTGGTGGTGTTTGATCATAATGTCCCGAAATTGAATTTCCAGAGCACTGCAAATGTAAGTACATTTGAGGTTGGCATTACAATTATGGAGCCAAAACAAATTCTTCAAGAGTTTGCACAGAACACTTGCAAATGAAAAAAATATCATCAATGTATCTCCTCCAAACCAGGATGGAGGAGATGTATGGTTTATTGGAGTAGATCTACTTCGCTTCAAAATCGGTCTTGAACAGATTACCTAGGCTGGGGGCAAAGGCTGCCCCCATCCCAGTTCCCTTTCTTTGTATATAGATGTTCTTCTCGAAAGCAAAGTGATTTTGACATAACACGATCCCGAGTAGTCTGATAATAAAGCTGGTAGGAACCCCATGTGGAAAAGGACGGGCGTTCAATCTAGTTTCTAAGACCATGAAGCATCTTTCTTCGGTATATTAGTATAAAGTGCTGTTATGTTGCGGGTTACAAGCAACTCTTGATCTAGACAAAATTCAACGCCTTCCAGTAGTTTAATGGTAATGGTAGTGTTCTTAAGGTAGTAGCGGGATTCTGCAACAAGCGGTTGTAAGAACAAGTCCACATACATCCGGCTGGGCTCTATTACTGATTCAAAGGCCTCCAAGCCTTTTTACACAAGAAAATCTTGTAAATGCGACAGCTTTATTATTTTCCTGTGTACATTTATGCACCAGTTTGGAGCAGAGGGCAGTGCCAAGGTCAGGTTACTTGACAGAAACCAAAACATTTCTTTTGATTTTTATCTACATGGATGTAATTGCAAGCCATGGAGAAAAGTCTCTGATACAGAATGTATTTCTCTGAAGCCTTTAAAAAAAAGAAACTGTACACTGTGATAAAAGGAATGGTTTCTTTACATGCAGCTTCTGCTGTGTTGTGTGCAGATGCTCATGGAGCAAACAGAAGCACTATGTTGCAATTGAGAATCCATCTTTTGTAACAAATTATGTTTTTTTCCCCAGTGAAAGCAAACCAGTATTGCACAATTGTATTTTTCAGAGTTCCTGCGCTGTGGGCATAATCATGCGGGGGCAGATCATTTTTACACTTCTAATTTAATTTACACTCTAATTATAAAAACAGTGTGCAAAATGATGAGTATGCACGGTCTAGTTCGCATCCATTCAACCTTGCAGTCAATGGGGTACATTACTACAAATGGTCAGTGGCAGTAGAGTCTTTGCTCAAGGGTAAGTGATTGTCATTACACCAATCACACGTGTTATAGCCTCTCAAATCTTCAAGACTACAAGGAACAAGTTACTTACCTGTAACTGTTGTTCTCCAGCATGGGTCTGGCATGGATTCACATGCTCATGAATATTCCCCGTCGTCAGGCTGGGAATCGTCGGTAAAGAAAAAACCAGTATCAGTTTCGTTTCTGATCTGTCTTTCGTAGTAGTAACCAATCACTGATCTCTGCATCATACTGACCACAGCCAATGACTGCCCTCTACCTAAGCCCCGCCTCTGGCAGCCATCTTCAGATTTGGTAGCGTGTGAAGTGGCAGTATGACCAAGTGAAGAGCCGCAGAGGGGTAGGCGGGAGGGTTCGCATGTGAATCCATGCCACACCCATGCTGGAGAACAACAGTTACAGGTAAGTAACTTGTTCCTTCTCCAGCATGGGGTCTGGCATGGATTCACATGCTCATGAATAAATAATACATAGCAGTACACACATGCACAACCACGGGAGGTGGCAAAGGCTCAACATTAAGCATTACATCAAACTCAACATTAAGCAAATCTTACCTCCTCACCAGGCTCACCTTAGGCGAACAGGTTGCGCAGCACTGCTTGGCCGACCCTGGACTCCTCCCTGGAATCCCTATCGACGCAGTAGAATTTCGTGAAGGTGTGCGTCGACCTCCACGTAGCAGCCCTGCAGATGTCCAGCAAGGGCACACCAGATAGGAACGCCGTGGTAGCTGCGATCGCTCTGGTGGAATGGGCTCTCGGACGGCCAGGCAGGGGTCGGTTTGCCAACCGATGACAGTACATGATACAGCCGGAGAGCCATCTGGAAATGGAAGCCTTCGAGAGAGCCTTCCCCTGATTGACAGGTCCAAAGTTCACACAGAGTTGTGACGTCTTCCGAAAACCCTTCGTGCGGTCCACGTAGAACTTCAGCGCTCTAGCCACATCCAGCGAGTGCAGAGTCCTCTCAGCCGGCGATGAAGGCGACGGGAAGAAAACAGGCAACACCAAGGGTTTGTTGAGGTGGAAGTCCGACGGCACCTTGGGCATGAAGGAGGGGTGCGTCCTGAGCACTACCCTCGTGTCGTGAAAAGTCAAGTACGGGGCCTTGCAGGAAAGGGCCTGGATCTCTCCCACCCGTCGTGCGGAGGTGATGGCCACAAGAAACGCTGTTTTCCACGACAAGAACTTCAACGGGGCCGAGTGCAGAGGCTCGAACGGAGGTCCCATGAGCTTGGCCAGCACCAGGTTGAGCTCCCACGCCGGGGCCGGAGCCTTCACCGGCGGGAACGATCTGAACAGTCCCTTCATGAACTCTTTCACCAGACGATGAGATCACAAGGACGTCCGCCCCGTGGTTCTGGTGTATCGGGAGATCGCAGCAAGATGAATCTTGATGGACGCGTGCGCCAGTCCAGCTTTGGCCAGCGTCAGTAGGTACGGCAGTACTTGGGGAGCCGTAATCCGCAGAGGGTTAATCTTCTGTGCGTGGCACCAGACAGAGAACCTCTTCCATTTGTGTCCGTAGCATTTAAGAGTTGAGGACGCCCTGGCCTTTGCAAGAACCTCTCTGCAGTCGGCCGGTATGTTGTATCCTCCAAACTCTAACGCTGCAGGAGCCAGACCTGCAAGTTCAGCGACTTCGGGTCGTGATGGAGGATGGCGCCTCCTTCCCTGGAGAGCAGATCCGCGTCCACTGGCAGCTTGATTTACGGGGACGCTGACAAATCCAGAAGGTCCGGGAACCATATCTGCCTCGGCCACGCAGGTGCGACGAGGATCATCCTGCACAGGGACCTCTTGAGCTGGTTGATGAGCCGGATCAGCAATGGCAATGGAGGGAACGCGTATAGGAACAGGCCCTCCCAGGGGAACGAGAAAGCATCGCCCATGCTCCTCGGCTGGGGAAACCTGCTGGCGAACCTCCGGCACTTGGAGTTTGTCGCCGTCGCGAACAGATCGATCTGGGGTGTGCCCCACCGTCGGAAGAGGCGGTCCACTAGATCCTGTCGTAGTTCCCACTCGTGGCACGAGCGCAGCTCCCTGCTGAGTGAGTCGGCAATGGTGTTTTTTATCCTTGCCAGATGAAACGGCACCAGAAACATCCCTTGGGCGACGGCCCAATGCCACAGATCCTGGGCCTCCCTGGACAGGGCTGGGGACCTGGTTCCGCCCTGTTTCCTGATGTAGAACATGGTGGTGGTGTTGTCGGTGAAGATCATCACCACCTTGCCCTTGAGGGACGGAAGGAAGGACCTGAGGGCCCAAAACACTGCACGGAGCACCAGGACGTTGATATGGAGGGACTTCTCCGTCGAGAGCCAAAGGCCTCTCGCGTGCAGATTTCCGGTGTGCGCTCCCCACCCTTCCAGGGAGGCATCCGTGGTCACTGTCTCCTGGTGGCCGGGGGTCTGGAAGTCCATGCCCGCCCTCAGATGCGCGCGGGCGCCCCACCACCGGATCGCTCGTCGGAAACTCTCGTCGAGTGTGATCCTCTCCTCGAAGCTGCCCGTCGTGTGGATCCAGCGCGCGTCCAGGAACTCCTGCAACGGGCGCATCCGGAGCCTGCACAGGGGGATGAGGTAAATGCAAGAAGACATCATTCCGAGGAGGGACTTGATGGACCTCACTTTGGCCGCGTCCGCAACCAGCATCCGCTGCACCTTGCCCAGAATGGCTCTCGTCCTTTCCTCCGATGGGGAGGCCAGAAGCGACACTGTGTCGAGCTTCGCTCCCAGAAACAGTGCGTCTTGCGCGGGCACCAGGTGGGACTTGGCGTAGTTTACGGAGAATCCCAGGTCCGTGAGAAGTTGGACGGTCCTTGCCGTGTGCTCCACGGCAAGCTCCCTCGTCTTGGCTCGGATGAGCCAGTCGTCCAGGTAGGGGTAGACGTGGATCCCCTCTCAGCGCAGCTGCGCCGCCACCGGTGCGAGGCACTTGGTGAACACCCTGGGTGCCGACCTTAGTCCGAAGGGAAGGGCACTGAACTGATAGTGACGCCCTTGGACCACGAACCTGAGAAACTTTCGGTATCCCTTTAGGATGGGAATATGGTAGTAGGCATCCTCCAAATCCAACGACGACAGGAAATCGCCCTCCTCCAGCTGACCCAGGACGTGTTGGAGGGTGACCATCCGGAACTTCTGTGCCTTGATGAATTTGTTTAGTCGTCGTAGGTCGTATCTTGAGTGAACTCCGGAGCCCCGAAGCCTCCTTGGGACGAGTTCGATGGCGCCCTTCCTGAGCATCGCCTTTACCTCTAAGAGAAGTTGAGGGACGTGAAGTTCTTTCCTGGCCACAGGGGGGACGCGCGGGCACCTTCTTTGAAACTCGAGCGCGTGGCCCTGGGCTAGGGCGTCCAGCACCCAACGGTCGGTGGAGATGGACTCCCACACGCTGACGAAGCTCGCCAGCCGGCCTCCCACCGGGGTGCTTCGGTGGGGGCCCGACCCCACGGCCGGTTCAGTCCTGCTTCGACGAGGCTTTGCCGCCTTCACCTCCTTGGCGACGACGGCGGGGTCCGCCTGACTTGCCTCGTCCCCTGTAAGCTTCCTGCGACGACGAACGGGCCGCTTGACGGTAGGTGGAAAATCCGCCGCCGGAACGTTTGGAGGCGCCCTTGCCTCCGCCGCTCCGAAAGGGCGGCCGCCGTTGCTGGAGAACCCCGAGAGCCCGGGCCGTCTCCGTGTCTGCTTTGATGGCTTGAAGGGAATCGTCCACTGTTTTCCCAAACAGGTTGTTTCCATCGAACGACATGTCCAAGACTCTGGTCTGCACGTCTTGACGGAAGTCAGTAGCCTTGAGCCATCCACGCCGCCTAAGGCACACGCCGTTGCCCAACTGGCGAAATCCAGTGTCAGAGATGTCCGTCGCAATCGTAATGGCGTGGTCCGACGCCACCTCACCTTCCTGCAAGATCTCTAGGGCATCCGCCCTCTTTTCGTCCGGTAGGAAGTCCAGCAGGGGGGCCAGTTTGTACCACAGCTCCCTGTCGTAGCCGACGATTAAGGTTGGCCGCCTTAATCGTCGTCGCTGCAGACGAGATGACCCTGCGCCCCATCGTATCCAATTTCTTTCCCTCGCCGTCCGGCGGGGAAGTCGACGTGGAGGCCGCACCCCCCCCCCGCTTTCGGAGTCCGGGGTCGGCTGTGCCCGGAGGCAAAAGGGGGCCGCGTCCGGGACCCGGTACTTCTTCTCGTACCGATCCCTTCTAGCCGGCGTCGTGGCTTGGTTCTTGAGGAGGGCGAGGCCCTCATCCCAAATATCGTCCAGTAGAGGCACGGAGAGGACCGTCTTCCTCTTGGCCTTGCGCCGTTCGCCGTTGATAAAGGAAACCTTCCTCCTTCTTCTCCTCCGAGCAGAGCTGGAAGAGCTCGGATGCCCTGGCGATCATGGAGTGAAACGATCCAATCTCGTCGGGCGGGGAAGCCCGGGTGGGAGGTGACGACGGCAGATCCTTGTCGTAAACCTCGTCGTCCGTACCCGTCGCGGCCGTGTCAGTCCCCGTATCATCCCCACGAGTCGTGGACGGGGAGGAGGGCTGAACAGGGCGCGATGGCTGAAAAGGAGGTGGAGGGTGAATCCTTCTGCTCTTAGGGGGAGGGCTCCCAGAAGGGCCTGCCTCTGGGTCCCCCGTCGGGAGCGGTTCCTCCGCTGGTGGTAACGGCAGTCTCTTCCTTATCTCCGAGCATAAGGACTGTATAGCCAACAAAATGGCCGCCGAGTTGTCTTGCGGCGCTGGTTGAGGGGAGTCCGACGGGCGGTCAGGGGCCCCGTCGGGACCCTCGACGATATCGTCGTCTCCTACGTCGGGATCCCTCCCGACGGGCTGGTCTTCTTCCACGCCAACGCCGTGGCTTAAGACCTCGATCAGCTCTTCCTCAGAGGTTGAGGCCGAATCCACGACGACCTCCTGCCCCCCCCTTTTTCTTCTCCGTCGGAGGTTTTACGGGGGTCCTGTCGATGGGCATAAAAGAGGACTCCCTCCGCGGTGGCAGGGAGACTCTGAGCCCCGAGGTCGCCACCACTGGTGTAGCCTCCACAGGCTGAGCCAAGGCCGCCGCGACTGTCTCGACAGAGGCCTTGGCCGGATGGATTAAGGCTTTCACCACCTTAGGTGCGCTCACCGCCTTCTCCTTGGGGGGGGGGCACTGCCTCGCTCTCCCTCCGATGGGGCCTTCGAGCTCAACCGGGGCCTCTCCAGGAGCTTTGCCGGGTGCTCGGCCTTCCTCTTACCCGAACCAGAGCGTTGGCTCGTGGTTGATGGTGCCGGGGAGGATGCGCCCTGCCTGGCGCCCACAGAGCCCGACCGTTCGGCGCTCCCGGTGCCAGCGTACTCGCGGTGCTTGGCCTTGTGTTGGACCCCCGTCGCCGCGGCGTCCTCAAAGGTCTTAGAAGACCGCTCGGATTTCTTCCTCTTCTTCTCGCCTGACGGGCTCTTCCCTTCCAGCCAGTTGGCGAGACGTTGATGGCGGTCCTTCATGGTCCGCTCTGACATATTGCCGCAAAACGCACAGTCCTTCTCCACGTGCGTCTTGTCCTCATGTAGGCAGTAAAGACAAAAGGAGTGTTCGTCCTCCTTAAAGACATTCTGAAGCTGGCATCCAGGGCAGACCCTGAACAGCTTTCCGGGCGTCAAGCTTCCCTTCTCCTGGGCCATGTCCGAGACGGGCCTGAGAAACTTCTGGAGTCCTCCAAAAGCATAGCTCGACGAAATCTTCACCCTTGAGGGGCACAGACGAATCCGACACGGGTCCCCGTTGATCGGATGAAGAATCGGTGGAGCTTGAGGCTCTTTTTGACCGAAAAAATCGAAGTTTTTGAGAAAAAACGTGAAAAAATAGCACTAACGCTCGAGAGCAATAGCACGAGGATCCCAACACTTGAACGTGCGGTAAAAATCTGAAGATGGCTGCCAGAGGCGGGGCTTAGGTAGAGGGCAGTCATTGGCTGTGGTCAGTATGACGCAGAGATCAGTGATTGGTTACTACTACGAAAGACAGATCAGAAACAAAACTGATAATGGTTTTTTCTTTACCGAGGATTCCCAGCCTGACGACGGGGAATATTCATGAGCATGTGAATCCATGCCAGACCCCATGCTGGAGAATTAAAACATCCAAAACCTGAATCTCCAGGAAGTGCAAGCGCTGTTCAAATACAAACAAATGAAAGTTACATTTGTAATTGAAATAGAAACTCAGCAAAACCTGCCCCTGTGATGATCCAGATAGGTATTTAACTTCATATAGCGCTTCATGGATGGTCCGTCCAAAATCTAGGCACTGTGATTATTATACCTTAGTCGATACTTAGTTTACTGACTTCTGGAGGATGTTAACCAATAAGATAGCTTAGCGGGTTGAGAGCTCGTTGCTATGATCTGTGTGTGATCTCTAGGTTTCAGGTTCGAATCCTGGCAAGGCCAACTCATCCGTTCACCCTTTCGAGGTAGATAAAGGAGTACTAACTTCAGTTTGGTGATAATTATGATTATGCCAAAAGCGTTTTATAAATAACCATTTGACCATGAAATTAGGTATAGAATTTAGCATGAAGTCCTTGTCTCTCTGCACTGTTGTATCACAACACTGGCATACCATTAGGTAGTAATAGCTGCAGGAAATGAGGACTTTCATTAAACATCAAAAGACAATTATGCTATCGAACCTCAAAACACACAATACAATTCATGTTTGCTTTACTATGTAATTGACTAGGTTTTTGTGTTTTCATCATTTAAATATATACAGGACAGATCAAATGGCCAGACCTTAGAAAAGAACAAGTCACTCTCTTACCTGGTAACGTTCTTTCGATGGGATGGTCCGACGACGTATTCCATATCTATGACAGTAATCACCACAGCTGTGCTGCTTTGGAAAATCTTTCGCCGTCTGCGTCCTGCGTCGATGACGTCGATACGCTGCCCTCGAGGACCTCCTCTGACGGCCGACGTCACTCGATGTTATAAGTAGGACGCACGACGCCCGTAGACTCAGTTGTAGTTTTTTCCCAGAACGTGTGGCACCAGTCTTCTGCCAGTCTGACCACACAAAGCCTTGCGGAAACGTAAGCTGCAATCGCTTTAGAAATTCTGTAGTGGGGAAGGCAGGGAGGGAGCGATAAGGAATACGTCGTCGGACCATCCCATCGAAAGAACGTTACCAGGTAAGAGAGTAACTTGTTCTTCGAGGGGATTGGGTCCTCCGATGTATTCCATTTCTATGACAGAGTCCCAAAGCAGTACCAATGCAAGGAGGTGGGAAAAGAATTTAGAATACAGAAATTTAGTATGCCCAATCAAATTGCGGAGCAAAGGACCGCCTTGCCAAAGGCCAGATCCTGCCCACGGATGGAATCGAGGGAGTAGTGACGTACAAAAGTATGGACCGAAGCCCAGGTGGCTGCATCACAGATGTTACGAATAGGAACACCCCTCTGTAGGGCAGTAGAGGCAGCCATACCACTGGTTGAATGGGCCTGCAAGACGACCGATGAGTCCTTACCCATCAAGCGGTAACATTCAGAAATTGCCAGAATAATCCAGCGAGACAAAGTCTGCTTAGTCTTAGCTTGTCCCAAACGCTTTCCAGCGTAACCAATGAAGAGTTGATCGTCCACTCTGACCCAGGACATGCGTGAAATATAAAAACTTAAAGCTCTCCTAGGATCGAGCCTATGGAGCCTCTCCTCTTCCTTACCAGGATGAGGAGGAGGATAAAATGCCGGAAGAATAACCTTCTGGCCTAAATGAAATTCCGACACCACCTTCGGAAGAAAGGGAGGACGAACTCTAAGGACAACCCTGTCTTTATGAAATACAATGAAGGGTGGCTTAACTGAAAGTGCCTGTAACTCACTCACTCACTCACTCTGCGAGCGGAAGTGACCGCAACCAAAAATACAGTTTTAAGAGTTAACAGTCTCAAAGGGCACGAATGCAAGGGCTCAAACGGAGCACCCATCAGAAACTTGAGGACAAGGTTCAAATCCCAACCGGGCACCTGGAAAGGTGACGGAGGGAAGACGTTAGTGAGCCCTTTTAGAAACTGAGAAATTAAAGGGATTTTAAAATAAGAACACTCTTCAGACGAGCCCTTAAATATGGACAGTGCCGCCAGGTAACCTTTAACGGTACCCACTTGCAAGCCCCTTCGGGCTAAAAGAAAGCAAAAAACACAGAACCACAGGAATGTCACATGAAAACGGATCCACATTCTTAACCCTGCACCAGTCGCAGAACTTTCTCCAACGGCAACGGTACAGGGACTTTGTTGCGGGCCTTCTGGCCGAAAGCAACACCTCCATCACGTCTTCAGGGAGGTCCCAATCCTTATACCTCAACCTTTCAGAAACCAAGCGTGAAGGTTGAGGGATCTGACCTCTGGATGGAGACCTGACCCCCCTCCGGTGAGAGCAGATCGTCCCGGTAGGGAAGACGACGTGGAGGGCAGATGGACAAGTCGAGAAGGTCCGGGTACCACGTCCTCCGGGCCCATGCCTGAGCAATGAGGATCATCTGGGAAACAAACCTTCGTAACCTCCGCAGCACTTGCGGGATGACGGGGACTGGAGGAAACGCATACAGCAGTGGGAATGACCACTCCACCACGAATGCGTCTCCTAAGGCTCCTTGGAGGAAATTCCCACGAGCAGAACCTTTCGCACTTCCAGTTGACACAGGAGGCGAAGAGATCCACTTGAGGGGTCCCCCAAAGGACGAAGACCTCCAGGAAAATCTCCTGAGCCAACTCACACTCGTGAGAGATCGCGCTCTGCCTGCTCAGAGCGTCCGGCCTCTCGTTTTCGTCTCCGGCCAGATGAACTACTGAGATCGAAACTCCCTGCTGGATTGCCCAGAACCAGAGCTGCATCACCTCCCTGCACAGAGGAAGTGACCCTGCCCCCCCCTTTTTGTTGAGGTAGTGCATGGCCACTGTGTTGTCCGTCAGGATCAGGACATTCTTTCCTCACACAGTCGGCAGAAAAGCCTTCAGGGCAAGCCTGACGGCCCTCAGCTCCAACAGATTGATATGGAGTCTGGACTTCGACGGAGACCAACGACCGCTAACGGTCACCTCTTTGGCATGAGCTCCCCATCCCGTGAGGGATGCGTCCGTCACGATCGTCACCTCCGGCCAGGGTAGCCAAAATGGAGCCCCCTTCATCAGATTGCCTTTGACGGCCCACCACAGAAAGTCCTGGGCGACCGAGGACGGCACCTGAACAGGGTCTGACATCCTGCCGGAGGACTGAGACCACTGGAGCTTGAGTGCCCATTGCAAAGATCTCATCCGCAACCTGGCCTCTGGCACCAGAAGAATGCAGGATGCCATGAGGCCGAGCAATCTCAAGAACTCGAACGCTGGGAGACTCTGCGCATGCTGAAACTTGTGCACCATCTGCTGAATGTGATGAGCCCTTACCTGGGGAGGAAAACACTGCCCCAGGGACGTGTCGAGCACTGCTCCGATGTACTGGAGCCTTTGAGTTGGCGTCAAGTGGGACTTCTTTAAGTTGAGGGAGAAGCCCAGCTTGTGGAGGGAGTGGCAGGTGACGGACAGATGATCCAGGACTTGCTCGGGACAGCGCACCCTGATCAACCAATCGTCCAGGTAGGGGTAGACGTGAATCCCCCCTTTCCTGAGATGTGCTGCCACCACTACCATGAGCTTGGTGAAGACCCTCGGTGCAGAGGTCAATCCGAAGGGCAGGATCCGAAACTGAAAGTGCGAGTCACCAACCGCGAACCTCAGGTACTTCTTGTGCTTTGGATGGATCGGCACATGAAAATAAGCGTCCTTGAGGTCGAGAGACACCAACCAGTCCTGAAGTTGAAGGGCCTGGAGGACTTGAGAAAGAGTAACCATCTTGAACTTGTCCTTCCTGAGGAGTTTGTTCAAACCGCGCAAGTCCATGATGGGTCTCAATCCCCCGTCGTTCTTGGAAATAAAAAAATAAGGAGAATACCATCCCTTATTCCTCTCCGCTACAGGCACCAGTTCTATGTCGCCTTTCTCCAGCAGGGCTTGAACCTCCTGCACAAGGAGCGGATCTGGACTCAGCAACAAGAGATTCCCTGGTGGATTGTCGTGAGGCCTCGGCCGAAAGGGAAGACAGTAGCCATGGGCTATGATCTCCAGAACCCACACATCTGAAGTAATGGCACGCCATTCGACAAGCTGCGGCGCCAGCCTTCCCCCAACCGGCGAACCATGGGACATGGCCTCATGACTGAGCTGAAGCGGCTGCGGCGTTGCCTGAGGGCAAAGAGGCAACTGCCCGAGCGGCCTTGGCACCTCGAGTACCCTGCTTTCCACCTCTGGCACTCCTACGGTGGCCCCTTTGACTGGCAGCTCCTCTCGCTTTACCAAAGGATGAGTAATAACGAAAGGAACCTCCCCTCCATTGCTGTCCCCTAGGACGAAAAGTCGGAGGTTGGCGAACTGCAGCACCCAACTACTTCGTTGCAGCTTTGGAGGTCTGCAACGTCAAGGCTCTCGTCAGCCTTGCTGCAAAAAGATGTTCACCGTCAAAGGGCATGTTGAGGAGCCGGGCCTGCACATCAGGAGCAAACCCCGACTTCCGCAACCACGCAAACCTGCGTATTACGGTGCTTGCCTCCATGGACCAGCTGACGCAATCTGCCATGTCCAAACCCGACTGAACGGCCTCACACATGGCATCCTTGCCATCCTGAACCATAGCAAGAAAACCATCCCGTTCGTCCCCTTCGGGAATATGTTCAGCCGTTTAGGAAACAGTTCCACAGAGTGTGCGTGAAACGTGACAAGGCACATACGGAGTTGGCCGCCTGAAGAGCCATACCCCCTGAAGAAAACACTTTCTTCGCCCAACCCTCAAAACGATTGTCGTCCCTATCAGGAGGGATGGTAGGATACGACGCCTGCTTTGCTGGGGCCGTAGCTGCCTGCACCACCAAAGTCTCTGGAGTGGGGTGCTTGGTCAAGTAGCAGGGGTCGCTGCTGGCTGGGCAGTATTTTTGTGGCAAAGACTTGCCCACTGCCGGGAGACTCTCCGGATCAGTCCAAGCCGCCGCCACCCTCCTCTGTAGAGCCATATGGAACGGCAGTACCAGGTCAGTTGGTGGACCTTGGTCGAGGATATCCGTGAGGTCATTCTGAAGAAAATCCCCTGGGGAAGCAGACCACCCCAAGTACTCGGTGACCCTAGACATAAGGCGCCGGTACGAGGAGTCGGCATGGGTGCCAGGCTCAGGCCTACAAAACTCCACCTCTGGAGAGGTGTCCAGACCACTGGTGTCGTGCAGGGACTGACGCAGGTCGTCAATCTGGCTATGGCCCAAGAGAATCTCATCTGGCACCATATCAGGAACCATGCCATCATCAGAGCCCTCATCCACCTCCGAAATGTACTCAAGATGGCAGAAAGAGGGCACAGAATGGGAACAAAGCCATGCTTGACCTTGGCCAGAGCCTTTCTAGGGGGTTCCACCGTGCCCCGGGGTACCCCCGTCGACACAGCCTCGAAAGGCGCCGAGGGCGTCGAGTGAATCGGCGTAGACGCCGAACGCAGCGCCGACAGCATCAACGGCGTCGACACAGGCCTCGAGGGCGGAGCACTGAGCGCGTCACTCGACATACTGGGTGCCGATGGCGTCGACGACTTCTTCAGAGACGGAGATTCGAGAGCGTCCCTCAACGACCTTGGCGGCACAGGCGTCGACGTCTTCCTCGAAGACATCACAGGCTCACACGGTCTCGAGCGCATCGAGGACCGGGACCTGGAACGGGCGTGACTAGAAAGATTCCCCTTGTCCAAGCGGGACCGCTCCCGCGAATCGTGCCGACCACCCGGGCGTACGAGCGGTGTCTCTAGTCCGATCACGACCGACCCCACTCGGAGGCACGGATGGACCAGTGCCCTGCGATTCGAGAATCGCTAGCATTTTCTTACCGAAGGAAGCCCATTCCTCCGGCGTTGCATGCTTGGTGGGATAAGCGACCCGCCGACGGGCGGAGTCCTCGGATGAGGACGGGGAAGGCGACCGATGCCAGCGCTTCCGGGAGTGCCTCGAAGAGGCAGAGGAGTGGCGGGACCCACTCCGGGACCGAGACCCACTGGAATTCCGACAACGATGCGGAGAGTCGCCCCTCGAATCGTCCGTCGAAAGCCCCGCGGACCTCGACTTCCGGGGTTTGGACACCTTACCGACCGAAAGTTTCTTCTTGCGCTCCCGCAAGGCTTTGGACGTAAGCGACTGGCAGTCAACACAATCATCTGTGTCATGGGCCTCCCCAAAGCACCAGAGGCAGGCGTTGTGCGAGTCCGTCACCGACATCTTGGACCCGCAGTCCCCGCACTTCTTGAAGCTCGGACGCGGGGTGGAAGAAGAGGTAGACATCACAAAGGACTTTAACTTCACAAATGAACAGGTTTGAAGCACCGAAAGAACAAACTCCAAAGAGTCGAGGCGCGCCGAGATCTCCGAAGCGAACATGTTCGCGGAAAAAATGGAACTGAGGGTACGGGCGTCGTGCGTCCTACTTATAACATCCAGTGACGTCAGCCGTCGGAGGAGGTCCTCGAGGGCGGCGTATCAACGTCATCGACACAGGATGCAGATGCCGAAAGATTTTCCGAAGCAGCAGAGCTGTGGTGATTACTGTCATAGATATGGAATACGTCGGAGGACCCAATCCCCTCGAAATAATGAAAGGTGTATTCTGTCACAATGCAGAAAGCTGCCACCTGGTAATGATTTCCATAGAGTTCCATATGATTTCCATAAAGACCAAAGTTTGGCTCCAGGAGCAAGACACAACCTCGACTGTTTAACCATCTGACTTATTTCTCTTTGTATATATACTGCTAAGATTTGCTGTATAGACTAAAGGCTGTAACTTACTACTCCTTGCCCTCACACTGTATATCTGTAAAATGTTGTAACTTACTGTTTTTCCCATAATTTGCCTGTACCTTATGTAACATGTAAGATTAGCGCTCAGTGGCCTAAGGGCTCGGTGCGCTCTATAAATAAATGAACTAAACTAACGTTTTTGAACATGTCAGCTGGATGTCACATACATTTTATGGAAATGTAATTTTTACTCTCTTGAAATCACATTTACTCTCAAAGTTTAAAAATAGAGAGTAAAATATTCCCGCCTCAAAATCGTATCTGGAGCACTGCCGACCCACATAGGGATACACATTGGTCGGCCAGGAGGGTCTAAAAGATTTGTATGGATCTTAGGGAGTGCGTATGTCGCAGGAATCCTGACCTCACAAGGAGTGAGGAACATGGCTTTCTTCTGCGTGACAAAACCTGCCTCATTGCCCTCACTGCCCAGATCCTGGAACTGTCCCATGATAGAATGCGTAGGGTCTACCCTAACTAGTTGGTAGTTCTCCACGTTTTTGTAAAAGGCAAAATCCATCACCATTATGCCGCCCCCCCCCCTTGTCTGCCGGTTTGAGAACTATAGAGTGTATAGTATAGTGAGCGGGGTGTTGCGGGGGACACCGCCGCAGCCCCTGTTTTTCTTTCCTTGGGTCTGCTGCAGGGGTGTCCCCCGCAACCGCTGCTCACTATACTGTACAGTGTAGTGAGCGGGATGTTGCGGAGGACACCCACGCAGCCCCTGCAGTGTTTTTTTTTTTAAAATGGTTTACCTACCTAAAATGCATGTCACCAAAGGTTCGAACATTTGGTGTGCGAACCTTTGGTGGCATGCATTTACGACCTTTTTGATAGGTCAGAACCTTTATTTGGTTATTTCTTCAGATTCCGAAAATGTAGGTCTGGTAAGGGATATTACGATCACTGCTGACTTCGGTTATGGGGCCAGATAGATCAGCTGCATGTGTTGCAGCAAAGCATTACAAAGGAGGTAGACCTTTGCCCTCTCCTCAAAATATGCACACAGACACAGGATATGCAATGAAGCACACACAGACTGGCAAATGAATATTTATAAGGCTGTTGTCTGTGTGAGCCTCATTGTGCAGAGTATCAAATGCTAGGACAGTATTTACATATGTAATGTGGCTTGTAATTTTTTTTTTTTAAATCATTCTTTTTTTAAACATTGTTAAAGCACAGATCATCTGAACCCTTGCAACATCTAATAAAACCAATGCAGTTGGTAACAATTATGAAATTGAGTGCATTACAATTCTGAGCTCTACCCGCTTATTTCCACCTCACACTTATGCTCCACCATCCTTTCAGTATAGAATTATGCAGCATTAAGTATCCACCTGTAGCAACGGGTGAGGAATCCATGTAGAATATCCACAGCGCAGCCATTCCAGTATACAGGTTGCACCCCCAATACCTCGTGTCATATGTGCTTACCATCTTTCCTTCCTTCGTACCAATATTTCATGGCTCAGAGCACTGTCCATGCCTCATCCTGTGCCCTCTCCCAATATGGAAGTTCCGTAATCCTGCCAATCCCCACTGAATGAGGACACCAATAGGATCTAGGGGGCCATGCTCGATTCAAGACCAAAGATCAGAGTGAGTTTGCAATAAATCCCACATTTCATGCCAGGACCATAGAGGCCAGCACCATCCTCCAACATAGCTAGAGGAGGAATCTTATCAAGCTTGGCTTTAACCCACTTAGGAAAGATTTCATCAATGTGTAATTTTCCCTCCATTTGTGGACCACCCACACCCCCCAAACCTTTTGCTTTTGTTTGACTGTCCTATCCCGACTTTTGCCAGTGCAGCACAACTTTCAGCTGTGCTTCCAATGCGCTTTTGTTCACTTGTTATGGGGAAACTGACACATCCTTCAGACTGTCAGTACTGGAAAACTATGTTTCCCTTAGTCTTGGACTATGTTACCATTTCTTGGAAACTTTTTAACAGTGCACAATGTACCTTCCAGTACCGTGCGCTGGGGTGCTTTTTCTTTTATGGCCCTAGACACCATTGAACGATTTTTTGGCGATTGTACGAGTGTGCCTGTGACAAACTGGTGGCAGCAGTACCTCTTTGAAAGTGTTTTACTTCTAATTACAGAATTACATTGCGTTTACCGCAGCTGGTTCAAGACTGTGGCCAGGTCCGAAAATGGCCGAGTCACAAAGTCTTTTGTTCTGCCCCATGGCCATTTTGTCCCATGCCTTCACGCAGGTCGAGTAACCCAGGTTTTTCTTATTTGGGCATGCAGCCTCCTGAAAAAAACGATCAATTTCGCGGGCTTCTGCCTTTCAACGTCTGTGTGCCCAGGAAGCGGGTTGGGACTGTCTGGTCCCAATCCACACTACTGGTGCCAGTATGTCTGGAGTGCCTGAATGACTGGGACCACCAGTGGACCGTGATTAACCCACGACTGGGATGCCTGCATGAGAGCAGATCTAAGATTGGAAGTCGTTGATTTTAGCGCGAAGCGAATTTTGGATAAGAGAAGGGGCTCTGCATCCATTCCAGGTCGATCACATGAGTTGTCCCCAAACTACAGAAGGAGCCAAGTATCCTGCACGAAGGAACGGACTTGTGAAACCGCCGGAGTCGCATTGGAAGCTTTTGGCACCCTTCGCCCCCTGCTGTCCCATCGGACCCCTGTTTTCTTCATCGATCAAGAAGGCCTGCCAAGGCGCTTCACCCCTTTGGAGTAGTGGGAACAACTACTCTCGGCGTCCCCTGTTTACCCACCGAACGAGCCCCTTCCAAAGTGTTCCTGGGCCATCCAGTGAACTGTCCAGCTCTACCTCTACCTCAACTCTGCACACATCTATGATTCCCGCATCACTACCTGTTAGTGATGGTCGCTGTACGTGTCTTTCTGACCTGCTCTCCTGTGCCCTAAGCCTGCTGCACCAGAATTTTCTTTGTATCTCCTCCGGAAGCTGAGAAAAGGCAACTGTCCCGTCATGGATGATCATTCTACCACACAGCCTCTATGACCCGCGAAACTGCAGGGCTCGAATCGACTAGCGACCTTGACTAGATTGGCAAAGTTTGGTCCGGGCTGTGCTGAGGGTCGGTGAGTACTTGCATCACTTACTGGTGGCCCCCTGGCACAACAAATCCCTTTTTTGCACGAATATCCCTAAAAAGGTATTTGCTTTTGGCTGGGTTAGCCTGCGCTCCCTAGCTATTCTCACCATTTGAAAACTGCTCTGCCACCAAGGGTACACCCTACTCGAATAATGGGAACCAATTCTTCATCGCCTCAAGCCCCTTCCTGACTTGCTACAGCTCTCCCAAGAAGACCCGCTTTTTGTTCGAACTGCACGATCGTGCGTTTTTACACACAACTGTGCTGTTGAGCACAAGGCTCCCCACTTCTTGGGGCTGGACTCGAAAGTTAGGGAACGACTCTGAAGATTTGTCTAATGCTCCTAGTGTGTTACCTCACCCTTCTCTTTACAGGTTGTGGCTGTGTTTTACTCCCTTGTCGCATCAGGAAAGGTATTGTATATATATTATCTAGCATAAGTATATGTGTGGTAACTGTTGTTATATAACTGAAGTTTACTTGTGTGAATTGGTTCAGCCGACAATAAATGAATAGATATTTTCCATATACACTTGTCAGAGAGTAATTTGTGGTTTGTTACTGTGTGTGCTCATTGTGTGCTTCCGATCACTCTCACCCCTCCTGAGACTTAGCCTTGACCGCCTGCCAAGCTACGTAGATTGGTCTAGCTTGTCCAGAAGGTTCCCCGGGTTCACTAAAGCGAGGTTGGTCTCCTAAACTTCTGTCCACCAGGTCAGAGTTTAGAAATCCATCTCAACACCCACTTCTTGACATCCCTTAACCATTCATTAAATTGCAGACCAGTTGGAAACTTCCAACCCATTGCTATCCTACGCTTAGCTCATATTGACCCCAGCGATACTGCCTTAATTCAACATTTTGTTACATCTACCCTTTCTTCTGTGGTACTATGAGTCCTATTAGGCACTGCTTGATTGAGGGCTGAATTCTCACCCATGTTACTTCCAGTAGTTTCACAGGTACTTTATCTCAGAACGCAGTAACTGAATCAACTTCCTACCATATGTGCACATATACTCCCATGGCTCACTTGAATCGCCAGCAGAGCGGATCAGCATCCCTCACCATTTCAGCTACTCTAATCGGGTGATATAAGCTTCCATAACACATTTGTGCTGTACCATTGGAAACACATGTTCTTGGAATCTTGCTCAACATCGCTATGTGCCATTTGCCATCTGCAAGTTGTTCACCTGATTCGGTTTCCAATTTATTTCTTGATTTCATTCCCCCCATCATTCTTAGTGGATATGTCTGTAGCGTACAGCATAATTATATGCCTACTTCCAGTTGTCACAATATCATATTTATCTCTCTTAGTTCTAACTGGAAAGTCTTCCCACAAATGCCTGACATTCAGCATCAGTTTAGCAAAATCAAGAAAGCTAATCCGTATATCCGCGTATGGTACAATGTTATTACATCGCCAGGCCTTTTTCCGCTGAGATATTTGATGAACATTCTCTGCCAAAAAAAACCTCATGGAGCAGGGTAGGGTAAGTGGATATAACAGGCAGGGGGTGTACTGAATAGGGAAAAGATAATAGGGAAGGCAGGATTTGCGGGGAATCACCACACATATTTTTTTTTAAAACACACACAATTTAGATTCATTTTTTTTAGGCAAAAATATTTGAGACCCTGCCTCAAGCCATACCCAAGCCTATCTTTCAGCAGAGCGCCAACATTACGCAACATATTGAGCCCCACTTTTCTAGCACACAAAAACATAGCTGCAAAAGATTGGCTCAGTGCACAAGCACCAATTGGCTTTACAAAATGTGGCACAATGCACAACCACCAATTGGCTTTACAAAATGTGGCACTTGCTTGATGTGCAAATATGCCACACAAGTATAAATTGCAACATTCAAAGTCTGCCCACCATTTAAACTCACTGAGCACCTGAATTGTAGAACGAAATATGTAATCTATCCACTTATATATATATGTTAGAAATATATATAGGAAGCACTATCCAGGATGTTCGTATCAGAATAAGAGAGCACCTGAAAATTATCCACTCACCAGACCCAAAGCTACCCCTGGCCAACCATTGGAACATTAAAGTTGATTGTCCTTTACTTGTTTCCCAGAGATATCCACTCGGTGTCTTAGCCTGAAGAGAGGAACCAAGGGAGGGACGAGGTGTGGATCCCATTATGTTTCCAAGAAGATAACATTGTATTGTACATTACAATTGAATGTGGCTCTACCCCTGATGAATTTCCTAACAATAATCACAAAAGTTTAAGGAAAGAAACATGTTGGGAGTGTTTGTGAATGCAGTATGAAAGATTGGAATGAGTGGAGTAAATACTGACGGGTGGAAGTGAAAAGGACTAGGGTGTGCCGTCTCATTTGGAGAGGGTGTCTGACCACAGATCCATGCTGAAAATTAATTTAATGAGAGAATGAAAACATTGAAGAATTAAGAGACCACAATATATTGTTGAAGTATAGTGTCAATAAGTTGAAATTCTAAAATCTGTTTTATATTGATGTATGCACGTTTTACACAAAAGTGTATACTTTTTTATGATTCTATGTTTTATAAAAAAATTAATAAATTGATATTTTTGATAATTTAAATTCTATGTCAAGACGGAGGCGAGCATTAAGCTTCATCTTTTATTTTCACTCTCCAGCAGTTTCAACAAATATAAACTTTGTAAACTTTCATTTTCAAATGTAACTTTTTTTTTTTAAAAGAAACTTCAAGTCCCATCATTCCTGTAGTCCCATAGTCGCTGGCCATGTGACCTAGTCATTCCTGTTCCTCTGTCCTTCCTGCTCTCCAGAGATAAGTAACCACTTCATATATGCTCTGTGATATGTGGCATTCGTTTAGTGATTTGTCATAGCTGTTAACACCTGTACAATACTAGTGTATCACAGAAGTGCGCGCGCGGCGCAGCATCACATTTATATGTTATATTTGAATACTTAATGGTGAGGAATCTGCGGCCCTGTGCCGCACTACCCGGCACCTCAGGGGCCTGCAGATTCCCTCACGAAATTCGGACGGCCCGCAGCGCTGTGTTTGCGCTAGGAGCGGGTAAGCCCCCACCCTTGGGAAGGCGGGGCAACACGCGAGCGGGGAAACCCTATGTTTTCCTTCCCGCTCGCGTGTCATCTGAAGTAGCCCCCACCGTTGGGAGCGAGGAGCGCGAGCGGGAACTCTTCGTTCAGCCGCGTAACATATGAGCTACAGCCCCCACCCTTGTGGGGCGGAGACAGCGAGCGAGCACGTCTTGCGTGTAGAGGGAATCCCTCTATGGACGTACAGAGCAAAACGCTCGCATAAGAGGAGCCCCCACCCTTGAGTAGGCAGGGCCTAACACAGAAAGCTCCGTGGGGAAAGGATTTGAAGCAGACGAACGATCGCTTCACTATGGAGCAGAGATAAGCTCCAGCCCTTATCATAATTCTTTTGATTAAGCTTGATAAAGCATTGCCAAGTGTAATTTTTACACAAGGGACAGTGTAAGAGTCCCAGGAAATATGCTGCTCAACACATACTGGGTGCAGATAAGAGCAGCCTCACAGAGTGGATCAGTGGATGTGCCACTACACCTTTCTAAGGTATTTAAGGCACCTGACAGCACTAAAATGTCTCATTTTGAATGGAGTGAGGAAGCACAGGAGGCAGTCTCTCATGAAGACCTGGCCTATAGTTTTAAAGAAGTGCTGGGGACTTAAGCACTGAAGAAAGCCCGTCCACTAGGGTCCCAGCAAAGGGCCCAAAGGGGTGTAACAAGGCCCGGAAGAGCAAAGACTCTTCTGACCCCCCGGGCCAGATTGAAGCGGCAGGATCAAAGGCCCCAGAGGCTTCTGACGCTTTCAGCAAACTAAGGGAGGCCCGGAAGAGCAAAGACTCTTCTGACCCCCCGGGCCAGATTGAAGGGGCAGGATCAAAGGCCCCAGAGGCTTCTGACGCTTTCAGCAAACTAAGGGAAGCGTTCATGGAAACAAAATCGCAGGCGCCGAGACTCGAGACCCCCTACCCAGGGGACGATAATATGGGCAACATAGAGGAAGGTTTCCCCGAAGAGGAAACACAAGAATCCCCGAACTCCTCACAGGAGGAAGCAGATAATTAAGAGGATGAGGAAATCCAGCCTCCTCCGAAGAAAAGGCTCAGAAAGCTGAACAACCTAGAAGAGGATGAAACCTCTGTTATGTTCCAGCCTGAGGAGATAAGAAATCCCAGATCATAGGAATGGGTGCCCTCACCGAGGGTAGCGAAATACATGACGCAGAGACTGCGTAAAGCATTAGAGAAGGAAGTAAGGCAGAGGATGAGAGCGGAGTGTCCGAGACCAGACTTGCCAGGCAAGGTGGCGGAAGCCCCGGAACTCAACCCGAAGATGCTCTCCTTCGTCTCTAAATCGAACAGAGACCCCAGGAAAGGGATAGACCGTTCCTGGAAAAGCTGCCAGGAAAAAATCCTGGACATAGCTGGTCCATTAGCGAAAATTATGGACCTAGCGGAACGGGCTAAGGACACTGGAGAGGAGGTGGACCCAGGAGTCCTAGCAAACTGGGCGCAGAGGGCCGTATGCGTATTAGGCAACGCGAATTGCACGATTTCATCAGAGCGCAGAAGAGGCCTCCTGCTAGAGAGAGACGTAGTAAAGTATAGAACATCTGTAAACACTAAGGATTAATACAAATTAATTTTTGAAGAGTTAACAAATAGAAGGTGTGGAGGAAACACCTCATATTAATTTGCATCAAGGATTAAGTAATGTATGTGGAAATCTCACATCTATTTGTATTAAGGATCTGTGAGCAATTCATGTGGAAATCATTTGTATCAAGGATTAAGCAATTTATGTGGAAATCTCACATCTATTTGTATTAAGGATTTGTCAGCAATTTATGTGGAAATTATAAGGTGTGAAGAAAATACCTAATTGGAATACTTTGTGTTTGTTCATTCATCAACATATTGTGAAAAATAAAAAGAAACAACTGACTCACCTTTGAACAATTTTTTAATAAGATTGGCGCATGTGAGTAACCTCTCCAAACTTCTTTTTTACCTCCTCCTGAAAATTGACAAGAAGTTAGGAGATCTGTCGTTTTATGAAGCAGGCGAGGCAGCTCAAGGACTTTTGTTCAGCGACACGTTTGGCAAAGAAATGGAGAGGTTCGTGGGAACATATACCTCCCTAGAAAAGGCGCAAGCGTCAATGAAGAAGATCTTCCCCGAGAGAGTTTTTTGCGGGACCGGTCGGTTCAGAGGCCGAGCGACCAGTCGCTCTCAAGCGTTCAGAAGGCCTCAGGGAAATAGAAACAACTACTGGCAGAACAGACAACCAGACTCATTCTTCCCACCAAGAGGTCGCTTCTTGAGAGGGAGGAGAGGCAGAGGACAGGGAAGAGGACACAACTTCCCCACAGGTGAGAGTTTGCGTATACCCACCGGTTGGGGAGAGAACAACGATATTCTGGGAAAACTGGCGCTCGCTTTCCAACGACGCCTGGGTTCTACAGACAGTGAAAGGCATGCACATAGATTTGATAGGGACCCCCATTCAAGGTCAAACACCCCATCCTCTAGCCGCGACACAAATAGAGAAAAAGCTATTACACGCAGAATTACAAAAGCTAGCAGAGAAGCGAGCGATAGAGCAATGCGAAACATTCCCGAAACTTGTGAGCAACATGTTCTTAGTCCATCGAAAGGACAAAGTAAGGCCTGTAATAAATCTAAAGAACATGAACAGATGAGTAGTCTACAACCATTTCAAGATGGAAGGGACCCATCAGCTCAGGGATACACTCAGGCAAGACGACTGGCTAGTGAGGATAGATTTGAAAGATGCATACCTGACGATACCAGTACACAAGGAGTTTCGCCCCTTCCTGGCCTTCGACTGGGACGGGCAATTACGGCAATTTGCCACAATGCTTTTCGGGCTGGCATCAGCGCCATGGGCATTCACAAAGATCATAAAACCAGTAGCAGCAGCGATCAGGGAGAAGGGGATACGTATGATTATATATCTGGTGAATATCCTACTGATGGCCAGCTGCAAGGAAACACTCATTTATCAAGTCGACTGGGTGGTGAAGCTCCTGACGTCTCTGGGATTCCTAGTGAACCAGGAGAAATCGGAGATGAAACCAACCAGGAGATTAGAATTCCAAGGGTCCATCTTAAATACCAGGACAGCAACTCTAGAGCTTCCAAGCAGGAAGATAAGAGACATAAAAAGAGAATTGAGAACATGCCTCAACAAAACAGTTATATCCCTCCGCACTATAGCACGAGTGGTAGGCTTGTTAGCAGCCTTGATACAAGCGATTTTTCCAGGTCTGCTTCATTATCGAGCTCTGCAAAGGCTGAAAATAAGACACCTACAATAGGGTCTGCATTACCACCACTTAGTTCACTTCGACCAGGAATCGAGGACAGAGCTACAGTGGTGGTTAGCGAACATGGAAGCATGGAACGGAAGAGCCATTTTCGGCGATCGTCCAGATATGATCATAGAGTCATATGCCAGGCGGGCAGGCTTGGGAGCCCGATGCAGAGATCTCCAGACAGGAGGGAGGTGGAGCGTGGAAGAACTCCAGCTGCACATCAACTGTCTGGAACTGTTAGCCGGATCTTTTGCGATCAAGGCTTTTACGAAAGGAAAAGTGAATTCCTGTATTCTGCTGAAAATTGACAACATTTCACCAGTCAAGTACATAAATCATTTCGGAGGGACGAGGTCCAGATTGCTGACGGAGATAGCCAAGGACTTTTGGCACACCTGCCTGGAATCGGGGATTTCAGTGGTAGCTGAGTACCTTCCAGGATCGCTGAATGTGATAGCGGACTGGAACTCCAGATACCTCTCAGACTCCAGCGACTGGATGCTGGAGTGGGGCATATTCCGACAGCTGGAAGAACTGTGGGGACCGATTCACACAGATATGTTTGCGTCCAGACTGAACGCACAGAAAAAAACATTCTTCAGCTGGAGATTAGACCCAGCAGCAGCAGAGGCGGATGCTTTCCTGCAGGATTGGAGAGAGCAGATACTCTACGCTTTTCCGCCATTCATAATGATGAGCAGGGTACTAGCGAAAGTGCGCAGAGAGGCGGCGAGCCACATAGTAGTGGCTCCAATATGGAAATCGCAAGTATCGTTTCCGACGCTCATGGAGCTGTTAACAGACTACCTGAGACAATTACCTCAAGGAGTGAGCCTGCTCACGGACCCAGCTGGGTCATATCACCCTCTGCGAGTGAAGGGGACACTGCCGCTGATGTTGTGCAGGATAGCAGGAGACGCTGGAATCTCCCGGGAATTTCGGCTTAAGCTGCGAGCCTCATCGCCGAGTCCTGGGTACCCTCTACCAGAAGGTGCTACGACGCAGCTTGGAATAGGTGGTCGACATGGTGCAGAAGGAGAAATATTCATCCCGTTTCTGCCCCTCTGGTCGAAATAATAATTTTTTAGCTGAGCTGCTACAAGAAGGTAAAGCTTACAGGACTATAGGAGTATATAGGTCTGCAAACTCAGCAGGACATCTGCCGATAGAAGGAATACCAGTAGGAGAAAATATAGCTGTGATAAGACTCTTGAAAAGGGATAAGATTTTAGAAACCCCCACAACCAAGATACAACACTCTATGGGACGTATCAATAGTGCTAAGACTTTTAGCAGATTGGCCCAACAACAGATATCTGTCCCTGGGACAGTTGTCCGGAAAGCTAGCTATGCTCCTGTGCATGGTATCATGCAGGAGAGTAGCAGATGTAAAAGCATTAGAGATCAATCGAAAGACTTACGGGCCGGAGAAAGTGACGTTCAACATAGCCAGAAGGACAAAAATAGATTCTTCCACGATCACTTACCCATACGTGCAAGACCACCCTAAATGGTGCGTAGCGACATGTATTAAAGAGTACAAGAGCAGAACGGCAGAAGTGAGGCCAGCAGGAACAACCCAATTATTAATAGCGCGCAGGAAACCGCATAGAGGAGTAGCAACAGCCACTATCGCGAGATGGGTCAGAGACATCATGAACCTTGCAGGCATTGACATGTCCAAATTCGATGCGCACTTAGTCAGAGGTGCGATGTCCTCAAAAGCATTAGGGCAAGGCGCAGCATTGCAAGACATCATGAAAGCAGCAGATTGGGCTAGCGATACAATGTTTAGGACGTTCTATTTTAGACCAATCAACACAATAGCAGATACAGCGGTACGAAGCTTTGAACAAGCTTAATGCTCGCCTCTGTCTTGACATAGAATGAAGATTCCCCTGCTAATAGCGCAGGGAGCTCTTGATTCTATTAAAGACAAGGAGGCGAGCATTAAATTCCCGTCCCCAATACACAAGTTGATGCAATGATGAAGTAAGTGAAGTAATGCACTGTTGATAATTAATATGACTATTCCTTCCAGAATAGGGTGTGTATTCCCCGCCCTAACATATACAATTTTGTTTCTTCCTGGCATTAGGGGATGAGCAAAAGAACAGCTGAAAGCCCTAATCAGATCATGTTGCCTGGAGCGAGCTCGCAAGTTCGAATGTGAGAGACCGATCCAGCACAAAGCAGGAAGTTCAGTGCAAGTTGACCAGTTGGTTACTCAGTTAGAGAAGGATTGCAGTTCGAGCAGTCAAAGAAGAGGAAGGACAGAGGAACAGGAAGGACTAGGTCACATGACCACAGACTATGGGACTACAGGAATGATGGGACTTGAAGTTTCTTTAAAAAAAATAAAATTTAAAAAAAGTTACATTTGAAAATGAAAGTTTACAAAGTTTATATTTGTTGAAAGTGCTGGAGAGTGAAAATAAAAGAAGATGAAGTTTAATGCTCGCCTCCTTGTCTTTAATAGAATCAAGAGCTCCCTGCGCTTTTAGCAGGAGGAATCATCATTGGTATGTGATGATTTAATGAATAACAACACATACAAACGGGCAGAACAAGTGACCCTGTGAATATATTGTATTGTACCAAATCGTAGAGGGCTGTTCACACGTGGTCTAGAGAAATATCTCCTCTAGTCTTTCGGGTGTTTGTAAAGAACCATTGGCAACAACATCACCAAATGGAGGACAAGAGCAATATACGGTTCATTGAACTACGTACAGTCAAAGCTGGACCCAGAGGAGGAAACAGAATGCAGAAACTGCGACAGGAAGAAGAAAGACTAATTTGCCGTTATAGATGTGTAGAGAATGGCCTCAATACTGAACATGACTATAATGTATTTCTATAAACAAACCGCTAGTTATTACATACCCCCATCACTTCTTAAATCTGCCTGGGTCCTCCCACCAACTGACATCCTACACATAGACTAACTCAGCACACTGGGTCACCCACCGTGCCCACTGGCTCTTTTAGCCACATGGGCTGGTCCTACCTACAGCATAGCACCCACTTGACACTCCCAATCGTGGAAATGACCGTCTAACACACCCAGCTATGAGCTACATACAGATGAAATACGACAAATACACACCAGGTACATAGAAGGGTTTACTCGTATTGCTAGCTGGTATCTGCCACCCCTAAACACACCAGCTTATACAGGACTGGTAGGGCTCCCCCCCCTTCCCTTAACCAGTCGGCTACTCTTAAGGAACTTTCACTCCTCTACTTTGCAGTCTGGACGATTCAGCAATTGGGAGCTCTATACCGCCCCAACCCCATTCCACCCCAATACTTATGCACGGCTCCTAACCAGGAATCAAGAACCACCGCAAGGTTAATCCCTCCACTCACTCCTCCCTGCACACATGAGGGACCACAAATCCCATCATGCCGTGGAATTCCCGGACAGGTCAGACACTACCTGGGAACAATGCCCATGTGCAGAGAGGATTTCTCCGATCTACGTGCGCGCTCTGCGCACCCTGAGTCATTAATAGCATCAATTAGCCTAGAGACACACACGGATCACTAACCGAGGACGCACTGAGGCCATTTATTATTTTGAACGCAGGTAAGCCTCGCCACTGGCGGCCTTATGCCAATTGCCCTAGAAGCAAGCTCCCCAGCCCAGGCACATCCTGCATGGCACGTTTTATCAGTATTTTGTCAGGTTTGGACCCGTCCGACCCTTGGCTCCGACTCCATATCCCACGGGTAGGCGTTAGTTAACTGCCACGCCACATCATGGATCGACCATCTTGCCATTATGTACACTGAATTCACTGCAGACCTACCGTTCACAACGTACAATTCCAAACGCAACACGTTGCATTTATTCAAATTGATGTAATGAAAACAGACTTAGCCGCAGGCATTCCATTCAGAACGGACATGCTCCGAGCGCACCACAGAGTCTTTTTCGCTACCAATACTACAACGCCACCCTCGGCCACTGCGCCCCCTACAGATATGAGTGCTAATCATTCACGTCATCTTTCTAATGGCACACAGGATAAACAACCGATACTAGCCCACATGCACGGATTCCTGAATCAATACAGCTCCCCACCCAAGCAGAAGAATGGCCCACGCCTCCCTGTAGAAGCCAGGTCGGGAACACCCAACCCCCCCTGGGCCCAGCCCCTACCAGAGGGTCCTCACATGCCTTCTCAACCTAAATAGCCTCACAGCTATGGTGACCCCCTCACCGCCATGGGCCCAGATAATTTAGGTAGTTCACTCTGCACTTAGAGGAACACCCTACCTAGTTCACATCCCGACTATCAGTACGGGTACAACATCAATCTAGGGCTACATCCTTCATATAACCTGACATTCTAAACCTATTTACAGGGCCCAAGAGGAACCCAGCTGCCAATGAAGAAACTGGCCATGCACAATCATCCCAGGACCCCATAGGGGGCAGCTATCCTGCACAACAAGGTAAGAGTTCACCTCACAACTCAATACAACAAGCACTGTTCCAACTGTGACCAATTAACTTAGTTTTGCAATTTTCTGTTCTCTCCCTCTTCCTCCCCCACTATTCTACTAATGAATTGCCTGTACAAAAAATATGTAAATAAATGTTATATGTTTTATGTAAAGTACTATTTAAATCTCCACTCGACTGAATAACCATGCTATCTCACCACTCAATGCACCTGGCACTGGCACACATGTACTATGTCACAACTGCCACCACCACAACCAACTGTGTTCACATGTGTGTTAATTTTAAACATGTATCAGCCTTGATAAAGGCCCACGGGTCGAAACACGTGTCGGCCGACCTTAACTGGGAACATGAGCCCACGCAACAAACAAACTGATGAATAAAATGGTCTCTTTGCACTTCTCACCAAATGATAAACGGTGTGGAAAATCTATTTCTGGAAAAATAAACAAATAGCGATGTATCCAGGATATTCCCTGATCATACATCAAAGATTCACCTCAGAAACACATCCTGTGACTTTGCACTAGACAAAAGGACACCATAACAAGTAACAGGGCTTAGCAAGGACGGTTCCAAACCTAGGGCCCCAATACAGAAATCTCAACCAATACGAAAAATCAACTTGTCAACGCACTCCACCTCCATCAGCTCAGTTATGCGGTCTACTTGAGGCAGAACGTACAGTCTGCAATATATTGAAGTATAGCTGCACAATAATAAGACCTAAAATTCGGAACACCAATACGCCCTTTGCCCTGAAGGTATCTGTAAGGCTTTTGGAGCAATCCTCGGGCTACCACCCTTCAAAATCCAGTTTGCAAGTATCATGTTCAGCTTGTGAAAGCAATCGGCCGCTATAATCACTGCCATCATTTGGAACATGTATAACAACCGCATGAGAGCTATCATTTTCACCAATGCCACAAGTCACATTACTGAAAATGGAAACGTAATCCAGAAGTCTCCCTACCTACTGAATGCAAGTATCCCTTGTTCACATTTTTCTGGTAAACCCATTCCCATTGAGCACTAACCATAATACCAAGATACATGAATCCTTAAGCGGAAACATCAATTCGAAAGTGTGTTAACCTATTACCCACTTCAGCAGGAATGGTATATATAGTTGTAACTTGAAAACTATTAGAAGACTGTCACTGCGCACAGAAAAACTTGTGTGTATATATATATGTTCAACCAGATATTAGAATGTTCAGAAAATAGCAATCAAAATCCGATGCTGTAAGTAATTAGAGCCACACATCATAACTTAAAGAATTTCTTCATTGAATTGTAAGGTAATAGCCGACACGTGTTTCGACCCCGACGGTCGTTTTCAAGGCTATTTGTTACCCATAGTACAGTACATTATTGAAATACATAAAGAATATACATCAAAGTCCACCCATGATTGAAACATAATCCAAAAAGGGAAATTGAAATGAAGTTATAGCATACCACACCAGTTGGTAGAAGGTTTGGGATGAACAAATGTAAATAAAAAAAAATAGAAGAGAGAAACCAATAAATTCATATTCGCTATCGTGAATATTTTGCTAAGAAAAATAAAATTGATTATATGTATACATAATCCAAAGAGATATATCTGTATTAGTGTATCCATATATAAAGAACACGCGGTAGGACATGTGACCCGCGTCCACGATCACCCGTCTGGAGACCATGAAAATCTAGCCCATGTGAGGGACCTTATATAAGGTGAAATCCAAAATTACAGAGTGGAATACACCTCTGCCACTGTGACATCATTTATGTAATACGACACTGTGCAATAATGGAAAACAATTCCTTACCCTCTGGATGCACAGATTTTTGTTCGAACCAGTAATTGGTATTGTGTATTTGTAAAGTTCATATTGCCAATTGTAAATGACATATAAGCGATATGTTATGAGCTCATATGTAATGTTGCCTACCTTAAATAAGAGGTTTTCCAATGACCTTAAGTCAAGATATCGCCTGGTCAGTTAGAACAAGGTCAATGATAAATCCCCGCGTCACTGCAAGCAATATATACGCATAGTTAGCATGCCTGATTATAAGTGCGAGTCTATAGAATTGAAATTTACCTTTCATGGGTGAGAGAATCCCCGCAATCAATAGACTAACTCCCCAGAGCCAGGACGCCGTTGTACAAGTACATACCGCGGACCACTGCGCTCGGGAATTACGTGTCACGTAACGACGTCACGCGCACCGATGCACGTGACGTCACAATGTAAACATGACACGTAATAGTAGAAAGATGTGTTTTTGTGCCTTCCTATTCCTCTAATATTCTCTAAGTGTGTGGTTGTCAAGTTTAAAAGGTTAAATGACATTATTGTTTGGACGTTAGGTTGTAACAATTGAATATACCAGATATAGGGCCTCATTACACGTTGTGCGGTAAATGAAGCCATTTACCGGCATGGCGTTATTTGCGTCTCCGCCCTCGCAAGAGGCCGATAATTGCGTACTATTACGAGTACGCGGACACGAGCATAGCGCCATGCCGGTAATGGCCCTACCGCCATGACATAAAAGTCCCCAAAAAGTCCTTTACCGGCTTCAACTAAAGTGCTAATAGCACCTCCGCCTTCACGCTGCATGCAAATTGCGGTCACCGCTATTAGCGGTCACCGACATTAGCGGTCACCGCTGTTAGCGGTCACCGTTAAAAAGCGGAACCGGAAATAGCGTCATCGCACAGGAACAGGAAAGAGCACGGCGGCCATCTTTAAAAACACAATCTATTGCCATCCTCTGCATCCAGGACCCCTTTCAAGGAAACTCGGACACAAATCCATCCCGGATAGCCCAAAGATGCCCAAGGCCGTAAAATAAACTGCTGATTGCCAACGTAAGGAAAAATTCAGCGATGAGGAGCTGATCATGCTCACAGAGACACTATCGGCAAATGCAAATGTAGTCTTCAGCAATGACATGCGGTGGGAGACAATCCTCCAGAAGGCCATCTGGGCAGATGTTGCCCACAAAGTCAGTGCGGTGGGCACCACCACCCGCACAGTCAAGGACTGCCGTAAGAGGTGGGACGACCTCCGGCTCTGTGTCAGAAGAACAAGTTACTTACTAACTGTAACACTCTTTCGACTGGATGTTCCTCCCACGTATTCCTCATCTTGTGATAAATCGTTATCTCCAGCTTCGCTGCTTCGGAAGAAATTTTTCTCGGCAGAGGGCGCTGTGCTCGAGGTCGTGGTGTCGATTGTCCCTCGACGTACTCCGTCGACGTCACCGATGGTATAAATAGCTCGAGCCGCGCCCGTTGCTTCAGTTCTGTTTTTTCGATGAAATATATATATATATATATATATATATATATATATATATATATAGGAGGAACACCCAGGCATGTCCTATGACCGATACATTCTTCGTGAGAGAAAAGTGTAAGAAAACGTAAACTGTACTGTGGGGTAGGATGGGAGGGTCGATGAGGAATACGTGGGAGGAACATCCAGTCGAAAGAACGTTACAGTTGGTAAGTAACTTGTTCTTCGAATGGATTGTGTCCTCCCACGTATTCCTCATCTTGTGATATGCTCCCATAGCAGTATCAATTTTTTGGAGGTGGGAGTACCCATTTCAGTTTTCGTGGACAGAATGCAGAACTGCCTTTGCGAATAAACCCTCGTTAGAGGAGGCAGTGTCCAAACAATAATGTTTAACAAAAGTATGTATTGTTTTCCAGGTTGCAGCTGCACAAATGTCTGCTGCCGGGACTCCCCTCTTTAGAGCCGCAGAAGTAGCCATTCCCCTTGTAGAATGGGCACGAAGCCCATCTGGTGGTTCTTTTCCTGCTAGTCTGTAGCATTCAACTATGGCTAATATGATCCAGTGGGAAATGGTCCGTTTTGTTACAGATAAGCCTAATTTTTGACCAGTGTAACCCACAAACAGTTGGTCATCTTGTCTCAATTTAGCCATCCTAGAGATGTAAAAACTAAGTGCCCTTTTGGGATCTAATCTGTGTATTCTCGCCTCTTCTTTGCCCAGATGAGGAGGATAAAACGTAGGTAGTACTATTTTTTGTGACAAATGGAAGTCCGAGACTACTTTTGGCAAAAATGAAGGTTCAACTTTAAGGACTACCTTATCTTTATAAAAAATAGTATATGGTGGTTTGCATGAAAGAGCCTGAAGTTTGCTAACCCTGCGGGCTGATGATAGGGCCACAAGGAGGACAGTTTTTAGAGTCAAAAGCCTCAATGGACATGAGTGCAGAGGCTCAAAAGGTATGCAAGTCAAGAATTTTAATACTAAATTTAAGTCCCAGGTTGGTACATGAAAAGGTACTGGAGGGTATACATTAGTGAGCCCCTTTAAGAATTGGATTATTAACGGTATTTTGAAATATGAAACCTCTTCCGAGGAGCGCTTGAAAATGGACAGCGCAGCAAGGTATCCTTTGATTGTTCCTATCTGGAGCCCCAGATTAGTTAGATGTAGCAGAAAGGAAAGCACCATTGGGGTGCCACACTGAAAAGGGTCCACATCCTTGTCTTTGCACCAGTTACTAAACCTATTCCAGCGACATCGGTACAAAGACTTTGTTGCTGGTCTTCTGGCCGAAAGCAAGATTTCCATTACGTCATCCGGAAGATCACAATCCTTGTATCTCAACCTCTCAGAAACCATGCGTGAAGGTTGAGTGTCTTGACCTCTAGATGGAGAACCCCACCTTCCTCTTGCGAGAGAAGATCCTCTCTTTGCGGAAGACGTATTGGAGGGCAGATGGACATGTCTAGAAGGTCCGGGTACCACGTTCTCCTGGCCCAATCCGGGACAATTAGGATCACGGTTTTCCTGAACTTCTCAACCTCCTGATTACTTGAGGAATCACAGGGACTGGGGGAAACGCATACAGCAGTGGAAACTTCCATTCCACTACGAATGCGTCTCCCAGAGCTCCTCTTTGAGGAAATTCCCTTGAGCAGTACTGAGCGCACTTCCGGTTGATCGCGGTGGCGAACAGATCCACTTGAGGGGTTCCCCAAAGGGCAAAGATCTCCAGAAGGACTTCCTGAGCCAGCTCCCACTCGTGAGAGACCTTGCTCTGCCTGCTCAGAGCGTCTGCCGCTGTGTTCTTCTCTCCGGCTAGGTGAATTGCAGACAGAGAGATTCCTTCTCGTATTGCCAGAACCAGAGCTGCATTGCCTCTCTGCTCAGTGGCAGTGACCCTACACCTCCTCTCTTGTTGAGATAGTACATGGCCACTGTATTGTCCGTCATTATCAGGACATTCTTTCCCTGTACAGAGGGCAGAAAGGCCTTCAGAGCTAGTCTGATTGTCCTCAGCTCTAATAGGTTGATGTGTAGTTTGGACTCCGATGGAGACCAACGACCGCTGATTGTCAGATCGTTGGTGTGTGCTCCCCACCCCGTGAGTGAGGCGTCCGTCACTACCGTCATCTCCGGCCATGGTTGCCAAAAAGACTCTCCCTTGAGAATGTTGTCGTTGCAAGCCCACCATAGAAGATCCTGAGCAACTGCGCTCGGGACTTGCAGAAGATCCGACATATTCCCTGAGAACTGGGACCACTGAGTTCTGAGTGCCCATTGAAGGGATCTCATTCTCAACCTGGCCTCTGGTACTAGGAAAATGCAGGATGCCATGAGGCCGAGCAACCTTAGAAAATCGAAGGCCGGTAGATGTTGGGCATTCTGAAACTTCGTTACCATCTGGTGGATGTGGAGAGCTCTCACTTCAGGAGGCGAGGCTTTTCCCGATGAAGTGTCCAAGACTGCTCCGATAAACTGGAGCTTCTGGGATGGTATCATGTGGGACTTCTTGAAATTGAGGGAGAAGCCCAGTTTGTGGAGGAAGTGGCAGGTGATCGAAAGATGTTGCTGAGCTTGTTCTGGAGAACTTGCTCTGATCAACTAGTTGTCCAGGAAGGGATATATGTGAATACCTCCTCTCCTGAGACTTGCTGCCACAACCGTCAACAGTTTGGTGAAAACCCTTGGGGCGGAGGTCAACCCGAATGGCAGAACTCGAAACTGATAATGAGAATTGCCAATCGCGAACCTCAGGTACTTTCTGTGCTTTGGATGGATTGGCACATGAAAGTAAGCATCCTGAAGGCCCAATGATACCAACCAATCTTGGAGTTGGAGAGCCTGAAGGATCTGAGAAAGAGTCACCATCTTGAACTTGTCCTTCCTGAGGAACTTGTTCAAGTTTCTCAAGTCCAAGATGGGTCTCAGTCCTCCGTCCTTTTTTGGGATGAGAAAATATGGGGAGTACCAACCCCTGTTCCTCTCCGCTACAGGTACGAGTTCTATGGCACCTTTCTCTAGCAGGGTTAAAATTTCCTGCAACAGGAGCGGATCTGGAATTTTGGCAGAGTTGGCTCCCGGTGGATGATTCTGAGGCCTTTTTAGAAACGGGAGACAGTAACCTTGGGCTACTGTTTCCATTGCCCAAGCATCTGAGGTAATGCCCCGGCATTCCTTCACATGTTGAGAGATCCTGCCTCCCACTGGTGTTTTGTGTAATAAGGTCTCAGAGAGATTTGGAGGCGGCTGCAGGAGTGGCTGAGGGTACAGATGCCGCTCCTGAGGCTGATTTTGCACCTCTTCCTCGTGCTCCACGAGGGAAGTTTCTTTTGCCCCTTTGAGAAGCCTGTCCTCTTCCTCTACCAAAAGAGGAGTAGTATCGAAAAGAACGACCCCTCCAGGAAGATGAGCCGGAATAGGGTTTTACAGGTTGGCGCAAAGAGGCGCTAAGTGATTTAGCTGCCGCTTTCGAGGTCTGAAGTTTTTCTAGGCTTTCATCAGCCTTTCTGCCAAAGAGCCTCGAGCCATCAAAGGGCATGTTGAGGAGTCTAGCTTGCACGTCCGGTGCAAATCCCGACTTCCTCAACCACGCAAATCTGCGTAGCACAACTCTTGCAGCCATGGATCTGCTGATACTATCAGCAGTATCCAGTCCAGACTGGAGACATTCCCCATTGCCTCCTACCTGTCTTTGACTATATTCAGGAAGCCTTCCCTTTCCTTGCCTTCCGGAATATGATCAGCCGCCGCCGAAATACAGTCCCACAGGGTATGGGTAAACTTGGCTAGGGTATAGGTGACATTTGCTGATTTAAGTGCCATACTGCCTGACGTGAAAACTTTACGTGCCCAGGCATCAATTTTTTTATCCTCTCTATCTGGAGGGATAGTTGGATAAGCAGTTTGTTTTGAAGTAGATGCTGCCTGAATGACTAAACTCTCTGGAGTCGGATGTTTATTCAAATATTCAGGATCCGTTCCAGCTGGTCTATATTTCCTTGGAAAAGTGCTATCTGCAGCAGCAATAGTTTCTGGTTTCTCCCAGTTTTTCTCCACAGTCCTTTGAAGGGCCCTGTGAAAAGGGAGAACAGTATCTTTCTGAGGTCCCTTGACGATAATATCCGTCATGTCATCTTGTTAAAAAATGGGTGAAGTATTACCCCAACCCATATATTCAACTACCCTGGTCATAAGACCCCTGTACCCAGCATCTGCATGCTCTGCAGGATTAGGTTTGGCGAACTCTAATTCTGGCGATGTGTCAACTCCACTGGCAGAATGTAGAATATCACTCAGGTCTCTCATTCTAGATTCCTGGTCAATAAGTTCTTCAGGAACTTGTCTTGTACCATAAGCAACTCCCAAAGGAGTAACCTCGTCTTCTTCTGAAGCAGACTCTTCATAGATTGCTGAAATAGATTTGAAAAAGTCTGATCTGGGCAAAGGAGTAAATCTCCTTTCTTCCATCTGCTTCGAAGGAAATGGCAAATCCCTCGAAGTTTTCGAGGGTGTCTTCGAAGTCTTCGAAGTTTTCGAAGATGACTTCGATAAGGGCGTCGATGACGCATTTGGCTTTGGCGTCGAAATTATCGAGGGCGTCGACGAAGTTGTCGAAGTCTTCGACGACTTGTGTTTCTTGGCCAGCACTGGAGAGGTGCTCGACTCTCGAAGATTCTTCGACGGTTTTACGTCGACTCGAGGTTTTTTGTATTTCTCGACGCTACTGGTCTTGGCCATAGTAGCCTTGGACTTCCCTTTGTCGTCCAATGGAGCGACTTTAGGGGTATAGCTTTTTCGAGGTTCTTTCGAGGGGGTCGAGGCCGCATTCTCGAAAACCTCCATCATCTTTTTGCGGAATTCTTTAGTCGGACAACTAATTTCTTCGGTCGCCTCTGAAGAAGAAGATGATGAGGGAGATCTATGTCTCCTCTTCATTTTTTTCAATGACCACGAAGAGTGTCTCGATCTACTCCTAGATCGAGATCTCTTCGAGTGCCTATGGCGATGCGATTCCTTAGAATCAGTCGCTTTCTTATGTCTTTTTGACAAAACCTTTTTTGAGGCCTTCCTCCCCACCGACAGTTTACCTCTCCTCTCACAAAGAACTTTTTCGGTCATCGATTGGCAGGACCCGCAGTCGTCGGTTCGGTGACTGGAACCGAGACACCAGAGACAAATCCGGTGGGGATCGGTGATCGACATCTTAGATCCACAATCTGCACACTTTTTAAACCCAGTTCTGGGTATTGAAGGTGTCGAAGATGATGACATTTTCTTCACAGAAAATAGAAGCGCGCCGTTCTCGATAGCGAAGCAATCGGAAAAACGGAACTGAAGCAACGGGCGCGGCTCGAGCTATTTATACCATCGGTGACGTCGACAGAGTACGGAGTACGTCGAGGGACAATCGACGCCACGACCTCGAGCACAGCGCCCTCTGCCGAGAACATTTTTTTCCGAAGCAGCAAAGCTGGAGATAACGATTTATCACAAGATGAGGAATGCGTGGGAGGACACAATCCATTCGAAATATACTGTCAGTGAACCGCAAGCTGGCAATGGGCACTGGAGGTGGCGACAATTCACCTCTGAAACTCCGTGAGTGGGAGGAGACCTGTGCATCCACAATTGGAGTGGAATCGATAGAGGGTGTTGGAGAAATGGAGCATGGTGTGGCCACTTCATCCGATGGAGGTGAGTGTATACATCAAAAAATGCACAGTGAAGTGTGAGGGGCCCCCCAAATATATGTCCATATTCAGGCCATGGTTCCAGCCTCAAACATACATGCATGCATCACTACATACACGTGCAACACAGACCAATTCATGCATAACCCACCCGACATCCCCATTACCAGAATCCACAATAAAGAGGCCCCAATGCATAGAGCGGCATGACGTAAACATTCAGCATAAGGCAGGTAGAACCATAAACGATGATATTCCCCATTTCTCACCCCTACAGGATCAGACAGAAACTGAGGACCCACGCACTGCGACACCTGCTCCCCCATCTACAAAAAAGCTCAGGAGAGATGCGACAGGGGACACCGCCACCCCCTCAAGGGTAACCGGGAGGAGTGTCTAGCAGCAGAGGGACAAAGGCAGCAGGAGCACAAGTTCCACGCAGCCTAAGGCCATGGCTGCTGCCATTGTTGCACCCACGGCAGTGTGTCCCATTGCATGTGAAATCAGCATGGAAGGCACGCACTCTGCTGCCACCAGCTCAACTGGTGAGGCAGCAGCCACTGCTCCACTTTCGGACGAGGAGGAAGCACTTGACATTGTGAAGCGAAGCCAGACCCCCAGCCCAACACGCTCCATTGAGGCAAGCCGAAGGTTGTCATCAGGGTCAGGTAGCCATGGAGGATCAGCCACCCACACCGTGGAAGGGGCATGGAGCCCCCAGGTGTCCTCATCTGATGCCAGAGGCATGGACCAAGGCGCAGCAGTCATCCCTCCTGCTTGTAGCACGCAACATGACCTTGCATCCATCAGCCAGAGGCATGCAGAGATCACTGGGCTGGTAGGGCAGCATGTGGCCGAGGCAGCCCATCTGAGGGAGGACCTCTGTATGTATGCAAGGCAGACAAGGGAGGGCATGGAGGCCTGCACGAACAGGATTTGCAATGAAATGGTCCAACTCAGGCAGGCCGTGATCCGTATAGCGGACGCGATTGAGAGCCAATGCCCACCCACAACACCGGATCAACCGGGCACCTCCTCCTCTGGGAGTTCTTGGCAAACAAGCCCCCTGCGCCGCTCTCTGCGCAACCTGAGGTGCACCACATTCAAACCACCCAATGGCGGAGGAGGCACTGAGAATTAGGGCCAGCAAGGACTAGGTTGCACATGTGGAGAAGGACACGTACACACTATGAGGCTCACATGGGGGTGTTGTGGGGGGAGAGGGGTAAGGGTGTTCTTGAGTGTGTTGTGGGGGAGGGGAGTAAGGGTGTTCTTGGGAGTGTTGTGGGGGGAGGGGGGTAAGAGTGTTCTTGGGAGTGTTGTGGGGGGAGGGGGGAGGTCGTTTGCACAGTTGGGGCCATGCACTTTTTGTTTGAATTTTGGTCACAATACACTGTTGAGAATTTGAAACACAGGCTTGGTCTTCATCATTGTGTATGTGTACTGTATTGGGGAGATGGTTCTTTGTGGGACTCACCACATGCATCAGGGAAAAAATACCCATCTCCATCCATAATATTTTTCCCTTGTATCTCATGGAATCTGATACATCAGATGCGGACGCACATCGTGTCCCTCCTGGCGATCGCCTCTTGCATGTCCTGGCGGGCCATTTCAACCATCCTCATCACCATCCACAACATCCTCATCTGGTGGTTGCATGTCAGGTGGCATAGGCACATTCCGTCTGATGCACATTTTGTGCTGCGTCACACATGCCATGGTTATCTTCGGCACTTTATCATGGCCGTACAGGAGAGCCTCACCCGGCACGCTTAGGCACCAGAGCTGTGTGTTTGAAAGGCCAAATGTCTGCTCCATGACGACGCGGGTACGGGTATGTGCAATATTGTTGTCCTCTTCCTGCTGGTTCTGTGGGTTCCATACAGAGGTTAGGAGCCACCTCTTCAGGGGATAGCCGGCTTTGCCTGTATGGGGCGAAGAATGGGTACCTGTTACTGGCCACCTCTGGTGCGGCATGTACATGTCACACAAATCGTCTTTGCATTGTGATTGGAAATCACAACTGACAGCATGCATGCAGACGATCTGCGTGACTGCAATGTGCAAAGCTGAGCTCGACCATGCAAGTCGAAAATGCCTGAATCATGCCTCCAACAGTAATAGATATGCCCTGGGTGAGGCCAGGTCTCTGGTGTCCTTGGACCCAGGCAAATTTAGTACCGCAATGCCAGTGTACTGCCATTCCAACATCCATGTTGCTATGCTGTGAAGCATCACTTCAGTGGTGCTATGGGTTTGTGGTCAGATGCTATGGCTAGGGGTGATCCCTTTGCATGCACTCTAGGGCACATTGCTGTATTGATGTTGTGCTGGCAAAATTCTGTATGACTGTCTTGACGATTTGTGTATTATGTGGTGTTGCATGATGTGAAATGTGGGTGTGGATGGATGTGTAATCTTTCAAAAGTTGGATTGTATTCAATGTTGTGCAGCTTCTCGTTTCATGTGGGGTCTTCTCAAGTACATTGTGGTGCTCCCCAATGGACATTGGCGTACATCTGTATGACCATTTGTCCCACGCACGACAGTCAACTCCCAGTTGGTGTATGTTTCTTTCCCCCCCCAATCACACCGCCATGTACATGCCCTGCTAATCACCAAGTTGCCACGATCGTTGGCCAGCTTGTCGCTCCATGTTGCGTGGTATGGTTGAGTTCTACAGGACCATTGAATCATGGGTTGAGCCGGGATGTCTGGAGCAACAATGTGTGATTATCTTGTTTGCGTCACATGCCAATTCGGACAATGATGGAGTGGAATTGTTTTCTGTTTCGTTGGACTACTTCATTGTGATGTGGGACCACCAATTCCACATGGGTATAGTTGATGGCCCGATGCTACTTGGGATGGTTGCAAGTGAATAGAAGGCAACTTTGGTGTTTGCGATCTCCTGGACAGTCCGTGGCAGGAATATGTGTTCATGTGCAAGCTTCAGGAGGGCATTGTGTGCCTGGTTCGGCGTGCATTAGAATACTGGTTGTGAGATGCCATGCATCTGCCACACAGTATGCTGCTAGGAGCCTGTGGCCAGGAAGTGGTGCACAGTCACCACCTTCAGTAGATGGGGGATTGCAGTTCTTATGTCTATGAGGCTCACGCTGTCGTCATGTATCTTATCCACGTTGCTGGTGATGGTATCCCGGTGCAGACGGTACGGGGTATGTATGTGCTCAGGTGTTTGGTTAAATGGACTGGCTTGGATCCTGGGTATTGGTGGCTGGCTCTGTGGTATTTCTGGGTGCCCTGGTGGTGCTTGCTGCGCCTGTCTTGCCCTCCTCCTCCTTCTCCTGCGTCTCCTCTGTGCTGCCTGTTGGTGGTGCTGCCGCACTACAATCGTGTCCTCCAGCCCATATAATGCTGCCAGTATTGGAACCATCTTGGTGTGGGAAGGTGTGTGGGAAGGGGTGTGGTGTGCTCTTTTGTGCTGCAAGTCTCCATTGCCTCCACCTCTGCTCGATGTGTCCACCTGTGGCAGGTGTGAACACTGCTCAGGTCTCTTAACGGGTGGTTCGCGATGCCGGTATTAGCACCATGCCGGTAAGGAGTTTTTGGGTCTTTACCGTGCCGCTATTGCCATGTCCGCATGGCTTGTGATGCCGTGCAATTAGCGCCATGCCGCTATTTCCGGTCTGGGGTGCGCGCGCCCACGGACTTGTCGCTATTAGTGTCACCGTACTTACCGGTTCCGCTAATAGCGGCAAGTCCGGGTCATAATTAGCTTACCGGTACCGTTATTCCCTTACCGCACAACGTGTAATGAGGCCCATAGACTCCTAAAATAGGTGTCGACTCAAGCTATTTGAGAGCATCAAAACGTTCATGAATCAATGGAATGGATTGTATGACTTGTGGTCTCCAAAGGGGTTGAATCATAGACGCCGGGCACAGGCAAATGATCTTTGATCTCCTATCTTGCGTCTCCGAATTTCTTCTAAAAAAGTAAGACCCCGTTGATTTTGGGGTTCAGATTCTTTAGTTGTGAAATTATCTATTTCTGAAGTTACACCTTCTCTACTCTCCTCCTCTGAATCTGGATCAGAGCCAGCCGGAGTAGATTGTGATGAGCTGGGTCTAGGTTTCGGGACGGTATTATCATATTTGGTTTGAAAAGTATAGATCCTGTCCAATCTGTAGTCCTTATCGTCCCTAAAGAATTTTCTGATCTTAATATCATCTTGATATTCTCTAAGGATCTCATTCATTTTTTCATAGTTTTTTTGCTTAGTTGTTTCAGCATTCGTCATGGTCTTAATTTCATCTTTAACTACATGGATTTGTTCGATAACCCTTTTGTGTTCTCTATTTGCATGTGTTGTTAGATCCTGCAGTCCGTCATATTAGAAGTTGGTAGTCAGCTAGCACTATATGTATCTAGTGAAACAAGTATAAATTAGGTCGAGTGTGAAAGATACTTGGAATTGTGCGCTATTCACCAGCCTTAAAGTTCGTTAAATGTTTCCGGCTGCAGGAGTCTTACTAAAAGTGAGCCGTAAAATGGAGGTGAACCGTAAAATGGAGGCAAGAACAATCTGCCTATTGAGAACAACGGAGAATGGTTTGAATTCAGATCATGAGATGCATGTTTTCTTATGAATAATTATGTTCATGAGATCTATGACTAAATGGAATTTTCCTTCAAATGCGTGGGGTGGGGGCCTGTGCCCGGCGTCTATGATTCAACCCCTTTGGAGACCACAAGACATACAATCCATTCCATTGATTCATGAACGTTTTGATGCTCTCAAATAGCTTGAGTCGACACCTATTTTAGGAGTCTATGGGCCTCATCACGACTTGGGCGGTAACCCTTAAAAATCAGCGATAACGCTCTTAGCGCCGATTTTAAGGGTCCGTCGGATCACGACTCCAAATACCGCCGGCGCCATTACAGCCGGCGCAAGGACAGCCGGCTGTACAAGCGCCGGCCATAACAGCGCCAGGAACCATTAGCGCTAAAACATCAGCAATCACGAGTCCGGCGTAAGCGCTATTAACGCCAGAAAAGCGGCGGATAATCCGCCGAAAATACCTCCAGCAAAAAGCTGGAGGTAACAGAACACAGGCCACAGCAATAAGGGCCCAGGTGGAACCAATGCAAACCAGAGGCCTACAAAGGACCCACCCATGCACAACACACCCACCCCAACACCATGCTGCCATTTGGAGCCGGGAGCCTTGATGTCGACTTCTACCTGCTGCGCCTGGAGCTACAGAGGCCAGTCAACCAGGCCAGGGCCCTGGGAGTGCAGGGGGCAGTGGGGATGAGGAGAAAGAGGAGGAGCGCAGCACCAGCAGGCCGGCCAGCCATCCCCAGGGTCAGGCCAACACCCTGGGCCCTGACTGATGGTCAGTTGGTGACAGAATATCGGCTGGACAGGGCAACCATCACCCAGTTGCTGGACACAATCCAGGGTGACATATGCAGCCGCATAGCCACCAGCACGGCAGTACCTCCCCTAGTGAAGCTCGTGTCTGTGCTTCAATTTCTTGGGACTGGCAGCTACCAACATACCGTTCCCATGATGCATGGAATGGCCCAGTCCACATTCAGTGCCATGCTGGGACAGGTGCTTGATGCACTGTTGAATCATGTGTACGAACACATTGCATTGCCAGCCACACCGGCACAGGTGCACCAGCTGAAGGGTCAATTCTATGCCATTGCCCAAGTCCCGAATGTAATAGCAGCCCTGGACTGCACACATGTGGCACTTGTACCACCCCAGGCACCGTAAACAGTACCATTCCCTCAACGTGCAGATGACATGTGGTCCTGACCTCACCTTCAGCCACTGCTGTGCCCGCTACCCAGGACCGACCCACGACTCCATGGTCCTACACAACAGTACCCTGCCAGCGTACATGGAAAGGCACCGAGGCCAAATCACATGGCTACTGGGTGAGTACAAATGTATACCACAAAGCATGTCAATCCATCATTCCCAATAGGCAGCAACATCACTGCAGCATACACATTCATGCACCTTGCACGATGAACCTTGGACATGTCCAACACAGCAGAACACACCCGTGCAGGATGTAAGACATGTGGCGCCACAGTGACATACGGAAGCCCCACCACAACAAAGCCTCCTGTGTGAGTAGCACCATGGCTCCCAACACTGACACAGTACAGAAATCCCACCCTGCCCATCCGACAGTAATGAAATTCCAAACCATGAGCTGGCACATCCACGAATGCTCCACACATAAGTAGGCCGAGTAATGACAATGCACATCCCACAAACGCTGTCCCCAAAATGGCCATGGAAATGCATGGAGAACAGTACAGAATAGTGAAGAGCAGCAAATGCAACTGTAGCCACATGGATTTGCAATGACACATGAGGCAGCCACTTCTGTCAAGCAGAAGTAGATGGAAGGGCCCCCTTATCCTGCGACAAGTGAATGAGTACTGTTACATACAGAAACATAGGTGTACCAAGTGGAGAGTACCCCATTGATTCAATCGTGCCCGTAGGACAGCACACTCCACAATGTTATAGGCCAAATGACAAATATGGCAAAATCACGCTGATGACAGGGCTCTGTACACCCACTGGACTTACCTTGTCCCCATACCGTCTTTCTCTCCCCTGCAGGTGATTCTGGATATCCCCAGTACACGTGGCTCATGACCCCTGTGCGTCACTCACACACGGCGGCGGAGCGGGCATACAACCTTGGTCATGCCCGTACACGGATCTGCGTGGAGAGGGCATTTGGACTGCTGAAGGCACGCTTACGGTGCCTTGACCGCACGGGAGGGGCAATGATGTATGCACCAGAAAAAGTTGGAAAAATTGTACTGACATGTGCCATGCTGCACAACATCTGTTGTCGCAGAAATGTGCCACTGCCCCCTGATGCTAATGCGAGCCACCTGAGGATGGTAGTGAGGGCGATGAAGTGCCAGAAGGTGTTGCACATGCACAAAGGTTTGGGCTGAGGGAGGGGAGGTTGGCCAGACAGGGATTGATTGATGGATTCTTTTAGAAATGGGTAATGGGTAAATTGTAAATATATCACTTCAACATTAAATTGCATTTGTAACTATCACTACTGTCCATGCATTGTGATTTTTGTAACGTGATTCTTTTTCCGTCCAACGAACCCCCCTCCGCCCAGTAAACACCCAGCACACAATCCCCCCCTCCCCCCAGTGAACACCCAACAATCCCCCCTCCCCCCAGTGTACAACCCCCAACTGTGCAGTTGCCTCATCAGGCCAACAACAATGATGCCATGCACCACTAGGATGGGCGCGGGCGCTTCCCTCTCCCAGGCCCCTCCGGTGTGCGTGCCCTCAGGTGGTGCATGGACCGGCGCCTCGGAGATGGCTCTAGTGAACCCTCTGTGGGTGTGGTGGAAGTAGAGGGTACAGAAGCGCTGGCCATCATGTGCTGACGCATGAGGTTATTGGCCTTGCGTTGCTGTTCTGCAAGTGCTGACACTGCCTCTGTAAACTCGCGGACTCGTTGCCCAAAGCCTGTCAGGGCAGCGGTGCATTGTTGTACCACTTGCCGTGTACGCGCATTGTCCCGTGCCACGTATTTGCATCCATGCCTGATGGAATGACTGACAGCCTTTATGTGCCTGCTCTGCACCTTTGCCATGGCTTCAACCCGGGTCTGTTTGGCCTCGATGATGTCCAGTCGGCCCATGACTGCTGCCACAGTGACAAAGGGCTCCCCTGGTGCGTCACGTGGTGGACCGCGAATTGGGTGCTGTTGGGGTGGGGGGCTGCATGGCAAGAAGCCACCAGCCTGGACTGGGCTGCCTGGCTCAGATTGCTGGTCCTCTGGCCTCCCATAGGACGGTGTGTCCACATCGGGCTGCGGTGTGCTGCAGCGACGCACAGGCACATGGTGAGTACCTGCCTGCTGTCTGCCTGGGCTTTGGCTTCCCTGGGGTGTTGACACCCCTTCTCCATCACTACTACTGTGAGAGTGTAGTGCGGCGGCATGATGCCCACGTGGAGGTGTTGCTCCCACGTCGGGCTCCAATTCAGACCTCTCTCTCTCGGCATCAAGGCTGTGGATGGTGGCTTGGGGTGAGCTGCCGGTCGCCTCCCTGCGGCCATGTGGCGGCTGCTGCTGCTGTCTGGCGGGGCTGCGTTGGGGTGAGGTGGGTGTTCCCCTGTGTTGTCTCCCTTGAGTGCGGCGTCTTTGTGGGGTGCTGGTACTGGTGGAGGCACGGTGCTGTGGGCGTGTTGTCGGTGTGGCCTCATCCCCATCATCACCGGGCTGTTGGGATCAACGTGTGCCTGTGGGGAACATAGGGGGTGGTTTGAGTACAATGCTACATACATTTGTATGATGCAGGTCATGCCAACAAGTGTGATTGAAAACAGTACCAATGACGCACTCAACTTGCATTCTGTTCAGTCACCATGTGGTGCTTGTTGTGGATGTGCATGGAGGTACACTGCATGGGAACGTGTGGTTGGGGTGGACTGCGCTCAGGCTTTTGTGGTTGTGTGGATGCACAGTACCACTCTACGTAGCTGTCCTATGGCTATGGGAGTCTATCCCCTGCCCCTGTCATTCATGCACTGCACGTATGGGGTCGTCTAGGCAGCACTACCGTTCTAGGGATGTGGGACTCACTTACGGGTGTATGCAGTGCCTCAGACACGTCTTCACTCTCATTCAGATGCATGTATTTGGTGATGTGACTCACCTGCTGTTGGGTCGATGCCAGTCCCTGCCTCCGCTCCACCAATGCCCTTGATGGTTCCGACGTCGATCAGGCCCGCCAATTTCTCCTCCCATGGTGTGAGGTCGGGTGGGGGTGGTGGTGGCCCTCCTCCTGTGGCCCTGCTTGCACTCCTGTGCTGGGACAGGATGCCTTGCACTCGCACGCGCATGTCATTCAGCCGCTTGCAGCAGTCCTCCCCATCCCGGGGCACGCGCCCCACAGCACTGACCCTTTGGGTGACGGATCGCCATATTTGGCCTCTACGATGGGCACTGGTTTTCCGCTGCTGCAGCTCATTATGGTATGCCAGTGCCTCCTCCACAAGTACCTGAAGCTCCTGGTCACTGAACTTGGGTTTCCTGACCCTGTCCAGTGCAGACTTGCCCCTATTGCGCTCTGGACTCATTTTCCAGCCTTGGATTGCGTGGATGGCTTCCAGTAGCTGTGATATCCGACGGATTGTGATTTCCAAGATGGCCGCCGCTTTATTTCCCGTTCCGGCGGTGACGCGTTTCCCACGCGCTATAAGCGCGACGCGGCGGTAGCGCACGGTGCGCCGGATTTAAGGGTTCACGCTAATCGTGCTTACGCCAGGGACCGGGGAGCATGCACGATGACTCGTGATCTGGTGGATTATCCGCCGGGTGCCTTGGCGTTAGCGCTATTTAGGTCCGGCGGATAATCTGCCACATTTACCGCCCAAGTCGTGATGAGGCCCTATATCTGGTATATTTAATTGTTACAACCTAACGTCCAAACAATAATGTCATTTAACCTTTTAAACTTGACAACCACACACTTAGAGAATATTAGAGGATTAGGATGGCACAAAAACACATCTTTCTACTATTACGTGTCATGTTTACATTGTGACGTCACGTGCATCTGTGCGCGTGACGTTGTTACATGACACGTAATTCCCGAGCGCAGTGGGCCGCGGTATCTACTTGTACAATGGCGTCCTGGCTCTGGGGAGTTAGTCTATTGATTGCGGGGATTCTCTCACCCATGAAAGGTAAATTTCAATTCTATAGACTCGCACTTATAATCAGACATGCTAACTATGCGTATATATTTGCTTGCAGTGACGCGGGGATTTAACCCATTGACCTTGTTCTAACTGACCAGGCGATATCTTGACTTAAGGTCATTGGAAAGCATCTTATTTAAGGTAGGCAACATTACATATGAGCTCATAACATATCGCTTATATGTCATTTACAATTGGCAATATGAACTTTACAAATACACAAAACCAATTACTGGTTCGAACAAAAATCTGTGCATCCAGAGGGTAAGGAATTGTTTTCCATTATTGCACAGTGTCGTATTACATAAATGATGTCACGGTGGCAGAGGTGTATTCCACTCTGTAATTTTGGATTTCACTTTATATAAGGTCCCTCATATGGGCTAGATTTTCATGGTCTCCAGACGGGTGATCGTGGACGCGGGTCACATGTCCTACAGCGTGTTCTTTATATATGGATACACTAATACAGATATATCTCTGGATTGTGTATACATATAACGAATTTTATTTTTCTTAGCAAAATATTCACGATAGCGAATATGAATTTATTGGTTTCTCTCTTCTATTTTCTTTTATTTACATTTGTTCATCCCGAACCTTCTACCAACTGGTGTGGTATGCTATAACTTCATTTCAATTTCCGTTTTTGGATTATGTTTCAATCATGGTTGGACTTTGATGTATATTCTTTATGTATTTCAATAATGTACTGTACTATGGGTAACGAATAGCCTTGAAAACGACCGTCGCGGTCGAAACACGTGTCAGCTATTATCTTGGCTATTACCTTACAATTCAATGAAGAAATTCTTTAAGTTATGATGTGTGGCTCTAATTACTTACAGCATTGGATTTTGATTGCTATTTTCTGAACATTCTAATATCTGGTTGAACATATATATACAAGTTTTTCTGTGCGCAGTGACAGTCTTCTAATAGTTTTCAAGTTACGTACATGTATTGTGAACCATTGAGTGGAGGGTTCACTTTTAGTAAGACTCCTGCAGCCGGAAACATTTAACGAACTTTAAGGCTGGTGAATAGCGCACAATTCCAAGTATCTTTCACACTCGACCTAATTTATACTTGGTATATATAGTTGACCACCAATTCTGAATAAGGATCTAAAGTCCCCAACCGTGTTTAAAACAGTTTCCAAATTGGCCACTGGATCCCAGACATACTAAAGTATATTGTCAGCATAAAGCAAAATGCAATGCAATTTGCCCCCAAAGTCAAACCTGTAACCGCAGGTATCTTATGGACCATCCTCGCAAGCGGCTTTATAACCAATGCAAAAATCAACAGTGAGAAAGAGCCCCATTGGTGAGTCTCTCGATGTACCCACCAAGGATTAGAGCTAATCTTATTCACTTTAACACGTGACCTCAAACCCTCGCACAAAAGCCGCTCCGATCCTATGAATGGTGGATCTAAGCTCATCTTTTCAAAAACTAGCCACTGAAACTCCCAATCTATAGAATCAAACGATGTGTATGAGTCAAGACAGACCACTGCCAGCTCCTCAGCTAAGTTTCTGTATTTGTCCAATAACACAAACCGTCTTCTCAGATGTTGAGCAGTGCTCCTGCCGAGATAAATCCTGTTTGGTCCGGATGTACCAAATTATGTATTTCCAGACTCAACCGGCCAGCCAATATTTTGCATACAACTTTCATATCTACATTTATCATGGAAAAGGACATGTATGAGTTGCAATTAGGGATATAGATTTGGGGAACATCCCTCTCCTCCTGGCATCCAAGAGAACTTCAAGAAGCTTAGGGACAAGCCAATCTTTGTATGTCTTGCATAAGTCAATCATCCGTCCATCTATTCCTGGAGTCTTACAAAGACCTAGGTTCTCTATTTCCCACTCTTCATCACATAATAAAATATCACCCACAAGCGTTTCACTTTGTTGACCCGGCAATTGATGCAAATCAGCCTCTTCTAACCATGCTCTGGCCCTCGCCCTGTCAAAACCGTCCTTTGCATACAAGGCACTGTAAAAGGTGCAAAATACTCACAGATTCCCTCCTGATGCGTAATCAACTGATCCTTATTATCCCTGATACTTTCACACACTTGTCCACTGCTTTCCCTTCGAACTCGCCAAGCTAGCAGTCTCCCCGCTTTGTCACCTTACGAATGTTGATTTGCTACATAACCAGTAAAATCGCATGTATGGAGCCTGTCACAAGCTTCACATAACACAGACGCCCATCTAGTCTCCCTTTGCGCCATGTCAGCCAGGTTTCGAGCCAAGACATGCCCCCAAGCTTATAGTCCAGCCAGTCACAAGCGTCTATCTGGGTATGAAAGAAGAAAGAATCTCTGTTCGCCATCACCTTCAGCTTGGCCGGATAACATATTTGTACTGATGTTCCCCAAGCCTTCTCTTCATGGCATCATAAGATTTCCGCTGCCTCTGTATCTCCTGTGTGAAATCCAGGAAGATCAGAACCTCTGAATTGCAAACCATGTGTGCCGATTTCTTCCTAGTGTTCTGTAACACTGCATCTTAGTCTCGATAATTGAGAAATTCCGCAACAATGGGTTTGGGGGAGCACCAACTGGAGGTTTCCTTCGGGGCACCCTGTCCATCCACTCAATGGAAAACCATTTGGAGAGGTCTCGCACCTCGCACCCCCTTGGTATCAGCAATATGTTTCTCTAGAAATATTTTCACGCTAGCACCCTTCTCTCCTTCTGCCACACCAATGATCTGGGCACTGCTCCTCCTTAAGAGGCCCTCTGCTTCCTCCACCCTCTCCTCCAGTGATCTAGCAGCAATAGTAAGCGCATCAATTCTCGACTGTAGCATTGTAACCAATTCCTCCATCTCACTCATCCTCCCCTCCAATTCCGTGACTCTTACATTCACTTTCTTTTGATCCGCTCTGAATAGGGAGACATCAATGCCGACAGACTGTATCTTGTTTTCCAAGGACAATCTAGAATCCTGCATGACCCTCAACATTTTTCCCATTGTTATGGCACCTTCCACGGAAATCACATCTCCGGTTCCCAATGACTACTGTTGAACTTGTTTGGGTTGTTTGTCCTTTCTAGCAACACATTGGTCAAGCGTCTCGTGTTGCCCCTTTACCATTGCTGAAGTACTATATTTCTCACAACGCCACTGACCACCAGATAATGGTGTCACTCAATACACTCCAGAGCTATGTCACATTATCAATCACAAACTTGAATTCAATGCGACTTCCAATATGCATGCAGCAGCTCTTAGCAGCAGGCCTGGTGAAAAAGACACTCTGCAAGCAGCAGGACCATCACCACCCACCTGCACACATGGGGCACTATGAATCACAGCGCCGGATATCAGCAGGTCATCCGCATGCTGCCATAATCTTCCATCCCCGCAAAGGGCAAGGTCTGTCAGCATAGCAGCCCCGTGTTCCGAAAGGGCAAGATATACCCAGCCCAGACATCCCCGATATACATCAGGCTCCTCTTGATGTTTCAATCAGTACAAAACCCTGGCACCCACCACTGTCGCCTGCTCAGCAAGTGAGCCACCCTGAGCAGCACAGGTGAACACGAACTCGAGCAACAAAGTCCTAATATGGCCGTTGCAAGGCCCGTTCCCGGAGGGTCTCCGACGCTGTGCACCAGGGATCTGGAGCAAAACAGTCGGGATGTTTCAACTCTAATCCGGTTGCCTCCTGGTGCTACGACCAGCCACAAGACCAGGAACAGATAGGGTTCTCTGTCTCCACCAGCGCAGTCTGCTCAGCAAGGTGAGTCTCCCCAAGCAGTGCCACCAAACTCTGGCACCAGCTGCGATGTCCCAAAATGGCGGCTGCAAGGACTGCTCCCACAGGTCCTCCATCGCAGTTTACAAATGCTCCAGAGCAACAGCTCACTACCAACTTCCATGCCAGAGACACCTAAGGTAGCTTCCCCTTGCTCAACATGCCTTCCAGGTTGCATGTAATGAGGATATTAAGAGGATATCATTGGGTGTGCTGATGGAGCTCAAGGCACCAACATCCTCTCTGCTTGGTTCTAGGCCACTCCCCTGTGCCCTGTAATGCTTTAATAGAGTTACACTTCCCTAAATGTCCATGGGATACCATGCAAAATAAAAACTGCATTGTGATGCATCGTTTGTTGTGGTGGCAAGTTTCTCATTATTGGCGCACCTCAGACCGTACATCTCCCAGGCTAATGCAGAATCTATTGCGAGAGCAGTTATAGGGGCTAAGATTGACTACTGTAGTAGCCTCGTGGTCGGTATCTGTAAAGCAGATATTACCATAACTCCAAGTCATACAAAACGGAGCTGTCAGAGTGGTCCTGGGTCTTCTCCGCCACGACCATGTCTCGGAGGCCAGACGCTCCCTGCACTGGCTCCTAGTTGAGGCATGTGTTAGGTTTAGACTCTTGGCCATTACTTTTAAATGCAGACTGGGGCTTATACCTACCTACCTACCTCCAAGACCTTATATAGGATAAGACTTACGGCAGGAACCTCAGATTCAGCAACCAGAACTATCTCTCTCTCCCCAGATGTAGAATGAAGAAGGTAGAGAACTGAGCTTTCTTCATTGCTGCCCCTAAATCATGGAATTTGCTGCCATCTGCATCGCGAGGACAGACTTCCCTAGCGGTCTTCAAGGAAGAACTGAAGACGCTGCTGTTCTCATGATTCAGTAGCCTGATTTATTTATCTCCTCTGAGCTATCCTGCCAGTTAGCCCTTTGCTCTCTTTGTTTCTTGTCCGTTTGTCTCTGTCTGCGCCCTAACGCGCATTACAAATAACTTAAAGGAAAATTATAGTAAAAACAATACATTCATCTTGCAAGGCAAAGTAAAGAGCAGGCGACTCCTACCTTTCACCTTCTTATTGTTGTGACTCCTAAGAGGTTGCAAAGCACACATTGCAATATGAAATGGTAACTGTAGATTGCGATTCCTCTTTTGCGTATTTCTAATAATGGTTCCATTTGCAACCTCAAAACAAGTTCATACATACATACTTCCCAATTAGTTTTGTTAGCAGCTGTAGTAATCAGTATTCAACAAGAGGTAGGAAGTCCTTTTAGGTGTGAAAGGACGGTTGTGAATTGTGATTTGTGTCAGAGCTGTTCTCATGTTTGTGGATGGACCTTTATCTTAACTCCTGTGTGTATAACCAGAGAGCTGATGCTTTGGGCTTCATTGCATTTCAAGGTCATGTTTGTCAATGTTTATCTCCATGGTGTGGTTGAGGGTTTCTCATAGTGTATTGCGCTACCAAACAGGCTACAAAGGTGATTATCGTGCTAGAAAGCTAACAGTGACTAGTCAAACTTGATTGATGACTTTTAGATTTGTGTAATTCCTGGATGGGATATGGTAAATGACAAATGGGATGAGAGCCTGACTGGACCAATCGCAACCAATTGTGGATGTAGTGTGTTGCAGTAAAGTGTGTGAGGTAGGGATGAGATGAAGTCTAGGAAGTTGTATTTGTTGAAGATTGGGTCTGTTTGGAGGCACGTCAACTCGTGTGTCCAGTAGTTTGGTATGAGTATTGTCATGGATCAAGTAACAGACCCACAAACTGCTTAGCCAAGCAACTAGCTCTTATTTACCCCCTAATAATCATGCATAACATTAATAAAAATTACCTTTCGCGTTCCATTTCCCTTAGATGGTCATTTTTAATGGCTTCAATTACTAGAGTGGTATGTGGATCATCCTAGAAGTAGAAAAAATGTACGAGTAGATAAATAGCCTGAGTAGAAAAAGGGATACATCATCAGAGCCCAATAATGACACAGCCAACAAACCCCCTTTAAAACACAGCAATAGTGACAACAAAACAGACTCTGCAGTCAAAAGAGAAAACCGCAACTCCCAAAATGTCAAGTGCTGGAAACCTCTAACCCCCTGACCATTGTACATTTTTTCATTAGCTTTGGGCGACCTAGCCAACATTATCACCTCATTAAAAAAATGTAACTCTTAACTATTGAACTTCTGGAATATGTCTGAAAATAGCTGAACAAAAACAGTAAAGCTAAAAACCGATTTATTGACTATGATGTTAAACAGAGCAGTATCACATTGATAACACAAAACAGGTACTGAATTTTGACTCAGGGCCAGGAGGATAGCTCAGGGGCAAAGAATTTGTCTTGAAAGCAGAGCAACACAGTTCCGAAACCCGGCCCGTGCAAAAAGGGTGCTCTCCGGTATTAGACACGTTATAAAAGATGTATTAATTAATAATATGAAAGTTGAACATGTATTTTTACACACAGTAATTGAGTCTGGCATCAATTATCCAATGATAAAAAGGTTGCATATGCTGAACCCTCAAAAGAACAATTATAACTGGTGCAGTCTCTCTGTGCGATCTATTCCAATTAAGAATACACACTTTTTTTTTTAACCAACTTTATTTTCATTTTGTACATCTTTTAAACGGGAGGCAACAGTTAGCCTTTGGTTACAGCAGTATTACAACCATTATTATCTATGAAAACAAAGTATTTAACCTACTTGAACTTTGGCATCGAGACTGTTAATGGCTTTCAACTCCCCCCCCCCCCCCCCCCCCCGAGTATCCCCGCCCTCACCCACCCGTCCCACCCTTTTCCCTTAGAGTTATCTGAACCAAACTAGGTCAAAGTTATGACCAAAGCAAAGCTGTTTCCTGAGCCCATCGCTCCTTCGTCTACTGCAGTCTCTATCTGATATGAATGTTCCTTAAAGTCCTGGGTTTATAGAATTGAGCCTCCCTTTCCCCACATAGTCTTGAAGTGGGTCCCATATAGCTAGGAATTTCAGGTAGGTCCCTGTTTTTGTGACGCAAATGTTCTCCATCGCCATAACTCCCCACGCTTTCATCCACCACCATGGGGCTGTTGGACCTTCCACTGTCTTCCATCGTTGGGCCACTGTCATCCTTGCTGCAGACAGTAGGTGGGTGATCAGGGCCGCTTTGTTCCCTGAGGCTGCGTATCTTCCTTCTGACACTGCCCCCAGTAAAATGACCTTACGGGAATGTGGTAGGTCTGTGCCTGTTATGTCTTTGATGAGACTCAGTATCTCTTTCCAAAACACTTTTATCCTTGGGCACGACCACCACATATGGAATAGGTCACCTTTTCCTCCACATTGGCGCCAACAGTCTGAGGAATACGTGGGGTTCATTTTATGTATTCTGCTTGGGGGCAGATACCATCGTTAGCATATCTTATATGCCGATTCTTTGATTGCCGTGGATTTGGATAGTTTGTGAGCCCTTCTCCAAATTTGATTCCATTCTTCCTGTGTGATTTCTTCCCCTATGTCCCGCTCCCAGTCTTTCATATATTGGAGGGTTTCATCTGCTTGTGATTTATCGAGTAACTTGTACAGTCTAGTGATCCTTTTTTCTTTTGTCCCCTCCCGAATCGTGAGTTCTAGACCTACTGGGGGGCGTAGTCAGCCTGTTTTACCTCTGGGTGTGAGATCCAATGACGTACTTGTATATATTTAAATCTGTGGTGCTCGGTGATGCCAAATCTTTGTTTGAAAAGTTCAAAGGAGAGTGGGGCGTCATCCTGATATAAGTCACTTAAGGATAGTGCATCTGCTCCCTGCCAACCGTCCCAGAACTTTTGTTGAAGCCCAGGCGTAAAATCGGGATTTTGTACTATAGGTGACATTGGACCCAGGCGTAGTTTGATCCCCCTGCTGTGGATCGCAGTGTCCCAGGTGTGTAGTGTCGTTTTTGTCGCTTCCAAAAGGATCCCTCCTCTCTCTCGTGCTTTTGGCTTGAGGAATGGTAGCATACATAGTGGTGTGTCCGTCGCAGACTGTTCTATTTCCCCCCACCCTGGTAGGGGGTCCCTCCCTGCCCATTTCAATGCTGACGCCAATTGGGCTGCTAGTACGTATCTCCCTATGTCCGGTACGACTAACCCTCCCATTAGAGTTGGGCGCATCATAATCTTTTTCTGAATTCTCGGCTTCTTATTCCCCCAGATGAATTTGAACACTGCTTTTTGGAGTTGCTGGATCATTGTCGGGGGGGGGGGATAATCACCGGGGTGGAGCTTACCACATACAATAGTCTGGGTAACAAGGTAATTTTTATGGCGGCTATCCTAGCAAACCGTGCTAATTCCTGGATGTCCCATCTCTGCAAGTCTCCTTGCAGGCGTTTCCATAGAGGGGCGATATTCGCTTTGAGCAGGTTTTTTGCGGATCTAGTGATTTGGTTTCCTAGGTATTCTATGGACTGCTTTTCCCACTGCAGGGGGTAGCGTTCCTTTAGGTAGGTTATATTATCTCTGCTCTCGGTTACATTCAATGCTTTGGATTTGGTGTAATTTATTGTGAACCCTGATGTTTTCTCGAATTTCTGCAATTCCTTGATTATTCTGGGTAATGTGTGCTTTGAATCTGCAATGTAGAGCATAATATCGTCTGCATATAGGGCTATCTTATGTTGGGTTCCCCCTATATGCACCCCTCTATCTGGGTCCTCCCTAATCCTATGGGCAAACAGCTCCATTGCCATGGCGAAAATAAGAGGGGAGAGGGGGCACCCCTGCCGTGTGCCTCTCCGAATACTGAGCCTTTCTGATGTATAGTCGTTTACTATTAGGTGCGTAGAAGGATGCTGGTAATTAGCCAGTACTATTTTAGTAATTGTTGGCTTGCAGCCGAAACCCTCTAAGACCAAACTTATGTACTCCCACTCTATGCTATCGAATGCTCGTGTAGCATCAAGAGCCGCGATGGCGAATTTCTGGACACCCCTGGTGCCCCAGTCTATAATGTCAATTACCCGCCTGACATTATCCTGAGTGTGTCTTCCCCGTATGAAGCCTGCCTGGTCTGAGTGTATTATCCCGGGCAATACTGTCGCTAGTCGATTTGCGAGTATTTTTGCATATAGTTTTGCGTCCGTATTAAGGAGCGCAATGGGGCGGTAGCTGGAGCATTCTACTGGGTTTTTCCCCGGCTTTAGGGGAAGGATTGTGACTGAGTGACCCATGTCCCTTGAGACCGCTCACTTATCCCTAATTATGTTGAAAAGGCGAGTGAGGGGGGTTGTCAGCTGCGTCAGAAATACTTTATAAAACCTGTTCCCTAAACCATCTGGACCGTGTGCTTTACCTCTAGGTAGTGCTGTAATCGCGTCACTCACTTCTTGTGTTGTGAAGGGGGCTCCTAATTGTTCATTTTGCTGCTCAGAAATCTGTGGCAGTTTTATGTCTGACAAATAGGACACTTGTTTTGCAGCATACAGGTTCCCACTAGACATCTGGTTTTTGTGAAAGTGGACCATCGTTTCTAGTTTCTCATTATCTCCCGTTTGCAAATCTCCATTACTATTTCTTAACCAGGTGATGTGGTTGCGCGCCTTCTGTTTGCGAAATTTGGCCGCCAAAAATGTGCTCGCTTTCCCCCGTGTATGTAATAAGATTGTTTGGTGTTTAGCAGTGTTTGCGCTGTTCTGTCCGCCATGTGGTTTTCTAATTTGGATCTAGCTTTTTTTAGGTCTCGCCATGTTCTGCGGGTCTGACGTGACTTATGGAGCTTTTCAGCATTTCTTACCTCTTTTTCTAGTTTCTGCGTTGTAAGGGCTTTCTCTCTGTAATACTGCGTTGCTTGAGCTATGAATTCCCCTCCGATAACTGCTTTCCCCGCATCCCATACCACCCGCCAGTCCACCTCTCCATTGTCGTTTTCCAGGAAGTAATTACTTATGACTTCCTCCATATGTGCTCTGAGCGCTAAATCCCTTAGGATTGTCTCATTCAGCCTCCACTGTGGACGGGGCCTATTCGTTTTTTTCTGCAGTCCCAGGCAGGTTACCACTGGGGCGTGGTCTGAGAGGTACTGTACCTCAATTTCTATTTTTTTAATATAGGGGATCAGGGTGGAAGACACTAGGATCATGTCAATTCTGGAATATCCCCGGTGTACTGCCGAATAATGTGTCTATTCCCTGCTTTCTGGGTGGAAGAATCGCCACATCTCTATCACCTCCAAGTCTCTGAAGAGTTTTCCTAGGGCCTGTCTATTTCGCTGGTCTGCAGCTGTCGGGGGGAGTGTTTTATCCATTTTTGGGTCCATAACGCAGTTAAAGTCTCCACCTATTATCACTCTGCCCTCACACCAGCTCCCAATCTTCTGGAGTAGTTTGGGGATATACTGGTCCTGTTTTTCATTGGGGACATATACCGCTATAATTGTATACATTTGGTCATTGATCGTACCCTTCACCCCCAAGTATCTGCCTTCCCGATCCTTCAAGACATGTTGTTTGTGGAAGTGTAGGTCCCTGCTACAAAGGATTGCCACCCGTTTTGTTTTGGACTGGCTTGAGGCGAAAAATTGGAGGGGAAATGATCTGCTATGCATCCTTCTTTCATCCTGTTGGAGCAGGTGTGTCTCCTGTAGGATCGCTATTTTCGTTTGCATGGTTTCCAGCCTATTCAGAATCGATCGTCTTTTAGCAGGGGAATTCAGACCCTGGACGTTAAGCGAGATAATGTTCACTTCTACCATTGCACTCTGGGAGATGGGATTTGGCTTATTGGGTCGTGTGTCCTGCTACAGAGTTTACCCACTGTCTGTTGTCTTTCTGTTAAACCCGGTTGTGGAGGTGGCTCATTTTTGCTCCTTGTTTTTGGTTCCTTGCTTTCCCCATCTTTGAACGTTTCTCCCCCCCTTCCCCCTCCCTTCCCTTCCCCCCCATCCTGGGAGAATGTGAGGCCTCGGCCCCTCATGGGATCCTCCGCTGAACCAACGGATGTAAGGCCTCTAGGGTCCCCCCAGTTCACAATGGTCAGGAGTAGATTTACTCTGACCCGGTTTCCAAGATAAATGACCTCCTACCTCCGTACAGGCGCTTTAGAGACATTTTGCGGTCTTCTCACTTTTGTTGGCGCTTCACTCATTGTCTGTGTGTTTGGCTGCCTTCGGAGCTGGTGGGCTTTTGGGTTCACAATCCTGAGCTTATTGGGTGCTACCCGTTCTGCCCATTCTTCCTCATCTTTGTCTTCTCCCCGTTGACCATTCCCATGGTTTGCTTGATTGGCCAGTTGCGTTTGGCCGAGGGAGCACGGGTGCCTCCTGCTGTTCGTCCTCCAGGTGTAGGAGAGCTAGACCCTCTGTATAGTTCCCAATATTCCTCTGTTTGCCTTCCCACGTAAATGAGAGGCGAATCGATGCAACCATCTACATCTGATTTGGTGTGTCCGTAGGGCTTTCGTTACTGGTTGCATTAGCCGCCTTTTATGTAGGGTGATTCGGGGGAGGTCCTGGTATAGCTGTATGCGGGACCCGTTGATTGTGAGGTCCCCGTTCGTCCTTGCTGCGAGTAACACCTCTTCTTTCAAACCATACGATGTCATTGCTATTAAAACATCTCTGGGGCGTGACCCCGGTTCGTTGCGTATTGGACCCACTCGGTGAATCCTGTTGAAGCCTATCGTTTCCGGTTGGGCATCGGTTAATAGGCTGCTAAAGCAGAGTTGCATAGTGTCTCTTAAGTCCTTGTCCAGTACTGATTCCGCCAGGCCCTTCAACCTGATATTGGATATTCTTGAGCGGTTTTCTAGATCCACCGCCTGCAGTTCCAGATTATTCGTTGCAGTCGCCAACTGGTCTAGAAGTAGGCTATTTTGATTAGTCTCCTCTGTGATGTTTGAGAGGCCCCTTTCCACTATGTCTACTCATTCGCCCATCCCCGCCATGTCCTTATTAACCTCCTGGAGGGACGATTTCAGGTCCTCCCTAAATTGTTCCATTTGAGTGTGGAAAGCTTTTGTCATCCTGGCCTCCATACCTTTCAGACAATTTAACAGTTCGTCTTTGTCGGTTGCCATATTGCTAGTTGGGTGGGCCTGTGCTTCAGTAAGTGGCGCTGGGGAGGAGAGGGTGAGTCTGCCTGCATACGGTTTCTTTGTCTCCAGCACTTCTCGAGCTGAGCCTCCTGGGGCCTGGCTGGGTCCGTGCTCTTGATGGGCCCGTTTTGGATTTGGTACCTGGCATCTGAGACAGGCAGCTGTTGTCGGTGATTAGTTTGTCTGAGGAAGAGCAGGTTTTGGTGTTGCAGTCGTTGTCTTCTGTTTTAGGTGTCCCTTGCGGAATAGTGGATCATGGGTCTGGATCACAGCACATTTTGGCATCCAGACGGAATCTTCCGTGCCACTCAGGGTTCCAGTGGCCGGTTACTGGGCTGCCAGCGCAGATTTAGGGGGAGCCTTTAAGTACTTTCGAGCGTGCTTTGCTTGCCACGCCACCTCCAGCCCAAAGACACCATGTGCTGTCATGGGTGGGGGTCACCTACTGCCCGACGCTCCGTGGTGTGCTGCCTCCTCTGTTCCGAGTCCCACCTCCTTTGACTCACCGCTTCTCCGGGCAAGCGTATTCCTACCCCCGACTCGGGGATGTCAGCGACCTAGGGGCCCCTGGTCGTGTTCAGCTGGGAGTCTACTGCAACATGGGGCACTGGGTGTGCTCGGTGTCTGCACCCTAGTGACTGTGGGGGGTGGGGAGGAGGTGCCCCCACCTCAACAGTGATTCCTTCTACCCCCAGCGCCGCTCCTCTCACCCAGCTGCTTGGGACCACTGGTGCTTCCTTTGTCGGCACCTCGCGGGCTTCTCCGCACCGCCGGGGAACGATGTCGGGCGCGGGGGTGGGAGGGGTATCTCCAGCGAACTTCTCCACTCCGGTGGGCCGGTGGGGCGTGCTGTTGGGCGATGGGGGGAGGCGAGCACCCCGCTCCGATCCACCCTCACTGCCTCTGGTGTGGTCCAGCGCGGGGCTGCGCTTGCGTGAAGGGCTGCCCGTAGCCGGTGATTCGGGGCCCCCAACCATCCTCCGAGGATTCCCGCTGGCGCTTCGCTGCAACGCTCAGCCGTGTTGAGGGGCGAAGGGGAGGGGGAGCACCCACCTTTAAGCTTTCTTGCTGCTCTTGGTGTGGCCGGCGTCGGGGCACCGATGACTAGGAGTGGAGGTGTCCTCGCTGATCTTCCGTGATTGTGCGTACAAAGCTGCCCGTCTCTACCGTGTTCCTCCGGGGTGCCCGGCGGGCAGCCCGCGGGCTCGCCCGCACCGCCCAGAAGCGCCGTCGGGCAGAGAGGGGGGGAGGTCCTCCTGCCAGTCTTCTTCACCTCCGCCGCTTCGGAATGGGGGCCGATAGGGGGGGACGGGTCCGCAGGCCCACCACCAGTCCCCCGTAATCCGGCGGGTGCTGTCCCTCGAGTCCACCCGCTCCCTTCCGGGGCCTCCAGCGGTACCCGCTTGCCCGCGCCGCCAGGCACACGCCGGATGCCCGTACGGGAGCAGGGAGCTCTGTTGCCTTCGGTCCCCAGCCGGCGGCTCGCGGGCTTCACCGCACCGCTCGGGCGTGTTGCCGGGTGGGGGGAGGGGAGCCTTCCCCACTGATCCCCTTTCTTTTTGCCGCCTCTGGTCGGTCCCCGACGGGGGCTGCGGCCTCGCAGCTTGGGGAGGGTGGGGGTGTTTCCGCTGGTCTGCCGCTGCTTTCCCCGATCGAGCCTGACGGTTGCTGCTGCCTCGCGACCTCCCACTCTGTTCTGGGGCCTCCCGGGGGATCTGCTTGCCCGCGTCGTCGGGCGTAACCCGGGTGCAGTGGGCTCCGTCTCCCGTACCGGACACCGCATTCAGGTGTATAGTGTCTGGGTGCCCGGTCCCCGAACTGCTGTGGCTCCCCTTCAGTTGCTTAGGAAGCTTTTGTGTGCCGCATCATCCACCTTTTCTTCGGCCTGCACGGAGGACCCGAGGCGTACATCCTCACAGTCCGGCGGCCATCTTGGAATCCCCTAACACTTTGTTTTGAAGTACACTAGAGGTTCTTTGTTCTCCTGGGAGGCCACACAATGTTCAGTGGCAAAGAGCACCTTTTTCACCTTAAGTCACCCCAGACAGCTGCATCGATTCAGAAAATAAGCAGAATTTAAAGGCTAAAAAGAGCATAAAATCAGTATCATTTTAGTAGGAACTCTGCTTCTTTAGCTGGGAGACCAACACTGACAAAATATCACTGTCTCTTCTGTTACAGGTCCAAAAACTGCTTCAGAAGGATAAAAAATTGTGAGGCAGGAAAACGCACCATAGCTCTCTAGCAACCACCCTCACAGTTTCACATGTCACCTTGCCTGTAAATCCTATTCGAAGGTCAGAAAAATGCCTGGAAGTATGCTTACCTATCTCTAGGGATATGTATAGTGTGAACCCATTTAATGAGCAATTGAGCACTGTGCATGGTATGATGTAGGATACCTGGGATCAACAAGGACACTGTCATGGGCGCTACTCCTGAGGGGCCAGGACTGGCCCAGCGCCCTCGGAAGCAGACCCGTCTTCCACTACTCCGGACCCAGCAGACCCCTACAGGGGCCCTTTGGACCGTGTCCTGGCGCCTTTGGCGCCAGGCTCATGAAGGGTTTCAGTCCCGGCGCCATAGGTGCCGGGCTCATATTGATAAACAGTGTAATAATGCTTGGGTGGACTTAACTGAGGCAGACCATGCTGCATATTTACCCAGAACAATCCAGTCTGGTTGAAGTCCCCAGCCATCAGGGCTGGGAGGAACTATTCCCTCCATTCAGGAACTCTTTTCTTACCTGGGTGGAACCGGTGGAAGAACACACACTGGAAGCACTTCTCTGCTATTTAAACCACGCCCGATGGAAAACACGTGCTTCGCGTTATTCTGCAGCAGCAGCAGGACACTCACCGAGTCGGCTCCTGCATTCCAGGTCCAGAGTCATCTTCAGCTTCCGCGCAGCAACCTGTGGATGAAGAAAGACACAGAACAATACTTACCAGATCCCGGAATCCAGTCACCGGCAAAACCTGCAAAGAATAAACATAAGGTTAGAAAAGTGCAACTCGCTCGCAGCCGCGCCCGCTTACCTGATCCATCCGTGATTGCAACGGAGCGAACCGCGGCTTTCTCTTCGGCAGCTTCTCTGCACCTGGAAGGCAAAGGACATAATTAAAAAGGGGTTTGGGTGAAGGCAGTCGCATTCATCTTAACTTACCATTTTTTGCACGCGCAGTAGCGGCCGCATCAACCTCAGCATCCCGGCACCTGAAAAACAGGAAAAAGACATTATTTGAGGTGCCATTAAAAGCGGCCAACGATCATTATACTTACGTGCATCGGCACGTGCAGTGGCAACGGATATAAAGCCCGCAGCATCCCGGCACCTGAAAACTAGAAAAAGGACATTATTAGAGGTGCCATTAAAAGCGGCCAACGATCATTATACTTACGTGCATCGGCACGTGCAGTGGCAACGGATATAAAGCCCGCAGCATCCCGGCACCTGAAAACTAGAAAAAGGACATTATTAGAGGTGCCATTAAAAGCGGCCAACAAACCTTATACTTACGTGCATCGGCACGTGCAGCGGCAACGGAAAACTACGCCCACAGCATCCCGAGGCCTGAAACAAAGGAAAAGGGACATTATTGAGGTGCCCATCTTTTAAAGCCTAAAGACTACAGTATACTTACAGGCATCCGCTCGTGCAGTAACGGCGGCATCGCTCTTCGGCATCCCAGCACCAGTGCCACAACTAAGGCCGCAAAAGACTTGAGCCTCAACACTGAACTCATCCAGTGACGTAACTGGAATCCACGCACCCCTGCACCAGACGCAGGATGGAGAGCTCAGCATTTATACGCCTAAGGTGAGAGCTCGCCGAGACAAGTAGAAAGCTAGGCTGTGGGAGAAACTGGCGATTGGTGGGAGAAGGAATCCCATCAAACGGTGATTAACCCTTTTTCTTCCACCTGCAGAAAACTTACCCTGCAAGTCAGACATTCGATAAGAGGAAGCCCAGTCCTGAGAGTCGTCCGAGCTCTACGCTTCTCAATTGAAGAAACGATAGCAGCCCAGCCGGGATCAGCGCCTTCGTGGGAATCAGGTGAGCGTTACAGAACGCGAAGCCCACCAATAACCTCCTACCCAGGCGCTATGGAAACTTCCGACACAGACCAACTGGCCCAGTTATTAGGGGAATTAAGAGCTGAAGTTCATGCTGCCCGCCAGGAAACAAATGCCCTTAGGAGGGAATTGATAATATCAAAAGAACGAACTGATGATCTCACCAGACAGTTATTACAGACACAAGCGGGGCAAACCCCGCTACCTAATTCAGGAGGGAGCTATATCCCAGCGGCTTCAGCCAATCCTGTTCAAATCAACCTACCCGGAAATGTGCCATTGGCACCGCCTGAACGCTTCTCTGGTGACCCTAAAAGGTTTGCGGTGTTTATAAATCAATGCCGATTGCACTTTCTTTGTAGACCTGCAGCCTTTCCGACTGACCAGACTAAGGTAGCCTTTGTGCTTTCGTATCTTAGCGGCAGTGCTACTGATTGGTCGATCCCTCTGGTTACACAGGATGACCCGATCCTTTGTGATTTCCCGACCTTCCAGGCAAATATGGAAAGACTTTTTGCAAGGCATTCCCAGGGGCAGGCCCTGGACAACGAACTCCTTTCCCTACGACAGGGCAATCAAGATCTTTTGGCCTACATTGCATCATTCAATAGGCTAATCGTGGAAACCAGATGGCCTGAGGACAAAAGAATCACGCTTTTTCACAGGGGTTTGCGTGGCGAACTCAAAGACGTCCTTGCCCAGGTAGTGAATCCTCCTCAGGATTGTTCAGCGTACATTGATTTGGTGGTCCAATTGGATCACAGACTACAAAACAGAAAGGCGGATCGATCCAGGTTTGAAACACGAGTGTTCCCTAAGCCTCAAAGTCACACCAAAGGAGTTGAAGCCGTCAAACCTATGCAAATTGGGGTTGTAAAGGGTCCCCTAACCCAGAAAGAACGCGACAGGAGACGACAAATGCAACTATGTCTCTATTGTGGAAATTCAGGACATTTTCTTCGAGATTGCCCGGTGAAACCACCTAAGAAGACAGTGGGAGCTTCTGATAAGAGTTCTGAAAAGCCTGAGCCGGGAAACGACCTCGCCGGACAAGTGTAGAGGTCCGCTTGCCGAGCGTAAAAACCAGTTCTTTGACCTCGCACTTCATAATGCCAATGGTCCTTGTAAACCCAGAGCAACCGGATCGTTTGCATGCAATTAAGGCATACATTGATAGCGGAGCAGTTGGAAATTATGTGGACCGCGAATTGGCTTCCAGGATGAACTTACCTCTTTGTCCAAAGGTGGTTAAAGACGTCATTACCACGGTGGATGGGACGGAAATCGCCTCCGGACCAGTGACCCATACCACTACTGAAGTGACAATACTAGGCCAAGACAGGCATCAGGAGGTAATTGTGTTCGACGTGATCAAGGCTCCTCAATTTCAAGTAATTCTAGGGATTCCTTGGTTGGAGAAACACAATCCTCAGATTGATTGGCGACCAAAGACGATAAAGTTTCCAGGGTGCACACCAACTTGTTATCCACGACCCAACATTGGCCTAGCGTCAGTAACGGCTGACGGTCCACAATTACCTCTAGAGTATAGAGAGTTCCAAGATGTTTTTCAAAAGCAACAGGCTAACACCTTGCCACCCCACAGATCATAGGATTGTCAGATAGATTTGCTACCCGGTGCAACTCCCCCTTGCAGTAGGATTTACGCCCTTACCGAGCCTGAGAACCTTCATCTGCGACAGTATTTAGACCAGTACCTGGCCAATGGTTTTATCCGTCCGTCGAAGTCCCCTGCATCCTCGGCTCTGTTCTTCGTACCAAAAAAAGAAGGTGACCTCAGAACCTGTATAGATTATCCTGCTCTGAACCAGATAACAGTAAAAAACCAGTACCCCTTACCTCTGATCCCGGAACTCCTTGACCAGGTAAAAACGCCTGTATTTATACTAAGCTTGATCTCCGGGGAGCTTATCACTTGGTACGGGTCAAGGAAGGAGATGAATGGAAGACGGCCTTTCGCACTAAGTATGGGCTATTTGAATACCAAGTGATGCCCTTTGGACTATGCAATGCACCGGCCGCCTTCCAATATTTTATGAATGATGTCCTCAGAGAGCTCATTGATGTCTGCGTTGTCGTCTACATAGATGACATTCTTGTGTACTCATCTTCAGAAGCTGACCATCGAAATCATGTTAGGGCGGTCCTTGAAAAACTTTGCCAACATAAACTTTTTGCCAAGCTCGAAAAATGTGTTTTTCATGTCACTGAGGTCGAATTTTTGGGATTTATTCTGACACCCAAAGGAGTCCACATGGACTCGAGAAAAGTAGACGCTATCCTCAAATGGCCGTCTCCTACTTCCGTGAAAGGCGTTCAAAGCATGCTAGGCTTTGCCAATTTTTACCGTAGATTTATTCCAGAGTTTTCACGAGTGGTACAACCCATCACCGCCCTCTTAAGAAAAAATAAACGCTTTGAATGGTCCGCAGAAGCAGAACAAGCCTTCCAAGAGCTAAAGGCTAAATTCACCTCGGCGCCAATACTGAAACACCCATGCCCGGACCTCCCTTACATCGTTTAAACCAACGCCTACAGCTTAGCAATGGGAGCAGTCCTATCACAAAGAGATCCAGAGACTAACCAACTGCATCCTATGGCATTCTGGTCTCGGAAGTTCTCGGCGCCTGAGATCAACTACACCATCACAGACAAAGAGCTTCTAGCGATTAAATCAGCCTTTAAGGCATGGCGGCATTATCTCCTCGGGGCCAGACACACCGTCACAGTGATCACCGATCATCGAAATCTGCAGTATCTGAAAACCGCCAAGGCTCAATCCTCCAGACAGCTTCGCTGGGCTCTATTCTTTGCTGAATTTGACTTTGTGATCACTTATCGCCCCGGCAACAAGAACAGCAAAGCGGATGCTCTTTCCCGAATTGGAATGGGAGATAACGTTGCCAATCCAGAACCTGTACCAATAATTCCTGAACAAAGGATCGTGGGTCTGATTTCTTCACAATCCATTGAGGAGATTGAAGAAAAAACTAAACAACTTGTAACCTCACCAGACTTACTGAACTGGTTACAAAAAGGAAAAGATTTCACCGTAAGCAATGACTTGCCTTATTTCCAAGGACGATTGTTCCTACCACACGCCGATTTACAAAGACAGGTAATCTCCTGCTATCATGATTCATTAATTGAGGGTCACCCTGGCATTGCCAAAACCACAGAAAAGGTGAAGAGACACTTCTGGTGGCCTTTGTGGAGAAAAGACATAAAGGAATTTGTGATGTCCTGCGGTGTGTGCGCTCAAAACAAGGGTCAGAAGAAGAGGCCGGCTGGTCTTCTGCAACCATTAGACATCCCACCGTGTCCATGGCATACCCTTTCCATGGACTTCATCACAGACTTACCCTCCTGTTCCGGGTACAACACCATTCTTGTTATTGTGGACCTGTTTTCTAAAATGGCCCACTTCATTCCGCTAAAAGGCTTACCTTCAGCATCAGTCCTAGCCAAAGTATTTCTTGAAAACATCGTCCGGCTAAACAGCCTCCCATCAGTACTAATCTCAGATAGGGGGAGCCAGTTTATTTCCCACTTTTGGCGTAGCTGTTGTCGATTAGCTCAAATCGATGTAAGACTTTCGACCAGCCATCATCCCCAGACCGACGGGCAAACCGAGAGAACAAACCAGACTCTCGAGCAATATTTACGATGCATGCTACAACAGTCGGAGAGAAACTGGAAGGAAATCCTTTGGATAGCTGAATATGCTTTCAACAATTCAGTTCATTCGGGTACCGGGAAGAGTCCCTTCTACATCTTGTATGGGATTCATCCTCGAACCTCCAACCTTGATCCACCTCAAGATCTTGGAACACCTGCCGTGGATCAATTGCACACCGTTATTACCCAAGCTTTTAAGGAAGCGACTGCACATCTACAACAAGCTAAAGAGAGGTACAAAAAAGGAGCAGATCAACACCGAAGCAATGCCCCTCAATACCAGGTTGGGGATCAAGTCTGGCTGTCCACCAAACATTTATCGCTTAAAGGGCCTCGCACCTTCAACCCCAAATACCTGGGACCATATCCAATTACGGCCATAATTAATCCAGTGGCCGTTAAATTAGAATTGCCAACTCATATGAGAATACATCCTGTATTTCACGTATCTCTTTTGAAACCCATGCAACCTGGAACCAGATTGACCAATCCTCCAGAGCACATTCAAGTGAATGGGGAGCCCGAATTTGAAGTAAAAGACATTTTGGACTCTAAAATCATCAGATCGAAGCTATTATACCTAATCGACTGGAAAGGCTACGGACCTCAGGAAAGGTCATGGGAACCCTATGACCACGTCCATGCTCCTCGTCTAGTCCAGAAATTTCACCGAACCTTTCCCGATAAACCAAAACCCCCGGGGAGGACAAGTTTGGGAGGGGTCTTGAGGGGGGGTGCTGTCATGGGCGCTACTCCCGAGGGGCCAGGACTGGCCCAGCGCCCTCGGAAGCAGACCCGTCTTCCACTACTCCGGACCCAGCAGACCCCTACAGGGCCCCTTTGGACCGTGTCCTGGCTCCTTTGGCGCCAGGCTCATGAAGGGTTTCAGTCCCGGCGCCATAGGCGCCGGGCTCATATTGATAAACAGTGTAATAATGCTTGGGTGGACTTACCTGAGGCAGACCATGCTGCATATTTACCCAGAACAATCCAGTCTGGTTGAAGCCATCAGGGCTGGGAGGAACTATTCCCTCCATTCAGGAACTCTTTTCTTACCTGGGTGGAACCGGTGGAAGAACACACACTGGAAGCACTTCTCTGCTATTTAAACCACGCCCGATGGAAAACACGTGCTTCGCGTTATTCTGCAGCAGCAGCAGGACGCTCACCGAGTCGGCTCCTGCATTCCACGTCCAGAGTCATCTTCAGCTTCCGCCCAGCAACCTGTGGATGAAGAAAGACACAGAACAATACTTACCAGATCCCGGAATCCAGTCACCGGCAAAACCTGCAAAGAATAAACATAAGGTTAGAAAAGTGCAACTCGCTCGCAGCCGCGCCCGCTTACCTGATCCATCCGTGATTGCAACGGAGCTAACCGCGGCCTTCTCTTCGGCAGCTTCTCTGCACCTGAAGGGCAAAGGACATAATTAAAAAGGGGTTCGGGTGAAGGCAGTCGCATTCATCTTAACTTACCAGTTTTTGCACGCGCAGTAGCGGCCGCATCAACCTCAGCATCCCGGCACCTGAAAAACAGGAAAAAGACATTATTTGAGGTGCCATTAAAAGCGGCCAACGATTATTATACTTACGTGCATCGGCACGTGCAGTGGCAACGGATATAAAGCCCGCAGCATCCCGGCACCTGAAAACTAGAGAAAGGACATTATTAGAGGTGCCATTAAAAGCGGCCAACGAACATTATACTTACGTGCATCGGCACGTGCAGCGGCAACGGAAAACTATGCCCACAGCATCCCGAGGCCTGAAACAAAGGAAAAGGGACATTATTGAGGTGCCCATCTTTTAAAGCCTAAAGACTACAGTATACTTACAGGCATCCGCTCGTGCAGTAACGGCGGCATCGCTCTTCGGCATTCCCAGCACCAGTGCCACAACTAAGGCCGCAAAAGACTTGAGCCTCAACACTGAACTCATCCAGTGACGTAACTGGAATCCACGCACCCCTGCACCAGACGCAGGATGGAGAGCTCAGCATTTATACGCCTAAGGTGAGAGCTCGCCGAGACAAGTAGAAAGCTAGGCTGTGGGAGAAACTGGCGATTGGTGGGAGAAGGAATCCCATCAAACGGTGATTAACCCTTTTTCTTCCACCTGCAGAAATCTTACCCTGCAAGTCAGACATTCGATAAGAGGAAGCCCAGTCCTGAGAGTCATCCGAGCTCTACGCTTCTCAATTGAAGAAACGATAGCAGCCCAGCCGGGATCAGCGCCTCCGTGGGAATCAGGTGAGCGTTACAGACACCAAGATCAAGCACTGTTGTTCTATAACTATACATGGGGACTGTGTCAAGCAGAAACCACCTTGACTGCAAAACTGTGTGATTGCCAAAAAAACAATAGTTATGGTGGTGTGACAGGTTAGAAGAAGGGAAGAAGGATGCAGACTCTGATAAGAATTTTCACATGTGTATTTATTAGGAAAAGGATAATGCCCATCTTGCCCTGTGCTATGGGCGTCCCTACCTAAAAAAACTAGGTAAGGTGCTTGTCAGTGAATGTCTTAACAGAATCTGTCCACTGTCCAAACTTACTGTAACTGACGATACTAACTTATCAACTAAAGACAGAAGAATGGCTGCCTTCTCCTGGGCTTTTGCTTCTAGCAAACGTCTGCTCAATAGCTGATTTTCAAATAGTCTCTTGTCACTTCTCTAATCGGTTCATACAGTTTTCTCAGTACTTTATTGTGCTTTTGGTTTCTTCTCAAACTGAGGTCCGTTTGACCTTAGACTGATATCTTCTCTCTTGGTAACAGTTTCCGTTGGTTTATTACTCTCTCTACTTTTTCTACAAAGAGTTATTCTTCTCTTTTTCCAGGGTAAAGTTATCCAGCATTTATGACACACTCTCTTCGCTGCTGTATAATTCACAATCTTTGTTCTCTTTCTTATATCTGCCTTTTGACATCTATAGCAATCCGGCTTTTCTCTTATAGCTTTGCTTTCTCCCTTGATTATACTTTCTTTAATTTGACTTGGACAAGTATGACTACTCAAATAACGATTCACATCTACTTCCTACTTTGATATACTCATTATCTTGACTGGGGCGAGTAAGAGTTACAGAAGAGTTACAGAAAAACAGAAGAGGACATTAATGTATTGAAAATTCATTTATCCAGATTACTGACACAAGAACCATTGAAAAACACACTAGAGGACATTAACTCGAAATCAGATGTATATCGGAAAGAACCGGAAGTGAAAAAGATACGAAAATTCCAAAGAGATACAATACACTATAAATTCAATATTGTGTACACATGGCAGGAATAATATCATCGTGAAAATGCTAGTAGAAATCAAAACAGAGGTAACAAGTTTGATGGGAGAACCCCTACAGGTAGCTCATCATCCGAGGTCTCTAATATAGAAGAGAACATTGAAATATGAGGTGAACCGAGTATTCGGGAAGATACAACAGAATCAATACGAACTGATTTGGAGGCCACTATGGTGAAAACCAAGTGACATTTTCAGAAAAGGGAAGAAAACTAGCAGAGGGAAGAAGGGAAAGAAAAACAAAGGAAGGGTGTATCATTTATGTGGAGAACTTAGTAGTCAATATATCAGATCACCCGTTGAACACACAAGAGATTAAAGCTCTAAAAAAAAGGGATTGTCGTTTGTACCAAAATATTCCAGTAATTTATTCAAAAAAGAGATTGACTTTTTCAGATGAATGCAAACAATTAAATTGAAAGTATAGAAGAAGGGATACAAGAGAAGAATCACTTTATTTGGAATTAAAACCAAAGGAGTGCGTTTGTACCTCTAATTAATATTCCCACATTGGATTGGTTCCAAAAAGCAGTCTTAAAAGACCTTTGGAAGATACAATTTGACAGTTTATGGAAACAGAAATTTGCAATTTATGAAAGGAGGATAATACATTATAGAATATGGAAAAAGTGAATATTAAACCAGCAGACAAGGCAGGGGCACTGGTGGTAACTATTAAAGACTATATACAAGAGATTGAAAGACAATTGAACGAAGAGGAAAATAGCTTATGACCCAAAATTGACAAATCAGGAATTGATTGAAGCGCTATTGAAAGAAGCAGATGAGAATTAATGGATTTCTGAAAAAATACTTTTTTTAAAAAACGGAATCCCCTTATACCAGTGTTTTACATTTTAACAAAGATCCATAAGAATTTAATTAATCCTCCTGGAGGCCAACTGTTTCTGCGACAGAAAGTATTTTGGAACCAATATCCCAGTATGTGGACAAAGTTGTACAACCATTGATTCAGGCTAGTTAAACATATGTAAGGGACACAACAGATTTTTTGAATAAACTAATGAGAGTTGAATATGATCCTGATAACTATATAATGTTTACAATCGATGTTGCTGGCATTTACACAAATATTCGCCATGAAGGAGGGTTGGAAGCCATGGAATGGCTATTGTAAAGATCAGAAAGTTGTTTGGGTAACACATTGTTTGTATTAACATTGTTAAAACATTTTATGATTATTTCAAGTATGAAGAACCATTTTACCTGCAAGTATCCAGTACATCTATGGGGTCATCCATGGCACCAACATATGCTAACACATTTATGTTTATCTAGAATATCTTGTTAAATGTACAATGGAAAGATCATCTTAAATCTTATTTGCTATATATTGACTATATCTTTGGGGTATGGAATGGTTTATTAGAAGAACATACATTCTTTTAGTTTGTTAACAATATACATTCAAGAATACAATTTACGTGCCGACATAACAGAAGAAAAATGTAATTTTTGCATGTGGAAATTTACTGGGGTCAAGGAAAATTGGAAACAACTTTTTATTCAAAACCAACAGATAGTAACAGTCTATTGTTAGCAAGTAGTGTTTTCATCCAAAGAGGACATTAGAAAGCATCCCTTGTAGTAATATTTTAAGATACATGAGGATCATATCAGGTAGAGAAGAATTTTAACAGAAATGTGAAGTTTTACAAGAATAATTTGTGACAAGAGGTTACAATGTGAGAAATATAGAGGTTAGAGTTATGAGAGTGAAGGAACTTGAGCGCCCTAAATTGTTGGAACAGAAGGCAGAGAAGAAAAATCCAGATCTAGTATATGTTACCACCTATTCAACACAGAATCAGAAAATCAAGAAAGTTATTAAAATAAATTGGGAAGGACTACAGTTAGATTCAACTTTGAAGGAGCTTTTTCAGGACCTACCAGTATTTGACAGCAGAAAGAGTCACTCATTACGGAATATGTTAGTGTGAGCTGAAATGAAAACAACAACTAAGAATAAAGAGATAAGGAAAGGTACGATAGCGTGTGACAATTGCTAACATTGCCATAATCTTATTAAGGGTAAGGAAATGTATCATCCGAGTACAGGAAAGACAATACTGTTGAGACATTCACTGACATGTAATGTTCATAATGTATTATATGGAATATGAGGCCCCTTCTGTAGATATTATGTAGAGCTAACCACTAGAAAGTTAAAGACAAGATGGGCGTAACTGAAGTCCAACATCCATACTAACAATATGATCTCCAGTAGCAGTTCATTTCAGAGATAGAGGGCACACTGTGGCACTCTTACAATTTATAATTTTCTATCAGATGAAAGTTCCAAAGAGAGGTGGTAAGGTGCAACAAATGGTGGAAAGTAAAGAAATACAATGGATAAAGAAATGGGACTCGATGACACCCAAGGATCTTAACAGTGAATGTGATTTGACGTGTTATTTGTAAATTGGACAAACGCTGTTGGTCTTTAACCCCTTAAGTGCTAAGGATGAGTATGCTTGTCCTTTTTGCATAGACTATATTAAAGCTCAGCAGTTAATGGGGTTAATTACAAGTTCATTGAGAGAGAATACATACTGTTTTTGAGAAAGGACAATGAAAATGATGTAGTACGCTATATGATATTCTTGATGATGATGCTGGAGGTAAATCTCCCACTCCAGGGCCATACTCTTAGCATGGCGGTGCAGGAAAAGTGGGGGTAATTCTGTTACCGCCAATTCTTACCCGCACCACCATACCTGTAAAGGAGGCCCCTAGTGTCCAAAATAGCTCTGGCCCTCGTACTTATACATACAATCAAATCATAAAAGGAGAATATGGCTGGCTTTTGGTTCATCAAAAACAGTCTTTGTAATTCAGGCTCAAATGTTTGTGGAAGTACTCCTTGTGACAAGGGTTCATTCCCTTCTCCTGGAAGACTTAAAATTACAGTTCAAATAGAAAAGTCTTTTTCAACCACTGCGCCTTTCTCAGACATATCAAAAATGTCCTTTTCATGAAAGTTGGTTGATAACTCAAAACAAGTCAATGGGCCTCATTCTAAGTTTGCCTGTTCGGAAACAACATTGCCGATAAGCTTACCGGCACTGTTGGGTTTGGACCGGCAAACAATGGGTTTGCCTGCCGGAGCCGCTGTTCCCGACAGGTCTGACCCTGCCGGGCACAGCGGCTGTGGTAGGCAGACCTGTCACGGAAGCACTGGCACTGTTAACAACGGTGCTGGTGCTTCCGTGGTCCCCATTCCCATAGTGTCCAGTAGGACTCTATGGGAATGGAGACTTACAATTTGCCGGCGCCTAACTTTCCGGGCCGCCGGGGTTGTAATCTACCGGTGGCGCCGGTAAATAATTACGGGCCTGGCGGCAACCTACCACCGGACCCGTAATGAGATCCAATGTTTTGGACAATATCTTTCTTGAAAGGATAATCAACTAGATAGCACTTCAATGTCTATCAATACTTCTTGACTCAAACACTTAATCAGTACAGCAAAAGCAGCGTGTCTCAGTAGTGCCACTGCTTGTCAAACACATGCTACAGTACATGAATTCTCTTAATTCAACAAAGGTTCTTTTCAAATCTCTTTCTGCCACAAAAATATCAAACCACCATCTTCTTTCCTGGTCCACTCACCTGCCAGGACTAACTGCTATAGGTCATTCCTAGTATAGTCACCTGCCAGGAAGAAAACTCCTACAACTAACTTCAAACTTGATTCCAGTATTCTCTTCACCAGTTTCTCTTGGATTGAGGTCTAGCCAACAACTGCTTTTTCTTTTAGTGTTTTGACTCTGGACATTTTGTATTCCAGTTTTCCCTAAACTGAGAACAAAATGTACAAGAATTATTCTCAATTGATCTTTCTATAACGTCTTGACAGTTTTTTGACTTATAGCAGTTTGGGTTACAAATTTCCTCCAGCTGAAATCCAAAAAGGAAAAGTTGCGCTCTTGTTGCTTTAGTATAGTTTCACAGTCACTTGGCTATTGGCAATATGAGATACAAGCTTTCCCCAAATTATCTCTCTGAAAAGGGAATTAATGCTTTGTTTGCTTTTTTAAGACTTTCTCACAACTTCTTAGCTGACGGTATTGCTGGTTTTGAGCTTTCCCCATGCAGGTATCCTCCCTTCTCCCCAAGGGGAAGCCTCCCCTTTGAGGCTAGGAAGGTGAACCTGCTAAGGGGCGGGGCAAGTAGGACCTCACTGGGAGTCTCTCCCCCTTTGGGGACAAGGACTGCAGTTCCTTTGATGTACTCCCTAGACCACCTACCACAGCCATATTTGGCTGAAGACAATGCTACACAAAACCAATATGAGAATGGTATGTCTCTTTAAGGAGAAACGTGCATTTAACTGGGACGCATTGGAGAAGGAAAGGAGAAGAGTATTGTATTCAGGGGAAGCCCCCTGACAACATCATGTCTGCTGGAGGCAGAGCCGAGACTGGTCACAGAGCCTGCGACTTTCAAGGGAACAAAGAACGCCAGTGCAGAACGTTGGAGGCCCAGCATGTGGAAAAGCGAAGAAATTGTTGTGATGAGGAAGAGAGCAACCATGCCCCTGGTGGTGGCGTAACCACATCTGCAGCGTGGTGGGCAAAACGCCCGAACAACAACGCTGAGACCACTATTGCTGAAAGCATGAACATCTTCCTATTTCCAGCGCCTGTGTACGGTAGTAACCCACCAAGAACCCGAGAATGGGACGTCGGCAAGAGTGAGGAGCGAGAAGCCAGATACCGAAGAGCAGCACCCGAGCAAAAGCAAAACCATGCAACCTTTCCCTGCATACCAAGAGGTACCGGGGGAACCGGGAGATGCTGAAGGCCACAGGGGCATCATATGTATGAAGAAACTCGTCCCAGTCCCAAGGACGAGAAATTAAATCTAAGACTGGATAATTGGAATGGGGAAAACCCGAGAAAGCAAGTAACGAATACCCTGGTCAAGGAAGACCGGTTTTATATGAAGAGAGAAACTCGTCCCAGTCCTGAGGACATATTGTCACTAGAAAGATCAGTTAACAAGAGACATGAAAATCTATAAAAGAGGGATCTAACAGTCCCGGCTGGGGAACAAACAGACATTGTAAACAACTCCCCTGGGAAGTAGGGAAGATACCCTGTGCCTCCACAGTTGAAGACTGGACAAAACCCAACACAGCGTCACGTAATGAGAGACAGGAAATAAGACTGTCAAGTGAACAAGATAAAAGAGGAGACAACCTTAGAAAGAGAATAGGTGACAAGAAGGTCTAAAAAAGGGATAAAGACAAACCCAAATTAAGAAAGCCTCACTTAAAAGACTGGGAAGAGTCTGCAAGTTTAGACAAGAGTGTGAGTTCATATCTCAAGGAAAGATATTCCTAATATAATGCCACAGAAAGCACAAAAACACAGACTATTTTTGAAGAGCTATAAGAGTTTATCAAAAAGACTATCCAAGAAGATTATTTTAAGAAAGATCTGTACCATGGAGAAACTTGTATATAAAGAGATCATCAGAAGTGAAAAAAAGACCTGGGGAAGAAATACATTCTATTGGCCCCTTTAATTTAGTTATATTTCTACTTTGGACTTCCTGACATCTGACAAGCACCTTTAGTTCCTTAAGATAGGCAAGGGCATTCCCTCTAACAATAGGGAAAGATGGGCTTTATTTCGATAATTTCATTAAAGATAATTCAGAAGGTTCTCAATGTATCTGACTCCTTCTTCCAACCTGCCACACTCTCCTGTAACTGTTAATACATAGAGTCACGTAACGAGGGACAGGTTTGATCTCTGGGCAGGGTTACCATACATGGTCAAAAAAACCTGTCATACTACAGTTTCTCCAACATTGGTGGGATCTATTAACACTCATTTTGTGTAATTGTTTGGGTGTCCAAATAACATTTATGTATAAGTTTGTTTTCAATTAATTTCTTTGCGTTAAATGCAAACGGAGAAGTGTTTGCCCTGGCCCAAATGGATGCCTAATGATCCTGTGTCAGAGAATATCCGACATCTTCTTCCCATCACAACTGATACGTTACGGTTATGAGTGGTTCAGTTCACTCAATCTTGTACAGGCCTAAAATAAGTCCCCTTGTTCCTTGTAATCATGGTGAACAATTGTTCTAGTTCTGTTCATTTCCTAGTTGCATCGTCTATAATCTCCTTGAGCATCACCCAGTGCTTGAGTTGCAGGTAGTCCAATCTATTATTCTCCTGTAGGCCAAGTACTTCCTTACATTCTGTGAAAGATTTGTATGTTGTTCAAAGAAATGTCTCTCAGACAAATGCACCCTCCTCCTCTCCACTTGATAAAACGTCCTGGGTCTAGGCTTGAATTAAAGTTAGGATTTCCATATAGGAGACAGAAAGGGGATGTAAGGTCACAAAGACTCTCCTGGTTGTATCTCGATACAACCTTTCCAGAACAGAAGCTGTAACTGGACAAATGTAAATCAGGGTAGGGGTGACTATGTTGTCCTGGCATCCAAAGGAGCTTCCAGAGATTCATACCAACTACTGGCTCATCCATTTCCCACCATTGCTTGGGTGAATAAAATTTCATCCAATCTCCAAAAATCCTTAGCCGAGAAGTCACAAAATAGTGACTCAAGCTAGGGCATCACAGATCTCCTCTAAGTGTACTAAGTGTCTAGCCTCCTTGATACTCAGGTTTGTTTTTATCTTTTCACACAAATTTGATGAGCTCTTTTTCTAATTTTTGGAAATCTTTCAGTACTACCCTAAAAGGAATTGCATGAAAGATCGAGAAGTCGAAGTAACACATTCATCTTTAGTAGATTCATTCTACTGAACCAAGATATCGTGGCTTGTTTTCACCTAATCAGATCTGATCTGAGGAAACACCTCTTAGAGCATGGGCAGAGAGGCATTTTCCCACCCCCTTTTATTTTGATAAAAGCCCTTTACCCAAACCACAATTCCCTTTGGTCAGAGTCTCATTACTGGCTCCTCACCTATGGTGTCAGGAATGGGATCAAGCTCAGTTAACACAAACTGGGGGACCCTCGGGTTTGAAACCTTAGCAACAGATCTTCCGATCCATCGATGGCTACAGAGCAGCGCATAGTATTTGATTTGTGTAGTAGCAGGGGGGAGTTAATACAGCCTGGAGACCAGGTCTTAATCACCAACTAATCTGGTCTTAATACCCCCCCATCAGGCACTTACATCAGACTTGCCTCCAAGACCGGCCTGGCTTGGCGATATGGCCTGGACGTTTTAGCTGGCATCATAGACCCAGACTACAGAGGTGATATAATAATTTGATTCAGAACAATGGGAAGGAGGCATATCAAGTAAAGGTAGGAGAACAAAATAGCCCAGGCGATCCTGGAGAGGTCATGGTTTTCCAAAGCAGAGGAAGTTAAGACCATTGATTAAACTGAGAGGGGCAGCACAGGCTTTGAGGAGGTGGATGCAGTTTCCCTAATTACATCAGAGGCAGTACCACCTAGAGCCCTTGGGAGGAAGCTGAGATTATTCCAGGCCTTGCATTTCGCCCAGAGTAATGATCCCTTGCTTGCAGAAGCTTTCATTGATGTATTACCTGGAAGACTAGGGCAGAAAGAAAGGTGGCCCATTTTATTTTCTAAAGTTTGGACTACGCTATGGGGGTGACCTTAGTCCCGATGGTACTCCCAGATATGAACTAAATGGTACCCAAAAGCCACAAAAGAATGGTATCAGAAATTGCTCACTTCCATTAAAACAGATGGTAATTTAGGAACAGCCAAGACAAATGCCCAAATATTAAACTGTTTTTATCGGCCAGGAATTTATGCCGATGTGAAAAACTGTGCGCTTACTTTTGGCCTGTGCCAAAAGACCAGTTATCAGATGCCTCCTCCATCTCCATTACAGCCTTTACCAATAATTGATGTGTCCTTTTCCTGCATAGAGATGGACATAGTTGGTCTCCTTAAACCATAGAAATGTGCGAACAGATATATTTTGTTAATTGTGTGTGATGCTGGAAATGTATCAGAGGGACAGGGCCTCTGAATCCTTGTCCTCTTCTGCCTTTTATCGTGTGTTCTGTTATGTTTTCTGCCCAGGAATCCATTTGGGACTCCTGGCAGTGCAGCTCTCTCTTTTGGTTTGGTGAACAGACCCCTGGGATACCCTTATGGCACCCATGGGTGGGGGGGTACAACCCTGTGCCCCTAGTGTATGTTTTTGGGCACCTGTGGGTGGCCCACAGAGCAGGGTATGGGCTGGTGGCAGCTCCATGCTGAATTGGACAGGTGCTCTGGGTGTCCTCCATTTTGGGATACCCAGGCCCTGCCATTGGGATCAGTTGATTCCTGATAGAAACAAGATGGCCCCTGTGGCCTCTTGCTTTCTATTGCCTGTTGTCTTGTTTTCCCAAAGTCCTGGGATGCCCTGACTCTGTCCCTTCCCCCTGACTGGCTGTTGGGTGGAAGTTCCATATATGGTGTTGTTGTGAAGGCCCAGCTAGACTGACTGGAGCCTTCCCAGTGACTGTATGTTGTGGGTACCTCCTGTGGGTGGGACCTGGGTGAATGGAGTGTGTGACCAATATACACTCCTTGTTGTGGTTGTCTGGTTTCTGGCATGAGAGACAAAGACTGAGACAGCCCTGCCCGAAACTGGCCTGAATGCAGTGTGTAGTGTTGAATGGCTGGGTACTTGTCCCAATCCACATTCCTTGTTGTGAGTGTCTGAAAGGGAGGAGTGTGGCCTGAATGCACTGTGTGCCTGATTGGCTGACTGACTGCATGAATGCCCTTCTGTGTGATTGGCTGCTGTGTGTGTGCCAGCAGTGTGGATGAGAGACAGAATAGTATATCTGGGGACCTCTCACCACTGGAAATTGTTCAGAAGCATTCAGAAGCTGAGTCTCCACTCAAGAGTAACTGGATTTGCTGATCCTCGACGTCCAGCTGGAAGAAGAAGACTTGCTGTGGCATTTGCTTCGACGGAACTGAAGGTTGTCGAAATCGTCGAGGACTGACCCGAGAGAGGACCTGGTAAGGCGCCCTCTTCCCGTGCTCCGAGGGACCATCGAGCACCGCTGAATCTTCGCCGAAGCGCCCTGGAAGTCAGACCCTCGAAAGGCTGCCGACCCGAGACGGGACCGCCGAGGAGATCGAAGTGAAGCACCCGGACATCGACGCTGTCGAAGTCCATTGCCGTCGACCAGGGTTCGCAGGTCTGTGTAACCGCTGGAGGCCCGTCGAAGTTGTGTTGCCCAGCCGTGGGAACCACTTGACGCCGTGCCGCCGACGATCGGAGCCGTCCGCTCCATTGCCTAAGAACATTCAATCGAAGGACTCTCTCGACCGCATCGTCGACCGCTTATCCTGCCGGAGAAAGTCGAGGACGACCAACGCGCCGAGGAGAAACCTGCCGGTGGGTTTCCCGCCACCCGACGACCCCAAAGACTCGGACGACTCGACGCCCTTGCTGGGCTCCCGTCTCTACAATCTTTGCGGTCCAGAACTATTGTCATCGAGGTGCCCCGCACACCTCCGCCTTGCAGGACGCCGACGCCCCGACGCCGACGAGCACCGCTCGGACGGAGCTGCCGCCTCTTCGACAACGTTCGGCCTCGTTCGTCGACGGACGTTCGACGCCCCGTGCCTCCCGCCTGAAAAGGAAGGCATTCAAGAAGGGCCGTCGATTCCCCGTCGCCGAACAGCGAGTCCCTCGACGCTTGTCGACGCCTTTTCGAGGAACTCGACTCCACCAGGTACATTGGGGGGGTAAAAACATTATAGGAGAAAAATAGACTATTGAACAATATCTGGACTGGGCTGGGGTTATATCTCTTTATTTTGCAGGTTGCCCAGGTGGGGGGATCTCCACACAGAACTGTGTCCAGTAGCAAGGGCCAGTATTCTGCCTATTGTTTCAACCCTCTGTTATCTCTCCTCTCTCTATTGCTGGTTTCCTTCTTATTGATCTGTGTGCCATTTCTACAGTATTGTGAATGCACTTTAATGAGGTCTAATATTAGTGGTACCACTTTAGAATTGTAGATATTTACCATTGCTGATTTTCCTGAGCACAAAGTGCGTTATTGTGATAAGTGTACATAACCCTTGAATATTAATTATATAAAGACTGTGTTTTCAGTAATACAGTGTGTGGACATTCCTTTGTGGGGGCTTGGGGATACACTGTACTTAAGAACCAGCCTGCATCACCTCCTGAGAAGCTAGGCCTTGATTGCTCGTCCATCGCTACCGTATTAGAGAATCTTGGCTGGGGTCCTCTGTGCCTCCCCTCTACCATATAGAGAGCAGAAGTACAGACCCCCCCACCGGTCTTCTTTACAAAGCTGGTGGCAGCGGTGGGATGCTTATGGTTTTAAGACTCAGTGTATAACCGTGCCACTTACAAAATATCCGCACTTTTATTAGATTAAGGTTTGGGTGTGTACCAAATAACTGCATTACAAGCAATGGAGGCCATTGCAAATGGTAAATTGACTCGGATGAGCTTAGAGGCTCTCCAGAGTGCTTGTGAAGCCAGGGAGTTAGACTTTGTGGATAAGTCTAGGGCTGAGCTGATAGCTGCCCTGGTGGATTACCAGACTGATGGTGAAACTCTTGAGGAAGGGGGGGATGCAACCAGTGAGGACTCTGCCCCTGGGGTTGTCGCTGAATCTGTTTCTGGGAATGCCACCATTCCTGCTGCCTCTGTTCCAAACCCCAGCAATTCCATGGAACTTGAGTTATTGAGGATGAAGTTAGCCTTTGAATATCGCAAGTTGGAAATAGAAGCTGAGCTTAAGAAAGAGGAGCTGGCACAGCAAGTGGAACTCAAGAATAGGGATCTTGAACTCAGAAATAAGGACCTTGAACTCAAAAGCCAGGACACTGAATGTCAGAGAATCCAGCTAGAGAAAGCCAGAGTGGAGACTTCAGCTAGATCCAGTGAGAGTGTCAGGTCCCCAGCCACCAAGTTTATGAAAGATTTGGTTGGTGTGTTTGTGGAGGGTTCAGATATCCTCCAATGGATTGAAGCGTTTGAAATGGCTTGTGCAATTCATGATGTAGATAAAAGAGATTGGGCTAAGTGTTTGTTAAGCAGAGTGCCTCAAACTGGATATGACTGTATTCTGAAGCTGAGTGTGGAAGAAAGGGGTCAGTATGAGTGTATGAAGTCTGCTTTGATTGCCAAGTTTGGCAAGACACCTGCCCAATACCTTAAAAGGTTCAGGGAATTTAAGAAAAGAGAGAATGTGTCTTGGGTTGACTGGGTGAGTACTGCGCACATGAACATGATGGGGTGGATTGATGGATACAAGGTGAAAACTTTTGTTGAGTTGTCCCACCTCTTGTTTTTTGAGCATTTTTCTGAAGCCTGTTCACCAGAGCTGCGTCAGTATGTGGCTGACCAGAACATTTTGGACCCCTTTAAGCTGGCTAGGTTGGCTGACAAGTGGGTCTCCCACCGGGTGTCCCCTAAGGACTCCAGTGGGAAGGACAAGGACAAAGAAAAGGGGGCCTCTCAGAAAGCTGAGGAGTCCCAAAAGCAGTCACAGTCGGGTAAACCAAAACCTTCCTCTCCTAAGACCCAAAAATCTAGTGGGGATAAGTCCTCTGTGGGTGGGAATAAGAGTAGTGGTCCACCTGCTGCAAAGCAGGCTCCCAGTGGTTCCAGTACCGTACCCCGCACTCCTGGCACTTGTTGGGATTGTGGGGCTCTGGATCACAAAAGGGGTGACCCCAAGTGTAAAGGTAAGGCACTTGGAGTACAGGCTGTCAGCCTGACCTACCCTTACCCCGTGTCTGAGGTGGAGGCCACTGTCCTCCCCTCCTCTACAGGAATCACATTTGGTGCTCCAGTAGAGATTTCCTTAGTGTCCCTTGGGGCCTGGGACCAGTACGCAGAAGTACTGGCGACTATCCCGCAGAACACCCGTAGGTTTTTGAGAAGTGTCCTCTTGAATGGCCAGCCTTCTACTGGTTTGAGAGACACTGGGGCAAGCATGACAGTGGTGGACAGGACCCTGCTCAAGCCAGAGGACTATGTAGGTGCTCCTCTGAGAACCACCAGGTTAGCTGGTGGGCCTCCCAAATTATCGCCTGTAACCCTAGTCACACTCATGATTGGAGACAAGACAGCAAAGCTTCCTGTCCTGGTTCAGGACAATGTCCCTGCTAACATTCTGTTAGGAAACGATCTAGTAGAGTTGGGGTTGATCTCGGATGGTCTTCCCATGACTGCTGCTGCAGTCACTAGGTCACAGGTGACACCGGGTCTGGCTGTGAGTCAGGTATCCGAGCCAAAGGCGAGGCCTAAGGCAAGAAGAAGGAAGACCAAGAAGGCCACCTCTGTGGAGGGAACACCTTCTCTTCCTGCTGTTCCGACAGCACCCAATGGGATCCATGCTCCGGACGGGCTGGGTCCAGCGGAAAACCCAAACTCAACTCCTGTGGGAGAAGAGACAGAAGACTCTCCTGTGGGAGAGGTTCTCAACCCGGAGGATCATCCCGACCTTCAATGCTTGTTAGCTGAAGGGGGACCCTCCCGGGCAGACTTCTGTAAGGGACAGAGAGAGTGCCACTCTCTCGAGGGCCTGAGGAAACAGGCTCTGTCCCAGGCACAAGGTGAAGTGCCTAGGACATTCAAGATTTATTGGGAGGGTGAGCTCCTTGTTAGTGAGCCCACTAAGCCCGAACCTGGTGCCCGCAAGAGGTTGGTGGTACCCCAGGTTTACAGGCCCTTCCTACTGCAGTTGGCGCATGAGGTGCCCTTGGCTGGTCATCTTGGGACCAAGAAGACTAAGCAGAGGCTCTCTGCCCATTTCTACTGGCCACGGATGGGAGTAGAGGTGGAGTCCCACTGCAGGACCTGCCCAACTTGTCAGTTGTCTGGCAAGACTGGAGGCAGGGTCATTGCCCCACTGCAGCCATTACCAGTGGTTGGCACCCCATTTGAGAGGGTGGGCATCGACATCGTCGGTCCCCTTGACCCTCCCACTTCAGGTGGACATCGGTTCATCCTGGTCTTGGTAGATCATGCCACCAGGTACCCTGAGGCAATACCCCTTCGGACTGTTACTGCCAAGGTGGTTGCCAGGGCTCTCCTGGGCATTTTCACCCGTGTTGGATTCCCCAAGGAGGTTGTCTCTGACCGAGGATCCAACTTCATGTCTAGTTACATGAAAACCATGTGGAAAGAGTGCGGGGTAACCTACAAGTTCTCCACCTCTTACCACCCCCAGACCAATGGTCTGGTTGAGAGATTTAACAAAACTCTCAAGGGCATGCTAGGTGCTTTGGAAGAGCCCCTAAGGAGGAAATGGGATCTCCTCCTGCCATGCCTGCTGTTTGCTTACAGAGAGGTACCTCAAGAGGGTGTTGGTTTCAGCCCCTTTGAGTTACTCTTTGGACATCCCGTGAGGGGGCCCCTCGCCTTGATCCGAGAAGGCTTGGAAGCCACCCCTCCAGGTCCCGCCAAGCAAGTGGGGGACTATGTGTTAGGCCTCAGGCGGAGGATGACACAAATGATGGGTCAGGCAACAGCAAATCTCAAGGCCAGCCAGGAATTGAATAAGTACTGGCATGACCTGAAAGCTTCGCAAGTGGATTGGACTCCGGGACAGGAAATCCTTGTGATGGAGCCTACCAAGCCTAGAGCTTTGGCAGACAAGTGGACTGGACCCTTCAGGATCATCTCCAAGATGGGCGAAGTCAATTATCTGGTGGACATGGGAGCCTCTGGGGTAGCCCCCCAGGTATTCCATGTCAACAGGCTCAAGCCTTTCCACAGGCGAGCAGAAGTCTCATGTCTCTTGCTAGCTTCAGGGCAAGAAGAGGATGAGAGTGAGCCCCTTCCTGATTTGCTGCATAGCAACCCTCAGGATGGCTCAGTGGAGGGAGTACAACTCTCTCCCGATTTGACAACAGAGCAGCAGAGGGCCTGCCGGGCTTTGCTCCAGCAGTATGCCCCTCTGTTTTCACTGACACCGGGCCTTACACCGTGGTGTAAGCACGAAATTGACACTGGTGACAGTGTGCCTGTCAAAAGCAGGAGCTATCGTATGTCAGATACCGTCAAAAACCACATCCAGGCTGAGGTCGCCAAGATGTTGGATCTGGGTGTTATTGAACCCTCCACCAGTCCCTGGTCCAGTCCAGTGGTCCTTGTCCCCAAGGCAAGTTCCCCGGCGGGTACCAAGGATTGGAGGTTCTGTGTGGACTACCGAGGAGTCAATGCCGTCACCAAAACTGACGCGCACCCATTGCCCAGGGCTGATGAGCTCGTGGACACTATAGGTGCTGCCAAATTTGTGAGCACCTTTGACCTTACCTCAGGCTATTGGCAAATAGCTCTGACGGACCATGCCAAGGAAAAGACGGCATTCTCCACACCTGAGGGACTCTACCAGTTTAGGGTCATGCCCTTTGGGTTGAAGAATGCCCCTGCCACCTTCCAGAGATTGGTCAACCATGCGCTCAGTGGGCTGGAAGCCTTTTGTGTGGCTTACTTAGACGACATTGCCGTCTACAGTTCCACCTGGGAAGAGCATTTGACACATCTGGATAAGGTGTTGCAGGCCTTGAAAAGGGCTAACCTCACTATCAAGGCCACCAAGTGCCAGATAGCTCAGGGGAAAGTTACCTATCTTGGTCATGAGGTAGGAGGGGGTCAAATCCAACCTCTCTCCAGTAAAGTACAGGACGTACAGAACTGGGAGACTCCCACTACTCAAACCCAGGTGAGAGCCTTTTTGGGCCTCACTGGGTACTATCGCAATTTCATGGCAGACTATGGAACCATAGCTGCACCCCTGACAGCTCTAACTTCACCCAAACAGCCTAGGAAGGTTAATTGGACTGAAGACTGTCAGAGGGCCTTTGATGGCTTGAAAGAAAGTCTGTGTAGGGCACCTGTGTTGAGTGCGCCTGACTACAGCCGACCCTTTATCGTCCAGACGGATGCCTGCGACACCGGAATTGGAGCTGTCTTGTCCCAGTTAGATGACAAAGGGAGAGAACATCCTATCATATTCATCAGTAGACAACTCAAGGGTAGAGAACTTAGGTGGGCTACTGTTGAAAAGGAATGTTTTAGTATAGTTTGGAGCCTTAGGCGTTTTAGGCCCTACCTTACGGGGTCCACCTTCAAGGTCCAAACAGATCATAAGCCCCTGAAGTGGCTTATGCAGATGAAGGGTGAGAATCCGAAATTGCTCAGGTGGTCGATTAGCCTACAAGGGCTAGACTTCACCATAGAGCACAGACCAGGGAAGAGTCACGATAATGCAGATGGCCTTTCCAGAAGGTATGTTGACCGTCTGGATGAGGGTGTCTATCCCGTGGGAGATTAGGCACCCTCCACCTCAGTCTGGGGGGGGCGACTGTGATGCTGGAAATGTATCAGAGGGACAGGGCCTCTGAATCCTTGTCCTCTTCTGCCTTTTATCGTGTGTTCTGTTATGTTTTCTGCCCAGGAATCCATTTGGGACTCCTGGCAGTGCAGCTCTCTCTTTTGGTTTGGTGAACAGACCCCTGGGATACCCTTATGGCACCCATGGGTGGGGGGGTACAACCCTGTGCCCCTAGTGTATGTTTTTGGGCACCTGTGGGTGGCCCACAGAGCAGGGTATGGGCTGGTGGCAGCTCCATGCTGAATTGGACAGGTGCTCTGGGTGTCCTCCATTTTGGGATACCCAGGCCCTGCCATTGGGATCAGTTGATTCCTGATAGAAACAAGATGGCCCCTGTGGCCTCTTGCTTTCTATTGCCTGTTGTCTTGTTTTCCCAAAGTCCTGGGATGCCCTGACTCTGTCCCTTCCCCCTGACTGGCTGTTGGGTGGAAGTTCCATATATGGTGTTGTTGTGAAGGCCCAGCTAGACTGACTGGAGCCTTCCCAGTGACTGTATGTTGTGGGTACCTCCTGTGGGTGGGACCTGGGTGAATGGAGTGTGTGACCAATATACACTCCTTGTTGTGGTTGTCTGGTTTCTGGCATGAGAGACAAAGACTGAGACAGCCCTGCCCGAAACTGGCCTGAATGCAGTGTGTAGTGTTGAATGGCTGGGTACTTGTCCCAATCCACATTCCTTGTTGTGAGTGTCTGAAAGGGAGGAGTGTGGCCTGAATGCACTGTGTGCCTGATTGGCTGACTGACTGCATGAATGCCCTTCTGTGTGATTGGCTGCTGTGTGTGTGCCAGCAGTGTGGATGAGAGACAGAATAGTATATCTGGGGACCTCTCACCACTGGAAATTGTTCAGAAGCATTCAGAAGCTGAGTCTCCACTCAAGAGTAACTGGATTTGCTGATCCTCGACGTCCAGCTGGAAGAAGAAGACTTGCTGTGGCATTTGCTTCGACGGAACTGAAGGTTGTCGAAATCGTCGAGGACTGACCCGAGAGAGGACCTGGTAAGGCGCCCTCTTCCCGTGCTCCGAGGGACCATCGAGCACCGCTGAATCTTCGCCGAAGCGCCCTGGAAGTCAGACCCTCGAAAGGCTGCCGACCCGAGACGGGACCGCCGAGGAGATCGAAGTGAAGCACCCGGACATCGACGCTGTCGAAGTCCATTGCCGTCGACCAGGGTTCGCAGGTCTGTGTAACCGCTGGAGGCCCGTCGAAGTTGTGTTGCCCAGCCGTGGGAACCACTTGACGCCGTGCCGCCGACGATCGGAGCCGTCCGCTCCATTGCCTAAGAACATTCAATCGAAGGACTCTCTCGACCGCATCGTCGACCGCTTATCCTGCCGGAGAAAGTCGAGGACGACCAACGCGCCGAGGAGAAACCTGCCGGTGGGTTTCCCGCCACCCGACGACCCCAAAGACTCGGACGACTCGACGCCCTTGCTGGGCTCCCGTCTCTACAATCTTTGCGGTCCAGAACTATTGTCATCGAGGTGCCCCGCACACCTCCGCCTTGCAGGACGCCGACGCCCCGACGCCGACGAGCACCGCTCGGACGGAGCTGCCGCCTCTTCGACAACGTTCGGCCTCGTTCGTCGACGGACGTTCGACGCCCCGTGCCTCCCGCCTGAAAAGGAAGGCATTCAAGAAGGGCCGTCGATTCCCCGTCGCCGAACAGCGAGTCCCTCGACGCTTGTCGACGCCTTTTCGAGGAACTCGACTCCACCAGGTACATTGGGGGGGTAAAAACATTATAGGAGAAAAATAGACTATTGAACAATATCTGGACTGGGCTGGGGTTATATCTCTTTATTTTGCAGGTTGCCCAGGTGGGGGGATCTCCACACAGAACTGTGTCCAGTAGCAAGGGCCAGTATTCTGCCTATTGTTTCAACCCTCTGTTATCTCTCCTCTCTCTATTGCTGGTTTCCTTCTTATTGATCTGTGTGCCATTTCTACAGTATTGTGAATGCACTTTAATGAGGTCTAATATTAGTGGTACCACTTTAGAATTGTAGATATTTACCATTGCTGATTTTCCTGAGCACAAAGTGCGTTATTGTGATAAGTGTACATAACCCTTGAATATTAATTATATAAAGACTGTGTTTTCAGTAATACAGTGTGTGGACATTCCTTTGTGGGGGCTTGGGGATACACTGTACTTAAGAACCAGCCTGCATCACCTCCTGAGAAGCTAGGCCTTGATTGCTCGTCCATCGCTACCGTATTAGAGAATCTTGGCTGGGGTCCTCTGTGCCTCCCCTCTACCATATAGAGAGCAGAAGTACAGACCCCCCCACCGGTCTTCTTTACATTGTGGATTATGCAACACGATATCTGGATGCATTGCTATTATGCAGTTATGCAACCCAACAAATCCTCAAAGATTTGATGAAATTTTTCTCATGAGTCGGGTAACAGAAGGCAATCCTAATGTTCCAGGGAACTACCTTTATGAGCCGACTCATAGCAGAGATGAAGGAAATTCTGCATATAAAAACTCTAAGGACTTTATCATCCACAAACTTACGGGTTAGAGGAACGATTTAACAAGACACAGAAACTTGTCCTAAAGAAGTTAGTAGAGGCAGATGCCAAAAACAGGGACATGACACCTTGGGCCCTTTTTGTCATCCGGATAACACCACAATCATCAACAGGATTTTCTCCATTCGAGTTGTTATACGGCAGAGAGCCACGAGATGCCCTGGACATGTTCCAGGATACTTGGAATGAGCGAGAGAAAGCCACCTTTCCCAAGGGGAACATATGGCTACTGTAGGGTTCAAAATTGAGGGGAGCTGGGAGCTATTTGGCTGCTGCTTGTAGCATAGAAGAGCCTCATTAGCTTGACATAAACAGCTACCAGGAGCTACTTTTGGCTGCCCCTGCAAGCTCAAGCCAAACAAACACATCTAGGGGAGTTTAACTCTGTGCATTTGGGACGCTCTATAAATAAAAATTAGGACACATCTATAGGACATTTAAAGCATAAGGGGGTCATAAAAATAGCAAAATGTAACATTCACATTTTATGTTGGTTAGATTTGCGGAAAGGTATGTAGCCCAGTGGCAGCTCCTGGTGACTTGTTAATGCTGTATACTCAGAGATGCTTTTAGCTCCTGCTCATCTAATTTTATTTTTAAAATTTGTTTATTGGCATTTGTGGTTATATACATTACACATTTTCGTTGGTCAGGTCCTTAGCTCAGGCTGACTGACTTACTTGCAGGTAACATGCCATTACATTCACAAAGGTTAACAACATTAATACAACATAAAAACATTAACTGTCTCCTTATGGGGGGTAGCTGGAGGTTAGTCCGTCCTCGGAGGGGGGGGTGGGCGGTTGGCACGGCTTTGGGGGGGCCATCGGGAATCTTCCTGGGATGGCCTGGTTGGCGGGGGGCCGTATTCCAATGTTTATTCGTTCTAGTGGGTCGATAGGTTATTTGAGTTCATTGTTCAAGGGGGTTTATCATCGGAGGATCGAAATATTTTAGCCATAGTGTCTTTCCATGCCTCCAGTGCCATGCTTGATTCTTCGGTGGATCTGGCTATGCTGTCTTCCCAGGCTTTGGTTTCAGCATTTGCCCACCTTTCCAGTTCGGTGCGCCAGGCTTTACAGCTCGGACCCGCAGGTTTTTTCCATGCCATGGCGATGGTCCTCTTGGCTGTTTTACACAACAGGTCCATCAATTTCACGGCGTGTTTAAGTTTGGCTAGCCTGGGGTAGCTACCCAGGAGGCATTCCGCTGGGGTCCATTTGTATCTCGTGACTTCAGCTACTTCGCAAGTCTGCTTCACTTTTGCCCAGAGAGTTTGTGTCTTAACGCAGTTCCATAGCATATGGATCAGATCTGCTCCTTCCGTTCCGCACCAGTTACACTGTGCTTGATTGTTCTTATTAAACTTTGCTAGTTTTCTTGGAGTCAGGTAGGTGCGGTAGAGCACATTGATTTGTATTAATCGGAATCTCTGGTTCCTTGACACCTCCTTCGGGAACGACAATGCCCTGAGCCATTCGTTGTCAGACATTTCTTGCCTCATGTCCATTTGCCAGCGGGCCCTCATTGCTTCGCTTCGAGGGTTGGGGATGTTGCGCAAAATGCTGTATATCTGTGATACTACCTTCCCGCCATCGTTCAGGTTGTATATCAATGTCAGGAAGGGATCTGCCTCCGGTTCCTCAGGCCAGGTGGCCCATCTCGATCGGGCTATGTTCCGGAGCTTTTGGTACCACAGGAATTGTCCGGCGTGGATATCCTCCTTCTCCCGTATTTCGGCAAATTCTCTAAATATGCCGTCCGTGTAGAGGTCGCCCCAAGTATATAGCCCTTTCCTTTCCCACGATCTGATGTTGTGCAGGCTGACGTGTGTTTCGCCCAGGCCAGCCAATATCGGCACTTCTTGGTAGTATGGTTGTTTCAGGTGCTGAATCGTCATAGCTCTGTGCCATATTCTCCTGCCCAGGTCTGCCAGGAATGGTGATTTGCACACAAGGTTTTTGGGGGCCCAGGTCAATTCTTTCAGCCGAAGTGGCTTTATCAGCCCTTGCAGCAGGGGGGACTCGGAGGTGACATTGTCCGCTAGCCATTTGGATACATGGCTCAGTTGGGCCGCCAAGTAGTATTTTTCTAAGTTCGGTAGTTGAATTCCGCCCTGCTCATACGGCAGGACCAGCGTAGATAAGGCCACCCGGTGTCTGCCGTTTCCCCACAGGAATTCCTTGATTATTGCGTCAAGGAGTTGGAAGAAGGGTTTTGTAATGTAGAAGTGCACATTTTGAAATCCGTATAGGAATCTGGGGAGGATGATCATTTTAGCTATTGAGGCCCTGCCTAGCATAGACAATGGGAGCTTTGCCCAGAATTTTATGGATTTCCGAAGTATGGGAACCGCTGCCTTCGTGTTATGCTCATGCATCAGCTCCGGGGTATGCATTACTTGGATCCCAAGGTAACGGAAAGCCGTCGTCCGCCACTCGACGCCCACCTTGGGGAGTTCATCGGTGCTTCTATTTTTTAATCCTGCTAGTGGGAACAAGCAGGATTTAGTTTTGCTAAATTTAATGCCAGAGTATTTGGCATAGTTGTCAAGGACGTCCAATATTGTCGGGACATTTTTATGGGGGTTGTTTACGTATATCAGGACGTCGTCGGCATATAATGAGATGATGTGGTCTATTCCTGCCAGCCTGATCCCTGCATCAAAGAACTGGTTTCTAAGGTAAATTGCTATGGGTTCTAATCCCAGAACGTAAAGCATGGGAGAGAGTGGGCAGCCCTGCCTAGTGCCCCTTTGGATGTCCCAGGCTTCTGACACGTATTTCCCAGATTTGAGCCTAGCCCTCGGATTATTGTATAGGATCTTAACCCATTTGATGAACCTTTGGCCAATTCCAAATCCCTCCATAACCGCTATAAGCCACTCCCAGTATATGGAGTCAAACGCCTTAATGGCATCTAGAGATAGTAGTGCTAGTTGTTCGTCACATGCGTTGGTTTGGGCTATGATATGTTGAAGCCTTCGCAAGTTCAGGGACGTGTTTCGGCCGGGTATAAAACCATTCTGGTCTATGTGTATGACGTCTCCAATCACTTTAGAGAGTCGGTTTGCTAGGACCGTCGTCAATATTTTGACGTCATAATTTAGCATAGCGAGCGGTCGGTAGGAGTCACATTTATCGGGAGGTTTATCGGGCTTGAGCATTGGTATCACCAGGGTTTCTCTCATGCTGTCTGGTAGGATGCCTTCTTCGTAGGCTTCTAAGAAGACCTGGTGTAGTAGGGGGGTCAGGGAGGGTTCGAATGCTTTATAGAACTCGGGGGGGAGTCCATCTGTCCCCGGGGTTTTACATGTGGATAGGGAGCGAATGGCTTCTGATATGTCCTCTTGTGTGATGTCTGAGTCTAGGGTCTCGGATCGTGTTGGCGATAGTCTGGGTAGCCCTATTTCTTCTAAGGTGTCCAAGATTTGTTCTTGCGGGACTTTTTCTGTGTGGGAATATAGTCTGGCATAGTAAGCTTTAAAGGCATCATTGATGCCCTGTTGGGTACCATGCACTACACCATTTTCATCCTGTAGTGTCGTGGTTATGTGTTTAGGGTGCTCTCTTTTACAAAGCCAGGCTAGTAACCGGCCAGGTTTGTCCGCTTCTGAGTGTGTTCTGTTTGTTCTGGTTATGAAGTCAAATTTGGCTAATCTGTCCCATGCCCCTGAGCAGTCCTCCCTAAGAGTTCTGAGGTCATTTTCCCTCCCGGGGGTATCCACTGAAGTGGATTCAAGTGTTAATATCTCACATTCTTTCTGTTCAAGGGCGGTTTTTAGGGTTCTCCTGATTCCTCCAGCTTTCGCTATAACTTCCCCTCTCGTAACTACTTTTAGGGCGTCCCATAGTGTTCTAGCGTGTTCGACGCTACCTGAGTTTTCGGTTATGTAGTTCTCTATAAATTCATGTAGTTCCTCCCTGAAAGCTGGATCTATTAAGGCCTCGGTGGGCATTCTCCACATGGGGATGGGTGGTCTGGGGCTATTGTGTCGCCAGTCTAGCAGTAGGGGGGAGTGATCGGAGATAGTCCTCCCTAGGTATTGCGTATCTCTTACTTGGGGTAGGTGTTCTCTGCTTATGAAGAAGTAATCAAGCCTGGTGTGGAGTTTGTGGGGTGATGAGTAGTATGAGTAGGCCCTTTCGACTGGGTGTAATTCCCTCCACGTGTCGGTCAGATCTAGTTCCTTCAGTAAGGTGACTAGGGATAGAGTGGCTGCGGAGGGACCCCTCTGTGGGGGCCAGGATCTGTCCAGTTCTGGGTCATGAACACAGTTAAAGTCGCCTCCCCACAGAAAGAGGACCTCCCTGTACTGCACCATCTTGGAACCTAGTGTTTTCAGGTGGTTGGGGATGTTGGTATTGGGGAAGTATGAGTTAACTATGCAAATCTCTTTGTGCTCAAGGGTGCCCCATATTATGAGGTATCTGCCCTCTGGGTCTATTTCCGTTTTATGCAGGTGGATTGGTGTTCGTGGGTTGATCCAAGTGTAAACCCCTCTGGCGTATTTAGAGTAGGGTGCTCCGAAGCCCTGTCCCCCCCCAGTGCTCATCAAGCTTTGCGTTTGCTTCCTTATCACAGTGTGTCTCTTGTATCAGGGCTATGTCCACTTTCTTCCTGCTTAGGTAGGATTTGATTCTATTTCTACGAAGGTAGGTGCCCAGGCCCCTTACGTTCCAGGTCAGTATCTTAATGTGCGTTGCCATCTAGGTTACGTTGGAGGTACGAGAGGGTCTTGCTTCTCCCTGGTATATCTGCGTTCTCATCTGGGGCCTCAAGATCATCCCTTGCTCGTGGACTCCCGCCCCTCCCAGCCACCGCTCCGGCCCCCTGGCCCTCCAGTTGTGCTTTTTCATTTGGAGACTGACTAACTACTTCAACTACCATTCCGGAGAATGGATTAACACTACAAAACAACAAGAAGAAACTGCCCCCAGCAGTTGTTTCAAACTCACAACGCTCGGGGGCTCCCAAGCCTTCCATACCTCTCCAGGTCTTCGGGTTCGGGCAGTGTGTAGCTGCGTTGACTACACCTTGTCTGTTGGGGGGGTTCAGCAGCTGTCTTGTGATTAGGGCTCCTGTTTCCTGCCCAATCTTTCTGTTTCCTTGATGCGGATCTGGGTTCTATCGTTACGTTCGATTTCGCTTGCGTTGGACTCTTGCGGAGTCAGCTTTTGCTGCTTTTCGCCTGTTCCTCTGTGTCTTCCGCCAGGTTATTATGTTCGAGCCATAAGTTTGCCGCGTCCGGGGTTTCCAAGAAGATCGCCTTCCCTTTGTGTATTATTTTAAGTCTTGCTGGGTACAGCAGCATATATTTAAGATTCAGTTTGCGTAGTCTGGCCTTTATAGGTACAAAGGAATTTCTTGCCCGCTGCACCACCGGCGTGTAGTCAGGGTACATGACTACTAATGCATCATTTCTTTTGATCTCTCCCCCTTCTCTGGAGAACCTCAGTATGGTTTCTCGGTCCTTGAAATTCAAAATCTTTGCAATCATAGGTCTCGGGTAAGACCCTGGGGGTGGGCGTTTCTGGAGAGATCTGTGGGCACGTTCCACGGAGAACCCCTGGGTGAGGTTGCCTGCCCCAATTTCCTGTAGTAGCAATGTTTCTATGAATTCTGTGGGGTCTGAGCCCTCCATGCCCTCCGGGATTCCCAAGATTCGAACGTTGTTCCGTCGGGCCCGGCCTTCTGCTTCCTCGGACCTTGCTTCCAGTCTTGCCACCGTTGTTTCTAGCGCTTTGACCTTCGCTTGTAGTCCCTGCGTCGCCTCTGAGGTCTCACGTGTGGTGGCTTCTGTGGCGGTGACTCTTTCAGCCAGGTTTCGGGCATCTTGCCTTATTAGTTGAAGGTCTGATATTATCTCCCCCCTCATGTCCTCTACCGTTGTTCTCAGTGCTGCGATTGCCTGAAGGATCTGTGAGTCACGAGGGTCTGCCGCCGGTGTTGGTGCCTCGGCCATGTTGTTCTCCGTGTGTGGTATCTGTTGTTTCGGTTTGGGAGTGGTGAATGCGTCCATCGTTATGTTTTTCGATCTGCCTTTGGGAGGAGACATTACCCCGCCTGATGGTTCTGGTTTTGCCGGTGCCAGTTTATGGATAGTGGCCCCGTTGAGTTGTGAGGGTCTCTCCTCTGGGGATCGTTTCAGTGCTGAGTCACACCCTGGCTTGGTGCTCGTGTTCTCCCCCGTTGGCCGTGGGGGGTGGTTAGATGGTTCCACAGTCCCGCTGTAACCGCGTCATCGTCCGTCTGTGGCGCCCCCCCGGCACGACCCACAGCGGATTGTCCGTGGTCTTGCAGTTCGGGTAGCTGGGTGAGTGATGGCTCCCCCCGGGGTTTGGTGGTGTGGAGCAGTTCTGAGCGTTGGACGCCGCCGCACCCTGCGATTGATGAGACGGACGGCGGCGTGGGGCCGTGTGTCCGCTCGTAATGGCAGGGACTTACTTCCAGTGTGCTGGTCGGGGATACGGTTGCCTCTCCTGATCCGGGCCTTGTCCCGGGCTGGGTGATCCGTGGGTTTCCAGCTGGGGCACACACCGATGCTCGGGTGTGTCTCTTCCGCGTGTGCTCGCGCCGGCGGGCCGGCAGGGACAGCTATCGGTGGCGCGGGGTCCCCCCGCTTCCTGGCTGTCGGCAAGGTTCTCCGCTTTCTCCCTCCGTGGGGCGATGCAGCAGGGGCCCGACAGTCGTCCGCTTCCTGTGCTTGGTGGAGGAGTGTGGTTGTGGCCGCAGTCCGCTCTACGATCCTACGCTCTCGGCAGGCCGTAGCGTTGTGGGTCCCATGGTCCGGCCGCCATCTTGGACGTCTTGGGGGGGAGTTTCAGGACGCTTCGTTCTCGGCGTTATCCGCTCCGATTTTCTCCGGTGTTTTCGCCGGTCCCCCAGAGGTGGTTCACCTATGGCTCAGCTGAGTTTCAGCGTCAGAAGTGCATTATTTCGGCCGCGATTGTTCGCGCTTCAGGATCTTGGGCCGGAGCTTCGTGGAGAGCAGTCCTCACTCCATGCGTGCTGGCCACGCCCCTAGCTCCTGCTCATCTAATCTTATGTGTATGTTTATTGAATTTATATAGCGCTTTAAGCCAAAGAGCTATATAATACAATAAACATAATAATAATACATAAACATCTAATCTTAATTTCGATCCCTGGCTACTGTCAGAACTATAGTTCAAGCTCACATGGTTAAGAACCAAGAAACTCAAAAGACCTGCCATCATGATGAAGCTTTGCTTAGGTCCTTTTCCATTAGACAAAAGGATCTTGTACTGCTTCCATCAAAAACAGCCTCCCTGCCACTCTAAAACTTGAGGAGAACCATCTCCGGTTCCGGAAGCACCTCAAGACCTTCCTCTTTTCTTCTGCCTTTGCTCCCCCTCTCCCCTGCTGATCTGTTCTCTCTTGGCACCGTGCACCTGGTCACCCTCTGTCTTTTCGGCCCAGGTACCTGCTCATCCTGTCACCCTCCCGCACTGCCTCCGGGCCACCGCTTGCACTGGGTTCTGTATTTGTACCCGTACAGCCCCCCCTTTTTCTTCCTGCACTTATCGGACCTACCCTGTCTGCTGCCTTAAACCTAGCACTTGCAAATTGATGGCTGCATTACCACCATCTGTTGCCTTTATTATTTATTTATTGTTATTTATCTGTTTCTCCTCTGCTTCGCACTTTCCACCTCTCCACCCTTCCATGCACTTTTCCCCTCCCCCTCTCCCATGCACTTGCGCGTTCTCAATGTCACTGGGCCTAGTAAGATCGCTGTTTTGTTTTCCCTGTTCCCCTCCCTTGCCTTGTCGCGCTCTGAAACACTTGTGTACGAGCGCGATAGAATTAAAATATCAATCAATCATCTGAGAATAAGATGTTGCCCAAATGGCACAGTCCTTATGACATGATAGAGCAAACAGAGCCATATGACTATCAAGTCTCCCAACCCGATAGAAGAATTATGATCCATATCTATCATGTAAACGTCCTCAAGGAGTGGAAAGAGGATCCCGTTGAGCACTCTAAAGTAATATAGACTAGTTTATTGACTGAAGAATCAGATAAAAACACCCCGATTCCTTCCCAACAAGCCGAGAATCCAAGAGACGATCTGTTAGAATTATTAGAACAACCCAATGTCTTTAGATAAGAGCCAGGAAGAGTGAAAGGAGTTTTTCATTACATCCGGACACCCCCAGGGAGAGGGATTCATTTAAAACCCTACTGGATCTAAGAGGCCAGAAAAGGAATAGTCATAGAAGAGGTGGAGAATATGCTAAGATCTGACATCATTGAGCCATCTCAGTGCCCTTGGTCCTCTCTGATAGTACTTGTTACCAACCCAGATAAATCGTGGAGGTTCTGCATTGACTTCGGGAGGGTGAACGCTGTTTCCCAATTCAACAGTTACCTTGTGCCAAGGATCGACAATCTAATTGATCGAATGGGAACCACCGTCTTCCTCTCCACGACTGATCTGATGAAGGGATACTGGCAAGCAGCCCTACAGATAAAGTGTGTATTGGCTACTTGTACTCCCTACAAATAGGCAAATACTACCAAAAAATAAAAATAGGGACTAAAAATACTTCCAACAAAAAATGGGAAACTGACACGTAGAATCTTGTGCACCTGAGTTCACCAACATAGCTCCATAGATATGTTTGGACTAGTAGTGCAGATAGTACGACACTAAGAAGCTACTATTACTACTGCCTTATCAGAAGAAGTAAAGCAGTTTCTTTTAATGTGAATGAATTGGGTGTAAAAAAAAAACAATTATTACAAAAACATTTTCGTTTATCCAGTTAAAATATATTTTTACTCGCTTATAAAATACTCCCACTGGGAATTGGAATACCATTTTTACTCCCTAAAAAAATCATTTTACTCTTTAAAAAATAGGGAGTAAAATACTCCCACTTCCGAATCTTATCTGAACCACTATTGGCAAGTCCCCGTTAATCCAAAGGACAAGCAGAAAACAGCTTTTTCCACCCCCATTGGACTATTTCAGTTCAAAGTATTACCTTTTGTACTACACGGGGCCCCTGCAACTTTTCAAAGACTGATGAACCAAGTCCTCAGGCCTTACTTCTCTTTCTCTGAGGCTTACATTGATGATATAATCATACATACTAGGACATGGGAAGAACATCTACACCACCTATACCTAGTTACCAGAACTTTGAGAAAATCCGGGCTCACAGCCAATCAGAGAAAGTGCCATTGGGCACAATCAGCCATCATGTATCTTGGATTTTTTGTTGGTAAAGGGCTGGTTCAACCTCAGAGTGAGAAGGTGAACGCTGTCCAGGAAACTCAAGTGCCTAGAACCAAAGATCCAAGAGCCATTTTGGGTTTAGTGGGGTACTATAGACGCTTTATCCCCAGTTATTCTTCCATGATGTCTTGCCTCACTGAGAAGTGAGGCAAGTGGAGAGATGAAGACCAGCTATGTTTTGACAAACTCAAAAACATTCTGTGCAGTGACCCAGTGTTGAAGGTGGCAGACTTTAACAAAGAGTTAATTTTACAGACTGAAGCTTCACATCTCGGGTTGGGAGCTGTCCTTTCACAAGATCACAATGGCATAGAATACTGTATTATGTTTATTAGTAGGAAACTATTTCCCCCAAGAAAAGAACAATGCCATTATTGAATTGAAGGTCTTGGCTGGAAAGTGGGCTGTGCCATACCTTAAGTACTACCTCACCAGCAGGAAGTTTAGATTATGTCACAGGCCACTCTCCATTAACCTGGATGAGTCTCTGCAAGGACACCAATGCACGTGTCATGCACTGGTTCTTAGATATGCAGCTCTATTGCTTTATGGTAGAATACTGAAAAGGAAGAGAACAGGGAAATGTAGACTTCCTTTCCCATTTCCCAATAGGTGCTGAGAGAACCAGCAGCATTAGGGGAAGGATATGTGATGAATCCGATGGTGTCATCACTCATTTCCTGGTGGTGACCTCTCCGCATGGGGCCAGGGGACGGCAGCCGCTACCTGATCCTGACCCTGGGGACGGCTATATGAGGGAGCATCACATGGGAAGACAACCTCCAGGGGAATATCATGGTGCCATCTGATGAGACAAAGTATCCCCCCTTCTTTCTGCTATTGAGGACACCCCAACCCTGCCTAATACCTTAATGGCATACTGTCACACCTTCCGCTCATCCATCTAGGAAGGATACTAAAGAACTTCTAATAAGAACTGTATGTAAGACATCACCATCTGACTTACCCTCTAAAATGTATGAAAACACCTTCTCAGCCTCTACCTACAAGTCATCTACAACAGACTTACCTTTAAAGAACATTTATCCCAACTGCAACGAGAAAGATGAACTGAGTAATGCAGATCAAGGAAGGCCAGGAACACAGGCTGCACTCCAGTTGTTGCGAGCACATACCTGTGACCGGGAGATTTAAACCAGTGAAGCAGCTGACTGGAGGGCACTGCTGAAGATCGAGAGAGCTGCTTCTCCCGGAATGAGCTGAGATATCGTGAGGCTGGAGAAAGGGCCATGAGAAGAAACATGCTGTGGGAACGCCACAAGCCAAGTGAGGGCTCCTGGGTGGTCGCATGTGTTTGGAGGCAGCTTTTGCCTTACCCGAGTCTGAAGAGACAACGCAAACAAGCCCAGCAGGGACTGTGGGATGAAGAGAATCCAAGAAACGGATGCGGCAACATAAGAGGAAACGCTGAACAACCGTTTGCGGCTTACCGCAGGAGAAGGAGAATACGCCAGCCATAGCCGGTGAGTCCATCCAAGGGAAGCATGGACACTGGGGCATATTGACAGTCATGCCACAACCAAATGAGTATTAATGAAGCATATGAGAGAGAAAGAGCGAGAGAGTATTTACAGAACGAAAGAAAAAAGGCAAGATTTTCAAGTTTGTGAGTGTATGCGATACACATGTGAAAAACCAGATACAAGAGACTATCAATTTTGAAGGGATGCACAGAGCTCACCCCAGAAAAGCCATGGCAGGGAAGTATGCCAGGTAAATTGAAAGTGTAAGAAGGATAGAATATATATATATATATATATATATATATATATATATATATATATATACTGGCAAGAGTATAGCGAGCATAAAAGAAAGCCCTGGTGGGAAATACACTGGCAGAGACAAGTTGAACATTGTGTAGGAAAATACCTAACTTTGAAAGATACTGAGAAAGACATATCGGATTAGCAGAAAGGTTGTGCTGATCACAAGAAGAGGAGTGGCAACCTGGAAGGAGAGTACACCAGGTATCCTAACAGGTCAAAGAGCCAAGTTAGTTTGTACATTCGATCAATTTATTATTATTCTTTTAACTTTAGTTATTATTGACATTTGTTAAAGGAACAAGACACAACAATGTTGTTTTCAAATTCCAAACCAATAGTAATCAACAGCCTTGGTCCCCACCCCTCCCCACCACTCCCCCCTCCTACCTACAACCTTGCAGGTAACACCACTACACCCTTTGTCCGCCTGCATACTAGAAATCCAATGACCCCTGCCCCCAAACCCCATCTCTAGATCTTATCCAATAGTGCAGATGCCCATTTACCTATGTCTCGGTGGAACTCTCTGTATCGTGTCTCGACTAGGCTGCATCGGCTCCCTCCGATGCCCCCCTCAACTCCCAGACACCACCTTAGTTCAAGTTCCTGTACGACCTGCTGGGTTCTCCCCTTCCAGCCCCCATTTCAGTAGCAGCACACTCCACTCCACATAAAAATCTCTTAACCTATCGTGCACTATCGCTGTCAGCTTTTCCATAACCATCATGTTATGTTCCTTCCCCTCCCAAACCTCTCTCAATGGGAGTGTTTCACTTTTCCAGCTCTGTGCTATGGCCAGTCTCCCTGCTCTCAACATTGCGTCCTACAACCCAGGGAGCCTATATTCCTCCTTGTCCCTTGCCGGGACCCCTAGAAGCATTTGCAAGTGGTCCAAACCCAACCGGACTCCCGTGATTACTTCCATCCAGCTAAGCACTAAAACTGCCCTGGAAGGCCACCTTGTAAATTCACGTCCATAGCTCCTCCGAGATCTCCTCCCCCACCAAGACCACCCAATACCTCTGGAATGTTTGCCTCCCCTCCAAGCAGGCCCCGTTCATGGCTTTATATAGTCTAGACAAGATACCCCTTCTTGTGGTAGACACATCAATTACCTTCTCAACAGTGGTAAGCCCTCTGGCCACCCCACTTTGGGTCCGTCAATAAGCTCTTGATGCAGAGGTACTCAAACACTGAAACCACATGCCCCTCAGATAGTTTCCAGGTCCAGGAAAACCCCATCCTTAAACATTTATCCCACCATTTCCAGGCCCCCGTCTGACCATTTCTGTGAGCAAGCAAGCCCCTGGCGCCCGAAGTGAAATGGGGGCCCCACACCTAGGAGATCATGGAGGGCCAAGTTTAAAAGCTGCGAGGTAGGGTGGGACCCGAGATGTTCTGGGATGGCACCAGCTGTGGCCCAAATCATCCGAATAGGTCCATAGGTCCCTAAATCGTTCCTCATGTTCTTGCGCATCACCCTCACCTGTGCCACCTTGTAGTAAAATCGCACGTTGGGGAACCCCAAAACTCTCCCCTGTCCTTCGGGAGTTTCAGTGTCGCCATTTTCACCCTCAGTGTTTTATTACCCCAGATAAATCTATGGAGTTCTCCTGTCACTTCTAACAAGACCCTCTCTGGGAGCGGTCTCGGGATGGCTGTAAATAAATGTAGCATTCGAGGGAGTACATTCATCTTAATAGATGTCATCCGTTTGTACCAAGTTAGTATAAGGGGGTACCACCTTTTAAGATCCGCTGTCAGCCGTGTACGAAAGGGATCATAATTTGCTGATACCTGAATACCCAGGTACCGTTTGCCCTTGTCGTCAACTCTCATGCCCTGATATCACCTCTTGGAATCGAGAAGGGGACTGTGCTTAAGTATCGGCATAATGCATGACTTCGCTACATTAACCTTTAGCCCGAGAGGTTGCCATATTCCCCGATCTGTGTCATAAGCGCTGGGAGTGAATGCTGGATGTCGGTGAGGTATCCCAGTATGCCGTCTGCGAAAAGTGAAAGCTTGCACTCTATCTCCCCACCACCTATGCCCTTTATCTGCCCATTGGAACCGATCGCAATTGCCAGCGGATCCATTGTTAAGGCATAGAGTAGCGGAGAGAGGGGACACCCCTGTCTTGTTCCTCTGGTCCGTATGAAAACCTCAGAGAGTCCCCCATTGACACTTACTCTAGCTCTGGGCTTATTGTAATGCTGTGTTATCCATCTCAGGAGGTTCGGCTCAAACCCCATCTTCTTCAGGACCTTCATCATGAAGGGCCATTCAACTCTGCCGAAGACCTTCTCAGAGTCTAGCGATACAAGGCAAGCATCCAGGTCCCCCTCCTGTGCACCATGAATCAAATGTATAGTCTTTTGTATATTGTCACAACCCTGTCTTCCTCTAATGAAACCCACCTGGTCTCCATGTAGCAGTTTCGGCATTCCCCCCTCTAGTCTCTTTCTTAGGATTTTCGTCAGAATCTTGATATCACTGTTAAGGGGGTAGATGGGTCTGTACGTGGCGCACAGTCAGATCTTTCCATTCTTTTGGAATTCCCACTATCATCGCCAAAAACATTGTCGAGGGCAGAGCCTCCACCTGCAGACATGCGTTTAACACCTTCACTAAGCATGGGGCCAACCGAGACCTGAATAGCTTATAAAACTTAATCGTGAAACCGTCCTCCCCCGGGGCTGTCCCTGCCTTCATACCCTTAATGGGCAGTACAAATTTCTCAAAACGGATGGGACGCTCAAGTTTTTCCATTGTATCCCAGAGAAGCCCCGGAATGGGTAGTCCCCCCAGGAAAGCCTCTATTTGTGTCTCCTCCCCCGTCCATTCTGACGCACAGAGGTTGCTATAGTACTTTGCAAATTAATTACCAATGCCCTTGGGGTCTAAGACAGACCCACCCTCCTCAGTCTTTATAGCCCCAATTGTTCTTCGCTTCCTCTCCTCCCTCAATCTCAATGCCAGAATCGTGTCCGCTCTGTCCCCCCTCTCATGATATTTCTGTTTCAGGAACACGCGCTTCCTTTCCATGTCCTGGGTCATAATGGCCTTCAACTGTGTTTTATAACGCCGGAGCTCCTTCGCGTCTGGCAGGGAAATATATTTTCCCTGCCCCCCTATCCCCCTGGCTGTATTTGTGCTAACTTGTGGCGTAAAATGCTTTCCTTCTTCCCGCTCTCTTTTTTCTTTTGGGAGCCTATCCTGATCAGCACCCCCCGGATCGTTGCCTTGAAGCCCTCCCACACAGACTGAATTCCCACCTCTCCCTAGCTTTTAATAGGAAGTTGTTACACCTCCAGCTCCCACCGGGGTCTCCTCCCCGCCCCATGTCAACCGCGATTTTAACCATATTGTGATTGGACCATGGGATTGGGGCGACCTGAGATTCCAAAACCTGCAACTTCAGGGTTGTGTCCACCAGAATCAGGTCAATGCATGAGAATGAATTGTGCACCGCTGAATAAAAGGTGTACGGCCTATCACCTTCGAGGGGGGGGGGCGAGAGGAAATCTACTAGTCCCAAAACCTGGTTTACTTGTTCAAAACGGTCCGATTCCCCCAGCCTTGCTCTCACAGCCGGTCCCTCCCCAATTCTCTTGCAGTCCCTCAGTGGGTCTAATACCATATTGAAATCACCTCCAACCATCCACTGGCCCTACGCAAACTCAATCAGTTTATCCCGAACCCCCTCCCAGAAGTCGCCCTGCGCTCCATTGGGAGCGTACACCGAGCCCAATGAGAGTCGAGTGTTGCGCCATAAACCCTTCACAAACACTAATCTCCCACTGGGGTCGGCTAAAACCAACTCCACAACAAATCCCAGTCGGGTTGAGATCAGAATCGCCACCCTACCTTTTCCCTACATCAGAAGCCATGATCACCTCCCCCACCTCTTGGGATTGTAGTCAGGCTCTTTGCCCCTGGGCCAATGTGGTTCCTGATGGCACATCCAATCTAATTTTGCCCGCTTAAATTCACAGAGCACAATCGATCTCTTACTTGTGCATTGAGGGATTACTCCGCTGTCGGAACCCCACATAACTCCCATCACCCCCAATACATTTCCCTCGATGAGCCTCTGTCCCCGGAACCCATGGAACATTTAATTAACTTTAAAACCCTGCACTCAGAACTTTACATAACAAACACAACTCCACCATCCCCTTCGCACCCCCCACCCCTCGGCATCCAACCCAGCCCAGATTCATCAATTTAGACGGGATCAAATCACCAGCAGTCATCCTGAACCCCGGGACCAGCTATCAATTAAGCACTTTTCCCTGAGCCCCCATCTCTGAATACAAGTCACCTCCCTCCCCCTTTTCACCACTCCGCCTCTCCACCTCCCCAATGTCCTGCCCTATGCCCTTCCCAACAGGACAATGACCTCAGAAATGCCCTTTCCATGGTACTCATTGATTTCCCCTTCCTCCAGGGGGAGTGATACGTTTTTTAAACTTCCGTGTCCTCTGGATCTTCTATCTATACTTCAACTGGCCGCTGCTGCACGCTACTTCCCTCGCTCTGCCAGGACCCCGTGGCAGGGGTCGGGAGTCCCCCATAAGTTATGTGATCGCCCTTTGAATGTCAACTTCCGTTGTTAGTCTGTACGAGTAACCCTCATGCTCAAAAGATATTGAGAAGGGGAAGCCCCATCGGTACCTCACACCCTTGTCAGTGAGCCATTTCATCAGGGTACAACATTGCTTCCGCCTAGCCAACGTAAAGGTAGATTGCTGTCAATGGACCCACCTTCCTCACTTTCTCTAGTATCTTCATCTTTTCAGGGAAGTAGTGGAACCTTGCCAACACTGTCCTTGGTCCCCCCCCCCACTCCCCTGCTCAGTGCGCTCGGTCGATCGTGGGCTCATCAATGGCATCTGAGCCAAACAGGATTCTCAGTACCTCCATGATCAACCTCTTGATATCTCTCTCGGTTTCTCCCTCTCTTTCCGGTAACCCAAACAAACAGAGGTTGTTCCTTCGTTCCGTGTTTTCACAATCATCCATTTTTAATTTCACTGCAGTTTCTCTTCTTTCCAGTTCTGCTGAGCATCATATCCATCTGTGTTTCCAAAGTATCAAGCGAGGTTTGGTTGTTCTCTATGCCATGAACCCTCTCATCGATGGAGTCCATTCTCTTGTCCATATTATCTAACCTGAGGCCTAGTGCTGAGCGCATTCCCCTGATTTCCCCATCATTGCAGCTATGTGCTTCTTGGTGGACACCGGGTCTGCCTCCATTTCACTGGCCTGGGAGGGCAAGGTCAGGGGTGTACCGGGTATGGGGGTTTGAAACTGGAACCTCTCAAGGGCGGTTCTCCAGCTCATTTATGTTCGGGCTCCCATTATTCTCTGTAGCCCCTACATTGACCTGCCCGTCCTGCTCTTTCCCGGTTAGTTGCTCAGTATTGGTACTGCGATGCTCTGCTCATGGTCCACACTCACCGCACTCCAATTGGGCAGACAAGCTAAGTCCAAAAGGACAGAACAGGACCCTGCTCTTCTTTTTGTCGCCAGCCCCCCTCAGCTGAGTCCAGGGGTCCCTGTGACTCTCCCTCGGGGGTCTTCGTTATGGCACCTCCTCTCGCCCACCTCCAGCGCCATGGGTGTTCTCCCCTTCTTATCGGCCCGCACTCTCCTGTGGCATTCCCTATGCGGGTTGTGGCGAGGCGGGCACACGCCCCTCTTCTAGCCGAGGGGGCCCTCACCTCACCACCTATGCCCTGCGCTGGTCTCAATTGTCCCCGACGTCGCCTTTCCCTTTAGTGGGGCACAGGGCCTCTCTGTCCCAGCAGAACCTCGCCACGTATAAGAAAGTGCCACAGGGGTGCTCCACCAAAACTGCTCCCCCGGGTGCCTAGAATCTCCTGCAGCGCACCGGTTCAATCGGTCTTCCAGCAGATGGTCTCCAGGTATGCTATTCCGCCAAAAGCACACACTGGGTGGGCTCCTCTATGCTTGTCACGGGGGCGTCCCTCTCGCAAGCCTGTGTACCCTCCTCACACAGTCATTGTGGGCACCAAAACCGTATACTCCTTCACCCTCTGACGCCCTTTTTGTGGCCAGGTGTTCTGTTTCCCCACCCTAGGGTTGTAAGGAACTCATGGTGGTGACAGTAAGACACCAGACACAAGTGATCACAGTTCAAAGGTGTTTATTTTGAGCACAGGATAAGGTAGTAGTCCTGTACAGAGCACACGCTCGAGCTTTCCCGGGACAAGCTGACAGTTCCTGGTTAAGTATCAGGCTCCTCCTTGGGTAAGTCTCTTTCAACAAAAGTCTCCTGCCTCCAGGGACTTGATGGGTTTAAAAAATATCAAAACAAAAGTTCCTCTCAAAAATTCGGTGGTTGATGCCTTCACCCCTGGGTCCCTCTCTTCCGGGCGCAAACCCACAACATGTTTCTATCAGTATCAGGACCTTCGAGGACCTGGTGTATTCCACTAACAAACACACAGTTATGTTCTATGAACACTATGGGTGATGGTTTCATCCCTGGGTCCCAATCTTCTGGGCGCTGACCCTTCAGAACACTTTGGCCGATTGCTTCACCCCTGGATCCCCCTCTTCTGGGCGCTGACCCTTCAGAACACTTTCAACAAATTAACAAGACAGTTCCTTTTTCACCGATCTTTGGGTGGTAGCTTTCCACCACTGGATCTCCCTCGGCCGGGCTTGGATCCTAGAAAACAAGGGGGGACACTTCCCCTTCTTCTTGTTTTACAATTGTTTCTCACTTTCAAAAATCTCAATGTCCTTTTTTTTAACATAACATTTTATTGGCATTTTTAAACATAACAGTTCAACTTTGGTCAAACCCCCCGCCCCCTTCCCTCCACCCCATCTGTTCCGGTGAAGGTCAGTAAGTGAAAAGTGTCTCCTTGAGCCGTTCTGTTCCTCCGCATTAGGGGACGTTTGCTGTGCATTCTCCTTTTCAGAGCCCCGGAGTGGGCCCGAATCCCTTCCTCCATCTGTGGTTAGTCTACTATGCCAAGGAGATGCATTTCCTCGGGCACCAGGCCCCCTTTGATCCTGCTTGTAGGAAGTCTAATAATCTAGACCAGTCTGCTCGATAGGTTGGATGCTCTCCCTGGAGGGAGAATGTAAGCCACACATTGGCATCTTTAGCACATTTATATGACCCAGTAGTGTGATGGATAGGGGACCCCAATCTATCAGTTTGATTTTAAGTTTTGTTTTTAAGTTTTTCTACCAGGGGGGTGTAGTTTGCTTGGTAGCTCCCCTCTATGGATTTGGTCAATTTAATCCCAAGGTAGGTTATTGATCGTTCAACCAATCTGTAAGGGAAGCCCCTTTTCAGGTCCTGTTCTACTTCCTTTGGGAGTGTGAGATTAAGAACCACGGATTTATGAGAATTTATTTTTAGGCCAGCCACCCCCTAAATTGGTTAAGTTCTTCTATTTCCCGCAGGGAGAGATCTGGTCGGGTGACTGTCAGGAGCAGGTCATCCGCAAAGGCAGCAATTTTGTGCATTTTTTCCCCCGAACGTAATCCCCTTAATTTCTTTGTTTGCTCTTACTGCCTCCAGGAAGGGTTCTAGGTGGAGTGCGTACAGGATGGGTGATAAGGGGCACCCTTGTTTCGTACTCTGTTGTACTACTACTGGGTCCGATATCTGGCCATTTACAGATAGCCTGAGGGTGGGGTGTTGGTAGTTGGGCTTTATTCATAAACTTGTTCCCAAAGCCCATCTTTTCCATGGTTGCGAATAGAAATCCCCACTCCACCGGTGAAATGCTTTCTCAGCATTGAAGGCCATGAGGAGAGCAGGGACTTAAATCTTGTGTGCTTTTTCAATTAAGTGTGCTATTCTTCTGACATTGTTGCAGGTTTGTCGCCCCCTGACAAAGCCAGATTGATCTGGTTGGACCAGTCGGGGAAGGATTCGATCGAGTCTAGATGCCAGCAGTTTTGTGTAGATTTTGGCGTCTATGTTGATTAAGGTGATTGGGTGGTACGATCCGCAGTCCGTGGGGTCCTTCCCTTTCTTGGGAATAAGGACTACCTTTGCCTCTTCCATAGTTTGAGTGATGGTTTTATCTACTTGAAATTGGTTGAATAAATTGGTCAGGTGGGGTAGGAACGTCTCTCTCTGGGTCTTATGTCCTGGGGTCAATGTCCTTTTAACCAGGTTTTCAGCCTTTGCTTCTGGTTGTCGGCTTCCCTCTGCCGGGTTCACTCTTGCCAACTTTTCAAAACACTTCATTGCGGACACCCCTCAGTAGGGTTACGTTCTTTCTACACACTGTTTATAGGGCCTTCAGGCTTCGCCCCTTTCCGCCAGCGTGCTGGGTTCTGTCCTTTCAACCTTTCTGAAGCAATTTGCTATGGGGCTTTAGATTCTGCCCCTTCTCGTTAGCATCGCTCCAGCGGGTTCACTGTTGCCAACTTCATCAATTGTGCTTTTCTTAATCACCTGTCAGTAAAAGACCTTCGATGGTACAGAGGATTTTGGAAAGATCCCTGTATGACCACGTTGACCGTTCCTTCACGGCCTTCCCCAAGGCCTTCTGGTGTTGACAGTTTCTATACAAAACAAAGGGGTATCAGCCAGAGTCTTTCACACGAGCACCCACGTGGTGCCGGAGCACACTGCAGCTGGTCTTGAAGGTTTGCTTGCATCTTGTTATTTCACCACTGGGCCTTCCTCTGTCGGGTTTGGAACCTTCCTGTAATTCTTCAAGGTTCTCCCTCTGATGGGCTCGGACCCCTTTTCAAAAAGTCACAATTTTTAACACAAACAAGATCTTGGGACTTCTAGACCCAGAATGCATTTGGGTTGATTTTGCTCCTACTTCGTTGCTCCTCGAAATGGCACTTTCTGTCTTTGGCAGCTGCAGGTGCCAGGGGATATCTGTGGGAGGTCAGGGTCTCTCCCTCTGCCCCTCAGAGACATGGGTTTGCCTGCCTGGCCCACGGGAGAAGTTTAACTGTCGGTACAGCCAGGCAACCCCAGCTGCCCCTGGGGCTTGCCTTCTGGAGGGACAGTTGCCTCCTCCACACTGCAATATCCTCTCTGGTAGCAGGGCCAGTGTGTGGGCGGTTTTCTTCTCCTCCTACAGGCCTCCCAGGGTCTCTCCAGCTCATATGGACTCTCTCCTGCTCTCCGGTACCTTCCACCATCCCTGACTCACTCACACTGCTGTTCCTGGATGCTGCTTTTATACTCCCAGCTAGAGTTAATTGAGGTCAGGTGTGAATAGTTGTCCCTCCCTGCCTGACTCTGCCTGACCTAGTTATCGGGAGAACAAGGAGACTGCCCATAGGAATCTATTGCCCATGGATTCCTATGGGTAATCCTCATGATTCCCATATGCCCCTTCCTCGTCCCAGTCCTTGTGGATTTCAATGGGTAAATGGGATTATGGCAGTTGCAGTGTTGTGGAGAGGTAACATTTGTTTTGGGTTTTAGATGTAATTTGGAGTTCTCCTGCTGTTTTCTCTGTCTTTTCCGTAAGGGAAAGTGCTGTGGGGGATGGGATTTTGGTGACAACATCCCATGAAGACTACTGGGATATCGGGTAGGGGTGCATTCGAAAAAATGGGATATAGCGTCTCGCCCAAGGGCGCTCCCCTCGCAGTCGCCCAGGTGATCCTCCCCTCGCTCGTCCGCCCCCAGGGTTGGGATCCAAGAGCAATGGCCCGCTCCTGGCCACCTGAACAAAGGATCCACAGGAATAACCTGGGAGAAATGCCTCAGGTTTCTCACAGGGTCCAGTGGTGGCCCTTCTACTTTAGGGTGGCTGCAGGTATGGGGTTCTCAGAACGTGTCCCTCTCCAACTCCTGGCTCCCATCAGTGTCTATGGCGCCTCCCCCACTCCCCGCATCTCTGCGCCTTTGTATTGGAAGATTGAGGGACATGGATTGTAGGGCGCGTTGTCCGTTGGGCTCCACAGTGCTCCCCCTCTCAGACCGCACATCACTTGCCACCACTTCTATTCACCTGTGATCTGGGGAGGGGGCTATCAGCCGGGGGTTCTCCGGCTCTCCTCCACTGCTCACAGAATCTCAGGGGCCGCTTTCCTCACCCCGGCTGGGTGTGCTGTGTAAAGTCCCCCCGCAGCGGTTTTTCTACTCCTTCTCCTTTGGCGGGCACCTGCGGTGGTACTGACTAGTCGCTGGAGCCAGGCGCTGCACCAGTGGGCAAGGGGGGGGAGGCAGAGTGCTCCTTCCCATTAGGCCTCACGAGGCCCAGATCTCACTGTTAGGCAGAATTATATGCAGTACCCTTTCGGAACACCACACACAATTAAGACTACAAGTGACAGTACAATTTCACCTTTGGTACAAGCCTGTACTACACAGTTAGAGTGGTAGCAGTAGCGGAGCAGCCAGACTTATCTCAAGAGTAAGTGAGCAGTATCAAATAGTTACACAAAGGACTGCAATTACGATGATTTAAGCTCACAAAATGAAGTTGGAGCAAAATGGCATTCCAGCAATTTAAAAGGGAGGGAAAGACAGACGCTAACAGAAATTAATTCACACCAACAGGTAAGTACTCAGGGTAAGCAAACAAGAGAGACTACAATGATAAAATCAAATAGAAAAGGCTTAGGGCCAAAGTCAATGGTTCAAAAGTCTTTTGCTTAAGATGAACAAGTTACTTCTTACCTGGTAACATTCTTTCGATGGGATGTTGCTCCGACGTATTCCTTATCTTTGATAGATCATCTCCCAGCTTGCTGGCCTGAGAAAATGTTTTCAGTAGAGGTCGCTGCGCGTCGACGTCCCTCGAGCCGATGTCCCTTGACAGCCTTCGTATCGGCGCCAACGTCATCACGCGTATAAATAGACTCGCGCAGCGTCCGTTGCTCAGTTCCGTTTTGACGTTAACAGTTGTTTTACATGAATTGGTTATTGACCTTGAAGGAGCGTAAGCTGCAACCACAAGGGAAGTATTACTGCAGGGATGGATGGGAGGGCCGATAAGGAATACGTCGGAAGAACATCCCCTCGAAAGAACGTTACCAGGTAAGAAGTAACTTGTTCTTCGAAGGGATTGTGTCCTCCGACGTATTCCTCATCTTTGATAGACTCCCATAGCAGTGGTATGTAATTGGAGGTGGGAGTAAAATGCCACGTTTCCTTTTAGGAATGAACAGAATGTAATACGGCTTTGCCAAACCTAGTCTCTTAACTAGAGGAGGAATCCAGGTTGTAAAATCTTGTGAAGGTATGTGCGGACGACCATGTGGCAGCCGCACATATGTCTCGAACCGGAACCCCTCTTTGGAGGGCCGAGGAGGCTGCGATACCCCTGGTTGAATGAGCCCTAAGATTTTGAGGAGGCTCTTTCCCTGCTAGTCTGTAACATTCCAGAATGGCCAAAATAATCCATCTGGAAATGGTTTATTTTGTTATCGGTAGTCTCAATTTGTGTCCTGAGTAACCTACGAACAGTTGGTCTGCTTGCCTAATCCTAGCAAGTCTGCTGATGTAAAAGCTTAAAGACTGCCTTGGGTCCAGCCTATGTAGCCTTTCTTCCTCTTTCCCCGGATGGGGAGGCGGATAGAATGAAGGTAAGGTAATTTTCTGAGTGATGTGGAATTCAGAAACCACCTTTGGGAGGAAATGAGGTTTCACCTGTAGGACAACCTTGTCTTTGTGAAAAATTGTATGAGGGGGTTTACAAGATAGAGCTTGTAATTCGCTCACCCTTCTAGCAGATGTTAAAGCCACTAATATGACAGTTTTAAAGGTGAGAAATCTTAGCGAACAAGAGTGGAGTAGTTCGAAAGGAGTACCCATCAGGAAATTTAGGACTAAATTTAAGTCCCATAAAGTAACCTGGAACGGTCTTGAAGGGTAGACATTAGTTAATCCCTTTAGAAATTGTATTACTAAGGGTAATTTGAAATACGATGGCTCCTCTGCAGTGCGCTTAAAGATCGATAGCGCTGCTAGATAGCCCTTGATAGTGCCAACTTGAGGCCTGAATTTGCCAAGTAGAGTAGAAAGGATAACACCGTTGGGGTACCACATGAAAAGGGGTCGATATTCTCTTCTCTACACCAGCTGCAAAATTTGTTCCAACGGCAGCGGTATAAAGACTTTGTTGCTGGTCTTCTGGCTGAAAGCAACACCTCCATGACGTCATCAGGGAGGTCCCAATCCTTGTATCTCAACCTTTCAGAAGCCAGGCATGATGGTTGAGCGTTCTGATGTCTGGATGGAGAACCTGACCTCCCTTCTGTGAGAGAAGATTCTCCTTGAGTGGAAGACGAATTGGAGGGCAGATGGACATGTCCAGAAGGTCCGGGTACCACGTTCTCCTGGCCCAGTCTGGGGCAATTAGGATCATGGTTCTCCGGAATCTTCTCAACCTCCTGATCATTTGAGGAATGACAGGGAGTGGTGGAAACGCGTACACGAGTGGAAACTCCCAGTCCACTACGAACGCGTCCCCTAGAGCTCCTCTCGGGGGAAATTCCCTTGAACAAAACAGATCGCACTTCCTGTTGGTACTGGTGGCGAACAGATCCACTTGAGGGGTTCCCGAAAGGGCGAAGATCTCCTGAAGGACTTCCTGAGCTAGTTCCCACTCGTGGGAGACTGTGCTCTGCCTGCTCAGAGCGTCCGCCATCAAGTTCTTCTCTCCAGCTAGGTGAACTGCCGATAGAGAGATTCCTTCTTGAATTGCCCAAAACCAGAGCTGCATCGCCTCTCTGCACAGTGGCAGTGATCCTACGCCTCCTCTTTTGTTGAGGTAGTGCATGGCCACTGTGTTGTCTGTCATTATCAGGACATTTTTCCCCTGTACAGATGGTAGAAAAGCTTTCAGCGCTAGTCTGATTGCTCTAAGCTCTAACAGGTTGATATGTAGTCTGGACTCCGATGGAGACCAACGACCGCTGATGGTCAAGTCGTTGGTATGGGCTTCCTACCCAGTGAGTGAGGCATCTGTGACTACTGTTATCTCCGGCCATGGCTGCCAAAACAGTTCTCCCTTCAAGATGTTTTTCTGGCAGGCCCACCACTGAAGGTCTTGAGCCACCTTGTCCGGAACCTGAAGGAGGTCTGTCATTCACCCTGAGAATTGCGACCACTGAGTTCTCAGTGCCCACTGAAGAGATCTCATTCTCAGGCGAGCCTCTGGCACAAGGAAGATGCAGGATGCCATGAGGCCTAGCAACCTCAAAAAGTCGAAGGCTGGGAGACGTTAGGCATTTTGAAACTTGGTGACCATCTGCAGAATATCTTGAGCCCTCGCCTCTGGTGGCGAGGCTTTTCCCAGGGAAGTGTCCAGGACCGCTCCAATGAACTGGAGTCTCTTTGATGGTATCATCGGTGACTTCTTTAAATTGAGGGAGAAGCCCAGTTTGTGAAGGAAGTGGCAGACATAATCTAGCTGAATCTGAGCTTGTTCCGGAGATACAGCTCTGATCAGCCAATCGTCCAGGTAGGGGTAGAAGTGAATCCCTTCGCTCCTTAGACTTGCAGCCACTACCGACATTAGCTTGGTGAAGACCCTCGGGGCAGAGGTCAGCCCAAATGGCAGAACTCGAAATTGATAATAAGAGCCGCCAATTGCGAACCTCAGGTATTTCCTGTGTTTGAGATGGATTGGCACATGGAAATAAGCATCCTGGAGGTCCAGAGATACCAGCCAGTCCTGGAGCTGGAGGGCCTGAAGGATCTGAGAGAGAGTTACCATCTTGAACTTGTCCTTCCTGAGGAACTTGTTCAATTCTCGTAAGTCCAAGATAGGTCTCAGTCCTCCGTCTTTCTTCGGTATGAGAAAGTAGGGGGGAGTACCAGCCCTTGTTCCTCTCCACTACAGGTACCGGTTCTATGGCACATTTCTCTAGCAGGTCTATAATTTCCTGCAAGAGGAGCGGATCTGGAACTTTCAGAGAGCTGTTCCCCGGTGGATGACTCTGAGGGATGCGTAGAAAAGGCAGGCAGTAACCTTGGGCAACTGTCTCCAATGCCCAAACATCTGACGTAATAGCCTGCCATTCCGTCAGGTGTTGAGTTAACCTGCCCCCTACTGGTGTCTTGTGAGGAAAGTCCTCAGAGCGGTTTGGAGGCGGCTGATGCAGATGCCGAGGGTAAGGAACAAGTTACTTACCTGTAACTGTTGTTCTCCAGCATGGGTCACGTGAAGTGGCAGTATGACCAAGTGAAGAGCCGCAGAGGGGTAGGCGGGAGGGTTCGCATGTGAATCCATGCCAGACCCATGCTGGAGAACAACAGTTACAGGTAAGTAACTTGTTCCTTCTCCAGCATGGGGTCTGGCATGGATTCACATGCTCATGAATAAAGAATACATAGCAGTACACACATGCACAACCACGGGGGGTGGCAAAGGCTCAACATTAAGCATCACATCAACTCAACATTAAGCATCTTACCTCCTCACCAGGCTCACCTCAGGCGAACAGGTTGCGCAGCACTGCTTGGCCGACCCTGGACTCCTCCCTGGAATCCCGGTCGACGCAGTAGAATTTCGTGAAGGTGTGCGTCGACCTCCACGTAGCAGCCCTGCATATGTCCAGCAGGGGCACACCAGATAGGAACGCCGTGGTAGCCGCGATCGCTCTGGTGGAATGGGCTCTCGGACGGCCAGGCAGCGGTCGGTTTGCCAACCGGTGACAGCACATGATACAGCCGGAGAGCCATCTGGAGATGGAAGCCTTCGAGAGAGCCTTCCCCTGATTGACAGGTCCAAAGTTCACAAAGAGTTGTGACGTCTTCCGAAAACCCTTCGTGCGGTCCACGTAGAACTTCAGCGCTCTAGCTACATCCAGCGAGTGCAAAGTCCTCTCAGCCGGCGACGAAGGCGACGGGAAGAACACAGGCAACACCAAGGGTTCGTTGAGATGGAAGTCCGACGGTACCTTGGGCATGAAGGAGGGGTGCGTCCTGAGCACTACCCTCGTGTCGTGGAAAGTCAAGTACGGGGCCTTGCAGGAAAGGGCCTGGATCTCTCCCACTCGTCGTGCGGAGGTGATGGCCACAAGAAAAGCTGTTTTCCACTATAGAAACTTCAACGGGGCCGAGTGCAGAGGCTCGAACGGAGGTCCCATGAGCTTGGTCAGCACCACGTTGAGCTCCCACGCCGGGGCCGGAGCCTTCACCGGCGGGAACGATCTGAACAGTCCCTTCATGAACTCTTTCACCAGACGATGAGACCACAAGGACGTCCGGCCCGTGGTTCTGGTGTATCGGGAGATCGCAGCAAGATGAATCTTGATGGACGCATGTGCCAGACCAGCTTTGGCCAGCGTCAGCAGGTACGGCAGTACTTGGGGAGCCGTAATCCGTAGAGGGTTAATCTTCTGTGCGTGGCACCAGACAGAGAACCTCTTCCATTTGTGTCCATAGCATTTAAGAGTCGAGGACGCCCTGGCCTTTGCAAGAACCTCTCTGCAATCGGCCGGTATGTCGTATCCTCCAAACTCTAGTGCTGCAGGAGCCAGGCCTGCAAGTTCAGCGACTTCGGGTCGTGGTGGAGGATGGCGCCTCCTTCCCTGGAGAGTAGATCCGCGTCCGCCGGCAGCTTGATCGGCGGGGACGCTGACAAGTCCAGAAGGTCCGGGAACCATATCTGCCTCGGCCACGCAGGTGCGACGAGGATCATCCTGCACCGTGACCTCTTGAGCTGGTTGACGAGCCGGATTAGCAGAGGCAAGGGAGGGAACGCGTAGAGGAACAGGCCCTCCCAGGGGAACGAGAAAGCATCGCCCATGCTCCTCGTCTGGGGAAACCTGCTGGCGAACCTCCGGCACTTGGCGTTCGTCGCCGTCGCGAACAGGTCGATCTGGGGTGTGCCCCACCGTCGGAAGAGGCGATCCACCAGATCCTGCCGTAGTTCCCACTCGTGGCACGAGCGCAGCTCCCTGCTGAGTGAGTCGGCGATGGTGTTTTTTATCCCTGCCAGATGAAACGGCACCAGAAAAATCCCTTGGGCGACGGCCCAATGCCACAGGTCCTGCGCCTCCTTGGACAGCGCTGGGGACCTGGTTCCGCCCTGTTTCCTGATGTAAAACATGGTGGTGGTGTTGTCGGTGAAGATCCTCACCACCTTGCCCTTGAGGGACGGAAGGAAGGACCTGAGGGCCCAAAACACTGCACGGAGCTCCAGGACGTTGATATGTAGGGACTTCTCCGTCGGGAGCCAGAGTCCCCTTGCGTGCAGATTTTCGGTGTGCGCTCCCCACCCTTCCAGGGAGGCATCCGTGGTCACAGTCTCCTGGTGGGCTGGGGTCTGGAAGTCCATGCCCGCCGTCAGATGCGCGCGGGTGCCCCACCACCGTATCGCTCGTCGGAAACTCTCGTCGAGCTTGATCCTTTCCTCGAAGCTGCCCGTCGTCTGGATCCAGCGCGCATCCAGGAATTCTTGCAACGGGCGCATCCGGAGCCTGCACATGGGAATGAGGTAGATGCAGGAAGACATCATCCCGAGGAGGGACTTGATGGACCTCACTTTGGCCGCGTCGGCCACCAACATCCGTTGCACCTTGCCCAAGATGGTCCTGGTCCTCTCCTCCGACGGGGAGGCCAGAAGGGACACTGTGTCGAGCCTCGCTCCCAGAAACAGTGCGACTTGCGCGGGCACCAGGTGGGATTTGGCGTAGTTCACGGAGAATCCCAGGTCCGTGAGGAGTTGGACGGTCCTTGCTGTGTGGACCACGGCGAGCTCCCTCGTCTTGGCGCGGATGAGCCAGTCGTCCAGGTAGGGGTAGACGTGGATCCCCTCGCGGCGCAGCTGCGCCGCCACCGGTGCAAGGCACTTGGTGAATACCCTGGGTGCCGACCGTAGTCCGAAGGGAAGGGCTTTGAACTGGTAATGACGCCCTTGGACCACGAATCTGAGGAATTTGCGGTGCCCCTTTAGGATGGGAATGTGGAAGTAGGCATCCTCCAAATCCAACGACGATAGGAAGTCTCCTTCCTCCAGCTGACCCAGGACGTGCTGGAGGGTGACCATCCGGAACTTCTGCGCCTTGATGAACTTGTTCAGACGTCGCAGGTCCAGGATGGGGCGCCATCCTCCCGTCTTCTTCTTCACGAGGAAGTATCTCGAGTAGACTCCGGAGCCCCGAAGCCTCTTTGGGACGAGTTCGATGGCGCCCTTTCTGAGCATCGCCTTTACCTCCAGGAGAAGTTGAGGGACGTGAAGTTCTTTCCTGGCCACGGGGGGGACGCGCGGGCACCTTCTTTGAAACTCGAGCGCGTGGCCCCGGGCCAGGGCGTCCAGCACCCAACGGTCGGTGGAGATGGACTCCCACACGCTGACGAAGCCCGCCAGCCGGCCTCCCACCGGGGTGCTTCGGTGGGGGCCCGACCCCAAGGCCGGTTCAATCCTGCTTGGACGCGGCCTTGCCGCCTTGACCTCCTTGGCGACGACGGCGGGGTCCGCTAGACTTGCCTCGTCCTCTGTAGGCCTCTTGCGACGACGAGCGGGCCGCTTGACGGTAGGAAGCGAAACCGCCGCCGGAACCTTTGGAGGCGCCCTTGCCTCCGCCGCTCCGAAAGGGCGTCCGTCGTTGCAGGACTCCAAGGGCCCGGGCCGTCTCAGTATCCGCCTTGATGGCCTGAAGGGAATCGTCCACTGTCTTCCCAAACAGGTTGTTCCCGTCGAAGGGCATGTCCAGGACTCTGGTCTGGACGTCCTGCCGGAAGTCCGTAGCTTTGAGCCATCCACGACGTCGAAGGCAAACGCCGTTGCCCAGCTGGCGGAATCCAGTGTCGGCGATGTCCGTCGCCACGGTGATGGCGTGGTCCGAGGCCACCTCACCTTCCTGCAGGATCTCAAGGGCCTCCGCCCTTTTGTCGTCCGGCAGAAAATCCAGCAGAGGAGCCATCTTGTACCAGAGCTCCCTGTTGTAGCGGGCCACGATAGCCAAGGCGTTGGCCGCTTTAATCGTCGAGATGACTCTACGCCCCATAGTATCCAATTTCTTTCCCTCGCCGTCCGGCGGGGAAGTCGATGTGGAGGCCGCACCCCCCCCCGCTTTCTTCCTGGCTGCCGCGGAGACGACGGAGTCCGGGGTAGGCTGCGCCCGGAGGCATAGGGGGGCCGTGTCCGGGACCCGGTACTTTTTCTCGTACCGGTCTCTTCTAGCTGGCGTCGTGGAAGGGTTCTTGAGGAGGGAAAGGCCCTCATCCCAAATGTCGTCCAACAGAGGCACTGCGAGGACCGTCTTCCTCTTGGCCTCGCGCCGCTGATAAAGGAAGCCTTCCTTTTTCTTCTCCTCAGGGCAGAGTTGGAAAAGCTCGGAAGCCCTGGAGATCATGGAGTGGAAGGATCCGATCTCGTCGGGCGGAGAGGCCCTGGTGGGAGGCGACGACGGAAAATCCTCGTCGTATGCCTCGTCGTCCGTACCCGTCGCTGCCGTGTCAGTCCCCGTATCATCCCCTCGGGTGGACGGGGAGGAGGGCTGGAAGGGGCGCGACGGTTGAAAAGGAGGTGGTGGATGGATCCTTCTTTTCTTGGTAGGGGGAACACCAGAAGGTCCCGGTTCTGGATCCCCCGACGGGAGAGGTTCCTCCGTCGGTAACGGTAGCCTCGTCCTTATCTCGGAGCATAAGGACTCTATGGCCAACAAAATGGCCGCCGAGTTGTCTTGCGGCGCTGGCAGAGGGGAATCCGACGGGCGAGCAGGGGCCCCGTCGGTCTCCTCGACGATGTCGTCGTCGTCACCTGCGTCGGGGTCCATTCCGACGGGCTGGCCTTCTTCCACGCCTAGGCCGTGGCTTAAGACCTCGATCAGTTCCTCTTCTGAGGTTGAGGCCGACTCTACGACGACGCCCTGCCCCCCCTTCTTCTTCCCCACGGAGGGTTTCACGGGGGTCCTATCGATGGGCACAAAGGAAGACTCCCTCCGAGGAGGCAGGGAGATTCTGGGCCCTGAGGTCGCCACCACTGGTGCAGCCACCACAGGCTGAGCCAGGGCCGCCGCGACCGTTTCGATAGAGGGCTTGGCCGGATGGATCAAGGCCTTCACCACCTTAGGTGCGCTCACCGCCTTATCCTTGAGGGAGGGGGCACTGCCACGCTCCTCCTCTGCCTTAGAGCTCGACCGGGGCCTCTCCAGGAGCTTCGCCGGGTGCTCGGCCTTCCTCTTACCCGACCCAGAGCGTTGGCTCGTGGTTGATGGTGCCGGGGAGGGTGCGCCCTGCCTGGCGCCCGCAGAGCCCGACCGTTCGGCGCTCCCGGTGCCAGCGGACTCGCGGTGCTTGGCCTTATGTTGGGCCCCCGTCGCCGGGGCGCCCTCAAAGGTCTTAGAAGACCGCTCGGATTTCTTCTTCTTCTCGCCAGACGGGCTCTTACCCTCCAGCCAGTTGGCGAGACGTTGATGGCGGTCCTTCATGGTCCGTTCCGACATGTTGCCGCAAAACGCACAGTCCTTCTCCACGTGCGTCTTGTCCTCATGAAGGCAGTAAAGGCAGAAAGAGTGTTCGTCCTCCTTGAAGACGTTCTGCAGCTGGCATCCAGGGCAGACCCTGAACAGCTTTCCGGGCGTCGAGCTTCCCTTCTCCTGGGCCATCTCCGAGACAGGGCCTGAGAAGCTTCTGGAGTCCTCCGAAGTGTAGCTCGACGAAATCTTCACCCTTGAGGGGCACAGATGAATCCGACACGGGTCCCCGTTGATCGGATGTAGGATCGGTGGAGCTTGAGGCTCTTTTAACCGAAAGAATCGAAGTTTTTTGTAAAAAGCGCGAAAAATTAGCACTAACGCTCGAGAGCAATAGCACGAGGATCCCAACACATGAACGTGCGGTAAAAATCTGAAGATGGCTGCCAGAGGCGGTGCTTAGGTAGAGGGCAGTCATTGGCTGTGGTCAGTATGACGCAGAGACCAGTGATTGGTTATTACTACGAAAGACAGATCAGAAACGAAACTGATACTGGTTTTTTCTTTACCGAGGATTCCCAGCCTGACGACGGGGAATATTCATGAGCATGTGAATCCATGCCAGACCCCATGCTGGAGAAAGAGGCACCTGCTGCTGCTGCGGCTTTTGTATTTTTACCTCGTCCACCTCGGGTGAATTTTTTCTGACCCCTTTGAACTGGCTGTCCTCTGCCTTTTCGGAATGCGGAATAGAAGCAAAAAGACTTACCAAGAGGATCCTGAGGGGCGATATGGTGTCTGACGGATTGCAGCTCCCAGGGATTTTGCTGCTGCCTTTGATGTTTGTAGTTTTTCTAAACTGTCATCCGCCTTCTTACCAAACAAAGAAGAGCCGTCAAAGGGCATATTCAAAAGTCTTTTTTGCACATCTGGAGCAAAACCAGACTTTCTCAACCAAGCAAATCTCTGGGTTGTTGTACTTGCCGCCATGGCCCTGCTGATGCGGTCAGCAGAGTCCATGCCAGTTTGAAGGGATTCGCACATAGCGTCTTTACCATCCTTGATGATGTTTAGGAACGCCTCCCTTTCTTCTCCCTCCGGGAGGCAGTCAGCCGCTGATGAAGCACACTCCCAAAGTGTGTGGCTGAACCTTGCGAGCATACAAGTAGCATTGATGGATTTCAGCGCCATGCTACATGCAGAAAAGACTTTTTTGGCCATAGAGTCATATCTCTTATCATCCCTATCTTGTGGAACAGTAGGGTAAGCCGATTTACTACCTGATGAAGTAGCTGCCTGAACAACCAGACTCTTCGGAGTTGGGTGCTTGGATAAATATTCAGGGTCAGCAGAAGACACCCTATATTTAGCTGATAATTTTTTGTTAACCGCCGGGATTACCTCAGGTGTTTCCCAGTTTGCCAATATTATCCTTTGTAATGCCGCATGAAATGGCACCACAGGATCCTCCTGTGGACCTTTGACCAAGATGTCTGTGAGGTCGTCTTGCTGAAAAGCAGGTGAGGGTGTGGACCCCCCATAAACTCTATTATCCTTGCCATCAAGGTTCTATAAGGGGTTTCAGCATGTTCCCCTGGGTCTGGTCTGGCAAATTCCACTTCGGGGAAGTGTCCAACCCACTTGCTTCCTGTAAGGATTCTTGGAGGTCTTTCAACCTACCTTCCTCAGAGGTAAATTCCTCTGGTACAGGAGTTGCAGATCCCTGCAACTCAAAAGGTCTTTCCTGATTCGAATCCTCCCCTTCTTCATAAATAGATGATAAGACTCTGGAGTGATCAGGTCTTGAAAATGGTATAAATCCCATTTCCAGAGCAGAAGGGGCCAAATTCGTGATGATTGGCTGAGAAAACGTCAACGTCGTCGTGGACGTTAAGGGCCTCGAAGCCATTGAAAAAGGCTTCAAGAAAGGTGTTAGAGGCCTCGATGAACTCGAGAGAATCGGAATTCTACTCGAGGTTGTCGACGACATTCTCGTGATGGAGGCTCTGGGTATGGCCACTGGCTGTGAGGTGGCCGTGGGTTTGTCCTTTCTCGGCGTCGACTCGACTGACCTGTGCGTCGAAGAACCCTTCGATAACGGCGTCGAAGACGCCAATCTATGCGTTGAAGGAATCTTTTTTGCCTTTACTCGAGGGTTCATGACGCTCTCGAGTGGCTTCTTTCGCCGGGTGCTGCGACTCGCAGTGTTTTGATTTTTCGGGTCTTTCACCCAGGGTATCACCCTCAGCAGTCTTCGAGGGGGTCGAGGCCGCTTTCTCGAAGACGCTCAACATCTTTTTCCTGAATTCCTCCCACTCAGCCTGAGAGCTATGTTTTGTGGGGCATGAGACCCTTTTTGGGGAAACGGAAGAAGAAGACGACGAGGAAGGGGATCTTCGACGTCTCTTTTTTGAATGCTTAGATCTTGAAGAGTGATGGGAACTGCTTCGAGACCTAGAACGAGAATGTCTTTTGTGATGGCGAGGAGACAAATGTCTCGACTCCACCGAGGAAAGTTTCGAAGAAGTTTTAACTGCCTTACCTCTTTCGAGCTTCCCCTTACGCTCCTTCAAGCCTTTCGCCGTCATGGACATGCAGTCCTCGCACTCCGAACAATGGTGCTCGATTCCCAGGCACCACAAACAGATCCTGTGAGGATCCGTCAATGACATTTTCTTTCCACAGTCTCGACATTTTTTGAAACCGGACCGTGGAGATGTCAGTTCGGGTGAGGAAGTCATCGAGTACGAGTCGGTATTCACGAGGAATAATGAAGTATATTTGACTGAAGAACTGAGCAACGATATTCCGAGGCCCCACGAAGCGCGGAAAAACGGAACTGAGCAACGGACGCTGCGCGGGTCTATTTATACGCGTGATGACATCGGCGCCGATACGGAGGCTGCCGAGGGACATCGGCTCGAGGGACGTCGATGCGCATCGCCCTCTACTGAAATTTTTTTCTGAGGTCAGCAAGCTGGGAGATGATCAATCAAAGATAAGGAATACGTTGGAAGACACAATCCCTTCGAAAATACAGTTCAGTGTAGTTTGCGGTAAAGTTCGCGGCACGGTTTCCGGACGAGGTTGGTTGGTAGAAAAGTTAGTTCAAAGAGAAGAGAAGGACAAGCCCTCCGATTGGAGAAAGACTTCAAACACTTTCACCGCGGCTGAATGAAACGAACAACCGGATTTGCACAGTACCTTAAAACGGAGAGGGAGCTGTAGCTGAGGCAGACGTTCCTGGTAGTTCCTGCAGGCTCATGGTTCCTGAAGCGACTGTCAGACTGATCAGAAGTAGGAAGACTGGAGGGTCCTGCACTACCCAGGGAAGAAACCAGCAGCAGAGCAAAGCAACGAATAAAAGGTGTGTTCCTTAAAACCCAAGCAGGGTCTGACTTTCCTGGCTATCGGGCCCACTGTAGCTCTGTACAGCGAATTCGACCAGAGGAGGGGTCCTGGCTTGCAGTTTGGGTGAACTGGTTGGTCCCACCAGCTCAAGGGAAGAGGTTTCCTGGAGGATCTTCACTGTCGTCGGATTCTGAAGATTCGGACCTGCAGCAGGGCTTCACCATCTAGTTCAGTCGTTGTAGGGGTCCTCTTCCATCAGTTCCTCATAGGTTCTTTCGTTCCAGTGGTGACTCTGCTCTTCCAGTCCCAGAGACCTGCTTTTTATGCAGTTTTTTCACATTCGTACAGCCTGGCAGTCAATCACACAGCAGGGCGGCTGTCCTGGCAAGGACAGTCACCCAGCCAATCAAACAGGAGTGCGACTTGGGTTACCAAGGGAACCCATGGCAGGGGTCCTAAAACTCCTCCCTCACATCCTGCCTACCCAGACTCTCAGTCGCCTAAAGGAGGGCTTCTGTGTGGAAGCCAACAAAAAGGCGATGAACAAAGGGACCAAACCTGGTTTGGCGCGCAGAGTAAAACACGAGAAAGACATTTACAAAAATAAATGGCGAATAAACCCAGCCGGAACCGTAATAAAATATATATGGTTAAGCAGGTTTATGTTTGAGGCTAATATAATAGCGTAAAACAATACCATGGTTATTTAAGATAACCGCGGTATAAAAAATGGGGTAGATACCACTGCCACCAGCCAAGTCTTAGTGTAAAGGGAGCGAAACAATGCTCCAAGAGACACAGACACAAAGGGATAAGAATTAGCCCTTTCCAATACTCCATAGAAGATGGGGTGTACTGGGTCTGTGGTAAAAGTGACTAAATAAAGTTAATGGCAACTTTATCTTTTCTGGGGGACAGTAGTCAGCCCCAGAAAATGGGGTCGGTGGGAAGTCTAAAAGACAACCCTGTGTCACTGCACTGAAGGTGCTGTGCAACACACATGGAAGAATATGGTGCCATGGAGTAGGTGAGGCTCCAGTGCCCAGGATCACACACAAAGTAGAAATACACATAACAAAACACATGTAAGAGTGGGAAAAAAGGCTCACACTCCTACCAGGTGAAAAAAAAAAAATCAATCCTAGGAATCCAGCAAAGCTGCTGAGGGACTCAGTAGGTAAGGGAAATCAACCGTTTATGAGAATTCTCCCTAACACTCACTGCCGGGTCTCTCCGTATTATTGTCTCCGTCTCCACCGAAGGCCGAGTTCTCCCTCTCGCCCTCCTGGATTTTACACACGACTATCTCAGCCGTCCGAGTCTCATTCAGCGCCAAACTCGGATTGTGTACTCTTTACAGGCTCCTCTTGCGGGGGCAGCAGCAGGTTAGCAGATTGGGTAGGTAAAAAGTAGGGGGAGGGAGTTCAGGGTCCCTTTCCGTCCCACTACTCGAGAGCTTGAGGAAATGTTACCTGTCCTCCATGCCCCCCCTGGTGGCCAACCCACCCCCTTTTATTTTAATACAATTATTTACCCAAAACCATGACTCCCTTGTGTCAGAGTCTCATTCCTGGCTCCTCACAGAACGTTGCATCTTTAATTCTATATTGGTCTCTCTTGGCCAAACGCAATGTCATATGTCATCTTCTTGTAACATATATACAGGCAAGCTCTTTTATTAGGGGTGGTAAATCCCCATATATTCAATGTCATACATTTGAATAGCTAAGCACCAAGAATATTGACAACACTTGCTCCTTTGTAGGCTTGTCACTCTAAGGATTCTGCGTCTCTGGATAACTCCTCCCTTCCCTCCCTTATCTCTAACCTCTCCTCCTTTCCCTCCCTTATCTCTAACCTCTCTTCCCTTTCCTCCCTCCCCTTAACTTCACACATTCAATTCCGATCTGTGTTATTTCCCCACCTGGGTAAGCTCACTCTTCCCCCGTTAGACCCTAAACAAGTTTTCCTGTGACATCTCTTCCCTCTCTAGTAATATTCTAACATATATTCCCTTTCACAATCGTCCCGTAACTTATCACATTTCTAGCTGGTAAGTATAAAATGTGTATGAGTGTTTCAGCTAATTTTGTGGTGTTTTCCTAAACTCAGAGGGGTTGCCTCTTAATTATATTGTTCATAAACGGTATTATTGTCATTGACTATTACCTTTTCCTTTTCAGCGGGGTCTATTTCTCTTTTGGTTCTGTTCCCTCGAATTCCTGAGGAGCACTCTGAAGAGCCTTCTTGCTCCATGTGAGCATCCATCTCTGGCTGAGAACATTCTATGTTATGTTCTATTGTAAGAAAAATCCAAGCAACGCCCATCTGCAGGGTTCCAAATTGAGATTCAATGAGCAAGAGCTAAAACCAGCTCCTGGGTGTCAGGCATCACCCTGCAGGCAGGAGATACCACATGAAATCGAGGAGCTACCAGAGATGCTCTTTTAACTCATTGTCCATTTTGTATGAACCAAATGTGTATTAGATGTGTTCTTATTCTTCTTTATTTACATTCTCAAATACTCAAAGTTAATGTCACATTTACATGTTTGAAAGGCACCAGTTGGCTCTAAGAGCCAAAAGTAGCTCCTGGTAGATGTTGTTTTCAAGCTAACCAGGCGCTAAATAGCTCCCAGCTCCCCTCAATTTCGAACCCTGCATCTGCATAGGATTTTGTTGGTTTGAAGATACGCAGTCGCTTTACTGGATTCTTTCCTTCTCATCAGTGTTCTTGCAATAATACCTTGAAAAATTCCCACCTTGCAACTTTTATAGCCAATATTAGCTTTATTTCTCATTGCAGCAAGGATTTTTTATGTGTGGAATCTCACAAGGATATTTTTTTTTTTTTTATTTATTTGTTTTGGCTTAAGCCTTTACAAAAATAATACAAAATAGTTAGCAAAAAGCACATAAAAATTACATTACATTTCATTGTTTTCCACCAACCCTGTCAATTTTCTATTTTCTGTTAAATCAATGTTTTAAGTACATTTGTCCTTTATTTTATTATGTTAAATGATCAGTCCACTTTCTATTATCACCTGAATGGCTGCAAACGTCAAAGCTGCATTGCTTCCTGAGGTAATTCTGTCCCAAAGGAAGTCTGACATTATATCTTCCTCTCTCCACACAAAGTCTCTGAAAAATCTTAGTTGTTGAGGCCATGTGCCTTCACATTCCATTAGAACATGTCTTAATGTTTGTTTGGCAGGGTTGACACAGATTGAACATAGTTTTTTTACCACGTCCCCTTGGTTGCGCTTTTCCAGAACAGCCCCACACTGGACAAGATTCAGTCTCATTCTAAGAAAGTCTGAGCGCAGTTTCCTGTTTGGGGATTTTAGTAGGTAGCAAGAGAGACACCCAAGTTTCTTTTCTCCCTTCAGAAATAGATTTTGAATTGGTTCTTCTCTTACTCTCTCTACTGTTTCAATCCAATCCCGTTGTTCTAATCTTCTTTTCACTTTGAGTGGGTTTAGGACTAAAGTCTCTTCGTTTATATCTAAAGTCTTCAGTCTTTCCAATGTTTTCGCCTCTAACAAGGTGAGGATAGTTGATTTCTTTAACAGTGTTTCATGTCTGAGGTCTCCATACAGTGTCGAGTCTTTGCTTGTTGTTATTTCTCGAGAGATGAGCTTCCAGTCTGCCATACAGTTCAACGATTTTAGACCTAGTTCAAATCTCAAACTTTTTGAGGAGGCACAGTTTGGGAGGCCCAGAGCTTTTTTCCATAGGCGGCCCTCAAAATTGTCCCAGTTTATGAACCAAAGATCGGGTTTGGCTTCTAGACCATACAGAATGATTGGGACCACTTTGGCGAGGTAGAACTTTACCAATGGGAGAATAGAAAACTTACAAAATTTATAGTTTAATTTGATCATTTGTGATGTGAATTGTGTTACTTTAGCCATGATTTCACTTTCTGCTTTGTAATTTGCTGGATGGGCATAGATGTTATATCCCAGGTATTTTATGGTTTCTACTGTTTTTATCCGTTCTCCTCCCATATTCCAGTTTATGCATTTTGTTTTTGATAGCGGATGTTTGAAAATCAAGATGTTTGATTTAGCCGGGTTGACTGTCAATTTGTTTAATCCCACATACTCATTCAGTTTGTCGAGTAAATGTTGTAAGCCAATTGATGTTCTGTCGAGGAGAACTATATCATCCGCGTACGCGAGCCAGCATATTTTTCTCCCATTTAATATTGGACTTACCAAAGCAGGCGGTTGCAAGAAAAGGGCCATATCTGCTAAGAACAGGTTGAAGAACAGAGGCGCTCCCAAGCACCCTTGTCTTACCCCCCTGTTAACTTCAACCAGTCTTGAAAGGTGTCCCATTGCATCGAGCCATACTCTCAAATTGGTTTCTCTATGTAATTCCACTAAGATGGACAATAGTGGTTCTGGCATTCCCCATTTCCGGAGTTTCTCCCAAAGTAGAACTCGCTCTATTTGGTCGAAGGCTTTGGACAAGTCTATCCAGGCTCCGTACAATACTTGTTTTTTCCCCCCTCTTTTTTGTTCATTAAAGATGTTTAAAATTAGGCCATTAAGAGATGTTGAATGGCCTTTACGGAATCCTGTTTGAAAGCGTGATAAAATATTGAAGTCTTCCACCCATTTTAAGATGTGATTTAGTAGAAGTTTCATAAAAATTTTGCTTTCAATGTCCAGCAATGCTATTGGTCTGTAATTCATTTCTACACGGCGATCCCCATGTTTAAAGAAGGGTATTTTGAGGGCCGTTTTCCAAGATGCTGGGAGAGTCCGCTTTTTTAGTATTTCATCAAAGAGAACAAATAAAAGCTTTGACCACAACACAGGTTCGCTTTTCAATGCCTGATAGGTCAAGCCGTTTAGTCCCGAGGCTTTGGATGTTGAGGAATTGATTATGATTTCGTGTATGTCTTCTTCATTGAAGTTAAGTTGCCAACGGAGTTCTGGCTTGCCTCTAAATTCATGGTTATTGTCTTTCTTATATGTCTCTGTCAAATATCTCACCCAGCCATCTTCTGACACTAAGTTACATAGTGATTGAGTGTAATCCCCTTCAAATTGGTTCATTATTTCCCAGAAGTTCTTGCTGTTGCTTTCTCTAATGGTTCTTAGTATATGCTCACCGTCTGTTTGCATCCGAAAGAGCTTTATGTGAGATTGACCATGGTTTATAATTTGCTTTTTGATTTTTTATCTCGATTTGCATTTTTTCGAACGAATATCCTGCTTTATGAATGTCTCTCAGAGCTTTTCTATGCTCTCTTTTTCTCCTTTGTGTAGGTTCATCAAAGGCATGTAGATGTTTCTGTTTTGTTTCTCCCGCTAAATATTTGGGCGCTAAGGTTGCCCATAAAAAATTAGTGAATCGGTCTGGGTTACATTGTATTTTCCAGATGTGTTCAGGAATCCCTTTAAGTTTCCCATTCAATTTGTCTCCCCCATCTTTGTATTTGACAACTCTGAGTTTTCCTTTTTTTTCTTCTAACAACTGTAGTTCTCTTTCAGCCTCTGTTGTTAAGATGTTTTCAAATAACAGCTCCAATCTGCTGTGGTCACTGCCAATTTCCTGTTTTATTATTAGAGTGGAAGGCAAAGCCTGCAGGGTTTTTGAAACGAAAATGAAGTCTAACGCAGAGGATGAGTTCCCTCTTCGCCAGGTTATATACGGTTCACCCTCCTGTGTGCCAACTACCATGTGAAGATCCCATTGTTCCATGAATTCCTGCCACTTTTTTCCCCTGCTCACTTTTCCGTGGGTTCTTCGATCTGAGTCTCCTTTCTGTGGATGTAAACAGTTCGAGTTGAAGTCTCCTGCTACCACAATTTTACTGGATGCTAAGGTTGTTTTTAATAGTTCAAATAGTAATGCTAGATCTTCCAAAAAACAACTTAGTTTCGATGTCACTGGGTTCCAATAAATATTTACAAAGATCCAGGTTTTAGTGGTTTCTTGTGAGTTTAATTCAGCTCTACATGCCTGGATACCATGGGGATTTTTCCATATTTCTGTTACGTTTTTAAAAACTTGGCTTTTCAATGCTATCAATAAGCCTCCTGAAGGACGACCGAATGGTTTTTGTGCAGCTGATAAACAGTTGACTGTATATCCTTCAATGTTTAGTGGATTTACCAGCCAGGTTTCTTGCAATAGAACTGCAGCTCCCTGATTGAATAGATATGTCCGTGTTTCTTTACCTCTGATGACACTAGAGCCTCTTGTGTTCCAACTAAAAATATTTATATTTTTCCTTCTAAAGTCGCTGCGTGCCCAATCCCAGCTTCTGTAATACTTCTGTCAGTATTTCTGGAAGGAGCGTGAGAGTATTGTCTTTTGTCTTGGGATCTCTTTCTGAGTTTCTCTTCCCTGTGAGGATCGCCTCATTTTGGGATGTTCTTCCTTTGTTTGGGCATACAGGGTTATGATGTTCGCTCATGATGTTTTTTTTTCTATCATTGCATGAGACCTCTAATCCATAGGATTCCAATTCAATTGAGTTTTGTAGGATAGCATTTTTTGCATTTTCAGACGTCAATATGAGTTCTACCAAAAATGGGTCATTTGACATTGGAAATTTCACGTTCTCAATGTCATCGGATTTGAAGGAATGAAGATTTTTAATTTTATGTATTATGTCTAAAATCACTCCCCGATTCAAAGATTTATGTTGCCCATAGTTTGAGCGCAACCTCAACCAAACCCTTTGGATGGTGTTTTCCATTAGTATGCATTGGATTGACTGATCACATACTATAGAAGGGGTTTGAATGCCTGCAATGTTCTCCTCACGGTTTGTAGGGATGTCAAGTCTCGCAAATTTCCCTTCTCCATTTTGAATTTTGTTATCACTTGTTTTGGATATGTTTTTTCCCACCATATTTGCTAAGACAATTGGATTGGAGAGAGTTAGGCTTGGGTCTTTGGCAGCCACCTGTTTCTTTAATAGAAAGATAGGGGCGATTTTCCTGCTCTCATGTTGGTTTAGAGCGATGGCTTTCCCATTGGATTTATTTTTTTCGAGCTGGAGGTTTTTTTTTAAAAAAGATAGGGGCCCATTTTACTGTTTTTGCTATGGGCTCCTTTTGGAATTGAGCATTTAAATTGTTTTTTGCTGATAGTTTCTCTGAATTTGGCTGCCCTTTCAGATCCTTATCTGCCTCTTTATTTTTCTTTTTTGGATTATCCTTTTGCTCTGTCTCCTCCTCTGTTTGCAAACCGATGCTTGCTTTTGTTACCAAAGCTATATCATCCAATTTGTTCCCTTCCATTATTTTGATCTTCTTATGGATAGCAGTCTTATGCTTCTGGTTTCCCTTTCCTGCAACAGATTTATTTCTTTTTGTGTGATTTTGCGGTACTTTATACTCTCTTGTTCCTCACTGTACCCATTTGGCTGTATTTTGTGATGTATTTTTCCATTCTCTTTATCGGTTTTGTTACATTTCAGCCCTTTATCTTGTTTTTTTTCCCTTTAAGGTGTATAGATTTGGATCTCTCTCTCTTTGCAAGACGGTTCCTTCTTTTTCTTCTACCTCTTGATGTTTGTTCCCCTTGTTCTTGCCATTCTTGGGATTCACCCGTTTGTATGTTTTTTCGTTTATCACATTCTGTTTTTTGTATGTTTTTTCCAATATCTGCGTCTTCTTCCATTACGGTAGCAAGTCTTAGAAATTCTTCCATTATCGAGTCTGAAAGCGGTGTGTCATCAAGTGAATACTCCCGATTTTTTTCTGGGGTTTTCTCTGCTTGGGCTAGGGAGGAGTGTCCTTTCAAAGTTGAGAGAACCTCTTGCAACAATCTGTTATTAAGGTTTCCGATTTCATTTTTTTCCTTCAGAGATTGCTGGATGGAGGAAATGTCAAGTCCTTGTTTTACAATGTCAAGGTTTAAAGCCTGAATTGGAGTGCTCAGTTTTGTGTTAATAGCATTTGCCAGGCCCACTAAAGTGGAATCACATAGTGCGATTTCTTTTGTCATTTCTAACAATGTCCCGTTTTGCGATTGAACCTCTCCTTTTAACATCTCGAAGACTGAAACCAAAGAGTTAAGAACGAAGTTCAAAGCTTTCAATGTGTCTGTATTTAACTTTGTTTTTGTCTTCTCATCATCTTTGAGATCTGTTTCACTTCGTTCCTGAAAAAATTGTGTAACATTTTTTGTAGGTTGTAGGTTTTGTGACGATGGAGGAGTCACATTATCCTCCTCAAATTGAATGGGGGCTTCTTTTTCCAGATTTGTTAATGTGAGATGTATTTCTGTGCTAGAAGCCGGAGTTTGGGAGTGCCTAGGGTCTTCCCAGAGGATGAGTGATTCTCCTTCGATGTCACTGTGACTTTTGTGTCGTTTTCTCCCAAAATGATTTTCTATTTTACTTTGTATCCTTTTTGTTGTGATGGTATATTCCAAGCCCCGCTTCCAATTGTTCACTATTGCAGTATTTGGGTTTTTCTCCATGGTGCTTTTTACTGGGGTGCTGTGAGTTTCTTCAGCATGTACCAGTACTTGGATTTGCTGCGGGGTATTTGGATTTACATTCTCCTGAGCATGTTGCGCAGTTGATATACTTACTTCATGATTTTTACTTAGATATGATCCGTCCCCTGCTCCTTCCATTTCTTTTGTGCTACGAAGTTTCATTAGTGCAAAATAATGTGTATACAGTAGTTTGAAACCTGAATGGGATGGAAACTTTCTGTGTCAGAAATGCTTGCAACCTAGGATGTGTATATCGCGATGATCTATCAATGAACCCCTTACGAAGCTCAGAGAGGTAAGTATATCCCAAGTCTTAATGGGCAAAACCAGCGTGATCAAAGGAAATAATATCCCGCAGTCTCACGCGGTAACCAATCTAAAGTACAATACTATACAAGTATGGTGAGGCCCCTTACCTCAGTTCCACTTCACCTGTTGTTGGATAGTACAGGCTCTGTTTGACTTCTGATGTAAATATAATGAGTAGTCCTTTATAGGGCCATATGCGCCCTCGCGCCAAACAGCCGCAAAACAGTCTGCGCCCTTGACACCATCGGGCTTAACACCGCAAGGATGGTTTGTGTTTCGTTTTGTCTCGGCAGAAGGTCACGTGATCAAACAGATGATCTGGCCAAGCTCCGCCTCCTCCAGGAATCGAGCGTTTTTCAAACGAAGTCTTTTGCTGGGTCTAAACGCCTGTTTCATGAACAGCAGGCACAACAGGCAGGAGAAATAAATGCTCTCCTCTCAAAGCGCTTCTTCTCTGAAGTAAGAGCACACGCCGCTCAGCTGGTTTGTGCTTCGTTTTGTCTCGGCAGAAGGTCACGTGATCAAACAGATGATCTGGTCAAGCTCCGCCTCCTCCAGGAATCGAGCGTTTTTCAAACAAAGTCTTTTGCTGGGTCTAAACGCCTGTTTCATGAACAGCAGGCACAACAGGCAGGAGAAATAAATGCTCTCCTCTCAAAGCGCTTCTTCTCGGATATCTTGTGGTCTTTCTTCATTTGTACGTGATCTTGGGCCCACTCTGTGAGCTTGGTCTATAGTCAGGTGGAAGCCATGATTTGGTGGCAAGAGGGAGGTAAACACATTTTGAAGGTGATCATATTTTTCACTCCTTTTATCACCTGCAGTCTCAGATTACTGCTGTGTGATCAGTTTTCCAAATCTCTGGACTGGTCTAGTAGTTGGTTGGTAAGTGTTTGTATTGCCAGCATGTCTCCTTGTAGCTTGAGAATCTCAATTGTGATTTCAGTAATGGGGTCCTCGTTAGTTGTCACTCTTTCCCCCACCGAATGAATCTCCAACTGCCCACTCTATGAAGACTTGTGCATGTCCTCTTTGAGGGAATGGTTATATTGAGAAATACTTTCTTCAGTTCTCTCATACAACATATCATAAATCCTTTAGTGAAGGCTGCTGGAGATCCACCTGGTGCTTGATCTCAAAGCGTGTTTGCTCTTGGTTATTTACGCATGTTCAGAGCAAGCCCTAATAAGTTTTCTCTTGGTGGTGTGGTATGGTATAGAAACTTATGGAGCGCAAACACACACCTGGTAAAGGCATCAGAGCCCTGAATAAGGCTCCACAAAGCACAGCTAAATGCACATTTGCCCAGTGAAAGAGGAATTATTGGGGGAACAGGAATGTCTTCACACCTCGTCAAAACTTCAGATGATCGCTAATCAAGCTTAGGGACAAAGGGAGTCCATTCCATAGTGTTGCCTGGACAGTGAACGACCAACCGCCCATGTGGGAAGTCTACAATGTTCTTTATCTTTTTTTTTGTTTCCCTGGCATAGATTTGTAATTACCCTCCTCAGTGTACTAACTTTTTTCCTCTACAACAATGTATTCTGAGTGGGTTTCCACTCACTTTGTTAGTTATTGTTCAGCGCTCGCTTCAGGGGCAATATGGGTCAGAAATATTGGACTTAAAGAGGAACCAAGAGGGGGTGTGGCTAGACTTGGAAGCTGTCGGATGCCACTCTGGTGAGCTCCTGCATCCGAGCCTGTTCCGCAAGCCCTGTCGGATGCCTCTCCGGTGAGCTCCTGCATCCGAGCCTGTTCCGTGAGCCCTAACCCCTTGAGAAATGCCTGATTCCTGCTGAAAAGTTGGGAGAGGTGTCGGAGCCCGTGGCAGAGCACCCCTGAAAATGTGGAACAGTTTGGCTGGCGGAGAGGCGAGAACTGGCAACCGAAAACTCCCGGCTTGGAACTGACAAAATGGCGGCTGGGCACTGCTGAGACACCGGACAGCCGCAGCGCCACATGAATGTGGCCTCAGCTGGGAGAAAGCCCTATGGTCGGGTTGATGCAGGCGGAGGCCTGGTCGGTGCTGAAGGGAAGCGCAGGGTCCTCACTGCCTGTTCCTGGTGCTGGGGGTGGACTGGAAGGTACAGCATAGGAGCCGCGCCTGATGCAGGCAGTCCCCGGTTCACTGATATGCTCCAGGGCGTTCGCTAGAGCGAGCACTGGTTGTGGGAGTCTGCCGGCGTGGATCCGGAGCAGTGCTTGGAGTGCCCTTGAGGTGAGCAGCTCGGGGGGGGGGGCACAGTGCAATGGTGGAGACATGCCAGGAGGAGATGCGAGGTGTGGGAGAAGTCCGGAGAGTGCTCCCACTCGATGAAGGTGCCGGTGCCTACTCCTGCTCATAATCCGTAAGCTGTTTAACCCATATAGAGGGTGGAATGCTCTGATCGAAGGAGATGCCGGCAGAAATATAAATGGGAAATGGAGCTGTGCGCTGGCAGAAAACATTGAAATAAATACCTGAACTCAGCTCTTGACTCACAGGGGGAAGGAGGTGGGTCCCCTGCTCTCCGTGGCTGTGCTTCAGCATTTCTGCAACAGCATTCTCCATTTCCTCTGTTGCACTGGCGTGTCTGCTCATTCTCAAAGACGGATCCCTGAAAAAATCATCTTACTGGACTCTCTAGTGGAGGTATTTATTACTGCCTGTCTGCCCTCTACACTGGAACAGACTGATGCCTGTCTGCTGCAGAGGAGTGGAAACCCGCATGAGTCTTTACTTTATGGCTCCTGCTCAATCTAGGAGGGCTGCATAGAAGAGTCTGGACACCATCTGTGGGTTGATGGAGAAGTCCTTGAGTGTTTACAGGTGGGAGGGCTGCTCTCCAGGCTGGAAGCCCACTGTCGCCACACCTAATCAGATCGGAGCAGACAACAGTGAGGAAGTCACATGGCATGACCATTGCCCTCCAGGGGGACGTCCAATACGCGGAGCCCCCTTTTAGCGGGTCTGGTTTTTCCATTGCAGGCAGTGAGCCTGTGTGCTTTTGGGGACAGCGCTGGTGGCGGAGGCCTGAGTCTGGGAAGCGTTGATTGTGTCAGGCGGAGATGCGGCAGATCTGACCCGGAGCCTGGCGAGTTGGCGGACAGACGTGAAATCTATCAGGAGTCAAGATTGGAAGGCCCAGCATACATCTAAAGGTTCTAAGTCCCTGCAGAGGTTTTGTGGCTCTGGAAAGGTTGGCATGCTGGCATGGTGAAGCAGAAGGGACTCATGTCAGGGGACATAAGGGCACTCATGCAGGTGTCCAAGGCACAGAAGTGCTTGCAGCAGTTGAGAGCAGCTCAAGTACACTTGCCTCCCCTTTCACAGCCGGAGACCGATGATCGGCCAACAAGGAGATCAGACTTAATGGCAAGGTTGCAGGAACATAAGAGAGACATTAAGGACAGCACTGCTGACCTTACCAAGGCTATTGCGGACCTTAATATAAATGTCCTTGCAGTGGAGAGAAGGGGCATGAACATGACGAGTTAGCACGGCTAGTGATCTCCTTGGAACAGCAGATGGAGCAGGTCCTCAACAAGCAAGAAGACGCTGCAACTCGATCCAGGCGGAATAACATATGCATTTGTGGGATCCCCAAGTTAATACCGGATGCAGACCTGCAGGAATACATGGTGGCGCTGTTCCAGCACTTACTGGACTCTTCAGCTGAGCGAGAGATTGTCCTGGACCGAACCCATCGTGTGCATTCGTCATACCAGCGGAGTAAGAAATTGGCTCCTGATGTCTTGATTAGAGTCCATCTGTATCAGGTGAAGGAGGAAAAAATGCGGGCGGTGCAAAAACGAGAGCCGGTTCATTTCAGGGACACTCTGCTAACACGCTATCAGGATCTGGCACAGGCAACACTGCTAAAGCGGAAACAACTGCGAATCGTCACTGGCTGGCTCAAGGACACACGTTACTGCTGGACATTCCCATGTGGCTTGCGTTTTGAGTGGAAGGGTTAGCTATACATCAGTTCCAAGAGGAGGCCACGGAATTGATGGAGGGGGTGGAGAGCCGCACCCTAAGGACCCAGATGGGGACTGAGATGATAACCCACTCATAACACTGCTTCCCAAGAGGGAGAAATGGAAGATGGGCCATCTGCATCCAAAGGGAAGGAGCAAGTCACTGGCTGGCTTAAGGACATATGTTACTGCTAGACATTCCCTTGTGGCTTGTGTTTTGAGTGGAAGGGTTAGCTATACATCAGCTCCAAGAGGAGGCCACGGAATTGATGGAGGGGGTGGAGAGCCGCACCCTAAGGACCCAGATGGGGACTCAGATGATAACCCACTCATAACACTGCTTCTCAAGAGGGAGAAATGGAAGATGGGCCGTCTGCATCCAAAGGGAAGGAGCAAGGGAGGCCAAAATGCAGCCCCCACCTGGTCAGCAATAAACAAGGTCAGACAGGGCATTTTTGTTGATTTGAGGACGGGGGAGGGAACGGGTGAGATGCTGGAAGATAGTCCCATACCATCTAGGTAGTGCAGTAGAACCCGGTGAGTGGAAATTATATTCATCATGTTGAATTATTAAAGTATAAAGGGAGTTGGGGGTGGGGGTTTTATTTTGTCTGTTTACAGTTTACGATATGGTGGTGGTCCACAAGAGTCCTTGTCGCAATTATGGTGGGGGGGGTGGTGTCTCTGTCAGGCTTTTTGGGACACAAAGGATTGGAACTGGATGATGGTGGCTGAAGTACAAATAGTTTCCCTGAATGTTCAGGGACTAAACTCGCTGATCAAGGGACGATCGCTCTTAAGGCGCTTAATGGTGCTGCGCGCCTCCGTGGTATGGCTGCAGGAGACACACTTGCTCCCCAAAGAAGAATGAAACACAAAGAGTTCCCCAAACAGTACTTTCTATCTAGTGATCGAGTGCCACCAAGAAGAGGGAAGTTGCAATCATGATTGCAGAGGATATAGGGTTCAGCAAGCGATTTCAGTATAAAGATCCAGAGGGTCTCTACTTGGTCATGGGGGGCAGTTACTGCGTCAGCTGGTCACCTTGATAGCGCTGTATGCGCCAAATGAGAAGCAGGGCCAGTTCATAACCGGTCTGTTGGGTAAGTTAATTGGGTGGTGTGTGGCCAAGGTGTTGGTGGGGGGGATTTTAATTATGTTATGGACGCCTCCATGGGCAAAACACTGCCGCCCACCCCCAACGGTGGTAGGAACAGACAAGCGTTGGCATGCTTTCTCAGGGAGTTCCACCTCAATGAAACATGGAAATTCTTTCATCCACAAGTCCGGACATACACTATTCTGCAATGCATAGAGGGTTCTCACAAATTGATATGGTTTTAGTATCAGACGCCTTCATACCGCAGGTGACTGGCCTAGAGATTGAGGTGAGATATCTGTCTGACCATGCCCCGGTCATCCTCTGGGTGGTACCCTTAGCACCGCCCTTGAGGGTCCATAGACCTTGGAGGCTGAATGACTGGCTTTAAAGAGACCTCTCCCTGAGATCTCGTAAGGAAACAGCTATGAGAAACTACTTTTGGGAAAACGATAATGGGTAGGTGGACTGGTGTACGGTTAGGGATGTCGGCAAGGCTATTATAAGGGGGAGTTTATCACCCAGGCAGCCGCTTTCTTGAGGGAGAAGGAGTTTCAATGGGTGGAACTGGAACGGGAGGTGCGGGAGGCAGAGGACTTCCAAGGCCCCAGGGTTCTCAGAAGGCTTGGTGGGCCCTGTTGAAGGCTAGGGCGAGGCTGGAGGCGCACATGGCAGATAGGTTGGCACAACTCCTAATCCAAACAAACAATCGTATTGTCTGAAGGGAGATAAAGCTAACCGCTTTCTCGCAGCAAAATGATGAAAGCAAAAAGACAAAAATGAAATCACACAATTGAAAAATCCGGCTCGGAATTTAATAAGGGGGAGGCACAGAAAGTGAAAATTATGCAGGCATTCTATGCCCAGATCTTACAAAGGGAGAACTTAAAAGGATGAAGCTCAGCAAGCTTTCCTGGAGAAAACAGAATTATCCCAAATAGCAGCAGAAGATAGACTGCTTTTGCAAGCCCCATTTACTGAGGAGGAGGTGGGTAGGGCTATTGGGACCCTCCTTAGGAATAAGGCCCTGTGGCCAGAAGGATTTGGGAGTGCTTATTACAAAACATTCCGGGACATACTGGCCGCCCCTCTGACAAAACTGTTCAATCGGATAAGGGACATGGGGTACAGTTTCAGGGGATATGGGACCATCTACAACCACTTTAATACTGAAAACTGGAAAGGACACAAATGAGTGTGCTAGCTATTGCCCCATCTCTCTGCTTAACGGGGACGCCAAGCTCCATGCAAATGTTCTGCCTCAACAATTAATGGGGGTGCTACCAAAATGTATACATCCTGATCAGGCAGGGTTCATTATGGGGACGCATACCCAGGACAACATCTGAAGGTCAGGGAACGTGCCAAAATGGGGACACAGAACAGCACGAAAGAGGTCTACGATAGCCCTTGATGCAACTAGAGCATTCAATAGCTTGGACTGGGGTTTCCTGAGGCTAACACTAGAGAGGTTCGGATGTGGGCCAATCTTTACACTCATGGTTTTGGCCATCTTCCAGATTCCCTCTATGAAATTACAGATTAATGGGCAGCTCTTGACCTCAATCCCAGTGAGAAAAGGTACCCATGAGGGATGCCCGCTGTCACCACTGATATTTGCCATGGCCATGGCGCCATTGGTGTGGGCGGTTGGGGCAGATCTAGAAATCCAGGGGATCACAATTAAAGGGGACACCCATAAGATTGCACTATATGCAGACGACGTACTGCTGTTCCTCTGAAATACTGTGTGCTCACTCCCAGTGGTTATGAGGCTTCTGGAAGAGGTATCTGGATTCCGTATTAAAGGGATGGTCTAGTAAAAAATGTTATTTAAAAAATAGATAGGCAACATAAAAAAATATACTAGCATTCTCTGTTTTAAAACTTCCTATGTAAAATTTTGAGCTATTTAAGCTCAAAATTCGCAAAAGCAAGCACATGGGCGCATCCATTTTGTGAAATGGAGGCCCTCCTGTGCTGGCTTTTGCTTTTGCAGCACTAATGAAGGAAAAGCCAGCCAGCTGTAGTAAACAAAAGCTACCGCTGGGTGGCTTTCCCTTCATTAGTGCTGTAGGCGGAGGACGGGGACCGGAGACCAGAGCAGGAAAGGAATCTCGGTAAGTGCTATTTATTTATTTTTTTAAAAATACACACTAGCTGCAGGTTTTTTTCTAAGTTTTCCGGGCTGGAGGAGCCCGGAAAACTTAGAAATAAAACCGCAGCTTTAAAAACGTATTTATGTTTGCAGTCGCTTTTGAAGCGACCGCAAACATAAATACAATGTTATTGTGTTGGAAAACGCTGCGTTTTTTCTTTCCAGGTTTCTCAGGCTTCTCCGGCTCGGAGGAGCCTGAGAAACTTGGAAAGAAAAACCGCAGCGTTTTCCAACACAACCGCGTGTGTTCCTGCCTGCTGTGGCTATCACTTTGGGTCTCCGGTGCTCCAGAGACCCAAAGTGAAAGCCACAGCAGGCAGAAACACAACGCGGTTATGTTTACATGCCGCGTAGTGTTTCTACCTACAGCTGATTTCCCATTTGGGGCTCTCGGGGCTCCCCGTGGGGAGCCCGAGAGACCCAAATGGGAAATGCTAAATGCTGCGTTGTGTCTGCCTAAATCTGCTTTCCCATTTGGGGCTCTCCGGCTCCCCGTGGGGAGCCGGAGAGCCCCAAATGGGAAAGCAGACATTTTGCAGAAACAATGCGGTTGTTTTCCGCAATGCCGCGTTGTTTCTGCCTGAATCTGCTTTCCCATTTGGGGCTCTCCGGCTCCCCACGGGGAGCCGGAGAACCCCAAATGGGAAAGCAGATTCAGGCAGAAACAACGCGGTTGTGTTGGAAAACGCTGCGGTTTTTCTTTCCGAGTTTCTCAGGCTCCTCCGAGCCTGAGGCACTCTGGGAAAGAAACCCATAGTGCCTAGTAGGGTCCTTTTTCCGGCTTCTGGTGTTGGGGGGTTTGGGGGCTTGCTACTTCCTGGATGTGCAGTTGGTCCCTATGTTACAAAGGTCCTCAGCAGAGCACCAGAAGGTTGGAGTACTCTGAAACAAGGTGCAACAGATATTCCACTGGGGTATTTCGGGTTCCTTGGGCAATCAGCAAGGGGGGCGGGTGGGCCATTGCTTGAAAGCATGAAGTGTTTCCTCACCTGCAGGGATAAAGCCCTACGGGACAAAAAGCTAAAGTTGGGATTAGGTCCATTCACACTGATGGGGTAAAACACAGACTTTGCGCCAGGCAGACCGCCTAACCTTTGGCCGAACTGGGCAGGGAAAGCAACCTTAACCCTAATGGACTTTTACCAGGCAGGGTTTCCGCTGCAGTTTGAGGACTGTAAAGCGACATTTTAGGTAACTGAACAGGAATGGTTCCACTACGTCCAGGTCAGACACTAGACCATGAATAGGCTGGTCAAGGAGGCAGCTAACAGAGCCTACAGGCCTAGAACTGACGATGAGAGAGGGTTCGCAGAAACACGGAGTAGCAAGACTATATCGTTTGTTAGATGGGGCTGTACCCGGGGACATCCTGCCATACGTGTCTAAGTGGGAGCAGGACTTGGGAGTCATCATAATGGAGGAAGAATGGGGCCAGATATGGCATCAAGTGCTTAAGAGCTTTAAATGCATGACCATCAAAGAATCAGCATATAAAATATGCTTCTGGTGATATATGACCCCACACCGATTGCATTCCATTTACCCCGAATTGTCTCCCCTGTGCTGGCGGAATTGTGGGCAGGTGGGGAACCTGGGCCATTTATGGTGGACTTGCCTAAAGGCACAAGTTTTCTGGAAAGAAATTCTGAGCCACATTAAGGACATTTAGGGCACACAACTACCTCTTAGCCCGATGGTGGTGATTTTGGGGGTGGTGGCGGAGGGTCTATATGCTGCGAGTGAGTCCATGCCACCCTTATTACTCATATGCTGGTGGCGGCAAGAACTACATTAGCCCATAGTTGGAAAACAGAACATGACCCAATTGGGTCTATGTGGTGGGTTAGAATGTGGGGCATCATGGTGATGGAGAAGGTGTGTGCATTGGCCAACGGCACATATCAAAAATTCTTTGCAGTATGGCTCCCATTTCACGAACATGTATCGGACAGAGCGCAAACTAGTTCAAGCCTGCTTTGTTGCAGAATGTTTCGGTCCTTTGAAGGAGGTGTATAATTTGCACCTACAGGAGGGAAAGCCCTCAAAAGAAAGTTTGACTGTAAATGGGAATTACTCTGTTGCACCACCACTGGTTTACTTTGTTTGGTACAGTTTAGGAGGCGGGGGGGGAGAGGTTGGTAAGACCACTATTATGCTATAGCATATGACCCTTGGCTGTGGTGCTCTCTGTGGCTCCTCCTCTTTAAATTGCTTTTAAATCATGGGTGTTTCCAGCCCCAAGCACTTTCTGTGCTCCTCACCTGATAGTTGATGCCATCGGCGGGAATACCCAGTCTAGGGCTTTCTTTAGTGCCAGAGTCTTTTTGGACTACAACTCCCATCAGCCCTACCCTGCATAGTCAATGGTAAGGGATCATAGGAGTTGTAGTGCAAAACTCTCTACCTCTACCTTAGACAGGTGCCGAACCGCATGGACAGTAGATTTCCTCTGTGGGCCAGGTGGGGGGGTCCACAAGTTGCTTCTTACCGCACCACCACGTTGACTATGCCCATTGCAAGATAAACCTTTAACAATGTTAATATAAATCTACGATTTGCCTAGTGAATGCAAGTGTTTGCCCTTAAACGAAAAGGCAACTTTTCATAAACTGGAGGCTTGTTTATAGGGAGATCAAGCTCTTTCAATTGGGGAGAGAGTGTCATATTACAACCAAGGTCTCCCCAGCGGTTTAGGCAGGTGTAGGGCTTCCAGAATTAGCCTGCCCTAGAGGACCGATTGATTGGGGAGGATCTAGACCCCCTGAATTGTCCAGTGGTGAGGTACTGTAACTATCCCTTCCACATCACAGGGACCAAGGTAAATTGACCAGAGGATCCTCCCTATCCCATCGCCGGGCTAAGAGCGACTGGCTCAGGGTGGCATTTAGCACCTTTAATCACCTCCTCAGTGGTCCCCTGAATCAGGCAGGGGACCTCATCACAAAGATAAGGTACAAGGTAAATACAGCTGGAGAGAGTAGGGAGGTTAAGTGAGGAAGGGTAGATGTATTCTAGAGGTGCAGGGCAAAGAGGGCAAGCAGTCAGGTAGCTTATGTTTAGCAAATAGTTCTTTGAAAATTAGTAGCGGGAGTGACACACCTGAGGTGTGTTGCTAGGTGGTACGTTTTCCAGGTGTGTAGCAGGAGAAGGCCAGTTTCCTGCTTTGTCACCTTTTGTGCAAATCTTAGTTTTCAATCTGCCAATGTCATCATTTCGCTAATTGGGTTTGCTTCCAGGGATTTTGATGTTCTCAATGAAATATGAATATTTTTGGTTGTCATTGTCTTGTAGGTGAAGCAGGATGTTTTGAAGACATTGGAAGTTTGCAGGGGTATGCAATTCAGTTCCCTGACGATCGGGTTATTTGTTCGGATTTCTTCACACCAGTGTTGAGTAGAGGTGCAGCATAGTCAACAGCGCTGAAGGTGGTTAGGAAGCAGACTGGAATACCTCAATGGAAGGCTTTGTCCCCATCTAGATGGGATGGAAGCAGAGACTGGACAGCTACCTTGAAGTCAAAGACATGGAGGAATGCTGAATTTGTGCAGGAGTTGGAGCTAAAACAAAGTTGCTGCGTTACCTTGGTAACTAGAGTCTTGCATGACAGTACTCCTTTAAATGACGAAGCCAAAGGACTTTGCAGTGGGGTTAGTAAGGGTGCAAATCTAACAAGTTTTAGCTTAGCAGGCCCGGTCTGAACTTATTTAGAGGGGTTTCCAAGGAGGATGAATTTGAACATGGCTGGGGTTCAGTTCCATACAAGCACTCGACATTAAGGCTTGATTAAAGTGGATGCAGTGCTTCTGTCGATGGATGACATTCACAGTATTGGATCTTAAAGCATAGTTCTGAATCATCTGCATACTGGTGGATTTTGAAGTCAAGATCGGTATGGATATTCACCAGGGCTTTAATTTGGAGGTTGAAGATGACAGATGAAAATAGAAAGAAGGCTTGAGGAATGGCACACGTGAGGGGGGAACGAAAGGATCTTTTGGTGCCTATCTGCACGGTCTGAAAACCGTTTGCGAGGTAGAAGGTGAAACTTTAAAGGATTGATGCTCGCAATCCCATCTATGTGGTGAGGATAACGGCATTAAAAGTAATGGAAAAATCAAGGTGGACTAGTAAGGAGGTGTTCCTCCCTACCTAGGATACGGAAGCTGTGTTAATGGCTTGAATGATGGATGTCTCAGTGCTGCATCTTTGGCAGAAACCATATTGGTAGTGTGAGAAACCAGAAGGTGTCTCGCCCACTTGTCCCTGGAGATCTGTCATCTAGGTGGTCAGGACACGGCCATCTTTGGCAAATGGGAGTGGGACACAGGATGGTGAGACGCGGTATCCCTTTCCTTTTAACACCTTTACCCCATCCTACCAGGTAGGATATTTAGGAACTCTATCCCCCTCCCCCTTTACAACACAAACACGTTCTCACAGACAGCTAGCTATGAGACAAAACAGACTAACACCCAAGTAGTATACCTGACGTGTCCCAATACAATGGTCAGGCGAGGTCAGGCAATTACTGACAATCACACACACCTGACTTCCATTACACTTTCGCACACGGATAAAAGGCGGGGCACGAGAGCACACTCTGAGTGAGGCAAAGCACACAAGGAAATAGCAGTTTCAGGATGGTAGCTGAATGAGAGAGGAAAGATGACAAAACAGAAGGGGATCGTAAGGAGAGAAATTCCCTTGACCTTTCGACAACGAAGCGTTATTTTCCCAAAACCTCGAGAATAGAAAGCGTAAGACCAGGAAACCAGCCTGAAGAATCCTGCATTGTGTGTCGAGATAACCCGGGGGCCCTCATGTGCTAATCAAGGTGGGGAGAATCACCAGCCACTGTGGCACCGTCCTTGGCTCCAAGAACAAAGCAGCTTCAGTGAAGTCAACACAGCCGGTGAGTTGGGGAGACCGATACAAGAATGGTATGTGTTGAAGGCAAGGTTGTAAGTAGCAACATTGTATGGCAAGCGCTGGAACAAACATTGCTAGAACGCATGTGATAAGAAACACAACTGAAGTTGAACTGCTGATGAGTGATCGAACTTTAATGCAAGCTACAATATCTTCGACAGAGTGGTCCAGCACCACGTGGGTGCTCAATCGAAGGTCTCTGTAAGGTATCCAGCTGATGAGTGATAGCAGTAGATAAATATGGTCATAACCCGGTGGAAGGATACCAATTGAAAAAGAACAAATAGATGTGAAACGAAGTAGTCCTGCGATGGATCAAGCAAAATCCTGCGCACAGTATAAAGTCTTAGTTTTTGATGCCATACAGAAAGTTTGGAAAAGTATATGAATTTGGTCCGAGCCCGGCAGAGGGAGACCAATTGAAGGTTTTGTGTTACAGTGGGTCTGAGCCCAGCGCAGGAGGAGCTGGGGTGAACAATAAATCATCTGAGAAGCTTGTAAAAGTGAAAATCCTGAGAAGAAAGGCACTTTAATGTTTTGTCGTGTTGCATCAGGACCTCTGAAAAAAGAGACTTTGAATGGCAAAGAGACTTTGGGACAGAAGGCGTTGATGTTGAAGTTTTGAACTGCATCCTCGTGCTAGAGAAGCCAGAGAGTGCGCTAAGCTTGAGTGTGCCACCTTGTCCCGTGCTGAAAACGTGGGGAAGAGGAGCCACTGGCTTGAAAATCATGACATACCATTTCTTGAACATTGTTTCCCACACTATTTGTATTTAGAAGCAAGGATTGGCAATAGGTTTATTAGTATAAGCAGTTTATTTTGACAAGACACTACTAGGACTGCGTTATTATTATTTGATGGTCGTAGCTTGCTCCCATCAAGTTTGGAATTGACCATGGCAACTGCAAGGGAGGCAGTATTAGCTTCAGATAAGAAAGGTTTCATTTGCCTAATAAGACAAGTAGTGTAGGCACATGATGCCTTCACTCGACTTGCATGTTTTTTCATATTTAATACAGAGACTAAATAGACACGCAGGGTCTTAACCCAAGGGTTAGTTTTGAAAGCAGAGCCAGCAATGTCAAATCCTGCATATCCAGGATCCAGCTTCTGAAGACGCTGAGTGGTACCAATGAGCAAAAGCTCAGTTTTGTTTCCATTGAGAGTTAGGCAATTGTTTATCATCAGTTATGCTTCGTTTATGATCGATGTGTAGTATGTATTTTGACAATGGTGTAAGAACTCATGGTGGCAACAGTAAAGCCAGACACAAGTGATCACAGTTCAAGGGTTTATATTAAACTGCATAGCTAGGTTGGAACAACGCCTAATCTAAACTTACAAATCTAAGATGGGAGCAAGCTATGACCATCAAATACCAAGCCAGTCCTATACTAAAAAAAGAAAATAAATAAACTATTGCCCCCCTCCACCCACCCCATCCCGGGTTGATTCTTTGGTCTGTTCATGTTCGTCACTCCATGCATCATCTCCAGTAGTATATCGCCTGTAATGTTCCAGATAGTACCCCAGTGCTCCCGCGGTTGCCCACCAATAGTTCTCAGGTTTCACGTTCTTCCCACTTTCTCCGGATTTTTGTAGCTTTTGCAGGGCACCCCCGTGCCGTGTATATTCTGTGTTCTTTTGTCGCGCAGATGTCCATTTCATTGACCCATTGGTCGACTGTTGGGCATTCCGGGGCCCCCCATTTCTGTGCTATGTCCCGCTTTATCAGGCCCATTGCCGTGGAGAGAAAAATACCCTCCCATTTGTTCGAAGTGCTTTCATCCGGAGCGCCCAGTAGCACTATTGCGGGTTCTAGTGTTATTGTACGGCCCAGAGTTCTTGTAAGTACTTGTGAGCACTGTGTCTAGAAGTCTCGGATTTTAGGGCATTTCCAGAGGAGATGAAAAAAGTGCCCTCCTCTCCCCGGCATCTCAGGCAATTGGGATCTACTGCCTTCCCCAACCGAAAAGGGCCACACAAGGGTAGTATACCCTGTGGAGTATCTTGAGCTGTACCAGTCTTATTCTGGAGTCTATTGCAATTTTGCGAGGGTGCATGAGGACCTGAATCCAGTCCTCAGGGTCAATATCCCCAACATCCCGCTCCCATCTAGTTTTGAGCTGGTCAGTTCCGGAGTAGCGAATGCATTGATGGCCTTATAAAGTATAGTCGTTACCTTGGTGGGGATATGTTGTGTTAGCAGGTTACGTTCCAGGGTGTGTAATCTGGTGCGTCGGCAAGTTCTTGCCTGTAACCCCTGAGAGCATGTGTTAGTTGTGTATAGTGATATTGTTCCGCTGCCGGGATCCCACATTTCTGTTGGAGCGTTTCAAACGGGAGGATGACGCCATCCGTGATAACATCTCCCACTGTTGTTATCCCGGCCCTCACCCACCGGGTCCATGTGGTCAGCTTTTTAACCTCCGCCAGCATATGATTACCCCATAGTGGTTGTGCCGTGGTGATCCTGTTCTTCCAGCCTTTGATCCTATGGGCCTGCCTCCAGACAATCGTGATATGGGATGAAGTAGTTTGTGCGGGGGGTCTGGGTAGGCTATGGTATATTATTCAGATTGGTGGGGTGTCCTGGCTAATAGGTAATTCCGCTCTGATGTGTGGGAGTTCTGGATCCCCATGGAGGAGGTCATTGACTGGCCCAGTAGTAGGATCTGAGATGTGGGACTCCTATGCCCCCCTCCCAAAAAGAGCGCTGCAACGTGGCTAGTGCTATTTGAGGCTGCCCCCCCTTCCATATTAGTTTCCTTAAGAGGCCCTCTACCCGGGTGAACTGAGAATTCGGTAGGCTAATGGGGCGTTCTGCAGGACGTAGAGGAAACGTGGAAGTGCCATCATCTTAAAGAGGGTCGCTCTCCCCATGAGTGTTAGTGGCAGGAGCATCCAGTGCTGTACGTCACCATCGAAGCGGTCGACCAGCGGATGTAGGTTATGCAGCACAAAGTCTGATAGTGTCCCAATGACCCATATGCTCAAGTAACGAAAACCTTCCCTCTCCACTCGACATGGGGTGTCCCGGGGAATTGCTAGATCGTCGCCTTTAACTGGGAAGAGGACTGATTTCCCCCAGTTTACCCTGAGGCCACTGAAATTCCCATAGGTCATCAGCATTCGGGCTATGATGGGGCATGCATGGTCCAGGTTACTCAAGTACAACAATAGGTTGTCTGCATAAAGGGAGAGTTTATCCTCCCGTCCGTTTGGCCATTGGAATCCGGACCATGTAGTTACTTGTCGGAGCCATCGGGCTAGTGGCTCGATTGCCAGGGCGAAGAGAAGGGTGGACAGTGGGCAGCCCTGCCGAGTGCCCTGGCCCAATGGGAAGGTTCTAGAGGTCCAACCGTTTACCCTGACTGCGGCCAAGGGGGCCTCGTATAGAAGTTGAAACCAGCTGAGAAAGGTTTCGCCTATGCCCATGCGCTGCATTATTGTCCAGAGACTTGCCCATACCACCGAATCGAACGCTTTCTCAAAATCAATTGCAAGTAACGCAAGCGGTGTATTAAGGCTTGGGGCCCTTTCCAGGAGCAGGTGTAAATGACGTAGGTTCATTCTGGTCGATCTTTGCGGCATGAAGCCGCATTGATCTTGATGGACCAGTGCCGATATGACCGTTTGGAGCCTGTTGGCCAATACTTTGGCCAGGATTTTAGTTTCGCTGTTAATGAGCGATATCGGTCTATACGACTTACATTGGTCGGGAGGTTTTCCTTGTTTGGGAATGACCACGATATTGGCGGTTCGTAGGTCCGGAGGAAGGGCACCCTGCATTCTGGCGGCTAGGAACAGATCCCAAAGGTGGGCCGCCATCTTGTTGGTGCCTAACTTCTTAAAGTCTCGGCCGGGAAGCCATTTGGGCCTGGTGTTTTCCCCGGTTGTAGTTGGGTCATGGCCTCCGCGATCTCGGTTTCGTCTATTTCCCTATCTAGATGTGCTCTTTGGGGTTCCGACAACTGCGGGAGCATGATCTCTTCCAGAAGGGATGAGTCAGTGGGGGCTGTTGGGGCGGCGTAGAGCGAGGCATAAAAGTTGGCAAATGCCTCCGCTATCTCTGGATCTGTTTGGGCAGGTCCATTTGGGCTGTTCGTAATTAATCTAACATGTCTGTGCCCTTCCTCCCGTCGCTCCAGCCATGCCAATATTTTACCAACTTTATCTCCCTTGTTCATAAATTCTGGTTTTTGACTCCCTGTGTGCCTGTCTAGCGTTATCCAGCGCTGTGTTATGCAGGGTGGCGCTGGCCTTTAACAGGGAGCGGTGTGTTTCTGGGGTAGCGTCGGCGATGTAACTGGTTTCCCATTTTTCTACCTCAGTCTCCGCCTCAGTTACTTTTCTATGATGTTCTCTTCTTTTGTTGCATATCCAGGCCGTCATTTCCCCTCTAAGTACCGCCTTGTGTGCTTCCCAAAGTGTCACTGGGTCCTCCACCGAGCCTGTGTTAATTCTGTGTCAGAATTCATCTGACTTTACAGTGATATGTTCCACGAATTCAGGGAGGCCCAGGTAGTAGCTGTTTAATCTCCATGTTTTGGGCGGTAGGGGACGCTCCGTGTGGAGCGTCACCTACAAGGTAGAGTGATCTGATATGCCACGGGGGAGGAGCTCTGCCGCCTTTACCCTATATGCTTCGGGGGTTGGGAGGAAAAAGTAATCTAACCTGGATAGGGATGCGTGTGCTCCCGAGTGGAAGGAGAATCCCCGGTCCGTGGGGTGTAGTTCTCTCCACACATCGCTCAGACCGAGCGCCGACGCAAAGGTTGCTAGACCCATGGGACGGCGCGGGTTTCGGTTGCGGATATGGGTCCGGTCGAGTGTGTTACACATAACATCATTAAAATCCCCTCCCAGGATCCACACCTCTGCTTGTTGTTGCGCCATCAGGGCCGTCACCTCCCTCAGGAGAGCCTCCCCCAACCCCGGTGGGGAATATATCGCTAGGATAGCCATTGTCTCCCCCCAGAGTGTACCTTGAATCATCATAAAATGGCCACTGGGGTCCTGCACCACAGTAGATAATTCAAAAGGGAGTCGTTTATGTAGGAGGATCAGGACCCCCCGGGATCCCATTGTTACAAAAAGTATCTTGCCTCTGAGGAACTGATGTGTTCAAAATAACTAACAAAAGTTCCTTTCGCATTGCACTTGGGGTGAGATTCTTCACCCCTGGGTCCCCCTCTTCTGGGCTCAGACCCCTCTCGAATGTCAGCCTCCCTCCGTCGGGTTCACTATGGCCTGTATTCAAATACTTTTATCTGTTACATTCACGTGTCAGTGGGTAATGGTTTTTCACCCCTTGAACACCCTCGTCCGGGCTCAGACACTTCTCCAATGTTTGCCTCCCTCTGTCGGGTTCACTATGGCTTTTTGCCAGATCAATATCACCTGTGGCAATCACAAGTCTTAATGTCTTTTTAAACAGTTCACTGTGGACATCCCTCTGTCGGATTCACTCTTGTCAACACAATGTTCGTTGAGGCATCAGGCTTCGCCCCGTTTTGTCGGCAGCCCTCAGTCAGGTTCACTCTTGCCAACCATACAGTTCCTTCTCCTTTCTTACTATGTGGGATTCGTCTCCCTCAGTTTTCCAATGATGTGCCGGTTAAAGACTTTCCACTGTACAGGGGGTTTTGCTAGACCGCTGTATGACCACTTCGACCGTTTCTTTTTTTATTAAGTTTTATTTGCATTTCAACCCTTGTTAAACCGTCCCCCTAACTCCCACCTCCCCCGCCCTTCAGTTCGACGGCAGTTCATAGTCCACAAGTGCTGTATGCGGGCGGCATGCTCTTGGGTGTAGGTTACGGGCTCCGCTCTTCTGGTCGGAGGATGTGGGACCTCTCCTTCCCTGTGTCGAGCAAGTGTTTAATCCACTATACCCAGTCGGCGCATGATCCTTGGGTACCAAGCACCCCTCAATCCCACCTGAAGGAAGTCCAACAACTTTTCCCAGTGTGTGCAGAGCCATCTGTGGTTCCCCTGGATGGAGTAAGTGAGCCACTCCAGCGCTAAAAAGTTCAACATTTTTGCCACCCATTCGTGTTCCAGTGGGGAGATCTTGGATTTCCATTTTTGCGCCAGTACTAGGGCTCCCGCCATCATCATTATCACAAACACTTCACGGTCTGTGATATTGACGCAGGTCTTCCAGCAAGCCATCTAGACCTATCAGTGCCAGATCCCTGTTCCCCTCACCTCTCAGACCCAGGACTCGCTCTATCGCCTTCTGTATGCCCCTCCAGTAGCTGTCTACTTTGGCTCCAAGTCCCCTCTCCTCCACATTCCCTCCAGCAGCATTTTGATGTGCCCGGGTACATCTAGTGGAGTCTTATGGGCATTAGTTGCCACTGGACCAGCAGTTTAACCCAGATTTCCCGAATTTGCAGGGACCACATGAGTTTGGGGATATTCACCCAGAGCTTTAACCATGCACTTTCCTCTATTATCTGCCCCGTGGATGATTCCCATCTTTTCATGTAGGCCCTTGTGGGGGGGGTATCCTCACCTGTTTTCAAGTGTGTGTAAATGGTGCCACCACCCCTCTGTCCCCTGGGTTTGTATTCAGATATTTCTAAAAGGGGATTAATTGGCATGTACCTGCTAGCCTTAAGGCGGGAGTGGTCCCCCTCAAACATGTCCCCGATTTTTAAGCATCCCCCCTGCTGCCAGCTGGTGAGCGCTGTGGTGTTGTATCCCGGGGTAAATTGTGGGTTGTCAAACAGTGGCGTGTAAGGTGATGGGTGGGAGTTGATGTGAGCCCGCTTCGTTGCCTCATCCCAAGCGTTGTCCACCACCGCAAGCACCAAACTGGTGTATATTTGGGACGGTCTATCTGGCTTGGGCATTCAGAGTAATTCCTCTAGGTCTCCCCCCTGCCACTGCTCGGACCTTTGGCCTCCATATCATGCCCCTATCATTGTTCTGCCAGTCCCGGATAACCCTCATCTGGGCTGCCAGGTAGTATGCCCTGAAGTCTGGTTCTCCCAGCACTCCTCTGGAGGTAGGCAATCTCATAATTCTGGTGGCCACCCTCAGTGTTCTATTTTGCCATAGGAATTTAGTCATACTCTTTTGGATGGCCTTAAATAGGGCAGGCGGTACCCTGACCGTGAGTGCCGAGAAGTTATAGAGGGAGTCGGGCAGGATAACCATTTTCAGAACATTTATTCGGCCTAAGAGTGTTTTGGACATGGGCACCCAGACTATTATTTTAGACTTGAGTTTTTCTAGGTGGAGTGGATAGTTTGCATGGTATAGCTGATCGAGTATTTTGATTCCCAGGTAATTTATGGGGTGTTCGACCCATCTTTACGGGGAGCCCCTCTTAAGGTCCTGTACTATTTCCTCAGGGAGGGTAAGATTGAGGACCTCTGATTAGTTGGCATTTATTTTAAGCCCTGCCACTCTCCCAAACTCATTGAGTTTGCTTTCTATCGCTCTTAGGGAGAGCTCCGGTTGGCCAATTGTTAGAAGCATATCATCAGCGAAGGCAGCGATTTTGTGGGAAACTCCTGCAAACGTGATACCCATTATGTCCCTATTGGCCCTTATCGCTGCTAGGAAGGGTTCTAGATGGATAGTGTACAGTATGGGGGAGAGTGGACACCCTTGCTTGGTGCCCCGCTAAACCGTCACTGAGTCCGAGATCTGACCGTTTAAGGAAAGGCGCAAAAGTGGGCGTCAGTAATTTGCTCTGACCCTGTTGAGGAAGTTGTTGCCGAAGCCCATTTTGTCAATGGTGGCGAAGAGGAATCCCCACTCCATGCGGTCGAAAGCTTTCTCTGCATCTACTTCCATGAGTAGAGCAGGGATTCCCCACTTATACACTTTTTCAATCAGGTGCACTATCCTCCGGACATTATAGCCTGTTTGTCTTCCCCTTATGAAACCTGACTGATCCGACTGAATTAGCCAGGGAATGATTCGGTCCAGCCTGGTAGCCAGAATTGTGTTATGGATCTTGGCATCAACGTTAATCAGGGCTATTGGGCGATAGGATCCACAATCTGTCGGATCTTTACCTTTTTTGGGGAAAAGGACCACCTTAGCTTCCTCCATGGACTTGGTGATGGCCCTGTCCACGCCGCACTAATTGAAGAGCACGGTCAGATGAAGTGTTAGTGTCTCCCTGTGGGCCGTATAGAACTCGGCGGTGAAGCCATCCGGTCCTGGGGATTTATTTATGGGTAACGCCTTTATCGCTGCTCGGACTTCGTCCGCTGTTATGTTCTGCTCCAGGGTCTCCCTCTCCTCCTCCGTGAGGCTCACAAGGTCGACCCTGCACAGGTATGCTCCTGTAGCGATGGGCTGGGAGCGTCGGACGCATATAGTTTTGAGTAGAATCGGACAAACTCATGCTTTATGTCTTTGCTATCTGCGCTAATCTTACCCCCCTCTAATTTAATTTTCAGGATTGTTTTGTCCTTTTCCTCTTTCCTCAGCATTCTGGCCAGTAGTCGCTCTGAATCATTAGCTTTAATGTAGTACTTTTGTCTCAGGGACAGAAGATTGCGTTCCGCCGCCCTCGTTTGTATGAGGTCTAATTGACCCTTAATGGCTCAATATTCCCTTTTGGTAGCTGCGCTCGTGTCCTCCCCCATCCTGGACATTATTTCTTTTTGTTTGGACTCTAAATGGGTCTCCTCCAACCTGAGCTTTCCATCCCTCCTTGCTTTGGTGGCAATAATCTGGCCCCTTACTGTCGCCTTAAAGGTATCCCATCTTGTCTGGGGGGTTGTGTCTTCGGCCTTATTGGCCTCGAAGAAAGCCTCTATCCCTTCCTTGATCTCTAAGGCCAACCTCTCATCTTTGAAGAGGGGTGCTGGGCATCGCCACCTCCAGAGACCTGCAGGTCGCCGGTTTCTTCTCAGTCTTATAGTTATGGGGGCGTGGTGAGAGGGTATAAAGGTCCCTACTGAGACCCCTGTCGTGCGACCCAGTAGGCGTCTAGATAGCCATGCATAGTCGATCCTAGATTGCGTACGTTGCGCATGGGAATAAAAGGTGTATCCCTCCTTTTACCCCTTCCAACTCCCTCCACGCACCTACCACAGCAAGATTTTGGATTTTCTGTCTAGGATCCCCTGAGGGTCTGCCCTATGTGCCATGTGCTGGCTTGCTTCTGTCCTTGGCGGTGTCCCAGGCTAAGTTTAAGTCCCCAGTCAGGATAAAGGGCGCTTTGGCAAATCCTTCGGGTTCGGTCAGTGCCTTTTGGACAAATACGTCTTGGCCTGAGTGGGGCATATATTGTCGCTACCTTATAGTCTTCCCCTCTCCCCTTCAGGGTTACTGCCAGATATCTCCCCTGATCGTCAGTATCTATACCCTCCGGCGTCAGGTACAGGCCATCTTTCAGTTCTACGAGCACCCCTCCTTTTTTACTGCTTTGGGTCGCCTGGAATAGTCTAGTGTAGCCCCAAAACCTGATTCTACATCTGTCCCGGATGTGAATATGTGTTTCTTGCATAGTAATTATATGTGGATTTTCCCTCCTTAAGAATCTCTCCACCTTTTCCCCTTTGATTGGGGAGTATAGGTCATTGACGTTCAGGGATATAATCTTGAGAGTGTTATCACTGGCCACCATCGAAGAGGTATTCTTGTCCTGCTCGCCTTTCATTTGGAGCGGGTCCAGGGCCACACCTATGGTTCTTAACTCTCCTCCAGTCTATTCCTGCTGCAGTAAGCCAACCGTCTGCACATCCCCTCTATCCCCCTTGGACTGGGTGAATTTAACTGGTATCTAGCCCCCCCCCCCCAAATCTGTGTCTCGAGAGTTGAATCCTTGACATGCTCCAGCCTTTCCATGCGCAGGTTTTCCCAAACCCATCCCAAGATTCCCTCTCCACACAACCATCTTAAGCGAATTTAGTTGACATTAACTTAACTTGGCTTAACTTAACTAGCGCCCTCCCCAGGCAGGCCATCAAAAAATGCGGGTCCCTACCATAGCACTCATTCAGTCAGAGGTGCCGGTAGGGGGAATATTTTTGCCCCTTTCTTTTTCTGTCAACGGACCCGTTGGAGGTGAGCATTGTTCCCCCTTCTTGTTTTTTTTTAATCTTACAGTGGTCCATTCCCAGGGTTTGCGAGAGTTCTGTTGAAATTCTGTTGGGTGGGTAGGTGACTGTCGATCTTCCTCAATACCCAGTAGGGTGGTGCCTTACTCGAGCAACGTGATTCTGTGCTGCTTCCCCTGCCAGTCAAACAGTAGCCCAAATGGGAATGTCCAACTGTATCGAATCTCTCGGTCGCTTAGGAAGAATAGAATTGGAGACATTCTCCTCCTTTTGATGAGGGTCGATTGTGCTAGGTCCTGGTATAGAAGAAAAATGTTGTTTCCATTGTGCGTAATCTGTTTTGCCCTCCTGGCCATGAGGAGTATTCTTTCTTTGGTTGTGTAATCCTGTGTGGCTACCACTACATCCCTCGGTCTCGCCCCTGGTTCTTGTCTGCGGCGACCCACTCTGTGGATCCTATCAAATTTTATCGGGAGGTCTGCGTCTGGTTCAAGGAGACCCCTGAAGATGTTCCGTGTGACTTTGGCGAGATCCGGGTCTTGTGTATCTTCTGGGAGGGATTTGATGCGAATGTTGGACCTATGGGACCTATTTTCCAGGTCCTCCGTCTGGAGCACAAGGTTGTGGGTAGCAGTTGCAAGGGTTTCCAATAGGGCGTCAGATCATCTTGCATCCTCTGTCAGTTCCTGAATCGCCCACTCACTGGTGTCCACCCTCTCCTCCATTTTATTGATGTCCCTCTTTATATCCTGCAAGCCCTCTGCCAGATCCTCCCTCAAGATGTCCACCGGACACCGTGGAGCTTATCTTGTCTCCAAAACTCATTGAAGAATTGCTTGAGCAGGGACTGTGTTACGGGCCGGTCTTGTTCCTCCTGCATGGTGTCGTCTCCCTGCTCTGGTGGCCGGTCCATTATGTGGGACCTGCCAGGGAGTTCTGGGTCCTTAGCCCAGATCTTGGGTAGGGTGCCTTCCTGTGTTTTCTTAGGGTTTTTCGCCAGGGATGGGGGGATGTTTCCCTCTGGATCTAGACATTGTTAGTGTCATTCTATTTGTCGAGGATCTTCTGGGCTACTTCTCGCCTCGGAATGTGTAGCTCACTGTAGTCAGAGGCGTCTCAACCTTGTGCGTTGGATTCCGTTGAGGCTGCCCCAGAGCTCTCAGCTCCCCCCGTCCCCTCCTGGATGGCCCAAGCTTCTCTTCACCTTGTGATTATTGATGAGCATTAGTTTGTACTGTCCTTGATGAAGACGTGCAAAATGTGTAGATCATGTCGAACACGGTCGGTAACCACAATGGCTTGAAGATGGAAATATGTATTAAATGGCTGTGTCGAGCCATCTGCATCAGTAATATGTTATTCTTCGGTTGATTGCAGCATTAACTTGTAGTGCTGCGTTTTCCCATTATCATTTATTTGACTTATTTGTTATTTCATCCCCATTGGGTGTTTAGTTTTTTTTTTTCATTTCATATTGTTTTACTTTTTTAATTATTACCTTTTGCTTTACCTCAGTGACTTATCAAATGCTAGCCGATATGCCCGGCATGGCCGGGCTTTCACTCCCTCATAAATACAGGTAACTGTGCATAATCTGGTGCAGATTGGTGAAACAGTTTGGAATTGTACAAGGAACAACCCTTCGCCAAGCCACAAACCCACAACCAAATTTTTACTTTTGCTGAAATCCAGGCAAAGGGGTGGGGTGTGCAAATGTCATGTAGCCAGTAATGCCTGGAGGGTCCTAGCAGGTGACTGGGCACAATTTGGTGCAGATTTGTGAAACGGTGTGGAATTGTATAGTGAACTTACCATTTGCCACACACAAAGTTTCACTTTTATATATATACAGATGTAGTCATCACAATGTATTTATGAAATGTTTTTTGTCCTTGACATTTTGTGATTGCCTACATTGCTTTTTTGTGTATATATAATGTAAGTTTCACTCTGTAGTAGGGTTTCAGACAGAACATCAAATAATTAGCCAGTGGAGGAAAGTAAAACAAAAAAGTCTTGCATGCCAAGTGCCTGTTCCGATTTAGTACCCTCTTTACGAGAGATGAGTTTTTACACACAAGACTGGACTCTGAAGATGAAGTTTACAATCTTTATACATGGCTAAAGGATCAACAAAAAAGTTGGATAAACAAACAGAAAGGTTTTCAGGAACAAACCAGCAACATCTCTCTTCCTGGGTTCCCCCTTGCTCTTTTCCTAGGGTGGTTGCTTCTCGTGGTCGCTTGTTTAGATGTGGGCGTTCATGGGTCCTGTACCTATGACTGTCTAAAACTATTAGTACAGATAAAGCTGAAGAGCAGGAGTCCCTCAGACCCCAGATCTTGGGGAACAATTACAATATATACAGAAAGAGGGAAGTCTGGAGTTATCAATATACAAGCAATTCATTTAATTGAGTAGAAAAATACATCTTAGAATAAAAACAGCATATATATATATATATATATATATATATATATATATATATATTCAGTGAAAAAACTTTGTTAAAGGGACGTTATGGTTCAAAGTAAAACCGAAAAACCCCTGAAATTCCGCAGTTATGGTAACATAAGCAACCATAACTCGCGCCACCGTGCACTGCTAACACTAACACTCAGGACATCAAAGATGACATCACAAATGTGATGCGCTATATGAATGGGAAAATATTATTATTTTATTATTAACATACTCTGTTGCACTATCTTCGATAGCAAATAGTTTCACGCCCTAATAAATAAAATGATGATTTTTTAATGAAGATCGGCTGGTGAGACTAATTTATGTTTTTTAAAACAGGTATGTGGCCCCATTTTGCCTATGTCACGATTTACAGACTCCAGCGGATGGGGTTTTCAACTGCCAGGTGCAGGTCCAAATATGCAACTTCATGACCCTCACCATTTTATGGGACAATCGCCAAGGACCAATATGCCCTTACGCAGTACTAGCGGCTACAAACAACATACCAACCAATAGGGTGGTCTAATGGCTCGTTTTTGGAGCAACCTTCCGATTATCAGAGCGACCATTTACTGCTTTTATCATAAACCAACAGCCTATCTACCGCAAAGGAACAACGCGTGGCTCCAAATAAACTTTTGCTGATCGACAGCAGAGACAATAGCAAATCGCTGAATATTCACTAAACATTTAATGTGAAATAAATATACTTTAACAAATGTACAATCCTGCTGTTTACTTTTAAACCCCAGTTTCATATTCCGAATTGTGGCGCACTGAGTTGAAAGCTGATATAACACCCTCTGTACCGCAAAGGAACATCGCGTGCCTCAACATGAACTTTTGCGGATCGACAACAAAGACAAATGCAAATTGCTGAATATTCTCTAAACATTTGATGTCAAATAAATGTACTTTACAAAATTTACAATCTTGCGGTTTGCTATTAAATCACTGTTTCATATTCTGAATTGTGGCGCGCTGTGTTGTGACATAATATGTGTTGTCTTCCGGGTTCTGTGTAAAGTCACTTAGGACTGCAGAGAACTGGGCGCGTTTGATGACGCACCATGTAACGTCACGGAGAGAGGCAGGGAATATGAATGCTTTGATAATATCAGGCTTAGGGGCGGGAGATATGATTTAGTGTCGCAAAAGCAAGTCAGCCAGGTCAATAGCGCCAGTCATAGGATTATCACATAATGTCAGCGCACACCAGCCGGATTTATCGTTTCTTTAGTGGACAAAAAGTCGGTTGACGCCCATAGGAAATTGTACTATTAGCGGACAAAAGGAGTGGTCTTAAAACACTTTCACCCTGACAACGAACAATACAAACAACGTTCTCAGAACACCCCCATTTTGTGTAATTGCAACCATTTCAGGACACTGCGAGTGTTCTTAGAACACATTCAACTAGACGGATTACAATACGGACAGCGTCCTGAGGACACCCCCAGTTTGTGTATTTACGAACAATTAAGTACACCGCGAGTGTTCATAGCTCATTTTTACTTTCCTTGCGAACAAAAATGACACATACTCCGTCCTCTAAACACCCCACCATTTAGTTTATTTACAAAATGTCAGAACAGCCGTGTTCTCCGCGGACAAATCGAACGCAACAAAAACGTCTAGCACATAAAAAAAAAAAAACATTGAACCTATCTCATACTCCCCCACCCTCCCCAAACACTCTTACACACCAACACACGGCACTAAATACAATTTTTTATCCACGTTTCACTGCGCTGTACGCGGTCGACGGCGAATACAAGATGGCGGGCGCAACAGAAAATCTGACGCGCTCCACGCCCCTCGCCGTCCAATCAGCGAACACGTCGCATGTCCGCGGACATGACGCAAGGCCATGGGCCAATCGGGGTGCTGTCCGCAGAGCGAACAGGGAAGTCCGTCCGCGAAGCAAACACAGATATCACACATTTTTTTGCCTTACATTTTGGTCATTTTTAAAAAAACTGCTGGACGGATTTACACCAAATTTGCAAAAGCACGCTTTCGGGACCAGGCCGCCGCTCCTGCCGCAAATTTGGTGTAAATCCGTCCAGCGGTTTGGGCTGTAGCCGTGCGCAAAGTTTTTTCCCATTCAGTCTATGGGAAAAAAAAAAGTTTTGGGACCCCCCTATAATTTCCCTCCCCCGGACGAATCCTCACCAAACTTTGCAAAAAGAATCAGAGTGGGCCATATACTTTTTTTGCAAAGTTTGGTGAGGATTCGTCCAGGGGGAGCGAAGTTATAAGCCGCCCAAAAAGTGCTCTTCCTATGGAAACAGCAACTTAACCATAACTACACAGCCACTACCGTGGCTGTGTAATATATATATATATGTATATATACTGTTTTTATTCTAAGATGTATTTTAGATATACATACATATATATATATATATATATATATATATATATATATATATATATATATATATATATTATATACTGCTGTTTTTATTCTAAGATGTATTTTTCTACTCAATTAAATGAAACGCCCACTTCTAAACAGGCGACCAGGAGAAGCAACCACCCTAGGAAAAGAGAAAGGGGGAACCCAGGAAGAGAGATGTTGCTGGTTTGTTCCCGAAAACCTTTCTGTTTGTTTAAACAACTTTTTTTGTTGATCCTTTAGCCGTGTATAAAGATTGTAAACCTCATCTTCAGAGTCCAGTCTTGTGTGTAAAAACGAATCTCTCGTAAAGAGGGTACTAAATCGGAACAGGCACTTGGCAAGACTTTTTTGTTTTACTTTGCTCCACTGGCTAATGATTTGATGTTCTGTCTGAAACCCTACTACAGGATGAAACTTACATTTGTTTTTGGTTTCCTGGATGAGGGCAACTTTTGAGCTCATGGCTTCCTTGACCACCTTCTCCTTGACCTCTTAGTTGTGATCACCTTTGGAGTGGCTTGCCATCAACGTGACATCTAATGGCCACATTCTGAAAACAGAAGAGATCATCTCCCCCGTTCAAGTAGGCTGCAGCACCCGAAAGGTAATGTTTATGTTGTAATTTCAAGTAGGATTGATGTACTGCAGAGACAAACCAGCTGTGAGCCATTTAGTTAGAAATTACGGGTAGCTTTATTTTAATGTATACATGGTCAAATTTCCCTTAAGCGACGTACAAGAGAGACCACCCACCGGCCATTCTCACGTATTCCAGCTCAGGCCCCCAACTGACACATTCAGAACATGAAGCCACCAAGCATTCAATCAACATTCTCCTAAATTGTCACTCACAGACGTTCACCCACATTCTATCAGCATAAATAAGTGGCCAGTAGGACAAAACAACATACAGCCATTCACAACATCATCCTACTTTACAGATAACACATAACACATCTCCCTTAACAAGACACATACAACTCAGTTACACCAGCTATAAGACATACACCGGCAAACGTGTGGACATCAGAACATAACTAACCAGTAAAACCACCACTGCAAAAATACAGTCCAGGCATTCTGGTTTATGACCAATAGGAAATCACAAGGCACCACTCCAAAGATGGCAAGGGTGCACTCATCTGCGGATGCACAGCCCGGGTCATACTGGCGAAGACATCCCTGTGCCGAAAAAATACCACTAGTTTCTGAGTGGTGTCACACCTATCCTACAAGGTGACAGAAGGCACATTGAACAATGACAAAGACAACCTTCCACTACCCATTAGGAAACCAAACCCAGTGCAACCACAATCACTGCCAAATTACTTACCACCAACTTGGCAAACTAGACAACTAACCGCCATACACATTGACTCAATGAACTGGTATCCCAACTCAAAATTATACAACACACGCAAAAACAAAGCAAACCTACAAAGAAGGCTTCGTACAAATATGCATACAAACAGTGTCATGGGATATGTTGCGCCAATAGGCGCACCCGCACATATCACCAGACATCAGGAGATGCAAATATAACTCACATGCAAATAAAGAACCCGTGACACCATACACTACACTCAGTTGTCAAAGGGTACAAAAAGTGTGTTCCCTGCTGGCCTGCCCCAGCTCCCCATAAACCCTATTACCACGCCCCCATCCCACGCGCAATCCAAACCCCCCAAATGAACCCACAAGCCGTTTAAGGGAATGTTCAGTGCAGTGGACTGAAGTGCGAGTTTAAACTTTTATTTTAAATGTAAGCCATTCCGAAAAGTTTCATTTTAACATGAAAGTATAGGAACAGTGTTGAGGAGAATTCTCATAAATGGTTGATTTCCCTTACCTACTGAGTCCCTCAGCAGCTTTGCGGGATTTCTAGGATTTTTCTTTTTCTTCACCTAGTAACAGTGTGAGCCTTTTTTCCCACGCTTACATGTGTTTTCCTATGTGTATTTCTACTTTTTGTGTGATTTTGGGCACTGGAGCCTCACCTACTCCATGGCACCATATTCTTCCATGTGTGTTACACAGCACCTTCAGTGCAGTGACACAGGGTTGTCTTTTAGACTTCCCACCTACTCCATTTTCTGGGGCTGACTACTGTCCCCCAGAAAAGATAAAATTGTCATTAACTTTATTTAGTCACTTTTACCACAGACCCAGTACACACCATCTTCCATGGAGTATTGGAAAGGGTTAATTCTTATCCCTTTGTGTCTGTGTCTCTTGCAGCATTATTTCGCTCCCTTTACACTAAGACTTGGCTGGTGGCAGTGGTATCTACCCTATTTTTTATACCGCGGTTATCTTAAATAACCATGGCATTGTTTTAGACTATTATATTAGCCTCAAACATAAACCCGCTTGACCATATATATTTAACTACGGTTCCGGCTGGGTTTATTCGCCATTTCTTTTTGTAAATGTCTTTCTCGTGTTTTGGTCCCTTTGTCCATCGCCTTTTCGCAAGCTTCCACACAGAAGCCCTCCTTTAGGCGCCTGAAAGTCTGGGTAGGCAGGATGTGAGGGAGGGGTTTTAGGACCCCTGCCATGGGTTCCCTTGGTAACCCAAGTTGCACTCCTGTTTGATTGGGTGGGTGACTGTCCTTGCCAGGACAGCCACCCTGCTGTGTGACTGACAGCCAGGCTGTGTGAATGGGGGAAAACTATATAAAAAGCAGGTCTCTGGGACTGGAAGAGCAGAGTCGCCACTGGAACGAAAGAACCTACGAGGAACAGATGGAAGAGGACCCCTACAACGACTGAAACGCACGGTGAAGCTCTGCTGCAGGTCTGAATCTTCAGAATCCGACGACAGGGAAGATCCTCCAGGAAACCTCTTCCCTTGAGCTGGTGGGACCAACCAGTTCACCCAAACTGCAAGCCAGGACCCCTCCTCTGGTCGAATTCGCTGTACAGAGCTAGAGCGGGCCGGATAGCCAGGAAGGTCGGACCCTGCTTGGGTTTTAAGGAGCGCACCCTTTATTCGTTGCTTTGCTCTGCTGCTGGTTCCTTCCCTGGGTAGTGCAGGACCCTCCAATCTTCCTACTTCTGATCAGTCTGGCAGTCGCTTCAGGAACCGTGAGCCTGCAGGAACTACCAGGAACGTCTGCCTCAGCTACAGCTCCCTCTCCGTTTTAAGGTACTGTGCGAATCCGGTTGTTCGTTTCGTTCAGCCGTGGTGAAAGTGTTTGAAATCTTTCTCCAATCTGAGGGCTTGTCCTTCTCTTCTCTTTGAACTAACTTTTCTACCAACCAACCTCGTCCGGGAACTGTGTCACAAACTTTACCGCAAACTACACTGAACTGTATTATCTTGAGCAAAAGACTTTTGAACCATTGACTTTGCCCCTAAGCATTTTCTATCTGAGTTTATCATTGTAGTCTCTCTTGTTTGCTTGCCCCGAGTACTTACCTGTTGGTGTGAATTCATTTCTGTTAACTTCTGTCTTTCCCTCCCTTTTAAATTGCTGGAGTGCCATTTTGCTCCCACTTCATTTTGGGAGCTTAACTTGTCTGGAATTTAAGGAAAGTGGTGTGGTGTATTAAGAGTGTGATTTGTAGACTGCTTATAATAGTGTAATGTCATACAACTGAAGAGTGAAATAAATGTTTACTCTTTTACTTGAAAACCTTGCGTCAGTGTTTGCCTGAATCATAGTAATTGCTGTCCTTTGTGTAACTATTTGATACTGCTCACTTACTCTTGAGATAAGTATGGCTGCTCCGCTACTGCTACCACTCTAACTGTGTAGTACAGGCTTGTACCAAAGGTGAAATTGTACTGTCACTTTTAGTCTTAATTGTGTGTGGTGTTCCCAAAAACGTACTGCATATAATTCTGCCGAACAAACATTCAAACTTTAAAAAAAGAAAAAAAGAAAAAATAAAGTAGAGGAGCACCGCTCTTGCCCACTTCGACCACTAACTACACGACTCATACACTTGACAAATAGCAACAACCGAACAATACCTTCCGGAAAGGTACATCCCCTTTAAAATGTCCAACAATAATCTAAACATTAAAATGGTGCCAATGGAAATCTACTACCAGCTAGTTTTAACCTCATGATTAATCAACATATACCGATAACCAAGTGGAACATTTTCCTTTAAGATAAATCTATAACTGTACCCATAAGAGTTTCTATTCCTCGGGGTAATGTTGTGACTTTGAATGAGAAGACTGACCAAGGGATGGCATGTTTGTTACTATAGAAATTTATTAGCAAAAATGCAAACCTATCTTAGCCTAAATCTAGAGGTGGTTTTCCTACCTCAACCAAACTAAAAAGTTGGGTCTGTCAGTAAGTTCGTGGTCAAAAGGAAAAGGTTCTATCTTGGTCAAAACTCCTATTCTATCCCTACCACTTAAACACAAACAACTAAGTCAACCAAAGAGTTCTTATCACAACCCAGGAGAATGATTCCCTTCTCCTGGGTACAAATCTCTCCAAGTTCAGGTTTATCAACGTTCCAAGAATGTCACGGGACTGGGAGAGTTCCTGTCCAATTAATCATGAATTTTACTGGATTCACTTTATGTTCAACTTCATCATTAACTCTTTCAACTCTCTCCAAGGACTTCGTACAATCTCCAATTGAGCACTGTCCTTCATTTTCCCCCACTGGGACGAGGGACTCCCCCGAGACCTTCTTGGCTTTTCAATACCACAGTCTTAGGGGATTGACCCGGGAGTTGCCTCACAAAATGATCTACTTCTCTCTTGTCTCCTTGTTGCACCATCTCAGGATTTCCCTGCCCCTCTCGCAGACTTATTGTTTCCGTTATCTCCTCTCTGGGAACACTTCACTGGTTTCACCAGGGGTCGCAGGTTTGTTCTTTCTCCTTCTACTCTTCTTCAGCCCGCTTGGCTTCACAGTCCGTTTGTGTTGGCTGTCTCAGTGTAGTTCTTGGACCGCTCGGTCCACCCACCACAGGTCACGGCACCACCAAACTGACTCTCAGCTTCAGGGTTTCTGTTAGGCAGAATCCTGTGCAGTTCCCTTGGGGAACACTGCAAAAAGATTAAGACTACAGGAGTAAGCAGTAAACCCAATTGGTAGCAGTCTGCACCACCCAGATTTAACTGGCAGCTGTGGCTGAGCAGTCAGACTTCTCTCAAGAAGAGTAGGGCATTATGCAGAGTATACACAATAGGGCCAAAATACAGTAGAGCAAACAAACACTGACCAGAGCTTTGTATAAAAAGTATATAGTTATTTATTTAAAACACACTTTAGGCAATCCACTAGCACTCTGAATGAAAAGTAAGTTAAAACACAGTCAGATAAGTATACACACCTCCCTTGATAACTATCAGATAAGTCAGGGTTAAAGCACAACTATTTGTTAAGACATAAGTGAGCGCTTAACCTAGATGGCACTCCAATAGTTTAGGTTAAAAAGGGAGAGAAAAGGCAGAGCATACAATTAAACAGTTCCCAACACTTTTAAGAGTTCAGGGCAAGGGGAGAAAGGCAGGTTATACTGTATAGCCAAAGTTCATAGGCTAGGCCCACTTTAAATGGAGCAAAGCGAAATGTGCCCAGGATCACACGGTTTAAAGTGCACTGAAAGTCTTTGCAGAGTGTTCAAAAGAGGTTGGGGTGATTCAAAAGATATAGTTAGAAGGCCTGGAGCCAACCCAGTTTAGAAGCCAAGGATTTAAGGGTCACCTTTAGCAATCTGTAGAAAGGGAGGTCAGGCAGGACACAGTACCGTATTCAACAAGTAAACTGCCAGAGACCTAACTTAAACAAAGGGCATATAATTAACAACCCTCCCCCACCCACACTGGGCCCATGTCAAACACATAGGCTTTAACCTGCAAGTACTCACAGCCTAAGCAAGGGGCATCACAACACACCACATATGCCCACGCACACCAAACCCTATTTTAACAGCCCTAGGAGAAAAAGGTCTATATTTAAAAGTGCAACTTTAAGAAAATGGTGACGCATTAATGTCCCTCGAATGCGCAGAGGTCACTTCCCACACCAGCCAACACCCAGCCACTATTACTGGGTCGAGGATCTGAAATCCACCCAACAAGTAAATGGGCATGTGTCATGTTTAGGAATGAGCTCATAGGGAAGCAAATGAAACTACCAAGATTGCCTGCACTGCGAGTTCCACGTGGGTGGTGCCAGTATGTGTGTGCACGTATGCCCGTCTGTGTGTGTGTCAATCATCAAAGTAGGGAAAACATGATTTTGATCCCTTTAAAGATGAGCAGCACCACAGCCAGCAAATTGGGTAAAACGCTTGGGGTCAAGAACAGGCGGAATGCCAGACCCACACATTGGTAATGGGCGCTCCCAACACAAATCTCAGATATTTCCTGTACTTGGGATGGATAGGCACATAGAAGTAGGGGTCGTGACGGTCCAGTGACAACAGCCAATTCTTAAGTTCCATGATCTAAAGGATCTGGGACAGGGTGACTGTTATAAAGTTGTCCTACTGTATGTAAATAGTTATGGCCATGCTTGCTATTCATAGAGAGCAGGGTGTTCTTTGTGTATGATGTAGTATAGTTCTATGTGGAATGTCACAGTGTAATATAGTTCTGAGCAGGGTGTCACAGCCTGCCTGTGGCCAGAGAATGTTTACTCTTAATTTTGCTTCTATTACTGTTTGCACTAGCCAGCCAGGTGTAAGGTTGAGCTGGGGGTCTGAACTTCATGACCTGTAATAAAGGTTATTTTATTTCACTGGAAACTGCGCGGGACTATTCTTCATTGGCGACGAGGATCTGACAGACCCCAGGTACTGCAGACTAATGGTCTAGCAACCTATTTGCTCTGCAGAGACAACCTTGAGCCGGTCCGCCATCCGGCGTTTGCAGCGGCCGATGTGAGCCTCTGGTACTAGAAAAATGGAAGATGCCATGAGGCCGAGCGACCTCAAAAAAGTCGAAGGCTGGTAGATGCTGGGCATTTTGAAATCTGGTCACCATCTGAAGAATATCTTGAGCCCTCACCTCTGGTGGCGAGACTTTTCCCAGGGATGTGTCCAGGACTGCTCCAATAAACTGGGGTTTCTGTCATGGTATCATATGGGACTTCTTTAAATTGAGGGTAGAAGCCCAGCTTGTGGAGGAAGTGGCAAACATAATCTAGATGAATCTGAGCTTGTTGCACGGACACTGCTCTGATCAATCTGTCATCCAGGTAAGGGTAGACATGAATCCCTTCCCTCCTTAGACTTGCTGCCACGACCGCCATTAACTTGGTGAAGACCCTCGGGGCGGAGGTTAGCCCAAATGGCAGAACCCGAAATTGATAGTGAGAACTGCCAATGACAAACCTTTGATACTTCCTGTGCTTGTAATGGATTGGCACATCAAAGTAAGCATCCTGAAGGTCCAGAGATACCAACCAATCCTGAAACTGGAGGGCCTGAAAGATTTGAGAAAGGGTTACAATCTTGAACTTGTCCTTCCTGAGCAATTTGTTCAATTCTCACAAGTCCAAGATGAGCCTGAATCCTCCATCCTTCTTTGGTATTAGGAAGTAGGGGGAGTACCAACCCTTGTTCCTCTCCGCTACAGGTACCGGTTCTATGGCACCTTTCTCTAGCAGGTCTGAGATCTCCTGCATAAGGAGCGGGTCTGGAAACTTCAAAGAGTTGTTCCCCGGTGGATGACTCTGAGGAGTATGTAGGAAAGGCAGGCAGTAACCTTGGGCAATTGGAAAGAGGGTGCAGGTGTTGACCACCCCATAAACTCCATTATTCTTGCCATAAGTGATCTGTAAGACATTTCTGCATGCTCTCCAGGTTCTGGTCTGGCAAAGTCAGCCTCTGGAGAGGTATTTATGCCACTGGCATCTTGTAAAGATTCCCGAAGATCTCTTAATCTAACTTCCTCAGATATGAGTTCCTCTGGAATAGGAACCTTTGTAGTTTGTAAGCCAAAAGGTCTCATTATCAGAGTCTTCTCCTTCCTCATAGAGGACGAAGCCATGAAGTAGTCAAAGCGGGGGTAAGAGGTAAGACCCATTTCAAGAGATGAAGGCGCAAAATTGGTTGACACTGCTTGAGAAAGGATTGTAGTTGTCGATGTAGACGTCATAGGTCTCGACAAACTTACAAACGGCGTTGATGTACTTGAGTATGGTCTCGATGTCGTCGAGAGAAGGACCAAGTTACTTACCTGTAACTGTTGTTCTACAGTATGGGTCTGGCATGGATTCAAATGCTCATGAATATTCCCTGTCGTCAGGCTGGGAATCCTCCGTAACAGAAAAAATCAGTTTCAGTTTCGTTTCTGAACTGTCTTTCTACTAATAACCAATCACTGGTCTCTGTGTCATACTGCCCCCAGCCAATGACTGCCCTCTACCTAAGCCCCTCCTCTGGCAGCCATCTTCAGATTTGGTAGCACGTAAAGTGGCAGTAGGACCAAGAGAAGAGCCGCAGAGGGGTAGGCAGGAGGGTTCGCATGTGAATCCATGCCAGGCCCATGCTGGAGAACAACAGTTACAGGTAAGTAACTTGTTCCTTCTCCAGCATGGGGTCTGGCATGGATTCACATGCTCATGAATACAAGAATACATAGCAGTACACACATGCACAACCACGGGAGGTGGCAAGGCTCAACATTAAGCTTTTCAACATTAAACGTCTCTTACCTCCTCACCAGACTCAAATTCAAGCGAACAGGTTGCGCAGCACTGCCTGGCCGACTCTGGACTCCTGCCTGGAATCCCAGTCGACGCAGTAGAATCTCGTGAAGGTGTGCGTCAACCTCCATGTAGCAGCCCTGCAGATGTCCAGCAGGGGCACACGAGAAAGGAACGCCGTAGTAGCAGCGATCGCTCTGGTCGAATGGGCTCTCGGTCGGCCGTGCAACGGTCGGTTTGCCAACCGGTGACAGTGCATGATGCAGCCGGAGAGCCATCTGGGAATGGAAGCCTTGGAGAGGGCCTTCCCTTGGTTCACAGCGCCAAAGTTCACAAACAGCTGTGATGTCTTCTGGAAACTCTTTGTGCGGTCCACGTAGAACTTCAGCGCTCTAGCTACATCCAGCGAGTGCAAAGTCCTCTCAGCCGGCGACGAAGGTGACGGGAAGAAAACAGTTAACACCAAGGGATCGTTGAGATGGAAGTCCAAAGGCACCTTGGGCATGAAGGAGGGGTGTGTCCTCAGCACTACCCTCATCTCGTGGAATGTCAGATATAGAGGTTCACAGGATAGGGCCTGGATCTCTCCCACTTGTCGTGCAGAGGTGATGGCCACAAGAAATGCAGTCTTCCACGATAGGAACTTCAGCGGCGCCGAATGCAAAGGCTCGAATGGAGGGCCCATGAGCCTGGCCAGCACCACGTTGAGATCCCACGCCGGAGCCTTCACCGGCGGGAACAAGCGGAACAGTCCTTTCATGAACTCCTTCACCACGCGGTGGGCCCACAACGATGACCGTCCGGAGTTCTGGTGTAGCGGGAGATAGCCGCCAGATACATTTTGATGGAGGCATGCGCTAGCCCCGCCTTGGCCAGCGACAGCAAGTACGGCAGCACTTGAGGGGCCATAATCCGTAGAGGGTTGATCTTCTGTGCGCGGCACCAGACAGAGAACCTCTTCCACTTATGTCCGTAGCACTTAAGAGTCGACAATGCTATGGCCTTGGCAAGTACCTCCTTGCAGTCTGCCTGGATATCGTAACCTCTGAAACTCTAGTGCTGCAGGAGCCAGGCCTGCAGGTTCAGCAAGCCTGGGTTGTGGTGCAGGATCACGCCTCCTTCCCTGGCGAGAAGATCTGCGTCCGTCGGAAGCCTGACTGGAGGGGACGCTGACATGTCCAGAAGGTCTGGGTACCATATCTGCTCGGCCACGCTGGTGCGATGAGGATCATCCTGCACCGGGACTGTCTGAGTTGACTGGTGAGTCGCAGAAGCAACGGTGGGAACGCATAGAGGAACAGGCCGTCCCAGGGGAAGGAAAATGCATTGCGAATGCTCCCCGGCTGGGGAAACCTGCTGGAAAACCTCCGGCACTTGGCGTTCGTCGCCGTCGCAAACAGATCTATCTCGGGATTGCCCCATCGTCGGAATAGGAGATCCACTTGATCCTGCTGGAGCTCCCACTCGTGGCACGAGTGCAGCTCCCTGCTGAGTGAGTCGGCGACGGTGTTCTTTACTCCTGCCAGGTGGAAGGGTACCAGGAACATCCCCTGGGCCATGGCCCAGTGCCACAGGTCCTGCGTTTCCTTGGACAGAACTGGGGATCTGGTACCCCTTGCTTCCGGATATAGAACATCGTGGTGGTGTTGTCGATGAAGACCCGTACCACTTTGCCCTTGAGGGACAGGAGGAAGGACCTGAGGGCCCAGAACACGGCCCGGAGCTTCAGGACGTTGGTGTGTAGAGACCTCTCCTCCAGGAGCCAAAGGCCTCTTGCATGGAGATCTCTGGTGTGCGCGCCCCATCCTTCCAGGGAGGCATCCGTCCTCACCGTCTCCTGATGCGCTGGGGTCTGGAAGTCCATGCCCGCCGCGAGATTCGCGTGGGTGCCCCACCACTGGATCGCCACCGGAAAGTCTCCTTGAGGGCGATCTTGTCTTCGAAGTTTCCCGTCACTTGTACCCAACGGGCGTCGAGGAACTCCTGCAGCGGCCACATCCGCAGCCTGCACAGTCGCACGAGGTAGATGCATGACGACATCATGCCGAGCAGGGACTTGATGGACCTCACCCTGGCAACCTCTGTGGTCAACAGCCGTTGTACCTTGCCCAGGATGGCCTTTATCCTCTCCTTCGACAAGTTCTATTGCCCCCTTCTTCAGCATTGCTCGTACATCCAGAAAGCAGCTGTGGAAAGTGGTTTTCCTTCCTGGCCCCGGGTGGAAAATGGGGACCCTTCTTTTGGAACTCCAGAGTGTGTCCTTGGGCTAGGGCATCCAGCACCCAATGGTCGGTGGAGATGGATTTCCACTCGCCGACAAAGTTCGCCAGCCGGCCTCCCACCGGGGTGCTCGGGTGGGGGCCCGATGTCACGGCCGGTTCAGTCTTGCTTCGTCGAGGCCTTGCCCCCTTGGGCCCCTTTGGCGATGACGACTGTGTCCACCGGTCTTGTTGCGGCCTCTGTAGGCTTCCTGCAACGAAGAGCAGGCCGCCTGGCGGTACGACGAGGAGCTGCCGCCGAATCCTTTGGAGGCACCAAGGCCCGGGCCCGGGCCGTCTCGGTGTCCACCTTGATGGCATGCAGTGACTCGTCCACTGCCTTGCCGAACAGGTTGTTCCCGTCGAAGGGCATGTCCAGTACCCTGGTCTGCATGCCCTGACGGAAATCGGTGTCCCTGAGCCAACCGCTCCGCGAAGGCAAACGCTGTTGCCCATCTGGCAAAAACCGGTGTCTGCGATGTCCGTGGCCACCGTGATGGCGTGGTCCGACGCCACTTCGCCTTCCTGCAGGATTTCAAGGGCTTCCGCCCTCTTGTCGTCTGGGAGGAAGTCCAGGAGGGGAGCGATCTTGAACCATAGCTCCCTGTCGTAGCGGGCCACAATCGTGAGGGCGTTGGCCGCCTTGATGGTCGTCGCTGCAGACAAGATGACCAGTCGTCCCATGGCGTCCAGCTTCTTCCCTTCGCGGTCCGGTGGGGAAGTGGCGGTTGACGCCGCCGCCCATGTCGATTTCTTCTTGGCCGCCGCGGAGACCACCGAATCCGGGGACGTCTGTGCCCTGTGGCACATAGGTGTGGAGTCTGGGACCTGGTACTTCTTCTCGTACCGATCCCTCTTCGCAGGGGCCGTGGACGGGTTCTTCAGAAGGGACAGTCCTTCATCCCAGATGTCGTCCAGTAACGGTACTGAGAGGACGGTCTTCCTCTTGGCCTCCCGTCGTTGGTAGAGGAACCCCTCCTTCTTCTGCTCTTCGGGGCATAGCTGGAACAGCTCTGATGCCCTGGTGATCATGGCGTGAAAGGAGCCAATTTCGTCGGGAGGGGAAGCAGGGGGTGACGGGAGATCCGTTCCTTCGTCACCGCCGTCGTCTGTCCCCGTCGTCTCCATCTCATCCCTCGGTGGAGGGGATGGAGATGAAGGCTGGAAGGGTGGTGGAGGATGGACTCTCCTCTGCGTGGGTGGAGGACTCCCCGACGGTCCAGGCGCCGCTGGATCGTCCACCGGAGGCAAGGGTAGCCTTGTCCTTATCTCGGTGCACTGGGTTTGCAGTGCCAGCAGAATGTCATCCTGCCTGTTCGTCGGTGGTTGCACCGGTTGCGCCGGGAGCGCCGGCGTAGTGTCCGGTTCCTCGTCGACCTGCCATTCTTTGTCGGCTCCCTCGCTCTCCACGTCCTCCTCGTTGGGATCCTTCCCGCGGGGCCTCTCCTCGATCTTCTTGTCGAGGGTTGCTTTGACGACAGACAGCTCGTCCTCGGAGGAGGTATCCGAGTCCGTTTCGCCAACCACCCTCTTTCTCATCCCAGGTTTCACGGGGGTCCTTTCAATAGGCTGGAAAGACGATTCCCTCTGGGACGGCAGAGAAACTCTAGGCCTGGAAGTCGTCTCCACTGGGGTCGCCTCCATAGTCTTCGAGGCCTTCGCCGGGTGAATCAGGGCCTTCACGACCGTGGGCGTGTCTGAGGCCTGCACCATGGGGGGAGGGTCACTGCCTCGCTCCCCCTTGCCTTTCTCCGTCAGGGCCTGCCGGGGCTTCTCCGGAAGCTTACCCGGGGTGTCCGACTTCCTCTTCAACGAGCCGGAGCATTGGCTCGTGGTTGACGGCGTCAGTGACATCGCGCCCTGTCTGGCAGCCGAGGAGCCCAAACCAACGGCGCTCCCGGTGCCCGCAGACTCGTGGTGCTTTGCCTTCTGTTGGGCCCCCGTCGCCGGAGCGCCCTCAAATGTTTTAGAAGACCGCTCGGACTTCTTCTTCTCACTTGCTGCTGGGCTCTTCGACTCCAGCCAGTTAGCGAGCTGAGTACGATGGTCCTTCATGGTCCGGACAGACATGTTCTTGCAGAACGCACAGTCCTCCTCCACGTGCGACTTGTCGGCGTGAAGGCAGTAGAGGCACCGGGAGTGCTCATCTTCCTTGAAGATGTTCTGTAGTCCACAACCTGGGCAGATCCTAAACAGCTTAGATCCAGTTGGCGTCGAGTCTCCTTTGTCCTGGGCCATGTCCACGCGGGGTAGGCCTCAAAGATGTTCCGGAATCCTCCAAGAAGTGAAATTCGATGAAAAATCACCCTTGAGGGGCGTAGAAATTTCCGAAAACTGGTCCCCTTGATCAGAAGATGAAACGGTGGAGCTTGAAGCTCGAATTGACCGAAAAATAAGAGTAAACTTTTTGGAAAAACGCAACACGCAGTAAAAGCTCGAGAGCTAAAGCACGAGGACTCCCAACACTTGAACATGCGGTAAAAACCTGAAGATGGCTGCCAGAGGAGGGGCTTAGGTAGAGGGCAGCCATTGGCTGGGGGTAGTATGACCGAGAGACCAGTGATTGGTTATTAGTAGAAAGACAGTTCAGAAAAGTAACTGAAACAGATTTTTTCTGTTACTGAGGATTCCCAGCCTGACCACGGGGAATATTCATGAGCATGTGAATCCATGCCAGACCCCATGCTAGAGAATCGGAATTCTACTCGTTGTCGTCGATATGGTCGACGCACCTTTCAACGTCTTTGAAGGATCCTTCGACGCCCCGAGTACCGCTGGTGCAGTCGGGGCATGAGGCTTCGAAGGCCTCTCTTTCATCGTGGTCGACGACGGTGTTGTTGACGATGACACAGTCTTGTGAGTCGAAGTCACCTTCGACGGTGGCTTCGATGACGAAGTTTTATGCGAAGGGTCTTTGTCTTTACTCAAGGCTTCATGACGCTCTCGAGGGTTTTTATTTGCTGAGGTCGATGACTCACAGCGTTTTTCTTTTTCGTGTCTTTCACCCGGGGTATCACCTCTAGGCATCTCCGAGGGGGACAGGGCCACGTTCTCGAAGACCCTTAGCATTGTTTTGCAAAATTCCTCCCACTTAGCTGGAGAGCTGTTTTTAGTGGGGCCGGTGGCCCTTTCTGGAGAGTTAGAAGATGAAGAGGAAGGTGATCTATGATGCCTCTTCTTAGTATGTCTCTATCTAGATGAGTGGTGAGAACCACTTCGAGATCTTGAGCGGGAATATTTTCTCCGATGTTGAGGAGACGAATGTCTCGACTCAGCTGAGGACAATTTTGAAGGGGTAGAGGATTTAACGGTCTTACATTTTTCAAGCTTCCCCCTACGCTCCCTCAGGGCTTTCGCCGTCATGGACATGCACTCCTCACATTCTGAACACTGGTGCTCTGAGCCCAGGCACCACAGGCAGATCCTGTGAGGATCGGTTAACTATATATTGTTTCCACAATCCTGACATTTTTTGAAGCCGGATCGTGGCGTTGATGAAGCGGACGAAGATGTCATCGTAGAATTGAAGATTTTTCAAGGAAATCAAAGTTTTTCGAAGATTTTACTGAGGAACTGAGCGTTGCGTCTCCGAGGCTTACGAAGTGCGGAAAAACAGAACTGAGCAACAGACGCTGACTATTTATACCTTTGGTGACGTCGGCGCCAATACGGAGGACTTCGAGGGACACCGACTCGAGGGACTTTGACGAACAGCGCCCTCGACTGTGGAAACAATTTTCAGAGGCCAGCAAGCTGGAAGTGGATTTATCAAAGATAAGGAATATGTGGGAGGACACAATCCATTCGAAATTGAAGTACTAAATGTAGTAGAGTCAAAACAGAAGAAAAAGGTGAAGGAAACATTGTATAAAAAGGAGAAGGAGAAGCCTGAATTCAAAAAGGAAGCATGGAAAGGCAAAAGAAGGGAAGAAAAGGAGCGTCTATGTTTCAGATGTGCAAGTAATTCACATTTTGCGGCAGCATTAGCATGTCCTGGGAGGAGGGCAATATGTGCAAAGTGCAAAAGACATGGGCATTTTGCAAACTGTTGTAGAAATTACCAATCTTTCCAAAGAAGTGTTTTGGTAGTAAATGATGAGGAGAGCATTGGGTATTCAGAGGAAGAGGAAAATCCAAATGTGGAAAAGATTATGGTTAATGTGATAAATGATGATGATGAAATGGAGTGCGAGCATCCATATGCTATTGTGAAACTTGATGGGTGTGATGTTAGGATGATGGCAGATTCGGGATCTAAAATTTCATTGATGTCCAAGAAGGTGTTTGAAGAGGCAATGAATGGGGATGTTAGAAATTTACTCGAACCAGACATTAATCCTGGGGGTTATAACGAAGACCGGATTGAATTTATAGGATACTTCATCGCAGATTTTGAATTTAAGGGAAGGTATGCCAAAGGAAAGGTTTACATCACCCGCTATGCCTCCCCCCCACTCCACTCATACCATGCCCTCTCAGTCTAAAAAATGCAAGATTAGGCTCTCGCTTCTTCAGCAACATGATGTCACAAACAGCCTCTGCTCCACAGAAGGCCAACAGAACCAAGACTCCACCAACCCAGCCCTCCCACTCCAAAAAAAGCAAAATAAGGATTGATGAGACACCCACCAATCTGCAATGCGCTCTGATTAATGCCAGATCACTACCAGCACACGCTACAGAAATCCATGACCTAATCATCAATCTCGACCTTGACATCCTAGAGGTCACTGAAACCTGGCTCTATGAAGCCGCAGGTCCTGTCCTCTCACTAGCCCTCGAACAAGGACACTATCTACAGGCAAGATAGACACACCGCCAAAGGTAGGGGAGCAGCCCTCATAGTCCAAGACTGCCTACCGGTAAGACAAACCCCCTCCAACCTCGGGGGGGAACATCGATTCCCTCTAAGTTAAGATCTACATCTAGCCCAACACCAGCATCACCATCACCATCCACCTAGCCTACCGACCTCCAGGTCCAATAGCGGACTTCCATGATAACCTCATCCATCTTCTAGGTGAAAACATTAAAACTTCTACTAAAACAGTTCTCCTAGGTGATTTCAATCTGGGGCTTAATGACCAGAAAGATGGATCATCCAAAGCCCTGGCCCAAGCGCTGCAGGAGCTGGGTTTCCTCCAAAAAATCCTCACACCTACTCACTGCAAAGGGCGCACCCTTGATTGGGTAGGTGACCACAACTGCAATATAGACGTCATCTCCATCACCCCCACCCCTTGGTCTGACCATCACCTCATACACTTCTTCATACCACTGGGGGCCAACGCACCCAAACATCCCACCCCCATCCCACCAGCACCAGCCAGATGTGCTAGGAACCTTACCAAAGAAAGGATCCTCCCCCACTTAGATTCCTTAACACTCAACCTACCAAACTCCTCAGACCGAGCAGTACTGGCAGGTATCTATAACACTACTATGACCACAGCGGTCTATACTATAGGGCTGTTACAAAATAAAAAAGCCAAAAAAAATAAAACATTCCAGTACCTGGTTCTCTGCAGAACTAAAAGAACTCTGTACCCAAAAACGTAAAGCCCTAAGCAAATGGCTAGGATCCCCACAGGAATCCACACCATCATCCTACAAGGCTCTGGTCACTCAATACAAGAATGCCATAACTAATGCCAAATCTGCATCCTACAACGAAAGAACGAATCACCAACGTCACGTCCGAGTCCAAAGAACTCTTTGCCATCTTTAAAGAACTATCCACCCCAGCCACTAAATCCCAAGAGATTGTCAAAGACGAAGTCTGGTGTTCTAGCGTACAAACAGCCTTACTAAACAAAATCGAGTTATTGCAAAAGAAAATCCATGAACATCACAAAAACCTCTCTAAACACATCATTTTAGCTGCCCCCCCCCCCAGAAAATAAAGGCACCTAGGGCAATATAAAACCCTTCTCTTTCAGGGAAGTCACTGAGTCTGAAGTCCTAGATATTGTCAAACAAATCAGGCCATCAAACTGTAAAGGTGATGCATGCCCAGCCAAACTAGTCAAAGACTGCGCTGAAACCCTTGCACCCTTTATAAAAACCTTCATCAATGCCTCCTTTAAGACCAATACAGTTTCTGACAAGTTAAAAGAAGCGTGGGTTTGCCCACGTCTAAAAAATCCTTCATTGGACCCTGAAATTGCCAACAATTACAGGCCCATCACCACCGTCCCATTCTTGCTCAAGACAAGGTGGCTTATACACAAATCCAGCAATTTCTGGAAGAAAATAAGATCTTAGGTAAAAGACAATCTGGTTTCCGCCCAGGCCATGGGACAGAATCTGCCCTACTTGATCTCAAAATACAACAGGGCGACATTATGGACAAAGGCAAACGGACACTTCACCTTCTGCTAGATTTGTCGATTGCCTTTGATCTCGTCAAACACGATATTCTGGGCAAGCAACTAATAAACGCAGCCCACTTCTCCCCACAAGCTGAAGATTGGAACAAATCCTTTCTTAAAGGCAGACTCATGAGAGTATTCTCTGACTCTGCGTGTGCTTCTCCCACCACTAGACACTGTGGCGTACCACAGGGCTCATGTACCTCACCTACCCTGTATAACATCTTCACCCTCCCTCTCTTCAACGACTTGGATTGCTGTGACATAGCCTACACAAACTATGCCGACGACACACAAGTCCTACTCCCCCTAACCGGCATCTATGAACAAGACGCAGAAGCCCTAACCAAACTCTACACAACCATCCAAACTTGGATGGCAGCCAATGGCCTCTGTCTCAATGGAGACAAAACAGAGAACCTCGTGGTAGGCACTAAAGAAACTCTCAAGAAGCTATCCCCCCAATACAGCACTATCAACATCGACATTACCACTATAACGGCTTCCTCAGCAGCAAAAACTCTAGGAGTGTATCTTGACGCTTCCCTGTCCATGACACATCAGGTCAGTGCCATAGCCTCTTCCGTTGCCCTCTCTACTAAGATCATCAACGCTGTTAAGCCATTCCTCTCAATCAAAAACCGTCTATCAATTGCTAGAGCCACAGTAGGCACCAAGCTTGACTACTGCAATGCACTCTTCCTAGGCGCTTCCGCCAAAAACCTCAATAAGCTCCAAGTGACACAAAATAATGCCCTCAGAGCAGCTCTGAGTATTCCTAAAAGGGAACATGTGTCCCAGGCAAGTAAAGATGCACACTGGCTGCCAATCAAAGAACACATTCTCTTTAAAGCCATAGCTATTACACACAAATGCCTGTCTCTCAATGCCACTACCTACCTTTCTGAAAGAATCACCACCAACACCTCCTCCAGACCCATCAGAGCACATCTCTCTAATCTAATCTATGTCCCCACCTTCAAAAGGTCAAAAGCAGGAGGCTCCTACTTTCAATACCTAGCCCCCAAAAATTGGAATGCCCTCCCCACAGCACTCGGAAACGAATAATCATACCCAATCTTCTGCAAAATGCTGAAAACAAAACTGTTCAACTAAGTGTGTCTTTATGCCACATGAATCTCTCTCTCTGGCTTGATATGCCGTTCTTCTGTAACCATAGAACACGCATATCCCTCTCTGCTTCTGTTTTTGTATGCTCTGCTGCTATAACTTTGTAAACCTGTACAAGTAATCTTTTCTGTAACAGCGCCACAATGCCCCAGGGCTGCTGTGCGATATATAAATTCAAATAAATAAATAAATAAAATCACTAAAAAAGGGAAAACTTTGTTTGGTTGGAGGGACCAGAAAAGACTAATGGTAAGATTGGATCCCAACAGGTGATGCAGATAAATACTTCTCAGTGTGTGGAAGATAAGATTGAAAAAGTGTTTAGAAAAGAGGTTGGAAAAGTGAGAGGTATTCAGCATCAGATTGTGGTGTGTGTTCCTGTGAGAGCAAAGTTGAGATTTATTCCTTTCGCTTTGAGATAGGAAGTAAAGAAAGAACTGGAGACATTTACAAAAATGGGTGTGATTGAAAGAGCTGGTGGTGTGGAATGGATTTCTCCACTAGTGATTGTAATAAAAAGCCATCTGGAGATTTGAGATTGTGTGTGGATTTAAGGGAGGTAAATAAAGCGATTATGGTTGATAGACATCCATTGCCCAATGTGAGCGAAATGTTATCGATGGTTGGGCAGGGAAAAATCTTTTCCAAACTTGATATGGCGTCTGTGTACCATCAGGTTGAACTTGAAGAGAAGTCCAGAAAGTTAATGGCTTTCATCACGCATGAAGATGTGTTTGAGTACAAGCGTATGCCATTTGGGCTGGTATCTGCATCCTCCATTTTTCAGAAAATTATGGATAGGTTGTTTGGCAAAATAAGTGGTGTATTTTGCTTTCAAGATGACATTCTAGTATCTGGAGAGAATGTGGAGAAACATGATCAAAGATTAAGTGAAGTGTTGAACATTTTGAGTAAGAGTGGCATAACTCTAAGGAAAGAAAAGTGTGTATTTTGTGGTGACAAGGTAGAGTACCTGGTACATGTAATATCTGCCCAGCGCGACAGAAATAAAATATCAATATCAGGGTATAAAGCTGAAAGACTCAATGTTCACTGCTATTAAAGAGGTTGCAGATCCCAAGAACAAAGGGGAATTACGATCTTTCCTTGGAATGTTAAAGTTTTATCAAAATGTATAAAAAATTATGCAGAAAAGGTCACTGAGATGAGAAAGTTATTGAGGAAAAGTGAAGAGTTTGTGTGGAATGATGCGTGCCAGATGGAATTTAAAAAGATTAAGGAGGAAATAAATCTGGCTGAACCTTTAAAGAAATTTGACACGCGAATAAAGTGTGTGCTCACCGTTGATGCGAGCGATGTGGGTTTAGGGGTGGTTTTGTCCCAAATTACAGCTGAGGTAGGTGAAGAAATTATAGCGCATGCCTCAAGAGCGTTGAGAGGTGTGGAATTGAGGTACTCAGTCTTGGAAAAGGCGGCCTTAGGTTGTTTATAGGCGATTGAGAAGTTCAAAAGTTTCATATGGAGCACACATGTTGTGATTCGAACCGACCACAGGCCATTAAAGTCGATTTTTGAAAACAAAGGATTAGATAAGGTATCCTGGAAAGTTGCGGGATGGGTTACCAGATTACGGTGTCATAGCTTTGAAGTGGAAGTCATATCAGGAAAGGAACATTTATTTGTGGATTGTTTGTCCAGATTAGCGATGAAGGAGAATAAAGAGACTCAAGATGAGGAAATAGAAATGGTTTTTGCCAACACTGATAATGTGGTATGTAAGGAGGAATAGGTGAGAACAGTAGATAATGATGAATTGTTGTCAAAAGTGAAAATGTATATTCAAAGTTATTGGCCCAGAAAAAGTGAGTTGGGTGTGAAGGAAAGGCCATTTTGGGAAGTTAGAGAGGAATTGAGTATTGAAGAGAGCATTGTGTTTCGGTGGGGCAAAGCTGTCGTGCCCGAGGAGATCCGCAACAGGATGATTGATATAGCCCATAAAGGGCACAAATAATTAAAGACGCTGCTCGCGACCTGGCTCCGTTCATCTCCAAATTAATCAATGCATCATTCACAACCGGTATAGTACCAAACAACCTAAAGAAATCGTGGGTTTTACCCCTTCTTAAAAAAGAATCTCTTGATCGTACCATCTCCACAAATTACAGGCCAATTACCACAGTCCCTTTCTTATTGAAGATACTGGACAGGGTAGCCAATCTACAAATCCAGGAATATCTTGAAACTAACCACCTCTTAGGAACGCAGCAATCCGGTTTTAGACCCCTACATGGAACCGAAACTGCACTTATTGACTTAAAAGCTCAGATAGATGAACTTAAGGACAATGGGAAAATGGCCCTTCTTCTATTCCTAGACTTATTGGTGGCCTTCGATTTGGTCGACCATAAAGTACTTTGCAATCATCTTGCCTCTGCAGCCCATTTCTCCCAAAATGCCATTATCTGGATACAATTGTTCCTTAGCAATAGGACAATGCGGGTCTTCTCTCCATCAGCAGCAGACCCCTTTCCCATTACATGCAGAGTCCCTCAAGGCTCCTGTGTATCACCCACTATGTACAACATCTTCACGAAGCCCTTATTCGAGGATTTGGACCATCTGTGTGTCAACTACACTAACTATGCAGATGACACTCAGATCCTCCTTCCACTAACGGGTGTTTATGATGATGATGTGTTATTAGTAGATAAAATGTATCTAATCATTCAGGTATGGATGGCCACTCATTGCCTATGCCTGAATGACGATAAAACTGAGCTGCTGAATGTGGGTTGGTCAGCCAACTTGAAGAAATTAAGCACAGATTATGCCTCCTTCAATAACAACAGAAACAAAATCACTGTAGCCAAAGAAGTAAACACTCTAGGCTTCTACCTCGACGCTACATTAAACTTGCATAAACCAGTGAATACCATAGCCTCAGCCACTACCTACAAGGGGAAATTGATCAGGGCCTGTAAACCACTGCTCTCCAAGGAAAGTTGCATTACCCTTGCTAGAGCACTAATACTGTCCATACTGGACTATTGCAACGGACTATACCTGGGAGCAAGCACATTTGTTATGAATAAATTACAAACCCTACAAAACAACGCCTTGAGATGTGCACTAAGTATCTCAAGAACAGCTCACATATCCGAAACAAGAAAACAGTACAAATGGCTGTCAATCAATGATAAGATCCAACTCAAAACCATGTCCCTCACACTATTACCACCAGGGGGCGCTCAAGCATCAGAAGCCTGATCCGACGTCTCCCCTGTGTCAGGCTGAATCACACCTGCCAAGGGCTGTTTAATCTACAATTTTCTTTTGCAAACCTACCTATCTTTTTCATAGAAGCCTTGTGCTTCACTGGCTCTACTTGTTTTCTACCAGTTCACCCACATTTCCGTGGATTGCCTCCTCATCACCTTTTCCCGCCGGCCGGCGGCAACATGGCGTCCTGTTCCAGTACTTTTCTGCTGCAGCACTGGCTCCTCACTTTTTCCTGAACTCACCTTCTTGCCGTGTTTGATCTCTGCCCTGCGCTCCTGTTGCCTGCAAGATCTCGGGCATGCGTTGTGACTGAGGGGTGCCGACTTCGTGGGTCGCCTCCGCGATAGCCACATTGCCGCAGCCTTCCCTCGATCAGGGCTCCGGGGCTCGAGTTTCCCCCGCCCGCTTCTACTGGCGCACTCCTGCAGCGTGGGGATCCGCCTCTTCTGCAGCTCTCCTAGTGCTTTGGGGGGTGCTGTGGTGACCCATCTCTGGAGTCTGGCAGTGGTATCTATGTGGGGCTCTCGAGCCTGTGTTCTCCCCTGGTTCGCCTGTGCCTGCACTTCGACTTTTTAGAGGTCCATTTTCATTGAGTCTTCCGAAGCTTTGTGGGGCGTAGCGAGGACGTACATCGGCCTGTGGGGTCTGCTCGCCTGGAGCCGAAGAACCTAGGAGCTACAGAGCCGGTGGGTGTGCGCAGCCCTGTATGACCCATTACGGGCTGCTGAATTCTGCCCATGTGAAGCTGAGCCTACGAAGCTGAGCCTACCAAGCGGCCCATCCCTGAACACCTGTCCCTGAAGGCGGCGGTGTCTGCCCGCTCATTGCGGAACTTGGTGAGTGTGACCAGCCCTGCACGTTCCACGTCAGGCAGCTACTTCTGCCCATATACAACAGCGCCCGACCAGAGCGGCCCGCTTCTGAATGCAACCAATCTGCGGTGCGTCTCCTGAGGCGCTCTGCTCACTGCTTTTACACTGGCCAGCTCCCCCAGAGCCTGTCAGGAGCGGCCTGCCCTGCAACTATTGCCTTCAGGCCCACAGCCCTCCTCCGACGTGCCGGCCTGCTCACCCTGTTCAAAACAGAGCCTGATATCAACGGACCGCCCTGCAACTTTTGCCATTAGCCCCACAACCCTCCACTGGTGCGCCGGCCTGCTCCCCCAGTGCAAAGCAGAGCCTATTATTAACGGCCGCCCTGGGACTTTTGTCTTCAGTCCTACTGCCCTCCACCAATGTGCCTGCCTGTCCCCTCAGCGTATATCAAAGCCTGATAACCACTGCCCGCCCTGGACTTTGTGCCGTCAGTCCTACAGCTCTCCTACAGAACGCTTGCCTGCTCCCACTGTTTCTATCAGCCTCTGCTCCCTTTGACTGATCTGCTCTAGGACCTCCTTCCACCTCCATCTGCCACCGTGACTGCCTCTCCACTTTTCTACCAGCACTCCGGCCAGCCTCCATCTCGCCTGCCGTCTACCGCTGCCTCTGCCTGCAACTGCCTACGTGGGCTGCCTTCACCTCTGACAGCTGCTGCCTTCCTACTAAGATCTGGCCTCTCCACTGCAGACTACCACGCCAGGTCGGCCCTTCACCTCTACCCTTTGATTTTTGGTCTGCCTCGACTGACCCACTGCCTTTGTGCTCCACTGTCCCACTGACCCACTGCCTTGGTGCTCCTTTGTGCAACTGCCTACTTGGGGTGCCTTCACCTCTGACTGCTGCTGCCTTCCTACTAAGATCTGGCCTCTCCACTGCCTACTACCACGCCAGGTCGGCTCTTCACCTCTACCTTTGGATTTTTGGACTGCCTGGACTGACCTACTCCACTGTCTTGGTGCTCCAACCACCCACATCCTTTGTGTTCCTGCCCTGTCCGTTCGAAACGCCACTCACTCCACTGATTTTTTCACTGGAAACACCACTGGATTTTTGGTCTGCCTGGACTGACCCACTGCCTTTGTGCTCCAACCACCCATAACCTGTGTGTTCCTGCCCTGTCTGTTTGAAACTCCACTCATCCCTACTTCCTATCTCAGAAGACACGTTTCACCAACCTTCAGTCTCCTCCGGGGCTCACACTCAAGTCCCTGCGGGGTGGTCACCTCCTCCGCCTCCCTCATCCTGTGAGCTCCTGCTCTGTTCTGCTTGAGCTTCCCCCCAGCCCTGCACCTCTCTCCTCAGCTTTCTGATTCTGCTCCCTCCGCCCAGCTACCCATCTCTGTGGCTCGAAACACCATCTTCGTGTCACCTTCAAGAGATCACATATTGTGTCACTGACCGGGTGTACCCTCCTAAGAAGCATCACTTCCTACTCACCTACTCCTTATCTTAATCCCTGATATGCTCATCTCCCTCCCTCTGGCTTGCCCTGCTCCCCTTCCCTCTTCTCTTTTCCCTACCCCCCCCCCATCAAAATACTCTTCTCCTCATAGCCATCTCCTCTCTCAAACTACCCATCACCTCCCAATCCCACTCAACCCCTCTCCCCAATGCATCATTCCAATGCCGCAACCTCATCTACCCTCATCTCACTAACACTACCAATTCCTTTGATGTTGACCTCTGGAATACTAGGTCAATTTGTAACAAAACCACTGCTGTCCTCGACCTTTTCCTACGCCGCAACCTCCAATTCCTCTGTATTACTGAAACCTGGACCCTCCCACAACACCTCCATTCCTGCTTCTCTCACCTCCTCGTCCTCCTCCTCCTCTTTTGACCATGTCCCTCGATCCTCTGGCCGCAGAGGTGGTCTAGGCCTTCTCTTTCGACCACACTTCACATCCTCTCCCACTCCTATTTCTCTACCTACCTTACCTTCCTTTGAATTCATGTTCAAAATCTTTAACTCTCTTTATGCTATCTCATTCCTAATCATCTACCGCCCCCATGGACCTGCTGGCTCCTTCTATGAGGACACTGACCATCTCCTTAGCCTCATTTCCCCCACCCTCACCCCACTAATTGTACTTGGTGACTTTAATCTTCATCTTTCCCCTAACCTTCCTTCCTCTCCTCTCCTCTCCTTTCCATCCTTGACTCCTACCTTCTCTCTCCCCTACCATCCCCTCCTACCCACCAGTCTGGCTCTACTATTGATCTCATCTTCTCCTCCTCCTTCACCGCTTCTCCTATTTCCTCTTTACCCAACTACCTCTCCGATCACTCCTTACTCTCTTTTTCCCTCACCTCCCCTCCCCTCCACCTCCTTCCACCCCATCATCCACCCTCTTCTCCCGGCGTGACCTATGCAGCTTTAACCCTAGTCTATTCCACGCTTCCTGCTCCTCCTCTCCCCCCCCCCCTCCCTGCATCTGATGCATCCTCTGTCTTAACTTCCTCTCTCTCCTCCACTCTCGATGTCCTTTACCCTCTCTCCTCATTTTGCCCTTCCCACCGTCCTGCTCAACCTTGGCTCTCATCTCAACTTTCCTCCATGCGCCGCCTCCTTAGGCGCCTTGAACGTCTCTGGCTTAAACACCCCACCCCCTCTAACCAATCTGCTTGCTTCTCCTATCACACCCTCTATGATTCCTGCCTCAACTCAGCCAAACGCACCTACTTCTCCGAACTCCTTCACTCTCAATCCTCCCATCCCCGCCGCATCTTCCAAACCTTATCCCGACTTCTCTCCCCTGCTACCTCTCACCCTTCCATTGCCTCTCCTCTATCTGCCACTGATCTTGCCTCCTTTTTCTCTAATAAAGTCCTAAATCTCCGTCAAACTATCCTGTCCTCCCCCTTTTACTCTCCCTCTCCTCCTCTTCCTCCCCCTCCATCCTCTTCCATGGCCTCCTTTGTTCCTGTCACTCAATCTGAAGTTTTCCTCCTCCTAGCCAAAACTCATCCTACAGCTTCTCCTGCTGACCCCATTCCTACTCCCCTCATCCCCAAAATCTACCCTCTCCTTATACCTTATCTCACCTCCTTTTCCAACATCTGCCTCTCAACTTCCCCTTTTCCTACTCCTTTTAAACATGCAACTATTATCCCCATTCTCAAAAAACCCTCTGCTAATCCTCCTCTCGCATCCAACTATCGCCGCATCTCTCTCCTTCCCTTTCTCTCCAAACTTCTTGAACGCATTGTCTATTCTCAACTATCTTCCTTTATCTCTAACCACTCCCTCCTCCCCTACCCAATCCAGCTTCCGTCCCCTACATTCCACAGAAACGGCCCTCATTTCTGTTCTCAACTCTGTCCTTTCTGCACGCTACTCTAAGCACTGCATTTGATACTGTCGACCATCCTCTTCTCCTTAACTCCCTCTCCTGATTTGGCCTAAAAGACTCTGTCCTCACTTGGCTCTCCTCTTATCTCTCTAATCGTACCTTTTCTGTCTCCTGGGGTGGCTCCACCTCTCCCACCTATCCTCTCAACCATGGAGTCCCTCAAGGTTCTGTCCTTGGTCCCTTTCTTTTCTCACTCTACACTTCTTTCCTAGCTCCCATCATCTCCTCATTTGGTATCTCACATCATTTCTATGCTGACGATACCCAGCTCTTCCTCTCCTTCTCTTCCTTCTCACCTGACATTCATGATAAACTCTCCTCTTGCCTCTCTGCTATTATATCCTAGATGTCCTCTCACTTCTTTACTCTTAACGCTGAAAAAATTTAACTCCTTTTCTTCCCTGCTAACACTCTTCCTCCTCCCTCCCCTCCCCCCTTCATTCTCTTTCCCCCCTCCCAACTCTCCTTCTCTCTCCACGCTCGTACCCTTGGCCTTCACTTTGACCCTCACATCTCCCTATCTCACCACATTTCTGTTACTGCCAAATCTTGTCGCTTTCACCTCTACAACATTCACAAAATACGACCCCTCCTTACCTTTCATGCTACTAAACTCTTGATTACCTACCTTATCTTCTCCAGACTTTTCTACTGTTCCTTCCGTTTCTTCGGTCTTCCCTCCTCTCACCTCTCCCCACTCAAATCTATCTACCACTCTGCCATCCGCTCCTCTGCCTTCTCTCATCTCTTGACTCCATCTCCTCTACTCTCATCTCTCTAGGCTGGCTTTCTTTTCACTCCCAACTTAAATTCAAATTCCTCTGTCCTGTCTTCAAATCCCTCCATCGTTTGCGCTCTTTCCAACTCCTTGCTCCGTTCCACTGGAACCGCCTCCCCCTACCCATCCGCTCTTCTCCTTCCTACCCTACCTTTCGCTCTTCTCTAAAATCTTATCTCTTTCAATCCCCCCTAACACCTCTCACCCCCTTTTCCACTTCTCTACGCCCTTGCCTCACCTCCTACTTCTCCACCTCTACGCCCTTTGCTCCCCTCCACTTCCCTCTTATACTACCTCCTGCTCTTACCTAAACGTATTCTTCCCCTTCCTCTCACCCTCCTGCTTCCCTCTAATTCCACTGACATCTCCTCTTATCCTTCCTTTTCCCTCCTTTTCCTTTGTCACTCTACACTCCCTCCTCTCCCCAGCAATAATGTATACTGTTCCTCGCCCATTGAGTTGTGATTCAATCATCATCTTATATTGTTGTACCTCCCACTCCCTCTTATTCCCTTGTCCCTCTCACCTCCCTCCTTACCAATAATGTTAATTGTTCCTTTCACCGTTTCAATTTATGTTTCAATTATTACCTGTTGTTTATTGTCTCTCCCCTATCCCTTGTCCCTCTCCACTCCCTCCTGACATCAGCAATAATGTAAATTGTTCCTTATACTGTTTTTGAGTTGTGATTCAATTACCATGTTATGCTTGTTGTATTTCTTCTAGTTCTTATGTACAGCACTTTGGATTAAAGGGCTATATAAATTCAATAAAATACAAATACACATAAATCTCTCAACCAGGCAGCTTCGCCGTACCAAACAGATAAGTTTAACCTCAGATCCTCAACTAGAGTCACCAGGTCCTCCAACACCCTCAACTTGATAGTACCAAGATACAAACTACAAAAGGCAGGGGGAAGTAGCTTCCCAGTCCTGGCGGCTCCGCTTTTGAATTCCCTCCTCTTATATAAAACTCACCCTACTGCCTCTCCCTCTGACCCCATTCCTACCTCCCTCATTCCTAAAATGTACCTCCTCCTTATTCCCTACCTTACCTCCTTCTTGAACACTTGTCTAGCTACATCTACCTTTCCTTCCTTCAAGCATGCGACTATCATCCTTATCCTGGAAACGCCATCTGCCAACCCCCACCTTGCCTCCAATTTCTGCTCCATCTCCCTCTTGCCCTTCCGATCTAAACTCCTTGAACGTATTGTCTATTCTCAACTCTCCTCCCTTGTCTCTACCCTTTCTCTTCTCCCCCCCACTCAATCTGGTTTCTGCCCTCACCACTCCACGGAAACTGCTCTCACCTGTCCTCAACGCTCTCCTTTCTGCCCGCTACTTTAAACACTCTTCCATTCTCATTCTTCTCGACCTCTCAGCGGCCTTTGACACTGTTGATCATCCTCTACTCCTTAATACTCTCTCATCCTTTGGCCTCAAAGACTCTGTCCTCAACTAGTTCACCTCCTATCTTTCCAACCGCACCTTTGCAGTTTCTTGGGGTGGTAGCACCTTCCCTATCTATCCTCTCAAACACAGCGGCCCTCAAGGATCCGTCCTTGGCCCCTTTCTCTCCTCACTCTACACTTCTTTCCTAGCTCCTATCATCTCCTCCTTTGGTGTATCTCACCATTTCTATGCAGATGATACCCAGCTCTTCCTTTCCTTCTCTTCCTTCACCTCTGACATATATCTTAAGCTCTCTTCCTGCCTTTCTGCTATTAAATCCTGGATGTCCTCCCACTTTCTTACCCTTAATACTGACAAAACGGAAGTCCTATTCTTCACTGCTAACACACTCCCTCCCCCCTCCTCCTTCCATTCTCTTTTCCCCTTCCCAACTCCCCATTTCGGCCCACGCCGTAATCCTGGCCTTCACATCGTCTCTAACCTCTCCCTCTCCCACCATATCTCTCTCACTGCCCGCTCTTGCTGCTTCCACCTCTATAACATCCGTAAAATTAGACCCTTCCTAACCTTCCATGCTACTAAACGCCTAATTTCCTCCCTCATCTTCTCTAGACTCTTCTACTGCTCCACTCTTTGGTCTTCCCTCCACACATCTCTAACCCCCCTTAAATCCATCTACCACTCTGCCATCCGTTCTCTCTGCCTTCTCTCTCCTCACGATTCCATCTCTTCTCTCTCCTCTCTAGGTTGGCTCTCCTTTCGCTCCCATCTCAAATTCAATTTCCTCTGTCTCGTCATCAAATCACTCTATGGTCTTACTCCACCATACCTTTCCTCCCTCCTCCCTTTCTACACTCCTTCTCTCCCACTCCGCTTTGTCGATCTTTTTCTACTCACTCCTCTTCCTCCACCCTGTGCCTCATCCCACTTCTTTTTCTTCCAACTTCTTGCCCCTTCCCACTGGAACCATCTCCCTCTCCCTATCCGCTCCATCACCTCCTATTCCTCCCTCCACACCCCTCTAAAATCTTACAACCTCCAATCACCATCCCAACACCTTTTTGCTGCTTCTCTCACTAAGGTCCTATACCATTCATGTTATACCATATTGCTCAAGTAAATAGTTCCATATACTGTTTTCTGGTACTTGATTCATATGTTGTTATGTAATGCTTGTTATGTAGTCTCTTTTGTCCTTATGTAAAGCACTTTGGTGTAAAGCGCTATATAAAATGTAATAAATACAAATATTCCCCACCTCCCTGAAACCACCAACTCCTTCTCAAGCTTCAAAAGTAAGTCGATCAAATGGCTAATTGAGAAGCACTATTTGTCTTACCTTCACTACCTTGGATCCATTAGTTGACCCTTGCTCTTTATACCGCATTGTACTCAATTGTCGTCTGCCCGATGTTTTTATGTGTAATTTGACATCGGTACTATGTGCAATTCTGTATGACCTCTCTATTATTTAACCCTGTACATTAACTATAACATGTGTAATTCTATATGTATTCCTGTAACGTGTGTAATTCTTTATGTATTCCTGTAACACATCCATACGTCAAATGCGCCCAGATACCTCCGTCCGGGTTAAGGTGTGTTATAGAAATAATAAAACAAACAAACAAACAAACAAACAAACATACATAGGGATCAGCAAAACAAAAGCAGTTCTGAGGGTGGATTATTGGAGGCCCGGATTTGACAAGGAGGTGGAAAAGAGATTGAAAGATTGTATGGAATGTGCCGAGCGCTGTAAATGTTTGGTAGCGAAGAAACAGCCCATAATCTTTAAGGATATCCGGGAAGAGGATGGGAGGAGGTGGCATTTGATGTTTTGGGTACCGTGGAAATGGGCTATGGGAAAGGAAGGTTCATATTGGTAATGGTTGATGCATTCTCCCACTGGTGCGAGTATAAGATAGTTAGAGACATAGATCGAGATAGTATTGTTAAGTTTTTACGCGAGGTATTTGGGGGAGAAGGATTTTCCAAGTATATTCTGACGGATAATGCTCTTCAGTTTACGGGAGGATGCTTTAAAGAATATGTGAGGAATTGTGACATAATACATAAGAAGGCTGCATTGTACCACGCCAAAGGGAATGGATTGGTGGAAAGAATGAACAGATGTGTTATGGAGGGTGTTCGATTGGCGAAAGCGTGTGGCATGGGTAGGAGTTTGGCAGCAGAAGAAAGAATGGGTGCGTTGAGAATGGCACAGCATTCTGTTAAAGGAGTTTCACCATTTAAATTGATAAGAGGGCGCAAAGGATATTCTTTGGTCTGTGTCCCTTGGATGGAAAGGGGAGTGGAATCAGATTGTGAGATTGAAAAGTTGAGAAAAGATCTCAGAAATAAAAAAGAGCAGTTTGTTATGAGGGAGAACCGGAGAAGAGGGAATAAGGAACTCAGAGTGGAATGTGGAGATTATGTGAGGATCAGGAAGGTGGTGATCAAGAAGAAGCGAGATCCATTGTATTCGGATCCCGTAGGTGTGGTAGCAGTGTTGAGGGGTGCTGTGAGAGTGAGTGGAGGACAAGTTTGGAATAAAAATAGAATCGCTGTGGTGAGAAGATTGTGTGGGTAATAAGAGAGGCAGATATGTTATGAAGTTGCCTCACTGTATGTAAATAGTTATGGCCATGCTTGCTATTCATAGAGAGCAGGGTGTTCATTGTGTATGATGCAGTATAGTTCTATGTGGAATGTCACAGTGTAATATAGTTCTGTACAGGGTGTCATAGCCTGCCTGTGGCCAGAGAATGTTTACTCTTCATGTTGCTTCTATTACTGTTTGCACTAGCCAGCCAGGTAGTTGAGCTGGGGGTCTGTACTTCATGACCTGTAATAAATGTTATTTTATCTCACTGGAAACTGCGTGGGGTATTCTTCAGTGACCATCTTAAATTTGTCCTTATGCAGTAGGAAATTCAGGAGCCTCCATCCTTCTGTAGATGCAGATTTATTATTTTGTATGTTTTCCTCATGTGTTCTCATAGTGTCAATTGTGCTTTTCTTTGGACAAGGTTTAAAAATAGACTCTCTAATGTTTCCTTTCCTTCTAGCTAAAAAGAGTGTACTTTTAAAATACCAATTGATTATTAGTGTGTTACATGTTTTCCTATTAAATTCACTTCCAGGTCCAAGTGCGGCATTTGATCGAGACATTCAACATCTCCCTCTTCTACCGCTCTGGCTGGCTCTCTTCTCCCTCCTTGTCCTCTGTCTTACATATATTTCCAATTCTGTTTTACCCTCTCATGCTGGTTGCGTCTCACCTTCTTGTCGCTTCCTCCTTTTCTCTTTGGTATTATTCTCTTGCACCCTTTCAGTGGCTTGCAGTTTCTTTTTCTCTTGTTCCCTCGTCTCCTCCCCAAGCCTATTTTGTGTCTCTCCCTCCTGTTCTCTAGTAGTGTTTTGTTTGCTTGTGTTACGTTTCTTCTCCTCTCTCCCCATTATGTAGCTCTCTCACCGGCTCCTCTTATTATTATTATATGATGGTATTTATTGAGCGCGGACCTAGCTTCGAGAAGCAACATATCGCTTTACAGAGGTATACACCAATACAGATACACACCAGAGCGTTTTACAGAGATGTACAACATTACAAATTCATAACAGAACACTTTTCAGAGGTAACATCAGAACAGATATACGGCAGGTTGTAGGGTACAGAGGTGCACAGAGGAGGGGTACAGCTGTACCGTGTAGTGGGAGGGGCACGGGGTGTCTAGCGAGTCAGGTGTCGCGCGGGGCGACGTGATGGCTTAGGTGTTGAGGAGGAGAGACTCCTTGAAGAGGTGGTCTTGAGTTCTTTACTGAATTATAGGAGCGTGCAGGCGAGTCTGATGCCTATGGGGAGGAGATTCCATAGTCTTGGGGCATAGGCAGAGGGCTTGTTTTCTGGTCCTTTCTTTTTTGCTGCAGCAGATTGCAAGTCATGTCCTGGCTTCTGGTGGTGTGCTGTCCGCTGGAGATGAAGAGTTTCTCTGCGAGGTAGCTGGGTGACTTGAGGGTGAATGCCTTATAGATGCCTTATAGATGATGCAGCAATACTTGAATGTGATTCGTGCGTGCAGTGGGAGCCAGTGAATGTCGATGAAGGCCGGGGTAATGTGGTTGTATTTGCGTAGACCCTTGATGAGGCATGCGCCCGTATGTAGGACACTTCTCAGGGGCACAAGGGAGGACGACGGGGGGCCTTCGAGGAGTGCATTGCCCCCATCCAGGTGGGATAGGACCAGTGCTTGAACGCTGGATCTAAAGCTGTCCAGAGAGAGGAAGGGCTTGTCATTTCGCAGGAGGGAGAGCTGATACCTAGCTGTCTGAGTTTTCCTAGCTATGTGTGTCTTGAAGGAGAGGTGTTTGTCGATGTCCATGTGTAACACAAGAGACTTGGCGCAGGCAATGAGCTTGGGTGTGACGCCCTCAGAGTTCATGGTTGATAGCCTGTATGTTCGGGTGTTGTTGGTGTAGAGTAGAAATTCGGTCTTGTAGGGGTTGACCATCAAGTATGCACTGGGCATCCAAGACTGGATCGGTGAGAGGCAGGTTTTGAGCCCAAGGATGCCCTTGATGGAGTCGATCTTGAAGCATAGTTGTGTGTTGCTGTCGTGGATGTGGATGTGGATGTTGTGTGTGGCTAGGAAGGCTCCCAGTGGCTCCTTGTATAGATTGAGATCACTGGGGAGATGATGGAACCCTGCGGGACTCCACAGGTGACGGGTAGCACTGGCGATCTAGAGGAGTCCATCTGAACAAACTGCTTGCATTTGGTGTGGTAGGAGAGGTCAAGTAGAACCAGGATGCAGGGGTGGCCGTCATCACGGATGTTGAGTGCATCGTCAACCACCTATATGGTTGCTGTCTACGTGCTGCACCTGGGTCTGAATTCCAATTGGTAGGTTGGAGGAGATTATTGATGTCGATGTGTTGCTGCAGTTGTGCGGCAACTGCTTGCTCGATGATCTTACCCAAGAAGGGAAGATGGATGATGGAGCGGTAGTTACCTAGGTTGTCGGGATCCAGAGTGGGTTTCTTTAGCAGAGGGAGGATTTGTCCTGTTTTTAGGATCAATGGGAAGGTGCCTTGACTTAGGGAACGGTTGATGATCTCAAGGTAGGGAAGAAAAGCTTCTGCAGGGAGGGCCTTGAGGATGGATGCTGGGAGGATGTCTGTATACGGTGTGGCTTTGAGGGCTGCAAGGGTCTCTACCAGGACCTCTGTCGAGAGTGTCTTAAATGTTGTCCAGGGTGTGGAGATTTCGCGAGGAGGGACGTTAGGTGTGTCTGTGGATGCCAAGCTGGTGTCTGTGTGCTGGCAAATCTTGCTGATTTTGTCGAAGAAGGTGTTGATGGCGGTAGATTTTTCGGTGGAGTGTGGTATGGCAGGGGTGGGTAGCGGGTTGACACAGTGCTTGACCACTTTGAAGAGGGCTCTGTTCCTGTACTGTTGTTGCCTAATTTCTTCCTCTTCTACCTTCTCTCTTCCCTCTTTCTGAATCTTTTTTTGGAATGTCTCTTGCTCACTCTTTCTCCTCACTTTAGAATATTCTGCATATGTGTCCCTCGTGTTAAACCTATATTCTCAGTGTTTTCCCTTCTCTGAGTCAGTAGATACCTGGGGAGAGGGGCGTGGTCACAGTGCCTCCTACTCCTACATTTGTGTGCTGCTGACAAAGAAAATAAATACAGGGTGCATGCTCTTCCATGCTGGGTATATTTCCTGAAAGGGGTAGCTGACAGGGCAGCCCAATGCAAAACAAATTTGCGAACATAAACCCAGCCTGTAAAGCATGATCAGCTTTTCAAGCTGCAGGATCTGCATCTGCATCCCCTCCCCGAGGCATGCCACCATACCCCCTGCTGCGGGATCCAGAGTTTGAAGAAAAGAGATACACAGAGCGAGACACAGAGGCAGAGAGAACAATGCGTGACCTGTGGCAGGAGGGTGAAAGCTGCTGCATGACAAGGACCCTTAAGTGAGGGTGGAAAAATACACCTAATAGCCAACCCAGTTGTTGGGCGGGGAGATAGCCTAATCTTAAATTACCCACAAGGGGTGGGAGGGAAACAAACACCTCGAACTATAGAGTGAAGGGTACTAGTGTCCCACATTTTTATGTTATTCATCCCCATGCCCTTTTTTCCCAAAATCTTTATTTAAAAGACTGTGGGTACAGCAGCAAACATGCAACATCTCAAACATAGATAATAGGCATCATGCTTGCAATTTGTCACTCATTCACAACCTCTTTCCCCAGCTGGACCTCTCAGATCACCCTACATACAAGACATCAAATCACATTGCCAGACATAGAAAACGCACACCTTGAGTCCTGTATAACCAAAGTTCAGTTACAGCAAGGAGAACTGTCTCAACATAGGCAGCTTTACAATCATCACTGGAAATTGTTCTGCACATTCAATGAATGGAAGACACGTCGCTATGAAAAATGCATATGTATCTTCACTAATGGCAGTGATCTTTTCAGCAATCAAAATGTCGCAGATTTTAACCCGCCACATTTGGGGAACAGGGCTTTGAGGGTGCTTACAGCTGTGGGCAATTGTAATTTTAGGTGCCACCAATAGGTGCTTGTTCGGTAATATTTCTCTAAAGGCAACTTTCCCTCTATATTTGTGGACACCCCCAAACCTTTTGCTTTTGTTTCAGCATCCCAACCTGACTTTTGCCAATGGAGCACAGCCTTCAGCTGCACTCCCCTGGGATTTCGCTTGTTACGGGGAAACTGGCACATCCTTCAGGGTGTCAGTACTGAGAAAATGTGTTTCTCTTAGTCTTACGACTTTGTTGCCACTTTTGTTAACATTTTATCATTACGAAAAATACCTTACAGTACCGCGCAATGGGGTCCTTGTGTTTTCGGGCCTTAGACGTCCACTAAGGAATTTTTGGTGGCTGGACAATGTGCCTAGTAGTGGACTGGTATTATTATACCAACGGTATTCACTATGCTATTTCAAAGAGTCTGAGATGAGTTACATTAATTTGGTCTTATGTGTATCCTTACAGCGGATATCACAATTATTTTGAGCCACTGTAGATACTGAAAACAGTCGTTCTTATTAGAGCAAATTTAATAGAACATTAAGCAAAACCAACATTATTGACATAATGAGTTTGAAAAAGGCATAACTAAGAAGATAAGCAAACAAAAATTATAAGCAATTGTTGAAACACATTTCAAAATTGTATAGTAGTGGACTGGTGGCAGCAGAAGCATTTTCATGTTTTTTGTAACTTTTTACTGAGTCATACCGTGCTTAACGCGTGAGGCTCATGACTGTGGCAAGTGTCCGTCATGGCCATGCCACAAGGACTTTTGTCTACTCCTTTGGACATTTTGTCCGTTGGCCTTCTCCCTGGTCTTCGTGACCTGGGGCTTCCTTATTGGGCAGGCAGTTGCCCGCTAAAGCCGCTTCTTTCGCAGGCTACTGCAGGTCACGTGTGTAGGTACCCAGGAAGTGGGTTGGGAAAGTCTGGTCCCAATCCCCACTACTGGTGCCAGGATGTCTGATGTGCACAAGGGCACGAGAGCCGCAGTGGTCCCTGATTGGAACACTGCTGGCATGCAGGAGTGGGGCAGATCTTCTCATTGGCCAGCCGGATGCGAGCACTCACCGGACTTGTGTATATGAGAAGGGGTCCTGAATGCAGACCCGCAGATTAGCAACACGTCCGAATCGACCTGCAGACTGAGTCAAGTATCCAGAAGAGCCGAGCAGATCCAAGGACCTTCCGGAACAGTGCAGAAGAAGGTTGGCACCCTGAGCACGCTGTTTCGTCCCTGTAGAGCCCTGCTTTGCGCTCGATCTCAGATGACCTGCGAAGGTGCTTTGAACCTATGTAGTGGCGGCAATAATCACTCTCAACGCCTCCTGGTTGCCCCTGCAAAAGACCTGTTCAAAAGTGTTCCCGGGCCATCCAGTGCACTGTCGAGCTCGAACATTGGCACCCGTGCAGGAGCGTCTTTGCATCGAGTTTTGCATCAAAACTTTGGGGAAACCTTTTCACCGAATGTCATTGTCCCAGCTGCTTTGGGCTGCGAGAGAGAAGGTTGCGCCAGACCGCAAGACTTGGGTGCCCATACGTCACTGTGTGACAGTGAAGGTCGCTGAAGGTGTTTTTCCTGTGTTCCTTCTTGTGCCCTGAGAGAAGCTGCATCAGTGTTTTCTTTGTTCTTCAACCCGAAACGACAGATACAGCTCTTGGTGTAAACTGGACCTGCATCTTCACCCGCAGCGCTTGGGCACTTTGAAGCCGAAGCAAGGGCAGGAAATCGAACCTCCGACAACCCCCTCCAGACCTGCCAAGTTTGGACCCAAACCAAGCTAAGGGTGGTGAGTACTGAAAACACTTACCGGTGGCCCCTTGTTCATCCATTGCATTTTACACACGGAGGATCCCTCATGGTCTTCTCTTTGGCTTGGGTACCCTCTGCTTCCTAAAGCCCTCCAAAAGTTGGGAAAAGCCCTGTTCGTCGCAGCAGATCCTCCCCTGACTCTTGGAATCTGTTTTCACCCATCAGTATCCTGTCCCTAACTTTGCCAGCTCCTTAGAAATTGCACTTTGTGACTTTTCACACGACCGAGCGCTTTTATGCTCCATTCAAAATAGGGCTGGACTTATACAGTTAGGGTTGTCCATCTCTGAAGATGGTCTATGCTATAAAGATTGCCTGCCCTTTTCCCTTACAGGTATTGGCAGAGTTTAGACCTTTACCGCATTGACACCAGTGACTGTATATATTTTACAAAGTGTGTTGTTTGAGTGGTGTTGTTACTGTGCATTTCATTATTCACTTGTGTTTATTCATGGGCCCAATAAATTGTATATTTTTATACACTACTCTCTAAATGTAATTCTTGGTGTCTTACTGTGTGGGCTCAACAAAGATGCCTGATCACCCCCACTCCACCAAAGACTTAGCATTGACTGCTCTCCAGTTACGGTGAATTGGTCTGGCTATCATCCCAGAAGTGTCACGTTTCACTAACAAGGGTGGCCTCCTACACCTCTATTCACCGGAGAGGAGTTTAGAAATCCATTCTAACAGTGTACAATTAGAGAGGCCAGAGGACCCGACAGGGGTAGAATGCCCCCCCCCTCCTGTATCACCCAGAAGCACAATGTTGGGGTTCATTGGGATTAGCAGTCCCGTAATCTCTTTAATTTGGGATAGCACTTCTTTCTAAAAGCAGTACCCTGCGAGATCACATGGTTCAGTCTATAATGGCCATTGACTTTGACTGTGGTCGAACTTGGCAAGAACCAGTCTGCGGAAATTAGGTCCAAGTCCGAAGGCCCCAAGAGTGCCCTCTATATAATACCAATTTCACCCTGTGAAAAGCCTTGTGGGAATCCAATGCAATAATTCCCAATTCAGCCACCTCCCTGTGACTAATCTCAATCAAATTAAGAACACTTTGGATATTATCATGAGTGCTACGATCAACTATAAACCTTTTCTGATCTACGTCAACAATGTTTGGGAGCACCTCCCTATGCACGTTTTTTTACATTGTCCCTTATGGTTTGTAGACATAACGCCTAGACACTTTAAGCTTTTGTCCATCAGACCCCAATTTTATCATATCCTTAATACATCTTAGTCGTTACTCTGATCCAACTCTGGTGTATGACTTCTGAGCATCCTACATCCCCACAGAGAGGGGCACACATTGAATTGCAGCCTCTGCCAGGCGCTGGTTGTTTTCCTACAAGAGGGTAGCCTTAAGCATGTCTCCCTCAATGCCCCGACAAATACCACTGATGTGAATTCTTCAAAAATATTTCAGCTAATAGAGATTTCACCGAAAAATTTAATCTTCTTTTTACTTTTTTCTTAATGCGGGGGGAGACCCCCACAAGATCAAAAAAGGTATTTATAGCTGTAATGAATCCCATGGAATCATCACTGTTTTCCCGGCAGTTATCTCCCCACATGCGACCAGGGGACAGCAGCCGCTACCTGATCCTGACCTTGGGGGCAGCTATATGAGGGAGGATCACATGGGGGGAGACAACCTCCCCTCTCCCCCTTGCACTTCTCGTTCTCACACTTGCACCATTTGAATGACACAGGGCATAGTAAGATTGTTTGTCTTGTCCTCCCTCTGTCTTCCCGGTCTTTTCGCCGTGAAACAATTATGTACAGGCGCGTTATGAATGACTTATCATATCGTATCATAACCTCTGGGGAGAGGTCATGGCTTCATCGGAAGAGACATGGTATCCCCATTTTCCCTTGAGGATAACCCTCCCATATCTAATACCCTCATGACCTATTATCATGTGTCTCCTCATCCTCCTATGAATGGTAGTACAAATCTTTTTCTAAAACCCATAGGCCAACCTTACAACTCTGATTTGCCTTGTGAAACTTATGAAAACACCTTCTCCAGTTCCACCTACCAATCATCCAGGACTGACTTGCCCTTGAAAACCATTAAGAATGTTTATCCAAGTTTATCTTGCAAATTGTCAAGAATGGACTTCCTTTCCCCGAATTACTAAAATACTGGGATGAGTAGGAGGAACCAAACAATGCAGAGCCCTAGTTGTTGCACATACACACATGTGACCGGGAAAAAATTTAAAGAGCAGAAGCAGAGAGTCGAGGTCTGCTGCTGGCAGGAGAGAGCTGTGCCTCTACGTGCAGATCGAGAGACTGAAAGGCTGAGACCGGTGTGGTGGAGAGAGCTATCTCAGGAGCCAAGAAAGAAGCTGCCACGCAAAGAGGACACACTGCAGGAATGCCTGGAGCCGACGATAGACTCCTGGGCGTTCGCAGGTGTTAGAAAGCAGCATTTAACTCGTCGAAGCTTGGAAAGAAGCAGACGAGATCAGCGGAAGCTGCGAGAGACGGGAAAGCCAAGAGGAAGCAGTTGCAAGAAGAAACCAACCCAAAGACTGTCGTGGGCTGATCGCGGGAGAAACCAGGAATGGCAACAAGAACCCGAGAGTCCACCCTAACAGCAGGGACACCGGGGTATATCGACGCCCACACTGAATGCAAGCAATTGTGAATAAAGAAAGCAAGAGAGCTTATTGTCAAAAGGGGAAATTAACTTACAAGTGACTACCTTACAAGTATGTGAATGTATACAGTGCAGGTATATGGGAAACCTGGACAGGATACTATATGAAGCAGATATATTATCAAACCAAGTAAATGTGCAAGTCTGGGAGAAGACAGAGCACATATGAACAGAAGCACTGGCAGGTGAGTATATCAGGCAACATGAAGTCCTCGCAAGAGAGAATACCAGACAGTAACAAGAAATGTACAAAAGTTAAAGAGGTCCTGAGAAGAAACCAGACAGTTCTGTGTGTCAGTGTTGTTGCTGGTCAAGAAAGGCACAAGGAACTGTTACTTGTGAAACATCAGAAGGTAAAGAGGAATCCAGGGTAAGGGAGCCACCTCTGGAAGAAGGATCTGTATCCTTGAAGAACATTTGAGTTGGAGATATTTATTCTTCCTTTTTTAACACTTTTCCAAACAATACAAGGCTAAAGACATTTCCATTTTAACCTTGGAATTTAGTTTATAGTGTGAGGGTCAGAATAGAACTTTGGACACGGGACAGTTTTGTTTTGGATATTCTGACACAGACAGATCCTTAGTTTTTGGTGTAGGTAGGGAAACACCTCTTAGAACAGGGTCAGAGAGGCATTTTTCGAACCCCTTTTATTTTAAATAAAGGTCTTTAACCAAAATCATGACTCAATTGAGTCAGAGTTTCATTCCTGAGTCCTCACATAGCATTCTTATACTCCTGAAGGCTACGTCCATAAGGACAGCTGGCTTTCCTCACCATGGTGGATGGCCGCAAACACTCTTATTCAGCAAAAAGGACCATTTAAGCAGCGCATGGTCTAAGTTTGTTCTAGACAGCATTAAGAGTCAGGAATGAAACTCGGAAACAGGTTAGTCATGTTTTTGGTTAAAGACTTATTGAAAATAAAAGGGGTGGGAAAAGGCCTCTTTGACTCTGCTCTAAGAGGAATATCCTTACCTAAACCAAAACTAAGGATCTGTCTGTGTCAGGATGTCAAACTCAAACTATCTGTGGGTTCAAAAGTTCTATTCTGACCCTCACACTGAAACTAAACTATAAAGGTGAAAAGGGAAATGTCTTTAACCTTTGAAGCTCTTGTAAACGTGTTAATAATAGAAGAATAAATAGTTCCAACACAAAAGTTCTTTATGCATGAAGAGTCCTTGTTCCAAAAATGGTAGCTCCCTTCCCTTGGATTTCTCTTCAATAAATACAAAGGTTGTGGCTTTTCCTGCTCTGCATTACTCTTTCCCTCTTCTTCGTTCCAGTACTTCAGTGATTTTGGGACACGAAGTCCATTATTGGTGATCCTCCCTCATATAGCCGCCCCCAGCGTCAGAATCAGGTAGCGGCTGCCGTCCCCTGGCCACATGGGATGAGGTCACCGCCAGGAGGTCAGTGATGACTCCATTGGATTCAGCACACTTAGTACTTTAAAAAGGCCTCAAAAATAATCACGAATCGCCAAACCAGATCTATCTCATGAAAGTTATGGATCAATGTTAGCACTGTTTATGAATTGGAGGAATAAGAAGCATAATTGTGCAACTGGCCCCCACACTCTGGCACACTTTTCATTAGCAAAGCCCATTAAATGGGATTCTTGAATCATCGCTATTTTAGCAGCCTGCCTTTCAATACAGGTTTGAATCTTGTGAGCCTTAATTATGATTTTTAGCTTACGTGCATTCCAGCTAGGTTAAGTACATTGATGCATAGAAGGTTTGTTTTAACATGCGCTTGGAGTTGAACCAACTCTACCCATAGTGAAGACCTACAAAAAATAAATATGTCTGAAGTTGTGTAGAAACTATGCAGTGACCATTTTGAAACTGCATACCATTTACAGATTCCCCATAATTGTTAGATGAACTTGCAGTGAAAAAAAGACCATTCAACCTCCCAAGGCCCATAACTCTGTACAATCCAACAAAATACAATCAAAGGTGATTGCCTAGGGGTGCTAGTGGGGACAACACATCTACCTTGCACACTGAGGGACAACTGCTTAGGTCAAACCTAGCAAAATTTGCCCAAGAACTATAGACTACAAAATGAAACATATCACAGAGACCCCTTTAAATACTCTGCGATGGTAAAACTCTTGATATCTCATGGGATCAGCTAATATCTTATGGACTCAACTATGGATTGCAAAGAAAACGTCTGCTATATGCTTCATGTATTTAGACCCTGAGTATGACCACATGGTGACGATACAGGTATTGACTGCAGAAAAGAATGTGCTCCTTCAGGGCTGGTAAAAGAAGTGTGTCTCGTCATTATGATATATGCAGAGATTTACACGGAAGAGCATGGTGTATTACAACCCTTTTTCTCAACGTTTCTGTTTGAGCACTAAGGACTGGCATGCTCTTTGGGTAGCGATTGTGAAGTCAGAGTAGAATTAAATCATATATTCCTGGTATCATAATTCTCCCAGTTCTCGTGCATCCTTATATTTATTGCTGAGTAAAGAGACTATAAACAGGCGCAGTGGTTAATGTGGCTTTGATGCAGGCACTAGCGATCTATGGGCCCTTTCCACTAAAAATTACACTGACAAAGGGGGATTCTGTAGTAAATCTCGCATGGACGACTCCAAAAATGGTTTCCAGGTTCTGCATCCTGGTTGATTCTGGAATGCCCAGTATGCTCTCTTCCTAAACATCTCCCTTCTCGAGCTCTCAGTTCATCCACCTCCAACTCTGAGGGTCAGTCGCTTTTCCAAGCAGAGAGTTGAGGGCAGATCTCTTTCTTCGGCTGGGGCCTCCGTGCCCCTCCCAAACTTGAGCAGAACCATCTACGGTTCCGGAAGCAACTCGAGACCTTCCTCTTCGCTTCCGCTTTCTCTCTTCCACTCCTCCTGCTGATGAACCATCTGTTCCACGCACTAGTCACCTGGCCACCCTCTGAACTAGGGCACAGGTCCCCGCCTGTCCAGTTGCACCATGCACTGCCTCTTGGCTCCCCCAGCACTTATGGTCTTTATCTGTAAGCCTACAGTCGCCTCTCTCTGCACTTATAAGCCACCTGTTGGCTGCACTCCGATTGCCTGCACTGAGCCACCAGCTGGGTGCACTTTTGATTACCTGCACTTTCCCCCGTTCCCCCCTTTGCACTTCTCCCTTCCCCTTCCCTGCACTTGCGCGATCTGAATGACACAAGGCCTAGTAAGATTGTGGTTTTGTTTTCCCTCCGCTTCCCCCTTCTTGTCTTGACCCGCCTAGAAACACTTGTGTAAATGCGCGTTATAAATGCCATCCAATATATGCTAATGTTACTTCTGCAAGATCATGCTTCTAGGCCCTTATTTGTAGCCTTTCATCACCTGTTTAAGATCCTGAACAGCCCACCACATTTCAGACTAATTATCCACAAGGGCATTAATGCGATTTACAGCTTCAGCTATACACCCACTTTCTTGAACAATCCTCTGCTGCATCAAAGACCAAGTTGTTCAGTTTGCAGTTCACAGAGTCAAACCAGGCAATCATCTGTTAAAGTATCAAGGAGAAATCTGTGGTAGGGGACTCTGCAATATCATCTATTGTTTACAAATGCGTCAATGGCATGGCACTTCCCTACCTCAGTTCTCCTGTATCCTAGCACCAAAAATCATGTTCCCTTCAGTCCCAATCTCTTCTTCTTTCTGTTCCTAGACCTCCATGTGCCCAATCACATTTTCGCTCCTTCTCCCGCTTAGCTCCTAAATTCTGGAATTCTCTCCCTCTACCTTTTCATTCTCTCACACTGTACTCTTCATGTTGTACTCAGTTGAAATCCCACTTTCTTTCCTCGTCTTAAGGCATGATACCATTATTCTCATCAATTGTACTGTTAATTGACTGATTTGTCACTCTACACTGTTCAGAGCTGTGGCGATAAACGCTATATATGCACAAATACATTAAAAGAAAGAAAAACTAGTCAGTCTCTCGAAATCTAACAGAACTGGAGGAGCCAGGTCAGTCATGTGTTGTTGTACCACTTATGTCCAGTAGCACAGTGAATAGCTGGCGACTCCTTCATTTCTGGCAATGGGGGACGGAGCTTTCTTAGCAAAGGAAAGTTGGGAGTGATATCCCCTCTTGAACCATTGTCATGTCCTGTCGTACTGTGGAGAGCTAGCAAATTGAACATTTTGTCAATGGGGGAACAGAGCTTTCTTTGTAGACTTGTTGATGGGGAAAGCGCGCGTGACTTGGACGTGTAGTGAATTCAGGCTGGGACTGTAGTCGGTTTCCTTTAGCTATCCGTATGCTTGCAGCAGTGAAAAGATGCAGTTCAGTAGGGAGGTACCCCAAATCCTCCAGGTAGAGCTATCACTCAAATAAGTAATACTAGGCCCAATGAGTAAAACAACCCTCAGAAAATGTTGTGCAGTGGGACAGGGTTTAGCAGTTCCTCAGTTACTGTCGTTGGCATGTTCAAAAGTGTTCAAGCAAGAGTCATCTTTTCAACATTCACCAATTCTAACATCTGAGCCATCCATCTAAAGAATGATTCCCCTTTAACTGAAGAATTGTAGGTGATCCTAACTTGATCCATAAATCAGGTCAAGCCCATAAATGTAGGTCTGACCGCGAATGGGCACAAGGGCACTAAAGAGTGCAAACGATATCAGGTCTGCCGCTTTTCAAGTGCCTTAGTGCTCTGTCGCTTAATAGAGAGAATGAGGATATGAGGGCGCTCAGGGAGACGGCTTGAATGCTAAGATCGCATGCAGGAGGTCCTCGGTGACCAATACATCTCCCTGGGCTGCTCTCATGTACCTTGTCGCTGGTGAAACAGGGTCCTGGCAGTGAGGTATCAAGGCGAGGCGAACTGTGACAGAATATCGTCAGTTGATATGATCTTTTAATGTCTATGTCTGCGTTCCGCAGATCCTTCCACCTCCTGAAGCCAATACATGAAGCATGCGTTTCTGCACAGCAGCAGGAGCCAAGCCAAGCTCAACAAATACCTTTGAGATGCAGCCTGGCCTCTGGCGAGTCAGATCTCTGGCACCAAACAACACACACTTATCGCTGCAAGGGATTGCAGTCCTGCTGCAGAAGCCTGAATCCAACAATGAAAAGTAAAATGTGCCTATCGGGCTGGGAAATGGGGCATCAATTAAACACTGCACTGTCACTCGTTGGCAGAGCTCCAGCATTACACGACCATCTTGAGTGATGGGCTCTCTAGCACCCTAAAATTAATGGCAGGACAATGCACAACATCTGTTAAAAGAAAAGGGTGGGTCTTCCTTGTTTAAGAAAAGAAAAAGAAAACTCAGTGAGAGGCTCAAAAATAAATAGAAAAAGAATTCACTCAGAAAGAAGGAGGAGCCATTCACTGGCTCAAACTCTATGTGGTAAAACAGGAAGTGGACGTTGTTCTACTGGGGCTGCTTACAAAGGGAAGGGGGGAACCCGGCACATGACAAGACACTTGTGTAACAGGGATTTTAAAGTATTACAAATTCTACAGCTGCATTGTGCAGCATCTCTGTAGCAGTTGTTCAACCCTCCTTGCTGCAGGAGCAGGCTGCCAAGCAAGTTGGGCAGAAGGAAGATTTGTCATGAAGGTAAGAATATAAATGTTATCAGATGTGGACTGGTGGGTGAAGAGTGAGGGAGGGAGGACAGGTTATTGGGATTTATACATGGGGCATACTAAATTCTTATGCAGGTACGATTATGCTGTGCATGGGAGGGGGAAAGAAACCTTGTGTTGCCGTGTGCATTTCACAGTAAGACTGTTCACAGATAAGGAAGCTGAGGTGGGGTTCAACTATGTTATTGTAGAAGTTTTGTTTTCTGTTGTAGGGAACTGCTTTTAACAGTCTGGGATGGGTTTGGCTGAAGACAATGTGAAGATAGAACCCAAATGTCATAGGCAATTATAGAGGATTATCAATGTTATAGCTTTACAACTAAGTAGTGATGCCTTGATTAAACTGTAAAAAGGGTATTGCTTCCACAAGTTCATAATGCAGATACTGCAGGCCTCAAGTAGTTAAAGGAAATACAACACAATCATTAAACTTACATTTGGTGCAATATATTTATCGTCATCATCTATGCCCAGTGGAACAGCTATGAGTTTCTGAAAGGCTTTCTTCATTTTATCTCGATCTCCCACAGCAAAATAGCAGAGTATCAGGTTGAAGCCCGCCTTTAGATTTGGAGACTCACTCATGATGTGTTCGAAAGAATTAATGGCATCAGAGTACTGGCCTGTCTTTACAAATGTGACTCCAATGTTCTGCATTATTTTAATCCTGAAGACAGAATAGGACATTTGTTGGGTTAGCCTCAGTTTTTGTATGCATTGACAATCATTTCTTTGTAGCATAGCAGCATTTTCTTATATGTGTCCCGCTGTACTCACCTCATCTCCTTATGGGCACTTGGAATCTGATCTAGGGCCATTCTATAGAATTTGATGGCTTTGGAGAAGTGCCTCTGTTTCAAGAAAATGTTTCCCATGTTCACTTTAAGTCTCCCTAAGTGCAAAAGCAAAGAGAAATCTGAATACTTGCATGAGGATGTATGTCACATAAAGAGAGCAGCCATTCTTTACTTGTTTGAATATTTCATGTTAAAACATAATACAAATTACTACATAATTCTTTTAACTAATGAATGATTCAGTATGTTTCAATTCTATAAATAAAACATCACACTGTCCTGTTCAAATCAATCAACATCCTCCTACTAAACTGTAAATTAGAAAAGAATCTACTACTAGTAACGGGCCCTCGATTTCTCAGCTGATATAACTGAATATTAGCCGCCACCTCACGTGCTTTACAACATCAATGTACCCTATGCTCGGGAAGGACCTTGCAGATGACAGCAGAAGCTCCTCTGTAATGCATCTGGGGTTTTGCTGTATTTTGACTGTCTTTCTACCTTTCTAATGGATCTAATTCCGTCACTTGGGTTGGCGACTCTTCCTCCCCTTTCTCACTACACAATGGTGTTCCGCAAGGCTCAGTTTTGGGACCTTCACGACTATCACTTTATACTATTCCTCTATAATTTCCTCTACTGTCTAAACTGTCATTTCTATATAGATGATTCTCCCATTTTCTGATCCTTTGCCTAATTTTCTGATCCCCCCTCCTGTCACAATGTATTTTACGCTCCCACTTCATCTCAATTCATCTAAAACAAAAATGTTGTTCTTCCCTGCTGCTGTTCGAACCAATGCTTGTCTTCCGCCTTCCAATATTCTATCCCCTCTCTTTCCACTATTTTGCTCCTCCTCCCCATCTCCTTGGAATTTGGGTGCATTATTATTATTATTTATTTTCATAGTGCAAACCTAGATCAGGAGCAACAGAGTCATAAAGCAAAACATGGATAGCGAGAATTTAACAAATCCTCATTAAACATTAGTAATAATTATCACAGTATGACTAAGGTTGGGTGAGTGCACAAGATAGCCAGAATCTAGGTTACACGAAAGTGAGGTTGGAAGAGCCAGTCTTCCGTTCTTTCCTAAATGGAAGGAGACTAGTCTGGATTGCCACCACGATGGAGTTCCAGACGACCAGAGTATAGTTCCTTCTTGGAGTGGTGGAGCATGAGTAGGAATTTGGTCTTGGTAGGTTAAGCTTTAAGTAGTCACTTGTCATCCACGTCTGAATGGCTTCAAGACATGGGCGAAGGTGAATGATATCTTGTGGGCCTGTAATTTTACATACAACAGTGCATCATCTGCGTAGTGATATGACGCAATGTTGGGGCCATTTAGGAGTGAGACCATGTTCCATAAAGAGGTTAAAGATGTCCAGGGAGATAATGGAACACTGAGGCACTGCACAGGTGAAGGTGTGTTGTTTGGACCCGAGGGAGCCCATATGGATAGCCTGAGGTGTGCCAGATGGGAAGGATTTGAACTAGCAAGCACAAGTTCCCATTGCCGACAATCTGAAGGAAGTCGAACACCTGATTGGTGGCTGTTTCAGTGCTACATTTGGGGCGGAACTCAGATTGGTAATCCTGGAACACACCAAGTTGCTCGATTTTTGTACCTCTTCGATGAAATAAAACAAAGGTTAGATGAAAAACCGACACTATGTGCCTCCAATAATCCTCTTAATTGCCTAAAGTTTCTGCATTATCCTACTAGGTTTTGTGACAAGGTCAGTAGTCTGACCTTGTCAAGAGGGGAAGGGAACCCCTCTCAGCCTTCGGTGGGAGACCTACCTGTGCGGAATCCAGAGCCAGTCCTACCCCAGAGGGGGAAGATGGCAGTTTTGAGGGCCCCATTTCCTGTACCCTTCTCAAGAGACAGTCCTTACATGTGTAGTACCACCTTGTATCACATCAGACCCTGTGACAAAGCAGCTGGCCAAATCCTCTCTCTTTTTTATAAAATAGCCAGAGAAGCAACACACCACCGGCAAAACAACAGCCCATCAGCGCCCCACCCAAACCCAGCTGGAGATTGAAAGTCCCCGAAAAGGAGAGCCAGAGCTCCTATGTGGATTTTTCCAAGTTCTATGCAGTCCACGTACCACTACAACCTGAAGAGGAAGAATCAGCGAGAGAAGCCACAGCTTCTAGGTGTCTTTGGAAGACACTGTGCACCGTTCTCTAGCCACAGCACACACGACATCGAAACCGCAGAGGCCACCTTTGACCACCAGGGACTGGAAGTAGAGCGTCAGCAACTCAAATAGACTGTGCTTAGTGCTTACCTTAAGGGGAACTACGACTCTGCCTCCTAAGAGGAACTTGAAAACTTTGCAGCACATACCACCACTTCTGCAACACGGAAGCCCCGCAAGAAGGGCTGAACCCACATTTTGAAACATTCTGTAACTGTGATCCCTCCCTGGCAGGTAACAAAGGGCCAGATTGACCATAGCAGAGAACCAATCAGAGAATAGGGAGGGGGAAAAACAGAGACAGCAGGAAACAAAGTTGTGGGTGGTTTAGGTGACGTCAGAGGAGGAGCAGACCAAGAGACCACCAGGAGGAAGGACAGTGTATTGGAGGGTGGAGGCGATTTTAGGAAAAGGTGAGGTATTGGATGAAAGGAGCAAGTGATACTGTTTGGCGTGTGTGCGTTCATGGCTAGCGAATGAGAATGTTAGAGAGTGTGGTGAAAGGAGGGTGATTGAGAAGAAGGTGGGGTAGAGTTGTAGCATTGGGGAGGAGGGATGGGAAGAATCCTGTGGAACCCTCACTAAAACCCTGTTTAAGTCTCCTCCCAAGTCACCAGGGGAGGGCAGACGCTTTCCGATCCCAACCCTGGGGGTGGTGTACTGCGGGAGGATCACCTGGGTTGAGACAGGGCGCAAGGTAGTGAGGAGATTCCAGCACTTTTCCCTCTGAAGGGGATATTCTTACCACTATGCCAGAAGAGCTTATGGCCTATTGTCATTTTAATATCTCTCAACCTCCTGCTAAATCGAAGGTGGTAAACCCTAACGTTGTAACACCCAAACCTATTGTAATAAAGCAAATAATCCTTCTGATCCCTAAAAGCAACAATCCTCCTCAATATCAAGGGTACGCTACAAGGAATAGTGGAAGTGTTGCCCTCTCTACCACATCTTCCTCTAATAGAGTTAAAACCTACATGCTGCTGTTAAAAATAATAAAGGAATTAAATCTGCCATGTGGACTACTTGTCCCAGAATCCCATAGGGACTGAGACAAAAAAGAGATATGTAGAAGTGGAGGACAGGCAATCAGGCCTACCATCCTTTGCCAGGGTCGCGCAATGAATGGCCTGCACTGGAAATCAATTGCCCCACCTCAGAGGCCTAAAAGGATGCAGCAGGAGGGGGAAGATAGAAGGAGCTGGAAGGCTGGCAGTAGTAGTAGAAGGAGAAGAGCAGAAGGCTGGCAGTTCATGAAGAAGTGTGATCACTTAAGGGACACCAGGACGTGGAGAGAGCAAATTCACCTGCAAGTTCTGAGAGCGCCCTGTGTTCACAAACCCTACCTCGCCGTGGCTGCACTGAGAGAGAACGTGCTGAGATTGAAGGTCTCCCAGGTGTGCCTAGTGTCTGTAATTGTAGAGCCGTGACCGGGCTGTAGCCCGAGGCCCGTAGCAGAAAGCCAGTCGAGGAACAGAGGCATGCAGGAGACTCCCAGTTGGCATGGCCGGCCGGAGACACCTGCGCTGTAGAGAGGCGTGGGTCCCAGGTGTGCCTAAAGTCATAGTAGAAGAGGAAGAAATTGGGAAGTTAAATTCGCCTGCAACCGCAGTGTTTCTGGAGCTGGTGAGTGAAGCTTGGAGTTCAGGTTCAAACATAAACCCTTGCCGGTAACTGTTACCAGCTCTTAAGTGGCTTACATAAGAGTAGAAGCAAGTAAAAACTGTTAATCGCTGTGAAAGCTATTCTTCACAATGGAAATGTATTGCGTGCACTTCTAGTGAAAGTTATAGTGCTCCCATTGTTGAACTTTGAAATGTTGCCGGAGTGGTTGCTTGTCTCCAATAAAATGGGGAACCGGGAACGCCTTCTAAAGTAAGCTGAAAACTCTGAAGCTGACTTCCACACTTGTTACAGGAACTTACAGCATCAAAGGAAGGCTGCGTGTGACCAATTGTGGGTTCCCGACTGGAGTAGCAAGTTTCTCCGTGGGAATATAGACCCTTAGAGATACTTAAGGTTGAAGATCTACCTTAAAGAGTGGTCGCGTATGCTTAAACTTGTTTTCTTTTTGAAGACTGAACCTTGTAACACTAAGAACGAATAATCATTAAACGCAGAAGATGTTATATCAATAAGAAGAACAATCATTACCCAAACCAAAAGGCACACCCTTTCTATAGTGAAGAAAACCCTGTTTAAATCAATCCACCAAAGGGGCAAAGTTGTTAAAGGTCCAGTAACCTCTGCTACAAAAGGGACATTGTTATCTGAAGTTGGAAGTGTGGCAATTCAGCTTCAAGGTAGCTACTGGAACCAAGAAGGTGTGTACAAATCTGGGGAAGGGTGCTGGGTGCTTGTAAGAAGATTGAGCAAACAACCCGTAATGCTGAGACTGTTGAAGTTGGGAGAAAGTCAGTCTAGAAGCAGAGGCAGGTTATCCTTGTGGCAGTAAGGCAGAAAGAAGAGGCAAAGAGGCTGCCCTTTTCTTGGAGCATAGGAAAGAAGAGTGCCTTGCCCACTTGTAGAGGTCGAAGTGTCTTGTCTTTAAAATGACTAACCATTCTAATATATCAAGTTGAAGCAGAAATACCAGAACTGTGGTTGTGTATAATACGGTCAGTGAATGTCACATTGAAGTTGGTTGAATTAGTGACATAATGTGGAACCAAGGAGTCTTTTTCCACAGTAACAGTAGTAGAAGGGGGGGCGTGGCTAGATGGCCACGTAAGAGGACGCGTCCGTGAGGAGCTCTCTAGATCCGTTATTGATCCTTGGAAGAAAACAAAGTTTCCCGTGTACACTGCACGCTGACAACATAGCCAAGTGTGCATGAAAAGCTGGTGCATGTCCTGAGCGTTTTGGGAGCCTGATTTTAGGAGGATGCGCTGAGTTCTGGCAAGAAGGACGAGATGGGATGTTTACATGGGCAAGATGGCGGACTTAGACAAAGGGTCGTAAATCGACCGCGGTGCTGCACCAGGATCGCTGGCTGCTGCGGTGCCTCCGAAGCTCGTTGCAGCTGTAGGCGACCTGTGCCGCTTAGCCTGAGGCTCACCAGTGGTCCCGGCGGTAAGTGGGTCTGCTGGACCCAAAGGCAGACACAGCTGCCCACGGTGGGGGCGGATGGGACAGGAGTCCCCGCCAGGAGAAACTGCGTAGCGCGGCACCGAGCTGTGCCGGACGCCGCTGGGAGCGGGCGCAGTGGGCGGTCCAGATCGCATTGCGCGCCCGGAGCCCTGCGGCCTGACAAGGAGCCCCTGTGGGAGCTGAGCCTGGCCCGTAAGGGCTGGAAAGAAGAGCGGACCTCGGCCCGCACGAAGATCCGGCGGCCAGCGGGTGCTGCTAGAGCATCCTCCGCACAGCTGCCACGAGCCCCGAGGCTCGTGGGGCGTACGGGGGCCAGGACTGGCCTCACCCAGACCCAGCACCTCCGGAAATGCAGGGGGGCCTAAGGAGGGATCCCCATGGGATCATGAAGTCAGTGGGAGCGCCCTGTGGGTGGCGCCTGACTGGCTCCCTGTGTTGAGCCAAGCCGGATTGAATGCACACCTGGACCCGGACAGCAGGGCGAACCTGAGCCCTGGGCGGGACACAATCCTCGCAGTCATTGGACTGCCACTGGGGTGGACTTGGGCAGGGGAGGGGATGCATGGAAGCCCACACCCGGCAATGGAAGCATGAAGACTTGAAGCCGGGAGAGAAGCACCGGGAAGCATTAGAGCGCTCAGCCCAGCGAGGCGGGCGGGACACGGCTGTTTGAGGCCAGGGCCCACATGTAAACTGACACACTTGGGAAACTGGCCCACGGGCTGCCACTACACAGCCCCAGTGTGACGGAACCTCTTTGGGGCACCTGGAACTCATAGGGAGGCAGCACACGGGCCCAGAGGGCCGCATTGACACCGGGGGGCAGCTCAGGGTAGAGCCTGAGCCCTGCAAAAGGTGATTGCAACTATAGGTGCACGTGGGAGGTCACAGTCCATCCCAGAGGTGGAAGAAGCCACCAGGACACCCATGTTACGGCCAGGCTGGGTCCTGACATCTTGAGGATCTTGGCACACTCGACAGGAGGACTGCACGCCGGGGGCTCAGCCCACCTGCCCTCAACGTGCAATGGCAACCAATAAACCCCTCAGACAAAGAGTCAAGCAGCCCACATTGGATGAGTTCGCCAGAACGCCACCCGGCACTGAAGGAGCCAGGAAGAAGGATAAGACCCCCTACGAGGGCCCTGGCCCTATGGGTAATCAGGAGGTACTAGAGACGATAGCAGACCTGAAGGTGGCCCTGGAGACCAAACTGGGCCTTGCAATGGATGAACTGAAAGCTGCACTCGAGCTCAAGGTGGGAGCAGTGCAGGAGGACGTGAATCTTCTACGGCAGGATGTAAGGACACTATCTGAACGCACGGGAGCCCTTAAAAAAGAGGTAGCCCCGAACACGGCTGCCTGTGCGGCTCACAAAGCGGAACTGCACGCCCTAGTACAACGTGTGGGCAACTTGGAGAACAGGGCGGAGGAGGCGGAGGGACGCGCCCGAAGAAACAATATTTGCATTGTTGGATTGCCGGAAGGTGCTGAGGAAACTAACCCCACTAAATTCATCGAGTCTATGCTACTGCAGGAGATACCCGAGGGAGCACTGTCCTAGGGGTTCGCCGTAGAGAGGGCTCACAGAGCCCTGATGAAGAGGCCGCCGCCGGGGAATCCCCCCAGGCCGGTGATCGCCAAGATCCTATATTACCGAGACCGGGAGAAAATCCTCGAGCACTTTCGGAAAGGAGGCACGATACAGAGGGGGGCTGTGCATATAACGGCATACCCGGACTATACCTTGCAGGTACAACGAAACCGTATGAACTTTGGGTCGGTGAAGAGAAGACTGCGAGAAGCCGGCCTCAAGTACATGCTGCTCTACCCAGCTAAATTGAAGGTACTCCACAAGAGTAGGACCTTGTTTTTCCATACTCCTGAGGACGCCATGGGATGGCTGGACCCGCGGAGCTGGCCCCAGGAACCGGATATCCAGGGAAACGAAGGGGAAGATAAGTAACATGAATCTGGTACTCCCTTGGAAAAGTAGCGAGTGACACTGGGACTTGAATATAGCCTTGCATATAACTGGTGGGGGAACATGCCCAGAGCCACAGTTCTGAATGTGATCCGAGGGCATTGGGAACTTGATATTAATAAGGGAGCTACACGGAGCCCGACCTCATAACTCCACTTAGAGAAGTTTAGTTAGGTCACTGGTAGTCCGGTGACACCCTGCTGGGCTCGGGGCCTGGTTTCAGGGCAGAGCCAAACGCGGGGGAGCCTGAGATCCAGGGATGGAGCTGGGCATTTGTTGGGTTTGGGGGTGAAACTGGGGCGGCAGGGGGAGGGTTGTGGGGGTGTGCAGTGGTTTGAAGTTGGGGATCCGGGAGTTGGGATAGGGATGGGGGGGCGTTGGGTGGGGGGGGAAAGGGTGGTGAGCCAAAACGAGAATCTTGACGGGCGGGATGACAGGCGGAGTAGGAGAGCGGGATACTGCAGTTATGGAGCCAGGGTGCCTTAGAGGGGTCACCTGATACGTCAGGGGACTAAACAGCTACCTGAAACGAAACAAGGTGATGATGTATCTGAAAAGGATGAGGATTGATATTGAGTTATTACAGGAGACCCACCTCACTAAGGAGAAACTGGAGGTGGTCAGGAAGAAGTGGAGGGGGTGCATGGGGGGAGCCACGTATTCGGCTTATGCTAGAGGGGTGATTACATGGGTGGCACTGCACGTACCATTCCAGATGCACCAGGTCACGGTGGACCCAGACGCAGGTTGCTTGTCATGAAAGGGATGCTATAAAATCGGGAAGTATGTATTTTGAACATGTACGCCCCTAACCAGGACACAGCAGCTTATTTTAGGACGTTATACGGCAAAATTAGCTCCATGCTGGGCGGCGGGATCCTATGGGATGGAGATTTTAACTGTGTGCTTAACCCTAGGGTAGACAGATCGGATGACAAGTTAGACAAACCCACCCCAGCAGCAAGGGCGCTACTGGCTCTCTTGAGAGACTTTAACCTATCTGACGCCTGGAGGTTGCTGCATCCTGTAGATAGGCAATACTCGCACCATACTGCACTGCATGATCTCTACACGAGACTGGACTACGTGTTCATGTCCATGGAGCTGATGGAAGAGATTGTAGGTGCAGAATATAAGGCTAGGGTGCTCTCTGACCATTCCCCCTTGGTCCTGGAGTGGCGACACCAGCCCCTAAGGGCGCGGATCCCCACCTGGAGACTCAGGGCCGAGGCCCTGCGGGACCCGGGATTTCGAGAGGATTTAAGAGACGCGATCACCGAATATTTTGAGATCAACACTGGTAGCGTTAGCTTCATGGGAACTGTGTGGGAGGCGTTCAAGGTGGTTATGCGGGGGGGTCGCCATATCAAAATCTAAGGGACTCCAGGGGGGCTTAGAGCAGGAGTTGAGAGGAACCGAGGAGGAGCTGGAAGAGATGGCACGTAGAGGGGGAACCTCTAGAGAAGACAGAGATAAGATGAGGCAGCTACAAAAAGCTAGCGGGGATTGTTGGGATAGATTATGTAATATAAGCTACAAGAAATATGTGGAAAGGCAGCATGCGGGAGGAGATAAGCTGGGCAGACTGCTGGCCTGGCTGTACAAGAGCGAGACGCCGCGATCGGTGATCAGAGAAATAGAAGGGGATGGGGGCGGATCCACAATACCCAGGAGGGAGTGAATATAGAGTTCCTGGAATAATACAAATGCCTCTACGAAAACCCAGGTGGCCCGACGGACCGGCAATCCAGGACATGCTGGAAGACGTGGACCTGCCCACCCTGGACGATGCAGAACGTGCTGACTTAGATGCCCCCATTACAATAGAAGAACTCGAGCTGGTAGTCCAGCTCTTGCCCACCTGTAAACTCCAGAGTCGGACGGGCTCCCGAGCAAATTTTACAAAGCTTATAAACAGGAGCTGCTTTCCCCGCTGCTGGCCATGTTGAATGAGTCGTATGAGCAAGGCAGACTACCAGAGTCCCTGCGAGAGGCAGTGATCATTCCACTTTTGAAGCCGGGTAAGCCTAGCACGAACTGCGGGTCGTATAGACCCCTATCAATGCTTAACCAGGATAGTAAGATCCTCACTGCTGTGTTAGCAAATAGGCTAAAGACTGTTATTGGTAAACTGATACACACCGACCAAACGGGCTATGTTCCGGGCAGGAACATAACCGATAACCTTAGGAGGTTGCACCATGTCATCGATCAAACACAAGAACACACAGGGGAACTAGCCATTGTCTCATTGGACGCGGTCAAGGCCTTTGACTCAGTCAGATGGCCCTGGCTAGCCGCGGCCTTGGAGGGCTATGGAGTGGGACCAGGATACCTTAGATGGGTGAAGATGTTATACAGCTCCCCGATTGCTAGAGTTAAAACGGGTTCCGTCATCTCAGATAAGTGGCAGCTAAGCAGGGGGACCAGACAGGGTTGCCCATGGTCACCCATGTTATACATACTGGCGTTGGAGCCTCTGGCCATCTGCCTGCGACAGCAGTACGAGGAGATAGGCATCCGCACTGCGGGAGGCATGCATCTTGTTTCACTATATGCTGATGATATTTTGCTGTATCTGCGTTATCCTGATGAGAACATGCAGTACATTCTGGACGTGATGGAGCGATTTGCCGTCTTCTCCGGTATAGCAGTCAACCCCAGAAAATCTAGCATGTTCCCCCTGGGGAGGTATAGGCGCGTCCGACCCGAGAACTTGCCAATACTGTCAATACCCTGGTGCACCAAGTCGTTCCGATACCTCGGAATAGACATATATCATACAGCAGGAGAAGAGCATGCACATAACACAGTAAAGGGGATGGCAGGAATTAAGAATAGCATGGGATTTTGGTCCAGGCTACCCCTGGCTACGGTGGGGAGAGCCGCTCTGCTCAAAATGGTGGTGTTGCCTAGATTGCTGCATTTCTTTGTTAACATCCCGCACGTGATCCCGAGGCGCTTTTTCGCTGGGCTCCACAGCTTGTGCCGAGGCTTTATCTGGAGCAACTCCAGGAACAGAGTGGCCCTCTGGAAACTGCAAAACTCGTGCGACAGGGGGGGATAAACATGCCGAACTTTGAACTGTATTACCTGGCGGGGCAGCTGCAGTATGTAGCGAGGTGGCTGTCTGACGATGAGACGGCGGAATCTAGACTGATGTGCAGGGAACGGGCCCCCTTTTTCCTCAGAGAAGTGGTGTGGCTGTCCAAATCCAGGGTCTGGGAGATGGCGGGGCTTCTTATACTGGGCTGGGAGTTGTGGCACAGGGCGTGGCAGTTATCGGGACACCCTGTCCTGTAGTCCATGCAGGTGCCGCTGGCGGCGCTTTGCGGAGAGGACCCCCAGCTGATACAGGGGGTCCGCAGGTACTGGGAACCAGTGGGCCTGGCCACCCTGGGAGACATATGGTCGGAGGGGGAGGCAGTGGAGTTCCCAAAACTGGTAGAGGACACGGGGCTGCATAAGGGGCAGCATATAACTCACACTAGAATGCTGAAAAGGGTGCGAGCAAGGTGGTCACCGGCGGTGCTCACTGCGCAACCGGACGCCACTATGGAAATGATATATGATGTTTCGGAGGGTGGGCATGAGGTTTCTCGTATATATGAGCTGCTAGGGACCAAGGTGGGGAAGAAATTGACTCAACTGAGACAACTATGGGAAGAAGAAATGGGGGAACCCATGTCGCATGGGCTCTGGGAAAGGGCCCAAAGATATCATAAAAAAGTGTCTCGGAACACGAGGCTTCAGCAAATTCAGCTGTACGTCACGCATAGAGCGTATCTCACCCTCGGTAAGATCGCTAGGTTTGGTGGCCAGGTGGTCCAGAAATGCCATAGGTGCGTGGAGGTGGAAGCCGGGCTACTGCATATGTTCTGGGCCTGTCCAGAGGTGGGAAGGTTTTGGTCAGAATTAAAGACATGTTTGGCAGGATGTGGTATAAACATAGAGGTGGAGTCGGCCTGGGCATGCATGCTGGGGGGTTTCCCTAGGCCACGTAACTTAAGGCACATAAGCAAAATGAAGGACTTAAATGAAGCATTTATCCTGGCCAAACGAAGGATAGCAATGGGCTGGAAAGCGGCCCAGAGACCAAGGATAGAACTGTGGTGGGCTGACCTCCTGAAATGGGCAGAGGCAGAAACGTCTGTTTGGTTTGACATGGTTTGCAGGGGAGGGGAGGAGGTGGTAGGACCCCTAATTGAATGGAGACAGCTGGTGGCCACTATGAGAGGCCCACTTCAGTCTGATTCAAGTGATGTTGAGACGGATACCGAAATGGCGAACCCGCCTGAAGAATTACAGGCTGCTGATATGGACAATTTGGCTCAAGTCGGGGGGTGGGAGGGCACGCGATTGAAGAAAGTGGCTTTACAACATAATGATGTCGAACTGTGTGCAGATGTCCCAAGTTTTGTAAGGTTTGGTGTGTTGTCAAAATAATAAACATCGTTTAAAAAAAAACAGTAGTAGAAGGGTGGTTGTTAAGAGGAGAACAGCACTCCAAGAAGAAGCATCCTGACAATGATACCAAATGTACTGCAGAGGTTATGAACACTTGTAGCATTGTAGAAGAAGTGGCTAATTTATTCTTTGAACTGTGGCAAAGCAATCTTGGAGGGAAGACATCCAGGATTACCATTGCTGCTATTTCATTGGCTGAAATTGAAAAGGGATCTTTTCAACTGAAAGCTGAATAATTGTTACCAGTGGATGTTTGTTTGGTGAACTTTTGTTTCATTTGGAACTTTCAAAAACTGGTTCAATACTTTATTCTTCTGTTTGAACATTTGGGGAAATTGACTTTGAACAATCATGGGGAAGGAATTTACCCAGGGCAGGTGAAGGCCATCCAAGTTACTGGTTGTTGATTTTTCACTCATTTATGTTGTTAATAATTTACATTGTATGTTTTTGTTGTTTAGTGTGAGGGCCAGTTTGTTTTGGCTAGGAGTGATTCCCTTAGCTCTAGACTAGGTAGGGAACTCCCTGATAGAGTAGATTTAGCAAGGATTTATTTGCATAACTTTTCTTCCAATAAAATGTTTAATTCTGAGAAAAATACAAGCAGTTGTCTGCCTCGCATTACTGACCCCTCACAGGCAGTCATAGAAGGAGTGTTAGACATTGCAGGGGCAGAGGAGGAGGACGCAGGGAGTAGAAAGAGTGAAAAGGTGGAGATGGAGAGTACAGTATAGGTGGAGGGAGTGGAACAACCAGGCACAAGAGGAAGATGACCAAGTGGATCAGAGAGTTTGAAGGAACACCCACAATCCTATCATAGAGGATCACCAACTGATAGTGTAGGGCAAGTTTAGTAAGTCCATAGGAAAGTCAGAGAAGGCAATTGCGGCTAGGCTCTCACGGACAGCCATCTAGAGAATAGACAAAAGGGGTCAATATTCTCTATGAAGCTGTGGAATAGAGACACCTGGTTACGGGTGAAAAATGCTGCAACTAGACGAACAATAAGAAGGACTAGCCCCCTGCTGAATCGCATAATAAAAACCCTTGAACCATCTCTAGGAATGGAGTATTCTTTGGGCCATCTGTGACGCACAGTGTCATCATGGGACCCCATAGACCCCGATACAGAGGTCACCCATTGACACGCAGACTGCTAAGGATAGGAAAGTTAATACATACAGCCAGATTCCCCAAGAGGGTAACCCCCGGAGCAGCTGGGTATGATCTATATGGAGACAAAGAAGGTACAATTCCACCAAGAGGCAAGGTCGTGGTCCGGACTGGCTTACAGATGGAGATACCAGAGGGAAGCTATGGAAGAGTTGCTCCGAAATCTGGGCTGGCTAATAACTATTCTCTTGATTTGGGGACCAGAGTTATTGACAGGGATTACTACAGAGAAGGGAAAGTAATTCTGTTCAACTGTGGGAATACATCTTATGTTGTTTGACCTGACCAGCTCATCCCCAAATTAGTATGTGGGAAAATCCTCATTCCGGAGATCGAGGAGGTGGAAACGCTAGAGCCCACTGAACAAGCAGAGGCTGGCTTTGGTGAGATGGTGGCAGCGAAAGAAGGTACTGCTCTGTCCTGAAGGCTCCCCGGTCCAGTCACCATTGAATTTTCAAGAAGCGGATCCAGTTCTCAAGCACGCTCGGAGGAACTTCGTATTGGCAGTGTAAGGTATGCCAGAGGGCTGGGGTTCGCACCACAAAATCACTGCTTAGCAGAGTACCAAGGCCCATTGAATGCTCCCCTGGCAATGACGGAGGACTCAGCCATGGGGCAAGTTAGAACTGTCCTTTATTTTCCAAACAGACAGAGATCAAACAGGAAATTACAGGATCTCCAGCAATCACAGCTCTTGAGACCGTGTCACAAGCTTTTATACCATTGGGACATCACAATTCCCAACCCTTCCCACAAAACCTAAGAACCCATTAGGTAGCTTGGGTAATAACTCCTATAGAGATCCCCTACATGAGTTGTTCGATTGATCTTCCCATGTTAGGTGGGTTCGCCTGAGCCTTCCCAAAAAACTATCTATTACATTGTTGCAGGGTCGCAGGACGACGATTGAACCTAACATCTTCACACACCACCCCAGGATTTGGGAGTCCTGATTGGCTGGAGTGGGTCTCCTCAGGCCTGGGACCCTGTCCTGTTCACAGCGCTCAGTGTACTTTTTAGGTAATGAGAAAGACTGTGTCTCCCCATTGTTGCCACTGATATAGCCACCTAGCCTGGGAAAGTGCCTGTCGGTTACAATGTTTGGTGGACAACGCATGTATCAATTCAGTCCGTCTTGCTGGGAACGGCTCTGTTTCTCACCACGCGTATAAGGCCATTGTTCGGCTCAGCGGAGTCACGCGGGTGAGGAGCACAAAACTGAGCTTTTCGGTCTGCAATTAGTGAGGATTTTATTCTGTTATTTTGCAGGTGGCTCCCTGCCCCAGGAGCCAGGAACTTTCCACCAGCCCTTGTCCTTGGCTGCGAGCACTGGCTCTGGCCTTCGCACTGGAGAGTCTGCATCTCTGCTTCCCTTATTCTGAGGCCTGTAGCTTCATGTGAATTCACTACAGTCATTCTATGGTTTCCCTATACATTGTATTATTTCTTTGGAGGTTAGTAGTGCTCAAGCCCTTCCAGAGTCCTTATCGGTCCCTGTAGCGGCATATGGTTAGTTGCAATAAGCGGTGGCAAGCTTGCTCCGGGTGAACTTTGCTTCTTGCGTTTCTGCTTTTGGCTAGTGAAAAAGGAAAAGATTCCGACAGTATGTATATGTATCTGTCCTCTATCTACAGAATGGTGTATGCATGTTCTTTGTGTGTGCACGTGCGTGTCTGCTTAACTTTGCGCAGGGATGCCAGTTTACTTAGTGACTAACGCTGCTATGTCGTGTTGTCACTAATGATGTCTGTACGGCTGGACATTTATCATTAGTCAACCTGGTCCAGTGATGAGGCACCTGTATCAGCGAAGACATCAGCTGGATAGGGTTTGAACAGTTGTGTAAGAGAATATGTGTTCCTATACGAGGAATACACTGCCCCCCCCTGGGGGTTGACCAAACAGCGACAGACATCTCTTGTTTCTCATACTTCAGGCTGACATGCACATAGGGGATACAAGGGCCATTCCAGGGACCCTCTCTTCAGTCACCCCTCTGGTCAACTAGTCGAACTTCTCCAAACGTATTCATCTTTGCCCTTGGGAGCCAAATCTTCGTCACTCGTCCTAGATGTCCATAGAATCTTGCATGGTCATCTAAACTCCATGTCACATTCGTCACTCGTCCTAGATGTCCATAGAATCTTGCATGGTCATCTAAACTCCATGTCACATTTGTCACTCATCCTAGATGTCCACAGAATCTTGCATGGTCATCTAAACTCCATGTCACATAACAGCAGTCTCCTTCCGGGTTGCATCACACCCATTTCCCCCAATATTCTTTGCAGTCGTTGGGTTCCTCGAACACTACTCCGGTCGGGAACAGTGGACACCCTGTTATTTGCATCCTTAGGGTATCTCGGGTTGCTATTATCTTGTCTTCTAAAGAAGTTGTTTCTACTAATATTTTCATTCCTACTGTTTTCTCTGTCATTTTTCGGCATTGTGTGATGCACATCCTGGTCACACAGTTTCAATAGTACTAGAACCAAAGCTGCCAGCAACACTTTCAGTCCGTTGGCCATCCATGTAGATATCCATGAGAATATGTATGACGGCCAACCTTCATCATTTCCGACCCCTTTCGCGTCTTCCTCCATTTTGGTATGCATTTACTGTAATCTGGTAACTGCCTCAGTGAGTGTCCCATTAGCTTTATTGTTTGCTGGAACGAACGTGCAGCAAGAAGATCCGATCTTGGCGCACACGCCTCCTTCCATTGCCGTGAAAAGATCCAGAGCATACCTGTTATGGAGGGCCATCAACCTCACTGCTCGGAGCTCTTCTTTTATGGCGTTGAAGCCGTTGACAGTTGAGTTTATGGTTTGCATCAACTCCCACCTCATTATCTGAAGCCATTTTGCACTTGTGCATGTCTATACTGCAGGAACAACAGACGCATTTCTGTTTTGCTGAACAATCGATGCTCAGGTGGTATGTCGTCCAGTGAGTCTTCCATCGCTGACGATATGTAGTTCCCTCTCTTCACCTTAGTTAATTCAACAGACCATTTCTTTCTTCTGGCAGAGTCTGTGTTAGGGAATTTGTCTAGTTTGATGTCTTTCTGTGGAACTACTAATGCTGGCGTGTTGATGTGTGCCAGTGACCATATTCCTCCCCAGTTGGGTGGCAGCTTTTCGTATGCCTTGGATCCACAAGCCCAGAAGTGATCCATTAATACTGCCGTCCCAACTTTCATGCCTGGAGGTTTTAACTGTCTGCTTGCATCCTTTGTTATTTACAACCTTTACTGCTCCGTCACTCTGGAAACATAATGTTGCTCCTTTTAGTGGTAGTACTGGCATGGGCCCAGCTTCATTCTCTACCCATGTTAGTAGCTTTGCACTTGCTTCCCATTCCTTCAGGCATTTATCATTCTCTTCTTGCACTATATGAACTGAAACAGTTAGGAGCGTATGCGCCTTGCTCCCCGCTACTCCCTCTGTCCATTCTTCGGGTGTGTATACTTGGCCATATACAAGCATCTGTGGTCTTTCCCAGCATCCTGGTTCTCCTCCTATTTCTATGGGTCTTTTCTTAGGACATGATAATCCCTTCAATGTTATTGTTTTTGTCTCTCCTTTCTGTGGGCCGTCAGTGATATATTGTATCGCTTGCTCTTTTTCCCAGTAACTGTCCATCATGTCTGCTGTTTTCATATAGCTGTCTTCATAGGCAAATGTTGCCTTGGACATCCATCTTAAGGTTGCAGTTTTCCCTTGAAATCTCCCTCAGGTGGTACACATTGATTGGTACATAAGGCACCGTGCTCTTGCTGCTGGTATTTCAGTTGCCACAAATGTTCTGGAGGCACTCATGGCATAGGGGATGAGAGAGCAGACATAGCAGCTCTCTCCAGTGGTCCGTTTACCTACTATAGTCATGTGCTTGTATCACATGTTATTGGATACTTGAGCAGTATCAGTGACATAGGAATCAACCCCTCCTATGTCTACATCAACACTGCGTCTACCTCTCCTTACTGGTTTGGCAGTGCTTACCTCCCGACCTGACATGGTAGCCAAACCTGCCGGAATTGGGGTTGTGTTAGTAGGGGTCACTGCCCTTATTTTCTGGCGAATGTCTTTTGTTATAGAAAATAGAGTTAAGATACCAAACGAAAAGAAGACACAAGTCAGCATTATCACACTTTTAGTAATGGCATTCAGTACTTACTTCCCTTCGGAACCTTGTGTAGCTTTGAAGAGATTGATGAACTACCTGAAATGCGCTAAAAATGCATTATTTTGTTGTTAGTACGTACTATTTTAACCTCTGCTGTCGGATTGTTTTTCAACTGCATTAAGGAATAACTGTTCCAACACAATACATATTCTAGGGTTATGAAGCACTTCTAGTACAGGCGGATTTCCTCAAAGTCGTGGGTATGTTTGAGTCAAGTAGGCCAGGAAAACACAGAAGAATAAACTGGGAGAGTGTCTTCTTACATGGTTGGATCTCCTAACAAAGAGGACAAATTGGCCCTGGAACGCTGCAGGGTTAGGATCTTCGGGAAGCATGGGACAATGCAGGCATAATAACAGTCGCAACTTTCACAATGAATGTGGTCAGTGTGTGAAAAGAAAAATAACAAATTCACAGTGTATCCTCACTCTGGATGTGTGAGAAGCCCTTTCCCCATCCCTCTCACTCGGGAGCAAGTAATCATGGGTTGGCCTCTGATGGGTTGCGATGCCCCTAGGTGATCTTTTTGTTCTTCCTCTTGTAGAATGTTGGCTCTTTCAGTGTTGTTGCTAGGAGAGACCGCTGCTCGACAGGGCTTGACATGCCCAAGGTAGTTCCATGCTTTCTTTGCACTTATCTTCACAGCGCAATCAGTTATTTCTTGAATCTGATGTGATCGGTGAATCTGGGTTTAAACCAAGTCCTCGTAAAATCGCGCAAGAGGACTGTGTCCCCAGGATGAAGCTGTGGTGGTTTTAGTCGCTCCTCGTTTGTTTCTGTATTGTTACCTTCTTCTTTTTCTTTGGGCCTCTCCCATTGTGCCGACAGTTGGTGAGAAATAAAAGAGGCACTAGCCATCAAGACAGCAGTGTAATCATACATTTCCTGCCCCAATACATTAGAAATGTTTTCAGCATCAGTCAACGCCCTAGTGGGGGGGTTAGAGGAAGTCGCATGCGCCGCCCGGTTACCACCTCATGTGGCATTAAATGGTGATTAGACGGTGTTAGGCAGAAACCTGTGCAGTTCCCTTAGGGACCACTGCAAACGATTTAAGACTACAGGTGTTGGCAGTAAACCCACTTGGTAGCAGTCTGTACCACCCAGACTTACCTGGTAGCTGTGGCTGAGCAGTCAGACTTCCCTCAAGAAGAGTTAGGCAGTATGCAAAGTATACACAATAGGCACTCAGATACAACAATACAAGCAAACACTGACCAGAGCTTTGGTATCAAAGTATATAATTATTTATTTAAAAACACACAGTTTGAAACACTCCAGCACTCTTATTGTAAAACATTCTAAACACAGTTACTATTGTAAAATATACACCCCTTTTCCCTTATCGGATAAGTCATAGTAAAACACCACTTATTTTCATACAGAGGTGAGCGCTTAACTAGATTGCACTCCAATAAGTTTGTGAGAAAGGGAGGGAGAAAGACAGAATGTGGAAAGGTACACCACTCTAAGGTTCAGGAACACTATAAGCAAGGCAGAAGAGCAAAAAGTCACTGGTGAGCCAAAGTCCAAAGGCTGGGCCGACTCTTAGAGAGAGCAGAGCACAAATGCGCCCAAGATCACACAGTTACACTAGGCTTAGAAAGTCTTGCAGAGGGTTCAAGAAGAGTTTAGAGAGGCTTTAGGAAAGTTTAGCCAGGGTGTCCCAGGCTAACCCAGGTTCGAAAGCCGGGGGCTAAATCTACCCCGTACAGTCGGTAGCAAGGGAAGCCAGGCGGGACATGGTACCTTAAGTGGGAAGGATCCTCCAGCGGTGGCAGTTGTACCTGGTAGTGGGTGCAAGTTGCGTCATCGTCCAGGGGAAGAGAAGATCTCGACTTGGAGGAAAGATGAAGGTCGTTGCACTACCAGGGCAGAAACCAGCCGCAGAGTTTTCCGGTTAAAGGTGGTACCTTTGTTTCGCGGTCGTGGTAAAACGTGGTATCCCGGTTGCCGGGGTGCTTGGCACGGGCAAGGCGGCCACGAGGTACGTCGGGAAAGCGAAAAGACGGTGAAACTGGTTATCCCCACCAGTCAAAGGAAGAAGACTCTCCGGCGGGAGATCTCCTCTGTCATTGGGAAAAGTGGTGAGGCAGTCCAGCAGGGCTCCACCAGTGGTGGTGTCGTGGCAGGTCGGCTCAGCTTCTCCCTCGTCGGATTCTTAGGTCCTGTGGCGACTTCTGAAGTTCCAGTCCCCAAAGCCCTGCTTTTATGCAGCAAACCCCCATTCACTCAGCCTAGCTGTCACTCAAACATGCTAAGTGGTGAGCCGGCCGGCTCACCACTTGGGCCAATCAGGATGGAGTGCGACTTGAGTTGCCTAGGCAACTCAGTCCAGGGTGCCTAAATTTCCCTCCACCCCTCCTAAGTACCCAAGACAGAGTGGCACCACTTTGGGAGGGCTTCTGTGGAGAAGCCGCCAAAAAGTGGAACAAAGGGCTCGATTTGGGTTGGAGTCACAGAAGAGAACACAAACGCCATTTTAGAATCAAGTTTTGGCAAAAAATACCAACCGGAGAATTAATATTAATTAAATAAACCAGCGGTATGTTCGAGGCTACCGTAAATAATTAAATAAAGGTAGTAGCCTAAAACAATGGGAAATCCCATAGGAAAATATTCGCGCTTGAATATGAAAAGTAGTATCCACTGCCACCAGCCAAAACTCGATCAGGGGGGACGGAGACGTGCCCCCTCGACTAACAGACCCCAGGGCAATTGAATTGCCCCAGCCAGTACGTCCACAATATGATGGTTTGTACTGGTTCTGTTCAGAATTTAAGACTAGTAAAGTCAATGGTGACTTTACATGCCCTGGGAGACAGTAGTCAGTCCCAGGGTATGGAGTCTATACTGGGGGGTCACTATGACACCCCCGTGTTACTGCACAGAGGGTGCTGTGTAACACACATCACAAAAACACATGAAGCCCTATGGAGTAAAAGACCCCATAGCCCATTAAACACATCTAGATTCAAAGAAACACACTCAAATCATGCCCAAGAGTCAGGGTAAAAGAGTCTCACTCTTGGCAGGAGAAAAAAATAAACCCCAAAAATCCAGCAAAGCTGCTGGGGGACTCACTAGGTTAGGAAATTCAGCCTTAACAGAGAATTCTCCCTAACAGACGGAGGCCACCAGGGGGCGCGCAGGCAATGGTAGCCTGAGTGTGGAGCTCCCTACAGGACATGCCGTGAAGGGACTAGAGCCCCCCTTTCATGATCCCAGAAGAGTTGAGGGGAACACCTGAGGACTCTCCAGGTGGAATCCTGAGTGTGGGGGCCCCCCACAAAGCAAAGAACGAGATGCGCGTGAAGCACGGTGAGGAGGAGCCTCCATCTATGAGACCTGGGAAACGCAGCGCCGGAAGATACGCCGGACCGCGGCTGCTGCTGGCATGCAAGTAATTCGGCCATCCCATGTCAGATGCTGGAGCAGTGTTGGGTGCCCTCCACCCCCTGTGACAGCTCCAGAGGGAAAAGGAGCTGCGGTTGAGGGACGGAGCACCAGCGAGGGACATGCGCTCATGATTGGACCAACGGAGAGGCACTGTCGGAGACCCGGAGGTGGGTGAGTGCCTGCTTCCCTGTGTGGCTTCCGCATCCTTCACCTGCTGAACCCCCCAAAAACGCAGAGCACACAGGGAGGACACAGTCGTGCCCTCGGGGGCCACAGGCCCAAACTAAGGACAGTTGAAAGTGGCTAAATCCAGCCCTCCCACCCAGGGATTGCCATGAGACAGGCAGTGAGGGAGGCCCAAAAGGACACAAGATCCACAGAGGAGCAAGTGACGCAGTGACATGCCAAGGCTACGCAGCACTGAGTCCCTGTCTGAAATTGATAAACACAGTGTCATACTGCACGTTCCCCTAATGAGATGACACGTGATAAAGAGAATGTTCTTCACATAGACAATGTAGGAATACAAGTGTTGCAGTGAGGATTAGTTTCTGGTCCTACTAGGGTCACAGCTAAGCAAGTCTTGGAAGCACAGAGGCTGATTCCCTCTCAGAGGTATAGGGGGGAGAGACCAAGAGGGGAGAAGTTAACTGCCAGCGTACGACTACTGGAGCCGGAGGGAGGTGAGGGCCCCTTTCTTAGGGGCCTGTGCCAGCCTCCCCAAGGAGACCGCAAGGGCGGGGAGACTGAGGGAGGTGCCGCAGTAACTGCAGCCAATAGTACTAGAGGGATCTCTCTCTCCGCCTCAAGAGGAGACGATACGCACGAGGGATACCTACAATAACCACCCGCCGGAGCCCGGTGAAAGTGTAATGGGGGTCACAAGTGCTCACTGAAGCTGGGGAAACTGTGGAGGTACCAGAGGGAGGGGGGGGGCCGAAGCAGCTGCAAAAAGGAGGAAATAAAACTGGGTGAGCCAGGACAAGTAGTGGGGGATCCCGAGAGCCCAGCTCCACTTGGGGAGAACCTGCAAAGATGTGGGCACCCAGGTCCTGTCCTGGGGAGTGTGCCCGCCGAGTGGAGGACCCTCCTCACTGCCCCCATCAAGTGAGGACACCATCTCTACGGCACAAGGAAAAAAGTAAGGACATCAAGAAGGGAAAGGACCGGATTGAAATCCACCCCCCCTCCCACCAGCCCTGCGGGGCCCCTGCAGCAACAATTGACTCCGGCTAGGGTGAGATCCCTCAGGAATCCTAGCGGGGACGTGTGCCTGCCTTGGTGGGGAGCCAGACCATATGGTGCCCCACACCTAGAAGAAGAGCACAGAGATAGAAGAACCTTCCCGCCTGGAAGGGGGAAGAAAGGAGGTGAGCCCGTAACCCAAACCCCCCCACCATCAGTACCTGAGCGACCCGGACGGGGAGAGCAAAGACAAGGATGAAAGCCGGTACCTGAGCGTGGGCCCCAAGTAGTGGATGAATAAGCCCTTACCAACAAGCGAGACAAACAGAGGGGGCACTGGTACTGGGACACAACCCAAACAAATAAAGCAGGGTCCCACCCTGCATATGGATTGGAGAGCAACATTCAGACACTTTGAATACCAGAATCCAGAGCTGGGCAGTGAAATATCCAACCCCATCATTTTGGAGGCAGGGAGTGACGCCATGTCCACAAAGAGAGATATCGCCTCCCTTCTGGAAGAGATTAGAGGAACGAGGGCGGACATTGGCGGCAAAGTAGAACAAATAAATGTTAGAATTGATGGCATGGGTGAGTGACTACAGGCGGTCGAACATAACCAGACATCCCTCAGAACGTTGGAAATGCACATGAACATGAGGCTGGCGGAGTTGGAGAGAAGAGAAGGCGAGGTCGCTCTAAAGATGGACGACTTCGAAAACCGGGAGAGGAGAAATAATCTGCGTTTCTTTGGAATGCCGGAGAAGGAAGTTGAAACGGAAGGAGACCTCCGGAGAACCATCCACGAGGCGGTGAAGACGCTGTTCAGTGACGCGAACATGGACGAACCGAAGTAAGAGAGAGTCCATAAAGAGGGAGCAACCGGGAGGGGGCAATGCTCGGTGCTCGCGCACTTCCATAACTATCCAGCCAGATAACAAATTCTTGAGAAAGCAAGGGGGCTGGCCCCTGTGTCCCTGGGAAATGCGAAGGTGACAATCTATCAGGATCTATCAACTCTTACACTGGCCAAGAGGCGACTGTGTGCCCCCTTCACGAAGTGGCTCAGCAAAAAGGGTGTGAGGTACCGATGGGGGTTCCCCTTCTCTATATCCTTTGAGGTTGAGGGATACAGCTACAAATTGTTGACAGAGGAAGATATAAGGAGGGTCCCGGAGGAGACTAGCAGAAATGCAGAGGGATATGAATTTAATCCGTGCAGCAACCGGGAGTTTAAGGCCAATGAGAAGCCTTGCTGCCCTATTTGACTTCTTGGCAATGTTCTGAGTGTGAGGGAGAAAGGAGAGAGGGAGTCGAAGATGACTCCCAAGGTTTCTGGCTTCACAAGAGGGCACAGGAGTAGAGGCCAAAGACGAAGGCCAGAGTGAAGGGAAGAAGGAGGGAGCAGGGGTCCCGATGGGAAGGATCTCAGTTTTACAGGCGTTGAGGCAGAGATTGTTGGCGGTGCACCAGGACTGGATGGCAGATAGGCAGTGAGGGATGATGGAGGGTGCAAGAGGGTCGGCTGGGAGCTTGAAAAAGAGATGTGTGTTGTCTGCGTAACACTGGACGTTGGAAGAGAAGGAGGAGATGAGGCGTGCAAGCAGAGCAAGGTAGATATTAAAGAGCCAGGGGAGAGGATAGAATCCTGGGGGACACCACAGGTGGAGAGGGAAGTAGAAGAGGAGAAGGTGCCTAGGATGACTTGGGAAAAACGGTCAGTAAGGAAGGATGTCAGCCAGTCCAGTGCCGTTCCGAGATACCAAGGGTATCGTGGAGCCTTGGTATCAGGATGGAATGGTTGACTGTGTCAAAGGCAGAGGAGAGATCGATAAGGACAGCTGGGGAGTTGGAGTCCAGAGATGCGAGCAGTTCTTCACGGGTGTTCAAAAGAGCAGTTTCCGTGCTTCTGGATGCTCAGAATCCAGATTGATGGTCGTGGAGACCACCAACAAGTTCAGTGTGTGCATTTTGAGTTGGGGCAAAGCCAAGTTCTCCAGCAGTTTCCCCAGGAAGGGGGTGATGGAAATAGGGTGGTAGCTGGCAGGGCAGGTAGGGTCTGATGAATGTTTTTCAGGAGTGGGAGCACAAGGGAGTGCTTAAGGGAGGAGGGGAAATATCCTGTGAGAAATTATGATTGCAGAAATCAGCAAGAGCTGGGGCAAGAGAGCCAATGTTATCCTTGATGAGCAGGGGGAAACCTGCCTAGAGGAGGCCTTCATGGAGCGGACAAATCTGGTAACTTCTTCAAGTGTGACAGGGGTGAAGGAGGAGACTGAGGACGGAGGAGGCAGGGTAGATGGAGGTGAGGGAGTGTGGGGCAGGTTGTGAGGGTATGAAGCAAGGGTGGTAAGGATGTCCTGGGTTTTGGGGGAAAAGTGTGAGGCCAGTGCATGGCAGAGGGCCTATGAAGGAAAAGGGGAGTGGGAGACTGATGAGGGGCTGGCTAATGCCCTGCAGATCTTGAAAAGTTCAGCCGTGTTATTGGATGCACCGGAAAACCGTGCCCGAATGTGGGTTCTTTTCTTGGTATGGATGGAGTGTCTGTATTGCCTTTAGAGTAGGCGGCAGGCCAGTTTGTCAGAGGATGAGCATGAGGTTTGCCACTTCGGGTCTGCTGCTCTGCATGTACGTTTATGGGCTGCAAGTTCAGTGTCGTACCAGGTGTTACGCTTAGAGGCAGTTTTTAAGCGGATCTTCGTGGCTGGGTCAAAAATGTCAAGAGTATTGGTGAAGGAAAGGTGGAGGTTGCTGAGGGTAGAGTCAGAGGTGGGAGGGTGTGGGGGGATGAAGGTGGAAGCGAAGGCAGCCGCAGACACTCGTTTCATCGGGCAGAAGTTAGTGAACGAGGTTGGTGGGACTTTCGGGGGGGTGGTCAGGGGACCAAGGGTACTCAAGTGGAAGGGGAGGAGAGCATGGTCAGACCAGGAGAGAGGGGTGACTAGTGGGGAGGGAGCGAGAGGTTAGAGTGTATGAGGGCATCCAGAGTGTGTCCAGCTGAGTGAGTTGGCTCACAAAAGGAGAATGAAGAGGGAAAATGAGGTGCAAAGGTCAGTTAAGAGAATGGATGCAGAGCCTGGGGAGTCCAGTTGGATGGTGAAGTCATGCTGTTGGAGGAGGTTGGATGTGGATGAAAGTAAGGAAGAACAGAAGTCAGCCCATTCAGAGAGGAACTGGGTGGTGGCACCTGGAGGCCAGTAGATGGTGGCAATGATCAGGGTGGAGGTGGGAGGGATGACCAACTTGCAAACCAGGCTTTCAAAGGAAGAGTAGAGGTGGGTAGGTAAGATGGAGGCAAGAACCCACTCAGGGAAGATCAAGGCAACCCCCCGGCCAGTTTGGTGAGGTTGAGGCTTGGAGATGATCTTGAAGCCGTCAGGGAGGAGAGAGTCAAAAGCAGTGACTGAGCTGGCATTCAACCATGTCTCGGTAAGAGCGAGAATATCAAAGTGAATGTCTTCAAGAAGGAGACAGATGTCAGCGGAGTGTTTGTTGGCTGAGGTGGCGTTAAGAGTTGCCAAGTGGAGGAGGTCTGTGCCGTTGAAGGTTTTCTGAGGTGGTGTACAGGGGCGTGGTACATCAGTCAGAGGAGTGGAGAGAGAGTAAAAGGCGGAGATGCAGGAGACGGAAGGAAGTTAATGAGAGAAGGTAGGATCCGGTCAAAGAGTAGGAGGTTAGGTTGTGGACCCTGAACCAGGATAGTGCCAGTGTGATAGACATTAACGAAACAACGTGAGGATGAGAAACTGGCCAAGAGGACTTCCCACTTGGTGCCACAGTTAATGATAGAGCATGTGGAAGGAGAGAGAGTAGAAATGAGATGAGGGGTCCATAGATCTGGAGAGGGGACAGAGAAGAGAATATCAGTGAAAACATCTCTAGAGGAAGCGCCGACATAAGTGTCTGCGATGGGAAGTCCCGGTTTTGCACTCAAGATATCTTTTTTGTACTTTTTTCTACCTGACTTTGTGAGAGAGGGGGGGATAGGTGATAGTGTAGCAGTTAAGAGAATATGGGAGAAAAGGAGAGAGTCATAGGTCGGCCAAAGTTTGGACAAGGAAAGAGAGAGGAGTGGCTGCACAGTACAGTGAAATGCAGGAGGTTCACAGATGGAATATAAACACACCTAATTGCAATTTTAAAAATGGAGTCACAAAACAGCGAAATGCAGGAGGTTTACGGGTGGAATATAAACACAACTAATACCAATTTAAAAATGGAGGCAGAAAACAGTGAAATGCAGCAAGTTCACAGATGGGAAGTAAACACACCTAAGTCCAATGTACCTAGGGGTCACAAGTTCACTGATGGAAGATGAATGTTAAATGGTAGCATAGACAGAAGAAGTGAAAGGCACAGAGGACATTAGGAGAGAAAGTGGTGGAGGTCAGCCAAACCCACTTTAAGTCTGCATGGAGCATAGATAGTCTAGAATCCCATGACACGGGGGAAGTAATCAGTCAGGAGGACGGAGCATAGTTCGAACAGGGGTAAGAACCTCCAGGCCCTCCTCGGCTCGGAAACGCACAGACAGGGCCCTTAGGTGAGGTCCTTTGGTGGTGGGCCGGCTTCACCTGCCAGTCTGCTGTTGGCTGGATAGTAGGGCAATCAGCCAATCCGGCTGCCTGGTGCTGCCTCAAGGTAGACAAAGGGCTGCACCCAACCATGGCGATTAACATCTGATGGGCGATTAACCTAATTGACTTACATTCCTGAACTCTGACTTCCCTGGTGCTAGTGAGATTGGATGCCTATAAGGCATTTAATGGAGTGGAAAACAATAAAGGGAATGGGCTTTGGGCAAAAGTGTATAACCTGGGTCGAAGAGAGGCTTGCTTTCCCCATCACAAGGGTATGGATCAATGGCTGATTATCCCTACCAATTTGGTGGACTAGGGGGATGCCTCTCCTCTTCTTTTTCGCTCGCTATAAAGATTATATCCAGTAAGATGGTCATGGGGAATGAAGTAGGAGAAATATCACACAAGATGGCGCTCTATGGAGACGATACCCTTTTCTTGGCACAAGCTACCACATCGATCCTGGCAGCAATAGAGGAGCTGTTTACCATCTAGAGAGCCCCAGGTTTCTCTATCAATTACTTGAAATCAAGCGGCCTGAATATTTCTGAGAAAGAATTTGCTATCACAGCTCTGAAAAGTACACTTGTTTTACAATAGGAGGCATACACTCTAGGCTACCTACTAGTCAAATTATCAGGCATGGTAATAAACATCTTCACCACAACATACTCCCTCTAATTAAGGCGCTATTGGCAGATATGGATAGGTGGGTGATCCAAGAAATGTCCTGGATAAGCAGGATTCATGCTTTGGAAATGAACCTGGACATTAGACTACTTTGTATCTTCAGCAGCCTCCTAGTACAAGTCCTGACACGAGTGCTCACCTCATTGCAGCAGAAATTGCTTCAGTTTATCTGGAAGTGTAGACCCCCTCCTACCCCGATTAGCCCATAAAAGGCCCGGGAGTCACAGCTATTAATAGATACCTTTTAGCAGCCTAGGAAGCTCACCTTTTTGACAAGCTACATCACGATTCAGACCTTGGTTGGGGACAGCTCGGACAGGTGACATGTCTGGTTAGATGTATGTGATTTGTTCATATCAATTTGCCCGTGGCGCTTTGGCCGCTTTTGTTTGTGACCGCTTTGAACGCAAATATATGTGGGGGGAAACTCCCTGCAACCCCCCTAAGTCCTGCTATATTATTTATTACCCCAAACCCACCCGCCACATATATTTGCGGTCAAAACAGCCACCAAAAATTCAGCCAAATCAGTCGCGGGTTAATCGGCCCCGGTCATTTTGGGTAATACCGACAGGTCGCACTAGCCCAACTATCTTTTTAGGGAGGGAGTCACGCCACACGGCTAGTTGTTTACTCCCAGCCACTATTTCCTCATTCCATTATTGGGATAAAGCCCAAAAGCTATAGCTGTCATGACCACTGGTCAAGGGCCATTATGTCCCACAGGGTCCCAATGGACCCAGTCCTGGCGCCTTTGGCGCCAGGCTCATCTGAAAGTGTGCTCTGAACATAGTGTGCCTAAGGCACGTGCATCCAGGCCGGGCGCGGCCATCTACAAGTATTGGGAGCACATGCAGAAGTCTGAGGGAGTGGTAAGGTGGGGCCAGAGGGCGGGGCTGAAGGATAGTGGCTGGGGCCAGGCTATATAAGCCAGCCCCACCCGCGTGCTGGCGCTTTGCGTTAGTCTGCTGGTGCAGCGTAACGCTTACCGCCGTCTACAAATCCTTACCTGTTTCCAGTTTTGCATGCTGAATCTTCAGTCTCCGGAACTCCATCCTGCAACCGCGCTGATCTTACCTGAGACCAGCCACGCCATCGCCCGAAGCTCTGCAAACCTGATTCCAGCTCTGCAGCAACCGTGCGCATCTTACCTGAGACCAGCCACGCCATCGCTCGAAGTACTGCTTACCCGATTTCAACTTAACAGCTACCGCGCGCGCATTTTACCTGTCTCCGGACACCCGACATCCAATTCTTGCAGCTCCTTGCATTCATACCTGTTCCGGACACCCGACATCACTGGAGGCATCCTCCGGCTCAGTATCCTGACGGATTCCACCATCAAGCACCGTCAGGCCGAACCTGCAAGGGAGATTGAAAAAACACAAGGTTAGCAACTGCATAAACTTTTAACGCTTAGCCTTGCGCATCATCCAGAAACCCAACTCACCTTTCTAGTGGGTCTTCTAAATCCCCGCTGGCTCCGTTTTGAACTCTCTTCCATGACCGCGTCTCCACGGGCCATCTTCATATCTAAAGGGGAAGGGAAGGATGTTACAACATTACGGACAATAATCATTGGGAAAAACCAACACAAAAGGATACGAACAATAATCATTGCTATAAAAACGTACCTCCAAGGCGGAATTGGTCACAGCCGGTCTGGACCACCAAGCACAAGGACCAGTGACGCAACTTGGTCTACTTACAGCGCCCCTGCTGAGAGAAAGCAGGGCGGAGAGCTCATCCTTACAAAATCACAGGTGAGGTCATATGGGAAAACGCATGCTCATCTCATTCTGGCACAAAGGGTTCGAGGGGGATCGCAGTCCCACCGCAGCATTCTCATTGCCTCTTACCTTTTCTCAAGGGGATACCCAGCAGCCCGAGCAGTCCACACCACCGCAGTCGGGGGAGGAGCTCGAGCCAAGGGAGTCCAGTCCAGGGAGGGCGCCAACCGTGCCCCAACGTCCCCGCAGAGACCAGGTGAGCGTAACAGAACGCAAAGCCTCTCCGAATCTCTGAGAGCAATGCCCTAAGAAGAGATCTCATTGTCACTCGAGAACAAACCGATGACCTGGCCAGGCAAATGCTTCAAACTCATGCAGGGCAAGTTCCTTTACCTGGAATCGCACCAACCTCTTTGCCACAGCCATCACCGCCAGTTCAAGTGGTACTCCCGGGGCTATACATTTGGCCCCACCCGAACGGTTCACCGTTGACCCCAACAAATGTGCCATATTCATGAACCAGTGTTGTCTTCACTTTTTGTGCCGCCCTGGGGCCTTCCCTAACGATAGTGCCAGAGTTGCCATCGTACTTTCATACTTGGGAGGCAGCGCAGCAGACTAGTCCATTCCTCTGGTAAACCAGGATGATCCTGTACTTCACAATTTCGGGGAATTTCAACGGGAATTGGAAAAGTTGTTTGCTAGGCACACCCGAGGACAAGCCTTAGATAACGAACTGTTGTCCCTCAGACAGGGAAGCCATGATCTGCTGACGTATATAGCCACCTTTAATCGTCTCATTGCACAAACCAATTGGCCCGAAGAAAAGAGGACCACATTGTTCTATCGAGGATTGCGTGGAGAATTAAAGGATGTACTAGCCCAAGTGGTCAACCCTCCCGAGTGTTATGCAGACTATATTAATCTGACGGTTCAACTAGATCATAGGTTACAAGACCGAAAGATGGACCGCTCAAGAACGGAAGGGAGGTCGGTTTATGTGCGGCCCAGGGACAATCAAGTCAAGACTCATGAATCCACCGAACCCATGCAGATTGGGGGATTACGGGCCCCTATATCCAAAGCTTAGAGGAAAAAAAGGAGGCAACAACAACTTTGTTCATATTGCGGCAAGGCAGGACATTTTCTTCCGGATTGTCCAACAAAACCTCCCAAGAAAATAGTAGGTGCAACGGACAACAGCAATGATGAAAAAGATCAAACCCCGGAAAACTCCAGCGCCCGACAAGCGTAGGGGTCCACTTGTCGAGCGAAATGAAGAAAGTAGTTCAGACCTCACACCTAGTCATCCCGGTACTCGTAGTCCACCACCAGCAACCATCAAAGGTACATGCTTTGGAAGGGTATATTGATAGTGGCGCTGTGGGTAACTATTAGCGATCAAGATTTACCCACATGAATAGGCCTTCCTCTTCAGCAGAAACTACAAGCGGAAAACGTTATCGCAGTGGACGGCTCTCAATTGTCATCTGGCACAGTAATGCAACTCATTGACAAGGTTATGCTGATATGTCAGGACGGTCATCGGGAAGACATCTCCTTCGACCTTACCGGGGCACCCCAGTTCCAGATGATCCTAGGAATGCCGTGGCTAGAAACCCATAATCCCAGGATTCACTGGCAAACGCGAGTGCTGACCTTTCTGCAAGAATGTGCCAAAACCTGTCACCAGAAGAACGCGAAGAACCAAAAAATCAAGGCAAAGACGATCCTGGGTCTTGCTGTTGCCTTATCCCTGGAGTATCAGGACTATCAAGACGTGTTCCAAAAAGAACAAGCAAATACCCTGCCTCCACATAGACCCTCTGACTGCCAGATCGACCTGGTCTCCGGAGCACAAATCCTGTGCTGTCGAAAATACGCTTTAACAGAACAAGAAAATCAACATCTGAGAACCTACCTAGACCAGTACCTAGCTAACGGATTCATCCGCTCATCTAAGTCTCCTGCATCCTCAGCTCTCTTTTTCGTACCCAAGAAGGAAGGCGACCTCAGAACATGCATTGATTATAGGGCATTGAATCAAATCACTGCTAAGAACAGATACCCACTGCCATTCATCCCCGAATTACTTGACCAGCTGAAGAGTGCTCGAATCTACACAAAATTAGACCTGCGAGGCGCCGATCACCTTGTACATCTTAAAAAGGGCTACGAGTAGAAAACAGCTTTCTGAACCAAATACAGACTTTTTGAGTATCAGGTTATGTCCTTTGGCTTATGCAATGCACCGGTGGCATTCCAATTCTTTATGAACAATGTACTCCACAAACTGTTTGATGTCTGCGTCCTCGTTTACATTGACGATATCCTGATCCATTCACAGTCCAAGGAAGATCATGTTGGCCATGTAAGGGCAGTTTTGGAAAAGCTTCGTCAGCATCGACTGTTTGCTAAATTAGAAAAATGTTCCTTCGCTCGTGTCGCCGGGGGTCTTCCCCATAGCTGCCCTGCCGGACAAACTTCCGAGGTCGAGGACTTGCGCTTGGCTGTCCATCGATGCCAGTTCAAGTGGTACTCCCGGGGCTATACATTTGGCCCCACCCGAACGGTTCACCGTTGACCCCAACAAATGTGCCATATTCATGAACCAGTGTTGTCTTCACTTTTTGTGCCGCCCTGGGGCCTTCCCTAACGATAGTGCCAGAGTTGCCATCGTACTTTCATACTTGGGAGGCAGCGCAGCAGACTAGTCCATTCCTCTGGTAAACCAGGATGATCCTGTACTTCACAATTTCGGGGAATTTCAACGGGAATTGGAAAAGTTGTTTGCTAGGCACACCCGAGGACAAGCCTTAGATAACGAACTGTTGTCCCTCAGACAGGGAAGCCATGATCTGCTGACGTATATAGCCACCTTTAATCGTCTCATTGCACAAACCAATTGGCCCGAAGAAAAGAGGACCACATTGTTCTATCGAGGATTGCGTGGAGAATTAAAGGATGTACTAGCCCAAGTGGTCAACCCTCCCGAGTGTTATGCAGACTATATTAATCTGACGGTTCAACTAGATCATAGGTTACAAGACCGAAAGATGGACCGCTCAAGAACGGAAGGGAGGTCGGTTTATGTGCGGCCCAGGGACAATCAAGTCAAGACTCATGAATCCACCGAACCCATGCAGATTGGGGGATTACGGGCCCCTATATCCAAAGCTTAGAGGAAAAAAAGGAGGCAACAACAACTTTGTTCATATTGCGGCAAGGCAGGACATTTTCTTCCGGATTGTCCAACAAAACCTCCCAAGAAAATAGTAGGTGCAACGGACAACAGCAATGATGAAAAAGATCAAACCCCGGAAAACTCCAGCGCCCGACAAGCGTAGGGGTCCACTTGTCGAGCGAAATGAAGAAAGTAGTTCAGACCTCACACCTAGTCATCCCGGTACTCGTAGTCCACCACCAGCAACCATCAAAGGTACATGCTTTGGAAGCGTATATTGATAGTGGCGCTGTGGGTAACTATTAGCGATCAAGATTTACCCACATGAATAGGCCTTCCTCTTCAGCAGAAACTACAAGCGGAAAACGTTATCGCAGTGGACGGCTCTCAATTGTCATCTGGCACAGTAATGCAACTCATTGACAAGGTTATGCTGATATGTCAGGACGGTCATCGGGAAGACATCTCCTTCGACCTTACCGGGGCACCCCAGTTCCAGATGATCCTAGGAATGCCGTGGCTAGAAACCCATAATCCCAGGATTCACTGGCAAACGCGAGTGCTGACCTTTCTGCAAGAATGTGCCAAAACCTGTCACCAGAAGAACGCGAAGAACCAAAAAATCAAGGCAAAGACGATCCTGGGTCTTGCTGTTGCCTTATCCCTGGAGTATCAGGACTATCAAGACGTGTTCCAAAAAGAACAAGCAAATACCCTGCCTCCACATAGACCCTCTGACTGCCAGATCGACCTGGTCCCCGGAGCACAAATCCTGTGCTGTCGAAAATACGCTTTAACAGAACAAGAAAATCAACATCTGAGAACCTACCTAGACCAGTACCTAGCTAACGGATTCATCCGCTCATCTAAGTCTCCTGCATCCTCAGCTCTCTTTTTCGTACCCAAGAAGGAAGGCGACCTCAGAACATGCATTGATTATAGGGCATTGAATCAAATCACTGCTAAGAACAGATACCCACTGCCATTCATCCCCGAATTACTTGACCAGCTGAAGAGTGCTCGAATCTACACAAAATTAGACCTGCGAGGCGCCGATCACCTTGTACATCTTAAAAAGGGCTACAAGTAGAAAACAGCTTTCTGAACCAAATACAGACTTTTTGAGTATCAGGTTATGTCCTTTGGCTTATGCAATGCACCGGTGGCATTCCAATTCTTTATGAACAATGTACTCCACAAACTGTTTGATGTCTGCGTCCTCGTTTACATTGACGATATCCTGATCCATTCACAGTCCAAGGAAGATCATGTTGGCCATGTAAGGGCAGTTTTGGAAAAGCTTCGTCAGCATCGACTGTTTGCTAAATTAGAAAAATGTTCCTTCGCTCGTGTCGCCGGGGGTCTTCCCCATAGCTGCCCTGCCGGACAAACTTCCGAGGTCGAGGACTTGCGCTTGGCTGTCCATCGATGCCACATTGCCCTCGCCGCCCGAAAGTACGCCGTTGTTGCCATCGCTGAAGGCACCCTCCGCGGCTATAGCCTCTTGTCGCCTGGCGTGGTGGGCCCAACGCTTTGTCGAACGGTCCTTAAGGGTCTTCGGTTTAAACCGACTGCACGCTCTGCAATTCGCCTCGGGGTGGTCCCTCGGCAAGCAGAGGTTACACGTGGTGTGTCTGTCAACCCAAGGATACTTGCGGTTGCACTTGGGGCAAAATTGAAAAGGGGTACCCTCCATACGCACCCAGTGGCAGCGGGCTGGGAGTGTAGGAATATAAGTAATGTACCTATATTAATCAGAGTGTAGGATATGTGCCACCCCCCACTCTCCCTACTTGCAGGGCCGAGTCCAGAGGACTTCCGAGGCCTGGGCCGAGGCCAGAGGCCTTCCGAGGCCCAAATCCGTCGCTGCAGTCCGACGGTTGAATTTTCTCCGATCCGGCGTCGAGTGTCGATGTTCGGAGACTCGGCGTAGAGGTGGAATAAACGGGGAAATATATAACAATATTAGCAAAATCTGACTAAGTCAGGGAATTCCGCTCAGTGCTTCCGACCAGCATGGCGGAAAAAAACAATCTGAGGGTCCTAGACGCGTGAGGGATCATGGGTACAGTGGATGTCACACTAGGGATAGTATTACTGGCACGCCCTGTGTCGACGCCCAATTTTCAAGTTTCGAAAAACAAACTGTAATACTCCGCAGCTTCCACTAGATGTCGACCTATGCATAGCATGTGATCTAAGCAGATTCAACAAGCCTCAGAAAAACATTATTTTGGTCCTCCAAGGCAGAGAACGCCTTTCAGGAATTAAAACAAGCTTTCACCTCAGCACCTATAGTTCGACATCCTCGACCTGACCTGCCTTACGTGGTCGAAACAGACGCCTCCAGTATTGCCATGGGAGCAGTATTATTGCAAAAGGTCCCAGAGATAGGGCAGCTTCATCCCATAGCATTCTGGTCCCATAAGTTTTCTGCACCAGAAAAGAATCACGCAATCACCGACAAGAAGCTCCTAGCCATCAAGGGAGCCTTCAAAACCTGGAGACACTACCTCTTAGGGCCAGACACACAGTCACTGTTATCACAGACCATCGAAACCTGCAATATTTAAAAACAGCTAAGGCTCAATCTTCCCGTCAACTTTGCTGGGCTCTTTTCTTTGCAGAATACGACTTTGTTATAACTTACAGGCCTGGAGTGCGTAACGGAAAGGCAGACGCCCTATCACCTATGGGAGAGGACAAAGACGCCTTTAATCCATCTGAACCAGTAGCCATTATTCCCAGAGAACGGATTCAAAAACAAATAGCTGCAACTACCTGCTGGGAAAACTTGAAGATTGATTTCCAAGTACAGATGGATCAGACAGCCCAGAAGGAATGGTTGGATAAGGGGGACAAGTACTCCATCAAACATAACCTACCATACTTTCAATGAAGACTATATATCAAAGACAAGGAAGTGCAAACCAAGATAATAGCAAACTATGACAAGTCATTAGTGGAAGGACACCCTGGAATTGCGAAGATCCGAGCCAAGATCCATAAAAACTATTGGTGGCCCACCTGGAGAAAAGATGTCACCCAGTTCATTACAACTTGTGGAGTCTGCACACAAAATAAAACTCTGAAATTAAGTCCCGCAGGGTTGTTGCGGCCATTAGAAATACCACCAACGCCATGGCATACTTGGTCTTTGGACTTCATTACTAACCTGCCACCCTGCGATGGATTCAATACAATACTGGTCGCAGTAGACCTATTCTCCAAAATGGCACATTTTATTCCACTAAAGGGACTTCCCACTGCTACTACTCTGGCCACAGTATTCCTAGAACAAATTGTAATATTACACGGTTTTCCATCCGTATTCATTTCTGACCGTGGAACTCAATTCGTCTCAGCCTTTTGGAGGAGGTGCTGTAAACTAGCCCAAATCGACCGTCTGTCCACGAGTCACCATACCCAAACCGATGGTCAAACGGAAAGGACCAATCAGAGTCTGCAACAATACCTGAGATGTATGTTACAGCAAACAGAAGGGTCATGGATAAACATTCTCTGGTTAAGTGAATTTGCATGCAACAACTCTATCCATACTAGCACTGGGAAGACCCCATTCTACACCATGATTGGTCGGCACCCTAGAACATCCTCGTTTGATCAGCTTGACGAATTAGAAATGCCAGCGATCACTTCTTTGCATAAAATTATTACTCAGTCTCTTAAAGAAGCTACCGAAAACTTAAACCGAGCCAAGGAACAGCAAAAGAAATTTGCAAACAGACATAGGAGAGAAGCCCCGCAATATCACATCGGGGAAAAAGTATGGTTGGCATCTAAAAACATTCCATTAAAGGGACCCCGGGCCTTCCGTCCAAGGTATCTCTGACCTTATTCCATTAAAGCCATTATTAACCTTGCGGCCATGAAATTGGATTTACCAGCCAACATGCGAATTCATCCAGTTTTTCATGTCTTTCTTCTAAAACCAGTGAAACCGGATATTCGGATTTCAACACCACCGGAACCAGAGATCATCGCAGGCGAACCTGAATACGAGGTTAAGAATGTTCTGGACTCCAAGAAAGTGCGCTCAAAACGATACTATTTGATTGATTGGAAGGGCTACGGGCCCCAGGACCACACTTGGGAACCAGATAAATTTGTCCATGCCCCGCGACTAATCAAACAATTTCACCGAGACAATCCCGCCAAACCGGGACCAGGAGGAAGGACAACCGTGAGAGGGGCCTTGAGGGGGAGTGCTGTCATGGCCACTGGTCAAGGGCCATTATGTCCCACAGGGTCCCAATGGACCCAGTCCTGGCGCCTTTGGCGCCAGGCTCTTCTGAAAGTGTGCTCTGCACACAGTGTGCCTTAGGCACGTGCATCCAGGCAGGGCGCGGCCATCCACAAGTATTGGGAGCACATGCAGAAGTCTGAGGGAGTGGTAAGGTGGGACCAGAGGGCAGGGCTGAAGGGGAGTGGCTGGGGCCAGGCTATATAAGCCAGCCCCACCCGTGTGCTGGCGCTTCGCGTTAGTCTGCTGGTGCAGCGTAACACTTACCGCCATCTACTGTCAGGTCCGTGGGCAACAGAAGGCATTAGGTTAGACTATAATGGTTTGGTTAATTGCATAAAAGATATTTCCTTAATCTAATCATCATTATCCAGCCAACAACTTCTGTCCCAGCTCAAGATGGTGGAGAACTTCCTGGTCAGCAGTGATTGGATAATGACTACAGTGATGCAGTTTGGAACCTAAAGAAAGGTTCTAAACTGCCTTTCATTCAAGATCAGCATGAGAGCGGTCACAGCGAACTAGAGCTCCTGAGGAAAACCAAAGAAACTACATAAAGAAAACTCATTTTTAGAAGATAATTCTATGAAGTGCCAGATACAATTTTACAGATAAGTGACAGAGAAAAAGTAATTGTAAAAATTGTTAAGTTAAAAAGGAACTGCATGTACAGATTAAGCTGAAGATATTATCCGTTTGAATTTAAAAAGAAGTTGCAGATTGCTGTTACGTTTCGAGTTCAATGTTGGAAGGTTTTTACTTGTTTATAGACTTGGATATTTAACGTGCGCGCAAACTGTAAAAGCATTTATTCAACTTTGTGCCGGCTCGCGCGTGTTATTGTTTAGCATTGCAATTCTAGATTAGAACTGCTGCTTCCGCGCACCTATCTAATGCGTATTGGAGAAAACATGTATGCGTGTCCGTGTCGCGTGTTTACGCTAAAGGAAAGTACCTAAAGGCGTCTAGCGACGTGTCCAGGAAGTACCAACGGTCGTTGCGTAGTTAGTCTTTCGTTATGAGGAAAGATTAGTTTAGGGTGCAGACGTGCAGCTGAATCGATCGCGTGAGCGCATGGAAAGATGTTTTGAGAGAGAAGACGTGCAGCTGAATCGATCGCGTATGCGTTTAATCTTTAATTCAAGTAAGTCGCGTTCAGTCAGCTGTAATTCCAGAAGAATCAATTGAGTGAGCACAAACTTTAAACTCAAGCAAGCCGCGCTCTTTCAGAAGTAATAGAAGTAAACTGCGATTTTCAATCACAAGAAGCATTATATTGTGGCAATTCAGTAAAAGAATTAATAGTAAGCAGTTTCTTATCAGTTATCATTAAAATAGCACAACTCTGAAAACAGCGTTACATGCAGATAGTGTGTGCATTAATTTTTCAAGTTAATCAACTGGTTGTAGCATTTAATTTCACAAGTAAACGAGTTTACAAGAAGATTTGAGAGTACTATAGTAAAAGACAGCAAAACAAAAAGAACATATTTAAAGTTTCCATATTCAATACATGTTTGAATTTAAATATCTGCAAGTAAGCACTTCACAATGAAATCCTGTTAAGGCAAAAGAGACTAAAAAATTAAAGATCTTCATTTTTGAGAAAAGATAAGTTATATATGAAGATAAATCCTTCAAAAGTCTCTCAGTAAATAAACAGAGACTGTCAGGTAATTAAGGGGTTTTGGAAAGGATACTTATAGTTCCTTAATTTAAAAAAAGAGTTTATTTGTTGTTATATCATTGCAGGTATCCAGAGTTCCGAGGTGTTTAGCAGTTAAGGACTCCAGTGTTATCCTGACCATTTGTTATTTTCTCCGATTTCCCCCTTTCCCCCATTCTGGTCAATCAAATAATTGTTAAACAGATTGTTGGTTATACTGGTTTGAGGGACTGGGTGGGCTGTTCATCTGCTCCTGCAGGAGACCATCGCTGAGACCTGATATCTACAGATCCTTACCTGTTTCCAGTTCTGCATGCTTATCTTCAGTCTACGGAACTCCCTCCTGCAACCGCACGCATCTTACCAGCCAAGCCATCGCCCATAGCTCTGCAAGCCCGATTCCAACTCTGCAGCAACCGCGCGCATCTTACCTGTCTCTGATGATCCATTTCTTGCAGCTCCTTGCATTCTTACCTGTTCCAGATGCCCGACATCACTGGAGGCATCCTCTGGCTCAGCATCCTCACGGATTCCGCCATCAAGCGCCGTCAGGCCGAACCTGCAAGGGAGATTGAAAAAACACAAGGTTAGCAACTGCATAAACTTTTAACGCTTAGCCGCGCAATTTACAAACCTTGCGCATCATCCAGAAACCCAACTCACCTTTCTAGTGGGTTTTCTAAATCCCCGTTGGCTCCGTTTTGAACTCTCTTCAATCACTGCATGTCCACGGGCCATCTTCATATCTAAAGGGGAAGGACAGGACGTTACAACGTTACGGACAATAATCATTGTGAAAAACCAACACAAAAGGATACGAACAATAATTCTATAAAAAATCATTGCTATAAAAACTTACCTCCAAGGCGGTATTGGTCGCAGCCAGTCTGGACCACCACGCACAACGACCAGTGACGCAACTTGGTCTACTTACGGCGCCCCTGCTGAGAGAAAACAGGACGGAGAGCTCATCCTTACAAAATCACAGGTGAGGTCATATGGGAAAACGCATGCTCATCTCATTCTGGCGCGAAGTGTTCGAGGGGGATCACAGTCCCTCCGCAGCATTCTCATTGCCTCTTACCTTTTCTCAAGGGTATACCCAGCAACACGAGCAGTCCACACCACTGCAGTCGAGGGAAGAGCTTGAGCCAGGGGAGTCCAGTCCAGGGAGGGCTCCAACCGTGCCTCAACATCCCCGCAGAGACCAGGTGAGCGTAACAATAGCTATATTGGCTGTGGTCTGGTCTCACCACTCTGATGATGGGCAACCCAGAGTTTTAACGTGGAAAGTGTCGGGAGACGTTTCAACGGTGAACAGACTGTGGTTTAATGAAACTTGGTCAGTGCTTTATTCTGGGACAAATAAGGGCGAAAAAGAAGAACAAGTTACTTACCAACTGTAACGTTCTTTCGATTGGATGTTCCTCCCACGTATTCCTCATCTTAGATATTTGTGTCTTCAGCTTTGCAGCTTCTGAAAAAAATGTTCACACCAGAGGGCGCTGTGCTCGAGATCACTGCGTCGATGTGCCTCAAGGGCTGCCGTTGAGCGTCAACGTCATCTGAAGTATAAAGGGCTCGAGCTGCGCCCGTTGGCTTCAGTTCCACTTTTTTCAATGTACCAGCTGAGTAGTTGAACAGGTGTCCTTAGACCTCCAGCTCTCAAGGAATTTAGAGTGCAATTGATGTACACTGTACGGTGGGGTAGGCTGGTAGAGTCGATGAGGAATACGTGGCCCGAACAGCCAATCGAAAGAACGTTACAGTTGGTAAGTAACTTGTTCTTTGAATGGATTGTGTCCTCATACGTATTCCTCATTTTAGATAGGCTCCCAAAGCAGTATGAATTTGGAGGTGGGAGTACCAGAAAACATTAATCATGAATTGTATGAAGGACGGCTATTGCAAACAGACCTCCTTGTAATGATGTCGAATCTAGAGAATAGTGCTTTACAAACGTGTGTATAGACGACCAGGTGGCCGGGACCCCTCTCTGAAGAGCTGGTGATGTTGCCATGCCCTTAGATGAATGAACTCTTAGCCCATCTGGAGGATCTTTTCCAGCCTACTTGTAGCATTCAGTGATTGATACAATATGATATGATAGGTTATTTATAACGTGCTTATTAACCAGAGGTTTCTAAGCGCGGACCCGGGGATCGAACCTGTGGTGCTCTGTGTCGTCTTGCTTCCAAGGCGAGCACGTTGCCCCCGAGCTATCCTCCTGAAACAAGAATGCTAAAATTATCCATCTGGACAGTGTTTGTTTTGTTACCGCTAAACCTAATTTATGTCCAGTATAGCCGACAAACAGTTGTTCACTTTGTCGAAAATGTGCCAATCTGGAAATATTAAAACTGAGAGCCTTTTTTGGGGTCCAGTCTGTGTAATCATTCTTCCTCCTTACTCGCATGAGGAGGAGGATAGAAAGAAGGTAAAGTGATTTTCTGTGACAGGTGAAAGTCAGAGAATATCTTTGGCAAAAACTTTAAAACTAAATTTAAATCCCAAACAGGTACTTGAAATGGAGTTGGAGAGTACACATTTGTGAGACCGTTCAGGAATTGAATAACCAAAGGCATTTTGAAGTAGGACACTTCTTCTGAGGAGCGCTTAAAAATAGATAACGCTGCCAAGTATCCCTTTATCGTGCCAACTTGGAGCCCCAAATTGGCCAAGTGTAAAAGGAAAGAAAGCACCATAGGAGTATTACATAGGAATGGATCCACATTCTTGTCCTTGCACCAGTTACTGAACTTGTTCCAACGACACAGGTACAAGGACTTTGTTGCTGGCCTTCTGGCCGAAAGCAAAATCTCCATTACGTTGCCCAGGAGGTCCCAATCCTTATATCTCAGCCTCTCAGAAACCATGCATGAAGGCTGAGTGTCTTGACCTCTGGGTGGAGAACCCAACCTTCCTCTTGCGAGAGGAGATCCTCTCTTTTTGGAAGCCATATTGCAGGGCAGATGGACATGTCCAGAAGGTCCCGGTACCAAGTTTTCCTTCCCCAATCTGGGGCAATTAGGATCATGGTTTTCCTGAACTTTCTCAACGTCCTGATTACACAAGGAATCACTGGCACTGGAGGAAACACGTACAGAAGTGGAAATTCCCAGTCCACCACAAACGCGTCTCCTAGAGCTCCTCTTGGAGGAAATTCTCTTCAGCAGTACTGATCGCACTTCCGGTTTACACTGGTCACGAACAGATCGACTTGAGGGGTTCCCCAAAGGGTGAAGATCTCTTGAAGGACTTCCTGTGCTATCTCCCACTCGTGGGAGACTGTGCTCTGCCGGCTCAGAGCGTCCGCCGCCGTGTTCTTCTCCCCGGCTAGGTGAACTGCCGACAGAGAGATTCCTTCTTGCATTGCCCAGAACCAGCTGCATTGCCTCTCTGCACAGTGGTAGTGACCCTACACCCCCTCTTTTGTTGAGGTAGTACATGGCCACTGTGTTGTCTGTCATTATCAGGACATTCTTTCTCCGTAGAGAAGGCAGAAAGGCCTTCAGCGCTAGTCTGATCGCCCTCAGCTCCAACCGGTTGATGTGTATTTTGGACTCCGATGGACCCCAACGACCGCTGATTGACAGATCCCTGGTGTGGGCTACAAATTGCCGCTGCTGGGGCTGACCTAGCACTCTTTCCTCTTCCACCACAAGGACATTTTCTTTGCTGTCCTTTTTGACTGGCCTGTCCCTTCCCTCTCCCAAATGAGGAGTAGAATCGAAAAGGACGACTCCTCCAGGAAGATGAGCCTGAGTAGGAGTGTTGTGGAGGTTGTTTCAAGGAGGCACTAAGTGAATTAGTCGCCGCCTTTGAGGTCTGCAGCTTTTCTAAACTTTCGTCGGCCTTGCTGCCAAACAACCTGAAGCCGTCAAATGGCATATTGAGTAGCCTGGCCTGCACATCTGGAGCAAAGCACGACTTCCTCAGCCACGCAAATCTGCGAAGCACTGTGCTAGATGCCATGGACCTACTGATGCTGTCAGCAGTGTCCAGTCCTGATTGAAGGCATTCCCCCATAGCCTCCTTTCCATCTTTCTCAATCGCAAGGAAGCCTTCTCGCTCCTCGCCTTCAGGAATGTGTTCAGCCGCTGCAGTCATACAATCCCACAGGGTGTATGTGAATCTTGCAAAGGTGGAAGTCGCATTTGTTGATTTTAAGGCCATGCTGCCGAAGAGAAAACTTTTCGAGACCATGCATCCATTTTTTTATCGTCCCCATCCGGCGGAACTGAAGGATATGCTGAAAGTTTAGAGGATGTGGCTGCCTGGATCCCTAAGCGCTCAGGTGAAGGATGTTTTGTGAAATATTCTGGGTCAGAGGTAGAGGGTCTGTATTTCCTTGTGAAATTTCTATACACTGCTGGTCCCAAATCCGGGGTTTCCCATGAGGCCATAACTGTCTTTTGAAGTGCTATGTGAAAGGGAAGGACAGTATCCTTTTGAGGGCCTTCATTGAGAATGTCCGTCATATCATCTTGTTGGTATATAGGGGAATTTCTATTCCACCCCATACATTCTACTACCTTATTCATAAGTCTCCTATATCCTGAGCCTGCATGATCAGCAGGATCAGATATTTCAAAATCCAATTCAGGATACGTGTCCAGTCCACTAGCAGTCTGGAGACATTCATATAGGTCAGCCATTTTGGATTGAGGATCAACTAACTCCTCAGGAACATCTCTTTCCCAAATTTTACCCCTGCAGGGGAAATGTCCTCTTCAGAAGATTGTTCTTCATATAAAGAAACCATAGATTTGAAAAAATCTTGTCTAGGTACAGGATGGAACATTTTATCCGAGGATGTTGTAGGCATAGACCTCGGCTTGGACAAAGCTGTCGATATAGGTGCCTGAATCTACGCAGGTTTCGACACTGTCGAAGGAGACTTCGATGTAAGTGCCTTTGAGTAAGGTGTCGACACCATCATCGATACTGGCATCGAGTACGCCTTCGACAGAGGGGTCAAGGAGACCTTCGACATCGACTTTGATGGCGTTTGGGCATCTGACGCCATTTTGTCGGGTGATGCCTCCGATTTATGCATCGGTAGGCCTGTTTTGCTTTTTTTTTATGAGGTGACGTAGAAGTCTCCCTCGACGACATCCTTGACGATTTCTCGCCGGATTTTAACCGTTTGGTCTCTGACCTCCCTCTGTCACTTCTAGAATGAGCCGCGGCATGGTCTTCCTGCGATTTCTTTGAGGGGGTCTGGGCCGCGTTCTCAAAGATCTGCATCATCGAGGCTCTGAAAATCTCCCACTTTCTAGGGGAATCATGCTTTAAAGGGCAGGTGATAACCCCTGTATTGGTCGATGACGAAGAAGAGGAAGAGGGAGATCAATGACGCCTCTTCTTCGATTTTTTTGAAGAGGATGATTTTCTAGACTGACTCATGACTTCTTCGATTTGCGCTGTGATTTACTACTTAACTCACCCGAGTCTTTCTTTTTCCTCGAAGAAGACTTTGAGGATTCCTCCCCCACTGCCAATTTACCTCTCTGTTCCTTGAGAGCTTTGTTGGTCATTGCCTGACAGGAACCGCACTCGTCTACCCGATGGTCCGGACCCAAACACCAGAGGCAATTTTGATGGCGGTCAGTGATGTCTTCTTTCCACACCTCGGCCATTTTTCAAAGCCAGTTTTGGGCGTGGAAGGATTCGAAGAGGAAGACATTGTTCGAAGAACTGAAGCGCTGTTTTCGTACCACGAGGCGAAAGCTGTCGGAAAAACGGAACTGAAGCCAACGGGCACGGCTCGAGCCCTTTATCCTACAGATGACGTTGGCGCTCAACGGCAGCCCTCGAGGGACATCGACGCAGTGGTCTCAAGCACAGCGCCCTCTGGTGTGAACATTTTTTTCCAAAGCAGCAAAGCTGAAGACACGAATATCTTGGATGAGGAAAACGTGGGAGGACCCATTCCATTCGAAATGTCGATTCTGTGGTGAGTCAGAAGAAGGATGCAGACACTCTGAGGACATGTTCTACAATCTTTTAATGAAATATTATTAGAAAAAGACTAACTTTCCTTATTACTATGGGTGGTCCCTACCTATGTTACTAACCATGGTGCTCGTCCATCAATCGAGAATGTCCAAAACTACCTCTACCACTATGAAAAACCAACTTGAGACAACTTCTCCTGAAGGTACTCCTAGTACAAGTCTCTAGATTTCTTTTCAATAGTCTCTCGTGATTTCTTCAATTCATGTGTGCAGCTTCTCAACTGGTTTACTAACTTTTCTTTCCTCTTTGAGAATCCCTTTTGCAGATCTTTTATATGTTACATACTCTTGGTTGCTGGTTTCAGCGTATCCCTCTAAGTTACTCTTTCTTTGATAGGCTTTCCCTCCTGGGCAATTATAGTTAAGCTTATTCTGGTCTACTTGACTTTATATATACTTCCATTAAAGAGGTCCTCTAAACTCTGGTTCATAATATGTTGTCTCTCTTATATAATGTTTCTCTTGCACAGCATATCAGGTTTCTCTCCCCTTTTCCGTAGGTATTGTAATCTACTGTTCATTTCTCCTAGTATTCAGATTTTCATCATTTCTTTCTTCTGTTTAACAACATTTTAAGTTAATCAATTTCAGGTTTTACAGCTTTGCCAATTCAGTTCTACTGAGATAAGTTAATTACATGGTATAATGATTCCCTCTGGGCCTCTCGTGGTTCCCGTTACCTTCAACAGTGAAGGAGAAGTTCCCCGGGGGCCCCGTGCCTCTGGGACCTTCTCTCTTGTCCCATACCGCCATTGGTTTCTCTTCGTCGTCATGCTCTTATTGTTAGCAGTGTCGTGGTCTCTCAATCACTGACCAAACGCCTTGCTGCTTTAGGTCTGCAGTGGTCTCAGCGATGGTTTGTGGACCAACTGTCTACCATGGTTTCCTCGTGGTCTCTCCACCACCTCCCTACGGGCTCCTGCACTTTTGGATTTCCAGGCTGGGTTATCAGCCATGGCTTTGGCATCTCGTTCTTCACTTTCCTGCGAGTTTGAAACTTGTGGGCTTCCTCCGCCTTCTCTCGATAGGTGTTACGCAGCTTGGGGGCCTTCCCTTGACTGCGTATGGGTTCCTCTCCCTCAACTCTGCTCGTGGAGTACACATTATTCAGCGTAGTCGTCCCAGCGGATTAAATCTCTCGATTTACAGGGACACGTTCTTTTTCTATGTTATAATAACATCTCTTGAGTATTTCTTCGTCCCAGTCTTGATGGTTAAAAGTCTATGATATTTTGGGGCATCCCATGAAGGCCACTGTGTGCACAGTTTAAGGTAGTTCCTCAAAGGAATGGAAGTCCTTGTCCCTTAAGGGCAGTCTCTCCCAGTGAGGTCCCACTTGCCTTGCGGAGCGGGCTCACATCCCGAACCTCGCAGGGGGGCTGAGAAGAGATGAATTCCCTCAATTCATCACAGCTCCCAGAGACAGAACATTAAAAATATATTAAATTGCGCCACTGGTTATCACATGGCCTTAAGAGCAAGATCATCAAGTTGTACTGCCTGTTTAATGTAGAGAAGCTATGTCATAAGGAGAAATGGGAGGAAGACCTAGGCCTAGAAATCCCTGTGGAAACATGGGCAAATGCATGGATGAGGGGCGTGAAGACAGAAGCACCACCACAAAGGAATGTCTTTATAAAGTTATTCTAAGGTGGTACTATGATCTCAAACACAGCTTCATGCAGAGTTGTTAACTACTTTGTTGGAGGCTGGCGGGACACCTCAGTCACATGTGGTTGATATGCCAAAAGGCACCATTTTTGAGGGAAGAAATTCTATCTAGGATCTGTGAGAAACCTAAAGGTGTCTCCCTAGCTAGTTCCCGGGGATCTGTCATCCAGGTGGCCAGGACACGGCCATCGCTATTGGATCCATTTCCTGGGGGTGGACTAGTGAGGGAGGATCACCTGCATGGGGTCCTTGGGGAGTGAGAGTGGGACCCAGACGAGTAAGACACGGTATCCCCCTTCTTTCAACACCTTTTCCACATCCTACCATGTAGGATATTCCAAAGCACTGCGCCCCCCCCCATTTTCAGACACAAATACTTTCGCACAACACGAAAGACCACGGAGTAACACCAGAGCCGTTTATCTGACATGTCCCAATACAAGGGTCAGGCAAAGTCAGGCAATTGACCAGAATCTCACACACACCCGACAGCCCTTTTCTTTCCACACAGGGATAAAAGGTGGAGCATGAGAGCACAGGACGAGCAAGGCAGACCGCACGACGTGAGAGCTAACCCACCACTGCAGTTCAAGAGGAGGCGAACAACGGTGCATACCGAGAGGATGACAAGGAAAGAAGCGACCTTGCCCTTTGCGATCAAGGCCTGTGAAACCTCCGCTGACGGAAGCATAAGACTGCAAACAATAGCCAGCGTGTGTTGCAGCATGTGTTAGCGGTACACAAGACCCTCCTCTGCTGATTACCAAGACGGGCAGAGACGCTTTTCTCAGAGGTACCAACCTTGACTCCAAAAAGAAAGAAAGCTAAGCGGTTCATCACAGCCAGTGAGCCGAGGGGAGAGTCGTCAAGAAACCGAACTGTGTTGAATGAAAAATAGCAAACGGCTAATTTGACCTTTGAAGGGTTTAAAGAAACAATTGATGAGAGGGGAAAAACCACAGCAAAAGAGGCATCTGGCGCCACGGGGGTACTCACGCAGGAAACTATGGGCGATGACCCCATGGTAGATGTTAGGCAGAAACCTGTGCAGTTCCCTTAGAGACCACTGCAAAAGGCTTAAGACTACAGGTGTTGGCAGTAAACCGAATTGGTAGCAGTCTGCACCACCCAGATTTACCTGGTAGCTGTGGCTGAGCAGCCAGACTTCTCTCAAGAAGAGTTAGACAGTATATAGAGTATACAAGATAGGTACCAAAATACAGTAGCACAAGCAAACACTGACCAGAGCTTTTGGTATCAAGTATATAATTATTTATTTAAAGACACACTTAGAAACACTTTAGCACTATTATTATAAGCAAGTTCAAAAACACTGTCACTATTAATATATATACATCCCTTATTCCTTATTAGACAAGTCTTAGTTAACACCACTTATTTCCAGACAGAGGTGAGCGCTTAACTAAAGATGGCACTCCAGTAAGTTAAGAAAAAGGGAGGGAAAAGGCAGAAATTAGAAACAGCACACAACACAATACTTTAGAAGCACTCAGCAAGGCAGGAAAGTCAAAGTCTACTTGTGAGCAAAAAGTTCAGAGGCCAGGCTCCCTCTTGGAGAGAGTAGAACACCAATGCGCCCAAGATCACACAGTTTAAAAGGCTTGGAAAGTCTTGCAGAGAGTTTAAAAAGAATCAGTTCAGCTCAGAAAAGTTCAGTTAGCCAGACTAGGGCCAACCCAAGTGGTAAGTTGAGGATTTACGAGACACCCCACACAGACCGTTGCGAGGGAGGCCAGGCGGACACAGTACCTTGAAAGTGGAGAGAATCTTCCAGCGGGGGCAGTTCTTCCTGGCAGTGGATGCAAGTCGCGGCGTCGTACAAAGGAAGAGAAGATCTCGAAGTGGAGGAAAGCTGAAGGTCATTGCACTGCCAGAGAAGAAACCAGCCGCAGAGTTCTCCGGTAAAAAGGTACTGCCCTTTCATTTGCGGTAGTGGAAAAACGTGGTATCCCGGTTGCCGGGGTGCTTGGCACAGGCAAGGCGGCCACGAGATGATCCGGGAAGGCGAAAAGGCGGGCACACTGGTTATCCCCACCAGTCAAAGGAAGAAGACTCTTCGGGATGAAGATCTCCTCTGTCGTTGGAAGAAGTGGTGAGTCGGTTCTGCAGGGCTCCACCGGTGGTGTCGTCGTTGCAGGTCGGCTCAGCTTCTCCCTCTTCGGATTCTTTGTTCCTGTGGCGACGTCTGAAGTCCCAGTCCCCAAAGCCCTGCTTTTATGCAGAAAACCCCCATTCATCAGTCCTAGCTGTCACTCAAACATGCTAAGTGGTGAGTTGGGCGGCTCACCACTGGGCCAATCACACAAGAGTGCGACTTGAGTTGCCGAGGCAACTCAGTCCAGGGTGCCTAAACCCCCTCCCACACCCCCTGTGGTACCCAGACAGAGTGGCACCATTTTGGAGGCTTCTGTGGAGAATCCCGCCAAAAAGTGGAACAAAGGGCTCGACTTGGGTTGGAATCACAGAAGCGAACACAAACGCCATTTTGGAACCGAGTTCTGGCAAACAATACCAACCGGTGAATTAATATTAAATAAATAAACCGGCGGTATGTTTGAGGCTATGTTAAAAAGTATTAGCCTCGAACAATGGGAAAATCCCATAGGAATATATTTGCGGTTGAATATAAAAAGTAGTATCCACTGCCACCAGCCAAAACTCGCTCAGGGGGGACTGGACAGTGCCCCCTCGAACAACAGACCCAGGGCCAATCGAATTGCCCCTACCAGTATGCCCACAATATGATGGTTTGTACTGGTTCTGTTCACAATTTAGGACTAGTAAAGCCAATGGTGACTTTACATGCCCTGGGAGACAGTAGTCAGTCCGGGCTGGAGATCTCCTCTGTCGTTGGGAAAAGTGGTGAGACGGTTCAGCAGGGCTTCACTGGTTGCGTCGTCGTAGCAGGTCGGCTCAGCTTCTCCCTCGTCGGATTCTTGTGGCGACTTCTAAAGTTCCAGTCCCCAAAGCCCTGCTTTTATGCAGACAACCCCCATTCACTCAGCCTAGCTGTCACTCAAACATGCTAAGTGGTGAGACGGCCGGCTCACCACTTGGGCCAATCAGGACGGATTGCGACTTGAGTTGCCTAGGCAACTCAGTCCAGGGTGCCTAAATCCCCCTCCACCCCTCCTAAGTACCCCAGACAGAGTGGCACCACTTTGGAGGGCTTCTGTGGAGAAGCCCGCCAAAAAGCGGAACAAAGGGCTCAACTTGGGTTGGAGTCACAGAAGTGAACACAAACGCCATTTTAGAACCGAGTTCTGGCAAAAAATACCAACCGGAGAATTAATATTAAATAAATAAACCAGCGGTATGTTCGAGGCTATAGGAATTAAATAATTAAAGTTGGTAGCCTTGAACAATGGGAAATCCCATAGAGATATATTTGCGGTCGAATATAAAAAGTAGTATCCACTGCCACCAGCCAAAACTCGATCAGGGGGGACGGAGACGTGCCCCCTCGACTAACAGACCCAGGGGCAATTGAATTGCCCGGCCAGTACGTCCACAATATGATGGTTTGTATTGGTTCTGTTCAGAATTTGAGACTAATAAAGTCAATGGTGACTTTACATGCCCTGGGAGACAGTAGTCAGTCCCAGGGTATGGAGTCTATACTGGGGGGGTCACTATGACACCCCTGTGTTACTGCACTGAGGGTGCTGTGTAACACACATCACAAAAACACATGAAGCCCTATGGAGTAAAAGACCCCATAGCCCATTAAACACATCTAGAGTCAAAGAAACACACCCCAATCATGCCCAAGAGTGAGGGTAAAAGAGTCTCACTCTTGGCAGGAGAAAAAAATAAACCCCAAAAAATCCAGCAAAGCTGTTGGGGGACTCACTAGGTTAGGAAATTCAGCCTAAACAGAGAATTCTCCCTAACACTCAAACAGAACAACGGCTCCAAGAACTAAGGCTCAGAGAAATGGAGCTCAACCATGAGCTAGAAATGAAAAAAATGTCTGTGGAATGTGCTTCTCTCTCCGAATCCTCTAGGACTTCCAGTCCCAAAAGACCCCGGATGCCTAAGGAGTTGGTGGGTATGTATGACCCTAAGTTGGATGTGTTGGATTGGTTGAGTTTGTTTGAGTATAATCATGGGCTCCAGGACATCACAGGTAATGCTTTACTTACCTGGTTGTTCTCTAGGCTTCCCCCTGTTGCAAATGATGCGGTAATGGAGTTGGGGGAGGAGGATAGGAAGGATTATGAATGTGTGAAGCTAGCTTTGATAGCTAGATTTGGGAAGACCCCTTCCCAGTACCTTAAGAGGTTTAGGACCCTCAGAAAGCATGATGGTACCCCTTGGGCTACCTGGGTGAGTGAAAGTTTGAAGAATTTAGAGGGATGGATTAAGGGTTACAAGGTGAACACTTATGAGGGAATGAAGAATCTTGTAATGTTGGAGTCAATTTATGATGCCTGCTCTCCTGAGCTCAGACAGCACTTGGCCGATTCAAAGGAATTAGATTCCAGAAAACTAGCTAAGGCTGCTGACTTGTGGGTTGCCAACCGGGCTACTCACAAGGACTCTGGGGTAACTCAGAAAAAGGATGAGGGGAAACAGCCAAAAAAGGACTCCAAAGAGAATTCTAATAATTCCAATCCCAAAGAGGGCCCCCAACCAAACAATAAGGGTAAGCCACAAGGGAAACCAAATCAGAGTAGCATACCTTCTGGTGGTAAACCAGAAGGAGGTCAGAGCAAGCCACCATTCCAGAAAGCATTTGGTAAATGCTATGTTTGTAGCTCGCCTGACCATGTGAAAGGAGATCCCAGATGTAAGGGTAAACCTTCAGGGGTCCAGCTTGTCTCCTTAGCCTTCGCTCCAGAGGAGGAAGTACAAATGGCAAGTGGAAATGTTCTACTACTGGCTGATGAACCCATTGGAGTCTCAGCCAGTGTTTCTTTAGTGTCTCTGGGTCTGTGGGAACAACAGAATTTAGATGTCTATAACTCTATCCCAGATAATACTAAAGAGTATTATAAGAACAGTGTCCAGGTGAATGGTCAGGAGACTCCTGCCATTAGGGACACTGGGGCCAGCATAACTGTGGTGGATAAATCTTTTTTTCAGGCTGAGGATATTGCTAAGGCACCCAAACGCCTTACCAAGTTAGCTGGAGGGCCTGTGCAGATGCTTCCCCAATTACCAGTTCTCATCCAGTGTAATGACATGACTGTGAAGATACCTGTCAGCATACAAAGTGAGGTACCAGGAAGGGTTCTGTTGGGTAATGACCTGAAGACTCTTGGAATAGTGTCACATACCCCCAGACCTCCTAGTAAAAGGTTACAGGAGCTCACCAGACCTGCAAGGGAGAGAACCATGAGAGGTACTCCCAAGAAGATGATGAAGAAGGATATCACTCCTACTCCACTGGAGTTACAACTTGCTATCTCTGAACAACAAGCAGCAAAGGGGAAACCCAAGACTTCTAGGAAACAGCCAGCAGCAAGCACTCCAGAGCTTCCAACAAGGACTTCCACTAGGTTGTCCAAAGTTACACCTGTAACTCCACCTCCAGCTGAGACTGAGAGGGAGGTACAACCCTGTGTGGTTGAGCTAGACTCTGAAGAGGAGCTAGTGGAAGGCCAAGAACTCATCGGAGATCTGGATCCTGTTGACCATCCTAAGCTGCAGTCTTTACTGGCAGAAGGTGGACCCAACAGGGCAGACTTCAGTAAGGGACAGAGAGAATGTCCAACTCTGGAAGGTCTTCGCCAACAGGCAGCTTCTCAGGCTGATGGGCAAGAGCCTGGGAAGTATAGGTTGCACTGGGAAGATGGCCTCTTCTTCAGTGAACCGACTGAGTCTGCACCTGGAGACTACAAGCGGCTTGTAGTACCTCAAGAAAACAGACAACAGTTCTTGCAACTGGCCCATGAGATTCCTTAGGCTGGTCACTTGAGTTTCAAGAAGACCAAGGAAAGGCTCTCACTCTACTTTTATTGGCCAAAGATGGGGGCTGAGGTAGATAAGTTTTGCAAGAGCTGCCACACCTGCCAAACTTCTGGTAAGGTTGGTTCCAAGAATGTGGCACCTTTAGTGCCTCTCCCAGTTGTGGGAGACCCATTTGAGAGGGTAGGGATTGACATTGTTGGTCCCCTTGATCCCCCAACCTCCTCAGGCAACAGGTTTATCTTTGTTGTAGTAGACCATGCTACTAGGTACCCTGAGGCAATTCCTATGAGGACTGTTACAGCTCAGGCTGTCGCTAAGGCCCGCCTTGGCATTTTTACCAGGGTTGGGTTTCCTAAGGAAGTAATCTCTGACAGGGGGTCAAATTTTATGTCCCACTACATGAAAGCCATGTGGAAAACCTGTGGAGTTACTTACAAGTTCTCTACCGCCTACCACCCTCAGACAAACGGGTTGGTAGAAAGGTTCAACAGAACCATGAAGAGCATGATAGGTGCTTTAGAAGATCCCCTTAAAAGAAAATGGGACCTTCTATTGCCATGCCTTCTCTTTGCTTATAGAGAAGTCCCTCAGGAGGGAGTAGGTTATTCTCCCTTTGAACTTCTTTATGACCCTCCAGTCAGAGGTCCATTGGCCCTGATTAAGGAGGGGTTGGAGAGTGCTCCTTCCCCCAAGCCAGTCAGAGTGACTGACTATGTGATAGGTCTCCGGAGGAGAATGTCACACATGATGGCAGAAGCTAGTGATTACCTGAAAGCTGGGCAAGCTTTGGTCAAGCACTGGCATGACCAAAAGGCTAACATGGTTGAGTTCACTCAAGACCAGCTAGTTCTAGTTATTATCCCAACAAGGCAGAGGGCCTTGCAAGATAAATGGATGGGACCCTTCAAGGTTGTGGGTAAACTTGGAGAGGTGAACTATCTGGTGAATTTGGGCAATACCAAGGAGGCTCCCAGAGTCTTCCACACCAACCGACTAAAGGCGTATGTCTCCAGGCCTGAAGTAGGAGCCTTGCTTCTAGCTTCAACAGAAGAGGAAGAAGAGAGTGAAACTCTCCCTGACCTCCTCAGAGGCTTACCCGTGGACGAAAAGATTGAAGGAGTAAATCTCTCGTCAAATCGGACACCTGAGCCACAAGAAGAATGCAAATCTATGTTAAATCAGTTTGCCTCTCTGTTCTCACTTTCACCAGGCCAAAGCAGAGGATATAGAATGTTAGAAAATGTAAGGACCCACATCAAAGGGGAGGTCAAGAAGATGCTTGATCTCAGGGTAATAGAGCTCTCTACTAGTCCATGGTCTAGCCCAGTTGTGTTAGTACCAAAGGCAGGATCCAAAGAATTGAGATTCTGTGTGGATTATAGAGCTCTTAATGCAGTCACCAAGACTGATGCCCACCCTTTGCCAAGGACAGATGAGGTGGTGGATAGACTTGGTTCAGCCAAGTTCCTCAGCACATTTGACCTTACGTCAGGCTATTGGCAAATAGCCCTGGCAGACCATGCCAAGGAGAAAACTGCATTTTCTACCCCAGTTGGCTTATACCAATTTAAGGTTATGCCTTTTGGATTGAAAAATGCACCTGCAACATTCCAAAGGATGGTAAATCAGGTTCTGGCTGGGATGGAGGACTTCTGCATGGCATACTTGGATGACCAGCCAATCCTGGGAAGAGCATGTTAACTACCTAGGACATGTTTTGCAGGCTCTTGGACAGGCCAATCTAACCATAAAAGCAAGTAAATGCCAGATTGGTCAGAGTAAGGTGGTGTACCATGGGCATGAGGTAGGAGGTGGAGAAATAAGGCCTTTGCTCAGTAAGATTGAAGCTGTGCAAAATTGGACAACACCTACTACTCAAACCCAGGTGAGAGCCTTCCTAGGCCTCACTGGGTATTACAGGAATTTCATCGAGAACTATGGGACCATAGCTTCTCCACTGAATGTAATCTCCTCTCCAAAATTCCCTAAGAAGGTCAAATGGAATGAGGAGTGCAATCAGGCCTTTGAAAACCTGAAAAAAGCTCTATGCCAAGCACTAGTCTTGAGAGCTCCTGACTATCACCAAACTTTCATTGTGCAGACAGATGCTTCTAATGTAGGTATAGGTGCAGTCCTTAGGCAACTGGATGAGAAATGTAGGGAGCACCCCCATTTGCTTCATCAGCAGAAAGCTGAAGGATCCTGAGACAAGGTGGGCAACAATTGAAAGAGAATGTTTTGCTATTGTGTGGGCACTGAAGAAGTTTAGGCCATACTTGTATGGTTCTACTTTTGTCATTCAGACTGACCACCAACCCTTGAGATGGTTGATGCAAATGAAGGGGGAAAACCCAAAACTACTGAGATGGTCAATCTGCCTGCAAGGGTTTGATTTCACCATTGAGCACAGGTCAGGGTGTCACCACCAAAATGCTGATGGTCTCTCTAGGATATATGTCATCGACTAGAGGTATGAGATTCATCCAGGAGTGGATTAAATCCTCCTGTCCCTTAGTCTGGGGGAAGAGGGGGGCGAGTGTTAGGGAGAATTCTCTGTTTTGGCTTATTTCCCAAACCTAGTGAGTCCTCCAGCAGCTTTGCTGGATTTTTGGGGTTTATTTTTTTCTCCTGCTAAGAGTGAGACTCTGTTTTCTCCCACTCTTCGACATGGTTTGAGATATCCTTTGACTTTGAATGTGTTTGATGGGCTATGGGGTCTTTTACTCCATAGGGCTTCATGTTTTTTTTGGTATGTGTGTTACACAGCACCCTCCGTGCCGTAACACAGGGGTGTCATAGTGACCCCCAAACATAGACTCCGTACCCTGGGACTGACTACTGTCTCCCAGGGCATGTAAAGTCACCATTGGCTTTACTAGTCCTAAATTGTGAACAGAACCAGTACAAACCATCATATTGTGGGCGTACTGGTAGGGGCAATTCGATTGCCCCTGGGTCTGTTGTTCGAGGGGGCACTGTCCAGCCCCCCCGAGCGAGTTTTGGCTGGTGGCAGTGGATGCTACTTTTTATATTCAACCGCGAATATATTCCTATGGGATTTTCCCATTGTTCGAGGCTAATACTTTTTAACATAGCCTTAAGCATAACGCCGGTTTATTTATTTAATATTAATTCACCGGTTGGTATTTTTTGCCAGAACTTGGTTCCAAAATGGCGTTTGTGTTCGCTTCTGTGACTCCAATCCAAGTCGAGCCCTTTGTTCCACTTTTTGGCGGGCTTCTCCACAGAAGCCTCCAAAAGTGGTGCCACTCTGTCTGGGTACCACAGGGGGTGTGGGAGGGGGTTTAGGCAGCCTGGAATGAGTTGCCTCGGCAACTATAGTCGCACTCTTGTGTGATTGGCCCAGTGGTGAGCCACCCGGTTCACCACCTAGAATGTTTGAGTGACAGCTAGGACTGATGAATGGGGGTTTTCTGCATAAAAGAAGGGCTTTGGAGGCTGGGACTTCAGACGTCGCCACAGGACCAAAGGATCCGAAGAGGGAGAAGCTTAGCCGACCTGCAACGACGACACCACCGGTGGAGCCCTGCTGAACCGACTCACCACTTCTTCCAACGACAGAGGAAATCTTCATCCCGAAGAGACTTCTTCCTTTGACTGGTGGGGATAACCAGTTTGCCCGCCTTTTCGCCTTCCCGGATCATCTTGTGGCCGTCTTGCCTGTGCCAAGCACCCCGGCAACCGGGATACCATGTTTTTCCACTACCGCGAATAAAAGGGTAGTACCTTTTTACCGGAGAACTCCGCGGCTGGTTTCTTCCCTGGCAGTGCAACGACCTTCAGCTTTCCTCCACGTCGAGACCTTCTCTTCCTCTGGACGACGCCGCGACTTGCATCCACTGCCAGGAACAGCTGCCCCCGCTGGAGGATTCTCTCCACTTTCAAGGTACTGTGTCCGCCTGGCCTCCCTCGCGACGGTCTGTGTGGGATGTCTCGTAAATCCTCAACTTACCACTTGGGTTGGCCCTAGGCTGGCTAACTGAACTTTTCTGAGATGAACTGATTCCTTTTTAAACTCTCTGCAAGACTTTCCAAGCCTTTTAAACTGTGTGATCTTGGGCACATTGGTGTTCTACTCTCTTCAAGAGGGAGCCTGGACTCTGAACTTTTTGCTCACAAGTAGACTTTGACTTTCCTGCCTTGCTGAGTGCTTCTAAAGTATTGTGTTGTGTGCTGTTTCTAATTTCTGCCTTTTCCCTCCCTTTTTCTTTTTGAACTTGCTTATAATAATAGTGCTAAAGTGTTTCTAAGTGTGTCTTTAAATAAATAATTATATACTTGATACCAAACGCTCTGGTCAGTGTTTGCTTGTGCTACTGTATTTTGGTACCTATCTTGTATACTCTATATACTGTCTAACTCTTCTTGAGAGAAGTCTGGCTGCTCAGCCACAGCTACCAGGTAAGTCTGGGTGGTGCAGACTGCTACCAATTGGGTTTACTGCCAACACCTGTAGTCTTAAGCCTTTTGCAGTGGTCCCTAAGGGAACTGCACAGGTTTCTGCCTAACAAAAGAGTCGAATAGGAACCAGTCAGCCACCCATGCCAAAGTACTAGCCTGTCTGGTTCCTGAAGACATAGATAACTTTGATTTAATTCCTTCCGAGTTATCTACTCAACACCAACAAGATCTAAAAGATGTAGTAATTTAATTCCCTGATGTATTCTAAAAAAAAACAGGAAGAGTAAAAGGTAAATACTACTACATTAGAACACCGAAAGGTAAAGTGGTACACTTAAAACCATATGGACTTCCGGAAACCCTTAACAGATAGTGATCGAGGAAGTCAGCAAAATATTGATAGCCAACATTATTCAGCTCTCCTCAAGTCCATGGTCCTCTACTATCGTGTTGGTCACTAAACCTGACCGTTCCTGGAGATTCTGTATAGACTTCCATCAAGTTAATGCCATATCAGCTTTCGATGCCTATCCCAAGCCACACATCGACAATGTAATTGATAAACTCTGAGCAGCCTCCTTTCTATCGACCCCAGACTTAACTAAGGGGTACTGGCAAGTTCCCGTTTTTGGACCAGATAAGGAAAAAACAGCATTTTCAACGCTGCTAGGAGTATTCCAATTTAAAGTTCTCCCTTTCGGTCTACACAGTGCACCAGCCACTTTCCATGGCCTCATGGATCAAATCCTACAACCCCATTCTGATTTCTGTGGAGCTTATATTGACGATAACCTAATTTAAAGTAAAACTTGGGAGGACCATCTCTTCCATTTTTAAACCATCATGAAGTCCTCAGAAACACTGGCCTAACTGCTAATCCAGCCAAGTGCACGCCGGCCCAATCAGCCATAAAATATCTTCGCTTCTTCGTATGGAGCGGGAATGTACAACCCCAACCTATGAAGGTAAAAGCTGTCTTAGATACACCAATTCCCAAGACCAAAAGAGATCTTAGAGTTTTTCTCGGGTTAATAGGATACTACCGAAGGTTTATCCCTAACTTTTCGGACAAAACAGCCCGGCTGACAGATAAACTTCTCTCAACCCCGCCCCTCCTACTCAAACCAGGAACAACCGTAACATAACTGTGGAAATATTGCTACCATTACTGCACCCTATCCTCAATCCTACTAACGTGAATCACACAGACCCTACGGTCTTGGTAGACCTATTCAACCAAACAGTACTAAACGCCATAAACACCATTGCCCCACTCAAATTGTGCAAAGCTAAACCACTCGTACATCTAAACTCGTGGTTCACCCCTCACCTTAGATCTCTGTGCAAAGAAAAAAGAAATGCAGAAGCACTGTGGAAAAGTCACCCCATTCCCTCCAACAAAGAGAACCTCCTATTGGCCTCTCTCACCTACAAAGAAGCTATCCTTCAATCTAAAAAAGAAACTTACAATACTCGCATTGTGCAAGACAAATCTAATACTAAGGAACTTTTCAAGGCACTTAGAGTTGGAATCACCTGCACCACCTCCAGTCACCTGCATTAAAGAAGCTTCTTGGTGTTCCAACATACAGACAGCGCAACTAAAAAAAATTACCATGCTGTAAAACAAAATATGGTCCAAAAAAATCCTAATCCTAGACACCACCTCAAGACACACGGTCTCAACACCTGTCACTAAACCTTGCACACTCTTCAACTTCTCTCCCTTAACAAATGGTAGAGGACATAATATCAAAGCTAAAACCTTCAAGATGCCTGCCCGGCGCCCATCATCAAGGAGGCTGCCAAAGAACCGGCGCCCTTCATCCCCTCATTAATTAATACGTTGTTTGAAACAGGCATAGTGCCTAATAACCTCAAAGACGCCTAGGTCCTGCCGCTACTCAAAAAGCCAACTCTTGACCCCACCATCCCTACGAACTATGGACCAATCACAACAGTCCCATTTCTTCTCAAAATTATTGATAGAGCAGCCTATCTGCAGATCCAGGAGCATCTAGAAACTAACAACCTCCTTGGCCTCAGGCAATCAGGCTTCCGGCCTAGGCACGGCACAGAAACAGCCTTAATTGACTTAAAGACTCAAATTGAGGAGTTAAAAGACAAAGGCAAACTTGCCCACTTCCTACTCCTAGATCGGTCAGCAGCGTTCGACTTTGTAGATCATAAAATTCTCTGCTCGCACCTTATATCAGCAGCACTCCTCTCCCACAAAGCCACAACGTGGATACAATCTTTTTTAGACAATAGATCAATGAGAGTTTTCTCGCCAATGGCTGCAGCCAACCCTGCGCCTATTACATGCAGAGTCCCTCAAGGCTCCTGCATGTCGCCCACCCTATACAATGTATATACAAAGCCATTGTTCGACGACCTTGACCATCTGGGTGTCACCTACACTAACTATGCAGATGACACCCAGATACTCTTACACATCACTGGCGACTATGACACAACGCTAAAATGCTCAACGATATCTACAGCATCATCCAAGCCTGGAAGGTCAAACATGGACTCTGTCTAAACGACGAGAAGACCGAGTTCCTCCTCCTTGGATCTATGATCAAACTCAATAAACAAATAAACAATTTGATGCTTTCAACATTGATGGCAACTCCATTAAGGTCTCCAAAGATGTAAAAACTCTTGGCATATACATTGACTTATCATTAAACCTATCAAGACAGGTTAATGCATCAGCCTCGGCCACAGCTTATACCTGCAAGCTGATTACCGCTTGCAGACCCTTTCTCTCTACACCCAACTGCATCACCTTAGCTAGAGCATTAGTACTCTCCAAGTTAGATTACTATTTTGGAACCAGTCAACAGAATTTGAAAAAAACTAAAGTTCTCCAAAATAACGCCATTAGGGCAGCACAGAATATTCCTAGGTCCCATCACATATCCGAGACTAGACGTAACTTAAATTGGCTGTCGGTCAAGCAAAGGATCGCCTTCAAAACACTTTCACTTATTCCTAAATGTCTCGCCAACCTTGCACCCAGCTACCTGACCAAAAACGTCACACCTAATACCTCAGGCCACCCTATGAGATTGGCGCAGGCACACTGCCTTAAAGTCCCCATCTTCAAGCTTCAAAAGGCCGGAGGGAGCAGCTTCCCGGTTCTAGCAGCCAAGTAATGGAACTCACTACCTCTCTCACTGAGATCCGAACATGCCTTCCACCCATTCAGAAGGAACACCAAAACCTGGCTCCTTGCGCAAGAACCATAAATCCTTTTCCGCCTCTCGGGCCACTAGACTGGTAACCTTGTAATTACCTGTTGCTCTATATAGATCTGTACATTTATGATCTCAGTTATATGTCTTTATAAGCTTTTCAGTACTTATTTCCTGCACCTGTAATTATGTAAATGCTATATATTTAATGCTTTGCATATAACAACTGTAATTTCTATTATTATCTATGTACCTTCTTTAACCTTATATGCAAGAAATGCACCCAGATTCCTATGGGCTGGGAGCGCTATACAAATAAACAAACAAAATAATTAAGAATGCCAAATCCCAGAAACTTCATTGGAATGACGAGGATGGGATATGTTATAACACCTTGAAGCAGACGCTGTGTCAGAACCCAATCCTAAAGGTAGTCGACTTCTCTAAGGAGTTTGTCTTACAGACAGATGCCTCCTTTACAGGGTTAGGAGCCTTCCTGTCCCAGGTTTGCGATGGATTGGAACATCCCATACTATTCACCAGACACAAGTTGTTCCCACGTGAAAAAAATTACTCTGTGTTGGAACTGGAGGCCCTGGCCATTAAGTGGGCATTATCCATCTTAGGTACTACTTATTGGGACGAAGGTTTACACTCGTTACAGACCACTCACCCCTAGTTTGGATTAGCCAACGCAAAGACTCCAACCCTCGGGTCTTGCAATGGGTTTTAGACTTACAACCCTATCGTTTCACTGTGGAGCACCGAAAAGGAAAAGACCAGGTAAATGTAGAATTACTTTTCCGGTTCCCATGTGAAACAAATGTGGCTACATCGCATGGAGGAAGGGTATATGAGAAACCTGAAAGTGTCTCCCTAGCTAGTCCCCTGGGATCTGTCATCCAGGTGGCTAGGACATGGCCATCACTATTGGATCCAGTTCCTGGGGGTGGGATCCAGTTCCTGGGGGTTGACCAGTGAGGGAGGATCACCTGGATGGGGGGTCCTTGGGGAGAGGGAGACCGACAGGTGAGACGCAGTATCCCCTTTCTTTCAACACCATTTCCCCATCCTACCATGTAGGATATTCCAAAACACTGCCCCCACTTATCCGACACAAACATTTTCACACAACATGAAAGACAACGGACTAACACCAGAGCCGTTTACCTGACCTGTCCCATTACAAGGATCAGGCAATTGAGCAGAATAGCACGCACTGACGGCCGTTTCCCTTCCCCATTGGGATAAAGGTGGAGCACGAGAGCACAGGACGAGCAAGGCAGACCGCACGACGTGAGAGCTAACCCAGCACAGCAGTTCAAGAGGAGGTGAAATCAAGGCCTGTGAAACCTCCGCAGACCGAAGCATAAGGCCGCAAACAATAGCCAACGTGTGTTGCAGCAGGTGTCAGCGGTAGAAAGCCAAGCGGTTCATCACAGCCGGTGAGTCGAGGGGAGAGTTGATAAGAAACCGAACTGTGCTGAACGAAAAATAGCAAATGGCAAATGGCTAGTTTGACCTTTGTTATGTTACCTTATATAGCACACGTTCACCAGAAGGCATCTTGGCGCTGGAGAGAGAGACCACAACAAACAGGAATACCAAGCAGGCTCACAGGCAGTAGTTAAAAAAAGATGGGTCTTTAGGGCCTCTCGAAAGGCCAGATGGTTGGACAGAAGTTTGACTGTGGGCGGAAGGCTGTTCCACGGCAATGCTGCTGAAACAGAAAAAGCGCGGCCGCCCATTCGAGAGCAGCAATAGAGAGGTACGTAGAGCATACCAGAGGAGGTTGATCGGAGAGGGCGACTGGGGACATATCGCTCAAATTTGGCAGACAGGTACTCCGTGCCTAAACTGTGAAGAGCCTGATGAACAATACAAAAAGACTTGAACAGAATGTGTTGTGCCACAGGCAGCCAATTAATGCAGCGTAGCACAGGGGTAATATGAGAACCATAGGGAGTGCCTGGTGCTAGTCTCGCAACCAAGTTCTGAAGACGTTGTAGCCTGCCAATCAACTCTGTAGTTTGCGACAAGTACAAAGAGTTGCAATAGTCCAACCTGCTAAGGATCATGGCTGCCACCACAGGAGTACGAAGTGCCACTGGGATCAGATGGAGGACTTTCTTCAGTATTTTAAGCTGAAAGTGACCCTCCTGACATACCAAGGCTACTTGGGCCGTCAGTGAAAGATCAGCTGACATAATCACTCCAAGATTTTTTACCTTAGGGGAAGGCAAAGGAAGAGGTCCAAGAGAAGAAGGCCAGAAAGAAGCAATCCACAGTGAAGGGTCAGGAGGGGAACCCACCACCAGCACCTCAGTCTTGTCCCCATTCAATTTCAGCCAGTTATGGTCCATCCAATCACCAACGGCAGTCAGGCACTTATTAAGACACGCAGACACCCCAGCTGGATCAGGATCTAAACAGATCTACAGCTGGGTGTCATCTGCGTATGAATAGCACCGGATACCGACAGAGCGAATGAGGCGAACCAGCACAAAGATGTAAATATTGAAAAGGAGAGGGGACAAGGCTGATCCCTGAGGGACACCACAACTAAGATGTGAAGGCTTAGAAAAGAAGGGTGGCAGGGAAAGAGTTTGAAATGTGTCAGCCAAGAAGGAGCCAAACCATGTCAGGATCTGACCTGAGACACAAATTTGGGCCAGGCGCATGAGTAGGATGGTATGGTCGACTGTGTCAAATGCCGCTGAAAGATCAAGAAGAATCAGGGCGCCAACACCGCCCTGATCAACCAACCTGGCCATATCGTCCTACACAGAGAGAAGAACGCTTTCTGTTCCCCTGCCAGGACGAAAACCAGACTGGGCCGGGTCAAGCATCTTGGATGACTCCAAAAAGGAGGACAGTAACGGGGAAACAAGTGACTCAAGAGGTTTCATAAGGCAGGGAAGGAGGGAGATAGGACAGAAATTAGAAGGGAGAGATGAATCCAAGGAAGGTTTCTTAAGAAGATGAATGACAAGAGCAGCTTAGAGTTCAGCAGGGATAGATCTTGATTGACAGGAGAGATTTCCGGCCGTAGTAATTTCACCTAGTAGGTCGGTCGACAGTTGTTTTATCACTCCAAGTGGGAGTGGATCCGCAAAAGAGCAGGACTTAATTTTAAGCAGAGCTTTAGAGACCATGGGCCTCACTACGAGTCCGGCGGTAACCGTGCCTGAAATTCCGGCAGGTTACTGCCGGACTCATATTACCATTCCGCCTCTGTGATGCCCGGAATTACCGGGGCATTACGACCCCGGTGACCCGGGAATTCCGGAGGCGGAATTCGGTAAATCCCCATTCCCATTGAGTCCCATACAACTCAATAGGTATGGGGAAGTGGAAACAACGGCACCATCTCGTGATGGTGCTGGTGTTTCCACGTCCGCCTGCAGGCGGGTGGTGTTAAACCCGCCAGGTCAGACCTGGTGGGACTGACACCTCCAACTGCAGGACTCGAAATCACCCGGTATGGAAACAACGGTGGCGGCGGGTTTACCACCACCGTTATTTCCATACCGGGTGACTCATAATGAGGCCAAATATCTTCAGAGAAGGGAGGGAAAAGTGACCAAGACAGACCAGCGAGAATAGTCGCTTCATGAGTATGCAGATTGTCAGGAGGGGAAGTGTGGGTGAGAAAGGCAAGACCATTAGTGACGTTAACACAAACACAAATGGTCTCGACTTTCTCAATAAAGAAGGTAGATAGGGAGTCGCACAGCTCCTGAGTAGGTTTTATCAACACAGTGTATTTAGAAGGAGAGGACACAGACTTAATGATAGAAAATAAGGTCTTGGGCTGATTAAGTGCAAACTCTATCTTCTCAGCAAAAGATTTTTTTTTGCGGTGTGAATGGACGCTGCATAGGCCAGCAGACCCGCTTTATAGTGAAGTTTAGTATCAGAATCATAGCCGTGTCGCCACTTCCTCTACAGCGGTCTAACTTGCAGACGCTCCAGTCTAAGGTGGTCAGTAAACCACGGTTCAGACGGGAGTATACGAGGCTGAAAGTGGCAAAGAGGAGCTACCTCACTGGCAGCACTTGATAGCAAAGAAGTCATAAGAGACATGGAGGGGAGCGGAGCCACTGACCATTTATTCTTAACAGAACAAACAAAGTCCTGGAGGTTGGCAGTACGCCAGCATCGCTGAAGGATGGGTTCCGGTAAAATCTTGAGTGGGGCAAGCTTTTGCAACAGACTACAGATGACCAGATAGTGGTCAGTCCAGACCATGGGTTCAGTAGAATGAAAATAAACCAGGGCTTTATTGGCAAGCACCACATCAAGGGTGTTGCCCGATTTCTGAGTGGGTCCTGGCACCAGTTGAGGCAGGTCTAAGTCAAGCAGACTATCGTAAAAGAGATCAAGGGCTGCAGTCCTGGGAGAGTTAAATTTCAGATTCAGGTCATCAAGAATAATAAGATTTTTGTATTGTGCCTGAAGACCAGCAATAAGATTGACGGGAGTTTCCAGTAGGCAGCCATAACCACCAGGAGGGCGGTAGATGACCAAAATATGGCACATCAAAGAGGAAGAAATAACACAGCGGAGTAATAAGGACTCAATGTTGAGGCTTTGTGGGCAATCAAGTTGCGAACATTGAAAGTCAACTTTAAAAATAATAGCAACTCCCCCGCCATTGTGAGGGCCGGGGCGGTCGCAATGAATAATGTTATAGCCCTCAGGAATAGTCTGAGCCAGGACCGGGGCCGAATGGGCCTGGAGCCATGTCTCAGTAAGGACTAATAGAGCAGGGAAGCAATCAGTTACAAGGGAAGTTATTTCTGTGGCGTGCACCGTAAGCAAGCAGGTGTTCAAGGGTTTCAAAAAACTATTGATGAAAGAGAGGGAAACCACAGCAACAGAGGCATCCGGCACCACATGGGTGCTCACACAGGAAACTCTGGGCGATTACCCGATGGTAGAGACTACCATAACCAGAAGGCCTTCGGAAGAGGCAAAGAGAGGTCAAAGTGGTCAAACAGGGGTCTTGTAAAGTACTCTGTACCGTTGAAAGTCTTTGACAGACAGATGCTTATAAAAGCTAAGGGAAATTAATCTTGCATGGTGAAGTTAGTACATGAACAGTGCGTTGCGAAGGTTGGCAAGAGTGAACTCGGCGGAGGGATGCTAACAAGAAGGGACGAAGTCTGAAGTCCCATGAACAGTGTGTCGACAGGAACGAACCCGACAGAGGGACGTCCACAGTGAATTGTTTGAAAAGACATTAAGGTTCATGAGTGCAAGAAGGATTATAAGACCAGGGGAAGTGGACTGTCCCCCTTGGCATTAGGATCCGAGCCCGGCAGAGGAAGATCCACGGGCTGGAAAGGCATCACCCCAATGTTCATTTGGAGAGGAACTTTGTGTTTGTTTAATTGAATGCATCAGGCCCTCCAGGGCAAGAGACTTTTATTGAAAAGAGACTTTAAACCATCGAAGAACCTGATAGCTGGTACGGGACTGTCGACTCGTGCTGGGAAGGCTTGAGTGTGTGTTGTGCTCAGGAGATCCACCTTGTCCCCATGCTCAAAACGTGGGTCTTCCCATAACACTTTTTTCTTTATTGAAAACCCTATCCCACACTCTTTCTATAATGAGTTGTAAGGATTTGGCAATAGGCTTTTTTTTTACTTTGATAAGACGCCTTATTTTTCATTTGATGGTCCAAGCTTGCTCCCATCTTAGATTTAGGTTTAGGTTCAGCATTTTTCCACCCTGCATTTACAGTTTAACAAACACCCTTGAACTGTGATTACTTGTGTCTGTCTTGACTGTTGCCACCACGAGTTCCTTACAGATCAAAGAAACAATGGGTATGACCCTACCACTAGACCCAAGATTACTAGTTGTGAGAGAAGCGTGACAAAAAGACTCTCTCTCTCTGTGAAGTTTCCCATCTTTCTAGTACATGCCCTAAATGCCAGTAGACTCACATTAGTGCAGTTCTAGAAGAACCCTGATGGTGTTACTGAGGCAATTTGGTGGGGTAAAGTATGGGCACCTGGGCAATGGAATAATTAACTCCAATATTAAACGAGAAAGTGCCAAAGTTTCAAAATGCATGGGTATTTTGTGTGGAGTACTGTACACCTAACTTGTCAATATACTTACAGGCCTGTTCTGCTTATAGCTGCCTTTTTTATTCAAAATGTTATCTCACTGATCATAGGCTGTGTTTTTGATTCCTCCCCATCTTCCAGTAACATGCAGCTTATTGCTAATTTTGCTGTAACTTTCAATTTAAAATAAAGTTGTGGAAAGAAAAGAACTTCATAAGGCAACGGCATGGAGACAGCATTGTTAGACCTTAAGTCCAATTTACTGCGCAGCATGGATAAGGGTAGGACGGCCATCCTGATGCTATTGGATTTGTGTGCCGCTTTTGACCTGGTGGATCACAGTGTTAATTCCAAGGTTGAAGGAAGTAGCAACTTTTTCGGAGGCGCCTCAGGATGGATACAATCATTCCTGGGAAATAGAACGCTTAGAGTGTGTAGCGATTTAGTGGACGCACCACCAAGTACCATACATTTCGGGGTGTCACACAGGACGCTTGCCTATTGCCATCCCTGTATAACATTTTCACTGTTCCTCTCTTTTAGTTGTTATAGAGAGAAGGCATTGAGTTCACCAGAAAAAACATAACTTATGGTAGTGGGAACTGTAAATAAAATTCAAAAGCTTGAGGACAATTATAAGATATTTAGAGTAGCAGGCTATGACCTGGAAACTAAAACCAAGGTTAAAACCCTTGTAATTCTCTTGGACCAACATCTCAGTATGAAGGCGCAAGTGAGCAGCCTGGTGTCATCGTCGGCATACTATATAAAACGCCTCACACAAATCCGCCCATTCATCTCAAAAACTAATTGAGAGATCATTGCAAGAGCCATCATTAGGTCCAAGATAGGTTATTCTAGCAGTCTCCTTGTAGGCATCAATACATCAGAGTATGACAGACTCCAGGTTATACAAAACAGTGCAGTCAGAGCGATTGCGGGGCTTAGAAAGAGAAATTGTGTAACCAAAAAAAGAAGAGATTTGCACTGGTTACATATACTATATACATCAAAATAAATACTAACTGATGGGTTGCCTACTGGGAGTGTTGGCATATGAGAGCGACTACAATAAAATAACAGTTAATGGAGCCCATTCATGTTCTGTGTAAACATAATATTGAGTGTTGGCTTACAGTAGTGTATTTGGGGGTTGATGTGTGCAATCAATAGCACAGTAACAGGATTATGAGGTGTTAATTGGTAGCCCAATGCTTAGCTGATGGGGCCGATTACTGTAACAATTACACAGTTAGGAGGGGCAAAACTGATCAGCATGTTCACCAGTTAAATTCAGATTCATCCAAAGTTTCATCAAGGAGTGTGGTTATCATAATGTAGCCCTGGTTGCCATTATGAAGCTGTGATAACAAATGATTCATAGATTGTGTTTCCAAACATCTCAGCAGGGTACAAAGTTCTTAGGTTTGTAAGATTTTTTTTCACTTTCTTCCCAATGATCTGAGACACAATGAGAGAAGAGGAGCTGTTGTGTGTACTACTTACCTGCATTGCTAAACATCTTATTCTTCACTATAACTTGATAGGTATTGAGCGCTTCAGAATGCAAGTCATTAGCTGAATACTGGCTGGCTAGGTTGAAAAGGATCTGGAGAAGAATTTAAAAACAAGTATGAGAAATGTGGACCTCAAGACATGGAAATGTTAAAAGTAAATCACTATGTTTACAAAGATGTCAAATGTTTAAAAAGGAAATTGTAATCAATATACAGTAGAATGGCATTATTAGAATCGACACTGACCATGTGAAGATCTCTTACAATGATGCAATACACATTGAAGAGTTCACGAATTTCACTTACAAACTAAATGTTGTTGCCATCCAAAACTCTAGACCTTGTCTCTAGGTTTGCAAAAGGGGTTCCCTAAATAGTCAATTCCCCCTCATTCCCCTCCCGCTCAATATGCTTTATTGAAAGATAGCACAAGGGCACAGTAGTGCAAAAACAGCCCAGTATAATGCCCTTTGGAAAAAATATACCCATTACTCCAAAACTCCCTCCAACACATCACATGTATCATTTATACTTTTCCAAACTCCTGCCATGTACACTAAACACAACACAGATGGATATCTTACATAATGACATACCATTCTACTCATATCCTCTACCCAGGAGTACTTCAGCAAGATCTTTGTGAGCAGCAAGTCAGTAAACAACATGAATAAAGGCCACCTCTACTAACCAAACTTCGATTAAAAATCCTCCATAAGACACATCCAAAAGGAATGTAACTTCTACAAATAAATGCTTTGCCCTGGTGGATCATCTTTAGTCTGGCTTGGTAGGACACCATTGCCATGAACCCTCTCATCACTAGCTCTCCCCTCACCTCAGTCAAATAGCTCTTCTGCCCCTTCCTCCTCCCCTCCAACTTAAATCTGCGAAGAGTGAAATCCACGGTGATCTTCCTGGCCACTGCACTCAGCAGGTTCTCTCCAAGGGGGGTGGGTATAGGGGTCGGAAACACTGCAATGATAGTCTCACCTGTGTCCTCGCCACAGACTAGTTTCTAATCCATCACACAAAAAGGCTTGCAAATTGTCAGACCCCCTCTCCCCCAACCCATCTAAGGTCCTTCTAAGCAATACAGAATGTTCCGCAACAAAAGCGCACAGGACCCTCGTCCTGTTCTTGGATGGGAAACAAAGTGCCCGTACATCAGTCTCTGATGTGGTTTTCTATGTGCTCAATGCGAAGATTTGTACAGAACACACTTTATGCAGCACATTGATGGAAGTGATCTGCATTGTCCCACAAGTCCTCTGCACCATTACTTCCTGCACTTTCTTCAATATCCCATCCAGGGTAGCAAAGGAGTTCTCAGTACTTTTCACTCTATTGGTTAGCTCTCCCAAAACTAACGCCATTGTTACCATTCGAGACTCCAAGCAGCCCATCGTCTTATGGAAAATCTCCACAGAGGCTAAAAGTTGCTTTCAGCAAGTCAGCTCCCAATCAATGGAGTCCGTCATATTTCATGTTGAAGATGAGGCTTATTTGCAACTTCATGATGGAGCAGAAAGAAATCGGAGCCCTGACTATCACTTCGGTTGTTGTTTAGGAGACACTGAACCTAGACTGGGAGGTGTTCACACAGTGCTCCCCATCTTAGGTGGTGCAGTAACAGGCTGGGAGAACAAGGAGAGGGGGACCCGATAGCCAAGGTCACCAGTGACCACCAGTGACCACCTGTCTCCACTCCGGATGAGCTTCAGTCGCCAGGGGCAGGGTTGCGTCTACACAGATGGGCAGTGAGCATCCTTTTCCATGCACCCACCAGTGCCACATCCTCTGCTCTGCTCGGCATCAACAATGAGACTGGGTAATTTGTGAAGCCCTGCTTATTCTGTCAAACTGATGTCCGCTCCATTTGATCAATGCAACATCTAAAGAGTAAAGTTCAAGGTAAGCCACAATGCCTGGAGTTCCGTCCCAGGCATCAAAGCCGCATCAATGTCCTCTTGCTGATCTCCAGAGCATTAGGGGAGCCAAGCAGACGCTTAAGAAGGCAAGCTCCCACCGCTATGCCAGGCATCATCGAGAAACCTCTAGCTGCATCATAGTTTCAGATCCTCATTTGCCGTGTTTGGGCTTCAAACACTGTGCTGAGTCAAAGATAGTGACCTGGGTGGTTTAGCAGCACTCTAGTTCCCTCAAAGCATGTGAACATTTGTGCCCGGTGATCCCGCCTCCCTCAAGCCCCAAGGATCAGCTTCTAAAGTGTTTGTGGGAACTTGGATTTCAGGTACTTGTATGCAATCTATCTCTTCTCAATTAGTCTCTGTTTCTTGGGGATCTTTTAAACACCAAGATGCATTTTTCTTCTTTCAATTAGTTTCTTAATATGCTCTGGGAATGTTCTTTCCTGGTCCCAGGACACATCATTTCTCCTTTTACCCACTTTCTCAATATGCTGTAGGATATTTTCTGCTGGTTCCAGCAGGAGGAATTCCTGATTTCATGCACTCTCACCTGCATCACAAACTCTTTCCCCACATTCCAGAATACGCAGTTTCTCCTTTCATTCATATGCTCAATGGACTCATGTCCCTCCCGGTACCAGCCGTCATCACTTCCTAATTGGTGTTAACAGTACAGGCCTAGGGTGGCTCGCATCCATAGCGCACCTACTCAGATTCATTCTCCCTTTATCTGCGGGCATCAGTAAATCTGACTCCAGCTTGGGATGTGTCCATCAACAAATCTCCATTCTGTTTTCTTACAAGCCTGGAGTGCCTCAGACAGTGCTGCTTCATCTACAAATCTTGTGTCCCATCTGTGCCTCATACTCTCAACCAGTCCCTGCAGTTCATCCTTCTCCTGCCATTGGTGTGCCGGGCGTATCTTGTCCTCTGCCCTGCTGACGAGGTCAGTATCCAACATTCAGCAACTTGGTATAGCTCTAGCTGCACTTCTGCACTCTCCACAGTTCTCCCTTTCATACTTGCACTGCAGCTCGATCAGGTCTACTACTAGGTTCACCCACTCGGTGCAATATGCCTGCCTTCTTTTTATTGGCCAGTGGTGTAGTGGACTGCAACATGTGATCATGCTCATGAATGTCATACTGCTGATGCCAAGTGTTGCGTGTGATTGCACTTCACCAAAACGAACTTAAGGAATGTTTAACAGTATCCTTTTGGGATTTAGCCATTCCAACATGCAATCTTGGTTAATAATTCTAGAAATTCACCCTGTATTTCTCAGATTCATACAATTTGAAATCTCAGGTTATCGAAAATATTTGTATTCACCAATGGCATGACAGGAGAACACTGTTGCAAAGCACCAAAACTACTGAAACAGTAAAATAAAAAAAAACACCCTACATACTGTTAGGCGGTACAATAAACTGAAGCTTTAATTTTAAGTCATTGAATGTCTGAAGGCTCTGGCTGTGCTTTAATAATAGGGAGGAGGAGCCATTTTGTGACTGACCTCCAATGAGTGTTGAGGGAGAGGTGGTAGGTGGCATATCCCGCCCCCTTGCACCATTCCCACATCCCATATCCCCTGTATTACCCCCTGATTAGAAAAGTGTAATAGGAGGGAAAGAGAGGAAAGGAAGTAGTCTGCCCAAAAATGGGAATGGACACCCCATTGTCCCGCATTTGTAAAAACCTCCCATTATATCAAGAAAAGATCAAAAAGTATCACAACGAGTGGGTAACGGAACTGAAGGGGGAGGAAGCAATCTGTACATGGCCAGAAGAGGGGTCTTTTGATAAGGGAATACTAGATCATGTCGCCATACAAGGGGAAGAAACTGCAAAATAGGAGGGAAGTATTAGACCTGTGTATTGTATTGTATTTTACTTATATAGCACGCCACGCCCTGAGGGAACTGGGGCCTTTTCTTGGGTACAAAGGACAGTTATATTTATAAATACAGGCATAGTAAATCACATCGCTTACAATTAGAGGCATAGTAAAACACATCATTAAAAGTCCTGGATAGGCATGTGTAGGCATAGATAGTACACAGCAGTAGGTATATACAGTATTCAAACTATTCCCTTTTTAAGCGAGCCATAAACACTCACCTTTTTAATCTGGAGTAACTCTCCTACGGCCTCTTTCTCATCCTGCTGGTCTTGTTGTGTGTCTTGTCTTTGTTTTTGTGCGCCCTGAGGCCCATGGCATGTAGCGCGTAATAAGAATTAAAATAAATAAATAAATCGATAGATAGATAGATATCTAGAGACTGGTCTCTCTAAAGCTAAGCAGTGTCTGTATGTTGGCGATGAGGCGGATTAGCTTTCGTTCAGACAGAGCCATGATTTGGCCAAATGTCGGAATTTATGGAAGGAATGTTCTAGTCTGATGTTGGGAGGTAGTGCATTCCAAGTTTTGGCTGTTAGGACTGGGAAGCTTTTGCCCCCTGCCTTTTGCAGTTTGAACTTTGGTGTGATGAGAAGGTTGGAATTGGAGGATCTCGTTTGTCTTAATGAAGGTTTGAATTTGAATTTGTTGCAGAGGTATTCAGGTGCTTGATTATGTGTACATTTGTGTAAAAGGGAGAGAGTTTTGGGTTTGATTCTTTGGTTGATAGAGAGCCAGTGAACACTACGTCTCAGCTCTGAGATATGTAGTTTTCTATGGAAGTTGGTGGCTGCTCTTAAGGCATTGTTTTGAAAGATTTGTAATTTATTTAGATTGTGCTGACTGGTGCCTGGGTACAGCGCATTGCAGTAGTCTGGTTTGGTTAGTACTAATGCCGTAGCCAGGGTGATGCAATTTGCAGTCATCAGGAAAGGTCTGCAAGCGTTGATGAGCTTACATGTGTAGGCAGTAGTAGAGGCAGTAACGTTAATTTGTTTACCGAGCGAGATGGAGGCGTCTATGTACATGCCTAGAGTTTTGACGTCTTTAGATACTTTGATATTGTTGCCGTCAACAGAGAAGGTGTTGAATTTGTTGTCAAGTTTGTTGAGTCTAGCTTGAGTACCCACAAGGAGAAGCTCATTCTTGTCATCATTGAGGCAGAGTCCGTGTTGTGCCATCCAGGCTTGGATGATAAGAAAAATGTAATTGAGTCGCTGTGTGTCTGTGTCGTGGTTGCCTGTTAGGTGTATGAGGATTTGCGTGTCGTCGGCGTAGTTGGTGTAAGAAATGCCCAGTTGGTCAAGTTTGTCAATAAGAGGTTTTGTGAATATGTTGTAGAGTGTGGGGAGACACAAGAGCCTTGTGGAACTCAGCAAGTGACAGGCAAGGGGGGTGCAGTGACGGAGGGTGCAAACACTCTGGTTGTTCTGTTGTTTAGGAATGACTGGATCCAGGTGATTGCTTCGATGGAAAAGTGGGCTGCTGAGGAGAGATGATTACAGAGGGTTTATGGTCGACCAAGTCAAACGCCGCTGATAGGTCTAGTAAGAGAAGGATGGCCAGATTGCCTGAGTCCTTGATGTTTTCGATTTGGGTTACTAGATCTATTAGGGCTGTTTCGGTTCCACTGTGAAAATGTTTGAAGAAGCACCCGTCGTGCAGAATAAAGACAAGGACGGGGGTGCAACTGGGGAAGGGGATCCTAAGGGAGAGGGGGAAAAGGGAATAAAGAGCCTGAAAATGATACCCACTGCTTACGTGACCCACAGAGCGGTACGCAGACCCAGTGTATGTGTCAGGAGGAAGTGTGCCAACTGCTCCAGCAGCAGCCAGCCGCCTCCTTATGCCCAACTAACAACACCTTCTGCCCCCACTGGCCCAACAAATGGAGATCTAGAGAGAGTACTAACATCCACTCAAACAGAACTTGCTCGATTGCGGACATTATGTGAAACACCTTTAGTGGTGTCAGTGGGGGGCCAACCACCAGTACAACCCCCGGTACAAAATGCTTCTTTATTAGCTGAAGATGAGTGGAAATCTGGCGACTTTCTTTTTAGAATAGACAGTGCACCAATTAAAACAGTGCGAGTAGAGAGAGAAGGGGAGACAAAGTGTGAGTTACCATACTGTGGCTTCAGAGAGGGGGGAGGCCGATTGGAGTGATTTTAAAGAGGACAAAGGAGGGGCTGCGGGAGGGACATCACTCCAGCAAGTACATTGGGCCATCCCACAAGTAATAGAGGAAGCAGGATGGGAGGGGAGATTACAGAACAGGCTAGGGAGGATAGCATTATCAAAAAAGAAAGCAGTGAAGGCAAGTAAGGAAAAAGTGAGGTAAAAATTACAAATGCCACTCATTCATAAAGGGGGTGGGTGGGAGACCTCCTTATGTGCCCTGGGCTTTGATGCACACAAATAATCTCCTCAAGGCCCTCCCGCCACTTTCTGGGGGTGCAGGGAAATGGATCTATGCAGGAGTCCCATTAGTAATTGGAGATGTTAAGCGTCTCCTAGTAACGGCAGTAGGTGATCAAGCAGACTATGTGGGTGAAGCAGGGTTGCCGGGGGTATCCCTAGGGAATGATATGCATGATGGCGCATCCTTTAACAATGTACGGGCACAAGTATGGGATGCCCTGCGGAGAACCTTCCCAGATACCCCCGATTTGCACTCCATAATGCAATGTACTATGGGGGACGAGGAAGATGCTGCACAGTTCATTCTTTGGGTGCAGGAGATGTGGCGGCGGGCACGGCCTGGGACCAATCGACCGCCCTATTTTACTTCATTATCAAAAGAGGCCTCCCGAAGGAGGTAAAGAAGGCTCTTGATAAAATAGCTGGGATAGAAGCCAAGAGCTGGCCAGAAAAACAAAGCATCATAGTACACCATTGCAGGAGGATCAAAGAAAGGGAAAAAGAAACGGCACAGAGGAGGCGAAGGTGGTACAGAGCAAGTTAGTGAAGGTTGCGGCAGTTACAGCAAAGCCGCCGCCCAGAACAGCAAGGAGAAGAAAGGGAGGTTTCTGTAGCGATACAAGCTAGAATGGCTGCAGCATGCGCAGACAATGGACAGGAGCAATGGGGTGGAAAGGAACGGTACACAGGACCCCAGTGGCAAGGAAGACCCACCAGAGGAAGAAGTGGGTACAGAGGACAGCAGGGAGGAGGAGGAGGATATGGCGGACAAGGACCGAGGGGGGGTGCTCCAGGACTGTGCTGGTCATGTGGGAGGTGGGGACATTTTGCAATGGAATGTCGGAGTAGGCCCATGGGGAATTACCATAATAATCAGAGATATGACAATGAGCAACAGTTTGGACACCCACACCCAGGGTAGCCCTTATGGCCAATCCATAGAAAATTATGAAAGTGACGGACAGCCCGATAGCAGGCCCCCACCCGGGTATAGCACGTTCAGACACCCCCCACACTGTATGCAAAGCCATCAAACGCAGCAAAACCAAGTAGCATACACACATGAAAACAGATTCGCCACTTGCGCTAATGGCGCACCATCTCAGTTTCAGGGAACGTGTGTGCTCAGTGATAATTTCATCACGTGCCCCGGAACGGACACCCATCCCACCTAGGACAGCGCACAGAGAATACTTGCATGTCCCGTACTATCGACTACCTTACGACCAGATGAGGAACCACTGATAGGGGCAGAGATAGGAAACAAACAGTTCATCTTCATGGTGGACTATGGGGCGGAAAAATCATGTTTGTGCGAAGGCAATTTTCCGCTATCTGGCAAGAATTTCCAGACGCAAGGTTTCTCTGGGGCAGTGGTCACGGTTCCAGACACAGAAGATTTGGATGTCAGAATAGGGGGTAGAACAGTACAAGCACCCCTATTGTATCATGAGGAATCTCCCATAAACTTGTTAGGACGACATCTATTGAGAAAGTTGAATATGACAATCGCATTCACAGAGAGAGGCATAGTGTGTTCCACCCCAGGGATGTGTACACTTCGAGCAATGCTATTGATGCAGACGCGTGCCAATGAAACAACAGTGCGAGGAATACCCACAAATGCTGACATGTTCAATTATGGGATACAAGTATTAGCTCGAGCAGTACCTGAGTTAACACAAAAAGAGTGGAAAGTACCTTCTGATTTCATTTTTCGCCCTGTGGCCACACCTGAAATAGTGCCAGGGACAGTGATTTCACTCGATTTACAGGGAGTTCAAGTGTCAGAAAAATATATAGTGGCAATTGGCACAGACACACACGGGTGTGAGTGGAGGACAGTATTGTGTATTGATCCAAGCATTCCATTGAGAGAGTTAACAGATGAAGATCTGTTCACTGACAACGACACTGATGGGGAGATTATACTGGAGATTTGGATGTCATGTGATATCATAACCCAGAAAAGGAGAGTGGCAAACCCCCTCATGGCCGCTGTCAGTGCGCTGCCATCTTTTTGTGACGCGGACTTGCAACACGTGCCGCAATAGTTATGGACCACAAACCCCCATGATGTAGGGTTACTAAGGGAAATGACCCCAGTGAAAATAAAATTGAAGCCAGGTGCTGTCCTCCCAAGAGTAAAACAGTACCCCTTGTCCAGAGAAGCAGAAGAAGGGATACGAAATACAATACATGCTTTACTACAGCAGGTTATCATTGTCCCCTCTAACTCCCCATGTAATACGGAAATTGATCCTATTAAGAAAGCAACAGGAGGGGCGTGTTGTATGATCCAGGATCTCCACCCCCTTACTTATATAGTGCAAAAGGAATTCCCTCTTGACCCCAATCCAGCGTCCATTCTGTGCAGCATCCCAAAAGAGGCAGCCCACTTTACAGTAGTGGACTTGAAAAATGCCCTTTTCTCTGTATCGCTTGATCCAGACTCACAATACCTCACAGCCTTCACAATAGTGTGGAGGAGATACGAACACCGTAGCTTGCCCCAAGGGTACTGTGAGAGCCCAAGCATATTCAATAGAATACTACATGAAGACCTTGGTAACATTGAAGTACAGAGTACCATAATCCAATACGTGGATGACCTCCTTGTATATAGTGAAGGAGAAGAAAGATGCAGAAAAGACCATCACTCTGTTGACATTATTGGCCCACAAGGGGTACAAGGTAGACAAAAGTAAATTGCAGTACTGCTCAGCAGAAGTGCTCTACTTGGGTCAGCTCATCTCAAGAGTGCGCCGCGGGTACACCGCATACTGCAAAAGACATGAAAACATTTCTTGGCATCTGTAACTATTGCCATGCATGGATTTTGGATTATGGAGCGTACACACGGCCGCTGCTCAACGGCCTGAAGGAAGCACAAAAAGAAAAGGTTCCAATAAAATGGACACCTGAAATGCACACAGCCTTCACAACTGATGAGCACCGCCCCAGTCCTGGCGACACCTGATTATGAGCGGGAATTCCAATGGAACACTTATGACTGCAGTACTGACACAGAAAACATTTCTAAGCCACAAACCACTAGCATATTACAGCAGTACACTTGATTCAGTGATGCAAAGACACTTTGCATGCGAACAAACTCTCGCAGCAGCCGTGTTCGCATTACAAAAAAGTGCAACAATTGTAATGGGCTGCTCTGTCACATTTTATACGTTGAACACTCTCTGTTTGCCATCCTTGAATGGTCAAAATCCACACTCACCACCCAAAGAGCATCAGCATATGAGATTATTATCTCCAGCCCAAATGTCCATATAGTACATTGCAAAACAGTAAACCCAGTGACATTTATTACAGAGCCATGCACAGTACAGGATATGCAAAAACATGATTGTGCCACATATGAAGGGGAAGAGGACGACATCCCTAGGGCAAGCGAAAATGCACTGGAGGATGGAGAGGTATATTTTGTAGATAGGTCAGCATCAATTCGCCCAGAAACAGGAGAAAAATATGCTGGGGCGGCAGTAGTAGGAATGGAAGAAGGGGAGTATGAGATACTAGTACAAAAGCATCTGCCAATGCATTATTCCGCTCAAGCAGCAGAGCTGATAGCACTGATAGAGGCACTGCACGCGGCAAAAGGGTGTGCAGTAGCAATTTATTCAGACAGACATATGTAACCACTACGGTACATGCTGGTTTATCACGATGGAGGAGAAGGGGGTTCAGGAGAGCTGATGGGTTCCCGGTACAACATGCAGCATTACTTAATAAATTGATTAAAGCATTGGCAGAGCCCTCAGTAGTAGCATTGGTAAAATGCCAAGTCCATACAAATAACAAAGATGAAATATCACTTGGGAACGCAGCGGCGGACGCCGGAGCCAAACAAGCAGCATATTTCCAAAAACCACAAATGACAGAATGTGTCCTAAAAGAGAAAGCACAAGAACTAACAGAGGAAGGATACAATGCCTTACCGATAGCAGAAATTATAGAGATTCAGAAAAGAGCAATGCCACAAGAACAAGAATTATGGACAAAAAGAGAGTGCAACCAGTCCCCCACTGATCTCCTATGGAGACAGTATAACATAGTTATAATGCCTGTAGAATTGCAGTTAATTGCGTTCCAACAACTGCATTTCCCGGCCCACACATCTAAACAGCACATTGCTGCCGATATCTAGGAAGATTGGTTTGTACCCAATCTCCAAGAATATCTCACTGAAACGTCAATAGAATGTACCACATGCCAAATGTTTAATTCAGGGATGACGCTCAGAACAATACGTGGCACATTGCTGCATCCAGTAGGACCATTCAGTGAGCTGAACATTGATTATACAGACATGAGAGAAAGATGTAATGGAGCAAGATACTTGATCATGGTGGTCTGTCCTTTTTCGTGCTGGGTGGAAGCAGGACCATGTGCCCACCATATGTGAAAGTCCTGGTGTGAGAAGTGTTCCCGCATTGGGGAATAGGTGATGTCATAAGATCCGACAACGGAACATATTTTGTAAGACTGGTCTAGGAACGTAGACGGGATGGAAGTAAATATTTGTTACATTAGAAGTAACGAAAGGGGGAATGTTGGGAGAGGTGGTGTATACTGCCCCCCTGCGCCATTCAAACATCAGGTAGATGTTGTGTGAGCCAAGGAGGGAGACATCTCCACTCCTCCTGTACATATTCGCATCAATCATCTTTGATATATGTGTGTAAAAGTGTAGTAAATGTTTATAGTTTGAACTCCATTTTCTGCCTTTCCAAACGCCATCTTTTTCTAGGCCCTCTGCCACTTTGTCGAAATAACCATTCTCCCACCTACCGTTGCGCACAACCAGCCCCCGCCACCTCCACCCTTTGTCAGCTCAGCGCGAATCATGTTCTCACGGAAACGCAGCCATTCATTGTTGCCATTAGCAAGAATGCGATCATCACATAATCTGAGACCAAGGCCTACTCCAAACCCAGAGCCCCATTCATCCCTGCTGACCGACTCATGCCCTCTCCACCCCCTCCCTGCTAAGCCATGGTCCACTGGCCTCATGCCCCCTGTTCCCTTTGAATGCATCTGCCCACCAGACCCTCCCCCCGGACCACCCTAAATCGCATACCATATACCTAAACTAGAGTATATTCTGGTAACCCTAACACCTATCCCCAATGCGTTTGAAATTGTGAGGCCCCACAGATAGCAAATCAAAGATCAACCCTTCTGATAAGGCACCTGGAGGAACAATCCCTAACCCAGGTCCCCATAAAAACTTGGGTTAGAATGTACCTATTTCACACAAACAGACCCCTTTTTGATACAGTGATTGATGCCAGTCATTATTTCTTGTATGCCAAGTTCCGTTGTTTAGTGTAGCCAGACAGCTCTTTGTCATCTTCGCAAACCTTGACCGGTCCTTACCCTGCGAGGATGAGCCCAGCTGACCAAGTGCACTGTGACTGATGGAGAAACATCAGCCAATGGAACCCAGGCATCCCGCATGGAGCTAGGATTAGTATATGTGCCTAGCCAACCACGTTTGTTAGATTGTAATACATGTATGATGTCATCTATGATGCTTGGTTCCTTTTTAATGTGCTGCCCGTGTATCTGTTGGCAGAGCGCTCTCGGGCAGCAGAGTTATTTGCTTGCATTTATTTACTTATATACATTTTGGTTTCCTTGCAATTACTCTCCTGGTCTCATTCCCTAGTGGGGTGTGTACTTTATTCTGCCTATTTGGACACATGCATGTTAAGGTGCCAGTCTTCAGGAGCTTAGCCTCATTTGTTTACTTCCCTTGAACATGGAAGAAACGAGAATTGTAACTAAGCTCAGGGCTGCACATAGAAACACACCTCTACAATACGTGGATGTTTGCATGCATGTTTTGCCACAAGATTGGTTCCAATTACATATCACTGCCTGCAAATGTCCATCTCTCCCCACAGATGTCCCTTTATCACAATAGCCATGTTCATCATTTAATTTCTGGCAAGGGCTCACATACACATTTCAAACATCCTGCGCACCTTTTGAGAGAGATCATTATTGTTCATCAAGAGTTGGGACATGATGCACTGTCAAAATATTCACATTGCCAATGCAAAAGGGTGATTGACAGAAGGTAACATGCAAGACAAACATGGTGTCCTAAAAATGTATCAGATCATGGTAGCAAATGTTCCCCTTTTTGATTTTGACAACTGGTCATTCAAGAAGCATTTATGTGCAACAACGGTGCGTTAAAGAATGCACTTACAAAATGACACTGTAAAACATGAAATTCTCATCTTTATGAGCAAACATCTAAAAACAGCATTTTAAAGAACAAAATCACAGTACAGAAAACATAGTTGAGAAGTTAACTGTTGAATAAAGGCAGCAAATATTGCATTACTTACAGAATATGTGAGGTCTAAATTGATATTTTCTGGAGAGGTCATTTGCTCACGCTGCCTCACCAGTACTCTTTCTTTCTTTCCAGCTTCTTTTGCCTTTTCTAAAGCCTAAAATGAAGCAAACAATTTAGAGAAACAAATACAGATTTGAATTATCACAACAGATGGCTGCAAAAAAGATGCATGAAAAAAAATTAAACTGTCAGCATTTTTCGCCTCCCTCTCCCTTCCTCCCTTCTTCCCTTCTTCCCTTCTCCCCTCCCTCTCTCCCTGAATCCCTCCCTCCCTCCCTCCATATCCCTCTCCCCCTCCCTTCCTTCCTTTCTCTCTCTCCCCATCTCTTCCTCCTTCCCCTTCTCCTTCTCCTTCCCTCCCTCACTCCGTCTCTCCCTCCCTCTCAATCCCTCTAGAGAGGTTAGGAGTAGAGTGGGGTGAGTCGAGAGGGGAGAGTACAGTAGAGCAGGAAGAGGAAAGTAGAGAAGGGAAGGGAGGAGGGTGAGGAAAGAATAGTGGAAAGAGTGTGTAAATCGGAAGGACAGAAGGGTAGAAGCAAAGACAGTAGGGTGTGAGATGAGGTGGAGAAGAGAGGGGGGCGAGTGAGAGTAAAGTAGAGGGATGAGGCAGAAGGAGTAGTGACATCAGAGAAAGGCCAGTGGGAACGTGTGAGTAATAGAATGGTCCAGGATGTTTGTTATGGGCACAAGAGAAAACAAGTCCCACTGACCACCATGAGGAGTCCTAGGTTAGGACACCTTTAGAAGAACTCCGGAGGGAGGCCGTTCGAGAAGTCTTTTTGCCATTAGGCCATCACCCACAACCAGATTTACAAAGTTGGTGTTAGCAATCACTAAAATCCATAAGCAATGAAAGTTAATGGGTCAAATATTATAAGGGACAGTAAAGTTACTGTTTGTATTTCACATGGAAGATAAAGTGTGGGTTGCTTATGTACTTGCACTCAATTCCCCCGAGGAAGCTTCTGATTGATAAACGGGGAGCCCCTTTTAGATCTTGCTCATCAAGTTATTTCGATCCCTGCGAAGCACATGTTAATATTTAGGTCCCTTTTCATCACTATGCGCACACCTCAAAGTTGGTGTATTAGGATGGAGGTGAGGCTGAATTAAACGGTTCTTTTTTTACCACACTGTGGCCTCTTTAGTGTCTGGGGCTGCAGCCACTAGTTACTCGAGGGGAGCAATTTTTGTATGCTGCTTAAATGATTACAAAACACAGACTCAGAATCTTACTGCAGGTGGAGGCACAAACTCAGCATGGCACTTTCAGAGGCTTCCAGGTCATACAGTTTCCGGCTTGGATGTACCTTGAATTCCCAGCTTATAAATTAAGATCTTGTATTCAGGGAACCATCCCTTTTACCAAGAGAAGGATCTCAAGATCATGCAAGTGCCAATATGATGATGAGTTCCTATTCTCAAAGATCTATAGAATTTTCAGATTACAGAAACAAACCTTCTAAAGGGCTTGTATGTGTGTGGTGAAGTACCCTAAGAACCAAAAGGAGCTTAGATGTGAGAGTCTTTCTTCCATCCTTGTCAGCAGATGACCATCACCATGGGAGAAACAAAAAGGCAGAGATTCAAAGAAAAAAGGGTTTATAGAAAGGGCAGTATTCATGAGGCACAGAGACGGCACTGTCTATGGCACTTTCGATGTGGAACTGCCACAGCGAACAGAAGGAGCAAACAGTCCGTCCCACCAACCAATCCCAACCATTGAGCCTCTGTGGTTAATAGAGGCCTTGATCGGGAAGAGAGCAGAAGGAAGAGAGAGGGGCCTGCAGCTGCAAAGTAGACAGATGTGCATTTGTTTCCCCTGGAGAAAAAGATCTCAGTTGAGCTGCCAGAGTGAGGAACTGGCTACAGAGACCCAAACTTTGTACATACTCACAAATGGCAAGTCCAGCAGAGGGGAGAGCGAAACAGTGAAACCAGATGCAGGCAAGCAACAACCCCAAGAGCGGGACCAAGCAGATAATAAGAAGACTCAACCATTCAAGTGCAGAAGTGTTGCAGTGTGGGAATTCATTTCCATATTCCACTCAGGTCTGTACCATATCCTTTGTGGAAGCTGCTGAACCCCACCGTTCCCCTCGCAGTGCTTTGCCCCAGAATATCACAACTACTGGCTACATGTCACCCCGAAGGGAAAGGGGAAGTGGCTAAAATAAAAATAACACAGGTTAGCCTTTTCAACATAAAGACTGGCCAGGAGATAAATAACGCTTGCGAGTCCTAATCTCGCTCACTACACTCCTTTATTCTCTTTGCCACTTTTATTCTCCTTAACATACCTGTGTAGACTGACTTGTGCTTCTCTTTTCTTTATAGCTTGTTCTTTCTTACTAAGCTTTCTAGACTCTGAATTGATATTTTAATAAATAACTTATGTACAGTATCTTGCATATTGATCTAGAATGACCTACAACACTGTTTGAGATTTCTTTAAAATCAAATCAAAGTGAGTTTCCCTTGATCGGTACTGTGATCTCGCTTGCGCAATTATCTTACTGCCATTGGTAATTGGATGAATGCCTATCGGATCAAGCTAAACTCGGAGAAGACGGCAAGTATGATTTTAGGAAAACCCTCTACTATGTCTTCTATGTGGACACAATATGTTTGATCTATCTCCTGGGTCCCTCTGCCAACCCTGGTTCCCATAGTTAAGAACCTGGGAGGGAAAATGTTCTCATGGCTTTCCATGGTTTCAGAGGAGGATGCTAGATGTAGCTCTAGTCATTTTCTTTTTAAAAACTTAATTTATTCGACTTGACAACACACAGAACAACAAATCAGAGAGGGGCACAACATGACATCAATTTGCAAATTACAACAAGCAGGCTTTACAGTAAAGTACGGAATTAGCACGCATGTCACAAGGGACGAATGATAAAGGATGCATTGCGAACAGGCTAACAAAGAATCAAATCGCAGGGGGGGATCACTGAGGGGATTGGGAAGGAGGAGAAATCTCCGAGTCTGAGTTGGAGGACGAGGCAGACATGTAATTACGAAATAAGACGCCAAATGTCCCTTAGTCTCGAATGGGGATGTTGTAGTGCCCCACAGGCCCCGTCGGTGTCATGCGCCCAGGTGACTGCCCTGAGCCACTGCGCGTACGTGGGAGCATTGGGACAAAGCCAGCACAATAGTATGCAGCGTATTGCCAGCACCATACAGAGTCCCGCCAATTTCCTAGAATCCCGTTTCAGCCTGGGGAAATTGTGGAAGAGGCAGCACATAGGAGAAGGGTCAATGGTATGATCTAGTATGTCAGATATTGTGGAGCATATTTTGTGACAGTATTGCGTCAGGTGTGAGCAGTGCCAGGTCATGTGAATATAAGTAGCTTGGTCAGCGCCACATCTGGGGCAATTAGGTGAAATTTCATGGAACATACGTGCAGTTTAGTAGGCGTGTGGTGATAGCTGTGCAGTACCTTAAATTGCAGTAATTTGAACCTAGAATTATAGGACACTTCCTGGGTACGCGCGCACATTCGGGACCAGCACTCATCGGTAATATCGACTCCGAGATCCTCTTCCCATTTAAGTCTAAGTTTAGTAAAAGAGGGGGTGGCTCTGGTCTGTAGTAGATTATAAAGTCTTGATACCTTTCCACTGAAGGAATCGGAGGAGCAGAGTTCAGCAATTATGGGATCGTCTGGTGGCACTGTGGGGAAATCAGGGTATCTGGTTTTAAGATTCTTCCGAAGTGAGGAGTATTGTAGCCATGCTGATGGTTTACGCCTGAGGGAGAGAGGGAGGTCTGACCACTCAAGGAAATTGCCCTGTTCATAGGCATCGCGAAGTGTTAAGAAACCTGCCTCAGCCCAACGAGACACAATGGACTGAGGAATGTATGCAACATCATGGAAGAAATTCCAGAGCGGGAGGTCCCTGTGAAATGGGTGAGGCGTAGCAACCATTGCCCATACTTTGGTAAGTGCTAGGGATGTACTAACCACGGGGTCCGCTGAGCCAAGGTCAGGCGGGATGGGTTTGAGAATAAGGGAGCCAATCGTACGCCCGCTAACCTTCAGTTTCTCAAGTCGGACATGAGGAGGGGGGTTTGTGGTGTTGAACCAATGGGATGCAAATTGGGATTGGGCTACCGCCCAGTACCTAAGAAAGTCGGGGCCGCCGAACCCGCCTAATTCCTTGGGGGTAGTGAGTGTAGTAAGTTTGAGGCGGACTGCACCGGAATGCCAGAGAAAGATGTTAGTAATGCCGCGTAGCACCTTGAAGAATTAATCACCCGGCCATAGCGGGAGGTTGGTGAATCGGTATAAGAGTTGAGGTAGCACTACCATTTTAAGTATTCCGATTCTACCAGCTAGAGAGATGGGGAGTCTAGCCCAACTAGCAGTTTTGGTGGTCAGGTTAGTTGGGTAATTCTGATAGTTGTCGATACGCAACTTCTCAGGGTGCCAGGAGACCAACACCCCCAGGTAAGTAATGTTGGATTGGGACCAAGTGAAACCCATTAGGTCAGAGGGAGGTTGCGTGGTATCAGTGAGCGGAAATAGGGCCGACTTAGAGCAGTTAACTTTCAGCCCAGATATGTGTCCAAATCGGGCCACATCGCAAGGATTGGAGCAAGGTTGATTTCTGGGGAGCGGATGTAAAGAAGGGCATCGTCGGCGTATAAGGAGACTATATCGGCCTGTCCTGCCGTGCGCAAGCCTCTGTGGGAGTGCGACTGGCGCATCATGTCTGCAAAGGGTTCCATAGCTATCGCAAATATTAGAGGAGAAAAGGGGCATCCCTGTCGCGTCCCTCTGGCTATCTGGAAGGTGAGCTCTAGTCATTTTAAACTTAGAACGCTGAGGAAAATCATGCCTTATATTGCAGAGAGTCTGAGAAGCCATGTGGTCTCTGCTACCATATCTGGTACTCTGGATTATTGCAATGCTCCGTTTCTCTCTCAGCCCAAATGCCCGACCCAACGCCTACAGGTTTTGCAAAATTATGCTGGTTGCCTGGCTGTGGGCCTGCCTAAATTTGCCACACCTCCGGTCCTATGTGATCTTCACTGGCTCCCTGTGGAAACTAGAGTTAAATTGAAATCTCTCTGCGTCATCCATTATTTTTATTAACCCTCTCCTCACTCCTCCCTGACCCCCCCTTCCCAACATCCCCTCTGCAGCACATCCCATATTAAGGCTTCGTACATCTGATGTATCTGTTGTCCGAGTCAAGCATTGTTCATAAAAAGTACAGTATCCGTAAATTCCGAGGGCACCACTGAATCCGAAAGCCCCCTTGCAAATACACCATGACCAATCCCCAGTCCCTCCTAAATGCCTTATACTCTCCCTGGATCCTATACGTAACCCATTCCAGCGCCAAGCATTTCCATACCTTTTGCAGCCAATCGATGCCAGAGGGTGTTCTATTTTGCTTCCAGAGTTGGGCTATCGTAAACCAAGCCATGATCAGCAGAACCATGAACGCCTTCCTCTGTTCTTTGGAACCCAGGTGATCCGCAGCCTCGCCCAATCCCATCAGCCATTCCCTCCGCCCCACATCCAGGCCTGTCCCGAAAATCTCTCCCATCTATTTTACAACTTCCTGCCAAAAGGGTTGGATACCCGGACAATCCCACCATATGTGAGCCCACATCCCCTTATCCTTACATCCCCCTCCAACAGTTCACTGCAGTATTTGTGATTTTGTGTAATACCTCGGGGGTAAAATGCCATTGCACCAAGACTCTATAACAAGCCTTGTGTAACTGTATCAAGCATGTCAGTTTAGGAATTTTCCACCATGTGCTGGCCCAATGCTCAGCCGGTAACTCACATCCCAGGGTCCTTTCCCACTTGGCCATATAAGGCCATTTTGGGGGTGGTGGTAGGTTCATCCGTTATCAGCCTATATAGAGAGGATACCTGGTAGTTATGAATTTTTCAAAGGGGTTATCGGTCTAGTTGCCTTCTCTGGAATCTTTAGGCTGACCACCCAATGCCTCACTTGAATGTATTGATGCCTATCCCGTTCTGCCAGCCCAATGCTCTGTTTACATTGCTCAGATGTTAATACCCCCTTATTCTCGTACATATCCCCTACTTTCAAGCACCCAGCTTCTTTCCATTTATTAAATGCCCCTGTCTCTAACTCTGGGGTGAACTGCAGGTTTTTAAATAATGGTGTCAAGGGAGGGTGGAAAGAGTCCCACGTCCATCAATGCCCTTAAAATCCAGTTTATACGCATACTGGGCGATCTGTCCGCTTATTCTAACTACAGAACTTCCTGCAGCAATGTCCGTGCGACCGCTCTATCCATCCGTACCCAACTCTTCGTCTCTTCCCCAGACAACCCGTCTCTAATGACCCTCATATGGGCCGCCTTGTAGTACTTTCTGAAGGTGAGGGCTCTCAGCCCCCACCCCCCTCCTTCCGCCACCATAATTCTATACAGTACCCTTGGGCGCTTGTTCCATCAGATGAAGGCTGAGACTACCTTGTTGAGAGCTTTAAAGAAAGCTACGGGAAGGTGGATTGGAAGGGCCTGAAAATAATATAGCACCCTTGGCAAGATCACCATCTTCACTGAGGCTATACGCCCCAACCATGAGATATGCATTGCGTTCCAGCTAGCTACGTCCTCCTTCACCCAGTGCTTACATGAGGCAAGGTGAGTCATAGGTAGGGTACTGGGATGAGGAAGAGTGGGACTAGGAGTAATGAAGATTACAGGTAACTAAGCCAGGCATTACCTCCATGTACGCTACCTCATCCCAATACTTGTGTATGAGGCAAAGTGCCTCCGACAAAAGTACTGGGATGAGGAAGAATAGGGCTAGGAGTAATGAAGATTACCAATAAGTAATCAAGTAATTTTACACAAGCAGTAGTGCAGCACCATTAAGCCGACTGGGCTTCAGCCCTCTGGCCCTCTGCCCCCCCAAAAGGTTGGACTATGTTGACTAGACCTGGCTGACCTACAGAACAACGGTGCCTGGGTTTTGCCGTTAACAAAGGGCGGGCAATGACTAGACCTACCTTGCTGTCATGAATGAGATTTGTGATGGCATCTTTGATGTCATGGGTGTTAGTCCTTGAAGTGCACACTGGTGGGACGAGTTATGGTCGCTTTGCTTACCATAACTGTCGGATTTCAGTTTTTTTTTCTCGGTTTTACCTGTAACCATACCGTTCCTGTAACAACATTTTTCCATTGAATTTCATAGGTTTTTGCTAGTGCAACTTAACCATAACGTCCCTTTTACAATGTTTTTGTTAGTGAATGACTGAGCTGGCGGCAAGGTACACTTTACAAGAACAGCCCCCTGATGTTCTGCTTTTGGGGTGGGTGGGGCAGGGAGTGGAGGTGCACAAATCTTGCACAGGGCACTGGCAGACCTGGGGCCGGCACTGGCTGCCTCGGTGTGCCTGTATGGTGAAAGAATGCACACTTAAATGTATGTTTGGCAACCTGAGTGTGCCTGTATGGTGAAAGAGTGCACACTTAAATGTATGGATGGCTGGGTGTCCGTGAATGGTGAATGGTGTGTGCGCGCTTGTGTTCAGGGGCACAACAATACATCTCGGGAGGGGGGGCTAACCCTAAAAAATGATGGAAGTGGAACCAACTTCACATGCAGTGTGGGAGGGGCAGGCATATTTGTGTGGGGGCATCTAACTTCTTTACGCATTCTAATTAGACTATTCTAATGCAGCTTCAATGCTACAAGCAGTTAACTCTCTCCTTTACGGCTGAAAGCACACACTTATGGACTGCTGTGAGAATGACCGGTCTCCTGCCCCTCTCTACCCTTCCAACTAATGCCTTGGTATGCAAGTACTAAACCCACATCACAATTTCAATTGCCTAAAAAATGATGCGTTTGAATGCAGGTACTAACAGTGAAATACTTTATGTTAGTAATTGCCCGCCGTTTGTTAACGGCAAAACTCAGGCACCGTTTAACATCTGTGTCCTGTTCTGTAGGTCAGCCAGGTCTAGTCAACATAGCCCAAGCTTTTTTGGGGGGAAGGGAGGACTGAAGCCCAGTTGGCTTAATGGTGCTGCACTACTGCTTGTGTTAAATGACTTCATTACTTATTGGTAATCTTCATTACTCCTGGCCCTAATCTTCCTCATCCCAGTACTTGTGTATGAGGCACTTTGCCTCATACACAAGTACTGGGATGAGGTAGCGGACATGGAGGTAATGCCTGGATTAGTTACCTGTAATCTTCATTACTCCTAGTCCCACTGTTCCTCATCCCAGTACTTACCTATGAGGCACCTTGCCTCATATGTAAGCACTGGGACAAGGAAGAGGGGCGTGGAGGTACTTCTAGGCCAAGGAGCCGATTGTAGTGGTTGGGAGGTTGGGGGGGGGCGTGTGGGGCGGGGATTGTGTGATAAATCCTAATGGTCATCCTCATCCAGTGGCTAGAGAGGCATTTTGGTGCAGCCAGTCTAATAATTTCTTAGTTTGACTGGACTTTTTTTTTAACTTGGCATCTCTGATAAAGCAGTCCTGCTAAGTGTAATTACCTGACTAGACTGGCATTTGGGTGCTGCCAGTATAGCAGTTTCTTACTGTGGCATTGTATATTTTTCAGGGCAGCGGTGATGAAACAACCATGATACGTGTTATTGCTTCGACTGGAATTTTGGTGCAACCAGTCTAGGTGTGCCTAAATGTGGCCTGGCATGCTTTACTGTAATATTATAACGTGTGTAGAATGGTCTACATTGTGCAGCCAGTTGGACAGCTTTCTATTGTGTTATGGCGTTTTTAATAGAAAAGCAATACATTCATTAAAGCATTAATGTTCCTGTGCACTGTTGGTGACTTGCATGTATTGTTTTTTTTTTGGATTGGTATTAACCTACAAAACAAATGCAAACGCACGAAAACACGAAAGTGTGCTGCATAACGCATCAAAACACATATATATCTTTCTCCTAGTACAGTGCGTGGCGTACACCTGCAGCAGCACATTCGTGCATATTGCGCAAGCGTGGTAATCTAGGCCGGCCAAGAGTGTAGAGATTTGTTGCCGAGCTGTGGGCTCTCAGCATGGCTTGGAGGGGGGCCCCAAATTCTGTGTTACACCACTGCTTGATCCCCCTCCCCCTTAGCCCATCGAAATGGCTGTTTGCTCTGGATGCGTACCTTGTCCGCTTGGTCCAGAGCCAAACTCAGGATCTCTGACATTCGTTTGTTTACTTTCAAGCCCGATAACCTGCCAAATGTATCAAGTTCTTTCCCCAGCTCTTCTAAGGAGGTATCTAGGTCTAAAAGCGTTAATAACATGTTGTCTGCATAGGCCATGATCTTATGTGTTTCTCTCCCAAATTCTATACCCTTCAATCCTGGGTCCACTCTAATGCTAGCAAGAAATGGTTCCAAATATATAGCATATAGGAGTGGTGACATGGGGCAACCTTATTGCCTGACCCGAGTCAGTGGGATCTGTCTCGAAATTCGACCTTTGATGGCATGGCGCACAGAAGGCGAGTGATAGTTAGCCCTTATTTCCTGTATAAAATTCAGACTAAAGCGCATGTGAGATAAGGTCCCGGACAGAAGCGTCCTCTCTATCTGATTGAACGCTTTTGCAGCGTCCAGCGCGACCACCACTGCCGGAGTTCGCCTGAGCTCTGTTTTTTCTATAAGGTGGCACACCCGCCAGATATTGTCAAAGGTTTGTCTCCCAGGTACGAAGCATTCTTGGTCTGAGCCCATCAACCTAGGGAGCAGCGGTGCCAGTCTTTTCGGCAGCACTTTTGTATAGATTATTCGTCAATATTCAACTAAGCTATTAGTCTGTATGACCTGCAGCAAACTGGATTCTTTCCCGGCTTGGGGAATATCACCATTTTGGCTTCCTCCATTAGCCTTGTAACCGCCTGTGTTACTCTGAAGGTATTAAACAGGCTTGTCAGCCTAGGTGCCAATAGCACCCTATATTTTATTTATAAAAACAGAGCTGTAAAACCGTCTGGGCCTGGTGCTTTGCCATGGGGTAGCAATTTAATCGCCAGCTCAACCTCCTCAAGTTGAATATCCCCTTCCAGCATGTCCCTTTCTTCCGCACTGTGCTGAGCTGAGGCAGTTGTCTCCCCCAGATAAGAGTCCTGTTCTCATTCGTCTGGGAGGCACATGGAGGATAGCCGCCCATAAAAGGCTGCAAAGGCGTCTGCTTTTGCCCCATTGTCTGACACCATTTCCCCAGTTTCCATGGCTACTTTCATGACTGTCCGGGCGGATACCTTCCCCCTGAGTTGTCGAGCTAACAGTCGGTCAGCTTTGTTCACCCCAACATAGTAGCATTGCCTAGCAGCCAGCAGGAACTTATCTGCCCTGCGAGTCTGAATCATGTCCAGTTGTCCAAGGGTATGCTGATATAACCTGCGCAGTTCAGCGATTGATTCCCCATCAGGGACTGTCTAATGTCACTCAACCGATCCTCTAGATCCCTCTCCTCGCCACCCCATTGCTTTTCCTGTGTGGACTTTATCGCTATAAGTTCTCCTCCAAGTACTGCTTTTGAATGAGTCCCATATCAAAGCCTGTCTCACGTCCGAGAAATCATTTACTTTAAAATACTGTTTTATTTCTGCGCCGATCTGTTCCGTCAGAACTGGGTCCCCCAGCAAGTCATTAGGGCACCCCCACCCGCAGATTTGCCTTTCTAAGCCTGGGGAGCTTAAAGTAAGTTTCAATGGGGCGCGGTAAGATAGTGAGATTGATCCTGCATCCATGTCAACTGCCCTCCCGATCAACCTCGGGGGCACCCAGTAGTAGTCTATATGAGACATTGTACAGTGAACATGGGAATAACATGTGTATCCCGTCTCTGATCCCTTGAGCACCCTCCAAGCATCGAGTATAGCCAGCCTCTCCACCCTCTCCCGCAGAGCCCCATCCACCCCCTGTGGCCCCTTTTGTTCCCCCCAAACTCCTATCCACCAGAGGGTCCCATGCTAAGATGAAGTCTCCAGCCAGGACGATCTCTCCCTCCGTAAACTTCTCTAGCAGTGTGAAGACTTCCTTTAGAAAACCTATTTGGACAGTATTTGGGGCATATATGTTCACCACCGTGTAATTCTGTAGATTTATCCAGGCAGTAACAAACAGATAATGTCCCTCCCTGTCCCCTTGCGCCCGCATTACCTGCATATTCAGTGTGTCTTTAAAGGCCACCATTAACCCGCCTGTTTTCCCCTTTGTGTTGGCCTGGTATACATTCGAATATTGAGGTAGGTTCCCCCACCCCTTATCAATCTTTCTAATATGTGTCTCCTGCAGCATCAAAACACCCACCTTTTCCCTCGTCTGGAGCTGCCCTAGCTTTTTCCGATAAGAGATTAAGCAATCCCACGGTGCCTCTCCTTCCCTTTCCCCCACTGCTTCACTGCTCAGCTGCTTCTTCTACCCCAGATCCTGGGATGTGCTTTCACCACCTCTCTGCCTCCCCCCCCCAGTCCCCGCAACTCCCAGGTCAAATCACTAATCCAACAGGACCCAGGGAAGAATCCCCCCCCCCGGACGTGACCCAGTTGAATACACAGGTTACTGACCCCCTTCAAATAGAGAGTCTCAACCCCATCGGACCAAGACAGACTCATGCTGAATCCTCCCCTCCCACCTTCCCCCAAGCCAACTGTTGTCCCATTGTAACCCACAACAGTTTCGAATATTTCACATGTCTTAATCACCCTCCCCTTACCCAGAGGGTTCTAACATGTCTGCTCCCAATCTTCAGCCCCTCCGGCCTAAATCGACTATGTCTTGCTTGGGACTGGCCCCTTGTGAACTTAGCTCTTCTCGCCCTTCTCCTCGTCAGTCCAGTCCTTCACTCCCTTGCTTCTTCTCAGAGATGAGTTCACACTCCCAGCTGCATCTGCTCTTGCCTGATGGATTCCTCACCAGTTTATGCGCCGTCCTCTCAGTACCAATCTGTAGTATCCTTTCGCCTTCTTCCACCATGGTCATTAGATGCCGCCGGCCTTCCCAGGTGAATAGGAGGCCAAACAAGAAGGAGCATCTGTATCTCAATGCTCTCTGTACTAGTAACTTGGTCACTGGTCCCATCACCCTCCACTTGAGTAGGGTAGACTGTGCCAGGTCTTGATAAAGTGATATTTCCTTCCCATTCACTGCAAGGTGCTGTGAGTCTCTGCCTGCTCTCAAAATGTCTTCCTTCTGGCCATAAAATGTCATGGCAGCCAGCACATCTCAGGGGCGTGCCCCGGGGTCAGATCTTTTCGGCCTCACTCGTGTATACTATCTATACCTATCTGCTCAGGCGAGACCTCAGCAAGCAAACCCCCAAAGCATTGCTGCATTGTGGCTTTCAGGTCTTTGTCCCCAATGTCCTCCAGTAAGCCTTTCACCCTTATGTTCGCCCTGCAACCTGCTCTCCAGATCACATTGAATTTCGAGGTTCTGCAAGAGATAAGCAAGGTGGTCCAGAACTTCGTCCGTTCCGCTGACATTGTGCACCAAGTCCTGAAATGCCCTTTCAGTGGTGTCCATTCTCTCTTCCAGTTTCCCATTTTCAGCTTTCAGTTCATTCATGGCTAGCTTAATTTCTTCTTTCACTACTGCAAATTAGTCCTGGAAGGAGGTGGTAATTCTATGTTGTAAGTCGCTCAAGCACTGGACCAGTTCCTCCTTACTGGTTCCCATGGTTCCTGCCTCTTCGCAAAGTTTTGGTGACTCCTGCCCTCCTCGCTTCTCCTTATCTCCCAGTCCCGTCGCCTGCTGTCGCCAGCACCTTTGAAGACACCCCTCTTGTGACCTGGGGGCCAATTGCTGCTATGGCATGGTTATCAATCTGTCTGGAGTACCCTTTGCCTTCGGGTGCGGCATCCGCCAGATTCCCCCCCTGTAGGTGCGCCCTCCAGATGCTCAGCTCTTTTATTGGGTAGCCTCCCATTTTACAGTGCCTACGTGCCTTACCCCTGTATTAGCGACTGCCACCTGGGTCCACCGTTCAGGCAGCCTCACTCGTAATATCCATTTCCATCAGGCCTCTTTCCAGCAGACTCTAGGCCCAGCTTAACTATATCTCTCACTGCTTGGGGCATATGCCTGCAGAGTGGTGCCCTGTCTGGGGGTGAGGGGAAGGGGGCGCTCTCCCAGGACCAGAGCCGGTGTCCCTCAATTTCAACTCCTTCCCCTGGTAACTTCACTGGTTTTCCAAGGCAGGCCCGAGCTCTGTTGCAAGCTTCCTTTGCTCTGTCCCTCAGACCAGTTTTTCCGGTGACCTCACCCGCTTCCTCCACAATGAGCAGGCTGTGTGCTTGAGCCAGCTGTGTGTGCCGGCCTCCCTTTCCAGCACCGGAGTTGGGTCCTCGGTTGGAGAATGGAGAGGAAATCGCGTTCACTCCTTGCTGGCTGAGGCTTTGTCCAGGGAGAGGGATCCTGAGTCGGTTCTCCGATAAGTGCCCGTCAGGTCCCGTCTGCTGCACCTCGTCTGCCCCTTTACTCATTTCGATCTCCTAGCAGTCCATGACTGCGGGAAGAGCGGGCGGGCCAGCTCCCGATACAGGCACTGATCTCGGTGCAGCAGGTGTTCACACGGTGTCGCTAGCGCCCACTACACAGTGTTGCCTGCCATTGCCTCCGTCGTGACGTGACCCTCCTGAGGCATGCACCCTCAGCCCTACTGCGGGGAGCCCGTATTTTCACGTGGTGGTGAGCTGCTGTGGGCATCAGCTGTGTTGTGTATTTGCTTATTTGTCTAGGACCGGGGGGAGAGCCCTGTGTCTACGTCCTCTCCCGTCCGGTGGCCATCCTAAGTAGTACCCATATGGCTTTTTATGGCTCTGGAGCCATTTGCCGGAGATGTTTGTTAAATATGGTCCTTCCCGTAACCTTTGCTCAGCAGACCATTTGCTCCTTTGTGTTCCTCAGGTGTCTAGGAGGGTTCCATGTCATTTCATTGCAGGATTTTTTATGGGGGTTTTTACCGTGAATTTAGCAAAAAAAAACATCAATTTTTTTTTACATTTCTTTTTGGGGGGGTCCCCCCCATACCCCCATTACCTTTCAGTTTTTATCTATTACCAAAAACCCACATCCCATATATATATTTTTTAACCCCCCCAAAAAAATTCAATGGGTTTTTTCGATTAAAAGAAATTCTCAGTAAAAAAAACCCTGTGAAACAACGTCCCGCGATGAAAGGACGTTGTGCCGTCTAGGAGTACTATTGGTGGTGGGGTGTTTTCAGTGGCGACTGCTGTTCTTTGGAACTCCCTCCCTCTTTCTCTAAGGGCCACTGTTGACCATCTGTCCTTCAGAAAAAGACTAAAACAAATGTTGTATTTGTTTAGAGTGAGTGAGCGAGTGCGTGGTCCTGCTGCCTCTCTATCTGTGGGGACCTACCGGTGGACTACCGGCACCTTCGGGTCTTTGTCTCGCTTTAATAAATTTACTTAACGTAACATAACATAACATAACATAACATAACATAACATAACTGGTCAATTAAGGAGGTCTTTTCTTTAATATTGAGCTTATTTCAATTAGAAGTTTCTCTTATTTCTTGGGTTCCATAAAATGGCTATTCATTAGTCTTAAATTAGATCTCTCTTGTCCTCTTCAAATTGTAGCTGGCTGTTCAGTTTGCGCACACTCGCGCTGCTTCCTCTGCTCACCTATACACTCCTTTGTAATACTGTTGGAGACTTGCGTTTCCACATCGTACGAATAAGGCACAAGCGTTTTTGGAACAGACGTCACTGGCTCGCAACGTCAGGGTGATGACGAGTGCGCTCACTGCCTGTCCGATTGTTGTTACACCACCTTAAAGTCAAGAGTTTCCCTGTAACTTCAGTTCACTCAAGGACTTGCGCTTCTCAACAATCCGGCCCCAGATGAAAAGAGTTGTGCTTTATTCTCGCACTGCGCATATCGCCCGCGCCTCCTCCCAAAATGAATAGCGAACACGCTGGCCGCTGACTAAGACTGGTTCAGTTGCACTTTCTTTAAACAGCTACTCCTAAATTATCACAAACTCTTGACTTACATAATGTATATACATGTTCTAGGCATTTACTCTACTGCTTAGTTAGTACTTTCTTATTATGCTTATATTTAAAAATGATAATGATAGTTACAATCCCACCGGTATTTATGAACTGCTCCTTCTCCTGATGCTCAAGTATCTCCTATTCAGTGTCAGCTGTCTTATTGTTTCTTCTTTAGGCCTCATAAATCAGGAGCTCTTGAAAAACATTCTTACTGCTTCAGTGTCTGTGCTGAAAGGCAGTTTAGAATGTTCAATCATTCCAAGTTACCATCCTAAGGTTCCAATTCCTCCATCTTGGTGAGCGTGATAATCCTAACACTCCCTGGGTTTGTTTGTTTGTTTATTTATAGTGCGCACCTGACACAGAGGTATTCGGGCGCGAAGGAAAAAGAGGGTTTTTAAGCTTAAGCTACATGGAGCACAGGAATGAGTACATCTAAAGTTACATGAACAACAACAACAGCAACATTCAGGGCAGATAATAATAGGTATATACAGTAAGATCAAGAATAAGTGTGATGCGCATGCACATAGCAACGAACAGTGAAGTCACATATATACAGTAAGTGCTACGGGAGGATTACAGATGAGGCGGGGTCAGACGTTGTGTTCCTTTAGCCAGTGAATAAGACTAGATCTGAATTGTAGGTAGGGTACATTTTCCCTTAAGGCAGGAGGGAGGGAATTCCAATATTGGGCTGCTTTGACAGGGAAGCTGCTCCCTCCGGATTTAGTAAGCTTAAATCTAGGTACTAGTAGTAGATTCAAGTTCGTTTTTCTTAGGGGCAGAGAGGCTGTTTGTCTAGTGAATCTGGCTGTGAGGTATTGTGGGGCTGCTTGGTTGAGACATTTGTGTGTCAAGGACACAGTTTTGAGGAGTATTTTATCTTTCGTAGAGAGCCAGTTAACGGATCTCCTAAGGTCAGAAATGTGGGCCTTTTTGGGGAGATTTAGGGCGGCTCTCAGGGCATTATTTCAAAGAGTCTGAATTTTGGACGTAATATATTTGTTGCTGCCTATATACAAGGCATTGCAATAATCCAGTTTGGATAAGATTAGGGCTCTCGCTAGAGTGATGCAGTTGTTGGGTGTGAGGAAAGGCTTAGCTGCCCTGATCAGCTTGCAGGTGTAGGAGGTAGCTGACGCCATAGCGTTTACTTGTTTACCAAAGGTAAGCGTAGAATCTAAGTAGAAGCCAAGAGTTTTAACTACCTTGGCCACGGTAATGTTATTGTTATCGATTATGAGGGAGGCGTAGTTAGGACCTAGTTTTTTAATGTTGGCTGGTGTGCCTAAACGAGGAGTTCTGCTTTTGGCATCATTCAGGCATAGACCGTGAGAGGCCATCCATGCCTGGATGATGAGGTAGACTCTGTTCACAAAGGCCAAATCCTTGTCATAATCTCCCGTCAACGGGATGAGGATCTGTGTATCATCGGTATAATTCGTGTAGGCGATACCTAGACCATCTAGATCATCGAAAAGGGGCTTTGTGCAAATGTTGTACAAGGTAGGAGATACGCAGGAGCCTTGGGGTACACCGCATGATATGGGCGCAAGGTCCGCAGCTGCTAGGGGAGAGAAGACTCGCATTGTCCTATTATCAAGGAAGGACTGTATCCAGGCGACTGCCTCCTGAGAGAAGCAGGCCGCTGAGACCAGGTGGTTGCAGAGTATGGGGTGGTCTACCAAATCAAACACAGCTGAGAGGTGAACGAGTAGCAGGGGTGCCGTCTTACCTTTGTCTCTCAATGTGTCTAGTTGTGCCTTGAGGTCTATGAGTGCAGTCTCAGTACCATGCTGAGGTCTGAAGCCAGACTGACGCACTCCTAGGAGGTGGTTTTGTTCCAAGTGGTGTTGGATTTGTAGATATGCTACTTTATCCAAGATTTGCAGTAGGAATGGCACTGTGGTTATGGGGCGGTAGTTAGTAGGGATAGAAGGGTCAAGAGTTTGTTTTTTAAGGAGAGGGAGGACCCAAGAATGTTTTAGGTTACTGGGTATGGTGCCTGATGTGAATGAGGCATTTATAAGTTTAGTGATGAATGGGGGGAGTTCACGGGCAGCATCTTTTATGATTTGGGCTGGACATGACTCACCACGACAATTAGACGGTTTGAGGGTGAGGATAATTTTTTCAACTTCTTTGATGGAAACTTTGTTAAAGTGGAAGCTGGGAGTCAGAGGTGTAGGTGGGGTCTGGGTGGTCTGGAGTAGAGGTATGATGTTTGTGACAGTCTTGGGCGTAGTAGCGTTGATAACAGTCTTAGTGGCACTAAGGGTATCTTTTTTATTGTTGATCTTCGCCTGGAGAGTTGTTATCTTGTTGGCCAGGGCATTCTGTATGCTCGTGCACCAATTTTTGTCCTTAAGGCAGGAGTCGGGAGCTTGAATGGGAGATTCTACTTCTTTAAGGACGGCAAACAATTCTTTGGTATTTGATTTGGCTTGGGAAATTCGGGAGTTATACAAGATTTGTTTAGCTAAGATAATTTCTTTTTTGTAGAGGGTGGCTAGTTTGTTCAAGTTGTTTTTGTTGAGGTCTGATGGGTCTGATCTCCAGATTTTTCACTTGGACGTTTCTCGTGTCTGATGGCCTTCAGATGGGGCGAAAACCAAGTGTTTAAGTGTTGGCGCGATTTTCTCTTTCTAACCTTCAGTGGATTAATGACATCTAAGGATGCAAGCATCACTTTGTTGTACATATCTACCATAGTGGATGGGTCAGTCTGGTCTGAGATAGCGTTCAGTGTAGGAAGGATGAGGGGGATAAGATTTTCCGCAGTAATATTTCTTTTGTTTCTGGTTGGAACAGCAGGCGCTACACTGCTAGTGTTCGTGGGAGGTGTGGCTTCTAGCGAGAAGGATATTAGGTAGTGGTCGGACCAAAGCTGAGGCAATATAGAAGTGATAATGGTGGGGCAATTGTGTTCGGCCACCCAATCGAGGGTTCTTCCTTTAATATGAGTGGGTTCAGTAATCTTTTGGGTAAAAACTAGTTCCTCAAGGGAGTTATTAATCTATGAGGCGTAAGGGTCTAGTGGGCCGCTAAATCCGAGGTTGAAGTCTCCTAGGATGAGGCATTGTGATGAGTTTTTTACGTTGTCTGATAGTAAGTTCATAAGGTCTTCCTCAAAGGAACCTAAAGGGCCTGGTGGTCGGTATATCAAGTGGATGGTGATAGCTTGTTGGAAATAGTGAGTTTAGCAGTGAGGGATTCACAAGAATTAGTAATATGGGATGTGGAAAGACTTAGCGTTAGGTTATTCTTAACAATTATGGCAAGGCCCCCGCCTCTGGAGGTGGTGCGGTCCGATCTTATAAGAGTATAGTTGTCCGGGGTGGCTAGCACGATTGCAGGCCCTGCTGCAGGGTGAAGCCAGGATTCAGTAATGGCCAGGAGGTCAATATTTTCATTGTGGATTGAGTCTGCTATATCTGTAGCGTGGGCTACCATGAAGCGGCATTTATTAAAACGCCTTTTATGCCAATTTGGGTAGGTTGGGCAGGTAGAGGCTGGAGTATGTGTTGGCAGTTTGAGGAGGAGGTGGGATCTCTGAAGATTCAACAGTTAAGTTGAAGTGGGTGTTGGCCATTGTTAGGTTTATATGGCGAGATATAAGGAGTAGGCTGCTCGTCCCTCTGGCGATTAATAGTGAGGTGGGCATTGGTTCGGGGACAGGGAAAATGGGATCCCACTGGGAGTGACTCCCCCTTGAACGACAGGACCTCTCTTAACAGGGATATGCGTTATCCTACCTTGTCCCAGGCAGATAATGTCTTTATGGGTATGTGGGGATTACACAAGACAACTCTGTGAATATTCATAATGAGTTAGCCAGTGTGGTTTCTGGCCATGTACTGTCTCCAATTGTGCAGGAAGCACCAGACCAACGGAATGATTCCTCTCCCTACAGGGAGGGAAAAAAGGGCCCATGAATATGATACAGAGGGCGAGAGCAGGAGGGAGAGAGTGAGAAGCTTGTAGGATCCGTCCCCCTTTGAGGCGCAGCCAAGAAGGAGTCCCCTGTAGAAAGTGTTGTGCTCGGAGGAGCGAGAAAGGCCTCTGAGCGCTGCTACCTGGAAGGAGTGTGGGAGCTGGAAAAGCTTGGTCCCGTATCCAAATGAAGAGATGTAACCACACGGACAGTGGTTCGCCAGCGCCTGCTGGAACTGATGCCAAGTCCCTTGCTGAACTTGCAGAATACAGCTTTTCCTAAAGGACAGCGCTGCAGCAAACCAGTTACCCGGGAGGAGAACAAACAGCCTGGGGATACTGCAAGAGGGGTTAGGAGGCGCTGAAGACTGGCTGAGAAATCAACTAGCCCGAGAGGGGCTGGAAGCCCATGAAATGCTGAGGAAGGGAAGTGCAAACACCCCGAAGAAGAGGGAGGGGGGCGTGGGGTGAAACCTATGGCCCAAGGTGGGGCGTGATTCAGTTGGGCCCAGAACACGCAGCCAACCAACTAACCAACCAACCAACCTAATGAGGGGGTGAATCCCGAGACCCCCAGGGAGGGGTAGGGGCCAAAGGGGCCCCAAACCAAGCGGAACTGCAGAGGGTGAAAACACCAGAGAAATTTGCTGAGGATGAAAGTGGCAGACAAGGAACCTTGTCTAATCCAGAGATTGTACAGTGGGGGTCAAAAGACAGCCAAGAGCTGGTCATTTGGGCAGACGGACCTTAGGAAATCGTTTGTGTTCAAGTTAGATGTTTTTGTTTTTAGTGGTAAGGACTAGATCAGGTTAGCGTAGGTTTCTAGTCGGCAGCCAAGCTTTATGTTGTACGACATCCTGACATGCAACCGTTTTGAACTCTTTTCTTTCTCTTCGCAGAGGGACCAGAAGCGTAAGGTTAGGATTCAGTTTTGACACCAAATAAAACAATCACTTTGCAAACCACAATGAGTTGTCTGACTACTGATTCTGACTTACCACAAGTCTCAAAACGCAGACGGTAACATACTTTGATTTTTACCAGTTTTAGAAATTGATATTTGGGTCTTTTCAAAAAGGTTTCTGTTGCCAAATTAGATTAAAGCCTGCCTCTTCCACCATTATTGTGGCAATATAAACCCCATTTCCTCCTGCTCACTAAGTCTACTCAAAGCCATGGTTTCACTTACCTGTCCTTCCTTTTTTTAAAGAATATTTCACATTAATATGCAGCTTACCAGTTTTAAGTCTCCCCGGCTGTTGGCAACACAGCTTTCTTCAACCAGCTCATTAACCTTTTTTTCTAATTGTCTGATCTTTTCTTCTGGGCTGAAAATATAAAGCAGAAAATGCAAACCTTAATCTCACTAAAAAATACGGGTGTGTTTTCTTTGTTGAAGGGCAGATTTACATCATTGGCTAATATTCATATTTGCAAGACAAATGTAATACAATGATCATTGACATTTTAGATGAGTGAACCATTGATATAAACAACTTGATGGAAATAAACGGCATATATGTTATATAAAAGGTATCAGGTAATAATATCCCCAACAAAAATATCGCCGTAAATATGGCTGTTTGGTTCGCCATAGACAATATTTTTATTGGGGATATTATGTGGGAGCGGGGGTTGCAGGTTTTTCTGATGTCCCCCGCACATTAGAAAATGATGCTGGGGTTGCGGGGGTGCCCCCCGCAGGGTCCATTGTGAATTTCTCCACAAAAATATGGCGGTATTCTTGTATCGCGATATTTATATTTTTGCGGCGGAATTATCACATGGAACCATATAAAATAATTCTTTTCATTTCCTCAAAGTAATGCCCTTCTAAAAAAGTTGATAACTCCTAATGAGATCAAAATATTGCAGAAGAATATGCTAGAGTATTTTGCTCAATTGATAATATTTTATTCATAAATGAAAGCAACCTTTACCAAATTCATTTATCGCGCTTCATGCCAGTCTAGCCTATAAGTGCGGGAACGAGTTTCAAATCTGTGCCGCTCATTGTTATCTTGCTACAAAGATAATCATGTTTCCCTGAGCTATCCTCCAGGCCCACTTCAAATGAACATAGAACCGAAGAGGGGTGATTCAATGTAACAAAGAGAAAGCACTTTTGAGGAGCGAGGTGCAATGAGGAAAAGTCCCAATGAAGGTCATGAGAAGATCTCCACCTAGGTTACCCTAGCAGACCAACGAAAACAAGATGGGAAATTTGACATGCAACGGAAGTCTGTACCACGATTGCGTGGGGGTGCTTAATTTACTTTATTGGAAAACCCTTTCTCTTCCTGGTAAAAAACGAGCAATGTAAAAGTAAAACTTGATACTGTTTACATAAGGACATGAAAGAAGGAAACCGCATGGAAACTTTTGGGGAGGGACCTAAAGAGAGTGAAAACAAAACTGAACCAATCAATTGTACACCTTAAGTAATTCCTGGGGTGCATGTCCCAGTTGCCTTCTCTAATTTGGGAGGATGTATGATTTGAGTATGTAAAAAGGCGGCGCTTCACCTGGGAAGGTACATTTACACAATATAGGGCTACAGTCTTGCATTCAAAGCAGGTAAGCTGGCAGGAGAGAGGAAAGTAAAGTAGGAGACAAGAAGGGGGTGTGTGAATGAAACCATGAGAGCTACAAAAAGAATTCAACAATAAGGGGTAGGCAGCTCTAGAAAGAATAAACAGTAGGGGTTGGCGGGAAATCAGCGTAGGGCTGATTCAATTGTTCTCACGATGATCAGCAAGATAAGTGTGGTCGTAAACGGTAAACACAGAACAGTTGCAGTAAAATATCACTGTCCATTTATTACTAGTAAAGTATTTTGAGTTTTCCTTCAGAGTCTGATCATGTACAAGAAATGGACTTGGAAATGCCCTTAAGAAAAAGGAGAAGTCTGAAGCGCTATTTGGAATTTATTTACCTCCTACTTGGCCATAACGTTTTCAGAAAAAAGAATTAACTAATGTGATGAATCACAGGAATTTGTCACTTCTCGGCAGGGGGGAGCCTTTCCCTGTGAGGCTAGAGAAGTGAGCGAGCTCTGCAAATCCCTCCATAAGGGTAGATGTAAGCAGGACCTCACCATGAGAGACTCCCCCTTTGGGGATAAGGACTACCGTTCTTCTGAGGAACTCCCTAAGAAACCTACCAACAATGCCTCTCCAAAATTATCTAGTAAAGAAGTGTATAAAGAACATAACATATGTTATTGTCATCAAGAAACTCCGATTTAACCTTTAAAGAAGAAAACAACCTTTTACTGAGACGAGGATAAAGAGATATGGGGGAATACAGAACAAAACTGCTTGCTGACTTACACTGAGGAAAAGCCGGACATGCGTGTCCTAGAATCAAGAGGAAGCAAACTGCAGACCCAGACGCATAGCGTCGGGGAAACCCAGAGAGAGGAGACAAGTTGATGCGACGCAAGGCGTCCTTATCCCGAGCGAGAGCCAAGTGGTGGCATTACCACAACCGAGCAGTGGTGGACCAGTGGTCCCATGAGCAACGCAGATACCACTTCCCACGAATGAAAGCGGAACATACCGGCAAGTGAGAGACCGGGGAAACCGCTTATACAGCAACGCGAAAAAAAGGTGAGGCCAACCAGACATGCAGAGAAGGTCCTAACCACATTATAAACATGGTGACGCTATCCTTGAACACGGCAGGTAATGGGGAAAGCAGGAGACCCGGGAGGGGAACTGAAAATCCTTACTGGAAAAGCTCATACTTGTCCCAGCCCAGATACAGCATTGACATTGAATGGAGTGAATGATAAACCTTTTTGGAATGTTTATGCTCATCGCAATCAAGGAAAACATCTTGATATAATACAAAATAAGAAACACTGTTAAAGGGGAAAGCCTGAAGAGAGTATAGATAAAAGAATAAGGGCCAAGCCCAAAGAGAAAACAGAAACTGAATTCAATATCAAAATCCAAAGAAGAAAAGGGGAAAGCCCTAAGTGTTGGATGTTACCTTGGGAGAACGAGAAGTATAACTACAGGTAAAACAAGAGAAGAAATGAACCAGAAAAAAAAAGAATATTCACGTAAAAGAGAAGGTTGAGAACTTGAACAACCTAGTATTGGAACTGAGTGAGTTGATAAAAGCGGTTACCCAAGAACTACTTGAGGATAGTTTACTGAACTGAACTTGGTGAAGGACAAGTCTGCAGGAGAAGCAAGTCATTATCCTTCATTGTTATAATAGTGGTAGGGTTAGAGTAGGTTATTTGGACAATGGACAGATTCTGATTTGGTCTCTCACGGACTACTGATCTGAACCGTGTTTAGTTTTGTTAGGTAGGGAAAACACTAAGCATTGGGAAATATAAGACGCTTATTCCATTACTTTAATACAATCTTCATAGATGGAAATTCAGAGCCTGCCACACTACTAAGTAAGGGGAGGCTTAAGAAAGGTATGAAGTCACATGCAGAAACACAATGTATATAAAACAAGCATAGGCAATGCCAACAGTTTGGGCTGCTTTGTAGGCATGAAAAGGCATTTGCCAGGCACTGCTGCAGTAGTATTAACTACCCATTGATTGTAGCAGGTGCAAAGTGGTGAGAGTACCACAGCATATAATAGCAGTGCCTGGCAAATGCCTAAAACATATACACAAGTCAAAACTGTTGGCTTTGCCAATGCTTGTTTTTAACAGGGCTTAAGTGAAGGCCATGCATAGTGCTTATAAATCGAGCGGCTGAAGGCAGACCTGGTTAAGATGATTTTATTACACAAGTTGCATGTTTACAGCTCCAATTAAGTAATTAACTCCCAGAAGACTGCTTTGAAAAAACACTGGTAGGCACTTAAAGTGCAATGTTTGGTAGTAAGGCTTGATTAAAGCGACCTCACAGTGTTCCCATGAGGAGCTGTTTTGGGCAGGATCTGGGTGGGAACGGCTATCAGGGTTAGCATGGCCTTAGGAAAGTCAATAGGTGTGCAAACAACCAAACAACACCACAACATTTGTGTCCCGCCTCATATGTCATTTCTTACCATCTGTACTCTAATGCAATAGTTTCTGCTCATAGGTGGTGCAAGCACCACCTTATAGCCCAAACTAAAAATACCTGTGTTAAATACCACAGGTGGGGAGGGGTTACTCAACATGTAGGAATATGTCACATTGCCATTGTTCAAATGCCATTGGAATGAATCAGAATTACATACTGAACTCCATGTGGAAAATGTACAAGGGCAAGATATGATTAGTACTGGATAGGTTTATTTCCTAGTGTATTAATTTTCGTTGACCATCAGCATTTTTAAGGTGATCACACATCTCAACATTTATTCCATAGACATTATCTAATAATTGTACATACGTATCTTCATTTTTTATTTCCAAAGGGGGAGCAGGACCTCTTGACTGACCAAGGGGATCAAATGAAGATCCTAAAAAGGGTGAAAACATAATGTAATTTTTTTTAACCAAAACAATCAATCATCTTAACACTTGGAGGATTGCAGAAACTCCTACCTCTGAAATTTGGTGATTTGGTGTATCCAGCAGCTCGAACTGCCGTCATTGGTCGAGCAATTCCCTCCTATGAAAAAATTAAACAGCCTGAGTAGATTCTGTACCTTCATATTGTAGCTCGCCAAATTATGACATGTTTTAATATCTAAGAAGAGTTTTCTTATATGTTGCATTAAACGTGGGATTCTCACCAATGTAAGGGCTGGGGCAGCCTTGCCGGGATTCAAACCTCTCTCTTACAGGCTGAACACAGTTGCCAGCTGAGAGCAATTATCTTGCTGAGCTATCTTGCCCAGAGTGATCAATAAAAACATCAAGGGATAATACATAATGCATGTCAGTTTCCTCAAGGAAATGTATGTAGCCAGTGGGTAGACACATCAAATATACATAAAATGGAAATCGGGAGAAATAGACTAGAGAAAGGGGAGGTAAAGACGCCAAGTAAGATCACAGTCTCATTTTATATTTTTAGAAGACTTTGAAAATATGAAGGTGGCAAATGTTATTATGAGCCAGGGAGGTTAAGTGCGTGACTCTGGAGACGTGCCTCATAAGTACACAAACACATACATATAAACAAAATAAATTATGTATGTATATCGCCATATTCTCGTTCTTAATCTTAAAGTATTTAAAAAAGATAATCATACAAACAATACAACGCATTAGAATCCACAAATGGAACACTTTCAAAAACAGAGAAAATATTACACAAATAAAATAATGGGGCATTTAACAGCATTGACCCAATTAAGGAATTTCGTATCAAAAACCCATTCCTTATGCAATCAATTACCTTGCAGTCCCTTACTTTAAGCTTTTCACAATAATATAGAAAAGATCATGTTAAAAGTCACTTGCTATATCTCTGTCTCCGTCTCCAAGCCCACTGTGAAAATAGCTACTGAGAACACCACCAATGCACAGGTAGCGGTAAGCACAGGTTCGAGCATTCTGAACTGTGCCCCAAATTCATTTAGCCTCTGCTGCAGCCACCAAGACCTCCGGTAAAAACATGTAGGGTAAAGAAAAGGGAAATGAATAGTAGCTTTCTGCTTCCCTCTTCTCAAGAGAGCACAAGCAATCGGCAGAATCAGAATTATGGCCCTCTTTGGGGCAGGGGGCAGATTATTAATACAAATATCTGGCTTCACAGAGCGGTTCATGCTTGATTTCTCTCACTTATAAGCACTGAAATAATAGCGGTCATCCTTACTAAATGTAACAGCCCTCAAGCGGTCGTCCTTGGAAGGATAAAGGGCTGTGTCTGCCCTGCTTGGTTTCAAACTTGCGACGTGCAGGCTGGCCGGTGTCCGAGACGGTCGCTTAATAACGCATGCTTTTTAGCAGCAACACGATATACAGATACTACATACATTATCAGCATTGATCACCGTCTCAAAATAATAATTTGAACCTGAACCCTAGAAATAGGCTTGATCCGATTAAGTCAAGGCAGCTACAGGACTCACTCCGAGACATTCAAACATAGGCCTCAATGGACCCAGTTGAGTATGATTAAACCTAGGCAACGGCGAGCTTCCAGTAGGAGTCGATAAAATCACCCTAGTGGGTGGCACAGGCTGCTGCCTAAAAATTCAGCTAAGAAAATGAATGAACCAAGCAAAGCAGACTGGGAAAAGTCAGGAAGGGCTAGTGCTGATGCTTTACAGTTCAAAATGTGCTTGCACCAAAGCTAGAAGTGGATGACAGAAAACCATACAACCGAACTGACATATAGGTGCCTGAATGAATTTAGAGCGCATATGCATATACACTACCCAACCAGAATAGTGCATCATTAACATTCATAAAGTGAAAGTCCTACAAAAGAGTGTAGGTTTTCTCACACAAATTAGCCAGGCCATGTAAGAAGGTAGATCATGCAGGCAACACAATGTGCACTCCCACTATCTATTGGTGAACAATAAGGCCCTGCTGGTGTGCAAGACATGGTGTGCTGTGATGTGCAGAAGTGGCATGCACCTTGAAATGTTTATCGCGTACACCGACTGCCAATCTCAGCTTGGGGGCAGTTAGCTGGTGAAAGCAGACCCTGGAAATATAACCAGTTGGTGTTGGGTCACCAGGACCAATATGTTTCGAGCCATAGGGGGGGCGGGGAGAGGGCCTACATAATCCAGCGAATTAGATGCCAGACCACTTGGCACATGGGCTAAGCCCTTCAAAAGCCAAGAGGCCAAAGCTTGAGTGTTTGATGGCTAGACCTCTAGTGCAGTTAACAGTGGGCTGGAGTGTCTGCTTTGGGTGGCTGGGGTCTAACACATCAACTGTTGGGAGGGCTTAACCTAAGCAACTGGTGCCTCATCTGAGCAGTTTGAGATCCCCAGGCAAGCTACTGAATGGTGCCAGATGAGCCATTGAAGAGCCCACCATGGATTGGTGGGGAGCGATCATAATGCTGGATGACAGACAGTGAGTGATCTGCTAGTGTGATGGGTATAGAAGTAAGATGGATGGGCAGTGGGACATGAACTGTCCACTGATTGGATAATGATGCATAGAAAGTCGAAGATACAATTGCCTGCAGGGATTTCAGACTATTTATGTCCAGCAAAAGTCTGAGTCATTATCGGCAGAGTAATCTCATTTCCACCCGCCACTTCAGCAGATTTTCCAAAAGGAAGTCCTATTGTGTTCCTCGATGGTGAGAGCAGGGTGAGGGGTGAGTGAATGTAGGTCACTAAAATATGCTGCTGTAACATCTACCATGCAAGAAACAAATGCGGAAGTTATTTACCTGCACAGATCCAGTCACTGGTCTTCCAAAGGATGAGGCCAAATTCAACCTTGCCTACAAAAAAACATTAAAGGCATGGTTTATTTCTCCCACTTCACAAATCAAGGCTATTGTGTAATAAATATTGATCATACGGAGGTACAGTGAACCCCGACCATAAAACATGTCACCATTCATTCATGTATGAAGGCCAGGCTGCCTTTATGAAATGCAAAACATTATCTGGGGAACTCTTTTGCAAACAATGCACTACCAAGTTTCTCGAACATTATGAAGACAGCCTCCTGCAATGCAACCTTAAAATAAAAGTGAAAGTCATTTTCCCCAGAAGTGTGAAAGAGAATTACGTCTTTGTGATATCCAAGTCTATTGACCAGCAAGATGCATACTAATGTGAAAGGGTTGTAAATCAGGGGTGTTGCTAGGTCTGGAAAAGATCTGGGGCTAAGCTAATGTCGGGACTGGCGGGACTCGGGGCTAGCTAGCATTTTGGTTGTAGCACCTGAGCTTCTATCCGGGGCTACAACCAAAAGACCTGGGTCTATAGCCCCCTTAGGCCCCCTACCCCCCTGCAATGCCTCTGTTGTAAATTAATTACTGGACTGCATAGAATACAGTTCCGAAAATGAAATGTTGGTGATTATGAAATCTTGCATAGTGTCCTGTGGTCATCAATGATGCCCAACCAGAGATCTTTTCCCATGTGTCCATGGGACAGCAGCAGCTACCTGATCCTGGGGGTGGTATTCTGAGGGAGTATCACGTGGGGGGAGACAGCTGTTGGGGAGAGGAGATGACCCCATCAGGAGAGACACAGTATTCTTCCCTTCCAAAAGAGGCAGACCTCATAATTCCAACATTTTCCTTTTTTCTTTTACAACCCGTTTTTATTAGTTTTCATCGACAGGAACAATAACAAAACATTGCAACCACAGGGCGAACATTTCTCTCTCATAATCCTCAGGTGTCCCATCCCTCCCCTCGCCCCCTCTTCTGTCCCCTCCCTTATCCCCTGTCTCACTCTCCCCTCCCCAACAAGACATCCCCCTCCCCTCTAGCCTTCCTTCCCCACCCACAAGAGCCTACCGAGTCTCCAACCATGTCGCCCAAATCTTTTGGAACTTTTGTAGGCACCCTCTGCTTCTATATACCCTTTTTTCTAGCTCTGCACAGTAGTCCATGTCCTCCAGATATTCCGGGGTGCCCCATTCCTTTGCCAACCTCTTTCTCCCCAGCTTCAAAGCAGTCCAAAGTAGAGATTTATCCCTTGCCCTGAAGCCAGAGTCTACCCACACATTTAGTAGAAACAGTTTGTGGCAATCGCAGACCGTCCCTCGCACCATCCTGGTCATTTTACCTCTCACCTTGTCCCAGAATGATTTTACTATGGGGCATTCCCAGATCAAGTGATAAAAGGATCCCACATCCCTCTTGCACTTCAGACACTGGGAGTCATCTGCCCAGCCCATCCAGTGCAACCGGTTTATCATTCCCAAATCTTGATTGCTTGTTGTCACTATACAAGTTCCTCCCGTTGTAAACTCCCAAAACCCTTTCCTGCAAAACACTCTAAGCAGAAAAATAGCATTCACAACTCATATATACATATCAGACCCATAACGTCTCCTGTCTGTGATGTTTCTGTGCTAACCAAAAAACAAAATCACCTTAGAAATCCTATAAATACTATGAACTCCACCTCCCATAAAACCTCAAGTACTGAGACAAGGCAAATGGAGAAGGTGTTGATGTGGATCAAAGGAAACACTAAGCTGAACATGCGAGCTGGTTGTTGTGATGAGGTCCAAGTGAGTGGGACATTTAAAAATGGTGTCCGCAATGGAGGAAAAGAGAGAAGCAGAACAGAAGAAGAGGGAAGCAGAACCGAGGGAGAGGGCAGCAGCACGGGAATGGACTGTGCTGGAGAAGGCAGATGCTTTCAGACTGCCGCTCCCCAGCAATAACTACTTGCGTGGCACGAGGCCACGACGATACAGCAAGCTCTGTAGGAGAACCACTGAGGAGCTGGCAGCGACAACAAAGCTAACGGGAGCACGGCTGTGTACAGAACACAGAGATGGCAGGGGGGCTGAGAGAAGGTTTGCAGAGCTGGAAATGCCATCCCAGGGTGAAAGCTTCACTGCAGCAAAGTGCCACGGGTCTGGAACGCTACAGGATACCAGTGAGTCTGCCCAGAGATGTTGGGGACCTGGGGAAAACAGACAGGCATGCAAGCCATTAAAAACATATTTTGTATACCGGCCAAGTAGAATACGAAAGAATTTTCCCAAGTCATCATGTATGAGATGTCAATATGGGCAAGGTTGAACGAGTATTGCCACAAGCCACAGAATACTAGTGAAGGGGTTAAAAGACAGAACTTGAACAAGTCTCCATATATAAGCTGTCAATGTGGGGAAAGTTGGAACAAGTAGCACTTTAAGCCAAGAATGTAGACAGTGAAGGAAAAAACTGTGCTATACTGAAAGACAGTGAGAACATTAAAAGAAGCCCTGGTGGACAAGGCATATCAGGCAGTGAGCATTTGGGGAGAAGATACTTGGCAGATCAGCATACCAGGGTATCTGCAACCCCCAGAAAGGGATTCCTGGCAGGGGAGTACACCGGGCAATCCATTTGAAATACACAGAGGAATAAGACATTGTGGACAGATACCTGGTAGAAGAGTATACCAGGTGATCTGTAAGAACCGGATGACAAGAAGTCCTGGTAGTCTAAGTACGAGGGAAGTTGAAGTTAAATAAGCATGTTATCATTGTGGGAAGATACCTGGCAGGAGAGTATACCAGGCAATCCGATAAACCTACTAAAGTATTCCTGGCAGGGGAGTATACCAGGAAGTCCACTGAAGTCAAAGAAATAAATGTACTTAATTACATTTTCAGAATACATGGCAAAACAAGTGAATCAAAACTCTAAGAACGAAAGCAAGTGAAAGCAGGTAAATGGAAGCTGAGAAATCGAACAAACACCCTTTTTCCTGTTAACATCAAAATACCTGGCGGAAGGATATATGCCAAGTCCTAAAGAGCTCACAGGAGCATTTCTGATGGACAAATACATCAGGTAGTCTGCTAAAATATCGAAGAGGTTTATAGAAGAACCCTAGATGGAACATCTCATTGTCAATAAGACCAATTTGGTTTTTGAACTCAGTGCCTAGAAAGGGCTGAATGATGTGGAACATATTATTTGTGCGGAAACTTCCTAAATCAGGTATAAGGAACCAAAGAAGTGGTTGCTTGAAAGAGACATTTTGCCATCTTTAAGGCGTTATTGTTTTGCCATCCTACCCGAGACATCCAGGGGAAGGGAACCACCCTCTGGATCCAAGGATTGTTTTGTTGGATTTATCTGTTTTGAATACTTTTTACCAAACCTATATCAGAGATACTTTCCTTACACCCTTAGTTGTTCACTTTTAGTATGTGTCAGGAAACTGAAGTAGTGGGATCCTGCAGAAGTGAAGCTGGCCCACCTAGCCCGCTAAGCCTGCCTGCTCAACAATCCTGCTTCTTTAAAACTATTGGCCAGGCAAACCCAAGGGGAAAGGGGAATGGAGAAAATAACAAAAGACAAGAACTCCCACTGCAGGTACTTCAGACCGTCTTCTCGGAAAGTTTTGACTCAGATGGGATGTTCCTAAAAAGGAAATACAACTTTAAATAAATCAATCTTCTAATCACTACTGACTACTCTATTATATTTTCTCCATTTACATTTACCTGTTGCCTAAGCTTGATTTGCCAATAGGCTGCTTCAGGAAGATGTATGTTGACTGTAGATACTCTTAGCCATATCTCTTCTATTTGTCTTTCTGCTCTCTTTTAATAAAATATACCCAAAAAATATTGTTGTTACTATTGTCTATTATACCTTTTGCCGTATGCTCTAGGAATCATATACTCTATAAATATGTGTAGGTAATTACCTTTTGTATTCTGAAGAATCTTTGTAAAATATTCAACTGTAAACTTTTTATACTCCAATTTCACATACGGAGTGCTTTTCAATAAATGTCTCTTGCTACACATGTATTTCTTCTGAATACTCTCTTAATCAAGGAGGAAAACAATTGCTCGCAAAACGCTGCGTAATCAGGCTGCAAAACGCTGTCCTTAAATAGATTTCTCTTCCGTTACGAGCAACGAATAAAAAATGAGGAAAACAATGAAAATCCAAAAAGGCCGCGACGCACACGCGACGTCGTTAGGTCCTTTCCTCTAAAGCACGCTTGCAAATCCACTGAAATACGCGACGCAGGCTCGAAAACAAAACGAACCTGAAGTTAGTTAAATATATATTAAGAATTAGGTTAAATGTTCTAAACACGACGATACTAACCACGCGCCTTATTAGTATTAAGAAAAGATAAAATGTACACAAAAATGAATTGCTGAACCTTCTTTATATATTGTTCATTAAAGATTCCTTGACTATTTCTTAATAAATAATATAAGGATTCTATTGTTCAAAAAACGAAATGCTCAATTGAAAGTCTTTAAATAATTAACATTTCAAAATTATTTGAGTCTTCACTTAAAAATTCAGAAGTCCACTTAGCTTTTCAATGTTCATGGAACTTGACTCTTCTCTGGCTCAGCAACTGAATCTCACTGGAATTCTTCTTCTGCAGACTTCTTCTCCTGTTACTTAACTACAATTACTACTATATTATTGGAACTCTTAAAAGGATATTACTCTCCTTAAATGAAACTTTAAATGAATTTTACTGGAGCTAACTAATATGTGACCTACTCTGAAGCATACTTTAATGAAAGGCAGTTGAAAATTGTTATTAACATTCTAATGACATCACAATGATGCATGCTGTGAACTGAACCAATCACTGTTGTGAAAATGTTCCACCATCTTTGCTTGGGGGCATTTCATCTTTCTAATTGAAAGTTAGTTAAGGGAAATAGAACAAACTAAAAGAAATGCTCTATTCACAAAACTGAATTTATCTAATATTTCAACCACCTTCCCTTTCTAACTTTCCTGGAATGGTATTTGACATACCCTATTCGCCTAAGAACCTTGTCAAAGTGAGGTACACAATGTGAGAACCTGGCAGTATGACGGTCAGATTAATATGTTTTGGACACAAGGACAGTATATAAAATTTGGACGACGAGACAGACTGATTTTTAGTTTTAGTTTCCTAGGTAGGGAAACTCTTTAGGGACAGAGGCCTTTAATCAACACTTTTATTTTAATAAAGTGGTCTGATGTTGAAAACACTACAACTTTCCACTTTGTGTCCGCCTCTCACTTCTGACCCCTCACAAAATAAAACATATACATATATATATATATACACACACACACACACACACACACACACACACACACACACATTCTGAGAACTACAGTCACCAAACATCGGAGTTGCCTGCTTCCCTCTTCATTTTCAATACTCAGATGGGATAGGAAGGCTTTTAGCAGTTGTGGGAAGTCAGACTGAGGAGGCGGACAAGGGGTCATGGTAAATCAGTAAAGTTTTTTTGAACTTAAAAAGAAGACCTATTCTAACCCCACTGCTAATGTAAATCTCGGCCCCATCTAAAAAGAAATAAGACTAACTGGTGCTCGTCCGTACGTCCTGAAAAATGAACACTGCCTTTTGTCCGAAAAACCCAATATGAGTACTGACCCTACCACTAAAACATAAGCCTAACAAAATTGTCCAAAACAAGTCTTCTATAGTGTGTCTTCTTCAATGGCTGAAGTGGTGGCTGGCTTCAAACCACGACCAAATTCTCCAACTATAGTCTTCCACACCTTGTGCCTGGCTGGATAATTCAAAGACTCTGATTTTCAAGTATAGCAGTCTTTGTCTTTAATACTGGGTTGTTAGGTCTTTGACCTTTGGATTCTTCACATACGCTTGGGTTTGTCAATTTCTTACCCAGCCTCGGGGCTATTTGGCTTTCACACTGTCATGTTATGTTGATGGATTTATATCGCGCCAAAGCATCCAGGTGCCCTTAACAGAGAAAGTGAGCTGACAAGTTCCCAGTATTACTCAATCAAAGTCGTCTTCAACAATTTCCTGAACACCAGGTGGTTTTCTTCCCTACGCAGAAGTTCTGGAAAGGCGTTCCATGCTCGTGCTGCCAGTATGTGGAAGGCACAGCCGTTTCCATTGGATCTTTTTATGCAATCAACTTCTAGGAGGCAGCCTTGGGGGATCGAAGGTTTCTTTTTGGGCAATAGACGTTCAACCTATCCTTAATGTATGTTGCGGCATTACCGAAGACACATCTTTGACAGATGGTCAACAACTTGAACTGGATCCTTGCTGAAACAGGCAGCCAGTGCAGATCCCTCCGTGCCGCAGAGGTAGGTTCAGCACGGCTCATCTGATGTATGATGCGTACTGCAGCATTCTGTATTTTTTACAATTTCTGAACGTCTACTTTATTTGCCCCACCTAGGAGAGCATTACAATAATCTACTCATGGAAGTATCACAGCTCTGAGCAGCTTTACACGGTTTTCCTTAGAGACCAAAGGGGCAGCTTGCCGCAACACTTTAGGTGGTCATTCGTGTTTTTCACTATTGCCTCCACATGGGCACCGCTACCTAGGCTGGCCTCCAGGTAAGTACCTAAGATCTTCACCTCAGACATCACTGTAATCTGGCTACCATCGATCATAAAACTTAACAAGGCCTGGCACAACTGGTCTCTGGCATGCCGAGACCCATAGAACATGAGCTCGGTCTTTGCGCTACGTTTACGCATAGCCAATTAGTGGTCACCAAGCACTTGATGGTCTGATGGACCAAATCCAGCTTTCTCTGATCATTTTCGTGGTTCCCACTGATCTCGAGTGCCAACTGAAGATCGTCTGCATAATTACAGAAGAAGAGATCAAGGTTCTCCAAATCCGTACACAGCGGGACAATGTATATATTCAAAAGTAGGGGAGAGAGACAGGCCCCGTGGGGGACTCCACGGGTAGTGATTTCAATTTCAGAGGCGTTTCCACCCCAGTAAACTCTTGAATGACGACCCTCGAGAAAGGACTTTAGCCATTTAATCACCTCTACTACTGAGAGTCCCCATACAGTGGCCATCCGATCAAGCAAGATCTTGTGATACAGCAAATCGAAGGCCGCTGATAGATCCAACAAGACCAGCAGCCCTGATTTGTTCAGCTCTAACTTGGATAGCATATGGGTCTGTAGATCTAGTAGTGCACTCTCAGTGCCATGAAAACTGCGGAAACCAGATTGTTTTTTTATGTAAGATGACTGCACCGGAAATATGAGTCTGTAGTTGTACCGTGGCATTAGTGATGGGTCTAAGATTTGCGGCATCATTTGGTTCTAAGCCCGCCTTCTTTAACAGTGGGGTAACCGCTACGTCTTTTATAGACTGTAGAATGACACTTGTTCGAAAAGAGGCGTTGACAAACCTACAGAGAAACGGAGCAAGAATTTCCTTATGTTCCAATATTGTCTTAGAAGGGAGGAGTTCTCTCGGGCAACTGGTGGGGTGCATAGTTCTAAGAATATTGTGAATTTCTACCGAAGTCATCTTGGAAAACCTAAAGCCCACGGGGGATTTCCGCTGACTCTGGGCTCTATGCTCTGAGCTCTGGGTATCCACCTTTGCATTTGCACTACCCATCTCTTATTTTCCTTATTACTGCTTCTAGTCGTAACTGTAGGATGTAGATCCTGCCTGACTAGCTCTTCCCTGATCTTTTTTTGTGCTAGTTGAAGTTTGTCAGAGAAAGGTTTTTGAACTCTTATACAGTCATCTTTTGTGGGTTTGATAGTGGGATTTATGACTGTGGGGTTTTCCCAAGATCTAAGAAGTTGGAATAGTTCTTTAGTTTGGTTTCCGGTCTGATTTATTTGGTCATTATAGAAGCTATATTTTGCTTCTATAATCATGGCCTTATATTCCTTTACCTTGAGCTTCCATGCTGCAAGGTTTACTGGGGTCTTTTCTTTCAACCAGGCATGTTCCATTGGCCTTTTACTAGCTTTAAGTTTCACTAAAACCGGGGAGAACCATTTCTGATGGTTAGGTGTATCTCTGCCTGTTCTAGTTTCAAAGGAGCAAAGTTATCTAACATACTTGTTATCTCCTTATTATAAGTACTGATAAGAGTCTCGGGGTTGTCACAATCCTCAGTTTTATTCATTAAGACACTCAGACATTCAGAAAGAATAGGCGCTGAAATGGCTTTACGCAAGGTTCATGCTCTTTTTGGGGATGGGACCTGCAATTGGCATAGGATGGAAAAATTGTCAGACCATAAGCAGGCTGTTGTAAATAAAATCTGTAAGGAGGATATTTCCACTCCACACGCAGTCTAGGATGTGCCCTTTCGCATGCTTAGGATCAGAGTTATGGATAATTATCTTATTATTTTAACATTTTTTCTCGAGGTGTAAGGCTTTTTTGTCTTTGGGATGTCCTTTCCAAAGATTTAAATCTCCTAGCACGACCACTGTGGAATTTACAGTTAACATGGGGGTTACCACATTTAAAAGATCCTCATTGAATTGGAGTGAATCGCCTGGTGATCTGTAAAGCACAACCAGGTTAACACTCCCAACGGTTCTTGGGTTTCTCACCCTGCTGTAGGGCTTTGGATCTTTCACCCTTCCCTGGTGTCGGCTGGCGTTCACCCTGCCTAGGGCTTGCAGCGTTTCCATCGCGCCATGAGGTATTGCGTCTCACCCCTTCTTGTGGTCGTTTGGCACAGACCCTGCCAAGGGCTTTCAGGATTCTCACCCCAGCGTGATATATTGCCAGGACTTCTCACCATCCTCCCTGCAGCGTACCTTTTGTCTTGTGGTGGTGTTCTTTGGAGGAGGCAGTCGCTTCGGCTGCTGCAGGACCGCAGGTTTCTCGTCTGCTCCCTGCATCAGTTCTCCACATCAGCCTCCTCATCGGCTGCAGGTTACCATGGGCGCTATGGACTTTGTGAGCTGGATCCCCTCTCCTTGTTTGGGTAGTGCTTTACCTTCCATTCGGTTGAGCTGGACTGGCTCCAGACAGACCTGCAATCAGCAGTGTTCTGCAGGCTCCTAGCCTGCTTCGCGCCCTTGCCTGTCGATCTGCTACTTCGCTCCACCCTCCAGACAGATGCTGCAAGTCCCCCCCCTCCCCCTCTGATGTGGATCCTTTGGCGCTTTTACAACTCCAGCTGCAGCACGATGGAATGTTCCAATTATGTTCTGTTTCTCGTAACAGTGTTGAATACAAGGGTCAGAAACTACATCAGCCACTTCTGAAAGGTCACAAGTACAATCATGTTGTTTAATCCTCATATAGCCACCAAACACATTGGATGTTTTACAGGAGGAAGGATGTATACAATCTTTTTCTCGAGACTCCTTATTCACAAAGGGGTATGTCACACCCAGTGAGATCCCGCTTTCCCTGACCTCTAAGCGGTGTTCAGTTTAGCGGGCTCACCTTCGTAGTCCCAACGGCAAGGCTCTCCCCTGGGCAGAAGGGACAAATTCCCTGGTTTCGTTACACAGTGTACACATTTGAGAGCCCGACACGACCCGTGGTGTTTTTTTATTAGGATGAATATATTAAAGTAGTTGGTTTGAAGTTCTCTTTGTTCTTTCATTTAGCATGTTTTCTGACCCTCTTGCTGTGAGTAGGTATTTGGTTGTAGGCACTCGTGTTGTTTCTCTCTGGCTCCAATTCTTTAACTACTAATGCATCTGTTTCTGCCTTCAAATCTCTTGTACACCTTTCACTGGTTTGCAGTGCTCCTGTTACTGAACTTCACTGCTCTGAATATGCCCTGTTTCAATAGTACACCTGCTCCCCAAGTTCACAGCACCCTTGCTGCACAGTTTGTAGCTCTACTGTTGCCACTCTACAAATCTCCTGTAGCCATCTTCAGTGCCCTTGTTGTGGATCTCTTGGGTTTGCTTCACCTTCTCTGACTTCACTATCCAATGACCACTTTGCTTTGATTGCTATTTCTTCTTATAATGCAGACTGTCTTTTAGAATGTTGCCCTTTTCTATATTTTGAAGCTTCCATCGCATTTCTGTGCTCCTTCTCCTGTGCACAGCTTTTTTACTTTACTTTTTAAAAATGTATACCACGCAACCTATGGACCCGCAGGCTTATGGGCGCAACACATACAGACACAAAGAACTATTGGATGCCGGGTGGAAGGAAACAATTGCAGGAGCAATGGCGCTTCTAAGAGTAATTGAAGTGCAGCATCTTCAGTTTCTTTTTGAAATTCTTAATGACTCTAATCATTCTAAATTCCTCTGGGAGAGCATTCCAAGCCAGGGCAGCAGCAAATAAAGCCCCCTTTACTTGAGAGGGAAAGCATCTATGCTCCCTGATCTGCTGTGTATTGTTGGATATGCGTGTTCTGGCATTAGATTTAATAGGCAGTACCACACTCAGATAAGTGGGACCCATGCCCTGGAGGCATTGTTGTACTATAACCAGCAAGCGAAACGTAGTCCTTGCTTCGATAGGTAACCAATGTAGATTTGTATTTTGTATTTGTATTTAGTTTATTTGTAAAGTGCAGCCAGGCCCGAGGGCAACCGTGCGCATATTCTTACATACACAGTTACAGTACATTACAATATGGGTCACAGTTACAGTACATTACAATATGGGTCAGTGACCAGAGGTTCAGGCTCCCCCAATTTACAGGAAGATGGGGGGGAGCAGAATTCTAGTACAGGAATCATAGTACATAATACACCCGGGAGGATAGCTCAGCGGCAGCGTGCACGTCTTGGAAGCAAGACGACACGAAGCAACACAGGTTTGATCCCCGGGTCCGCGCTTAGAAAGCTGTGGGTGTTTAAGCGCTTTATAAATACGTAACTAAGACAAAAAATAAATAAATAAACAATTACGCAACTAAGAAGAAAAAAACACAAAAAACAATTCCTGTAACAGCGCCTCGATGCCCACGGGCTGTGTGAGCGCTTTATAAATGTAAAAACAAAACAAACAAAACAGAAGAAATGTACAGACAAGGAAATAGCAATAAGCAGGTAACAGTACAAGATATATCGACATAATCAGTGAAGTAAGCCGGTAGGCGACATGAACAGGAAAGCAGGGCGACCCTAAGGTAGGCCAGGGCTTAAATGAAGTGCTTCATGCATTCTGCGTGAGCAGCCAGGATTTCGTTTTATTCTTGAAGGTTTGAAAAGAAGGCTCAGTTCTGATGGGAACAGGCAGAGAGTTCCAGAGCTTCGAGGCTAGGACAGGGAAACTCACACCTCCGGCTTTTTGGAGTTTGAATCTAGGCAAAATGAGGCTGTGAATTTGTGGTGTTCTAGTGGGTCGTGTGGAGGTATGGAGAGTGAGTCGGGAGGAGAGGTAGGGTGGGGCTTTGTTGTCCAGGCATTTATGAGTCAAGGCTACTGTTTTAAAGGCGATTCTTTGTTTTACTGGGAGCCAGCGTAGATCGGATCTGACGTTGGAGATATGGGAGCGCCTTGTGATATTGAGAGCCGCCCTGATGGCAATGTTCTGGATTGTTTGCAGTTTGTTGAGGTTGGACTCATTAGTCCCCAGATAGAGGGCACTGCAGTAGTCGATTTTAGACATAATGAGTGTTCTTGCCAAGGTAATCCAATTGTGGGGGTTCAGAAAAGGTCTGCAGGCAGTGATGAGTTTGCAGGTATAGGCCGATGCCGACCTTACTGCATTCTTTTGTCTGTTCAGTGAAAGAGCAGAGTCCAGATATACGCCTAGAGTTTTAGTGTCCTTAGAAACCTTAATGTCATTGCCATCGATGTTGAAAGACTTGAAGGCTTGGTCTAGTTTATTGAGGCGTTGAGATGAGCCTAGTAGTAAGAGCTCTGTCTTGTCATCGTTGAGGCATAGTTCGTGTTGTGCCATCCAGGCCTGGATGACCAGATAGACGTCATTCAAGGATTTGGTATCGGCTGTGTGATCACCAGTGATGGGGATGAGTATCTGGTTGTCATCCGCATAGTTGGTGTAGGAGACACCCAGATAATCAAGCACTTCGAAGAGGGGTTTGGTGAACACGTTGTAAAGAGTAGGCGTTACACAAAACCTTGAGGGACACCGCAGTGTATCGGAGCGGGGTCCACGGAAGCTGTGGGAGAGAAGACCCACATGGATCTGTTACTTAGGAAAGAGTGGATCCACGCATTGGCAGAGTCCGAGAAGTGGGCCGATTGACCAGATTGAATGCCGCGGAGAGGTCGAGAAGTAGGAGTAACGCTAACTTCCCATTATCTTTTAGGATCTCCATTTGGGTTTTCAGATCGATCAAGGCTGTTTCGGTTCCATGTTTAGGGCGGAAGCCGGATTATCTTAGCCCAAGGAGATTGTTAGATTCAAGATATTCTTGGATCTGCAGGTATGCTGCAGGATATAGAATCTTGAGCAAGAAAGGGACCGTAGTGATGGGTCTAAAATTGGTCGGTATGTTAGGGTCAAGGGTTGGTTTTTTGAGTAGTGGGATCGCCCAGGCGTCCTTGAGGTTGTCAGGGACTATGCCAGTTTTGAAGGAGGCGTTTATGAAGGCCGTGATGAAGGGGGCTAGGCCGTGAGAGGCTTCTTTGATGATAGGAGCCGTGCAGGGGTCACCTTGACAGTTGGAAGGCTTGAGGCTGTTTATGATCCCTTCTACTTCAGGAATAGTAAGAGGGGAGAAGGCAAACGGTTTACAGTTCAGGTTGGCTTGACAGGTCCCAGACTTGGGAATTTTCAGAGGTTGATCTGATTGTAGGGAGTTTTGTTTGCCTCTAATTTTAGATTGGAGGGATGCAATTTTGCCCAGAAGTGCTGTCTGTATATTGGAACACCAATTGCTATCTTTGGTGCAGGAGTCAGGGGGCGCTGCAGGAGTCTCAAGTTCCTTGAGAATTTTGAATAATTCCTTAGTATTGGATTGTGCTGACAAGATGCGGTTATTGTAGGACTCTTTTTTTTTGGCCTGGAATATGGCTTCTTTATAGTTAAGAGTAGCTAGGAAGAGACCGTCCTTGTGAGCATCGGACGGGTGACTTTTCCATCGTGATTCTGCGCTGTGTTTCTCTTTACGTAGCACTCTAAGCTGTGGTGTTAACCACGAATTGAGGTGCACATGCTGTTTGGGTCTCCTAAGTTTGAGCGGGGAGATGGAGTTTATAGCTGAGAGCACTGCCTGGTTATAGGTGTCGGCTAAGGTGGTGGGGCCCGAACAAGAGTCAATGACGTTGTTGAGGGTGGGAAGGATGAGGGGGGAGTAACTTTTCGGATGTCCTTTTTGTTTCTGGTAGGGATGGCCGGAGCGACGGAAGGCATGGGTAGGTGAGCTGCTTCAATGTTGAAGGTGATGATGTGATGATCCGACCAAGCGCATGGTGAGTTTGAGAGAAGACTGATGTTGCAGTTGGTGTCGCTTAGCCAATCTAAGGACCTGCCTTTGATGTGGGTAGGTTCTTGTATATGATGGGAGAAACCTAGATCAGTTAGGGTGTTGGCGAAATCAATGGCCGTGGGGTTATTGGGGTCTTGGAAACCTAGATTGAGGTCTCCGAGGATGATTATTTGAGAGTTAGTTTTAGCTTTATCAAGTACTAAGGAGGTAATGTTGTCCACAAACGATGTGGGGGGACCAGGAGGTCTGAAGATTAGATGTACAGTGGCCGTTTGGTTGGCAGATAGTGGAAGTTTGACAGAAAGTAGCTTGGCAGATTCCAAATTAGTACTCGGTAGTGTTCTAAGTCCTAGGGAGTTTTTATGGATGAATGCAATTCCGTGCCTCTGGAGGTGCGGTCGCATCTGGAGATGGAGTACTCAGGGGGAATAGCCAGACAGAGTGCCGGGCCCGAGGCGGGATGCAGCCAGGGCTCAGAGATGGCAATGAAGTCAAGCTCCTGAGTCTTGATGAGATCAGCGATGTCAAGTGCTTGAGCTGCAAGGGACCTTGCGTTCACCAGAGCGGCCTTGATCTGTATGGCTTTGCTTAGTAGGGCTGGGGTCATCTGGGGGAGCTGAGGTGTAGGTGAGATAGGAGTCTGGAGGGAGGGGCTGGGCATCAGGCGTTTCGACCAAGCGCTGAGATGCATCGGATGTCCCCTCATGCCCAGGTATCTAGTTCCTAATCTTTTGTTTCTTAGGTGGGTAGAACATGGTTGGTTGGGTGTGGGTTTTTTGGTGAAGTGGTCTAGCCATAAGGCAGGGGCATTAAGGTAGATGTTGGGAGGCTCGACGCTCAAGTGAGGCAGGTTATTGTGCAGAGCCGGTGCCTTGTTGAATCTCACGTTGCGCAGAACTGCTATTCCTATAGGTTGGTAGGTGGACTAGGTATGTAGGTAGGGGCCATAGTTCCAAAGCGCAGAATTCTAGGTACAGCTAGGCTGGCTGATGATAAGTGGAACACAAGAGTAGATGCCCACAGCGCGAGTAATAGTCTCAGTAAAGGGAGAATTAGCCTTGGGGAGGAGCAGGGGTGTAGTAACATGATACCGATATTAAGATAATAATGAGGACCAGGCGAGTATCAATAGCCGCTAGCTAGAGTTACATGCGTTCATTGGGTTCTGATAGTGATTGGGCGTGGGCTTGCAGCTATGCTGTTCATCTGCCTGTATAAACTAGAAAGGTGAGTGGTGATCAGGGATATGGCCTAGAAGCGCAGGTGGGCAAATTGAATTATCAACTGCAGAACACACATAGGCCAAATGGAACTAACTCAGTGCAGAGCATGCAAAGGCTAAATTGAATTATCAACTGCAGAACACACATAGACTAAATGGAACTAGCGCAGTGCGGAGCACAGATAGGCTAAATGGAACTAACACAGAGCAGAGCACTTAAAGGCTACATTGAATTGTCAACTGCAGAACACACATGGGCTAAATGGAACTAACACAATGCAGAGCATGCAAAGGCTAAAATGAATTATCAACTGCAGAGCACGCATGGGCTAATGGAACTAACAGAGCAGAGGACACATGGGCTAAATTGAATTGTCAACTGCGGAACAGACATGGGCTAAATGGAACTAACACAGTGCGGAGCACACATAGGCTAAATTGAATTAACAACTGCAGAACACACATGGGCTAAATGGAACTAACACAATGCAGAGCACGCATGGGCTAATGGAACTAATACAGTGCAGAGCACACATAGGCTAAATTGAATTAACAACTGCAGAACACACATGGGCTAAATGGAACTAACACAATGCAGAGAACGCATGGGCTAAATTGAATTAACAACTGCAGAACACACGTGGGCTAAATGGAACTAATAAAGTGCAGAGCACACATGGTCTGAATTGAATTATCAGGTACAGGGCATACATAGGCTAAATAGAGCTAGCACAATGCGGAGTACACGTGGGCTAATGGAACTAACACAGTGCGGAGCATACATGGGCTAAGTTGAATTAACAGCTGTAGTGCACACATGGGCTAAATAGCACTAAAACAATGCAGAGCACACAAGTGAAACATGAAATCAGAAGCAACAGTGGCATAGACCTGGCTGGGCAATCATATCGGAATTAGTAGTGGGTGTGCAGGCAGCGGGTCATGTATGTTTGAAAATGTGCACACCCGGTGGATAGAGATCAATCTAAGGCGAGCACTGGTTGGACACCTACTGCTATGTAGTATTACAGCAAGTGGGGTGTATGTGAGGGTGTAGTTGTGGCAAGGTAGTGTAGGTGAGACACTTGGGGGAGCTAAGGCAAGTTAGGTAGATTGTTATTAGCCGCTCGTTATCGCAGGGGTGTAGTATTAGTTCTGTAAGTCCAAATTACGGATTGCAGTCTAGCGTAGCGTAAGCGGAGTACTCACGTGGCTCAGGAGGGGTAAGGCGGATAGTGCGGCTGGCCGACTGCTCAAACGGCTGCGGACAGACGCAGACAGGCCATTAGGATGCGGCCCTTGGGGGTGTCGGCCGGCTTCCGCCTTCTGGTCGCCAGGATTGGGCAAAATACTCTGCAAGCCCACCAATCAGAGTGTGGCTGTCGCGGGGTATAGAGCGCGGCTCAGCTGGTTAGTCGAGTCGGGCGGCCATCTTTGTATGCTGGTTTTTGTTGCATGTCTCTTCTAAGTCCAACAGTTGCTCTCACAGCGTTATTTTGAATGACCTGGAGACTAGCATATTCTGCCTTATTAGTGCCCACAAATAGGCTGCTGCAATAGTCAATCTTAGACCGAATAATAGCTCTAGCTATTACCTCGCAATTTGGCCCTGAAATATAGGGCCACATTTGAGTAGGCAGCTTAATGTAGTATGGGGAGGGTGATACTAAACTGCTCAATTGGGCCTTCATGTTTAAGTGTTGGTCCAAGTAAATTCCCCAGTTTTGACCTTCGTTTTCGTTACCAGATCACAAACCAGACACCTTAAACAGCTTATAGTTTTCTCCAAGCATTTGAATTTTTTTGCTGTCCCCACTACCATGAGTTCAGTCTTCTCTTTGTTTAGTGTGAGACCATTCTCCATCATCCAAGTATGAATCGTGTCATACATAGCCATTCAGCCTTTTAGTGAGGACAGCGGAGAGTGGGATGAAACACTGAGTGTCATCCGCGTAGTTAGTAAACTCTAAATCTTTTTTATCCAGTAGCTCAAAAAGGGGGCAGGTGGTGGGTGCGGTGAAAACATTGTAAAGGGAGGGCAACAAGCACACCCCCTTAGTAACTCCAAACTCCAAGACTCGTGGTTCTGATTCAGCTAGATCACTACAAACCCTGCATAGTCTATTTCCAAGAAAGGAATCTATTCATGCTACAACGGCATCCGAGAATGCCGCCACCTCCTTCAACCTGGTGAGAAGTAATGTTTGATCCAACAAGTCGCTGGCAGTGGATAGGTCCAGCAACATGAGGACAACGGTCTTATCATCGTCCATACCATTTAAGAGATTTGACTTAAGGTCCAGCAGCACTATGTCCGTGCCATGACCCTGTTTAAAACCTGATTGCCTATTATGTAAGACCTTGTGGTTGTTAAAATACTCTAAAATCTGGATGTAGGCAACGCAATCTAAGATCTTTAATAAAAAAGGGGGCGTTGGTGATGGGCCTATAATTAGACAGTTCACTTTGGCAAAAGCCAGTCTTTTTCAGTAACAGGGAATGCAGGCATTTTTAAGTGATCAGGAACGTGACTTTCTGCAAATGATGCATTTACAAATCTGGTAAAGATTCCTATCATTGTAGGGGTGCATGCTTTAAACGTTTCTGCTGGGCATGAATCCCCCTTACAATTTTAGGTTACAGTTGTTTAATGATGTTTGATCATTCAGTCTGTGTAACTGGGCGGAAGTTAAATTTGGGTTCTACTATTCTAGAATTCACACTTCTAGCTGGTGTGAACACACAGTCTTCTGCTAGCCTCTTAGATTCAATATTTTGTTTTATTCTGTCCACCTTATCAAACATGGCGTCCTGAACAGAACTGCACCAATCAACATTTTTTATATGACCTTCCCGAAAGCCTTAACATGGATCTTCCAATTCCTTCAAAATCTTGAACAGTTGCTTGGTCTCATGCAGTGCTTCCCGAATTCTGTGGTCAAACATGCTTTTCTTGGCATCTATAATAGCATCTTTAAAAGCTTTAGATACTTTATTATAATTTTCCCTATCCTTCTCATCTCTCCAATGCAAAGGACATACACCTGCAGAGCACTTCAATGGGCTTCCCAACCAAGCTCTGCAGCATAGCCGCTAGAGAAAAACATGGGGAGCACTCCAGAAGGGCATCCGCAGGAGATGGTCCTATCGAATCTACCAATGAAAGCCTATAACGTTTGTGAGGAAAACCCTCCAACATCTTTTTCTGTTCCTATTAAGTGGACTGCTGAAACCAGTCCTGTACTGATAGTGTTGACCTCAAATTGAAAACCTCAGGAATTTCTGATGTTCTACCCTGGTGGCGATGTGGAAGTTGGTGTCCTGTGGGGCACCAACCAGTCACACTCCTTAAGCGATGCAAAGATGTCCAGAATCTTTAACAGGTGGAAGGTTTACAACAGGAGGAAAATGATTAGATATTACACGTCTTAAACCCCCAGGTTTTTCTGGGGATCATTAAGTACTGGAAATAATATTAAAATGCTCTAGTCTAGACCTTTGGTGTTCTGGTACCTCCTCAATGACATCTAAAGATGATAACTTCGGGTTCTCCAAGAGGAGTTTGACAGTTAGCCTCTGGTGACGCCAGAGTTGTGGGAAGCCCATTCATAATGTAACAAAGACCCACTGATCCTTTTTGGCTTTACACCTCTGCTGTAAATACTTGCTTAGCCAGCCCCCTACTATGGAGGAAAAGGTGTTTAGCAAAATACCAAGCTCAAACATTGTTCCCCGAGAGGGTATGAGGCCAAAGAATCGGCCAAGTCAGCCGACCCTACGACCAGAAATTGGTTTCTGATCGGAAAACACTATTTCTTGAAGGCATTGCTGAATTTTGATTGGCAAGGCCATCTTGACCTGTATGCCTTAAAACGGCTGTGGAAAGTGGGAGGATGCTCGAGATCGTTTTGCTCCCGCCAAGGCTTTGAACAGGATACTTCTGAGCTGTCTGTTAGGTGGAAGAGATTGCTGCTCCCCCTCAGAGGAGGTGGTGTCCACCCTATTGGTCAATGTATTGGTGCCATAACTGCAGGAGGAAGGGCTTGCAGAGTATCCCTTGGGACTTATAAATGAAGCTAGACTGAGGCAGGGAGGACTCTGTACCTATGTTGGTCCTACAAAAAGTTGAAGTCAAGGAAACCACCTCCTCCACCATTGAACGGTGGAGCACATGCACCTTTGGCCTGTAAGAAGATATCTGAAGGACTGAGGAATTGTAATTAACAGCTAAGGTGTCTGGGGACTCTCCAAAAGAGAATCTACCCATGATCCAGGGTTATAATCTTCTGGGGACTCCAGATCAGCGAGATAAACCTTCTCTGGTACTGGGGCAGAAACACCCCCTCTACGAGATGAGGAAGCTTAAGTGTCTAGCTTTTCTTGTACGTATCTCTTCTTCACAGAAAACTCCAGTACTGGTGAGTCAGGCCTGATAAGTTTGGAGTATTGCTTCCTTTTATGGCTATTCCGGTGATTGTCAGCAGCCAAGGAGGATAGAGCCATGGACTCAGGGACCCAATGAATCTTGTATGTCACCAGAGCCTCTGACACCGAGGCACACAGTTTATAGAGGGAATGAGGGTCAAACTCCAAAGGATGGACGGAGGGTAGTAATCCTGCCAATTCAGGGTATTTGGTTGAAGCCTCATTAACTCCAAGCCTGGCATGATATGTTCATGTGTGGTGTGACAAAAGGGTCTTGGTGATCAGTTTCGGTACCATGGTAACCTTTATACACCTATAAAAAGACTGGTGGTTACCATGCACACATTCGGAGGCCTGGATGTTGCCTGTGCTAGAAGTCATGGAGATGACAGTACATGAATGGTCACAAGGAAGTACATGAACTGGGGATAGTTGGCTTTGTCCAGTACATGCAAAACCTTCCCCCACCAGCAGTGGACACAGCACAGAGACCCCCGTACTTAAGTCTGAATAGTGTTGGTTCAGGAAAAACTGGACCTTGCATTTAAAAAAAATCATGTCGATAAAAAGCGAATAAATGGATCACAGGCAATACTGTTTCCATATGACTGGAACGCGAACACACAAACACACACACTCTGATGGACTGCTTTAACTTTGCCATTCATTTATACCATTGAATGGGTGAAAAAAAAAATGCTGCATCTTAGGGTTTATGTGGCCTTACTTTAAACAGAAACAATCCGTTAGCAAGCGAGTGCCCATAATACAAGTGTTCTTTTAAGACACCTGAAAAGTAGAACAGATGAAATACTCTAGCTTCGAAAGGCTTGCTAATTTTATACATTATGAAAAAGAAATCGTGCCATAATGAGCAACGTGTGCTAATCAGTTGTTTATATTTGGAAGAAAGAAAAACTTGAAAATGAACATACGCTTTGTATTTTGCAATCTCACGAAGAAAGTAATGGGACCATTATATTCAACAAGCAGACAAGAAATGTCTTTGGAGTAGTTTCCATTGTCCCTCTGTAACTACAGTACTGAGCAAGACTTTTGCTGCACTCCTCAATGAAACCAATGAGGCAAATACAGCTAATGAGCAGACATAATATTGTATTGCTAACATCTCCCCACCTGCTACAGCTGGCCTCAATGAAACTTGTCGGCCCAAAGAAATCAAAAGAAGTTAACATTTTCGATAGCAGGTGGTTACTTGATAAGAACTATAAGCAACAAGAGAAATTCAGGATAAGCTGGTAGAAGTCAAGTGATACTAGGTAAACTGCTCCAACCCCATAAAACAAAAAAAAGATTTGGGAAGTATTCACGAAAAGTATCAAACCGCTTAAAGAGCAGGACTACATCCACATGGAAAGAATGGAGCTAACCAGATGACCAGCAGCAGATGAGCAAATGAGCTGCAACTCTTCTGCAAACTGGTTATCTATTTTTTGTATTTTCTTATTTTTGATTTAAATTCTTGCTGCTAGGATTTTGAAGCTTGAATTTAAAACCATATTTACATTTTTTTCCTATTTCCAAAGCCTTGGATGGGGACTTAGAGTGACCATATATGTTGTTGGCATTACCCATTTTGTTTGACTAACAAGCTGGTTGAATTGCATTTGGTTTGACTTGCAAAAAAGATAGATGGCGATTTCCAATTAGGTATATAGAACAGGGGTGTGGGGGAGAGGGAGGGGGAGGGTGCTGGAAAGAGAGTAAAAGAAAAAAGAAATAAATTGTTAAACAAAAATGCTGAAAAATATGATTTGACCAGTAGAAGTAAAACAAACAAAATTCATAGATCCATTTTGTCAAGCCAGCCTTTCAACTTTTCATTGGTGTTTGTGTCATGAACCGTCGCCTGTGTCCATTCTGGACTTCGTGGTCCCTGACCTATAGAGGATTGAAAGCCCTGACCCCCCAAAATGGCCGCCTGATACAGAACGCAGCTTGCCAGTCTTTACGCGCCACGCTGAACGTTCTACTAAACAGACATGCCCCCGCGGCTCTGCGCGTCTCAACGTTACTGCTCGCTGTAGTTGGACGTGTGTTGCCGGATATCGCTCGGGGCTTTCTTCCGAATCCTGTTTCTCGATTCCTTGAATCTTCCTCCTCTCCTTCCCTTTCCTCGAACTTACCTTCAAGATTCTTCCTGGATTTTCGCCTGCACTCGGGTCACGGCTTTCCGTGCCTCTGAGTCGGGCATTGTTCCTTCCTGGTTCCCATCCTGGACATCTGAACGTCTCCTGGAGTTGGATTACTATCCTCACGCTGGAACCTGAAGACCAGCACACGGGTTTATACAAATCCCGGAGCGTACGAAAGAAATCATCAAAAAAGGTCGCAAGCAAACAGGAAAAACAGGTGAGAAGGGGAGAGACTTGTGACAGATTGAGATGCCTAAAAAACAATACGGATACAGAGATGGAAGCCGCGGTTCAAGACCTCATGCGAGGTATGCAGGAACTAACCACAGAAGTCCAGAACCTTAAGGCAGAGAATACTGCTTTAAAGCAGTTAGTCTTTTCTCGTGACTCTGCAACTAAGGAAAGTGTGTTATTGGGAGGAGTAGTGGACAAATATGATGGTTCTTCAAAGAACCTTCATGCCTTCCTTGATTCATGTTTGGTGCACTTCACCTTCAAGCCCTACTACTTTTCCACCCCAAGAGCAAAGGTGGGCTTTATGATCTCACACCTCACTGGTAGCGCCTTGACCTGGGCAACCAGTTAATTCGGGCGACGCCCTCCTGCATAATTATGATGGGTTTGTGGAAGCCCTAAAATGTTTGATCGTCCAGAGCAGGTTTACAGCGCTCAAGAACGACTACTTCAATTTAAACAAGGATCCCAGGATATGCTTACCTATGTGACCCGCTTTAAACAACTTGTGAAGGAGGTCGATTGGTCCCAAGAAGCCAGTTTCACCCTCTTTCGAAGACGCCTGAATGAAGAAATAAAGGACGAGTTAGCCAGGGTAGCTCGCCCAAGCTCCTTCCAGGCTCTCACGGACCTTTCCCTACAAATCGACTTTCGAATCCAGGAAAGAAAGGTGGAGAAAAAGAAGTCCAAGTCAACATTCCAAAAGGCTGCCACAGACCAACCATACAGACCAGAGTCTGCAGCTTCTCCAACCTCGGATCCAGAGCCCATGCAACTGGGGGCCTTCCGTGGACCCATTACCCAACAAGAAAGGATGCGCCAGATTCACACTGGTCTGTGCATGTACTGCGCCTCCGATAAACACCTCGTAGGAGAGTGTGCTATCGCTCCTCCGATCCTAGATGGGGCACAGTTTTGGGAGAAAGGTGTCTGCTCCACATCAATTCCTCCCTTGAACTCACCTGGACAAAATAATCTTGTGATTCTACAGGCATTCTTATCGCCTTCCAAGAAAGAATCTTACCCCAACCTGGCATTGGTGGATTGCGGAGCCATGGGCATATTCATAGATCATGATTGGGTCACTACTCACAACATTCCACACGAAACACGAGAGACTATGCAACCTGTTGAAGCTATTGATGGAAGACCCCTATCTTCAGGACCCATAACCCTTCAAACCAAAGAGATTCTTCTTTCTATAAATCACTACCAAGAGAGGATTACATTTGATATTATAAGATCTGCCCACTATCCAATGGTTCTAGGCATGCCCTGGTTACAGAAGCATAACCCCTACATCAATTGGGCAGCAGGCTCTTTGTTTCTTGTTTCAGAACATTGTATGTCCCACTGTTTGTCCCTAGACACCTTACCAAGGTCCTCTGAAAACTCTCAAGAAACTCAGCAAATTCCAGTCACCGTCTCTAACATCATCCGGATTCCCAAGGCCTACCAGGCTTACACCGATGTGTTCTCAACAGCCATTGTACAAGCTCTACCACCCCACAGACCTGAGGATTGTGCCATCGACACTGAACCTTGAGCCGTAATTCCTTTCGGGAAGAATGTTTATTTTGTCAGAACCTGAAAAAAGGGCCCTCCGGGAATACCTGGATACCAACCTGGAAAATGGAACTATTCGACCATCCAAGTCCCCGGCGGACACTTCCCTTTTCTTCGATCCCAAGAAGGATTCCAAGGAGCTTAGGCCATGTCTGGATTACCGTGGCCTTAACCAATGAACTCTCAAGGACCGTTACCCATTGCCTCTCATCTCAGACATCCTGGAAGCAGTCAGAGGTGCAGTCATCTTCACAAAACTAGATCTCAGGGGTGCCTACCATCTTATTCGTATAAAAGAAGGTGATGAATGGAAAACAGCCTTTAGAAAACCCTTTGGCCATTTGGAATATTTGGTCATGCCCTTTGGACTTGCTAATGCTCCAGCAATCTTCCAACGTTTTATGGATCGGGTGTTTTCTGATATGCTGTTCCCTTCGTCATTGTATATCTAGATGACATAGTGATCTACTCCAAGGACCATTGGAAACACGAAGAGCATGTAAGGGCAGTCTTACAACGTCTACGTGAACATAAGCTCTTGGCCAAACCCGAGAAGTGTCTTTTCCATGTATCTACTGTTCACTATCTCGGATTCGTCCTTAGCCCAAAAGGGATTGGAATGGACTCTTCCAAGGTTGACTCCATTCTATCTTGGCCTGTAAAGCAACCACTGTAAAGCAACCACTGTAAAGCAAATTCAATCCTTACTGGGGCTTGCTAATTTCTACAGGAAATGTATACCAACATTTTCAGAGATTGTGCATCCTATTGTCACATTATTAAAGAAAGACACCCCCTTTCAGTGGACCTCAGCCCAAGATTCAGCGTTTCAACGGTTGAAGTCGGAGTTCACACAAGCTCCCATCCTAGCTCAACCCAACATTGATCGACCTTTCCTTGATGAAACTGATGCCTCCAACTACGCCAATGGGGCAGTCCTGAAACGGGAACTTGGCGACAAGTTAGAACACCCCATCGCCTATCTCTCCCACACCTTGAATCCCAGTAAAATTCATTATTCCGTCCTGGAGAAGGAATTGTTAGCCGTTCGTCAAGCCTTCACTGATTGGCGTCATCTCCTTCTGGGAGCCAAACACCTGGTACAAGTCTGCACGGACCATTGGAATCTTCAAGTCCTACAATCCCTAGAAAGTAGAAACAGTCGCCAAGCCCGTCGGGCCTTCTTTTTTGCCCAAAACCAATTTCAAATCCATCATTTCCCTGGAACACGTAACATTATAGCCGATGCCTTATCCAGACGTCCTGATTACGAACCCCTTGAGGATCGAACCTTCCCTAAAATGTTTCCCAACACAATATTTGTTGCTCAAGCAATTACTCTCCTGGAGGATATTCGAATCCAAACTCAGTCCTCTGAACCTTGGAAGGAGTTTAAGAGAAACAACGGATGGAATCTCAAAAGAAAAGACGGATATCTATTCAAGGATAATCGGTTGGTCATCCCTACTCCTGGACTGAGACAAAAGATCACAAGTCTATGTCATGATACTTTCCATTCAGGACACCGTGGCATCACCAACACCCTTCATCTAATACAAAGACAGTTTTCATGGCCAAGGATGAGGGATGATATTGTCATGATGCCTGCCCCCGGAAGACCAGACCAGGCCCAGCAGCCCCGGAAGCAGGCATCATGCCACTTGGAGCATGCCCAAAAGCCCCAGTTAGGGGCTGTTTGGGTGCAGTCCTGGCACCTATGGCGCCAGGCTGATAAAGATAAAGTCAGTCCTGGCGCCATGGGCGCCAGGCTCATTATTGATAACTTACCTGAAGCAGACCATGCTGCATACTCACCTGAGGCAGACCGTGCTGCATGAAGACTCAAGCCAAATGAGGCTTAGGAGGGACTATTTTACTGAAGGGACTATTTTGTTACTTGGGTGGGGCTGTGGAAGAATACTTACCTGGATCTTCTTCCAAGGCTATTTAAACCACGCCCGGACAGCCACACGTGCTTCGCGTTATTCTGCTTGCTGCAGCGTAACGCTCACTGTGTTTTCAGCAGCTCCAGTCTTCAGCCACGCCCGCTTCAGTCCTGGGACTCCTGAAACAAGAAGAAAAGAAGGATAAAGGTTAGAACAGGAGTTTTAACTTTAATCCTTACCTGAATCCTGATCCATTTCGCCACGGAGCTGAAAGACAGAAGTCTTTGAAGCATTGCTTCGCATTCCTACGGCGCCGCGCTGAACTCAGCTGCTTGGCGGTACTTCAGCATTCCATTACGCTCTCTCCATCTCGCGGCCGCCCTCCGACGCCTAAGGCGACAAAGACAGCAAGGTGAGCAAGGGGACTCTCTAAGGCTATACAAGCTACCCCCAAGGACTTACCTGATTTACCACGGGGGGTACTCACCTCATCTCGGGTCGGCGCAGTCAACTCTGCTTCATCGCCGTACCCCGGCCCCTAAGGGGAAAACCACAATAGACTTACCTGAATCTTACTAATTGCCATTTGGAAATCTTCGAGTGGATTAATCGGCAACCTGCAAGGAATCGGACAGAGTGAAGATCAGACATTTGAACTCTTATGAGCAATTGGACTTTAGAGTCAATACTGGAACTCACCAATTCCTCTACGCCAGTGAAGTAACTGGTCATCAACGCGCCCCTGTGGTCGACGCAGGATGGAGAGCTCATCCTTCCAAACCATCAGGTGAGACTAAGGAGGGGACATCAAGAGTGATCTGTGGGAAGACAGCGGGAGTGGGGAAGGTGGGTTGACACTCAATTCCACAGGTGGTGGTTAATTCCTCTTCTCCTTTGCAGAAGAATATTCCTGCGAGCCAGACAAACTAGGCTGAGCGGGCCAGTCCAGTCAGTCATCTCGGCGCTACACGTCACGCTGGTGGAAACAACAGCGGCCCAGTTCCGGTCGACGCCCCCGTGGGAACCAGGTGAGCTTAACAGAACGCGAAGCCTACCCACAAATACCCACCTGGGCGTCATGGAGACCTCGGAAACTGATCAGTTGGCCCAATTATTAGGGGAATTAAGGGCCGAAGTGCATTCCGCCCGCCAAGAAACCAATGCCCTCAGGAGGGAACTGATAGTGTCAAAAGAACGAACTGATGAGTTGGCCAGACAACTATTACAGAGCCAGGCTGGACAAACACCTCTACCAGGACTTGGGGCAAGTCCAGCTCCTGTACCATCGAGTAACCCGGTGCAGATAAATTTACCTGGAGCCGTTCCTTTGGCTCCGCCTGAACGCTTTGCCGGAGACCCAAAAGTGTTTGCAACATTCATGAATCAATGCCGCTTGCACTTTTTATGTAGACCTGGAGCTTTCCCAAACGATCAGGCCAAGGTAGCCTTTGTACTGTCATATCTCAGCGGCAGTGCGGCGGATTGGTCCATTCCACTAGTTAACCAGGATGACCCGATTCTTCGAGATTTCCAGGGTTTTCGAACAAGCATGGAAAGACTATTCGCCCGACACTCCCGAGGACAGGCTTTGGACAACAAACTTTTATCCGTACGTCAAGGTAACCAGGATCTTTTATCTTACATTGCAACTTTCAATAGATTAGTAGTGGAAACCGAATGGCCTGAAGCCAAGCGAATCACATTATTCCATCGAGGACTTCGGGGAGAACTCAAAGATGTTTTGGCCCAAATCGTGAACCCGCCTCAAGACTGTGCTGAATATATAGATCTAGTGGTCCAGCTCGATCACAGACTTCAAACCAGGAAGGCTGACCGAACCAAGTTTGAGAACAGGGTGTTGGTTAAAACCCACGTAAGCTCCAAGGGAATAGATGTCTCAGAACCTATGCAAATCGGGGGGGGTTAAAGGACCCTAACCCAGAAGGAAAGAGATAGAAGACGGCAACTGCAATTATGTTTATATTGCGGAACTACTGGTCATTTTCTTCGGAACTGCCCTGTAAAACCACCCAAGAAAGTTATAGGAGCAGCAGACGAAAACCATGTGAAATCTGACTCGGGAAACGACCACGCCCGGCAAGCGTAGAGGTCCGCTTGCCGAGCTTAAAGAAGGACACTCTGACATCGCATTTCACCATACCCATGGCCCTTGTAGATCCAGAGCAGCCATCACGCATGCACGCGGTAAAGGCGTACGTAGACAGTGGAGCCATAGGAAATTACTTGGACTGGGAATTGGCTACCAGGATGAATCTATCTCTCACCCGCAAGACCACGGCCGATGTTGTCGCCACTGTAGATGGAACGGAAATTGCCTCTGGACCCGTAACTCATTCCACTGCAGAGATGACATTGCTGAGTCAAGATGGGCATCGAGAGGCTATGGTGTTTGACTTAATCAAGGCCCCACAGTTTCAGCTGATACTGGGGATACCTTGGTTGGAAAAACATAATCCCTGTATTGATTGGCGAGAGAAGAGACTAACCTTCCCAGAATGTGCTCACACCTGCTACCCAAGGAAAACTCAAAACTCAGTCCTGGCCCCAGTAATTCCAGTAGCCATACAATTACCTGTTGAATACCAAGACTTTCAGGATGTCTTCCAAAAGGAACAGGCAAACACCTTACCGCCTCACAGATCGTATGATTGTCAAATAGATCTTGTACCTGGAGCACAACCACCTTGCAGCAGAATCTATGCCCTTATGGAACCCGAAAATCTCCATTTGCGCCAGTACCTAGACCAGTACCTTGCTAATGGCTTCATTCGCCCGTCCAAGTCCCCTGCATCTTCATCTTTGTTCTTCGTACCGAAAAAGGAAGGCGACCTTATACACTACCGCGCACTGAATCAGATAACCATCAAGAATCGATACCCACTGCCTTTGATCCCAGAACTACTAGACCAGGTGAAGGACGCTTGTATATACACGAAACTAGACCTTCGGGGGACATATCATCTGGTACGTGTCAAAGAGGGTGACGAATGGAAGACTGCTTTTCGCACCAAGTACGGACTATTTGAGTACCAGGTGATGCCCTTCGGACTATGCAATGCACCAGCAGCCTTCCAGTTCTTCATGAACGATGTCCTCCGAGAGCTTATCGACGTTTGTGTGGTCGTTTACATCGACGACATTTTAGTATACTCTTCATCAGAATCTGAGCATGTAAAACACGTCCGAGCAGTCCTAGAGAAGTTACGCCAGCATAAATTATATGCTAAACAGGAAAAGTCCATCTTCCACACTACGGAAGTGGAATTCCTTGGATTTATTCTGACCCCGAGAGGAATCCGGATGGATACACGAAAAGTGGATGCCATTCTTAATTGGCCTTCGCCAAGTTCAATCAAAGGAGTTCAAAGCATGCTTGGCTTTGCCAATTTCTACCGCAGGTTTATCCCAGACTTCTCGCACATTGTACATCCCATTACGACGCTATTGCGAAAAAACAAACGCTTTGTGTGGACAGAGGAAGCCGAGAACGCCTTCCAAGAGTTAAAAGCTAAATTCACATCTGCTCCCATATTAAGACACCCGCGCCCCGAGCTTCCCTACATAGTGGAAACAGATGCATCCAGTTCAGCCATGGCAGCAGTCCTTTCCCAAAAGGATCCCGAAACTAACCAGCTTCACCCAGTGGCGTTTTGGTCAAGAAAATTTTCAGCCCCCGAATTAAACTATGCCATAACCGACAAGGAGCTGCTGGCCATCAAGTCCGCCTTCAAGGCTTGGCGGCACTATCTACTGGGTGCCAGACATACCATCACGGTCATCACCGATCACGGCAACTTACAATACCTAAAGACAGCCAAAGCCCAATCTTCGCGCCAACTCCGTTGGGCATTGTTCTTCGCCGAGTTTGATTTTGTAATAACCTATCGACTAGGTTGTAAGAATGGTAAAGCAGACGCCTTGTCCTGGATTGGAATGGGAGAAGCAGAAATAACTTTAGAACCAGTACCCATAATTCCGGAACAGAGAATCCTTGGCCTGACATCCATACAGACACTGGAGGACATTCAAAACAAGATCCACCAACTCTTTGATTCCGTTTCCCTACAGGACTGGGCAAAGAAAGGTCCAGAGTACTCTGTCATCGATGATTTACCTTATTACCAAGGCCGGCTATTTTTACCGCAAAAAGAACTACAGGAACTTGTCATTTCCCATTACCATGACACCTTAATAGAAGGGCATCCGGGTATTGCAAAAACCGAAGCTAAAATTAGGAAGCAATTTTGGTGGCCCACCTGGCGAAAGGATGTCAAGTCATTTGTCATGTCTTGTGGCATTTGCGCACAAAATAAAGGGCAAAAGAAAAAACCTGCTGGATTATTGCAACCATTAGACATACCACCTACCCCTTGGCATACCTTGTCATTAGACTTTATCATGGATTTACCCCCGTACCAAGGTTACAATACCATTCTAGTTATTGTAGATCTTTTTTCTAAAATGGCCCACTTCATTCCTTTAAAAGGGATACCTTCAGCTTCAATCCTGGCCAAGGAATTCCTTGAAAATGTTGTCCGCCTGCATGGCTTTCCTTCAGTGTTAATTTCAGATCGCGGCAGTCAATTCATTTCACATTTCTGGAGGAAATGCTGCCAACTGGCACAAATTGATGTTAGGCTTTCGACCAGTCACCACCCTCAGACCGACGGTCAAACGGAGAGGACCAACCAGACTCTTGAACAGTACCTCCGTTGTATGCTACATCAGTCTGAGGGGAATTGGAAAGACATTCTGTGGATCGCAGAGTATGCTTACAATAATTCCGTACACTCAGGAACTGGACAAAGTCCTTTTTTTACCATTTATGGGCACCATCCTCGAACCTCGGATTTGGACTCACCCCAGCATTTAGAGATGCCCGCAGTGGACCATCTCCACGCTGTTATTACACAAGCCTTTAAAGAAGCAACCATCCATTTGCAAAAGGCTAAGGAAAAATACAAAAAGGATGCGGATCAGCACAGAAGTGAAGCTCCTCAATACCAAATAGGGGACCAAGTATGGTTAGCCACTAAGCACTTACCACTCAAGGGGACTCAGACCTTTAACCCCAGGTATTTGGGACCTTTTTCTGTCAAGGCAATTATTAACCCAGTGGCCGTCAAGTTGGACCTACCTGCTCATATGTGAATCCATCCCGTCTTCCACGTGTCTCTTTTGAAGCCAGTGCAGCCAGGAACTAGGCTAACCACTCCACCTGAACCTATTCTCATAGACGGGGAGCCCGAGTTCGAAGTCAACAATATTTTGGGCTCAAAAAGAGTGAGATCAAAACTCTTTTACCTAATTGACTGGAAAGGTTATGGTCCGCAGGAAAGGTCTTGGGAACCTAGTGACCACGTGCATGCACCTCGTTTAGTGAAGAGGTTCCATCGGGAATTTCCAGACAAACCACGGCCAAGGGGGAGAACGACTTTAGGAGGGGCCTTGAGGGGGAGTGCTATCATGATGCCTGCCCCCGGAAGACCAGACCAGGCCCAGCAGCCCCGGAAGCAGGCATCATGCCACTTGGAGCATGCCCAAAAGCCCCAGTTAGGGGCTGTTTGGGTGCAGTCCTGGCGCCAGGCTCATAAAGATAAAGTCAGTCCTGGTGCCATGGGCGCCAGGCTCATTATTGATAACTTACCTGAAGCAGACCATGCTGCATACTCACCTGAGGCAGACCATGCTGCATGAAGACTCAAGCCAAATGAGGCTTAGGAGGGACTATTTTACTGAAGGGACTATTTTGTTACTTGGGTGGGGCTGTGGAAGTATACTTACCTGGATCTTCTTCCAAGGCTATTTAAACCACGCCCGGACAACCACACGTGCTTCGCGTTATTCTGCTTGCTGCAGCGTAACGCTCACCGTGTTTTCAGCAGCTCCAGTCTTCAGCCACGCCCGCTTCAGTCCTGGGACTCCTGAAACAAGAAGAAAAGAAGGATAAAGGTTAGAACAGGAGTTTTAACTTTAATCCTTACCTGAATCCTGATCCATTTCGCCACAGAGCTGAAAGACAGAAGTCTTTGAAGCATTGCTTCGCATTCCTACGGCGCCGCGCTGATCTCACCTGCTTGGCGGTACTTCAGCATTCCACCACGCTCTCTCCATCTCGCGGCCGCCCTCCGACACCTAAGGCGACAAAGACAGCAAGGTGAGCAAGGGGACTCTCTAAGGCTATACAAGCTACCCCCAAGGACTTACCTGATTTACCACGGGGGGTACTCACCTCATCTCGGGTCGGCACAGTCAATTCTGCTTCATCGCCGTACCCCGGCCCCTAAGGGGAAAACCACAATAGACTTATCTGAATCTTACCAATTGCCATTTGGAAATCTTCGAGTGGATTAATCGGCAACCTGCAAGGAATCGGACAGAGTGAAGATCAGACATTTGAACTCTTATGAACAATTGGACTTTAGAGTCAATACTGGAACTCACCAATTCCTCTACGCCAGTGAAGTAACTGGTCATCAACGCGCCCCTGCGGTCGACGCAGGATGGAGAGCTCATCCTTCCAAACCATCAGGTGAGACTAAGGAGGGGACATCAAGAGTGATCTGTGGGAAGACAACGGGAGTGGGGAAGGTGGGTTGACACTCAATTCCACAGGTGGTTAATTCCTCTTCTCCTTTGCAGAAGAATATTCCTGCGAGCCAGACAAACTAGGCTGAGCGGGCCAGTCCAGTCAGTCATCTCGGCGCTACACGTCACGCTGGTGGAAACAACAGCGGCCCAGTTCCGGTCGACGCCCCCGTGGGAACCAGGTGAGCGTAACAGATATCAAGATCCATGTCCAGACTTGTGCAGTCTGCAATCAGAACAAACATGACAATAAAAGACCAGCAGGTCTCCTGCTCCAACCAGCACTACCAACAAGACCCTGGGAAATCATTGCCACGGATTTTATCGTAGAACTACCTTCTTCCAGAGGCTACACGACTATAATGGTTACCATTGATTTGTTCACACATATGGCTCATTTTACACCTCTATACAAACAACCATCCTCATCTGAACTTGCTGGGATTTTCCTAGAACACATATTCCAGCTTCATGGGCTACCTTCCAAAATCATTTCTGACCGAGGACCCCAGTACATATCCCAGTTCTGGAAACAGCTATGTTGCATACTGGGAATCCAACGTGCATTGTCTTCGGGTTATCATCCTCAGACCAATGGAGCTACTGAACAAGTAAACCAAACCCTGGAACAATATCTTCGTTGCTTCGCCACCAAAGTCCAGGATGATTGGTCACTTTTAATACCTGTGGCCAAATTCGCATACAACAATTTGGATCACCCTGCTATCAAGACCAGTCCCTTCTTCTGTAGTCAAGGATTTCATCCGTCAGTCCTACCGTCCATTCTTCCACATCCTACCCCAGTTTGTGCGGTTGATTCCTGGATTGAAACACTAATCAATGTGCACAAAGAAGCAAAGGAACAACTAGAAAAGGCCCGAAGAGACATTAAACATTATGCTGACTCCAAAAGAAGGCCTGGGCCTTCCTATTCAATAGGCGATAAGGTCTGGTTATCCTCGAAACTCCTTCCTTGTCACCTACGACCAAACAAATTGGCTCCCAGGTATCAAAGGCCCTTTTCTGTAAAAGAAATTGTCAATCCAGTGGCCTTTCGACTCCGGCTACCAGAGTCATGAAAAGGATTCATCCAGTCTTTCCACACTTCTCTGTTAAAACCATATGTTCAGCCCTCTCAAACTGCTCCAAGAACTACCCCAGTGATTGTCAATGATCAACTCGAATACGAGGTCTCCAGAATTTGTGACTCTAGGTACCGACGTGGTCAACTACAGTATTTGGTCGAGTGGAAAGGTTATCCTCCCAGTGAGCGCACCTGGGAACGCATGTCAAACATGAATGCCCCCCGGCTGATACGAAGATACCATCTCATCCATCCAGGCAAACCCAGAGGAGCTGGGCTTCAGAGGCATACTGTCATGAACCGTCGCCTGCGTCCATTCTGGACTTTGTGGTCCCTGACCCATAGAGGACTGAATGCCCTGATCCTCCCAACATGGCTGCCTGATACAGAACGCAGCTTGCCAGTCTTTACGTGCCACGCTCAACGTTCTACTAAACAGACACTCCCCCGCGGCTCTGCGCGTCTCAACGCTACCGCTCGCTGTAGTTGGACGTGTGTTGCCGGAGTTCGCTCGGGGCTTTTTTCCGAATCCTGTTTCTCAATTCCTTGAATCTTCCTCCTTTCCTCGAGCTTCTTCCTGGATTTTCGCCTGCACTCGGGTCATAGCTTTCCGTGCCTCCTAGTCCGGACGACATTGTTCCTTCCTGGTTCCCTGGACATCTGAACGTCTCCTGGAGTTGGATTACTATCCTCACGCTGGAACCCGAAGACCAGCACACGGGTTTATACAAATCCCGGAGCGTGCGAAAGAAATCATCAAAGAAGGTCGCAAGCAAACAGGAAAAACAGGTGAGAAGGGGAGAGACTTGTGACAGTTTGAGACACACCAAGCCAACATGTGGTACAAGTTTGGGCTTAGTGTATATCAGAGCCTTTGACCTCCCCATCCGGCACATCTAGCCTGAACAGTAGTTTCATATACACATCTGGTTGATGGGAGAGCGGGACGCAGTGATTTGGAGTCGAATGCCCGAATCGGAAATGTTTGAAGGAGAAAAGACAGAAGATTATTTTTTCGAAATACTCTTCTGTCTTTTCTCCCCTGAACATTACTGATGTGCCCAAACCCCTACCCACACCCACAACCCTACCCACACCGCCACCCCCCTACTTACCTTGCATTCCGTCTCGCTGTGTCCCTGTGACGCCTGTTCCCTTTCACTTCTGTGATCGGGAACCGGCGCTGCAGGGTCCTTTCCTTTTTTTCTTTCTTTCTTCGGGTCAGCTGCGGGGGTGTCCCCCACAACCCCCATTCACTATACTGTATATATTACTAATTGTTCTATTTTGTTAAGTATAACATAAAAAAAGGACTGTGGGGGTGTCCCCCGCAACCACTGCTCACTATACTGTATATACTACTAATTGTTCTACTTAGCAAAAGTTCGACTTCTGGTAAGTATAACATAAAAAGGACTGTGGGGGTGTCCCCTGCAAACCCCGCTCACCATACTGTGACACCCCTGCCGTCCTTTTTATGCTATACTTACCAAAAGTCGAACTTTTGGTAAGTAGAACAATTAGTAGTATCTGTTTTAGAACTTTTGGATGGATCTGACTTTTGGATTCAGTCTTTTTGGCCGAAAACGGGACGCAGTAGGTGTTTTGCAGCTACTTTTATTTTTTTTATTTTTTTAAATCAACCATGGGGTGTTGATAGATTTTAGCAACGCCTATTCAATTAGGTTCAGAGTAGCACCACATGACTACTGGCTCGCCTTTCCAAGCAGCAATAACGTGGGTACATATTTAGTTATACTGGATCATATTTGAGATGTCTTTGAACATTTGATGTTTGTGTTTGAAGCTTTACGAGTTTAAATAAGAATGGTAGGTTTGTTTTGTATTCAATTATACCTTTGCTTACCATGGCAAATGCTTACTGTTTGCGCATACTACTTTTAATGATCAAATATTTACATGAACATAAAAACACAAATGCTCAAATGAAGGTTTAGGAGCATTTTTAATGAGTTTCTATTCTATGAGCATTAGGTGTACTTATTACATTGCAACTGTAAATGTGTGTTGTTTTAGTTAGAATACTATCTGGGGACATTGAATGTCTCATCTACACAAGGGTAATAAGTGGAGATCATCCAGAGTTCCAATGGTAAGTCGACAACAAAATTGCAGACTAATATTAAAGCCAATAAGGTCTTCCAGAGGGTATACTTGCCATAAGTGCCGAGACAATCCTCTGAAGCCATGCATCAGTTATAGCACTATTCTCTGCCACAAAACCTGTCAAAGCTGAGGCAGGTATTCTGACTGCCTCTTGGGTGCAAGGTAGGCGCTGGAATTCTGGGTCTGATGAAAAATCTGCAACTGCCACTGGATTCCAACCCTTAGTCTGCATGCGCTGAAGGTGAATATGGAGAATCCCTTGCTCGCCAATGCCCCTCTTCAGGAACTACAGCTGCTGTTAGCAATAGCGCATTTCATGCTCACAACCTCTCTGTGCCAACTCGCACTTAAGGTACAAATACACTTAACGGATTGCAGGGTGAATGTGCCCCCCCCTCCGATTCTATGATTAAAGAAGGACCAGAAACACCAATACTCTTCAAACATCATCTCGCTGATATTTCCAATCAGCCCTAATTCTCCCCCTTTAGAGCTCCCTCCCCTGCACCCACTATCCATCCCTGGCTCCTCTGCTACCCCCTGCACCTTTTTCTTTCAAATTCAATTTTATTGTATTTGTTTTGCCACAAAGTTTGGAAAAACAATGTGAACAATGTTAGGGGAAAATGCGTTAATGCAGCAATTACAGATGTGGCATATCGTTACAGTACATTGTGAGGTAACTTGAAGGAGTCCATAACAGAAAAAGTACAACGGAGTAACCTTTTTGCAGGATATGCTTCATGTGGCTGTATAGCTTGTCGTTGCCAAAACCTAAATATCATGATTCCCTTCCCATGCCTCTTCCTCCACCCTCCACCCACTCCTCACATCAGAATGCACTACCAGATAATATAGGACCGAGCGCGGTTTGTCTTGTTGATCTGTTTTGCCTATCAGCAGGCTAAGTTGTGCAGTATCGGGAAACTTTCAGCTGTCAATATTTCATGTCTGGCCAAGGTTTCTAACATCTGTAAAGCTTTTCAGGTTCTGCTGGATAATGGGTCACCTTGACTTAGGTACAGCGCTTAGTATACATATGTGTTTCTATGTGCTGCATAACATTTAAGGAAGGGTAGCCAGGTCAAGTGCTTTCCACCTGATATATCTGATGGGCTTTGGCTAACCACTCTTTTCTCGAGGGGAGTGTGCTGCATTTCCATCAGATCGTCAGGCAAACTCTTGCTGCTAAGAGCAGGTTTCTGGGCATGTGTGACAACACTGTGTATTCCTCCCCCGTTTCCGTTTCCACCTCAAACAATAGTAGCATTGGGGATAGGTTTCTGTGTATCCCGTCAATGGCCTATACCCACCCCAGGCCTTCTTTCCAGTATGTTTGGACCTTCTGACAGCTCCACCATTGGTGCCAGTAATCACAGACCTCTGGGCATCCTCTCCAGCAAGGCGACCCCTTGGTACATTTTAGTTAATCTTTGTGGAATCAGGTGCCACTGTAATAGTAGCCTGCAATTGTGCATCTTGTATTGCATTGAAATTGAGGAAGACCAGACTGCCCTGTATGTTGCTGCTTGCCCAGCTCTGTATCCCATTTACCTCGTGTGCTTGGTTTTGGGAGGTGACCTCTGTTAATAAGCGAGGAATACAATCGCGCTATTAGCCCTTTGGGGGTTAGGCTCTCGTTAAGGACTCTTTCTAGCAAGGTTAGTGGTCTGCTGAGGGTGTCGGCCCAGCGTGAGTCTTGCAGCATGCTTCAGGTAGCACAGTGGGGAGATGGTAATGCCCGGTAGGGCCGTGTACAGTTCCTGCTTCATTATGAAGGAGCCCTCCTTCCACATCTGCCCGCCCTAACACAGCCTTCCTCGTACTGGGGCTGAAAGCTACTTGGGCCTACCAACAGGTCTCTTATTGGGGTGCCCATATACAGCTGAGTGGAGATGGCCAAGTCGTCACCCCTCGCATCTTTGGGGATGGGGGCCAGCTAGAGCACAGCACTTTGAGCACAGGGTGTTCCTGAATTCTACATGGCATGGAGCTGGCAGGGACCCACAGCCATTCACTAAGGGGTATCAGGTATAATAATTCATTTTTCGAGGCCCACCCACTGCTTTTCTGTGTTTACCCTCAAGTGGTCCACCAGCACCCGTAGTTGGGATGCTCCATAATATTCGAACAGGTCTGGGAAATTCATACCTCCCTTATCCTTGGGCGTCACCAAGGTTGTGTATGAAATTCTAGGCTTCTGTTCTACCCATAAGGACTTGAGCAGGGATCGCTTGACCGCTGTATGGAACAATTCTGACATTACTACAGGGAGGGATTGGTATAGGAACAGTAGTCTTGGGAGTACATTCATTTTAATTGACGTAAAGCGCGCTGTCCAGGACAGCGTCATTTTGGTCCACCCTGCAGGTCTGCTTTGATTGTGTCCCATAGGAAAGTGCAATTTGCACAGAACAGGTTTGCCAGGTCATTAGTGATTTCTATCCCTAAATACTTCATTTTCTCCGTTCGCAGTTGGAATCCCCCTTTCGTAGTTAAGTGACTCGGGAGGGTGGAAGGCTGCTTTAGGGTAAGGCTTTAGGGTAAGGGCTACTGTCTTGTTTTTGTTTAGGTTAATGAGGAATCCTGATAGTGCCCCGTATTCAGCAAGGGATGCTAAGAGGGCAGGGACTGATTCCTTAGGGTGGGTCAAGTATACTAAAATGTCATCAGGAAATAGTGCTAGTTTATATTCTCGCCCTGATCTGACCAGCCAGTGAATCTGGGTGTTCGCTCGAATAGCTTGTGCGAGTGGCTCCAGGACCAGTGCAAACAGGAGGGGCGACAGGACAGCCCTGATGCGTGCCGCGTGTCAAGAAAAACAGTTCCCAGGAAATGCTGTTTACTACCACCTTGGCTGTGGCTTCTCGACATAATGCATGTACGCCTTATCCATTGCTATCCCAGCCCTGCCCAGACCATCACCACCCAGAGAAAAGGTAATTCCACCCCGTCGAATGCCTTCTCTACATCTAATAACAGTAGGGTGGGGCATTCGTCTTGGTCGTTTATGGAAGCAATCAGGTCTAGGGTTTTGCGTACGTTGTCAGCACCCTGTCTGCCCCTAACGTAGCCTCCTTGATCTGTGTGAACTAGCTGGCAGAGGACTTGGGCAAGTCATCACGCCAGGAAGCTGGGGTAAATCTTGGCATCTACATTTATTAGGGATATCGGGCGGTATGATGCACAGTCCATGTTGTCTCTACCTTCTTTTGGGATGACTACAATTCTGGACTCCGTGAACGAGGGCGGGGCCTGACCAGTCTCCAGGATCTCAAAGAGATTTACTAAGAATGGGCTTAGGGAGCTACTGTGGGCTTTGTAGAAAGCCGGGGTGAACCCATCCTGCCCTGGTATTGAACCCGCTTTGAGGTTGGATATGGCGCCTTGTATTTCCTCATTTGTTATGGGGGAGTTTAGTGCTGTTAGGATCTCGCCTGGAAATTGGGCTAGAGGGGTGTTCTTGAAGTATTGGGCTATTTCTTCTTCGGAGCCGCTGCCTTTTGTGGTGTGTAGAGTGTCATAGAATTGGACAAAGTGTTTCGTTATCTCCTTGGGTCTGTTACCTTCTTCCCTTTTCGCCTTTCAGTTTGTGGACCGCTCTGTCTGCCCTCTGGGCTCGTAGGCGTGCGGCTAGCATGGTGTGAGCCTTGTCGCCTTTCTGGTAAAATCTTTGCTTTAAATACCCGAGTTGAATCAGTGCTTTATTATGCCATATTTCCAAGCTGGGTTTCCTTTTGCGGGTTGTCTCGGTTTGGAGGATAGTTTCCTTCTCTCCGATTTCCCTTTTTTTTATTTCGTTCTCTCTGAACAGCCTAGTTCTATTTCTGAATGCTCCCTCTGAGATCAGGACACCCCGTAGTGTCCATTTGGCCACCTCCCATACTGTGTTTAATGCTAGCTCCCCCATGTCATTTCTTGAGAAGTAGCCCTTTATTGCTTCAACCAGGGTATCCCTAAAAACTGGGTCTTTATAAAGCATATCGTTGCAGATCCATCTGTGATCTGTCTGCGAGGGGGAGGGGTCCTAGATCAAGTTCTAACAAACACATTTTGTGGTCTGACCACTCTATTATCTTGATAGTGGCTGATTGTATTATGTATGCGTTCGCCTCCAAGAGTATATAATCTATTAGTGTATGTGTGGAGTGGAGGCGAGTAGAAAGTGAATGCTCTTTTCTGTGGGTGTTTCTCCCTCCACGCATCCACCAAGTAGTTGGCCTTCAGGAGATCAAGGAATTGTTCGCCGGCTGGATTGAGGGGGGAGTCGCCCCGTCTCATGGAATCCCAATCCATGGCAGGGTCTGATATCACATTAAAGTCTCCCCCACATATCAGTGCTCCCGTCTTCCAGCTGTCCAAGAAAGTGAAGAGGTCTTTACTGAAAGCTGACTGTTTCTGATTTGGTGCATAGGCTGTGCAGAGGGTGATCCTACGTGTCCTTACCTTCCCATTAATTGCTATATATCTCCCCTCCTTATCCCTGTGGACCTGCGTGACCTGTAGATCTAAAGATTTCCTGTAGACAATGCCTACCTCTCCCTTCTTGTGTTCCCCTGATGCCTGCAGCACCCCTCTTATACCCCTCCCCCCTACCTTGAATTATTTCCCCTTTGAAAATTTGGTTTCCTGGACAAACAACACATCCAGTATGGAGAGTTTACATTCTCTCGCCAACATGGAGCGCTTTTGTGGGGAATTTAAGCCTTTAACATTGAGTGACCCAAACCTAATCCCGTTAGCTTGCACCATGATCCCATGTCAGACGTCTTCCCATTACCTTTGACCATTGATCTGTTAGCTTATTGTTTCCACAGGATGATCAACTTATTTTATTTAGAGCGTTTGGTTTGCCTGCTCTGTTATAGTAATGTTGCTTTAAGTGGACTATTTTCCTGTGTCTGATGCAAGTCCCCCCTGCTCCCGTTCCCCTCCCTCTCAAGAGTGCTTCCATTTGCACTCTCTAGTAGAGCAAACGCCCTAAAGTAGTAATGGCCACACTACAGCGGCCCCTCACAGAGTTGTTTGTAACTGTTGTCTAAACAGAACTTGTGGTGGCGTGAACAGACAGTGGCCATGAACATGTTAGGATCTAGAAATAACCAACTGAATCACTGTAATCTTTATGTTAACCTTAACTTGCGGGGTGATAGTGTCTTGAGTTTTCAGGGTTCGACTCGGGCTTTCCCTCTTTTCCCTTCTCCGGTGCGACCCTGGCTTGTGGAGTGTGAGACTCGCCTGTTTCAGGCTAGTCAAAGGTTGTGGGTAGCAGATCGTTTAGTCTTCCGTGAAGTCTGCTCTGTGCTTGCTTTCACAGGGCGTTGAAGCGCTTATATTTCCTTATGCCTTGCGCACGTTCTCTGCGTGGGGAGGAGGCTATTGGTTTGTCTGCAGGGCCTCTAATCTTCTGTGCACCATTCTGTCCAGTCTCCTCTTCGTTCGCAGCCATACCCGGACTCCTTTCGCTTCTTCTTCGGAAGTAACACTGTAGTCCTCTCCTCTGCACTTAAAGTTCAGTGAAAAGGGGAATCCCCATCTGTAACGGACATCTTGTTCTTGTAACCAGGTTGTGAGCGGCCGGCAGCCCTTCCTTTTAAGACGTGTAAGTACGGAAAGGTCCTGCAAGATTTTTACAGTTGATCCATCAAAGGAGATGGGCTCTCTTTCCCCTCGCCTTTTGCAGAATGTCCACTTTTTGTTTGCAGTAATGACACTTTGCTAGACCGACCTCGGGCCGTTTGGCTCTGTGTATCCTGTCAAAATCAAAATATGTGGTTACTGGGGGATCAAAGAGTGAAGAGTGAGGTTATCGGGGCTTTCACTCGGTTTTCCAGTGAGGATGTCGACTCGCCCCGGTTTTTCGTGGAGGTCCATGATGCAAATGTTTGGTCGGCTTTCCCTGTTTTCCATGCCATCAAGTTTCAGTGCCAGATTTCTTTCTCTTTGTTCTAAATCTTGGAATCGGGCTTCACTGTTCATGATTTGGAGGTCACAGGATACTATACGATCCTCTTTCCCCATCCTGGACTGTAGGTCTGTGACCTTCTCAGTTAGGGTGGACTTGATGGACCCGATTTCCCCCAAAAGGAGCCGAATGTCCGCTTTGGTGGAGCTGTCGTGGTCTGATCCGGGGATGTCTGGCTCATCCTCCATCTTGCTTGCTTCAATTTCTGCTGGCATGTAGCTGAAACTGTGCAGCCTGGTCTTGGTGCGCTGATCCAGGGTATGGTGGGTGTTTGCATGCACTTCTGGTTGCACTGGTGTGCTATGCCGCATGTGCTACTTCGCTGGGCATGAGCCGCAGTGTTTTCCTCAATTGTCACCTTCCAGATTGTGGGTGACCCCCTGCTGCTGCTCACCCTCCGTCGCTTTAGCCTGGTCCGTTCTGTGCCTGGTAATGTGAATCAGCCCTATCTCTTGGTTGCCCCCATTTTGCTGTGAGAGTGTTCCTGTTGCTTTTGCTGTAGTTTGGGGCCTGGAGCGCAGCTTTGCTCCGTGTTTAGATGTTTGCTGGCGCCAGCGCTGTTGTGCGTTAACAGAACCATGGCTCGTTAGCTGTGAGCCATGGTAACGCTGGGTGTGCCTTGCCTTGTCCTCGCTTCGCCGGGCTGCTGACTTTTTACATTTCCCCTTCTCCCTCTCCACTTTGCCGGGTGGGGGAGGGGGAAGGTTTCCTTCTGCCAACTTGATAATGCCTTGGGCCCGGTGTGTGCTCCGGGCCATCTGGGGGCTCGGTCTTGTGTGATTCCCTTCGACTGGCAGAGGGATCAAATTGGGTAGTGCTGCGGCTGCTCCTTACCGCATGCTCCACTTGACGGGGGACAGACGTGGAGGCCTTCTCTGGATGCCCGCTGGCGTTCCTGACTGAGGTTTTGCTCTCCTGCTCACTGCTCCGTCACGCCCGGCATGTTTTTCTCTCCTCGGCTGGATGCCGCACTTCGGTCCGGGCAGCGTTCAGGCTGATGGAGGGCTCCAATGCTCCTGAATTTCGGCCCACCTATGCTCGGAGGGGTCCGGTCTTGGTTTCTAAAGCTGTCTAGTTCTTTTGCGCTGGTTTGGCGGTCTGTTTCTCCATAACTGCTAACTCAGTGAGGGAGATGGTGGCTTAGGCTGCCATGTCGCCTGCACCCCCTGGTGGTCTCCTACCCCCGGTACCTTTAATTGTAACCAACAAGGGCCAGGGGTGGGGGGGAATAATTATTGGCTGTAACCAATGATTGTTTCCGTTTGGGCAATTTAGACTATTCAAAATTGGTGTGGCATCGGCCAAGGGCCTAAATGGCCTGTGTGAATCTCGCTAAAGAAGAAACATAGCACCGGACATCAGGCTCTGCTGCTTCTTAGCGAGGTTCGCACTTACAGAGAAACTAATAATTCTGTCTGGCACAGAGCTGTCCAAGTACACCCTGGGAGAGCTGGTGGCGACATCAGGAGAAATCTGTATGATGTGGCGTTTACACCTACTGGCGTGGGTCAGGACTTCTCCTACTCCAGCATCCGTCCTTGCCAATCACGTGTCTCGCTGGCTCCTGTGCTCTGTGGCGGACTGTGGCCATCCTTTCCCTGGTAAGGGACACCTTATACCCTCACTACAAGCCCTGACGCTCAGGCAGGTTAAAACAACGAGACAGGAAGTCTGCCTGGGACAACAACCAACCAGATAAGAGCCATGAAGGAAAAAGGTTGCAGGGCCAGAAACCACCCCAGAACCTGTGTGTTGGTGTCCTTGTGGTGGGAGAGGTCAGTGAAGGGTGAAATGATGTCCCAACAGATAGTATTGCAGTGTTTCAACAGCCCATTTGACCACGAGACGCTCCTTTTCAATACCTGGTCTTGTGCGGTAACAGGCTACGGCTGATAAAAAGAACAGGAGGCTCCTCCTCTCCCGCTCCTTGAAAGAGGCGGCCCCAATGCAGTGCCTGAAGCATCTGTATGCAGAAAAAACAGGGCTGAAAAGTCTGATCAAAGGTTGGCATTGACATTCCTTCAGGGCACTACAGTCCAGAACTGCCCTATTCTCCTCAGCAGCTTTGTTCAGGGAGGACTTCCTCTTCAATAAGTACGTCAGAGGGGCTGCCAGGGTTGCGAAGTGCGGAATGAACTGCCGGTAGCATCTGAAGTGAGAAACCTGAGGGCGTCTTCACATCTAGAACCCCCCCTTGGGTCCTCTTCTCAGGTGGCAAGGGAAAGGCCATCGCTTTTGGATACCGACCTTGGGGGTGGAGAAGCAAGGGAGGTTCACCTGGGTATAGGGTCCTTGGTGATTGGGGATGAGGTGCCCTTGGGTGAGACGAGGTATTCCTCATTTCCATTCCAGGAGGAACCCTTAATCCCAGATGTATTTATGGGATATTGTTATCCCCGTCCCACTGACCAGGAAAACACCCGAAAATATCAATATAGAGGCGCTAGGAAGAGGGTGAAGAAGAGGAGGTTCAAACGCCAGGCTTGTTATTCCCCTTTTTCGGAGAACCAACCCTACCATCCCCTGGCCTTTATAGGCTATAGTAAAGCATTTCCCCTCATTTCACCATGTCTAAGCCACTTTAGTGCCGAGAAATAGGGCTGTGAATCATCAGTATACAAGTCAGGCAAGTCCCACTAATTGGGGTCAGGGAAAAGAAGTTATACCTGGAGCCAACTGCCAGGCTACAGGTGTGTATATATAAGGAGAAAGAAATCGGTACAGCGTCCTTTCATCGGCTGTAAAATATAGGGGGTGGTGGGAAAGGTCATATTAAGGGTTGGAGGGTAGGGAATAGTTTAAAAAAAACTATAGGGGAAGGGGGCTTTGGGGGACCCCCTAAAAAAAAAGCAATTTTTCAATGGGTTTTTTCGGCAAAAAAGTTTGATAAAAATAAAACAGTTGAAAAAATTGCTGTCGATGAAATGACAGAACAGAGAAATCAGAAGGACACAGAATCCAGCTGGGAGAGAGAACCCAGGCTGCCGGAATCCAGCTGGGGGAGAGAGAGAGAGAGAGCTTGGCACGCAGGAGACAGTTTCCCGTGTGGAGAAAGGAGCCTGCTTGGTGAAAAGGGCGCTAAGCATTGCAGGACAAACAGAGATGCTGCAGCCCGTCTGGGCTGTGAGAGGGGTCGGAGTCCTGCAAGGTATGAGGCTGCGTGTGCCCCGCTGGCACTGGGGGACACTGAAGACTCCAGAGAGCCGCAGCATACATCAGGAAGGTTCGGATAAGGTGAGCCTAGCTGGCTGAGGCTCCAGATAGTACGGCAGGGAGCGAGCGAACGCCAAGGAGAGAACCGAAGGCACCCAGAGGAGTTGGCGGATACCGATGAGTGACAGAGAGGGAAAGTCACGTCGGGACACTCCAGGAACTTGGGTTCGGGCATGCGAGGATGCCGAATGGAGGAAGGCAAATGTTTGTTGGGTCAAGAGACCAAAGGAGAGTTTTATGAAACCCGAACAAGATGCTGAATATTACCCTGCAATTTCTGAATACAGAACTGAATTAAAGTTGTGTGAGGCAGGTGAAACCTATCGTGTGAATGCAAGGAAAGTGAAATACAATTCTGACAAGAATGAAAGTCAAATCACGAGGTCGATGAACATTGTGAGAATAAGAATGAAAGGAGAGTCAGTAACCAGGGCTTTTTGAAACCAAGTGAGAGGTACAAGGAATACAGCACTATTGCAGTGTGAAAGTGTGTTGAGGAGGCAAGGAAAGTCTCCCAAAAGTGAACGTTCTTGAAGTCACGTGGAGGCAGAGCCTTGAAGACTGCCAGAGCTGCATACAGCTAAATGGTGCAGGTATAACGAGGGAGCCTGTGCCTGCAAGGAACTTTACAAAGAATCACAGACTATAATGAAGTGCCAAGGGTTTTTGGTTGCGTGACCTGTGATGGGGGGAGTGTCTGGTCCGACAACTGCACCTAGACCGGAAAGCCTTGTTTGAACTGCAAAGTTGATGTGGAAAACTTACTGGAAACCAAGAGAACTGAATATCATTTTGGCACTGTGTTGAACTTGAAGGGAACCCCAAGATCATTATTGAGGCTGTGATACCCTTGGGGAAAAGGATCGCTGAGGTTTGGTTTGTGAAGTTCAAAAGCACTTAAAAGCACTTAAGTTCAAAGCACTTAAAGAAGGGCTTTACAACAAGCCAGGGAGCTGGAAGAAGCTCCGATCTTTATTTTGAACACTAGATTTGTGGTTGCTGACATCCCTACACTTTATGTATCTTTAGATGGGAGGGCAAGCATAGGTTTTGGACACAGACATATTTTTAAGTTGAAATCAAGGACACAGCCTATCAGTAGTTTCTTTAAGTAGAGAAACCCCACCTTCGAATAGGGCAAGTTAGGCCTTCTCCCATCCTGACATTTAAGTTAGTTAAAGTATTTTGTTTGAGCTTTGAATCAGTTTTCTGTGTCTTGCTTCAGGATGCCTTCACACTAACAAATCCCAGGAAGGCACACACTTTTTTAGGCATAGATGGAAAAGGAATGCAGGATATGACCTCTATTTTCTCCCTTTGAGGTTTCTGTATTCTGTTTCCCACATAGTATCCTAGTTATTTGGTTTGCAAGTTCCCCACTGTGGTTTTTGTTGGGTTACTTTTAAGTCCCATTTTGGTCAGGGCTTCCAGAACCTTTTCTACATGTACCATTAGGCTTTCCTAATCCAGATTGTACATGATAATGTCGTCATGGTGCGCAGCAGTGTATTCCTGGTGCCCTTCGAGCATTTTGTTCATGAGTCTTTGGAACATCCCAGGGGCCCATGTAACCCAAATGGCAACACAGTGAATTGGTATAAACCGCTGGGGGTAACAAATCCGATTTCTCCTGGTCTTAATGTAATTTACCAACACCCTTTTGTGAGGTCGATGGTGGTTATATATTTGGTTTGGCCTAGACGTTCCAGGAGGTACTCTATCAGAGGTGTAGAATAAGCATCAAAGCACAAAATGTTATTTAGATATCTATAGTCCATGCAGAACCTGATAATCCGGTCAGGTTTTGGGACCAGGACAAAAGGGAACACCACTCAGTGGTTGACGGCTCTATTATCCCCATCTTCAACATGGGTTGGATTTCCTGGTTGTGCTTCGGGCATGTGATAAGGTCATAGATGTATGACGCAACCGGGTAGCGTTTTGATGCTGTGGGTGACTACTTCAGATTTCCCTGGTATCAACACAAATGTTTCTGGGTAAGTATTCAATATTGTAGGGCTTCTACACCTTCAATTTCTACTTGGCGGGTTATGGATGCATTTTGGTAGATTCAGGGGGAGGTGGCCTCCATCACTACTATGCTCACTGTAGGTTCATGCCACTGAATAGGAAGTCCCGTTAACTGAATGCAGTGGGGGCAACCCTCCGCCCCCGCTTAAACCAAGAGTAGTAAAACTTGGTGAGGTGATTACTGCCTCCAAATGTGATAACAAGCCTGAAATCATAGTGCCTAAAAGCACAAGCGCTTCTTACTGGGATATGTTTATAAGGTCAGAATGTTTTTAAATGATGAAAGGCTAATAAATAGTACATGATAAATATATGCACGAAGAAAGCTAGGTTTGAAACAGACCAGGTGTCAAGATATAACCAAAAAAAAGGTAATCCACCATTTTGTGGCAGGCCATCCCCTTTAAGAGAGCAATCACCTTTAAAGAGAGATTCTGTGTATTTAATGAAGTGTATTTCTGTAGCATGGTGTTGAAATGGAAAGTAAACATCTCTTATAGTTCAAGGATGGTCAAGTAGCCAGAGAACCAGGACTTTCCATGCATCATAGCTCTAATCTTGACAGTGTGCTCTGTGGAGAAGATAAGAAGTCTGGGGAAGACAGTAAATGACGCCTTTAGCTGGTTTAGTTAGCAGAGGGGATGCAGCGGGTGCCCATACTAGGGCCTCTGGAACAGGAAATCCAGTGGTTGGAGCCAAAAAGCAGCTCAAGTTGAAAGTTAGGTACTGAATAATTGACTAACAGATGTGGGGATTGACATATAAGAGTTGAAGTAAAGGACAAGGTAGGGAGCTCGGAGTGGCTTGGACCAGGTTTAGACCAGGCCTGAGTTGAGTGGCATAGAGGTCGGCCTATCACAAGCAGAAATAGGAACTGCTCATTGATCAAGCCATATGAGTTAACAAATCAGAGATAGGAAGGGGTTGTCTTTATGACTAAACCAGTAGCTCACCTCTCTAGAACTGTATATAAAGAGGACTGACTCCAGTGTTAGGCTGCTGAGTTCCTGTACTTTCCATGATGTATCGTCTGTGTCGGCTGTTGGAGAATAAACCTGACGTCTTTTTGAAAACCTGCTTCAGTTTCCTGTATTTGCTTAAGTCTCCTTCCTGTGATTAGGGATCCCAGGCCTTAGAGAAAAAGATGGTTATGGCACTATCTTTACACTTGGCGAGCCATTTGCCAGGAGGCACAGGATGATGAATTTTCATCTCTTGAAGCCTAAAGGATCTGGACATTCAAGATTAAGGTGAGTCGTACTTGTCTTGGGTACTTGTCTTGAGAGTTGTCAAGCAAGTAAAAGTTATATTGAGTGTGGCCGCGATAAGAGTATACGCCTTATGCCTAGATTTTAAAGAATGCTAGAAGGAGCTTGAACCCATAGCCCCATAAGCGGGATACTAGGAGACGAGGTAAGTTTAAAGACTTTCTTACAGGGGTAGCTCATGTTCCAATCAGAGCAATTTTTAGTAAGGCAAGAACAGGTCTTAAAGAAGGAGACTGTTAGAGGAAAATATATGTGGCCAAGTTCGTCTGGTTTTTGTTTATATGTCATGTTGTATGTCGCAAATGTGTGCACTGTACATTATTGTTTAGGACTAAGAAAAGGAAAAATGCATTTTCGAGTTGATTTAAAAAAGAATTATCATTTAACCAAGATTTAAAAGTGATAAAATGTAAATAATTCTGAGATGAATAGATGCTCGAGATCAAAGTAAACAGATGCATATTGAAAACATTTTAAAGGTTTTGTTTTGCCTTAAACACAACAGGCAACTTGACAGTGTGATTTTGAAGAGCATTTGTGAGGATGGTCAGATTTAAATGCATTTTGTATTTTGGGAATCAGAATCTCCTGCGCTGAGAACTGAATGTATATATAAGAAAGAAGTGTCAGAAATCCCATTAGCTACAGGAGACAGCAATGGTCTTCTAGCTATGGGGACACAAACGGATGACAGTTGGTCAAAGGGAAAACATTTAAGCATTGCTGCTCATAAGAGCACTGTGTAAACAATTAAGGTGCAGTAGTCTTGAAAGCATTGAAAATGTTGCATCCAGACATGCTAGATGAGGGAGCTATTAGGAATGCCAAAGGCTGTAAAAGCTCATGCTTGCATAAACCAAGGAATTTAGGCCTGGAGATAAGGCCATGATTAACGATGCAGTTGACTATTAAGCAGCAAGTGCAGGCTTTTGCAAGAAAAGAATCACCCATATTGAAATGCACCATGGAAGGAGCAATGAGAGTAGTAGTGGTAAATCGAATTCACCGTGAGCAGTACCATGAGATGGGGGAAGCTTCTAGGATAGAGGCATTTAAAATAGTTAGGAACATGCTTAGAATAACCCGGGTGAGTTTTAAAATATACAGAGAGACGCTCAAAATAGGCAGGATGGAAGGTTTGGGAGCCTTACTCTTGTGTACTGCACATACGGTATTTTAGAACATGTTTACATACATGTATGAAAGCTAGGGATTCATGCAGAATGAACAAGCTTTAAGACAAGGGGGCAGTAACCCCCTAGTGTACAGCTGACAAATCCAGGAAGAAATTTGGTGAATGAAGAAAAGGAGTACAGAGTAGACTCCAGTTTAAGAATGCTCAAATTATATTGAGGAAATATTCTTGTTGCCATAATGCAAATGGAACTGATCATGAATATACACATGCAGAGACTCATATTAGGATGAGCTTCATATGCACTGCAGGCGGATCTTTGGACCCAGTGGTAAGGGGCCACTCCCCTTGTGATTAGAGATGACAGCCGCTGAATATGCAATTATGAGGGCTGACAGCAAGATGATAGGATTTGGTTATTTTATTTATTTTGCATTTTTAAAGTGCTTGCATAGACCAGGGGCTTCAAGACGCTGAACGATTTTGTGACACAATGTATTGAACAAGTAGGGATTTTTCTGAATGGGAAAACTTGGGGTAAAATGATATCTCCAAAGGCTGTTGCATAAGAGGGGATTATGTTAGAACTGGCGAGCAGATGGTCAGACATGAAAAATAGAATTCTGCCATGGATGCAGCAAAAAGCACTGGCAGAAACCGAGCAAGTTCATGGTTGTTGGCATTTTGAGAACTATTTTGATAACAACCTCCGAAGGATGAAGCGCTGAGTTTGCCCAGCCAGAGATTTGAGCCTGCAACCTATAGATTACGCTCCAGATCGCAGCAGCAAGCGCTCAACTTGCTGTGCTATCTTATCGATTTGAGATGGTTGAGGTATTGATATAATATATATGCTTACCTTCGTGCCTTGCATCAAAGGGCTGCTGAATTGAGTGACGCTGATTGCCGCGCCTGAGAAATCTTGCAGACCCGGAAATAATGGTGTACAGTGGTCAGCCTATGTGACGTCCACAGTATGTGCAGAACTACCACGTTGGGAGAAGGAGGGGTGACCTCCAAGCGGGCAGCACTCCTGTGCAGCACACAGAATGCATGAATAGACCCATGAGAGCGAGCATTAGGACTCTTAGTAGTCATTATCTAGGAGAGCGATAAAGTAGCTATGCTGTTTTAGTATGGCAACAAAACAGAACCATGCCGCAATGAGTGCGAGGAATGGTTCAGGTTCGAATCGAGTAAGAACATGCTCCAGTTTATGAAGATAACGTGCACGCATGAAAAATGAATTTACTGCAGAGGATAAGTAAGTGAAGTGAGCTCACATGCAGGCTCAGTAATGTATAAACGCTGAATGTACAAAGACAAAAAGGAATAAAAGGGGTTAGCTTAAAAGGAAGAAATGCACACGTTCACAGTAGGACAGCCTCACAGGGTAAGCTGATGTGTTTAGAATTATTAGTGGCACCAGGTTTTTAAAGATGCCAAGAAGCGATATGGCAAGGAGAGAACCATTTTTGTCTACCGGTAGACAGAGGGATTGTGTGTCCATAGAGCAAAGACAGAAAAATTATACATGAATATTAAAAGGCTGAGGACAGCTTTTGTGAAGATTATAAATGTGGTGTTGTCGCAGCAGTTTTGGAGAAGAGTTTAACATGATTATCTTTGGTATAATTGCAATAGGCACCTGCCAGATGTTGGTTTATTTGAAATTGTAAGGCGCACATTGGCCTGTGGGAATCATGGCATTATTACAGAATGCTCACTTGGTACAGGTACAGGAATACATTGAACAAGGAAGAAAGTAGTACATGGATGGCATTATTGAAATGCTAAGTAGCTTAGTAGGTAGTATTTGGCAAGCTTAGCTATTCATTGTTGTTGGATCAGAAAGAGGCTTAGTTGAACAAAGAGGTGTTCAGTATTTTTGAGGAAGGCAGTCTAGGATTTTTTTCATTTCCTAGTGTTGTGGGCAGTGCATTCCAGCTTTTAGGAGCCAGATGTTGAAAGCTGGACCGCACCAGCTGTGGATCTTTTAAAGGCGGGCACGTATATTTGATTGACCAGGTGAAGTCTGGTGGAACTCTCTGTTAAGTATGATGGGGCGTCGGCGGAAAAGCATCTATGTGTGATGGCCATGGTTTTTAAAAGGATGCATTCTTTTATTGATAGACAGCGTGCTTCTTTTCTAGACTGTGAGATGTGTTCCCTTTTTCAGTGCCGCCCTCAAAGCAGTATTCTGCGTGGCTTGCAATTGTTTGAGGTTTTTTGCAGAGATGCCCAGGAAGAGGGCATTGCAGTAATCCAGCTTGGTGACTACTGTAGCTCTGGCAATAGATAGGCAATTTTTGATAAAGAGAAAAGGCTTAACTGCATTGATAACCTTAATGGTAAGTGCGGCGGAAGAGGCTATAGCATTAACCTGGCGTGACATGGACAGGGTTGAGTCAGGGTATACTCCTGGGGTTTTTACAGCTGCAGACACCGTGTTGGGGTTGAAGGAGGCATTGATGAACGTCATGAGAAATGGTGCAAGTGTTTCTACACAGTCTTTGATTAGCTTAGCGGGGCAGGCTTCACCTTTGCAGTTGAATGGCCTGATTTTAGTCAATCTCTATTGCTTCTGATTCAGAGATTTCTCTGAATATGAAAGGTGTTATTGGATCTTTTGTGACCTCTTTCTCTGAGTTGGAGGACAGCATAATGTGCTGGGTGGGGTTTTTATGGTGCTCTTGAATTTCTTTTACAGGAGTTCCACTTTGGTTAATACGTCTTTAATGATCTCTTGGGCCTTGGTGGCTGGCGTGGATAATTTTTTAGAAATGGTGAAAAGCTCTTAATTCAGAGCTGGCATTTGAGATTCTGTCATTTTAGGATGCAGATGGTTGAGGAAAATATTGGATGACAAAGCCTAAAGCATAATGATGTTGTTTAGGTAATCAGGAAAAGTGTGTTTTGTTCGTTTTGAGAAATGCACCATTTTAATATGGGCATATTTCTAAAGGCATGAAAAAGGCAGAAGGCCGATGAGATTGTTTTGGTAGAGACTAAAAGATTTTATTGTTGTGGCAAAAAGCGCAGTGATGTAGACAGCTGTGTGACGAAGTGGAAAGGGGATGAGAATGTATGATAAATTCAGTATTAGACCACAGATGCCCTCCATGTAATTAGAGACAGCCATGAAGTAAGGATGATTGAGGAGTATAAAAATAAAAAATAGAATCATGTAGGATAGTAATGGCCCAGATAAAAGGATTTAGGTTTAACAACATCACAGATGACGGTATAACTAGACAGATTTTAATGGAGTATGAAGTGGTACTTTCCTTAAAGCATCACACAGTAAAAAGAAAGGGAGCATGATCTAGTATACATGACAAAAATGAAAAGAGTACTCAGTATAAATAAAAGACGATTAGAAAAAGGATCAAAAACGTTAGGTAGACTTTGGGCCTTTTGGCATAGGTCCAGAAAAAGTAAATGGGGGAAAAAATGAAAATAATTGATTTATCTTAAATACAAAATTAATAAAAGAAAACATTGAGGGAGGGAATGATTGGATATGTAAATAAAGGGATAGGGAATAAAACCAGGAGTATAAACAGGCACAAAAAAAATCAAAAAATTGAAAACAAATAGCACCAATGAAAAATCCTGGCCGACAGTAAAAAATGGCATAGAGCAATAAAAAGCATCAGTAACCATGGAGAATGAGAAAAGGAGTATGGTTGACCAAAATTGGGTTGATCTGACAAAGAATATTGTGCACAAGGCCAATTTAAGAAGACATACTGAGGTAAGTACAATACAATTTTTTTGAGTGCCTGTAACGATGTTGGTTTAGGTTACAGATAGAAGTTGTGGATCTTGCATAAAAAACAAGAGAAATGTCTGCATGGCCTTTAATAGGGAGAAAAAGAAAAGGAAGTGGTTCACACTACAGGGGTGTGAACACACAGTGATGAGTACTAAAAGTAAGAGGATCCAGGTGAGTAACAGAAAAAGAGGTAGAAAGAGACACAATGGGCCTCATTACAACCCTGCCGGTCCGGAAGGAACGGTGGCGGTAAAACGGGACTGGCTGATTCAGAGTCCTGCAGGCAGGAGGTGTCACTCCCGCCAGGTCTGACCTGGCGGGATTAACACCACCTGCCTGCAGGCAGACATGGAAACACCAGCTCTGTCATAGACGGAACAGGTGTTTCCATGGTCTCCATCCCCATGGGGATTTACAGAATTCCACCTCCGGAATTACCGGGTCACCGGGGTTGTAATGCCCGGGTGATTCCGGCAATCACAGAGGCGGAATGGTATTACGGGTCCGGCGGCAGCCTGCCGGTTTCTCCAGCACGGCTACCGCCGGACTCGTAATGAGGCCCAATGTCTTCAAGTGTGTAGCCATTTTTCCCAAGATAGGTGCAATCAGGTGTGGAAAGAGTAGAAAATAGATGAAAGAATGGCCACTTCAGACAAACACAGAAAACAGAGGTCAAATTGAAGGTGGGTAATTATTTTTGTGTTCATAATGCCAAAGGAGTTTGATTTGGCAAGGTTATAAAAATATTTAGAATAGGCAAAAACTGTAGTTTATGATAAAAATGAAGGCACATAGTAAGAATTGGTGCCATCGTCTAGAAAAACAAGGGTAGGTTAGATTAAGTATAGTTAAATTAGGAAGAGATGTTGTGCAGCGAAATGCTTCTGTTTGTCTCAACAGGATGAAAGCAAAGCACAGAAGGAAAGAGCATGGTCCGACGCAATCGGGAAAAGGACGGAGAAGTAAACGCATGAAGAATTACTGCTAAAGAGGAAGTATGTACAGCTGACCAGCAAGCACGTTCTGCTAAACTGACGAAGCACATGCAGCAAACCAGAGACAAGCATAAGTATCGGACCTGACATTGAATAAGGGGTGAACATAAGTATTGTTGTGGTGCACAAATAAGTTAAGGAAGGCCTATGAGTAAAATGGGCTGAAAAAAGATAAAAGTGGATCCAGAAAGCATTTTTGTTAGCAGGAAGGAAGAAGGGGTTTTGGGTAAGAAGAACCACGACCCCCTTGCAGGTCCCCAAATGACCTTTGTCCCTATTTTCAATTTTCTACAGACAACAGGGAGTCCCAAGAGTCACCCTTGTTTGCTACGGATGTGCCTAGAAGACGGAAAAGGAAGAAGACGCCCTTCTTTGATTGTTATTTTTATCTCCCTGGTTTGAATGTGTCAAACTTAGGAGAAAATGTGTCCCTCGAAGGACGAATAATGTAAAAACATGTTATTTAAGGACATTCCAGGTTCCAGCAGGCTGACCATACAGTGGAATAAATATATATATATATATATATATATATATAAAGAAAATGGAGAAAACTAGTAACTTTCTTGACACACAAAAAACGTAAGAATGTTGGACATAGGTTTTCAAGGAGGTAGGGATGTTCAGAAAATATTGGATATAGTTTGTTTAGAAGGCAGGTGTAGGTTGTCAGAAAATGCAACCAGAGGGTTTTTTAAGGGGATGGGTTGGGAGGAAATGTGCTAGTAAATGAGACATGTCTATTTTACAAAAGAAACTCATTGAGCTTTTATATTGCAGGTATACATTGAGGGACCTATGTGGTTCAGAAAACTGTCCATAGAAGCAGAGCGAGGTCATCGAGGAACCCAAATATATGCCCAAGTTTCAGTGATGAGTCCACAGTTGCAAAGGCTTGCAAAAACTCACCCATCTTTGTGTCTCCAGTTCAAATCCGAGAGCCCCTTGCTTAAATCGTTCTTTGTGTTAAGTTTAAACATTTGGTGACATAAGAGACAATGGACTCCTGGCCTTAAGCATAAAAAAGGCCTGGGAAACTTGCTGCAAAGCAGCTCAAGAGGACGGATGAAGGCGACAGGACACAGACGGTCCACAGATGCCAATTCGAGTGGAAGATTTAACAATGAACAGTAGAAAAAAATGAACTTGTTCACATTTAAACAATGTATGGGCAAGACATTGGGCAAGGAATAATGTCGTGGAATGGGAGTAGCAGAAAAGATGTGGACAATAAGCTATAATATGGCTAAAATGTATGATGGGCTGTTGGGTTACCTCAAGTAATGACTATCTCTCAAAAAAGGCATAGTGGCTATAACATTTTCTGAGGCATATAGCTAGTTTAAAAATAATACAAAACGAAGGGGGGTCTGGGAGTCTCTCTACCAGCACAAATACAGCCCATTGACCTGTTCTTGGGTGGATGGCCCCTGGGAGAGACTCTACCAAGTTTTTAGCTCACTGTCCCTTTCACAGAGAAGGAGAAGACATTTCCCCACATATCAGTCTTTGTCCTGCCCAGGGGCAGTCCAGCACCGAAATGCTAGGCAATTCTCCTCTGAACAAGAGTACCAACAGCAACCCCGTACACGTGTTTCAGCCTTGTTGGCCATCATCAGTGAAGTGGAGCTGTGCCTCTCTAAGAACAGTGAGCAAGGGGTCCACGTCTTAATAGCCCTGGTAATTTAGGGTGCGACCCAAAGTTAATTCATGGAAAACAAAGGGGGCTCTGGGACTCTCTCTACCAGCACGAACACAGCCCATTGACATGTTCTTGGGTGGATGGCCCCTGGGAGAGACTCTACCAAGTTTTTAGCTCACTGTCCCTTTCACAGAGAAGGAGAAGACATTTCCCCACATATCAGTCTTTGTCCTGCCCAGGGCAGTGCTTAATTTGTAAAAAAATAAGTGCCAGTGCCCAAAAAATATTGGCCCCATAATGCCGGGCGCGCCACCCAGTGAGGGCGTGGCGCCGCCCTCTGTGCGGGCGCGCCTGCCGCACCAGTTCAGTGCTAGACCTACCTAGATCGGCCCACCACCAGCCCATCACACTGCTGCTGCTCCATGTCACATGTTTGGCGCTGCAGCAACTGCTGGCACAGGCTAGTAGTAAATACTCAACTAAGGCATGCTCCTCCTGTAACGTGCCTCGATGCCCCCGGGCTGTGTGAGCACTTTAAAAATGGAAATAAATAAAAAAGCATTCTGTTTCAGTCACTGTTGCACTGTATTTGTCTCTACCCCTTCTGCCCCATCTGGCAGTCAGTTAAATACACCAAGTATTGTTAATCGGTTACCTCCAGGAAGAGCACCCTCCTCTCAGCCTGTTCTTCAGTCAACTCATTCAGGTGTTTTGTGTAATAAATTTACTCTCAAGCCCTTATCAGTCATCACATCTCATAAATGCATCCCCCTTCACCCTTCCTTCAAGCATGAGCATGGTGTTGTATTACTTGGAAAAAGTAATTTCTGCAAGACATTGTTGTGAAATCAACAGTCTGTGCTATTTCTGCTTTAGGGCCCCTTTCCACTTTAACACATATTAAAAAATTAAATATGTTTTGTCACCCAATATTCAGGAGCCAGAGGAGAATGCATATTCGGATATCTCCTTCCCACTGGCATGTTCTTGACATACTTCACTAAACTGCGGGTTGTAACAGACCCCCACCTCCCTATCTGAGGATTCCTATCTGAGGATTGCATGTGCTCTCATTCGGAGCACATGCTCGGAGTGTATTGTACCCAGGTTAAGGGGCCACATCCGGTGTATAAACCACACATCATGATAGAAAACTTGTGCTGGGATTATGTAAAAAAATGACAGCAAAAGACGGTTGAGAATTATACATTAATACTCAACTAGTGCTTTTATTTATGACGACAGAGTAGTGGGCATGTGCACAATGTTTATCCCCATCTAGTTTCCATGTGTGTATCTTTAAGCCTGAAATGAAGTGCAGCTGGTTCGGTTTCAGCCCAATACGTGCACCGTTTCGGGTCGCCTCGCTGAAGCTTGTTTGTGAACTAATGAGACCGATACCATTAAAAGGAAGAACGGAAACACCCAGGCAAAAATTCACAGTTCATGTTTCGCTTAGATGAATGCTAGCCAGAGTCGGACTGGGCATACAATTGTCTTGAGTCTGGCTCGGCACCAAAGAAAAAGTGGCCAAAGTTGCAAAGACTATTAATTCCTTTTGTGACAGACACTTGTGGGACCACACTGCCGCCAGTGCCCCGCCCGGTCCTGGGCTTTGCCCTGCCTTGCCTGAATCACTTAGGCTACCTTCTGTGGGGCCACCACTGCCATGGCCATGCTGAGCCTGATGATGACGGCGCAAGCGGCCCCACGGAAGGTAAGATTTTAAAAGAAAAAACATATATTTGGGCGGCTGGGGCCCATCACTTCCACAGTGATGGGCCACAGCCGCCACTCAAAATAAATTATTTCTTTTAAAACCTACCTTCCATGGGGCGTGGCCCCAGCCACCGGCCCCACGGAAGGTCAGGTTTTCAAAGAAAAAAGTAAAAAACATACTTTTGGGCACAATCCACAGGCCCGGCCGCCCGCGGCAGAGTCATCCGGCTCAGTCTGCGGCAGCCGGCAGCCCCTGGTCACAGAAATTGGCCTGGGCCTGGCACTGACTGCAGTCAGCAACACACTGCACACAGGTCACAAAGACAGAAGCCCGGGCGTGGACAGGCCCCTAGTGGGGTCCTGACTCCTGGGCAGTCGGGACAACTCAGGGGACCGCGCCGCCGCCCGGGCCGCGATCTGGGCCTTCCTTGCCTGATCACTTGACTGTGACAGGCTCAGGCTGCACCGCACGCACCAACAAGTGACTTACCTGATTTGCCGGCTAGGACTTGGTCTCCTATCGGGGCCTCAGAGTGCGGGCGCGGCGGGTGCGCACACTGGCACCCGCACAAATGAAAAAGCAGGCAGAGGGGGCCACAGGAAGCAACTAGGCCGCACCACACAGTACAGCAGAGCAGGCTCCCTATCTCACAAGTCAAGGCCGCCTCCTGTGGCACCAACAACACGTCACCATGTAATTTCACTGACTCATAAGAACAGCCAATGACAACTGCACATTCTGTGTTACTATACAGAAAGTATCAAATACGGCATAGTAACAACAGAATGGTAGTTTTCATTGACTGTTGTTTGTAACAGTTTGTTGTTCATTGCTATTGCTGGCCCCTCCCAGGCCCCGCCAGCCATGGCCTGCAACGTGCAAGCAAGAGATGGATCGAGATCAGAATGACAAATCCCAATGATTTATAATCGAAGCAAAGCAAAGTGGAAGAACAAACAAAACAATTGCACGTGTGTTGGCCCTGCATGAGTTCCGGTGCCCAAAAAAGAGTGCCGGTGTTGGGCACTGGAAACCACCCCCACAAATTAAGCACTGGCCCAGGGGCAGTCCAGCACCGAAATGCTAGGCAATTCTCTTCTGAACAAGAGTACCAACAGCAACCCTATACACGTGTTTCAGCCTTGTTGGGCATCATCAGACTGATATGTGGGGAAATGTCTTCTCTGTGAAAGGGACAGTGAGCTAAATACTTGGTAAAGTCTCTCCTAGGGGTTATTCACCCAAGAACAGGTCATTGGGCTGTGTTTGTGCTGGTAGAGAGATTCCCAGACCCCCCCTTAAAAATAAAATAGGAAATAGAGGCGGGACTCAAATAAAAGTCAAAAAGACGTTTAGGGACACACATGTTTTAGATTTAAGGAGTATAAATGTGTTAATACTGACTATTGTAGAAATTGTGATAGGATACCCCTTAGATCAAAGGAAATTACCTATAGAAAAGGATGAATAGGTCAGAAATGTATAGGTACATGAAGAATTAAGGAGGGTGGACATGGGTGTGGTTGAAAGTATTGATTAACAACTGAAATACTTTACAAGATGGGGGAGTGAATAGGAAGTCCCGTTAACTGAATGCAGAGGGGGCAGACCACCCCCTCACTTAAACCAAGAGTAGTAAACCTTGGTGAGATGATTACTGCCTCCAAATGTGCAAAAACCTGAAATCATTGTGCTTAAAAGCACAAGCGCTTCTTACTGGGGTATGTTATAATGATGAAAGGCTAATAAATAGTACATGATAAATATATGCACGAAGAAAGCTAGGGTTGAAACAGATCAGGTGTCAAGATATGACCAAAAATAAGGTAATCCACCATTTTGTGACAGGCCATCCCCTTTAAGAGAGCAAGCACCTTTAAAGAGAGATTCTGTGCATTTAATGAAGTGAATTTCTGTAGAACAGTGTCGAAATAGAAAGTAGCCAGAGAACCAGGACTTTCTGTGCATCATAGCTCTAATCTTGACAGTGTGCTCTGTTGAGGAGATAAGAAGTCTGGGCAAGACAGTAAATGACGCCTTTAGTTAGTTTAGTTAGCAGCGAGGATGCAGCTGGTGCACACACTAGGGCCTCTGGAACAGGAAATCCAGTGGCTGGAGCCAAAAAGCAGCTTCAGTTGAAGGTTAGGTACCGAATAATTGACTAACAGATGTGGAGATTGACGTATAAGAGTTGAAGAAAAGGACAAGGGAGGGGGCTCGGAGTGGCTTGGACCAGTTTAGACCAGGCCTGAGTGCCAAAGGAGTCAGTTGAGTGGCATAGAGGACGACCTATCACAAGCAGAAATAGGAACAGCTCATTGATCAGGCCATATGAGTTAACAAATCAGAGATAGGAAGGGGTTGTCTTTATGACTAAACCAGTAGCTCACCTCTCTAGAACTGTATATAAAGAGGACCGACTCCAGTGTTAGGGTGCTGAGTTCCTGTACTTTCCATGATGTATCGTGTGTGTCGGCTGTTGGAGAATAAACCTGATGTCTTTTTGAAAACCTGCTTCAGTTTCCTGTATTTGCCCAAGTCTCCTTCCTGTGATTAGAGATGCCAGGCCTTAAAGAAAAAGAGGGTGATGGCACTAGCTTTACACCACTGTTTCAGGAGGTTTACGTGGTACGTCTGTAGTAGGGTGTTTTGGTCTTCCTGGAGTACCCTATAAGCAACCAGTCCCATAGGTTTCACTATAACGTAGAGCCCTCTCCATGTGGCCAATAACTTGATGGTACTAGCTACCGCTGACAGCATCACTATGTCCCGCTGACGGAAGGTTATCAGAGTTCCTTGGTTGAAGTAAGTTTCCTGCACCCTTTGTTCCTGTTATAGGTCATTCCGGGCTACTTCCTGCAGCTTCTCTGCATGGTGAGACAATTCTTGGGCATACTCTGTCATCATGATTTCCAAGAATGCTTGCTTTTCCATTCCTCCTTGAGCACATCTAAAAAGCACATGTAATAATGTCCTAGGGTTTCTTTTGAATAACAGCTCAAAGGGAGTAAACCCTGTAGATGGCGGAGGGTGTTCTTTAGTGTCATCAAAATCAAAGGAACGATTTGATTCCATTTCTAGTCCTCTGGTCCTATAAACTTTCTTAACATCTGATTGATAGTCCGATTGTACCTTTCGACAAGATCGTCTGTTTGTGGATAATATTCGCTAGTTCTTAACTGCTTGATCTGGAGGATGTGACGGATTTGCTTCATCACTGTGGAGGTAAAATTGGTTCTTTGGTCCGTCACGATTTCTTTTGGTATACCAACATGGGTGACAGTATTGAGGGGACGTTAATTGACTAGGTAAAGCTTGGGGGATAGTGAGAAGCATAATTAACAAGCACTAATAAGTACCTGTAACCCCAGCTGTTAGGTTCCAATGGATCCACAATATCATGCTAATCCTTTGAAAAGCCTAATTGATTAGAGACACAGTTTGCAAAGGAGTGTGGGGTGCATTAGCCAGGTTTTTTGGTTTGCATCCAGGACATTATTGGAGATATCTTGTAATATCTCCATTTATCCCTGGCCAAGAGAATCGCTGTGTCACCTTGTAAAGGGTTTTCTCTGTCCGGTGTTGTCCCTTCCCTACTTGACTGTGTGCGGGTTCCCATATGGTTTTCCAATACTTGCAGGGGACCAGTAGTTGAAGTATCGCATGCTTATCCTTGCCCTCTGTGATCCCATAGTATAATCGTCTTTCTATCGAAACCATGGTCCTCTTCCAGGCCCTTCTTCTCTGCCCACAGCTCTCTCCTGTGTATCGCAAATGGCCAGGTCCAATTCTTGGCCCATCCAAAAACCGTCTCCATCTTGGTCAATCCTCCAGTCACCGGAGGTGGGTAATATCAGGTGATGGCTCCAATCAAAGTTTCTCCTTAATCTTCCCTTTCGGCTGGGTTTGATCCTTCAACCGGAACATGGTATCTCTCTACTTCCCTAACAATCTCTGAGATGCCTGGGTCATGGGGAAGCACAGTAGCTGGCATCTTTAGGTCTTTGCCCAGGGGCTGGATTTAAACGCTCTACAACGGATAAGGTTTTATGTCCCTGTGAATACATCTAATATGTATCTGTTCCCAGTGAAGGGTTTCACCAAATGTGCCCTTACAGTTGTTTGCAGGCTTCCCGAGTCATTCATGGCTCTGGATTTCTGGCTGTTAACTTCGGCTTCACACTTGACAGTTGCTCATTTTTTGTACATATACCTCTGCTTCGCCATTCCTTTCCTTGATGATCACATATGCACTGATGTCCATTGGTTCTGATTTCAGGGATATAGTCGTACAATGTGTCCCCAATCTCTGCACTCAAAGAATTGTGGTTGCCTGGATAGGGTGCCTGTGGCTCGAGGGGTTGTTTCCAGCATATCGAGTCTTGGCTTGCACCAGTTTGGAGAACCCCTGTATACCTGTGGAATCGATCCCAACCCCCCACCTCCCAGTCTTAGGTTGACTGGGGTATTTAGCAGTACTGGTTGGGGTCCGACAAGTAGGGTAATGAGACGGCTGGCTCCCGCCTTCTGATAGGTTGATGCTACATTATTGGCTTCAGATAGGCTTGGAAGGTGATGCTGTCTCTCCCATCATTGGATGGGTCTTGGGAGGGCCTCTATGAATTGTTGGAATATCGTGTAGTCAGTCATTTAAGGCACAGTGGTGGTTGCTGCTTGGAGTAGTTTGTTGGCTAGGTCTTTCACCCTGTAAAACAACTACTGCAGGGTCTAGCCTGGATTAAGTCTGGTCTCTCGGAACCTTAGGCGATATGTCTCTCTCCTGTGGTGTTTGCAGCTTGATATAGGCATTTAGCATTTCCCCAGTCATTACGGGAGCAATGTATTCTTGCATTGGCATACGTTTCTGCTAGTTGGGCCTGTTGCACCTGGGAAGGATTGATGAAAGGCTGGTCTGTCTGCCTGGGCTTGTTGGTTCTGTAAGTGGACAGCTTGTTGCAACTACTGCTGACTCTCTGTCAATGCTTTAAGAAGAACAAGTTACTTTCTTACCTGGTAATATTCTTTCGATGGGATGTTCCTCTGACGTATTCCACATCTATGACAGTAATCACCACAGCTGTGCTACCTCAGATTTCTTTTTCGGCGTAGGCGTCGTGCGTCGATGACATCGATACGCCGTCCTCGAGGGCCTCCGTCGAGGGTCGACGTCACCGGATGTTATATCTAGGATCTAGGAGGCACGGCGCCCGTAGCCTCAGTTGTAGTTTTTTCCCAGAACGTGTGGCACCAATCTCCTGCCAGTATTACTGCAGAAAACCTTGCGGAAATGTAAGATGCAATTGCATAAGAAATTCTGTAGAGGGGCAGGCTGGGAGGGTGCGATGTGGAATACGTCAGAGGAACATCCCATCGAAAGAACGTTTCCAGGTAAGAAAGTAATTTGTTCTTCGAGGGGATTGTGTCCTCCGACGTATTTCACCTCTATGACAGACTCCCAAAGCAGTACCAATGTCAGGAGGCGGGAAAAAGAATTTAGAATTTTAGAATGCCCAATCAAATTGCAGAATAGAAGACCGCCTTACCAAAGGCCAAATCTTGCCCATGGATAGATTCCAGGGAATAGTGTTTTACAAAAGTATGGACAGAAGCCCATGTGGCTGCTTCAAAAATATTACAAATGGGTACACCCCTCTGCAGAGCAGTAGAGGCAGCCACACCCCTAGTAGAATGAGCCCGTAAGCCTACCGGAGGGTCCTTAACCGTCAAACGGTAACATTCAGAGATCGTCAAAATGATCCATCTGGACAAGGTCTGCTTGGAAACACCTTGACCTAAACGCCTTCCAACGTATCCTACAAATAGCTGATCATCCACTCTGACCTGGGACATCCGTGAGAGATAGAAGCTCAAACCTACCCTCGGATCCAACCTATGGAGCCTCTCCTCTTCCTTACCAGGATGCGGAGGAGGATAGAATGCCGGAAGAATTACCTTCTGGCTCAAATGAAATTCTGACACAACCTTCGGAAGGAAAGAAGGACAAACCTTTCCTTATGGAACACAGTGAAAGGTGGCTTGGCGGAAAGTGCCTGCAACTCACTCACTCTGCGAGCGGAAGCAACCGCAACTAAAAATACAGTCTTAAAGGTCAACAGTCTCAAAGGACAAGAATGTAAGGGCTCAAATCCCATCCCGACACCTGGAAAGGTGACAGTGGAAACACATTAGTTAGCCCTTTTAGAAACTGAGAAATCAAAGGAATCTTAGAATAAGAACACTCCTCAGACGAGTGCTTAAATATTGACAGCGCCGCCAGGTAACCCTTAATGGTACCCACTTGCAGGCCCTTGTGAGCTAATGAAAGCAAAAAAGACAGAACCACAGGAATTGAACACTGAAAAGGATCCACATTCTGAACCCTGCACCAGTCGCAGGACTTTCTCCAACGGCAACGGTACAGAGATTTTGTTGCTGGCCTTCTGGCCGGAAGCAACACCTCCATCACGTCTTCAGGGAGGTCCCAATCCTTGTACCTCAACCTTTCAGATACCAAGCATGAAGGTTGAGAGACTTGACCTCTGGATGGAGAACCCGACCCCCCTCCCGTGAGAGCAGATCGTTTCGATAGGGAAGACGGCGTGGTGGGCAGATGGACATGTCGAGAAGGTCTGGGTACCACGCTCTCCTGGCCCATGTCGGAGCAATGAGGATCATTTGGGAACCGAACCTCTGTAACTTCTGCAACACTTGCGGAATGACAGCGACTGTAGGAAACGCGTAGAGCAGTGGAAAGCGCCACTCAACTACGAACACGTCCCCTAAGGCTCCTCTTAGAGGAAATTCCCGCAAGCAGAATCTTTCGCACTTCCGGTTGACACTGGTGGCGAACAGCTACACTTGTGGGGTCCCCCAAAAGGCAGGGATCTCCAAGAGAACTTCCTGAGCCAGCTCCCACTGGTGAGAGACCGCGTTGTGCCTGCTCAGAGCATCCGCTGCCGCGTTTTCGTTGCCGGCCGGATGAACTGCCGTGACCGAAATTTCCTGCTGGATGGCCCAGAATCAGAGCTGCATCGCCTCTCTGCACAGTGGGAGTGACCTTGCCCCCCCCTTTTTTGTTTAGGTAGTGCATGGCCACTGTATTGTCTGTCTTAATCAGGACATTCTTCCCCCGCACAGACGGCAGAAAAGCCTTCAGGGCTAGCCTGACTGTCCTCAGCTCTAAAAGATTGATGTGGAGTCTGGACTCCAAAGGAGGCCAACGACCGCTGACTGTCAACTCTTTGGCATGAGCTCCCCATCCCGTGAGGGATGCGTCCGTCACGATTGTCACCTCCGGCCAGGGTAGCCAAAATGGTGCTCCCTTCATCAGATTGCCTTTGTTGGCCCACCACAGAAGATCCTGGGCAACCGAGGGCAGCACCTGAACGGGATCCGACATCCTGCTGGAGGACTGCGACCACTGCATCTTGAGAGCCCACTGCAGAGATCTCATCTGCAGCCTGGTCTTCGGCACCAATAGAATGCATGATGCCATGAGGCCAAGCAACCTCAAGAACTCGAACGCCGGGAGAATCTGGGCATGTTGAAACTATCTGCAGAATGTGATGAGCCCTCACTTGGGCAGGCGAACACTGCCCCAGGGATGTGTCGAGCACTGCTCCGATGTACTGGAGCCGCTGGGTAGGTGTCAAGTGGGACTCCTTTAGATTGAGGGGGAAGTCCAGCTTGTGAAGGGAGTGGCAGCTGACGGACAGGTGATCAAGGACTTGCTCGGGAGAGCGCGCCCTGATCAACCAATTGTCCAGGTAGGGGTAGACGTGAATTCCCCCCTTTCCTGAGATACGCTGCCACCACCACCATTAGCTTGGTGAAGACCCCCGGGGCGGAGGTCAATCCGAACGGCAGGACCTGAAACTGAAAATCCAAGTCACCAACCGTGAACCTCAGGTACTTCCTGTGCTTGGGATGAATCGGCACATGAAAGTAAGCATCCTTGAGCTCGAGAGACACCCACCAGTCCTGAAGTTGAAGGGCCTGGAGGACTTGAGCGAGAGTAACCATCTTGAACTTGTCCTTCCTGAGGAGCTTGTTCAAACCACGCAAGTCCATGATGGGTTTCAATCCCCCCATCTTTTTTCGGGATCAAAAAATATGGGGCATACCATCCCTTGTTCCTCTCCGCTACAGGCACCAGTTCTATGGCGCCTTTCTCCAGCAGGGATTTGATTTCCTGCGCAAGGAGCGGATCCAGACTCTTCAAAGAGAGCTTCCCCGATGGATTGTCGTGAGGCCTCTGCCGGAAAGAATGACAGTAGCCGTGGGCTATGATCTCCAGAACCCACACACCTGAAGTAATGGCACGTCATTCTACAAGATGCTGCGCCAGGCTTCCCCCAACCGGCGAACCATGGGACACGGCCTCATGACTGAGCGGAAGCAGCTGCGGCAAAGGGCAAAGAGGCAACTGCCCGAGCGGCTTTGGCACCTCGAGTACCTTGTTTTCCACCTCTGGTACTCCTACGTTGGCCGCTTTGACTGGCAGCTCCCCTCGATATACCAAAGGAAGAGTAGTATCGAAAGGAACCTCCCCTTCATTGCTGTTCCCTAGGACAAAAAGGTGGAGGTTGACGTACTGCAGCGCTCAATGACTTTGCTGCAGCTTTGGAGGTCTGCAACCTCTCAAGGCTCTCGTCAGCCTTGCTGCCAAAAAGATGGACACCATCAAAGTTCATGTTGAGAAGCCGGGACTGCACATCAGGAGCAAAGCCCGACTTCCGCAACCACACAAACCTGTGCATCACGGTGCTCGCCGCCATGGACCGGCTGACACAGTCTGCCACGTCCAGACCCGACTGAACGGTTTCACACATGGCATCCTTGCCGTCCTGCACGAGGGCCAGAAAACCATCCCGTTCCTCCCCTTCGGGAATATGTTCAGCCGCCAAAGATACACAATTCCACAGAGTGTGAGTGAATCTTGCTAAGGCACAAACGGTGTTGGCTGCCTTTAAAGCCATACCCCCAGACGAAAATACTTTCTTCGCCCAACCATCAAGGCGCTTGTCGTCCCTATCAGGAGGGATGGTAGGCTACGCAGCCTGCATTGCAGGGGCCATAGCCGCCTGCACCACCAAACGCTCCGGAGTGGGGTGCGTAGACAAGTAGCAGGGGTCGCCACTGGCTGGACGGTATTTTTTGGGTAGCGACTTATTCACTGCTGGGAGACTCTCCGGAGCAGTCCAAACCGCTGCCACCCTTCTTTGTAAGGCCATATGAAATGGCAGCACCGGATCAGTGGGTGGAACTTGGTCCAATATATCTGTCAGTTCATCCTGCAGAAAATCCACAGGTGGAGCAGACCACCCCAAGTACTCAGTCACCCTCGACACGAGACGCCTGTACGAGGACTCAGCATGTGTACCAGGCTCAGGCCTGCCAAACTCAACCTCCGGAGAGGTGTCCAGACCACTAGCGTCATGCAAGGACTGACGTAGGTCTTCCATCTGGCTGTGATCAGACAACAGGTCATCAGGAACCTCAGGAGGTACAACCCCCTCCTCATCTAAACCTTCTTCCACCTCTGAGATGTAATCCAAAGGCTGCAATAAATCTCTGGACGAGGGTACAGAAAAAGGCTCAGACACAGGCCTCACTGATTTACTGAGGGCCTTCCTCAGAGTTTCCACGGCCCTCTGGGGCACCTCCGGTAAATCCTCCTCAAAAGGCGTTGAGGGTGCCGATGGAATCGGCGTCGACCGAGGCACCAACGACTTCGACAACAGCTTTGAGGCCGGAGCCCCGAGCCGTGTCCTTCAACGGCCTCTGCGCCGATGGCGTCGACAACTTCCTCGGAGCCGGAGCCTCGAGAGAGTTCCTCGACGGACATGTTGCTGACAGCGTCGATGCCTCCGATGGTCTCGAGGGCGTTGAGGACCGGGATCTGGACCGGGCACGGCCATGGCGATCAACCTTGTCCGATCGGGACCTCGACGGCTCCAGATGATCGCGCCGATTGCCCGAGCTCGAAGGCGTGCGAGTGGCGGCTCTCGCACGTTCCCTGCCGGCTTCTCCCGAAGGCCCGGACAGAACGGTGCCCTGTGATTCGGAAATCGTCATCATCGCCTTGCGGAACGCGTCCCATTCCGCCAGTGATGAATGCTTGTTGGGACAAGCCACCCGCCGTCTGACAGAGTCCTCTGACGAGGACGGGGAAGGCGACCGGTGACGGCGCTTCCTAAAGTGCCTAGAAGAGGCAGAGGAATGGCAGGACCCACTCCGAGACCCCCTGGACTTACGCAGAGAGTCGCCCCTCGAATCGTCGGTGAAAAGCCCAGCAGATTTCGACTTACGGGGTTTAGAAACTTTACCTACCGGCAATTTCTTCTTCTGCAAGGCCTTCGAGGTCAGGGACTGGCAGTCATCGCAGTCGTCGGTGGCGTGGCTCTCACCGAGGCACCAGAGACAGAAGTCGTGCGGGTCCGTAATGGACATCTTAGCATCGCAGTCCCGACACTTTTTGATGCCCGACTTGTGTTTGTGGAAAAAACTGAACTGAGGCTAGGGGCGCAGTGCGTCCTAGATATAACATCCGTTGACGTCGACCCTCGACGGAGGCCTTCGAGGACGGCGTATCGACGTCATCGACGCAGGACAGCTACGCTGAAATTTGTTTTTGAGGCCGCACAGCTGTGGTGATTACTGTCATAGATGTCGAATACGTCGGAGGACACAATCCCCTCGAAGGGCTTCCATGGTGTTTTTCTGATCTACCTTCTGACACCACTTGTGAAACGGGCAAAGAAGGACAGTAGTCAAGGTATAGTTTAACCCTCTTTAATTGTCATTATTCAGGTACAAGATTTTGATTTTAGCATTCCATTGCATTTAGCTGTGAATTCTGATTTTGGCTATGTATTGCATCTGGCTATGATTTTGATTTGAGCTTTCTATTTTTTTTAATTCTTTTTACTTGTATTTAATCATAAAAGAGATTTTTACAAGAGCGCTTTCTAAACTGAGAGAAGTCCTTTCTGATTTTGTCTGATGAGTGATTCGTGCCTTGCATTTTACTTCGTTGTTTGTGCATTTAGATCCTAACTTCCGGAGTATCTTTTATTCTTTCCAAAGCCAGGTTTAAAAGTTTAGCAGTAACCGTGTGCCATCGAGTCTTTTCACCTGTAATCAGGCGCTTCCACCAAATACCTTCATTCCCTGCAAATGATGTGGCCGTCAAGGTGGAAAAGTAGGTGATCCTGATCTGGTGAAGAGCAGGGCATCGCATCAATAGATGTTTTATCGATTCAATGTCATCAGGATTTGCACAGAGTCTGCAGGGTAGTTTCTCCAAGCCCGCTGTAACGCTCACCTGATTCTCGCAGAGGCGCCGGTCTTGACTGGGCGACTACCGTATTTTCAAAGGTGATGTGTAGCACCCGGTTGGCTCTTTGGGCTGGACCTCTGTGCACTGTATGCCTGACGTGAAGAGTAAGATGTCTTAGGTAAGTGAATGCCGAGCTCTCCATCTGCCTCGGGGCAGGGTGCTGTAACCAGTTTCTTCACTGGATAGGTAGCGCAGGCCTCTTGACTTCAGAGGACTGCTGTCCGTCGTTTACTGCACGAACGGTAAGTTTCGAGTAATTCAAATGTCTTTAAAGTCTTTAATAATGATGTCTCTTGTTTTGCAGGGTTCCGGCAATGGCGGATGACGGGCTGAAGTGAGTTGAAGATGGAGCCCGTGTGATGAACAGAAGCGCCTGGAAGCACGTAAGTAAGCGCTTGTTGCCTGCTTCACGATGCGCTCTAACTGTCTTTTTATTTTGCAGGTACAAGTTCGGAGCGGCTGCAGGGTGCCGGAATACCCACTGGGTTAGATGTGGAAAGGAGTAATGGCACGTGAGTATTAAAGTTCCCCAATGTCTTTAAACGCACCTTGTTTTGTCTTTCAGATGCGGGATGCAGCGCCGACGGCCTCGGGAGCGCACGAAGAGTAGGTAAGCCTTTGCCTTTCAGATGCCGGAATGCTAACCTGTTCTTTCTTGTCTTTATAGGTGTTGCTGAAGACTGGATTCAGGATGGTAAGCCTTTTTCCTTAGGCCCAGGACCGGATGCAGAAGACACGATGAGCGTTCTGCTGCAGAGGGTGCAGAATAACGCAAAGCAAGATTCATCCACCGGGTGTGGTTTAAATAGCCTCCTGTAGTGCTTAGGTGTCCCTTCCACAGCCACGCCTAGGTAAGAAAAGAGTTCCTGCTTTCCAGAAGAGTTCCAGTGTTCTGAATCTAGGGAGTGGCTCCAGCCCCACCCAACAGGAAAAGTAGTTCCAAACAGAAGGGGATCAGAGGCTCAACTGGCAGGCAAGTAAGCAGCATGGTCTGCTGCAGGTAAGTCCACCCAAGCATTATGAGCCCGGCGCTTCCAGCGCTGGGACTGGGCATATTTATGAGCCTGGTGCCACTGGCGCCAGGACTGGGTCCAAAAGGTCCCAATTGGGACTGGTTGGCACTCGGAACCTGGGTTATGGATCTGCTTCCAAGGGAGTTGGGAAAACCCTGACCTTTTGGAAGCAGAGATCATGACACCCGCTCTGATCGCTAAGATTTCTCCAGTCGGTAAGACGTTTAGGCGAGCTTTTAAAAGGGTTCTCATCAGTAGTTTGTCAGGGTATCTTTTACAGTACGCCATCGGTTCTTTTAATTTGTTGGTGTTCATGGGAAGGTGTACTAGAAGTTTACACGATGAAGCTAAATCAATCGTATTGATCCAGTCCCAACATTCAAGTTTTGTTTTTATCCTAGTTGGGTTTTCTTTCAGTTCTGCTTCAGTACACACTATTTGCTGTAGTTTTTGTTTTTGGTCCGCGGTCCACTGATTCATAGTCCGATTTGAACCTTTTTCCAGTTCTGATGCCATTATTTGGTAGATTTTGGGACTCTCAGGGTGAATAATTTTTCTATATAGTTGCAGAGAGCTATGATCCACTACAGCCTTCAAAGACAGAAGGCCAAGTTCACGCCTGATTGGGGCTATCGGGGTTGAGTTTGGAAGACCCAAGACGGCTCTCCATATATGACCTTCCAATTTTTGCCAAATTAAGGGAGGAATGGAGGGTGTGGCGTCCATGCCATAAGTCAGTGATGGAACGATCTTTGCCTTATAGTAGTTTATAGCAGGTTGGAGTGAGAACATTCCATATTTTCGATCAACCATTCTTAGCTGTGCTGTCAAATATTTGGTTTTTGACCATAAAATGGCTTGCATACTGCCAGATTTCTTCGAGCTATCCAGGTGGACACCCAGATATTTGAATGAGTCCACCACTTCAATTTGTGTTTCGTTGAGATGCCAGTGAAACCGCTCCTTTTTTTTAGTGGCAGTTTTTTGTAAAATCAATATCTTAGTTTTGGCTTTGTTAATCTCCAGGTTATTTTCTTGAATATATGATGACAAATTATCCAGTTAGCGTTGGAGGCCCACCTGGGTAAGATCGAGTAGAAATAGGTCGTCCGCGTACAGCAGTCTTGGGATTTGTGTCACACCTATTTTAGGTGGAAATGTTCTGGTCTTGCTTTGACTATCCTTAAAGTCTCCAAAGAATGATATAAACAGCACCGGGGCCAGGGGGCAGCCTTGCTTTACCAGGCGACATGTTTGGATGGGTTTTGATGCGAGACCTGCGTTGTTTAGGCGGACTCTTATACTAGTGTCGGTATGAAGGCTGACTATGGGCTCCAAGATTGCATTTGGACAGTCCCAGGTCTTCAGTTTCGCCCAGAGTTTCTGCCTGTCCACTCGATCAAAAGCCGGACATAGATCAACAAAAGCAAGGAAAATTCGAGTGCCACCAGTCAGGACTTTTTCTTTGAGTATGGTCAAACACATAATGTTTGCGCTGGTGCTTGCGTTCTTCTGAAATCCAGTCTGTAAAGGATCAAAGCAAATTGTTGAGGCCGCCCATTTCCGAAAATGAGACAGAAGGATGGAGGCGAAAATCGTCCCGATGACATCCAGGAGAGCTATCGGCCGGTAGTTCACAGGGTCATCTCTTGAGCCTTTTTTGAAAATAGGGACGATCAAAGCTTTTGACCATGATTCCAGTACTGTTATTTTTTCTCTACATAGTTTGAAGATTGCACTTATGAGATTAGACCACTCGTCTGGATGTTCCTTTAGATTGCAGTTTGCTAGGCCATCCGGTCCGGCTGCTCTTGATTAATTTAATTTCATTATTGTGAATTTGATGTCACTCACGTCAGACAAATCCACCCATGGTGACTCCGCCGCTCTGAGAAATGCATCCTTGTTTTCTTCCGGTTGTTGGAACAGCTTCGAGAAGTGAGCATTCCAGATTTCTTCTGGAACTGGATTTATCATATGTGAATTAGAGGTCTTGTTTGATTTGTTTATCAGTGCCCAGAAGTCACAGGATTTTTTGTTTGCTAGTGCCTTCAACATCTGCTCAGCGTCAGCTTGATAGAGCAGGTTTCTTGAGTGTTTCAGCCATTGTTTGTAGCATCTGGTTTCCACTTTTAGAGTATCCCAAAGTGATATGAGATTCGAGCCTCTTGCTTCTCTTCGTAATTTTCTTAAAGCTCTGCGTTTTACAACCAAAGTTGCATTGTATTTGTGGGTGTGCTGGGTCAACTGCGTGTTCAGTGTTTTTCTTGGCTTCTTAAAGGCCAGGAGAGGAGGAATGTAGCTCGATCTAGCCACATCATCTTGCAATGTTGGATCAGAGATTAAGGTTGTGAACTGGGCTTTAAGTTTGGAGACATCTGAAGCAATCATTCGTAGACGGGTGTGTTGTGAATTTGTCTCAATTTCAGGAGCGTAAAATTGCGATACGGTCCCCTTATGTTTGAATTTAAGATGTAGTAGGTTATGATCACTGTGTTTTGTTTTGATGACATTGAAGGAGACGATGTTGCGATGTAGAGAATCGGAGACAAAGATGTAATCAAGAGTTGCCGCGGATGCATCACGTTCCCAAATCGGAAGCAGAGTTTCGGAATTCGTCACTGTGGCCGAGTTGTGAAGATTGCGAGATTTCATGATTCTATTCCAGGCCAAACCCCTATTTAACGAGTTCGAGTTTGTAGATGGATTTCTTTGGTTCGAGCTGGGCCCTGCGCAGTTGGAGTTTAGGTCACCACAAATCATGATGTCGAAAGATTTGTAGTTTATAGCAATTTCATCGATTGTGTTTGTTACTTCTTTGCACATGTTTTCTGTTGAAGTCTTTTGGGGATTCCAATACACGTTTATTATAGCTACCGCATCTTGTGTTCCAGGCTTGGTCTTGAGGGTTCTTGAATCCCATGTGGTCAGAACTGCCAGGATTTCATAGTCCTCTTTACCACCGTTGTGATTTCTACCCCGGAACCAATCCGGATCGCTGTAAGTAGACCTGATGACGGGCGGCCAAGTGGTCCCTTATGGGCCGGGGATATTTCAATACAGTAGCCGTCGAGTGTCGGTTTTTCACGCAGCCAAGTCTCTTGAAGGCATATGATGTCGTAACAGCTGAGATCATGGCTCTCAGAGTTGGTGAGGTGTACGTGTCCCCTGGTGTTCCAAGACGCTATACTTAAGATATTGTTTACTGAAGTTATCGTCGACGAGTCGGATGCAGATAGCCTTGACTTTGCATCCCCAGGTGATTGCTATTTTCCTTGCCCTGGCGTTAGAATACTGCGAAACCAGCTCCATTTCTTTGTTACTTTTTCTGTTTCACAGTTAATTGGTTTAGTTGGTTTTCTTGGTGACGGGATCTCCGTCAATGAAGATCTGTGTTCCTGATCACGGAAACGTAATTATGTAGCTGGTTTTTTGTCTCGAACAGACTTATAGTTTTGTCTCCTCTCTTGTCTGTATTCAAATCTTTCGTCACTTATTGACTTAGGTAGCCACTGGGCTTCTGTCGCTGGACTTTGACCTCTTCTTCCAGATCTATATAGATCTTCGGTTCTAGATTTGAACCTGTAGTTCCTTTTTGGGGAAGTACTGTGGATGTATCTTGAAGAGTCTTTAGGGATTGCAGTGGGGATCTCAAATAAGTTATATCCCATGTGAGCTAGTTCCGAATAGGCGTTACGAGACAGTTCCTTCAGGGCGCTCTGCTTAATATGCAGATACGCCTTTGCTAGTTTTTTTCTGTGATATGGCTCGATTAGTGTAAAATCGTACGATTTTAGGTTTTGCAGAGTTTTGGTCTTTTTGAGAGTTTTCAGCACCGTGTTGCGGTTAAAGACCATGTACCGGTCAACTGAAGATGTTTGTTCAATCTTAAAAAGACGTGTCTCCAGTAAAGACGGACCCCTATGTCTCATATGATCTTCCCTCACGCTTCTCGGTGGACTCTTTTTTCGAAAGGATTTAGGGACTGCTTCTTCAAGTTGTTTTTGTTGGTCACAGGCCGGCGAGACTGGAACATGGGTGGAGTCGTTTCCTTCCGATTTTTTTTCTTGTGCCCGAGTGTTGGATACTGTGGTAGGATTTGTAGTTTGGACATGAGTGCCTTTCGTGGCCGTAAGGTTCATTGGGACCTCTTTGGCTCCGTCTAGGTGCTGGCTTAAATCCATTATTGAGCTCTGCGATATGAAATCTTCAACCGATCTCGGAGAGGAAGACGTGCAAATTACTGAGTTATTTACACTATCGGTTTGCACCTGTAAGCTCATGATGGCTTTTTCTGGTTCCTTTTGGTTATTTCTCTTTGCCATCAGGGGGTCCAGGGCCGACACTGTTTGTTCTCCATTTTCTCTCAGTTCATTGCTTCTTGCGATTTTCAATAATGGTTTGCTTTTAGTTGCAGGTGTTACCATTTCTAGTGATTCAATCGTTTTCTGTTGGTTAGACATTGTTGCGATACTTTGGGGATGTTTTTCTATTTGCCTTTTGAAGACCGGTGCCAAATCTCGAGGCACAGAAGGCCCTTCAGTCTGAGATTCCCTTTCTACAGTGGCTGAGGGGGCTTGATTTAGAAGGGACATTAAGTCTTCTAACCTACTCAGCTTTTTATCCCAAATGTCACTGCGCTCTTTGTTTTTTTGGTCCAACGCTGTAATAAAACCTTTGACGAAAATCAATTTACTATGCATCATTGCAGTCAGAACTGAACTGTCTTTTATTGTTAATTGCTTCATAAAGCTTTCCAAACGGAGCTAGGGCAATGGTGATAGCTGACATAATGATTGGAAGGTCTGTGTTTTTTTAAGGAGACTCTTTGTTTCTTGGGGCTGCAATTTCACTTGGTCTTCGATTTTTTGGAGGTGATCTGAGATTGGATGTTTATTGAGATGCTTGGTTTGCAGCAAACCTAAGACCTTCCGGATTGGAAATCCCCACTTCTGGAGTCCGATGTTCTGGGAGAGGGCGTATGTCTGGTGACGTTACGTGTAGACTAGATTTTCGTGGTTGGGCTTTTTTGGGCGTGGACGAAATTTGTAAGTCCTGTTCGGGGCTTTTAGGGCTCCACAATTTGAACGCCTCTTGTTGGTTTGCCTCCTGCCTGTGCGATTTTTCCATGGGAGATCGGAATTCTCCCTCTGTGGTCCTAATTGCTGGGTTTTTGTCGCTCTCTCTATTTGGATCAGATGTATGTTCTTTCCTTGGTTCGCCCCTCTCAAGTTGCTCTTTATTTCTCGGGGCTTCCAAGATTTCTTTGTCTCCCCTTAGTTGGTTTCTTCCAGGCGCTTGCGTCTGAGCCTGGTTTCGCAGCCCAGACACACCCGAGGTTAGTTTCCGTGATTTACTCACTGGCGGTAAATCCTGGATGGCCTCTAGAATTTCTGCGTCTGACAATTCTTTTGTATGGTCTAGTTTTCTTTTGAATTGTTTGTTTATAAAATCTTTCAGGGCACTCGACAAAAGGGGAGCCGGTAGGGTTGATTTTCCTGTTTTCCTGGCTCTATATGCTTTTGTTTTTACATTTGACAAGGACAATTTCTTTCTTTTTTGTCTTTGTTTGGGACATTCCTGTGAGACTTTGATTAGTAATTCCCCTATAGTAGCTGTCTCCAGTTCTAAAGTCGAGTCCGAATGCATAGGTGCACATGGATTCCTTTGATGGGTAGGCAGCTCCATTGGGGTCCCACACAACTCATTACCCCCAGCATCCTCGATTCCATGTGCAGAGGATTCCTCTCCAGCTGTTTCTGGGGGGGGCAACGTGAAAATCAGGTTTGTTTAATGCCGATTCTTGAGCGGCATGATATTGAGCCTCTACCGTATTGGTCGTTGAATTTGTGCTGCCAGCTTCGCCCGTCGTGGTTCCCCTAATGGGGCCCCTTACATCAGGCTGCAAGCTGGCGTCGTTCTGGGCGGGCTTTGAGCTCGAAGTTTTCTCCTTGCTTGAGCTCTGATTTCCAGCAATGTCCAGAGTTTGAAATGCGGGCCGCGTTTCGCTCTTTATGAGCGCCCCCAATTTCTATCTCCTTTATCCTGGCCCCTCCCGGGGCCGCACACCCTTTGCCCACGGCCGGATGCGCAGGAGCGCGGGCCACCCGTCCTCCGACGGGAGAGTCCTGTGCGCCACTCGTCTCATTTCCGAGACGGGAAGGCAGAGCCTGCCGGGCGGGGGAGTGGTTGCCAGAGGGAAGGGGACGAAACGACCGTGCTCCTTCAAAAAGGAGCCTCGTTCCATGAGTCCGTGCCGCCGGAGAAACCGGGGACACAGGTAAGACTGGTAAAGTGTTTTTGTTTGCTTCAGTGAATTTCACGGGTAGTTCTGTTATTACCCCTTCTACGTATGAGTCTGAACTGTCCAACCTATTTAAGGTTGCGTCGATCAAAGAACTTGTTGGCGTGTTTGTTGGCACAAAGGAGGTCATCGAGGCACACTGAGATCCTGCCTCGAGCCCGTGAATGGATTCAGGCCCCTGTTGTTGTTTTACTGTGACCCCTGGTGATTGTGTCGGGAAAAAGATGATTTTCGCCGTGTTTATTGAAGTTTTGGTGGTCGAAGGTACGACTATCGTGGCTTTTGGCGGTAGGTGTTGTTTTTTCTGTTCTTTCTGTTTTTGAATAGTCACCGTAGGATTGGGTTTTATTTTCGTTTCTTCATTCGGCTTCAGGGAACTCCGTAGAATTCGGAGGGATACTTCTGAAGAGTCGTCCTTTGTAGTGGTGTTTACCAATTGAAAGGGCTGCGTCTCAGATGTTACACTCAGTTTTCGCAACTCTGTTGTCTGATTGTCTGCAGCAGACTGCAGACGACTGCTCTCGCTCCGCTCACCGCTCCGCGGAAAATGAGGGGTTTAAGGTGCTTCTCAAGGCGTAGACAGCGTAGAAAGACTGCAGACGACTGCTCTCCCTCTGCTCTCGTTCCGCTTTGAGCTTTCTATTGCATCTAGCTGTGATGGATGCAATTCGGCTTAGCTGTACACATAATGTCACTCTTGCGCCACATACTTTTCACAACACCTTTGCAATATGAATGCAAAGTTATTCCCCACAATAAAATTCGGTCTAGCTGCACACATAATGTCTCTCCTACTTCGCACAGCACCTCTGCCAGTGGAATGCAGCTATCCCTCATGATAAAATTCAGTCTAGCTGCACACAATATCTCTCTCACATACTCTCCAAATTACCTTTCTGCACCCACCCATCTGCCTGCTCAACATGGGTGACCAGCAGGGACTTGGGCACCCCTACCTACCTTCGTACAGGCTAAAATTCATACATGCATTCTATAACTTTGACAAATTCCCACATCTGGACTTCGGTCCCTCAAGGGCGTTGAACCTACAGCGTGCTGAGACCATACCAATGTTGAAAGGGGCTATACAAATGCCAATTACATTACATTAGATTACAGGTATTGTTATCTCTTCAAAAACAAAGCCTCTTTCTGTTCTTTACCCTGGTTAGGAGGGCTTCCTTCAGTGTTCCTTTGTTTTCCAGGAGCAATCCGATTACAGGAAATTCCTTTTGGACTCCTCTCTGAATGACGTGGGCATCATGAATTGTCATGAACTACATAGAATGCCTATAATATTAACAGCTTTAAACTCCAAGCCTGGCCAAATCAGCCTGTAGTCACACATGAAACATTCCTGTTAGCATTTACAGAGATACATTTCACAAATAAGCCTTACAACTACTGACTGTCAGCATTGTCTTCTCAAGCACAATTGGAAATATACACAACATTGCTGAAAACTGTCAAAATGCATTATAGGGTTGTTCTGTTCACTGGAAATTTAAAAGCTTAAGGCATTTAGAAAACACATTTATTTTTTTCTATGCGGCATGGACGAGAGAAGCGATTGTGTAAGCAAGAAGTATACCAGGTAACCTTGGCCCGTTCTGCTTACATTGTTATTCAAAACAAATCTTGTTTCAATGTTTTAACGATTGCCCAGTCCCTTTATCAGCATTGTTATTTCATTGCACTTAGGAATGTGCTTGTATTATTATGAACAAAAAGGACACACGTCTTAGTCAACATTGATAGAACACTAACCAATGTTTAATGTTTAATTAAAACATGCAGGCATTAGAAAATGTTATGAAAAAAGAAAAGCACCAACGCCTATTTCATCAATTGGTAAAAGCCCATCTTGTTGAAACACACAAGTTAATATGTAATTATTCTCAATGTTCCTACTGCGACGATCCTTCAGATGGTGTCACTTCTCCCAAGGAGGGAGCCCCTTTCCATGAGGCTAGGGTGTTGAGGCCGCAAACCGATAATGCCCCTAGGGGTGGTAACATGCGGGAGGACAAACAGCGTGGTAGAGTGCACACCTAGTTATACAATTGCTTCTGGAAGGTTTTGGTAAAAAGGTCAAGAGATTTAAGAATGCGGAGGAGAGAAAATAACCCTGGCACAAGGCTGAACACAAATGAACAAACAGATAAGTGTCCTAAAATTAAGGACCCAAATTAAATAACTTTGGGTCTCACCCTAAGTTACTAGGGGAATCCAGATGTGGACCCCTTGCTCACTATTCTTAGCGAGGCACAGCTGCACCCTACTGATGAGGTCCAACCAGACGAAACACGTGTCTGGGGTTGCTGTTGGTACTCTTGTTCAGAGAAGAATTGCTTAGCATTTCGGTGCTGGACTGCCCCTGGGCAGGAAAAAGACTGATATGTTTGGAGATAGTGAGCTGAAGAATCTGGTTAAGGCTCTCGCAACCAGGACTAATGTCTGACAGACAGACTCTCAGGACCCCCATTGTTTTTTGCAAATATGTTTACTACAAAGAAAACAAAACAAAATTAATTCAGCTCAACGCGTGTCCGGTATCACCCTTCATCAGGAGAAAATATAGAATAGTTCTTCAGATTCTTAATGCAGTGATCTACAAAGCAAATCAAGAATAGTGGCAATACATTTATGAATCGGCTGAAGTCCTATTAAAAAACTACACATGCAGCTACCATAGTATAAAGTTCTCATTCACCTGAGTGGCTTTCAGTACTAATCAAAAGTCCGGGGATATTCCCATGAACTGTAGAGGTAGCTGCGAGGGGTCAAAAATGCGTGGCGGACAAGTACATAAAGCTTTTTCACAAGTAGACATTTTATTAAATAAAGGGGTGATAAACTGTTCACTTTCCCTAACCTAACAAGGAATTCCCGGCCTATCAACTAAGAGTAAAGGAAAACACTCTAATAAAAGGAATCTGTCCCTCACATTTCTATATACAACAAACTCATACAGGTACCATATGGCCATTCAAGTTCAACAAAATAAAAGTGAAATGTTAATATAAACTTTGTAACCATGTATCCTTGTAACTAAGGTCGGATTCCCTTCCCCAGGTTTAAAGCAGGATTTTCCAAATCAAAGTTCCAAATAAGAAAGTTCTTTTCAGCAGCCAAGCTCTGTTCTGAACACAACACAAAGATAATTTCACTCCAAAAGTCTTTCACTTCGCATTAAATAATTGAACATGATGTATCAGTCTTCAAAATGATTGTTCAAAGTTTCCACAAAACCAACAAGAGATTGTCTTCACACTTCTAGTCAATATTTCAACATAACGTCTCTTCTTTGAAAAACAAATATTTAAAAAATGTTTTGTCAGGGTGGATTTACCACAGTTCACCATAACAGAGTAGTGGTCTTGCCACTTTCTTTTCACCACAATACAGTACTTCAATGTCTTCTTCCTTGTCCACTAACCTGCCAGGACTACCACTAATAATCCCTTTCCTGGTATACTCGCCAGCCAGGGTAAAAACTCCTAACACTACTACAAGCACTTTGTGATAAGGCTTGCATCAAACTTCAGAAAGGTCTTTGACTTTCATCAACACTGAAATTCACAACTGCATCAGTGAGGAAACAATACACATTGGTGCAGTTTGTTCCACTGATTTGTTCCTCTTCTCCTTTATACTTTCTATAAGAAGGGTCTCTCTCCTGCCATTTTTGATTTCCTACTTTCACATCAGTTAACTGCTGGTAATGTCTCTGTTATAATTGCACTTCTTTGCCTAGGCAATGCTGGTTTTTGTCTTGCTCAGATATGGCCTCCTCTTTACTTAGGCAATGATGGTTACAATCCTTTTGTAATATTTTCCTCTTTACTTTGGCAATGCTGGTTACAGCCTTTCTTAAATATTGCCCCCTTTTTACTTTGGCAATGAGGGTTTCTATCTTGGTTCAATATTACCACCTCTTTGCTTTGAGAATGATAGTTGTAACCTTTCTTCTCTCGCTTTCCTTCAAAAGTATTATAGCAGAACCATGGCTTTCTTTCATTAGTTAAGTATTCAAATTGCTTGCAAGAAGCCAGCGGTCAACTACTGAGCGCCATGGGATTACCTAGTAAACGCCAACTCACCGATCTCTCTCTACATGTCTACTCGATCCGTTGCAGATGCAACTTCTGCTTCTTCTGTCGGTTCCTGAACATCTGAGAGCTGTGGTTGTATTCCTGTGGGCCGCGCTGTGTGGGAAAGGAGCCAGTTTTGCTACTTGTGCACTCTGGTGCTCGCCAACCACCGGAACAGGGCACAAAATAAGGAGAGCTTCTCTGTCCCCCCCGGGACAACCTGTCAAAGCACTGCTTCCCGCTCTGCGACCTCTGCACTTCAAGTTTCCATCTCGGCACCGTAATCTGCTTCAAACACAGCAGAGGTTCTGGCATCTTCGTTTCTCTGCCTCTGCTGCTCGCACTGCTGCTGGCCACTTCTTGTAATGGCCTGCACCTGATGGGGCTTTAAATATCCAAAGGTCCCGCTAAGGTGTGGGTCATTAGAACCACTAGACTGATCACTGCAGTTCTTTACCTCTGAGCCCCTCTCCCTTGTCCTAGTACTTAGAGCATTATGGGATTTGAAGTCCCTTATGTTCTGATTCCTTTTTGTATCAACGGTTTCAAATTTACAATGTGCCATCAAAACTGAGTTGATTAGGGAAGTTAGAGGGTTCTCCCAATTCTTCTGCCTGAGTCCCATCTCATGTGATCCTCCCACAGAACACCACCCCCAGGGTCAGGAAGAGTTTGCCTTTCCCTGGTCACATGAGAAGGATCCCAGGCCAGGGTTTTTGGGATAATCACCTCTCATTCATCACATAGCTCAATATATTAATTCTTAGGACCTGCAAACCTAACATTAAAAAAGGGAAGGGTTAGAACTGATATTAGGGATTATGTAACCAACAAAAAAGAAGATGAATCAGTTCAAGGACCGGCTCTAAGGCCTTATCTCCTATACCAAGAGGCACTGAAACACCATTGACTCTATCAGTACACCCATAGAATAGATCCGGTCATCAGTATTTTAATTCATGCACAGGTATGTTTAAAAAAGAATAATTATATAGCACCATCAGCAGTAGCTCATAACCAACAAGCAAGGTGTTCCACAATCATTCAAGAAATATATACAAAAGTAAGCAAAGGAGCATGTAGCGAACGCTTACTATCAGACAGCGCTTTGTGTAGAAATACTGCATGGAGTTGTTCAAACTCAAAGGAAAACGGCTGCCTTAAATAGTACATTCTGTAGTACGTAATCACGTAAAAACGTAATGATGTCACACACCGGTCCAATGAACACAGAGGCGCAGATCCATTTGATGGTGTCATATTTATCAAGACCTCAAAAGGAGATCCGGTAATGCAAGAAATATACCAAACAGCCATGTGGGAACTTCATGCAGAAAAAGCGCATAGAGTTAGTTACTGTAAAGAATGGAGGAGGGTATCTGTACTTTTGCCCTCTATATGGTAGGGTAAAGGCACAGAACACCACAAAAAGGCTCTCAATTTGGTGTAACGTGGCGAGCAGCCAGGCTTGAGCTTTCAGGAGGTGATGCAGGCAGGTTCTTAAGTACAGTGTTTCCCCCAAAGCCTCCACAAAGGAATGTCCACACACTATGTTAGGTGATAACATAGCTTCTTTATATAAAATAAGGTTTGCTACCTTTACCAAATATACATATAAATAATACTTTGTACTTGTAATACTTATTCAAAGAATGGTAAATATATACACTCATGTGGTACCATACAGCACTTAAATTCAGTAAGAAATGTATTAACTGCGACAGTTTTAAATGGGCAAGAGAATTCTTAAGTGAAGTATAACAGCAAAGGATAGGAAAGAAAGGCAGGTTAGTTATGAACAGTGGCAGAATGCTATCTTTATTTCTCTATACGCTTATATTGCACCGCAGCCCATAGGCAACAGGGCGCAGAAATAAAGCGGCTTAAGGAGCCAGGACGGTAGATGTCGGAGCACCTTATTCGAACAAGGGGATTTTCAGCTACTTTCTGAACATTTGAGGGTAACTAATGGTGTGTAGGGGATTTAGGGAGTTTGTTCCACACCAATGCAGCCTGTATCAGAAAGGAGGGACCCCCTTCTCGTACTCGCTTTCTCCTAGGGAAAATCTGACGCATGGTGTATGCAGATCGTGTGACTTTAGCCAGGTTTTTAACAGTAATGCACTCCTGAATATATTGTGGTGCTTGTCCATAGAGACATTTATGAACAATGGTACGTATTCTAAAGAAGATTCTAGCTTTTACTGGCAACCAATGTAGACTTCTTCTATGAGCTGACATGGATTCATATCTGGGGATGTTTTTTACAATTCTTACTGCATCGATCTGTAGGATTTGTAACTTTTGCACACATCCTTTGTTTGCACCAGCCAGTAGAGCACTACAATAGTCAATCCCTGGTGTTATGATGGTCAGACCCAATGTAGCACAATTTATTTCTGAGACATAGGGTTTAACCATTCTTAGCAGACAAGGAACAAGTTACTTACCTGTAACTGTTGTTCTCCAGCATGGGTCTGGCATGGATTCACATGCTCATGAATATTCCCCGTCGTCAGGCTGGGAATCCTCGGTAAAGAAAAAATCAGTATCAGTTTCGTTTCTGATCTGTCTTTCGTATTAGTAACCAATCACTGACATCTGCGTCATACTGACCACAGCCAATGACTGCCCTCTACCTAAGCCCCGCCTCTGGCAGCCATCTTCAGATTTGGTAGCACGTGAAGTGGCAGTATGACCAAGTGAAGAGCCGCAGAGGGGTAGGCGGGAGGGTTCGCATGTGAATCCATGCCAGACCCATGCTGGAGAACAACAGTTACAGGTAAGTAACTTGTTCCTTCTCCAGCATGGGGTCTGGCATGGATTCACATGCTCATGAATAAAGAATACATAGCAGTACACACATGCACAACCACGGGAGGTGGCAAAGGCTCAACATTAAGCATTACATCAAACTCAACATTAAGCAATTCTTACCTCCTCACCAGGCTCACCTTAGGCGAACAGGTTGCTCAGCACTGCTTGGCCGACCCTGGACTCCTCCCTGGAATCCCGATCGACGCAGTAGAATTTCGTGAAGGTGTGCGTCGACCTCCACGTAGCAGCCCTGCAGATGTCCAGCAAGGGCACACCAGATAGGAACGCCGTGGTAGCTGCGATCGCTCTGGTGGAATGGGCTCTCGGACGGCCAGGCAGCGGTCGGTTTGCCAACCGATGACAGTACATGATACAGCCGGAGAGCCATCTGGAAATGGAAGTCTTCGAGAGAGCCTTCCCCTGATTGATAGGTCCAAAGTTCACAAAGAGTTGTGACGTCTTCCGAAAGCACTTCGTGCAGTCCACGTAGAACTTCAGCGCTCTAGCCACATCCAGCGAGTGCAAAGTCCTTTCAGCCGGCGACGAAGGCGACGGGAAGAAAACAGGCAACACAAGGGTTCGTTGAGGTGGAATTCCGACGGCACCTTGGGCATGAAGGAGGGGTGCGTCCTGAGCACTACCCTCGTGTCGTGAAAAGTCAAGTACGGGGCCTTGCAGGAAAGGGCCTGGATCTCTCCCACCCGTCGTGCGGAGGTGATGGCCACAAGAAACGCTGTTTTCTACGACAAGAACTTCAACGGAGCCGAGTGCAGAAGCTCGAACGGTGGTCCCATGAGCTTGGTCAGCACGACGTTGTGCTCCCACGCCGGGGCCGGAGCCTTCACCGGCGGGAACGATCTGAACAGTCCCTTCATGAACTCTTTCACCAGACGATGAGACCACAAAGACGTCCGCCCCGTGGTTCTGGTGTATCGGGAGATTGCAGCAAGATGAATCTTGATGGACGCGTGCGCCAGTCCAGCTTTGGCCAGCGTCAGTAGGTATGGAAGTACTTGGGGAGCCGTAATCCGAAGAGGGTTAATCTTCTGTGCGTGGCACCAGACAGAGAACCTCTTCCATTTGTGTCCGTAGCATTTAAGAGTTGAGGACGCCCTGGCCTTTGCAAGAACCTCTCTGCAGTCGGCCGGTATGTCGTATCCTCCAAACTCTAACGCTGCAGGAGCCAGGCCTGCAAGCTCAGCGACTTCGGGTCGTGATGGAGGATGGCGCCTCCTTCCCTGGAGAGAAGATCTGCGTCCACTGGCAGCTTGATTGACGGGGACGCTGACAAGTCCAGAAGGTCCGGGAACCATATCTGCCTCGGCCACACAGGTGCGACGAGTATCATCCTGCACCGTGACCTCTTGAGCTGGTTGATGAGCCGGATCAGCAATGGCAATGGAGGGAACGCGTATAGAAACAGGCCCTCCCAGGGGAACGAGAAAGCATCGCCCATGCTCCTCGGCTGGGGAAACCTGCTGGCGAACCTCCGGCACTTGGAGTTTGTCGCCGTCGCGAACAGATCGATCTGGGGTGTGCCCCACCGTCGGAAGAGGCGGTCCACTAGATCCCGTCGTAGTTCCCACTCGTGGCACGAGCGCAGCTCCCTGCTGAGTGAGTCGGCGATGGTGTTTTTTATCCCTGCCAGATGAAACGGCACCAGAAACATCCCTTGGGCGACGGCCCAATGCCACAGATCCTGCGCCTCCCTGGACAGGGCTGGGGACCTGGTTCCGCCTTGTTTCCTGATGTAGAACATGGTGGTGGTGTTGTCGGTGAAGATCCTCACCACCTTGCCCTTGAGGGACGGAAGAAAGGACCTGAGGGCCCAAAACACTGCACGGAGCTCCAGAACGTCGATATGGAGGGACTTCTCCGTCGGGAGCCAAAGGCCTCTCGCATGCAGATTTCCGGTGTGCGCTCCCCACCCTTCCAGGGAGGCATCCGTGGTCACTGTCTCCTGGTGGCCGGGGGTCTGGAAGTCCATGCCCGCCGCCAGATGCGCGCGGGTGCCCCACCACCGGATCGCTCGTCGGAAACTCTCGTCGAGTGTGATCCTCTCCTCGAAGCTGCCCGTCGTCTGGATCCAGCGCACCTCCAGGAACTCCTGCAACGGGCGCATCCGGAGCCTGCTTGGCGTAGTTTATGGAGAATCCCAGGTCCGTGAGAAGTTGGACGGTCCTTGCCGTGTGCTCCACGGCGAGCTCCTTCGTCTTCGCTCGGATGAGCCAGTCGTCCAGGTAGGGGTAGACGTGGATCCCCTCTCGGCGCAGCTGCGCCGCCACCGGTGCGAGGCACTTGGTGAACACCCTGGGTGCCGACCGCAGTCCGAAGGGAAGGGCTCTGAACTGGTAGTGACACCCTTGGACCACGAACCTGAGAAACTTTCGGTGTCCCTTTAGGATGGGAATATGGAAGTAGGCATCCTCCAAATCCAATGACGACAGGAAATCGCCCTCCTCCAGCTGACCCAGGACGTGCTGGAGGGTGACCATCCGGAACTTCTGTGCCTTGATGAATTTGTTCAGTCGTCGTAGGTCCAGGATGGGACACCATCCTCCCGTCTTCTTCTTCACGAGGAAGTATCTTGAGTAAACTCCGGAGCCGCGAAGCCTCTTTGGGACGAGCTCGATGGCGCCCTTCTTGAGCATCGCCTTTACCTCCATGAGAAGTTGAGGGACGTGATGTTCTTTCCTGGCCACAGGGGGGACGCGCGGGCACCTCTTTAGAAACTCGAGCGCGTGACCCTGAGCTAGGGCGTCCAGCACCCAACGGTCGGTGGAGATGGACTCCCACACGCTGACTAAGCTCGCCAGCCGGCCTCCCACCGGGGTGCTTCGATGGGGGCCCGACCCCACGGTCGGTTCAGTCCTGCTTTTACGAGACTTTGCCACCTTGTCCTCCTTGGCGACGACGGCGGGGTCCGCCTGACTTGCCTCGTCCCCTGTAAGCTTCCTGCGACGACGAACGGGCCGCCTGACGGTAGGTGGAAAAACCGCCGCCGGAACCTTTGGAGGCACCCTGTTTGCCTCCGCCGCCCCGAAAGGGCGGCCGCCGTTGCTGGAGAACCCCAAGAGCCCGGGCCGTCTCCGTGTCTGCCTTGATGGCTTGAAGGGAATCGTCCACTGTTTTCCCAAACAGGTTGCTTCCGTCGAACGGCATGTCCAAGACTCTGGTCTGCACGTCCTGACGGAAGTCCGTAGCCTTGAGCCATCCACGCCGCCTAAGGCACACGCCGTTGCCCAACTGGCGAAATCCAGTGTCAGTGATGTCCGTCGCAACCGTGATGGCGTGGTCCGACGCCACCTCTCCTTCCTGCAAGATCTCTAGGGCTTCAGCCCTCTTGTCGACCGGTAGGAAGTCCAGCAGGGGGGCCAGTTTGAACCACAGCTCCCTGTCGTAGCGGGCTGCGATAGCCAAGGCGTTGGCCGCCTTAATCGTCGTCGCTGCAGACGAGATGACTCTGCGTCCCATTGTATCTAACTTCTTTCCCTCGCCGTCCGGCGGGGAGGTCGACGTAGAGGCCGCGCCCCCCCCGCTTTCTTCCTGGCCGCCGCAGAGACGACCGAGTCCGGGGTCGGCTGTGCCCGAAGGCACAAGGGGGCCGCGTTCGGGACCCGGTACTTCGTCTCGTACCGATCCCTTCTAGCCGGCGTCGTGGATGGGTTCTTGAGGAGGGCTAGGCCCTCATCCCAAATATCGTCCAGTAGAGGTACAGAGAGGACCGTCTTTCTCTTGGCCTCGCGCCGTTGATAAAGGAAACCTTCCTTCTTCTTCTCTTCCGGGCAGAGCTGGAAAAGCTTGGATGCCCTGGCGATCATGGAGTGAAACGATCCAATCTCGTCGGGCGGGGAAGCCCGGGTGGGAGGTGACGACGGCAGATCCTCATCGTAAACCTCGTCGTCCGTACCCGTCGCGGCCGTGTCAGTCCCTGTATCATCCCCACGAGTCGTGGACGGGGTGGAGGGCTGAACAGGGCGCGATGGCTGAAAAGGAGGTGGAGGATGAATCCTTCTTCTCTTAGGGGGAGGGCTCCCAGAAGGGCCTGGCTCCGGGTCCCCCGTCGGGAGCGGTTCCTCCGCTGGTGGTAACGGCAGTCTCGTCCTTATCTCCGAGCATAAGGACTGTATAGCCAACAAAATGGCCGCCGAGTTGTCTTGCGGCACTGGTTGCCGGGAGTCCGACGGGCGGTCAGGGGCCCCGTCGGCACCCTCAACGTTATCGTCGTCTCCTAGGTCTGGGTCCCTCCCGACGGGCTGGTCTTCTTCCACGCCAACGCCGTGGCTTAAGACTTCGATCAGCTCTTCCTCAGAGGTCGAGGCCGAATCCACGACGACCTCCTGCCCCCCCTTTTTCTTCTCCGTCGGAGGTTTCACAGGGGTCCTGTCGATGGGCATAAAAGAAGACTCCCTCCGCGGTGGCAGGGAGACTCTGAGCCCCGAGGTCGCCACCATTGGTGTAGCCTCCACAGGCTGAGCCAGGGCCGCCACGACTGTCTCGATAGAGGCCTTGGCAGGATGGATTAAGGCTTTCACCACCCTAGGTGTGCTCACCGCCTTCTCCTTGGGGGGAGGGTCACTGCCTCGCTCCCCCTCCGATGGGGCCTTCAAGCTCGACCGGGGTCTCTCCAGTGGCTTCGCCGGGTGCTCGGCCTTCCTCTTACCCGAACCAGAGCGTTGGCTCGTGGTTGATGGTGCCGGGGAGGGTGTGCCCTGCTTGGCGCCCATAGAGCCTGACCGTTCGGCGCTCCCGGTGCCAGCGGACTCGCGGTGCTTGGCCTTGTGTTGGACCCCCGTCGCCGGGGCGTCCTCAAAGGTCTTAGAAGACTGCTCGGACTTCTTCTTCTTCTTCTCGCCTGACGGGCTCTTCCCTTCCAGCCAGTTGGCGAGACGTTGATGGCGGTCCTTCATGGTCCGCTCTGACATATTGCCGCAAAACGCACAGTCCTTCTCCACGTACGTCTTGTCCTCATGTAGGCAGTAAAGACAAAGGGAGTGTTCGTCCTCCTTAAAGACATTCTGAAGCTGGCATCCAGGGCAGACCCTGAACAGCTTTCCGGGCGTCGAGCTTCCCTTCTCCTGGAGCATGTCCGAGATGGGCCTGAGAAACTTCTGGAGTCCTCCAAAAGCGTGGCTCGACGAAATCTTCACCCTTGAGGGGCGTAGACGAATCCGACATGGGTCCCCGTTGATCGGATGAAGAAACGGTGGAGCTTGAGGCTCTTTTGACCGAAAAATAGAAGTTTTTGAGAAAAAACGTGAAAAAATAGCACTAACGCTCAAGAGCAATAGCACGAGGATCCCAACACTTGAACGTGCGGTAAAAATCTGAAGATGGCTGCCAGAGGCGGGGCTTAGGTAGAGGGCAGTCATTGGCTGTGGTCAGTATGACGCAGAGGTCAGTGATTGGTTACTAATACGAAAGACAGATCAGAAACGAAACTGATACTGATTTTTTCTTTACCGAGGATTCCCAGCCTGACGACGGGGAATATTCATGAGCATGTGAATCCATGCCAGACCCCATGCTGGAGAAAGATGATATTGAGTTTTGTTAACGACACTGTTCACGTGAGCAGCCAGGCTCATGGAAGATTCCTAGGTTACCCCCAGAGTTTTAACCTTGCCAACTATTTGGATAAGATAATTTTCAATGTTAAAACCAGTATATTTTCTTTTTTTTTAATTATTTGTATATGTTCAAAAGAACTTTACAAAAAAGAAGTTGAAAAGAAAACGAAGTGCAGTAGCTACACAAGGGTGGGACCCTCATCCCACTATCCTCGTCAAGGTATGTTGGAGTATTTTGGTGGTTGCTAGGAGCCAGGTGGTTCGGTCTCCTCCGATCAATCTTTGCCAGCAAGTATCTTCGTCCCACCCACACTCGTCTAGGCTGAGGTGCTTTACGTAGGCCAATCTCAAGTCTAAAGTTTTCGGGCATGACAGCAGTAGATGCCGGATAGTTTCAGTCTTGGCTTTGCACAATCGGCACATGCTGGAGCATGATAGACCTCTAATGTTTCGGATTTCGTTGGTTTCAAGCAGGTTCAACCTAGTCCTCAGCATGAAGTTTCGAGCCCCCCTGCTTGGAAATTTTTGATGGTACTGCATCGGCTCGTTGAGTTTGGAAAACAAAGGAGGCAGATGGAGAAGAAGTTTGTTGCTGGTTACTAGATCTTGAGTATGAATCCAGTCTAGTTTTTTCAGCTTCTTATAGACTCTCGACGGATTTGTAGTGAGATCAGCCTTCGAATACGTGACTGACTCGAGTAGGGACATGTTTTTTTCTTTCCAGATTGTTAGCATTTTTACCTTACCAGATTGGAGTTCTTTGTTTAACAGACCGTAGATTTGGTCACTCTCGTCCATGATGCATTTCCTAAATAGCCTAAGAGCGTTTAAGTTGACTGTTGCTGTTAGTGACACTAGACTTAGCTCCTGGCGGATTGCGGCTATTGGTGTGGAGTTCGGCAGACCAAGGACCGTCTTCCAGAACATGCTTTCTAGTTTTTGCCAGGTTCTTGCTCGAATCGTTGGCATGGCCTCCGCTCCATAGGTGATCGAGGGGACAACTTTTTTCTTATAAAATTCGATTACAGGGATGCAAGAGAATTTTCCAAACTTTAAATCGATAGCCTTTCCTTGAGAGGTTAGTTTCTTTAATTTGATTTGAAGTGCATTCTGCATAGAAGACTCATTTTTCGAGGAGTCTATCTGGACGCCTAGATATTTGTAATCAGTGACCCTCTCGATCGCGTTTTTCTCAAAGAACTATTTGAATTTTTCTAAACATTTGTTCTTCTTCTGGCCGGCTTCCAGTATCATTATTTTCGTTTTCTCTTTGTTTATTTTTAAATTGTTTTCAGCAGTGTAGCTCAAGAGATTGGATAACTGTCTCTGGAGGCCGATCTGGGTCTGGTCCAGTAGGATTAGGTCATCGGTGTATAACAGATTACTTATTTTCGAGGACGCGAGTGACGGTGGGAATGTGTGCTCCCGATCTTCTGAGGCCCCATAGTCACCAATGTATGCGAGGAACAACGCTGGAGCTAGAGGGCATCCCTGTTTTACCCCCTGTCCTATCTGGATTTCATCTGATAGGGTGCCTCTTTGGGATAAACAAACCCTGAGAGTGGTGTCCGTATGAAGGGCTTTTATTGGTTGCAGTACCTCCTGTGTGCAACTCCACCCCTCCAGTTGTTTCCACAAGCGGGACCTATCAACTAGGTCAAAAGCCTGGGAGAGGTCGATGAAGGCGATGAAAATCCGAGATTTTCTCTCCCAGACCTTGCTTTTCAGGGTACGGATTGCTAAAATGTTTGCCGCCGTGCCCATGTTTTTTTTAAAGCCCGATTGGAACTTGTCATTGCACTGGGCCGATTCTGCCCAAGATTGGAAACGATTCAGAAGCAGACTGCCGAAGACTTTGCCAATGCAGTCCAAAAGTGCTATGGGACGATAATTTAAAGGATCAGTGATGTCCCCCTTTTTGTAGATTGGGACAATGATGGATTTTGTCCATGAAGGCGGCAGAGATTTCTGCTCGGAGCATTTCTTGAAGATGGACGCTATCAGCGAGGCCCATTCCGGTCGGTTAGCTTTCAGGTCGATATTTGAGATCCCGTCCGGGCCCGCTGCTCTGGAGGTCTTCAGTTTTTTGATGTAATTACTGATTTCTTGTTGATCATCCAGTTTGAGCCAGTCTGACATCTGAGATGGATTTTCCAATTGAACAGTTGGGGCAGGGGCTTGGAAGACAGTAGTGAAATGGGTGATCCATTTATGCTCAGGCATAGCGTTGATGGTCAAGTTGTTGTGCGAAGGCGCCGCAGATTTCAACAAGGACCAAAATTCTTTGACTTTGTTACCACAGATAGCTTTTAACATGGTTTCCGCATCTTGTAAATAAAGTCGGTGTCGATGGTCTTTCACCCAGGATTTATAGGTTGAGATTGGCGACTTTAGTTTTTCTTTATTCGGCGGATGGTTTCCCAGCTGTCTCTTGAGTTTGCGGAGTTCACGTCTTTTTGCCATCACTGTGATGTCGTAGGTATGGTTGGGAGACATGGAGGACGGAACTTTCTGTTTTGATTTCACCACGTGTTTAAGCAGCAGGGGCACATAGTCCAAGGAGTTGAGGCCCTCAGCAATTCCGTCCCCGTTATATTTAGCCAGCAAAGCTGTGACCACTCGAGTTGTCAAGTTTAGGCGGTTTCCACGGGCGTTTGGTTCCACTTCCATGACGTACGGTGTGGGCTCTTTGAAGTAGTTTGCCACGGACATAGTCAGCTGGTTATGGTCGCTGGCTGTTGTTTTTCAGACTTCAAATGTTTTTACTTTCCCCAGGAGGGGTCTGGATGCATAGATGTAATCTATGGTCACGTTTAGTGATCCTTGTTCCCAGGTTGGCAGACGCTGGTCATTTGGGAAAACAAAATTTAGATTTTCGAACTTTCTTGAGGACATTAAAGAAGACCATAGACACCCTCTTTTCACTGCTGTTGTTGTTTGTAAGGTTGCATCCGGCATTCGAGGCTCATTTGTGCATTTGGCATTCAGGTCCCCACAGATTATAATTGAAGAGACCTGGTGTGTTGCTTGAATTTCATCAACCAAATTTTCCATCATTAACAGGTAATTCTGGTGGTTGATGGCAGCTGGGTTCCAGTAGGTATTGATCAGCGCTATTTGCGATGGACTGGAAAAGGGTTTTTCGACCTAATCAAGTAGTACTGCCAAGATTGGGAGGTTATATTGGAGGGTGGACTTGAGTGTCAGACCAATTCCCTGCCGGCAGGCCAAAAGGAGACCCGATGTCGGGCGTCCCAGTACCCCTTTGTTGGCTGGGGCCAAGATGGTATCGTAACCATCCAAAGCCGGAGTTTGTCTGAGCCAAGTCTCTTGGAGACAAATGATGTCAAATGAGGCTAAATTTGCGTCGCCCGTTGTTGTGAGGTGTAAGTGTCCTCTCGTGTTTCATGAGCAGAAGTGTAGAGAAGATGAAGAGTGGTCGACCTTGCGATAGTCCAAGGACCCAGCAAGCCGACCTGCGGGTTGCTATTTTTTCGATTGAGACAGAGCCTTAGCGAGCCAGGCCCACAACCCCTGTAGTTTGGCAGCTGATTTTGAAGACGTGCTAACACTCTCTTTAGATTCTCGGGTTGTTTCCCTGTTTCTCTGCGCAGTGAGCACGGTCGTGCTCAAGTTGTGCGAGTGTGGATTTTGCTGTTGAGTCTTCGGGATCTTGAGATCGGTGGTCTTTATCGTCTTGTCGCGCCTGGGTGTGTCTTGTAGTTTGCCACAGGGGCTCGTCTGTGGCTTGGAGAGTAAGTTGACCACGGTTCGGGTGAGTTCAGTGGTTCTTCTACGATCCGCTCCCTTCTCTTTTTCTGGGGTTTTGTCCTTTCGAGCCGAGTTCCTTTCCGAATGACCCTTCTCCTGACATTGGAATTTGTGAGGTTCGATTTGCACGGTGTATCCTAACGCAGCCAGATCATTTGTTGCTCGAGCAATTGCCGTTTTGATGTGTTTTGACGCTGCATAAATGTAGGCTTTTGCTCTGTCATTTGAGTGGTATGGATCCACTATTTTTAAGTCTGAAGACTTTATTTCTCGAAGGGCTGGGATCAGGCTGAATAGCGTGAGTATCCCTCTTCTATTCAGTATTATGTCGTCGTCGTTTTCAGAATACTGTTCGAGCTTGATGGGGGACTCCCTTCAGGAGTAATTTCCTTTTCGATATTGCTCAGTTCTTGAGGTGAAGTGGGGCTGCGAGTGCTGCCCCCTTTTGTCGGTTGACCTTAGCTCTAAAAGAGGGCCTCCTCGGGGTTTTGAGTGGTGGTCCTGCTTTCGTTTCCCGTACTGTTGGAGGTGTTGGACAATAGAGGCTGACTTTTTACGAGTTGGCCTCTCGCAGGCTGTTGGTGATGTGAACAACACCACTCGAGAACTGGGAGGGCTATGGAAGCTGGTGAGTTTCCGACGTTGGAGGATTTTCCTGCGCTCTTTCAGAGTGGTAAATTCGTGAGCAAAGTCCTCTTCCACGATTCATTGATGATTTCTTTCTCGAGTCTGTTTCCGCAGTCAAGTAGAGGGGCCGGCGAATTTAATGGCTGGTGCTTTTTCCCACTTTTGTCCGGCGATGTATCTTGAATATCGTCTGGATGCTGAGAGATGTTCATCAAGACCTCGACTGCGAGGAAGTCTTCTGGTGTTCTGGGAGAGACGTTTATCGCCTTTGGCTTTGCTTGGTAGGAAACCGGACTTTGAGCCGGGTTTCCCGCTTTCTCTTTTCTTTTGGTTGAGCATATGCTTTGTTGCTTGACTGGTTTAAATTTCTGAGTTTTAGGTTCTCCCCCTGGTGCTGACTTTTCTGGTCTCAGACCTGTAAACAGGGGGTAGGAAGGATCTTCCACCCTCACTGGTGTTTTCAGGGTTAGCGGGGCATTGAAAATGTCATTTGTGATGTCGATCACCTCGTGGATTTCGGGATTTGCCAAGCCGAGACCTGATGATTGATGGACAGCGGCACTAGAAGGAGGAGATTGGAATTGCGCTGGCAGGTTTAGACCTCCTGGTTTCCCCCATGGAGGACGTTGAGAGGATTTTCGCCAATTCTTTGTGTTCTTGTTCCACGTCCAGCCTTAGGCCTTTGAATTTATCGTCTAAGGCTGTGATGTATCCTTCGAGAAAAGATAATTTAGAAAGCATTGTTGCTTGGATCGAGGTGTTGTCTTTCAGATTTTCGTTGATGCCTTCATAAAGTTTGGTGAAAGGGTTCATTGCAATTGTGATTGCTGACATTATTGATAAAAGGTCTCTCCTGTGTTGCGCTGGAGAGTCCATTGACGAACCCTGAGGGAGGGGGCCCTGTTTAGGGGCTGGAGAAGGGAAGTAGCTCTCGTTTAGGAGCCATCTCACTACAGGCGAAGATGATAGGTCTGGTGGGACATGGCTGGGTCGCCCCGGGGGCTGCGGTTTAAGGTGGAGGTCAATTGGAGCACCTTCCTGCCGGGGGCCGTCTGGCTGATCCTTGGTTATCCGGGATGGGCCTGCGTCGTGAGTTGAAGTTTCGGGCTTCTGTCCATTTAACAACGTTGCTGGCCTCTGGATTTCAAGGGCTGTGCCTGAGGGGACTGTGCCCCTGCCTGCCCTGAAGTTATAGGGTGGTCTTTGGTTGTCGGCAGGATTGAGTTCAAGGAACCTTCAATGTGGGCTTGCATGGCTTCAGGTTTGGCAGGTGCGGGGGTTTCCAAGGGAGAGGCTGTTGTCATCTCACTGGTAAGCTTGTCAGTGGGTAAAGTGGCTCGGCCTTTTTTTGGTGCGGTTTGGGTCCCCGACCAGGGTTGGTGCCCATGTCTGTTTGTTTTGACGAGTTCTCCTTTCCAGATGCAATCCAGGGCGCCAGATCAAGGTGGGGGGCCGAGTCAGATTGCTTTGGTGATTCCACCTGCAAGGGCCGTTTTGGGGATGGAGGGTCTTGTTTGTCATTTGCGGAATTTTGGGACTGGGCACGCTGATCTGACGATAAACCTATTTTTCTTGCTTTTTCTGGAGGTTGGCAGGTTTTAATCGCTTCCAAGATTTCCTCATCGGTAAGATCTGCTTGCCTAAAATGAGAATCTGGGGCAAATGCGTGAAAAAAGTCAGTTACGAGGCTAGCAACCGATGGTTTTATTGATTCTGGGATCCAAGGTTTCTTAGATGGTTGACCATTTGTTTTGTTTTTGGGCGCCTGCAGCCTGTTTGTGCGTTTTTGTTTTTTGTTAGCCGTTTTTGGGGGAACTTTCTTTCTGGAGGCTCTAGAGATTCCAGTGTCAGGGGACTCCGCCTCTTTTCTACTACGTTTATTATTATTTGGCGCTCCTGCCAGGGGAGTGGGCAGGGAGGGTGGGGGCTTTCACAGGCCAGGGACCTGAACTTCGTTTCCTGGGGTAACCAGGACGCTGCAGTCGATTGCTGGACGACAAGGGGAGCCCTCTGAGATTTGAGGAGCTTTGAGTGGCGGGCTGGAGTGCACTTGAGCTACTATTTGTAGCGTGTGTTTGAGTCCTGGATTTGCCGTGGGGATTGTTGAATGCTTTTTTGGTCCTCTCTCGTCCCCAGAGGGCTCTTGCACTCTGTTTGCCTGTGAGGTCGCTAGGTGGAAATCCTCCTCGGAGCGGGGCGTGACCCTGTGTCCGACGAGCCCATCCGAGTGCGGGTCACATGCTGCTGGGGGAAGAGAGATGGAACCAGGCTCCTCCCCCGGAATGACCCGCGGCTGCGTCGCCTCGCACAGGTCCTTTCGCAGGGCAGCCATTGCCGGGAGCAGGGGTGCAGGACTTCGCTCTGCCCCCAGGCCGGCCCGCGGCGTCTGTTTCGCGCTCCTCACAAGCGCAAGCTCCCCCCCCCGCTCACGGGCCTCGGTCCTCCCTCCGGAGGCCATCGAGTCCCGGAGCTGTGAGGGTGGGAGCCACGGTCGAAGAAGCACTGGCGAGGTGCCGAGAGGCTCCGGATCCGACGCTGGAGGCAGGGGGCCAGGTGCGTGTTGACGCGTGCCCACTGCTTCTGTGGAGCTTGTTTTTGACAAGATGGTTCGTGATTTGAAACTTTTTACTGAAGATTGGTCAATGAAGTCCGCCCGTTTTAAACGGGCGTTCGGTGTTGTTGCTGCTGGGGTCTTTAGATGCTTATGTGACGGACCCGGCAAATGTTGTGATTGTGTGCCACGTTGTTGTAAGGCTTTCACAGCAAGGCGTGGGCATGCGCTTCTGAGCAGGCGGCCCTCCTCTGCTTCCACAGGTTCGTGGTCCATGTCCATAGAGGGCAAGCGCACTGACATTGAAGCCATTTCAGCCATGCACAGACTGCCACAGACTGCAACTCTGCAGCCAACTCCGCAGCCACTCCGCGGCCACTCCGCGGCTGAATGAGGGTTTTATGGGTCCACCCACAAATGGAAGGCAGGAAACTGTAGAGAGACTCCGGTCTCAGAGGAGCCAAAGTGGAGTGACTGCCACAGACTGCAACTCTGCATATTGAGCTTAGCACAAGCTTGGGATGAACCAAAGATTAAAAAACTCTTCCATTAAGACACATACCATTGGATGTCATCCAATTTTGTATTGTGCCATAAATGAACAAGTTATTTACCAACTGTAACGTTCTTTCTACTGGATGTTCCTCTCACGTATTCCTCATCTTATGATAATTCGATATCTCCAGCTTCGCTGCTTCGGAAACATTGTTTCTCTCGTGGCAGAGGGCGCTGTGCTCGAGGTCGTGGCGTCGATTGTCCCTCGACGGACTCCGTACTCTCTCGACGTCACTGATGGTATAAATAGCTCGAGCGGCGCCCGTTGCTTCAGTTCTGTTTTGTCGATGAAACGTATAGGAGGAACACCCAGGCGTGCCTCATAACTGATGCCCTCTTCGTGAGAAGAAAGTGTAAGAAAGCGTAAACTGTACTGTGGGGTAGGATGGGAGGGTCGATGAGGAATACGTGGGAGGAACATCCAGTCGAAAGAACGTTACAGTTGGTAAGTAACTTGTTCTTCGAATGGATTGTGTCCTCCCACGTATTCCTCATCTTATGATAGACTCCCATAGCAGTGGCAATTTTGGAGGCGGGAGTACTAATTACAGTTTTCATGTACAGAATGCAGAACTGCTTTGGCAAATAACCCCTCATTGGAGGAGGCAGTATAAAAGCAGTAATGCTTGATAAAAGTATGCATTGTTTTCCAAGTTGCAGCTGCACAAATATCTGCTGCCGGGACTCCCCTCTTTAGAGCCGCAGAAGTAGCCATTCCCCTTGTAGAATGAGCTCGAAGCCCATCTGGTGGGTCTTTTCCCGCCAATCTGTAACATTCATTTATGGCCAAAATGATCCAGCGGGATATGGTCTGTTTTGTTACTGATAAGCCCTGTTTATGACCAGTATAACCCACAAACAATTGGTCATCTTGTCGTCATTTAGACATCCTCGAGATGTAAAAACTAAGAGCCCCTCTTGGGATCTAGTCTATGCAGTCTCTCCCATTCCTTGCCCAAATGAGGAGGAGGATAAAATGTTGGTAGTATTATTTTTTGTGACAAATGAAAGTCTGAAACTACCTTTGGTAAAAAGGAAGGTTTAACTTTAAGGACTACTCTTATAAAAAATAGTATATGGTAGTTTGCATGAGAGAGCCTGAAGTTCACTAACCCTGCGGGCTGATGATAGAGCCGCAAGAAGGACAGTTTTTAGTGTTAAAAGCCTCAATGGACAGGAGTGCAGAGGCTCAAAAGGTATGCAAGTCAAGAATTTTAGTACTAAATTTAAATCCCAAGTTGGGACATGAAAAGGTACCAGAGGGTATGCGTTAGTAAGCCCTTTTAAGAATTGAATTATTAATGGTATTTTGAAATATGAAACCTCTTCCGAGGTGCGCTTGAAAATGGACAGCACAGCAAGTAATCCTTTGATTGTTCCTATCTGGAGCCCCAGATTGGCTCGATGTAATAGAAAAGAGAGCCCTACTGGAGTGCCACATTGAAAAGGGTCCACATCCTTATCTTTGCACCAGTTACTAAACCTGTTCCAGCGACATCGGTACAAAGACTTTGTTGCTGGCCTTCTGGCTGAAAGCAAAACTTCCATTACGTCATCCGGAAGATCCCAATCCTTGTATCTCAACCTCTCAGAAACCATGCGTGAAGGTTGAGTGTCTTGACCTCTGGAAGGAGAACCAGACCTTCCTCTTGCGAGAGAAGATCCTCTCTTTGTGGAAGACGTATTGGAGGACAGATGGACATGTCTAGAAGGTCCTGGTACCACATCCTCCTGGCCCAATCCGGGGCAATTAGGATCAAGGTTTTCGTGAACTTTCTCAACCTCCTGATTACTTGAGGAATCACGGGGACTGGGGAAACGCATACAGTAGTGGAAACTTCCACTCCACTACAAATGCGTCTCCCAGAGCTCCTCTTTGAGGAAATTCCCTTGAGCAGTACTGATCGCACTTCCAGTTGATCTCAGTGGCCAACAGATCCACTTGAGGGGTTCCCCAAAGGGCGAAGATCACCAGAAGGACTTTCTGAGCTAGTTCCCACTCGTGGGAGACTGCTCTGCCTGCTCAGAGCGTCTGCCGCCGCGTTCTTCTCTCCGGCTAGGTGAATTGCCGATAGAGAGATTCCCTCTCGTATTGCCCAGAACCAGAGCTGCATTGCCTCTCCGCACAGTGGTAGTGACCCTACACCGTCTCTCTTGTTGCGATAGTACATGGCCACTGTATTGTCCGTCATTATCAGGACATTCTTGCCCTGTACAGAGGGCAGAAAGGCCTTCAGAGCTAGTCTGATTGCCCTCAGCTCCAAAAGGTTGATGTTTAGTTTGGACTCCGATGGAGACCAAAGTCCGCTGATTGTCAGATCGTTGGTGTGTGCTCCCCACCCCGTGAGTGAGGCGTCCGTCACTACTGTTATCTCCGGCCATGGTTGCCAAAACGATTCTCCCTTGAGAATGTTGTCGTTGCAAGCCCACCATAGAAGATCCTGAGCAACTGCACTCGGGACTTGCAGAAGATCCAACATATTCCCTGAGAACTGGGACCACTGAATTCTGAGTGCCCATTGAAGGGATCTCATTCTCAACCTGGCCTCTGGTACCAGGAAAATGCAGGACGCCATGAGGCCAAGCAACCTGAGAAAATCAAAGGCCAGTAGACGTTGGGCATTCTGGAACTTTGTTAACATCTGCTGGTTGTGGAGAGCTCTCACTTCGGCAGGCGAGGCTTTTCCCGAGGAAGTATCCAAGACTGCTCTGATAAACTGGAGTTTATGGGGTGGTATCATATGGGACTTCTTGAGATTGAGGGAGAAGCCCAATTTGTGGAGAAAATGGCAGGTGATCGAAAGATGTTCCTGAGCTTGTACTGGAGAACTTGCTCTGATCAACCAGTCCTCCAGGTAGGGATATACGTGAATACCTCCTCTCCTGAGACTCGCTGCCACAACCGCCAACAGTCTGGTGAAAACCCTCGGGCGGAGGTCAACCCGAATGGCAGAACTCGAAACTGATAATGAGAATTGCCAATCGCGAACCTCAGGTACTTTCTGTGCTTTGGATGGATTGGCACATGAAAGTAAGCATCCTGAAGGTCCAATGATACCAACCAATCTTGGAGTTGGAGAGCCTGAAGGATCTGAGAAAGAGTCACCATCTTAAACTTGTCCTTCCTGAGGAACTTGCTCAAATTTCTCAAGTCCAAGATGGGTCTCAGTCCTCCGTCCTTTTTTGGAATGAGAAAGTATGGGGAGTACCAACCCCTGTTACTTTCCACTACAGGTACCTGTTCTATGGCACCTTTCTCTAGCAGGGTTAAAATTTCCTGCAACAGGAGCAGATCTGGAATTTTGACGGAGTTGGCTCCCGGTGGATGATTCTGAGGCCTTTTTAGGAAGGGGAGACAGTAACCTTGGGCTACTGTTTCCAGTGCCCAAGCATCTGAGGTAATGCCCCGCCATTCCTTCAGATGCGGAGAGATCCTGCCTCCCACTGGTGTTTTGTGCAACAAGGTCTCAGAGGGATTTGGAGGGGGCTGCAGGATGAGGGTACAGATGTCGCTCCTGAGGCTGATTTTGCACCTCTTCCTCGTGCTCCACGAGGGAAGTTTCTTTTGTCCCTTTGAGAAGCCTGTCCTCTTCCTCTACTAAATGAGGAGTAGTAACGAAAATAACGACCCCTCCAGGAAGATGAGCCGGAATAGGGTTTTAGAGGCTGCCGCATGGAGGCGCTAAGCGATTTAGCTGCCGCTTTTGAGGTCTGAAGTTTTTCTAGGCTTTCATCAGCCTTGCTGCCAAACAGCCGCGAGCCATCAAAGGGCATGTTAAGGAGTCTGGCTTGCATGTCTGGTGCAAAACCTGACTTCCTCAACCACACAAATCTGCGTAGCACAATGCTTGCAGCCATGGATCTGCTGATACTATCAGCAGTATCCAGTCCAGACTGGAGACATTCCCCCATTGCCTCCTTCCCGTCTTTGAGTATATTCAAGAAGCCTTCCCTTTCCTCGCCTTCTGGAATATGATCAGCTGCCACCGAAATACAGTCCCACAGGGTATGGGTAAACCTGGCCAGGGTACAGGTGACATTTGTAGATTTAAGGGCCATACTGCCTGATGTGAAAACTTTACGTGCCCAGGCATCAACTTTTTTATCCTCTCTATCTGGAGGGATAGTGGGATATGTAGTTTGCTTTGATGTGGCTGCTGCCTGAATGACTAGACTTTCTGGAGTCGGATGCTTGTTTAAGTATTCGGGATCCGTACCAGCTGGTCTGTATTTCTTGGGAAAATTACTATCTGCAGCAGCAATGCTCTCAGGCTTTTCCCAGTTTTTCTCCACCGTCCTCTGAAGAGCCCTGTGAAAGGGGAGAACTGGATCTTTTTGAGGACCTCTGACAATTATATCCGTCATGTCATCCTGCCCACACAATCTATTGAAATCTCCCAATACGATTGTGGAGCTTTTAGGTTTGTTTAAAGCGGCCAGAATATCTGAGACCACCTCATAGATACTGTGGGAATCCATTGGATCCTGAAGCTATTGAACTCTAGCACCTATTTGATAATCATACATTTAACAAATGTAATGAAGAACACACATATAATATGGGTAATGCCCCGAATTGGGTTGTAAAAAAGGATCTTGTTTTAAGTCCCTTAGATATTCGGCCATGTATTTGGTCCGACCACTTCTTGATTTAATTTTACATTACAATACCCGTTCCTATGATAAATAAGAGGAATGTTCTAACACAAGTTATGAGCAGGAATTATAACAAGGTTCTTCGCAGTGACCTAAGGGACTGCTTGACTGAGATAATGAGTAATACCTCAGCAGAAGATACGCCTCATATACTAGTAACAGCATATGAGGAAACCTTTGCCAACCTGGCATTTCTCGTGGCGATTGATATTTTAGCAAAATGTTCAACCAGTTATTAGGAGTAGGGTTAGTCTTTAATAACATTATTTCACAACCACTACATACGATGGGTGACTTAAAAAAGTGTAATTCAGTTTAGCCAATAAGCGACTCCCCCCACCCCCTTTTACAGTAATCTCAGTTCTGTCCAAGGAATGTATAACCTTCCGGTGTGGATAGATCTATAGTATGGCCACTCAAGTCTCTCCTCAAGTTTCAATAAGGCACTGGATGCCCACCTTGTTATCTATAATATAATCCTGTATCTCTATGGCATGTTTGTCCAGCGATCGAGTGTTGAGCAGGGTAATCTTAATAGTGTCGGTTTGTTTCCCTTCATAAGGGTTTTAAAGATATTCTGTGCACTTAAAGGATAGTTCCGGGACTTTTTTTTTATTGTCCCTACGGTTCGGCCATGTGTTTTTAAGCATAACTCGGTAGATCGTAGAAAACTTTCCTATGGACCTTACCCGACTTTTCGTCCATTAACGCACTCGAAATCAGCCGCCATTTTCTGATAATCCTATCATTTCCCCCCCATCGCCCTGGCTCACCTGCTTTTGCGGCACTAAATCAAATCCCCCGCCCCTGAGCCTGACATCAGCAGACGCGTACCGCCCATTTCCCAACGCCAAAGCACGTTTCGTGTCAACAATCGCTGCGCCTCAGCTAATGATGTGTCGCCATGGAAATGGCAGGACGCCTCTTTCCTCAATAAGTATAAACACACCGTTTCACAACACACAGCAGCAGATTTTCGATTCCATTACTCTCTCTGTGTTACTTTGAGTATTCTGTGACTCGTTTCTGTGCTCTGGTCAGCTACCTTCGCCGCTTCTCGGCCTTGTGAACACCTGTACCATCTCTGTAAATTATTTTACTTTCTTTACCACACAATGGCTACAATAATGCCGTATATGTACGAGCCCGAGTACACCGAGGAAGAACTACTGGAAAGGCAAGCACGCGAAAACGATGGGGATTCGGACGGCAGTTGGGAGGACCAGTCAACGGATGAAGAGCCTGGACCATGTCGCATGGACGGCGTCTCCACCTGGTGCACGTGCAATCGGTGCGAGCTAATGCCAACTGAGGAGGAGAACTGCTGCTGCCGAGAAAACTCGGGATGCCTGGCCTACATTTCGGAAGGCGAGCCAAGTCCGCAATGCATCACCGAGCTGCCAGAGTTCAGGGAAGCCTGCCTCTCACGGACCGTGTTGAGGATGATGATGGTGCTTATGCACGAACTTTGCAGCACTGTTCGTCCGCGTAATCCGAGTAACGAGTAAGTATACTCTGGTTGTGATGTCAGTGATGCCACTACTATTTCATGGTCGTCTCATCATTCGAATGCATGTAAATTGGTTCCATGTTGTGCATTTTCTAGATAGAATTTTTTTCAAAGCAGAATGACATTTTTTACCTGAATCGACAGTGATAAGAAAGTTGTCATTTTAATACAGTTTGCATCTTTCATTTTCACAGGTGGTACAGGCTGGTGGCCTATCGTTGCTTCACTTGGTGGCTTCACGGGAGGCTCGGACACCGCGTTCGGAGAGTAATACCTGCCTGTGCGGTACTTGCCATTAGACAACATTTCCCCAGCGACAGTGGACAATACCGCGGATTTTCCCTGGATGTGCTGCAACCGCAACTTTACAATGTGTAATGTTTATTATTTATGTTCAATTGAAATTAAGATCTAAAATAAAACCCAAAATATATTTTAACAATGGTTGTTTTGATTTTTTAAATGAATCTAGTGTGTCTCCATTGAATAGTCTTCCTGCCTGCTGCTGACTAACTGCCTAGGCATCCAGGGTCTCCAGGGTGAACTGCACCCATATATTCTCCTGGGAGGGTGAGGTATTTATAAACTCACCCCCCTGCCTTCCATGCACTAGATCCTGCAGCCTGCCTCTTACATGCAGTTAGATGGCCTCTCCTTGGTGAGGCCCTGCGGCAAACGAGTCTTGTCTGCACGACCACCGCCCCAATCCACCCCCCGCCCTATCAAAGGCAGTTCGCACCGGGGTACTTGTGCTGCCAAGTGGAGCTTTCAGGGAGCGATAAAGGCCAAGAGGTGCCAAAGACCATGTACACTTCAAAGTGGTCTATAGAGCATGGGTTGTTGTTCCCATGTCTACCGCCAGACCCCGTGTCTCCTGCCAAGCATCCCCCCTCACGCTGGACGGCCCCCTGCAATCCACATAAGTGTGTCTCCATTCACGAGTCTTCCTGTGTCTTGTCTGCACGACCACCGCCCCAATCCACCCCCCGCCCTATCAAAGGCAGTTCGCACCGGGGTACTTGTGCTGCCAAGTGGAGCTGTCAGGGAGCGATAAAGGCCAAGAGGTGCCAAAGACCATGTACACTTCAAAGTGGTCTATAGAGCATGGGTTGTTGTTCCCATGTATACCTCCAGACCCCGTGTCTCCTGCCAAGCATCCCCCCTCACGCTGGACGGCCCCCTGCAAACCGCATAATGCCACGGCATATACACGTCATTTATTCACAAACACACCCCTGTTTCGAATTCTTTATAACCCACTTCATATTTCTAATGAGAACTTCTTTGCGCTTTGCTAGTCAACCCGTGAAGGTGCTGGTTATCTGCTCTTCGTCTCTGTGAACTTCCGTGACCACTTCGAGGAAACTCGTCAGTTTGCAACCTGTGAACTGCTCCCTGTTCTACGACAAGAAACTACTCTGATCCCTGCATCTAACTGTTTGCTCGTCAAGGTAAGGCCATGTACCATACTCATTTTGCGTCCAATTTCTTTTCGTTCAAGACAGTACATGCAAGGAACTAGTCACATGTTCTGAGTTTAGTCAAATTATTTTTCTATTTTTTTAAAGTTATTCAAATACTTATCCGCATGTGAATAACGTGTATAGTTCCAAGAACCAAAACATACCTTGCATTGAACCTTTTATGTGTCATTTAATTTTTTAACACATTGATATTCATAGAGAATTGTTGATCTTTACTTTTCAGAACTTTCCACAATGCCTGCCTGTTCCATTGGCGGTTGCCCTTCGAAGACCCATAATAAATCTGAAGGTACTATAATGCATGTTTTCCCTAAGACAATAGATCAGATAAGAGAATGGGTCCGATATTGCGCATATCCACCCTCTGAGCTTGAAAGTAGAGTCCTAGAAGTCTTTGCGGACAAGAGGGGTGATCGATACCGCATCTGCAGCAGGCACTTTACCTCTGACATGTACTCCACATCATTGCTAATAAAGAAGAACACACCGCGAGCGAGGCGAAAATTGCTCTCAACCGCTATTCCCACTCTATTCGTCCACATCCCTCCACTGGTGAGTCAAGTTTACGTATTTATCTCTCGGCCTTGCGGTAGTGTGTAGCATTAGCTAACAATAATTTCCCCATTTATGTATCCACTCAATATGAAGGCGGAAGATTCTCCATCCGTGTCGTTATTGCAGTCATCAGCCACTTCAAGCGCCTATCGGGTAATCTTACTTGGCTATTCTGCCACTGACTTGTTTTAGGCATGTAAATCAATAGTTTTAATTTATCGTGTAATTATTTTACCTAATGGTACACCCTTGTACTCGTCCTCTAGTCTTTGTTTTCAGTTATAATTATTGTTATCCAAAATAATTCAAGTACTGTCTTTCAGGGAGATGCTGAGGAGTCCAACGTATTGACGACTACCGTTGATGTCACTCAGATGCTCGAGGTACGTTTCAGGACAGTTCCATCGATGGAGATCATCAGATCTTGCATTCTTGTAGCGTGATTGTTACACACAATGTTTCTTTCGTTTTTAGCCATTGATATGTCCTTCTGTCGTCGGCCTCCTATGTGTCTTCTTTTTTCAATATTGTGTTCATTACTAATGAAAGTCCTATGTTTCAGGGAGTCGATGGAGCATTAGTCCAAGAAGAAGGGGGAGCGTGCAGTTACGGGTCGGCGCAACAGCTTGCAGAAGTGTGCACCGCAGTTACATCGTCCCTTGATGTTCTTATGCATTTCGAGGTATGGATACTGACAGTTCAATCAAGCGAAATCATATGACGTGATTACATCCGCTATACTTCCTTCTTTATTAACGCAAGTACTATGTTTCAGGGAGATGACGGAGCTTCTTCTACAAGAACATCACCCCTAGTAGTTGATGCAGATCTCTGGGTGGTGACACTTCCAACGATCGAGCAAATCGAATCATATTTACATATCCATTATTTATTTTAGACAACTGATCATTTGTGCAGGTCTATTTAGATGAGCCGTTCACGCCTGCACAAAGTTTCTGTTCTTTTTATCAAAATAGAAAACCATACTAATGCAATTACTGTGTTTCAGGGAGTCACTGAAGCATCATCTTCAATAATATCATCAATGGAAGTCTATGAGGAGCCCGAGGTATGGATCTTGACAGTTCCATCTAACTAGATCAACAATGCGTGAATAATTGTCGTTTGAATGTTCTACACAAAGCGTTCATTCGTGTTTTGCTATTGAGATGTACGTGGGTATTGGTCCCCAAGTACATTTTGTGTTTTCAATATTATTATACATACTAATGAAAGTTCTATGTTTCAGGGAGTCGATGGAGCGTCAGTGCGTGATGGATGTGCTTATCATGAAAATATAGTCGTTGCAGCGCAAGAGGAAGTGGAGACATGCACACACGAGTCGGAGCAACAGCGTCCTGATGTTGAAGTTCGAGGCAAGAAAGTTTCAAAGAAAAGAAAGCAAAAGAAGGTTAGTGTCCTGGTCACTATATTATGTTGTTTTTCACTGTTAATAGTTCAATACTGTAAGTTGTGTTTAAACTGAACATCCCTTTTCCAATCTGTCCTCTAGTTGCGAGTGGGTGTACGAACTAGATCTACACAGACAGTGAAGCGAACGAGAGATGTTGCTTGTCAAACCTTTTGGCAGGGACTTGAGACTGGAGATGCATCGTGCCAATGGGAAGAATATGAAGTGATTGACAACGGAGCTATACCACCACCAGCCATTGATAGTGAATGTCCTCCTGGTAGTTCGGATGCAGTTGGAGATCAATTCACAGAATCCACACCCGCAAAAACTAAGACCGCGAGAAAGTTGAAGAAATTGTTTTATTCACCCATCTCCGGAGAAGGAACAGATGTTGCAATGGAAGAGAATGAAGTGGACGACAATGAAACACCATCAATATCACTGAACATAGCGGAAGACGATATCAGAGATTCTACCTTTCATGTGAGTGACATGTCCTCAACGTTACAGGCCGAACCAGCTGGGATGCAGAGTGACAGTATAAGGAAAGAGGCCAAATTCATTGTATTCGATAGTTGTTTGATTGATATTATTATTCGGATGAAATGTGGGCATTCGGTTGGTGGGGAAGTATGTGGGGAGCCATTCATTAATGTGACTCGTGCAATTCGAGGCACTAACCTTAAAATACATGCCACCTGTACAAAATATCATCCTTTCTCATGGTCTGCACAACCTATGCTGGGACAACTGCCAGCAGGCAATCTACTTTGTGCAGCGGCTGCCCTTTTTAGTGGTTCAAGTTTTAAAAAATTTGAGTCTTTCTTTCAGTTTGTGGGAATCCATTTCATTGCGAAAACTCAGTTCTACAAATACCAAACCGATTATCTATTTCCAGCCATTAGCGAAGCTTGGAGAATGGAAAAAATGTCTATTGATAGTACATTCGCGGGCAAACGGTTCAGGCTAGCCGGTGATGGACAGTGCGACAGCCCAGGATTTTCAGCCAAGTACTGCACCTACCACTTTCAGGACATGGAAAGTAAGAAAATTGTGAGTTCGGTGGTCGTGCAGGTGTCACAAAGTACATCCTCAGTGGCCATGGAGAAAGTTGGCTTTGTAGCATCATTGCAAGAACTACAATCGCGGGGAATGGTGATCGACCTGATAGCCACGGACAGACACGTTTCAATTGCCAAGACAATGAGAGAACAGTACAAAAATATAAATCACCAATTTGACGTTTGGCATCTTGCAAAATCAATCAATAAAAAATTGTCGGCTGCAGGTAAAAAAAAAGAATTGCAAGGTATTTCACAGTGGTCCAAGTCAATCAGCAACCATCTTTGGTGGAGCTCAAAAACATGTGGAGGGTCGTTGGAAATTCTACTGGAAAAATGGCGGTCAGTAATGCCACACTGTACGAACGTTCACCGATGGAACACGAACCAACATTTCCACAATTGTGAACATGGCCATTTGTCCACAGAGGAGGCACGGAAGAAGAAGTGGTTGATTCCTTCATCACCCACTCACAAAGCCATTGAAAAGATTGTATTTGATAAAACTATAACAAAAGCTTTGAGGGGACTCACGGAATTCTGCCACACAGGAGATTTGGAGGTGTTTCACAATATGTGCCTAAAGTACAGGCCAAAACGATTGCATTTTGGCATGGAGGGCATGATAAATCGGACTCTTTTAGCGGTCTTGGCACATAACCATAATGTTGGCCGTCAACAAAGTAGGACGACCGGAACTTTAGGGACGCTTCGCTACAATAAGGCCTTCACTAAAAGAAGTAAACAATGGGTGATCAAACCAGTGTTTGAGGATATGCAATATGAGTTTATTGAGAAACTTATTGTTGACGTCCTAGATAGGCACATAAATGGAGTTGTGAACGAACCTGTGCAGGGGACAACTGCATTGCCACCCAACATTGCCTCTGTTCCATGTCCACCTAAAGAAGAACTCATTGAGAAATACACATCACGGTTTAAATGATTGTAATTTGATTGTCTGTTCTCTCGAGTCTCCTCATGTCGCAGGCCCATTGAATATGTGTATCTATCCAACCTTGTTCATTTGCGCATTAAATTAAACCAAACAGTAATATAAATCATTTTTCAAAAAATATAGAATGTCTCCGTATTTATGGTTCTGTGGGGCTGCAAAGCACGCAGACAAAATGCAAAGATGGAGTGTAAATTTCAAGTCCTGTGAGAATGCCTTACACTGAATGTAGCTAACTAGGAATGTGTGCTCGTTCAAAGTGAAGGTCAGCTGCTTTGATTTTTTCTCGGGTGCCAGAATGGCCCACGACTCAGTATAAGGTTCTATTGTATTTTGACCTTGACAGGCCGGGACCACGTAAGAAACGATAATGAATATAATTTCAGAAACGAAAGCCATTTCATGTTCGTTCATTAGAAGAAATAACGTCGGCATAGAAGGAGTGGTATTTCGGGGCTGCCCTACGCACAGACACAATGGAAAATGCAAATATAATGTAAGTAACTCTTTAGATGAGTTTATACCGCAATTTAATTACTATACAGTAGCTTTAAAGACGGGTTAAGTTGTACTTGTTCGTTCTATGTGGCATATTGTTTTGTACCGCGCACTATCTTGGGGAGAACCGTCTACTTTTACGGAAGCACCTCAAAACCTTTGCTTCTGCTTTCTCTCTCCCTCTCCCCTGCTACAACTGGTCCACTGTCTGCGATCTCGGTCCTGGGCCCTTCCACTCTCCACCTGCACTCCCTGTCAACCCCTGCACTGATGGACTGTCTCAGTATCCTACAGCCCCCCCTTGACGTTTAAAACCCAGTTGCACTGTCCTAGCTATGAAATAATTTCCCGACCGAATATATAAAATGAATAATTTTAATAAAGATCTGATGGTGAGACTAATTTCATTGTTTATGTTTTTCAAACAGGTACATCATGCATTACTGCATGTGTCACGAGTACCAGACACCGGCGGACGGCTTTTTTAACCGCCAGTTGCTTCTCCGCGTGAACAACGTTACCACCCTGACCATTTTATGGGACGATCGCCAAGTACAAGTATGCCCTTACGCGGTACTAACGGCTAGATGCAACATACAGACCGTTGTGGTGGCCTAGTGCCTCGTTGTTGGAACAGCCATGCGATTATCAGTGCGACCGAAGAGCTTATTTTACCGTTAACCAACACCCTGTTTACTGCACACGAACATCGCTTGCCTCAAGACGAACTATTTTGGATCGAGAGCAAATAAAAATCAAAATCGCTGAATATTCTCTAAACATTTGATGTCCAATAAATGTACTTTGCCAAATGTACAATCTTGCAATTTGCTTTTAAACCACAGTTTCATATTCCGAATTGTGGCGCTGTATTGTGAGATGATCTAAGACCCTGTGTACAGCAAAGGAACATCGCGTGCCTCAAAACGAACTTTTTGGAACCTGAGCAAATAAAAATGCAAATCGCTGAATATTCTCTAAACATTTGATGTCAAATAAATGTACTTTACCAAATTTACAATCTTGCGGTTTGATTTAAAAGTACAGTTTCATATTGCGAATTGTGGCGCGCTGTGTTGTGAGCTAATCTGTGTTGGTTTCCGGGTTCTGTGTGGAGTCGCGTAGAAGACGCCTGGGCGCGTTTGCCTACGCAGCACAGTCACGTCACGGATAGAGGCGGGGAATATGAATGTTTTGATAAAGTCTGTTTCAGGGGCGGGGGATTTGATTTAGTGCCGCAAACGCAGGTGAGCCAGGACGATGGGGGGAAATGATAGGATTATCAGAAAATGGCGGCTGATTTCGAGTGCGTTAATGAACGAAAAGTCGGGTAAGGTCCATAGGAAAGTTTTCTACGATCTACCGAGTTATGCTTAAAAACACATGGCCGAACCGTAGGGACAATAAAAAAAAAGTCCCGGAACTATCCTTTAAAGGTTCCTGATACTGATGTGTCTTTAGCGTCAGTAATGGGCGATAGTACAGGATCTAGCTCAATAGGCTCTATATTAAGAGGTTTATGTATACCAATAATACTAGAGCACGTCTATAGCTGCCTATACTGCAACATTGCGTCAGAACCACATGTCGAAGAACTCATATCTTGCACTACTTCTAGACTGGTTTCAAGGCTAGCTGCTATTATTGTCTGTGCAATTACATATTCCGTGTCAGGATACTGGTAGACACGGAATATGTAATTCTGTACTAGTGGACAAGTACTACTTTAGACTAGACAAGTCATTCTGAGTGAGGATCTATCACCTGGGCAACCTGTAATGGAAAGGTTGGGGAGTAACTTGGGTTGTCTTTTACAGCCCAGTCCAATAATGTTCAATAACCTTGTGCTTTCTTTTGAAAGGTTCTATCACCCCAAAGTACCCAAGAGGCCCCAGGAGAACAAGATCTAAGACCAATCTGGGACCCCTGGATGACTCCTGAGGTTAGAAGATGCTCTTCCTTGACACAGTACCTTTGGTGCCTTGGCAAGTGAAGTGGCAGAGTTTCTCAGCTTTACTCGACGATTCCCTCTGAGGATGGACCTCTTTGGAAGAAAGAGCCACTGGGATGATGAGTCCAAGAATAAAAAGGAACCAAAGTCTCTCTGAAGTGCAGCAGTTTGGCTCTTCGCAGTGCTCTCGTGCGGTCAATGATTTCTCTCACTGTAGAGGACCTTTGAAAGTGAAACTTGCTGCAGTCTCCTTAAAGGCTTGGCAGATGTAAGTAAGACCCCTGGCACCCTTCAATGACATCTGGTGGTGATGGGTACATAGGTCACTTTTGGTGTCGAGTTTCGGAATATCACAGTTTTCCAACTTTCAGTTCTTCGGTGCTGCAGCCGCAGCACGGACCTCTGGGCGGCTTCTGGCGACCTGGACTCAAACACTGGAGTGGACCTCGGACCCTCACCAATTCTGGACCCTCGGTACATCTTTATTAGCTTCTGGTGGCGGGAAACCCACAGACGGACCTACCACTACACCCACCGATTCTGGGCTCTCTCCGGCGGGAAAAATGAGTCAGTGGTGACGGCAAGAATGTCCTTTCAAATGTCCTTAGGCAGTTTGGAACTTTCGAAGTTCTGGGTGTCCAGCAGCACTAGGCCAGGGTACCCTCTCTTCTGGGCGGTACAAAGCAACGTCTTCCAGAGGTCACGAAACGCACCTCCGGACCCTCGGCAACACAATGGACTTCTCTGGCTCAAGATGTCCGGTACTCCTCTTCTGGACTTCGAAGACCCATTCTCCGGACAGCAGACACACAGGACTGGCTTCCAGGATACTTCGATGAAGAGCAGCAGCTTTGCACGATGGTCTCTCGTAGTTTGGGGAGAGGTCTCCTTTGAAGGTCCTCTCTGGGTCAGTCCTTAGGAGACACAACATCTTTCGGATTTCATTAAAGGAATGCAGCAGCAGACTTCTCTTCCAGCGGGGCTTCAAGGAACAACTTCTTCTTGTTTCAGATTCAGCTTCTGAACAAACTGGTAAGTGAGAGATCCCCAGATATACACATCCGTCCCTCATTCACTCTGGCTGAGCCAGGCTCAGTCAGCCAATTATGCAGAAGGGCATGCAGGCAGGCAGCCAATATGTCATGACCCTTGCCCCTGGCCCTCACTGGCAAGTCAGCCTTCCAGTTAGGGTCAGGTCAAAGGCCTTAAAACCTCATCCAAGTCTCTTGGAGTCAGTCCTGGCGCCTTTGGCGCCAGGCTCATAACCATAATGAAGACCAACATTAGAATGGGACTATTTACTTTGGACTATTTAACTTGGGGGGGTTCAGCCAACATGGAGGCACACACATAGCTCAGTTACAAGGAACTGAGCTATGCAGTCTAGTCTTTTGGGTGTGGCAGGCCTGGGACTATTTTACCTGGACTACTTTACCTGAGACTATTTAAACCACACCCAAACAGCAGAACATGCTTTGCGTTATTCTGCTGTGGGCAGCGTAACGCGCATCGTGTCCAGTTCTTTGATGCCAGCTTACCTGAAACCAAGGACCTGCAGAGAGAGAAAGAACACTACGAAACTTACCTGGAACAGTATCCTGTCTTCAATCCATTGCCGACTTCAGTTCCACTCACCTGAAGGTACGAACTCCATCATCCGGCATCGCATGCATCCTGGAATACCATAACCTGGAAAGAGGAGAAAGAAAGACAGCATTAGTAAGCGTTTACTCATGTTTCCTCCCGAATTAAGAAAGCCATACAATTCTTACCTGGGTAGTCATCTCCTGGTCAGTATCATTGCTGAAACATTACGGCGCTCGGCGAGAAACATCGCAACCTGCAAGGAGAGAAAAGACACAGGTTAGAATATAAAAGGCGAAACAGCACCGCGCATCGCGCATTACTCACCGGACAGCCTCGTGCACACCATGCTTTCGGCTACTGGCCCATGCTCTTCTTCAAACTGCATGATTTGGTTCACCAAAATACCTTTCCATACACAAAAGGAAAGAAGAAAGACATTGTTATTCGAACTAAGAGTAACATAAGAACTGTATATAAGGACTGTAAAGCAGCAAACCTATGGAGTCGCAGCAGGCCTGGATTCCCACAGGGTGGCTTGCACCAGTGGAGTAAATTGGTCGCTGCTCGCCCCCCTCATCTACGCGCCCCTGCAACGAGGAGCAGGACGGAGAATCCACCTTTTACAATATTAAGGTAAGGAGAAGGCCCAAGGGGGAGGAAGGCGTTGAGGCCAAGGGAGCTGGGAAAACAAAGACAATCTGGTATTGAATCCAGCTCTCCTATATTGCAGACCCATCTTTAACCAGAGGCCTTACCAAGGGACCGGGAGAGGGTTTGAGAGTGCAAATCATCCAACCAGGGCTGGGTGGCGTCCCCATGGATACCAGGTGAGCGTTCACAATCAGGCTCACAGGCATTCAGGACATTTACTCCACCCAGACACCCATAACAAACAATGTGGATTGGGGCAAGTACCCAGCCTTTCAGCACACTACACTGCATTTATGTCATTTTCAGTCAGAGCTGTCTCATTCATTGTGTCACACACACAGAAACCAGACACCCACAACAGAGAATGTGAATGGACTACCAACTCCATTCACATAGGTCCCACCCCTAGGGTGTACCCACAACACCTGGGAAGGCTGCAGTCAGTCTGACAGGAGGCAGCCCCAGAGACATATATGGTGTTTCCACCCAACAGCCATTTAGGCCGAAGGGACAGAGTCAGGGCTTCCCTGGACTTTGGGAAACAAGGTAAAGGGCAATAAAACCAAGAGGCCACTGTGGCCATCTTGCCTTTCTGTAGGAATTCACATTCCTATGGTAGGGCCTGGGTATCCTAAAATGGAGGACACTCAGGGCCACTACCAAGTCAGCATGTAGCTGCCACCAGCCCATACCCTACTCTTTGGGCAACACACAGGTGCCCACACATGAGTGCCATAAGGGTATCCTATGGGTGTTCACCAAAAAATAAAATGAAGAGCTGCACCTCCAGAGGTCCAGGCTGGACCTCAGTGGCAGGAAATATAAGGAAAACACACAGAGAAGTGGTAGGACTAGGACTAGGAGACCCTGTAAGGCATTTCCAGCATCAAATTCACACTCAAGGAAAATGGCTGCATTAAGCCGTGTATGATGTAGAACGTAATCATGCAAGGGTCTGATGACGTCACATGCCCAATTCAATGTACACAGATGCTCACACCCATTCGCCGATGTGAAGTTGCAAATATCTCAAAAGAGAAACTACGGCTTATGCTAAATAGCGGGTAACCAATATCAAAAGTGTACAGGTGTTTATTCTCAATAATGTACGTGCAAACTATCACCGCTGGTTAATAACCAATGTAATCCCAAGCTCTATGGTCGGAATGTTCCCAATCGGAAAGTAAACTAAGGGAAGTGTAAGTCTGTCAGTCTAAAACAAAACACTGTTTCAAAACCTATGCTTACCCTGACTTCTATAGAACAACAATGTGTATGGAACTTGGTAAACAGAATGGTGTTCAAAGTAAAAATAGCTTGGCAATGGAGTTCTTCTGTAACTCCCTTCCCCAAGTTCAAGCCACTCAGGATCACTAAGTTCCACAGGCTTCTCAGGATTCACTTGTCAAATTTTCACAGTACAGGGGTCACTTGTCAAAAAGTTCACAGTACCTTAATTGGCTTCTCCGGGTTGCCTCTCCCCGAACCAAAAAGCCCTTTGATTTACACGCTACAATGGGTCTCCCAGCCTTCACTTGCCTAAACTTAGACCCTTTCAATTCCAGAGAGTTCACTTTCGAAATACCAATGTTCAACTAGTTAAGTTCCACTTTCTTTAAACACAAAAGTCCCACTTGCAAAGCATGACAATTCAACAGGTTTTCATCTGGGCTTCCTTCCCCGTTCTCAATAGCTTCTCTTTGCTAATTTCTCTTTAGTTAGCAGGCAGTTAATTTGTTCAATGGGGCTCCCTTGGTTGTGGTGCAGTTTCAGACCGCACGGTCCATGCACTACAGGTCGCGCAACCAGGTGCCCTGGGCTTTAGCTGTGCCCTCTTGTTAAAGCTTATTAGCCAAAATAAAATTCTCTATCAGCAGTCACTTTCTTTCTAAATTACTGTTTCTTCGTATTTTCTTTACTGGGTTTCTGTGGTTCTCCTGGGTCACTCCCCTACCCGGAAACCTTCCCAGTATGTATTTCTTTATGCTGGGGTTTCTGTGGCACTCGTGGATCAGTCTCCCACCTAGGGGCAACCCTGATGCTTAATTATTCTTTATAGTTTTTCTTGGGGATTTTGCTCACACTTCATCTCTTCGCATAGCTCCCCTTTTCTCTCAATACATTTTTGCACACGCTTCACACAGCCCTTTTCTAAAGATCTTCCTTCTTGACACAAATGCAGTTTACTTAAAGTACATTTCACATGGAGACTTTCGAAAAACTGTGAAGGAACGCGAGCACTCCGATACAATGCATACTTTAAAACTGTAAGTTCTTCTTCTGGCACTCGCAATCAAAGTCACAAAGGGTTTTGCAGCCTCTCAAACTCACTGGCTCCCCTTTGAGGACTTTCCTTTCTATTGCGCTTGCCACAAACTTCGTGAAATGCCTCTAGCGGTTCTTCCTCTACCCCTCAAGCACTCCAACTCTATCACAGTGCCCCAGGAGGGCGAGCACTCCTCTTGGTGGAGGGGAAGAATGGCCCCTCAGCTGGCCTCCTTCCTCTGTCTCGCCTCTGTACCTAGGAGCTCCAGCTCCTAAGCCACACCTGCCAAGACCAACAGCCTTTCTAGTCCCCAGGTTGTGGTCACTTTCCAGGCTGCAGCACTGCATACACTGGCTCCTCACAGAGTCTTGCCTCCTTTCAGCTTCTCTTCTGGCTTCACATCTGCTTCTGTCACTCCCAGGACTGCTACTGATGTTGCTGCTTTCTCCCTCCTTTTTATACACCTGTGACTGGTTAATGGATTGCAGGTGGGTATACTTAGTTTCAATTGCCTGACCTTGCCTGGCTTTCTTATTGGGACATCTCCATTGAGTATGCTGGTGTGCCTCCGTTTCATCTTCTTCGCCCCAGTACCAAAGTGGTGTTTCTCATAGGAAGTCTGTATTCCTCTTGAAGCCCTCTTCTTCGTTGCAGTACTTGAGTGGTATTTTGGGAAACAAAGGTGTGCCCCAATATATCCCATGAAGGCTGAGATAGGAGCACAAGGGCTCTGATGGAGCAAAAATAGAACTTTCCTGTGAAAAAACGTGGAAAAAGTAAAAAATAGCTCGGAGAGCAACTCAAGGACTCCCAACACTGAAGCGTGTGGTAAAAATCTGAAGATGGCTGCCAGAGGCCGGGTTTAGGCAGAGGACTGTCATTGGATGGGGCAGTATGACCCAGAGGACAGTGATTGGTTTAGAGGAGAAATGCAGTTTTAAAGTGAAAGTGAAACTTCTTTTACAGAGGATTCCCAGCCTGACGACAGGGAATATTTATGAGCATGTGAATCCATGACAGACCCCATGCTGGAGAAAGCGGATACCATGTCTCAGTTCTTGAGGGGTACTTATGATAGGAATGTTGTATCACTTTTAGTTTTCTCTTCCCCACTTCAATGTTAGAATGATGTCCAAAATTGTATGGTATGGGGGGGAGATGTCGAAATCCTCTCCTTCTTGTCTTATTACTATAATAATAGTAAATGGGTGTATGTTCTAGTCCTTTCATTCTTGTATCCTCAGTAAATAAGGAGTTGAGGGAGGTGAGGATAGGTCAGTGTGATATTTAGAAACATGCTTTTGCCAACCTTTGTTTTTCGATTTCTTTCCTATTTGGAGTATCTGATGGAAAGTTATGGGGTAGGACAGGACACTAGTGACAATATCCTATGACAGTAGAGGTAGGGTAGGATAGGTCGGGATCAGAAAAGGTGGGATTCCATTACTCGCCCTTGGGTATTCCTAATCCAATCCCTGAGGATCCTTTGCTCAGGTGATCCTCCCTCGCTAGTCCACCTCCAGGGTTGGGATCCAACAAACAATGGCATTCGCCTAGCCCCCTGTGTAGAAGATCCCTGGGAAGTAGGCAGGGAAAGACCCTTGGGTTTTTTACAATATGGTATGCCCCAAAGAGTGTTCAGCTTAGATAGGTCCAGATTTACATCTCCAGTCATCAATATGTTTGCAAAAGTTGAAAAAATGGTTTAAAAAAGGTATTCCATCAGCAACATATGGCTCAAACGTGTTACAAGTTATCTAGTCTTCCGGTCTAGCACATTATTCACAGGTTTGTGATATTCAAAGATATGCCCCACAGTAAAATTCCTCTTTCATCCCTGTTGGATGAAGGGAGTTAAGTTTGTCAGTCCACTCCAGTTCACGCCCAAAAAGGTTTTTTACTTAAATCCCCACCTCTGTGGGACATGTGTACCACCTCTAAGATGATTCAGCGTATCTGCGCAATCGTGTGTCTATGTTCAACAAAATCTCTACCCACAGGTGATCTTGCATTTCTCATGCAAATGTTGCTCTCGTGTTCAATTCCATCCCTTAGCCTTCCTCATGGTTTGATCCATGTAGAAGACCCCAAATGGGCAGCTAAGGCCATAGATACCTGAACTTGTGTCACAGGTGGAATAGTCTCTTAGCTTGATTTTTGCACCTGACCGTGGATGTCTCACATATGTCCCTTTCATTACAGTGTTGCAATTATTGCAATTGAGACAGGGGAATATACCGTTTCTTACGTTTATGCAGTTAACTAGTTGATCATGGAAATATCTGCCCCTTTTATATGCGATCATTGGTGGTTGGGTGAAAGTTTGGTCAGCTGCGTGTCTAACTGAACTAGCCTCCAATTCTTCTTTATTAGTCTAGTGACATGGTGACTCTGACTTGAACTTTCCATAGAGTAGATAAATGGAGTGTCTTCAGTCTTACATTTGGGAGTAAGAAGACTTTCACATATCTGTTGGCTGGCCTTACTATATGCCTTATTTGTCACCTATTTGCCTGTGAGATGTCGAGAATGATGGCTCAAATAGTTTAAGGTGTTAATAATATCACGTTTCTTTCCAAATAGATTGGTGGATATGCCATTAGTTGTTATTTCAAGCTCCAAATCTATGAAATAACACTTAGGGGTACCATTCTCCAAAGTGAATTTAATTTGTTGCTGTATTGAGTTCAGGTACTCTAGAAATTAATCTAATTCCTCCAACTCACATTCCCTATTGCAAACATGCCGTCAATTTATCTTTTCCAAATCACCAGTCTGGGTGACGAATTCTCATGCTGTAAGACATGTATACACTGTAGATAGATGAATACATTAGCGTATACAGGGGCCCTCGCTGACCACATTGAGGTCCCAGATGCATGCAAGTAGAAATGTGTGTTAAATCTAAGAAAATTGTTAAGCAATATAATCTTAGTCAGTTCTAAGACAAAACCTTTAGCTGCCAAATAATGGTCTTCTATAGAAGATACCATTCAAGTGCTTACAAGCCCTCTAAATGGGGTATCGATTTATAAAGGCTTTGGACTTCAAATGATAACAAAATGCAGTTTGACGGGAGGAGACCCAACTCCTCAATAATCTTAAAGTGGGATGCATCCCGTAGGAATGGGGAAGTTTTCTGCATAATAGGTTGAAGCACTCTATCCAAGTAGATTGCCAGTGGGTCAAATACGCTATCAGTCCCTGTAACTATTGTTCTTAAAGGTGGATTCTTGAGGTTGTTATGAATTCTAGGTGAACCACAGAATACTGGTGTTATCGGGAACTCTTTGTTAGGAATGTTCTAGTCTTTGATGTAATCCATTCGATATGTTAACTCTTCTCTAGTGTATCTTTAGTGAGTGATGCAATCATATGTATTAGACCTTGATAGAACGTAACATATGTTTCAGTGTCATTGAATAAATCCTTGCAGTGGGTACTGTAGAATGGAGTATCCATTATAACCAATGCTCCACCCTTATCCGCTGGCTTCAGTTTGAGTGTGCCATCATCCGCTAAACGCTAAATTCCTGATAAGTTGACTCTTGTTTCCTAATATTGTAATGTGAGATTGTATTTAAGCTAATAGCTTTTAAATTGGATAGTTTCTTGTTTTCAAATAAATGGACTGCCATGTTATTAACATAGGGGTCAAATATATTCTTAGGTTTGATTTCCAGATAGTCAAAGGCCACTGAGCGTTCCACTCAGGGTGGTTGCAAGTAAAAAACACTGAGTCTCATTTTATGGATATGCCTGAACAGGTTAGCCCTTTATTCAAAGAATTAAGAACCCTGGTGTTGGTGTAAATGACAAGCCCAAGTTTAACACATCCATTTGACTCTTGGAAAAATGTTTACTTGAGGTGTTCACAACTAACTGGTCAGTTGTTTGTTCTTTGACCTCAGATTTCTTGATGCCTCTTCTCGTCTTCCTCTTTTGGGAAGAGGAGGTGGATTGTATTGTTCTTAGATTGGTGCTTTGTACAGCCTGAATCTCTGATGTGCCTTCAGAAGTATATTGACTTATCTACAGTTCCCAAGACAGTTGCCTTTATCTCTTCACCACTTGCTGGGGTATCACTACTGATATCGCTATCATCCTGTCGAGGCGTTCTGGGGTGTGGTCTATTATTTTGTGGTGGTCTGTGGTCTGATAAAACGTATGTACAGGGTCACTACTACCCATACAAACAGCCAGGTAAGCTACTATATAGTATAAAATGCACACCTTTGAAATGGTTGTAGATATTTATAATCAAAGGGCAAGACCTAATGGTCTAATTGTGCACAAAGCATAGAACATATTCAATGAACAACAAATATGCGACAAATGGTGATGCTAAAGCACATCAAAATACAAGACATATGGGACTCGAGTTGCAGTACAAACAATTGAGTGAATACATTGCCTACTGTAATGTTACAACACAAAAGTGGTACAGAACAAAATATAAATATATAACACACAAAGTTGAAGGATAAGGATAGTGCCAATTATGGGCACTGTGATTGGAAAAACACAAGTCTATACAGGAGTGTTTCGGCACAAGCAGGTGGCAGGGTAAGCCTTTCTTGAGCGGGCCATGATCAGGACGGATGAACTTGAAAGGTAGAATGTTCTATGTGTGCATTGCCTACAAGACAAGAATAATGCGGCAATGTCAGTGAACTATGGGAACCCAGGGAACTATGGGCTGATGCACTGGGGACTGGGATTGTTATCTGTTTGATGGCCGTGCAATGGGAGACAGACCAGCAAGGGACACCTGGAAAAATGGCCAAAGGGTTGCCAGACTAGATTACTTCTTCTGCAATACTGAAATGATCTTATGGGTCAGAAAGTTGGAGATAATGGCAGCAACCACACCATGCTGACACTAACGTTAATGGGCATGTCACCTAGAGAAGAGTTGAGCATGACTGGCGACCTAGATGTAAACATAGCTGTCTAAAAGCATCTCGTGGCCAGAGAAAAACCTTAAAAAAGCCAAAATGTCCACCAGTAAAAAAGTAACTACGATTCCTCGTTTAATAGAGCACATCTCGGCAGAAGAAACAGAGATATGGATATAGGAGAGCACGAGTAAACTGGCCACGCAGAAGGCCTGATATTTACTGCTGTCTCGCCGAGACTCCAGACACCATTATGACAAAACTATAAGAGAGAAAAAGAGAGCGATGAGAGCAGAACTTGGGTCTATAGAAAGAGCGGGCCATACTATTCCAATAAAGAGCAGGCAAAAAGGCTGGTGAAAAATAAATCCAGGACTTGGGTTAGAGGATGGATAAGGGAAGTTAGAAATGCGCAATGGCAATACTTGCTCTCGGTAGTAAAATGCAAAGACAATAGAAAAATGTTTAAATTGCTAAGAATGTTTAACACTACCCAAAGACAAACAAGTCATATGTGGCATAGGAGAACACGACTGGGTAGAACATATTTGTAAGACCTTCATCGCTCCAAACCCTAAAGAAGTGGAATACGACCGACTACTAGCAAGCTTTGGTTTGCTCTTTGACCTATATGATATAGAAAGTAAAATAGGGCGCTTAAAAGAATCAAGAGCACTTGGCCCTAGCAGCCTTTTGAATATTGTGCTGAAGGGGTCACCCGACTTCTGGGCAAAGTCGTTGAAAATATTACACACAAATGTATGCACAGAAGGGATTATCCCGCACTCGTGGCGTAGGGACATGCTAGTACCTAGGAAAGTAAAGCATCACCCAATCATTTTAGATGAATTGCCATGCTGAATGTTACAGGCAAGATATTTGCATCCATAATACTAGATCATCTTGAAAAGTGGACAAAAAGCATAAACTTGCTTGGAACATTCCAAATGGGCTTTAGGAGGGGATCAGGTATGATACAATGCATGTGACTAATAGATCTACTGATAAGGGAAGCTAAGATCAAGGGCAACACCTCATTATACGTTGCCATGATTGCCGTGATTTAAAACTATCGATAGGCAGAAGCTATGGTCAAAGATGAAAGGGTAAGGTTGTCCAGGAGAATTATTGGCTGTGGTGCGGGGGACTTCATGAGTGCAAAACAGTGCAGGTGAGAATGGATAGTAGTGGTGCCATCATGAGTTCAATAGAAACACAGAGGGGTGAAGCAGGGATGCATGCTGGCCCCTATATTCTTCAATATGTATCTAGCCGACTTGCCAGATTGTCTGAGCAGGGTCGACTCATGTCCTCCTAAAGTGGCAGGTAAGAAAGTGTATTGCTAAGCATATGCAGATGATTTGGTAGTATGCGACCACACGTACTCAGGCCTAAAAAGATCACTGATCTTGCTTGATAGGTTTGCTTTAGATAACGGTCTAAAAATAAGCTATAGTAAAACCAAACTGATGCACTAGATAACATCTAAGGTTTATCATGCAAGCGTGACTAGCATGGATACATAGATTCACTCAGAAGGTGGACCCTTGAGAATATTGCTGTCAAATAGTAAGCCTGTCAGGTGCTCAGGGGTAGTAGTTTCTCTTGCACTAAGGCGCAGAGACCCACATTTCTCCATAGCCTTTCTCCGGGTACAGCACTATTCTCTGCTGCAAAACCTGCCACAGCCCCAGATGGGCATTTAAACCACCTTTGGGGTAGGGTTTAGGCTCTGGCATGCAGAGGATGATGAAAGTCATGACAATTTTGGGTCTTGGTGCTTTTATCTCCTTTAATAGGCACAGATGCACTCAGTAGGTTCCTCCTATGCCATGTCTGTCTCCTGGAACCAAAAAGGAGCGAATGAGCAACACCTTACATCCCTTCCTGCCCTTTAAATCCCCCTACTCCCTGACCAATACTCGCTGCTCCGACATTTTGCTGTCTCCTCTGCTGCATAGTGTACCATGCCATTCTTTTGCAGGTAAGTGACACCTTGCCACAGTTCCTCATAACTGGACACAACAGATGTCTTGGAATTCATGTCTTGGAATTCAAACAAAAGACACTGTTGTACCTATGCAGTTCTCAAAATAAATAACAAGGCTTCAGACACTTGTACCTTCATCTTCTCCTTTAACCTTTAATGAAGGTAAAAGTAAATTGCACCATCGACTCTTTCAAGCCCTGAAAGGGGGCTGGGTGAGTTATCCTGACCAGATAGACATTTAAGTCATCCTTCAATACCATATGGAACACCACATGCTGTGCACTCTACAACCATTTAGTATAATCAGCGAACAGCTTATACTTTGTGATACACATGACAGCATCCATGGTACTCTGCAGAAGATCAGAAATTGCCTCTTAAGTGGATAACTCCTGATCTGGCTGACAACACTTAACAGTAGGCAGCCACTAAGTTAGAATAGTTATCTTTGACAAATTCCAGGATATCGTCGCTGCTTGTGTAGGGGGTGCTCCTTCCCATGAGGCCAGGGAGGAGAGGCTGCTACAAAATAGTCGCTCTGGGGGTGGTATTCAGCGGGTGGATCTCATGATGGAGGGAAACCCCCTACTGGACCAGTGACCACTATTGTGGGAGAACGCGGTATCAGCCTAACAGCTACACATCTCTTTCACCCCCACTCTCTCCATCCATACCCTCCTATCCCAGGTTCTTTTATAAGACTCAAATAGAAAGAACTGAGACGAAGAAGAATAGGGAGGAGTTAAAAGACACACTGATAACCTCTGACATGAGGAAGAGGTACAGAGTAATGATGACTACTCCGCGGAACCAATATGAGCGGCCTAGATAAAAACGACGCAACAGGCGCATCATACTGATAAAAAGGAAGGAAGGACCGCTAAGAGAGAGAGAGATCCTCCCAGGAGGAGCCATGGGCCAGGAAGCTCTCTGGCTTGGGGAGAAGACTGCTCACCAGAACATGGTGGCAGCTTCTGTGAGGACCCGAAACCATCTGCAACCGGCAGGCGGTAGAAAAGGGTGGGGAGCCAGGCGAAGGCAAGCCCTGCACCACTTCCTAGCTGTGAAGCCACCTCAAAGGAATTTGAGCCAGAGAGAGAGAACAGAGACACAAACTGAGCTGCTGGAACAGTCCGTGAGCAGAACCACACATCAGACTGCGGAGCCGCTGCAGAGGAAGTTAAGCCACAGAGACAGATAGGAATACAGAGAGAGACACAGAAAGTCACAGAGAGAGAGAGAGAGAGAGAGAGAGAGAGAGCAAGAGAGAGAGGGAGAGAGAGAAAGAGAAAGGAAGAAAGAAAGAGAAAAAGAGAGAAGGAGAAAAAGAGAGAAGGAGAAAAAGAGAGAAGGAGAGAAGGAGAGAGAGAGAAAGAGAGATAGAGACAGAGAGAGAGAGAAGACCCGAATGGAGCTGTTAGAGCAGTCTGGGTGCAGTACCAGAGAAAGAAGGAACCTACGGCTTCCCCGCTCATACCGCTGCGGAGATGCCACAGAGAGCAAGCAGCCTGGTAGAGAGAGAAAGAGAGACCTCGGAAGACCAAACAGAGTGACTGGAAGCCTCTGTTGGTTATGAGGAGAAATGTTCAACCCAAAAGGTACTGGGATTGTTGGGGAAGGTCAGAAAGCCACAGGCAGCCGGAAAGACAATGTCTGCGACCCATACCAAAATCAAGAGACAGTAAAACCCAATAACACCTGGCAGAACAGTGAAACAGGTGTGCAAGAAAGAAACAAAATGTCAATCCATTTTTGGGACCGCAGTACCTGCAGGAGAGTGAACCAGGTCTGCCTACAGGGGTGTGGGATCCCCAACGAATAGGAGGAGTATCCAAACTACTCTTCCTCGTTGCAGTACCTAGTACAAAAGGGAAGGAACCAGATCTGCCAACCAGGGTCAGGGATCCACAGTATATTGGAAGAGTAACCAAGCCACTGCCTGGTAGAGAGGTGAACCAGGTCTGCCAACTCTGGTCTGGGACCCACATATATAGATATGGGAAGAGAGACATTTCCCCCACTAGTTGAAACAGAGCTTTGAGAACTTTCAAATACAGAACTGCCTTTTGTCCAGAGGAAGGCAATCATTCCTCTGGATCAGGAGGATACTCCTTTGATTTAGTTTAGCATAGAGTGTGAGGGACAGAGCTAAGCTTCTAACATAGGACTATGGACTTTTGCTTTTGACACGCTGACCGAGACATTAGTATTGTTGTTGAGGCAGGGAAACCCCTCTTAGAGTTAGGGCAAGATAGGGTTTTCTTTTCATTGTCTCACATTAATAAAAGTCTTTAACAACCATGATGGCCACTCCGTGACAGAGTCTTACTTCTGCACCCTTACATATCTTACAACTGGTCCCAAAGGTATATCTCAAGCCAGTAGGGGGTCCTTTAAAATCCCACCTAACTATTTTATGTGACAAAGGCACGAGGCTTGAAGGTATATTGACCCAAACAAAGATGTTCTTGTAATAGTGATCATTGGTCCAGACCAATAGAGTCTATTTGCGATATCAGACCACAACCATGGAAGTGAAGAAACTGGAAGAGTCGCAACACAACTTCCTTCCTGACTAGCTCCCTTACATACTACAACTAGTTGGGAGAAAGTACTACACAGCTAGAATGGCCATCAAACAGCATGTGAGCAATAGCAGAAAGTTAGTAGATATCTTGGAAAGGTAAACTGTAACATCAGATTTTGCCCAAAGCTGTATGCGCATACACCCGCTTTTGTGAACGACAATACTGCACAATGCCTCTGCAACACCAAAGCCTACCTCAGCAAACCCGACGAACAATGCCCTGAAGCAACTCCTGTGCAGCAGGTACCATGATTAACTTCAACCTCCATGCCAACAAACTAAGATCTGTTTCTTCATTGTTTACTGAGACTGTACAACAATGTTTTTTCTGTGTCTATTATGGTGTTCTTTACTATGATATGGTGTCCAAGTACTTTAAGTTATAAGCTAATAATGCAAGGTACTAAGTGGCTGGTCTGCTTTTGCAGGGACGTAAGAAAGAAAACGTGTGGAAATCATATACATTGCAGCTGGCAAGTTTACAGACAAGAAAATGTAATCCTTCAACTCAGACTTTTGTCACTCAATACTTTCTTCAGATGCCTTCCCTGAGGCAGGTGGCTCTATTTTCATAGAGCTTTCTTATATCTAACTGGTTTGTCATTTTGTAACATCTTCCGGGTACATCATCAAACTATGGTGTCGGCATGTTCTCCATGAAAAGGCCCGCCATAAGGAAGGATCTTCTTTACATCATTGAAAATAAATGTAGAAAAGTATTTTTCCTTCTATTTTGTATTGCTTTATTTCTCTTCCTTTGGTATTAGGAGTCTGGGTGCGAGCTTTACTTGCATTTTGCACTATACAAAGCCTTATGATATTTACCAGATCATCATTTATTAAGTGCCTGAAATGTTGCCACCAATAACATGTCTGGAGTTAGCTATCAACACATTACCAATTTAAATGCTGATGAAAGAGACATTCACAAGATGCAATGTTCTGCCAATACAAAGTTCATTTGTGTACGCAAAAGCACATGTCATAAAATATGCATACCCTAATATGTACTTAGTATCTGTGCAAACAGAGCAGTAGGCTACACAAGTTGCTTCTCGCTCAGCTCTTAACTGTTACAGGCAAGCTCATCTACTGTCAAATGAGTTTTGTATAGTGACTTGACATACTTCATTAAGAGCTGTGTGGTTCTATTTCATTTTTAATCCAAGTAAAGTCCTAGGGATGTGCACAATATGCAACAGGAATGATATGTACAATGCAGTAAAATCAGGAACATAAGCTGCAGTGGATACATTTTATTTCCTGTGGTCGACCACAGAAGCCTTGCTCCATATTAGATTCTTCAAGGCCCGAGTAAATTGGCAAGTCTGCCAAGTTTATTCTGTGGAATTAATGAGTGTGAGAAGCCAGGAATGAGAGACAGACACAGAACTCCTGATTGTGGTGACAAACTTCTATTCAAAGTAAAACGGGTTGGAAAATGACTCACTTTCCCAACTCTAGGAGGTATTTCCCTACCTCAACCAAAACCAAGGGTCTGTCCTGTGTCAAAATGCGCACAGCAAAAATGTCCTGTGTCCGAAATCCTATTCTAGCCCGCAGATTCGAAAAGTTAACTCTAAGGTGTTAAGGGTAATGTGCACACATGTTCATGTTCAAAGGAAAGGTGTAACTCCAACACACAAATTCCCAATGGATAGTATTTACAGTTCCAGGGAATGGCTCCCTTCCCCAGGTTTCTCTCCATCAATAGGATAGATCACTAAGACAATTAAAGTTCCTTATAGCTCAAGAGGCTATCCCCTTCCTCTTGGCATTGCAATCCACTTCAAGGAAAGAGGTCTCCCTTCCCCAATTCAAACATTCACAATCCTAAGGGTACGAGTCTTCCTTTGGGATTCTTTATTCAACAAAACAACTTGGACGCAGGGTCCAACCTTGCAGGACCCCTGATATTCTCCCCTGCCAGGTTCATTCCACACTTAATGCAATTTGAATAAGGAACAAGTTACTTACCTGTAACTGTTGTTCTCCAGCATGGGTCTGGCATGGATTCACATGCTCATGCTCATGAATATTCCCCGTCGTCAGGCTGGGAATCCTCGGTAAAGAAAAAACCAGCATCAGTTTCGTTTCTGATCTGTCTTTCGTAGCAATAACCAATCACTGGTCTCTGCGTCATACTGACCACAGCCAATGACTGCCCTCTACCTAAGCACCGCCTCTGGCAGCCATCTTCAGATTTGGAAGCACGTGAAGTGGCAGTATGACCAAGTGAAGAGCCGCAGAGGGGTAGGCGGGAGGGTTCGCATGTGAATCCATGCCAGACCCATGCTGGAGAACAACAGTTACAGGTAAGTAACTTGTTCCTTCTCCAGCATGGGGTCTGGCATGGATTCACATGCTCATGAATAAAGAATACATAGCAGTACACACATGCACAACCACGGGAGGTGGCAAAGGCTCAACATTAAGCATCACATCAACTCAACATTAAGCATCTTACCTCCTCACCAGGCTCACCTCAGGCGAACAGGTTGCGCAGCACTGCTTGGCCGACCCTGGACTCCTCCCTGGAATCCCGGTCGACGCAGTAGAATTTCGTGAAGGTGTGCGTCGACCTCCACGTAGCAGCCCTGCATATGTCCAGCAGGGGCACACCAGATAGGAACGCCGTGGTAGCTGCGATCGCTCTGGTGGAATGGGCTCTCGGACGGCCAGGCAGCGGTCGGTTTGCCAACCGGTGACAGTACATGATACAGCCGGAGAGCCATCTGGAGATGGAAGCCTTCGAGAGAGCCTTCCCCTGATTGACAGGTCCAAAGTTCACAAAGAGTTGTGACGTCTTCCGAAAACCCTTCGTGCGATCCACGTAGAACTTCAGCGCTCTAGCTACATCCAGCGAGTGCAAAGTCCTCTCAGCCGGCGACGAAGGCGACGGGAAGAACACAGGTAACACCAAGGGTTCGTTGAGATGGAAGTCCGACGGTACCTTGGGCATGAAGGAGGGGTGCGTCCTGAGCACTACCCTCGTGTCGTGGAAAGTCAAGTACGGGGCCTTGCAGGAAAGGGCCTGGATCTCTCCCACTCGTCGTGCGGAGGTGATGGCCACAAGAAAAGCTGTTTTCCACGATAGAAACTTCAACGGGGCCGAGTGCAGAGGCTCGAACGGAGGTCCCATGAGCTTGGTCAGCACCACGTTGAGCTCCCACGCCGGGGCCGGAGCCTTCACCGGCGGGAACGATCTGAATAGTCCCTTCATGAACTCTTTCACCAGACGATGAGACCACAAGGACGTCCGCCCCGTGGTTCTGGTGTATCGGGAGATCGCAGCAAGATGAATCTTGATGGACGCGTGTGCCAGTCCAGCTTTGGCCAGCGTCAGCAGGTACGGCAGTACTTGGGGAGCCGTAATCCGTAGAGGGTTAATCTTCTGTGCGTGGCACCAGACAGAGAACCTCTTCCATTTGTGTCCGTAGCATTTAAGAGTCGAGGACGCCCTGGCCTTTGCAAGAACCTCTCTGCAATCGGCCGGTATGTCGTATCCTCCAAACTCTAGCGCTGCAGGAGCCAGGCCTGCAAGTTCAGCGACTTCGGGTCGTGGTGGAGGATGGCGCCTCCTTCCCTGGAGAGTAGGTCTGCGTCCGCCGGCAGCTTGATCGGCGGGGACGCTGACAAGTCCAGAAGGTCCGGGAACCATATCTGCCTCGGCCACGCAGGTGCGACGAGGATCATCCTGCACCGTGACCTCTTGAGCTGGTTGACGAGCCGGATTAGCAGAGGCAAGGGAGGGAACGCGTAGAGGAACAGGCCCTCCCAGGGGAACGAGAAAGCATCGCCCATGCTCCTCGTCTGGGGAAACCTGCTGGCGAACCTCCGGCACTTGGTGTTCGTCGCCGTCGCGAACAGGTCGATCTGGGGTGTGCCCCACCGTCGGAAGAGGCGATCCACCAGATCCTGCCGTAGTTCCCACTCGTGGCACGAGCGCAGCTCCCTGCTGAGTGAGTCGGCGATGGTGTTTTTTATCCCTGCCAGATGAAACGGCACCAGAAAAATCCCTTGGGCGACGGCCCAATGCCACAGGTCCTGCGCCTCCTTGGACAGCGCTGGGGACCTGGTTCCGCCCTGTTTCCTGATGTAAAACATGGTGGTGGTGTTGTCGGTGAAGATCCTCACCACCTTGCCCTTCAGGGACGGAAGGAAGGACCTGAGGGCCCAAAACACTGCACGGAGCTCCAGGACGTTGATATGCAGGGACTTCTCCGTCGGGAGCCAGAGTCCCCTCGCGTGCAGATTTTCGGTGTGCGCTCCCCACCCTTCCAGGGAGGCATCCGTGGTCACAGTCTCCTGGTGGGCTGGGGTCTGGAAGTCCATGCCCGCCGTCAGATGCGCGCGGGTGCCCCACCACCGTACCGCTCGCCGGAAACTCTCGTCGAGCTTGATCCTTTCTTCGAAGCTGCCCATCGTCTGGATCCAGCGCGCATCCAGGAATTCTTGCAACGGGCGCATCCGGAGCCTGCACATGGGAATGAGGTAGATGCAGGAAGACATCATCCCGAGGAGGGACTTGATGGATCTCACTTTGGCCGCGTCGGCCACCAGCATCCGTTGCACCTTGCCCAAGATGGTCCTGGTCCTCTCCTCCGACGGGGAGGCCAGAAGGGACACTGTGTCGAGCCTCGCTCCCAGAAACAGTGCGACTTGCGCGGGCACCAGGTGGGATTTGGTGTAGTTCACGGAGAATCCCAGGTCCGTGAGGAGTTGGACGGTCCTTGCCGTGTGGACCACGGCGAGCTCCTTCGTCTTGGCGCGGATGAGCCAGTCGTCCAGGTAGGGGTAGACGTGAATCCCCTCGCGGCGCAGCTGCGCCGCCACCGGTGCGAGGCACTTGGTGAATACCCTGGGTGCCGACCGCAGTCCGAAGGGAAGGGCTTTGAACTGGTAATGACGCCCTTGGACCACGAACCTGAGGAATTTTCGGTGCCCCTTTAGGATTGGAATGTGGAAGTAGGCATCCTCCAAATCCAACGACGACAGGAAGTCTCCTTCCTCCAGTTGACCCAGGACGTGCTGTAAGGTGACCATCCGGAACTTCTGCGCCTTGATGAACTTGTTCAGCCGTCGCAGGTCTAGGATGGGGCGCCATCCTCCCGTCTTCTTCTTCACGAGGAAGTATCGCGAGTAGACTCCGGAGCCCCGAAGCCTCTTTGGGACGAGTTCGATGGCGCCCTTTCTGAGCATCGCCTTTACCTCCAGGAGAAGTTGAGGGACGTGAAGTTCTCTCCTGGCCACGGGGGGGACGCGCGGGCACCTTCTTTGAAACTCGAGCGCGTGGCCCCGGGCCAGGGCGTCCAGCACCCAACGGTCGGTGGAGATGGACTCCCACACGCTGACGAAGCCCGCCAGCCGGCCTCCCACCGGGGTGCTTCGGTGGGGGCCCGACCCCACGGCCGGTTCAATCCTGCTTGGACGCGGCCTTGCCGCCTTGACCTCCTTGGCGACGACGGCGGGGTCCGCTAGACTTGCCTCGTCCTCTGTAGGCCTCTTGCGACGACGAGCGGGCCGCTTGACGGTAGGAAGCGAAACCGCCACCGGAACCTTTGGAGGCGCCCTTGCCTCCGCCGCTCCGAAAGGGCGTCCGTCGTTGCTGCAGGACTCCCAGGGCCCGGGCCGTCTCAGTATCCGCCTTGATGGCCTGGAGGGAATCGTCCACCGTCTTCCCAAACAGGTTGTTCCCGTCGAAGGGCATGTCCAGGACTCTGGTCTGGACGTCCTGCCGAAAATCCGTAGCTTTGAGCCATCCACGACGTCGAAGGCAAACGCCGTTGCCTAGCTGGCGGAACCCAGCGTCGGCGATGTCCGTCGCCACGGTGATGGCGTGGTCCGAAGCCACTTCACCTTCCTGGAGGATCTCAAGGGCCTCAGCCCTCTTGTCGTCCGGCAGAAAATCCAGCAGGGGAGCCATCTTGTACCAGAGCTCCCTGTCGTAGCGGGCCACGATAGCCAAGGCGTTGGCCGCTTTAATCGTCGTCGCTGCCGACGAGATGACTCTACGTCCCATAGCATCCAATTTCTTTCCCTCGCCGTCCGGCGGGGAAGTCGATGTGGAGGCCGCACCCCCCCCCGCTTTCTTCCTGGCCGCCGCGGAGACGACGGAGTCCGGGGTAGGCTGCGCCCGGAGGCATAGGGGGGCCGTGTCCGGGACCCGGTACTTCTTCTCGTACCGGTCTCTTCTAGCTGGCGTCGTGGAAGGGTTCTTGAGGAGGGAAAGGCCCTCATCCCAAATGTCGTCCAACAGAGGCACTGCGAGGACCGTCTTCCTCTTGGCCTCGCGCCGCTGATAAAGGAAGCCTTCCTTTTTCTTCTCCTCGGGGCAGAGTTGAAAAAGCTCGGAAGCCCTGGAGATCATGGAATGGAAAGATCCGATCTCGTCGGGCGGAGAAGCCCTGGTGGGGGGCGACGACGGAAAATCCTCGTCGTATGCCTCGTCGTCCGTACCCGTCGCTGCCGTGTCAGTCCCCGTATCATCCCCTCGGGTGGACGGGGAGGAGGGCTGGACGGGGCGCGACGGTTGAAAAGGAGGTGGAGGATGGATCCTTCTTTTCTTGGCAGGGGGAACACCAGAAGGTCCCGGTTCTGGATCCCCCGACGGGAGAGGTTCCTCCGTCGGTAACGGTAGCCTCGTCCTTATCTCAGTGCATAAGGACTGTATGGCCAACAAAATGGCCGCCGAGTTGTCTCGCGGCGCTGGCAGAGGGGAATCCGACGGGCGAGCAGGGGCCCCGTCGGCATCCTCGACGATGTCGTCGTCGTCGCCTGCGTCGGGACCCATTCCGACGGGCTGGTCTTGTTCCACGCCTAGGCCGTGGCTTAAGACCTCGACCAGCTCTTCTTCTGAGGTTGAGGCCGAATCTACGACGACGCCCTGCCCCCCCTTCTTCTCCACGGAGGGTTTCACGGGGGTCCTATCGATGGGCATAAAAGAAGACTCCCTCCGAGGAGGCAGGGAGATTCTGGGCCCTGAGGTCGCCACCACTGGAGTAGCCTCCACAGGCTGGGCCAGGGCCGCCGCGACCGTTTCGATAGAGGGCTTGGTCGGATGGATCAAGGCCTTCACCACCCTAGGTGCGCTCACCGCCTTGTCCTTGAGGGAGGGGGCACTGCCACGCTCCTCCTCTGCCTTCGAGCTCGACCGGGGCCTCTCCAGGAGCTTCGCCGGGTGCTCGGCCTTCCTCTTACCCGACCCAGAGCGTTGGCTCGTGGTTGATGGTGCCGGGGAGGGTGCGCCCTGCCTGGCGCCCGTAGAGCCCGACCGTTCGGCGCTCCCGGTGCCAGCGGACTCGCGGTGCTTGGCCTTATGTTGGGCCCCCGTCGCCGGGGCGCCCTCAAAGGTCTTAGAAGACCGCTCGGATTTCTTCTTCTTCTCGCCAGACGGGCTCTTACCCTGCAGCCAGTTGGCGAGACGTTGATGACGGTCCTTCATGGTCCGTTCCGACATGTTGCCGCAAAACGCACAGTCCTTCTCCACGTGCGTTTTGTCCTCATGAAGGCAGTAAAGGCAGAAAGAGTGTTCGTCCTCCTTAAAGACGTTCTGCAGCTGGCATCCAGGGCAGACCCTGAACAGCTTTCCGGGCGTCGAGCTTCCCTTCTCCTGGGCCATCTCCGAGACCGGGCCTGAGAAGCTTCTGGAGTCCTCCGAAGCGTAGCTCGACGAAATCTTCACCCTTGAGGGGCACAGACGAATCCGACACGGGTCCCCATAGATCGGATGTAGGATCGGTGGAGCTTGAGGCTCTTTTGACCGAAGAATCGAAGTTTTTGTGAAAAAAGCGCGAAAAAATAGCACTAACGCTCGAGAGCAATAGCACGAGGATCCCAACACATGAACGTGCGGTAAAAATCTGAAGATGGCTGCCAGAGGCGGTGCTTAGGTAGAGGGCAGTCATTGGCTGTGGTCAGTATGACGCAGAGACCAGTGATTGGTTATTGCTACGAAAGACAGATCAGAAACGAAACTGATACTGGTTTTTTCTTTACCGAGGATTCCCAGCCTGACGACGGGGAATATTCATGAGCATGAGCATGTGAATCCATGCCAGACCCCATGCTGGAGAACATACTTATCTTTTCCAGGTATACTTTTTCTGCCAGGTCTTTTCTCATGTGGTTCACTTTTTACATTCGCAAACTTGAATTTGCCTGGTAGACTCTCCTGCCAGGACTTTCTCAAGTGATTCACTTTGCACACTTGCAAACTTGGCAGTTCTTCTTACATTCACTTCTGGCATTCTTCCTTTTCAAAAACTTGACCTCAAATCCCTTTCACTCACTTTGTGTCATGCCTGCGCCATGGGCGCATCCATTTGCGCTCAATATGGACTATTTGTTTATCATTTATTTACAACAGACTCTTGGATCAATCTATATTTACTTTGGGGACTTTATTTCCCATTTGCGAGACTTTGGTGCTTTATTATTTTTTCCAACAAACTACGCATACCACAATGCACTTGGCTATAAGCATCGATTCCTGGCTGTTCCTATTGGTCATCAAAGGAACTACACCCCCCAGAAGCCCTAGGGATTGGCTCTGCTTCCACCAACTCAGGAACAGAGAGGGAGGTGGCCGATTGTCTGCAGGTGTGCTTAGCCAGGTGCAACCAATTAGCCTGCCTCTGTGCTGGGCTAGGCAGTATAAAAGGCTGCTGCCTGCAGTGGCTCAGCCTCTTGCATTGAGAGACCTTCCTCCATCTTTCGTGTCTTCTACGGATCTTTGTATGCTGTTTACCATCACTCCTGCTTGGACCCTGCCTTGCAGCTTGCTACACCCTGCTGCCTACAGCCCTAGCCTTCTGGGCTCCCTGCCTCAGTCCAGCTCCTCTGGGCTTCCTGCCTTGCAGCTTGCTACACCCTGCTGCCTACAGCCCTAGCCTTCTGGGCTCCCTGCCTCAGTCCAGCTCCTCTGGGCTTCCTGCCTTGCAGCCTGTTACTCTTCGCTGCCTACAGCCATAGCCTTCCAGGCTCTCTTCCTCGCAGCCCTGCTCCTCCGGGCTCTCCACATTGCAGCCGATCACGCTCTGCTGCCTTCCAGCCTCCGCCCTTGCCCTACCGGGCTTTCTACATTGCAGCTGATCACGCTCTGCTGCCTTCCAGCCTCCCCCCTTGCCCTGCCGGACTCTCCACATTGCAGCCGATCACGCTCTGCTGCCTTCCAGCCTCCGCCCTTGCCCTACCGGGCTTTCTACATTGCAGCTGATCACGCTCTGCTGCCTTCCAGCCTCCGCCCTTGCCCTGCCGGGCTCTCCACATTGCAGCCGATCACGCTCTGCGGCCTTCCAGCCTCCGCCCTTGCCCTACCGGGCTTTCTACATTGCAGCTGATCACGCTCTGCTGCTTTCCAGTCTCAGCCCTTGTCCTCTGGGCTTCCTGCTCTGCAGCCTGCCTCACTCCGGCGGCCTACAGCCCTTGTCCTCTGGGCTTCCTACTTTGCAGCTGATCACGCTCCGCTGCTTACTACCTACCTTTTTCCGCTGGGTTCTCGGCCTAGCAGCCCTCTACAGTCCTCTGCAACCTTCTACGGTCAGCGGCCCTGCCCCTCAGGGCTCACTCCTTGCTGCCCGGCCCTTCTGGGTTCCTTGCCGTGCAGCCTGCTTTACTCTGCTGCCCTAAGCCCTTTCCCTCTGGGCTCTCTACCTTACAGCCCTGCTCCTGTGGGCTTGCTCATTGCTTTCCTGCTCCTATGAGCTCTCAACCTTGTTCCTTACTGTCCCCTGCTATCCTATCCTGTTACACGACTTTCCCTTCATTTCCTTCTGCTAGTTTGCTATCAACCTCCTTTTCCTGGATATGTCTGTAAGTATCTTCTCTTGTCCTGTTTTGTAGACCCTTTTGTACAGAGCTTGTCTGTTGGTTCCCATCAGTCAACCTCTGCCCCTTCCCTTGTCTCGTTTCTACATTACAGACACCCATAGCTGCTGTTCCAAGTCATGAGCAAACAGCGTGGGCCTCTGTTATAGCAAACTGTGCAGAAGGCTTGAGTATTTCCTAAGGTTCGTGGAATACTCTTTTCCTATATCTGCATACACCCCAAGAGGGAATTCATTCTGTACCTTTCCTTGCTACTCTTGCCTACTCTTCGTTCTCTTTCCTTTCAGCTGTGTGTGTGCTTCTCTGTCCACTTTATTTAGGCACAACCACCCAAACCCTTTTTGGGTGTCCTGTGCCACTCTTAATAGAGTGCCATCCCTGACACTTTGCTTGCTGTTTTCTTTTCTTAATAGCGTTGCCGAAGTGCCCCAGTGTCACAGCTTCCCTTCCTAAGACTCGCTAGTTTTTCGTGCTTCCACGTCCTTTGCGGCTCTCGTTTTGTCTTTGAGCCCCCCTCTGTGTTTGTCAGGGACATAAGGGTTAGTACTGGAAGAGTTAGGCTAGGAACTAGGATGCAGAGTCTGCAGAGCGCATATGTTGGAGGGTGGTGGATTTATGTGCAATACTAAATGGTTATCCATTTTCCTTAATGCCCTTGCTCAGAGATCTGCTGAGTTGTAAACTCATGAGGGTGGATTGGGCTCAAACCCAAGCCAAGATAGTGGATTCCTTCAGCAGTGATCCATTTTAGAAAGTACAGGACAGATTGTCCTGGCAGTACATTCTAAACTGCTTTTCATCATTTCCTTTAGTAGAGTTAGTCATGTTTTAGTGTAGCTCCTCTAAGTCCTACCTTTTAAATATTTGTGAAGAAAGAAGAAGAAGCAAGGAAGAAGCACTCTGCTGTCTACTATAAACTGGTGGGAGCGCAGCTTGTTGGCGAGCTTCAAGCAATTTCTATTGAACTTTATATGCTTTGAACTGGGAAAGTATTAGTGAACGCTGCGTATGTGATATTAAGCTGGTGGGCGAACAAGAAGCATTTTTCATTTAATATTTAAGTCTTCAAGCTGTGTAAAGTCAAAGGCAACGCTGCGTAAGATGAGATATACTTTTTAAAGTGTTTAGATGTGTCTACGTTTCCAAATACTTGAAAGTTGTTTGGGGTAAAAGTTCTTCATGGAAGGCAACTGTCACACGATCATCGCGTAACATTTCCTTTTTGTTTTGGGTTGCTGCGCTACATTCAGAACGAAACGGAGAGCGTAGATGTTTACCGTGGTCACTCTGCATTAAGAGAAACTGACAAGAGTGCCGCGGTAGTCTGCTTTGTATTTGTTTGTTTCTGATAGAGAAAAGTATTCAGACTCAACCTGTCTGCACTGCGGCATGAGCGGATGCAACATCAATAACGCTTACCCTGATTGTATCTACGTGGGCAAGAACTTAACTGCGATTCCGATGACAGCTGTTGAAAGTTCTGTGCATCGAAAGAGGTTTTCGGATGACGCATTAAACGGCAACTAAGTGCTGGCGGCCATCTTTAATGAAATTCTGTGTAGTGCAGTTTTAGATGCGCCTCTTAGGTAGTTAGGAGGTTAGGAGGTTAAACTGGCAAATATACTGCTAATCAATTGCAATATACATTTTTAAACTGTTACCTTCAAAGGAAAGACTGTCAAGAGTAAATACATGGTTTGGAACAATAAATGGAAGCACATGTTTAGCTTTTAAGCGGACTAAACCGTGTTAAGGAGTGTTTAAGAAACAATTCAACATTCTACAGAATTCAGGTTGCACAAATGCCAAGAAGGTGACATTTATAGGAAAGCAATTTAAATTCTTGAAATTAACAAGTTACTTTCAAATCAAGAAAATTCCGAAAATAATTACTCCTCCAAGCTAGAAGCAGAGAAAACACAGGTATAATTTAGTCTTTTAAGTTGAATTGAGAGTTTGATTTAAAGTAAATATGCAACAGTGTTTTAACACATTTTAATTCCTCAAACAGGGTGTTGAACTTGAAGTAAGTAGAGCTCCTGTGTCATTTGTTGTTTTGTCCCATTCCCCTTTCCCCCACCACTTGATCTGGTCCTCACTATAAAGTAAAAGTGGGGCACAGAACAGCTGGAGAGGGACGGTGGGGTTCAGCAGCTCCTACGGAAGGAAAAGCAGGAACCGGTGTCAGTGAGCGGCTTCCACGTCCTTTCCGGCTCTCGTTTTGTCTTTGAGCTCCCCTCCGTGTTCGGGCGGCGTTGGAACCGCTTTCCAGTTCCCATGGTCATCGGGAAGACTTCTCTTCGCTTCCCACTACAGTCCCAGCATGGCGAACCTGCTTCTGCAGTCCTTCTTCCTCTTCAGACTTCCTGAGCCTTCCGGCTCCACGGTTTCCTCTGCGGCTCAGGAGTCCCTCTGTCAGCACCGAGAGGATGAGGCTCCTTCCGACAGCATCTCCCTGCTTCATGCTGGTTAGGAGTTTTAAATGTCCCCGACACCTATAATGCGCTCGCAACCACTAGAGCGTGTCCTGGGCTTCTCTGATTTTTATTACTCAGTTCAGAATCCTCGTCCCAGTGTTTCCATACAGATGGGAATAATAGGCAGTCTTTGGTATTTAATTGCCAGAATAATGAAAGATGTTATTAGCGGGTTTTATGGTTGATTGAAGGGGTCTACCACAGTATGCCAGGAAGGCATGAGGAATTGAGGGGCTATCCCTAAGAGAGAAAGGGGGATATGTGTTTTCATCCGATGATGCCAGGTCATCCCCCTGATGGCCATCTCCCCACCATGTGATCCTCCCTTATATAGCCACCCCCAAGGTCACGATCGGGTAGCGGCTGCCATCACCTGGTCACATGAGAGTGATGTCATCAATCTGATTCATCACATGAGGCTTCACAGCAGATGTCGCTCCAAGTCTGTATTTCTTTTCAGGTCATGCAAGAGAAACTGATCAAACAGAACTGGAACCAAAATGCGTAACAGTATGTCTTCCAGGTACAGTAGGATTATGAAGAGTAGTCACAGGAGGTCTATACAGCCCATATTTTACCTACAAATAGACCCAGAATAGCGGTTAGCCTCGTAAAGTTACCAATCTTTTCAGTAATCCAGTCTGAGATAAACTCAATTTGGGGGCATCAACCCTCTTTTTAGGACTTATTTGTATTCCTATTCTGTGCTATGGAGCAAGTCACTTCATGGTCCTAAGGGAGGAGAAAATAAGTGCTCGGTGGGGTGAGGGAGAAAGAATGGCAGTGGAGCATGTTTCTGGACATGTGGGTGAACAAAAAAGGGGCTTAGAGAAAAAAGGCTAAAATGGAGGGTACAGGGACCAGTTTTTCATCAACTGTGGGCCCAGGCCTCACAGTACTTTTCTGACCATCTTGATGTTTGTTAGATTGTTAAATTGGTGCAAATCCTTACAGTATGGGGTGTTTGTGAACAGCACAGGGCCAAAGCCTACTTGAACAGTTCAACTGGCATGTCTCTCTGGATTTCAGGTGCTTTTGTTCCTCATGATAAGGGGTTGTGTGTTACAAGGCTTGGATCTGAAGAATAACACTCATCCCGACCAGGCCAAAGGAGCAGGGGCTCCCAACAACACTGCTGGAGCAGTGTTCCCCCTTGAGGAGGAGAAGCAGGAGCTTCCCTCCATCAAGGTAAGATCCCCGAGACGGCTGCGCCGCTTCATTTTTCTTGCAAAAGCGCTGCAATGTGCCCGACACCTGCCACATCCACCACACAGCGATATTAGCACGGATTGAGTGCCAACACCAGCACAAAGCACTCCACTTTCCGTGCTCCCCCCCAGTGCTGTACAGGGCACCCCGCTCCAAGATGGACGCCTGGAGTCGCTAGGCTCCCTTCACTGCCTCTTCCCACCCAGCACCACCAACTACTGCCATTGGCCCTCAACGTCCTCTTATTGGCCAATAGCACGCTGGAAGGCCATCTCTGCAAAGGCCATCGATCCAAGGCCAACTTCCGTCTCAGCCTATCTCTGCCCGACTCTGCCTTCTGCCATGAACTCTGCACAGCAAAACATTGCCACATGTGCATAACTTCGGCATAAGGTATTGTGTCACCTGAACTCGGACTACTTCCACTTTGCAGTTTCTGCCACTAACTAGCTCACTGTGGTCCCTGTTCACTTGTATTGTGCATCTTGCTTAAGGCTGTGCCCTGACTCCTAGATGAACACCTAATTTTCAATCGTGCCTAGACATTTGTATTTAGTATTTAGCCAACTGCTATACCCTACCTATTGCCTATGTGCCCTGACTTGAACTCAGCACTAAGTTCGCTGTTGTGCCTAATCACTTGAATTCAGTACCTAGCCCACTGCCGTGCCTTGAGTATTGCTGTGCCTTGAAATTTGCAGTAGCTACATTATTGTGCCTTGTTGTGCCTAGTCATTTGCTTTGTGCAACTAGCCTATAGCCATGTCTTGACACCTGAAGTTAGTACTAAGCGTACCTATGGGCCTCCTCCCATCTCACCTACTGCCCATCATTGCGTGCCTATTTTCCGCCTACCTAATTATGTATGCTCAGATTCTGTAATCACACACTATACTATTTTGAATCTAGGTGTTGCCCCTTTGCATTCTCAGCCAAATGTATTATCTTGAATCTAGGTGTTGCCCCACTGCATTTTAGCCAACTGTATTGTCTTGAATCTAGATATTGCCCCCACTGCATTCTTAGCCAATTGTATTATCTTGAATCTAGGCGTTGCCCACTGCATCCTAGATTAAATATCCTACCCTGACTCTAGAAGTTGCCCCACTGCACTTTAGCTTGAGGGTATTACTTTGAACCCAGATACTGCCCTATAGGTCTGCCCCCTACCCAGACCAAACTAGTTATCTGCAAGCCACTGCCTGGGCTGCTCATCCAACTAACTCTACAACTTAAGCCTCCAGCACTACGTACCCTCGTAGCCAGACCATGATCACCTGGTTCGCTCTCATCATGTTCCCTTTCTGCGTCACGCTGGACAATGTACCTTGCAGCGGTAACAGTTACATAGCCTACATGGACGGCCTAGCCAAACTCTGATGTCCAAGACACCACCCTATCCCTTGCTCCACACCCTTCCTACCACCCCTGCACCCATTCCCACCCACTCATCACCTGCCCTCTACATCCCCCATAAACATTGGCTTCCCAGCCTACACTGACACAACCCACAGCCACCGCAGGCCCAGCGCTGAGCCTAACCACACCAAACTGAACACTAAGCCTCATGCCCCACTCAAGCCTCCTGGACCTACCCCCTCTCTCACTCCTAATCTCACAGCACGTAACAATAGACTAGGCACTAGACTTCCCATTACAACCAGAAGGCCTACTGCCAAATCCAGCACCAAAACTAACAAGAAGCACAAAGCTCCCAATAAACCCACACTACCCCCACTAAAAGGAGCCTTACTCAATGTCAGATCACTTGCTTCCCACCCTACAGAAATCGCCGACATCATTCTTACCAATGACCTAGATTTCCTAGCCTTAACAGAAACCTGGCTTCATGAAGCGTCCGGACCTCACCTATCGCTAGCCATCCCAGACAAATACTCTATCCTCAGAGCTGATAGACCTAACGCTAGGGGAGGAGGTGTAGCGATCATCTCCAAATCCCCTTAGACTTCAGATCAGCCTCGTCAGTGTCACTCACATCCTGCGAGCTACTCACAGTCAAGTTGCAAACTTGCCCCACAAGCACGATCACCTTTCACCTCATATGCAGACCCCCAGGCCCCCCTGGGGTCTTTGAAGAAGACATCACATCTCTCATTGCTGAAAACTCCAAGCCATCAGCACAAATTATTATCCTCGGGGACCTTAACCTTGGTTACCGTGACCCCAATGATGCACCTGCTGCATCCCTAGCTAATGCCCTAACAGAACATGGCTTTGCACAACTCAGTGTCCACCCCACCCACCAGAAAGGCAGAATTATCGACTGGGTAGCGACCTACAACTGCAACACAATCTGTAAGGACCCCCAACCTCTAGCATGGACGGATCACCACCTCATCCTCCTTGAGGTTAACATTAATCATGTATTACCTAAAAAGTGCCCTTTGGCATCAGCCTGTCCTACCAGGAACAAACGCAACATTACTGCTGAAGCATTTATACCCCTGGTCCTACCTACCCTCAACGCACTCCCAGCCAATGCTGATTTAAACCTACTGATTGACACCTTCAATGATTTCATGGCTAAGGCGATGGATACCATTGCCCCTCTGAAATTGTGCAAAGTCAAACCAAAAGCTCATCTGAACTAGTGGTACACCCTCGAACTCAAGCTACCCAGGAAAGAGAAAGCTAAGGCACAACTCACATGGAAAACCAACCCCTCCACGGAAAACAAATCAAATCTCACGAATATATCCTCTCTATACAAAAGTGAGATAATTTGCACCAAAAAAGAGGCCTACAACATCAGGATTGATCAGGCAGGGTCCTCCACTAAAGAATTATTTAAAATTCTAAAAGAAATAGAAAATCCCAATCCACCTACTGACACCTGCTTGAAAGATAAACCTTGGTGCATCAGCATCCAAAATGCCCTTAACAACAAAATCACAGGACTCCAAACTAAAATTGAGGACAAACGCCAACAACTCTCTAACAACAAATTTACCAACCCTGGCTCACCAACGCCCATTGATACCAAATCGGGCTTCACATTCAAGAAAGTAACTACGGAAGAAGTTCAAAAAATCATCACCTCCTTAAAACCCTCGAACTGCAAAGGGGACAGCTGTCCCGCCCAGATTATTATAGACGCAGCTAGAGATCTATCCCCCTTCATCACTAAACGTATTGACCTATCATTCATCAATATCTCAGTCCCCAGAAACCTAAAACAATCATGGGTTCTCCCACTCTTGAAAAAACAATCTCTAGACCCAGCCATACCCACCAACTACAGACCCATCACCACAGTCCCCCTCCTATTTAAAATCCTGGACAGAGTCACCTATCTCCAAATTCAGGAATATCTGGAATCCAACCAACGGCTAGGAATAAGTCAATCTGGCTTCAGACCTCAACATGGAACGGAAACTGCCCTTGTTGATCTCAAAAGTCAGATTGATGAAATTAAAGACAAAGGCAATGCCGCGATCCTGCTCCTCTTAGACCTCTCAGTGGCCTTTGACCACAAAATCCTCTGTAGCCACCTAGCCACCGCAGCTCACTTTTCCTCCTCTGCCGTCACATGGATACAATACTTTCTGGCAAACAGAACCATGCAGGTTTTCTCAACAAAAGCTGCAGCAGACCCCATCCCCATCTTATGCGGGGTCCCACAAGGCTCCTGTGTCTCCCCCATTTTGTATAACATATTTACAAAGCCACTATTTGACCAACTGGACCGTCTGGGTGTCATCTACATGAATTACGCAGATGACACCCAGATACTCCTCACCATCACAGGCAATTACCACGCAGACGTCTCCCGGATCAACAAAATATTCTCCATCATTCAGGCATGGATGGCCTCTCATGGCCTCTGCCTGAATGATGACAAGACAGAGCTTCTCCTTATCGGCTCTCCCAGTAACCTGGCTAAACTTAATCCTAACTACAACAACATCATTATCGACGGTCACACCATCCCTATTGCCAAAAGCGTGAAAACGCTCAGCTTTTACCGTATTTGCCAACTCCAACCTCTCCAAACAAACCAACATGATCGCCTCAGCCTCTGCCTACATCGGCAAGCTTTTCAGGGCCAGTAGACCCTTCCTATCACCCAATAGCTGCCTCACTCTTGCTAGAGCCCTCATACAGTCCAAACTGGACTATTGCAATAGCCTGTAGCTAGGCGCTAACCAATTTATAACTAACAAATTACAAGTACTTCAAAATAACGCACTCAACATCCCCAGGCGTGAGCACATCTCCTCTGCTAGGAAATCATGCAAATGGCTCTCCATACGTCAAAACATTGATTTGTAAACCATTTACCTCACATACAAGGCTTTAAACCACCTAGCCCCACCATATTTAACGAATAAATTCACCATGAAACCCAACAACAGAACAACTAGATCCTCCAACACTTTATGCTCGACAGTGCCCAGATTCCGCTTAAAAAGAGCCGGAGGGGCTAGCTTCACAGTATTTGCCTCCCAACTCTGGAACACCTTACCACTCAACATTAAAACTATTGAGTCCTTCCAGATCTTCAGGAAACATGTTATCGGTTGGCTCCTCAACAAAGAGTAGCACCACAAATATCTGGCTACACTCCCTTCTGATTAAACATATATGTGATCTCTGCAAACTGTTGTATTTGAAACTGTAGTACCACCTAGATATGTGCGTATACCTCCCACTGCTTAACTATGCCTGTATATTCTGTAAATTGCTGTATATTGAAAATTGTATATCACAATTATGTAACCGTCTTCTTTAAGCACCCTTCTACCTCTGGGTTTGGAGCGCTATACAAATAAATAAAACAAACAAACAAACAAACAAACAACACAGAATATTCCCCCACAGGCCCATGGCTGAGGTTTTTAGTATGGTGGGAGGAATATGTTTTCTTTTTAGGAATATCTTGGGTAGATTGTGGGGTTGTATTGGTGGAATATTTTGGGGAGGTATTTGGTTTCTTAACTCCAGTATGCATGGCGGGTGATAAAGACTGTTCCAGTAGCCCAGATGGCAATAATATAACGTAACATAACAGATGGGAAGAATTCAGAAAGTAAGATTATGGCAGAGACCAAAGAAAATCCGATTTTTGGTTCACTTTTCTTATAATAATTTCTGAAGCTGTATGCAAGGTGCCATTTTAAACAATGATCTCAACTGTACAATAAATTTACAAAGTTGTTTCATATGGTGCAATACCCAATAGCAATCAGATCTTTCCATTTAACAAACTGATTAATGTGAAAAACATACCCCAAACGAAGTGCCTACAGGTCGTGCAGCCGCTGTACCAGGAACTTTGCCTGTAATCTTAAAGTAAATAGGTAATTAAACTTTTTCAAACATGTTCCTGCAGAAGAACAGATAAGTAAAGCATTTCCTAGACTGAATTCAAACTTCAGACTTTTAGCAAAATGATAGTCAAAGTGGTATTTTCCACCAGTACACGGATCCACATGGAAAACAGACTTTGCATTTATTAAAACATTACTGTGCACATGCTTATAGGTCATTATAAAAGCCTTGCAAGGATGCCTTAACTCTTCATCTTGGGTTACCTATGTGTATGCTCGTCATTCTTCAATCTGTGCACTCCTTTAATACATTTGAATAATTACTATACATATCAACTTTACTCCTCTACCACTCATCTCTACCTTCTGTTCCAACTTTTAGTGTTATGTGGATGACACGCAGCTCTCCTTCAGGCTCTCCTCAGCCTCCTCCGATCTCTCGCTCACTGCTGGCTGTCTATCCGCGATTCAGGAATGGTGTGCCTCCAACGATCTTTGCCTTAATGCCAGTAAGACTGAGATCCTTCTCATTGGGACCCTGCTCCCGTTTTCCCTCTTGCATGCTGGCTGCCCACCCTGGTCCCTACACCCGCAGCTTCCTGTGAGGCAAAGAACATTGGTGTCATCTTTGACTTCACTCTCTCCTTCTCTCCTCGCATCTCTAAGAAGTCACACTACCAGCTGCACCTCCTCAGAGGTATTCTTCCCCTTCTCACTTTCCCCCAGAAGCTCACTGTCTCCAACCCTGCGCTCTCTAGGCTGGACTATTACAACAGCCTCTTTCTAAATCTGGCTGCCTCTACTCTTCACCCTTTGCAACTAATACAGAACAGGACTGCAAGACTTGTCCTTGACCTCAAACCCAGGGATTGTATCTCTCTAGCCCTGAAATCTCTCCACTGGCTCCCGGTGGCTGCAAGGATCAAGTTCAAGACCCTCTGCGTTGTCCACAAGGCTTTCTGGGGCCGGGGACCACACTACATCCAACTCTCGATTCCTAAGCATTTTCCTTCTCGAGCCCTCCGCTCATCCACCACCAACTCTCTGTGGGTTAGACGCTTCTCCAGGCAGAGAGTGGGGGGTAGATCTCTGTCCTCAGCTGGGGCCTCCCTCTGGAACCGTCTCCTTGTATCTCTCAAATTTGAGCAGGACCACCTAAGATTCCGGTAGCAACTCAAAACCTTCCTCTTAGCTTCCGCTTTCCCTCTCTCCCCTGCTGATGCTCCTGTCTGCTGCGTTAACTAGTTACCTGGACACCCACTGAACCTCATGGGCACCAGGCTCCTGCACAACCAGCAACCCCTTGCACGGACTCCGAGCGTCCCACCCAATTAGGGACTGTATCTGCAACCCTAGAGTCACCTGCCTCTCTGCACTTGAGCCACCACCCTGGCAGCAGTTACCGCATCTGGCAGCACTTACAGCATCTTGCTACTGCACCCCCTCCCGCACTCTGTCACTTCTCCTCTTCCCTCCCCCTAGCACAATCTGAATGACACAAGGCCTAATAGGATTGCTAGTTTTGTCCTCCCTATTTCTACCCTTCTTTTTCTTGTCACGCCTAGAAACACTTGTGTATAGGCGCGTTATAAATGCCTTATCATAGCTCCACCACACCCTACTCCCCCAGTAATTATCTCATGGTGCTGGTTATAAATCGATAAAATGTACATAATAAAATAATATATCATGGGGAATTCACAGCGTTATTTTTACACATTTACTAATTTAGTCAAACAGATACAATACCTCATCTACGGGTTATTTGAATTTCATTTTAATATTTTTCTTTAAAAATGTACTTTCTTTTATGGAGGTACAAAAACAAACTATCCAAGTATCACATTTAGGTCTTGTCCAAAGTTGATGAAGAAAACCCAGAAAGTCTCCTAACTTCAAACAAGCTCCTAGCGTTATATTGCTAAATATCCTGGATTTAATTCTGGCTGAAAGTTCTTTCTGAAGACTGCAACCTCAAACAGGATATGCACAATTGTGTTATAAGTGGAAAACAGCATTTGTATGGCAGGTTATAGAATGGTATGGTTCTTAGTATGGCAGGGTTTGCCACTGCTATGGTATCTGAGTGCTGGTCGGGTACTGCACTGGTTTTCATACTTGACTTGAAGTACGCTTGAGATATGAATGCTCGAGAGAAAATATGAAATGAGCCCAGTCAGTTCTAGGACTAATGTTCTCATTACAAGTTTTCCGGTCTGGAAAAAAGTGCTGGTAACAACCGTTACCGGCACCTTTTCCAGACCAGCATACTACAAGTCTGCTGGTAGGGGTTGTGAACTACCGGCAGGCCTGATCTGCCGGTAGTTCAGGCCCCTACCGGTAGATTTGTCACTGAAGCACTGGCAATGTTACTAATGGTGCCGGTGCTTCAGAGTTCCTATTCCCATGGAGTTCTATGGGACTCCACGGGAATGGGAACTTACCGTTCCTCCGCCGCCCATAATATCCCAGTATTACCAGGATATCAGGTGGCAGAAACATTAAGGCGAGTCTGCCGGTAATCTGCCGGAGTTACAGACTCGTAATGAGGGCCTAATGCTGGTTCTGTTCAATTTACTATTGCATCTATATCAATAACAGCACCACTGCTATGATGAAGAATAATGGGGCTAGGAACTCCTCAACCAAGGACCTTACCATGCATCCCCATTTTGTTTTCCTGCGCTTGATCCCTTTTTTGAAGTGTGCATATATTTTGCATTGTATTTCATATAGACCTAAACAATAATGCTGGTAAGATAACTCACAGGCTGAGTGCTCGCTGCCAACATACGTATGGGATCTGCAGGTCACAGGTCCAAATCCTGTCACATCCAACTCCTCCTTTCACCCTTTCAAGGTTGATAAATGTGTACCAACTTCAGATGGGTCATAAAAATTGCATGTACATTTTCTATGTGTGTTAGGACTGATTTTCTACACTCGGGCCTGGTGGACAGATGTATAGAAGGCCAACCTATATTGAGACAGGGAAAACTCTGAGGAGCTGTAGCCAAACCAATTCAGATAGCAGTCTCAGGTGGTCTAGGCTAAGATCTTCAGAGGTGGTGAACTTGTAAAGGGTCCACAATTAGTTCACACAATGGGAATCACAAATTACACTTGGACAGGATGTGTAAAAATACAGTTATTTATTCATGGCCAAAACACACTATGAAAAATGACTATTAGCATGTAGAGTTATCACACAAGACTAATAAACAATAGATACATAGATACAGTCACTTATTATAGGGCATAACACATATCAGAAATTCTGGCAAAGGAAAGGTTAGATTAGTTTTATGCACTCAAGGTCCACAGAGATGATCCAGAACTAAAATTGTCCAGCCATAAGTTGTCTGGGGCCTTTTGCCCAATGGTTCAGGTAAAGATTCTACAGACGTTATGAACCAGGCATGGTCTCTGGGGTCCAGTGAAGAGTTCTTAGGGTTAGGGTTCAAGTAAAACTAACACCAAAAGTAGCCCCAACTTTCAGAGGTCTTGCGCAAGCAAGCAATGGCAAAGCCAATATTGTTAGAATTAAGGTTTATTATAAGCCCATTGACTTATAATGTGAGTATGGGGGTAAGTTAGAAGCTCTGTAACTTACCCCCGTACTCCGATTCTTCCCCAGACTTGGCAGGACAAAGGAAGAGGGTCCAAGGTTGCTTTTCTTGCTGAAAGTCGCAGTCCTCTATTTGCAGGGGTTGCAGGTTCGAGCTGATCTTCGGTTTATGTCTTTCATTGTTGCAAGGACTCTCAATTGAGGAATGCAGCAAAACTCAATGCAAGACCCCTCTCAGCATTGGACTCGGGTCAGGTAAGCGATTTTGGATGGTGGTCATCGCAGCACGGCGATGCAAAAGGACTCAGCACCTGCAGTCGGACTTTCCCTCCTATCACGGGTCCTCTCGATGCTAGGACACCATAATTCCACAGAGGTTAGTCTCATAGGGCCAGCCGAACATCCCCCAAGTTTCCAGGTTTCAGGCCAAAACTCGCAACGGTGACGCCGGCAGCACGGTAGCCCAAAATCAAAGCTGGTCAGCCACAGGACAGTTCCAGGGAACTTCCGAAGGCTTACTTTGGCAGGGCACCAAGCATAACTCAGGAATGGATGGTCCTCCACTCCAAGGGTCAGAGGTCCTTCGCAGGACTGCTAAAGATCAGGAGAAGGACAGTAGCAGAAGTTGGTTGCCAAGACTCCTTCAGATAGGTCTCAGGTTTCTTTGCGGGTCTCACAGCTGGACAGGATACTTGGCTCCTTCAGGTTTCTCCAGGATCTCTGAAAAATGGGTGCAGGGGTCCTCTTATCCTAAAAGCCAGGTAAGAGCTGCTGCCCTCACTAGCCAATAGCAGGACTAGCCCACAGACACACCCCCAGCAGTGGTCCAATCAGGACTGCTAAAGATCAGGAGCAGGACAGTAGCAGAAGTTGGTTGCCAAGACTCCTTCAGACAGGTCTCAGGTTTCTTTGCGGGTCTCACAGCTGGACAGGATACTTGGCTCCTTCAGGTTTCTCCAGGATCTCTGAAAAATGGGTGCAGGGGTCCTCTTATCCTAAAAGCCAGGTAAGAGCTGCTGCCCTCACTTGCCAATAGCAGGACTAGCCCACAGACACACCCCCAGCAGTGGTCGAATCAGGACCACTGGCAGGAACATTCATGCATACCACTCAGACAGACCAAAACCAGTTTGTGGATTGGGACCAGACAGTCCCAGTCCACATTCGGCCAGCAAACACCCAATCCACCAGAAGCCTGCCAGAATCTCCTGCTTTCCCAGGCACTGGAAGTCCTTATAAAGATTTTCATGGCCTCAGGCCAGGAAGATTGCTAAAGAACAAGATGGCGAAAGGACAGGCAAAAAACCATGTGGCACGGCCATGTTTGGATACTAGCCACAGTTAGTAGCCAAACGCGGTAAAGTCTAAAATGAAAAGTCCCAAAAAGTGGGAAAAAAATCACTGCTGCCACTAGCCTATCCCTTTAGCACACCTAGAGTAACCAGAAATCCTCTGAGTGTTAGTCTAGGGCAAAACAAAAATGTACCCCATTGTAATGCCATGTAAGCTGCATTGTACAATGATAATAAGTTACCACAAGTGATACAAAAGGAACAAAAAGTAGTAACACAGTAATAGGACTAAGGCAAACAATGTTGCCTAGTACTGACAGCCTGAAGGACATGTCAGTTTCCCCATGGCATATGAGCAAAGGCCAGTGTAGTGAAGCCTAAGGCTTCACTGCACTGCAAAAAGTACAGGTCAGATTAAAAAATAAAAGCAAAACTTTTGGGGGATCCATAAAGATGGAAAGATGCAGTAAAGAGAAAGCTTTCCTTACAATGTGCAGGGCTTTGGTGAAAGCACTATATGAATAACACATTACTGTGGTTATTATTAATGAACAGTAACGTTAAATTGGAAAATGAAACACCTTTTTTGAATGAATCACAGGCTAATTTCTTTCACAAAATTCATAAACCATTAAACAGGAACATTAGTCAAAGGGGGATGGCACAATTAACTGGAGAAACCAGAAGAGAGAAATTATATATATATATTTTCACTTCTGAAATGATCCTACCATATGTCGAGGCAGTCACTGTAAAATGCATATTTAAAATGTGCTGATGCCATGCACACGCCCATTCCCACACTCAATGCTGGTTTTAAAAATCCTAATTGCCTCAAACAGCATTTTCAGATAGTCCTGCCCTTACATGTGAAAAATGCTTGAAGAAGCAGAAGGGGGAGGGCTGAAAGGAACGCATTACTCTACACGTTGGAGTGGTAACTGTCTCACCAAAGTGAAGTGTACTTTCTCCAGCTTCCTGGGTGTAAGAAACCCTCTGCCAGCCGGTACAGGTGTGTATGCAGGACTCCTGGGGGAAATTGCAAAATAAATGGGTAATTGAACTGGGCAGGGATATATCTGAAGCCTGATTGGGATAATGTGTGGACAGTGACAATGAGAGCAAAAATGGATTTGAACCTGAGGTATATTCACCAGCGAATTTTGGGGCGTATTTATTGGACACCAGTGAAGATGGCTGAGCGGGGTTTGATTGAGTCGGATTTCTGATGGGGGTGCTCACGTTCAAAAGGGACTTATTTGCATATGCTTTGAGAATGTGATAGGGTTCTGACAGGTAATTGATCGAGTAGATCTAGTGATTGGTAGGTCGTTCCCTCGAACTTTCATGTCTGCAGTTTTTCTCTCCAATGAAAGCAGAGGTTTAGAAAAATGTGGTGTATCTGAATGGATTGATAGGGCATTGTTGATGGCAATAAAGCATATTATGAGAGTGTGGAAATCGCGTAAGAAACCACATACTGATAGTTGGATGGTGGACATGCGCTCGCTATCAAAGTATGAGATGTCACGAGCGTTTCGGCTTCACCGAGAGGCTGAATACTGCGATAATTGGGATTACTTTCATGATTTGTTTGCGTAATGGTATGGAATTTTTAGTGAAATATGGGTATGGGGGGTGGGAGTTAATGTGTTGCATTTTGTTTCCTGGTTGTTTCTATGTGCAAGTGTGGTTTGTGTTGTTATGGTTTTAATGAAATTTGTGGCGGGGAACTTTTTGTTAAAGGTTTATTGTTAACTGATGGTTGTTATTTGGTAATGGAAATGTTATGTACATTTTTGTTTTTCTGACTCTCACCAACATGTTTTGATGTGGTTGTTGGTTTGGAAATTTTAATAGATATAAAAAATAAAACAAAATAATAGAAACCCTCTGCCGAACCTTCCTGACCGGCTAACTATCGCCCAATCTCCATCACTCCTTTCCTAGGCAAACTCCTGGAAAAGCCGGCCATCTCCCAGCTTAATCTTCACTCTGAATCTGTTGGCTGTCTCCATGACCATCAGTCTGCCTTCAGAACTGTCAGAAGCACGGAAACTGTCCCTCCTAAACATCCGTGAAGACCTGCTCTCCAACCTTGATTCCAAATACCCTTGTGTCCTCATCCTACTTGAACTCTATTCTGCCTTTGACACGGTCAACCATGCCCTCCTGCTCAACCGTCTCCCTGATAACCTGGGTATCACCAATCAGGCCCTGGCTTGGCCGACGACCTTCCTCTACGATGACCCTCCCAGGTCAAACCTGGGTCCTTCCTCTCCTCTATCTCCATCTGTGGTGTGTTCCCCAGGGGTCTAACCTCTCTCCCTAGCTGTTCAACCTATACCTTGCATTTCTTGCCCACTGCATTGCTGCTCTCTGCGCCAAATTTCAGTGTTATGCGGATGACACAACTCATTTTCAGTCTCCCTTCTGCCACCTCTTCTCCTTCTCTCATGTCTGACTCTCTGTCCGCCATCCAGGAGTGGGGTGCCGCCAATGATCTCTGCCTTAATTCCAGTAAGACTGAGATTCTCCTCATCGGCACACCTGCTCCCTCATTTCCTGTCACTGTCTGGCCGGCCTCTCTTGGCCCTCTTCCTGCTCCCACCTGAGAGGCTAAAAACCTTGGGGTCATCTTCGACTCCACACTTTCCCTCTCTCCTCACATCTCTGACATCTCTAAGAAGTCACAATACCAGCTTCACCTCCTCAGAGGTATTCTTCCTTTCCTCTCCTTCCCCCAGAAGCTCACTGTCTACAGAGCTCTGGTTCTCTCGAGGCTGGACTACTGCAACAGCCTCTTTCTAAATCTGCCTCCCTCTACTCTCCGCCCTCTGCAACTCATCCAAAACAGGACTGCGAGACTTGTCCTTGGCCTCAAGCCCAGGGATCGTATCTCTCCAGGACTGAAATCTCTGCACTCCTCCTATTGGCAGCAAGGATTAAGTTCAAGACCCTCTGCATTGTCCACAAGGCCTTCTGGGGCATAGGGCCTCAACACTTTCAACTCTCTCTTCCTAAATATCTTCCTTCTCGAGCTCTTCGCTCATCCGCCTCTAACTCCTTCATGGTTAGTTGCTTCTCCAAGCAGCGAGTTGGTGGTAGATCTCTTTCTTCTGCTGGGGCCTCCCTCTGGAACAACCTCCCTGCCTCTCTGAAACTTGAGAACCATCTCCGGTTCCAGAAGCACCTCAAGACCTTCCTCTTTGCTTCTGCTTTCTCTCCTCCTCTCCCCTGCTGATCTTCTGGCTGAATCTGAAACACTTAGGCCCAGGTCCCGCCCTCCCCCTACGCCCCCTGCCAGTTGCACACCTGCACTGACCCTTGGCAACCGTTGCATTCGGGGACTCTTTTATGTAACCCTACAGACCCTATTAGCACTAGACACCTGATGTCTGCACTTTCCCTTGCACTTGCTACCTGCTGGCCACGCTTTTATTATTATTTATTTTTGTCTTTATTTATGTTTACTGCTGTCCTATGTACGGCACTGCCCCCCCTCCCCTTTCCTCTCCCACTTTTCCCCTCCCCGCCTCTGCACTTGTGCGATCTTAATTTCACATGGCCTAGTGGGATCGCTGTCTCTGTCTTCTCTCTGTTTCCCCTCCCTTGCCTCGTCGCGCCTTGAAACACTTCTGTATGATATGGCATTTATAACACGCCTATACACAATTTCCCTTTCTGAATCAAGCGCAAAGTACCCTCCAAATTGGTAGCGAACATGTGCCATTGGATGATCAAAGATGGCAACCAAGTGAAGATGCTTGGAGTAGAAATTCTGAGGAAGGAACTACTCCACTTAATGAAATACCAGTCGTAACACCTTCCAATGGATAGAGAAACTACATTAAATTATGTTCACTAACAAAAAACGTTGGTAAAGGGACGTTATGGTTAAGTTGCACTACTAAAAAACCTTTGCAATTCTATTGAAAAACGTTACAGGGACATTATGGTTACAGGCAAAACAGAGAAAATAAACGAAATTTGGCAGTTATGATAAGCTAAACAACCATAACCCGCGCCACCAGTGTGCACGGCAAGGACTAACACCCATGACATCAAAGATGCCATCACAAATCTCATTGATGACATCACATGTGTTGGTCCCACTTTTTTGTTCACTGACATAAGTAGGCCAGGTGCTTTTCTTCACTAACAGTTAGGAACTAACAATTCAAAAGGTTCTATCTTTGTGTATGGCACCCTTCTCATATCTTCTTAGACTAGTTTCCTTAGGGTTCACTCACATCATATGATCCCTATACATATAGGGGAAGAAGAAAGCGTAAAACACAGCAATCATTTCTGTGCATGAAGATAATCAGTTATGTTATGAACAGTTTCTGGCAATACTGCTCATTTTTTCCTTACTTTAATTTCCCTGTATATGCTCATATTTGTATGCATTGTGGTGTCTTTATGTTTTCTGTGCAGTAGTGCAATTATGTAGTTATTAAGGCAATGGTAGCTACTTCGTACATGTTTCACAGTACCCGAAACTCTAAAACGAAAGCATTCATGATTTCACTATGTAACATGGGAAGATTTTGAAGATTACACCCATATGGAGCATGGTGCAGACAATGGCTACGTTTCCACATGAGCTGGTTCATGTACTGCAAAGAAGTCTGTAATACAATGGTGTGTATAGAAATGCAATGCTCAATGAACTACTTATCTCATGATAGTTCTTCCAATGATCTTTGATAGTATTCTGCCACCATTACAATAACAATCCCTTGTGGAGGCTTTCCATGAAAACTAAATGCACATGTGATGTCATCAATGAGATTTGTGATGTCATGGGTGTTAGTCCTTGCAGTGCAGACTGGTGGCGCAAGTTATGGTTGCTTAGCTTACCATAACTGGCGAATTTAGGTTTTTTTCCGGTTTTACCCGTAACCATAACGTCCCTGTAACAACGATTTTCCATTGAATTGCATAGGTTTTTTTAGTAGTGCAACTTAACCATAACGCCCTATAACAACGTTAAACATCTCTAACATCTCTAAACTAGGTCATGAATACACTTCTTTCATCATTGATGGCAACAATACCATAGTCTCAAAGGAGGTAAAAACCCTAGGTTTCTACCTGGACGCCACTATGTCTTTCAATAAACAACTGAAATCCCTGGCCTCCACGAAAGCCTACACGTGCAAGCTTATCAGAGCTGGTAAGCCCTTCCTTTCCAACGACAGTTGCATTATACTGGCCAGAACATTAATTCTTTCCAGATTAGACTACTGCAATGCTCTCTACAGTGGTGCCAACAAAGCCAGAATCCAAAAACTACAAATACTACAAAACAACGCTCTTAGAGCCGCACTAGGCATTAATAAAAGAGTGCACATGACCGTAATCTGACGTCAATATAAATGGCTATCCACCCATAACAAAATACAACTAAAAATCACCTCCCTGACACACAAAGCATTACACAATGCTGCCCCCAACTACCTAATTGACAAATTGTCAAGAAGAACCTCCAGCAGGCCTACCAGAGTTGTCAATACAAACTGCCTAGTGGTACCAAGATTCAAATCTTCCAAGATTGGCGGTAATAGCTTCCCTGTAAAGGCCGCTAAACTTTGGAACTCCTTCCACATGAGCTGAGAGCTGAGCAACCCTACCCACATTTCAGAAAGAACCTCATCACCTACCTCAATCTGACTGAAGACTAGTCTCAACTGAAACTACTGCACATTAGCACACTTTACCTCCCATTATTGTAAACTATTATATACTACTGTACACTATGATGTAATTAACTTTTTTTAAATCTACTACTTGTATATTCTGAGCCCTACCTATTTTGTATTTCACGTGTCAATGTATACTATTTGTCATTATGTAACCTTGTAAGCCTTGCATAACCTTTGCTGTGCCCTGCTACCTCTGGGTCTGGTGCACATTAGAAATTCAATAAACAAAACAACCAACGTTTTTGGTTAGTGAATTTCATATGTTGTTAGTAGGGCACTTTAACCATAATGTTGCTTTAGGGTAGATTTTTCAGTAATGGGAAAAGGTTTGTAGTAGCGCAACTTAACCATAACGTTCCTTTAACAATGTTTTTTGTTAGTTAATTTCATAGGTTTTTAGTAATGCACTTTAACCATAATGTTGCCTTATCAAACTTTTCTCAGTAAAGGTGATATGGTTTTAGTAGCGCAACCTAACCATAACGTCCCATTAATAATGTTTGTGTCAGTGAATTGCACTACTTGTTAACAGGATAGTCTTAGTTGGTATGGAAGTACTGTACAGCATAGTGAAGCCTGTAGCTCTATACTAATAGCCACACTGGTTGGGAACAGTGCGTGTGTTCGCGGACATTGGGTGGAGTGCAACCTGCTGAGAAAGGGAAGGGTGGTCATAAAAAGTGGTAACAAGCAGCAAAGACAAAAAACATAGAAACAGCAGCAAGTGCGTGAATGGGAAGGGAAAAAGCAGTAGCTGTACAAAGTATGTACTTTCGCAACAAACACCGCAAAGGCATAGGGTATGCACCATAATGGAAAGCACCAACAAGAGAAGTAACATTTTCCTTCATCAATTTTACCGCACACCTGCTTCACAGTCGAACAAAGGACGAAAAGGCAGAGGTAGAGACGCCAACTACCGAGAGAAGAGCGTCACTGCAACGAGGTAAGGACACGAAAGTTGATGTTATATTTGCACAGGTCTGATAGTGTACAATATTAGGAAAGCATGAGGTTTTCTGTTTGTGTGCAGCAATGGCTACCACCCTGGAATGGCTGGAAGAGAATTTTCTGCATGAAGAAATGAGCGAGCACAATAGCTCCATTGCTACCTGCCGCACTCTGAAAAGGGAAAGAGTTACTACAAGGGCAAGCACCCTAGAATGGCTGGAGAATTTCCTGCATGACGAAATGAGCGAGCATGGTAACCCCATAGGTATGGAACGCAGTGTACAAAATAAGATAATTACAATATATTGCTTCATGTAAATTAAACACATTTGTTGTTCTTTAACAGAACATAAGGGAATACAAAGGAGTACACCAGAAGCGACACCTTTTGCACAGCAACATTTGGTCACAGAAACTGAAGGAAACGCTGTACATACAAAAGTAGACCGCCTGGATGCCAAAATGGATGAGTTGCTCAACACATTCGCTGACTTGAAATTTTTTGTAGAAGAACATATTATGGGGAAAATAAGATATCACTGCCCGACTTGCACATGCCCCCTTCCCCATTTTCCAGCCCCCCATCCGCACAAATTGCCTGTCATACGAGACGCTTCGATGAGCCCTCAATCCCTTCTTCCCCTCACCAGAAACATGTGGAAATGCCAAAATACCCAATATACGTATCTGTTTGTGGTCCCCCTTCCCTTTCCGAATAGTGGCTATAAATGTGTGCTAACAAAGATTGTAGGGGAGGATTGGTCCAAAAGACCCCCCTCCCCTGCATCTTCTCCCCGGTGAGGCCCATGGCTCGTCGGGGGTACCCTCCCTACCACCAGGGCCCAGGTGGTGGATGGGTCACTGGCCGAAGACATTGACCAAACCTGCTGAATTTAGCTAGGCCTCTGAAACCATTTCGTCTAATAAAGATGGTTTGAGCCCTGTGCACCGCAGCACGGCCCCCACCTTTGGAGAGTTTCAATTATCCCTGTGGCCACAGCTCTCTGGCAGATCCGCTGAGAGCCCGTTCCCACAAACAAGACGGACATGAGCTAGTGTTAGATACCAACACTGTAACATTTTACCTTCCGCAGTGTATCGCTGTTCCCAGCATGACCCGGCCAGCAGGGCCTGGGTGGAAAAAGAACTGTAAAATGGTCCTCTGACAAAAGCAAAGTTCCCAAATACTAATGAGAAAACCACTTGTGATGAAAGCGTTCTCTCCACAACCTCTCTGACTAAAAAACCTGTAAAATGTATAAACATGGCAGAATTTGTGCTCATATGACATTAAGAATGAAGCACCCACATCCCCGCAGTTATGCGCAAATAGTAAAAGCGTCCCGGGGTTTTTCGTGTTATGTGTTTCGTTGAAAAGATTGCACCCCACGGTCCCGCGCCATAACCGAACTAATGCTGCTAGAGTGCAAAGAAAGACAAATGCACCATATGTGTGTGTCCAGGCCCACTATGTGCCGCTGCCGTCAGTCTCATTGGCGGGTTGTTTCTGCGTGCTCCACCAACCTTACTACTACCTCACTTACCGCGCATGTATAAGCATATAACAAAATGTTTTAGTTGTTAAAAACATAGTGTACAAGTAATGTGCTCGAATTGGCCATATGGATAGCACTAGCAATGTTAAAACGTGAGCTTTGGAAAGACTCAATGAGTATTGTATATTATTTGAATGTTTATGCTTCTTCCACCTAAAGTCGGCAACACACGAGGAAAATACCTTTGTGAGCACATGCAAGGCCATTCCCCCTTCCTCCCAGTGAAGCCTGCCAGACCAAAAAAGCAGAGGCCTGTGCCGCCCTGCTCCACCTCCCCCAACTAGGCTGGAGCCACTTCAAAGATTTGTAGTTCCCCCCGCAGCACCCAAGGCCACGGCCTGCAACCTGAATTATTTACAACCCAGCAGTAAACCCCGGCCTGAAAACACAGATCCAGAGGCGCCCTTTCTTAGGCTCCACGACCCACTGGCTCACCTTAGGTTAATGGCCCCTGTAAAATTAGGACACCTAATATTATGGCAACATTACAGGAACACATCCATAATGGCTTCTAACGAGACATGATGACATGGACCGCCTGTCCCATGCCCCGAGACCCAACCCCACGACCTACGATACCCGGTCAACAGGACGATGGTAACCATGTATTGATGAATCGCCAACATGCCCCACTCTAGGTACATTCCTCCTGTGTTGCATTAACCTGTAGAATAACCTATTGGAAGATTTACCAGAGAAGATAATATTGCAATGGGTGAATGACTATGGTGTGCGTGGCCCTAGGGCAGAAAGTCAGGAAAGACATTCATCTCTGACACTGGCCACAGTTGGCACAACAACACCGCCCGGATGAACCCAGCTGACCTGCCAGGCCCAGCCCACCCCACGAGGGTAACCAGTGACATCCTCCAGCCACGGCAAACCACATTGCAGCAGCACCTATAGCTAGTCGTCGCCACCCAATCCCCACGAACTTGTGCCCCCTATGGTGTGTAGGTTCTTATGACTTTTTTTGTAAATATATACGCCTGTCTTTGCTATTGTCAGACAGAGCGCTCTCGGAGTTTGCAGAGTCCTTTGCATGCCCTATTTTGATTGATAAACTCCCATTTACGCTCACCCGCACTTTGTCTTGGTCTTATTCCCATCCTGGGAGAGTCCATTATTGTCTCTCATTGTGGAGAGGATCGTGCTAGCTGGGGACGCTCGCCTTCAAGATTCATATGTTAATGTGTACTGATTGTATATTTGCCTTTTCCTTTCTTTTAAGAAGGCCATTGTAAGTGTGAAGGGCACAGAACTGGTGGGTATGATTGCAAGTGAGAAAAATGGAGGAGTCTTACGACCGCCACACCTGGCTGTCCTACGCGCAATGAAAATGGAAGAATCCGTAGGACGCCACTACAGGTTGCATGTTTGCATGCCCAAAACCGCATGTAAGTAGCTGTCGGACCGTACGTTTCTCGGTCGCACAACTTCGCACATGCGTATGCTGTCCTGTGACGCCTGGAAACACCGTCGCTGGTCAAGATATGCGAGAAGAAACGTGTGATGTAGTTGTAGTAGGTGGGAGCGTGCACCCACGTCCTGCAAGTACCTTTCCATGTAAACATTCCACCTAATGTATCGTGCTCACACCAAGCTTATGTACAAATGTACAATGCACGTGTGCCATGCATTTAAGTAGTCCGGAAATGGCAAGGGTATCCGTTGGAGAGTTATACACGTGGTCACAAAGTGTTATGGCCAATATACGTCCCGCAAACAAGCATCCAAATGGAGAACAAAGGCGACGTCACCATGGTAACGGAACAACGCTGTGCATGGTCCTTTATTTGGCGGCCACGAGCAAGATCCGTGCACATCGAAAAAAAGGACAATTTTCTGCAATTTATGGAGGGTTACAGTGGGAGTGGACCCTTACAGAGATCCTACACTCTTCCTTCTGCATGTAGGTATTGTAGGGAAAGATTCAGGCCCACTTTGCAGTGGCACATGCTCCACAACAGTCCTATAAAAGGGCACACCCCACAGGTGCGCTGCAATCCCTGTTTGCCTTTCTAGAGAAGAGCAGCAGTGCATATTGGTTTGTGCAGAAATTGCTTTCTCACCAATTGTGTGCCTGCAAAGTACCTCTCCAAGTAATGGCCAGCAGAGATTCTGCTACTAACAATGTTCCCTCTAATTTTTTTGGGCTGTGTGTGCCAAAGAATAGTTGTGTGCGGGCTGTTTCAGTCATGTGCGCTACTGAGTGATGTGCAGCCAGACCGGGGGTGGTCGGCGGCGGCGCAGCGCCCCACCAGTGAGCAAGGCTTAGTGATCAGATTCCACAGTGCAAGTTTGGGGCATATATCCACAGTCGTTGAACATCCGGCCCAGCCCATGCCCAGCCAGTATAAAATGTCAGTAAGTATATCTTCTGGCGTTTCTCCAAGGACAACTTAAAATAATTCTTCTTTTATAGAAATCATTTCCATCGCTGCTGCTGCCACTTTGGGGATGACATCATGGGCTGTAGCTAGGTGGCGCATTGTACAAGTGGGCAGGTTGAGATTCAGTCCTCCCCCTCCGTCACCCTCCGAAATGTTGGGTTATGTTGATGACATTACCTGCCTGACATACACTACAGACCCTTCGGCAGGCAGGGCACAGACGAAAAACGGTTCTCGCCGCAGCTGCACAGTTAACAATGGCTCTGCAATTACTAATGTAAAGGGTTTCATTGTTAATTTAGCAACCCCATTCATAAGCATACGTTTTTAGGCAATTGATGGGGTTATTACTTGCATGCCAGACTCAGGGCAGGGAGTGATTAGAAGGGTACTAAGGGGCAGGAGAGAGCTCATTCTCACAGCACTCCTCAACTGTGTGGTTTCAGATGTGAAGGAGAGAGTTAACTGCTATTAACATTGAAGATGCACTAGAATAGTCTCATTAGAATGTGTGAAGAAGTTAGAGGACCCCACAAAAGTACGTTTTTTCTGACCCCACAATCTATGAAGTTGGCACCTGACCTCTCCCACATTTAAAGGGTTAGACCTCCTCCCTCCAACATTTTGACTTAGGTGCACCCCTGCCTCCTTGAAGATCGCTATGTGCAATAACAGCAGGTCCAGATCCATATTGTCAAATAACTGAATGCAAGCAGACGTCCATGGCCAAATGATAATAGGTTATTGTATAGCACTTACGCTTAAGCTCTTTTTTTATAGAAGAAATATGCATACAATGGGCCTCATTCCGAGGTTCGATGTAAATCACTGACTTTACCGGCATGGCGGAAATACCGGATCCGCGTTGGTAGCAGGGCGTAAATAGCACCATATTCCGACCTCGCGGGCACAAGCTTTCCGCCATGCCGGTAAACCCCCTAGCGCCATACCGGTAAAGGGCGCGTCAAATCCCTTACCGACAACAACCGAGACGTAACTAACACCATCGCCCTCCAACTAGTGCGTAAATAGCAGTGCCCGTAATTAACGATGACCGTAAATTACGGGCACCGTTAAATACCGCAAACGGAAATTACGTCATCGAACAGGAACGGGAAGCATCATGGCGGCCATCTTTAAAATCACAATCCATTGCAATCCTCCCCATACAGGACTCGTGGACATATCGTGCTAGGCAAATTAGACTCCTGAGACAAGCATCATGCCAAAAGCCTTAAAAAAGGGTGCTGCGCGCATCAGGAAGGAGAAATTCTCCCAGGACGAACTCCAGGTACTTGTTGATACTCTGCATGAACATGCAGAGACTGTTTTCAGCAGCGACATGCGCAGGCCCACCATCCTCAGGAAGAAGGAGATATGGGAGCTGGTCTCGCAGAGGGTGAGCGCTGTCGGTAACACCCCCCGCAGCACGACGCATTGCCGCAAACGCTGGGATGACCTCCGTCTGAGGGTGCGGGCCATCCTCTCAGCAAACCGCAATCTGGCCCTAGAGACAGGAGGAGGCCCAGGCTCACCCATAAAAATGATGCCCTGGGAGGAAACATGTGCAGAGATGATGGGCACAGAAGCCATCGAAGGCGTTGGCGATATGGATTGCGGTGATCCTTCATCAGCTGACGCAGGTGAGTGCCATGAGTGTAAACAGTACATGCATCCCTAATGCAAGTCATCGCCAAGGGCAGGTGAAGCAGTCACATCACCCCCCGCAGCACGACGCATTGCCGCAAACGCTGGGATGACCTCCGTCTGAGGGTGCGGGCCATCCTCTCAGCAAACCGCAATCTGGCCCTAGAGACAGGAGGAGGCCCAGGCTCACCCATAAAAATGATGCCCTGGGAGGAAACATGTGCAGAGATGATGGGCACAGAAGCCATCGAAGGCGTTGGCGATATGGATTGCGGTGATCCTTCATCAGCTGACGCAGGTGAGTGCCATGAGTGTAAACAGTACATGCATCCCTAATGCAAGTCATCGCCAAGGGCAGGTGAAGCAGTCACATCATGTTTGGGCAACCCCCCCCCCCAATGATGCCGTAACAACTGGGACCCAGGATGATGTCAGGTGCAAGGCTGACACCCATATTGGGCATGCCACACAAAAAGCCGGTCAATGTCAGTCACCACAGTACACCGCCAACATGAGTGACCCTGCCGACAGTATGCTTTTACCATCCAAGCAAAGCTCACAGTCCCACTCAGCACCCAAATGTCACCAAAACGCTGCTATCCCATCGTAATACCATTGTCTGGAAGTAATTCTGACACCCAGATCATTGCTCATGCTGTCTCTCTCTTGCCCCCCACAGGCACCGGTCATGAAAGTGAGGACCAGGAAGGCCCCCGGGCAAGTACCTCCCGGGCCACAGGCAGGGGACAGCACACACCTGCAGCAAGGAAGAAGGCACATGCCACACCACCTGCCCCAGCAACCCCCATGGAGGGTACACAACCCACATCCGCGTCCCTCGACATGCCTGCAGTTCTGCGGGACACATGCCCCACGTTGCACCATGAGGAATCAAGTGCGTCAGGGGAGAATGCTGCCATGTGCATCCTCGATGTGCCAGGCAACACATCACCAAACACCATCAACATCGTGGAGGAGCCCAATGGCTATGTACAGAGCCCAGACACTCCCTCGTACAGCCAGGTTGCCCATAGCGACCCTGGGTCGAGTGACGGCCCAGGGCTCACAGGCGAAGCGGATACACCTGTCTGTCATGTGCCCACTTCCCCTGCAGGAAGTCCTGTAAGTCCTGCAGGCACGACACCACGGAGCCTGCCAACCACATCGCCCACATCGGCTGCAGAAACAGTGCGCTGCCAGCACCTCACGGGCATGATAGAGGAGTTCCTCCGGGACAACCGGGAATCAGGGTCGGTGCTACATAATGACCTTCAGGCCCTGGGCGAGGTCATCAGTAGCAGCACAAACCGCATCTGTGAGATGCTTGCCAGGATTGCTGATGCCCTGGAGGCAGCACCCCCCAGACCACAGCCCCAGCAGGAGGAGCCACCCTCCCAGAGCTCCTCCACGCAGACCAGCCCGGTCCGTAGGTCACTGCGCACGATGCGCCGGAATGGAAGGGATGGCCCAGGCTCTGGCAGTGCCCATTGACCGTGCAGCCACACACATGTGGACAATGCTGCACTGATGGGAACATTGTGGGGTTGTTGTGGGGGGGGGGGGGTTGAGGGTGTGTGTGGGAGTTGGGTGGGAGGGGGTTGAGGGTGTGTGTGGGAGTTGGGGGGGAGGGTGAGGGGGTTGAGGGTGTGTGTGGGAGTTGGGGGGGAGGGGGTTGAGGGTGAAGGATCTGTTGTACACGTTTGGACATCATGATACAATACACAGTTTGGTCTATCCTACAATACAGAGTGGACATTCATTATTGTGCATGTGTCTTTTAATGTCTCACAGTGCATGTAGTACATGTATCCCCACACCCAGTGCCCAATGCCCTGTCATTCTCACCCCCTTAGCTGACTTGTGATTCAGAAATATTGCTCGATCAATGCTTGTCGCACGGTATGTCCCTCCCGTGCATCGGCACCATGTTGCTGTTCTGCCATTCCTTCCTCCACCTCCTCCTCATCTGGTGGTAGCAGTCCCACGTCAGGGGGCAATGGCACGTTCCGACGGATGCACATGTTGTGCAGCATTACACATGCCATGGTGATCTTGGACACCTTCTCGTGGCTGTAGATGAGGGCCCCACCTGACCGGCTGAGGCAACGGAAACGTGCCTTCAGAAGGCCGAAGGCCTGCTCTATGACCACCCGTGTACGGGTATGAGATCTATTATAGTCCTCCTCGTGCCTGTTTTGGGGGTTGCGGACCGGGGTCATGAGCCACGGTTTCAAAGGGTAGCCAGCATCACCTGCATGAGAGTGGAATGAAGGTAAGTGTTGGTACATTCATGGTGGAGAACTGTGCCAGTCTTACATTGCAGCGGGTGATGACTGGCCATGCACACATGTCCCTGGATACAATCAACCCATTACTGGTCCGGCCATGTGTGCTGGCCAATGGAATGATGGAGGGGGTAGCTTCTCCCTGATGGGTCATGGTGCGCACTCATGTCTTGTTGCATGTGCATCGTTTATGCATGCAGCAGTGTTGGACTGCATTGATTGATGACTTGCATGAGACCTGCTGTAAGGGTGTGTTGGTAGTAGTTGGTAGCATAGCCTTCATTCAGCACTGATCCCTATCATGGTGATTGGCAGCTATCCTATGGAGGTGCCGAACCAGTCACACGCAGTAGGATCCCTGTCAGACTAACCTCTATGCACTCCCATGGATGACTGTCCTTTGTGTTGAGATGCAGGAGTCAGCGACATGGTGCTATTGCACTGCATGGTGCACGATGGCCTTACGGTGTGTTAGGTCCACCGATGTGTGGTGCATGCGTCGTGGTCTTAGGCCAGGGTAACTGTTTGTCAGGTACCATTATGTGTTGGCTCGTATTCACTACTGTGTGGTTAGGTGGTAATGTGGCGTGCCACTTGTCATGGGGCACAGTGTTCTGTGTTGTGCACAACTTACAATAGCGTTGTCATTCCCTCCCGGGTGGAGTATGCATCCCCCCCCTTTCCCTCCCGGGTGGAGTATGCATCCCCCCCCCTTTCCCTCCCGGGTGGTGTATGCATCCCCCCCCCCCTTTCCCTCCCGGGTGGTGTATGCATCCCCCCCCCTTTCCCTCCCGGGTGGAGTATGCATCCCCCCCTTTCCCTCCCGGGTGGAGTATGCACCCCCCCCTTTCCCTCCCGGGTGGTGTATGCATCCCCCCCCTTTCCCTCCCGGGTGGGGTATGCATCTCCCCCACCCCCTTTCGCAATGGGGTATGCTGACAACCCACTCAGAGACCCAATGCACTGCCATGGCCCATCATGGTTACTCACCAAGCAGCCAGGTACGTTTTCCGGCATGTCGGCCCATGTAGCGTGGTAGTGTTGAGTTCCGCAGGACCAAGGAGTCATGAGTTGATCCGGGGTACTGAGCATTGCATTGTGTGATGGCCTTACTGGCATTGCACACCATCTGGACGTTGATGGAGTGGTATTGCTTGCGGTTGCGATACGGCACCTCCATGGCATGGGGAACCACCAATTCTACGTGGGTGCAGTCGAGGGCACCTATGCAATTTGGCATGCCTGCAAGTGCATGTAAGGCAGCTTTGGTATCATATATCTCCTGTGGAGTCCGGGGGAGGCATATGTAGTCCCTTCTGTGTTTGAGGAGGGCATCCAGCACTTGGTTGAGTATCCGGGAAAATATTGGCTGTGAAATGCCATGCATGTGCCCCACTGTATGCTGGTAGGTGCCTGTGGCAAGGAAGTGGAGCACGGACACTACCTTTAGTAGAGGGGGGATGGCAGTGCTGATTTCTATGAGGCTCACTATGTCGGTATGTATCAGGGCCACTATGGTGGTTATGGTGTCCCAGTCAAGCCGGTACAGGGTGTGGATCTGCTCTGGTGTGAGGTTGAAGGGGGTGGCTCTGATGCGGGGAATTGGGGGCTGCCGGCGTGGTAATGGTGGCTGCACCGGTAGGGCATGCTGGCCCTGTCTCACCCTCCTTCTCCTCCTGTGTATCCTCTGTGGTGGTTGCTGTGGTTGCTGTTGTTGCTGTTGTCGTAGTTGCTGCCTTGCAAGCAGGGCCTCCAGCTCCAGGAATGCTGCTACAATTGGTATCATCTTGGTGTGGGTGGGGGTGTGGTGTGTGCGTGTGCTCCTTTTGTGCTTTGCCAGACTCTATTGCCTCCACCTGTGCTGATTGGGTGCACCTGTTCCTCTTCCAAGCACTGATCAGGGTTGTTAACACCTTCCCCGCGATGCCGGTATTAACGGCATGGCGGTAAGGTACTTTGCGCCCTTGTGGAGGTCGTTATTTCCGTGTTCGCGATGATTGGAATCGGAGATGGTTTACGCCTTCCCGTTATTTACGCGATGGTGTGTCGGGCGCGCGACACTGGTCCGCTATTTACGCAATCGTAGTTTACGGTGGAGTAAATAACGGTGTGGCGGGTCAGAATGGACCGTAACGGTAAAGGAAGTCGTTATTCCTTTACCGGCCTCGTTTTTCCCTTAACGCTGGACTCGGAATGACCCCCAATATCACCCAACCTGTGTTGGTACTCATTTATCGACCTCAGAAGGATGAAAGGCTGAGATGGCCTTACTCGGATTCCAACCTGCAGATCACACACACATCACAGCAGCAAGTGCTCAACCCACTGAGTTATCATATCGGCTATAGTAAAATGAGCAATTAGTGGACTGGATACCATTAAACTGGTAACTGAGTAGCAACAGACATATCACCCTTAGGAGATGGCTCTGGTAAAATGATGTTTCTTAAGAATTTTCTGGATGCTCTAGTCTCTCTCCGGTTGGTGTTTTTAGCTTTGACGTTTTTGCTCTCCTTTGGTTAAGGTTGAAGAGACAGTTTGTGGTTGTGTAACCTGACTGCCGGACGGAATAATAATTACTTGCAAGGATGGTGATGTCACCGTGGACCGGGTATTGCCAGGAGTGAGGTGAAGCAGGGCCAGGGGATGGGTTGGTAGGATTCTCTGGCTAGTGGCCACATGATGACCCCAATGGAGTACATAGAAAACGATGTGCAATATGTGCTACTGCCCCAAGTCTTTGCCACACACTCATTTGCAAACCCCACTAGGTGGTTTCCTATAACAGGATAATTTTAGCCTTGTGATGTTCACAGTAAATCAATACCTTTCTCACCGTCTGCGGGTTGTTGTCGAGCTTGCGAACATTCCAACTAATACTATTACACAATGCCATTAACCCCTGTCCGATCTGCATCCACCATCACTAGGCTCCGGCTGTACTCTCTCATATCCCCTTTGCAGACTTGGGGCTGCACATGTGTACCAACACCTGCAGAGACGTGAACCATTCTCAGTGTTAATCCCCCCAAACTGTGCCCCCTACAACTCCTTCCCATACTGCCCAACCGCAACACCCAGGGACATCAAACTGAACAACACAATTGGCCCCACCTGTGGACATTCCCCAAGAGGAGGAGGCCAACCACTTCAAGGATCATAACCAGATAACTGTATCATTACATTCACAGTAATAGGTGTACCAATGGCACGCAATGTGGCAGATCCAGAGCACCCAGGTCTCCCAGAAACCAAAACTTTGTAATATTTAGCCAGGGAGCACTTAGAAAAAAACCACACAGGTTTCCACATCGGGGTCATTGAGCGCTCCCCTCTCTGCAATCCACAAAACTGAGAACCCCCCAGCGGGGGCCCTCAGTTTTGTGGATTACAGCAGACTTTTGATATCGCCTCGCGTTCGGCTATGGGAAACATGGTAGGCATTTTAGAAATATAACAGCTTCAAAAACGTTGGCATCAATACTTTAGAAGTATTGATAGTAACGAGCCCAGAGCGTGTGAAGTAACTCGCCCAGAATGCTCCAATACCGCGAGCCCCTCGGCTATAGCGCATGCCTCTTGGGTTTCCCGCCCGTGCATCGAAGCCCCCTGCCCCCAGTGACCCCAACTTCCTTCATACTTCCTCCTCACTTGTTCATTTGCACGAGTCTGCCCCCCCCCCCACTATTGACGGGGCAGCCCTAGGCAGACAAGTGAAGGCAAGTGACTGAGTGTAACCCCGTCACACAGCATCTCCCTAACCGACTGAGAGGGGTGTCAGTCACCGTGTCGTTCATTCGGTGTTCAGCTTGCCATAAATATGTACTGCCTGGGATGCTGCTACAGAGCAGTGGCAAACGTTGCCTACCGGCTCTGTGTGATTACCTTCTGTGAAGTTAGGTGATATAATTTGGTGTTAAGTTACCATTCAGAATTATACATCATCTGAACACCTTTCCATGTTGTGCTGTTTGATGGCTTGTGTATTTTAGAGTGTGTCAATGGTGCCAACAATCATGTTTTACATTTTTCTGTGATGTCCTTGTTATGAGAATTATTATTTTTGACATTTGAAAATTCCTACATCTTTGTGGTCACCGAATGTTGTCAAGTAGGCCTTCCAAACTATTTTTACCTACCTTCATGGGGGTGGGGTGACAGCCGACAGGGGGTCACACAAGCTCTAGCAGGTGGTGTGGCTTCGTCCGTCACCAGCCAGTGTCTTCGGCATGCTGGCACGGGGTCTCTCGAACTTGCTACTGGCAGCGACTACTGCGCAAGGCAAGGAGAGACCCAGCAGCATGGCACGTGCATTCGTGTGACAGGGCGGTGCAGTCCTGAGCCAAGGCCCTTCACCAGCACGAGTAGTAGCCCAGGAGGCCGCAGCAAAGTTTGTGTCACCTAGTAATCACAAACGTTGCTGCTGCCTCCTGGCCTGAATATAGGCTGGCCGCCAACCCGCCATATTTACATTTGGTTGGCAGCCTTAAATGAGGTTTTATTGAAGATTTTTTTTTTTAAAAAAGCTTTTTTTATTCTTCACAAAATGATGATTGGAGCAAGTGCGCGGCAAAATAAGCACTATGCGTGGCTCACAATCAAAAGGTGCGCAGCCGCACATGCACGCACCTTACAGGAAACATTGGCCTCTGACTCAGGAACACCAACATCCTCACCACCAACACCTCCTCCTGAAGGTCCTGAGCAAGGGAACATGCGTCGTAATGTGGAGTGACATAGAAAAGGAAACGAGAATAAAGTAGAAGGAATCCCCATTGCCTGCAGCCAGCGTGAGTCGTGGGTGTGGAAATTATTTACGACTGTTGGAGATGTGCCAAAATGTCGTGCAAACCAGGTACAATGCACTGAGTGCAACAAAGTACTCAGTTGTGGAAAACCTGGCTTGTACAGCTATGGCACCATCTCCATTCGGCGACACCAGAAAGCGAACCACCAGGCAGCTGTTTGGACGGTTGTCCTCTTCCAAGCAGGCGTTATGTTATTTTCCTCTACAGCATCCTCCGCATCTGCTCCTGTCACCACTAGGGACACTCCAGTGGGCCAGCGCATCTCGCAAGCAGCCTTGGAGGACATATGCACTGCAACAGACCCGTACCTTTCAAAGGTCACTGTCTTGTGCATGTACTGCGATGCAGTATTGTGCAGGCGGGGGCCTCTTCGAAGTGCTTTTGAGGCTTCTGTCCAGGAGCATGACAAAGAGTGCCCCCTACCCAAGTGAGGTGGACCCCACATATTCTGCTGTCCACATAAGATTTCTTATCCCTGTGGTTGGTTACCTTTGCCAAATCTTCCTTCCATTGCTGCCTTTTGTGGCGTGTCATATAACAACAGGACAAATGCTGCAGACCAGGAAAGTGGGCTGGGGGGAAGGGAACACCTTGCACTGTTGAAAAATAGAAGTTGAATGAAAGCATGCAGGCGGTGGGGCAGCCTATAAGCGCTGCGTACAGGGATGGCAACACTGGGCGGCGAGACTCAGTCAAAAGCACTGTACACATTTGCAAAACGAAGCAGTGGCTCTGAAAAGAGCCTTTTTGTGCTGTTTGTGTTTGCAATGTTGGAAGTGGTGAACACCCACGGGGAAAATGCTTGCTAAACTTGCAGGAAGCGCTGCACTGCATTTTGGATATTACGCAGAAACATGTTACAACTGTCCACTTGAACTCTGCTACCTTTCTTCGCCGGGTTGCATTTCCCGATTTCCGGCTCAGGATCGGAACTCCCAACATGGAGGTACCCGAGACTGCGAGCAACGTACCAGTTGTTTGCGTTCACCGGACTTTACGGGTAGCCCCGCCCCCGACTTCCGGGATGGGATATCCGGCAGCTGGAGCTTCAGTCCTACGCGTTGCTTCTCTCCTTAGAGTCGCGCTGCGCATCGTGAGTTCGTCTTTTTTCCACCTTCTAGAATCAGCTATCATGTTAGCCTGAATATTAGTCTTATTTTCACTTACCTTTTCTTGTTCTGGCTCCAGAAATCTCCGTTGCTATTCTCATCCGGTAGACGATACCTTCCTGTTGTCACAGCCACGTCCACCGGTAGTTATTCGCCATTTCCTTTGGCCCGATTTTCCCGCAGAGATTTCTCTCTTTTAATCTGTTTCTTTGTATTTACGTCCCACAGGACGCGACCTCAGACCTTACATTTTGCTTCCAGTATCTGCTTGTCATAGCCTCATTATTCAGTTTTCACCCATATCACCTTGGGGCTTGTATCTGTGGGTAAGATTCTTTCCCTTTCTTACGAGTTCATTTCCGAGCTGAATTTGAAACTTTGTCTAACTGTCGTGCTTGACTATAGGCTCCAGGTCTGCATTTTCCTTCGGAGTTTAATACCGAAATCTAATTAAGATCAGGTCTGTTAGGGTAAGCCTTTCTCTTACTTTTCTCTTTCGATATTGGAGCTCAGGAACCATACTTATCTATCTCTATTCTTTTCATCCAGAATTCTACCAGACAAGACTTAAAAGAATACCTTTCTACAGGCGTGAACCTTCAACAGCCGTTGCAGGAATCCACGCTCTCCAGCAGCTCATCGCGGGGTTTTTTCCCTTCGGGGTTTCCCCTGGGGGCTCCACTTCACCCTACCCTCTTGGCCGGGGTTGAGAGGAGTTTCCAGGTGATTCCCTCTACCTTCTATCCCGAGAAGGCTGACTGAAGAGAAGGTAGGTGTCATTCACATTTGCCAAAGGATTATCTGCTTTTTAGAAGCATTATTTTAACAAAGTTATTACAGTAAGCAACGCCACGCTGACCTTGATAATTATCCTTATTCCTGGCATTTGTGAAAGACTACCTCCGTTATGGATCAACAGATCCAGCAACTTATAGCGGCTGTGCAATCTCTGACCTCAGAGGTACAAAATCTGAAACAAGAGAATGCTAACCTTCGGCAGGCTCAACAGCAATCTCAGCAACAGACTGCGCAATTGGCTTCCCAACAGGCAACAGCCTGCAGGGTTCCTCATTGCTCTGAAGTTCCCCCGGGTCCCCTTCCAGGGGGTCAATTTGATGGCAATCCCCATAAAATAAAAGAATTTCTTGATGCCAGCGCAGTTCAATTCGTTTTTAAAGCAGCTTTCTTTCATACTGATCGGGATAGAGTAGGGTATATGATTTCGCAGATGACAGGACCTGCTTTAGCCTGGGCCACGCCTTTGGTCACTACTAATAACGTCATATTAGACTCATATACTGCTTTCTGTAACAGCATCAGATCTATGTTTGGTAGACAGGAGATTCGAATAGCAGCTCAAGAACAACTACTTGATCTCAGACAAGGGAATCAGGACATCTTGACCTACATTACTAGATTCAAACAGATTGCCAGTGAATCTACGTGGTCAGATGATGCCCAGGTTACTCTTTTTAGGAGAGGTTTATCGGAAGATCTAAAGGATGAAGTGTCTAGGGTGGCTCGCCCCACGTCATTGACTGAATTTATCGCCTTAGTCATGCAGATTGACTATAGGATAAAGGAACGGAACAGTGAACGGCGCAAAGGAAAGCCCGCAACTCGTCCATTTTCCTCTGCTCCTCTTACATCAAGAGGAAGCTCTAATGAAGAACCAATGCAGTTGGGATCAGCTACCCGAGGGCCTTTATCTCCTGAAGAGAGATCCCGTAGAAGAACTCAGGGATTATGTATGTATTGTGGCTCAAATACCCACACGGTCCAGGAGTGTCCTATCACTCCACCGAGGCGGTCGGGAAACGCCAACTCCCGGTCGTAGGAGGAACCACGATCCGGGATTCTAATGTATATTTAGGTTCCTCTTTAAACATACCAGCTTCACAAGGGAGTCAGTATTCCCACTCTCTAATGTTAGTTTTACATATTACTTTTTCTTTTGGTTCCCAGAATTTGACCGAGATTCCGGCACTTATAGACAGCGGCGCAGCCGGGAACTTTGTTGATGAAATTTGGGCTAGACAACATCAGTTACCATTAGTTTCTAAAAGCGAAGCTATCCCGGTGGAGAGTGTAGATGGTAGTCCGCTAACTTCTGGGCCAATTGTCAACCAAACCGGTCCGTTGGCTATGTCTATCGCTACACACAAGGAAGTCATTACCATGGATGTGATACGAACTGCCCATTACCCTGTTATCTTAGGACTGCCTTGGTTGCGAAGACACAATCCCTATATTAATTGGGCAGCAGGTTCACTCTTTTTGGGTTCTGAGTTTTGTCTCCTTAACTGTTTGGGAAGAACTAGCACGATGTGTCATCCTCAATCACAGGAGAACAGACAGGTTACTATTATCGGGTCTGTAATCGGTCTTCCCATCGAGTATCAAGAGTTTTCTGAGGTCTTTTCCTCCTCCGATTTCTCCCTACTTCCTCCTCATCGCAGAGACGATTGTGTGATTGATCTTATCCCAGACCAGCCTTTACCCTTCGGAAGGATGTACATACTTTCCTCTTCAGAGAAGCTTGCTCTTAGGGAGTACCTTGACCTGAATTTACGGAACGGACTTATTACCGAATCTACATCTCCAGCGGCCGCATCGCTTTTCTTTGTGCCCAAGAAGAACACTTCAGAACTCAGACCCTGTATAGATTTCAGGGGATTGAACAAAATCACTATTCCAGACAGATATCCGATGCCCTTAATTCCTGATATCTTAGAGGCTGTAAAAGGATCCCGCATTTATACCAAGTTAGATTTAAAGGGCGCTTATCATCTGATCCGGATTAGAAAGGGAGACGAATGGAAAACGGCTTTCCGGACACCTTTTGGCCATTTTCAATACCAGGTTATGCCCTTTGGATTGTCCAACGCTCCGGCAGTATTCCAGAGATTTATGGATCATCTATTTTCGGATCTATTATTACACACGGTCATCGTCTATCTAGATGATATTCTGATCTTCTCTAAGGAAGCCTCTGAACATCAAACTCATGTCCGAGAAGTGCTATACAGACTCCAGAATAATCATTTGTTTTGCAATTTGGAGAAATGTTTTTTCCACCAGCCCCAGGTGACCTATCTGGGTTATATCCTTTCAGCACAAGGCATTGCAATGGATCCAGACAAAGTAAAGGCAGTCCAGAATTGGGCTAATCCTCGATCAATTAAGGAGATTCAACGTTTTGTGGGATTTTCAAATTTTTATCGTCGGTTTATCCCAAATTTCTCGGCCCTTACTCAGCCTTTAACCAATCTTTTGAAGAAAGGAGTTCCATATGTCTGGAATGAGGCAACTCAAAAGGCCTTCGATACCTTAAAGAAGAGGTTTACATCTGCACCCATACTGATGACGCCTGATCAAACACGTTGTTTTATTCTTGAAACAGATGCTTCTCAGTTTGCCTTAGGGGCTGTTCTTCTTCAAAAGGATGATCAAGGGGTAGAACGGCCTATTGCGTATTTGTCCAAAACCCTCGCTCCAGCAGAATTGAATTATACCGTTCTGGAGAAGGAGTTATTGGCAATCAAGAAAGCTTTCGAGGAGTGGAGACACTTGTTGCTAGGAGCTCAGTTTCCTGTAGAGGTTCGTACCGACCATCAAAATTTAAGGATTCTTCAATACGCCCAAACCTGCAACAGTCGTCAGGCTAGATGGGCTCATTTCTTCTCTCCTTTCAGGATATTATTCTCTTTCATTCCCGGAAGAAACAATTTGCAAGCAGATGCCTTGTCACGAAAGGAGACCTCTTTTCAATGTCCAGTCAAACCAGAACCCATTTTTCCCAGGGGTATTCTTAGCGTTGAAAAGAAATATAAATCTACAGATTTTCTCAAACGCTTGGAATTAAGTTCTGTACCATCTGTCCTAAGAAGGCTGACCAAGAAGGACTTGGAGCTCCTGTCAAAAAAGGACGGTTGCTATTTTCATGGGAAACAGGTTTATGTACCCACTAAAACCTTACAAAAGGAGGTTCTAAATATGTGCCACGACTCAAAATCCGCAGGACATAGAGGTAATATGAATACCCGCGAATTAATCTCCCGATATTTTTGGTGGCCATTAATGCGTAAGGACATTTTTACATACATCAGGTCCTGTCCGGTTTGTTTGCAGAATAAGAGCCCTAGGCATTCACCTTTTGGAACTCTGGTAAAGATGCCCCTACCTACACGGCCTTGGCAAATCATTTCAACAGATTTCATTGTGGAATTACCTATCTCCGAAGGATGTTCAACCATTATGGTGGTTGTCGATTCATTCACAAAAATGGCTCATTTTCTCCCTTTCACCGGTCTTCCCTCAGCAGCTCAAATGGCTCGAACCTTCATTTCCCGTATCTTTTGCCTCCATGGTCTTCCAGAGACTATAATTTCGGATAGAGGTTCTCAATACACGTCCAGATACTGGAAGAAGGTCTGCCAAATTTTGGGTATCACTCGGGCGTTGAGTTCCGGTTTTCATCCTCAAACCAACGGCCAGACCGAGAGACTGAATCAGACATTAGAAGGATACCTGCGGAGCTATATTTCAGCAGCACAAGACAACTGGTTGGGTTTGTTACCAATGGCTGAATATGCTTATAATAATGCTCATCATTCAGCGATTAAGACCTCTCCTTTTTTTTGTTCCTATGGATTTCACCCTGCCTCATTTCCTGATAAAAGGTTTTCGGATGACAAATGCCCGGATGTGAAGGTTCTTCTGGAAAAGATACACCAGGGTCAACACGCAGCCTCTCAGGCACTCAGGACTGCTCAAGAAAGAACAAAAACGATGGCGGATCGTCTTCGATCTAAAGCTCCGGTAATACAACCTGGGGACCTGGTGTGGTTATCTTCCCGATTTTTGCCTAGACATCTTAGACCTTCAAAATTTTCACCGAAATTTATGGGCCCTTTTCGGGTAATTTCGGCAATAGGAGCTGCAGCCTTTAAACTGAAACTACCCAAGACTTGGTCACGGATACACCCAGTCTTCCATGTCTCTCAGCTAAAACCTGACATTAGAAGCACTTTCCATCCGGTGGTTTCTTCTCGTCCCCCTCCAGTTATGCTTGATACTAATGCAGAGTACGAAGTCTTAGAGTTGTGTGATTCACGTATTCACCGAGGGAAATTACAGTACCTAGTGGATTGGAAGGGCTACACCCCTGCTGATCGTACTTGGGAAATTGAATCCTGCATTCATGCTCCACGATTAATCAGAGCATTTCACAAGAAGCATCCGGACAAACCGGGGGGTAGTAACTTTAAGAGGGGGCATACTGTTACAACTGTCCACTTGAACTCTGCTACCTTTCTTCGCCGGGTTGCATTTCCCGATTTCCGGCTCAGGATCGGAACTCCCAACATGGAGGTACCCGAGACTGCGAGCAACGTACCAGTTGTTTGCGTTCACCGGACTTTACGGGTAGCCCCGCCCCCGACTTCCGGGATGGGATATCCGGCAGCTGGAGCTTCAGTCCTACGCGTTGCTTCTCTCCTTAGAGTCGCGCTGCGCATCGTGAGTTCGTCTTTTTTCCACCTTCTAGAATCAGCTATCATGTTAGCCTGAATATTAGTCTTATTTTCACTTACCTTTTCTTGTTCTGGCTCCAGAAATCTCCGTTGCTATTCTCATCCGGTAGACGATACCTTCCTGTTGTCACAGCCACGTCCACCGGTAGTTATTCGCCATTTCCTTTGGCCCGATTTTCCCGCAGAGATTTCTCTCTTTTAATCTGTTTCTTTGTATTTACGTCCCACAGGACGCGACCTCAGACCTTACATTTTGCTTCCAGTATCTGCTTGTCATAGCCTCATTATTCAGTTTTCACCCATATCACCTTGGGGCTTGTATCTGTGGGTAAGATTCTTTCCCTTTCTTACGAGTTCATTTCCGAGCTGAATTTGAAACTTTGTCTAACTGTCGTGCTTGACTATAGGCTCCAGGTCTGCATTTTCCTTCGGAGTTTAATACCGAAATCTAATTAAGATCAGGTCTGTTAGGGTAAGCCTTTCTCTTACTTTTCTCTTTCGATATTGGAGCTCAGGAACCATACTTATCTATCTCTATTCTTTTCATCCAGAATTCTACCAGACAAGACTTAAAAGAATACCTTTCTACAGGCGTGAACCTTCAACAGCCGTTGCAGGAATCCACGCTCTCCAGCAGCTCATCGCGGGGTTTTTTCCCTTCGGGGTTTCCCCTGGGGGCTCCACTTCACCCTACCCTCTTGGCCGGGGTTGAGAGGAGTTTCCAGGTGATTCCCTCTACCTTCTATCCCGAGAAGGCTGACTGAAGAGAAGGTAGGTGTCATTCACATTTGCCAAAGGATTATCTGCTTTTTAGAAGCATTATTTTAACAAAGTTATTACAAAACAGCTCATTGTCATCAGTCGGATGAACTCCATCTGGACGAAAAATATTGCTACTATGAAACGTAATGTTTTCATTGTGGAAGGAGAACATGCCAACATCTCGCAAAAAAGCGCAAACAGCCTTGTTTACATTGCGTGGCGCTTTCTCCATTTGTGGGTCACACGAGGAAGAACGCAGCCACATCTGTCTCTGGGAAATGCGAGAAAAAATAATGTGCGACTTTAGAAACATTTCTATGAGTTGGCGAAACGTCTCCTTCATCGCAAACTGCAGTGAGATGCCACTAACATGTCCTAAACTATTCCCTCCACAGTGAACAATAATAATGTCTGGAGGAGGAAGCGTCACCAAACTGGCACAAAGAGGACCCACATGGAACCACTTCATCCCACTTATTGCATACCAGTGCCTGCAATAGGGGCGATGAATACTGCACACAGGTACAGCCATACGCAGATGCAGTGGCTCCGGCACTGCTAATCCGCCTGTTTGTGCTCATTATCCAGAGCGGCTGCGTTCTACAGTAACAGCGACATCCTGCACAGCTGATTTGCCGCAGAAAAACAAGCACGCCACCACTAAGATGGCCGCCGCTATTATGTTTTGAAATCGTTGCCGAGCAACGTGACGCCTTGACCACAGATTGGTCCTTGCACCCTTTATGCAAGTTTCGGGAGCACCAGAAGGCGTGAGCCGGCCAGTTAACCCAAAACTGGGTACTTAAGGCTGTGCGCCTGCCCCTGCCTGCTTCTTTGTACCATCCGGGCCGAGGAGGAGAGCAGGAGCCCTTCCTTGCCCCCACCACCCTCCCAGCCACCTTGCCTGCAATAGGGATGACGAATCCTGCACACAGGTAAAGCCATACGCAGATGCAGTGGGTCCAGTACGGCTAATCCGCCTGTTTGTGTTCATTATCCAGAGCTGCTGAGTTCTACAGCTACAGCGACATCCCGCACAGTGATTTGTCACAGAAAAACACGCGCACCACCATTAAGATGGCCGCCGCTATTATGCTTTGAAATAGTTGCCGAGCAACGTGACGCCATGACTACAGATTGGTCCTTGCACCCTTTATCCGAGTTCCAAGAGCGCCGGAAGGCGTGAGGCGGTCAGTTAACCCAAGGCCAGGTACTTAAGGCCGTGCACCTGTCTACGCCTGTCGTGGCCCCCCGGGCCGAGGTGCCAGCCATGCTGTTCCGTTCAACATCTAACAGTCTTTTCTGGCGGTAAGCACTGTCCTCCTTGTAAATTTCGCATTTACTCGTCTCCTCTGCACTGATCCATGAATGTTGACATCTGCGACTTTGTTTACACACTTAGCCCTCTCGCATTTGTTCAACGAACTCCCTTGAATGCGACCCCCCCGCGCTCTCAACTCATCTAATGAACCGTTGCTTCCGCATATCTGCCCTGTGCCAACCCCAGACATGGTCCTGGCTTGAACATATCATGAACAGTGTCACCCTACCTCTCGCCTATGATCTCTCCTGATGCCATATTGTGAACTACCTGTTTGACTAGTGAAATGTCACTAACTTCTTCTATGTTGTTGTGCTATTGCGCCTTTGCTGTCATACCACTGATCATTACGCGATAGTATATAACAATTGCACGTGGTCAAACACACAAGTGCTCATACCTAATATATCCGCCTGCAGTCGTACAGAACAAGCTTATTACTGCTGCGTTATTGTTGGCTGTGTTCTGGCGCCACTAATGTGTTATTGCTGAATACTGCCCGATAGTATCTCATAACTGCTTTCGGTCAACGTTGTGGCTTGAAACGTACATTTGCTTTGCCTATCATAACTGCCTGCAACCTCTTAGAACAAATTTGGCAACGCTGTGGCTAGCTGTGTTATATGAATGCTGCAATTTTGTTAATCTAACCTTCCTTCATCCGATTACCGCAGCTGATCCCAGGCTGAGTTTGGCTCGGATCATAGTCAGAAATTATGCACAGTAGAAGGCAAATATCTACCCCTTGATCACTACTACTATAACTATCTAACTGTAATGATCTGCATCTTGAACCCAGGTCCAATTCCTCTGGTTCCCTATTTTTAATACAATTGCCACTCCTATTTTTTCGCTGCGAGCAGCACTAAGTTACTTGACCCATCGCCCTGCTCACTTGCCGGTGTGCACTGCTACGCTTTCAAACTATACGCATCCTGCATTGGTCAATCGCTAGTACTCACCTGCCTATCTTTTGCACCTCCGAAAGCTTGTATCCTGTGCAGCCTAGCTCATTCTACACTTTTCAATCGCCAGTACCCACTTGACTATTTTTGTACTTCTGAAAACTTGTATCCTGTATAACCTGCCTACTATTATACCGCTCAAAGCTTGTATCCTGTGTAACCTTAGCCATGATCCATGCCTTGCCCAATACCATCACCTATACCATACTCATCGGTATCTTAACCCTCTTCCCTTTCCCAACCTCTAAGGCACTCATTTGTATCACGCCATCTTTAGCATTGGAAGCAACACTATTATGGCGCATACGGCCCCTAACTTTTTTTCTTTAAAGAAAAACATTACCCCCATCCAACCTAATCAAGCCAACTTACTTCCTGCCGCCTCTCGTTCTGACACAAAAGAAATCCTGTTTGATTAATGACAACTTGCAACAAACGCCTGAACTAACACCTACCCAATGGATCTTACGATTCGCTAGCAAACCTAAGCCTAACCAGCCATGTACCACTAATTGGAGAAACCACAGTCTAGGATCGAGACTCACCATACCTTCATCAACCCTCATAATAGGGAACACCCAGACAACACCTAGGCTACATTCACTCAACACCTTCAACTCCAAATCTTCACTGAATATGGAGCACAGCTCACTTCGCCCCATTTCCACAGGCCCTACCAAGAATACAGCTAAGGAAAATCACATAATGAAGGGAGCCTTTATTAACGCCAGATCCTTGTGACCCACGGCACAGAAATCTCCGACATCATTACATTTAATCAGCTAGATTTTCTAGCTGTTACTGAGACTTGGCTCCACAAAGCAGCCGGACCTGCCCTCTCCCTAGCTGTACTGGCAAACGTCACCATTATCAGACGAGACAGAGAAACATCTGAAGGAGGTGGCTTAGCATTCATCTGCAAATCCAATTTAGCCTTAAGAGATACAGAATCAAGGTCACTTCCATCTGCCAAACTCTCAGTTAAACTGGCCCTATCTCCTTCACAAACCATCTCCATGCATCTGGTCTATCGATCACCCGGCCCACTAGGAACATTTGAATAAGACATAATGTCCCTATTGAATACGAACACTAAACCTGGTTTCCAAATTATCCTACTGGGTGATTTGAACCTAGGCCTAAACGATCCTAATGACTCCAATGCCACCATCCAAGCCAATACTATTGCCGAAGCAAGCCTTACTATTAGGAATAATGGACCTACCCACATTAAAGGTCACACCTTGGATTGGTTCGCAGATATCAACTGCATTTCCTGCCTATCCACCATTGAACCCTGGGTCTGGACAGATCACTACTTGATCTCATTCACTATTCAAGACAGCCGACAAACAAGCTTAGCTAAGCCCACGGCCCCACCGGCCTTAACTAGATGCAAAAAGAACATAACAGTTGCAAACCTCTTACCCTTGATCCATCCTATAACTATCCTATTTATCTATCTACCTGCAGACCCAACTGACCTGGTTGATCTATACAACAATACAATCAACTCAGCTATTGACGTCATTGCACCATTGAAGCTTAGCAAAGAAAAACCACTAGCTCACTTGAATTCCTGGTTCACCCCTAGCTTGAAAGCCCTTCGTAAAGAGAAAAGACAGGCTGAAACCAGTTGGAAAAACAACCAGTCTGAACAGAACAAAAATCTACTCACATCCCTTACAGATCGATACAAAAAATAAATTATCCAAAACAAAAAGATCATTCAATGAAAGAATCAAAAAAGCCAACTCAAGTACCAGGAAAATCTTTTCCATAATAAGAGAAGTAGAATCCATGGGCGCTCCCAATGACTCGTGCATTAAAACCGAAATTTTGGTGTACCGATAGCCAAGATGCCCTCTGCAGCAAAATATCTATGCTCCAAGATAAAATGATAGCCCAAAAAATATTCTACACAGGATTGCTTTAGCAAAACAAGAAGCCATCCTGCAAGAAATTGCCAATAATCAAACCAAACCATGTAACCAGTTCAAACTTAAATCCATCTCTACAACTGAGGTTGAAAACATCATCACATCCCTCAAACTTTCCTGATGCCTTGGGGATACCAGCCCTGCACCAATTATTAAAGAAGCCATGAAGGACCTAGCTCCTTTCACTACTACCTTCATCAACTCTTCATTCAAATCCTGCTCAGTTCCCATCAACCTTAAAAACGCCTGGGTATTACCCTTATTAAAAAAATCTAATCTGGACCCCAGCATCCCCACCAATTATAGGCCAATCACTACCGTACCATTTCTCCTTAAAATCCTGGACCAAGCTGCTTATCTCCAAATTCAATCTTACCTGGAGATCAGCAACTTAGTAGGCACCCACCAATCAGGCTTCAAGCCAAAGCACAGGACTAAGACAGCCCTCCTTGACCTGAAGAACCAATTGGACGATCGAAAAGGAGAAGTTTCCATTCTTCTTCTTTTGGACTTATCCGCCGCATTCGACTTTGTTGACCACAAAGTCTTCTGCAACCACCTAAAATCAGCCGCCCACTTCTCTAAGGAAGCTACCACCTGGATACATTCTTTCTTAGATAACAGATCCATAAGAGTTTTCTCACCTTCCTCAGCAGCAGACTCAGTACCTATCACATGTGGTGTTCCACAGGGTCCGTGTGTCTCCCCTACTTTGTATAATATATTCAGGAAGCCTCTCTTCGACATACTTGACAATCTGGGTGTCTCATACACTAATTATGCTGACAACACCCAGATTCTCATCCCCATTCAAGGAGTCTAAGATGTGTATTTGATCAATAAAATGTATTTAATTATACAAACCTGGATGGCCACGCATGGATTATGCCTCAATGACGAAAACACTGAGCTCTTAATCATTGGGTCTTCCAATAGACTAAACAAACTCTCACCTCAATATAGTTCTGTCTCTATTGATGGAATCAAGATCAAGGTAGCTAAAGAAGTAAAACATTAGGTTTCTACTTGGATTCTGTACTCAACCTCAATAAACAAGTAAATTCCACCGCAGGGGCGCAAGAGAGCCCGACCAAGATGGCCGTGGGTCCATGAAGCTCTCCAGCGCCCGAAGATATCCGGTCATTTATCCAGCAGACTTCTGCTTTAAATCTGTGTTTTGACGGCGTACATCGGTACCCTATAGCATTGGGCCCCTACAGAGAGAAATCAGGTATGAAACGGCGCTGGAATAACTGCAAACACACTGCAGCTGAAGATCGCGTCAGCCAGGTGGTGAGGAGGAGGGGCGCCCCCATTGGAAGCAGTGCGCGGCGAGGCACCTGGCGTCGGCCCATACAGGCACGGTGTAGCGAAGTGATGGCGAGTGCCTGGGCAGTACCAAGGATGCACTCACCTCGGCCTGACGGCGCCGAAGAGCAGTGCAGGAAAGCCAACCATTCCCGATCGGCAGTGTGCCCTGCGAAGGAGGTCCCGCTCGGCCAGTCGTGGAGCCGGAGGCCGGGCTGCGAGGCGCGGCACTGGGCGGCTGGTGAAGTCAGCACCTGGAGCGTTGCAGATTTGTGCCGAGACGTCGGCGATCTGTCTCCGGAGAGCCAGTGAGGTAGGTTGGTGGAACTGCACTGGCGGGCGGCGCATTGGAATGAAAATTCTCCATGGGCAGCTCCGGTCTTACGCTTGCCTATCGGAGACCGCGGTGCCCCCTTGGGGACATCCAGCCTGAGGGGAGAGGTTGCGGGCTGGGGAGCGTGGCGTGCTGGGGGCCTTGGAGCGGTGTTGAGGCAACATTGGCACGCCCTGCACGCCTCTGCTCGGCCAGAAGGATGTGAGGAGACACTGCACCGGAGGAAGATGTTGGCTCGGTGCTGTGCTGGGGCTGGCCGGTGGCAGTGGCGGATAATGAACATAAAGGGGAGTAATCTAAGTCTGGTGTGCCCCCCCAACGGAATGTGAACCTAGAGTGTGAGAGGGCCGGCAAGGTATCCTGGGTCGTGTGGGTGTAGAGACTTTGTTAATCTGCACCAGAGTGGAAAGTATGACCCCAGGAGGGGCTTGGTGAACTAAGATCGGTCCTGGCACCACTGGGAGGACCAGCAGAGCCCCCCCCTGTTGGAGACATCGGTCTGGCTCTGTAGCCAGGGTGATCAGCCTTGAGGGGCAGCGTAATAATAATAAGTCCAGCCCCCACACAGTGGTTTTATCCTCGCTGGCAGTTAAGATTGACATGACAAACGTCAGTACTCCGGTGCCCCCCTCACCCACAGATAAAAGCAAGATCTGGTATACGTGGGTGAAACAGAATCCTGGCTCGGAGCGGATGGGGGCAAGGCACAGCGTGAACCGTGGGTAGGAACAGCAGATAAGGTGAGCTGTGCTGCGTCTACCCCAACCACGCAGCATGTCGAAATCCGGTAAAGGTGGCAAACAACAATCCAAGCTGAATTTCGAAAAATCCACACAAGCCAAAAACATTGGGGCGATGGAAGATCTGCCTGCACCGCGCACTCGATACACTGACCTGTAAGGTAGAGCACATGCAGGTCCGCCTAGATAACCATGGGGAGAGGCTGGATGAGGCGGAGGGACGACTATCCGGAGTGGAAGACGTGGCAGCCTCGGCCTCGGGAGAAATGTCCGGAGTGAGGAAGGCCCTGAAAGAGCTCAAGGAGAAGCAGGAGGACCTTGAATCGAGGTTGAGAAGAAATAACATTAGGATTGTGGGCCTGGCTGGATCGGCTGACCAGGGGGACGTGGAAACCCTGGTTGAAGGAATACTGAGGGAGGCGCTGGGGCCTGAAGGGTTCTCCCCAATGTGTGTCATGGAGAGGGTGCATAGAATCCCTATCAGGAGCAAACCGATCCTGGGAGCGCCGCCAAGACCCCTGAGAGCCCGTCTATTAAATTATCGAGACAGGGACACTGCGCTCCGGAAGGCGAGAGAAAAAGGAATTGTCACCTATAAGGGAGACACTATCACATTTTTCCCTGACTTCTCAGATAAAGTGCAAGCGACCAGGAGAACATTCCTGGATGTGAAAAAGCGGATGCGGGACAGAAATATTAAATACGCAATGCTGTTTTCCGGCCAAGCTCCGTGTCACTCTTTTTCCAGACCCCAGAGGAGGCCGCATCCTTCTCAGATATGCTGCCGGGGATCCCGGAGCAGCGGGGTAATAATGCCTGACATGGGGCCTGAAGGCACTTAGTCTCCGGACAAGAGGTCTATCACTGCACCCGAACTTAATGGCCTGAGCAGGAGTCGGAGTACCCAGAGTAGCGTGCTGGAAGGTCGGGCTTGCAGTCGCACCCGGTGCGAAAGCTGGTTGCGAATACGTCTTGTCCATGTGCGGAGCCAGACAGTTGGGGTATCCGGCGTAGGTAGGGGGGTGCTGGTATGGGGGTGGGGGTGGGCGAAGCACCGACAAGTTGGGGGGTTGTTGGTAGGGTTGGGGGGCGGAGACTTAAGGATACAGATGGTGCAATTCTGCGAGGTAACAAGAGGCAAATGGAAAACAGGTTTTGAGTTATTCACTAATGGCGACACTTAAGCTTATGACCTGGAATGTTAGAGGCCTTAACAACCCTCCTAAATGTCGGAAAGTCTTACAATACCTGAGACGACACCAAGTGGGGGGGGCCTTTCTCCAGGAGACTCACTTAACGGCAGATTCAGAGGCTAAAATCGGCAAAAACTGGAGGTGCCATAGGTACTTCTCCTCCTATTCTTCATATTCTAGAGGGGTGTGCATCTTGGTGCACAGCTTGGTGGGGTTTCGGCTGACCAAGGTCCTGAAAGACCAGGAGGGCAGGGCATTATTCAGGGGAGGCTGTATACACTGATTAGCTACTATGGCCCTACTCAGGATACGACCAAATCTCTAGAGTAGGTTGAGAGACAACTGGGGGGTATCCCTGAGGGAGAAATCTTGTAGGCAGGGTATTTTAACGCGGTGCTAGATCTGGCTCGGGGTCGGATGGGGAGCGCCTGCGCTCGAACAGTAGGAGTTCTGTGAAGGTCCGGGGCATGCTTGCAGTGTGGGGAATTGCAGACGTATGGAGGGTGAGAAATCTGCTGGCTAATCAATTTACACATTACTCTGCACCGCATAATTCGGCAGCACGGCTGGACTACTTTTTGGTGTCCGATTGGCTCATGGGCCAGACCACGGGGTGGATATTCTGACCCGCACTCTTTCAGATTATGCTCCCGTCCTGTTAACTATCCGTCTGAGGGGGCGGGCGGGGACGAGGCCCCCGTGGAGATTCAGGAGCGACAAGCTCACAGATGTACTCTTTAGGGAGGAGCTATCGGACGCCATAGTCAAATATTTTGAGAAGAACAAGGGATCGGTGTCCTCGGTGAGGGGTGGCCTTTCTCCAGGAGACTCACTTAACGGCAGATTCAGAGGCTAAAATCGGCAAAAGCTGGGGGTGCCATAGGAACTTCTCCTCCTATTCTTCATATTCTAGAGGGGTGTGCATCTTGGTGCACAGCTCGGTGGGGTTTCGGCTGACCAAGGTCCTGAAAGACCAGGAGGGCAGGGCACTGGTAGTGCAGGGCATTATTCAGGGGAGGCTGTATACACTGATTAGCTACTATGGCCCTTCTCAGGATACGACCAAATCTCTAGAGTGGGTTGAGAGACAACTGGGGGGTATCCCTGAGGGAGAAATCTTGTAGGCAGGGGATTTTAACGCGGTGCTAGATCTGGCTCGGGATCGGATGGGGAGCGCCTGCGCTCGAACAGTAGGAGTTCTGTGAAGGTCCGGGGTATGCTTGCAGTGTGGGGAATTGCAGACGTATGGAGGGTGAGAAATCTGCTGGCTAATCAATTTACACATTACTCTGCACCGCATAATTCGGCAGCAAGGCTGGACTACTTTTTGGTGTCCGATTGGCTCATGGGCCAGACCACGGGGTGGATATTCTGACCCGCACTCTTTCAGATTATGCTCCCGTCATGTTAACTATCCGTCTGAGGGGGCGGGCGGGGACGAGGCCCCCGTGGAGATTCAGGAGCGACAAGCTCACAGATGTACTTTTTAGGGAGGATCTATCGGGCGCCATAGTCAAATATTTTGAGATGAACAAGGGATCGGTGTCCTCGGTGAGCACCCTGTGGGAAGGGTTTAAATATGTGATAAGGGGGGAGTGCATAGCCAAAGAGTCAGGGATTTTAAGGAGGCTACATAGAGACCTGACTGATAAGGAGGAAGCGACATATGCCTTGCAGGAGGCGGCTCCCACCCCATCTAGGGCCCAGCAAGGGGACATAATGCGGAACCTTCAGGAGTTCTGGCCCAACGGGAGGTGAAATACGAGTGGGATAGGTCGGCCCCACGGAAATATGGCGAAGGCCAGGCCCCGGGAAGGTCGCTCGCCAGGACCACTCGGGAGTGGTCAAGGGAGTAGAGTGGCAGTAATAACAGATGAGAGGGGGACGGATCACCTTGAAGACGAGGCGATAGTCTGTGAATTCCAAAAATTCTATAGTCACCTGTATTCTACCCAATCGCAAGCCGTACAGGCAGACATAGATGCTTATCTTGGCCAGGTGGGACTGTACTGGCGCTCAGAGGGACAGCGACAGTGGTTGAATAGGCCGGTAGGTCGGTGACACTGGAGGAGGTGATAGGGGCCATTAAATCGCTGCAAGGTGGGAAATCCCCAGGCCCAGACGGCTTCAAAGCCGAATTCTATAAATGCTATGTCGATAAATTGGTGCTTATCTATTGCAAGTCTATCAGGAAGCTGTATCTGAGGGTCGACTGCCAGATTCCCTAAGAGAGGCAGTGGTTGTCGTGCTGTTGAAGCCAGCGAAGCCCGGGGGTGGGGATTGTTCCTCGTATCGTCTGATATCGCTTATCAACCTTGACAATAAGATCTTATCTAAAATTCTGGCGACTAGATTGGCACCGCTGATGCCAAATTTGGTCAGGACTGATCAGGCAGGGTTCATCCCATGTCGATCGACATTGTTTAGACTGAGGAGGATGTTTGGGTTAGTGGCCGCTTTACCGAGGGACGACCCAGTGGCAGCAGTTCTATTGGATGCCACTAAGGCATTTGACTCTGTTGAGTGGCTGTTCTTGTTTATGGTACTGCGTGTATAGGAGCGTTATAAATACCATATCATATCATATCATACTGTGTAGATTGGGCTTGGGTGGGTTCTTCATCTCCTTAGTGTCACTATTATGTAAAAACCCAGTGGCTAGAGTGAGGGTGAATGGGCAGACAACTGAACTAATCCCGCTCGAGAGGGGGACAAGCCAGGGGTGTCCCCTGTCCGCCCTGTTACTTGCCCTAGCGATAGAGCCGTGGGCCGAAAGGGTCAGAGAGCTACATATACACCGGGGAGTTCAATTGCATACCCACAAGGTGGTGATGTCGCTGTATGCGGATGATATGGTTCTGTTCATTCATCATCCTGAGGTCAACCTTGACCCGGTTATGCTAGACGTTCAACAATTCGGGGGGGTTATCAGGACCTAAGGTGAATACTAGCAAATCGGTTATATTCCCGTTGACAGATGGGTTTGGTCGGTTTCAGGACAACTGGGGGTTTCAGTGGGATCTGCTCAGTACCCGCTACTTGGGAATCACAATAGCCAGGGATGAGGAGGTGGTATATCGTAGTAATTATGGGGATGCACTCGAGTCGGCCAAGCTGGCGATGCAGAGGTGGAATTCACTCTGGCTCAATTTGTTCAGTCGGATCTCAGTAATTAAGATGTCTATTCTTCCCAGATTTCTCTGTGTGTTTCTCAATGCACCTATAAAAGTACCCAAGAAGTATTTCCGAGATCTGGGCTGGTAAGCAAGTACGGGTCTCCTGGGATAAACTTATTGCGCCTGTCTGGAAGGGGGGGTCTGGCCATGCCAGATTTTGAGCTATATTACACCGTGGCACAGGCTAGTTTCCTCCAGTATTGGTATGGGATGGCAGCCGAACATAGACATGTGGAAATAGAGAGGTCGATTGTATCTCCAGCGCTGTTAAGGCCGGTCATCCTAACTGCTCCGGTCAGTCCTCTGGTGCCCCGGAACTTGGTAGAGTTGGTGTGTAGAGCTTGGTCCCTCCTGGAACGTAAACCTAGGGGCAGCATACTTTACTCGCCAGAACTCCTGATTATATTCATCCCGGAAATTCCCTTGACTAGCGAGGCGGGCTACGTAGCTCTGATGAAGCGATTGGGAGTAACTAAATTTGGAGACCTGTTCACGGATGGAAGGTTCATCTCCACTACTCAATTGAAGGGGGAAAGGGGCCCTATCAGTGCTGGATGTATTCCTGTATTGTAGACTGTGGGTGGCACTGCAGCTGCTTTTTCCGACCTTCCCTGAGCAACCCCAGTCAACTGAGATGCTGGATAAAGCGATAGGGGGGTATCTAGGGTGGGGGGTAGTCTCTGAGCTGTATGGGATGGCTTTGAAAAACAGACCACCAGTCATGATTTCACCGCAGGAGGAGTGGGAAAAGTTATTGAGCAGGGAGCTATCAGAGGCCACATGGGAATATTGCTGTGAGATGATTAGGAAGGTTGCGATCAATACTAATTTTAAACTTATTCACTTTAAGGTTTTACATCAATATTACTACTCACCGGCTCAACTGAAGAAGTACTTCCCTCAAAGGTCGGGGGCATGTATCAGATGTGGGCGAGAGGCTGTCGGATATCTTCATGTAGCTTGGGAGTGCGAAGAACTCAGACACTTCTGGGCGCGTGTGTTTGAAGTGATTGGAGAAACAGCGGGGCATAGGTTTGCACCGGACCCTATAATGGCCCTGCTGGGGTATACCAAACAGGTATCTGAAGGTACTCTGAAGTTGATAAGCCTCCTGTTAATCCTGGCCAAAAGCAGAGTGGCTATGGAGTGAGGTAAGAACCGTGCCCGAACAGTAACCCAGTATAGAAACAGACCCAATCAAGGCAACATTGGGAAACCTACTTCCAACCAGTATCCACACTGTTAGGTCAAAGGGCCCTAGCCATGCATACAAGGCAGTAGGGGTATGCCACTTCCAACACAACATTGTACACCGATTACAAATATCCCGATATGATCTTCAATACATTCCCCATCCCCAATAGGCTCTGAAGGTAGTCACCTGTGCAGGTAACCCCACACTGATTTATACTTCAGTAGCTACGTACATGGCCCATGTCGCAAAAGTTACACGGTAAAAAAATCCTTTCATATCCCAATTTCTTACTACACTCCCTGAATCAAGGCTGTGTTCGCGGCCACACCATTCCAAACGCAAATGGTGTCTCATCTCACCAATGCTGCTGTAGGAACTAAAACAAGTCCTCCACACTGATTCTACAAAGGTGCGTTTCTTACCACATTTACATATTTAAACGTGTTTGGGATGCAACAAAGTATGGTTATATGTGGCTATAAAAACTTACCAACTTAGCAAAGGCAAATGAAATGCACTCTGTATACATGTGTACAATCGACATACCAGTCCCACAGTGCTCCCATATCTTAATGCACTCCCTGAAGCAAAGGTCTGGTCACAACCAAACTATTCCAAAGGCAAATGGTGGCATGTGTCACCACTGCTGCGATAAGAAGTCTAACATGTCCTCCACAATGATTCTGCAAACGTGCATACCTTAGGACAGTTACATATTCAAAAGTGTTTCCGATGTCACAAGGTATAGGTATAATAACTTCTGCAAATGCCCTAAGGCAAAGGGAATCCACTCTGTGTATATATGTTTGCAATGCACATACCAATATCACAGTAGTCATAAATTCCAGCATTGCATTGCGGGGTTGTGCCCAACAGCCTAATCCTTCAACTCACCCACTACAAGGCAATAGAGCCATGCATGGGAACATGTGGCCACGTTGCTTTCCTGCCTACAGGTACGTATGCATACAGTAACAAACCCAACCAAGGCAACATTCGGAAACCTACTTCCAACCAGTGGCCAGACTGTTAGGTGCAAGGGCCCCAGCCATAGCAACACAACTAGCACACTGACTACAAATGTCCTCATATTTGTCTCCAATGCACTCCCTATGCCCAATGGAGTCTGCATGTCCTCACCAAAAATTGATAGTCGCCTCTACAGCTGCCCGCCAATGAAGCATATGTCAGTAGCTGCGTAATAGGTCCATATCGCTAACAAAGCACACTCCCTGAAAAATGGGGTTTTCCCAGATTAGCCGGCCACTCAGCTTGCGGTCATTGTACGTGTTGTAGTTCTACTTCGAGAAGTACAGAAGTCAATCTGGGTCTTAAAACCCCATGGCGGCAAACACTTTTCAGTAACTGCAACTCTATGATGCTCATTTATGCAATTTGGTGCCCTTGTAATCGACTATATATCGGTAAAACAGAGCGGAAAATCAAAATAAGAATAGGTGAACATAAGAGCTGTATTAGGAACAGGACCCAGAATGCCCCATTGGTAGACCATTGGGTAGAGTCTTTACATAAAATAGAAGACCTACGGTGGAGCGTTATTTGGAAAATCACCCCCTCTGGAGACAGCAACCGTGATAAAGTAAGATTATTACAGAGGGAACAACGCATGATTTTCCTTACAAACAGCTCAGTAACAGGCCTGAATGATAGACTCGATTGGCTCACCTAATCTGTTATGGAGTATTTCGCCTCAATACAACGATTAAATGGTTGATATGTAGTCAAATGCTTGTATAAGTCCACCTTAGGTTGCGTTTAAGACCCTTGGTAATAACATTGGGTTAATGGTTCTATCCCTCCTTCTTCTTGGGTCCTCCCTGATGAGTTTCGTTGCGCCCCCCTTTTTCAACATATTTACATTTTTCAACATATTTACATTTTTTAAAATAATTCTTCTTCTGATTTCTATAAAAACAGCGGTTAAATATGAAAACCTTATGACCCCTCCTTATTTGGGGTCGTGTTTCTCGCTGGGGGGTGCATGCCTGTGGAGTTTTCAGTGACTACAGTCCTATCTTTTCTGCGGGCTCCTCGCAGCAGGGCAGAGTATCTATGAAGACAACTATGTGCAGATGCCGATAGATATGGTAAACCTGAGGCAGGATGACGTTCGGGCTATTACCCATTTAAACGGATTATATTCATTGTAACCTCAGTGAGAACATGAGGTATACGGTTTCCATCTATTTAGAACTGCTCCAGCGACGACTCGCCAGCTGGTGGAACTAAACTATAACATCAAGTGCGAACCTGGACTGCAAGTTCCATCATTCTTTGAAACTCAGACGTCCTTGGGAACGACAGCTACTACAGCTGCTTGTAATTAAACGAGGCACGTAAGCCAATGACTGACACGCCTTTCTCAATATAAAAGCTGAGCACTGACTTCTCGCCGGCCAGTTACTGACTAACGCGACGCGACGACGAGACCCAGACCTAATTGGGCTGCATTTTACTAGAGGCCACACTAGCAGCTGATTAATCGTGCTGCTTTGTTGTTGACTTCTTAACGGTAAGCCGTGGTCGCTGCGAGCCTGATACCCACATCAGCTGCATGCTGTGTGCATTGTTGTGCTAGCCAACGTAAACGGGGGGGGTAGTATATTGCATGCTTCCCTCTGATGTAGAGGCTGCCGACGTTGATTTGTTAACTCGCCGAAAAAGGCTCCCGATGTCCGTGCTTAAGACGCCATCGGCGGTTGGTTGTCGGAATTTGTAACCATGAGGATGAATGTTTTTCTCTCTCTGGCGGTTAAGACTGCAGTTAATTAGATCTTGCAGCCGCCCTTTGGTGTTGTTCTGAGTTCATGACATAATGTGCTTTCTAAGCCAGGACGTAGGTACTCTGATGTGCTATATTTGACAGTCTGTTAATGCCAAATTTACACACATTTACAGTCTGACGGAATGAGTTTCATTCCTGATATATTTATATATTTACATCTATATATATTTTTTGATTTTTTTTTCTTTACCTTTGTAGACATACCTGACGGGACGGTACAACACGGCAACTGTGGAGCCAATTGTATAAGCGTATTAGAGCGACACACAACGCCTTTAATCTAAGGTAGGGCGTAGTGATCTATTGAACACATTACTCTTTAGATTAGGACTAGTTTTGATACGTTGCTAATAGCGTCTTTCCTTCTTTTTTCTTCTTTCTTCTTTTTTCTCCCTCTTCCCCTAGAGAGGCGATAGAGGAGTTTTGAATTTGCACAGATACCCATCCCACATTGTTGTCGGTTGAAGTCTTTTATTAGCAAACGTAAGGTAAGCTTAAGGAAGATCTGTAGTGCACGTTTTAACATCTATCAATGACGTGCTTGTCTACTAGTAACTGGTCACTTTTAGAGAGGCCCTTGCTTCCGGTGCCTTCCCAACAACAAGTGGTGGCAATTCTTAAACTTAGGGAGTCCGGTCCCTGGTTGATCAGCCCCATAATGTGACAAGGTTAGAGCAATTATTAGCTCGACTGACTTTGTAATTTAACAGTCTAAAAGAATGAGAGACTACATTAATTGGTCCTTCTCCCCTTGTCTTTTCACAGGTGTCACGCGTCCATTCCTTACGGGAGGACAGTCCAAACTCTACTTTAACCTCAAGAAACTAAATGTTTTTGTAACGGACAAACTTTTACAATTTACTTGCAAAGTGCATGGATCCAGGTGCTGTCGCTTAAGCCAGTTTTTTACGTAATTTCTAAAATGCAGAATTTGGCTTAATATGTGTGATACATTTAATGTCCACCTTGAACCATTTAGGCTGTGAGGCGTCAACCACAGCTCTGCCGCATAAAACGACCAACTGAGACACATCGTGCTTTTTTAAGTATATACCCCTGATGAATTTCCCCTGACTGTGTGTGTATGAAATGAGTGAGGAATGAAACATGTCGGGTTAAATGGGAGAGTAGCTGTGTGGTAGTTATTAGTTATTTCAGTTGTGTGATATATATTTTTTTCCTAACCTTATCACTGTGGTTAGGCTTATTAGCAACATATTGATTTAGACTTTTTTGTGCTTTTTGTATTCCTTGATTGTGTGGTTTTTTAGGTTTACACGTACACCTCTGTCTCCCGGTGTACTTATATTGTCACTGATGCGATATGGTTGTTTTTCTTGCTCTTTAGTTCATTTTGTACTAAAAGTTTTTAAGGATTATGCTATTTTTGTATTAAATAATGTATGATGCCATGTTGGCATTTTTACGATGTATTCTTACCATTGAAGGTTAATAAAATTTAAAAATTGTATACCTTGCTCTATTTTTCCTTGCATAGTACTAATAACGACAAGTATCTATGTCTAAAGTTATGTTAAGTGGGAACTGTTTACCCCTTTCCCTGCCTTCCTATTAGTGAGGATGGACACGTGACACCGTGACACTTTACTGTGGACCATTCTTTAGTTTATATTGTTTAGGTGTTCCTAAAGTTAGGGGGCGTTTTGGTCCATAGTTTAATCCCCCCACCTCTTTAGTGTACAGTGTGTTCGCGGCCACACCATTCCAAACGCAAATGGTGTCTCATCTCACCAATGCTGCTGTAGGAACTAAAACAAGTCCTCCACACTGATTCTACAAAGGTGCGTTTCTTACCACATTTACATATTTAAACGTGTTTGGGATGCAACAAAGTATGGTTATATGTGGCTATAAAAACTTACCAACTTAGCAAAGGCAAATGAAATGCACTCTGTATACATGTGTACAATCGACATACCAGTCCCACAGTGCTCCCATATCTTAATGCACTCCCTGAAGCAAAGGTCTGGTCACAACCAAACTATTCCAAAGGCAAATGGTGGCATGTGTCACCACTGCTGCGATAAGAAGTCTAACATGTCCTCCACAATGATTCTGCAAACGTGCATACCTTAGGACAGTTACATATTCAAAAGTGTTTCCGATGTCACAAGGTATAGGTATAATAACTTCTGCAAATGCCCTAAGGCAAAGGGAATCCACTCTGTGTATATATGTTTGCAATGCACATACCAATATCACAGTACTCATAAATTCCAGCATTGCATTGCGGGGTTGTGCCCAACAGCCTAATCCTTCAACTCACCCACTACAAGGCAATAGAGCCATGCATGGGAACATGTGGCCACGTTGCTTTCCTGCCTACAGGTACGTATGCATACAGTAACAAACCCAACCAAGGCAACATTCGGAAACCTACTTCCAACCAGTGGCCAGACTGTTAGGTGCAAGGGCCCCAGCCATAGCAACACAACTAGCACACTGACTACAAATGTCCTCATATTTGTCTCCAATGCACTCCCTATGCCCAATGGAGTCTGCATGTCCTCACCAAAAATTGATAGTCGCCTCTACAGCTGCCCGCCAATGAAGCATATGTCAGTAGCTGCGTAATAGGTCCATATCGCTAACTTGTGATTGGAAAAAATGTCTTCCATGTGCCAATGTCTTACTGCCCTCCCTCAAGCAAGGCTGTGGCCAATCCCTAGCCTCTTGGGTACATGCGCTGGCCTACGGCCTCCGCCCATGAACCCAATAGCCTAGTCCTTCAACACACCCACTGGAATGCAACAGAGGCATGCATGGGAACATGCGGCCCTGAGCTTTTCTGACTACAGGTACGTACGGGTACACTAACGGACTCAAACAAGGATACATTCTCCAACCTACTTCCAACCAGTGGCCAGACTGTTAGATCCACAGACCCTAGCCATGAACACAACCCAGTACAGCTTTCCAGGCACAACACAATATAGTACAGCGATTGCAAACACCCTCATAATGCCTCCAATGCACTCCCCATCCCAAATGATAGTTGCCTTTGCTGTTAACCCCCAATAAAGTACAAGTCATTACCTGTGTAAAAGGTCCATATTGTATTGTATTTTGTTATTTATATATACGCTCTTTCCCCACTTGTGTGGCCTCAATCGCTTTTTCCTTGGTTGAACGCCCTTGGTGACCGTAGTCAATGTGGTTGGAAAATTCTAGGGGGTTAAGCTTAGGGAATGCGTGTGTGCATGTTGCCGTTCTAGGACTTGGGTGGCTGGCAAGGCTCGATTAAGCTGCCCAAGAGAGGTCAGGCACATGGGTGGGTGCTGTTGAGGGTTAGAGATAAATTGCTATTGTTGAGAGAGTCTATGTGAGGCCAGCTATACCAAATTCCTTTTGGGTGGTGGTCGCTGTATGCTAGTGGCAAAGGTGTTGAAGTATGTCAGGTGTTTCAGTCTGGACGGCTATGTGGGCACTAGGCGGGGTGTGCGTAGCCGTATTCTATCATGCATGGATGCTTGGCCGTGCCTGCGTCCACGCTAGTGTTGTGAGATATACATACCGTAGGCTGCGAGATTGCTCGGCTGGGGCAATATATTACCAGGTCTAGAAATGAGAGGCCTATACCAGTGGGCCTAGCTTTCATAATGTAGCAGGTATCCACATATATTAAGCAGAGATGGAGGCTGCTCCTAGATCCGAGAGTTCTGTATAGTGAGAGAGAGGCCTACACCTAACAGTGCAAATTGAGTACAAAGACCAAACACAGCTAGATTTAAGCGTCCTGCATAGTGGGAGAAAGGCCTACACCTGACAATGCAATTTGAGTGCAAGACTAAACACAGCTAGATTTCTGAGTCCCCTGTAGTGGGAGAAAGGCCTAAACCGGACAGTGCAATTTGAGTGCACCTAGCAGTGCAATTTGAGTACAAGATTGAACACAGCTAGATTTTAGCATCCCGTACAGTGGGAGAAAGGGCCACACCCGACAATGCAATTTGAGTACAAGACTAAGCACAGCTAGAGCCTACACCCAACAGTGCAAGTTTGAGTAACAGACTACACAGAGCAAGAGCCTACATCTAACAATTGACAACATCTAACATTCTCCCTCTGTGTAAAGATCTGGAGTTGCTAGATTTATTCTCTGCAACTACCCTTCCAGCTCGTTTTGGAGATCAGTGGGGATGACGAGAAGGACCAACTGATGCTGGATTCAGTATACCAGACCATCAAGTGTTGGATGTCAACGAACTGGCTTTGCCTGAATGCGGCCAAGACCAAACTCATGTTGTTCGGTCCCCGGCAGGGCAGAGATGGTCTGGGTCAGAGGTACGCTAGCTTTGAAATTGATGGCAGCCAGATCATGGTTAGTACACAAGGTTAAGACCCTGGTACTTTTGTGTTTGCTTGAAATGAGTGTTGACGGGTTGTGGTTTGTTTTACAGTCAACTTTAGAGTGGTTAATTTGACGAGGTGTTTTTTATGTTTGTCTTGTTTTGTCTGGTAGTGTGTTTTGTGTTTTTTTATATATGATATTGTTCTCTTATTTTTCGACTCTGTTATTTCAAAATGTGATTGTTATATTTTAATGGGGATATTTGGATAATTTCACTTATTGATTCTGTTCTATTTGTATCAACTTACTCAATGTTACCCTGTTTCATTTAAATTTATAATGTTTTTCATATATGTTGTTTTGGAATGATGTTTTTCTTTTGAACAATTTAAATAAAGTTGTCCAGAAAAAACCAGGGTCAATTACCGACACCAGGCCCACAAACCAGATGGGAGGCAGAGTTGGGCTTACAAGACAGCTGAGACACCTGTGTAGTAATATACAGAGCGGTTTGGGCCACTTCGATCTGCATGCAGTACAAGATGCATAATGGGAGGTTACTGATGTGATGGCACCTAACCCTGCAAAGATTAGCAAAAATGTATCCAGGTGTTACCCCACGTTTTTTGGGGGGTGGGGGGGAATCTTCTTCTTGGTTATCAAAAGTTCTAAGACATCAGGGTCAAGTCCTACAAATGCAAAGTCTCTTATCAGTTTTATTTCAAGAACTATTCTTACCTTGTAAAGTTCTGCGGTGTATTTAACATCTGATGTGGCTGTACTTACGTGTTATTCATTTGACTAATGTTGGTAATAAAATCAATAAAATAACATTAAAAAAAAACCAAACAAAAAAAAAAAAGACCCTCTGTACTTACTTGGAAGAAAGCTTGGACAGTGATGCCCATGTAGCAGCCATTACCAAAAGTACTAATTATCACCTTAAGGTGCTACGGCAAGTGGCTCCACTGGTTTCTGTAGAGAACCGTCCTAAACTTGTCAGAGCAGTAATCCTCCCTCGTGTGGGTTATTGCAATGCCTTGCTGGGAGGCGCAAATAGGACTGATATACAAGGACTACAAAAAATTCAGAACGCAGCCATTCGTATCATATTCCAGATGAAGCGCTCTAAACCGACATCCCCAGCAAGAAAGAAGCTGCACTGGTTACCGGTTGCAGCACAGATTCAGTTTAAATTGCTGTCCATATGTCATAAATGCATCTTTGGTAATACTCCAGCCTATTTGAAAAATAGGGTGAACTTTTACAAACCCAAAAGAAATCCCCGATCTGCTGAGGGTTTCCTGCTGGAAGCACATCGTGTCAAACGAGCCTGTGGATACGATTGTGCCTTACATGTAGAGGGAGCACAGTCTTGGAATGCCCTACCTGCAGAGTTGCACAAAACTGAGAACTAGCTGGCTTTTAGAAAACAGCAGAAAACCGCTTTATTCATGTACAATGAATAATCTCTCACTGCAGTCACCTTCTGTCTTTACAACCTGTCTCTTCGGCGCCTGGATGCCCACAGGCTTTGGCGCCGTATAAATATAATAACATAAGATAACTGCAGTCTGCCTGCATTCGCCAAAATATGATAGTCGGCTGTGCATATGTGTGAAGCATATGTAAGTGGTTACGCGCATTGACCATATAGCAAAGCTGTGATGGTAAAATATCCTTCCATGTAGCAATTTTTCCCACTCTCAATTTCTTTCCATCATCTGCAATGCAGTCCCCATTACCAAGGTATTGTCCCGGCCATCACCACTGAAGGTACTCGCCCGATTTGCTACCCGCAAATTGGCTCACTGCTCTCCCATACATGTAGGCATTGCATTGCGGGGGTGGTGGCCAAGCCCTAGGCTCTTGCATGCAAGGGGAGTCCTAAGGCCTACGCCCATGCACTCAAAAGCCTACGCCTTACCCACAAGCACTACACGGCAAGCCAGGCAAGCACAGGAACATTTTGCCACTAACCCACCGCCATAAAACAATGCAAACGCACAAAGTCAACGTAACCACCAGCAGGCCTAGGCTACACCACAACACTATGTCAATGTCTTTGCATCCCCCTCTTTCACCCACCCGATCCTGCAAACCATGTTTTGCAACCCCTTCCGGCGCGGCACTATCCTCTGATACACCATGGCAGCATTTCCCAAAAACGTTGACGCACAGCACGCTTCCCTGCAGCCAACCACCGACCGCATCCAATGTTCGCCGGCATCCCGCCATACTGGAAGCCAATGAGACTTCGGTCCGCAGAGCGAACAGGGAAATGGGTCTGTGGAACGGACCCAGATATCACACATTTTTTGAGACGTACATTTCAGTTCTTTGCAACAAAAGTAGTGGTCGGATTTCCACCAAACACGCAAAAGCGCGCTTTCTGACCCAAGCCCCCGCTCCTGCCGCAAACTTGGTGAAAATCCGTCCATCCATTCTGCCTGTAGCCGTGCGCAATGTTTTTCCCCATTCAGTCTATGGAGAAAAAAAAAATGTTTTGGGGCCCCCCCTATAACGTTGCCCCCCCCCCTGCATGAAACCTCACCCAACTTGGCGAAAAAGTTCAGAGCCGGCCATATACTTTTTATGCAGAGTTTGGTAACGATTCCTCCAGAGAGAACGAAGTTATAAGCCACCGTAAAAGTGGTCTTCTTATGGGTTTAGCAACTTAACCATAACTACACAGCCACTACCGCAGACCGTGTGATTTATTGAAATGTATATTTAAAGTGTTGCTTAATATACTCAATGTAATCTGTGTGTATTGATGCTTAACTAGAATAGCCCCCGGCGAGCTTTCATTTAACTCATGTGCTGCCTTCCAAAGGTATTTCTAGTTTGTAGCTTTACACAGTATCGTTGAATCTGCCGCCATGTGCTCTCAGGACTAGAGTGTAAACTGAAGTGTAGGCTCTCCTGTATTGTTGTGCAATCGAGCAATTTTAAAATGCTTCAATTGTGCGCAGTAACACAGTAATAACATTGAGGGGGAGGAGGAGGAGTAGGAGGAGAGCTATCTAGTACATTTCATGATAATGAATGTACTATTCTTGAAATGTAACCGCACGCAGTATTAGTGATCTTTGTAGACTCCCATGATCCCTGACATACAGACTCTTTGGATTTCAAAATGAATTAAAGAACATAACCTTAAGTATAGATCTTCCGTTTTGGTGTATTTTATAGATATGTATACCTTGGAATGTTTCCCCTCTCACCCCCCCAAAAAACATGTTTTCTTTTTTTAGACAAAGACAGCTGGCATTTACAGGTTCCTGCATCTTTAAAAGCTCATGCACAGCCAAGTCATTTTGCACATCCAGTAGTGCCAATACAGAATATCAAACATTAATGGAAGCAATACATTAATATAAAACCATTTGATCACAGCGAAGCAAACAGATAATATTGCTCCCATACCTGGGATGGAGAGAAGGAGGTCCTCATTTGAGTGGATTGCTCAGCACTGCCAGGCCCACCTGTGCCTCCTTACATGCGCTCAAGGCAAAGCAGTAATTCTGACTGAATCTATGCACACTCCTCTAGCCACCTTGCATGGTACTTGTCATAGCCTTGACTCTCGTAATCACAGTCACCATTCCATACAATGGTCTGTTGGCCTTTTCATTACAATATTTAATGCAGCCTACAATACAACGAGCAATACCCTGAATTCTCTTTAGGATTCAGAATTGGTCCCTACTTGACCTTAGGCGCTGTGACGAATCACAGGGACCCGTCACTTCTCCCTGAGGGGGAGCCTTTTCCTGTATGGCTAGGGAGGTGAGGCTGCTCCACCCTCCCCCTAGAGGTAGAGGCAAGCAGGACCTTGCTGGGAGAGACTTCCCCTTTGGGGACAAGGACTCCCGTTCTTAGAAGGAATTCCCTATGCAAAATACCAATAATACACTTCCTAAAACATTCAGTGAAGAAAGGTATGATGAACACACCAAAATATGTTATCGTCATCAAGAACCGCAGATTATCCCTTTGAAGGAAAAACTATCTTGTACTGGGAAGAGGAAAAAAGGTTCATGGAGGGATACAGAGCGAAAAACAAACAGAGAAAGGGCCGCGAGACTTTGCTGGGGGAGGCCCACAGCGACATAATAAAAGAAAGAGGCAGAGACTGGGAAGAGAGGGAGAGCCTGCGAGTTACGAATTCGATCGCAGGCGTATAATGAAGAAAGGCGGCATCCTGTACCTGAGAGGAATGAGTGAAGCTTCAGAAGCACGCCATCGGGAAGGTGAAGAGAGAAGCCCAGATGGACGCAAGGCGTCCTTAACCAGACGAAAGCTAAGTGGTAGCGTGACCTCAACGGTGGATCAGTGAGTCCGTGAACGACACCACCACCACTTCCGTTGACTCAACATGGAACATACAGGCAAACAAGATACCAGGGAGATAGTATATGAAACAACATGAATCAAGAAAACCAGAAAATTCCGAGAGGCCAATCTGACAAGTGGAAGAGAACATTACAACCAGTTGACAAACCTGGTGACGTATTCCCTGAGCAGGACAGGTAAAGGGAAATGGGAGATTCGGGAGGGGGACTGAAAATTATTGCTGAAACGCTCATCCTCATTCAAGTTAAGATGAGATATTGGTATTAAATAGAGAGAATGCTCAGACTTGTCCTAGATGGGATAAAGCATCGACATGGAATGAAAATCCGTATTGGAAGGTTATACTCAAAGTAGTCAAGGAGAAAACTTTAGATATTACAGAATAAGAAACATTTTGAAAGGGGAACCCCTGAAGAGCAGATTGAATAAGGGCAAAGCCCAAAGTGAAACCAAAGACTGTGAAATAAGTATTGAGAACCCAGGGTTCCATGTAATAATGTCCCCTCAAAGATATCGCCATGAAAAAAAATAAAAATAAATTGCTGAAAAATTGCTGTTTTTTGAGGGAACATCATTACATAGAACATGAGGGGGACATAACCCCAAATCTTTATTATTTTCAAGGGGAGCGGGGGACACCCCCACAACCCCTGTCCTATATATATGGTCACCTATATAATGTCACACAAGCTTTTCCCAGCAACATTATATACAGCGACCATATATATAGGGATATTATTAGCTGATACCGAACCCAGTAAGTCAAGGGGAAAGTTGTAAGTGTTGGGTAAAGTTACCTTGTGAAAGGAAAATAATAAATACCAGTAAAATAAGACGAGACGAGATGAAGGAACGAAAGAGTAAATATATGAAAGAGGGTTGAAAATTTGCTATCAGAACTGAGTGAAATTAATAAAAGTAGTTACCAAGAACTGGGAATAGTTTACTGAACTGAGCTTGGTGAAGAACCAGATTACAGGAGAAGGGAGTAATTCTCCTGCTTTTTGTTGTTATAATATTGGTAGAGTTAGAGTAGGTTAGTTGGGACAGTTGACAGATTCCGATTTGGACTCTCACTGACGACTCATAAGCACCTTAGTTAGTTTTGTTGGGTAAGGAAAACCCTTAGCATAGTGTGACGAATCCTTAGATGTTGTCACTTGAGGCCATGGTGGTGAGCCCGCTACCTGATAGTCCCACCGCTACCCTACTCAGCGGGAGGCTCTCATGGGGAGAGACTCCTCCCCTAGAGACAAGGACGACCATCTAGGGAGAACGCAGTACAACACCACTCACCGAACACCTTACACACCTGCCTACTATGTAGACCCCAATACACTTACATGTATCTCTGCGAACCTGAAGATTTGACAACTACTGGTAGTGGACTCAGGTATCACTGCAGTGCCAGGAAAAATTACAAAAGTAAAAATACTGAGGCAAGGGGGCTCACAAGAAGCATGAGGAGCCACTAACAACAAGGACCGACATTATGCATGGGCGGGACGAGCCCTATAATAAGGAAACTGAATAAGGACTTGGCACCTTTGAATATGTAAATTAGGAGTCCGCAACAGCTTTCAGGGAGATTCAAACCTAGAGATGAAAGCCAAAGAGCGAGACATCGCCAGAGGAGCCGACAGGAGTCCGACTCCAACCGGGATCGTTGATCGACAGGCAGTCCCATGCATGGTATGAAGTGGACCGTTGGGTCCAATCCAGTACAGTTCTCAAGAAGGAAACGAGAGGACAAGACGTCACGGAAACAGCAGGGCTTGAGAAGCCGCTGGAAAAATCCAGTCGGTATGAGAGGACTTCAGAGGCTGGTGAGAAGAACCACGAACCCTGGAAGAGCCGGTGACGTGTCCCATTTGGAAAGCAGGTAATAGGGAATGCAGGAGACGAGGCGGGGTGGAGTGCAGGAGACCAGGCGGGGTGGAGTGCAAAGCCAAGCATAGCACCTCAGGGACAAAATCCCTTGTGACAGTGGAAAAAAAGATACCACTGACCACCAGGGAATGGTCTGGGACCTGTAGAGACACCCAGAGGAATTCGGAGTGAGTCTCCTTGTAATGCGGGTCAGCCCCAGTGAAACAGGACATGGAAAGATACTGGGCTGGGACCTTCACCCACAAGGGCAGATCCGTGTAAGTCATCTTCCTCTGGGCAATACCTGCAGGAGAGTGAACCAGGTCCGCCAGAACAAGCCAGTAGAGGGTTGAACTGTGAAAGTAAATATACAAGAAGCCAGGTGAAGGGAGACATTCCCCCTGGTGTTGTGAACTATGAGATAAGCCTGAGAACGGCAAGGGGAAGGGAACCATTCCCCTTTGTGTTGTGAACTGTGAAATCAAAGCCAAGAAGGGCTGGGAGAAAGGAGTCATTCTCCTGGCAGCTGAGCTCCCAAGAGAGATCCAACCAGTGATCCAGGGGAAGGGAATCATTCCCCCTGCGATAAAGAAGTAGTGAACTTTCTGACACACAGTGTTGGAGGATCAGCAATCCTTTTCTGTTTGTCAAGTACTGAAATCAGGGTAAGGGAGTCATTCCCCCTAGTGAGGAACCTACAACCAAAACTGTGCTACCCAATCCAGGGGGAGAGGGTCATTCTCCTGGACCAAGAACACTGGACTAACCTTTTAGTTTAGTTACAGGTTGAGTGGTTGAGAAACAGAATGTTTCGTCACTACACAGTCCACCAATACACAGCAGGAAGCACAATGCCCCACCACACAAAAAAACTACAACTAAACAATAGCCCCAAGGTTGTCCACCCCACGGAAACCAAAGAACCAATGGAAAGACAGTCAGGACAGAAGGAAACGAACAACTGAATACACAAGCTCACCAAGACGGATGCACTAGGACGCCACATCAACACCACTCCGACCCTGAACCATTCAAAGCCTAGACCGACCAGTGTCACCCTACATAACCTGAGAATAGATATTACCTACCTAGTCCAACACCCGAAGATAAGGTTCCGACGCACTTACCAATCGAAATAATACTCACTATGATACAGCTGGATCAGCGCAGCACCAAAAAAGCGATACAGCCTACGAGGAACCAGCAACAACCTAACCCACAGATATACAACTCTAACGGAACCATAAGCACCTGAATCAGGATACAGACCCCATTAACCCAACCCTCAAACCTCTGCTTACGTAATGCACACAAAGCCACACAACCATCTCTCTCCCAGCAATCCGCACACACTTTACCACACCGCTTCAACAACACATAAACATCACCCACAGCACTCGAGGCCTCGCCCGATCCGATACTAGCACCAAAGCCCAGCACTCAGTATATACCAAGCAGAAGCTGCCAACAGCACATCACTTTTCCCACTCTCCTTCTCCCCTCCTCCCGACTAACCCTTCCCGTCGTCCATGTTTACAGATCCGCCAGTGCGCCTGGGGACCTATTCCATTGATGACGGTGTGCTATACAAGTACCTTTAACATAACATAACATAGGTGTAAGGGACAGAGATAGGGACATTTTGACACAGGTTGGTGGACTTTTTAAGTTACTAAGACATCCTGACAGATCCCTTAGCAGGCAGTTGGGGCAGGAAAAACCACTCTGAGATGTAGAGAAAGACAGGTTTTCTATTTATGTTTACATTAAATAAAAGTCTATAACAATCATTATGCCACCTGTGTGTCAGTCGCCTCCTTCTGCACCCTTACAATAGGGAAAGATGAGCGTTTATTCCTTTAATTTAATAATAAATGATCAGTGAGATAGAAAGTCAGAGTCTGTATCCTATTGACCCATCAAAGCATACACAGGATTCACAAAAGGTCCCCACTCACTCCTTAGGCACACTCAGGGTTCACAACAGGTCCCTCCTGGGCCCTAGGTTGTCTTCAGGTTTCACAATTGGTGCCCAGAGCCTTAGGGTCTCTCAGGTTTCACAAGACTTCCCTCCTGGACTGCAGTGTCTCTACAAATTCACGACAGATCCATCGTGGACCCTCGTCCCTCTCATGTTTCACAACAGATCACTCTGGGAACTAAGGATCGCAGGATTCAAAACAGGTCCCTCCTGGAGTTTAAGTATTCGCAGGATGCACAACAGGCCAACGGATATTTGTCCTCCTCACAATAATGGTCCTGTTCAGGCAGTAGATGCTCTGTCACCATGCTGCATGGGTCTGGTTCTGCTCTCTTATTGTGTCCCAGGGGTTGCTGGTGAAAAGCCTTAGAGCATGTTTAGCAATTTCTACTAGGATTCTGGGAGGTGTTTAGGCCCGCCTCTCAAGGGCTTTCATTGCCCTGCAACTTCCAACATACTTTTCCAAACCTTCAGGGTTTCCCCGCCTTCTTCAAAGCAGGGTGCTCTTCATGGTTTCTCCAACTCTCTGCCTTCTGCCAGGCAGTTGCCTTCTCAGGCTTCGGTGGTGTTATGATATGATATGATAGTTTATTTATATAGCGCATATACACAACGTGTTTCAAAGCGCTTCAAGGCAAGGGAGGGAACAAGGGAAAATACAATGACATTCTTACAGGCCATGAACAGTAAGGATGTGAAATTAACCATCATACTCGGCCTGACGACATTTCAGATAGTGCAAGAGCTAAGACATAGATAAGGAAGGGAGCCCTTGCATCAAGGAGGCAGTGTCCATCGCGTTTGCCCTCCCTGGGATTGTCCTTGCTTTGACAGATATTTCACAGCCTATTTTATATATGCTGGTTTGTGATGTCATTTGGCAATTCATTATGCTTTCTTCCTTCAATGTTTTTGTTGACGTATTGGTTAGTCCCCCTGAGACTCTTATTTCATTCATGTCATTCATGTCAATATTAGCCTTCCATTGGTATTGGCTAATTAATTACTGCAGGGTCTATCTGAAGTGATGCAAGTCTGCAAGGGTTGAAAAGCGTCTGTGGCATGTAGCGCCGACGTGAATTCAGTCACACGTCTGGGAGTGCGTATGTTATGCTCCACAGTCTCCCTTCTGCAGTAGGATGGATGACAGTGTTTAGACCACTACTCAGCGCCTTCAGATAAGGAGGGAACATTTTGCCCTTGCTGTCCATGACCTGCACAACTCAGAGTCCCTTGTCATACAGCAAATGTGTTGATCCATTCCACTTGCTACTACCTTTTGGTAAACCAAGTTTGTAAGAGTAGTTAAGACCTTTCTTAAGGCATTCCGGTAAACAGAGCCTTTAGGAGTCGCCAAGACTTTTGGCAACCTATTCTGGTGAGCCGAGTCCTCGTCAAAGCATTCTGGCAAAACCAGTCATTAGGAGTTGCGAAGACACTTGGTACTAAACTCTAGTAACCCGAGTCTTTAGAAGTCACTCCGACCTTGGTAAGGCCTTTTGGCATACAGAGTTCTTAGATGTCAGAGCTTGAGGGTTTTCCACCAGGAAGGATCTACCGGATCTCGGGGTGGGGTGCGAGGCAGTAAGCCGGTAGGAAACCCATTGGGTAGTAGCTGTACCAACCCAGCCCATGGTGCCTTACTTAGCCAACATATTAGAATGCAGAGTTTGGACACCTACATACTTAAGATTCCCTCCAGCAGCCAAGCATCTAGCTTCCATTCGTGGCACTCTTGGTGCTCTGCTTAGGAGGTCTGCGATGACATTCTTTCCCACCAGGTGAACCTCTGATAACTGCACTTAATGCTTGCAGGACCACCACCACATTGCCTGAGCTGCCTAAGACAAGGGCGGGGACATAGTTTCTCCCAGTTTGTAGATGTAGTTCATCCTCATTAAGTTTCCCATCTGGATTCTGATGTCCTTCATGTAGATAAGTGGAACAAAGACTTAGAGCCATCAAAATCACATTCAGTTAAAACACATTGATGTGCAGTCTCGTTTCTTCCAGAGAGCACAGCCCCAACCTGAAAGCAATGTGTTGAACACCCACATCTCCTGGTACACCTTCCTGGTAAGACAGGTATTTGATCAGACAGGTCACATGAGTCCAACAGGCCAGCCTGTGCTTCCTCACCTCTTCTAGCTGTATCTTGTGTTCCCAGTGCCTGTCCTGCTGATTCTATTGGATGCCTATCTGCTCCTGCAGCAGTTGCATATGCAGTCTGCAGAACGGGATCAATGGAACGCAGGAGGACAAGAGCCACAGCAGCCTCTTGTACAACCTGACAGACAGGCTTTTCTACTGCCTCAGGCGTCTTGCCAGCTGCTGATAAGACTTCACTCTGGACTGTCCTAACCTTTAAAAAATAAAATAATATTTAGTGCACTTAGGTTCTACTCTTTCAGCTAATTTCATCTGTGTATGAGCGCAATATAAATAAAATATCATATCATATCAATTAAGATAATTTCTGGGTCATGGCGTAAAATAATTCTCTAGCAAGGACATGTAACAAAAACGAATATGGCGATTAAAAGCCAACACACTGTTAAACTCCAGCACTATAAACGAGAACATGCTCTTCAATTGAAGATCATAAATATTTAATGTACAAAAATCAACATTTTTGAAAATTTTTGTTTAGCAATCCTTGAAATAATTAATTCACATTTAATGAAAAAAAACAAACATCCCTATTAATCAACTCATTTACTCACATTTATTTTCTTTATGTTATTGTGATTTACACTGCATACAAATGCCATTTTCATGGTCCCCATGCGCTCATTTTATGCAAATCAATATTCAATAAAGTCCCAATTCTTTTCTTAGTATAAACAAAGCTTCCTGGATTGGATGTAATCATTTCTCCCAATGTGTTTTGGATCATTAGCCTTTTGCAAGGGACAACCCCTACTAGCTTTCCTAGAAATTAAACAACTATCCTTAATCCACTGACATAATGACAACTAAACAACTAAAAGAATTCTAGACAAGTTATAAAGGAAATCATTCACTAACCTTTTGAAATGTGAATGAATTATTTCAAGCATTGTTAAACAAAAATGGATAAAAAATATTGCTTTTTGTAAATATTTATTAACATCAATTGAAGAGCTTTTTCTCATTTAAAGTGCTGGAGTTTAACAGTTTTTAGCTGTTAATCGCTATATTCATTTCAGACCTGACCTTTTAAAATATTGCACAGGGTGCCCAAGAACTTTAAGTTGTGGGTTTGTTCTGAAGCAAACTTCTCCATGTTCACTGAAAGTCCCAGGTCCATAGTGGTCCGCATTGCCTCCCTTGTGCCCTCCTGGGTAGCTTAGTACATCATCCACATAAGGGCACACTTGCACCCGGAACCTTTGTGTGTGTGCTGGGACAATAGCCACACACAACTCTGTGATTGGCAGATGAAAGTATGCATCCCTAAGCTCCAGAGCACAAAGGAAATCCCATTTTGAACAAGCAGGATAATGTTCTGTAAAGTCACCACGTTTAATGTCTTCCTGATAATGAACTTTTTCAGAAAGTGCTAGCGCAGCATGTTGTGGAATTTTAATTAAGGAAGTACCATGAGTAGACGCCCTGTCCCCTCTCTCTCTCCCAATGGCCCAACTCAATGGCATTCTTCATTAACATCTGCTTCACCTTGAGTCTGACCTTCTTTGGGCACACCTCTCCCCAATGTTGATGTATCCATTCGAAAGAACAAGTTACTTACCCATAGTAACGTTCTTTCGACTGGATGTTCCTCCCACGTATTCCTCATCTTATGATACTTGCACATCCAGCTTCTGCTGCTTCGGAAATATTTTCTAGCAGAGGGCGCTGCGTGTCGATGTCAGTCGACACGATGTCCCTCGGAGAGTCTCCGCCCCGATGTCGACATCATCGATGGCATAAAGCACGCGCAGCAACCGTTGGCTTCAGTTCTGTTTTTAAAGCATGTATAGGATATCCTACACCCGACATTTACTTCTCATGAAAGAGCGAAGACTGCAATCACATGGAAAATTTGACTGCAGGGCAAGTTGGGAGGGGCTATGAGGAATATGTGAGAGGAACATCCAGTCGAAAGAAAGTTACCATGGGTAAGTAACTTGTTCTTGAATGGATTGTGTCCTCCAAGGTATTCCTCATCTTATTATAAACTCCCAGAGCAGTGTATGTATTTCTGGGGGAGAGAGTCCGAATTTTCAGACTCATAATAATTTAGGAGTTCCTTCATAGGTCTGTGCGCACAGAATGTGGCACTGCCTTTCCAAATAAACCTTCCCGGCTTGAGGAAGAGTCCAGATTTTAGTGTTTGGTAAAGGTGTGTACGGACGACCATGTGGCTGCCGCACAAATACTCTGTAATGCAGAGGAGGCAGCCATGCCCCTGGTTGAATGAGCTCCAAGACCCTCCTGGGGATCCTTTTCTGCTAATCTGTAGCATACAGATATTCCCAAAAGAATCCATCTTGACAAGGTTTGTTTCGAAATTGCCATATCCAACTTGTGGCCTGTGTAACCTACAAAGAGTTGATCATCGTGTCTTATCTTAGACATTGTGGAGATGTAAAATGTCAGTGCATGCCTAGGATCAAGCCTGTGTAATCTCTCCTCTTCCTTTACAGGATGAGGAGGAGCATAAAACAAAGGTAAAATTATTTTCGGGTTTAAATGGAACTCAGACACAATCTTAGGCAAGAAGGTCAGTTTCACCTTAAAAACCACCGTGTCCTTATAGAAGATTGTATAAGGCGGCTTGCAGGACAAGGCCTGAAGTTCACTCACTCTTCGGGCTGAAGTAATGGCCTCTAAACGGTGCCAAGTCTGGCCTCCTTGGAAGGTTGTGAGGGGGGGCCCTTGCCCGGATTCCTTCCTGTAAGGAACTCATGGTGGCAACAGTAAAGACAGACACAAGTTATCACAGTTCAAGGGTGTTTATTAAACTGGAAATGCAGGGGGGAAAAAGCACCTAATCGACATCTAAGATGGGAGCATGCGTTGACCATCATATTAAAATATAAGGCAGTACTCATGGCATCTTGTCAAAATAAAAAGCCTATACTAAAGAAACCTATTGCCAAATCCTTACAACTAATTATAGAGAGAGTGTGCGATAGGGGTTTCAATAAAGAAAGAAGTGTTCACAAATAATACGCCAGGATGCGTTTGCCAGGGGTCTCCCTTCCCCAAGGTTTCAGCACGAGACAAGGTGGGTCTCCTGAGCACAGCACACACTCGAGCCTTCCCAGTACGAGCAGACATTTACGCTCCAGCGATCAGATTCTCTGATGGTTTAAATTCTCTTTTCAATAAAAAGTCTCTTGCCTTGGAGGGCCTGATAGTTTCAACAAACACAAAAAAATGTATTTCATGTTGTTAAACTCACCTGGTATCCACGGGGACGCCACCCAGCCCTGGTTGGATGATTTGCACACTCAAACCCTCTCCCGGTCCCTTGGTAAGGCCTCTGGTTAAAGATGGGTCTGCAATATAGGAGAGCTGGATTCAATACCAGATTGTCTTTATGTTTTCCCACCTCCCTTGGCTTCAACTCCTTCCTCTCCCTTGGGCCTTCTCCTCACCTTAATATTGCAAAAGGTGGATTCTCCGTCCTGCTCCTCGTGGCAGGGGCGCGTAGATGTGGGGGGCGAGCAGCGACCAAGTTACTTCACTGGTGCAAGCCCCCTGTGGGAATCCAGGCCTGCTGCAACTCCGTAGGTTTGCTGCTTTACAGTCTTTATATGCAGTTCTTATGTGCCTCTTAGTTCGAATAATAATGTCTTGCTTCTTTCCTTTTAGCTATGGAAAGGTATTTTGGTGTTGTCATGCAGTTTGAATATGAGCATGGTCCGGTAGGCGATAGCGCGGGGTGCGCGATGCTGTCCGGTGAGTAATGCACGATGCGCGGCGCTGTTTCGCCTTTTATATTATATTGCTAACCTGTGTCTTTTCTCTCCTTGCAGGGTCACGATGTTCCTCGCCGAGCGTTATGTTCCAGCAATGATACTGACCAGGAGATGACTACCCAGGTAAGAATTGTGTGGCTTTCTTCGTTAGGGAGGAAACGTGGGTAAACGCTTATTAATGCTGTCTTTCTTCATCCTCTTTCCAGGTTATGGTATTCCAGGGTGCATGCAGTGCCGGATGATGGAGTTCGTACCTTCAGGTGAGTGGAACTGAAGTCGGCGATGGATTGAAGACACAATACTATTCCAGGTAGTTTTCGTAGTGTTCTTTCGCTCTCTGCAGGTCCTTGGTTTCAGGTAAGCTGGCATCAAAGAACTGGACACGGTGAGCGTTACGCTGCCCACAGCAGAATAACACGAAGCATGTTCGCCTGTTTGGGTGTGGTTTAAATAGTAGTCCAGATAAAATAGTCCCAGGCCTGCCACAACCAAAGTAGTCCAGGTAAAGTAGTCCCAGGCCTGCCACATCCAAAAGACTAGACTGCATAGCTCAGTTCCTTGTAACTGAGCTATGTGTGTGCCTCCATGTTGGCTGAATCCCCCCAAGTTAAATAGTCCCAAGTAAATAGTCCCATTCTAATATTGGTCTTCATGATGGTTATGAGCCTGGCGCCAGGACTGACTCCAAGAGAGTCTTGGATAAGGTTTTGAGGCCTTTGACCTGGCCCTAACTGGAAGGCTGACTTGCCAGTGAGGGCCAGGGTTAAGGGTCATGACACACGTATGGCTTTGGGTGATGGTTTCACCCCTGGGACACCCTCGTCTGGGAGCAGACCCCTCACAATCGTGCTCAACCAATTAAGTAAACAGTTCCTTTCTCAATGAATTTTGGGTGATGACTGTTCACGCGTGGATCTCCCTCGGCTAGACTCGGACCACAAATGGCAAGCAGGATAGTTCACTTCTCCTTGACTTACAATGCCTCTTGGCTTCATGAATCATAAAGTCTTTTTGAACAATTCTTCAGGGTTCACCCCTGCTTGTCGGCCTTCCTCTTCGGGGTCCCTCTGGCCACCTTTCCTTGTCGACCTCCCTCTTCCGGGTTCACATTGGCCACCTTTTGCACAACGATTCACTGTAGGTGTCCCTCGGTAGGTTCACTCCTGTCAGTACACCGTTTACAGGGAGCTTGGACCTTGCCCCTTCTCGCTAGCATCCCTCTGCTAGATTCACTCCTGCCAACTTTAAACAGTTTGTATACCTTTCATACCATGCAGGATTTGCTTCCTGTAACGGCCCGGACAGTGTAGACTGCCGAAACCCCAGGGACTATGGAAGGAAGACCTCAGTGACCGGGGAAAACAGGGAGGAAGAACTAACTCCGACCCCCATGAGTGGCGAGTGGTGGGGCCACTCAAATTAGAGCACAAGTTCCGCCATACCCAAAAACGAGGAATTACCCGAACCCTTAATAAAGGAGTGGGGAAGACAACCTGTTGGAATTCAGAAATCCTTGGTGGCCAGTGAAGAAGGAATACTCAGGAATGGGAAGCCGTGGGACGAAATAAAGAAACCTGAACAGCCGCCACTTTATCAGCCAGCAGTCACACGACTGATAAAGCAGCCATCCGGAGACGAACTCTGCGGCTTCGGCAACAGAGAGGCGGACAGCCGCGTCCAACAAGGAGGGGCTTGCCTGGCAAATGCAGAGCAAACAGCAGAAAGGAGGGGGGATATAACCCAGAACAGCTGCGAAGCCCCGACTCCACAGCTGAGCAATGGGTGTTGGAGGCAACCCAGACCTGGGAAGGAGGAAACTAACTCACCACGCGGTGACACCACCCGCGCGTTGTGCTTCAGCCGCGGGCAGGAGGAAAGTAAACCGCTGCACGGTGATTCCACGCCCGTAGGGAACTACCACCCACAAGGGCTACATAACCAGACCAGTGTTCCCCACATTTTACAGAAACACGTTCCACCCGACACTTACCTGGGCAGCAGAAGGGCATTCCGGGGAACAGAGGCAGGAGGATGCGGGACGACGGGTTCACAGGGAAAAGGGGGCGGGGCCTGGACGGGTTGTTATGGACTAAGACAGGAAGTAGGACTTGATTGGCCAAATGCAACCTGCCTACATAAGGAGCAAGCAGGTTTGAAAAGGTGTGTCCATTGTTGCTCTCCTTGCAGAACCGATCAGACGTGGATTCCGGAGCTACAGGGAACACCTGGGCGAATGAGGACTAGGAGAAAGAAGCTTGCCAGAGGTCCATACACCGTGCCCTACAAAGAAGCAGAGGAAAAACCATTTATCAACAAGAAGGAACACCAGGAAGACTTCTTCAGAAAAGACTTTGTGTTATTTTCCACCCAGCAACCTGTTAAGTCTGAATAAAGACCAGCATTTTTTTCCCTTTAAAACCACCTAGCTGTCTTTGTCACACTTCCCTAAATCTTTATGTCTTTTTAACAGTTTACTTGTGGACATCCCTCATTCGGGTTCACTCTTTTCAACACACTATTTCTGGACCTCCGACTTCACCCCTTCTCAATCGGCATCCCTCGTTCGGGTTCACTCTTGCCAATCGGCTCAGTTGAGCATTTCTCTGATTCAGCTTCTATAATGCGGTACTCACTTCCCTTAGTTTTCCATTTATCTCTGGTCAAAGACTTTCGACGGTACAGAGGATTTTCCAACACCCCTCGCATGACCACTTTGACCCCTTTCACCTTTTCCTAAGGCCGTCTGGTTACTGTAATTCAATAGCAGGGTAATCGCCTAGCGTTTCTCAAGTGAACACCCCTGCTGTGTTTAATCCTGTTAGGCTGGTTTTCCCCTTTCCTTATATCAACAGTTATTTGTTTTCAAAGTTCAATTAGCCTCTTGCTACTTTTGTTCAACACAGTTCGGTTTCTTTATCGGCTCTTCACTCGACTCACTGATTGTGATGAACTGCTCTGCTTTCTTGTCTATAGAGTCAAGGACGATATCATTGGGCCATGCGTCTCTCCCCGGCTTGGTTGTCAGCGGAGGAGGCGCCCGGGTAGCGTGGACATCTGGTGCAACGAGGCAGACTATTGTTCCTGGCCTTACAATTCCTTCTCTCAAGGCTTTAAGGGTCTCGCCTTCTTTCGCCGCATCTTGAACTACCGGGCAGAACTGGCTCTCACGTCGTGCTGTCTGCCTTGCTCGTCCTGTGCTCAAACATTTATCCCTGTGAGGAAGGGAGAGGGCCATTGGGTGTGAGTGATTCTGGTAAATTGCCTGACTTTGCCCGAGGCTTGTATTGGGACATGTCAGGTAAAAACGGCTCTGATGTTAATCCATTGCCTTTTGTGCTGTGCGAAAGTGTTCATGTCTGAAAGGGGGGGCAGTGTTTTGGAATATCCCATGTATAGGCATATAGGGTGTCATAGTACTTGGCCATGTGTTCCTGGATTTCTGCAGCACGCGTGAGTCTCTGACCTCCTTCGTCATTTAACGGCACAATTGTGTTTTGCCGCTGGGTTTCCCTCAATAGCCGAGCCAATAGCTTATCTGCCTTTTTTGCTTTGGCGTAACATTTCTACCTCACGAAGAACATTGCTCTCTCTGCCTTTTTAGTTCTGTGCATTGCCAATTGTCCTCCTGCAGTCCTGAATGCCTTCAGTGTTTTCCTCGTGGGTCCCTCGGGCGCCTTCTGGCGTGCCTCCTCCACTTCCTCCGTAAACTGGGCATCTAGTGCCCTCATCTGTCTCTCGCTCTCTCTCTCTCTGATTTTTGTGCAATGAACTCACCCCCTAATTGTGGCTTTGAAGGCATCCCACCTAATGGTTTAGTTTGTGTCCATGCTGTTGTTCAACTCAAACAGCATATTAATCTTGTCCTCTATTTCCTCCCTCTGCACTGGACCTCTAAGCAGCTCCCCAGGGAGCGTTCATTTCCATACTCCTGGTCTGGGATTTGGCATTTTCAGGGTCATAGAGACCACCTTGTGATCCGCCATCCCCAAGGGTCCGGTCTCTACCCCCTCTACTAGTCCCACCATGCGCACCGAGACCCATATGTACTCAATCCTGGATTGCGCGCCATGTACACCTGAGAGGAAGGTATATCCCTCCTTTTGTCCCTCGGCTGCCCTCCAGACATCTTTTAGCCCCATAGACTCGAATTTTTCCATCAATTGAGGGGTTGCTACTACTCCCCCACTATGGCCCGCTCGCGTTGTCCTGTCTTCCCTCTTACTCCATGCCAGATTGAAATCTCCCATAAGGATTATGTGCCCCTTTGCAAATTCTCTGAGCTTCCTCAAGATAACCCATATAAAGCGCTCTTGGCCTGCATTGGGCATGTACACTGATCCTATTGTATATTCCAATCCCCTGTGTTCCCCTTTGACAAATATGTATCTCCACCCTGGGTCCATGTGGATATCCCTCACCCTGAAATCTATGTTGTTCCTAAAGGCCAGTGCCACCCCTCCTGCTTTGATGGGTCCTGAATGGTTGGAATACCTGGGCGAAGCCCCTGAGTTTGAGGCGTCCCTGGTCCTGCTTCCGTAGATGGGTCTCCTGTAATGCCAGGATCTCGAGTCCCGTTGCTTTAGTGAATTGCTCCTATTTTTTCTTCTTGAGGGGGGTATTAAGCCCTCTCACATTGTGGGTCATGCATTTGAATTCAGTTGATCTTCCCCTCCATCCCTCTGCCTTTCTCTGAGGCGTCCCTCGCCCTTTGCCCTATATTGGATCCTTCTCCCATCCACCCGGTCCATTTCCCTAGCCGTTCCCATCTTGTCCATCCCTCAGTGCCGCCTTTCCTTGCCTCCCTGCCTGTGCCTTCCCTCCAATTCTCCCAACTGCAAAAACTGTTTGCTGCCCGCCTCCCCTCCCTCCGTCCCCCCTCCCTCATTCCCATCCCCAACTTTGGAATGCATTTGGCCCCCCCTCCCCTGCCCTCCACTCTTCCCTCAGGTGCCTCCACCTTCACTGATTCCAACATGTTTTAAACTCCCTACTCCCATTGCCCATTCCGGACTCCTTGGGTCCACCACCCCCTTATTGATTCTTTTATTGAGCGTTGTAGGGGTTCTGCTATCCCTCGCTACTCTTTGCATCACCTGCCGCATCCTGCCCCATTGGGGCTGGCCCCTCAGTGACGCTCCCATCCTGCGGCATTCCCCAGCTAGTGTCCATTCCCATGGTGTGGGTCTGGATTTGTTCTCCCTTTTTGGGGGATCCTCTCTTGCCAGGCATTCAGCTGTGTCCAGGTGGATTATGTCAGCTGCCTCTTGCGGGGAGGTGACCCGTTTCTGGACTCCCTCCCATCCGACCAATAGTCCAAAAGGGAATGTCCACCTGTGTTTAATATTCTTTTTGGTTAGTTCCCGCAGTATAGTCCTCATCAGCCTTCTCTTGGTCATAATAGCCAAACAAGATCTCAATCTTTTCCCCTCCCCTATCCACTGTACAGGTTGCGAAATACTCCTACTTAAAATGACACCAACAAAAAATAGTTGTATTAACCTTATCATAATCTACAGACCTCCTTCACTGATCTCCGATTTCAATGACTACTTCATTCACCTACTGAATAATCTAAAAGGACCCAACATAGGGACAGTGCTCCTCAGCGACCTTAATAGGTGGAGAGGGAACACCAGAGACAAGGAAGCCCTCTCCCTCGAGGAAGATCTACAAACTACAGACTTCCTAGTGATAAACAATGACCCCGCCTCAAACAATTTCCAATAATATGGACATTACTATGCTTGGAACTTTTCCTTGCATATGGTCCGACCACCATAAAAATGAATTGAGACTGACACCCAGAGAAAAAGTTAGGAAACTGAATAACACACCTAATGAAGTTTAAGGAAGGAATTTTAAAAAAATCACACCCCTCATCCTATCACAAGGTATCAATAATATTATGAACAACACGACGGGCGAGGACTCTTGTGACAAAATAGTGACCGCATACATGTCATGATGCCTACCCCCGGGCATCCGGATCGTGTCCATCAGCCCTGGGAGCAGGCATCCAGATACTCATTAAAACCCCAACAGCCCCGGCTGGGGGCTGTTTGGATTCAGTCCTGGCACCTTAGGCGCCAGGCTCATCATAGAAAACAGTCCTGGCGCCATAGGCGCCAGGCTCATAGACTTTACTTACTTTATGCAGACCATGCTGCAAATGAGTCCAAGCCAACGTGAGGCTTGGATGGGACTATTTTATTACAGGGATATTTTTCACTTGGGTGTGGTTCTGGGGAACTTCTTACCTGGGACTACTTTGCAGGCTATTTAAACCACGCCCGAAGAGCAGCCCATGCTTCGTGTTATTCTGCATCCAGCAGCCTGACGCTCACCGTGTCTGCAAGTCAGCATCCAGTCTTCTGCCACACCTGCCTCGAATCCGGAGCTCCTAGACAAAAGGAAAATAAAGGAGAAGAGGTTAGATCACAGACATTATTTGATTCCTTACCTGATTCCGGACCCAGCACATATCCGAGCCTGGAAAGGACATTATTTCAGCATGCGCCGCTTCGCCAGCAGCAGCGCCGCGTTATACTCACCAGTCCACTGCATCTTTTGACTCGGGCGCTGCCTCCATCATTTTCTTCGTCGAAATCCAGCACCTGGGGGGAAAACAAAAGCAATAACAAGGTGAGCCGAGAAAACCGACAAAGACCATCTCTTTGCCACCATAGGCTTACCTGCTTTATCACCGGAGGTATTATTCTTTAATTCGCCGCATCTTCCTATGCCGCACCTATAAAGGGAGAGAAAACAAGCAAGTTAAACTCATGCAACTTTTACCGGACAGTGTTTGGTAATACAGATTCTTACCTGAACGCCATCAGCTGCCTCCAGGCAATATTCTTTTGGGCCCAGCTGCAACCTAACGAGGGAATGGAACAAGAGTGAACATCGGACATATTGAACTCTTTGAACTTTATAGACACTGGAGTTAATATTCCTCCGGAACTCCTCCAGTACCTTCAACCCAGTGAAGTAACTGGTATCTACGCCCCCCTGCATGCCATGCAGGATGGAGAGCTCATCATTTAAAAACATAAGGTGAGATTACCAAAAGGGGATATCGGAGGTGATTAGTGGGGAGAACGAGAACTGTTGGGGGGCTATCACTAAAGTCCACGGGTGGCTAAATCCCTTTCTCCACTTGCATGAGAATACTTCTACGAGTCCAGCAGACAAGATTAGGCGGGCCAGTCCAGACTGTCATCTCTTCACTACGCATCACGTTGGTGGAGACCGCAGCTGTCCGGGTCCGATCGACGCCCCTGTGGGAACCAGGTGAGCGTAACAGAATGAGAAGCCCATCTACAAATCCCCACCCGGGCGTAATGGAGACATCAGAAACCGACCAACTAGCCCAATTGTTAGGAGAACTTAGGGCAGAAGTGCACTCCGCACGCCAAGAAACTAATGCCCTCAGGAGAGAACTGATTGTGTCAAAGGAGCGCACTGATGATCTTGCCAGACAACTGCTGCAAAACCAAGCCGGGCAAACACCACTACCCGGACTTGGGGGGAATTCAACCCCCGTTTCATCGAGCAGCCCTGTGCAAGTGGTTCTACCAGGGAGCTTTCCTTTAGCTCCACCCAAACGCTTTGCTGGGGACCCGAAAAGGTTTGCTGTGTTCATGAACCAATGCCGCTTGCACTTTTTATGCAGACCAGGAGCTTTTCCAAATGACCAAGCCAAAGTAGCCTTTGTACTGTCATACCTTAGTGGCAGCGCAGCGGATTGGTCAATTCCATTAGTCAACCAGGATGACCCTCTTCTTTGGGATTTTCAGAGTTTTCAATTGAGCATGGAAAGATTATTCACCAGACATTCACAGGGACAGGCCCTGGATAACGAACTTCTATCCCTACGACAAGAAAACCAGGACCTGCTAACTTATATCGCAACCTTTAATAGGTTGGTGGTGGAAACCGGATGGCCAGAGGTAAAGCGAATTACATTTTTCATCGAGGACTTCGGGGTGAACTCAAAGATGTTTTGGCCCAAGTTGTGAACCCACCTTAGGATTGCGCAGAATATATAGACTTAGTGGTCCAGCTAGACCATCGACTTCAGAATAGAAAATCTGATCGAGCTAAGTTCGAGAATCGGTTATTGGTTAAACCCAATGTTACTCCAAAAGGAACAGATGCATCAGAACCAATGCAGATCGGGGGGGTTAAGGGACCCTTAACTCAAAAAGAAAGAGAAAGGAGACGACAGATTCAGTTGTGTCTGTACTGTGGGGCCTCAGGACATTTTCTACGGGATTGCCCTATAAAACCATCCAAGAAAGTAGTCGGAGTTGCTGATAGAAATCAAACAGAGCCTGATTCGGGAAACGACCACGCCCGACAAGCGTAGAGGTCCGCTTGCCGAGCTTAAAGAAGGACACTCAGACCTCACACCTAATCATACCAATGGTCCTTATTGATCCAAGGCAGCCATCACGTGTGCATGCAGTTAGGGCATACATTGATAGCGGGGCCGTAGGAAACTATGTGGACCACGAATTGGCTTCTAGGATGAATCTACCTCTCTGCAAAAAGACCACTTCGGATGTTATCACCACAATCGATGGAACTGTAGTTGCCTCTGGGCCTGTAACTCATTCCACCACAGAGATGACACTGTTGGGTCAAGATGGGCATCGAGAGACTATTGTGTTTGACTTAATCAAAGCCCCGCAGTTCCAAATAATACTGGGGATACCTTGGTTGGAAAGACATAATCCTTGTATTGATTGGCGAGAGAAGAGAGTAACCTTCCCGGAGTGTGCACACACCTGTTACTCGGAAAACACCTTGAACAAAATCCTGGCCACAGTCGCTAATCCAGTCATGCAGTTACCTAAGGAATATCAAGAATTCCAGGATGTTTTCCAAAAAGAACAGGCAAACACCTTACCACCTCATAGATCATACGATTGTCAAATCGACCTCATACCCGGTGCACAACCTCCATGCAGTAGAATCTACGCCCTTACGGAACCCGAAAATAGTCACCTACGACAATACTCGGACCAATACCTTGCTAATGGCTTCATTCGTCTATCTAAGTCCCCTGCATCTTCAGCTTTATTCTTCGTGCCCAAAAAAGAAGGTGACCTCAGAACGTGCATAGACTACCGCGCATTAAACCAGATCACGGTGAAGAACCGATATCCATTGCCTCTGGTCCCCGAACTACTAGACCAAGTAAAGGATGCTTGCATCTACACTAAATTAGATCTCCGAGGGACATATCATCTGGTACGTGTAAAGAAGGGCGACGAATGGAAGACCGCTTTTCGCACCAAGTACGGATTATTTGAATATCAGGTGATGCCCTTCGGGTTGTGCAATGCACCAGCAGCCTTCCAGTATTTTATGAACGATGTCCTTCGTGAACTCATTGACGTCTGTGTTGTCGTATACATAGACGATATTCTAGTGTACTCCTCCTCAGAATCAGACCATGTTAAGCACTTTCGTGCAGTCCTTGAGAAACTACGCCAGTACAAGTTATATGCAAAATTGGAAAAATGTGTTTTTCATGCTACAGAAGTTGAATTCCTTGGATTTATCCTGACTCCAAAAGGAGTCTGAATGGACTCTCGAAATGTGGATGCAATTCTCAAGTGGCCATCACCCAGTTCAGTTAAAGGGGTGCAAAGCATGCTTGGGTTTGCTAATTTCTACCGCAGATTTATTCCCGACTTCTCATATGTTGTACACCCCATCACAGCACTTTTGCGAAAAAAACAAATGCTTCTTGTGGACCGAAGAGGCTGAAAAACCCTTCCAAGAACTGAAATTGAAATTCACGTTGGCACCTGTCTTAAAGCATCCATGCCCCGAGCTCCCATATATAGTTGAAACCGATGTATCCAGTTTAGCCATGGGGGCTGTCCTGTCCCAGAAGGATCCAGAAACCGGTCAACTTCATCCAGTAGCATTTTGGTCCAGAGAATTCTCGGCCCCCGAATTAAACTATGCGGTTACCGATAAAGAGTTCATCAAATCCATCAAATCCGCCTTCAAGGCTTGGCGGCATTACCTTCTCGGTGCCAGATATACCATTTCTGTAATCACCGATCACAGGAACTTGCAGTATTTAAAAACAGCCAATGCCCAATCGTCGCGTCAACTTCGATGGGCCTTATTCCTTGCCGAATTCAATTTTGTGATCACTTATGGACCAGGTTGTAAGAATGGTAAGGCAGACGCTTTGTCCCGAATCAGGATGGGAGAAGCATATTCTAACCCGGAACAGGTGCCTATAATTCCTGAACAAAGAATTCTTGGGATAACTACTCTACAGACCTTAGAAGATATTCATTTAAAGATCCAACAACTTTTCGATCCAGCAGCCCTGCAGGACTGGGTTAAAAAGGGACAAGATTATTCAGTTGTCAATGACCTACCTTACTATCAAGAGCGTCTATTTCTACCATACAATGAACTACAAGAACAAGTCATCTCCAATTACCATGAAGCTCTGATGGAAGGGCACCCAGGTATTGCAAAAACTGAAGCTAAAATTAAAAGACAATTCTGGTGGCCCACCTGGCGAAAAGATGTAAAGTCATTTGTACTGTCTTGTGGCATCTGCGCCCAGAACAAAAGTCAAAAGAAGAAACCAGCTGGTCTTTTACAACCTTTAGATATTCCACCCGCACCATGGCACACTTTGTCTTTAGATTTTATTTGTTTTTTTTTGTTTTTTTTTATTTTGTAATTTTATAGTTTGGTTTACAAACTTTTTAAAACAAAAAAAAAACCTCTTCTCACAGATTTTACCACAAGATACAAAACGCAATCACTTGTCATAGACTTTAGCATTGTCTTTTGTTTTCAGCATCCCCTTTGACATCGTCTTTCAAGATTTCATCCAAATAGTCAAATATTCGACAGGTCAGTGGTACGTTTTTCCCTCCAAGGATATAAAACCACCAATCTTCCATATTTGAGTTCCTCGGGGCGTATTTCCCTAGGTGTAGTGTTCGTTGGCTCTTAAGGTCCGCACATTCAATTATTAAATGTTTGGTAGTTTCTACTTCGCTCCTACATACTCTGCATAGGTTGTCACCTGTATCCTTGGCATGTGTTCTGAATAATTGATCTTTTGTTCTGCAGGCATTTAGACGCAGTTTCATAAAACTGTCACGATGGTGTCTTGATGGAAATTGTTTTATGTACGCCGGTATTGAGTCTAGCCCATTTGCAGCTGGTCCCAGGTATAATGCAGATGCTAAGTTATTGTATCGTTCTGTGTTTAGAATCCATTGCCATTGTTTTTTTTTGCAGTTTCAGGGCAATTTATCAACATCTCCAAGGTGATATCTGCACTGACTAGTATTTTCTTAACGCTTTCTTTCCAATCATTTATCAGAGAACTCGTGTGCTCGCTGTGGCAGTTTTTGAAGATTTCGTAAGCCGGTTCTGGAGGGCTTAAGTTCATTTTCCTTAGGAGTAAAATTGATTTCCATAGGACTGTTCCTTGCAGGGAGTCTAATACCAGCTCATTTCGAATTTTGATCACCGAGATGTAATTTGGTAGCCTCAAAACCTTTCTCCAAAATGTACCTTCTAGGTATGGCCATATTCTGTGATGTAGATTCCAAGCGGATTCTGCGCCATACGTTAGTGCCGGTGTTACCTTTAGTTGGTAAAATTCCCGTACGGGTAGCATCGTAAATTTCCCGTATAGTCTATGCAGTTTTGTAGCTTGTAGTGCAAATGTCAGGGTCCGCTGTATTAGATCTTTTGACCATGCCCATTCTCTTATTGATGTGTTAAATAAAATGCCCAAATATCGTATTTCTTTTGTTTTTTCTATAGTTTCCGCTGCAATTGACCATTTGTAGTTGTTATTCCTTTTTCCTGCCGTCGAACCAATTGACATAATCTTGGTCTTTGCTGTGTTAATGCGCAGTTTATTTTTGCGCATGTAATTGTCAAGCGCTGTTAGCAGCCTTCGCAGGCCAATCTGCGCTTGGTCGGCTAGGACTATATCGTCAGCGTATGTGACACCTCTTATTTGATGGCCATTTACTTTCGGAGGAAAGCAATTTACTTGGTTTAAAGCAGTTGGGATATCAGCGATAAAGAGCTTGAAGAGCAGCGCAGCTAGAGGGCACCCTTGTTTCACACCTGTGTTTGTCACAATGGGAGTTGTCAGGTCTCCTTGTTGGTTCAGTCGTACCCTGATTGAGGTGTTTGTATGCAGAGCAATTATAGGGTGTAAGATCTCTTCGGGGCAGCCCCAGCTCCTCAATTTCTTCCACAGTAGCTCACGGTTTATCGAGTCGAACGCTTGACGCATATCGACAAAAGCTAGGTGTATGTTTCTTTTTTGTTTTAGCGCTTCTAGTTTTAACAAGTTCAATATTACTAGGTTCACTTCGGTCCCCAGTCCTTTGGTGAACCCAGTTTGTCGAAGGTCCAGGCGGTTTGATTTTGCGGCCCAGTTTGCTAACTTCTGTTGCAGAAAGGATGCCATTATTTTACCAATCGTGTCTAACAACGCGATTGGTCGGTAGTTGGAGGGGTCCTCGCGTAGGCCTTTTTTATAGATTGGCACTATTATTGCCGTGGTCCATGACTGAGGGACTTTTTTTTCCGTTGTGATGTGATTAAATACAATCTCAATGAAGCAGGACCATTCTATTTTATCATTTTTTAGCATTACGTTACTAATTCCGTCTGGTCCAGCCGCTCTTGAGTTTTGAGATTTTTTTGTTTATATCTTCAAGTTGCTCAGACGTGTCCCACTTTACTTGAGTGATATTGTTGTCAATGTCTGTGCATTCACTGTTGGTGAGGAATAGTTTTGAGAAATGATCTACCCAAGTCGCCTCGGCTACCCCATTAGCCAGCTTTAAGTTCTGGAACGGAGCTTCGTTATTCAAGATCGCCCAGGTTTCACTTGAATTTTTTTTACTATTAGTTTTAACATCAGAGCTCCTCTTTCCTGATCTCTCATTGAGGCAAAGGATTTTTTCCAATTATGGTATTGTTGTTTCCTTTTTTTAATCAGCAGTAGAGTTTGTGGGCCGAAAATTTTCTTTAGTTTTCTTATGTCTTTCCGTACCTCTTTTTTTTTTTTCGTTGATCAGTGTACTCCACTTATATTTATGTTGTACGTTGTTACTTGTTTTCCTTCCTTTGGGTAAATGAAATTGCATCAGCAGAGGCGTATAGTTTACCAGAGGTACTACCTCGTCATTCTCCGATCGTAGTTTCGCAGTCATATTTGAGATTTGTTTTCTATTTAATCTCAGGCGATTGCCAGCTTGATTTGTTTCGAGGGAACCAGTATAAATCCTGTCAGCGGTGTACTGGTCCGTTTGCCAAAGAAGCACTAGCGCATCGTGATCGCTTCTTGTCGTTGTATGCATGGAAAGATCGAGAACTTGGTCCCAGAGATTTGCAGAGACCCAGATGTAATCCAAGGTTTTGTGTAGGCCCATGTTATGCCACGTATGATGAGGCGGAAAGTCACCTGTTAGGTTTCCATTTGTCATCATGCAATTCCTCATTTGCATGGCCTGAGTCCATTTTTTACATCTGATTGAACCAATTTCTCCTGTAGTGAAGCTTGCATTTGATCGAAGTTGTGTATCGATTAGATCAGCAAGATTTAAATCGCTGCATATTAGAATCTTCAGGTCATTATGTTTGAGCTGTCCTTGATCTATTATTGCTGTTATTGAATTAATGAAATGTTTAGTTGAAATCTTAACTGGGTTCCAGTATACATTAACTACTAACATATGTTTCATTGCTTCAGCTGCGTGGCATTTTAGTTGTAACAGTGTCCTTTGTATAAATGGGTTTGGATTTTTTGATTCGATCACTTCCCACCCGTTTCCTTGTTTGACCATCGTTATCAGCCCAGAAAATGGGCGCCCCAGCCTGTTTTTGATTGCAGGGTTTGCGAGAACTAGATAGCCATCTCTCGTGGGTGTCTCACGCAACCAAGTTTCTTGCAAACATATGATCAGATTCAGTTCTAGGTCTATTGAGAACTCGTGGAAAAGATGGTCAAAACCTCTTGTATTCCAGGATACAAGTGTTGAGTGATCTCTTTTTACGTCCATTCATTGCTAAACAGGATTTCTTTCCGATCTTGTGTCAGAGGTGTTTCCGTTTCTCTTCGTGTCTCCATTATTTCTGAATTTAGAGGGGTTTGTAGAAAGTTTCATCGTTTCCCTGAGCTTCGCTCTTACCAGATCCTTAGCTTTTTCGTTTGGGGAGGATCTTTGGTTGTCTCTTGGAGAATTTTTTAGCGAAGCCGCTTCTTGTTTTACTTCAAATCCAAAAAACAACAGTTCTTCTGAAGCCGCCAGAATTGCTTGGCGCACTGCGTGAGATTTTATATGCAGCAGTACTATGTCGGTGCTGCGTTCGGACACATATTCTACAATTTTGATGTCATCAGTAGTTATGGTCCGTAGAGCAGGAACACTCTGCAGTAAATTTAGGATGTTCTGGCGATTTAGATTCATTGAATCATTGTCTGCCAGTACATTCTCAAGTCTCAGTTTACTCACGGATTCATTTGTCTCCTTATTTGTTTCGATGTGCACACTTCTATTTATTTTGGATTGTTGAGCAGCTGTGAATTTGGGATTTGGGTTTAAGTTGGTGTGTGCATTTGGTGTCGTCCCAGCAGAAGTTTGCTTGTGGGTTTTTCCCTGCTGAAAGCCATCATTGCTGCTGAGTCTTGGGGACTTTGCCGGATTGTTGAGTGCCTGTTTGTCCACTACTTTTGTGGTTAGGCCCAGGTTTAGGTCTGATTTTTCGTCTTGTTTTCTTGTCCGATTTGGTCTTTTTTTTTGGTTTGTCTGCTCAGACGTAGTTGCCAGGTGTTGACTTCTGTTTTTGTCAGGACTCGACGACGTCATTTGACTAGCTTCGTCCTCCGAACTCACTGAGTAGGTGGATAGATCTGCGAGATCGATTGATGAAGGTGTGGAGTGAAGTTCACTACCTTCCGACTCACGACAAGCTCGTTTTTTCAAGTTTCCTTTATCGGGTACCGTTTGCTCATTGATAACATTCAAAACTTTTTGCTTTTTCTTTGCATGGGCTGTCGGTTTTAAAACTTCACGGTCAAACAAACCAGGCCTGGTGGGAGTCGTCAAATTTCTTAAGAATTTTCTGGAACTAGTCGTATGCTTCTTTGCACCTGCCTTTTTAGTATTTGTGCTCTTTTTTCCTATCTTTACGTCCTTTTCTTTAGTTTCTTTACTTAGAATTAATAAAGTCGACTTTGCTGGACCTTTAAACATGTCGAACGTCAAGGGTGTATTTTTTTGTCCAGTTGGGTCGTGCGCATCAGTTTGTGAGGCTGGTAGGGCAGTTTTTACTGGATTTTGATGGTTCGAAGTCGACGGGAGCTGACTTGCTTGAGGTGGGATGTTTGGTTCTTGCACTTGTTGGGTGTCGTGATCACTTTCCACTACCACGACCCGTGTTGCTAATTTGTCGTTCGTTCCTGCCGCCTTTTGTTCCAACTGTAGTGGCTGCCCGGGTTCTATGGACCTTACACCGTTAAGGCCATTATCAACCCGGTGGCCGTCAAATTAGAACTACCCTCTAATATGCAGATTCATCCTGTCTTTCATGTTTCACTTCTAAAACCAGTTCAACCCGGGACAAGATTTACCAAACCACCTGACCCCATCCTAATAGATGGAGAACCTGAATTCGAGGTAAAAAACATCCTGGACTCTAAAATGGTTAAATCAAGACTTTTTTATTTAATTGACTGGAAGGGTTACGGACCACAAGAAAGGTCATGGGAACCTAGTGACCACGTTCATGCTCCTCGATTGGTGAAAAAATTCCATCGGGACTTCCCAGACAAGCCAGGGCCAAGGGGAAGAACAACTTTAGGAGGGGCCTGGGGGGGGTCCGCGGCGGGGGGTTTCGAGTGCTGTCATGATGCCTACCCCCAGGCATCCGGATTGTGTCCATCAGCCCCGGGAGCAGGCATCCAGATACTCATTAAAACCCCAACAGCCCCAGCTGGGGGCTATTTGGATTCAGTCCTGGCACCTTAGGCACCAGGCTCATCATAGAAAACAGTCCTGGCACCATAGGCGCCAGGCTCATAGACTTTACTTACCTTATGCAGACCATGCTGCAAATGAGTCCAAGCCAACGTGAGGCCTGGATGGCACTAATTTTCACTCGGGTGTGGTTCTGGGGAACTTCTTACCTGGGACTACTTTGCAGGCTATTTCAACCACGCCCGAACAGCAGCCCATGCTTCACGTTATTCTGCATCCAGCAGCGTGACGCTCACCGTGTCTGCAAGTCAGCATCCAGTCTTCTGCCACGCCCGCCTCGAATCCGGAGCAACTAGACAAAAGGAAAAGAAAGGAGAAGAGGTTAGATCACGGACAATATTTGATTCCTTACCTGATTCCGGACCCAGCACATCTCCGAGCCTGGAAAGGACATTATTTCAGCACGCGTCACTTCGCCAGCAGCAGTGCCGCGTTATACTCACCAGTCCACCGCATCTTTTGACTCGGCGCTGCCTCCATCATTTTCTTCGTCGAAATCCAGCACCTTGGGGGAAAACAAAAGCAATAACAAGGTGAGCCGAGAAAACCGACAAAGACCATCTCTTTGCCACCATAGGCTTACCTGCTTTACCACCAGAGGTATTATTCTTTAATTCGCCGCATCTTCCTATGCCGCACCTATAAAGGGAGAGAAAACAGCAAGTTAAACTCATGCAACTTTTACCGGACAGTGTTTGGTAATACAGACTCTTACCTGAACGCCATCAGCTGCCTCCAGGCAATATTCTTTTGGACCCAGCTGCAACCTAACGAGGGAATGGAACAAGAGTGAACATCGGACATATTGAACTCTTTGAACTTTATAGACACTGGAGTTAATATTCCTCCGGAACTCCTCCAGTACCTTCAACCCAGTGAAGTAACTGGTATCTATGCACCCCTGCATGCCATGCAGGATGGAGAGCTCATCATTTAAAAACATAAGGTGAGATTACAAAAGGGGATATCGGAGGTGATTAGTGGGGAGAACGAGAACTGTTGGGGGGCCATCACTAAAGTCCACGGGTGGCTAAATCCCTTTCTCCACTTGCAGGAGAATACTTCTACGAGTCCAGCAGACAAGATTAGGCGGGCCAGTCCAGACTGTCATCTCTTCACTACGCATCACGTTGGTGGAGACCGCAGCTGTCCGGGTCCGATCGACGCCCCTGTGGGAACCAGGTGAGCGTAACAATACAACAACCAATTTCAAAAGCTTCTAGACCAACACGCCCTCATCAAAAATAAACAAATCAGACCCAACCGAAACCATCAAAATATCTTTAATGATGAAACCAGTAAGCTTAGGAAAGAAAAAAAGAACATTGGAATGAAAGTGGCAAAAAGACTGCACAGATAATAACAAAAAGAACTGGAAAAAACTTGACAATTTATATAAGAAAAAAACTGACAGCAACAAAAAAGAATTACTATAACTAACACATTAATTACTACAGCCTCCAGTTTAACGGGCAAACTATTCCAGATTTTGAAATCAGTCGAGAAACCAGCAACCCTGTCCCCCCCTTTTCAACTGTCTCACGAAGACTGTGAGAAAGTTCAAACAGCCGTTCATAATAAAATCCTAGAAGCCTGTGAAACAATAAAAACTTGTAGGGTTCACAGCCAGTCTCTCCAAACCCTAACCATGTCTGAGCCTAGCCACCCTGAAAGGGAGAAATTCCAGTTCTCCCCTATCTCCTTAGTGGAAAGTACTGTATTCATAGTGTCTATCAATTGTACATCATACTCAGAAAACATACTACCCCCAAAACTAATATTGGACAACACTGAGATATTTGCCCCTATCTCTGTAGAATGGTTAACGCCTCATTTAGAGATCGCAAAGCACCTGCGATAATTAAAACCGTCACTGTCACACCTCTAGTTAAGAAACCACACTTAGACCAACATGCCCCTGTATATCTACGCAATCACAAATTGCACCTTTCTATTGAAAATCTTAGATAAAGTTGCCACTAGCCAATATGTCGAAAAGACGAACGATCTCCTGCACTCCCAGCCATCAGGATTTAGAAGAGCACACGGAACGCTAGATCTCCAAACCAAGGTGCTCAGTATCCTGGATGAGGGAAAGGCAGGCATGTTAACACTACTGGACCTCTCGGCAGCTTTTGATTGCTTGACCATCAGAAGCTCCGAGAGGCCCTAGGCAAATGTGGATACTGCTCTCAAGAAGCCATTGACTGGGGAACCTCCTTGTTGGAAGAAAGTTGTTCTAAGATCCAATGGGGTGATCACTGCTCCACCCCCCCCCCCGACTTGTCGACGTGGCGTACACCAGCGGGCTAGTTTTTCACCCTTTCTTTTCAATCTCTACTTGCGTTGCCTATGTACCCTACTGACCAACCTACGACTCTTTTTTACAAATGTTGCCGATGACACACAATTGGTCATTGAACTAAGCGGCTGCCATTTCACAGAAAACAATAAGGTCACTTGCATTTACAACTCCATTGAGGCTTGGATAAAGACAAACTGTGGATGTACCTCAATGAAAGCAAGACCAAGGTCATGATATTTGGATCCCCACACGCTAGGGCTAGACTCAGCCTACTTGTCCTTTAACATCAACGACTCAAAGGTCGGGGTCTCTGACAAATTCAAGGCACAAGGTGTCTATTTACAAGTATCCTTTGGAGCTGATGCCCATGTTGCATACCTGAAAGGCAACTGCCAATATCACCAGAGACTCCTCAAATGGATTACACCCCTGCTAAATCAACAAAATAGCTCCATCATCGCCAAAGACACAATCCTATCAAGACTTGATTACGGGAACTTGCTGATGCTGCGAGCCAACAACAAATGTATTAAACTATGTCAAGTCATCCAGAATAACGCAGTTAGGACTGTTACAGGAAAATCAAGACGCGAACACATTACTGAAGACAGAAAATCCCTTCATTGGCTAGCCCTGGAAGACTGCATCATCTTTAAAGCAATATCCATTGTCCATCACTGCCTATTCGGTCCGGCCCCCATCTACCTAAAAAATCAAGTCACCCCATACAAACCAAGCCATGCTCTAAGGTCTAAGGCCCAAGGGCTAGTGAAAGTCAGCTACTCAAAAAAAAAAAAAACAATGGACTAGGTAGGGCTTTCCCCTACAAAGCAGCCACCAAATGGAACAAGCTCTCAAGAAACCTAACACTTGAACCCATCTATCTACAGTTCAGGAAGAAACTGAAAACCTTGCTTTTCAAATAGGCAACTGCCTCAAATACCAAGACGAACTCTAAACCTATCATAAGTGTACTGAAACCATGATGTCTTGTCTCCTTAAGCTGGTAAAATAGCTAAGTGGGTTGAGCGCTCGCTGCTGCAATCCGAGCGTGATCTGCAGGTCGCAGGTTCCAATCCCGGCAAGGCCAACTCAGCCTTTCATCCTTCCGAGGTCTATAAATGAGTACCAATTTCAGTTGTTAATGTTAATGTTAAAGGACATTTGTACCGTGCACTATCACCGCCGGAGTGGTCCCCTGGCGCTCTGGCGGCTCTGAAAGAGGGAGGGAAAGGTGAGTTAGTGGGTGAAGGCTGGAAAAGTGCAAGAGTGCCCGTTTTTGCATTCAAGGCCCATTGAACATTTTGCTGCCTCCTCTGCCCGCTCCATCAACAACCTTGCCTGTTCCTCACCCCCACCCACATGGCCAGTGCACCTGCCAGTGTCCATAACTCAGTTAGTGTGGTGATTGGTGGTATCTCGCCCGTTCCATAACCCAGTGGTACCTAGTTGTGGCTATACGGGCGGTTCAGGATGTTAAGCATTGGCTGGGGCTGTTGCCTCCGTCTCCCTGGGTCTTTCATGTGAACCACTCTGTCCAGCGTCACCCCTCCTGGTGCCCTGAGTGCTTCTCAGTCGGTTCTAGGAGCTTGTCAGTGTCCTTTCCTGTTTATTCATTTGTTTTACTGTTGTCTCGGTTTTAGTCTCTGGTATTGAAGAGCCAGGTTTTTAGTAATTTTCTGAATTTAAGGTGATCTTTGGTGTTCCTTATTTCTTTTGGGATGTTGTTCCAGGTTTTTGCGGCTAAGTGGCAGAAGGCGGTGCCTCCGAGTTTCTTCTTGATGTAAGGTTTTAGTTCCAGGCGTATTTCGTTGGTTGACCTGAGGGGTCTCATTGGCTTGTAGATTGTTATTTTCTCTTGTAGGAATTCTGCTCCTTGTCCGCAGATTGCCCTGTGCGTTATGCACATTGGTTTGAAGGCGATACAGTGTTTTACTGGGAGCCAGTGTAGTGTTTTTAGGGCAGGGGTGATGTGGTCTCTTCTGGATAGTTTGAGGAGTAGTCTGGCTGCTGTGTTTTGGATCCGTTGTAGCTTCTTCAGTAGGTACTCCGGTATACCGAGGTAGAGGCTGTTTGCATAGTCGATACTTGACATGATGAGGCCAGATTTTTTACTACCTTAGATGGTGATGGTGCGGTTCCATTTTCCGCTGGCCACGGGATGGCGGTTTCCTTCTCTTGGTCTTTGGATATGATCATGATTTCTGTTTTTCCTGGGTTGATTTTCAGGTTATTGGTATTCATCCAGTTGAAGACTTCTTTTAGATAGTCGTTAGGTTTGAATGATCGGCTTGGGTGTCTTTGATTTTGTAGATGATTTGAGTGTTGTCTGCATAGTTGTAGCATGTGATGTTGTGTTTCTTGAAGATTCTGATAACTGGGGTTTGGTAGATGTTGAAGTACAGTGGTGATAGTGAGGATCCTTGTGGCACTCCACAGTCGTTCACTCGTGGGGAGGATTTGAAGGGTTTGATCCAAACGGTTTCTGTTCTGTCTGCTAGGAATGATTTAGTCCAGCGTAGCGCTGTGTCTGTTATGCCTATGTCTTCTAGTCTTTTGGTTAGGGTGTCATGGCTAACTGTGTCGAAGGCTGCGGAGAGGTCGAGCAGAATAAGGGCTGATGTTGTGTTGGAGTCTGCGTTTGTTTTTAGGTCGTCCCAGATGGATAGTAGTGCTGTTTCTGTACCTCTTGTGGGTCTGAAGCCAACTTGAGCTTGGTCTAGCAGGTGGTGTTTTTCAACGTATTCTTGGGTTAGTTTGTATACGTAGGTTTCGAGGAGTTTTGCCGGCTAGGGGATGTTAGAGATTGGTCTGTAGTTGGAGAGTTCATCTACGTCGCCGCTTTTTTTTTCAGAAGTGGTTTGACGTAAGCTGATTTGAAGATCCTTGGTACGGTTCCTGTTGCTAGTGATAGATTTAGAAGGTTTCTGTAGTATTCTGCTGGCGTTCCTTGTGCGAGGATTGATTTGTAGATGTCCGGAGGACAGGGATCCATCGGTGAACCTGCATTCTTGCTGTGTTTTACTAGCATTGCGAATGCCTCTGCTGATATTTTAGGAAAGTTATTGAGTTTCTGCTGCGGTTCTGAGTTAGGTTCGTTTGGTTGTGTGTTGCTGTTGGTTGGCCTATGTTGAATGGTTTGTCGGATGTCATTGATTTTTTTTAAAGTGGTCTGCAAGGTTGTTGCAGAGTTTCTCCAAGGGGCTTGGGGTGTTGTCACAGCCTGGTGGGTTTCTCATTTCTTTAATGATGTGCAACATTTCTTTTATTGTGTGTTGGTGGCATTTGTGATTCTGCCATCATAATGCCTTCTCTTTGCCTTTTGAATTTCCTTCTTGTATGAGCGGATTTGCTTCTGGAACAGTGTTTTTTTGTCTGGCTTGTAATCTTTCCTCCATTCCATTTCCATCTTTTTGTTTTCCTTTTTCATGGTGCTTAATAGTGGGGTAAACCATTTTGCCATTGCTCTCTTTTTTGATGGTGTGAATGGTTTTTCTGGGGCCATCTTGTCAATTGTATCTGCAATCCATTTGTGTAATATCTCTGCTTTCCAGTCTAGGTCAGCTAGGTCTAGTTCTGTTGTTGAGGGCTTGGTTAACTCCAGTTGTTCGAATAGGTTGCTTTCTTTGACGTCTTTCCAGTTTCTTTTTGTGGTGGTTGTGAGTTTAGGAGGTTGGATGCAGACTTGAGTAGGCAGAGTGATTACGAATGGGATGATGAGATGGTCGCTCCATAGTATTTGTATTGGCGGTGCCGTGGTGATGAGTTTTTCCTCGGCGAAAATTGCGTCCAGGGTGTGTCCTGCCGAGTGAGTTGCATCTTTTACTAGTTGTCGTAGTTTCATGGTGGCGAGTTGTTCAATCAGTGAGTTTTGGGAGTTGGAATGACTGTCTTCGAACCAGATGTTGAAGTCCCCCAGGATGATTAGGTGTTTGTGGTTGATGGCTATGTTGGCGATGGCTTCCATGAAGTTGTCGACGAAGAATGCATCATAAGTTGGAGGTCTGTACACCAGGATGAATGTGATGTTGGTTTTTGGGCTAGCTGTTAGGTGTATGACCATGGACTCGCAGTTGAGGATGTTGAGTGGTTCATCTGTTCTTATTTTTAGGTGTTCTTTAAATGCTATTGCGGTGCCTCCTCCTTTTTGGTTTTTCCTGTTTATTTAAAGGCATTTAAAGTTTGCTGGAAGGCAGCGTTGGAGTGTGATTCAGCCAAGTTTCTGTGATGAATACGATGTTAATGCCATTGTCGTCGAGTAGGTCAAAGATCTCTGTAGAGTGTTTTGACATGGATCTTGTATTTATTAGATTGCAGTGGAGTTTGGAGGTGTAGTTTAGTTTGGCTTTTCTTGTTAGGGTCGTCTTCTGATCTTGTTGGTGTAGGTTTCGGGTTGTAGGCGTCCTCGAATAGTTCTTCTAAGTTTTGTCTAGGGTTTTTGTTTTCATCGGGTTCATCTTCCAGGGGTTGTGGTTGTTGATTGGGAGTTCTTCTTGCTTTGGTGATGTAAGGTGTTATCGCTTCAGTCGTGTGTTTGTTGTTTCTGGTGGGGTTCGTCCTTCTTCTTCGTGATTTTGTTAGGATGTTTAATGTTGTTGCTTCTGGCGCTGCGTTGGTTCGGTCTGGTGAGCAGGTCTCAACGAGGTATGGAGTTAGGTAGAGGGATTTGTCTCTTCTCTCAGTGTTGGTCCGATTTTTGATCCTGTCTGTGGGGGTGTGTTCTGTTGTTGTGGTTCTTAGTTGCAGTTCCGGAGTGTTTGTTCTTTCTTCTCTTCTTTCCCTCAGGGTGGGTCGTTTGCGCGGCATTGTACGATTCTGAGTTGTTTAGTCCTAGTAGTACTTGGTGTGGATGCTGTCCGCTACCGGTTTTAGTCTTTGTCTGTAGGTGGTATTTCCAGCTGATGATGTTGACTATTCAGTCAGTCGCTGTCTTGGTGTGGCTGAGGGTTGAGTTAAGGGTTGTATAGTTATATAGTTGAGTTTTAACGGGGGCTCCATCTCCCTGAACGTGGTTCACTGCGGTGCGCTAGCCCTGTATGTTTAGGAGGGACATGCACCGGTTGCGGAGTGACTTTGAGGGGCGCAGCTAGGACTTACTTCCTTGATGTAGTCAGGGCATCGAAGCCCTGCTAGGTTTGAGAGACAGGTCTATTAATGCAGTCTGAGTATCACACAATGTAATTTGGAGACAGAACCCTACTAAACGAGAGACCTGTATAGTGGGAGAGAGGCCTATCAATGCAATCTTAGTATCATGCAGTGCAATTTGGAGACAGAGCCCCAGTTAAACTTGATAGACCTGTATAGTGGGAGAAAGGCCTATCAATGCAATCAGAGTATCATACAGTGCAATTTGGAGACAGAACCCCAGCTGAACTTGAGAGACCTGCATAGTGGGAGAGAGGCCTATCAATGCAATCTGAGTATCTTACAATGCAGTTTGTCAAGGGAACCCTATTGGATTTGAGAGGCCTGTATAGGATGAGAGAGGCCTATCAGTGCAATTTGAGTATCATACAGTGCAATTTAGAGACAGATCCCCAGCTAAACTTGGTAAACCTTTGTAGTGGGAGAGAGGCCTATCAATGCAATATGAGTATCCTATAATGCAATATTGAGACAAAAACCTCCAGCTAGACTTGAGCGATCTGAATAGGTCTATACAGAGCAGTGGCTTAGCAGTCTAGACATCATAAAATGCAGTCTAATATCACAGTGCAATTGGAGACAGAACCCCAGCTAGATTTGAGAGACCTGTAAAGTGGGAGAGAGGCCTAGCAGTGCAAATTAAATATTATACAATGCAGTCTAATACCACACAGTGCAGTTTGAAGGCTAAGTTTGGATTGTGACTAAGTTTGTGGAAGAGGGTGAGAGATGTAGTATGGTGTAGTCACCTTACTTAAAGTGGGTTTCTAAGTTGCATGGATTCTAGTGTAGAGTGGTTGCTCTGCTCCTGGCCTATGGCCACTACCTTACTGGTCCTTGTGGGTGATGGTTGACGCCTGGCCACTGGCTTACTCCTGCGGACACCTGCTGACACTTCCTGGAGCCGCCTCTGTTGGTGCCGCCCTTGGCCTTGGGGCCCTTAGCCGCAGGGGTAGAGGGCTGCCCTGGGAAGACCGGAGATGAAGGTCGAGAGGACCAATCAGAGCGGAGGAAGGCGGGTCGAGAGGCGGGAGGGGATGCAACCAGGAAGGGGGTGTGGGGAGGGAGTGGACGGTAGCAGGGGCTGCAAGGGGCCTGGGGGGGGGGGGGGCACCAACAAAATGGAGAAGGCCCGGAGTGGCCTAAGTAAGCACTTTACTCACCACACATCCACTCGAGACTGCATGCAGGTGCACATGCAGCAGCAACTAGGCCCTGCAAAAGATGGTCCAGAGGGCCAATCAGAGCGAGGGAAGGCAGGTCGGGAGGCGGGAGGGGATGCAACCAGGAAGGGGGTGTGGGGAGGGAGTTAATGGTAGCAGGGGCTACAAGGGGCCTGGGGGGGCACCAACAAAATGGAGAAGGCCCGGAGTGGCCTAAGTAAGCACTTTACTCACCGCGCATCCACTGGAGACTGGCTGATTTGGCTGATATTGTATGTAAATATGTGCTCTGTAAAGCGCTTTGGATTAAGGTGCTATATAAATAACACATCATTATCATCATTATCATTAGTATTATGTCTTGTCCTTGTCTACTTGGAATGCGCCCCGATGCCTGTGGGCTGCAGTGCTATAGAAACAAATAAATAAAAATAAATAAACATACTGCTCGCCAGGTCCTGAAATAGTGCTATTTCCCGCCCCTTGTACTGCACCGGTTCTTGCTGCCTCGCTGCCCTGAGGACCGCTTCCTTTTGCCCAAATCTGGCGAACGCCACTAGGACATCCCGTGGTCTGCCGTTGCGGCCCTTGGCGTTCAGCCTTCCCGCCCTATGTATCCGATCCAGTTCCACTGTTTCCAGGTCCTCTCCTCCCAATAGATCCACGAAGATCTTCTGCACTGCCCCTTCAGGTCCTTTAGCTATTGTTTCCTGGAGTCTCTTTATTCTTATATTGACCCACCATGACCTATTCTCCAAGCACTGTGATTCTATGCTTTGGGTTGCCACATTTAGGCACTCTATCGCTTAACAGTTCACCAAGGCCTCTTTGTCCACTTCTTGTAGGCCCCTTTCAAGCAGGTCTGTTCGTTCCCATAGTTGGCCTATCTCATGTCTCATCTCCCCCAGCGCCACGTTAAGATCTGTTCTCATGAGTTGGAACTGCTCCTGGAAGGTCTTAGCCAAGGTATTTTGGAGAGAGAGCATTTTGCAGCTAAAGTCCTGCTTTGACATCTGGCCGTGCTTTCCTCTGGCTCCACGTGTCTCCGGTCTGTAGAACTGTCCGGGCTCCCCCTTGGCCTGTTCTCTGGATTCCACTATGGATGGGCCTGTTTTCACAGGTCAGCCTTTCGCTTTGGTGGACATTGAGGCCCTTGGTTATTGTCTCCTTTGACGTGTGTTATCCGGTTGGGTATTCTGCCGGATTTAAAGTCCAGAACGGCGTTGTCTAGTCTGTGCTTCCCTTCCCCTCCGCTCTGTGGGAGATTCCTGCTCCTCCCTTCACTGTGCTGCCCTTTTTGTCCTGGTGGGCTTTCAAGGCTTCCTTAGTGTGTCCTTGGGTTTTCCCCACTCCAGAGCCAAGATCTGGCTGTGTCCTCCTTTCTTGTTCTTCACAGCACTCGATTCTCCCACCTCCTTGGTGGGTGCCCTGTGACTCCACTGTGGGGTCCAATCCGTCTCACCCTTCCCGGTTCTGACCTTCTGTGCTTTTGTTGCCTGGGGAGGAAGGGGTTCGCATCTCCTTTTTGGATATTTTATGTTATTGTTCCGGCCCCGGGGCCTTAGGGCCTTAGGGCTGTATTCCTGCAGTTTGGGGTGTTTCTAGGCGCTGGTTCTTATCTTCTCCCCTTCTTTAATGTTCCTTCTCGTGTCGTGCCTAGGATCCAGGCAATATGCTAGAGCCTGTTCAGTCTGGCGTCTGCCTACTTGTTTCAGCAGTGTGGTCCTCTCCGGGTCTAGGATGTTATAGAGAGGTTGAGATAAAATAATATAATCACTATATATAATAATAAATCCCTGGGTATTGGTATCATCCGTACACAGGGTTATTTTGTTAGGCAGAATTTGTCGCCTACACTACGCGGGCAAAACCCAGACGGATTCTGACAACAAGCCAGAGTTCAAAGGTGTTTGGCTAGAAATTAGTAGATTTTCGAAAGCCCTCCTAAAACAAGCTTCAATTTGAAACATGCTTTAACTGATCAATATATCAATTTTACATCCATGGTATACGAGAGTTTTGTTATACTAACTGTTGCAACTAATTAGTTCAAACATACTAAAGATTGGATTAACATGTATCTTTTTTTTCGTCTTTTCTCCCTACCTTTCTCTTCCACCTGCTTCCTTACATACTCTTATATTATGGCATGAGAACAATTTATAAACTAGCAAAATGTACCTGTTCTCCGAACGAGTTCTGTGGACAGACATGACAACACTCTAATAAATTGTTGAAAAACAATTATACTATAGGTCTCTGTTCCGATTCGCTTATCGCTTGATGTGCTTTGCACTCTGAAGCAAAGTGCACTGAGAATGGGTGTGTGTGGCTGGTTGACATACTCTGCAGCAGATGTTGGGGGGAGACAAGTTGGTGTGCTGCTGCGTACTGGGACCTGCTTTGCTCCCTCCCCACCTGTTCCCTCACCTTGGCGTGGTGCAATTCAATTTGGTGCAAATGTCCCAGAAACTGTGCATTCTAGGGTTGAGGACCGTTCCTTCTACGACCACATTGATGTTTCGCCAATTTCAGGCAATCATCTCATGTTTGAAGGTGCCGACATCCAGGGAAAGAGGTGGGGGTGTCCAAATGCCATGTAGCCAGTAATGTCCAGAGGATCCCAACAGGTAACTATGCAAAATTTGGTGCATATTCGTGAAACTGTGTGGTCTTGTATAAGGAACAACGCTTGGCCATGTCACAAACAAAACCACACATTTTCACTTTTATGAATATACAATGAGTAGCACGGATAAGAATAGTAGAATTTTGATTTCGTACAATTGTTAGTTTCAAATATATTGATTTGTACTATCCTGGAAAAAGCCTGAAAACTGGTGAAACACATGCACAAGTGTTTGTCGGTTTTTTCTATGCATAGTATTGTATTTAGCACGGTCTAATTGGACCAAACTCCAAGTTGATACCAATTCAAACATATTAAAACACATATCTGGGAGGCCACCAGGGGGCGCACAGGCAATGGCTGCCTGATCGCATCGCTCCCGCCGGATCCGGTCTGTCAGAGGGTATTGAACCCCCCCCTGAGACCCCCCGGAGCCCCACCTGCATTTTCCGGCCGGCTGACCCCCCGGGCACCCCCGCAGCGAAAGAACGGAGTCGGCAGACCCCGGGGGGCCCGAGATCGAGTCCCGCGTGAGCCGCGGGAAGGCGAGATACGCGGCCCGCCCCGCCGCAGAACCAGCAGGGCAGCGCAGCTTTCCGGCGTTTCTCCGGACGACACGCGGCGAGGGGCGGGCGGAGTCCAAGCCAGCCCCGACTGGAGCCGGTGACCAGCGCTGGGAACGGGGAGCGGAGACGGGACGACGCGGTCCCAGAGCGAACCCCCGTCGGGGTGCGCCGGAGTCCCTCTCGCGCCTTCAGGCCCGGCCGCTGCGGAGGACGGGCCCCTCCTCCCCCGTCGAGGCCGTGGATCCGCGGGCGGCGGGAGCGGGCCCCCAGGGGGAGTCCGTGGATTCGAGCCGGGGATCGAAGGTGAGGGGGCGCGCTCGAGCACCGGCCCCCCTCCTGCCTCAAGCTACTACCCGGGTGAGTGGCCCCCGCTGAGGGACGGTGGGGCGAGTGCCCGCCCGGAAGGATCCCCCCCCACTGTGGGGATCAGTCCTAAGTGTAAGGGGGACAGGAGCTGCAACCCCCCCGTCGAGGGCCCCAAGGATCGGCCGCTTCCACGACCCCCCCCCCCGGAGGGAAAAAAAAAATTAAAAAAAAAAAAAAAAAAAATTTAAAAAAAAAGCAAGGGCGGGCCCCGGCTGGCCACAGTGACCTCGATATAGGGTGTGAGGCCCCCGCCGGGAGACGGTGGGGCGTGTGCCCGCCCTCAGTGAGGTGAAGCTTTCTCCCCGGTGCGGGGCCCATCTCACGGAAGCGCCTGCGGCCCGTGCCGAGGAGGCCTCCCCTCCCCCCCCCCGAAGGGGGCGCAAAAGGCGGACCCCCTGCCCTCGGGTCATACACCGGATGAGTTGGAGAGAGACTTTGCAGGGGTACCGCTTTCAAGAAGCCAATAGGGGCAACAACGGTTTGGGCCTCAAAAGAACCATGGCCCAGCCGGAGGATGCGGCCCCCCCCCCGTCAGCTATGGAGAGGGGCTTCGCCTCGATCCTACAAGAAATCAGGGACATGCGCTCTGACATAGCCCAGAAACTCGAGAAAATGGACCAGAGGGTGGAAAAGGTCGAGGACAGACTACTCCAGGTTGAGTCCAATCAATCCTCATCAGTGACCCAAGACATACAATTTAAGGTGAGGCTGGAGGCCCTGGAAAAGAGAGAAGAGGAGAGAGCCCGACAGATGGACGATTTTGAGAATAGGGAGAGAAGGAATAACCTCAGAATCTTCGGGGTGCCGGAGTTGGAAGGAGAGACAGAGAGGGACGTCATCAGAGCAGTGCGGGACATCATCACCCTCCTATTCGCCGAAGAGATGACCACAGAACCTATGTTCGACAGGGTGCATAGGGCGGGGGGCAGACCGGGGGGCCCCCGGTCGATACTGGTCCGGTTCCACTACTATTCGGAAAAAACGAAGGTGCTGGAGGAAGCCAGGAAGGCCAGAAATATCACCTACAACAATGCCCAGGTCTCAATAGTCCAAGACCTTTCCGCCTACACGCTAGCCAAGCGGAGAATGTGGCGCCCGCTCACGCAGTTACTCAAGGAGAAGGGAGTGCGATACAGATGGGGCTACCCCTTCTCCCTGACTTTTGAATACATGGGCCAAAGAACTACCCTGGTCACGGAAGAGGACATCCGGGGAGCCCTGCTGGAATATGCGACGGACACGAATGACCGGAGGGGCCCGTTGGGGCCGGAGAGGGCAGGACCTAGTGGACCCGGCCCGTCGGGGGAAAGGAGGAGGCGAACCGGCGCACGAAAGTTCAGAAAAATGAATACGCCATCACCGGCTAAAGACGGGGAGGGGAGAGACCCGGATGTCTAGGAAAGGGATCGCTGCACACAGGTTGGGACAGCACAGTTCGGTGCATGTGGTTGTACCGATTACTACGCCCCGACGAACAGCAAGTATATGGGATGTATTAAAGGGGTGGGGCCCTGGGGGGCCCGGGGGGCTCAGGAGGAACAGCTTCCAAAATGATCGGCCCGGCCAGGGGAGCGGGCTGGTGGTTCGGCCAAAAGCCAGATATGGCGGGACAATTTGGCAGGACGCCGGGGAGGGGGGAGGGGGTCAACGCGGGAGTTGGGGGGTTTCAGTTTGGGAGGGGTCCGGGGGGCAGTTGGGGAATAGTTACAGGCCCTCCGGAAGGGGTGGGGAGGGGGGGGTGCAAAGGATTCAACCATGGGAGTATCCAAACAAGGGTGGTGTAGGTGAGCCGACACGGAGAGTGGAGCCGCTAGATGACGGCTGAGGGTCTGCCGGCCCTGGGGGTGGGCACTCTCAATGTACGGGGCCTGAACACCCCCACGAAGAGGTCCCTGGTCTCTAGAGAATTCAGAAGGGCTGGTCTTGATATCCTCTTCCTGCAAGAGACTCACTGGGCAAGAGGGAAGGAACCCACGATGAGGGGGGGGGGTATAGGAGAGGTGTTCTGTGCGTCCCACAGGGCCAAGAAGAGGGGGGTGGCCATCCTACTGGGGAGAAACGTGGGCTTTGTAAAAGAGGAAATAGTGAAGGACCCGGAAGGCCGATACCTGCTGGTGCGAGGATCCCTGCAGGGCTCCCCGCTCACCCTGGCGGGGATTTACGGTCCAAATGAGGGCCAGGCCCAGTTTTGGGAGCGAGTGGCGGAGAAACTCAAGCTCTTTGTCCGGGGGGGTTGGTGGTGGGAGGCGATTTCAACATGATAATCGACCCCGACTCAGACAGAAGGCGTGTTGGCCCTCAGCTCTCCAGGCCCACGGATGTCCACATGGCCCGGTCCTTCCGGAAGGTTAACACAGAGCTGGGCTTGGTGGACACACTCCCCTCCCCCGGAACGGGTACACCTTCCTACACATATTATTCGTCCACCCACTCGTCCTTTTCTAGAATTGACTACATCCTGGTGGACGAGTCCCTGCACCCATACGTCTCGGGCCACAAGGTCGACCCCGTCCCATGGTCGGACCACGACCTGGTTCGAACCACCATTGCAAGAGGCTGGCTAAGCGACCGCAGAGGGAGATGGAGATGTAACGATTCCCTGCTGAGGGATGAGGTCCGTGCCCAGGAGGTGCTAGAGGCTATTACGGAATTCTTTGAATTTAATGACAATGGCGAGGTGGGCCCACACACCCTATGGGACGCCTTCAAGGCCACATTAAGGGGCTTTCTCATCAAAATGAGCGCTCAGGCCAAAAGAGGGAGGGAAGCCCAGGAGAAAGCCCTGAGGGGGAAAATTGCCCAACTCCAACCGGTGGGGCCCCGAGCGGCCCCCTCGGATCAAGGTCGGCTCGAATCGCTAACCGATTATCGGCTCCAGCTGCGAGACCTCCTCCTACACAAAATGGAGCGGAGCCTCCAACTGGTCAAGCAGAAGTATTACGAAAAGGGGGACAAAGCGGACAGAATCCTAGCCTGGAAACTGAGGGAGGTCCAGAGGGAAAGAATGATAAAGGCAGTGAGGAGCGAGGAGGGGACCACGGGCTATGACACTCCCCACATAGGAGAGGCCTTCCGGAGATATTATGAAAAACTCTATACCTCGGAATATGACGGGCGGGACGAGGAGATAGAGGGGTTTCTCAACTCGGTCCGGATACCGGCCCTGTCCGGGGAGATGGCCGAGGGACTGGAGGGGCAGGTGACCGAGGAGGAGGTGGGTAACGCTATTAGTGGGATGAAGGCGGGGACCTCCCCCGGGGAAGATGGCTTCACAGTGTCCTTCTATAAACGGTACCGCTCTACTCTGGCCCCACACTTAGTAAAAGTTTTCAATGCAGTATTAGAGGGGGGGACCCTCCCGGACTCCATGATGGAGGCCATAATTGTCGTCCTTCCCAAGGAAGGTAAAGACCCCACTGAATGTTCCTCATATCGCCCTATATCCCTACTAAACATCGATGTCAAGGTCCTTGCCAAAATCATTGGGAAACGGATGGAGAAGATTCTGCCGGCACTGATCCATGGGGACCAGGTGGGGTTTGTAAGGGGCAGGCAAGGCTCGGACAACATCCGTAAAACTATAAACTTGATCCACCACGCCCAGAACTCCGACCTTGACGCGAGCCTCCTCTCTCTGGACTCGGAGAAAGCGTTCGACCGGGTCGAATGGCGATATATGGAGCTACTCCTCCAGAGAATGGGATTCGGTGCACACATCAGGGGTTGGGTGACGGCTCTTTATAGAGCTCCGAAGGCCAGGGTACAAGTGAATGGCAGGCTGTCTGACCCCTTCTTCCTCTCACGGGGCACGAGACAGGGTTGTCCACTGTCCCCCCTGTTGTATATCCTTACGATGGAACCCCTGGCCATAGCGGTGAGGTCGCACCCGGGGATCAGAGGGATAATGAGGGGGGAGGTGGAATTCAAGCTCTCCTTGTTCGCCGATGACATCCTGGCGTACCTGGTGGACCCCGGCGCCTCCCACCCCCCCCCCTCCTGTCCCTGGTGAACGCATTTGGGCACTTCTCGGGGCTAAAGATTAACGCTTCCAAATCGGTCCTTCTCCCCATGCGGGTAAACGACCCGGCTCTGGACCCCGTGGGAATATTTCATGGGATCACAGTGGGCAGGGTTTCCATACGCTACCTGGGAGTCCTCCTCACCAGAGACTTATCCCAATTGTCCCCCGCTAACTATGAACCGGCCCTGGCTAGCATTACTAGGGACCTCAGGAGGTGGAGCTCTATGATCTTGTCTTGGTACGGCCGCATGACGGCAGTAAAGATGAACGTGCTACCGCGCCTACTGTATCTCTTTACCTCTCTCCCATCCAACATTCCCGACCACCTCATGAGGACACTACAGAAGGCGGTCCGAGAGTTTATCTGGCAGGGTAGGACCCCGAGGACTGCGAGGGCGGTCTTGACCCTGCCGAGGGAGGAGGGGGGGTTCGGCTTGCCTGACTTCCAGCTCTATTTCCGAGCCGCCCAGTTGCGAGTCCTCCTGGAGCACATGAGGGAGGGGATGGGCACCTACTGGTCTTACCTGGAGGACATGGACGCTCACCCCCTCAAGGTACGTGATCTTCTCTGGGCGCCACACAGGTTCATCCCGAACAGATTGAAATCCCATCCCACCTTGGGCGTCCTTTGGGCAGTCTGGAGGGAGGGCCCCCAGACGGCGCACCTGACGACGTGGCCATCTCCAATGTCCTCTCTCTGGGGACACCCGTTCAGATTAGGAAACAGGGGTTTTTCCAAGGCACAGGCATGGTCTGATTCGGGTCTGGAATGGGTGGGACAGCTATTCCGGGAGGGGGAATTCCTGCCCTATGAGGACCTAAGGGACGCCATTGGGCGGGGGTCTCTTTCCGTGTTTGAGTATCTACGCTTGAAGGGAATCCTCGGCGACCAATCATGGGGAGAGAACTTGAGGAGGCAGTTGACCCCCTTTGAGAAGTTCCTTGATATGGCGACCTCTAGAAAGGGAGCCGTCTCCGGAATGTATAGAATCCTCAACACTGTGAATTTGGTAGAACGGAGGGGCTTTCGCTCATATTGGAACGATCTCGCAGGAGAGGTGATTTCGGAAGACGCTTGGGCAAGGATCTTCAAAATTGCTTTTCACGGTAATTTGTACACGGCAGATATGGAACATAACTTTAAGATTCTGCAGGGATGGCACAGGGACCCTGTGAAACTGTCTAAAATGTTTACGGCGGTGTCCCCCGACTGCCCGAGGGGCTGCGGCCAGAGGGGCTCACGAGGCCACATGTGGTGGCACTGCCCGAAGGTGCAGGCATACTGGGCAGAGGTGAGGGGCTGGATGGCTGAGGTCACAGAGGAACTGCTTCCCCAGGACCCCCTGACGGTGCTGTTGGGCCTCCCGCCAGAGACCTCGGACCTCTACAGGTACCCCAGAATGTGGGAAACGATGCTACGGGCGGGGAGAGTGGCATTGGCACAGAATTGGAAGAGCCCGGAGACCCCGTCCAAGGCTGACTGGCTAAAGAAATTGAAAAACTTGTTTCTAATGGACAAACTAACGGCCATGGTGAACAATGATTCTGGGTCATTCCTTGAAAATTGGCAGGGGGTAAGGGAGGCCTGGGGATGGGATGTGCACTGAAGCCTGAGGGGGGGCCGAGCGGGGCTCGGGGGGACTAAGCCGAAAGACTGTACCAAAAAGTACCAGGGACCTTATGGACGGAATGGGCGCCCACGGCCCGGGGACATTCGGCCGGCCATCGGCCACCAAAAAACGCCGACGCTCACACTCACTACCAAGTAATGGACGCAAAAGAAAAGTCCAAATCTCCCTATGTCATGGTTCGAGTTGGTAAAACGAGGGGTGGGGGGAGGGGGGTTTGAAGGGGGGGGCGGGAGGGTGGGTGGGGGGGGAGTTTGCTGGGCAAGTGCATCGTGAACGATTGGTGATTACATATGTAGCCTGCTTGTTATATTCTTTAAAATGCCAATAAAACCAAAGTTTAAAAAAAAAAAAACACATATCTGATTAGGACTCATTATCTGCACATTTGGGCCATCAGGAACTATTCATTAGCAATCATAAAAGGGCACTACAGGAGCATTTTGTGCTGCACTTGGCATATAAAGCAAACACAGGAAAATGTGAAGCTGTACCTTACATTTGATGACTCTTCCTGGCACGCAAGTCTATAAGTGGCAGACAATGGCAGGACTTGGATACAGGACACTGCACTTGCCATATTTTGGAAGCACCGGAGCATGCAACGTTGTACCTTACAAATGATACTAAGAAGTGGCATGGTAGGGCATTGATGGCAGTATCCTGCATTGCATAGTTTCACTAGAATATTAAAGATGATTCCTTGACCTATGATTGGTGGGTGCTCTACTATCAAGGCAGCATCTTAGTTCCCATATGACTGGTAACTAAAATACCTTGTCTGCAACAGCAGCCATTTATCGAATTATTCGCAATGCATACTTTAGCTTTTAAACATCAAGGTTGTGGCTCCTATGACACTTTCTGCAATGCTATCAGGATCAAATGTAACTATGTAGTCACTTTCTATGATGTCATTTGGCCCACAGTGTCACTTCTGCTAACCGTGACATGTTGGTGAATTCACACCCATGAGATTTAACTTACATAAATTTAGCCACAGAGAGCAGTCACCAATCAGATCTAAGGATTAGGGGCAACTAATAAGTACTAGGCTGTAGGTTTTCATTTTTCCAGCCCCTAAGCAATAAATCGGCAATGAAGCAATATTTCATGAACATTCAAGTAAATGTACTACATTTAGCATAAGTTAGGATAAACTTGCTGACAGAAAATAAAGGTTTTTGTATTTGTGACCTTTCTTTGAACAATATATTCCACAGTAAGCATTGCTTGTACTAATATTTCTTACTCTGGTCTATTGGCTAGGTCCTGAGGAATGTAAAGAAAATTGCAGTGTAAACAGAGGCGTAGGATCTTGAACCTAAATATTGATTCGGACAATTGTCTGCTCTTCTGAGAAATGCAGAGAATGCTCATGGATTCACGCCCATACAAACAAAACCCAACACGAACTTGTTAGCAAGGCTGCACAAAGGTAAATTATATATTTGCATGAAAAGCAAAAGACTTTCTAGGCCAATCCATAATTTCTCAGATCCTTCCCAGCTGTGTGGTCCTTCCCAGCAGTGTCATATTGCTGCCTCTCCCCTACTGTATCTGCCACTTGTAGATGCGCCTTGAAGTTAGTCTGAGGTGCTCTTTAAATCAACAAGCATGTTCACAAGATAGTAGATATGAGCAGGAAAGCACTGCTGCCAAACAGCAGCAGTGTCTTAAATTGATCCAAAAGAGATCTTTAGAAAGGCTGTCCTGCTACAGTTTTGTCAGGTGATATGGACGTCAGGCCGGCTTTGCCGCAACCTTGCAGCACAAACAAGTTGAGTGGAAGGAATGAGAGGAGACACTTTGTAAATTAGAGGTGGGTCTATTTTGAGCAGTAATGAGATATTATAAGCTGATCAGTGGTGTCTTCCTACTGTGATTCCGAAAGGCAGCACGCATTAACAAGCCAATTGTTCTTGCTTTCAAAGTGGAGAGTGATTGTGAGTGTGTGTGTGTGGGGGGGGGGGCTCAGCAGAGGAGGATAAGGATTGATTGGAATGGTGGGAAGTATGTGAAGTTACAATCACCTTTAGGAAGGGCTGCTATTCTTTTATTGGGACCATGGTCTAACTCTCAGCAAGACTGCTATATAATCAGAGGAAGAACCTCATCATCTCAGCTAACCTGCTATACATGTATTGCGAGATACTGGGTTTGTGGGTCTGGCTATGTTATAAATATCTACATCTGTTCATAAAGGGCTATGGAGTATTGAATAGTGCATTTACAGCCTAAGCAGAGGTACTTTTCACAGCGTGCACTATGTAATATCAATGACTATGTTGTACCTTAGGTGCTCCCAGAGTTTGATCAAGGGACCACCTGTATTTGTGGGGTGTGATCTCTGCTCAATATCCAAAGGTGGTTTTGGCTCTATCTCCTCAGAGTTAGATTTGTATCCTCTTGAGCTTTTTAGGGTGCCTTGGCATGGATGTGAAGGTGCTCATTGTCTTGTGTAGTTGCATGCGGCTTTTAGAAGTTTGTTCACAGGAGGCCCCAATATTCTAAGGCGTGTGTTTTTGCATACCATGAATTTTGCTTGGATTGTCACTGTGTGGTGGATACATGGTCAGCCTACCTTGTTGATTTTGTGTTAGAAGCCTTCGATAAACCACAGACGGGTCCCCTTGCTGGCAACCTGTAAATGTGGGTTCTGGTGTTATCCACTTGGTTAAGTTGCTTGTTTTCCATTCAGTTCTGCTTACTTGTCCTTCACTCTCTTGGTATTTGAGACTTTTGTGTCGGGTTTCATGTCATCTGAGTTGAATCAAGGCAATTCCTCTATTTGTGGGGTGTCTACTGTGCTCAACATGCACAAGTGGGTGTGTGAACAATCTATCAGTGTTGCTAGGTCTGGAAAAGATCCGGGGCTATGCTAATGTCGGGACTGTCAGGGCCCGGGGCTAGCTAGCCTTTTGGTTGTGTCCCCTGAGCTTCTATCCAGGGCTACAACCGAAAGACCCAGGGCTATAGCCCCCTAGCCCCTCCCCTAGCAACACCTCTAAACTTGCATCCACTTTTGAGCATTGGATTTTAGGCTGCCTTTGCCCTGTGTGTGAACACTATGTGATATGTTTATGTGCCAATGTGTTTCTGTCTGGTGCTTTCTTGCCATCTTGCTCCAGGTTGTTTATCCTGCTTTTTAGACTGCCTTTGCACTGGACATGCATACCCAAGGTCAAACCGATTGCAGAGGCAGGTGAGGCAGGTGGTGTGAATGACTCCGTTTTGTACTTTGAAAGAAGGATGGTTTGTTGTACCAGGCTTTAGAGTTAGATGCATGAAGTGCTGTGTGCAAGTGATCAAGCTGTTCATCAATGCATGGTGATACATTTCTGGTGTCTGAGTGAGTGACAACTCAGGGGAATGTAGGATGTGCAATAAAGCATGAATTCTGTATCAATTTAATTTGAGCCTGAGCTTAATATGATGAAGGGTGGCCGGTGGGTGTGCTCCATGGCTAACTGCAAGTAACTGGTACATGTACACTCTATAAAGTGCTTTTTTACCTACTGGTGCCTTCCTGGTGGCTCCGACATTTAGCATGTAATGTTGTCATAACCACATATCATTCCTGTGAACCTGTGCAGAAGTATGCATTAAATAATTATGAAGTTCTTGTCTGTTGCGAGGAAAACGCTATCAAGTACAATGGCAGATTCCAAAGTATTGAACAGTTTTTAGGTCCTGTGGCTATTTAACCACAATACAAATGAAAAACCTTGTAGTAAAATGAAAGATGTGGCCCAATGTTTTATAACATCTTGTTGGTGGATTAACCTTCCACCCTCCTCCTCCCACCTTCCTACCACAGCCTCAGTTGCTCCGTGAAATATGAATTCATATTTATGGGAAGTGGTACCTCATTCACTAAGATTACTCACAGGTCAAGAGTGATCTGGGTTCCGCCCACAGCCAAGTAGAACATGCACACAAATATTGTACTGCTGCTCAAAGCGAAAATAATTAGAGGGAAAGTTGGTGGGCAGTGGGGTAAAAAAATCACTTTGAGACACTGGTCTGAACCTGATCAACCTTAGGGACATCAGACCACAAATGGCCTTCAAGACAGTAAGTGATGGAGTGTTCAACTCTCTGATCAACCAGTAGTTCATCGCACTGAGACCATGATAATTTGGCCAGAGCCCATACAACTATCCTATGAAGCAATGGCCGGAAGCTAATCAACGAAAGAACACCATTCAATGTCCTCTTGTTTTTGTCAAATAAATCAAGTAAAATAATTAAAGGAAAAGGCCATCAAATCAGGGATGCTTCGCAATTAGAAACCCTATATTTTCCTCCAAATTTAAAGTCAATCAAATAAGGCACACAAACTGATCAGCAAAGCATGCCATAGGCGCACATCACGATTATAACATGTCCCAAGAATTGCAACATTTTATTGTATCTGATAGTTACAGAAATACTTACAGGTGGTCTTCTTCCATGACTAGTTTTCACAGCCTGCTGAAACGCTGTATCATTTTCCAAATCCTACAATAATAAAAACGTTATGAACGCAAATACAAACGTTTTAATTCAGTAACCATCCTTTCTGGACAGTTACAATTACCTGGTAAAGATTTAACTGGGATTTCATATTAAGCATCTGCCATGTTACCATTTTCAGGGGCTCAAACAATATTTATTTATTTCCAACATTGTGGAGGGTCAGAATAAGGACACAGACACGTTATAGACATTTCCAATCGTTTGTTTTTAAATGATAAGAAAAAGGCTCGACTTTCTCTACTGCTGTGTTGTTGTTCCCAGCCTATGTAAATAACTGTTAAGGAGAATTCTCATTTAATGGCTAATTTCCCCTACCTATAGAGTCCCCCAGCAGCTTTGCTGGATTTGAAGGGTTTGTTTCTTTTCTCCTGCTAAGAGTGAGACTCTTTTTCCCACTCTTAGGCATTTTTGCTATGTGTGTTCTAGGCTATTTTTGTGTTTAATGTCTATGGGATTTTCTCATCCCCATAGGAACCATCTTTATTCACATGTGTTACACAGCACCCTCCGTGCAGTGACACAGGGGTTTCGTAGCGACCCCCAAACATAGACTCTGACTACTGGGACTGGGACTGGGACTGACTACTGTCTCCCAGGGCATGTAAAGTCCCAATTGACTTTACTAGTCAATTTCTATGAACTAAACCAGTAAAACCCATCTTACTATGGAGGTACTGGAAAGGGTTAATAGTTTTTCCCTTATGTTCATTTTCGAGAGGGTACCGTACAGTCCCTATCTCGAAAGTTTCTGGCTGGTGGCAGTGGTTACTACCATAAATATTCGACCGTGAATATTTTCCTATGGGATTTTCCCATTGTTCGAGGCTACAACATTTTCTGACAGCCTCTAACATACCGCCGGTGCATTTTAATATTAACTTTACTTGGTAGGTTTTATTTACCAGAACTTTAATATAACTTCTTTCTCGTGTCTTTCTCTAAACTCCTAACCCAGGTCGGGGATCCTTAGTTCGTCCGTTTGGCGGGCTTCTGCCAAGAAGCCCTCCTTTCGGCACCACTGAGTCTGGGGTGGGTCCATTGTGTGGGAGGGGGAGTAGGACCCCTGGACAGGGTTGCCTCAGCAACCCATGTCGCACTCTATCCTGATAGGCTGGAGGGTCTCCCGCCAAGATGGCCACTCCACTGTGTGAATGACAGCTAGGCTGTATGAATGGGGATCTTTTTGCATAAAAGCAGGGTCCTGAGGACTGGAAGAGCAAGACGTTGCCACTGGAACTAAGAAGCCGAAGAGCAGAGAAGCCAAAGACATCTGCAGCGACTGAACCACCGGTGAAGCCCTGCTGCAGCGTCTCACCACTTTTCTCCACATGACGAGAGAAGATCTTCATCTGCAAGAGCCTTCTTTCCTTGAGCTGGTGGGGCCAACCAGTTTGCCAATCGCCTTCCCGGACCTGCCTTGGTCGAATCACCAGTACCCTGTACTTGGAGGCCGGATAGCCAAGCACCAGTCCACCCGGACCACGATTTAAAGGAGCGTACCTTTTATTCGTCGAGCAGCACCGCGGCTGGTTTCATCCCTGGGTAGTGCAGTAACTCGAACCTTCCTCCACGACGAGAGCCTCTCTTCCTCTGCTGGATCCCCCGAACTGCAGGAACTACCAGGAACAACCGCCACCGCAGGAGCCACTTCTTCATTTTAAAGGTACATTGTTCCATCAGGGCGCCCTTTCTTCGCGGTACCACTAAAGGTGTTTTAAATCCTTTACCTACCTGTTGGGTTGGCCGCCCCTCTCTCTTAACATTGTCTTTCACCTTCTGCATCCACCTTTTCAAAATCGTTAACCAAAGACCTGACTGCAGCTACAAGAAAACTTTGCTCCTGGGCCTTTGCCCTGTACCACTGACTCTGGCACAGGCCTACTGACTCTGGCTACATTTGTTAGAACTGCCTTCCTTAGATTGATTCTCAACTAGAACTGTGTTGGTGCACCTACTTCTTATAACTACCCCTTTCTTCCCCTTTTTAAACCTTGTGAAATGCCATTCGGTTTTCATTTAAGTATTTCCTATACTGATGCACTGTCTTGCTTTACCTGGTTCACAAACTTATGGGAAGTGTTGCTAGGGTGTGTAAGAAGCTATTTCTATATAACTTGTGCTTTCCCTCCCTGGTGAGAAATTGCTAGAGTATCCCTTGTGTGTGGTTTTCACTGTGCCGTTTTGCTCAGTTTTCACTCTGGTTCACTTGGTCTACAATTTAACTAGGGAGTGTGTATATTTTTCCTTTGACTTATTTTAACTTGCTTGATGACTGTGATACATGTGTTTTATTAGAAGTGTATAAAATAAATATATATATACTTTTTAATACAAAGCTTTGGTCAGTGTTTCCTTGTGCCATAGTACTGTAGGCCTATTGTGTAAACCCTAACCCTAAATACTGCTCATCTCCCTCTTGAGATAAGTCTGACTGCTCAGCCACAGCTACCAACTAAATCTTTGTGGTACAGACTGATACCAAAGGGGATTTATTGTTCTCACCTGTAGTCCTAATCTCCTGTAGTGCTCCCTAAGGGAACTGCACAGGATTCTGTCTAACAATAACTAAGGTGCTCGTCCGGCATCAGGAATATATATCTATATATCTATCCACAGTGATGTGCATTTTATACTTCTGTAGCATATACATTCTTAGCTGTAGTATGTTTTCTTTGTAGTTAATGTTTCCCCTCTCCTTCCTGCGTTGGCTTAGTTTGTATGTCTTCTCGCTTATGTGCTTCACTTGCCTTCCCTTCATAGAATTCTTTTTTTTTTAAAATGCATTAGCATTTGGTTAAATACAAACCTTTACCTACTTATTTATCATATTTATACAAATTATAAATGCACATAAAGAAAGTAAAATCAATCACCTCAAGATAAATGATGTCACAACATGCATTGAAAATTTAGAATGAAAATTACAAATAAAATAAAAATAGAGATACAAGTAAAAGTTCTCTTCCTTCTCTTTTCTTTCTTCCTACAAAGTTAACATTGACATTCACCTTCTGGTTTACAGCCTCTGCCTCTTACCATATGTGCTACTCTCCCCTCTTCCCAGGGTATATGTGTCCCATTGCTAGTATTCTCTTTTGCAGCTTTTATCGGGATTCGCTCTCTCTAATTGTTACAGTTCAATATCATGGACTTTAATTTCATTGCTCGGAAATTTCACTGAGACGAGTTCCTCATACATAATGATTCTCCAACTGCCTCCCTGTTCTCCCGTTCTCCTCGCTAGCTTGGATTCTCTGGCAGAACATCTCTGGGGCTTGTGCTCACTCAGGTTCTCATTGGTTGTTCGCCTTCTCAGACTTCATACTTTCTCTGGTGTCCCACTCTCGGTGCTCTCTCTCTGCGCGCCCAGGTAACAGTGCGGGCATCCGGACGCTTCGCTGACTTTGTAGCGTATTCATTTACATGTTGTTGTATGGGCGCACTGCCCAACACAAAGGCATTGTGGTCATGGCACTGCCCTCTTCTCCTTGGTTTCTCTGTCCATATGGACGCTGGCATCCAGCGCTTTGCTCTCGATCTCAGAGCAGTTCCGAAAGTCGCAGGCTCCTTGGCTCCAACTCTCTCAGGTGTTACACTGCCAGGGGGCTTCCCCTGCTGAATGCGCATCTCTCTGCCTCGCCTCTACATGTGCTTGTATTTCAGTTGCCTCGTCTCAGCTAAATGGAGGGCTCTGTTTAAAGAGACAGATCCTCTTTCTTGTTTGTAACAGTATATTTTAGTTTTGTTTTCAGCCAAGTCTCTGGATTTTATACTGTTCTTTACATTTTACAGTCCCATGTATGCCACCAGGGGGTAGCAACACTAATAGATGTTTTCATCAGTTTCTTTTCGTTCTTTTGGGGTCTCTCTTTTCGGACATCAAAATGTGTGGTGTCTCTTCAGTGACTTCTCTTCATAGTTTTTTGTGGCCCCAATTCTCATACAGGTAGTTTTTAAAAGCTGCATCAAACTAATGTTTCCCACAAGACAATGCACTTCTTCTGTAGTTGCTAATGAGACAGGAAAAAACGACATTTCCCACAATACAATTTACTTCTTTAATCGTTGCTCATGAGCCAGCAAACAGTCTCCCACAATACCATTAGATTTTCCTTTACAGCCAGAATTTTCTCGCGTGACCAAAGAGCAGACTACCCTCTTATGTTGCCTTCCCTCTTTATTGTTGAATTGATTTACATTTTTATAAATGTTCTTGACTTAAAGAACGATGTTTTTTAATTTCATCAATGCACGACAATCTGAGTTCTTCTTATGAATATAACAACATTTCTTACTTTCTCCAATACTTTTCTTCCCTGAACAACCCCAACACATGGTTCCCTGATTGAACAGCTTCATGAGGGGGATTTGTTTATGGAATGTAGTTTGTAGGATGTGTAATGTATCCTTAATCATAGTTTCAATTTTCCTTTTAATGCATTTCTTGGTTTAATCAGGTAAAAACTAGCATTTTTAGAGGGCAACTTTCATCATTATATATTAATGCATCTGCCGGTGGTCTTCCTTCTTCTGTATGGGTAATCATCCTAGAATTGGATTGGAAGCAAAAATGTACTGCTTCATGTTTAAATATATTAGTTGTCTTTTCCCTCACATCATCAATTTGGCTGGGAAGTGTAAGGCTTTAAAGAGACTATGGCCATCTTGGATGACTCGTCCAATTTTATTCCGGCATCCTTCAGGTAAGTACATTGTGGTGTAGGACCAATAGAACGCAAATAGAAGTAGAAGCTTAAACCTTTATTAAACTTTATAAGAAGCGGTATGAGTAACCCCTATGGGTTATAAGGGAGATAAACTAAAAACAATAAGTTGTACATAAAAATGGGCACCTTCGCACAGCACAGGTTATTTGGCTGTGTTCGTTATTGGTAGAGGGACTCCCAGACCTTTTTTTACATTTTCTGGACCTTGGGGGTTTCACCCTAAGTTACCCAGGGTAATTCAGACATGGAACCCTTGCTTACTGTGCTTAGAGAGGTCGAGCTTCACCTCACTGATGAGACCAGACTAGGCCGAAACACATGTCTAGGGTTGCTGTTGGTACTCTTGTTTATAGAACAATTGCCTAGCATTTCGTTGTGTTGGCTGCCGAAGTGGGTGGGACCAGACTCATATGCAAATTAATATTTCTCCTCTGCGAAAGGTACAGTGAGATAAAACGTGGTTGTAGACCCTCAGCGTGGGCATTGTGAAGAATCCCAGGGTATTGTCACCTTTTCCATGTGGGGCACCCCATTGCATGAACCCAGGGAGATGAGGCCGCTACTCGATACTTCCCCTGGAGGTGGCATTCAGCGGGTGGATCGCATGAGGGGAGAAACCTTCATGGGACCAGTGATGATGTCCCTGGGAAAATAAGTTATCCATTTACCTCTTTGGTGTCCCCACTCACCTCATCCCCCATTCAGGTGCCTCGGGTTCCCCATACCACTATATGTTATATTAAAGCAGAGGGTATCCTTGAGAAGAGTGAGACGAGGTAGAGGGAGACTTACCCAAGCTCAATGCAAGCGAATACTGAGACGAAGATGATTGAACAAGGAGGCACAGGCTCACTGTGGAACCAACACACATGGTACAGCTGTCTAGAGTCAGCCCTAATGGAAAAAAGGGAGGAAGGACTTAATGGTCTTTCGAACCAGCCCTGGAGGAACACGAAACAAGACACTCGTCCCGTAGCAGGGGACCCAAAGGCCGAGAGCCGGGATGCAGAGAGTTGTGGCGACCAGAGAGGTCCAGGCGAGGGGGCCTGGCCAGCAGCAAGAAGGAAAGCAGCCAGACAGGCAGAAGCAGAGCAAAAAGAAAGGTGTGGGCAGATGGAGACACGAGGGAGAATCCGGAGCAGCGGAACCACGAGGAGAATGCAGAGCGCAGAAACTGCAGAGAAGCTCTGCTCCGTCACACGAAGTTACCACAGACTGCCAAAGGATTCCAAAGGGTAGGGAAAGGGTTGATCCGGTGGCTCGGGCATTGAGGGAGCTGGAGCTAAATACGGTAAAAGGTGTGGGCAGCAGGAGACACGAGGGAGAATCCGGAGCAGCGGAACCACGAGGAGAATGCAGAGCGCGGCAACTGCAGAGAAGCTCTGCTCCGTCACAAGAAATTACCAGAGACTGCCCAAGGATTCCCCAAGGTAGGGAAAGGGTTGATCTGGTGGCTATGGCATCGAGGGAGCTGGAGAAGCTGAAAACCCACACAAACATATCCTGAAGAGCACAAGGGGATATAAGTGGCATTATATTTGATACAAACTTTGTAAACTATGTAAATCGATCCCGGGGAGATCAAGGGAATGACATTAGCATTTCACAGAGTGACAAGAACTTTGTAAAGCAGATAAACCCACCGCAAAGATCACAGAGGGATAACAAAGAGAGTACTCAAGCTAGGGATAGGGTCTGAATGGAGAGTAAATCAGGTTTGTCCAGGTGGACGCGAAGTAAAGGAGGGAAGGAAAGCCTGCAGAAGCAGTACAAGCGGGGAAGCCCTGCAAGTGTGCAGCAGGGTCTGGGACCAAATGGATATCTAAGGGTTGAAAGCCCTCAAAAGTGCAGAGATAAATACAGCCAGTATGAGGGGAGACCCAGACTAGAAAAGGAGAAATAAAACAGGAAACCAGCAACAAAGCTCTAAAAGTCTAAAGGTTGAGAAGTCAAGTCCGGCAGGTTAGTGAACCAGACCTGATAAAAGACTGGAAAGGTTCATTTTGTTCAAAAGACAGGAAAAGAGCTACCCTCCAGGGGACTGGAGAACTGTGCGTTTCCTTTGGGAAAAGCTTTACCCTCCCTCCTGAAGATAGGGAACAGTGTATGCTTACGAAAAAAGGTTCGCTCCAGGAGAAGGGTGAACTGTGTTTTGCGCTCCAGGAGAAGGGTGAACTGTGTTTTGTTTTAAGGTTTAGAAACTCAAGAGAGAGGTTCCCTCGAGATGGGAGGAGAACCGTTTTTTGTTTAAAACGGACAGAGGAATAGGATTCCCCCAGAAGATTTGAGGAACTGTATTACGTTCACAAGTGGGAACAAGATTCAAGGAAGAGGTTCCTCCCAGGAGTTTGAGGAATAGTGTTTTTTTATTGGTTTGAACATACAAGCAAAAACATTTAACCAGATATTCTTTGCACAAGAACTATGCCTTGGTGTCTGTATCCAGAGTGAGAGGGGCCTCCTGCTGGGTTAAAAGGACATCCAGTGTTTTGTTAGGACGGAAATAGGTTTAGACACAGGGCGGTGGACATTTACTTTACGGATATCCTGACTGGGTCCTTAGTGTTTTTGTTGATGTAGGGCAACCCCTCATAGTAAATAGGACAAGATAGACTTTTCTTTTACGTTTGTTCACAAATAAAAGTCTATGCCAGCCACTTTACCACAACTGTGTCAAGACTCGTACTTCTGCACCCTTACAGCACTTTCCCACAGAACAGGTTATTTGGCTGAGTTCATTCTCTGTAGAATGGATCCCAGACCTTTTTGTAAAAACAAAAAGTATTACAGTGCTAAAGGAGTCCAAGACAGGTTACCGCAAGCCCTCTCTTTGGTCCAACTATGGCAATACTGATTTTCCTTAACGTTCCCCAACTGTAGATCACCAACATTTCCAAACCCTAAGTTGCAGCGCCCTGTTCGATTCTTAGCAGACATTTCCTGGGGTATAGCTATCCGCTTGTTCCTTTTTTTCCATGTACATTTTTAATAATATTTTCTTCAAACTACAAAATAAACAAGCCACCTCTCCTCGCCCTCCCCCGGGTCCGAACATGAACTTGCAGATTGCTCGTTCTGTACAGCTCCAGATTCCAGCATCTACCACACCTCACGTTGTCCAAAACATTTCCTCCCCAATGTCTTTCTTGTATGGTGTTCTGATGCCATAATCAGTACCTATTGCCCAAATGTCTCATTCGTCTCGGGCACCAAGCTCCTCTTGCTCCTTCTTGAAGGTATTCCAATACCAATGCCCAGTCCGCCCGAAAACCCTGTTGATCTCCTTGGAACGAGTAGGACACCCACTCTAGGGCCACAAAATTCCACACCTTGGCCACCCATTCATGTTCCAATGGAGGGTCCTTCAACTTCCACTTTTGTGCCAGGGCCAATGCACCGGCCATCATCAATATCACAGACACTTTACACTCTGCTTTGGTGAGGGAATCACTCGGACCGGACCCCAATCCCAGAAGCACAAGGGCCTTATTAACCCCACACCTTATCCCCAGTGCTAGTTCAATCGCTTCCATGATGGCTCCCCAATATCCCTGGATTTGCGTATATTCCCACCAAATATGACTCCAGGATCCCTCCATGCCACAATCTCTCCAACACATCTTAGAGGCTGAGCCATAGATTGTATTTATCCTAACCAGGGTTAGGTGCCATTGAATCATTATTTCCACCCAGATTTCTTGAGTTTGGAGGAATCTTGTAAACTTAGGTATACGACCCCACCATTTCTCCCATTCCTCCTCTTTTATTGGGTGACCTACCGACGTTTTCCAGCTCTGCATATACCTTTTCGTCCCCAGATTCTCCCCTTGCTTTGCCAATCTATAAATTGTGCCCACCAGGTGATCATTTCCTGATTCCGTTGTTAAGTATCTTTCGAATGGGGACAAGGCTCAAGTCGCCCCTTCCCTTATTGGGACCTGCATTACCCAATGTCTTATTTGGCTCCTTCTGAATCTTTCCCCCTCATCAAGGCAAACATCTTCCTTACATTGGATTAAGGTTTTTATCTCTGGACCCTCAAACATATCCTGAATTTTCTGACAGCCCCCTTCCTGCCACTTCCGAAATCCTTTACTCCTTTCCCCTGGAGAGAACTGTGAATTGTCAAAAATAGGGGTTAAAGGGGACGGGAAGGTAGTAATTCATGCCCTTTTTACTAAATTATTCCATTATTCTCCCACCACTTCTCTTATGCAACTACAATACATATTCTCGGGTCTATCTGCTTTCGGTTTTCGCAGCACCTCAGCTAAACTCCCCCCTACCACTGCTTTGACCATATCCCTCCATTCCTTGCCCCGTTCCTCCCTCAAACAGTCCCTAACGACTCAGACCTGTGCGGCCAGGAAATACACCCTAAAATCTGGTTCTCCCATTCCCTCTCTATTTCTAGGCTTCCTCATCACATCACCTGTCTCGCCAGTCGCATTTATTTTTTATTTGCAGAGAAACCTCCCCATATATATTTCTGAAGAGTAGGAACAAACAAAGGGGGAACCTGAATCGGGAGGGCAGTAAAATAATAAAGAAATTGTGGAAGGGACACCATTTTTAAAACATTAATTTTCCCCATCCATGTTATAGTCAACGGGCCCCAATCCACCAGTTTGGATTTTATGCACTCGAGGAGGGGTGGATAACCGACAGCATAAAGCAAATCTATTGTTTTTGTAAGGTATCCTCTAGAAACTTTATGGCCCCCTGAGCCCATCTATACAGAAGTTCCTCCTTGCGTGCCCTTTCTGTGGCAATACGAGTCGTAAGATTTAATACTTCCAATATAGGAGTATTTATTGTTAATCCAGCGACTTCCCCAAATCGCTGCAATTCCATTCCCATCGCCCGCATAGATGTCTCCGGGGACTGAACTATTAACAACATATCGTCCACATAGGCGGCAATCTTATGTATTCCTCCTCCAAACAAAATCTCTTCTATTGCAGTGTTTGATCTGACTGCCTCTAGTAAGGGTTCCAAATGGATCGCATACAACAATGGCGACAGAGTGCAACCCTGCTTCGTGCCCCTCTGAATGGGGGCTGAAACTTAGATATGTATTGCTAAACGTAATAAAAGGGAGTGATAATTGTCTCTGATCTTAGAAATAAAATTCTGCCTGAAGCCCATCTTCTTCATGGTGAAAAACAAGAAGTTCCATTCCACCCTATCAAAGGCCTTTTCGGAATCCAGGGCAACAAGGAGAGAAGGAAATCTTTCCTATTCACTTTTTCAATAAGATGACTTATCCTCCTAATATTGTCACTTGTCTGCCTGCCTTTGATGAAACCTGACTGGTCTGTGCTCACTAAGCTGGGAGTATCTGATCTAGATGGTTTGCTGAAATTTTCGTATAGATCTTAGCATCCACATTAATTAACGCAATCGGTCTGTACGACCAGCATGCAAAAGGATCTTTACCAGCCTTCGGAAGCAAAACCCCCTTTTCTTCTTCCATAGTCAGGGTAATTTTTCCCTCTCTCCCAAAGACGTTAAAAAGGGGAGTCAAGTATGGTATTAAGGTTTGCCTGAAAGATCTATAGAATTCCAAGGTAAATCCATTGGGTCCTGGGGACTTATTAAGCAGAAGAGAAGAGATAGCCCTTCGTATTTCCTTAGTAGTTATGTCCTGTTCCAGTAATCCTCTCCCCTCTTCTGAAAAAGTGGTTAATTTCACACTATCTAAATACTGCCTCTGCTCCTCTTCCAATGTCCCTTCCGATCTATATATGTAACGCTCACCTGATTCCCGTAGAGGCGCCGGTCTTGACTGGGCGTATACCGTATCTGCAAAGGTGATGTGTAACACACGGCTGGCTCTTTGGGCTGGACCTCTGTGCACTGTATGTCTGACTTGAAGGGTAAGATGTCTGCAGATAGAAAATATGGGATTAAGGAACTGGGTTATTGAATGTCTCTCTCTTCTTCCCTTTCTCTTCTCCTGTAGAACCCCAAAGGTTAACGCTCTCACCTTAGGTAAGTGAACGCCGTGCTCTCCATCTGCCTCGGGGCAGGGTGCTGTAACCAGTTTCTTCACTGGATAAGGGGAGCAGGCCTCTTGACTTCAGAGGACTGCTGTCCGTAGTTTACTGCACGAACGGTAAGTTTCGAGTAATTCTAATGTCTTTAAAGTCTTTAGTAATGATGTTTCTTGTTTTGCAGGGTTCTGGCGATGGCGGATGCCGGGCTGAAGTGAGTTGAAGATGGAGCCCGTGTGATGAATAGAAGCACCTGGAAGCACGTAAGTAAGCGCTTGTTGCCTGCTTCACGATGCGCTCTGTCTTTTTATTTTGCAGGTACAAGTTCGGAGCGGCTGCAGGGTGCCGGAATACCCACTGGGTTAGATGTGGAAAGGAGTAATGGCACGTGAGTATTAAAGTTCCCCAATGTCTTTAAACGCACCTTGTTTTGTCTTTCAGATGCGGGATGCAGCGCCGAAGGCCTCCGGAGCGTGCGAAGAGTTGGTAAACTTTTGTCTTTCAGATGCCGGAATGCAGTGTGAAGACCTCCGGAGCGCACGAAGAGTAGGTAAGCCTTTGTCTTTCAGATGCCGGAATGCAGCGCGAGGCGTTGGTGACAGCCGATGGACCAGGTAAGTGAAGAGCTGTCACTGAAGACCGTAATGCTAACCTGTTCTTTCTTGTCTTTATAGGTGTTGCTGAAGACTGGATTCAGGATGGTAAGCCTTTTTCCTTAGGCCCAGGATCAGATGCAGAAGACACGATGAGCGTTCTGCTGCAGAGGATGCAGAATAACGCAAAGCAAGATTCATCCATCGGGTGTGGTTTAAATAGCCTCCTGTAGTGCTTAGGTGTCTCCTTCCACAGCCACGCCTAGGTAAGAAAAGAGTTCCTGCTTTCCAGAAGAGTTCCAGTGTTCTGAATCTAGGGAGTGGCTCCTGCCCCACCCAACAGGAAAAGTAGTTCCAAACAGAAGAGGATCAGAGGCTCAACTGGCAGGCAAGTAAGCAGCATGGTCTGCTGCAGGTAAGTCCACCCAAGCATTATGAGCCCGGCGCTTCCAGCGCTGGGACTGGGCATATTTATGAGCCTGGTGCCACTGGCGCCAGGACTGGGTTCAAAAGGTCCCAATTGGGACTGGTTGGCACTCGGAACCTGGGTTATGGATCTGCTTCCAAGGGAGTTGGGAAAACCCTGACCTTTTGGAAGCAGAGATCATGACAGTACCCCCCCTCAAGGCCCCTCCCAAACCGGGCTTCTCCGGGGGTTTTGGCTTGTCAGGAAATGTTCGGTGAAATCTTTTGATTAGGCGAGGAGCGTGGACATATTCAGCAGGTTCCCAGGATCTCTCTTGGGGGCAGTAGCCTTTCCAGTCAATTAGGTAAAATAGTTTAGATTTGGAGATCTTGGAGTCCAGAATGCTTTTGACTTCAAACTCGAGTTCTCCATCAACCAGGATAGGTTTTGGAGATTTAGTTAGTCGGGTTTGAGGTTGCACGGGTTTTAATAGAGAGACGTGGAAGACCGGATGTATCTTCATGTGCGGGGGCAAGTCCAACTTGACCGCTACTGGGTTTACTATGGTAGTGATGGAATAGGGACCAAGGTATCTTGGGTTGAATGTGCGTGGCCCTTTTAGAGGTAGATATTTGGTGGATAACCAGACTTGATCCCCTACTTGATATTGAGGGGCTTCCTTCCGATGTTGATCTGCTCCTTTCTTGTATTGTTCTTTAGCCCTTTGAAGGTGAGAAACAGCTTCCTTAAAGGCTTGGGTGATTGTAGAATGCAGGTAGTCTACTGCTGGTGTTTCAAGATCTTGGAGGGGATCCAACTCCGAGGTTCGAGGGTGACTGCCGTACAAAAGAAAAAACGGGGTTTTCCCAGTTCCCGAATGGACAGAGTTATTGTAGGCATATTCGGCTATCCAAAGGATGTCTTTCCAAGTTTTTTCAGTTTGTTGCAGCATGCAGCGTAAATACTGTTCCAGAGTTTGATTGGTCCTCTCGGTTTGTCCGTCGGTCTGAGGGTGGTGACTGGTCGATAGTCTCACATCAATTTGAGCCGACCGACAGCAACTTCGCCAAAAATGAGAAATAAATTGACTACCTCTATCCAAAATTAGAACCGAAGGAAAACCGTGTAGTCGGACGATGTTTTCGAGAAATTCTCGGGCCAGAGTTGCTGCTGTTGGCAAGCCTTTGAGCGGAATGAAATGCGCCATCTTGGAGAATAAGTCCACGATTACTAGAATCGTATTGTATCCGGAGCATGGAGGTAGATCGGTGATGAAGTCCATAGAAAGCGTATGCCAAGGGCGAGGTGGGATGTCAATAGGGCGTAAGAGGCCTGCTGGTCTTTCCTTTTGACTCTTGTTTTGGGCGCATACTCCACAGGACATTATAAAGTCTCTGATATCTTTTTTCCAAGACGGCCACCAGAAGTAGCGCTTGATCTTTTCTGAGGTCTTGGCCATACCGGGATGTCCTTCCATTAAAGAATCGTGATAACAAGAGATTACTTTTATCTGTAAATCTGTGCTGGGTAGGTATAATCGTTCTTGGAAATACAATAAGTTGTCCTTTACTGCAAAGTCCTTTCCCTGCAGATGCCAATTCTGTATGTCTGCTGGAGTTACAAGTTGCCTGGCCTTATCCTTAACTTCCTCTATGGATTCTGTGGCGATTACACCCAGAATTCTTTGTTCGGGAATGATTGGTACAGGTTTAGGGTTGATCAAGTGTTCTTCCACTCCCATCCGAGAAAGGGCATCAGCTTTACCGTTCTTTGTACCAGGTCGATAGGTAATTATGAAGTCAAACTCGGCAAAGAATAATGCCCAACGGAGTTGTCTAGAGGATTGGGCTTTTGCGGTTTTCAAATATTGCAGGTTTCGGTGATCCGTAATCACAGTAACGGTGTGTCGGGCCCCCAGCAGATAATGCCGCCAAGCCTTAAAGGCAGACTTGATAGCCAGAAGTTCCTTGTCAGTAATCGTGTAATTGATTTCAGGAGGCGAGAATTTGCGGGACCAAAATGCCACGGGATGCAACTGATTGGTTACCGGGTCCTTTTGTGATAGAACTGCCCCCATGGCAAGGCTTGAAGCATCAGTTTCCACGATGTAGGGGAGTTCGGGGCGAGGGTGTTTTAAGATTGGTGCAGAGATAAATTTAGTCTTCAAATCCTGGAAAGCTTGTTCCGCCTCGGTAGACCATTCAAAACGTTTGTTTTTCTTTAACAAGGCAGTGATGGGCTGGACTATTCGAGAGAATTCGGGGATAAACCTGCGGTAAAAGTTAGCGAAGCCTAACATGCTTTGCACACCTTTTACGGAGGATGGTGATGGCCATTTGAGAACTGCATCGACCTTCTTTGAATCTATACGCACTCCGCCAGGTGATAATATGAATCCCAAGAATTCAACTTCAGTCACGTTGAAAACACATTTTTCCAACTTAGCGAAAAGTTTGTGTTGACGCAATCTTTCGAGGACCATTTTCACGTGTTTCCGATGTTCAGATTCCGATGAAGAATAAACGAGGACGTCGTCAATGTAAACAACAACACACACATCTATGAGCTCTCTGAGGACATCGTTCGTAGAATATTGAAAGGCGGCCGGGGCATTGCAAAGTCCGAAGGGCATGACCTGATATTCAAATAGCCCATACTTGGTGCGGAAGGCCGTCTTCCATTCATCGCCCTCTTTTACTCGTACCAAGTGGTAAGCTCCTCTAAGATCCAGCTTTGTAGATATGCATGCTTTTCTGACTTGGTCCAGGAGTTCAGGGATCAAAGGTAACGGATATCTATTCTTAACGGTGATCTGGTTCAGGGAGCGATAATCTATACAAGTTCTAAGGTCTCCTTCCTTTTTTGGAACGAAGAACAAAGCTGAAGAAGCAGGGGACTTGGAAGGACGAATAAACCCATTTGCCAGGTATTGATCCAGGTATTGTCGAAGGTGAAGGTTCTCAGGCTCGGTGAGGGCATAAATTCTACTACAAGGAGGAGTAGATCCAGGTATCAGGTCTATCTGGCAGTCATAAGACCTATGAGGAGGTAGAGAGTTAGCTCCCCCAGAAGATTTGAGGAACTGTATTACGTTCACAAGTGGGAAGTGGGAACACAAGTGGGAACAAGATTCAAGGAAGAGGTTCCTCCCAGGAGTCTGAGGAATAGTGTTTTTTTATTGGTTTGAACATACAAGCAAAAACATTTAACCAGATATTCTTTGCACAAGAACTATGCCTTGGTGTCTGTATCCAGAGTGAGAGGGGCCTCCTGCTGGGTTAAAAGGACATCCAGTGTTTTGTTAGGACGGAAATAGGTTTAGACACAGGGCGGTGGACATTTACTTTACGGATATCCTGACTGGGTCCTTAGTATTTTTGTTGATGTAGGGCAACCCCTCATAGTAAATTGGACAAGATAGACTTTTCTTTTACGTTTGTTCACAAATAAAAGTCTATGCCAGCCACTTTACCACAACTGTGTCAAGACTCGTACTTCTGCACCCTTACAGCACTTTCCCACAGAACAGGTTATTTGGCTGAGTTCATTCTCTGTAGAATGGATCCCAGACCTTTTTGTAAAAACAAAAAGTATTACAGTGCTAAAGGAGTCCAAGACAGGTTACCGCAAGCCCTCTCTTTGTCCAACTATGGCAATACTGATTTTCCTTAACGTTCCCCAACTGTAGATCCCCAACATTTCCAAACCCTAAGTTGCAGCGCCCTGTTCGATTCTTAGCAGACATTTCCTGGGGTATAGCTATCCGCTTGTTCCTTTTTTTCCATGTACATTTTTAATAATATTTTCTTCAAACTACAAAATAAACAAGCCACCTCTCCTCGCCCTCCCCCGGGTCCGAACATGAACTTGCAGATTGCTCCTTCTGTACAGCTTCAGATTCCAGCATCTACCACACCTCACGTTGTCCAAAACATTTCCTCCCCAATGTCTTTCTTGTATGGTGTTCTGATGCCATAATCAGTACCTATTACCCAAATGTCTCATTCGTCTCGGGCACCAAGCTCCTCTTGCCCCTTCTTGAAGGTATTCCAATACCAATGCCCAGTCCGCCCGAAAACCCTGTTGATCTCCTTGGAACGAGTAGGATACCCACTCTAGGGCCACAAAATTCCACACCTTGGCCACCCATTCATGTTCCAATGGAGGGTCTTCAACTTCCACTTTTGTGCCAGGGCCAATGCACCGGCCATCATCAATATCACAGACACTTTAAACTCTGCTTTGGTGAGGGAATCACTCGGACCGGACCCCAATCCCAGAAGCACAAGGGCCTTATTAACCCCACACCTTATCCCCAGTGCTAGTTCAATCGCTTCCATGATGGCTCCCCAATATCCCTGGATTTGCGTATATTCCCACCAAATATGACTCCAGGATCCCTCCATGCCACAATCTCTCCAACACATCTTAGAGGCTGAGCCATAGATTGTATTTATCCTAACCAGGGTTAGGTGCCATTGAATCATTATTTCCACCCAGATTTCTTGAGTTTGGAGGAATCTTGTAAACCTAGGTATACGACCCCACCATTTCTCCCATTCCTCCTCTTTTATTGGGTGACCTACCGACGTTTCCCAGCTCTGCATATACCTTTTCGTCCCCAGATTCTCCCCTTGCTTTGCCAATCTATAAATTGTGCCCACCAGGTGATCATTTCCTGATTCCGTTGTTAAGTATCTTTCGAATGGGGACAAGGCTCAAGTCGCCCCTTCCCTTATTGGGACCTGCATTACCAAATGTCTTATTTGGCTGCTTCTGAATCTTTCCCCCTCATCAAGGCAAACATCTTCCTTACATTGGATTAAGGTTTTTATCTCTGGACCCTCAAACATATCCTGAATTTGCTGACAGCCCCCTTCCTGCCACTTCCGAAATCCTTTACTCCTTTCCCCTGGAGAGAACTGTGAATTGCCAAAAATAGGGGTAAAAGGGGACGGGAAGGTAGTAATTCATGCCCTTTTTACTAAATTATTCCATGATTCTCCCACCACTTCTCTTATGCAACTACAATACATATTCTCGGGTCTATCTGCTTTCGGTTTTCGCAGCACCTCAGCTAAACTCCCCCCTACCACTGCTTTGACCATATCCCTCCATTCCTTGCCCCGTTCCTCCCTCAAACAGTCCCTAACGACTCAGACCTGTGCGGCCAGGAAATACACCCTAAAATCTGGTTCTCCCATTCCCTCTCTATTTCTAGGCTTCCTCATCACATCACCTGTCTCCCCAGTCGCATTTATTTTTTATTTGCAGAGAAACCTCCCCATATATATTTCTGAAGAGTAGGAACAAACAAAGGGGGAACCTGAATCGGGAGGGCAGTAAAATAATAAAAAAATTGTGGAAGGGTCACCATTTTTAAAACATTAATTTTCCCCATCCATGTTATAGTCAACGGGCCCCAATCCACCAGTTTGGATTTTATGCACTCGAGGAGGGGTGGATAACCCACAGCATAAAGCAAATCTATTGTTTTTGTAAGGTATCCTCTAGAAACTTTATGGCCCCCTGAGCCCATCTATACAGAAGTTGCTCCTTGCGTGCCCTTTCTGTGGCAATACGAGTCGTAAGATTTAATACTTCCAATATAGGAGTATTTATTGTTAATCCAGCGACTTCCCCAAATCGCTGCAATTCCATTCCCATCGCCCGCATAGATGTCTCCGGGGACTGAACTATTAACAACATATCGTCTACATAGGCGGCAATCTTATGTATTCCTCCTCCAAACAAAATCTCTTATATTGCAGTGTTTGATCTGACTGCCTCCAGTAAGGGTTCCAAATGGATCGCATACAACAATGGCGACAGAGTGCAACCCTGCTTCGTGCCCCTCTGAATGGGGGCTGAAACTTAGATATGTATTGCTAAACGTAATAAAAGGGAGTGATAATTGTCTCTGATCTTAGAAATAAAATTCTGCCTGAAGCCCATCTTCTTCATGGTGAAAAACAAGAAGTTCCATTCCACCCTATCAAAGGCCTTTTCGGAATCCAGGGCAACAAGGAGAGAAGGAAATCTTTCCTATTCACTTTTTCAATAAGATGACTTATCCTCCTAATATTGTCACTTGTCTGCCTGCCTTTGATGAAACCTGACTGGTCTGTGCTCACTAAGCTGGGAGTATCTGATCTAGATGGTTTGCTGAAATTTTCGTATAGATCTTAGCATCCACATTAATTAACGCAATCGGTCTGTACGACCAGCATGCAAAAGGATCTTTACCAGCCTTCGGAAGCAAAACCCCCTTTTCTTCTTCCATAGTCGGGGTAATTTTTCCCTCTCTCCCAAAGACGTTAAAAAGGGGAGTCAAGTATGGTATTAAGGTTTGCCTGAAAGATCTATAGAATTCCGAGGTAAATCCATTGGGTCCTGGGGACTTATTAAGCAGAAGAGAAGAGATAGCCCTTCGTATTTCCTTAGTAGTTATGGCCTGTTCCAGTAATCCTCTCCCCTCTTCTGAAAAAGTGGTTAATTTCACACTATCTAAATACTGCCTCTGCTCCTCTTCCAATGTCCCTTCCGATCTATATATGTAACGCTCACCTGATTCCCGTAGAGGCGCCGGTCTTGACTGGGCGTATACCGTATCTGCAAAGGTGATGTGTAACACACGGCTGGCTCTTTGGGCTGGACCTCTGTGCACTGTTTGTCTGACTTGAAGGGTAAGATGTCTGCAGATAGAAAATATGGGATTAAGGAACTGGGTTATTGAATGTCTCTCTCTTCTTCCCTTTCTCTTCTCCTGTAGAACCCCAAAGGTTAACGCTCTCACCTTAGGTAAGTAAACGCCGTGCTCTCCATCTGCCTCGGGGCAGGGTGCTGTAACCAGTTTCTTCACTGGATAAGGGGAGCAGGCCTCTTGACTTCAGAGGACTGCTGTCCGTCGTTTACTGCACAAACGGTAAGTTTCGAGTAATTCTAATGTCTTTAAAGTCTTTAGTAATGATGTTTCTTGTTTTGCAGGGTTCTGGCGATGGCGGATGCCGGGCTGAAGTGAGTTGAAGATGGAGCCCGTGTGATGAATAGAAGCGCCTGGAAGCACGTAAGTAAGCGCTTGTTGCCTGCTTCACGATGCGCTCTAACTGTCTTTTTATTTTGCAGGTACAAGTTCGGAGCGGCTGCAGGGTGCCGGAATACCCACTGGGTTAGATGTGGAAAGGAGTAATGGCACGTGAGTATTAAAGTTCCCCAATGTCTTTAAACGCACCTTGTTTTGTCTTTCAGATGCGGGATGCAGCGCCGAAGGCCTCCGGAGCGTGCGAAGAGTTGGTAAGCTTTTGTCTTTCAGATGCCGGAATGCAGTGTGAAGACCTCCGGAGCGCACGAAGAGTAGGTAAGCCTTTGTCTTTCAGATGCCGGAATGCAGCGCGAGGCGTTGGTGACAGCCGATGGACCAGGTAAGTGAAGAGCTGTCACTGAAGACCGTAATGCTAACCTGTTCTTTCTTGTCTTTATAGGTGTTGCTGAAGACTGGATTCAGGATGGTAAGCCTTTTTCCTTAGGCCCAGGATCAGATGCAGAAGACACGATGAGCGTTCTGCTGCAGAGGATGCAGAATAACGCAAAGCAAGATTCATCCATTGGGTGTGGTTTAAATAGCCTCCTGTAGTGCTTAGGTGTCTCCTTCCACAGCCACGCCTAGGTAAGAAAAGAGTTCCTGCTTTCCAGAAGAGTTCCAGTGTTCTGAATCTAGGGAGTGGCTCCTGCCCCACCCAACAGGAAAAGTAGTTCCAAACAGAAGAGGATCAGAGGCTCAACTGGCAGGCAAGTAAGCAGCATGGTCTGCTGCAGGTAAGTCCACCCAAGCATTATGAGCCCGGCGCTTCCAGCGCTGGGACTGGGCATATTTATGAGCCTGGTGCCACTGGCGCCAGGACTGGGTCCAAAAGGTCCCAATTGGGACTGGTTGGCACTCGGAACCTGGGTTATGGATCTGCTTCCAAGGGAGTTGGGAAAACCCTGACCTTTTGGAAGCAGAGATCATGACAATATAACAAGGAGTAAAATTTACAAAATTCTGGGAAATGTCTTTCATTTCCGTATACATGCCCCTCCCCACTCCTTAACTATTTTCAAAATGGTTTTAGCTTTTTCTTCCCGCCTCAGCATTATCGCCAATAACCTATGACACTCATTTGACTGAATATAATACTTCTGTTTAAGGAACAATAGGGAACGTTCTGCCGCTCTTGCCTGTATCATTTCTAACTGGCCCCTCAACACCCTAAATTCTCTTCTTGTTTCCCAACTCGCTCCGACTCCCAATCGGGTCATTACTTGTTTCAACCTCACATCAAAATCCCCCTCCAGCTTCCATAATTCCTTTTCCCTTTGTGCTTTGATAGCAAGGATCCTTCCCCTTATAGTTGCCTTAAAGGCATCCCATCTGTTGTGGCTGAGCAGAATAAAGAATATGGCCAGTGAGAAAGAATGGAATAGAGCGCAGGGAAATGGAAGGGTGGTGAGGGAAGGGACGGGGCTGGGAAGGCGGTTGGCAGTTAGAGAAAGAGAATCAACAGGGCATGGAGCCAGATCCAGTTCCAGCATCATTATTTAGATGTCTTGATTAATTGCATGATTGTGTAAACTGCTACACAACAACTGGCGACGAAGACGAGTCAAGGGCCCACGCTGCGGTAAAAAAAAAAAAATAAAAAAAAAAAAAAGACGGAGGAGGCGGCCTGCAGAGGTGGCCAAAGGAGGATTAGTGACTGACCTGCAGGCGAGGTAGAGGAACGCACAGCCTGTGGAGGTGGCTGACGCTGGCAGAAGAAACGAGGGAGAATCGCAGAGGACGAAATGGCCTGAGGAGGATGTCGCGGTCGAGATTCCTGAAACGACATGAACAGCAGTGAAGAGAAGTTGCCGGAAGAGGCCAGCAGCTGAGGGGCTTTCCGAAGAGAAGTGACGAGGACTGCGAGCTGTGTGGGAGAGAGAAGCAGCCAGCTGTAAACACAGTAAGAAGCACTGCCGCTGCGAAGTCCCCCACCCACACATAACTGTTCACGCCGGGAGAGGCATGTAGGAAGTGCTGCGTAGGCCCGGCCCACACAGAACTGTTCACACAGGGAGAGGCGTGTATTCCCATTTGAAAGCGAGAAATTTTGCTGCATGATACATAAGAACAAGGCTACAGTACAGTGTAGCAATGCCTCCCAGTAGAAATAGCTTGTGCTAAACAAACATGCACAAGTGAAGAGACAATAATAAAAGCACACGAGGATACACAAGCTGACGAAAGTTGCATAGAAAATACCTACAAACCTAACGGAGTGTCCCCAACCTTAAACAACGTTCAAAGGCAATTGTTAAACTTTATAAACCACGTTTGTAAGGCAATTAGACTTACAAATATCCAAGAAACACGAGAAAGGAAAGCAAACTATCATAATAAAGAGACAGACAGATATGTCTCTTGGTAGTGCGAGTGGAGATGCAGCACCAGCACAAAATGCAGTGGGGACACCTACAAACCCAGTTAGTTACTTATGCCGCACTAATCCATTTACCCTTGAACCACAGGAAGATCAAGGGCAGCGATGGCAAGAATGGATAGATGAATTTGAGGAGTTTATAAGAGCTGTAGAGAACCAAGATGCCCCAAACAAGCTGGACATATTCATAAATTTAGTGGGAAAGAGATGAAAAGTGTTATTAAAACCATCCCAACTCAAGAAAGAACATATCAGCTCTTAACTGCTGCTATAAATGGACGACTGGTAGTCCCTCCCAATTGGGAATACGAATGTTACATATTTAACCAATGCACGCAAGCACCCCATGAAACCATTGCACAATTTGTTTTACGCTTACAAAAGAAGACAACATACTGTGAATTTGCAAACTTTGATGATGATGAAACAATTAGACTGAGGGTGATTGAAGGGTGCATATCATCACAATTTCGGAAACACCTCCTCAAAAAGCCTCTCCCTCTGAAGGATGTCCTAGAGTTAGCAAGAATATATGAGAGAGTTGATACACAAGCAGCTAATATTGAAAACACAAAGAAACTGGATACCATAGCCGCCTTGGGACCCAACCTACAAGGGCAATCGCGATACTCGGGCATGCCACCCCGTCAAGATACATGGAATGACAACCGCAGAAATCCGAGAGGCAATGTTATCAATGCAGGTTTGAATTTGCGCATAAAGGCCAGTGTCCAGCCATTGGTCAGATGTGCATGCAGTGTGGCCGAAGAAAATAATTTCCAGATCATGTTTAGAGAGAGATCTCTGATGCTACCAGCATACAGGCCCCATCTACAGTCATTACCGAATAGAAGATATGACATACCGAGACCCTCTAATGCAAGGCCATACCAAGAGAGTGACAACGTACGGCTTAATCCCAATAGGAATGTAACAACATACCAAGCACAGCCAGGATGTATCAGTGCGGTAGAAAATATGCAAATTGAGACAACTGAACGTGATCCTAATACGCAATCATACCAAGGTGAAGACCAGGGACAAAGGAGAGAGACTGCGTTGGAAGATCGTTATGAAAATCCTCCAGGTGAAAAAGAACACTTAAATACAGAACAATACTATGAATACGATAGCTATAGTAAAGAATACGTCAGACACTTCTGATGATAGCGCTGCTCCGAAAGTAACAGTGCACATAGGAGGACACCATACACCATTTCTTATAGACACGGTAGCCACTGGAAATGTGATGAATGAGAAGACCTACAAAGCTATAGCAAGCACATACCATTTGCAACCATCACAAGCCCAGATTTTTTCAGTGGGCTACAGCCCGGCCTCTAAAATCCAAAGGACAATTCTGGTGTGACTTTGTCCATAGAGGACAATGCGTTCCTGTCACCATGCATGTCATAAACAGCCCAGCAGCAGGGAGATGCCTCCTCAGCTGCAAAACTTCTACTGAACTACAGCTCATTGATATTCATTATGATCAATCAGAAACAATAAAAGGACTTCCTCCACAAACTCACAGTCTGCAGGCCCTGTCACAAAGGGAACTAGACATTGATGAACTGAAAGATGCATTTCCAAAGCCGTTTCAAGGTGTTGGCATGCTAAAGGACACAGTCATACATCTACACATTGACCCCACTGTACGCCCTGTTCCGCAACATCACCGACGGATAGGGTTTCATCTACAAGAAAGAGTATCCCATGAGTTACAACAATTAATTGAAAATGACATCATTGAACGAGTTGATGGTCCCACTCTGTGGGTATCTCCTGTGGTAGTAGTACCTAAATCGGATGGGTGCCTTCATCTTTGTGTGGATATGCGAATCCTTAACACTGCAATCCAGAGGGAAAGACACCCTAGGCCTAACATTAAAGACATGATAGTCAGACTTAACCAAGCCACAAGATTCTCAAAATTCGATATGAATCAAGGATATCATCAACTAGTGATTGATCCTGCATCCAGACCCATTACTACATTCACTACGCATGAAGGTCTTTTCTGATATAAACGACTTAACTTTGGAATATCCTCAGCGGCTGAAATATTTCAGGAGACAATAAGACGGCTCATTGTACCTGTCACAAACACTTTCAATTATAGTGATGATATCCTGATATTTGGCATTACTCAAGATCAACATGATAAAGCACTGCGGAAAGTCTGCACCATCCTCCCAGACAATGGTCTCACTCTTAATGGCCCAAAGTGTGCTGTCAATAAGCACAGTCTGTGTTTCTTTGGACACATATTTTCTGACAAATGGATAAGAGCAGATCCAGATAAGGTCAATGCCATTATGAATTTGAAGGCTCCACAAGATGTGACGGAACTGCGGTCTCTCTTAGGAAAAGTGGGTTATTGTGCCCTTACCTACCAAAGGTCAATTTGAGAGGCCATTGTATCTCAATTGAGTGCGGGATGTTAAAGGGTATTGGGAGGAGATTGGGTAAGTTGGAAGGTTCTCCGTCGGCTCTGGAGGTCAGTTCCACTGAATCCCAGGCGGAGACCCGTACAACTTTAAATACATGTAGGGAAGAGGCAGATAGAGAAGTGCACTTTTTTACGGTTCTGCAGTTGGCACATAGATATGGGGAGGAGGGTCGGCCTGGACGGTATCTGGTGAAAATGCTGAGCGGCGTCAGAGGACAGACCAGTATATATGCTATTCACTGGGCTGAGGGCTCCCTAGTTACGGACCTGGGGGACATACTGACAGTATTCCGGGAATTCTATAGGAATTTGTATGGTAGACAACCTCCAGCGGACCCGGATGCCTTGCAGAGTTTTGTGGGGAATGCTAATTTGAAAAGCCTTAGCTACCAGGCAGCGGAAGAGATGATTGGTCTGATCACCGTGGACGATATTATGAAGGCTATTAGAGATCTGCCGGTGACTAAAGCCCCGGGCTCGGATGGTGTTCCCACTGAGTTGGCTCGGGGGTGGCGAGATACCTATTGCAGACTTGGCGTGAAAGTATTGAGGTGGGCTCACTCCTTCCTACAATGCATGAAGGGGATTAGAACATTGATATTGAAACCCGATAATGATCCCCTGGACTGTGCCTCATACAGGCCGATATCTCTCATCAATGTCGACAGAAAACTATTTTCAGAAATACTAGCAGACAGGCTGCTACCGTTTTTTCCTCTAAAATACATAATACATACGGATCAGGTCGGTTTCATTCCGGGTAAAAGTACGGCTTTCTATCTAAAAAGCCTTTTAGGAGTGTTAGCGGAGATTGATCCCTCGGTACAGAAGGTCGGAGCGCTACTGGACAAGGAAAAGGCATTAAAGTCTGTTGCGTGGGATTATTTATTTACGGTTCTGGTAAAAATATGCGTTCCGCCTTACTTCATGTCTTGTGTGAAGGTGTTGTATTCCGGGGTCACAGCAAGAATTGGGCTATTTGGTAGACACTCCAAGGCCTTTGATCTTGGGAGAGGGATATGTAGGGGGTGTCCATTACCCACGCTTTTATTTGCCATAGCAATGGAGCCACTTGCTGGGCACCTGAGAAAGCTGCATATACATTGCGGGATAGCGAAGGGGGCACTCATGAACTGATTATTTTAAATTGAGGTGTTTGGGAGCATTTCGGGTCTGATTGTAAACTGGTCCAACTCTTTCCTAATTCCGCTGAATGATGGTACTCTGTGCCCCTCAGGGGTGGATCGGTTTTGGTGGGAGCAAGAATCCACCAGGTACCTGGGGACCTGGGTAAGTAGGTGCCATATACAGCTGGTCAGTGATAATTACGTGGTGTACCTGGAGGAACTTCGAGGGAGGATTGTCCGGTGGGTGTCACTTCCGATCTCTCCGATGGGAAGATTATTATCCTTCCTAAACTACTGTATTTGTTCCTTAATGTTCCAGTGTGGCCGGGCACTCAATTCTTTAAGGAGTTAAAAAAACAATGATGGTTACACTGGTGTGGAGCCCGAAAAGACCTTGGATACGATGGGATACGTTAATAGGAACATGGGATCAGGGTGGGATTGGGCTGCCGTACCTGGAGCTATATTATTTAGCTGCACAAGTGTTGTTTGCCTCCTATTGAATGGGAAACTACCAGCAGTTCCCACATGTCCGATTAGAAAGGAGCTCAGCATCGCCATACTCGTTACATAGTTCATTGCTGTCATTGAAGATAAATGATAAGTGTCAGTTCGACCCAGCTGCATGTACTGTCCATTAATAGAGCAGGTTGTATCAGAGGTTGGCAGTGACTTTTCCCTACACCCCTGAGCTTAAGGTCTGGAGTGTGCAGTGTTTAGAGCCAGGAGAGGAAAGTGTCCTAAACCACTGGACACTCGTGTCCCCTGCACACCACATTTACTGACAAGTAGTTAGTCAAATTCTTATTAAGGTTTTTGGAATAGCTGTCAGTTGGTTAAGTTAAGGCAGTGTGATCATGTCAAGTTAATGACTACAATTTGTTTTGATTACAAAATAATTTAATAAACACATAATACATAAGAAAAAGTAATGTAATATGAATAGATAAACCATCAAATTAAAAAGATCTCGACGCGTTTCAGGAAGGAAATCCCTTCATCAGTAGCCCAATGTTCATTAAATTCATGAAGTGTATCAATCTTCTAGCTTCAATTCTAGTCTATAAAATAAATTAAAGAGAACCCGTAAGTGTGATATTTCTAGAAGATAATAAATCTCGTGAGTTACTAAGGATGTTCATATAAATGTCACCTTGTCAGAAGTTAAAATATGGTCCTCTGAGCACAGAGTTATGGTTCTTAAGGATTAGCATGTCACAGAACGAGAACAATTGTCTGCGTCTGGTCATCAATTCTGCAGTGAGTATTAAGTGATAATGAAAAGTTTATGTGTCAAAAATAAGATGTGTGTCAATGTTACCCGTGCTCTGGTTCTCTCCAGGCTAGACTATTGCAACAGCCTCTTCCTTAATCTTCCTTAATCCATCCTGCAACCCCTCCAGTTTAACCAGAATAGGGCAGCAAGACTTATCCTTGGCCTCAAGCCTAGGGACCGCATCTCTCCTGCCCAACAAAGCCTTCACTGGCTCCCGGTCTCAGTACAGATTAAATTCAAATCCCTCTGTATCATCCACAAGGGTATCTGGGGCCGGCACTACTCTACCTTCAACGCTTCCAGACCAAATACTCCCCTTCTAGACTCCTGCGCTCCTCTGGCACCAACTCCCTGCGTGTGAATCGGTTTGATAAACAGCGAGCTGGTGGTCAGGCTCCCTCCAGTGGAATAGCCTCCCTCTTCCTCTGCGTCTTGAGCAGGAGCTCCTTATGTCTCTGAAAAAGTCTCAAGACCTTTCTTCTTTACCTCTTCCTTCTCTTCCTCCCTTCCCTGCTAATCATACAGTAGTGTGACTGATGTGCAGGGCCCTTATGTATCCTCGGGGCCCTGAGCCCCCCACATCTCTCATCCCAGACGCTGGGTATTTACTGGACTTACTTAGGCTCACCCTCCCCACGGGAGGTTGCACTTATGTTCTTCTCTGCTTAGCACTTCACCCTGAGAACTTCTCCATGAGCACCTTAGCACCTATCCCTTACTGCCCCCTCCCTTCTGCACATTCACATTCTGAACACTCACAAGGCATAGTAGGTTTGTCTCCCCTCCCTTTTATTCTCAGTATTTGTTTGTACTATTAATTCAATTATTTATCTTGTTGTAATTCATGGTCTTTCTTCCCCTGTCCCCACCTTGTTTCCCTGTGGGCGCTTTGAAACAGTTGTTGCTAATTGTATAAGCGCCTAACAAATGACCAATAAATAAATAAAATAAGTGGCTATTAAAGACTGACGCTGTCTGGCTAGATGGCATGCCGTAAATAAATAAAGACGTACCTACGTCATTGGTAAACGAACAGGGTGAAGGTCACCAGGGTGCTTTTGTTGTTGCCTGAATGTGTCATCCGGTCATCTATTTATAATGTGGTGCTGGAAATCTACATCATCTATACAGCAGGGATCTTTGTAAGTGACATGATAAATCTTCCACAGGTGTATCAATAACAATATACAACATGTTAAGGGTATTATAATCAATATTGTTGTTCTGACTAGTGATGCACCGTTCTGCAAACTGATAACATTCAATTCAAGACAGTTGGTAACGGGTAATAAGAACAATAATCTCAATACACATGTTTCTTAGTTAATAATAGTTGTAGTTGAATAGTGGGGATACCCCCTTGTGAGTTATTCCGATTAATCAGTGCGTCCAATTAGCAAGATAACAGAGTCCATCACATTAATCATATTTCGAATCATGGGACAATCAATATAGTAATTCATGTTGACAGAATATACTTCAGTAATAGGAAACAAATGGATAAAAACAACAGATTCAGGAGATAATAGCAATCCTATGGGGGTTGGATTGATCCAATAGCTTGTCTAAATTTTAAGTGTTGCAGGACTGTGCCTAACAAAGCACAATTAGTCTAATAGGTCTCAAAGATTCATAAGAACGGGGCGAGTGAAAATTCCTTGTTCATTCCAGGTGTATTCATAGAATCCAATTTGTGGATCCAAAACATTTCCTGTTTGGATAGTAGTATTTGAGTGTTTCACATCTTGGAACTAGCACTATGAATTTTAATTGTGCATTAAGTGTCTCTTCTCAATGAAGTGTCTAGCAACTGGAGATTTCACATTTTTCGTTCTGATGTTGGATTTGTGTGCAGTGAGCCTGTCTTTGATTTTACAGACGGTCTGGCCTACATAGTAGAGTCTATATAAACAAAGAGGGGCCACTATCCAGTGGCAATGGTCTCTCCCCTTGGGGGACGCAACAGTTTGGGGCAAGAGTATCTAATGTCAACAAAAAAGGAGGGTACTGATGCGTCGTGGATTGGCCCTGTTAGGTTTAAATTATTTAGAGCAATTACCTGGTTCAATCCTGTTTAACCACATAGGTTATAAGTTCTACACACAATTATATAGAACAAAAAGCCACCTTATAAATCCCAAGTTTTCAAAACAACAAAATGATATTTTTGGGAATACCATCATAAAAAACACAGACGAATAAATAAAAAACAATTAACATGTTGCAATTACAAAAATGTGGAAAAGAACAAAGAATTTACATACAGTGAAGCCCAACATAAGGGGGCGTATTAAATTGACAAAGGTATCAACAATTATACATTCTTGAAAGTGAATAAAAAATACCTGAAATCAAAGAAGGAATTCTTTTTAAAAAGAAGGAGGAGAAAAAGGGGACAAAACTACCCAGGAAAGAAAATATATGTCATTTACATGCTCAGTTTGTCCATTAGGTCAGGAACAAAACTTCTTTTTGAGATCAATTTAGTATTTCTAACTAGGTTTTTACCTCACAACAAAGCAAGAGACAGAAAAAGAAAAAAAAAACATTGTGTATAAAAGGAAAATACATCCTTATGTCAAATTAGGGAGAAACCCCAAAACTGGAATTGTTCTAAGGTGGGGTTGGGTCTACATAGTAGAGTCCACACGGGCATATCAAATCATATATCACAAATTTAGAGTCACATGTAGCAAACTGTCGTAATTTAAATGTGCGTCCAGTATAAGGGTGTCTAACAAAATAGCCTTTTTGAATGTTGTTACAATGACCACAGTGTAGACATGGTAATGTGCCATACTTGGGTTTAGCTAGGAATCCTTGTTTAGTCTGAGTGTTTCTTTAGGCCTTAACCAGACTGTCTCTAAGATTTCTTCCACGTGTGTATGCTATCATCAGTGGTTTGGGAAACAAATGTAGTAAGCTGTGGATCTAGTTTTCTGATGTTCCAATTGTTCTTAATTATTCGATTAATCTGTCCACTTTGTTTAGAAAATGTCATTAAGTGAATGAGGAGTGGGTTCCTTGTATGTATTTTAGGAGTTAGAAGATTATTTCTTGTTTTGGTGTTGGTCTTCCTTTTGGCTTCGTCTAGGGTCTTGATCGGGTCACCACTTGTTGTGCATCTGTTGGTGATATCTTCTATGGCTTCTTGGTAAGTTGGTTCATCTGAAACAATCCTGCGTATTCTTATGTACTGGCTCAGTGGTAAATTGTTCTTGAGATGAGGTGGGTGATAACTGGCGTATTGTGTTGTTCACATCAGTCAGTTAGTGATAGATGGAGGTGCGCAGTTTGTTACCACAGGGTGTCACAAGAACATCTAGAAAATGTACACTGGGGTGCCCATTTCTAGTATGAATTTGATTCTTGTGTGTCGTTTGTTAAGGTATGTCAGAAATCACTGCAATTCTTCTTTGGGACCCTTCCAGACTCCAAAGATATCATCAATATATCTCTTCCATTCTCCCAATGTAGGCTTCCAAGTTGGGTGTTCTAGAATGTGTTCGGTCTCGAAAGCATAGACAAATAAATTGGAATATGAGGGCGCATGGAGGTGACCGAAATCTGAAGGGAGTAGTCTTTTTTTAATCTAAAGTAATTGTTGTCTAAGATAATCTTGGCCAGTTCGATTGTGAAGACTTCATTAAATGGAACACATTCTTCTCGTAGTAAGGTCCATTCAAGGGCATCGAGTCCTTCACTGTGGGGAATGGATGTATATACACTTTGTATATCCAGAGTAAAAAGTGTTCAGTCGGGATTACATTCAGGCAGTTGTTATGTCAATAGGAAGTGTGTGGTGTCTCTTAGATAAGTGGTACTTTTCAGAACTATAGGTTTGAGGAGTTTGTCCACATATCACATTGCCTTAACTTAACCAACTGAAAGCTATTCCAAAAACCTTAATAAGAATTTGACCGACTACTTGTCAGTAAATGCGGTGTACAGGGGACACAAGTCCCCAATAGTTTAGGACACTTATCTCTCCTGTGTATACTGGCGACTTCTTGTGCCAGAGTTGCATTTTCTGCCCTGAACCTGAGCATTACATTAAAATATTGCTTACCTAGATCCAATCTGACCTACCATGAGGTGTGCACTCCAGTAATTCCTTTATACTCAGTGTTTAGAGCCCACATGTGAATGGTCGAGGTATGGGGTGCAAACACTGGCAGATTTCTATCCCGAGAGGGGATGTTTGTTTCCTGGATCAAGTCAAGGCTAAATTGGGGGACACATTTGGGGTGGTGTTCCAGCCCTATAGGCTACAGGAGGCATTTAGGGTACACTCGTAGGGGTTTCCGGGAGAGCCTCCTGTGGATCCAGAAGGATTGTTGCTACAATTCACGGTATGCTTTTGGGAAATAGCTACAGAGAAAGGCCGGCTAGTAGTTCGAAATGGGAAGCAGATTTGGGGGAGGAGCTGCTAGATGTGAGATGGAAGTATATGTGCTCATACACTGGGAAAGTGGCGATTAGCTCCCGATTTAAACTTATACAGTTTAACGTTCTCCATCGGGCATACATGACCCCAGCTGTTCAGAGGAAGTTTGATAAATCTTGTGATGGGAAATGCTACAGATGCAAGTGTGTTGATGCTGATTTTGTACATGTTTTGGGGAGCTTCCCACATCCAACAACTTTTTGGCGGCAGGTCACAGAATTAATGGGGACAATGATTGGATGCACAGTCCCGTTGGATATTCCCTGTTACTTATTCGGATTGTTGCCACGTATCTCAATGGCTGGGAGGAAGTTATTGTCCATCTGTATGATATTGGCAAAGTGATGTATACTGATGCTTTGGGTTTAGCCCAGTGGCACCAACACTGTTGAAAATGGTTAAAAGACCTTGCGTGGTGCTGTGATGTTTAGCAAGAGTTCTGCAGATTGCAACCTTTGGGCTCTAGGCCTATAGACATCTGGGATCCAGTGCATTCTATATTAAGTTTGAGGGAGGCAGGGGACTTGGGAGCTGGCTTGGAGGGGGCGGTTGCGGGCCATGAGTATGCAATGGGATTGTGAAGTAATAGAGACATTGTACCACACGTTATTTGGTCACCTTAGTGATGGAGCACTGTAGGATAGGAGGGATTGATGACTCTTTGTCTGCCACGTAAGATATTTCATAAGGTGGATGGCATGTCACTTTGTATTGTCAATTAAAATGCGCTCACTGTTTGTTGTTGTAAACGTGAACCTTTATAACTAAAGTTTAAAAATAAAAAAAGAAAGATGAAAGGCAGAGGTAGTGGGGTGCAATTTGGGGTGAAGCCACGTGTTATCGGGCTAATAAGAGTCCTGTGGCCCTGGAGCAAAAGACTAGTAGGGCCATGATCACAGGCTCCTGAGAAGCAAAGAGATAAGAGACAGGTTAGCTGTGCGACAATGTCCATGGGGCATTGGGAGGAGCGGCTTGGCAAGCCCAACAAAGAAACTTAAGAACACTTGCCAGCATCAGAGACAATGAAGAGTCTAAGGCTGGTGCCACATCACTTGACCGACTCTAGAAATGTGCCCAACAACCCGCTGAATTTAGAAGTGTGCCCTGTAGCCTCTCTGTGAATTAAGAAGTACGCCCAAGAGCCTCCCGTGGAAAGTTGAATATAGAAGTGTACCCCATGTAACCCATCATATCTCACCAACACGCTTACTCTCTCCTTACACCATCACTCAAATAGAACACAGAGATACTATGACACCATTCGGTATAACTGTTCTCATATCAACATTTGCCGCTCACCCCACATCACTCTAAGTAATCACTGCTGGTTACGCACCCCCCAGCGAGGCGTTCTCCTCAGGCCTAACGCAGCCACATCCGATCTGGATAAATCCTGCCAGAACGAACACATACCCCTGACCTCTCAACCACCACACCTACCGCTAGAAAGCAGCTATTACACCGATACTGCACGAGCTGTACACATACCTGGTGCTCACACGCACCTTTTTGACTCTCTCTACTCTCTCTACTGATTTGAACTGCGGTTCCCAAGGGCGTTCAACCTACCAGCGCCTTCAGACCATACCAATGGTATATAAGGCGCTATATAAGTGCAAAATAACATAACATAACATAACTTGTGACAAGAGTGAAAATGATGATGGTGTTCAAATCAACAAATAGACTACATGAGCAGTGAATCCTGAGGGACTCACCATTCTGATCACAAACTGATTTTTGAACTTTACTTAACGGTGACAATGCTGGCAGAGATTGGAACCAAAACAGGCTGCGGTAAATCATAAGCTGTTTTTAGGAAGTCAGTCAGCGGTTTGAATACTCCAAATGTTTGCTGTCATAAGGAAATTGTTAATCTTGTATAGAACGAAGGCCAGCCATAGAGGAGTGTACGTACCTCTGTGTCATAGGTTGGGTTGTAATCATTGTATCCAGAGTAAAGATCCTCATCTTCTTCAGGTACAAGGTGAACATGCTGCATCATGGGTACCTACTGAACAACAAAACAAAATAACTTAAATTCCAACATTAACAAATTAGAAAATAACAAAAACAACCCTTTGTTCCTTTACTATAATGGGCCAGCTTCACAAATGACTAACATTTATCAATGTCACAAACCCTATTGGGACACGTTTCTTAGATTGGTATTAGTGCCTCTCATCTTTTCAGCCTCTCAAAGGGAGAAAAGTACCAGAGGAATTATAAGTGAGGAGATAGAACAGCTGAATCTGAACTAAGTAGTGGGTAGGGGCAAAAAGAAAGTGTGTGTTCAATCCCTATTTGAAGGTTACTCCTGAAACATAATCCTCACTGCATGCAGTAGATTTACAAGGCTTGTACCCCAAATAAAGGATTTCATACAAGAGACAATTCTTTCCTAAATTACAAAAACAAAAAACAAACATGCGCTTGAGTTTGCACTTCAATTTTTGTAACCTATCACCTGTTCTGAATTCGAAGTGGCTGTACATGAGAAGGTTTACATTACATTATGTTATTTTATTGAACACACTGATGGTAAGTAATTGACCTCTTAGCGCTAAGGAGATCATGCAAAAAAAAAAGAGATATCTTTTTTAAGTTTGCTTACGGTTCAAGTAGCAAACACAGCGAATTAATTTTCCAGTTTGATTTGAAACACTGAGGAATAGATTTCATAATTATGTCCTTCAGCAACGTAACTCGAAAGTAGAAATTGGCTCTGTATATTTGCTACTTAGACCAAAACCTTGTGACTGGAACTTTTTCCAACGTAGTCCAGGGTTTAAACCCACTGGCTGAATGAGTATATAGGCAAACTGAGCCACTTGCCTCAAATCTGATCATTCCCTCAGTCTGGCATCATGGGTAACTAATATGCATTGGAAAATGTCAGAACTATTTTGGATATTCTCCAGGTCACAAAAGAGAGGCAGGTACCATTTGCAGCTGTCTTCCTTGAAGCTGAGAAATCCCTTCCTCAAATGGATTGGTTTTATTTGTTAACACCTCTCACAAGATTCAGCTTCAGATGGAAATGTATAGAGATGTTCTATACTATGCATAATTTGTATTTATTTATTGGACATTTGTATGGCGCCTATACACAGGTGTTTCCAGGCGCCACAAGACAAGAAGGGGGATGGGGGGGGGGCATGGGAATAATAAGAATTCAAAAATAAAGAACAAAGACAAGGTGGTAAGTGCAAGAGGGTGGGAGGTAGAGGGAGAAGTGCAAGAGTGGGGTACCCCAACAGGTGGGGGCGGGCAAGTGCTGGTCAGGCCAATGGGGCAAGTGTCAGGGGAAAGAGGTGGGGAGGGGAGGAAGAGTGCAGTGGACAGGAGGACTGGGCGGGAGAAAGTCCGGAAAAGTGAGCCCACGGGCAAGTGCTGGCAAAGGATACTGGGAGGGACTGGTGGGGGGTGGTCTGGTCCCTGTATGAATCTGAAGGGACCAGGGCCCAGTGGAAGCGGCAGATGGAGAGTGTAGCATGCGGGGGGGGGAGAGGGAAGGAAGAGCAGAAAAGGAAGGTATTGAGAGGTTTCCGGAACTTGAGAAGATCTGGCTTAAGTCTGAGGGGGATGGGTGAAGGAGGCTGTTCCAGAGGGAGGCGCCAGCCAAGGAGAGGGATATACCTCCCATTCTCTACTTGGAGAAACGTCTGACCTGCAGAGAGTTGGAGACAGAAGAACGAAGGATTCTTGCTGGGAGGTATTTCAAGAGAGAAAGCTGGATTAAGAGAGGTCCCAGGTCCCAGACAGCCTTGTGGATGACGCAAAGGATTAGGAAGTTGATCCAGGCAGTCACCAGGAGCCAGTGGAGTGATTTAAGGGCTGCAGAGATGCGGTCCCTGGGCTTGGGGCCAATGATAAGTCTTGCCGTCCTATTCTGGATTAGTTGGAGGGAGCGAAAGAGGAAGGTTGTGGAAGAGGCTATTGCAAACGTCAAGTCTAGAGAGAACCAGGTCTATGGAGATATTGAACTTCTGGGGAAGGTGAGGAAAGGTAGAATGCCTCTGAGGAGATGAAGCTGAAAATTTGACTTCTTGGCAAGGTCCGTGATGTGTGGAGAGAAGGATAGAGAGAGGAGTCAAAGATGATCCCAAGGTTTTTTGCCTCACAAGTGGGTGAGGGGAGGGAATGGGACCCAAGGAGTACGGCCAGAGAGTGAGGGGAAACTAGGAGCAGGCGTCCCAATGAGAATGATCTCTGTCTTGCTGGTGTTGAGGTAGAGATAGTTGGCAGAGTAACATGCCTGAATAGCAGTCAGGTATAAGAGGCAGCAAGAGGAGGAGGTAGGGGAAGGCAGCCAGAAAGAGAGATGCTTGTCGTCTGCGTAACACTGGAAATTAGGGGAGTAGGTGGAGATCAGGTTGGCCAGAGGGTCCAGGTAGATGTTGAAAACCCATGGCGAGAGGATAGATCCCTGAGGGATGCCACCAGTAGAGTGAGGCAGATGAGAGAAAAGGACCCATTTGAACTTGAGAGGGTCTGTTAGAGAGGAAAGAGGTAAGCCACGCCAGTGCCATGTCCGTGGTGCCTAGGGTATCACGGAGATTGTGTATGAGGATGGAGTGGTTGACCGTGTCAAAAGCAGAGGAAAGATCGACAAGGATCAGAACAGAAGGAGTGTCAGAGAACAGATTAGAGAGTAGGTCTTCTCGGGTATTCAGGAGAGCAGTTTCAGTGCCATTTCGGTGTGGAGGGGCAGTTGGGGGATGACCAGCTTCTCCATGAGTTTGCCAAAGAAAGGGGTGATACAGATAGGTCGATAGTTAGCCGGGCAAGAGGGGTCAGCAGACAGCTTTTTTAGGAGAGGCTGCACAAGGGAGTGCTTGAGGGAAATAGCCTGTGGTAAAAGAGTGGTTGCAGAAGTCAGCCACAGCAGGGGGCGAGAGTGTCGATGTTCTCCTTGATGGTTCTTGACGAGCTGGATGCCACCTGTTTAGAGGAGACTTTCATAGAGCGGACAACTCTAGAGATCTCATCTGGTGCAATGGGGGAGAGAGGGAGGAGAGTATTGGCGGAGAGGGGGGAACGAAGAGGTGAAAGAAGGAGGGAGGTGGGGCGGGCAGATGACAGAGGACAGGATGTCAAGAGTTTGGAGGAAAAGTGGGAGGCCAGAGCAGAGCATAAAGCCTGGGAGGGAGGAGGAGAAGAAGAGGAGACTGCAGTAGGATTGGCAAGTTCCTTGCAGATTTTAAAGAGTTCAGCTGTGTTATTTGTGGCTCCAGAGATGTGAGCTTGGACATGAGCTCTTTTCTTGGAGCAGAAAGACAGTATTGCCTTTGAAGAAGACAACAGGCCAGTTTGTCAGGGGATCAGCTAGATGTCTGCCACTTCCACTCTGCCACTTTGCCCTTTTGTGTCAAAGCAGCTAATTCAGTCATACCAAGAGTTGCATTTGGAGGCAGGTGTCATGCAGATCCTCATGACAGGGGCAAGGGTGTCCAGGGTGTTAGTGATAGAGAGATGGAGGTTAGTTAGGACAGAGTAAGAAGGAGAGTCCAAAGAAGGGGGAGGTGGAGAGATGAAGGAGGAAACTAAAGCAGCATCTAACACACACTTCATAGGTCGAATGAGGGACAAGGAGACTGACAGGGGAGGTCAAGGAAGGAAGAGATGAGAGAGTGGTCGGTCCAGGAGAGAGGGGTAGTGAGGGGGTTGGAAAAAGGGATGTTTGTCGAGATTAGGGCATCCAGGGTGTGCCCTGCAGAGTGGGTTAGGCCAGAGAGGGGTGGGGATAGTGAGGGAGAGAGTATTGCAGAGGTCACAAAGAGAACGGTGGCCACATCAGGGGAGTCAAGATGGACGTTGAAGTCCCCAAGGAAGATACCTTTTGGGGAGGAGGCAAGAAGAGAGGAGGAGAGGTCAAACCATTCAGCGAGGAAGAGGGAGGAAAGACTGGGGAGGCCTGTAAAAGGTAGCAAGAGTACAGATAAAGAATGGGAGACAGACAGCCTTCAGGCTAGGCTTTCAAAGGAGGATTAGGAACGAGTGGTCTAGGGTTGGATATGATCTTGTAGCCATCAGGAAGAAGAGTGTCAAAAGCAGTCACTGAGATCGCCTTGAACCCTGTCTTAGTGAGGGCGAAGACGTCAAGGTCTTCAAGGAGGTGAAGGATGACAGAGGAGTGTTTAATGTCAGAGCAATAATTGAGGGTAGCTAAGTGAAGCTGGTGACCCCCTTTAAAAGATGTGCGAGGGGGGTACAGGGGTCCAGTGCTACCACTGGGGGAGTATGGGAGAAGGGGTGAGGGAAGGAGGGGTGGAAGGAGAGGGTGGGAAGTTGAAGAGGGAAGGAAGATGCCTGTCCAGAAGGAGAAGGTTGGGCTGAGAGCCCTGGCCCATGATAGTGCCATTGTGATATATATTAATGATGCATTTGGAAGATGCGCACTGAGCCAAGAGCTTGATATCAATGACGAATGCATTTAACTTGAAAAATGGGATGCGCTCTCTCGATGTGAGTCTATGAAAAGGATAAACACTTATCTACAAGAAGCAAAGTGCTCAATGCTAATGTATACAGTAATGTACCAGTCACAACTATTTGTGATGCTAATCTATGGCAAACTTTAAAAGTAAAAAGTAAAAAAATAAAAGGGGGTGGGAGTGCGCCAGAGCTGCTGACTCTCCTTTTTCCTTTTCTATCTGGCTATCGAGCTGAAAGTGGCAGCAATTGATCAGAGTGACATCACTGGCATTGCGGTTTGCCCAGATGTGTACAAAACCTATCTGCATGCAGACAATATGGTCATATTCCTCAATGACACTTATGAGGTTATGACTAGAACTATTGTCGTTATTAGGAGATTGCAGGGAAGCAGGACTCACAAATAAGTGGAGTCAAATCAGAGGTTATGCAGCTTACATAATCTTCTGGTTTTCAATATCATGGTTTACAGAAAACCTTAAGCATAACCAAACCATACCCAAAACTCAAGAAATAGGATCAATTTAGTACCTGGCAGGGAGGGTGTGGCAGCCTCCCAGCCAATGAGGAGGCTCAGAACGGGGCCTTTATGACAGCAAAGACCCCGTTCTGAGGCGCCTCAGAGCAGGAGGCTGACCTCTTCCCTCGCCGGGAATCAGGTAAGTGTGCTTCCCCAGCGCTCCTCAATGCCTCCACATCCCATCCCCCCAACCCCACACCCATTTTCCACACATTTAGGCCCTCCCACTTAACTTCTGCTTCCTTGTCCCTCACCGGTACCGGGAACAGTGGTGTTCCAGGTGCAGCTCTGACTCCTGAATGTCCACCATGGAAAGGGAGAAGGGACTACATGTTGTAGTATTTATTGTGAGCTGTGAAACAGCAAATGCACTGTTTCTCAACTTGTGATATAAACAATATTAGCACCCCGGTACTACTTATATTAAAGCCTGTGCTACGCTCAGGCTTATAACCGATGCCCCGGGGCATTACCTGACCGGTAATGCCCCCCTGCTCAGGTTATATTGGTTAAATAGCATCCTCATACAATAATCATAAAACACATAGTAAAGTTATAAATCATCAACAATCACAGCAAACATATAATAAAATTACAATTCATCGATATTCACCATATTCAAGATATCAAGTAAACCTTTCCTAGCTGTAAGGGAAAGAGCCACCTGGTTACCCCTTATGCACAGTTCCCAAATATGACCACTACTAAGCGAGTCAGTGCAATGTGTGACAAGGCCAGTAAACTGTCCTTGTCAAAAGGGAACGGGATCCCAACTCAGCTAGATGTGGATGGCCTCACAAGGAGTCATCCAGAGCAAGTTCTCACCCTGAGGTGGATGGTGGTAGCAAAGAGGGCCCCAATTTCTGACCTACCCCTTGTACCATCACATTTGTCTGCAGACCCTTATCCCCAGTTTTTCCTCATGGTACAGATACTGGCCAGTGTTTCTTTTCACTTTCAGGAATTACCAGCCTGATGCAGAACCCCACCAACAAAGACCAAGCACAAGAATCAGCATAATTGCCCCTCAGGCAGACAAGCAAAGGAAAACCACAATGAGAAGCCAAACCTCACAGAGATCCGACCTCTGCTGCACACCAGCGAGAGGAAAAGACCGGCTGCACACACAGAGTGCAGAGACCCATATTGCCCGACCGGCAGCACCCATCAAAGAACTCACGCAAGCAATTACAGCTCTGCTAACCCATTAGGGACAAAAAGGGGAAGGAACTGTGGTGGATCCGAACAAGGACATAGACTCTCCGAGGACGTTTGCAAGGTGTATTTATTATGTATATGTGTCAAACATTGTGTGCGAGTTTGTGGCATGAAGCGTTGTTCCTTATACCTGCCACATCGTTTCACCAAACTGCACCACATTTTGCACAGATACCTATTAGGACCCTCCAGAAATTACTGGCTACATGATATTTGGACACCCACCACTTTCCCCGGATTTTAGCAAAAGTTAAAATGTGTTTGTGAGTTGGTGGTCTGCCGACTAAGCCATAGACCATGTTCACTAAGAAGGGAAACAAAAAATAAAAACGTATGAGAGACAAATGGACCGGAGAGGCAAGGTGAAGGCAGATAGCATTGCAGAGTTTTTCACATTTTTGCCACATCAGGTGAAATTACTTTTCCAGAGGAGTTTTGCGAGATGGTGCCTGCTGAGCGAAACCGTAAACCATGTTGACCAGGAAGGGAAACAAGAAATGTTGTTTCTCAACCGGTCCCAACACAAAGAACAAAACTTGAGGTCCCACAATGACCTCGAAAACCACATTTAAAGGCCCTAGGATGCACGATTTCCAAGATAGTTGCTCCACAATGAACTGCACCACACCAGGTAACAGCAACCTACGGGATCATTCATTTTCATCAATTTATGAGAGTGTTGCCATGTCTGTCTACGGAACCACTTCGGAGAACGGGTACTTTTGCTAGCAATAATATAAAGGAATAACTATCCCTATCGATATGGGGTATTCCCTACCTATATTAATAACTAAGGTGCTCATCAGTCGTCTGTGAAAGTCCAAAAGGAATATGTCCGCTGTCCAAAAGCTAATGCTAACTGACCCTACCGCAAACTTAACAAACTAAGATCAGGAGAACAACTCCCTTCTCCTGATGGTTGCTTCATACACTGGTCTTCTTAGTCTTTATGTTTCTCGTCAAAATCTTTCGTGACTTGTCTTACAAGGTTGTGAGGTTCATACATGAGATTCTGGTCTGTACTTTCCTCTTTAGAAATGGCTTTCCTTGTTGAATCCTTGTATTAATAAGCTGGTGAAGTATAGTTTCCTAGATGATTCTGGTTTCCTGGAGACTTGTAGTTCTCTTCTCATGGTTTGTTTTGTCGTGTAGTGTATTTATCATAGAGGCTTCTCTTGCCGCTACTTCATTATGCATTCCTGTCTTCATCTCTCATTTGACGAGTACTCCTTCTTTAACCTACTCATCGCATTGGAGATTTCCTTTCAAAGAGACAACTTCTCTTTCTTCCTGACAATAGCACATTTGAACTTTCACTTCAGTCAAGTCTCTGTACTTAGAAGTATTTGATAGGTTAGATAGTCCCATGTATGCCATCAATTGAATTGGCTTAAAGAGTTCCTCACATTAACAGGAGTCTTTGTCCCCTAAGGGGAGTATCTCCTGGTGAGATCCCACTTGCCCCGACCCCGAGGGAGGGTGTTCGCAAGCGGGTTCACCTTCCTAACCTCACAGTCACAGGGTTCTGGGGGGCTACCCCCTTTGGGAGAAGCGACAAACTCCCTCAATTTGTCAAATAACCCTGATTCCCCAAACTTGCCAGGACCCCAGATAGGAATAGAGGCCGGAACACAAACTGCGATATTGAACTTTCTATGCCGCTGATACACGAGAGCCTGCACAGAGAAAGTGGGCTTGGTTTACCATTTTAGCACTTACCAGTAGCACTTACCTGTGATCAAGGATGCCTGGGCTAGGGAGGAGAGTTGCAGAGACCCCTAAGCACCTCAAATCGAAAATAAAAACGCTTGAACTGTTTCTACAATTCAAAGTGAAACACAAACAAGACCCAGTTTCACTGCGCCAAGTATAGCAAAATAAAAATCGGGAGTCCAAGTGATTTGTATGAAAGAACAGCCTTTAAAGTCCAAGGTTTAGTACAGGCAACAGCCTAACACGTGTTTCGAGCCTTCCACGGCTCTTCATCTGAGGCTATTATTAAACATAGGATACAATAACAAAATGGAGTGTGCAACATTCAATAATATAGTGAAACCATACAGTAACATAAACAGGACAAATAAAGGCACATCATCCAGGGGAAAAGCAGGGGATGAATGAGCCAAAATTAAATGTATGCAATTTGCAATAGGGTTAATGCAAGACACAAACGAAAATCGAAAGCATATTTGACAAAAGAAAAAATTATAAACGTAATAAATTTAAAGCCATACCAAAAGTGGTGTAAGCCCATTAGGAGGTGGATTTTGAAATATTCAAAATAGAGAGAAAAACACAATTGTGCTAGAGTTACAATTTATTCAATGGAATGACTACAGCAGCACAATCAAAAACAATAATGCCAAAAAAAAAAATAATCTAGTGTAAATTTACACCTTATAAACCAGACACCAATTAATCTGAGGCAGTATAACCTTAATAGGGATAGAGCCTGAAATTTAAGCTGAAGGGACAATGACCAAAAAGTACTCTGCCGAGGAGAAAGAAACAATGTATGGAGAAATGGCCAAATTGTTGCAATTTGAGGGATGAAAAAAAAATAATAATAATAAAAAAATAAAAAAGGGTAATTAATTAAAGTACCTGAAGGCTTCGCAGTTGCGGTTAAAGCTGCAAAATAAAGGAAAGGAAAGGGAAGAAAAGAAATGAACTGTATCAATGGATTGAAACGAATTTAAGTTAATATTTACCAGGTAGTGAAAAGCAACTGGTTAATGCAACAAAAAGAGCGCACGCAATCAAAAAGAGGTACCCAGTAGTAGCGCTAAACTGAGCGGGCTTGAAGAGGTTAAACCTCCGGCTCGAATTAGAAATAACACTGCATTACAATTCCAAAGTGAACGGGGGAGCCATGTAAAACCGTCTTACCTGGTCGGCTGTTTAGACAGACTGAAAAAATCCATACGCTGGTCGCGTAGCTAGAGCTGCTGCCTGTACTAAACCTTGGACTTTAAAGGCTGTTCTTTCATACAAATCACTTGGACTCCAGATTTTATTTTGCTATACTTGGCGCAGTGAAACTGGGACTTGTTTGTGTTTCATTTGTACTTACCTCAGTGGAATCATACTGGCAGTATATCCACACTACCCAGATACCTGCAGCCTTGACGCTCTTTGTCTAATTTATACTTACAAGTGCTGTGGATCGTGACTTTTTCTGCCAATTTGTTCTTTCCTTACAATTCAAAGTGATTTCTGTGCCATCTGTGACAAATAGGCACATTTTTTAAATGCTATAGTCTTCTCTCCTTTAAACCTTTGCATGTAGTTAACCAATGTTTTGTTGGTTAAATGTAGTCAGCAGTCCTACAAAGCCTGCATTTGCGCTTCTCTTGTGGCAACCTCACTCTAGGACCAAAGACTTCTTCAGCTGGTAATAGGTTCCATCTAAAACACATATACACTGATCTGAACGTCTTGCCTGGAAAAATTAAAACGTACAGGTTGTTGGTATATAAAATCGTGGGAGGAAAATTAGAAACTCTTTTGCTTTTTTTTTTTGTAATCGCCCAACATATTTACACTTTCTCTAATCAAAACAGTTTAGTCAGCATTCGACAATGACAAGGTGAGAACTATAGAAATCCCCATTTAAAAAAAATGACCTGGTCTTTAAACATCATTAAAGGGCTGCCACTGGCCTAATTCCACACCTTCTACTGGGTATAACAAATAGCCAGTTTTAGCCATTACAATTTTGTTTAAAAAAAGCAGACCCTATGGATTTCAGTCAAAATGTGTAAGGACACATGTCACTGTTAAGACATGAACACTTCCCCAAAATGTACTACCCTCTTCATATATAGCTGACGAAGCATAAAAAAGAACTTAAAATCACCGTAAAAGTGGATTCAGGAATTCGTATATAGGCCAAGGAAACAACCTCAAATCCCCTGCTACATCCATATATGAGATGTCAAAGTGGATGGAGCGAAGCTGCTGTGGATACAGGAATACCATCAGGCATTTTACCCGAGTCTAGTTGACCACCTCTTACTGCACAACAATTGGGGAAACTCTATGCAGATCAAGATAAAGAAACAAATGTCACCAAATGGCATACACAGTACCTTCCAATATCAGTAGGACAGACCTGGGGGTATGTCGCAGTGATTAACATTTACAGTGCAAATCTTTATAGACTGGTTGAGCAATTCTGGGGATACTTTATTCATGCATGGGAAAGCCTACCTCTGGGGAAACCTGACCCTCCAATAAGATAACCACTGCCCAAATCGGAAGCAGTAGATTTTAGGAGGCATATGATGCACTGGGTAGAACGTCCTTTCATCGCCAGTAATTACATTGCCTGGCTTTTAAACGTGCACTGAATAACGAAAATGCTAAAGGAAATTTTTAGGGGGGTGTGAAAGAGCAGATAAGGGTGTTTGGGGGCAGTCCTCCAGATTTGAAGTGTGAGTCATTTACTCTCTATTTTTTTAAGTTGGGAGTAAAATGATTTTTTGGGGGGGTAAAAATGCAAGTCCATTTTCCAATGGGAGTAAATGGAATAAAAATGTTTTAACTGGAAAACTGAAAATGTTTTTTAATAATGATTTCTTTGCACTTAGTTATTCATGCACATTAAAATATACATGTTTACTTCTTCCAATCAGGCAGTAATAATAGTAATTTCCTCCTCTGGGTCTTCATGTATTACTGGTCCAAACATATCCATGGAGCCGTTTAGTTGAAAGCAGGGTCACAAGGTCCTAAGTGTCTGTTTCCTTTTTTTTTGTGAGTATTTTTACTCCCTATTTTAATTTGTTTGGAGTATTTGCCTATTTTTAGTGAGTAAAAGTGGCCAATACAACCTTATCTGTAGGGCTGGTTGGGAGGGGGTAGGGAACAGGTAAAAAAAGGCGCGGTACAGGGGGTTTGGGGGGTAACCCCCTCCTCCCCAAAAATCATAATTTGATGACAATTTTCGGAATTCTGTACACGTTTAAAAGCCAGGCGTTGTAATTACTGAGGATGCGTAGAATGGTTCTTCACCTTTCTTCTAATCTCTCCAGAAAACATTACAAGGGGGAACGTATTCTTTGAAATTAGGAACTGGTGCTCTGTGTATATGTAGAATTTAGGTAACAAGGAGATTTATTATAGCTGGCTAGTTGCATACAACTTGAGACGTTTGCCCCTGCCGCAAGGAATAACACAGGAAAAATATGGACATGCTCTTGTCGAATGCGGGCACAGAACCAAAAAACGGATCCTCTCCTGTCAGAATAGATTCCAAGCAAGTGACTTAAACATGATTTTTCCCCACGGGTCAGATGACACACAAGAGTTGGATAACATTAAAGCAGCCAGGTGTGACAGGGCCAGTAGCGTGGCCCTCCCAAGGGGTTGCTGGGGGAGAGCCCACCCCAACTCCCCACGGGTGCCTGGTAGTAGGCAGACCGCCTCCCCACCCCTCCTTATCAGCGTGATGGCGACCTCTGGGCCCCAGAGGAAGCAGGAGATCGAGTGGCAGCCCAGCAGCAGGGGAAGCCAGACGCGTGGCAGAGGTGGCATCCCTGGCTTGGGGTGACACGAACAGCACAACACTGTCAGAGCACTCAGGACCACCCCTCCAACCCCCAGGGAGCCTTCACTAACCCACCAGGGATTTCTTATTTGGAATAAAGTCCCCATTAAGGCCTTAACCCCTAGCCCACCAGGGATGATGATAATATTATTTTGAAAAGGTCTGCAGGCCTTCGCTGTTTCAGCGTCCCAGAACCCCAGCAGAGTCCATGTTGGAAAAGGGGCAGGCCTTACTTGCCCTTTTAAGCCCTCCCAAGACAGTTCCCTGTCGCACACCCTGAAGCCAGGTAAGTGATTGGACAAGGTAAGTAGCCAATCCTGCGAGTGGCGGTGGTATTTATGGAGGCGCGTGTGCAAGTGTGGGTTAGTTGGGTAAGGGGTGGAGGACTTCCGAGAGACCAGATGAGGCGAGAGCGTATGGAGTGCAGAGGCTATTGTTATGGAGGGGGTCTGTGGAGTGTTTGTGGGAAAGACGATAGTGTTAGTGTTAGACTTAGAGTAGGAATAGTGACAGTGTGGAGTAATGCTAGGGGCAGAAGTAGTAGTAGTAGTTGGAAGTAAAGGTAGGAGATGGTGAGAGTAGCGCAGGAAGAATACAAGTGGTATAGTGGTAATCGGTAAAAGGGTTGAACAGGGGCTAGAAGAGGGCGAGAGGGGCACCATATCCCCGGATTGCGTAACAGTAAGAGCAGTGTGCAGGGCACCATATCCCCGAATGTCTTGGAGCAGTAAATGTAGTAGAGAGGTAGTGGTAGTAGGGGAATAGGAACAGTTGTAAAGGGAGACTGAGAAGAGCGACAGTGAGTGGAAGAATAGGAGTAGCTATTGGCATTGAGTGAGCGAAAAATTATAACAAGAGGAGTAACCAGAGGTGGGAGAGTAGAGTGAGAGGAAGGAAGGAAAGAAACAACTGAGGTAGAGGGATAGTTGGAAGTACAAGCGGTAGTAAAAAAATAGGAGTGGGAAAGGAAGTAAGATCGAAGGGTTTAGTTTCCTGTATGATCCCTGTCTTTTGGAGAATAAGGCAGTACAATTTACCACATGGCTGAGTCTTCCGTTATTGATCATTATAAAGCAGTTCCCTTTTATTCCCCTCTTTGGGTACTTAACAGTACTGAGACGAGGAAGAAGCAACTGAGAGTAATAGACACCACTTACTCTCAGCACTTTGGTAGTGGGACGAAGAAGATCATGAAGGTCAGGCATGTCCTTGTAATCAGAGTCAGGCAGCATTAATTAATGGAATACACCTACAGCCCATTAAAGGACCATGGGTGTATAAGAAGTGGAATGCAGAAACACTAGAGAGCAACAAGGAAAGAGGAAGACACAGCAGAAGGAGCCGTGCAGAAGCACGAGAAGCTGAGACGCTGAGGTGCCGACCAAGATCCTGGGAGTCCTGCTGGTGGGACTTGCGGGATGGAGAACCCTCGGAAGGGAGGCAGGCATGGAGCGATGGCGGAGCTGCGCACGAGAGCCGGCGTGTGCTGAATTATTTACCCGGTGAACAGGCGTTCCTGCTTGGGGAGAGCCGCCAGGAGGAGCTGCCGGGTCCTGGTAAGTGTCGGGGACACTGGAACCACCCGGTGATCCAAGGGACCGTCAATGTAGTAGCTGTCCACAAAAGTAAGCAAAGTTTCCTTTATTGAATACCGAATTGAATGAAACAAGCAAACCCGCATTTATTGAATATCGAATTGAATGAAACAAGTAAAGCGATGTTGTATGTAAAACCATTGTCAGGAAACAGCATATTACATGCTAAAAGCAACCACCCTTGACACGTAATCAACAATATCCCATATGGGGAATTTTTGAGTATAAAACGCAACTGTACAGAACAATCAAAATTCGAGAAACACAAAACAGCAGCAACAATGAAATTCAAACAGAGAGGTTATCCGAATAAACTCCTGAGAAAGGCCCAAGAGAAAACTGAAGAAAGATCAAGAACAGACCTACTCAAAAACAAAACCAAGAACGTAAATGCAATGAAAGATCAGAAACTAAGATTTGTAACCACTTACAGTTCGGAAGCCAAACATCTCAGCTATATACTGCAAAAACACTGGCATTTGCTAAATATGGACCCTGATCTAAAACCCTTTCTAGAAGACCACCCCATGATCACTTATCGCAAAGCCAACAATTTAAAACAAATACTAAGTCCATCTCATTTCGTCCATCACAATACATCAAAAGGGAAAACACCACGGTGGAATCACTCTAAACTAACAGGAAATTTCAGATTCAGCACTTGTACCATGTGCCAATATTCTGAAAATGGTCTCACAACAATAAAAATGCCCAACGGCACAGACTACAAACTAAAAGATTTCATCAACTGCAAGTCAAAATACATTGCATATGTGGTGAAATGTCAATGTTTAAAAATATATGTAGGCAGCATAATCCAGCCTTTGAAAATAAGAATGGCAGAACACATCAGAATGATCAAAAACAAAGATTTATAAACCAAAACAAAGATTCCAGATACCCCCTGGGTCATCATTTCTTAACCGAACATACGGAAACATGTTTGGACAAAATCAAATTTTATGGAAAAGGAAAAATAGAGACACCACCCAGAGGAGGAAATAATGAAAAAGTATTGAGACAGAGAGAAGCCTACTGGATATGCTAATTGGACTGCTGCCACACTGCATTGAATTCGGACACAGAATTGGGTCACTTTTTATGACTAACAAGAAGATTAGAGACCATAATTTTCATCATCGACTGGATACACAACCTAGCTGGTAATAACTAGGTGGACAAGCGACCTGTATACCAATCTGTTGTTATAATATAGAGACAATTGAAATTGATCCTATCATAAAGTTTACATTAATGGACGAATGAGATGAACACAAATATTTTATAATATTTTTGTATACAATCCTTGTTCTCAATCTATCTTGTATAATTTAAAATGTATCTTTATAACAATACAAATGATGCGATTTCACCGTACTGTTAGGCAGAAACCTGTGCAGTTCCCTTAGGGAACACTGCAAAAGATTTAGGACTAAAGGTGTTAGCAGTAAACCCACTTGGTAGCAGTCTGTACCACCCAGATTTACCTGGTAGCTGGGGCTGAGCAGTTAGACTTCCCTCAAGAAGAGTTAGGCAGTGTGCAAAGTATACACAATAGGCACTCAGACACACCAATACAAGCAAACACTGACCAGAGCTTTGGTATCAAAGTATATAATTATTTATTTAAAAACACACAGTTTGAAACACTCCAGCACTCCTATTGTAAAATATTCTAAACACAGTTACTATTGTAATATATACACCCCTTTTTCCTTATCAGATAAGTCACAGTAAAACACCACTTATTTTCATCCAGAGGTGAGCGCTTAACTAGATGGCACTCCAATAAGTTTGTGAGAAAGGGAGGGAAAAAGACAGAATATGGAAAAGGTACACCACTCTAAGGTTCAGGAACACTGTTAGCAAGGCAGAAGAGCAAACGTCACTGGTGAACCAAAGTCCAAAGGCTGGGCCCACTCTTAGAGTGAGCAGAGCACAAATGCGCCCAAGATCACACAGTTACACTAGGCTTAGAAAGTCTTGCAGAGGGTTCAAAAAGAGTTTAGAGAGGCTTTAGGAGAGTTTAGCCAGGGTGTCCCAGGCTAACCCAGGTTCGAAAGCCGGGGGCTAAATCTACCCCGTACAGTCGGTAGCAAGGGAAGCCAGTCGGGACACGGTACCTTAAGTGGGAAGGATCCTCCAGGGGTGGCAGTTGTTCCTGGCAGTGGGTGCAAGTCGCGTCGTCGTCCAGGGGAAGAGGAGATCTCGACTTGGAGGAAAGATGAAGGTCGTTGCACTACCAGGGAAGAAACCAGCCGCAGAGTTTTCCGGTTAAAGGTGGTACCTTTGTTCGCGGTCGTGGTAAAACGTGGTATCCCGGTTGCCGGGGTGCTTGGCACAGGCAAGGCGGCCACGAGGTCGTCGGGAAGGCGAAAAAGATGGTGAAACTGGTTATCCCCACCAGTCAAAGGAAGAAGACTCTCCGGCGGGAGATCTCCTCTGTCGTTGGGAAAAGTGGTGAGACGGTCCAGCAGCCGGTGGTGGCGTCGTGGCAGGTCGGCTCAGCTTCTCCCTCGTCGGATTCGTAGGTCCTGTGGCGACTTCTGAAGTTCCAGTCCCCAAAGCCCTGCTTTTATGCAGAAAACCCCCATTCACTCAGCCTAGCTGTCACTCAAACATGCTAAGTGGTGAGACGGCCGGCTCACCACTTGGGCCAATGAGGACGGTGTGCGACTTGTGTTGCCTAGGCAACTCAGTCCAGGGTGCCTAAATCCCCCTCCACCCCTCCTAAGTACCCCAGACAGAGTGGCACCACTTTGGAGGGCTTCTGTGGAGAAGCCCGCCAAAAAGTGGAACCAAGGGCTCGACTTGGGTTGGAGTCACAGAAGAGAACAAAAACGCCATTTTAGAATCAAGTTTTGGCAAAAAATACCAACCGGAGAATTAATATTAATTAAATAAACCGGCGGTATGTTCGAGGCTACTGTGAATAATTAAATAAAGATAGTAGCCTAAAACAATGGGAAATCCCATAGGAAAATATTCACGGTTGAATATAAAAAGTAGTATCCACTGCCACCAGCCAAAACTCGATCAGGGGGGACGGAGACGTGCCCCCTCGACTAACAGACCCTGGGGCAATTGAATTGCCCCAGCCAGTACGTCCACAATATGACAGTTTGTACTGGTTCTGTTCAGAATTTAAGACTAGTAAAGTCAATGGTGACTTTACATGCCCTGGGAGACAGTAGTCAGTCCCAGGGTATGGAGTTTATACTGGGGGTCACTATGACACCCCTGTGTCACTGCACTGAGGGTGCTGTGTAACACACATCACAAAAACACATGAAGCCCTATGGAGTAAAAGACCCCATAGCCCATTAACCACATCTAGATTCAAAGAAACACACTCAAATCATGTCCAAGAGTGAGGGTAAAAGAGTCTCACTCTTGGCAGGAGAAAAAAATAAACCCCAAAAAATCCAGCAAAGCTGCTGGGGGACTCACTAGGCTAGGAAATTCAGCCTAAACAGAGAATTCTCCCTAACACTCGCCCCTCCCCCCCCAGACTAAGGGACAGGAGGATTTAATCCACTCCTGGATGAACCTCATACCTCTAGTCGATGACATACATCCTAGAGAGTCCATCAGCATTTTGATGGTGACACCCTGACCTGTGCTCAATGGTGAAAAGTAGAACCATACAAGTATGGCCTAAACTTCTTCAGTGCCCACACAATAGCAAAGCATTCTCTTTCGATTGTTGCCCACCTTGTCTCAGGATCCTTCAGCTTACGGCTGATGAAGCAAATGGGGTGCTCCCTACCCTTCTCATCCAGTTGGCTTAGAACTGCACCTATACCTACATTGGAAGCATCAGTTTGTACAATGAAAGTTTGGTGGTAGTCAGGAGCTCTCAATACTGGAGCTTGGCAAAGAGCTTTCTTCAGTTTTTCAAAGGCCTGATTGCACTCCTCATTCCATTTGATCTTTTTAGGGAATTTTGGAGAGGAGATTACATTCAGTGGAGAAGCTATGTTCCCATAGTTCTCAATGAAATTCCTGTAATACCCAGTGAGGCCTAGGAAGGCTCTCACTTGGGTTTGAGTAGTAGGTGTTGTCCAATTTTGCACAGCTTCAATCTTGCTGAGCAAAGGCCTTATTTCTCCACCTCCTACCTCATGCCCAAGGTAGACCACCTTACTTTGACCTATCTGGCATTTACTTGCCTTGATAGTCAAATTGGCCTGTCCAAGAGCCTGCAAAGCATGCCACAAACAAAGCATTTACCAAATGCCTTCTGGAATGGGGGCTTGTTCTGACCTCCCTCTGGTTTGGCACCAGAGGAGACACTATTCTGTTGTGGTTTCCCTGGTGGCTTACCCTTCTGGTTTTGTTTGGTGCCTTCTTTGGAATTGGCAGTATTAGAATTCTCTTTGGAGTCCTTTTTAGGCTGTTTCCCCTCATCCTTTTTCTGAGTTACCCCAGAATCCTTGTGAGTGGCCCTGTTGGCAACCCACAAGTCAGCAGCCTTAGCTAGTTTTCGGGAATCTAATTCCTTTGAATCAGCCAAGTGCTGTCTGAGCTCAGGAGAGCAGGCATCATAAATTGACTCCAACATAAAAAGATTCTTCATACCTTCTTAAGTGTTCACCTTGTAACCCTTAATCCATCCCTCTAAGTTTTTCAACCCTTTACTCACCCAGGTAGCCCAAGGGGTACCATCATGCTTTTTGAGGGTTCTAAACCTCTTAAGATACTGGGAAGGGGTCTTCCCAAATCTAGCTATCAGAGCTAGTTTCACATATTCATACTCTTTCCTATCCTCCTCCCCCAACTCCATTACCACATCAGTTGCAACAGGGGGAAGCCTAGAGAACAACCAGGTGAGTAAGTCATTTCCTGTGATGTTCTGGAGCCCATGATTATATTCAAACAGACAACCAATCCAACACATCCAACTTAGGCTCATACATACCAACCAATTCTTTAGGCATCCGGGGTCTTTTAGGACTGGAACTTCTAGAGGAGCCAAGAGAGAAGCATTTTCGACAGATAATTTCTTCAGTTCTAGCTCATGCTTGAGCTCCATTTCCCTTAGCCTTAGCTCTTGATTCAGTTCCTGATGTCTCTGTTCAGCCTGAGTATTCAGTCTCTTGAACTCTAGTTCAAGTTTCATTTTCTCTAATTCAAGATGTTGAGGACTAAGTGTGGGACTTGGCAAAGGCCCAATAGGTACAGCAGGTAGAGCAGACAGAGGCCTAGGGGGGACAGTCACAGCAGCCTCACCCTCCTCTTCCGATTCTTCCTCAAGATTATCAACATTTTGATCAATATCAATTTCTATACTGTTATCTACATTTTCTGGCATGGTAGGTTCCTCTGAACCATCATCCAGACTTTGGTTAGCTAACAACCTTTCTATCAATTCCATTTTCTTGCCTTTAGTTAGGAGATTCTTATGCTTACATAGAACTCTTAAACAATCAGCAGTTTTTGTAGCAAGGGACTCTTGACTGTAAGTTTCCATAGTTGACATGTTAGAAAGATTACTTTTTCAGTGAAGGGAACTGCACAGGTTTCTGCCTAACACTGGTGGCAGCGGTGGGCTATAAAAAGTAGTATCCACTGCCACCAGCCAAAACTCGATCAGGGGGGACGGAAACGTGCCCCCTCGACTAACAGACCCTGGGGCAATTGAATTGCCCCAACCAGTACGTCCACAATATGATGGTTTGTACTGGTTCTGTTCAGAATTTAAGACTAGTAAAGTCAATGGTGACTTTACATGCCCTGGGAGACAGTAGTCAGTCCCAGGGTATGGAGTCTATACTGGGGGGTCACTATGACACCCCTGTGTCACTGCACTGAGGGTGCTGTGTAACACACATCACAAAAACACATGAAGCCCTATGGAGTAAAAGACCCCATAGCCCATTAACCACATCTAGATTCAAAGAAACACACTCAAATCATGTCCAAGAGTGAGGGTAAAAGAGTCTCACTCTTGGCAGGAGAAAAAAATAAACACCAAAAAATCCAGCAAAGCTGCTGGGGGACTCACTAGGTTAGGAAATTCAGCCTAAACAGAGAATTCTCCCTAACACGTACTATACACTCTTTTGCATGAAAACATTTAGGCTTGCATTCCACAGCAAGAATCTTTGTCAGAAATCATCAAATCCAGCGCAATTATATTAAATTTAATCCAAAATAGAAGATAAGAGTGCGCATGCGCGAGCCGCATATGAGGAGCTAATCGTATCGGCTCCTGGTGGCCGCGGCAAAATATCCTGAAAAAACCCCAGTTTTCCTGGAAATACGCCTGATCTTGGACAACATTGAAGCGACGGACCTACTCAGGCAACTTCTCCAGTAAGCTGTGGCAGAATCGGACCCGGGAACATGAGTAACGTCCTGGAGTCCGCCGGTGCGGGACTCGCCGCCATTGCTGGGTGGACGTGAGCGGCTGCTCTGCCCCTCCCCCTCGGGCTGCCGAGGCCCTTGAGGCCCCCGGGGAGCGGGCGAACCTGTGATCACAGGCGGCGACGCCACACCGACGGACCACTGCCGCCGAGAGACATCGCCACTCTCCCCTGCTGGAATCCAGGCGAGGACCCGGACCGCCCGAGGCCGCTACGGCAAAGGACCGCCTCGACCACGCGACAGCCAGGCACCCACAACACGCGAAGCGGCTGGACGCCGACAACGCGGGACGCCCACTTTGCGCGGTCCGTCCCGGCACCATAGACTGGGACGAGACACGCAATGCAGGGCCGGAATCCCTCAGCACATCTCCCCCCCCCCGATCAACGAGACTGCAGCACCCGGGGGTGAGAAGCGGCCCGGGAAAAAACGAGAAGACAGGAAGCAGACAAGAGGCAGCACAGCGCCGCGCGCCCCCAAATGGCACCAAAAAGGTACATGCAACCTCCCCATTAATCCTGCAAAACAAAATTGGACAGTGACCTGCACTGCGGTGGCGGCATACCCTTCTCCCCTCTCCCTTAATACAAAGGATCTGCGCGAGGGGGGCTCGGTAACAGACGCTGCCCTCCCCAACAATACAAGCCCCCTGATCCTGTGACTGCGCCGGCAACTCCCCACCCCCTGTGCTGCACATTCGGTCGGGGGCACGGGCGTCGGGCAGCGGGGCAGCATCTGCGAAACACGGCCGCCGAAGAGGCCGGGGTCTCGGTTGAACTGACCATAATCCTGCAACCTTGAAGTATTGCACAATTACTCCATAGAGAGAAAAGGAAAAACTCTGAGTGACCAGGGACCCGCGGCCACTCCACAATCAGCACACACAGGAGAAGCACCACTCCATAAGGTCTTGCGCACAGCGGGTTGCTGGTGACCAACGCCGGAGCCTGCTGTCCTCTACACGATACTTAAGCAAAGAACATAGTCAAGGCTGTGTATACGGCCCCTGTGGAGGTGGATGCCCCCATGGGAGCCACGACCCCCCCAACCAACAAAGCAGGCCAACCGCAACAAAGGACTCGCCCCCCAGTGGCCAAGATAATCCCACTGGTGCCCGGAACAGAAACAATACTGCGGAAGATAGCCATACGACAAGCCCACCCCAACCAGAACTCCAAGATAACCCCCTGGGGGGCGTCGGCAGGATCCACCCAGTCCTAATGCCTTGCGTAAACCGCCGACCCCACCATGGGCAAAGACAAGGCTAAGAGGCAAACCCTGCAAAGCAAAATTGACCTATACACTGTGGAGGCCCCCTCCACCCCCACCTGGAGATACGAACCCCGGTGGGAACGGAAATCAGGGAAGAGACCCAGGACCCCCAGCTCTCCCTGAGCGACCTAATGAAAGCCATCGGGGACTCGAGAAGATCGCTGGAACTCAAAATTGGTGGAGTCTCCACGGAAGTATCCCTTCTGCGCCAAGATCTCCGCAATTTATCGTCCAGAGTCGGCGCTGCGGAACAAAGAATATCGGACACAGAAGACAATGTCCGTCACTTGGAGCAGCAATTTACCATAATTACCCAGAAAGTCAACCAACTAGAATACCGTGCCGAAGACGCCGAGGGCAGGGCCTGCCGTAATAACCTCAGGATTCTCGGGATTCCAGAAAAAGAGGAGGGCCCCAGTGCTGAACTCTTTCTAGAGGACTGGCTGACTCATATCTTCACCCCCAAAAAATTGTCGAAATTCTTTTCCATTGAAAGAGCACATAGAGTACCCACCGGGCGGCCTACCCCAAGGGCCTCACCCAGAACAATAATTGCACGCTCCTCAATTATCGGGACCGAGACGCTATCCTGCAGATGGCACGGGCCGCCGGCCCAATCACGTACAACGGATACAGAGTGGGGTTCTATCCGGATTACACTAAGGAGGTCCAAAAGGCTTGCCAGTCGTTCGACTCTGTTAAGAAGAAACTCCAATCCCAATCCCTGTCTATCAAATATGCTCTATTCTTCCCAGCGATGCTCAAGGTCCATCACGAGGGCACGACCCACTTGTTTCATAATCCCAAGGAGGCATGGGAATGGCTCGAGACACAGATCGTCAATGGGCCCGCGGCCCGACGCTCACCCTCCAGATCGTCCACTCGGAAGCCCGGGCCTGAACAGCGCTCGCCACCCCTAACTCCGGTGCACCCAGAAGCCGAGTCACCACAACACCCTGATAAAAATATCACAGAGAACGGATGAAGTCTGGGCAACATAGATATCGATCTGCACTGTAACATTACGGAAACTCCATGCTAGCGGCCGCCGCCCTACAGGCTGCGCAGTACCGACCGCAGTCCGGGTGATCCCGAAGAAGTTACTACTATAGAAGTTCATTAAGTTAGAAGTTTAATGTTTGGGTGACATGTGCTCCCAGTTGGGGTGGAAGTACGGGGTGGGGGAGTTTGCGGGATGCAGGGAAACACAATCATGGGATAAGAAGGCACGATACCGACAAACGCTGGCAAGGAAATCGAGCACTGTCAATGGGCAAGGCCGTTGACACTAAAAACATCCAGCCATCAGGCACACCACTGCGGAGCGACCCTCGGACGTCCCCACTAAAGGAACATCTCTACACACCCCCTGAAAATAGGCAACTGCCATTGATCCTTCTGGATGCCCCGAAAAGTAACCCACGCAGATAGAATGAACTCCAACAAGGTATCCTTACTGTCCTGGAACGTTAACGGCCTCGGCTCCAGCATAAAGCGAAAATTGGTGCCCCAGTACCTCAACCGGTACTCGCCTGACATAGCTCTCCTAAATGAAACACACTTGATCGGAGCGAGCACCAATTTTTTCAAAAGATGCCGGATTCACGAAAGGCGCCAGGGGCACGATGATACTCGTCCATAAGCGGGTCCCCCTACAGATCAGGAAGGTCAAAGCTGACCCCCAAGGCCGCTACGTAATGATACTCGCTGACATCTGGGGCGAAAAATGGGGCCTCGCTGCAATCTATGCCCCCCTCATGCTTATGAAAAGAACTGCTCTCCGAACTACAGAACTTGCTCCTGGAAGAAGAGGCCGATATATGGGTGATAGGTGGGGACTTCAACGAAGTGATGGACACCGCAGTCGATAGATCTCATAGGAGACCCGGAAGTCGCCCCATTCCCACACCACTTGCCATCTTCGCCGAAGGACTGGGACTGACGGACACATGGCGTTCACTTCATAACGATGAGGCTGGCTTCTCCTTCTTCTCCGGCGTCCACAAATCGCTCTCTAGGATAGATTATGCCTTCACCCCCCGCAGCATAAATCACAGACTCCTAAATGCTGAATTCCTCGCAAGGGGGATTTCGGACCACTCTCCGCTTCTTCTAACTATGAAGAATTCCTGCCGATGTCCGGATCGTAACTGGCGATTGAACACGTACCACTTCCGACTCCCAGAAATTGCGGAGGAACTAGAAAAAAAGACGACAGACTATTTCGAAACCAACGAAGGCTCAGTGGACTGCCCAATCTTGATTTGAGAAGCATACAAGACTGTCCTCCCAGGGGAAGGTATCTCAGTGGTTTCCGCCCATCAAAAACGACAAGTCCAAAGGATCAGAGAGGCGGAGGCAAGCGTCTTGGAGTGTGAACGGCAAATCCTAGAACACAACAACCAAGAGGCAAAAGAGGCTTTGTTCACGGCACAAGACGCCCTTAGCAACCTGGCTCTAGACAATGCACGAACAGCCCATCAGTTAGTCCGGACCCAAATTTATGAACGAGGCGACAAAGCAAATAAGACCTTGGCCTGGTTGGAGAGACGCGAACAAACCAGGGGTCACGTACGTGCCATTAAATCTCCGGACAGAACACTGCTGACGGATGACTGACATTGTTGATGCATTTGCCGCCTACTATAAGAAGCTTTATACCCCACCCACCGGGAGCTCGCCATCCGAACCCTCATGTTACCTTGATCGGATCGAGATCCCGAAACTCTCACAACACCAATCAGATCTCCTGAACATTGAAATCACAGAAGCCGAGGTGCAAGAGGCGCTTGCACAGCTCCAACCTAGGAAAACTCTCGGTCCCAACGGTTTCCCTACAGAGACATGGAAATGCCTCGGTGGTACACTATCCACCCATATGCACCGTATGTTCTTACGTAGCAAATAACTAGGATCACTCCCCCCGGACCTCAGAAAGGCATGCATAGTAGTCATACATAAACCTGGGAAACCTCCAGAGAAATGTGCCTTATATCGTCCCATATCCCTGATCAATGGTGAAGCCAAGGTCCTCGCCAGAACACTTGCTAACAGACTATTACAAGTGATTGAGTCCCTCGTCCACCCGGACCAATGTGGATTCATGCCCAATAAATCCACCCGCATGAACCTACGCAGAATCCAAATGGCGTTGGGTAGAGCCAAAGAAATACCGGCCCCACTAGCCCTCCTGGCGATGGACTTTGAAAATGCTCTGTGGGCAATCATGGCTCGGATGAACCTGGGGCAAGCATTTATATCATGGGTTAAACTCCTCTATGTCTCCCCGGAGGCCACGGTAAGGGTTAACGGCAGGTCTTCTAAATCATTTCCCTTGGGTCGAGGCACGAGGCAGGGGTGCCCACCGTCCCCGCTCCTCTTTCTCCTAGCCATCGAACCGCTCGAAATTGAGCTCAGAACTAACACCAGCTGGACTGGATTTGTTTGGCCGGGAGGGGGTGAGGACCGCCTTTCACTCTACGCGGATGACCTCCTCATATACCTTAGTAACCCGAGCACATCATGCCTGACTGTTTCCCTCGTCCTTAGAGAGTATCAGAACTTTGCGGGCCTAAAGGTGAATGAAGCCAAAACCATTTACTTCCCGATCCAGGGCGGCGAGTCCGCGATCCCGGAGACCTGCCCATACCATATCTCCATCAGGGAATTCAAATATCTGGGCATACGGCTCGATCCGACACTTGAAGGGTTCCTCCAACTCAACCTTCAGCCAGTAATCGAGCGATTTAATAGAGAGGCCTCCCACTGGCAATCACTCCACCTTTCGCTAATGGGGAGAGCCGCGCTATTTAAGATGATGACCCTCCCCAGACTTTTGTACGTTCTCCAAAACACCCCATTTATCATCCCCTGAGAAACCTTTGCACTTATTGACAGAAACCTCTGCACGCTGTTATGGGGAGGGAAACAATCCAGAATCGCCCTGGATACGCTCCAAAGATCAATATGGGAGGGACAGATTGGGGTAGTAAACAACTGGATACACGCAGTCCCCACACTACCACACATCCGTATTGAACTAGAGACCATGGCCCCATTAACCCCTCTGCAGATCCTCTATGCCGCCCACAACCAACTCCCGACACTGCCCAAAATGACGCACCATATCCGTCGAGCCGGGCGGGACGCACACAAACTAATCGGCTGGAAAGGGAAGCCAACACTATCCCAACCTATATGGCATAACGCACTCCTGCCGGAAATAGTAAAAATGGGCTCGTTTAGTCACTGGCGCGCAAAGGGGATACACATACTAGCACAGGTGATAAATGAGGGTTCCCTCCTAGACTTTGAGATCATGCAAGAGCAATTTGACCTGATACCTATGGACCGGTTCTGACATGCGCAACTGGCCCACGCCATCCACGCCCATTTCCCTGACACGACAAACCTACCCCCTTGCTCTCCCACTGAGAACAATATCCTCCTGCAGCGCATTCCCTCTAAGATCACTTCCACTCTCTATCAGGCCCTTAACTCCTTCGGGGCTACCCAGCTTGATGGGCTCAAAGCAAAGTGGGAAAGAGATATAGGCCAACTGGAACCAGAAGACTGGGTAGATGCGTTAATGTCCCCCCGGGAAATTGGGATAGAATCTAAGCTCAGATTAATACAATGGAGAATCCTTCACCGCTCATACCACTCACGTACTGCAATGGCCAGATAGGGGGGGCTAGAAGACGGGACATGCATTAGATGCAAAACTGACCCTGCCACCTTCTATCATATGATATGGGACTGTCGAGTGCTACAGGCCTTCTGGGAAAACTGTATTAACGCAATCTCTGCTGCCCTAGGGACGTCAATTCCTAGGGACCCCAAAATGGTACTCCTGGGCATCTGGGGAGAAGTAGACCTGTCAAAATACGAGAAAATGTTTCTGACGATTGCGTTGGGGGTAGGCAAAAGACTTATTGCGGCCAAATGGGGCTCTGCTGACCCGCTGTGCCTGAACCGCTGGAGTAATGAGCTGGACAGATGCGCTGCTTCAGAACGCCGGATCTATAACGCACGAGGCTGCCCCCGCAAATACGAGAAAATATGGGGCAAATGGCTTGATGCTCACTGAATTCCGTTGGTGGAAGTAGACCAGTACCACTGTCAACATCGTTTAACTGCCTTGTCTCACAACTGTCTTACGGCCCTTGGCCCTGTGGGGGCCCCCCTTTTACTTCTGATACTGCCATGCTGCTTTCATCTGTTGTATGCCTATGATTCATGTTTGTTTGTGTTGTGTTTTTTAAACTCAATAAACAGAGTTTTAAAAAAAAACAAAATAGAAGATAAAAGAGGTAATTGAACACAGTTACGCCGGTTAGATATCAGCACACCAACATATACCAATCCAAGATGGCGATCCGCGCGTAGTAACGTCATACGCACGTAATTACGTGCCAACGTCACCCCGTTTCATTTATACGTGGCCATTTTGACTAACCACAGCTCTCCGGTTATGGATAACACCGCCAAAAGGATTTGATCATTTACTTTCAGATGAGTGACTTGACTGCATCCAATAGAAAGATTATTCCCAGAATTTTGCTATATCATTTGCAGCAATTAAATGCAGGCGAGAATTCCCACATAACTAAAAGATGCCACTGATTTGACTCATAGATAAGAATTTTGTACTGGTTAACCCCTTCACAGAGGTTGAACTACAAGAACCGCCTCAGTGACAGCACGCTCTGCACTATCATAAGTGTATTTCATGCAGAAAAGTAAGTCGATGAATGACACAAAACTGTTATTCTTTTTTCTTTATACTTATGTCTATAATTATGTTTGACGGACCAATTTAGGCCATTAAGAATAGTGTCCAAGATATTGTCATCAAATATTCATTGAGACACTGACTCTTACTTTCTTTTATCCCCTTAATTTTAGTTCACCATCTTTACATGTTTTGAAATTGAATAGACCTTCATACACACATGGAGAGTGACATAAGGAATACACCCTCCTGAGGAACCACAAAAATAACTGTGGGGAAACACGTGTCGAAGGATTTGAAACCATAATAATGGCAATATAAGAGGGAATTGAAATCATAGCAATGACAATACAAATAAATTACGTAAAATATTGATTTGTAAACTTGGTCCATTAAAATGTTTACAACCAAAAACCCATTTTTGGAGCGCATATATGGAGTGACTGGATTCTTTTTCACACTACAAATTTGTTGCATTCTGCAGTCTTAATGCATCCGGCCACCATTGCAGACCAAACTTACTACTAATCTAACTATAAGAATTCACAACAACATCCAGTTCGCCTTCAACTGTTTATGACTGCATACTTGGATAAACTTCACCAACTAAAATTCTCCCGCAAGACTGGTCCCAAATGAGAGCCGAGCTCAACCCCCCACCCCCCAAGCTCCTACCAAGTAAGAAGTACCTGGGGGACCGTGAGAAGTGGGGGCCCACCGGATATCGTTATCAATCATAAGAAACTCGTCCCAGTCACGAGAACGGGAAAGAATGGCTAAAGTTATGTGATGGGAGTTGGAGACAAATAACAAGAAAGGGAAGAGAGTTATGTGAAACCGTAACCTTGTCCCAGTATTCAAAACAAGGTTTCAAATACAAAGACACACAACACGTTTCGCTCTACACTGAGTGCTTGATCACGTGAGGGGAAGTGGATTTCTCAGCGTATATATCATCAGGTGCAGTCCTAGAACTCTGTTGCCCACTTTCACAGCGGATTGTAACATAAATCGGTGAGCTTGGTGGCCATATTAGCATGTAAAAAGTGCATATAGTGCATAGCAAACTGGTGTCCAGCCTGCCCAAACACGGAGTGCAGAGACAGCAGACAGGATTAGCGCATAGTGCGCATATACTGTAGGGATGTAACAGTATAACGGTATACCGTTAAAGATACCGTGAACCACTTAATTGAACAATAATAACCGTCACATTGTTTATACCGTTATACCGTTCATACTGTTCATACCGTAAAGTGTGCTTTTCAATCTGATTTGGAAAGGCTGCAGTAAGCAAGTGCTGCGCAGTCTTGGTCTTGCACTGCTGGATGTGCCGTCTGCCAAGTAGTTTCAGTTGGAGCAGTTTTTAATGCCATTCCATAAACCACACGTGCCTGACACAAAATCAATATGTTAGCAATAGGAAGAACAGATACAGTGCCAAGAAGGAAAAGGGTCTACTTTGGGTTGGCGGCTTTGGGGTTTATATATTTATAATGGATAATGTTCTCTAAACATATGGCAATGGGGTATTTCTCAGGTTCTATCATTGAATTTACATATAAGAAGTCACAGTGCAAAATTCACTCATCTCTGTGGGTATTCCCTGCTGCCATACCAAAGGGTAACACGTCCGTGATTACTGAACACCTTTCGGCCCGCAAGTAAACTAAAGGCTGTAACGTAAAGAGAGTGTGTGTGTGTGCGTGTGTGTGTGTGTGTTCATCTTCACCAGTAGCCAGTGGGAGAGCATAAAGCCTAAATGACCACTTAAGAAAAGCTATTCAGTTTGCTTTGCCAGTTGCAGCAGGGCTCCCCCCCTCCCCTCCTCTCCACATGTGTGTTTGGTGGAAGCAAAGCATTTCAGTGGAAAGTATGTTGAAAAGCCCAATTCTGGCCCTGGTGCCTGGTTTTGTTTGTGGTGATAAATCTGTCAATTTATGACCTTTTAGAAAATATGTTAATATTAGTTAACTCCACCTGCTATACCGCGATAACCATGATATATCGTCATTTGGCAAGAAGGTGATCGTACCGTCATAAAACTAATACCGTGACACCCCTAATATACTGCTTAACTGTTTAAAAACAACGTGGAAAACGTAAAGAGCATAAATGTTCCAAAATACCATGATGATGACACAAGCAAGTTGTATTATAATTCATGAAGCAATGGCATAAACGAATTTACAGCAATATAATTTCCAACACAGTAAAAGCATGCACAGTGTAATACACTCGAGCTGTCTAGCAGCAATGACATGATGAAAAAAATAAGCACATTCAGGTAAACATACAAAAACGTACTGCCATTTAGGATGACAAGCAAAAGAGACATAAAAGTACAACTGACCGCGGCAACCGGGCTAAAGTGCAACAGCGAGCTGGTACACAAATCCCTGGAGTTAAAAAGTGAACTAAGGTGCAAGTGCATGAATGGAGATAACGTCAACTCCAGTCAGGGCATTGAAATAATGACCTAAAGTGAAAATGCATAATTAGAACAAACAACGGCTGGGAACAAGGCATAAGGAACATAGTGAGTCCTAGCATAGATGTAATAATGACCGTGAACAATAGACTAAGATGTAGTTGCATGGGAGGTTAAGGGTGCCCAGGTTGAGGTGTTGAAATCCGGATGCAATATTGGAGCTATAGTCCCAGATCAGTACTAGAATAATGAGGTCCCTAAAAAATAAATAAAATATGCATAGGGTCCAACTGATAGATGCCAAAAATAACTGCCATAATGGCGAGAACAGCAACTATACTGGTCGGTCCATCGCACAGTATATCAAGTGCAAATTCAAGCAAGGTAAATGGTCACATGAGTAGTGCATCAATAGTGGCAAATATAGCAGCACACCAGCAAGGCCTATAATTATAGAGGCGTAGGTCAAATTAAACCATGTTAAAGTGCAAGTGCAGGCAGAGTAAAACAACTCCAACAATAAAGTGCAATGATGGCAGCTAAATATAAAACCCATGGTCATGGAAACTTAGGGCACAAAACAGTATAGATACCGACATAAAAGCAAAGACCCACACAATCATGACAACAAGAGAAAATTGTTCTCATGTTCCTGCTTGAAATGTTTGCCATGGGGTACGCGGGATCAGAGTTCTTAATAGCTCTGAGATGCTGTACAATTATCAGTTTGAGTTTACAAGTCGTACTCCCGACGTACCACTTCATGCAGGGACATGAGAGGACATACACCACAAATGTAGTGTCGCAATTGATCGAGTGTCTTATCTCCTGGTTAAGTTTAGTGACAGGGTGTGTAAATGACTTCAACACAGTCGCATGTTCACAGGCTTTACATTTCATGCATTTGGTAAAACCTATCGGTGAGGCAAATATCCAAACAGTGGCAGGTGGGTTTTTGTCCACAGGGGGCAAACAACTGGAGACAAGTCTGTCTCTTAGTGATGGTACACGTTTGTAAGTCATAGTAGGGCGCTTGGATAATACAGAGCATAAGTCATTGTCCAAAGTAAGAATACGCCAGTGTCTCTCGATAATTTTACGGACATTGTTACAGGCATTGTCAAAAGAGATAATCAATCTGGGTTCTTCATTGGTGATGGTTTTGACAGTATTGATGTCATACAGAAGTTTATCTCTGGACAATCCACATGCCTTCATATAGGCCATTTCGATAGTTCTTTTATCGTAGCCTTGTTTCAAAAAGTCAGCAGCTGCCAACGCACAATGATGATCAAACCAAGTGATATCAGTGCAATTCCTACGGAAGCGGATGAATTCGCCATAAGGAATACTTTTTTTGCCCGATGGAGGGTGGCAGTTGTTGGCATGTAGGGGAAGGCCAGTGTTAGAAGGTTTCTTGTGCAGTGCCGTATGAATGCCTGAGATATCAAGCATGACAATGACATCAAAGTAAATGATTTCAGTGTAACTGTGACATTCTGTAAAACTGAGATTGGCCTTATTGGTGTTGGTACTCTTAACAAAGGATAACCAGTCACTTTCTTTGCCCTTCCAAATTATAAAAACGTTGTCGATGTAACGCCACCAGGAAATGATTTGAGTGGGGCAACTGGACAAAAGCAAATCAGATAGCAAAGTTGCCTCCCACCACCCCATTGTGAGGTTAGCGTAAGTCGGACAAATGTACTGCCCATGGCAGTACCTCTGACTTGCCGGAAAAAAGACCCCTCAAACAGAAACACATTGTTAGTCAACCAAAATGAAAGCATATCCAAAATCATAGAGCTAAGTCCCAAATTATTGAGTGAGCGGGTGTCCAAATAATATTTACATGCATTTATCCCCACTGTGTGGTCGATAGAGGTGTACAGTGAGACCGCATCAAGAGTTGCCAAAATGAGACCTTCCTCCCATGGAGTATTAGTAATGTGTTGTAAAAAATCCTTAGTATCCCGCAGATAGGACAGCAGCACTGACACAAATGGAAACAGTGTTTCATCAATGAATTGGGCCAGATGTTCTAATAGTGAGCCACATAAAGTGACAATCGGCCTGCCAGGGGGATGCTTAAGAGATTTGTGTGTTAAGTAAATAGTGGGTACGGTGTGACATGCAGGGACGAGGAATTTAACCAAATCATCCTCTAGTAAATCTTCATTGACCCACTTGGTACATAGAGCAGTGAGTTATAATCGTATTTCTGGAAATGGATCTTTGGAGAGCTCAGTATAACACAAATGATCACACAGTTGGCGATTGGCCTCGGCCACATAGTTAGTCCTGTCCTGGATCACGATGTTGGACCCTTTATCGGCCGGTTTAATGATGATGTTAGATAGTTCTTGTAGTTCGCCAATAGCCAAACATTGTGCAACAGTAAGATTCTGTTTGATGATACTAGTTTTTTGCCGTAGTTTTCTCAGGTCACTGACACAGAGATCGTAGAATGCACCAATGCAGCCCCCCACAGGAAATTGTGGATTCAATCTTGATTTGCTCTTTAGCTTTTTGGGATTGATGTCGAAATCAAGAGGATCAAAGTTAGCAGGTTCAAACTGGCCATCATCAGGGCAGGCTAACTCCATAAGCGAGGGAATATCTGAGATGAGAATATCAGTGTGACCAGTCCGTGGTGTAGGGTGTTTCACTGCTATTGGATTGGTAGAAAAAATATTCTTGAGTTTGATTTTACATAAAAATTTATCAAGATCGATGCGTGCTTGCACATAGTCAAAAGTCATAGAGGGGCAAAAATGGAGGCCCCGTGAGAGGAGCGAGGTTTGAGGTTGGTAAAGACATGGGAAGATAAGTTGATGATTTGGCAAAGCTTCATGGTGTTAGTCGTTAATGTTTTATCCCAGAGCGCATTAGTCTGCTCTGTTGGTGCACCTTTGAGCCATTTCCCATGTTGGCCTCGGTGGGTTGTCTTCCTGCCTGTGATTTCTGCCCTCTTCCTCTGCCATGACCCCTGCCTCTTTTTTGATTTTTCCCGTCCTGGCACAGCAGTCGCATTTCGTCTAAAAAATGAAGTCTCACTATTGGCTCATCATTTTCGGAAACTGAAATATCCGATTCAGACGTGGCAGCGCCCAGATCTCCAGACTGAATGGCTACTGACTGTATTGAAGGATTTTTTCGTAGGGAGTCAAACGTCTGGCAAAGGTAAAAACTTGTCCTGCCTCATAGTCTATTTTGTCCCTGATGAATTTCCTATGTTTACGCTGTTTTATCTCATCTTCATAGGAGATTAGGCCCTCATCAATTTTAGTGCGTAGTTGTCGACCTTCCTCTGTGATAGGGACTTTGGTAAATTCAGCCTCTGTTTTCTCCAGTTCCTGAAGTGCCAACTCTCGATCCAAATTGGCATATTGGACCAAGATAGTTAAGAATTGAGCGCAGCAGCCTTTACTAGATTCCGCCCCATTCTTGTAACATGAGCGGGTCTTGGTCCTCAAAAGATGGTGTGGTCATTATGCGCAGGCCGCGGGGTACCCTGTCAATGTCAAGATAATTTTGAAGTGAGTGTTCCCCCACCATTTCGAAAACTCCCTTCTCCAAAGTTTCTCAATCTATATATATATACATATATATATATATATATATATATATATATCTCTTTCTCCATCGCCTTTGGATCCAGACCCTGGGGGTGGACCAGTGCAGGAGGATCACCTGAGTGAGGGCCTTTGGGGAGTGGGGGTGAGGCAACCGATGGTGAGACGCAGTATTCCCCCCTTTCCCGTAACCATGCCTGATCCTATTTTATAGGATTCTCCAATGTCCCAACTCCCCCCCGTCACTTTCTGCACAAACACTGTGCCGAGAAAGAGGGAAACTGAGAGTAAAGAGGCTAACTCTTACATATCTCATTGGACATGTCCCGCTAATCGGGTCAGGCAAAGTCAGGCACTTGACTTTAATCACATACATATGATACCCATTAGCTCTCCCCACATGGATAAAAGGTGGAACATAGAGACACACTCTGAGCAAGGTGGAACACGAGAAGGAGCAGAACTTCTGGGGTGAAGGCGAACCTACTGGAGCAGGATGACTGATCGAGGGACTAGAGCAAAGGCTAGGGAAACCCTGAAGATCCCTGCAAGGTTGTCACTTCCGGGAAACTGTGAAGGAGATGTGGACAAAGTCAAATCGCAGACAAGAATAAACCTGCATTGTGTTTCAAGGATGCTAGCGACCCACCCGGGTGAACGACAGAGTTGGGCAGGCGAGGCCAAGCCTGTGATATTAACCTTGACTCGTGAATCAAAGCTGTAGAGACAAAAAAGAAAAGTGGACAACCGGTGAGTTAGTGAAAGACACGAAAGACCGGTTTGCATCAAGGAAAGATTGAAGCTGCAACAGTATATCTCAGAAGTGAAGGTTGCACACATGCTGATGAGACGCGAATGAAAGCTAACCAGTGATGACATTTTAAGTGGCCGATAACTGTGAAGCCAGTGATACAGAGTAGCAGAGTGGTCCGGCGAAAGGAAGTAGCCCACTCGAAGGTCTCTGAAATGTTTTGTTAAAAAGTGGCAAAGTGAACAAACTCTGAAATGCGTAATGGTCAAGACTAACCCCCGCAAAAGGGGAAGCAAACAGGTGAATGCTTGAAGAGAAAGATTTATTTGAACTTTTGTGCTTATGGTACTGAACTACCAATACTAAGAGACACCAGGACAAATAGCATAAGAGTGTGAGCTGAAGAGAAAGTCGAATTGGTCCTGCAGAGGTCTATAGTAAAAGACTTGCACATTCGAAAGTCTTTGACATCAGTGAAAGGTCCGAGCCCGATTGAGGAAGGCCGGAAGTGTGATAAGTTAGGGGAAGGGAACCCCTAACGAATGTGAATTAAGCTTGGGGAAGGGAACCTCTGCAAGTGCGGTTATTGTGAGGTCCGAGCCCGGCTGAGGGAGACCTATGTGAACTTTTTTGTTGAACTGTGAAAGAACGTTTTGGAACACTGTAATAAGTGACTTTAACATGGAAGGCCAGACGGGCCTCGATCCACGTTTTGAACTGCCTTTGTTTTGAGAACCTGAGCCATAGTGTGTCATCCTGTCTACAGGGGCCGCCTTACTCAGTGCTGTCCAACGTGGGGAGGAGAGCTGACTCAGCCACTTTGATCCTTTATGTTATAACACTGATTTTCCCTTGCATACATTATTCCCCTTTGCATACTTTTTGTATGAGAGATGGGAAAGACATTATGTTTTGTTAGTATGGGCCATTTGGATTTGACAAAGACTGACTAGGACTGCTTTCTCATTATTATTTGATGGTAGAGACTTCTCCTATCATAGCTATATGGCAAAGCAGGAGTTTTTCCAAACCCCGAAAATGTAATAAATGTTTTGAAACGTGTACCTCTTGTGTGGAGTGTCATACTTGTGATACCATGCCCCCCCCTAAAGCACACACAGTTGTTGTATGAGCAATGAAGAGAGAGATACACAAATCAGAATTGAAAAGCATAGAAAAGGAGGTACTGTACCAATACAGCTGGGATATAATCAGTAAAGAAAGAGACACTCAAAGACTGATAACAGATGATAATAGAAGTGTAGAAAGGGGCAGAGGAAACCCCCTATCAAGTGCTTCCGAGGATAAGGTCTGGAAAGAGGTTACAAATAACTATCTGAATAGCAAGAAAACTCATTGTAAAAGACATATGCCAAAGGGGGCCACAGAAAGCAACAGAAAGAAAAGTGCTCTGGTGGAGCTACAGGAGTTGATCACAGAGACCACCTGTTCCACCGAAAGGTGGCATAATTGTATACTATTGAATGAATTGGAGCGGAGACCAGATGAAGACAAATCATTCCCTTGGTTTATTTATAACATTAGTGACAGGGTCAAATAGGGATGTTTGGATGGAGGACATATTACCTTTTGATTTAAGACAATGGACAGAGCACCTTTTGTTTCTTTAGATTGGTAGGGTATTCCCTTCAGTGATAGGGGACGTTAGGCTTTCTACTTATATTTTCATTAAAGAACCTTAACCATGTCTTCCGAGTATCCAACTCCTTCTTCCGACCTGCCACAATACTCAATAATGTTAAATGTTGACAGGGGTTTGATTGCAAGTAAATGTTAGAATGTTGCCTTGTTTTGCAGAAATGTAAATGAAATAGGGAAAAGAAAATGACTTTAAAGGCTGAATTTGTCAATGTCAGGCATGCAGCATGGCCTGGATAGCCACATTACATTCCCTTTCCTCAACAGATACATGATGGGGATGTTTGGTCGCAAGGAAATGCAGCCAGGCCTTGAAGCTGATTATAGAAAACAGTGGCACTCTCTGGAATTCAGCAGAGGACCAAATGTTTTGCTTTTGTTCTTAAAGATAGGCCTTCCAGAGCAAGACAAATGCCTTATAAATACAAAGAATTGATTCCGATGAGCAGCCTGAGCTCGAACTGATCACATCTTTCAATCAGCTTGGCCATCCAGGACCATGGAAATGTACCCCTTCAGAGACATGAAGTCTGGCTCAAGTGATAGACGGTGGCTGTAATCTCCCAGGAGACAGGGACCTAGGTTAATAAATGGCTGGGGCAGCCTAATTCCAAACAGCCTCCTGGCACTAGGTGCCATGACAACAAGGTCTCTCAGAGTCCCTAAATGGCCCAGCTCCCAGATGCAAGGGAAGTAACAGTATATGACAACAAATGCTCCGTTAGCAGCATAAGGAACTGGGGGTGCCTTTTAATATTTTGTTAACATAGAAGACAACTGCGTTTTGAATTTTACATATGGAATGACATTTTCGTTTATAATGTTGGAAGAAAATGTTGTAGGAGGTTAATTTAGTTTAAAATCTTCAGGTGAAATGCTCTATCGGCTGAATGTAAAACAATATTTTAAAAATATTTGTTTAATTATGTAAATTGAATGTGGATATTTGAATGCAGAAACGGTGCGCACCAGTGATTCATTTATCCTGGTGGTCAGTCAAAATGTCGAAAATAAAATGTAGAAAAATAAAATGTCGAATTCCCTTTTTTAAATTATATATTTATTTTGGGGTCCGGGAATAAAAAAAAAAAGGTAAAACAAAAAAAAAAAATAATAAAAATGGAGGGTTGGGGGGAACCCCCCTATTTCGAATAAAAAACGTCAAAATAAAATTCCACATTTTTTTTTAAATTTATTTTTCGACATTTTGACTTTCTACATTTTGTCTTTCAACATTATCACTATAAACCATTTATCCTAGCATCTGTGCCGGCTAGGCCGTTATTCGGAGTTGGAAAAATATATTTTTCCATGTATAAAATGTAAAAATCGGTAAATCACACATCATGTCATACTGAGATAAAACATGCTCTTATTCAGGATAATCAAAATATGTAATCTGATGAACTGATTAGTAGCATGATCACACGTGAGGAATATGATGTTTCAAAAATGTACAATTGTTTAATGTCCAAATCTCCAAGATGACATAACATCAAAGAGGAGGGAAACTGGGTTTACAAGTCACTTCCAGTAGACTACCCTCTTTATAAATATGCCCAATGAGTATGGAAGGGATGGGTGAGTGTGATGTACCTTTTGGAACGCTGGCCAATCACATACACTGACCAGTCCAATTGGAGAACAGATACACACCTCTAAAGGGAGTTTCGTCTGATCTCTAAAAGTCCAAAACCCATACATTCTGGGGAATAACTTGCTCACTGACAGAGTGGGATGGACTGACTGACAGAAAGAAGGAGAGAAAGGAGAATTGGCAACAACAGAAAGGATAATGGAACAGATTCCTTTCTTTTTGGCTTACTAGCAGTTAGCTGCAGGAGAGGCATAACTGGAGTTATAGTCCCAGGCTTTCGTCAGTGGAAAAGACAGCCAGAGCCCAATACATAAAGAGGGACACCAGCCTGTGGAGGGAAGCTGACCCCATCTTGCTGACCAATTCCCAACAGTCCCAAGAGGAGGAGAACTCAGCCATTCCTTAAGAGAGTGCCCATCTATCTGTGAGACAGTCAAAAGAATGGGGGGTGTATTGGGATATCCCAGACTCCCCCTCTGTGCAATGGCCAAGTACAGACTAGAAGCTCAATGAGATCTCACTTTACACATGCCTAGACGGGTGATGCAATTGAAGTCATTCCCTGGTTACATCACAAAGCAGAGTTCTGTTACAGGGCCTGAAATACTGAAGAATCCTTATTCTACGCAAAGGGTTATTCATTGTTACCCATTTCTCGTCTAAGTTGTGCAATTAAAAATGACAAATTTACAGTTTTACACATCAATGAAATGGAAACAAATGGAATTCCCTGAAGGGAATCTAGCAAACACACATGCTCCTTTTTCAAGAAATTTACATGGTGAAGTGTTAAGTATTCTGTCTTTTAAAAATTGAGTTTCTGTAATACTGTTTCAGATGCTCACATGTCTACTTGGTAGAGGCGAGGTGTGTATGTTTATTTCAAATAAGTAGATTTAAATTGATTTACTTATTTCTATTTTGTTAATAAACCGACCTTCAGTGCAACCCTGTGTGTTTGTTGTCCCAAAAGGGGAGAGAGGCTGTAGGGAATCGATATCATTACATTAGGAGTCCCAGGTTCATGAAAATAACTTTATAAAATAAATCAAATTGTGCATGCCTGATTGGGTGGGTGGAAAATTCCCCCCAATTAGATGTTGCCCGATTAAAACATCCTACAAAAGTAACCCTATTATAGCCCCACAACAGCAGAGCAATTTATGGGTAGCCTGCAACAAAAGACTGTACAATACAGTCAAGCAAGCAGAATATCTCCCAATCAAGCACAGCGTGCCATGCTGAGAAATTATAGGTCTTCTCCTCAGAGAATGACATGAAAATGCCCAACTAAGCTTGCAGAAAACCTATAGTAGACGGCCCAAACTATCCTCAGTCAGACATCCAGAAGCCAAGGCTGTCAAGGCAGAAGATCAAGAAAGCAAATGCAAAATGAAAAAGGTACACAGATCAGAGGAGGCATGCTACATACACAATCTAAAATAGGAGACCATGGGCCTCATTACAAGTCTGCTGGTGCGGAAATAAGGGTGCCGGTAGTAATGTACCAAGCACCATTTCCAGAGCGGCAGACTACAACTCTGCTTTCCGGGGCCTCTGCACCCGGCAGGTGTGACCTGAGGGGCGCAACGGCCCCGGAAAGCAGAGTTGTCACAGAAGCACTGGCACTGCTAGCAACGGTGCCCGTGCTACCGAGTCCAGATTCCCGTGGAGTCCTATGGGACTAAGGGAATGGGGACTAACATTTTCCACTGCCTGCTTTCCCGGGCCACCAGGACTTGTAATGTCCCTGTGGCACTGGGAAGTCAGGCGGTGGAAACAGTGTTACGGGATTGGCTGCAACCTGACGGGTTACCGCCAACCTCGTAATGCGGCCCCATGTATTACTCTTAAAACAACATACAAGAAACTCAGATAAACATTTGACACCTCTCCATTGGCCGTCACTTACATTAAAACATTCCAAGGGAATAGCTGGGACCCCAGTTGGAACTATTGCAGAAAATGTTTCTTACTTAAGGAGACGAGGAGAAAGAAGTGTTGGAAGGCGGTTCCACAAGCAACTGAGAGGAACAACAGAAAGAAAGTGAATTCAGGAATACTGAAGTAACCAGTATGTGCTGAAGCTCTTTTTCTTTTCACACAGTCGCTCTCAATTTCAGGGAGAGGGGAGCTCCAGTGGCTCCCTTCTGATCAGTGCCACACACAGTTACCACATGGCCTTCCAAAAAGTGTCCTTCCTTCGGCACCCAGTACTTCCTGAACATAAACCAAAAGAGCGATGCAGTTCTCACACTGTAAGTCCAGAGAGGGACTTACAAGAGTAACCACAACTGAGTCAGAGCACAGCCAGTTTTTTCTTGACTGAGAAGGTATTCCCATGTTTAGTGGCTGGGACGGTAAATCTCAGTGTGCGGCCGCCTGAGGTGGGTGGAGGAGGAGTTGTAGTTAATCCCAAGTCACCTAGGAAGAATAAATGATGCCAGAGCATCATTGGGGAGAGGGATGATCTACACTGTGGGCCAAGGATGTCCCTGCCTTGAAGTCTACTTGTGGTGGATTGAACGGTCAGAAAAGCTGCCCATTGCACCATCCCCAGAGTTGGCACGCACCAAAATCAGTTCAACATGTCTCATGCATTATTGGATATAGTTTTGAACCAGCCATTGTCCCCTGAGGCCCCAAACTAGTTTTTGCCTGTGGAAGACTGCAGTTGTCTGGACTTTTTGTTTCCATGATCAAGTGAGTAAGGGCAGGATACATCTTGAACACCAAGCACCCAGGAAAATGGTTAGGTAAACATAACACATTTTTTCAAGAACTATAACATCTCTGGGACTATGATCTTAGTGCCCTATTGGTGTTTATTATGTGGACGTTAGGAGGGCTATACCACTAATAACTCTTTCCACATTTGACGGCACGCAGAGAACCTGCATGTGATGTTATTTGTATATTCTTGATTTATGCTAGAATCCTTTAATACACACTGTGCAGAATTACTAAAGAAATTATTTTTTGTGTGCATGTCAAGTTTGCACATGATGAATGCGATTTCTAAAGTAATTAACACTTTCCCTGACAGGGGAACAGAGGAGTGCCCTACCACCTCAGAAGGAGACCCTTCTTCATATGCACAAACCCTCAATGTTGGTATAATACATTTGTACCACTGACTGGAGGTTGCCCTCGGTTAATCTGGGGAACCCTTCATGGTCTCAGTAGTCTATTGCCTGCTACCATCCGTCCGCACCAGGTACTCTTAGCCCACACCATTAACACTTCAGTTCCAGGCTACATATGCATCTTAAAAGCACAGTTATTGTTGTGTGTCACTCATTCCCTCTAGCCTCATGAAATGATGCCTCTATGTGCAGAGATACCAAGAGCATCATTGATATCTTTGGGGACATCACTGTAATTACTTACTCAATGCCTTAAATAATCCAGCTGCTGAAATTAAAACAAGGAGGTGTGCGTTACATGAAATCAGCTTCTAGATGTTCCGCCTTGGGAAATTCTGCAATAATTTAAGAATATACATCAAGAGGGCACTCTCAATATAGGGGAAAGTTATATTGACAGCAAGAACACATTTCGAGGTAGTCAATGGGTGTCACCACATTGAGTGAATGGTTTCACAGAGGACAGAGGCAGTGCCAATGGTTGCGGGTGAAAACAAAGGTATTTTGTGCCCAGTTTGCTGTTGAGAATGTGAAGGAAGGAGACAGTATGTTATGTCTGTTTTGTGCCTGTGATAGAGGGAGATGTGTCCTATGAATAGAGTGATGCTGCACAATTGATAAAGCTGTGTGAAGTAGTATGGAATGCTGTGATACCGACTCAAGCAAGTGTTCCTTGAGTGTCGGTTGGCACTTTCGAGTTTGATGCTGACAGAGAATCAGGTAGGCGTTTGTTTGGTATTGTGCCTCTGTAACCTGGTGCCTAAGAGGAATTAAGTAGACATACTTGTGCATGGGCCTCACAGGAGGACTACAACAGATATACAAACATTAAACATATTGAGGGTGTGTGCTAAAGAGACCCCTTCCTTAAAAAAGTCATCTAGTCTTCAATTGATTCGGAGGAGGCATCACACATTAATCTAGACAAAAAGCTGAACGTGTACAGTCGTTTTTTAATCTTTTTTCAGTTTGAACTAATACAAGAACTGCTTTGCTGCCTCAAATGCTTAGGGTTTCCTCTCTACGGTAAGTAAAAGAGACCAATGGTTGACTTAACTATGTCTATAACAACTTTAATGCCCATTAAAAAAAAAAAACAGGGTATCCACTCCAAGTTGATGTCTCTACCAGTCAGTCAATTAAGGTTGATCTTGCAACGCTTCGACATAGGGTTGAGTTTATGGCAAAGGAAATGTGTCTGAAACACTAAATAAGCAAGAGCAGGTCAACGCTTACAGCATGCATGATTTATGCAAGATCGGATTTCACTGAAAAGATACTGTTTACTCACAATACAGCTAGAGAATTTCAATCTCTGCTCTCCTCCACTAAACTGAGCAACGTCACCCATAAAAAGGTTCACCTGACTTAATCATCCCCCCCAGCGCACAACCCCCCCCTTTAATTTCCATAAAGTATCTACCAAAGAGGTAGAAAATACTATTCTCACCCTCAAACCCTCAAACTGCCACGGAGACCTATGCCCCGCGCAACTGATTAAGGATGCAGCCCGTGATCTCGCACCATTTATTACCAAACTAATAAATGCGTCTTTCACATCAGGCACTGTACCTAATAATTTAAAACAGTCCTGGGTCCTCCCTCTGCTTAAAAAACCGAATTTAGCCCCATCCACTCCAACTAACTACCGCCCCATTACCACAGTACCGTTCCTTCTTAAAATCCTCGACAAAATAGCATACCAACAGATCCAACATTACCTTGAGCACTTCCATCTCCTAGGCGTCCGACAATCGGGCTTCAGGCCACAGCATGGAACCGAAACTGCACTTATAGATCTCAAGGCACAGATAGACGAGCTGAGAGACCAGGGTAAGACAGCACTATTGCTACTCCTTGATCTCTCAGCGGCCTTTGATCTGGTCGACCATGAGATCTTGTGCAACCACCTACAAAAAGCTACCCACTTCTCTTAAGAAGCAAACAATTGGATCCAATCCTTCCTTAATAACCGCACAATGAGAGTCTTCTCACTGTCAGCAGCAGCCAACCCTACACCTATCACTTGTGGCGTGCCTCAAGGATCTTGCGTCTCCCCTACACTCTATAAAATCTTCACAAAGCCCCTTTTTGATGATCTAGACGATCTGGGTATCACCTACACTAATTACGCTGATGATACCCAGATCCTCATCCCATTGTCGGGGGATTATGACAAGGATTTGGCCTTCGTTAATAGAGTGTACCTCATCATCCAGGCATGGATGGCCTCACACGGTCTATGCCTGAATGATGACAAGACGGAACTCCTTATTCTAGGCTCTACACATTACCTCAACAAGCTGGACCACAAATACTCATCGTTCATAATTGACGATAACAAGATCAAGGTAGCTAAGGAGGTTAAAACCCTCGGCTTCTATCTAGATTCCACCCTTACCTTCAACAAACAAGTGAATGCAATGGCCTCCGCCACCTCCTACACTTGCAAACTCATTAGGGCAGCCAAACCCTTTCTCTCTCCCACCAACTGTACCACCTTGGCCAGGGCGCTGATCCTGTCCAAGCTGGACTACTGCAACACTCTATATGTAGGTTGTAACAAATATATCTCAAACAAAATCCAAATTCTCCAAAATAATGCCCTTAGAGCAGCCCTCAGTATCTCGAAGAAAGCCCATATCTCTGATTCCAGAAGATCTGTCAATTGGCTATCCACCAAGGACAAGATATTCCTTAAATCGGTGTCTCTGGTTCATAAATGCCTCCACCAAGCAGCCCCTCAATACCTCATCTCCAAATTTACTAGACCCACCCTCTCTCGCCCCTCGAGCACGGCCAATTCCAACCTTCTTCTGGTGCCTAGGTTCAAACGTACAACGTCTGGAGGCAACAGCTTCCCAGTAAAAGCAGCGCAATTTTGGAACTCCCTTCCTCCTACCTGCAGGGAGGACCTACCCTACCACCAGTTCAGAGCCACGACTATCCACTGGCTCAAAACTCTCGACTCATAACGACCTTTCCGATGCCCGGATGCGTCACGTGGCTCCTTACCTCATTGAATGTAAATATGTATATAGTATTGCCCATAGTGTATATGTATATGTATGTATGTGCATATGTTCTACCCCTCCTACTCGGCGTGATACGTCCGGCACTGTATCCGCAGTTGGACCTCACCCTACTGTATGTAACTAAGTTCTGCAACCCTCTTGCTGCCTCTGCGCCTGGCTACCCCTGGGTTAGGTGCGCATTATAAATAAATACAAATACAAATACAAAAGAAATAGAAGAAGGTCCTGTGTCAGAGCCAGGGGCCTCATGAGGTAAGTACTGTGACGAGGAAGAGTGGACGTGGAGGTAATACTATTTATTCAGTCACCACCCGATACCATCTTGCTTTGTAGGGGCATCAATGACTTCATTTAAAAAAAAATAGGATTTATTCATGTCAGTACATATGAAAGGCAAAGACAGTCGTACCAAATGTGGGCCATGCAGTTTGTATTGTTAGTTATCTGTGGAGACCTAAAGTGATATGTGTCTGGAATCATGGGATAAACACACTTTATTGGCAGAGGCAAATTGGTTTTATTCTGCCACACAATAGTGATCTGAATTGGAAGTAAATGTTGATTTTGAAACTGTTGAAACCCACAAAACTCAGTAATGCAGACAAACTGCTACTCCTCTGTAAAATAGGTCGAACCCAAAATGTTTGATTTTCGAGGGGTCTGTGATATACAAGGGTATCTATGTAATGAGAAAAAAGGGGGGAATCACAGACTTCCTCCTGCTCTTGCACAAAGAATTACTCTATGTAGTCGGAACCAAAAAATAGCATCTAAGAGTTAACAATTCTTTTTCGCTTGTGGACCAAAAACAAACAGTTTTAGATTTGTAAATAGAAAACTATGGGCCTCATTACGAGTCCGGCGGTAACCGAGGCGGTAAAACCGCCTGGTTACCGCCGGAGTCATTACCATTCCGCCCCCGTGATTCCCGGAATTACCGGGGCATTACAACCCTGGTTTTCCGGGAATCACGGAGGCGGAATGGTGTTAATCCCCATTCCCATCGAGTCCTATGGGACTCGATGGGAATGGGGATCATGGAAACACCGGCAGCATCTGGTAATGCTGCCGGTGTTTCCTCGTCCGCCTGCAGGCGGGCGGTGTTATACCTGCCAGGTCAAACCTGGCGGGAACATCACCTCCCGCCTGCAGGAGTCGAGATCAGGCGGTCCGGAAACAACGGTGGCGGCGGGTTTACCGCCACCGTTATTTCCGGACCGCCTGAGTTGTAATGAGGCCCTATGTATTATTCTGTTGAAGATTCCGTATCTCATAGAACCATTTCCTTTCTTTAAAATATATAACAAATAACAATTAAACAAAATCACATATGACACAGTTACTTATAAGCACATTAATTCTGGATAAGTGTAGCACATAGACACAACAGTGTGCCATAGAGTACTAGGTACTCCAGTATCAATAACTATAGAAATTCGTGTTGCTTTTTCAAATTTCTTGCACGGAGTAACATCAACAGGGTTACAGCAGGGTAGAGGAGCAGTCATATACACAGTGGTTTACAGAAGGTACGCACACCGGGCTCAATATTCTCTTTTCTAAGAACTCTGTGTTAGTGTAACGGCTTGTTTGTTAACAGCTCTCTTCCTTATTTTTCTGATGTTTATCTCAAGCTTCCCTACTCTACACCCTTTGTTATCTCTGAGGGGTGCTTACTCCCGTCACCTCTAAGGTGTTATTGGTTTGCAGTGGATATTTATACAGATAAAAGGGGGCGATTCATAGAATCCAGCGCAGAAGCAGCGCAAGCGCGTGCGCCAGCCGTGGTGCAAACCAGCAATTGCGCGGCACGCGTATTCATGGATTTCCCCAAGCAACAGTAGCCATAGCGCAATGAACAGCAAGCAGCGCCAGTAACGCCCCCAACACGGCCCCTGCGCAGGAAAAGTCCAGAGAAATGCCCAATACGGCGCAAGGCACCGCGCCATCCATGGCCCAGCACACAGCCCCCCCACCCTCGTAATCGCATGAAAAATTGGAGCATACCCCGCTCGCATCAGTCAAATCGCGTGGAAAGGGCCGCACGTACCCCAGCAAAATCACGTACCCCGCTCGCACCAGCCAAATCGTGTGGAAAAGGCCTGTGTGTACCCCGTCCGCACCCCAGCGAAATCGCGTACCCCGCTTGCACCAGCCAAATCGTGTGGAAAGCGCCGCGCGTACCCCAGCAAAATCGCGTACCCGCTTGCACCAGCCAAATCATGTGGAAATGCCTGTGCGTACCCCGTCCACACCCCAGAGAAATCGGGTACCCCCGCTCGCACCAGCCAAATCGCGTGGAAAAGGCCTGTGCGTACCCCGTCCACACCCCAGAGAAATCGGGTACCCCCGCTCGCACCAGCCAAATCGCGTGGAAAAGGCCTGTGCGTACCCCGTCCACACCCCAGAGAAATCGGGTACCCCCGCTCGCACCTGCCAAATTGCACGGAAAGGCCTGCGCGTAACCCGTCCGCACCCCAGCAAAATTGTGTACCACGCTTGCGCAAGCCAAATCATGTGGAAAGGGGTGTGCATGCTGCCATCAGCCGCAAACACACCCCGCAGGCAGCCCACACCACAAGGGCCCCCCCAACACCTGTGATCATACCCCATAGGCAGACCACAACACATGGGACCCCCCCATCACTCGTGACCATACCCCGCAGGCAGCCCACATGGGACCATATCCCATACCCTGCAGGCAGCCCACATGGGACCATACCCCGCAGGCAGCCCACACCACATGGGAGCCCCCCCCATCACCCGTGACCATACCCCGCAGTCAGCCCACACCACAAGGGCCCCCCCAGCACCTGTGACCATACCCCGCAGACAGCTCACACCACAAGGGCCCCCCCAACACTCGTGACCATACCCCGCTGGCAGTCCACATGGGACCATACCCCGCAGGCAGCCCACACCACAAGGGCCCCCCCAACACCCGTGACCACACACCCCGCAGGCAGGCCTCGACTCATGTCCCCCAGCACCGCCAGTGACGGCAACCTGCAGGCAAGCCCCGACTCATTGCCCCCCAACCCCCAAACCACTAGTGATGGCAACCTGCAGGCAGGCTCCGGCTCATGTGACACCACACACCCCAAAACACATCGGACCAACATACAATCATGCAGCACTCGTCCATTGGTCATACCCCCCAGCACATGCCCCATGGGGCATGCATGTGTGCACACACATGAACAACATTGGTGAACAGCAGGGACACAAAAATGACTCAGGGAAGAGTGAAACATGCAATAAACCATTGAGACCAGACACCAGTTTGATTTCAATGGCCAAAAATGTAAGGAAAAACATAGATCAAAGTCACACACAGTGGAAACATCAAACAAAACATGCATGAACCAAATAAAAAAAAAAAAAAGAAAGAGAAAACCAAAACCAACCAATGGGATGAAAAAGTTCAAAATATGGTCCATCCCCATCAATGTATGTCCTAAAAAAACACAAATTATATGAAAATCATTCCTTCATGGTGAAAAAGAGTAGTTCCAATGAAATTCAAACTATTTACAATGATCCAGGGTCCATGGTCCCAAAACATGTAGAAACACCATGAAAATACTATAAAAAAAATAACTACATACAAGGTGCAGAGCAAAGTCTAGGAACTCCAAAAGAAAGAAAAAACAAATGAAACCTACTCCTAAAGGACTATATACAAAGACAGAGGGCTAGTCCTATGACTCACCATTTCCCCCAATTTATGGCCAGGGCATCATCGAACTCTGTGTCAATTTCCCTAAGGCGGGCCTGCGCTTTACCCTCGAGGGCCTGCAGGCACTCCATCGTGCTCCTCTCAAACTCCCTGCGAGACTCGAGGAACTCGGACCGCCTCTCCGCCCGACGCAGGGTGTTCTCCGCCCTGGTGATGGTGACTCTAGCCCCCTGTGCCCACTGCCACTCTGTTCCGATCTGCTGGCCTATTCGCCCCAACATGGAAGACATCTTTGTGGTAAGGTCCACGTTCCCCTCCTGCCCGATGGCCGATACCTGCCCCTCTGATGTTGAGAGCGCAGAGTCCTGTCGCCTCCTACGTCCAGCCTGCTGCCGCCGAAAAGCCTGGTGTCTGTGCCTCCGGGATGACAACCCCCGGGGCTGTCGTGCACGTGCACTGCTGCTTGGTGCCTGCACTTCCTCCATTGCCATTGGTCCTGTTGCTGCAGTGACCACCTCTGCTGATCCTCCTTCGACTCCCGACTGTGGCAGGGATGTGGTCTCCACCAGACTTGCCGCCGGGGTTGGGACAGGTTCACAGGGGTGGTATCTGGGCCAGAAGACAGCAGGGAGGACGACTGGCTCACAGAGGAGGAAGAGGAGGAGGGGGTTGCAGCAGTGGTCAGCACACGTAGGAAATTTGTGACCAGGAACGGAGCTAGCCAGTTAATGAGGTGACAGACCTCATTGTGATGATGTGCAAGCCCCCGACTGGAAGCCTGCACATCATCACGAATGATGGCTGTATGCCTCGCATTACCGGCTAGCAACGGTTCCACCCTGTCACGAATTGCCTCATCCGCAAGTAGTGGAAAATCTGTTTCCATGGATACATCCGTAGGGGATGCCCACAGGTGCATACTGCTGCAGTTGCAGTACCAGGGACAGGATTAGGCACAGGCCCCTCCACGGCAACCTGCACTGCCTCCGGCCCTGACCCTGGACAGCAGCAGTCACATCTACATCATCACCCCAGCTGTGCCCCATGGGCTGGTCTGATGTGGCCTCCTCCTCCTCTGCCACCACCACCAACCTGGATGACTCCCCACTCTCGTCCGCACCGGATTACCCCTGTGTGGCCTCACCTGGCCCTCCCACTGCCGAGGAGCCCACAACCAACTTCACCCTCTTGGGCCTACCCTCAGCAGCTGCGGCCGTTGACTCTGACGCAGCACCAGTATCCTCGCTCCCAGAAGATGACAGTGCCTGGGAGGATGACTGGACCTTGCGTCTACACCTGATGGAGGCATCCCTGCTGTCGGGCTCCATAGCGCCTTCTCCGCCATCTTCTTCCATCGTCGCTGTGGATAGGGAAACATAGAACACATACATCATGGTACTGGACATGTGCGTTTGGCACAATGCAAAAGGACATAATTGCCACTGTCAAAAATCACAACCATCATCACCGTCCACTACACACAGGGAAGTGCCATTCACACACATGCAAATTCAGGTCCGTCATTCACACCAGGCATTCACATCCTTGGACAAGGCACTGCCAGCACATCCAAATTGTGCATGCACCTCACATGCATCATGGCACATACACATCTCACTCACACACATCACCTGACAGTCATGAAGCAGGCCATGGATCCATCACGTCAGAGAGCACTTGCAGTGAAATTGGCAGCATGAGGCAATCACACATGCAAAAGCGAAGAGTCACAGACATCCTGGAGTGTTCGCCACTCACATACTCACTTCTCATACACATGCACATGTACACCAGGCATGTCCATGATGTTGCCAAATGCACACATGTGTCACACCTCTGGCATGACACAATCCACACACAGAGATACATACATGTGCAAGTTGTGACATACATGCGCGCATCAGGCATTTCCACACAGACACCATTGCTGTTGCACATGCATCAATGAACTCACATGCAGCTGTGCCTGGGACATGCACACGGACATCTGTACAGTAGGCATGCCAAACATAAGAGCAGGGTGCACACACCAACCACGCGTCTACATGCACTATGGTGGACAAGAACACATGGACACTTACCAGTCGACTCCGGACGGAGCTCCAACTCCAAGACCTGGGTGTGAAGCGATGGGTTGATGTGCTACAGGACCCTCTTTTCATCAGTGGTCAAGCGGCCCCACTCGGACAGCCGCATGCTTGAGGAGGCGCCGGGCCTTGTTGAGGGTCCTGGACCTGAAGTCCTCCCAGAGCTTATGGACATGTTGGTAGTCGCATGGTGCCACCCCCTCCACGTTGATGGCACCCACAAAGTCCACCCAGATCTTCCTCCGTCTTGCCTTTTTGACTAGCGATGGTCCATGAAAGAGGGCATCATAATGCCCCAGGACTTGCTCCACCAGGATGTCACCTTCTTTGGCACTGAAGCGGACAGCCCTCTGCCTCGCTGCCGGGGGGTTGCCACTTGCCTCAGATGGTGTGGTGTCAGACATGTCAACCCCCGAGGCAGGTGTGGGTGGGCAAGGTGGTCCTGGGGCTGGGCTGTGGAGCGGTGGTATGGCAGTCGGGAGTCTTCAGGATCAGCAGAGGTGGTCACAACAAGAAGATCACTGGCAATGGCTTCAGAGCAGGCACCAAAATGCAGGACACGTGAGCAGCAGGCACACAGTGCGCTGGCAGCAGCAGATGGCTCTAGGAGGCAGCTCAGGGCAGTTGGAGGCAGGTAAATGGCCTTGTAGGCAGGAGCGTGGGTCTTCCGTGTTCTTTCGCGTGGCCAGCCAGAAACAGAGTGACTCTGCACGTGTGGAAACAGCGCGTTAGCGTGTAATTGGAGGAAAGGCTCTAAGCATGTAAGTTACGTTACGCATGCTGGATGTTGGGCGTTTCCGTTCAGTATCGGTTTAAGGTCTGCATAGGACAACAGTGCACTGTACGTGCTTTCCATGGGGACGGACGCATGAACTTTACTTCTTTGTGGATTTGCACGCGAATAGTTCACTACTGTGGCAGTGCATACTTCTTGTTTTGGCTGGGGAGTTGCCTACGTGCACACGCGCGTGTGTCATTTTTCTTTCTACGAGGCAGACAGTGAGTCGCACACGCATTTTCCATTCTGTGGTTGCCCCTGTGTGTTGCGTACCCCATTTTTGGGCTCATAGTAGCCTACGTGTTCCTCGCGTATGCATTTTTTGTGTTGCTGGGTACCACAGCGTACAGCAGGATGTTTTTTCATCACACGTGGGCTACCAAGGGGTCGCATACACGTTGATTTTTGGGGTTCCTGAGCGTTGTGCGACCTGTCCATTTTCCACCAGGGGTCACACTGAGCCTTGCTGGGGCACACATGTACGTTTAACATCACATACCCTGCCCGCTCCCTCCAATTGCCCAGGTCAATTGTCTGCTGCACCCCCATTGCACCATTCTATCTGTGCCATGACTGGGAGGGGAAAAGGTGGGATGGGAGGCAAAGGTGGCCTAGGGGGCCGAGGTGCTGGAGCTGGCAAAGGTAGCCAAGGGGGCCGAGGTTCTGGAGCTAGCAGAGGTAGTCAAGGGGGCCGAGGTGCTGGAGCTGGCAGAGGTAGCCAAGGGGGCGAGGTGCTGGAGCTGGCAGAGGTGGACGAGGGATGCGGGGTTCCCAGGTTCATGCAGGGAGGGACATGCCCCCTCTCAACAGGTTCCAGAACAGCTGCAGCGCCGGCCACTTTGGCTCAGGGTCCTCCTGTGATGCCTGTAGTGGTCCCTGCCCAGGGACACCAAGGGGCACATGTCCATGTTACCAAGGCCAAGAGGTGTGTGTTGCAGGGACCTGCCACCAGCACACAGGCACACAAGCCTGCAGGGCCACCTCCACTCACAGCATCAGTGGCTGATGCCTCAGCCCCGGCCACTAGTGCTCCAGTCCCTACTGACCCAAGTGGTCCCAGCCACACAGGGACTGGACAACCCTGCAAGAAGGGTAAGCGGACAGTAGGCAAACAGGCTCGGTCCTGAGGCACGGCACAGGGGACTCGTACGGTGAGGAAGAGGAGCATCAGTGATGCGGAGATCCAGATCCTCTTGGACTACTTGCGGGAACACAAGGCTGACATGCTTGTGCGGGCAGGTAGCACTCCACTGGCAGTGTGTCGCTGATCGCATCAGCGCCTTGGGCATTGAGAGGCGCACAGCTTCTGAGGCAGTGAAGCGCTGGAATGACCTCCGGCGCCAAGCCAAAGATAAGCTGGGTGCCAACTACTCCTCCACTCTGGTGACTGGAGGTGGGCCAGCAGGGAAGGAAGAAGTACTCACTCCACATGAGGACATCGCTAGTCAGATGATTGATGCAGAGCTGATCCAGGGCGTGAGGGACCTTCCAAATTATGGGGCAATGTTGGGTGACAGGTGTGTGTCAAGAACATGGGTATGTTGCGTCATGGCCATGTGTTGATTGTCTGGCGGTTCTGCATGCATTCACATGACTACCATGGGTGTACCATGTCATGGTGGTCTGACACATATGTGTTGTCCTGCAGCCTACACATGCACGAAGTGCTGCACTCCCTGACAATGGACATCTGCACACCTGCACAATCCTCCAGTTACACCCTCTGTCCGGGACCTCTTGGCCCTCTTCCTGAGCAAGCCTGTGATGACTGATGGGCTGTGACCACATGCCACTCAACATTGTCCCTCTCTCCGTTCATCTCTGACGTCTCTGAATGCTCACCCTGCCAGCGGAACCACCGCTGGGGTGGCCTCCCTTTCTCCACCTCCCTACGGCAGCCCACAGTCTCCAGGGGACTGGTCATACATGTGGTGTGGTACTGCAAAGTCCTCTAGCAAAATATATGTGCTCCTACTCATTGTGTTCGGTAACTCACCCTGAGCTGGACTGTGTGGGTTGTTCTTTTGTCTTCAGGACAGGTGTTGTATCTCAAGAGAGCTGTGATATTGGCATTGGGTCACAGAGGGGAGGGCTGTTGATTTCCTTCACGGTGCAATGTCCACAGGGACATTTGGGAGCTGTGGGCACCGTTACTTCAAATCCATCTTACGCATTGACTTACCTATCATGGACTGTGATCATGCGTTCACTGTTCACTCAGGGTCAATCACTTCTCACATTGGAATCAGTTGGTGGTGAGGGTCTCTCTTTGGCAGTTGCCTCCCTCTGGTATGGGCTCCGTGCCTGATTTGGACTGGAGGTGATCCTTATTCAGGTCAGGTGCCACTTATGGTGATTGGACATGTGTTGTGCTTTCACTACTCCTCACCCCTGCTGACGTCCACGATAAATGATGGAATGCACTAGTCACCTGCCCAAACTCTGTCCTCAGGCACAGGCCTCTGAGACGACAGTTTTACACGTGCACTGCATCCACGCCATACACCACAGTCGGGGGAGGTTGGATGTACATCTACAACCCTCTTCACTCTATTGACACATGTTGTATGCACTTCCACTTCCACCTAGCCGCTACATTCCCATGGATTGTCAGCGTGTTTTAGTTTTATTTGTGTGACGTTCACCTGTGGTGCACGGGCCACTCCCACTTACATCCACTGGGATCACCTCCAACGTGCATTTTGACTTGACTCATGTCGATGTGACATGGACTCATGAGACATGTGTGTCCACATTCAGCTATTCACTACAGCCTTGCATCTTGCCACCTTGTGGGACTTGTGTGTATGTAGTTTTTGTGTAACATGTCATGTCACATCCCTCATTCATGGCTCTGTGACTGTGGTATGCATGTTACATCTGATGCATTTAGCAGATCATGGCATGGCCATGCTACGTAGCATATGTGTGTTTACATCATGGATGTTGGTGTATGGACTATGCCATTCAGGTGCTCCATGGCAGGTGCTGGGCACCATGCACCAAATGTGTTTTGCCCTTCCCACACATGTCCATGTCTTCTTTCATGCTGTCCATCACTTGCATTGACACTGCGTACTTGTGTGAGATTGTGGCAGGTTGATGCATGTCAACATTGTGGTGGCTAAGTGTATGGCCTACACTGTTTCCATGACTAATCATGTGTTTTTCTGTCTATGTGCAGGTGATGAGGCACTGGAGGCAGAGGAGATGGTGGAGGAGGTACAGGATAGTGAACCACGACCAACCACCATTGGAGGACGTGGGGTGGTAGCCCATGACAATCCACTGGTTTTGCAAGCCAACCTGGATGTGACTCAGTCTGAGTCAGCCTCTGAAGAAGCCTATGGCTTCGGTGGTGAAACATACATGGATGCCTCTGTGATGTCGCAGGTGAGTGCATTGAGTGTGGATCCTGTTACATCCCAAGCGTCTGAAGGGGGGGGAACCCTTATCAAGGTCAGTGTTGGTGCATCCGTCTGTGGTGTTATGGCTGCAGGGCCACGCTCCACAGTCTTGACTTCTGGGCCTGGGCCAGCTGATCAGGGGAGGGATGCAGTCCTGCAGTCACAGGCAGCGCCATCACATGAAGGGCCAGGTTCCCTTGGCCAGGGCAGGCATGGTGTCCACCAACGCAGTAGCCGTGCATCAACTGCCTTTACTGTGTGGGAGCAGTCCATGTATGCTGTTGCACTACAACAGGCTGCTTCACAGGAAATGTTGGCTCAGGGAAGGGATAGGGTGGCCAATTTCATGATGTCCCCGGCTAGACAGGTGGAGCACCAGCAGCAGGCTTTGCGGTCCACATGCCGCTCACACAGGCTGAACATGCTGGCCAGCAACAGGAGCCGACAGGCGGACCTGAGGGATCTGCACGCATCCTTGGCTGCAGAGGGTCGGGCCCAAAGGGAAGCCCTACATTGGAATAAAGGTCCCTCAGTACAACACTGGCTGCACTCGAGGAATCCCACAGTAGGCAGTCTAAGCAGCAGTTGCAACTGATGACTCGTGCCATCACAGAGGAACTGCGTGCATCCGTGAGGTGTTGCATGGAGACCTCCGAGCCATCAGGTTGCAGCTGCAGGAATCTCAGTCCCGCATGGCCACTGCCATCGAGGACCAGACCAGGGCCATATGTGATGTACCTCATGTACCACTTCCACATTCAGATGCACCACCAGAATATGACGACAGCAGCAACAGGTCTCCTGATCCCCGATAGCCATGCGGCCCATTAACCCATGGAGGGATATTTCTTTTTTTCACACATTATCCACACATGTGGGTGTTGGAGTTCACCCTGCACCTCCTCCCTCCTGGGTACCCCCAAGTCCCACATGGGCAATTTTTATTTTTCTCTTTTTTTATTTTTTTATTTTTCTGTCTATTGTGCATTTATGTGACAGTGTGTTACTTTGTGTGGCATCCGAAGGCATCCACTGTGGTTTCCAGCTGGACCCATGCAGGCTTGTCTCTTACCTCGTGTTGGCACCCTCCTTGTTTGTGCCTTGGGATCCAGAAACACGTGCGCCTCTTGCTTCCCCTTTCCATGGGCTTGCAAGGAGTGCATCGTGTGAAAGTAACTTACACATTGGCAATGGGCTTTCATGATATCTGTGGGCAGTCTCTAGTCCAACATGTGTATACACCCCTAGTGGGAATCATGATTGTTTGTCCCTTTTGGTTTGTGCATTTAGTCCCATACTTAGTTGGTGTGGTAACTTCATTTATTTGCTTGTCCGTCTTCACTGGTGTTGGCCTTACGGCTGTATGAAATTTGATGATCCCCTTGGTTGTCTGCGACACACGTTTGTCCAAGGGTGACAAGCGCAAGTCGCCGCACCGAGTGCAGTTATGTCTGGTCACGGGAGGAGGGCTTCCTGTTGGGTGCTGTGTGTCTCATATGTTGTACTGGCCAATTGTTGTTCCTGTGTACATTGTTGGGGCTAGTTGACACGGTGGGTTGATTCATGGACTTGGTCCGTTGATTGTTGATCACTTTGTGACAGTGGTGTTATGTGTTGGCCATTTGTTTCTCTGCTTGGGAAATGCATGCCATGGAACATTGTGTGGGACAGGTGACATGAATTGTGTGGGGGTTTGGGTGACATACCAGCATTTAGATGGTTGCTTTGGCATGGTGGTGGTTGGAAGTTCCTTCTTCCATAAGTCCCTTTTGTACACACCAGATTGTGTTGCTTGTAGTTCTAGGGAATGCACACAATGTGGCACTTCCGAGGCCACATTCTCAGGGTGGTAAGGCTTGGGCAGATGTTTGTCCCTTTGTCATCATCGATTGTGGCCTGGCATGTGCCAGGGCTGTGCGCACTCCGCAGGGGTTGGATTTTAGGTGAAACATTGTGCCACAAGCTGGGTACGGGCAGGCTCGCCACATGCCCTTTTCCCTACCATGCACAATGGCCGTGCATGTGGTTGGGGATGTGGGGGTACCACTATGTCCACCGGTACGCCACGCTGTGTTGCAACATTGTGCAGGACACATGCTGCCACTATGATCCTGCACACTACTGGTGGTGCATACAGTAGCTGTCCACCAGAGTGGTCATGGGAGCGAATGCGTGACTTTAGCACTCGAATGTGCGCTCCACTATGGCCCTAGTTGCAATGTGAGCTGCGTTGTATCTTACCTGGGGTGGTGTGGTTGTGTATTGGCGTCATCGTGTAGGTGCTCAGAGGGTAGGCACTGTCCCCTGTGGAGGTGATATGGGTTGTCAGTGATGTAGTTTAGTCTGCATGAGACATGCATGCAATTGCCGGGCTATTTGTACTCACCAATGAGCCATGTGTTGCCATGCCTCCCAGTTTCCAGGGCCCAGTGCAGGGGTGACATTCTGAATAAGAAACTATCATGGGTGGACCATGGATAGTTGGCATATACAGAGGTAATGATTCCCTTGGCATCACATAACACATGCACGTTGAAGGAATGCAAGTGCTTGCGATTCCAATAGATGAGCTCTGTGGCCCTAGGTGGACGTAGGGCGACGTGAGTGCAATTAATGGCACCAAGCACTTTTGGTAAGTGTGCCACCCCATAAAAGTCCTGGACCACGGCCTGCCTTTCTGCAGGTGTTCTGTGCATGTATATGTGCCTACGGACTGAGGGGCATGCAGTCATGATTGCCAACACCTGGTGTAAGCAGCGTGACTGCGTGTGCTGTGAAAGACCCCCAGCTATGGCAGTTGTCCTGCTGAAATGACCCAGTTGCCAAAAAATGCAGTACATTGAGCACCTTTTCCAAGGGGCTCAGTCCTTGGGAGCACAGGGTGGGTGATGTGAGGTCATCCTCCCACTCAGTGACCAGGTCTAGGATGATATGAGGTGGAAACCTATACCTGCCATAGACCTGGTCATCAGGCATCCCAAAAAAGCTGGTCCTGGGTAAAAGAATGCGGGGCCTGGCTATCCTCCTCCTTCTGTGGTGTCCTACGATCTCTGCTGCAAGGAATGGTGCATTCATCGTAGCTGAATACGCGCGTTTGTGTTCGTGCATTCTTTAGGTGCACAGTGACGCTTACGCCTGCTTTCGCTTGGCGGACGTGTTTCTGGATTAGCGGGTCTTTTCCCACGCACAGGAGAGCCCTGTTCAATTCCATAAATACATGTTGTTAGTGCGCGTGTGGGCTTTGTGAGTATTTTACTCTGGTACTTCCCACGTAACGCCCACATTTACGCTTGTTGTTCCCCATTCCATGTGTTCCGCCCCCTTTTTAGGTGTGTGCGCTGGACAGTGTGCGCCTTCACTGGGCGTCTCGCGCAAGGCGTTTGTGGTGTTGCAGTGACATGTTGGACCTGCGCGGATTCAACGCAGGTCTCAGGTAAGACACGCGCAATCTATTCCATGAATCGGGCCCATAGTATCGATGCAGTGCGTTTCGACCCTTTTTGGTTGAGATAGACCACATCCAGCGGTAGCCTTCTCGATATTTGAGCCGGGCCTTCGTCAGGACATAGATGAGTAATCTTGTAAGGTCTTTAGTCTTCTAACCCCAGATGATTTAGTAATCTTATTTAGTTGACAATGCAAGGACAGGGTACAATGTAGAGGCGTCACATAGGTCACACTGCGACATCGGTATCTTTCCTTGGTAGCTGTTGTTATAATGAATGCTCTGAAGAGTTGCAGTAGTCCATTTATTTTTAAAAAACCACCATAATCCCCCTTTACCCCCTTATTCAAAAACCCACAATTCACCCCAGGCTGCGAAACAGCAACATTTGATGACTGGTCCCTGAGGGGGGTGGGGGGGGTTGCCGGCTGGTTCGGGATACGTATACGCGGGGGAGAGGTCAAAGAGTTTGAACAATGCAAATTAGATTTCGCCCTGGAGGAGAGACAGAGATACGGGTATATCCAGTTGAGGCACTGGCTATCACATCCCACCATGAAGCAGGCATGAAACGCCCCTAACCTCATGTGAAAAATATTTAGACACACATACAGGGGACAAGGGCCTGATGGCTGCAATATACCAGTATATTAAGGCGGGGGAACCACAGCCCATCAGAACATATGTCGAGAAATGGGAGAGAGACACCGGCACCGCTACTGACGAGAAAGAATGGCAATATTTGTGGGCCCAGATACCGAAGGTGACTAGGTCTCTTCAGATCCGAGAGACCTGGTTAAAGCTAATGTTTCAGTGGCATCTCATGCCAGTCAAGCTCAAAATGATGTTTCCCCGGAGCACTCAAGCTTGCTGGAGAGACTGTGGGGAACGGGTACATGGGCACACATATGGTGGGAATGCCCGAAACTAAATATGTTCTGGAGATGCATTCAGCAGGCCATAGAGAGAGTCCTCGGATCTGGGGGTGGTGGAAATAGAGGGCTCAATATGAAAGGCCTGACCCAAACTCTTCTGGACACTCCCTCAAAATCTGGCTGCAAGCTCTATGTTATAATGATGATGGCTGCAGCAATGGTATTAGCGAGACGATGGAGAAAGAAGGATCCTCCGCAAGAACACGAATGGGTGGCGAAAATCTGGTCAGTGATCGCCATGGAATGGCTTTCCTACTCAATACAGGGCCAACACATGCAATTTATAACCGATTGGGCTTCTCTCCTGGCATACTTAAAGGAAGGTGCGCAAAGAGCTTGGTGTCCTAGTGTGTTGACACTATTAGGAATCATTGACCCCCCTAGAGGATTCTGATCTATGATATGGGAGACCAGCAGAGACTTTAAAGGAGAAAGCTGGTAAAGGTCCTATAAACTATAGCCCAATGGGGTCCTATGGACGTTCTCAGAGGGGAAAAGACAGCAGTGAAATCCTGGAATCTGGGGGGAGGGGTCGTGGGAGGGGGCCTGTTGATTTTCTGTTGATTGTTTGTTCAACTGTAAAATGTTAATAAAAACAAGTGGGGAAAAGAACAACACCTTAAGTTCTGTACAGTCTTTTACCAACGATTTATAAGTTCACAAACAGAGTCTCAAAAGTACTCCAAAGTAGTGTCTTCATCTGACGGAACTACTTATACCCGGCAGCTGGGTATCTCATTGTGTCTGTTGCTATCAAGCACGGCAATGCTATGATTCAGAGTCTGTGCGCATCGAGCGCAAAAAAACGGGACCTGGTTAACAACATTCAATTGTTAACTCTTAGATGCTATTTTTTCGTTTCAACTACATAGAGTAATATTTTGTGCAAGAGCAGGAGGAAGTCGACAAACTGCTACTCCCATATTTATTAATAACAATATGCATAAACAGCTCTCGAATCATGTTCTGCAAGCAATGGCTCGTTTTGGAATCTTGTACATATTAAATGCAGGATTAGGACCAAAATTCAATGAGCAAAACCAAAAGCGAGGACTGGTGGATAATGTCACACCTAACATGGGACAAAACTCTATGAGTTGTACTACTTTCAAGACTTAGACATGCCACACGAAAGCCTATTTAATAAAGTTATCTGTGTGTGGTTTTTGGACAAGGGCATGCAGCATGTTGTTCATGGACACTATGAATAACATCCCAAAGCAGCAGACATCATAGACTAGTCATCTTTCTAAAGCTTTAAAAAGAGGTTAATTTGTGATGCAGCTAACTTTGAGATTGAGAAGGCAACACGGATCTTTACAACAGACGTGCTAGTGATCCAAAAGTTTACACTCAACAAGAGCTGCAATTTACTAGAAAAAGAATAACTCCAATTATCACTGCACAGCATAACACGAAGCGACATCGTGAAAAAAAAAGCAACGGTAGCCCAAAATGAAGCCCTGCTAAAAGGTAATGGGGAGCATTTTACCTCCAGTAGGGCTATCACTGTGACGCAAAATCAGTAGCATCAAAAGTATAAACAATTGCAAGAACCCATCAATATGCAACTAGTGGATGGGTCGGGGGCGGAGACATGGGTACCAGTCTTCCTGTGCCTTAAGACCCGAGCTACAACTCAATGATGACGCCCAATGAGCCTGAAACACGCCTGGGGTTTCTTATAGTCTTGTGCGGTTCGGGCTTTACTGAAGCTTTCAGGGTGGGCACAACATTAATATACATTTGGTCTTCCCCTAAATTGCTTGGCAGACCGAAACTGATAGTATGGGGGGCATCTCAGCACGACGCGACTGGTTTAGAGCAATTCAAATATGGCATCCATTACTCTTCAGTTTTACATTCTGCCACTTTCAGCCTTGCATGCACAATGGACAGTCATAAGCCGCACGAGGATTATGTGCAGTGGTATGCAAATATTCTAGTGCTCTAAATGTAAAACTACAGCTTTCTTCCACCGTTTCAATACTATGAAGTATTTCAGGCAGCAGTAAAAATGATAATGAAAACATAGGCCCAATAAGTGTCCAAAGAAAAGCACACATCTGAATTCAGTTTGGTCTATTAACAGCGGGGATATTTACATAAGATTGTGTACTTTACAAAGAGGAACATTCGTATAAAGAAAAAAAAAATTATCTTTTTTCAACATACTAGTCTGTGGTCCATGATTCCACACTTTGGGGGGGGGGTGTCCCCAGAAACGTTTTTATGGGAGGGCAAAAGGGGCACTTGCCCACAAGACTGCCTGATCTAAAGAAGTAAGATTCCATTATTCACCAGACTTAAATAGCACACGTCAGGATATTTTATGGTATCCAGTTAAATTATCGAAATATTATTTGTTTTCTTTTTTTACAGCAATTTTGTGCCGACAAAATGGCATTTCGAACAAATGGCATTCGAAAAAGTCACTAGGAACCATGTTTTATGGCATGCTGCTGAGGCTCTAAACCTATTGCCTCTCTGTTTTGACAAGTACATTCTGCCATTATGTAATGCTTTCTATGTTCACTGTGCTATACATAGTATGTGTGTTCCTTATGGCACAACTCCAGTAGCATTCTTTCCTTCCCGATGGAATTATGCTGATCACGTGCAATAGCCAAAATTGAAATGCATATTGATAAATTGAGTGCCACAAGGGTTCAGAAGTTAGCTCACTGTGTTAAGCACTCATTGCAGAGATATGTGTTCATATACAAGATTAGAATAGCACATTCCAGCAAGGCTGGCTGAGCCTTTGCTATGTTTGAAGTTTATAAACCTGCCTGCATATTTACTTGGTTTTGCAACACAACAGCTATTAGCAATGTACCTGCACCAGATAGGAGTTGCTATAAAAGCCAACATGTCATCTGTATGATGAAGGCTAGAAATTGGTTTGTTCAGATGGGGTGTTGTAAAACCTAGGCAATCACCTCCAATGATGAGCATTAACTTTTAGACCAGGGGGCCGCCTCATGAGTTGGGCGGTATCCCCGGCGGTATTACCGCCGGCGCTAATAGCGTTACCACCAAACCCCCAACGCTATTAGAGCCGGATCACGGGTTTGGTGCCAGGGTAAGTACCCATTCCCCATTGGGCCCAATGGTTGATTCTCTGCGCTACTACCGCCAGCGGTATTAGCGTGGGGTAATAGCACCGAAAATAGGCGAAATCGCGACAGATTTTCCCCAACTCAGAGCTGGGGGTAAATCCTGCCAAACCCGTGATTTGACGGACCCTTAAATGCGGCGGTAATAGCGTTATCGCCACATTTAAGGGTTACTGCCAAACTCATGATGAGGCAGCAAGTGGTGAATAAGTATCCAAATTGAAGACTGCAGAACCAAAGCATTCATGCTTGTATCCTGGCTTTGCCAGCAGACGATACAGTGATCCTGGTCAAATCATGTAAGATCTCTTACATTACTGTGCTGTCTTCTGTGAGGTTTGCCTTCTCGCATGCTGGTGGCATCGTTTAGCCCTTTACCAGTGGTCGAAGTATCTGAAAAGAATTAGTGGAACTATGTTCCCTGCTGGCCTGCCTCCACCCCCACAAACCCCATTGCCAAGCTCCGTCCCACATGCAATATAACACCCCAAACAAATGCACCTGCTGTTTAAGGGAACGTTCACTGCACTGCAGTGCAAGCTTCAACTTCTTCCTACACTTACATTCTGGAATGATTTATTTTTTTAAATAAAAGTATAGGAAAAGTAAATCTTAATTTTAAAAAAAAGTAGAGGAACAGCGCTCCCAGCCGCTCCTGCCCACTTCCTCCACTGGCCATTAGTTGGTCTTTTTTCTTATGTAGGCCATTTGAGTTGAAGGGGTGGTAGACAGAAGAGAGCGAACCAGATGTTGCAGGTCTCAGGAAAGCATATTTTAAGGTCTGCTCGTTTGACACAAAAAAGTCAAAGAATTTTCTGCACGTTTATAAATTACAATTTCACAAATCAGTGTTTTGGTAGTCTTTAATGCTTTAAAATACAAAAGACAACCCCAGATTAAATCTGTTACATCACATCAATTGTTATGCTGGTACTTATAAATTTCCCTTGATGATGGAGAGAATGAAGCTAGAATCATTCCCATTTTGCACCCTTCTATAATATTTAGTTTTTTTAAATTGTCATGTTTGGTAATGTGATTTGTGTACTTTCCAAGACAGTTTTATAAAATGAGATTGTTTTAGTCCATGGTAAGAACTGGAAAAGAAAGTGTTCAAATGCAGAGTTGGTGCACATCACAGCTGCACCCCTTAACCTATGTGTGATCCTGGGCATCTCATTTAATCTTGTATTGCCTAACCTCTCAAAATTGCAGGTTCCTAAACCTTTCAAAATTATGAGCCTTGTCGAGGATATGATCTTCAAAACAGCCTCACTCATGGTTTCACTGGCTACAGTGTTGCTTACACTATAATAGTGAGCATTGATGAATCGCACACTAAAGGCAAACATTCCTCTGATCTCTAATGACAACACTATTTGAAAACAATGTGCCACTTCTAATCTCAGTCTGTCTGGTTACAAACACCATCCTGGTAGCTTCTAATCTGCATCCACGATCTATGCTATGGTACGTGTAGCTTTCTGCTTCCTTCCAATTGGTTTCCTCTGTCAACGTTTGAGCACTTTTACATTCTGTAAGGCAGATAATGTGATTTCTCTATTCTGGGTTACATGTACTTTTTACATACGGTCTGCATTAACACTACAGGCTGCATACCTTCCTGGATGTTACTGATAAAGAGTCTCCTGTATCTATACTAGACCAGAAGCAACCTCTTAGTAGACTGCGAATGTTGGCCTTCAAATGCTACGTGTTTATCATTCTGGTTAGAGGACGAATGAACAGGGTAAGGGAGCTTAAAGGGAGTACACATGTTTATTTGGAATCACTTCATTTCTTTGGTTTGGTGGAAGGGGTCCCCACAGATGTCCGTGCCCAGGGCCCCAAAAGTGCTTAAAATGGCCCTGGGTGTCCCACCCACCATTTCAACAGTGGTTATCTCCTAACCCAAAACTGCCCAGACCCACAGCACTCCTTTTGCGATTCTGCCAGCACTCCGTACCATAACTGCGATCCCAAACCCATCGCTGTCCCTCTGCACTATCTCCCTGCCCCACCACCAACATTTCTTCCACGACTACCATGCCAGCGTCACTAACAGGGAGATTTTAAGGAAAAGAAGCAGGTTATGAGTTCTCACTTCGTGACTCTTGCATTACAAATATACGTATTTTGTGAACGGTGGTGGGGTGGGGGGGGTAATTAAAGGTGGCGGAATGACAGGTGTTGCAATAAGGAGCGAGGCTATCTCCGAAGGGCGAACTACTGTGTCAGATCGCTTTCCAGTCAGCTCTGACTGTAATGTCTGTCTATCGCAACATTAAGTCCTGTCAGAGAAGCCATCATTCTCTTGACAGCACTTCCACAAAACATCAGCCTGTTGCCTCTGTAACCATCAGATTGAGCAGTGGGCAGCAGCGGCGGGAACACGCTTACACCCCCTTACCTCTCCCGTTTCTTGGGGGATTTACTAATCCCGATGACAGTAGAAGGGGCGGCTCTGTTATTAATGCTTGAATCCAAGGGAACCGCTCGTCGCCAGGTGATGACGCCACATGCTAGAAGCCGGCTGAAGGACGCTTGTATCGTTGCTATGAGACGAGTCAGGTGGGGCAATGGAAACAGAAAAAGGACGTTATTCAACGATTGAAACTGTTACCAGCGCACAGAGTTCTAATAATTCCATGCCTTGCTCTGACAAAACCACTATACTGTCTGAGTGGTTGCCGCTGGTGAATTTGTAGAGTGTAAGAATGTAAATGTGTTCTCAGAATTAAACCGAGCAAACACACCAAATAAATCCAGTAGGATTTTGACTGGTGCTTCCCTGAAGAGCATTTTTAAAATAATGGCATAGCTCTCAACCATTTATGTCGCAAAAGCGGGTGAAAACACCCGATTTTACTTTTGGCGGGTGAGAGGCCCATTGAAATGAATGGGCGTGCATGAGGTTTGGCGGGTGAGTCCGCTGTTTACAAGGCGGGTGACACCCGCCAAAAGCGTGTGAGTTGGGAGCTATGAATAATGGTGTTTTTGTGCATTTCACAGCAAATCTCTCAGACAAGTTGGGTAACAACGTAGAATTTCTTCAGGGCAACACATGAAACATTCGAATGAAGGGCAGTGTTATATCCGCCCTACGTCCCGCAGCGCGGTGACGTAGGGCAGCTTAATAAAAGCCCCGCCCCCGACAGTGGGAGGCAGTTCCGGGCAAACCCAGCACAGCGTGTGGGTGTCTTTTGTCTGCGCTCCTGCCGATGCCGCGCCCCGGCCGCGCAGCCTCCTGGACCGGTGCCAGCCCCACGTGCGGGGCCTCCAGAGCACCGGTACATAACAATGGCGACGAGGAAGTGAGCGAGCAACCACGCGCTCTACATCACCTCACACGCGGATGCCCCACGGACGTCCCGCACAAATTTTTGGACACTCGGTGGGGGGCCACCGAGACCACGTGACCCCCACCCCAAAAAAAAAAAAAAAAAAAAAAAAAAAATTCTCTCTCGTTCATTCCCTATCCAAAAGGGGTCGAGAATTTTTTTTTCTCTCTTCGTTTGCTTTTCCTCCTGCATGGCGCACATGCTACAAGGCGCCCATCGGTCGGCGCACAAGTGCCAGTGGGCACATTCACCGCGAAAGAACACTCCTCAATGCAATGTGCGGACGAACCCATGAGGCAGGACAACATCAGGCCAGCACGACAGCATAATCAACAAACCGAGGGTACGTGACACCATGGCGGCTGGGTCATCAACTCCTGGACCTTCCACGCCGTCCAGGATCGCGGCAAACCTGTCGATGGCGTCGCCACCACCCCGCACGCTGGGCAGTTCGTCGACGTTGGTTCAACCCTTCGACCCATTCACCGACCCATCGTCCAGTCGACCCAGATGGCAGTTATGGCTACAAAAGTTCGAGATGGCCATGGAATGCAAGGACATCACGTCATCCAGAAAGATGAAAGCTCATCTGCTCCTCAGTGTGGGCGACGAGGTGCTACGCATCTTCAACTCCCTGAATGTTGATGATGGCCAAGACACGTACCTGAGTGCGAAGGACGCCTTAACGGCACATTTCCTCCCGCAACTAAATCCAGACTATGAGACTTTCATTTTTTGCACGACTATCCAGGCCACTGATGAGACTCTAGACGCCTACCACACGAGGCTGAGGAAACTGGCCACGTCGTGTGAGTTCACGAACACTGAGAGGGAGATCAGACGACAAATCATAAATGGCATACATTCGGAGAAGCTGAGGCGTCTCATACTCAGTGAGAAAGGCATCCCTCTACAATGCATCCTGGAACTGGGTCGACAGAGGGAGCTTGCCCACTCCAGGGCCGCCAACATGGAAGCGACACTACAGAAACTGCAGCCGTCCCTCTCAACACCGATGGTCGCCCAGATCTCCGACAGACCATTTACGAGAGGTGAAAGCGGCGGCAACCACACCCAGAACAGGTGGCAACCTCGAGTACCAGGACCCACGGAATGTGGGTGGTGTGGTGGTCAAAGACACGGAAGGCGAAACTGCCCGGCGCAAGGCACCACGTGCGGAGCGTGCGGCAGGAAGGATCACTACGTGAAAGTGTGCAGATCAGCGAACACGCCACTGCAGCCCCCACAAGGCACTCAGGAAAAGGGGTCCCAGAAAAAAAAGAAGCAAGCCAGCGCAAGGAGGGTCGCAGTAGTCAACTCCTCGACGGAAGAGGAAGGGGATGATCTCTCAGCCCTATGGCAAACGGCAGGCATTGAGAGCGAAGGAAAGGGCCGAAAGGTATACCTGGTATCCGCACTGAATCAGGGGCCAGTACCGCCGCAAAGAACCGCCAGGCGACGAAAATGCACGGTCTCCATCCAAAGCCAGTACGTACAGATGACCATTGATACGGGAGCCTCGGTAAACGTCATGCCAACCAGTGTCTTCCAAACTCTTACACCACCACCTGAGCTCAAATCTACAGACACTCGTCTATTTGCCTATGGCAGCCGGAGACCCCTGCCAGTCATCGGGAGGTTCTGCACCACTCTTGAACATGGCGAACAGAAGGTGTGGTCAAAGATATATGTCGTGAAGGCGGGGATCGAAAGCCTACTGAGCGGAGATGCGGCTGAAGACTTTGGCGTGGTCAAGTTCATCTGCCACATTGACTACGCAGCCGAAGTCGAGAGTTTTCTCAGGCAACACCCCAAGCTACAGAAGGGGATAGGCTGTCTCAAGGGAAAGACTATCAAACTACACATTGATCAATCAGTGCAACCACGTGCGGTGAGACACCGGAGGACACCGTTCCACATGAGGGAACAGGTAGAGAAAGAGTTAAAGTCACTGGAAGCTGCTGGAATCATTGAAGAAGTCACGGGACCAACGCCGTGGATCTCCCCGATGGTGGTCACCAGGAAGCCCAAACAGCCCGGAAAAGTCCGGATCTGTATTGACATGCGCTTGCCCAATGCGGCCATAAAAAGGGAACGACACATAACACCAACAATCGATGAAATCATCACCGACCTCACTGGGTCATGTGTGTTCTCGAAGGTAGACTTAAAAGCGGGGTACCACCAACTTAAGCTCCACAGAGAGTCGCTCTACATTACCACTTTCTCAACCCACCTAGGTTTGAGGAGGTACAAGCGCCTGAGTTTCGGCATCTCCTCGGCCGCGGAAGTCTTTCAACAGACCATCCAGGAGGTCATCAGAGGCATACCAGGGGTATTGAACGTGAGCGATGATATCCTAATACATGCACCTGACACCAAGGAACACATCACAAGACTGAAGACACTCCTGGGCAGGTTGGAAGAAGCCGGACTCACAATCCATCGAGAGAAGTGCGAGTTCCTAAAATCGGAAATAACCTTCTTCGGGTACAAGTTTGACGGCAATGGCATCTCACCTGATCCCCAAAAAGTGGCGGACATCCAAGCTGCTAGTCCCCCAGCGACCCCCACCGAAGTACGCAGTTTTCTGGGAATGGCCACCTACTGTGGCAGATTCATTCGAAACCTAGCAACCCTATCTGAACCGGTACGGGAACTTACAAAGGTCAGCACCAAGTGGGTCTGGGGGCAGGAATGCCAGGAAGATTTCGAGAGCATTAAAGACTCCCTGTCAACTGATACCAAGATGGCCTACTACGACACAGACCTATCGACAGAACTCTTTGTGGATGCCAGCCCAGTAGGACTTGGAGCAATCCTGATGCAAGTCACGAAAGAGCGCGAAAAAAGACCGATCGCATATGCATCCAGGGCACTCACAGCTACGGAACAAAGGTACTCCCACATAGAGAAGGAGGCCATTGCTGTACTATGGGGTTGTCGACACTTCCACATGTACCTGTATGGGCGCAAGTTCACGGCAATCACTGACCACAAGCCCCTACTACCAATTTTCACCGGGTCATCGGCGCACCGACCAGCCAGAATCACCAAGTGGCTGCTACACCTCCAGCAATATGATTTCGAACTCGTCTATCAGCCGGGCAGTGGCAACCCGGCGGACTTCCTTTCGAGACACCCACGTCCAGCCACTCAGCAGGAAGTTCTGATCGCCGAAGAAACGGAGGAACACATTTGTCAAGTGGTTCGCACCATGAGGCCCAAAGCGGTAAACATTGAGGACATTGCAACAGAAACCCTAAATGACCCCTGTTGCGACCTGGTAAAAGATGCCATCATGTCAGGCAACTGGAAGGAATTCATGACGCCCACCCGCAACAGAACCGAGGGGGCTAGGGAGTTCCTGGCCGGCATGTTCACGGTTCGACAAGACCTCTCAATCACCGAAGGAGGGCTCCTGCTGAGGGGAGATCGTATCATCATACCCCCAAATTTGCAAGACAGGATAGTAGCCCTAGCGCATGAGGGACACCAGGGTCTCGCAAGAACAAAGGCCCGGGTCAGACACAGGGTGTGGTTCCCGCACATCGATGATCAGGTCGAAGGCTTAGTGAACACCTGTTTACCGTGCCAAATAACGGGTGGGCCCCCAGATCCAGAACCGATTCTGTCGGCCGAGCGCGGCCGGGCACGATGGGAAGCGATCAGTATTGATTTTTGCAAAATCAGAGAGGGTCTACATCTACTGGTGGCAATCGACGATCACTCACACTATCCAGAGGTCGAGATACTGGAGTCCACCGCCGCGGAAGTGGTCATCCCGGTGATGGAAAAGATGTTTGCCACTCATGGTTTGCCCACAACCATTAAGAGTGACAATGGACCCCCGTTCACAGGGGAAGAGTTCAAGCAATATTTACAGGAACTGGGCATCAAATACCACCACATCATGCCGAGGTGGCCACAAGCCAATGGGGACGTCGAGCGGTTTATGAGGACCATCAATAAGGTGCTCCGAGTGTCAAGGGCAAACGCCAGCCCGTGGAAGGTCGACCTATACCGTTTCCTGCGGAACTATCGGGTCACCCCACACAGCACCCCGGGCATACCACCTGCTGACCTCATGTTTGGAACCATCATCAAATCGTCGATTCCCCATCACCCAAGCAGGACCCCCGATGACGTTGACAATGCCCGCATGGAGATGAGGAGAACACGTGCCAATGCTCACATGAGTGCCAAACGAAGAGCAAGGCCGTCCGACCATCGGGTGGGTGACCAAGTCATCATGTTACGAAACCCCACGAAGTCCAAGCTAGACACCAGGTACGAGGAACTGCCATGGACTGTCAGCAACCGGCGCGGGACCATGATAACAGTGACCCGGGGGCGTCGGAAAGTGACAAGGAATGCCTCCTGGTTCAAGCCCGTGCCCTGCACTCTCTGGACGGACTGCGAGGGCCCTCAAGACGACGACAACTTACAACAAGACAGCGAAGAGCTGGCGCAAGACCCAGAGGAAGAAGCCGCATGGGACCGCAGTTGGCAACCAGAGAGCCTGGCCGGCAGTGGGGACGCCTGCAGTGAAGGTGAGCAGATTCACGAGCCGAGCGGGGACAGCCCCCAGGTGAAGCGGTATAGTCTGAGAGCCAACACGAGGCCGCCCGCGAGGCTGAATGACTATGTATGCTGAGCAGACACCGTCGCCAAGCATCCCACACAAGGGGGAGCTGGTACAGTGTGAAAAGAGAACTGTGTCAGGCGTTTGAAGTTGAGTATGTTGATTGTGTTAATGTTAAGTTTATTTGAAATAAAGGAGGAATGTTATATCCGCCCTACGTCCCGCAGCGCGGTGACGTAGGGCCGCTTAATAAAAGCCCCGCCCCCGACAGTGGGAGGCAGTTCCGGGCAAACCCAGCACAGCGTGTGGGTGTCTTTTGTCTGCGCTCCTGCCGATGCCGCGCCCCAGGCCGCGCAGCCTCCTGGACCGGTACCAGCCCCACGTGCAGGGCCTCCAGAGCACCGGTACATAACAGGCAGGTCCCCAAAAGCACCCATGAGCATATTGTAACAGATGCTGGTGTTGATGCTGGCTGCCTCCAAAGGAAAACCAGGCCTCTCTCATCAAAATATGACAGCAAATATTACCCCTCTTCCAATCAATTCTGCCCAAACTATATCGTGAGGTCTGTCCCCCCCTTCATACTTTTTATGGCCAAAGAAATTAATGGCTCTTGTCTTAACAATACATGACAGTATTGCTCCTGTAAAACACATGTTCATGCTGGTACTACCCAAAAAAATCCTGTCTCAACGACATATGACTTTTTCCCACCTTTCATGCTTCTAGTGCCCATATATAATAATTCCCTGGAGCCTCTCTCAATATATGCCTGTGCTGCCCCTTGTTTTGCATCATATCACTCTCAGTGCCCAGAAACTGCTCCTTTGCCCCAGACACACAAATGCTTAGACATATGCTCACATAAGCACATCCACGCAAGAACCCATGCAAACTAAAAACAAACATTTTTTAAACGTACATTTTTTTCTTTCTTTTGAGCCCAAAAGACAAGAATTGTTAATTATTTCACAATTGACATTGGAAACCTTTTGCTCCACACATTTTAATAAGTTCAAGACGTAGACATCTGCAGAAGAGCCTTTGTGATAAACCTGTATGCTGGTAGTCATCGTTTGACAAAAGTATCTATCATGTACACAACGCTTGCACATCAAGCAATCCTCCATAACACTTAAGGAGAACTGGGATGTTTTTAAAGGAAAGGATTAACCCTGCATTCTTTGCCATGTCTCCTGCTAAGGGCACAACTAAGATTTAGTTTTGGGAGGGGGCGCTAATGCGTCAAATGGTGGGGGAGGGCCTACCTTCAGACTCTGTATGTGGTCCCCTTCCTGTTCTCAGCATGGATTGTATTGGGGGACTAGTTTCAAATTAACCACACATGGTGCAATTTAAAGAACATTCAGCTATTGAAATTGCCCAAAAACTGACAGGTTTAGAGGTTTGTAATTTTTGGCTTGCCTGTTTGTCTTTGCACTTTTCTTCTTGATGGTTGGATCCACCCGATGGCGGCCTGGAGTAGAACGGAATATGCAGACTGGAGTAATCCACAGTAGCAAAACAGGAAGAAAGTAGCATCAACACAGCCAGGAGGGCGGTGAAGCAAGGAAGCACTGAGAAGGCATGCAGCAACGCCGCCCGGAGAGCAGCAGAGCCAGGAAGCACAAGGAAGGTAAGCAGCAATGTAGCCAGGAGAGCAACAGATCCAGGAAGCAACCAAAGGTAAGCGGCACGGCAAGAGGCGGTGCAGCCAGGAAGGAACGGAGAAGGGAACAGAAAACAGGAAGCAGTGAGCACAGCTGAAGGCTAGCAACCGAGTGTTGAGACGCGTTGACACATGGTTGATCATAGTTTATATGAGGATGCCTTGAGAACATCCAAAAAGACTAGACCGCTACCATCAAGCCTCATAAAAGCGGCGGCCATGTTGCGAGTAAAGATGGATGCTGCAAGGCTACGCCAGGCTTTTCAGATAGTCCAAAAGGGGCGAAGACCATGAAACATGACAGCATGCCCCCTCCGAAACCCCATCCCTCTGGGTTTGCCCGGATGGAGCTGGTGGAACCGATGGACCCAGCGTGGGGCCTGCACATTGGGTTCCGATTCCCATGACCGTTCACTGGGGGGATAGCCTTTCCATTCCACGAGATACTGAAGCCGTCCCTGTCTGTACCGGGAATCACATATTCTCGAGACTTCGTACACGATCTGATCGTTGGTGATGAGAGGAGGAGGGTGAACCTTTGTTCTGGTGGAAGGATGATAGGGTTTCAGCAGTGAAGACTGGAAGAAGGGATGGATTCTACTCCATGACACAGGAAGACGTAGTCGAAAGGCCACTGGATTGACGATCTTGGTTATAGAAAACAGTCCATAGAAATGTGGCGACAGGTTGGTGGATCTCAGATGTCTGGGCAGATGTCGAGATGATAGCCAGACCAAATCTTTTGATGTCCAACCTGGCCTTCTGCAAATGGTCCTTGACATTCTTATGTATGTTCACCAGGTCAGCTATCCAGCCATCGACTGAAGGGACAGGACTGGGGTAAGGTAGAAGCATGGGAAGAACTGATGGATGAAATACTTGTTTGCAGAAGGAAGGACTTGTTTTCATTGTAGAGTGTTCTGAATTGTTATAAGCAAACTCCGCCACTGGAAGCAAAACTGACCAGTCATCCTGTACCTGGGATGAAAAACACTGGAGGTATTGTTGAGGGGTTTGGTTCACCCTTTCAGTTATCCCGTTGGTTTGTGGGTGATAACCAGAAGATAGGGCTCGTTCTTTACCCAACAGGTGACACAAGTGTTTCCAAAACCAGGAGGTGTACTGGGGACCTCGATCAGAGATGATCTGGGAAGGAAGGCCATGAAGTCTGAAGATTTCAGTTACAAAAATGTTAGTCATTTCGCTGGCAGAGGGGAGCTTAGTCAGTGGAGTGAAATGTGCTATATGGGAAAATAAATCGATTGTCACCATTATGGTGTGCCCTTTGGGAGGGAGGAAGGTCCACAATGAAATCTGTGGCTATGGTTTCCCAGGGACGTGATGGAAGATCTGGTTGGAGCAAGAGTCCTGCTGGTTTCTTGTTGTCCATATTTGTTTTGATTGTAGATAGCACAAGTCTGTATGTAAGCCTGAACATCCAGGTGCATCTTTGGCCACCAAAACTGCCCTTTTAGGTTCTGTAAGGTGGCTCTGATCCCACGATGCCCGGAGAAGAAGGAGTCATGACAGAGGCATAGCACTCTTTCTCTTAAGTTCTGAGTGGGTACCACTAAGGCAGTGTCCTTAAACAAAAAGCCAGCTGTTGGTGGTCATAGCCCATGGATTAGTACTGGAAAAGTCTCTCCACAAGGCCGATGCTTGGGTTTCTGACCGGATCTTGTCCAAAAGAACCTCAGCCTGGGCGACAAACACCTTGTCTGGAAACATCCTGGGAAGAGGCAGCGGTTCGTCGGGAATGTAATCCTGGCGCCTGGACAGAGCATCGACAAGACTGTTTGATGAACCCGATATGTATGAAATTTGGAACTGAAATTGGGCAAAGAGGTACGCCCAGCGTGCCTGTCGGCTGTTTCTGCATTCCAATGACTGGTGCACATGTAGGTTCCTATGATCGGTTCTTATTTGTACTGGAAAACTGGCATCCAGAAGGAGGTGATGCCAATCAGTGAAGGCTTGACGTATAGTAACTCGTTTTCTAGGACTGAATAATGGAGTTCACTGGTGCTTCATGTCCTGGAAAGGTATGCAATAGGGTGTTTGAGATTGTCTTCTTGTTTCTGTTTCAGGACTGCTCCTATGGCATATTCCGAGGCGTCAGTCTCCACCAGGAAGGGTTTGGAAACATCAGGTTGGCTTAATATGGGTTCTTCAGTGAACTTTTCCTTGAGTAACTTGAAGGCGGACTACTGCGCTGATGACCAATGGAAAGGTGTGTCTTTCTTCAGGAGAGATATAATCGGCCAAACAAGTGAGGAAAGGTTGGGGATACATTTCCTGTAAAAATGTTCTAGGCCCCTGAAGGATTGAATCTGTTTAACCGAGGAAGGAGTAGGCCATGAGCGGATGGCAGTGACTTTGGAAGGATCCATGGCCACACCTTGAGGACTTAGAATGAATCCCAAGTATTGCACTGTGGTGACATGGAAGGTACATTTTTCAGGCTTGGCTAGCAAATGATGTTCTCGAAGATGTAGCAAGACGTGAGTGACGTGTCCTTGGTGCAATGCTGGATCCTTCAAATAGACCAATATATCGTCTAAATAGACGATAACAAAAAGGGACAACATGTCTGAAAATACCCTATCCATGAAGCGCTGGAACACAGTGGGAGCATTAGAGAGACCGAAGGGCATGACTAAATACTCAAAATGGCAAAAGGTTGTTCGGAAGGCAGTCTTCCATTAATCGCCTTTCCTTATGCGTATAAGATGGTAAGCCCCTCTCAAATCCAATTTGGTGAATAGCACGGCTCCCTGTAGAGCTTCCAGGATATCGGCTATGCGGGGCAAAGGTTATTGATCCTTCCGGCCGCATTGATTTAGGCCTCTGTAATCCAGGCATGGACGGAGTTCCTGCTCTCTTTTTTAGGCACAAAAAATAAAGAAGCCCCTGCATGGGACTTGGAAGGATGAATCGTTCTGTTTGCCAAGTTGGTGTCCAAATACTACCGGAGGGCTCTTTTCTCTGGTTCAGACAAGACAAACATCCGGCCGAAGGGTATAACGGCATTCTCGTCCGTTTCAATGGCACAATCTTCGGGCCTATGAGGGGGCAAGGTCTGTACAATGGCTGTGGAAAAGACATCAGAAAATTGACGATAAGCCTCAAGCACCTGGTTGACGTTAGAGGCTGCGACGTGTTGTTTTTCATGCTGTTCATTGTCCGTAGGCACTTCAAGCTGGGTTTTCCCGGAGAGACAGTGAGAAAGACAAAACTCGGAACCAAGGAACAAGGATCCTGCTGCCCAGTTGATATATGGATTATGACGTTGTAACCATGGCATACCTAAAACCACCGGGTAGTGGGCAGCCTTTATGATGTTGAAACATAGCAGTTCCTGATGGTTGTTGATGGAAAGCAGAAGTCCAAGTGAACTGGATGGACCCTAACCGGCCCATAAGACTGGGGGTCTCCAAACAGCTCTTTAAGATGAGCAGCAGCACCCTTGAGATAGATGGGGATGCAGATTCGTACTCCTGCACCAAATAATGATGACAACTCAATAGTTTGACAAAGGGAGTCCGTTTAATGACAAGTACAGAAAACGGGGAGTTCAATGAACATCAGAAACAGCTTGATCTTCCTTCTCGCTTAAACTCCAATTAATTTCAGAAAAAACACAATATTTATACCAACAAAATCGTCATCATTGATGTGTAATCTTAAAAACCTAACATGCAACTTGATTGGTTATAGGAAGGTAACTTTAACATAGGTACTATATCTGTATATGGTAACAGGGAGAGGGGATTGGATAATCAATGTCAGGTGGGGTAACTAAGCCCTTCCTTCAAACTGGCCACTGTAAACGTCACAAAAAGTATGACGTCCCATTGGCTCTACTCTCTATAGAACCCTAGATTACACAGTCTACTATGATTGGGTTGGCATCAATCCCACTCATACTTTTCCACTTGCGCTTAGCAGCATGCAGAATAATCAGCCAGGTGCAGGTAGTAAGTCTGCACCACAGCTTCCCTCCAATTATGTTACAATCATCCATCACCTCAGTGGTCGTGTGTCAATTATTGCTTTGTAGTTTGGCCTTGAGTCTGCTTCTTGGTCTGAGAAAGTTAAGGAGTATGGGTACAGCAGGGCTCCTGCCTTGCCATGTGATTAGGACACCGTGAAATCGGCCTCTTCTTCATGCAATTTCGTGTATTTGATTTAATTCTGCCAGTCATCTATCGTCTGTGGCCTATCTCGACTTTTCTGAACAGGAAACTCTGTTCCTTTTCTCATTAATTGTATCCATTGCTAGCCTGTTCCAGCCTGATATGACCTTGGCTTCTTTGCATGGTCACCATCAGCTGGGTTTCTCTCCGTCTTAATTCTTGATTTGTTTGCTGCGGCACTCTCCTCTTGAGACCTTTAGTAACCTCTGTTCAATTCAGCTTATGTGCATAGTGGATTTTCACTCATCTATAAAGTGCTTTTGAGGTAGATATATGTATAGTTGGTGCTTGCCGCAATCTATTTTACTACTAAGCATAAGCAAGCTTCACGATTTCTTTGCTTCTTGCGGTTTCCTTCCTCTGTACACGTTTAAACTAACTGAATATCTTCATTGTGCATATGGCATAAGTTTCTTCATCTTGACATCAACTGTTTCACCTTAGGCTCAGGATGTCACTTAGCCATGGTATTTCATCTCTTTGTCAGTACTCTTAGGTCATTATATCTTCTATATGTGTGTCAGTCCGATTTCTTATGACGTCACCATTCGTCTTCCTTCATTATCTTCTTGGCTTCCTCAGGTATTTCATCCTGACAAACGTCCTTTTGTCTTGTATGTAGATATGGTCTTCTCAATGGGTACCTTACTGTCCAGGTTTTCTTAGGTGTTGGTACTTCAATAGTGATGTTATTCCGATAGGCACTGGGCACGGCCAACTGCGGCTCTCTGCTGGTTTATCTACTCTCCATACGTAACATATTTTGGTGTGAACGTTCCTGGCACTTCGAAGGGGGTGACTGGAGTGCGGATGATACCTGGCCCTTCCTCTTCACTTCCCCCTCTGGGCGATTCATCAACCACTTGTACTTCTTTCTTTGTATTCACTTTTCTGTCATCCTCTGGATCTAGATATCTAGGTCTGCAGAACTGTTCCTTTGGGGTCCATATCTTTATCACTCCCTTTAAACATCCTGCTGTTCTTACGTGCTTGTCTTTGTTCCATGTCATTAGTTGACATTCTCCACTTAGATTGCAATAGATCCATTTTCCCACATATTTTCTATGTTTCTTCGGATACCGAAACTTTGTTCCTTCTGGTGCATAAATGCTGGCCTTCACAAAGTCTCTTATTTCTTCATCCGTCAGGTCTTTGGGCTTCCAACCTGACTCAATGTCAATCATGATTTTCATCCCTATGGCCTTTTTCGCAGTTTTCTGGCACTAAGAGATTATTATCTTGATAACACAGAATCCAAGCAATATCATCACCAACAAGGCTCCTAGGAACTTGAATGTGTCTGCCATCCATTGTGGAACCCATGAAAACAGTGATCCAAATCAACTGTCATCGTCAACTTCGTCAACTTCATCTATCATCTGATTCTGTAGTTTTGTCAGCATTCCTATGACTTCTGTTAAGGATCCATGTTCGTCATCGTGTGACGGTATGAATGTGCAACATGATTCTCCGATTTTTACCTAGCTGTGATCATGTCTAGGACATATCTGTTCTGGAGAGTCATTAGTCGAATCGCTCTTAACTCTTCTTTGATTGCATTGAATCCCTTTATGGTTGTGTTGATAGTCTGCAGTAACTCCCATCTAGTCATCTGCAACCATTTAGTATTTACTCCAATCTGAACTCTTGGCATCAGGATTGTCGTGAACATTGATGAGGTCAAGCTGAACATCCTCTGTTCATATGGGATTGCATGAAAGGCTTCTTCTGATTTGGCAGTGAAGTAATTCTCTCTCTTAATTCGGCTCATCAGTTCCACAGATCTCTTCTTCCTCATATCAGCATCTGCTTTCGGGAAACTGTCAATATTCAGGTCACATTTTGGAATCACCAACGCTGGAACATGGACATCCACCTACCCAATTCTCGGCAACCTGATATATGCTTTGGATCCACATGCCCAACAATGATCCATGATCACTGCTGTTCCATGCATCATTCCTGTAGCATCGAAAATCCGTCCACAGTTCTGATTTTCTCCCATTTTTCTTGTACCATTGTTTCTGAAGCACAGCATGGAATTCTCCAATGGCTCTATCTGTAGGGGTCCTCCTCTGTCTTCGACCCATGTTAGCAGTCTTGCCAGTCTCGGCCATAATGGTTTGCATACCATCTGTGCATTTTCAATGATTTCCTTATAGTGTCCAATGATCATCCATGCTCTGCAGATCACTACTCCTTTCTCCCATCCGTCTGGTGAAAGCACTGTTCCCCAGATTTGCATTTGACCTCTGTTCTTCCATCTTCGAGCTTCTTCTGGAGATTTCCCTTTGACGTTCAGCTTTTTGTTTGTTTCTCTTCTGATCTCTGCTCCTTTAACTCCAGGCTTTTCATATCTTATCACAATGTTCTTTGTTTTGCCATTGTTTCTTGTCTTTATGTATTGGACATAATCATCTTCATCTGGATCAGTCGCTTCAGTTGCCCATTTCAGTGAAGCATCACTCCCCATGAACTGGCCTTTGGTAGTACACATTGCTATATGTGACAGACAGTGTGCTGTTTTGACATCTACTTCAACAGCTACAAAGATTTTCAACTTCCCCATACTGTAAGGTAGGAGTGCACACATAAAGCATTCTTCCTCTGAAGTTCGTCTACCAACTTCCTTCATGTGCTGGTACCATATGTTGTTTCCCAAGTGTGCTGTACTGTCCAAGTAATCATTCAGTTCGTTATTGTCTTCTTGTGTGTTCCTTCTAATTCTTAAGGTCTTCCTGTAGTTTGCTATAACCACATCCTTAAACACATCTGTATAGCTTATTCTTGCTGGAGGATTCTCAGGTATCTCCATCAATGATCTATGTTGGCTTATTCTTGTAGGAGTCTGCACAATTTGCTTCATCCTTTCAATATACCAACCAGGCATGAACATGTCTCTTATAATCTCTGCTCTTGCTTTCTCTCTAGGCACTGCCCTGGTCGCATTTTTTGCGGGATCAGGTGTGCTTGCAGGTGTTCTCTCTGTTTGTTTATTCTTTAAAGCCTTTTGTCTCTTTAAAAGTTCAGCTTTTTCCATTTGTCTCTCAACTTCTCTTGATGTGGAACCTCTCATTGTTGTTTGTCCAAGCTTCCCCCATTCTCTGGAATGTGATTCTGAACTTATTGACACTAGACCAGGGGCCTCATTCTGAGGTGGGCGCAAAGGGATACCGGGCACCGGTAATGACACCGGTGCTGGTAATCCCTTTGCGCCCTATTCCGAGGTCCCTTAGCGGGTCCCTCCCTTAACGCCTGGTTTTACCAGGCGTTGCGGACGGGACCCGTTAAGGGATACCGGGGTCAATAACAGTACCGCAATTTGCGGTACCGTTATTGACGCCTTCCCATTGAGTCCCAAATAGGACTAGGGAATTGCTTTTACAATGGAGACTTACCGGTCCCACCAAGGTCGGACTGGACCGGTAAATCCCCATTGAACGAGGGCGGACACGGTCCCTTTATTGGTGCTAGTCATGGCCCTAATAGCGCCATGACTAGCACCAACCTCGTAATGAGGCCCCAGGTGTGTATGTACTCATTATTTGTGTATGTGTACCTTTCCTCAACCCCTTCTCGGGTCTACTTTGCCGACCCAGGCGTTGCAATTAATTTGTTACCCCAACTTTCATGCGTGTGTCATTATTTATCACATCCATCTCAAGTTCAGTCACTCTATCATTCTTTCTAGGAACTGGAATGACTATGTATGGTCTGGGTACCTTTGTAGGTTTCATGCTCACATCATTAGGTGGGTGCACGGGAACCTGAACACTTTGTGCACCAATGAAAAATGCAGTTCTAATTGTCAATGACAGTAATATGATAATGAATACTATGCATATGTAAATATTACATTTGTAAATTAGTTTACAGCATTTGTTCCTTGGCCAATATGAATGTCTCTCCTCATGAGGGAGGACAACGTTACTGTCCTGATTTCCCATCTCGATCATCTAAGGAAGCAAAACGAACTTTTAATACGTGCTAAACATTGCCACTTTTATCTGGATTCTGCTGTCTCTGTTCGTAGGTCACGAGTGCTGGACTGGTTATCCTCTTTGTCCGAGTAATAGACTGTCTCTGGTCTCTGGAAACAGTTCTTTTTCTGTTAACTAAAGTTCCAAATGGGGCGATAAGTACAGCAGGTTTTAATTTGCGTGTTCAAAATGGAACAGTTCCCAGTCAATGCCTCTTATCTGTTTCACTTTAGACGACATGTCGTTTCTTTGTCAGCATGCACAAGAGTGAAGTCCTTGGCAACACCTTCACGAACTGTCCCTCGAAGTAAAGTTTACAATCTTCTCCGGTGATTCTGCTGATGATTATAAAGTTCAAACTGCATTATGATACCCTGCAGGAGCATACTCATCTGTGTAGAGTTCGCTGAGTCGCTAATGAAAGCGAGGACATCAACACTGGCAGGTCTCCCCACAAGTTCTGCAAAGTCTTCAATCAAGTGAAAAAATATTTTACTAGCTTGTCTACTATCTTCTTGTGACAGGGACATTTGTCTTGTCCTCGCTGTATTCCGGAAGCAAAAGAAACTGCTCTGCAATCACTGTGAGCAGTCTCCTTATTGTCTTTTAGTTTTCAGGATCTTGAAGAAACTCTGTTATGCTTGTAATTCTTCCCACCAACGACGGGTATGACCTCAATACTGACTCGAAATAGATCAGAATGTCTTTGGTGAGGTCACTATTGCGTGACACCATGAGTAAGTCCAAATAAGGCTTCTGTATTGAAAGAGTCAGGATACTGTATTCTCTTCCAATTTACGTATCATCGATCAAAATCTGGCATATCTTTTCTTTTCAAGGCTTCAGTGTGCCTCAGTCCAAAGTCCAAAATCAATAAGATATTTTGTGGCTTATACGTGCAATTCTTCTTCTTCGCCCTGAAACAAGGATGTGCTTTTATGTCCCTTTTTTCCCTTGTTTTGCTCAAAGGATGTGTCCAAAACTAAGCCACAACTTGCACAAAATGTTCTTTGTCTCTGCTTTGCTGGTCATGCGTCCTTCTTCCTCGTCATGGATCTCGTCTGCACGTGCTGTGGTTCTTCCCCGTTGTCTGTACTCTATGCGGTGGGGTGCGGGCAGAGGGTCTTCTCCGATTTATGGCTTGATGTCGCTCAGAAAGATCGAAGGTCTTCTTCCCTGTAGCTTGACTGCAGACGGTGTAACATTCTCCACTTTAAAGGGGCAGATGAACCTCGGCTCGTGCCACTTTTTTCTTGTGTGGTTTCTCACAAGGACCGTGTCCCCAGGGAATATTGGAGGAACACGTTATTTTGGAACTGGGTCTGTTTTAGTATCTCCTTCTGTGTCACTTTCGCCCATCCCTTAGTTACCGCCAGGTACCACAGTGGTGTGGAATTGTCGAGATATTGGCAATCACCACTCTACCTGAGAGGTTGACATTGGCAGGTGCACTGGCCACAGGAGTATGAAGGGAGGATAAGGGGAGCTATGAGAGAGCATGTTAGAGGTGGGGGCCAGAGGAGTAAGGAACCTTGTATGCCAGTCGGACCCAGATCAGGACTGAGCCGCACCAGGGGAGACTGCGCAAGCCAAGCGCCTGAATTCAGGATAGAGACGCAAACTAACCAACCCTACTAACAATTTCCCTTTCTGCATACACCTCTCAAACTCCAAAACCAAACACAACCAAAACCCACATAGTCTTGAACAACATTACATGACGACTACCAGCCGCAAACACCCCAGGCCCAGTCAACGGACCCACCGGGCTGAGGACGCCAACAGCACATCACTGCTCTCTTGCACTTTTCCTGCCTTCTCCCACTAACTCAACCTCCCCTCCTCTTTCAGAGCTGCCAGAGCGCCAGGGGACCACACCAGTAGTGATAGTGCGTGGTACAAATGTCCTTTAACATTAACATTAACATTCTGTGCTGCCCTGCACCCTTCTTGTCGTCGCTGCAGCTGTCCTGAAATTACAGTAAGACAAGATGTCATGCAATTCAAGTAGTTTTGCATTTCTATTTTAGCACTTCTCCTGTTGGCTGGGCATCACATCTAGCTCTATTGTGAGGTGTCAACAGCATGCGCATCCTCCGGCCTGCCACAATTTCGTGCAGTGTGAGCTGATGGTAAAAACGAGGCTGGTTTCTGAGTGCATACAGTGCCAGTGGAAGACAGTGTACCCATCCCTTCCTCAGAGTAAGATTCAACCTGGCTATCCTTTCCTTTAACAAGCCATTGAGCTTCTTGCACATGTCATTCCCTCGAGGATGATACGCCGAAGAAAACGTGTGCTTTATATCAAGCAACAAGCTAATCTATTCAAATACTGCATTAACAAAATAAGGACCATTGTCTGACCTCATAACTTCACACACTCCCCATCTGGGAAACACCACCCTCACCAAGGATTTGGTCGCACAGGTAGAGTCTGGGTGTGTACATGGACCTGCTTCTATCCATCTAGAGAATGGACACACCACAACAATTAGATACCTGTACCCGTTAAATACTTAAATCATATTAACATAATCGATATGCAAGTGCTGAAAAGGCCCATTAGGCCTTGGGATAACTCCTCTAATCACATGTAGTGTATCCCCAGCTGTGAACTGCTGGTAAATTATACAGTTCACCATAAAAAATGCAACGTGTTCTGCCAAGTTTGGTATGAACCAGTCTTTAGCAATGGTTGCTGCTATTTCTCCTTTGTCAAGTGCGCTGGATAGTGTAACTGTTCCAGTGCTATCATTAATAAGGCTATAGGCATCACCGGTTTATCAGTGCTGTCTTGTCACCACAAGCTCCTTAAGCTCCTGCTTCCTTAAGTTCTTCCCTTCCTGTGGTGCCTCCCCTTGGAGCTCCACTAACTGAGTTCTTGCCATATTGCTATAGCCTTCAGGCTCGTTTCGTGCAACAATCATTCTCTCATGCACATCAGTTATTTCCACTCTCATGATTATTTCGTCTTTAGTTGCCACACGCCTGGCTTCAGTGTCTGCTGCTTGATTTTCACATGAGATAAAATCTGTCCCATTTCACGACCGCTATGCCCACTGGGAGCTGTAGTGCCTTAATGAGCCTGTCCAATAAGGCTACGTGTTGCACTGGCATGCCGTCCGCTCGGAGGTAGCCCCTCCTTTTCCAGCGCGCTATGCCTGCGTGCACTGTTGACGTCACATAGGCGGAGTCACTGTACACTGTCACTTCCTGGTCTGCGTGATTCTCGAGTGCGAGTATCAATGCAAATAATTCTACAGCTTGTGCTGAATAGTGTGAGGGTAATCGTGCACTAATGAGTACTTGAAATTCCCCATTTGCCATGTGTTTCATCACAGCGGCGCCTGTATATCTCTGTCCATCATTTTGATCGATCCTCGAAGAACCATCAATGAAGACGATTTCACCTTCAGCTAATGCATTTTCTTTCACTCTGGCAATCTCATCATAAAATTCTTCATAGTTAGCACAATCATGTATTGGCTCTCCTTCAGTGACTTGGTCTGCTATAAACATAGCTGGGTTCACTATTTTCCATCAAACTATTTTAATCGTTGGAATTGATATGAGTACTTCATAAGCAGAAGCTCTCTGAGATGTCAATGTGCCCTTTGGTTTCTCTAAAATGGCAAATAGTGCATGCTCGATGAACAGCGTCATTGGGCATCCCATCACAACGGTTGTAACCTTTTCTATGGCGAACACTGCGGCAGCTAAACTTTGTTTGCACGGAAAGTGACCCCTCATCACTGGGTCTAAATTCCCACCGTAGTACGCAAGGGGCTTGTACCCCAACGTGATTCTCTGTGTGAGTACTGCTGTAATGACACTGCTATTCATGTGTGAAAACAGGTAGAATTCCTCTGCATAATTGGGAATCCCTAAAACTGGTGCCATGCAAATGGCCTTTTTGAGTTCAACAAACCCTTCTTCCATGGTCTTGGTCCACACAATTTTTTCTTTCATTGCCTGTGCTTTCTTCAAGGCTTGTAACAAGGGTCTGGTATAGGAACTGTAGTCGAAGACCAATGCCCTGACATGGTTGCATAATCCGAGAAAACTCTGCATTTGTTTTATCGTGTGTCGTTTGGCTGCCTTTGAAATGGCTTCTGCTCTTTCAGGGGTAACCTTTTTCCCCTCATGTGGGAATAGCTGGCCTATATACAGCACTTCTTGTTGACAATATTGTAACTTCTCTTTGTCAACTTTATATCCTTTCTCAGCCAGTATAGTTAATAGCTGAATAGAATCGTGTGTGCACTTTTCCTCTGTCGTGCTGCAAATTAGAATGTCATCCACGTATTGCAAGACAACACTCTCTAATGCGATATTGCTTAAGTCCATCTGCAGGACTCTGTTGAAAATCGAAGGAGACTCACAGTACCCTTGATGCAGCCTTGTGCTTTTCAGATGAACTTGTCTGAACGTAAACAATGTCAAATCTTGTGAGTCTTTGTGCAATGGGATTGAGAGAAAGGCATTTTTCAAGTCAATCACCGTGAAATACCTCGCTTCAACGGGTATATTACATAGTATCGTGGACGGGTTAGGGACTAGAGGGAACTCGGCCTCGAATATTTGGTTTATCGGGCGTAGATCTTGCACTAGCCTCCAAGACCACCCTTTCCCTTTTTTCACTGGGTAAATCGAAGTATTGCATGACGACTCTGACGTCACTAAGATGCTGTGCTCCATCATGGCAGAAATTGTCTTAAAAATCCCTTCATCTGATTCCCTAGACATGAGATACTGTTGTGCTTTTTGTAAAATTGCTCCTGGTTTCAATTTAATCTTCATTTCTCCGACTCCTTTCAGTAAGCCTACGTCATAAGGGCCTGTAGTCCATACTGAGACAGGCACCTTTTCCATGTTGTCATCAAAATATTCAGGACGTTTTTGTGCCAGCATCATTCTCTGAGGCACTTCTCATTTGATCATTTTCACCAAATAGATGAGATTAACCTCAACTGTCATCTCATCTTCACTTGTTTGTTCTTCAAACCGATCGTCATCAGTGATGTCAGTCAATCTGTAACCTCCCCCAATGGCGATTACTGCACACCATTGTCTGCCTTCATCATCACAACCGTCAAGCAGAGCCATCTCTCCTCGCACTATGGCTGTTTGTATTGTGAAGGGAAACACTCATCCCTTTTCCTCATGCATAGGGAGACACGGTCCCAACACAAAGTCCCAACACTCAAGCTAGGTTTCTCAGCAATCCACGCTGTTGCTTCATCTTGCTGACTCGGGTCTAGCACAGAGACGAACAGTGATCAGCGAGTTGCAGAGATTCTGAAGTCCAGTTCAACACAGTCTAACACAGAAAAAAAGTACACTTTCTGTGTACTTTCAGGTGTTATACTATAATTCCCCGCTCATTCCTATCTATTTACTGTCGGTGGTCGAGGTTGTTCCCCAGCTAAGTTATTTTACCTTAGTATACCTGGTTGGGCGAGTGTTATCCCAACTTAGGTAGTGGTGTTATATTATCAATCACCCTGCTACGTCCTATCTATTTGCTGTTGGTGGTCTATTGCTGCCTGTGATTACAATGTGGGCCAAGGTGTTATTGCTAGGTATTGCCTTGCCTTCCTTCCTGATTGATCTGTAGACGTTCTTTGGTATGATTCTAGGGGGTCTATCTTTCAATTGATAAGTGGATATGTTGTAGATCAGTATATCCTTAATTCTATTAAGGGTTGAAGGTTTAGGGAATAGGGGATCGGTTCATCTCTCAGCCCAATTCCGCGGTGTATGCCCCTATGGCCATTCTTTCTAGTTATGGGGTGAAGGGCCAGGATTTGAGGAGTTTTACTGAATTGTAGGTGATCTCTTGTGTTCCGTATGTTCTTTGGTAGTTCGTTCCAGGTTTTTGGTGCAAGGTGAGAGAAAGGATCCTCCATGTTTTCTTTTGATATATGATTTGGGTTCCAAACAATGTCGCTACTGGATCTGAGTTGCCTTGCGGTGTGATGTATGTTTCTTTTTCTTCTAAGGAACTATGCGCCTTGGTCGTGGATTGCTCTGTGCTTTATGCACATTGATTTGAACTTGATCTGCTGTTTGATGGGTAGCCAGTGTAGCGTTTTCAGCGCTGGTGTGATGTGTTCTCTTCGAGGTAGTTTAAGGAGCAGTCTGGCTGCCGCATTTTGTATGCGTTGGAGTTTATTTAGGAGTCGTTCACGCAGGCCTAGATATAAGCTGTTGGCGTAGTCTAATCTGGACATGATTAGAGCGATGATGGTGGTTGTTTTGTTGGTGAATGAGAGGAATGGCAGGATCCTTTTTGCCGCTCGCAGGAGAAAGAAGAATTTCTTGATTAGGGCGTTTACTTGTGGCTCTAGAGTGAGTTTGTTGTCCATCAGGACTCCCAGGTTTTTTACAATCGATGATGGGGCTGGGGTTTCACCAAGTTCTGTTGGCCATGGGATGTAGAGATTGTCTACTCCGTTTTTTGTGATGATCAATATTTCTGTTTTGCCTGGGTTGAGTATGAGTTGGTTTGAGTTCATCCAGTTGTATATTTCACAAAGGCAATTCTCTAGTGTTGAGTTTTCTACTTGTGAGTCTTGTATTTTATTGACTATTTGTGTTTCGTCAGCATAGTTGTAACAGGTGAGGCCATGTCTTTCGATGATTTTATTTAGTTGAAACAGGTAGATGTTGAATAGTAGTGGTGAGAAGGATGATCCTTGTGGGACTCCGCATGACAATTCTCTTGGGCTTGATTTGAAAGCTTTCATCTATATTGTTTCTGTTCTGTTTGTTAGGAAGGATTTGATCCATAGTAAGGCATTGTCAGTGATTACAAATTCTGTATCAGAGCGATGCTGTTGTTTGAGTCTGCGTTTGCATTTAGACCATCCCAGATTGAGAGAAGTGCTGTTTCTGTTCCTCTCATCGGTCTGAAACCTACTTGTGCCAGGTTTAGTAGGCAGTGTTCTTCTATGAATTCTTGGGTTGTTCTTTATATGTGTGTTTCCAGGAGTTTAGTTGGGTAGGGGATGTTGGAGAAGGGCCTGTAATTGGAGAGACCCTCTATGTTTCCTGCTGTATCCTTGAGGAGTGGTTTGATGTATGCTGATTTGAAGGATTGTGGCACTCTCCCTATTGAGATCGATTGGTTGAGGACATTCCTGTAGTATTCCATTGGTGTTCCTTGTGAGAGGATTGATTTGTAAATGGGCCTCATTACAACCCTGCCAGTCCGGTAACAAAAGTGCCGGTAGGCTTACTGGCACCGTTGTAACCAGATCGGCAGAGTACAAGTTTGCAGGCCGGATGCCCTCCCGCCCGCAAGGTCTGACCTGGCGGGCGGAACGGCACCCGCTTGTAGACTTTGACGGTAGCACCAGCACCATTACTAATGGTGCCAGTGGTACCGTCCTCCCCATTTCTATTGAGTCCAATGGGACTCGAATGGGAATGGGGAGTTACATTTTCCGGGGCCTGGCTTCCGGGACCGCCAGGGCTGTAAAGCCCCGGTAATTCCCCAAAGCCAGGCACCTGAAAAAAACACAACTTCGGTGGCAGCCGTGCCGTTTTTAATGGCACGGCTACCGCCAGAGTCTTAATGAGGCCCAATGTCAGGGGACAGGGATCGGTGGGGAAGCCTGATTTGTTGCTTTGATTTTCCAGTTTGACGAATGTCTCCACTGATATGTGCGGGAAGTTTTGGAGTTTGTTCCAGTGTTCCTTGCTTCGGTGGGTGTCTTCAGTGTTGCGGTTGCATGGTCTGTTTTGTATGGTCTGTTGAATTTTTGAAATGGTCTGCAAGCTCAATGCATAGTTTTCTTCGATGGTATCGGAGCGTTCTTGCATCTGGTGGGTTTTTTATATCGTCTATGATTTTAAATAGTTCCTTTTGGGTGTTTGGTGCTTTGAGGATTCTGCTGTCGTAATATTTCCTTTTTGCTTTTTGTATTTTCCTTTTTGTATGAACGGGTATGTTGTTGAAGTTTGAATTTTTCTCCACATTCTTTATTGATCCTCCATTCTAGTTTTAGTTTTTTCCTTTTCATGGTGCCTAGTAGTGGGGTGAACCATTTTGCCGTCGCTCTTTTTCGGGATGGATTGAAAGGTTTTTCTTTGGCGATCTCGTCAATTGTTGTGGTGATCCAGTTGCGAAGTATATCTATTTTAGTGTCTAGGTCAACTTCGTCCATAGTTTTTGCTTGTGGTTTGGTAGTTTCCAATAGTTCTGTTAAGTTGGAGTTTTCTATGGTTCTCCAATTTCTTTTCATGATGATCGGTAGCTTTCCCTGTTTCTTGTTTATTGGGGAGGGCTGTTACGCTCACCTGATTCCCACGGGGGCGTCGATCTGGACTGGCCCGCTGTTGCTTCCACCAGAGTAACACGTAGAGCCGAGATGACAGACTCTACAGACCCACTTAGCTTCGTTTGTTGGACTCGTACGAATATCTTTCTGCAATGGAGAAAGGGAATTAACCTCCCGTAATCTGAGCGTTAACCCGCCTTCCCACTCCCCTTGTCTGCCCACAGAACACTCCTGAAGTTCCCTCTTAATCTCACCTGAAGATTTGGAAAGATGAGCTCTCCATCCTGCGTCGAGCGCAGGGGCGCGTAGACGACCAGTTACGTCACTGGCGTGGAGGAATTGGTGAGTTCCAGTATTGACTCTAAGTCCAATTGTTCATAAGAGTTCAAAAGTCTGATCTTCACTCTGCCAGATTCCTTGCAGGTTGCGGATTTAAACCACCAGAAGAGTTCCAAGTGGCGATTGGTAAGATCCTGGTAAGTCTTTTGTGGTTCTCCCCTTTGGGGCCGGGGTACAGCGATGATGCAGAATTAACTGCGCCTACCCGAAATGAGGTGAGTACCCCCCTGTGGTAAATCAGGTAAGTCTTTGGGGTTAGGTTGTATTGTCCTTGTTTTTTCCCCTTAGGGGCCGGGGTGCGGCGGTGATGCAGAATTGACTGCGCCGACCCGAGATGAGGTGAGTACCCCCCTGTGGTAATCAGGTAAGTCTTTGGGGGTGATTTGTATTGTCCTTGTTTTTCCCCTTAGGGGCCGGGGTGCGGCGGTGATGCGGAATTGACTGCGCCGACCCGAGATGAGGTGAGTACCCCCCTATGGTAAATCAGGTAAGTCTTTGGGGGTGGTTTGTATTGCCCTTGCTCACCTATCTGTTCTTGTCTCCCCCAGGTGTTGAAGAATGACCTGGAGATGCTGGATTCGCGATGGAGTAAAGGAATGCAGCCTCGGTTGGTGAGTTCAGCACGGCTCTGCGAGGTGCGTGGCAATGCACCTGAGAAGGCTTCTCTCTTCCAGATCGACGATGTGCTGGATCAAGGATTCAGGTAAGGGTTTTGTTCTGACCTCTTCTCCTTCTCCTTTTCTTGTTCCAGGTTTTCCAGGGCTGAAGCGAGCGTGGCTGAAGACTGGAGCTGCTGAAGACACGGTGAGCGTTACGCTGCAGCAAGCAGAATAACGCGAAGCACGTGTGGTTGTCCGGGTGTGGCTTAAATAGCCTTGGAAGAAGTCCCAGGTAAGTATTCTTCCACAGCCCCACCCGAGAGGAAAGGAGTCTCTGAGGTAAAGTAGTCCCTTTAAGCCTCATTTGGCTTGTGGCTTCGTGCAGCATGGTCTGCATCAGGTAGGTATGCAGCATGGTCTGCAACAGGTAGGATTTCTGTAATGAGCCTGGCGCCCATGGCGCCAGGACTGACTTTATTCTTATGAGCCTGGCGCCATGGGCGCCAGGACTGTAGCCAAAGAGCCCCTAACTGGGGTTTTTGGGCATGCTTCAAGTGGCATGATGCCTGCTTCCGGGGTTGCTGGGCCTGGTCTGGCTTTCTGGGGGCAGGCATCGTGACAAGGGCAGTGTGATTACGAATGGGATGATGAGATGGTCGCTCCAGAGGCTCTAAATCGGTGACGCTGTGGTAATTAGTTTTCTGTTGACTGGTATGAGATTTTTGTGAGGTTGTGGTTTCTTCGTCGAACCAGAGGTACATGCAATCTCCCAATTTGATAGCTACCCTATTCCCAGAATTATTGAACAAATGGGGTTTGCTGTTTACCTCTCCACGATTGATCCGATGAAGGGGTACTGGCAAGTCCTTGTTAATCGAGCAGATAGGACAAAGATGGCTTTCTCTACTCCCATTGGGCTTTTCCAATTTAAAGTATTTCCTTTTGGTTTGCATGGGGCACCAGTTACTTTTCAAAGGTTAATGGATCAAATCCTCTGACCCATGTCTCTTTCTGTGGAGCATACATCGATGATATCATCATCCACAGCACATCTTGGAAAGAGCATGTTTAACACCTATACCTAGTTGACAGGGCCCTAAACTGACCTCACAGCAAACCCCAAAAAATGACATTTAGCCGTTCACCAGTAAAGTACGTTGGGTTTCTCCTAGGAAATGGGCTGGTTCAGCCCCAGATGGAAAAAGTCAGGGCAGTTAAAGAACACCAAATCCCAAAACAAAGAAAGATCTGAGAGCTTTTCTGGGTTTAGTAGGATATTACAGATGTTTTATCCCCATTTTGACATCTATAACATCTGGTCTTACTGATCTGGTCTTACTCAAAAATGCTGAATTCCAGAAAATTAAGTGGCGTAACGAAGACAAATTGTGTTTTGGCAAACTCAAACAGATTTTGTGTACCAAACCTGTGTTGAAGGTGGAAGATTTCAACTGGAAACAGACGATAATTGCCTAGGTACATGACAGTATGGAGCATCCCATTCTCTATATAAGTAGAATATTATTCACAAGAGAAAAATAATTATGCAACTTTTGAACTGGAGCCTTGTATGAGGAACCTGAGGGCATCCCCCCATCTACTCCCCTTGGATCTTCCTCTCAGGTGGCCAGGGAAGGGCCATCACTTTTGGATCCCAACCCTTGGGGTGGATATGCGAAGGAGTATCACCTGGGTGGAGGGTCCTTGGGGAGTGGAGGAAGGGTGCCTTTGGGTGAGGCATGGTATCCCCATTTCAGAATACACCCTACCCTCCCTCTGCCTTTATAGGTTATTACCAGTCTTCCCCACTGTTATGCATACCAGCTGTCCCAGATTCACACCGCTTTAAGACTAGGACGAGGAAGAGGCAACTAGGAGTAATGCACACTTCTATCTGTGCACACCACTTTGGTACTAGGACGAGGAAAGGACTGTAGAACACCACTATCATGGTCAGGCATGTACAATTGACAAGAGTAACTATGGTCAGGCAAAAGACTTGAACCTGCAGCCAACTGAGCATCTACAAGTGCATACATGGAACAGAGAGCCGTGTGGAAGGAGAGATCCACTTGGGACGGAGAAGTCAGCAACCCGATGCAGAGCGGGTAGGAGGGGGACCGGTGAAAAGGACACAGACCGCTGCAGCAGAGCAAGAAGGACGCCAAAGCCAGGGCAAGCTGCGAGAGAGGCAAGAGCCCTGCAGGATCCTGAGGCGTGTGTTCCCCGCTGGAGCTGGGGAACATAGATGTTGCCTGCAAGCGGGCAACAGCAAGAAGGTTTGGAAGCAGCGAGCGCTACTCGCTGGAGTTCTCAGAGAGAGAGGGGAGCGAGAAAGAGCCACAGCGGAAAACGAGAGCACCCAGAGGAGCGGCCGGACACCAGTGAGTGACAGAGAGGGTTCACTCATGGCGCGGTGCTCCAGGGGCTTGGTGTGAGCTAAGGAAATTGCCTATCGAGTAAAAGCATGTAATAAATGGGTCTGGAGACCAAATGGACAATACTGAATACTGAACAAGCTGCAAAGTGCTTAATTATTTTTTGAAAACTGTACTAAGAAAAAGTGAAAAGAAAGTAATGTGCATTTGCGAACTAAGTGAAAACCAGTGAAAAACCTTTACCGCATGAATGGGAAGAAAGCAGTGTGCATTTGTGAAAACCAGCAAAAAGCCTTTATGAACAATGTGAAAATGCAAACTAAGTGAAAGCAAGTAATGAGAGCTTGTGAAGCAAATGGAAAGCACTATTGAATAGTGTGAAAGCAAAATGGTAACAAGGAAAAAGTAAAGTGTGTGAAAGGCACGTGTTGGCAGAGTCAAAAGATTATCAAAATGAAACAGAAGTGCATATGGACTAATGGCAGAGAGGCAGAAAGGAAACCTGTGTTGACAAAAAGGTCCAGGAGGGTCAATGAACATTTTAAAGTGCCAAGCGTTATTGGTTGTGTGACCTGTGATGGGTGTACATTGTAGCCCAACAGCTGCGCCTAGACCGAGTAACCACTACTTAGAGTAAACCAAGGAAAAACAAGAGGCTGAAGTAGTGATGTCTAACAAATATTCAAGTGACTAAAAGAAAAGGCAAGTCAAGTGAAGTGTTGAAAGCCTGAATGGTTATAAGGTGGATTTGCCATCAATATTGAAAGCTACAAAAGTTGAACTGACTGTGAGTTTGAAGCCAAGAGAGCTGCCTTCTTAGGGAAGGGAACCCCGAGATTTTAGAACTGTATTGAACTTGGGGAAGGGATCCCAGAGGCCTTTTTGTGGAAATGCATTGAATTTAGGGAAGGGAACCCCAAGGCCTTTTTGTGGAACTGTTTTGAACTTGGGGAAGGGGAAGAAGAAAGTAACCAGGAGCTGGAAGAAGCTCAGAACGCTATTTTTAACACTGTTTCTTTGCTTGCTGGCATCCCTACACATTGTATGTCTTTAGTTGTGAGAGAAAGTATAGGTTTTGGACACAGAAGGACTTTTGAGTTGAACTTTATGACATAGACTATCCTTAGTTTCTTTAGGTATGGAAATCCCACCTTAGCATAGGCCTTACTAAACCATTGATTTTCGGAAAAAATGGATCTGTTGTCTGTGTCTTGTTTCATGATGCCTTCATACTTGCCAATCAAGTGGGCCATAACCTACCTTAAGTACTTTCTAACAGGCAGGCAATTCAAACTCATCACAGACCATGCCCCATTAACATGGATGAGCCACCATGAAGACACTATAGCCAGAGTCATGCACTGGTTCTTACAGTTACAGCCCTATTTTCTTTCAGTGGAACACAGGAAAGGAAAGGAACAGGGTAACATGGATTTCCTTTCCCATTTTTCAATAGTCGTTGAGAGAACCAGCGACATTAGGGGAAGGGTATGTGATGAATCCAACGGTGATATCACAGATTCCTGGTTTGACCTCCTCCGATGTGGCTAGGGGATACCAGCTGCTACCTGATCCTGACCCTGGGGGTGGTTAGGAGAGGGATGTTCACATGGGAGGAGACAACTACAGGGGAAATACTTTGACTTTATTAGATAAGACGCAGTATTCCCCCTTTTCCCATGAGGAATAACCTCTAATACCCGAGTTCTTAAAGGCATGGTCTAGTAAAAAAATTTATTTAAAAAATAGATAGGCAACATAAAAAAAAAATACTAGCATTCTCTTTTTTAAAACTTCCTATGTAAAATTTTGAGCTATTCAAGCCCAAAATTCGCAAAAGCAAGCACATGGGCGCATCCATTTTGTGAAATGGATGCCCTCCTGTGCTGGCTTTTGCTTTTGCGGCACTAATGAAGGAAAAGCCAGCCAGCTGTAGTAAACAAAAGCTACCGCTGGGTCGCTTTCCCTTCATTAGTGCTGTACGCGGAGGACAGGGACCGGAGACCAGAGCAGGAAAGCTGCAGCTGAATCTCGGTAAGTGCTATTTATTTTTTTTTAAAAATAAGCACTAGCTGTGGTTTTTTTTCTATGTTTTCTGGGCTGGAGGAGCCCGGAAAACTTAGAAATAAAACCGCAGCTTTAAAAACGTTGTATTTATGTTTGCGGTCGCTTTTGAAGCATTGCGTAAAACAACCGCGTTGTTTCTGCCTGAATCTGCTTTCGCATTTGGGGCTCTCGGGCTCCCCGTGAGGAGCCCGAGAGCCCCAAATGGGAAAGCAGATTCAGGCAGAAACAACACAGCATTGGGTAAAACAACCGCGTTGTTTCTGCCTGAATCTGCTTTCTCATTTGGGGCTCTCGGGCTCCCCACGGAGCCCGAGAGCCCCAAATGGGAAAGCAGATTCAGGCAGAAACAACGCAGCATTTAGCATTTCCCATTTTGGGCTCTCCGAGAGCCCCAAATGGGAAATCAGCTGTAGGCAGAAACACTATGCGGCATGTAAACACAACCGCGTTGTGTTTCTGCCTGCTGTAGCTTTCACTTTGGGTCTCCCGTGCTCTCCTGGGAGACCGGAGACCCAAAGTGATAGCCACAGCAGGCAGAAACACAAAACGCGGTTGTGTTGGAAAACGCTGCGGTTTTTCTTTCCGAGTTTCTCAGGCTCCTCCGAGACGGAGGAGCCTGAGAAACTTGGAAAGAAAAACCACAGTGTTTTCCAGCACAATAACGTTGTATTTATGTTTGCGGTCGCTTCAAAAGCGACCGCAAACATAAATACGTTTTTAAAGCTGCGGTTTTATTTCTAAGTTTTCCGGGCTCCTCCAGCCCGGAAAACTTAGAAAAAAAACTGCAGCTAGTGCTTATTTTTTTAAAAAATAAATAGCACTTACCGAGATTCAGCTGCAGCTTTCCTGCTCTGGTCTCCGGTCCCTGTCCTCCGCATACAGCACTAATGAAGGGAAAGCCACCCAGCGGTAGCTTTTGTTTACTACAGCTGGCTGGCTTTTCCTTCATTAGTGCCGCAAAAGCAAAAGCCAGCACAGGCGGGCATCCATTTCACAAAATGGATGCGCCCATGTGCTTGCTTTTGCGAATTTTGAGCTTGAATAGCTCAAAATTTGACATAGGAAGTTTTAAAAAAGAGAATGCTAGTATTTTTCTTTTTATGTTGCCTATCTATTTTTTAAATAACATTTTTTACTAGACCATGCCTTTAATGGCCTGCTGTCATTCTAGGTCAGGCTCCCACCTATAAGCCAAACACCCACAACTCACACATACACCTTTTGTTTCTAATGTGCCTTTATGTGAAATCTGCGAGAAAAACCATCTAATGGTTACAATTCCAAAGACATCCATGGACTCAAATTCCCAGAACCACTCAGGTACTGAGACGAGGAGGAGGATGAAGGAGTTTGTTCATACTGACAGGAGCTCAAACTACAACGTGTGAGGGGGCAGAAATGTGAGGCAGACAACTTGGAAAAGGTTCTTAACAAGTAGCCGTTTTATTAACTTATTTTATTTATTAAGTGTTTGACAAACACCTCACTATCCCTAACCTAAAGAGGATTTTCCTGCCTATCAAAATCAACTAAAGGAAAACACTCTAATAAAAGGAATCTATCACTCACACGTATATATACATCATCAAACTCATAAAGGCAATATATGGCAATTCAAAAGTAACAGAAATAACAGTTATGTTCAACATAAACCTAATGGGCCTCACTAGAAGGTTGCCTGTAAGAAATCCCAATTACTGGCATGCCGGTGCCACCGTGTCTGTCGACCCGTGATCCCGGAAACACTGGATGATTCTGTGTTGGCGTGCACACGTATTTCGGCATGCCATAAGCGGTGGCACCGGCATGCCGGTAATACCAACACCCCCCCAAAATGCCAACACTGCGTCCTCGGTGCTACAATTACCGTGACCGGAACTACAGTGTTCGCCAGAAAAGGAAATCGTTCGGTGGCCATTAGTAAAACACAATCCATTGCAATCCTGACAGCACAGGCTACAGACAAGAATCCTGAGCATAGAATCGAAAACATCAACATGGCATCAAGAGTCAGTGCAACCCGGAGGCGCTTGTCCAACATGCTGATGAACTTTTCATGACTGACCAGCACAGGCAGGCCCAGCTGCGTAAGCAGACCATCTGGGAGGAAGTTGCCCAGAAAGTCACAGCAGTTGGCGCAACCCCCCCCGCACTGTGCGCAACTGCTACAAGAGGTGGGATGACCTGCGCTTGAGGGTGCACAACCTCCTTTCTGCCCAGCGCAGACAGGGTATGGGCAAAGGTGGAGCATCCCCTATCCACCTGCTGCCCTGGGAGGAGACTGTTTTAGGGGTTTCTTTTTTTTTACTTGTGGGGGTGTTTTTACGGTGTTTAAAAAAAATTTCAGAATCTGTGTTTTTCAGTGTTTTCTCGCGTGCCCACTTCGAAAAATCGCGGATAACAGTTTTTTTCAGTGTAAACACACAAATATTCTTTCATTGTGTGCATAATGGTTAGATCCAAGTGTAAAATGGGAACTCACTGATACTGGGCCATTGCTGGCGACACAAATCCATGTTTCATTATTCCAATGTCCAATGTGAATATGAATAAAGTAACTGGGATAGTTGTAGGCTGATCAACTCTTCTGCTGATTGCGCCAGCTGAGTTGGTAAAAGGCACACACGTTCGTATAATTAACCTGGGTAGAATGCCAGCTTTTGGAGTACCGAGCCAGGACAATGACAATCCTAAAAGGCCTGAACTGGGCCAGTCAAATCTGTGCTCATCATCTCACGTTGGCCAGTATGTGGCCCTTCCTATCTTTTTTTTTACAGATTCCTTCTTACCCAGAGGAAGAGAGGACATACCCAGGGCTCTCCAGATCCATAAGGACAGGGCAGCTTCTTTCCTGGAGGCTCAGAGCGTATCACTTACAGACATGATTGTAATGGGTAATCTGGTCAGGTTCACCTGGTTCTTAGAGCAGAAGATAAAAGTGGATCTAATCACATGGCAGAGCTTGTCAGAATGATCAGAAAGACTGTGTGGCTAGAACTAAGTCAGTCACGTCATGCCGGTGGAGCAGAGGCACCAGCCTGCTGTGAGGTGTACACAGTACCTATTTGCTGTGTGTGTTGCATTTCACTAAAGCCACCACAGTGACTGGCCACTTTGGTTGCCCCCAGAAATTCAGTAGTGGGTGGAAGGTGAACAGCCCCCACCAGAGGAGGAAACGAAAAAACAAAATCAAGTCTATTCTGGTCGGGAAGGTTCCGACCAGACCACGAGATGACTAGCACGTTTAGCATGTTTACACCGAGAAAAAGGGGCAAGTGGTGGCGATGAATGCATGCCACCATTGAAGCATTCTAAAATACACAACCTATCAAATAGCACAACATGGAAAGATGTTAAAATGTTAACAATGTTTAATTCTGAATGGTAAGTTTAAAGGTAATCACTCAGAGCTGGTAGGCAACGTTTGCCACTGCTTTGTAGCAGCATCCTGGGTACATATGTGTTCCTGCAGTGCAAGATGAATAACTGAACAACATAGAGACTGATACACTCCTAAATCTGATAGGCAGATGCTGTGTGATGATGGTACGCTCTGCCACTTGCCTTCACTGGTGGTTCACCTAAGGGTTGTACCGGCCAGAGTGCAGGGCAGAGTAATGTCTCTGTCAGATCAGTGGATTGGTCTGAGCCCATCACTCAAAGTAATCACTTACCAGTCCACTGTAATTAATGTGTTGCATGCTTTGTCCAGGTCCCAGTCTAAAGCAGCCTGCCTTAGAATCACATAAATCACCTGCCCCTGTAAAAAGCCGTAGGATCTGCGACCCAAATCTGTAGGCGGTAGGACTGCTTAAAAAGCAGTAGCCTACTGCCTAAATCTGTAGTGTTGGCAAGTATGCGAGTGAGCCTAAAGCAAACCCTATTAACGCATTGTATTATTATCTGGGAAATTAACTAAGTAAACCTTACACAAAAAATGTCAATCATGATAGATATATCAAAGAAAAATACAAATAGTATTACTGAGCAATCTTATACACAATTGTATATAGTCAATAAAATACAAGTCCTTAAAAACAGTTAATAGCTTTTCATTGGACAAATATATTTAGGGGTAAGTTCGTGCTATACAAAATACCAGATATATAAACAGTCGAAACACGTCCCCCCACCCCCAAATCAATCCATTCTTTAATGTAATCTGCTTTCAATGCATTTTGTCCATCGTTGTATCCAAAAAGAACCGCGGCCCTGTACTGAGGCGAGGAAGAGGAAACATCCGGGGCGCTGAACATTAAACATCGTGAGAGCGTCTCAGGGCGCTTTATGTCTCCCTCGCTGTCCTGGCGGGGTGGTGGGGAGCGAGGAGGGTGCGGGGGGGGCCTAAGGGCTGGATGCCCACCTGTAGCCTGGGCGCCAGGCACACCTTACAAGTGATAGCAGGCAGGCTAACAATCACACGGTTTCAATAAGCAAACAGGACTTGTAATGCTGGCAGGTTAAAAGAAAGCTAAATAGTGCCATGTAGTGGTGATATAAAATATCACTGGGTCCTGAATTCACATAGGCAGCAATAGAGCCCACTAACAAAGGTTTGGAGGATAGCTCACCTGCAATGCATTGGTCTTTCAAGCAAACCAATGCAAAGCAGCATGGTATTGAATCCCGCTGGCGCAGGGATGAAATTAATAATTAAATTAATTGAAATACCGGGGTTTATCGGAGTCCCCGAGATTGGTAATCACCGAAAATCGGACACCCTAAACATAGCACAGGCTTCCTGCATCACCAACAGAACATGCTCCTGCTGCCACTCAGACACACATCCACCTGCCACAACAAAGTCATGTCAGTGCTAAGCACATTCACCACCCACAAATGACCTGCGTCACACATCAAGGAAACATGGGACTCCCTCGTCCCAGCCAGCCCGACACATGAGCACAAATTGCCACCTATCCCTGTAAGTGCTACAGGCCGCAGGCAGATGGTCACCCTGAAATTTCTCGGGGGGCAGCCAGGGGAAAAGGAGTGGGCACATAAACTGCGGCCGGGGTGTGTTGTTCCCGGGGGGACTAGATGGTACCGGTGGGTCCCCGAATTCTGGGTCTGCGGGCAAGGCATGGCGCTCGCTCTGTATGGCATCCAACTGCTGATGGATTGCAGTGGTGGCGGCCGCCATGTCAGCCCGCAGCACCGTGATAGCTTGGACCAATGCAGCCACTGGGTCCCCGGCGGAGGTATCTATAATCTAGGCGGGGAAAGGCTTCTCAGTCTGTCAAGACTTGAGGCCCGCATAGATTAGGTATACCTCAGTCCCCAAGCACCGAACAGCGAGATAGAAATAACTCGCTGTTCAGTTATTGGAGCCACAGGTGGCTGGAACAGGAACTGGAACACTGGATCCCCAGATGGCTGCAGGTGGGAAAAAGGAAGGTTAAAGAAACAGTTAGTGAACAACAACCACTGGACAACTGTTGTAAAACCAACCAAAGAACACCTACCGGTTGGGGAGCAAAGATGAAGCCGGAGGAAGGAAAACAGAACCCCTGCTTACAGTGTTCCCACCGATGGATGGTGGGTGTTCCCTCAATGAATGAGAACAGCAGCAGCAGCAGAGACTCACTGGGTAGCCCCTGTGTGGAGGATGAAGGTAGAACATAGGCCTCCACCCAGATGGAAGGTCCAGCGTGGTTGCAATGAGGGCAAATCCAAAAGAAGTCCAAGGAAAAAACGTGACCCGGAGTCCGTTTACCAGGTGAGCAGTGCATGAAGCGTCGTACCAAGGAAGAAGCAGTAGCAATCCAAAGAGCAGAAGCCGAGGTTGGAGCAGTTCAGAAGGAGCGGGTTTTGGACGAACGTCGTAACAAGGAGCGAGGCAGAAGGAAGTCCAGAAACACAATGCCAAGGTTGGATCCAAAAAGATACGCGGATTCAAACAAATGAAGACGCCAAATGCTGGAACAAACACAGCTGAGAAGCAACATGTGGCGCATACAGCGTCTGTTTATACCATTGCTATGGTATTCGAGTCACGTGATCGGCAGGCCGCGTTACGTGCTGCAAAACAAGTCCATCGTGGGTATGTGCTTAGTCGCCACGGCAACTGCCAATGCCAAAGTGAGCGATAGCGGCCTTATCCCAAACAATGCAGAACATTGTGACCGCGGGGCAGTCCGGCGATGAGCAAACCGGAGGTTCCTCTGCTGCCGTGCTGTATGCATTCGGGAACTGTAAGGGGACGTGTCCTGGTGTGCTTGAAGTGAGTTAGATGGTGTCGTGGAGGGAGTGTGCATGATAAGATGACACAGACAACCAGGGTACCAGTTTGTAAAACCTTTATTGAAAGTCTTTGGGTTGGTTTAACACCTTTCTTGCCCTATAACTAAGGTGGAGTTTTCCCTACCCAAATAAAATACAGGAAGTCTATGGGCCTCAATACGGCCATGGTGCTCCCGTAATTAAGGGTGCCGGTATGGGACCGGCACCCTTCATTACGGGATGCCCTATTACGAGGTTCCCTTGTGGGACCCCGTAAGGGCGCCTGGTCAAACCAGGTGTCCATAGCGGGTCCCGCGAGGGGATCAGGGAGCTAATAACGGGCCCATTATTAACAGGCCCGTTATTAGCTCCCTCCCCATTCCCATTGAGACCTATGGGGGCTCAAATGGGAATGGGGATGGGTTTTTCCAATGAGGACTTACCGGGTCCTCCATGGTTGGAATAGCCCAGTAAGTCCTCATTGGAGGAACCCGGTACTGGACTCTGGTATGGAGGCAGCCATGCCCTTCTTAAGGGCATGGCTGCCTCCATACTCGTAATGAGGCTTAATCTCTGTTAGTCAAAATCAAAAGGTCTGTCTGTGTCAAAGAAACCTATGCTTGCCCTCACATCTAATACTAAACATAGTGTAGGGATATCAGTAATCAAATAAACAGTGTTCAAACTAAAGTTCTGAGCTTTGTCCAGCTCCTGGTTTGCTCTTGGCCCCCTTTCCAAGTTCGAGATAGTTTCAACACAAATGTTCTTGGGATTCCCTTGCCCAAGTTCAACACAAATGTTCTTAGGATTCCCTTCCCCAAGTTCAACACAGTTCAAACAAAAGTATCTCAGGGTTCCCTTCTGCAAATTTAAGATCCAGTTCCAATAATGTTTCACCGGATTCACAAAGTTGAACAAGAGCTTAACTTATTCCTTCTAAGCTCAAACAGCTGAAAGGTTCTTCCAAATACAATGTTCAACTTGTTCCCAATGTTCAACAAACGCTTAGGGATCCCTTCCCCAAGCTTAACGTACTTAATCCTTAAAGCTCAAAGTACAATTGGTTCACAACATTCAAATATGTGCTCAGGGGTAAAGCACTTCTTCTGTAAAGAACAGTTGGTTCACAATGTCCCATGACAGTTTAGGGTTCCCTTCCCAAACCTTAAACTACTCCTTCCTTAAAGCACAATGCTCAGTTGATTCACAGTATTCGAAATAGGAGCTATGGGTTCCCTTCCCCAAGCTTAGAGTGCTCACTCCTTAAAGCACAGAGTTCAATTGGTGCTTGATAACTTCTTGTTCTTCAATTCCTTTTAACATTTTCCCTCAGATTGCATGGTTCTGGTGGAGGCGCAGTTAACAGACCAAATAGTCCATCCCCTAAAGGTCACGCAACTATTTGCCCTTGACTTTTAACATGGTTTTTCATTTGACTTTTTATTTTTCCAAGTATTGTGTATAAGTGTCCCTGGTGTGTGATTGACTTTCTTAATCACCCCTTTCCAATATATTCTATTTCGCTGGCTTTCAATATTAGCCTTTTTCCCTTAACTCTTGGTCTCACAGCTTTACGATCAGGGTTTTGCTCCCACTTCATAGCTCCCCCTTCTGCTGTTCACTCATAGTCTCTTTATCAAGTTCATTAGTTCATTATTCTTGTTCTGTCGGCTTTTGAGAATGTACCGCTCGTACACAACCACTCATATACAACGTGATTCACATTCATTTTCATACATTTGCACACCGGGTTTCACCTATCACTTGAAACTCACTGGTCGCGTTGCTGCTTCCCACGGCTTCTCTGCTCACACGATGCCTTGCGGTTGAGGTCAGCATGTCACCTCCTGTCCCTCAGATACTCCTGGCCGGTTCCTCTGCCCAGGGGAACAAGCACTACGCAGCCACAATGAAGGAACCAGCAATCTCCACAGTTTCCTCGCCAGCAACCTGGAGACATGGCTCCTTTGCCCGTCCTCCATGGGTACTCTCCAGGCTGGACTGTCTTCTATGCTGCTCTCTCCTGACAATCAGCCCCTTTTTGCTGTAGGCTCCACCATTTATACACCTGAGCCCTGTTCAGGGGTTTCAGGTGTGAGTCCTTACTCTCTCTTGTCTGGCCGTAGTTAATACAATGATCACTGTAGTCTTCCAAGTCCCTCTTCTTCATCCCAATACTAGAATGGTGTTTTCTATGGGAAGTGTTCATTTCTCTTTGAGGCTTCTTCCTCTTTTCAGTATTTTGTGGGAACTCATAGGGGAAAAATAGGGCATGAGGTGAAATATCCCATGAAGGCTGATGGAAGGGATGGGAAGTCAGTATTAGGGAAGGGGGATACCATGTCTCACCATCCAGCACCTTCTCCCCAATCCCCAAGGACCCTCCACACAGGTGGTTCTCTCTCACATGTCTGCCCCCAGCTTCAGGATCCAAAAGTGATGGCCCTTCCCTGGCCACCTGAGCAGAAGATCCTGCGGGAGTGGTTGTGAGAGTGCCTTGTGGTTTCTCACACTTTCCTGAAGTCAATACAAAATCTCCAGCTCCCATCGGGTTTTGCCACCAACATGATGGGGGAAGACCAGGGGCTAGTAGATGGTTCAATAATATTAGCCGCAAGCATTTACTTGACTTCCTGGATGATGGTTACTTTTCTAGATTCAGGTAATCTTTGTGGTTTTAAATGTACTACTTTGCCTTCTGGAGTGCGGATGGGATGGTAGATATCCTTCACTCTCCATGGTTCCTCTCTGTATACATCAGTAAATTGGAATATGTGGTCATATAGATCTTGTTTCTGGTTATCACTGAATTTGGGTGGAATCAGAACTTGGTGATCAGAGTCCTCTGGTAACAAACAGGAGAGAATGGTGGCATTAGACTCTGACGGATTTTCCTTCCATTCCTTTAAAATGTTAATGTGATATACCTGGGTATTTAATCGGCAATCAGATTGGGAAATGTTGTAGTTACAGGGTCCTGTTTGTTCTAACACCTCATTTCGTCCGTGCCATTTAAATATTCATTTATTCTCAGAAGTCGGCAACAAGACCAATACCTTTTGGCCTACTAAGAAAGATCTCAAGGTAACTTCTTTATCATATGAGGCTTTCTGTTGTTCCCGTGCCTTGGCCAAATGGGTTTGTACTAAAGACCTAACTACCGTCATGTGCACTTTTAAGTTGGCTTGTAGTTTGGGAGAGCAGGAGTGGCACTTCTTCCCTTTCCTCCCAGGTTTCTTTCAACATATCCAGGATATCTCGAGGCTCCTGTAGATAGAGTAACTCGACCAGGGAGAATCCCGTAGAAGCCTGGGGGGTCTTCATAATAGCAAATAAAGCCCAAGGTATCAATTGATCGCAGTTTCTGCCATTCTGTTCTCCTAATTTCTGCAAAATGGTTTTCAAGGTTGTATTAAACATTTCTATAATTCCATCTGTTTGGGGGTAATATACTGAGGTTCTTAAGGTGGTAATATGTAACAGTTGTTTCACCACCCCCATAGGTTTGCTCATAAATGTAGAGATCTGATCTGACAAGATTTCTCTGGCAAACCCTACTCGTGAAAAGAAAGGGTGTAGGTGTTTCAAGATCTGTTGGGTGGTATTGGTTCTAATTGGGAAGGCTTCTGGATAGCGAGGGGCATAATCTACTATTGACAAGATATACTTGTTCCCCAATTTTGATGTTTCCAGGGGCCCCACTATGTCCATGCCAATTCTTGAGAATGGAATTTCAATGATTGGAGGTGGCTGTAAGTGGACTGGTGGTGGCATATGAGTACTGGTCCTTTGGTAAATTGCACAAGACTGAACAAAGTTTTTAATGTCGGCATTAATTCCTGGCAAGTAAAATGTATTCAGGAATTGGGCTTGTGTCTTTGTCCGCCCTAGATTACCTCCTGTCAGATGGGAATGAGCTATTTCCAGGACTACTTTCTTGTGACTTTTAGGAATAACTAGTTGAGTTTTTACTATGCCCTCTGGAGTAATGTCTCCCCTATACATTAGCCCATGTATCAAAAAGAAAAAAGGGCCTCCTCTCTCTTGACCTTCTTGTTCAGGTACAATTTGCAAAAAGGCTTCAGCCAACAATGGGTTGTTCCTTTCGGCTAAGGCTAGGTCGGAAAGAGTTTCTGTTTCTTCTTCCTTGACCCTTCTGGGTTCTGGGTCTTGGGTGTCAGGTGTATCGTCAGCCTCCGAGAAGCCTCGGGTACCTCAATCTGGTACCTCATTCCTGGCCTCTTCCTTTATCCTAGGGAACACTGCTCTCTTGAGCACCCCTTCTACAATTGTATCCCCCTGATGGATTTGGAAGGGATCCTTTCCATGATTTTGTAATAACACTTTGATGTCACCTCTGAAGTCTGGATCTATAACCCCTGCTAATACATCAATTCCAAACCTCCATACTAATCCTGATTTGGGGGCCAGTCTGATGTAGGTATTTGGGGGTGGAATCAGAATCAAATCAGTAGGTATTAATCTCCTCTCACCTGGGGGAATGATCTGTTCCCTACTGCTGCAAATATCAAACCCAATAGAGCCCATTGTGGCTACTGAGAGGTGTGAGGCAGACATGGTATCAAGAGAGACACAGGGACTCATTACACGGATGGCGGAGAACCATGGCGCTATTAGCGCCATGGTTCATGCCGGTAATTTACCAGCACCACCTTGGTGGAAAGGGGAATTACCGCCCCATTCCAAGGTTGGCGGGGCGGTAATTCCCCCTTCCACCATTGCCCTTCCCCATTCCCATTTTTGCCCCATAGGGCATAATGGGAATGGGGAAGGCGCTAATTACGGTACCGCAAATTGCGGTACCGTAATTAGCTCCCTGGGTCCCTTTGCGGGTTGGTTTTTAACGCCTGCAAAAAGCAGGCGTTAAATTCCCCAACCCGCAAAGGCACCTCGTAGTAAGGCGGTAAGGATTTACCGTACCGGTAAAATACTGGTACCGGTAAATCCTTACCCCCATCCGTGTAATGAGGCTCATAGACTCAAAAGCAACAGCTCAAAAACCTTTATTTATAAACTTTGTTGGGTTGGTGAAATGCCTAACTGGCCCTTTCTCCAAAGGATAGTTCCCTCTACTGATGTTTCTAAGGGCTGTCGATGTCCGTATGTCCAAAACCAAAGTACGTCTGTGTCTAAACCTATGCTTGCCCTCACTCTTAGAGAAAGGGCCTCATCACGAGGTTGGCGGTAATCCGGCGGTTTTCCCATCGAGCGGTATTAGCGCTAATGCCAAGCCCCTGGCAGATAGTCCACCAGATCACGAGTTTGCATGCACGCGCACAGGGACATGGTGTTAGCGCAAATAGCGCTCAATGTAAAAATGGCCCAAGAACCCGTAAATCCAGCGCACCGTGCGCTTCCGCCATCCCGCGCTAATAGCATGCGCCATAAGCGCGCGGGAAATGCGTCAGCGCCGGAACGGGAAACAAAGTGGTGGCCATTTTGAAAACCACAATCTGTTGGATATCACAGCCCCTGCAAGCCATCCACCCCTGGGAAGAGTGAAATATGTCACAGGAGCGCACTAGGGGCAAGTCAGCCCTGGACAGGGTCAGGAAACCCAAATTCAGTGACCAGGAGCTGGCCGTACTTGTGGAGGAGGCAGAGATCCACCATGATGAATTATAGCAGCGCAAGACAAGCGGGCAGCGTCGTGCACAGATCTGGCGGGACATCAGCCAGAGGGTGTCCGCAGTGGGGTGCGTGCCCCGGGATAGGGAGGACTGCCGCAAGCACCTCAATGACTTGCGTGTCAGAGTACACGGCATAATCTCACAGCACAGGAGTGCAAACAGGGGCACTGGAGGAGGGCCACCACCACCACCACCCGAGCTCACTCCCTGGGAGAAGAATATGACTGCGCTAATCGACATGGCCAACATAGAGGGAGTTGATGGAGCAGAGGCTGGCACTGGTATCCAGCCGGCTGCAGGTGAGTCCCACCCCAAATGCATGCACCTGAAAGGACCACACATGCAGACCCTGAGTGAATGAATGTGCATGAAATGTGTGTGAGGCACTGCAGACACCCATAACTGAGTCTTTGAACCACTGAACCGTAGTGCCCCCTAGACTCCCCTGTATGTGCACTGCATCAATACAAGGGCCAGGGGACAGACATCCATTGCCATGGCACAGCTACGTAGAGTGTGAGTGTGCATGAATAAACCCCCAGGAACATGTGCATGGTGCATCCCCATCACGCATGTGATGATGACACACAAACATTTCCGTGCAGTGTTCCTCTACACTGACACATTCCACCAATCACTACATGGGGATTGAACACAATGCAAGTGCCATGCATAATTGCTACTGCCTACAATCCCACTTGATGCCATGAACTGCATGATACTAATCTAGGCTGCCCTGAACTCAATCCACACCCTATGTACCCCATAGGCACACGGCGATCGTCACGAGATGACGATGACAGTGAGGAGGCCACTTCACCACAGCGCCCGAGGCAGCGTACCTCGACCAGCATCACCACCCCGCAAAGGGGCCGCCCGGAAGCAAACCGACGCCGGACCCATCCCACATCATCACACCTCAGCCCAACCAGATGGCTGCAGCACCCACATGGCCGCAGGGTGTCAGCGCCTACCTCACCCCAACCCATCATGCAGACCCTCGATGCAGAGGGAGTCACCTGTGGGTCAGAGCCCGATGAGGGACAGACACTTCCAGCTGCGCCTCAGGCAGGACTGTTGCATTCCCCCAGATGCAGCGACACCGAAGGGATGGCCACACCACAGGGGAGCCCAGGGCCAGTCACACAGGGAAAACAAACCCCACGTGTGCATGTGCATCGTGTCCACACGCCAGAGCCTGATGAAGACACACCATCAAATGGCACCCCAGAAGACCAGCATTCAGACCACAGCAGCCCCATCCAAGCTGCCAACATGTCCCCATGCAGCCCCCCCCCCCAGCAGCGCACAGCTCCAGGCCGGTACCCGCCACACCAGGGGTACCTTTCGTCACGGGAGCAGCTGTGATGGGACGTCTGGACATAATTGAGGCCAAAAAGGCAAAAGTGGAGTCCATGTCCAAAGTGCACAGCCGGCACATCAAGGCCATCAGCGGATCCATACGGCATGGCTGCAAGTACATGGCCCGAGACACCGCACGCACACGTATAGTGGTGGAGCAATGCACCTAAGCCCTGACAGGTTTTGGCCAAATGGTATGGGAGTTGTGCGAGGCAGTATCTGCACTAGCTGAGCAAACAAGAGAATCAAACAACCTTCACCACCAGCATCTGCAGGTCACCGGGTCAGTCCCATCAACCTCCACTACACCCACGGAGGGATCCCTTGAGCCTTCACCTAGGCGCCGTTCATTGCGCAACCTGAGATCCCACACACCAGAGGGGCCAGGACATGGAAAGTGCCCGCGACCATCATAGATGGACATGGCATTGTTGTGGGTGCCCTGAGAACATGCACCTACCTGCACTTTGTGGGGAGTTAACTGGGGGAGGGGGGATTGTGTGCTGGGTGTTCACTGGGGGGAGGGGGGATTGTGTGCTGGGTGTTCACTGGGGGGAGGGAGGATTGTGTGCTGGGTGTTCACTGGGGGTAGGGGGGATTGTGTGCTGGGTGTTCACTGGGGGAGGGGTGATTGACATTCTTTAAATAAATAACGTTCAGAATTCATACAAAGCATGGACAGTCATGATTGTGATTAAGTGCTCTTTAATGTTCAAGTGATATGTGCAAAATGTAGCCATCACCTGTATCAAAAATAATTCTCAATCAAGCCCTGTCTGGCCAACCTCCCCTCCCTCACCCCATTCCTGTGTACACGTGCAACACCTTCTGGCACATCATCATCTTCACTCCTATCCTCAGGTGGTTGCACATGAGCATCGGGGGGGCAGTGGCACATTCCTGCGACAGCAAATGTCGTGCAGCATGGCACATGTAAGTACAATTTTTCCAACTTTTTCACGTACCTACTGTACAGTCTAGGCACCGGAAGCGTGCCTTCAGCAGTCCAAATGCCCTCTCCACATAGATGCGTGTACGTCCATGGGCAATGTTGTATGCCTGCTCAGCTGCAGTGTGTGGATGATGCACAGGGGTCATGAGCCATGTCTACGGGGGATATCCAGAATCACCTGCAGGGGAGAGAATGCAGGTATGAGGACAAGGTAGGTCCAGTGGGTGCACAAGGCTCAGTCATTAGTGACATTGGCAGCAGGATCAAGTTTGTGTTGAAGAGGTCATGCTATCTCATTGCAATGTTGGCACCCACCCTTCCGGGACATGCATGGTGTGAGGTTGCATGCAGCTGTGTATTCATGTATATGTGAGTTGGTATGTGCATCATACTCATGTATTACATGTGGGCTAGTTATCATTTGGACACTTACATTGTGGTGTGTGCTGTGCTAGGAGCAGCATTAATTCAATAGAGTACTTACAACTTGCACCGCCTCTGTTACTAAATGTAACAGTACTCTGCCCCTTGTCACTGGAGGAGGGGACCCATCTTCTGGTACACCGGGCAGCATCTCAGCATCCCGTTCTCCTCCAATCCTTCCAAACTTCTTGTGTTGCTGCCTTGACGTTCCAACCAGCAATCCCAGCTCGCTCGTACTTCTTGTCAGAATCACACCTTTATACCTGAAGTAATTGTCAAGTGGAGTCAGGTGTGAATGGTTTGGGTTGATCACCTGACCGTGCCTGACTCTATCAGTGGGACAGCCTGCTGGTGTTACATGTTAGAACTCACTTTGTACTCCTATGTTGTCTCTATGGGTGATACTTATTGCTCCCAATTGCCTCTTCTTCGTCCTAGTACCTATTGGAAATGGAGAGGGGGAGATGGTGTGTGATTAGAAATACCCCATTAAGGCAGGGAGAGAGAGGGTTGGTGTATAATTGGGAAATGGGGAATACCATGTCTCTGGGTATCTCCTCCCAATCCCCAGTGACCCTCCACTCAGGTGATCCTTCCTCGCTTGTCCAATCCCAGGGTCGGGATCCAAACGTGATGGCCCTTCAAATTTTCGGGTTCCCCAACTTGTATCGGTTGAGCCGCATCCTACCCCTAACATCATTTGTGAAGGTATCATGAAGTGAACACAGACAACAGGTTCAAGTTTGGTTCACATAAAACTTTATTAAACAGAAGTCAGGATGGAGTACGGCCTAACTTGCCCTATGCTGAGGTGGGATTTCCCTACCTAAAGAAAACTAAGGATAGTCTGTGTCAGGAAGTCCAAATCAAAGGTCTGTCTGTGTCCAAAACCTATACTTGCCCTCACAACTAACTGCATACAATGTGTAGCGATGTCAGCATCAAAATGAATAGTGTTCAAAATAAAGTTCAGAACTTCTTCCAGCTTTTGGCTTGTAATCAACTTCCCCTTCCCCAAGTTCAAAATAGTCACAAAATACTGTGGTTCCCTTCCCTAAGAGTTCAACTATTCCAGTTTTCTCAAAGAAATACAGTTCTTTGGGACTCTTCCCAGCTCTTAAATACTGGTTCTTTTCACACGTTCATATACGCAGTTCATTACACCCATTACAGGTTATACAACCGATACCCCTTTCTTGGCTGTTGTCCATCAACCATGCTTCCATGCAGGGCCCTCTCAGTATAGGCACAGTTGTTGGACCACACGGTCCAACCATTACAGGTAACGCAGCCAACTCCCCTTTCTTTGCTTCTCTTGGCTCTTGCCAATGCTTGCTTCCTCTCAGCATACATATAACTATTTCTGTTATCTTGGATTTGCTAGCACTTGTTTCTCATACCATATACTTCGGGGGGTTATCTTGAATTTGCCAATACTTGTGTTTCACAAAATACAGTTTTTTGTATATGTTAATTTCACAACCTTTTTTTCACTCCACTCACGAGTGATCAAAAGTTGCTTTCGCTTTTTTCGGCATTCAAAGTGTTTATAATCAGTTTCAGTGTGTTCATTATTCAAAAGTACTTGTAATTGCACTGTGCCATATTTGAAAGCACTTGTAAAGTTTTTCATTTCGTTTGGCATTCAAAGGCATGCTCCCTGCATATTTGCCTGCCAGCCCTGTGTCTCCCACACTCACCGGTCGTAGCTTACAGTATTGCCGGCAGGTCTCTGCTGCCACGGTCTCTGCTTTCCTGTGCATTACCTCATCTTCCTCTCCCAACGGCTCTTTGTGGCTCAGCTCCCCAGCGATGCTCCACTTGCAGACAGGATTGATGTGACCACTTTGCTCGGTCATACTGGTCTCCCTCTCGCTGACTGCTACCGGCTTCCAGCACACCTTGGCTTTGCTTCATGCTGCATGAACTCTGCATCGGCACACACATATTGAGCACTGCTTTTGCCACACAGCTGAGCTGGAGTTGCTTTCCTGCCTCCATGAGTATTCCAAAAAGGAAAAAGGACTAGTCTGCTCACTATTAAAGCGGTAGTCCTGCTTTACTCGTGTTGTCCTCCCCGTCTTAGTACTTGGTTGGGGTCGATATGTGTCTGCATTAATAAAATGAGGATCTGTTGTTCTAGTTATCCTCTTCTTTTTCCCAGAAGCATACTGGCATGTTTTGGGGGAAGCACATGGAAAGCTCTGACAAAAGCCTATAAAGGCTTGAAGGATAGAGGGTTCATTGTGAAAGAGAAATGGGGGATACCATGTCTCACCTAAGGATGCCCTCTCTCCACTCCCTAGGTCTCCTTCTCCGAGGTGCTCATCCCTCCCACATCCACCCCATTGGTCGGGATCCAAAAGCAATGGCCTTTCCTCAGACACCCGAGAGGAGGCTACAGGAAGAAAAGAAGTGAGGATGCCCTTAGGTTCCTCGTGTTCTCCACTTATAGAAAAGGATTCAACACATCTTCCTAAGAAATAAAAACACTTTGACAATTCTTCTGTATCAACAACAATGTTTTGTCAATATGATTCCACCAGAATGTCTCCTGTATCAACAACAATATTTCATCAAGATGATTGCACCACAGTTTCTTCTGCATCAACAACAATGTTTTTGTAAGGATGATTCCACCAAAATGTCTTCTGTATCAACAACAATACATTGCCAGGATGTTTCCACCATAATTTAGGAAACACTTTAGTGGCCTTGCCACTTCCATTTCTGCACAACCTTCAACCACAATGCAGTACTTCAATGATTTCTTCCTGGTCCATTAACCTGCCAGGACTACCACTAAGAGGGCCATGCCCTGGTATACTCCTCTGCCAGGACAAAAGCTCCTAACACTACTACAAGTATTCTGTGGGGAGTTTTACTTCAAACATTTGTAAAAGTCTGTAACATCGGAATTCACAACTTCTTTTTGGGAAGACATGATACACATTGGTGCTGTGTGTTGCACTCTTGTATTTGCCACAGGAAATGCAGGTTATGCTCCTCTCCTTCTTGATACATTCTACCAGGAGGGCTTCTCTTCTGCCACTCTTGTTTTCCCACTTCCACATCAAGAAACTGCTGACATTGTTTCTTTATTACACTTGTCCCTTTTTGGCTTTGGCAATGCTTGCTGATATCTTGTTAAACTGTTTCCTCTTCCTCACTCTAGCAATAATGGGTACAATCATTCTGCAAAAATGTTCTCTTGTTATTTAGCCAATATGGATTATATGCTCTTTGAAGTATCGCTCCCTCTTTACTTGGGCAATGGTGGTTATAGATAGCTTGCTTCAGTATTGCCCCCTCTTTATTTTGACAATGGTGTTGGCTTTGATAGCAATTATTGTAGCATTTCTCTTCTTGTCTTTTTGCAAAGTTCTTATTTCGCCAATGTGACTTCTTTATATTAGTTTGGTATTCAAAATCTTTTTCAGTAGCCAGCGGTCATCTACAGAGCATACCGGGATTACCCGACAATGGTTAACTCACCATTTTTTGCCCGCACATCCGCCCATGCTTGTTCTGCCTCTTCAGCCACCTCCTGCACGGCAGACAGCTTTTCCCATGGTCCATGCCGATTGGGAAAGGAGATTTTCTCACTCCTAGTGCACACTGGTGCTCGCCAGTCACCGGGACACAGCACGCAATCAGGAGAGTCTCTCTCTCTATGGTGAAAGCCTGCTACAACACTGTTTCCTGCTGCGCAACCTCTGCAATTACGGCCATCAATCTTGGAGAACCTCTCAGGGATGGACTTTCGACTCCAGTGTCTCTGTTACCTTTTTTCTTCCACTGCAACTGTGACTGGTGGTTTCTGCAACTCCACCTTCTGTTTCAAATGGCTTGCACCTGAGGGGGCCTTATATATTCAAAGGTCCCGCTCAGGCGTGGTTCATTAGAACCACTAGACTGTACCTTGCAGTCTAGTGCCTCTGAGTCCCTCTTCCTCGTCCCACATAATATCCCCAATAAAAATATCGCCTATGGCGAACCAAACGGCCATATTTACGGCGATATTTTTGTTGGGGATATTATTACCTGATACCCTTTTTTCTTCATGAATATAAACTTCAACTTTATTGGATTCAAATGTGTTATTGGATAGATCCCTAATGAAGGGTTTTAGAGGGGTTAATGGTTGATCCAGATGTAAGAAGACTTCCACGACTTCCACAAACCTTTTTTTCCTGTTGATCACAAGGGATTTCACTATCATCACTGTGGGTAGCTTTGTGAAGAGACATTTTACTCTGACAACAAGCCATTTAATATTCTGGCATCATAGAAATCTCCCTCTCCTAAGAAGATAAATATTGCATCACTCAGAACAGAGTCCTCCTGTTCTTTAGGGTGCCTTCTTTTCCACGGTGATCTACCCAGCTAATACAAACCCCAAGGTTAGGATCAGGTAGTGGCTTCCTTGCCCTATCCATCTGGGTGGAGACTTTAGGCAGTGATTCTGTGAGGATTCTGCAGGTTTCATCACAACACACAGGCTAGTTTTTTTTCCAAGCCTTCAATGCCTGGGGCATTTAAAGATGGCAGCCGCAATGTTGAATCGAGGAGTGCAGTAGAAGACGTTGTTACTCACCGAGCCGGAAGGTGTGCGTGACCCCAACCTGGATCGAGATGTAGGATGAGCCGTAGACGTCTCCAAAAACCCAGTTCCCCTGATTTCAAGAATCAGGATTCCTCTTCGAGAGGGGCTCTTTTTCACGATGTACCACTCTGCTATTTATGTAAGAACAGACAGAGTAGTCTATAATGCAAAAGAGCGGGATTGAGCGCACCGCCAGGCCAATGCTGCAAGAGACACAAAACGGTTTTGAGTATTATGCCTAACTTGTTTCTTTTTAATTAGTTCTGTTAAACACAATAGAACTGCCGGTACCTGAAATAGTGTATGAGAGTAGACCTGAGAGGAAATCCTGGACCAGTTTCAATAAGTAACACAAAATCCAAATGGTTGATGAAAACGACAGGAAAAAATAATAAAATGGGAAAGTTAGTATAGGGAGGATAACCCGAACGGCACGAGGGACGCACTAGGGCCGGGTTTGTGCATGTCCTGGAAAGAGTTTGTAAATGCACTTCAGTAGAAAAAACAAACAGTCTCTCAGTATGCGAACACAGTTAATCAGATAGTTGGAGCAAATGCAGTCCTTGATAAGCAGCACTGGTAGGAATGGTCTTATATTCCAAATAGATGATTCAGATAGAACAGGAAGAAAAGGACCAAGCAGCATCGCGCTGAAGCGGATCTCAGCAGATCTTGATCGTAGAGCCGGAACTCAGATGGAAAGCAAAAGTGTTCGTGCAAGCGTAAGTTGAATGAGAACTGGAGTTCAGTTTTGAGGGGAAGTGAAGAGCCGCATAGCCCATAGAACTGAAGGTTGAGCGGGGAGGTTCCTGCGGTTTAACAGCAGTAAAGGAAAACTACTGTGGCAACAAGTCCTTAGGGTAATCCAGATAAGCAGAAACAGAGTACAAAACCGAGGTCTGGTAACGAGAGTTCTGAGTCAAAGGTTCACGGAGGGTAATCCGAGGAAGGCAAACAGTGCCGTAGGCGGGCTACGAAAAGGCACGTAGTAATGTAAAATTAATAGCAATGAAGTTCCTGCAGCTGAAGGTTTTAAGGAACAAGTGGGCGTGGCTTCCGTGTAAGTGAAGCACTTCCGGTCAGCTGACTAGCACGTTTACGTGACCTGAACAGTTTCCAAGGCAACTTGTAATGATGCCAAAGCGGATTCCATGGTCGGGAAGTTCTCCGTAAGAAAGATCTTTGCTGCCGTAGTGTAACAGACGTTGAACCTGAAGGCATGCCCACAAATGCTCATGCCACAAAAAATACAACCCACTAGGGAAAAAAGGCCAAGAGATTCTTGCAAGGATAACCAGTTTTAATTGCACAACAAAATAGGTAGGCCAGCAAAGAGCTCTGCTGCTAAAGAACGTTCTGCCAAAAAATAGTACAAGCAGAATCTTATAAGGAAACACATAGTCTCTAATGATGTCACATATACAGTAAAGCCATGCGTGGCTGGTTAGTGAGATCCTATACATGGGCGGCCTGTTCCATAGGGGATACCAGGCTGCTATTGGTCCCAGCCCCGTCCATCCATCTTCCATCATGTGGGGTCAGCTAGGCTCATCATCTCCTGGGAATCAGGGCTGAGTTTTCCATTAGTAACTATGTGAGACAATGCTACTCTATCATTGTGTCGTGACCCTGGGCAACTCGGGGACTGGCACAGGGGGAGGCTTAAGATCATGCTGACCCACATATTCTTCACTCAGTCCATATAGCACTCTCCGCACCCAAGGCTTCCACCCTCGATTTGCACTTTAATGTATTCCACCCTGTACCTCGTATTACAATGTTTGTCATTATGAATATTGGTGGAATGGTTGTGTTCTTTTATATCTTTCATGACCACTGGATTTATGGTTGGTGGTCTGAGGTCACCTACTATTGAGGAATTCAGGGGTCTTGGACTGGGGCAGTTGTGGGTGTCATAACTCATGGTGGGCTTGGTGGGGGTTGGAGGTCCACTTTTGGCCTGGCTGCGATAAACGTGCATTGCAAGGCACCTGCTACTGTCTCTAGGCCTTGCAGGGTGCATTCCTTCTTAGGATAACACTTTTTAGCAACAGTTATGGAACAAAGGAAAGTTTCTATGAGAGCTAGCAGTGTGGGTCTCTCTATCATCCGCGCTTGGGCCTGTTCGGGTTTCTTCATTGGGTCTGTGTTTACAGTGCAGCCATGCAGGGCTATCACGGTTCAGGCACGGAGTGCCCACCCTCCATGCAAGCGGCGCCGTCCCTCACATGGCGGCCTGCGCTCCTGGCAGTTGCCATGGCACCTCTACCAATGCCATGAGCGCACATCCACTGTCACGCATCGCCATTCAAGTGCTACCCCTGTTTTCATGACTACGCAGCGCACACATTTATGTCAGAACGTAATGGAGAACAACACAGAAGCATAAAAAAGCAAACCTCCATGATGCTGGTGCTTCTGATTACAGTAAGACCTCCTTGTGTTCCGTTCCTTTAAACTTAGCGTTCCTTGACTACCGTTGCTGACTCCTGATTTTTGATTACCTGACTATTCCTTGGATCATGTTTTTGGTACCCTATTGCTGTCTTGGTTGAACAAACTCTTCTTCTGATTTATGGACTGCCTACTGGATTTCCCTTACAGGTTTTGGTTGTTTTGGTCTGAGCTATGCAGGATCTGTAGAACCTTGCCAGTATCCTGCTCGACATTGTGCACTGAACTTTGGACGCTAAGCTGTAACATTAGAGTGCACTCTGTTTACCGTTAGTGCGTAGTCGTTCCGGCCCGAGAAACAGGTCCCTACTAAATTTACTAACTTCCCTTCCCGTTAGCGCCTAGTCTTTCTCTCTCCTTTTTGTTCTGCTACTTGGAAACCTTTCCTTCTGGGATCTTTGACCAAGCTCCAAGTTTTTTGTACCACCAGCTCTATAGCTTCCTTTACTTTGAAGCCAAATCCTCAGGCGATACAGGTTAGTGTCATATTTAGACATGTTAAAATGTACCTCTTCTGTACTCAGATACTAAAAGAAGTTCCTCATTTCTTTTCAGCCTGGCGGATAATTGGTGGTATTTTTGCTCTTTCATCTGAACCCCAGTCCTGTCTGTAAAGTCAACGGACAGGGCAGTGTTTCACAGGAAAGGTCGCCCTCTCAGAGGAGGCCCACAGTGGGCTAGCTGGGTGCAGGGATCTATGTGATGACTACGACCCCCAGAATTCCGGGTAAAATGACCCCCGCTGTCCCTCCATACTACTATCCCATACACCCCACCATATAAATATGTGGTGTAAGAGGGTTGGAAAAAACAAAGTCAGAATTTCGAGAGTTGGAATTCTGAGGGTGACATTTTGGGCCATTACTAGCTGCAGCTGTAACAACTTCTAATTTCTCCCCACCATTCGAAGATTCACTGTATCTTTGCATTGTGTATGTGAGTACTGACAAGGGCTGAATGCTTCTACCATAACTACAGAAGTGGTGCTTCCTTTATGTGCGCACTAAGTCTGCGCATTTGTATTTCATGCAATATTGTGTTCCTGCAGGGTTTCTTAGCACGCCCCGCTGCCCCTTGGTACATCGCAAGTGTAGTTATGGGATTCGCCTTACTCTAAAATGCCTAGGGCAGTGGAAGAGATTCATTTCCTTACCAACTTTCCCCCCTTTCGTTACATCTACAGTAACAAATTCCATGCATATATTTGCGTTCATTTTCTCTTCTTTCTGCGGCCTTATAATGTGGAGTTCCTTTTTATATTTTTATTTTATTTTATTTCAGGTTTACACAATCTTAGAACAGAAAACTTTACATACACGACAACTAGTGAGATTCCCCTTTCTCACCCGTTTCTTCCCTCCCTCCCCCCAAGTAACAGGATCCTCTCATTAATAGAAACAAACATTATGGAACAATTTGGTTTGCTTAGACTGTGATAATACTACATCACAACATATGCCAGAGTCCGTGGCCGCCTCTCAGTCTCTCTGGAGTCATTAGATTGTAGTCGACCTGTTTGGGAGGTCCCCCTGGAAGGGCGCCACTCCTTCAGTCGTCCCATATCCCGACCCCTCTCATACTTGCGGCCTACCTCATTAAACAAAAAAATCCTTTTAGCGGCTATGGTGTTTGGCCATGAACTCACCCCACATGGACACATGTGCTGCTGCTCTCACATGAATGGCAGCTGTGATCCGTTCCATCGTGCGTATGTTCAGAGACACGTTAACCCATTCCCTTTTGCTTGGAGTCTGAGTGCATTTCCATTTTGTGGCCAGGCAGACCCGCGCTGCGAGCAGCAGCGGTGCCACCAGGCCCCTAATCTTGTTTAGTACCTCGTCCAATTCCTCCATTCCGAACAGAGTCAATGACAGTGTTTTCGTGCGCTGAACGCCATCCAGTTCCTTTGTCCAGCCCAACACCTCGTCCCAAAACATCTGTACCTGGGGGCATCCCCACCAAATATGCCAATAATCAGCCCTAGCCCTGCACAGATACCAACACTCCGGGCTTACGTTCTGAAACATCTTGGATAGCCTGATGGGCTCGTATTGCCACCTATATAACAGTTTAATGGCATGCTGCTTGTATTGGCAGCAGATTGACGTCTGCGAAGCCCCATGGCACAATTATAACCACTCCTTTGGATCCAGTTCTCTCCTCAGGTCCCCTTCCCTTTTCCATTTCACCTTTTCTGTGGAACCCTTCCCGACCATAACCAGTTGCTTATACATAACCGAAATCAAGCCCTTCATATCTTTTCTCTTGCCTAGGAGCTGCTCGAAGGAAGTGAGGTCCCTCTGTATTTTATCCTTCCATTTAGCACTCATGGGCACCCCCTTCAATTGGAGATATGAAAAGAAAGACAGTGTGCCCAGGCCCAGTGTCTCCTCTAGCTGGCTAATAGTGATGAATGTACCATTCCTCCATAGTTGACCCGCTTGCTCTACATCTGCCTCATACCAGGCCTGAAACCTCCCTGGATCCGGGATAGCATCCCTTATCTCTGGAGCCCACAAGTGACCCAATGGGGATGGCCAGGTCATCACCCTCTCCATGTCAGAGCCCCGTCTCCACACTTCCCATATTGTGCCCAGAATGGGGTGGTCGCGGATTCTGCTGGGCAGTCTGTTTCTTGGGACCCAAATCCATTCCCCCACTGTTGCCGGGGACAAATGCAAATTGTCCAGGCCCACCCATTGATATTCTCTCCGCATTCTAAGGTGCAGGACCAGGATCCGCAACTGTGAGGCTTTATAATACAATTTCAAATTGGGGAGCCCTACCCACCCCCCGTCCTTTGGTATGGTAAGGACATAAAATGATATCCTAGGCTTTTTCCCCTGCCAGAGAAATTTCAGCATAGTGGCCTTAATTTCACGGAAGAATGATTCCGGGATATTGATAGGGAGTATTTGGAACACATATAAAAATCTCGGTAAACACACCATCTTAAGGGCGTTAAGGCGTCCGAGCCACGAGATGGTTAATTTATCCCATCTTTCCAGATCGTTTCCGAACCCCTCCAGGATCGTAGGGAAATTCGCCCTATACAGATCCTCCAGGACCCTCGTAATGTTTATTCCCAAATATCGCAGTGTGTCGTGGTTGATCATTAGTCCCAAAGGTGCGAACTTCCCTACGTCTGTGTCCCCTGTCCCTTCCACTGGGAAGAGTATACATTTTGCTTTATTAATGTTGAACTCAGAGAGATCTCCGTATTCTTCCATCAGTGTGATTGCCCTAGGTATGGAAGTCAGGGGGGTTTGTCTGTGCAGAAGCATATCGTCCGCATATAATGCCACCTTGTATTCCTCTCCCCCAACTGAGAATCCCACTACCTCCGAGTCACTCCTAATTCTCTGTGCTAGTGATTCCAATGAGAGCACGAATAGGATCAATGATAGAGGGCAGCCCTGTCTCGTACCTCTACTCAGAGTGAACCAACGGGAGAAGCCTCCATTGACCGCCACGCAGGCCCGAGGGGATCCAAAAACTACCATAATGCCTCTTATGAACCTAGGACCCATGCCCACTTTGCAAAGTACTTCTTTGAGAAACTCCCACTCTACCCTGTAAAATGCTTTTTCTGCATCAACTGATAAGAGTGCAGTGCCCCCCGCCCATACCCCTTGCCTCATGGATCAAGTGCAGCGGTCTCCGGACTGTGTCTGCCTTCTGAAGTCCCCTTATAAAGCCAACCCGATCCGAGTGTATCAGATGGGGCATGTGTATTTCTAGTCTTGCCGCCAGGACCCGGGTATGGATTTTGGCATTGATATTAAGGAGTGAGATAGGGCAATATGATACGCTTTTTTGGGGTCCCTACCATCCTCATGGATGACCGTGATCATTGCCCTGGAGAATGTTTCGGGGTCTTCACCACTCTCAAGGATATCGTTAAATAGTTCTACCATGAATGGGAGAAGGGGGTAAGAAAGGACTTATAAAGGCTTGCAGAGAACCCATCTTCTCCTGGGGCCTTCCCTGTGGGAACCGTAGTCACCACCCTCTTTATTTCGTCAGCTGTTATGGGCGCTTCTAGCGCCTCAGCATCGCTCCGGAAGAGCCTGGGCATCGGGATTCCTCTAAGTACCTGTTTTTTCTCGTGGGGTCTGGGCTGACCCCTGTTTTATACAGGTCCTCATAAAATGCTGTAAACACTTCTCGAATCCCTTCCCCTCCTTGGTCCACCATTCTCGTCACCCCCTCTATGGCCTCTACCGATCTGTCTGCCCGCTGCCTCCTTAGTCTTGCCGCCAACAATGCGTCTGCCCTATCCCCCTTCTCATGGAACTTCTGTTTCATGAATTGTAGTTTCCTGATCACCTGTCCTTCCTTGAGGAGCCGCAGCTCCTCTCTCTTCCCTCTCGCCTCCAGAACTCTATCCTCTCTCCCCTCTACTGTGTCACCACCCCTCCTTTCCAACCTTGTAATTTCGGTCTGCAGTTTGTTCTCTATTAGGGTCCGCTCCCATTTTTTCCAGGCCCTCTCCCTGATCAGGATACCCCTCCATGTCGCCTTTCCCGCTTTCCATACCGTTCTCTTAGAAACCTTCCCTGTGTCGTTCACCCTGAAATACTCCTCAATCTCTTTAGTCATTTTCTCGTGGAATACCAGATCTTTCCAGAGGGAGTCGTTACATCTCCATTTAGTGCTCCTGGGCACCAGCCCCTGCCAGTTAGATCCACCAACACTGAGGCATGGTCGGACCATGAGATCGAGGATATCAATGAGCACCTCGCCTCCTCCCATAGCCCCCTGGAAATGTAGATGTAGTCAATTCTAGTAAATGTGCAATGCGGTGCCGAGTAAAAAGTATACCCTCTTTCATCTGGGTGTAAGTGTCGCAAAATATCCTGTAGCTCATATACTTCCAACATCCCCAGGACCTCCACCTGTTCTAGTCGGGACCCTTCCTCCAAATCTCCCTCCCAGATTTGTCTATCCTTCCGATAGTATGCCCATATTTTTAGGTCCCCCCACCAAAATGATATGGCCCATTGCTTCAAGCATCACTTTCGGCAGTGTTTGCATCAAAAACCTCTGTTGTCCCTGGTTGGGGCAGTAGATTGTAGCGAAAGTGAATTCTATCTTATTAATAAATCCTGAGATCAGGAGAGCACCGCCTTCTCCATCTGCCCACGTCTTTGTAAGCAAGGATACCCACCCCTGCTTTTCTGAGAGGGCCCTATCCCCAATATACCTTTCTCAGTGCCCTCTCTGGGATTCCCCTCTGGCATATTTGGTCTCTTGAAGGAACAGCACGTCAAACCCCCCTCCCCTTCAGAATTCCCTAGCCATCAGTGTGCATTTCGTGGGCGAGTTCATCCCTTTAACATTCAAGGTCCGCACTCTAAGGATACCTGCTCCCTTGTCCCCCTGAACTACGGCCATCCTCTCCTCCATCTCTTCCACTGATCGACCGGCACTATAGGCGGCCCCTTAATGCTACTCCCAATCCTGCAAACCAAGAAACTTTTCTTTGAGAAGATCCTTATCTTAATCCCCCTACTTTGTTCCTCCCCCCATCCTACCATTCTTCGGCGCCCGAATCCCCCTGGTTGACATCACCTGAGAGAAATCGGACCACCAGTTGAAACCGGCTCCATTCCGGTACCATGCACATCACTCCCATTCAACTTTGAGCCCTCCCCTCCTCTATCAATCTCTTTCCAGACACTTTGACCCTTTGCGCGATCTAGCTTCAGCAATTAGAGCCCGGTGGCAACCCCCTGGGTGCATTATCTGAACTCTGTCCCCCTTCTCTCCCCCGTTCCAGGTCCCCATCTCCCACTAGTCAGCCCCCAGCAACACTCCCCATTACTGCACTCACTGTGGGGTTTCCGACCTGCATGCCCCACATTCCTTTCTTATACTCTGTGGAGAGCCAGACTGATTCCCTTCGCCCCTCCACCTTACTTCCTTCCTAGATCAATTGTTCAGATTAGGAGATGCATTCAGCTTTCTGTACTTCCAGGATCCTGGGATCCTTCTCCTTCTCTGACCTTTTATAAGCCATTGTCTGTCATCAGCTGCTCTGTCCCCCTGGTTCTGACGCGTCAGTCTCCCCTAACAATTCCGCAGTGACTCTTTGCATGTCCGCCTCTGTGGTCATTCTGTATTTTTGACCCTCCAGCTCAAAGGCGATGGAGAACGGGAACCCCCATCTGTACCGGACCCCCTTCCCTTTCAACCATTTAGTCAGGGGAGAGCACATTTTCCTTTTGGATAGCATCAGAGAGGACAAGTCTTGAAAAATCATAACTCTGGATGCCAGATACGTGATTGGGCCTTTCAGCCTCGCTCTTTCCAGAATTTTTGCTTTATCTGTGTAATTATGAAACTTGACCAGGACAGACCTCGGGCCCCTTGGAGCCCCTCCCGCTTGATGGATTCTCTCAATCTTCGCTTTGTCAATAGTGTTGTCCTCAAAGACTAGCTTTGTAACCTCATGTAGCGCCCTCTTCAGGTCGAGTTCAGTCTCCCCATCTTGGTCCGGAATACTAAAAAGCCTGAGGTTATTCTCCCTCTCCCGATTTTCCAAGTCATCCATCTTCATCCTGGCCTCCTCCTCGCGTCTCTCAATTTCGGCAAACCCCATATACATGTGCGTTTCAACAGTATCGAGGGAGGCATGGTTGTTCTCTACTTCTTCAAGTCTCTCCTTCATTTTGTCGATGCGTTGGGTAATCCAGTCCACCCTGCTCCCGATGTCAGTTCTCATATTGCTTATTTCCTGCATGAGTGCAGCAACGTCCTTCTTGGTGGCTGCGGATTCCTCTGGTGCTGTGGCCATGTTGGATTGCATTATATCTTGAACATCCTGAGCGCTTGATGTATACTTGTACGCTGCTAACTTCTGCCTCGCCTCCATGCACTTCCCTGCTACCCACCTGGCGGGTCTTTCGAGGGTATCCTCCCTTTGCGGTCTGCGGGTGTCAGTGGTTTGTGTTCCCCTCTTGACTTGACTTGACTTGACTTGACGCCTCGGTCTGTCTTAATTCTGAAGAGGGACCCCCAGGTCTTATGTATGGGAGGAGAGTGCACACAATCGGGAGCCAGCTCCTTCCTGGCAGCAAACAACTTCCACGTAACACCTAGTGAGCTTGTCCAATGTTTTCCCACCATACTCCGGATGTGGGTGAGCACCGGGGGTCTGCTTTGTTCAGAGGGAGGGCAGTCCCCCTCCTTCTCCGTGGTAGTCGTGTCAGCCCCCCTGGGGTATCCCGTGGGTCTGCGGGCCATTCTCCTTCTTCGCTATTGCTTCTTTCATCATCTCCTTGGCGTATACCGACCCGCACCTCAGGGCTCAGCGTGGGTTGTAGCAGAATGATCCCTTATCCTAGGACACCCTCCTCCTGCTGCCCGAGGGCAAAGTGTTACGCTCACCTGGTATCCACGGGGACGCCACCCAGCCCATTGGTCGCAGGTATCCTTCTCAGTGATTCCCTGGTATGGTTCTCGGTGGAAGTTCCGCCTGGAAATACAGGAGGACAGTGCTTAGGGCTGGTCGACCAACGTTATTTTTCCCCCCACCTCCTGTATGACATTAGCCCCTCTGGGCCTTCTTCTCACCTTGTAGAAGTTGGCGAGATCTCTGTCTTGCTTTCAGGGCAGGGGCGCGTTGTCTTTCGTGGGCGTGTGCGGTCCAGTTACTTCACTGACAGCGGCCCAAGTAATGTCTTTCAGGTAGGTCTTACTGCTGTTTATTGAGTTGTTATTCTTGCATGCCCTTCTCTGTTTGATAATGTCTCATTTTATCTCCCTTAGATGTGCGGAGCGTCCACGTGGCAAGCTGGCTAAGCTGGGCCTCGCTGGTAAATGATGGCGCACAATAAGCGCCATGATGCGTAAGTAAGCGCTTTGCGCAGCGCTGCGATGTCTTGTCTTCGCTGACCTGTGTTTTCTCCCTTTTTCGTAGGTCGCGGTGTGCTCCCAGCGGGTGTGGATTCCCAGAGCGATGCCGGCCGAAAGCCAGGTAAGTCTTTTAAGCAATTTGTGGTTGAAATGTCTCTAATACCTCCTTTAATGATGTCTTTTCTTCTTTTTTCAGGTCCTTTGGTCCCCGATGGAGCGCAGATCCAACGGAGCTACCCAGGAGCTGCGAGCAGTGAAGGATGGAGATCGCAGGTAAGATGCTGCTGATAACGATGTTCTTTTGTCTTTCTGCAGGTTCTGATTTCCCAGGCTCGTGAGTAAGCTGGACACGGTGAACGTCACGTTGCTAGCTGCAAAGTAACGCGAAGCGTGTTGTCTTGTTCGGGTGTGGTTTAAATAGCCTCTGCAAAGTAGTCCAGGTAAAGTAGTCCCTAGGCCACCACACCCAAAACACTATACAGCATAGCTTGGGTCTTAGGAGTCAAGCTATGTGGATGACTCCATGTTGGATGAAAGCCTAAATAAAGTAGTTCCCTTTCACTGTATATGAGCCTGGCGCCAAAGGCACCAGGACTGGCCCCAAGAGGGCCTGAGACATGGATGCCAGGCCTTATTTGAGATCCGAGTCCTGATTCCACCTGGCCAATGGGCTTGCCAGTGGGGATCAGAGCTGAGGATCGTGACACAAAGTCAGCTCCTATAGACCCTATACAGTGGGGCTCCTCAGTGGGGGCCCCAACCTTTCTGTCCTCCGGAAGAGGTGGGCATATGCCCCTGAGCAAGGGGCCCACACCTCCCTCTGGCCTGCGCTGCCCAACCCCCGAGGGGCCCTTCCTGTCACCCTCTCCCCCTGCGTGGATGTGTGGGGGGGGATTAGTACTCCTATTTATTCCAAGTAGGGCCACCCTGTCACTGTGATTGGGAGGGGGGGCGGGGTGGTCCCCGTCATGAGTGACCCCTCACCCCCTTTAATTGGGTCCTCCTCAGTTGCCTAGGGCCTCTTCAGCGGGGAGGGAGCTGCTCACCTTCTCCTTGTTTGCTTGCGTGGGATCGAGTTATGTCCTCAACTTGACAGTCCAACTTTCCAAGCTGTGCATGCAGTCACTCGAAAGATGTCCTGTGCTTGCAAATGCTGCAGCTCCCACGTGATCCATTTCCGTCTGATCGTGTTGCAAATGCCTCACGTTGGCCTTGTTCCTCTTGCTGGGGTGTCCCTCGCTGTGTCCCTGTTGCTTTATCTTCAGAGGAGATACCCCAGGCAACTAGGGTCGGACTGGGACAAGAAATAGACCCGGTCACCCAAAAGAAAGTGGCCCACACCTTGCCTCAAAAAAGTGGACCACCCCCGCCTCATGACCCTTGATCTCTGATGACATCACCGAAGTGATGTCATTTGACCCCACCCCAAAATGACATGGGAAGCGATGAAACACGACCTTTCACCCCTTGACAAAACAGGAAGAGGCATCAAGTAGCATTGTTCCTAAGTACACTAAATTACTGTGAATCCAAGCAGATGTCCAAGGCTAAATAATATGTTATCATAGCACTTAAGCTAAAGCTCTTTTTTATAGAACAAATATGCATACAATATCACCCACCTGTGTTGGTACTCATTTATCGACCTAAGAAGAAAGAAACGATTTTTGAAAAGAAATATATATTTTTTTCAATTTTCCTTTCTTCCAAACCAGCCCAGGCATGACAAGAAACCGGGCCCCACTCCCCAGGGACGATTTCAGCCCGGCCACGGGCTGAAAGGCTGAGGGGCCAATCTGACCCTGCAGGCAACGTATCCTTTCGCGCAATGTCTCTAAGGGAGTTTACTGGTCACCAGCTCCCTTCACATTCCGGGCTACTGTCTGTACATCGGGGGCCAGGTCGTGCTGTCTCCTGAAGCCACGTGTTCCTGGTGCCCTCTGCCACATCAACCTCAGTCAGCCTCTTCAAGCCTCTCACCTGCTTTCCGTTCCGCGGCAGGAGGAAACCGCAATGCGTGGAGTGAGGGATGGCCTCTCACTGCTGTTAGCGCGGAGGACTGGTCCGCCTCCCAGCCTCCCTGCGTATTGCACCAGTGACTTGGCTCTACAAGCCTTTATCTCCCCCAGCACTTCCTCTTGTGTGTGCGGGGGGGGCCCGGTTCCAGTAGTGCACTTGGGGGCGGGAGGGGTAAGCACTCCTGCAGCCTGCCGATCCTGGCGTAGTCGCGGTACCTTGGCAGAGCAATCCTCAAGTGTTCCCACCTCGCCTGGTCACTTATCTTTTTGCGGGGAGCCTATTAGGGGGGGCTCAGTGTCCCTAACGGACCGGTGAAGCAGGAGCACTGACATCGCCTGAGCACCCCCTGGTGGCCTCCGGTGGAGTTCCTTTTATCGGCATCTAAACTCTGCATACCGATTGCAAACTTTCTCCTGCTTGTGCATATTCTTCGGGTGGGCATGTCATATTAATGCACCCCCCGTCCCCAGCTAAATCTACCCAAACTTTTTTATAATTTTCAAGGGGTGGAACAATGATGGTGTGGTATAGGCGATCAACTTTGTTTCCATAATAAATAAGGAGCATTAGAGGAATGGCATGATCAGTTTGTACCTCAATTTCTTTTGTATTACGAGGTACTATTGAAACACCAATTTAAACCATCATCATTGCACTATTAGGCATTGCTTTGGCACAACATCGTAGTCCCACTTGGCACATGCAGAAGATGACCAGGATGAACACGGTAACGGGCACCAGCATCTTCATTATTGCTCCTAACGAGGACGGGGCCCAGCCAAGGCCGAATCAGTCCCCCCCTTGCAGTCCTCCTTTTTTTTTCATGCAAACTTCTAGGCCGTGTACTGCTTCGATGATATGAGCTAGTGACCCATTCTATGCGTCTTCTGGGGGCACAAATGTGCAACATGAATCCCAGATCTTTTGGCCCACGCCTCCTTCCATTGCCGTCACCATATCGAGGACGTAGCGGTTCTGCATCATCATCAACCTTAGGGCATGCAGCCTGACCTTTGTGACGTTGAACCCATGCTCTGTGTCATTTGCCAACTGGACCAATTCCCAGCGTACTATTTTCAGCCATTTTGCAATAGCTACTGCCTGTACTCCGGGTAGCAAGAGTGAGGTGAACAAAGTTTCAGCAGAGCTGAACAGTCGGTATTCTTCAGGTATCTCCCCCAAGCAGTGCGGTTGAGTGATTGACAGATAGTTTGATGCTCTGTGCTTTCTCTGCAGTTTATCATATTGGCTCTTCCCGGGTTGGATGCAAAATTCTGGTGGCAGCATTGGGTTCTGCTCTTCAAACGCTGGGGAAACTGATGGGGTTGTGCCAGATATTGGCCCCCCTTTCAAGTGTTCTTCTGGTACTACTAGTAGCAGTGAGTGTAGCGTGGCCAGCGAACAGTAGTCCCTTCATGATGGTGGAATGTGCAAGTATGCTTGTTGTCCACAGACCCAGAAGTAGTCCATCACTGCCGCTGTGCCTCTTTTCAAGTCTGGAATCAACAATGTCCTGCTGCATCGCTCTTTGGAGCCGATAAAGACAGTTCCTTTGCTGTGGAAACGTAGTTCATAGTGTGATAGACCAAAGTTTGTCTCACATACTAGTCCCCATGGATCTCTCTCTCAGGTGGCCAGGGCACGGCCATCACCTTTTGGATCCAGACTCTGAGGGTAGACCAGTGAGGGAGGATCACCTGGGTGAGGGGTCTTCAGGGAGTCCCAACCCCCCCTTTCTACACAAACACTGGACTGAGGAAGAGGGCGACTGAGAGTGAAGAGGTTAATCCTTAGATATCTCATTGGACATGTCCCGCTAATTGGGACACGCAAAGTCAGGCACTTGACTTTAGATACATATATCTAATACCCATTAGCTCTCCAACACGGATAAAAGATGGAACATAGAGACACACTCTGAGCAAGGTGGAACATGAGAAGGTGCATCTGGGGTGAAGGCAAATCTACTGGAGTAGAACGACCGACAGAGGGACAAGAGAAAAGGGTAGAGAAACCCAGGAGATCCCTGCAGGATGTCATTGCCTCCGAAGAGCTGTGATTTTATATGCGGAGAAGGCCAAATCCCAGACAAGAAAACTGCATTGTGTTTCAAGGGTGCCAGCGAACTCCCGGGTGAACAGCAGAGGTGGGAGGCGAGGACAAGCCTGTGGTATTAACCTTAACTTGTGAATTAAAACAGAACAAACAAGAAAGGAAAGCACACAGCCGGTGAGTTGGCGACCGACATTAAAGGCTGGTGCGTGTTAAGGAAGAATTGAAACTGCAACAGTATATCTCACAATTGAAGACTGCACTCGTGTAGATGAGACGTGAAGGAAAGCAGACCTGTGGGGAACTTTTAATTACTGATAAGAAGCCAGTGATACAGAATAGCACAGTGGTCCAGCGAAAGGAAGTAGCCCACTCGAAAGGCTCAGGCGAAAGGTGAAATTATATATTATAAAGCGACAAAGTGGATGAACTCTAAAATGCCTAATGACTAAGAGTAACCCTCACAAAAAGGGAATTGAAAAGGTGATTGTTGAACTATTGTGCTTGTGATACTGAACTACCCAGACCAAGAGACACTGGGGCAAATAACACAAGAGTTGGAGCTGAAGGGAAAGTCGAAGTGGTCCTCCCGAGGTCCATAGTAAAAACCTCGCACGTTTGAAATTCTTCGACATCAGGAAAAGGTCTGAGCCCACTGAGGGAGACTGAAAGTATTTATTTATTTATGGATTTATATTGCTCCAAAAGCCTGCGGGCATCGGGCGCATACACAGAAACAATCAACACAACATACAAAACGGGACAAGGTCCTATATGGAAACTAAAACAAGGACTCCTGGTCCTTACTTAAAAAGGAACGTTTTCAATTTTCTTCTGAAAACTATGTAATTTGGCTCAAGTCTGAGCGATAAAGGCATTTTGTTCCATTTATGTGCGGATAGCACTTGGAAGGCTCTCCCCAACCCATTGGTTCGTCTGTGGAGTAAAACAGAAATCTGGCCTAGAGCCTCTGATCTGTGGGAGTGACCGGGGGCGTATAGGGTGATCCTCTCCTTCAGATATTTCAGCGCTTTCCTGTCGAGGCACCTGTTGACTAGGATCATGGATTTAAAATGTATCCTGTCCTCAATAGTCAGCCAGTGTAGTGCCTTTCTGTCAGCTGTGATATGATCACACTTAGTTTTCTTTCTTATTATAAAAGTAGCGCATTACCGTAATCCAGTCGAGAAAGAATGGTAGCCCTTGCAATAATTGCTGCATTCTCCTCGCTTAAGTACGGTCGACTAGCCCTAAGCAGACGGAGATGGTAAAGACAGTTCTTGTTAAGGTTCTCGACTTGAGCACCTGCACCCAGGGAGGTTTCCAAGACTAGTCCCAGCATCTTCACTTTATCTACGACATGAATGGAGGTATCTTTGATGATGAATGATTTGTATTCGGGTCCCAATTTGGCTTGTGCCTACTGGGATCCGAAGATCATCATCTCAGTTTTGTTGCTGTTAAGGTACATCCAGTTTGATTCCATCCATGCCTCTATGATTCTATACAATATGTCCACATGTGTACTGTCCTCTAAATAGTCACCACTGAGTTCCACCACCAGCTGGGTGTCATCTGCGTAGTTGGTAAAAAATGCTCCAATGTTGTCAAGCACTACGCAGAGACACCTGATGTAGAGGTAAAAGAGCAGGGGCGACAAACTAGCACCCTGCGGGACACATCAAGTTATGGGTGCCTCTTTGGAAAATGTATCTCCCCAATGTATTTTGGATTTCCTGTCGGCTAAGAATGAAACCAGCCCTCTGGTGGCCTCTTCGGAGCAATTTGCAACCTTCTCCAATACGCACTGGAGTGGTTTATGATCCAGTAGGTCGATGGCTGTGCTGAGGTCCATGAGTATAAGCAAGCCTGTCTTGCCCCTGTCTAAGATGTTCAGCATGTTCAGCATCTGCGTGTCTAAGCCCAGCATTGCGGTCTCCGTACTATGTGCTGTCCGGAAGCCTGACTGTTGGCTATGCAGTATGTTGCTGGATTCTACATGTTCTTGCAACTGTTCAGTGGCTACCTTGTCCATCACCTTAAGTAAAAAGTTATAATTGGTGATGGGACACATGCTTCTGGGGTCCTTTTGATCTAAACCCGGTTTCTTTTTTTTTTGGTTTTAATGTTGTCTGGTATGGTGCTGTATCGAAAGGATGCGTTTACCATTTTGGATAAGTATGGGGGCAAAAATCTCTTTATTTTCCAGTATAGGTTTTTGAGGAATTACATTTTCTTCACATGAAGTGGGTTTCATGGAAGAAAGTACTTTTAACATATATTCTGATGTAATGGCATGGAAACAAACATTTCCTTTTGGAGACTGTATAAAATCAGGGCATTGCCGAGAAGGCTCAATGTCCAGAGTTTTTGGGCAGCTATTATTTTCTCCCTTGCTTTCATAATTTTGTTAGCAAAGGCCTCCTGAACCTTGTCACAGTCCTCCTGAGATAGGGTGAAAGGTGGGAAGAGAGAGTCTTTGGTTTTTCGACGGATTTAAGAATGTCGAACAGCTTCCTGGTAGAATTGGTGGCTAACTTAATCTCGTTATTAAAGTAGTCTTTCTTGCCTCATAAATACCGTTCTTGTAGATTTTCTCAGTTCTCTTCCAACTTTCCTTGTTGGTCTGTGAGGATGGTTTCAGCCATTTTCTCTCTTTCCTTCTTTTTTTCCCTCTTAATTTCGTCAAGATTAGAGTTAAACCATGTTGGATGGTTTTTATTGACTCTGACAGATTTGGCCTTGATCGGTGCAAATTGCTCCACAAGTTTGCGTGCCCCATGTAGATATTTCAGAATGACATCCTCACAGGAATCATTTTCCTTGTGCTCTTCCAGGATCCTATCCACACACTGTTGTAACTGTGCTGTCCCAATTTTCTTGTAGGTCTTGTTAAAGATTTTCTTGGGATCGTTATTATTTTTCAACTCAGGATTTTTTTAGTGTATAAAGAAGATCACTTTGAAGTGGTTAGACCAGATACACTGTGAAGTCTCTGTCACCCGGGTGTCCAGGTTGTGTGGTATGACCCAGTCAAGTTTATTTTCTTTGACCGTTGTCGGCTCCTCATTAACCACCTTGAAATCGATATTCTTGAGGTCTTTCTCAAAATGAATTGCTTCTCTATCCTGTGGATTACCTCTTCATCTGTTGAAGTCTTCCAACAGCAAGATGGCAGTGTTAGCACTTTTGAGGTTATTCATTTGGTGGATGATTTCATCTGTGAAATCTGATGTTAATGAGGGAGGTCTGTATACTACGATTATGTTGATACAGCTATTTTCTTTGGGAGTATGTTTGAGATAAAGTACCTCACAACCAGAACATGTGGTATTCGCTGGGAACATATGAATTGTTTCTCTTGCTATAACTGCAACCCCCCCCCCTCCCTTTCCCGGCCTTCATATTTTGGTGATAAATAGTATATCCCTCTGGGACTGCAGTGGCACAGGTTGTGCCAATCGTCTCTTGCGGCCATGTTTCAGTGAGAAGTAGTAGGTCTAACTTCTCTTCCAATATGAAGTTGTGTACGCACTGTGCGTGCCTATTCAACAACCTACTGTTGAGTAAACAGGCTTTTAGTACTTTAGGCTCCTCCCTTTTTGTTTGCATTTTTTCACTTTGGTACCTAGATAGTTTCTTAGGTCTTGGTTGTTTTTCTTCGTGTAACTCTGCTGCTCAAGAAAGTTCTGCTGAAAAACAGTACAAGCAGAATCTTATAGGGAAACACATTGGGCCTCATTACGAGGTATGCCGGTAAGGGAAAAATGATGCCGGTATGTAAATACCGGCATCATTTAACATTCCGTAGCATTCTGACCCACAAACCCGGTATTAACGGCACCGTTATTTACTGTGCCGCAAATAGCGGCATAGGCGCGTACACGCGCCTCTTCAGGCAGGAAATATCGGCATGCCCACGCATTACAACCCACGCAAACATGCAAATACCGGCATCGCGAACCCGGTAATAACGGGCTGCATGATGCCGGCAAAACAGGCATCGCGGACCACCCGCAAACAGCAACCAAGATACAAGGCAGCTGCCACAGGTGCACACAATCCCCACAGGTGAAGTCAAAGGAGGCTGTGCCAGTATGAACTGAGCACACCCACACACCACACCCCCCCCCACAGGTGTAGGCAATGTAGAGTGGCCCAGTACAAAAGAAGCACACCTACACACCACACCCCTTCCTACACCAAAATGCTACCACTAGCATTTGCAATCATGGCGCAGGAGGACATGCCTATACTGCTACAACTACAGCAACAACAGCAACAACAACAACAACTACAGCAGCAAGAACAGGCAGCACAGAGGAGACGCAGGAGGAGAAGGAGGGTGAGACAGGGCCAGCAATTACCACCAGCGCAGCCACCAGCGCCTCGCAGGCAGCCACCAATCCCTCGCACCAGACCCAGCCCATTCAACCTAACCCCTGAGCAGATCCACACCCTGCACCGGTTGGACCGTGACACCATCACCACCATAGTGGACATGATACAGAACGACATTGCCAGCCACATACAAATACGCACTGCCATCCCCCCACTACTAAAGGTGGTGTCTGTGCTACACTTCCTGGCCACAGGCACCTACCAACACACAGTGGGCCAGCTGCATAGCATTTCACAACCACTATTCTCACGCATGCTGAACCAAGTGCTGGATGCCCTCCTGAGGCACGCAAGCACCCACATATCCCTACCACGGACTGCCCAGGAGCTAGCCGAAACCAAAGTAGGCTTCCATGCACTGGCAGGCATGCCCAATTGTGTTGGTGCCATCGACTGCACCCATGTGGAATTGGTAGTCCCCCATGCCATAGAGGCAGTGTACCGCAATCGCAAGCAATACCACTCCATCAATGTGCAAATGGTATGTGACTCCAGCAAGGTCATCACCCATTGCTGCGCCCGATTTCCTGGATCCAAACATGATACCATGGTACTGCGCAACTCCACGCTACCCAGTCACATGGAGCGACATGCCGGACCACGTGCCTGGCTGCTCGGTGAGTTGCACAACAGACCCATGGCCATGCTGTGGGGTACTCATGTGTGCGGATGCAGAAGGGGGGGGCTACTGCACCCGGGTGGGAAAGGGTGGGATACTTCACCAGGGTGGGAAAGGGGGGATATTTCACCAGGGTGGGAAAGGGGGGGTTAATAGTACACCTGGGTGGCAATAGCCAGTGAGAGTGAGTGGAGAATGAATGCAGAGCTAAACACTCCTCACCTGACCCAGCCAAACGGTAGATGACACTTAACTGGGCCACATATCACAAATAATGCATATCGATGAGAACAAGTAAGAGGCACAACCAGGCCACCCTGGTGATGGCAAGCAATGCATGAATGAACAGGATGGCAAGTGTGGCAATGTGGGCAGTGTGACCATGCATAGTAAATAATGAACAGCATGAATTGGAGTCAAAACATTGTTGCACTACCACAGCATATCTGCCTCAGCATGCATGATTACACCCTGCATCATCTATTGAACGCCATCCAGACTACCACACCTCATGACAGTAAAGATTGCACCTAGATAACATTTTTTCATGCTTACAGGGACATGTGCATGGCCACACCAAATAGCTTCCGCCATGACTGTGATCCCTGAATGTGGCAGTTCAGAGTGACACACACCTATTTGAATCTGCTTGCAGGTGATGGAGGATATCCCTTGAGGCCGTGGCTACTCACCCCTGTGCGTAACCCGCAGAACATCCATGAGGAGGTGTACAATCGTGTGCACACCCGTACCCGTGTTGTGATTGAGCAGACCTTTGGCCTGTTGAAGGGGCGGTTCCGCTGCCTCAGCAGGTCTGGTGGGGCACTCCTATATAGGCCTGAGAAGGTGGCAAAGATCACCATGGCCTGTGTCATGCTGCACAACATGTGCGTCTGGAGAAATGTACCACTGCCACCTGACATTGACATGCATGGGCCGGGTGAGGAGGATGAGGATGGAGACGGAGGTGAAGTAGCCCCCCTGCCAGTACGTGATGCACGGGATGGCTATGCTGTACGCCAAGCAGTAATTCACGAATACTTCTGAAATACAGGGACTATGAAAGACTTGTGTCAGTCAGACACTGGGCCAATGTGGAAAGGCACACAGGGAATGTTGGGAGTTGGGCACTGAACAACGTACCACATTAAATGGATGCACACAAAAATAACATTGTCCAGCCATGGATTTTTCTTATCACAACGTGTGTATTATTTACAACAGCAAAAATGTGCCCACTCCCCCCTCCCAGAATCCCCCAACAAACTCCATGACCCCCCCAACAAACTCCCTGACCCCCCAACAAACTCCTAGTCCCCCCCAACAAACTCCCTGACCCCCCCAAGAAACACCAACACCCCCAATAGACTCCACAAGATGCACCCCTTCACCCCCAACCTTGTGTCCCACTACCATTGTCCCCCGAAACTACTTCCGGGACTTCTTCCTGTCCAGAGGCAGCATTTCAGTGTGCCTTGCACTCCTACATGTGTGGCGCACTGGGCTGGTGGGGACAGATGAAGCTGGTGTGGAGGTAGTAGGTGATTCGCTGGCAGGTTCCACACCTCCTGCAAGCCGTGGCCACTGCATATGAAGCAGCATTGAGGTCAGCACCTGTGTCACCGCCCCCAGGCAGTCCCTCATTAGCCGAGCCAATGCATTGACAGCGGCTGTGTTTGCTTCGATGGCCGCTGTGGTCCCTGCAATTGCTGTGGGAATACCCCGCCTGGTTTCCTCCCCTTCTGCTATGTACTAGCGGAGTAGGTCTAACATGGCCTCCTGTTGGGACTCCACCATCGACAATCGTGTCTCCAGGGTTCTGGAGGGGGCTGGATTGGTGGGTTGTGCAGTCACGTGGATGACATTTTCGGGACTGGACTCCTCAGAGGTGGGTAGGTCCCAGTCACGGAGGCAGGGATCAACTTCACTGCAGGTGGGTGACTGCAGGTGTTGGGGTGAGGGGGTGGGCACGGGGCGCGGTGTGGCCGGGCATGTCACCTCAGTGTCTCCCTCAGGCTCCACACTGGCATCAAGTTCTTCTCCAGTAGAGGCGGGTGCTTCCAGGGACTCCCCTTGGAGAGGTATGGGTGTGGCCTGCTTGTCTGCAGCGGAGGTGGTGGTTGCCATCTTCTTACGGTGTGAGGTGGATGCCCTCGCAGTTGTCTCCTGGGTTGCTTCTTCCTCATCAGTGCCTGGGGGGGTAGAAGAGATGCAGGGCATCAGTGATGGTGTGACATGGCAGTGGCGGTGCTGTTCATTATTCATTTGATCATGCTTTCATGTCTTACAGGTGTGTCACGCAGGGTATTCAGAGGGGGCATGTTAGCATTCACTGCATGGCAGGTGGCATGCCATTGATTTTGGGTTTGTGTGAAGTATCACATGGGCAAGCTCCAGGTGTGTTGGCTGTGTGTTGGTTAAGGGATGGGCACTCAGCATGCATTTCAGTGTGGCAGCGTTTGGCCCGCCATCTGTATTTGGGTATGGTCATGTGGGTGTTGGGACATGCATTGCCTTGCCTAGACTCTCTACCACTTCACTTGTGCTACTTCATGGTCTCCCCTACAGGGATCTGCAGGGTCACTCACCTCCTTCCGCGGTTGATGCCGCACCCGTCTCCATCTCGCATAATCCCTCGATGGACTCAGGACTGATGAATCTGCTGGCTGTCTCCTCCCAGGGCATCAATTTGGCAGGGGGCTGGGCATCCCCGCCTGTGGCCATGGCCTCCCTCTGATTGGTGGCCATGATATTGCGTACCCTCAACCGGAGGTCATCCCACCGCTTCCTGCAGTCCCTCACACTGCGCGGGGTGGGACCTACGGCTGATACCTTGCGGGCTACCTCCTGCCAGATTTGCCACTTTTTTTGCTGAACCTCCCGCTTCTTGTCGTGGGATTGTATTGTCTCTGCATGTGCAGCTAGAGTGTCCACTAATATGGTGAGCTCTGCGTCTGAGTAACGCTGTTTACGCAGCCGGGGGGTGGTCTTCCTGGTAGCCTTTGACATCCTCTATGGATTTCCACTGTGCTCTCCGAGTATCGGCTGGTGTATGGAGGATGGCAATGGATTGTGTTTTTAAAGATGGCCGCCAGCCCATTTCCCGTTCCTGCGCGATGACGTAATTTCCGGGTCAGTTTTTTGGCGAACACGGTATTACCATGCCGGTATTACCATGCCGGTATTTAGGGGCTGGTATGAGGCGGTACCGCTATGGGCGGGTCCCGCAATGCTGGTATAGGGGAGTTGGAGGCCCTTTAGCGGCATGGCGGTATTGCCACTACCGGCATGGGGGACGCGCGTGCTCGCGCACTCGTAATCACCCGCTATTAGCGGGTTCATACGAGCACGGACCCGCTCATTCCGGCATGCCAGTAATTAACCCGGTTTTACCGGGCAACTCGTAATGAGGCCCATTGTCACTAATTACCTTACATATACAGTAAAAACCTGCGTAGCTGGTTGGCGAGACCCTATACATGTGCAGCCTGCACCATAGCGGATACCAGGCTGCTATTGGTACCAGCCCTGTCCGTACGTCCGTTTTCCATTACATGGGGTCAGCTGGTCTCATCATCTTCAGGGAATCAAGGCCGACTTTGCCATTAGTAACTATGTGAGACAATGCTACTCTAGCCTTGTGGCATGCATCTGGGAAAGTCGGGCACTGGCACAGGGGGAAGCTTAAGATCATGCTGACCCACACATTCTTGACTCAGTCCATATTGCACTCTCCGCACCCAAGGCTTCCACCCTCGCTTTGGACTATAATTTATTCCACCCTGTACCGAGTATTACAACGTTTGTCATTATGAAATAAGGTGGAATGGTTGTGCATTTTTAGGTACTTCTCAATTCTGTCTCAATATAGCGGTAGCAAGGTTCACTCTCTCACTCCTGTCAAGTGTTTATGGTTGGTGGTCTGAGGTCACCTACTATCAGGGAATTCAGGGGTCTTGGACTGGGACCGTCGTGGGTGTCACAGCTCATGGTGGGCTGGGTGGGGGTTGGAGGTCTGCTTTTGGCCTGGCTGTGATAAATGTGCATTGCATCTCAGGATAACACTTTTTAGAAACAGTTATGGAACAAAGGAAAGATTTTAAGAGATCTAGCAGCATTGGTCACTCTATCATCAGCGCTTGGGCCTGTTCGTGTTTCTTCGTTGGGTCTGTGTTTACCGCACATCCATGCAATGCTGAAATTTTCTACCATAACTACAAAAGTGGTGCTTCCTTATATGCGCACACTAAGTCTATGTGTTTGTATTTCATGTAATATTGTGTTCTTGCAGGGTTTCTTAGCAGGCTCCCCTGCCCCCTGGCACATCGCAAGTGTAGTTATGGGATTCGTCTTACTTTAAAGTGCCTAGGGGGGTGGGAGAGATTCATTTCATTCCCAACAAACCCTTTGTGGTGCTTTGAAACACTGTTTAGTTGTATAAGCGCCTTACAAATGACCAATAAAATAAATAAAAATAAATAAAATAAACCCCATGCCAAAACTCAGGGACGCGGGCCACACAGCCCGTGCTACTAGAGTGGAGGAGGCCGCTGAGAGAAGAAGAGAAATGCAGCGTGCGAGCAAGAAGGGTTGTGGAGTCACCGGGAGCTGCACAGGAGCTCCTGGAGGTTGGACCGCTTGTAGAAGCAGCATTCTCCCGTCTGAACCGAAAAGGAAAGCAGATGTGTGACCGTGGAGCTGCACAGGACGCTTGATCGTACACTCCAAGATCGTAAAAGCTGGAAGGTAGCGGTGAGTCTACCCAAAGTAGCTGGGGACCTCAGGGTGTTCTGATAAGCGCGCCAACTAGTTTCTGAATGGTATAAGATTGCTGATGCAGAAAATACCCGAAGTTTGTTTGAATGCAGTCAGGGCAAAGTAGACATTCTACACCCAATAAGAAGAATGTTTGATTGCAGACAAAGTACAAAGGCAAACCCCAATCAAGTACAGATGCATGAGATGCCAGTGTGGGGGAGAAGTTAAGCAAATGTTGCCCTAGGTGTATGTACCAAGCACCTCACAGTATCTGCTATTGTGGTATAATCAAAGAACTGTGAAACGTATAGAAAAGTCCTGCCAGGAGGGTACACCAGGCAGCTGAAAATATATCAAGGTTCCTGGCAGGGGAGTATATCAGGTGATCTGAAAACCCTGTAAGAGAAGTCGTGGCAGGTGAGTTTACTAGGCTGCTGAACTTGTATGAAGATTCCTGGCTGAGGAGTATACCAGGTGATCTGCAAAGTTACAAGAAATTCTACAGAAAGACTTTTACAGAATGTATTACTTAAACAAGAATGTTGTGAGTCCAGTGAAGACCCAAAGGAACTGTTAATTATAGACACATTTTTGTCATACTATCCGAGAATCTAGGGGAAGGGGACCTCACCTCTGGATCCAAGGGTCTTTTCCTTGGAGAATATTTTTTCATTGGAGTCATTCTTATATTTCGGTTTGAAAGACTTTTTGCCAACACCAAGTTATAGATTTACTTACACCCTTTGTTCTTTTTTTGATTGTAGTATGAGGATCAGGTTAGGATGTTTTGGATACAAGGACAGTTTTAGTTATTGACATCCTGACAAAGACAGATCCTTAATTTGTAGTTCATTGGCAGGGAAACCCCTCTTCAGCAAAGGGCGAGAGAGGTGTTTTTCCAACCTGGTTTCTTTCAATAAATCTATTCTTGTGAAAACATGACTACCTTCTGTCATGCTCTCATTTCTGACTCCTAACAAGCCCCTCTGGTTCCCTTGGGTTTCCTGACCCCAACTTTCTAGAAGCTGTTTGATAATTTTCAATACTCAGGTTTCTGGGGTTCCAGTGCCCCTCATTGCTACTTATTTCCTCCTTCCTGTTTGGGCTATTATACCTGTGTTGTGTATTTAAGGAGATTCTTCCTTCTTCTGCTCTCGTTCCCTGGTCTGTCCACTTCCCTCCACTATGAGCAACCCTGGAGCCTTCTTCACCGTCGAGGCTGCTCCAGCGAGGTGGCGTCTGTTCAACAGCAGCAGTGTTCGCCATGCTTTTTCGGCTCTTCACCTCTGAACACGAGCACGCTTTGTGGTCTGCTTGTTACAGCATTTCTCTGCTGTTCATTCTCTTGATTGCGAGCAGAGGACTTGTTCTGGATTCAGCGTAGTTTCTTGGGCCCACCGCAGCTTTCCTGCAGTCACGCTTCCAGAAGATGCCATCTCTGTACAGACTTAGTTTCACCAACGCCGCCCAGCTCTCTTCCTCGCTGGTGATGTTTCCTTCTTCCTCTATTATCATTCCACGCTACAGCTGACTGTCACAAGTTTCTCTCTTTCTCACCTGTTTTTCCTTGCTTGTGACCTTCTTGGGTGCGACTTCCTGTTTTCTTACTGTCCGAGACTTGTACAGGCCAGAGCGCGAGTCTTCGGGTTCCAGCGTGAGGTAGCCGGCTGTCCTTAGCAGGATGGCGTTCAGTATCCTGGAAAGTAGTCGTGAATCCAGGAAGGAGGTAAGAGTCCCACGCTCGGAGAGTGTCCGGGACCCCGCAGGACCAAGCACAAAAAGAACCCAGAAGGAGGATACGGGCTAGCGGGTAAGGAGAGAATCGGACGGGATTCCAGGAAACAAGGGAAAGAAAAAAAAGGGAAAGGTAAGGAACTGGAGAAAGCACAGGAAGCGGACTCGAAACACACATCTAGCAACTCCAAGCAGTTGCATTGAGATGCGCAGAGCCACGGGGCCGTGTCTGTTTTCTAGGAAGTCGAGCATTGCGCGCGAAGGCTAGAGCGCAGCGTTTCAGGCCCGTCGCCATGTTGGAAGGATCACTGAATTCATGCCGCGGTGCATCATGGACCATGAAGTCCAAAAGGGGCGAATTCGGTGGTTCATGACACTGACTTCGCTGTGAAGTGCGGTCCCAGCCCTCAGTGATGCTTTTAACTTTGGGTGTTCGCCTCTGTGTACCGGTTCCTCTTCTCCTCCATTTAAGGGCAATCGTGCCTTTATTCTCACTCCGGGATCCGCAGGGGATGTGTTGTTGATTTGTGTTTATTTAAATTTTATTTTTATTGGCCATTTGTATGGTGCCTAAACACAAGTGTTTCCAGGCACCACAAGACAAATGGGGGGTGGGGGAGACAAGGGAATATAAAAACAAAACAAAGACGGTTATATTGGCCTTTTGACAATCACACCGTGCAAATGCTTGAGAAGTTGGTAAGTGCAGGGGGCCAGGGGGCAGAGGAGAAGCTAGCATTGTCTTGAGCTAAACAAGTAAAGGCACTTTCAACATTGTTTTGAGTTTCACGGCTGAATGAAATATCATTTTTTATATATGCAGACACTGCTTTTGTTGTAGGGAGTTCCTCATGGTAATGGGAGTCCTTGTCCCCCTGAGGGGAGTCATTCCCAGTGAGGTCCCACTTTCCCAAACCCCTAGGAAGGGTTTCGCCTAGTGGGCTCAACTCCCTAGCCTCAAAGGGGGTGGCTCCTGTGATGAATCTGATGATGTCATCACTCCTTTCCCGGAGGTTACCTCTCCTCATGTAAGCAGGGGATGGCGGCCGCTACCTGATCCTGACCCTGGGGGCTGCTGTTTGAGGGATGATCACATGGGGGAGACGACCCTAAGGGGGAGAGTGGGGCGCTGTTGAATGAGACATGGTACCCCCCTTGCCTTTTAGGGATACCCACTTTATTCCACATGCTTTGATGGCATATTGTAATCCCCTTCAGCAACCCACAAAGTATCTTGACAAAATAATTAAATATTCTGAAACCAATTTACTGACAAACACTGACACGAGGAAGAGGGCAACCAGAATGAAGGTTACCCAACTGAAGAAAAACAAGCAATCTAGTAGTTGGAGAAATCCATTTGGCTTTGAGGATCTCCCTGTCTCCGCGCGGGATATCACAGATGGAACAGCTGAGCAACATAGGGAGATCCGACCGGCTAGCACACGCCAGGTAAACCAAGCTGTCACAAGGACAGGCGAGCACGGAGAGATGTAGGGAAGGCCTGATATCACAAGTATGACACTGACACAATGGATACAATTTGTAAAACTCCTATTTTGTCCTCCAACTAAGATGGGAGTAGTCTCGACCATCAAACAATAACCAAAACAGTCCTTGTGGAGTCCGTCCAATCGGAAATATCCTATGCTAACAAAAACCTAATGCCTGCCCTATCTCTTGTACAAAAACTGTGAAAAGGAAAAATGTATGCAAAGAAAAATCTGAGTACAAAAGAATAAAGGTAGTTGAACGATCTCTCCCCCTCATGTTAAACCTCATGGAGTAAGGCTGTCTTTGTAGGCAGGGTGACACACTCTGGCTCGGTTTCTAACACTGTAAGCAGTTCCAAACCATGGATTGAGGTCTACCTGGCCTTCCACGTTAAAGTTTCATTCTTGACTTTCAAATTGTATTCCAACGTAAAGTACACAAAGGCCCCCCTCTGCCGGGCTCAGACCTTACAGCACACAGTTCACGCAGGTCCCCCTCTCTCGGGCTCGGACCACTCACGTTACAGTTCAACACAAACTTCCAAGGGGGCTCCCTTCCCTGAGCTCATTGTACTTCGGGTCTTCCACAATCGGCTCGGACCCCTTTCGGATGTCGAAGACTTTCAAATGTGCGTGGCTCTCTTTACAAACCACCGCAGGACCATTTCGGCTCACAGTTCACGTTTACTCTTGCTTAACTTTTGCTGTTTGTTCGCTTTTTAGCTTCAAACAATGTACCTTTCACAGAGACTTTCGACTGGGCTACCTCCTTTTGCCGGACCACTCTGTTACTTAGTATCGCTGATCTCACAGCTGCCTTTTACCTGAAAGCTCATTCATTGATCTGCCTTTCTTTGCGTCTCATCCACATGCGTGCAGCCTTCACTTGTGATATAATGTTGCTACTTAATTTGCTTTAACACACACAGTCTCTCAGGTCGCTGGGCAACCCACCAGCTATGTGCACTTCTTTCTTGTTTTGTTATTTCAATTCATGAGTCAAGGTTAGTACAACAGGCTTGGCCTTGCCTCCCTAACTCTGCCATTCACCCGGGGGGGGTTGCTGGCATCCTTGAAACACAATGCAATCTTCACTTGTGGGATTTGGCCTTCTCCACGTGTCTTTTGCGGTCTGTTGGAGTCAACTACCTCCAGTAGGGAACCCTCTGGGTTTTCGGCCCGCTGCTCTCGTCCCTTGGTCCGTTGCTCTTCTCCAGTAGGTGTGCCATCATCCCAGAAGTTCTGCTCGTATTTGTGTTCTTCCTTGTTCAGAGTGTGTCTTTAGGTGTTGCCTTTTATTCGTGTGAGGAGAGCTAACTGGTATCAGGTGTATGCACTTAGTATAAAGTGCCTGATTTTGCCTGACCTGATTAGCGGGACATGTCCAGTACGATGAGTGAGAGTTAGTCTGTTTACTCTCCTTCACCCTCTTCCTCAGCCCAGTGTTTGTGTAAAAAGGGGGGGGGGGGTTTGGATGTCGGAAAATTCTAAAAAATAGGAAGGTGTAGATGAACAGAAAAGGGGGGAATACTGTGTCGCACCATTGGCTGTCTCACCCCCACTCCCATGAAGACCCCTCACCCGGGTGATCCTCCCACACTGGTCCACCCCCAGGAACTGGATCCAAAAGCGATGGCCGTGTCCTGGCCACCTGGATGACAAGTCCCTGAGGACTAGTGGGTAAGACACCCTTTGAATTCTCACAGAGAGAAGAGAGCCATGGAGGAGAAGGAGGAAGCGAGCAAAGCTGAAGAGTGGAGTGGAGTGGAGAGCAGGCAAGGTGGCATCTGTGTTGCTGGCGGACTCCAACAGCTGCCAGAGATGCTGATAAGAGAAGCAAAGCGTACAGGAAGCTTTGTGCCAGCAATGGAAACCGGGGTAACATGCCGTATGCCATCCGCCACATAGCTGAGCTGTCTGAATCAAAGAGAGAGAGCAGACTTGAAGCAGGACCCAAATGGGGGCTGCAGAAGCTATGGAGGCCGTTCACATACCAGTGAGCCCATAGTAGAAGGCTGGGGCACCCGGTGGGAGTGGGAGAAGGCACTCCTAAGCACAAGTGGGAGACAAATCCCTATGACTTGCTTCATGCTACGTAGCTAATCTTCGTAGTCCCAGTACTTGGGGAAGTAGGAAAATACAAGTAACCGAAATGGAAAGGGGAATTTGGGCAAGTTAAATACCCCCTTGATCCTGAACCTGTTGACTGTTGTTTTGGAAGTCTTGGCAAGAGAGTACACCGGGCGAACGGCGAGTCTGAGACTCGCACCCATAACATTGAAATTGAAAGTCCCGGCAGGAGAGTGTACCAGACAAGCTAGAGAATTGAAGCAAAACAGAAAGGAAGAACAATACCCCTTCTTGAATCGAACTGCATGACAGACCTGGCAGGGCAGTATACCGGGTGTTGTGTTAGTTTGGAACCCACACCCAAGTTGTGGAATTCTAAAGAGGGAATCCAAAGGAAGATTCATACCCTTGGGATTTTTAACTGTATTGCATGAGGAGAAAACCTGGGGAAGTGAGTAATTTCCCCGGGAGTACATTACAACACCAAGAGGAGGGAGTTAACCTCCTGGGCTGCAGGAACTTGGTTATTCTTTTTGAATTTTTACTTTGGTGAAGATAAACCTGGGGATGCAGCATTGTTACTGCATTCTATTTTGCATTCCTGGACTGCATGTACCAGAATTCAATATGATATGAGCGTAAAACTCTAGTCTTGTTCAGTATGTTACGCCGGACATGGGACAACTTCAGATCCTGCTGAATGGATTGTGCTGCTTTCAAGACTTACCGCCTCATCATGAGTTTGGCAGTGCCCCTTAAATGCGGTGCTAACGCTATAACTGCCGCATTTAAGGGTCCGCCAAATAATGGGTATGGCTGTATTTACCCCCGGCTCTGAGCTGGGGGTAAATGTGCTGGGAATTTGCTGATTTTTGGTGCACTTACCGTGCGGTAATACCACTGACGGTTGTTGCGCCAAAAATTCCCCATTAGGCCCAATGAGGAATGGGGAATTCCCAAATGGGCCCAATGGGGAATGGGGAATTACTGTTCCTCTCAGCTGTGCACAAACAAAGATAAAAACCATACGCTCTCTCATGCACTACCTGGAAGAGTTGCCTGCGATGAGTGATTCAGGCCTGTGCTAGTGGGGTACCTGATGCAGTGCAGCATAAGTGGGACGTCCAGTGCAGTGATGTTTGTCGTTACAACATTTGACCTTTGCCTACCAACTTCCTATTTTGGTAAAAGTGGGCCACTTTTTTGGCCCATCTGGGCCAGTTTGATGAGTTACTTCACCATGCAGTAGTAGTTTTGACTAGCTTTGTTGAATAAATATTCTTTAAAATGCATCACATTTGATCAAAAACATCCCCCTTGGGTACTACTCAAACAGTCTGTCACAAAAGGAATGAATTGCCATTTGCAACAGTGGGCCATTTTTTCATTAGTGCCCAAGACAATTTTATGCCCCAGTCCGACACTGGCTGAGTGGATGAGTGCCAGTGTACAATCATCGCCAGAACGTCAGCCTACACCCAGAACCTCCAAGTGAGTGTGCTAACTTTGGCGGAGGAGCCTAGATGGGGTAGCTCAGTGACCTCTCTTTGGCCCGGTGGGGTGAGGGTTGGGAACTTGGGAAGGGCAGTGGCCGGGCTGCAGACTCATGCGGGATAGCTCTGGCCAAAGGGATAAGGTTTGGGAAGAGATGGGGGCTCTTTGAAATAGCTGCCGGATAAGGGAAGCCAGCAGTGCCCACACATAGTGAGGGTGGACAGATGTGCTGGATGACCGCAGGGCAGAAGCTATGCGTTGAGCGCTGTGTGCTGCCTGCCGGGCCTGCATATTCACAGGGCATTCTTGACTCCATGAGCGTGTGTGTCTTTGCTCTATGCTGCTGTTAAAGCCTGCAGGATATTTGTAATCTGCGGTCTCACAGTGAAAGCGCAGGGAACAGTGAACATGTGTTCAGATGATTAAAGCCTTTGAGAATGTAATAATTGATGAGTAAACTGTGTTAATGCAGCCCTGCAGTATCGTTTTGCATTACACCAAATGCGCACCCAAACTGACGTACAGCTCTTGCTGTACAGTACCGAGATATGTTGTTCAAAGGCAGCTGGACCTATAAAATAAACGCCCTTTTTAAGTAGCTTCCAACTCTGAGTTCTGTATGCTTATATGTATATAACATTGTTTTCTTCTCATACACACACAAATAAGTTGAAAGCAAGGGAGTTATACTTGAAGTATGCGGGGGACAAGCCACATTGTGAATTATGAGTTCCAATACAACACAGACTGCAAATCCTCTATGCACAGAAAAAAGATGCAGCAAGCAATTAAATGCAAACCCTAAGCATGCTCGAACAGGGTTGTCCACCTCCAGGCCTTGAGGGCCGGATCCATGCAAGTTTTCAGGATACGCCTCATTAATATGCATGAGATACATTTGTATACAATGATTCTAAATGTTTGCAAATCTTTCCTCATGAATATTAATGAGGCATATGCTGGTTAGCCCTCGAGGCCTGGAGTTTCGAGAACCCTGAATGAAGATTTGGTGACTGGCCACCTGTTACACAAGTCACAGGATTTAGCTAATGTCCATATAAGATGTAGTGTGCTTAATGGGGCTGCATAAATACATAAACATGCATGCATGCAGCGTCATACGCATTGCAGCGTTCTGAACTTCTAACGAAAGGAAGTTGTGTTGCCTGATGTTATTTGCATAACATCCCCGGCCAGTCATTTACAGTGGACTTCTGACTGTCCCTTGAACCTTTCTCCCTTCATTTCTTCATAACTCACTTTTACTCCCCCCTTTTTTCCCCCTCCATTCATAGCTTCCTCCCTTCCTCCCTCTCCTTTCCTTCACACTTTTACATATTTCATGTCTTGCTTCTTTTTTCTACCTCCTGGCTTCCTGACCTCCCTCCCAAACCTACTTAATTCCATATTGCCCTTTTCCTCTTTCCTTGTATTCTTACTTTGACAAATCCTTTTAATTTTTCAGTGATTTGTAACTTTCTTTCATTCCCTCCTTGCTGAAGAGGGCCCCAACTCTCAAGTCGGTACTGCGTGAGTGACCACTAGACACACATACACATTGCATTTACATTCAAACCTGTGCAGTGCCCACGATCTTACAAACACTTGTTGCTGCTTCTCTTCATGCAAAAAAGAGATCCTAGCAAGGCTCACCTGACAGATCGCTGATAGGCGGCAAAATGCAGGAACCCTGATGTGTGTATGGGAACAACCAGGCTGCTGGCCTGCATGCAGTCCATCTTGGAATTGTACGAAAGAGCACTAGGCCACTACGATTCAATTTGCGTTTATGTGTGTAGTCTAGCTACCCTCGCCTGCACAGTGCAAACACTACCTAGCGATGAGGGCTGCCACTCCCAGAGTGCACAGCTCGTGTCATACCCAGCTGCACAAAAGTAAAGGAAGGGCTCCAGAAACTGGCCAACAAAAAGGTGGGAGAGACAGAGGCCACGGAATCAGCAGAGATTGCCCCCTCATCACAAAGAGCACCACCTGAACCACTGGGATAGAGGCTGGGCCAAGACCAGTAGCTGACAGAGGCTGCCCAGTGCCCACCTGCTCAGCCGCCACAAAGTCAGTCCGGGAGCAGGAAGAGGAGCCCCACTCCAATGTTATGTTACGTTATATGTTCTTGTATCGCGCCGATAGGCCGCAGACATCAGGGTGCTGAAAACATATAACAAGACTAGACATACATTGGGACAAGCCAGAGGTGGCATTACAGATTCACTATTTCCTGAGTGAGGTGAAATCACTTGAACAATAATAATAATAATAATTTAGCATTTATATAGCGCTACGAACCCTCAGGTATCTTAGCGCTGCTTATTATTACACATGGTGTGTGGTGCTCATTTATCGACCTCGAAAGGATGAAAGGAAAGTTTGGCCCTGGCATAATTCAAACCTGCATCAGCAGGCTCTGCACAGATGTCAAAGCGAGCGGTCTACTAGCTGTGCTACCGGACCGGCTCATATATACAATAATGTCTTCAGGCATTTCCTGAAAATTAGATAGTTCTCTTCCAACCGCAAGGTAAGCAGTAGTTTATTCCACTGTTGGGCAGCATGTACTGAAAAGGATCTGCCCAGTCCTGCCATATGATTGTATCTTGGCACATTAAGCAGTCCTTTATCCACTTAGCGTAGATGTCTCAAGGGAATATATCTCACAAATTGGTTTTTGAAATAACGGGGAGCTCCTCCAAAAAGGCACCTATGTACAATAGTCATTGACTTAAAGTTAAGTCTGTCTTCAACCTTTAGCCAGTGCAAGGATTTTCTTCCCGTTGTTATGTGTTCCCTAGTTTTTATCCTCTTTACTATGCGTACAGCGTCGTTTTCCATTACTTGGCATCTCTACAGATCTTTTTTGGTAGCTCCAAGTAACAGTGCATTTCCGTAGTCTAATCTCGACAAGATTATTGCTCTGGCAACAGTGGCTGTATTTTCCTCACTAAGGTACGGTATAATTGCTCTCATGAGGTGTAGGTAATATGCATTGTTTTTATACAAATAATTAACCTGAGCCTCTGAGCTCACTGAGGCATCAACCATCATTCCCAGTGTCTTTACCTGGCTCATGACCTGGATTTTAGCCTCTTTAATGGAGAAAGATGTATATTCCTCTCCTAATTTGGCTCTAGAATGGCTGGTTCCAAATATCATTAGCTCTGTTTTAGTGTTATTTAAACACATCCAATGATGCTGCATCCATAGGTCTATGATGCTGTAAACTTCAGCTATTTTAGCACTATCCCTGAGATATTCTCCTTCAAATTCTATAACAAGTTGCGTATCATGGGAGTAGTTTGTAAAAATAAAATGCCGACGCTATCCAACAGGTCACAGAGGCTTCTCATATAGATATTAAAGAGCAGCGGAGACAAGCTTGAAAATGTTTCCCCCCAGTGAACTCTGGCTCAGCGATCCGTCAGGAATGAGGTAAGCCAGGCCAGGGCAACCGGGGAGCACCCAGCTCTTTAATGCGTTTACTAGGAGCTGGTGATCTACCAGATCAAAGGCTGCACTAAGATCAAGCAGCATCAGCATCCCTGTTTTGTCCCTATCAACTAACTCAAGCATATGGCCTTGGAGGTCCAACATAGCCTTTTCCATGCTTTAGACGGCCCTAAAACCTGATCACTACTGATGTAGTGTTTCCTGGGCTTCTAAATGTTTCTGTAGTTGATTTGTCGCTATCTTGTCCAATATCTTAAGAACTAAATTGGAATTAGTAATCGGACGAAGATTGCCCGGGTCCTTTGGGTCAAGGCCAGCCTTTTTGACCAATGGGGTAATGGTCACTTTCTTGATTTCCTTGAGCACTATGGGCCTCATTACGAGTTTGGAGGGGGCATGGCTGCCTCCAAACTCGGGTCTGGGTTCCCTGAATGGGGAAATACTGTGCCATTACGACCTTGGAGGGCCCGGTATTTCCCCATTCAGGGAACCCGGACCATCCCTATTCCCATTTGAGCCCCCATAGAGCTCAATGAGAATGGGGAGCATGCTAACAACGGGCCCGTTAATGATGGGCCCGTTGTTAGCATGCTGGGCCGTTCGCAGGACCTGCTAAGGACGTCTGCTAAAACCAGACATCCAGAGCGGGTCCCACAAGCGAACCTCGTAATAGGGCGGTAAGGGGTTAACGGTTCCGGCACCTTTACCGGCGCCGCCAACCCCTTACCACCCACCTCGTAATGAGGCCCTATGCCTTCTTTGAAAGAAGCATTAATTAATTTCTCTAAAACTCATACAAAAATGTATTTATTGTCTAATATAATTTTTGATGGCAGAATGTTTTCAGCACATGATGTTGGTTTCATTTGATTCAATACCGCTAACAATTTTTTCTCTGAAACTGGTGTGAAGTAAAAAGTAGCAATATCTCCCAAATTGAGACAATCAGTATTCGAAATGATCTTTCCTGGGTTTTCTCTAGCTTTAATGATGTTGTTTCTTGCTTTTTGAGTTTTTGCTTTTAGCAGGTGTTAAAATCCATGGCGCTAAGGGACCATGGAGTTAATTACGCCACCGTAATTTACGGTGGCGTAATTAACGCCTTCCCCACTCCCATTATGCCCTATGGGGCAAAAATGGGAATGGGGAAGGGTAAATGGGGATTGGGGACTTACCGCCCCGCCAAGGTCGGAATGGGGCGGTAAGTCCGCCAACCACCATGGCGTAAACATAGTTTACGCCATGGTGGTAAAGTCACGGCCCAGGCGGTAACTTACCGCCTGGGTCGTAATGAGGGCCATTGACGTCATTTTCTTTCCATGGCTCTTTTTTCTATTTTTTGTTTATTTAGCTCTTCATTGAACCAATTATGGTGATTAATATTTTTCCTAACCACTTTTGTTTTCAGTGCAGCTTCTTGTTCCACCAGATTTTGTATCTGTAATAGATATTTCTGTAGCATAACTTCACAGGCACACAAGCAGAACGTGCAAAAGGACAGCATTCGGAACCAGCACAGCTGTCTCACCTTGTTGGTCTGCTCTAGATTTGTCTAGTCTGTACGCGCGTGTCGGCTGTCCCCAAAAGAGCAACAGTGGGACTTCTCCAGATGCTCGCAGGTGGCGGAGGACGTTTGGAGTGACCAATTTGCACTTGGAGTAGAAAAGTGAAGTGAAACGACTCTAAACAACAAGAGACTTCAGTCACAACAAAATCTTGCCAGCGTCCGACGTCGACGTGTGCAAAGTTTGTGTATACTAAAGACACGGGCTGGAATCAACCTAGCAATGCGTGTGCAACGTGATCATTTCACGGGATACAAAGCCTCTTCCTCACTATGTCCGAGTACACCGTGTACAGTCCCTGAATAATTGTAACAACAACAGGGTCCCCAAACTTAAAGATCAATGTAAAATGCGTGTGCACTGTAGTGACTGCAGGCAGTGCACTCACGGGATCGTCCGCGGTAAGAAGCGCAGTGACACAGAGTTCAAATCAAAAGTTCCTCATATCTCGTTGTTCAATCACAACACAGTTATGACAGTAGAATACTAAGCGTCTAATATCTGCTTGCCTTCGACATCACATGCCATAGCCGAAGGCCTCACTGCCGCTGCCCTGTCAGTGGCACCACACACCAAACACTTGACATTGCCTGCACTTAGCTGCTCGGCTGCTGCGTTGCAGCCTGCCCTGCACCTGACCTGTGCAATCTGTGTGCAGGGCCCGTATGGTTTCAGTTGCCTGGTGCTCAGGCCCTCATGCGCAGGCACGCAGCCCAGCTGCCCATGCCCAGCCCTGCTGTGAAGAAAAAAGAAATGTGCAGCGCCAGCATCAGCATGCCGTCGGTGGTGGCAGCCAGCAGGCAGCCAAGCCAATGCAAGCCACCCAGGCAGAATCATGTGATGCACGCTTTGTATACTTCTGCGCCAAAGAGGCTCCATGCCCAGAGGCCTACCGGGGAATGTCCCGGTGTCCCGGTGGGGCAGTCCAGCCCTGAATACAGGTATCATGTTTCTTGGTCTTCTAGGGATCGACGCTAAGCTCTGACAAGGCTCATATCATTAGGTTATGTTCTTTTGTGCTTAGTGACGCAGAATTAACAGAACTTTGTCATGATGCATGGGATTAATGCATAGAGCCTCCTTGGCATCCTACTAAAAATAATATGGCTCACTATGCTAAAAGTGTCATAATGGTTGTACTCAACGTCTGTTATGTTTATAACTAGGGGAATACTGGTCTTACCCCCAAGGTTCCTGAACTAAAGATTCAAAACGAGCTTACTCCTAGGGATATACTAATTTTCTTCCCAACAATAGCCTGGTGGTGCAATAAACTCTAATGTTCAGCTCTGCCCGGTTTGGTAGTTCAGCTCTTGAGATCACATAGTTAAAAAATCATGAAGCAATTTTATGCCATATAATTGCCAGTCCGATGACCAGTGACTCATTCATGGCAGGTGTGAGGATTCAGTTTGTCTGGCCTGGTTCCAACCGAGGCACCCCCTGAGTGGCAACCAGGGAGCTGCCCCTTTGATGCTGCTGTGAATGAATGCCACCTCCTCCCCAGCACAGGATATCACCGTAGGTGGTTGACTGGGAACCTGCTTCCAAATTCATGCCTGCCAGGATATATTAGGGAGCGCACACCGGGGTGTTCATTAACAGAGACTCATCCACATTAAGCAGAAACAGGAAGGGGACGGAGTTAGAGTAGCCTAGGGTCAGAGGACAGTACACAGTGGTGTTCCACAACCTTGGATTTTGCTGGGGCTGTACACACTTCCTTTCCCCCCTCCCACTTCATGCAGACAGAGCACTCTTGGTATGACATCAGAAGTTAAAGGACACTTGCAACAGCATTACTTATTGGAACCCCTCCAGATTGATAGAAGGGAACTGATAAGATGTGGCATGTTGCCTGTATAAGGGCAAAGGAGACTCTCCCGACCCTCCCCTTAGTTGATTCATCTTTGGACTATGTTACTGGTTGTCTGTCACAAATAACCACTATGGGCCTCATTCCGAGATCGGCGCTAACCTGGAAACATTGAATCCACCCCCTGACTTCGCGGTACCACCAGTATATTACAAGTCCCGGCGGAGCAGAAAGTCAGGTGGCAGATTCGGTAACTCCCCATTCCTGTGGAGTATCATTGGACTCCATGGAAGTGGGGAGATGGAAGCACCAGCACCGTTTGTAACGGTGCCAGTGCTTCCGTGATGACTCTGCCTACCAGGGCCGATGCGCCCGGCAGGGTCAGACCTGCTGGTCGCTACGGGCCCTGCAGGCAGACTCGTAGTGTGGCGGTCTGGAAACAAGGGTGCCGGTAAGCTTACCAGCACCCTTGTTTCCATACTGCCACACTCGGAAATAGGCCCTATGTCTCTGTCTTGTCTTTTCAGTCCAAGGGCGTTTACTGAATATTACAAGTAGTTTTTGCTGAGAGACTCTTGGATAGTTTCGGCCAATCGGGTTATTGGGGGAGGATTGGAAGATATTCCCCCTCCTTAGCCAATGCATCCTTTGCAGGGGTTAGTGGTATCACCAGGTGACACCTGTCTATCTTGTTCTACCTTAGACTGCATGTAGTTTCATTAAGGAGGTGGCTAACTAACTCCCTATGGGTCTTCTAACTGTGCCTGACTGAGCCCCATTTACTGTTCTAGGGTAGTTATATGGATGGCGCCTTCACCCTGTACCACTGACTCGTCACACACACGGTCTCACGTGACCCTTTTCTCTACACTGGGTCCCAAGATGTTCTTCTCCCACTCTATCCTCTCTCGCCACTACTCCACCTCCTTGTCACCAATATCTCTTGCTACTACTACCACCTCTACTCTTGCACCACTACTCCTACTCCACTACCCACTCTTAGGACTACTGGCTCTCTACTACCACATCTAGTTATCACAATTACTGCCTCTCTACTACTCCTACTACCTTCTCCATTCACAATTACCACTACCTCCTCCTCTACTTCTACTACATTCACTCCTCACTCTCACGCACAAACACTCCACAGAGCCCTCTCTCCAGTAACCTCTGAACGCCTTCCACTCTCTCCTCCTCTGGTCTCTAGGATGTCCTAATCCGCCTGCTGTCCTCACCCAACTAACCCACACTGAGCAGTTCCTATGCTTACCCTCAGAGGATTGGCTAACTTACCCTGACCAATCTACTTACCTTTCTGGAGGGGTGTGACAGGTGAAGGTCTTAGAGAGGCTTTGGGAGGGCTGATAAGGGTGTGTAAGCTCCGCCATCTTCTCCGTGCAGTCTAACCGCGTTTTGTACCTGCAAGGCCCTGCTGTCCCTAGGGTATTTTTTCCCCTTGTTTCCAGGCCTTCCTTTGGGCCTTTCAATATTTTGTATTCACTGGTGGGCTAGTGGGATGACCTCTATACTGGCCTTCATGGAGGCCTTTATTAAAAACAAAAAACAATCCCTGGTGGTGAGTTATCTTGCTCTGCACAGGCTCCAAGACCCAGAGTGCCTTTTAACTACAAAAGCCTGCATTCTCTGTGCTTTCTGTAACAGGGCTAGAGTGTTATTATGCTCATTCTTAGTTTAATAAAAGATATATTCGAAATTTGATTGGAGATTCTTTTATTTTTTTATTTTTATTCATAACAACATTTTATTGATCTTACAAGATAGAGTATTTCATACAACAATGCAATATATGTCAATTTAAACATTAATCAGTGCCTTTATAGTCTCTTGTGAGTTGGAGGGTGGAGGAGATGGTGGGCGGTTCATGGTTGTGGCGGTTGGGCGGGAAAGTTCTGGGTGAATGTTCCCAAATGTTCCGGTGTGTTCGGGGTCCAGATCCAGACGGGGGTTAATAAAGGGGGCTACATTGGAGCCATCTTGTGAATGGAGGCCTCCTGGTGAGAGTTGGGTATCTGGCCGCATAGTCTAAGAATGGGTCCCATATATTCAGGGTTCTATTTAGGGAGTCCGAGCGGATTGCTGTGATTTTTTCTGATACTGCGATCTCCCAGCATTTGGCCCACCATAGGGCGATCGAGGGGCCGTTTTTGTCTTTCCATAATCGAGCCATTGCAATCTTCGCGGCTAGTAGTAGGTGGTTGCATAGGCGGGAGAAATGACCTGAAATCGGGAATGCTCCATCGCCGGTTTCGCCCAGAAGGACAATTCCTGGGTCCCATGGGATTGAGAGGCCAGAGATTTCTTTAATGTGTTTCAGCACTTCTTTCCAATATATCTCCGCTTTTGGGCAGGTCCATACTAAGTGATAAAGGGATCCGGGGGCTTGGCAGCCTCGCCAACATGTGGCGGGAAAATCCGGGTTGGCTTTATGGATTTGGGTGGGGTTGATGTAGTATCTGTAGCACAGTTTATAGCCTCCTTCCTTATTCGTGACGCATTGTGAGCTTTTATGTAATCTGGACCATATTTGTTCCCAGTTTTCTACTGCTATTTCCCGGCCAATATCCTTTTCCCATTCCGTTATATATCTTTCTTTCTTTGCTGGGTCCGATCTGTCCAGGAGCCGGTATATGGTGGATATTCTGCCTTTGTTGGTCAGGGATGTTAAAGTGAGCTCCAGGGCTGTTGGTTCTCTCGAGCATTTGTCCCGAGTCCTTCTGTGAGACATCCAGTGCCTAATTTGCGAGTATCGGAATCTTTCCCGTTCCCCCACTCCGAATTTTGTTTTGCATCTCTCGAAGGTGATGGGAGAGCCTTCTTCCATGAAATCGCCAGTTTTCGCCAGGCCCCCTGCTATCCAGGCGTGGAAGTCTTGTGGTGGGTTTCCAGGTGTGAATTCCGGGTTGTTCCAGATGGGAGACATGGGTCCCAGGGAGCCGCAGATTCCCCATTTCCGCGCTGCGGTTTTCCAGCATTGGGTTGTGATAGTTGTGGCAGATAGTGGCCCGGAGTTGGCTTGTGGTTTTAGTAGTGGCAGGTGTGGGAGGTCATGTAGTGGGACCGGACACCAGGACTCTTCGATTTGACGCCATAACGGGGGGTCTACTTCCTGCACCCAGGCAAATGCGTGAGATAGTTGAGCCGCTAGCGAGTATCCGGCTAGGTCTGGGACACCCATTCCTCCTAGTGGTTTTCCTTTCATCATGATTCGTTTGTTGATCCTAGGCCTCTTCCCTCCCCAGACGAATTCCATTAATTTCTTCTGCAGTGCTCGTATGGCCGGGGATGGGATTTGTAGTGGCAGAGAAGCACATTAGTATAGCCATCTGGGTATCAGGTTCATTTCCACGGCTGAAATTTGTCCGAACCATGAGATTTCTTGTTGTTTCCATCTCTTGAGGTCATTCTGCAGAGCACTGAGTAATTGTGGGATGTTATTTGAGTAGAGGCGCGTTGGATTTCTGGTGATCTGGACTCCGAGGTATTCTATGGCCTCTTTGGCCCAGGGAATTGGTGAGAGTGGTGCGAGCGCGGCCTCGTCCAGGTGGCATAGATTGATGGGTAATGCTGCAGATTTGGTTAAGTTAACTTTGAATCCCGATAGGGCACCGAACGCCTCGATCTCCTTCCATAGTGTCCCCAGGGAGGATGGAAGGTTCGTCATGGTTAACATCATGTCATCGGCATAGAGTGCGATTTTGTACTCGTGGTTTCCCACCTGAATTCCTTTTATGGCTTCACTTCATCTGATTCTGGCGGCGAAGGGCTCCATGGACAGAGCAAAGACCAGGGGCGAGAGGTGGCAGCCCTGTCTAGTGCCTCTTGTGATATGGATGTTTTCGGACCTCGTACCATTAACTCAGAGTTGTGTAGTGGGGATTTGATAGTTGGCCATGACCCATGACGTGAAGTTAGGGCCGAAACCAAAGCGTTGGAGGACCTCGCGGATGTATCCCCAGTCCACCCGGTCAAAGGCTTTGTGGGCATCTAATGAGATTACTGCCATTTTTGTTTTTGATTTGTGAGCGCATTCAATTAGGTTTAGTACTCGCCGAATGTTGTCGTGGGTCCCTCTGCCAGGGATAAATCCTGTCTGGTCACGGTCGATTAGGCTTGGAAGAGTCGGGCCCAGTCTTCTGGCTAACACTTTGGCAAAGATCTTCCCGTCATTGTTCAGGAGCGATACGGGCCGGTAGGAATCTGGCAGTTTGGGGTCTTTTCCGGATTTGTGAAGCAGGATCGTGATTGATTCAGCCATGGATTTTGTGACGGCTCTCGTGGATAGGAAAGAGTTGAATAAGGCGGATAGTTGTGGGGCCAGCACTCTGGCAAATCTTTTGTAGAAGATTGCGGTTAGGCCATCTGGGCCTGGAGTGGAGGGTTTGAGGGCTTTGATGGCTTCGATAATTTCTTCCTCTCCAATGGGAACCTCCAGATGTCCAGTTGGGCAGGGTTGCGGGGCGGCAGTGCGCTCAAGTATTCTGGTAGATCTTCTAGCTTTAACGTATCGCTGGACATTATAGATGTGTGGTATCTCAATAGTTTGTTTATTTTCTCCGACTGGGAGAAGAGCAGTTTTCCATTTCCCCCTCGTAGTTTGAGTATGTTGTTCCGACTACGGAGCGTTCTCAGCTTCTGTACTAATATCCTGTTTGCTTTGTTTCCTTTGGCATAGTAAAACTGCTTTGTATACGCTAAGGACTTGGCTGTCCGGTCGGTGCAGTGCATTTCCAGGGCCGTTTTTGCCTTTCTCAGGGCCCGTTCGGTTTTCCTTGAATATTGAGTTTTTAGCTGTGATTCGTGGAGGGATACTTCTTTTTCTAATTTGGAAGTGGCTATGTTTGAGATCCTTCGCTGTTCCGCCCCGGCCCCTATTAGCACCCCCCTAACCACCGCTTTCATTGCGTCCCAGATTATACTGATGGGGGATGTTTGTGTGGTGTTCGCTTCGAAGTAGTTGATCAATGAGTCCTCCACTTCGGCCCTTATACTAATGTCTAGAAGGAGTGAATCATTCAATTTCCAGTACCTTTGAGGGGGGGATTTATGGCCTGAGATGGCTAGGTTCACAGAGATCGGAGAGTGGTCGGAGATCATGCGTGTGTGGATTTCCATGTTATTGACACAAGGGTAAAGCAAGAAAGCAACCTGGGAGGAAGCATCTTTTAAAATTGCCGCCAAAACTGCTTCCCTTCCCGCCAGCAGCCCCAACTCAGCCCCCAGCCCTGCCGGCTCCTCCCCCCCCGCTTTAAAGGGAGAGGGAGTGAGCCGCCAGGCGAAGCCGCGACGAGAAGGCCAGAGGACAAGGCCTGCACTACTCTTTGCAGCTCCGGTGCGAGTGCCTCCATCCATTCAGCTGGTTCAGCTGATCATCGCACACAACATCGCCTTCGGTGCCCAAGCCGCAGCGTGCTCCGTGCACACAGCTGTTCCCCTCCTCATGGAAGGCCCGGTCGCCGTGTCGGGAACATGCAAGAAAGCAACCTGGGAGGAAGCATCTTTTAAAATTGCCGCCAAAACTGCGTCCCTTCCCGCCAGCAGCCCCAACTCAGCCCCCAGCCCTGCCGGCTCCTCCCCCCCCGCTTTAAAGGGAGAGGGAGTGAGCCGCCAGGCAAAGCCGCGACGAGAAGGCCAGAGGACAAGGCCTGCACTACTCTTTGCAGCTCCGCTGCGAGTGCCTCCATCCATTCAGCTGGATCAGCTGATCATCGCACACAACATCGCCTTTGGTGCCCCAGCCGCAGCGTGCTCCGTGCACACAGCTGTTCCCCTCCTCATGGAAGGCCTGGTCGCTGTGTCGGGAACATGCAAGAAAGCAACCTGGGAGGAAGCATCTTTTAAAATTGCCGCCAAAACTGCTTCCCTTCCCGCCAGCAGCCTCAACTCAGCCCCCAGCCCTGCCGGCTCCTCCCCCCCCCGCTTTAAAGGGAGAGGGAGTGAGCCGCCAGGCAAAGCCGCGACGAGAAGGCCAGAGGACAAGGCCTGCACTACTCTTTGCAGCTCTTCGCTGCTCGAAGTCTGCCGTTTGCCGTGGAACCCTGCCCGATGTACAAGGTAAGGAGTCCCTAACTCCTGAGCTACTCAAAACACTTGCCTCCAGACTTCAGCGTCTGCGTGCCCGCACCCTCACATGTGCACTGCTCTCAAAACCTATGCCTGCAGACGTTCGCAACACACGCCTGCAATCCAGATCCCTGAAGCCACCCACCAGCCTTAACGTTCCCCCCTCAGCAATTCATAAATCCCATAGGCTGCGCCACACCATGACCCCGTGCCCACACAGTATGCAAGGCCCTGACCATAATGCAACTGGAACAATGGCTAAGACTATCGAAAATGTGCCCCCCACTACTTTGATTGTAAATACCGCACTGTGCAATTCTTCTACCACATCCATGCTACCCACTGATGCAAATGCTACTTTACCTGTGTCTAGGACCCCAGAAAATGTGCCCCCCACTACTTTGAATGTGAATACCGCAATGTGCAATTCTTCTACCACAACCATGCTACCCACTGATGCAAATGCTACTTTATCTGTGTCTAGGACCCCAGAAAATGTGCCACCCACTACTTTGAATGTGAATACCGCAATGTCCAATTCTTCTACCACATCCATGCTACCCACTGATGCAAATGCTACTTTACCTGTGTCTAGGACCCCAGAAAATGTGCCCCCCACTACTTTGAATGTGAATACCGCAATGTGCAATTCTTCTACCACAACCATGCTACCCACTGATGCAAATGCTACTTTATCTGTGTCTAGGACCCCAGAAAATGTGCCCCCCACTACTTTGAATGTGAATACCGCAATGTGCAATTCTTCTACCACATCCATGCTACCCACAGATGCAAATGCTACTTTACCTGTGTCTAGGACCCCAGAAAATGTGCCCCCCACTACTTTGAATGTGAATACCGCAATGTGCAATTCTTCTACCACAACCATGCTACCCACTGATGCAAATGCTACTTTACCTGTGTCTAGGACCACAGAAAATGTGCCCCCCACTACTTTGAATGTGAATACCGCAATGTGCAATTCCTCTACCACAACCATGCGATCCACTACCACCAATGCCACCCCTGAACCCCACCTTAAATGTGCCCTCATCAACGCCCGATCCATCAATGCTCACGCCCTAGACATCCACGACCTCATCACCACCCTAGATCTTGATGTTCTAATGGTCACTGAGACCTGGCTACATGAAGCCTCAGGCCCCGCTCTATCCCTCGCTCTCCCACAAGGCTATGCCATCACGAGACAAGATCGCCTGACCACAGGAGGCGGTGTCGCTCTCATAGCCAAAGACTCGATCACCATCAGAAAAGTAGACAAAACTATCAACAATAACAGCGACTACCTTCAATTGAAACTCACTATCTCACACCACTGCACCATCACCTTACACCTCATCTATCGGCCACCAGGCCCCTTGGGAGACTTTCAGGCCTCCCTCACCCACCTCATGGCTGACAACCTAAAAAAGTCACCCAAAGCCATTCTCCTCAGTGACATCAACCTAGGCTTAAATGAAACCAAAGACCCCGCTGCCAAATCACTTGACGCAGCTCTAGCCACTCTAGGATTCGCCAACACCATCACAGACCCCACTCATGCCCTAGGCAGATCATTAGACTGGATAGCCCATCACAACTGCCCCCTCACAGTCACAGGCAATACCCCCACCCCGTGGTCCGACCACCACACCATCACCTTCAACATCCCCCCCGCTACCCCTTCCCCCCTCCCCCAACCCTTACCACCAGCCCTCACAAGAAGTGGCCACCAACTAACCAAAGAAAGACTCTTACCCTTCCTACAGGGACCTGCCTTTAGACCCCCCTTCTCCAACGACCCAGAAACTCTTGCCAAGAACTACGACTCTGCTATCTCGGCAGCAATCAATGCTATCGCCCCACTTAAACTGCGCAAAACCAAACCTACCAGCCACACCAATGCTTGGTTCACCCAAGACCTTCTCAAATTGCGCACTGACAAACGAGCAGCATTAGCCCAATGGCAATCATCCCGTGATGATAAAGACAAACTCAACTTCAAATCCCTTGCAAATGATTATAAGAAAGCCATCATCAAAGCCAAAGCCAAATCCTTTGAAGATAAAGCATGGTGCGATGACATCCAAACAGCCATGCGAAACAAGATCCGCTCTCTCCAAACCAAAATTCTGAATACCAAACTAGCGCTCCCTACCCCCCTAACCCCCCACCAACCCCCCCCTCTCCTCGGCCACAGAGGCCCCCCCTACCTTCTCATTCAAAACCATTCAGGAGAAAGACATGATCAACATCATGAAAAATATCAAACCATCCAATTGCAAAGGAGACCCCTGCCCCGCCTCCATCATCAAAGACTGCGCAGACACCCTTGCCCCTTTCCTAACAGCCTTCGTCAATGCTTCCTTCACCACCGGGAAAGTCCCCTCATGCCTCAAGGAAGAATGGGTCCGACCTCTCATAAAAAAAAACGACACTTGACCCCACCTCCCCTAACAACTACCGCCCCATAACCACAGTCCCATTCCTCCTCAAGATTCTAGACAAGGCAGCCTACCTGCAGGTCCAGCACTTCCTCGAAGAGCATAACCTCCTAGGACTAAGACAATCTGGCTTTAGGCCTAGACACGGGACAGAAACCTCCCTACTCGACCTCAAAAACCAAATGGATGACGCAAGGGACCAAGGCAAACCTGTCCTGCTCCTCCTCCTCGACCTCTCTGCAGCTTTCGATCTTGTAGATCACGACATCCTTTGCCATCACCTCACCTCCATAGCCAACTTCTCCCAAGAAGCTACCACATGGATCACCTCCCTCCTCCAAGGCAGGACCATGCAGGTCTTCTCTGACCTAGCCACTGTGTCACCCACCATCATGCTATGTGGTGTGCCCCAAGGCTCCTGCCTTTCCCCTACCCTATACAACATCTTTACCCGCCCCCTCTTCCTTATCCTCGACGCCATGGGCATCTCATACACCAACTACGCCGACGACACTCAGATCCTTCTCACATTAACAGGTGACTATGACACTGACTGCGCAACTCTCAACAACATATATAACACAATCCAAATGTGGATGGCCATCAACGGCCTTTGCCTTAACTCCGACAAAACTGAGCTCCTACTCGTAAGTTCCCCAGACACCCTCAAGAAACTTGACGCCCAGTTTAGTCACTTTACCGTTGACTCAATCAGAATTCCAGTACTGGACACAGTAAAAACACTAGGGGTCTATCTTGACTCCAACTTGTCCATGACCAGACAAGTAAATGCAATCGCCTCCTCTGCGGCTTACCATGCAAAACTCCTCAACGCAATCAGGCCGTTTCTGTCCAAAGACACTTGCACCAACATAGCCAGAGCCATAACTGGTTCCCGGCTAGACTACTGTAATGTTCTCTTTCTAGGGACCTCTAACAAAAACCTCGAGAAGCTGCAAATAATCCGGAACAGCGCCCTGCGTGCTGCACAAGGCATTGCCAGAAAAGCATCCCACTGGCTCCCCATAAAGGAAAGGATCTTATTCAAAGCGTTAGGCATCACCCACAAATGCATCCACCTCTCAGCCCCAGCGTACCTATCCCAGAGAATCCACCCGGCCGCCTCCACTAGACCTACCAGGACACCCTATGCCAATATGCTCTCCGTACCCAGGGTAAAAAGAGCTAGAGCAGGTGGCGCCAGCTTCCCCTACCTTGCTGCTTTACATTGGAACACCCTGCCCACCTCTCTGCGAGCTGAACCCTCATTAATTGCCTTCCGCAAAGCCATGAAAACTACCTTGTTCACCTAACCAACCCCACATGTTTAAACCTTCATGACTAACATGTATGATGTACTATGGTGTATGATGTATTATGGTGTATGATACTCCTTATCGCTTAACACAGGATCTTGCCTTACTGTAACCCATGGCACAACCTGTACCTGTACCTGTAACTAAGTTCCCCTACAAGTAACAGTGCCACAATGCCCCTGGGCTGCCTGCGCGCTATATAAATGTAATAAATAAATAAATAAAGGATGCTGGGGATTGAAATTAGGTCAATTCTTGAGTATCCCTTATGGACGTTGGAGTAATGTGTGTAGTCTCTTGAGGTGCCATTTTGTATTCTCCATGCATCTACTGTCTCCGTTTCTCTGAACAGCTTGAGAAAGGCAAGGGCCTGCGTATGATCATTATTCGTGGCGGAAAGAGTTTTGTCTAGCAGTGGGTTAGGGATGGCATTGAAATCTCCGCCAATGAATAGGTGGCCTTCCCGGAATGATAGAATAGTTGGTAGGATGTCGTTTAGGAACTTGCTTTGGGAGGTATTGGGGCTGTAAATTGATACCAATGTGATGGGAAGTTCTTCGAAGATGCCTTTGAGAAGCAGGAAACGGCCCTCTGGGTCTCTCCTTATTGTGATGTTGAGTAGTGGAATTTTGTCGCTGAGAAGAATTGCCACCCCTCTTTTCATTGAGCCAGAAGTGGCGAAGAAGGACTGTTTGTATCTCTTGAATTTTATGCGATGTTCGTCCTCTGCGTGTCATGCCTGCGCCATGGGCGCATCCATTTGCGCTCAATATGGACTATTTGTTTATCATTTATTTACAACAGACTCTTGGATCAATCTATATTTACTTTGGGGACTTTATTTCCCATTTGCGAGACTTTGGTGCTTTATTATTTTTTCCAACAAACTACGCATACCACAATGCACTTGGCTATAAGCATCGATTCCTGGCTGTTCCTATTGGTCATCAAAGGAACTGCACCCCCCAGATGCCCTAGGGTTTTGCTCTGCTTCCACCAGCTCAGGAACAGAGAGGGAGGTGGCCGATTGTCTGCAGGTGTGCTTAGCCAGGTGCAACCAATTAGCCTGCCTCTGTGCTGGGCTAGGCAGTATAAAAGGCTGCTGCCTGCAATGGCTCAGCCTCTTGCATTGAGAGTCCTTCCTCCACCTTTCGCGTCTTTCTACAGATCTTTGTATGCTGTTTGCCATCACTCCTGCTTGGACCCTGCCTTGCAGCTTGCTACACCCTGCTGCCTACAGCCCTAGCCTTCTGGGCTCCCTGCCTCAGTCCAGCTCCTCTGGGCTTCCTGCCTTGCAGCCTGTTACACTTCGCTGCCTACAGCCATAGCCTTCCAGGCTCCCTGCCTCACAGCCCTGCTCCTCTGGGCTCTCCACATTGCAGCCGATCATGCTCTGCTGCCTTCCAGCCTCCGCCCTTGCCCTGCCGGGCTCTCCACATTGCAGCCGATCACGCTCTGCTGCCTTCCAGCCTCCGCCCTTGCCCTGCCGGGCTCTCCACATTGCAGCCGATCACGCTCTGCTGCCTTCCAGCCTCCGCCCTTGCCCTGCCGGGCTCTCTACCTTGCAGCTGATCACGCTCTGCTGCTTTCCAGCCTCGGCCCTTGTCCTCTGGGCTCCCTGCTCTGCAGCCTGCCTCACTCCGGCTGCCTTCAGCCCTTGTCCTCTGGGCTCCCTGCTCTGCAGCCTGCCTCACTCCGGCTGCCTACAGCCCTTGTCCTCTGGGCTTCCTGCTCTGCAGCCTGCCTCACTCCGGCTGCCTATAGCCCTTGTCCTCAGGGCTTCCTACTTTGCAGCTTATCACGCTCCGCTGCCTACTACCTACCTTTTTCCGCTGGGTTCTCGGCCTAGCAGCCCTCTACCGTCCTCTGCAACCTTCTACGGTCAGCGGCCCTGCCCTTCAGGGCCCACTCCTTGCTGCCCGGCCCTTCTGGGTTCCTTGCCGTGCAGCCTGCTTTACTCTGTTGCCTTAAGCCCTTTTCCTCTGGGCTCTCTACCTTACAGCCCTGCTCCTGTGGGCTTACTCATTGCTTTCCTGCTCCTCTGAGCTCTCAACCTTGTTCCTTACTGTCCTCTGCTATCCTATCCTGTTACACGACTTTCCCTTCATTTCCTTCTGCTAGTTTGCTATCAACCTCCTTTTCCTGGATTTGTCTGTAAGTATCTTCTCTTGTCCTGTTTGTAGACCCTTTTGTACAGAGCTTGTCTGTTGGTTCCCATCAGTCAACCTCTGCCCCTTCCCTTGTCTCGTTTCTACATTACAGACACCCATAGCTGCTGTTCCAAGCCATGAGCAAACAGTGTGGGCCTCTGTTATAGCAAACTGTGCAGAAGGCTTGAGTATTTCCTAAGGTTCGTGGAATACTCTTTTCCTATATCTGCATACACCCCAAGAGGGAATTCATTCTGTACCTTTTCCTTGCTACTCTTGCCTACTCTTCGTTCTCTTTCCTTTCAGCTGTGTGTGTGCTTCTCTGTCCACTTTATTTAGGCACAACCACCCAAACCCTTTCTGGGTGTCCTGTGCCACTCTTAATAGAGTGCCATCCTTGACAGAATGCAAGAGCAAAAAATGTCTTGTTCCATAGGCCGGAAAGGCACACACAGACCAAAGATGCTTTCCTTTCGGGTTAAGAAACCTTTGCAAAAATCTATACTTTCCCTAAAGACAGCAAACAAAAACCTTAGTCTAAAGAACAGTCTTGCCTTAGTAAACAAAGATTTACAAACACGGTACTACACTCACTGGCTTGCTGACCCTTCTTCCATGTATAACTATTATGACATTTGCGATTATGATCTGCAGTCCTTATCTGTTGAAGAGCTACAGCAAGACAATGAATTCTTACAGATCTTGTTAGCCCAAACAGGGAATAACACTCCTGTGTCTTCTGACAATTCTTCTAACACAGCTACAGCCAAGGATATAGCACTCATTGCGGGAAACTCTAAACCAGAGTACGCTGTTGCCAGAGTGATATGCGCAAGATCAGCTTGGCAAGCTCCCCAGAATGCTGGAAACCCTTATTTGACAGGACAAGGCAGTCATTATCCTGAGGTTTGTGCATCTGGTCCTGGGTACAAAAGACCTATACTAACCATTGGTTATCTTAATGCTTCCACAGTATCTACTAACCACAATAACCCTAAGGTCAGTCTTCCCATTGCTACAACCGAATTTTCTGCCACACCAGCTTCTGAAGCTTTAGATCAAACTAATGATACTTACCTGCTACACGAACAACTCCTACGCCTTAAAAGAAAGACCGAAGACCTCTATGATGACTTTGTTTATTTGCATTATAAGAATCTTATGAAGGGACACAAGTCACCAGACCATCTGACACTATGTCCAACACCTGACATCTTATCTTTAGAGATCGACATGATAAGGCCTGGAATTGCCACGCAGAAAAGTATACAGACTTATACCAAGCAGATGGAAGACCTAAATATAGCATATGTATACCTTCTAAAGACTGACACAGCTCTTCCACCTTCCAGCCACAGAAACTCAGGTTGTTGTACTGACAGAAAAGAATTAAATCCTCCGGTGGGTCAAATCACTCACACAGCCATTACACCACAAAACAAGGGTGGTCTTCTGATTGGAAATCCCTCTGAGTCAAAGGATGGTTCCGCCCTCACCCTTGCCTATTGTCCAGTACTCACACTTACAACCTCTTCTGGAATGACAACGTCAGCTGAGGAGACTGGCGAAGTTCACACCGAGCATGCTGAGTTGGCAAGCGGGGCTTGCCAAGGTGTGGCTGTGCTATCAGACAACACTCCTGAGCAATCAACATCTCCAGTTTCTTCGATACCCCCTGAATCGCCAGTGGTTGTCTCTGTCATTCAAGACTCTCACCTTGCAACCTTAAACCGTTTCTGGTGCTTCATGAGGTGCCTTTTTGGATTAAGACTCTTGTACGGTGTGACAGACATTCTTCTTGTAGGTCGGTCTTCAGGGAGCCTGGAGAGGGGCCTGGAGAGGGGCATACTGTCATGCCTGCGCCATGGGCGCATCCATTTGCGCTCAATATGGACTATTTGTTTATCATTTATTTACAACAGACTCTTGGATCAATCTATATTTACTTTGGGGACTTTATTTCTGATTTGCGAGACTTTGGTGCTTTATTATTTTTTCCAACAAACTACGCATACCACAATGCACTTGGCTATAAGCATTGATTCCTGGCTGTTCCTATTGGTCATCAAAGGAACTACACCCCCCAGATGCCCTAGGGTTTTGCTCTGCTTCCACCAGCTCAGGAACAGAGAGGGAGGTGGCCGATTGTCTGCAGGTGTGCTTAGCCAGGTGCAACCAATTAGCCTGCCTCTGTGCTGGGCTAGGCAGTATAAAAGGCTGCTGCCTGCAATGGCTCAGCCTCTTGCATTGAGAGTCCTTCCTCCACCTTTCGCGTCTTTCTACAGATCTTTGTATGCTGTTTGCCATCACTCCTGCTTGGACCCTGCCTTGCAGCTTGCTACACCCTGCTGCCTACAGCCCTAGCCTTCTGGGCTCCCTGCCTCAGTCCAGCTCCTCTGGGCTTCCTGCCTTGCAGCCTGTTACACTTCGCTGCCTACAGCCATAGCCTTCCAGGCTCCCTGCCTCACAGCCCTGCTCCTCTGGGCTCTCCACATTGCAGCCGATCACGCTCTGCTGCCTTCCAGGCTCCGCCCTTGCCCTGCCGGGCTCTCCACATTGCAGCCGATCACGCTCTGCTGCCTTCCAGCCTCCGCCCTTGCCCTGCCGGGCTCTCCACATTGCAGCCGATCACGCTCTGCTGCCTTCCAGCCTCCGCCCTTGCCCTGCCGGGCTCTCCACATTGCAGCCGATAACGCTCTGCTGCCTTCCAGCCCCCGCCCTTGCCCTGCCGGGCTCTCTACCTTGCAGCTGATCACGCTCTGCTGCTTTCCAGCCTCGGCCCTTGTCCTCTGGGCTCCCTGCTCTGCAGCCTGCCTCACTCCGGCTGCCTTCAGCCCTTGTCCTCTGGGCTCCCTGCTCTGCAGCCTGCCTCACTCCGGCTGCCTACAGCCCTTGTCCTCTGGGCTTCCTGCTCTGCAGCCTGCCTCACTCCGGCTGCCTATAGCCCTTGTCCTCAGGGCTTCCTACTTTGCAGCTTATCACGCTCCGCTGCCTACTACCTACCTTTTTCCGCTGGGTTCTCGGCCTAGCAGCCCTCTACCGTCCTCTGCAACCTTCTACGGTCAGCGGCCCTGCCCTTCAGGGCCCACTCCTTGCTGCCTGGCCCTTCTGGGTTCCTTGCCGTGCAGCCTGCTTTACTCTGTTGCCCTAAGCCCTTTTCCTCTGGGCTCTCTACCTTACAGCCCTGCTCCTGTGGGCTTACTCATTGCTTTCCTGCTCCTCTGAGCTCTCAACCTTGTTCCTTACTGTCCTCTGCTATCCTATCCTGTTACACGACTTTCCCTTCATTTCCTTCTGCTAGTTTGCTATCAACCTCCTTTTCCTGGATTTGTCTGTAAGTATCTTCTCTTGTCCTGTTTGTAGACCCTTTTGTACAGAGCTTGTCTGTTGGTTCCCATCAGTCAACCTCTGCCCCTTCCCTTGTCTCGTTTCTACATTACAGACACCCATAGCTGCTGTTCCAAGCCATGAGCAAACAGTGTGGGCCTCTGTTATAGCAAACTGTGCAGAAGGCTTGAGTATTTCCTAAGGTTCGTGGAATACTCTTTTCCTATATCTGCATACACCCCAAGAGGGAATTCATTCTGTACCTTTTCCTTGCTACTCTTGCCTACTCTTCGTTCTCTTTCCTTTCAGCTGTGTGTGTGCTTCTCTGTCCACTTTATTTAGGCACAACCACCCAAACCCTTTCTGGGTGTCCTGTGCCACTCTTAATAGAGTGCCATCCTTGACACTGCGAGTAGATGCGTTTCTTGTAGTAGGACGATGTCTCCGGAAAGGTGACCCAGGCGGTGTTCTACCGATCTGCGTTTTCTTGGTGAGTTCATCCCATGTATATTCCAGGAGAGGAATCTTAATTCGGTTGTATTAGCCATCTCTGGCGGTGTGGTGACGAGGTTGTCTCATGGGATTTATCCCTGGGCTGATCTGCGGGTTTTGGATAAGGTCTGTTGAATGTAATGAGTTGAGGGTTTAATTTTGGATGTTGTTGCATGTTGTGCTGAAGAGTCCTTGGATGACTCTAGCGACGGTGAGTGACCGTGTTGGATAAGGCATTCTTGTAAGTTTCAAATTTCTCTCTGTATCCTTCCTCCTTTCCCAACGTTGAACTGGTAGAGGGAACGTCTACCTACTGCCACTGGGGAACTTGTGGCACCAATGCGCTCTGTGTGGCCAACTGGGCCGTCGAGATGAACCATGTGTGAGCTCGCCGGAAGTCGCGCTTCTGCGCAGTTGCATAGGGGTTGCTTGCGATGTTTCCAGAAGGGCTTCATTTGGGCTTGGGTGGACCCTGTGTGTGTGGTCAACTGGGTCTGGGATCATGGAACTGTAGCTGCGTGTTCAACCCCCGCCGCCATCTTTTTTCGGGGGGCCCCAGAGTCTGCGTCGTCTGTTGGATTTGGACCACGACCCTCCTGGGGAGTCGTCCCGGTGAGGGCGAGCTGATTCTTCAGGTTCGGTGTTGGGGTCAGTATCAGCTATGCCCATGAGTTTCTCCGCCTCTTTCAACGATTGTATTTGCCTCTGAGATCCCTCCCATTTGAATTTTACTGACGTGGGAAAGCCCCAGTGGTACGGGATTTTCTTGTCTTGTAGCCAGGCTGTCAAGGATCGCATTGCTTTTCGCTTCAGGAGAGTTGCATTCGCTAGGTCTTGATAAAGTGAGATCGAAGAGCCTTGAAATGTAATCTGTCGCATTTGTCTTGCTTCTCGCATAATGTCCTCTTTTATCTGAAAGAAGTGAATTCTGACAAGAACGTCCGGGGGGAACGTGGAGGGTTTCCTTGGGGTAGCTCTGTGTACCCGGTCTAATTCCAGCGGGGAGGTGTCTGGGAGAGTGATGATAAATCGGAGGAGGTCCGATATGTGAGCTTTCAGGTCTGATTCCGGGATAGAGGTTGGAATGCCTCGGATTCTGATGTTGTTTCTCCTTGATCGGTTTTCCAAGTCCTCCTGCTTTGTCTCCAGGGTGTTGCATCTTGCTTCCAGGGCGGATATCCTGTCCTTGTCCTGTTCATTTTCGAATCGCTGGTCACAGACTTCAGACTCTAATTCGGCGGTTCGGTGCTCCACTTCCCCCATTCTTTTGTCTAGGGCGGTTATTTTCTTAGTATTTTCCTCAGAGCTTTTCTGGATTTCCCTGGTCAGAGCCACTAGTAGATCCTGGAGATCAGCTTTGGTTGCGGATTGTGTCATGATGGAATCTGATTCTGCAGGTGGCGGGACATTATTCTTGGTGGAGTCCTCCGGAGAACCACCCTTCTTGGCCCTGTCAACGGCCGTGGAGTATATTAGGGCAACAATATCACCTTGTTTAGGTGTCTTCCCGCTTTTGGACATTGTAGTGGGTGCCCGGAGGTGTGTGACAGCACCTCGGGATGGACGAGGCAAAGGAAGTTCTGTGCTGACAGGGAGTTACTGGTTCTGGGACACTGAGTCCGGTGGCAGGTGTCGCTTGCGCTAGATAGTGGAGGCTGAGGCTTTGGGGGAGTTCCGAAGGTGTGGGGACCTCGATTGGGGTGGTGGTTAAGATGGCACCCCAGGAAGTTCCAGTGGGGACAGATGAAATGGGCTCAGAGGCGCAGGCCGCTGAGACTGTTGGTGGCCCCCCACCGATGCGCGTCCGAGGCTAGTAGGATGCCCTCCCAGCTCGCCCGACTCCTTACCTCCCGGCGCCGATGCAGGCGCGTTGTTGTGTTGCTGTGCTGGTTTCGGGGTCAACCCGTGATCCTAGGGCAGCCTGAATAGGTGGGGGGGTAACAACCCTTGTAGGATTGTGGAGCGGTAGGGTTACCAGTCATTTGGTCGACAACCAAATGGTCGAAATCCTAATGGTTGAATTTTTTTTTATTTTTTTTTTACATTTTTTTTTTGGGGGGGTCCCCCCCACAACCCCCCTTTTTATATATTAATTTTAACCGGAAAAAAATATATAAATAAATAAAAATGTCGACCATTTTTTTTTCGACGATTTGGTTTCGACCAAATGGTAATTCGATCTTTTTTTTCGACCAAATGAGCAGACACCGAGCGGTAGAAGGATCGATAGGTGGGGTAAAGCTGTAGTGAGGTGGTTTGAGGCAGGCAGTCGAGGACAGGGTGCTGGTTTGCAAGATGGCCGACTGGACTGGACCCAGAAGATGCAGGGGCTGAGGCGAGAGTTTTTGGGGGTGTTGAAGATCTAGAGTAGTCTGGGCAGGCAGCCGTTGGGAGTGTATACCGATCCACCGAGTGAAGGGAAGAGATACTTGGGCCGGTGCCTCTGAAGATATTGCGCGGACCCTGTGCGCACCTCTGGTGGGACTGGCGCTCGGATGTTGTTGAAGCCTCTGCTCCCGGGCGGCATTGTCTGGTGGTCAATGGGCCCCTGTCGTGGGCCGTGTGTCAGAAGTTGGGAGTGCGTGGGGGGGGTGGTGCTCTGCCTTATTACGGAGCATGGTGGGGCAGCCCCAGATCAGCGGCAGCGTCCCGGGAGGGAGGGAGAGGTGGAGATCCGGTGAGTCCTTCGCTCACTTCGAAGGGGATGGCTGCTTTTGGCAGCATCAGGAGACTTTGGCCGACGCTGGGCCACCCGAGGCCGAGCGGCGTTGTTAGCTCTCCGTCAGTTGCTTGTAGTCGGATGGGCCCAGGAATTATGTTTGTGGGCTCGAGAGGCCGTCCTCGGGGCTCGGCGGAGCGGGGGCGGGCCAGCGGGCACGTACTGGGAGGCGGGTAGAGGTGGAGAGCTGAGTGTCTCACCACCCCGGGCACAGCTCTGCTCCGGGCGTCGCCAGTGAAAGGAGCCGGTCGCTGGGTCCAAAGGCAGTGTGGCACATCAGCGGGCGGCGAGCAGGAAAACACGGTCCACCTCACACGGCCTCAGATCGGCAGGCTGTTGTAACTGTTCCGCCCCCTCCTGGGCGGTCTCCGGGAGTCGGAGCTGTGGCGGCCATTTCTCCGCCGAGTGGGTCCCTGGCGATAGAGGTGTCGTATCAGTCAATCCCGGGGTAAAACCGGGACCCACTCGGCTGGGGGTGCGGGGGGGGTTCCCCCACCGATGGTTTCAAACCCGGGCTCAAACGGAGGCGGAATATGGGTTTTATTTAAATGGGCGCATTGGGCCGAGCGGGAGCTCTCAGGAAAGCATTCCAGACGAGTTGGCTCCAGGCCACGCCCCCTTTATTTTGAATGAATTGCACAAATGCTGTTTGGGGTGCTACTGTAATCAGCTAATGCCCCTTCTACGAGTATAATCTGCCCTCTGCCCATGTTACCAAAAGAGGCAAGGGAGGGATACTATTGTGTTATGCCTTGTTTACATTTATGATTGGGATCCCTGTTGATTTACTAGTAGTGTGGGGCTGTGTAGGCAATTAAGTCACTATTCATCCCTGTGCCCCTGCAGAGAAACTGTCATTTGGCCACATGGAAATTAGCAGCAGCGGTGCAAAAACAGGTCTGTGAAAGGGAAAAATTCTGCACATCACGAATCCCAAAGGTGAACATCTGAATAACAGTTTGGGAAAAGTGTTCACTGTCATTCGATGGTATCCAGCAGTGCTAGTACGTTTTAACAGTATCTGCTCTCGGTGACAAAGCACAAGAAACTGGGGCCGGAATACGTGCCCTATGCAGTTCCCTATTGTCCTCCTTCAGGTTGTGCAGGCCTCCCTGCTCCCTTGAGCCTCCTATGGCCAAGGGGCGTAGTCGACAATGTGATTTTGTCACCCACTCTCTCCCTTTTCTGCTTGCTACCTCTGCTCTCTTCTTCTCCCTTTTTTGGTTTGGGTTATTATCAGCCACAAGCTGAAACTATTGCATTGGAATACAAACAGGGAGAACTGGTAGATGAGGACGGACACAAAGCTTGTAGGTGTTGTTTGGTTACTTGCCCACCCATTGACAGCCCATGGCCATGCTAATCCCATTGGGCATTTACACCCAGTTCCTGCCCCTCGCCGCCCAAAATACCTCCTCATGGGAACTCTTTGAGCTCGCTTTAATCAAGCCCTACAGTCAAACGTTGCATTCAAAGTGCCTACCAGTGTTTTTTCAAAGCCGTCTTCTGAGAGTTAATGGCTTAATTGTGTATACGCGCCAGTGGTGTAGTAAAAATGTCTTAACCAGGTCTGCCTTCAGCCACTAGATTTATATCGCTCCTCCGTAGGAGCCGCCCTCTGGAATGGTCTCCTTGCGCCACTCAGGCTTGTGCCAGATCTCCTTAACTTCCGTAAGCTCCTAAAGACACTCATTTTCTCCTCCTCCTTCACTCTCCCCTGCTAACACCTTCTTTTGCCTCAGTGACGGGATGCCTGGTTCCCTCTGAGCACCACAGGGCTCCAGGTGCCCCATCCAGTCCACTCCCCCTTTCCCTGCACTTACATGCATTCCCTGGCACTTGCCCTATGGCCTCCCCTAAGCACTTGCACTTCGCCCCTCACACGTTTCCCTTCCCACCTTAGCACTTTGTTGTTGCTCAACCGGAATTTCTCCTCTCTACCTTCCTCGCACTTCTTGTTCTGCACTTGCACGATCTGAATGTCATAAGACCTAGTAGGACCGTTTATGTATCTTTCTCCCTTGTGCCCACCCTTTTTTGTCTTGTGGCACCTTGAAACAACATTTGTTGTATAGGCGCCTTACAAATATCCAATAAGTAAGCACTATGGGTGTTCTTCACTGGAGTCCTGTTAAAAATAAGCATTGGCAAAGCCAACAGTTCTGACCTTGCATACGTGTTAGGCATATGCCAGGCACTGGAATTGGATGCCCGGGTACTCCCACCATTTTGCATCTGCTACCATCAATGGCCAGTTAATAACACTATGATTATGCCTGTCAAGTGCCTTTGCCATGCCTACCCAAAAGCCCAAACTGTTAGCAGCTCAAATGCTTGTTGTTTATTTGAATGTGGATATTCCTTTTCAATACCTAAAGGGCTCCAAGTTAGGAGAAAGGCATTGACTATGGGGCATATTTAATGGTGGTTGAAAAGGGTTTGTGGGCGTTGAGGATTATCTGCAGGTTGGTCTGGAGACCCCTCTTGTAATCTTTTCCGGAACTGACTATTTAGGTCTCTAGCTAGGAGGTTACAAGGAATCTCTTCACTTGGAGTTCAGGCAAGGGTCAACCATTCATGGAAGTCAACAATGTTTGTACCATGTGTCAATGGTTAATGTTTCCACCAAGGCAAAACAGATGGATTTGGGAATTAGACTGTCAGGGGGTAGGCTGTCTTCTGGACTGTGGCAAGGAAGAGTGGACATGGGGGTAATATCAATGTTTCCTATGATATTGGGAAGAAAATATATGCCCACAGCACTTAAAAGGCTAAATGAATTGTAAAGGGGTTCACTATGCACAAAGCTTTTTGAGCTGGTTCCACCTGTATTGTATAAAAGCAACAATGCCCCTGTTGTACCTCTCACAACAAGGACGCAAGACTGGTTTCTATTACGGACCTTCTCTTTATTACCTCCACACAACTTTGCATACAGATAGGAACTGCCCTGCCGTGGAAACCCAGACTCCTCCCTTTCCTCCTGCTTCCCGCCTGCTGCCTCGAGCTGCCTTAAAGGCACAGGGGCGGTGAGGTCGGCTTAGCATTCCTTCACTAGGCGCATGGGTTTTCTTATGGTGCGGTGCAGGTGAGTCCATTCTTCCCTCAGTCCTGCAGCCTCACGGGTGTGGGGCATCTCGTGTGACATTCTCCTTGCTTCCTCTGGAGGGGATCCACAACTCATTGTGGGCTTCCTTGGCCTCTTGCTCTTGGTTAATTTGGGGTGTGTCGCTTTCTTCGCTCTTGATGAGGCACTTGAAATATGAGTTGTTTTGTGTAATTTACTGTGTTGCATTCTGAGCTGTCACCATTGATCCCTTGAAGGCTACTATCCTGAGGGGGTTCGACGAGTATCGTGCATCCGTCTTCCTGGTCGGTGTCTGTTTCACCAATACTTCATCTCCTATCACAAATTCTTTGGGTGCAGCCCTTCTTCTGATATCTGTGTTATATGTTGCCTTTCTGCAAGTGTCTCTCAATATGGTCTCTTCATCAATCTCCTCCTGATCATCAGTGTTTATCATGAGTCTGGTGTGGACCTGGTACTGCACCATTATTTCTGCTGGTGTCATGTTGGTCGCTTCATGGGGTGTGTTGCAATAATCCCTGAGCATTCTGCATAGGGCCTGATGCGGGTTGGCAGCCTCTATGTATGCTCTTTGTATCGTCTTTTCGATCGACACCGTGAAGCGCTCGGCCATCCCATTTGCTTGGGGCCATCTCTATGTGATTTTTTTGGTGAGTGAAACCCATGTGCTTTGCGAAGGTTGAGAAATCGTGTCCATTGAACGGGGCCCATTATCAGATTTGATTGTTCGAGGTATGCCCCACTCGCTTAGTACCTCATGTAAGACTGTAGATAATTGGGGGTATGCTGTGGTCGCAACTTTCTTCACAATAGGAAATCTGGTGTGTTCATCATTGAAGACTAATAAGTATTCCTCTAACTCCAGGGGTCCATAGAAATCAATCGCAACTCCGTCCCATGGTCAGTCTGTTATGTATGTTGTCTGTAGTGGGGTGGGTGCTTCTGCTTTCATGGTGCACTGGCATGGGAGACAGCTCTTCACCCAGTTGTCCACCATTGAGTCCATGAGTGGAAAGCTGACATTACACTGCAGCTGTTTCTTTGCGTTATCGGCACCCCAATGTCCCGCATGTGCTATTTTGATTACCTCCACTCTGAGTGTGACTCGGATGACGGGTTTGCACCCTCTTAGTAGTATGGAATGATCCTTGACCGCTAGTTTGTTGTGTATCTTCGGTAGTCTCTCTATTTCCTCTTGGCTCACATCCAGATGGTTCTTTATGGCACGTCGGTAGTGCTTCTACTTGTTTTATTGTTGGTGAGAGCTATGGCCAACGCCATGGACGGGTCTGCAGCCGATGCGTTTGCGATGGCCTCCAGTGATAGCTCGCGTGGGAAGGCGTTGGCCGCAACGTAGTTGATGTACTCTGTGTCTCCTTCCCTGGTTATTGGTGAGCCAGTCGAGTGGCGGAGGATGTAATATGCAGGGTTTTTGTCTCCTCCGAGTCTATGAATGATTTTGTAATCATATTCTTGGAGGCGATCACCCCATCTCTCGTTCATGGGTGGCATCTTGGTGCTGGGGTTCCAAAATAGGGCGAGTAAAGCCTGGTGATCGGTAACTAGGGTGAACTTTTTTCCGATGATAAAGTTGTGAAAATGCTCACATGCCCAGACTGCTGTGAGTCTCTCCTTTTCTTTTTGGAGCGACGTTTCTGTCTATGTGTAATTTGACGAGCATTCCTTTGAGTTTTCCGAGACCAGTGCATAGGCTTGGAAATCTGGTTGTATGAGCTCCTTCGTTATGGTGCCGCCTCTTTCGGTGAGTTTGCTGAGTGTGCATACGGATTCTCCAGTGGTTGTGGGTGTCATGGTTGAATGAGTAACGTCTCCTTCCTGAAATCGGATGTCGATAAGCCCAAGGCTGCTCGCCTGTTGTAGCTAAGTAAGCAGCGGCCCTTTGTGGGGCTGCGTATGATGTGGATGGTGGTGACAAGAGTCTGTCCGTTGTGTGACAGTCTTCGTTGAGACTGCCCGATTGAGTGCAGAGGGATTGCTGCGCTCCATTGGTAGATTCTTGTGTTGTTTCTCAAGAGTTCTGGTTTCTCTGGCATGTGTAGAAATTCCTGTTCCCCCATGACGTTTACTGTTGTGCCAGAATCGACCAGAAAACAGTAGAGTTTATTTCCTATGTTGACAGGGATCCTAGTTGCTTCTCTCGCTTCCCGATCATCTTGGATGAGATTGATGTATCCGTCCAGCAGACTTTGGTCATATTCTGCATTGTAGTCCTAATGATATTGTTACTGTTGGTACCTGTATGGTTGATGAGAGTATGTGGGTTCATCATATTCAACCCCGTAGCCGGCGTATTGGTCCTGCGGGTCATACTCTTGGTTTGAGTCTTGGGTTGGCATCTCTTCCACTGCTCTCACATCCCTTCTCTGTCCATGGTAGTGTGATGGGTTGAGTCATGGCGATTATCCTGGGGGGGCGGTGGGGGCTGGTGGTGGTAGGTGGTGGTAGGGTCCCCCTTGTGGTTGTAAGTTCAGTTGCAGTGTGGGGAATGGTCTCCCCTCTCTGAAGACGGATGAAAAGGGCCCTTCCCTCACGCAGTTTGAGCAGGTCCCGGAATGTGGGAAATTCATGCCGCATCTGTAGCATTTTCGGAGTGGCCTGGGGGGTAGCTGGTTGTTTGGTCTTCCTATTGGCATCCCCCTCTCGCCCGGCCTTTGTGTGTGTGGTTGTATCACCGCAATGGTTGCATGACGATTGTGATGCTTGAAATGCATCGGAGGGACAGGGCCTCCATATCCTTGTCCTTTACTGCTTTTTATCGAGTGTTCTGTCGTGTTTTCCATGCAGGAGTTCATGTGGGACTCCTGGCGGTGCAGCTCTCTCTTTTGGTTTTGTTGAACAGACCCATGGGATACCCTTATGGCACCCATGGGTGGGGGTACAACCTTGTGCCCCTAGTGTATGTTTTTGTGCACCTGTGGGTGGCCCACAGAGCAGGGTATGGGCTGGTGGCAGCTCCATGCTGAATTTGACAGGTGCCCTGAGTATCCTCCATTTTGGGATACCCAGGCCCTGCGATTAGAATCAGTTGATTCCTGATAGGAAACAAGATGGCCCCTGTGGCCTCTTGCTTTCTATTGCCTGTTACCAAGTCCTGGGAAGCCCTGACTTTGTCCCTTCCCCCTGACTGGCTGTTGGGTGGAAGTTCCATATATGGTTTTGTTGTGAAGTCCAGGCCAGACTGGCTGGAGCCTTCTCAATGACTGTATGTTGTGGGTACGCCTGTGCGTGGGACCTGCGTGAATGGAGTGTGTGACGAATACGCATTCTGTGTTGTGGATGTCTAGTATCTGGTGTTTAACACAATGACTGAGACAGCCCTGCCCGTAACTGGTATGAATGCAGTGTGGAGTGTTGAATGGCTGGGTACTTGTCCCAATACACATAACTTGTTGTGAGTGTCTGGAGAGAAGTGAATGGCCTGAATGCACTATGCACCTGATTGGCTGTCTGCTTGGATGAATGCCCTTCTGACCGATTGGTTCTCTGAGTGTGACCCAGCAGAATGAATGGGAGATCAACTAGTATATCTGGGGGCCTCTCACTGCTAGAATTCGTGTTCAGAAGCTGAAGTCCACTACGACAAGTAACTGGAGTAACTGTAGCTTGACCTTGAAGCCCTGCTGGAAGAGAAGAATTGCTGTTGCTCTCCTTCATCAATCTGAAAGCTGCTGTGTCTGCAAGGACTGACCCAGAGAGGACCTGGTAAGGCGCCCTCTTCCCGAGCTACGAGGGACCATCGTGCACCAGCTGATCTTTGCCGAAGCTCCCTGGTAGACCTTTGACAGGCTGCCGACCCGAGACGGGGACTGCCGTGGAATCCCAAGGAGAAGCACCCGGACTGTTGTCCGCCACTGTCGACGACTGCCGTCGCCGACCGGAACCTCTGTGCTCCCGTTTGCCTAAGAACTTTCGAATCCAAGGACGCTCTCGTCCACATCGTCGCCGCTGTATCCCGCTGGAGAAGGCCTGACCGTCGACGCGCCGAGGAGCATCAGCTGGTGGGTTTCCCGCCACCCAGAAACCACAGAGATGCTGACGACTCAACGCCCTTACTGGGCTACAGTTCTTCAAACTCTTTGCGGTCCAGAACTATCGACACCGAGGTGCCCAGCATGCCTCTTCCTGGCAGGACGTTTACGCTTCCCCGTTGACAAGCACCTTTACGAACAAAGCTGCCACTACACCGTCGCAGCTCACCCTGTTCTCTATCGGACGTTCGATGACCCGTGACTCCTGCCTTAAAGGGAGGGCACTCAAGAAGGGCCGTTGATTCCCCGACAAGGAAAGCTACAACGCCAGGTACTTTGGGGTTGCAGAACTATTGGAAAGTCTCTTGAGAAAAATATATGGACTGGGCTTGTGATATATCTTTATTCTACAGGTTGCCCAGGTGGGGGGGATCTCCACACAGAAATGTGTCTAGTGGCAGGGGCCAGTATTCTGCCTATTGTTCTCAGCAACTGCTTTCCTCTTACCTCTATTGTTGGTTTCCTTTACGAACTGATTTGCGTGCCATTTAACTGTACAGTTGATGTACTTAAAAGAGATCCAATAGTAATTGTGGTACCACGTAGAACTGTATATATTTGCCATTATAGATAACCAAGTACAAAGTGAGTTATCGTGATATTGTACATAACCTTGAATATTAATTATATAAAGACTGTGTTTTAACCGATACAGTGTGCGGACATTCCTTTGTGGGTGCTTGGGGACTACACTGTACTTAAGAACCAGCCCGCATCACCTACTGAGAAGCTAGGCCTTCATTGCTCGTCCATTACTACCGTAATAGAGAATCTTGGCTGGGGTCCTCTGTGCCTCTCCTCTACCATATAGAGAGAAGAAGACAGACCCCCACTCCGGTCTTCACAACAATCTTGTTTGGTTCCAGGGTTGTTTTCAATGGAAGCAGCCTGGGCATCCACTCTTTCAAATATCCTGGCCAGTTCGCTCACTTCGTCTATGGTTAGCAGCTTTTTAAGTAGCTGTTTCTGGAAGGCAGATGATGTGCAACCCTGGATCATGTGTAGCCGTATAGCTTTGTCCGTGGAGAACAAGTGAAATTGGCAGTGGACACTCTTTATGCGGGTGATGAATTCATCAATGGATTCTTCCAGTTTCTGTTTGCATTGATTTAACACATACCGTTCGTAGTTGCGGTTGAGCTCAATGACGAGTTTTCTGTTGAGGGCATTGATTAAGGCAGTGAAGTCCTGTTTCTTTTACGGAGGAATGTGTAATGCTCACCTGGTATCCACGGGGACGTCACTCAGCCTGTTCTGACGTCTTACGACCTCAAACCCTTCCCTGGAGTCGACTCGGCCTGAAACACAGGATTGGTAGAGTTTAACTCCCTATTGTCTCTGTGTGCTTGAACCCCTTCTTCCCCAGGGTCCAACCCTTCCCTTTGATCCACAGCTCACCTTGTTTTCTTGGAAAGTGTGCTCTCCATCTGCTTTCAGCGCAGGGGCGTGTTGATTGATGTGGGGTCGTTGCTGCCTAGTTACTTCACTGGCAAGAGTCCGACAGGTAAGTATAATGAGTCTTTTGAACAGTTCTCTAACTTCGTTCCTTTCCTTCCTTAGATGATGGCCGGCGTCCGGGGATGGCGACCTGCTACTGAGATGAGTAGCCCTGAAGGTGAGTGAGAGCGCGATGCAACTCTTTCGCATTTGTATTGAACTGAGTTCTTTTTCTGTGTCTTTTAGGTGCCGCAACGTTTTCAGTGTGGATGCCGGTTATGAAGAAGAAATGCAGTGAGTAAGCATGGTATGCGGCGCCTCTAGATGTTTCCACGCTAACCTGGAGTGTCTTTTCCCCCTTGCAGATGGATGAGAAGTTCCGGAGACAGAGTTCCCCCAGAGCGGCTGGGATTCAGGTAAGCGTTTGAAGCTTGTACAGTCTTTAAAAATAAGCGAAGATTTGCGGAATGCTTACTAATGCCTTTTTTCTGTTCTTTTCCCTTTTCCTTAGGAAACGGCGTGCTGGGATGGGAATGACTCCGCCGAAGATGCCCGCAGAACAGAAGAAGCGATGAATGATGGGCAGAAGCGTCGCAAGGTAAGGCTGTTCCTAATTGTGTTCTTGTTCTTGCAGGAGCTGAGCGCAGAAGAAAGATGCAGGCCTACTGGAGACCGATCCGAACACGGTGAGTGTCACGCTGCAGGTGCAGAAAACACAAAGCATGTTTCTCAACCTGGACATGGCTTAAATAGTCTCTGGGTATCCCAGGTGTCTCTGGGCTGAATCACACACAAAAGACTAGACTGCACATGCAGTTCTGGGAACCGAAATATGTGGGGGCATCCATCTTGTCCCCATCAATGCACTACAAGTCCAATCCCCAATGTTATCCTATGGGAGTGAGTGAGTCTGGTGCCACAAGCGCCAGGTCTGACTCCAAGTGGGTCTTCGGAGGGATGGAGAGGCCCTTGAGGGCCATGTGGGTGATCGTGGCCTGGCTCTAGCCTGACATCTTGGAGGGCTGGGGACATGAGTTGCAGGAATCATGACAGAATGGTCTTTACAATGGTTTTAATCTCCCCCCACAAGGTTGATGAACATGTCACTTAGTGCAGGGGATTTGTCCTCACCGGCCGCCTTGACGAAGTGGTGGAAATCCTCTATCCACTCAATCCACCTAGGCCTTTTGACACTCTGAGGCATTAGCGTGAACGGGAGTTGTTTCCTCAGTAAGGCCGCTTTGGATGCTAGTGGTGTGGTGGGGGCCTGAGCTCCGGGGCAGGGATCCTGGGCTGCTCACCATGGCAGTGGTGTTCAATCGTGCTCACAAAGTTAGTGTTGCCTTGTGGTGGGTAATGGGAGGAGGGTGCACAGTACCTTTGTGCTTGTATGCCTTGTGTTGTCACTGCACTCGTCTCTGTTGTGTTCTATCTTCTTCAAGGTGCAGGTGGGCTGAGACAGTATTGCGGCTGTGTATCTTGACACTGTCTCTGCATTCACTGGGGCCTTGCTGGGAGACAGCTTTGCTGCGTTGCGTTCTCGGTGTGGTGTCACATGCCGGAGGATAGCCGGTCACGTGTCAGGGGCGGGGAAGCGGAAATAAAGGAATCACCGGAACTGGTGACATAACGCCAGTTATGTCATAACGATCAACATGCTGAAAGTGCAACCGCCTTAACCACTATGCGGCAGTCTGCCTAAATCCACCAAACAGGGGCGACCGAGAGCAAACACCGCGGCAGATACAAGAACGCCGAAAGAAATTCACCCCCCGAGAAACATCTCGACAACCAAGCAAGAAGGGAAGCGCGATAGCAGTAGATCACACCCAGAGGTCACCGGACACCAGCGAAAGCGAAGACAGTGAGGATAGCGCACCCCCCGGCAGAAGGGACAAAGACAAACGAAGAAAAACCAGCAAACGGATACACCGCGTACATCTCATCTCGGCCGTAGAGCCGCAACGGTCCAGGCAACGAAAGAGGCCATCATGCACTATCACCTCAGACGGAGAACCACTGCGCGTGGTCAAAGACACAGGCGCAACCATCAATGTAATGCCAGTATCGGCGTTCAACAAACTCCACCCATGGCCCAAACGGAAACGGAAAGTTAGACTACATGCATACGGCTGCAAGAAACCCCTGCCGGTGCAAGGGTCATTCAAATCAGACTTCTCCCCCAACAACAACATGCACCGAGCACGAGTCTACATCGTCGATGCCGGCTGCGAAACACTACTAAGCTGTAGAACTGCTGAGAAGCTGAAACTAATTCACTTTGCCTTCAACATCCAAATGCAAGGAAATAGACAATCTGCTAGAACAACATCACAAGGCATTCCAAGGCATCGGGTGCCTGAGGGGCAGATCCATCAAACTCCACATCGACCCCACCATCGAACCAAAAGTAGTACGCCATCGCGAGTACCGTTCCACATGAGAGAAGCCGTGGAAAAGGAACTGGACAAGCTGGAAAAAGCTAGCATAATAGAGAAGACCTCCGGCCAACCCTGTGGGTATCCCCCATGATAGTCGCAAAAAAAACCAAACAACCCAATGCAGTACGAATCTGCATTGACATGAGGCTCCCCAACGCAGCCATCGGGAGAGAACGCCACATTACACCAACCGTAGACAAACTCATCGTCGACCTAACGGGTGCGACCATATTCTGCAAGCTTGACCTTGGATCCGGCTACCATCAACTCAAACTAGCCAAGGAGTCGAGATACATCACCACGTTCTCCTCCTAAACTTCAGAATATCGTCAGCCACTGAAGTATTCCAGCACGAAATTCAGAAGGTTCTCACTGGCCTAGAAGGGACAGCGAACATCAGCGACAACATCATCGTATATGCATCCAACGAAAAGGAACACCTCAAGCGCCTCGCGGCGGTCCTACGCAGGCTAGAGGAAGCCGGACTGACCCTAAACGCCGAAAAGTGCGAATTTGGAAAAGAAGAACTATGCTTCTTTGGGTACATTTTCAACACAAAGGGGGTGTCGCCAGATCAGGCTAAAGTCAACGACATCAAAAGCACCAGGGCCCCGCAATCAGCCACAGAAGTAAGGAGCTTCCTGGGAATGGCAACTTAATGTGCAAGGTTCATTCCAGACCTCGCCACCATTGCAAGTCCCCTCTGCAAACTAACAAAAACGGACCAAAAATGGGAATGGTCGCCTACCCACCAACAAGCATTCCAGCGGATCAAAGACACTCTATCTGCATCCACCACGATGGCTTTTTTCGACATTAAGAGGCACACGGAACTCCTGGTCGATGCCAGCCCAGTCGGCCTAGGAGCTGTGCTCACCCAAACGGACAACGACAGAAATGTCCACCCAATTGCTTTTGCCAGTCGTGCACTAACCAAGACAGAACAAAATTACACGCACATAGAGAAGGAAGCCCTCGCAATCCTATGGGGATGTAGACACTTCAAAGACTACCTGCTAGGCAAACAAGCGAAAGTGTTCTCTGACCACAAACCACTTATCCCAATCTTCAGAGGATCAGCGCCCCATCCCCCAGCACGCATCGAAAAATGGATGCTACAACTCCATCCCTACAACATAGAGGTGGACTACCAATCGGGGACGGACAACCCAGCCGACTACCTGTCTCACCACCCGCGACCTGCCACTGACCAGCAAGAACGCCACGCGACAGAGACAGATGAACATGTGTGCCACTTGGTAGCCTGCGCCCGACCACGAGCCCTGACCCTGCAGGAGACAGCCAACGAGACTGAGGCGGACACCATCTTAACCCACACCACCACAGCCATCCAATCAGGAAATTGGAAGAACTTCCTGACCTCCATGGCTCAGTGCACCGCACCTGCCCAAGTGAAACTCCAAACACTGTTCGGAATCCGCCACAAACTTACAGTGGCCCCCGAAGGGGTAATACTCAAAGGCCACCGCATTGTGCTGCCTCCATCACTAGAAGAAAGAGCCCTCAAACTAGCCCACAGCGGCCATCAAGGCATTGTGAAAACAACAGTATACATAAAATCCAGGATGTGGATGCCCAACATGAAACAGCGAGTGATGGAGCTGGTGGGGTCATGCAGAGCCTGCCAAGCCACCCGGAGAGCCGAGAACCCAGAACCCCTAATCAGAGCCCCGAGAAGCAGCAAGCGGTGGGAAGCCGTCAGCGTTGATTACTGCACCATTGCTGGAGAAGGCTACCTGCTCGTCCTGATTGACGAATTCAGCAGATATCCCGAAGTCGAACATGTGGCATCCACCAATGCTGAGACCATGACTCTTGCATTGGAGAAAATATTTACAATACACGGAATCCCATCAAAAATCAAACGGGCCACCCTTCACCAGCCAAGAACTACGCCAATTCTTCCAGGACCTGAGCATAAGCGGATCACCCCAGGATGGCCACAGGCAAACGGCGACGCCGAACGATTCATGGGGTCGCTCAACAAGGTCATCTGCATCGCAAAAGAAAGGGGACATTCCTGGCTGAAGGCAGTATATCGTTTTCTGAGGACCCACAGGCAGACCCTGCATTCCTCTACAGGAATCAGCCCAGTGGCACTCATGGTTGGGGTACCCATACAGGCAGAGCTCACCATACACCCCAGGTGGGTAGCGCCGGAGCCAGACCTCCCAACCATAAATGCCAAGAGGGCGAAACGAAACGAAAAGGAGAGTATCACTCGACGAGCCAGCCACCGGGAGCTAGCACCCGGAGACACAGTCATCGTCAAGAACCGAGCCACCCCTAAGAAGATGTCCCTCAACTTCGAATTCCAACCCTGGACAGTCAGTACCACGTGTCACAGCATGATCACTGCCACCAGGGGAAGTGAGACAGTGACGAGGGACATTTCCCACTTCAGAAAAGTACCGCCTGAGCTATGGGAAGAAAGCCCAAGAACCGCAAGAGAAGGAACAGGATCGCCCTGCCGACCGCAAGGCCAAACGACACCCGAACTCCATGAAGTGCCAAGAGACCAAAGACACCCAACCGGCAAGAAGATGAAGTCCAGCCCGAGAGCCCTCTAGCGGATGATCCAGAGAGAAGCCACCCCCGATAACACCTGAGGGAAAGGCCAAAACCTTCGTCCCACCTCCAAGGATACGTGGTGGATGGAATCTACCAGCCGGTGAGCCTGTCCAGATGAATCCCGAGAGACTAGAATAGACTACACCTGTTGTGATGTGTTGTTGTTAAGTGTTGCGAAAAACATTCTAAGTTGGGGAAGAATGTGGTGTCACGTGCCATAGGGTAGCCGGTCACGTGTCAGGGGCGGGGAAGCGGAAATAAAGGAATCACCGGAACTGGCGACATAACGCCAGTCCGGGTTTATGAACCATCACGAGCGGCTGTATTTATTCCTGTGCAGCGACGCGCTGCGCCATGCGGCCTGGCCAGGCCTAGCACCAGTGTTGGGCCATAGCACCTACCCATGCCCGACACCACACTCGGGAGGCTGGACTTCGTGTGGCTTGTCCCTCAATGCGAGGCCACTGCAGGGGTCGTGTATGTGGTGGATTGCAGGAAATACCTGTTTCTGCCAGGTCCGTGACCGACTGGCTCACACTTTGTTTCCCCCTTTAAAGTAACTTACATATGCTTTTTGCCTCTGCTTCTTCATGTGTTTGAAGAAAACACCAAGCCAGTCCAATATGAATGGACCCAAGATTGCGCCGTTGCTAGTTTTATCTCTCTCCCTTCTGAACACATGCTCGCTATACAAGCATGGTGTGGAAATCTCTGACCTTACCAACGAGCTCAAGCCTCACTTTTTCGGCATAACCGAAACCTGGCTCAATCCCGACCTATCCACTCAGGCTACACTTTCCGTGCCCGACGACTACACTCTCTTCAGAGCAGATCGTTTGTTAGGCAAAGGTGGCGGAGTGGCAATGATGTGCAAGTCAAGTCTTGAATGCTATGAAATTCCCCACACTTCGCCGGAAGGTTGTGAGAGTTTATGGGTGAAAATAAAAACTTCCCCGCACACTCACTATTTATCGTCCACCCAAAATCATGCCCCTTTTTGAAGAACAGTTTAGTGATCTACTGGCCCAGATCAGTACCACTAAGGGCCCCGTTATTGTTATGGGTGATTTTAAATACTGGGCCAACGACCAACAGGATAAAGCAGGTACTGACCTTATGGATACCATCACCTCCTTTGGCCTTACCCAGTCGATGGAGTCTCCCACGCATAGTAAGGGTCACACTCTAGACTGGCTCCTGTCCCAAAACACTAAAATCTCTGACATTTTGATCACGCCATGCATTTGGTCTGACCATTTTCTCATTCATGCCAAGATCTCACTACCACCTCCTCCTCCCAAACTCAACACTAACCCACGCATACAAAAAATGTCCCGTAACCTAAAGAATCTTACAGCCTCTAAATTTGCTGCACCACTGTCTACCAAGCTTCAACCCCTAGACTGCTTTGCTGATTCCTCAAAACTTATAAACCATCTGTCTACTAACATCAAAGAAGCAGTTAACGATCTCTCTCCATTGAAAATGAAGGCAATTAAGACCAAAACCACAAAGAACACTTGGTTCAATAACGAAATTCTTACTGCCAGACAAGAAAAGAGAGCTCTTGAAAGAGCCTGGAGGAAAGACCCTAATGATAACACCCTATCTAAATATAAAAAATCCATTATCAACTACAAAAAACTCATCATAGAAGCTAAGGCCACACACTATAACGAAAGAATAGTGAATGCTCAATCTAACACTGGTATGCCCAGACGTGGGTCCCGTGCCTGCTGGGCCTAGAGACCTAGAGACCCAAGCTACTCCTCACTGATGAGCCCCAACAAGGGCGAAACATGTTTGGGGATGCTTGTGGTCTCGTGCAGAAGGGATGTGGCCTAGCAGTTCGGGCTGGACTGCCCCTTTTGGGGTGGGGCCAAGCCTGATTTGCATATGGTCTTTCCCTTCTGTAATGGCTTGGCAGGCGAAGAACGGTGGTCTGGAGGGTTGCCCAGAGCATTGCCAGTGGTTAAGATTAAGTCTAAACCTTCCAGCCATCACCTCTTTGTTTTTACAATCTAACACTGGGGAGCTTTTTAAAATCTTAGCGGAATTTCAAAATTAGCCTCCACCCACTAATAACATCATCAAGGATAACAAGTGGTGTCAGGGCATTCATGACACCTTTCTTCTCAAGATTGATTCTCACAAAGAAAAAATCAGTAAAGCCTTAGGCAACGTAACTTCCACACAATCTCTTACCGATACCACTTCACTTAACACCCAGGAAAACATTATCCCCCAATTTTCGTTTACGCACTATACGGAAGACGAAGTATCCAAAATCATACAGGACCTTAAAGCCACATCCTGCCCTGCTGACAACTGCCCCACTAGTATTCTTAAGGAGTCCTTGGACTCCCTGGTTCCATGGATCACCAAACTGGTTAACCTTTCCTTTGATGAGGGTCTGGTGCCAGACATGCTAAAGTCAGCATGGATCACTCCTCTACTGAAAATGGAAAACCTTGATCCAGCCAACAATGACAACTACAGGCCGATAACTAACATGCCCTATGTGCTCAAGATACTTGACAAACGTGCCTACTTACAGCTACAGGCCCATGTTGAAAAATACAACATCTTGGGTACCCGTCAGTCGGGATATAGAGCACGTCATGGGACCGAGACAGCTATGTTGGATCTCAAATCTACACTAGCCAGCATAGCTGATAAAAACCAATCTGCTTTGCTCATGCTATTGGACCTCTCTGCAGCCTTTGACCTGGTTGATCACACCTTACTGGTGTCAAGGCTCGGAGAGGTCGCCAACTGCTCTGTGATTGCATCCAAATGGATTGCTTCCTTTCTGGGTCCCAGAATGGTAAGGGTTTGCGTTGGTGATCATCAATCTTCTCCAATCTCCAAGACTTGCGGAGTTCCTCAGGGCTCCTGTCTGTCGCTGCTGCTCTTTAATCTTTACATCCGGCCCCTTCTTGACCTCTTGAACAAACTAGGAGTGCAATATACAAATTACACCGATGATACTCAGGTTGTTATACAGTTGAGTGGCTCATATAGCAGTGACACGGAAACCATCAACAAAATATACAAAGCCATACAAGATTGTATGGCCTGCAATTCTCTTGCCCTGAACGATAAAAAGACCAAACTCCTTATCGTGGCATCTAAAAACACTCGGGCGAAACTGGATTCCAACTACGACAGTTTCCACATAGCCAACAATACCATTATCGTTCAAAAAAAAGTTAAGACATTAGGAGTAGTTCTTGATGAAGAACTCTCCGTGAAATCCCATGTTTCCAGCATTAAATCCAACTGTGGTCTTGTAAACAAGAGAATAAGATATATTCGACCATTCATCTCAGAAGAGAACTGTGCTCTTTTGTCCACTGCCCTGGTTAATTCAAGATTGGACTATTGTAACAGTCTCTTGGCGGGCACCTCAGCTTCTAATATCCAATCTCCACAGGTGGCACAGAATAATGCTGTGCGTAACATTTTCAATCAGTCTCGTCATACACACATTTCCACCTTTAGGAAAAAACTCCACTGGCTTCCCGTCAAAAACCACATAACACACAAGATGCTTACCACGACCCACAAATGCCTCAGTCTAAGCAGCCCCATCTATCTGTCATCCCGCATTAGCACCAAACCTAATGTGAGGAACCTTCGCTCTTCCTCTGCGATTATTCTCAAACATCCTAAATTCAGGACAGCCAAATTTGGAGGTACTACCCTTGATGCTCAGGGCCCTCTTCTTTGGAACACAATCCCAGCAAAGATACGACAGATCCAAAGCTATTCCGTGTTCAAACGTGCTATAAAGACTCACCTCTTCAACTTGGAATAATCCTCTGACTCTTCCATACTTCTGTTTTATGCCTGTTGTGTTTATCCTTGTTTTGTTCTCTGTGCGCCCTGAGGCCCACGGGCATGTTGGCGCGTTACAAAAATTAAAATAAATAAATAAGTGCTACGGGTGCAGGGCGGGATCACTGTGCCTACCGCAGGGTCCTTGCCATGCTTGTCACAGAGTTCTCGTTGGGCGGGATCGCCCTGGAAGTGTGCGAGGCGGGATCGCCTCTACACTGGGACAGCGGTTGGATCGGAGGCAGGATTGCCATGAGCAGGAGTTTGAGGCGGGTGGAATCACCCGTGGGAATGGATGCAGGTATGGAGGCCAGATTTCCGCGGACAGGAGTAGGTCCAGTAGGATCGCCGGACCTAAGCAGGAGGAGGACACCAGTGCGCAATCTCGTTGCCAGTTGTACCTCTCACAAGAAGGACGCAACACCGGTTTCTATTGCGGACCTTCTCTTTATCACCTCCGCTCAACTTCGCATACAGACAGGAACTGCTATGCCGTGGAAACCCTCACTCCTCCCTGTCCTCCCGCTTCCCGCCTGCTGCCTCGAGCTGCCTTAAAGGCACAGTGGCTACTAACAGTCCCATTCCATTCATGAGGTGATAGTCCAATTCTGTGTGTTTACTTTGCATTCTGGGGCATGTGTTGGATTGACCCTTTACAAAGCCAAGTGGACCACTAGGCTTCAGAATTCAAAGAAGAAAACAAAACAACGCTATCATCTCTCCAATTCTATGTCAAGACAGAGGGGAGCATTAAGCTTCATCTTCTCATTTATTCTACTCTCCAGCAGATGAAGCTTAATGCTCACCTCCTTGTCTTTAATAGAATCAAGAGCTCCCTGAGCTATTAGCAGGGGGAATGTTCATTGGGCATGTAGGGAAAGCATGGTATGTACTTAGAGCCTAAAGTATTCCTACTCGCGTTCAGAAAGTGTCATTTCTCTCATGAATGGCTGTAATTTCATTATTTTCTCTAACATTCAGAATTTAAAAAAAAAAAGTGGAAAAAAAGGCAAACCACATGCAGCCAATCATAAGAGTGATCGTATTGACAAATTAGAATTGGTCTACAGCAGCCTATCAGCCAGCGGTTTACATACAGACCACGCCCACGCCAAAATATACTTAGAACTATTTGAGCGTTTGTATCGATTTGGTGTGTGCTGCTGTTTCCCAAATCAGCTGCTCTTCTTCAGCCTCGTAGAAGAACCGGACAGAAAGGGAAGCGATGACTTCCTTGAAGGGAAATATCGTAATCCTCGGCAGGTAAGATATCGCGTTGCTTGCACTGCTTTGGCAGTGCCAAAGGGCTGCAGTTAAATGACAGCTCAGTAGAGCAATACGAGTCCCGAAAATTGCCATGGAAAGATTGCATTGTTGTATCAAGTAAAAGTGGCAAAATGTGAGGCAACATTGTTTCTTAAATACACCTAAATATGTGCATTGACGCGGGTGGGCACGGAAGTTCTTAAACTCGCACTCTTCATCGGCAGCGCTTTATCAGTGACTATTGTGAGAGTTGTGCGTGTTTTTTTTTTTCTTTTTCAAAGCACATGATAATCACCAATATGAAAAAACAGGAAGCGGAGATTCCATGCGGAAACCGATTTCCTGTGGTTTTCTATGCAGAACAATGCACCGAAGTGCATGTGACCAGTGTTGTCTCTGGAAACCAAAGTTGGGGCGAGGTTTTTTTTTTGGGGAAGACGAAGGGGCAAAAATAGAACGGGGTTGGGGTGGTGGCACATAATGTGAGGGTTGACAATGTATTGAGTAAAACTGTCTTTTAATACGCTGGTTAAAAAGGGTGACTGTACGGAAGTTCAGATTATGTTTAAGATAACGAAAGTTTGTTTTGCATAAAGTTAAACTCCTGTTCAACAGTTGCAAGAAGACCCTCCAAAAATCCTTGAAAGGCATTTAGTCGTACAAGTGTTTTACTGTTTTTCATTGAATGCATGCAGGGGCCAAGTCCTAAAAATAAAAGTGGGGGGACTCGTCAACAAAAGCAATGGGATGTGACGTCACCAGAAATTAGCATATGAAGGTGAAATGTACACAGTTCATTAAATTGGCTTTGTAATAATTTATTTAATGTGATACAGTTTACATTAATAAACTTTACACATACTCTAAAATTTAAACATGTACAAAAATGCCTAAATGACAAATAACTTAAAACAACATACAAAAGTAAATCCTAATGAAGATCCTAAGAGAAATTAATCAGCAGACCAAAAGGTTGGCCAACCTAAGAAATACATGTCTCACTACAATATAACATTAATAGTAATGTAAGAATCGGATACCGAGTAAATGAGGAATAGTGGTCATAAAAATGAATAATCAACACACACACCCAAATTATTCTTCCATCTCGTTTGTGTAACTGGGCGTAAAAATAGATGAGCACAAAGAATAAAAATAAAAATTGGCTTTGCATAACCACCCTAATTGCACAGGACGAATGACATTTGCCTTTCATAAAATCAACACACCCACCAAACCAGGCGAGGAGGATATTTTCCTCTAATAGTGTTTTTGAAAACGTTAAAAGGTGTGTGTTTTACAATCCAAAAACGAATACAAATGTTTTCCCTGGCACTTGAAGTACCAAAATGGGACATTTCACCTTTAGTTGTTTGTTATTTTTCATCAGGTTATATAGTGCAGTGGTGAAGTGTCCAGCCTGCAAACCTGACCACTGTGGTTCGATCCCTGAGTTTGGCTTTAATTCACAAATTCAAGGAAGACTTTCAATGTTTCTCATTTTAGCTGGGGGGTACTGAGTCCACACCTGTGTGTACCCTCGACTTCAGCCCTGAATGCATGTGATCATCTGTTGATGTAACCTTTAAACGCTGAATAAGTGCATAGCAAGAGAAATGGACAGTCTACAAGCACACCTTACTCTTCTCCAAAGTTCCACCTGCAGCACCCCGAATGGCACGGTCTTTCGTAAAGTGCACGCTATGTGTTTTAAACGTATTGCACATAGCAATGTTCTATCAAACCCTGGTCCATTATTTCAAGCTGAACAATAAGATACTGTTTTTTATCTAGCACTTCATAGCGTATACCTCCCTCGTATAAGTGTTATTACTCAATGTGATTGTATTGTGTAGTGGTCCTGTATAGCATACCTCTGAAATGTGTGGTGTGATTTTGCCCAAACAAGGGGTGGCTATAGGGAAGAGGCGGGCACAACATGAGGAGTGCGGGACAGAAGTACCAGAGCCCTGATTGTGGTTTGTGGCTTTGCCATGTGTTCTTGAGTTTATTCTTTTCGATGGATATGTTAATGACTGCACCGGTAGGGGCCCTGCCAGAGCACAATATTTTGTATTTGTTGTGTTTTATTTGTAGTTATAAAGCGCTTTACGCCATAGCATCACACTCTGAGATGTAGCAGACTGTGCAATGAGCTCTACACTGCTTCCCACGGTCCGGATGGTTTGGAGGGTGCTCAAAAGCATACATCTGCCATGTGTGTTATAGTCCTTCTGTGTAGGTTAAATGTGCTAGTAGATTGCAAGTTTTGGGGAAGTGGTTTAGGGCTCCTGAGGTGTCCCACTAGAATTTTAGGGTTGTACTGAATCAGTAAAATTCAAGTTGTGGTGTTATACATCTTGATGTGTTTTTTATAATAATTGTGGGGGGGTGGTGTCATTGTCTTGTGTGATGGGGAGAAAGACTCAGTTGGGTTCTGATCGCCAATGTAATTTTGATCTAAAGTTTGTGCACATTCGTATTGCACATCTCGGTGAGTCGCTCTCTCATCCTGGTTTGAGAGGGTGGTGCTCTTATCAATCTGTGTCCAGATTTGTGATGGCTGTCCTGTTCCACGCCCGCACCCCTCGGCCATGCCGATTCATCTGTGTGGCGTTGGTGGGTCTTACGGCGTGGCTAGAGTTTGAGTCTGGTTCGGTCTTTATAAAATGTCATGCTAGTTTTGTCTGTTGTCTAGTGAACAGCTAGGGTTTCAGAGAGTTTCTGAAGACTAGGTCATTGTCTTTTTGTGCAGAGTTGCCAAGGGATTGAATTTTGTAGCTTGGTTGATAGGAAAGACAAGGATCTTCAAGGTACTCGGTTTAGCAACTTCTGAAGGATGACGTGATACACTGACTCTCTTGTCAGAATATCACAGGTGAATGCTTAATTTGTCATAATTCATGCAGTTGGACATCCTTGGTTTGAAAACATCTGCCCACACTACCCCTGCACTGCAATCTCTATACTGGCTCCCGATCAAAGGGTCGTCTTTCAAACCTTGGTCTTGCCTTACTGACGGGGCACAGGGCCGCAAATACCCCTGGCAACTATAACCTGCCTCAGAATCTGATGCCCACTTTCCTCATTCAAACATCAAGGTTTATGGGGCTAAGTCTTGTGTGTGGGTGGGTTAGCTGTATGGAAGAATGTCTGCCAAATATTGAAAGTAACAGAGGTTGGTGAGGTCTATATGGCAGAGGAGGAGAGGGCGAGAAGGGGGGTGAAGTGTAGCTTGCAATTTCTGTACCTGTTATGTATGGGAGAAGCTTTCACTTCTACTGCCCATGCACCCATGCTACCTGGCTGCAGAAACCTAACCTTTTCTGTTGGGTGATGTCTGGTGTGGGGTACTTGGAACAACCCTGCCTAGGCAGCAATGGATATTCTCGTTTGTTAGTTGGGCCCTTCTACGCCCATACTGCCCTATTTGCTATTTGCATATCGATAGTTGAAACATATTTTCTGGGTTTGTGTCAGCGATTTTGCGGGGCGGGGGGTGCGGGGTTTGACTGTAGTAACCAGATAACTACAGGTCACAGTCATCTATTTTCCAGCTCCCTTTTTTTAGCCCTGGAATGACCCCAACAGCCTTTAGGAATGGTAATTGGGCAACAGGACTAACCCTCTGCTGCTTCTTTACACCATGTATAATGTGCAGGAAGAAAGCTTGCACTTAAGTGCTCGAATGTTCACGTCCTTGCTTTCAGCCCACTTGCTACAGTGTTTTTGTACATTCATTGCAGTTTTCGTTTCAGACTCTTAAGCCAGGTTTCTAAGCACCAGAATGCAATGTGATAACTGGTTTGGCATCTCACTCCTGGCATGCACTAATATGGGGTGACCTTAATGTTGCCGCCATGTCCGTCAGCTGCTGTTAGTCGTTGTTTGACTGAGGCATGCAGCTTGCAAGAGGCTGCATACCCTTAACAAGAAGACCTCGGTCATTATTCAACCACCTAAGAGTAAGCACTTTGGAGGAAACTGCGTCCTTTTAACTAAAACGGACCTCATTCCCAGCGCAGCTTCAAATGATGTGCAGATAGAGACGGCGTTTAGCAGAAGAGGCATCAATTGGTAGTTGGGTTAAAATAATATGCAGTCAGTCCATTTAACAGAAGATCTATCGCCACAAGGCACTGGTGCATGTGGAAACAGGGCAAATGCCCCCTTAGCTCTGTTAGCTATGGGCGTGGGAATCTCCATTTCCCCGGAGTTTTCCGTTTTCTTTTCTTTAAAAAAACAAACATTTTATTCAAGTTTTAAACAATAATGCAGTTGATCACATTACATCCCGTAGGTTCAGAAGCAACACACATGTATAGTCTTCCCTAATGTTCCAGCAGTCTGACCTTTGGACCCATTAATGCAGGTAGTTAATTAGAATTCCTCTTCCCACTTCCCCTGCCGTTTTGAGTTTCTGGCTGTACATCTTAAAATAATTCTGTGCACGTTGTCAGTTTGACTGGCGATTAAACACTATTGGCTTTATTGTCCGGAGCAGATGTGTTTAAAAGTGGCTGTGAATCTTTTGGCTTGCTGCAGTTCCTTATGAACAAATGGGTGCTGTAAAATTCTTCGTTAAACCACGGGATGGGTTGGGCTGGCTGCTTGTTCATATTCGGGGCAGGGGTGGGGGAATGTCTGCCCCATTCGCATCACAACTTGCCACCTATGAACCAGCAGCTCAGTTTCCTAACAGCTGTCGGCACAATGTAAGCATTTACTTTCGCCTGAGCACTTTGACAGGCAAATAGCATTTTTTAAAGTACGCCCCGTGATAAAACTTAAAGGTGGGGCTACCCAAATCACAAGGACAGTCTGTAAACGCTATATTTACTGCTGGTCGATTCTCTGGCAGGGGAGGGGGCCAGGGGAGAGCATGGATCCAATTGCGCCTCTTTGCCACCCTCTAGGGACGCCTATGCATGTGACTGTTGCCATGAACGCCAGTCCCTTTGCGCGCCATCTGTTCACCAGAGCTCCACATCTGCATGCAGGCAGTCCTTGTCACCAATCTGTGCGTACAGGGACTCCCTGCATCAAAAAAACATTTTCCTGCCTGGCAACCAACCTTTATAAAAATATGAGGATGACCTTGGCATGATCTTGCTGAAACGACTCCTGCAACCTTTCCACAGGAAGACCTATTAGGGAAGTGTGCCTTTTTAAAACCAGTCTGGCTGGTATGTCTGTCCAGTATTGAATAGGATTCTACAAAATCACTTTGCAAAGTACAAGTCTCCTCCACCTTGCCGGCCTTCAAGTACTTTTGGGGAGGATTCTGGGCAATATTGCGTTTTCCAGCACACTTGGGGCTTAATTGCCTGATCAACCAGGCCCGGCTCCAGAATGTATCATCTAGGTGGGCCAGAGGTGTTCTTGGGGGGAGGGGGCATCCAATTTCTATTTGGGGTGAGAGTAGCCTAAACCACCCAGGAGCAACATTATATAGCCTTGCAAGCCTCTGGCACAAACAATACACGGGTTAGATTCTGTTTCCATACAGACACTATGGACAGTTACCCAAACTGCATGAGCTAATGAAGATCAGTACTTTGTAAACCGTCCCAGCCATGACATCCTCTGGCTGGGCAGTCTTCTACACTTGTTTGGTCACTTACTCTCCAGTAAGTCGTATGAAAGGAGAAAGGAAGCACTGAAACATGGCCCATACTCACCATCTTGCCCTAGGGGTGTGTGTGTGTGCATGCGAGGGACATAGGCGCACGCATGTTTTTGCATTCCATTGTATACCGTATGTCCCGAACCAGTAGTACACTAGTCTGGTTCTCTCCCTGTTCTCTGCATCTCTCTTCTACTTTCATCCTGCTCCTTCATCCTTCTCTTGCTGCCTGTTTACTCTGTTCTACCTCTTCCTGCCTTTCCTGCACATCTGTCACTTCCTACTTGTCCCTTCCCATCTGTCCCTGTCTTCTTGACTGTTCCTTCTGCTTTTTGACTGTCCATCCTTCTCTTCCTTCATATTCGTTTCACTAGGCTCTAACCCTTGCGTCCTGCCTATCCCTTCTGCCTTCTGTCTGCCCTGCGCCTCTCCTTCCATCCTTCACATACTCTGCGCCTATTTGCTCTACTCTACCCCACCCCTCTATGGCTGCTTGTTACTTCTGTTATCTTCCTGCTCCCATTCATTCTTTTTTTCGTCGCTGCCCCTCTTTCTGCCCCCTCATCCTTGTACTCGCCATTGCCTGGCTCATCCTTGTACTCGCACATCTCTCCCCCTCATGCCTCCTTCCTGCCCATTCTCTTGGCGGCCCCTTTGAAGATAGGCTGTGACTGCCCGATGACCACTGGAGCGCATGGGCATAGGAGTGATGGGAGGGCAGGAGTGGGCATGGGGCACACTGAAGTGTGTTCCTATAATAGAAGGGATGTCCCTCTTCGCCCCTCGCATCTTAAGGCCTTTTGCCTCTTCTCCAACATTGATTGTGCATCGCATCTGCTGCTAGTGTGACCCTGGGACCCCTGCCCTACCCCTGGATATGCATGCAAAATGGGAGAAAGTGGCACAGGCAAGGTGCAAGGGGGTGGCATGACAGGGTGAACAAGAGTCCAGACAACAGGCATGGTAGGGGTAGGAAGAAGGAAGAGCAGTATAGAGGGGCTGGTAAGGTGACAGGAAGAGGTCACAAACATGGGTATGTGTGGGGACGAGTAGGGTGGGGCAGGGAGAGACAAGCTGCAGTTGCTAAGTGTATAAAGAGTTTGGGGAAATATATTCCAGCCAAAAAAGAGACTAAAGGAGAGGAAGGGAAGAAAGAGTGAACAAGGCTGGAATTAATGGGGGGGCCGGGGGAGCTGAGGAGACTGAACAGGGTGATCATGCAATTATCGGAGAGAGCGCGAGTAAGGGAGAAAGTCTGAGGCCAATCCATTGCAGTGTTGCAGGGGGTTCTTGCACCTCCCCTCCCAGAGTTGCAGGAGGAGCCCTTGCCCCCAGTTTGGCACACAGTGCCTACACCCTACTCCCAGTGTCGCGGACGGTACTAGCTCCTCCGCTCGGGCTCTGGGCGGTGACCCCCCCCCCCCCGGTCTCCCCTCCCAACTGTGCCAGCAGTGGGTAAATCAACCTCGGTTGACATAATCAGACTGGGCCAGCAGTCACTACCATTGACTTAGTCGGATGCAGTATGGGATTTCTTCAAACCCCATGCAACAAGATGGAGTCCTCCTTGGCTCAATCTGTTAGCGAGGTATTAATCAATGTCAGTACAGCTGTGTGGACATTAGCCACACCGCCGCCGCTGACAAGTACTTAAAGTTTTCCATGAACCCAGGACTTTTCCAGCAACCAGCATATATTTTATGACACTGCGCGGAGGTGGGGGACAGAATGCAGTTTTCTCCGCAGTTTGCCGCGGGAGAAAAACAGAAGCTGTTAAGCCTCTTATATTCAACTACTCAAATTGCAGTTATCAGACATTGAGCCCCAGGCATCCAGAGCCAATGGCCTGAAACTACCCATTATTAGTACGCTTGTCACTTCGTGTGCTTTCAATCAAGCGAATTTAGCAACGCAGATAAACAAAATTCTTCTCTTGCAGTGTTGCATATAATCCTAATTCGAATGAGAACACACAAGAACAAAAGACTCCTCCCATGCCATGTGGGAGCAGTGGAAAAGAGTATTTTGTTCGTTCTTATTGGAATTTGGATTATATGCGACGCCAGAGAAGCATTTTCTCAATACTCCTACAAGTGAGCTACCTTAAAGATGTCAGTAAGTCCCAAAATGAAGCCCCAAAATTGTGCATTTCCCCAGCGCCAAAAATCTCCTATGCTTATTCGCATTGCAAATCCATACATGTAGCCAACTGCGATTTTCAAAAGAGATGGCACATTTCAAAGCGAGCGCAAGACTCTCTTCAGCTCACCTGTACCCTGCAACACAGGTCTCAGAGCCCGGAAAATCATGAGCTCCTCTAAAGCGGCCGGGATGTCGCAGTGTTCCGGCAAAACTCTGCGTGGGGGGGCAAAATAAAATGTGGTGACCATGTACGTGTGGGGCAAAATAAAAATAACTGCTGTCTGAGCAACTACGTGGCCGCGTGGTTGTAAAGCACCCAAGGACATTGACAGGCCTGATTACACAAAATTTCAGACTTGCACAATTGACTTGTCCAGAGATAGAAGCACTGTAGAGCGTCATTTCACATGGCACTGTGAAAGCTCTGCACCACAGGGTGCCTTGCCAATCAATGAAAGACAAAAAAGAAAAGTTATTAGCGAATCCCTTGAACGATGCAAAGGGGGTCCAAAGCAAAACGAGCACTGACAATACAAACGGTTTGGGATTTTGTGCAGGCATGGAAAAGCATTTGCCAGTCACTGCTGTAGAGGTATTAACTGGCCATCAGGTGCAAAATGGTATGAGTACATTGGTATCTAATAGCACGCCTGTATACCTCCTAATTAACCCAATACTAAGCTGGTAACCACGTGCATGCTGTCTGCATTGTGTGTATAGTTTTCTTTTTTCGTTCATAAACGGAACGAAAAGAAAACTGTACACAAGAAACTCTTGGTCAGGCCTTCTTTCTAGGGGGGGTTAGAGCAGTTTCTTGGGGGTCCTGGCTCCCCTTGCCCCCCTGCTGGAGCCGGGCCTGAGCTGAAACAAGGTAAGCAACTAAGAACACATCCGCTAAAGCATGCACATAATTATCCTCGCTGGACAAGGCCGCAATGTTCAGCGATACAGGTGTGCAGGAGTCGCTGCCCAATTACACGTATGACGAAACGCTAACTCCATGCTTCTGAGCCTTCAATAACTGAGGTCCGGACCCTCTGCAGCAAAGCCCTTGCAGGACATGGCCACGGTGTTGAGCGACGCATGTGTTCGGTGGCGATGGGGTAGCAGTGCAGATTGTGAGCGCGGACAACTTCACCCTCCTTTCTGCATCCGCAAGGTAAGGTGTGAGGAGCGCTAGCACTGCTACAGTCCACACCCTCCTCCTGGCCTTGTGCCCCTTTCCCAACACACACGCGTTCCCCTTCAACCGGTCCTCTAACAACCCCCACATGCTTGCTTCTCCCCTGCCCACATGCTCTCCATTGTAACTAGTCTGCATGCTCTCCCTCTTAAATTAGGCTGTGTGCTCCTTAGCAACTTAGGCTGCTTGCGCTCCTTACCAACTCTGGCATCGTTTGCCCCCTCATATTTTTGGCGTGTGCTCCCTTGCAATTTGGCTGCGCGCACTTGCTCGCATTGTAGGTCCTCTCATCCTGTCCACGCTTCCCCTCCGCTCTCTGACCTATTTTGTCACCATTCCAGTTTTTTGTTTCGTGACTGTACCTTTTGCATTGTCTGCATTCCTCCCCTTCTAGGTGCATTAGTTGTGTACTGTGCCTGGTGTGTGGGGTTTCTGCACTGTACTTTTGTCACTGCTGTTATATTCTAATGTGTTGACATTGTGTTGTCTTACATGGTTCTGGCATTACTGCATTGCCTGCACTCTTTACTCCTTGGTTCTTGTGTCTTGTGCTTTGCTGATGGTCATTGCCTACACTTCTCCTCCTAGGTTCCTTTTTGTGTAGTGTGCTTTGTTGATGTTTCTGTTTTGCATCTGATTTTGTAGTCTCTATGCTTCTTATTTAGTGCTGTGCACCCCTCCCTTTTGTCCTCCCCTCTTCTTCATCCCGTCTGCATCCATCGCTACCTCCTCCTCCCCCTCCACCCCCTCGCACTGCTTGGGCTCCCTTCAACCTCTGTGGCACTCTGTCTCACCTGTCTTCTCTAACTGCTATTCTGTTGACGACTATCCTATCCCTCTCACTAAGTCTGGCAGACAGAAGTGCCAAAGGGGCATCCTGGTCTCCAACCCAGGCCTCCCTATCGCTGATACCTACACCAGTGCTTCCTCCAGACAGAACCTTACCAACATCCTCTTTGTCATTCCCTCTCCAGGCCTATGGGCCCCCATATGGAATCTGTTCTCTCTCCTTTTTCCTCTGCCACCATTAATGGTGGCACCCAGTGGGAGGCCCTCCTGGCCCCCTTCCATTCATATCTCTAAGACCATCATTAATGTCTACTTAAATGGCACTGTCTTGGTCCAGGGCCCTCAGGCCAATCTCTTCCTTTATTCTCCTGCTGTCCCTACCTACCCCTCTCTGGCTCCGCTGCTGCTGCCACCTCTCCAGCACCCTTTGCTGCTTCTTTGGCCACCCTGTTGCCTACTTCCGCCACCACCTCTGGCACTCTTCTTCATCTCTGCCTTCTCTCCCATCCCCGGGTACCTCCAACATTTCAGCAGAGCGTACCTCTGGTCACTACCCCTCCACAGAAGTCCTTCAAAGGTGGCAACCTGTTCCCATCACTACTCTCAACTCTTGCTCCACTGTCAAACATTCCTCTGACAACTGCCGTCTCCTGTAAGAGCTTGATTTGGTTGTACTCTGTCTCACTGAGACTTGGTTCACGGCCAGCTCTGTCGCGAGTTTTGACACTCCCATCCTGATGACTATAACATCCTCTCCAAACCCAGAACCAAACGTCCCAGCAAAGGTGTAGCCTTCATTTTTAGTCTACCATAGGACATTTTCCCAAAGTGGACCCCTGCCTCCTGCATTCCAATGCAGGATTACTCCTATGAATGCCTGGTCTGCTCTCTCTGTCTCTCTGTCTCACCTTTTTGGATGTTCTGATCTCTTCAGACCCCACCCTGTTTCCTCCCACCCCTCTCTCTACCCCTCAGGTCAAACCGACCCCAGCTGGGTCACCTACCTTCTTGGTCATCCGGCCTATGAAGCCTGTGTCCGTTTAGGCTTTAGCCGCTACTTTTTCTCCTCCTCCTACACCTTTGGCTAACTCACACTCTGACACAGCCCTCTCTAATCACTCTTGACGTCCTTGCCCGGATCATTTGGAAGCCCACATACAAGTGCAAATGGAGGGCATCATGCGCACCCTCTGACAAACAGGCCTGCCGCCTGCTACAAGGCAGTACAGACTATGTCCTATGTGGGGTGATAAAAATACCAGGGGGCCATGCTTAAGCACTCCAGTCCTAGGGCCCATATAGTCTACCATAGGACAATATAATAAAAATGAGTTGCAGGGGGACTTCAGTAGAAGTCGAAGATCCTAGAAACTAAAAGGTTAAACAAAGCAAAATGTTTAGGTGTCCCATAAAATGGGACAGCAGATGGCGCAGAGTTTTATTTTTGGGTTAACACCCATCTGCACAGAGAGGTTGTCCTCCACCAATACAGGTCCTCTAACAATGCTAGGGGTACCCCATTCATGGTGCAGCTATGGTGGGGGTCAAGTAAATATAAAACAGACATTTCCAAGAGCTGCAAAAAAACTAATTTGTTAGACTGAACTGAATCTTAGTTACTCTGCTAGTGGTATCCCTTAGGTAGATATCCAAATATTAGTTTCCCTTTTTTTAAGGGTCCAAATGTAAACATAAAGTTGCTAGAAAAACAAATTTAATAACCAAGAAAAATTGGTAAGGAAAAATGAAGAGGTTTTGGCCTGAAGGTTAGACAAGATAAAAGTTCTGTGAAAAACATAAACTGTTTTTGCATAACAAAGACCATTCTAATGTATTATGCAGACCTAAGTCAAAAAGTGAATTCATAAGTGTTGGCAAATCTGCCAACATGACAGCAATATAGTGTTTGAATAAACAAACAGAATTAGATCAAATTAAATCAGATCAAGTGAATTAAAGACAAACAAGAACTATTTACTTGTTGCAGGTATACCTATGCATTTGAAAGAGCATCAGTCATTTCCAACTTTGGGGTGTTCTAAAAAATGTTTTGTAGGAGTCCAAACTAAGAACAGCCCAATGCGTTTTTGACAAAGCCACCTGCTTGGCTTGAAATAAATTGCCTTCCTCAGGGCGAATAAACCCCTGAGGGGTGGGGGGAAGCAGACAAAAAAATATACAGATTAAAATAGAAAAAGGGATCACATATGTGTATATATTTGCATTTGGACAAGGGTTGCATATTGCACTGCATCAAAAGTTCTAAGTTGATTGGACTCAGTTTATCATGTCCTAAAATAAACTTACCCTAATCATTAGTGGGTAGAAAATGGAGGACAATGCCGGTGGTGAATCAATACAGGGTCAACCTAATCAACTTAAATTTGGGTCAAGTCCCTGGACAATAACCAAATCTCTAGGGTCAATTTTTGCAGCCAGTGACTGACATGTAATCCAGAGTTGTAGCTGGTTCAGTAATTGCCAAAGTAATGCCCCAGAACGACTAAGACCAAAATGGTGGCAATCTTGGAAGAGCCTGAAACAACTGTCAAGACGAGGACAATTGCTAGAAGACCACGCTACTGACCAAGAGGGGCAGAATCTGCGAATGACAGCAAAAGGAACCTTCTTCACTGAAGCAGCAGAAGAAAGACACCTATGTGGTGCGAGCACTAAAATTGCAGGCAAGTCCTGGGGCTATAGCTTTTATGACTAGTTAAAACACTGCCATTTTGGAAGGAATGTTCTGCGTAAATGGGCCCGGTGTGGGGCTCAATATAGGCCAACATGATGTTACAATAAGAATTATCGTGTCTAGGCAAAAATAAAGGGCAGAGCATGTGAGATGTGGTTGTTATCCAGCAGCACAGCGTGCTAGTCAGTTATTGGTTTGCATTCTCATTCTTGCGTAGATCATGCACCCAAGGATACATGGGCATGCCCATTGCCCCTTTTTGACCCATATGCAGAACTGTCATCTGTCGAGCCCACATTGGCATTATGGATAAAATAAATTGAAATGGCCATGGACTTCAAAGATATTACTACGCTCACAAAGATGCGTTCCCACCTGCTGTTAAATGTTGGAGATGATGCCGTGCACATCTTTAACTCGCTTCCAAGCGCACCTAACTGACAACGAATACAAAGTCATTGAGAGCTTTGCCATATTCGACTCTAAACCAAGAAGTTTGAAAATTGATGACTCTAAAACAGAAAAAAGACGAACAGAAAATAATAAAAATTAAAAGGAAAAACATCTACGAGGAGTTCACGTGCATTTCTGAGTAACTTGACATTGCCGATAAAACAAAATATTTTGCAACAACTAAGTCAAAAAAGTACACATTCAATTAAAAATGACAAAGGGGGACACCAAACTGGAGTCTCTAAAAGTAGATGGAAATCCAACCAAAAAAAGCGAAGATCAAGAAATTCAGGAATTGCTCATGAATTTATCAACATATTCTGCAGAAATAGAAAAGTACATTAATTGAGCCTAAAAGAGATGGAATCTCACGAGAAGAACAAGATTAATCATTATACATTGTAGATGTATATGAACAAGGATATTCTACGAATACAGAGAAAGACATTCTCTCATGATCGATATCTCAGATGTCGATCTAGAGATATCAGTAACATCATGGTCAACAACAGACAAAACATGGAGAGAGAATCACACATCTGGTAGGATAGAAAGACCAAAATCGGGTGATCTTCTCTCGCAAACTTCCACAAAATCTAATTTCCTAGAAATACTCATTATTCGACGAGTCCAAAACATATGAGAGATGGAAAATTTCCAATTCGAAAAATGGAGAGAAGTGGTCAGCTAACATACGATGACAATGAGAAGTATCTAAACAATAGAAAACATGGAAAAATGCGACAATAACAACCACAGCCAACGAAAGCCCCGACCATATCTTTATGCTCATGGAATACCTTTTTGGAAACCCCAACTCAGACCTACTGATGTTTGATGTGATATGTCTACAGGAGACGTGGATATCACAACAACCGGTATATAACGAGAATGAATCCTGCAATCTTGAGAACAAAGGTTTGACCTTCAGCAGATCTTTTGACGTTGATTAAAACAGGGTCCTGAACAACCTCTGGATGGCCGGTCCGGCGGAGTACAGGAGGGTTGTGCGTTTCTCTGTGTCCTTGATTTCCACCGCCTCAAAGTACAGCTACAGGTTCTCTACCCAGGCTGTACACTGGGGACCCAGGCTGGCTGGGGCACCCACGACATTGAACGGATATAGCAGCGCAACCTGACCACCCTGCCAGCACACCACCTCATCCCCCATGACTGGTACAGGGCGTGGCACAGTTTGCACTCGCATTCTCTCTGATGGGCCCCTGGGGCTGGGGCTGGCTGAGTCAAAGTTCTTGAGGGCGCACAAGCACTCCTTGAGGAGCCGCTGCCCTGTGTTCGTGATTGGGTGGTAAAGGTGACACACGCAACTGTTCCCCTACCTTGCTGAGTCCAGGTCCCAGAGAGCACACAAGCACTCCTCGGGGAGCCGCTACCCTTGATGGGGTCTGGGGCCAATGCAGAAACACATGGAGTGATTGGAGATTGCCTCTGCCCTGAGAGCACCGGGCACCTAGGCCCTCCAACCCTCTCTAGGGAGGACCTTCCTCCTCCGTCTTGCCTCGCCATTGTAGAATTGAAAAACAAAACGATATTTTCCTTCCTTTTCTGTTGGCCCGTTGTTCTTGGGCTTCTAGGCTTCTTCTTATGGCCAGCTGCTTTGTGTGTTCCATGGGATTCACCACTGCGGGCCCAGTTGTATGGGCCGTGCCCCCTTCCTTTGTGTCTGGGGCTGATGAGACAGAGGCCACGCCCCCACCCAGGCCGCCCCTTGGGCAGAACCCAAAATACACTTTCTGGGCCAACTTTCACCAGGCGAGTCCGGGCCTTGATGGGGGCACACCCGCCGGTCTCCACTTCTGGCGGGCTGCAGAGATGTCTCACTGCCGCAGCTTGGGCCTCCAGGCTCCGCCCCCTTTTTCATTCATGGCTGCGGTCTCCACGCGGCTCCTGCCATGCAGCAGGCGCCGGCACAGAACTGAGCCACCCTGGATGAGCGGCGGCTCCCGGCCCCACAGCCGCTCCTGCAGGCACCAGGCGACCTGTTCCTTAGCAGTAGCACGAGGTCCCTGGGCCACCTACAGGAAACCACGCACCTCCTCCTCTCACCGTGGCCGACGCCACGGGACAATGGATGCAACGGGCCTTCAGCGGCCCACACCTGCACTGATGCGCAGGGCCCGACTGCCCTCGTCGCCAATGTGGTGGCCCGCCTCCGGTCACCGGGGCGGGCCACGGATGGAGTCCGGATCACCCGACGAGTCCGCCACGCTGGGGGCACCCAACAGACCTTGGGCAGAGGACACCCTGCAATGTCCGGTTCACCGGACCAGCTACCTCTGTTTGGATATCTCCCCACGGCAGGCAGCCTCGGCACTGGGGTCACCCAGGCCGAGCTGCTTCCCCAGGCTGCGATCACATGGCTTCAGGCACCCAAAGAAAACACACACACACAAGTTGCCGCTTCCTGGGGCTTTGCTGCACTGCCTATAACGTGCCAGCAGAGCCCCTTTTTATTAGAGGATCGTCATGACATCGTCACGACACTGCCTCGCACCAAAACACTAGCACACTCACACCACGAACGTTGGTCCACCCATAACCATGGGCTCACATTTGAGGGAGGGGGGGTGCCACATTACATTTTGCCGCCCAGGGCACTACGGATGCTAAGGCTGGCCCTGCCACCCCCAATATGTTTGGTGCCCCCACAGGAGCTGAGGCTCCAACCCTCTCACCAAAGCCACCTCTCCTGCAGTCACGGCCACTCACACTGTCAGTGTGAAGAGCCAGCCCTGCGCTCTCTGCCTTCTATAGCAGTGCTGTCAGCATCGGCTCCCTGCACATGCCATCATCCAGGCCGATGCAAGCCCACGTACCTGAGCCAGCAGCATGCTTCGGGCTCCTGTATCGCCAAGCAGACGCTTCAGAAAGCCTTTAGTCACCACTGCACAGGCTTCAGCGCTCTGATGCAAGTACTGTCGGCCATCGCGTCTGTTAGGCAGAAACCTGTGCAGTTCCCTCTGGGACCACTACAAAAGATTTAAGACTACAGGTGTTTGGCAGTAAACCCACTTGGTAGCAGTCTGTACCACACAGATTCACTTGGTAGCTGTGGCTGAGCAGTCAGACTTCCCTCAAAAGAGTTAGGCAGTATACAGAGTATTCACAATAGGTCAAAAGAACACAGTAGAACAAGTAAACACTGACCAGGGCTTGGTGTAAAAGAGAGATAATTATTTATTTAAAACCACATCTAGAAAAACACACAGGCACTAATAGTAAGCAATTCAAAAACACGGTCACTAAAAGATATACACTCCCTTAGAAGAATATTAGACAAGTCTTAAGTAAAGCCCCACTTATTTTCAGACAGCGGTGAGCACTTAACGTAGATGGCACTCTAATAATTTGTTTTAAAAGGGAGAGAAAAGCAGAGAATAAATTGAAACAGATCCCAACACTTTTTCACGAACACAACAAGAGAGGAAGGCAAAGTAAAACCGTGAAGTTAGAGTTCAGTAGGCTGGATCCACTTTGAGGATCAAACGAAATGTGTCCAAGGTCACACGGTTGCAGTGCACAAAAGTCTTGAAAAGGTTCTAAAAGAGTTGGACCAAAGAAAGCGACCAGTTAGAAGGTCAAGGCGGCCAGCCCAGTCCAGAAGGTTAAGGGGTTATTATTACCTTGTAGAAATCTTTAGAAAGGGAGGCCTGGCGGACAGAGTACCTAGTGGTGAGAATACTCCAGCGGGGGCAGTTGTTCCTGGCAGCGGATGCAAGTCGGTGCTTCGTCCGGGGGAAGAGAGGATCTCGTCGGGGAGGAAGACAGGAGTCCGTTGCACTGCCAGGGAAGAAACCAGCCGCAGAGTTTCTGAGGTAAAAGGAGCGGTCCTTTGATTCGTGGTCCAGTGGTAAGTGGCTATCTGGTTGCCGGGGTGCTTGGCACGGGCAATTCGACCACAAGCCGGTCTGGGGTGCGAAGAGAAGAAGGTAAACTGGTTGTGCCCACCAGTCCGGGGAAGAAGCCTCTCCAGCCAGGAGATCTTCTCTGTCGTCGGGAAGTGGTGAGTTGGTTCCGCAGGGCTCCACCGGTGGTGTCGCCGTGGTAGGTCGGCTCAGCTTCTCCCTCGTCGGATTCTCAGGTCCTGTGGCGACTTCTGAAGTTCCAGTCCCCAAAGCCCTGCTTTTATGCAGCACACCCCCATTCACTCAGCCTAGCTGTCAATCAAACTTGCTAACCACTTGGGCCAATCACACAAGAGTGCGACTTGAGCTACCAAGGTAACTCAGTCCAGGGTGCCTAAACCCCCTCCCATACCCCCTGTGGTACCCAGGCAGAGTGGCACCACTTTTGGAGGCTTCTGTGGAGAAGCCCGCCCAAAAGTGGAACAAAGGGCTCGACTTGGGTTGGAGTCACAGAAGAGAACACAAATGGCATTTTAGAATCGAGTCCTGGCAAAAAATACCAACCGGCGAATTAATATTAAATAAATAAACTGGCGGTATGTTCGAGGCTATGCAAATTAAATAATTAAAGTTGGTAGCCTCGAACAATGGGAAAATCCCATAGGGATATATTCGCGGTCGAATATAAAAAGTAGTTTCCACTGCCACCAGCCAAAACTCGATCAGGGGGGACGGAGACGTGCCCCCTCGACTAACAGACCCCGGGGCAATCGAATTGCCCCGACCAGTACGTCCACAATATGATGGCTTGTACTGGTTTCTGTTCATAATTTGGGACTAGTAAAGCCAATGGTGACTTTACATGCCCTGGGAGACAGTAGTCAGTCCCAGGGTATGGAGTCTATGGTGGGGTGTCACTATGACACCCCTGTGTTACTGCACGGAGGGTGCTGTGTAACACACATGGTAAAAACACATGAGACCCTATGGAGTAAAGGACCCCATAGCCCATAAAACACATTAACAGTCAAAGGAATACCATCAATCATGTCCAAGAGTCGGAGAAAAAGAGTCTCACTCTTGGCAGGAGAAAAAAACAAACTCCAGCAAAGCTGCTGGGGGACTCACTAGGTTAGGAAATTCAGCCTAAAGAGGGAATTCTCCCTAACAGTGTCGACTTTCACGCCGGCCTTGCGTTCTCGCTCAGACAGAGCTGCAATAGAGGGCATGCAAGCAAAAAAACACCTCAGGATTCCTGGTACATGCCACTGCTACTCTCCCCAGTTCAGGATTCTGTACACCAAAATTAGGAGCTCAAATCGGGCCCGTTCTCACAGCATCGTCTTTAGCCATGCCCGTTCGTATGTGTGTCATGTATTAGGCTTGTGTGATATTACATACTTGTAGTCATTTTCCATAGTGTTGTATGGCCATAAATAAATGTTTTTATTACTGTCTAAGTGTGTTCCTTGATTTATTCACTGTGTGTGCTCATTGAGGGCCCCTTACTCCTTGATTTTTCTCTTTTTACTCATCGAGGGCCCCTTACTCCTTGATTTTTCACTTTTTACTCATTGAGGGCCCCTTACCTGGAGAACATAACTAATAGTGAAACTTGTTTAAACCATAAAGTGCAAGGTCAAAAGATTTAAAATAATGGAAGTGGTGTGACCTGTTAGAATGTGGGGACCATTAACTTTTTTTTTCTCTTTCGGGGAGGTCTGGTATCGGCCTACCCTTTACGGCCACAACACCGCTGAGGGGTTGGTAGACCGCCTTGAATCTTGATAATGAAGTCCCTGTCCCCTGAATGGAATATTGAACTTGTACACAGCCTTCCTAGACTCGCGATGGGAGGGTTGAAACGGTGCCAACTGTCCACTGATTCGTGAATGGAAGACTGAATGCGTTCAGGACAGAGGCGTTGCTAAGGGGGGGTGCTAAAAGGGCTATAGCCCCTGGTCTTTTGGTTGTAGCCCCGGATAGAATCTCAGGAGCTACAACCAAAAGGCTAGCTAGCTTCCGACATTACCATAGCCCCAGGTATTTTCCAGACCTAGCAACAGCCCTGGTTCAGGATAACCTTCTATTTTAGAGGATAGAAAAATGGGCTCCCCGAAGAGGAGAAAGTTCATGGTCCCCCACTTTCTAACAGGTCGTACCACTTCCCTTATTTTAAATCTTTTGACCTTGCACTTTAGGGTTAAAACGAGTTTCACTATTCGTTATATTCTCCAGGTAGCCAACCTTCTATAACTTGGAAACTGTGCACAACTTCACCTTTTAAGGGGTTAAAAAGCTTTCAAGTGGTTCCTGGCCTTAAGAGTTCAACAGAATGAGATTATCATTCCCGCATCTATTGCAGCCGGTGTACAATATTATTATGTTTCTTCCTGAAGGCCAGGTTAAAAGTGGGATGTATGAGATGGATTTGCTAAATTCCGTAGCTCTGCCACCGTGTATGCACTCTTTCTACATTTTGCCAAGACCAGAAGATCCGCATTTTCAGAGCTTCAAGTGGAGCTGGCTGGTATCGGCTAAAAGCCCACTGTTCCACACAGTGACCGGTTCAGAGACCCAAGTGCTGGCAAGATCGGTTCCGATCTCTTAAGAGTATGTATCATAGTTGAGGCTCCCTCTTTTCCATTTTTACAGGTCAATTCAGACGCAAATCACTCTTCCCTTTTTTTAGTATTTATTTGCAAAAAAATGTTAAACACGGAAATGTATGTCTGTTGTCAGACATGCATTGTATGATATGATATGGCATTTGTAACGCGCCTATACACAAGTGTTGTAAGTCAGTGGCTTTGCAAAGCAACAGAACAGAAAGGTTAAAAAGTAACTTTATTCCTCTTTTAAATTGTTTAAATGGCTGCAGATGTGCAGCCCTTGACTTGGTGTGAAAGGGCACAGCTCTAGGATCTGCCCATTGCTGGCATCCAAGTGCTAATCCGCTGTTTTCAAGTACAATAATGCGGAAAAATACTAGTTACGACTTTTTACATAGCATCAAATAAATATGGATAAATACAGACGTAAATGGTGCAAAAATAAACGCCATTAAACCGGGAGCCCTAAATAGTGTGACGATGTAAAGGTTGTTGCTTTAGCCCAGGTGTGACATGAGTGATGTCCTCCTCCCTGCCTAGACTCTGCAAGGGAAGATTAAGAAAAGAACGAACACTTTCATCCTGTTTGGAAACTGCCGTGATTGGATAAGGAACTCTCCGGGATCCTTACAATATAATTCCAAGGTTTCTGATCTTTGTATTTGTTGGTATATGATAAAGGAAATTGTGAATGTGGTCTTGTGGGTTTGGCATCCATGTAGTTGTACACTCTAATACCTAGATTGCACCTCACATTGGTCACTAGAAGCATCTGGGGCGCTAAGGGCGAGACCGGGGGAAACCCAATGCAATGGGTCTTAGAATGAAAGGAGGCAAGATAGCTTGTCTTTGAACCAAGTGTATGCAGTCTAATGCTTGGGCCTGCAGTCCTCGGTTGCATGAACAAGTAGGAATGGCGCTGTGACAGATTTAATGCAGTGGAGAAGTCCCGTGTAGTAAAGTGGGTGTAACGAGGGAGGTGTTGAATCTTGCGGTGGGCAGGTGGAAAACACAGCAGAACATCCAGAAGTGGACACCTGTAAGACCAGAGTAAACGTTCTAAAGGTGCAATGAAGTCCATATTCTCCGCATAGCATGGGATCATTCAATCGCATATCCCTATGTTCTTGCACATATTCTATTTGAGGACTATCGGACTATAATCTAAACTTTGATGATACAAAAATGCACTATTGGATCGTATGCATTACTGTGCAGCTGTTTCCAAAGGAATTCAATACCAGCCCTGCATGGACACTAGTTTATGAAGATGGAATACAGCTGGGGATCCGTCCATGTGCTCACCGGTTAATTAATATATTTAATAATCATATATTTGCACAATCCTGATAAAATCACAATGCAGACCACACACGAGCATTTGTGTAAACAAAAAATAAACCATTTAAAACTGACACCATGGTGATTGCTATTATACCAGAATAATGGAACTAGGTGTGGAATCCAGCTGTGTGCTTGTGGCAAAGACTACATGACAAACCTTGGTGGGGGTTCGAGTGAACAGGATATTGCATGGTTTAGCAGGTAAGGACAGCTTTCAAGAGTTTGTTGTGATATGAGAAGGCATTAACTGGTTCAGTAATATCACTCAAGAAGGAAGATCACAAAACCTGGGGTCAGCCCCTGACTTGGCCTTTATTTATTTAAAGTGTAATAACCTAGTAACCTGGTCCAAAATAAGATTGGAATACTTGATCTTCAATTTTGGATGGCAACTTTTAATGCAATGCACATTTTCATTAAACCTGTGCGGGAAATCGCACAGTATAGGAGCTGCGATGTCCCAGCTCATGTCCTGTCAAGCATCGGTAACTGTGCCATCATGGGCAAATCTTAAAGTGAAAAAATTGGTTTAAAATTAAAAATGTACTTTAACAAAAGTAATTTTGGGCAACACAGAAATTATGCAAGACCTGTCCAAATTACGGCTCTATGATGTGAATATTTAGAGACGAAATGCGTGTAAACCAGAGCAAAGAGCTAACACATGGCATGCAGCAAATCTTCTACAAGAGAAGCAAACTGTAGCTTTTTGTCTATTCTATATGATCCGTTACCCGATTTTCACATTACCCGGCCCCAAGGTTTAAATGGTCATCAATAAGTGATTTTAGTCAAGCTGAAGTCTGCCAACACCTGGACATGCAAAAATAACAGAATATTTATAGGGGATCCCTATAGTGTGCACTTTATTTACACACCACGCTGCTGATTTGCTGCTCTGGAAGGCTGTAATCCATAATATTCCCATTCTTCTGGAAGACAGACCAAGCAAAATGACCCAACACCACCATTGCTAACCAGTCTTGATTTAGTTATATGATGGAGACTTCAAACTGTCCCACTCAACGCAAGATGCACAACTGTCCATATCAACAAGCCCTGGAGCGAAAAGGGCTGGTGCTGTTTGGCAACATACCACATATTACGCGTGCTGGCTGGAATTTGAGCAGCATTGTTTTTCTACTTTCTACTTTGAACTCTGTACACGGCAGGCGCTGCAGGAGCGGCACCTTCAACTCATACAACAACCTCTGAATCAGCTGACCGATCACGCTCCTAGCGTGCTACCATAAATCAGTCAGCCCATAGCCCTTGCGGCGACAAGCCATGGAGCGAAAAGGGCTGGTGCTGTTTGGCTGTTCGGCGTAGTCGGCTGGCTGCCGGGTGAAAGGAAATTCTAGAAAGTGCAGCAACGTGAGTTTGCACCCGGCCCTAGTGCACAATAATCACCAGGGACCTAGCGCATAATGGCAGCAGCAAGTGGGCCACAGACCCGATTAAAGACTTTGTGTAAGCGTTGTGTCAATTCACCATGTATAAAGGAGCTCGCTCTATCAGACTCTGACCCTGATTCAGCAGCAACAGTCGAACCAGAGGTAAGAAAAGCGATGTCCGTACTAACGGCTACATTTTCAAAGTCTGTATTGATCGATTCGCAAATTGAAGCATTGACATTACTTACTACAAACATTGCTGTAGAACCTACTATACTAAACTATGAGAGAGTTCCAGGACTGGTTGTTTTAGCCCAAGCTAAATTAAGCAAAAGAAACACTAACCCTAAACTGAAGGCGGTCCAACCAGCCGAGTGTCCACCAATTCACCAAACTAGTATGATCGAGTCAGCTCTGCAAGGCAGTGCTTGCGACATCGGTAGGTCATTAGAGAATCAAACGGTGGGGGTTGGAAACACAACCGCAGTTGAAGTCGACACAGCGTCATTTCAGTCACCTTTCGATGTAACGGATGTCGAGCTCTTGGCACTGCAAATTCCTGCCTACGCTGTAGATCGGCTAGGCACTCACATTTATTCCAACAGTCAAAGTGTGAATCAGGCCTCCTTAACACCTACTGCTGTGTCCAAAACAAATGAAAATGGCGTCATAACAGGCAAGAAAATCTGCAGTTGAAGCAAATTAAACCATGTCGATCTTGCTGGACGTGAGGCACAGCTAACAAAACGCCTTACAGCAGATTTCCAGGAAGTGAAACATAAACTCCTAAACAGTTTTATCTTTCCCAAGAGCAAGAAGTCTGTAAGGCCAGAAGAATCTACACCACGGAATGAATATTGTAAATTGCAATTAGGCACAAAAAATAAGACCGTAAATGAAATCCACGAAGATAGAACAAGTACACCGCAGTGGAAGAGTTCTCTGCTGGGGACGACATCAAAGAATTGTCTCGATCCGACTCAGTAGCAAGTGCATGTACAATCAGTGACATAGCAAATGAAGTCCAATGTGACAAACAAACTGGAATAATGGACACAAGTCACTCTTCCTTAAGTAAAGATGAAAAAGCTAATCTTTCTGTAGCTGCATGTATTCAAATACATAATAATGTACTAGCAGCAACCTCATTAGCTTTAATACCATTTGTAAAACTGAGTCGATCACTGAAAATATGAAGGACCAAAGTACATTGTTAATGAATTTAGCAGCAAAATTAGCTACTTTTGAGCAGACTAATGCTTTTCTTCAGCAAAAAATAGAACGTGAAGCTGACATCTCCCAGTGGCAACATCGATTGGGAGATCTCGCCATGAAAGATCATATGGAAAAAAATGATCTTGTGGATGCTATTCTGGAATGTTTGAAATGGCTACACCATTCAGGACGATGTAAAGCTACGTTGGACAGACCAGATCGCAACAAAGTTGTTGGACTCGAAGAGAGTCAAAATGCGCTTAAAACAAAATGAGGTAGAAATAAAAAAGTAGTGGGAAAAACGCAGACTAAAGAAAAAAGTGGAAGTGACGAAGAACAAGCTACAGTACCTATGTCTCCCTCTTGTTGCATAGACCTAGGCTTGCCTCCAAATTGTGACAAAAGACAAACAGAGTTAATAGAATCAAATACTCAAGATGAGGCCATCGATGTACATGTTCCCCATCAAGATTCAGTCTTTCCAAACCCTAGCTTAACTACATTTGGAATTTTTCTTGGTACAGCAAAAACAATATCAAATAAACAAGATCAGCCCGGAGCAAAGAAATCACGAAAATCTCTTCAAGTACCGAGCAAATCAAAGATGAATAAAGTATCAGTAGGTTCAGCTAAGACCAAACAATTTGTACGTAATCTGTCTACACCACAGAAAACAGGACTCTTCACAAGAAACATAAAATCTTTAAATAAACAAAATACAGAGGACATACAAAATATTACCTCGGAATGACTTAAAATATAAAGAAAAAACCACCCCTGAAATGTCTCAAATAAAATGAGCGCCCAAGAATAGACTCTGAGCAATTCGAGCGAGGAGATAGGCTCACATCAATCGATCCATGTGAATTCTCGACATATTCGGTCGATTCAAATGACGACTCTGATGAAGTCTTACACCATGAACGATCGACAAATGTCGTGCAGTTGTTTCGATATTTAAGAGTGGCAAAACCATCACCCCTAATATAAAACAGCATATAACCGAAGAAGCTAACTTAAAGAACCGAGCCGATGTGATGGCCTAAAAAACAACCAACAAATCAAACCAGACAAATCAAATACAGCTGAAAGACTTAAATCATCAGCGTTTAATCCTGTTAGGCAGAAACCTGTGCAGTTCCCTCTGGGACCACTGCAAAAGATTTAAGACTACAGGTGTTGGCAGTAAACCCACTTGGTAGCAGTCTGCACCGCACAGATTCACTGTGGTAGCTGTGGCTGAGCAGTCAGACTTCCCTCAAGAAGAGTTAGGCAGTATACAGAGGATACATAATAGGTACAGAGGCACAGTAGCACAAGCAAACACTGACCAGAGCTAGGTGTAAAAGTATAAACTTATTTATTAAAGGTACACTCATAAATTACACTAGCACAATAGAAAAGGTAAGAAAGTCAAACACAGTTACTATTACTCATATGTACATCCCTAATCATTTGTTGGACAATTCTAAGTTAACCCCACTTATTTCCAACCAGAGGTGAGCGCTTAACGTTAGATGGTACTCCAACAAGTATTACCAAAAGGGAGGGAAAAGGCAGAAATAAAGAGAGCAGTAAGGTAAAACACTTTTCACATAAGGTTAGCAAAGACAGTCAATGGTGGAACAAGGGGAATTAGTTCGGGGCCCGCTTTAGAGGGAGCCAGGCGAAAATGTGCCCAAGATCACACAATGTCACAAGTCTTTGCAGGTGAGTCGAAAAAGGTTTTACTACGGTTCTGAAAAGTTTAGTTAGGGTGTCCCAGACCTACCCAGGTTCGAGAGCCGAGGGCTAAATCTACCCCGTACAATAGGTGGCAAGGGAGGCCGGGCGGAACACAGTACCTTTAAACGTGGAAGGATTCCTCCAGCGGTGGTAGTCGTTCCTGGTAGTGGGTGCAAGTCGCGGCGTCGTCCCGAGGAAGAGGTGATCTCGACGGGGAGGAAAGCTGCAGGTCGTTGCACTACCAGGGATGAGGCCAGCCGCGGAGTTTTCCGGTCACAAAGGATTTTTACCCCTCTTTCGCGGTTGAGGTAAAAAGTGGTATCCCGGTTGCCGGGGTGCTTGGCACAGGCAAGGCAGCCACGAGATGCTTCGGGATGGCGAAAAGAAGGCAGCAACTGGTTGTCCCCACCAGTTAAGGGAAGAAGACTCTCCGGCGGGAGATCTCCTCTGTCGTCGGGAAAAGTGGTGAGACGGTTCTGCGGGGCTTCACCGGTGGTGTCGTCTTGGCAGGTCGGCTCAGCTTCTCCCTCTTCGGCTTCTTAGGTCCTGTGGCGACTTCTGAAGAACCAGTCCCAAAAACCCTGCTTTTATGCAGCAAACCCCCATTCATACAGCCTAGCTGTCACTCAAACATGCTAAGTGGTGAGCGGGGTGGCTCACCACTTGGGCCAATCACACTAGAGTGCGACCTGAGTTGGCAAGGCAACTCAGTCCAGGGTGCCTAAACCCCCTCCCACACCCCCTGCGGTACCCAGACAGAATGGCACCACTTTGGAGGGCTTCTGTGCAGAAGCCCGCCAAAAGTGGAACAAAGGCTCGACTCGGGTTCAGGGTTACTGAAGTGAACCTAGACGCCATTTTGGCGGCGAGTTCCGGCAAAAAATCCCAACCGGTGAATTTATATTAAATAAATAAACCGGCGGTATCTTTAACATTGCACCAAAAAGTGGTGCATCAAAAACAATGGGAAATCCCATTGGGGAATATTCCGGTGGAATATTTCCGTGGTATCCACTGCCACCAGCCAGAACTCGGCGAGGGGGGACGGGACAGTACCCCCTCGACAACAGACCCAGGGGCAATCTAATTGCCCCTACCAGTACTTCCACAGTAAGATGGTTTGTACTGGTTAAGTTCCTAAGTTAAGACTAGTAAAGTCAATGGTAACTTTACAGACCCAGGGAGACAGTAGTCAGTCCCAGGGTGTGGAGTCTATGTTTGGGGGTCTCTAGGACACCCCTGTGCTACTGCACTGAGGGTGCTGTGTAACACACATTCAAAAACCAATGATGGCCTATGGGGAAAATTACCCCCTAGCCCATAAGCACATAGCAAGTCACAGAAAACACTCTCAAGTCATGACCAAGAGTGAGGGTAAAAGAGTCTCACTCTTGGAAGGAGAAAAAAATAAACCCCACAAAATCCAGCAAAGCTGCTGGGGGACTCACTAGGTTTGGAAATTCAGCCTAAACAGAGAATTCTTCCTAACAAATCCTAAAATGACTTGTGGCTCCGCGGCAAAAATCTAACAAAACTACTCCAATGAGTCGACCATCTGGCTCACAGAGACAACATTTGTGGAAGATTTGTGTTGAAAACATCTTTCCTAATGAATTAGATGTTAATCTAAACAGAGGAAATGAAATATAATCGACTCCTCCATAATTTTCCATCACTACGAGCAATAAAATCCAAGGACCTAGCGATTGTTGAATACATATGAAGATTGTCTGTCTGAAGATTGTCTAGATAAAGTATCTCCACATTAATTCTCAGGCAGTGGAGAACACATTGTTGGCCGCAAAAGATGAACTTTTAACTTACGGCTTTATTGAGAAAAATCGTCCTCCCTCTCCATGCACAAGTCCAAAAATCCATGGTGACACAAGATCATCAAATGAAATAAGACGAGACACTCTTCGAAATCAGTTTAGAGTAAACGAAAGATTCGACCGTGAAGAGGAGTCGACCATAAAGAGGAAGTGACAAACTCAAGGAAGCCAATTAGTAAACCTTTATTTTATCTAATGTTAATCCGCAGGTGGATTAACAATCCAAACCAACTATTCAAGACTATGGCACTATAATTTCATGGAACACAAGGAGCTTTCAACATTTGTTCCAAAATATTGAATTTGGACTAGATAACCACTTCGCTATTTGCCTCCAAGAAACTTGGTTGCACGAGTCCCCCTTTAAAAGATGGCTATACAATGCTGCTGAATCCAGCAAGGAAAAATTATCAAAGAAGACCTTTCTCTGGCTTGCTCACGATGGTGGATAATGCCTATGGGTGGAAGATACTACAAACTTGGAATCTGAATTTATTTGTACAGGGTACTCTACTGCAGCAAAAAGGAAATTTAGTTAGAAAGGTGATCTCTTATTAATAAACACATATTGGAATCCACTGATGATCTCAACATTGCCATTTATAGCTGCCATTACTACGATGATTGACTCAAAAACAATAGAATATAATCTGTCAATAATACTATGTGGCAACTTGACCTTTTCTTGGTTCAATAAAAATAAAAAGGAAATCAAAGAGCTTAAATCATCTAAGTCGTCATATCTAAGAATAGGACACTTATTTAAGTCAGCACTTTTGGCAAGGAACTGTGTAATGGCAAATGGTAAAACCAAAGGGGACATCCCACCCAACTATACGTGGCACTGTAATCAAAGTAAGAAGATAATTCATTACATTTGGGTTTCAGAGTCACTATGGTCAACTGCTGACAGTTTAAAGGTACACGAGTCCTCTTCAAGTGATCCTAACATTCTGATTTTGTCTTGGATGTCATCTAGGTTACCAGCCAAGGTAAATTATACTTTTCCACTTGAAATCAACCAAAGGGCTAATAGACTAAAGATATCGGAATGGCAAATTTCCTCTTAACTCCATGTCTGTGAATAAGATCAATTATTCATCTCTCCTAATGCAATTTTTAAAACAACATCTATGAAATCCATGATTGGTGAAGAAGAAAATGTTTTTAGTGCAGCAATAAACCAACAAAAGAAAAAACTGCATTAAAACATACGGCAGCTTAAAAAAATTAGGAGGCTCGGATTTACATCTAATTAAAAGACAGAAAATGAAATATCGTAATTGGCTGAAATCCTTTACCATTGTTCGAGATCAAGAGCGTGCAGAACATATTTTAGAATTAAACACCACCAATCAAGAGAAATTTGGGGAATAATAAATAACAAAGTTGTTTTTCAAGATTACAAACTCTCACAAGGAATAAGTGAAGCAAGTTGGCAACATCACTTTGACAGAGTATTCTTCAATAAAGCAAGCCCCAAAAGCATAGATGTTCAAAGAGACATTGAAAACTGGGATGTAAATGAATCTGCTGAAGATATAGTAGCTGTCATCCAAAAAATTCTTGTGCAGCCGTGCCCGATGGCCTAAAGAATGTGATGTTAAAATCAAAAGCTACTACTTGGGCAAATTTTATAGAAGTATTATTCAAACTCATCTTAACTTCAATGTGGTTACCCAGCACTTGGACCACAGCGATAATACCCATTTTCAAAAAGGGAAATCAAGATAATCCGTCAAATTATCATCCGATTGCCATTTTGGATATAATGAGGGGGTGGGGGGGGGAAATCTTCAACATTTTTGCAGAAAGAATTGTCATCATGGGCAGATCAAATTGGTATTATGGATATTCGCCAGACAGGGTTTACGGCAGGAGCGGGAACCGAAGTAAATTTAATCATCCTGAACATATTAAAACTTGAGGCAATTAAACAAAAGAAGAAACTGTTTCTAGCTTTTGTGGACATGAAACAAGCCTTTGCTACAATAAACCGTGAGAAGCTATGGTACAAACAAAGGCAGTGGTCATGCTCACCGAGATTATTGTATCCAATAATGGCTTTACATGAAAATACCTCAATAAATAGGCAAGGAGATCTGACAGAGAAAATCAACACAAATAAGGGAGTCAAACAAGGCTGTCCTCTGCAAGCCTTGCTCTTTAAACTATATATCTCGGATGCCGATATTACCTTGAAGGATGTCCCATGTTTCCCGCCAAAACTGAATGGTCAATTGATTAGTTGGACATTATATGCCGACGATATTGTTCTGATAGACTCTATACAGATCGAATTGCAAAGACTACTACGTAAGCTAAAAATGTACCTTGCCGAAAACCAACTGGAAATCAAAACCGAAAAGACAACGATTTTAGCAATAGGTAGTGTGACTAAAAGAAAGAATAGGAATTTTGAGTGGCAAAATGATGGAAAATACATTGAGCGAATTTCTGCAATCCGCTACTTAGGGATCCTATTCAACAACTCAATCAGTGAAAAAAACTGGGTCATTGACCTGAAACAGCGGATGACTACCTTTACATTACAGGGTGCAAAACTCCATGCTGAATATGGCAAATTTACACTGTAACTGTCAAGGAGTCCCCCCCCCCCCCCTCTCACCTGGGTCCGTTCTTTGCTAGAGTCCTTGGTCGCTGCCTTCTTCGGACGGACCTGGTTTTGAACAAGGCTGCCCAAGTCTCTTCCGACTCCAGAGTGCGTTCAGCTTCCAGGACGTGGACCCAGGAAACCGGGGAACTAGGAAAGGTGCAACTAGCACACGAGTCCAGGAAATAGGAGGAAAGGAAGGGGCAAGGAACGGGTAGATAGACGGGTACAAGGAAACAATACAGCGAGCTACGGGACACACGTCGGATCGCTACTTTGCAATAGCATTGAGACGAGCGGAGCCGCGGAAGGCGTGGTCTAGTAATAGAATACGTTACGTCCAGCGCGTGGAGCGAGAAAGGGGTTTCACGCTGGATGACCATGTTGGGAGTATTATGGAGTGCATGCCCCATTGTGACAAGGATCAGGCAGTCCAAAAGGGACGTGTTCTGTAGTTCATGACAGCATGCCTCCTCCGAAGACCCTTTTCTCCAGGTTTGCCCGGGTGCATGAGGTGAAATCTTCTGAGCAACCATCGGGCCTTGATATTAGAAATAGGTTCCCAGGTTCTTTCACTAGGAGGGTATCCTTTCCATTCAACCAGGTATTGAAGCTGGCCCCGTTTATACCTGGAATCGCAAATCCGGGATACCTCATATTCCAGTTGGTTGTCGACCAGCAGAGGAGGAGGTCTAGAAGATTTCCGGGAGGATGGAATGTAGGATTTCAATAAGAAGGTATGAAAAACTGGATGGATTTTCTTCCAGGAGTCTGGTAGTTTGATCCGGTATGAGACGGGGTTTATAATTTCCTTGATGGGAAATGGACCATATTACCGGGGGCCAATTTGTTTGGTCGTAGATGTCGGGGTAGTAATTTTGATGACAACCATACTTGGTCACCGACTGCATAAGAGGGGCCTGGTCTTCTTTTGGAATCCGCATATCTCTTGGTCTGCGTTCTGGCCTTCTCAAAGTAGTCCTTGGCCTCCTGGTGTATGTTGACGAGGGTTTCGATCCAGGAGTCAACAGTAGGTACCGGTGTAGAATGAGGAAGAACAGAGGGTAAAACCGATGGATGGAACCCTTGACTACAATAAAAAGGACTGGTTTTGAGCGCTGAATGTTCAGAGTTGTTGTAGGCGAATTCAGCAACAGGTATCGGGAGTGACCAGTCATCCTGGACCTTGGTGGCGAAACATCGAAGATACTGTTCCAGGGTCTGATTCGCACGTTCTGTGGCTCCGTTGGTTTGGGGGTGATACCCTGAAGAGAGGGCACATTGAATTCCCAGAATTCGACAGAGATGTTTCCAGAATTGTGAGACTTATTGAGGTCCTCTATCAGATATGATCTTGGAAGGAAGTCCATGCAGGCGGAATATGTGTTCCAGAAAGATTCCAGCTAGTTTGGAGGAGGATAGTAGTTTACTGAGGGGCGTAAAATGAGCCATATGAGTGAACAAGTCTATGGTAACCATGATAGTAGTGTATCCTCGAGATGGTGGTAATTCCACAATTAAGTCTGTAGCAATGAATTCCCATGGCCTAGTTGGCAGTGTTGGTTGCAGTAGAAGACCCGCTGGTCTCTTGTTATGCTTATTTTGAGCACAGACAACGCAAGCTTGGACGTACTGCTGTACGACAGTCTTCATCTTAGGCCACCAGAACTGTCTCTGTATAAAACGGAGGGTATTGGTGATGCCACGATGCCTGGAGTGAAGTGTGTCATGACAGAGGTTTATTATTTTCTGTTGTAATTTCTGTGTAGGAATGAGCAGTGCATTGTCCTTGAATAAATATCCTTCCTTGGCTCTTAGATTCAATTGATTTTTCCTTGACATATCCTTCCATAACTCGGAGGATTGGGTTTGCGCTCGGATTTCTTCCAGGAGGTTGACTGCTTGAGCTACGAAGATCGTGGGGGAAAACATCTTAGGATATGCCTTATCTTCAGTGGTTACGTAGTCAGGACGTCGAGAAAAGGCGTCAGCAATCAGGTTATGTGATCCGGGAACATGAGTGATGTGGAACTGGTACTGGGCAAAAAAGTAGGCCCAACGCGCCTGACGACTATTTCTACATTCCAATGACTGTAGAATCTGAAGATTCCGATGGTCCATACGGACTTGGACTGGATGTCTAGCTCCCAGAAGTAGATGCCGCCATTCAGTGAAGGCTTGGCGGATGGCTAACTATTCCTTTTCCCAGATGGAGTAGTGTGTTTCACTCGGAGTCAGGGTTCATGAAAGATAAGCAATGGGGTGTTCCAGCTTATTTTCTAATTTCTGTTTCAACACTGCTCCTATGACGTAATTAGAGGTATCCGTTCCACTAGAAATGGTCGGCTTATGTCGGGTTGGGCTAAAATAGGAGCTTGTGTAAACTCGGTCTTCAAACGCTGGAACGCTGTGTCTTGCTGTGTGGACCAGATAAAAGGGGTGTCCTTCTTTAAGAGAGCAACGATCGGTTGAACAATCTCAGAAGGTGGATTTGAACTTTTGGTAGAAATTGGCAAGCCCCAGGAAGGATTGAACTTGTTTCACGGACGTGGGAGCAGGCCATGCCAGAATAGCCTTTACCTTTTGAAGGGTCCATACCAATTCCCTCTGGGCTAAGGATAAATCCTAGGTAGTGAACAGAGGTAACGTGAACCAAACATTTATCGGGTTTGGCTAAGAGTTGGTGTTCATTGAGTCTTTGTAGTACTGCCTTTACGTGTTCTTCATGCTTTTGTGGTTCCTTGGAAAAGATCAAGATGTCATCCAGATATACAATGACGAAGAGGAACAACATGTCAGAAAACACCCTATACATAAAACGTTGGAAGACTGCCGGGGCATTAGCTAGTCCAAAGGGCATGACCAGGTATTCGTAATGGCCAAAGGGTGTTCTAAAGGCGCTTTTCCACTCGTCTCCTTCCCGGATACGGATCAAATGATAGCCACCCCGGAGATCCAACTTGGTGAATATTACCGCGCCTCTTACGGCTTCCAGGATATCCAAAATCAAGGGTAGTGGGTATCGGTCTTTGAGGGTGCATTGATTTAGGCCACGATAATCGAGGCAGGGTCTGAGTTCCTGGGTATCCTTTTTGGGAACAAAGAATAACAAAGCACCTGCTGGAGATTTTGAAGGTCTTATGGTGCCATTTTCAAGGTTGGTATCCAGGTATTCTTTGAGGGCCTTTTTCTCCGGTTCAGAAAGGATGAACATCCTGCCGAAGGGAATCGCTGCTGAGGGTGTTCCGTTTCTATTGCGTAGTCTTCAGGCCTGTGTGGGGGTAAGGCCTGAACTATGGCAGTCGAAAACACATCAGTGTAACCTTGTTAGGCCTCAGGGACTTGTATGATATTGGAAACCATGAGTGGTGTTTCTTGGTCTTTATGCGGTTCCTTAGGGGATGTTAATGAAGGTTCCAGGAATAGACAGTGAGACATACAAAACACTGAGCCTAGGAATAGTGTTCCTGCTGTCCAGTTGATATACGGATTGTGTTTTTGTAACCAGGGCATACCCAATACCATGGGGTAGTGGGCTGACTTAATGATGTCGAACCTAATCAGCTCTTGATGGTGATTTATTGAGAGCTGGATCTCCTTGGTCTGCAGGCTTATGGGCCCTGAAGTGAGGGGTCTTCCATCGATGGCTTCCACAGGCTGCAAGGTACTTCGTGTCTTGTACGGAATCTGGTGACTAGCAACCCAATCATGATCAATGAAGATCCCCATAGCTCTGCAGTCTACCAAGGCCAAAATGGGATAGGTCTTGCTCTTGGAGGGTGATAGAAATGCTTGTAGTATGACCAATTTGTTTTATCAGGAGAGTTCAAGGATGGAATTGATGTGGAGCAAACATCTCTCTCCCGAAGCTCTGCTCCATCTAGGCTCGGGAGCTGATGTTTCCCGAACACCGAGGTGGGGCTAGAGGACATTCCCTAACCAAATGTTTGTCCGAAGCACAATACATACACAACCCCGTATGAATCCTTCTCATCCTTTCTTGCGGGGATATGGGTCCACGGAAGGCTCCTATCTGCATGGGTTCTGGTTCTGTGACTGAGCCTGGGTTTGTGTCTGTTCTGACGGTGCTCTCAAAGGACACCTTGGAAGGATTTCCCCTCGATTTCTTCTTTTCAGCCCTTCTTTCCTGGATACGGAAGTCTATTTGCATGGCAAGGTGCATTAGTGCCTGGAATGAGTTTGGTCGAGCCACTCTGGCCAGCTCATCCTTAATCTCATCATTCAGTCCTCTCCTGAACAGGGTGAAACTCGCCTCAGAGGACCAATCAGCTTCCTTGGCCAATTGTTTTAATCGGGTCACATAAGTGAGCATATCCTGGGAACCCTGCTGAAAGTCTAACAGACGTTCCTGGGCACTACAGACCTGCTCAGGGCGATCAAACATGTTTTTAAGGGTCTGTATGAACCCATCATAGTCATCTAAGAGGGCATCGCCAGAGTTAACGAGCGGTGTAGCCCAGGTTAAGGCATTCCCGGAAAGGTGGGAAATTCTGAAACCCACCTTAGCCCTGGGAGTCGAAAAGTAATCAGGCTTAAATGTAAAGTGGACCAAACATGAATCCAGGAATCCACGAAGGGTTTTTGCCGACCCATCGTATTTGTCAACCATGCCGCCCAACAAGACGCTTTCTTTTGTGGCCGAATCCTGGGATAGGACCAATTGTTTGAGTGCAGTGTTTTCCGCCTTTAGATTTTGGACCTTGGTTGATAGTTCTTGCATGCGACGCATCAGGTCCTGAACGGCGGCTTCCATGTCGCTATCGAGTTTGGTCGGGTGGTGTCTGAAACTATCAAGGAGTTCCCCCCCCCCTTCTCACCTGCGTCCGTTCTTTGCTGGAGTCCTTGGTCGCTGACTTCTTGCGGACGGACCTGGTTATGAACAAGGCTGCCCGAGTCTCTTCCGACTCCAGAGTGCGTTCAGTTTCTGGGACGCGGATCCAGGAATCCGGGGAACTAGGAAAGGTGCAACTAGCACACAAATCCAGGCAATAGGAGGAAGGAAGGGGCAAGGAACGGGTAGATAGACAGGTACAAGGAAACAATACTGCATGCTACGGGACACACGTCGGATCGCTACTTTGCAATAGCATTGAGATGCGCGGAGCCGCGGTCTATTAATAGAATACGTTACGGCCAGCGCGTGGAGCGAGAAAGGGGTTTCACGCCGGACGACCATGTTGGGAGTATTATGGAGTGCATGCCCCGTTGTGACAAGGACCAGGAAGTCCAAAAGGGACGTGTTCTGTAGTTCATGACAGCAACCAGTACGTACCTTCTATATCCAGAAGGTGATTCCATCAATAACGTTTGGCGCAGAAGCTGGGTGGTACATTAATCATCACCTGTGGGCTGCTTTAGAAGGGACCTTTTGGAGAAAGGTTCTTAGACTAACAACCAATGTTTCAATGATTATGATCAGACACAAATTGGGATTGGACTGATGTATAGCACTGTCCAATGGAAATCAATTGCTGTTTTTAGGAAAATGCACCTGAATGAAAAACCACCAGCGTATCAGATATTCGCTCTACCAGGTATAATCATCATATCCTGGCATTCTGTTAAACTGGACAAAGAAGCTAAAGCTCATCTTGGAAAATGCAGAAATAACATGGCCGACGGTGATGATGGCTCCGCAAATTGCCCAAAAAAAAATGGAATTGGATTCAAAATAATGAGATGAAGAGTAAACTAAAAACCTCCCTAGATCTAGGTATAGCAGCAAATAGTCTTGATCACTTACCTAGATGCTTAACAAAACTTCCTTCGAAATTCCATCGCAAACAATTTTTTAAGATGAGATTAAATCTATATAAGACAAAGGAGATTTTATGAGACATGATGCAGATACGATTGGTAATTGCTGTAGATTTTGTGGTGATGCTGTTGAATCCTTCAAACATTTGATTTCAGAATGTCTTGCATTGACAAACTCCCGCTCACAATTTGTAGGCAACTATGCACCTCTGAATGGAAATATGGAGGAGTGGTGTTATCATCATTTACTATCAAGTAAACGGACCCTATTAACCTGTGCAGTGGGCAATTTTCTAGAAACAATAATACCCTCTAAAGACACTATAAGGAATGCAAATAGTTGACGGACTAATGTGGAAACAGTCTTCATCGAAGTTTTTCGATTGATAAAGATGTTCTGATCTATGGCTAATTTTATATCGAATGTCTCAATGCATAATCATGTCCTTTTGACTTTTCTTTTATTCGATGTGGTAGAATGATGAAAATCTTCTTTCTTCTTTTTCTTCCATAATGGCTAGAAGATACAGTTCTTCTTCTTTTCCCTTTTTTGTAATTAAAGTTTGTTTCAAACTATGTTACAAGTAAAATAAAAATAAACCGTCCATATCCAATTGCTTGTGCAGTGTCCCTTCAGTCACCAGCTCTAGGACATGGCTGGATCTAGAGACTGGAGACAATATCCCACCTCAAATGCCACCCCAGAGAAGTGGGGCATCCAGCAAGAGTCCCTGTAATCCACAGTGTGGTAAAGCAGGTTATTGCCGAATTTCTTGACTGCGTCACCCAAGGGTTGGGGAGGGTAATTTGGGGGGGGGGGGGGGAGTGGTGAGGATTATGCATGTTTCTTGATTAATCCTGCCCTTCACAGGTGCTAGAAAAAACGTTGAAGGTTTTTCCACTATAGAGGCACATTAATACGCTGCTTGTTTGCATGGTTTGTTTGTGAAAGAAAAAAACCTTGTTTTTCCCCACACAGCCTCGCTGCTTCACAAGGGGGCACATCCATTCATCCAACACACCTACTCCTGGGTGGGAGGTGCTGGGAAGAAAATACATTCGGCTGATGTTCCCATACTTGTAGGTCCCCAAACTAAGTTTAACATTGTAGCTGTTACGCCTGCGTCAGGGGAGGGGGGAGAGGCGTACATGGGCGGTAACTGCCTGCTGTCCCAAACCTAGGCGGGCCCGAGCAAATCGAGGGCCTCAACGAGCGCTGTGGGCTGTCACTGTCCGTGCATGCCCTCTACCAAGGGAGTGATTGCTATTGGCACCCACACGGGGTGTGAATAGTTTTTGTTTTTTATATACTGGGATGTCTTCACGCATATTGCCTAAATCTCCCATTTAAAAAAAAAACGAAGAATACATAAATAAATAAATAAAAATGGCCACTGCTATAGTAAATGGAAAAGGGACAGCAGCGACTTTGGTTGGGAAGGGGGTGCCAGGACTGATGCACACCACTCTGGATGTCTTTGGGGGTGGGGGCTTTTGGTGTTAACGGGGAGAGGCTCCCTGTTGCCTCCGCACAATCCAGATGGCACCACCCCAGGAAGGGCCTTGGGTGGCTGAAAAAAAGCGTGCGCTACGCAGTGCGTTCTTTACGTCTTTCCAGCTACAGATAGGCTGGCTGAGCGCCCTTCCCCATGTGCAAATCATCTCTAACACCTAGACTAGGAGCGCGACTACAGGAGTTTCTGTCCCTGCCTAGCTAACCACCTGTTTTTTCCACAGCGGATTATGGGCCAACTCGGCCTGAAGGGTTTAGGTGTTTGTCAGCAGTCGGATCCAGCAAACCACAGATATTTAAGAGCCATTCTAAATTGAAACGGACCCCTTCTGTAGGGATCCGTTATTTGAATGACTATTGGTGTTGCACATTATGGGGAGGCAGAGCTAGTTAATTTTGAATTCCATTTTCGGTGACAACCTGGAAATAAATGGAATTGAAATGACGCGATGCACATTCTCCAAGCTACACTGAATTCTCCCCAATCTGGTCTTCATAAAACAAACAGTAATTGTATTCTTTAGTAAATTATTATAGTAGTGCAAGATCCACTTTAGTGCCCCCGAAAAGCAAACAAACCCAAGTCCTTTGCTATGTGAATGTTTAGCAAAAGAACAGATGTCCGAATACTGGAAAGAAAATGGCGCTCTGCCAAAGGAGACAATGGCTGACTCAAACTAGAAACTAGCCAGTCCGTTTAACACTTTACAGTTCAAAAAACCTTCCCCCACTGCAGTCTACCTTCGGAATGTAGGCACTTCTTCATAAATTAAATATCTCCAGGTGCCGAAAATATTCAAAAGGCATATGGGTGCTTAATCTGTATCAAAGACGAGTTTTGAGCAGTTTGTAGGTGGCCAAGCTTAATGAAGACCATGTTGCATGCACAATATACGTTCTGTTCCATAGTTGCACATCACACACTGCATCAAAGGTGGGTATGGCCATTGTGGCCAGTCGACCGCTGGAGGTAAAGAATGGCTTTATTTCTACCGCCATCTAGGAACTGCACAGCATTCTTTACAAGGTTCTTGTCGGTTTTGAAGATCGATTGTGATGAATAAGAAGGCTTTCCTTGGACAAAGTAAAATGAAACTTACCATAACGCAAACATTTTTTGTTAAATCAAAGTCATCAACTTTTAATATGGAGACTGATTAGAGTACAATGCGTTTCAGATTACTTGGTGTCCTTCAGGGACAAGGAAACAAAGAAAAAAGGAAGCAAATGAGGAAAACTGAAGTTGGTATTCAGCAATTGCACATATGGTTTACGCATTGTATTACAGAAGTTGGTATCACTCTACTGTACCAGTCTCCTTTACACTCCTCCTTTGCCAATCATTATATTCTAACAACAGAATCCCTATGTGTAGGATCCGATTCCAAGCCACAATGTCAACAAACCCTTTCACCCCACATGGGACTCAAATCATTGTTCCATGACAGTCTCTTCTTGGGTTCCTTGACTGGCAATCGAGGTATTCATGTTGTCTCTGGAAGAATGGCACAGAAGTCTCTCACACACACAGGAGGAGGTGGCTGGCGAGAAGAGCCTGTAAGGCTGTGGTGGAGAATGGGAGGAGGAAGTGGAAAAGGTGCATATGGAGGAGGTGGCAAGTGAAACATTGAGAAACATGCAGGGGAAGTAGGGGGGAAGGCTGAAGAGATGGCCTGGAGGTTTAGGAGGGGAGAATCCGGAGTGGAGATAGGGGGTGACTTCAGAGGGGACCCCATCCAGGAGAGAACGCAAGTAAGGAGTGGGAGGAAGAATGAGCATGTAGCGGGAGGACAAGGAGGGGGGAGAGCAGATGGTGCGGATCAGGAGAAATCCGAGCCGAAGAGAAAGACTCACTTGGGAGCGATTGTCCCGGCTATTTGAGGAGGAAGAGGGAAGGAGGTGCAATATCAAACGCAAGCAAAGTGGCTATGACCCTGCTGAGAACCAGGATAAAAAGACTTCCTCTCTGGTACCCAGGAACTCACTGTGCTGAAGGACCCCCCCCCCCCCTGCAGCCTCCCTCCATCCTTGGGAATCTTGAGAACAAGGACTACTCTTGCCCCTGGAGTGGGACTGGCAGCTCCTGAGAGCCAAGACTGCCAGGATCCCTGCACTTTTGCCGTCTAACTGCTGCAAGCCATGATTGGAGTGTTTGCCTCTATTGCAACCAACTGGAGCCCCTGGAGCTGCATTTGGTACTTGCCCACTTTTCAACTACAATACAGCACTTTTAAAACCATTTTGCAGCTACACTGAGCCAGCGGAAGCATGTCGTTGCCTCAACTCTAACAAAGAAGCATCGATGCACCTGCACTGCTCAAGCAGCTGTTTGAATCTCCAACTTCATTGCTGAAGGAGTCGAAGATCGAACTGCCCCTGGTGTTCTTCCTGAACCACGATCTTCATGCACAGCATCGAACTGATTCGCCTTCTGACATCCGCACGTCCGCTGTCGATCCTCGACTGTTTAAGTGAACCGTGTGATCTCCATGACCTGCACTGCTTGAGTAATGCATTGAACTGCAGCAGCTTTCAGACTCTTATCTGCTTGCCATCTGGAATACCATGACTGCTGCATGAAAAGCGCCAAGAAGGCTGGTTTGCTGTTGAACTGCCAACACACTGCAAAGGTATTGTCTGCTAACTGTCCTTGATTCGTTTTTGGGGCCTACAGACTAGCTTGGTCATTTTAATCCCTTTTGCTAAAAGAACATGTTGTTTTCCAAGAACTGGCTTGCATTGACTTTGCCCTCCATCACATTACCCAGAGTGCTTCATACTTTTGACTGGGTGGGGTTTTGTACTGTTTTGGTTTTTATTGCATATGGTGTGTTTCATTAAAGTATATATATTTTACTAGAAGTTTGATTGGACATCCTTTTATTTTGGACTTTTACGCTTTGCTGTTTGGGTTGCTACTAATATATATTTGCATTTGTTATACGCCCAAACCCTCGGGTATCGCGGCGTATTTACAGACATCTTAATGATACAAAACGGGTAAAAACAGCATAGATGAGGCTGTTTATTGTGGTCGCTGCTCATGCACCCAATACAGACTTATATGCAGGAGTGCTGGGGGACGAAATGAAAGGTGGCGCACAACGACAGTTGGAGTACCAGGGGATTTGGGGGGTGGGGGGTGCGTGCAGGAGAAGAGCGCCCCTGCCATTGATTTTTAGCTTGGGCTTTTAGCCAAACTATTGCATTAGAGTACAGATTGGGAGAACTGGCATTTGAGGGACACACGGCGTGAAGGTGTTTGGTTATTTGCCACCCATTGACTGCCCATGGCCATGCTAATCCCTACATCCATTCCCACCCAGGTACTGCCACTACCTGCCTCCTCATGGGAACTCTTTGAGCTCACATTACTCAAGCCTTGCCATCAAACTTAGCAGTGGAGGGCCTGCCAATGTTTTTCAAAGCAGTCTTCTGAGAGTTAATGACTTAATTGGCACAGTAAACTGCTGCTGGTGTAATAAAAAAGGTCTTCACCAGGTCTGCCTTCATCCACTCTATTAAGTACGCTGCGCTTCTATTTATAAGCACTCGGCGCATCCTTCACTGAAGCCCCATTAAATCAAGCATTGGCCAAGCCAACAGTTGATTTGTGTCTGTATTGGGCGTTTGCCAGCCACTGCTATTATAAGCCCATGTACTCACACCATTTTACAGCTGCAATCATGAATTGTTCTTTATTACCACTAAGGCAGTGCCTGGCAAGTGCCTTTCCCATGCCTACACAAAAGCCCAAACCTTTGGCATTCAGAATACTTGTTTTCAGAGGAGCCTGCCAGTGCTGAACACGCTGCAGCCTACCGTGAGTTCTCCACTCAGACAGAGCACTCAATTGGTGGCTCTCTGCCCGATCTTCCAGCCACATGCTAGGGGGGCATCCCAAGCCCTGAAATCACGTGAGAGCGCGGCGTCTGATATTAGTTCGAGGAGGCACTTTCTAAGCTAACACCAGGCCTAACGCCAATCTTGGTTTGTCGTTTAAGTGCATTATCAAAGTCCAAACTCAATCCATGAAAACACGTTAAGAAATAATACACACGAAATTGTGTTCCTCCACTAGAATCTGCCGCTGTCGGCCAGGGCCACGTTGGCCACGTAAATACATTACTGCTACTACCACTGGTGATTTATTACTAGGATCATTTTTGTTACTAAAATTATTACTACTGGTAATAGCATTATAGCCTTCTACACTAAGAGGGATCAGTCATTATCACGGAATAATGACCTGCCACCAAGGAAGTTGGGGGAAGTGTCATTGAAAGTGATAATTGGAAGCACATAGTGGTGGTAGCAATACATGTTGCTTTAATCGTGAATAAAATAAATAAACACACTAAATCCGTAAATGTAAATGTTTTATTTGCAGGCTTGGTCAAAACTGACATGAACATTCATTAGGTGTCATGTAAAAGTAAATGCGTTCTCTACGTAAAAAAAAAAGTGAAGGCATTTTCTTATAATTTAGCGTTCTTTGTGTTTAAATAGGATGCTGCAGCAGACAAAATGGTAAGATTGAAAGGAGTTATCTTGGATGTAATATTATCTGAACATTGCATTGTTTACTTAGAATGCAGTCAATATCAGTAGTTCTTGACCGCACCCTAAACATTCTGATTGGCTGAGACAGCAGTAACTATCTCCATGTGCTAATACTATTGTTAGTAGTACCTTTACTGCTGTGGTCAACGCTACAGCTACTGTTGGTGGTAGTACTATTACTACTACCATTAGTTCTACTACTTATACTACTTCCAAGACTGCATGATTTCTCCTCTCACTTTCTCTTTAAAGCCGCTCACAAATGCCTGGATTACTTGATGGTAATCTTCATTACTCCCACTCTTCCTCGTCCCCGTACTTAACTTGAGTAAATTCATGCTCACTGGAACTTTCTTCTTCTTTTTTCAATCTGGCCCCACCCCTCCCCTCCCACGTGGTATAACCTCCCGCTCTGCCAATACATAGCAGTAAAGCCAAGTTATGGGCAACTTCTGCCGAAAGCCCAGAGGGAAGGGTAGTCCGTACTGTGACGAGGAAGAGTAGGAGTAATGAAGAACCTTCTGTTTTTTAGGCAGCCTGGAGGAAGTAGAAGAGGCAACGTCGGTATGCTTCCTTTTCTCAGAGTGCTTTCCCATCACTGCACACATTGAGCGAAAGCCCACTCCTGCGACCTGTGCCAGAAAATGAATAGAAAAGCCTGGCAAATCCACAGGCAGCATCCCCGTTGCCCAGCAATGCCACGGGCCGAAAAGGGAAGACCCAACAAGCCCTGCTCCTTCAGGGAAGAGCCACGTGGTCCAAGGCTGCTGGGCCGTCCATGCCCCAGATGGCAGCCACAGCTGAGCACATCAGCAGGGCCGACCACAGCGGTAGGAGAAGGGGCGGGGCGGAGGCCCCGCAAACTGCCCCCTCCACTTCTTCCCCAGCACAATCACCAGAGACACTAGGTGGGGCACAGGACACCCCCACCCCGGGGTAGACTAATGCCACTGGGAGGCCGACATGCACACCCCAGTTTGCCCAAGGACATCTGCACATACCGCCGCTGGGCCATGCAGGAGACCCGCCCGCAACAGCACCCAGCAGCAACCAAACCCCGCGGAGGAGCCGTTGGATGCGGGGACACCAGCTGGTGCCCCTCGAGAGCCCCGCACAGAGAGGATCTGACAGTTCGGCAGGAACAAAAGAGCTGCTGTCTATTGGGTGATTGGGAGGGTATACCTCCTGTGATGGGAGAGGACCAGAGGAGGCCAGCTTGGGAACGAGAGGGACCTGCCGAGGCTCCCTGGAGCCGCTGCTGGGCTTTTTAATGGTCAACCCACATGAGGCACAGCCACCCAAGTCGGGGGACATCACCCCGACTGTCCTGGAGCTCTGCTGGGCTGTATTACAGAATTTCCCTCCAGGAAGGGAAAGGGACCCTGTCGGGGCTCCCTGGAACTGCCGCTGTGCTTGGAGACGGTATACCCACATGGGAGACAGATGCCCAAGGCCGGGGACATCACACCTGACCATCCTGGAGTTCTGGCTGGGCTGCGTTTAAAGCTTTTCCCTTCAGGGAAAGTTTTGGCACACTGCTTGCGCTCCCTGTTGGGGAAAAGCTGTAACACAGGCCAGCAAGAACTCCTGGACGGTTGGAGGTGATGTCCCTGGCCCTGGGCGGCTGTCCCTATTGTGGGTTGACCTGCCACAAGCCGAGCAGCGGTTCCATGGAGCCCCAGCAGGGTCCCCATCTTTTCCCAGAGATAAAAGCTGTAACACAGGCCAGCCAAAATTACAGGATGGTTGGAGGTGATGTCTCCAGCCTTGGACACCTGTCTCCCATGTGGGCCGACCTTCCCAAAGTCCTGCAGCAGTTATGTGAAGCCCCGGCAGGGTCCCCATTCTTTCCCAGAGGGAAAAGCTGTAACGCAGCCCAGCTAGAGCTCCAGGCTGGGCTTGGGGATGGTCGATCCACATGGGAGACGTGGTGGCCAAGGCCTGGGACATCACCCCTGACTGTCCTTCAGCTTTGGCTGGGTTGCGTTACACCTTTTCCCTCTGGGAAAGGACTGGGAGACTGCTGAGGCTCCCTGAAACCACTGCTGCACTTGTGGATGGTCAAACCACATGAGGGACAGCCACCCAAAGCCAAGGACTTCACCCCCGACCATCCTTGAGCGCTGGCTAGGCAGCATTACATAATTGCCCTCGGGGAACGGATGGGGACCCTGCCGGGGCTCCTTGGGACTGCCGTTGGACTTGTGGACAGTCAACACTTTTTCTTGTCCGCCTAGGTAGGTACACCAATCACATGTGAGGTACTGTTTTCGTCTGGACACCTGTTGGAATGTGAGACGGTAGGACATGTGGTGGTGGCAGCGTTTTTCAGTAGTTTCCAGGTGGGAAATGTCTGAAAATTGTGGGGTTTTCCCTAAATTTCAGACTTTGCCGGCGCTTGTGGGTAATAAATTCTAGGGCAAGTCAGACCCATGTGTGTCTTTTCAGAAATGCATGGGGTTCCCGGTTTTCCTTGGTGGCTCCGACACCCCAAATCTGTCAGTTGTGCACAAGAGTAAATTCCTGCAAAATGTGCACTCCTGAAACACTTCGGGATACCAGTGGTTTAGCCTTTTCCCTTTGCGCCCAGGTAGGTGCACCCCCACATGCGAGGTACCGTTTTCGTTAGGACACCTGTGGGAATATGGTTAGGACATTTGTTGTTTTCTCTTGGTTTTTATACATTTGCTACTGCACTTTGTTACATAACCCTTTAATTTCCCAAATGTTACCTACATTTAGTTGCTGCTTTTAGGCTCTGTATGCTTTTGTAACCTGCACAAGTCACCTACCCTTCAAAAGGTTTGCCAGTGCTCAAGGTTTGCCAGTGCTCTGTCAAATTTATGCTTGTCATTCCTTGCAACATTTGTTTTCCTAATTTACAAATGCTAAGTACGTCTGTTTAGGCCTCCAGAATAAAAATCCTGTGTACCATGGCACAGTTTTTGGCTGGCGGTATTGCTTGTTTTGTGAAACATCACGCAAAATGTGATTTCCTAACTAGAAGAGTCGGGGGGTGGGGAGGTGGTGTAATGTAGCGATGCATTGCTTTTCTCAATATTCACAGAAGCCCTTACCTTGCAGGTCCAACCATGACAAGCATATTCCTTTTTTTTTTCCCCTGTAATTTTTCCAATTCTTCCCCAATTTATGGGAATTTTACCTACATAGTTGTTGCCGACCTGTGCAAATGACCCCTTCATGAACTTGGAATTTGATCTACTTTTCAGAATTGTATGCCTTTCTGTCTTCCCATTCAGCTTTCCTATCCTCCTCTTCCATTCTGTCCATGCATGTCCTATTGGGGAAAAAAGGATACAATCTCCTACCTCTCACAAAACTGATGGTAACCTTAATTCTTTTGGTTTACACTCAACCTGTTCTTGAAAGCCTGGAAAGTTGCGGATTCAGCACAGCAAACCATTTGTTCCTAGCTCTGGCAAGGAAAAAAAACACAGGCTTCGTTTTACATCATTTTCTGAGAAAACATAACATTTTCTCGCTTTTTGATTATTTTCTCTCAGCCCCATACAGCAAACTTGGATTCCTTGGTGGTGTGGTGTTCTGACCGCCTACATGTGGGAAGAAAAGGGGCCAAATATGGCAGATATATCACATGTAACAAAAAAGTTGCAAGGGATTGAATGGCGACATACCGAAATCACCAAAAAGGGCTTGGCACTGGGAAGGAAAACCATTGCCGGTTAAGGGGTTAAGAGAAAGCCTAACTGGTGCTGAGACCCGGACTTGCGTAAAGGAAGAAACTAAGGTGTCTAGAATGCCTTTCTTATGTACTGTATAAAAATGGCAATGTGAACCCGACGGAGGGATGCCAGGAGAAAGCCAAGGGAAGTGAAACCCGCGTGGTGGTAAAACTAAGTGAACTGTGATAATTGGCAAATGTGAACCCGACTGAGGGATGTCCACAATGAGTGGTTGGTCTGAGCCCGACTAAGGGAGGCTAACGTTGAGAGAAGGATCGGAGCCCGGCTGAGTGGGATCCAAGGGTGAAGAGTAATCGTCTGACATGAAGATAAGTAGAAGGAACCTTTTGTTTTGTTGTTTATGGCATATCGGGCCCTTTAAAGCAAGATACTTTGCATTAAAGGGACTTGGCTACAGAAGATTCTGATATTGAGAAAAGTAACTGTAAACTCGTGCTGGAAAAGCCCAGCAGTGTGCTCTGCTCAGGAGTCCCGCCTTGTCCCGTGCTAAAAACTTGGGAAGGGATACACCAGCCATAACAGCCTGATCATTTTGTGAACACTTCTTTCTTTTCTTGTGAACGCTTTCCCACGCTATTTTTGTAGCATAGCGGTAAGGATTGACAATAGGTTTTCTAAGTATAGGCCCTTTTTATTTCACTAGACTCCACTTGGACGGTGTTCTTAATATTTGGTGGTCATAGCTTGCTCGCATCTTAGATTTAGGTTTAGATTAAGCGTTTATCTCATCAATTTTATTTTACAGTTTAATAAACCCCCTTGAACTGTGAACACTTCTGTCTTGCTTTGATACCATGCCTTCCTTAAAATGTGCAGATGGTTTTAAGCAGTATACTCAAGCCCATGTTGGGACTGTAAAAGCAGTGATTCCAATCATAAAGTTGAAATCAGCACAAGATGACTTTTATATACCTCCCCCGTTAGTACGTGCTTGGGGCAAGCTATCATCTTGAGGAGGGGTGAGCCAGTATCGAAGCTTCACAAATCAACCCTTAGAAACTCAACCCTCTACTATAGTGAGCTACACAGAGGGTGCTGACATTAGGGGATGCATGCACTCTGTGTATTCAGGTGCACACTTGGGTATTCAGGAACAGGTCACGAGTGTGGTCCCGGTAAGGAGTCGTGTAGAAAGCACACTTTAGCAATGTGTCTTTAAGGCATAAAGTTAGGCTGTAAATGTCATTGGGGTCCATTAAATAAGAACCATTGATTTCATACCTTTATCACCTTCCAGGGCCTCACCAGCATCATTCTTTTTCTGGTGCTTTGAGTGGGGTTTGAGGTGAGCCGACTCAATGGGTTTCAACAATGCAGTGTGGTTTGACTAGTGGCAATGGGTTGAAGTGAAGAGGGATGGACGAATCCACCCCCTGCGCCACCTCCATAAGATATATGGGCCGGAAGAAGAACAGGCGATACCGCGATCGCCCATACCATTTCGGACCAATTCCTAGTGCTCCTATGATAGACAAGTATTTCGAGAGGTACCCACTCAGCCAACCCTACAGCCCAGGAGCAGTGCAAACGTTACCCAGAGTGGATGAGGATCCTCAGGACACAACTAAGGAGACTTCGATTGACCGTATCGACTAACGCGCCAAGAAGCCACATTCCTGACGTCATTAGAGAAATCACGACATAGCAGCGTTAGACATGAAGCATACGTGCCATCCACACATTGGGACACACCACCCTGAATCCAGGGAGAACACATGCGTAACCGTTCTATAAGTTAGAGGACAGACACATATGCATACTGTCTTTGCTTTTATTATTTTGTCATTAGCTGACGCAGCAACGCAGAAGCCGCAAGAGATCCCGAACAAGCTTGCAGATGCTTATACCCAATTAACCCTATGGAGCTGCTGCCGGAGCACCTATGGGACCTGACGGAGCCATGTACGACTAACATATGGAGGATATAGAATAGTACAAATATGTAGAAGCCATGTTATGGTTTATGGAAATTACAAACAGGCCACAGACCATCGGCAGGAGCTGAGCTGAGCGAATTCAGGCTCGTCTGACATGGCGACATACCGAAATCACCAAAAAGGACAGAAGAGCAAACATGTGAAACCAAGCAGGCTTTAAAGTCCAGCATATACGAGTGACATTCCATTCCCTGAACAGCAGTAACACCAGCTGCAGTAAATGTGAATAATTCTTCAATATTCAGAGTAATTCAGAGCTAAGAAGAAGCCCAAACACGGTCTCGATACGTAACTCGGCAGGCTTGGATGATGATTCGAAACCGGCGCTCAGGAAGAGGAGAGATCTTGCGCCGCCAGACCGAAGCTTGCGACAAAGTCGTTAAAATGCATTGCACGATCTGAACGGGCACTCTCATAGACTATGGTGGTACAATGCAGACACATAGTTCTTATTACCATGAAAAGGTACACCTTGAGCTGAGAATTACTTTGTATCCCATGCCTGGGGATGCCAGCTCTAGCCAACCACAGTTCAGTATCCTAAGGGTGGGTAGCAACGGGCAAGGACCAATGGTAAGACTCTCCCACTGCACCATAGCAATATTGGGATGGGCCAGGCCTGACACAGGAAGAGCCAAGGAACTAACATATATAGGGTTCCCTATGGGTGGACGATCACTCTGTACCCAATTCAGGGGTGTGTTAGGTTTGCTGGAGAGGGGCCAGGTTGTGATGTCACTATGATGAAATTGAAAGACAAAACTGGCCTGCGAGCCAGGTAATGCTGAGATGTCCCAGCATTTTCTCTGATCCTTGTGCTGATCCCTGTTGGTTTTGGCTGTAACAAACCACAGTTTGAACTTTCTGTCTGGGCCTGCGTTCCTTTTTGGGAGGAAGGTGTTGGAACCGTCCACAAGTTCCTTGAGTCTGCGAACTCCCTCGCACCGACCTGGGAGTTCCTCCCCAACAGAAGCTTGAGCTAGGTAGGCAATGTTAATCAGCGTAGCTCAACCTGGTCTGGATGGGAAGGAAAGTGATTCACCGTCTGTGAATGGCGATTGATGAATGGCGATTGATCAATATTGACTGTATTGTCTTGAGGGCATTCCTGGCAGCAGTTCTTTGTAGCACTGCATGGCACTCCACGGGGTCCCTGAGGAAAAGTGAGTCTGTTTTCTACCCTTCCCAGCCAGGACGGTTGCCATGGTAATTGCAGGGTTGCCACTTAAGCAGGTAGAGCCCAGGGTACCAGTGTCCAGCACATTCTGGCTTTCCTCCAGCATGCCACATCAAATGTTCCAGAGAGGGTTGGGGTAAGAGTCTATGTCCCTCTTGAAGGTCCTGGTCTTCGCCCAATGGATGGGTCTATGGGATGCTTTACCCCAAAAAGGTTCTGGTGAAATGTTCATGTTGTTCCCAAGATAGTTCTAATATTTCCTCAAGAATATTCACAAGAGGATCCTTGTCAGTGGGGTCTCGCTACCTGATATAGTCACATAGTCACTTTGCTGTAGCAGATGCACCAATCCTGGCTTCTGTGCAAGGGTTATTCCTTGTGATCTGATCTCCCAGAGTGCCTTGTCTGTCCGCAGGAAATTGGGGGTCAGCCTCAGGAAGGAAGTGCCGTCTCTGCATATTCAAGGTGCCTGGCCCCTTCTCCTGTGTGCCAGTCCTCTATTGGCTGCGCTGTACTTCCCACCCAGTCTATCTCGGATATGAAGTAATTTACTCCTTTCTGTAACGTGCATATTTTTTTAGAGGTCTCTTTGAAGCATCCAGCTCCTACCTGTGATGAATCCTACAGAATCATCACTGATTCCCAGGGGATGATCGCCACCCACATGGCCAGCTGCTACCTGAACCTGAACCTGACCCTGGCAGTGGTATTATGAGGGAGGATCATGCAGGAGTGGACGACTATCGGCAGGGGGTGATTACTCCATCAGAGAAGACACAGTATTCTTCCCTCCCTTCTGAAAATATAGCCTCTAATATATTGATGGCATACTGCCAATCTGATGCCATTCGCACTTTATATGTGCATAACGCCCACATAACAGCTCCCCTTTCTGATGTTTCTGATTAAAACACAAATGTAAAACAATGCAACATTAAAAGGTTTAAAACTCCTATGGCCTCCCACTAAGCCTCAAGTACCGAGAAGAAGAAGAAGAAGTCAATGTGGAATGAAAGACATCAAACTCACCGTGCAGACTAGTCATACTAGCAATCGGCTGCCCGGGCGTTTAAACTTCATTATCATTAATGGAGGAGAGGAGAAGAGAGCTCCAGAGCAGGCGGAGCGGGAAGCGTGACCAACAGCAGAAGTAGAGGGACATGGAGACTAACCGTGCTGGCAGAGCAAGGCACTTGCAGGCAACCGCCTGGAGGCCTGCTTTACCAGAGAAATGGGAGACCGGTGAAAGTACAGCGGGAGGACTGCTGTGAGGCAGTAGATGTGGTTATGTGGCGCTGCTTTGGTTCGATCAGTAAGGAGCCTTGAAGCCGACGCGGGAACCGAATTAGGGTTTACATGACCAGGGAATCTGTCCCCCCCGAGACATAACTTTGCCACAGCTACACGTTGCACCGGTGAGACAGCCCAGAGAAGTTGTGGGGGTCCCCTCTACGTGTCGGCATACATATGGATAATTGAGTAGTAATTTTGAATACCAACCATTGATTGTAAAGGCAAAGATTGAGCAAGTCTTCTTAGATGAAATGTCAAATTGGAGCATGCATTGCCACAAGCCAAGAGATACTAGTGATGAGGTTGAGAGAAAGAACTTGAGCATATCTCGATATATGAGATGTCAAAATGGCGGGGGGGGAGGGGAGTTGGAACAATTAGTACTTTAAGTCAAGAGGTATAAATGGTGAAGGACTGCAACTGTGTTATACTTAGAAAGAAAGAACATTGTAGAAAGACCTGGTGAACAAAACACATCAGGCAGTTACCCTTTTTGGAGAAAGATACCTGGCAGGAGAGTACACCAGGGTATCTACAAGATCCAGAAGATGGGGGGTGGTGGTGGTTCCTGGCAGGGGAGTATACCAGGAAACCATTCTTAGAACAGTAGTGTGAAGGAGAACGTTTTGCCATCCTTAAAGTCCTTTATGAAAGTGAGATTTCAGCTACTCTAAAAACTCAAGGACACTTTGCTTATCCTACCTGAATTAATCCAGGAGAAGGGAACCCCTCCTGGATTCAAGGATTATTTGATGAATTGTCATACTCTATTTCTATACACTTTTTTATTTTTTATTAAGTAAAATTCAGAACTTTTACCTTGCACCTTTTGTTAAGTGTGAGGGTCATATAAAGTTTGGACACGCTGTTTACATCATTTTGAAGACAAGACACAGATTGATCTTTAGCTTTAGTTTCCTAGGCTGGGAAACTTTCTTTAGGATAGGGACAGAAAGGCCTTTATCCAACCCTTTTAAGTTAATAAAATGGCTGATGTTGAAAACATTGCAAACTTGTGTCCGCCTCTCATTTCTGACCCCTCATATAGCCCCATTCCCCAAGAGGGGAAGGGGGGTGTAGCCAGTTTTCCCAGGCAAGTTGTAAAAACCTCTCTGCAGAGGGCAAAGGACATCTTAACAGGGCCACCATCTGTTGTGGGTGAAACTTAGGACCAGAAACGAGTACAAGAAAATGGCTACAGCTACAAGTGTCCCAGTGGAAGCCAAGTGGATACGATTAATGACATGATTGGGTTTTGGCAATTTAACATCTCCTCATCTGACACTATAGCTAGCTAGATGTAGCTTATGTTTTTTATATTTTGCCAAATCGCTGCCACCAGAATAAGCAGTTAAAGGTAGTTTATTTTCACTTGTGTTATCCTGTGGCATACCGGAGCATAAGCAAATCTCTTCATCTCGGAAATGGCCAATGCTCACTGGCATGCAACAAAGTGAAGTGCTGAGCCCACCTCCTATCATTGCCCGAGAACGGTTAGGCACCCAGCTTGCCGCCGTTGAAAGACTCTGTCAAGAGGAGGGGGTGACGGGGTTATCGAATACTGGTGTCGGAGGGGAAAATGCATGTAGGTATTTTATATATGGGAAGAGCTTTCCTAAAGTCCTGTAAGCAAATCATTGTGTGGGGGAGAACGGCTGTCTGCTTCATTTGTGATTTAGCTGTGGATCGTGCACCAGTTCCAGTAAATATTCCCTTTCAGAAATGTTTCTCTTGAGTTGAATGTCATTCTAGGATTAAGTTGAGCCGCAAAGGCCCAGGTATCTGTGTAGAACTGGAGCTCTTCCCCACTGTCTCTAAACGTGCGGCTGATAGTTACAATAGGATTAAAATATAACCTATGAGAAACGGCGGACACTGCATGTAGCCTTCTGTGTTGTGCATATACACTGAATGTTTACAATACATTTATGAACGTATATGTATAATGCACTCACCAGGATTATTCAGATTATTTTGAAACGGGTAGCTTCGAAATCAAACCATATGTCTTTATGGATTAGTGGCTAATGAGATATATATATTATACAGACAGGAAGGGGTGCACTCTGCTACTCAGCCACTGTGTTCTCCTCCTACCAGTTTCAATGCTCATCACATCAATCAGGGAGGCAGTCTTTACTTGCAGCTCACAGCCAGTCTAGGTGCTGTCAGTCAGTGATTCTGCTGCAAGACGGAGTAGCCCACAGTCTGGCACTCCAAAGCAGGGCATGTCGCCCTGGAGCCGCATCCTATTGGACTCTGAAGCTTCCACCCTCCTGCTTTGGAGTGCCAACGTAATTCCAAGTTTAATATTAGTCAAGATTCTGATCAACCTGAATTACTCTAGGGGCCAATATTATCAGATTGGATGCGCCCATTTTCTATGTGTCTTTATCATTAGATTGCTGTATTAATGACAACTCTTCAATAGAACGTTTGTTTCAAAATGTACATTTTGTTATACATGGAGTAGTTCATGAGGGTCTCCTGATAACCCTTCATATGTTTTTAACAACAATCTAAACCAAACACCTTTTTAGGGAGTTTTCATCAGAATTGATGTCATCAGTGATGCTATATGTGATGTCATCTCTGACCTGGGTGTTCGTCTCAGCAATGCATGGTGGTGGTGCGAGTTATGGTTGCCTAGGTTACCATAACTGGGGAATTGCTTAGCTTTTTTCGATGTTTAGCTTACAACCATAACTTCCCTTTTTTAATATTTTTTTTCAATTAATTTCAATGGTTTTTATGTGGAAATGTTTCATGTTACAGCACTGTATATGTTATTAACAATGTATCTTTTAATACATATATAACAGAACTACAACCATAGTTGAATTGCTTAAGGCAGGAGCCTCGACCATGACCCCAGCCCTCCCCAAACCACCCACTTTGTCCACCTCACCTAGCCTGCATCCTGGCCCAGTGTCCACCATACCCACATAATGTGACCAATGGCCAGTGCTCATGGCTTGCAGCCATGGTCAGTTTGCACAATCCATGGGGCATTGACTTTGGCTGTGCCGCATACCCCAATAAGCAAATCAGAGTAGACCTTTGTCCTTGCCGAGGGCCAGGCCCACTGCCCAGGCACCAAAGTTGTATCACAATTATTTTGTACATGAATTTGGACACTTTGGAAAAAATAAAGCACAGGACCGATTGCAAAAGCATGCTTTCAGGTCCTTGTTGATGCTCCTCGCTCAAGTTTGTTGCAATCCCACCTAGCAGGTCAGCATATAGTTGCAAGGAGAATTTTTTTTTCCATTCAAAGCTATCCCGATTTCGAAAAATGTTACCACAAAGCTGGTCCCTAGTGACCATTCCTGCTTTAACCCCATTGTCGGTGCCTGGTGACCGTGGCCAGATTGTCCGGGGCATGGCCACAGGCTATACCTTAGCCACCAAATGTATACCACTATTTTTTTTTTTACATATATTGTGACATTTTTCATGACACTTTTCAAAAAATATTTGTGAAACCATGCCTTTGGATACTTGCCAATGCTCCTCGCACAAGTTTGCTTAAAATCCGTCTGTTTTTTGTAAAGTGTTAAAATGTATGTACATAAATAGTGATAACTTAGCCCCAATTTGTGTAGATTTGTCAAACTGCGCCCAAGTTATAAGCCATCTAAAAATGTTTTACCTCCTTGACGAAATCCCACCAAACCTTGCAAATACATTTGAAGTTGGGTCTAAAATCTTGATGCTAACTTGTACACAGATGTGTCAAACAGCACCACATTTTTAAGCTGTTCAAATATTTTGGTACCCCCCCTCCACTCCCCTCTAATACTGCCCCTTCTGGATGAAATGGCAAACTTTGCAAAAGCATTTAATATGTGGTCTAATATATTGCACAATTTCATGCAGTTTCATTGAATGGTGCCAATGTTATAAGCCATCCACAACTGCTCTTCACCGACCCTGTAATGCAGAAAAATGCACGGATGTCCTCTAACTTTTGTCAAGTTTGCGAACATCACAGAAATGTGCCCAAACATGTTCACGGACATCACAGAAGAAAGCAAATGCCACTTTTTTGGCTTTTTCTGGACCTCCCAAGAGATAGTTTAATTTGTTTGACAAGTGTAGTGTGGTGTGGTGTGGTGTGTTTATTTATTTTTTTGTTTTTTATTTTTTTTAATGGTTTTACTGCGATGTCCACGGACTACTGGCTTAGTTCTAAGGCTCCTAGGGCATTGGCCGCTGTTCTGTTTTAAATACTGTCAGTGTAGCTGGTGTGTAATGCAACCTGTATCAATTTGGAATGTTCTCAATCTAAACTTGGAGTTAAATAAACCTGGCTGGTGAAATTCTACATTGTCTGCTATCTGTTCTCAGCTACATCTTCTCCAGGATCCAAGCACCATTTATATCATACTCTAATAGATGTCAGACTAGTGGTCCTGAATGTGCTTCTATAATGGAAGTCACTAACACACACTCACCTTTTACAGTTCAGAAAGTAGCTCACATCCCTCCTCCAGAGAATGGCTCCTCCCTAACACCTAGATCCACACATCCCCAACATCCCACCCTACATGAGACTGGGTGATCTGCTCCCCACTGTTTTCATCCCTGCTTGTTTATCGATCCCTTGCTTCAAAATTGCCTGCCCTCCCCTGTTAGCTCCCTGTTCTCTGCTTTCTTCAGTGTTCTTTTCCCTATGATTGTAAAGTGCTCTGCTGCATCCCTCTCAATAAATAGCCTTATAATAACTAACCTGCAGCATTAACTAGAGTAAGTGATGTACGCTCTGCAAGGTGTTATTGGTGGCTCTTGTCGGAAAGACTGTCTCTGGCATCAAAGAACGTAGTCTGATACTGAAATGCCCAATCAAATTAAATATTGTGTCTAACCAAGAAGGTAACATTTAGGATGCATTTTCCCCTAATATTAATCTGGATCACATATCAGATGTAGGAGACCCCTCTGTGAAGTTGCATAGTGGAATATCTCTGCTGTATGTCCGGAAAGTGCCAGTTTTACAGTATCTTTGGCCATGATTCTGAGGTGGCCCTAACTGGGTCAAACAAGCATATCAATAGATTTGATATTTATTAATGTTGTCCAGCTGCCTTGGCATTGGGTGCAGTAGGTCATTTCCAAAGAAGTATGACGCAAACTGTGGCGTGGCCAGAAGCCATGCGGTACAGTCTCGCACCAGCACGGCTCCTGCAAGATCCTTATACTGGGATGTTAAATCGTGCTTGATCCTGCAGCGGTTTGCTGACATATGAGGTTATGGGTGCTTGAGACCACTGTGGCATCTTGTGCTTGGAGAGAACATTCGGTAAGGACACAAAGAGATTTTGGGAATTACGCGCGACGCTAAGTCCTAGGGAACACACATACTACAGGCGGAAGCGACACAGTGCCTAGTGGGCGAGGGCACTGCTACTGAGAAGCATTAGGCCGTGCTATTAGTCACATGAGAGGGGCAACCGCATGGGAAACGTGGATGCACCGGGAACAACCAGGGTGTAGAATTGGGGCGCAGAACTGAAATTGGAGCTGAGCGTGCTACTGGATGCGGCAGAAGAGTAGCAGGGCACACGGAGAGGCGCTTAGAAACTCGCAACAAAACGCTGCTGGACGGCGACAAAAAGTAGGCGCCCTAAATCGAAGAGAACATACAACAAAGATAATGCTGGTGGCAGAGCAAAGGAGAACTAGTCCTGCAATGGACAGTGAAGTTGTGGACAACTATCCCGACTGATAGAGGTGAGAGAATGAACACACCTGGCTAACGTGATGCTTACAAGGTACAGAAGCAGACATCAAATGCCAGACAAGAGCTGTAAAGGGAAATGGAGGCAGACGGTCATGGAGGCATACATGTGGAAAGATGGGGTAAGCCCCATGCGACAGTGTGACCAGATAGAAGTAGCTGCAACATCGTGGACGCACAGGAAGAGGGACCTATACTGGCAGCCATAGCAGCACTGAAATCTGCACTGGAGTACAAGATCACAGTTATAGTGGACGTGGGCTTACTCCGACAGTGGCGCACAACTTAACAGCAGGTGCAGGACAACACAGCAAACATAGCTGCTGCTCAGGCCCAAGTAACTGACTTACTTGATAGAGCGAAAGTGCTGGAGCATCGCACAGAAGACGCAAAAGGAAGAGCCCGCAGGAATGACATTTGCATACTGGGCTTTACTGAAGATGAAGGGCAAGATCCCATGACCTATGACAAAAATGTATTTCAGGAAGTGTGCCCAGGAAAACTGATTTAGGGACTTATGGTGGAAACAGCGCATAAATCACTGGCAAAGACATCACCACTAGGAGCTCCTTCACGACCGATATTAGCAAAATTATGAATTGTAGGGATGGAGAAGATCTTTCTCTCTGTCTCTCACAAGAGGGTCTTCAAAATTTGCGATTTATCCAGATTATACAACTCTGGTGCAAAGGAAGAGACCAATGTTTGGGCTAACTAAAGAACTACTCCGGAGAACAGACCTGCGCTACACGCTGTTTTACCCAGCCAAGTTGAAAATCCTTTACAATCGGAGATCACATTTGTTTGAGGACACAGCAGGAGTGCAAGCAATATCTGCATTGACAGAAGATCAGACTGCGAATTCAGATCCCATCCTTAGAGCGCACATGTACATGAGCGCGATGAATACATATTGAAGACATGCAGCGGCATATGAAATGGGAATACCTGTACGGAAGATTGGTACATGAGTGGCTATGACTGGTGGAGGCTGCCATGGACCTCAGTTACATTTTCTGAGGCCAGTTTTAAGTCATAGAGCTGCTGCACGTTGTCTGGAGGGGAGGTGGGAGAGGGAGAAGCTGCTGGGCATGTGCAGACAATTTGCTGCTGGGCTATTGTTTGGCTTTGTGGTATGTTTAGGTGAAGTATGCAGGGGGATTGGGAGCAGGGAGGTGGCAGGGAGGGGCGCAAAGTTATTTTGGGTTGTTATTGAAGCAATAGGGGAGGTGGAGACTGGGGGAGGTGGATAAACAATGGGACATATTGGGGGGAACCATTAGGTTATCAGACAAGTGGAACCATGAACATTGGGTAATGTGTGAGAAATGCACAACAGTGAGATGTAACAGAGAATTGGATCACCAGGGTGAGGTGACTGTGCATGGAGGGCCATTGGGCAGATCAATGGGGCGGTGGGAATCCGAAGGCCTGAATGTGAATAGCTATAACAGGACCTAGGGGTGTGAGTATAATCACCTGGAATGTAAGAGGCCTTAATAAGAGACTGCAAATACTTACCTACATGTCCAGGAAGGGCATCCAAGTAGCGATGTTACAAGAAAGGCACCAAGCAGATAGACACACCACACTGGCTGGGAAGTGGGGGGAAGCGAGGGATGTTTGGGAGTGGGTGGGAAAGCATGCTATATGGCTCACCTTTCTCAGCGTATGCAAGAGACATCTTCGTATGGATTGTGCCTACAGCCCCCTTTACGGCTGTTTGAGTTCAAAAAGGACGATGAGGGAAGAATGGTTGTATACGGACTGTGGGAATGCAGGGAAGCCTGTTTTGTAAAGGCCTACGCTACAAATCATGATGCCGAGGTTAGATCGCCATATTCAAGGTTGTCCATGCATAGAAAGGGGAAATGGGTGTGGGAGGAGATTTTAACTGTACCATTAACTCTGTATTGGATGGATCAGACACTAAACACAGGGTGTGCCCCCGCCAAAATCCTTAGCGGCCTGCTGCGATATTGAAGACTAGTGGACATATGGAGCGGGAAGCAGGAGTAAGAGTGATGCTGCTCACTTTTGAGGCCCCCATCCGGTGCACACGCGGATAGATTACTTGTTCACAGGGGAAGAAACATCGAGCGACTTTGTGCACATAGATCATGAGGCCAGGACACTCTCGGACAATGCCCCACTAATGGCAAGATGGAAGAGCACGGCCCGGAGACCCCAAATCACCACCTGGTGCCTGAGGGCAGAAGCCCTGCAGGAAGAGTTGTTCAATGACTACTTGATGGCCCAGATAGGAGTATTTCAGCATCAACATAGATGGCGTAGCACAGATGAGTACTGTATGTATCCATTCAAAGTGGTAATGTGGGGTAAAACGATGGGGGAAAATGTGAGGCCACCGGACAGAAACACTGAAGTCCCTGGAAGACATTGAAAATGAGATCCAGTGTGGAAAGCGTTGAGGGAGAGTACCTGTGTAATCAGGGCAGCTGGTAGAACGGAGGCAAAAATGCATGGAAGAATGGAAAAGGCTGGGACACCATGCTAAACCTACTCAAACTCTGCATGCAGAGGGAGACCAACCTGGGCGACTGCTGGCGTGGTTTAGGCGCGAAGAACCGAGAGATGGGATTAATGCCACTACTGATGCAAATGGGAATGCCATTAATGATCCCAAGATGGGATCAATGAGGTGTTCTCTAGATTCTATAAAGCCCTATACACTGACAAAGCAGCAGAGGGGAATAGAGATGTAGACGCAGCATTGGGGCCGAATAGACTGCTGAAACTTGACAGGACCAGGTAGAAGCGTTGGATGCTGCACTGACCCTAGAGGAAATAAGTGAAGTAATAAGAGAACTTCTGACTTCCAAGTCCCCGGGACCAGACGGACTCCCAGGGGAGTTTTATGAAACATGTGGAAATACTAGCACCCAGATTGTTGAGTCTCTTTACAGAAGCATATGCTTGGAGTATGATCCAGCAGCATGAGGGAAGCTACTATCATACCAATCCTTAAACCGGGCAAATTGCCATAGTGCTGTGGATCATATTGGCCCCTCTCAATGGTAAACCAAGATTGCAAAATCCTAATGGCAATTATGGCAAACAAGCTAAAGAGGGTACATCAAGTCATAGATGGTGCTAATCAGCTGATGGAAGAGGGTACAGTGGCCTCACTGGATGCAATCAACGCCTTTGACTCAGTCCAGTGGGACTGGATGCTAGCGGCCATGGTGCATTTTGGGGTTGGCAACGTTTTTTTGCGATGGGATCAACAACTCTACCCAGCTGCCAGGGCTCATGTGAAGACTAGTAGCCGGGTTTCTGAAGCCTGGGGCGTGTGGAAGGGCACTAAGCATGGCTGTCCATTGTCGCTAATGCTGTAAATCCTAGCACTGGAGCCACTGGCTGCCTTCCATAGGAAGGAGTATGTGGAAGGAGGAATAGTGTTAGTTGGGGTGCTATGCCTGATCTCCCTGTATGTGGACGACCTGCTGCTGTAAGTAAATGGGCCAGATGACACTTTGCCATACTCGTTGGCCGTCATTGACCAGTTAGCCAAGTTATCAGGGATCAGGATAAACCAGGAGAAGTCCTGCCTGTTCCCACTCGTGGGGCTCATAGACCTAGTTGAGCAGTATCTGCCTGACTAGGCCTTCGTAGGGAGACACCTTCTACTACCTAGACATTAATGTGTGGCATGACCCGGTGGCCTCCCATAAAAATTACAAGCAGAAAGCCATGGATAGTGTGGCCGGCTCTGAGGTTCTGGAACAAGCTGGCCCTTGGAGTGCCGGGGAGAGCAGCTCTCCTGAAGATGGTCATACTCCTCCATCTCCTGTATTGGTTCACCAGCATGCCTTACAGCATAGCTGCAGCCTTCTTCCGAAAAGCTGAGTGTGCTGATGAGGGTATTCTTGTGGGAGGTGGGATGAAACAGAATTGCCCTGAGCGCTCTGCAGCGAGACCATGCAGCGTGTGATGAAAGTGGCCCACTTTGCAGTTGCAGCATGTAGTGTGCTGCCTTGGAGACAAAGCTTCTCAAGACACCTTGTTGCTACAGCCTTTGCTGATGTGATATTCATTGAAGGAAATGCTGTGAGTGAAGGTGAGTCTTTAGAGAGACCTTCTCAGCTGTTGCAGCTGTGCAGAGCTAAATGGTGCAGAACTTGGAAACTTCTAGGTAAACCAGATCCCTGCTTGGTGCATGTCCCATTGGCAGGGATCAGTGGTGAACAGCGCAGCATATTGGGACAGTATAGGAGACAATGGGAAGACAAAGGAGTAGCTACGGTTAGGGATTTAGTAAGAGACGATAAAATAGCCTTTGGACACTGTTCAGTGAGTATGGCATCCACGTGGGTCAGTTTCTGTTATATTTAGGCTTGTTAAAGTGAATTGGGAGGAGATGGCTGGGACTGCGGGATGATATGGTAACCAACAAGACCACATACGACGTGGCAGAAGGGGGACACATGGTCTCCAGATTGTATGGTTTGTTTTTGAGCAGTTTGGGAGCAGCAGAACTGAAGGTGCGAAGGAAGTCGGAGGCAGCTATACAGAGAACTTTTAAAGATGCGGAATGGGAAAGAGCACTGCTTTACACCAAATGTATCAAGAAATGCCAGATTTAAACTCGCCCAATTGTATGTTACTCATAGAGCATATGACTCCACACAGACTGTCTCTCATAGCGAGATGGAGGGACCAGGCCTGTTCAAGATGCGCAAGGGAAAGAAGTGGACTTGATGCACATGTTTTGGATGTGCCCTGTACTCCAGATATTTTGGGGAGACTTGGCAAAGAAGGTGGCACAGGGAGGCATTCCGATGCAGTCGTGTCCCCCCGGAGTATTGCTTACTAGGATAGTTCCATACGGGCGGGAGGTATGACGCTCGCCTTACTAAAATGCAAGATCTGGTTTGCGTATTAGTGAAACATAGAATTGCTATGGCATGGAAATTGGCTGACGGCCCTAGAATAGAAGCCTGGTAGGCGGATTTAAGGCGATGGACTTACAGTGTGTCAGAGCGCTGCAGAGGGGAATGCATGAAAAGAGTGAGGGAATTGAAGCCTGGAAAACCGACATCTAGTATGCTCACCCCTGAAATAGATGAGTCGCAGTGAATGCATATACTTTGAAGGAGGTCTGACACAGGTGCCGGGAGGAACACATCTGAAGGGAGACCAGGCATACTGGTAGGCAGTAATTGCAAGGGCTGGCCAGAATGGCGAGGAATGTTGACACCCCTGGGAGATTATTGTATTGATATGCGCCTGCATCACTGTAATGACATGGTGAAATGTGTCTTGTATTTGTTCAATAAATAAACTAAGTGACACAAACTGAGCCTGTGCTGTTACACAATGCAACTCAGTCTCGTACTTTAGACATAACAAACAGGACTGTAAGAGGATTCAATTCAACACTACAGCTAAGTCAATGCCTAGTCTGGGATACTGAATGGAAACCCTTATTGATATATCTTTATGTCCAGTTCATGCGTTCTGGATGACTACCCCTATATAACACCCCTCTCTTTGAATCCCCCTGACCCCACTGAGCCAAGAAGTAGTTCTGTTTTGCAAGTTAAAAGGTTTATTTGATAATTTAAACAATAGATATATATCACACTTTATAATAATTTAATAATTGAATATCACACTGAATCTGAGCAGTAATCAATAATGGATAGTCTGGCACTAGCACACTTCTTTATAATCAATGATGAGTGGTTATAGGATGGATAAGATAGCAACAATACCTTATGGTTTCAAATGGATGCAAGGTGGAATGAAAATGCAGTACAGAAAATACTCAATATGCGTTCAACAAAACAATGTAATCACTTTTCTCTGGCAATCCCCTCCCCCCTTTATGCACTGCAAGGAAATGGAAGGAAAGCACACAGTTCTCAGAAATGCAATCAAATGGAATTCAGTTCACCCCAGCAAGCTTACACTACGGAAGTTGGAAACACAGGCCCAAAATGCTTTTATATGTGCTGGCAATGAAGTGAAAAATACGCTAAAATGCTTTTAATTCCCTCTAGAGGTTCAGGGTGAGTGGTATCAAGTTAATATTAGTCCAGGCTCACTTTAGCAAGGATCTAGGAGTAACTAGCAGGTTAAACGAATTTTTGGCAACTGAAAGCAAGAAAACTGCTGTTTTCACACGTTGAGAAATTTTCAAATCGCGGCAAATTCGCGAGTGCGTTTTTCACGATTACAGAGGAACTACAAGGACTATCGGTTTGGGGTCCTAGGACAGCCTAGGATCTCAGCTTCCAGATGAAAGTTACTGCAAGTCTCTAGGACAAACGGTTACGGAGATATGAGCGATTAAATAAAGGTAGTTTTTCGGATTTGGAATGTTAAAATTCAAAGTGACAAGTGCAGCTTGCAACTAGAAAATGACAGGTGACAGCTTTACAAATGACAGGTGACAGTTAGGAGACAGTTCTACTTAGATTAAAATAGATTGAATTATATTATTTTAACTAAGAGATTGGTTCTGCACAGTCTGCTAGGTACTCACAATATATTTCTGAAATAAATGGGCCTTGCCACGGATCTGGTCAGGTTTTAGACTGGACTCTGGTCTGGTCTCGGCACTTCACAGTGATCTGGGTGAGCTCTCTGGTTCTGCTAACAGTGGTCTGGGTCAGGTCTGCTCTCTCTCTGGTTCTGGATATTGATAGATTTGAAGTCTGGATCTCTGGATGTGGATAGATTGAAGTCTCTATGTTGGCTCTCTGAAGGTTGAGGGAGGTAAAGTATAGATTTTCCCGGCAGAGCGTCCCGCAGCAAATGGATTTGAAGGTCACTATCTGTCCTGACTGTCTGCTTTTATGTGTTTTGAAAATGGGTGTGTGTGCAGCATCACTAGGCTCTACCCCTCTCCACTTGTCATTGGCCACTTCATCCTCTTCCCCTTGATTGGGGGAATGAAATGAAGTGTCATCATGATGAGGTCTGTTTATGGTACAGAGAACCCACCCCCGTCAAATTACACACAATCTATATTTGCTCAAAAAGACATATTTGCACAGGTACACATTTGTTTAAAATTACATGCACCCATCACAGATCACAGGAGGTATACCCTGTCCAAATCTGCTCTTCCTGGGAGCTTGCCTTCAGAAATGGCAACATTCGCACTTTTTAACTGGTTTCGCAATATCGGACATTACCCCAAATTTATACACATGTGCGCAAGGGGTATGGACATTACTTGATGAAATGTCAGATTTTTAACATGCATACATTTTAAGTAATACCCTCTTAACTGCTAACTTGCCCCCAGATCATTCCACCGGTTCTAAACACCTCTTAAAATGTGGGCAGAAAAATCACAAGAAGTATGGTATCATTTAAATAATTTTCACAAGTCCGCTCTATGAGTTATTCATCTTTTTCTAAAACCATATTCTGGCTACAGGGGTGTGGTTTCCCCCCCAGCACAAGGTTGAATTTCTGGTTTTTCCAGTTCTGCCAAGCCAGCTTGCTCTCACAGGCAGTGCTCCTCCCCTTTACTTCCAGGAGGAAGCCACTTTTTACGGCCCCCATAATAAAACATTTGCCTGAGTCAGGACAGGGCTTTGTTCAATTTCCTGCAGAGCCCAGGTAATTCAATCAGAGAAATGTCATATCCCTTTTGGTGGGAGCAGCAAAAGGGCAGCTAGGCCTGGGAACACAGCTGTTGTGCAAGTCTCATCTCCTGTCGGGGGTAGCTGGTGGGCAGAATTCAGTTCCTTAAACCAGGTTTCAGATAAAATGTCACTTTTGTTCCCCAGTTTAAGTCAAGACAATTTTTTACATATGCAGCTAGGATGCTGATTCTAAATTTAAACTATGACATTTAAACAATTGCAACCTATGTGACACTCAAAGTAGGTCACTCATTTCTTTTAAACATTTAGATTTTTAGTGTCTTTCAGTCCAAATTTACTTAAACTGCTGAAATCCACAGCTCAGTCAGTCTTGTTATAAACCTTCAAGTCACTTCAGAATATAACTTTAGATTGTATCCACCTCTCAGTAAGTCTTTCTTTGGCACGCTTTGGGTTCATTTATTCAGTTTTAAACAAAATCTGGTGGTTTTAAAACGCCGGCTTTCTGATAGTGGTGAGTACTGGTACTGCACCCCTTTTTGGGATTTAAGAAAATGAATTCCCCACAATTCTAGGTTGCTTTTGGCAATCAGCATTGCCATTCCCAATGGTTTCAGACTACTCTGTGGGTAGTCCAATGGTGGTTTTAGGCAGTGCCCTTCTGTGCCCATAACATCGGCAAAATGAGTGGCAGCCTATTCTTCATGCATTTCCCTGTACATTTTCTGGGAAGCTCTGGCCGTCATGATGTTTTCCATGTCAGTACTGCACAGTTTTGAGGTAGGGCTTGGATGCATGGATAAAAACATCCCACAAGCCCCCCTCTTGTGATGGCCATTCTGTTTCACTGATGGGACTCGCAAGACCTGGGATGTTTCCTCATCTTCTTCCAATAGATGGCACAGTTCAGTATCTTTTCCTCCATCCGGTCGGATCGATCGGTTCTCCTCGCCGGTCCTGATGGAAATATTGGGCGGTACCCTGGGCCCCCCGCGTCTCTGCTCCCGGTCTCCGGATCGTCCTCCTTGGCCCGTCTCCGGGTTTTCTTTCTCCTAGGACGACAAAGGAAGAGTGGCAATACCTATTCATGGACATTTCTCCCCCACTATTGATATAGTGGGGTGGCATATAAGTTTATAGTCAAAACATATGAACATGCACATTTCTTTTTGTATTCAAAAACAAAAACACCCACATTGAGAAACTCAGAATTTGATAGGCGATATGTAGGATATTTTAAGTTAGAACTGAATTAATCTGAGACAGTACCCTCTAGGATTCCAGAGGATTCCTCCAGTTGTTGCAGAGTGTGCCTGGGATGGCAACACTTCAACTGGTTAATGTGGACCCACTTGTCTTCCCCCTCTGCCAAACCGCCTTTGGGGATGCGGATCTTGTAGGCCACAGGGGAGATTTTGTCTATAATCTCACAGGGTCCCTTCCATGTAGGCAAAAATGTTCGCTGTTTGGCCTGGTTCCTTTGGAAATTGTATATATAGACCCGGTCCCCCACCTGATATTCCTTCCTGGAAGTCTTCAGGTCATAGTGGGTCTTCATGCTATCAGCTGATCTTTCTAGATTCCGCTGAGCATAAGCAAAAGCATGTTGAAGGTGTTTCCTTAAATTCTCCACATACTCGTGAGTTGTGGAGGCATTTATTAGTGTCTGCTCTTGTGTCCTGTAGAGCAAATGCTGAGGAAGCACCATCTTGCGTCCAGTCATCAACTCGAATGGTGACATTTTGGTTGCAGATGAAGGGGTAGATCTGATGGCCATTAGGACCAGAGGTAATCGGATATCCCAACTTGGCCCAGAATCTGCCACAAACTTCTTTAATATGCTTACAATGGTTCAGTTATATCTCTCAACTGCCCCAGAAGAAGCTGGCCTGTAAGCAATATGCAACTTCCTTTTGACCCCCAGTATCTCCCACATCTTTGTCATTACTTCACTGGTGAAGTGGCTACCCCTGTCTGACTCAATCCTTTGAGGTAGACCAAAACGGGAAAAGATGTGGTTAATCATCAGGGCAGCTGCGGTTTCTGCCTTGCAATTTGGGGCTGGGAGACATTCCACCCACTTGGTAAACAAGCATGTCACAGTCAACATGTACTTATTCCCCCTAGCAGAGCGAATCACGGGGCCTACAAAGTCGATTTGTAAATCTACCATGGCAGGGTCATCCCCCTCTTTTGGAGAGGCGCACGGTGCGTGAGGGATGATGGCTGAAATTGTGCACACACAAGACACCCCTTCAAGTATTGGTCGAGGTCCTGCCCCATGTGTGGCCAGTATGCAACCTCTCTTAAGATTTCCAATGTTGTGTGAAACCCCCTATGACCGGCGGTGGCCGCATCATGGGCGTGACTTAACATCAGGCTTCGGAATGAGGTAGGAACCACCCACTGATCGTGGCCAGCTTTGGATTTCCTTACCAGTAAACCGTCTTGGATTCGGAACATTTTTGGACATTTCATCTACACTCTTAGGTCCTCTTTCCCAGTGTAATCGGTATCCGTCGGGGGAAAGTTCTCAGGGTCCTCAAGGTGCTGGTAAAATTTACCAATTATTGGATCCCCCTTCTGAGCGGTAATCAAATCAGCATCAGGGGTCTCCTTACTCCATTGTGCAATTGAAAGGTCGTTGTGAGCATTTGTCTGGGACCTAGTGATAGCAGTGACCTGGATTTCCCCCAACAGGGACTCAATCTCAATTAGATCCCCTTGGATGGCCCCGGTTTTGGCCAGCTGATCAGCTAAGTCATTTCCAGTTTTGTCTGGTCCCTCTACTTTGGAATGACCCTTGATCTTTTTCCAATGGATGGTCATCTCATTCGAGGTGACCAGATCATCAATGTTTTGGATCAACTTCCCATGTTTCAAGGGTTTGTTGTTAGCACATAACATGCCTCTGGTTTTCCAATTAACCAAGTGCTCCACGAACCCGTTCCGTACATAATCCGAATCTGTGATTATGACCAGTTCGTGGAGTTGATGCTGGACAGCAGTGAGGATGGCCTGATGCACACCCATCAATTCTGCCACCTGACTACTTCGGGGACCAATTTTGTATTCAGCGGAGGGTACTGGGGACTCATTCACCCATGCATTCCCTACGCCGGCCACCAGTTCTTTCTCCCCGTGGTTGTCAACATGGTAAGAGCATCCATCCACATAGACAGTGGGCATTCCCTCACACTTGTCCTCTTCAAAGACTTTGTGTGGGGAATTAAGGTATGCCTCCGTGTTGTCCTTTGTTTTTAGACTTTCGTCCTCGAGACAGTTTTCTCTGGCACAATCATGCAAGTCAGCCAGACCTTGCTCGAGGGGACTCTTCTTGTTTTGGCCATATCGGACCTCCACAGGAAAGCCTTGCATTGACAGAATCCAGGAAGTAATTCGGGAATTACTCACATTTCCGGCCCGGATTCTGTCACTTTGGAGATATTGCAGGGGCTGGTGTGGAGTCTCCACTATGATGTGTTCCCCCTGGATGAACGGGCGGTAATTCTTCAATGCCCACACCGTTGCCAGGAATGCCTTCTCACAATCGTTGAATTTTTCCTCCACAGAGGATAAAGTTTTGCTCGCATAGGAAATTACTTTATTGACCTTGTCATGCTTTTGGTATAATGCTGCTGTCAAGCACGTATTAGAGAACCCCATCTCCAGGAAGAACTCCTTGTTTCTGACAGGGTACGGTAGGCAAGGCGCTTGTGAGAGGCTTCTTTTGAGTTGTTTTACTGCCTCGGCTTGTTCTGGACCCCATTCCCACTTGACCCCCCCCCCCCCTTCAGGAGATGAATCAGGGGTCTGGTGATCTCTGCGTAGCCCTCAATGAACTTTCTGCTGTAATTCGTCAGTCCAAGGAGGCTCCTTAGTTCCCGCAGCGTTGTGGGGTCCTTCAGTTTCTGAAGTGCTTCCACTTTCTTTTCCTGGGGACAGAGACCTGAGGAGTAATCTCATGCCCCAAGAAATTAACACGGTTCTACACCACTGTGCTTTCTGAAAGGAAAGTTTTGCTCCGGCTGCCCTCAACTGCGTCAGAACATAACGGATCTCCGCTATGTGTTCCTCCACAGATGAAATTTTGATGAGGACATCATCTACATAAGCCAGGTTACCCCTCGCACCCAGGTCGGGCATGGCCTTATGTAGGAAAATATTGAACTCATTACCGGAGTTAAGGTATCCGAAGGGAGTCCGGGTCCATGTATACTGCTGGCCCCCAAAGGTAAAAGCCAGCTTGTATTGGTCCTCCCTACTGACCGGCACGGTCCAGTATCCATTGGTCAGGTCTATTGCAGTGAATACCTGTGACCCCTGGATCTGGGCCAGCCCTTGGTCAATGTAGGGCAGAGGCCATCGCGAAATATGGACCCGTTTGTTGAGCTCCCTGAGGTCAGCGCAGAGTCTCCACTGGCCGTTTGGCTTCAATATTCCCAGCACCGGATTATTGAAGGTGCTGTGGACTGGACGGATTATTCCCCGGGACTCAAGGTTCTTAATTATTTCAGTAAGGGACTCCATTGATGCGAGAGGCAAGCGATATTGCTTCACAAACACAGGAGTCATGCCAGGGTCCGTGGGGATTGTTGTTGTGTGGATGTCAGTGCGACCACAGTCATATGAGTCTACCGCAAAGAGATCTTGGAAATCCAAGAAAACTTGTTTCAACTTTTGCTTTTGTTCCAGAGTCACACAAGCATCAGCTAGGTTGACTCTCTCTTCCACCATCTGCCTGAAGCCTGGAAAGACTTCTGGTTTGGCTATTTCAGCGGCCTCCTCCAGCTGGGTGGAGAAGTCCCTGGTCAGAGTGCTGATTTGGACCGGAGGCTTCAGGTGGGTAAGGCAGCCCTCATGGACCTGGAAAATCACCTCATCCCTCCTGAAGTCACAAGTCACATCTTCCTTACCATAAGGGCAAGAAGTGTACACCAGGAAGTTCCTCCCATGCCGGGTAAAAATCTTGTCTGGTGTTGTATTGTCATCACTGTCACTGTCAAAGCAGTCCTTGGGGATTGGCCCTAACAGTTCATTACCTAAATCTATGGAAAAATGTCGGTCACCAACCGCCACTCCAATAATGGTGCCTGCGGCTAGAGTAATACTCTTTAAGTCGCTGTTATCCACCTCTATTGGAATGGTGTCATGTTCTATGTTGACTAATGGAGTTGGGTTTACCCCCAACCCTTGCTGTTGGAGAGAAGCGTTTAGATGTATGTAAGCATCAGGGTTTTTCAAATGTTGTCCTCTTTTAACTTTCACTTCCAGGGAGAATCGTCGGGTCCTTTCTGGGATGGTGACTTCCTCTTTAATCTGAATTTCAACTGCATAAGGTAGCAATTGAGCTGACCTAAATGCTTTTTCTGGATCATCAAAGCCCATGGGATTATCCGCTAATCGGGACCAAGCTTTGAAGTTTATTAGGTCCAAACTAATGGCAAAGCGATTGAGAATGTCACTGCCTAAGTAAAAGGCGGCAGTGACGTCTCGCACGACCCAACAATTATGGACTATGCTCTTGTTGCCAATGGAGATTTTGAGCATACACCTGCTTGGCAGGAGATGTTTGGAATTGGGTGCTTCAAGGTCCATTTCCCATTTGTCTATCATTTTGAATGTGGGAATGGCTGGATCTTTTGGGAGTTGGTGGAACATGGCTTCGCTGATGAAGCTCTTACCATTGTTAACGCACACTCGAGCGAGAACAGAGTCCTTCCCATCATTTAACTGAACAGGGATGAACAACTGCTCTCCAATTTGCTGAATATCAGCCAGGCTCTGAGCTGATTTCACATCTTTCTGGACTATAGGAGTGGGAGTTTCTGATTGTGGATTAGTTTAGAATCTCAGAGTGTTTCCTTCCAGCGTGGAGTACCACTTTAGACTGGAAGGAAGGTTGATTTTCAGAAATAGAGAGGACCCTCCATCACCAGTCTGTTGTCCTGCTATTACTGTCACGTCTGGAATTTGGCTATTCTGGAAGTGAAATTCTACTTGGTCAGGTTTTTGTTCAACCATGTGGCAGGTGCCGTTTAAACTAACATGGTTGACACTCTGTTTTAATTTTATTGGTCGGCTAGTCTGGGTCCAGAGGACCTTGTTTACGCAATCTATTAGGGGTGACAACATTCTCAGGAGGTCATTCCCTAGTAAACAAGGGGGCCCTCTGGAGTCACAACTATGACCGGGTGTTTCAACTTGTGTCGCCCAATTTTAATGTCCAAGTCCGCCGTCCCCTCGACGGGAATTTCCTTCCCGTCAAAGTTCTGGAGTTGTCCAGGAAGTGAGGTGAGAGGAATTTGGTAATTCTCTCCCCTTCCTGCATTCAGTTCGTCAAAGGCCCTTCTGGACAGAAGGGTAGCTTGATATCCAGTGTCCACCAGTGCCAAAATTGTGCCCTGCCCCTGTACTTGTACCGGGGCATAATATCTTCCCTCCTTCTCCTCAAGGGGGCACAGATAATGCACATTTTTGGACAACTGGTGGGCTAACTTTCTGGTTTTGGACATTGCTAGAGAAGAGATTTGGGCAGAATTCTGTAGAGAGTCTTGGGAATCTGAAAGAAAAAATTGGCAACTGGAGATCAGAGCCATTGTGGGTTCCCCTGGCACCGGTTCCGGGCCACCCCCCCCTTTTTGGAGGCAGTCACCAGGATGGGTTTGAACCAGGGGATTTTCTTGCTGTTGGTTCTGGGATGAGTTGGTGGGCGGCGGTAGCTCAGTCTCCACATCTCCCCAGTCTGGATTTGCATCCCTAGGGACCCATTTTTCTTTGGGAGGAGTTCCCCCCTCTCTGAAAGAGAAGATCCTTTTCCCAGGATCCTCTGAGGATCCCTCTCCCTCAAATTGGAAGATCTGTACCTCCTCCTCAAACTGAGTCTGTTTGGGTCTTTTGTTTCTCCTACCCCCCCTCTGCTCCTTAGGAGGCAGACTTTCAGGGGCAAGAGATGTTGTTCCCTTTGTGCCTCCTCCCTGGGAACCGGTGAGTTATCGGGGTGCTGCCCCCGTCATTGTTCTGGAGCACCAGGTCCAGAGTTTGGGGCATTCCCTGCCGGCATGCCCATCTGAGGGTTCTGCTGCGCCCTCAGTATGTGACCCAGATCCCGTGCCATATTTTGGACCTGGCGCTCTAACTGGGAAACCCGCTCAGGCTGATACGGGGCCCTGTTTTCTCCCCTGGGCTGATCCCGGGAAGGGTAGCTATCCCTTCTTTGGTAGTACCCCTGGTTGGGAGGATTTGGATACCCCTCCACCCTTGGCCTCCCCTCTCCCGGATTCGGTTGTCTGGGCTCAGGGAATTGGGGAAAGAAGGGTGGAGGTTTTTGGGGCTGGAAGTTGGGTGGATACCTGGGGAAAAAGTTCTGCCCAGGATTTGGAGAATTTCTGCCCTCCGGTGGGAAGTTAGGAGGGAAGTTCCCTGGGTTAGGTGCTTGGCTGGATCCCCCCCCTTGGGCTGGAGGAGTCCACACATAACCCAGGATGGGTCGATTTCCCTTGTAACGGGGACTTACATAATCAGGAGAGCGAGGGACCCCATTTGTGGGGCTGCCTCCTTGGCTCCCTGTCTGTGACTGGCCCGAGGACCTTCTGGGCCTAGCATTATTAGGTGCAGGTAGGTTTTTAGGCCCCCCTATCTCCAAATCCAAAACAGGGGTGACCTTTACCTCTGCCACCTTGGCAGCAGCAGGGGTGCTGTTGGTTTTGGGATTTTTCTGGGTATTGCTTTTATTTTCTATGGGCTTCTGCACCTCATAGATCCGGGTAGCCTGTTCAATGACCCAGTCTAAAGATCTTTTCTCATGAAAATCTCTCACAAGCTGGGTCATTATATATTTGGGCAAGGCATGGAAAAACGTATTAATAAATTCTCTGCTATCCGTGCGCACCCTTCTTGTGGTCTGTGCAAAAGCACGCTTTAACTCCTGCACAAATTCTTGTGGGGCCTGATCCTCCCCACATTGTAAATTGTAGGCTGCCTTGCGAGCCTCTTGAGGATTTCTATGAGTAGAAAAATGTTTCAAGATGGCCGCCTTATAGGTGGACCATCTTAAATGATTTTGGTCCTCCAGCCCTGCAAAGAAACTGGAGTACTCTGGGGAGAATGTCCACTTTACATATTGGATACAGCTTTGGCTGTCCTTCAAATGAAAAGTCTCCATCATTTGCTCATAGAGCTCCAAGTGTTCCCAAACAGAGTACTTGGCGTTCTTATGATAAGGCGTGATGACACTCCTGATTGCCTTAATCTGTTTCAATGGGTCCTTAATCAAGGCCCTTTTTGCCTTATTGGCCTTTTTGGTTCGGGTAACCCTGGTCCATTCATCTTCTGACTCAGAGGCACTGCTCCCAGAGGTTCCCGTCTGTTCTTCCAGGTTTTCCCGGATTCTGCGAGCCTGGGAATGGCTGGCAGAATGTGGGGACCTGGTCTCCTGTGTCCTGTACCGCTCAGAGGAGTCTTCAGATCCCTCCTTGCTGCCAGGATTTGATGGGTACCCCCACGCTGACCTAACTGGGCAGGGGTTTTCAGGATGCCCTTAATGGGCCTACTCTCCTGGGGTTCCCCATCAAATTGCATTGTGCTTGGGTGCCCATACCCGGATGCCCGCCCCTCCATTCCTGGGTGGTACTGGCCTGTGAGCCCCATGCTTCTGGCTGGATAGTAATCTGCCATCCCTGTGGCCCTGTGCTCATATGCGCCAGGGGACATGGGGGTGGCAGAGTCCAGGGACTGAGAGAAATAAAGGCCTCTGGTACTAGGGCTCCTGGGGTTATGCTCAGGAGTTTCTCTTTCCCAGCGAACCTCATCTCCATCCGCCCCTGCTCCCTGTTGCAATGCAAGAGCCTGCGCCTTCAGTTCCTCATTTAAGGCCTTACTAGACTCTATCAGTCTCTCCTGCATCGCTTCCTGTTGTTGGAGCCTATTATTGTGCTGGCAGAGAGCCTCATTCTCTCTCTGCGTTTCCTGATTGGTCCTGGAGCACTGGGCCAGTCTTTGCTGCAGGAGGGTTACCTCCTGAGCTGTGTCCCTATTGGCCTGCTCCTTTCTTGCCAGAGCATCCACCACCTTCCTGGTGTGCTCTAACAAGTTCTGGTGTTCTTTTTGGAGGTCACCCAGTCCCTGGTGGGCCAGGTGATTTTCTTCCATTTTTCTCCTTAAGTGGCAGACTTCCTGGCCTAAGGTATCCCTTTCCTGACCAAGAGCTTGAATTTGTGACGCCAGGTCGTCCCTTTGCCTTTGGAAGGCACCAGCTTTCTGGCGCTCCTGATCAAACTCTGCCTGGGTATCCAGGTCTTTCAGAATAACTTTATTGCTCTCTGCCTTCTCCCTATCTAGGTGGCTTTGCAGGGTGACTACCTGCTCAGCACATGCCCTATTGAAGTCTAACTGTTGCTCCAGCTTTTTCTGGCTCTGCAGTAGGGAGTCCAAACCTTCTTGGTACTCCTTCTGCAAGGCCAGAAATCTGGTATCCTGGTCAGCCTTTTCCTGTTGCAGGATGTCCATATCCCTCTTTATTTTAATGATGTGCTGTCTACTCTCATTTCCTGACTCCTGGCTCCCCTGCAGCCTCTGCTCAGAAGAGACCAGGTCAGATTGGACCTCCTCTAACGCCATCTGTCGCTTATTCGCCAGATCTTGGCTTTCAGTACATTTATCCTGCATGTCTCCCATATATAGGTACAGGTATGCCGCTATCCTAACCATCTTGTCTTGTTCATCCTTAGCTTTAGGAGCCATGTATAGTTCACTCAGGGCCACATGTAAGGGACCCTGATCTCTCCATATATCTGACCCTGTTTCCGTGACCAGTTGCGTGATGGCCTGCAACCAGACCATGCGGTCCTGGTGAGTCCACTCGCCTCTCACAAATAACTTATGTAAGAAGTGCTCTCTGGCTATTTTCATGTCTACTAAGGTCGTCATTCTAGAGATTGGTCTCTGTCCTGACTTACAGAAGTTTGTATTTTATTTTTTTGCAAAACAGACCTTTTCCTTAGAGCGTTCCTTTGAGGAGTGCTTTACAGCGTAACACAGCGTGTGATCCGACTGGATATGTGTATCTGGTCAGCTGGCACGCTGTATTAATCTGCACAAGTGATAAATCTAATCCAAACGTCCGGCACGAGCCCCCAATTTGTAAGAGGATTCAATTCAACACTACAGCTAAGTCAATGCCTAGTCTGGGATACTGAATGGAAACCCTTATTGATATATCTTTATGTCCAGTTCATGCGTTCTGGATGACTACCCCTATATAACACCCCTCTCTTTGAATCCCCCTGACCCCACTGAGCCAAGAAGTAGTTCTGTTTTGCAAGTTAAAAGGTTTATTTGATAATTTAAACAATAGATATATATATCACACTTTATAATAATTTAATAATTGAATATCACACTGAATCTGAGCAGTAATCAATAATGGATAGTCTAGCACTAGCACACTTCTTTATAATCAATGATGAGTGGTTATAGGATGGATAAGATAGCAACAATACCTTATGGTTTCAAATGGATGCAAGGTGGAATGAAAATGCAGTACAGAAAATACTCAATATGCGTTCAACAAAACAATGTAATCACTTTTCTCTGGCAATCCCCTCCCCCCTTTATGCAATGCAAGGAAATGGAAGGAAAACACACAGTTCTCAGAAATGCAATCAAATTGTTACTCACCGGAATGGAGAGTACGTAAACAGGCCAGACCTCTATTGCTGGGGAGTTGCTTGAAGGAGCTAGGGTTGGAGCCTCCTACCCAAGCCTCCTCTCTGTGAGGGAATGAGCTCTTTAAACCGATATGACCACCTGCTGAACTGTACAGACAAGGGGACCGATCGATGAAAAAAGCGGGGAGAACAGACCGTCTCAAACCCAGGCTGTAAAGGAAAGGATAACAAGTTAACAATCTGCCAATAATGAAACTGGTTTTTTCCCAAGACTATTCCCCTTTAGTAGTACCTGGTTTAATCTCCCCTTAAGCCAAAGGAACCAGAGTAACCTATAAAGTAGAGAGGTCTTAGTATATGGCTAATGTATAATTCTGCAGTATGGAAAAACCAAGAAAAACTATACTTTACCCCTGATGGAAATAGGATTGACGTAAAGAGTCCTGGGAAACAACGAAAGTATAAAATAAAAAATAGGGAGGTTAGTAAGGTAGCTATCCCCGAATGGAACGAGGGTCGCACTGGTTTCGGGATGGTGCACCACAGCAAAGCGTTCAAAAGATGCACTTAAGAATGAAGTCGAATTCCACAGAAAATGGGATTCCAATTAGAGTCTTTCTTACCGGAGTAGTTACTATCTCAGAGTCCAGGAAGCAGGCAGGGGTCTGGTACACAGGCGGTCACGAAACGCAGCAGAATCCGTGTCCAAGAGGCAAGGGGTCTGGTACACAGGCGGTCATGAAGCACAGCAGAATCAGTGTCCAAGAGTTCCAAAAGCAGGCAAGGGGTCTGGTACACGGGTGGTCAGAAAACAGTTCAATCGGGGATTCAGAAGAAGGAGTCCGTGTGCAGGCAGGGTCGGTACACGGGAAAAACAAGGACTTCACAATTCAAGATACAGGGAGAGCACTTCGGAAAGTATGCCGGTTGTAACTTTAAACAGAAGCAGCGTTCTGTATGCCGCTGTGGAATAAATAACAACAAGAGGCGTATCGTTTGAAAATGAGGCTCCCCTCTTAACGCCGAGAACTACAACGTAGCAGGTTTTCTGGATACTGTAGTTCGTGTAGAAATTTGCCATGGCAGCTGCCAGCGCGATAAGAAGGGCGCATGCCGGCGCCGTAACCCTTTATGAAGGGCGATCACTTTCCTGTCCCTTATTTTGGTTTTAACCGGAATTCCCCAATTGTTCTTGCTCATACGAGAGCAACGAGGCAGAACCCGGGAAACGTGGCGCGGCCGAGGGCGAGGTGTAACAGCATCCACCCCCAAAGGCGGCGCAGACCCCCTCTGTGCATGGAAACGGCGCAAGAGAGCCGGGGAATGTATATTGCACAAGAGCTCCCAGGACCTGTCTTCGGGACTGTAACCCTTCCAATCCACCAAATAAAAGGGGCGCCCCCTACGGAGACGAAAATCCAGGATGTCCGCCACTTCGTATTCATCATCCCCATCCACCTGAATCGGAGGAGGGTGATCGGGCAGCCGAACAGACGGTGGACAAGGCTTCAGGAGACATACGTGAAATACCGGATGTTGATTCCACGAGGAAGGTAAAGAAAGGCGTACAGCCACCGGATTAATAATCTCAATAATGGGAAAAGGACCCACGAATTTAGGTAACAACAAGCGTTTGCCAGGAATCCGCAAATTACGGGTGGACAACCAAACTTTCATGCCCACCTTGTAAGTAGGTGCCGGTTTTCTGTGACGATCAGCATTTTTCTTTGCCCTGGCCTGAGCTAGAAGCAGATGAGAGCGAACCGTACTACGGGTCGTCACCAATTCCCTTACACAGTCCCGAGCCGCCGGGTTATCAATGGGAAGCGTAGGATCAAACGGTAAAGACCGTGGATGGCAACCATATAGGGCAAACAACGAGGAGACCCCTGAGGCGGTATGCATGGAATTATTGTAAGCGAATTCAGCAGAGGGAAGCATCGTCAACCAGGATGCTTGGAAACGAAGGCAGAGACACCGGAGAAATTGTTCAAGGGTGGCATTTACCCTTTCGGTTTGCCCGTCCGTCTGAGGATGATAAGCAGAACTGAACCGATCGTCAATACCCAATGAAGCAGTCAAAGCCCTCCAGAAACGTGATGTAAATTGAGAGCCACGATCCGAAACCAGGATGGCAGGCAATCCAAAGAACCGAAAAACGTTCTGGAGAAAAAGGGAAGCCAACACAGGGGCAGAAGGCAGACCTGTACAGGGAATGAACAACGCCATCTTGGTGAAATAATCAATTACTACCCAGATAGTGTCAAGACCTTTCACAGGAGGTAGATCCACAATAAAGTCCATGGAAACCATGTACCATGGTTTGTGAGGCACAGGGAGAGGGCGTAACAAACCCACAGGTTTAGAACGGGAGACCTTGCATTGGGAACATACAGAACAGGATGCCAGATAGTCAATCACATCCCTTGACATGGTAGGCCACCAGGACCAACGGCGTAATGCCTCCAGCGTCTTTTGCTGACCCGGATGAGCCGCACATAGGGAATCATGAGACCAGGCTAGAGCACGTAATCGTGCCTGTCCTGGAGGCACAAACAAGCGTCCTTGGATGTAGGGTAGGCCTTGAACCACATCAAGATTGAGAGTCTCACATTCTTCTTTATGCGCGGAGACCCAATCCGAAATCAAAGTCCGCAGGCTAGGTTGAGGAGTGCAGGCACAAACAACGTTACCAGGTAACAAGAGCGGTTTGTCAGAGGTTTTGTTGTCAGAATGGAAGGCAATGCTGACAAAGCATCTGCACAAGTATTCAATCGGGCCGGTCGATATGTGATTGTGAAATAAAACTGGGAAAAGAAAAGATGCCAGCGAGCCTGTCGTGCAGTAAGACATTTCATTGATTTAAACGCCAAAAGGCTCCGATGATCCGAAAAAACTGTGACCTGATGTCGAGCCCCCAAAAGATGGTGCCGCCATTCGGAAAAGGCGTCTTTTATGGCTAGGAGTTCCCTTTCTGTGATTGGATAGTTGCGCTCATAGGGCGTCAATTTTCTTGAGAAGAATGCAATCGGATGGGCTTCCCCTGAATCTGGACACTTTTGAGATAGAACCGCCCCAATAGCCGAGCCAGAGGCGTCGGTCTCCACCAAAAATGGGAGTAACGGATTAGGGTGCTGTAACACTGGGGCGGAAGTGAAGGCTACCTTAAGGGTGTCAAAGGCTCTTTGTGCCTCCTGGTTCCATTGATAGGATTTCTTAGAGCTGGTCAAAGCCGTCAACAGCACTGATATAGAAGAAAAAGAACGGATGAAGCGCCTATAGAAGTTCGAGAACCCCAAAAAGGATTGCAAGGCTTTAATCGACGTAGGAACAGGCCAATCCAAGACAGCCCTGACTTTAGAGCGACTCATTCTTATACCCCTACTAGTCAGGTCGTAACCAAGAAACTCCACTTCAGTGGAGTTGAAGACACATTTTTCAGCTTTGACAAATAGGTGGTTTTCCCTCAACCGTTGCAAGACAATTTGCACGTGCCTCGTGTGCTCCTCACTGGAGGGTGAATATATGAGGACATCGTCCAAATATACTACAACAAACTGATACAAACAGTCATGGAAAATATCATTCATGAATGCCTGGAAGGTGGCCGGGGCATTACAGAGACCAAACGGCATCACCAGATATTCATACAGTCCGTAGCGTGTTTTGAATGCAGTCTTCCACTCGTCCCCTTTTCGCATTCGAACGAGATTATATGCATCCCTAAGATCCAGCTTGGTAAAGACTACAGAAGAACCGAGCTGGTCTAAGAGCACTGAAATGAGCGGGAGGGGATATTGATTTTTTACCGTCACCGCGTTTAATGCCCGATAATCAATACAGGGGCGGAGGTCGCCCTCCTTTTTTGGAACAAAAAAGAGCGGAGAAGCCGCAGGGGACCTGGAAGGTCTAATGAACCCAGTGGCCAATGCCTTGTCAATATACTCCTTTAATACCTTATCTTCTGGAACCGTAAGGGAATAGACCCTACCCACCGGGACCTTAGCACCTGGCAGTAAATCGATTGGGCAGTCGTAAGGCCTATGAGGTGGCAATTGGTCTGCCCCTCCCTTGTCAAACACATCACAGAAAGACTTGTATTCAGGAGGGATTTCGGTTTCGGGAGATTTAGTGATGGCTCCAATCATGGACATAGATGCTACCAAGGCTTGACAAGAAGACTCAGAGGACACACTAGTGTCTAGGAAACACTTTTCGTTACACTCAGTGGAAGGAAACTGCACCGTTTTTCTTGTCCAGTCGATGGCTGGATTATGATGTTGCAACCAAGGGATGCCCAAGATGACCTGGAATTGAGGGGCTTTAATGAGATCGAAGGAAATCGACTCAGCATGTCCTTCCCTGGTTTGCATATGAATTAAGGAGGTATTTTGTGTGACTAGGCCAGAGACCAAGGATGTACCGTCCACAGCGTGAACAGCCTCGGGTTGGGCTTTAGAGACAACCGAAACGTTCTTACTTGTGGCGTAATCGTAATCCATATAATTCCCGGTGGCCCCGGAATCAATGATCGCCAATGAAGAAAAGGTCCTATCTTCAGTGGTAAATACCACAGGAAGGCTAACAGGAACAGAAACAGCACCATGAGAGTCCAAGGAAGGCACCCCCGGCGTAGGGACCCTGTCTATCGCCGGGTTCTGGCGTTTCCCGGCTTTTTGACAGGTCTCTTAGGGCAATCCTTTAAGAGGTGTTCAGCAGATCCGCAATATATGCATAAATTATGCGTTCTGCGATAATCCCGTTGTGCAGAAGTCAAAGGACCTCTTACTGCCCCGATCTGCATAGGTTCTGGAAGTGAAGTAGAAGGAGAAGACTGTTCCACCTGCAGAGTTACAGGGGCTGGTGACTTGCGTTCACCCCTTCTTTCGGTTCTTCTAGCATCTATTTGTAATACCAGGTCTAATAGTTCACCAAAAGTGGTTGGAACCACTGGTACTGTGGCCAAAACGTCCTTTAACTCATCTGACAACCCTTTGTAAAACACGGCTGATTTTTTCTCCTCCGGCCAATCAGTTTCAGCTGCCAACTGATTGAATTTAGTAAGGTATGTAAACAAAGAGGATGTGCCTTGACGCAGATTGAGGAACTCCAGGTCAGTAGCCTGGGATTTATAGCGGGTGTCAAATACTCTGTTCATGGCCGTGATGAGAGCATCACAGTCATAAAGGACGTAACTATTAGATTCCAGTAACGGATTAGCCCAAGCGGCTGCGGTACCCCCAAGATGAGAGAGAACAAAGGCTGCCTTCGTTGTAGAATTAGGGAAAGCAGTGGGCCGACAGAGAAAATGTAATTTGCACTGGTTGATAAACGTGCGATAAAGTTTAGGATCCCCAGAGAATCGTTCTGGGGGGGCCAGTGGGAATTGAGTAGCCATAAGCACCGGGGTAGTCGTAAAGCCAGAGGCAGAGGGTATGGGACCGGTTGAACCTGATGCCGTAGCAGCAGACATATCCACCCCCAGGGTGTGGGGGCTTGGGAAACTCTGCAAAGTGTCGATCCTTTGATGGAGAGCACTATGTGCGGCTGTCATATCAGAACGAAGTTCAGATACCAAGCGAACCAAGGTGGTTAAAGGATCAACTTCTTCCATGGCTTCTGTTTCTGTTACTCACCGGAATGGAGAGTACGTAAACAGGCCGGACCTCTATTGCTGGGGAGTTGCTTGAAGGAGCTAGGGTTGGAGCCTCCTACCCAAGCCTCCTCTCTGTGAGGGAATGAGCTCTTTAAACCGATATGACCACCTGCTGAACTGTACAGACAAGGGGACCGATCGATGAAAAAAGCGGGGAGAACAGACCGTCTCAAACCCAGGCTGTAAAGGAAAGGATAACAAGTTAACAATCTGCCAATAATGAAACTGGTTTTTTCCCAAGACTATTCCCCTTTAGTAGTACCTGGTTTAATCTCCCCTTAAGCCAAAGGAACCGGAGTAACCTAAAAAGTAGAGAGGTCTTAGTATATGGCTAATGTATAATTCTGTAGTATGGAAAAACCAAGAAAAACTATACTTTACCCCTGATGGAAATAGGATTGACGTAAAGAGTCCTGGGAAACAACGAAAGTATAAAATAAAAAATAGGGAGGTTAGTAAGGTAGCTATCCCCGAACGGAACGAGGGTCGCACTGGTTTCGGGATGGTGCACCACAGCAAAGCGTTCAAAAGATGCACTTAAGAATGAAGTCGAATTCCACAGAAAATGGGATTCCAATTAGAGTCTTTCTTACCGGAGTAGTTACTATCTCAGAGTCCAGGAAGCAGGCAGGGGTCTGGTACACAGGCGGTCACGAAACACAGCAGAATCAGTGTCCAAGAGGCAAGGGGTCTGGTACACAGGCGGTCACGAAGCACAGCAGAATCAGTGTCCAAGAGTTCCAAAAGCAGGCAAGGGGTCTGGTACACGGGTGGTCAGAAAACAGTTCAATCGGGGATTCAGAAGAAGGAGTCCGTGTGCAGGCAGGGTCGGTACACGGGAAAAACAAGGACTTCACAATTCAAGATACAGGGAGAGCACTTCGGAAAGTATGCCGGTTGTAACTTTAAACAGAAGCAGCGTTCTGTATGCCGCTGTGGAATAAATAACAACAAGAGGCGTATCGTTTGAAAATGAGGCTCCCCTCTCAACGCCGAGAACTACAACGTAGCAGGTTTTCTGGATACTGTAGTTCATGTAGAAATTTGCCATGGCAGCTGCCAGCGCGATAAGAAGGGCGCATGCCGGCGCCGTAACCCTTTATGAAGGGCGATCACTTTCCTGTCCCTTATTTTGGTTTTAACCGGAATTCCCCAATTGTTCTTGCTCATACGAGAGCAACGAGGCAGAACCCGGGAAACGTGGCGCGGCCGAGGGCGAGGTGTAACACAAATGGAATTCAGTTCACCCCAGCAAGCTTACACTACAGAAGTTGGAAACACAGGCCCAAAATGCTTTTATATGTGCTGGCAATGAAGTGAAAAATACGCTAAAATGCTTTTAATTCCCTCTAGAGGTTCAGGGTGAGTGGTATCAAGTTAATATTAGTCCAGGCTCACTTTAGCAAGGATCTAGGAGTAACTAGCAGGTTAAACGAATTTTTGGCAACTGAAAGCAAGAAAACTGCTGTTTTCACACGTTGAGAAATTTTCAAATCGCGGCAAATTCGCGAGTGCGTTTTTCACGATTACAGAGGAACTACAAGGACTAGCACTATCGGTTGGGGGTCCTAGGACAGCCTAGGATCTCAGCTTCCAGATGACAGTTACTGCAAGTCTCTAGGACAAACGGTTACGGAGATATGAGCGATTAAATAAAGGTAGTTTTTCGGATTTGGAATGTTAAAATTCAAAGTGACAAGTGCAGCTTGTAACTAGAAAATGACAGGTGACAGCTTTACAAATGACAGGTGACAGTTAGGAGACAGTTCTACTTAGATTAAAATAGATTGAATTATATTATTTTAACTAAGAGATTGGTTCTGCACAGTTTGCTAAGTACTCACAATATATTTCTGAAATAAATGGGCCTCGCCACGGATCTGGTCAGGTTTTAGACTGGACTCTGGTCTGGTCTCGGCACTTCACAGTGATCTGGGTCAGCTCTCTGGTTCTGCTAACAGTGGTCTGGGTCAGCTCTGCTCTCTCTCTGGTTCTGGATATTGATAGATTTGAAGTCTGGATCTGTGGATAGATTGAAGTCTCTATGTTGGCTCTCTGAAGGTTGAGGGAGGTAAAGTATGGATTTTCCCGGCAGCGTGTCCCGCAGCAAATGGATTTGAAGGTCCCTATCTGTCCTGACTGTCTGCTTTTATGTGTTTTGAAAATGGGTGTGTGTGCAGCCTCACTAGGCTCTACCCCTCCATTTGTCATTGGCCACTTCATCCTCTTCCCCTTGATTGGGGGAATGAAATGAAGTGTCATCATGATGAGGTCTGTTTATGGTACAGAGAACCCACCCCTGTCAAATTACACACAATCTATATTTGCTCAAAAAGACATATTTGCACAGGTACACATTTGTTTAAAATTACATGCACCCATCACAGAGCACAGGAGGTATACCCTGTCCAAATCTGCTCTTCCTGGGAGCTTGCCTTCAGAAATGGCAACATTCGCACTTTTTAACTGGTTTCGCAATATCGGACATTACCCCAAATTTATACACATGTGCGCAAGGGGTATGGACATTACTTGATGAAATGTCAGATTTTTAACATGCATACATTTTAAGTAATACCCTCTTAACTGCTAACTTGCCCCCAGATCATGCCACCGGTTCTAAACACCTCTTAAAATGTGGGCAGAAAAATCACAAGAATTATGGTATCATTTAAATAATTTTCACAAATCCGCTCTATGAGTTATTCATCTTTTTCTAAAACCATATTCTGGCTACAGGGGTGTGGTTTCCCCCCAGCACAAGGTTGAATTTCTGGTTTTTCCAGTTCTGCCAAGCCAGCTTGCTCTCACAGGCAGTGCTCCTCCCCTTTACTTCCAGGAGGAAGCCACTTTTTACGGCCCCCATAATAAAACATTTGCCTGAGTCAGGACAGGGCTTTGTTCAATTTCCTGCAGAGCCCAGGTAATTCAATCAGAGAAATGTCATATCCCTTTTGGTGGGAGCAGCAAAAGGGCAGCTAGGCCTGGGAACACCACTGTTGTACAAGTCTCATCTCCTGTCGGGGGTAGCTGGTGGGCAGAATTCAGTTCCTTAAGCCAGGTTTCAGATAAAATGTCACTTTTGTTCCCCAGTTTAAGTCAAGACAATTTTTTACATATGCAGCTAGGATGCTGATTCTAAATTTAAACTATATTTAAACAATTGCAACCTATGTGACACTCAAAGTAGGTCACTCATTTCTTTTAAACATTTAGATTTTTAGTGTCTTTCAGTCCAAATTTACTTAAACTGCTGAAATCCACAGCTCAGTCAGTCTTGTTATAAACCTTCAAGTCACTTCAGAATATAACTTTAGATTGTATCCACCTCTCAGTAAGTCTTTCTTTGGCACGCTTTGGGTTCATTTATTCAGTTTTAAACAAAATCTGGTGGTTTTAAAACGCCGGCTTTCTGATAGTGGTGAGTACTGGTACTGCACCCCTTTTTGGGATTTAAGAAAATGAATTCCCCCACAATTCTAGGTTGCTTTTGGCAATCAGCATTGCCATTCCCAATGGTTTCAGACTACTGTGTGGGTAGTCCAATGGTAGTTTTAGGCAGTGCCCTTCTGTGCCCAGAACATCGGCAAAAATGAGTGGCAGCCTATTCTTCATGCATTTCCCTGTACATTTTCTGGGAAGCTCTGGCCGTCATGATGTTTTCCATGTCAGTACTGCACAGTTTTGAGGTAGGGCTTGGGTGCATGGATAAAAACATCCCACAGGACACAAATACAATCCAGATCAACTAAACTGAGCAAAGAAATAATGGAAGAAGACAAAATATTATGAAAAAAGGTGTTTAGCAAACGTTTGAACTGGTCCAGGGATTTAGTACATCTTCGGTCCGGGGCAATTTATTCCGAAGAGCTGGGGCTAATTAGTCAAAGGACATGTGGCCAACCTGATGCAAACTAAAGTGTGGAGTAAGCAACAGACAGGAATTGTTTGACCGACGAGTTCTACATTCTGGTAACCAGCACACTAAATCCTCCAGATAATTCGGACTAGCACCATAATGGCATTTAAAAGCCAGATTCCTCAAGGGGATTTGAGATCTAACCGGGAGCCAATGGAGCAGTGTCTGTGTCTCTGAGACATGGTCCTTGCGAGCCAGATCCTGTATGAATCAAACGGCTCCATTCGTTATGGTCTGCAGTCCAGTTACGTTTTCTTGACTGACTTCCTGCAGCAGGCTAGAACCATAGTCTTGTTTTGAGCTAATAATTGCTTGAGGAATCACGGCACAACTCTGCTTGGATAGGAAAGGGCTAATCTGTCCGAACAATCTGAGGTAATATGAAAAACCAGAGAAAATGCTGCTGGCATAAGACTCCATAGTCAAACGTCCATCTAGGTATACCCCCAGAGTTTTAACTTTATCCGATGCCTCAATACAAGCACCAGCAATGTCATATTTGTTGCAATCGGGGGCTAGTGTTTTTAGGCAAGAAGACGTTTCCACTACAAGCAGCTGTCTTTGCATCATTCAATGCCAGAGAACTGTATGTCATCCAGCTCTGGAGGAGTGTATGTTTGATCAAAGCTACATCAGTAGCATAATACCCTGAGCTGAGAGGAATGACTTGTGTCATCAGCATAGTTGGTGACCATAAAACCTTTATTGGGTATTTATAATGCACCTAATGCGCCTGGACCGTGATGCCAAGGGTATCACAAAGCTGATTTATAAGGGTGGCATGTTTGACCATATCAAAGGCAGAGGAAGGGTCAAGAAGGATGAGAACAGAAGAGTTGGAATCGAGATTTGAAAGAAAGTCTTCACGGGTGTTCAGGAGTGCAGGTTCCCTGCCTCTGGCTGGTCTGAAGCCAGACTGGTGGCCGTGGAGACTACCAACCGATTCAGTGTGGTGGATCAGCTGTGGGATGACAAGCTTCTCTAAGAGTTTGCCCAGGAAGGGGGAGATAGGGCAGTAGTTAGCTGGGCAGGAGGCATCGGCAGAAGGCTTTTTGAGAGGGTACAAAAGGGAGTGCTTGAGTAGCGGGAAGAAGCAAGTGGCAAAGGAGTGATTGCAGAAATCGGCCAAGTGAGGCAATGGTGTCCTTGATAGTTCTGGGGACCAGAGGAGCACATGTTTGGAAGAGATGTTCATAGAGAAGACTTGCCTAGAGCCCTCATCAGGTGATATGGGGAGGAGAGGGAGGAGACTGCAGTAGGATTGCTGAGGGCCTTGTTGATTTTGAAGAGTTCAGCCATGTTAGTGGCCCCAGTGATGCAGGCTTGGATATAGGCCTTCGAGTGGAAGGAGTCTGTATTGCCTTTGGAGCAGGCGGCCAGGCCAGTCTGTCAGAGGATGTGCTCGAAGCCTGCTGGTACCACTAAGCAGCGCTGCACTTGCATATCTGAGAGGCTAGGTCGGAATCATACCGGGTGTTGCGCTTGGAGGCAGGCTTCATGCAGATCCTCATAACAGGTGCAAGGATGTCCAGAGTGTTGGAGATGGAGAGGTGAGGGTTAGCAAGCGCTGTGTCAGTGTGAGTCCGTGGCCGGAGTGGGAAGGGGAATGAAAGTGGCAGCAAAAGCAACAACTGACACTGGCTTCATCGGTCGAATCACAGAAAAGGAGACCGGCAGTGCGGGCAGAGGCTTAGCCGTGGGACCCAAGAGATCCAGCTGAGAGGACAGGAGAGCCTGATCAGAACAGGAGAGTGGTGAAGTGAGAGTGTTGGAGATGCGGATGTCTGCTGAGATGAGCGCATCCAAGGTGTGTCCGGCTGAGTGTGTCGGACCGGAGGGAAGACTGGTGAGGCAAAGAGTTGGAGAGGCTGCGGAAGAGTCCAGAGGCGGCATCAGGGAGTCGAGGTTAATATTGACGTCTCGGAGGAAAAGAAGCTTGGAGGTGGAGGCCAGGATTGAAGAGGTGAGGTCACACTACTCTGAGAAGAAGAGGGAGACCGGACCAGGGGTCCTGTAGATGGTGGCAAGAGTCGGTGAGAGGATTGGAGAGAGACTATGCCTGCAAACAAGGCAATTCAAAGGAAGAGTAGGACTGAGTGGGTATTATAGTAGCAGGGACCCATTAAGGGAAGAGCAGGGCCACTCTGCCCCCAGACCGGTTAGGGCTGGGCTTCGAGAGGAGCTGGCTATGAACCATGTCTTGGTGGTAGCGAGGATGTCCAGGTCGAAGAATTCAAGGAGGTGGCAGGTGTCCGAGTAGTGTTTAACGGCGGAGCGAGAATTGAGGGTAATGAAGTGGAGCTAGTTGCTACCTTTTTGAAGGTCTTCCGAGGAGGGGTGCAGGAATGTGGTACAGCAGAAGGGAGGAAGTTAATGAGGGACTTAAGATGCCTATCGAGGAGGAGGTTGGGCTGAGGTCCCTGGACCAGGACAGTGCCATTCTGGTAGACATTGATGCCTCTCGAGTAAGGTAAATATGCCAAGAGTGCTTCCCTTCTGGTTCCACCATTAATGGGCGAAGAAGAGAAAGGGGAGTGAAGAGGAAGTCTAACCCCCCTCCCTTAAGCGAATGCAGCAGAGACAGACCCCCCCTCACTTAAACCTGGCATAGAAAAGCTTGGTGAGGTTGTTACTGCCTCCAAACATGAAGAAAACTGAAAGCCAAGTGCTTAAAAACGTGAACGCTTTAAATTTAGTTATGTTACAAAGTCAGAATGCTTTAAATAATGAATGATGTAGTGAGTAGTGCATGCTAACATATATATATGCTATAGAAAATAGGTTAGAAGCTAACCAGGTGTTAAGCTATAACTAGAAATAGTGCAATCCACTGTTTCTGTGACAAGACATTTCCTGTAAAAGAACAAATCCCTTTAAAAAGACAATTTGAGTATTTTAATGAAATTGTTGTAACACAGTGTTGAGATGGAGAGCAATTATCTCTTATAATTCAAGGACGGCCAAGTAGCCGGAGAACGGGCCTTTCCGCGAATTATAACTCTAATCTTTGACAATGTATCCTGTGTAATCAGATAAAGTCCAGGAGCAGACAGCCAGGCTAGGACCAGTTTAGACCAGGTATGTGTGCCAAAGGAGTCAGTTGAGTGATATAGAGGTCAGCCTATTACTAGCAGAAATAGGAACAGCTAATTTTTCAGGCCGTATGAGTCAAATCAGAGATAGGAAGGGGTTGTCTTTATGACTAAACCATTAGTTCACCTCTCTTGAACTGTATTAAAGGAGGACGGACATCAGTGAAGAGAGCTGAGTTCCTGTACTTTCCATGATGTATCGTGTGTGTCGGTCTGAATAAACCTGATGTCCCTGGAAAAAAGCCTGCCTCCATTTCAAGGTATGTAGCTGAGTATTTTTCTGAGTGTCGAGAGCCCAGCAGAGCTCAGTAGAGTTAAGGGGAGGTCCAAGGGCCATTCCAGGAGGGATAGGATGATGAACATGTATCTCTTCAAGCCCAAAAGAACCTGGACATTTAAGATTAAGGTGAGCTATATTGTTCTGCCTAAGATAGGAGTGGAGTAAAGAGAGTAGGAAATGAGATGGGGAAAATGCAGTCTGCAGATGCCCTAGCCGATAGAAAAGAAGGGACAGCTCGGCAGAACAGTATGGCAGAAGGGGACTATATATTTTTGGCACATTTTCAGGAAAAAAATGTCAGAGCCCAGATTTGGAAAAAAGCCAAGAAATCCAAAAATGTGTAAAAACTAAGGGTCTTGCAAGCTTGATAGCATGATAAAGGGCCTTGTCATCTGGGGATAGGGGAGAAAATTATTGGGGTACCCCCCAGAAATTATTGGGGTACACATATTTTGGGGTACACATTTTTTGGGGGGGAGAGGGGAATTTTTTGAAATCATTAGGAGACCACTTTTAGAAAAGTATTTTTCAGTTAAAGTTGTAACAGCTTTTTAGAAACAACTGTAAAGCATTCATGGGGAACCACCTTAAAAGGTAATACAAGTAGTTTAGGAAGAATAACAGACCATGAAAAATAACTCAAGACGTTGAGTGTTAAGGATTTATTAGTGTACTTGTCTCAAGGGTGCCTGAGCAATAGAGATGCTGGGAGAGACCGATAGAGGAGTATACGCCCAGATAACTAGGTTTTAAAGAGCACTAGAAGAAGCCTTCATTTAAGGTCCTGAATTAAGAGGACGACGGAGACCAGAATCGATTAAACACAATCTGAAAGAAATGGGCTCACATTCCATGTCGGAATAACAAAAAGGGGTAGGATGCATCTGAGAGAGCAGATATATGTGGCTAGCCAGGTTTGTCTAATTTTGTTTGTGTTATGTTGGATTTCTTAAATGTGCACACTATATCTTATTGTTTATGATTAAGACTAAGAAAAAATACATTTTTCAACTAATTCAAAAATGTGGCTTTTAGCCAAGATTTAAAAGTGGTCAAAAATAAGTAATTTTGTGATGAATAGATACTATAAATAAAAATAAACAGAACCGTGGTGGTCCCATGTTAAAATGGACAAGCCTTCGTGAGATAAAAGAAAAAGGAACTGTCCCCCTTTAAGCCATAATAAATCATTAAAGCCAGCAACCATGGAGCTAAAATTTTGATTTCCTAACACTAGGCAAGATAATTTATGAAGCGCGCCATGAACGATAGAGAATCGCGTTTAAATAACTAAGATACAGTGATTTACAGAAGTGGTGTCCTCGATGGAGGGGAAAAAAATGAATGATAAGAATTATATGAGAGCTTTGAAAAAGCAAGATGTGAAGTTTTAGAAACCTTGTGCAACAGAAGAATCACTTTGGATTTATGATTTGTGGAAGTGCGCAGCTCCAAAAACATTTGACTGTTAAGGAAAGAATGATGTTAATGGTTTTTAGATAAGAGCACAGAACTGTGGAATGCTAGTCTTTGGGTTTTGTTTCCAGAACTAAGCGTACTTTTAGAAATGAATCTAGGGTGTTGACAAGATTGCTTCTTAAAATTGAAAAGCTTGTGTTTATGGAACACTCGGTAGGGTAGGAAAAACATGTCATGTATTGAAGTTATGAAGCTCCTGTTCTTTTTGGTTAAGGAAAGGTACAGTGTTTAAAAAAAAAAAAAACTCAAAGTTGCCATTTTGCATAGTACAATGTGCAATGATAAGACACGTATGCTCTTTGGTGACATAAATACATTTTGTTTATAAATTGGAAGGCATGTGGACACGAAGTCAGAGAAGTGCCCAAGAGCACACAAGTGAGAGAAATGTAGCTGAAATTTAAATGGTGTTTTTATGTGCAGAATGATTGAAATAATGTTGAGATTTTTTGAAGTATGCAAACGGGCATACGAATGGCAATTATGTTTTCGCTTTCCCAGAAGCAAGTTTGAGATAAGAACTCAAGGGCTGAGACAGATTCATTAGACAGGAATGCACGATGAAGCACCTTTGAGATAACATTGCCGAATGAAGGAACTGGCCCATGTTAAATGAGGACTGCAAATGCTCGCTCGTTGTGAGCCACATTTTAATCGCGTGCAAATATATGAAGTACAGATAGGCCTTTGTATTATCAAAGGCATGTGCCAAATGCATATTGTAGATGCAAAGTACAAGAAAAATGCCAGAAATAAGCACATTTAGCTACAGGTGACAGCAATGATCTCCTACCTATGGGTGATACAAACTGATGACAGGTAGTCAAGGAAAGATATTTACGCATTACTGCACATAATGGAACGCTGTATAAACACTTGAAAGTATGACAGTCTTCGAAGCGCTTAGAGTACTGCATCCGAGCATGACAGATGGGGGAGGCTTCTGGGATATGCACCAAAACTGTCGGGGACATTTTTAGAATAACCTGGGTGAGTTTAAAAATATGCAGAAAGACTATCGAAATGTTCAGGATGGATGAGTAAGGAGCCTTGCTCTTGTGCACCGCACATGCGGTATGATTAGAACATATTTGCGTACATGTGTGAAAATTAGGTATTCTTTCTGTTTGAGAAAAACGGGGGATAAAATGGTATCTCCAAAGGCTGGCTGCAACCTATGAGGAGATTGTGTTTAAAGTGGTGAGCAAATAGTCAGACATGAAAGGAAAAATTCTGCCATGGATGCGGCGAAAAGCACTGGCAGAAACCGAGGAAGGTCATGGTTGTTGACCTTTTTAAGCACATTTTGATTACAACATTGAGAGATAAGGGAAGAGGCAGCGGCAGCAGGGAAGAGTTAGACACCACTGGGGTAAAACGCACGACAAATGGAAATGATGATGTGATACAACGTCTGTGTTTTGAAAGTGTTTTCACAGAGCACACGGTCACAAAGTCTCCAAACCAAAATTGATGCTAATGTGTTAAAATCGGAAGGATGAAGGGCTAGGTTGACCTTAGAGATTTGAGCCTGGAAACTATAGCTCACACTCCAAATCACAGCAGCAAGCGGTCAACACGCTGAGCTATCTTATCAATTGAGATGGTTGAGGTATTGATAAAAATAGATGCCTACCCTGGCGCCTTGCTTCATAGGCTGCTGAAATTAGTGGCGCTGATTGCCGTGCCTGAGAATGTGTCTAGACCCAGGAATAACGGTGTACAGTGGCCACCCTATGTGATGTCAACAGCATGCGCAGAACTCGCATGTTGGAAAAGGAGGGGTGACCGCCAAGCGGGCAGCCTTCCTGTGCAGCACACAGCATTAGTGAATAGACCCATGAGAGCGGGCATTATGACTCTCGGTAGTCAGTATAGCAGGGTGATAAAAGACACATTATTTCAAATGTGTTCATAAAAAAGAACCACACCACAATGAGTGCGAGGAATGTTTCGGGTTCGAATGGAGTATGAACATGTTACTTTTATGAAGATAAAGTGCACCATGTAAAAAATGAATTTATTGCAGAGGACAAGTAAGTAAGCTTACATGTAGGCTCAGCAATATGTAAACACAGGATACACAGACACATAGGAATAAAGTGTCAGCTTAAAAATAAGGAATACTTTTGCAAAACAGATGAATGAATGTGTTCACAGTAGGACAGCCTCATTGGGTGACCTGTTGTGTTAAGTGGCACTAGGGTTTTAGAGGTGCCCAGGAGAAATATGGCAAAGAAAGAACAACTTTTGTCTAATGATAGACATTGGGACTATGTGTCCATAGAGCAAAGACAGACCAATACATAAATATTAAAAGGCTGAGGACGGCCTTTTAAGACAAATGTCGTGTTTGAGCAGTTTGGAGGCAATGTGTTCTTAGCTTTGGTGTAGTTTCAATAGGCACTTGCCAGTGGTGGTTATTTAAATTTGTAAGCCGCACATCAGCCCGTGGGCATTGTGGCGCTGGTACAGAAGGTTCAATTGGTACAGGAATACATTGAATAAGGGAAAAATAAGTACATGGATGGCATTATTGAAATGCTAAATAGGTTAGTCTGTAGCATTTAGCCAGCTTAGCTATTCATCGTGGTTGGATCACAAAGAGGCGTAGTTGAACGAGGAGGTTTTTAGCATTTTGAGGCAGGCAGTGTAGGATTTTTCGTTTCCTAGTGCTTTGGGCAGTGCATTCCAGATTTTAAGAGCCATGTGTTGAAAGCTGGACCCCCAGCTTTGTTTCTTTTATAAAGCAGGCATGTATATCTGGTTGGCCAGGTGAGACCTGGTGGACCAGTGGATAGTGGTCCTCTCTGATTAAGTATGATAGGGCATCGGCAAAGAGGCATATATGTGTGATGGCCATGGTTTTTAAAAGAATGCGTTCTTTTACTGATAGCCAGCGTGCTTCTTTCCTAGCCTGTGAGATGTGTTCCCTTTTTGGCGATACTCTGTGCCTCCCTCGAGGCATTATTCTGTGTGACTTACAATTGGTTGGGGTTTTTGCAGAGATGCCCAGGAAGAGGGCATTATATTAGTCCGGTTCTGTGCCTACTGTAACTCTGGAATTAGATAGGACATTTTGGCAGAGAGGAAAGGCTTGACTGCACTGATGATGATAATGGTAAGTGCGACGAAAGAGGTTATACCATTAACCGTGCGTGACATGGACAGGGTTTTTTACAGCTGTAGAGACAGTGTTGGGATTGAAGGAGGCATTGATGAACGTCATGAGAAACGGTGCAAGTGTTTCTACACGTTCTTTGACTAGCTTGCGGGGCAGGCATTGCCTTTGCAGCTGAATGGCCTGATTTTATTCATGATCTCTACTTCTGGGTTAGAGATTTCTCTGAAGTTAAAAGGTGTTAATGGGTCCTTTGTGACCTCTTTTTAGGGAAGTTTGAGGATAGCGTAATGCAGTGAGTGAGGTTTTTGGGGTGGTCTTGAAGTTCTTTTACAGGAGCTCCAACTTGTTTAGATGAACAGACTGTATGGTGTTGCACCAGGGCTGGTCTTTAATGATCTCTTGGGCCATGGCGGCTGGCGCAGAAAAAATTCTTTGAAAAATACTGAAAAGCTTTTATTTTTATTCACAGCTGGCGTTTGAGATTCTGTCATTATAGGATTCAGATGGTTGAGTAAAGGATTGGATGATAAAGCCTACGGCATAATGATGTTGTTTAGGTTATCAAGGAAGGCATGTTTTGTTCATTTTGAGACATGCACCATTTAAATATGGGCATAGTTCTGAAAGCATGAAAAAGGCAGAAGGCTGAGATTGTTTGGGTAAAAACTAAAGGGTTTTATTATTGTGGCAAAATGATAGTAATATAGACCGCTGTGTGACCTAGTGGAAAAATTTGAATATTTAATAAATTCAGGCGCAGGCCATGAACATTTAGGAACCAGAGGAGACAGATGACCTCCATGTAATTAGAGGCAGCCATAAAGTAGGGAAACATGGCAAATGATTAAGGAGTGAACAAATAAAATAAGAATCAGGAATTACAGTAATGATTCAGATAAAATGATTGAGGTTAAAAAACATCACAGGTGACGGTATACCTCGACATGGTTTGAGGTGGTACTTTCTTTTTACTGTGTGATGCTTTAAGGAAAGGAAGTATGTTTTAGTATACATGACAAAAATGAAATGAGTACTCCATAGAAATGAAAAACGATTAGAAAAAGGATTAAAAATGTTAGGTAGACTGTGGGCCTTTTTGGCATAGGTCCAGAAAAAATAAAGTGGGAAGAAAAAAAGATTTATTCATTTTTTATTTAAGATAAATCAAAGATAAATTGAAGGAGGGAACAATTGGACAAATTAATAAAGGGATAGGGAATAAACTCTGAAGCATACAACGGGTAAAAAATCAAAAAATCAGCACACGAATAGCACTAATGAGGTCTCTTGACCAACAGTAAAAAATAGCATAGGGCAATAAAAAGCATCAGTGACCATGGAGAATGAGAAAAGGGTATGGGTGACCAAAATTGGGGTAAACAGAACAAAGATTATTGAATGCAAAGTAAATTTAAGAAGATACACTGAGGTAAGTAACATACAATTTGAGTACATATAACGATTTTGGTTTGTTAAAGATAAGTCATGGAACTAGCATGAAAAAAACCAAGAATTGTCTGCATGGCCTTTAATAGGGAGAAAAAGGAGGAAAGTACTGGTTCACACTACAAGGTTGTGAACACGTGCTGATCAGCACTAACAGTAGGAAGATCCAGGTGAGTAACAGAAAAAGAGGTAGAAAGAGACACAATGTCTTCAAGTATGTAGCCATTTTCCCAAGATGGGTGCAATCGGGTGTGAAGTGAGTAGAAAATAGATGACAGCATGGCCATTTCAGACAACCGCAGAAAACAGAAGTCAAATTGAAGGTGGGTAATTATTTTTGTGTTCATAATGCCAAAGAAGGTTGATTTGGCAGGCGTATAAATTTATTTAGAATAGGCAAACACTGTTTACGATAAAAAATGAAGGCACATAGTAAGAATTGGTGTAATAGTTTAGAAAAACAAGGTTAGGATAGATTAAGTATAGTTAAATTAGGCAGGGGTGTTATGTTATGCAGAGAAATTCCTCTGTTTGTCTCAATAGGATGAAAGTAAGCACAAAGAAAAGACCATGGTCCGACACAACCCAGAAAAGGATGAAGAAGTGAAAAGCAGCAAGAATTACTGCGACAGAGCAAGTATTTACAGCTGACTGGCAAGCACGTTCTGTTAAGCTGAAAGAAGCACGTTCTGTTAAGCTGAAGAAGCATGTGCAACAAACCAGAGCACCACTGATTAAGTAGTGCCAGTCCCCGAATTACCTATTGTCTCTTTCGATTTTCTACAGACAACGGGGATCCCCAAGAAATATCTTCGTCTGCTACGGATGTGCCTAGAAGACGGGAACGGAAGAAGGCGTCCTTCTTTGATTGTTATTTTTATCTCCCTAGGTCTGAATGTGTCAACCTCGGGAGGAAATGTGTCCCATGAAGGATAGGTTGTATAGAATGATTGTTCAAAGACATACCCGGTTCCAGCAGGCCGACCACACTATAAATAAATGTGTTAAACTAAAGTTTGTCTAGGAGGAAGCAATGATTTAAAAATGTTTTTAAATAAAACAAACGTAAAAAACATAGTTTTTAGGAGGCAGGGACGCTCAAAAGATATGATTAAACTGTAGTTTGTTTAGAAGGCAGGTGAAGGTTGCCAGAATATACAACCAAGGGTTTTTAAGGGGATGGGTTGGTAGGAAATGTGCTAATAAGAGACATGTTTATTTTACAAAAGAAACTCATTCAGTTTTATGTTACAGGTATACAATGAGGGACCTGTATGCCTCGGGAGATTAACGTCGAACCGCATGAGGAGAGAAAAGTCACAGAGGAACCCAGTTAAAAGCCCTACAAGAATAATCATTTGCTTGAAATGTGTCTGCAAAAGACCCCTTCCCCCCCCCCCAAATCCTTGTGTCCCCTTGCTAAAATGCCCTCTCTTTTGGACTTATTTGAACAATGAATGAGTGCTCTGTGGAAAGAGACACTAGAAAGCAAAAAGACTTGCTGCAAAGCAGCACAAACAGGAGCACAAAGTCAACAGGGCAGGCGGTCCCCGGATGCCAAACCAAAGATGAGTCCGGTGGAAGATATGCAAGGAAAAAGTGTATTGACAAGGAGAAAAATACATTTTGAAAACATTATATATGCATGGGCAGAAAAAGGAGAGCGAGGAAAGAAATTGTCGCTCATGGGGTGGGAGTTGCGGACAGATGTGGAATATGAAAAGACAATGGGCTAATGGGTTACCTCCAAAAGCTTGACCAAACTTTCAAGTCTCACAGTGGCTGTAAAATTATCTGAGGCATATAGTTAGTTTAAAGCAAATTGAGAATTGGAGGTGGGGCTCAGTTAAAAGAAGTTTAGGAACACACATGTTAGATTTAAGGAGTATAATGTGTTAGTACTGACCATTTTAGAATTGTGATAGGATATCTCTTAGATAATTATCAAGGAGGGTGGACATGGGTATGATTGAAAGTAATTGTAAAGAATTAAAGAACTTTCAAGATGGGGGAGTGAAGAGGAAGTCTAACACCCCTCGCTTAAACGAATGCAGCAGAGACAGGTCCCCCCCGTCAATTAAACCCGGCATAGAAAAGCTAGATGAAGTGGTTACTGTTTCCAAATGTGCAGAGAACTGACATCCTAGTGCTTAAAAACGTGAGTGCTTTAAATTTAGTTGTTACAAATTCAGAAAGCTTTAAATAATGAATGATGTAGTGAGTATATATATATGCTGTAGAAAATAGGTTAGAAGCCAACCAGGTGTTAAAATATGACTAGAAATAAGGCAATCCACTGTTTCTGTGACGATACATTTTTTGTGAAAGAACAAATCCCTTTAAAAAAACAATTTGAGTATTTTAATGAAATTGTTGTAACTGTGTTGAGATGGAGAGCAATTATCTCTTATAATTCAAGGACGGCCAAGTAGCCGGAGAACAGGACTTTCCGCGAATTATAACTCTAATCTTTGACAATGTATCCTGTGTAATCAGTTAAAGTCTGCGAGCAGACAGCCAGTCTAGGACTAGTTTAGACCAGATCTGTGTGCCAAAGGAGTCAGTTGAATAACATAGAGGTCCGCCTATCGCTAGCAGAAATAGGAACCGCTCATTGTTCAGGCCATGAGTCAACAAATCGAGATAGGAAGGGGTTGTCTTTATGACTAAACCATTAGCTCACCTCTCTAGAACTGTATTAAAGGACGGACTTCAGTGAAGAGAGCGGAGTTCCTGTACTTTCCATGATGTATTGTGTGTGTCGGTCTGAATAAACCTGATGTCCCTGAAAAATGCCTGCCTCTGTCTCATGGTATGCTATCTGAGTATTTTTCTGAGTGTCGAGAGCCCAGCAGAGACCAGTAGAGCTAGGGGGGGAGGGGGGTGGTCCAAGGGCCCTCCGGAACAGGAGAACACTGAGACCATATGGGGAATCCAAAGGTCCGGAGAGGGAACGGCAAAGAGGATGCCAGTGACAGTCTGCCTGGAAGAAGCGTTGACATAGGTGGCAGCGATGATCAGGCCTGGATTGGAGATCAGGAGATGTTTGACCCTTTTCCTTCCAGGCTTATATACCTTTCTTTTCCAAGATATTAAACGGGTTTGGTGAAAAGATTGTATAAAGTTGGGGGGGAAAGCAAGATCCCTGTGGCACCCCACACTTCATTTCCACTGGATCAGCAGTGCCCTCATTGCTGAAAACCCTTGCTCATCAACCTGAAAAAAGAGCGTGTCCAGGCTATCAACTCGGGAGAGAAGTTGGCGCCTTTCTGGGGCCTCTCAATCAGCAGATCATGACCCACCAGATCAAATGCGGTGGAGAGGTCCAGAAGGAGGAGAAACTCCCCCTTTATCTATGATTCTAATTAGACTATAAAGTCTAGAAAGGCAGTTTCAGTACTGTGCAGATCTGAAGCAGGAGTGCCTTGTAACCAATGGGCCATATTTCTCTTTGTCTCTGATGCTGCAAATAAGCTACTCTATCCAAGATCTTAATCAGTAAAGGCACATTTGTTTAGACCACTTGACACAATAAAAAGGCACATTTGTAATAGGCCTGTAGTTTGTGGCTACTTTTAACCTGTCATATTCATATGGTTTAGGAAGATGTGACCATTTAATTTTCACTGCTCCAGAATGCCATAGAAAATTTCAGAATTCAACTTGTCTGTATGCAGCATCAAAAACCTTTGCCTTGGACATATTGGAATGTGTAATTGCTTAGGTAGCACAATCATTTTTAACTACAGTGTTTTGCAATCGACAGTCAGATATGCTGCCATTCTACTTTAGTTGGGCAATGTAGTGTGCCTAATTATTAATGAACCGGGGATCAAAGATTTCTAGAGATTACCACTCCAAATAGTTGGAAAGTCTGACCATTTGAGCTCCTTTAGATTTTGAATAGGAACTGCTATTAAAGTAAGCGTGAACAATTTCAGATTTCGGCTGGTTGATAAGGAGATCACAGTAAGAACCATGGTGCAAAATGTCCTTCATAATAGGTTCCACGTTTTCTTGGAGATTCTTCATGAATAATGGAATGCCATCTGGGTCAACAGTGAAGCTGATTACGCTACCCGAATGTTGCAATCTAATCAAGTCAGCAAGGGGTTAACTGCTAACGTGAGCCTTGGAGGGGATAACTGGCATCCCTGTCGTGTATCCCTGACCTCTGGGATGCCATTTGTGCATATTTTGGCAGTAGTTGGAACATGCAATAACTTTACAGGATATACATTTGGAACCAAATCCACATTTAATCAACGCTCCAAACAAGAAATTCCACAAGACCGTGTCAAAGGCCTTGTAGGTATCTGGAGTAGCTACGACTTCTGGCACCTGTGAATGAACTTGTGACATTAAGTTCCTAGCCATGGACTGACCTGGTAAAACTGCCTGATCTGGATGGATACACATGTATGGTAGCAGTGTTTTTCACTTCAGCAAACCTTTTAGTATCCTCCACTCGTTAATATGATATGATAGGTTATTTATAACATGCTTAATACCCAGAGGTTTCTAAGCTCGGACCCGGGGATCAAACCTGTGGAGCTCCTTGTCTTGCTTCCAAAGCAAGCACATTGCCCCTGAGCTATCCTCCTGAGACATTTAGGCTTTTACAGTAAGATGATGGTAGCTTCCCATCGCATAGAGGGTATCCCCTTTTTATTTTAGAAATTCCTCCCATACACCGCACCAAAATAGTTCGGAATTCCAAGATCAATCCACAAACTTGTCAGTTGGGGCTTCCTTGAAAAGGCATGCACCTACTTTCTTTGTCAATATGATGTACTGTCATTTTGCACTGAGTATCCTATCTGACCCTGAGTTTTATAAGTGAGTAATATATCTGTTCACTTTGTCTATATAAAACTATTGGGTTGCCCATACGGTACTTACTGCTTGGTCAGATTGTGGCAATAAGCCCCGAGGCGGCAGGCCAATACCGCCCAAGGTAATGCCCCCTGGGCCCATAGTTAACGACGGACCTGGGGGCATTACCGCAGGCGGTATTAGGCCGCAATCGAGGGACTTATTGCCATTAGGATTCCAGGGTCTGCAGGCTTGGGAAACTAGTTTTCCTGAGTTTGCAGCTCCGAACACTAATGGCGCACAATCTTAAAAGCAGCATTTCTTTTGCCGTTTGAAAAGGTTTCGTCGCAGTATGCGTTAGTTCTAGGAACACTAGAACACGCATACTGCTTCATTAGTACGGAGCAACAGGGCGCCATTTTGGGCCAACTTGCACCGTACTAATGAATGGGAGAAAATTAAAATGAAAAAAGACCACCTTGGAAAAAAAAGTGTACACGGCGCAGAAGTGCATCCACAGGATTACACTGTGGTAAGGGTCGGAAACGAGCCAATCCACATGCAGTGTACCCCGTGGACTCGCAGCACCGTGTACTAATGGAGTTAACGAACTTCGCCCTAATGCCTGACTAAAGATGCGCCTGTCAGTTTGATTTTTCAATAGTTTTCAGATTCATTTTAGTGCACATTTTATTTCTACAAATGGAGAAGAAAAGTCCAAATCTGCTTATAAAAGCAGATCAAAGCAACCTCTGTTGCAGTTATGTCTACAATGGAATGGCCTGTGGAAAGGAGGGGGGCGGGAGGTAAGGAGGGAAGACTAATCACTGCAGTGCAGGGTATGACCTCCCATTAACATTTAAAGACGGATACAATGGGGAAGACCCTAAAGGCCACTGCCATATCCATCTGTCCTCCATCTGGGACTTCCTAACTTTCTCTACATGATCCATGGTTTAAAAAAAGGGTAGTGGATTGTGCTATTCACTCTGTCCGATTTGCTCTGCTCACTATCACACCCATGTACTCCTCTCCCTTATGCTTCTCCACTTGTTCTCCTCCCGCTACTCTCTGGCTCCCAGCTCCACCCACCTTCATCACTTCTAATCCCTGCGTCGTCTTCTTCTGTCCCTTTTTGATATCTCACTCCTTCTAGGCCTTACCTCTGCACTTAATCTCCGTTGACCCTACTACTCCATCCTCCACCCCACCTTCTCTTCACTCTCCTTCTGCTGCGTTTTGAAAATGGGGGGCCTGGCTTCCACAATGTCCCAGGTTACGTTAGGGGGCCTGTGGATGGCTTCACCCAAAGCAAGTGAAAGGCCCCTCTTTGGGGTTTGTGTCCTTGTCTGTGGTGGTCTAAAGTTTTGGTTGTGCTTAGGCTGCAGATGTCACCAGCGCTGGGGAACAGTGCTTGGCGCACTGTGACCATGTGAGCTCTGCAGCACTGTGCTTCCTCCCTCTCCTGCTTTGGGAGGTCTAGGGCTGTGGCACTGTGGCCTGGGCTGTGTGGAGTGCTGATGGACTGTTTCTATGCTTATTCTTCTTGCTTTATGGGTGATTCATGACGGATCTGAAAGTGAGAAAGATGGCGAGCATTCTGTTTCAGCAGCATGGGGTGATGCAGTTTGGTACTGCACAGAAACAGACTGGGTTTGAGGGGCTAACACAAATGTGGGCCCTCAACTGCCACTGTCCATCTCTGGGTATGATTTGGTTCTCGAGTTCTGCCTGGGTGTCCTCCCACCCAAGGCTTGGAGGATTTCCCATCCCCTTTTGCCAAGGCCAGAATAACCTCTGCCCACCCTCTTCTCCCTTTTAACTCCTTCTACTCTCCCTCTTCATCAAAAGGTACCTGCCAATAGCCTTCATCAGTTCAAGCTTGGAAATTAATCTTGCTGGGTCTGGTCTCACCCTCCTCTATCTTGGGCAAATGATGGGCATTGAACCGTTTAGGCACAATCAGTACAGAGCCACCAAGTGTTGTCAGGCTTTAAAACTAGGATTAATGAGGACCATTCACAGTATGACCTTTCGATGACCCCAAGGTCCAACATCTTTTTCAATTTTTCCTGGATGACTTGTTTCTGGCTTTCAGGTAACCTGTAGGTTAAAGATTAATTACCCTCTGTGAAGGCATCTTGGAGTAAGACGCAGACAACTGGTTCTGAATTAGAAATACACACTTTATTAACTTTTACTAACTTAAAGTATGGAAAAGGCCTATCTTGCCCTATACTCTGGATGTTCTGATCTCTTCGGACCTTCCCCTTTCAATCCCTCCCACCACTCCTCTCTCCTGGAGTGATCACTTTCTCCTTTCCTCCCATCTCACCCTCTCTACCCTTCAGGCCAAGCCAATTCGAGCACTGCCACTGACCTTCTCGGTTATTCGACCCATGAAGCGTGTCAGTTGAGGCTTTCGCTGCCACTTTCTCACCACCTCCTCCCCCCTTGGCTGAATCGCACGCTGACGCAGCCCTTTCCATGCTCCACTCTGCTATTCTTGATGTTCTTACCCCTGTCAAGAGGATCAGCTTGAAGCCCAAAGCCAAGTGCAACTCTTGGTACGACTCAGACCTAATGCAAATGCAGGTTGGCTGAGAGGAAATGGCCTGCTTCCGGTACATCCTCTGACAAACTGGCCTGCCGTCTGCTCCAAAGGCAATACCGGCTCTCTGTCTGCGAAGAAGACCGGCTCTCTGTCTGTGTCTAAGAAGAGAGCCCACATCCAAACCTGCATCTAACTCGGCACAACTTCCCCAAGACTCGGTTTCAAAGTCCCAACAATATTTACAGCCATCTTAAAGTCCTGCACCCTCTTTGCATGATTGGTCTTTGCACACATCTCGAGCAATAGTTAAACTTCAATGTTGCAGTTCATTCAACTTGGCAAAATATATTGTATAATCTTCTCTCACTTTGGTATTTAATATGTCTTTTGATTCAGGGTTAAAGCTCACCTCCAAAGTGCCATTCCGCCAAAAGTTCAACATATAGTGGGTACACTTGTTCAATTTGAAGTCCAGTATATATTGGTTTCACTTAAATTCAAAGTTCTGTCCAGTCGAAAGTTCAGCATACATGGATCTTTCTTGGATTTCTGAGATTGACACATGATGGTTTTGTTTGAGTTTAAAGCTCCATTCACTTTTAATCCCCATATGTCACAACTCTGCTTGTTATGTTTTTATTCTGTTCAGAATTCAATAATCATGAAGTTATAGTTAAAGTTTTTTAATTCCGTTCAACCCATTGTTTAATAACTTTGTAAATTGCCTTTTAATGAAATGCCTAGCACTCAGGCTTTTGAAAATGTGCTTTGTTACACACGTGACCACTGTGCTACAAAGTAGTCATGACTGTTCAATAGTTAACAAGGATTCACATTGGAGACCTTCGAAAAAGTGTTAGGTCAAACACGTGATACAATGTTATCCTTCACGAAAGTTCAAACACTTGCATGCCTGGTTTCTTTTCTGATAGAAACTCACTGGTTGCTTACACTGGCTTTCCAGCAGCGCAGATCGTTCAGCCCTCTGTTCTCTGCCTCTGGGCTACACCTCCAGCCCCTCAGGCACTTCTGGGTCAGCTTCTGTCCACAGGAGAATGAGCACTGTGAACTCCAGAAAAAGGGGCAGCCTTCCGGCACACCTCTCCTCACAGCGTTCCATCACGGCCACGGAGCTCCAGCTCCCAATCCACACTTGATGAACCGTTGGCGTGCTTCACACACACAGCTCTCTGCTGCTTCTCTTGGCCTCTCTGCTGCTGCTTCAACACCACTGCCTCTTTGCTTCTTCATTTGATTAACTTGTATACACCTGCAGCCCCTTGACCGGATGCCGGTGTGAATTCCCAATTGGCCCTGTCTGACCATAATCAAAGGGACATGCCTGACCCCGATGATCCTTAGCGGGCATCTTCCTCGTTCCAGTACCAGAGTGGTAAAATCACCTTGTCTTCATTACTCCCGGTTGCCTCTTCTACGTTCCAGTACTGTCAATGGTCATATATGAAGAAGTCGGGGGAGCAGATTTACAATAGCCTGTGAAAGGTTGGGTTGGTTATTAGTAGGGAACGGGGACGGTGGTACCATGTCTCTCCTTGGGGCATCCAACTCATAGTCCCCAAAGACCCTCCAACCATCTTATATTTAACTCTTTCTGCTTTCTTCCTGGCCCGTCTGGACTGAGCGTATCTCGTATCTTTTTTTCGGTCAATGGGACATGGATAACAGTATCCCATAACTGCTCCTGGAATAAAGGTTTCTTTTTGGAAGGGAAGTGGGGAATACTGCATCTCGCCTAAAGGCACCCCACACCCAATCCCCAAGCACCCTCCACTCAGGTGATCCTTCCCCAGCGTCAGGATCCAAGAGCAATGGCCTTTCCCTGCCCACCTGTGCTGAAGACTGTAAGGGAGTGGAAGTGAGAATACCCTCAGTTTTCTCACACCTCCCTGGGGGTGTTTGTATTTTATGGACCACTCTCTGCACACATCTTGGCTACACTGAGAACACCTCTTTCAATCCATTGTGCAAGTCTTGATGTTCGGCAGTGGGCAGCACCAATTCCTTTGTCATTCCACAATCTTTCATTGGCATAGGTGTATCCCTTGTGGTGTTGGTCTACAGCAGGAGCAGCTGTGGATTGCGGTTTTCCTTCCAGCTTTTAAGCTTGTTTATATGATAGAGCTGTGATAGTTTCCTCCTGTCTGCTTGCTGGACATCGTGAAAGGGGAGACCACTTCTGTGATGACCTAGGGTGCATGACACATTGCCAGCAGTTTGTTCTGCATGGTATGCGGTAACACCATTACTTGGTGTCCCACTTGAAGTGGCTTGGCTTCTTTGTTGTAGGCCTTTTTCTTTTTGGTTCTGAGATTCTTGTAGATGAGTTCACACCAGGTGCTGTATCCTGTCCAAATACTTACAATTGCATGGCCCCCGATTTATCAGATGTTGGATCCGTTACATTCTTCCTTCCTGACTGAACTGATTTTCTATACTCTGGCCTGGTGGACTGATGTATAGAAGGCCAACCTATATTGTGACAGGGACCGCTCTGGGAAGCTGTAGCCAACCCAGTTTAGGTAGCAGTGACAGGCAGTCTAGGATAAGTTCTTCAGAGGTAGTGAGCTTGTAAGGGGTCCACAATGAGGTCACACAATGGGAGTCACGGATTACACTTAGACAGGATGTATAAAAATGCAGTTATTATTTATTGAGCAAAACACACTATAGAAATGTGACTGCTAGCAAGTAGTTATCACACAGCAATAACAAACAATAGATACATATATACAGTCACTTATTATAGGGCATAATACATATCAAACTCCTGCAAAGGAAAGATTAGAATAGTATTATGCACTCGTGGTCCACAGAGATGATCCCCAATTGAAATTGTCCAGCTCTAAGTTGTCTGGGGCCTTTTGCCCAATAGTTCAGGTAAAGGTTCCACAGAAGCTTTGATGCAGGATAAAAATACAGGTAGGGTCTCTGGGTTCCAGTGAAGGGTCCTTGGGGTTGGGGTACAAGTAAAACGAACTACCAAAATTAGCCCCAATTTACAGACGTCTCGCACAAGCGAGCAATGGCAAAGCACAATTTGTTAGAATAAAGGTTTATTATAAGCCCATTTACTTGTAATGGGACTCTAGGGGTAGGTTTGAAGCTCTGTAACGTACCCCCATACTCAGATTCTTCCCCACACTTAGCAGGACAAAGGACGAGGGTCCGACATTGCTTTTTCCACCAACAGTGGCAGTCCTCGATTCCCAGAGGTTGCAGGTTCGAGCTGATCTCCTGTTGGTGTCTTTCACTGTTGCAAGGACTTTTGATGGAAGATTGCAGCAAAACACAATGCAGGACCCCTCTCAGGACTGCACTAGAGCCAGGTAACCAATTTCGGACCATGGTCACCGCAGCACAGTGACACAAAGGGATTGGGGCAGCCGTGGTCAGACTTTCCCTCCTATCAGTGGTCCCCTCGATGCTAGGATACCAACATTTCGTAGTGGTCAGTCTCGTAGGGGCAGTTGAGGATCCCCCAAGTTTCAGGCTGAAACACTGCACAGTGACGCCAGCAGTACGATAGCCTAAAATCGAAGCTAGTCAGCCACAGGACGATTCGGGGGCACTTTCAAAGTCTTTCTTTGGCAGGGCACCAAGCAGACACTGGACTGGATGATCCCTCTGCTCCAATGGTCGCAACTCCTTCACAGGACTGCTAAAGATCACCAGCAAGACTGAGCTCCTCAAGGATAGCAGCAGAATTAGTTGCCAGGCCTCCTTCAGTCAGGTCTCTGGTTTCTTCACGGGTTTCACAGCTGAATAGGATTTTTGGCTCCTTCAGAATTCTCCAGAATCTCTGAAGAATGGGTGCGGGGGTCCTCTTCTTATCCTAAAAGCCAGGTAAGAGCTGAAACTCCTGCTAGCCGATAGCAGGACTAGCCCACACACCCCAGCAGTGGGCCAATCAGGACTACTGGCGGGAACATTCATGCATACCACTCAGACACACTGAACCCAGTTTGTGGATTGGGATCAGATAGACCCAGCCCACATCCTGTCAGCAAACCCACACAGCCCTCCATTAGCCCGCCAAAAGCTTCTGCTTTCCCAGGAACTGGAAGTCCTTATAAAGATTGTACTGGCCTCCGAAGGCTAAAGAACAAGATGGCAAAATGACAAGCGAAAAATCTTGTGGCACGTCTGTGTAACAAGTAGCCACAGTTAGTAGCCAAACATGGTAAGGCTAAAGTGAAAATTCTCAAAGTTGGAAAAAGTAGCTGCTGCCACCCGCTTATCCTTTTAGCACACCTAGAGTAACCAAAAATCCTCTGAGTGTTAGTCTAAGGCAAAGCAAATATGTCCCCCATTGTACTTCAGTGTAAGCTGCTTTGTACAATAATAAAAAGCTACCACAAGTGGTACAAAAGTAACCAAAAGTAATTGCATGACTAAGGGAAACCATGTTTCCCAGTACCGATGGCCTGAAGGACATGTCGGTTTCCCCACACCATATGAGCAAAAGCCACTGCATTGAAGCTTAAGGCTTCACTGTATTGCAAAAAATACAGGTCAGATTAAAAAATAAAATAATAATGTTTGGGGGTTTCATAAAGATGGAAGGAAAGATACAGTAAAGAGAAATCTTTCCAACACCCCCCACCCCCTCTCTCCCCAGACTAAGGGACGGGGGGGAACTAATCCACCCCTGGATGGGTCCTCTGTTCCAGTTGGTTATCCCTGTTGGACAGCCCATTCTATTGCTACTTTTGGGATCTGGCCTATGCCCAATAGTGCAGTTTAAGGCCTGCAGACTCATGAACCACCTGAGCCACTTTGGATTCTCTCCCTTAATATTAACCACTTCAAAGGCTTAGGGTGAGCATAAACAGTGAAGTGAGTCCCATGGAGGTAGGATCTCAACTTCCTAAGGGAGTTCTCCACTCCTAAACTGGTAGCTGATTAGACATATAGGATGTTCCTCACCTTTGTCATTAAGCTGTGAAGGTTTTCCAACTATGTCAGTGTCGGTCATAGGCATCTGTCGGCACTAAGAAAGGTCTCTTCCAATCAGGTGCCCTTAACCCCAGGCCTGACCTAAGGATTCTTTTAGCTCAGTGAAAGCCTTCTCGCACTCAGGGGTCCATAAGAATTCTTTAGGCCCCTTATGAGTCGTGAGGGCAGACTGAAGACAGCTATATTGCTATAGGCTGCCACTTTGCTCCTGTGTTTCCCTGTGAGGCCCAGAAAAGTCCTCACTTGGGCTTGGGTAGTGGGGTCTGCTCAGTTCTGTACATAGTGCACTTCACTGGCAAGAGGTTGCATCTTGTCCCCACATACACCAACTTCATGCTTGAGGAAGGACAATGGCTCTTGTTCAGTTTGACACTTGGTTGTCTCCCTGAACAAGTTGGCCTCCTAATACTCAATACATCCCTTTGATTTCTGCTGTATACCAACTCGAATAGTGAAAACCCCTTGGATGACTACTGTGGAGTTTTCTGCACTGCAAACCAAACCCATGCAATTAGGTCATTTCAAGTCTGCCGACCTTTGGAGATCAGCTTTTTAAAACTTTATATATTTGCTTGACATGTTCAACAAATTCCAACTTTTCACAGTATTGCTATAAATCATTACGTTCACACCAGCATGCATCACTTTAGTAGCCACAGTGTTGGTGCAATGCCTTCAACACCTCCGGCACCCCTGCATCGGCTTCTGTACTTTTAACTAACTGGTCTGCTCGCCTCCCCTCTCAGCATATAGATTCTGTAGCCTCCAGAGATGTCTTTGGGTCTAGACATTGTTGTAGCATTGTAACAAACAATTCTTCACTGTTATTAGCCCACACAACGTCTCTCAACCACTCCTCCAATGTCGCTGCCATGCTGCCAATCCATTTCAAGATGCATCTCATTGTCAGCAGGCATCCAAGGTTCAGAAATCATCTTACGTTTTGGAATGCCACCACACAACCCAAACCAGGGTCTCTGGACATCACGGGACAGGTATTTCCACTGTCAGACAATTTTTCACATACCCATGACCAGAAGCTAGAATCTGGCAGTCCCATATCTATATAGCCAGTGTCTTCTGTGTTACATTGAGGACAGAGGCCTTCATCATTGGGGCAGAGCTTTTTGAGTTCCGCTGGTGTATTATTTTTATTAATTGTATAGGTTTAACCCTTTTTAAGGGAGACATGGTCCGTTAAACTGCACATCTCGTGCCATTCGTGATCAGTAATTACCATATCCAGGTTTGTCGTCCATGTGTCTCACTTTGGCTGTGTCAGGTGTTTATTCAACAATCCTCTTATATAGAGTCGCTACTATTCTGCGACATTCGCATGAATTTGCAATATATGCTTACGCAAATTCTCTGCTGGTTACAGAAGTCTGTGGGTTTGCCCCTATGCTCTTTCTTCCAATTCTGCATGTGCCAAGATTTGGCCCTCCAGCCCCCGGATACATATCACCTATAGTATTGTAATCTAGTCTATCCCAGTGTGTCTGTACAGCCATATCCCAAGTTGGCAGAATGCCTGGGAACTGGAGAGCAGCTTCTTAAATTTGCACTTTCCAGGAAATGGCCATTCAGCGTCTCGCTAGTAGCAATAGAAAAGCAGCTAACCTTGCGGCTAACCTCTTCCTATGTCCCAGTTTTTTCCCCTCCTAATAGAACTCCCAGTAAGCAGACCTTAGGGTAACATTCCAGCTGTCGGCCTATTGGGGCATTTGATTTGGTGGTCACGTTGTGCCAGAAGTCTTGTATTATTGGGAATTCACACACCATATGCCAGAACCCTGCTGAATCCCGGGCATTTATGTGAGTTATCTGGGTGCAGTGTGAGGATTCAATAATGCAAGATGGACACACAGGTACAGTTTTCTCACAAGTCGCCATTTTATTAAATGATGAGGTGTGAGACAAACGTCTATCTTTCCCTAGCCTAACAAGGATTTCCCTGCCTAACAAACTAAGGTTAAAGGAAAATGACCTAGTGTCCAAAAGTATCTGCCCCTCACACTAGTACATAGAATATAATCAAACTGGAATTGTTTGGTGGTTTAAGCTTCGCAAAAGATCAATTCAAACACAAAGGTTATAAACGGGAATACTTATGACCTGGGTTGCATCCCCTTCCCCTGGACTAACTCAGGATGTTACAAACCAAAGTTCAATTTCAGGAAAGTTCTTTTCACTAGCCAAGTTCCACTCCAGGTAGAATATAAAGTTCTTTTCATTCAATCTGTACTTTACTTGGCAAAAGTGACTATCTTGGTTGCAAGGGTTTCTCACACTTAAAACAATTGTTAAAGTTTCCACAACCTTCTCTTCACACATCAAGTCAGAAGTCAATGTAAATGTTATTTTCTGTGAGGGCCAATCACTTTTTATCACATCGTGTTTCTCCTTCATAAGCAACACCGAAGTCAGGATGGATCATTCAAAAGACATACTTTAGTCAGGATTGTTATACAATAGTTTGTCAAAACATGGTAGTATAATTGTCACTTCTTTTCCACTACAACCTTCTACCACATTTACAGTATTTCAAGTTATCTACTTCCTAGTCCACTCGCCTGCCAGGATAAAAGTCTTACTACTACAACTTGTAGTCTGTAATAAGACTTGTTCCAAACTTTCCACACTTAAATCTTCAATGGGGAAAGTTGAATCAACAACTGCTTCTCGGGCTAGTCTTTTGACTTTCAACACAATTGGCTTATAGCTTCTTCCACAGTTATACTGTGCAGAAGGACAACGATTCTCACATTAATCGGTTTGCCATAGGCAATGCAGGTTAGTTATCTCCCCTTGATCCTTTTTACAAGGGGGGCTTTTCTCCTGCAGACTCTGATTTCTATTTACACAACCTTTTAGCTGCTGACAATATGGTTTACAACTTCCTCCTTTGAGGTATCCTGTTCTGCGGCTGTTATATTCAAATTGCCTTGGTGTCACACTTGGCTTTCTTTTGGCTTTGGCAATGCAGGTAACAATGTCCCCTTATTGGATATTCTCCTTTTGGCAAGTTGTATTCACTTTGCTTGATTTTCGCCTGTTTTTGGCTTCGGCAATGCAGGTTACAATATTCCCCTATTCGACATCTCTTAATAGCAGGGTTGCACACAGTTCATTTAATTTAAAATGGTTGGTATTCAACACATTGGTTATTGGACAATGGTCTCTTTCGGAGCACCCCGGAATCACCTGCATCAGGCCAACTCACTGTTATGTCCTGACATCTCCTTCTGACTCGCCGGTGCTGCTTCTTCGTTCTGCTGGACTCCTTCAATGTTTGGGAGCTCCTGTCAGCCTGCGCTGCTCACACTGAACATCGATGGAGCTTTTCCAGCTCTGTACACTCACTGGTGAAAACCTCACACTGGAGCAGGCTACAGGACTCAGATAGCTGCTCTCTCCCTCAGGGGTTCTTATACTTTGGTACCTTGGATAAATCTGGGCGGGGAATCCCTACTGTGACAACATGCCAAAAACTACCCTAGCATCCACCCTTAGGGGTATTTCAGGGTTGTAGCCCTTGCCTATTCACAATTTGGCACCCTTCCTATTCCACACTTGTCGAAACACCTGAGTTGTACAGAATGTATCTGATCTTCCTGTCTTTCTCCAAAGTAGTGCCATCCCTGTGTTGTCTCTCTCGGGTTCCCCTATTGGTAATCTGTTGGTTCCTGCATCTCTGGTGTCCCACCTAGTAGGATGTTGTAATTGGGATGCTAAGATATATAACTCTTAAGTCAGGAAGGGCGAGTCCCCCATCTTGACACGTTTTCCTGCATGATGTACTGAGTGCTACCCTGTGCCGTTCTCGAGCCCACAGGAATTCCTGTATATTTACTATCGGGAATCTTAAAGGGTAGTCATCATGTGTGGGATGCAGTGGTAGAAGTGTACCGAAAAAAGTAGTGGAACTGTGGTCTCAGCAGGGGAGAGGCTAGGTGGAAGCACAGTGCAACATGTGACAAGTGTTGCAGCCAGCGCATTCCAATAGTCTAAGTGACTAGTAACTAAGGCTCCTATAACAAACTTTACACTTGCAGAGGGACATGAATGGGCAAATCCTCTATATAGAATGGTCAGTATGGTTGTAAAAAGTAGAGGAATGGTAAACAGAAAAAAAGTATTGGAACATCGCTCCCGACAGTTCCCACTCACTTTGATCACTGGTGGGATGTTGGCAAACAAGTATAGTAGTCTGGGTAGGACTACCATTTTACACATCACTATATTACCCATAAGGGACAGGGGAAGTCTCTCTTCCAAAACACCATTCTATCCTCCAGGCTAGTTAGTGCCCAGACCAAATTATATTGGAACATATCTGCTGCAGTGTGGTGAATCAGTATTTGAAGGAGTCCATTTCCCATCTCCGTGACATTTCTGTAACGTTCGCTCTGAGTTTGCCCAGCGGGAAACGATCGACTTCCCCTTCTTGATCCAAAATCCAGTCCGTTTTCCGTGGTAGTGCATTACTTTCAGCATAAACGTAATTCTGTACGTACAGAGAAATCAAATGTGGTTGACCGTCCATTAGTATGCCTGCATCCCAAAGTTGCTGCCGAAATATGTCCGATAAAGGATCCAATGCTAAGGCAAACAGGATAGGAGATGGAGGACAACCTTGTTGTGTGCCCCTTCCCAAGTGCCATCCCGGTGAAACCTCCCTGCTTGTCTTCACCCTCGCCAAAAGATCACAGTATAATAATCAAATCCACCTTATGTTCAAGCCCACCCCATTCTGTTCCAAGAAACAGAAAAGACAATCTCACTCTACCGAGTCAAATGCCTTGACTGCATCTAGGAACACCATGGCTAGTTCCGCCTCTGTATCCTGTTCCCTCTCTAATATGTTGAAGCTTCTGTAAATTCATAGGTGTTTCTCCCCAACGTGAGGCCACACTGATCATGGTGAATCGGGTGAGAAATCTCCTTCAGTAACCTGTTGGCAATAACTTTACCCCCCATTTTAGTGTGTGTTTAATAATGAGATCGGATGGTATGACTCGCATCATCATAACTCCTTTGCTGGCTTCTATATCACTACTTTAATGGACTCCTTCGTGGACCTCGGAAGGCACCCTTTACATAAAGCAAAGTCATAGAGCTGTCGTAACTTGGGAACCAGTATATCTAAATACCTTTTGTAAAATTCTGCCTTGAGGTAATCTCCTCCTGGTGTTTTCCCATTCCCAAGGGAATCCTATAACTAACTTGTGCTCACCATTTTTTGCCGCTTCCTCACTCAACTTGGATAGAGAAGCCTGTTCAGCACCTCATCCGCAAAATCAGCTTCACAGGGCCACCATTTTTGTACAAATTGTTGTAGTAGCCTTGAAATACCTTATTTCTACCCTCCTCCATTGTAACAAAGTTACCATCTTTGGATTCTATTTTGGTAATAAGTCCCTGTGAGATTTTCATCTTGAGAAGCCAGGCTAAAAGACACCCCGCCTTGTCTCCATCCCCCACGAATCTTTGCTGTATAGTGGACATAGTCATATTTTCCCAGGCATTCTTGTGCTGCTTGTCGCAGGATGTGCTCCCATAACACTTCAGCCCCACATAATGTCCCCTTTGTCTGCTCTCCCTCCAGTGTGATTACCCGTTTCTCCATCCCTTTCAGGGTCGCTTGGAGTGTAGAAAGAATCTCACTCTGTAAAACGTGCAGAAGGCTCAAAATCTGTGTATTGTTCTTATATGAAGAAAAAGGATAATGGGGTACCTTTTTTTTTTTATATGCATTGGAATATGTATGCAAGCTAATGATTACCCAAAGCTAGAAACTAACTGATTGCAAAAAAAAAGATGAATCAAAAGTTCAAAAATCAGAGCTCATCAAAGACCAATCCAAAGTTGTCTTGAAAGGTTCAATTGAGATCACTTATCACTGCTAAAAGCATAAAACTCCCATTAAGGCCACCCGGTATTTCGAATGAGAAACGCCAACAAGTAGCGTGTTGCTCATAAATACCTGGCGATACAGCATCGCTGTTGTGTGATGACCTCATCATGTCCACAATGCCACAGGAGACAGTCAAAGATAACAAAACGGTAAGGTAAACCATTAATAAAACAAAAGGGAAATACATCAACCATATTCATAACATAGAAATATATATATATATAAATACATAAAGCATCGTAGATACACTGGTGGAAGGACATTCAAACGAAATCCTAGATGAGACAAGAAAATCCTAAACAATTTACATGACTTTAATTACTAGAAAGAGTTCTGGTAATTCAGTGGAACTAACATGTTGGAGGACTATTGGCCAGTTCTTAATTCATATATGTAACTGTTATCCCAAGCTCTACAACTAATACTTTTACAATGTGTGGAGCATACAGTACAGCCTGTGTCATTCTCGTGCGTCACACCGATCTATTATAATTTAAGCATGAATCGCATAATATTCTTTGAATTCTTATGAAGAAAGTTATAATTCTGCCTTATAGAACATGTAGAGAAACATTGTAGAAAGCCATCTTTTGTTCCAAATGTACTTTACTTAGAAGTGATCATGTGGTCTGTTCACAGAAAACCGAATGATGTCAGCTCTTCATTCATTGGATTAGGTACAACTAATTAAGCCTATACATTCAATAGGCATTGCACTGTTTCAATTTTTTACTGGTCTCAATAATTCTTTGTATTGATTACTTGAAAATTTGCAGTGGCATCTGTTTTTTTTTGGGTGTATTTTCTAAGAATTGTCAAGCCACTGATCAATTAGGACTGTTGGTTCTGAAGTTTGAACGTTGCTCATTTCGAGTTTTCACTTTTCTAGATATTTGTCACACATAATAAATACCACATGGGCATCCAGCGAATAAATTCCATTTTTAGTATCGCAGGAGGCAAAATGCCTGGATGGCATTTGTACCCTGTGGTGGGATAAAATGGTACATTCCCTTGAGTTGTATCATTACAATATTCAGTGTAATCAAGGTTAAGTACCATTCCTTTTTAGTCCAGTTCTAATATTCCTACCTGGGTTTGTACAGACCAAAAGGTTTTTCACGTTTTTACTCTTGTATGCGAATACCGGTGGGGGTCACAAAGATTAGCTGTTTTACTGTCCCATGGTAAAATATCCCAATTTTTCAGAAAGCCTTTCTTAATTGTAGGGCTTTGTATATAGTATTTAGATACACAACTAGTGGCAGCTGTTGCCTCAGCTCTTTGCCACTAATTAGAGACTCCCTCGACTTAGTTTCCACTTTCATTCCTGCTTCACTCAACTCCTCTGTGGAGTATCCTCTTTCAACAAATGTTTGCATCACTGCATTGATAACAGTTACTGGCCAGACTTTTAATCCTTAACAACTGACTGTATGGAATGCTCTTCAGTGTATTGGGTAGTAAGTTCTTTCTAACTGTGGGCTTGTGAAACATGTTGGTGAGGAAATTAGATGAAACTGGCATGTCATTAGCATCCAAATAATTAACAACTGAATTACCAATACTACTAAAGGTGAACTGCGTGTGTTCCTCTATCACGTTAAGATATCCCAAGAAAGTCTTTTAGAGTATGTGAACCTTGCCAAATGGTAAAGACCTGGATAGAACGTCCAGAGTATTTTATTGAGTTGTACTATACAGGATGGTGGATGATATGATCACTTTCAAATCTAAACATGGAACTGTTTGGTAATTGTGTATGCAGACTAATGGCAGCGTGAGGGGATTGAAGCAATAATCAGGATCTGTGTTGCTACAAGTCTTAGTAGAATAAGTGGTCTGGGATGGATGTGTGATCCGGTGAGATTTGGAGCCCCGACACTGATCGTTCTAAGAATTAGCAAAGTCCACTTAGCCAAAGGACTAAAAATTGCTCCAGCGTTTTTCAGTAATTGCAATGCTTTTGTTTTGAATTAATTAATACGAACAGTCAACCCATTGTTTGTTGGAATGTAACTTCTTATTGAGGTCAAATTCATTTTTCTGGTCAAACTATTTTTATTTCCTCTAGTGGCCTGATTGGTCGCAGCTGGGCAATGGTCTTTGCCAGTGCTGGCTACAAAGTGAAGATCTATGACATTGTACAGCAGCAAGTTACAAGTTCCCTGGGAGATATAAGGTATGCCTTTCAGAAAGTGACATGTCTCATAAAGCCAATGTCCACACTAATCATCTTAATGCTTTTCCAGCTGGTATTGTCGAAATGAGTTAAATGGACGTGTTAGTAAACAGAATGAGTCTTTTGTGAAAATGTGGTTGCTCTGCGGATGGATGGATGGATGGATGGATGGATGGATGGAATTGCATCTGGCAACAATCTAGGATCTGAGAGCAGATATGCACTCTTTTGGTTGCACAAAATAGGTTCCTCTAATTTCTTGGTTGCAGAAATCCTACATGGATAGATCGCAAGTGCTTTCCTGTATTGGATACGGAAGCTCCTACATATCCGTTGGGAATATTTTGCAAGTTACTTGGGAATTGTGACCAAATAGTACCTAGTGTTCAATAGGTCAAACCCTTCATTTTTGTTATCGGGGGAGGGGGGTGGTCTGTGATATAGCAGGGTAATCTCAATATCGTATGCAAGAATCAGACTACCTCCTTCTCCTGTTCTGTAGTGCTCTAGACCAACATTAGCTAGTAACTGCTGACACACATCAACAGACCAAAAAACGGCCTCAAAACTTGATGTTTTTATACAGCAAATTTCACCTTTTTTTATTCATTTCATAAACGCCTCTTGTATGCATGTTTCTTTGCTAAAAACGTAAATTGCATACATCAATTGATTTACCTTACTGGCATGTTTCTTGTACCAATGGTTCAGTTGTTAACCAAAAAACGATAATTACAAGGGTTCAATTAGTTTCCGAACATCTTCAATCGGAGCCTCAAAAACAGGGCAAAGGAAATCTCAATATTTTCCCCTCCAGGTTATTGCAATCATGGACAGTGTATTTCAGTGTGAACATTCCGCTGGTGTACGATGTTATGGGCCACAGTGCCTCGCCCTGTCCTTTGCCTCAATTTCTTCCCTGCAATGTGTTTTTACCAAAGAATGTTTGAAAAAGTTTTATCAATTCACTGTGTTTCAGCCTATAAATAGAGGGTAAACCCCACCCCGGGTAGGGTTCCCTTGTGATTTTCGACAGGCCTTCGTCAGGACAGAAATTAATTGTTGTCAAAGATCCTCAATCTTCTATCAATCTTTCTTTGCATAAAACTCTGACGCGATCAGGGATTCTCTGATCGCATCAGAGTTGTATCCAAAGAAATCAGGCTGAAAATACAGCCAACACAAGAAAACACGTGCCGGTGCCAGAGTGCACCCAGATACATCAGCGCTCTGCCCTTGAGATTGCCATGCAGCAAATGGATATTAAACAGATGCCTATAGCGCTTGGAAGCTTGACGTAGCCACAGCTGTCTGACAAAGTGGCTTTAATGAGACCTCTGTCCCTGTTTTGCATACTGAACAAGAATGTCTGAATTAATTTTGGGGTTATAACATTGAGGATCTTTGACACAATAATACATTTCTGTCCTGACGAAAGCCTTTTGGAAATGATGAGGGAAACCTACCCGGGATGGTGTTTACCCTCTGATTTATAGGCCGAAAAGCAGTGCGTCGACACAACACTTTTTCGAACATCTTTTGGTAAAAACACATTGGAATAACGGACATTAGGTATCCCACAGAGCTTGAGATAGGCAGGGATGAAATTGAGGCAAAGAACAGTGTTGAGGCACTGTGGACCATAAGATCGTATGTGAGTGGAATGTTTACACTGAAATACACTGTCCATGATTGTAAGAACCTGGAGGGAAAAATATTGAGATTTCCTTTTTTGAGGATCTGATTGAAGACGTTTGGAAATGAATTGAACACTTCAAATTATTGTAATTCTCGTTTTTGGTTGACCATTGGTACAAGAAACATGTCAGTAATGTATACTAACCTGTGAAGAATTAAATCAATTGATGTATGTGATTATGAATTTTACTATGTGATTTACATTTTTAGCAAAGAAACATGCTCCAAGTGAAATTTGCTGTATAAAAAAAAATCAAAGTTTGAGACCGTGTTTTGGTTTATGTGTCAGCAGTTACTAGCTAATGTTGGTTTAGAGCACTAAAGTCCAGGAGAATGAAATAGTACTTAAGCCATGGGTAGAGTACCTTTTTGAAACCCAGAACTCCTTAGTGTTGTAGGGGTGTTTTGTTCTATTGCAATACCTGATCATGCCCCCATACCCTTCAATAATTACTCTTAATCTTGCTGGTGCAGGATAGTTTACAAATGTTCCTATCTAGAATTACTTTGCAAAACAATAAGCCTAATGTATGATGTGCTGCAAACCTTTTGGAAAAAGATTTGATGAAAACCATTTAAACCCTGTTGTGTACTTTCTTAAAATTAACCTGCCAATAATTGTCAACTCTCCTGTATTTGACTCAAGCAGTTGTGACTAATCAGAGGGTCTCGTCCCTATGAGGTAAATATGTCCCTCCCATACCAAAACCAAGAGGAATCCTGAAGGTTTCCGAGAAACACCGGAATTCAATTCAGAGATTCCCTATGGCTACATGTACTTTTCCCACCCCCTATTAGAAGTACTGTGATGATGAGGCCAGGTATTGAGGAAAGAAGGGCCAAATATCCAAAACAGTCCTGTTTCTATGTCAGATAAGGTTTGCAATAAAAGTGAAGAGGGACTACATCAAAAGGGTGTTTGTTGTGGGAGCAGATGCAGTAGCAGCAGTAAAGATGGATTCAAGATTAGTAGTAGAGAGGACATAAAGAGGAAAAGTAGCTATGAATGTGGTGGAAGCAGGCAAATACCAGGCAGAGTGAAGGAAGAGCACCAGAGGTTTCAGGTTGACGCCTGCCAAACAAGCTCAACAAAACCACAGTAGGAGGACACGGAAAACTGATACAAGAAAGGCTTCATTGGGTGCTGTGTGGTGAGCTGTAACCAAACGCTGCAAAGGTAAACCAACACAGTACCTGTGGGCGAGGCAGACTGCCAGCACGTGAAAACAGTCGGCGCCATCAGAAAAGGTGGAAACAACATCCAGAAGTGATTTTCTATTCTTCACGACGCCATCCCCAATAGCTGGGAAAACAGTGTGCCTATCAGCACGCAGTGCCTCTCAGCCCGCAAGCTATAGGTGACCCGCGGACCTCATAGAAAATTGGAGACGGAGCCTGCAGCATTAGGACTTCGTAGGCTGGTGTAGATGGCGCCAGGAAAAGATGGAATCGGCCTGAGAAGGCTTACCAGTGCCCCAAAGAGCTCAAAGATTTCAAACAAAAGGGTCCCAAGGGTAGGCCATTGAGCAGAATTAATAAATAAATGGAGAAATGGATACAAGGCAGAGGAAAGTGAATGTAGTTGCTGGCAGTTATGAATAAGGGGATACGGGCAATGATGGAAATTGCGTGAAATCATTAGGAGGGTTACTCCTCAGTGTCCCAGTCACTTTGGGGAATAGCTGTTGAGCATACGTGGGAACAAAGCAGGCTAAGCCTGTCCGTCTAGGGAACAGTTGGTGTGGAGATTGCTTAACCAACAAAACTAAGGACTGGAAGAAAGCCAAGACTAGGGGAAGTGGATTGTCCACCTTGGCATTTGGAACTAATCACTAGGAGGAACAAAGACCAGGGATGGGAATTGTCCCCTTGGCATAATTCAGAATACTAGTGACGGGTTAAAGAACATAAGTAGGTTGTGGAGAAACAGCCCAAAGTACATATTATTTTACCTTGGAGTGATCTTGGTGGTACTGGAGTGTGAGGGTTAGAATACATTTCTGGACACAGGGCAGTGGACGTATTATTTTGGACATCCTGACAAAGACAGGTCCACTAGTTCGTTTTGTTGAGGAAGGGAAACCCCTTAGAGTTGGGGTGTGAGGTATTTTTCCCTTCCCTGTTATTTAAATAAAGGCATCGGTGAACGACATAATAGGGTCCATCCCATAAATCGGGTCCCTCACACAGTGCACTAAAGAAACCATGCCTTTTGAGCATAATATGCAGTTGATGAGTCCTTGAAGCCGTATGATCCTGCCAAACCTCCCTGTACCCAGTGTTCACTTAAGGAATCAGTTATAGATCGAAAAGTGGGAAAAAAGGCAACCCTGATGGAGCTCTAAGAAGGTAGAAATGGGACCCATAGTCGGGGCAGGTAATCCTTCTGACATCATTCCTCCTGTTCCTTGGTGTATTACTTTTGTAAAAACAAAGTGGGGAGAAATAATGTGAGTTGTAGCTTCCCTAAAATACACGATCATAGGGGTTAGGTGGGTTGTGGAAAAGGGGATACCATGTCTCGCCTTTGGGTGCTTCTCCTCGAGGTCCCCTACTATGTGATCCTCCCTCAATTGTCCACCCCCAGGGTCTGGATCCAAACGCAATGGCCTTTCCCTGGCCATCTGAGTAAGGGATCACCGGGGACAAGGTTGTGAACACCCTCTGGTTTTTCATATGGTCATAGATGAGTTCTCAGATTACCTGGAGTTCGAAATTATGGTGTACTCGTTAGCTGCCTCAGTCACACCCAATTGCAAAAAGATTTCTGGCACGGACATCTTTCAGGTGTCTGTCAAATGTGACAGTGGGACCCACTTCAAGGGGAGCAAATTGAAAACTCTTCTGGACCACCTTGGGATAGTACACCACAGGATCATCCTGTGCTGGCTGCAAGTGAATGGGGATGTGGAGCGGTGTATGCACACACTGAATAAGATGCTTCACTTAGCCACAGGGACTGGTGAAGGCTATCTTCCACTTCCTGAGGGAATACTGCAACAACGCCTCAGTCACAGGTGTTGTTCTTGCTAACCTCTTGATGGGAGGACCATACAGAGCTCACAACTTGGCCCCTGCTAAGTATGATGCTCAATGCAGTGAGGGAAATGAGGCAGAGCCAGCGAAGGAAGGCCAAAAACCATAGCATACATAGAAGGGACTTTGTTTTACTGAATTGAGCAAGACCGGAAGGGAAGTTCCACCTTTCAACCCACAACCAATGTCCAAAGAAGGCATCATGACCATACCCATAAGGGATTCCATGTCAGTTACTCCGAACTACTCCCCCCCCCCACTTAAAGCTTCTGGTGAGCATGGGCCACGTCCTCCTAAACACAGAGGAAGCCCTCACTTGCAGCTGAATCACAAGACTCTGTGTTGGCAATGACCAGTTCATGGGCCACCTAGAATAATTTACACCAACACTGATGGAAGCGTCCCCAGTGAAAGTGAAGAACTCCGAGAATGCAGTAACCAACCAGGAAGAGAAGCTGGCCTCCCAGCCCACACAGAGTGTGACAAGTGTGTGCTCTGTTCCGTGCTCAGGGCCTTTTGAGCCTCCTCGAACCAGCCTCCTTCTGCAAAGGCCTATTCATGGCTCTGGGGCCCTCCATCAGTGGCATCATCCCCAGAAGTGCTCAAATCCCCTAATCCAGGTAGGATTTAACAGTGCCTCCATACTTTGCTTCATTCCTTTGCTTCTCTTGTACCTACATAATTTTTTTTTTATTTATTTAAAGTGCGATATGGATGACTAGCAACCTTTTCGCACTAACCTATACAAAAAGACTTTTACATTTATACTCTTATAAAAGTTTTAAAATGATTCATATAAACAGTTCATACAATTGCATCATATAAAAACACCATATAAAATCTGCCTTATAGGCTATCTGCAATAGTAAGCATGATTTCTTTGCAAGCTTCTTCGCATACATACATTGCTGCTGTTGATGAGACTGATGAATCGGCTCCAAACAAACAACTCCAAAATACGTCGGAGGCCAGTTCTTTATACTTCTCATACGCCCGCACATATAGGGTTTCTAACATTTCACATTGGACGAACACATGTCTTGCAGACTCTCTTGTTCTTCCATAGTGTCTGCATAACCTTTTGTGACATGGAATACCTCTCCATGCTCCTGTATTTTCTGAAGTCTAATCTAGAGCATGAACCTAACCATTGCAGGGTAACGTTTCTTTATCAAATGAGGCTTGGGGCTGGCTATATCAAATAATTGTCTCACATATTCACAGAACATTTTTAAGGTACCAAGAAGTTTTAGGGCCATAGCTTTGTCATAGGCCATAGCCTTTGCAGGGATCATTGCCAAGTTATATTCCAGCCATGTCTCTGGGATTTGAGTAATCCCAATGTTGACCGTGTAATTTTTCACTCTGGTATCTAAGTCATTGAACCATATGCTTGTCTCGTATCTACACGCATGCTGGAGCATGAGCGAGAGTAAGCTATCTGGGCCTGCCAGTTAGTACTTTATCTTTGCCCAGAGGTTACAGGATGCTACTGAGCAGACCATGCCCAGCAAGGAGAGTCTCAATTCTAATCTAATCACCTGGAGGAAGGTTTAACATGGAACGGAGTATCTTCCCCCTCTAATTTACCCACTGTTTTTACCCACTTCCATGGCAAGACTTCTAGGGCGTACATAATCGTAGGTACTATTCATACCTTGTATGCCAGTATTTTAGCTTCAAGGCATCTTCCTTCTGCTATCTTTCGCCTTCCTTATAACTACCCATTTCTTCAAAGATTTTTGGGTTACATCTTCCAAGATGGCAGCTGCTGAAAACTTTGGCCTAATAGTAATTCCCAAAAAGCGATAGTCATCAGTGGTTTCCAATCGCTCTCCTCCCAACCACTGATTGGCTTTGTTCATAGGAACCGTTCTCCCAAATATCATGATTTTAGTTTTAGTAATATTGGGCTTCAAGGCCAATTCAGAAGAAAACGTGGCCAAAGCCTGTAGGCAGCGTTGCAGGCCCACTTTTGTCCTATCTAGGTCCACAACATTGTTGTAAAGACTGGTAGGGGGTGTCTGTACTTCTGCTCTCTATATGGTAGAGGAGAGGCACAGAAGACCCCAGCCAAGATTCTCCATAAGGTAGCAATGGACGAGCAATCGAGGCCTAGCTTCTCAGGAGGTGATGCGGGCTGGTTCTTAAGTACAGAATGTCCACACACTGTATTACTGAAAACACAGTCTTTATATAATTAATATTCAAAGGTATGTACACGATCACAATAACGCACTTTGTACTCGTAAGTCAATGATAAATATATACAATTCTAAAGTGGTACCACTAATGTTATTGAATCTCATGAAAGTGCATCCACTGTACGGTTAAAATGTCACACAGATTAATAACGAGGAAACCAGCAATAGAGATAGGAAGGAACGCAACATGGTTGCAACAGTAGGCAGAATACTGACCCCTACCACGAGGCACAGTTCTGAGTGGAGATCCCCCCCCACCTGGGCAACCTGTAAATAAAGATATATAGCACAAGCCCAGTCCAAATGTTCAATAGTCTTACTTCTTCCTATTAAGGTTTTACCCCCCCCCCCCCAATGTACCTGGTGGAGTAGAGTTCTCCGACGATGCGTCGACCGATCCTTCTTGAGTGACTACCTTTCAGGCAGGAGCCACGGATCGTCGAGAGGTGTCGGGGAACTTGGCGTTCGGTGTCGGGGAATTGACGGCCCTTCTTGAGTGCCCTCCCTTTAAGGCGGGAGTCACGGGTCGACGAACGTACAGGTTGAACTACGGCAGGGAAGTGACAGCTTCGTCCCTAGCGGTGCTCGTCGACGACAGAGCGTTGGCGTCCTGCAAGGAAGAGGCCTGCGAGGCACCTCGGTGACGATAGTTCTGGACCGCAAAGAGATGATGAAGAACTGTGGCCCAGCAAGGGCGTCAAGTCGTCGGCGTCTCTGTGGTCTTTAGGTGGCGGGAAACCCACCAGTGGATGTTCCTCGGCGCGTCGACGGTCAGGCCTTCTCCAGCGGGTGACGATGCAGACGAGAGCATCCGATGATCAATTGAAGTTCTTAGGCAAACGGGAGCATGGCAGCTTCGGTCGGTGACGGCATTCGTCAACAGTGGTGGACAACAGTCCGAGTGCTTTTCCTTGGAGTTCTGCAGCAGTCCCCATATCGGGTCGGCAGCCTGTCGAAGGTCTGTCTACCAGGGAGCTTTGGCAAAGATCATCTGGTGCACGATGGTTCCTCGTAGCTCGGGAAGAGGGCGCCTTACCAGGTCCTCTCTGGGTCAGTCCTTGGAAACACAGCAGCTTTCAGATTGCGAAGGAGAGCAACAGCAATTCTTCTCGTCCAGCAGGGCTTCAAGGTCAAGCGTCAGTTACTCCAGCTACTCGTCGTAGTGGACTTCAGCTTCTGAACACGATTTCTAGCAGTGATAGGTCCCCAGATATACTGTTGATCTCCCATTCTTTCCGCTGAGTCACACTCGAGCATCCAATCACGACTACGGGCATTCATGCAGGCAGGCAGCCAATCAGGCACATGTGGTATTCAGGCCATTCACTTCTCCCCAGACACTCACAACAAATTATGTGTATTGGGACAAGTACCGAGCCATTCAACACCAAGCTGCATTCATACCGGTTTCTGGCAGGGTTGTCTCAGTCATTGTGTCAACCACCAGATACTAGACACCCACAACACAGAATGCATATTTGTCACACACTCTATTCACCCAGGTCCCACCCACAGGAGGTACCCACAACATACATCACCGGGAAGGCTCCAGCTAGTCTGGCCGGGCCTTCACAACAACACCATATATGGCATTTCCACCCAACAGCCAGTCAGGGGGAAGGGACAGAGTCAGGGCTTCCCAGGACTTTGGGAAAACAAGGTAATGGGTAATAGAAAGCAAGAGGCCACAGGGGCCATCTTGTTTTCCATCAGGAATCAACTGACCCCAATGGCAGGGCTGGGGTATCCCAAAATGGAGGATACTCCGCGCACCTGTCAAGTTCAGCATGGAGCTGCCACCAGCCCATACCCTGCTCTGTGGGCCACCCAGAGGTGCCCAAAAACATACACTAGGGGCACAGGGTTGTACCCCCACCCATGGGTGTCATAAGGTTATCCCACGGGTCAGTTCACCAAACCAAAAGAGAGAGAGCTGCACCGCCAGGAGTCCCACATGAACTCCTGCACGGAAAACACGACAGAACACACGATATAAAGCAGTAAAGGAGAAGTATACGGAGGCCCTGTCCCTCCGATGCATTTCCAGTATCACAATCATCGGCATAGGATAAACATACCAGGCCCTTGTTCCCATATTGGGGTGGGAAATTAAGTACTCTCCCTCCCAGCCCCCCCAACCTTTTAGCCAGCAGGGATAGATAGATGTTAAAGAACAAGGGGGCTAATGCACACTCTTGTTTCAATCCCTTCCACGTTGGGATGGTCTCAGATAGTTCCCCATCCTGTGATAATCTAATTTTGACTACTGTATCTCTGTTCAGGGCTTTTATAAAATACAGCAGTGAAGGATCTATTTTCCACTCCTCTAGTATTGCCCTCTGTCAACGTTATGAAAAGCGGACATAAAGTCCACAAAACAAGCAAATAGAGCCATCCCCGGTTTAACTTCTAAGTCGGAGATTAATGTCAACAGGATCCAGATTCGATGAGTTGTCGAACACCCCTTTCTGAACCCCGTTGGTGGTAGGTAAGTATTCCTTTTTGGCTAGCCACTTGTCATGATTCCTGCTCCTCATGTACCCAGCCCTCCAAGATGTCAGGCTGGAGCCAGGCCACAATCAGCTACATGGCACTCAAGGGCCTCTCCATCCCTCCAAAGACCCACTTGGAGTCCGACTTGGTGCTTGTGGCACCAGACTCACTCACTCCCATAGGATAACATTGGGGATTGGACTTGTAGTGCAATGATGGGGACAAGAAGGATGCCCCCACATATTTCGGTTCCCAGACTGCATGTGCAGTCTAGTCTTTTGGGTGTGGTTCAGCCCAGAGACACCTGGGATACCCAGAGACTATTTAAGCCACGCCCAGGCTGAGAAACATGCTTTGTGTTTTATGCACCTGCAGCGTGACACTCGTCATGTTCGGATCGGTCTCCAGTAGGCCTGCATCTTTCTTCTGCGCTCAGCTCCTCCAAGAACAAGAACACTGTTAGGAACAGCCTTACCTTGCAGCGCTTATGCCCATCATTCATCGCTCCTTCTGTTCTGTGGGCATCTTTGGCAGTGTCATTCCCATCCCAGCACGCTGCTTCCTAAGTTAAAGGGAAAAGAACAGAAAAAAGGCATTAGTAAGCATTCAGCAAATCTTCGCTTATTTTTAAAGACTGTACGAGCTTCTAACGCTTACCTGAATCCCATCTGCTCTGGGGGAACTCTGTCTCCGGAACTTCTCATCCATCTGCACGAGGGAAAACACACTCCAGGTTAGCGTGGAAACATCTAGAGGCGCCGCATACCGCGCTTACTCACCGCATTTCTTCTTCATAACCGGCATCCACACTGAAAACGTCGCGGCACCTAAAAGACGCAGAAAAAGAACTCCGTTCAATTCAAATACGAAAGGGTCGCATCGCGCATCGCGCTCTCACTCACCTTCAGCACTACTCATCTCAGCAGCACGCCGCCATCCCCGGAGCCGGCCATCATCTAAGGAAGGAAAGGAACAAAGTTAGAGAACTGTTCAAAAGACTCGTTATACTTACCTGTTGGACTCTTGCCAGTGAAGCAACTAGACAGCAACGAGCTTGCATCAATTAACGTGCCCCTGCACTGAAAGCAGGACGGAGAGCACACTTTCCAAGAAAACAAGGTGAGCTGTGGATCAAAGGGGAGGGTTGGACCCCGGGGAAGAAGGGGTTCAAGCATACAGAGACAATAGGGAGTTAAACTCTACCAATCCTGTGTTTCAGGCCCAGTCTCCAGTCGAGTAGACTCCAGGGAAGGGTTCAAGGTCGTAAGAGGTCAGAACAGGCTGAGTGATGTGCCTGTGGATACCAGGTGAGCGTTACACCACTCTGTTAATATTGATATTTTATTTCTATCGCGCTTGTACACAAGTGTTTCAGAGCGCGACAAAGGCAAGGGAGGGGAGCAGGGGAGAACAAAACAACGATCTTACTAGGCCCAGTGACATTGAGAACGTGCAACTGCATGGGAGAGGGTGAGGGGAAAAGTGCATGGAAAGGGGGAGAAGTGGAAAGTGCGGACCAAAGGAGAAACAGATGAACAATAATAAATAATGAAGGCAACAAACGGTGCTAGTGCAGCCATCAAGTGGCAAGTGCTGGGTTTAAGGCAGCAGACAGGGTAGGTCTGATAAGTGCAGGAAGAAAAAGGGGTGGGGGAATGTATGGGTACAGATACAGACCGCAGTGCAAGGGGTGGCCAGGAGGCAGTGCAGGAGGGTGGCAGGGTGAGCAGGATCCTGGGCCCGGGGGACAGAGGGTGGCCAGGTGCACAGTGCCAAGAGTGAACAGATCAGCAGGGGAGAGGGGGAGCGAAGGCAGCAGCAAAGAGGAAGGTCTTGAGGTGCTTCCGGAACCAAAGATGGTTCTCAAGTTTTAGAGTGGCAGGGAGGCTGTTCCAGAGGGGAGGCCCCACCTGAAAACAGATCTACCCCCAGCTCGTTTCTTTGAAAAACGGCTGACCCTGAGGGAGTTAGAGATAGAGGAGTGAAGAGCTCGAGGGGGGAGGTATTTGCGAAAGGGATAGCTGAAGGTATTTTGGACCCAGGCCCCAGAAATCCTTGTGGACAATGCAGAGGGTTTTGAATTTAATCCTTGCATCCACCGGAAGCCAATGGGGAGATTTCAGAGCTGGAGAGATATGTTCCCACGGCTTGATGCCAAGGACAAGTCTTGAAGTCCTGTTGGATTAGTTGCAGAGGGCGGAAAGTGGAGGCAGGTAGATTTAGAAAGAGGCTACTACAATTGTCCAACATAGAGAGAGCCAGAGCTTGGGAGACCATGAGCTTCTGGGGGAAGGAGAGGAAAGGCAGAGTTACCTCTGAGGAGTTGCAGTAGGAAGTTTGACTTTTTAGAGACATCAGAGATGTGGGTGGAGAAGGTAAGTGTGGAGTCAAAGATGACTCTGAGGTTCTTAGCCTCGCAGGTGGGGGCAGCAGGAGGGCCCAGGGAGGCCAGCCAGAGGGAGGGGAAAGGATGGTGAAGTTGTCCGATGAGGAGGATCTCCGGCATACTGGCATTCAGACAAAGATCATTGGCGGCACACCAATCTTGAATGGCAGTTAGGCAATCCGAGATGGGAGAGGTGGCCAAGGGCAGACTGAAAATGAGTTGAGTGTCATCAGCGTAGCACTGGAAATTTGAGCAGAAAATGGCAATGCAGTGGGTGAGAGTTGCCAGGTGTTGGTTGAAAAGCCAGGGCGCGAGGTTAGACCCCCTGAGGAACACCACAGGTAGAGAGGAAGATAGATGATAGGAAGGACCCAAGTTGGACCTGGGATGGTTGATCAGAGAGGAAAGCGGTCAGCCAAGTCAGAGCCTGATCAGTGATACTACCCAGGTTATCATGGAGATGGTTGAGCAGGATGGTATGGTTGACCGTGTCAAAGGCAGAAGAGAGATCGCGTAGGATGAGGACAGAGGGGAATGTTGGAGTCAAGGTTAGAGAGCAGATCTTCACGGATGTTCAGGAGAGCAGTTTCCGTGCTTCAGGCAACTCTGAAGCAAGACTGGTGGTCATGGAGACAGCCAACAGAATTGGAATTAAGGTTAAGCTGAGAGATGGCCAGCTTTTCCAGGAGTTTGCCCAGAAAGGGAGTAATGGAAATTGGGCGAAGTTAGCCGGACAAGAAGGATCAGCTGTGGGTTTCTTGAGAAGAGGATGAACAAGGGAGTGCTTCGGAGGGGAGGGAAGGGAAGGGGAGGGGAGAGAAGGGGAGAGGAGGGCAGGGGAGAGGAGTGGAAGGATCCTGAGGCAAAGGAGTGGTTGCAAAAATCAGCAGGGGCAGGGGTGAGGGTGTCAATGTGGTCCATGATGGTTTTAGAGGAACAGGGATGAACCTGTTTTGACCAGGCTTTCATAGATCGGACTTGTCTCGCGACCACATCAGAGGAGAAAAGAGGAGAAAGGGGGTGGGGGTGGGGGTGGGGGTGGGGGTAACTGAAGGAGGGTCAGCAAGCACAGATGGAGAGGAGGGGGAGGGGTGGAGAGGGTGGACAGGATGTCCTGGGTTTTTGAGATAAAGTGAGAAGCAAGGGCATTGCAAAGAGCCTGGGAGGCAACAGGAGGGGTAGAGACTGCAGCAGGGTTGGCCAGCTTCTTGCAGATTTTAAAGAGTTTGGCTGAGTTGTTAGATGCCGCAGAGACACAAGCTTGATGTGGACTCACTTCTTGGTGAGGACAGAGTCGGTATTGCCTTTGAAGCAGGCGGTAGAAATTGAAGAGTAGAGCAGAGACTGGGCTGTGTCGGGATGTGAGACAGCCAGAGGTGGAGGGGGCAGAGAGAAGGTGGTGGCGAAAGCCTCAACTGACACCTGCTTCATGGGTCGAATGTCTGAGAAGTTAGGTGGCAGTGTTGGGGTAGGCTTGGGGGGGGGGGAGAGTGAGACATGAGAGGAGGGAATGATCGCTCCAGGAGAGAAGTGGTCAGAGGGATGGAGGGGGGGGCGTCAGAGGAGATCAAGACATTGAGTGTTGTGCCCTGCGGAGTGAGTCGGGCCAGAGGGGAGGATGGAGAGGGAGTTGCAGAGATCACAGAAGAGTACAGAGGTGGTCACTGAGGAGGGGGAGGAGTAGGGGTCTGGAGGGAGGAGGAGAGGTCCACTCACTCAGAGAAATGAGGTGATTTGACCAGGAGGGAGGGATGGAGGGGAGGAAGGGAGGGATGGAGGGAGGAAGGTAGGGAGTGAGAGAGTGGAAAAAAGGGACTACCCCACTGGACCAGGAGGATCTGGGTGCGGCGAGGATCTTGTAGCCATCAGGAGGAGAGTGTCAAAGCTGGCCGTGAACCAATTCTCAGACCAAGGACATCAAGGTCTAGTTCTTCAAGGAGGTGGCAGATGTCAGAGGAGTGTTTGACAGCAGAGCAAGAGTTGAAAGTGGAAATATGAAGAAGGTTGCCAGCCTTAAAGACCTTCTGGGGGAGGGGTACATATCGGAGGTATGCCCTGGGGAGGAGGAAGATCCCTAGATCCCTAGGAGTGGCGGAGGTGGAGAGCGAGGGCAAGGTAGCCAAGGGGTGAGAGGAGGGGACAGCGGGAGATGAGAGGAAATTGATGAGGTGAGGGAAGCTGCTATCAAAGAGGAGGAAATTGGCCTGAGGGCCTTGGACCATGACAGTGCCATTAAGGTAGATATTAATGATGACTTGAGAGGAGTCTAAGGAAGCAATGAGAACTTCCCAGCGAGTGCCTCCATCAATGGGAGAGGAGGAGATGGGACAGAGCACAGAGATCATATGAAGATCCACAGATCTGGCAAAGGAATGACAAAGAGGATGTCGGTGAGGGTCTGTCTGGAGGAAGTATTGGAATAGGTGTTGGAGATAGGAAGACCAGGGGTAGAGGCCAAGATATCCTTTTTGAACTTATTCCTACCAGACTTAGTGAAAAGGGAAGGCTAGTCAATTGAGAAGCAGTTGGAAAAGATAGGAGAAACAGAAAGCGCCATAGGTGTGGAAGCGAGGAGAGGATGCAGAAATTGGGGGGCTAAAACAGGTAGGTGTGGGACGAAAGAGAGTGGTGAGGTCACTGGGCTGGCAAGTTACAGAGAAGCAACAGTATCCAAGCAAAATACAGAGAATTTAGCAATGGGCAGCAAGATGTGACTTTTTAGCAAAAAGCCAAAAACAGCAAGATGTGGCTTTCCAATCAGGGATTCAGATATTAGCAAAGTGTTTTAAGAAGCACTGTGCATCAGGATGACAACATGGGAGTAAAAAGCAGAAAGAACAGTGATAGTCAAAGGTTGAAGGAGTGAGTCCAGAAGCAGGGAACTAACCCATAGGTCTGGAGGTGACAATGTCAAGGCAGTCCGGATTTCTTAGAGGAGTGAGGTGGCAGCATCATTGTGGTTAAGATGCAGGGAGGACCCCAATTAGTGTTACGGAAGCAGACAGGGGCCTTAGAAGTGGGCCCCTGCTGAGAGTGCCAATAAGATATTAGCAAATACTTTCCCACTACAATCCAGCATCGCTAGAAGTCTATAATTTTCCAGCCATTTCCTATGTCCTTTCTTAAAAAAAACTGGAATTTATATGGCACTTTTCTACGATTCTCAGGTACAAGCCCGTTTGACATACCCGTGTAAACATTTGTTTCAGCGTGCTTGCCCAGAATTCGGGGTTGTCTTTTAGTATCAAGTTGGTAAGACCATCCGGGCCGGTAGCACTCAACGATTTTAGTTGTTTAATTTTTACTACCAAATCAACTGTTTTAATATATTCTCCCACCATGGTGTTTAACATCAGGCAGGCTTTCTGAGAGTTCCATGTCATTCCATTGCCTGTTTTTATTTCGCAGCATTTGTTGCCGCAAAAACTCATTGAATTTTTTTTGTTTTTTGTTGGGGGTGTTACCCCCCAAACCTCCCTTCCCACCCATTTAGAATCTAGTCCCGAAATACCCCAAAACCTTATATGCCTCTACCCACCCCCCATATTTTTTGATGGGTTTTTGCCGTAAAACATCTGCAGCAAAAAATGCTGTGAAAAAAAAAAAAGGTGATGAATGGACGTTCTACCTATCTGCGGTGGAATTTGTGTGCCCTGAAAAGACCTTTTTAATGTACTTTATGCAGCTTGATTATGATACCGTGACCATTTCCCTCGGGCCCTTGGGCAAGCCATGCGCATTCCCCAACCAATGCCAAAATTTGATTGCATTGTTTGTTCTAATTAATTTGTTCAGGTATTTCCACCCCTCATCACAAGAGGCCCTATGGTTACAGAGCCATGATTTAAAATTATTCCTGATAGAGGCTATCATTTCCTTCAGTTCTCCCAATGACACTTCATTTTTTTTTCCCAATTTCCGGATAGTGGAATTTACCCACAAACAACATCAATTGTAACTCTGCGAAGCACTTCGGTTATAATATCCTGGACCCTAGTGCCCTCCCCAGCCACCAGTTGGCTTCTCACAAGGACGTTATAATTACCCATCGTTCTAGATGTCCTTCGCAGATGATTTCCCCCTGAGTTAACCTCAAGTTTATCTCTTGGGAAGGTTCTTGAAACTAGGTTCATTTCATGCAGTTTAGTGATTAACATCGCATGATCGCTGGCATTAGTGGGCTTTATATCTAATGTCAGGACCGGCTATACTTGATTATTAACAAAAATAAAGTTGGTCTTCAAGATGGCCGCCGTGGAGGGAGGACGTGTGTGAGCTGAGCTCCATCTCCCCTCCCGCGCCACAGTAGCAGCTGGAAGCATCCGACTCACATGAGGTTCGAGTTTGGCCCCCTACTGCACTCGCAGGGCCCTCATCGAGGCAGGAGCCGAGCGGCCCCCCTCGCAGGCCCCCCCCAGGCGCATCACACCGTGGGCGGACACATTAAGACGCGGGAGGCCTACCGCTGAGAACTTCACCCGGCACATCTTCGGAAGGCGCCGCTCGAACCAGGCGGAAGTCCGCCTCCCCCACCGACACATTTGCCGTCGGAGACGGTTTACGGACCCGGAGCGCCGGCGGTGACCAGCGACGCATCCCGCAGAAGCAGAACCCGGGGGAGGATCTACCCGCCCTGGTGGAGGAACGGTGGCTCGGGGAGCATCGTAAGCTCGAGCCAGGCGGAGGCAAGGACGGGGCAGCACCCCCCGCCACAGAAGAGCAGACCCAGGGCTCGGGGGGCGCGACCCGCCGGAGCCGACCGGGAAGAAATATAGCGGTGACGCCCTCCTCGGGGCAGAGGCGCGGTCAAGGGCTCTGGGAGCACCATCGGCTCGGGCCGGGTTGCGCACCCGCGCGGCCTATACACCGCGATTGGCGCAGAGGCGGGGATCGGGACAGAGGGCACCTCTCGCCGCTAGAAGCAGCCAGTCAGGGACGAGGGCTAGCCAACAGTGTGAAGGATCGCCGGCCCAAGCGGGTGAGTCACGAATTCTCGAGAAGCTCCTGTACTACTCTTGGGCCCGCGGACACGACGGGCCTGCACTGCTTTCTCCAGCACCCCTCCCCCCCTACTACAGGGGTCAGCCAACTCAACAGCCTAGGATACTGCCGAAAAGGTAGGGGGGAGAGAGCCTTCCCAACATAATCTAAGCCCACACGGCAAGCGACTTAATCTAACACGAGGCAACCCGACAGCGTAAAATCGCTACGTCCCAGATGTCACAGACGACCCCCTCGTCCCATTCGCAGAAGCAGGACCAGAATCTGGTCCACCTTTGGGGGGGGGACAAGGCGAACCTGGACAAGGCCACACCGCACAAGACATCGAGGGGTGCCCAGGAAACAGACGTTCCCCACGGCGAGATGGCCACGAAGGAGGACTTGAAATCGTGGTTTGGGGAATTCCAGCTGCAATTTATGGACTCCATGAACGCGCATCTGGATACCATGAAGAACAAATTTAGATCAGCCCTCCAGGAATTAAGAACAGAGGTTGATGGACTGGGTGAGAGGACGGACACCCTGGAGAGGGTGGTGCAGAACATGGAGGAAGAATCCCAACAAGTGGCAGAATTGCAGGAACAACTGACCCGTCTGATGCATAATCTTGAGATTCAATGCGAAGATTTAGAAAATAGATCGCGCAGGTCCAACATCAGGATCAAAAACATGCCAGAGTCGGTCGAGGACAAAGATCTCAAATCGGCGGTGCAACATGTCTTCCTTGACATCCTTGACCTGCAGGGGGAAGAAGAAATACTGATCGATCGAATTCATAGGGTGGGCCCAAGGAGAACGAAAACTCAAGGCAACCGCCCCTGGGACGTACTGGTGGCTCTCACACGGTACGCACAGAAGGAGCAGATACTACAAAAGACCAGCGCAATGGACCATATCCGGATGAATGGAGAGGAGGTACAATTTTATCAGGATATTGCATTATCAACGCTCCAGAAAAGAAGGGACATGGCCCAAATCACTAAAGAACTCACCACGCGTCAAATTGGGTACAAGTGGACGTTTCGATTTGGTCTACAATTCTCCTGGGATGGCGTGCAAAAGAGGATAACAACTAAAGAAGAAGGTCTGACTATCCTAAATCTACAGGAGCTGGATGACGACTCCCCACAGGCAAGCGGTACGTCCCCACTCCTGAGGAAGATCAGGGGGGAGTGGAAAACGATGAACAAAAGGGTGCGGCGCCCTAGTAAAAGGAAATAAAAGCCGACGAAGGGCAGAATTGGTTGAGCAGGAAGCATGAGTAGGAGGTACGCAAGAAGTCCAGAATATGGAGGCAAGAAATGTGAGTCAGATACGAAAGGTGTCGGGAGGGGAGGGGAGTGAAGACCTGGACTCACTGAAGTCACGTAGAAGGGTTTAGGATTCCCTTCAAAGTTTTCCCTGAGAATGTTAGAGGGTATGAAGCACAAGGCGACACGCCTGAGCACTAATAGGAAATCATGCCATCCTCAGGGCTGTTGGGGGAGGGAGGAGGGAAACGCGCCAGTTGGGGTTTGCGCAAGTTTTGGGGGGAGGAGGGATGTTGGGGACTGGGGAAAAACCAAGCATAACTCAAATATAATGAACGGGAGAAGGGAGCATAAGATATGCCTGATATCCCGCATATATCAATGGGGATAAAGATCTTGACACACAACGTCAGAGGCCTCAATTACCCACTCCACTCCATTAGGCAAGGCACATATGATGTAGTAATGCTCCAGGAAACACATATTAGAGATCGGGACAAGCAGAAGGTGCGTCTCAAGGGCTTCAATCAAATATTTCAGGTGAACGCACAGGATAAGAAAGCAGGAGTTCTTATAGCGATCAAAAACTCCCTACATGCACAGGTTAAGTCTTCATGGAGAGACAAACAAGGAAGATGCCTAATATTAACCCTAACAATCGAAGGCAGACCCCTCACTTTGGCCACAGTATACGTACCAAACACAGGTCAGGAGGGCTACCTGAGTGACATCTTGAATAGAATAGAACAACTAGCGGAAGGGGACATCATTGTGGGCGGGGATTTCAACATGGCGTGGGACCCATCCTTGGATAGATCGGGACCCAGACAGCGAGATCAAGGCAACCCATCCAAAAATTTGAAGCAGAAATTGACATGTCTAGGGCTGACAGACGCATGGAGAAACGGCAACCCCACACAGAAAACCTTCTCTTATTACTCACATGTACACGGCACCGCTTCTAGAATAGATTACCTATGGGTCTCGGCCGGGCTTCTGGGTAGGATAAAACGAATTGAGATGAAACCCATCACACTCTCGTACCACGGTCCACTGTGGGCAGATATTGTCTGGTCAAGACATGGCCACCGGCTATGGAACTGGCGCCTCCCAGAGGACATCATTAGAGATCCGGTGATGAGCCAGACGCTAAGAGAACACATCCTAGAATACATGGCCATTAATAATCTCCCCGGAACAAATATGAACACACTGTGGGACGCCCATAAGGCGGTCATTAGGGGACACCTCATTGCGCTTAAATCACAGAAAGAGAAGGCGCACCGCCAGTGGGAAAAAGAACTGGAAAGGCAAATCGGGGCGATTCAGACTGAGCTGATTCAGACGCCCACCAGAAAACTCATGCGAACAATGAGACATGTCCAAGGGCAACTGGAAACACTCAGAACGAAAAGAGCAGAAAGGGCACTACTCTACACGAAACATTGGTACTATGTTAAGGCCAACAAAGCAGATAGACTCCTGGCAAGACAACTGAGAGGGAAACAGCAGGCCAAGACAATACGAGCTCTAAAAGAGGAATCAGGCCAACTTAGAACACAAACTGAAGAGATAGGAAGAATTCTGGGCAGATACTTCCAGACGCTATACTCCTCTGACTCTCCGAGGGAGGACCAGCAAGACGCCTTCTTGGCTGGGGTTCACCTACCCGGATTGACAGAAGTAGATAGACAGGCCTTAGATAGGGACATCACCATAGAAGTCGTCTATGCAGCAATACAATCCCTCCCGAATAATAAAGCCCCGGGCCCGGACGGATACACCGCCATTTATTATAAGACATATAAGGATATACTAGCCCCTATACTTACATCTCTGTTTAATACATTTGGGGAGAAGGGGGATCTGACACGGTCTATGAACGAGGCCAAACTCCTGGTCTTCCATAAAAAGGGAAAGGATGAGCAACTTCCTGCCTCATATCGCCCGATAGCCTTAATCAATCTGGACGCTAAATTGTACACAAAGATCCTGGCGACTAGATTGGGCCCAGTACTTCCCAGGATAATCCACCAAGACCAGTCAGGATTCGTACCGAACCGCCAGACTCACGATAATATTAGAAGAGTCCTACATCTCGTTGAAAAGATAGGCATCAAACAAACCCCCGCTGCATTGGTAGCTCTAGATGCCGAAAAGGCATTTGACCGAGTAGAGTGGTCTTTTCTATTCCGGGTTCTCCAGAAGATGGGGATGGGCAAAAGTTTTATAGATAAGGTTAGAGCCAATTATAACTCCCCGTCTATGAGAATAGCGGTGAACGGTGGGATATCGGAGGTAGTGTACCTACGAAGAGGGACGAAGCAAGGGTGCCCGCTTTCCCCCCTTCTATACGCCATATACCTGGAACCTCTTTTAGCAAGAATAAGGGACTCGTAGCGGTGCAGGGAATAGAGATGGCGGGGCAGGCCCATAAGGCGGTGGCCTATGCTGACGACATGTTAATAGCCTTAGGAGACCCAGAGAAGTCCCTCCCACATCTAATGGGAATAATGGAACGATTTGGAGAGATTTCAGGGTTAAAAATAAATAGGCAAAAATCGGAGGTGCTGATACTGGCCGGGAATGGAGAAAGAATCGGCTCAGTGGCTACAGACTGTCAATTGAAAATTGCCTCTGCGGGCGTCAGTTATTTGGGAATTACCCTCAGACCATGTACATAAATTATATTCCCACAATTATCCGCAAACTCTAGAAAGGGTCAGGAAGGACCTGTTAAAATGGAACCCGCTAGCGATCTCCTGGTGGGGTAGAATTACGGCTGTGAAAATGACAATTCTCCCCAAGTTAATGTACCTATTCCAGGCGCTCACGATAAGACCCCCCCCAGGCCTTCTTTAAAGCACTAAGGAAGGTGGTCTCCAAGTACGTCTGGCAAAACAAGGCTCCAAGAATTTCAAATGTGGTATTAACAGCTCAGAGAACGGAGGGGGGATGTGCCATGCCACATTTCAAAAAGTATTACGAAGCGGCCCAACTCTGGGTCATGAGGGATTGGATATCGGAACAGGGGGAGAAAATTTGGGAAAAACGGGACAGAGCGGTGGCGACTACATCCACCAGGCACATGTTATGGCTCAACAAACAATTCCGACACGCAAACACCAACATTAGCGTAATAATGAAGTCGGCATTGGAGATATGGGACGCAGCCATGACAAACGAAACATTAACCAAGGACCCCGCCCCTCTCATGCCAATGTTTGGAAATCCCGAATTCCCCCCGGGATTGGACAAGGGTGCGTTCAGTAAATGGGAGGAAGGGGGGTGCAAGATGGTGGGTGATATGCAACAGAGCCAACAGATCAGATCATTCGAAGACTGCAAAACACTTTTGAACTTAACACCGAAAGATCGATACAAGTACGAACAGATACATCACTGGCTCAGCACTCCACGCATGAAAGAAGTGATGACCAGGGACTTGACCCCCTTTGAGAACTACATCATGACGCATTCTGGATCTAAAAAATTTGTTTCCACCACGTACAAATTTATTAATGCCCTAAAGGAACCTACCACTTGGCAATACATGAAAAAATGGTAATAAACTCTAGGCTATGCACTCTCCAAAGAGAGGTGGGAATACCTATGGGGCATGGTGCCAAAACTGACAAGAGCCATCCAAATGAGAGAAATGTGGGTGAAGATGATGGTGCAATGGCACTACACACCGGAGAGACTGAACACAATGTTTGCAACCTCCCCGAACATCTGTTGGAGAAAATGTGGTGGGCAGGGAGATTGGAGACATATCTGGTGGGATTGCCCTAAGATACGCCCATACTGGGGGGAGATTAAAACTCAAATGAGTGGAATGTTCCCGGGAACAGAGCATTTGGGAGAGGAAATATGGCTAGAGGGCTTCTGGGATCCGCAAGACAAAACACTAAACACTCTCCAGAAAAGAAATTGTATGGGCCTCCTAATAGGAGCATGGCTGGAAATCGCTAAAAACTGGAAGCACGATTCCCAACCATTGGCGATAGATTGGTCACAAAGGGTCTGGTCACATCTGGCTCTTGAGCTAATAACTTATAACATCCAAGGGGATCATGGGAAATTCAGAGAGGACTGGGGAAAGGCATTGGAATTTCTTCAAAAGGAATATAAAGAACAATGGTGCCCTCACAATATAAGGATATTAGACTTATTTACGTGAATGAGAAATGATCTTCCGTTGAACAATGAATACAGACTGAGATAAGAAGCTCGGGGGAGGGTTTCTTTTCTTGCTATTTGTTTTCTATATGTTGTTATGGTAACAGAAACTAAATAAAAAACATGTTATTAAAAAAATAATAAAAAAAAATAAATAAAGTTGATCCTCAATCTTCTACCGTTGGACCAAGTTGTAGTTTTGCCCTCTTACCCGATTGAATGGGGGTGGGATTTAATACCACCATGGTTCTCCATAGCCCTTGGCCCCTGATTCACCTTCCCTCCCAGAGTTCTCAATTGTGTTTGGACAGCAATCTATGTTAAAATCCCCAGTTACCACCCTTATGTTTATCGCCATGCTCGAAGAGTTCTAATCAAGGTATCCCTGACTTTCAATTGTCATCATGGCGCCTCCCAGGGGGTTGTGGGGGGTGGGGGGTCATATAGAGTCGCCACCAAGATTGGTTGTGAACTCTCACTAGAATTCAAAATGGTAGCCGCCAGAAAATGTATATTTTGGGGACCCACCATTATTCCACCATATTACACCAGGTTTGGGCTCCTAAGCAAAGGCCACCTTTGGGTCTTCCCATTACAGGGTGCTTTGCCAATCGAAAGATCAATGTAAGCCATCTAATACACAGGGCTTACACAACCATTTTTCCTGTAAACCGAAACACTCCATATTGCTCAGTATCTACGATACATCAGGATTACGAAGAAACGCCATGTCCTGTAGAGTTCCATGATAATATTGACTGCCCTTTAGGGACCTTATAGTTCTTGTCAGTGTGGGGATGTCTGGATCACTTCCCAGCAGCCCACCAACCTCCTAGCATCTACTTTTGTGAGTTTTTTTTTATTGGGGCCCAACCACCTTTCCCGATTGTGGTTCCTTTGAGGGCGGTCTTCATCTGAGTAGCTGGGATAAATATTTGCATCCCGAATCCCAGTTGATCCTGGGCAGCAGAATGTTTGCATATCCTGTCCACCACCACAGGAGAAATACAAGTCATCACAACCCAATTTTCTATGCTAACCAGCTTAGACAATTCTAATTTAACAATGTCTTTAGAAGATATCGGCGCCAAATCTGGGATCATGTACACCAACACCAACAGCCACGTTCTATTTAAGAACAGGCTGGTTATTGTTGGATCTTTTTCCACCAGCTTAATATGTATTCGGTCCGCGCACCACCGCAGGTCTTTACATTGCGGCTCCTTGATCACTGATCTTGGTCTTAATTGGTCCACTTGCCCAGCCAAAGTTGTTGGGAGGCCAGGCTCTTGTGCTACTTGGCCGTATTTCGAGCTGTCATTTGATCTTCAGTCTTAGATATTGTTTTTGGTGGGCCAACGATTTGCTCCTTATGCATGATTTTCCTCTACGACTTGGTTATTCCCCTCAGCAGGCTGTTTGTTTGGTCGATGTGTTTCAGGCATCTCTAGGGGATACTGGACCTGTAACTGCTCACCCTGGCCCTGTCCTTTCTTATTAGTCTGGAGAGTCTTTGGGGGTTTGGAATCCACCCATCCAGCATGGACTGGTCTCACCGTCCAGCGACGTTTTAGTAACTGTAGTTGGGGCCTTAGCCTTTAGGATTCTTTTTTGTTTAGCCCTAGATTCCTGCTGATTTTAATTAGGAATGGCATTTTGCTTTGCTGTTCTCAATCCGTCTGTATTTCCTCTCGGGGGTGATTCAGGCGCATTCACTAATGACGAATTCTGCACATAGGGCCTCAAGGGCCCCACTATCAGATTCTGCAGCCACATAGGCCGTTTCTGGCGGCAAATTATGCTTTCTGGGTGAAGATGTGAGCGTTTTAGAGTGGCAGTTCTCTTGGTTGTCGGGACTGCAATCTCCAGACCTTGCTCATCCCAGTGATGTCCTCCCATGGTGCACGCTCGGCTGGATATCGTGATCGCTAGACCTAACCGGAAGGAAACTGCATGTCGTCTTTCTGTTGCATTGGTGGCATGCTGTGTCAGTATGTGCACAGTTAAACCACTCCACCTTTCCTTGTCCTATACTGACCAGCTATGTTTTCACGGCTAACACCTGCAGTGTGGCCTTTTGCTATCCGGACACAGAGCACATCCTTTCATGTTTCCACTTTTTTTCTTTAAAAAAAATATATATATATTTTTACTGATCAGACCTTGGGGGCAGTACATTACTTGTGTATTTTCTTGTAGTTTTCCTTGACCGTGCCTTCGTGTTTGTTTTCCATCTGAGTGCACAGAAGCTGGTAACTGTTAATGTGTGTGGCTAAGTTACCTCACTTGAAAACAAGCTGCTTTTTTTTCTCTGGTTTCATGAAATGTGAAGCCAAATAGGTAAGTAAACACAGAATGGAATGTTCTGTTCCTTAACCCTGCCTTCCCTCCCAGGCACAGCTCAGACCAGTAGATTTCCTACCATCTGATTTCTTTTTGAGCCTGACAGTCAGGACTCGGGCACCAAGGGCAGGAGATGTACTCGGCAGCCCAGGAAAGCTTGGAGTGGCGTTAGAAATAGCCATGCGGCAGGGGTAGCGACCTTTCAAGACATTTGACTGCTAAGCTCTAGGCCTCTGCCTTTCCTTTACTGCTTAAAGTTATACCCTGCATCAATATTGGACAACTGTGTGCTGCTGGCTCATATCCGAGTTAGTAAATTGAATTTTGGATTTGGAGGTTTTCATCAGGGGTGTTGATTGTATTGTCCATGCTTGGCTTTCATTTCCTGTACCGCAATTGTGGTGGCATGATCCTGATCTGGTATACATGATTTGCAAACACTTTAGATTCATGGAGAATAGAATGTGTTAAACATTACCCTAATGTGCAGGACTTTTAGTATTATTTTTTTTAACCTAAAATTGTGCTTTTAGGCCTGGTCAGTGGTATAGCCAACGTTTCTTTTCAGGTGGGGCTGTACATATACTTGTGGGCCCAGAGCAGGGTTCCTCTCAACTAGAGTTTTTGTATGTGTGTGTGTAATATATTTTCACTGAAAAAACCTTTGTTAAAGTGCAGGTAAATTGTGCAGATGTAACGCAACAAAACCATTGAAATTCAACGGATGTGGGCGGTCATGTCCAGCTTAACTCTGCACGTTCCCGTTGATGTCTCCCATAATGCCCTTTTGTATGTTATTGTGAATCCGTCTCTTATAATATGCATGTGCTCATGGGCTTTGCAACGGGAATGCGAATGAAGCTGGTCATGACTTCCCACATCTGCAGAATTTCAAGTGTTTTGTTGTGTTAAATCTGCACAATTTAACAGCACCTTAACTAAGGCATTTTCAGTGAATTTCGAGGGTTTTGCTATAGTTTTTAATAAAAAATAAATAAATAATAATATATACATGCCACTAGCTGTGTCCAATGTACATGTTCAGCTATTTTTCTTTTGGACGCTCTAGGTGGCCACAGCTGACATGTCTTTGGCCCTGGCCAGCGAGCACCGCCTTTGTCCGTGCCCACTTTATCTTTTATAACACTACCTTTCTTTCCTACTCATTAGCCATGGCCCCTTTGCATGTTGGCCCAATAGCTTTCTTCTGGTGCCACTAGCCATGGCCTTCGGCCGTGGCCACTCTACATATTGCTCCAATAGGTTTCCGAAACGGGCCCACTAGCCCATCTTTCAGCCGTGGCCACACCACTAGGTTTCTTTTGGCACACTAGCCATGGCCTTTGGCCACGACCTTTCGCTGTGGCCCCATGACATGTTGCCCACTAGGTGCCATGTCCACTGCACATGTCCCCTCGAACCCCCCCCCCCGCACCCCCCAAATAGCTTTCTTTTGGATCCACTAGGTGTGGCCACAGCCAACTATGCATGTATTTCAGGCCCACTAGCTTGAAATACATGTATAATTTTAATTAGCTTCTGTTGCAAAGCACCAAGACCGATCTTAAGATTTTAAGGGGCAGGGGGCACCACTTTCTCTGAGTATTTCAAAACTACTGGATGGATTTACCCCAAACAAGTCAAGGAAATTAAGTCAAAGTTTCTAATTTGGCCCAAATCTGCCCAGCAGTGTTCACGCTACAACTTTTCAAAAGGCACTTTTGCTCTGTGGGGGAAAATGAATGGGCTGAAAACTTCACTGTGGTGTTTAGCTTTCTTAATAACAGTTTCATTTGTATTCTTCCCAAAATGTGCAGTAGGGGTGTGTGTGTGTGTGTGTGGGAGGGGGGGGGGGTTCTTGACAACCTTTCTGTTTTTGAGTACTTCATCAAAATCCAACCATGCATCCATTCAGAAAGTGAAAAGCTATTAGCAATTGAATTTTGGAAGAAATGGCTGCTTTTTCATTTCTGAAAATCCTGTCTTCTCTGCTGCAAAGCACCATGGGAAATGTTATGGTGAGTAGGCTGAAACAGCGTTTAACATTTCTTGTTTTTAATGGCTCTTTCCAAAAATGTCCAGTCTGGGGGAGGAGGAGGACCCGTGACTACAATTTGTTTTCAGCCAAATCCATTTTACGAGTAAAGTTATAAGCAATTCATTTTTTGGGTTTCCTATGTATCTCGATATTCACCTTAACTATAGTGTGGCGAATGCCGTGCTATAAAATATAGTGACAAATCCCGAGATGTCACTTCTCCCTCAGGGGGAGCCCTTCCCATGAGGCCAGGCAGGTAAGGCTCCTCCCCGATAGGCCCCCAGGAGGTCGTACTCAGCGGGAAAATCTCATGCAGAGAGACTCCCCCATTGTGGATCAGGGAGGACGTTGCAGGAGAATGCGATACAAAACCCCTCGGCCTCCACCCACTTCCTTTACCTCCCCCAGTCCATGAGGCTCACCTTGCCATCCCTCACTTCCCTACCTCGCACTTCCACCAGGTATATATGTGAGACGGAATACCCTACAGTTAGTAAAACAGGCAGAGTAAGGATGACTTAATAAAGATTCCCCTGACAAGCAATGGGACGAGGAGGAATGTGGAACAATGGGTCCTCCTGAGCATTAAAGCGGTCATTGCTCATTCAACATACAGAGAGAGGAAGGACTTACCTTTTTGTCAGACCCTCGAAGGAGGATCAATGAGTCTGGAGGCATTCCAATGTGGAGGAGAGAGTCTGACATTGACCGGTTCACGTGCAAAGGAGCCAAGTCCGGTCCAGAACCTTTGATGCTAAGCCAGCAAGCCTTTGTTTTGGAGTATTGAAGTCGGGGGGAAGGGAGTCACTCCCCTCTGGTGGTAGAAAACAAGGGAGAAGGGAGGCATTCTCCAGGAATCAAATGGTGACGAAGCAACTTTGGGCAATAAGGAATGTTGATGTTAACTTGACCCTTTTGAGTAGAATTGAGAACTTTACTGCTTTTTGGCATTAATCTGGAACTTGTTTTGTGCCTTGGAAAGGGATTGAGACCTGGGGAAGGGAGTCATTCCCTCAGGTAAAGATCCCATCTAAGAACTAGAACTGTGATCCGCTGTCAAGATGGAAGGGAACTATTCTTCTGGACCAAGAAGATCCATTTCCTCTTTAGTTTAAAGTGTGAGGGACAGAAGTAAACTTTTTGACACAGGACGGTGGACTATTCATTTATACGGACAGCCTAACTGAAACCTTAGTGTTTTAGTTGAGGTAGAGCAACCACTCTTGGAGTTAGGCTTTCTCTTTATTTTCATTAATAGTTCATTAATAGTTTATACCAACAAGAATACCACCTGTGCGTCAGTCTCTGCCTTCTGCATTCTTATATATTTTCAATGAAAAAACATTAGTTAATGATCAGTTAAGGTAAGAAACGTATCGCAACAAAATCCCTGACATTCAACGCATTGGGGTACTCTGGAAAGGCTTTACTCGACACTTTCCTTTTGATCTCCCCTACAATACTATATCCCCCTTATGTCATTTTCAATGGCATTGTGAATTCCTTCTCTTCTAATAAATGTCTTATTGGGCTTTGCACGGGAACGTGCCGAGTTAAGCCTGTCCTGATTTTTGCAGAACTGGAGGATGGTGGAGGCATCCCAAGCCCCTGCCTGGATAGAGTTCCAAAACATCTGGCCGTGGCAGGAGAATGAACGCTTGCTTGTCTTCACTTTGTGAGTTAGCTCAGATTTTAACTCTTGATGGTTTTGCTGCAAGGGGTGCTGGAGCCTCCACAGGTAAATATTGCAACCAGGTACAGATGATCCAAGCAGCTTTGAATATGATCCTGGCAGGGAGGTGAAGCCAGTAACATTTTTGCAGAATGGGCGAGATTAATTCTGATGAAGCGGGGTGGACCGCTTTATGGAGGAACAGATGCGTGGCTGGAAGCCCAGTAAGGGGAGCTTTCCCCCATTGATGTGAGATTGTAAGAGCTTCGACCACCGTGCAGGGGGATGAAGGGTTTGATTTTGCAAACTGTGGCAATCTGTGGCCATGACTTTTTTTTTTTTTCTTCTGTATGCTTATGGAAGTAAAGGCTACTATTACAAATGCATTTCAAGGGTTGTGCTGAGTAGCAACTGCCTGGGTTAATCCTTCCAGGGGCATGTTCCACTGTTGCTCAGGCTATTTGGTGGGGGAACTGATGAGGATGAATTTGGTCTTATTAGGATTGAGCTTAAGACTGGCATTAGACGTCCAAGTTTGGACTGTCACTAGGCACTCCCTCATTAGAATACTGTCATGGGGCCTTTGGCCTTGATGTACAGAGAAGTGCTGCCAATCTATTGATGAATGGCTATGTTGGAGTCATTCAGGAGAGTTCCCACATATTCCATATATAGATTGAAAATTATTGGGAAGAGGTTTGATCACTGTGGCGGGGGCCCATGTGACCAGTAGTAGTTTGGATCACAAGAGACACCAACACATCAATACAATCTTCTGCACAATCCCGAACTGGACCATCCAGAACTGGATGGCCACCCACAATCTCAGTCACAACAATGAGAAGGCTGAGTTACTCCTTGTGGGCTCCTCCCCTGGTCTCAGATCCCTTGACCCCCTCCTATTCCTCTCTCATCATCGATGGCACTGCTATCCCTGTCGTCAAACGCACCAAAACCTTGGAGTTTACCTTGATGCTGAATTAACCATGACTCGGCGCATCAATGCCCTCGCCTCCTCTACAGCCCACACTCCAAATCTTATCTCACTAAGTAGACCATTCCTAAAAACAAAGACCTGTGTGCGGTCTTGGGTCTTGCAAATGTGATCACATTTCTGCAATTCGTCGTGAAGTCCACTGGCTACCAATTAAAAGTACGGATTGACTTCAAAACACTAACCATTGCACACCGCGGAATCTACAATGAAGCACCCCAAAACCTGAACAGTCGCATTGCAAGGAAATGTCACTATCGCTCCTCCAACCACCTCATTCTGATGGTCCCATGCTTTAAACGCACTAGAGTGGGAGGGGTAAACTTCAGTATCGCTGCCCCATCTATTTGGAACTCACTTTCTGTGCACCTAAGAAACTAACCTTCCCAACCAGCATTCAAGAGACTTCTGAAAACCTGGCTGTTTAATAAGTACGACTAACCTTACTCTGGATCTAATTGTACATTATGAACTGATTATTTACTTTTATCTTACTTTCCTGATCATATGTCTTCTCACTATTGCCTCCTGTGCAAACGCTGTGCTACCCGTGGGTCTGGGCGTTACACAAATGCAAAAATTTAAAAAAGGTGGTTCCATCTATACAGCCTGGCACCTACCAGATAGTTAGGATGTAAACTATTTTAAAACTGTTCCAGAAAAGCCACCCTATCGGCGAGGAAGGTGAGTAGTGTCTCTTTGACTGTGTTGAATGCGGCTGAGCAGTCTGAGAACTAGGAGGCCTGAGACCCCCTTTTCTATTAATTGCAGTGCCTTGACCACCTCTTGGATGGTGGTGGTCTTAGTGCTGCATTTAGGGCAGAAACCGGACTGGTAGTCATGGATGAAGCCAAGCTGATTAATTCTGGGTTGTCATTGGGTTGAAACCACTTTGTCTGAGCCTACAGTAGAAGTGTAGTAAGCAGATTTGTCTTCATCATGAGTCTGTGTTGGGTGTGGACGAACTGCCACTGCTTTTCAAAGGACCTGATTGGGCACTTGTTGGAGGCAAGCTCGGGTGTGTACCAAGGTGCTGACAGTTTCTTTGGCGTGGCTAGACCTTAGGGGTGCCTGGCTTTCAACTAGTTCTTTGGTAGAGTGGTTGAATCCATCCAGAAGAGTTGAGGCACTTCCTGTTGTGGGGAATTTTGTGATGGCTGCCAGTAAAGAGCCTAATGGGAAGTATTTGAAGGAGCAACGCTCAATCACAGGCCGTTTAGCCTGGCCTTTGTGGGCAACTTTGTGTGTGATCTGAACAGCGGGATTGCAACATGGTCATTCCATATGAGTGAGGGGGCTTTAGAGCAGGAAACGAGCAGGGCTGAAATTAATAGGTCAAACGTGTCTTTTCACATGTTGGGAAGAGTATCATTTGTTTAAGTTGAGAGGGTCCAGGAAAATGGAGCATCACGCAGGTGTTGTGCTGATTGAGACCCTGGGACATTGAAGTGTTCGAAAAAGATGGGAAACATCTGCTGAGGTGAAAAGGATGGAGAGGTTGTCCACTCACCTTAGGTGGCCTGTATGAGGTCTAAGGTGATCAAGTTGTTGGAAATGGGGGGCAGGGAAGGGGGAACTGGCACAAGGGGCCTTCGAAGTAGCTGGGTGTAGGGGGGGTCTGGATTAATAAAAAAAGGCCGTTCATGGAGGACTGCCAACCCAACTTTTTTTTCCCAGCGTGATGAATATGTTTGACACTGTAGCTGTGAGGTAGGATGTCAAAGATGTAGGGAGGAGGTAGGTGTGTACTACCCCCAAACCAGGCATTGAGCATAAGAGGGCTGTTGCGGGTAGTAGGAAAATGTTGCCTGTGTGGGGGTTTGCAGGTATATTGACTAGGTTTGCCAGTATAGACGCCCAGGGCGGTCTTGTGTGCTTGGCTGTGCTAACCTACAAAGTATGCAGATGGTCTGTGGTGCTAGAAGACGCATGGTCATGTCTACCTGGTGTGCATGCACAGAGGAAGTGGCCCTTGCCTCTGTCTGGCCCGAACAGGCACAAACGGGTGACCATTTCTAAATGTGCTGTTTGGGCTTTAAGACTAGATGCCCCTATTGCAGAGTGAATGACATTTGCACACCAGAGAATTTTCGCAGGGAAGTGAGATATTCTCTGCATCACCGCAAGTACCCAATAGCTTGACAACATTTTAAATAAATGTTTATATTGCACAACTAAAAGGTATTCATTTTAATCACTTTCATTCATTAAAAAACAATTGGTCCGTGCAGATTCCTAGTATATGCATGGTCTCTTATGGTACTAAACAGCAAAATGCATGCACAGGACTTGACTATATTATAAATGAGGACACGGATCTGTAAGTGTATGACAAAGTACACAAAACCCAGCATAGGTACAGATTTCCTATTAGCAGAATGTAAAAATGCTGACACACTGGAGACAGATTGAAAGCTATATATATATATTCTTTCTCCATTTTATTATTGTGATTTCGGTCGCCAAGCAACCTTACACAAATATAACAAAATTAATAGATAAAATACATCCCAAATTTAGAGTTGCACAATTCGAAACTTAAAAATACAATATATTTTTCAAATGTACATAAGTCGGAACCTGGGGGTTGAATCTGCATTTCATCTTGTATATCTTAGATCATATCAGTAGGTCACATTGTTCACAATAAAATCAGATAAAATATTTACACTCTTTATAAAAAAAATGTGTTCCTAGGGGATGTTCTCAATTGGCAGAGTGGGTAATAGATTCACTAATTTACAGATACTGTTGACTATCACAGTCGCTATTTCGAGATATGTACAAGAGAGCTAGGCATACTTCATTGTGCAAAAATCTTAGTGCAGCTTATTCATTAGACAACTGTATATTTAATAAAAATGTAATGACATCAATATTCAATAATAAATGTACACCTACCAAAGCATACAGAGAGGCACTACAGCCAAATAAACAATTAATGTAGATTTATTGTTGAAGAGCGTTCAATGAGAACTAAATTAGCCAGTTAGAGTTGACGGTCCCTAGAATTCCAAAATTATCAGCCCATCAGGTAGTCACGGAGATAATTTGGCCAGGATCACACGTGTTACCCAGTCTACACTTTTGGCACTTTAATGCATTATATTGCAATACAGCAAGGGCCAATTAGTGACATTTGGTTTATTAAAAATACTGTTTTGTAGACCGGAATTGGAATGTACACATCGCATGATAAACCCATTTTTTATTATTTTATAAAATGTTGGTGTAGAAACATTGTACACTAAAGGAGAATGCTTGTAGCTTTATATTCTCCATCCTAAATGGAATTCAACACATATCAGAATACTAATTGATGTAAAGGTGAAGACCTTATCTGGGTTGTCTACTCTATTTTAAAGATTTAAATGCACACCAACAGAATATAGTTTGTGGTAAATTTACCAGCTTATACATTGTTTGACACAGACTTGAGGATTGGTATTCATGATGTGAAGATTCAAATTGTAGCAAATAGTTTACTAGAGACCTGTGACATTTGGTCGGCCCTCTTCTGTCGCTCCACTCAAATGCTCTACAGGAGAAGAGCAAGCAATGCGCCCAAAATGGAATCGGAATGTAAGCAGGTAAGCACGTTCACTGAAAACAAAACAGACTTTGCAGGGAGATGCATTGATCTCTCCAGGATCACAGTATGGCAAAGCCGGCATGTGGGCCAGACACTTTGGATCCACAGTTCCTAATTTGGCTACCCAATCCCTTCTCTTTACTAACGCATTATTCTCTTTCTTGGTGGGGGGGGGGGCTTGTTTTACAATCCTCCTTTGGAGGACCAAGTGCTAAACTTGCATCAAACTTGCTATGTTCGTTTTATTTTGGTGAAAGTAACACTTACTGTGCTAGTAAACTAAGTTTAGATTCTAGATACTCCTAATGATGAACCTCTGAGAGGAAAGGCTTACTGTTGTTCTGTGATTTGTAACTGTGATCTGGCATATGAACACATGTATCCAACAAATGCTTGACATACTGAGCATGTTCTGAACCATCTTGGCACTAAGCTTCTCAACATGCGTTTGAAATTTGGTTATAACACACAAAAAGGTGAAATGTAACGTATGTTATGATCTATTGAAATGAGCCGTGGAGGATAGAGACAGAGGAAACGTTGGCTTTCTGCCTACTGGAAAGGAACACCGACTTGCACAGGAATTCGTTGAACATAACGTAAACAGATCGGCAGACTCACAAGAAAAATCTGATACCTTACCCCGCAATGCAGTCAAGAACCCTGATGCGTTCAACTCGAATTATATGAAGGTTTGCAACACTGTGGGCATTAGTCATTAAGAGATGAAACGCACTTGAGGCAATTGTCTTGATATACCCGTTTAACACGCAGCAGAGGAAAACTGTTTTGTAACTACAGCAGTCGGCTTCAACACCTACTCTCCAATACATGAGTGCTACAACTTGATTCAACGGCTGACCTGGCTCCCCGCAGAAATGCCAACCCCACCATGCAACTCGGTGAAGACCTAGGAGCATACTCACTACTAACAACAAGTGGAAAGATGTCTTCCTAATGAATGTTGTTTTTTTATGTTTACCTTAAAGTGCACAAAACCGATTGCTAACCCCTGAAGATTTTCTTTATCTGTCAATTCAATCAGGCACTGAGGAAAGAAACATGTTGGGATCTGTTAGTATGAATAGACGAGAATGAATGAGAGAATGAGTTTGAGAGTAACAAGTGATGCAAGTTAATTTCCAAACAATTTTTGCACAGCACAAAGTACGTTATTAACATTAGATGAGATCATTAACGAAATACTGCTGCTGAAACTGTCTGTCAAAACAAGGCTTGTGCACATTGACTAAAAATAATATTTTGTATGTGAATGTTTAAAAATACATATTAATATTTTTGCAAATTGAAGCTTGATATCTAATGTGAATTACGCAGGGAAAGTTTTCCAGTTGAAGTAGAAACAATTGGCACAAGGACAAGTGCCCTCCTGATGCATAGCTTATCCACAAGCACTATTGTTTGAATTTAAGGTTCACAACCTTGTTGAGGGTCTGCTATTATGTTCTGTTATGCCTCTCACAGTATTGTATTATGATCTATGCACAACAGTGAATACAGAATGGATTAGCTGGCCAATTTTGGCCTTACTCTTTGACATCCACCACATAACACGCTCGGCACCTCAGCAGCATATTATAGTAACGTAATGTGAGATTTATTTTCCTATACAATATGCACTGGCTTGTTTCCGGAACCCGGGGGCAGACCTCTGTTTGCTTAGCACACTGTGATCAATATTCCAATTGAGTCACGTACAGAGCAGCTTCCTACTCCACACTCGTCCCCTCCCTGTTATTAATGTCTCGGGTTAGGCTCTAGGGAATAGAGTGAACCGGAACAGTCAGCCCAGCCCTTTAAGACGAGGTAGCAATACTTTGAGATGGATGCAGAAGATACTCAAACATCAATAATCAAATTGACTCTGGAAGTTGGCAAATTTGACTGTTTTAATATCAATTATCTAAAACAGGGAGCACAACAGACGTCAGCGGACGTCTCGTAGGATGGTCTCAACGCAGTTTATAAAAACATCCTTTTTATAACAAAAACTTGTCACTGCTGACATTAACCTATGTATTTTTTAATGTCATCCTACGTGTCAAACTACAAAAACTTAGTGGCAAATGTGATAGGCTTAGAGGGAACATCTAGGTATACGTTCCATACTAGTCTAAGAAAGTGATAGACTCTTCAATGTCAGATGGGACTACTAAGCCCAACCTTCAAACAGGTCACTTTGAACGTCACTAAATGTATGACGTCCCATTGGTTGCACAAACTATAGGGCCCTTAATTACATGTCCCCCCTACAGTTGGTTGGCACTCTTACATTCTTCAGTACTTTTCCACCTACGTTCGCAGCACGCAGGCTGGAATTTCAGGTGCTGGTCATAACCATAGCTTCTCACCAATTAGCATATCTTCCATCATCACCTCCGTGGTCTGCACCTCAATTAAGGTTTTGAACTTGGCCTTGGAAATGTTCTTTGCTCTGGAGAGTACGAGGGAGTGCGGGCACGCTCTATCTCCCTGCGTAGGTGTGGTTCTCATGTTTGTCCAGTTTCATTCCTCCACGTGACTGAAGACCACAAATTTGAGCTCTGGTGTATTTAAAATACTCTTATTTAATGAAACTCTGACGTCTTCCTTGTTTTCATGCAAGTCTTCTGAACAGGAGTTTTAGTCTTTCACACACTTGTAACTGTCTGATCCTCTCTTTCGAGAACTACCTTGGCTTCTTGGGGCTGGTCCAGCCTTGCCCCACAAAGATTCACTCTTGTAATTCAATTGCTTTTCAACTGCGACACTGAAAACAGAAGGCCTTATTTCTCTGGTCCAGCTCTGCTATAATACATAGTGAAATCGTCCATCATTTACTTACTCCTAAATATGTATACGTCGGCGCATGCCGCTACTATTCACTATGTAGCTAGCCTCAAGAATACTTTGTCTGCTTGCATTTCTTTGCATCTGTACACGTGTAAAATAACTATCTTAATTTCTGTAGCATAAGCCTCTGCATCTCGAGCGCAAGATGTTGCTTATCTTTAATATCTTCTTGATGCCTTATAGAATATTTATATCCTCTTCTTTGCATCTCTTCTATACACGTCCGTCTGGTTTCGTGTGACGTGACCGATCTGCTCTTTTGTTCACTTGTCCTGTTTCTTCTGGGATTTCATTCAAATGGCCATCATACTGCCTTATATGTAGATATGGCTTTCTCAATGGGAACCCTGCTTCCATGATTCTCCTTGGTATTGGTACTCTCACTGATACTGCACATGTTTCACACTCTGGTTCCCAACATATAGGCAATATGGGTGAGGTACTTGAAGTTGGGGTACTTGGCTCCTCCTCTACACTCCCCCTCTGGGCGATTCATCGACCACTCTCCCATCATCCTTCACGTCTAGACATCCTCGTTTTGAAGAAATGCTTTTTCGGGATCCATATCGTTATGACTCCCTTCAGACATCCAGCTGTTTTCTCATGCTCATCCTTGTTTCAAGTCATGAGCATGCGCTGGCCACTTGGACTGCAGTAAATCCATTTTCCCACATATTTCTTATGATTCTTTGGATACAGGAACGTCGTTCCCTCAGGTGCATGAATACCGGCCTTCAAGAAATCTGATTTCTTCATCTGTCAGCTGTTTGGTCTTCCATCCTGACTCCACATCGATCATGATTTTCAACCCTATGGCTTTCTTTGCAGTCTTCTTGCATTGTCCTTTTCGTCATCGTGAGAAGGTATGAATGTGAAGCGTGATTCTCCAATTTTTGCACAAACACCTCCATCCATGGTTCTGATCATGTCCAGGACATAACTATTCTGAAGAGTCATCAGTCGTATGGCTCCCGGCTCTTCTCTGATGGCATTACATCCCTTTATGGTAGTGTTGATGGTAACAACTCCCATCTGGTAATCTGCAACCACTTCGTATTTGCTGCTGTCTGGATCCTTGGCATGAAGATCGTGAATATCGACTAGGTCTGACTGAACAATCTGTGTTCATATGGGATAGTCAAAAGCCCTCTTCATTCAATTTATCAGCTTCACAGATCTCTTCTTCCTCAGGTGAGCATCTGTTTTTGGAAAGTCACCAATATCCAAGTCACTTTTAGGAATCACTAATTCTGGAACATGAACATTCACCATGGAACATCGTCCTCCCAATCCTTGGGTAGCTTCATATAAGCTTTAGATCCACGAGCCCAATAGTGATCCATTATCACTGCTGTTCCAATTTTCATTCCTTGTGCATCAGATTCGTCTACAGTTATGGTTCTCCAACTTTTCTTGTGCCATTGTTTCTGAAGCATAGATTTGCATTTTCCAAAGGCACTATCTGCAAAGGTCGTCCTTTATCTTCGACCCATGTCAGTAGTTTAGCAAGTTTCAACCATATAGGTTTGCACAGTCTTTCCACATTATCAACACTTGACTGGCCGTCTTCCATTACTACCCAGGCTCTGCAGAAAACCACTCTTTCTTCCCATCCATCTGGAGAAAATACTGATACCCAGATCTGCATCTGTCCTCTTTCCTTCCATTTTTGGACTTCTTCTGCAGATTTTCCTGGACTTCTGCTTACTTCCCATCTGATTCCATCTGCTTTCCCTCCAGGCTTCTCGTATCTGATCACGTGATTCTTGGTGTGAGCTCTGTCTCTTGTCTGTGTGTCTTGCACATAATCATCTTCATCTGGATCTGTACATTCAGTTGCCCATTTCAGATAAGCTGTTCGGCCCATGAACTGACCTCTTGTACAGCAGAGTGCTATGTGTGATAGACAATGTGCTGTCAGGACGTCTATTTCAATAGCTATGAAGATCTTAGACTTCTCTATGCTAATAAGGCAGGAGTGCACATACAAAGTATTCCTCTTTTGAGGTACTCCTTCCCACCTCTTTCATATGCTGTTACTATATGTTATTCTCCAAATGTGCTGTACTATCCAGGTAATCATTTAGATCATGATCATCCTCCCAAGCACTCTTTTAGGTCTTATTCTTTTCTTATGGGCTTCTATAATCATATCATGAAGTACTTCTGCATAATTCCTTCTTACAGGACTAATCGTAGGATATTCATCAGTGGACTTGGTGTTTTTTACGTTTACTGCTTGTGTAGGAGTAAGTTCCAAAAGCCTCATTCTATTGATGTTACGCTCACCTGGTTTCCGCGGGGGCCTCGGGGCACAGTTGGAGCCCTCCCTTGGCCTGGTTCCTCGAAATCACCTTCCCCTTCAGAGTGGTTGGACCTGAGGCTCAGGAGATGGGTGTTGCCCCTGCGTGAAGAGGAGAGGCAATGAGAATGGAGTGGGGACCCTGTGACTTCCCCCAGCCCTTTCAGTCCAGGATACGGTGGGCAAGCACTTTCCCATAGATGCTCAGCTGTAGTTTTGTGATGTTGAGCTATCCGTCCTGCCTTTCCTAGCAGGGGCGCCTAGAACAGACCAAGTTACTTCACTGGCCGTGGGAAGGTTGATCCAGACCAGCTGCAACCAATCCACACATGAGGTAAGTCTTTTAGTATGAATATAGTTCGATCAGAATGACTGTATTCCGTCTAGCGGTAATTCTTGCAATGTCTCATTCCATTTCCATAGGTACGGGAAGGGAGTCTGGATTGAGGAGAGTCCGGAAGACCTTGTAGGTTGATGGAGTTTCCACAGTGACCGGTAAGTTGGTCTGAATAAGGGAACTTTAGTCTCTTGTATATATGCGGCCGTGTGAATGCATATGAGTTCTAACCTGTTTGTTTTCCCTCGTAGGTGCAGGCTGACGATGAAGAATGGTGTCCGGGTCCTCGATGAAGATTCGCGGTTGCAGGAGGGCATCTCTGGCTCTGACCGTGGTGGAATGTCAGTTAGGAAGAAGACTTGGCTTAGGCCATAATGGATTGGAGGTAAGAAGAAGAGTCCGGCACAGGCCGTAACGAGTTGCGGGAAAGAGGCGCGCTCAGCGATGTAGAGGCTGGTAGCAGATGGGAAACGCGTCCAGAGATGGAGCTGCTGACAGCAGGTAAGACACGTCTGCAGCGACAGAGTAGCTGGAGAGAAGACGCTCGTGGTGATGAAGCGGAAGACTGCAGACATGAAGCGTTCCCAGTGAGGCAAAGATAGGTACAGCGGAGATCGTTACGCTGCTTGGAAGCAGAATAATGCAAAGCGAGGGCACGTGGATGGGCTGGTTTTATATAGGCTGGTTCAGGCTCCTCCCATTAGCTCCGCCTACAAACTCCACCTTGCCCTTCTTTGGGCCTGTAGCACGTGCCTTCCAGTTCTGTTCCTTGGGCCACGCCCGGCCCAGTTCCACACGCCTTAGCCCTAGAGTGTGCAGAGGACACTTTAACATGAGCCTGGCGCCAGGACTGGGTCCAATGGGACCCTGGAGATGAGGAAGGACTGGCCCCATGACTAGTGGCCATGACAATTGACCTAATTTTACGGCATGAAAATGTCCCGTAAAATCTCCATGTGTGACCCCCCCCTCCCCAAAGGAAGCTCAGATTTATCTATCACAGGACCACCCCCCCTCCCCAAAGGAAGCTCAGATTTATCTATCACAGGACCAGGTGCCTCTGAATGTATCTTTAGAGTAGGGACAATTACATAAGGTCTCAGCTGCCTTGTTGTTGCCACATCTGTACCCTCCTCCTGCATAGGAAGATACACTGGGATACATACTTTATTTGGATCAAAATAGTATGCTGTACGTATTGAAAGTAAAATAAGTATTACAATGAACAAGATGCATGTATATATTGCATACAGATAGGCCCACTTTGCACAGCAGTAGTGTCTTGCTCGTCGTGGTGGCCTCTAGTTATTGGCAACATTATTGTTGCTGTCAATATAACGCAGGAAGGAAAAATCAAAATGTATTCAGGTAACATGCAGTACTCTGGTAATCTCTGGATCTGGTCAATTAGTTCTTCAAACAGCTAGCTGATTGCAGGACGATTAACAGGATTCCTGATGTATGAAAAAGGAGTCGTCCTTTCGCCAGACGAAGTGTGGATGCTTCTGCAGCAAGAAGTAGAAGACTACAGACAATCTCTGGATCTCTTCCTCCAAAAGTCTCATTTAGGACGTTCTTAGTGTTCTCTCAGAAAACAAATTGACTTGTCCGATTATATCACGAAGCAATTCACGAAGTGCCACTGTATTGTTCGGGTCTCTGAGGAAGGATCGAACATCAGTCAGTTTTCCAACAAGATGGGGGCATTCCTCAATCAAATAGTAAAACACCATGCCAACTAGTCTTGTGCATTATCATCAGATGGGGGCATGTGTACTTTCCGAACTGTACTCAGGAAGCTGGAGTACTTGCTCTATTATAGCTGTGAATAATCTCTTCACGATTGGACCATTCTTAGGATCTTGCAGGAAAGTGTGTATGTCAATGGTTCTCCCAACCAATGTAGGCTATGCACGAAAAATGTAGAGGAAAACTGCAAAAATGATCCGATGGATGTTGCCATTAGGCACTACCATGGGCACCTCCGAAAAGAAACTCGGAGAGAAAGGAATTGGGGAACTTTTCCCTCTTCCAGTCATCGAAAAGTAACTTTGCATCTGACATTCTTTCCTTCCCAGTCAAGACTTAAACATGTCTCAGTCCATTGTTAGCAGACTCCTATGGTTCAAGAAAAAATAACTTTCTTCCACTCCTTTTTTTTTTTAGCAATTTAAGTGTCTCGAACAGAATCATAGTCCAATGTACTCCTTATCTGTCTTTATTGGACAGTCTCTGCGTCCTTCTTCCTTGTCTTGGATCTAGTTTGCACGTGCTGAGGTTCTTCCCCGATGCTTGCTTCCGACAGGGGTGGGGGTGAAGGGGATTCTCCAGCGTAGATCTTTACGTCTTCCTAACACCTTTACTGCTGACAGTGTTGCGTCTTCTACGACAAATTCACCTTTGAATCATGGCTCATGCCACTTGTGCAAAAAGTTTCTAATCAGGATCTCATCGCTGGGGAAAAGTTTGGGAAGATATAATCCTTCAAGTCCTGTTGTTGTATTATCTCCATCTGTGTTCTTTGCCCCAGACCCCTTCCGCTTGAGCTGATCTAAAATGACAGATACTTAAGTCATACAGGTCAAGTAATCACGTAACTCCTTTCCTAACAATTCTGCTGTTGTCTGGGTATCACTTCTAGTTCTGGATGGAGGTGTGAGGGGTGTCTTCATTTTCCTCCCTGTCACTAATTGATGGGGCGTAAAATGGTGGTCAGAGCCTGGCTGATTTCTCAATGCATACAATGCCAGTGGTAGGCAATGCAACCATCCTTTCTTCAATGTAAGCTTCAATTTGGCTATCCTTTCTTTAAGCAAGCCGTTGAGTCTCTCACAGAATCTGTTTGCTTGCGGGTGATAAGCAGATGAAAACTTGTGCTTTATACTAAGCAACAAGCTTATTTGCTCAAAGACTTCATTGACAAAATGAGGGCCATATGCTTCACATATTCCCCATCTAGGAAATACTTCTCGTAGATGGATTCTGGATGTGTACATGGGCTATCTTCAATCGACCTTGAAAAGGGACATACTACTACAATCATATATCTGAATCCATTACAGACTTGCAACATATCGACATAGTGCATGTGTAAATGCTGAAAGGGACCATTAGGTCTCAGGATGACTCCTCTAACTGTATGCAGCGTGTGCCCAGCAGTAAACTTTTGACAAACGATACAGTTTACTATGTAAAATGCAACGTGTTCTAACAGGTTTGGTATGAACCAGTCCTCTGCAATAGCTGCTGCGAGGCTTTCTCTAGTTGTATGCGCAGGGTAGTGTAGCTGTTCCAACGCCACCCTTAAGGCTACAGGCATCACCGGTTTACCAGTGCTTTCCTGTCACCACAATGCTTTGGAAGAGGATGAACACCCCCTCCGCGTACACAGGTCTTTTTCATCCTGCAGCGCTTCCCCTTGGATTTCCATTAATTGAGTTTTAGACAAGCTGTTATAGCTTTCATGCACACTCCTCATCACCACCATGTTTTCATTCACATCAGGCGTGTCAAAACTCATGTGTTCTGAACATGCAACACGTTTTGTTCCTCGTCTGCAGCTTGATTTCCACATGGGAGAAAGTCTGCTCCCTTAGTGTGAGCTGTGCACTTAACTGCGATGGCTACCGGGAGTTGTAGTGCCTTAATAAGCCTCTCCAATAAGGTGGCATGTTGCACTGGAGTGCCGTCCGCTTGGGGGCAGCCCCACCCATTCATTTATTATTTTTTTTTTTTACAAGTGCTAATCCTGCATGTACTGGCGACGTCACATAGGCGGAGGCACTGTACACTGTTACTTCCTGGTCTGCGTGTTTCTCGAGCACGACCATCAATGCCACCAATTCTGCAGCCTGTGCCGAAAAAGTGAGATGGTAGTCGTACACTTATCAATACTTTAAACTCCCCATTGGCTCTGTGCTTTACCACAGTGGCACCTGTATGTCTCTGACCATCATTTTGATCGATCCTAGAAGAACCGTCAATAAAGAAATCTCTCCAGCTGCCAGAGCATTTTCTTTCACCCTCAGGATCTCCTCATAGAATTCCTCATAGTTCGAGCAATCGTGTGCATGCTCGTCTTCTGTCAGTGGTTCTGCTATGAACATGGCAGGGTTCACTATTCTGCATCAAAATATTTTAATCGCTGGATGCGATATGACCCCCTTGTAGGCAGAGGCCCTTTGAGAAGTTAATGTACCCTTAAGTTTCTGCAAACTAAGCATGTTCAACAAACTACATCATGGAGCACCCCATTACTATGCTGGCAGCCTTCGCAAAGGCGAACGCGACGGCTGCCAAAGATTGTTCGCAAGGAACGTGACCCCTCGTTACTGGGTCTAGAATCCACTGTAATATGCTAGAGGTTTGTACCCCAATGTAGTTCTTTGCGTGAACACTGCTGTCATGACTGTACCATTTGTGTGTGAAAATGAAAAGAATTCCTCAGCATAATTGTGAATTCCTAAAACTGAAGCCGTGCATATTGCCTTTTTCAATTCATCAAACCCTTCCCCCATTTCTGTAGTCCAGGCAATTTTCTCGTGTTGCCTGTGCCTTTTTCGATGCTTGCAACAAGGGTCTTGTATATGAACTGTAATCAAAGACCCATGCTCTAACATAATTGCATAGTCCCAAAAATCTTTGCATATGCTTTATCATGTGTGGCTTTGATGTTTTCAAAATAGCCTCGGCTCTTTCAGGAGTGACTTTCTTTCCTTCATGCAAAATTAACTGGCCTATGTATAACACCTTTTCCTTGTCTACTTTATATCCTTTCTCTGCAGATGTGATTCAGTTCAGCTGATGATTATTCTTGCACTCTTCTTCTGAAGTGCTACAGACTAATATGCCATCTACGTATTGCAACACAACACTTTGCAAATCAATATTGCTCAAGTCCATCAGCAGGACTCTATTGAAAATCGATGGAGACTCACAGTACCCCTGAGGCAATCTCGTGCTTTTTAACTTAGTCTGTCTGAACGTAAATGACATCGGATCTTGAGAATCCTTATGCAACGGGATTGAGAAACACGTTTTTCAAATCAATCACAGTAAAATGTCATGCCTCAACCAGGATACTACATAAGATTGTAGCTGGCTTAGGCACTAGAGAAACTCAGCCTCTACAATCTGGTGTAAATCCTGAATTAAACACTATGTCCCCCTTTACATTTTTTTACAGGATAAACTGATGTATTACACAGTGACTCTGACATCACCAAGATACCTTGATCCATCATGGCGCATATCGTCGTGAAAGTACCTTCATCTGCCTCTTGAGACATAGGATACTGTCGTGCTCGAGTAAAATTGCTCCTTGCTTTAGTTTAATCTTAACTTCTCCAACCCCCTTTAACAGGGCTACATCATAGGGGCCTGTTGTCCATAATGAAACTGGCACTTTCGCCATGTCTTCATCAAAAAATTCAGGATGCTTTAATCCTAACATCATTTTCCGAGGAACCTCATGTTTTATTGCTCTTACCTAATAAGTGATACTCCTTTCAAATACTACTTCATCATCTGAGGGATGATCTCCAAATAAATCCTCATCAGTGACGTCAGTCAATTTGCAACCCTCCTCAATTGCAATCACTCTACACCATTGTCTGCCTTCATATCAACTCCCCCAAGCACAGCCATCTCCCCTCGTACCGTGGCTGCCTGCAGTTCTAAGGGAAAGATTTGTCCTCCCTCTTCATCCATAGTTATCCATGGCCTAAATAGAAACTCATCAGGGATCCTCAGTTTTACCCACTAACCCAGGTAGCCATGTTAACAAAATGTGTACCCCATAGTGAAAGACCTCTGGTTCTAACGGTACTCCTCGTATGTCCATTTGTCCTGAAAATGCCATAATAAATTCACTCACATTTAAATAATGCATTCCTGGAGTCGAACACAATGTGCCTTAATCGGTGAACGAAATCGTCATGTTCAATTTTGTCATTAGTACTCGGCCTAGTATATTAACTGGCATCTGTCTTGAATACAATAATGGCAGACCTGTCACATTCTCCTTAGTGACTTTAAGTAAAAGAAACTCTACTTGTAGGTCCTATGAAACCTTGAGCATTAATGGCATTCCCAGATAACGCAAATTTCCCATCTCGTATACATGAGCCTGTTGCAACTGTCTACTAAAAAGGAAAAAGCTCTGCCCCCTATAGTGATGTCAACCCGCTGTTCCTCTTGAGGATTGGGAGTCGCTGTGGACACATCAAGTCTCCCAGTGAACTATCCTATTGTGGGTACATGCTTATTTCCGTACCTGTAAAGGGATTCCCTCCCTCAACAGTGACCTCCCCTATCCTAGGAGTCATTAACTGTCCCGTGCTTGTGGCCTGCTGTATCTGCATGGGTGAATACTGTAACTGCCCTTGCGGCGGACGCTGTGTCTGCAAATCTTGTTGCGCTCTTGGCACTTGTGTCTGCTGCTGCACTGTCGGATTTTGGGCAAATCCCTCTCCACCTTGTTGAGCGTATGCAGGAGGTTAAATACTCCCCCCCCCATCCCCTCTTAAGAATTGTCCATTCTGTACAAACCCTTGACCTCCACACATACGCGCTATGTGTCCTGTCATTCCATATGTCCAACATACAGGGGGAAACCTTTAAAGTTGTCCTCCCTGCATGCCCTGATTATCATTCTGCATAGGCTAAAACCCACCCAGGTTATTCTGGAAGTTTCCCTGATTATTTTGAAATCCTCCCCTACCACAGAAGTTTCCTCTTCCTCACGGAGGGAATCCATTATTGCCTTTGGTTATTCACCTGTGGCATGCCTTTTGGTTGCTGTGAACCTGACACTTCTCCACTAGTCAACATCACCCCTTCTATGGCATATTTTGACAATATTTTCTGTATTAGCTACGCTTCTTCTCCTTTCCTAGCATCATCTTTCTTTCTTTCGATTCTTTTCTTTTCTTGCAATAACCTGCATAGTGCGCAATGGTCAGCTGTATTTCTGACCATGGTTTCGCTTCCATACCCACTACTTTCTTGAGCAGCTTCTGCACTTGGTCTGGCAGCCCTTAGCATAATATATTGAAATACAGGTGTAGATTTTTCCCAAAGCGCGCGAGTCTCCAAACACCACTGCTATCTGATGTGTCTGGATACTGTACTTGCAGCGCTTTCCAGACTGCCGCTCTACAATTATTGAACGGTGCTCCATTGTGAGCAGTGTTCTGCGCAGTGACACTTTAGTATCCTGCTCTTGACCAAATGTCGTCTGCTTTCTCCCCAAAAATAGCGGCTAGAAGACCTTTAATGTCTCCTACAGCTAACATGTTTCCTCCTGTCATATTTTTTCTAACTCGTGTATCTATTTCCCAGCACCGGAAGTTAAGCTCAGGAATTTACATGTTAAATTATCCTTATCCATCTGTGGCCACGGTATATATTGTGGTCTGGCACAGGGAAACTGCGATATATCCCAAATTCGCATTCATCCCCCATCGTCTGTCTGTCCATCGCAGGGACAATGGTTCCACACTGCTTTCTTCCTGGCAGTGACTTAGTCTGCTCACATAGGGTAGTGAGTCCCCCCTCTCACCATGGGATATCCATTTAGATTGATCTAGTCGCTTCAGTGATTCTGACGCCCGCAATTTGGGTTGATCTAGATCAGACCATCTCACTTCCTTATCCATTGGAGAACACCCTTCAGGACCACATGCATTATCTCCCTCTTCCCCACGGAAGGTTTCTCTGTCATCATCTGATATTTCCTGTCCCCAACTTGAGTGACTTCCCTCCTCATCTCTATTCATAGTTAGTCTATCTAAAGACAAAACTTTAGGCTCAAAACTACACAAGCCTCCTTCTCCATCGTACAACTGCGTGGTTTCAAGGCAATAGTCTTTACCCTTTGCCTTCAGTTCTTTCTGAGTCTTCATATCATCATAGACTTTATTGATCGCGTCCCCAATGCTTCTAGAGTCAAACTCCTCCTCTAGATTTCCCCTAGAAGCACCTGGCATTGGTTCATGTGTCGGAAAGAACTCTTCTATGTCCTCCCATTCCACTACTGGATTAGGTTCCATCTATTCATCAAGATCTCCTCTCTTCCTTGCTTCCTTTCTTACCCCTTCTTCTTCCTGTTTCTTTATGTCCCTTCTCCCATTTGCCCTTCGTATTTCTTCATCTTTGTCTTTGCATTATTTTATCCCTTAATTTCTGTTCTTCCTCTTTCTGGTCTTTCTCGTTCTTTGATTGGTCAGTCTGTTATCATATTTTCTCTGCTTTCTTGTTTCTTCAGTTGCTTAACTTGATACAACTGTTCCCGTCTCTGTCTATCTTTTTCTTTTCGCCCCATCTTCTTTCAATTGTTCCTGTTTTTATCTTTCTTACCTTGTTTGTCTTGATCTTCCGTTTGCCGTAATTGCTCTTTCATCAATTTCAAGGAAAATCTGACTGCCCATCCATTTGTTCTGTATGATCGCTACCTCATCGTCCTCATCTTCCTCTCCTTTCCATCTTTTTATTTCTCATCCTATATGGTCGGTCATTTCTCTCTGTCCTGTCTCTTTGTCCCTCTGGACTTTGAGATCACTTCCTTCTCTGGAACTTTCTCTGGATGTTCATCGCTGCTATGCGCAGGCGACTCATATGCCGGATTTCTGTACCCCGTCGCTGCTTAGGTTCTCTCAATGAGTACACTCCGTCATCTTTTTTATTATTGCTGTTTATTTCAGGCACGGCGGGTGGGAGAACAGAAGGGTCCTCACCCCCTCCTTGCATATGTTTAGTATCCAGTCCTCAGGAAGCGGCTCTTCTCTTTCCTCCTGGTACATTTTCCAGAGCTCTAAGGTCGCTAACCTTTTATCTAATTTCTTTCCCGTGTATGCTGCACGCAAATATGTCATCATGTGTTGCAAAACTGCCTTTGATAGTGATCCCCCTTGTGGCCATGGCATGAACATCTTATCTGCCGTGCCCTTAACCCATTCTGCACTGTATTGCCGGAGCTTGGGTGCATGTTTTGGTAGCAGCTTGCATAAATGTGTAATATTCTCCATTTTTACTCGTCCCACTTGACTGTCAATACTCACCTTTACTCTTTGCACTTTTCAAAAATATGTTTCAGAAAAATAATACAATAGGAGCATGCACCACTCCAAACCTTTTATATCGCGTTTCAATTTCAATCTATTTATTCACTTAAACACCATCAATTCAACTTAACCACATAAATAGTTAACTCTTAAATCTTGTGTTTTTCTCCTTTTCGTGTCTCTTAAATCATTCAGTATTTCTTCACCAAACCTATATTATATACAACACATAAAACAATACGGACAACCTAACGGACTCGACCTGTCTACATATATCTCAGTCTACGCTCTTCGAGACTATATCCTTTTTATCCACACCCCTAAGAACGACTCCTACAGAGTTTTGAATCAATCTCTTTAGACCGTCTTTAAACGAGTCCGTTGTCTACGTCCTCAGCTATTCGGACTCTAGATAGGACTCCTCCTGATACGTGCTGTGACGCAGGACTCTGGGCTTACTCCACTGGGATGCTCTTCGTCTCATAGTTTCTCAATTGCACGACGGGCCTCGTCTCAAGTCAATTCACTTAATAGCTCGACGTTAGTCGTCTCGAGTTATTTATCCATTCATCTCAAGTTAACTATCCCAGCTGCCCCTGTTATTTCCCCTTATCGTGTTCTTCACTCAATGCCCATTCACAATTTTGCCACCTCACTCAGTTCTACTCACCATTAGTTTTTTCGACTTCCGACTCTTGGAATCGACGCCTCTTCAACCAGCCTTTTTAACTTTCCATCAGCTCAGCTTCTTGTAGAAGTCGTGAGGGGTTTTTGCCTGAAAACAAGGGACCCATCTAACCTGAGCTTGCAAGACTTGTTTTAAAACTAATTTCCGCTATCTACAGGGAGCTTCACATCCTTTCAGTTAAATGGCAGAGGACGTTCGATATTGCCGAGACCCCAAAGCTTATTAGGTCGATAGTTCTTTAACCATCCTCTCTGCTACCACGTGAACTGGGCCACTCAGCCCAGCCCTTAAAACGAGGTAGGAATACTTTGAGATGGATGGGGGTGAGAAGATACTCCAACATCAATAATCAAAACAACTCAGGAAGTTGGCAAATTTGACTTTTAATATCAATTATCATCAGCGGATGTCTCGTAACATGGTCTCAATGCAGTTTATAAAAAAAATCCTTTTTTATAACAAAAACTTATCACTGCTAACGTTAACCTACATATTTACTAACGTCATCAAACTACAAAACCTAGTGGCAAATGTGATGGGCTTAGAGGGAACATCTAAGTATACGTTCCATAACTAAGAAAGTGATAGGCTCTTCAATGTCAGGTGGGACTACTAAGCCCAACCTTCAAACAGGTCACTATAAATGTCACTAAATGTACTACGTCCCATTGGTTACACAAACCATAGGTCCCTTAATTACATGCCCCCCCCTACAATTGGTTGGCACTCTTACATTCGTCAGTACTTTTCCACTTATGTTGGCAGCATGCAGGCTGGACTTTCAGGTGCTGGTGAGCTGGTCATGGCCATAGCTTCTCACCAATTAGCATATCATCCATCATCACCTCAGTGGTCTGCATGTCAATTAAGGCTTTGAACTTGGCCTTGCAAATGTTCTTTGCTCTGGAGAATACGAGGGAGTGCCCCAGTGTAGGTGCGGTTCTCAGGTTTGTTCAGTTTGATCCCTCCACGTGACTGAAGACCACAAATGTGAGCTCTGGTGTATTTAAAATACTCTTATTTAATGAAACTCTGACGTCTTCCTTGTTTTCATACATGTCTTCTGAACAGGAATTTCATTCTTTCACACAATTGTAACTACTGTCTGATCTTCTCTTCTAGAACAACCTTGGCTTCTTGGGGCTGGGCCAGCCTTGCCCCACAGAGATTCACTCTAGTAATTCAATTGCTTTTCAACTGCGACACACTGAAAAAACAGAAGGCCTTCTTTCTCTGGTCCAGCTCTGCTATGATGCATAGTGAAATCGTACATCATTCACTCACTCCTATTTATGTATACGTTGGCGCATGCCGCAACTTTTCACTACATAGCTAGCCTTAAGAATACTTAGTCTGCTTGCGTTTCTTTGCATCGGTACACGTTTAAAATAACTTGATATCTTCATCGTTTCTGTAGTATAAGCCTCTTCATCTCGAGCTCGAGATGTTGCTTATCTTTAATATCTTCTTGATACCTTCTAGAATATTTACATTCTCTTGTCTGTGCATCTCTTCTATACACGTCAGTCTGGTTTCGTGTGACGTGCCCAATCTGCTCTTTTGTTCACTTGTCCTGTTTCTTCTGGGATTTCATTCAAATGGCCATCATACTCTCTTGTATGTAGGTATGGCTTTCTCAATGGGGAACCTTGCTTCCATGATTCTCCTTGGTATTGGTACTCTCATTGATACTGCATGCGTTTCATACTCTGGTTCCCAAAATAGAGGCAATATGGGCGAGGTACTTGAAGGGGGCGGTACTTGGCTCCTCCTCTACAAGAGGGTGATCCTTGCTCCTCCGGCCATAGTCTGTCTATGCCACTGGGCCTGGTCAATATTTTTGGATTTTAATTTCATAATGTAATGCAAATTAGTTTAGGGCACTAGGTTAAGTAGGACTATCACTTTTGTATTCATATTGTCTATATTGCTGGCTTTTCTGGTTGTACACTTGCCCAGAACAGATCACACCCAATTAAAACTGTACTGTGGGACAGAGTTAGCAGTCTATCATTTGAAACACTCAAAGGCAAGCATGCTTTCGTTGGATAAAGATATAGGTATAGGTCTTTGAATTCTATTTGCAAACCATCCAGTACCCTTGCCTAAACTCTGTAGCAATCATGTTAACTCTAATACAGTTCTTTTGACACCTTTACCCATTATTTGATCTAATCAAATAACTAAATCTACTGAATTTGCAGATGCCTTGACTGATGTCCTGTCCCTGGTGGAAGGTTGCAGTGTAAGAAAAGGGAAAGAACATGACTGAAAACCTCTTCCCCCTTTGTTAGTGTGTGTAGAAGTAGATGGCCATAATATTACTGCAAGTAAATTAAGTAAACCAAGTGCTCTGTTGTTCTGATCTTGAATCGAATACACTTTAAAAATGTTGATGCCAGTTTAAAACTTTCTGAATCAACATTCACATTTCGAATGTGCAACAATGCATATTTCTCAAGGGAACAATATAATTGATGTTATCGCTACTATACACACATCTTCTGAAAGAGTGAATTTCTCATTTGTATTTTGATAGTGCTGTTTTGCAACCCACTTCAGACTTCCATATAAAGCAGCAAACCCAAAGGGACCATAACACATGTCAAACCGAAAAGATTAACTCCAACTGGGTACATTTGACAAAAGGGATTCAACTGGGCCTTAGTTTAAAATGGTATCAATGTCTTGCTGTAATTCCTGTACTACTGCACAACACCAAATGTAACACTCTTACAAGAATCTATCAAAACTTGGGTATGACATCCTGCTCTATAGCTCCCCTTGAATGGAATCTCGAGTTACTGGGAAATCATTGCCACTGTTGCTAAAGTCCAGGAAGTTATCGAACGACAAAATCAATCAACTTAGGACAAATCACTGAATGAACTAGAGTCATTTTAAACAAATCCACCTCTAAGACTGTGCTGCACAATATTGGAGCCTTATCGGCAAACCAGTTCCCACAGCTCCTGGTTCCTTTTTGATAAGGACGTGTGTGATGGTAGCCACTTTATCAATGCTGCTTTCCAGGTTTAAGAGCTTACTGGTTAACTATTAAAAGAATACTGACCATCACAAATCCTGAAATCTTTGGTGAATATAAAACTTTTTAACTGTATTTCAAAAATAACCTGATAGATAAGAACCCATTGATTCCGGTGGGGGAAAAAATAAAGCATCCCAGTACAGACTCCCTTGGTAATGATTTCATAACCAAGGTAACTCCCAATTGAAGATGGTGGTAGAGGTAGTAATGAAATTATTGATCAATCAGTTTTCCTTTCTAACCCTATTTAAGGTTCCAAATAAGAGTTCCTGTGAGATTTTGTCTTCAAGGGTATTGTCTGAACTACCTCATTTTAGTAGACCCCAGAGGAAGAGCATGTGTATTGTAAAATAAGACCCCTTTTCAACTTGCTCCATCAGCAGCTAAAAATACTCCTAACCCGAAAGCCAATAGATTTTCAAAGAGAAGTCCTTGAGTTGTAAGATTTGAGCCATTGTACTTGATGACAACTCGGAAGTGACATCACATGGCCCTTGACCTCTGACATCACAGGAAGTGATGTCATTTGACCCCACCCCAAAGTAACATCATGGGAAGCGGCAGAACACAACCTTTCATCCCTTAACAGAACAGAAAGTGGCATCACATAGCATTGTTCCTAAGTACACTACGAAAAATATGGTTATATCATTATGTGATACACATTTCATACAATAATGGATCACCATATGCATCGTTTATATCGGTGTGTGTTTATAGGCCCATGTTACCAAATTACTGTGAATGCAAGCAGACATCCAGGGCCAAATGATAAAGAGGTGTTATTATATAGCACTTACACTTAAGCGCTTTATATAGAACAAATATACATACAATATCACCCAACCTGTGTTGGTACTCATTTATCGACTTTAGAAGGATTAACGGCTGAGTTGAGGTGTTTAAGAACAGACTAAATCAGTGACTCACCCCCTGAAGTTTGCCCAAAGTAAATCTTTAATGAGTCTAACAATTGTATAGAATTCCAGAAAGACAAATTATTTGTTATTCAAGGGAGACCTCAGGGCTCACAGCTATGACCACTAGCAACCCCCAAATGACATCCCGGATGACAACAGATTTTTATTATTACGATTATGCTGTTCATTTTTTGTTGGCATTAAAATTGAATAAGGGGAGCTGAAAGGGAGGCTTGGCTATAATGTAAAAGTAAAGATTTTACACAAATTTACAGGTTTTCATTGTGACCTCTGTGGGTCCAACTAGGCAGTTTTGGGGTTAAATGAGGTACTGTGACAAATCTAGACTATTTGTCCCTTCCCTCCAGGGGCAGCCACCCCCTTTGAGGCTAGGGAGGTGACCACGCTAAGCAAGACCCTCCCTAGGTATCCGGGAAAGAAGGACCCCATTGGGAAGTACTCCTCTCTCGGTGATCAGGACTTGCATTCCTATAAGGCACTCCCCATCAAGAATACACTGTCTCTATGTATGGGAATAGAAACGACTGTTACTTCTGTTTTGAATCCAAAAAATTGGGACATTGCTTCAACATATTTTTGGCTTCAGGTAATGCTGGATTCCCTTTGACCTCAATAGTCAGAGGAATTACGTGCCCCTTTAAAATACGGTGCTGGAAATAGACGAGGAACCATGAATGAAGGAATCCTACGTCCTGGAGGGGCTGAACCAGTGGTAGTGTGGAGGAAGAGTGGGGAGCAAGGAATTATGCCAGAAGGCCACCACTGAGAGTGGCAAGCTAGCCACAACCAAGACGGGGATGGAAGTACTCTCTCTCCTGGTAGCGGCGCCACGCTGCAGCATCAGTGGTTGGTCTGGGGCCCGCAGAACCACACAGAAACAAGGGTTTCATGGAGGAACAAATCTTCCTCTCTGAATTCAAGGAAGGAGATTTCTGAGATGTGCAGAATCCAGAGAGCACGCTCTGACATACTGGAGAACAAATGAAAATCACCATGCTTGCATGCTATCCTGCTGGAGCAGACCTGACTAACTGAGGTACCAGGGTTGCCCAGGGCAGAGGGAGGCAAGTGGAAGAAAGAGAGCAGGAAGCCAGAATGACTTATGGGAGCCCTAGAAACTAGAGTCCGGAACATTGACTAAGGCCGAAGAGATTACCCAATCTAGAGAATCTGATGGTGTCAGGAGAGCCCTATTGAAACAAGTGACATTTTGAGTGGAAGCTAACCTGGAGGGTTCAAACAAGCAGAACAAAAGTCAAGAGGGGGAAAACCAAACTGGTGGACAGGTATGAAGGAAACCTCTCTCTATTAATAGGATCTAAGACTTTTTCACCCCAAACCTATTAGAACTATGGAACCCTACTTGTTAAGGTCTCCCTCACCGGTGATACGTTCTGCTATATTGGGAGCGCGTTTTAACCTATGGGCCACCAGACAGAGACAAGCAAGGCGAAAACTAATATCTAAAGAGATGAATTTTTGTCGGTTCTGTTTGAATCAAAATATAACTGAATCATTAGAACATTTAATATCACTTTGTCCAAAGCTGGTGGACCATAGAATGATCTATTTTAATCTTCATTGTGATCATTTAAGTTCTCTTGATACCTATCGACGGTTGTATATCATGTGCACTGACACCATTTCAATACTTGTAGCCACTATTAATTTTTTAAATAGCCCCCATTTAGGATCACACATGGATGAATTTTATTGAGGCACTATATGTGAAACTGAGACATTCTGGGTATCATCTTCTTCTTTTGTGACATATTAGTGATTGTTAATTTTGTATTATGTTTTTTTGTACTGTATTTTATTGTATTAATATTGAAAAGCTGGTGCCAACCAGATAAATCGATAACAAAAAATAAGACTTATATCAAGATTTGCAACTTTTCCTAGAGAAGTTAAAGGGGGAGTTTAAGAGTCTTCTTGGTGAACTGACATTGAACATTTTATTTGGAACTCGCAATAATATCCTGAAAGATTACTCAAACCTGCGATGGAAGATGCCTGAGCCAGAAGCATAATGCTGTGGTTTAATTTGTGTTTCCACGGTGGTAGGGGCAGATAGTGATTAGGTTTTTGGACTAAGGATTACTTTTACAAAAAAAGTAGGCTAGCACTCTTAACTTAGTTTTGTAGACCGGGAAATGCCTCTCAACAGCCGTGCTAGTTGTGCATTTTCCTTCTTAGTTTAATAAACACACTTGCAATGTCCTCAATGAGCCAGACTCATTCTGGTTTGCCACAGTACTTATTGGTAATGTGTATTGTGAGAAACCTGAGGGTATTCTCACTCCTAACCCCCTTAGATACTCTGTGTCACGCCGCCCGCATTGGGGTCCACTTACTTGAAGCGGCGCGCCCCGTCCTGGAGGCTGTACCCGCGCTTTCGCTTAGGGGTTCCTGGGTTGTTCTGGTCATCGCGCGCTTCCGGGTTTCCTGGGCAGGTTGGTCAGCGCATGCGCGGGCGGCCATTCCGCGCTCTTCGCGCATGCGCGCTGCACGGAGTACTCGCTTTGGAGGACCTTGCGGTCCACGCCTCTCTCTGAGCCAACCAACGCTTGGGAGTCGGCTCGGCTTGCGTTCCAAGCCTCCTAGGGGTTGGCAGTCCTATTTAAGGAGCCCGGTCGTTCATTCAGACCGCGTCTCAACGCGGTTTGATTAGGATCGTGTTTCCTCGCCGGTTCCTTGTGCCTACCTTACCTGTTACCTGACTCCTGTCCTCCTTGTTCCTGGTACCCTCGGGTCCTTACCTGTAACCTGACTCCTGTCCTTCTTGTTCCTGGTACCCTCGGGTACATTCTGCAGTTGCCTTGCCTTGTCCTTCCTTCTCTTGTCCTGTGGTAGGGTGGTTCCCTTTCCCCTCTTCTGAGTTGGGTGGTTCCCCTGTGGTTATTAGTTGGTCCTTGCCTTGTACCTTGTCTGCCTGCACTTTCAGCCTCCCTCTACCTTGTGAGCCATTCTTCTACCTTCCTTCCCGGATCCTGCCTCCTACCAATCTTCACTGTGTCCTCTCCCTTGGGACTTCCATCTTCCGGATCCAGTCTTCCTTGGGACTTCCATCTTCCGGATCCAGTCTTCCTTGGAACTTCCATCTTCCGGATCCAGTCTTCCTTGGGACTCAGTATCGTCATCTGGAAAGGCTCCCCCTGTCAGTGCTTGCACTGTCCTGACGCCACGTTAATCAGGGGTGAGCAGACTCGTGGCGTTGGGAGCTGGTTCATCTCCAACCCGGTTCCATTCGGGCGGGAGCTGGGCTGGCTTCTCGCGTCATCCACATCCACGCAGGACTCCTGACAGCCTGGCATCATCATCAAGGTCTTCAACCAGACGAACAGGTACGCAACGTCCTCGTGACGCACTCTATAACAGATTGAGACGCCTGCCTTCGGATACTTCGGACACTGAGATGGAAGAGGACCCAGGTCTTCGTATTGAAGTACAAGCTCTTCGTGCTGAGATGACAGCACTCCGTCAGGAGAACGTGGCTTTACGTCAAATGGTGACACAGAACATAGGGGCATCTCCACAGTCTGAAAACACCATGGCCCACACCGCACCCATCAAGTTCGATGGAGACCCCAGACGTGTGGGTGAATTCTGCAACCATTGTCGGATACATTTCCTCTACCGTTCGACTCATTTCAACAATGACAAAGCCAAGATCGGCTACATTTTGGGCAATTTATCTGGGAATGCTCTTGCTTGGGCTACACCCCTGGTTGTTACTAATAGCCCCATACTTGGCGATTTCTTGGCCTTTGAAAAAGCGTTCTTGGATGTTTTTCAGTCTCCTAATCTGGCTTCCACAGCACAGAATCTATTGATGGACATTCAACAGGCAAATTCCGATATAATAACTTATATCAGCCGTTTTCGTCAACTAGCGACTGATTCCCTATGGCCAGAGATAACACAGAAGACCTTGTTTCGCCGGGGATTAAGAGAGGAATACAAGGACGAGTTGTTGCATATTCCTGAACCCGAAGATCTACAGAAACTTATTGAACAGGTTTTGAGGATAGACCAGAGATTGGCCGAGAGAAAGGGTGAGAGACGTCGGTTTGAGAAGGTGTTCCCCAGGCCATCAACCCTACCGACTGGACTGCCAGTTCCTTCGGATTCCTCTACCGAACCAATGCAATTAGGCGCAGTAAGGGGTCCCTTATCAGAAGAAGAGAAGAAGCGCAGAAGAAGACTGCGATTGTGTCTATACTGTGGAGCTGCCGGTCACTATCTGAGTACCTGTCCTTTGCGCCCTATCAAGAAAGGGGGAAACTAGGAGGCCTGTCGTCTATTGGAAAGGCCACGACAGGTTCTTCCTTGCTACAAGTCCTTTCTTGTGCCAGTACGGCGTTTCCGCCTATGCAGCCAGCCGTCTTGATGATTTTGCAAATCAGTCTGAAGTGGCAGGAGAAGACAATTGATGTCCATGGATTATTGGACTGTGGGGCTTCCGGTAATTATATTGACAAGGAATTCGCCATCAACAACGGCATACCATTGCTCACCAGAAGAAATGCGATACCTGTGGAGGTCATTGATGGCACACCTTTGTCTTCCGGACCTATTCGATTGCATACTGTTGGCATGCTATTGCGAATCGAGGCTCATGAGGAGGAGATCGCTCTCGATGTCATCAAATCGCCTTCATATCAAGTGGTGTTGGGACTACCTTGGCTTCAGCGACACAATCCCTCGATCAATTGGGAGTCTCGTATTCTAGTGTTTACCTCTGCTCTTTGTATTCAGGAATGTTGTGGTTCCGACACGTCATTGAAGCCACCAACCTCAACCTCTCTTACCACCGGTAAGAACCCGCTTGGTTTGTGCTCCTTGTCCCAGATTCCACATGCGTATGCTGACCTGAGGACAGTATTTTCTGAACCTGGAGACATACCCCTTCCACCTCACAGAACTTTTGATTGCTCCATTGACCTGATTCCGGGTGCGGTGATCCCACATGGGAAGGTTTATTCCTTGACCCAGACCGAAAGACTGGTACTTCGGAACTACTTGGATGAGTGTGTCAAGAAAGGATACATCGTACCTTCTAAATCCCCCGCGGGATTCCCGCTGTTTTTTGTAAAGAAGAAGGAGGGCACTCTACGGCCATGTATTGATTATCGTCAATTGAACGACATCACCCTTAAAGACAGGTACCCGTTACCGTTGATTCGAAACATCATGGAGTCATTACGGTCAGCCAGGGAGTTCACCAAACTAGACCTTCGCGGAGCCTACCATTTGGTCAGAATCAAGGAGGGCGACGAGTGGAAGACGGCCTTTAAGACTCCATTTGGGCATTACGAATACAGGGTAATGCCCTTCGGGTTGTGTAATGCCCCGGCCGTCTTCCAGCGGTTCATGGATCACATCTTCAGCGACTTGATTGGCATCTCGGTTTGGGTTTATCTGGATGATATCCTGATCTTCTCAGAAAATCCGGAAGAACACGTTTCACATGTACGAGAGGTCCTTCTACGTTTATCACAGTATCAATTGTTCGCCAAAGCTGGAAAATGTTCATTCCATCGGAACAAGATGGAGTTTCTGGGGTATGTAATCAGTGAGGCTGGAATCCACATGGATTCTGATAAAGTACGAGCAATCCGAGACTGGAAACAACCTCATGACCTGAAGTCCCTCCAAAGATTCCTGGGATTCGCCAATTTTTATCGGCGCTTCATTCCTCAGTTTTCCCGTATCACGGCTTCGTTGACACGTTTGACCAGCGTTAAGACTCCGTTCCTTTGGGATTCAGAGGCATTAGCAGCCTTCAACCGTTTGAAGACGGCGTTCAGTACAGCTCCTGTTTTACGTCATCCCAACGACGAGATGCCTTTCATCGTTGAGGCCGATGCTTCCAACTTCGCTGTTGGCGCTGTTCTCCTACAGAAGCATCCTGTATCTAACGAAGAACACCCGGTGGCCTATTTCTCACGAAAGCTCGCTCCGAGCGAACAGAACTACGCTGTCATAGAGAAGGAACTCTTGGCCATAAAGACTGCGTTCGAGGAGTGGAGGCACCACTTGCTGGGAGGACGTTTTTCTGTAGAAGTCCGCACTGATCATCGTAACCTGCAATATTTGCGATCCTTGCAGTGTCGCACCGCTCGCCAGGCCAGGTGGGCTTTTTTCTTTTCACACTACGACTTCAACATTACTTACATCCCCAGCTCTCAGAACTTGAAGGCTGACGCCTTATCGCGCTCTCTGAAGAAGGAAGAGAAGGATTGCAGTCAGAACACTCCATTGATTTCTCCTAAGCATTTTCTTTTGACGATTTCTCCTCATCTGCAGAGAATAGTACAAGAAACATCGGTGGACCCTGATCGAGCCGACATTCTGAAGCGACCACAGATCACTGAACACAACGGTCTTTTGTTCTTTTTGAAACGTCTGTACTTACCGACGTGTTCACTCCGGTTAGACATCCTTCAAGGTTTACACGATTCACATGTTGGTGGTCATCGTGGCGTCAAGGCCACTCAAGAGCTGATTTCCAGACAATTCTGGTGGCCGGGTTGGGCCAAGGAGGTCAAGCGGTATGTGGAGAGTTGTCCAGTTTGCGCTCAAACTAAGACGCCAAGAAGAAAACCTATGGGATTGCTTCAGCCTACTGAAACACCGCCTTACCCATGGCACACCATCGCCACTGACTTTATTGTCGAGCTTCCGCCTTCTGAGGGCAATACTTGCATTATGGTAGTAGTGGACTGTTTCACGAAGTATGCTCACTTTATCCCTTTTTCTAAGATACCTACCTCCTCTCAGATGGCTCTGGCATTTCTACACAACATTTACCGGCTACATGGGTTACCGGAGAAGATCATCTCTGATCGTGGCTCGCAGTTTCTCTCTTCGTTTTGGCATCAATTGTGCAATCATCTTGGTATCCGCAGAGCCTTGAGTTCTGGTTATCATCCGCACACAAACGGACAGACGGAGAGAACTAACCAAACCCTAGAGCAGTACCTACGCTGTTATGCCAATGCTACTCAATCCAACTGGGTGAAGAATCTTGATTTGGCTGAGGTATCCTATAACAACGCAACGCATACTGCTACGGGTATCAGTCCTTTCTTTTGCTCTACTGGACTACATCCTAAGTTGGTTCCTTTTACTCCAGTACTACCTAGTGCTGTTCCTTCGGCGGATCAAATGGTTTCTGACATCCAAAAGCAGCACGACCTGGCCCGGGGTACCCTGGTTGAGACACGGAAGCGCATGAAGAAGCAGGCAGACAAGTGTCGGACTACGGAACCGGATCTCCAGGTGGGCGATCTGGTTTGGTTGTCCTCTAAGAACCTGCCAGTACGCAATCTGCCCACCAAATTGGCACCCCGATTCTATGGGCCTTTCAGGATTTCCAAACGTTTGTCCTCAGTTGCTTTTCGACTGGTGTTACCCCAATCTTGGCGAGTGCATCCAGTGTTTCATGTCTCCCTTTTGAAACCCTTTGTGAAGGATGTCTTTGGGCGTTCCAGTCCTCGGCCTTCCTCCATTCAAGTACGGGGGGTCCCTGAATTTGAGGTACAGGAAATATGTGACTCACGGATCCGTCGGGGCGTGCTCCAATACCTTGTTGATTGGAAAGGTTACCCTGCTTGTGATCGCACTTGGGAGCCCCGCTGTCATGTGCATGCGCCCCGTCTGGTTCGTGACTTTTTCCTTCGTTGTCCCTGGAAGCCGGGGGCTCCGGGTCTTTCTGGGAGGGGGCATAGTGTCACGCCGCCCGCATTGGGGTCCACTTACTTGAAGCGGCGCGCCCCGTCCTGGAGGCTGTACCCGCGCTTTCGCTTAGGGGTTCCTGGGTTGTTCTGGTCATCGCGCGCTTCCGGGTTTCCTGGGCAGGTTGGTCAGCGCATGCGCGGGCGGCCATTCCGCGCTCTTCGCGCATGCGCGCTGCACGGAGTACTCGCTTTGGAGGACCTTGCGGTCCACGCCTCTCTCTGAGCCAACCAACGCTTGGGAGTCGGCTCGGCTTGCGTTCCAAGCCTCCTAGGGGTTGGCAGTCCTATTTAAGGAGCCCGGTCGTTCATTCAGACCGCGTCTCAACGCGGTTTGATTAGGATCGTGTTTCCTCGCCGGTTCCTTGTGCCTACCTTACCTGTTACCTGACTCCTGTCCTCCTTGTTCCTGGTACCCTCGGGTCCTTACCTGTAACCTGACTCCTGTCCTTCTTGTTCCTGGTACCCTCGGGTACATTCTGCAGTTGCCTTGCCTTGTCCTTCCTTCTCTTGTCCTGTGGTAGGGTGGTTCCCTTTCCCCTCTTCTGAGTTGGGTGGTTCCCCTGTGGTTATTAGTTGGTCCTTGCCTTGTACCTTGTCTGCCTGCACTTTCAGCCTCCCTCTACCTTGTGAGCCATTCTTCTACCTTCCTTCCCGGATCCTGCCTCCTACCAATCTTCACTGTGTCCTCTCCCTTGGGACTTCCATCTTCCGGATCCAGTCTTCCTTGGGACTTCCATCTTCCGGATCCAGTCTTCCTTGGAACTTCCATCTTCCGGATCCAGTCTTCCTTGGGACTCAGTATCGTCATCTGGAAAGGCTCCCCCTGTCAGTGCTTGCACTGTCCTGACGCCACGTTAATCAGGGGTGAGCAGACTCGTGGCGTTGGGAGCTGGTTCATCTCCAACCCGGTTCCATTCGGGCGGGAGCTGGGCTGGCTTCTCGCGTCATCCACATCCACGCAGGACTCCTGACAGCCTGGCATCATCATCAAGGTCTTCAACCAGACGAACAGGTACGCAACGTCCTCGTGACGCACTCTATAACACTCTGTGCCATTTGTAACACCTGACAGTACTGGGACGAAGAAGAGGCAACTGAGAGCAATTAAGACTACACTCTTTACCACTCTGGTACTGGGGCAAGGATGATGCCTGTTAAGAACAGTGAAGGTCAGGCATGTCCCTTTGATTGTGGTCAGGCAGGGCTTATTGGACATCCACACCTGCAGCCTGTCAAGGGGATGTAGGTGTATAAAGAAGACCAGCCCAGCAGCAAAGGGAGTGAAAGGAGTACCAGCAGGAAGGCCAGAGTAAGCAGCAGGAAGCTTTATTTGACTCCTCTCTTCCTGGAAGTTTTCTGCTCTCGGGCTTTACACACCACCGCCTCCATACCATCTTGCAGCTCTTCCTGAGTTTTCAACAAAATCGGGTATTTTGCTTAGTATCACCCCATAATGCTTTAATGTGCTACCTATTGACAATATGTGCACCTGCTAGCAACATCTTGACCTAATTATTACAGGTCCTTGATGCATCATTTTTGATGATCCGACGTCTGCCACAATGACCCCCGTCCACAGCCCGACAGCGCAAAATTACATTAAATAAAATGGTATGTCATCCCAATCTTCTCTAGAGTTCAGTCAATTACTTTCTCTTTTGGCAAACACGTCCACACATTTTTATGTCTATTACTTTTAGATGACACCTTGAAACATTTTCCTTTCCTGCCTCAAAGAACACAACCAGTCCTGATGACAGTTTGGATACCCCTCTTGTGAACCATGTTATTAACTAACTACTCTCGAATCTTACTGTTCCGAACTCGAAACACCAAAATATAGTGTCGACAAATCTCACTGTGAGTCATGCACTTAGTCGTGATTTATAAAACATCTTACAAATGCATTTTTCCATCGCGAAATATCCAGAATTGGTTCTATGTTCATTTACAAATGTTATGCATTTACGTACTACCACAAACTGTGTTAATTTTGACCTATGTTTGTTTTGACTTTAGTCCATTTTTTATCAGAATAAAACTGTTATGTTTCTCAACACACCGTGTTTTCCTAGTGTAATCTAATCTTTTTCTACTAGACTCTAGATAGATTTTGACATCCGCCCATCGCTTGAAAGGTGAGGTAGCCTTGACTCTCTTTCTCTCCCTTTTTCATTGCCATATCCTCAAGAGTCAGGCCCCCCGTTACCAAAAAAAGAGGGCACCCCAGCCATTTGTTTTTTGATTTCTTTATTCACCTACGCAGAACCACTTCGACTAAACTAAAATTCAAATTCAGCTTCCACTCTCCGCTTCTGTAGGAGGTGATTTCTTCTTACTTTGTTTTTGTACTTCACTCGCTTTATTGTCACAAAAAATGCACCTTTCATGGAGACGAGTTGGCTACTTCTTTTTGGTGGACCACTCCGTTACTCAGTATTGCTGATTCCACAGCAGTTATTTATATTTATTTTAATTTTTTACTATAAAGTTCATTCACAGGTCTGCCTTTTCTTTCATCTCCTCCACACGCATGCAGCCTTTACTTGCGATTAAATGTTGCTGCTTCAAACTTTCTTTAACACACACCAGTCTCTCAGGTCGCTTGCCACCTCACCGCCTGTGTGCGTTTCTTGCTTGGTTTTACAATTTCGACTTTGTGAGTCAAGGTTAGTACCATAGTGTTGGCCTGGCCTCTCCAACTCTGCCGTTCACCCGGGAGGGTCGCTGGCATCCTTGAAACACTATGCAGTCTTCACTTGCGGGATATGGCCTTCTCGATGTGTCTTTCGCAGCCTGCCGGAGGCAACGACCTCCAGTAGGGAACTCTTGGTGTTATCGACCCACTGCTCTCGTCCCTTTGTCCATCGCTCTGCTGCAGTAGGTTTGCTTTCGCCACAGAAGTCCTGCTCATACTCGTGTTATGCCTTGCTAGGAGTGTATCTTTAGGGTTTGCCTTTTATCCGCGTGAGGAGAGTTAATTGGTATCCGGTGTATGCACTTGAAGTCAAGTGCCTCACTTTGCCGACCCAGTTAACGGGACATGTCCAGTACGATGTATGCGAGTTAATCTTGTTACTCTGTCACCCTCTTCCTCTGCCCAGTGTTTGTGTAAAAAGGGGGGGGGTTGGGACCTCAGAGAATCGTAGAAAATAGGATGGGTTGAATGAACAAAAAAAGGGGAATACCGTGTCTCACCATCGGTTGCCTCATCCCCACTCCTCGAAGACCCTTCACCCAGGTGATACTCCTGTGTTGATCCACCCCCAGGGTCTGGATCCAAAGGTGATGGCCATGCCCTGGCCACCTGAGAGCGATCCCCCGGGACTAGCGGGTGAGACACCCTCTGGTTTCTCAGTCTTCATCACGAGTTGGACTGTAGCCCTTCAGTGCAGCAGTAATTCTATCAAAAGCCCTGCAGATCGTGGGTGATGCCGTACAGGACACCCCTCCAATGAGACAAGGGATTTACCCATAGCATTTCAGAAATAATAATAATTCCCAATTGGACCTAAGGCAATAAATACATTGGACTTTAGTGACTGACTTAAAGATCATAAGAGATTTCATTTGCACCATCCATAAACCTTGACAAGGACCAGTGGTCGAAACATGTGTTGGCTGTGGCTATGAACTGGCACTGAAAAACAATTGTGTCCAATTAAACTTGTATATTAACTAAGAATCTGCTCACTGATGCTTGGCAGAGAACTTCATTCTTTTGTATCATGTACAAAACAATTAGAGAGCTAAATAGGATAAGCGCAATAGACAGGGTACATACTCAATAATCGTCATCATGAGGTAAGACACAGACAACCGATTCAAAGTTCAAAATAAAAAGCTTTATTAAATAAAATGTCAGGATGGTAGAGGGCCTAACTTGCCATATGCTGAGGTGTGATTTCCCTACCTGAACGAAACTAAGGACTTTCTGAGTCAGAGTTCAACTTAAAACTGTCTGTGCCCAAAACCTATCTTTGCCCTCACAACTAAAGGTAAACAATCTGTAGGGATGTCGATAATAAAAGAATTGGTGATCAATACAACGTTCTGAGCTTCGTCCAGCTCTTGGCTTCCTCTTCAGCTCCCCATCCCCAAGTTCAAGAAAGCTCCACAAGTCTCAATGTTGCCTTTCTCAAGTTCAAACCAGTTCCCCATATCCTTGGGCTTCCCTTCCCCATGTTCAAGGCAACACAGTTGCAAAAGACAGCATTTACAGTTAATCAAGTCTCAGGGTTCCCTTCCCCAAGACTTAAACGTAGTTAGTGATATTGGTATCAGATGTTCAATGTTTAACACAACTCTAGGCCAACTTGACCCTCCTCCTGGTTTGCATCACCATCTCACTTAGAGTGGTTTTTCTCTGTTAATTTCACAATGTCTTTGCCTTTTGCAATTCAGGGCTCTGTTCGAGGTGCAGTTGTCCGACTACACGGTCCACCCATCACAAGTCTGGGCGCCTGGATGGTTAATAACTCGCTAAAACTCAATGGCAGCAAGACTGAGGTTCTTGTGGTTGGCACGACGATGCCCTTGGGCGTGTATGCGCTGTATAAATACATATAACATAACCTAACCATGGACCCTATGGTCTTCAGCCCACACAGGCTCTTCAGTATCTGCCCCTGTGTATAGATTCAAATTCACTTAGCTTCTCCTTGTCGGCCTCTTGGCTTTGTGTAAATCTGCACTCTCCTGGCTTCTCCTGGTTCTCCTCTTGGCTGTGCCATAACATGTTGCACATCTCTTGCCAGTTTTTGGCCTTGTTGTACTGTATCCATTCATAAAACTCACTTTGTGGTTGTCTTTCATATTTCTGATCTTCCTGTCGCACTCTTTCACACTTCCTCTTTTCCGTAGGTTGCTTTCAGGTGGGCATTTTCCCCTTTTGCTTTCATCAACTATTAGCTTTACCAATAAAGTTTCATTCAATTCAATATATGTAGTTTTGCTTAGTTTCAAGTTTTCATTCTGTTCAGGATTTAATATGTCATATGGCACTCTTGTATTTATGCGTAGCCCCTAGGGAACTCCCCCCGGCTTTGAGTGACCTCTCTTTACTCTCACCAGTCCTCTGCGTTCCTCCTCCGCCGGCTATGCGGCTTCAATTCTGCTTCATAGGCAGGGTGGCTGGTCTCTGCCGGCCCCACTTGCATTCTTGGTGCTTCTTGGCACACGCCGGTAGCTCCTTTCTTCCTTCACCCTTGCTTGCAGCTCCAGCTGCTTTCTCTGTGCAATGGAGTCTCCCACACCTGTGGCAGCCTAACGGTCTGACTCTCCTTGAGCTCTACAGGTCCTCCGAGACATTGTCTGCCGTCCTGGCTTCCTCTCGGGTCCCAACATGACTGCCGCCTCATGATACGGGTCCCCTGTTGGCCTCTCCCACACAGGCCTCCCTGTTGCCCTTTGCTACACCACTGGTCTAACTTTATACACCTACATCCGCTTGATAGGTTGCAGGTGTGGATCTTCAATTGAGCATGCCTGACTTTCAAAACACTATGCAGGAATCTTCCCTATCCCAGTACTGTCGGAGGCCAAATGTGGGGAAATGGGGGGGGGAAGCTGTCTTGCAGTAGCCTATAAAGGCCAGGGAAGTTTAGGATGGCCTTTAATAGGGAAAGAGGGATACAATGTCTCGTCTACCTGACCCTTAATCCTTTTCCTTTTCATCCTCTTTCTGATACTTCTGGATTGGTAATGTCTCCTGTCATTTTCTTGGTCATTGGGGTAGGGGTAACAATATCCCTAACTGCCTCTGAGAAAGAGGACTCTTCACGAGAGGGAAATGCAGAATAGTGCATCTCAACTCAGGACGACTCAGACCCAATCCCCAAGCGCCCTCGACCCAGGTGATCCTCACTCACTTCCCCACCCCAGGGTCAGGATCCAAAAGCGATGGCCTTTTCCTGGCCACCTAAGAGGATCCAAGGGGAGTGGGTGTGAGGATGCCCTCCGGTTTCTCACACCACTCATTTATTTTTTATGCTTTTGTCAGACTTGCCTGAGATGTTAACTACAGGAAGATTGTTCCTTCCCAAATTAGCCACATTACTGATGTGTAACTCTATGCAGACGACACCCTTATGGATCAAACCCTTGTTGGGCTACAAAGAACCATAAAGGTATTTGAACAATATTGTAATTCGGACAACTCCAAGATAAATTTAGAAAAAAGTAAGGTTATTGTCTTTTCAAGCCACTATTCCAACTACATTTTATTTTTGGTATTTTTCATCGCAAAGAATACCATTTATGGACCATACATTTTTATTTTAGAGCATGGGCTGATAACCAAAGCAAACGAGTAATATCAGAGCATGATAGACAATAACATGAACTTGTCCCTAAATCCTTTACAAACTCACCGCCTCCCACCTTGTTTCAGAAGGAGGTAAAAGTATCCCTTCTAGCCCCATTCCAAAACTGCAATTCCCCATGTCATGCATATTCTGACCCTTCTCCCCCAAAGCCCTTCAAGTCAAGTGTACTCAGATTAATGGGGTTTCCTCCACAGTGCCCTCTTGCCCCACACCTTCTCATGTTTGTCGGGGCAACCTCTGTTTTGTAGACTAACCTTCCGAACTCCATGGTTTCTTCCCACTCCAACAGAGGGGAAACTTCCCGGAGCCTCAAACACCTAGTCGGTATAAGGGAGGGCCAGCTTCCAGTACCCCTCCCAGTACATTGTTCAGAAAAGTCAGGACCTCTCCCCAGAAGGCTTGTGGATTGGGCCATGTCCTCATCACACAGAATTCCTTAAGAAAAATCATGAATGCCCATCATGCCAGGCACCTCAATTCAAACCTAACAGTTTGAAGCGAAAACTAAAATTCTTTTCTATGTTCTTCTTGACATTATTGCTTTGTGTTTTTCTTTCTTTTTTATAGTTCCTCTTTTAATAACAGCTGATGTTCAGACAAGCCTATTACAGAAACCGTTTAAAATTAAGCCCAGCAGAAAACAAACGTTTTAGATTGTTTGCCTAGTTCAAAAACACCCTTAAATATATTTACAAAACACTTGTCTCACTGACAATATTCAGATCTTCCAGTTGGTTTTTAGGTAAATATCTGTATTTTTAAAGGTTCACATCACATATAAAGGGTAGTATTGCATATGCATTGCATTCCAGACCAATGGCCACACCAGCCAATATAGTACGAATAATATAAACCAGCATTGATCGACGATTATAGCTAGGAGAGAGATGGCATCAAGTAAGACTAGCATAACCAGACAGGCATTGAACCATTTGATCACTCAGTCAAAGCAAGGAGCTTCCCTGCAAAACACCCCCTTCCCCCACATCTGCAACAGACTACAATAAATCACAGATCGTGTACTGTAGCCCCCTCAGTGGAACGGTTATTAAGAAAACATTGATACGGTTCCCAGATGTTACGAGTTCGAAGGTTCTATATACATCAATAATTAACAGTTGCTAAGCTAAACTCTGCATCAAAGCTCAAAGTTAAATCCGTCAACCATTTATGGATCGGGGGTGGAACAGGATTTGACCAGTGAATAAAAATGCATTGTTTAGCCAGTATACATCGACAACAATTTTCTAATATCATTAGAGCCCAAGCATCCTCCCAAACAAACAGCCTATTTTGCGACTGTTTGGTCTACAAGAGCTCAAATAATAAGGGTCCTATGTGCTAAGAGCTAGACATGACCAAATCATATGTAGGAAAGTCCCCCAAGTTCCATACGGAGGGGGCTGATCTTAATCTGCTGTGCCATCAAACTTCATTTGGCAGGATGGGATAAGTACGCCTGATGCTAAATGTTTGAATGTATCGGCTTAAATCTGTTATTTAAAGCACATTTCTTTGTTTACAGACAGAGGAGACCATAGTTTATCTAATCCCAGCCCCACATCTCTTACCCACCTTCACCTACATGCAAGATCTTCCAAAGGGGTGAGCTTCTGTGTCATTTGTTGAATAGGGGAGGCGATTTTCCTAGAATTTGCTGAATTCACAATCTACTGCAATATAGTGGTTTTGTACCTACGGCTCAATATACTTCTGACCAAAGAACATATGAGGAGCTGGAGTAAATTGGCTCGTTGTCACAGAATTTGCTGAATTTGTAATGCCCATATTGAGACCATACGTAATCTGTTAACACAATGTGAGGCCCTTGGTTCACATTACTATGCTAGCTACAGTGATTTTGTACATAACATTGCGGCAATTGTGGGCACCCAATTCTGGAATACCTTACATAGTGCTGAATGCATTGTTATGACAGCAGCAGCTTTTCACGTATGGAATGTGGCTTTACAGCAAATATCGGTTTTAAATGTATCGACTATATAGATTATGCACTTGCTTCTTTGTGTATAACAGTGATTTCAACTTTGATAATTGTCTGTTTTTGTTTTAATTTTATTTCTACACGTTTCATATATTAAATTGGATAAAGGTTTGTATTTTAACCATATGCTTTCAAAAAACAAATATAGGGGTTTTGAGGGGTTTTTGAGGGAATTGAGTGGTCCAGGCTTGAAAGGCCATATGTAGCCTAACGTATTAAGTGAATCGATAAACGTGCCCCGTTTGTGAGCTGTTCTCTAGAAATGTATTCCCTACCCGTGTAGAAGTCATACATATAGTTAATTCCCGGCTGGTGGATAGTTTTGCAAACTCCTCGCTCGAGAGAGGGTTGCAGCAGAAGGAAGGGTTCTTTGGGGGAAGGAAGCAGGGAGGGTCTGGTAGCATGGGAGTAGAGCAGGTAGATAAGAGGGAGAGTTTGGCATTTATGATGGCCGTCCTGTCTAGGGCTGTTTTGTAGAAGTGTTCAGACAGGGAATTGCACAGCGTTTGTGATGAGGCGGTCAGGGCTGCAGTGCAAGGCGGTTTCAGCAATCCAGAGATGATCCTGTGGAGCTCTTTGCTGCTGCTTCAGCAGTTCAGGATCCTTGAATTATAATATGCTTTTTAGGGCCTTTTCAGATCTCAGATCTCAGATTTGTAGTGTGTGGGCGAGTACTGACTCGTTTTGTGGGGTGCTGGAAGCTTGCCATTTGCGCTCGATGGAGCGGTAGTGGGTTTTTAGTCTTCGGGAGGATGAAGAACCATTTGGAGGTAGGTCCTATGCGGAAGGGGGTGGGGGGGCGGGACGGGGTTAGTGGGATGAGAGTTGTTTAGCCAGGAGTCAGAGTTCTATGGGTAAGGGTTTAGCTGTGATCAGGAGGGTGCTTAGTAGCGCCTCGGCTAGGTCCGTTAGTACCTTGACCTTGCTCCAGCATTTGAACTGAGATGTAGGGATAGAGGATGATTTGGGTGATGGTGGAGGTGTGAAGATGGAGAAAGGGATGCTTGAGTGGTTTGTCCAGTTGAGGAGTTGGGGCGTGGATGTGGTGATGCAGTCGGAAGAGCTGAAAATGGTGTTGCGGGTGTGGCCACCAGTATGAATTGATCCTCTGATATTCTGGGGAGGTTGAGTGCCTCGAGGCTGTCGAGCAGTGGTAGAGTTATGGTGTTGTTGGGACGGTCGTACCTGATGTCCGGCGGATAACTAGAATGACTGCTAGTGAGTTGCATAGCTTGTTGAAAGTCAGTCGTAGCCTGGAGGCCTTTAGATGAGTAGGAAGCTGTGTAAGGAGTAGGCAAGAGACAGGTTTTGACTAGGAGGAATTCGCAGTGAGCTGTGCAAGGTTCTGTTTTAGTGGAGGTGATGGAGATAGGTTTGTGCAGGATGGCTAATCTGCCTCCTCTGGAAGGTCTGTTGTGGTTGACCGAGTACTCTGGTGGCCAAGCTTCGTGAGTGATAGGTTTGTGGTCATCCGAGAACCAGGTTTCGGTGAAGAAGTCGGGATTCTCGTAGGTCAGGAGATCAGAGATGCAGTGCTACAGATCGGGCAATGAAGAGGAGGCAGGTGGTCTTGTCAGAGGTAGTGGGCAGCGTTTACCCGGGTGCCTGGGGTTGGCTGGGCTGGGATGGTCTGGGTCATCGGAGGGAAGGTGTTCATGGTGCGGAGAGAGATGGTTGGGAGGGGCAGTGCGATAGGACTGATGGAAGTGGTAAGGGCGGGGGTATGCTATAGTAGCTGTGTAGCTGCCTGCAGGTGGGTAGGGACTGGGAAGAGATGGCGGGCGTTCTGAGGTATTTGGCTTCGTAGTGGTTTGGCAAACAGGGTTTCGGGTGGTGGTGAAAGGCTCACAGGGATGAGGCATGGTGATGAGAGGTGATGGGTAGTACAGAGGTGCGTGGGTAGGTGTTGATAGATGAAGGAAGTGGGAGGCTGTGGGTTCTCATTGAGAGCGGGATGGTTAAGAGGGTTTGGAGGTTGGAGGCGAGCTAGCACTGGTGATTGGTAGGGGGGTATTCAGTGGGCGATTGAAGGTGGGTCAGGGAGTTCCTCTGGTCAGCGAGTTGAGGTGTGTGTGTTGGGAGGAGGTGGTTGCGATGGGTCGAAGGGTATGCGGGATATGAGTAGGAGCTTGCACGGTGTCAAGTATTGTGAGGTGTGAAGTGGCGGCAGGACTGAGGGTGCAAGGTTGGAGGATGAAGGTTGGGAGGGGTGTTGGGAGGGGTGTTGGGAGGGGTGTTGGGAGGGGTGTTGGTGGGAGTGTCTGGGAGTTCTGAGTATCAGAGAGGGGCGGTGTGGTGGGAGGAGGGTTGTGTGCATGATTCTGGATGAGCATTATAAGGGATTACAGAAGGAGGGTGCAAGGATAGGTGGAGTAGGGCTGGTGTGGTATGCTCGGGGGGAGAGTGATTCTGAGAGTGTGTGATAGTGGTTTTACAAATGAGACAGCGAGAGTGGGTGGAGTAGGGTGGATGGTTTGTTCTGGGGTGCCTGAAAGCTGCTCTTGTATGTAGGAGCAGCAGTGTGTGGTTTGTGGTGTGTAGTAGTGTGTGCTTGAGTTAGTTTGGGTGAGTATGGTAGTGATGTACAGGAGGGTGAGGGGTGTGTAGATCTAGGTAGTGTGTGTGTCTGGCTTGGGAGTGTGAACACCATGGTCGTGGAAGGGTGTGGTTGGAGTTGGGCGGAAATGGGGGGCACTGGGAGGGGTAACGCTGGGGGAGACTGAGAATGAGGCACTACTGTAGATGGGAGGGCTAGATTTGACAGTCGGATCAGTGCACGGGACGTCCGGAGTAGAGGCAACTGTGGCTAGTACGTTTGGGGTCGGGATGAGGATTTAAGATGGGGGGGGGGCACACCATCTAATGTAGTACCATCTAGGTTAGGGGCACTTGTATATAGGTGAGGGGTTTGAAGATTGGTGCACAACAGTAAACCAGTAACTTCTAGATTTGGGGTACCTGGATCTAGAAAGGGGGTACCACAAACGCAGCAACGCTCAGGCCTGGGTAGAGGGAGAGGGGTCTGAGAAAGCTGCACAACAGTAAAGCTAGTAGCCCCTGAGTTTGGGGATATCTGGACAGAAAGTGGCGGCATGCCAGCAACTGCAGTAACTTTAAGATTTGGGATGGTTGAAGTTAAAATGGGGCACAGCAGTGAATGCAGTAGCACTCTGATCTGGGATGTAGGACTTAATATGGGGGCACGCCGCAGATGCAGTAACGCTCAGAAATCGGGATTCCTCCACCTAAGGGGGGAACAACAATACATGCAATAAGTGTGGATTTGCAACACCTGGCCCTAGAATGGGGCTCAGCTGTAAATGCAGTAACACTCAATTGCGATAACTGGATAGAGGAGCAAGGGCCTACAAAGGGGACACAGTAGTATATGCACAACAGTAAATGCAATACCACTTCGATTTGGGACACCTGGATAGAGGGAGACGGGCCTAAAACGGGGACACATCAGTAGGTGCTCAACAGTAAATGCAGTAGCTCCTGGATTTGGGACGCATAGATAGAGGGGGAAAGGCCTTCAAAGGGGACACTGTAGTAGATGCACAACAGTAAATGCAGTAGCACTGGATATAGGGGTCAATGGCCTAAAGATGGGGTACGCCAGTAGGTGCAGTCATATTTAAAGCTTATGGTTTATCAAGGCAGAGGGGCCAAAAGCAAGAGATGGCAACTTGCACAGTCCAGTTAAATGCAATGGATGGTTAACTTTCACAATCAGGCTAATTTAGGCAGTCGGGTTAAATGCGAGATAAGCTTACTATGCAAATCCTGGGTGTGGACCATTGATTAAATGCTATTAAAGGAAGGATAATATAACAATGGGGTGGGCAGTTAAGTGAGGTGCAGTAATGGCTGCACTTCCTGCCCAAAAAATGCACTTGTGTTGTCAGTAGCTGCTGGTTGTTGGCAGCAGGCCCCTCAGGCTAACATGTGCCAACACGGTCTGGAGCTGCTTCCTTATGAGCTGTACTTTGCCTCGGGTCCTTCGCCGAGAGGGCTGCACCGGCAGGGGGCTGCCCTAGTGTCCAGACTTAAATGGGGGCACCAAGACCCAATCCGGGGTTGAGGTGGGCTGGGGAACGGGACACCAGGAAGTTGAGGGGGTGGGTAGGTAAGAAATGCGCTGCGAAGGCAGCAAAACAAGTTGGTATATTAAATCAAAATTACACAAAACCTGCACACAGGGGAGTTGCTAGGTCTGGAAAAGATCCGGGGCTACACTGATGTTGGAACTGTTGGGACTGGGGGCTAGCTAGTCTTTTGGCTGTAGCTCCTGAGATTCTATCCGGGGCTACAACCAAAAGATCAGGGGCTATAGCCCCCCCCTAGCAACGCCCCTGCCTGCACACATGTGTAGCAGACAGTCCAGGATTGTTTTACCCCAATTATATGTAGTCCAGGCATCGAATCTTTATCGACCGGACGTCCCATGATTTTCTTTTTCACAAAGGAAAGCATTGCGCTGCAGTTTCTTTTTGGCATTCTGCTTCATGAGACCACAGTCAGTGACCGTTCTGTGCAGCTGAGCAGAATGCTGCTGAATGCAGAGCGAATGCATGTTAACACTTTGTGGGCCTTTTTAAATGTGACCTCCTGCTGGAATAACTAGTGTGTTAAAGCCAGGGTGTGGTGGCGGCGGTGACAAAGTTGTAGTAGGAAAGGACAAGAGGTGGGAAGAAAACAGAGAGAGAATAAGAGGGTTGGGGGGGTTAAGGGAAATTCTGATGTGAAAGAGCCGAGGCAGTAATGCAAAAACGTTGGGAGAATCAAATGAGCTGGATGGGAGTGAGAAACTGGAACGGGATGGGCATGAAGGATAGACGGATAAAGGGGAGGAAACCTATGGCTCCTTTTGAAGGAGGAAAGGGAAGAAGGAAAAAAGTTCAAAAGGAAGAAAACTGAAATGGGAACAAAGCGAGAGGGTTGGAAGAAAGAGAGCAAGAATGTGCATGGAGGCGCTGGTCTGGGACATTGGTTTTGCTTTTTGGCTCCTCTCTATCAGATGTAACTAAGTTGACAAAATTGTTGAGGGGCAGGGGAGCAGCAACACGTCTAGTGCTGGCCCTGATTTATACTATGTAAAGGAGCTGTCTACAATCATTAGGTGAAACCCAGGCACACTGCAATTTCCTTGAATGTAGTCAAGGTTTCAGTCTGCATTAGCCATCTTGAAAAAAGAATTTCAGCCTGTTTCATGCAATATTTTTGTTATAGCATGAATCCGCAACTGTGTCTTATTTGATTACATTTCGATATGCGTAATTACATTAAATGCATCTTGATTTTCTAACCTATAACAAATGGCGAGCCATTGCATGACTTTGCTCCGGCTCATAGTGGTAACCATTCTCAAACCCCACCTCTTGGTATAAGGGAGCACACATTTCTAATGTCGCGGATGGCCTGAAATGGGAGTGCAGACACACTGAGCGAAAAGGCAGGGAACAAAAACAAATTGGCACTTGATGTATGGAAAAAAAATTACATATTGCAATAGAATAGCTGGTTTTCATCCATTTGCGCTATTTTAAAGGACACTCCGGTGGTTGGGGTGTTATTTACTTGCATCAATAGTACAGGTGTGCTTTCTTTTGCAGTATTTCACAAAGCCCACATGTATCCCTTTTTTCCTCTGGTCATCTATTGAAGACGTCGATTCGCTCCCCGACAGAAATCATGTTTGCGTGTACCAGCACTTGATGCTCCTCTGTAAATTGTCCAAACTCATCAAATCATTCTAACCACACCTGTTGGGTCCTATCACAGTTAGATTCAACACCTAACCAAATGGTCCTTTACTTAGTTTGCCCACAATTGCCATATTCTGCATCTAGTTAGCCTGCACCTCTTAGCCATATATTGCTCTAAGGTAGACTATCCAAACCAGAAATATATTGTTCTCAGATAGCCCGAAGACAAACATTGGTTTCAGTAGATTGTACCCCAGCCACATGCGCCAGATGGCAGCCTCACATCTAGCCTGACTGTCCCAGACAGCGTGACTGAGACAGACATCTCTCTATCAAAATTGACCCGACTGTGCCAACTAGCACTATTCAGGAATGTGAAACAGTCTTTCTGATTATTACCTGCTTTGTGTTACTGTTACTGTTAATACGGTTATTGTATTTACTGCTGTCCCCCCTAGTTAGGCCCTTTCTTCCTCTGTCCAGATGTCTAAAGTCTAGGTGTTTTAGTTGCTGTCTGCCATTCTGTGAAGCCTAGGCCTTCCTCCTTTCATCTAGGAGCCCGGAACCGAGGTGTTTAAGTATTGCTTGGCATTCGCTGAAACCTAGATCCTTCTCCCACCCTCTGATATTCTAAAGCTAAGAGTAGTATCTCATTGTAAACCACCTCTGAAACCTAGGCTCCCCACTATCTTGTCATCTCAAACCGCTGGGTATTCTATCAGTACCTGCCAAATTGAGTCTTAGGCCCTCCAAAGAATACCCAGCAGTCACTAAAAGCTAGCAATTGCAACCATAATCACTAACCTAGTTAACCTGCACCCCCTTCCCCCCTCCCCCCAACACATGTCCAATACCTAGTACTTCCTTGGCCATTCCTCCCATAGAAAGAGGAACACCCTAACCCAACCGACTGAGCAGACGGTCCCCCTCAGAGTGCATCCAGCCATCGCAATATAAGAGGATAAAACTCAACATTATCCTAGCACAAGACACGACAGGTCGGCATCTGCCGCTGTAAACTCAATACCCAGACCAACTCCTACCACAGAGTACCCAAAATGCTGCGATGCAGAACTGGATGCCAACAAAAAGCAGGAACATGGAACTACTAATATGCCAACCGCCTCGAGTAGAAGCCTCCTTGAATACAGAACAAACCCTGTAAAATAATAAAATCAACAGAACAAACATTGTAAGAGAAAAATCCTTATACCTTATACCGTACCTCACAACAACTGCAGAACCTCGATACTTCAACAACATTGACATCTCGAGACAGGCAAAGAATTCCTCTGAACAACAAAAAAAAAGATGGCAGGACCCAAGAGATTGGGACGATACCAATCCCCTTATTCCATATATCACAAGAACAGAAGGGCACTACCGATATCCACATCAAACCACAGGAGAGGAAGCAGTAGAAGTCAACCACCCAACTATCAATCTAACAGACCGATTCAGTGACGAAGCAGCCGCCACGGAACCTCAACCAAACAGCATAAACACTGAAGCACCGCAATTGAGCACCCACAAATCAAAACCGGGAACAACAAATAAACTGAGCCACACCAAAAAGATCACTGCAATCTAATCAATGCAAGGTCAATGTCCAAACATGCCACCAAAATCTATGACCTCCTATGTGATGGAGGTATCAACATCCTATTCATAACTGAAATATGGCTAGATGACAACTACAAGATCACGCTCAACTACTGCCTGATAACTTCAAGTGCGTCCAAGCAAACAGTAAAACTAAAATAGGTGGCGACTGGCAATAATCCACAAGGAACAGCTGGAAATTCAACTGTAAGACCCATTAAACATTGATAACTGCAAATCTCTAATCCTTTGCCTATCAACTAACCCCAGAACAAACATGAAATTCATACTGGTATACAGAGCACCAACTTAAAATGCAACCTTCGTAGACGCCTTCACGTAAGCAATCACCAACCTAGCCATCAAGCACAATCCCCTGATTATCCTCTGTGACTTCAACATCTGGTTCGATGAAGAAACCACAACCACACACAAATCTCTAGCCAGCCAAATGCCAATGATGAAATTACATCAACTAGTCAAAGGAGCAACCCACATGGCAGGACCTACACTAGAAGCAATATTCGCCAACAAAAAACTCATTACCACGGCACCACCAATTCAGATCCTCTGGAGCGACCACCTCATCATTCCCTTCGTAATCACACTGGCCACATCAATAATCAAGCAGCAGGACAAGCCACCAATCTTCGTGAAAAACTGGAGAACCATCAAAAACTGCAACTTAACTGAACTACTGGAAATCAGTAAAGCACAAGCAACAACTATGGACGAAGCTGACCTGGACAAAAGACATAACTAATTCACAACTGGATCACGACAACAATAGACAAGATCACCAAAGAAAAACCTTCTACCCCATCACGCAAAAGAGCAATGGCAAAGGTTTACCCCCGCTACTCGGCGCCATGAAAAGGAAAAACCAAAAACTGCAACTGATATGAAGGATCAAAAACGACTGCGAAAAGAGATTCAAATTCCAACAACATACCTGCTCATACAAAAAGGAAATAAAAAAAGGAATTAGTACGACAACAGAATCTTTAAAGCACCAAGCACCCAAAAAGAACTCTTTAAAATCATAAACGAAATAAAAAAACACCTAGCTGCAACAACACTCAAATACCATCGAAGAAACTATGCAATGCCATCGCAGACCATTTAAAAAAAAAAAATAGAATCATGACCATACAAAGCAGACCATGCAACCACAATATGCAACCCACCCACCCTGACAAGGAATGCCTGAACAAACTCTGAAGCTTCCCCCAAATATCAGTGGAGACATTCATCAAACTGGTAAACAAAAGCAACAAAACAGCTTCCCCCATGTATCACTGCCCCCAGACATATATATATACAAATCAATTCTCTCACAGACTACTACAGAAACCTCTTCAGCCAATCAATCTCAACAGGGAAAGTGCCACAATCCTTCAAATCAGCATACATCTAGCCGCTCCTCCAGGATAAAGCAGGAAACGTGGAGGACATCTCGGATTACAGACCTATCTCCAACATCCTGTACGCAGCTAAACTGCTGGAAAAATACATATATAGAACAACCCACTTCCTATTGGACCAGACACAATTAGGCTTTAGACCAATAAGAGGAACAGAAACGGCACTTCTCTCAATCTGGGATGATGTAAAGGCAAACACAGACTTGGACAAAGGTACTGCTTTGATACTTCTGGACCTCTCTGTGGCATTCGACACAGTTAACCACGAATCCTCATCATGAGATTGGAAGAAATTGGAATCGCTGACCGCGCCTTACTATGGATCAAATCCTTCCTAACAAACAGAAACCATATGGATCAAACCTATCCTCGTGCAGCGTACCACAAGGATCATCCTTCTCTCCACTATTCCACATCTACCTGTCTCAACTAATCAAGATCATTTAAAAGACATGGCCTCACCTGTTACAACTATGCTTACGACACACAAATGGTCTACAAAATACAAGACGCACAAGTAGAAAACACAACATTAGAGAGCTGCCTTTGTGAAATCTACAACTGGATGAACCTGAACTACCTCAAACTCAACCCAGGCAAAACAGAAATGATGATCATCACAAAAAATGGAGGAGACAACCACTACATCCCCCTGGCCAACAGAACCTGGTACAACCCCAGCCCCATCATTGATTAACATTTTTTTTTAAATTATAATTACAAAAATAAAATAAAACCTGGGAGTCCTGATGGACAATGAACTTACTCTAGAGCCACGAGTAAACGCTGTAATCAAGAAATGGATCCTATCATTCCTGTCATTCGCCAACAAAACGCTCACCGTCATCCTTCTAATAAAACTCCCAATGCATACAAAATGCAGCTGCTAGACTGCTCTTCAAACTACCTCGAAGAGAACAAATCACGCCAACGCTGAAAACACTACACTGGCTACCAATAAAACAGCGAATTCAATTCAAATCAATGTGCATAATGCACAGAGCAATCCACGGCCACGGCGCAGAGTTCCTAAGGGAAAAAATAAATGTACACCACCCAACAAGGCCACTCGGATCCAGTAGTGACATCCGTTTGGAACAAAAACCATCCAACAAAAGAAAATCCAAAGGATCCTCTTTCTCTCACCCTAAAAACCTGGAACGAGCTACCAAAGAAGATATGTAACACTTGATCACCTTCTATTCAGAAAACTCCTCAAATCTTGGCTCTTCACCCCATAACTAGAAAGAGTGCCTATGGAGGCACATGCACAGCTGAAGCAATGCTGAGCGAGGAAACCCCATTGTCCCCATCTCCCTAAGCTACCGCCCATCAACTGAAGTAAGGGAAGAACAATCTACAGCATATCAACTTATTAATTGAAAGATTGATGAGCTAGAATCGTACCAAAGAATTATCACGCATAGATCGGGATGGAAGGGTAGGGCTGATATGTGAACACCTTGGCCTACAAAGTAAACACAGGCAGCAATGCATCACAGACAGGAAATAGATAAGAAGGGAGCGGGTAATTGTAGAAATACAGCACCAATACCAGAGTGGGGGACAATACACGCCTCAACCTGGTACACAAAGGTCGGAAATAACACAGTTGGGAACTTGCCACTCCATCACTCCTAACAATTAGACAGACCGGAAAGAAAAAGGGAAAGAATATTCGTACTCCATAGGACAACCGGATACAGAGAACAAGAATTATAAGGACTAAGACATATAACCCACTAACCCAAAAGCTCAAATGTCTGCATACTTAACTCACACAAACCCACACAACCACCCTCTCGCACGCAAACCACACACACTTCACCTCAACAACAAACACATAATTCGCACCAACAGCACACGAGAACTCGTGTCGATACGATATTCACACCCAAGCTCAGTGCACAGTGAAAACTGAACTGAAGATGCCAACAGGACATCCCTTTTCTCACTTTCCTACTCCCTCTTCACCCGATTAACCCCCCAGCCCCTGCCTTCTTGTTTGCAGATCCGCCTGAGCGCCTGGGGGCCATTCCCATTGGAGACAGTGCGTGGTACAAATACCTGTAAAATAAATATTCTTCTGGTCTTTTGCCTGGGGCTGTAGTTTTACTTTACTCATGTTCTCCATTTGATGGTGTATAGAAGAGATATTAGCGATGGCTGGCACAGAATCTGCTAAAGACCTTGTTTTTTTTTTAAGCAGTTTCTTCCAAAATACCGGCACTCGCATCCTGCTATCACTTGAGATTTCAGTGCCGCTTCATTAAAATAGATGTGGAAGTCGCAATGTTTTATTTAGATGCAAAGTCTCATCACAAAGGTGTCCATGGTTCCCCTTTTTCTTGTGTCATATGAAACATGTAATTCCTAATCCACATTTGTATAGGGTGTATAATATATCGAGAGCATCTTTTAGTTCATCAAAAGATGCTGTTTAGTTATCCAGTAATTTGTATAGGCTGTTGTGCACTGCTGTTCCTACAGTCAGCGTCGGTATGTTTTTCTTTCTTTCATTATCCATATGACCCATTGCTCCAATGTATACCTTGAAATCCCAGATCCAACGTGCCTATCGTGGCCCTAGGTTGCTGGTGTCCTTGAGGTCAAATGCTGTGGGCAGTTGTAGTGCTAGTGTCACCCTGCGCCAGCGGGAACAGCGCTGGAGAGCGTGCTGACACTGTCGCAGGTATGTCTGTGTCTTGCATGGCTGTGATTTCCCCTCTTCACTGTTCTGACACTTTGAGTTTGCTGGTCCAATTGATTCTCTGATTACTGCCTCTGTAGAGCACAGTGGCATGTGTCCATCTGGGATATGGCACGTGGGGTCGGTGCTAAACCATGGAGCCTGGGTTATAGCCTCCCTTCAGTAGGGAATTGTGCTTTGCTCTTTGTTGTACTAGTCCCCGTTGGATGGGTGGAACCTGCAGCCCACACGAGCGATTGATATGGTGGGAAACTGGTCTTTTCCTTTGAGAGGCTCTATAGCCCGGTCCTCCATACCTGCGCGTGTGCGTGGTGCCGCTTGACACGTGCTGCCCCCGAGAGGCTATCGGGCTGACATCTGCCGGGTCATCTGTGTGAGGACAGGACCCTTTTAGCCTGAGTGCCGTGCAGACATGGTATTTGCCTTGCGCTGTTCTCGGAGGCTCATGCCTCACGAGCTGCAGCGCCGTCGGCCACACGTGGTGGGCCCACCCGCTCGTCGCCAGCGTGGCGTTCCTGTAATGCCGGTTTGTATATACGTATGGCCACACACGCACGCGGTAGGGGCTGTTGCCAACCTACAAGTTATTCTAACTGAGGATCTTCCTGTCCTCGTCACTTCCTGTCCCTTCCGCCCTCCCTCTGGCCCCACCTCCACATAACCAGGCTGAGGGCGACACTACAGCCGCATACTTTATATCTGTATTTTTACCTGCCTGGTTTGGGAGTATTCTGGTTCCACCCCTGTGGTGCATATTGTTCAGCTCAGGGCCAAATTAATCTGCAGGGCATTGATGTGATACAAGGAAGGTCATTGGTTAATTTAAGACTTTCCATATGTTGCAATTGGGAGTGTATCACGGTATTATAGCTTTAGTAAAGTTACCCTTTCGAAGGGTTTTTAGCAGATTCTAAAACTTACGACTTGAAAGCAATTGAAACCTAATTAAGTGTGGTTCAGGTGCCTGTAAGTGGGGTATTATCTTGCTGAGTAATAACACGTTTACCCGAGTAGTGTCATTTCTGGACAAAGCCAAGACTCGTGTCTTCTTACATTGGCTGGCGGCAGTACTGACCTTATAGGGGTTAAGCCATCATAGGTATGGTTCATACAGTGGAAATACTGGCATGTATTGTGAGCACCGGCATCCTGAAAATACTCCCGTGTACTGTTCGTAAGCAGGCATCTATTGGAATGTAGTCATGTGTAGTCCATCAAATTATTTTTTTGTTGTCACGTTTTCACTAAAGTAAAAATTAAAACGCACCATTTTAACCCATTAAAACATTAAAAATTATTCTTTGGGTTGGGGGAGGCCCTTCAAACCTCTCCCTCCCCCCAAAAATACACCCTTGTTTGGTTTTTTGCTTCCTCACTGCGCTTGGTCGCTCATATACATCACCGGTAATATTGACCACAGCCCCCCTTAACAAATTCACCAGCCTTCACTGGTCTCAACATTGCAGGCAAACTAGACGCCAAGTGGGAGGGCTAAGAGATGTAGGTGGCTCAATCACAGGGAGCTCCTGCCTGTGAAGTGGCTGGAGAGCGAGAGGTCACTCCCAACCACAGAAGCATGCGGGATACCCAGTATCACCCCCGCCAATGACTGGGTGAGGCCATAATCCAGCAGCAAGTAGACCTAGTCGCCCATCTGAGGGAGAGTGGGATGGAACATCTTACGGGGAGCCAGAGGAACCCAACAGAGGGGATGGAACGCTGAATACCAAAATATGGAACCTATGGTGAATGTTGCATTATTGCAATTGACGGGCTCATCAAACTAAAGAAATGGGCCCTTCAGGCCAACCTGTGTGTGCCGCGCCACTAAGATTGTGTTACCAAAGGTTTTAGAATATGTTTGACCCTTTAAAATGATTAAATGTGCCTCTTCATTCTTGGCCCACTTCTAGGAATTATCGGCAGGCTTCCATTGTTTCAATTGCTTTCTTACTAGCTCAATATTGGCTCAAATCAATATACTAAAGTTCTGAGTGAGTAAACGGGGACGTTAATGTCCCCTTTCTTATGGCCACACCCAAACACCATACGATTCGTCTAGGAAGCTAGCACTAAAGTACTCATTTCGATAGTTTCTTTTACTACTACCGACAGAAACGAAACCTCATAGTTCCTATTCCCTGCATCATTTTTTTTTAGGGTGGACTTCAGTGGTGTTTGCTCTTCGGCGTGTTTCCATCACTTTAAGCCCTAAGTATGGGATGTTTTCCATAATAGAAATGGGCACAGCAACAACTCCCCACCCTGATCACCAATACCAGCAGTCCAGGAACTTCTCACCTCTTTCTCACCCCCTTCCCTCTCTCCAACTACCATAGTATCCTTTCATTCTCTTACGCCACAAACTGCAGCTTCTCACCGGCTGGCACCCATTCTCCCCTCTGCTGCAGAGCAGCAGAGCCTTCGAGAGGCCTCCTCTATTGCATACACCACTCCATTAATTCCAGACCACCAGCACTGCAGTGCTCGCTGCTGCTGATGGGCTCTCCCCTCTAGTTAGACCCATTCAAGTGTCACTCTGCGACCACTCATGACCACACAGGACTCTCTGGCTTCCAGACTGCGCGCACCAACTCCTCGTTTTAAATCTACCTCTTCCCAGTAACCCACTCCCCACCCTTTTGTTGAAGGGTGCATGAGAACACACTGGAGTCACAGGGACGTTTGTCGCCTTTCCTCATTAGGACAGCATGGGCTTGGATTACTCTTTATATAATAATAATAATATATTATATATATGGCCTAGGGAAGTGGTACTAGAATTAAGTAAAGCGGGATGACTGACTTTGACTAGGTGTGATGCAAGGACGCAACCATGGGAACACATTAATGCTGTTCCCTCACTGATTCCTAAATTCATATGTAGTCTCTGTGATAAAGCACCCTCTCAAAACTCATCCTTCCTGGATATATGACCCAGTTTGCTTCTTTAATTCACCTGCCAACACATACTCCTCACCCCGCCGGCCTTGGCTATATTCTCCCCTTCTAGCTGTGGGCCACCACCCTTTGGCTGATTATACCTTCCACACACTCATAACTCCAAGGATGTCTTCTCGCTTGCTTAGGGGTTTTATTGAGCTGTGATATTGAAGCACCAGCCAAGGTTTCATGATCTGGTCTGTTCCTGGCTTGTTGGATATAGGTCTCACCAGACTTGTAACTTTGTGATTGTCCTCGGGCAGGGTCTGAGAAAAACCCCTCTGCAGGCTTATGTTTTTTTTATTGGTTTCTAATTTATTTAGCAATTGCTTTTCCTCTGATCCCTCGCAGCCTGAGAGCTTTTAACAGGATAACAAATCTATTTCCATTTTCACAGTGGGCTCTTCAGTGTCCGTCAGAAATAAAGCCCTCTTCCAGCGTTTAGGTCTTTCTCACTCTGCTCACTCCCAGGATCGGATATATATATCTCCGTCAGCAGGGTTTTGGGCCGCTTTTCCACACTGTGCTCGCTCCCAGGGTCTGATTGAAGCAGGCTATTGGGCTTCTTTCCCACACTCTGCTCACTCCCAGGCCCAGGGTCTGATTGAAGCAGGCTATTGGGCTTCTTTCCCAGACTCTGCTCACTCCCAGGGTCTGATTGATGCAGGCTATTGGCCGCTTTCCCACACTCTGCTCACTCCCAGGGTCTGATTGATGCAGGCTATTGGGCTTCTTTCCCACACTCTGCTCACTCCCAGGGTCTGATTGATGCAGGCTATTGGCCGCTTTCCCACACTCTTCTCACTCCCAGGGTCTGATTGATGCAGGCTATTGGGCTTCTTTCCCACACTCTGCTCACTCCCAGGGTCTGATTGATGCAGGCTATTGGCCGCTTTCCCACACTCTGCTCACTCCCAGGGTCTGATTGATGCAGGCTATTGGCCACTTTCCCACACTCTGCTCACTCCCAGGGTCTGATTGATGCAGCCTATTGGCCGCTTTCCCACACTCTGCTCACTCCCAGGGCCTCGGATATAGCCATTGGCAGATTATTGGGCGTATTATTCTATGGTCTCTTTCAAGGTATGGCTTTCTCCTCTGCAAGTCTCCTTTCTAGCCCGTCAGTAGCTTTGTTTCGGATGATTTGACCCCCCCCCCCTCTGTAAGATGCTGAGCCCTTTTCATCGTGCTGCTGATTGCCCTGATTATTCATTAACGGCCATGATTGTTTATTCCTGCTCCTATCCTACCTGATCAGGAGTGGTGATTCCATAGCTCTATTACTCCTTGCCCGGGTGTTTTTGGGCATTCGCTGGTGTTGTCTCGGTGTTCCTGATAATTCTTGCATGATTGGGAAGATCTATTTGTTTTCCCTTGCATAGCGGCAACTGGGTTTAAGAACCGGGTTTGCTGAGCTTGGCTGGAAGTGGTGTCACTGCAGTGCTGATAGCAGTGGATTGGTGTTCTGGACTGTTCGTGAAAGCGAAGAGTATCGGGTACATGCAGCGAGGGCTTTCTTCTCTCTCGTTGGGTAGTGTTCCAAGCTTCTCTGGTGCCAGCGAGAGCAGGCCTTGCATGCAGCGGCTGCGTTCTTCCATAGCTTTCCCCGTCGTGGGTGGTGTGTGTTTCTACACATGTGTACTGTTACCGGACTGACCCGTAGGCCAGAAGGGAAATGGAACGTGGGCTGTTGATTGATGTTATGGTGCCTTTTTATGGTGAATTGATCGGGTTCCACCCAGGTTGGGGTGCCACGTATTCTCCTCTCAGCAATCTACTACCCAACAGGCTAGAGACTAGGCCTTGAGGGCCTGATCTTCAGCAAGGGCCAGTGTCTTTGGGGTTATGGCTGACCGATTACGCTGGAAGAAGATCCTATGTCTCGTTACCCTGCTAGTGGGCATCCTACTCCCAAGAGCCCCTCCTCCGAGCATTTAGTTACCCATTCTCTTCTATAGCAGTGCTGGAACTGCTACCCGAATGGCAGAGATTGTGCTGTATGAGACCACTGTAAATGAATGTGCATGTTTTTTATTTTTATTTATTTTTTTGTTGACCTCTGCTGTAGATTAGTGATCCCTGGTATTGTGGTCTGTTTTACATCAAAATACGAGAATTCCTTGTCCTCGGGGATCATTGATGGATTTTTTTTGTTATTGTAAATCTTTGCAGGGGTGTCTAACCGTTTTACTTTTCTTTCCGTTCTTTTTTTTTTTTTCCCCAGCCCAATTCATTCCTCATTTTTTTGCATGTATGTTTCTGGTGTCTCAGCCTCTGTCTTTTTTTGCAGTCTGGTGCTTTAAGGCTTTTTGGTAGCATGATCCTAACCCTTTTGAGGTGGTGCTAATGATGTAAGCGTGCTGTGTTATGCACTGGGCAGTACACCAGTTGCTATTTTTAGTAGCTCCAAGCAGGCCTTGAACATTACCAACACTGCGTTACATCAGCAAACTGCCACAATCCCACAGCAAAAAGGTAAATGGCTTTTAAAAAAAAAAAATGAATAGCTTTTTATATCCCGCTTCCTGCCGGACTCTGGCCTCTGAGCACGGGGCCATGCATCTAACCCACGCTGCTCAGCCCGGCCTTGTTTTCAAGACCCGCAAGTTGCTGCTGAGATATCCTTCCAGCCTCTGTAGTTTGGAACAAGAAATGTGTGTACCAATGACCAGCCACCCTATCCATTATCCTTCAGCACGCATGTTGCGGAATGGAATATTAGTTTGGAGGGGGGATACGTTGCGCAATACTACTTTCATTCGTACCGTGCTTGATCTTTTCTATATATTTATTTTAAGACGCAAACCTGGCCAAGCACCGAGTGAAGCAAACTTAGATGTATTATGTGGTTTGAGGTTGAGCCGAATTTGCTTTTGTGTAGTTGATTATACCCCTAATTACTGGAGCTAGCGCTGCTTCTATGGTACCCCTGTGCTTGATGGAGGCAAGTGGCCAATGGGAAAGCCTATATTTTAATCTCGTGGTCAAATGTTGGCTGCATAGACCAGAGTCTGTAAACTCTTGATTTGCGTAGTAATGATCCGTGCTTCGAGTTGGAGGAATCCTGTATGAAGCGCTACATGAAGTTAGATACCGGTCTGCATTACCACTACAGAGACCGGTTTTGCTGAGCTTCTGTTGAAGTTTCCATTCTGACCATTTCATATGTCTTCATGTTTGCTTTTGTAGCCGCGCTTGCTTTGGCGGGCGAGTAGTTTTAATTGTCGTCTTGAGGATTTGGAAGAGATTGTGATTCCACCCACGTGACTGGCGTAATGACAACCGATCCACTTTGGCATGGGCCCTCCTGCCCTGACCATTGATACTACCGGTCACCCCATTGACTCCAGGTTAAGGTTGAAAGGTTGTGTATGTATTCCTCATTGTAATTCACTATACACCTTCTGTGAGGAATTGGGGGTTGTGGCATCATAAAGCCGCTGGATATAGTGCTGCAAACGTGTACCAGCCTGAGGACCGCACAGAACTCTGGGTCACGGTATGGGTCCGGCGGTGTAGTGGTTTACGCTGCAGTGTGCATGCTAACTTCAGGGAACTATGGGCACGTGCTGTTTCAAGTGTGCTCCTCATAAATGATCGGAGCCCACCACAGCTAGCCTTGGACTCCAGCCCCAAGCATAGAAAGAAAGGTATACCCGCCAGGCCAGCAGAGGCTTGTATTGTGGTAACACACATACCATATTCTATGCCCCCCCACCTCGGGCACAACACCAGTTTGGGCTGGTCTTGTTGGTTTACACTCAACCGCAGCTAAACTGGACCGGTAAGTCACCATGCAGACTGTGTGAGGCCACCTAAAGGCACACAGCCTTTGGGCACCTGCAGCCAGAGTTGCCAGTTCTGAGCACGGTCACTGTGAGGAGACCCAGAGGGGACTGGGAAAGCCCTGCAGCCTAGCACTGCCTTCAGCAGAGCAATCAAAAGGTGCACTTCAGAAGTGCAGAGAAAACAATGGACCTGCTGCTGAGGCAACAGTAGAGGCCAACCTTCTGGGTGGGGGAGGGAGGGTCAGGCATAGGGGTGTTTAAGAGGTACAAAAGCACTTCAGGGATTTCTTTTAACTACTTGAGTATTTTGAGGAGCTTTTTAGCTGATTCCCCGGTGTAGGAACGCTGATTGGATTGGGGAGGATTAGACATGTGCACTTTATACTTCTTAGAGGTGGGCCACGTGGCGGGATCCCTTTGGCTTGCTGTTCTTGTCCAGACCTGTAATTTCTATCCGAGGATAAACTGGCTTCTCAATCACTGGGATAGTTTGAATGTGGCCAGAAAACGTGATTTGTATAACATGGCCCCCATTGCCAGTCTTGAAGGCCAAGCAAGGATGGGCCGGGAGTCTGAATTGCCCTCCGACTCACTTTGGCAGGTTTGAGGAACACACGAGGCCTCGCTACACAGGTAGTTTCATACAGATTTGTAGGGTTTCCTCCTATTGTATCCTCCTTTCCGCCCACCCTCTTGGTTCCTCCAACTTTTCGCTTCTTTCAGGGCCCCGCAGTGCACTTTTAATCCATGTTCAATATCTGTCATCGCCATGGTATTCGCACTAAAACCCTAACTGATGGACGCTCAGACTTCAGTCCACCCTTATTACATCTGGCACCAAGTGTCGCTTTAGCTTCCAGTGCATGATATGCAAGACCACTCGTCCAGTCCGCTGGTATCGAAATGCATGAATTTATTGCGCTCGAGAGGGCGAGAGCGAGATCCTATTTACACAGTGAGAAATGACTGCTATAACATTCATTTACCTGGAGGAGGAGGATGGAGTTGCAAGACGCGCGGGACCTGCAGCAAAAAACAGCCCAGAGCGCAAAGGTCTAAGCTGCTTAGCAGTCAAGCTGAGGAGGTCTAGACACATTCCCAGTTTAAAGGTCTCCGATTGAAGTCTGGAGAAGGGTATATTTCCAGGCGTGTATATACCATGTGTGGGTATGCATGGAGTCACTCACTTTATTGTGACTGCTGTTTGTGCAGCGGCACACTACTGTCTGAAACAAACACAGGGCCCTCTGCAGCCTGGGAAAAATGTTGCATTTTGAAATGTATAATGGGCAGAAACACAGCAATGGATCAGTGAATCCCAAGCTGCAAAAGCCTGCTGCCCCCTGTTTTGTTGTCGGGATTGCAAGTACACACTGTCTGCAGTTGCTTATATTTGCTGCTTTAACTTTTGGAATTGCTATGGCAGAACTGATCGTTAAAAGCTGCACCTGCAACTTGAGAAGCAGCAAACGTCCCCGACCAGCCTTGGTCTTGGAAAATGTCAAATGAAATGACCGACATGCCCTTATGCTGGCTGCCACGGTAACTACAGTGCTGCATTTTCTCACACTTGACCTTGCTCAGACCGGGCCTTCTTAAATGTTTTTGGTAACCAGGGCACAGGTACATTTGTCCCACAAACCCCATTGAAAAATGAAGCGATCCAAGAATCTGCCCCGCTTGTCCCGGACAAAACCCAGAGCTTATGATGGGTTGACCTGCAAGAGCTCTGGCTTTAAGCCTGGATAAAGCACTGAGACCGCTACTCTTCACATCCTCTGTCATATGTATTTATGTTCTCTGTATTTAAACAGCGCGCATCCGCCAAAAGGGCATCTTTGCGCTACAGACGCAGCAGGCACAGATCAACGGCCACAGCAGGGCTAAGGTTAACAAAAGATGGGTCTTCAGTAGATGCCTAAACTGGAGATGGTTTTCAGTGGCTCTAAGCATCCATAGCAGCCAATTCCAGAGCCTCGCTGCGGCCACAGAAAAGACTTGTCCTCCTGGAGATGAGACGAGCATCCTGGAGATGAGACGAGCATCCTGAGAATATAACACACGAGCAGGGACATGGGGCCTAAGTTTTCCCTGTAAAAATTCTGCACCCTGGCCATAGAAGGCCCGGTGGACAATACGCAGGCATTTGAATTCTATCCATTTGGAAACAGGCGGCCAGTGCAAGGAGTGCAGCAAGGTTCTGAAGGAGCTGTAAACGTCGACTATGAAAAAGTGGTTGGGCGAGAAAAAGAATTACAATAGTCAATTCGACTAAGGACTAAACTACCAGGGGTGGAGATGAGGGACTAGAAATGGTAAGACCTTGCGCAAGATCTTCAGATGGGAATGGACCGCTTGACAGTGTTGACCTGACGCTCCGTAGAAAGAGATGAAGAAATCTTAATGCCCAAGTCTTTAACTACAGGCACATGAACAGGTAGGTAGCCTAGGGCAGTGGGCCAAAAAGAGGAACTCCTTGGAGAAGTGAGAGTGGCCCTACCACCAGTACCTCTGTATTGTCCCGTTCAATTTGAGCCAGTTGTCACTCATCCAGCATCCCACAGCCTCCAAGTACCTCTAAACTGAGACGGAGTGTTGTGTGAGATAGATTAAGCCGAATAAAAAAAAAATCTGCGTGTCATCAGCATGGGAGTAACAGCGGATTCCGTGATGAGGTTGACAAGGGGCTGCACATAGATATTAAATAAAATGGGGGACAAGGCGCATCCCTGCGGCACACAACAGTGAAGAGATCTAGAAGACCAGCAGAATGGGGGAAGAGTAAGTTTTTGGCCACTATCTGTAAGAAAAGAGAACCGGCTAGGAATGGGCCTGATATTCCTTCTGGGGCCAGACCGTCGAGTAGGAGGGAGTGGCTGACCATGTCGAATGCAATTAAAAGATCTAGCATCATCCGTGCTCCCACTCCCTTCTTCTCCGACAGCCAGGCCAGGTTATCCATCACCGACACCAGGACACGCTCTGTGCCAGGGGTAAAACATGATGAGGTTTCTAAGAAAGAAATAAGCAAGGTGGAAACCAAAGATTCTAAGAGCTTCATAGGCAAAAGGGATATTGGACGAAAGTTTGCAGGAATAGAGGGATCAAGCGAGGGCTTTTTAAGGAGAGGAATAACCAAAGTCTACTTCAGTTCCCTGGGAATGAAGCCCGATAAACCAGACAGATTCACTGCCTGCACTACCCATCGGGCAATATGGGGCATGATCTCCTTAAGGACACCGAGTGGGGGGGGGGAGATGGGATCCAGAGGTGAGGCTGACTTCAGTTTCATGTTAGCAGCCAGAATATCCTCTGGGGCAAGCAAAGGAAAGGTAGTCCAGAGGTGCGTTGCGATGGCAGTACCGGATGCTAAAGCAGACGTATCCTTTTCTAAGGAGGGATGAAGAGATAGTATTCAGAATGTCATTGATCTTCTGTATGACCTCCACAGCATTGCAAACAAAGGACTTGCAGCACTACTCATACTCCTCGACCTCTCTGCAGCCTTTGACACCATCGACCATACCATTCTTCTAGACATCCTAGACCACAGGATGACTCTCTGAGCCTGTACTTGACTGGTTAACCTTCTTTCTCACTGACAGGACACACTTTGTCTCCATGCCCCTTATCGATCAGACCCCACCCCTATCAAGTATGGGGTCCAGCAAGACTCCTCCCTATCTCCTTTCCTCTTCAACCTATATGTTGAATCCCTTGGACAGACTCTTAGCAAACACAATGTACATTTCCACCAATATGCAGATAACACATAAATATACTTCTGAATGTTACACCTTCACAACTCCAAACCCTCAACCTGCCACCCACCATCACCAACTGGATGGCCACCCACCTTCTCAAACTCAACCCTTCCAAAACAGAATACCTCCATATGCCCCCCAAGGCACAGATCCAACGTTTCGCTCTATATCCAAGAACTCTCCGAAGACCACCCACACACATCCCTCTCACACCTGTTCAATCCCTTGTCTTCACCATCAAGCCCCACCTTGCCTTAACACACTGCATAGCCGCAGTCACCAAAACATGCAATCTACAACGACCCCTCCTATGCAAAATCAGACTTATCCTTCCTCCGAACAACTTCAGCGCTGCAGTCCAAGTACTAGTTCTCTCTAAGCTGGACTATGGAAATGCTGTATTCACTGGACTCCCCAACACCCTTGCCCCACTGCAAGGCATACGAAACGCACCAGCCAGACACATCCTCCACCTACCCAAATATTCACACCTCATTCCTGCTCGTGCCCAGCTCCAATGGCTCCTCATATCCCAGATCATTGTTTTCCAAGGACTCTGCATTGTATTCTAAGCCAACCACCTCAAAACTCAATTTTACCTTCATGACAAATTTAAACCAATTCTCCCACACAAAAACCGGCCAAGCCAGCCAACACCTTCTATGCAAACGTGCATGCACACAAAAACAAGCATTTTACACACTGGGCACCAAGGGCATGGGACAACCTTCATCTCCACATATGTACTGCATCCTCTCACCACTTTCAGAAAGGGTCTCAAAACCTACGTTTCCCCCACACATAACCCTGCCTTCCTCAACTGCTATTGCATGTCCATCCTAATTTTCCTATCCTTTCCTGAAAACGTTTTGTAACTTCTTCTTTCAACTCCCACCTTTTCAGTATTTGCACCATGTTAGGTGCTCCGACCTTCTGGGTAGGGCCAGAACTAAACAAAATTCGAATCCAGAAATAAATCGCAGGGATCCCCCCATGAACTCGCCTGATTCTTCATCCACGTTGGAATTCGAAAATAAAAAACAAGTGGCATTTAAAGTGCAACAGTAGCAGTACATAATGAGGTACTTGTGTTTCAGCATATGTACAGGACCCATTTTAACAGCAGCCACAAAGAAGGAAACCAGTCTTTTGTAAAGTGCAGGTAACCAATTGGTAGCCATTTGAAAAAGAAAATACTCCTACCCGAGCTATGTGTGAGGGGCCAGAAATGAGAAGCAGACACAAAGTTGTAATATTCTCATTGTTAGACATTTTTATTAAACGCACATGGGTTGGATAAATGCCTCTCTAACCCTATCCTCAGAGTTTCCCTGCCTAGGAAACTAAAACTAAAAATCAGTCTGTGTCAAGTCGTTGGAAACCGTCCTTGTGTCCAAAACATTCTAATCGTGCCCTCACACTAGAAACCAACAACTAAAGGGTGCAAGGAAATATCTATGAATTATGTTTAGAAAAATGTGTTTGTAATCAAAATATAAAGATAAATCCGACATTGTCTTTCGAACAACAGTTACTTGGTATCACAAGTGTCTTTGTCCAATAGTTCCTTTTTGTTCTTTATACTAGATTCAGGAAGTTCTTGTTCAAACAATGCCTCCCAAGACATCCAAAACTTCCCTGGTTCTTTGTATTGAATTCCCAAAGTAACTGGATCCACAAAGTTCATATTCATATAATAAATTCCACAATCCACTTTCTTTATCTTCTCTTTTACTTTAGCAGATTGCCTGGTGTACTCCTTCACCCGGAATCTTCTTGTGAGCTCTTCAGATCTCCTGGTATACTCCCCTGCCAGGTATCTTGTCATTGTGTATTTTTACAACTCCTAGTGCCTGGTGTATCTACATGCCAGGACTTCTTGCATGTGCTTCTCAGATTCCCTGATATACATGGTTAAAATGTCCTCTATAACTTTGGTGGAACTCCTGGTGTACCTCTCTGCCAGGTATCTTGCCACAATGTTAGAGACGTTATACAACCATGGTGGATTGCCTGGTATACTCCCCTGCCAGTAATCCTTCTCAGGGGTCCTAAAGATCCCCTGGTATACTTCCTCTTAGGACTGATTTTCTATACTTTGGCCTGGGGGACAGATGTATATAAGGCCAGCCTATATTGTGACGGGAACAACTCTGGGACGCTGTAGCCAAACCCGTTTAGGTAGCAGTGATAGGCATTCTAGGACAATCACCCCTGTAACTAAACTCCCGAAGTATTCTTGTATTGCTTGTGCCCAGCTACCTGAGGGTTTTGGTCTTGCGCTATATTAAATAAACAAACAAACAAGTTCTTCAGAGGTGGTGAGCTTCTAAGGTGTCCACAATGAGGTCACACAATGGGAGTCACTGATTAAACTTAGGCAGGATGTTTTAAAAATAGTTATTTATTTATGGCCAAAACAGAGTAGAAAAATGACTAGTTTAACAGTGTTGTATGATAAGTCTACCTGCTAGTAAATACATATATACATTCACTTTGTGTCATGGCCACAGGCCCCAGAACACAAAAAGCACACCATCTAGTGATGGGGGCAATGGGTCACTTGACTCACTTATGTCCCTTTGGGACCCATAAACACAGGACCCCTGTAAGCAGGAACACTATTTCAGTGCAGGAGTGCTTTTATTTTACAATAACTTTCCAGGAGCTGAAAGCCTTTATTCCAGAGAACATCCTCATGTGCTGACTCATCAGGTGGCTCCCTAGGCCTGGTCTTCATGTGCTGACTCATCAGGTGTGGCAGGGTGCGGCAGGCAGGCTGAACCTGGTGGGCGTGGCTTCAGAAGTTCAGCTATATAAGCTGCTCCATCCTTAAGGCCGGTGCTTCGCGTTACTGTGCACTCGAATGTGCACTGGAGTGGTCCAATCCGGACCACTGTTGGGCACATTCATGCATACCACTCAGACACTCCAAAGCCAGTTAGTGGATTGGGATCAGACCGACCCAGCCCACATCCTGCCAGCAAACACACACTGCCCTCCAGTAGCCTGCCAAAAGCTTCTGCTTTCCCGGGCGCTGGAAGTCCTTATAAGAATTGTCCTGGCCTCTAAGGCCAGGAAGAATGCTAATGAACAAGATGACGACAGGACAGGGAAAGAATCGTGTGGTACGGCCATGTTTGACCAGTAGCCAGTTAGTTGCCAAATGTGGTAAAGCTAAAACGAAAATCCCCAAAAAGTGGCAGCAAGTCACTGCGGCCACCAGCCTATCCTTTTAAAACCTAGAGTAACCAAAAACTCTCTCGGTGTTAGTCTAGGTCAAAACAAAAATGCACCCCATTGCACTGCAGTGTAAGCTGCTTTGTACAATGATGAAAAGAAACCAAAACTAGTAACATAGTAACATAATTAAGGGAGACAAGGTTTCCCAGTACTGACAACCTGAAGGACATATCAGTTTCCCCATAACAGTGCAAAATGTACAGGCCAGATTAAAAAATAAAAGCAAAATGTTTGGGGGTTCCACAAAGATGGAAGGAAAGGTGCAGTAAAGAGAAATCTTTCCTAACACTTCCCTGCCAGGTATCTTCACCCAAATGTCAACTGTCTGGTGTTTTCCTTTTACCAGGACCTATTGGTTTGACTATCCTTTTTCAATATGCCACACCTCATCAACTTTGTTGTGTTTCAATATGTTTACTTATGGTAAAACTTGCTCCAGCTTTCCCCCACATTGACATCTAATGCATAGGTATCTGTTCAGGTTATGCTGCTGCAATTTATCTTGTCGGTATTCAAATATTGTTCCTTTTGGGCATTGCTTTAACATTGGGTTTTGTCTGTATTTAACCTGCCATTGAGCACTTTCCATAATAGCAGTCTCGCATAATTCATTCACTTGACTGCATGTATCGGTACGCCCCGGGGTCGCCAGTGGCTCTGGGAATACTCACTGGTAGTTTTTTGCAGCATCTGCGACTTATGACGTGCCTCTGCTGTGAAGCTTCCTTCCTGGGATGGCTTCCTACAGAATGCAGACGTTTCTCCAGAGTTTCCTCCAGCTCTGCATTCACTCACCAGCTTCCCTTTGTGGCTTGGACCAGAGAAGGCTGCTTCCTGGTGCAGCCATACCTCCAGGAGCTCTGCAACACTTACACGGTCCTGCTGCCTCTCTTCTTCCTTCATGCCACACCGGTATGTGTAACTCACATTTGCGAGCCAGCACACGTGCCCATTCTCTCTTCACTTTCTCCGGCACAGTTCTCTCCCGTTCTGCTGCGTTGAGTGCAGATACCATTTTTAAATGTCCCACGCACTTTAGATTCTGCCAAACTAGTTTGGTTTCAGATTTCTCTGTCTACATCAATTCCTTCCTCCTCTTCGTCTCAGTATTTGAGGCTTTATGGGAGCTGAAGTCCATATGTTACTGGATTTCTAAAATTATGTTGTTCAAAGGTTTTATACAGAGAAATGTCAGAAACGGGACTTGTTAGATGTGTGTTTTGAATGTTTGAGGTATAAATGGAATTTTGTCTAGTTATGTAAAGATGGGGGTTTCTGGTTTTTACAATACAGAGGATTTGTGGGATGACAACAAGCTATCAAGAACTTGGGCATTATATGGTCTTCAGGAGGACGGGAGAATACCGCATCTCATCTGATGGAGTCACCACCTCCCAGTCAGATGTCTCCTCCCAGGTAAACCTCCCTCAAATATCCCCCCTGGGGTCAGGATCAGATAGCGACTGCCGTCCCCTGGCCAAATGGGAGGAGGTCACTGCCGGGGAATCGGTGATAACTCCACCGGATTCTTCACTAATGACAAACCTCATTAGGAGCGTTGCAGAATGTACAAATGATAAATCATTGATGGAGAGGCAGAATGAAAGCCACAAGGAAGGTGTACATACTATAGATCATATATAGACCACTAGCCCTGACAGTCCATGTAATTTGCTGTGCCCTCTCCCATATTCCCCAGGGCCTCACATTTGCTCTGCTTCTGCTCCAGTCCGGCACTGCAGAAATGTTGCTGATCAGGGCCCCGCTTGTTGAGTTTACAGATATTCTGCTGAACATTGAAGTCTCATTTATCTGACATTCAACTTCGGATCATGGCACAATGTTAATGTTAACTATTGCTACTTGTGTGGTCTCTTAGCACTCTGGCAGATCTGCAATGTAAGGGGGTGGGAGGTTGTTAGTGGGAATGAGGGAGAAGAGCAAGAGAGCTGTGATGTGCTGTCAGTAGATTTAGTCCGGCGCTACAGGTCACTGATCATAGGTGTGTTTCAGTTGGTAGCCGTCATGTGATATGGAGGTATGATTGTGCGTGGTTTGGTTTCATGTTAGGTTTTGTGAAGTGTGGTTTGTGGTGCGGTAGAGGTATGGTTGTGTTTAGTCCAGAGTTTGAGGCAGAGTATGCAGAATGGTGAGTTTTTAGTATGGTTAGTTCGGAGCAACACATTCCTTCCGCCAACAACCCATCTCAGGGAGCAGAACCCAACACAATACATACGTTATACAATGCTCATCTCAGGGTACAGCGGGGAGCATATGGCTAACTTGTATAATTGGGCCAAATTCAAAACCGTGCCAACATTAGGCCATCCATGCAAACTGGCCAGATGCAGGAAACGGACGCTTTTCACAATTGGGCTGAATGCAGGAGAATATATGATGGTAGGTAATAACTGTGGTGGGGTTTTACTGGAGTGCAATAATGGCTGTGCTCCCCGCCCACACCACACTTAGCTTTTCTGTCGCTCTAGGTTGTCTGCATCAGGCGTCCCGAAGCGTAGATGAGTTCGCAATAATTAAAAATGGAAATCTAGGATTTTTAACAATTTTTTGTTGACCCAAGGAGAGGATCAATGTATTTATTATGCAAAGTAGTACATGCGCAGGTGTTGTCATTGTATGCAAGCACACCATCAAACACCCGTTATGCTGTCCAATGTTAATGTCTCACATGGATCAGTCACCAAATGTAAAGTGGAGCTTACATCACAGGTAGATCCTCCTGAGCATGGCAGTTTGCCTGTGGCACGGTTTTTCTTTTTGAAAATTACTTGTGGGAGCATTCCCAAGCCCCTCTTCAAAATTCCTCTGGTAAAACTACCTAACCCATCATGTCAGGTGTCTAGTCCTTTTTTTTTTTGTTTTTTTTATTTTTCAAAAGGGTTTTAAAAAGTGGAGGCACTCATTAACATACGGAATGGGATGTGACCTCTCCAGAAATTAGCATATCAAGGTGAAATATGCACATTTCACTCAATTGGCTTTGCATAATCATACAAATTGCACGTGACGAATGGCATTCGCCTTTCATAAAATCAAGATACACAAAAAAAAGAGGCTATTTTATTCGAATAGTGTTTTGAAAACAATAAAAGGTGTGCATGTTTTAACTCCAAGAATCAATAGCAATATTTTCCCTGGAACATGCAGTCCTGAAATGTAACAATTCAACTTTAGTTGTCTATTTCTCCTCATGTCAAGTGGTGAAGTGTCCGGCCTGCAAACCTGGCAGCATACATGCAGAAAATACAGCCAATGTTGCTCTTTTTACTTTCGGTCTCTAAAATAAACAGGGGAAGGCGTCTGCCCTCTGAAAATAGTGGGTTGATACTGTCCACCAGCATGTACCCTGATGATGCCATTTAATGTTTAATTAATACTACTTGCCTGATGGTGTTTAAATAATATTTGTGTTTTAGAAACATCACTGTCATTAAAAGCAAAGTTTTCATGTGGGGGATCTCCAATCTATAGCTCTCCAGGTGTTTTGGGCAACTCTTAGCCACAGCCACCAGAGTCTATTTTGAGAGGTCATGGCAGTATTGGGGCCTCATCACGAGTTTGGCCTGAGACCTTAAATGCGGTGGTAACGGTATTACTGCTGCATTTTTAAGGGTTGGTCAAATCACGAGTTGGGTGGAAAATGGCATTTGAACTCCAGCTTTTAGCTGGAGGTAAAACATTTTAGGCTGTTTTCGGCACGATTGCCGCCGGCGCAATTACCGGTCCCCAACCCCATTGGGTTCTATGGACCCAATGGGGATTTACTGCCCCCACCCTGCAACTTGTGATCTGGCGCAAATTGTGCTGGACCGAGTTAGGGTACCGCTATTGGTGTTGGGCGGTATTCCCCCCAGTATTACCACCAGGATACTGCCAAACACGTGATGAGGCCCTTAGTCTAAATCATCTGGCGAACTATGGGTTGCTGGCGCTGGTACAATGTTTTGGGGCTTAAATTACAGCCATAAGAATAAAGGACCAGCAATGGGGTAAAGGAAAGCAAGTGGAATGTGAGGAGGCAGCATTTTTCGCTCAAGACTGAAGAAAGCTCTACAGTGAGATAAAATGCTCTGACCAGGATCACAGTATCGTGGAGTGGCAAAGTCTGGATGTCAGCCGTGACCCTTTGGTTCCACGGTTTCCAATTTGGCTTCCAGATATTCTTAAACCGCTAATGCGTCATGCTACCGTTCTGCACAGTTTTTACAACCCTCTTTTGGAGAGCTGAGCCTTACACCTGCACCTTGCTGATGCTAAGTTACTTTTTAAAACTAGCACTTTCTAATGGAAGTACATTATGTAGCATAGAAGGTGTTTTCAAAGTTTATATTCTCGTAGTCTATCTACCACAGAGATGAAAGGCTGAATCGGCCTTGCTGGGAGATGGTACTGTGATCTGGCCTCTGAACAAAGATCTCTGCAACAGGTGCCTAACACACTGAGATACCATCTTACCTGTGGTAGTGAAACTTATCAATATGCATTTCAGCTTGAGTTATTGGATGTGATCAGTGTATTTTCATGAAACGTTGACAGAACTGCACAAATTAAGCATTTGAGCACACGAACTGTACTGCAGTGAACTCCTACAATGCAGTAGAGGGTGACGTGGGATGCCACCCGTGCCAAGGGATTCCCTATGTGACGCAGTTAATAAAAGGGGGATCACGTCCTGGCACGTGGCTAGACCAAGAGTACTTTCAAGTGTGCGTCTTTATTGGGGGTTTCCAGTCAACCCATAGATTCCCCCATAACTGGTGAGGAGGACAGCATTGTGATTTTACAGGGAATCCAGTCCGAGTTTGACGTCATGGGTGCCCCAGCAGAGATGGTACAAGGTGGGTCAAGATACTGGGAACCTTTTTCAACAAAACTTGAGAGACGAATGAGGTCTATGAAAGCCATGCTCATATTTTTGAGGAGTGAGGTGCATCACCTTTTCAAGACTCTAGAGCCAAGGGATAATGGCCAAGGGATAAAGGCACGCTGCAGGCTTATTTCCATCCTCTAGTCAACAGTGGTTGAGTCTTTCTGTCTGCACCAGGCCTGTTGGGATCCGTCAGTTTCTGGATTCATATCGTGTCTCCTTTGACAGCTGGCCATGTCCTGTGGACTACACAACGAGCTGGACGAGATCAGAGCACAAATTATGCAACATTGTGCATTCTCCGCACTAAGGTGCCACATTCTCAAGGAGCCAGATGTTCTGTTACAACGGACCCTCGAGCTCGCCCAGACACAAGAGCTTGCACCCTTGACGGCGCCACAAATGGAGGAAGCATCCAAGGCCGGCCTCGCAAACTGCTCAAGTGGTTGCAGTGAAAGGTCTGTCAAAGGCCTGTCGGAGCCCCAAAGCCGGTACAACCAGCATGCAAGGCAGTCGACACCAAAGTCTGCTGAAGGTCAGCAGAAAGCCTATGACGAGTGTGGGCGTGCGCTGTCACATGATCAAGCCTGTTCGGCTGCAGGCCTCACCTCAGGCTGGTGTGGAAAACGCAACCAAGCTTTGCCGTGCCCCAGGGCTGATGTGAGGTCCCAGCGGCCCACTGCCAATGATGGGCGGCCCTGGGTGATGACCAAAGGTCAGTAATATGTGACAATTCTGGATAATTAGTCCCTTCTCCCTAGGGGGGAGCCACCCCCTTTGAAGTGAGGGAGGTGAGCTCGCTAGGCAAGGTCCTCCCTAGGGATCTGGGCAAGTTCGACCTCTCTGGGAGGGACGCCCCTCTCTGGGACAAGGACTCCCATTCCGCGATAGAACTCCCAGTCTGAACCACTTTGTCCGCTTTTATGATGTTGGAAAAAACCTTGACTTATGCTGCAGAGACTCTATTCAACAAAGATCCTGTTTTTTCTATTGATTCAGGTAATGCTGAACACCATCGTCCAGGAAGACGGACACAATTCTTGTTACAATGACGTGTATAATGAGGGACCGAATTGTGAATGGAGGAGAGGGTACTCCCAGAAAGGGAGAACAGTTGCTATGCAGAGGCGTGCCTCTGTAGCAATGCTGTCCTGAAGGGCAAGAGTCCCGTCGAGCTGCGGAGCCAAAAGTGGCATGTGTAGACGGACGCAGTAGCTGGAGGCTGGAAAATGGGTGCCTTGATGGAGTAAGAGGCGCCAGCCAGAGAGCGAAACTCGACAGGAAAAGAACTGTCTTATTTGGTGGCATAACCACTGACAGTGGTGGCCCTCGGGCCCTGCAACGGATGCCGAGACCAGAGACTAGAGATAAGCTGGACCGGTGAGCTCTGCCTGACGAGCACCTGTTATGCTGGAAGCAGCACCGCCTGCAACACGGCCGCTGTCGAAGTGAGGACGCCAGGAAGTTCTGAAACGGTTGGTGTCACCAGGGCTGGCCTTACACCAAATTGCACCCCAGGCGGGAAGCATCGATGGCGCCCCCCGACCCCAACAAAAATGACAACCAAAAAATGTGTTACAAGTGTTGTCGCCCATGTACTTGCATGTTCTGAATGTCACTGGGCCTAGTAAAATGGTTGTTTTTGTTCTCCCCTGTTCCCCTCCCTTGCCTTGTCGTGCTCTGAAACACTTGTGCACGAGCGCAATATAAATAAAATATCAATATCAATACCCATTCTGCGTATCTTTTACTAATTTAGGACACAGTATAATGTGTGACTGCCCCATCCGTTCCCCTAATTGCCCCCCTGTATCTGATTTGCCCCCTTAATTTGGCATTCGAATAGTTTAGTACCCTAATGTTGAAGGCATTCTGTCTCTCAGATGCCTCTTTTCTTGCCAATCTGAGTAACTCCTCTGCCCATTGTTTTCAGTGAATGTTTTCTTTCCTTAATTGTAAGGCGCGCTTTAAGTTAGTTAACCTGCTGGAGTGTTGGCTCATTCTGGATCCGCAGGTCGAAATTCTGCCCTTGATGTGTTGTAGGCCCTTGCTTATGCGACTGCCCATGTCCATTATATACACGCAACTGAGCAAACTGGGAATCCAGCTGCTACAGCGGTTTAATATGGGTTTATAGGGCTCTCTGATTCATGGAAAACAGTAAAAAGCCTTGCTCTTTTCCGCCAGAGCTCTCTGCACATTGACAATCAGCTCCATACAGTAACAAGCTCTAGGAGTGGCTTTTAGTTGGCAGACTTCATGGACAATACTGACTACCCTGGCCGAGTCCCACTGCATATGTGTGCCCCACTCGCGTTGCAGGCTTAAGGGCCAATAACGAACGCCTTGACAGACTCTCCACTCTGCCCCGTCACTTTTTGGTCCTCAATTAAATCAGCATCTCAGTTTTTTACATAGCCCGAGATTCTAAAGAATGTGCTGTTTAGGAGCATTGTAAACAACAGGTGTTCATAACCCAACACAGTGCTAGTCAAAGGTTTTTATGCTGATCCCCCCCCCCCCCCCCCCCCCCCGAGTAAACTTATTGTTGCTGAGCCCTTCTTGATTAAAATACTGTTGCTGGGCCCCCCAAATGCCACGCATTTCACTTCAAGTGTACACTGGAAGTGAAATGCGTGATTGCGGCCGTCAGACTCTCAGGCATGGGACTGAGTCTGCCTGAGAGTCTGACGGCCGCAATCACGCATATCACTTCAAGTGTGTACTATCAGAAACTACTTGTAAAATTAACGAACCATCACAAATATATAAAAACCAGAGCCGTTAATTGTTTTGTAAGTGCCCAATAGCGTTCAGCGATGCCATCCAAGCGGTGAACAAGACACTCATTGTCTGACGGCCACAATCACGCATATCACTTCAAGTGTTACACTTGAAGTGATATGCGTGATTGCGGCCGTCATACTCTCATGTTGTTCCATTAATGCATTATGCAGCACCCGGGCCGAGCCACGAGACATGGCCCGGGTGGTGCATTAATGCATACTTGCCAACCCTACAGATTTAGGCAGTAGGCTACTGCTTTTTAAGCAGTCTGCCGCCTACAGATTTCAGTGACAGATCCTACTGCTTTTTACAGTGGCAGGTCATTTATGTGACTCTAAGGCAGGCTTCTTGACAAAGCATGCAACACATTAACTAGTCTGTCTGTGCAGTGGGCTGGTAGGTCATTACTTTGATTGGACTCAAACCAATCCACTGTCCTGATAGCTACTTGACTCTGTCCTGCAGTTTTGCCGGGACAACCCCTAGGTGAACCACCAGTGAAGGCAAGTGGCTGAGTGTAACACCATCACACAGAATATGCCTATCATACTGCGGGGGGTATCAGTCGCTATGCCATTCAGTGTTCAACTTGCAATAAATATGTACTGCCTGGACTCCAGCTACAGAGCAGTAGCAAACGTTGCCTATCAGCTCTGTGTGATTACTTTCTGTGAACTTAGGTAATTGAATTTGGTGTTAAGTTACCATTCAGAATTATACATTTTTAATATTTGAACATCTTTCCATATTGTGCTGTTTGATGGGTTGTGTATTTTAGAATGTTTCAATGGTGCCAACAAAGATGTAGGATTTTTGAAATTTCAAAAATAATAATTCCCATAACAATGACATCACAGGAAAATACAAAACATACAATGTTGGCACCATTGAAACATTCTAAAATACACAACCCATCAAACAGCACAAGATGGAAAGATGTTCAAATGTTAGATTCAAGAGTCTGACGGCCGCCATCACGCATATCACTTCAAGTGTGCACACTGTACTACTGTACTACAGTGTACACACTTGAAGTGACATGCGTGATGGCGGCCGTCAGACTCTCAGGCATGAGACTGAGTCTGCCTGTCCTGAGAGTCTGAAGGCCGCAATCACGCATATCAGTATCACTTCAAGTGTACACATGATGTGCATGATTGCGGCCGTCAGACTCTGTTGTTCCATTAATGCAGCACACGGGCCAAGCCACAAGACATTAATGGAACAACATGCCTGAGAGAGACGGCCGCAATCACGCATATCACTTCAAGTGTGTACACTCACTGTACACACTTGAAGTGATATGCGTGATTGCGGCCGTCAGACTCTGTTCCGTTAATGCAGGCATTATGCAGCACCCGGGCCAAGCCACGAGACACGGCCCGGGTGCTGCATTAATGGAACAACATGCCTGAGAGTGAAGGCCGCCCGCAATCACGCATATCACTTAAAGTGTCGGCCGTGAGACTCTCAGGCATGCTGCATGTTGTTCCGGACCCGGGGCAGTTTATAGTCCACTTGGTGCCCAGGGCGAAACCGTAGGAATGCACCCTCCCACCCCGTGCGCCACTCCCTCTGCACCCCGCGCACCACTCTCTCTGCACCCCGCGCGCCACTGCCACCACGCGCCACTGCCAGCGCACCCGCGTGCCACTCCCAAACTACACCATTAAGGAACTCCTACCCAAAGTCAATAAATCACTGCTAAACAAATGACACCCAGGTACCCCAGTCCATAACAAAGCGTGTTAGACTAACAATTGACCTCTGTCAATGTAGTGCACCTTAGTTCAGTCGTTTTTTAACATCGCAGAACTGCATGCTACTCGCACGTGTTTGCAGCTGCAAAATTGTGTGAACAATGCTGCAATAGCATGCTCCATTAATGAGGGCCATACACAGTTGGAGTATGCTGGCCTGATGTGTGGATGGGCCAGTGTTTTCTGCGCTGATATGTATGTACTACACTTAGACTACAAGTGTACATCCAGGCAGAATAAACATGCTTAATGATATGATAGTTTATTTATATAACGCCTATACACAATGTGTTTCAAAGCGCTTCAGTCTCCAGCGTGGTACTTGGAGGAAGAACCTGTCTTATGTTATTTCTGAGTGTGTGGAAATATGGATATCAAAAGTCTCCACAAAAGCCGAAACTGTTTATTTAGCCAACGCTGTTAGCATTGTGTTAGTCTAGGATACTGTACTCCAGAATGGATGATGTTAAAAATGTTGTGAATTCCGTGGAACCCAATATATTACTGTATAAGGTAAGTCTTGTCAGTCCTTAAAACCGGTCAATGGTGTGATTACATATTTACACTGGGGATATAAAAATGTAAATGCTGCTTCTGTTGAGAAATAGCATGTATACCGTTTTTCCGCTGCCCTTTGCATTTGAAAACCTTCATCTGGGCCACATGAGTGCACTGATATTGCTGAGGTACAGTAGGCAGAAGGAGTACCCAGGATGTCGGCCATGGAGGCCCTCAGACATTTCCAGACACCCCTGCTCATGGCCTGCTGTACTCTGCCCTGTGTGATTGAAGGGGGAATGGGGAGCGCAGGTGCACCACGGTAGAACAACAGTGGAAAGCCATCCTGTGTGCTGTTAATGCATAATGCCAGATACGAGTGGCGGGGACGGGGCGGAAGACTGACATTTATTTAAAGTGCGTTAGGCAATTTTTGAGCTGCGCAAATCATGACATGTTTCCTCAAGTTCAATTATTAAGAATTTGAGTGCATTTTTGCCGTTTTTCGGGGGAGAGGTTGCATCGTTAGAAGGTTACAAAGTAAGAATTTGGAGAGACTTGGGCAAAGAGGTGGCTGTCAAGTCTCTTTTTTTCACTTGGTAAACACGTGGACTTATTTTTGTAACACACGTGGACTTATTTTGGTAACATATGCGATGTTTTCACCGAGCTTAATGGAGCTACATCGGCAGGGTTTACAGTGGCACGTAACAGCCACAACAAAAACAGAAGGTGCAAAATTGTCAGGAGTAAATAAAGCATGAAATACGTCCCAAAGAATGCCGAACGCTATGCACAGTGAAACTATGCATATCGTTTGGCATTCTTTGGGAGTTGAAAGAAACTTCGGGCTGTACCGATCATCTTTCTGGTGACGAGTCGGGGATCTTCTTGCTTCGCAGGGTCCGGGAAGCCAGGAATGCTGAACCCGAAAGCAGCCATCTTTGTTCCACCATACGAGTCCTGCAGGATTCCAAAGGTGGACGGCCATCAGGAAAGGCGCCCTTTCGTGCCCCCACCCCTAGTGGCGCGAATGTGATCAGAGGGAGCCTCTGACTTCTGTAATGTCACGTAGTACGCGCGTACTACGTGACATTACAGTCAGAAGAGGCAGCGGCAGCACCTGCTACGTTGCTAGTGTGCTGTTGAACTCTGCCCACGGCAATCGCGCTGCACCACAAACTGGGGGATTTCATCTGCTCTTGGGACCGGGGCAATTGCGCCCCGGGCAGCTGCCCGCTTCGCCCGGGCCAAGAAACGGGCCTGTCCGGACCACACAGCGCCCGCCACCTGGGCCGTGTTTCGTGGCTCGGTGCTGCCTGCCACTCACTGCCACTCAGTGCTCACAATTGAAGCTGTGGCCTGGGGTGAATCGCAGGATCGCGATGGGATGGGGGATGCGCGGTGGCGCTGACGCCTTTTGTGCTGCAGGCAGACTGCCTGCATCTAAAAAATGTTGCATTAGTCTGTCGCCCCAAGCCCCAAACACAGTACAGTGTACTGTCTGTACATACACACTTACCTGATACTAGTATAGTGATGCAGGATGCATCCACATTCGCTCCTGTCCTGTCTTCGCCGGTTTGGGGCCCGGAGCTGACAACAACGCCTGACAGCCAGCCAGCCCTCAGTGCGCGCGCGGACATAGCCTGAGGGCACGCTGCACGTGCGCCCATGGGCTTGGATGGCGGCAGCGCCACCGGGGCCCGGGGCATCAAAAAGCAACAAACAAATGTTGCTAATTGCTTTATTGTTCTGTATTGCTGCTGACCTGAGGAGGGCAAAGGCTGCAGAGTGCTGTCACTGCTCCTACAGATAACACGGCCGGATCCACCACGGATGTCAAAATCAGGGCTCAGAGCACCACAGCGCTCCCTAGAGGCTAACTGACATCAGGCAGCCGTCTGAGCTGCCTTACCCAAAGACCGGCCCTGGGTGTCACGGTGTACTGAAACCGACAAAGGGGCGTAAAAAGTGGGAAAACCTGAATAGCCCGTCACGGCAAGAAGAGCCATAAAGAGTGTGAGAAGTTGAGAAGCCTTATTGGGCAGAGGAGCCCCTGAAAGCAGAGTGCAAGAGATTGCACACTGTATGCCAAGGCTGGGATAGCCGATCAGGCTAGTGAATATTGAAATAACATAAAGGGCATCCATGCAAGGACCACAGTAGTGTGGGGAATCCCAATACCCAAAGATGGGAAACTTGAGTAATGTTGCCAAGTGAACCTGAAGGGACGTGAAAGCCATTGCAAAAGATAATTCTAATTTCTACTAAAAGACTCTATCTGAAGATTGTGAGGACTCTGAAGATTGTGAAAAACATAATTTTGCACTCTACAGAACTTTGAGATTGTGAGCTAATAGACTACCACACTGAAGCTGTTGTGCTAGCCTCCCTTTCTCCTTCAGTTGGGTGTTTTTAAAAGTGGTAGGGCCAGTTAGTGATTTCGTTTTCAGACAGAGGACTTTTAACTTGTTGAGCACCTGGTTTGGCTTTGCTAGGTAGGGGACTGCCTAACGCTTCCACAGACCATGCCTTTCTCTGCAGTCCACCAAGATCCCTCCAAGCGGGCCTGGCAGTGCAGAGTTGCAAAAGGACATACGGACTTATGGTCTGCAGTGCCATCTAATGGCTAAAAGAGGTACCGAGTTCACAAACTGCTCTTTTCAATGTGCTTGCACGATCCATGAACAACATTAATGTGGCGCCTCTTTACAAGATTTCATTGGTTAATCAGGACTTTTTTGCCCCTTTTTTGCCCCTTAGATGGAGGAATGCCTATGACCTAAGGATAGCCCAAACCTACCCCCCATTTCAGGCGCAATTATATCCATTGGTTAAAGAAAAATGACTACCCTCCGATCCTGCCACCTATGTGCATTTTGTATTTTGTTGTTAATGCACCCGTCTCGTACTTGCACCTATATTACCTTTGTATAAACTTGCAAATTTTGTACAGCAATGTAACCAAGCTGAGAATATCCTTGTTGCTCCCTCGCCCTGATACACTCGGGTCTGGCGCGCACTACAAATGAATAAAACAAACCTGTAAATCTTCAGCCATTGTCTATCCCACTCATCCTTTCCTCCACAAGCTGATTTGGAAGGCAAAGCATTCTTTTAATGTGCTGTTTTTATTAAACAATTTGTGTACGCATAACTTGAACATAAAGCCGTTTTTGCATTAAAAAAACAAGATACTTTTATTTCCTCGGGAGAATCCGATATTTTAATCAAAAGGAACGGGCTAGGAATCTGCGTCCACTCCCCCCTTCCCAAAATACATCTGTGCGTTATCCAAAGATTCACGCACATGCCTAGGGGTCCAACATTATAGCTGCATAATGTACAGTTACGTAGTAACGTATAAATGCCAACGCTTTGAGACAGTCTGTTCTCAAATTGAGCCTCCACCTTCACTAATGTAGCTCGTATACACGTTCTCTGCTACGATGTCAACATTCGAATGATTTGTGATGGCATGTCATTAATACATGTGTTTGAATAGGTGGCATAATACAAAAAGCATGCACCAGTCATGTAAATGGTTGTGTGCTGGTGCAGCCTAATGGCGAGGCCGGGCAGTGAAATGACGGAGCTGTTGACTGCTGCCTCCAGAGCCGACCCGAGGGGTGGGCAGTCTGTGCCGTCGCCCCGGGCCATGTGATCTTGTGGGGCTGGGGGGGCCCTGCAGCTTCCTGCTTCCGTGAGTGTTAGCAACAAGGGCTGGGCTGCTCCCAGCTACAGGGCTTTTCTTTGTGCCTATTTTAGCAAGGCCATGCTGTCGGCTCCCAACCCCCTGTGACGTGTGTACTTCCCCAGCAGCCCATCAGACCTGCCTGGGGCCTCACAGTTGGGGATTATCATGCTCTTTGTTTAAAGTAATTGTCCATTTAACACCTTTCGATAGTATTCATATGTCCGCATTTGTTGGATTAATTTTTTTCTTTTTTTGGGAGAATCGCATTTCACTCGGACCATATAAAGCATGTCTTTGTGAAACGATGCAACAGGTAATCATAGCAAAAGATAATGGTAAAGTCTTGAAAGACCCCCTACAGGAATTTTCGTAAAATAATTTTGTGGAATTGCATTCTGGTAGTCTTAAAGATGGGGTGAAAATAACGCAACATTTGTACTCTTTGTTTAATATATTTCTATAAGGATTCCTATATTGCTGGATTACTTTAATTATGATGTGTGTACTTTTCAAGTCTGATTTTTAAAACAGAGTATTTTTGAATGACAAACGTTGTGGTGAGGAGGGGAAAGGGTCAGAGGGAACATTTGTTGGGATGATTTTCCAGGTCCATGGATGTGGCAAGAGAGGTTGCGGGACTGAAGAGGTTCTACCTGGCCCTGTACTAATTTTCAGGGTACAAGTTGAGATCACATGTGGGTTGACAGCGTCCGCCCACCTTTTTCACAGTGCTGACTCCATCCCCCTTGAGTTTTATTAGGCCAGCATGCAAAAAAGCTTGTCTGTTCAATTCGCCTGCCAGGATTTGAACCCACTAACCCACATGTAAGTGTTTTCAAAGCACACCTCTTGTATTGGTATTTTGCTTTCCCTAGAATATTTCAATATAGATTTTTGGGTTAAAAGGTGCACACCTTTTTATACTTTGCCAGCAGCGTCCTTGGAAAATCTCCTCGCTGTTTTTCTTTTTTGGGTATTGATTCATTTTGTGAAAGACGATGCTAATTTCTATTTTGGATTTTCTATTAGGAAAGGCCAGTTGAATTAAATATGTGTATTTTACTTTGGGATACGTTCAATCCCTGTGCGTAGGTTAATGATCCCCCTACACTTTTTTCCAGACTTGAGCCTTATTGATGATATTTGAAGATTTACGGAATTCCTTATGACGGCCTCAGTACCTTTCTGGTAAATAGGCTTCGTTACGATTGCACTATCCTGCAGCAAAAGCACTTTGTCATGTTTGGCCCAGGGCCAAACCCTGCCTTTACATCCTTGGAGCGCACAGTCACATTAGGATTACTTACTGGTGATCTTTATTACTCTTTGTCCTGCTCTTCCTCACAGTACTTTCTTTTGTGGTACCCATCTAACAAATGATTCTGCTCCCTCGGTCGGCTACTCCAAAATAAGCCTCACTCCTGATATTGCTACAACCTTACTATTAACAGTTCCATTTCAGACATTGAGCGTGAGCTTATTTGATCCCCACGGATATCAATGACTAATTCTGTGACCTCATTTTCTGCGATTTAAATAAAGGGGCCCCACACAACTTTTGCTGCCCAGTACCCCACACATCCTAGGGCTGGCTCTGTGAGTGAAGAGTACAGCAGCCATTACTTTCAGCGTTGCATTGTGGCAGAAGCCCTTTATATTAATGTGATGAGGACCTCAGAAACGGTTGAGCCAGTCTCTCTCGATAAACAGTGAGCCATCCCCGCTGGCTGCCTGCTCCTCCTGTTATAACATTGTATGTCTGGCAAATCCGGACCCTACCACGTTAGTGTTGCTGTGTGCCGTGTAAGCCTTGAAAGTATGTTTGCATTCTGGTACTTGTTGCATCCCATTCAGACAGGAGAAAACAAAGCTACAATCCTACACGTTTGCTCACTGTAAAGGTTTGGTGGTTTTGTGTACATTAAAATTAACCTTTTTAAATGTGCGTTAGCACACATTTGACTGTTAGTGCTGTGCTAATGTGTGGTCAAATGTCTAAAGTGCAAATTGGGCTTCATTGCAGCTTTGCGTTTTAACTAGCTTCTGTAATCCTGGGCAAATTCTGTAATTTCGTAGTGCTGCCTGCCAAAGAAGGGATGCCACGCATGAGTTGTGTGTTGTGATGGGTGTAAGGCAGGACAGCAGGTATGTAATATTGGGTGGGAGGGTATACAGGAGGTGTGGGTCTTTTTTTGCGTGCAGGAAGACATGGGTTTTGTGCTGTGGAAGGTGGCCAGGTAGGATGCCTGGCACAGTGCTCTAAATGTGCCATCTGGTAACACAGTTTTGAGGAAGGGAAATTCCTCAGTCACCCGTTACTGGGGTTGTGGCTAGCTGGCTATGCTCGCCTTCCCATTGCAATATGGGGGCCACTTTATTTGTTCCCAGTCCAGCACTGACTCTACATCCTAAACGCCTTGTTTGACATGAATAAGGCCTGTCTTTCACGCTTCCGCTTCAGCACTCGAGAAGGCGCCACATCCTTAAGCGCGGAGGACAAGTCCTTCTCAAGTCTTTATTCTGTTCCATTACATGCTCTGAAAACAGTCCGCGGATGTAAGATGGGGGACGCTCCCCTCGTATACCCAAGTCATTAATTATGGACGACCTCTTAGTTATTCCATTTACTGAGTAGTTGTGTTGTCTTCCAGAGTGAATTCCTCAACTGTCCTGCCAAGACTTGAACGAAACCTCTCGTTTTCTGAGCCAATGGGAAAACCCTTCAATGACCGGACCAAATAGGCTCGTTACTGGGCCCCAAGGGATCTAGTACAGTCATCTCCACTTTTATTGAACCACTTCCTGTAACTTTACAAGCTTGGGATGATGCCAACAAGTAGATACGACCAATCTCATCCCCACCCCAACCATCATTCCCCCCCCCACACACCATCTTCTTTCTGACCAATAACACTAACAGAGACTGCGCCTGCGTCTAGTACTTTGCACTCCTGTACTTTAAAAGAGAAACCTGTTTTGCTCGCAAAGATGGACAAAGTTACTAAAAGCACCACCAAATCACGCAAAGAGGCCTTCCCAGTGTATACATTGTCATTTGTAATTAGGTTAAAAAGCATTTTCACTGCTACATTTTAAATGACAGAACATCCTCTCAGTGCTGAAAAAAATGCCAAGTCTAAACCGATTCATCTCCAAAGACATTGGTCTAGTGATCTTCCCTAAGGATGATAGAACTGATTTGGTCCACTTACAGTTCTCTTCGAACTTGATTATGTCCATTGTCATGGAACAAGCCCAGCTGTAGGGGAGTTGGAATATGGTATTTACAGAATAAAAGAACCTTCTACTACTGATAATAAGGGGTTACCAAGCATTCAGACAAGAAGTCGGCCCTTGGCATGCCTGGGATATGAACATTTAGAGTAAAACCTCAATCTGGCCAATGCAACATCACTTTTGCGGATCATGAGGAACCTCCCTCCAGCTGAGAGGACTGAGATTGGTCTTTGATAGCGAGTTATTAATCCACATGTGAGAATTGCCCACGAACGTCTGCTTCTTAATAACTAAAACTAATTTCTTGGAATACAAGAGTCACTCCCATCTTTTTAATGATTTCATGCATGATTTTTCTTTTCGCGATTGTGATATTGTGTTTCCAAGAAACTTTGCTGACGGAGTGCCTAGTGATGGACGGTTCTACTGCATTTCACATCCCTGCATATACAGGTTCTAGAGAACACCTGTCTGGGGGTCTTCTAACCGCCATACAAACAAACCTCATCAGTAACTCTGTCCAATTAAGTTTGAGATGTAACAAAATACTAGTGGTCAAAATTTCCTGGTGGGACTTAGATGGCAAATTCTCTAAATTGCTGGCTCTTAAACATCTATTGGACCCCTGCTAGAATTAATCAGATATGTCTCTTCAAATGTCTGGGTGATCTCTTAGCAGATTGGAACGAGAGATCTATACCCAGAGCTATATTGGTAGGAGATCTGTACTGTAATTGTATTTATTCAGATGAGATGGTCACGTCTCAATTTGATAGACCCTCTAGGGGTGGGACCAAGCCTGATTTGCACATGTTATTTCCCTTTCTGTAATGGCTTGACAGGCGAAGAACTATGCTCTGGAGGGAGGGTTGCCCAGAGTGATGCCAGAGGTTGAGGTTAGTTCTAAACCTTCCAGCTAACACCTTTTTGTTTTCAGGTTTGCTGGATGACATGACCAACTCAAGAACAAGAGGTTAAACCTGGAATGGCCCAATGAACATATAGGATTTGCATAGAATCAATAGTAACATGTCCAATATTCCTGCCAAATATATGTGGATAAGAGGGATGCAGGCCTCTATTATAGACTGCGTTTTTATTTCTAGATATTTATTTAATCAATGCTTCTCTTTTACTGTAGTGGATTGTACTGCGAGTGACCATGTGATTCTTCAACAACTTATCTTAGACTTAAAAATAGGACTCCCACCCGCTGTGAGAAACCAAAGGGTGTCTTGCCTGCTAATCCCCGGGGATCTCTCTCTCTCCGGTGTCCAGGGCATGGCCATCTTCTTTGGATCCAGACCCTGGGGCTGGACCAGTGTGGGAGGATCACCTGGGTGGGGATCTTCAGGGAGTGGGGGTGAGGCAACTGATGGTGAGACGTGGTATTCCCCCCCCTTCCCGTATCCATACCCCATCCTATTTGAAGGGATTTTCCCACATTCCAACTCCCCTTTCTTTCTACGCAAACACTGGGCTGAGGAAGAGGACGACAGAGTAAAGAGGCTAACACTTTTATAGATCTCACTGAACATATCCCATTAATCAGGTCGGGCAAAGTCAGGCACTTGACCGTAATCACATACATCTGATACCCATTAGCTCCCCCCTGTAAGGAACTCATGGTGGCAACAGTAAAGACAGACACAAGTGATCACAGTTCAAGGGTGTTTATTAAACTGTATGCGGGTTGGAAAAATGCCTAATCTAAACCTAAATCTAAGATGGGAGCAAGCGTCGACCATCCAATGAAAATAAGGCAGCCCTAGTGGTGGTGTGTCAAATGAAAAGGGCCTATACTAAGAAACCTATTGCCAAACCTTACTACTAATACAAAAGGGTGTGGGATAGTTTCTAAGGAAAGAAAGAAGTGTTCTTTAAGTACCCTTTTCTCACATTTTCTTTGTGTAAAACTGTGTTTAAACATAAGGTTTGTCAGTTACACGTTGGGCTGCCAGCACTAGTCCAGTGCTAAAGGATATTAGGGGCCAGGGCAGCTAGTTCTGGGCATTGTGTTATGGGGGTGCCAATTGTGTGGGTAAAACCACATTTACATGTGGGGTTTGCTGAGTGTCTCATGTTCATTTTTGGTGGGCGGCTGTTTGCCTTTCTTTCGCGCCACCGGCGCGAGAGTCGCCTGAGGGACACTTGGTATGCTCCAACGCGCAGGGGTCGGGGGCAAGCGTAGGCGTGAGGTGATTCCACCTCAGTTGGCAAGAGCTCCCCTGCCGGAAGACACCGGCGGAAGGTCTCTGGGGAGCATAAAACCCAAGAGGATCCGACAGAGGAAGAACCGAGGGAGAGCTGACAGAGGGAGCTCCGGAGTCTTCACAGAGGGCATTCAGGCCCTTTGTCATGTCCGGGACGTTCCCTGAGGCCGCCCTTTTTCCCCGCCGGAAGTTTACCTTTCCCCTATACAGGGTTGAGAGAGTGTGCTGGATGGGGGAGCTGAAGGAGCAAGTTGACGGTTGCTGTGTCAAGCCCCGGCACTGTGTGTGAGGGACAGAGCAGAGCCATTCCCGCCGCACTGCTCGTTAGCGGCCAGATAGGAGTGGGAAAGAGTTAAAAATAGGGGCAGCGCCTGTGCATAGACACAAGTGGATTTGACAGACGGGCCTGAAGTCTGTTATTCGCCCGACCTGTCACAGTGACCTTGGAGAGGCCATAATATTCAGGTTCGCTTTATCTCATGAATGGTTGAGGTACTGCATCGCCGACAAGCGGTGGGTGTCAATCAGGGGGCCCGGTGTAAAGTAACGCAGGTATCCAGAGAGGGCTACTCACCCTGCTGAGGAGATGTTTTTTCATTGTCCAGAGGCCCTCTTTGGCCGCGTGGGTTATGTTTATAGTTGGCTAGCTACGGTTATCAGCCCGGGGGACAGTGTTCTACCCATTTCGGATACTAGCCCATAGGCATCTCGCTGGGACAGTGAAGATTCCGCTAATGACAATTCCGAGGCTCGCCTACCTTCAGGCAGCGGTCGAGTATGTCCAAGGGTTTGTCAGAAGAAGGCGCGAGTATATACTCTAGGTGAATGTATTTACGCCCCGTGTGATGCCTATCTTCTCTAACTGCTTCTCTGACTATCCTGCTCTCCTCACTAAATCTGGAAGGAAAAAGTTTAAAAAGGATATCCTGGTCTCCAACCCAGGACTCCCTATCGCTGACACCTATACCAGTGCCTCCTATAAGGAAACCCTCACCGACATCCTCTTTGTCTTGCCTTCACCTGATTTATGGACCATTCACATGGTCTCTGTGCTTGCTCCTTTCTCCTCTTCTCCCATTAATGGTGGCATCCATTGGGATGTTCTCTTGGACTCCTTCCACTCCTCTAAGGTCATCGTAAATATTTACTCAAATGGGACTGTCTTGGTCCAAGGCATCAGGCCAACCTTCACCTCTTAGATAGACGCTTCCTGCGCCTCATCAACTTTCTTTCTTCTCCTGCTGTCCCCCTTCTCCTTTCCTCGGCCACCTTGCCTTCCCCCTCCCTCTCTGCCCCCTCTCGGGCTCCTTCTACACCTCCTCACAGCGTACCTCTGATCTGTACCCCTCCCCGGAAGTCCTTAAAGAGCAGCAACATTCTCCACATTGCCACTCTTAACTCTCGCTCTGCTGTCAAACATTCCTCTGATATCTGCCACCTTCTTGAAGAACTTGACCTCGATATCCTCGGTCTCACTGAGACATGGTTCGCAACCAGCTATGTCACCAGCTTTCACTTGCTCCTACCTGACGGCTACAAGATACTCTCCTTGCCCAGGCCCAACCGCTCTGGTGGGGGTGTGGCCCTTATCTTTCTGGAGTGGATTACTGCCTCTGTCACTCCTACGCAGACCTACTCCTCGTTTAAATGCCTTGTCTGCCGGCTCTCTTTCTCTCCTAGCCATTCCCTTACTGTGGCTACTATCTATCGGCCACCTGGTCAGATCTCTTCCTTCCTCTCTGAGGGGGCGGACCTCTCCTCCTCACTCTTGGCCTCAACCACCCAACTCCTCTTTCTTGGAGACTTCAACATCCACCTGGATGCCTCCTGTCCCCCCTCCGGACACTTTTGTGATCTCTGCGACTCTCTCTCACTCTCCATTCTCCCCTCTGGCCTGACTCATTCTGCATGGCACACCCTTGATGCTCTTATCTCGTCTGACCTTCCCCTCTGTCCCTCTCTCCACTCCTCTCTCCTGGAGAGATCACATTCTCCTTTCCTCCCATCTAACCCTCCCTACCCCTTAGGCCAAGCCATCTTCATCATTGCCACCCTCCTTCTTGGTCATCCGACCCATGAAGCGCGTGTCAGTTGAGGCTTTCGCCGCCACCTTCTCATCCCCCCCCCCCCTTTGGCTGACCCTCACCCTGACACAGCCCTCTTCACGCTCCACTCTGTTATATCTGATACTCTTGATATCCTTGTCCCTGTCATGAGAATCCGCCTGAAGCCCAAAGCCAAGTGTAACTCCTGGTATGACTCAGATCTCGTCACCCTAAAACGCAAGTACAGGGTGGCCGAGAGGAAATGGTGTGCTTCATGTTCATCCTCTGACAAACTGGCCTGCCGCCTGCTGCAAAGGCAATACAGGCTCTCCGTTCTCACCAAGAAGAGAGCCCATATCCAAGCCCGCATCTCTGCAGCGTCTAACAACTCGGCTGAACTCTTTAAAATCTGCAAGGAACTGGCCAATCCTGCCGCAGTCTCTACCTCTCCAGTCCCCTCCCAGGCCCTCTGTACGGCACTGGCTTCTCACTTCATTTAAAAAACTTGACATCCTGTCCTCACTCTCCTCCTATCGCCTCCCTCACTCTACTCCCTGCTCTTCCTCTGATCCTTCTGCAGCCACCCCCCTCCCTCCTTCTCTGCCTTTCCCGTTTTCTCTGCAGATGAGGTTTCTCGACAAGTCCGATCTATGCAAGTCTCGTCGAAACAGGTAGACCCCTGTTCCTCAAACTATCAAGGACCACGTCGACTCCCTGGCTCCTGCCCTGGCCGTTTCTGCAATCACTCCTTCGCCACCAGAGTCTTCCTATCACCCCTGAAGCACTCCCTTGTGCACCCTCTTCTTAAGAAACCCTCTGCTGACCCCTCCTGCCCAGCTAAGTATCGCCCAATCTCCATCACTCCCTTCCTGGACAAGCTCCTAGAGAAACTGGCCATCTCCCAGCTTAATCTCCACACCGAATCTGTTGGTTGTCTTCATGACCATCAGTCTGGCTTCAGGGCTGCCAGAAGCACAGAAAGGCCACCCTTTCTGATCTTGGGTCCAGGCCAGGCCCTGCCCCCCTGGCAACCCATCGCACCTGGGGACTGTTTTCTGTATCCCTACAGTCCCCCACCAGAACTTATTCTGCTCTTACCCTGCACTTGCCACTATCTGGCCGCTTTTATTTATCTATTTATTCTTCTATCCCTTGCATTGCACTTTTCCCCTCTCCCTTCCACCTGGCACTTGCCCTTTCCCCCTACCCATGCACTTGCGTGATCTGAATGACACCTGGCCTAGTAGGATCGTTGTCTGTTTCCCACTGTCTCCCCTCCCTTGCCTCGTCGCGCCCTGAAACACTTTTGTATTGGAGCGTTATAAATGCGTTTTAACTGATGGAATCATTACCAATAATGGGCCTTGATAAAGATCTAGACATTCTGAACAAAGATGATCAATGGGATGAACTTGCCCAATTAAGGAAGAGATTAATAAGAACCGAACTTCATGCCATTATCATGTTAGAATATGTCAAAAATCAGGCACTACCACAAGGACTGATTGTGAAAAATGAACCAAGATTATTCTTGGACAATAATGACTTTAAACTTAAATGGAGTTATATCTCCAATAAATGCGGTCGAGATTGGCTAATCTTAATAATAGAGACAGCACAGGAAACTGCAAAGAAAATTGAAATCGATCTGAAGTCACTAGAAGAAGAAATCAAAAAGAAATTTGAGGTGGAAGCGTTCAAGAGTAGTTTAGAAAAACATTTGAAAGAAATGCAAGACTTCAAGACAGAGACAATCACAGAGAGAGTGAAACGAATGAAAAAGGATATACAGACCTTCACACATGAGAAGGCTTTCGTATATACTGATAAAGACCACAAATTTGGAGATCCTAAACCAGGGCAATATCCCAACCAAAAACAAAACCGTAGAGTCCGCTTCAGAAATACCTCCTATAGTTCAAGTGGTGGCTCGGAGGATAATGAAGAATACAACAGAAGGGGTGGTACTAATGGTGAAGGAGACAATAGATCTAATCGAGCACGTGGCACAAGAGGTAATAACCGTGGAAAAAATGGACAAAGACAGCCTTTTTTAGAAAGAGGCGATACTCAAAGACAGTGGGCTCCAGACCGAATGCAGACCCGGAGCCACAGGGGTTGGTAGTTAATCTTTCCTCCATATCTCTCACAGATAAAGAAATATCGGTTCTAAACAAGGGTTTAAATTTTGTAATATCTAAATATCATAATCCTTTTGAATTTAGAATTGAGTTCCAACAGTTTATGAGAAAAGTCCATCTCAAAGAGTTTTTCATGGAGAATTCCTTCGGTGAAAATAGCAACCATAGTGGCCTTAGAAACCCCTCCACTTTTTGCGCTCCATCCTCCTCGTACTCGCCGGAGTCCATTGTTTTTGAAAAAAAAGTGCTAGAAGAGGTTAGAGCTCTGGAATCCAAAGGGGTTCCAAAACACTCAAATTTGAGTAAAAATGAACAAGTCATCCTTAAATCTCTGGGCACCAATCAAAACATTGTCATCCGTCAGGCGGATAAGGGAGGAGGCATAGTAGTGCTAAACAGAACTGATTATGTAGCAGAATGTCTTAAACTCCTTTCAGATACCAACCACTATCTGAAAATTGATAGGGATCCTAGCGAGGAACTATCGGTTATTATCAAAGACAGTCATTAAAGCTATAGATATGAAATTTATCAGAAAACAAGGAGGGGATTTCCTTATGAGGAACAATGGCAGAGTACCTATTTTTTATACGTTGCCGAAGATTCATAAAAGCTTGGAAAACCCTCCGGGTAGACCTATTGTCTCGGGTATTAACTCCCTTTTAGAACCCCTATCCAAATATGTTGACTTTTATCTTAGACCTTTCATACCCATTATGAGGAGCTATGTCAAAGATACGACGGATGCCATTAACAGGATAGAGGGAAATGTGTTTGATCCCGACGTCAATCTATTAATATGTTTGGATATACAAGCCCTTTATACCAACATACCACAACGTGCCACGCTAGAAGTGGTTGAGGAAACACTTCTACAAAGGGAGGACGACCACCCAGTTCCCAACTCTTTCATCAAATGGTGCACAGAGATGGCACTCACCAATAATTTTTTCCAGTTTATGGGCCAATTCTACATGCAAGTGGAAGGTACTGCTATGGGAGCCGCTATGGCTCCCAATTTAGCAAACCTTTATGTCAACATGTCCGAGGAGACTGTCATCTATCGTAGCTTAAACCCATACCAAAATAACATTCTGTGTTGGTTGAGATACATAGATGATATCTTCATTATCTGGAAGGGAAGCAGGGATGAAGCCAAGCAATTTCTTACTTGGTTGAATAAACAAAACAGATATCTGAAATTCACTATGAATATGAGCAACATTCTAGTTAATTTTTTAGATATATCTATATACCATCATCAAGGTCTGCTGATCAAACCATACACCAAAGATACAGATAAAAATGCTCTCCTCCATTTCAATAGTCGCCATGCCCAACATGTTAAGACTAACTTACCGTTTGGACAATTTTTACGTATTAAAAAAAACAGCAGTACAAATGAATCCTATGAAGATGGGGCTAACAAACTGATTGAGAAATTAACCAAGCGAGGCTATCCTAAACTATTAGTGAAGGACGCAGCAAGAAGGGCATTCAATAACAACAGGGAGGCCCTCTTAGACCAACAACTTCACAGAAATCGAGAGAATAAGGAAACCCATCTGGTATTTGTGAACACCTTTAGTAACCTATCCTATAAGATTAAGGGCATTATAAACAGGAATTGGAAGAAAGTGATGACTAAAGAATGTGCAAAACCCCTCATAGCGTTCAAAAAAAGCACCACGATACGCAATCTAGTGATGAGAAACGAGATAGGCAGCACTAGAATAAGGGAACCCCAACAGACAAGATTATGGGATCTCCCACCAGTAACAGGGCACCATCCGTGTGGAAATTGCACTATGTGCGCACAGACCAGAAAAACAACAACAGTAGACTTAGGTCTTGAAAGGGAATGGAAGATTATTGAACATACCAATTGTAATACAGAAAATGTGGTATATGTTATCAAATGCCCATGTCAATTGATTTACATTGGCCAAACAATGAGAAAATGTAAAACGAGAATGATAGAGCACAAAAGCTGCATCAAAAACAGGGTGGCTCAAGCACCACTAGTAAAACACTTTGTGGAAAACAATCACAAATATAGTGATTTCAATTGGACCATCTTAAAACACATAAGAGGCAAAACACAAGAACAAGTAAACAAAAAATTACTAAGCCTTGAACAGAAACTTATTTTTTTGACCCAGAGCCATATCCATGGACTCAATGATAATATTGAATGGCATAATGCCTAGATGGGATGCATGTTTTTGTTGCTCAGTCTACCCGTTCATGACACCTTATGTAATAGGCATTTTGTTCTACCCGTACCTTTTCCTTCTGTTGGAAAGTGATGTGGGTGTACTTGCTGGCGCTGTTTACTTTTTTCTCGCCCCCACAAGCAGGGGTGTATGCGTGTTTTTTCCTTTTTCTTTGTTTGCACCTATGGCAACATCATGACATGGTTCACAGGCACTCTATGGCTCCCATACAAGCAGTGAGGTCATGACGCATGCGTCGCGGCGTGATGGCGTCGTCACGCACACAACGTGATGACGTCATCGCGCATATTACGTGATGATGTCGTCGTGCATACAACGTGATGACGTCATCACGAACGCACATATGGCCATATTTAAAAGAGAACGGCCATCCTGCTATCGCGCTGGGCGAGCAGGGAAAGTTATGATCGATGGAGGGATCTCAAATTGAGGTAAGCTGGAGAAATGAAACCTAATACTACCTTAGGGTGTTTAAAAGGAAAAAAATGTTTTGGGGCTTAGTGTAATTATAGAACGATGTAACCCAAATACTAAAATGGAATATATTTTTGATGTATTTAGATCTACACTGGGACAGACATATGCCTTTTGATGCAAGCTCTGTAGAATCTGCAGAAGACCAGCTACAAAATACAGACTAAATAAGCAGCCTAATAGTAAGTGAATGGGCGCTTATTACATTTTATTATATTTTTCAAGAGTAGGACATGTGATATAGAGGGGCTTTTGAATTAGACACTGACTGGAGCCATCTTTTGGGTTTTTCTCATTCCTCTCTTTTAGTTTGTCCTCTGATGCATCTTTGAGCCACGTGTCCCATCTGAAGGGTACAGTGGAAATATTGAAGGAATCTTATATATTTTTCCACCTCTATCCAACGCAGGTAAGAGGACCTTGTTGGTGGTGGTAAAAGAATTATCTATACGCAATATACATTCTCCCTTGCTGAAACAGTATCCTTTATGTTCACCCAATTCTTCTAGAATAGAAGACATTTGGAGAGATATTCCCAAAGATAAGGAAATCTCGTTTTTTCCCCTTTTGGTTACCATTTGGTGGTAATTCACCGTCTGTGGGACGTCGTCACCACAGTTTGGAAGGTATGTAAGAGTGAAGCATACTTATCCCCCTTGGTGGATCGGGGGTGTCACTATCGGAGTCTATTTATAAGATTTCTACGATAGTAGATATGTGCAAATAAAAACCCTAATAGGTTGTCTTTAACCCACAGGATTTACAAATCACTGAACACATCTGACAAAGAAAATAAGTGATAGGAAAGAAGACTATCACGGTGATAGAAACACAAGCAACGAAATACCCCTGATGAATGTCCTACATTTATATGTGCGTTTAGGGACAGAAACTTGTGCAAGTAGGGTCTAGGAAACAATCAGAAAATCAGTGTGTGATAAAAAAATCAGTGTGTGAAGTTTCACATGATGTTAATCTAGTGATCAAGAGAAGTAATTCACAGTATGTGTTTATTCTTGTGTCTTGTTTTGTGAAAAATTTGTTTTCATGTTTTTATGGAGTTTTATGTAATGTGATCATTTTATGAGTACTATTATCTATGTGTTTAATAAAAAGACATTTTAAGGTTCATAAGAGAATTTTGGGGTAATAGACATACCTTTTTCATAGGAAATCGTGGTTTTCAGACACATATCAGCATACCTTCTTTTTTGGAGAATATATAGCTTAACCGTGTGGTAAGAAGCGTATGATCCCCCTCTACACGGTCCAGGCCGATTGAGAACAGCGTTATAAATGTCACATCACATCATTGATGCTAGCCAATTATTTATCAAAGTTGAATGTACCTACACCTGTGTGATGCAATTGATGACCTTAACTAACCATGGAGCGACAATCCCAGTCACCCATGCTTAGTGACCATGGAGCCTACACCCGTTTGAGACCCTTTTCGTGAGACAAACCTGTGCCCAAAGGAGAAGAGGGTTACAAACTGTGGGCTAACCTCACACAGCTCATGCTTCAGGATTGGAAAGTGTCTGACCAAGAAAAAAGGAGACGAGTAATCGAGTCATTGCGAGGACCTGCACTACAGATGGTACAGTACCTTTGAACACCGAGTCCGGATCCGACTTCCTTGCAAGTGATAAATGCCTTGGAAGGAGCATTTGGCACTACTGAACCCAGGGAGGACTTCATGATGAGGTTTCACGCCACTTTTTTGAAAATAAGAGAGAAATTGTCTACCTGGTGAGGATTGAGCAACTCCTACACCTTGCACGCCATAGAGGAGGAGTAAAGACTTCTCAATTGAATCAGTGCTGTCTGAAACAGATATGTATAGGGGTCAAAGAAGCTGCCATACTGATCCTGCAACTGAGACTGTGTGAAAAACTGGACACACCTCCATCCAATGAGGACCTACTAAGGTCAATAAGAGTCCTGGAAGAGGAAACGGCGATATCCATGTCCAGAGTCGCACTATCCAAAGTAAGGTCCCAGCTCCCAACAATGCTAAGCCTCCGCTGAAACAGATTGAGGAGCTGCAACAGCTGGTAAGGAAACTGCAGACCCAGTTGCTAATCAAGGACATTTCGAATGGCCCTCAAAAGCGAGGTAGAAACGTTCCGCAAAGCTATTAAAAATCTGCTGTTTGTATGAACAGGCCCCCACCCGCAGCATAGCTTTCATTTGTGTTGTATGCAACTGTATATGCCTCCTCTAACCACACTAATGTACCCATTTTTTCCTGCATTGTAAGGTGCTACGCTCACTGTAACCCTGAGCAAAGTATTGCCCATGTAACTAAGACACTTTCATGTAACAGTGCCTCGATGCCTTGGAGCTGCTAGTGCACTTTATACATTTAGAAAATAAAAATAAATAAAATGCATGCATTTCCTTCCTCCCATGAAAGAGAATCTCAGGTATTTTAACGAGCACAAGAACCTCGAATATTTTACCCAATCTGCTGCACCCTTACCATCATGGAGATTTTGACATTTATGTGGAGAGGACAGACACTCAACTCTGTTGTGTAACCAAGACTATACCCAAGTAGCGGCTCGATTTAATGCACTGAAACCGACTCCAGCCTGAGGACTGTCGGGAAACGCCCAGGAGGTTGTAGCGGAGGAGCAGCTAGAACCTCCACCATAGGAGTAAGTTCCACTGCCAATAACTCCTGCATCTCATAAATACCACCTACCAAGTACGGCTCAGGAGGGACCTACATCTGACCACCCCAGTTTAGTCTGGGAGCTCTGCAACCCCGAGAAGATGCCACCTGCAACAGACTACGTTCGCAAGCCTGTTTTCTCCCGAGGCATTCCTGCCGGCCTCATTGGGCCCACCACGACCATCCCAGTTTATCTGGATGGACGAAGGACTACTGCATTGCTGGACTGTGGCTTCCAGGTCACCATTGTATATGAACCCTACTATCGCCAACGTTTGTCGCCGCTGCCCTTAGAACCACTGGAGTGGCTAAATCTGATGGGAGTCCGAGATGCAGCCTGCCGATATCTGGGGTACTTCTGTGTGAAAGTCAAGATGTGGCTGGAGTAAACATGACTTTGACCATGCTGGCATTAGTGTGCACCACAAAGAACCTGAATCCGGACGTACCACTACATGGGCACAAACTCTGCTTTGTTCGGTGCACTAGGCAAGATGTGTTTTGAGAGGGACGGTCCACATTTTGCAAGGCTGTCTGTTTATTTAACCAGGTGCAATGGTATCCGGTCAGTTTTCAGGGCTGACCTGCCATAGGCCATCGCATGAGGGGCACTAAATCCTCCCCCTGGGATTTTCATTCGCAAATGTGTGTGGTAAGGTTAGTATCCCCTGCTCATGTATCCTACAGGTTGCTGCTCATGTTCCTTTTAGAAAACACAGGGTAAACACTGTTATATTTGGGTGATGGCTTCACCCATGGATCTCCCTCGCCTGGACCCCTCTTAACTGTTGGCCTCCCTCCACCGGGTTCACTGTGGCTTTCAACAAAGTCTTCCTCCATCGTTTTCGTTCAATTCTTTTCATCAGTTCACTGTGAACCTTTCTTTGGGTTCACTTGATCAGGGTGATCATGGCTCACCCCTGGGTCCCCTTTTCTGGGCGCAGACCCTCTCAATTTTCAATGTCCTTTTTAAACCGTTCCAGTGGACAGCCCTTGGTTGGGTTCACTTTTGTCAACACAGTTTTTCTGGACTTTTAGACTTTGCCCCTTGTCAGCATCCCCCTTCTGGGTTCATTCTTGCTAACTTCACATTCCTTTTCAATCTTTGCGGGATTCACCTCCCTTGCTTTTTCATGTGGCGGGATTCACTACCCTTGCTTTCTTTATAGTTCTTAGATCAAACGCTTTTGACTGTACGGGGACTTTGCTTGAACGCCTGTATGACCACTTTGACTTATCTTGAGGGGTCTCCTACAGCCTTCTGGTAACTGTAGTTTTACTCCTATGTGGTTCGACCAGAGTCTCTCAAGTTACACCCACATAGTGCCGGTTCCCTCTGCAACTGATCTCCCCTTAACACTGTTAGTTCTTTGAACTTAGTTCAACTTGCCACTTTGCGTCTTTCTTTCACCACAGCCTGGCTTTTATCGCCTCTCCCCTCGACTCACCGGCTGTGATGAACCGATTGGCTTTCCTCGTAAATGGAGTCAAGGCAGGTACCACGGTAGCAGGAGTTTCCCTCCCTCCCGCTTATCAGCATCAACACGCTCTGTGTACCGTTGACATCTATTGCAGCACACTTGGGCTATTGCCCCCGGTCTTACGATTCCCTCTGCAGAGGTTCCGCAGAGCTGCGTCAAAAAGGGCAAGGTCGTGTCTCTCCTTGTCAGCCTCTTGATATTCGCTGTCTTTCGCTTCCTCTTGAACTGCCAGGCCTGGATAGCTGTCTCGCTGTGTGGTCTGCCTCGCTCGTACTGTGCCCTCTTGCTCTACCTTTTCTCCCTGTGGGGAAGGGAAAGGTAAGACTGGTGTGTGTGATTCTGATTTATTGCCCGACTTTGCCTCAGCCTTGTATTGGGACATGTCAGGTAAACCGCTCTGCTGTTAGTCCGTTCTCTGGTGTGTCGTGCAAATGTTTTTGTATCGGAAAAGGGGGGGGGGGCAGTGGTTTTGAATGTCTACATGGTAGGATGGGGAAAAGGTGTTGAAAGAAGGGGGATACCGCATCTCATCTGTCTGTGTCCCACTCTCAGAGGACCACTCCCCCCAAATCCAGGTCATCCTCCCTCACTGGTGCACCCTCAGGAACTGGATCCTATAGCGCTGGCTGTGTCCTGGCCACCTGGATGACAGATCCCCAGGGTTTAGCCAGGGAGACACCTTCAGGTTTCTCTCGCCCCATATGGATAAAAGGTGGAACATGGAGACACACTATGAGCAAGGTGACACGAGAAGGAGCAGATCTTCTGGGGCGAAGGTGAACCCACTGGAGCAGGACGACTGATCGAGGGACCAGAGCGAAGGATAGGGAAACCTTAAAGATCCCTGCAGAAGGTTGTGGTCTCTGGGAAACCACGAAGGAAACATGGAGAAGGCCAAATCCCAGACAAGAGGAAACCTGCATTGTTTCAAGGACACCAGCGACCCTCTCGGGCGAACGACAGAGTTGGGAACGCAAGCCCAAGCCTGTGGCATCAACCTTACGTGAATGAAAGCCGCAGAGACAAGAAAGGAATGCTGTCAATCTGAACTTCCTCCTCCCCTAAATCCTCCTCACCTGGATCTTCTAGTACCTCCTCCAACCTTGCTGCTCCTTTCTTCTTCTTGATCCTTATGTTTTCTACTGGCTTCTTCTCTTTTTTTTTTTGACGAAGTTAGGGACGCGCTCCCTCTGTGGCCTCCGTGATCTGGAATAACTGCAGATCGGGGGGGATTCCCGAGGAGCACGCCCTGAGTGCGGGAAAAACGCCAAAAGGCAACAAAAACCAATTGTGCTTGAATCCGTCTTCAGAAGTTAGGGTTGATCGAAGGAACACTGCCACTTCAAGATTGGCTGGCTGGAAGATAACACTGCCGTCAGCAGCAAGGAAGGCGTGTAGATGGAATCACAAACAGGCGTTCCTTGTTATCCCTCCGGTAAGATGGGAAGGATAGTTCAAAGAAGATCGTCAGGCTCTGTGCGGTCTCGCAATGTTTCAGGTAGAATCCTCCGTATAGGAGAGTGAAATTATGAGACCAGACGGAACGAAGGAGAGCCGTTCCAAGCCGGATACCAGGTAAGAGATAGGAAAAGCGAAAAGTAGAAAAAGTGTTAGAACTCGTCAAAGTAAAGGACTATACCGAGTAAGCGGTACATAGGACCAAACGCTTAGGCTGAGAGAGGTAGCCACGATACACATGTATAAGGAAGACGCGATATTCATGAGGATAACTCCTCATGACAGAAAGGATGGCGAACAAAATGCCCTTCACCTTACCTGAATACCTGGAGACACTGCATGTGAAGAATAGCGGAAAGACTGTGTAGAAAAAAATAGGAAGTAAGGTAAGAAGTATTAGGAATGAAAATCCTGAGAGGCTAGTCGCTTAGTAAGTGACTGGCAGTGCACGTAACGTAAGATACAACGCGCAGAGCGCCGGTCTGACCTGATGGTTGTAGGTTCCGTCGGCCATATTGGAAATTAACTAGACCATCAACCTGATACGGTCAGCGCCATGTTAGGAGTACTTCCAATGGTAGACGAATTTCCAGGGTTGGTGCATGACAAATGCAAACAACTGGTGAGTTAGCGGAAGACATGAAAGATCAGTTTGTGTCAAGGAAAGATTGAAGACGCAACAGTGTATCTCACAATTGAAGGTTGCGCGCATGCTGATGAGATGCGAAAGAAAGCAAACCTGTAGTGAACTTTTAAGTTATCGATAGCTGTGAAGCCAGTGAGAGAGTAGCAGAGTGGTCTGGCGAATGGAAATAGCCCACTCGAAAGTCTACGCAAAATGTTTGTATTGTTATAAAGCGGCAAAGTGAACAAACTCTGAAATGCAGAATGGTCAAGATTAACCCTGACGAAAGGGAAGTTAAAAGGTAATTGCTTTTAAGAGGATGATTTATTTGAACTTTTCTTATTGTGGTATTCAACTACCAAGACCAAGAGACACTACACTGGGGCAAATAACATACGGCAGATCTGAGGTGAAAGTCGAAGTGATCCTGCGCAGGTCTATGGTAAAAGCCTTGAACATTCAAGTCTTCAACATCAGTAAAAGGTTTTGTAGAAAGGCCTGAGCCCGACAGAGGGAGACCTGCATGAACATTTGTTGATCTGTGAAAGAACTTTTCGAAAACTGGATTAAGTGACTTTAACGTGGAAGGCCAAGCGGCTCGACCCACGTTTTGAACTGCCTTTTTTGATGACCTGAGCCAGAGTGTCCAACGTGGGGAGAAGAGCTGACTCTGCCACCTTGATCTTTTGTTATAACACTGATTTTCCTTTGCATAAGCATTCCCCTTTACACACTTTTTGTGTAAGAGATAGGGCAGGGATTAGGTTTTGTTAGTATAGGCCATTTTTGATTTGACAAAGACAGACTAGGACTGTGTTTTCTTTATTATTTGGTAGACTACTACCATCATAGCTGTAGGGCGAAGTAAGAGTTTTTGCAAACCCCAAGAATTTAATAAAGGTTTTGAAACTTGTAATTCTTGTGTCTGTGTCATACATGTGATACAATACCTCCCTTACACCATCAACATTCATTTAGCCTCTACTTGAATAAACCACTCAGCCACCAGATTAAAATGGAATCTCAAAGTGGTGGATCGATTTAACAGTCCTGTTTATAAGTATGTTATTAATGGTACAATAAAGTTAAGTTAATGTTGTGAGCTAGACATTTTTTTTAATTTCTTTTAAAATAAAATCCAAATGTTATAGTTGGAGGGAAAAAAAAACGTAATGTTCAAAACTCAGGCACTCCAATGCCAACCTCGTATGTATGATGAGCTCTTGCATCATAATAAAAACTCTAGCATAACTTGAGACATGGTCAAATAACTCTGTATGGTGTAAAAACGAAACAACTTATTAAAAAATAAAGCAAGAGTGCCAAGAATGGTTTTAAAATCAGAAATCTGTTCTATGCCAGTGCAAGTCAGAATATATGCTACAGGTACTTATAACTAACCAAGACATGTGCTTCTGGGGAATTATCAATTGTGAATTGCAGCCAACCCCATACCTTAATCTGTTTGTAAGCAATACTATACGGAAGCATATTCAGAGACTGTAAAATGTCCACATCCAAATCACTAGTGATTCACGTTGGTTTCTTACCTTTGAACAAGAGGACATTGCTAACCGAATCGAAAAAGCTAAGCATTGTACAGCTCCCGGTCCAGGTGGGCTATCCAGCTTCACCTTAAAAGGTGATCCGGAGACGTGATCTTACAGCTTTGTACAGATTATCTGTGAGAAGTACCTTCCATCTACTTGGAAGACTGCTCACATTGTATCCATATACAAGAAGGGTGACAAGAGGGAACCCTAGTAACTATTGACCGATAGCCTTATTGGCCTTTTCCAGAAAAATGTTTGCATCAATTTTATTAGGTGAATTAGAAGCATGGTCACAACAGTCAAACATGGTAGATGGGAACCAATATGGATTTAGGAGGATGTTGGGCACCTCTTTGAATGGTTGAATGATCTATTTACATCAAAGGCAGGCAACACTTAAGAACATGCTTTATATGGCCCCAATTGATCTCACCATGGCCTTTGGTAATCAAGGCAAATTGTGGAACACAATGAATGCCTGTGGATGTCCAAGATCCTTACCTGATATCTTAATCTACGGCCCTTTTTTTAAATTTGTATTTGGTAGATGTTCCCTGTGGTGTTAACATACATAGTCACCCCTGCCCGTTTGGGCTCCTTGCAAATGCATCTTGCTTATGCAGATGATTATATTTTATTATATCAGACCCCGATTGGGCTGCAGTGTTCAACTCTTTTGCTGACTATATTAAGGATCTGGATCAATCCTCAAAAAACAAATTGATTGCCAATCCCAAAAGATGCAACTGAACATGTTTAAAGGGCACCTTAATAATGTTGAATTTGAGAGGTTGGCCTCGTAGAGATAACTTGCTTTCAAATGAAGTGCTCTGTTTTAAAGGATTTAAGAGATGCCACTATGCATTGTAGCCTTGGCAGCCCAGATGGGCAAAGTAAATTGGAAATACAGAAATGTTCAATATTACTCGTCATAACATTTTATAAGGCAAAGGTTATCCCTGCTCGAGTGAATTGAACAGAATTCAAACATCTCAAATTTTCTTTGGACGGAGTTCAGGATAAAGTTTGGTACAGTGCTGTAAAGTTACCTCAAGGTGGTCCCATTGCTGTAATTTAATCTGAATTGGCCTTCACTTCCATTAAGGCAATGGTAGAGTGGAATATTCTGACCCTCTATGCCAAGATATTAACACCCATTCCAAATGTTCAATTTAGAGTATTTTCTGGTTGGTATCACATGGAGCTTGTGACTCAGTTCTTGGAATCAACAATGTTTCGACATATTGGTCAAGATAAATGCAAAAAAAAGGTTTAATTTCTTGACGTGTAGAAGAAATTGTGGCTGGAGGACTGCAATACAACTTCAGAAAAGAAAGGTTGTTTCGGGAGAGTTGGAAGGGACTAGCAGTGAGCACATTTTGGAGAGGAGGCGCCTTGGGACTATACTTGGAGATTATTTGTTTAAAAAGATGCGATTTGTTTGGAACTTCATTGGCTGGTGAAATAGAAAATGATTCATTCGGCGCTAGTGCAGCCATGCTCTCTCCCTCTCAAAACCGCTCTTTGCACTGTGGGAAGTGTTTCTAGGTGTGACGTGGCCAGGTAGGAAAGACACGGCGAGGACAAGACATACTATCTTATTAGGCCTTGTGTCATTCAGATCGTACAAGTGTGACAATGCAAAGTGCGGGGGGAAACAGGAAGTGCCATGGAGAAGGAAGGGGGGGAAAAGTGTGATCAGGGCAGCATTGCTCTGAGTAAGTGCAGCCAGGGCAGCGTGGCTCTAGTTTAGTGCACGTAGAGGTTACAGTCCCCCAAAAAGCACACTAGGCCTGGAGGCTGTGCAAGGGGGGGGACTGATCAGGGGGTGCTTGGTACCCTGTGAGACTCTGTTGTGTCGACTGGTCTCTTAGAGAGGGATTGAGAGATTGAGAGGGAGAGAGATTGAGAGGGAGAGATTGATTTTGCAGGTACCGTCCCCAGAAAGCCTTGTAGTCAATGCAGAGGGTCTTGAACTTGATCGTTGCAGCCAGTGGAGAGATACAGTCCCTAAGCTTGAGGCCAAGGAGAAGTCTTGCAGTACTGTTCTGGGTTGAGACTGTTTACGAATGCTGATTGAAGGACGTCAACTACACTTTTTTTGTGTTCACATATAGAATGTATTGTTAATTGTTTGTAACAAAACCGATGCCCTGGCACAAGAATGCTAGGTGCATGTGAGAAAAGCCAACACGTGTTTCGACCAAAGTCTTTGTCAAGCCAGAGGGTGAGTAGTTGGTGATCCTGCTTAATGATGTCTGGGCCTGTCGGTAGGTGCAGTACTGCTTCCTAATAATCGGCTGAGTAGCCACTGTTTGCCGTCCTGATGGTGGATCAGAGCTCTACGGTGTTGGGACGGACCGTGATCAACACGGTAGAGCTCTGATCTGCTATTTTTATCTGATGACTTTCAGTGCTTTGAAAGTGCTATTTAAGCATATACAAAGAAAAGCATCACTGGTGGTTTACAGGATTATGGGCCTCATTACGAGTAACCCGGTGTGGGAGAAATGCTGGTAAAACGGCTGGTACTACGGCACTCTTTTCCGGACTGGATTACTCAGTATACCGGTAGGGGCAGTGAACTACCTGCCGGCCTGACCTGCCAGTAGTTCAGGCCCCTACGGGCCGATCATTGAAGCACTGGCACTGTTAACAATGGTGCCTGTGTTTCAGTGGTTCTCATTCCATGGAGTCCAGCGGGACTTCATGGAATGGGAACTTTCCACTGTTGCTGGTTCCCATAATATCCCAGGGATATCGGGCACCGGTAACGGTAGGGGAGACTGCTGGCAACCTGTCGGTAGAACCAGCAGGTTACCGGCAGTCTCGAAATGAGGGCCTATATGTTTCCATATATGATAGTATGGACCATTCATCTACTGCACACCAGTTGTTTCTTTCTTGGCTTACTCATGGCAACTGCTTGTAAAGTCTCTTTTTGGGATGCCGTAAAGAGCAACAGATGGTATCCAGTGAAACTTTAGCCAGACAGTCCGTGAAAAAGTCATGGTGCAAATATCCCTGCAGAGAAAAAGTTGGCAAGAAAAAAGTAGTCAATAGATGTAGCAACAATGTAGTACTGCTAGGGTAATTGTTCGGGTTAAGGAGGGTTTAGTGGGCTTGTGATTTCCTGGTTTAATGTTAGGATAGTGGTTAGGTTAAGGATATGGTTAGAGTTGAAGTTAGGGCTTGGTTTGTTGTTAGGGCTTGGTTTGTTGTTAGGGCTTGGTTTGTTGTTAGGGCTTGGTTTGTTGTTAGGGCTAGATTAGTGTCAGGGTTATTGTAAGACTAGGGCTAATGGTAGTTGGGAGCACTAGAAAGTGGGACACTACGCTTAGTCTAGTAAATAGGTTATTGCCCTGCTGTGTGCGATAGGGTTTGCATGGGACGGTGCTATCCCTGACTGGGTTTGACAAATGTAGAGTCTGAAACCCTTAACACATGCGGTGGGTGGTGTGCTTGGATTAAGAGCTTGTTTTCTGCATTAGAAAAATAAAAAGATTAAAACAGTTCAATGTTTTTTGTGCAACCTATATTTAATTGTAAAGCCAACGCATGTTTCAACCCTCCCTAGTCATTTTCAAGGCTAATCATTACACATACAAGCATTAAAAAAATGTCACCCATTGGTTGGTGCTAAGCCTGTGGTTGTCAATCCCATGCAATATATACATTTAAAAAGTGATGACTAAATACATGTATAGCATAGGCCCATCATTAGACGGAGTGTTACGATCAGTTGCATAAATATTCAAACAGATCTGTGATAAAGGGCAATGATTGAGGCAATTAGGGATGGTTACCATTACAAGGTGGTGTTGTAGACAACAGGGAGGAAGCGAAGAAAGGGGTAAGAGAAGGAGGGGGAGAGGGGAAGAAAACTAGTAAAGGTAATGTTGGTTGTGAGGCCCTAATTAGTGGGCCTGTGCATAGATAAGCATAAGTGTCAGAGTGGAAGCATGGAGGGCAGAGTTTAGGTTGTTGTGTCTTGCTGGATTGGGCAGGATTCCTGAATGGGCGTCACTATTGGTGACGTATGGTTCAGTTACCATGGCTGTGGTCCAAGGAGTGGTCTCGCTGGTATGTGGGACGAGGATAGGCCTTCAGGGGTTAAAAAGATGAATGAGGGGTGCAGTTAACCTCTGCGCCCAGGGCAGAGGCTGTGGATTGAAAGATGTAGAACCATGTGCAGCTGTTCAGGCCCTCGTGTGTTGGGACACTGCACTAAACGCAGACGCAGATAATCCAGTGGTGGAAGGGCCGAGTACTATCAATTTGGATCGCGCTCAGTGCAGCGTTCTCTGGAGGACTTGTTGGTTTTGTTACAGTGTACCCCAATTAAGCAATGTAAATCGGCGGATTCTTCTGTGAAAGGCCCTTTTAGGTATGGTGTTAGTGCATGGGGCTGGCATCCAATGCGGGCACATGGGGACTGTGGGCCCAGGCTGCCTAATTGCATGATCATGTTCCCGGCCCAGGGTTTGGCAATGAGTGTCAGGGCTGTAGTGGCCGGGTAATGAGTTGTGCATGTGATAAGAGCGCTGGGTGAGTGGGGAGTGCCCTTCTAAGTAAGCTTTGCCTCCCACTATGAGAATGTGTATGGTCAAGTCCCGCGGGTGGGGGGGGGGGGCGAGGCACAGGTGAAGCAGAGGAGCAAGAACTGGGGAGGCCATGTGGGGCCCTGATGGTGAGAAAGCTGATCGGCGTGGACATGGTTCCAGTGACATTACCTGAAGAGTTGTGTGAGACTCCTTCAGTGAACCGAGTGGCTTGCGCTGGCATTGCACTGGAGTATTGGCAGAGTGTTGGCTGTGATTCCGTGCCTGTCCTGTCTTGTGCTGTGCGTCTGAGTCTGTCTGTCTACCATTGCTGTTCCAAGTAGGCAGAGTCTCATCTACACTCTCCTCTCCCGACGCAGTGTTGTGTTGGCAGAGTCCATGCCGGGGGTCGGAGGACTTCAAAGAACACATAGCCAGGCCAGGATGCTGCAGACCACAGGTAATGGGGTGGTCGGTACGAACTGTGTGAACTATGCAAAAACGGGGAATCCATCAAATCAGTAAACCCTGGAACTGTTGGCATAATCCGGAGCGTTACATGTGTAGCCTCAGTCCTTGGACCCAGACTGGGGTTACCATCCGTTCCACTTGACTTGCACCCACCCCATGCCCCCAACCTGTTATTTCTCCTGACACCCTTCCCGCAGAACCGTCAAGGTCCCCACCGTTCCTACTTGATGACAGAAGGGCTTGGGTGTGTGGTCGCCAGAGGGTTGAAGGTTGAGGGGTGGGGAGAGGCGAAGGATATGGAGGGGGCAGGATTGCCTGCGGATAGGGCTTTGGACTGTTTAATGCTGTTGTCAAACCGTGAGGACCTAGTGGCGCCCTTTAACTGTGGGATGTACTTTTAAGGTGGTTTCTCCAATCCGTTTCAATTACAGACCCCACCCCCTCCCCAAGTAAAAAGGGAGTCTCGCCCATCAAAACAAAGAAGTAAATCCTTGTCGGACTACCCCAAACTGAAGTGGCACTTTATACAAAGGTGGACATCCAACCCTCACCAGCTGTTAAGAACTGCAAAACCTCTATTGTCGAGAGCAATACCTGCTGTACAGCTGCCTTAACCCAGGAGGAAGTTTGGTATGACCCACCGGACGCCGATATGTTGGCAAACGCTGATACCTTTTTGTTTTTCCTCCCCAGCCTGGCCCCAAGATCTAGTTACTCAAAAAAAAGAAACCACAATTGGGCCTTCGCAGGTGGAGGTAACGAGTAGGGTACCTTTAGGAGAACAGAGCCCTACCCTTCGATTGTACCTGGTATTGTTTTGTCGAATTTGACCGTGGAATCAAAAATGCTCCCCTCAATGTCCAAAGACTGACGCGCGTGTGGAGAGGGTCACCCCACGGGAGAACCCCATTAGTGGCTAGATGAACCAAGGACATTGCAAGTTTGACGATACAGCGAAGTGTGGATGCAAGTACTTGGGGTAAAAAGCGCTCGATTTCAGAAATCGGAAGGGCTCAGATTCACTCCTGACCCTACCCTCCAAGAAGCCAAGATCTGCTCATCTTCCAGATGCCCTGCAGGTTTCTCCTGTTCTCTCCTTAAGGACAGCCGGTATTGCCAGAGTCGTGCTCCAGGGTCAAACGGCATTATTCACCAAGCTCAGGCGAAGACTCGAGTGAGGCCTCTAACCATGGCGCAACTTGGAACTTGAAAACGCAACAAGAGACGAGAGAAACCTGCACGCCAAGACAGAGTTCATACATGCTAGACACTATATGGAAGCCACCCTGAAGGAAGGATATCTGGGTGTCCAGATAGTCCAACAAAAGGCAGCCATCTGCTCAATGGTCTCAATTACACTGTCGCCTTTTTTCTAAAATTGTATGAAAAGCTAAATGACCGCTTTAAAGACCAAGCAACACTACTTGCGCTAATGCACACTAAGTTAGTTTTCATTGAATCGTTCATTGAGGCCTCCAGAGATGAGAGCAAGAGAAAAAGACACATGGGGGGGGGGGGGGGTGATCATAAAAACTCTTATTGACTTAATAGAAGCAGCGAGGGAATACAAACATTTCTTCTTTGAGAGGGGATCTGGGACACTATTACACATTTGAAGCAACACAATAACACCGCAGATATAAAACTTGACCACCCACTACTGCCCGTTGAACCGGCAGTGAGAAAACCACAGCCTGAACCCGCATCCAGCCTGGCTGTATTAGTGGACATTGCTCAGTCCATGACCACTCGCGAGAATGAAGACGGATCTCGGGTCCCTTCCTTCCAGGAGCTCGCTTGCCATTCGCAACTTTTGTGACCCTGAGTCAGGCTTCTATCTCGGGATACTCGGGGATGATTCAGGTCCGGGCTGGTTGCAACTCTGACACAACAGTGACAGCCATGATGGAGGAGAAAGCTGTGAGAACTGCAAGTGTGGATCCAGTCCCAATCTTTAATCGGGCGGCTCAGAGGCAGACCAAAGATTTACCAAAAGCTAAAAAGTCAGAGCATTTGAAGAAATAACAATAAAAAACACCACTAATGAAAACATCAAATGGCTGTGGTGCACAGAGCTTTATAAGAAACCTGAGAACTAGCAAAACCCTTACCATCAATGGAACGCTGTTGTATGGACCAAAATAAGGAAAGCCTTCCGAAAATGGGAGTCTGTGAGGGGTCAGCCATGGTGCTGCCATTACAGGATGGGATAATCGACTTCGAAAACCCTGAACACCCATTCTTGCACTCACCATTTCTGACATTGGTGGATAAACGGCTAGAGCGATGGGTAAGTCAGGAACCATGGAGAAACTGACTATTGTTGGGTGGAATGATTAAGCAGTCTCGAAACATATACCTCTGAAGCTACCAGAGTATGAAAATGATGACCTGGCGTACAACCCTAGATCACAATACAACCCTGAGGTTCAAACAAACGGGATCTGAACTATGGTAGCCGCAATGAAATCCTGGAAAGGGTATTGAGGGGGGATGATGGTCTAATCCTAAACCACTCAAACATAATGGATTTATTTCATCATGTCCCGCAATTGCGAGTGATCAACTCCAAAGACATCAGGATTGTCCGTTTCCCAAACGAGAACGGAAATTATCGAGTGTGCCTTCATATGGCATCTGCCTCTCTGACTGTCCTGCTGACGAATGCGAATGACGAGCTGGCTTTGGGTTTTGATTTAAAAGATTGCAAGACTCCATCGAAATTGGCCTAGGAGCAAGGCCCTCCTTTTACGAACCCAAAGTCGAAAGGGGAGAGCTGGTGGCTCCAGTAGAGACTGTAACAATGAAAGTTGTCTATGGGGCGATCGACAAATGAAACCTCTGAGGGAAAAGCCAGTGGTTCTATGCGGCCCTGACTCATTAAAGATCACCATAAGAGGAATAAGTAAAGAGATGGAAACTGAAGGCCGGTGTTGAGAGCTGACCTTTAGAATCCCAAGATCGATAAAGAGCAGTCTTGGGACTGGTTGCCTAGAGCTCTATCACTGGGTGCTACAGATTAGAGTCGGGCCCGACAGGAGCTGGGTGGTTGGACATTGGTTCCTGGAAGAGGATTCTCCCACTTGTTTCAGGTCCTTGACGCAGCAGTGGCTAATTTGGACATGATATGCCTACAGGAAATGTAGGTGAGAGAAACTCCAATATTGGATGGTCTCACTGCTTACCTTAACAAAGCAATCAAAGGGAACATCGGAAGGCCCAGCTCCGGTCTGTTGACACTGATGAGGGATATCACCATTGAGAAGGTCATTAGTTGTTCACCCAAACCCCAATATCCAGATTCTAATAAGATTACTGGACTATCCTGCCAATAAGAAAGGGTGCTCAGCCCTCTTCAACCTCTACTGGAACCCAAACTCTAAGGATAATGTAGAATCTGTGATGTCATGGACAGACTTGATGTAGACACAAAGGTTGAGCCTTGGTTAATGATCTGTGGTGACCTAAATGTTGATTGTATGCATCTGGTTACAAGGAGGGAAGGGGGGAGGGGGGTCAGGGTGGCACCAACGAATAGAAGATAGATGCCAGGAGTGGCTGGAAGAAACAGTGGTGAGGGACATGCACATGGTGAATGGCCAAGTTAAAGGAGATTTGACAGGGGCGATGACATGGCACTCAGAGGTAGCTATTGCAACCCTGGATTACTTTGATGTCTCTAGCAATGTTTTGCCGTGGGTGATATCATTGATAGTACATCCTTCAGAACATAGTGACCATGATTCAGTGGTGCTTTCCTGCTCTAGAATGAGCCGGAATGGAACAGAAACAACTGATCTCTGGAATCATAAGGTTACCCTGTAGGGAACAGGTTGTGAATCACCCCGGCCAGAGTCCCACAACTGACTGAAAAACTGATAGCTTGGCAACGTATGGATGTAGGGTGGTGGAATACGAGCCCGTAATGGCCATTTATGGGGAAGAACAAAGGGGAAGCAAACCCAGTTTTGAACCAAAAAATGTTTTTACAAAATAGTGGCAGCACAGAAATGCCTCTTGCGTAGTGACCTTACGACTCTATGGCCCTCCCCCTTGTCATCAGGAGATTAGCAATGAAAAAAAGGAAACAAAAGTATAAGAACTGGAGAATATCCTATAAAGGAATCCTTTATCAGAATGACTCTAGAAATATGTGGCAATTATTGAACGGCAGGAAAACTGACAATGGCCTACTCACACTAAACCCGGTATGAGGTAGTCCACTGTCTGAGTGAGTCTCTGAGGCAGGGCCGGCCTTAAGGGCAGCAGCGCCGTGGGCGAATTGGAGCCCGCCGCTGCGGGTTCATTCAATGGCAATGAGGCACCTGCCACACCTTCTGCCACCATGCCAGCTCGGGGGAGCCTTTGAAAGACTCCCCGGAGCTGGCGTGGTGTGGGGCTAATGGTGCCTTTTCTTGTGAAAAGTGCCCGCGGCAGAGGGGCGCATTTAAATGCACCCCCCTGCCGCGGGCACAATTCACAGTAAAAGGCCACCTGCTGCGCCTTCTCCCACAACGCCAGCTCGGGAGAGCCCTTTAAAGACTCCTCCGAGCTGGCGTGGCAGGGGCAAAAGGCGCCCTGGGGGGCGTGGCGCCCCGGTCGGTCGCCCGGCGGTCACCCGGCTCGCCCCCCCCTAAGGCCGGCTCTGCTCTGAGGCAAGTCTACCAGGTACAAATTAAAGAGCGTGGGGGCCAGCACACACTCCTGCTTCAAACCATGCTAGTCAACTGCACCCTGATTCTAGTATTTTCATGCAACGACTGTATAAAGTACAGATGTTCTGGGTCTATGTTGCAATTAATCATTTTATCCCAAAGTAGCTGTTAGGCAAGATTGTATGCAATACCCTTTGGGTGCACTACAACAACCCTGTCCTCGCAATAGGAACCCAACCTTTGGTATAAGCTTGTACTACACAGGTTGGTAGCGTGTTGAGCAGCCAGGCTTATCGCAAGAGGGGTCAATGTGAGATGTAGGGGAGTTGCACAGGGATTCACAGTGACACCTATTCAATTAAACACTTGCACTCAAGGTGTCTTGAATAAACAATTCTTAATTTATTTTTTATCAGTCAGGGTAAGCCTTCTTCAGAACGGAGCAATATAACAGTAACACTCAAATATACTTCACAAAATGCACACTCGTAATATGTCTAAATCAATGAGTACCCTTTTGGGATCGCCCACAGACACAACCTACACCCTCAGGTGACTTCAGTAACTAGGGTGCTGGGGACATTAATATATCACTGTTTCACTGTTGCATTTAGAATCATTTAGAAGTAAGTCAAAGGAAAAGGTTATTAAGAACATACAAGAGACCACAAATATTCTTAAGCAGGCAAATACTTTCAGATCCCCTAATAAGAGTCATTCAGTAGAACAGGTTAAGTCTATATGAGCTGAAGCACTTCTTTGCAGGTAAGTAAGAAAAGTCTTTGAAGAAAAAGAATCAATGTAGGGCCACAAGCCGTTAGACTTGTGAGTAGTAGAAGATGCAAGCAACTCTGCAGAAACTCTACAGCAAGAGGTAAGTTCTTTCAGACTTTTACAGTACATTTGTATTGAAGAAAAAGTGCAGCAGATGACGTCTGTTCATGAGTAGCTCTGCAGATCTCACTGTTCCGGGGCCTCAGTCGTAGGGACAAGAGGGAGGACTTCTGGGGACTCCTGCACTGCAATGGGATGGTCAAAGCTTGCAACCGGCAATCTTCAAAGAAGTGGCTGTTCAGTGTTTCAGCTCCTTGCGTCTACCACAAATGGCAACACCGCGGTTCCTGGCTGTCGAGATGGGCTTTCGTTGCTTCTGGGGTCCTACACTCGGAGGGGGCTCAGGCTCGGTCAGTTCTGCTTCCTGGGAGTCCAGCGGGTCTTCCTGGAGCTCTCGGCCAGTTTAAATGCAATGCTCACAATCTGGTGTTCCTCTCCCTGGCGTTACGGTTTCCAACAGCAACTCTGCGGAAAGTCAACCAGCTCCGAGAGAATGTCCAGGTGGCTTACTTTGGAGTTGATTGGTTGTCATGATTCCTACCCCTCATGTCCCCAGCCCTCCAAGATGTCAGGCTGGAGCCAGGCCACGATCACCTACATGGCCCTCAAGGGCCTCTCCATCCCTCCAAAGAGCCACTTGGAGTCACACTTGGCGCTTGTGGCACCAGACTCATTCACTCCCATAGGATAACATTGGGGATTGGACTTGTAGTGCATTGATGGGGACAAGATGGATGCCCCCACATATTTCGGTTCCCAGAACTGCATGTGCGGTCTAGTCTTTTGGGTGTGGTTCAGCCCAGAGACACCTGGGATATCCAGAAACTATTTAAGCCACACCCAGGCTGAGAAACATGCTTTGCGTTTTCTGCACCTGCAGCGTGACACTCACTGTGTTTGGATCGATCTCCATTAGGCCTGCATCTTTCTTCTGCGCCCAGCTCCTGCAAGAACAAGAACACCGTTAGGAACAGCCTTACATTGCGGCGCTTCTGCCCATCATTCATCGCTCCTTCTGTTCTGCGGGCATCTTCGGCGGTGTCATTCCCATCCTGGCATGCCGCTTCCTAAGGAAAAGGGGAAAAGAACAGAAAAAAGGCATTAGTAAGCTTTCTGCAAATCTTCGCTTATTTTTAAAGACTGTACGAGCTGCAAAAGCTTACTTGAATCCCAGCCGCTCTGGGGGAAGTCTGTCTCCGGAACTTCTCATCCATCTGCAAGAGGGAAACGACACTCCGGGATAGCGTGGAAACATCTAGAGGCGCTGCATACCGCGCTTACCGAACGCATTTGTTCTTCATAACCGGCATCCACGCTGAAAACGTCGCGGCACCTAAAAGAGACAGAAAAAGAACTCGGTTAAATGCAAATATGAAAGGGGTGAATCGTGCATCGCTCTCACTCACCTTCATCGCTACTCATCTCAGCAGCACGCCGCCATCCCCGGACGCTGGCCATCATCTAAGGAAGGAAAGGATCGAAGTTAGAGAACTGTTCAAAAGACTCATTATACTTACCTGTCAGACTCTTGCCAGTGAAGTAACTAGGCAGCAACGAGCCCAAATCAATCAACGCGCACCTGCGCTGAAAGCAGGATGGAGAGCACACTATCCAAGAAAACAAGGTGAGCTGTGGATCAAAGGGAAGGGTTGGACCCCGGGGAAGAAGGGGTTCAAGCACACAGACAATAGGGAGTTAAACTCTACCAATCCTGTTTTTCAGGCCCAGTCTCCAGTCGAATAGCCTCCAGGGAAGGGTTCGAGGTCGTAAGAGGTCAGAACAGGCTGAGTGATGTCCCCGTGGATACCAGGTTAGCGTTACATTGGTCCTCCCAACTCAAGGAGAGAAGTCGTCCTTGCAGGGGCTTCTCTGTCGATTATGAATGTGGAGTTTCAGCACAGCAGCAGAGCTTCACTGAGCAGACCAATGGTCCAGGAGTTGCAGCAGGCGTCCTCCAAGTTCTTCTTCGGTTCCTTCATCTAGTGGTCGACTCTGGCTTCCAAGCCAAAAGCCTCTCCTTTTATTCAGTTCTCTCCCATTCATTCAGCCTAGCTGGCAGTCACCCAGCAGGGTGGCTGTCCTTGCCGGACAGTCAGCCGACCAATCACTACAGAGTGAATTTGGGCACAGGATGTGTGGGAGGGGGAATAGGCACCCTGGACAGGGTTGCCTAAGCAACCCAAGTCACACTCTGCCCTGATAGGCTGGGGGGTTATCCCTCCAGGATAACCACCCCACTGTGTGAGTGACAGCTAGGCTGTATGAATGGGGGGTTTTCTGCATAAAAGCAGGGCTCTGAGGACTGGAGGGCAACACGTCACCGCTGGAACTAAGAAACCTAAAGAGGAGAGAAGCTGAAGACATCTGCACCGACTGAACCACCGGTGAAGCCCTGCTGCAGATCCTTGCCACTTTTCTCCGACTCGAGAAGATCTTCACCTGGAAGAGTCTTCTTCCCTTGAGCTGGTAGGGCCAACCAGTTCGCCAATCGCCTTCCAGGACTTGCCTTGGTCAAATCGCCAGTGCCCAGCACTAGGAGACCGGATAGCGAGGCACCCGTCCACCACGACCGTGATTTAAAGGAGCGTACCTTTTATTTTTTTTGGGCATCTCCGCGGCTGGCTTCATCTCTGGGCAGTGCAGTAACTCGAACCTTCCTCCACGACGAGAGCCTCTCTTCCTCTGCTGGATCTCCCAAACTGCAGTAACTGCCAGGAACTACCGCCACCGCAGGAGCCTCTTCCACTTTCAAGGTACATTGTTCCGCCAGGCCTCCCGTTTCGTTGGCTATTGCTAAAGGTGTTTTAAATCCTCTACTTACCTTCTGGGCTGGCCGCCCCTTTCGTCTAACATTCTTTTACCTTCTGCAACCGCCTTTTCAAATCGTTAAACAAAGACTTGACCACAGCTACTAGAACAGTTTGATCCTGGGCACTTTGCCTTGTTCCATTGACTCTGGCACAGGCCTATTGATTCTGGCTGTATCTGTTACAACTGCCTTCTTTAGATTGCTTTTCACTAAGAAATGTGTTGGTGCACCTAAACTCTTATAACTACCTTTCCTTCCCCCTTCTATATTGTTGAAGTGCCATTTTGCTCGGTTTTCACCTCAGTATTGCTAATGCTAAAGTACTGCTTTGCCTAACTTGTTCACAATCCAATAGGGAAGTGTTGCTGGTGTGTTTAGGAGTCTAACCCTGTATGACTTGTCCTTTCCCTTCCTCTGAAGAAATTGTTAGAGTGCCATTTCTGCTTGGTTTACACTGTTTCGTTTTGCTCAGTTTTCACTCTTGCTTAAACTTGTCTACAATTTAAATAGGGAGTTGTGTTTACTTTTCTTGACTGTTTTAACTTGCTTTAATGATAGTGATTTGTGTGTGGATTTAAGAGTGTGTAAAATAAATATATATATATACTTTTTGATATAAACCTTTGGTCAGTGTTTCCTTGTTCCATAGTATTGTAGTCCTATTGTGTAAATCCTGAATACTGCTCATCCCCCTCTTGAGATAAGTCTGACTGCTTAGCCACAGCTACCAACTAAATCTTTGTGGTACAGACTGATACCAAGGGGGATTTATTGCATATACCTGTAGTATTAATCTTCTGTAGTGCTGCATAGGATTCTGCCTAACACCCTTCCCCTGTTGCGAATCAAGATATCACCCTGCCTAAGTGTAGTTCTGTTGTTGGTCCGCCAGTGCACTCTGTAGCTACCATGTGTTGCATCTCCCCTATTTCTTTACTCATTACCCCTCGGCTCCCAGCCAGCCTGCCTGCCTGCCCAGTCTTTCCTGTTGAAGCAAGGTTCAAGTGTATGCTTATAAATTCCTACTCTGCAATTTCCAGCACAATTGCCATTCATTAATTAAACAGCATGGCCTTGAGTTCTTGTGCATTACAGAAAGCTGCTTGGAAAGACCCTGTTGGAACAATCCTAGATGGATTCCCTCCTGAAAGTATGTCCACCATTTATGGGTTCTAGCTGAAATGTTAACTTTTTCTTTTCATCCATTTCAGGTTTTAGATTAGAGAAAGGAGAACATTCTAGTCCATGTCATTTACTTTTTTTAAAACATTTTCTTTACATGTTGAGCTATTCTGTGCCCCTCCCCATATCCCATTCTACTGTACATGCGATCTATTCTCACTGCTTCTAATTCAACTTCATTTTTTCCCACCTTGTTCTGTGTGGTTTCCACTTGCCATGGAATGAAGCCGAAGATCATAAGATCATTACATGTTGTGCTTCTATGTTGCTATTGGTCTTCTTCCCATCCATAGCTTCCAAAACGTTGGAGCTGATGTGATTCTCCTTCGGTGTTAGATTGGACGGGTCATGTTGCTCTCTCCCTCTTCTCTCTGCATCTGTTACTTCTCCCAAGTTAGCGTGGGCTGCTTGGTCTTTTTTAAATGTGTCTAGTTAATCATGGCAAATATGTCTTTCCTTTGTGACATTTCTGCTCTTTCTTTACTAATGTACATACTTCTATCCAATTGTTACTTGCATCCCAAGTAGCAGAACCCCATTCTCCTCTGACTTTTCGGGTTAAGCCGAATCCCTCAGATCTCTGGCTTACTTCTCAGTTAAGGAAGAAAAAACAGTTGGTCAGGCACACTGTGGTCACCCATGTTTGACATCCATGTGGAACCCCTGGGCGATCTGGTCGGGCCTCAAGGTGCACAGGAACGCTGATTATACCCAGGTCTATCTTGGGGCATCCTCGCAGGTGGAAGTCGCCCACCTGTGGCAATGTCTTGGTGCGATCTATCAAGGACTGCTTAGTGGCTTTTGCCTCTTAGCTTGATACCCTTCCAGCCCCCTGCACTCGCACGTCTCTTGGCTTTACTCTTGATTCAACTCTTGAATCTCTCCTCATCTCCAGTACTTTTCAGTTGCATTATCTTCAGGTATAAAGTCTTTTTTTGCCACCCTTTGGTTTTCACACCGCAGTCCATGTCACCTGAATTGCAGGAATCCAATGTTCACCGCTCTGCCAGCCATTTGGCTTCCGTGACTGCTATTCCACTCAGCAGCTTGTTTGATTTCTTACCCGTGTTTTTTCTTCACTGGCCTTTTGCTGTCTAGCATTTTCAAGTTCTGCTGCATCACCTAAGAGGCTGTGATGATGGGTCAACCTTTTTACCTGGCTGCTACGCTCCACGTTTACGGAGACTCGTGGTCTACTCTCAGCCCTGACCGCCTAATCTCAAATTTCCCCCATCTAAATCATGCCCGTTAATCTGCACGTGCCTTTGCTGACACCTCATGGAATTAGCATGAATCTTGTATTTGTTTACTTTTTTTATGTATTGGCTTTTCGTAAAGCCCTGGAACCCCATTTGTCTTCCATTGCTTGTCCTTGACTAAAGTCCTGTATTTTGACTTTACTTTCGCATGTCTCGTGATAAACCTTCATTTTTTTCTTTACATTTTATCTGCTTCTGTATTTGTGTTTTCAGCTTTTCTATCGTAATCTTAGTGTACAGCATTCATTTACCTTTGGGCCAGGCCGTGGTTTATATATTTTATCAACATTGAAAACCAATGCATCCAAATCCAGTGAGTTAATTGCAGTAACCTAGATTCCAGCTGTCTTGCGCACACCCTAGTCCAATATTGGACTGATCATTATTATTGCTATTGTTTACTGGATGACGTGTTAAATTCTCGCTGTGGGTGTGTGGTGTGTGTAGTCTAGACCACAGGGGAGGACTGGCAACCTTTGGCATGGGGGAGGGGGGGACAGATACAGTTTAATTGCCAATGGTGCAGTCGCCCAAGCCCACAAGGTAGCATCCCGAATTTCTAGCACAAGTAACCCATCACCCTCTCCACTCCCCACCTACACATTCTCAAGTGTGTGTATATATATATATATATGGTAGAAATGTTTACTATTCTTTTTCTTTTATAATCTAACAGAATGCAACATATATTTTGGTTATTTTGTGGTTTCTTAGAGACCCAGGCACAGTCTCCCATATACCAAAACTAATAAAATGATTTAACAAGGGTGATATATATATATATTTTGGTGTCCCAGTTGCAATTGAACAGCCGGCTACATCCCATCCCATCTTTAGTTTTCAACCAATGCAAAGAGGTGGGAAAGCTAGAAAAGTTGGCCTTCAGTCTCCTCACCACACACACAGCTCACACCTGAAACCCTGTCTAACCACCCGCCCACAAGATATGATCCGAACTTGGAATGCTGCCTCCCCACAACACAAGTAGTGCACTAGGTATCCTGCCACCCCACCAGTAGAAATTATATAACTGGTTAAATGTCTTATTCATGGAATAACACTATAGGCGATAGACCCATATAAGCGAGACTTTCCATACAGAAAAAAAGTAATTTCTGGGTAATCCTCATTTTGACTGTTGAGGAAAATAATTGATTGTGTGATCCTGAGAAAATCATTCTAGCACACTATGTGTGGAAGGTAGGTATGTGTGCCATGGTTTCTCGGTTTCACGCAGTTAGATGGCACAGGAGACTTAATCTTTTTTTAATCTGTCTTCTGTTTTAAAACGAGCAAAACACTTTCTGCAGTTCTTATTCAAGGTCTAAACTAGTACATTGTTCGATAAATCTGATTTTCAAAACACCAAGTCACATGATAAAGCATATTTCTCTTCTCTGAAGGGTGCAGTGAGTTAAAATGTGGTTTTAGATCCTCCCGAGTGTAAAAAAAAAAAACTAAAGAAAATCCAAAGGACAGAGTATTTGATCCATGTTCATTCTCAGTAGAGGGGCTCCCATGCTCCTTTTCACATGATAAAGCAACCTGACAAAATATAAGCAAAGTCTTAATAGAAGCACATGTTCAAAAAGCAGGATGCTTTACTTCATTAGAAAAAAAGCTGGATTGAGTCAATCCCACAATCTGGTGCCTTGATATGTAGATTAAGCACAGATGTCGAATAGTCACTCCGTGGGGCTATTTTTCCATATGTGTACCACTGTCCCATTTACCATATTTTCCATGCTCCATCACCTTCCAGGTCCTTCCTTTGAACCTCGTGTATAGCATGGTTAGGGTCCTCTAACGGTCACCCAAATTATCAGCAGCATACACTTGGGCCCCTCACAAACTCCCTGCCACGAGAACGTAAAACTCAGCCATGGGGCAAAGATACTATTGTTTATTAGCAAAGAAACGTAACCGGGATCACTCCAGGAAAACAAGTTTCATCTAGAGCTCTCTGCTTCTAAGCATGTGCCACACGGTTTTATCACGGTGTGACGTCACTAATCCAGGTCCCCTCCCATAAATTTATCAGCCATTTGCATTGGTCAGTTTGGGTAAGGTACATATAAAGAATATATAGGATAGTTTTATAATTGGCTAGCCATATCCAGTGACTCCTCTAGGACCACCTCTACTAGCATCTGTCTACACTGTTGCAGGGTCGCCTAATGACCATTGACCCTTGCAACAAATGATATCCCCAGGTGAAAGGTGAATTTGGATTGGGCAGAATGTGTCCTCCCATCCCTGGCATCCGAGACCGTTCTCAGACTGTACCTTTTTAAGGCAATGAGAAAACATGAGGTGCAAAGCATTCTCTAATGTTGCTATTCTCTGATCGCCTAAGCCTGGTAGAGTGCAGTCAGTTAACAATTGTGGGCAACACATGCATCTTCTTCTCTACTGGTCTGATGGGAGCATCTGTCTACTTCAGCTGAAAGGGCATTGTCCTGTTGAACTAGGTCAAGACCACGAAATGAAGCCCTCTTGTCTAATTATGAGGATTTTAGCCTGAATTTCTGCAGGTGGCTCACTATCTCGGTAGTTGGAATTTTCCTGCCTCTACTTTGTCCTTGGCTGGGTATCCTGTTTCTGCTCCTCTTGAGCTGCAGCAATCATGTCCGCTTGTCTGTTTCCCGAATGTTCCACTCCCTTCTTGTTTGTTTCAGAGGCATATAACTTCTATAGTGTTCCTTATTGCTTCTCCGTGTTAACGGCAGTCAAGCACGTGCAGTGGTGGAAATGGCTAAACATTTGTGTGTGATAATTTCAATGTTAATAGGGGTATTTATTTATGTACTCATGGAATGTTTATGGGATACAGGTATCTGACAAACCTTGCATAAATAAATAATCCGGGTCCATGTATCCGACAAACCTTGCATAAATAAATAAACTGGGTTGTGGCTGAGGACTGTAACTTCCTCTTGTGACCCCTTGCACGGGGTCCCTAGAGGAAGTTAGTTTGCTTGCAGGTGATTATTTTTTATTTATTTATTTTTTCCCCCAGCGCCGACTTTGGCTGGATCACGAGATCCGGCTACACATCTGGTGCTGGATCTCGGATCTGGCGCGAGCTGGCCCAATCGCCAGGGCTGAGCATGTGCAAGCCAAACATTAATTCTTTGCATCTTGCGGTTTCAGCTTTGGCGAAAGATATGAATGTAGAGATGTGTCTTACCTACATGGGTCGTCAGCAAGTGCTTCTTGCCTGTGTGCAATAAACTAGTGCAGGTTTTTGGCTTCTACCTGGACAATGCTAGACACCAAGGTCACCATCTTGGAAAGTCGGCAGCGTACTTGTGTTCATGGAGGCAGAGAACATTGAGGTGAGTCTGCCTGGGACCGGATTGGGAGGGCAGGGGGGCGGGAGGGGGAGAAGTCCTATTTATTTTTGTTTACAAGGAATGTGGTGGGAGTGTGTGTCTGTTTGCTTTTCGGACTGTGTGACTCAGGATATGTTTGCATATATTCGTAATTGTGTAATGTGTATGTGGGAGGATACATCTGGGTTCATGCAACTGTGTATCTATACATGTGTATATGTTGTTGTTTTGTATGTATACATGACAACGCCAAGGTCACGAAATCCGTGCATAATTGAAATGACCTCATTTAAAATACATGCTCCCTCGAACTGCTGGGATGAGGCACGACCCGCAGTGGGAGCAATAAATATTGGAAATGGATACAATTTTAAAAGGGAAGTCTGATGGTCGCAACTGATTGCTACGAATAAATGATAATCAAAATGGAATATAGAAGAAACGGATGAAGGAATTGTTTCAATAAATTGCATACTGATTTTTCAATTTGGGGTAACTACGGCTCTGCAACACTGGAATTTTATGAATATCAAAACCTCAACTTTGTAAAGGTTGCCTTGCGAAACACGTGTAGGCAATACTGTACAAAAATCAAAACCTTGACACTGATCAGCAGATGTCTTAACAATTACCTTGCACGTCAGTGCAGTCTCTTAACTCATGTAAAACTGTAATGCTGTGGTTCACAATGCCTCACTGTGTTTAGCATATACTATAACATATATTATATTATATGAATGTGCAGTGACCTGTTTTTTTTCAATAACAATCTTGACTGTTGCAGGTTCCGCATTCCAAATTGCACTTTTAATTTCAAGGGGTACGAAAGACACAGTGCGATGCTCCTTTTTTTCACGCCTGCTTTCTTTCATGCCAGGAAGCAAATGGCGGAGTTGGAACAGTCAGGCATGCTCCGTGGGTCGCTGAACGCTGAGAAGCAAATCTCCCTGATCACTGGCTGCACAGACTTACTGGCGGCAGTAGATGGCGCTGCCTTCATTCAAGTGAGTCAAGTCGTGTCTCCCCGAGATCATATATGAAATGCAAGTCTGACTAAGAAAAGTATGTAATGTGTTCTGTACAGTGGATCAGGTGCACGCCTATTTTCCTCCAAAACGTACGCAGCATTTTTTTTATTTCAACATATCGCCCAATAATCAGTTCATCGTTTGCTTGAACAGAGTGTTGGAATGAAAGTACGGCCCTTTAATGGCAGTGCTAATTTTGTGAAGCAGCTGTTCCCTTTATCTATTCCAAATGCGTTTGTCTCCAAGGAAGGCCGCGTTTTGTTACTTTAACCCCCGAATCGGAGTTTATTTGAAATATTGGGCTTTAGAGTTGCGTGCAGCCAGTTCGCAGCGTTTGAAGACCTATACCACGTCAACACCGTGCTTGTTGCAAGCAACCAATTGGGCTGTACTATATGAAATATCTTGAACACAACTCGGCCATAGGATTCAGTCGTTTGTAACAGTAGAAGGCTAACGGTGCAATAGTCTCTAGGTGGAACAGCAGGCCCCCCTTTTAAAAATCTACTGTTAATACCAGTTGCCTTTTTCTAAGTAATCCTACATTTGTCAGGAAAGAATAGTGCAACAGTGGTTTAATTTCGCACCCCCCCCCCTCCTTGACTCCCCCCCCAATCAAACTTTACTCTGCAGGCAGGGGCGCTGGGGGGGGGGGGCGATACCCAGCTGGAGGTGGTGCCTTTTCCTTGCACGCTCGTGTCGTCGGTAGAGGCGCACCGAGGTAGGGATTTGCCCCCTGTCATGCGGTGTTTGGTGAAGCAGGGACTCAGACTTAAACCAGACTCGTGGTGTTTCAAAGTGAAACATTTCGCCAATGGGGAAAAGCAACCCATGACGGATGGATATGCTTGCTTGAACACAAGTACTCTTATGAATACCATTTCACGCCAAGGGTTTTTTTGTTTTGTTTTTTAGCTGCTCTGACATTAGAGCTGGGTACATTCGCTCTGTACACAAGGGAACTCGAGCCGCCAGCAAAGTAGTAGGTTGGCCTTGTGCCTGCCTCATCTGTGAGGCGCAGCGCTCTGGGGTCCCAGCCCAGGGAGCAATCCATCCACGGAAAGTTACTTCGAGGCCGGCGTTCCCAGGGCTTTGGGGCGGGCAGTCGGTGCCTAAATGCCGGGGCGCTTCACTTTCACGCTTGGCCCCGCGCCCGATATTGCGCCATTAGCATCCGGCATGAAGAGGCACTTGACGCCGTAGTATTTGATATCATTTCAGTGTTTACTCTCTGCCTATAGCTGTGTCCCTGGCAGTGGCTCAGGTCTAGTGACGCACTTAACCTTAAAGAAACGGTGCTACGCAAACCCTTTCCAGGTGTGGATTTCAAACCAACGTACCCCGTTTGTAAATATTGCTTCATTCTAATGGGCCCAATCTGTCATGGCTGCCACTGACGCAATGTACAGAGTGCGTTAGGCACGCAGGCTTTGGTCTGTCGCTTGCCAGCTGTAGGAATAGTGCAGCGGGCATGTCTGCACCCTTCTCATGCTTTGTATTAAGCTAGATTTTATTTAGAATTTTAATATAAAAGCAGATCAACCGAACACAAAGGAACGCCGTACTTGGAAAATTATACCATGTTTTTGAAGAGTTTTTTTTTCCTGTATATATTGATGTTCAACATGCAAATAAACCTTCATTGCAGCTGGTGCTGAATAACACGCTTTAATTACACTATTCATAACGCAGTACATAAGTAAAGGATACAAAAAAATTGAAATTATTAGTTGCTAGACAGCAGGAAAACTATCGTGTTGCACATGCAGTGTTAATTCATTTCCGCCTGTGACGAGGAGTAGTAATGGAATACATGAATATGTGCGGATGGACTGTTGTTGAAACCCCTGAGCGGTTCCTGTACAACTCATAAAGGCTCTGGCGTAAACAGCGCCCGCCCCCAGCTAACTCACAGCCTCCACAAGCCAAGTACCCCCATTTACAGCTTCAGCAAGTCTAGCGTATGGGGACTAAAATCAATAGGCAGTGGGTATATGTGACTACCTTACCCAACTTTTCATCTCCAGTGAAGAAAATAATAGCTGCCAACTGAAATGGGTCCCGATATACAGATTTCTGACAACGGAAAATAACAATTTTTCCTTTTTTTTGTTGTTGTATAAAATAAAAGTAAAACTATAAGACATCTTGTAAATTCGTTAAGGGAAGCTGATAAATTATCAAACCATGACTGCAGTATGGGGTTCAACTCATGTGATTTGCACATTTTCCATGTGGCCATTACATGATGTGTCCTGTAACTAAAGACCAACCATGTCGAACATAATGTTGAGGAATGGGAGCACCATGCATTTGGCAATGATCAAACCCAAAATGTAGTGTATGCCATTTAATCTAAATGTTATATAATCTATAATGACAAAACTATGCACACTGTACACCTCTGAATTGGGGAATAACGGTCAAAGGTTTAGCTGCCAACACTTAATCTGCAATAGTAAGTCCTCTCTTGGAAAAAGTGATGCAGAGACTCAGACTTGTGGGGTAAAAAGACAGCCTTACAGAGACGGAGAGGCCATGCTCGGCCCCAAGTGTGGCGTTCCATTGAAAGATAAAAGCCAGTACAAAACAGTGATTTCGACAGAAGGCATAGTGAATGAGCGAGAATGGGCCTCCCTCTATTTTGTTGAAATGTACAGGCACTCAGCTGAAAAGTGCAACTCAGAACTGAAATATTACTAACCTTGTCCAATGGATTCCAAAAACCCAAGTGGCACTGCAGATGCTGACTTCGTGTAAAAGGGGAAAATGCCCACGTTGACAGATTCAAAGCTGCAACAGTGCACATGGAAAGAAAAGATACATTTTAAACGCTGGGCATTTGGAAGCTAAAAAGAGGAATGAGGCCTTACATTTAAGAAATACAGTCGAATGACAGACAGCGTTTCCAGGAATAAAGAGAATTAATTTTAGAACATAAAATCACAACATTTGTAGGGAAAGTCCTATTTCGTTTTGGGTAGAAGTGAACACTGGTTTCTGATGTAACTATGGCCTGTGTGACTAATCTCCAAAGGAAACTTATTTCTGTTCAAACATGATGTAAAGAGAGTTTATTTCTTGCCAGCAGGCCCAGATGCAACACAAAAGGTCATGTCTCCCCACATTGTCCATTTAAAATTCTATTCTTTCCGAATTGTGAACTGCAACTTGTTTTTCTCTCTCAGCTGAAACTTTGACCCCAAGACTTTTTGGGGCTGGGCCCACCAAGGAAACGGGTCTAGTTTTTCAGTCTAAATGTTAAAAATATAGAGTGATTGGAACTACGTTGATATGGATAACATGACCAACACATGACCTTTAAGGTTAGGTCTCCCGTTAATTGTGCATTAGCTCAGAGCAAAGCCCTTTGACACTCAGGAGAAGAGAGTAGAATTAACATTGGCGTGAGGAGATGGCCTGGTCACATGTTTAAGGAGAAATTGAAACTTCGAGGGGAAAAGTTGGGGGCCAGAAATGAAACTACCTCTCATATAATGCATTGCAATATGTTTAACATTGAACACATTTTCCTAAATAAAAAGAACATCATGTGTGCCAGTGAGCCCAGCACGGATTCATATGAAAGGGTATAAAGAGTTGTGGATCTGCCCAGGAATGGTGTGCCGAAACAAAATTAATATTTTCTGACTCGCCATAAAATGTAGAATTGGAAAATAGAAAGATTTATGTAGTTATCTGAAAAATTAGCATAGTTGCCATGTTATATTTTCAGAACCCAAAAAGGTAAAACCCATCTGTCATTTTTGGATGCATTTTTCCTTCTCCTTCAGCTTCCATAACAAATACCTCCCAACTTTTGGTCCTATCAGCAGCCAGTGGGTGTCTTGGTGGGAGGTGAAGGCAGAGTGCTAGCCACTCCTTACCATAGGAATTCTGATGAAGTCCTCAGTCCTATAAGAGGCCAATTTTGCATCAGAACAGGGCCTTTTCACTTTATTCATGGAGGTAGTCTACTGCTGGACTCTTGCAAGGAACATCTAGCAGAGAGGCCTCAATCCTTGCATTGCAGACTGTGACAGGGAAACCTAGAAGCTAGCTGAGACCCCCATCAGAGGTGCACAGGAAGTCTGAGTGCAGGAGAAAATACTTGACACAAGCCCTTGACCAGATCTGTGCTATCCTCAGAAGAGCCCTGCTGTTTCCGTGGATGCCACATAACCAAGGCCTCACATGTAAGTAGATATATCCCAAAGCCACCAAAGTGTGTGTGTGTGGGGGTGGGGGATCTGCCAGCCTTAATATCCATCTTGTGTATTCTGGTGGTTCTAGGAATACATTTGGCACATTTGATTAAATCCAATTAAAATTAATTCCACTATAGAAAATGGCCCTATCCATTTAAATTTTGTTAGGAACAGCCCCCATTAAATTATGTGTGGGGGGGAGCTGTGTAGATCCTTGGTGCATTGAAGTTAAATCAATTAATTCCCATATAGAAAATCACGTGATGAGTGTTGTTAGAATTCGAAAATAACAAAGTTCATGCCCAGTCTGTGAGAGCCAATATAGACAAAGTATTAGGGTGACTCTACCTTTCTGAAACCCCAGTCTTCTGTACTGAAGGGGGGTGCCCATCAATGTTCCCTCTAATTGTGTTTGTCTATGTGCGGAACCACTTGGCTGTTGTGCACATGTTATTTTCCATGTGCGCAAATGACTAATGAGGTAAGCCACTTTGTGAGCTACCGTTGCAGAAGGGTTTGGAAAGGAAAGTCCTCTTCGAAGTCACTGAAATTCTTTAAAAATCTTACAACACTTTTTCCAAACATATAGGCTAAAATAAAATGTCATATGTGATTACACAGAAAACTCACCAACCAGTCCAAGGCTTCAATATCTGCCATAGTATTTTGCACGTACATCTGTGCAGAGAAAAATGTTGGCCTCATTACTAGTTTGACGGTAAGTGGTAAAGTTGGCGGTAACTCCATTATGCCAAATTACGATTTCGGGCCCTGGAGTGGAGGATTTGTTTCCAGGAAATATCAGCAGAATCAGAATTTCTGCTGCGAAAATTCTGCCAAAAACGCCCCCCCATTGAGTCCAATGGATTCAATATGAATGGAGAATTACACTGCTGCCTACCACCACATGTAATCAAGTGGAAATTCCTCCAGACCAAGTGGTGGTAACGGTAATTCATTTGGGCGATATTCTGGCGGATTTATGCCGGGATACCGCCCCAACTCGTAATGAGGCCCTGTATGTTTTATGCCAGTGGAAAATCACTAATTTGTATTACAAAACAGAAATATATCTTTCCATTACTGATGTGGCTGTCAAGAAACTCAGACAGAATATATTTGCTGATGGATTAATGACAATGAAAAGAAATATGTGTCAAAAAGCATGCTCAAAGGAGTTCAAGTGCCACTTTAATAAAGTAATCCAAGGGCCAGGAGAACATACTTGTAAGAATTTGTGTAATGATGATAATTGCATCAGAATAACTGCACCTTAAAATATGATGAAAGATTCCTGTGCCTCTGCTCACCATCCACATTACGTTCTCCTGTGGGTAGTGATAACACCTGCGTTGGAGCTAAGATACATATGCACCATGCATTTTTACTCCCTAAAAAGGAAAATGAGAAAACAGGAAACAATGAACATATCATTGCTTTAACCCACAAATCTCCACTGATATTTTTTTGAATTGGTGACCAGTAGAGCAGTGGCAAAGGAAGGAACTCTAATAATATTAATGCCCGATTTCAAGAGGAATTTTAAGGGGAAAGAACACCTTTTAATAATCAGAAAGTATCCCTATTGGCAAAGCTAATTACTTTTTTACTCCCTGAAAAATCATTTTCAGGCAACAGCCTCCCTGCCTCGCTCCGTCTTGAGCCGGACCTCCTTAAGTTCCAGAAACTCCTCAAGACCTTCCTCTTCTCTTCTCCTTTCTCTCTCCCTCTCCCCTGCTAATCTCCTTTCTCTTCTGTCCTGATTCCCTCTGTTTTCTCTTCCCCAATCTGCTAATTTTGCTGACTGGTCGCCTGGTGGACCTCCAGAGTTTCACAGGTCCAGGCTCCCCCGCCAGTCCTGCACTTGCCTCCGGGCCCGTGCACTCTGCTTTGCACTACTGCACTCGGAATACGTTCAATGTGAGTGGCAATCACTCTGCACTTAACCCAGGCCCCTTTGAACTGGGTGCACTTGTCCCCCTCCACCTCCCTCGCACTTGCTGTCTGTTAACCTTAAAAGTACTAGTCCCAGCAGGTTTGTCTGTCCTGTCCTCCCTCTGTATCCCCTCACTAGCTTGTTTCTGTATGTCCTTCTCCTCCCCCGCCCCCACCTCCTCTTCACTCCCCACTCTTTGGCACAGAATTATACCAGTCGAAATGCCTCTGGCCTAGTATGCTAGTATGCTAGTTATTGTTGCTAGATCATTTTGAATCTTCAAGGCCTAAGAATGACTACTTTATCCCCTTTTTCCCTTCCCACCTTGAAGCGGTATGAAGCATTTCACTTGTGTATAAGTGCTTTACAAAAAAACAATTACAATTACAATTTGACTCTAAGTAGGGAGCACAATCTGATTAGAGCCCTGCTTATACCCCTGACATAGGAAGTGAAGTGACAGGGCACATAATGAAGTGTAGTTTGCCCACAGTTCCGCACCATAGCCTAGATCAAATTAAACAAGAGCCTTATTGAGGTTTATTATGGAGCACTGTTGAAGAAAAACACCTTTTTAGTTAATTGCATCAATTCATCAGAGATAAAACTGATAAAGTACCTTCTTCTGCAACTATGGATCCCACGTCTGTAATTCTTTGTGGTCAGTTAAATAAGATGGAGGGAGATGCTAGACTAGAGACTGTACAAACAGAACACATGGTTACATTGAAAAGACCTCAGCAGTTGAGCATAGAAAGAAAAAGAAGGTGCTGTTGTCTAGATGGGTACTAGAATTTCCTATCCTTTCGCAAACACGCTACACCTTTCCTTAAGTGTACTGCCGAAACGTCCGACTTGGTTTTTTTAATTTGTTGCTTTGCTCATCACATGCAAGGAGTGATGCTTCCACCCAAACCCTTCCCCGGCCCCTGTACTTGCCTTCAATACTAGTTGATGCAGCACTGTAAAAAAGTGAGGGATCGTAGCAGTAAACACTCGCTGGGATATTTGCAGACCCACAATACTTTGCAAGCAAGGCATATTTAAATGCCTCAACATATGATGTGCATTCTAAGAAGGTCATGACTCTGCATGTACACAATTCTTTTGCAGTGCGTACAAGATTGTTTGCAACATACACCACCCTTCTATCATTGTGTAGGATTACACAAATGCTTAATGAAACTGTTTTTGTATAGAAGCGAGTTACCATATAATGTGTGAAGGTCTATGCCCAAAGTAAATCTAAACACTTGGAAACAATGCAGACTGTGTGAAAAACATTCTCCTGTCTGAATATCTGGTGCCCTGATACTATGGACGAGTAATCCTAGGCACAGTCCATACCCATTATCCCTTGCAGGCTAAGTACATGAGAATGCAATGTTGCTCTCTACTTATAGGGTAATGTCAGTAATGCTTAAGTAGGAGCATCACATTTGTCTTTTCAAAATCTTTAGATGGCAAATTAATATTTGAGTTTTATAATGCGTTATCTTCCAAGGGGCTGCTTCAAAGTACTTGTGTGACATATGTACAAAGAAGAGGAAGTATGGGATTTGGTTACACATCCAAGTAGCCTGCTTACCTACAGTCAGTATCTGATATTTGAGCTGGCAGTTTGAAGGAACAATGAGTAAGAGAAATTCTGGCGCGTGAACTCTATTCATGTTACAACAAACATAAAACAAGTGGATGTAGCTAACCTTTCGCAGAGCAACAGAGGAAGAGTCAAGTTTGTCCGGTAGTACCTTAATGTGCTCTGGGGCAGAAGTTAGAGTCATAAGGTAAAAGTGTTGTAGAGTCAGGATTAGGAGTCATGGGTGGTGAGGGAACATATTTGGTTAATGTGTCCAGGCATATCCTGGTTAGATGCTTCTGTTCAGGAAGCCAGTTTTTCATATTAGTTTATAACTTTGTTTTGTATTTTGCTGTTAGGGACTTTAGGTGTTTTTGGTCACCCTTGCATAGTAGTGTAATGCAAGTGAGCAGAATATCAAAACCACTTGCTTATTTGAAGGGAAATAACATTTCAGGTAATTTCTGTGGCTTGTGCACTAATATATCTTTTTGAATAGGTGAGAATTGTCTATGCGCGCTGCAAAAAATCTTCTGAGCGGCACCCGGAAGGAAGCTGGGCAAGCACACATGCGCACAGCTTAGAGGGAACATTGGTGCCCATAATCCCAAAATAAGTAACCCTAAAACGCTGCTATTCAAGTGAATGTAGAGGGTGCAAAATGAAATTCCCCATTTATTGCTGTGCCTCCCAAGCCAGAATCCCCAAAGCACTGCATGTCCTTTGAAGACCCTTTCTGAAGGTGTTGAAAAACGATTTTCACCTAATCTAACATGACAGACTTTTGATGGCTGGTGTGGGAGGCGATTAAACATGGTGTACGTGGTGACGTGATTCATGCAACACTGCTCAAAAGAACACAAACAGATTTAGAAGACTGACTACTATAGATGAGGCTTGACCAAACAGATGGAATGTGCAGAACATTTCTTAGCTTAATGAGGCCTAAAATAAAATGACAGCCCTTTCTAGCAATTGAAATGGCATGTATCAACTTTGGTATTAATTGGCGATTTCTGTCTCGTGCAACTGTCATAATGAAAAGAAAAATCGTTGGACTGCGCAATTGCCCCTTATGTCCAAAGAAGAATGCCATTACATATTTTCTTTCATTCCCCTGAATTCCTGAGCCCAAAATATCAAGCACAGGTACATTTGGAATGCAGCTAGGAGTGGAGAAAAATTCATTTTAGATGGTGCTCTATGTATTCTAGCCCTCCTGCCCCATTTGAACCTAGTTGGTGTTCTATGTATTTTAGCCTCATTGCCATATTTCAAATTTAGATGGGGTTCTATGCATTTTAGCCTCATTGCCATATTTCGAATTTAGATGGGGTTCTATGTACTTCAGCCCACCTGCCTCATTTGAACTTAGATGGTGCTTTTATGCATTCTAGCCTCATTGTGTTATACCTCGGATTTAGATGGTTTTCTCTATACATTTTTAGCCCCATTGCCATATTTTGCATTTAGAAGGTGTACTATGCATTTTAGCCCTCCTGCCTCTCTTGAACCTAGATGGTACTCCATCATTTTTGCCTCATGTTATACTTCAAATTCAGATGGTGTTCTATGCATATTTAGCCTCATTGCCATATTTCATTGCCATATTCGCATTTAGATGGCGTTCCATGCATTTTTAGCCTCATTGCCATTTTTCATTGCCATATATCGAATTTAGATGGTGTTCTATGTACTTCAGCCCGCCTGCCTCATTTGAACTTAGATGGTGCTTTTATGCATTCTAGCCTCATTGTTATACTTCAAATTCAGATGGTGTTCTATGCATTTCAGCCAGGTGTTACACACTGCTGCATAGCCACACAGCTTTACTTTAACTAGGTGACACCATAAGCATTTCTAGCAATTTAGCCTTTGTATCTCTAATATAAGTGGTACTCTAGGCATTGTAACTATATCACCCACCTCAAACTCAGAGGTTACGTAGTGCTTCTTAACCACTTGTCACCTAAATCCATGTGCTTTTAGTGTCCCTCAGCCACACTGTAATATCCCAATTTGCAGGTTTTGCTCAGGGCCTTTAGCCAAACTATTGAATTCCAAACCAGGTGTAACCTTAGAGCATTTCAGTCGAATTGTGGAACTTCTATCCCAGGTCCATAATATAAATGCACACTGGTCTAACTGGCGTTAACTAAGCCTAATCCCCAGCCCACCAATATTCTTACCACTATTTAGTATGTATCCATCTACTACTAGTTTGTTTGCCTGCGTCCTCATCTTCCTAAACATTGTAATTCAGCTCAAGATGGCTCCACATTTACCCAACATGCCTTCTCCAACCATGCTTAACAACCGGGCACCATACTTAGACATAAACAACCCTCAGTTGCTACCCACCAGTCTCCCTTGTACTACCATAGATAGGAACCTAGGACTCCGAGCTAGACTAGCCAAAATCTATGAGCCTCTCGCCCGCTCACTGCCCACTTTACAGAAGTCCAAAGAGCTGCCGCTTCAATCTAGTTCTTCCACAAAAACATCTAATCCACCCTACAACCTCATCCCCAGACCCCCTCACAAACTCCCCAGTCAGGGAAATCTCGAATCAACACAGGACAAACGTCATATGACTACTACTAAAAACACAGCCAGCCCTAAAATCAAGGGAGCCCTGATCAACGCCAGATCATTAGTAGCTCACGCCACAGAAATCGCAGACTTAACTGTTCCATCCTGAGGCAAGATCGCCCCAACTGCAGAGGAGGGGGTGTCGCCATTATACACAAATATAGTCTGACCATGAGACTAGCAACTTCCACCAATGTCCTCTCATTGTCCTCTCATGTGAAACACTATCAGTCAAAGTCCCACTCACTAATACCCAAACCGTCAATATCCATTCGATTTACCATCCGCCAGGCCCCATCGGCACCTTTGATGAAGACCTCAACGCCATTTTTTTCCAGTAATCTCAAAAGCTCTTCTCAAGTTCTCACCCTGGGGGACTTTAACATGGGCTACAATTACCCGGCAGACCAAATAGCCAGCACTATAGTTAACACTCTTACTTAACTAGGCTTTGGTTTGCGCAAAGAAGTATGGCACCCACTCATTCGAAAGGTAGAATACTTGATTGGGTGGCCGACCACAACTGGCTAGCGAACATCACAAATATCTCACCACTAGTCTGGACCGACCACCACCTGGTATCGTTCTTGTTGTCCACTGACAGACCCCCACCTCCGCCCATCACCACGGCCCCTCTTACTCTCACCAGAAACAAGAAGAACATTACATCAGAAAGACTCATCCCGAATCTACTCCCCACACTTAACACACTCCCCGACAACCTGGATCCACGGATCCTGGTTGAAGAATACAAGGTCATGACTACCTCGTTGGACCTCATCGCCCCACTTAAACTCCGACCTAGTAAACCGAAAACGCACCTTAACAAATGGTACACACCATTCCTCAAAAACCTAAGGCAGCAAAAAATAAACTGCGAGGCCACCTGGAAAAAATCCCCCTCAGCCGCAAACAAACTCAAACTTTCCAAACTAGCCGCACTTTATAAAAAAGAAATCTACCTGGCTAAACGAACCTCCTTTGACTCTCGCATATCCCAAGCTAAATCTAATATGAAAGAACTCTTCTCTATACTTAAAGAAGTAGAAACCCCCATAATACCCCCTGATACTTGCACCAAAGATAAAAACTGGTGTTCAGAAATTCAAAACGCCTTCGCAAATAAGATCGTGACCCTTCAAAGCAAAATTTCTAGCAAAAAAGCTGCCCTAAAAGACACTCTCCCATCCAAAACTCCGGATACGCTCACGACCACAGATCTCATCCGCTTCAAGTTCTCTAAAGTCAATACTCTTGACGTAGAAAAAATTATCCTGTCTTTGAAACCATCCAATTGCCAGGGAGATCTGTGCCCAGCACAGCTCATCAAAGACGCAGCCCGCAAACTTTCCCCCTTCATCACTAAACTGATCAATGCCTCCTTCACCACTGGCTACATCCCCACCAATCTAAAACAATCCGGGGTACTTCCATTACTAAAAAAACCTACTCTTGACCCAGCCATACCCAGAAATTACTGACCCATAACGACTGTTCCCTTCCTACTAAAAATCTTAGACAAGGTCGCCTACGTACAAATACAGAAGCACCTGGAAGAACACCACCTCTTAGGATCCAGACAATCAGGGTTCCGTCCTCCACACGGGACTGAAACTGCACTCCTTGACCTGAAAGCTCAGATTCATACACTCAGGGACAAGGGGCAAGTTGCCTTACTCCTCCTCCTTGACCTATCTGCAGCTTTCGATTTGGTCGACCATTCTGTCCTATGCTCGCACCTCCACACAGCAGCACACTTCTCTCCCGGGGCCATTACCTAGATCACTTCATTCCTTAACGGAAGAACTATGAGGCTCTTCTCTCCCACTGTTGCAGCAGACCCTATACCCATCACTTGTGGTGTCCCACAGGGCTCCTGCGTCTCCCCCACACTGTACAACATATTTACCAAGCGCCTTTTTGATGATTTGGGTCATCTCGCTATCACCTACACTAATTACACAGATGATACCCAGATCCTCCTTCCGCTTTCTGGAGATTATGGAAATGATTTGGCCTTGCTAAATAATGTGTATATCATCATTCAGGCATGGATGGCCACTCACGGACTATGCCTGAATGATGAGAAAACGGAGCTCATCATCCTGGGTAATGCATCCAATTTAAAGAAACTTAGCCCGGCCTACAACTCCTTCATGATAGATGGGAACAATATCAAAGTTGGACAGGAGCTCAAAACACTGGGATTCTACTTGGATTCTAACTTTTTCTTCAAAAGACAACTGAGTTACCTGGCATCCTCCTCTGTATACACGTGCAAATTAATCCACGCAGCCAAACCATTTCTGTCACACTAGCTGCCTCACACTCGTTAGAGCCCTTATACTATCCCGCCTTGACTATTGTAACGTCCTTTACCTGGGAACCTCCAAGGTTACCACCAGCAAGCTACAAACCCTCCAGAATAACACCCTGAGAGCAGCTCTAGGCATCCCCAGAAGAGAGCATATTTCAGAACAACTGGCTCTCCACAGATTCCATAGACAAGCCTCCTCGAGACCCCTCAGAACTGCATACAAAGACTGCCTCTCTGTCCCAAACTTCAAACTTGCCACCAAGGTGAAAGATTGTTTAGAATAGGCGCTCCAAGACAATTTACTTTGAATAGTGGTAACATGGAAAGGGAATATTTAGGTGCTTTATCATCTCTGCCCTCTGCTGGATAACCGTTGTAATTACACACCAAAGAAATGCATGCATTTAAAATGAAGAGAAAAATACGTGAAAATTAAATTAAGTGGTGCATCACAACACAAACTCTGATCTTTGGATATGTTAGTAATAAAAGTATTACCTATCAGATTGTCATAAAAAGTGGGGTCATCCTATATCAAGTAGCCGACAATTGTGAAAACTAGTAAAATACTCAAATATCAGAATTCAATCAACTAACATCTCAAAATGTTCACTGTGAATCACAATCTCAAAATATAGTTAAAAGGATACAATAATGGAATATGGATTTGGATGAGGAAGGCTAAGGAGGGGAACAATCTGGAGAGTGGAAAATAAAAGGACTGACCCAGATGGCAGACTTTGCAATTGAACCCTGAGGGAGAATAGCCCACAGAAGGATGACCAGTCTGCATGGGGGAAATGGACCTCAAAATAAGCCACCTGAATTGAGGGTTTACAGTGAAAGGATGCCTGCCTGACTAGGGTCCTCGGTTGGTCCTCCCAAAATCAGAAGCTGCACTATAAAAGGTAAATTAAACCCCTACCAATTCCCTAAATTGTTTAACTTAATTAGGGTGAAATCTGGGAAGGTAACAGGATTGGGAATGCAGGGAGGTGCAATTTGAAAATCGGGACATGGTGGCTAATGTCCAAATGTTCTGTGTTGCATAAGGATGTGAATGCCCATTAAGGACATTCACAGGCTCTCAACCTGCCTCTCCCTCATCCTGTATTGGATGTCCACTGCACAACCCACCAAGACCAAATTCCTACTTCTCACCACCATCACCAACGAACACCCAGACATACAGACCTGGCTATCGACCATGAACCATGAGGGCTTCACAGCTGAGCTCACCTCCTGCGCCAAGTCCCTCTGTTTCCACATCGACAAACGCCTCTCTTTCAAGACTCCCATAGCTAAGAAAGCCCGGCTTGGTATCAGCTCTCCCGCCTGTGTAAAGTTAAGCCCTTCCTCCGGACAGCTTCATATCCACTGTTCAAGCACTGGTCCTATCCCACCTGGATGGGGGCAATGCCCTTCTCAAAGACCTCCCATCGTCCTCCCTTGTGCCCCTGAGAAGTGTCCTAGACTGGGCAGCATGCCTTATCAAGGGTCTACGCAGATATGACCACATCACCCCACCCCTAATCAACCTTCACTGGCTCTCACTGCATGCACGAATCGTCTTCAAGCCTTGCTGCATCATCTATAAGACAGTTGCCCTCCAGTCTCCCAGCTACCTCACGGAGAAATTCAGCATCTCCGGTGGACCATGCACCACCAGAAGCCAGGACACATGCAAACTTTAAATCCATTGCTGCTTAAAGAAAAGAACCAGAAAATAAGCCTCATCTGCCTACACCCCAAGACTATGGAACCTTCTCCCCATTGGCATCAGACTTGCCCCCATACTCCTATAATTCAGAGAAGAACTCAAGGCCCACCTTGAAGGAGTTTCTCATCCTCAACACCTAAGCCATCACTTCTCCCCCCCCTGCACCACCTGACTTGCTAGAAACCATTCGCCCCTCTCCTCACTGCTACCCTGTACAGCTGTACCCCGCCTCTGTGCAACTAGCCCACTGTATATCTGTTCTCTGAAAGCGCTCCATTATGCATCTGTACTGTTGTATACCTCTTTAAAGAATTCCATTGCTTCTTGGAGCTAGGTTCACACTCAATAAATACCATAATAATAATGATAATAGATATATATATATATACACACTGTTAGATGTGTTTTTTGGTTTTATTTATTTTTTAAGGCCAGTTCACATTTCAGTGAAAAACAAAATCCGAACCTGAAAGCGTTTTGGCTGCCACCTTTGGTAAAGTTAAGTGTTTGCGAATATAGGTAGTGGTTTAATCAGGTGGAGAGCCCTTCGGCCATGATATTGTTTCAAGTACCATCGCCAAGAGAGACATTCTGCAGTTAATGCTGCTGGTGGCAACAATGGTATAGACTGGATGTGCGTGCAAAAAAATGTATGCTGAAGGAATCAATTCAATTCATTTAGGAACTGTGTGAAGTGCAAATTATTAAGCGTTGACCACCATAAATAACGGAGCCTAATCACAGCTGCAGTTTCAGGTTGATTTCCTTATTTAAGCTTGTAGATATGCAGCCCCAGTCCCGCAATCTTCCCTTTTCTTCCACCTTCTTCCGTTATCCTTCAAATACCTCACGGTCTATCTGCTCTGTGCCACCTTCCAATATGGAGCAGGGAATCTCCTCTAAGTCCACACACCATTACAGACCAAGTCCTGGATGCTTATGTATGGCATGGTAAGGTATAACATGCCTCCTTTTCTTAACTGTTTGTTGCAGCAGTTTTGCCATTCACCTAGAACCTAAAGCTAATACGCAGAACATTCATTAATCACACTCCACGAATCCAAACTTGTTCTCTTGCTGACGTATCGCTACCCTCTGTTTTCCAGATCCCATTCTCAAGCTTCACAGAATTTCCCAAATCTTTCTTGACCTTAAATACTTGAGAATATTTTGACCAACCTTTTTCCCATCATTCCTGGGGCATTTCACGTATGTATTGAGGGGTCAGAAATGTGAGGCGGACAACTTTGTGAAGTTCTTTCATAAGATGCCATTTTATTAACTCAAAGGTTTGATAAACACCTCACTATCCCTACCCTGACGAGGATTTCCCTGGATAAAAAAACAAAAGGAAAAAAATTCTAACAAAAAGGTTTCGGTCCCTCACACTCCTATACGCAACACATCAATAAGGAAAGATATGGTAGTTTAACAAAAACACATATAACCGCATAAATCACACAACAATAGCTGCTTCTTTTGAGAACCTGGTCATACTCCTCTTCCCCAGATTCAAGCAGGCTTTTCTTTAACTATTAAAGGATAAGAAAATCCTGTGTCATAACAAAGCTCCACTTCAGTTCTCTTTCTAATCCAACGTGCCAATAAGAAAGTTCCAACCGGGAGTCCAAGAAGGATTCACAATTATTTAACAATACTTTGCTCTTTCCACTTGTAGCCAAGTTTTTCAGACCGCTTCTGGTCATCAATAATGAATATTTCAGAACTTAATTAGCTTCAAAACAAATGGATATTGTTGGCACCACTTTATTTTGAGTACAATTTCACCAAAACACTTCAGTGAATCTTCAATTACTTCATCATAAGCTTTACCCCACCACAGTACCCCATGAACTTCCACCTGGTTTACTCTCTCCAGATTTACTACTACTATTACAACTCTCTGCTCCGGTATACTCCTGGCAGAATAGAACCAATAGTTACCAAAGCTCTTGGTCTGGTATACTCTCCTGCCAGCCAAGACATACTACTGCAGTTCTATGTATGGATATACTTTCATGCCCTAATAGGACCAATTGGCACAAAGATCCATGACCTGGTATACTCCATTTCTAGGCCATTCTACTACCTCCAAGTACTTCTGTGGTAAGGGTCAACTTCAAAGGTTTTAACCATGTTTTCTGCTTCACACAACTAGGTTTGGGAATTTCTGCAAGGGACACAATCACACTGGTGCTATTAGTTTTTGCCACACGCAAGACAGGCAATGCTTCCTCCTGTACCTCTTATCAGAAGGGCAGCCCCCCTGCCAATCTTGTTCCACCTTTGTTAACCAAATGCTGATAACTGTTTCTCTCCTTCGCACTTCTTTGGTTTTGGCAATGTGGGTTTAAAACATTCTCTACACCTGGGCAATATTATTCACGCTCTGGCATACTCAGTTATTTTCTTTTGTCTTTGGCAATCCTGGTTGTTTTTTAATTATCTTAGTGTGCGTCCCTTTTTGGCTTCGGCAATAGTGGTTTGGGTTCTCTTCTTGAGATATTGCCCCTTTGTGTGGTTGGTTGTTAATATTACCCACTATATCACAATCGCCCCCATCAGGTGTGATCTTTAAACTCTCTTTATGCCATCTGCTTTGTTTTACACCAGTTTGGTATGCGTCACAATCAGTAATCTGTTTTACATCGGTTCGGTATTCAAAAGGGAGTCTACAGTCAAGCAATGTGTAGTCACAGAGCACTCCGGGGTCACAATATAATAGTGAACTCACTTGGTTTGGCGTGGATGCCCGTGTACCTCGCTTCTTGCAGCTCGTCTGATTCAGTTCTCCTGTGCGGTCCGTCACCCTCTCCTGCATGGCTTTCCGCATCGGATACTTTCAGAGCCTTTGCTTCTCACCCAGTGATCCAGTATTTGCCTGCCACCGCTAAAGGCTTCACATTGGGGAAGTTGCAAAAAGGTGTGCTTTCTGCTGTACGACCACTGCAACTGAAATCTCCAGCCCATACAACCCTCTCAGGACCTGCTTCAATTTCTCGCGGCACTCTGGTTCCGTTGTGTAGAATCAAACTCCTTCACATTACTACTACTACTACTATTGCTCTCCTGCTGCTTCGCTGCTGCACCTTTTTCCACCTTGGTCCAATGGCCTACACTTGAGGGGGCCTTTTATGCCTCTCAGCCAACCTTGGGTGTGGGTCATTAACCTTCATGGGCTGCACTCTGCACCCTTGTCCCTCTGAAGCCCTTTTCTTCCCAGTACTCTGAGAATTGTGGGACTCTAAGTCCCTAACACCAAAGTGACTCCTTTTAAAGAGCTTCTGTTTTACAATCCGCTATTTGGAGATTGGGATCTTGGGTAAAACTACCGGAGAGGGTCTCCCATTCCTCCTGACGCGTTTACCCTCTCAATTTAGTCTCCCAGCTAACACCCGCCCCAGGGTCAGTATCAGAAAGTATCTGCCTTTCCCTGGTCACATGAGAGGGGTGTTGGGCCAGGTTTCCTGGGTTAATCACTTCTGATTCATGACAGTATCTTCAGTCATGTAATCTTCTTGGCACAATTCAACCTTCTTTTTCGAGTACTCCTCTCTTCCCCCTTATTCTCTCCTCTATATACATTAATGCCGCTCTTCCCATCCAACCGAGACACAAACGTGACTTGGGTTTATGCTGCCTCAAATTCTCAAAAAGTTGACACCCCAGTAGTGTCATGTGGAGCCAAAAGGCAATAACACCCTCTCCAGTATAGCCCTCACCCAAACATCACCAGTCGCAGTGGATATCCTAATCCCCTCCTTTAGACCTATTAAATCTCCTATGGGACTCTATGGGAATGGGGACTTACAAGTTAACAGTGCCTGACTTCCTGGGCCGCCGGGGTTGTAATCTCCCGGTGGCATTGGGAAGTCAGGCTCCGGTAAATTATTCAGAGTCCCCCTGCAACCCGCCAGTAGCACTGGCAGGGTTACCGCCGGGCTCGGAATGAGGCCCTTTGCCATTGAAAGTGGATGACTTTGTGGATTTATAATAGTGAGATTCATATAGGCAGGTAGAATTTCGTTTTGCTTTGTATGCATACCATATTGTCATGACCTCTAGTGTAAAGCTGTAGACCCAGTTATCCGAAACAGCTATTTAAAAAATAAATTGTGATTTTTGAGTACTTCAGTGTTTTTTTCCCTGAACTGTGGGTTTTGTATAAATTGGAGTATTCGGTAGGTGTTGTGTTGGTGAACCACTACCGAACAACATACAAAAATCCTCAACAAATGGCAGCAATTGCTCTTTTATTAAAACATCTGATCCGTGAAGGGGCTTGTGGCTCGATCGTTGGAACTTTATCTGCATGTAAATCTGGAAACTAAGGGGTACTGAATGACTTGGTTTGATGGCTTATTGTTAGTAACCACAGGACTGTTTAGAGAATAGTTTATTCCTGCTCATGTGGTGACTTCATGACGAATATGTATAATATTTGAAGAGTGGAGGTATTCAAGTAGCGTATGTTGCGAATCTTGTGTAATGTATTTTTAGCTAAAAGATAACCATTTGAGCTGCAATTATCGGGTGTTGAGTCTTTTTGTTTCTTTATTTTGTATGTTGAATAACGTTTAGATGTGGCCTTTGTTTACAGTGGTTGGTTAAGTGAACACAATGTTGAGTCCAATCTTTTTTTTAAAACGTTTTTCAATATTCTGAGATCACTTCGTTTTGATGGTTTTGTAAATTCGTGTTGTCCTGTGTAGTAAAGTTGTGTAGTAAGTAATTTCTTAATATATAACCCTATTTCTGCATTCTCCCCCCCCCCCCCCCGCTTAGATTCTAAAAGTAGGAACTGCAACTTTTCTGTAAATTTGGTAGGCATCATGAACTAATGAACTCGAAAGGGGCTTATCGTCGATTGCTCTTTATTGAGCAGACTGCATTGTGCTAGTTAGCCGCCTGATATAAGAAGCCATTGTGAATTTGGTGGGATGTTCGCTATTAGACGACCAATGAGAGCGGAGTTAAGACAAACAGTTATAACACCTAATGGGTCTTACAATAATGGGCATTAAGCCATGAGGGCTGAAGAGGTGACACACTGGATGGTTCTGGTTTAATAGTGATGCACCGTAAGTAATGAACCAATATTGCATGAAGGCGAAAGATTGATATTCGTGTAGTTGTGATGAAACCAATAAAGTGCCTTACCTTTTTAGTTCAGGCCATTTTTCAGAACAGAACCTTAACATATGGAGAGGTTGCAAGGTCCGGAAGAAGGATGTCGTACGGGAATGAGAACCCCAGTAGCCAACACTATAATGGATTTTCATAAATGTGATTTTCTTTATATTTTTTTTATAGCTGTGATAGTTTCTTTTATAATTAGTCATAATTCATAATTGGGTATGCAGTAATGTGTTTTGGTTTTTTGCTTGGGATGGATTGTTAACCATGTGACAAATTATTTTCATTTATGGATTTACAAATGTTACATTTAGCTAATTAATATTTATTTGTATTTCTTGACTCATTGAATGGCCCTTCCTCATGATGGTCAGTTTATATTTAATTGAATCTGTATCTTTATGAATATAGAATAATTGTATACTATGTTGATTTACCCGAGGGAACTGATCACTATACTTACTTAAATGGACAGATGGCCTGCAGTTAAGTACTGCGAGTAGAAGAGGTGCGGCTGCGGAGTAAATGCTTTTTGGCACGTTTTGCTATGTGACTCTAAACTGGCCCATTTGCTTTGTTAATCATCGTTTGGGGATTTTGGTCCAAAAGGCCAAAACCTGTTAAAATTGGGTGTGAATTTGTAGTTTCACTGAATAGACAAAAACCTAAAACAAGATATGGCACGTGCAGGATTAGAGACCATATTGGACAAAAAATAGTTTTGGGCCTTGATTTTGATTGGCACAGTCCAGTTCTTGGAAAGGACAGGTTGGCGAAGGGCGTGTGGTCGGAGCCCTCTTAATTTTGTAACCGATTTTAATACTCCTGCTACAGCCCCCAGAATGTAGGGGCGACACATACTTCTGGGTAGCAGGTGCAAGTGGATCTAGGTCACCGGGCCTAAGCCCCAACCACCTGGGGCCTTCCTGCCTGCCGCTCTTTTTCACCACTTAGCAAGCCCCGCCCACCTGGTGCCTTCCTGCTTGCCGCTTTTTTTCACCACTTAGCAAGCCCCGCCCACCTGGTGCCTTCCTGCTTGCTGCTTCTTTTCCTTTGCAGATGGGTAGCAGGTGTAAGTGGATCTAGGTCACCGGCCAAGCCCCACCCACTTGGTGCCTTCCTGTCTGCTGCTCTTTTTCACCACTTAGCAAGCCCCGCCTACCTGGTGCCTTCCTGCTTGCCGCTCCTTTTCCTACTTAAGGAGCCCTCCAGCTTCTTTTCCTTTGCAGATGGGGAACAGGTGAAAGTGGATCTAGGTCACCTGGCCTAAGCCCCACCCACCTGGTTCCTTCCTGCCTGCCGCTCTTTTTCACCACTTAGCGAGCCCTGCCCACCTGGTGCCTTCCTGCTTGCCACTCCTTTTCCTACTTAAGGAGCCCTCCAGCCTATTTTCCTTTGCAGATTTGGACCAGGTGCAAGTGGACCTAGGTCACCGGCCTAAGCCCCACCCACCTGGTGCCTTCCTGCTTGCGGCTCTTTTTCACCACTTAGCAAGCCCCACCCACCTGGTGCCTTCCTGCTTGCCGCTCCTTTTCCTACTTAAGGAGCCCTCCAGCCTCTTTCCCTTAGCAGATGGGGAGCAGGTGCAAGTGCATCTAGGTCACCTGGCCTAAGCCCCACCCACCTGGTACCTTCCTGCCTGCCACTCTTTTTCACCACTTAGCAAGCCCCGCCCACCTGGTGCCTTCCTGCTTGCCGCTCCTTTTCCTTCTTAAGGATCCCTCCAGCCTCTTTCCCTTAGCAGATGGGGAGCAGGTGCAAGTGGATCTAGGTCACCTGGCCTAAGCCCCACCCACCTGGTGCCTTCCTGCCTGCCGCTCTTTTTCACCACTTAGCAAGCCCCACCCACCTGGTGCCTTCCTGCTGTGATGTTCCCTTGTGCCCCACTCCCTTCTCCCTTCTCACACACAGGTGTTGCATGTTTTGCTTGATTATTCTACCCTGCTCCCCCTCAACCTCCTCCAGCCTACTTCTGCAGGAGTCTGTCCTGATGCATTCTGGTTTCACCATCCCTGTCTTGTGGCCAGTGCTGGATTTGACTTTTATGGACTTCATTCATTCACGGTGCGTCACCCTTTCTCAACTCTCATGCTGGACTTCCTTTGCATCTTTTACTCATGGTGGCCCTGATTCATGCTGTTCCCATCTTCATCTTGTATTCTGGCTTGCAACATTATTTGTTACTACTGACTTCTGCAATTGTATTCGCTCTGCCCTCTTGCTTCTCCACTCTTTTGGACTGCTTACTCTCTGTTCTCTCCTCCTCTCCCTTTTCCTATCTCCTCCCCTTACTTTCTTCTATGCACTTACTCTATCAGAATAGTCCCTGGACCTAATATGATAGGAACCGCATCTGTTTCCTTCACCCTCCCATTACTGTTTTTCCTCCCCACCCCTCCTCCAGCACTATGTGTAATGTTGGCAGGCCTAGTTTGATAGTCGCTTGTTTTGTTCCTCCCCTCCCTTTCTGCCCCCTTCTCCCTCACCTTTTGTTTTCTCCAGCTCTACCAGAAATGTCGTCAGGCCTAGTACGGTAGTCGGCTGTCTTTTTTCCATTTCCATCCCACTCTACCACCCCCTTACTTATCTATGTCATAGCTCTTGCATTATCTGAAATGTCGTCAGGCCGAGTACGATAGTTAATTTCACATCCTTACTGTTTTCCCTTGTTCCCTCACTTGCCTTGAAGTGCTTTGGAACACGTTCTGTATAGGCGCTATATAAATAAACTATCATATCATATCATGTACTCATACTGTGCTCTGCCTCTGTTTGGCTCACAAGTTGTTCCTTCACAGTACATGTCCACTGGAAACGGACATGCGTTGTGAGCTTTGCAAACCCCAAAACTGTGTACCCCCCACTGAGCACACTCTAGGTCCACCAGCATGCCTCTCCGCCCCCACGCCCCTCCAATCCCTGTACAACTTTTACCTCTGCTCATGCACACAAGCTCATGTGCAGCATTTGCCCTAACTCCCCAGCCCATGCCACACACCTTTCCCACCCTGCATACTATGCCCCTGCTCACCACTGTTGCATGGTATCTTCATAGTATGCATCTCAGCTCGCACGCTTAAGGTGGGCGTCACCCGCCTTGGAATGAATTCAGTCTCCCGCCAAGCCTCCTACCCGTTCATTCATTTCAGCTGGCTCTCATCCACCCAAAACTAAATTTGGCTGTGCCTATGAGCCCAATACCTACATGGATCTATTCAAGAGGCCTCCACTGGGCGATGCAACTTTTACTGACTTAGTTCAAGAATAAATCACTCTGCTCTGTACTTGAACCCAGTACCTTCAAAGAGATGAGCCCAAGTCGTACAGTTCAGTTCATGGCAGAGGAGTAGCCAGGATTGTCTAACAAGGGGCCTGAAGCTAATGCAGTTGGGCCCGCCCACCGCTGTGGCATACACATCTGTGTGTGCCCCACAGCGCAGCTGAGTGGGCATTTACAGATTTTGGGTGGACCTTACCTGCTCAGGCCTTACCCTGTCTACGCCTCTGGTTCATGGCCCAAGTGGCTTTGAAGGTGCAGTCCTGCTCATTGTCATATTAGCACATGCAAGTCAATATTGACCTCCTCTGAGCCAATCCGAATGCTCGGAATGTAGCTGAACTACAGGGTTTGGCGGCATTCTGATTTCCGACGCTTGAAGGGAAATCCTAGGACTCCTTTCTCTGCATGCGAGGAAGGCGCCCCCCCACCCACTTCTGCACTTTCTTGTACTGCCCCGTCTGTGAAAAACCTCCAATTTAACACACCAAAGTGAAAGCTAAAACATGGAAAAATACTTTAACTTTGACTTTAATGCTGCTTATCAAAGCCACGTTTATTTTGCGAACATTGCACTGAAGAAAAGCCATGGCTGCTTGGGTGACACCGGGTGAGAATAAAATGGTTTCCCTTTTCATACTTCAAAATGGACCAAAGTACACGAGGGTTCCTCAGTGTTGTGTGTTTGATTTCTAAAGCGCAGTGACACGAGTGGGTTGGGTAGCTGCCTGGCGCTGAACCAGTCTTCTCCCTGAGCTTGGCGGAAGGTCCCCAGTACTCTTGCAGATTGGTCGCCCTTGGCTTGGATAAACTGTGGGAGAGCGCCCCGACGCGTCACCGCAATTTAACAAGTGGCCCGCCGCCGCCGGTGTGTGCTCGTTTAAACTTTGGTACTGGGATCAGGAGTTCTGCTATTGGGAGGTGCATTAGTGCCACCTATAAGCCACAACTATTGCATTGGAGTACAGGCAGGGGCGGAGCCAGCCTCAACATTTTGTGGGGGCTGGATGGCAGTTTTGAATGCTGGTAGTGAGAGGGGCCATTAAACCTATTGTGCTATAGATCCTCCCGCCTCCCAACCCCCTGCCCAGTAGATATGACACCTTTGTTTTGCCTAACAGATGCATCTTTCACCCCCAAATCACCGAGGCATAGCCAGGATTGTGTAACGAGTGGGGCGTGCGACTAATGTAGTAAGGCTCATCCTTTGACGCCGGCCAAATGCGCAGGAGTGACCGAGCATAGTGAGGCAAGGCAAACCAATCAAAGGAGTTCCAGTGGGTACTAGCCCCTGAGAATATTTGAGAAATAATGGGTTTAAATGGTGCATTTTACAGTGCACTTTGTGTGATAAGTTAGGTAATAACCCACACAGTTTTCAATCGCTTTTGTAAGGTAAGACATGGAAAAAAGTGCATTAGATGCCAAGTCATGAACAATGCACAGGAGCATTTTCCAAGGCATGTTTATAATGTCTTTACCCGCTATATGCCAGTACTCTGCCATTGTAAAAGATTTTCCCCACACATGTCCATTCTGGTGCACCTATGTATGTCAGTATTCCCATGTAAGCACATACTCATGTTTCTTTTCCCCTGAATGGCAATAATGATTCTATAACAAAACATGTTCATGCTAGCTCTGCCAATATATGCCAGTATCCCCCCGTGAGAACGTACTCCTGTTGGCTTTGCCTTAATGCCAGTAAAAAAAAGAAATCCATGCCACAGTGGCCTTAAAAATGCCTTATCCGGGTGCGACTTCAGCCACTCGATTTATTAGCACTGTGCATGTCTTTCACTGCAGACCTGATAACAGGCATTTCAAAGCTAACAGTTTTGGGTTGTGTACATATATTAGGCATTTACCAGGCACTGCTATTAGATGCCCAGGTACTTGCACCATTTTGCACTGGCTACCATCAATGCCCAGTTAATGCCACTACGTCCGTGCTTGGTAAGTGCCTTTCCCATGGCCATACATGTGATATGATTTGATTGGTTATTTATAACCTGCTTAATACCCAGAGGTTTCTAAGCACGGACCTGGGGATCGAACCTGCGTTGCTCTGTGTCGTCTTGTTTCCAAGGCGAGCACATTGCCCCTGAGCTATTCTCCTGAGACCATAGGCCCAAACTGTTGCCACTGACAATGCTTGTTTTCTTACCTGTTTACCCAAAGACCGCTCAGGCCCCACCCTTTCTATTCCTCTGCAACTCGCAGGCTATTTAGTTAATGCTAATTATTGGAGGCGTGAGCCATCTAAAAGGTGAGCCCAGCAGGTAAGCCTTTAACTTCAAAATGTCAACATAGGGGGTCTAATGGTCTTGCCATGGCAGTCTTTTGTTCTCTGCCTCTGTTTGTTTTCTGCTACAACAGTCACGTTAATGACACTTTTCTCATCTCAGAGCGATGTATTTGCTTACTTTTAAAGTTTTAAAGTGTGTAAATAAACTGCTCGGAGGTGGGAAGTTGGACAGGTTCTTGCTATCTAGGCTTCGGGCTGGATGTCAAAGCTGAATGTTTGCTGCTTCTAAAGCTCATGCCTGCGGCCGGCCATGAGTACAGGTAGGGAGAAATGGCATAAGCAGGGGCACGCAGCTTGTAGATGTCATTTATTTTATTTAGGCATTTGTATAGCGCACAAAGCCCAGAGGCTTCTAGGTGCATTAGTTTAAGGATATGGCTACAGTAAGTGCTTGAGGCAACAGGTTACAATAGTTGTGAACCAGGCAATAACTGAGGCCTGGGTAGTGCAGAGGTACATACTTGGAGAGGCTAGCCTCTTGTTGCACCCATTGGTTGCCTGTGGCCATGCTAATCCCTATGTCAAGTCCCACCCTTTCCTGCCCCTCCCCAAAACACCTCATGTGAACTCTTTGACCTCACCTTGCCATCAAACTTTGCACTCAAAGTGACTGCCGGTGTTTTGCAAAGCAGTCCTCCGAGTTAATGAATTAATTGGAGCTGTACACATGCCACAGGTGTAATGTCTTGAACAAGTCTACCTTCAGCTACTCTCTGGCCCCGTCTGCCCTATAGGGCAATAGGCCCATGGCCGAACCAAAAACACAAAATGCTTGTGTGGGCCAGTTTTTTTTTGTCAAAGTGGGCCCGTTTTTTGGCCAACCTGGGCAGTTTGAGTTAATACACTGTGTGGCTGGTAGTTTTGACCAGTGTTGCTGAATAAATACTATTTAAAATGCACAATTTGCACCACACTTTATCAAAAACCTACCCCTTGGTTACTATTCAAACAATGTCCCAAAATGAATGAATTACCATTTGCAACCGTTGGCCACTTTTTCATTGGTGCCATAGACACTTTTATGGCCCAGTCCGACCCTTAAGGGCACAATGGGCCTCATTACGACCCTGGCGGAAGACCATGGTGCTAGTAGCACCATGGTCCATGCCGGTAAGTTACCGACTCCGCCATGGAGAAAGGGGGAATTACCACCCCATTACAAGGTTGGCGGGGCAGTAATTCCCCCTTCCTCCATGGCCCTTCCCCATTCCCATTTTTGCCCCATAGGGCTCAATGGGAATGGGGAAGGCGCTAAGTACGGTGCCGCAAACTGCTGCACCGTAATTAGCACCAAGGTCCCTTTGCGGGTCCCTACTTTAAAGGCTGGTCTACACCAGCCGTTAAGGTTGGGTCCCGCAAAGGGACCTCGTAATTATGTGCTAATAGGTTAACGGCGCCGCAGCCTTTTACAGTGCCGTTAACCCATTAGCGCCTGGGTTGTAATGAGGCCAAATGCGTGTCCTTTACTGAAGTCCTGTTCTACACAAGCCAAAACTGTGCTTTTGTGTAGACCTGAGAAAGGCACTTGCCTAATAATTAAGAACAAGCATTCAGAAATCCAACAAACTGTTGTCATTGCCAATGCTTGTGTATTTTTTGGTCGGGCAGCGGGTGAAAGGCTTATTTCTACTTTTTGTTTAAGGAACGTGGACCCATTTATCAAAGGTCCTGCGAGTCTGCTCTGTCAGGGCAGCTTCGTCAATGCAGGCGACCGGGCCTCCTAGGAGGCAGCTGCCACGTTCTGCCCTCTCTAGAAGAGAGAGCAGACTTTTGGGAACTCCATTGTTTGCAAGGGAGGTGCACCTAAATCGAGAGGACAATTCACTGCATGTCAAGGTGCTTCGCGAACTATAATGGCAACACCATAAAAGTTGTTTATTTTGCATCAGGCACCTACATGGGCACAAAAATATATATTTGTTAAATTACAATAAAACAAATAAGTACAACATAAACACATGCTTTTTTTAATTTATTTTTTTTATTTTTTGTTTTTTATCAAATTTCTTTGATTTTACAAAATGATGTAGAAGTAGCTAGACATCAATACTGATTGCTCTTCACTTTGCGGGGATAGTAGTTTATCTAACAAGTGCTCTAGGGAGTGGATACGGAGTTATTACTTTTCAGGCTTTTCTGACCCGTTTTCCTCTTTAAGGCATTCTGCTAGTGCGGCTTCTAAGATTTTAACTGCCACGATTGTCCATGAGGTTTTGTTCCCACTTATGAGTCGCTTCCACCAGACTTCTTCTTCTCTCAAGTCAAATGGTTTCAGTAGCGGCAGTAGGTAGGCTTGCCTCAAGTTAATTGTCTTTGTGCAATTTGTTAAAAGATTACGTATTGTTTCGGTTTGTGTAATGTCTTTACATAATCTGCAGGTGCTTGAATTGGTAAGACCTCTCAGTGCTCTAATTTCGTAAAAGGTTTAAACACATGCTTTGCAGGCCTACATAATGCAGTGGGAATCTAAAGGCTTCAATGAAAAATGTTTGACATGCGCAGTAGAGCCAGCGTGCCGCCATCTCCCGTCCCAGGACAGGTTAATGCAGGTGGAGGCTCCTGTGAGTGGCAGGTAGGCCCCCCATGGCCCCTTGATACGCCACCCAGGGGGGTGGCAGGGGTCTGGCTGCCAGCAGTGCAGATCGTTACATGGGTCTCGTCAAGCAGTGCCGGCAGACTTGTTATGGTCGCCTACGTGTGCCGCACCGTGGAATCATGGACTTGCTACTAACAGAAGGGAGATCATTTGACATCGAATTGAACAGTCTGAACGTCTACATAGAAATCGTTGCAGCAAACCCCGCGCCGAAGACTGGCAACTTTTAGAGCCAAGTGCTAATGTGACATTCTGTTCGGATTTTCGGTGCTCAGTACCTTAATTATATACCTTGCCTGTGCACTGGGAGAGGCGTGCCCTTATTAAACTACTGCTTTTAATTGAGTTGGCAGTCTGGGTACAGGTGCCATTGCACAGAAGTTGACATTTGCCACTGCAATGTTTATTGGCATTGCTGATTTAACACTTGCAATTCTCCTCCTGTTGGTGAGTTGGCCAGGCTCTTGTCCCAGACGCATCTGAACGTGTAGGGTTGTAGTCCTCACTGTTAGATGGCCGAGTGAGCACTAACTAGTGGCGTGACAAACGTTTGTATAAAGGGTACAGATTACTCGAAGGACCAACTAGGGCACTGACTGCGTCTGCCGGTCAGTCATTCACATTTGATCTGATGCAGAAATGAAGGAACCCACACGTATGGAGATCTAGCAGGAACTGCCGTTTTATTTCCACTGGCCCGCCCACATTACCTATGGTCACGTGACCATCCTCAATTTCCTGTACCCCTCGGTCACTTGTCAATGGCCCGACGGTGCACTGACCAGCAAGTGCTTCCCAAAATGAGCGCTGAATGAAAAATGGGTAACCTGATAAATGCGCAGAGTTTGACTCGACAGTGCAGATAGGATAGCTATGGGGAGGCCTGGGGGAGGGGAAGAAGTAGATTGGGGCCCTGAGTGCACAACCAGGAATGGAACGAGTAAGGAAGCAATGCAAAATAACTGTAGCAAATGAAACCCACTCGCAATGAAGCACCTTAATGGGAGATTTAATGCACACCCAAGAATGACTACAACCCCAAGGCAATGATCACTGGCACCAGGAGTTCTGTCGAAATTTAATTTGAGCAAAACTGAATCGGCAGACTACAAAGCAAGTTAAAAAGCAAGCAAGGCAGAACACTAGCAGCTCACTGATCTGATCGAAGATATGAAAGTAGTATATACACAGTTCTATGGAGACCACTTGAATATTATACAAAATAAATCCAGACATTTCAACATATGCTGGAGATATTCTGTGTACAGAGGCAACTCAAACTGTTCAAATGATATAATGTACGCTTCACACGCGAGAATTCGGAGGGCATCCCGCTATAGTTAACAAGGACTCCTTGTGGCCGTTTTGACAAATACAAACGTATATATTTTGCACCTGGAAAATCCAATATCAAAATATATGAACACGGGATGCAATGCCTTGACTTTGCATAGCCATACGAATGGCATATGATTTTTATAAAATCAACATGCACAAAACTAAAGATATTTTCTCCTAACAATGTTTGGAAATGTTAAAAAGGTGTGCAGGTTTTAAAATCCAAGAATCGCCACATGTTTCCCTGGAACTTCCAGCCCCATAATGAGACATTTCACCTTTAGTTGTTTGCGGTTTTTCATCAGGTTCTATGGTGCGGTGTATAAGTGCCTGACTTGTGAACCTGGCGATCGCAAATCGAATCCTCATGTCGGCATAAATTCAATAAAGAGTGTCTAAGTTCATCATTTTGCACACAGTCTCTAAAATACCCAGGGGGACGGCATTCATCCTCTGAATTGTCCTGAAGATGATGGTTTGAATTTCCCTACACCATTGAAACCGGTTGACCTCAAAGGCCATGGGTGTTCCCATGACCATTTAGATATCCCCAGTAACTAGGGGGGGTGTTCTACAAAAAATGAGATATTAGCCCATTACTCCCATCACGTGAGCATTTTATAGTGCCCTGATTAAACAGGCATTTCTCTGCCGTTTTTAGATTTTGAAACCACAACTCCCGCATGAGGCCAAACTAGATTGCCGTAGGGTGAATACAACACGGATGGAAAGTCCCATGGTTATTTAAAAGCCCATATAAGCTATTCAGTTTTGACAGTGATCTAATAGCCAGTCCGGTCACTTCTAACAGCTTAGGGGTTGTGTTACATCGTCGGTTGCTCTTTTATGACGATTTCAAACGGCAATAAAGCTCAGTTTAATCATGCATTTTATTTTGCATTGCAATACATTCACATGCCCCACAACACAAGTCCATAGCTGCATTTGTGACCTGCCTTCCCATATCTTCAACTAACCCCCGTGTGACAGTTAGGCTCACACCAGCTATATGCTAGGCGTGCTACTGTCTCCTTTTCTTCCCTGTCACTAAGAATGTACTGTTTGCTTCCCCACTATGTACTATATACTATGTAAGTAAGCCTGTACATCTTCTATGTAACTAGCGCCACAATGCCTATGGGCTGCTGCGCGCTCAACAAATGCGAGTAAATAAATAAATCTCTCTTCCATAATGTTTTGATAGCCTCTGCGAGAGCCTCCTCTGCAACTGTGCTTTGTAGTGTTTCAAAGTGAAACCCTTTGTACTGGTGGTCTTGTCTAAAACCTGTTGCAATGGGTTGATTACTTAAGTAGAGACCTCCTGGCATTCAGAGTCTGAAACTAACCATTTAAGTTGAAGAGTTAGAAAGCCCCTGAATTGGATATCTGATTGGGGCAAACCAGAGGCAGTCAAATGGGGATGGGCAAGCAAATACTTGAGTATTCTGCCTCTCCCGCCATGCCCCACAATATTTTCAAAATTGGATGATTGCACATCCTACCCAGGAGACGTTGCACTGTTAACCATTGGCATTCCTCCACAGCCACAGTAACTGGCACCTGACCAACATTTTCTAATCCAACCGACTGTTACCATGCACATGGTCAACCAGTAATCTTGATGTCACCGCTTTATAGTACTCCACAAGATTTGGAAATTCAGCGCCGTCTCCCGCCCCACTCCCTTTTTTTTTAAAGTAGCATATGCTACTGGGCTTTTTATCATTTCAAAGAAGGTTAAGGAGAGTCTTGAATTAAATTCTAAACTAGCCTGGGCCAGCCAAGCCTCGATCTCAGTGAGGCAGCTTTAGAGGTGGCAGACCTCCTCGGCCATCGACACCTGAAGCAAATAGTGTTGCCAGTGTACTGATTAATGGAAACGCCATGTCTCACAGAATGTCTCCCAGGCTGATACAGTCACTGATGAAAATGTACAGGGGATGGGATGGACCCGAGGGGCACCCCATACTGCAACGACAGGGAGGGTAGGGTTACGAAATCTGGGGGAGCCTGGTCAGAAAGACTGACCTCTGTTCAAAAAGGAGGACTTAACTCATTCTGGAACCCCTCCGATGTGCCAATGTGCAGATGAGATGGATAAATGTGCTGCATGGTCCAGGTCAAAAGCCGTAGAAATCAAGAATCCTAAAGACCGGTGCCTCTGCTATCGATAATCTGGTGTCTGTGCTCAACCACTTAGAGAGTTCTTTACTCGGTTGCATGATGTGCTTTACAACCCGATTGAGTTTTAAAAGGTTATTATTAATTTGCCTGTAATAAAATATCCACAGATATTGCAATCCATTTGCCCAAAAAACTATTATTTTGTGTGGGAAGGTCCCAGAAGCTCTGTCCTGGGACCGCCACATTGTAGTCCCCAAACTCCCAAACACTGTCGATGCCAATTTTCAGGCAGACTCTGGGTTTGCCTCTCTGGACTCTGGATTGGCAGACTTGTTCAGGTCTTCAGATCTGCAAAGAAATCTGCAAACTCCCAGCAAATGTCGGCGAACATGCAGGGACATTTAGGCAGACTGCGTACTGCTTCCGTTATACGTTCTTGGGAGAGGGTGTAGCAAGTTTGTGTTGGCTTTCCAAGCCCAATTAAGCACTTGATAAACACTCTCCCAAGAACCTAATCACAGAATCAGCAGGCAGTCTGCATAGGCAGGTAAATGGCTATCCATGCCACTCGGATACTTGAGGGAGAAATCAAATGGGCCAATGGCCCTCATGGGACCTTAGGCTACACCCTCCTGCAAAGATACCACAACTCCAGGCACATTGTCCAATTGGAGACTATACCTTACAACACAGGTGCAACCAATACGCTCTAGCCATCTCCCAAGGGAAGGGCAACTTTAAGACAAGCGGCTGAGACAAGTATTTCATTAGAGCGCTGCCAGCAAGAAGACTACAGATCCTGGGAGACCACCAAGCACCAAGACTTGGTTTGCAGGGTGGCCAAAGGGAGGACCCAAAACCGGTACTAGTGCATGGTATAGTACGAGAAGCTTGGATAGAAATAGAAAGTTTAAGGACAAGTTACTGGAATTTGAGGTAGAATGTATTTCTGATCAGGAAGGAACTGGTTTGGTTATAAAAGAGTTGGAATGTTTAAACATGTGTTCATTGAAGCAGGGACACTGGGTAAGTGGGTGCTTGAGGGCTCATGCACCCGCTGGAAAAAACAATCTCTAACCATGTTGATACCCTTTCAAGGCCATTGCCCAAAAATCGGGGCAGCCACCCTGGGAAATTCATAAGTTGGCTCCCCAGCACCGAAGTCTGAGAAGGGGGGGTGGGAAACCTGCAAGCAGAAAGAAACGAATCTGATTGGTAAGAAAGCTACAGAGGTTATACAGGTGTGTGAATTTGAGCCAGAGACCAAGGAAGAATTTTGGAGCAGCAACATTATATTATGACAGTATAGCACTTCCAATCATGAGACGATGGGCATCCTTTGGATAGAGGAAAAGAGGATGTTGTACTGGAAGGAAACCAGATTTGAATGGTGACTGGTATTGTTGGCTTTCCTTCTTACAAAGTAACCTTTTCAGTTTGTAGAGTGGGACAAGTGATACTTTTTCTAAAGGGGAAAATGGAAAATACTATAGGACCTAGTCGCAAGGGCGAAGAGTATTGGAGTCAAGGGGAGAAGCTGATTTGGGGAAAAGGATAGTCCAGACATTCAGATGAGTCATTGTGAGGAGAAAGGAGGTGGAGGTTGGAAAGAAATGGGGAAATACTGATCACATCTGGGGAAGCAAGGAACTGTTGAAAGCTTGGAGGGTGGTAGAAGCCTAGACTCTCGTGGGGGCTGGGGGGGAGGGTTGAAGACTAGGACCAGTTTCTGATGCAGAGAAGACTGTGGTCCCAAGGAATTCCATTGATCCAGTTGAAAGAGTAAAGGCAGGTGGAGGAATGAAATTGGATGACTATGCTTGGAGGCAGGAAGGATTAAACCCTTCGAAAAAGTGCCAAATGAGGGTCCAGCGTTGCTGCAAGTTATTTCCTGTCGGCAAGGATACTGCCCTACAGAAACCCCTTATGAGATTGTGAGCAGGAGGACCCTGAAAGCATCTGAATGCCAGAGAGCCATGAGGAACTCTACAACTCCAGTTTCAGAGGATGTGGCGACCACAAATCTAAGCAGTTCCTCAGAGGATTGATGTCATCCATCTTGAAATAACCCATTTTGATTTGAACTTTCTATTTTTAGGATGAGATTTAGCAATTTTGTAACACTGTTTTGCACCCTTCACTTTGCTGTGATTATTTGAGTTTTCTGGAGATTAATGAGATGGGGCTATTGCTTTTTGCATAACCACTTTGGAGTAAGAGGGGATATCCACACCTTCTCATTCCTATTCTAGGGAATAGCCCCTTGCATTGGGACTAGGGAGGTGGGCCTAGGTGGCAGGCCAAGCAGCAACTCCCTGGGGGTGACACGCCCTTCATTTGAAGACGGGAGATGCACTAGAAAGGATATCTGCAATCCACCATATTTCCAAGATCCCAATATTTATGTTAGCTGTATGGGACTTGCTTCGTGTGATAACTTAAAGCTTCCTCTGAGGATGGTTGGTGTGGTTTCTGACCCTCATCACCGGAGCATTGGCCAGTCACCCCCTTTTAGAGACAAGCAAATTACCAATCCAACCTGGGGAGGAGGAGAGCAGCCCACAGCGCCAGACAGGAGAGGACCGCCTTCTGGGAGGTGTGGCAGGATACGCGTGAGCCATTTTGGTGAAAAGATACTGCATCAATGGTCTGAAAGGGAGCCTGAGGGCTAAAAGGGCTACTTCCATCCATTCAACGATTCCAAAAGGGAACCGAAGGAGGAAAACAGTAAGATGATCCCAGAGCCTTCTGAGGATCATTGCTCAAATGAAAGTTACACAGGGTGTTAAGGAGGTAGGCATAGGGAAGGCAAAGAGCCCAACTCTTGGGGACAGCATAGGTCTTGTTTTCTGATCTAATAAAAAGTAATGTTTCAGCACAATCCGTCTTTGTCCGTCACCTACGTCTGATCTACAACAATATCTTGACACGGTCTACTGTACCTAGTACACTGAAATGGTGATAAAATATCTTAAATTATACTTTCATGTTGGAGTCTCCCTTTTCCGAACATTGTTTTAAACAGACTGCCATACACCTACCACAGCTGGTTTCACAAGTGTCTTCGGGACACTTACCGTAAGGTTTGTTGAAAGCTTTATTTCAATGCAGGTCTGTTTACATGTTTCAAAACAACCCTTGCATATTGCTTTACACCCTGTAACGTGTATGTCACCATTTCTGTGCATCAGCTCTTACTCATTCCATCCTGCCTAAAGGCTTCTTCTCCTCCCGTTTCCCAGCGGTTTTCCCTGACCTAGTTTTCATATGCATATTTGGCTCTTTCTGACTTTACCTTGGCAAAATCTTTATTTTGCTTTTCCTTTTCAGGTGTGTACCTTCATGGTCGAGGACCAAGTACCGTTTCTTCTCCCACTGTTTCCCCCCCAAACTGTACTTAACATTTTCTTACTGGTTACTTTAAGCACTAAGCAGAACCCTCCCCGGTTGGTGTTCCTCCTACATGCTCTTCCATTTTTGGCTACTGAGATCAATTGGATGAATGTGACCGATGGAACAGGAAACTGTCCTGGTGAAAATACACTGGCCTTAACTTTGACCATGTGTCGTACAAGCCGCTATCCTAGTCAACTTGCAAAAAACTCACCTCTCCCTGTTAATCTCCTTCCGAGCTCGGTCAATTGCAGCTGTTTCTCTCTGCCCTTCTCCACACTCTCCTTTGCAGCAGCTGTGTCTACACACCCATTGTCTGGCCGTACACTGTAATGGCCCCGGCTCCATCTTGTTGAACTCGAGATCTGCCAACCGTAAACCATAGTTCTCCACTAGGTGAACAGTTGCCATTTTCAACCCTTTTATGTCTCCCAGCTCAAATCACCTTGGCAGTCACTGTTCCGGCCTTAGCCCCCAATCTCTGACCATACCGATTCTGCCTCACTGACTGCTCGTCCCAGTTATTTCATGTATATATGCCCTTCTCAGCCTGGTTTCTCTACCATTTGACGAGCAAATGACATTAGACCATTGTCCACTGCACATATCTGTGATACCTAGCCAACCTCCACCTGACAGTTTGCAGTGCTCCTCTAGACGTCCCCAGTCTTGTGTCTTAAGATGATTTTGTAAAGTGTGCCCCCCCCTTCTTGCCCCAACACATTTCTGCAAGACAGCCAGCACTTGGTTTCACTTTCACACCCTCTTGAGGCATGCAATATCTGCCTTTCCTGGCTTTGTATCACCAAAGGCCCCTCCAAGCTGTTGCTGGACAGATCTGTGCACCCAACCAACCCAGCATTACCACTGCACCCTGCCATTCGGGTCCATCCTGCTCTTGTTGATTCAGCAGCCCATGGCTCCTAATCTCAGACCAACATCTGTTCTCACCATTTCAGAAACCCTAAAAGCCCAAAGGAACATAATCGTGACCATTGCCTGAAGCATCCCATACTCCCAGCCTGGATAATGCATCCCTATGGCTTGCTCCACTACTTATTTCAAGGTCCCAACAGGAAGAGGTCTACAGGAATTGAGCATTCTCTGCTGCCTGGCCCAACCCTCTACCATTCTCTTACAGTTCCACCATCGAAGGCTCATACTCTACAAACTCTTCCCGTAAAAGGGATTACCTGCCAATCTTGCCCATCCCGTCACAGGTGACAACCCCTCTTAAATTATTAACAGTATGAATTTCACAACCTCTTCCCTCTACTCCCCTGGGCCCACCCTAGCTTGAGGCCCACTTTCCCGAAATGTGCCCCTCCCTTGTCTGTTCGACAATCGCATGGACACCGCAAATTGAACCTAATACCAGCAAAACACATTTATATTTTTGGTTCCCGAGTCTCTGCTGGCATTGGCCACAAGTCTACTTTTGGGGCCAGCCCACAGAATCTTGCCCCATGAAAGACAGTGCGTCAGTTGTCTACACCTGGAATCTGCCCTGCTCTAAAAACAGTATTCCTGTTAAAGCACAGTAGCATCACCCTCCAAAGCAGTCTGCACAGCCACTTGTCCATGCTAGTCTGCTTCACTATGATGCCTACACTGGTCTAACATAAAGGGCACACTCTCGTGCACCCAGTCACCACCCCACAACAGAAGTGCTGACAACACTGGAAATAACTCCAAAAAGGGGAATGGCAAATTGTATTCTATGCAAAGAAAATGCCAGGACTCCTCACCCTCCATGCTTCTGGCCAAATCTGCATACCATTTGCCATTCCAGTGTATCCCCATGCCCGTAAGATCCTGCATAGTCTGGACAAATATCTCCACATGCCATAGCCACAATGAGGCCCTGTTATCAATCTATGGATTCATGCTTTGATGTGCTTCTTACCCCCATTGTGCCGCTGCCAACTGTCTGCAGAAAATCCTCGAGTCACCACCCTCGAGGGGAAGTTGAGATGTCTGAGCAGCTGTTGTACTTTCCATACACCAGACTTCTTGCTCGCCACCTCGGCCTTGTAAGTCTCTTGAATGTGTCTGCAAGGGGCCAAGATTCCATTGCTACACAATCTAGCTCCAGCCCTGGGAATGTCAATACCACCTTTCGCTCTTCTGTAGCATAGCGACTGCCATGTCATCTGCCAGCCCTTGGAATACTTCCAGCAGACTGGGACGTTTGTTCCAATCTCCGTCGACCAAGAAAATCTACCAACTAGTGCAGCATCTGGTTGGAATGGGCACCTCTCATAACGCACATTCCAAGAATGTGCTTAAACATTCAACTAAGGTGCGTGGTACTGAGCACCCCATGGGCAAAGTCTTATCCACATAATGACCTGCAAATTGTATTCTATGCAAAGGAAAGTCTGTACCGGTAGGAGGTCTGAAGGCTCTCTTGATGTCTTCTTTTTTCTTTTCCACTTTGCCTCCTCGGTGCAATTGCCTCTTCTAGGCTAGAATTCTTCACTCTGCAAACCTTTAGGCCAATCTAATAATGTATTAGTTTCCCCTTCCTCTCATTACAAGTGATGGATCCGCCTGGATTCCCCTTTTTTGCCTGATCCTCTAGTCTGATATTGGGACCTCTGCAAATGGCCCGCCATCCGACCCTTCTCCACTCCTTTCCTAGGCAGGCAGGGAAAAGGAAGGACACAGAGAGGAGTTTGTAAGTTGGTCTGGTAGACACATAAAGCTAGAAAGGAGTGTTGAACTGCAGGGCAGAGCGAAATAGTCCCGCTAGAAAGAATAGATCTGGCAAGTCAGGCACGCCTCTGTTTAGGCGGAACCATCTGATTTTCGCATCTAGAATTGGTCACCATTCTGTTCAATGCATCTTAATGTGTTTTTGAACCTGTCCCTTTTTTGATTTTGGCTGCTTTCGGTGGCCCTGTAGCACCATCTGTTGGTGCCATATTTGCATGTTAGAGCACTGCAGCTGAAGGGCTCTCAGGATCTTTGTCTTCATTCGCAGCTATTTTTCATTCATTACATTGAAGGTTGTGACGTTGCCTTTTTCAGGTCGGATATTACATTCTGAAGAACTCTGGTCGACGTGCAGTGCTAGTAGCAGCACTGTCTATAAACACTAACTTGCACACTGTTCCTTTTAGAAGTAGTTACTAGGTATGGCGTGTCTATTTAAATATTTATAGTGATATTACTATCGCAAAACCCCCCTTGAATGGACTTCACGTACCCGGTAAATCCTTCTAAAATCCCAAAATGTATTCAAGCTCGTGCTTGCACACACGCTTTACGGATGGACATAGCGGAAAGTTGTCTGCAGCCTGTCTCTCTCTGTGCGATTTGTCCCAGTTTTATTTTTTTTGCATTTGTAAAGCGCACTACAGCCCAAGGGCATCGAGGCGCTGCTTCCTGTCTTGTGCCACGTTGGTTCAGGGGCACTTTCTTGGGCTATGCTCTCAGCCTCGCCCTACCTTTCTCCTTCACCCTGTGGGTTCCTTGCTGTCGGTGCAGTTTGAGTGGGGAGTGTTCTCCAGCTTGAAGGAGGATTCCTGCACAGCTGGTTGTAGAGGGCAGGGAAGCAACTTGCAGTGACCACCTTCCGAACCCGCTGAACCCTGTAGCGGTTTCCTGAAATCCAACAAATCCTGAGCTAATGGGACCCTCTGCCAGGCAGCTGCTTTGGCGTAAGAACATTTGCTACATTACGGACTCTTGGCACACGATCTGGTCTTGCTTGTGAATCACTGAGTTTGCTGTGGGCTTGGTTCCCATCCTGTTCGTTTTCTTTTGCATTGGCTGTCCTTGGCCACTCTTCATCCACTCCCATTTTACACATGCAAATTGGTGTTTTGAGTAACCCACTCACTTTCCCTCCCGCTTGTTTGCACTCCGAAACATTTAGGTGTATGTGCAACACGTACTTGCCAAGGCCTTCCCATAGCTGTTTTTGTTTGTTGATCAGGTGTCCACATTTCTGACTGCAACATCTGCTGGGAACACATGTATGTTTTGTGATCCTCATAAGTTTGTCATTGGCATGTATGCTGGGCTTCATCCATACAGCTCTCAAGCTCCTAAAATACCTGATGCTACTTCTGTGGACTAGACGTGACCATGTTGGAGATCTACATAGGTTTCCCCTATGGACCTGTATTGGAGACAAATCGCCAAAGAAATGAATGAAAATAGTGAGTCGCCGGCGGTTCCTTCGTGCTCCATTTATGATCTAGGTATGGCTGCATAGCCACTTATTAGCAGCTGTAGACCTGCTTCCAGTCCTTTGCTGGAGAGGTGGCTTGTGCATCCTGTGGGAATGCACTGGCTTCTGCCCTCATGGTTGCTTTCAGTAGAACAGGCAGTTTGTTCTACTTGTGATGGCTGTATCAGGGGACTAGCATGTGTTTAATACATTTAGTAAGACCTCTGTGGAGACTGCTAGAAATTCTGAGGGCAGCCCTACTAAAATAAATGGTGGAGGGGACAATGGGCACTCATGTGGACACCTTCTCTGCATTGCTCCATGTGCCCACTTCATTTAAAGGGCCGGATTAGGAATCTGATCCCACCAAGCTTGCTTTATCCACAGCTTCTGTGCCCTTATGGGAAGGCAATCGGTTCCAGTCCACCCTACTGGCTTACTGTTGCCTTTTTTAGGTGGCCGTTTGGGTCAGTGGTTCGCTGGTCTACGATTTGTAACTTCATGTCATGATTGCGCTCTACCTGCGGCAACTTGTGGCCAGTGTTTTGGCCTGGGACTCCCATTAATTATGCTGGCTGGAGTGGATGTCAAAATCTAGGCTGAAAGATCTGAAGGGGCCTCAGGTTGTCCACCACTGCTCTACCTAATTGGTTGCACGTGTTTGGTATTTGTGTTCCCATGCCGCCCACGTTCCAGTTGACTGCCTCTTGCCTTACTCCATCCTCCACATCCATGGAGGTCAAACGTATAGGGACATGGTTCCAGGGCTAGGACACTGTGTTCTCAAGGAGTGGTTCCTTGCGTCTAGAACATTCTAGCCTCCGAAGGGTTTGCATCATACTCTTCGTACAGCATGACCTGTTCAGGTGGCTCAAACTGCTTACGCAGCACCTGTTCTGGTTGGCATTAGGCTTTCAGATTTGCATGTCCTTTGCCTAGTGTTGGGAGTTCACGGAGTTTATAAAACAAGTAAATGCACGTTTGTATGATCAGTAGTATTTCATAATAGGTTCTTGGTTCACAGAGGGAAACGGACCAGCTTCACCGACTCCACCCTCTCTCTACAGTCTATGTATTTATTTTATTGAGTATTTGTAAGCCGCTTTATACAACAGAATTGTGTTTCAAAGCGCCATTTATTTTACACAATCCTAGTGTTACTCAGGCGCAAATGCACTGGGTGGCAGAATCTTTCGGACACAAAAGCCTGTAATATCTTTGGGAATACTCTATTACTACAATAATGTCAACATTATGTGTAGTTGTAACATCATTACTCCAGTGACCATTCACTACCCACTGTAATAACCTATAATGGAAGTTATATGGCGTCCCAATACCAGCGCTCCTTGTGAAAGGCAGGAGCACCCTTAGCGGAGTTCCAGCTGCCAGTGAAAACACTTTCCTAAAATAATGTTTAGTGGTTACTGACGGATCTCTGTGATGTTAATGAAAATTACAGAGAAGGCCTTTCTATAAAAAAAACATTTTAACGAAGTCCTATATTTCCCTGTGCTTTTAAACCCTCCCCAAACCCCTTGCCCACCCGTTTTTACCCCTTTACCCCACCCCATACGCAGTTTAATTAAAGACTCAGTATTTTTTTTTCGTTATGGTTTTGGTAAAAAAGACATTGGGCCTCATTACGACCCTGGCGGAAAGTGACTGACCGGACCGCAACAGCGTAAATAGCGTTTCCGCCATTGCACGAAGGAGCAAAGTGCGGCCAATCACGACCCATCGGGCACGAGCATTACGCCATGGCGGAATCCGAAAGGCTGCGATGGCGGAAATGACCCCAAAACGGCCCTTACCGCCGCCGTACGCTGCACCAGGTGCAATACCGCCACCCATCTTAGCGGTCACCGTAATGAGCGGTCACCGTAACGAGCGTGCACCGCAAATTACGGCCACCGTAAATATACGGAAACGGAAGTAAAAGCATGTGGCCGGAACGGGAAACAGCACGCCGCACAACTATAAAATCCGAATCCCAACACAACCATGAAAAATCCGACCCTGACACACATCCCAACCCGTTAGCAACCCCAGTTAAAAAAATAAATATGGGAAAGGTAGCCAAGAAAGCGTGTGACCGCAAGCGGCAGGTACACTTCTCCCGAGAGGAACTGACCGTGCTCACCGAGACCCTCCAGGAAAATTCCGCTGTCGTCTTCTCCAGTCAAATGACCAGGACGGCCCTTGCCAACAAGAAGGCCATATGGGCCCTGGTGGCACAGCGCGTAAGTGCGGTGGGGACAACACCCCGCACGCCACAGCAATGTCGCAAGCGGTGGGACGACCTGCGGATCCGCGTACGCAGCATACTTTCTGCGAACAGGAACATCGCCACAGCTACCGGGGGGGGTTCAGAGTCGCCCATCAAGTTGACCCCCTGGGAGGAAATCTGCGCCTCCACCATAGGAATGGAGAGCATAGAGGGAGTCGGAGGGATGGAGAAAGGAGTGCCGACATCCGGAGAATCAGGTAGGTTGGCCAAGAGAAACAATGCGAAATCCACAAACCACGAACATGTGCAGTACCATGTGACCCCATAGTGCAATACATACTTTGCCCTGACAGCGCCCTCTAAAAGTCAGAATGAACAAACAAATCAATCAAGAAGCCATAAACAACCCCTACATGTGCAGCATGCACCCCCTAACTGCAGGCAGCCAAATGAATGCATCCTCAATCCACACGAAAATGAGACCACCTCCAAGGCCCAGTCCCAAATCAGCCTCATGTACCACCCCAATGCATTTGATACGTTGCCATTCCAAATCCGACAGACCCATAACTAACGCTCGCCCCTCTTTACTCCACCACAGGGTCCGATACCAACGACGAGCTGCAGGACACCCCTACCAGCACGCCTGCAAAGAGGGCCAGGACCAACGTCCCAAGAGCCTCCACCTCAGGTGCAAGGATCAAGACACGGCAGCAGCAGGAATCAAGTGGCAGCACACTGGAGGGGACTGCAACAGGCACCCCAGCAGCCAGCAAGTCCACAACCCCAGCACCACAGGTCCCCCCAAAGAACGTATCTGATGGCACTGCCTCTGGTGGTAGCAGCACCATAGGTGACACAGCTGTCATGCCAGCATGCTCCGACACGGAAAACAGTGCTGGCGACGTAGGTACCATCCATGACCTTTCCCAATCCCCCTGCATGTTCCATCCCCTACACCATGACGAAACCACGCAGGGGCACCCTGAAGACGACGACTGGCCAACCCCCACAAGTCCTGTGCCAAGGCAACATGTGTTGAGCAGCCCCCCTGTCACACCACCGCAAATGTCCATGGCCCAGCAGAGGCAACAGTCCCTCGACCTGCTGATCGAGCAACAGCAGGAAGCGTCCACGCTACTCAAGGACCATGCAAATGAATGCGGGGGTTCCAGGGCAGCCATGGAAACATCCACCGAGACACTCAGGGCACAAATAGAGAAAAGTAGTGAGAGCCTCAGGGGAGAAATGGAGAGAAGCACCGAGAGCCTGAGAGCACAAATGGAGAAAAGCACCGAGAGCCTGAGGGGGGAACTGCATGCGACGTCCAAAGACGTTTGTGCTGAACTTGCTGCTGTGCGCCGTGTGCTCTCGGAGCTCTCACAAACCCTCAGAGACATGCATGGACGCGAGCAGGCAGAGACATCATCCGTGGCAAGTTCCGTCCAGGGCAGCCCCCAACGCAGATCTGGCAGGAACCTGCGCTCCACGGGCAGGGGTGCCCCTGATACCCGTAGAGGGGGCTTGCAATAGCGTCTACCCACGGACAGCATGCATATTTGGACACTGGTGTTGGGGGGGGAGGTAGTAGGGTGGAGGGGGTGTGTTGGGCTTCACTGGGTGGCGGGTCCATAGGGTGTATAAATCAAATCACATTAACAATACAGCACCTCATTATCATCCAATGACATGTGTGGACATTGATATTTGCGTACGAGGCCTTCATAGGCGTACAGTCCACAATGTGCCTGTACTACACACACACAGTGCCACAGGTCCCCTTTCCGTGTAATAGGCACCATGCGTGGTTGCTAGAAGCATGCATCTATGATGCTCTGTCGGATTGCACGTACATCCTGTGCCTCATGGACTCCTTGAGGTGCCTCCACATCCCCACCCTCATCATCATCATCATCTTCAGGTGCATGCAGTACAGCGTCAGGGGGCATGGGCACATTCCTACGTATGCACATGTTGTGCAGCATGACACATGCCATGACCATCTTAGAAACCTTCTCATGGCTGTACATGAGTGCCCCGCCAGACCTGCTGAGGCTGCGGAAACGAGCCTTCAGTAGGCCGAATGCCTGTTCAATGACCACACGGGTACGTGAGTGGGCATGGTTGTAGTCCTCCTCATGCTCGTTCTGTGGGTTCCGGATTGGTGTAAGGAGCCATCTCTTCAGTGGATACCCGGCATCACCTGTATGAGACGAATAAAGGGTGTCAGTGGAATGATAGTGCTAAGTAGCCCCCCCCCCCCTGCAAGGTCATTGACGCATCAAATGGGCCACGATGTCATGCATGGAATGAGACTCACCGAGTAGCCAGGATCTGTGCCCTGCGTGTCTCTCCATGTAGCGTGGTATTCTTGTGTTCCTCAGGACCATAGAATCATGGGTAGATCCTGGAAATCTGGCACAACAATGCGTAAATATCTTGTTGGAGTCACACACCATTTGCACATTGATTGAATGAAATTGTTTCCGGTTGCGGTACTGGACCTCCATGGCATGTGGGACAACCAATTCAACATGGGTGCAGTCGATGGCACCAATGCAACCCGGGATGCCGCCAAGTGCATGGAATCCCACTTTAGCGTTGGTAATCTCCTGGTACGTGCGTGGTAGTGTGATGTGGTCGTCGGCGTGCTTCAGGAGGGCATCGTGCACTTGGAAGAGTGTCCGTGAGAACAGTGGCTGTGAAATGCCATGCAACTGTCCCACTGTGTGCTGGTAGGTGCCTGTGGCCAGGAAGTGGAGTGCAGACACCACCTTCAGTAGGGGTGGGATGGCGGTTGGGCTATCTATCATGCTCACGAGGTCAGCATGTGTCATGTCCACAATGGCGATTATGGTGTCCCGGTCCAAACGGTAGAGGGTGTGGATCTGCTCAGCAGTGAGGTTGAACGGATCGGCTCGGAGGCGTGGGATTGCGGGCCGCCTGCGTGGTGGTAGTGGCAGTGCTTGTGGGCCTTGCTGACCCTGCCTTGCCCTCCTCCTCCTCCTTCTCCTCCGTCTCCCCTGTGCGCCCGGTTGTTGTACCTGTTGTTGTTCGTCGTCTTCTTGTAGTTGTAGCACTTGCAGTGCTATCTGGTACCCCAGGCCCAACATCGCTAGTCCTGCCGGTAGCATTTTGGAGTGGGAGTGGTTGTGGGAGGGGTTTGGGTCTGCAATATATGTGCTGTCGGCCTGTATGGCCTCCACCTGTGCTGATTGAATGAATCTGTGGCAGATGCAATCCCTTCTGGCCGAGCACGTCCCGCACGTAAGGCTGCATTTGGCCGCATGGCATCTTGGGATTTGAATCATGTATCAAATCCCGATGGCAGTGTGATGTACTTTGACTGATCTTCATGCTATGCTCCCATTGTTACACATGCTATGATTGCAGCCGCTTACATACCTGTGAAGAGTCAGTGGTATGTAGGGCTCGATCGATGGCCGACCCTCATGCAGCACAGTAACGTACTTCACCGACGGGCGTGGCGTGCCATTTGTGATTGCATCCAGTTAGCATCATGACACACAGCCGCACTACATTGATGTAATTGTGAATGCAAGCGTTCACAGAAGCCTTTTCGACGTAATGTTGCAAGTGAGGAATTCGAAGGCCAGCATTTTGGGTTTTGAAGTAGCGGCGAGGATACGCCCACAGGTCTGGCTGGAAATGTAACGTTCTATTGTAGAATGTCCTTGGGACATGGCCCATAACGAGCAGGCAATGAATGATATGAATTGAATGGGATGCGCAACAGCGTAGTGGACGATAAGGCAGGACGTTCCCAAATCCATCTTGCTTCACAACACTACAGATCCGGCCAGGGGCACAGTGGTTTTTGCGGACTGCATTACGCACAGACGCGATGGAAGTTTCACATATTATGTGAGTGAATATTCATGCGTTTTCATTGCGGTATGAGGGAATGATGTGTGGATGCATGGACTGATGATTCCGTTTAGGGTCTGCCATGTACATGGGTTTTTTGATTCACTCCCCTTCCCCTGCGTTATGTGATGCAAGGCTGCCATAGTGGGACATACGTCTATCTGCCCTTGTCGGATCCTCCCTGTCTCGACGCGCCTTCATACACTTGTGTCTGGGCACGTTACTAATCCCATGTCATGGGTTCTATCTTGACGGACGCATGCACAGTAACCGACGTTGACAATGGTGTATTTAGCTCGATTGGTTTCGTTATGATTCGATACTGATTTAGGGGTGTGTATATTCCTTTGGAGTGGGCTAGCATGCATATGGGTGTGGATTTGGTGTGTTGAATGAAGATTGTAATGCATCATGAGTCCCGTAATGCAATCGGTTGATTTGTGTTTCTTTTGGGTGACAGGTATCTCCTGCCCTATTGCAGATGCCATCTCTACGCCACTCCTCCAGATGGTTTTTACTCTCGACTCCTGCAGCTTCGGGTGAATCAGTGGAGCACCATTTCGATCATATGGGACGATCGCCAATGGGCCACATGCCCTTACGCTGTACTGGTGGCTAGGTGCAACATTTCGGCCTTTCAGCTCGACTAGTGCCTGCCTCATGGGACGGACCTGCGGTTCTTGCCGCTTCCATGTGGCCTTTTGGAACGTTGATGTAGGCCCTGTGTGCCATGATGGTACAGGGCGTCACACAAGTGGAAGCCGGTCAATTATTGCAGATGCAGCCCTCGGTGATGATGGTTGTTTTGGTGGTATTTTGCAAATTGCTGTGGGGCCTTTGTCATTTGGATGTGCATTTAAATTGTATTCCGATATTTGTCGTGTTGCGTTGTTCTTTGCAGGTGATGTGGCGATTTTCGCTTTGTGGCGGTATGTATTGCGTGATGATCTGCATTGTGTTCCGGCTTCTGAGTTGAGTTGTGTGGTACAGTACTGGCCGCGTTTGCCTACGTAGCACAGTATGGTCACGGATAGGGGCTGCCATTGTGACTGTTTACATGATGTGCTGTTCAGGGGCGGGGGATTGGCTTTTGGCCGACTGGTGCCTGTCAGCCAGGTCGATTGGTGGAATGATGGGTTGTTCAGAATGTGGCTGGTCACAGGTGACTGTGTTTGCGTGCGTTTGTTGGAGGGGGACTGGGGTCATGTCCATTGGAATAGCTTCTGTATTGATGCCATCTGTGCCCTGCAGCTCCCATCGGCCCCTCTTGGGATGAGCCTGGCTGCTCAGTCACTCTGCCGACTTGTGTGGTACATGCTTCTGCTGATGGTTGGTTTGTTTACTGGCATGAGTACAGGGCTGGTGCAATCCCCCTCAGGATGCTGTTTTGGATGTTGCCTTGCGCTGGTGGCAAGCGATGGGGGGCTACTGTTGTTTTGTGTCATGTGTTCTTGATTTTCATTTTGATGTATTGTAGCTTCACATGCCTGTGCTGCGTCAGTACGGCTATGGTGTCATGCCGTACATGGATGCCCACTCACGGGGCGCTTTGAGCCCCTGCATGCTTTTCTACGTTGGCATGCATGGGTGAATTGTGGATTTCACTGGTTGCATAGTGTGAGTACATTGCGCCTGCCAGGAGTTGTGCAATGAGGCCAGGGAGTGGAGTACAGGCACTCAGTGGGCCATTTACGGTTGGTTCGCGTTGCCGTATTTCTCGCCATGGCGGAATGGTACTTTACGACGTGCTTGATGGCGTTCAGTACATGTCCGCTAGGGTCAGAATTCGCGTACCGTTGCGCCATGGCGGTGATTCCGGTTTTGCAAGGCGCGCGTGCGCGTACTTGGTGCAGTTAGCGTTGCCGTTCACTGCGGTGTCGCTAATGGCATCGTACTTTACGGTGACGGGTCATGATCGCAACGAGCGGTGTTCGATGGCGGTATTGCATTTCCGCCATCATTTTTCCATTTCCGCAAGGGTCGTAATGAGGCCCATTCTCTGTTTTCTATTTGCTAACATTACTGGATACCGTTACTGCCAACTTCCAGGGAGCAGTTAAGAAGTCCTTTGTGGAAGTACTGCTGTAGTTTATTATAGGAGGGTGGGCACCTTTTTGCATGTTGCCTCTTTTTGAAAGTCACAAGGGCAGTAGTTCAATGGAGTGTTAAACTGCTTACAGGATGTGGAATACATAGTATGCAGCATATTTGTGTTACATTTCTAGCAGTACGCGTTTTGCGTGTTTTACATATATCTGTGTGGAGATCTTATATTGGAGCAAGCGAGAGAACATTTTTTTTTAGGGATGACATATGCTAAACCCGCATTGGCAAAGCCAATAGGTATGGCTTTGCCAATGCTGGCAATTAGTGTGCACCCATGACTTCAAGAACTCCCTTCAGTTAGTGTTTTAGTAGATCAGCCAGTATGGCACCCCACTATTAAGAATATTATTTAAATACAGCACCAAGGGTCCCTTTTATTATATATATATATATATATATATATATATATATATATATATATATATATATATATATATATATATATATATATATATATATATATATATATTATTCAGTAAAATAACTTTGTTAAAGGGACGTTATGGTTCAAAGTAAAACCGAAGAACCCCTGAAATTCGGCAGTTATGGTAAGATGAGCAACCATAACTTGCGCCACCGTGCACTGCTAACACACCAAGGACATCACAAATGTCATTGACATCACTGATGACATCACATGGCTGGCTCTCCCTTTTTTTCCTTTACTGACATATCGAAGCCACATAGTTTTCTTCAGTAACAGTCAGGAAGTAAAAATTGAAAAGGTACTATATTTGTAGACTTAGGGTCAAGTCACATCATATGAAACATATACATAGCGGAAGACACAGGCTTGAAAGAGAGCAATCCTTTCTGTGCATGAAGATAATCATTAGGGTTATCAGCACTTTCTCATAGTTTTATTTTTATTACTCTACCTTCCCTGTATATGCTCATATTGTATACATTATACTCACTCTCCTTTCCTTTGGGTGCAGTCACATCATGTGATACACATACATATGGTAAGTAGCAGCTTTGAAACAGAGCAATAGTTTCTCTGCATAAAGACAATCAGTTAGGTTATGAACTCTTTCTGCTACTACTTCTGCTTTTTTGTTTACTTCACAGTCCCTGTATATACTCATATTTGTATGTGTTGTTGTCTCTTTGTGTTTCGTCTGTAATAATTATGTATTAAGTGGGTTTTATTATCTACTTATTACATGTTTCACAGTACGCAAAACTCTAATAAGAAAGCAGTTATCATTTCACTATTCAACATGGCAAGATTATGAATATTGCACCTTCATCATGTATGCTGCACACACTGCCTATGTTTCTGCATGAATAGCTTAGTATACTGGATAGAACTTCATAATAGAATGCTATTTATATCAATGCATTGCTTAATGCACTAATTAGCTCATGATATTTATCCCCAATGATCCTTGACAGTTTTTGGTCAGCATTATAAGAATCCCCTGTACAGAGTTTTTATGAAAAGTAAATGCACATGTGATGTCATCAGTGATGTCATCAATGACATTTGTGATGTCATCTTTGATGTCCTGGGTGTTAGTGTTAGCAGTGCACGGTGGCGCGAGTTATGGTTGCTTATGTTACCATAACTGCCGAATTTCAGGGGTTTTTCGGTTTTACTTTGAACCATAACGTCCCTTTAACAAAGTTTGTTTACTGAATTTCATAGGTTTTTAGTAGCGCAACTTATCCATAACGTCCCTTTAACAAAGTTCTTTTACTGAATTTCATAGGTTTTTATTAGTGCAACTTAACCATAACGTCCTTTTCAATGGAGGAAGACCACTAGCATCCTAGGTTCTCAAAGTGGGAACCCGGGGTGGTAAAAAAAAGATTTTTCTTCCCAAACCGGGACGCCGCAGGCAGGCGTCCCGGTGTAGGAAGGACAATCTTTTACCAAGATGGACACCAGGGAAAGGGAAGGCAGGGTGTATAAAGAGAACACAACAGGCCATCGGCGGGGGGTCGGGAAGACCAGGGGAGAGACACGGGGCATGAGCGGGAAAGAAGGGAGACACGGGGCATGAGCGGGGGGTGGGGGGGAAGAAGGGAGACACTGGGCATGAGCGGGGGGTGGGGGGCAAAGAAGGGAGACACTGGGCATGAGCGGGGGTGGGGGTGAACAGGGGAGACACTGGGCCATGAGCGGGGGGAAAAGGAGGGAGACAGACACGGAGCATGAGCGGGGTGGGGGTGAACAGGAGAGACACGGGGCATGAGCGGGAGTAGGGCAAGGTGGGGCCCCCACCCCCACTCATGCCCTGTGTCTGCCCTGTTCCAACAGTGCAGACACGGGGCATGAGCGGGGGGGTGGGGGGAGGAAGAAGGGAGACACGGGGCATGAGCGGGGAGTGGGGGGGAAGAAGGGAGACACGGGGCATGAGCGGGGGGTGGGTGGAACAAGAGGCCAACAAGGGGCATTATAGGAGGGGGTAACAAGAGGAAGACACGGGCATGAGCAGGGGGTGTGAGGGAACAGGAGGAAGACACAGGGCATCAGCGAGGAGTGGGGGGCAGGAGGAAGACATGGGGCATGAGCGGGGGGTGGGGGGAACAAGAGGTCAACAAGGGGCAACATAGGAGGGGGCACAAGAGGAAGACACGGGGCATGAGCGGTGGTGGGGGGCAACAGGAGAGAGACACGGGGCATGAGCGGGGGGGTGGGGGGCAACAGGAGCGACACGGGGCATGAGCGGGGGGTGGGGAGAACAGGAGACGGACACAGGGCATGAGCGGGGGGGTGGGGGGCAAAAGGAGAGAGACACGGGGCATGAGCGGGGTAGGGGGTACAGAAGAGAGACACTGGGCATGAGCGGGGGGTGGGGGGAACAGGAGAGAGACACGGGGCATGAGCGGGGGGTGGGGGGAACAGGAGACAGACACGGGGCATGAGCGGGGGGTGGGGGGCAACGGGAGACACGGGGCATGAGCGGGGGTGGGGGAGGGGGAGAGACACACACAGGGGCATGAGCAGGGGTTGGGGGGGAGGGGGAGAGACACACGGGGCATGAGCGGGGGGTGGGGGGGAAGGAGAGAGACACACAGGGTTTGTGTGCAGGCGGCAGATCCCGCTCCTCGGCCCTCTGCTGGCCATTGTGTGCCGATAGCGTGAGCGGGGGGCTGGAGGAACAGGGGAGACACGGAGGATGAGTGGGGGTGGGGGGACAAGAAGGACACACGGGGCATGAGCGGGGGTGGGAGGAACAGGAGACAGACAGACACGGGCGGGGGCGGACTTACTGTGCAGGCGCAGATCCCGCTCCTGCTGACAAAGCCTCTCATGCGAGGAACAAAGATGGCGGGCGTCTCTGAAGCCAGACGCACTGCACGCTTTCACCACATCCAATGAGAGAGCACGTCAGATGTCCGCGGATATCACGCAAGCTGCTTGCCCAATCACCGTCCTGTCCGCGGAGCGAACAGGGAAGTGTCCGCGAAGCGAACACAGATATCACTAATTTTTTTCACTTACATTTTTGTCATTTATTAAAAAACTACTGGACGGATTTACACCAAATAAAGCAAAGCACACTTTCGGGACCAAGCTGCCGCTCCTGCTGCAAATTTGGTGTAAATCCGTCCAGCGGTTTGGGCTGTAGGCGTGGGCAAAGTTTTTTTACCATTATGTCTATGGGAAAAAACAAGTTTTGGGACCCTCCCCTATAACTTTAACCCCCCTAGACGAATCCTCACCAAAACCTTGCAAAACAATTCAGAGTGGGTCATATACATTTTTTGCAAAGTTTGGTGAGGATTCGTCCAGGGGGAGCGAAGTTATAAGCCACCCAAAAAGTGCTCTTCCTATGGAAACACCAACTTAACCATAACTACATGGCCACTACTGTGGCCATGTAATACATATATATATATATATATATATATATATATCGTACGAGCTGCAGGAAGGTTTGCGGGTGGAGGGGATGTAAAGGGCTAGATGAGGGCTTATTCCCCCGCCCTTTCCTGAGCTGGATGCACTGGTCAGGAATGGCCAAGCAGTTGACTGACACGGGTGGTCCTCTTTATGCATCTTCCCTGGTACCGAGCAAAGCCTTCTCCAGCCAGATCTAAAATGAATTGAATACATTGACACACAGACCATGATATGCACGGTCCTTAAAAAAAGTGAGCTTCAACGGTAAACCCATTGAACTAACTTGCATCCCCCGATCCAGAAGCCTCCATACAATGCAATAGTAGCTTTCACCCAAACGTGAAAGTGTTCTGCGCCCTTCACACACAATGTGCTAACTACATACCCAACTAAACCTGATGGAATTGTCTTATTCGATCATAAACCACCAGGTTAAGTCTGTCTGATGCACCACTCTTAACCCCTGGAGACGAGAATCAAAGCCTAATAGTGGCATTGACCACCGATTCCCAACGACTTGAATCCACCAAATAACTGCTTTCAACAACACTCTGCCGTTTGTCTTTTCATTGAATTCCCAATACCAAATGTTATCCTATTGGCTTATTCACATTCACGCTCAATGGGCCAACCGGCACCAGATTTCATGCCACAAACTCTCGCTTGGGATAGAGTAGAATGTGTGTTCAGTTGGATGCAGCTTTAGACCCTAATCCCCTTCCTACTGCACTCTGCATTACTTAGTTCTACTCCTTGGTCCTTGTTTTACATAATAAACATAACTAAATGTATTCCTTGTAGTGCATTGGGCCAGGATGGACCTTTTCACAGTCAAAGGCAGATAAACATTTGGCATAACTGACATTTTTTTCATATTTGGTAATTTCTGGTTTAACGTAATTAGAATGCATGTTTGCTTAAACACAAGGACTTGGGTGGTGCATTACGGTATCCGCTGTGAAGGCATCATGAGTCGGACACAGACAACCGGTTCAAGTTTTCTCAACAAAGTTTTATTTAACTTAAAAGGCAGGGTGGATGAACTCCTAACTTGCCCTATGCCAAGGTGGGATTTCCCTACCTAGAGAAAGCTAAGGATAGTTTAAGTCAGGAAGTCCAAAGTAAAACATCTGCCTGTGTCCAAAATCTATACTTGCTCTCACAGCCAACTGCATACAATGTGTAGGGATGTCGGCATCAAAAAGGAATAGTGGTCAAAGTAAACTTCAGAGCTTCTTCTCGCTCTTTGGCGTGTAATCAGCTCCCCTTCCCCAAGTTCAAAGTAGCTCTCCAAATACAGGGCTTCCCTTCCCCCAAGAGTTCAAATCTTCCAGCTTTCAAAACACTTGTCTTAAATATCACAACAAGGTCTTGTTGCAACACAAGCTTCTTTGTACGTGTTCTCAGTGTTTTTTTTCATTCATCGGCACCCGGTTTATGTTTGGTTGTCAGACCACACGGTCTACCCATTACAGATCACGCAACCGGTACCCTTCCTTGACTGCGTTTCCTTTGACACCAGCCCACTGCTTCTCCTCAGGAGCGAGGTTTGCCTCAGTCATATGTGTTACTCGTTTAACCATCTTGGGCTTGTTACACATCCTTGTGTTTCTTTGGCTCCTGCCAATGCTTGTTTTCTTATATATAGTTCTTTGCACTTTCTTGTCTATGGCCAATGTTGGATTTCTCATATCCTGCATTCACCTATTTGCGCTCGCTTGGCTTTGCTACCACTTGTTTTAGTTAATGCAGTTCACTGAAATGAAAGTTGTGAACTGCATTGAAATAATGAAGTTCACAATCTTTCTTTCACTCCTTTCAAGATGCCAGAGTGTTTCCAACTTGCTTTCAATTAGTTAGATATTCAAAACGCCTTGCGTTCATTTTATTCTGTATTCAAAATGTGCTTTAACTTGCTTTAATTTAATTCAGTATCACCGCCTGCCAGCCCGGTGTTCCCCCTTTATGGTTTCACTCACCAGTCAGTCGTACAGCTCCTGCAAGGTCTTCCGCCACCACAGGTTTCTGTTTCTCTGTGCGGTCGCTTGCGTCTTCTCCCAGCGGTCTTATTGTGGCTCGTGCACACCCAGTAGTGCTTACCTAGCGAAGCAGGATGCATACCACTGCTTCTCTTGGTCCCTGCTTCTCACAGCTTGCCACCGGCCTCCAGCTTCTTGTGTCTAGCTTTCCACTGCATACGCTCTGCACAGCTTTTTCGGTCTCAAGCGCTCTTCCTGCCACGTTGCCTCACCAGAGAGGTCTCCCTGCACACAGCTGGGTGTGCTCCCGCAGCTGATACCATTTGTGTCAGGCGGCCAGCTGTAAAGCTGCCACCTCCTTTTTCATTACAAAAAGGACTAGACTGCTCACCAGCAAAGCGGTAGTCCTCCTTTGCTCTTGTGGTCCTCCGCCTCGTCCCAGTACTTAGCTGGGGCTGATAATTGTTGGCTTTCACAAAATGAGGATGTGTTGGTCTAGTTGTCCACTTCTTTGTGCAAGTACCATATTGCTGCAATTTGGGGAATATTTCAGGGGGAATCGCATGGACAAAAGCCTATGAAGCCTTGCGGGAAGGTGGGTTCATTGTGAAAGGGAAATGGGGGATACCTTGTCTCACCTAAGGACGTCCTCTCCCCAAGTCTCCTCCACCTAGGTGATCCTCCCTCGCATATCCACCCCCCGCCCCCCGATGACCTTTCCCATGCCACCTGATAAGATACAGCGGGAAAAGAAGTGAGGACGCCCTCAGGTTTCTTTCACCATGTACAATGCATTTTTCCCAAATGTGCTATTCCGATGATGTGGAACCTGCAAGAATGTAAATGGAGCAAATGCTAGTTAAGACCTAAGGAGAAATACATCTGCGCCTGATGTTCTGATTTGCACATCATGAGGAAAATGCTGCCATGTATTTTAAGTGAAAGCTGCTGTTTTTATTGGAGATGCACAGGTTTTAAAGTCCTGTGGCAACCCAGAGTTCATTTTTAATTTTCCATAACTTTAAGATATTTACCAAATACACTGTAATGTTCCCATAGAACTATGCAATTTCATACAAGCTGTTTGTAAACAATTATAAATTAAACTGTGTGCACATTACAAATGCACCCGGAAATCCAACTGCAGTGTGAGTGCAGTAAATAATCTGTTAAATAGACTTGTATTGCAGTTGAAAGTGGGAAACAAGTATTACCATTTGAAACTGTAGATCAAATACATGGTCCCTCTAAGAACCGAAGGTGTGCATATCTATTATCGGAGTACATGTTTTTGGAAGCTTGGGAGGCCAATGGCTTTTCACGAGTGAGCCATTTTTCAAAGCAAGGCCTCTCATCACCCTTTCATCTATTTGAGAAACCCATTAAGTGGCCTGCACCCACTACAATAAAGGCCCACTTTGGAAAAACAGCAAAGAAATGCATTGAATTACAGATTCCAAAATGCTCAGTTGGACTCTGTCATGAGGCCTTCTGGTAAGGTCAGCCTTCCATGCATCATACTATTAAACCCATTAAGTGGACTGCACCTACACTGACGTGCTTTGCTCAAGACCAATACTGAATAAATACATGTACTGTCAAGTGCTGGAGGTGCTACTCCCACACCCGCCCCCCCCCCTTAACCATGGAAGCGGACTAGAGTAAGACCCTCCGCCCTTGGTTGGCACGGGTTCCTGATTAGTATTGACAGGTAACCACGAGGTAGCCAATGTGGGGTAAGAGGATTAGTAAGAGGTTGTGTATAGGTATGGGGATTTGGGAAAACCAGAAAAAGGGTTGGGGTACATGATTGGCTAGGTAGAGGTAAATGGGGAAAGACCAAACTTGGAATGATACCCTTAGTAGTGCAGAGTAGCACTTTTTGTGTGGTGCCTTCTCAGACCATCACTGAATGACCTGACTCGGTGCCCTATAAACTGTCCAGGAAATCCTTCTGGAAATCTTTCCTGAACCTAGTTCCTAAACACACAAAGCAATGGATGTCACACACTTAAGCAATGAATGCAATAATGTAACACACATCGGTTAACACTCAATATAGTCAACACATATACAAGTGTACATAAGTTAGCGCATGTGCGAAGCAACATTAAGCATGATGTGATGCAGACCTACAGCATCCCCTTTTTGGGGTACTAAACTTGTAACACTGAATACACAGCCTAGCAACAGACCCAATGTGTCTTGAGTGCACCTTGCCCGGCCATAGCTCAATCCGTTACTGGGAATCCATTTAGCAAACCATAGCTTTGTAGAAGCCCGGAGCGTTACACTTCAATGCTCTGCGTAATGATTGCGCAGAGAGCAAGCACCTATTGATGCTTACAATTTCTCATACTACACACAACGTGGATTACTTATCTGATGCTGGGGGGAGTCTCATGAGACTTTCCAGAGTGCGCTGGAACCGGCGTTGTTCAAATATGCTTGAGCGTGAACAGCTGCGGTTTGCTGTGGTCTCAACTGCACCTTTCTGACTCCTCTGCCACTCGCCTGCTCCCTGGTTATGCCGAACTGCAATAAACAGCACCTGCCACAGGCAGGTGGAGTTCTTTAATGGTGGACCTGGTGGCACGGACACAAGGCACACCGCTGCCGGGAATCATGGGAGATGTAGTTTACAGGCGGTCCGGGGCCCCAACACATGCACCTCCAGGGCTTGTTGGCCGATGGCTGATGGCTCCAGCTGCAAAGGCCCCCATGCTCCCACAGTGACCCATAAATTCTGACATGTACTATATCCAGAGAAAATTAAATGCATGGTCCCCCTTTCTGTTTGAAGTGATCTGTTTTTTCTGCACTAAGCTAAAAGAACTTGGCTCCAGCCAGCTATCGACCGTTCTGAACTCTAGCTTGGCCATATAATAAATCTGTCCATGACTAATGGATGACTTCAATCCCAGGAGACCTAGCAGGCTCTGTTGGAGTGAATACATAAGGTGAAATGGGACCTCAGTGTGAGGAATCAATAGAAAGAAATCCCATCCATATTTGCAAATGTACTAGACTAGATATATCGAACTCCTTTTTTCTCTAATTTAGCAATGATATGGACTTCTAAGAAAACTAAGATCGTTTTGGAACTAGGGGAATTTGCCCCAGAGTAATCATGATATTGTAATATGCATCAAATCTTAATAAGATTACATAATTGTAATACCTTTTGTCATCTTCAATGGCACTGGAATGTGTAACATGTCCACAGATGCAGATTCACTCTGCAATCTCAAGAATGCATCTTAACGATGGGAACAATTTAGAACAAACGTTATTGGAGAAATGTGTACTGGAGTCCAAAATTTAATGGAACTACCCCTTGTCAGATGTTTAAATATTTTGGACGTATCCCAAAATAGGATGTTTTCTCTGGGAGTGTGCACTTCTTTGAGTTTTCCCTTTGGTTCTCTTAACAATTGAACATGATGGTTTCACTGTGTGTGAAAATAGACTCTATAAGGTCAAATCTATAGAAAGTAGTGAGCTTTGGGATTCTTGGAAGTCTGCAGATGGGGAAACCGTGCCTGGTAGGATAAGTGCTGAAGTGGGATAATACCTTGAGATGGGAGGATTACCTTCCCCAGAAAATGATGCCGTTTAAACTGAACATTCAAAACTGACCGTGCATGGAAGGGAGAAAACTGTATTGGGTAGTCTTGAATTGCAAAATAGGATTGGGGGTTAGTTTCCATCCTGTCAGAAACTTAGATTTTCACGTCTGTGCGAATTAAAAAGAAACCAATATTTTGCCTTCTGTAAAATGAATGCCTGGCTTCCCTGAACCAAGCCTATAGATTCTTAATGCAACCCACCATAGTTGTGCTTTACACAAATTCCTACCTTAGAAGTCAACAGAGGCATGTATGGGAATACTACGTAAATGAGGAAATGTATATTGACTATTACATATGTTTGGTGTTACACTACTTGTCACTGGAGTAAGAGAAACGCTAATTGAATGCGCATTTGAAACCTTTTTGAAAACCATCCTTTTTCATGGTGGAGACATCAACTGGTGACTCTCGAGATATTAATGAAGCTGAAACTAGAAGTCCCATCACCGTGTATGATCCAAAGACACTGTATTGTGGTCGGAAACCTTTAGAAAATGGAAAGTTAAGTGGCACCAAGTAGGGAGCAGGAACTCCTAGCGACTCAGTCAATTGCTTTAGCTGAGCCTGTGAAGACCAAAGCCAGCTTTGAGTGTGTGATGGTTGGTGCACTGATCAGGACCACAGACCATTTAATAAGGTCAGTACCATGAGGAACAAATATAAACCAATTGTATTTCCTTTTTTTTTTTTTTTTAATTTTATTTTCAATTTTAACAATACATTAAGAATACCAATTCTTGAATAACACTCTGCAGTCGGTTGGATAGAGTTGCTACCTACACTCGGTCCGAAGCGATATCCAACGGATCCTCCTTTTGCTTTCAAAAGGTACAGATTCTCCAGTGTCTCCAAGATTGGGATCGCCCTATTGATAAACACTAACTGCAGGATTTGTTAGTTATGAGAGAAGCAAAGCTACAATAGCTTTTAGATCTGCAGGGGGAAATGGCCAGTCACTGCTGTTTAGGTGTAACCCCCACATAAAATTCAGGGGGTCACGTTTTTCATCACCACAATCTATAACATAATAAAATGTCAGCATTGTGTGGGGTTAAGTATTGAATACACGTGGACTTGTGAAACATTTTATTATACAAATATAAAGTGCTCCAAGATCTCTTGAGGCTTTCCTTCCTGTGACATGTGCAGGGTTCGATGAGGAGGAGCTGAAACGAGTCGTCCCGCGCTGCCCCACATCACGCACTAGGCAGGAGCTACTGCTGGAGAACTAGGAGCGAGTTCAGAGCGCACTGCAAATTTAACTTCCAAATAAGAGGCACACTTTAATGTTTTGTCTGTTATGTATGATGCATGATATTTAGCTGTGTTGTGCTTCTTCTTTATTTACATTTTCAAACTCTCAAAGCTAATGTCACATATGCATATTTTGTAAGGAACTAGTTGGCTTGAGGAGCCAAAAGTAGCTTCTGGAAACGCTTAGTTTTAAGCGAAGGAGGCTCTCCAAGGGTAGAAGCTGGAGCTCTCGGCAGTTTCAAACCATGATGTGTGTCCCTTGCACACCGCAAATAACATGTTATTTGCCATTGATAATCCAGCGTCCTCTTCTTCTGTCCCATGTTGATCAGCGTGATCGAAGAACATCCAATATTGGGTCTCCAACCATTGATGGGAACCAGCCACTTACCAAAGCACAGCTGCTGTGCCCGCTTTTCCCAGTCAGGGCAAGGCACACGTTGGTTGTGTAGAAAAATGATTAAATGTGCCCTTTTCTCCTCTTTTTCCAAGTCTCCACATCCTCAGCTTTCATCACCTTAGCCTGATACTGCCCCTTCCCCGGAAGACTTGTCATATGGAACTTCTTGCCTGAACGATGCACAAGTCCTTAAGTTAAAGCGCCTAGATGCCCCTGGGCTTTGTGCGCTATATGAATGACAAAAGAAAATGAACTCCAGCCCAATCCCATCCCAAGCTGGGGTCACAGTGCACGCAATACAAACCATAGCAAGAATAACGGTGACAGCAAGGAGGCGAGAGACTGAGGTAAAGGCAATAATTGCATTAAAACACACACCTAACGATTTCTTCTCTCATCTTTCCCAGAGTTCATGTTGAACATGCGGTTCCCCAGATGTCTTTCAGGGCTCGCTTCATAAGATGGACTGCCCTGCACACTTGGCTCATGATTTTTATAAGAGCCTCTTGTCCAAGAGTTTCTGGTGCTTTCATGAACAAGGACGCTCTACCTGGACTATGAATGTTTGACTGGATCTGTGGAGCAGGAGCTCATGGGTTTGTCGTCTGCACGATTGTTGGTATAACGCGGGGCTGGTTATGCTTCAGAAGCGTGCGCCCACTGAATCTTCTCGGCGATGTCCATCTGCTTGCAGACTTGTTTAGCAGCTGCTTAAGTCTTGTTGCCTCCACCTGCTCTGTGAACTCTGGGACAACCAGAATATGGGCATTTCTTCAGACAACCACCGAAGACCTACTCCAGATGCATCGCAAGGGAGTTCACATGCTCGACCGGGGTTGATATGGTGATGGCGGTGGCTGGCCCCATCTCCACTGTGTCATACATGTCTCATGGACCTTCAGCTTCCTGTGCATTGCTTGGACAGTTTGCAAACTTGCCCAGTGAGGAGGGAGTTTCAGAGCACACTGGCTTCCATGGTTGCCTTTCGTTAGACTTAAGCTCTCGTGCCCACGTTCCTCATGACCCATTCTCTTTTCCCGCTATCACTTGGGGGACTCCACTCGATTCTCTTGCTTCAGAAATGGGAGTGGTGGTTGATGGCAGCTAGCTTGCTCCAAATGGTCTGGGCGGCCATGCAATCAGGGCTGGGCACATTTCTTTTCTTCTTAGTTGGACATTTGCCATATTAGATTCTGGCATTTTCATACCTTTTGCGTGTGTTTTAGCACCTGCTGAAGGACCATGACCTAGAAGATTGTTTGTAATAAGCAAACTACCCTTGGGTTATGGTTCAGAGTTTCGCCACTGTGGAATTGAAGGCATAAACTACCCTTGGGTTATGGTTTAATGCGTCTCCACTCTGGAAATAAAGGCATGCTTTCTCTTTTGAAACAATCACTGCAATGCTGCTTTACTTATACAATGTTTGGGACATGGGCGGGAGATGTCTAACAGTTTTGTGTACAGTGCCTAATGGATTTCAGGACTCGCAGTTACTACTGTATTCATACTTGCAGGCTATCCTTTGCAGAGGGAGGAGACTCGAGCACTCTACCGAGCATCTTGGTGCATGTGTGGGACACACCCACTCTCAGCACCCTCAACCCCTTAACATGCTTCTGGCTGGAGTGGGTGGCCGAGGGGGGATCAGTGTCGTGGAAAGGTGGGAGGGACTAGAGTACACAAGTCAATTCAATAGTTAACTTACTCCCCTTACCTTCATGATTCTGTTGGAATACCAGGCAACGAAGTGGGGCAGAAAGCAGTCTAAAATTGCTGAGCAACCAGCATATTTGCCACCGAACAGCCTGACTCTGTGTCCGCTCTAAAACTGGTCTGTTACGTAGTTGCTGCAGAAGTCGTGCAGTGTACTCTTGGTAGCGGTACGGCAGAGATCACCCAATGGAAAATGCTGCCGGAAAACACACAAGCTGCGTTTGAGCTGAAGGAGGGGGGAGGTTTTCTTAATTTGTAGCACTAAGACAATACACCTAGCAATAAGGTTTTTGAAGCTGTTGTCCAGGAGATGGGCTGCCAAGAGTGACAGTCTGATGGTGAAAGAGGATGGTATAGCCCAATCAAGATAGAATTGTAGCACTATTGCCACATGAAGGTGGTGAGGAGTTTTTTCCACTTTGTCAGAGGGATCTGAAATAAACGCAGAAAACTGTATCTGCTGGTGGTGGGAACTTCTGTTGCCACTTTGGGAGAAAGGGAGAATGTGTGCAAAGCACAACCATGTCTCTATGAAAGTGGATGAATGATTCTCGGTGCGGAGTTTGGAGTTCCCTAATCCATCTGGAAAAGTTGTCATCAGATAAGTAATTTTTCAAGTAACCATTAGAAAATCTGCCCTGGGCTCATTGTTTATTGGTTAATCCAGCGAGTACGATTTTGGGGTTATATTGTGGGAGATGCTGTACTTATAAAAAGTCACATTGGTCCATTTAAGTGTCTCTTAACCACCAGATTTTTCAGTGAGCCAGAGCGAAGGTATAACATTATGGCTGGAAGATAGGTGCAATAGGAGTCTAGCTTCAATCCCAAATGTGAGATGAATGGGAGGACATCACCTCTGGATGAAGAGGGTGGACTTCTCTTCCTAGGGTCAGGTGGCAGAAACCAAACCAAATGCTGTATGCTGAGCATCAATGGGTTTTGGGGCAGCCCTCATGATCTGTAGATTAACGCCAACAGCTAAAAACCTCAAGGAGGGGCCCCAGAATGTATAGTCTGGGGAAATTCACCAGAAAACAAAGTTCTCGAAACACAAGATCCCTCTATGGCTTCATCACATCCAGTAAAGAATAAACAATTTGTTCACTATAAAGCGAAGTGCTCTCCCTCAGGGTCCATCGTTTTTCAAAGAAACGAGCTGGGGGTACATCTGTCTTCGACAGGCCCCCCCTTTGGAACAGCCTCCCGGCCACCTTGAAACTTGAGGAGAACCATCTCCGGTTCTGGAAGCACTTGAAGACCTTCCTCTTCACTTACTCCTTTGCCTCTCTTCTCCCCTGCTGATCTGTTTTCTCTCTCGGCACCGTGAACCTGGCCACCCGCTCATTCGGGTCCAGGTACCTGCTCAACCTGCCCCCCTCCTGCACTGCCTCCGGGCCACCCCTTGCACTGGCGACTGTATCTGTACCCATGCAGTCCCCCTCCCACTCTTCTTCTGCACTTATCAGATATACCCATCTGACTAATCTAGCACTTGCCACTTGCTGCCTGCACTACCACTGCTTATTCACCTTTATTTAGTTTACTTATTATATATTCTGTTCTCTCCCCTCCTCCACACTTTTCACTCCTCCCACCCTCATTCACTTTCCCCATTTTCCCTTTTTGATGCACTTGCATGTTCTCAATGTCACGGGGCTTAGTAAGATCGTTGTTTTTGTTCTCCCTTGTTCCCCTCACTTTGTCTGGTCACGCTCTGAAACACTTGTGTATGAGCGCGATATAAATAAAATATCATTTCATTTACACGCTCATTAAAACTAAGATCATGCTCCAGTGACAATGAACTGGGCATAGAGCGAAATAATGACCATTTACAGAAGAACAAAACATGATTAATTTACACACAAAGAAAGGGTGGTTCCCTGTAGTCACACGACATATTGTGCCTAAAGGTGTTCAAAACCTATAAAGTCCTTCAAAACCACACCTACCATGTTTCGATCCCTGCATGATAGTCTTCAAGGTTATATAATGCGACAGGTGCTAACATGATTCCTCTGAAAGTGAGGTTCTTTCCAAGAGATATGCTTAGGGCTGGTAACTCCCTAATGCTTTTAATTTGATTGGCAGATCTCCAAGTCTTTTTTATCATGGAGGTGAACACCAAGAGTGTATCAGTATGCCAGTGTCCAATCATGTAGCAGCTGCGTTTGCACAACTTCAATGTCGTGAGCCCTTTCTGATTCCAGTCTTGAAAGATTTTTTTTTCAGGAACACCCACTTTGATATGTGCAATGATGAGATACAAACCTAAAAGTTGTTAAATATATAATTGGTGAATAGTGCACCAACCCCTTAATTAGGATTGTGTAGATGAGATAAAATAACTTGTTGTGACTCTGCTGCAACTTGCATGAGAGAATGCTGTTATTCACCTAACAGAAAATTGTTTGTAAACAATTAGGCACCTTGCACCAAGTCCTGAAGATCCTATCAAACTAGCAAAGTTAGAGTTAATACTGTAGACTTTATTATAGTCTTTTGTATGTATGCCGACACAAACCAATTGGTGCACGTACATGCGTTTCACCCCAGAGTGGGTTTTCTCAAGGCTGTTTGGATAAAGTCAGAAACAGTTTGCATAATATCTAAGCCAATTTATATAGAGAAGATGTGCTAATCCATTCAGTTTTCATAAATCGCAGTATTACATTTGAGCAAAGATGTTGAAAATCAAATGAAATTTCCATAAGACCCTTTGGTAATTCTAATATCAAAATCAATTTTCCATGCTTTGGGTTTCCATGAATTGTCAGCGTTGCAAACATTAGTGTAGCTACGTTGCATGTTCCATGGATCCTTTCACCATAGCAGCGTTCCACGTGTCTCACCAAAAAGTTGACAATTGGAACAAAATCTTATCAATCTGAGTCTGCCTTGATCTTCATAAGATTTTTGGAGCGCTGCCCCTCACTTGGGTTTGATGTGACGAAGACAAAGGAGGCATGTGTATTTTGTGCTTGACACCACAGGCCCATTTGACTTGAGTACCAGAATGGCAGGCTAGGCAGTTGTGAGGAGGGGTGGAGAACCTGGCATCACTGCTTGCCGAGGAGTGTCTGAGATAAAGGGAGTACTTTGTGGGGACATTAAGGGGTATGGGAGGAGAGCGTCAGTTCCAGGAAATCTGAGCCCTCACACGTCATTGGCCAGAGTGGGGGCCGGGGGGGGGGGGGATCAGTCATCCCTGGAAATGAGGACCTCCTCAATTTTCCCCCTCTCAATGACTGGCAGTGAGTGAAAGGTACAGTTAACCTGGGCCTCCTGTAGGAGAAAGGCATCACCCAGAAAATTCTTCCCAGCCCCTTAGGGATGCAAACACTGGGCGTTTTACATTTTGGGGGAGACGTCCACCATTGGGTGGTCCCAAATCAGAAGAGTTTCTAATTTGTGGAGTTGTTAGGCGAACGAGGCTGCCACTTCCACATTTATGGATCCAACCAGATGGACTACAAATGGAACATGCTAAATGCAGTCACCCAATGACAAAATTGATAGCAAGTCTGCAGGGTGTGTGGGGGCTCATTTGGTACCCTCTATTAGATGTATCACGAGTCTTGTTCGCATCGGGCATACTGCCATGTATGTAATAGTGAGGCCTTTAGCGTAGAAACGTTTCTGCAACCATCTTGGAGCTGGAGTCTAGGGACTGTGCACTTGCAGAGAACTCTCCTGAGAGGTGGGCATCCATGGTCCTAGAGGCCAAATGGCCAGGAGAATGAAAGGGAACCCTAGGCAAAATGTTCAACAGCGGGATCCACCCGTTATGTTCCTGCAAGAGCAAGGACATAGCATGGAGTTCAGTTCCTGGTGGTAGTGAGCCACTAGGTCAAGCTATGTGCCTCTTATCAAGGGCCTTGCAAATGAAAGCACCAGCATCCAGGAATATGTGAGCACAAAATCATCTGATAAAATGGTGGCATGGATGCACTCTGATGGAAAAATGAGTGGAAGGGTCATATATTATTTGAGAACATAGTATAAACCAATGCTGAACTTTTTCGCGCCTTGAAACACTTGTGTATAGGCGCGTTACAAATGCCATATCATAACCTATGTGACATTAAGATTGTCGGATTGTGGATAAGTAATGCTTAAGGTTCATGATCGGTGGCAAATTGCTTCCATGAAACTGTTTGACCATTTATTTATTTTAACATTTGTGTAACGCCCAGACCCACAGGTATCCTAGTTTGTACAGTAACATATGAGAGAGCCATAACAATGATGTTAAGTCTAAGCATATTATACAGTTTATGATTAAGGTCTTAATCACACTTAACCGCGTTTTCAATAGCTTCTTGAATGCTGGGTAGGAGGGCTTGTTTCTTAAATGAGGAGGTAGGGAGTTCACAGGGAAGGGGCCGTGAAGGTGCAACTCCCCCCCCCCCCCCTGCTCTGGCAAGTTTATAGCGTGGGACCACCAAGGTTAGCTGATTAGAGGAGCAGTCTAGGCTACTATGCTGTTTTTTTTTTGTGATGCATTGGTTCGGTTAGGTGGGGGCTTTATTATCGATGCAGCAGTGTGCTATCATGAGAGTCTTGAAGTCAATCCGTGCTTTGACTGGTATCCCGTAGACTTCTCGGCAGGTGGCAGAGATGTGGTCTGATTTGCAGACACCCAGTGCTGCCCACAGGGCTCAGTTTTGGAGCAGCTGTAACTTGGCTAGGTTGGACGAGGAAGTACCCCTGAGTAGGGCATTGCAATAATCCGGTTTGCTCGGGATGATGGCTCTGGATAGCATGAGGCAATAGCTAGGGCTCAGGAATGTTCTGCTTAGTGAAATGAGTTTGGCACAATGGGAGATGGAGGATGCCATAGCATTGACATGCCTTGTCATGGTTAGTTCCGCGTCCAGGTAGACCCGAAGGGTTTTAGCATGTTTGAGGATTGGAATGGTAGAACCGTCAATGATTAAGGCAGCGTAGGATGGGTCAAGGGATTTAAGGCGAGCAGGTGAGCCCACAATGAGTAGCTCTGTCGCTCTTCATTAAGGCAGAGTTTGTGGGTCGCCATCCAGGACTGGATGGTGCAGAAGACTTTGTTCGTGGTATTGGAGCGGTTGGCATAGTTGCCAGAAGGGGGATGAGAATTTATGTATCATCCGCAAAGTTGGTGTAGATGATTCCTAAGGTATTGCGAATATTAAAGAGGGGTTTGGTGCATGTGTTATAAAGGGTCTGGGACAGGCAGGAGCCTCGCGGGACACCAAGAGAGAAGGGGGTAGTCAGCGGAGTGGTCATCAATGAAGACTATGGAGGTAAGGTCACTTGAGAAGGATTTGATCCTGCGGACTGCTTCAGGTGAGGCATTGCAGGATCTAGAGAGCTTTAGCAGAGTAGATCATGGTCCACGATATCAAAAGCAGCTGAGAGGTCTAGGAAGAGTAGGATGGCGGTATTGCCAGAGTCTTTAATGCTGTCTAGTTGCATTTTGAGGTCGATATGGGCCATTTTAGTACAATGTTTTGGTCATAATGCAGATTGTCTGATGCCAAGGAGTGAGTGCTGTTCAAGGAATTGCTGGCATTGAATGTAGGCAAAGCAGTCTAGAATTTTGAGCATGAAGGCTACTATAGTGATAGGTCTGTAGTTAGTAGGGATGGTCTGGTCCAGTCAGGTTTTTTCTTTTAGTAAGGGGGTGGCCCAGGCTGCTTTGATAGTAGTGGGTATTTTGCCACAGTTGAATTTGGAGTTAGGAAAGTCTGTTATGATGGGGTTGAGGCTTGGGGCACAGAGTTTAATATTAGCCGGGCAAGTTTCTCCTTTGCAATTGCAGGGGTTGAGGGCCTTGATGGCCCTCAGAATAGCCTCTTCAGATACAGGGTGGAAGGAGAAGATTGGTCCCTAAGAGGAGGTGTGGGTTTGGTGCCTAGTAGGACTTTATTTTGTTAGAGAAGATTGATTTTGGTAGTGAGAGCGGTTTGTATAGTGTACACCATGCACTCAGGTTTTTTAGTTTGTGCGAGATGGCTGCTTTGGTTGCGAAAATCGCATCCTTGTAGGTTTTAGAGTTGGAGGCAAGGAGAGTGCCATCCTTGTGGAGTCACCTAGGATTATGCATTTACTGGCTGATTTGAGGATAAGGAGGGGGGATTTCGGAGTCAGGAGAGTTGGAGGCGTTAGGTTGTCGGTAGATCAAGAGAATAGTTAAGTGTGGGGATTCATTTTAAACTGGAGTAGTAATGTTTATTATCCTTCCATAGGAGGCAGAGGGCTTGTGCGGATCTGGAGTTCAGCTTTGTAGATGACCGCTCCTCCACCGCTGATGGCATTGGCATGGTCAGTCTGTGGATAAGGTAGTTGGGTCAGATGGCTCGGCTGAGCATGGGGCACTATGTAGTCAGGATTTGGTAATGGCTAGTAGGTCAATTTGGTTGTCAATGATGGGGTCATGCGCTTCTATGGCGTGGGCACCCAGGGATCTGATAAGGGTGGAGTTTAGTGGTTTGTTCTTGGTAGTAGGCGTGGGGTTGGCAAGTAGGCTCATGGTAGAGGAGAGGTGTTTGGGAGGTGGGGGGTAGCGAGGTGCGGCTGGATAACCTTGTAAGTCTGAGGTTGACTGTAATAGGGTAAGCGAACTGTTGGAGGTCGGGGGAATGCAAGGATATTCTAGCGGCAAGTTATGTAAGACTACTGGTACTCTGAGTTCCTAGAGAGGGTGAGGTGGTGTTGGTACATTAGGGCCTAGGGGGCACAAGACTTGCATCGGTCAGAGAAGGTGGCATGGCACTTGTGGGCTTGCATAGCGCGAGTGGCAAGGCATCGTAGGTATGTGTAGCGCAGATGACAGGGCATTCGTGGGCTTGGATAGTGCAGGTGGCAAGGTGCTCGTGGGCTTGGGAAGTGCCAATGACGGGGCGCTCGTGGGTTTGGGTAGTGCTGTTAAGGATTTCAATGAGGCACACACCCGGGTCTCGCCTAGCATGTAATGCACAGATTAAATACTTATTTATTATGTCTATAGGTTCAATATTCTAAGTGATATACCACTCATATCACACCGTCTCAAAATACCCCCCAGGTCACAGTGGACCAGGAATCAGGCTGGTTGGTAAAGGTAAATATTTATTATTTAAAATTCAAATCACATATATATATTCCAAAAAGAAGAGGAAACGGCGAACAGCACTCCCGCGGGCCAAGGCACTAATGCCATTTCCAATGTAAAAATTACTAGTGACTTTAATGTTGTAACAATAAAAAATGCATCATACAAAGCGATGTACAACACATCAGCAGCGACATAGAAACAAACAAAAGCAGGACGCCGTGGCGTAGTAGCCTGCAGACAACACGTTTCGCGCTACACTGAGCACTTGAGATATATATATATATATATATATATCAGCAATCACCAATGTGGTGACAAAGCAATTGAATTCACTTTTGAGCAGCACAGAAGATAAAACCCAGGGAAAAGACAGTTTTGGTTTGTGAACAGATGGCGCTTAGGTTAAGATTTCCCCCTGCAAAGTTCTTAATTCACAATTGAGCCGTTCTACACAGATGTCAGTAAGCAGCAGGTATTTAGGAAAGAACAGAATACAGTGTTTGAATATAATCTTCCCGCCCCAAACAAGAGTGAAAAAGCATTTTTGGAACTTTGACACTTTTAAAAATGACAGTTGAAAATGGCTTTGTAAAACAATAAAAAGTGTGCAAAAAGGCTTAAATTGCTAACAAATCCTATGGGAGCAACACTAAACAAACAAACCTAAGCTAAAAGATGAGCAACAGAACACACTTTAAATCAGAATGGGAGTGTGGAAATACTTTGAATGAGAAAAAGACACGGGTGAAACTTTTGCAAAATGCAAATTCGCGCCTAATTTCTGAAATGCGAGGTTTAATAAAAATGTGTCAAATATACTGTTTTGCAATGCGGTTTTTAGTTATGGGTGTAGCTAAGGGTCTTAGGTTTAAGTGAGAGTTGAAATTACGTTTCTATCTATAAAATTGAAGAAGTTATGCAAGTTTGAATAAGAGGATTCTTTGAAAATAAAGACGTGAAAATGAAAACAGAAATCAGTTCTTACAATGACAATTATGCTCTAATATAGGGTATTCAGGCTGGTTAACAGTTTGAAACACGGTAAGCCCCAGAGTGGTCCGCAGAAAGCAACTCTGGTACCTCTGTGTCCGCCTTGGAGGACTCAGTCGGATTACCCGTGGGATCATTTTAAGGGTTTGGGATTTTCACTAGACAAAAGGATTTTCAAGAAATTATCACTAGCACAAGAAATCACAACAAGGTTTCAGACTGGTGTGACACTATTATAAATTAAGTAAAATAGAGGATGAATTGAGATTGGGGTAGGGCAAGGCAATTATACTATGGGTTACTACGATTCCTGTTGATATTTACAGTCCACTGTAAATTAAGATTGGACCGTCAGTGTTCTGGTCATCCGCATCGTGTCTACCGGCAGAAGGGCACCTCTGGCTGGATGGTCAGCTGGGAGGCTCTGGTCAATTGTACTGGCAGCTCAGACTGGATTTGGATTGGATTGGCCCTTCTGGTCAATGGACACAGTAGATTGGCGGGATGGCGAATTCAGTAGGGAAGCTTTAATGGTAGCAAACCAGCCTGGGTCAGAATTATTTTCCTTAAGTGGGATGGTTCAGGAATTGGGCCTAGCTGATGATGAGTTCAGCAAATGCTGGGCCTTGGTTTTGCAAATTATTCTGGATCAGGACAAGATGAAGAAGTCTGGAACAAAACGCTGCGCAGAAATCATGATGTAGTCAGGAATCGGTGTGTGTCTGTGTGTGGTGAAGTCCCTATATTTATCATGCCAAGTGACATCACAAAGTTTATGGTAGGGGCAGAATTTCAAACCACTGTGACTGTGATAGGTCAAAGGCACTTGCCTTTTTCTGGTTGGAAGTCAGAAAGAGCTGTCATTTTTTGATGTGATTTGGGAACTCCCCCATTGATTTGAACAACAATTTAACTTTCCCACAAATGCACATTTCTATAATTATGCCCTCTAATAAAATCGGACACATACATTACATATTTTGTGGATTATCCTGACATCTAACTCCCATCTCAGTAAGAGCTGTCTTTGTTGTTCTGTGGAATTTTGTCAATTTTAATCATAATAGTTTGGCCTAACAATTCCTAATTCAGTACAAATCTGGGCAACCATCACTAGAGCATGGGTATAGAATATTAGACTTGCAGCATTAATAGTTTTGGCACAATCAGTGTTTTGGTATATCTTTGGTTCCTTATGCAGTACAGGGTTCAGTCACATCTTCACAGAAAGGGCATTAAATTAGATTTACAACTACCAACTTTTAGGTTTATCCTCCTTTTTGTGTCAAAGTTAAGTCTTTAAAGCTTAATTACCAATAGGCATTTAAACACACAGTTCTCGTCAGTTTTTTTAAACTTTCATTCAACTGGCACCAGCTGTCCAATTCCTTTGATCAGGGTGGGGTCCTCTGCCCTTGAGAGGGAGGAAGTTTCCGGCCCCTATCCTGTGGGGATCAGTATGCAGCCTGCCAATATCCTTGGCTGGGCCAGAGACAAATGTCTAATCAGTTAATTGTTGTCAATATGCGAGAACCTTAGCATCAATTAAGCCTTCCTGCTAAAAGTGTCATCTTTCCCAGGCTGAGAACTGTCAGGCAGAATTGTAATTACTCAAGACTGTGTTTTAACTTGAAGTTACCTACATCTTCATTAAAACAGAAAAAATGAACACAGTTTATAAGGGAATTTGACATTTAAAGAATTACGCCTTTCCACGAAAGCATACATTTAAACAGGCGAAAGTGCACTTTCATCAAGGAAAAAGCCCTTTAAACTGTCTTTTACATCAGCTTCTCCTCTGCAGTACCAGTTCTTTCCTGAAGTGCTGGGATTTGTTTTTCAGTTTGGAGATGTGTCCAGCCTTTTGTTTGTAGTTTCTGCCTGCACAGTTGAAATTGTGACATGTTGCCATTTTTCGCCGCATTTCTCCCGTGGAATTGGAACCAAATGTTATTGAGCTGATTTTTCATAAGATACATTTCTTAGCTGCTGTCAGTCAATGAGGCCCGGCTTCTCTGGCCACACTGGATGATCTGTAATTCTTTACGTTCAATGATTCACTGAAAAATGAATGGATCTAGCGCCAAAAACAGCACTTTGAAGGTTGCAAAACTACCTTTTTAAAAGGCATTTTCGATTTTCAGGACAATTCTGCTGCATTGCTCCATGTTGGAATGTGACAGCACCCACTGGCATGCTCCTGTAGTGAGATTTCTGTCTTTACCCCACCTTTGACTGTGTGTGGCAGGGTGTACACCCATTTGTGGTTGTGACCCATGCACAGTTTTGCAGATTTGTGCACACACAGGGGTTAGCGCATCCATTTTTGGCTGTTTCTTTCCACATTGGTAAAGTGAGACAGTGTGGCCTATAGGCATGGGTAAAAATATCCTACAGTGCAGACGGAAGTGCACCAGAGTGTCTAAGTCAGACTGGGTTTTTATCAGATTGGGCCTGGGGTGGTTGGGGTGGTTTGTACAAGGGAGGAGGGAGATGTGCATGGTATTTGTCAGTGAGGCAGGATTTGCTTTGGGCAAGAAGGGCAACAGCCTGATATGCGGGTCTGAAAGCATGTTTCCAGGTGAAGCAGGAAGAATGGTTGGGAGCCTGATGGCACCCTCCTTAATGAATTAGTGGGTGGAGTGCTTTGCGTGATAATGGGGGCATGGCTGGAGGTGGGAGGGTGGAAGGTAGGATGTGGGTGGGTTTGAGCCATGTAGGAGGTCAGAAGGTCCGACGGGGCATATGTGCCATGTAAAACATACATTATATTGTTCGCAGGTGGGGCGAGTATGCCTTATAAGACATTCATTGCATCATTAGCAATTGTGCATGTGCCGGGTGAAAACTTCATTACATTGTTTACAGGGGGTGCACTCATAGCAGTAATATAAGACGAGATAGGAGACATTTTGTGATATGATGTGACACATGATGGATTGCTCATCGGGACAGCAAGCTTAGTGTCATTAGGCATGGCACATATGATGGTAATAGTGTTGATGGATGTTATGCACATCATAGGGTCATACTTGTGGGCAATAATGCCATTAGGCGGGGCACACATCAGAACTGAAGTTGCATTTGGTGCATTCAGCACACCGAATGAAATGACTGGGTAGAGGGAGTTCAGCAGGGGATGCATTGCATATTTTGGTGGGAGTAAGATTGGAATGAAGGGTCGAGCTAGTGTTTCCCAGGCAATGGGGGTGAGGTGTCTGGCGTGTGGAACGGGGGTTAGAGAGGGTCGGTTACTTATGAGCTGGGTGGGATTGGGTTTGCTTTCTATGCTAGTGGCTTGATGTGCACCACTGTGCGAACGTAACGCTTCTGAGCAAAACTTAATGAGGGCAGGTTGGAGGAAGTGCCAGGGACGTTGCTGCAATATGGCATAGTGTGTGGGGGTGGCGAGTAAACTCTGCAAATGAGGCAGTAGATAAACTCTTCGGGTGCAGCTAGGAGACTAGGTGCGCAGGGTGCAGCACATTCAGGGTTGCTAGGGGTATGCTCATGCAGGGCTCTACAGCACTTACGTGTGTTGGAGACTATAGTCTGGCTGCCACATGGTAGGAGAGATCTGGAGGGCAGTAACACAGCACAGGTGCGTGGCGTAGCAGTTCGTGTTAGGACCTCCATGCCCAGACAGGCTCTGACAGGCAGCAGCCTTGATTCAGTGCCTTCCTTTGTTGTCTGCTGGCAGGTCCTGCTGATTCTGGAGATCGGGGCGGGTAGGCTGTCTGGCAGCCAATTGGGGGTAGGTGTAGGTTTCTGTGAGACACTGGTGGGTGTCTCGGTCCGCAAAATGGTGGTGGCCATTGAGGGTTGTATCCAAAGATTTTCGTCATCGATGGGCCTGCCTGCTGCTCATTTTGTCATTCATGGTGTGTATGTTATGTTAACCGAACTTAGAGAGCGCACGTACACCCTAAGGCATCTTGGCGCTAGCTTTCTTGTGTAGAAATGGGTGGCAACTCTTTGGTCTCACAGCATTGACTTTGGACCAATTACAGGGCTTTGGGAGTGACACAGGGGCAAGACTCCTGAATGTTGAAAAAACCATCGATGTGCTGAAGTCTCAGTCCAGTCAAAGGACTGTTCCTTGAGGCAGCATGCAAGCATGTAGCAAGCACAATCACCATGGTGGCCAAGAAACCGGAAAGTTTACATCACTTCCTGTTCGTTGCCCTTTCATACTGCCATTTTAACACTTGACCGGAATTAAATGTGCAATACTGGTGATGGCATGTGCTCCTTTCATGCAATCCACTTCAAGGAAGTCAGCAGACCCACTGAAACTGCAAACAAACCTGCAATGTCAAGCTACCGTAGCGAAGCCGGCTACATGCTGCAAGGACACTTAACTGCAAGCCCATCAGCCAGAGCCTCTTTTCGACCAAATGCTGATGTGCGTGACCGTAACCAGAGCCGGCCTTAGGGGGGGTGAGCAGGGTGACCGCCCCGGGCGCCACACCCCCCAGGGCGCTATTAGCCCCCGCCACCTCGGGGGAATCTTTAAAAGGCTCCCCCGAGCTGGCGTAGCAGGAGAATGCGTGGCTGGTGGGCTTTTGCCATCAAATAAACCCACAGCGGCGGGCCCATTTCAAAATGCACCCCTCCGCCGCGGGCACCCCTAATGATAAAAGGTGCCATTAGTCCCCCACCACGCCAGCTCGAGAGAGTCTTTCAAAGGCTCCCTCGAGCTGGCGTGGTGCCAGAAGGTGTGGCAGGCACCTCAATGTCACCGAATGCACCCTCGGTGGCGGGCTCATTCAATGACAATGAGTGGCTGACGCGCCCTATTAATATCATTACCTCCTCGCCAGAGCAAGGAGGGTAAAAAAAAGAAGAAAAAAGTGGCCCATCCTAGCCCCGCCCCCCTTCCGCTTTGCCCTCTGTTAACCATTGGCACACGTGGCTGAGGGGCGCCAATTTGTCCAGGTGCTGCTGCCCTTAAGGCCGGCCCTGCGTAAACCCACCAAACATGGACCACCCCCAGATATTGTGGCCCGCCATAAAGATCATGCTGCATGATGGGAGGAGGCTCGCTCAAGTGCAACATGCTTGCCTTCAGAGCTGGACGATTCTGTGCGTCATTGGTTTGATGCCCCAGTCGGATAACGTCCACCCTTACCGAACACCACCGCCCCCTCCGGAACCCCCTTATGCAAGACAACTAGGTCTGTTAAATTTAGTATCACGTTTTGGGTAATGACACTGGAAACTAACAATTGCCTAGTGCTCTGAAGCTGGTTTCCTGTTGTCAGTGCTCTATAAAACACCAGAATGTTCATTCTACACCAGCAAAGACCGTTTTTTTTCTTTGTCCCTTGAAATTCTTTAGACCGCTGCAGAAAGTCCTTGTTGCCGCTTGATCACCCTTGTGATTTGTTTGTCTGCCTAAACTACCGCTTTGAGTTGCCTTGGTTTTAAAAAGAAATAGTTACCTGTTAAAATATTCTAAAATGCCTTTCAAGTGTTGTGGCTGTTGCCAGTCACCGAGCTTTGGGTGAAAGGTAGTCGCCGTTTCTAGTGTTTGGCCTTCATTTTGTGGTTCACGTAACATGTTGCCTCGTGGCCCTTGAACATCCTCAAGAATATTCTCATACTTGGCGAATGGGAGAATGTGATCTGTACAGTGACACAGGTGGACGTCAAGGGGTGTGGGCATGCCATGCCAGGTGGACGGGAAATCACGTGGGAGCTGCACTTATTAGGGGTTTCAGAAGTAAACTTCAGACCTGCAGATTCAACGTGTTTCTTTGTCTTTTGGTAGAGGCCACCGCCAGGCCTGCATACCGTAGGGCTTGTGGTGCTGCCCCTTGAAGGGATCAGCACGTGGCAGAGTGACATTGCACTCCGCTGCATGCCCTATAAATGAAAGGGGCGTTCCAGGCCACGTCAGTGTGACCGTGGAGCCCGAGCCTGAAGCATGTCTCCACTGTGAGTCTCTGATGCTGGGGGTGCCGGGGGCTCACAGAATATCGCTGGGGGGGTCAGGGATACCCCACAGCAGTGGCGACGAGGCGAAGGACGAGCCCGGACCCAGCGGTGATCTAATTATATAATTTTTCACATGAACGAGGGAAGGAATCCTCTCGTTCCACGCTTGGGGGAGGGTGTGGCCCACGCAGCGGCAGCCATTTTGTCCCTCATATCGCAGATGCTTCACAGTGCTCCAGAGGGGGCCGCAAGTGCCATCCAGGCACAATTTCTGGACACATGAGTAGGTGACTGCTACTCCCACATAGACATACCTGGAAGTTCCATATTTATGCAATTTTCGAGGTGTAAATCACTGAGTGAAGGTGAGGCACTGGGGGGGAGACTGGCTATTCTGAGAGATCTACCCTAGGCCTCCCTGGATCAATTTCTGGACACTCCTCCGTGGACTGGCAGATTTGGTGACTAGCCACTGGACAACTACCCTCACTGGAATCTCTGGTGGGTGCTGTGAGCACTGGTGCAGGACTGGTGGGGAGTTTGAAGATCATGGAGGCCTGCAAGGCTGTGGTCCTGGTGTGGAAGGTGGAAGATCAAGGTGGCTGTGAGGAGAAGAAGCAAGCTGGGTGAGTTGCGGCCCCTATGCCATCTAGGAGGGGGTGCTTGTGCACTTGACCCATGAGTGATCCAGCGATCCAGAACGGGGTGCAGGCAGCTGCACAACAGCAAGGAGTGCTCCCACCTCCAGCAATGGCCCAGATGAGGGCCCCGGCGGCCCTTCCGCCCATAACCGAGTTTGATGCGCCTGGCCCCCCCATCCAGCCTGGGTCCTTGGTGGAGGCGATGGGTTGATCGCCTTGACATGTACTTTCGGGCAACGATGGAAACCAGTGATGACAGCAAGCTGGCCACATTATTGTATGCCGCAGGACCGGCTGTACATGAGATTTTTGGCTCCCTCCAGCCCACAAATGGTACCTATGCCACAGCAAAGACCGCCCTGCACTATTAGTTCTTTCCCCTGGCCAATGCAGACTACAAGTGGTTCGTCATGCTATCCACTCGATAGAAAGAAGATGAAACTCTGGATACCTTCTATGGCCGTCTCAGGAGCCTGTCCGTGGCATGCGCATGGGACAATCCTGATGACATGGTCCGAAACCGGCTCATCCAAGGGTGTTCCTCAGGAAATCTGAGGAGACAGGTGCTGAGAGAACCAGGGATCACCCTTCCTCGCATCCTGGAGCTGGGCCGCTGCTAGGAGATATCCGAGGTACGTGCATCAAGGATGGAAGCGGGCTCCCGCATGGCCAAGTCAGAGGAGGTCTGCGCTGTGGGGCGTGGTGGCAGGGGTGCCCAGAGACTGGCTGGAAATGCTTTGCGACAGGGGCAGAAAGCCAAGAGATGCATGTCAGAAGTGTGGGTATGACTTGCCCCACCCGGGTGAATGCCCAGCAGCAGGGAAGCCGTGCGGGCGGGGCGGTGTGTTGTGACAGACCACTTCGCACAGGTGTGTAGAGCTTTCCTGCCGGTCGTGGTGCCCAGGGGCCCAGTGTGGTCTGTGTTCTTCAGACAGTCTCGTCCTCCCAATGTCGCCCAGGTAGACCAAGGGGAGGAAGGCACCCAACCTGATGATGATGATGATGATGATGATGAGGAGGAGGAGGAGGTGGAGGAGGAAGAGGAAGAGGAAGAGGAAAACATCATCTTTGTGTCAAGTATTGACGCGCTCCAGTCTAAGGGCCGAAGACAGCCGAGGTGCATCATGGCAGTCAATGACTCTTCTGTGTCGGGGCTGGTGGACACGGGGGCATCGGTCAATGTCATGGCCCGTGAACATTATGATGCCATGCCCTGCCCTCCAAAACTATCAACCCCGAAGGCTCACATTTTCACGTTCGGGGGCTCACATCCCATTCCCCTGGACGGTGCATTAGTGGCTCAAGTGGGGCATGGAAGCTCGGAGAACAAAGCACGATTCTACATTACGCCCGTTAGTACCAACAGCTTACTAAGCTGTGCGGCGGCTGAAACCCTCAAACTAGTGAGCTTTGCATACTCTGTATATGTGGAGGGCATACAACTCTAATGGAGAAATGGGCAGGACTGTTCAAAGGAATTGGACGCATGGCTGGTGACCCGGTGAGGCTGCACATTGAGTCTGTGCAGCCCATTGCCCTCAAGCACCGCAGGGTGCCCTTCCACCTGAGGGAGTTGGTGGACAAGGAGTTGGACAATTTGGTAAACCTAAACATCATCGAAAGGGTGGAAGGTCAATAAACCCTGGGTGTCCCCAATAGTGGTTGCCAAGAAACCCAAGCAACCCGATTTGGTAATAATCTGTGTGGACATGAGGCTCCCCAATAAGGCGATCAGGAGGGAGCGCAATCTCACACCAACAATTGATGATGTTATTGCTGAGCTGCAAGGGGCTCTCTTCTTTTCGAAGCTTGATCTCAGGGATGGATATCACCAAGTCCTCTTGCATCCAGAGTCGAGATACATTACGATATTCACGACTCACTGGGGTCTGTACTGGTACAAGTGACTCAGTTTTGGAGTATCCTCTGCGGCTGAGGGCTTTCAAAACATTATCAGAGGTGCACTGGCGGACCTAGAGGGCGTGCTGAACATCAGCGACGACATCCTGTTCACCAGGTCAGAGGTGTGGACCACCTGCAGAGACTTACCAAGACATTTGAGAGACTTCAATCCTTGGGCCTGAGGCTCCACCGCGAAACGTGTGCGTTCCTGAGGACGAACATCGAGTTCTTTGGATTCATGTTCAACAAGGGAGGGGCGTCTCCAGACCCCGGGAAAGTAAGACATCAGAGATGCAAGACCTCCTGAGAATGTGTCTGAAGCTTCCTGGGCAAGGTCACCTATTGTGGATGTTTTATAAAAAATCTGGCATCCAGGTTCGAGCCTTTACGGGCCCTCACGAAGAAAGACAGTGTGGCAGTGGGGACCCTTGGAGTAGGTGGCTTTCGAGGACATTAAAAGCGCCCTCACAGAGGAGGACACAATGGCCTTCTTCAACCCTGCTCTCCAGTCTGAGATCATTGTGGACGCCAGCCCGTTTGGCCTGGGAGCAGGATTAACACAGGTGGGGCAAGACTTCAGCGTTCACCCCATGGCCTATGCCAGCAAGTCTCTGTCCGAGACGGAGCAGCGCTACTCTCCGAGCGAGAGGTGCAGGCATTTCAGGCTGTACATCCTGGGGAGGCCGGTGACCATTGTGACGGACCACAAGTCCCTGCTGCCGATCCTGGCCAGCTCATCCTCAAAACCACCAGCGAGGATCGAGAGGTGGATGCTGGTGCTTTTCGAATATGGGGTCTTGCTGGTTTATCGGCCTGGCGCCAACAATGCCACCGACTACCTCTCGCCAACCGGGGGGGTCACCATGACGGCGAGGCTGATGCCTGCGTAGAAGAGGCCAATGATCCCATACACCTGGTGGTTGAGGTGGCCACCCCAAATGCCCTGCCACTCGAAGAACTGGAGGTGGCTGCTGCGAATGACAAGTGCTTCTGCATCCTCCGAGCGGCACTACAAGGGTTGTGGAAGAGTGTGCTGGAGTCGCTTGCAGGGTGCACGCATGAGGCGAAGGTTGTTGTCGAGCAGCTGTGGAGGGTGCGGGAAGAACTGTCGTTCTCTGAGAAAGGTCTGTTGAGAGGAGATTGGATTGTGGTCGCGCAGGCCAAACTCCAAGAGGTGATTGGCCTAGCCCATCAAGGTTATCAGAGCGCCATGAAGACCAAAGCCCGGCTACGCCTCAAGGCATGGTTCCCCGAACTAGAGCGACGGATGGACGAATATGTAGCCTCCTGTGTGTGGTGCCAGGCAGCCTCGCCCGCCCAGAGGGAACCTGCCATCGAAGCCATGCCCCACGGCATGCATCCCTGGGAGGTTGTCCATACTGACTTTGGGTCCACGTCACAAAGAACACACTTCCTGGTGGTGGTGGTGGTTGAGTACTCCAGATACCCGCAGGTGGAATTAATCCAGTCAGTGGCCTTCGAACACGTGGTGGTGGCGATGGAGAAGGTGTTTGCTGCTCATGGCCTGCCCACAATACTTTGCTCTGACAATGGGGCTCCCTTCCAAGGTGAGCGGTTTGCGGCCCTGATGCAAGGCTATGGGGTGCAACATAGGAGGGTCACCCTGCTGTGCCAAGGGCCAATGGAGAGGCCGAAGGGTTGATGCGCACGTTGAACAAAGTCTTCCGTATTGATCAAGGTCAAGGACAATGCTGGGAGAGAGCCCAGTTCTTGCGGGTCTACCGCACAACCCCGCACACCTCGATGGGGGTGGCCCCAGCGGAAGCCCTGTTCAAGCGGTGCTCGAGAGGGCTGCTGCCAGAGGTTGGTGAAAAGGAGCCGGGAGTCATCGATCAGTGGGTGGAGCAGGAGCAGCGGCTACGGATTGAGCAGGAGAATGTAAGGAGAGGTCTCCGACCTCAACAACTTGTGCCCGGGGACGAGGTGCTAATAAGAAACGGGCACCCCCGCGGGAAGCTTTCGCTAACATGTGAACCGGAGCTGCTGGACGTGATAGCAGTCACGGGGTCGATGATGACTGCCTCGGACGGCCGGGCTTCGGTCAGAAGGAACGTCAATTTCTTCAAGAAACTGGGAGAGCCCAGGACTGAGGCGCCCCTGGATCAGGACGCTGTGGACATGCCCGATGAGGGCGGGTGTTCGGACCTCCTCCCTCAGCCTCCTGTGAGCATGCTGGCCTACAGTGGGACTCCCAACCCTGAGGCGAGCAGGAGGTACCCCCTGAGGACAGGGCAAGGGAAACCTGTTTGTCTCAGTGACTATGTCTTGGAGCCATGTGGAGACCCCGGACGGGTCTGCCCAGCGTGGGGTGGGAGGGCCCGGGGGTGGCAGTGGATAGGGGTGGGAGGGGCCCGGGGGTGGCTGTGAATAAAGGGGCTCATAGGGGACTTGAGTGTCTGGTTTAAGGGTGTTAGTGTGTTTTGGGAGTTAACCGCAGTTACACCAAGTTGAATTTATGTGTTCTCATGAAAAAGGAGGAGTGTGGTTCTGCCCCTTTAAGGGATAAGCACACGGCGGAGTGACGTTGTACCCCGCCGCGTGCCCTATAAATAAAAGGGGCTTTCCCAGCCGCGTTAGTGCGACCGGGGAGCCTGAGCCTGAAGCACGTCTCCGCTGTGAGTCTCTGATGCTGAGGGGGCCGGGGGCTCACGGAATATTTCTGGGGGGGGGTCAGTGGATTCCCCCACAACAGGGCTCATTTTATTTCTGGCTATCATTCTTTCAGAGGATTAAAATGGTCTTAAAAATACCGTATTAGTGTGGGTTTGTCGTGGGATCTGGATGGCTCTTTCAAAAGCTGTCCTCGTCTTTATTGGCCGTGTATCCTTTCAGAGACGATGGTGCTGCATTTGAAAGATGTTAGTCCTTTGTTGTTTCCCAGCTGGATGTTGGCGCCTGTAACTGTGGGTTTGTGTACATTTAAAACATCACATCTGCTTTCCTTTTCCTGGTCAGCTTTTATTTGATAAACATTGTTTTTTAGCATGGCGGTGCGTTTACTGGTAGATGCGATTGCTAATCAAGTGAAATGAAACCCAATGAAACTCATTCAGTAATACATCAGATGATATTTATTGTAGCCGACTACTGGGAGCTAGCACGTGTGTCACGCTATGAAGCGATCCGCAGGGCGATGCTTGTTTTTAATAGCAGGGTGTGCCAGAGTACTAGACGTTAAGTAGCGTCTGGCAATCTGTAGATGGTGGCATGTTAATGACATATTTGAATACAAAATCTCTGAGGGAGAAAAAAACGAATTACATTCGTTTTTTTTTTTTACTCCCACTGACATTTCTGGCAACCTGATCCACCCCTTTATTTACCATTTACTTGTTTGCGGCACAACTCGTGTGCCGCCGTCTTCTCCCCTCTGCAAAGCCTGTAAGCCTGTTCTCTTCACTTACTTGGATGGGAACTGACACTGCAGGGGCCTTTTTTTTTCTACTTTTTTTTTAAATGTATTTTTTTATTGTTTTTACTTTAATCGGTAGCGGGGCCACCCCCGCAACCCTGATTCCATTATATTGAACAAGGGTACGGGGGACACCCCTGCTCCCCTTGTTAACTATAATGGCACCGAATGGTATATTTATTTTACATTTTCAGCTGTACGAAATTTTTGTACAGCAGAAATTCGAACAAATATACCATTTCATTTTTGGTGGGATGGGAGAGGGGAATATTTCTGCAGATACCGGATGGTACTGTCTGGACGCGGGCATTCTGACAGCAGCTAGCTGCCACGATGATAGCACTTTGCTTTGAACCCGGGACAGAGCCGGCCTACAGTTTTTTGGACGAGGTGCTGACCACCCAAGGCCGCCTTGCAGCATCGAAATCATTTTACAAGTTTCATGCAATACTTGTTCTGATGCCCTCTCACTCCCATGTATGACCATAGATGCCAAAGGCACCTTATGCCCAGGTTCAATCTTGCATGTTTAGTCGCTCTGCCAGGAGAATCGTCACATGCCCATGCTCAACCTTACATTCCAATATACAGGAGCAACTCCATCTGCCCAGGTTCAGTCTTGCTTGCCCGTGTCGGGTTGCCCACATCGTTGTGTGGGTGGGCCTCCGTTGAGGCTCCACGGACGTGATGCCCCGGACGTGATGTCAGGGGAAGGGGAGGAACGGTAACGGGGTTTCGGCAGTTCCGCCGATGTAAGTAATAAAGTAGGAAGCACTGCACATCTGTTCCTGTGATTTCCTTGCTGCGCGAGCGCGCACGCCCATGAGGTAAACACTTCAGGCAGAAGTGTAACACTGCCGACGAGCGGGAACGGGCCCCGCCGAAGCCATGTCGAGGTCTGCAATCGGCAGTTCAGCACGTCAGCGCGCCTCAGCAGCGGTAAGCTGCATTCAGCGTTGCCCCGCCTCCCGCGTGACAGAAGGCCCAGGAGAAGCACACGGGCCTCCCGCGTCCACCTCCGTGGATACGGAGGGAGCGCACACTCAAAAGGCAGACTCGCGACAAGCGACATCAACGCTGCCCCGCCTCCCGCGTGACAAAAGGCCCGGGAGAAGCACACGGGCACTGTGCGTCCGCCTCTTTGGCTACGGAGGGGGCGCACTTGCACGCAGCAAACCCGGTGGATTTCTGGAGCAAGGGGAAGAACGCCGGAAGGCCATCCCCACGCCCCACGCTGAAGGGCACAGCGCTCCATTCCCTGCACCACGTGATACCAGCCAGGAGCGTTCCACCTGCAACGAGGAAACGTCCAGACATCAAAGCAGGCACGCTCAGTACCACATTCACTCGCCCACACACGGGCACATCATTGGTCTGTAGTCATGTCAGACACAGCAAGCACCACGGCATCCTCTTCTGGAGGGGCGGGAACAGCGGCAACTGCACCAGGAAATGCGGACACAGCGCAAGATAATGGCCAACAGGTACAAAATCAGGGAGGGGCATCCCAAGTCATGCATATGCCCAACCCCTTTGAAATACGGGACACTTCAAACCTAGGACCCAGATAGAACATATGGCTCCGAGATTTTAAATTCTACACCGGCGCCATTGGGCTAACAGATGACACAAGGCTAAAAAACACACTGTTCATGGCAGTGGGACCAGCGGTAAGAGACATTGCACATACGGGCAGCTACACGCCAAATTATCAGAATATTTCGCGCCACATACAAATGTCGACTATGAACGTCACATGTTCCACATAACCAGACAAGAGAAAGGGGAGTCAAAAGACAATTTCGTAATGCGCCTCCGCATTAAACTCAAACACTGCGAGTTCCATAGATACTCCAACAAAGAAGCACTCAGGTCACAAGTAATAGCTGGGTGCCTCTCGCAACCATTTCGCAAGCAACTCCTACAGAAGCAAAGGTCGTTAGAAGAGATCCTAGCGCTGGCCCGCATGGAAGCTGCGGTGGACTCTCAATTGGATAGTCTGGGTAGGGTGACCCTACAACAACACAGTGAAAACACCGAATCGATCAACAAACTGCACACCCACCCCACTCAAGGAAACAAACACCTCGGAGCCACATGCTTCAAATGCGGATACGAATACCCACACACAGGGGAATGCCCGGCGATAGGACAAAAATGCGCCGCGTGCGGAAGAATGGATCACTACAGGGCCATGTGCAAGAACGCACCGACACATACACCACCTAAACAGCGAAATCAGGACAGACGCCGATACACTCGCCAGAGCCCCCCCAGATCATTGGGAGACAGTGAAAGAAGGCACAACAGAAAAAAAAGACAGTGACCGCAGAAGCCGATACACCCGGGAAGACAAACGCTCATCAGAGGACACAAGACGATCGCACAGGCGGCGATTCGTACGATACGTGGAAACACGGTCCCCCACCAGCAGTGACTCCCCATCATCAGAGGATGATCAAAGGAGGAAAGGTTATGTGTGTGCCCTAAAGGACAATACCGCGGCGACTCAGCACAGTCCCATATTGACACTTCAAGTGAATGACACCCCAGTGAAATTTCTCGTAGACACCGGAGCGACGGTCAACATCTTAAGCGAATGAGCATACCAATAACTGGCCACGCCACCCAAAATCAAGAAAGCCACAGTAGACATATATCCCTATGGCTCCACTACCCCTCTGCCATGCAAGGACATGATCACGGCCCGGTGCACCCACAAAGGACACACAGCCAAGATTCTGTTATACATTCTGGACATGGAGGCCAACAGCAGATGCATTTTGAGTTTCCGGACAGCGGTAAACATGGGCCTAGTGCACATTTTATACCAGTTGATGGCCCACAAGTACTTTGCCAAACCGGAAGCAATCGAAAGTTCATTTCCGAAACTCTTCACCGGCCTTGGCAAATTGCGAAACAGGAAAGTTCATCTCCATATAAATCCTCAAGTCAAACCTGTGGCCCAACACTATCGAGGAATTCCATTTAATATCCAACGCCAGGTGGAAGAGGAACTGGACAAGCTCATCCAAATGAACGTCATAGAACCCCTGTCGGGTCCGACACCTTGGGTATCTCCCATCGTCCCCGTCCCCAAGAAATCACCTGAAGGATCCATACGCCTATGCGTAGACATGCGCAGAGCCAATACCGCCATTGAAAGGGAGAGGCATCAGGCACCCAGGATCACCAACATGATCCACCTCCTTCACGGCGCGAGAGTCTTCTCAAAATTAGATCTCACAAAGGGGTATCACCAAATTGAAATTGCGCCTGAATGCCAATATATCACCACCTTTGTTACCCACCTTGGACTTTTTCAGTACAAAAGACTCAGTTTTGGCATTTCCTCTGCTGCTGAAATTTTTCAGGAGGAGATTCACAAGGTGATCAGACACGTCCCCAATTGTTTAAATTACTCGGACGACGTCCTAGTCTATGGCAAATCACAGGAAGAACATGACGTGGCACTACACAGAGTATGCCGGGCGCTCGATGGCGCAAGACTAACCCTGAACAGATCCAAGTGCGAGTTTTCAAAAGGATCCCTGCGATTCTTCGGGCACATCTTTTCTGACAAAGGTATGAGGCCCGACCCAGAAAAAGTTGAGGCCCTCAACTCGGCCTCGCCCCCTGTAAACACCACAGACTTAAGGTCGTTCCTGGGTGTAGCCAGTTACTGCTCCAGGTATCTCAAAGACCAGCCACTGTCAGCAACCCGTTACGTTTACTCACCCGAAAAGACACTCCATTCATATGGTCACAAGAATGCCAAGCAGCATTTGAGGCAATACGGAAGGCCATATCACAAGCTGAGGACATGGCCTACTTTGATGCCAGCCGTGACGCCGAATTTATCGTGGATGCCAGCCCGGTGGGACTCGGCGACATACTGACCCAGAAAGACCCCAGGGAGCCACACATCACACACGTGGTAGCATATGCCAGCCAGAGCCTGACGACCACAGAACAGGCCTACTCTCAAGCGGAAAAGGAAAGCCTGGCGGTTGTCTGGGCTTGCGAATACTTCCACCTCTTCCTGTTTGGCAAGGAATTTACCATCATCACGGACCATCAGGCATTGCTCACCATATATGGAAGCCCGAAAGCCAGGATGCCGCCGAGAATAGCCTGATGGGGCCTGCGCCTACAGGACTACCGTTTTCAAATACAGCATCGCCCGGGGAAAGAAGAGAACCCCGCGGATTACCTCTCACGCCACCCCATGTCCACGACCGTCTCACAGCCGTCCATAGCGGACGCATACATTAACTATATCATACATCACCTGCAACCGCTCCCAGTAGGATGGTCTGAACTGTCGGTGCAGTCAGAGGCGGACCCAGCGCTTCGAATTGCAAGGCACTGTTTACAGGCCAACAAGACGACCCTCATGAGACAACAGGCCAGGGAAGAATCGGAAACAACGAGGGAGGACGTCAGGTGGTTGGACCAAGTAAAAGAAGAGCTGACGATAGTGGAAGACAGCGTGCTACTAAAAGGATGCAAGGTCGTCATCCCAAGACCACTCCGGGAGAGAATAGTACACTTGGCGCATGAAGGGCACAGAGGAGTAGTCGTCACGAAGCGCCTCCTTCGACAGAAAGCCTGGTTCCCACAGCTTGATCGTCTAATAGAATCCATCGTAGGAAGCTGCCATGTCTGCGCGCAAGTGGCGCCCCCACCACATCCAAACAAACTACAGTCATCACCGATGCCGCACAAAGTGTGGGAGGAGCTAGCAGTAGATCTATTTGGACCACTGAACAACGGGACACATGTGGTCGTACTCATGGACGAACATTCAAGATACCCGGACGCTAAGAAAGTAGAAAGCAGCGCCACATCGAGCATCATCCCGTCCCTCGACAGGATGCTCTCTGCCTATGGCATCCCAAAGATCATAAAGTCGGACAACGGCCCCACCTTCATAAGTCAAGACTTCCAAAATTTCGCAAAATACATGGGGTTTCAACATCGACGAATAACCCCCCGATGGCCCCAAGCAAATGGCATGGTCGAGAGGTTCATGGCCAACATAAAGAGAACCTTACAAATTGCCCATGTTCAAAATAAGCCGTTTGAACAGGCCCTCAATCAGTTATTACGAGACTACAGGCACACGCCCCATAGCACGATGGGAGTGTGCCCTGCAGACCTGCTGTTCCGGAGGCCGATCACCATGAGGCTGCCTGAGGATCCAAGACCGCAAGAGCCGACACAGCTGGAGCAGGAAGCGAAAGCTAATGACACTGTGAGGAAAGAGAAGACAAAAGAATTCACGAACAGGAAAAGAAGAGCTTGCGAAAGCATAATGCAACCAGGGGACGAAGTATGGCTCAAGCAACCCAAGAATCGGAAGGAAGAAGCCACGTTTGCATCCACCCCCCTGATAGTGACGCACAAGAAAGGCACCATGGTCACCGCACAAAGGGACGACTGGTCGGTGGTGACCAGGAACAGCTCGCACTTCAAGGAGTCAGACCAGCACAGGAAGGTCAATGGACAATGGACAGAGACGGCGACAGGCCACGTGAAAAGGCGTATCAAGGAGAAGGGGAAGAGTCAGGAGAAGAAGCACACCTCCTAACCCCTGCCAGAGAAAGACCGACCCCGAGCAAGGCAAAGCGACCCCAGAGGAGCCGCATGAAGCCAATGCGACTCATTGAAGAAATGGGGTAAGAGTGAAGCCCTAGGGCTTACATGTTAAAAAGGGGGGGAGATGTCTGGTTGCCCACATCGTTGTGTGGGTGGGCCTCCGTTGAGGCTCCACGGACGTGACGCCCCGGACGTGACGTCAGGGGAAGGGGAGGGACGGGAACAGGGTTTCGGCAGTTCCGCCGATGTAAATAATAAAGTAGGAAGCACTGCACATCGGCTCCTGTGTTTTCCTTGCTGCGCAAGCACGCACGCCCATGAGGTAAACACTTCAGGCAGAAGTGTAACAGCCTGTGTACCCTTCTAGTATGCCAGGGACACCTACAGAGGGAGCGCCTCACGTGCCATTGCTCACCACCGTACCCCGGGGTTAACCATCATATGCCCAGTGATGTGTATTTCCTCATGCCCATATTTCGCCAGCCATGTGACAGCCTTGGTTCAATGCCACATGGGTAGCCTAAGATGCATACACACTTCATATGTACAGTGCACATGCCTAGATAAAGCCTTGTGTGCCCATGTAGGTACATGCTGGAAATGGCTTCATATGCCCGTGTTCATCGCAACATGCCCATGTACTGCATTGCCCAGTGGAACACACATTCAGTTGATATTTTGGCAGTGCCCGCATAAGATTGCCTTGGTAGATACAGCAAAGGCAAACAGTAGCACACTGCTCCCTCAATTCAGATAACGGTGCACGCTGCAGCAGTAAAAGCTTATCACAGTAGCGGAATAGGTCCAACAAAAGCAACAGCTGAGTCCGGGAACTTATACAAAACGTGAATAGCACAGGCAGTGGCAATACAAGCCCCACTCCCACAGCACAAGCCTGCCACAGATCAGAGCAGATCATAACTGCACAGATGGCAGTAGTGCATGCTTGCTTTGTTCGCACGTCTGGTTCAGTGCAGGCAACTGCAGTGAATGCCTACCTCCCACAGCAGTCTGCAGCAGCGTGTGCTTAATTTCCACAGAATTAGATATATCACAGATGGACCTAGAAAATGGGGTCTCCAAGAAGGCACTGGTGGGTGTCTAAGCCAGCAAAACGGCAGCGACCAGCGTGTCCTTTGTTAGGGCAGCCTTAAGCAAAGTGGAGCTATGGTTGCAGGGGGCTGTTCCAACGTGGTAATATTCGTTTTTATCAGTGGAGTAGTCGGTGTGAGGGATATTTTTCATTGTAAATCACAGTGACTCACTTTAGTTGGGGCTAACACTATGTGGGTCCACATTTCCTGCACAGTGGAGCCTGGATGTGGTCCAATGTGGTCTGCATGAGGCGGCGTCCAGGGAGATGTTCTTCCAGTGTTGCTCCTGCAGGCTGATGATCTTGCAGTGAGTCTGACAGGCAGCAGCCTTGCCTCAGTGCCTTCCTTCGACACAGGTTCCAGCAGTACAAGCCTTCCTTCGTTGTGCCTGCTGGCAGGGTCTGCTGACTCTGGAGATCAGAGGTCAGGGGCTGATAGCTTGCCTGCCAGCCAATCAGGAGTCAGTGTAGGCTTCTTTGAGGCACTGGTTGGTGTCTCAGCCAGCAAAACGGTGGTGGCCATTGAGGGTTGTCTCCAAAGATGTGCTTGATCGATGGGCCTGCCTGCTGCTCCTTTATCCTTCATGGAGTGTAGAAATGGGTGGCAGCTCACTGGTACCACTGCATTGACTTTGGGCCAATTACAGGGCTTTGAGAGTGATACAGGGGCAAGACTACTGAATAATGGAAAAACCCTCCATGTGCAGAAGTCGCCCTCCAGTCAAAGGACTGTTCCTTGAGGCGTTGGGAATTTTTCTGGCAGGAACTTGTGCAATGACAGCATGCCATTAGATATTTGGGAATTCTAGGACTCTCGTTCTCACAAGAATATGAATACTGTGTCTCTCCCAAAGGAGTCACCAATTCTCCTGACAGCCATCCCCTCTCGTGTGATTCCCCCCACCCCCACATGATACCACCCCCAGGGTTAGGATCAGGTAACGGCTGCCTTCCCCTGGCCACATGGGAGGAGCTTTTAGGCTTGGGTCCAGTGATGACTGCAGGCATCATCACCCTCACCAGCAATGCTCAGTTCATACAAGGTCATCAGGAGCAGGAATCCAATGATGGAGTCGGAGTCGGGTGATCCCAGGTATGGACGCGATTAGTCATTATCGGTCCACACTGGAAAGGAGACAGCGACATCATGAACCCCAAAGGAAGGATAAATCGATAGTCGGGCAAAAAAATAAAAATAAATACTGGCCCCTGGAGCTTTCTAAAAGGAGGGTTTGGTGGAGGGATTGCAGGAGATGGAACCAGGGTTTTTGTCAGATCTCCCCGGAGAAGGATGATTGGGTGCAGCTGTCATGGAGGAGTGTCAGGTGATCTGCAGCAAAAGGGCCATGCGATGGAAGCATGGCCAGGAGCTTCAGGGAACTTTGGCCTTTGGGTAGATTAGGTGATCCATCTCCACACACCGGTGAGGGAAGGAGCCGTTGATCATTTCTTGTGGTCTCTGCAGAGGCAGAGCTTCTCCAAATGATTGATTGGAGCTTTTTAAGTAAATACTGGTGCAGAAATTAATTCCCCTTCAAGCAGCAGGCCGTCCATGTGTTCAAGGCGAGTACTGGCTTGCTGTCATTGCACAAGTCCCTGCCATGAAACTCCCCAAAGAAAATGCTATGAAAAGTCATCTAAACAGAATAAGGTTTGTACCTTGGGAGTTCAGGAATTGAATATGACAGTGTCTAATTGTCATGATTTTGTTTTAGCTAGAGGTGATAACCCCAATGTTAAATCACAAATATTTTTCATAAAATCCCCTAAATCTGACAACTCAGTTCACAAAGCAATTAAAACTAACTGAATGTCAAAGGACCATAACCACTATGGACTTCAGGATCCCTACTGCCTGTGATACTGGGACGAGGAAGTGGCACTCTGAGTCCATGAGGATCAGAGGTGCTATTGAACATAATGTGTGGTCTAGTTGTTAGAGCAAGGTACCTGAGCGGGACATTTAAATTCAAGAATGAGCTACAGCTGAAGAGAGATGCAAAAGGAGTAGTAGAGGCAGAGGCAGGCCAGATTGGGACTACTGCAGAAGGAAGAACGCCAGCTGAAGCCGACAAGGGTAGAGAAGGCAAGCAGCATAGCAGAGTGCGGGCAGCAGAAGCAGTCCACAATTCTGGGATTGCCGCAGAAGTAGAAGGAAGAGCGCCAGCTGAAGCCAACACCGGAAGAGAAGGCGTCTGGCACTGCAGACTGTGCAGCTGGAAGCAGCATTGTGGATGGCATCGGGAGAAGAAGCCCAGCCATGTGGGAGATATGCTTCCAACCCGACATGGGCTGCTTTGGTGTGCAGGAGGTTCCGGAGGCCGTAGAGGCCCAAACGGAGCTGGCAGAGCTACGTAGAAGAATTGTGCAGACTGCTGAATTTACGCAGCAGCTGTCATTGGAGTGGGCAGAAGGTCTGCCACAGCAGCAGAACGTGAGGTGGAGATGCCAAAAGAGACCGGTGGGTTGGCCTGAAGTTAAATGTGACCCTGGAGCACTCCGGGCAGGACATTTGACATCAAATTATAATTTTGAATACTGAACAAATAAAGTAAAGAGGCGACAAGGGTGCAATTCCCATTCTATGGGATACCAATTTGCGGAAACCTGTAACCAGCATTGCCAAGAGGCTGTAAAGTAGTGCAAAGACAACAAGGGTGCATTTCCCCTTTTGAAACATCAACTTGGGCAAACCTGTAAGCCACATTGCCATGAGTCAAGAGACTATAAAAAGAGGAAGCCATTGTTCAACTCTCCTTACATGGGATATTGCTGTGGAGAATCTTGGAACAAATATTGCCACTAAGACCAATTGTAGTTGAACCCCGGGTCATGGTGCCCTTTAAGACGAGGTAGCAAAACCTGGAGATGGATGGGGATGTAGAACTTACTCCTACATCAATAATCAAACCGACTCTGAAGTTGGCAAAACTTAGCACTGTTTTATTAACAATTATCTAAAACAGGGAGTTACAATGGACATCAACTGATGTTTGCTCGATTGCTCGCACTCAAAGCAATTCATGAAAAAACAATATTGACGTCATCCTACTTGGCAAATAAGAAAAACTTACTAGGGGATGTGATGGGCTTAAAAGGAACCTCTAGGTATACGTTCCATACTTATGGGGGCTGTGATTGGGTATCTAAGGTCAGGTGGAAACTAAGCCCATCACAAGTGCAAGTCATCTTCAGTGTCATACTAATACTCGACACCCTATTGGTTACACAAACTATAGGGGCTCGTTGATACGTGGCCCTCTATAATTGGTTGGCATGCTTGTACCGTTCTGGAATATTCCACTTGCTAGCACCACGCAAGATAGCACAGCCTGGTCATGCCTCCCCACCCAATTAGCCCAACATCCATCATCACTCTTGTGGTCTGTCATTTATTTAGGCTTTGAAATTGGACTTAAAGAGGCTCACTGTGGCTCAGAATAAAAGGGAGTGTGGCATGGTCTTATCTTCTGGTTTCGGTGTAGCTCGACCCAAAGTCTATTTCCATTTGACCATGTGACTGGAGACAAGTTTTCGAGCTTCTCGTTGCATAAAATACTATTAAATGATGAACTCTTGGCACCTTCAGTGTTTTTCCTTTTGACCTCAAACAAAAGTTTTATTTATCACGAACATGTAGCTTCTTGACAGACTAGCAGGCACACGGTGGCCTTGACTCTTGGTGCTGGGCCAGCCAGCCTTTCTTGAATTCTCCTTCGCCATCAGCTATTTTCAACTGTGCCACACTCGAGCTCTTTCCATTCACGGAGTTCAAGTTTGCTAAAGTGCATAGTCGAACATCCAGATTCTATACATTCCTATGTATATACATTGATGCATCGCCACAAGCTATTCACTACATAGCCAGCCTCAGAATTACTTTGTCTACTTGCGTTACATCATCTGTACAATTGGAAAATGACTTTACATTTTCTTCAGTGTTTCTCTTCATTTCGATACCGAAATGTTGCTTTACTTCGACACCTCATCCTATAGAATGTCTATATTCTTTCTTCATTTGTGTCTTTTCTGGGGGCGTCGGTTCTGTTTCTTGTGACATCACCAGTGTTCTTTCTCATTCATTTTCATACTTCTTGCAGGACTTTTTCCAGAAGGCCATTTCTTCTTCGTGAATGCAAATAGGGTTTTCTGGGGTGGGCGGGAGTGGGGCTGGGAGATGGGTGGGGGAATGGAAATGGAGGATGGAGGAGGCAGAGGGAGTCTAGGCCAATTGCTAAGATGGTATGACAGGGGAGGGGGAAAGGACAGGCATAAACAAAGGACTACACCACAAAGGCAGTGCCTTCTACAAGCAACCCAGCACATAAAACGGATTGGAGAGCACACTTAAACACAGGTAAACACCCTTGAAAAGAACACCAAACCGGCTGTAAACCGCCTACAAGGTGCTGCACAGTATGGCCAGAACCTTTGGAGACTCAACTATCATTTCATATTTACACATTTGTATTACCATTTTTACTTGCCTATAACTAGTGATTTTAACTTTGCCTTATTGATCTAAAGCATAGAACATCCTTACATGGTTGGTCATTTTGTAGATGGTTTTATTTTGACATTTTTTTTACGAAAAACTAAATTGAAAATATTGGGTGTCTCCAAGTGCATATAAGCGGAGGAGGTGGGTGGGACTAGATTTTAAAAACTAGGGGAATGTGGTTGGGGGCGTGGGGGGGGCCCAAAAATATATAAAACAAATTCGATGAGTTTTTTCGTTAACATTTGCGAGAAAAAAACATTGAAAAAAAGAGCATTGATGTAACATAGAACCGTATTCAGATAGATCATATATTTTGAAGAATCTTATTGCACCAATTAAAGTGTTTTCTATACCTCTTGACCACCCTGATCATCGCCTGATTTAGGCTGGGGTTGCTCTGCCATACTACCCTTTGAGAGCCTGTTGGACTCGAATGTTACTCTGTGGCCCAATTGAGGTTGATGTACCTGGTCTAAGTAAAATCTTCTTATGTGGTGCTTTGTGTTGTGATATTGGTTTTAAGGACACTGTGAACACTAATGGACACCAGTAAGAGGAGCATATGTTGGGTCGCTTTAATAGGAATGAATTACCTTGAGTTTACACTATAAAAGATGAGGTGTTCACAAGTGAGGCCCTAAAAAAAATTCTGAGTTGAAAAAACTGAAGGAATTACACGAGGAAAGGACTCTCCGCTCAGCAAGCACAAAGTCTGAGCTTGTATCAATCATTCTGCAAATTTAATATCTGTCCTCCCCTCCCACCACCGGGGATGATACCGCTGAATCTTTCCTAGATGCTCACTGAACCCGCTCTACCACTCCTAAGATAGATGCCACAAGACTGTAAGAATTAGATTTGGATTTTAAGAATATCCAACTCCACAGCAAGGAAAGGACAGACGCAGTGTGGAAAAAGTTGGAACTGGAACACCTCAAGCTGTAAGAAGCCAAATATGATGAGCGGGAAAGAGCTGAACAAGAGAAGGCCAGAGAACACTGAGCTCTATTATATTTTTTTTTAAATGTATATAGAGCACAAAACCCTGAGGTATCTAGGCGCTTAAACTTAAGAGATTGGTTACAGAAAGGAAGATCAGGGGGTGATTACATCATAGAGGAACATACAGAGGTAATACATCACACGCAAAGTGCCTGTCCCCATTTTGCAACGCGGCAGCAGCATACAAATGCAAAGGTCAATTAGGTGGCAGATGCATGGTGCCTAACCACATGTTGCAGGGTGGCAGCAGTGTGCAAATGCAAAAGAGACACATCACAGGGAACCAGGGGGGCGGGGGGTACAGCAGCATCAGGAGGAACGGGGGGACACAACAGCATCACAGAGGACAAGGGGGGTGGGGGCAAACACATGGGGGGACCACAGAGGGGTGCGTACCTGTAGTGGACAGGGAGCAGACAGACAGGGGCCTTCATCGTGGGGCTTAGTTGCTCCGATTGGCATTTCTAGCCCAGAGCAACCAATGGGAGGGGACGTCGGGCCAGGCAAGAGGAGAACCCACAACCAAGAGAGCGGGCGGCCATCTTTGAATAAATCACGTAACAATGAAGCCCAAGGTAGAAAAAAGTTCAGAGCCACAAGAAATACCCAGTAAAGGCATAAGGCAAGCAGGTACAGTCAATATGTTCAATCATGCAGCTGCTTGCGTTGTATTCCGATTTCCAGTGGCAGAAACGGTGGATTCAGCGCTGCAGTTGCAGTGCACGTTGCTAATTGAAGGGGCTTACCCTACCAATGTGCGCGCTCCGGCAGGTCAAGTGGTGGCCAGGAGAGTGCTCCAGCAACTCTTGCCGCGTGGCTCCTTCCAGGCAATGATTAAAGAGGTGGAACTGGAAGCAGCCCAAGCCAATGGTGCCCCATTCAGCCAGGTGCTTGTAGAGTGTCCACCCCTTCCTTGAGAATTCTGAAGCGGTTGGTGAGTAGAAGGAGAATGATGATCTACTGCTATAGTTGAAATCTTTTGCAATGGCTTGCAGAGTGGCTGGATTGAATAACGCAGGACCGGCCCTACGTCTGATGACCAAATGGCCGCAAGGTGCTTTAGAAGCACTCCTAGGATTGAGTGATCCTGAGAAAAGGTATTATGATAAAATGACGAATGCTTTGATTGTCATCACTTTATTTCTATGCATGTCATAAAATAAGAAAAAAATCATTGTACAATCTGTGTGAATGCAACAAAAAAAAATTCTAGGTATTAGCATTTTTTTTCTTCCGTAGGCTGTATGATGTAAAATCGGTTGTAATCACAATAAGGCCCCTTTAATAGTAAACACATTTGATTCTAAAGTTCGGGAAGTCTCCCTGTGATTTCAGCTTTAGAGACCAAAGGAAAAGAGACTGATCTCGCCTGCATGGGTGAATGCTTCTTTGAAGGTCCTGTGTGGGTGGACCCATTAAGTCTTGTTTGAGCACCCTTTGGAATGATTGTTCACCACTGATAGACCAGCACCTTTCTGGTGTCCCAGATGTTAACTCACTTTTCTGAAGCCTGAAAAAAATGATCCTGCATAGGCAAATTCTCCTCCCTTCCGGGCTTTAAATTAGAAGTGGGCACACTCCTTTTGGGGGAGTGGGAGTCTCTAGAGCTACTGACAGTGCAGGTGAGTGCCTAGGAGCTCCCAGACTCATTGGCACTCGCTTGCACCATCCAACTATCCCATCAAACTCATCCAACCACTCTTTTATTCATCCTTAAGCTCAAACCTCTAAAGAAAAAGCTAGACACGCTACTCGTGTCAAGGGACTGCACAAGTGTTTAAAGTGGCAACAAAGATGCCCTTTTTGCTTGGTGGAGGATTCAGGCGAGTGGCAGCTTCCTGTGTTCATTAACCAGAAGGGCCGCAAGACCACATCTGGAACTAGCGTCCCATAGTTAGTCTGTTCATGGGGCCAAGGGTCACTTCTGAACGTATTGGAGTCCAGGAGAATGGAATGTACCAGATGGTGGAACTTTCAGCATTATACCTGTGGCACTTAAATATTGACCCCTGGCTAAAGGTTGGGGGTTCAACCCTTTGGTATTCAGTATGCTTCCTCATGCTGCACGTGCTGTTAGCAAAGATTTCCATTTGTGTGTAATTTTCCATCCAGTTGTGTACACCCAAACTTGTTGCTGCCATCTGGACACAAAATAGCCTGACTTTTACCAGTGAAGCACAGCCTTCTGCTGCACTCCGCTGGGTTTTCACTCACTTTGTCTTTAAGTGCATGTCAGTTTCCCCATAACAGTCAGTACTGGGAGACTTTGTTTCCCGTAGTCCTTTCCAATGCTGCAACTTTTCTGCAACATGTTACTAGTGCACAAAGTACCTTTAAAGTAAAGCGCGCTGGGGGTCATCCTTTCGTTTCCAAAGGCCCTAGACGCCCTCAAAGGATATTTTGGTAGAAGTACAGATGTGCCTTGGACAGGGCTGGTGGCAGCTTATACTTGCGCATATTTTTAACCCTTCCTTGCCATGCAAATTGCATTTGTTGCGGTTGGCACAGGAAGGTGGACTGGCTCCAAAATGGCCATGCGATAAGGTTCTTTGTCCTGACGGCCATCTTGTCCCTTTGCCTTCCTCAGTTTGAGCAGACCTGGGTCAGTCCTTATTTAGTCATGCATTCTACCATGAAAAGCTAAGATTTCACGAGCTTCTGCATCCCTTGTGTGTGTGCCTCGAGGATGTGGGCTGGACTGTCTAGTTCCAATACACATCCTGGGTGCCAGAGATGCTGGTGTGCTGGGAATGACTGGGACCACTGTGGTCCAAAGGAGATTCTGGATAAGAGAAGGCTCCAAACACCCATGCCAGGTCGATCTCCTGAGTTCTCAACAAACCTTGGATAGGAGCCAAGTCTCCTGAAACTATGAAGCAGAGTCAAGGAACTGCAGGTGACCTGCTGGAAGGTTTGGCACCCTTAGCCAACTGTTGTCCCGCAGGACCCCCCTCTTTTCAGATCAAACAAGGTGGTCTGCAAAGGCGCTTTCACCCATTGGAATAGTGGGATCAACCATTCTCTGCACCTCTAACTTATCCTGAAAGGGAGCCTTCTCTGAAGTGTTCCTGGGCCAACCAGCAAACTGATCAGCATGCACAGAGCCATAGCTCTGGAACCACCACAGCCGTCTCGAGTAGACAGTTGAGACATGCAGATCGCTAGCTCTGGGTTCACGGCACTCTCATACCGAATTCCGTACACTTGGCATTCCCAGGTCTGGCTGTACAGCACGATCGCGTGCACCAGCACCAAACTGTACTTTTGAGTGCAAGGCTCCACTCTGCTTGGAGCTTGGCATGCCTCTCAGTTCGGGTTGACAAAGTGAAGGACTACCTAAAGGTATTTAAACTGTACGATCCCTTTCTTTACAGGTGGTGGACCCTTACTGTGTGCCATCTTTTAGGACTGTCTACTGTATAATAGCGTTGTGTTGGTTTGGTTGTTGCTACTGTTTTACTTCTGTTTTATTTAGAAGGCCTCTAATACATGTATATGTATTTTTGATATTTACACCCGACTGAGTAATTTGTAGTGTCCTTTACTGTTTGTGCTCATTGTGGACTTTCAATCACCCTCACCCCTCCTGAGAGCTAGTCTTGACTGCCGCCAAAGCTACCTTGATTGGTGTGGCTTGTCCAGAAGATTACCCTGGTTCCAAGAAATTAGGCTGGCCTTCTGAACCTCTGCCCACCAGGTTAGAGTTCAGAAATGCATTTTAACACTGCTCCTTTAATAAGAGCAAGTTGGCTAGGGAGGAGTAGGAAATACTTATAAAGAACTATGCATTAGTGCCTTGGGGTTTATTTGCTTTTCCCCAGACATATTTATCAAGAGGTTGTTCGCCAGATCACACTAGGATCAATATTTGGTTTAAAGTAAAATGCTTTCAAATTCAACATGTTCCCGCGCCCAAGGCATTAGGATATCAGACTTTGGGGATGATTGTATTACAGTTCATCAGTTTGTGCTGGACACAGTACTATGCACCTACATGTTTTAATAACTTTTATACAGCACTGCTAGTTGACCAATCTGGGTACGTTTATAATGCATGCTGAATGTTTTTAAGGTAGCTTTTAAGGAGTGCTATTTTTTCTTTCTTTGTTTTTATCAATTTATTTTTGGCAATTACTCCAGGAACTGCCTGTGGACCGTAAATATTTTATTTTTTATTTTTAATAGGTAAATTCAAAATTGTCACCTGACTATAACATAAGCAGATGCAGGTAAAGCATTTTAATTTGCATCACCTGCTCAATAGGCTGAATATTTACAAATTACTTAAGTGGAGGAGTGGACAGAGCCTACTATGATTTCCTATATAATAATGGATGAAAATAGGTGTTCTTCGCACTTACAGGAGTAAGAATAATCCGCGTTGATTCTTCTCCCCGATGGCAATTTTGGGAGGATTTCAAGGTGTTTATTAACGTGGGAGAGTTTTCTTTTAACCGAATGAGGCCTCGCCCCGCAGAAGAGAAGCGAGAGTGCAAGTTTGAACCGTGGAAGAGGTCATTGGCAGAAAGTGAATTTAGACAAAAGCAGGGATTGAAGGCCAGACTAGATCAGAATTGAAAACGAAGAAAAAAACATTATTTCTGGTTCCTAACAGGCATACCTCTTGCTATAGTCCTGCTCATGCAGTGCATGCGGTTGAAACCACTTTTTCTAAAGAAACTCGGCCATCCTACAGTGGAGCTGGAGCAATTTGTAGAGCGAGTGACTGCCAAGTGGGGTGCTCTAAAATACGCAGATAAATCACACGCATTTGCAAAGCCAGTAGGTCTGGGTTGGAAAAGGCAAAAGTTAACATTTTTCTGGGGTGAGTGGGGCAGGGGGGCAGGTGAAGGCTTCACAAAATGTGCTTTCTGCATTAATGATAAAGCCAGCTAACTTTGATCTACTAGTGAACGCATCTGCCTAGGTTTCTAAATTCGTTGGAGCTATTTTACACCTGGATAGGGCCAAGAAGACCCTGGTAAGCTGGACGCCAACCACTACCAGGAGCTACGTTTGGCTTCCTGGTGCCCTTCAAATCTACCTATCTGACATGAACTATATGCCTGGGAATGTGCATAAAAGATGCACTAGTGAACCCCTACAAGACCTGTAAAGCCCGAACGGTCCTATGTGCTGGACTGAAGATATAGTAGCATGCCATTTGGAAGTTAGATTTGTTGCATTTTAGCCCCTCATTCAGCAGGAGCAGAGGAGAGCTAGCGTGTGAACAAGGTTGCATCACAAAGAGGTGGCAGCAGAGACAAATGTTGTGGCAGGAACAGAGATTAATGCTGTAACAGGTGTAGTGGCGGACTTCTGAAGTGACAGCATACAGAGGTAAAGACTAAACGAGATGTAGAAGCAAGAACGGACAGAGAAGAAATGGAAAAGAAGCAAAAGCAATTTAAAGATAATTTAGAAAGTAAAGGCTTATTAAGCAACATGATATGATAGGTTATTTATAACACACTTAATACCCAGAGGTTTCTAAGCGCGGACCTGGGGATCGAACCGGTGTTCCGTGTCATCTTGATTCCAAGGTGAGCACGTTGCCCCTGAGCTATCCTCCCGAGACAAGAAGAGAGCGAGTATCCAACAGACAGCAATAAATTGCAAGATGACAGAGCAGTAGGAAGTGGGGTTCAAAGAATATGCATTTTCTGGTGCATTCCCCAGTTTGACAAAAAAAGCAAGCTCTGCCATCTGCTAGGCACTCTATTCTTGAGGATGGGCTTCAATAGCTCCTGGGTCACGATGAGTAACTCCTGGTCAGGTGAACATCCTGACATCCAGGAGCTGCTTCCAGCTCCTGCTCCTTGAGTTCCAATTTTGACCGCTGCGCCTCCTGCTGTTGTGTCGGCTGCCAGAAGTAATGCTCCAACACATGCTACCATGCCAAGAAGCCACATGTGAAAAATACAGAAACACGCACAAGATCCGCCCGGACAATAATTTGATACATGGGAAAAGTGGGACATCCAAACCATACACAAAAAAGATCCCGTTTAATGAATTATGCCCATATCCACAGCCATTGGCAATCAAGAGATTTTCTTTATCAAAAAGATATTTATTTCATAATGATTGAAATCGAGTACAACATGTGTAAATAACAATGTGCAAAATTGTTTCCATCCCATAGACACATTCTACAATAGCCATTTGTATCCTACCACCACATCAACATACAACCTCAAGCATTCATTCATTCATACACAAAAAACATTATTTAGTGCAAAACAAGCAATTACTGCAAAATATGCGATCTATACAATACATCATCAAATACCCTCTGGCACTGTAAAATATTGCACTCATGTGCCTCTAATCCAAAATGCCCATTGCTTAATTAGAAACATGGCTGACAAAGTGAACTAGGATCATAAATATCAGGGGAACTTTGTGTACTTCTAGATAAACAGTCTATGGGCCCTCCTATGTAACAAGAAAAGGTTCAGTTGTAGAACAATTATACAATTCTCTAAAATGATCCACCCACCGTTGTTCAAGAATTGGGTGCGTTTATGTTTCCCTACTATGGTTTTCCTTAATTCTTCCCATTACCCTTTTTCCTCTCCATCCTTTTTTTTTTTATTGATTTTATACATAAACAAGTGAAACATAAACAGTCAACAACACACCTTACCCGCTGCAACCAGTGACCTACCACATCGCTTACAGCTGGGGGACCTATCCGGGTAAAACCCACTCAGGCGGGCTGGAGAATAATACATTTGGTGAACAAACTTAAAGTGTATCAGACGCAGCCTAGCATTTATAGCCATTTGCTTAGTTTGTGTACACACTATACCCCACTGAGCCTCCGACAGTGAGAAACCTAAACTTTTCTCGCATCTACTTCTGAATTGGTTTCCCAGAGAAGGGGTGTTAGCCCGCACTAATCTATATAATGGAGAGATCACTTTACTCCTGTCCTGTGTAGAAGTTATATAGGTCAATACCGGGGAAATCGGTGGGACTACCGGGAAGGCTGGTCCCATAGACCGCAGCGTCTCCCTGAGCCTATAATAGAGAAACATTGTTATCGGCATCCAGGCACCCCTCTCCTTTAGCTCATCCCAATTAACAAATCTTCCCTCCAACACCAGGTCCCCCAATGTATGAATACCCAGAGCACTGAACTGCTTACAGAAAGCTTCATCCTGAGTAAGAGGAACACCTCGGACATTGTAAATGGCCATGTCTGGAGAGTACCAGCAATCCAGGCCCAACCTGTCCGCCAAACAGTCAAGTGCCTTAAGCGTAATTATTATTGGCTGCACACTTCCGACATGGCACAGTGAGCTCGCACTCCCCCCAATAACCCATTCAAACTATCCGGGTATGTTATAACCTTCTCCAAACGTGTATGAGGGAGATCCAGGGAAGGGGCCCACCACCAAGCTGCATACTGGGCCTGCGCAACCATATGATAAAGGGGAAGGTCTGGAATGTCAAATCCACCCTGCGAGTATGGACGGCATAGTATATCTAGTGAGATCCTAGGATGACCACCGGCCCAAATCAGTCTGTTCAGCAGGCTCCTAATGCGGACCCAGAATCTCGAGGGGGGGGCAGACTGGCACATTATTAAAGATATATAAAAGTTTGGGTAAAATCACCATTTTAGCACGACTCTGGCCGCCTGGGAGATCGGACGGCACACTCATGAATCCACCTTATGTTCCAAGCATTCCAGTGTCGACAAATAGTTTTCCTCATACAGCTTAATGGGAGAAGTTGTAAGAGGATTCAATTCAACACTACAGCTAAGTCAATGCCTAGTCTGGGATACTGAATGGAAACCCTTATTGATATATCTTTATGTCCAGTTCATGAGTTCTGGATGACTACCCCTATATAACACCCCTCTCTTAGAATCCCCCTGACCCCACTGAGCCAAGAAGTAGTTCTGTTTTGCAAGTTTAAAAGGTTTATTTGAGAAATAAAACAAAATATAGATACCACGCTTTTATAATAAATTAATAATCGATATCGCCCTTATAAATATAATGTTACTCAACAATGGGTAATCTGACACTAGCACACTTCTTTATAATCAATGAGGAGTTAGTATAGGATGGATAAAGTAGCAAAAATACTTTTATGATTTCAAGGGAAAAGCAATGAGGAATAAAATGCAGTACAGAAATACTTGATATGATTTTAGCAAAAGATAAGATAATCACTTTTTCTCTGGCAATTCACCCCCTCCCCTATGCAATGTAAGAAATGGAAGGAGATGGAAAGAGGAGCAGACAGTTCTCAGGAATGCAACCAAATACAATACGAAATTCAGTTCCCCCCCAGCAAGCTTAGAGGAAACAGGTAGGAGTTTGAAACACAGGCCCAAAATGCTTTTTAAATGTGATGGCAATGGGTGGGAAAATGTGCCAATGATTTTAATTCCCTCTAGAGATTCAGGGTGAGTGGGAGATGCGTGTTTGTATTAGTTCAGGCTCACTTTAGCAATGCTCTATGATTTATTACCAAGTTGCAAACGGATTTTAACAAAGGAAAGAATGGAGCTGCTATTTTGACAAGTGGAGAAATTGAGTAAAAACGCAAATCGCGGTTCCAGAGATACGGACGATTAAATAAAGGTAGTTTTTCGGATTTAAAGTAAAACTCAAAATGACAGGTGATAGCTTGCAGCCTCAGAATTGACAGGTGACAGTTGTGCAGCTTTACAAATGACAGATGACACGATTTCTAGGAGGCTGTTCTACTTAGGTTAAAATAGTTTGGATTAGATTATTTTAACTAAAAGATTGGTTCTGCACAGTTCTGCTAGGTACTCGCAATATAAATTTGAAATAGGCCTCGCCACGGATCTGGTCAGGTTTTGGACTGGACTCCGGTTCTGGTCTCGGCACTTCACAGTGATGTGGGTCAGCTCTCTTGTTCTGCTCACAGCGGTCTGGGTCACTCTGGATCTCTGGTCTGGTCTCTGGCAATTGTTCTTGGCAAAAGAATTCAAACAGCTCGCCCGGCTGTGGAATAGTTCGCAAATGATTTTAAGGTTGCTGAGGCCTGCTGAGAAGAGTTCTCAGTTTGTGGGTTTAGGCCCTTGCTTTAAGTTCTGAAGTAAAGTTCTGGTCTTTGGAGATTGATGGATTTGAAGTCTGGATCTCTGGATGTGAAGTCGTCGGTCAGCATGCTCCGCAGAAAATGGAATTGAATCTCTCTACCTGTCCCAACAGTCTTTTTGTGTTTTGAAAATGGGTGTGTGCCTGGGCCTAGCTAAGCCTGCCCCTCTCTACTTGTCATTGGCCCGATTCTCCCCTCTCCCATGATTGGGCGAAGGAAATTGATTGTCAGCATGATGAAGTCTGTTTATGGGTCAGAGGATCCTCCCCTGGTCAGTCTGCCCACAAATCTATATTTGATTCAAATACATCCTTCCCAGATATACAATTTGTTGAAATTACATGTGCACATTATATATTCCTTATGGTCCATGCTTGTCCGCCTCTGATCTTCCTGGGGGCTTGCATTCAAAAATGACAACATTTTGTGCTTTTTAACTGGTTTTGCAATATCGGACATTTACCCAAAATTACACACATGTGCGCAAGGAGTATGGCATTAATTGATGAAGTGTCAGATTTTTAACATGCAGACATTTGGAGTGAGACCCTATTTTCCGCTAGCAACCCCCCAGAATACACCACAGGGTCCTGACGCCTCTCAAAATGTTCACAGAAAAATCACAAAAATAATGATATTACTTATATAATTCTGACAAGTCCGCACTATGAGTTATCTATCTTTTTAAAATTATGCCCTGGTCAAAAAGGGGTGTGGCTTCCCACATCACAGGGTGGAATAACTGGTTTATCCACTTCCCCCAAGCTCAGCTGCTAGCTGAGGCACTGCCCCTCCCAGTTTCCCCTAAGAGGAAGCCACTTTTATGACGCCCCCAATATAACATTTGCCTGAGTCCAGGACAGGCCTTTGTTCAACTCCCTGTAGTCCCCAGATGCCACTCCCCTTTCAATCAACAGGGCCATGTGACCTCAGGATGCAGCCAGGCCTGGCAGGGAACACAGCTGTTGATCCAGTTTCAACTCCTGTCGGGGGTAGTTGTCAGGCAGAATCCAGTTTCATTAAGCCAGGTTTCAGCTAAATGTCACTTTTTGTTCCCAGTTTTCTACATTCAAATCAAACTGACAATTTTTACCTATACATTAAATAATTACTTCCTTCAAGTCATTTCAGAATATAGTTTTACATTGTATCCACCTCTTAGCAAGTCTTTCCTTGGTCTGGTTTTGTTTCATTTGTTCAGTTTTACACAAAAGTCTGGTGGTTTTAAAACGCCGGCTTTCTGATAGTGGTGAGTACTGGTAATGCAACCATTTTTGGGATTAAGAAAATGAATTCCCCACAGTTCTGAGTTGCTTTTTTTTGGCAATCAGCATTGCCATTCCCAATGGTTTCAGGCTACTGTGTGTGTAGCCCAATGGTGGTTTTAGGCAGTGCCCTCCTGTGCTCACAACATAGGCAAAAATGGGTGGCAGCCTATTCTTCATGCATTTCCCTGTGCATTTTCTGGGAAGTTCTGGCCATCATGATGTTTTCAATGCCAGTAAGGCACAGTTTTTGTGGTAGGGCTCGGATGCATGGGTAAAAACATCCCACAAAGTGGATACCAAAACCACCAGGTAACAGATCCCTTGAGGGCACCCGGCAAACTCACCCCCAATATCATCCCGTGATACCAGCGCCGTGAGAGGAAGTATTTCTGACTTGGACCAGTTGATCCGTAAACCTGAAAGGGCCCCAAACTCCAAAATCTCCCCCATGAGTGGCATTAAGTTGTCCTTTGGGTGCTTCACGTAAATCAACTCGTCGGCCGCATATAACGACACAATAGACTTACATGAATATATACTTATACCGCAATGTGAATGAAATTCACGCAATGCACAAGCCACTGGCTCAATCGCCAAAGCAAAAAGGATGGGCGAAAGGGGGCAACCCTGCTTGGTTCCGCGGGAAGGGAATATTGCTGCCGACTGCGTTTGATTAGTATAAACTACTGCCTTAGGGGCTGTATACAACAGTCGGATGCACTGCAAAAAGATATTGCCCAGACCAGCCCGGCGGAGCACCTCGAACAGGAAGGGCCACTCGACAGAGTGGAAGGCTTTCTCTGCATCGAGGGCCGCGACGGCCATGGGAATTTCACTGTTGACATTGTGCATCAATGAGAATAACCTCCTCAAATTACTTTGGGTGGACCGACCTGGGATGAACCCAGCCTGATCGGGCAACACCAGGGCGGGCATATGGGGAAGAAGCCTATCTGCCAAAATTTTGGCTAGAATCTTATCATCAGCGATAAAGGTCTATTTGACAAACTGCCCGGATCCTTACCAGGTTTGAGGAGAACCGTGACCAGGGTCGTCCTAGTAGTCTCTAGGAGGGTACCAGCCAGCCTAGCCTGTCCAAACATGTTCCGTAGCAGCGGGATAAGTAGTTCAGCATATGCTTTGTACATCTCAGCAGTAATGCCCTCAATGCCCGGTGCCTTACCATTTGGGAGGGATTGGATCGCTTTAAGGATCTCTTGGTCTGAGGGAGGAGCATTCAACAATGCGCCTTGCTCTGGGTCCAGCCCACCCCAACGCCACTCTATCCAGATATTGGGTGATTACTATCATGGCCTACCTCCAGCTGTGTAGAATACAGCTTCTCATAAAATACCCGAAATGTGTCATTAATAGCCACATTGTCCCTAACCATATCCCCATCATCCGTCTACACCTCCAGGATAGCCTCCTGCCGTCGTTCCTGTTTAATCGCCCAAGCTAGGGTCCTACTTGGGCGGTCCCCCTCAGCGTATCTGACCGCTGCTATAGGGTCCCTCAAAAATCGCTCTTCGCTGTCCATTAGTGATCGAACTTCCGCCCTCCTCACCCCCAACCGATCTTGTAACTCCTGAGAATCGCTCTGTTTGTTCCCTTTCCATATCCTTGATCTCCTTCTCCAGGGTCGCTATAGATCTGCGCATACATTTCAGGACCCCCCTCCCTGGACATACAGCACCCTCGGATATTGACCTTGAAGGCCTCCCAGACCACCCTAGGGTCAGCCACCAAATCCGTATTGGTAAGAATAAATTCAGCTATATCACGACGGACATCCTCCAGCGCCTGCGCTCTAAATCTCCACCTAAGCTGGCTCCTGGGAACTTGGGGTGTAGTATATTGGGCCACTACTGGAGAGTGGTTCGACTGGGTACGGGGGAGGATTTGAGCGGTCCGGGTCGACCTGGCTATCTCCCAGGACAATTAGATATAGTCTATCCTGAAGGAGCTGCCATTGACCCCCCCCCCCCGAATAGAAGGTTAATTCCTGGTCCAAGGGGTGTAACAGTCTCCAGGAGTCCACCAATAAGTAATCCTTCGCTATTGACCACCACTTCAGGGCCGCCCGAGGTGTCGAAGTTTGTGTGGATGAGGATCTGTCCATATCCATTGTAAGAGCGACATTTAAATCACCCGCCGGAACCACATCATATTGAGGAAACGCACGAAGATGATCCACGCATGTTTGAAAAAATTATGGACGGTTGTCATAATTGGGACCATATATATTAAACGGTATACGCCACCCCGAGATTTCTCTCGCAACCAGGACAAATCTACCTTCCGTGTCAGAAATCACTTTGTGCAACTTGAACTTGAGGGTTCTATTTATGTATATCGCTACCCCCCGAGAGTGAGAGGAGTAGGAGGACCCATACCTGTGGATCCCCCAGCCCGTAAAAATTAGGGAGGTTGTGTGATTTAGGCAAATGAGTCTCCTGAATACACAGAACATTAGCATGAGGATTCCTTGCATAATTTGTAATTAGGCATGTTTGTTTGCTATTTGTGAACCCACGTATATTCCACGATAATATGGTTATATCCCCTCCCTGCTGAACATCACCCACTATGGGGGATTCTGCATCTGACCCTGTTTGCGGGGGAACACTGCTGAAAATAACATTAGACAATTATGATTTGCACCTCGTGTAATGTTAGTACCAACACCCATTCTTATAATACTGCCTGCACATTTAGCAACTGGAATTCCCGCCCCCCCCCATCTCCCACCCCAGATCTGCAGCACCAACAGAACTAACCAAAATCCCCACCTCCCTCCCACACCAGAAACCCCAACCTACTGCCCCCCCCATTCCCACCCCCCACGCCCTATCCTATACACTTCAAGCATCAAATCAAACATAACTAAGTAGCCACTGGGCACGGGGGAGCTGGCAGCTACTGCTACTCCTAAAGTTCGGAGGCTCAATACCATTGTTACATTATATTGTGGCAATCCACCTAAAGGGAGCACTAATTACCATATTCAAACGTTGCAAAATGACATAAAGATCCACTAAAGCCACATTTTGGCAAAGTGTCACAACGCAACTACAGGCGCACTCAGGCCCCTGCTCCGCTAAGAGGGCTCCGGAGCGGGGGGGGGGGCTAGAATCCGGAATGTTCATAGGAAACCTCTCAGCTGAATCGGGGGTGGTAAAGAAAAGGACTTTCCTATCCTGCACCACTCTAAGCTTCGGTGTATACATTATCTAATATCGAATCCCTTTTTTCCTCAGAATGCTCTTAACATTTACAAATGTTTTCCTCTGGTCCTGCACCTGCTGGCTGAAATCAGGGAACAATCGAATTGTCGCTGAGCCCCAGTGCAAATTCTTCTTTTCTCTCACCACTCACAGCAGGGTGTCACAATCCCTGTAATGAAAATTTCTGGCAATGATGGCCCTTTCCAGGGCCCCAGGGGGGGGGCCTATCCGCCAACGAGCGGTGGGCCCATTCAACCATAAACATACTAGTGACCGGAGGGTTGTCCAGGACTTCTTTAAGAAGGAGTTCAACAAAAAGCTCCATATTATCAATGTGAGTACTCTCGGCCACCCCTGTATTTGTATTTATTTTATTTGTAAAGCGCACCAGGCCCAGGAGAATCCGGACGCATAATTTCAGTTGCAGGCATTATACATAATACAGGGTAAATACAACAGGAGGGGAATATAGTCAGTGCAAATAGAAGGATAATTTAGGGCAATATACAAGTATACAAATACTATACATATTAACAATAAGGACGGGCAACTAGCTGGTTGGTACTGGTGTAGCGAGTCAGAGTGAGCGTGGGAGCTAATAGTCAATGCTGGTCTTGGGCTGACAGCCAGGCTTCGGCTTTGCAGTTGAAGGCCAAGAAGGACGGTTCTGCTCTGAGTGGATTGGGTAAAGAGTTCCATAGTTTTGCAGCCATGACTGGGAAGCTACTCCCACCTGATCTCTGGAGGTTGAAGCGGGGGATGGAAAGGCAATTGGTTTGGGCGCTTCTGAGTGGTCTTGAGGAAGTGTGTAATGAAAATCTACTAGCCAGATAGCTAGGTGCTTGGTTCGTAAGGCTTTTGTGTGTTAGCGATAGCGCTTTAAGTGAGACTCTTTGGGAGACTGATAGCCATCGGAGACTCCGTCTGGAGTCTGAGATGTGGAGGTTCCTGGGCATGTTTAGTGCGGCTATAATGGCATTATTTTGTATGATCTGTAGTTTGTTGATGTTGCATTGGTTAGTACCAAGAGGGCATTGCAATAGTCAATCTTAGATAGGAACTTGGTCCTGGCTAATGTAGTGCAGTTGGCTGGTGATAGGAATGGACAACATGCTGTAATGAGCTTGCATGCGTATGATGCGGCAGAGGAGACGGCTTTAATTTGTCTAGAAAGTGATAGCATGGCATCAATATAAATACCAAGTGCTTTTGTATCTTTGGCCACTGTAATTCGAATATTATTTCTCCGAGACCTCCCTTCAAGGTCATCCTTTTTAGCAGAGGCTTTCTTGAAAGTCTGTTGCCACCTCTCGCTGCAGAACGGTAATCTTGTCTTCACCTTCCCCTATCCTCTGCTCTGCCTCCGACATCCTCCTGCATAATTTCTCAATTTGTACCGCCGACGCCTCTACCTTGCAGGTTAAAGCATCTATTTTGGCCCCAAGATTGTCCGTTCTGCCTTTTAGGGCTAGCAGGGTTTGATTTGAGGCAGAAATGTCAATACGGGACTCGCCGGGTTCTCCATCCTGACTGGTCGAGGCCTGATCCGTCCTGGCATATTGTTCCATCTTGGACTGTCATTGACCCAAGCCTGCACACACAATTCACCCCCGCATGGACACAGGCAGGAAGGGGCTCAAATGAATTCCAGAAGGACCAGGGCGCACACCTACCGCAGGACTATTGGGCCCAGGGGGGAGAAGCACACAGCTTCCAAACCCCTCCACGAGGCCACAACCAACTTGTAGGTTCCGGTGCACTCACTCAGTAGAGAGAAGAGCAAAAAAATAAAAAGGGGGCCAAGCTCCCTGATAAATAAACAACCGGCACCGACCAGTTCAGCAGTTGGGCTATTGGCCCATCATAGCCACAGCTAAGAGCCACCGACACAGTCCCCGCAGTCAAGCCAGTCCTGGAGACCCAATGACCAGTCTCCGCAATCCCCACTGCTTGTGCGGGAAGAGCCCCCAACACAACCCACCAGGAGAGGAGCGTAAGGGAGATGGCCCACCCAGCTCAGTCCACCACTCCACGGTGCCGTTTCCTGCCTGTATCCTGACCAGGAGGGAAAGGAGCCTATAGGCCCTCACGCTGTCCAGCTGTTGATGGGGTGAGCGTCAGGACCAGGCTCGCAGCAACCTCCACCATGAATACTCCAGGAAGGAGGGGGCACACAACTCGCTTCCTCCACGACGCCACAACCCGGGCGCACACCAGCCAGCCCGGGCCACCCACAGAGCGAGCGGCGACTCAGGGGGCCTCAGATGGGTCAGCCACCAGGTGTCTTTACCGGAGGTGAGCCTGCCTCGCTCATCACCTCCGCACACCATCGCCCAGTGGAGTCAAGAACACCAGCATCAGCCTGAGACCCTGCGGCAACACTCCCGGTCTGCCGGGGACCACTCCGCCGACGGCAGGCCACCAGGATCCGGCACCACCGGAGCTCCAACAGGCGGGGGGAGGGGTAGCTCCAGCCATGCGGCCGCTGCAGGCCCCAGGGCAATTACTGTGCAGGATGCCATCTGATCTCGCTGTGCGGGACTCTGGAGGACCACAAAACATTCCTGAGATGAAATCAGGATAATAAGCATAGCCGACAGTCATTGTAGCTTCCCTGTGGGACACAGTTCCTGAGCCTCTGACGGCGTGCTTTCAGGCCGCTGCCATTTTCGTTGCTGTGCAACAGCGCCCCTCCTCTCCATCCTTTTCAGTAAGTAGAAATATATGGGCTTTTATCCAATTTTTATAGCTTTGTATTTCTTTTTTAATTTGCATGATTTTTTTGTTCCCGATCATGGGTACCTGCACGTATCATTTGTGTAGCCAATCTTAATAATGTGTTGATTCTTTGCATCCCCACATTGTAACCATGGAAACATCTAGAATACACGTGTCCAGGTGTTACATGTCAGTCTTTGACTGTAAAAAGTTTAGCCTTATATTTCAAAGTGGTGGAGTGCCAAAGAGAATGCATCTCTGCATTGAATGCATCAAGTGCTCCCTGATTCCAGGCAATTTGATGATTCTTTTGCGCATTACCAGTAATGTGTATGCAAATAGACTGTGTCTGTAACTTTAAATATACATCAATCGGCACGTTCAGGATTAAATGATCACTAGCTTAATTTCTCAAAGTTAGTACACAGGAAGAACAATGTACCAGAAAGTGCAATGTAATCAATCAAGGATACCAGTCTCCCTATGCCACACGGGATTACTCAGAATGTCCCCGTAACCTGTCCATTTATGATGTGTCGCCCACTCCATTCCTTCAAACCCTTCCTTGTTCCCTCTGTTTTGCATAATAACTAGATATTTGCTCAATGTCCAGCTTTGTACAGATCTAATAGGGAAAACAATTAGAATTGCAGTCACCCACCATTATGATTTTCCCATTAAACACCCTTGTTTTGAAGGCCTCCAAGATTCCACCAACTGCTTCAGCAAAATCCCTTAGTGCCAAATAAGAGGGATGGCAGTAAATGTTGATAGTCCAAACTTCTTTCAATACCGTGCTATTGATAGAGGAAAATGCCACTGCCAGAATACCTTTAATATTATTTGAAACCCAATTATCCTTCAAGCCAGAGCTGTTGGTGATGGCTGTCAAAAGGCCTCCAGAAGGTTTACCACCTATCAAACTCGCTGCTGGTGGAGATAATGTGCAATAGTCATCCCAGATAAACGTTTCTAGTGCACAGGTCTCCTGGACCATAACTATAGGATGTTTACTAAAGGCTTGGGAAATATGAACATCTTCAAGGAGTCTCCTGAATCCGCTAACATTCCAGGAGAGTACAGATAAAATAGCGCCCTTTGCGTCTATGTTGGCTTGGTCATCAAAAGCCCTGGCTGCTCGTACCGGGTTGTTTGTCTCTTTTAGATAGCAGGGCCGGCAACAAGTCTCAGTATTCTGTTGACTTGGGTTCTGCTATTTGGGTATTCAGAAAAAACATTTTCCTCCCAGCATGATCACAAGATCGAGAAATTCTCAGGTTATCATCCATGAGCATACTGCCGCCCTTAGATGATGTATTAGTAATCATACAGCCTTTCTTGTTATTCCATATCCCTGGTTTAATCATACTTCGACGAAGGGCGAAGCCTAATGATCTCAGTGATTCAACTTCAAGTAACATAGAATATATGCTGCACGTTAAAGAATTTTCATAAGAACAACATTCCCATTATCAAAGAATTCCACCAGGGCTATATCTTGTTGAGATTAATGGCAATCTTGGAATTTGAGAAAAATTCAGGTCACTAAGAAATGTGCTCATACTGCAGTTTCAAAAATCTTTAATAAAAAAAAACAAGTTCCCAAGACTTTCTCCTAAAACTAACGGATCTAGTCTATGGCAACCTTGCCAAAAAATGTTCCACAAATTTTCAACCAACTGGAAACCAAAACCTAGTTCAGATCTCACCAAAAAGTGTCAGTCTCCGCAGATTTCCAAATAGCCTACCACAAGCATCTTCAAGAAAAAAACTGTTTCTCTCGCTCGGTGAATCAATGTACATTTATTCCTAAAACATTGCCAGTCATGAAATACTGCTCTCGGTCAATGTCAACCAAATGTCAACTAATGTCAACCAATGCCAGCAATTCAAAGAACAGTCAGAAAATTATGTTCCCCTTCCTACGATGAACGAAATTGTGGACAGCATGCTCTAACTTACCCAAGACAGACAAAACATGAAACAAAAAAAATGTATTCCCACGATGAACTAACAGAAAAAACAAAATACAGTTGCACATAATGTTCAAACTTCGACTGCCGCAAAACCCGATAAGTGGATCAACAAGCCAGCTGCAACCTCATCTTATCAGTCTGCATTTAGTGAAGATCCGGGTGTCCCCTCCACCAAAATTAGAAGTTGGATCCAAAACATATTTAAAGATCAAAAAAGATCCTGAGCTTTGTTGGACACAGCTTCTTTGATGGGGGTTCCCTCCACCTTTTGTTGATTCTTTCCTGGAATTCACAAATTCAGAGTCCCCTCTGGAAAACAATTTATATGTAGATTGGTCATGTTCAAAAGCAGCCTGAGATTTGAGGTTTACACCAGTCCAGTCTGAATGGCTGAATAACGTCACTAACTCACCAGTTCTTCTTCGATGTTACAGAACTTTTTTTTTATCCTGTTCGCATGGACAAATGGTGTTTTTACAATAGATCCGATGCAGGCTATTAACGACATCACTCAGGCTCGCAATGCCTTTCCCTTGTTTTTCAGTGTCACTTCTAGGGGCAATCAGACTTTCACTAGGGACCATCTTGGTGTCATGCGCACAATTGCCCAAGTTTGGGTCAATGGCGATGCCGCAGATGGACTGCTTGGGAGTTTGACAGGCTTCGGTTTTCCCTCCAGAGGTAGATTGGGACTCTTTATGCTGGAATCTTTTACCATTCCTGTTTTCAGTAGAGCTCAGAGCTCCCCGCCCAGTCGTCCTTTCCACCTCATTATCTCCTAGACTCCTGGGACTGACTTTGGATGGCTTATTATGTTGGGCTGCCTTATCCCGATATCGCAGGGTTTACTTTGCTTCTCCTGTCACTAATGGGTATCATTTGAGTCCTGGAGACATGTTCAAAGGGAAGCGTTTCCCTGCGCTATCACTGCTCCAGATGATATTCACAGTTTGTGTCCAGCAGTCACTTTTGATCACAATGCAGTCATTGGCAATTGGCGGCACTTGACATGAAACGGTTGCGGTTTGTAATGCATTCTGATTCAGTTCTCACGTCTGCCACTTTAGGACAGCCAAAAATGGGTGCACATTCCATTGATGTAGCCAACTTGGGACCCTGTTTTAAGGGACTGTGCCACTGCAATCCGCGACCTTCTGTTATTGCATTTACTTTAGTTTTTCGCTTTTTGGCTTGTTTAGATGATTTTCTCATACCTGTCTCTACATGTCTGGAGAGGTTTCCTTTGGTTCAGAGGGGCCTTAGCTTATTCTGCGGTTTCCCTGCCCCGATTGATGTGTAGGAGGTTCAGGCTGTGTTGATGGGTGAGTTATCACAGCGTTATTTATTGGAAACTTTCAGTCTACAGTATCTCCCATCTGAGTGGTGGGACAACCGACAGAAGCATAGGGGTTTTGATTTCGTAGTCCCCACTCCTCTATTTTCACATTTATTTTGTTTAACTTATTTGGTTTTATCTGGTCTCTAGTAAATAATGGAAATGCCTACCTGCCTCCGCGTGAGGGCATCCGAAATCTTTACTGGACGTCGCCATCTTTAATAGGCCTAAAATGAACCGCGAATCCGTTCAGTCATGCCACAGTTCAGGAACTTTGTGAACCTCTGGGATAAAAATAATAACAAGAAGTGCGCATTTAAAGATTTTGGGTGGGCCTTGCCCACTCGGGCGCTAGTCTAAGCCTCTGCAAGGGAGGGTGCTGATATTCAGGCAATTATTTCATGAATGCAATGGAAAGCAAGCACATTAAGTGTGCTTCAGCCTCCCGCCTCCCCCCACCCGCCACCAAAGGTAAAGAACAAACCTTGGCACAGGCCTACTTTCATAGGGTTGCGCGCGTTATTGGGTGCTGCCAGATAATACTGTGGTGCCGCGTTACAGCAACTTGTTTGATGTCCTTGTACAGCCCATTGACAAGGCACAGGCAGGTAGTTCAGGAGATATTGGCAGGCGAAGAGGGACTGTGAAAGTGCGGCAATGCCTTACAGTGTCTAGAGCACATGCGGTGTTTTAATTGCTCCCTGTGTTTAATTGTGGTGCACGTGTTTGGGTGGATTGCAGCCACGTGACCATATTATAAAGGCGGGTGCACCTCCTTGCACGTGCTCGACTGCCTAGCATATGGGCAGCGAGGGGCATGTCTGAACATTGCCTGCCAGTAGGCGGGGCTCCTTCTTCTTAAATGTCCCAGTCGGCAGCCTATTACTTCGTCCGGTTACCAGCACAGGCTCCTTCAATCCTAACCTTGTATTTGCTAGGACGTTATTCACGCGTATTTATCTCCCCGTGCAGGTTGCAAGCCGCCTGATCGCTTCGGGTGGGGCTACTGTTGTGGCTTCTCTTGGCAAATCTACAGTTTTGTTCACTACTTAAGCGCCGTTTTGGAGCGTTCCGCGTGGCGCTCGCAGCAATGGTCCCACAATGCAGCAATGGTCCCACAATGCAGTGTGTGTGGTAACCTTGCCGAAGAAATGTGAGGTGGCTAGTTATTCTGCTCAGTTGCCTGTGCATCTTTGTGAACTCGGTCTCAAACATACCTCGATACTATGTGCAAATTCAAGGTTTTACATTTGCACAGAAAAAAAAGGGCGTGGAACTCGTTGGGCTGTTGTCTGGACGGCTGATTTTGCAGATGGATGAGGTTTTAAGTGGTTGTTTTGTACCCTGGCGCTAGAGGTGGCGCTAGAGGTGGCAGGTGAACTCCTTTTTAACGAGGGCCGCAAATGTCAACCAGCATTGAGGCAGCGTAGCAGTAGAGCTCTACCAATAGCTACCCTTGGATGTTTTTAATTTGCAATACGCTTGAAGTTAAAAAGCCATTCAATTTGCCATAGGTTATGTAAGGTAACTTGTAACGAAATCCAGGAGACGCCATGTTACAATAGTACAAGGGAGCATTTTCCAACACCTTTTCTGCTGTGCTCCAATTTTTGCTATGGAAATGTATAGAGCGCAGGTCCACCCAGTCATCTTGGCGCTATGCAGAGACCACTCAACAGCTAATGCCCTCTATATTACCCCTTAGATGAAAAGAAACGTCTTTAAAGATTGTTGGAAAAGGCTAAGTGACCCGCTGTCGCCCGAAGGCGGAGTGGAAGGGAATTCCAACACCTTGCTGCAGTGACAGAAAAAGCACCCCCCCTAGCCCCCCAATTCGAGAGAGAAATACACATGGAACAAAAATGGTGCATGACTCGATGGAACGAAGCGGCCGGTTTGGGACGTACGGGCGAAACTTACTCTGCAAGAAATTCTGCGGCTGGACACTAGAAGGCTTGGTGCACAATGCACATGGATTTAAATGTATGCCAGAAGTGGCCCTAACCCACTCAATTTGCCTGTGCCCAAAGGCCAATATTGGCGCTGGATTTAGCCCTTTCTATTCTGGCTCAGGCAGTACATGCCAATCTCACCACTGTAAAATCCAACCTATGACTGTGCCCAATAATCCCTGTGCTGCCACTGGAAGTACACATTCATGTTGTACTTTCCCAATAAGGCCAATATTGCCGCCCGAAGAGGTTTTCATGCTGGCTATGCCAGCACTACCCTTGCACATACAGTTGCACTCCACCCGAAAAGGTAGCACCTCTAATGGAATTTAATCTGTAACCTTAAGTAGGGAGCTGTGAACGTGTTTGACCGTTATGTCAGGGTATACCTTCATTTTTGTGATTTGCATTGGGGTTCTGCAATGTAAAGAATATACAATGAGTACCGTCCATATTGTTCCTTTGCTATATTGTGGCTACATCTAAAAACTAAATGTAGTGCAACCTTTACCTTAAACATCCTAATTGGCCGACCAAAGAGTACACTGGTTTAGCTTCTGTGATATTTATGCAGCACACATGCACCCCCGGTAGGTTCTCATGAAGGAAGGCATTTCTGGCCATTGGCAGGCACACCGGCAAAGCGGTCTCGAAGAGCCTGCAAGATGCCGCTTGCTCATGTAGGGCACACCTCTCGCGTACGAGAGTTCCATAGGCCACTATAGTCCCCCTACAGCAAAAAGCACCATAACCCCGAAGGAGCTCATGAGCAGTTGAAACCGCCAGCAGATATTGGCTGTTTGAACTCCGTTCTGTGGATTGCACGCTGAGCTAAATGTTGTTGGACCAAAACCAAGGATGGCCAGATGTATAATGTGGAGTCAGTGGCATATAATTCACGTGCCTGACACCAGGAGGCCAGTCCTAGCTCCACAAAGCCAAAGAGCTGCAGGCCTCTGTTTAAGGAGAATGCTGGTTGACACATTCGGAAACGTTTTCCAGCAAGCTGTTGTGCACTCGGCAACATGAACTAAATTGCATTCTTGGTAACCAACCTTCATATAATAAAAACCTCGATCAGCACTGTTCTGTGAGAAAAGGAACAAAAGGGAGAGAATTGAATCGCCAAGTAAAGGTGATGGTTAAAGTGCGTGCTCTTCTCGACCAGAACAAACATGTTATGCACTTGCTGGATTGGAACTGGAGTGATCCCATTTAACACACCTTTGATGTAAATGGAGTCTCTTCATTACTTGCTAGATTTGCCCAATGAATCCCATGGGACCACCAGAAGTACACATTTCTGTTGGATTTGCCCAATGCCGCCAGTAGTGCTACTGTAAGAATACACTTGCATTGGCTTTGCCCAATGCTGTCGGCAGTGCTACTGTAAGAATACACTTGCATTGTCTTTGCCTAATGCTGCCAGTAGTGCTAGTGTAAGAATACACTTGCATTGGCTTTGCCCATTGCTGCCGGTACTGCTACTGTAAGAATACACTTGCATTGGCTTTACCCAATGCTGTCGGCAGTGCTACTGTAAGAATACACTTGCATTGGCTTTGCCTAATGCTGTCGGCAGTGCTACTGTAAGAATACACTTGCATTGTCTTTGCCTAATGCTGCCAGTAGTGCTACTATAAGAATATACTTGTATTGGCTTTGCCCAATGCTGCCGGCACTGCTACTGTAAGAATACACTTGCATTGGCTTTACCCAATGCTGTCGGCAGTGCTACTGTAAGAATACACTTGTATTGTCTTTGCCTAATGCTGCCGGTACTGCTACTGTAAGAATGAACTTGCATTGGCTATGCCCAATGCTGCCGGTACTGCTACTGTACGAATACACTTGCATTGGCTTTACCCAATGCTGTCGGCAGTGGTACTGTAAAAATATACTTGCATTGTCTTTGCCTAATGCTGCCGGTACTGCTACTGTAAGAATGAACTTGCATAGGCTTTGCCCAATGCTGCCGGTACTGCTACTGTAAGAATGAACTTGCATTGGCTTTGCCCAATGCTGCCGGCACTGCTACTGTAAGAATGAACTTGCATTGGCTATGCCCAATGCTGCCGGTACTGCTACTGTATGAATACACTTGCATTGGCTTTACCCAATGCTGTCGGCAGTGCTACTGCAAGAATCTACTTGCATTGTCTTTGCCTAATGCTGCCGGTACTGCTACTGTAAGAATGAACTTGCATTGGCTTTGCCCAATGCTGCCGGCACTGCTACTGTAAGAATACACTTGCATTGGCTATGCCCAATGCTGCCGGTACTGCTACTGTATGAATACACTTGCATTGGCTTTACCCAATGCTGTCGGCAGTGCTACTGTAAGAATATACTTGCATTGTCTTTGCCTAATGCTGCCGGTACTGCTACTGTAAGAATGAACTTGCATTGGCTTTGCCCAATGCTGCCGGCACTGCTACTGTAAGACTACACTTGTCTTGGCTTTGCACAATGCTGCCATTAGTGCTACTGTAAGAATATACTTGTATTGGCTTTGCCCAATGCTGCCGGCACTGCTACTGTAAGACTACACTTGTCTTGGCTTTGCACAATGCTGCCAGTAGTGCTACTGTAAGAATATACTTGTATTGGCTTTGCCCAATGCTGTCGGCAGTGCTACTGTAAGAATACACTTGTCTTGGCTTTGCACAATGCCGCCAGGAGTTCTACTGTATTGCATTGGCTTTGCCCAATGCCACGGTAGTGCTACTGTAAGAACATAGTTTATCTGTGTTTGCAACCATACCACCTTCAGGCCCTATTCGCCTGCTATTCAACTAGAGGAAAGATATAATTGTGACTTACTACTGAGTGTGGAAGAAAAAGTTTGTCCAAGGCCATGAGCCTGTTGATCATTCGCAAATACAAGATGTACATTCAACGACACGCTAATGCATGCATTGATGTACAGCTTTTTAAATTGGGCACCAGCTTTTTTTGCTGTGGTCAGGGCAAAGTGCCCACAAAAATGGACTGGCCTACTATAGTGCACAATCACTGTTGTGTTCAATGGCAGCTCTCACTTGCCAATTCCCTGTGTCACACAGGGACTCTGCCACTTTTCACCTCCTCTGCAAACCACCTCACAGGTTCAGTACCTTCCTAGATGAGATTACTTACTTTCTGTCTTACGAGAGTCAGTCTTACGAGACCAACACCTTCCTTGGAGACTTCAACCTCTCTGGGACTCAAGGAAATTAACACCAGGGACTCATTCCTGCAACTGGCATAATTGCTGGTAACCTAACATGAACTAGCCCCCACAAACATTGGTGTTAGTACCCTAGATATCCTGTTATCTACCCCGTCCTATGCTTTGTAGGCCCCATAATGCTTGACTAGATGGACAATGCAGCCATCCCTTTCTCTAGACCAACACTCCATGACAGCCAGGAATGGTTAGGATAAAAAAACATAATGCTACTTCTTTACTTCACAAACGTTCCAGTAGAAGTGCTGGAATAAGTTTCTCGAAATTGTCCACCTGTACAAACATCACCTTGCTGTTAGAAACCTTTAGCGAAATCTCAAAGCAGTTGGCAGATACTTTCACTCTGTAAAAATTGGGCCATGTCAGAACCAAACTGTCTTCCCGTTGCATGCTCAAGATCTCTATAAATAACATTTTCATTAGAGCGCTTTATCAATACGATCGATACAATTGGGCTCCACAGCGAGAGCTCCAAATCTGGATTCCTCTCTATATATCCCTCCAAAGAGGGGGGCTTTCATCCCTCGATAGGCTTCTCCCACCACTCCCCTCACCTGAGGACCTATCGTACAAGCTTGCATTGTTAAAAACTAACCACTTATGGCAACAACTTCCTCCTAGTCATCATCTTTCAACTTACAGATCCTTCCCTAACGGCTCTTAGAATAGTCAAGGCCCCCTTCAACGGGCGTACGTTCTCAGACATCCTAAAACCAGGCGAATAATCAAACTGCTGACAAAACCTGACCTTGAAGACCTAGCAAACTACCTGCTCATCACAAGTCTCCCGTTGCTCGATTAGCAACTACCTTTTTGATTACTTTGCTGATCAACTCTGCTGCGAGATTCACAATATGTTCTGACCAAAATGCAGCACTGAAACTGTCAGAAGGGTATTGTTAACCACCTGAATAGTGGCTATCGTTAAAGGGGACTCCTGTCTGCTATTCTTCTTAGACCCCTTGGCTGCTTTTTACATGGCTGACTTTCACACACAACTCGCCCTCCTTAAACAGAGACTGTGATTTTCCGATACTGTCCTAAAACGATTCACAGCACACCTATCTGGCAGACACAAGTCAGTATAGATGGGCTCCTGTGGACCGATGGTCACATCTTCACCTGTGGAGTCCCTCAGGTTTCAATTCTCTCCTTGATCATAGTTGTCCTACACATGGAATGGCTGCTGTCACTCATCGATGGCCCTAACATTGCTATACACCAGTAAGCATATGATCCACAGTAGTACCTAAAGGTCAAGTGTTCACAAGATCTTACTCGCCTTTTCTTATGCTTTGTGTGGGACAGGCATCGTATCAAGAGGGATGACACAGACAATGGATCTATATTTCTCAACAAAGCTTTATTGATGATCAGGATGGTGTAACGCCTAACGTACCCGATGCATGGTGGGATTTTTCCTCCCTAAAGAAATCTAAGGAAAGTCTGTATCTAGAAGTTCAAACAAAAAGTCTGCCTCAAAACCTATGCTTGTCCTCACAACTACAACACAATCTAGTGGGCAAATGTTCACAACCAAATAGAAGTGTTCAAGTTCAATATAGTTCCAATGTAACTTTGTTTGAAGGAGGTTAGATCACGTTTTGAAGTTACCGTCTGTAGGTTCACTGGCATCACAGTGCGCATCAATAAAAGGTCTTGGGTTTCCTTTCCCCAAGTTCAAATGTAATCAAGTTAATACAACACTGATCTTGATACTCCCTTCCCCAAGATAACCTCTCTCCAGTTCTTTGGCTTTCAGGGTTCCCTTCTCCAAGATTTACTCTGAATAGTTAACTTGCTTCCTCTGATCACAAGTTTATAAGAGAATACCTGGTTTGTTTGATCCACCCTTTGGTTAGTTTTGCCCAGGACACACACTACTTTGCTGCTTTTCCAATATGTAGTGGCTTCTGATCTATGCACAGTTATCAGACCACACGTTCCACCCATCACAGGTCACACAACCATAGGTTTCCTCCAAGCCATTGTTCCGTTCCAATTTTCAAGACAACTCTTCACTTTCACATTATTGTTAAACTGCTTTTCTGATAGTGGGCTACTTGATATACTTGATTGTTCCAGAATGTTTATGTAGTCTTTAGCACTTCATTTTCTAATCTAGTAACCATGTTCTTTTCATTCAGTATTTCACAAATGTAATATTTACTTGGTTTAATTCAAACCACGACTTTCCTGCTGCTCAAGATTCAGGAAATGTAATGTTACATTAATCAGGATAGCACTTTTCATTCCGCTTGGCTTTCAATAACTATCTTTAAGTTGTGGAAACTTGAATAACACCTTTCCTGCAGTTCGATATTCAATAAATGGAGTTTTCACTACTTCCATGGACCAGTACCAATTCCGAGGTCCCTTGTAGCTCTCTGGTATTCCTTTTGTCTCTCAACAGTTACCGGGTCCCTGTAGCTCTGTTCAGCAGCTTCTCCTTGAGCGGGAAAACCAACCTGTCAGTTCACTGGGTGCTCCATTCAGCACACGCCGGCCTTCCTGCTTGACTCCACCTCTGCTCCCTAGCAGTGCCTGCTTTATGCCTTACCTCACAGGGGCTCCCAGTCCCGCACAGTCACCTTGGCAAGACTTTCGGGATCTTCGTCATTCGGGATCTTCGTCAGCGTCTCGGCTTCTCGCCCTACAGCACAGCAATTTGTCGATTCTTTTCCTTCTTCGACTGCACCTCACATGTGCTTCTGGATTCCACCTTTTATATTCTCCTCTATTACTAACAGGCTGCTGGTCAAATGAGGTATGCTCATTTGCCCCACCCTCATTCAGTCTATCGGTGTGACATGCCTTATCTTCATTGTCACATGCCTTCAGACTACTCTTCATCTCAGTACCAGAGTGGTGTTTAGAATTGGAAATCTCACTACTCCTTGGTGCCTCTTCTCAGTACTTACGGGAAAACGATAGGGGGAGGATGTGATGAGATTGGCAATAGCCCATAATGGCTAAAGAAGGGGAGGGGTAGATCAATGTCAGGAAAGTTGGAATACCATGTCTCACTTTCCGGTACCCTCTCTCCAATCCCCAAGGACCCTCCACTCTGATGATCTGCCCTCACTTGTCCACCCCCAGGGTTGGGATCCAGAAGCGATGGCCCTTCCTTAGCCACCTGAACAGAAAATTCCCAGGGAGTAGATGTGAGAGTACATTCAGGTTTCTCACACTTGTGATCATTCAAACGTGGAGGACATGTTCTTATTAAAGCATAGCCCCACCAAATCTCCTGGGCCACCCCTCCAAGCAGGAACCCATACAAGGGTTGCTGGATGAAAGGTGCTTGAAGGGTCCAACTCTCAACTCACCCACTCAGTAAATTCCCTAGACTTCATTGTTCATAGCAATCTATCACTCCTGCAGATTACGTAAAAAGGTTCAAACCGATTGGTATCAGAGATGTGCTTAGCTAGATCAAGCCCTTCCTCCCACCCCTGGACTGAAGAGTGGTGATGCAGACGTTAGTGACTGTGCATATCAGTGGGAGTAGCTCCATCCTGGCAGAGCTTCTGGCTTCTCACTTGGCTTTCCCCTCAAAGCTGCACACCAAGCCATAACTTGTCGCATCATTGGAGAAAACGAGGACATGGTCCTTTTCGTTCTACGATACGGGTTCCATAGGAGAACCCCATCCTGGTGGCAGTCCGGACTGTTCGGAGTCTCCTTGGGAAAGAACTGAAACCCTGCCTCTTCCAACATCCTCTTGGTGCACTTCCCCGTCCATATATTGTACTGTGGTCATTATTATTCATGCTTACTTAATGACTTGTTAGATTCTGCCCTCCATTGTTTTGCTCTGACCTGTACAGTATTCTGTTGCTCTCAAGCTAGGTTTGTGCTACCCAAATGTATAATTTTCTTCAGACTCCTCATTGCTGGGTGTGGGTAGAGCCCCATGGGTGCTTGATGCTGTAGCAGCGCCATGATCAGTGTGGCCAATGGGCAATGTATGGGTTAGGGTAGATCTGTCCTTGACCTCTCAGCAGTGCGTTGCGGCACACTAGTAGCTAGTTACCTTCACTCCTTCAAATGAGAATCTAGAATGGGGGGGGGCATAAACTTTGAGAAAAGTTTTGTCTTTTTATGGGACTCTGTCTAGCAACTGGTTGTTAAAGGAGAAGTACTTAAGTAGCCGTCTCTTTGAGCTCCTATGGTCCTCTTTGACATCATCACTACAGTCTGGAAGATGGCAAGTGGAAGGAGTAAACTTCAGTACGTGTTTTTGCAAAATTTAAATGTTATTCTTTCCTAAATAAATATTATTCCTTTTATCAACCAGGTAATATCAGCGGAAAGCCTGGATCTGCCAGAATTTGAACATATGCATGTGGGTTGCACAATGATGTCTGGGGATCCATGTGTACCTAATTCGGGATGATCCAACTTAACTGAACAATTAACGGTTTGATTTTTCTGCCATAGAGCTCAAATCTGCACGTAGCTACCTGCTCTATTTGAATATTCTAAAGCCTAATACGAGGAGTCGGGAATGAAACTCAGACACAAGTTAGCAATGATTTTGTTTAGAGGTTAATTAAAAATAAAAGGGTTGGCAAAATGTCTTCCTGGCCCTGCTCTAAGAGGGATTTCCCTGCCTAAACCAAAACTAAGGATCTGCTGTGTAAGGATGTCAAAACCAAAACTTTCCTGGGTCCAAAGTTCTATTCTGACCCTCGCACTTTAAACTAAATTCTAAATAAGATAATAAATAAGGTGAAGAAGGAAATGTCTTTAACCTTGGGTGATTTAGAAAAGTATTCATAGAGAAAGAAAAATGGCTCCAAGACAAGCTCCTCAAGGATAATGATCCTTGCTCCAGAGGGTGGTTCCCTTGCCCAGGAATCTCTCACACACACGTACACATGCACACACAGACGTACACATACACACATACGCATTCCTTGTGTCTTTCTTGGCCAACAACACTGTCACACAAAGCTGTTTGGCTTTGTAGGTTTGTCTCTCTCAGTATGCCTGGTATACATTTCTGCCTGGATTTTGCTCCTTTTCTTTTGGGCTAACAGTTTCTTTTTTCTAGTCCTGATATTCCCTATCAGAGTTTCTTTAAATCTGATTAATAAAATCGTTTCTCCAGTCCTGATGGTTCTTCTCAGGACCTTTTTGTGTATATATAATTCTTGTGACTGCTGATATACTAGCCTGCCAGGGCTTCTTGTATTATACAGGTTTTCAACCCTCTCCCAGAGTTGCACATATAATTTATTGGATAATGTGTCTGCTTTACATATTATCTTGTTGGGGTTTCCCATGTACTTGCACTGTATGCATTCACATAATTGCAAGGTTTTTGCTCGCAATTCAGCCCCCCCCCTTCAGTCAGTTTTTTTCACTTCTTCTCTCTATTTTATTTACATTTGTTTTTTCATGGCGCCAATATGCTGCAGGGTCCTTGCTGTCTCTGGGTGGACATACCGGCTCTTATTGGTGTTCTTGGATTCTCCTGCGGTCAGCCGGTGAAGGTTCTCCTTCTGGTTCCTTCTCGCGACCATCTTATCTTCTTTCTCTCTTGGCTTCCACTGGACACGTCTGCTTTGTTCCAGGCTCCGGTAAGTGAAGCGCTGCTTTCGGTCACCTGTGAACATCCAAAAGTGTCTCGTCGGCTCCTGGTGTTCCAGCGGCATGACCTGCTTGCTCATCAGCTTCTTTCTTTGTCTGCGAGCCGCCTGGCTCCACCATGCTTGTCTTGGCCTTTTGCTGTCTTGGTCCTCGAAGAGAGTTTCAACTCTCTCCTGCCAGTTGCAGCAGCTGCAGACTCCGATTCAGCTCTTGAAATCTCCCGGGCACAGGTGTATGCGAGCCACAACTAGAGTGCTCACCTGGCTTGTGGCCTCCTTCCCTCTGCACTGCTTGATCACTCTTTCTTGGATAAGCATTTTCAATGGTTTTAAATGGTAAATCAGTCCTGGATGATTGATGATTGAACTCATGAAGGCGGCTTCATAGGTTTCACAAGACAGACCAATGTTGGAAGGTTGGCCTGGAGAAAAGGTTTTCCTATTCTTCACAGGAGAATACCCTGTGCGCGCATTAGCTATGGAAGGGTTATTTTCAAGGGAAAATGGGGGATACCATGTCTCACCTGATGAAGCCATGATATGATACAGCATTTATAACTCGCCTATAAAGTGTTTCAAGGCGCAACGAGGCAAGGGAGGGGAACAGAGGGAAGACAGAACGATCCTACTAGGCCAGGTGGCATTGAGATTGTGCAAATGCAGGGGAAAGGGGGAAGGGAAAAGTGTGGGGTAAAGACAAGGGGGGCAGTGCAGTACACAGGAAAACAGTAAAATAAATAGGACAAATAAATAAATAGGAGTGCGGCCAGCTGGTGGCAAGTGCAAGGGTAAGTGCAGACATCAGGTGTAAAGTGCAATGACATCTCCCTGGAGGTTGCCTCCCTCCCTGCCACCCCCCATGTTATCCTCCCTCATATAGCCGCCCCCCAGGGTCAGGATGAGGTAGCGGTTGCCGTCCCCTAGCCGCATGGGAGAAAGTCACAGCCGGGAAATCGGTGATGACTCCATCGAGTTCATCCCACTAATAAAAACCTGCAATGCGGTGAAGCAGCTGCAAACTTTTCTCCCTGCACTTTTCATTGCTTCTTTGACAATATTCCGAATCTGAGGACTTCATGAAAGAAGTTATTTTTAGAGCTTGTCCCTTTTTTGTTCCTGTAAGTGTTTATAAATGTAGACCTGCAAGTAACAGAATGCCCCGTCTGCCTAAAAGCCAATACTGGCCAATTATTTCGCACTTGACATTGGACTATTCGAGATCTCTGTAAACCCCCATATGCATTGTTCTAATGCCAAGACTGAGCCATACCAAATGGTTAACTGATTGCTGTCATTTCCTGACACACATATGCAAGTTCAGTATAATGTACTGAACAGTAAGAGGACCACGAAAAAGTGACTAAGTTGTTGCTCTTCAAATGTGCATTCCTGGACCAGTCAACTTTGTAAAAGCGGTTTTGTCTACCTAAGGGCAGGTAAAAATTACGAAGCAAACTGCTGGCTCTGAAAAGCTTGTATCTCAAGCATAAACACATAAGAGGAACGGCGACTTGGCAGCGAAAAGGTCACTCCTACACTTTGCTTCATTTAAAATCGACTAGGAAAAAAACTCCACCCACCCCCCCATGCGCACTGCCTTTGCTCTGCTTGGTTCCTGCTTGCATCTGGCTCAGTCTACGGATTCAACTCTGGGTCAGGACACAAGCCATAACGGGCGCATGCATCGCCTCAATCTAAGGAACTCCCATGTCTGCTTCTACCGTGTGCACAATTGCTTCAGGAAAAGGAGCTTTCATGTAATTCAGGGAGCCTGGAGGCATCCTCCCTGCCTTCATTTGAGCCAGTTAGACTAGGGAAATATCAGCCCACACACTCCCAAAATCAGATTAGCTATATATCGTATGTGGATAGAGCGACCTCCCAACCCCCCCTCTCCTCCCACCGGAACGCAAGGCTTTGCTGCATATGCCAGGAAAGTGGAAGGAGTTCGGGTCTCAGTTGACAACCCCGGGTTATGTGGCCTATTGTACAGATGAGTTCTAAAATAGTTCAATCTAAGCCATGTGTAAACCTTTTATCATTGCACAGTGCTCCTTTGATCCACCAGCTAGTTTTGCCCCATACATAAGGCAAAACCAGAGTATCCAGGGAGCAATTGCTCAGATTTTGCACATACCCTCGCCCCAACTTGCAGACAAGGGATGTGAAAGCCACACTTGCTATCATCCATTGGGAAGATGTGGTTATGCTTCTCACAGGAACGATAGGGTGCTTTAGAAGCAGTAAAGTAACTTTTATTCTAGTGACAAGAGGTCTGGTGATAAAGGGATTGAAAAATAGATCCGGGCAGCGATAAGCCACCTACTATATCAAGCTGCTATTTGTTATGCTTTGATACTTTGAGTAGTGGTTGGGGCATACTTTTGGTAATATCTGTTGTAATTACTGAATTGCAAGCCCCATCTGGTAATAACCGTGCACTAACTCTTTGAACTGGCCCAAACTATCTACTTCTGTGGACCGATCAGCGACAGTCGTTCCGGTGTCGAGTGGTCGAATTCGAACCGAGCAGATGCCTAGCTCAGCAGGGCATGATGCAGCATAGATTGGGCTCGATGAGGAGTACCAGAAAGTACTCGCCAGCAAGATCCTTCAGTGACTATGGTGTCTGGTTCACTTTGATGGCGTCCGACTGGTTTCCAGGTGGTGCAACGGGGAGTCTTGGCAGATCTGGTCCTCCAGCTGCTGTGAGGCGCAATTTAGGAGTTCAAGGACAGGGTGAGTTCTTTCAGAGTCTGTCCACTCATCCCTGGGGGTTCCCTCTCCACAGCAAGTGTCAACCCCAATGTGCACTGCGAGTGGGTGGGGGGCAGGACCTTTCTTTGCTTTTGGATGGCTCCGTTTTTCGCCTCAGTGGTTATGGGCTTTGGAAAGTACAACTCTCCCAAAAGAGGTCCAGTCAATCCTGCTCTGGTGTTCCAGAGTGAATCAAAGAAGTGGTGGGAGACACCTTCTTTTAAAAGTAAATTGTGATAGGCTCCTTTTCATAACATTTTAGCTTAATCCAAACAAAAATTAAATATTAAACTATTATGTCTTATTTGACAAGCAGACACTAAATGTCCTATTTCAACTACCAATCTTTCAACATTTTGTGCCTGGATAAATCATTATTTCACTTAACCTTAAACTCCTCTCAGATTGGATGTTCATAACATTACTTTTCTCATATTTAATATTGCTTGTAAAACATTAATGTGGAACCGCTCTCCACTACACCTGCAAGTAGATTGGCTTAAGATAACCTGCTTTAGGGTTCAATCCTTGCTCTTGAAAGGAGTGGGCTTTTCCCTTCTGACATCACACCCAAAGTGCTTTGTATTACAGGAGGTGGAGGGGACAGGAAAGGCAGAGAGAGACTGGGGAAGATTCTGTCATCTTGTTTCTTTCTAACTGCACAGATCAGTCCCTGGCCACACTAACCCCTCCCACCCCTTCCCTTCTCAATAGATTCAAATGCCTTTAGAAATGCAGCATCCTGGTGGGAGGCCTAGTACCTTTTGAATGGGTGTGACCTTGATTTCTGCTCCCAGGCCAGCCACTTATGGAGTGGCTATCCCTGGGCAAAGGGTGTTACCTGCTCCTTCAAAGGACAGTCAATCCCCCAAGGCTACAGTCCTGCCAGTGGGCAGTGTGAGCATTGCCAGGTATTAATGCACCTGACCTTCCACAGCTGAGCTTGTAACACAGTAGCGGACACATGTGATATCAAATTGGATGTGGCTATAATGATCATTAGTACCATGCTTTAAACAAATCTGTGATCACTGCGCTGCCCGTAATTCCACGGATGAAAATGTCGATTATTGCGGTGCAGTGATTGGATAGTTCACTGTGGCCCGCATCACCCTACCCTGCCCCCTGGTCAGTTACCTTAATGGCGGCACACACACAAGTGTTCCTCCGACATCCCTTGATCCCTGCGGCGTCAGTTCCCACCCACTTACGTGGGTCAGCGCTGACGCTGCAGGGTCCCTTTTTTTTCTTTCTTTAAACTTTCTTGTCCCCTGCTCTCCGTTTAACGGAACCCCTGACACCCATTACCACGATGAAGAGGAGCGGGAGACACCCCTACTTCCCTTAGTCACAGTAATGGGGGTCCACATAGTGTAGTCGCAGTAATGGTATGATTCCCCTTAAACCAGGCCTACCTTCATTCCTGGAGTTTACTTTGCCACCATCATGGGCTATTTATGATCATCATAGTTTTGGTACAGGGGTGCATATCTTAAATCCTGCCCCTGCACTGCAGATACTTAGCTGTCGCTAGAGCTGTCAAATGTGCAACTGTGGCCTATGACCCTGCTCTGAGCCACTGGCGGAGCAGGCTCTGCAAATCGAATACTGATGCAGCAAGGCCCAGATACACACTATGCTTTTGGCATGGAGCTTCTGAAAGGGGAATCTGATAAGCAGATTACCCTTTCAGAGATGGAATTACTTGCATTGTATTTTTATAAAAATAAAAAAGCCAAGGCTTCTACCTCCTTGCCAAATGGAAATCGTCACACTGTCAGGTAGTGCCCTATTGTCCTAGCGGCCACTCTGAGACTGGAGAGAAATCTGATCCACCAGAGCTATATATCAGAAAATGGCCTATAGAAATGTGTTGTAGGACAATAAGCCTTTGTGTAGAGTGCTGTTCAAATATGTGAAAACTATAGCTATTGTGATATTGTTTGATAAACCTGTCCCATATGCGGATAGAGCGACCTCCCCGCCCCCTTACCTTTTCCCCCTCTAGAATGCCAGATCTTTATGCATAGTGCAGGCAAGTGGTGGGAGTTCGTCTCTCAGTGGACAACCCCAGGTTATGTGGCCTATCGTACAGATGGGGTCTAAAACGGATCCATCTAAGCAATTCATAACCCTTTTATCATTGCACAGTGCACCTTCGCTCCCAAGCTAGTTTTCCCCACATACATCCACACACATAAGGCAAAACCAGAGGTTCCAGCGAGCAATTGCTCAGATTTTGCACGTACCCTCACCCTCAACTTGCAGACAAGGGATGTGAAATCCACACTTGCTCTCATCGATCAGGCCGTTGTGTTTATGCTTCTCCCAGGAAAGTCAGGGTGCTCCAGAAGCGGTAAAATAACTTTTAAATTCTAGTGACGAGAGACCTGGTGATAATGGGACAGCCAAATGGATCCAGGCAGCGTAAAGTCACCCACTATCTCAAACTGCTATTCGTTACTCTTTGATACTTTGAGTAGTGGCAAGGACATACTTTTGGTAATAGCGGTTGCAATTATTGAATTGCAAGGCCGATCTGGCTAATAACTGGTCAAAACACGAATTTTCACATTGTGCACAAACTCGTTGAACTGGCCCAAATGATCTACTATTTGGACCAGACTGTGACCGTCATTCAGGTTTCGAGCAGTCAATTTGTGCCTAGTAGGTGACTAGCTCAGCAGGGCACGATGTAGCATACTTTGGGCTCAATGAGGAGTACCAGAAAGTAGCACCAGCAGGATCCCTCAGTGACTATGCCTTCTAGTTTGCTTCGATGACCGTCGGACCAGTTTCCAGGTTGCGGAACAGTCCCATGGGCCAGTTACTCCTACTCAGTTTTTGTTTGGACATTCCTGTAGCTTTAAAGGTTACCAGGTGACTCCACGTCACTGGGGACGCCCCAGGAGCTGAAATAGATTTGGTAGGCAGGAGCTAAAAGCGGCTCCTGGGAATCGGCATCACACAGTAAGCCGGATCAACCACTGTAGAACAAGGAGCTTGTACATACTGAGCTACAAATATTACTTCCAAATGAGAAGCACACTATGAACCTTTGTCCATTCCACATAACACTTTAAGGTTTAAGTTCTACTAGCTGTCCTAATGCTTTAGAGTTGTCACACAGGCATGTTTCTATGACACAAGCTGGCGCAGGGAGTCAAAGTAGCACCTGGTAGCCGTTGCTGTCAAGCTAATTAGTCTTTGCAATGTTACAAGCAGGAGCTAAATGGCCCTTTGCAATTTGGAAGCATGCACCCTATTCCAGTATCTGGTCCATTTAATTCAACTGATCTGACCCAAGACTTCAAAGCGCAGATTGCAATTGAGTTAGAAATGCAAGCCCATGACTTGGGGCATGCTGTCCCTGTTGTCATCTGGTAACCTTTATGTGAAACCTGGTGTATAATGTACCAATGCCTAATTGTCAGTGTAAGGGGCCACTTTGGCAAGAAGCAATTGGTGACTTAGTGTGCTGGTGACTCCAGGGGGAAGTGTGGGAGTCCTGGCCAATGGATAGCTCTTGGTGCCTCTCCCCACGGGTGGTGGGTGGTGGATCTCCACTTTTCGACATACTGGCATCATGTATTGCCAGTATACTAATAATGGGATTGCCAGGGACCACAGTGTTAATCTGGCACGGGAGAGCGAGGGGTGAGCAGCCCAATATAGGTCATTTTACTTATGTAGTTTCGGTTTTTAATGATGTCATTTTAGTAACTTGTAATGCTGATCTGACCCATTGCTGAGTTGTTGACTTGCCAGCTATTGCCTTGAGTTGGAGTTTAAAGGGGCAGTGTGCCTCAACTATTCATTGTCCTGGCCGCTCTGTCCTGGGTCCAGCATGAGTCAGTAGGAGGTCCAAGACTAACCTATTGTTTCAATTCATAGGTAGTTCCAGAACTACCACCCCAATGTAGGACTTTGGCAACAGCAGTGCTTAAATCCTATATCTTGGAGTGCAAGCAAGATGCAGTGCAAACCGCTTCAGTAAATGCAGTTCAGTTCGTCTGTACTCCCCTCCCCCCCACAACCGCTTGAGGCAGAGGGAATTAAAGCAGGCACAGCGTCTTGTTGCTCTTGGCACATCCCAGCAGATTTAATTCCCATCACTTTGAGCTTCAAGGTTTAAGCACCGCACTCCACAGTCCCCTGCTGTCCCCCATCTGCAGCTGTATCAGCACGCGTCTGCGGCATGCTCTGGAACTATTGCCCCCTCACAGTCCACCTCCAGGTCACTGCACCGCAGGGGGCAGCACACATTCCTGGCCAGGACCCAAAGGGAGAGGCATCTGTATGAAGTAGGACAGACACGCCCTTGCGATCGGTGCAAGCGAAGTGGCAGGATCCGCCTGCTCCTAACACGAGACATACCCACTGGTCTTGAAGTTACTTGTTGAGGGTTGGTAACACAACAGGCACCACAGGCATGCCTGCTCTAGCCTTTGAAAGCTCTGTTCGGCTAAGAGCTCTGCAGTGACGGCAGAATTTGTAAAGCCCAGCTTGATCAGGAAAAGACTCAGCATTTTGCAATTGCCATTCGTTTAGGACATTGGTGCTGAGTAAATCAAAGTGGAACAACTGCTCTGTGGGTCTTTCTTTCATTCATTACTGTTGGGTGATAGTTTCATTATTGTATTATACATTCCTGCAATTTTTTATTCCAAAATCATTTATCTTAATCCGGTACAGGCAGGGCAGTCTGGGCTTTTCATGGGACCTAAGTAAAAAATAATCTGTTGCTGCCCTGACTCTTTCAACTGCCCCAGCAGCATTACTTCCAGGTCAGGTCCCTCTTGGTCCTCTCATTGATCACATATGAGGTAGCAATGTTATAACCTGAACGGATTTCCTGTTCAATTATACTGCCCCTTCCCTCTGTGGAAGTAGAACTTCTCCTTGCTTGTTAAAACATGTCCTGCCTGCCAGACAGGGGACCCTGGAGGGCCGCACACTAACAAGACCCTACTGGAGCGACTTAGAAGAGCAACCGTGGCAGATCTCTTACTGGAAAACACATGTGCAGTGCGGCAGGGAAAAATTTGTCAGAAATGGATACCTCCCGGGATTCCTGCTGGCCGAGAAAAGGGTACTGGCTTGGATCGGAGGTGGTGCACCTGATAGAAGTACAGCAGAGGGTGTAAACGGTTAATTGTCCTGCAAGCCTGGTGTTTTGTTTCTCACCACGGGGCCCTGAAAGGATAACGCAGGAGCCACCTGCATCAGCTGCTACTTCTTTATTACTCTTGACGCCCACTGCCACCTTCCTCCCCTTACATAATCACTTCCCCTTCTCTCCTCCTAGCCAGTCTCCTTCTCATTCGGTGTCCCTGCAAGGACACCCCCCCTCATATATGTCCAGGTCTATATCTCTTCTACACATCTATGTGGTTGGCCGATCACTCTTCCAGATCATACCTGCGGGCCTTGCACACTAGGGGGTTGCACTTGGGCCCTCCTCCTCACCGCCCATATTTTCTTCCTCCTCCCTCGAGGCGTCTTGCTCACTATCGCCTTCACTACTTTCTTCTCCGGGCCCTTTGAACATCCAGAAGTGTGCTGCATTCCTTGTAACTTCTTTGTCCTCTACTGCTACCATCACCATGGAACCCTTCTGTCCCACCACCTTGCAAGGGTCAGGCATGTATCAGGGATTTGTCTTTCTTTTCTCTCGTCCTTGCACTAGCACATCCTCTCCGATCTTGAAGTTCTTGAGCACTGCTCCTTTTTGCTGATATGTATACGTTTTTGCCACCACCTTCTTTCGGTGACCCTTATTTCTTCATCTCTTATATTTGCAGGTGTGACGCTACTTGGTAACCTGGTCTTGAGAGGCCTGGTCATCATGAGTTCAGCGGGTGTTACTCCTGTTGATTCGTTTGACGGCATCCAATAGTGTCTCAGTACTTTGCACAAGGTCTGTCGCAATGGTATGTTATCGACCTCCACCTTAGGAGCTCTCCTCTGGATGCTTCCCAATAAACTCTCTGCCATTCCATTTGCTTGGGGCCACAGTGACATTATCTTCTGATGTTGAAACCCCACGCTCACTGAACACTTAATCTATGGCTTGGGCCGTAGACTTAAAGTTCATTGACACCACTCTTGTGATGGGGAATCTGGAGTACTTCATTATAAATAGCAGGTTGTACGAGCCCTCTTGTGGTGTTCCATAAAAATCAACTGCTACAGTGTGCCACACGCTATCGGGTAGGTCCCTTAGTGCTAAAAGCACTGGTGTGTTCGCTCTTGCCGTCATCTGACAGGCTTTGCAATGTTCAATCAGTGAGTGCACCATTTCATCAATGCCAGGGCACCAACTATGTTGTAGCAGCCTTTATGTATTGACTACTCCCATATGGCCCTCATGCACCACTTAAATTACTGTTCTGCGCAGTGCCGCCGGGATGACCAACCGCGTGCCTCTCAGGAGTAGCGGGTCTTCCGACACAGCTGGTTCTGTGTGAACCACCTCCAGCTTTTTCAAATCCGCTGCAAGAACACCCTGTAGTCGAATACTCCTTTGCTCATATCCTCTCCACTGGTCTTCCTTCGTGAACACAATTGCAGCCTATATGGTGAGGTCATTCCTGGGCGCTATGCAAACATCCTTCACTGACACAGAAGGCAGTAGAGCTTGTTCCACGAGGTAGCTGATGCATGCCTCCCCCATCTTGGCATCTGATGATGCAGTATGGCCGATTGGGTTTCGGGAGATGTAGTCTGCCGGGTTGAAGTCTTTCCCCGGCCGATGTATGATGTTATAATCGTGCACTTGAAGCATCATTCTCCATCGTTCTATTTGAGGAGGAATGTGTGTTCTTGGATTACCTAATGGGGACAACAGGGCCTGATGTCATGGGACCAGCGTGAATCGTTTCCATGCGGGAAAATGGTGGAAATGCTTGCACGGCCACACTGCAGTGAGGCTTTTCTTCTCCAGTTGAGAGTAAGCTTCTTATGTCTAGAGTGCACTGCTGGCATATGCGACAATGCACTTTGAGCTGCCTCCTTCGGGAGTTGGGCCTGGATGTCACCCCGGCCCACCAGGCTGGCGTCCACCGTTACCGTTTCTGCAGATCAAAGTATGCGAGGTGGTGCACATTGGCCAGTGTGCGTTCTGATGTCCTTGAATGCCAGCTGGCCCTGGTGTATCCACTTAAATACTGAATCTGCTTTTTTTTTGAAAATCAAGTTTTATTAGGTTTTGCACATGTGTTACAACAATGCAGAACATACTTAAACATGAATAAACAGGAAACCAGTTATAACCCACCCCTCCCCTCCCCCACCCCCCACCAGTTCAAGTTCTCAATAATTGCATATTTGACGGGTTCCAAAAAGAGCGAAGCAATGTCTACATGATGCGCACTTAGCACGGCAAAGTCATGGGCCAAGCTTTGAGGAACTTGAAGTTGGACTAGTGAGCGATGGCCCGAGGCCCCCAGGGGGGGAGTTCTCCGGGTCTGATGCTTAAGATTATCCTGAGTGGCTGTATTTTTCGAAGAAGGGGAGACATATTTCAACAATGTTGGATCTAGATTCGTCAAGTAGATGTGTGAGGAATTACATGTCGTAAATGGCCTGTACCTTGGCTACCCATGCTTTTTCCCCGGGCATTCCGGGGTTCTTCCATTTTTGTGCCAGGGGACACCTGGCCGCCACCAACATAACCTGCAGCATGTGGTCATGGGTATTTTCGTGATCATCTCCAATGTCCATTCCGGAAAGGAGAAGCCAGGGGCAGGAAGGCCGCTCCACCCCGTCTATCCCCTTAATCCATGTCAATACCTCCTCCCAGTACTTTTGGACCACCGGGCACCTCCACCACATGTGAATATAATCCCCCCATTCGGTTTTGCACTTCCAGCAATGTGGGTCGTACCCTGGCCTCATTCTAGCAATCCTCTGCGGGGGGTAGTGCCTGCGATGCAATACCTTGAGGGCCTGGTGGCGATACTGGAGTGAGGCCGTGGAGCGATTGGCCCGCCTACACATCTCCCCCCACCTCTTGTCGTCGATTTCCTCGCCCAGGTCCTTTCACCATTGTGTGCGTGCAGGTGGGGGGGTCTCTTGGGACAGAAAAGAGGAAGAGCTTGTAGAGGCGGGATATTATTCCCTTGGAGCCCCTCGCCGAAAGGAGGAGTTTTTCAAAGTCTGTGAAGTCTCTCCTAAGGGTGTCCCCCCAGGATGGTTCGGTAAGGACTCCCTTAAACTGGAGATAGCGAAAGGGGGACAGGCTGCCTATCCCCAGGGCCTCCTCCAGATCTTTCAAGGGTAAGAAAGAGCCCCCCACCCAAAGGTGACCAGTCCTGCTAAGGCCTGCCTCGAACCACGTCTGGTACGCCGCTGGCTCTATCTTGGCCAGGAAGGGGGGGGGGGCCCAAATACAGCTCAATGGGGAGGGCCAGGTTGTGAGCCTGCGGTAGTAACCCCCCTCCCCTCCTTCCATAGGGACCACAACACTTTTAGGACTGGGTGATACAGGACACTTCTAGGGATCTTCCTCCTTGGGACCCAGAGCCATTCCTCTATGGTGACGGGCGCAAGTGGCCCGTTGTCCATGGCTACCCATTGTTTTTTCGTGCCCGGGGCAAAGTGGTCGACCAGGACCCTCAGTTGGGAGGCTCTGTGGTATGTTTCTAGGTCAGGGTATCCCACCCCTCCATCCTCCTTCGGTCTGGTCAGCACCTCGTAGGAGATTCTATGTTTTTTGCCTGACCAGAGAAAGTTGAGGAGGACTCGCTTCGTTTCCTTGAAAAATGTTTTGGGCATTAGCACCGGGAGCAAAGAGAAATAAAAACTTGGGAAGGATTACCATTTTTATGAGGTTGAGACGTGCCATCCAGGAGAGCCCTGACCATCGCTCTACATCTTTCCTGATTGCTGACCAGAGGGGGGGGAATTGGCCGGGTATAAGCCCTCAGGATCACGGGTGACCTGGACCCCGAGGTACCGGAATCCGTCATCTCTCAGCCCAAAGGGGAGCCCGTTAACAAAAGCCATCTCTGAATCTGGTAAGTTTCCCCCTATGAACGCCACCGATTTCTCAAGATTGACTTTGTACCCCGAAAGGTCCCCATAGCGCGAGAGGCCCTGCAGCATTCGGGGGACTGTTTGGGATGGGTTTGTAATATAGAGTAGTGCATTGTCTGCAAAAAGGCAGATTTTGCACTGCATCTCTCCGACCTGTACTCCCCTAATGGCCGCATTGTTACGGATCGAGATTGCCCATGGTTCCATCACGAGTGCGTAGATTAGTGGGGACAAAGGGCATCCCTGCCGTGTACCACGCTCGAGGGGGAATGTCCTCGACTCGGTCCCATTTGCCACCACTCTAGCGGAGGGGGAGGAGTAGAGCACGGAGATCCAACCTAGCCACCTCGGGCCCATACCCAGAGTCGTGAATACCTCCCTCATAAATGCCCAACTGACCCTGTCGAAGGCCTTCTCCGCATCAAGGGCCAGTAGAAGCGCGCCTTCGTCGCGGACCCCTCTCGAGGCAAGTACATGGAGCGTCTTCCGCATATTATCGGAACCCTGCCTGTTAAAGACAAATCCCGCTTGGTCGGAGTGTACCAGGCGCGGGAGGCAGCCCTCTAGTCTGGTGGCCAGGATTCTAGCAAAGATCTTAGCGTCCAGATTGAGGAGTGAGATGGGTCTATAGGACCCACATTCCGTCTGGTCCTTGCCGGGTTTGGGTATAACAGTGATGAGGGCCTGCAGAAATGTCAGTGGGATGGATTCCCGATTCCTGATCTGGTTAAACAATTTGGCCAGGGGTTTCAGCAGGACGGGTTGGGTCTGCTTGTAGAAATCGGCTGTATAGCCGTCATCTCCCGGTGCCTTTCCCACCTTCAGTCTTTCGATGGCGCCCTCCACCTCCTCCTCCGATATCTCTCTCTCTCCAGGACTTCTAGCTCCATGTCGGACAGCCTAGGCAGAGGGTGTTCTGCCAGGTAGGCACGCATGTCCTCCAGTGATCCGCCTGCCATTTTGGAATAGAGTTTGCTGTAATAATCAGCGAAACACTCCACTATTTCCTCGCGGCCCCCGTGAATCCCGCCCACTCCATCCCTGAGACGAGTGACTCCCCTCTCAACCCTACAGCCCAGGACCCTCTGCACCAGTAGGGTCCCCACCTTGTCTCCCCGTTTGTAGTACCTCTGCTTAGTATATCTCATTTTCTTGATAACTTCCGCTATGAGGACCATATGGAGTTCCTGTCTTTTACCCTGTATCTCCTCCAAGAGAGCCCCACGATCAACCCCTGGGAGGCCCAGTCTGGCTCGCAGAGCGCCCAGCTCTGCACAGAGTTTACCCTCGATTAGGGCCCTCTCCCGTTTACGTCTCAAGCCCTCCGCTATGAGAAGGCCCCTGAAAGTGGCTTTTGCGGCATCCCACACCATGGACATATCTGTCTCACCGGTGTCGTTTGTCTCAAAGTAGGCCAACATTTTCTGTCTCATGAAATCACAAAATACCGGGTCCCTGAGAAGTGTATCATTGCAACGCCATCGGGAAGATCTTGGGGAGATGGGCAGTGACCAATTAGCTGTGAGTAGTTTGTGGTCCGACCAAGTTATGGCTTCCACCTTTGGCTGTTGTGCCACCCCGTTCCCCTCTTCCGAGATTAACAAAAGGTCAATTCTGGTGTAGGTGCAATGTGGGGGTAAATAAAAGGTGTACCCACCCTGGCTCGGGTATGCTTTTCGCCAAACGTCCACCCAATAATGCTCTCTCAGGAGGGTCTGCAGGGCCAGATTATCCTTGGAGACACCCGTGGGTGTGCCCCCTTTCGCGGACCACCAGTCAAGCCTCGGTCCATTATAAGGTTGAAGTCCCCGCCTAGTATCATGGCTCCCTCTGCCCATTCATCCATGACATGAAAGACCTGGGCGAGGAAATGTATTTGTTTTGAGTTGGGCGCGTATAGAGTGGCCAGGGTAATGCGCTGTCCCTCACAGGTTCCCTTAATGCCCAGGAATCGGCCACCAAAACCCCTCTTGGTTTCTATATCTGTGAGACGGAACGCCCTGCTCAGGAGGATTCCCACCCCTTCCTTCTTAGAACTCCTATGTGAGGCCCAGCAGTTGCATCCATTGTCTTTCCCCTTGATCTTCGATTCCCTACCTTGCCTGTAGTGCGTCTCCTGTAGGAAGAGAACCGTTAGGTGTTGCTTACGGAACATGTTGCTCGTGAGAGATCTCTTATTCTGGGAGTTAAGGCCCTTGACGTTCAACATGACTATCTTTGCTTCAATCATTATCATTTTTCGTTACGCGCACTGTAATCACCTCTAAATGTCTGCTACTCGGAGCCCGTTGCAAAGCGAGTGTCCATAGTTTGAGCTGGTTTTCCCCTTCCCCTCGAGCCCCGCAAAGGGCACCCCCCTCCCCTCCCCTCCCCCCGCCTCCCCCCCTTACCCGTTTTGTGGTGCGTTCGCCGCCGGGTCCCTGGGTGGGGATGTGACTGGCAACGAACCACCAGGGTCGCTTCCCTGGCCCCGGGAAAACAATTTCTTAGGTATAGTGCTTTCCAACATACCTTTCTTCGGTAAGTATCGGCCCTTTCAGATCCGCGGTGGGGAACTAGCTGTAGTGTCTCCCGAGCCAAGCGCCCCCCGGCCTTAGTACTTGATTGGGCCCCTTTGCCCCTGGCAGGGCGTGTCACGGCATGAGGCCTGGAGAGACACCGACAGTTGTCAGTGTGGAGTCGCCGTGTAACTTTTTATAAAACCATACAACAGCCTCTAAATGGGCAACACTTCAACCCTGACCGAAGTCAGTTGAACAAAGAACTCCCCACTGGTTGTGGGCAAAACACACTATGACCGGTGGGCTCCATGCGTCGTCGCATGCTCCCGTGGGATGTAGATCAAGCCTTCTGCACAGAAAGGTGAGCCTTGGTTTCCGCTTGTGCGATCATATAGGGTCCCCTTAGTCCGTGGGTGGATGTTTGGTTTTTCGAAACTTGCATGAGTCTTTGACCTTTAGCTTCCCCTGGGAGAGGTCTGGGCCCTGAGGGGCACGAGGGCGAACTCCGTCGGTTTCGTTTCGATTTTCTGATGGTCCCGCGATGTCGCCTGTGAGATCTCTGTGGCCCTTTCGGATTTCCGCCTCCGTGACTAGTTGGTACCTCTGGCCCTGCCATTCGAATGCTAGGTGAAATGGGTGGCCCCAGCGATAGCGTGTCCCCTTTTCTTGTAGCCACCTGGTGATAGTGCCGCATTTCTTTCGCATCTGGAGAGTGAGGGACGAGAGATCCTGGTAAATCGTCACCCTGGAGTTACCATGTTGAATATCCCGTAAGGTTCTCGCCCTCTCCAACACCCTAGCCTTGTCCTTATAGTAGTGAAATCTTGCAAGAACTGAGCGTGGGCCTCTACCCCAATCCCTCCCCCGCCAGCCCGATGGACCCTGTCAAGCAGGAGAGTCTCCCCAGAGTCCGACCCCAGGACAATTCTGATGATGTCTTGGATTTTGCTTTCAAGTCCCACTGGGGTCTTTCCCTCCGTTTCCCCAAGGCCGAAAATTCTCAAGTTGTTCCTCCTCTCCCGGTTTTCCATATCATCGACCTTGAGCCGGAGGTCCTCCTCGCGGCGTTGCAGTTCCTGAAATCTAGTCTCCATTTGCGCCTCGAGGATGTCCGTCGATACCTGGTTGCACTCTACCCCTTCTACACGATCCTCCTGCGTTGAAACCTTGGCCGTGAGGTCAGCCAATCTGGCCCCCATGTCCGTCCTCATACCCCTAATCTCTTCTAGGATCGTTTGGATATTGCACTGCATGGCATTCATGTCCGGGGGTTGCGAGGCTGCAGGGCCGGTCTCCATTTTTTAGGACCCAGGCGTGAATTGGTATTGCGCAAGGGTCTCCCTCCAGTTCATGGAGTATCGATCACACCAAGCTATAGGGCTCTCCCTAGGTGTCCTCCGGGTGAGCCTCAGGGGGCTGATATAGCTTAGGATATCGCTCTATTCCCCTGTGATGTGGCAAACCCTTGTTGCCGGTACCGCGGGTGCAGTGAGGTGGCAGTGACCAGTTGGCTATGAAGGGCCCCGAGGGAGCCCCCGGGGGAAAGCGCTGTGTCTCTCCTGTACCGCCAGTGTGTGGAACTGTGCGGCGCTGGTGGGCAGGAGGCCTGGAGTAATCTCACTTTGCTGCGGAAGGCGGGGGCCACGGACTCCAGCAGGGGAACGCTCTCCAAGGGGGGTCCCGGGAAGCGGAGTGGCCCAGGTGCGCTCCCGCGACGGCCTGAGCCTTCTCCGTTGGTCAGGTGGGCTCCTCTGCCACTAATCGGGAGCCCCGCGGGGGCAGTGGGGAGTAGGCCTCGGGTGTCTGTGAGGCGGTGGTCAGGTGTGGAAACATGGGCCGTTGAGGTGGTACCCAGGCGCGCTCCCGTGTCGGCCTGGGCACAGACGAATCACTGGTGATGAGAGCGGTGGGGGGAGCGCGGGCCCCCCAGGAACCCCGGGCTGGAGTAAGTATAACGGTGGTTCCCCCCGTTCCCCCTATGATGGGGGCGGGTCACTGTTGGCCTCCAGTAATGGATGAGCCGGTCGCCGGCAGCTGTTGCAGCTTCTCAGAAGGCCCGCCCGGCGTTGGGCCCTGTGTGCTGTTCGCGCGGGCCGTTCCTCCTCTCTTATAGGGTCGGCTCTGCAGGGCCCGCCCGGGCCGTCGACAGCACCTCAGGCCTCGGTGCGCAAGTCAGAGCGGGTGGGGAATTCGACTCCTCCCCCCACTACGGGGCCAGGCGATGTGCGGCTCCCGCCCGGGGCCTTCCCACGAAGGCAAGGAGGAGGGGGGTTGCCGATCACAGGTTGCTATCTGGGGAACGGGGCATCTCCAAATTCCGGACAAGCATCTGGGTGGTCCACAGCGGTTCCCCTCCTCAACGATTGCTGGTAGATGGGGTTAAAAAGCATTTAAGGCATGTCTATCAGTGGGTTTCCCGTGGCCATACAGGGAGCTTGAGATTCAGGCGGCCATCTTGCCCGCGCCCCCTGGTGTCCTCCCACTGCATCTGCTTTTAAGAGTTCCGTTGTTGTGGCATAGTAGTCAGCGATGTATCGAGAGCAATATCCTGCCATCCCTAGGAACTAGGTCCGCTAACATTGTTAGTGGTGGTAGCTGACCGATGTTATGTACTTTCACCGGATCTGGGATCATTCCTAGCATGGAAAAAATGTGTCCAGAGAACTTGAAAATGTGCTTGTTGACTTTGCATTTCGCCAGGTTGAGGGTCAGACCTGCATCCATGAGTGCCTGACACACGTTTGAGAGTCTGTTTGTGGTGTTCCTGTTTATGTTGTGAGGGGTCAGAAATACGAGGTGGACAACTTTATAAAGATTTTTCGCAAGTAGACATTTTATTAAATTATATGGGTGTGATGAACACCTCACTTTCCCTAAACTAACGAGGATTTCCCTGCCTTTGAAACTAAGACCAAAGGAAAACACTCTAATATCAAAATGTATCGGTCCCTTACACTTATACATACAGCAAAATCATACAGCTATCATATGGCTGTTCAGCTAATACAAAAGAATAGTTAGATTCACACATAGAACCATATATCCTTGTAACTAGGGTCGGTCCCTTTCCCAGTATTAAAGCAGGATTTTTCAACTCAAAGTTCAAATCAGTGAAGTTCTTTTCAATAATCCAGTTCTGTTTCAAAAGCAATACAAGGTTCCTCTCAACTGCCAACTTTTGCTTTATACAGTTTCTTCACTCCATGGGTTTTCCACTTGGCACTTGGATTATTCCACTGTCAAAGTTCATTACTCTGCAAAATACTTGTCAAGCTTCCACAACCTCTTGTTTGACAAATCAAGAAATGTCATCATCAAACTGTCAGTCAATGTTTAAATATAACTTCCCTGTTTTGGTAAACAACGGTTTTCATCTTTCTCTTTCATGAACAATGTTTTGTCAGGATGGTTTTACCACAGTTCATCAAACAAATTAGTGGATGTTCCACTTGATTTTCACAACCACTTTCCACCACAATGCAGTGTATATTCTTCCTGGTCCACTAACCTGCCATGACTAACCATTAACAGTCCCTTTTGTCGTATGCTCTCCTGCAAGGATAAAAACTCCTACTACTACAAAGTACTCATGGTCTGCTTCAAACTTCAAAGAAAGTCTGTGACTTTCACCATCATTGAAATTTACAACTTCTTTCATAAGGCTGCAATAAACATTGATGCAGTTTGTTCCGCTGGTATGTTTGCCACTTGTAGTGCAGGTTAAGTTCCTCTCCCTCTTGAGGCTTTCTATAAGGAGGGTTTCTGTCCTGCCACCTTTGGGTTTCTACCACCACACTGTTAGGCAGAATCATGTGCAGTTCCCTTGGGGAACACTGCAAAAAGATTAAGTCTACAGGAGTAAGCAGTAAACCCAATTGGTAGCAGCCTGCATCACCCAGATTTACCTGGTAGCTGTGGCTGAGCAGTCAGACCTCTCTCAAGAAGAGTAGGGCAGCATATAGAGTATACACAATATGGCCAAAAACACAGTAGAGCAAACAAACACTGACCAGAGCTTTGTATCAAAAGTATATAATTATTTATTTAAAACACACTTTAGGCAATACACTAGCACTCTAAATCAAAAGCAAGTTAAAACACAGTCGGGTAAAGTATAAATACCTCGCTTGATAACAATTAGACAAGTCAGAGTTAAAACAACACTATTTTTTAAAACAGATGTGAGCGCGTAACCTAGATGGCACTCCAATAGTTAAGTTAAAGGGAGAGAAAAAGGCAGGGCATAACAATAAAACAGTTCCCAACTTTTCGAAGTTCAAAGCAAGGGAGTCAAGGCAGTATACACTGTAGAGCCAAAGTTCATAGGCCAGGCCCACTTTAAATGGAGCAAAGCGAAATGTGCCCAAGATCACACAGTTTAAAATGCACTAAGTGTCTTTGCAGAATGTTCAAAGGAGGTTGGGGTGATTCAAGAAGTAAAGTTAGAAGGTCTGGGGCCAACCCAGTTGGAAAGCCAAGGATTTAAAGGTCACCTTTAGCAATCCGTGAAAAGGGAGGCCAGGCAGAAGACAGTACCTTAAAGAGAGGAAGCTCCAGCGGTGGCAGTTGTTCCTGGCAGTGGTTGCAGTTTGTTGTTTCGACCAGGGGAAGAGAGGATCTCATCGAGGAGGAAACTTGGAGTCGAGGCACTGCACAGGGATGAAACCAGCCGCGGAGTTCGTCGGTTAAAAGGTGTGTTCCTTTTATTCGCAGTCAAAGTGGTGAAGCTTGGCTATCCGGCCACCGGGGTGCTTAGCACGGGCGATTCGACCAAGAGACACCTTTGGAAGGCGAAAGGGGCAAAATGGTTGATCCCACCAGCTCAAAGGAAGAAGACTCGTCCAGCAGAAGATCTTCTCTTGTCGTTGGGAAAGTGGCAAGTTCGTTGCAGCAGGGCTCCATCGGTGGTGTCGTCGTTGCAGATGGCTCAGCTTCTTCCCTCTTCAGATTCTTAGGTCCTGTGGCGACTTCTGAAGTTCCAGTCCCAAAAGCCCTGCTTTTATGCAGAAAAACCCCCATTCAACAGCCTGGCTGTCACTCAAACATGCTAAGTGGTGAGCCGGGTGGCTCACCACTGGGCCAATCAGAACAGAGTGTGACTTGAGTTGCTTAGGCAATGCAGTCCAGGGTGCCAATTCCCCCACCCACACATCCTGTGGAACCCAGACAGAGTGGCACAGGTTGGAGGGCTTCTGTGGAGAAGCCCGCCAAAAAAGTGGAACAAAGGGCCCGACCTTGGTTGGAGTTCCAGAGACGGACACAAACGCCATTTTAGAAAAGAGTTCTGGTGAAAAGACCCAACCGTTGATTTAAATAAACCGGCGGTATCTTTAACATTGCACCAAAAAGTGGTGTGTTTAAAATCAATGGGAAAATCCCATAGGAAATATTCCGGTGGAATATTTTGCGTGATAACCACTGCCACCAGCCAGAAACTCGACAAGGGGGGACTGGACAGTGCCCCCTTGGAAACAGACCCAGGGGCAATCGAATTAACCCCTTCCAGTGCTTCCACAATATGATGGTTTGTACTGGTTCTGTTCACAATTTTGGACTAGTAAAGTCAGTGGTGACTTTACATGCCCTAGGAGATAGTAGTCAGTCCCAGGGTATGGAGTCTATGTTTGGGGGTCATTATGACACCCCTGTGTTACTGCACTGAGGGTGCTGTGTAACACATAGACAAAAACAGATGATACCCTATGGAGTAAAAAAACCCATAGCCCATAAACACACAAAGTCAAAGACATACCTCAAATCATGCCTAAGAGTCATGCCTAAGAGTGGGAGAAAAGAGTCTCACTCTTAGCAGGAGAAAAAAACAAACCCCAAAAAATCCAGCAAAGCTGCTGGGGGACTCACTACGTTTGAGAAATTAGCCTTATAAGAGAATTCTCCCTAACACACACCAGTCAACTTCTGACGTCTTCCACTCTGGTTTCTCTTTAGGAAAACGATTTCCCCATCCTCTTATAGTTGCTTTCCTTTGGCTTAGGCAATGTCTTACGTTATTGAGTTCCAGTATTACCTCCTTTTTGCTTTGCAATGCTGGCTGCAAAATATTGTTCCTTCTTTACTCTGGCAATGGTGGCTATAATTTTGCTGAAGTATTGCCCTCTTGTTACTTTGGCAATAGTTGTTACATTTCTTTTCCTCCCGTTTACCTCCAATGTGTATATTAGGCCACAAATACTTTAAAGTCAAAATGACTGTTAGCAGCCAGCGGTCTAATATGGAGCACCCCAGCATCACCTATTGAAGGCCAACCCACCAGTCTTCTTTTAGTGTGCCCGCTTGACACACTGCAGCTTGTCTTCCCTACACACGTCAGGTCCTGGGAGTTTGACAACTCCAGTCACACTCCTGTGGCCCACGCTTGCTTCAACAGGAACTTGTCACTTCCCTCGCCTGCTCTGGTGAACCCCAACCACCAAAGTATGTTGCTGAATGGGGAGAGCTTCTCTCTCCACGCGGCGGCCCACAACTGCCCCGCTTCCTGCTGCACCACCTCTGCAGGGTGAACTCCTGGCGTCTACGACTCTCACAGCACTGCACTTCACTGAAATCACAGCAACAGTCCCGGCATCTTCCTTCTGCTTCTTCCACTGCTGCGGCTCACTTCTTCTGTTTCTGCTTTTGTCGGCCTGCACCTGAAGGGGCCTTAAATATTCAATAGTCCTGTTCAGGTGTGGGTCACTGGAACCACTAGCCTGCACATCACAGTTCTGTGCCTCTGAGATCCTCTTCCTTGTCACAGTACTTGGAGCATTATGGAACTGAAATGTTCTTCTTTTCTTTCTTAAAGATTTCAGTTTTAAAACAAGCCATTGAGACTGTGCGATCACTAGTGGTGTTAGAGGTTTCTTCCATTTCTCCTGACCTGAGTCTCCCCCAAACCTCCATGTGATCCTCCCTCAGGGTCAGGAAGCGTCTGCGTTTCCCTGGCCACATGAGAAGGTTCCCCAGCCAGGGTTCCTGGGATAATCGCAACATCCAAATACTAAGATATCATTGCTATAGTTAAAACTGACGAAATGGGAGCAGGATACACCTGATGGTGTCATGGAAGAATTCTGCTGCTGACGAATAGCAAAATTGAGTCTTTTGTATCTGTATAGCCCTTCATGCAATGCAAACGTTGCGATTGGCCTAGATGATGGGTGGAGAAGAAGTTGGAGGTACCCCCGATTGGATCTATGTGATCACTGCGCTGCCCGTAACTGTGACGGCCAACATGCTGATGCCAGATACGGCGCGGCGCAGTGATCATATGGATCACTGTGCCCCCTTCCCCAGGCCTGCATTGCCCCTCCCAACCCCCCCACCCTCCACTTACCTTTAGAGTGGCACACACCGAAGTGTGCCGTCCGTACTCTGCGATCCCTGCAGTGTCGGCTCCTCCCACTAATGTGGGTTGGAGCCGATGCCGCAAGGTGCTTTTTTTTTTTTTCTCTGGTGTCCCCGGCTTTCCGAAATAGTAAGCGGGGGACACCTCCGCTCTGCTTGGGTGCAGTAAATGTCACCCTCATTTTGTGCGCCTTCAAAGTAGCAGTGACTGTGGGGGCGCACAAATGAGAGGGACATTTTTGTACAATACCACCCCGATTTAGGTCTACTTTGAACTTTTCTGCATTATTGAACCTGATGATCGTGTCTTAAATGTTTTGTCGTGGATGACATTCTCGTTCTATAGCTGTTGGGAATCTGCATGTTGACAGTCTGATGTGCCCCCCTTCCTTGGGCACCACTACTGCTGGTGAAACCCAGGGTGTGACTCCTGTTGCTCTTTCAATGTTGACTGATCGGAGGTGTACCATGTGTTGTAAGTGAAATCTGACCCTCCTAGGTTGTTGTGACTCAAGCCTCACAGCCTTGTTGATATGTACAGTAATTGGGGAGCCTTGAGGGCTCCCAGGCCTGTCACTAATTCCGGGAACAGCATTTGGATAGTGTGCTTCGATATCCCTTCTGGGTATGTCACTGTCATCAGTTCCTCCATGTGGCACGTGATCATGATGAGCCCAAGTAATATGGCCACCTTGAAGCACAGCAGGTACCTGCTCAGCGCAGGTATTTGGAGGACATGGAATAACGCAGGGAGCAAGATGTTTCCAAAACTAAGGCCATGAGGGAATTAGCCAACACATGGGAGATGCTCTTGGACGCCTAACTGAAACATGGAGGTGGTGGACGGTGTTAGTCTTTGCTCCACATTGAAGAGATGAAATTGTCATTCATCAATGTCAACAGTTGCTCCTGTGTCCATCACAAATTGAAAATCTAGTTCTAGCATGTGTAATGTTATTTTCGGAATGGTTTCTTCATCCACCTCCTGTCATGAGGTGCATATTTTCATCTAATTGATCTTGGATGTCCAGTTGTTCAACTGGTAGGCCATATCACTTATCTTGTAGATCTTCAGTCATCATGTAACTTATGCTTCTCTGTTGATCAATGTCATATGACTGTTACTCTGCAGACTGTTTGGAAATGTCCCACGCGTCCACATTTGCTGCACTGTTGTGTTAATGCCGGGCTCAGATTTGTATGGGGAAATGGGAATCCACATCTATAATGTAGGCATGACCCTCGGTCTATGGACTGTCTTGTGGTGTTGGCAGGGCACATGTGACCACGCTCCATGGTTCGTGGTTGAGCGGTTGTCTGTATGTATGCTTGTTCCCTCTGTGCCGGTTGTCCTGTGTTTTTGTTTTCAGCGACATTGCACTATTGCTGTAGTACATTTTGGCGATTCCATCACAGCCATTTGGGAGTCAACCCGCTCTTATATGCTGGCTAGGTCAAATAATTCTGGTGGTGGAAGGAGTTTCTTCAATAGTGTTTTCCGGAAATGTGGACGAGGTGCCCTTCAGTGATGCGTAGTCTAATGGCTTTTTCAGAGAGGTTGTCGAATTGGCAGGGACACACTTGTTTTTGCAGGTGGAGAACATATTCATCCATTGTTTCCTGAGCCCGCTGGCTACATTGGTTAAATGTGAATCTTTCATAATCTCTGTTCAGTTGTGCTACACATTTTTGATTGAGGGCTGCAATTAGCATCTGATATTGTTGCTTGTTTGTGTCTTGATCACGGTCGTCACCTCTTTGCTGACCAAATTGGTGAAGATGTCACCCCTGTTAACTGCATTCCTATCTCCTACTGCCTTGATAAAGTCATCAAAATCTTCTACCCATTCTAGACACCTTGAACCCCTGTCTGCTTGGGGTGCCAGTTCAAACAGCAGGGGTTTGCATATGAAGGATGTTCTATTTGTGTTGGGTGGCATCAGTTCTGCTGCCTGCATGAAGGCGTGTCCCTGGAACTGGCCTCGGCAGCGTGTCTAGCCTTTCTGTTGTTGCCTCTCTGCTCTTTTGTCCTTCCTCCTTTAACCCTGTAGTTCTTGTTTCTCACTTGTGTCGCTAATGCCGTTATTCCTTATGTATTCATTGAATTCTTTTTTTTTTTTTTACTGTGACAAATCGAAGTGAGTGGAGTCTTTACTTTATCACAGCAATCTGGAGTGGATCCTCCATTGAACATGCAGTGACCAGGATCTTTTACTCCCCCCAAGAGCAGAGGTATGGCTGTGCTTTCTGGGACTGGGTGGAGGCCTGGATATGTGGCAGCGTGCCACATGTAGCACCATAGCACAATTGATATCTCCCCTGTAACACCTTCACAAGAAGGTGTTACAGGGGAGTTACCATCCTACCAGATAGTATATTTAGGAACTGAACTCCCCCGTCCCCCCTTCACAGCTCAAGCACTTTCTCCTGTACCGCTCGCTATGAGAGAATGGATTAACACCCGAGCTGTATACCTGACCTGTCACAATACAATGGTCATGCCAATTACTGATCATCACACACACCTGACTTCCATTACACTTCCCCACACGGATAAAAGGCGCGAAGCCAGAGAACACACTCTGGGCAAGGCAAAGCACGCAAGGAAGCAGCAGTTCCAAGATGGCAGTTTAACAGGAGGAGAAAGATGACAAAACAGAAGGGGAAGTGACCTTGACCTTTTCGACGAGGAACCGTTATGCTTTCTACTCTCGAAGGTTCATAAAAGTAAGACCAGGAAACCAGACTGAAGAATCCTGCATTGTGTCTGAGGTACCCGGGGGCCCTCCAATGTCGATAATCAAGATGGGGAGAATAGCTTGCTGCAGTGCTACTGTCCTTGGCTCCTACAACAAAGCAGTGCCATTGAAATCAACACAGCTAGTGAGTTGGGGAGACTGATACCAGGCCGGTCTGTGTTGAAGCCAAGGTTGCAAGCGGCAACATTGTATGGCGAGCGCTGAAGTGAGCAGTACATGAAACACATGTGATAACCAACTGAACAACGGATGAGTGATTGAACTTTGAAACCAAGATACGATACCCTTGACAAAGTTGTCCACCACCGCATGCATGCTCATTCGAAAGTCTCTGTAAGGTATCCAACTGAGAGTTGAGAAAGGTGAAAGAGTGGCAAAAAATTGAACATTGAAGTTGTCCTGCGACAGGTCAAGCAAAATCCCATGCACAATCGAAAGTCTTCAATGTTGATAATGCCAAGTAAGTTGGTCCGAGCCCGAACGAGGGAGAACAATTGAAAGCTTTTGAGATAAAGCAAGTTTGTGTTAAAGTGAATTAAATTGGTCCGAGCCCGGCGGAGGGAGACTGAACATTGCGTTAAAATGGATCTGAGCCCGACTGAGGGGGATCCGAGGTGAATAGTGAATCGCCTGAGAAATTGAGTACGTGTGAGATTCCGAGAGGAAAATAACTTGTTTGTTTTGTCGCATCAGGCCTTCTGAAAGAAGAGACTTTGGAAGACAAAGAATTGGGCACAAAAGGCCTTGATGCTAATGTTTGAACTACACCCTCTGGCTAGAGAAGCCAGAGGCTGTGCTAAGCTCAAGTGTACCACCTTTTCCCGTGCTAAAAACGTGGGGAAGGGAGGCCAATGGCCTGAACATCCTGACATATAATTTCTTGAACACTTCTTTCTTTTGCATGACATTGTTGCCCACATTATTTGTATTTGGAGGTAAGGATTGGCAATAGGTTTATTAGTATAGGCCCCTTTATTTTGACAAGACACCACTATGACTGCGTTATTATTTGATGGTCGTAGCTTGCTCCTATCTGTAGATTTAGGGTTTGATAGTCGTTTTTCAAACCCTTTTTGGAGTTCAACAAACACCCTTGAACTATGGCCACTTGTGTCTGTTTTACGGTTGATAACATGCATTCTCTACAGCTCCCAGCGGGTCCATTTATAGATTGAAGATCACTGGGTAGAAGATGCAACCCTGCAGGACTCCAGAGGTGACTGGTAGCATTGGCGATCTATAGGAGTCCATCTGAACCAACTGCTGGCGTTTGTCGAGGTAGGACAAGGTTGCTGATCCCTATGCACCAATTTAGGGTGTCCGCAAGTGTCTGCTGTGTCAAAAGGGGCAGAGAGGTCGAGTAGCACCAGTAGGCAGGGGTGGCAGTCTTCAAGGTTGTTGAGGGGGTCGTTGACCACCTGTGTGGTTGCTGTCTCCGTGCTGCATCTGGGTCTGAACCTAGATTGGTAGGTTTGGAGGACATTGCTTGTGTTGCTGCAGTTGTGCGGCTACCGCTTTCTCAATTATCTTAACTAGTAGGGGAAGATGGGTGATGGTTACGTAGGTTGTCGGGATCCACAGTGGGTTTCTTTAGTAGCAGGAGGATTTGTCCCTCAAGGCGGCAAACTCATTGGTACAAGATGGGTCCATCCTGGTATTGCTCCCAGATAAGCAGGACGAGGCTCTCACGCTATTACATGAAGGTGGGGTCTCTTCAGACCATGCCATCACTGTGGAGTTGGATATCGCCGGTACAGGTTTTTAGCAGATGGTAAACTGGGCTGTCCTGCGGCACCAAGGATGGCTGAAGGTCACCAATCTCCGACAGGAAGTTCAAACAAAGGTGGTTGATATGCCCTTTAATAGCCCTTTGATGGGTTAGACCTTTTTTGGTGGAAAAAGTGGTTGAAGCCCTAAAAGCTGACACAGGCCATTCCCTGGGCACCCTCCAATAATGCCGCCAGTCCTTTCGATCTGGGAAACCAAGATTGTGAAGGGAGGATAGCTCTGTGGCAACGCATGGGTCTTCCAAGCAAGGCCACGCTGAGCAACAAAGGTTTGAATCCCAGATCCGCGCTTGAAACCAATCTCTGGATTAAGCGTGTTATAAAAAAAAACTGTACTTGCACAATCCGAATGTACAAGATTTAGTAGCTTCATTCCTCCCTCCCTCCCCTTGCCTTGTTGCGCCTTGGGACACACGTGCACAGGCGCATAATAAATGACCAATCATTTTTAAAAAAAAAGACATCAAGGGAGTCCTCCTATTGCCCGTAAACATCCCACACGGGCTCCCAGGAGGGTTACAAAGGAAGGTCCCAGGCATACAGGGGAAACTAGCATTGATGCTGCTTTTCCTCAAGGGCCCCAGCCACTAAACAGCCATGACCAGTGCCAGTACACGAACCCCCTCACCCCCTCGTCCCTGCTTCAACGCCCCGGTAGTAGGGCGGTTGTCCAACTTATTCACGCAGTGGCAGCCCACATCCGGCGCGCAGGCATCTACATCATCTACCCTTACCTGGACTATGGCTAGTGCGCGCTCCATCCTTTCCATACTGAGGAGACCACCCAGTGTCTTAACATCGCTGGGATTCTCCTATTTTCTGAAATCCTGTTTACAGCCTGCTTAAAGCTCACTGTTCCTAGGCTCACACCTCAACACGCTTGCCACCCATTCAGAGGAGAGGGTCAACTCCATTCTGCACAGTCTACTCCATCAAGTCTCTTCTAGGGATGATTTCCTTGTGCATCCATTTGGTCCCACACATCCTTTTGGTCCTGCACTGCAGGCTCCACATGAGGACTCTTCAGGGCTTCCTCGATGCCTGCTCGCAACAGGTGTCAGGGTCCGGGGAAGACAAGCTTCTCCTCGCACTGCCTTTCTGCAAAGCTCTCCAATGGTGGAGTCATCACAACAACCTCATACGGCGGCTCCCTTTCGCCTTCTAATACACCAGGCTACTGTTACCATGGATGCCTCCTTAGAAGGGTGAGGAGCCCACACAGGACAGTACCATACCAGGGGGCTGTGGCAACCTGAAGACAAAGCCCTGCACATCAACGTCCTGGAATTAAGGGTGGTGTTCTGAGCCCTAAAGTCCTTCAAGCCACAACTAGTATGCATCATCATGGACAACACCCACCACCATGTTCTACATCTGGAAATCGGGAGGTACCCACTCTCCAGTCTTGTCCACAGAAGCACGGGTGCTATGGTACTGGGAAATGGCACACATGTTTCTGAGGTTCTATGTGATAATCTTGAATATTAAAGGCGCACAAAAAGACAATTTCTTTTCGCCTAATTTTGGGCAGCCTTTAATATTCAAAATACCCCCCCCCAACAGTTCCAAATCAGGGGTTTCCCCCTGAACTCCTTTCAACCTCTGCCCTGCCCTAACCCCGCCTAACAGACACTTACAGACACTTACACTCAAAGCGCACCTTTTCCCTAACCCCTGCTATATATATTTATATATAATATTCTCACTCTCTCTTTTTCTCCCTCTTTTTCTCTCCTTCTCTCTCTCCGTCTCTTTCTCCTTCTCCCCAGTACCCCTCCCCACTACAAACACTGTCCCCTTTCATACACACAGGCACGCTAACATGCACTTACCTGAAACCTGTCTTCCCCTGCTCGTCTCAGTCAGCCCCTGCACGCACTTGAGTACAGTAGGTAGGTGACCGTTAAGATTTAGAAAGACCGCTCTGAGCGTTCTCAGAGCAGTATTTCTAAATTGGTCTTTTCATTTTCGGGAACATGAAAGACATTTTCATTTAATATGGGTTCTCATCCCCTCACATCTACTGAAATTCACAAAACCCGTGTGGACTCACTCAGAAGGTAGTTCCGGTCCTGCCACAAATGGGAGCTTCATCAGGCCCAAGTTCTCTGCCTCTTCGATCTGTGGGTGCCCACACAGATGGACTTGTTCGCCACTGCGACAAACAGTGTTCCCAGTCTGCCAATCAATATCCCCAGACAGGGAGTCTAGGGGATACATTCTCATTCCCATGGGAGGGACTGTTCCTCTATACCCTTCCACCAACTCCGCTAATCCTTCAAGGTCTAAATACACTCAAACAGAACTGCTGCATCAGCTGCCTCCTCTTCCTGACCTGCTCTCCATAGATGGCGGGTAGGTGCTACACCATAATCTGCCGTTCTTCAACTTGACTGCTTGGTTCCTGCGGCCCTAGAATTCGGGCAAATACCATTGCCTGCAGAATACAAACACATTCTCACCAGGACTAGAGCATCCTCTACGCTTTCATGTTAAGCACAATTGGAAGCATTTACAAACTTAGTGTGCATCCCAGCAGCTACACCCACTCCAGATCCCAGCTGCCCAAATCTTGCCAGACCCGTCTCTAGGTAAGGCAGGTCTGGCGCACTCCATCAAAGTGCATTTAGCAGCCATTTCCCACTACACACACCCACTTCAGACCAACCTTCTCTGTGGTCACACACAAGTTCCTCAAGGGACTGTTCCGAGCGTTCCCCACCCCACGCTTGAGGACTAAATGTGGTCCTCTCCAAATTAATAGGCTCTCCGTTTGAGCCTCTATATTGTGCCTTGCTGAAATTACTCTCCTGGAAGATGGCATTTTTAGCCGCCATCACTTGAGCTACACAAGTAGGAGAATTACAAGCATTATCCTGCAAGCTGCCATGGATGACTTTTCACCAATCCAAGGTTGTTCTCTGAACCTATGAACTAACCTTTGCTCATGTCAAAGGTCCCTTCAGCCTTTTACCTGTATGAACCACTACTGTTGTTTGTGTTCTTTAGCTCTCCTTCTCCAGCAGAGTGGGCCTTGGACTCTCTAAATGTCGCATGGGCCCTCAAGTTTTATGTAGCCCGCACAAGAGAATTCCACCAGTTATCACACCTATTTGTGCCATTCAGACCTGTGGGCAAAGGCAAAACCCTAGCAAAATCTTCCATTTCCAGATGACTATCGGGGTACATTCCACACTGCCATCGACTTGCCAACAGGCCCTTGCCAGGAAGACCAAGACCACACGTGACCAGAGACGTGGCATCTACTGCGGCCTTCCTGTCTGGTGTCGTCCTGATCGAGATCTGCATGGCAGGCACTTGAATGTCTGTCCATACCTTTGCATGGTTTTACTGCATTGATGGGGATTCCAGGGAGGACTCCTGTGTCTGCAAAGCAGTGCTCTGCAACATGTTTGCATGAGGTGAGTGTTCCATGGTGAGCCAATTTGCTTCTTGTGAGAAACCTGAAGGGGTCTCCCTGACAAGTCCCTGGGGATCTGTCATCTAGGTGGCCAGGACAAGGCCATCACTATTGGATCCAGTTCCTGGGGGTGGACCAGTGCGGGAGGATCACCTGGATGGGCTGGGGGGGGTCCTTTTGGAGTGGAAGTGGGACACCGACTGGTGAGACGCGGTATCCTCTTCTTCCAACACCTTTCCTCCCATCCTTCCACATAGGACACTCAGAACGAGTGGGAATCTGCACTTCTAAAGTAGCCCAACCAGAAAGAAAACAGAGTCCATTTGTATCATGTACATCTCTTGAAAGAGTGGAAAGAGAACCCAGCAGCTACACATGCCAAGGCACTAGCCTGTCTGGTTCCCGAAGAAATAGATACCTTTGACTTCATACCTCCTGAGCTATCTGTCCAACAACAAGATCATCTAAAAGATGGAATTGATTCATTCCCTGATGTATTCTCAGAAAAACACATTAAGGGCACCTACCACTATATTAGAACTCCTAAAGGTAAAGTGGTTCATTTAAAACCATACAGACTTCCAGAAGCCCGTAAACAGATGGTGATTGAGGAAGTCAACAAAATGTTGAAAGCCTATATTAACGAGCAGTCTTCAAGCCCATGGTCCATTCCTACCGTACTGGTCACTAAACCTGACCGGTCCTGGAGATTCTGTATAGATTTCCGTGGAGTTAATGCCATCTCGGACTTCGATGCATATCCTGTGCCTTGCATCGATGACCTAATTGATACATTCGGAGCAGAAACCTTTATAACTACCCTACATTTAACGACAGGGTACTGGCAAGTTCCTGTGTATGGGCCAGATAAGTAAAATACACTGTGTTCAACGCCTCTAGGACTGTTCCAATTTAAAGTCCTTCCTTTTGGATTACACAGTGCGCCAGCCAATTTCGAACGCCTCATGGATCAAATCCAACAACCCTATTCCGATTTCTGTGGTGCTTATATTGAAGATATTGTAATTTACAGTAAGACTTGGGCGGACCATCTCTTCCATCTTTACACCATCATGAAAGTTCTAAGAAGCGCAGGCCTAACTGCCAATACAGCTAAGTGCAGATCAGCCCAGTCAGCTGTAAAACACCTGCATGAGAAGATAAAAACTGTCTTAGATACACCAACCCCCAAGACCAAAAGACATTTTAGAGCTTTTCTCAGGTTAATAGAATATTACCGTAGGTTTATCCCCAGCTTTTCGGACAAAACCACCCGGCTACCAGATAAAGTTAAGAATGCCAAACCCCAGAAACTCCATTGGAATGATGAGGATGAAATGTTATAACATCTTAAAACAGACTGTGCCAAAACCCAATCTTAAAGGAAGTCGACTTCTCTAAAGAGTTTGTATTACAGACGGATGCCTCCCTTAAAGGGTTAGAGCCGTCCTGTCCCAGGTTTGTGATGGATTGGATTGGAACACCCCTCATTAGTCACTAGTCGCAAGGTGTTCCCACGTGAAATAAATTACTGTGTTGGAACTCGAGGCCCTGGTTATCAAGTGGGCCATTATCCACCTTAGATACTACCTATTGGGATGCAAATTCACACTTCTTACAAATCACTCACTCCTAGTTTTGTCAATCACAGCTGGTGAGTCGAGGGGAAAACCGATAAGAAACTGAACTGTCGGACGAAAGTGGCAATTAAGGAAAGTTCAAAGAACTGTTAACATTTTTCAGGAAGACCAGATGCAGAGGGGCCTGGCACCACGTGGGTGCTTACTCGAGAAACTCTGGTTGATTCCCCTCTTTGGTGAAACTACCAATACCAGAAGGTCTTGGGAGAGCAGCAGGGAAAAGGTCAAAGTGGCCATGCAGGGGTCTAGCAAAACTCGCTGTACCGTCGAAAGTCTTTGACCGGCCCGCAATTGGAAAGCTAAGGGAGATGAATCCTGCATAGTGGAAAAGGAGAACAAACTGTGTGGTTGGCAAGAGTGAACCCAATGGGGGATGCCGACAGAAGAGGGCAAAGCATGATGCCCCAATGAACCTTGTGTTGACAAGAGTGAAACAAGTGCAATTGTACAAGAAAATGCCATAGTGAACCCGACAGAGGGTAACCAACATTCGAGAAGGATCTGAGACTGGAAGAAGGGGGATCCAGGGATGAAGAGTCGTCACCCAATATACATACAGAAAAGACATTTTTTTTGGTTTATTATTTTGAACATATTAGGCCCTCGGCGACAAGATACTTTTTGTAGAAAAAGACTTAACCACCGAAGGTCCTGATACTTGAGAGCAGACCTTTAGTCTTGTGCTGGGAAACCTCGAGCATGTGCTGTGCCTCGGTGTCCCGCCTTGTCCCGTGCTCAAAATGTGAGGAAGGGAGACCCCCGGCTGCCACATCCTGACGTATCATTTGTGAACACTTCTTTCTTTCTTGTGAACACTATCCCACACTCTTTTTGGTATTTGTTATAAGGATTGGCAATAGGTTTTTCTTGGTGTAGGTCCTTTTATTTGACCAGTCGCCATTAGGATTGCCTTATTATTTGATGGTCGTAGCTTGCTCCCATCTTAGATTTAGGTAAAGATTAGGCATTTTTCTCACCATTTATACAGTTTAATGAACACCCTTGAACTGTATCACTTGCGTCTGTCTTTACTGGTGCCAACATGAGTTCTTTACATTCTGTAGAGCTGTTTCGCCTCCCATTGTTTGTGTATATGTACTGCTGTATAATCGTATTCAATAAGCATGTGAATCCATGAAAGATCCAATGCTGGAGAAGAAACAAGTTACTTACCTGTAACTCCTGTTCTACAACGTTGGTATCTTTCATGGATTCACATGCAACCCTCCCACATACCCCCCCCCACTCCCCCCATGCTCTTCTGGTTTCATACTACCACAATGCATGCACTTCCAAACGTGAAGATGGCCACCAAGGGTGTGGCTAAGGAGGACCTATGTCATTGGCTTGACGAGCAGTTTTAAGCTTTAAAGCTAAACTGCTTTAATAGTACAGAAGATTCCCAGCCTGACAACGGGGAATATTCAATAAGCATGTGAATCCATGAAAAATACATATATAGTGCAAAATTTGCTGCACTTGCTACTGGTTATTGGCTAGTGATATTAAACTCTTGGCGGGCAAGAAATGGTGTGCTGTGTATGTATAAAATTCATTGGCTAGTAGCTTGCAACAATTTATTCACCCTGATGTATGCTTGTGTGCATGTGAATTGTGTGTATCTACATATCGGTTTGAGTACATGTGTTGTGGGAATAAGAATGCAGTGTGTCTGTTCTGGGTGCATGCGTTTGTGGAGAATGCATTGTGAATGTTCTGGTTGTGTATGCTTTTGAATGTAAGAGATGGTGTATGGGCGAGTGACTGGTGGGTGAATGGGTATGAATATGGTTGTGCGCCAGCGACACTGGAGGGGGAAGGGCACATACATAACTTTTTCTTTCTGGGCAATTATGATAAAGCAAATATTACTGACCTCGATTGGTGTAGCCCATTTGGACATGTTTTCTTATTGCTACATAGCATTTTTAATGCCAAAGCCAATATGGATATGTTCTTACGTGGGGGTACTGTCCTATATCGGCAGAGCCAGCTTGGACATATTTTCTTATAGTATCATTACTGGCATTATGCAAAAAGCAAACATTGTTCTTACAAGGGAATACTAGCGTATATTGATACAGCCATCATGGCAATGTATGTGCACAGAAAGAGTGAAAATGCTTTTTATATTGGCATACTGTGTGGAAAGACCTGAAAATGCATTGGGGAAATGCTCCTTGCTCCCTGTTGGTGACGGCCATCATTTGTTACTTCTATGCGTTACCCTTCAAAACGGAAAGTATTTGTATAATGCGCTACTTTAACCCATTATTAAAAAATGTTTTTGGGGGAGAACCTGCGCCCCCTCCACCGTCTTGGTTGGCTATGGCTCCATCGCTATGCTAGTTTGTTCTTGCACTCTTGCATCATCGTGGCAAATATTTAGGCAGCTCCCCCTTGTTTCTACGCTAGCTGAAAGATTTACAGGGTAATTCATGGAAATTCGCACAAAAGTGTCGCACGCGGCTGGCGCACAGCGTGCCCGTGCGAATGTCTGCGCCAGCCGTGTGTGATAAAATCAATTTCCGTGCACAGCGTATTCATGGATTCTCGCCTCCAAAAGCAGACGTGGCGCAGAGTGGCGCAGCGACCCTGCAGCAGCGCCAGTTACGCCCCCAAGAACGCCCTCGCGCAAGGAAAAGCCATCAAGATCGCAAAACCATCGCAAAGGGCTGCGCCAACCCTGTACCAGTTTACCGGACTGGCAAACAGCAAACGCAAAGCGGGGAACGTGTATTACGGGTTTCGGGAACACGCGTGCGCGAGAAGTTTCACACGCGATCTGGCCTGGGGGAGCGTGTGCGTGTATTTCAGAGGTGCGCGAGAAGTTTCACACGCGAACGGGCTGGGTGCGTGTATTTCAGGGGTGCGCGAGAAGTTCCACACGCGATTGGCCTGGGCGCGTGTAGTTCAAAGGTGCGCGAGAAGTTTCACACGCGAACGGGCTGGGTGCGTGTAGTTCAGGGGTGTGCGAGAAGTACCACACGCGATTGGCCTGGGCGCGTGTATTTCAGAGGTGCGCGAGAAGTTCCACACGCGATCGGGCCTGGGGGAGCGTGTGCGTGTATTTCAGGGGTGCGCGAGAAGTTCCACACGCGATTGGCCTGGACGCGTGTAGTTCAGAGGTGCGCGAGAAGTTTCACACGCGATCGGGTCTGGGGGAGCGTGTGCGTGTATTTCAGGGGTGCGCGAGAATTTTCACACGCGATTTCAGCAGGGTACGTGTATTTCAGGGGTGCGCGAGAAGTTTCACACGCGATTTCAGCAGGGTACGTGTATTTCAGGGGTGCCGGGGAGTCCTACGTGTGATTTGGCAGTGTGGGTCCTCCCAGGTGTTCCCTGTACACCCTCCAGGGCCCCTGCAGGCAGCCCACACCACAGGGGACTACCCTGCATCCCTGGTCATGTCCCGCAGGCAGCCCACCCAACATGGGCATGCCCCCCAGCAAAGCCACATGTCTCCTTGCACTACTGATCACCAACTCATGTCCCCCTCCACCCCCACCCCACAGCATTGCGGGGCACCTGCCAGCAGGCCCCCACTCATGTCCCCCTGCACCCCCACCCCCCAGCATTGCGGGGCACCTGCCAGCAGGCCCCCACACATGTCCCCCAGCCAACATGTCATCACAATCTAGATCCCTGGCCCTTATGGTCAGCCTCCAAATACCAAACACCCACCCGAGTATTGCATCCACCCACTTAGAAATGGCAATGACATGATAGAACCCCAATTGCAAGTTTGGAAATGAACACATGGCCCTCACATACACCCAATGGGTGTCAGTGAATCTCAAAACCCATATCATGATATGCATGATACCAATGAGATGATACTACACATTGAAGTTTGATGAAAAAAATTTATTAAAAACAGCATAAATGGAATTAAAAATAAACAAATGACAATGGGAATCAAAAACCAAAAGCAGCATGTCCGTAAAATAATGAAAAACGACAAATCATAATCCAAAGGAAAGGTGTCCAAAGTCACAGTTCAAGAAAGTAAATCCAAGGTAAAAACAAAACCGAAAACCATTGCTCCATGGGTAAATCCACAAAAAAAAAAATCCAACAGTCAACTATATACAGATAAACAAACCAGGGTCCATGATCCCAACTGAAGAAATGAAACCTACATAAAAATACTACCTAATAAAAAAAAAACTATATACAAAAATGTGACCCATTGTCCAAAAGGTCCAAAATAAATAAAAAAGCAAAGGAAACCTAACACTAACTACATAACTATTTACAAGGGCAGTGGGCTAGTCCGACGGCTCACTGGTTGTTGTCATGGGCCAGGGCATCATCTAACTCCTGTTCAATGGCTTGGAGGCGGGCATGTTCCCTGGCCCCGAGGTCCCGCAGGGATAATGCAGTGTCCAGCTCCAACTCCCTGCGAAGACCCTCGAGGCACTCAGCCCGCCTCAGCGCCCTCCGCATGGAGTTCTCCGCCCTGACCAATGTGAGCCGTTCCTCCTCTGCGCGCTGCCGCTCCGCACCTATCTGCTGGCCCAACCGCTCCCACACGGAAGCCACTCCCATTCCAGGGTTCTCCTGCTCTCCGGCCGATGCCTGCACCCCTGATGTTGATGGCCCCGAGCCATGATGCCTCCCACGTCGAGCCTGCCGCTGCCTCCGACGCAACTGCCTGTGCCAGCACGACGGCATCCAGGCTGATGGAATCCACTGACGCCGTAGTGTCCGTGCCCTGCCCGATGATGCCGTCACATCCTCCATCTGCTGGGGTCCAATTGCTGGTGTGTCCACCCCTGCTGGACCTCCGACTCCCGACTGTGGTAGGGATGGGATCCCCACCGAGGTGGCTGCATTGGTCGGGGCAGGTCCACAGGGGGCCCTGGTGGCATCTGGGCCGGAAGACGGCATGGAGTACGACTGGCGCATAGCCTCCACAGAGGAGGAGAGGGTCGCCAGAGTGCCCGACACATGTACGAGACCCCCGACCATGACCGCTCCCAACTGGGCCACGTTGCCACGGTGCTCTTCGTGATGACGTGCGTGCTCCCCCCGGGAAGCACGCACCTCATCACGAATGACAGCCGTGCGCAACGCGACACCAATCAGGACCTTCTCCATACGGCCAGGGGTCCCCTCGTCCGCAGGTGGAGGGGAGTCAGATGACATGGACATCCCCCCTACCTGCGGACGGACCTGGGATGGGGCATCCCTGCTGGTGCATGGTGGTGCAGTCACAGTGTCAGGGACAGTGACATGCACAGGCACTGGACTGCACCACTTGCACCAGCAGGGATGCCCCCACCAGGCCCCATGTGCGGCTCAATAGCGGCCTCCTCCTCTTCTATGGACCACCAATCTGGATGGCTCCACACCGTCTTCCGCCGTTGCAAGCCCCTGTGGGGGCTCACCCACCCCTTCCGCTGCAGCCGTGGGGGCATCCCCGCCGCTTAGCTCCACAGCGCCGTCTCCGCCCTCTTCTTCACTTTGCGCTGTGTAGAGGGAGACATAGAACACAAGCATCAGGGTACTGTACAATGGTCCCCTAGACAGGAAGCAACAGCAGATGAGTGGCACTGTCAAAGATCACTTCCATCATGTCCCTCCACAACACATGGGTCAGTGCAGGCAAAACACATGCAGTAACAGGCATGGCGCATGCTATGGACATAAGCAAACATGTCCAAGGGACTCTTGAAGCATACAATGTTGTTTTTGGACTCACATGCATCATGGGTCATGCCTATCACATGCACACACTTCAACGTACTTTCATCCATCTGGACTCGTACACCCCAGACACAGTGGATGCAAGGATAACTAGGCTGCATCAGTGATTCTGAACATTGTCACAGACATGTGTCATGCATCCATGGCATTCACAAGTCACAGACACGCAGGTCAGAAACACAGACCTGGACACCATACATGTACATGGCATCAGCACACATCCCTCACCCCCACCCATGTCCAGGAACAGAGACTGGCATGCTCTCATGTGTCCATTCCGCATAGGGCTCCCCATGTTGCATTTAAACACATACACCAACCGTGTGCTTCACACATTACTGTTATCACATGCATGACCATGATGTCCCTGCACACACACACACGTGTACATGGCCTATGTCACACATACAGGCAAGTATCAGACAACCAGCACACTGCAACATGCCCTGTCTCACACAGCAATGCTTGGCCACTTACCGCTCGACTCCAGACGGGTCTGCCTCTCAAGGATCTGGGCATGGAGCGCTGGGCGTACGCGTTCCAGGACCCTCAGCTGGATGGTACTCATGCTGTCCCGGCCCCCCTCCACGAGGCGCCGGGCCTTTATGAGGGTCCTGGACCTGAAGTCCTTCCAGCGCTTCTTGACTTGCTTGATGTTGCGGGTTGCCACCCCCTCCGCGTTGATGGCAACCACAAAGTCGTCCCAGATCCTGTCCCGTCCTTCCTTGTCGGCGCGTGGTGATCGGAAGAGGGCATCATAATGCCCCAGGACAAGCTCCACCAGGACACCAACTTCCTTCTGACTGAAGCTGGTGGCCCTCTGCCCCTCTGGCTGGGGGTCGCCAGTGGTCTCGGATGGTGATTGCCCCGACATGGCGACCCCCTAGGCAGGCGTGGGTGGGCAACTGGGTCCTGGGGCTGGGCTGTGGAGCGATGGTATCCCAGTGGGGAGTGTTCTGTTCCAGCAGGGGTGGACACAGCAACTGGACCCCTGCAGATGGCTGATGTGCAGGCACCAAATGGCAGGGCACGGTGCCAGCAGGCAGAAGCAGATGGCTCGTGGGAGGCTGCTCGGGGCTCTGGGGGGCAGTAATTCGGCCTTTTGGGCAGGAGCGTGGTCTTCCGTGTGCTTACGCGTGGCCAGCTTGATACGGAGTGATTTGGCACGTGAAAATTCTGCATGTCAGCATGTAAATCGAGGAAAGGCCCTTAGCGCGTAAGCGCGTCAGCACGCATACGCGATTCCATTGGACCAAAGGCCCTTAGCGCGTATGCGCGTCTGTGACGTATCGCGCACGTGCGTTGCTTTTCGTGGGGTGCGGTGCGTGTGTTTTGCAGGCGTTGGGGTTCACACGCTATTACTTCACAGCGGGAGGGTGTTGGCTACGCGTTCTTCTACATGCAAGGCAGACGGTGAGTGGTACCCTGCTCCCCCAGGCCCGATCGCGTGTAAAACCACCCGTGAGCCCCTGAAATACACGTACCCCGCTCCCCCAGGCCCGATCGCGTGTAAAACCACCCGCGAGCCCCTGAAATACACGTACCCCGCTCCCCCAGGCCAGATCGCGTGTAAAACCACCCGCGAGCCCCTGAAATACACATACCCCGCTCCCCCAGGCCCGATCAAGTGTAAAAACACCCGCGAGCCCCTGAAATACACGTACCCCGCTCCCCCAGGCCCGATCGCGTGTGGAACTTCTCGCGCACCCCTGAAATACACGCGCCCAGGCCAATCGCGTGTGGAACTTCTTGCACACCTCTGAAATACACGCACACGCTCCCCCAGGCCCGATCGCGTGTGGAACTTCTCGCGCACCCCTGAAATACACACACACGCTCCCCCAGGCCCGATCGCGTGTGAAACTTCTCACGCACCTCTGAAATACACGCACACGCTCCCCCAGGCCCGATCGCGTGTGGAACTTCTCGCGCACCCCTGAAATACACGCGCCCAGGCCAATCGCGTGTGGAACTTCTCGTGCACCCCTGAAATACACGCACACGCTCCCCCAGGCCCGATCGCGTGTGAAACTTCTCGCGCACCTCTGAAATACACGCACACGCTCCCCCAGGCCCGATCGCGTGTGGAACTTCTCGCGCACCTCTGAAATACACGCGCCCAGGCCAATCGCGTGTGGAACTTCTCGCGCACCTCTTAAATACACGCACACTCTCCCCCAGGCCCGATCGCTTGTGGAACTTCTCGCGCACCCCTGAAATACACGCACACGCTCCCCCAGGCCCGATCGCGTGTGGAACTTCTCGCGCGTGTAGAACTTTGGCGCACATTTTTTGCCTGCGCAGGGACGCTACCGCCTGCTTTCGTGTGGCGGACATGTATGGGCCTGTACGCGTCTTTGGCCGTGCGCTGTTTTTCCCTATTCCATTCCATGAATACGTGTTGTAGGCGAGCGTGTGGGCGTTCCGCGCACTTGCCTCCTGTACTTCCCCCGTGACGCCCACATTTTCACGAGTTGTTCCCCATTCTGCGTGTAACGCCCCGTGTTACGCCTACTTTTGTTATGTGCGCCGCGCTATCTGCAAATTCGCTGTGGCCTTATCGCACGGCGATCGATGACCTGTGCGCCAGCGTGCGCCAGCGTGCGCCGTGCACTTTTTCAGGGCACATCCCACATTTTGCGCGTGCACGGACTTCCATGAATAGATGTGCGCTGTTTTCTGTGCGATAATCGCACTTGCACTGCGATTTTCGCTCTTTCACTGCGAATCGCACGTTTTCGCACGCTTGCGCCGAAATTTTCAGCGCACATTAATTCCATGAATCGGCCTATTAATATATACCTACTTGCACCTTTTAAACTAGTGCTTTGGGCAGCATGCTTTGGTGGTCCAGGCTGCCACAGAGTGTGGAGTGGCCCCTACTTTGTTTCGGTGCCTGGCAATAGGTTGGGGGGGGGGGGGTTGAGGGCGGGGGATGCTGTGTGTGGTAGGTTCTGTATGTTTAGTGACTGTGGTTATTGCCAAAATAATGCAGCATGAGGGGCGGATGGGATCACTTTCCTGGCGTTTCTGGCTCACTGGTGGGGGCAAGGACCAGGATTAATTTGGGGATGCCGCCTCTGCCTGGCTCTCTGGTGGATCTCAATAATTTAGCGTGGTAAAATGGCCTGCAACTCAATATGGGCATACCGATGAGCACACCACGATACATCCGAAACCTCTGACTCACTATTAACCTTATCTGGAGTAGAAGTCCAGGTTGTTGTCAAATTGTCAAATGGGCATCTAAAGTAGTGAAATAAACTTTAGGAAACTCTATTGGAAGTGACGATAATGTGATGGCAACCTAACTTTGATCCCTTTCATTGCACAGCTCATCAGCACATTGCAGTGATGTCATCGACTAACAAATAATGTCAAAGCAGAGCACACCGATAGCCATGATCTGTTGCCACATTGCCCATGCTTTGCCAAGCCACCCTCTTTACCTCATAACGGGTCTGTGGGTATATTACATATGTTATCATGCACTAAACCTACACCTGTACAATATGTTTGTCATATGTACTGAAGTAGACCAAGAGAACGTTTGACTGTGCAGTTTCCCTGTGATCTGCAATGTAATGCCATCAGCGGTGGCCTCAGTGTGTGCTTTGATTTCCAGTGATGTCCTAAGGGATGTCATGACGGTCCATGTTCTCATGTGCTGCTCGGGGGAGGTTGAGGAGGGGCTCAGAGTTAGGGTGACGTAGCTTCCAACACTTACCACAATTTCGCATCACAGATGTCATATTCAATATTATCAATATGTTTCTTAGCCAGTCTGATAGCACAGCGAGTAGAGCGCTCGCTTTGACATCTGTGCAGAGCTCGGCAGGTGGGTAATAATAAGTAGCGCTCAGATACCCTTGGTTGGTAGCGCTATATAAATGCTAAATTATTATTATTATTATTATTATTAGCCGTGCACCATGTTGTTTTTTTTTCTCTCCATTATGGATGGGCCGTGGCGAGTGGCCACTTTGTGATGAGGAACCAGGATGAGAGTGCGTGTAATATTTGGTACGATTTAGCATAGATTTGGAAAGGTTTTTGTTATGCCCCTCTTGTTGTCATGATCAAATGTTGCAGTTTTTTCACCCAGAGAATGTACCACTATTTTCTTGTGAGAAAGCAATTATCCTGGTATTGCGAGAAATCGACATCAGAAACACAGCATATTGGTAGTGTTCTCAGCAATACGCCATTTATACTTGCGAGACGACAAATGCATAGGTGCATTATCCCAAGTACCCCACACACTTTAAATGTGACGGAATACTGCTCATTTACCCTCCGCCTCTGACATCCGCCCAGTAGACAAACATCCCCTTCATCTCTCACCTATTTTTAAAACCTTGTAGTTTCCCATTTTTACGAAAATACTCATAAATCCCTCGCATCAGCGAAAACAAATGGCAGTTGCTGCAATGCACCAGTTCTCTGCCGAATGAAAATACTACTAGACTATTCGCATTGAACAAGAAAAAGGCCTATATGCACCACTTTGTGCCCAACTGTGTCTTTTGAAGCAAAGCGTTAGTGGCTTAAGCTGTAGCAAAACGAGAGTGATGGCTGGAAGGTTTAGAATTCATCTTAATCTCTGGCATTGCAAATTGGAAAGACATGCTAATCAGGCTTGGTCCCAGCCCAAACTGGTTTAAGCTGGGCCTGTTTATGGGATGCTCATGTTCCCATTGGGCAATTTAATGCAAAAAAAACCCACACCCTTTATAATCTCCAACATTTGTACGAATCGCCTCTAAATGTTCTAGTTTTGGGGGACCCGGACAAGAAAAGATTTTAGGAATATTTCATGGGATCCAGAAAGAGTCAAGTTATTAGCAATAGAATTCAGTCTTTCGATCTTTCAGCTTAAGTATAGGACAATGACTGTCACACTGATCTACAGGTATTTCACAGTATGATGTAGTATTTGACACAAATATGCACACCAGACACTGCAAGTTGAAGGCCGAACATGGCTGGTTGTGCCTCCTCCCTAGTTGCATTCTAGAGGCACACGCCTGATACATTGATGATCGTGCCACCACTGATCTTGCAAAAAGACCAGCCTGACACATACAGACCTTCAACAGGACTGCAGCTGCCATGGCTGACACTAACCTAGTCCGTCCTGCCTTCTCCAGAGCACTCCACAGGGATGTTTTTTTTTTCTTCTTTTTTAAATGTTTACATTTTGTCTTTGCATTAGTTCCCCTGATCCATGCCCCACTTAAGTGTACCATTAATACCTGCGCCACTGCAATGTGTGGGGGATAACGATTAAACAAATCTGAAATGCATGGCTCTCAGGATCAGGTACACTGACGGGCACAGATGAGGAATTACAGAAAGAGGGCTACTTAAATTGGAATGGTTTTATGGTTTTCAAATGCTTCGTCTCTTCCTGAGGGAAGGCGTCTGTTTACTGAAAGTGTGTGTGTGTGTGTGTGTGTGTGTGTGTATATATATATATATATATATATATATATATATATATATATATATATATATATATATATATATATATATATATAAAAAACATTGTTAAAGGGACGTTATGGTTACAAGTAAAACCTAAAAACCTCCGAAATTGACCAGTCATGGAAAGCTAAGCAACCATAACTCACGCCACCACCGTGCACTTCGAAGACTTACACCCAGGACATCAAAGATTTCTGAGGTTTTCCGGTTTTACTTGTAACCATAACGTCCCTTTAACAATGTTTTTTTCAGTGGATTTCATGGGTTTTTACCAGTGCATGCTAATTTCCTACAATTTACTAATATCATACTTACCGCAATATTGCAACATTTTTGTCCAGTTTACAAAGTTTCACTTTAAAACTCTGCCATTTCCCACCTTCTAGCATCATTGGTAGCACTTCTATCCACTTTTTGCAACTTTTTCCACTTTTTTGGTGTCTGTCGACGTTCACAGACCTTCTGAACTGTGTCACGTGACTACGCACTTGCGCACGGCATGACGATGTGTTCCCGAACGCATTTGCACCTCACGAACATGCCTGTGCTTCGTGGACAGGTTGGGACTGCACTTTCTACTGATCTAGGAACTTTCAAGCTCAAACTTTTCCCCTTGCACAGCTCCTACACCTGTTCTTACTCATCCATTAACAATCTAGTAAAGAGTACATACTTGGAAGAATATTAGCAAAACTGCTATTTATCTTAAACATGGTATCAGCTATTGCCATCCCTCCTCCCCAAGAGCCACCACCACCACCACCAGATGGAGGACCTAAACAACAAAAAAAGCACAATACTTCCAAAGCCCATGACGAGGTCCCAGAAGATGAGGTGGAGGAAGTGCCTACCTCTAGCACCAAGAGAGAATTATGGGTGTGGCAGTTCTTTACCACTGTTTGGAATGTACCACTCCGTTGCTGACTACCTGGACCGTACTCCTACGGGACCACCTTCATGCGCCACCACACCCAATCCAACCACCGCAATGTTTTCAGAAAGGCCGTTCCTTTCTTAGCAAGTAGTAGGCTGTCTTCCTCCACCTCATCTTCCTCAACCAATACTGTGACCAGACAGCCTACTTCTGTGGGACACAAAATCCCACCAGCTACCTTGCAAGCAATAAATGAGGCTGTTGATCGATATCGTTCCATGACAGCAGTACTCTGTATTTACTGCAACACACCACTGTGCTGGGGGTAGCAATTTCGAAGTGCTTTTGAATCTGTAAACAAAGAGTAGGAGAAACATTGCCCCTTACCTTAAAGGTTACACACTCGCAACCTCTCCCCTGTCCACCAGCCTCAACACATTTGTGGTCGGTGCCTCTTCTCTGCTTTCCCTCCCCAATTTACGTTCTGACCGCTCCTGCAAAAAAAAAGAAATATCAAAAAACAACAAAAAAAGATTTCTTTTAGGAACCACCTATACAGTTAAAAAATAGACCTAAAAAAAATTATCTTATAGACTCCATCTACTTTAGATTTCTCAATAAAGTAGATTGGGCGATAGAATCTTATTGAATCTAACTTCAAAAGCCCTTGCACTGATTACGTTAGCCCGCCCATAACGCTAACATCGCTGTACGTTCAAAATGAACTCCCACCTATTTCAATGACGTTGGTGGGTAGCGTAGCCAAACGTATCCTGTCATCACCAATGCCATAAGGTTATCTAACGCAAAACGAGGAACTTAAACACACACATCCATGAGAAACGCAAAACTTTTCTTTCTTTATATAGAAATGATAGAAACATTTCATTTTGAAGAAAACATTAGTCAGGGCTGTAACAAGTACTTTTCATTTTGACACAACAAAACTTGTCCACGAAAACTTGGTTAACTTTTTCGAACACAGTTTATAGCTACCGGAATTTGCATCGTTCTCATTTTCAGTCAAGCTGCAAACGGTTATCTACTAATGCTAAATCCAATCATTGATACATTAATGCAAGTATTTGCGTTCTCCGCTATACAGGATCTTCCAAGACCGACGAGTAATCTATGCACATGGCAACAATTATGGAGGAGAAATGAGTGCTTTAAAAATGAAATAAAAGTAACGCTTTCACATCTGCACATTTCTAAAACCTATACGCTCCCATGGTGCTCCTTGTAACTGCAACCATGAAAGGACAGATTGTTGTCTGCCGGTCATCTCAGATGATTATTACATATCCGTTGTTAATCATTGTCCAAATACTGTTGAAAAAGCCGTCTGCTGGTAGACTGTACCCATGACATGCACACATCAGGATTATATAACTATAGAAAATCAAGAAGGGAAAAACATATTTCAGTAACCACTTTATAGTTAAATATACAAAGTACATTCTTATTTTGCCTATGCATGAAGTTACAATTCACATGTAAGATTTCTATTCTTTGCGTCCAATTTAACATTCATTCATCAGGACATTCATAATATGGCACACAGTACACTTTCAATCCACACTTCAATAAATATTATTTAAATATTGCTTACGTTGCATTTCACGAATCCATTCTTCCGATGTAGTGGAGGACTGTAAATGAACTCATGGTGGCAACAGTAAAGACACGCACAAGTGATCACAGTTCAAGTGTACTTATTGAACTTTATAGTGGGTGAGATAAACGCCTAATCTAAACTGGCAGCAATCTACGACCATCAAATAATAAGGCATTCCTAGTGGCGTCTTGTCATATAAAAATGGGCCTATACTAAAAAAAAGAAAAAAAAATTGCCTATCATTCCCACTAAGTTACAAAAAAAGTGTGGGATAAGGTTCAACAGAAAAAGTAAGTGTTCACAAAATAAGTCAGGATGCTATGGTTTGGTCTCCCTTTTGCATGGTTTAAGCATGGGATTTATGAGCACAGCACACTCCTGGGCCTCTCCAGCACGAGGCTTACCATTCCAATTCAATGATACTGGAACCTTCAGTGGTCAAGTTTGTCTCTTCTCTGCAAAGTCTCTTGCCTTACAAGGCCTGACTAATCAAAACAACGAAGTTCCTGCTGTAATCGTGTACCTTGGGTGATTGTTCATCGACCCTTGGATCTCCCTTCGTCGGGGTCGGATCCTTCTTGCAACTTGGGCCTCTCAAATGCAGCTTGCAACTTCCCACTGCGGACAATCCTCGGCCGGGTTCACTCTTGTCTACAGTGTTCACTGGTGTATTACTCTTTACCCCAACTCGGACATCTCTAAAACTGGGTTCCCGTTTGCCAAATATACAGTTCACTTTGTTATCACAGTGCAGGATTCACTCTCATGGGTTTTCCCTTTGGCATCCCTCCATCGGTTCACATAGCCATCTTTACCACAGTTCATGAGTTTCTAACACAGTTCATGGTTTGTCTCGGGAGTATAGCTCAGGGGCAACATGCTCGCCTTGGAAGCAAGACTACACGGAGCAACATAAGTTCGATCCCCGGGTCTGTGCTTAGAAACCTCTGGGTATTAAGCTTGTTGTAAATAACCTATCATATCATATATCATAACTCACCAGAAAGCGCGGGTTCCCTTTCCCTGCCTTTCTTTCGGCATCCCTCTTTTGAGTTCACACTTGCCTTATTCCTCAATGTTCACAATCTTCCTAAAGAGCGGGGGTTTCATTCCCCTAGCTTTCTTTTGGCAATGCATCAGTGACTTTTGATTGTACAAGGAATTTGTTGTAGCCCTTGTAGGACCACTCTGACCTCTCATGCAGCCCTTTCCTATGGCCTTCGGGTACTTGCAGTTTCAAAGCAAAAGGGGCCAGCGAGAGTCCTTCAAATGAGCACTCCTGCAGCGCCTGACCATTCTGCAGCTGGCCTTTATCTGGGATGCCAGCAAAAGTTCAAACACACACAAGGTCTTTGTTCACGAGTTCATCTAATGTTGCCACTTTCAACCTTGGGCTAATACAATTCAGTTCCCCATCAGCTTCCTCCGACTCACTGATTGTTTCGTGTCTGCTGGCTTGACTTGCTTCTGGAGTCAAGTACGGTACCACGGTAGTCAGTGTGCCTCCCCGTCTGTGTTTTCAATGTAGGAGGCCCCTGTGCACTGACATTTGTCACTCCACACGTCGGCTGTATTCCCCGGTCTTGTAATTCCCTTTTCAGAGGCTTTGCCGGTCTGAGGTGAAAAGGGTAAGGGCAGTTCCCCTTCGCCGTCCCTTCAGGTCTTGCCGACTTGCTCTCTATTTAAACTGCTGATTCGCTATAGCTGTTTCCTCATGTGTTCGGTCTTGCTCGAAGTGTGCTCTTGTGCTCTGCCTTTTATCCCTGTAGGGAAGGTAAAGGGCCGTCGGGTGTGCGTCTTTAGTGACAATTGCTTGACTCTGCCTGACACTTGTGTTGGGACATGTCGGGTAAACGGCTCTGGTGTTAGTCTGTTGTCTGTTACGGTGTAGGAAAGTGTTTGTGTTGGAAAAGAGGGGGTCGGTAGAGCTTCTAAATATCCTACAGGGTAGGATGGGGAAAAGGTGTTACAGGGAAGGGGGTAACGCGTCTCAACCTTCCGTGTCTCACTTCACTCCCCGAAGACACCTCATCCTGGTGATCCTCTCCTAGTGGTCACCTCCAATAGTGATGGCCATGTCCTGGCCACCTGGATGACAGATCTCCGGGGACTAGCGAGTGAAACATCTTCAGGTTCCTCACAAGACCAACTGCTTCAAAACAGTTTTCCAAAATGGAAACTTTACTTTCCGACGTCGGCTTTCAATATAGAGAATCATATAATTTCTTTGTGGATTTTCGACACATTCACTCCTTCAAATTCTTAGTGCGGTGTATTCAAGGACACATAACAATGAGTATCTTCCTGTAGCGTTTACAGCGTGCCACAGTCCGTTTTGTTTTTAGAAACACATGGCACAGAAATGGACAATTTTACTGGCAATCGGTGTACTGAAAAACAATGAAATATTTCAAATAAACCACATAGCACAATACTTGCTTCCATTTTACCGTTATCAATGCACCTTTTCTCGATACATTTGTTTTCTTTCAAAAATGACCTTGGGCGCGGTCCACACATGCACGGATTTCCCTACACGTCAATAATAATCTATCCCCTGCTCTCTGCTGGAAGAAGCATTTCCCCAGGAGAGAGAGACTTGCAGTGACAAGATCTAAGATATCCTGAAGAAAAGTAGTTTGTCAAAAATACCTGCAGGTAGTGTGTTCCCACGCCTCAGACAGCCTTGTGGATAATGCAAGAGTCTTGACTTTGACTCGTCAACCAACCACAAAGGCATCACACCTAGTCCGCCATAATTACAGGAACCTAAAGGAAAAATAATAACATAAATACAAGTACAGTGATCACGTAACAGTCTAGACACATGAACAGTGCAGTACAGGCTTACTAGGTTCTGTGTACATCTATTCCCGCAATCCTATCCGTTTCTGGATTCATGCATGTGCCCCTCGTTGCTCTCCACAGTAAGATGTAAATGTGTGTGTAAAGGCCACAGGCACATGTTCATACTGCACATTGAGAATACAAATTCCTTCGCCCGTTATTACAATGTTGACTAACACTGTGGCACATAAACAATTGGTGTATTGCAATCTGCAGCCACTTATCATTGTACCTACTTTCCCTCGCGCCCATACTTCATTTACTTTATTCATTTATTTCTTGGTTATTTGTGAAGCACCTACACCCCAAAAAAATGGTCATGTTGCCACAAGACCAAAAAAGGGGGATGGGGGGAGGGAACAAAACAATTTGCTATGAATCGATAAGTCATTTATAACATGCCTGTACACAGTTGTTTCTAGGCGTGATAAGGAAAGGTAAAACAAAGGGAAACAAAAAAAAATCTGCTTACTAGCCCCTTTGTCATTTATATAGTGCAAGGGGAAATGAGAGGATAAGTGCCAGAGGGATGGAAAGGGAGAGTGCAATAAGCAACCTCCACTAAGTGACACTGGGGTGGCCGGTTCTAACTAAGTGCAAATAAGCATGGCACCATAGGCTTGCAGATACAGTCCATAGTGCGTAGTGATCCCAGAGACGGTGCATGGAGCTACTGGTCATAAGGGAACCTGGTCCCCATGAGGCATAAGGTTTACAGGGTGGCCAGATAACCAGTTAGTGCAGCAGAACGAGAACATCAGCAGGGGAGAGAGAAAGCAGAAGCATAAAGGAAAATCTCCAATTACTTGCAGACCCTGAGGTGTTCCTACTCAAGTTGGAGAGAGGCAGGGAAGCTGTTCCAGAAGGACTCGGCAGCTGAGGAGAGAAATCTACCCCCACTCTGTACCTAGAGAAGCATCTAACCCTCAGAGTTGAGGTTCATGAGCGAAGGGCGCAAGAAGAAAAATGCTTGGGAAATTGAAGTTGCATGTAGTGTGGTCCCTGGCCGTAGACAGCCTTGTGAACATTGCAGAGGGTCTTGAACTTGATCCTTGCAGCTACCAATTGCAGCCAGTGTAGAAATGTCAGGACTGGAGATTTATCATCTCTTGGCTTAAGGCCAAGGACAAATCTTGCAGTCCTGGTCTGGGTACGTTGCAGAGGTCGAAGAGTAGAGGCAGGAAGATTTACAAAGACGGTTACAATAGTCCAGCCTAGACATAACTAGAGCTCTTGATACAGTGGGCTTCTGGGGGGAAAATGACAAAAGCAAGAATACCTCTCAGTAGTGCAGCTGGTAGTGGGACTTATTAAAGATGTCTGTAATGTGAGGACAGAAGGAGAGGGTGGAGTCAAAGGTGACTCCAAGGTTTTTTCCTCACTGGAATGCACAGGCATAGAACCCATGGAGGACAGCCAGAGTGAATGAGGGAAAGCAGTAGCAGGGGTCAAATAACAATGATCTCAGTCTTACTGGCATTAAGGCAGACATTGTTTGAGGCGCACCATTCCTGAATTGCACATACACAATCAGCAATAAGTGAGAGAGAAAAGGATGCAGCACACAGGTTGAAGGAGAGCAGAGTGTCATCCGCATAACACTAAAAGTTACAAAACAATGTAGCGATTAGGTGCGCTGGAGGTGCAGAGTAAACTGTGAGATATGTGGTCCCTGGTCTTCAGTCCAATGATGAGTCTCGCAGCCTTATTTCAAAGTAGCGGGAGAGGGGCAGAGAGAGAGTGGATAGATTAAAGAAGATGCTGTTGCAATAGTACAGCCTAGAAAATACCAGAGCTCTACAGATGATGAGCTTCTAGATGAAATTGAGAGGGGGAGGATGAGGATGGGTGAAGCACAATGGGCCCAAGACAATGTTCAAGGAACACATACATATGTTCATTGCAGTAACGGGGGCTTCAAAGAGGAGTCTCGAGACACCAGGACTGTGGTGGCCATTTGGACAGTAGTCACAGTGCATAAGATGCCTTTGAGGTGCACATTGTGTACCACACCTTGAGCATCCCCATCCACACAGCCCCCTTGTGAGCGCACAAAAACGGGTGTCAACTGCTATTGATATTGGTGGGGGTTATATAAGGAGGAGGCGAGCACAATATGCCAATGTACGTGTCATTTATTGCACACCAATATGTAACAATACTCTTAGTAGTGCACTTACAAAACTTTCTCACAACTTTTTGTATTTTTTTATTTGTATTTTCAAATTTATAAACTTGCACAGAACAGAACAAACCGTATAATGGTGCAAATGACAAAAACATGATTCAGGTAGAACATAGCTAAACCCAACCACCGGACAGCCAAAGACCTAGTAGAACCCTATTTAAACAAATGTTTTTAGTGCTCTGCGAAATTGATAAAGTGAGTTAAGGGTCCTTAATTCAAGTGGAGGGAGTTCCACAGCTTGGGACCAAACACCGAAAATCTTCTGTCTCCTTGAGACTTATATGCTGAAGGTGGGATAGAGAGCAGATGAAGATCGCTAGAACAGCGATTTTGCAGGCTGATGTGGATAGATGAGTCCCTCAAATATTGAGGGGCAATACCATTGACCCATTTAAAGATAAGGCAGGCTACCTTGAATCTAATACGATCCTCTGTCCGTAGCCAATGTAGCTCTCGATGACACGTGGGCAGTTCTCCCCAGCTTAAAGATCATCCTGTCCGCTGCATTTTGTGCTTTCTGGAGTCTGTAAATCTGTTTGGAAGGAATTCCCAGCAACTGGCTATTGCAATAGTCCAAGTGGACGCTGGTTAGTGCACCAACCACAGACGCCTGATCTTCTTTGGGAATGTAAAGAGAGCCTGGCGTACAAAATGCACGGCCTGGACCTTTGCCCCCACCTGTCCATCACAGCCGAGAACATCTTGCCACACAAAGCCCAAGTTCTTTACCTTGGAGACAAAATGAAGACTCTTTGCCAACAAAGTTGGGATGGGCAGTTTCTTGGCTGAGGTCAATAGATGTTTAGGTCCAAACAAAATTAGTTCAGTCTTTGCTGCGTTCAGTTGTAGTTGATTATTGGACATCCAGCCATTTATTTCATCTAGACCGTGTCGCAGTCTATTCAATATTTCTGCAATATTTCCGCAGCCTTTAATAGATCATTGTGAATGGCTAAAAGGGCAGTCTCAGTTCCACAGCCTGGTCTGAAACCTGATTGGGACTTGTCCAGTAACAATTTGTGTTCTACACATTTCTGAAGTTGACCAGTGACCACCTTTTCCAGAATTTTGTCTGGCCAAGGTAGTCCTGCAATGGGACAAAAGTTCTGAAAAGACGCAGGGTCCAACGTTATTATTTTTTTAATAGTGGGGTGACTATGGAATGTTTTAAACTGTCTGGTACAATCCCTTGAATCAAGGATTTGTTCAAGAATTTGGTCATGAAATGGGTCAAATCCTGGGTAACGCGCTTTGCGGCATATGCTGGAAACGGTGACAAGGAATCAATAGTAGGCTTAAGATTCATCAATAATTGATATACATCTTCTTCTCCTACAGGATGAAAATTTAAAAGTAGAGGCGGCCATCTGACTATGTGAGTCCTTCACAATAGCAACAGATTGAGTGTTGCATAAAGCAGGTGGACTTGTCAAGGTAGCCTGAACAATATCGGCCTTGATACGTTCAATTTTTGCAACGAAAAAAAAATTGAACAGGTTGGGCCTTTATGTCCGACTGGTCCATTAAATTAGCTTTACAGCTAGGATTGCAAAAGTTGGAGACCATGGAGAACAATTCCCTCAGATTGCTGGCACCTTGTAGCTTTTTGGCCAAAAAGTATTTCTTTGCCTGAAAAATAGCCAGTTTATAATCCTAAAGTGCTTTCTTAGCCGTGACTTTATTTTCCAAGGTCTGCCTCTGTTGCCATTTTCGATTAGTACTACGAACTGCCTTACACAACGGAATTCAATTTGGGGAGAACAACGGATAAGAAAATCTTCAATTCAATTTTTTGGTTTCAATGGAACCGCGAACCACAGCCTCCTCTCCCCGTGCATGGATGATGATCATTGCTCTCATCACACACATGCCTGGGGTGGCACACACCACCCCACTGTCTGTGAAGGAAATGGTCCTGTTCAACTTGACCAGCAGGTCCTGCCCAAACAAATGTATGGGGGAACTTTCAGAATACAATAGTGGTGCACGTATCACTTTCCCTCCTATTTTGATATCCACTTCCTTTTGTGTAGGGAATTGCAACAGCCCCAGAGAATCCCTGCGAGTCAAGAGTTTCACCTGATAGTGGGAAACCTCCCACAGTGATGCATGATTTAGTGGCACTTGTGTCAACCATGAATTAAATGTTTACCTATCTCAGCACCCACCAAGGGTTCCTCCTCAGGGCAGACTGTTATGGATAGTACTGGGCACACAAGAGCTCTCTGTGGGCTTTCCTAGTCAGGGTATGTATGTGTTACGCTCACCTGGTCTCTGCGGGGGCATTGGGGCACGGTTGGAGCCCTCCCTCGACTTGGCTCCCCTGGATAGACTCTCTCTCCCAGCTGCTGCTGAGCCTGCTGTTCTGGACACTGGTATTGCCCCTGAGAGAAGATGAGAGGCAATGAGAATGGCGTGGTGGTGTCGTGAATTCCCTCAACCCTCTCCTGCCAAAATGAAGTGCGCAAGCGTTTTCCCATGCAAGCTCACCTGTGGTTTTGTAACGATGAGCTCTCCGTCCTGCTTCTTGTAGCAGGGGCCCATAGAGTGGACCTAGTTGCTTCACTAGTCCGTGGAAGTGGTGATCCAGAACTGGCTGCGACCAATCCACTTAGAAGTTAAGTCTTTCGGTTATGATTAATGTTCGTTATATTATAATGTATTTTGCCTTGATTATTAATAGTAATTCTTGCCATGTCTTATCTCTTCCCAATAGGTGTGAAGATGGCCGGGGATTCCCTGAGGATGATGGAGCTCCCGAATTAGCTGGTAAGTTGGCCTTTATAATGGAACTCTAGACTCCGGTATGGCGTGGCCAAGCGTTCGTTATTTATATGGCTTCTAACCTGTTGTGTTCTTTTTCCCCTTGCAGGAGAAGACTTGCGGCTTAGAGCGGAGTCTGGATGCTCGGAAGCAGCTCCGCGGCTGCAGGATGAAGGTACCGCAAAGATGAAGAAAAGAAGTGGAGCTCCCGCGTTGCTGGACGCCCAGAACAGGTGAGGAAAGGCTCTGACTCCGATAGCGATGGGATGCAGGTAAGATACGCGCACAGCGATGAAGCGGCTGGAATCAGGTAAGGTGCGTCTACAGCAATGGAGTAGCTAGATTCAGGTAAGAGGCGCCTTGAGCGATGAAGTAGCAGGATCCAGTTAAGATGGTCTACAGTGATGGAGCAGCTGGAATCAAGTGGATGCACGACGAGATGAAGAACAGGGAAGGACAGCAGTAAGCGTTACGCTGCTGAAAGCAGAATAACGTGAAGCGGAGGCATGTGGGTGGGTTGGCCTAAAATAGGCTGGCCATGGGCCCTCCCTTGGCCCCGCCTTGTGGCTCCACCTCGCCGTTCCCAGGGACTCTTACACATGCCTTACAATGATGTTCTATGGCCACGCCCGGCCCTGATGCACGTGCCCTAGGCACAGAGTGTGCAAAGCACATTTTTCCATGAATTTGGACCTTGGGGGTGAGAAAGGCCTGGACCTTATTCCAATGGCCATGACAGTATTTGTGCCTGGAAACGTGAAAGGGTTGTTCCCCAGCACCTTGGCTCCTCCATAGGGCATGGTGGTGCCATTGGGCACCGCATTTGCTGTGGGCATGTTACTCCCATACATGGCATTCTGTTGGGGCATGGGTGGCTGTAGCATTTGTGTGTTCATGGGCGGCGGTTGCATCTGTGGGTTACGGCCTTGTGCCCTTGGCAGTTGAAGTGGCAGTGGAGTATAAGGTTGATGTATTTCATATGGTATGGATGTCGCCCTTGGTCGGCATCTGTGGTTGGTGTTGGGACAGGGATTGTGGGCGGTAAGTGGTAAAAGAACCATAACCTAGCCCATGTCTGCTCCTGCACTCTCTTGAAAAATTGCCCAATTTCCCACAGCTACAACATTGTGAGGGGCCCATTCCTGCACCCCGAGGTCCCATACCTCTGAAGCCCCACCTTCCTCTTTGGAACCCATCACTCCCCCACTGCTGACCTCCTTACCAGTCTGTGTAGGGGTACTGCTGTCCTCCACCCCACTGTCCTTGTTCTTCTCCTGGCCAAAATGCTGCTATCCTCCCCTCCGGAGGTGCCATTGTGTGCTTTGCCACCTCTGTGTATACGATGGTGCCACCCCATCAACTTTAATTTTTGATGTTTTTTTTCTGTACTAGTCTTGTTTGCTCAGCTTGCAGCCTTTGTTCCATTTCCTTTTCTCGCACTTTATACTCTTGCAGTGGTGTATTATTGTTTGAATTTCCCCCCACCCCTTCGCTTCAATGCCCAATATTTGTTGTCGAGCGCCTTTTGCACTTCCTTCTGTAACCCGGTTTAATAATAAAGTAAAAAAGAGGAGCTGATTGGTCCCACTAGTCCCCTATCTCCACCCACCACATCTCCTGAACCTTAATAATGTATTGCGCTGGGTCTTCCTCGTCCCCCATGGTAAACTGCATGATAGACTACAGATGTGGTATCTGTAGTCTAAGTTCGCTGCAACGCGTCCCACACTTGTGCTCTGATGTTGTTAAATGGTGCACCATCATGGGCGTCATCGTCCAGCTTCACTCTGGGGTATCCTGCTTTAACCCACACCACTTCTGCCTGGTCTCTTACAATTGCGACCAGCAAGCTTTTTCATGTCCCCTACTGCTAAGGGAAACCCTGCCACCTGTTTTTCGAAGACATGTTTCCATTTATCAGCCTCGGAAGCAAGGGGCGGGAGTGTCTTAGTCAAATTATTCTTATCCATTTGTGCCCAAGCCACAGTGTTCTCCCCAAGCCCTTAGGCAACAACAGCATTTGATTGTCTGTACTCTTTGCCTCTTTTCGTCCTGCATGTCCTTTCTTCCTCACTAATGCCACCCTGCCATATCATTGTGTGACCTCTGGCGCTTGCTGCTTGTCCCCTTCATGGTCCTCAACTTCATCTACTGTGTCCCCTTCATCATCCCGTAGCTCCATATGTGTGTCTTGGTCGGACCTCACTGTCCCGTACCCTACACTACCCATTCTTCCATCACCACCCCCTCCTTTCTCAATATGCAAATCATTGATTGCCCTACTATTGAATAGCACCTGCTCTCCACTTTTCCAACCCATTCACTTTCCTCCCTCCTCCCTCTTGGGCTGCTCTCAATCGAGACAATTCTGCTTGTGTTGTTTCCAATGCTTCTTCTAGCTCTTTCTGGACCTTACTGCCCTGGGGTGGGGTAGCACTAGTTGTCGGTATGTAGGGTGGCGGGGCAGTCGCTCGGGTGGGCATGCAAGTAGGGTTTGTATACCCTGTGGCTGGGCAAGTTGTGAGTGGATGCAGGTCTGGGGATGTAATCCCACTTCCCTGCATCGCAGCTGTCATTGTGTCTGGGGCACCCGCTGACCCCCCCCTAACCTCCCATCACCTTGAGTCCCGCCCCCATCAGCGTCCTCCACATCTTCCATAAGTCCAATACCTCTTTTCTCTTCTGCAGTCATTTACTCTTATAGTTAGCAGCTAAATACAACTCGTGTGGTCTAATATTTCTCTATTGTGGAGGCCATGCGTTGGCCAGGAGCGGGGCAACCCCCCTTGTGTTTCTACAACCTACTGTTTGTGTTACTTCTCTATCGTGTTCTTATAGAATGGTAATGCACTATGCATGTACTTCAGAGGCGTTCCCCTCCCCTTCATCTTGAAATCTGCACACTCAAACCCTAATTTATGGAATTTGCACACAGCGCACACTTTCGTCAGTACAGATACTACCGGTCTCCCGTCCCAACCACCTTGGCGCCCCTTGACAGTTCTCCCTCCTCCCTTCTTCCCACACATGCACCACCACACTACACGCTCTAAAACAAACTGTTAACACTGGCCTACCTCCGGCCTCCGTCTCTTGTACATAAAATCGTGATACATTAAACAACTAATATAATAAACTGAAAACACTTCCACCAAGCCCTCTAATTATGTGGAGCTCCTAATTTTTCCTATATCTCCTTGTCACACAGTCACTGGCGACCTCATCTTTCCTCACTTGGAAAGCCTCCCTACACTCCTGTTTTTCCTCCATAAAATCCTTTTGCCTAACAAAAAATAGTAATAATAGATCTCGCCACATGGCCTTAACACACTCCTCTTGCACTTCCACGCACCACACTTCTCACACCATACCCCTCATTATCCCTTTCAATGAGTGTACTCACATCTGCGTGTTCACCTGAGCTGCTCCTTCACAGGGTTCCAATAACGGCCTGTACTCTCCTGGGAGCCATGCCCCACTCCAAAGAGCAGACCGGAATTCTGTGAAAACAGCTCATGTATACCACTGCGATTTGCCCGCTCAGGACTGGTCACTGTAGGTGGGCGCGTGGATCACCACCTTGTCAACAAATTAAGGCATGCCCCCTTAGAAGCTCACACCAGAAAAAATGCAACCCGCTAGGGGAAAAGCCTCAAAACACCTCTCGCAAGATAACTAGGTTTATTTCCACAAAAATAGGTGCGCCAACAAAGAAGTCTGCTACCGTGGAACGTTTTTCAAAAATCTGCACAAGCAGATCCTTATGAGGGTACAAATCGTCATCAGTGAGGACATTACATACAGTGGAAACCCGCATGGCTCATTGGTGAGACCCTATACATGGACGGTGTAAGGGAGGTAACGTATCACAAGTATGACACTGACACAAAAGGTACAATTTGTAAAACCATTAATGAAGTTTTCAATAGGGTTGGAAAAACTCCTACTTTGCCCTATAGCTACGATGGGAGTAATCCAGACCTTCAAATAATAAATAAAACAGTCCTAGTTGAGTCCATCAAATCAAAATGACATACACTGCCAAAACCTAATGCCTGCCCTATCTCTTGTACAGAAAGTGTGTAAAGAGGATATGTATGCAAAGGAAAATCTCTGTTCAAATATAAAGAAATGTGGCTAAGGCAGCTCTCCTCCCCACATATGACAACACGGAGTAAGGCGGTCTCTGTAGGCAAGATGACACACTCTGGGTCAGATTCTTAACACAAAGGCAGTTCAAAACGTGGGCTGAGGCCCATCTGGCCTTCCACGTTAAAGTCTCAATTTTCCAGCTTCCAAAACACAGTTCAACGTTCACATCCATCTCCCTCATTCGGGCTCAGACCTTTCAAAGCAAAAGTTCACAACACTTGCAGGTGCTCCCTTCCCCAAGCTTAACTCATATCCTTTAGGGGTTCCCTTCCCCTAACTTATTACACTTTGGGTCTCCCTCAGTCGGGCTCGGACCGTGTCCTGATATCGAAGAGTTTTGAATGTGCGTGGCTTTTTCTTGCAGACCTGCACAGGACCACTTCGACTTAACAACTTTTAACTCACATTCTTGTGCTATTTGCCCCAGTGCTTCCTTGTCTGGGTAGTTCACGAAGTTCAACATTCACCTTTTTACTCCCCCCTTTTCTCTGGGTTAATTTTGATCACCTCGCTTTTGCAGTTCATTCACTTTATATCTACAAAAATGTCACCTTTCACTGAGACATTCGAGGGGGCTACTTCCTTTCGCCGGACCACTCCGTTACTTCATAATGTTGGCTTTACAGTTGTTACTTCAAAGTTCATTCACAGGTCTGCCTTTCTTCGCGTCTCATCCACACACACGCAGCCTTCAATTGTGCGATATAATATTGCAACTTCAATCTTTCCTTATCACACACTGGTCTCTCATGTCACTTGCCAACGCACCGGCTGTGCGCTTTTCTTTCTTGTCTTCACTGTCTTTCAATTCACAAGTCAAGGTTAGTACCACAGGCTTGGCCTCGCCTCCCCAACTCTGCTGTTCACCCGGGAGAGTTGTTGGCATCCTTGAAAAACAATGCGCCTTCTTGATTGGGATTTGGCCTTCTCCAATTGTCTTTCGTTGCCTTTTGGAGGCAACTACTTCCTGCAGGGTACTCCTGGGGTTCTCCATTTGTCTCTCTCATCCCTCGGTCCGTTGCTCTGCTCCAGTAGATTCGCCTTCGCCCCAGATTTTCTGCTCTTACTCGTATTCCACCTTGCTCAGAGTGTCTGTTCGCAATTTATCCATGTGAAGAGAGCTAATTGGTGTCATATGTATGCACTGAGAGTCAAGTGCCTTACCCAATTAGTGGGACATGTCCCATGCGATGTGTAAGAGTTTGCATTGTTACTGTCACCCTCTTCCTCGGCCTAGTGTTTGTGTAGAAAGGGGTTGTGGGGGAGAGTTGGGACATTGGCTAATTCTATGAAATAGATGGGATCATTGCGTATGGAAAAGGGAGGAATACCGTGTCTCGCCATCGGTTGCTGCATCCCTACTCTCCAGGGACCCCTCACCCAGGTAATCCTCCCGCACTGGTCCACCCCAGGGACTGGATCCAAAAGCGATGGCTGTGTCCTGGCCACCTGGAGGACAAGTCCCTGAGGACTAGCGGGTGAGACACCCTTTGGTTTCTCACAACGGCCTGCTCCATAGGGGATGCCAGGCCATTGGTCCCAGCCCGTCAGTCTTCCTTCACGTGGGCGATGTCCATCCATCATTCGTGTGTGGCTACATACTTATCAGTGATTTCGCAAAACTAAACAATGCATCTCCATCTCTGTAATAAGGCACCTGGTATGTGCACACAGGGGCACGAGGGGGAGAGCTAAGGTCATACTAACTAGGTTGGCAGAGAGAGGACCGGCAGATTCAGCGCAAGGACTGAACAATTTAATGTGGTTTGGATGGGCTGCAGGCGAATGCAGTAGTGGGAACCTGCCAAGTTGCCACTGGGTAATTTATTGCAAGGAAGATTGTTTTGCAAACACACTGCGCACACAAACAGTATAAAGATGAATTAATTTGTAATTTAATCAAAAAGGTGGTGCATCCTGACACGTGTTTCGAGCGACTGGCTCTTCTACTGAGGCTGCATGTTAGATATACAGACATTAAATAAAATTAAATTATAACCATGGTGAGTATAGCAAACTCAAACACGGAACAGAACAGTTAAGTGGATAAATCTGACCAATACAAGAAACCGATAAAAACATAATTTGTCAACAAATAGTGCATGCAGATAAATGCTTTGCGACAGTTGAAACGATTTTTAGAAAAGGGATATGCGAACCATATGGTATAAATGTTTCCAATACGGACATTTCCAGAAGTTGAAAAGAAAAAATATAGAGAGAATAGAAAGGAACTCAATTGGCATTTGGTTTGGTTCGGGCAGACCTAGTTCATTCTCCTGCCTAATATTGCAATGAAGAAGAGGACTTGCACTTCTCCTCTTTCAGTAACCTGGTAGTCGGTGGTTACGGCTTCACCGCTGACACAAGGAAAATGTCCTTGGATTCAAACACTGTACTCTTGGCTTTTGGGGGTCCCTGACCCTATATGCAATGTTCATATCACTGGGATTGAGCCAGTGGCTAAGCAGACACCATTTTACTAACCCAGTGCCCCCGCCAGTGTGCCAGTGTCTGCCATTACCTTGTTGGGATTCGTGGTACCTCTCTGGTCTTCCCTGGGACTGGGCGGGCGTGTCTCTGGCTTTGCTCGCTTCTCTTGCTCTCTCCGGTTCTTCCGGTTTTCCCATTCCCATGACTGGAGCAACTGGCGGTTTTCCTCTGTCATCCCTACACTTCCTCTTTGCAGTTAGTGTTAGACTTTTAACTTCACACAAACAAAAGTGTGTGATGAAGAGGGGGGGACTGAAGGAATAGCAGGTGGGTGGAGGTCTGATGTACTGCGTTCTTCCGAGATGTTCTCCCCTGTCCCCGGGGGTCCCTCTCTCCATGAGGTCCTCCCACTGTGTACCACGTCCAGGGGGACTATCTGATAGCAGTCTCACCTCCCTGGCCTCCTGGGTAGGGGCTCCCGCTCGGGGAGAAGTGACAACATCTTGGGATTCGTCGAATTGCTAGATCTGTTTGTAGACTTTACATTGTTGGAGTAATCTTCACCCTTTTGTAAATCTTTTTAATTTGTATACTTTGTATTTTTAAACATTCTCTGGATTTTTGGATCTCTAGGCACATGGATATGTTGGAGACTGCTTCTGGTATACGAAACTGACGAGTACATGCCAAGTAATGGCCGCTTAAAAAGTTGCAATGATTTGGAGTTCATTGTCAGGGGTTTGCCAACTAGATGTATTGCCATATAATTGGAGTACACACACATACAGTGAGGGTATTTAAGGAGACCCTGACCTGATTGCACCCCCCGTGCTTGATTTTCTAGGATTTTATAATGTCCTTATTGACTTGGTGCTCCATTTTAGCTGCCTTTGTTTAATCTGATTTTCTCATGGATAAATAGAATAGTTTAAACCCTGTCGAAGAAAGGTAAAATGTACAAACTAGTGCCAGGTTCTTGGGTTTAAGGTTCTTTCAGGTTCATGTGTCCCCGTGGGAGTCTGTCCCGGGCAGGGCGAGCCATTGCTTCGCTGGGATAGACGCTTTGTTGGACTGGGCCAACACACAGTACAATTGGACCACTATGAGCACTGCTACTGGCGAGGGTTCCCTCTCAGTACTTACTCAATCGCTCAGGGTTTGGGTTTCCAACTCTATCGAGCAGTCTCTCCTCCGATTATCATTCCACATGAAAGAGGAGGCATAGAATGTCAATAAGGGGAAAGCAGCACTTTGCTTTTACAATGGGTTTATTCACTGCAGCTCTTAAATGGCCTGACTGGACAGCAACGAAAACATTGTGCTGAATAGGAAATGATCTACTTTCTCTCTTGCCTGTAACATTTAGGCTCTTAGCAATAACGTAGTAAAGGTAAAAAGGTGATATTTTAAATGCCTCCAATATCTAAAATACCACGGAATTCAGTTGATAACTGTGTTATTCGCAGCAAGGGGTACATACACATTTTGTGCAGGGAACCTTTTTTGAATGGTGAATTTTACAACTTTTCTGCGAAAAATGGGGTGATCGTTTTTGTAGAGTAATACATGAAACAAATCCAATGGATGGCAAGTAGCCAACAGTACATGGGCACATTTTTTAACTGCATTTTCATGATGCACTTGCCCAAAATATGCCAGTGTTCTGCCAGTGCAAATGTTGGTGCAAGAACATTTTCATTCTGGCTGTACCCAAACATGCCAATCAATCAGTCATTTATATAGTGCAGGAAAACCTGTACCGTTGGGTATCATGTTTTACAGATGCAGATTTTTTTTCATTTTCTACGAAGAAATTACTTCAGAAAAACTCATTGAAATATATAGGGGTAAGGTGTTAAAAGGGGGCGGGGAGGGTGTTGGGTTAGGGGTAATAGTATAGGGAAGATGGGTGTGGGGGTGGTGGACACCACCCCAAAAAAAATGAAAATGTCATTTTTCAAAGTCATTTCTTTGAAGAAAATTGCTTTGAAAAAATGTGCGTCGTCAAAGGGACATGGAACCCACCATTGGTATCAGGGCGCTAAAAGGCAGAGGGAAGGATTGAGAAAATCTAAGCAAACAGTAAGACTTTAGATGTGCCTTTTAAAAATATTAAAATATGAACGTTTTGCAAAGAGGCAGGAAGAGAATCACACAATTTTGGGCCCGCCACTGAGAAAGCACCCCTGCCACAATCCTCCAGGTGATAGTTTTGGACTTAAAGAAAAAACCGAGAGGCAGAGCATAATGGTCGGCCAGGACAGTAAGGAATTATTTTTTCCTGTAATGCTTGGCAGCCTCTGCCTTGAAGCGCTGTTGTACAATAAAAAAGATTTAAACTGGATCCCGGCCCCAACCGGCAACCAGTGTAAATTACGTCGGGCTAAGGAAACTGACATACCATAAGGAATGCCTTTTGCCAAGCGGACTGCTGCATTTTGCAGCACTTGTAGGCGGTTCAGTAGATTTACTGTTTGGGCTAGAAAAACAGCATTGCAGTAGTCAAAGCTTCCATTAATCATGGCAGCGACAACCTCCGCATGAAAGCGAATAGGGATATAAGGTCATATTTTTACGGTTGTTTCAATTTGATGAAACCGGTACTGCAGATGGAACTGACCTGGGCCTCCAAGGGAAGAAATGCAGAGATATTAACCCCTATGTTTTTTACTACTTTCACAGGGGTGGGCAGTGGACCCAGGTCTGATGGGCAGTACTTCGGAGTCCAAAGCGAGAGTGAAGCGGGAGAACCAACCACTAAAACCGTTTGTTTATTTTCCTCATTCAGCTTTAACCAGTTTAGACCCAATCAGTTACTAACCTCTTCCAGGAAGGTTTTCAGCCGGTTAGCATTACCGTATTGTTCAAGATCCAACCCAAAATAGAATTTGTGTATCGTCTGCATAACGAAAAATAACAAAAGATCGGATAAGGCAAGCCAGTGGCTCAACATAAATATTCAGAAGAGGAGAAAGTGCCGAGCCCACAGGAGACAGCCACTGGAGATGATCTGAAGGAAGATAAGGGGACAGATTGTCAACTCGCATCCAAGAAAGATTGAAGTCATTCATAGATACTGTCGGAGATGCCAATATTTCACAATCTTGACAAAAGAATAGCATGGTCAATGGTATCAAAGGCGGCAGATAGGTCTAACAAAATAAGACTTGCCACTCTGCCTTGATTCCTGATCTGAGCTAAATCTAGCACTGAAACCAGCACAGACTCTGTGCCCTTAAGTGGGCAAAAACAGGGTTCTGAAGGGTCCAATATCTGGTGGTCTTCCAGAAAAGACCTAAGCTGGGGGGTGACCACAATTTCCAGTATTTTCATAAAGTAAGGAAATGGGGTCATAATTAGACAGTGAAGCAGCATCCAAAGTAGTCTTCAGCCGCAGAATGACCAATGCATGGTTTTAAAGTTGCAGGAATGAAGAATACCCAAGGGATGAATGTAATGCTTCAGCAAACATTTCTCCCATATCCTTCGATATCAATTTAAAATGTGAAGGGGGGTTATCATCTAGAGCAGAGGCTGATTTTAGCCGCATTGCGGCATTAACTGCTTCTGACAAACTAATAGGCTGTAAAGATTCAAACCTGATTGAGGCAGGAATGACCTCCGAAGACTGCAAAGATGTTTCCAGTGTATTTGTTGAGAAAGCTAGGCTGCTAAAATTGTCCCGACTAGTCCCATCTGTTTCACAAAATAAGTGTATTCAATCATTACACTGCTTTTGGAAGGCTGATGCTGCCGATGGCAATTTAGGAGCAAAAAGATCCTTCAGTCTGAAACAATTGTTTTGACGTGTTTGTTGCAGATTTAATAACGTCCCGTGATGAATTTGAGGATGTCGGCACTCCTTTCCCTGGTAAAGTCTCCCCCCCTATATGGCCAGATGACGGCAGCAGCTAAGTGATCCTGACACAGGGGGTGGCTATATGAGGGAGGACTATCTGGGGTGGTGACTCTCAGGGAGACTTGATGACATCATCGTGGGGGGTGGGGACACATGCCGTCATTTCCCCTTCTGAGATGTTTCGCCCGTCCCTCATGCCTTAATGACATATTGCCACACTCATTCCCCACCTATGTTTAAGGCTAGTGTGTCTAAGCTCCAAACGCCCATCAGGGAGAATATATTGAGGGCTGGGATGAGGAACAGGTAGTGAGTAGTGAAGATCACTCCCTGGAAGCTCAGTATCCACTTCCCCAAGACATTCCGAAACTAATGACAGAATAACTGATACAAGGAAGAGTGACTGAGTAATGATGATCACAAAGATCTGACTGCAAACGCCACTGTCTAGTTGTTCGGAAATGAGTAAGCAACCTGGAAAGTTTTTAAATATGGGCTGGTCGCAGCTGACAGGAGGTAGGAGAGAGGAAAGCTGCTGATGCCAAATCACCTTGTGAACTGTAAGCTTGCTGAGAACCACATTGAAGGCAGGGACACCATGGCAGAAGTCAGAAAGGCAGAGCCGACAATAGAATGGAGCAGCCATGGTGTGGGCGGTCCACCGCTTGGAGAAAGCCGCGGAAAACACACATCATGAAAACAGATACTGTGGGACTGCAGCGCTGGATGAAGCACAAGTGAAGCAAGATGGAAGAGGAATGAAGAAGCACTGGTGACAACCGGTAAGCCCTGGGAAGAAAGTAGCATTACTGAGTTGTCTGCAAATAAAGGTTGCTTTGCATCCGCAACAAATTATGGGTGAACCTAGAAGAAGCAGGTGGGTTACCAGGTGGCGAAATAAAGGGAAATGCTTCTTGAACACTATGAGCAGGAAGCAGCAAATTCATTAGAGAAGCGAGAGCATTTATAATGCAAGTTGCCAATATGACAAAGACGTAGGTAGCAAACATACTAGGTGAAGGTTCTGATAGAAGAGTGATCTATGATATAAAGTTCTGGAAAGCAAACACCAGATAATGTTATCTATTTGAGCATTAAACTGTTTTTATATAACAAAGTCATGGTAGGAGAGTTTACCAGATGAAGTTAAATATTTGTGCAACAAAGTGTTTGTGTAATGAAGTCCTTGACAAAGAGAATACCAGGCGAAGTTGAGTATCTGTGCAATAAAGTGTTAAAGTAACAAAGTCTTGGCAAAAGAATATACCAGGTGAAGGTGAAACAATTATGCAACGCGACCTGAGCGGTATGCCCAGGTGGAGACAAATATAAAGACTATTGCAAAGATCTTCAAGGAGAGGTCCTGGAATTAATGAACTGTTGGTAAACTCTAAAGATAGGAGGAAATCCTTATAAAAAGATATATCTCTAAAGAACTATAATATATTAAACGAAGAGAAAGCTCGGGGAAGGGAGCCAATTCCCCAAAAGAAGTGAGAATACCAAGAGGAGAGGGTAACCCCCTTGGAAGTTGATTAGTCTTTTGTTGAACTGGTAAAAGTTGATCTAAGTAGCCTAGTGAAGAAAGCTAATCCCTTGGAAGAAGAGCATTGTTCAATAGAAAAGCCTTTTTATTGAAATTGAACTTTTGTGTTGAACCTGAAAAGTCAAGAAGTAATCCCCTTTACATCTTTAGAGTGTGAGGGCCAGAATAGGATTATGGACGTAGAACGGATCTGTTTGGACATCTTGACACTGGACAGAGTCTGTAGTTTGATGTAGGGAAATCCCTCCTAGAATAAGGTTAGTGAGGCATTTCCCAACCCTAATGATTTAATAAAAGTTTATAACCAACAATATGTCTCCTGTGTCCTCTTATCATTCCTGGCTCCTCACAGTCCCCAAAATAGAACAATAGTTCTGCCTTTAAGGCAGAATGGTAAGAGGCCAGTTCTTTTTTTTTTTAAAGCAGACACGAGCAGTCGATAAAAAATTTGGAAAATTCTCCTGGGTCGCTGCACTCCAATTTTACAAAGCAAAAGTAGTCCCTGCACTAACCTACGGGATGGCGGCAAACCTAAACCTACCCACCGAGTTTTGGACCCAGATAGAGGGCTTCCTTTGGAAATCAGTCTTAGGTCTGCCCAAGTCTGCCCCAACACCAGCAATTCGGCGCAACCTGGGCCTACAGTCTTTAGCCTCTGTGGTGACGTAGAGTGCAACCCAACTATACGGGAAAATTCTGACTCCAAATACCCTGCCCATTTTCGGACTCATCGTCTCTGAAATTCGAAAAGGGTCTTGAAAACCCCTAACTATCTGGGTTGAAAAAATCAAATCCAACCTTGAGGAAGTAGCATGCACTGAAGAAATTCTCATTTCCAACCCAGGACACGTCAAAACAAAACTACAACAGCAAGATTGGATAAATACTGTCGATTTAACCCACCAGTATACGTCTCTAAAGCACCTCCCACCAACTCACAACAAGCTAAAAGTGCCCCTAAAATACTGCGAGAAATTTCCAGAAAAAAACCTAAGGAAGATCTTTCTGCGTGCTCGACTAAACCTACTGCACACTAGGGAAATTCTAGCAGCAAGAGCACTGGCTCCGAAGTCTGACTGTCGCCTGTGCGGTGTGCAAGATCAAGTGGAAACGGTTCTCCACCTCCTCATGAAATGTCCAGCACTAATACGTGAGAAACAAACTTTTATGACACCACTTATCAGCGATCCACTAGCACTAGACGAAGAAACTTGCTGGGCCCGACTGATAGCCGGTGACTCTGCAAGATGGTCCAGAACGGCAGCCAAACTCCTGTCGTTGACCCTGATGAAAGCCAACAAAGATGCTAGTGGCTCCCCGTCTGCTACGAACATTGGGAACTTGAGCCCCAGGATTGGTCACCCCAATGAGCACGCTCAAGCCCACGAAACTTGATCACTCTTCCTAAGTGGTGTCGTAATATAGCTCTCTTTAAATTCACGAAGCACATCCTGAAAGACCACTCCTGAAACTTCGCATATTTGTAAAAACCAAAAAGGTTAAAAACAAAACAAAATAAATAAATAAAAATAAAGCAGAGTTTTGATGCAGAGTCGTAGTTTGCGCATCAATTACACCCGGCTTTACAAACTATTGCCTGCAGTAGGCACAGTTCTTAGAAGAACCAAGGGGCTGAAGGACAAATTGACTTTTCAACCAGTTTTAAAGGTGCCAGTCACTCCGTAGCGGCCGAGCAAGCTGTAACAAGCTGGGTTCGCGGCAATGGCAGAGGTAGGGGACTATCCTTTGAGGTCTGGTCATTTAGAGTGATTTGTTTTACAAGTAGAGGATTCAATACGATTCCAGATTCTCTGCTACATGTTTGGCTGAGCAGTCCCATAATAGGGGAGGGAAGAAAAATCTTAAAAGGGATCAGCTGATCTGTCCATGGTAAAATGTGAACCGTAAAAGTACAAAGTAACTGTGGCCGAGCAAACTTTTTATCTAAAATGTGCCCTTTTGCATGCGTATGTTCCATAATTAGTTGAGGCAAAGATGTGACTGATACTCTTACTAACATAGATTTGATTTCTATATCTGGAATCCATGGCAGAAGGACACAAGTGAAAATGTCTTTGAAAAATGTACGCAACACCCCCACCTTGGTGAACAGCATCACAATCCACATGTAAAATAGAATAGCCAGCTGGTAACATTTTGACAATTTTTTAACTTTATTTTTTTTCGGCTGCGAAATGCAGCGTGGCTCGCAGCCGGGGGAAAAAAAACATCAGTACCACGGTCTAATGGGCCGGGGTACTAATGGCAATATGCCCCGATACTTTGGGCCATTACCACATAAGGTAATGTCCCCGGGGCCTTTGTTAAGGTCCTCGCGTAATGGCACGCAGTCTCGGGGCACATTGTCTAACTAGTCACCCATCCATGGGGAAATATAGAATTAAACAGAGCTAATTCCAATAGAGTAGCACGTGATAAGCCACCAGAACGTACTGCAATGCTCCGTAGCTCGGACCTCGCCTGAAGGATCCATACTGGATACATCAATATATGGTATGTTATCGGTACCTATATAGCGCACCGTCACCAATGGAATTGGTCCCCAGGCGCTCTGCTGGATCTGTAAACGAGAAGGTGGGATGGGTTAGTGAGGTGAAGAGGGAGTAGGATAGTGAGAGATGTGGTGTACTGTTGGCAGCTTCAACTCAGTAGACACGGGGTGCTGAGCTTTGGTGCGAGTATTGGATCGGTGTCCGTCCGCGTATGCTGTTGGTGAGGCTTATGTGTTGCAGTGTGGTGAAGTGCGTGCGGCCTGTTGTGCGAGAGATGGTTGTGTGCGTTTTTGGGTGAGATAAGTATGCAGAGAGTTTGAGCTTATATTGGTTAGTGGGTTATATGACATTTAACATGCTAACATTCACAGTTCTGTCTAGGTGTGGCACTCGCTAACCTTCACAATATCATCCAGATACAGTGCAGGCAAATGTTCTCAATTCTAAGTGTGGCAAATGCTAGCATCCAAGTTCCATCTAAGTTTTGCAGGTGCAAACATTCACAATCCCATCTAGATGCGACACAGGCCAAAGTTAGGAATTCCGTCAAAGTGTGGCATATGCTAACATTTACAGTTTCATTTAAGTGTGGCGCTTGTAACATTCACAATCCTATCTAGATGCGGCGCCGGCTAATGTTCTATTTGGCAGTGTGCCCACATAAGAACATACTCCTGTTTGGCCATGGCACTGTAAGAAAACGTCTATATTGATAGCCCATATGGAGCGGTTTTCTTACAGTGCATACCTGTTTTAATAGCATTATGGGCAACCACTTTGGACACCAAAAGACCAAAGGTTAAGAGTCTTCGGTATGCATGTGTGAAAATAGACTAACGGGTGAAGTCCAAAAATAAATGATAGTCTGGACCAGGAATTGAAATAGTTAGCTTATAGGTATTGCACGAGCTACTCTGAAGAACAAGCAGCTGCTAGTTTATAAGAGTCCAGTAAATCTAACTTGCGCTTGAGATTCAAGCAGGGTCGCTTTTGCCATCACTTAATATAGCAACTGCCACACTGTTTTTTTAGAACAGTGTAGAGGAATCCAAAAGTAGTAAATTAAAATTAAGGGAAAACTTTCAAATCAATTTTTAAAAAATTGAGCACAGTGAAACCAAAGGGAGTGGATGGCTCAGCTCACTATCATGGCTATGATCAACGCCTGCGTTTGAGGTATTGTAAATCCCCGAAAGCACGCGATGTGACTTGTTAATCCTATTACGTATTTCCTGTTTTCAATGTTCATTTTTTGAAATTCCGGTGGTGTGTTTTCCAGTGTTATCAAAAAGATTTGGAATAAGTCTTTTTTTTTCCTTTTCTTCAATGTGTAAAATGAGTTGCTGCTTCAAAAGGTCACATATGCAGCATTAAAGCACAGCCACTGGGTATTTACTGTTACTTGAATCGATTTTCTTTTCTGCAGATTAGAAGTAGAACTTCTCCTTTGGCAGAGACCTCATTTCTGCTTTGCCACACATGCCTTGCATTCACCATTAACTTTACAAAGCCCACACATTGGCTACACTGCAAGTTTAAGGGAAGGCGGGTTGCCAAGGTTTTCTGCATTCTGCAACTTTACTGAAAGTGCCCCAAATAATAATTGGAGGCCAGCACTTAAACGTAGGGTGATGACACGCTTGCAGAAATATGGTGTGCAGTAGAGGGATGAAGAGTTGGGCGAGAGTGGTGGAACATTTTGGGAGGCGAGTGGAAAATGTGCCCATGAAGGTTTGCTTCAGTGAAACCCCATTGCCTGAAGCAGTAAATGGACAAAGAATAAAGATAGTCCTCCTTTCCTTCAAATAATCTGGGGTGTGAGCCTGACAAACATAAACATATCTGTGTTTGAACATTATCAATCTGGGGCCCTCACTGCAGGCGCCCTTGATCGCCACTGCTTTTCCAGGCCTCTCCTTGTAACAATTGCAACAAACACAGAACACAATTTCTCCAGCATGGGGTCTGGCATGGATTCACATGATAATGAATATTCTCAGTCGTCCAGCAGGGAATCCTCGGTAAAAGAAAAAGAATTTTCACTTTCACTTAAAAACTGTATTTCTCCTCTAAACCAATCACTGCCATGGGTCATACTACCCCATCCAATGACGGTACTCTCCCTAAGCCCCTCCTCTGGCAACCATCTTCATAGTTTTATCACACGCTTCAGTGTTGGGAGTCATCAAGTTGCTCTCTGAGCTATTTGTATGTTTTTCATGTTTTTTCAACAGAAAAAGTACAATTTTTGTTTCAAAGAGCATGTGTGCTCCCATCTTCATCTGCCGATAGCAGGGATCGATCCATTTTTGATGAAGTCCTGTGCCCCTCAAGGGCGAACATCATTGAATATTCTAGAAGGCAATCTCTGGCCTACTTCGTGCCCTGCGACCATGAAGGGGGAGAAGGAGGTAAGGTCCATCTTCAGGCCCTGCACCAAATGCTGGCTTTCAAATGTTTTTGGAGGACAAGCACCTATAATGCCTCTACTGCCTACAGGTGGACCATAAGGCGGTAGAGTCCGAGATATGCCTAGGTTTTTCTAAGATGACGACGAAAGGCAGGCACAGTAGGCTGGCAGCATGGCTTAACACAAACAAGGCCTCTGACCCGTGCTCTGAGCAGGGTCATGCCTCATCCACGACTGGCCGGTTCGAGGAGCAGTTTTACAAGTCCTTTGAGGGAACCTGAGTCATGGGGGCCCAAGGTAAGGGCAAGATCCTCAAGTCCGAGTCCCAGGTTTGTTGGGGAAGCGGGTCCCAAAGTGGATATGGCGTGATGAGCATCACCTTGGGCCTCCTTTGCCAGCCTACCATCAAGCGCCTCCTCGAAGTCATCTACCCCGGCTAAGCTCCGGGAGAAATCTGAGAAGCTGAGAACAGAGGAGAAGGGCATGCAACCCAAGCAGGCTCAAACGGCACAGGCGAAAACCTTGTCGGCAACCCCCGACTGCTACTACTTCCATGGCAGCTACGGGCATTGATCCTATGGGGTGGTCCTGCAGCCCATAAAGTGTCCCTGCCCCCATAGTGCTACACCGCTGCAGAGACTTTGGCAAAGTCTGCAGACACGCCAGAAGGGGTGAAGGTACCTGTCCAGGAACCGGTTCAAAACACTCAGGGAGGAAAAAGAAGGGAGGAGGCCCGAAACAGCTCTCTTAGGTAATCACCCAAGCTGTGGAGGTCTCGTCCACGGATGCCGAAGATCATGTATCCATGCTTACGGTCCCTGATGACGAGGAGGACAGCGATGACGGCGCAGGGCTTAGCTTTCCTGTGTTGACTTCGCAACCAAGGGACATTTCCTTGGATATTCTGACTCTCCACACATTGGTGTCAGAGATCCTGATGAGAATGCCCATGGTGCTGGTACTGTGGTACCCGATCAGCCTCTGCCGAAGAGGAAGCATCATCTCATGCCCCAATATCAACCTCCTCCACCACATTGGGCCCCAACTCCCCCAGCAGACCCAGACACGGGTACGGAAATGGATACGGCCACGACGACGAATGATATGGGGACATGGTCGCTGCGGATGGTGAGTCGCCACATTTGGATGCCCCACATAGTGTTTCTCCACTGGACGAGGTAGGTTCATTCCACTCCATGATTTCCAGGGCCTCTGGGCTATTCCAGCTGGTGCCCGAGAAGACCAAGAAGGAGGGCTTCTTGTATCAAAGGCAAGAGGCCAAGAGGAAGAATATCATGGCAGTGCCCTCTCTGGACGATGTTTGGGAAAAGGGCCTGGCCCTCATGAAGAACCCTTGCACAGCTCCAGGCAAGTTGGATAGTTTGGAAAGGAAGTATAGGGTGCCGAACTCCACACCCAAGTGCCTGAGATTGCAACCATCGCCAGACTCGGTGGTGTCAGTGGCTGCAAGGAAAGCTAACCCATCCTCATCGTCTTCGGTCCATCCGGACAGTGAGGGGACAAGGATGGATGCCATGGGGAAGGTGATTTACACTGCGGCATCCACAATGAAGAAGGCTAACCTACTGGCGATCCTAGCCAAGTACGACCAGAGTTGTGGCACAAGCTAGGACCGATCCTGGAGTTCCTCCCCTATGAAAAGAAGATGGAAGCTCTCGCTCTCTTCCAGGAAGTGGCGTTGGATCACACCATCAAGTGATATTAGAGGTCGCTGACACAGGGTTCTAGCAAAAGGGGACCGGTGTCTGCCATTGACAGAGATGGGTGAACGCCACTAATTTCTGTCAGGAGGTCCAAGCGAAGGTGCTAGACATGCCCTTAGATGGGGAAAATCTCTTCAGCAGCAGCGCTCGTCTTTTTGCTCCTCCCTGGGGAAAATCAGGCAGGTCTTCAAAAGTAGATCTTCATCGCAAGAAGCCTTCAGAGGCCACTCGCAGGCATACAGTAGCGGAGGACGGCGTCACCGCTGCCCGTAGGGCAGGATGCTGGCGCCAAGCAAGTCTGAACCAGGCAGGATGTCGGGTCCCCACTTGTGAAACCCGTTGGGAAGCCAGCTGATGCGGTTCATCAGCGAGTGGAGAAAGATCACCACACACAAAGGGTGCTGGACGCTCTCGTCCAAGGACACACTTGTGTCCACAGAACCCTCAGGTTCCCTGGTAGGAGCATGAAATTCCCTCAGCTTCTGGAAGAGGTACAAGCCATGCGACAAAAAGGGGCTATGGAGTCTATTCCAGATACTTTCTAGTCAGAAAGAAGACAGGGGGCTGGAGACCCATCCTGGATCTACGACGTCTGAACAATTACTTAGTCCCAAGAATTCAGGATGGTCATGTTACAGCACTTCTTCGGCTAACTGTAAAAGGAGACTTCTTGACGTCGTTGGACCGGGAGGACGCCTATTTCGATGTCTTCATTGTAAGAAGGCATGGTATCGACAGTAAGACGCACAAGTGACCACAGTTCAAGGGTGTCTATTGAACTTCAACAAGGGTTTGATAAACTCCTATCTAATCCTACATATACAGATGAGAGCAAGCTATGACCATCAATGCAGTCCTAGTGGAATCTCGTCAAAATAAAAGGGCCTATATTAAAAAAAAAGAACTGTTGCCAATCCTTACCTCTAAATAAAAAGTGTAGGGGTAGTGTTTATGAAAAAGAAAAGTGTTCACAAAAATGATATGTCCGGATGTTCAGGCAGTTGGCCTCCCTTCGCCCACGTTTTCAGCACAAGATAAGGTGCTTCACTCGAGCATAGCACTCTCTGGCTTCTTCGGCACAAGGATAAAGTTCCTTCACCAGCATCGGGGCCTTCTGTGCCCAAGTCTCTTTACTGATCAGTCTCGATTCACAGGCCTGAAGCACCAAAACAAAGTTCCTTTCCTCTTACAAACACTCCTTTAAGGTGATTCACTCTTCACCTTGGACCCCCCCTTATCTGGGCTCAGATCCCTTTTTATACCACAATCGTTAATTTGGATCCCCCTCTTGCAGGCTCAGATCCCCTTTTCCAATGTTCAGAGAATATGCCTTCTCGGGTGTCTCACAGTTCCCCCAGATTCCCCTCAGCCGGGCTAAGATCCTTCCTCTTACACAACTAGTCTCTCTCAGCCAGGCTTGGACCAATTTCAGTTCGTATTAACTATCGAAGACTTTCAAATGTGCACAGGGTTTACTTGACCCATTGCAGGACCACTTCAATTTCACAATTCCTTTTTAAATTTGCCACCTCTCAGTTGGATACCTAACAGACCTTTGAATGAGCACCCACGTGGTGCTGGACAGCTCTGTATATGGTATCTATCTTGCCATCAAAAGATCAGTCACTTCTTCTATCCTTATATTTGGTTACTTGTCACAAACGCTTTACACATGGTTCTCCAGATTTCTCCATACAATGTTGCCGCACGCAACCTTGGTTCTAACACAGACCAGTCTGCTATCAGTCTCCCAGACTCACCGGCTGTGCTGACTTTACTGGCGCTGGTTTATTGTAGGAGCCAAGGACAGTACCACAGGATGAGGAAAAGATGTTACTGGGAATCGGATACCGTGTCTCACCACCCTGTGTCCCACTCCTCAAAGACCCCTCATCCAGGTGATCCTTCCGCACTGGTCCACCCCCCAGGAACTAGATCCAAAAGCGACGGCCACGTCCTGGCCACCTGGATAACAGATCCCCGGGGACTAGCGGATGAGACACCTTCAGGTTTCTTACACCATTCACAAGAAACATCGGAAATGTCGTGCAAGGCCAGCACTACCAGTTCAGGGCCCTCCCATTCGGCTTGAAGTCGGCCCCAAGAGTGTTCACATAATGCCTGGCACCATTGGCACCACATCTATGTCTACAGGGCAGGGCATACCGGTACCTGGACGACTGGCTGATATGTGCTTGCTCGCGGGCGCTGGCTGAACACGGAAGGTGGAACACATGGAGACGACCGTCTGACTATTGACTGATCTGGGATTCTCCCTCAACTATCCAACGTCCAGCTTAACACCATTGCAGAATACACTGTTCCAAGGCACCAGACTCCATACAGTGTCTTGCCTGGCGTTGCCCTCGGAGGAGAGGCTAGCAGCCATTCAAGGTCAGTTGCAACGGCTGTCGTCGACTAAGACGGCCATGGGGTGGGCCAGCAAGTCGTTACTGGGCATGATGTCTTGCATCTACCTTGTCCGGAATTCCTGGATGCCTGTTGGATACAGGTGTCCAGAAGCTTACCGGACAAGATATCTCTCAATGAAGAGTTCCGACGGGAGATAAAGTGGTGGGGCGTTGGCTCCAACGTCGCCCAAGGCAAAGGCTTTCAATACCCCCATACCAGGCGACGGCCAACGGGGACACCTTCCTGGAAAGTTGGAGCACACACCGGATGTCTGCACACCAGGGGCCTATGGCTGCCGGAGGAGAAAGATATGCATATCAACATCTGTCATGATCCCTGTCCCTAACCCTCTTAGGCAAAACACTGGAGCCAGGCTACGATCCTTCATATTGGCCTTAAAGGCTTCCCCATCTCATCTGTGACCCTCTTGGCGTAAGTCCTGGCGCCTTTGGCGCCAGACTCATACATGTTCAGAGGAAAGACTTGAGAACTGGACTTGGTAATGGACTTTGCACTATGGATGCCCCCACATAGCTCAGTTCTATGAACTGTGCTATGCGGTATAGCTTTTTGGGTGTGGTTAGGCCTAGAGACACCTGGTATACCTCGGGGGCTATATAAACCACGCCCGGGCAGAGAAACACGCCTGACGTTAATCTGCGGCTGCAGTGTGACACTCACCGTGCTTCGATCAGTCTCCTGAGATTCTTGCCTGCCCTCCTGGAACCGCGTACCTGAAAGAACAAGAACAACATTAGCACAACACTTACCTCGAGTAGAATCCTGCTTCCATCGCCCCTCTGGTCCAGATAACAGCATCTCGGCGGCTCCACCTACAATTGCGGAACGCCGCATCCTGAGAAGAAAAGAACAAAGGATAAAGGGCATTAGTAAGCGTTCCCATATTCCGATCCCGAAAACAGCAAGAATAATCACACGCTTACCTGGATTCGAGCTGCTCATGGTCACATCCGTCCCGGAGCATACCATCGACCTACAAAGGAGAAAAAACACAGGTTAGCATATGCAAAGACAAGAAGGCGCCGCGCATTACGCTTTACTCAGCGTTATTTACTCTCTCAGCCAGCAGCCATTCTGGGACATTGCAGCGGCCTGCAAGGGAAAAGAGACATAGGTCAGCACAAGAAAAAGGCGAATAGCGGCGCGCATCGTGCTTTCACTCACCGCTTCATGCTCGGCCCCAAGCGGCACAATGCCATCAACGACCTCTTCCAGCACCTAAAGGGAGAAGAGGAGACATTAGTAGGGGCAAGAGAAAAAAGAAAAGGACAATTCATCAAAACCAACAAACCTACCTTGTCGGACTGGAGTTACAGCAAGTCCGGACTCAATGGTCCCGCACCAGTGAAGCAACTAGGTTGCGCCGCGCCCACATCAACAACGCACCCCTGCACCGAGGAGCAGGACGGAGAGCTCATAATACAAGAAAACAAGGTGAAGAGAGGACAAAGCGGAAGGTTTGGTCCTCAAGGAAAGTGGGAGCCAAGCAACAAGAGACAGTTATATCTGCAATTCCTGTATTTCAGGCCCAATCCTCGGTCGAACAGATACCAAGGGAGGGGTTCGAGATCGCGAGAGGTCCAATCGGGCTGAGTGGTGTCCCAGTGGATATCAGGTGAGTGTTGCAACATCCTGGAGCTACAGGCAGTGTGCTCGGCCCTCAAGTCATTCCTACTGTCTCTGAAAGGCAAGGTGGTGATGATCTTCACAGACAACACCACCATCTTCTACATCAGGAAGCAGGGGGGCACTCTATCCCCGGCGCTCTCCAAGGAGGCGCAAGAATTGTGGGACTGGGCCATCGAACAGGGTATGTTCCTCGTCCCTCTTCACCTGGCAGGAGTTAGGAACACCATTGCAGACTCCATCAGCAGGGGACTGTGCTCCTGCCACGAGTGGGAGCTTCATCAGGATCAGGTGGACCACCTGTTATGGGGAAGACCCCAGTTTTATCAGTTTGCGATGGCAGTGAACACCAAATTCCAGAAGTTTGCCAGCAGATTCCACCAGCGGAGGAGCCTGGATGTGTTCTCCTTCCTGTGGGAAGGGCTGTTTCTGTACGTGTTTCCTCGGTTCCCTCTCCTGCTACAAGTCATCAATATACTCCGTGTCAATGCAAGATGATATTCATCTCCCCGGCGTGGCTGAGGCAGATTTGGTATCCGGACCTTCTCGGCCTGTAGGATCACTGAACCTGAGGGCTTGGTTCCTGCTGCCTTAGAGTTTGGAGGCTATGAGTTGCCAATGGACTGCAGGGACGTCTCTACCAAGTCCAGGGCGTTTTTGACCTTAAAGTGCTATGGCCATAGGTGGAAGTGTTTTGCTAGGTGTTGCAGGTCGCAGAAGATTACACCTCTGAGGGCCACTGCTCCACATATCATCCCATACTTGCTATCCTTGGCAAAGGCTGGACTGGCGCATGCCTCCATCAAGGTGCATCTGGTGATTATCTCCCCCTACACCAGATCCCCAGGAAGATCCTGGCTTTGGTTCCACAGACTCATCAAGGAGTTTCTCAAAGGGCTTTTCCGATCCTGCCCCGGCGTGGCAATTCAACGTGGTTCTGACGAGGGTCGTGGGGGGCCCCCTTTGAGCCTGTGCATCAGGCCCCACTCAAGTTTCTCTTGTGGAAGACAGCTTTTCTTGTGGCCAGATGGGTAGGTGAGAGCTAGGTCCTATTCTGCAAGCAATCGTAACCCGACTTTCCACGAATCAAGGGTGGTACTGCGTACGCACTGTTCTTTCATGCCAAAGTTTCCATTGGAATTCCACCTCAATGAGCCTTTGGTATTACCTGTTTTCTTCCCAAAAACGTCATCGCTGGTAGAAAGGGCCTTGCACTCGCTGGACGTTGCTCGTGCCCTGAAGTGCTATGTGACACGCACAAAGAGTTTTTCGGAAGACTTCACAACTGTTCATGAACTATGGTCCTGTGAACCATGGGAAGGCCTTGTCCAATGCTTCCATTTCAAGGTGGCTCTCCGGCTGCATCCTGCACTGTCATCGGTTTCTGAACCGACCGTTGCCCGGCCGTCTGAGCCCACTCCACTAGAGCAATTGCTGCGACTCCGGTGTTCCTGTCTGTTGTGCCCCTGTTGGACATCTGCCAGGCTGCTACATGGAGGTCCACGCACACTTACACGAAGTTCTACTGCGTCGACAGGGATTCCAGGGAAGAGTCCAGAGTCGTCCAAGCAGTGCTACGTAACCTGTTTGCTTGAGGTGAGTCTATTCCAGAGGTAAGAGTTAGTTGCTTCTGTTGAGCCTTGCCACCTCCCGTGGTTGTGTAATGTTGCACTGCTATGTATTTGTTATTCATGAGCATGTGAATCCATGGCAGACCCCATGCTGGAGAAGATTTAAGTTACTTACCTGGATCTATTGTTCGCCAGCATGGGTGTGGCATGGATTCACATGCAAATCCTCTGTCCGGCCCCTCTTCTGCTCTTCTTGGTCATACTGACACTTTATGTGGTTACTAAATCTGAAAATGGCTGCCAGAGGCAGGGCTTAGGGAGAAGACTGTAATTGGATGGGGGCAGTATGACCCAGAGGACAGTGATTGGTTTAGAGGCGAAATACAGTTTTTAAGAGAAAGTGAAAATGTTTTTCTTTTTTTTCTTTCACCAAGGATTCCCAGCCTGACTGAGAATATTCATCAGCATGTAAATCCATGCCAGACCCATGCTGGAGAACAATAGTTACAGTTAAGTAACTTAAACCTTCCATGACTACTGGCTGGATTATTGGGTGGGTTTCTCGTTTCTACTAAAAAGTTAACATTAGCGCTGAGTCTTAAAGGTTGATACCCACGTCCAGAAAGCCTAATAATATGGCATAATTTCCCATTGTTAAAAAAGAACTCACAAGTAGAAATGATAGTAAAATGCTTGTTTATGGAAATCCAAAATGGCCAACATCTGTTATACCAAATTGGCATGGCTGCAGTTGTCTTTGAGTCAAAAGGAACTTCATGCTGTAGGCTGTTAAGCTACAAGCAGGAGCCAAACTGCTTCCAGTTCTGCTGATCCATGGTCTGGTTGGTCCTGGACTATACCAAGGAAGTTGTGCTCAGAGTTTTCGGGAGGTGCTGTGCTTTCACGTCATAATCCCCAGTTTTGCACTGATGTGGGGTTTATGGCACGCACACCATAGATGACTGCCTCTTGGCGCAACTGAACTACTACTAGCAAATGCATTCATATTTTGTATTCTGTACATGCACGTCCCATTTAAATATTCAGCTGTAGGTTCTAATCAGGACTGAAGCTTCCAGGTGTTTGTCTCCCACTGACTTCCAGCCAGTTTTTGACTGGATTAGCAGCAATAGCACTTCTACTACATGTAGACAGAATGGCCTGAATGCCAAGCTACCAGAGCTGCGGTGTGATCTCCATAGGTGTACATGGAAAGGGGCCAGATTGCGCTAGCCAGATATATGCAACAGGCTCACCTATGCATTTGACAGAGTTGGACACTCCTTATCTAACTGACCTCCCTAAATATGATTGCAAGGTTAAGTGGAACCCCAGTTACCGAATGCATCGTATTATATGGATGACAGCATTGAGCTCAACATAAGAAAAACCAAAATGATGCCATCTCGGCATTGGTGACCCACCCATCCTTGGTGGTGAATAATCACTAAACTGGATGTGGTACCACAGAGTAAGTACTTGGGTAATTGCTTTACTCTGTTGCAGCCTTGGAAATGTCCTGTTATGAAAAGTATCACCCGACATAAGCAGTTTATTAAAGGACTCTTTAACAGCCTATGTGGTGCTCTTGCCATTTACCCGTTACCTAAAGCATATTCTGGAAATTCATTGCCGCTCTGTGTTTAGAGTGGATGTGCTCAGGCTTCAGTTGGAAACCGTGAAGCTTGATGTTTGCTGTTGGCAGTGTCTTCCAGAATCAACCCCTATGGCAGCCATCAAAGCAGAGTTGGGGTACCTCCTATTGAATTCATCAAGGCAATGGATCGCGGCTGCTGGATTCTATATTCTGAAACCTTGCATGTACATGAATGTGTGCGCCGATGTCTGCATAGCTCCATCCACCTGTCTAACTATGTGCATGTGGTGGAATTCGCTAGTGTCAAGTCTATAATGCTCACCGGTTGGGCAACGAAAAGGGAGCTGGACCTTGATTTTGGAAAACGTATTTAACATTAAGACCTGCAAATGCTCACCTCATATCACTGATTACGTAATCGTGCTGGGTCAAAGCAACCTTTTTTAGGAGCAAGTTACTTCGACACATCAAAGCCTAGAAGGGACGATGTTATGTACTGAAATTCCATCCAGGCCTTCATTTTTTTTGAAACCCTACAGGCTAAAGATCCCAGATGAGGTTTTATGGTAGGCGGCTAAACTCTCATGACCACATACTTTATTTCTTGCACATGCCCTCTACTTGACCAACTCCACAGACCAAACTCGATCCCTTTGGGCATAAATATGCGCTGAGATTGAGAAATGCTTTTGCTCCATTAAACTCTCGAGGATTTAGTGTTCGAAGGAATTGATTGTTTTATGAATACTGCTTTGTAGGATAAATCCCTGGAACCATTTAGGCTGCATAATTCTTGTTCCCAGTAATAGGCAGCTGGTTATGTTAGCCATCCTATTTTGTCGATTTGAGAAGACCGTACTTTTGTACTGGATAGATTTGCTTTTTTACTAAGTTCCTGTTTTTTTATTATTCACGAGTTGACAGGCATTTTAAACATTGGAACCTTTATCAAATCGATTTGTGTTGTGTGTATGTTTAATGACATGCCCGGTGGGACACTCCAAATTGTTGTTTTTTCAATATAATGTAATAGTGTGCTTTAGTCTTAAAACAAATCTTTGTGAGATGTCTTTAAACTGATTAAGCGTTAACTAGAGGCTCACCCGCAGACTCTGTCCTAGCAGATCTTGCAGGGTAACGCTGGGAACCAGGCAGACACACAGCAGAAAAAGGCTACAGAGGAAGAAGGAAACACTACATACGAGTTTTCAAGGCGGGAGATAAGAAACCTGATCCCTTTGTCTTAACACTAACCTCAAGCTAATCGCTGTACATAGTCGTACATTTCATTTTGTTGTGCATTGGGTAAAAGTGTCTTTATGAATGCAGCAGTGGTTTTCCTGCAACTGAGGCATAAATCCTTCATTATTTTCTGTTTGCAGGAATGCGTTCCAGAGAGTTTGGAATTGAAGCAGAAGATTTTTGGTCAGCTGGATGTCCTGGCCAGTGAGGACGTTATATTTAGCAGCTCCACTTCCTGCTTGTCACCAGTGAAGTTGTTCACAGGTCTTAAGCATGTGAAGAAGTGTATTGTGTCCCACCCTGTGAGTATTCTGGAAAACCACATTATGCAACTTGCACGACTCTCCACTGTGCAGGTCCATGTCAAATGTGTCTGAGGAAGTATGTGAACATATATGCACAGGGTAACATCCTGGAAACCGGCACATGGCCATGGCACTCAGGGGTGTCTTGCAATAACCCAAATAGGTTCAGGCACAGGAATTCTGTGTTTGAAGTCTGGTCCTTTGGAAGGAATGTGGTGTTGCTTTCCTGTGAACAACCAGAGTTGTGCCTGTCTGTAGGCATCCAGCACATGTGCTGCCAAAGCAGGAATCTAAAACCTGATAACCCATGTCCAAGGGATGCATGTCCCTGCATAGAGCCCCTGAGGGAACAGGCCCATAATGTTGAAATACATCCATATATGCTGATGACCCAAAACATTGCTTGAGGTCAACTGTATCAATGATCTTGCTGCCAACCGTCAATGCCTCTCATTCATGCAGTCTTGGATGTCAACTGCTTGCCTGACGCTGATGCCCACAAAGGCCAATTTCACCCTACTCTCTGGGAGTACAACCAAGCACAGAACTGCACGATTTTCAGTGGCTTCACGCTGCAATAGATTGCAGCTTGAATAACAGGTTCACCATTCTGTCAAACTCGTCACAAATCAAAACCTCCTGGTCTTTCACGACCAGTTGTCCTCTGAAAAAAGCATGAAGGTTAAGGACAACTTCAGCTTGGCACTGTAATGTCATAGGGCCACAACCTATGATCCTGCCACACTCCTACTCAACAAGGTATGCACCACCCCCTGTGCAACCTCAGTCCCCACCTGACCTTCATCTCACTCCTTTGCAGCCACTGTCTATCTGCTTACTATACTCCTCCCAGCCTACTCCTGACTTTCATTTCTTCCTGTCCAATCCGGCCTCTGATCACCCTGTTTAATCATAGCACCACTCCTCCACCCTCTCTTCCCATCCTCTCTCTTCCTCTTAAATGGCACCCTAGTCCTTCATCTCATCCTTACTCTGACATCCTCTAGTTCATGTGCCTACCTCCTGAGTCTCCCTTACCTCCCTCTGCACCTTTGTTCTCCGACTGAACTCACTTTGAGCCTCAGGAATGCCCAATCACTCTGCAAGTAAACCTCCTTATTCCATGACACCTTTGGCTTCCATCACACCAATCTCAGCTGCTGATCACTGAAACCGGGTGAACAGGAGGTGTGAGGAGATTCCAGGGAGTCAATGGGCCTCATTACAATGTTGCCGGTCTGGAAATAAGGGTGCCGGTAAGCTCACCGGCACCCTTGTTTCTGGACCGGCAGACTACAAGTCTGCCTGCTGGAGCTGCTGTACCAGACGGGTCTGACCCTGCCGGGTGCAGCAGCCACGGTAGGCAGACTTGTCGCATGAGCACTGACACCATTGCTAATGGTGCTGGTGATCCTGTGTCCATAGGACTCTATGGGAATGTCGATTAACAAGTGTACCGGCACCTGACTTCCTGGCCGCCAGACTTTTAATAGCCTGGTGGCACCGGGAAGTTAGGCGTTAGTAAATTATTACGGGTCTGGTGGCAACCTTACTGCTGGACGCGTAATGAGGCCCAATATGTCATACAGCCAACTCGTCACAGTAAAAGACATGAAAGAGAATTACCTTTGAAACTAAATGGATACCAAGACTGTATATTAAGAGAAGCATTACACTATACAGCCAGCCAGCCGGTCATAGTAGATTAAATTTGATTTAATTTTGAAAGCAAATGCAGACAAAGATTGTAAACCAAGAGAAAATCATACACTGAGTTATCTTTGGAAACAAATAAATACAAATATCGTGAAACAAGAGTGAACATTGAAGAGTAACTGCATAAGAGGGAGAACCAGTGGGACAAAATACCTTGGGGGGTGGAGGGGGAAAGGGGAAAACCAAGCGCTATCCTGCAAAGCAGCAAAACCGTATGAAAGAGAGGAAAGCGGGTATCTGACCCTACAGACCTACATCACCTACAAACCCAAGTGACCCAGGAAAACTAGATTCCCTCCAAAGGGCACAAACAGAGCAACCAAGAGAGCCAAAAGTGATTCAAGCTGAAGAAAGAAATTGCCCCATCCCACCTGGCGAATTAAAGAGACTGATACGGAAGGTTACGAGAGACTATTTGCGAATTAAACATTAAAGACTGCTATTAGCAGTACCCTCAGGAAAAGGGATGTCACGGTTTATTAGATGGTCACTCTCAACTTGTGGGTCCCCCCCCCCCAAAATCAAGGTGTCGCACAACAAAGCGCTTAGCAGATTCAAACCTGGTCAGGTGCCAACCTGTATAATACCACTCTGCTTTTACCCCCTGTGTCACCAATAAGCCAGGAACCAGGCTGGTGTATAGAAATTATATATTTTTATTTAAATTTACACAGTTGATAATAGCTTCACCACACTCACCAGCAACCAACTCAGTGGCACCACACAATAATCCCCTATGGAATGGACTTACATTTATAGGATGACATGCATTTCTTTCAATTTCAACAACACAGATTGAATTTCAAATCAGAGCACAGGTGGGATCTCTATGCACATTAACACATAGGAAAACCTAAACACAATCATAGGTTTATTTATCACAATGCCCTTTTCTCTCAGCACCCCTCCCAGGCATCAGTTATGTGACCCCTTTGATTTTGAAGGCAAGGTACATGGAGTTGGAAGGAGTTGAAATGTATTGGGAATTTCATAATGTTTTTAATTTGACAGGTAATGTTTGGGAAATTAACTCAAAGGGAAAAATAGTTTTGGAACACAATACATTCAAACGAAAAGCAGGGTTTTGGGGGATTCTTATTTTGGAATAAAGGCCACCTGTCTTCTATAAGGAAATTGGGGGTTACAGGAAAATAGTCACCCAATTATTTTATCGGTTATAGTGGCACACTGGGAATGAGATTTGTTAATTTTGAATTTTAACAAAAATCATCTTGTGATCTTTTTTTATAGGGGGAATTAATTGAATTCATTTTAATTACATATTCAAAGGATCTAAACAGTTTCAGCACCCCCCCCCCCACCCACAATTAAATGGAATGTATTAGGGCAGGTAGTTCCTCACACAAGGGATAGCTTTGGGAGATAACTACTTACTTAGGAGATCTGTTCCTAGCTCAGGAGGCCAGCCAGAATTAGGACCCTCTTTTGGTAACAGGTACGCAGCTCACACCTCAGGCCTCTATTCACAGCAAGGTCCCACCAGCCACCGGCCTCTCTCAGATATGGCTCCCAGTTTTCCAAGCAGAATTCCCCAGCAAGTGTCTAGGGGTCGCCTTTTCTCTCTGTCCTTTTGTCCTTCTGTCTTTTTGTCTCTCTCCCTTTGGGTCTTTGTTCTTTCCCCTGGTATTCCTTGGTTCTCCCATTGTAGATAGGAAACTGCTATTCTATAGTACTCATGACACATCCACATTATGAATATTACCACGCTTTGGATTGGACATTTATTTTCCTTTACCTCCCACCAATCTGGCCCCCGCCAGCCGATAGGACAAGGGGTTTTGGAGGTCTGGATTATGGATAATGAGCAGAGGAGAGAAATGCATAATTTCAAAATGACCTTTAAGTTACATTTTTGTTTTCTCATAAAATCACAACAGGACAACCTTCTACAATTTTCAGATAACTACAACAAAGTATATATTTTTGCATTCTATGATTCATCGAAGATCTGGGCACACTAATTTGATCAAGGCATGACCTTCCTGGGAGGAGCCATCATTTTCAGTGGTTTATTTATGGGCTGAAATAATTATTAACATCAAACTTCACAAAACACACTTTCATTTTACTTTCTATAGCACACCATGTTTTGGATTTCTCTAATTTTAAAGGAGTGTCACAAACCAATTTTCCCCTCTAGCTCAAATTACACACATTGCATATTGTTAATATTTGCATCGGACTGACAGGCTTTTGCTGATCTTCGAAATGAGTCCTAAATGAGCCCATTACGACACGCGGTTCTCCTATTTTTAATGAAAAGGTGTCCCATGTTACTTGAATGGCAAGGCATTAATATAGAAGCCTCTCGTTTCACATTCAGATCACCCCCTTACAGTCATTTTCTCAAGTTCCATGTCTTGGACATCTGCATATCTGTTGTCTGTTTATACACAGTCTTTGAAGTTCCATTAGGTTTCTCTGAGAGGCCTTTTATTGGGCACATGACAGTCCTGAAAGGTCAGTTCTGTTGGCTTCCTTATCTGACCCTTCCACAATTTTGATCTAAAAACTCTTGTATTTCTTTGGCTTTTACAGAAACAGATCAGTTTTCCTGGAGGGCCTCAGCCAAAGATCTGAGGTCAGAAATCCAGATACACAGCCCAGCAGTTCAGCGGGGGAAGCTGCAGCAACATGCTACATGCATAATTCTGAGATAGTATTTTAAATCAAAAAGATGTTTTAAATTTCACATTTTATATTGCCTCTGGGCCTTCTTTCCATGTGTAAGGTATTTCTTTAATATAATAGTTGAAGACAGGAGTCCTTTCTGTATTGTTCACACATAGGCCACAGTGTAACATGGGAAATCGATGTCCATTTTAAAACTCCAAATAAGCTTTTCCATTTAATGTCTGTGTCTTAGTTGGACAGTAAGTGTTTTTATTCGTGTCAATGAAATGTCACGTTAAGCCCGAGCGAGAGTTACTGGCATTTACTGTTTGGTGTTTGCGACAGCAGATGATTGTACTCCATCCTGGAGCATCGTACAAGTCCCACCCATTCCAGGAAGTGCGGAGCTAAAAGCTGCGACCAAGCGCCCTCGCGAGAGAAGGGCGAGCGTTACTGGCATTTACTGTTCGGCCGTTTGCTGCTTTGTTGCCGGGCCGGGGTGCTCCCCAGGTGCAACATAGCGATTGTATGACTAATCGATCCGACAAGCAAGTTTATTTTGCTCTCATGACTCGCGCTGCTGAAGGTCCCCAGACACGAAGGAAGACGCTTCACCACCGCAAAATAATGAACGCGTGGACCGCTTTGAAAGCCACCTCGGATAGGGGCGGCAAGGTAAGCAAGGGTGCTCCGTGGCCCGCATCTTTACCCTCTGCCTTACCCCTTCTGGTATCAGCCGCCACATTAGTGCTAAACTCGGATTTGCAGAAGACTTCTTCCACTGTATGTGATGACTGTCATTGTGACTGCTAACACTGCTAATACGCAAAGTATGTTACATAATTCCATGGATTCTGACATACCCGAATGTAGGGATACTGACATTCACGAACATGCCTCTCACTCTGATGAACACAGTCATAGCACAGACATTCATGCTTCTGATCCAAGACAGCAACTGATTGGCGAAGTCAGCAAAATACACAAGGATTTCACAGCCCAGAAAAGCAGAACTGTGGCAATGCTGGCTTCCCCACAGATCTCATCATCTACATCTTTAACACAGTCTGCAGCTTCAAAATCGTCTGAACCAAATGTAAAGGTGACTATGATCAATGACCTGGGAGACTTGCCCGACAGTTTCTATTCGCCGTTGGCCGCCATTGACGTCACAGATGCTGAGCTAATTAGTGTCTCCAATGCCCCATATGTTGACCAGCAAACTGCCAGCTATTCTAATCTGGATCTAGCTGACGGTACTCCCTTAAAAAAAATTCTTGTGGAAAAAGAGAAACAGTCGGCACAGACATTAAATTATAATACTGCTGAACTATCAACATCACTATGCCAGCCCGCTTGTCAAACAGCATCTACCGTGACACAATCTACAAACCTAAAGCTACAGATCATGGCAGGAAAAAACTTTATCCCTAACACTAAAATGAACAAAGCTCTGAGTGTGCATAACGCACGAGCTGATGAAACGTTTAAAGCCGTCAATCACTAAATAACAGGAATTTATCATCAGCTCCCACTGACAATTTTGCTGCAAGCTTAATTGATGCTGATAGTGAGAAGCAAAAATCTGACAAGGCAAAGGAAAGTGCAAACAACACTGCTTATGCATGCCAAGTCCTCGATGACTCAGGAAAAAATGTACTGCCAATTCCAGGCACAGCCTCAGTGAAAGCCGATGCAATAACTTTAGACCAAAGAATTCCTTACTCACCTTCCAGAATTGCTAACATGGACCTAAGTTCCATGGCAAGAGCTCGATGTCTTCAACGAATAATTGAACTGAAATGAAATCTCATTCTTCAGTCGACGAGCCTGCTCTTCCATCAATAAACGCGAGCACACCATGTCCAAAAAATCATAGTAGCTTCACTGAGGATCATGTAAAAAAAAGCACAAAAGTTTTCGCTCCACAACGATCAGTTTGAGATGGAACATTTGCAAGCATCTTTGAACAGAAATGACTCATCAATGCAAAATGATCAACAACTGAGTTGATCTGCTGAATCTCAAACTCAACTCTACAATAATGTTGTAGCTTCCTCCTCAATTGTCCTAATACCATTCACCAAACTATACGAATCTTTGAATGGGACAATTAGTGACCAAGGAGCAATGCTATCAAACCTTACAAATAAAATGGAAAAACTTGAACTTGTTTCTGAGTTCTTACAGAAACAAATGGAACAACAGGCAGATCTGTCTGTTCGATGGCAAGAACGCCTAAGTGATTTAGCGGCACAACATCATTGTCAAAATGACAATTTAATCGAAAGTCTGTTAGAGGCTGTGCGATGGATGCTCCTCCAGTCCAGAGATGTGGGAAAGAAAACTCAGATGTGCGATCCTTCTCCAATGCACAACAACTTCCCAAAATCGTTGTTGCTACAAAGCAAAAATAGGATTGCAAAGGACCAGGGAAATTGCTTGATAATAAAGCCAACAATAGATCAAAGCACAAGGCCCTGTGTCATTTCAACTTCCGACACTCAACCCCTGATAACTGTTGTGGATGACTTCGTGCCTCAGGATATACCTCAATCTCTTGATCCCGACAACATTGCTATTGAGAGTAAAGAAGTACGCCCTCTACAAACACTTGAGGCCAATAAAAATGCAACTGGTACCTTGCAAAATGATGCTGGTGAGTTATTGTCACCACCCAAGGCACATATGCCCCCAGCCTTGAACAAACACTTGTAGAATTTGGCATCACAAGCGCCTCCCAATAACACAAAATGGTCATTTGATATTTTCAATGGTTCTGCCAAAACAGTTTTGACGGCCGAAAAACCCGCCCGACCGGCCAGAATAGAAAATAAAGCCCCTTCTCGGGACAACAAAAAGAAAAAACTCAAATTTAAACATCCAAATGTGAAAAAATTCATAAAGAATCTCACTACGCCAATAAAATCTGGCTTGTTTGATCGTTCAACAGGAACAAACAAGCGGCCTGTTAGGGCCGTGCTCGACCAAGATCCTGATAAAGGAAACGATCTGCAAACTAACGAACAGTCAGCAAAAAACGCCGCCACCTCGAATCAGACGAAATGAGTAATGGCAGTCCCGCTGCCTCCTCAGAAATAGATCTACGTGACCTGTCAATATATTCGGCAGACGTCGATGACCAAGATGATCCAACAAACAATGGCCGTCCGACTGTGAGTTTGGGCGTCCAGTGGACTTCTTCTGCCGAAAATTGGAAACAACCAAAGTCACTACCCGGGACCAAATCAATCAGACGTACCCTCTCAAAAGAAAAGGTAACATCAACCTTGAGACCATCGTCAATACTTGCTTCGAGGCTAAACCCGAAATTGACGTCTAATCAGATGCACTCAAAAACTCAATATTCATCTAGGGTACACCTCACCAAAAATCAAACAACCAACACTCGGCTCTGGAAATTACACCCTCAAAAAATTCAAACAGACGATAATGAGGTCAACCTAAACGGAGCCAATATCATGAAATTATTTGCATGTGTTCCGGCTCTGCGGGAATATCCTCGGATGACATAAAGATCGTCGAATATCCAACTGAGTTAACTTCGGATCAAGTACTATTACATATTGGTTCCTCTGCAGTGAAAAATATGTTATTGCAAGCAATAGAAGATCTACTCATATTTGGTTTCGACTTAATTTTGGAACCTGAGCATGAACCTCAACAAGAATCCTCGGGGCGAGATGCCCGTGGAAATGCGAAAGGCTTGGACAATCAACGAGCTACACTGCGGAAATCATTGGCTTACTCTCTGGCAAAATAACAATGATTGAAGAAGACCAATTCAGCCCAAACTGTGCTATCTTGGAACACACGAGGCTTTGTTCACCTGTTTAACAACTTCGAGGTGCCAATGAAAAACATCTTTGCTGTATGCCTACAGGAAACTTGGCTACGTGAACCACCAACCCGAGATGGATTCAGCACATTCCTAAATCCTGCAGGGAAAAATCCCACTGGTGTCCCATTTTCTGGTCTAGTTACCCTATTGAAGATCTATAACTGGATGACTCCGCTGGAATCGTTAAATCCGAATCCTTTTGTTCAGGGCACTTTAGTCCAAATAACATCTACAACGAATTCGGAGAATCAATATCTATTACTAATAAATGGATACTGGAATCCCGCCATGATTTACACAAACAGTTTTATCAGTGCTGTAACAACCCTAATTGATGACACATCCCTGAAATATCACAATCTATTTATAATGATATGTGAGGATCTAAATTGTAGTTGGTATAACTATGACAATGTAACAAAGACAAATATGTTGAATCCTCCAGATGATGTAACTAATAGAGGACAACAATGGAGTGATGCACTAGCAATAAGGAACTGCACAATGGTCAATGGGAAAACCAACTTGGCGAGGTCCACACAGCCGAAACACACTGGACTATATCTGGGTTTCTCAACATCTGTTTGAAAGAGTGGCTTCCCTAAACGTAAGCCCAATGACCAACAGCAATCACAACCTCCTCCGCTTAGTCTGGGAGACTGACTGGAGAGAACCCCCTGACAAATATGATGTACAACTTACATCAAATGCTTGAGGATCAACAGGTCTCAGATTGGAAAACTCTATTAACTTAAACAAGGGGAACCATGTGAACTATGTCCCCCTGTTACTAGACCTCAAGCAGAAAATGGTAGATTCCAGAGTAATTGGCCATTCAAACAAACACTTGTTCAGCAATGTCATTGTACACGCTAAAAGGGTACTAAGAAAAGACTTGCGTCAGCTAAAGAAAATGAAGATACCATCGGATAGTATGGCATTCAAAGTAAAAGCAAGACGTCAAGCCTATCGACATTGGCTAAAGGCGCACTCAGTGACGATAGAGCAAAACCGCGCTGAATTGATGTTCAATTGGTTATCACCAAAAAGACGCGTGATATCTGGGCTATCTTAAACAATGGAAACACAAAAGCTGCGCCGGCAATCTTTAATTCAATTGATGGTACAAAATGGACAAAGTACTTTGGAAAAATGTACAAAAAAACCTATGGAAGACGCCCAAGCAAGTGTATCGGCATTAGCCTGGGACTTAACACCATTAAGCGACGAAATTGAACTTGTAATACAAAATCTAAAAAATTCAAGAGCAGCGGGTCCCGACCAAATTTCAAACATCATGCTGAAGGAAAATAAAGAACACTGGGCTAAGTTTATCGAATACCTGTTTGGAAGGGTGTCAAAAAGTAAGTGCATTCCTGATTCATGGCTAAAAGCCATTGTGGTTCCCATCTACAAGAAGGGCGATAGAAATGACCCGGCGAATTATCGTCCCATCGCCCTCCTGATACAATGGGGAAAATCTTCGGCTCCTTTCTTCGAAAGAGACTTGCCACCTGGGCCTCCATGTCGGGAAAATACGACATCCGACAAACAGGCTTCACCGAGTGTGTTGGAGGCGACGCAAACCTACTACTATTAAACATCTTGAAATTGGAAGCTCTTCGATCAAAGAGGAAAATCTTCTTTGCTTTCGTAGACTTGAGGCAAGCATTTGATACAATAAATCGCGAGAAATTGTGGTCAGAATTACAAAAGTGGCACTGTCCATTATCGATCTTGGAACCACTAAAAGCTCTCCATTCCAACACCACGGTCTAAGATAAGGTTTAATCAACAAGGCGAGTTAAGCCTGCCGATAACTACATATAAAGGCGTCAAGCAAGGCTGCCCGTTAGCTGCTGAATTATTCAAACTTTTCATAGCTGACCTGCCTGAATGGCTTGACCCAGTGCCGTGTTTCTCGCCCAAGATCAACAACACTGCAATCAGATGCCTCAACTATGCAGATGATATAGTGTTAACTGATTACACGCAGATTAGCCTACATCGTCTTTTGACACGACTGAATGAATACATGGAAACAAATGAGCTGTTGATAAACACTGATAAAACAAAGATCATGAGTATTGGTCACACGCTCAGTAGGTCAGATAAAAAATTCAAATGGCATATTGCAAAAGACTATCTGAGTACTGTAAAATCCATAAGATACTTGGGCGTGTTGTTTAACGATTCCATCTGCGAATCTCCATGGTCCAAAGACTTCATCAACAGAACAATCAAATTCGGTCTACAAGGTGCAAAGATAAATCAAGACTATGGGAAATGTACCATTGTGCCAATAATGACATTCTATCTCCAGAAGTTTATTCCGACAATTGTCTTCGGTGCCGAAGCAGGATGGAACTTGGACCATCGTCTCTGGCACAGATTGGAAGGCATCTTTTGGAGACGCGCGCTGAGGCTTCCTCACTACATTTCCGTATCTGCACTGAGATATGAACTGGCAATCAATTATCTCTATATGACAGTCATTTGGAAATCTCTCACGACTTTAAGGAAAATGTACCTCACCTGGAAGCAAAAACTGGAGCCTATTATGGAAGCTGCAAACATAAGCAGACCCGAGTTAATCAGTCTTCTCCAGCATGGGGTCTGGCATGGATTCACATGCTCATGAATATTCCCCGTCGTCAGGCTGGGAATCCTCGGTAAAGAAAAAAAAACCAGTATCAGTTTCGTTTCTGATCTGTCTTTCGTAGTAATAACCAATCACTGGTCTCTGCGTCATACTGACCACAGCCAATGACTGCCCTCTACCTAAGCACCGCCTCTGGCAGCCATCTTCAGATTTTTACCGCACGTTCATGTGTTGGGATCCTCGTGCTATTGCTCGAGCGTTAGTGCTATTTTTTCACGTTTTTCTCAAAAACTTAGTTTTTTTCGGTCAAAAGAGCCTCAAGCTCCACCGACTCTCCATCCGATCAACGGGGACCCGTGTCGGATTCGTCTGCGCCCCTCAAGGGTGAAGATTCGTCGAGCTACGCTTTTGGAGGACTCCAGAAGTTTCTCAGGCCCGGACATGGCCCAGGAGAAGGGAAGCTCGACGCCCGGAAAGCTGTTCAGGGTCTGCCCTGGATGCCAGCTGCAGAACGTCTTTAAGGAGGACGAACACTCCTTTTGTCTCTACTGCTTACATGAGGACAAGACGCACGTGGAGAAGGACTGTGCGTTTTGCGGCAATATGTCGGAGCGGACCATGAAGGACCGCCATCAACGTCTCGCCAACTGGCTGGAAGGGAAGAGCCCGTCAGGCGAGAAGAAGAGGAAGAAATCCGAGCGGTCTTCTAAGACCTTTGAGGACGCCCCGGCGACGGGGGTCCAACACAAGGCCAAGCACCGCGAGTCCGCTGGCACCGGGAGCGCCGAACGGTCGGGCTCTACGGGCGCCAGGCAAGGCGCACCCTCCCCGGCACCTTCAGCCACGAGCCAACTCTCTGGGTCGGGTAAGAGGAAGGGCGAGCACCCGGCGAAGCTCCTGGAGAAGCCCCGGTCGAGCTCGAAGGCCCCATCGGAGGGGGAGCGAGGCAGTGTCCCCCCCCTCAAGGATAAGGCGGTGAGCGCACCTAAGGTGGTGAAGGCCTTAATCCATCCGGCCAAGCCCTCTATCGAAGCTGTCGCGGCGGCCCTGGCTCAGCCTGGGGAGGCTATACCAGTGGTGGCGACCTCGGGGCTCAGAGTCTCCCTGCCACCTCGGAGGGAGTCCTCTTTTGTGCCCATCGATAGGACCCCCGTGAAATCCCCGGCGGGGAAGAAAAAGGGGGGGCAGGGCGTCGTCGTAGATTCGGTCTCAGCCTCGGAGGAAGAGCTGATCGAGGTCTTAAGCCACGGCCTTGGCGTGGAAGAAGACCGGCCCGTCGGGATGGATCCCGACGCAGGTGACGACGACATCGTCGAGGGTGCCGACGGGGCCCCTGATCGCCCGTCGGATTCCCCTCTGCCAGCGCCGCAAGACAACTCGGCGGCCATTTTGTTGGCTATACAGTCTTTATGCTCAGAGATAAGGACGAGACTGCCGTTGCCGACGGAGGAACCTCTCCCATCGGGGGATCCTGAACCGGGACCTTCTGGTGTTCCCCCGCCCAAGAAAAGAAGGATTCACCCTCCACCTCCTTTTCAGCCATCGCGCCCCGTCCAGCCCTCCTCCCCGTCCACCCGAGGGGATGATACGGGGACTGACACGGCAGCGACGGGTACGGACGACGAGGTATACGACGAGGATCTACCGTTGTCGCCTCCCACCAGGGCTTCTCCGCCTGACGAGGTTGGATCGTTCCACTCCATGATCGCCAGGGCTTCCGAGCTTTTCCAACTCTGCCCTGAGGAGAAGAAAAAGGAAGGATTCCTTTATCAACGGCGCGAGGCCAAGAGGAAGACGGTCCTCGCGGTGCCTCTACTGGACGACATTTGGGATGAGGGCCTCGCCCTCCTCAAGAACCCTTCCACGACGCCAGCTAGAAGAGACCGGTACGAGAAGAAGTACCGGGTCCCGGACGCGGCCCCCCTGTGCATCCGGGCGCAGCCTACCCCGGACTCCGTCGTCTCCGCGGCGGCCAGGAAGAAAGCGGGGGGGGTGCGGCCTCCACATCGACTTCCCCACCGGACGGCGAGGGAAAGAAATTGGACGCTATGGGACGCAGGGTCATCTCGTCTGCAGCGACGACGATTAAGGCGGCCAACGCCTTGGCTATCGTGGCCCGCTACAACAGGGAGCTATGGTACAAACTGGCTCCCCTGCTGGACTTCCTACCGGACGACAAGAGGGCGGATGCCCTGGAGATCCTACAGGAAGGTGAGGTGGCGTCGGACCACGCCATCACTATTGCGACGGACATCGCCGACACTGGGTTTCGCCAGTTGGGCAACGGCGTGTGCCTTAGGCGGCGTGGATGGCTCAAGGCTGCAGACTTCCGTCAAGACGTACAGACCAGAGTCCTGGACATGCCGTTCGATGGGAACAACCTGTTTGGGAAAACAGTGGACGATTCCCTTCAGGCCATTAAAGCGGACACTGAGACGGCCCGGGCCCTGCGGGTTCTGCAGCAACGACGGACACCCTTTCAGAGCAGCGGAGGCAAGGGCGCCTCCAAAGGTTCCGGCGGCGGTTTCTCCACCTACCGTCAAGCGGCCCGCTCGTCGTCTCAGGAGGCCTACAGAGGACGAGGCAAGTCTGGCGGACCCCGCTGTCGTCGCCAAGGAGGTCAAGGCGGCAAAGCCTCGTCAAAACAGGATTGAACCGGCTGTGGGGTCGGGCCCCCACCGAAGCACCCCGGTGGGAGGTCGGCTGGCGAGCTTCGTCAGCGTGTGGGAGTCCATCTCCACCGACCGTTGGGTGCTGGACGCCTTAGCCCGGGGCCACGCGCTAGAGTTTCAAAGAAGGTGCCCGCGCGTCCCCCCCGTGGCCAGGAAAGAGCTTCACGTCCCTCAGCTTCTCCTGGAGGTAAGGGCGATGCTCAGGAAGGGCGCCATCGAACTCGTCCCAAAGAGGCTTCGGGGCTCCGGAGTTTACTCGAGATACTTCCTCGTGAAGAAGAAGACGGGAGGATGGCGCCCCATCCTAGACCTGCGACGTCTGAACAGGTTCATCAAGGCGCAGAAGTTCCGGATGGTCACCCTCCAGCACGTCCTGGGTCAGCTGGAGGAAGGAGACTTCCTGTCGTCGTTGGATTTGGAGGATGCCTACTTCCATATTCCCATCCTAAAGGGGCACTGAAAATTCCTCAGGTTTGTGGTCCAAGGGCGTCACTACCAGTTCAAAGCCCTCCCCTTCGGACTACGGTCGGCACCCAGGGTATTCACCAAGTGCCTTGCACCGGTGGCGGCGCAGCTGCGCCGCGAGGGGATCCACGTCTACCCCTACCTGGACGACTGGCTCATCCGAGCCAAGACGAGGGAGCTCGCCGTGGAGCACACGGCAAGGACCGTCCAACTTCTCACGGACCTGGGATTCTCCGTGAACTACGCCAAGTCCCACCTGGTACCCGCGCAAAACGCACTGTTTCTGGGAGCGAAGCTCGACACAGTGTCCCTTCTGGCCTCCCCGTCGGAGGAAAGGACCAGGTCCATCCTGGGCAAGGTACAGCGGATGTTGGTTTCCGACGCGGCCAAGGTGAGGTCCATCGAGTCCCTCCTCGGAATGATGTCTTCGTGCATCTACCTCATTCCCATGTGCAGGCTCCGGATGCGCCCGTTGCAGGAGTTCCTGGACGCGCGCTGGATCCAAGCGACGGGCGGCTTCGAGGAGAGGATCACACTCGACGAGAGTTTCCGCCGAGCGGTCCGGTGGTGGGGCACCCGCGCGCAACTGACGGCGGGCATGGACTTCCAGACCCCAGACCACCAGGAGACAGTGACCACGGATGCCTCCCTGCAAGGGTGGGGAGCGCACACCGAAAATCTGCACACGAGAGGCCTTTGGCTCCCGACGGAGAAGTCCCTCCATATCAACGTCCTGGAGCTCCGTGCAGTGTTCTGGGCCCTCAGGTCCTTCCTTCCGTCCCTCAAGGGCAAGGTGGTGAGGATCTTCACCGACAACACCACCACCATGTTTTACATCAGGAAACAGGGCGGAACCAGGTCCCCAGCACTGTCCAAGGAGGCGCAGGACCTGTGGCATTGGGCCGTCGCCCAAAGGATGTTCCTGGTGCCGTTTCATCTGGCAGGGATAAAAAACACCATCGCCGACTCACTCAGCAGGGAGCTGCGCTCGTGCCACGAGTGGGAACTGCGGCAGGATCTAGTGGATCGCCTCTTCCGGCGGTGGGGCACACCCCAGATCGACCTGTTCACGACGGCGACGAACTCCAAGTGCCGGAGGTTCGCCAGCAGGTTTCCCCAGGCGAGGAGTATGGGTGATGCTTTCTCGTTCCCCTGGGAGGGCCTGTTCCTCTACGCGTTCCCTCCTTTGCCACTGCTAATCCGGCTCGTCAACCAGCTCAAGAGGTCACGGTGCAGGATGATCCTCGTCGCACCTGCATGGCCGAGGCAGATATGGTTCCCGGACCTTCTGGACTTGTCAGCGTCCCCGCCAGTCAAGCTGCCGGTGGACGCGGATCTACTCTCCAGGGAAGGAGGCACCATCCTCCACCACGACCCGAAATCGCTGAACTTGCAGGCCTGGCTCCTGCAGCGCTAGAGTTTGGAGGATACGACATACCGGCCGACTGCAGAGAGGTTCTTGCAAAGGCCAGGGCGTCCTCGACTCTTAAATGCTACGGACACAAATGGAAGAGGTTCTCTGTCTGGTGCCGCGCACAGAAGATTAACCCTCTAGGGATTACGGCTCCCCAGGTACTGCCATACCTGCTGACGCTGGCCAAAGCTGGACTGGCACACGCGTCCATCAAGATTCATCTTGCTGCGATCTCCCGATACACCAGAACCACGGGGCGGACGTCCATGTGGTCTCATCGTCTGGTGAAAGAGTTCATGAAGGGACTGTTCAGATCGTTCCCGCCGGTGAAGGCTCCGGCCCCGGCGTGGGAGCTCAACGTGGTGCTGACCAAGCTCATGGGACCTCCGTTCGAGCCTCTGCACTCGGCCCCGTTGAAGTTTCTGTCGTGGAAAACAGCGTTTCTTGTGGCCATCACCTCCGCACGACGGGTGGGAGAGATCCAGGCCCTTTCCTGCAAGGCCCGTACTTGACTTTTCACGGCACGAGGGTAGTGCTCAGGACGCACCCCTCCTTCATGCCCAAGGGACCGTCGGACTTCCATCTCAACGAACCCTTGGTGTTGCCTGTGTTCTTCCCGTCGCCTTCGTCGCCGGCTGAGAGGACTTTTCACTCACTGGATGTGGCTAGAGCGCTGAAGTTCTACGTGGACCGCACAAAGTGTTTTCGGAAGACGTCACAACTCTTTGTGAACTTTGGACCTGTCAATCAGGGGAAGGCTCTCTCGAAGGCTTCCATTTCCAGATGGCTCTCCGGCTGTATCATGTACTGTCATCGGTTGGCAAACCGACCGCTGCCTGGCCGTCCGAGAGCCCATTCCACCAGAGCGATCGCAGCTACCACGGCGTTCCTTTCTGGTGTGCCCCTGCTGGACATATGTAGGGCTGCTATGTGGAGGTCGACGCACACCTTCACGAAATTCTACTGCGTCGATCGGGATTCCAGGGAGGAGTCCAGGGTCGGCCAAGCAGTGCTGCGCAACCTGTTCGCCTGAGGTGAGCCTGGTGAGGAGGTAAGATGCTTAATGTTGAGTTTGATGTAATGCTTAATGTTGAGCCTTTGCCACCTCCCGTGGTTGTGCATGTGTGTACTGCTATGTATTCTTTATTCATGAGCATGTGAATCCATGCCAGACCCCATGCTGGAGAAGGAACAAGTTACTTACCTGTAACTGTTGTTCTCCAGCATGGGTCTGGCATGGATTCACATGCGAACCCTCCCGCCTACCCCTCTGCGGCTCTTCACTTGGTCATACTGCCACTTCACGTGCTTCCAAATCTGAAGATGGCTGCCAGAGGCGGTGCTTAGGTAGAGGGCAGTCATTGGCTGTGGTCAGTATGACGCAGAGACCAGTGATTGGTTATTACTACGAAAGACAGATCAGAAACGAAACTGATACTGTTTTTTTTTTCTTTACCGAGGATTCCCAGCCTGACGACGGGGAATATTCATGAGCATGTGAATCCATGCCAGACCCATGCTGGAGAACAACAGTTACAGGTAAGTAACTTGTTCCGTCTTCAACACGCTAAAAAAAAATAGAAAAATGGGATTAGATTCAAAACATCGAAAAACGCTTACAACTTAAAACTGCGCTTCCACTAGGCCCAGGAGAAATCAAACTTCACAAGCCACCGAAATACTTGGTAGAATGCCCCTCACGCCATCATAGAAATAAGTTCCTAAAATTCAGGCTGAATGCCCTAAACAATCGGGAAATGGTCTTGATAAGACGGAACAAAGATATCACGGATAACAAATGCAGATTTTGTGGAACAGGAGAAATTGAGTCCTTAAAACACTTGATAATTGCCTGCACAGGCACATCTAGCCAGCGGTCTCTGCATCTGACCAGTTTCAAACCCCAGAATAATGATACGAACGAATGGTGGGCATATGTAAGTGCCGGTCGAAACATCAAGTTATCATGCAGGCTAATTGATTATCTTGACATGATTCTTTGTGACAAAAGCCCATGCCCGATGAATGCCACTTGTGTAAATCCTTCCGATTAACTGATAAGGAACCTCAAGACTTGCTAAAACTTTCTATCATCACTGACGGTACTCATGGACCTAGGTGTTGGAAATGTCCTTGTGATGAGGATGTATACATGTAACAAAAGTTTGATATTGATTTATTAAACTGAAGTTTTACAATAAAAAAATAATAATGTCACTTTGCTTCACTTAGATTTTCAGATCAGTCTTGTATTGCATAACTTCAATGTAACATGCAGCTATCAATCTTTTTGAGCCAAATGGTGTCTCTTCCCAGTCTATGAAGTCCAATTTTGCAGCAAATGTCTTTTGAATTACATTTTTCAAATCGAAGGCACACTCCTTCAGCTGAGTGGCTTTCCATTTTGGCAAAGTTCAGGGAGGCCCCTTTTTGTTCATTTTCCAAGCCTTTTGTTGGAAAACAATATTTTGAACTGGCCTCCATGCTCCAACGGGTTTCACCCATCAGCCAGCTTTACATGGCTTTTTAATTTCTGTCACTCTGGGGCTGAATTTTCACCCCACAGGGAGTAATTCTCCTAACCTAGGTGTGTTTTCTCTTAGTGGTAGTCAGTTTAGGATAGTTTTTGACAGTGGCATGGTTTCTTTGGATATTCACGACTAACAGACGAGCACCATAGTTATTAAAATAGGTAGGAACCACCCATAGACATAGGGAAAGTTAGGCATTTTAATGTTACTTTAATAAATCAAAGTGCACCATGTCCTTCTGACTCGCCACAGCTCATGGTCTCCTTCAATGCGGCAGATGCATTGTGTGACTCTCCAGTTGAAATAGCTCTTGGCCACACGATCAATTTTTTTAATCACTGCTCATCACTTACAAGTCTTCTCCATTCTCATTCTATTTGATGTCTGCTGTCTCACCAGGCCTATGCCTGCAAGTGATGAAGCCATCTGGAACACAAAATGGCTCACAGAGGAACATGTGTTGCACACTGCCTCGCTTATTCAGGGCATCTCCGTGTTTGGTACTGGAAGGGCTGGTAACGGCCTAGGACCAGAAAACCTGCTCCAGCCAGGATTTCACCAAACTTATTCTTTTCCTGGCTTTTGCTCCCACGCACGGGTATCGTTTTACCCATTGACTATCCATTCACTGCAGAGCATCAGTTGCCTCACAAGACCAAGGAGCATTGCTGTTTTGGGTCAGAGTTAACTGCCTTTTGATTACCTATAGCCCCATTCCAGAATGTACAACTCCTTCTCAGCCAGCCATCCACCCCTTCCCTTTCCACTTACCCACCTACCCTCCCTCTCTTGGGCTGCACCCTTTCTCAATTGTCTTCATTTGCTTATTTCTTCTACCCTTCATGCATCTTGATTTCCCTCCATTCCTCCTCCAACTCTCTTCTCTTTCCTTCATAGCCTCCGGCCTTAACTTGTTGTAGCTTCTATATCAGTCTTCATCCTCCCCATCTTACTCTTCCATCCCCCTCCTGCAACCATATTCCTCAAATAAGACTCTGAGCATCTCCAACCTCATCTATCCCCTTTGCTTATGAACAACACCTGCTCCTCTCCCCCACCTCTGGTCACTATTCCATTTGGCCTCTGGAATGCACAATCCCTCTGTAACAAGTCTTCCTACATCACTAACCACTTCAACTCTTATCACCCTCAGCTTTCACTGCTTGCGATCACAGAAACCGGGAGCTCCCCTCATGACTCTGCTACACTAGCTGCTCTCCACACTGACTGTTACCTTTTCCCAACACTCCCAGACCTGTTGGGAAGGGCGGTGGTGTGGGGCTTGTGGCGAAATAGGAGAGGAGGCAGACCAAAAGAGAACATTTCAAAGAGGTTTATTTTTAAATGATAAAGAAAAGGCCTCCCTATCGCTAGGAGGGTATTCCATACCTACGAAACTAAAATAGAGGGTGCTTGTCTGTCTAAAGAAATAAAAAATTGTCCTCTGTCAAAATCTACTTTCTATCTATCCCTACCTCTATTGAAAACAGCCAACATAAGGAGAGGCTTCCGCTCCTGGGTGATTGGCCTTGTCCGGGCAAGGTCCCTGGCTTTGATCTCCAAAAGCCGTTCTCAGTTCGATGAAAGAAAAGTGTTCATTAGAAAAATATCTCAAAACTTCCTTCATCGGTTCCAGGTGAAAAAGTCTTCATCTGTGACGAATCCCATAATGTCGTCACTGATTCCATGAGGCCAGGGTGGTGAAGCTGCTCCTCGATAATCCCCCTGGGAGTGGTACTCAGCAGGTGGATCTCATGGGAGGCTTAGTTCCTAGGTATGAGACCGGTGTTGGTGTTTGTTAGCGGCGAGCTCCCAGATCACCACAGCCTCCCTGTGGTCATTCAACCAGTGGAGTTGACTTTTTTCCCCTCTGTCTCAGCAGTAGCTCATCCTTCGCACTTATTGCCTGTCCGCCAACATCCTTCATTCCCTCCTCCCTGCACTCCTGCTGCCGCCGGCTCCTGGACGTCGTGTTGTCAGACTTGCCTCGGCACTGGATTCTCTCTTTCTCCTTCGCTCTTTTTCTCTTTCTCACTTTCTCACTTTCGTCCTTTTATGCTTGCTATGTTTCAGGCAAGGGGTGTGTTTCTCCTTGTATTCGAAATACGCAATGGTGGCATGATAAAAGGAAAAAAAAAGAGAACCTACCTTGCCCTATTTCTAAGAGGCATTTCCCTGCCTCAACTAAAAATACTACGCAGTCTGATTGGATGTTCAAAGTAGAGAGTCCACCATCCTGTGTCAAACTGTTTCCCCTCCCTTAAACTATGAATTAAACTAAAGGGGGTTTCAATAGTTCCAATCCGAGACTATATGTTGAGGGAACGCTTCCCTTCCCCAGGTTACAGTCTCATTCTGAAGCAACATAAAGTTCCAGGTTCATCTCGTTCTTGAGGTATTGGTCAAAGCTGTGTTCACTATGGTATCTTTGGGAATTGGCTTTCTTCAGTCTTCCTGACCAAAGGGGTTGACTTCCCTCTCCTTTGGTCCTGGTTCATGATGTTGGGGTCGGGGGGGGGAGAGAAATACCTCCCTTCCCCTAGTCTGTCTTAGACTTCTCCAATAGTTCCACACAGGTGGGGGAATGTCTCCCTTCCCTTTTTCAGGCTTCTCAGACAACACAATAGTTGATTGATGACTGTCTCCATTCCCCATGCCTTGCTCAGGCTTTTCTGACAGTTCAACACTGGTGGGGGGAAATGTCTCCCTTGCCCCTGGCCTTAGCCTTTTCAGAATGGGCAGCACATGATGGGGGAATGTATCTCTTCCACTTGCCATTTTCAGGATTCTTTTTCTTCTATACAGCCCTTGTTCAACCCCTGCCAGGGGCTTTATATCCACTCCACAGTTCACTCTTTAGCTGTGGGTCCCAGACTGTACTCTTTTGGGCCATAGAATATGGCAACCCGCTTTCCCAAGTACTGCGATGAGGAAGAAAGCTTAGGAGGCTGCTCGGTATGTGTTGAGGGTCCCAGAGCCTTTCTTCGCTAGTAGTCTGCCCTTTGGTCTCCCACCAACCATTCTCAGCCGCCCAGAGGTTAACAGGGTGCTTATCGATGCTTTCCAGTTGTCTGTGGGCCTCTCTGATCTCCTGCTCTGACTTGCTTTGACTTCTGCAGGGGCAGTGGTGCTTCTGCAGTGTTGCGTGTCTCCTGTTGAGCATGCACACCAGCGTCCTCGACCAGCTGGCACCCCGGGGATTCTGCTAGTCAGCCACCCTGTCCACGGCAGATCTTCCCGAGACACCGCTGCCTTTGGGTAAGTGTCTCGTTTGTGCTCACATAGCCTCCCTTCTCCTCTCGCCTTTGAATCTGCAGGGCAGGCTTCTCTCAAGTCCTTCTTCCCTTTTTATTTTATGCTGCAATTCAATTGGTGGTTCTGCTGGGTATTCCACATTACTCTGCGCTTCCTCCTTGTCTCAACGATGATGCTCTCGCTCTCTACTGGGTTGTCCGTGCTCTTCTTCATCCCAGTTTCGGAGTTGGTCTTCCCTAAATCAACCATACTCTTCCACATCTCAGTATTTCCATAGGGATTGATATCATCGACACTTAACAGGCATATGGAAGTGTGTGGGATAGGTAAGTCTGTATATGATAAATCGGTGAGAATAGGGGTTACTGTCTGGTGAACATACTGTGTTCTCCCTGGATAGTTGTCCCTGGTCCCACGGGGGAGGTCCCTCACCATGTGATCCTCCCGCTGAGTACCACCCCGAGGGGGACTATCTGGGAGTGGCTTCACCTCCCTGGCTACATGGGAAGGGGCTCCCCTAGGGAAGCAAGGACTACATCCTGGGATTCGTCACATCATACACTGTCTTCATTTAAGGGAGTTCCTCATGGGAATAGGAGTCCTTGTCCCCTAGAGTGGAGTCACTCCCAGTGAGGTCCTACTTGCCCAGACTGCTATTGAGGGTCTTGCTTAGTGGACTTGCCTCCCTGGCCTCAAAGAGGGTGGCTCCCCCTTAGGGAGAATAGACAAAATCATCAGATTTGTCATTTGTTCCTGATCAAAAAGGCCCACACCCTCTGACACCAATTCTTACTCTTTTGAATATGCTACTATTCAACTCCTTTCTCCTACTCCTCTCACTATTTTGGCTCTTAATTGACCCACTGGTTCTCTCAAAGCCTTCCCTGATCTGATCATTCTCCTTAAGTTACTTCCTATCAACATCCCCAGTGTCATGCTGGGGACACATGAACCTTTCCAAGCCCTCTGCAGCCACCTACCTTGAACATAATCCCTTTTATAAGACCACTCCGTGCACGACCAGCCTACCCACTTAGCTGGGAACTCGCTTGAACTTGTCTCTTTCTAATGCACTCTCCTCCTCTGACTTCTCCCTCAGATTACTTCATTGTTCACTTGAATATCTCGGTCCTCCATCTTCTACTCCTTATCTCCCCTCTTCAGTGACTAAGAGGGAATTCAGGTAGAACTCTCTCGCCATTTGCCTTGATGCGAGGATCTCACTCCTGCCTCTTTCCACTATTCATGCACCTTCCATTGACTGTGCTTTCTCTGACTTTTACTATGCACTTATGACTGCATTTAACCAGCACTCTCTTGCTCTCACACTCAGACCTTCCCATCTACAGCTTTAGATCACATCAGAAATTCAGATCCTCAAAACAAACATACGCTGTGTTCCAAGCTGTGTGGCACAAATCTAGGATACCTTCCCTACTCCTAGTTTACAAAGATGCCCTTGTTGCCCTAACCTCTGCACTTGACTCTGCCAAATCACAAACCTAATCTCCTCCTTTAACAATAAACCCTGCAAAACGTTCATCTACCATCCAATCTTTGCTCAAACCTCCCAAACCAACATACATAATCTCCTCCCTTTCTGCTAATGACTTTGCTTACTACCTTTCCTCTAGAATCTCTAAAATTCACAACTCTCACAGCCCTCTCCTCTCTCATCTGTCCGCCACCTCCCTACGGCCTTCAATGGGTGATTACGTCTCACTTAGCTCTCCTATTGAATTAGCGCCCATCCTTTGCAGTGCCAACCCGTCCTGTGCTTTTATTAACCCTTTTGCTCCCCAAAATGTCAGACTGTCTCATTCACTTTCCCTAATCTCTGAGCTCTTTAACCTCTCTCTCTCTGCTGGACTCTTCCCTGCCTCCTTCAAATCTGCAACTGGCTTACTCCTTTTGAAGAAACCCTCTGCTGACCCAAACGTCCGAGCAAACTACTGCACAGTTTCTCTCCTTTCCTATTATTCAAGTCCTTGAGCGGGTGGCGTTCGACTGAATTACTAAGTACTGTGAGGATAATGGCCTTGGTTTTCCACTTCTGTCTGGCTTCCATATTAAACGCTCCATTGAAACTGCACTTGTGCATGCCTCTAACAGTCTCTTTAATGCCCACGACTCCCTTCTTTACTCATCCTTTCCGACCTTTCTGCCACTTTGGCACCATCAATCACTCCTCTCATCTTCACTCTGCAGGACCTTGGGTTTTGCAAATCTACTCTTTCCTGGATTGTCTCCTTCCTAGAAGGTTGATCCTTTAAAATCTCTTTGAACTTGTAAACCTCTGGCTTCACCCCTCTCCCTGTTGGCATACCCCAAGGATCATTCCATGGGCCTCTGCTAGTCACCCTCTGTACCTCTGCCCTCAGAAGACTTCTCATCCTTTGGCTTTCATGGTCAACTTTTTGCTAATGACACTCAAATGTTCTCCTTTCCTCTCCTTTACCCCAGCCATTTCACAACAGATTCCGAACTGTCTCACTGCAATAAGTAAATGGCTGTCTCTCCGCTGCCTCATGCTCAACGTTGGAAATAAATGGAAGGCCGCTTTCTCCCAGCTTCCAATCCCATCCCTAATCCCCCACCCTGCCCCCAACCTATGTGAATCCTGCCTGGCATTTTTCCATCACAGAAGGCTCGCAAACTTGGGGTTCTCTTTAATAGCGACCTATAACTACATTTCATACCACTGCCTCTGCTCCTTGCATTAACCGCCTCAACATTCAGAAAATGAGTCCTTTTACGACTAGCCACTCTACAAAAACTCTAAACTCGACTCTGGCGCTCAGATTTTTTGTTTGGTTTTGAACAAATCAGTGTGGACTGTTTCTTCCATGTAACTGCAGCTAGAAGAGAGAAAGATTGGAAGCAAGAGAGAGCCCAGGGAGGGCAAGGTGCCATAAGGGTAGTTGAGGCTGAGAAGAGTTGTAGAGTTGGATAGAGTATAGATATGGTGGTGCATTACCATGGACATATTTGTGAACCAGGAGAAGAAATGTAAACCTCGCCCATAGTCAGCCATCTAGAAATGTGACTGTACAAGGAAGTAGGTGTGAAGTGAGGGAGTTCAGAGTCTGGTGTGCTAAATTAATGATCTTGTTGAGAGGCCAGAAAATGTAGTTTGGGAGACCAAAGAGGCTGCTGGCACAATAGTCAAGTTTAGAGAAAACAAGTTGTTCAGATATGCTTGACAGTTTCGAAAGGAAGGAGGTGCCCGATTTTCCAAATATTTAGGAGGTTGAGGCAAGCCACTGTTGCAGTTTTGGAGACGAAAGTAGATAAGGCGTGGCAAGGGTTATAGATGACACTGAGGTTCGGGTCTCCGGTGGGAACTGGATAGGATGGGAAGAGATGAGAGTGACTATTTAGCAGGGAAGAAGAGCACCTCTGTTTTGGTAGAGTTTCATATTGGAGTGCGATATCCAATATTTAATGGTGGAGAGACAGCTGGGAATTTTGATAGCGATTAGACAAGCATTTAGGAAAAGAGAAGATAACTTGGGTGTCGTTTGCGAAGAGCCCAAAGGGAATAGATTAGTGCCCCAAGAGCAGAGGTGTAGAGTGTAAAGTGGAGAGGACCCAATATAGTGCTTTGTGGATCAAGAACAGTTAGTGGCTTGAGAGGTGTTGTGCCACTAGACAGAATTGGTGAGGTGGCTGGTAGGATTCAATCCAGGCAAGAAGAGAGATTATTAAGGAGATTAGAGAGATTGGCTGTGTCAAAGGCAGAAGACAGGCCACGGAGAATTAGGATAGGTTTGAGTGCTTAGCAGAGGCAATGAAGTTGGAGACATTCATGAGCAGTTTCTGTGGAGTGACGGGAGCACAAACCTACTTGTAGGAGGTCTCGAAGGTTGTGGATGTCTAGGAATTTTAAAAGTTGAACACTACCCTTTTGAGAACTGTATAGTAGTATGGAAGGAAAGGCACATGGCAAAAGTTAGCTGGTAGGTTCGGGTCAGCCCCTTGCTTTTTTCGCAGAGGGATGACTGGCTGTTTTGAAAATCAAGGGCAAGCCAGCAGAGGCGAAGGTCAGGTCGGAGAGTTCAGTGAGGTGAGAGGCCATTTAGGGGAAAATAGGCTTGGCTATCTGATCAGCAAGAGGGTCTGATGAGACTCAAGCAACAGTAGACCTAGGACTTCCTTCAGTATTAGTGTGACTAAAGTGGGAGATTGAGGCAGAGGATGATGGTAGAGTAGGCAGAGTGTAAATGTAGAGGAGGGAGTGTGACGAAGGTCCGCAGAGATTCTCAAATGTTTGAAATGTTTGCTGTGGGAGTGGAGTTAATGGTCATAGGTTTAGGAGGAGTGACATTAGGGTGCACTGTAGCCAGCAAAGATGGTTGGCGTGAGAGTCATTTAGGGTGAGGTGGAATTCAGTTTTTGCTCTTTCGAGAGAGGACTTGAGAGAGTTCATGAAGGTGTGCTGGTCCTCATGCGAGAGAGTACACTGCTATTTCTGCAACAGCCAATGACTGACTGTGCTGAGACTGTGTATGAATGGGGGTGAATGTTAGCAGTGGGAAGTGAGAGGGGAATGAGTCTTATAGCAGGGATTGGAAGCTAGAGAAGGCAGTGCTCGCACCGTAATACCCTAATTACACATTGTATGTGCAACAGCTGGCCAACAGCATGAGAAAATGGGAGTATGACGGCAGCCCCTAGCAAATGTCTATCCAGCGCTTGGGCAAAAGCCCAAACTGTTGGCTTTTCTAATGTGTCCCTGTAGCCATTGCTTCAGCCTAAAACCCTAGGCTGATACAAAGGGGACCTAAAGCAATCACACATCCTGCAAACTATTTCCCAACTTTTGGCAACCTCCAGGCATGGGAGCAATGTGGCGCGATGGGTGGGGGGGGGTGCCAGGGTGTAGCACAGAAAACGGTAGATGCTGCGACTACACCTTGTTAGGATAAATAACATAATTGGTAGTGACCTTGACTAAAGAAGCTTCCTGAGGGTGAGGTTCCCACTGAGTTGGGCTTAGAAAGCCTCCATTCAAGTGCCTATAGCGTGGAGGGTGAAATGGCTGCATGTGGACCATGGGGGAGGTTTAGGTGCAGGCAGAATGGGCTCTATTCTATTGTATTAGGTTCTCTGATTTCTCTGCAGGGCAATACTGTCAGGGTTTTTGCTTTAATGTTCCTTCTGTTTGAGCACTGGCGCCATCTGATCACTAAGATGGGTGCAAAGCAAGGCCAGTATTTTAACAACATAGTCTTCATTTGAACATGGGTAACTAGCAGGGACTTGGCCACCCCCTACCTACCTTCATATAGGCTAAAATGCACACAAGCATTTAACACAGACTAATTTCCCATACTTGGACTCCAATCCCCAAGGGCGCTCCACCTACAGCGCGTTGAGACCATACCACTGGTGAAAGGTGCTATACAAATGCCCAGTGCATTACATTTGGTGACCAGAGTAGTCGGAGGACCAAAGTCCCCCCCCAGATGCTCTGCTAGGGCTACCTTCTAACAATTCCTTGGGTGGTTCTCCAAATGCGGCAGGTACTTGCTTTTCAAAGATGGATTTTGAAGCATGTGGAGAGCATCTGTCCCCATACCTGCAGGGAGGGGCCAGTGAAAACTCCTCAAACAGGTGACTCACTATCAATTGGTGTGCATTGGGCCATCACCTGAAGATTCTTTATTACATGGACCCTCTGGAGATCACTGCAGCTGAAACAAATTCTCAATTTCCTTCGGCTCTTATATCTATCCATCCATCATGGGAATGGTACACGAGCGGGGTGGGTATCACACCCAGACTTTTGACCACAATGCCCTGTCGCCTACTTCTCCATAGGAGCCACCACACTCTTAGCACTGTTATTGGGGGATTGAGGTAATCCATTGCGTTCAAGGTATAAGGCACATGGAAACCACAGGTCGGCGTGTGCCTAAAAGCAGGCCTGATGCCATTGCCCCTTCTGTCAGACTCCAGCTCCTGCAATCAGAACACATTTGTAAACATATAGAGATGCCATACTTGAGCACACTTCTTGTGCCTCAAAGGGTTGTTAAAGATAGCTGTTCCGGTCCATCGCCAATCGCTGAGTTTGTGCAACGTCATTGCTTTTACCATTGCACAAAAGCAAAAAAACGTTTTTTTGTTATCGCTGGAATAGGCTTCAGGCACGCAGACCATCTTAGGCTTCCAGAGGCAGAAAGCATTTCCTAAGACTGTGGACATCCCCCAGCCCGCAACCCCGTTTGTCAGTGTGTGTTTTGACATATTGTATCGGGACTACATTCAGGGATGTCATTTCACCAAAATGCCAGGGGTAGCGGAAGTGACATCACACAACCCTTGACCCCTGATGACATCACAGGAGGTGATGTCATTTGACCCCGACCCAAAGTGATATCGCTGGAAGCCATGGAACACGACCTTTCACCCCTTGACAAAACAGGAAGTGGCATCACATAGCAGTGTACACTATGAAAAATATGGTTACGATATCACTATTTTGTGATGTACATTTCATACAAGAATGGATCACCATATGTATCGTTAAGATCAGTGTATATAGTCCCATATTACTAAATTACTGTGAATGCAAGCAGACGTCCGTGACCAAATGATAATGATGTGCTTTTATATAGCACTTACGCTTAAGCGCTTTATATAGGAAAAATGTACACCCAATATCACCCAACCTGTGTTGGTACTCATTTATCGACCTCAGAAGGATGAAAGACTGAGTTGAGGCATTTATGAACAGACTAAATCAGTGACTCGCCCCCCCCCCCCCGAACTGTGCCTGACACAAACCTATGATGAGTCTAGCAATTATTGTATAGAATTCCAGAAAGACACATTATTTGGTATTCCTATTCTTTCTTATTTAGGTACAGTGCTGAAAGTGTTAGACTTGTGGCACTCCTGTCCTGGCATGAACAAGAAAGCCAGCCACTCCAGAAGTAAAGAGCCACATGGTGCTGGCCACAGCCCAGGAGCTTGCATTATGAAAAAAACAACAAAAACGTTTTTTTTATTTTTAAGACGGAGGTCACAAGGGAGACCCCAGAGGTCGCAAGTTGCGACCTCTGGCTACCCCTAAATGACGTCCCTGACTACATTACCCACCAGTAGACCCCCAGTGTCTCTACATAACGATTGAAAATTATAGATGAAAGGATGAGCCTTTGGGGGTCTTAGGAAAGCTGTAAAGTGGCCAAACCTCCCTTTTCATCCCCAAACTACGCATGATGGCTGATAAAGCCCCATTTTAGTCCTTCTCGAATGGCACTCGGGACATTCCATTCCTGACGGCATCATCCACCACTTGAGAGTTCCCATCTCCATTATAGCCAGAGCCCAACTGATCAGATTGCAGCAGCTCGTAAAAACCCATGTGTACCTGAAGTGGAGTCCTCACAATTGGCTCCATAATCCTCGGAATGAAAGGTAAGCGGAAATACAGCAAAAATGCCCCCAGGCAAGCAGAATCGGACTGTGCCATAAATGTGTCTCGGACATCAATGAACAAGTTGCCCACAGTTATATGATATGGCATTTATAACACGTCTACACACAAGTGTTTCAAGGCGCGACGAGGAAAGGGAGGGTAAACAGAGGGAAGATGGAGACAGCGATCCTACTAGGCCAGCTGACATTGAGATCGCGCAAGTGCATGGGAGGGGGAAAGGGGGAAAGTGCAGGGGGAAGGAGAGGGGGCAGTGCAGTACATAGGATGACAGTAAAATAAAGAAAATAAACAGAAGTGCAGCCAGCTGGTGGCAAGTGCAAAGGGTAAGTGCAGACATTGGGTGTCAAGTGCTAGTAGGGGCTGTAGGGATACAGAAACAGTCCAGAGTGCAAGGATTGCCAGGGATCAGTGCAGGTGTGCAACTGGCTGGGTGGGGGGACCTGGGCCAGAGATCAGAGGGTAACCAGGTAAACCAGTGCAGTTTCAGATTCAGCCAGGAGATCAGCAGGGGAGAGGCAGAGAGAAAGCAGAAGCAAAGAGGAAGGTCTTGAGGTGCTTCCAGAACCAGAGATGGTTCTCCTCGTTTCAGAGAGGCAGGGAGGCTGTTCCAGGGGGAGGCCCCAGCAGAAGAAAGAGATCTATCACCAACTCGCTGCTTGGAGAAGTGACTTACCCTGAGGGAGTTGGAGGTGGATGAGCGAAGAGCTCGAGAAGGAAGAAATTGGGAAGAGAGTTGAAGGTATTGAGGTCCCAGGCCCCAGAAGGCCTTGTGGACAGTTATAGGTCAAAGGATCGAATCAAAAGGATCTAAATACAATAGGGTCGAATCAAAAGGACCGAAAACAAAAGGGTCTTTTTTTTAATTTTTTTTAAATGTTTTATTTTGTGGTAAAAACCACTTTTTCCTATTAGGTCCTATTGACTCGACCCTATGGCATTCGATCCTTTTAGATTCGAACCTTGTACCGGACACCCTTATGGAGAATGCAGAGGGTTTTGAACGAATCCTTGCCGCCACTGGGAGCCTGTGCAGAGATTTCAGTCCTGGAGGGATGCGACCCCTGGGCTTGAAGCCAAAGACCAGTCTCGCAGTCCTGTTTTGGATGAGTTGCAGAGGGCGGAGAGTAGAGGCAGGCAGATTTAGAAAGAGGCTGTTGCAGTAGTCCAGTTTAGAGAGAACCAGAGCTCTGGAGACAGTGAGCTTCTGGGGGAAGGAGAGGAAAGGAAGAATACCTCTGAGGTGCAGCTGGTAGTGTGACTCCTTAGAGACGTTCGAGATGAGAGGAGAGCAGGAAAGTGTGGAGTCGAAGATGACCCGAAGGTTTTTAGCCTCACAGGTGAGAGCAGGAAGAGGGCCAAGAGAAGCCGGTCAGAGAGTGACAGGAAATGAGGGAGCAGGTGTGCTGATGAGGAGAATCTGTGGCATTAGGGCAGAGATCATTGGCGGCACACCACTCCTGGATGGCGGACAGTCTGAGATGAGGAGAAGAGGTGGTTGAAGGCAGCCTGAAAATTAGCTGAGTGTCATCCACATAGCACTGAAGGTTGGGGCAGAGGGCGCTATGCGGTTGGCAAGAAGTGCCAGGTATTGGTTGAACAGCCAGGGAGAGAGGTTAGACCCCTGGGGAACACCACAGGTAGAGAAAGAGGGAGAAGAGAAGGAAGAACCCAAGTTGGACCTGGGAGGGTCGATCGGAGAGGAAGGTCAGCCAAGACCTGACCTGATTGGTGATACCCAGGTTCTCACGGAGATGGTTGAGCAGGATGGCATGTGGGCAGGACAAATACTGATATGCAAATGGATATATCCCATCTGTGAAAGGTACAGTGAGCAAAAAGCATGTGCTGCAAACTCTCATCTCAGAGCAGGTTATCATGCCATGTTCTTTCTGGAGAGGAGCGCCTGCTACCATTTTTGAAACATGTGCAAGGAACTTGGGGTTGGTCACCCAGAGTTACCTGGGGGCAACCAGATGTGGACTCCCTGCTCACTGTGCTCAGAGAGGCACAGCTCCACCTCACTGATGAGGGCCAACAAGGCTGAAACATGTGTATGGGGTTGCTGTTGGTACTCTTGTTCAGGAGGGAATTGCCATAGCTGGACTGCCCATGTGGGCGGGACAAAGACTGATATGCAAATAGATATTTCCCATCTGTGAAAGGTACAGTGAGCAAAAAGCGTGCACTGCAAACTCTCATCACAGAACAGGTTATCATGCCATGTTATTTCTGTAGAGGAGTGCCTGCTACCATTTTTGAAATATGAGCAGGATGGCATGGTTGAACGTGTCAAAGGCAGAAGAGGGATCAAGTAAGATAAGGACACAGGGCGTGTTGGAATTGAGGTTGGAGAGCAGGTCTTCACCAATGTTCAGGAGAGGAGTTTCCATGCTTCTGGCAGCTCTGAAGCCAGACTGATGGTCATGGAGACAGCCAACAGATTCAGAGTGATTAAGCTGGGAGATGGCCAGTTTTTCCAGGAGTTTGCCCAGGAAAGGAGTGATGGAGATTGGACGAAAGTTAGCCGATCCAGGAAGGGTCGGCAGAGGGTTTCTGAACAAGAGGGCGCACAAGGGAGTGCTTCAGGCGGAGGGGAAGACTCCAGTGGCACAGGAGTGGTTGCAGAAATCAGCCAGAGCAGGAGCCAGGGTATCAGTGTGGTCCTTGATGGTTTTGGAGGAACAGGGGTGAACCTGTCTTGACAAGACTTTCCTAGATCTAACGTGTCTAGAAACCTCGTCTGAAGAGAACCAGAGAAAGGCAGAGAAGGAGGGAGGAGAGGTGGCTGAAGAAGGGCCAGAGGAAGAGCAGGGAGTAGACTGAGGAGGAGGGAGAGGACAGAATGTCCTGCGTTTTAGAGATGAAATGAGAAGCCATGGCCGTGCAGAGGGCCTGAGAGGGGACAGGAGAGGTAGAGACTGCAGCAGGATTGGCCAGTTCCCGCAGATTTTAAATGGTTTGGCCGAGTTGTTAGAGGCCGTGGAGACGCGGGCTTGGATGTGGGCTCTCATCTTGGTGCAGACAGATAGTCGGTATGGCCTTTGGAGTTGGCGGCAGGCCAGTTTGTCAGAGGATGTACCAGAAGCACGCCATTTCCTTTCAGCCACCCTGCACTTGCATTTAAGGGTAACAAGGTCTGAGTCGTACCAAGAGTTGCACTTGGCTTTGGGCTTCAAGCGGGTCCTCATGACGGGCAAGAACATCAAGAGTAACTGATATAACATAGTGGAACATGGAAAGGGCTGTGGCAGGGTGTGAGTCAGCCAAGGATGGGTGGGGGGGTGAGAAAGTGGTGGCGAAAGCCTCAACTGACACACACTTCATGGGTCGGATAATCGAGAAGGTAGGTGGCAGTGCTGGGGTTGGCATGGCCTGAGGGGTAGAGAGGGTGAGATGGGAGGAAAGGAGAAAGTGGTCACTCCAGGAGAGGAGTGATCAAAGGGGACAAAAGGGGAAGGTCTGAAGAGATCAGAACATCCAGAGTGTGCTATGCAGAGTGAGTCGGGCCAGAGGGGAGAATGGAGGGTGAGTCTCGCAAAGATCCAAAAGGAGTCCAGTAGAAAGACGGGAAATATTCAGGTGGATAAGTCTACAAGAAGGAGTTGAGTGGTTGAGACCAGGAGGGAAGAGGAGAGGTCCACCCATTCAGAGAGGAAGGCAGGGATCTGACTGGATGGATGGATGGATGGATGGGAGAGAGGGAGAGAGGGAGAGAGGGAGAGAGGGAAAGAGGGAGAGAGGAAGGGAGGGAGATATCTTGATCCACATCGAGATCCACTCTGGGAAGATTAGGGCTACACCCCCTCCAGAACGGTTGGACCTGGGCGCGGTAGCCATCAGGGAGGAGAGTGTCAAAGCTCATGACAGAGCTGGCCGTGAACCAAAGTCAAACAGGTGGCACGCACACTTCGCTCAAACGGGGATAGGAACCTATAAGTTCCAAAAAACTCCTTGGAACTAGTTACAAGGGGTGGGTTCTGGTAGAGTGCCCCAATGAAATGGAATGCCCTACCAGCTGCTGTAAGAAATTGTAGGACAATCAAGGAGTTTAAAAATGAACTCAAAACGTACTTATTTAAATAAAGGATAGGTCATCTTTCTGTATTGGACATGCTAGGGATAGGATTTGCGCCCATATGCCTCCTGACCTTTTTGGTTGTGCATAATAAATAATGTCATATAACCAGGTCTCGATGAGACCGAGGACATCAGGGTCAAGTTTCTCCAGGAGATGGCAGATGTCAGAGGAGTGTTTGACAGCAGAGTGAGAGTGGCAGAGACGAGACAAGTAGACAATTGGACAAAACGACAGGCGTTTAGATAGTGGTAGAAAGTTTGCTAGATGAGTGCTTTTGCTAGGAGGCAAGCCACAGAACGACACTACTTTCACAATGCAGTTTTAAGACAGGAGAAAACACACCTAAGTTTGAGAGTCCTGAATAGTGGGGAAAAGGCCTAGGAATTGCAATGCAATTTTAGATACTTTGACGATGCAATTTTCAAAATAGATGAAAACACACCTAAGTTTGTGAGTTTGCTATATGGTCAAGTTTGCAGGGTAGAGTGAGGTTCTAAACCTAACCTGGGCCACTCGTACCTGCCTTAGTCGCTACTGGTTGACAGCTGGCAACTGTCATGATGCCTACCCCCGGAGCATCAGGCCAGGCCCAGCACCCCCGGAAGCAGGCATCATGCCCTCGGGTAAAAGCCCAGCGGCCCCTTATAGGGACTCTTTGGACTCAGTCCTGGCGCCTTTGGCGCCAGGCTCATGTTGGACATCAGTCCTAGCGCCATAGGCGCCAGGCTCATAAAGGGAGGTGTTTTGTGCACTTACCTGATGCAGACCATGCTGCACGCTTCAGGCCTCCCTGAGACCTGAAAGGGACTATTTTTTCATAGGGACTATTTTTTCACTCGGGCGTGGCCAGGGAAGGATACATACCTAGTTGGGTAAGGATACATACCTGGGACTTCTTTGGAGGCTATTTAAGCCACGCACAGACAGCAGCTCATGCTTCGCGTTGTTCTGCTTCCTGCAGCTTAATGCTCACCGTGTCTGCTCCTGCTCCTGGACTACAGCCACGCCCGTCTTGAACCTGGAAGACCTGCAAGGAAGGAAGAGAAGAGAAAGGTGAAAACCAAGGATTATTTCAAGCTTCTTACCTGCATCCGGAATCTTCTCGCCAGCATCCCTGAAGGAAGACTTCAATTTAAAAGCATTGTGTTGCTCGCTGCAGCGCCACGCTTCACTCACCTGTCCTGTCCTCGAGACGTCTCCCGGCTCCATCGCGGCTGTCGGCATCGGACGCCACATCTCTGCACCTAGGGGAGAGAGGAAGAAACAAAAGGTGAGCAGAAGGACACACAGAAGGAAAGCCTGATTAACAGCCATAATACTTACCGGCTTTTCTTCCACATTTCGGGTCGACGCCGCCCCGTTGGCAGGTACCATACCCCGGCCTCTATGGGGAAAGGACTAGAGACATTTCAGAGGAATGATAAGGACATCTAGAGGGATCGCCCTCATTACTACTCACCTCAGCAGGTTAACCCCTCGACGCATCGCCTTCATTCTGCACCTGAAATAAAGGACAGATCACAGGTGAGAAAGACAGCATAAAGGGGGCCTCACTTGAACTTTGAACTTTCATACTTACGGCGCATCGCTCAGGAAAGTCAAGTGGATTTTGCCAGCGCCATTCTGAAAACCAGTGAAGTAACTGGACGAACGCGCGTCCCTGCACCAGAAGCAGGATGGAGAGTTCAACCTTCCAAACCATAAGGTGAGCTTAAACCGGGTTTGGAGGAATAGAGAGGAACGGAAGGCGGAAGGGGGGAGCTAGCACACCATTCTGCAGACTGTTAATCCCCTTTCTCATCTGCAGAAGGATATTCCTACGGGCCAAGGAAGCACGGTTTGGAGGTCCTGTCCAATCGGTGTTCCGGGTCCTGCGCATCACGCTAGAAGAGGCCGCAGTAATCCAGACTAGATCAGCGCCCCCATGGGAACCAGGTGAGCGTTACAGCAACTTGCTCCCCCTGCTGAGACTTGCAGACACTGGCTGGAGCTGCCCATTGCCTTGGGGTCCTTAGCTGCAGGGGCTGCCGGGCATAGGGCTGCCCTGGAGACATCTGTGAGGACCATCAAGAGACCAATGATAGCGGGGGTGATGGCGGAAGGGAGGTGGGATGAGGTGGGAAGCGGGAAGGATTGGGAACACAAAAGTAGCAAGTGCAGGGCACAGGGCTCCAAGAGGGCACAGATGGCATGATCTCTGCCCAGGAGGGTTTTCAATGGCCAACACTTGCCTGCCTCGCCAACAGCATAAAGAGGTGGGCAGGGAGTGAACCCAACTGTACAGCAGAAAGCACAAGGCCAAGAAGCCAATCAGAGTGGGGGATGGGAAGGGAGGACGGAAGAGGGAGGGAGTCGGAAGAGGGAAGCGGGACGCTTTGGGAACACAACAGTGGAAGCGCTTGGCACGGGGCTCCAAGAGGGCAATTCATTCCTTTTGTGACACTGTTTGAATAGTACTCAAGGGGGAGTTTTTTGATGAAATGTGTTGCAAATTGTGCATTTTAAAGAATATTTATACAGCAACACTGGTCAAAACTAGAAGCTGCATAAAAGTGCCCCACTTTGACCCAAAAAACGGTCCCACACCAGCATTTTACATTTTTGGTTCGGCCATGGACCTATTGGCAAATGAAACCCTTGACATCTTACTGATTTATTTTCAATGAGATACATTTTTCTTTAACCAAAATGAAGTTTGATGGCTGTAAGAGTCTAAACCAAGCCAGGAATGTTCTTTTCGGGTGTATAATGGCTACAACCTGCGCTTCTTTTCATTCATTGTTATGATGTATGATATGCCATTTATAACCCGCATGTAAATAAGTATTTCTTTCAGCATGACAAGACAAGGAGGGGGAAAGAAAGGGGGACCAAATCACAATTTTATTAGGCCTTGTGTCATTCAGATCATGCAAGTGAGGGAAAGACGGAAGAGGAGAAATGCAGTTAACTCAAGTGCAGCCAGCAGGTGGTTCATAATTGCAGAGAGAAGGGACTGTAGGGTTGCAGATACAGACCCCTTAAGTGCTGGGGAGCCCGGAGGTAGTGCAAGGGCAACTGGACATGCAGGAGCCTGTGCTTGAGTTCAGAGGGTGACCAGGTGACCAGTGTGTGGAGCAGTCAGGTGCACCATAAGGGGAGAGGAAGAGAGAAAGCAGAAGTGAAAAGGAAGGTCTTGAGTTGTTTCTGGAACCGGAGGTGGTTCTACTCAAGTTTGAGAGAGGCAGGGAGGTTGTTCCAGGGGGAGGCCCCAGCCGAGGCTATAGATCTGCCCCCAACTCTGTGCTTTGAGAAGCGACTGACCCTCGGAGAGCTGGAAGTAGATGAGCGGGAGCTTGTGAAGGAAGATGTTTTGAAGAGAATGTTGGCGGAAGAGCAGTCCCAGGCCCCAGAAAGCCTTGTGGACAATGCAGAGGGTCTTGAAGTTGATCCTTGCAGCCACGGGCAGCCAGTGAAGAGATTTAAGAGTTGGAGAAACGCTATCCCTGGGCTTGAGGCCAAGGACCAGTCTTGCAGTCCTGCTCTGGATAAGTTGTTAAGGACAAAGACCAGAGGCAAGAAGATTTATAAAGAGGCTGCCTAGAGAGGACCAGAGCTCTGGAAATAGTGAGTTTCTGGGGCAAAGTGAGAAAAGGAAGAATACCTTTTGCTTCATTCTTCCCCTTTGTGTACCATTTTGACTACCAAATTGATACTGTCCTACATTCAGATATTAAATGCAGGACCTTTGCGCCAGTGGCAAGCTTTCAGTTTTGACAATTGTACTCGTTGGCGGAGCGAGCTCTGACGGGCCCATGGGTTCAGAGCTTGCCCTCCAGTACTTTAAGACGAGATAGCTGCACCTTGAGGAGGATGGGGTGCAGGATTCTCTTACTCCAACACCAATCAATAAGGACAACTGAAATGGTTTGGCAAAGGGAAGCCCGTTTTAATGACAAGTACAAAAAACAGGGAAACATTAGGAAATCATCAGTGATTCTATCGCCCGTCTTGCTTCAACTTCCAAATTCTTCATTCAGACAGCAATTCTTATAGGCAAAATTCATCATCATTGACGTTTAACACTCAGTTTGTCATGCAATACTATTGGTCGGAAAAGGTAACTAAAGTATGGGTGCTATATCTGTATGTGGTAACAGTGTGAGGATTGGATAACTCTTATCTGGTGGGCATCTACTTGTGATAGACGTCACTAGAAGTACAACGTCTCATTGGTTCTACCAGCTCTAGGACCCTAGATTATTTGGCCCATTGTGATTAGGTAGGTTCCACCCCTAGGCATAAATCTCCACTTTAATTAGCAGCATGCAGAATGGACACCCAGATGCGGTGTGCCCCAAGATTCACCCTGCCTCTCTTCCATCAGTCAGTACCTTAGGGCTATGTGTCAATTAGTTGGCTGAGGATGGCCTCGAAGCTGTAGCGTCTTATCAGGAAAGGTTACAGCATCCTCGGGTTCTGGGTGACATCAGACATTGGTACATCTTCGCGCTTGGTAGGTCACGTGTTAGTTCACAGTGAATCTGCTTCATTTTCCTTATTTTTGTGTATTTGATTCCCCTTCTGCCTTGCCACCTGCCTGGGCCTCCTTATCTCGACCTTCATGGGGCAGGCTGCTACGCTCTTAAGTTTAGTTTATTCGAAGTTGCCGCTCTCCTCCCTTCCTGGAGTTGACCTCGGATTTCTAGGCATGAGCTGCTTCTTACTGAGTTTCAATTCTGCTCTTCGTCTGGCTTTGAGCTAGTATCTGAATCCTGGCCTGTTTGTCCTCAACCCTCCAGGGCTTAATTTTGCTTTTATAAAATGGAGTCGCACTTGTATAATGTGCTTCTTGAGGGTGATATATAGTTGGCGCTTGCCGCTCTATCCTTCTACTAAGCATTGCAAACAGTACCGTTTCCTTAGCTTCTTGCGTTCCAAGCCTATTTACAGGCATTTAGCCAGTTGCATATTTCCATCCTTCTTTCATGGTTATGTTCTTTGTGTTGCAACATCGTTTCTTCTTTCAAGTCTATTACACCATTATTCCTCATATTTCGCCTTTGCGTGCCGTTCTTTGCAGTAGTTTTGTTCATTAGTACACCTGTCAAGGCCCTTGTGTCGTCACCATTCGCCTTCCATTAAGGCCCTTTGGGTCTCTTCTGGGACAGTCTGAAAGTAGTCTACCGTGCTGCCCATGGTTGTCTGACTATTGGCACTTCAACAGGTATTGCTCTTCTGATGGGCACTGGGCAGAGCCCTAACGCTGCTCTTTGTTGGTTTATTTGCTCCTCGTACGTCACATATCTTTGCAAGTATATTCCTGGTATCTCAAAATGGGTGGCTGGAGTGCAGGCCATATCTGGGACCTCCTCTACACTCCCTCCTCTGGTCGGTTAATCGACCACTTCTACTTCCTCCTTTGGATTCACCTTACTTGGTCCTTCTGTATTAATTTCTTCATCTTCTGGGTTTGTACGTGATGGTGCGAAGGAGTGTCTCTTCGGAGTCCAAATTTGTGTCAATCCTTTCAAACTTCCTGCTGTTTTTACATGTTTGTCTTTGATCCAGGTCATTAGTTGGCATTGTCCATTTGGGCTACAAGAAATCCCCTTTCCTTCGTACTTTCTTTGTTCCCTGGGATACACAAATTGTGTTCCTTCTGGCGCAAATTCGCTGGCCTTCACAAAGTTTCTTATTTCTTCATCAGTCAGGTCTCTGGGCTTCCATCCTGGTTTGACATAAATCATGATCTTTATCCCTATGGCTTTCTTCACAGTTTTCTGGCATTGTGAGATGATTATCTTGATGACACAAAATCCTAGTAGTATCATCAGTAGCAGGGCCTCCTTAAACTTGAACATGTCTGCCATCCATTGTGGGACCGATGAGAAAAGTGTTCCAAACCAGCTGTCATCATCAACTTCGTCAGTTTCGTCTATCGTCTGGTTTTGTAGCTTTGTTGGCATCTCTATGGCGTCTGTCAAGGTTCCATTTTCTTCATCATGCGATGGTATAAAATGTGCAACATGATTCTCCGATTTTTGCGCAAACACCTCCATGCATTGCTGTGATCATGTCAAGTACATATCTGTTCTGGAGAGTCATCAGTCGGATTGCTCTTAACTCTTCCTTGATTGCGTTGAATCCTTTTATTGTCGGGTTGATGGTTTGCAGTAATTCCCATCTGGTTATCTGCAACCATTTTGTATTTGCTGCAACCTGGAATCTTGGCATGAGGATTGTTGTGAACACTGATGAGGTGAGACTAAACAGCATGTGTTCATATGGGATTGCATGAAATGCTTCTTCTGATTTGGCAGAAAAGTAATTCTCTCTTTATTCGGGATACCAGTTCCACAGATCTCCTTTTCCTCAGGTGAGCATCGGCTTTCGGGAAACTGTCAATATTCAGGTCACTCTTCGGGATCACCAGGGCAGGAATGTGGACATTCACTATTGTGCATATGCCTCCCCAGTCTTTCAGCAGTCTTATGTATGCTTTGGATCCACACGCCCAGTAATGATCCATAATTACTGCGGTTCCGTGAGTCATTCCGGGAGCTTCAAATATTCATCCGCAGTTTTGATTTTGATTTGCCATTGTTCCTGAAGCATACTTTTGGGCTTTCCAGTGGCACTATCTGCAGGGGTCCTCCTCTGTCTTCAACCCATGTCAGTAATCTTGTGAGTTTCGGCCACAAAGGTTTGCACAACCTCTGTGAGTTCTCTATTGCTTCCTTATAGGCTCCATAGACCATCCATGCTCGGCAGATCACCACTCCTTCATCCCATCCATTTGGTGAAAGCACTGTTCCCCAAATCTGCATTTGGCCTCTGTTCTTCCAATTTTTTGCCTCTTCTGGAGTTTCTCCTTGGACATTTAGCTTTTGGGTTCACTTCCCATCTGATTGCTGCTCCTTTAACTCCAGGCTTCTCTTACCTGATCACATGATTCCTTGTACCGGCTCTATTTCTCGCCTTAATGTCCTGTATATAATCATCTTCATCGGGGTAATTTGTCTCAGTTGCGCATATGAATGAGGCGTCTCTTCCCATGAACTGTCCTCTGGTGTTGCACATTGCTACGTGTGAAAGACAGTGTGCTGTCGGGACATCAATTTCTACAGCCAGGAAGATTTTGGATTTCCCCATGCTGTACGGTAGAAGTGGGCAAACAAAGCATTCTCCTTCTGATTTCCTTCTTCCAAATTCTTTCATGTGGTGGTACCAAATGTTTCCTAGATGTGCTGTGCTATCTAGGTAGTCGTTCAGTTCACTGTAATCTTCATGCAGGCTCCTCTTGATCCTTGGTGTTTTCCTGTAGTTCGCTATAACCATCTCTAAACGTGTCTGTGTGGCTTTTCCTTGCTGGGGGACTCTCGGGCATTCTGGTCGATGGAGCAGGTTTCCTTATCCGCATCTATGTGGTAGGTGGAGGTTTTGCAATTCTCTCCTTCTATTCTTGCTCTCTGTGCCTTTATTAGCCACCGGCCTGTCACCGGCCAAGTGCCCTGTCACCCGGGCCTAGAGACCGAAGCTACTCCTCACTGATGAGCCCCAACAAGGGCAAAACATGTTTGGGGATGCTTGTGGTCTCGTGCAGAAGGGATGTGGCCTAGCAGTTCGGCCTGGACTGCCCCTTTTGGGGTTGGGCCAAGCCTGATTTGCATATGGTTTCCCCTTCTGTAATGGCTTGGCAGGCGAAGAACGGTGGTCTGGAGGGTTGCCCAGAGCATTGCCAGTGGTTAAGATTCATTCTAAACCTTCCAGCCATCACCTCTTTGTTTTTGCACCGGCCCAGTGTATGGCTGCATCATGGGCCTGGTACTTGTTCCTTGTGTTGGAACTTGTGTGCTTGTCTGTATAGTCTCTGCGGATTTGTTTTTCAGTTCCTCACGTAGCTTCTTCGCTCTAGCTATGAACGGGAATACATGATCTATCAACCTTTGTGTCCTTGCAGTGAATTCTCCTACAGCTGCTTTTGTCTTTTTAAGGGCTCTTATGTCTTCTTTCGTTGGCATTTCTCTTGATTCTTCTCGCTTTCTCTCATTGTTTTCTTGGGCTGATTGTTTGGTAGGCAGTCTCATGCTCTCGATTGCCTTCGCTTGAGGTCCTGTGGCCATTGACACATGCCCTGGTTCGTGTGCTTTCAGTGTGTGGGTGCATGTAGTTGTCAGTACTATGTTTTCATTCATTCCGTGCTGACCCTGTCTGTGTGTGTGTGTGTGTGTGTGTGTGTGTGTGTGTGTGTGTGTGTGTGTCACTGTTAATTACATTCAATTTCAGTTCATTTACTTTACCATCAGATTTTCTCAGGACTGGAATAACTATATATGGTCTGGGTGCTTTTGTGGGACCTATGTGTACATTATCCGGTGGGTGCACTGAAATTGGAACGCTTCCTGCACCAATAAAGAATGCAGTTCTGATTGTTAATGACAGAAAGACCATGATAATCACTATGCATATGTACATAATCGTGCGGTACGAAGGTTAGCAGCATTTCCTTCCAGGGAAGCGGGTGCGCCCCTCTGTTTGTGGGAGGACCAGGTTACTGTTCTGGTGCCCCATTTCGCTCATAACAAAATGTCAATGTTTATTCTTTTCCCCCAATTCACTTGTTCTCGAACAGTTTGTATCATAAAGTGTCTGGTGTTTCACAAGTGTTCCCCCTCTTGCTGGTGATGATTGTCTCTTGATACAGGATTCAGTATCCTTGCTAGACTATGGAAAATAGATTAGACTAACACTTAGTTAAGTCACTTTTACTGTATATATTAAAAATAGGTGAGTTCCCAGTCCACCCCCAAGTCGATGGACATTAGTGTTCTTAATCTGAGCTATAATGGCATGCAAGAGCATGTGTAGCTGTGTACTCTTCACTGGATCTCTGAGAAATGTAAGTATGTCAACATTGGTTGGTCTTCCCACTAGCTCTGGAAAGTTCTCAATGAGGTGAAAGAAGACGTGGTATGCATATCTGCTGTTTCCGGTGATAACGACATTCATCCTGTCTTGCTGGGTTCAGGATTATAGGCTCTTCCCTTGACGTGAACAGTCCATGCACTTTCCTACTGCGTGAATTGCGACCAGATAACCTAGCTTGGTCCACATCTGGCTCAAGAGTTCAGAGTTTGCTGGATCTCTAATAAATGTAAGAGTGTGAGTGGTTCTCCCAACGATTGCTGGGCACTCCTCTATGATACGAAAGAAAAGCGTATTGGTGAGTTCATCTACTATTGCCTGTGGTGGAAGCATTTGTGTTCTTATCACTATATTCCGGTAACACAATGAAGGCTTACGCGATGACAGTAAGCAGTTTCCGGATTACTTTCTTGTTGGCAGGATCTTGAATAAAGTCTGTGACACAGGTTACTCTCCCTACAAGTGACAGATATAATATTAATACTAACTGGAAATAGGTGAGCACATCCCTTGTGAGATTTCTGCTGGGAAATGCCATAAGTTCTACAAAACAAAGTCTTGGTGTTGGTTGCTTCAGGATACTGTAATTTGCTTTTGAAGTAAAGTCCTCGATCTCCGTCTATTAGTCTTTCTTTTCTCAACAATGCTTTAGTGTGATTTGATCTACAAGTTCATGTCAACATACGTGTTGTGGTTTAGATGCACAATTTTCTTCTTCACCCTGCAACTAGGATGCACAGAGTGTCCGTTATTGTCCTTAGCCCCTTTTTTGCTTAGAGGAAATGTCCAGTTTAAGCCACAACTTGCAAAAGGGTTCTTTTTGTCTTGCCTTGCTGCTCATGCGTCCTTCTTCCTCGTCATGGATCTTGTCTGTACGTGCTGAGGTTCTTCCCCGTTGTCTGTAATTTCTTTGCGGTGGGGTGCAGTTTGGGGGCTTTCTCCAATACAATATAGGGCTTAATGTCATTGAGAAAGATTCATGCTCTTCTGCCTTGCAGTTTGACAGCTGAAGGGGTGCAATCCTCTACGATGAAAGGGCCATTGAATTGTGGCTCGTCCCACCTCTTCCTCGTGTGATTTGTTACTACCACCACATCTCCAGGAAAGACGAGTGGAACACGTAGACTTTGAACTGTGTCTGTTTGAATCTCCTAGTGTGTTTAATGCTGTGCTGCACCCTTTTCGTTGTTGCTGCAGTTGGTCTGAAATTACAGTAAGTCTGGATGTCATGCAGTTCAGGTACTCTTGTAACTCGGTTCCCAGGACCTCTCGGGTTGACTGGGCATCACATCTAGCTCTATTTCAGGGAGTAAGGGGGTACTCATTCTTTTTCCTGTGACTATCTCATTCGGCGTAAGATGGTCGGAGCCTGGTTGGTTCCGAAGAGCATACAATGCCAGGGGGAGACAGTGCAACCATCCCCTCTTTATAGTAAGCTTCAACTTGGCTATCCTTTCCTTTAGCAAGCCGTTGAGCCTCTCACAAATACCATTACCTTCCGGATGATACGCTGATGAGAACTTGTGCTTTATACCAAGCAAAAAGCTGATCTGCTCAAAGACTGCGTTAACAAAATGAGCCCCGTTGTCTGATCTCATCACCTCACACACCCCCATCTAGGGAACATTTCCCTCACTAGGAATTTGGCTGCACAAGTAGACTCTGGGTGTGTACATGGACCTGCTTCTATCCATCTAGAGAATGGACACACCACTACAATTAAGTACATGTACCCTTTACACACTTGGATCATGTCGACGTAGTCGATATGCAAGGGCTGAAAAGGCCCATTTGGCAGGGGGATGATTCCTCTCACTACTTTTAATGTGTGCCCAGCAGTGAATTGCTGGCAGATTAGGCAGTTTACCGTAAAGAATGCAACATGCTCAGCTAAATTCGGTATAAACCAGTCTTCCACGAGCGTTGCTGCTAAATTTTCCTTTGACATATGTACGGGGTAATGTAATTGCTCGCTCCAATGCTATTTTTAGTAGGGCTACAGGCATTACTGGTTTACCAGTGCTGTCTTGCCGCCACAAACCATCAGAGGGGTTTAAATAACACCCTCAATGTTTCCATAGGTTCTTCTCATCCTGTGGTGCCTCCCCTTGAAGCTCCATTAGGCTTCAGGTGTAGTTTGTGCCACCATCATTTGTTCATGGGTGCACGCCACTTCTACTTCCATGACCGTCTCACTCTTGGATGCCATACGCTTGGCTTCCGTGTCTGCTGCATGGTTTCCGCATGACACAAAGTCTGTCCCATTGGTGTGGGCGATGCATTTCACGACTGCTATGCCCACTGGGAGCTGTAGTGCCTTAATCAGCCTGTCCAATAAGGCTGCATGCTGCACTGGTGTGCCGTCTGCTCGGAGGTAGCCCCTCCTTTTCCAGCGTGCTAGGCCTGCATGCACTGTAGACGTCGCATAGGCAGAGTCACTGTACACAGTTACTTCCTGGTCTGCGTGATTCTCAATGGGGAGTATCCACGCCAATAATTCTGCAGCCTGTGCTGAATAACGAGATGGTATTCGTGCACTAACGAGTACCCGAATTCTCCGTTTGCTATGTGTTTCACTATGGCAACGCCTGTATATCTTTGTCCGTCTTCTTGATCGATTCTCAAAGAGCCGTCAATGAAAACGATCTCTCCTCCCGCCAGGGCATTTTCTCTCACCGTGGGGATTTCATCATAGAACTCTTCATAGTTTGCACAGTCATGTATCGGCTCTCCTTCGGTGACTGGCTTAGCTATGAACGTAGCTGGGTTGACTGTTTTACATTGAACTATTTTGATCGATGGGTTTGATATGATCACTTCACTTCATATGCAGAGGCTCTCTGAGACGTCAACGTGCCTTTAGGTTTCTCTAAAATAGCAAACAGTGAATGTTCGACGTATAACGTCATGGAACATCCCATTACAATAGTGGTTGCCTTTTCTATGGCGAACGCTGCGGCAGCTAAACTGTGTTCGCATTTGAAGTGGCCTCTCATTACTGGGTCCAGGATCCCACTGTAGTATGCCAGGGGCTTGTACCCCAACAAAGTTTTGTGAGCGAGCACTGCTGTTATAACGCTGCCATTTGTGTGTGAAAACAGGTAGAATTCCACTGCATAATTAGGAATTCCGAGAACTGGAGCTGTACAAATCGCTCTCTTGAGTTCTACAAACCCCCTTTCCTTTGTCACCCGAGCCTTCTTTAAAGCGTGGAGCAAGGGCTTGGTAAAAGAGCTGTAATCGAAGACCCATGCTCTAACATAATTACACAGGCCTAAAAAGCTCTGCATTTGTTTTATCGTGAGTGGCTTTGCCGTGGTCATGATAGCTTCAGCCCTTTCTGGGGTCACCTTTTGTCCCTCATGTGAGATGAGTTGGCCTATGTACAGCACTTCCTGTTGACAATACTGTAGCTTTTCCTTGTCAACCTTATATCCTTTTTCAGCCAGTATGGTCAATAGTTCAACAGAATCGTGCCTGCATTGTTTTTCAGTGGTGCTGCAGATTAGGATGTCATCCACATACTGCAAGACGACACTATCCACTGCAATATTGCTTAGGGCCATCTGTAGGACTCTGTTAAATATGGACGGGGACACACAGTACCCCTGTGGCAACCACGTGCTTTTCAGACGCATTTATCTGAACGTAAATGACGTCAGATCTTGAGTCACGGTGCAATTGGATTTGAAAAGATATTTTTCAAGTCAATCACCGTGAAATATTTTGCCTCAATGGGCATGTTACATAGGATTATAGATGGATTAGGGACTAGAGGAAACTCTGCTTCAACAATATTGTTTAATGCTCTTAAATCTTGGATTAAACGCCAAGATCCTCCCTTCGATTTCTTGACAGGATAAATCACCATGTTACAGGGTGACTCTGACGTCAATAGGATGCCCTGATCCATCATGGCGGAAATTATCTTCGCGATCCCTTCATCCGCTTCTTTGGACATGAGATATTGTCATGCTCTTGCTAAAATTTCTCCTCGTTTCAGTTTAATTTTCACTTCTCCCAACCCCTTCCGGAGGCCTACGTCATAAGGTCCTGTAGTCCATACTGAGACTGGCACCTGGACCATGTCGTCATCAAAGTATTCCGGACGTATCAGTGCCAACATCATTTTCTGAGGCACTTCTCCTTTGATCATTTTTACCCAAAATATGAGACTCACTTCTACTCTTGTCTCTTCGGAGTCTGGTTGTTCTTCAAACAGTTCGTCATTGGTGATGTCAGTCACTCGATACCCTTCTTCGATGGCGATAATCGCGCACCATTGTCTGCCTTCATCGTCATATCCTTCGACCAATGCTGCTTTCCCTCGCTCTGCTGCAGTATGTATCATCACTATGCCCTCCTCCGTGAATGAGATCGTCATGTTCAATTTTGTCATTAAGTCTCGACCCAAAATGTTCACTGGGGTCTGACGTGAATACAACAAAGGTATATTCATCTTGCACTCTCCTACGGAGACCTGAAGTGCCTCTGTAAAGGGAACTTGACTGTGAGCTCCTGTAAAACTCTGAGTATCTATGGCCTCGCCGGACAAGGAAAACTTGCCTTCAAGTATGCACGAGCGTGTTGCACCTGTGTCAACTAAGAAGGAATACTTTTTACCCCCTATAATGATATCCACCCTAGTGGTCTGGTATCACTGATAGGATAGTGCACATCAGGGTTACCAGTGAGCTGTCCTAGTTCATATATAAGTTCGGCCCATTATAAACTCGCGGATTCTCTCCATTCCCAGGGTTGCCTCCCGTTCCGGAGTTTGTGCACTGTGAAGTTTGCGGTGGTGCCTGTTGGAATTTCCCTTGCGGCAGGTTCCCCATGTTAGCGGGTTGGACCCCTTGTTGCGCACCTTGCTGCAAGCCTGGTGCTTGCTGCTGCACTGTGTGATTCTGTGCACCGCCCTGTTGGGAGTTTGCAGGCGGATTCATCGTGCCTGCTCCCATTCCTTGGCTATTCCGCCACACGTCTTGACTTCTGCACGTGCACGCCTAATGCCCTGTCATTCCACACAGCCAACATACTGGTGGTGGTTGGACTATTTGTCCATTTGACATATCTGGATTTCCCATTTGCACATTTTGAAAACCTCCTTGATTACTCTGAAAACCTCCTTGATTACTTTGCCATCCTCTTCCTCTAAATCCTCTTCCCCTTGGGTACTGTCCTACATTACCCTGGTTGTTCTGCTGTGGGTTAGCCACCTGTTGCGAGATCTGTTCAGCTGGGTTAGTTAGCATGGCTCCTTCAAAAGCATACTTTGATAACTTCTGCACCAGCTTCGCTTCCCCACCTTGTCGAGTTGCCTCCTTTTTCCGATTCTTTTCTTGCAAGAATCTACAGTAATGTGCAATAGTCAACTGTATTTCGGCCCAAGGTTTAGCCTCAACTCCTACCAAATTCTTAAGCTGTTTTTGTACTGGCTCTGGCAATCCCTGGCATAATATGTGGTAAAACACTGGTATAGATTTCATCCAAGATTCATGCGTTTCGAGCACCCACGCGTCTTGGAAATTCTGGATATAAATCAACGGATCTTATGACTCCTTTTTTTTTTAGTCCTTATAGCTCCCATATCGGAATTGTCTGGGGACAGCACTCGTAGCGCTTTCCATACTGCTGCTCTGCAATTATTAAATGGTGCTCCGTCGTGAGCAGTGTTAATCGTGGTTACCCCAGGATACCCTGCCTGCGTCCACACATCGTCTTCTCTCTCACCAAGTATGTCGATCAGGTGACCTTTAATGTCCCCTATTGCGAGTGTGACACCCCCTGTCATTTTTTCTAGCTCGTGTATCCACTTCCCGGCTCCCGATGTCAGCATTGGAAGCTTATTTTTCAAGTTCTCTCGATCCATGTGTGGCCATGGAATATATTGCGTCTTGCTCCCCCCTTTTCTAGCAGCGGAAATTGGAATGCGCAGCCTTCTTTCTCCCTCCCAATAGTTCTTTGTCTATCGCTGGGGTAACATTCCTGCATCGCCGTCTGCCTGGCAATGTCCTTAGTCTGTCTACATAGGTGGGTGCTGAAACCCCCCTCTGACCATGGGGTGTTCCATCATGCCAGTCTGACTGTGTGGCAGACTCTGATGTCCTCGGTGCAGACTCGCTAGCATCTGACCATCGCAACCCTTTGTCCCCTGGGAGCCGCTTTTCACGCCGTCTCCCTTCTTCATTTGTTTCACGCTCCGTTTTCTCTCCGGAGTTGGACACTGATTGATTGTTCCCAATTCACGCAACTCCTTGTCATCATCATTTTTACTGATTTCCAGTCTGTCCAGGGACAGTCTCCTGCTCCCACTACTTCGGGTGACGTCTTCAGTGTCATACAGCTGAGTGCTTTCCAAGCGCTCGTCTTCCCCTTGGGATATTGGTTCTAATGCCATTTCATCATATATTTTGTCGATCGTTTCCCCGATGCTTCTGGTGTCGAAGTCCTCCTCAATATTAGCCCCACTAGTGCCTGGTTATGATGCTGGAAATGCATCGAAGGGACAGGGCCTCATATCCTTGTCCTTTACTGCTTTTTATCGTGTGTTCTGTCATGTTTTCCACACAGGAGTTCATGTGGGACTCCTGGCGGTGCAGCTCTCCTTTGGTTTTAGTGAACAGACCCATGGGATACCCTTAAAGCCCCCATGGGTAGGGGTGCAACCCTGTGCCCCTAGTGTATGTTTTTGGGCACCTGTGTGTGACCCACAGAGCAGGGTAGGGGCTGGTGGCAGCTCCGTGCTGAATTGACTGGTGCCCTGAGCGTCGTCCATTTTGGGATGCCCAGGCCCTGTCATTGGAATCAGTAGATTCCTGATGGAGACAAGATGGCCCCCGTGGCCTCTTAGCTTCCATCGCCTGTTACCTTGATCTTCCCGATGTCCCGGGAAGCCCTGACTCTGTCCCTTCCCCCTGACTGGCTGTTGGGTGGAAGTTCCATATATGGTAGTGTGGGGAAGTGCTCACCAGGCTGGCTGGAGCCTTCCCAACGACCGTATGTTGTGGATACGCCTGTGGGTGGGACCTGTGTGAATGGAGTGTATGACGAATATGCATTCTATGTTGTGGGTGTCTAATATCTGGTGTTTGACACAATGACTGAGACAGCCCTGCCCGAAACCGGTATGAATGCAGTGTGGAGTGTTGAATGGCTGGGTACTTGTCCCAATACACATAACTTGTTGTGAGTGTCCGGAGAGAAGTGAATGGCCTGAATGCATTGTGCGCCTGATTGGCTGCCTGCCTGCATGAATGCTCTTCGCCGTGATTGGATGCTTGAGTATGACCCAGCGGAATGAATGGGAGATCAACAGTATATCTGGGGACCTCTCACTGTTAGGAATCGTGTTCATAAACTGAAGTCCACTATGACGAGTAACTGAAGCTTGACCTTGAAGCCCTGCTGGACGAGAAGAATTGCTGTTGCTCTCCTTCACAATCTGAAAGCTGCTGTGCCTCCAAGGACTGACCCTGAGGACCTGGGAACTCGCCCTCTTCCCGAGCTACGAGGGACCATTGTGCACCAGCTGATCTTTGCCAAAGCTCCCTGGTAGACAGACCTTTGACAGGCTGCCAACCCGAGACGGGGACTGCTGCGGAATCCCAAGGAGAAGCGCCCGGACTGTTGTCCACCACTGTCGACGACCGCCGTCGCCGACCGGAGCCGCTGTGCTCCCGTTTACCTAAGAACTTAATTTGATCCAAGGATGCGCTCCTCCGCATCGTCGCTGCTGGAGAAGGCCTGACCGTTGACACGCCGAGGAGCATCCGCCGGTGGGTTTCCCACCACCCAAGGACCACAGAGACGCCGACGACTCGACGCTCTTGCTGGGCCACAGTTCTTCAAACTTTTTGCGGTCCAGAACTATCAACACCGAGGTGCCCCGCACGCCTCTTCCTTGCAGGACATTTACACTTCCCCATCAACGAGCACCGCTAGGAAAGAAGTTGTCACTTCACTGTCGTAGCTCACCCTGTTCTCCGTTGGACGTTCGACCCCTGACTCCTGCTTTAAAGGGAGGGCACTCAAGAAGGGCCGTCGATTCCCCGCTGAGGAACGCTACAACCCCAGGTACTTTGGGGTTGCAGAACTATTGGGAAGTCTGAAGTGAACAATATGTGGACTGGGCTTGTATCTTTATTCTACAGGTTGCCCAGGTGGGGGAGGGGGGGGCGGGGGAATCTCCACACAGAGCTGTGTTTAACGGTAGTGACCAGTATTCTGCCAATTGTTCAACCATCTTGCTTTCCTTCCTCTCTCTACTGCTGGTTTCCTCTTTTGATCTGTGTGACATTTTGACAGTATAGTTGATGCACTTTAATAAGATCTGACAATATTTGTGGTACCATTGTAGAACTGTATATATTTACCATTAATGATTTTCTGAGCACAAAGTGAGTTATTGTGATAGTGTACATAACCTGGAATATTATATAAAGACTGTGTTTTAACCGATACAGTGTGCGGACATTCCTTTGTGGGTGCTTGGGGACTACACTGTACTTAAGAACCAGCCTGCATCACTTCCTGAGAAACTAGGCCTTGATTGCTCGACTACGTTACCAATAATAGAGAATCTTGGCTGGGGTCCTCTGTGCCTCTCCTCTACCATATAGAGAGCAGAAGTACAGACACCCCCCTCCGGTCCTTTACACTGGTACTGAATCGTACCCAGGGAAAAATTATTCAATGTCTTCCCATTCTACAACAGGATTGGGTTTTTTAACTTCCCGCCCCAGATATTCGAGATTGCGTGCCCTATGTCTACGCTTACGTTCAATATCATTGAATTATTTGCGCTTCCTCGCCTCTTCTCTGCCCTTATCTTCTTCCCTTCTCCTTTCATTTCTACATTCATTTGCCCTTCTAACTTCCTCATCTTCCCGTCTCTTTATTCTTTTTTCACGTACTCTTTGCTCTCCTTCCAACCTTTGCAGGTTCTGCCTGTACTGGTCATAGGCTGCGCTCTGTTTGCGACTGAGCTGCTTTCCTTGCTCTTCACGATATAGCTGTTCTCGCCTCAGCCTATCTTTCCTTTTTATTCTTTCGTCCCTTATTTTCTTATCCTTCTCCTTCTCCCTTCTCTGTGACCTCATCAGACCTCATCAAACCTCTCTCTCGGTCTCACATCATTACTTCCTATTCCATCGAATTTCAATAATATGTGTCCTCCCATCCATTCGTCTTTTGCGAATGCTATCTCATCAGTTCTGTCTTCCCTTCCTTTCCATTTCTTTCCCTCTCTCTCTTTATCAAGAGGTGCACTAATTTGTGCCTGATCCTTCCTTTCCTCATCGCGTCTCTCCTTGTCCCTGGGGACTGCGGAGGTAAGATTATTTTCCTGATCCTTCCCTTTATTGTCGTCACTACTGTACGTAGGTGACTCATATGCAGGGTTACTGTACCCTGTGGCTGCTTTAAGCTCCCTTAATGGGTAGAGTCCCTCAGGCTTACTTCCCTCAGTTTCTATTTCGGGCGGGGCAGGTGGCGCAGTAGGCGTCTCACCCCCCTCCGTGAATACATTTAATATCCAGTCAGCAGGTTGCTCTTCATCCTTCGACTGTCCGAACATTTTCCAAAGTTCTAGAACAGCGAGGCGTTTCCCTAGTTTCTTGCCTGTATATGTGGCATGCAAATAAGTCGTCATGTGTTCTAAGACGGCTTTAGATAAGGACCCATACTGTGGCCACGGCATAAACATCTTATGGGCGGTACCCTTAACCCACTCGGTACAGTATTTCTTAAGCTTGGGTGCATGTTTAGGCAGTTGTTTACATAAGTGTGCTAGTGGAGTAATATCTTCCATGCTTAAGCCTGTCTCTAACAATACTTCCATATAACTTCACCACTCTTTATAATATGAGCAAGCACCAATACCTCAAGCTCCAATCCAATCTTTTCCTGCCAAAATTTGATCTCACCAATTTATTCAAGAACATAAATTCATATGCGATTCCCTCTCAACTATAGAATCGCGTAAAAACCTGATTTGATTTCAACCAATACAAGACAACATTTCTTACATGTGACATACAACAAAACAAGTACAACAGACATTTGACGGACTAGACAGACATCAGCTGGACACAAATATCTCTGCCTTCTAATTATTAATACCCAGACATGGAGTTTAAACTAACTTCTTTTATGGCGTCTTTAATCGTCGTAGTAGCCTAGTCTTTCCCTATTATGTGGGACTATGAGTTCACGTTTCTTCTGACCGCTATATTAAAGCGCAGGAACAAGGTGAATCCTCTCTCTCCTCAGGTGTCCGCCTTGGAATCCTCTCTTCACGGGTGTCTACCCTGGTATTCTTTAATATCTCAGGTGTCCACCCTGGTATTCTTTAATATCTCAATTATTCTCAAGTCATTATTAGTCTTCTCTACTTCTGACTATTTTGTTTATTCCACCTCCCTCCGTTACCTTTTCACTTAGTTGTTCTATTGCCTATAACATTTGCCAAAGCACTTAATTTTTTGCTTCACTCACCGCTCGCATCGTTCCTCTCTGGATCATCGGGATCACCGCCTCCGTTACCGCCTTTTTTGGTCTTTCGTCTGATCCACTGCCCGTAGGAATGGAAGGGTTTATGTTTGCAGTGGGTCTGAAGGCACCCGTTTTACAGTTTTTTTTTGTTGACACGTTTATACGATCACTGTTCACGGGAAGCTTCACAGTCTACTCGGCCAAAATGGCATAGGACTCGTGATATTGCCGAAGACCTAGAGTTACTTTGTGTCGATGGTCAATAGGTGTCTTATCAATATTCAATAGTTGATGGTCAAAACCATCCTTACTGCTACCAAGTGTACAGGCGGGTGGAGCATCCTCTGATGGGCCGATGGGATCAGAGCTCGCCCTCCAGTACTTAAAGACGAGATAGCTGCACCTTGAGGAGGATGGGGTGCAGGATTCTCTTACTCCAACACCAATCAATAAGGACAACTCAAATGGTTTGGCAGAGGGAAGTCAGTTTAATGACAAGTACAAAAAACAGGGAAACATTAGGAAATAATCAGTGATGCGATCGCCCATCTCGCTTCAACTCCCAAATTCTTCATTCAGACAGCAATTCTTATAGGCAAAATTCGTCATTATTGATGTGTAACGCTCAGTTTGTCATGCAATTCTATTGGTCGGAAAAGGTAACTTAAGTATAGGTGATATATCTGTATATGGTAACAGTGTGAGGATTGGATAACTCTTATCCGTTGGGCGTCTACGCCCATCACTCTACATCACTCGTGATAGACGTCACTACAAGTAAAACATCTCATTGGTTCTACTAGCTATAGGACCCTAGATTATTTGGTCCATTGTGATTAGGTAGGTTCCACCCCTAGACATAAATCTCCACTTTAAATAGCAGCATGCAGAATGGACACCCAGATGCGGTGTGCCCCAAGATTCACCCTGCCTCTCTTCCATCAATCAGTACCTTCGGGCTATGTGTCAATTAGTTGGCTGAGGATGGCCTCGAAGCTGTAGCTTCTTATCAGGAAAAGTTACGGTATCCTCGGGTTCTGGGTGACATCAGACGTTGGTACCTCTTCGCGCTTGGCTGGTCACGTGTTAGTTCACCGTGAATCTGCTTCATTTTCCTTATTTTTGTGTATTTGATTCCCCTTCTGCCTTGTCACCTGCCTGGGCCTCCTTATCTCGACCTGGCCTGTTTGTACTCCACCCTCCAGGGCTTAATTCTGCTTTTATAAAATGGAGTCGCACTTGTATAATGTGCTTCTTGAGATAGATATATAGTTGGCGCTTGCCGCTCTATCCTTCTACTAAGGATTGCAAGCAGTTCCGTTTCCTTAGCTTATTGCGTTCCAAGCCTATTTACAGGCATTTATCCAGTTGCATATTTTCATCCTTCTTTCATGGTTACGTTCTTTGTGTTGCAACATCATTTTTTCTTTTAAGTCTATTACACCATTATTCCTCATTTTTTGTCTATACGTGTCGTTCTTTGCAGTCGTTTCGTTCATTAGTACGCCTGTCAAGGCCCTTGTGTCGTCACCATTCGCCTTCCATTAATGCCCTTTGGGTCTCTTCTGGGACAGTCTGAAAGTAGTCTTCGTGTCGTGTCAGCTGTTGGTACGGGTGTCTCAATGGGTACCGTGCTGCCCATGGTTGTCTGTTTATTGGCACTTCAACAGGTATTGCTCTTCTGATGGACACTAGACAGAACCCTAGCGCTGCTCTTAGTTCGATTATTTGCTCCTCATACGTCCCATATCTTGGCGAGTATGTTCCTGGTATCTCAAAATGCCTTATCTGGGACCACCTCTACACAATTATACCGTGGAGCGGACATGACCCTTTCTATTCTTCTTGACTTGCTATGAAGTTGAGTAGCTGCTGCTTTCTGCAAAGTGGAATTGACCGCAGGAAGTAAAATTGCCATCTGTTTAATTTGCAGAAATGTCAGTGGCCAGAGATGTCTACTCCCAATGCAGACCATCGGCACAGCAGTCTCAAAGTGAAGGCGCGTTCTTAGTTTGAGGTGTAGATGGGCCCGTCCAACCGGTTTATAAATGCAGCCGTTCAAAACAATTGTCGATGGGGCGATAATAGAATTTAATATATCAACTTTGATATGTAGTGTCTGAATGAAGGCTTGCCCAGAAGTCTCCACCCCGAAAAAGGAAGGAGACCTTCAAGACATGCGACGGGTGAAGAGCCAATCCTTTTTTTGTTTTTACCTTCATTATTTGGCGAATAGTCCCTGTGTAGTATAGTCAGAATACATTTAAATATACCAGTGTACGGTGATTTTAACCGTGGTTCATATTGTGTGGGTTGAAAGCAAGCTGTTTAATAAATGCATGTTAATATGCATGCCATCATTTTTTGAATGGGAGACCAAATCCGCAGCGCAGTACTAAGGAAGTGCGGTCTTGCGTTGATTGCATCCAAGTTTCCATTTTGGTATCTGGTTTCCAATAACTGCTTTAAGCGCCACCAATATTTGGTAAGAAAATGGTTGCATTATCCGCTGTTCTGCAGTTCGGGACGATGGTATAGCATCACGTGGCCCCATTGTGAGGCGAGGATGACACTGTGGCACCCTGCCTTGGGTGGCATAAACATTTGGCCCAGCCTTGTGCCTGCCCCTTAACTCACCCGATGTGCTTTGCCGTCCGGATCCATTGAAGCAATGGTATGTGGATCATGAACCTGAAGGCAGATGGAGATCTCTCCAGTCAAAGCATTTCTTTTCATTCCTTTTTGCTCTTGGGCGTCAATCTTGCAAGCCTTCTCTTGCTCCTTGTCGAGCAGTGCGCCTCGATTAGTCTTCCCCAGCAGTCGCAAATTCTCTGACCGTCTTATTTAAATGATACAGGCTGTGAAAGAAGCACATTAAAGCCTTTTAACAATGAACTGTTTTTCTGCTTATTAATTCGTAGCCCGTATAAATGATCATGAACGGTTTTACTAGCCGGTATCTTGCTCTGTGCAGTGTTTGGCGTCTCCTTTAGAAACTCGTCCCGTCCAAGGGCCCTTTTGTGTAATTACGGAATGCAAGGTGTGCTTCACAGAGAGGATTATATAAAGCTGGATTCAGATCTAGAATATCTGGGGAAGCTGCACCCAGCTCTACACAGGGCTCACATCAATGAAGAGCTAACCATTGCTTACAAAATGGGCCTTCTGTCTACCATCTACGGGATCTTCTCGAAAGCGTTTTGGAGGGGCTCCAGCAAATCTGTCATGTGACCACTGAAATCTTTTTTGGGCCAGCTCCCGCATTTATTCTTCCATCACCCACTACTGCCCTTTCGACTTTCATATAGGCTTAATCTTTGACATTTCCCTCTTGTCAAGATCACCGTTTATCAGCAGCTCGTACTTGTACGTTTTAATTTTTAAGATTCATAAAATTCAGCATTTACTGACCTTTTCCTACACTGAATTGTGGCACCAATCTTCAGTTCTGTGCCTTTGAATCTACTGTTCCCTGCTCGCCATATCATAGGGTATTCTGCCCATGTGTCTTCCTTACCTGGCGTTAGCTCGCTATTGCACTAGATGTACCTTTCATTTGTTGTCCTTTTTAAATGTGTTCAGGGTCATGCCCTCCTCTTATTGCATCAGATCGTCTTAGTTCCGTAAGTCTACTCCATTTTTCCCATATCCCCAGTGTCCTCCCTGTACTCTAGTTTCGGCTCATTGAAACCTTTAGCGCCATGTTTGTGCAATGAGCGACCTCTAGATGTCTGACCCTGTTCAACCCGGCCCAAGGTCTTGCTAGGTCTGCGAAAGATCCGGGATTATGCTAAGTCTGGACTGGGGGCTAGCTAGCCTTTTGGTTGTAGCCCCCGAGCTTCTATCCGGGGTCACAACTAAAAGACCCGGGGCTATAGCCCCCCCAGCCCCTACCCCAACAACGCCTCTGTTAAATCAACTGTATTTGAAAAGCACCTGAAAGAGCATCTTCTGAACATTTTGTTTCCAGCTGCTGATAATTCTAAACGTGCTCGCTGTATGTTCATTTATTTTCTGTATTTGTATGTGCATGGTGTAGGTAATTGTACTGTGGTTTGCTTATGTACAGCACCATGCATAAAGGCGCTATTAATTAATTTAGAACTCCGATCCGTAACGGCTTTATAAAAGCGTGTTGCACATAGTATTTTTACATGTGCACTTCAAGTGGTCGTCCCATAACGCCAGTTCTCCCTCAGTATTATGAGCTTTCTTTTTTGGCTTGTTGTCTGCAAAACACGCACTCATCAACAACTTCCTTCCCATTACATGCTTGCAATATCTTTTACATTTTAAAAGTATGGTATTACAAGCAGATAGAGAAAATGCAGGCCGTGAACAGGCACAGACTTTATTTTGTGAATCCCAGCATTTCAAGGCACCACCTAAAACAACCACAGCAAAAAGTTATGTGGAAAAAAACCAAATAAGCTTGTTAAAAGAATTGGAAAAATTACAAAAAAAAAGAAGTAAGCAAATGGTGGGAGGAACATTCGCTCCAAAATTATGTGGATGTTGGAAGAATTCCGCGAGGGTTGAGAATCTTAACCTTGCCATCGTTTGAGGAACAAGATCCCGAAATGTTGAGTGGGGAGACTCTACTAATCAGTGCTCAGGACAATTCCTAAATATTCTAATAAAGTATGCGCATGGATAGACAAAAAACATTGATAAAAATAGAAGAAATCAATGAACGACTTTCTTCACTTCCCTCCAGCGAAGATGGTAATAAACTAAGAACCAATATGGAAGGAAGTCTGAAAATCTATGAAGGAGATATCAAATTGCACAAACAAAGGACATTTCTCTGGCAAGGAGGACTATGAACTGGGCAGAGTGTACACATTTGCTTGGCGATTTGATCACTTAAGGAAAAATATGCCAAGTCAGAATGCCAAGAATAAAGAGACTACCCCAAGCTCAAGTGATGTAGCAATCACATCAGATTCAGAAGCCTCAACCAGCACTAATGAAAACCTGCCAAAAAAGACCCATTTTTTAGACGAGATGAGAATGCTTGGACTGGATGGCCGAAAAAATACCACCAAAAAGAATACAGGAAAGGGCCAGGGCAAACATCAAGGATCAGGAGGAAAAAGAAAACAAGGAGGGGACAAAGGAACAAGCAGCTCGGATTCAGATCAAAATACAAGAACAGGCTCTGGGACCAAAAAGATGCAACAGACTTAAAACCGACAACAGCATCATCAATCTCTCAGACCATGTCCTTGATTCGGAACAAACCAAAGTATTACAGTAGGGATTCAATTTCTGCCCCACTGCTGGCTACGATTATACGGAAACGAGAATTTACTTTTACAAATATACGAGGAAGATCCGATTGAAAAAATTCTTTATCATGAATCCACCTAAAGAAAAACAAAGTACTGGCTTATCAGGCCGGACTATGGTAGCCATAGAGGACTTAGACACATTAATCGATCTAGTTGAATTGGAATCAACTGGGGAACAAGCCGAAGGATCTATTACCATCACTCTGGAAATGTTGAATATAGATACTGATTGGCCTATAAAAAGCAAACTGAAGGCCAAATCTAGATTCAAACCAATGTTCCATCCGGGAGGAAAAATTGAAGCCTTCCAGGATCTAGTTGTCCACGCCCTAAAGAAAGCCAGACTTCAAAAGAATAAAATTAAATCGAATTTCTCAGCAAAAGAAAAGAAAATTCTCAAAGATCTGCAGGAGTAAAATAATGTTATAAAACCATCCGACAAAGGCAGTTATATAGTAATCCAGAACCGAGAAGATTACATAAAAGAAGCAGAAAGGCAATTATTCGATACCAGCTGTTATGAGAAATTAAATGAGAATCCTACTGATACCATAAATAACAAAGTGGAAGGTTTTGAAAAAATGATTAGACCTGGATATCTTGAATAGTGATGACTATAAATACCTTTTTATAACAAATTCCCCATTATTCCAACTTTTTACCAAAGGTCCACAAACATTCTACCAGCCCCCCAGGCAAACCCATTGTTACCCTGAATGGAGCCGCTCTTGAAAATATGTCGAAATATGTTGACCAAACGTTACTGCCTTTAGTCTTTACCTTACCTTCCTATTTACGGGACACAAAAGATTTTTTGAGTAGGATTGAAGGAGTTGTTTGGGAAAAAGACTGTTTGCAACACTAGATGTGGTATCTCTTTGTACCTCCATAGAGCATCGAGATGGAAAGAGAGCATGTACCACTTTATAGACAGTAGATCATTAATTTACCGCACCCATGGTGAAATGATCATGGATATGATAGATCTATGTCTATGTAACAACATCTTTTTATTCGACAATGCCTATTATAATCAATTGAGAGGCACAGCGATGGGTACGAGTTTTGCCCAACTTACGCCAATTTAACAATGGGTTGGTGGGAAAAATTCATTGTATGGACAGAAGCCAATAGCCAGCACACCAATCAAGTAGTCCTTTGGCTATGGTTCATAGATCTATTCATCCTCTGGAATGGCAAGGAAAAGGAGTTGCTTGACTTTGTAGCAATCTTGAATATCAATATCCTGAATTTAAAATTTACAGAGACATAGTCGAGAGTCACTAATTTTCCTTGATGTACTGGTTAAGACAAACCAAAAAGAGATTAGTACAGAGCTCCATCGGAAACCTACTAGTTCCGACATGCCTCTGTTTGCAAGCAGCAATCATCCAACTACATTAAAATAGACTATACCGTATGGAGAATTCGTTAGAATACGGCGTAACTGCAGTGAATTGAAGTGCTTTGACGGAGAGTGTAAAATCAAAGCTAATAATTTCGCTAATCGGAGATATCGGAAAGCAATAATAGAAAGAGCTTACTCCAAAGCATGCAATTTAGACCGAACTGCCTTATTGGTGACCAATCGAACATCTGAAGAAGAAACAAAAACAGATGAGATAAGGCTAATTCTGACATACGGCACTCAAGCAAGTATAATAAGAAAAATACTGCACAAACATTGGCATGTCCTAAAATCAGATGAAGCTTTGCAACCATACCTTGATGAACAAGCAAATATGACCTTTAGAAAATCAACTTCCATCAAAGACCTACTGGTTAGTCGTTTTTTGCCCCCCAAAATGGAAAATGTAGGCATCTCTTCATGACTAGGGAGCAAAAATACAGGCTTTTACAAGTGTACAAAGTGTAAAGCATGTCAACATGCCTTAAACAAAAATAATTTTGTACACCCTATATTGGGCAGTAATGTAGAAGTGAAATCAATTATCACATGCAATACAGAGTTTGTTGTATATGTATTATCTTGTTCATGTTACCTCTGGTACGTGGGAAGTACCATAGGTAAATTGAAATTAAGAATTCTGCAACACATGCGAGCCATAAAGAATGTTGATGCGTCCTACCCTGTGGCAGTCCATTTTAGAGATGTCCACCAAAGCAAACTGGAAGGTTTCAGGTTTTTTGGAATACACCATGTGAAAGAAAATCCACGTGGGGGCAATCGAGAATTAGAGCTCCGTCAGATGGAAACTAGCACGTCGATTCATGGAAATAATGTGGGCTGAAATTTTCGGCGCAAGCGTGCGAAAGCGTGCAAATCGCAGTGCTAGTGCGGAAATTGCAGCGAAACCCGCGCACAGCGATTCATGGAAGTCCGTGCGTGAGGAAATTCCAGGATGTGCGCCAAAATACTGCGTGGCGCACGCTGGTGCACACGTCTTCAAACCGCGTGCGCTAAGCGCACAGCGAAAGCACACATAGCGCGGCACACACAACAAAAGTAGGTGTAACACGGGGCGTGACACGCGTAATGGGGAACAACGCGTGAAAATGAGGGCGTCACGGGGAAGTACAGGAGGCAAGTGCGCGGAACGCCCACACGCTCGCCTACCTCACGTATTCATGGAATCGAATAGGGCAAACCAGCGCACGGGCAAAGGCGCGCACAGGCCTAAAGACGTCCGCCACACGAAGGCAGGCGGTAGCGTCCCTGTGCATGAAAGAAATGTGGCCAAAATGTGCGCTAACAAAAAGGACGTATATACAGCCATGATGAATGTCCCATACTGTGGCCCTCTAGGAAAAATGACGTGCAAAGGGGTACGCGACAAACACTGACACCCGCTGTGTGAAAAATAGTGTGTGCGTGTATTTCGGGGGTGCGCGAGAAGTTTCACACGCGATTGGCCTGGGTACGTGTATTTCAGGGGTGCGCGGGAAGTTTCATATGCGATTTTGCTGTCAGAGCTGGGAACGTGTATTTCAGGGGTGCGCGAGTCCTACACGTGAATTGGCAGTGTGGGTCCCCCCAGGTGTCCCCTCTACCCCCTCCACGACCCCTGCAGGCAGCCCACACCACAGGGGACTACTGCACCCCCACCCCCCAGCAGTCGGGGGCCCCTGCCAGCAGGCCCCCACTCATGTCCCCTTGCACCCCCACCCCCCAGCAGTCAGGGGCACCTGGCAGCAGGCCCCCACTCATGTCCCACTCATGTCCCCCTGCACCCCCACCCTCCAGCAGTGCAGGGGCACCTGCCAGCAGGCCACCACTCATGTCCCCTTGCACCCCCACCCCCCAGCAGTCAGGGGCACCTGCCAGCAGGCCCCCACTCATGTCCCCATGCACCCCCACCCCCTAGCAGTCGGGGGCACCTGCCAACAGGCCCCCACTCATGTCCCCTTGAACCCCCACCCCCCAGCAGTCAGGGCCCCCTGGCAGCAGGCCCCCACTCGTGTCCCCTTGCACCCCCACCCCCCAGCAGTCAGGGGCACCTGCCAGCAGGCCCCCACTCATGTCCCACTCATGTCCCCCTGCACCCCCACCCCCAGCAGTGCAGGGCCCCTGGCAGCAGGCCCCCACTCATGTCCCCCTGCACCCCCACCCCCCAGCAGTCAGGGGCACCTGCCAGCAGGTCCCCACTCATGTCCCCTTGCACCCCCACCCCCCAGCAGTCAGGGGCCCATGGCAGCCGGCCCCCACTCATGTCCCACTCATGTCCCACTCATGTCCCCATGCACCCCCACCCCCAGCAGTGCAGGGCCCCTGCCAGCAGGCCCCCACTCATGTCCCCCTGCACCCCACCCCCCTAGCAGTCAGGGGCACCTGCCAGCAGGCCCCCACTCATGTCCCACTCATGTCCCCCTGGACCCCCAACCCTCAGCAGTCAGGGGCACCTGCCAGCAGGCCCCCACTCATGTCCCCTTGCACCCCCACCCCCCAGCAGTCAGGGGCCCCTGGCAGCAGGCTCCCACTCATGTCCCCTTGCACCCCCACCCCCCAGCAGTCAGGGGCACCTGCCAGCAGGCCCCCACTCATGTCCCACTCATGTCCCCCTGCACCCCCACCCCCCAGCAGTCAGGGGCACCTGCCAGCAGGCCCCCACTCATGTCCCCCAGCACCCCCACCCCCCAGCAGTCAGGGGCACCTGCCAGCAGGCCCCCACTCATGTCCCCTTGCACCCCACCCCCCAGCAGTCAGTTGCACCGGCAAGCAGGCACCTACTCATGTCCCACTCATGTCCCCCTGCAACCCCACCCCCCAGCAGTCAGGTGCACCGGCAAGCAGGCACCCACTCATGTCCCCCTGCACCCCCACCCCCCGGAAGTCAGGGGCACCTGCCAGCAGGCCCCCACTCATGTCTCACTCATGTCCCCCTGTACCCCCACCCCCAGCAGTCAGGTGCACCAGCAAGCAGGCACCCACTCATGTCCCACTCATGTCCCCCTGCACCCCCACCCCCCAGCAGTCAGGGGCACCTGGCAGCAGGCCCCCACTCATGTCCCACTCATGTCCCCCTGCACCCCCACCCCCCAGCAGTGCAGGGCCCCTGCCAGCAGGCCCCCACTCATGTCCCACTCATGTCCCCCTGCACCCCCACCCCCCAGCAGTCAGGGGCACCTGGCAGCAGGCCCCCACTCATGTCCCACTCATGTCCCCCTGCACCCCCACCCCCCTGCAGTCAGGGGCCCCTGGTAGCAGGCCCCCACTCATGTCCCCCTGCACCCCACCCCCCAGCAGTCAGGGTCACCTGCCAGCAGGCCCCCACTCATGTCCCCCCTGCACCCCCACCCCCCAGCAGTCAGGGGCCCCTGCCAGCAGGCCCCCACTCATGTCCCCCTGCACCCCCACCCCCCAGAAGTGCAGGGCACCTGCCAGCAGGCCCCCACTCATGTCCCCTTGCACCCCCACCCCCCAGCAGTCAGGGAACCCTGGCAGCAGGCCCCCACTCATGTCCCGCTCATGCCCCCCTGCACCCCCACCCCCCAGCAGTGCAGGGCCCCTGCCAGCAGGCCCCCACTCATGTCCCCCCTGCACCTACACCCCCCAGCAGTCAGGGGCACCTGCCAGCAGGCCCCCACTAATGTCCCACTCATGTCCCACTGCACCCCCACCCCCCAGCAGTCAGGGGCACCTGCCAGCAGGCCCCCACTCATGTCCCACTCATGTCCCCCTGCACCCCCACCCCCCAGCAGTCAGGGGCACATGCCAGCAGGCCCCCACTCATGTCCTCTTGCACCTCCACCCCTCAGCAGTCAGGGGCCCCTGGCAGCAGGCCCCCACTCATGTCCCCTTGCACCCCCACCCCCCAGCAGTCAGGGGCACCTGCCAGCAGGCCCCCACTCATGTCCCCCTGCACCCCCACCCCCCATTAGTCAGGGGCACCTGCCAGCAGGCCCCCACTCATGTCCCCTTGCACCCCCACCCACCAGCAGTCAGGGGCCCCTGGCAGCAGGCCCCCACTCATGTCCCCTTGCACCCCCACCCCCCAGCAGTCAGGGGCTCCTGCCAGCAGGCCCCCACTCATGTCCCACTGCACCCCCCAGCAGTCAGGGGCACCTGCCAGCAGGCCCCCACTCATGTCCCACTCATGTCCCCCTGCATCCCCACCCCCAGCAGTGCAGGGGCACCTGAGCAGGCCCCCACACATGTCCCACTCATGTCCCCCTCCACCCCCACCCCCAGCAGTCAGGGGCACCTGCCAGCAGGCCCCCACTCATGTCCCCCAGCACCCCCACCCCCCAGCAGTCAGGGGCACCTGCCAGCAGGCCCCCACTCATGTCCCACTCATGTCCCCCTGCACCCCTACCCCTCAGCAGTCAGGGGCACCTGGCAGCATGCCCCCACTCATGTCCCACTCATGTCCCCCTGCACCCCCACCCCCCAGCAGTCAGGGGCACCTGCCAGCAGGCCCCCACTCATGTCCCCCAGCACCCCCACCCCCCAGCAGTCAGGGGCCCCTGCCAGCAGGCCCCCACTCATGTCCCCCAGCACCCCCACACCCCAGCAGTGAAATGGCGATTCCATGACACAAACCAAAAGTCAACTATGTACATTAACACATGTCCGCCACACGAAGGCAGGCGGTAGCGTCCCTGCGCATTAAAAAAATGTGCGCCATCAAAAAGCACGTATATACAGCTCTGATGAATTTCCCATACTGTGGCCCTCCAGGACAAATGACGTGCAAAGGGGTACGCGACAAACACGGACACCCGCTGTGTCAACAATAGCGTGTATTTCGTGGGTGCGCGGGAAGTTTCACATGCGATTGTTCCTGGGCGAGCGGGGTACGTGTACTTCAGGGGCTCGCGGGAAGTTGGGCTTGCGTGAAGTTTTACCCGTGATTGGGCCTGTGCGAGCGGGGTACGTGTAAATCTGGGGTGGGCGGGGAAGTACAGGAGGCAAATGCGCGGAATGCCCACATGCACGCGCCAAAAAAGACGCGCTAATCCGGAAACACATACGCCAGCAGGAAGCAGGCATACGTGGACCCGCGCAGCATAAAAGTGCGCGCAAACAACAAGCAAGTTCAGACGCCAGGATGAACATACAGTTCCTAGCAGCAGTGGTCGTGGGATACCGCAGGATGAGGAGGAGGATAGTCAGGCCCAGAATTTTCACACCCAGAACCAGCCTTTTTGGCATGCCTGATGACCAGGTGTATGGGAGGTACAGGTTTCCACCTCACATAATACTCGACCTGGTCAGTGAGTGGGAGGATGACCCCACATCACCCACCCTCTGCTCCCAAGCACTCAGCCCCCTGGAGAAGGTCCTCAATGTACTGCACTTTTTGGCCACCGGATCATTTCAGCGGACAAGTGCCATAGTGGGGTGGGTGTCACAGGCCACACAGTCACGCTGCCTACACCAGGTCTTGGCCATCATGACTGCACGCCCATCAGTGCGCAGGCACATATACCTGCCCAGAACACCTGCAGAAAGGCAGGCTGTCGTCCAGGATTTCTATGGGTGGCACAATTTCCCAAAGTCCTAGGTGCCATTCATTGCACCCATGTGGCCCTACATCCCCCCAGGGCATCAGAGCACATCTATAGAAACTGCAAGAACTGGCATTCCATCAACGTGCAGGTAGTATGTGATGCTAAGGGAATCATCACCTCAGTATATGCCAACTATCCAGGGTCCACCCACGACAGTTTCATTTACAGAATGTCAACCCTAAACCGGGACCTAGAAGCTGGGCGGCATGGCGATACATGGCTGCTTGGTGAGTATAAATGCCACAGCACATGCATGCATGCCAGATACTGAGTAATGTCACAACCCCACTAATGATACCCATCACCACCTCCCCAGGGGACAGTGCCTACCCTCTGAGCACCCACATGATGACGCCAATTCAGAACCCTGCCACGTCACCGGAGGTAAGATACAACACAGCCCATATTGCAACCCGGGGCACAGTGGAGCGCACATTCGGAGTGCTCAAGTCACGCTTTCGCTCCCTTGACAGTTCTGGTGGGCAGCTGTTATACGCTCCCCCAGTAGTGTGCAGGATCATAGTGGCAACATGTGTCCTGCACAACGTTGCAACACACCGGGGCCTGCCGCTGGACATGGTGGTGCCCCCACATCCCCAACCACATGCACGCCCGCTGCGCATCGGAGGGGAAAGGGCACGTGGTGAGGCAGCCCGAACACAGCTGGTGGCTAATTACTTCACTTAGAATAACACCCCTGTGGAGTGCACACAGCCCTGCCACATACCAGCTGACAATCAATGATGATGACATGAGGGACAGTCAACTGTCACAACCAGACCATCCTGAGGTTGATCACCTGGAAGTGCCACAATGTGTGCATCCCTACCTAGAGAGACACCACCAATGCTGTGTCATCAAAAGACACATATGCTGCTAAATGCATGACCCCCCATGCAAAATAAAACATGAGAACAGTGCCATGTCACTCAACCCCTCCCCAGCACCGCCACCCAACACACCATGGCATGTCATGCTATGTGAAAGCAAACAAAGCAATCCCAAAGACCTGACACAAGTGTCACAAAGTACAGTGTCCCTAATGGAAACTGGCCACACACAATATACTCCTAGTAATGTTGAACTAACAACACACATGACCAAATACTTACCAACTAAACAATGCATCTAGACAAGTTCAAACATTTCTAAAACATGACAGTACTAAGTTAAAGTAGTCGTAGTCGTACAACCTGAATATGCCACCACATCTCCCCCTTCAAACTGTAGTCTTGCAGCCTTCAAAACTGGTCTGTGTACTGCATACAACATGAACTCCATCTCCAAAGTAGACAGCCTTGTGAAGACATGAGGAATGAACCTGCAAATTCAGAGGGAGACATGGAAGCAAAATCATACATTAATACACCATGCAGTGTACAATACAACAACAATATACACAAAGAATGTCTACACAGTATTGACTACAGACTGCCCACACAGCTCATGGGAGCCCAACGTCACTGTGTACATCACTGTCACTTGGTCACACCCTTTGCAAGCCCATGGAAACGGGAAGCAGGAGGGGTGTGTGTCTCATGAACCCAGGCATCTAACCCAAACTCAGGACAAGCCTGCATGTGCCCAGCCGGAATACAGTGGATGCCCACGGGAGCCACACAAGGCAACACACTGTCAAATTTTTTTAAAAAAAAATCAAAATTCAAAATTCAAAAAACTAAATTCAAAATTCAAAAATCAAAAATGGCCAATGTGGGGGCTTGGGGGGAGAGGGGGCGGCCACCCAGGAGGTCCAAGGACAGGGTGCGCACCAACAGCCACCTGTGTGGATGTTGGAGGGAAAAAAAACACCTCCATGGGCTCATGGCCTGCACGGCTATGCCAATGTGGGAGAACTGCTGCCGTCGCTCTCATGACCCTCTGCTGCTGCATCAGGAGGTGGTGGTGCTATGGGAGGCAGCCCACGCAAAGCCCTGGTATGGTCCTCTATGGCAGCAAGCATGCAGGTGTGGAAGGTCTCGTTCTGGAGGATTATAGTGCGGAGATCCCCATGTGATGCCCGGATCTCCTCCCGAGTTGCCCGCATCTCAGCTGAGAGCGTACTTGTGAGGTGCTCCAGCCGCTGTTCTGCCCTAAAATTAGCGATAGTCTCAAGCTCAAGAAGAGTCTGCCTGAGGTTATGGAGTTCTTCACTCAGGGCTTCCCTGTGGGCCTGGGACTCTATTGAGATGGATTGGTGCAGAGTCTCCAGTGCCGCCTGTCGGTCCCTGTTGGACACCAACATGTCTTCCCTGTGTGATTGGCAAATGGAGTCTGTTGCCTGCTGTAGTTGCTCCATCTGCCTTTCAGGGGGGATAATGGAAGTGGCCGCCTCTCCATTGCCTGAACCATCATTTCAACTGATGCTGACTGTTGGGTTGCCATAGCGTACATGGAGTTCTCCCATACGCTATTGCCTGGTGGCGTACGGCCACCGCGTCGACGGGCACCACACCTGTTTGGGGCAAGGCGATGTGCACGTTGCTGTGCTGGCACCGCCTGAGGCTGCAGGACTGCATTCCCCCTCTGATCTGCTGGCCCAGGAACAGGATCAGATGCTGTGGAGTGTGACCCTGCATCCGTAACCGCCAAAGGTGCCTCTACCAACACTGACATCCCCATAGAGGGATCTACCCCTGGTGCAGGTGGGTTGGCCAGAACAGAATCCCTGCCAGAAACACTTACCTGTGACGGCACATAGGTCTCATCATCCGAATCAGCACCTGAATAGAGGTCTGGGGAGGTGCACCCAGAGACACCCCTGGAAAGTATGGTCTGCAGGATGATTGGGTTCTCACCCATCACCACACCACATCCCCCGCTGGTGCCCGGTCGTGCCTGGGATTTCTCCTGGGTCTGCACCATCTCCTGAACCTCAACAGCATCAAGTGTGTCATCCCCTGCAAAAACATGAAAGAGAAAAGATGGAAACGGGCATTAGCACCATAGCACACAAATAGCCCTGTCAAGCTACAGAACCAGTACATGATTCACACATGTCCCACATGACTATAACCCTCCCATGCCTGCACTGTCACTGAGTAGTAAGGGGAGGCAAAAGGCAGACACTGATGACACCAATATGGGAGAGCAACACATATGCTGCATGCTGGGTAGCACTGCCATCACACATTGGCCTGTGAGTGGAATGTCCAATACACATACATGACACATGGCAGCACACAGATGGCATTTAGCATAGCCATGGTACATTTGACAAGTACAGCCATATGTCAGTGATTGAGTACTGTCACCCATCCATGTGAGATGGACATGACGACATGAAAAATGCCGCATACTGGGACTAAGTACACATGTGCCACTCACTGCAACACATGCAAGGTACAAGAATACAGTAATAGTTGGCTGATCTATTTTTCCTCACATTGACATCGCAGGAAACATCTGTCATTTTCCACATGCAAACAGGCACTCATCTAAACATTTGTGCTGGCCAATACTCCATCAGCCTGAATGGTCTCATTGTGTAGATAACCAGGTAAAGCATTGCCCCAGTGTGGCCAGTAAACAATGACCGAAGCATATCACATATGTCACAATATGGTTGATAAATGTCTAGCAAAAAAGGGGAGAGTGGAAAATATTATCCTGAAGGCACACTTACAAATTCTGACCAATGTAGTTGCAAGATGGCAGTACAAGATCAACTGCACAATTGTGGACCTAATAGGATACTGTGGGCAGAAGGGATGCAGTCATAGCCAAATACAAGGCACGTGATCCCATGTGAGGAAGGAAATGGGTGACCCATAACACTCTGGAGTACACACCCTCACCTGGCACTCAATCAGAACCCGTCACCCAAAATACATACAAATGCACTACACACACACGCATGGGCACTCACCGGACAATGCTTCGTAATCAGGTAGTTCTCCCACACCTCGGATCTGTTCCTCTGTGACGAAAGTCCCAGCAACAGACTCATGTTCAGTGAGTTTGTTGTCCTCTTGTGGAGACCCACCTCCAGTCACCAGAATAGCAGCATGATTTGAGGCCAGCTTGTCCTTTGCTCTGCGTTTCAGGTCGTTCCACCGCTTGTAGCAATCATCAGCTGAGCGCCTCACAAATCCAAGGGCACTTATGTGGTTGGCGATGGTCTGCCAGTGTGCCTTACGTTGACCAGGTGTGGTCTTGGACCCTGCAGTCACCACCATTTCGTGGCTATGTTGCTGCGACACATAGGTCACAAGTGCATTAAGCTCTGCATCATTAAAGCAAGGCTTCCTTGACGTGCCGGAGTGTGTAGCCATGCCTGGGGTCTCAGCCTGTCGTGCCAGAGCACCCTTCTTCCTCTTTTTAGAAGGTGGAGCGGAGCCAGAGTGGCTAACGCCGCTCTGGTCAGTAGGGGCAGAATCACCGGTGGACTCGGTTGTTGGAGTGTGCGAATGCACATTGACCATAGGACTTGGTGCAGGCAATGTCTGAAGTGTGATGTAGGCAGGGGGAACATCAGTATGATGGACCAGGACCGACACTGTTCTGGCTGGGAGAGTCAGAGCTGGGGCGGATGGAGCTGCAGCTGCCCCTGCAGCCTCACCACCCTGCATACTTGGGGCAGCAGATGACATAGCTGCCCCAGATCCACGTGCCTTGGTGACAACTTGCACCGCCACACGTGGCCTAGACTTGCTGAACTGGAAGTCAGCCAGGAAGTCATCCTGTGCCAGGTCAGGTGCCACAATGGGCTGGTCCAACAGGGGCTGAGCTGGGATGATCTCAGCCACGTTTCCCTCAACCATGGGGGGGGGAGCATGGGTGTCCCTGATTGGTCGTCCACACATGGGGTCTAGGGGCACCCTGCAAATCCTGGCCATGTCCCCTACCGCGCCCACCACGTCCACCTTTTGAAGGTCGGCCACCTTTGCCTCCCTTACCGCTTGGTCGCCTCCCAACCATGGCACTGATGTTGTTGTGCGTATGGGAGGAGCAGTAAACTATTGTCCTGGGCAATTGGGGGTCAAAGGGGTAGGGTACTAGATGGAATTCATACCCTAGTGCTCTAACAAGGCTGTTTGTGACCCCTGGGGAAGATGACGGGCTACGCAACACACAGGCAGCCCAAAAACAAAAATAAACGTGCACGAACCCCTCGTAGACCACGTGCGTGGAAAAATGAACCCGCACTACGCTGTGGCACCCAGAAACACAAAAATAAGCGTACGCGTAATACACGCGCCCTACAATGACCTCTGAAGGGGAGTGCGACACACTGGGCAAGCACAGTTGCTAAGTACGTGCGGAACTCACCCTCTGCCTGGAATAAGAATGTGAAAAATACGCACGTGTTGGCAACACACCCGCCAAAAGAAGAATTGTACGCTGTCTGAGGAGACAGGACAAAAAGAGAAGTGAACACTGTTTGAGGAAACAGGCCCAAAAAAAGTAGAAAAATGAAAGCTGTCGGAGGTAACGGGGAGTACGAACTTGAAACGCTGTGAAGTAATCGCGTGTGAACTGACAAGAAGTACAGAATTCACCCACTCGCTCTCCACGAAAAGCACGTACAAGAAAATGGCGTTCTACACGTACCTTTTAAACCGGTCCACACGTACACGTCACTTACACGTGTACGCGTCCTTTCCTCCAATTACACGCGCTGACACTCGGACGTGCAGCTTTTCCATGTGTGCTCTGTCATCACGTGCTATGAGGGAAACACCCGCACGTGTCACGTCACAGACATGCTTACGTGCTAAGGGCCTTTGGTCCAATGAAATCGCATACGTGCGCTGACGCGCTTACGCGCTAAGGGCCTTTCTTCAAATTACACGCTGACGTGCAACATTTTCACGTGCCAAATCACTCCGTATCAAGCTGGCCACGCGTTCACACACGGAAGAGCACACTCCCACCTGCCATCTGCTGCTGCCTGATTGCCTGCTGCCCACGTGCCCTGCCATTTGCTGCCTGCATGTCAGCCAGGGGTGCTGTTGCTGTGACCACCCCTGCTGGAACCGAAGACTCCCGACTGCTATTCCATCGCTCCACAGCTCAGCCCCAGGACCCAGGTGCCCACCCACACCTGCCTCTGGGGTTGCCATGTCGGGCACTACACCATCTGGCACCACTGGCAACCCCCAGCCAGAGAGGCAGAGGGCCACCAGCTTCAATGCCACCGAAGTTGGTGTCCTGGTGGAGCAAGTCCTGGGGCAGTATGATGCCCTCTTCGGAAGTTCGGCCGCCGACAAGGAAGGACGGACTTTGATCTGGACGGACGTTGTGACTGTCATCAACGCGGAGGGGGTGGCAGTCCGCGACTTCCAACATGTCACGAAGCGCTGGGAGGACTTCAAGTCCAGGACCCTCAACAAGGCCCGGCGCCTCTTGAAGGCAGCGGATGTTAAGGGGCGCCGGAGCCACCTATCGGAACATCAGATGAGGGTCCTGGAACGCATATGCCCAGCGCTCCACGTCCAGGTCCTTGAGAGGCAGACCCGTCTGGAGTCGAGCGGTAAGTGTACATGCATACTGATTGGAAGCTGTGCGTGTGGTGGTGTGCCAGTAGTGTGCAGGTTGTACATGTGGTTTTGTAGGGCCATGTATGGACGTGTATGTACAGGGCTGTGAGGCTGACACATGCAAGTCCTTTCATGTGTGAGACACATGGATGGTATATGTGTGGGTAAGCATGCACGCCAAATGCAGATGTGTGAGCACACATGTTTGGATTACTGTGTATGTAAGTTAGCATGGTTGTGGTGTCACACATGGATGTTGGTTCCAGCTGCATGTATCTGCACCGTGTGCATGTGTGTGTATTTGACATGGGTGCAACAGTGATGCAACATGGATGCATGTGAGACTGATATGTAGAAGACTGATTGCCAGATGTGACATGGATGCCAATCTCATCACTGCGACAGTTGGCAGAGGTGTACACATGCATGTAAGTGTGGTGGCGTGTGTGCATGTCTAGTGCACTCCGTGTTTCATGTGATGTGTGGCTCACCTTTGGCTGCTCATGCTGTTGTATGTGTATGGATGGTGCTGGCTGTTGCAATATGGCTGTGGAATAGCTAATGTGTGTGAGTTGCAATGACATGTGTGTTGGGGATTGTGATGCCATGTCTGAAGTTTGACAATGCCACTCATGTACAACTGTCATGTGTGTATGAGTCCATTGTACAGTGCCCTGATGCCTATCTCCAATCTATCCCTGTTTGCAGCGTCAACTGATGAAGAGGGCGGAGAAGGTGCTGTGGAGCACAGCGGCAGGGATCGCACCGCCAGCCGGAGACGCAAGGCCCGGCTCCCCTCCCAGGTTGTCATCTCGTCGGGGAGTGAGGAGTCCGGTGCCGCATCCCAGGTCGCAGCTGCCGAGGGGAGGTCCAAGAGGCGGAGGTTGGAGTTGGACTCCTCGGCAGCTGAAGGGGCAGCTGAGACCCCACAGGGCCCGACGGAGGAAGATGGCACGGAGTCATCCAGGTTGGTGGGGGGGTTTGGTGGAGGAGGAGGAGGCCGTGCAAGGGACAAAGACGGGGTCTGGAGGTGGGGATTCCACTGGTGCTAGTGGTGTAGTGCAGGGGCAGGGACAGGAGGCAGCACAGGCCGCCGCGGAGGTGTCTGTGTGTAATCCTGTCCCCGATCCTGTGACTGCATCATCTTGCACCAGCAGGGATACCTATGTCCGGACCCGTTCTCAGGGAGGGGATTGGTTTACACCAACTGGCCTTCCTCTCCCTGCGGATGTGGCTATCCGGCACCGGGTTGAGCCTGTCCTGGGTGGGGTGGCGTTGCGTCAACGTGCCATGCGAGCTGACCTGCAGTCTTTTCAGGAGGAGACTGCACGTCTTCTCGCATGGCTCGTTGACCCACTGGGACAGCTCACCGGATTCCTCCATTTTCTGGTCCTTGTTCCGACCCCCTCCTCAACTGAACCCCCTATGCGCCAGTCGTCGTCCGTGCCATCTTCCCACCCATGTGTCACCTGGGTGCCCTGTGGAGCTGCCTCTGACCCTGCGGCCAGGCTGGTGGAGCACACATCCCTGCCACAGTCGGGAGTCGGACGTCCAGCAGGGGTGGCCACCTCAACAACTGCACCCCAGCTGGAGGAGGATGTGCAGGCAGCAGGAGCCAGGGCACAGGCAGCGGCACAACAGCAGCAGCAACAAGGTGGGAGTCATGATGGCTTGGGGCCTTCATCATCGGAGGGGCAGGCATCGGCCGGAGGGCAGGAGGACCCTGTACGGGAAGTGACTTCCGTGTGGCAGCGGTTGGGCCATGCGATAGATGCGGAGCGGCAGCGGGCGGAAGAGGCACGGCTCACGATGGTCAGGGCGGAGAACTCCATGCGTAGGGCCCTGAGGCAGGCTGAGTGCCTCGAGGCCATTCGCAGGGACCTGGAGTTCCAGATGTCATCGTCCCTGCGAACCCTCGGGGCCATGGAAGAGGACCGCCTCCGGGACACGAGCAGGAGTTCGATGATGCCCTGGCCCGGGACAGCAACATGTGAGCCGTTGGACTTGCCCGCTGCCCTTGTAAATAGTTAGATAGTGTTAGGTTTCCTTTGTTTTTTCTTTATTTTGGTTGCGCTTGGACAATGCACCACGTTTCTGTATATAGTTTTTCATTAGGTAGTATTTTTGATAGGTTTTATTTCTTCAGTTGGGATCATGGGCCCTGGATTGTTAATCTGTATACAGTTCACTATTGGATTCATCTCTTTTTTTTGGTTTTACCCATGGAGCAATGGTTTTCCCTTGGATTTGCTTTGTTGGACTGTGACTTTGGACACCTTTCCTTTGGATTATGATTTCTTGTTTTTCATTATTTTACGGACATGCAGCTTTTCTTTTTTTATTCCCATTGTTGTTTGTTTGAATTTAATTCCATTCATGTTGCTTTTAATACATTTTTTTCTTCATACTTCGATGTGTGGTTTTATCTCATTGGTTTCATGCATGTCATGATATGGGTTTTCACATTCACTTGCAACCATTGTGTGTGTGTGACGAACATGTGTTCATTTACATACTTGCCATTGGGGTTGTATCATGTAATTGCCTTTTCTATGTGGGTGGATGCAATACTTGGTTGGGTCTTTGGGCTGGGGAGGCTCGCCATAAGGGCCATGATTGAGGATCGTCATGACCTGGGGGCAGGGGGACATGGGTGGGGGCCTGCTGGCAGGTGCCCTGCACTGCTGGGGGGTGGGTGTGCAAGGGGACATGAGTGGGGGCCTGCTGGCAGGTGCCCCACACTGCTGGGGGGTGGGTGTGCAAGGGGACATGAGTGGGGCCTGCTGGCAGGTGCCCCGCACTGCTGGGGGGTGGGTGTGCAAGGGGACATGAGTGGGACATGAGTGGGGGCCTGCTGGCAGGTGCCCTGCACTGCTGGGGGGTGGGGGTGCAAGGGGACATGAGTGAGACATGAGTGTGGGCCTGCTGGCAGGTGCTCCGCACTGCTGGGGGCTGGGGGTGCAAGGGGACATGAGTGGGACATGAGTGTGGGCCTGCTGCCAGGTGCCCTGCACTGCTGGGGGTTGGGGGGTGCAAGGGGGTAATGCGTTGGTGATCACTAGTGCAAGGTGACATGTGGCTTGGCTTGGGGGGGCATGCCCATGGTGGATGGGCTGCCTGCGGAACATGACCAGGGGTGCAGGGTAGTCCCCTGTGGTGTGGTCTGCCTGCAGGGGCCGTGGAGGGTGTAGAAGGAACACCTGGGAGGACCCACACTGCCAATTCACGTGTAGGACTCCCCTGCACCCCCGAAATACACGTACCCCACTCGCACAGGGCGTACCCTGCTGAAATCGCGTGTTAAACTTCCCCGCACCCCAGAAATACACGTACCCTGCTGAAATCACGTGTGGAACTTCCCGCGCACCCCTGTAACACACGTACCCTGCTGAAATCGTGTGTTAAAATTCCCTGCACCCCAGAAATACACGTACCAAGCTGAAATTGCATGTGGAACTTCCCACGCACCCCTGTAATACACGTACCCTGCTGAAATTGCGTGTTAAACTTCCCCGCACCCCAGAAATACACCTACCCTGCTGAAATCGCGTGTGGAACTTCCCCGCACCAGTAATACACGTTCCCCGCTCTGCATTTGCTGTTTGGCAGCCCTGTATACTGGTCCAGGGTTAGCGCAGCCCTTTGCGCTGAATTGGGAATTTTGATGGCTTTTCCTTGCACGAGGGCGTTCTTGGGGGCGTAACTGGCGCTGCTGCAGGGTCGCTGCGCCACTCTGCGCCACGGCTGGTTTTGGAGGCTAAAATCCATGAATACGCTGTGTGCGGATATCGATTTTAGCGCACGCGGCTGGCACAGACATTCGCACGCGCACACTGTGCGCCAGCCGCATGCGCCACTTTTGTGCGAAATTCTATGAATTACCCTGTAGGTTTAGTTTGGATCTTGCAACCAAAAAGCCCAAGGGACATAATTTATACGAAGAGTTATATGCCTTACTTGGAACATACATTGCTTTAATTCTGTGAATTCTAAAAATGTCTTTTTACCACAAAGTTACATTTCGAATGTCTTGAAAGCTGGACTTCAAGAAAGTAGAAAAATATTCAAAAATAATATTTTAGGTAGTCTTTTTTACTTGTTAACTATATTGTATGTGAATTGTATTCGCCAAAAATACATTTTTTATGCGGAGTCTGAAATGTAAAGATTGAGAATGAACTATTTGTAAATCTTTCTCCCTACATAACTAGATCTTTGGCCAAACTGTGATAGAGAAGCACTAAAAACTGTGGCAGCTATGAATTCTGTTTGCACAATGCACTATGCACTTTAACCTCTCTACACATTGTTTAAATAAGGTTTTAACTGGTTTATTTTTTATTTAATCATTCTTGTGTATAGTAGTTGTTTAAAAACATATACATTCTTGCATATTTATTGTAAATCTAAATAAGGTAACCTTAAGGCTTTGCAACCTGTCCAATTTTATCTACATGTCAGCATTTCGTAGCTAATTTTCTTCAGCAATGGATTTTATTAGAAAATAATTTGCACAAGCACTATGCACTTTATACATTGACCGAATACGATTTGCATACAAACTTAAAAAAACTAAATAAGTTTGGTATTGGCTTAATAATTAATGCATGCCTACATGGAAAAATCCAAGAAATATTGTATTTTATAAAGATTTTAGGCAGTTGCAAGCCACAAAAGGGTTTACTTATTTTTCTATATAAAACAAAATATGCAAGAAATGAAACTACAACATACATTCTTCTTTTATGCACTAAGCACTTTATAAACCAGTGTTGTATTGTATACAAAACCTATTTCAAAATGGCAGAATGCATTTACCAAGGGAGGTCATAGAACCTTAGCACGGTAGAAAGTGAAAATTGACAATTTACACAAAAAAACTCAATGGAACCATAGAGTTTCTCATGTACTTGTATTTAATGGCTTTGTGCAACAGTTTTTGTGTACATGATCAAGCAGCAGGAGTGCTGCGAAACGCGTTGTACCATGACAAATCTGTCTCTTTGATGACTAAATAATACTGGATAAGTAAACGAACTTGCTGTTGTTTGATGGGCTGATTTCCTGAACTGGTGTACGACTGCAACTTGAGAAACTTGAGAGTGCCGTCCTCCTCTGGAAGAAGTGAAACCACTTCTTATTTTTTGAAATATATATATATTATAAAGTCTAATTTTTCAGCCTATGTCGGCTTATAGTCCTCTCCTAGAGCAAATCCCTTATGCTATTTTTTATGTTTTGATTCCAGGTTCTGCACTTAGAGGACCAATATTGTGGCTGAAACAATATGGAGCCAAATTAGTAACTTTTGTAGTTGGTGCTCTAGTATTGTGCGATCCCCAGAAGAAAATAGTCAACTATCTGATTTGATTTGTTTATTTAGCAGATTGTCGATTACTTCATGTATTTGATTCATACATTGGGTGTTACATATTACAAAATCAATTTAAGGATGAAGTATTAGATTCATACATATGTATACAATTTCTTCTTTTTCAATCATTAATTATCACATGTGTACATTTTCACATTAGTTGCATTATCTCCCACATTAGTTGTATTCTCTCCCAACCAATGTTCCCTCTAATTATTTTTCTTCATGTGCGGAACCGGTTGGCTGTTGTGCGCACATTATTTTCCATGTGCGCAACTGACTAATGAGATAAGCCACTTTGTGAGCTACCATCGCAGAAGAGAGTTTGGAAAGGAATTTCCTCTTCCCAGCCACTGCAATTCATTAAAAATATTACAACACTTTTTCCAAACACATAGGCTAAAATAAAATGTCTTATGTGATTATACAAAAAACTCAACAACCAGTCCAAGGCTTCAATATCTGCCACAGTACCTTACAAAAGTACTTCTGCGCAGAGGAAAATGTCGGCCTCATTAGGAGTTTGGCGGTAAGTGGTAAAGTTGGCAGTAACTCCATTAAAGCCAATATTACCACTACGCCAAATTACGATTTTGGCCCTACAGTGGAAGATTTGCCTCTAGGAATATCCTGGAGGTAAATCCTCCAACTTAATGCTGAAATCATTGGAATTTCCACTGTGCTAATTGCGCCAAAATGTCACATTGAGTCCAATGGACTCAATATGGACTCAGTATGAATGGGGAATTACACCGCTACCACCAATTGTAGTCCAGCGGAAATTCCTCCAGACCAAGTGGTGGTAACAGTTATTCGTTTGCGCAGTATTGTGGCAGATTTACACCAGGATACCCCCCCAAGTCTTAATGAGGGCATGTATGTTTTATGCCACTGGAAAATCACTCATTTGTATTACAAAACACAAATATCTCTTAGTTCTGTTCCCAGATATCTCACGTAAACAATATTTATTCTTATAGAAATGTTTCTTTGTATTCTGATTTATTTTTTTAAAAGGGAATTTTGATTCTTGCAATAATCTTGTGGTCAGCCAATGCATGTTTCGACTCAAGGGGTCTCTATCAAGGCTGGTGCGTTAATGTTCATTGACTGTTAGGTAGGTTGGCTCTTGATGGTGGGTTGGGGTAGCTTGTTTTCACTCCTTGAATAGGCTCGCTTGCCAGCCTGTTAGCGCTGCGAACAATGTCCCTGGTATTTGTGGCCCTCAAATATCTCATCATAACTGATGTGGCTGTCCAGAAACTCTGGCAGAATACATTTGCCGATAGATTAATGGCAATTAAAAGCAATGTGCCAAAAAACATGCTGAAAGAGTTGAAGTGCCACTTTAATGAAGTAAGTCAAGGGCCAGGAGAACATGTTTCTGATAATGTGTGTAAGGATGATAATTGCATCAGAATAACTGCACCTTAGAATATGATGATCCAAAATTCCTGTACCTCTGATTACTATCCACATTACGTTCTCCTGTGGGTAGTGAGGCATATGCACCATGCATTTTTACTCCCTAAAAAAGGAAAATGTTCCTAACAAAAACAAGAAACAATGAATATATCATTGCTTCAACCCAGAAAGTTTCACTGATATTTATTCGAATTAATGACCAGGGAAGGAAGGGAAGGAAGGGAAGGGAAGGGAAGGGAAGGGAAGGGAAGGGAAGGGAAAGGAAGGAAAGGAAGGATCCCTATTGGCAAAGCTAATGACTTTTTTACCCCCTGAAAAATCATTTGACTCCAAGTAGGGAGCAAAATCTGGTCAGAGCCCTGCTTGTACCCCTGACATAGGGAGTGAAATGACAGTGTATAGTTTTGCCCACCCTTCCTCACCACAGCCTAGATAAAATTAAACAAGATACTTACTGAGGTTTATTATGGAGCCCTGTTGAAGTAAATCACACATCTATGCCTTTTGAGTTAATTGCATCAATTCATCAGAGATGCAAATGATTTAGTGCCTTCTTCTGTAACTATGGATCCCTCTTCTGTAATATTTGTGATCAGTTAAATAAGATGCAGAGAGATGCTAGAGACTGTACACACAGTAAACATGGTTATATTGAAAAGCCCTCAGCATTTGAGCATAGAAAGAAAAAGAAGGTGCTGTTGTCTAGATGGGTACTAGAATATCCTATCCTTAAGCAAACACGCTACACATTTCTTTTCAGTGTACTGCCGAAAGTCTGAATTGGTCTTTGAAATGTGCTGCTTTGTTCATCACCTGCAAGGAGTGATTCTTCCACCCATACCCTTCCCCGGCCCCTGTGCTAGCCTCCAACACTAGTTGATAGAGTACTGTAAAAAGTGAGGGATTGTAGCAATAAACACTCAGTGGGATATTTGCAGACCCACAATACTTTGCAAGCAAGGCATATTTAAATACCTCAACATATGATGTGCATTTTAAGAATGTCGTGACTCTGCATGTACACAAATCTTTTGCAGTGCATTCAAGATTGTTTGCAACATACCTCACCTATATATCATTGTGTAGGATTACACAAGTGCTCAGTGAAACTGTTTTTGTATAGAAGCGAGTTACCATATAATGTGTAAAGCTCTATGCCCAAATGAACTCTGAACACTTGGAAACGATGCAGATTGTGTGAAAAGCATTCTCCTGTCTGAATATTTGGTGCCCTGATACTATGGACGAGTAATCCCAGGCATAGTCCATACCCATTATCCATTGTAAGCTAGGTAAATGATTTTGCAATGTTGCTCTCTATTTGTAGGATGATGTTAGTAATGCTAAAGTAGGATACGCTGAGCATCACATTTGTCTTTTCAAAATCTTTAGAGGGCAAATTAATATTCAAGTTTTATAATGCGTTAACTTACAAGGGGGGCCACTTCAAAGCACTTGTGTGACATATGTACAAAGAAGAGGAAGTATGGGATTTAGTTACACATCCAAGTAGCCTGCTTGCTTACAGTCAGTATCTCATATTTTAACTGGTAGTTAGATTATATGGTATGGGTGATGCTTTTGGTAAGGCACAATCAGTAACAGAAATTCTGGCGCATGACCGTTATTCATGTTACAACAAACAGAAAACAAGTGGATGTAGGTACACGACTGCTAACCTTTCAAAGAGCCAAGAGAGAAAGAGTCGGGTTGTCCGGTAGTATCTTAATGTACTGTGGGGCAGATGTTAGAGTCATAAGGTAAAAGTGTGGTAGAGTCAGGTTTAGGAGCCATGGGTAGGGAGGAAACATTTTTGGTTAATGTGTGCAGGCATATCTTGGTTAGATTCTTCTGTTCATGGAGCCAGTTTTTCATATTCGTTTTTAACCTTGCATGTTGTATTTTGCTGTTAGGGATTTTAGGTGCATAGTAGTGCAATGCAAATTAGCAGAATATCAAGACTAGTTGCTTATTTTAAGAGAACAAAATGTTCACGTAATTGCTGTGGCTTGTGCCTTATTAAATCTTTTTGAATAGGTGAGAATTGTCTGTGTGCGCTGCTAAAAATCTTCTGAGCGGCACCCACAAGGAAGCTGGGCAAGCGCACATGCGCACAGCTTAGAGGGAACATTGCTCCCAACAAGTGTTTCCCCACAGTTGTGACTGTGGTTCCTCAGGAGAGATTCTAGAAATCATAAGAAAAAATAAAGAATAAAAAATATAAAATAACAAAGCATTCTCTAAATAGTATCAGACTTGTCTTTTTATGAAAATCAGGAACTTGATTGATGGATTAGTAAGTGTGATTCCACTTACCCTTGTGTCTTTTTTTTGGGATCTCGGTTTAACAGAGTAGCTTGAGTTTTAGGTATATTTTCATTCTCCTTTTTTATATATTCCCTAGGAGCCTGTTAGTAACACAATTCTGAGTGTGCTGACATCGGAATGCATGACGGTTTCAGATATATCATCAAAGGGTGCATGGTATGACACTTTCGTTGTCATCAAACAGAAGACTTTAACCAAATATAGGCGAATGTTATGTTCTGATGTAGTCCACCTTAAATGGCTGCTATTGGGTATTGTTCTCCCGATCAATTGATTGTGGGCAAAAAATACAGAATACCTGAGCCTGCAAGCTGCCGTCTCACCAAGTCCCTTGCTGCACACAAGTGTATCCAGGGGCTGATTAGCCTGACCAGGCCAGTAGAGAAGCCACAGGAGTTGTGTCCAGAAGATGAGTGTTGGGGGTGCCCTGGCATAATGTTCATGGCGGGGAAGAGCGGGGCTGCGGGAGCGAACTGGGTTCAGCCTCCTTGCCCCCCCGCCTGAAATTGTCATAATCCCAGCCGTTGAAGGGTGCACAAAATTGACCTAAAAAAGCAGCCTATTTCTTTTTGTGCAGACTTCAACAGTCGGGATTATGACATAGAACTAAATTGATAGACGGTTGGCAGACCTGGATTTTCTGATTGGCTGAGTAGAAGGGCGAGCTGAAAATGGGCCTCTTGCGGGATATTCAACCAGACTTTACCATAGGACTTCAATGAATGAGGTGAGGGGGACTATTCCAATAACTTTCACTGAGGCTGGACAGGATCATAACATTATCTTTGCGGTCCAGTTGCTTTAGGAAAAACTGACATCCCATACATCTTCAGGCAACTACCATACATGGTGGCCTTGGAGAATGGCATGGTTCCATGATGCTTCACGTTTTTAGGGGCAATCAACCCAACCAATGTTTTGCACGGATAGCTGATCTCGACCCAAAGTAGATGATCATTGATCTTGACGTGTTTGCTTAATGCCAGTACACACTGGCTCTACTTATAAAAATCCAGCAATATCAAGACCCTCCCCATTCACCTGGAAAGGACTCTTGTAGAGCACTGCACTTCGTTAACAGGCTGATCAACACCAATGTATCACCCAAGTAAGGAAAATGCCTAGTGTGGATCAGCTGTGGTCTTCTGAATTTATGAGACTTTCTGCGTAATGACAGACCATGTCTTTGAATCCGTGATACGCATATGCCTTGCCAGGTGGGGAAATTTTAAGCTGCATTCCTTGATAAATGCTGCTTGGGCGTCATCAACCAATTGTCTACTTGGCCCTGGTTTTCAACCCAATTGGTAGTATTCTTCAGGCCAGCCCTGGAAACCATTCTTGTTTAAGCTTGCGATTGTGAGCAGCACCATCGTTTTGACAACTTCAGTTAAGGCTGAATGAAGAGCCGAATGCCAACATGAGTGGAGATGGTCAGAGCTTATGGCAGAAGGCCGAGCCCATCTGAAGGTCTTACAAGACTGCACTGGTGTCTTTCATAAGTGAACTAACTGGAGAGGGCCTCGTCAAATAACTGTTGGAAATGTGGCTCTCCTGCATGTTCATTCTCTGCACCATTGTTGAATCATTCTGAGCTGATGCTAGGGAAACTGTGATCTTACCCATGCACTTTGCGTAAACTGCAAGTAAGTAATGCAAGTAAACCTATCAAGTCTGGAATGGCTCAAGGAGACCAGCAGCAGAAGAATGCTGGTCAGACTGTCAAAGGTGATCACAATGAGAAGACTATTCTGTTCAGTGAAATGGGTGTTTCATAGCATCTGGGTGGGTCTTTTGTATCCTTATGCTTAATCCTGCAAAGTACTTTGGCCTTCAAATATCCATGGCATTGGCGGTTAATAAAGTGCAGCACCTTACATAGCTCAGAGCCACGGCACTTACTTACTTTATTATATTTATATTGCACAGCCATGGACCCTTAGGCATTAGGGCGCGTAACAAGACAGACAACGAGAGACACAGAGGGGGGGGAGTAAGAAGCAGGTGAGGTCAGAGTACAGAACTAGTCAGATACGAGGGAGGCAGGGGGCGTGTCCAATAAAGTTATGAAAACAGCCACATTTTCAGCTTTTTTCTGAAGAGACTCTGGGAGGTAAGAAAGCATAGTTCGGAAGGGAGCAAGTGCAAAGCCTTCGGTGCTGCAGCAAAGAAGGCTCAATGTTCAACCTTGTTCATTTAACATCTAGGGTTGACCAGCAGATCTTGATTATTGGACCGAAGGGATCTGCTATTAACCTTTTTACGGATGAGGTTTTGCAAGTACAGGGGCAGAAGGCCGGATCTGCATTTAAATGTAATTACCAAAAGGCGGAAGCAGATTCAAGCTTCCACAAGGAGCCAATGCAGAGCCTGCCTCGACGCTGAGACATGGTCACGGCGGGAGAGACCAACTATGACTCACACTGCTCCATTCTGGATGACCTGGAGTCTGTTGATGTCCGCTTTACGTAGGCCCACCAGAGTACTACTACAATAATTATCTTAGAACAAATAGCTCTCGCTATGGTTGCAGCGTTATCCTGGGAAATAAAAGGTTTCAGGTGCGCCAGCAGCTTCACATAATAAACTGCTGCCGAGACAAGGCAAGCTACGTGAGACCTCATATTCAATAGTTGATCAAGAGTAACCCCTAGGATTTTTACTTTTGCTTGTGGATAAAGTTTCACTTCACGAAGCATAAAGCAGCAAAAGTCAGGGTGCAACTTCGCTAGCATCGATGCGGTGCCTACAGTCATCAACTCCGTTTTACTTCTGTTGAGGGGGAGATTATTGCCGTCAATCCAATTCTCAATCGGAGTAGATCACTTTCATCTGTGGCATGAAAGCCAGTCAGGCACGCTTGAAGCTTGGTGAGTGGGATATGCATTGGGGGCGAGAAGTCGATGTATACATTGGCCAGAAACGAACTTCTACTCTGGACCCGTTCCCTTCAGTGGGATTGGGGACCCCAGAACTGAATGCACATGGAGGATCCCAGACTTTCACCAGACCTTCTCAAACCTAGAGAATGCTAGACCCAGGCCACCCATGCTTTTGCCCGCACCCCATCAAGAGCCATACTGGTTTACGCTCACCCACTTGAGCATGCCTTGTTAGTACCCTTTTGCCTGTACTACTGCAATCTGAACTTGAAACTTGAGGCCTGCCATTAGCAGAGTTTGGCTGTTAAGGGAAGGGCTGCTTTGGCTGTTTGCTATCAACTGGTTCTCCCTCTGTTCTGTAGTACCTTTGTTAAACACTACTGCAAAATCACAAGCCACCTAACAACCACAGGAAAAAAATTAGCATTGGCAATGCCAACAATTTGGACTTTTGTGTAGGCATGGGAAAAACCACTTGCCAGGCACTGTCATAGTTGTATTAACTGGCCATTGATGGTAGCAGCTGCAAAATGGTGCCACTACCTGTGCATCTAGAAGCGGTGTCTGTCAAGTGCCTAATATACACAAGCTAAAACTGCTGGCTTTGCCAATGCTTGTTTTAACAGGTTTGCATTGAAGGACATGCATAGTGCTTAGAAATCGAATGGCTGAAGGCAGACCTGGTTAAAACATGTTTTGTTCCAAACATGTTTTGTTTGCAACTCCAATTGTCATCAACTCAGAAGACTGTTTTGCAAAAACAGCGTCGGTCCCTTTGAGCTCGCTTTAATCAAGCCTTACCATCAAACGTTGCGCTCATGGGGAGGTGTTTTGGGCAGGGGGAATTAGCATGTCGACAGTCAGTGAGAGGGAAATAACCAAACACCTTTAAGTCAGATGTCCCTCCTTGTACGCCATTTCTGCCTATCTGTACTCTAATGCTATTGTTTCGGCTTATAGGTGGCACTGCCACCTAACAGTTCAAACTAACTAGGCTTTCTTGCCCGAGAAGTCCGTAAGAGTTTAGCCTCCGATTAGTTTTATTTTGATTTTGTTAGGACTGCTCATTAACAGGTGTGCCAGGGTCTTCTTTAAGGGAAGCCTAGCACAATACTAGTCACTGATGTCAAGGGACCGTATATGGATGCTTCAGTGGCCTTATTGCTGTACCATGGCGAATCAATTCGAAATCGCATTTAATGCTGCTTTTTTAAATGGGACACAGCATAAACAGTACGGTAAATCCTTCCAGCAGAATATAAACATAGCTCTTGGCTTTGGAGTAATGATGGGATGCATCTATGAAAACACTGTATTCAACAGCACACCCCCAGTATGAAGAAGCGACAGAAATGCGCAAAGACGAAGCTTGATGAGTCCACATGGACATATAGGGCCTCATTACGAGTCCGGCGGTAACCGTGCCAGACTTTCCAGCAGGTTACCACCGGACTCGTATTACCATTCCACCTCCGTGATTCCTGGAATCACCGGGGCATTACAACCCCGGTGACCCGTAATTCTGGAGGCGGAAATCAGTAATTTCCCATTCCCATGGATTCCCATAGGACTCCATGGGAATGGGGAAGTGGTAACATCGGAACCATCTTGTAATGGTGCCAGTGTTTCCATGTCCACCTGCAGACGGGTGGTGTTAAACCCGCCAGTTGAGACCTGACGGGAATGACACCTCCCGCCTGCAGAACTCGAGATGACCCGGTCCGGAAAGAATGGTGGCGCGGGTTTACCACCACCGTTCTTTCCGGACCCGGTGACTCGTAATGAGGCCCATTGAATTTCCCTTTAATCAATTGGCATTGTTTGCTAGTTAATTGACAGTGACGGAGACAACGAGCCCTGTGGTGGTGTTTAATGGGGTCACAAAGTGAAAAGGCGAAACGTTTGGTGGAGTTGGTATGAAGTTGACCTTGGAAAGGTCAGCCATTCTACTGCTGGTCATTAAAGCTTTTAGTAGTGAGTTGGTGGGAACCCATTCGTGAATGTAGGCAAGATGATGACGGATTAGAGATCTGCTGCTGAAAGCGGCGTAGTTCCGCAGTCACAAGTTTGAACTCCAGAAGAGCTCTATTTTCCAAGGGCCGGGAGGATAGCTCCGGGCAAGAAGGGGGAAGCAAGACCCGGCAGAGCAACGTAGGTTCGAATCCCGCTCCTATGTAAACATTCATTTAATCGTTAGTCTTTAGTGCAAGAAAGGATATGCTATTTCAAACTAGTGCTGGCAGGAGCACACATATAAAAAGTGCATTGTTTAATAACTCCCAGCCACAAGTTTTCCATATCTGGCCCATGCCATGGATGAATTGTATGCTGTCATGTTCTGGGCCTACCTGGAGTTGGGGAGTTTTTGGGGTGGAGTCAAGCTACGATTATCCGAGAAGGGGATTAAGTTGGATGTGGAATCTGTTTGGGTGTGCATGTTGGGGGGATTAACCAGACCACGGAATTTAAAACGCGTTAGTAAACTCAAGGACCTGGCATACATCCTAGCCAAAAGGAGAATAGCCATTGGGTGGAAAGCAGCTCACAGGCCCAGAGTGGAATTGGGGTGGAATGACCTCCTGAAATGGGCTGACACTGAGACCACGGCGTGGTATGATGCAGTCAGTAGGGGGTGGAAGAGGAAGTGGACCCACTTATCGCTTGGAGGCAAATGGTTGCCACACTGGCGGGATCTTCCATCGTCGACTCCAACGGAAGTGATACTAGTGGACATGACGAGGGGAATTTGCCCCCGGATGATAGAAATTTGAGGCAATGAGGGGAACCTCGAGTTAAAGGGGAGGGAGGGGAATGACTGTAATATGTAAAATGAAACATATGTCACGCTGGAAGTAACCGCAACAGTCGGGTGTGTTGGTTATGTTTTGTATGTTGTGAAAACCAATAAAATATGTTTTAAAAAAAATAATTTTATGCTGCCATTCTACAAAAACCGCGGAACCACTTAAAAGCACATGCAAGATTATTCCAACGTGAAATGTCTAATTTTGGGTAGCACCTGAATGAGAGCAATCCAAAGCAATAGTTGGTATAACTGGCTTCGCACTATTTACTTGTGTATTGATACATATATGCCAGTTGCAACACCAGTGGCACATCCGGTTATCTAAAGTCTTGTCACATTAATGTAACTTAAAACAGCAGCCGCCTAAACGATGTTTGATTAGTTGAAGCTATTACGCTGCTTCTCTTGTAATTGCACATTTTACCCAAGTGAGCCTTCAGTCACTTGATTTATAATCGCTGCCGCAATCCAGCATGCAGTCCTGAATTAGTGCTCCACTTGTCGTATCATGGATGAATTGCATGCCTGTTTCCGTGGAAACCGTGCACGCATTGCTGTTTCACACATAACGTGTTTTTTGTTGATTGGCGCTGAGATGGGAATGTGTTAGGAAATAGCCATGGCATGTTTCCTCTGCATTGTAGTGCACCCCTATAGCCATGGTGTGTTTCCTCTGCATTGTATTGCACCTCTATAGCCATGGAGTGTTTCCTCTGCATTGTAGTGCCCCCCTATAGCCATGGCGTGTTTCCTCTGCATTGTATTGCCCCCCTATAGCCATGGCGTGTTTCCTCTGCATTGTAGTGCCCCCTTATAGCCATGGCGTGTTTCCTCTGCATTGTAGTGCACCCCTATAGCCATGGCATGTTTCCTGTGCATTGTAGTGCACCCCCACAGCCATGGCGTGTTCCTCTGCATTGTAGTGCCCCCTTATAGCCATGGCGTGTTTCCTCTGCATTGTAGTGCACCCCTATAGCCATGGCATGTTTCCTGTGCATTGTAGTGCACCCCCACAGCCATGGCGTGTTCCTCTGCATTGTAGTGCACCCCCACAGCCATGGCGTTTTCCTCTGCATTGTAGTGCAACCCCACAACCACCGATTGTAGCTCAGATGATGCAGTGAAATAAGTAAACTGATACAAATCGGCCAAAACAACCCTATGTAATCTGTAGTAATCCAAAAGTAATTTAGCCACCTGTACACACATCTCTCTCAGAACATACCTCCGTACACTTTACCACCCACCGCTGCTGACTCTGAATGATGGACCCGCAAATAATGAGCATTGCTAAAGATAACATCTTTGCTTGTGGTATACATGATCTAGTATGAACGTAGGAAAAGGAGTATTTTCTTATTTATAAACGTCAAAATACTATTTACATTTTGTTGTGTAAAGATAAATTAGATTAGAATTAAAGTGTATGGCCAATTCAGTGACGTTTTGTATACTGAAGGTTAAATATTTGTAGCGTAAGGTTTCCATTTACACTTTCAGTGGCATTTTTTGAACAAAATGAGTCACTCGGACCAAAGCAGAATTCTGGAAAATATGCATGAATATTCTTGGACTGACTTAATTAGTATTCAACCAAGTAAAACTATATTTGGGATACAAGTGCCATAGAGTAGAGTGCGTGAACATATTCAAATACATCATACATATAGCCGGTCAAGTGGCACGGAGAGTAGAGCGCTTGCATCCGTGCAGATCTTACTAACGCAGGTTCGAATCCGGCGGGGCCTTTCATCCTTCCAAGGTCGATAAATGAGCACCACACACCGTGGGTAATAAGAAGCAGCGCTCAGATACCTATTATTATTTATTTTTTTATAAAGAGCAAACGATCTGTGCTTCATGCACAACATTTCCCAACAGAAGAGCGCTCCTCAGACACTATGACCGCCCATGATGCTGCTATATCGTGTACCAAAGAATGTCAAATAAGGCGTTTTTAATTGGCCTGAAGACTTCATTTGATAGAGCAGTTTCAACATTGGGTTTAATGTATTCAAATAAACTGGGGGATAAAACAGCGTATGTTCCCAAAACTGTTGGACATAAGGGGCAGCAGCATGAGTAACCCCCCCCTGCCCCACGCGCATCTCCTCCAAAGAGCAACCCCCCTCCCAAAAACGCTTTCATTCTGTGCGTGTAGGGGGGTGACCATTGACTCCCCATTTGCCCCAGGCCCCGGGCCGCATGAAATGCGGGACGATGGAGGGCCTGGGAGTTTAGGCGCGGGGTGGGGGGAAACGGCGCGAAAGCGTAGGGAGGGGCGTCTGAACGGCGCCACAAGAAACAAAAGCTCAGGAAAGGGCAGGAAGCAGCACCTGGGGTAGGTGCGAAATATAACAGCAAGGGGCCAGAGGGGAAACCCGGCCCCCAAGAAGGAACAAAAGGCCTGGGGTGTATAAGTAAGCCAGGAAAAGGAGAGGCGGCACAAACCAGGTAGAGAGCTCACCTCTCTCGGGTAGGCTCTTAGTGTCTGGATAAGGGGAAGGAAAAACGTTTGCTCTTGCGGGCTCACGCATTTTCCACATCCTCTTAATTCGCTCTAAACGCTGTGGCTACGAGTTAGCCCAGCCGTGCCGGAGCAGGAGCGATGCAGATGTACCAGCAGCAAGTGAAAAGAGCACTTTCGCCGTGGACAGGCGAGACAGGCGAGAAAGATCGGTAGTAGAGGAGCAGGAGAAGCAGAGGACGCACGGTGTGGAGGAGCAGGAAGGCGTGGCTGACAGAATTCAGACGAGAAGGATGGCAGAAGGAAGAGCAAAAAGGGCTCAAGAATTCTCAGAATGGGCAAGGAAGGCAGAGAAAGAATATGGGGCACAATGGGTGCTGGAGATAATGCAGAAGGAAGAAAGGGTGAAGGCAATGTCACCCTTGCTGTTCATAGAGCCCAGCAGCGAAGGAGAAGACGAGGTACCGCAAGGACAGAGGAGAGGGAGAGAGGAGTCAAAGAGATCGGAGGAACAGACAGAGGCACCTACCAAGAGGAAGAAAAGAAAAGATAAAAACAAAGGTACTGTGAATAATAATGTGGGGAATAAAATTGTAAAAATTTTAAATTGCGTCACGGTTTCGGGTAAGTCGCCCAGAACCAATGGCAAGAAGAGCAGACGTGATAAGGGATCCAGGGAGGAGCGGCAGGGGAATTCTTCAACTGAAGAAAGCAGTGATGACGAAGAAAGGGATCATTTAAGGGCTTGGGTAAAATGGAGAGGAGTGGTGAGCAGGGAGAAACAGAGAGGGGCAGGTGGGGCAGGTACAGAACCCAGGGAAACCCCGGTCCCAGCGCCGCAAGGGGCACCAATAGTCCCGGCGCCACAAGGTGCACCAGTAGGACCAAACACAGGGGGAGCAGCGCAAGGACCGAACCCACAACCGGGGGTGCCAACAGGGACCCACCGCCGGGGGCAGTACCACCAGTGGCAGCGGCGGAAGTTGGGGGACCACTCATGACGAAATATGGCAGACCAACCATGGGTAAAGATGCACAGGGCAGGTCAATGAAGGCAATGGCTTGGTATATAAATGACAAAGTAAAGGAGAAAATATGGAGGAAGGAATTGATCGATATTTTCACATTGTTAGATTGTCAAGAGGGGGATGAATGTGGCACTAGAGGACATTAAGGAAGACGGGGAAAAGCTTACCGGAAAAGGGGCCAGTAGTAAGGAATTTGGACAACTGGATGGCGGCCTTCACCATAATGTCTACAATTATAGTACAGAAATTCCCAGAAGACGGGGTAGCATTAGTGGCGTATCAGCAGAGGGTGCTGAAGGTACACGCAGCGTTTGGGGGAGACGCATGGCTGGAGTATGATCACAAGTTCAGAAAGGAGATGGACTGCTTTCCGGATATGGGATGGGATGAGGACAATTTTAATCTCTACATATTTAATGTGCTGACGGAGAAATGGGATTCCAAGGAGCGAAGCGCAGGAGGGCAGCAGAGAAGGCAATATTGGCAGAATGATTACAAAGCTTATTATAACTACAATAACAGAAGATCAATACAGCTATGACAGAAATAGAGACCAAAATTTTCGGAGCAGAACTATGGGTCACAGAGAGGGTGGCAGAGCAGCCTGCCCCCAACATCGCAGGCGGGGGGGGGGGCAGCGGGAGCACGGGGACAACACGGGCAGAACCAGGACAATGTCGGAATTTTGAGAAGGGAGTACCCTTTAGCTGGGGATGGAAGTGCAAGTTCAGCCACAAGTGCGAGAGATGTAAGGGTGACCACAGCAGCTCCAAGTGCACAAGGGCCGCAGCTCCAAGCGGCAGAAGCGATGAGACGCGAAAATAAGAGCTGGGGTGGGAAGGGGGCCACACCAGTAAAAATCGAGAGGATGGAAGTGTGACTCCAGAAATACCCAGACCAAAAAACAGATGAGATCAGGCAAGGCTTTAGAGAAGGTTTTAACATCCCGTTTACCGGGCCGGGAGCGCAGGACATTCCTAGAAACCTGAAGTCTGCAACCAAGAACAGAGATATAGTGACCAGTAAAATCCAAAAAGAGGTTGAACTGGGTAGGGTAGAGGGCCCCTTTACAGCCTTACCATTTGAAGAATGTATATGCTCTCCACTGGGGCTGGTGCCAAAAAAGGATGAAGGGGAATACAGGCTGATACACCACCTATCCTACCCCTCGGGGGCCTCGGTGAACGACGGCATCACCCAGAGCGATGCAACAGTATCATATTCAGACTTCGAGGAAGCAGTAGAACTGGTCGGGAAAGCAGGAAAAGGGGCATGGATGGCGAAAGCAGACATTAAATTTGCATTCTGGCTGTTGTCAGTCAACAGCAGATCTCAAAGATGGTTGTGTATGCAGTGGGAGGGGGAATACTTCATCGACAAATGTCTCCCGATGGGGTGCGCCATCTCGTGCATATTTTGTGAGGGTAAGTTCATTTTTGCAGTGGGCAGTCACAGAAGAGCTGAGGGAGGCCATGATGGTACATTACCTGGAGAACTTTTTATTCGTAGGGCCCAAAGGTTCAAAGTTATGCAAGGCAACCTTGGATAGATTTGTGGAAATACGAGCGAGTGGGGTTTTCCACTGTAGGGGGAGAAAACGATGGGCCCAACGCAGATTATCCAATTCCTAGGAATAGAAATTGACTCAAGCAGGGGAGTGTGCCGGATCCCGGATGACAAGGTGACAGATCTGCTGAAGACAATAAAGGAACTACAAGGAAGAAACAAAGTGACAGTGAGAGAATTGCAAGCACTGGCAGGAAAGCTGAACTTCGCAGGAAGAGTCATACCACAGGGGAGGGTGTTCCAGAGAAGCATTGAGCTGAAAACAAGAGGGGCTACAATGGGGCACCACAGAGTCAGGCTAGGGGGAGGAATCAAGCGAGATCTGGAAGTGTGGGCAGAATTTCTGAAGTACTTCAATGGGTCGGTGATATGGCGCTCACCGGTAAATGAGGAAGGGAAATTGGTGTTGTTCACCGATGCAGCAGGTGGCCTTGGGTTTGGCGCAATACTGGGGAAACAGTGGTGTGCAGGCAAGTGGCCAAAAACATGGCAGGTGGCGGAATGGACAAAAAACATAACGCTGCTCGAGCTCTTCCCAATATGGGTCGCGTTATGCGCATGGGGGAAGAGCTAGGAAACAAGGAGTTGACAGTATGGTCGGATAACATGGCAGTGGTGCACGTGTTAAATAAAGGAAGTGCGTCATGCATAATAGTGTTGGAAATAATGCGGGCAATCACGCTGGAAAGCCTAAAAATGAATACATGCATAAGGGCGAGGCACATCGCTGGGGAAGCAAACGTGGTGGCTGATGCAATCTCTCGCTTTCAGTGGGAGAAATTCAGGGAGCTGAGACCGGACACCGACAAGGAAAGAACGCCCACGCCGCAGAAGGCATGGGTCCCGTTGGAGGCACTGGAAAGGAAAGCACGGTTGGCTACAAGGTCGACTGTAAACAATTACAGAGGAACATTTCCGAGTTGCTGCATAGCATAGCCCGCAGTTGGTGGAAAACCGAGATTTTCATGTCAGAAATAATACCAAGAAGGGTCTGGTATGGGGCACAGAGGAGGCACGCAATCGAAATAGCCAGAAAGAAACTAAATAAATCAGTAGAAAAGTACTGCAAGAGCACAGGGCTACACTTCATAAAACATGGACTACACCGGAACAACCCGGACATGTTTCACCAGGATGGGGTACACCTATCAAGGAAGGGGATGGGGTTTTTTTCCGACAACATTTTTAGGGAACTCCAGGAACGGGGTTGTAGGTAGGGTGCTTTTGGGGGGGACCTGAACAGGCGCGATTAACACCCGCTCAGGTGTGGCGGCATGTGCCCAAGAACGAAGGCCCAGGGATAACGAGGACTCAGGAGGAGCCTTGGGCAACTTCGGGACTGGACACAAGGTGCCCAAAAGCATATGGCAGTGTATTGATTTGTGTTGTTTTGTATTTTCTGTAAGAAAATAAAATGCCTACGGCCTACAACTTTTCCATAAACATAATTGGTCTGTGATTTATTATTTAGGTAGGGATCTGGTAAGAAGAGCAAAGCGAGCCCACACTACTCAGCCTAATAGCTCACAATCTGTAACTGCTACCGGCTGCCAGGGCTGCGTATCATTTGGTTTGGCCGGGCCTACCAGTGCTCCGCTGATGACACAGCTATTCAAGGGTGCCATTTTCCTCCTTGGCTTTTGAGGGCCCGAGGGACTGTTTGCCTTGGTTGCAAGTCTGTGATAAAAACCTGGCCTCTTCTCTACCACCCAATATTGGCCAAAACTGTGACCCACCAAGATACTGTTGCAGACCGTCGGCATCGTGGACAAGGTTATATCCTGACCTGACCAATATCATTCAGACCTGTATATCTGAAATGTAGACATGATGCTGATTTATGCCATTTGCTCACTCAATCTTGAAGTTGTGATGCCTGTAATTCACTTAGGAATTGACTACCTTAACATCCTACTGAGTAGACCGTCAGTGGGGTTGCTCGGCCAAATTTCGATCATGCAAAATGCCTGCCTACACAGCTCAAGTGATGCTATTACGCAGCTACCACCAGAAGTGACCTTGGGCTCCCAATTTATGGTAGTATCTGGCTCACCGAAACAGACAGTGCGGTGCCTGCATCGGCTTCCTGTGAAATAATGTGTCCAAAATATTCCATCCAGAGCTATGAACTCCACAGATTAAAATCTACCAGTCATTCCCAAGAGCATTTAGTAACCGAGGCGGGCAAAGGTTCTCCTTTGGATTTGGAATTGCTTCCTCCATTTCAGCCTGTCGATGGGGTGAAGATGAACTGTGCCCAGAGACTGCTATGTGCATTGTGTGTGCAGGAGTAGTGTCATTCATCTCCACATTATCTTCATTTCCCGTTTCACTTCAGCACTTAAATACATTTCGGATTAAGCGCTGCCTTGAAAAGCTACTTCCACGAAAATGATATGTACTGATCATTTGTGGTGTTTCCGAAGCTATCCCACACGCAATCTGCAGATTCCTTCACATCTTCAATGCCCAACCGTAGGAATGCGCCAGAAGACGAATTTCAAGGCGCATGAACTGATGCCTTTATCCAGGAACCGCTCAGAGGGCGTTTAAAGGAGTGGAATATGAGATGGGAGTCAGAAAAATATAAATTCTGCGGAACCATCTACTCGAGACTAGAGAAGGTATTGGTGAAGTCAACCTTGACGCACTGAATTGCTTCTCGATGTTCTAGCCACACACATTGTAAGAGTTGTGGGCCCAACCAATCCACATGAGAAGCACATACTGCAACACATTACTTGCAATGCAGAGGGAGGTCTTGTGTGGGAAGTCCCTGTTCTCATTAGTTACTTCATGAAAATTCCTTGTACATGTCATCAGTTACTAAAGTCACCCCACTTGCATTACCGGTTGTCAAAAACTGTATGCACTTATTAATGCAATACCTTTAATGTTCCTCCAAATTGGGAGCTTAAAATATCTTTCTGGGGCCATTTAGATATTAAAACAAATGTCTTGATCTTGTTATTAGTTTACTCTTCCTTTGTGGTCTAGGGAGTCTCTCCCATGCAATGCACCACATACTGCCCTGCTTATTAGCTGGTTACATTGAAATTGGTGAACGTTTCCTAGTTTCTCTATCGGAACCTGAGACCAGTATCACTGGGGGAATCGGAAGGCTGTCACTTTGCAGCTGTTCCCTGGTTTGCACAAGTATTCATCAGCTAGAGGAAGTCCTCCGCCCTAGCCTTTAGATGCAAGATGTTCAACATTCTTCTTGAGTTTCATCACAATTGTTTCCGGCTGACCTCACCTGGTGGTGCTGCATACCAAGTACACTTTTGGTGAGGGTTCACATTGAGCAGGACCCCCATAGTGGAGTTGGCAATGCAAGCTTCTTTAACTTTAATAAACACCCTGCTAACACAAATATAATCTGCTTTAGCTGCGTCCTTCGGCATGAGCATAGGGCTTTTAGTTAATCATTTTTTAAAAGTATCCCTCAAAATTTAAGAGGGTAATATGCCCTTAATGCGAAGAGAATAAAGACCGATTTCTGCCCCAATCAGGGCAGTGAACAGACCGCAAAGGAATCCTAGTCAAACCAGCTTAGCCACAATTGATTTTTACCAAGAAAGGTATTGGGCTGGACACTTTGTTCCTACATGCAAGTGGCTGCCAAGTAATTTAGGAATAGCATACACTACCTATCTATCATGAACATCTTGGCTTAGAATTCCCCCACAAGCATAAGTGTGTAAGTGATTTCAATCCGGCACTTCACCTAAGTCAACACCCAGCGTGTAATGCACAACTGAAACCCTTAATTATTTTATTTGTGTGTATAAGTTCTTTTATTCTGAACGATGTACCACTTATATCACACCCCTCTCTTTTAACACCCTCTCCACCCCCGGTCACACTGAACCACCAGGAATCAGGCTGGTTTGCAAAGATAAACATATATTTATTTATGGATTTCACCATATATATCACACTATTTTAATGGGTATACAATAATCACCAATGGTTTTGGGTTCATTGGAAAGCTTAGGATGTTGGCTTCAAGTAGACACTTAAATTTAGTTTCTAGCATAAAGTATGAAGAAGTTATGGGCGTTTTTGTGGAGGTCATTTTATTCAGAAAGAGGCAAAAGGTAAAACAAAGATGCACTTTTAAAATACAAACAAGGTTTCTTTACACTAGGGATGGACTATGAAGATACAAACTACACCACAGCACAACCACCAGACCAGGACGTCACCGATCAGGTTTTTGTCCGCCGAGACGCTTGCCTTTCTTCAGATGCAATATATCAGCGCAAAGATGATTTTAACAATATTATTACAGAAGGACTATAGGATAAGAGAGAGCGTTCAGGCAAGACAAAATGCATTTCTTACAATGCAGTTCTGGATATAAGAGATATGATCTGGATAGGGATGACTATGGACAGTACATAGGCGAGTGACAATCCTATACTATGGATACTCACTACCAATGTTTTGAATGGAACCGCCAGGGATTCTGGTAAAAGATTTCTGGGACAGACTGCTGGGCACACCAGACTGGACGGGTCAGCGATAAGCAAGGCCCTCTGGACACCGCACGGCAGGACTGGACAGCAAGGTGCTCTGGTCTACACTGCACAGCACGACAGGACTAGATCTGCAAGGGCTCTCTGGTCTGCAAAGCACAGCACGGCACCAGACTGGGATTTAATCTGCCCTTCTGGTTATGAAGATAATTCTTTGGCAGGCAAGCAGTTACAGCACAGCCTGCCTGCTCTTTGGTTTCCCCTTTAAGTTGAGGGATGGGTTCTGGAAGTTAGGCCCAGCTGAAAGTGGTTCAGCTATGCAAGGAGCCTTTCTGCTTGCAAAGTTTTTGGAGTCTGGAACAAGGAGTATGGATGGATCTCCATCAGAGTGCTTCGCCAAATTCGGGTTGGTGGGTGGATCAGTGTGTTTTTCTAGGTCCTCAGCTGTCTCTATGTATGTGTTTCATAAAGGGGTGGCTATGCAGAATTATCCTAGGTGCACCCCCTAGATAGTCTAGCGGCTAAAGTCTGCTCGCTGCCTTGATTGGAGGTGAAAACGAGTGTCATCACGATGATGTAAAATATATTTTTGAGATAAGACATCTTTAAATGTGGACAATCTTTATACCAATGACATACATAGATCACATATTTTGTGGAGCAAATATTCTTCCAAGCCCCGTAGCGGTATAGGATCTTGGGTCTGGATTTGACAACTTTTCGCACCTTTGTCCGGGACACATCTTATTTGTCCACAATTTTGTATATATGTGCGCATGATATCTGGGCATAATCATATGAGGTTTCATGCTCCCGACATAAATACAATTGTTACAAAACCAACATTTTCACTGTGCCTTCACAGAACATCGCACAGAGTTCTTGCGCCTTTTAAAATGTGCACAAAAAAATCACATTCACAATGCTGTTCTCTAATCTTTACAAATTCGCACAGTCCTTTATCAGTCTTTTATCAGTCTTTTCCAAAAATGTGCTTTCTGTCCATTGAGAATCAACAAAAATGTCTATCCCCGCCTCCAAAGGTTTCTTTAGCTCAAGAGCAATCCCCACCTTCTTTCTCTGGCAGAGGCCACTGTTGACACTTACAATCTGCATATCCTTTCAGCCAAGGAAAGTTCATTGTCTCTCCCAGGAGCAGCAGCCCAAATCTCATCCCCTCTTAATCAACACCTGAATGCGAGTTCCTGGCCTTTGTGGGAAGCAGGGGAGATGCCTTTTGTTGGGGAAAGCTGGGAAAAACTGGTTTGGTGACTGAGTTCAGCTAAATTCACTGTCACTTTATAACATTTTTCTTAATTTAACATAAAATTTGCAATTTTTAATCAACCAGCTAGAACTCTGATTCCAGTCTCTAAATCATGGAGATTAAATAGTTACAACCTATGTTCCTCTTAATGACAGGTCACTTAGATTTAAGACATTAAATCTTAATGGTGCAAATTTGCAGTTTAAATGCAGGCTTTTGAAACAGTCACAGGCGGCCGCTGGTACTGCGCCCATATTTTGACAGATTTTCACAGGCAAGCACACTTTTTACTGTGGATATTTTGATGATAGATTCCACTTTTCCTGACATTGTGGGTTCATATTGATTCCTTAAATTAAGTGGCTGGTAACACCCAGCAAAGATATTGGGTGTTTTCTGATGTTCTGGATTGGCATTCTGTATTTTCAGCAACCAAGAAAAAGGGGTTTAAGAGCAATTTCTGGGTTTCTTGTAATAAAGCACTGCCTTTCCTGCAGTGTTCCATTTTTACTCGGTAGGCAGCCCAGTGACAGTTTTCAGCAGGGGTGTCTCCTTCGACCACTGACAACAGGCAAAGTAGATTTTGAAGCCATCTTTTCCTGTTTAAAAGCGCAATTTTTCATAGGTTTTGGAACGCATAGGGCTTTCGCGGCCATTTTACTGATTCTGGTGCCACCAGCACACAGGGATGTCGCAGGGCAGAGCCTGGTGGGTTAAAATATCCCACAAGTGCATGGAGTGCAATTGGGAGAGCATGGTAAATATTGGCAATACTGTTTTACTGATGCGCAACTCTTTCGCTACTAAGGGATGCAGAACCCACTTTATTGTAGCAGCGTGTCTGATGGGCAGGATGGAGCATGGTAATCTATATGGAGATCAGTTTCATAAAGAGGATAACCCCCAAGCTTTCATGGGTTTCAAGGAACCTGGCTTGAACGTTGGAGGGGTTTGCGTTGACCTGCATTCTGGGATGGGGCAGGTGAATTTGGGCTCTGATGATAAGGCTGGGGTAAACCATATTAATGTGGAATGGGGGAAATAGGGCTATATATTAAAGATATTGATGAAGAAACTGCTTTGCGCTTCCGAAGAAAAGATCGGGAGGCAGACTGTACTATATTTTTGTTTATCTCAAGGAGCACATTTGTTCTCTGCTGGCTCTGGCGTCAGGGCTACCCAACACCCCAACTCTCCCATAGTTATTCATTATTAGTCAATACCTGGGACACAGAGACATTGCAGTAAAAAGAATCTGAAGGTTGTGTCACTGAATGTCAACAGTCTAAATAATGCAATTAAGAGGAAAAGGCCCTCCGCTTCCCGTTTAAGCGAGTACTAATATAGGCACTTTACAGGAGACACCTTTAACACTGCAGGAATACATGAAGCTGAGAGGGCTGTGGGTTGGCCAGGTTTTTGCCTCTATGTGCATAACTCAAAATCTACAGGGTTGCAACCCTACTTGCCCATCTGTGATGAATCCTGCAGAGTCATCACAAAATCCCAGCCTAAAATCTCCTCCCATTTGGCCCGGGAAAGGCAGCCGCTACCTGATCCTAACCCTGGGGGTGGTATCCGGAGGGAGGATCACATGGGAGGAGACGGCTGACAAGGGAAAGTGGTGACTCTGTTAGGAGGGTCGCAGTATTCATCCTCTTCAGAGAATTAGATTTCCCTAATGCCTAAATATTTAATGGCATGTTGTCACCTCTCCCAGAATCACCCAAAGTGCCAAGTATGAAAATCTTTGTAAATAATTTCCTGACTCTTGTGTATTCCATTTTTCAGTTTGTTACAACTTCCAGTAGTTATGGTTCTACTTCATGTTTACATCTTAAGTTCAAGGGAAAAACATTGACTCCTTTAGAATCTGCCTGTAACTGTAAATCTTCTCAATCACCTAATTGGAATGGATTAGTTAATAAAAGAACAAGTTGGAACATTGTGGACTTCAAGTACCATAATGCTCTCAGGACTGAGTTGAGGAAGAGGGGTCCAGAGTTACCAAACCATTGAGTGGTCTTGTTGTAATAATCAGCACCTGAGTGGGAACGTTAGACATATAAAGACCCTCCAAGTGTCTAAAAGCAAGAAGCAGCAGGGAGAAGCAGAAGCTGCCATTGTGGTGGCAGCAAGACGTTATTCAGAAGTGGAGGCAGAAGTTGGGACTCCTGATATATGCAGAGGACACGCAGCAAGAAGCGTTATTGAAGCTGGCCAGCCCTCGAGAGAGAGAGGCTCGCTATATGCCGTGAACTGCTCCAGTAACGGACCCATACCGGGAAGTACACAGAGCCGCATCAGAGGGCCGCGCGAACGCAGCAGACAGACCGGAGCTGTCAAAGTCCCACAAAGTCCCACAGAGTGAAGTAGGAGGTTTACCAGCGAGTCAGAAGGAAATGCCAGGATAAACCGGTGGGTTGGCCTGAAATAGGTAACCCTGGGGCGCTCTGATGGAGACCACTAGTTAACAACTGTTATTTTGAATACTGAACGCAAATTGGGTGCAACTCTCCCTCTGAGGGATTCTGAATAGGGAAACAATATAACCTGCATTGCCAAAGCCAAACCAAAGTGATAAAAAAGCAAAGTAAACTCTTAAGGAGTGGTTTCAAATAAGAGGATATTGTAACCCATATTGCCAAATCCAAAGAAAGCTGATAAACCCAATGGGCTCAACTCTCTGAATCAGAAATATCAATTGGGAGATTCTTATGACCTACATTGTCAAGATAACAGAAGTGGTTTCAAGGCAATTTGGATTTCATACTCTTAGAAAGAGATGTCCAGAGGAAGAAAGTTGTAACCAAAAGGTTGCTTAAGTAGGAAACAAAGATCACAGGAGCAAAGACCCCTGTATTGCCTATGGCAAACCAATCAACAAGCAAATCATTGCCCTTTTTGTGAAGTATCGATTTGGAAGAGGATGTAAGCCAATTGTCTTAGAAGTTAAAAGGCGTACCAGAGAAGCAGTTGTTGGTTCAATTCTCCCTTTTTGATTTATAGTGTGGAGAGTTTGAAAAAAGCCTTACCACAGAGTACAAATTATAGTATTAGCAGGAGTTTTAGCCTGGCAGGCAAGTAAGCCAGGAAAGGGACAAATGGCCGTTAGTCCTGGCAGGTGAGTGTACCAGGAAGCAGATGATTTGAAGTACTGTGGCTATGGTAAAAGGTTGTGGTGGAAAAGTGTCAATTCCACCACCTTGCTTTGTTGAACTGTTGCATAACCTAAAGTGATTGAACAACCCTGACTAAAGTGTTTCTTTTGAATGAGCCATCTTGACTAAAACATTTCCTAGAAAGAAGTATGATGTGCTTACAAGTTGTTGGCCTGTGGAGAAAAGAACATCTATAATTCATTTCTGAACTGACGTTTGAAGGAAGGACTTTGATTTACTAAGCAGAGGATTGTGGTAGAGTTATTAATTGTTTTGAACTGTGGAGAAAACTTTGGAAGTGAGAAAGTTGCCTTGTCCAGCAAAAGGATATAAATGTTGAATGAAAAAGGCTTTGTGTCCTACATTAAGTGGAACTTTGCTACTGAATCAAACCTTCTTGAAATTTAACTTTATTCCAAAGAATCCTGAATTGATCCAGGGGACCATCCTGGTCATAAGGATTAATGGTTGTAACCTTTGAGTTTGAATGTATGTTATTTTGATATTGCCAAGCAATTACTATATGATGTGTGTATGTTAGTGTGAGAGACATATACTTTTGGACACTAGGCCTGTTTTCTTTAGAATTATTTTGTTAGTAGGGGTATCCTTGTTGGGTTAGGCGAAGGTAGGCGTTTCTCTAACCCCTTTTTATTTAAATAAAATGGCAACATGTGAGAAAACTGCAGCTGTTTGTCTGGCATTTTTGACCCTGCACACATCGCCGTAATTACTCATAAAAAGGAGATGTAACAGTGGTTACAGTACAGCGGAAGGTGCTAGGGGCGATAATGGCAGTATTCAATGTATATGCTCAATCGATTGAAGAAATGCTTTTTTTAATGACTTTGCACAACGCAATATAACCCAGGTGACATTCTATTGGGATAAAACTTGAATGGGGTCCTAGAACCATTGCTAAATAGAAGCAGAGAAAGGGTTTGGCATGTAAAAATTAGAGCAGTCAAGGTTGCAGGGCCTTGAGGTTTACTGAAAAAATTCTGGGTGTTGGAAAACCCAACAGCCAGAGATTTAAAACTTTCCTTCTGGGCCTCATGATGTTTACCCTCAAATAGACCTCCGACGGTAGAGCTACGAAAAATAGCACGAGTAACGAAATGGGGAATAGCCACATTTCCGACCATACGCCTGTCATTTCAATGATTGCCCTGGACTATGCTCTAAAGAAATAAATGTCCTGGAAACTGAACACCACAGGGATGGAGAATGATGCGACAAGGGAAAGCATAGTGATGGAAGCTGTGCCATTTATGGAGGCAAACCGGAATGGGGAGGTGGATAATGGAACGGTAAGTGTTAAATGCACTTCCTCTTAATTGGGTTATAACCCAGACTACAAAACGCCAAGAGACAACACTCAAAAGGAAATTAAGAGGCTGGAAATACATTATACATGCTGCAAGATGGAGGACAAATGCAGGAACTGGTTAGCAAAAAGTGCAATTTAATTACATAGTAACTGAAAAAGCAGAGTATGTGCTATTTAGGAACCAATTAACTTATCACCAGGATTGGGGGAAATGCTTGTGACTGCTGGCACACCAGTTAAGGGTAGTGTAGCGGGCGAGAGCAATCTATGCAATCCAGACCAGTGATGTTGGTTTGACATGCAATCCTGGAATTCAAAGGCTTTTCAGTACAATAACTGATGAAGGCAGCAAACAGCCTGACTATCAGGAAATGCTAAGACTCTTTTCCTGCGGAATATTTTAAGGTTATGCCGGAGACTTTTTTTGAGGCACTCGAGGCGATGTATGAAACATTAAGTCAGGAAGGTCAATTGCCGAACTCGCTGTGTCATGCAAATCTCCATGATTTCAAAGAAAGAAAAGGATGTCCCTCTGCCATGCGGACACAAACAGATGAGCCTTATCAACAAACTGCAAGATTTTGGCAAATACCATGGGGAGGAGACAAGAGAGGATTTAGCCACGTGTTGTAGATGCCAATCAATTGGTGTTTGTGAAAGGTTGACTTGCTGCTGTGAATATTCAAAAATGTATGCTCTGACCAAAGGTAACGCGCTGAACACAGCTGTTGCAGTGTAATCATTGGACGCAGCAAATGCTGTTAACCTCATTGAATAGATTCCTCTTCAAGACACTAGAGGAAATGGACTTTGGTCAGGGCATCTTGAACTGAATTGCCTCATACATCACAAATGGACCATTCACCTGGATTTTCACACGGGGCAGCAGGTAAAGCAATGATGTCCCCTTTCCCCACTGCTCTTTGTGTTGGCACTAGAATTGCTGGTGATATGGAAGAGAAGGGCAAATCCAAGGTGTGCGCTCGCTGTGGAGGGCTCATGCAGAAACTATAGCTTTATGCACATGACCTGCTACTAGTATTTCAAAATCTAAGTTTCACTACCAGCTCTGATGGAGAAAATTGGCCACCCCAGGGAGATCTCCTGCCATAAAGAATGTACTGGTTGGCAAGGCTTCAGTCTCCAATCTGAATTGCTGCCGCAAAGGTGATGTGCATCAAAGTGGCTTCAGTTGGAGCCCTGATGGAATGAAATATCTTGGTGTGTGGCAAACAAGCGAGATGATGGTGAATATGTCCATTGTAGTGGTCGGTCTGAAGGTGGATCTTGAGAGGTGGTCAGCTATGAACTGGCCGTTTTGGGGAAAGTGAATGCACCGAGAATGATGGCAATCTCGAATTAATTATGGTGCGATATTACCACTGTTCCCTACTAAGAGGATGTTTCAAGAAATGGATAAGGAAACCTAAGAGATTGGCATTTATTTATTTATTGTTCGCTTGTTAGGTGCTTATACAGGAAGCAAATACTGTTTCAAAGCGCCCACAGGGCAACAGGGAGGCGACAGGGGATGATAGAAAATGTAATTACAACAATAATAAATAAATAAGATTAAATAAATAATAAATAAATAAATAAGTAAGATTACCTGATACGCGCTAGAAGTGGTTGATAACTGCGACCACGTCAAGGATGTAGAATGCTCTTGCTTCAGATTCAAGGGATAGTCAAGAAGTTGTAAAGGTAAATTAATGATTGATAATGAAATGCCAATATTAAAAATAGCCATGTAAGGCGACAGAATACTTGAAAAATGCTCAATACAGCACAATTCCCTGTTCCCATATATATACATTGCGTTTGTGGGTTATGAAATCGAAAAAGAATATATTGATAAATGTCATTATTCAAAAAACTATACACTCATATCAATATCGAAATTATTAAAAGGGATAGAACACCTACAATATCAATTAATCCATTCGGCTTCCTACACACTACCGCAAGGCCTAAAGCTAAATCCGGACACTTGACTCACCGGTGGCGGAATGTGGACGAATAGAGTGGGAATAGCGTTTTCGAGCAATTTCCGTGTCGTTCGCCGTTTATTCTTCTTTGTTACCCAAGATGTTGTGTACATGTCCAAGGAAAAGTGCCGGCTGCAGATGCGGTATCGATCACCCCTCTTGTCCTGTAAGACTTGTTGGACTCTACTTTCCAGCTCATCCAGTGGATATCCCCAATGTCTGACCCATTCTCTTATTCGATCAACAGTTTTCGGGAATACATGCATTGTAGTGCCTTCAGATTTCGCATGGGTCTTCGAAGGGCATCTGCTAATCGAACAGGCAGACATTGTTGATAAATCCGAAAAGTAAATATCAACATTATTATACAATCTTCAAGAATAAAGATTTGATACAAAAGTAAATGAATCATACAATGATCAATGCAAGGTTTGTTTTGGTCGCAGGAACTATACCAGTTCATTATGTGCGGCTTAGTATTTGCATAAATTGCAGAAATGTATAAATGATGTGACTAAAATCTGAACATGTGACTGGTCCCTTGGATGTTCTGTCTTGCACGAGAAGGAAACATGCTTACATTATAGACTGGACCCCCGAAGGGTGCAATTCGATGACAATAGACACAGATGAAAATAAATAGATCTATTGATAGCATAGCAATGAGACCAATGAACATTTATTTATTTATTTATTTGCATTTGTATAGCGCACTTGCAGCCCATGGACATCGAGGCGCTGTTACAAGTAAGTGTTGGATTCTTAATTCAGCAGATATGCATGAGACCAGAGGTCTTATGGATACACAATTACAGGCATAGTAGCAGGTGAGGCATGATATTCGTAATACAGTAACAGAATGCAGTCAGGTACGTTTCATACAAAGAGCTTGGTTTTAACAGCTTTGACATAGCACTATTGTGTACTCTACTCGCAAATAGATCGAAATTTAAAAATCTGCGAAATATGACTAGGATACATGGCCTTACCTTGACCAACAAACAGTTGGATTCAGCAAGCAGAGCAGTATGTTGCAGGAGAATAGGTGGGTGGCCACAGGTAGCACACTGATGGGTTTGCTCTAAGCGGTCACAGAAGTTCACGGATAGCACGCCGACGAGCAGATTAGCGTAGATCTCAGTGGATGCCAGGTAGCACGTTCAGGAGTTGACTTGCAAAGCACAAAGATGTTCTCATGAGACATATCAAGTGGTTTATAAAGTATTAGAAACAGGGGTGTGTTTGTGAATGAATGACGTATGTATGTTGTGGTATTAGGGGGGCGGCCTGCTTCAAGGGGAGGCCTGGCTGGAGACACGGGGTCTGAGGAGACCATGTGACCGATGGCCCCTTGGCGTGGGATACCTTTTGAAGTGTACATGTAGTTTGGCACCTTGGCCTTTCGCGCCCCTGACAGTGCGCATCCCCGGGTGCGAACCGCCTTTGATAGAGGGGGTGGGATGGATGGGCCTGAGGCGTGCAGATAAGGCACAGGAAGACTGCTGAATGGAGACACACTTATGTGGATTGCAGGGGGGCGGCCTGCTTCAAGGGGAGGCCTGGCTGGAGACACGGGGTCTGAGGAAACCATGTGACCGATGGCCCCTTGGCGTGGGATACCTTTTGAAGTGTACATGTAGTTTGGCACCTTGGCCTTTCGCGCCCCTGACAGCGCGCATCCCCGGGTGCGAACCGCCTTTTATAGAGGGGGTGGGATGGATGGGCCTGGGGCGTGCAGATAAGGCACAGGAAGACTGCTGAATGGAGACACACTTATGTGGATTGCAGGGGGGCGGCCTGCTTCAAGGGGAGGCCTGGCTGGAGACACGGGGTCTGAGGAGACCATGTGACCGATGGCCCCTTGGCGTGGGATACCTTTTGAAGTGTACATGCAGTTTGGCACCTTGGCCTTTCGCGCCTGTGGCAGCCCCCCATGCCAGCGCTCATCCACTGGCGCGAACCGCCTTTGATAGTATCTCGTTGCTTATCAATAACAAATGCCACATACCGGAGATTCTTGTGAGCACAGACCCACACTTCAACCGGTGTATTATAGTGGTCAAGACCCTAAGGCCTGTATAATCCAATGGTAATTGTTAGTATAGATATATGTGTGACTTTTATAGAGACATAACCTACTGAAAGACTTTGAACAAGTGTTATTTAGTGCATGCATTATCGAGAATATTTTATGTTAGCTTAGATAGATAGTGACCACCCTGCTTCACAGCGACCAGACCTTCACCCATTCGGAGCACAGATGTCTGACGTCCATCCTTGAATGGAGACACACTTGATTCATTTAAAAAATCGAAACAACCGTTGTTAAAATATATGTGGTGTTTTATTTTGTATCTTATTTTCATGACACAAAAATACAAGACTTTAAAGATTATACAGGTCTGGTTGCAGCACAGCGAGAGAAAATCCCCTGTACTGACCGCTGTCACTCGTGAACGTTTCTCTTGTGGCACGAACGGCACAGGCGGGTATCACTCTTCGAGCGCGGTGTCCAAGCCTCCCGTGGAGCCACCATGTAAAGGAACGATAGGCCACCAGCCTGTACCACCTATGAAAAGGAATGAAACAAACTGTTTTTAAATGACCAAGATAAGTTTAATAAACGTTTGTTGTCAATGACAATTCTTGTAACTAATGGCATTCTGCACCGACAAATGCTATCTAGACAATGCACACTATTGAACGACTTACATGCGTTACAATGATATGTAGATGTCATTTTGGATATAGTAGAAGAACATGAAATAGGAGTGGCATGACAAGCAGAGTATCCTTACTCGTTACTCGGATTACGAGGACGAACAGTTGTGCGAAGTTCGTGCATAAGCACCATCATTATTCTCAACACGGCCCGTGTGAGGCAGGCTGCCCTGAAGTCTGGCAGCTCGGTGATGCGTTGCGGTCGTGGCTCGCCTTCCGAAATGTAGGCCAGGCATCCCGAGTTTTCGCGGCAGCAGCAGTTCTCCTCGGTTGGCATTAGCTCGCACCGATTGCATGTGCACCAGGTGGAGACGCCGTCCATGCGACTAGGCCCAGGCTCTTCATCTGTTGATTTGTCCTGCCAACTGCCGTCCGAATCCCCATCGTTTTTGCGTGCTTCCCTTTCCAGTAGTTCCTCCTCGGTATGCTCGGGCTCGTACATGTAGGGCATTATTGTAGCCATTGTGTGGTAAACAAAGTAAAATAATTTACCGAGATTGTACAGGTGTTCACACGGGCTACAAGCGGCGAAGGTAGCTGACCAGAGCACAGAAACGAGTCACAAAATACTCTAAGTAACACAGAGAGAGGAATGGAATCGAAAATCTGCTGCTGTGCGTTGTGAAACGGTCTGTTTATACTTATTGAGGAATTGAGGAAAGAGGCGTCCTGCCATTTCCATGGCGGCACGTCATTAGCTGAAGCGCAGCGAATGTTGACACAAGATGTGCTTTGGCGTTAGGAAATGGGCGGTACGAGTCTGCTGATGACAGGCTCAGGGGCGGGGGAATTGATTTAGTACCGCAGAAGCAGGTCAGCCAGGGCGATGCGGCAAGTGATAGGATTATCACAAAATGGCAGCTGCCTGGTGCCTGTTTTCGGGTGTGTTTAATGGACGAAAACTCGGGTAAGGTGCATAGGAAAGTTTTCTAAAATCGAGCCACTTAGGCTTAAAAAAACATGGCCGACCCGTAGGGACAATAACATTTTTTACTAGACCATGCCTTTAAATAAAGAAATAAACCAAAGAAGATAGTGGGGAGGGGAAGTCGAACCTACTATGCCTTGTGAGTGTTCAGAACATGCAAGTGTAGAGGGGTACGAGATACGTGCTGTGGTGCTCGGGGAGAGCAGCAAGTGAAGCGCTCTGAGGAACGGTAAGTGCAACCTCTAGCTGTGGAGGGTGAGCCGAGGCAGGTGCAGAGGATAGGCAGCAGCTGAGATGAAAGATGTGGGAGTTCAGGGCCCGAGGATGCATAAGGGCCCAGCACACCAATCAAGCTACTGTGCAGTTAGCAGAGGAGAGAGGAAGGGAAGGAGGAGGTAAAGAGGAAGGTTTTGAGGCACTTCTGGAATTTAAGGCGGTCCTGCTCAAGATGAAGAGGGAGGGGGAGGCTGTTCCAGAGAAGGGAGCCAGCTGAGGAAAGAGATCAACCACCTGCCCTCTGTGTTTAGCAAACCGCTTTACACACAAGGAGTTGGTGCCAGAGGAGCACGGGTGTGCAGAGGGGGAATAGTTAGTCAGAAAGAGTTGCCGATAGAGTGGTCCCTGGACACCAGACAGTCTTGTGGATCATGCAGAGGGACTTGAATGTAATCTGTGCCGCGACTGGGAGCCAGTAAAAACTTTGTAGGGCAGGAGAGATGTGGTACCTGGGCTTGAGGCCAAGGATAAGTCTTGCTTCCCTATTCTGGATTAGCTGGAGGGGGTCACAGAGTGGACAAAGGAAAATAGAAGAGGCTATTTGCAGTAGTCTGTCCTAGAGAGAACCAGAGCCCGGATAACATTGAGTCTCTGGGGGAAGGTGAGGAAAGGTAGAATTCCTTTCAGACGGAAAAGCTGAAAGTGGGACGTTTAGGCAATGTCCTGAACGTGAGGGAGGAAGGAGAGAGCTGAAGATTTCTGGCTTCCGAGGAGGAAGCGTGGGGGCGGGGCATGGAAGAATGCCAGAGTGAAGCGAAGGAGTAAGGTGCTGACGTCCCAATAGGAAGGATCTGTTTTTCTGGTATTGAGGCAGAGGTCATTAGAAGTAGACCAGGCCTGGATGGCAGAGAGGCAGTCGGGGATGATCGAGGGTTCAAGGGAGACTGCAGGAAGTTTGAAGAAGAGTTGAGTGTCATCCCCATAGCACTGGAAGTTCGGGGAGAAGGAGGAAATGAGGCGTGCCAGCAGAGTAAGGTAGATGTTAAAGCGCCAAGGCAAAAGAATGGAGTCCTGTCAGACGTAGTGGGGGAGGAGAAGGTGCCCAGAATGACAGTGGATGAGCGGTCAGTTAGGTCAGCCAGTCTAGTGCCCGCTCCGAGAGACCAAGGGTGTCGTGGAGCCTTTTTATGAGTATGGAGTGGTTGACTGTGTCAAATGCAGAAGAGAAGTCAAGGAGGAGGAGGAGGACAGCAGGGGAGGTGGAGTCATGGGATGTGAGCAGTTCTTCACGGGTGTTCAGAAGAGCAGTTTCCGTGCCTCTGTGTATGCTTGGAATACAGATTGATGGTCGTGGAGACCGCCAACAAGTTCAGTGTGAGAGTTAAGTTGGGGCAGGGACAACTTCTCAAGCAGTTTCCCAAGGAAGGGGGGTGATGGAGATGGAGCGATAGCTGACTGCACACTAAGGGTCTGCTGACTGTCTTTTAAGGAGGGGGCGCACAAGGGAGTGCTTGAATGAGGATGGAAAAGAACCAGTAGCAAAGAGTGCTTACAGAGATCAGCAAGAGAAGGGGCGTGAGAGCAAATGTTGGCCTTGATGGTCCTGGATGAGCAAGGGGCCTGTTTGGAAGAGACCTTCATGGAGTTGATTACTTCGACTTCTTCCGGAGAGACGGGGCGAAGGACGAAAAGGAGGAAGGAGGAGGGTGAGTGGTCAATAGCGCCAAGGAGGGGAAGGATGAGTTGAAACTTCAGCAGCTGACTGAAAAGGTGAGAGTGAATGTGCTTAATTTTGCATTGTATCACCTGGCCTTCTCATCACATCATGTGTTGGCTTACACCCATGCACCAGGCTCTTCAAAAAATGCTAAGGGAAATATGAAGTTGCAAAATCCTTACACTCTGGCAAGGCCTCGATTTGGTTTACCCGAATTTTATGGATTAAAACGTTGCTTTTATGGCCAGCATGTGATCTGGCTGGAATATGCTGGGTGGATGACCTGGTGTTGGAGGGGACATGGATCCCCTTTGATGTACTATAAAAGGATAAAGGGAGGTTGGGAGGGAGGGGATGGATGGATGGATGGTTGGTCTTCTGGGAAATGCACAACACTGAAAAATGTGGTTATACATTTGATGCTCTGAGTGAGGTGAGGAAAGACCTGGCAGAACTCTTACTACAGTTGGGGGAGTAAAAAACACGGCCTCTGAGGTTTACACTCTGCGGCAGAAATCTTAAGCAATCCAGCCTTGTTGGCAAAATGGTTTCAGGTATTTGGTGGGGAGATCATTGAAGGAAGATGGAATGAGTTTATTGGGAATATGGAGCTGATGTCGCTGAACTGCGGAGATGGAGCCAAGCAGAGTAAACTGCGTAGTAGCTTATACTGGACACCAGCTGGGTTAGCCTAGAGGGGAATGAGTGACTCTGTTTGTTGGGGATGCAAGCACAGGAAAGGTACACTAGAACACATGCTTTGGGAGTGCAATCGGGTCAGGGTCTGCAAGGAGGCTGCTGGGACGCTTGCCATCGTACTGTGGACAGACTGGGAATAGCACGTTGGGAAGCTGATATTGGATGCTGAGTTTGCAATAGAGGACCTTTCATTTCAACAGAAATGCTGCTGTTTAGAACCGCAATAGTTGCCAAAAAATTAATGTTGGTGTGGTTGGAAGTCTGCAATGCCCCCTACTCGGGACAGGGTGCGGGGGTGCATAATAATTGCATAGGACCTTGCTAGTTGAAAGAATTATAATGAGAAGAAAATGAAAACATTTAATAACATGTGGTCGTGTTTCCCCCAGGTTGTTCTGTAACCTTTGCCCTATGAAAGACAAGATACAAGACATGCAGTGATGAGGGAATGGTGGCATTTGTATCCTGCTTTGAGAGTATGTTTAGGCTTGTGTGTTCTGTTAAAAATGATCAAATGTACATTAAGAAAAAAGGTCTGAATAGGACAATATGTGCAGCAGAGAACATCCTAATGAGGGTGTGAACAGTCTAATATGGGTTCATACATCTGACATGTCTGATCTATGAATCTGGCAAGCACCCTCTTCTCTCAAGTCAGTTTAGTTATTTACTTTTTTAGGCTGAGTTGAGGGGGTGCGGCTGCATGTGACTAACTTGTACCCCAGTGTCTGAATGAAGGGCCCTCATTAGTCTTTGAAGATTTGATGGAAACACCAAATTGGGCAGCATCCTCCAGAGAGCCTAACCCTGTTCACCCTATTATGGATTTAGGTGAAGTCCACAAAGAACATTGAAATGATGTGCAGAGCACGAAGGAAACCACCACCTTTATTCAATACATCAGGTGGGTTCATAGACTATAAAAAAGGGCCCCACTTCTTGCTACATCTTGCTCTGTTAAGGGCCTCTATTCTCTCCTGAATTACTTCACACATTCCATTCCAGTGTGTGATGTAATGAGGGATCTACTGGATGAGGGCCAGCAGCAGCTGCAGATGCCCCACATCTCCCTTACTGAGGCAGGGGGAGAGCAAAACCCAGCATAGGATTGGAGGGAATGAATTCAGGGAGCTAGGTGGTGGGAAGGGAGGGGGTGGACGGGGTGACCTATCCTTTTACCACTCCACTTTTCTTTTATTCCACATACTCTAAGGAAATGGGTCTATTTCACACTGTGAGGTCTGGCATTAATCTTACAGGCTATCCTGGTGGTGCTCCGATTCTAGATTTGTGAATAGCTGCAATGGTCTGTTTTCAGCCCTGTAACTAGGGACTTATGGTTTCATTGGTGTCCCTGAAAAGCACTTCAGTTCCAAAGTCGTGAACGGTGGCCTTATTTTGTCGTTCGCCCCTGTCATTGTGTATGAAAACCTAGGTGTCCCCGTTCCCTTGGAGAAGGCCCTTTACTTGGCATGGACCATTATTCTTGCACCATCTAAACTACACACCTGCCTGCCCGAATGGCTCATCTCTAGAACTTTGGTAATTGGTGACAATGCAGGGCAGCCTCTTCCGGGAGGGAGTGGTTGGTTCCCCCATACAGCTATTCACTGCCTTGTGGTTGTCATACACTAATTTGTAACTGATTTGCCTCACCCAAATTCTGTCCCAGATTGTCACTAAATCAGCAGATACACCAGCCACTCCGAGCAGACCCATCAGGGGTGGGTGTACTCCTTTGGTGGGGTGTAAAAACGGTGTTTCCACCATTTCTCTGATGGCCGGTTTCCAATCACAGTCCATCATGAGGACTCCCTCTATGCCGCTTTTAAAGACTTGTTAGAATCTTTTGTCCATGTCATTGGTTTGCAGATGGTACACCGAGCTCATGCAGTGCTCAGTTGCATTGCCCTTAAAAGAACTTTTCCGGGACTTCAGCTGAATCTCGCCGTCTGGCGGGGAATCGAAGGAAAGCCTTGTCTCCTAAAAACGTCCTCTAAAACTTTGATAACCTCTTTAGTACGTATATTCTAGGCAACTCGAGCCACCTCCAAAGCAAGTCCATTAAAACCATGCAAGATGCTTGAGTAGACCTGCTATATAGAGGCCCTACAAGGTTAAAACGTACTCTCCCAAGGAACCTGGCATACAGTCATGATTCACGGGTTTGGTGCAAGACGAAAAAGCCTTCTCCCTGCTGTGACTCATGGAACACTCAGTCACAACCCTTTTCACTTGGCTGTCACAACTAGGCCACCAAAAACCCTAGCTGGCATGTTGAAAGGTTTTGGTTCCGCTGAATGCCATGATATCTGCCAAGGGCTAATGCAGTGATGCTTTAGTGGACTCCTATAGAGGGGCGGTCGTCTCTCCTTCACTGATTAAGTGTACAACTCCTCCTCAAATGTTCATAAACTAATTTCTTATTGTACTCCTGTTTCTTTTGAAGCCATTTTTTTCTTGCACAATAATGAATCATGCAGGGCCACATTTCGCATGGTTCCTTAGACACCACGTCTTGTTCGATGGTGGTAACTTGGTCCTCTTGCTCACTGCAATTTCCTTAATTGGAATTGGTTAGTCTTGACCGTCTGTGGCTCTTTGTTGCACCTGGAAGATGCAGCACTTCCATACTTTGCCCTTGCAATGCTGTGAGCCACTTCCTGATACATGAGGACACTTTATCTAGTTCCCTTATAGTCAGAATTTCCGATAAGGGCTTGTTTGGACTTCGACCTTTGTTCCCCATAGAAATGAGGAGCATTTTTATGTCGCCCATTAATGGCTTGCAACAATCTCGATATTGGAGTAATTAATTTCTGCCCCTCCTAGCACCTTTGATACAATGACAAGCTCTTTTTCTTCTTCTTGTTTTACATGAGCCTTGAAACATTGAGAAGGCGTAGGAGATGGGTTTGGTGCTTTTTCATTGTATCCCATTTTAGTAGTGAAACTGGTTGTGTATTATGAACGGGAGACGCAGCAATGGATATGATAGGTTATTTATAACACACTTAATACCCGGGGGTTTCTAAGCGTGGACCCGGGGATCGAACTTGTGTCGCTCCGTGTCGTCTTGCTTCCAAGGCGAGCAAGATGCCCCTGAGCTCTCCTCCCGAGATTCTGGTTTACAAGGTCCCCTTTTATTGCTCTGGGCGCGTGTGCAGCTCCTTATTTTTAGTTATTTAATTGGCATTCCAAATGCAGCTGGGATCCTTATTTTTGACATCAGTAGCGGCCGACGGTGGGCAATAGTAGTAGTCTTAATTTTGTTTTCTTATTTACAATTCATTTGTGTAGCACGGCTCACAAGGACGAGCCAGGACTTTTATTTTTCCTATTTTCTGAGGCGGGATTTGGTTTTCTTCAAGAGCGCAAAGAAACCTTGGCGAGTTTTCCTTTCTCCCCAGGCTATGTGGGTGTGCTCCACCCGAGCGACCCGGCAGCCCTCAAGCTATTTCTTTATTTTCACATTTTCACTTCTCGTCCTGTACCGCCATGGAAGTGCCGCTGAGGCCAGCCCGCGGGTTTCTTCCCAGTGACGAGACCACTGACGCCTGGGCTCCTTGGTCATTGGGCTCAGAAACACCAGCCACTGGGGGGGAGGGGGGGAGCGGCCGTTGGTCTTCTTCCCTGCACGTGGCTCTCTTTTCATACACCCCACTGGGCCACTGCGGGTCGGTCTCGCCATTGGTCTCTTCAGCTGAGTGATGAGTCTTCCTTTCCTCCACAGTCACGCTGCCGTGTTCGAGATAGGTCTGGTGCTCCTCTTCCCTTCACAACAGCCCAGGCTCCAGTCGTCCCCTTCTGCGCACCCCAAGGAGGGATACCAAGCTGCAGCTTTATGACTGAAAGGCTACCTGTCACTCAGACCATGAGGTGGCAGCAAGCCCATGAGCTGATCCCTCACATATTCCCAACAGTGGCCAGTTCCTTCTGTCTACAGGGGGCCCACAATTTCCCGGCACAAAGTCCAGTGTCCTGACCAGGTCCCACCTCACGGGGACTGCACCATTTGCAACCATTGCAGGTTGGTCATGCATCTTCTTAAGAAGAAGAATTCAGTATTAACGAGTAGAAGCACCCTAATTGGGAGCATTTTACACTGGAAACCACTTCATGCTCCGTTGAATTACCCACTCGAATGACCTGTTACATATTTACATATAAATAAAGGTTCTCTGCAAATATATGGTGGCCATGTTATATGAATTGGTAACCAGGGCAAAGTGCAGGCTGATGTAAGGCTGATGTAAGGCTCGGATTACATCATTTTGTCATTGCATGATATTAAACCATTGCTTACATTTGGTTTTCATTATAAAATCCAAGCTGGCCCTGATCCCCTTTTGCTGCATATTTGTATTTTGATTTCGTTTGTATCCGCTGGAGGTACATGTTTAACAGCTTTACATTCTGTCCTTAATAAAGGTGGCCGTTTATATCTATTCCAGCTGCTCTTTTGTCGAGAATTCCATGAAACGTTTTACTCATGCAAAATAAGGAGCGTGATGCCAGAAAATTGACCTCTCTCCAACCTTCCCATGGATTTATAATGACGCTTTTTAGTTTTGCAGCAATACCACGCTTGCTTTTATTTTTGTATACCGTGCCCTTATTGTTCGGCATCTTTTCTAGTCCTGGTGCTGATCTTTTGGTGCTTCAGGCAGCAGTTTGGGGGGTAATGTCGATTAAGCATAAAGGAAAGCATCTCATCCCTCTAGTTGATTACATTGTGTGAAACAATGAAAGACAGTGATGTAATGATATAGTGCATTATGACCCAATTCTTGTTGTTCTGCCTCTCCAGGTAAACCCTCCTTACTATGTGCCGCTGGTTGAGCTGGTGCCGCACCCGGACACGGACCCCACCACGGTCGACGCGACGTATGCTCTAATGAAGGAGATTGGCCAGTCCCCAGTAAAGCTGCTGAAGGCCATTGATGGATTTGTGCTGAATCGGCTCCAGTATGCAGTGGTTTGTGAGGCATGGAGGCTAGTGAAGGTATTGCGGGATTCTTGTTACCCTATACGGATTTTAATCCATTTGTTGTATTTATCTAGTTGCGTACAGCAGCAAACCCTGCTACCTTTGCCCCAATTAAACATAGTGCTTTGGACAAAGGAAGGGTAGAGGGTGTTGGAAGTCTATATGCAAAGAGGGCATTTATTCCATAGATGCAGTGGGCCGAGGTAGGTGGACTATGCAGGCCAGCGAATGCTTGGACCTGTTGAATTGTTGAACCAGATCAGTATTGGTACTTCTGCGTTGTGGGTTGAATGATTCTATTGTCCATTGAAGGCTTGTTTGAACAAAGCATTACCTTGTGCTCCAGTAACATCCTACAGCCAGACATGCTTGCCTGTGTTTAATCCCGAATGAACTTCGATTGGGGGATTGTGAAGGGTTTGGCAAGAGCAAAGTTACCTGGTGGGGGCATCGTGTTGCAAAACGTTCAAATACTGAGGCCTGGACCCTGGCTCTAGGAAGACTAATGCAGAGTAGTCCACTAGGACCCAGTGGAGTCTTTCTATGGCAGGTCTGCAGTCATGTTCATTGATATTTATTATACACACTCTGTTGTGCCTCTTGATGTTGAGGGACGTCCATGTAAATCACATTGCCAAAGGCTTAATGCTTCATGACTAGGAAACTAGTCCATTCTACACATCTGATTCAGCGGCTGGCCCATCTCCTTTGTGTTGTCCATGTCTGAGTATACGCGCCCTGTTGCCTGCAGGCTGCGGCGCGTTAGAAATACAGTGTTTTAGTAATTGTCACTTGATTTGTTTATTGTAAGTTCATTGTCTGTAAAGTCTTTGATGGAGGATGCTACGTTGTATACATTACTTATTTGGAAATATGAATAAACCAACAAGACACAACCTTGAGGGAAGAACTGGGTGGCCAATCTCTGCTTGAAAAGTTGGCTAGAAGCTTGTTATGCCACCCACTTTGTGACTCCTGGGCTATGTACCTTTTTTAAGTTGTGTTTGTGGGCGGTCCGATTTATTTTTTGGCAGGGCCTCCTGTTGGATGGTTTGAAGCACTAGTTTGAATGCCAGCTTACCCTTTCGTATGAATAATATGGAGCCCAGAAAACAAAGCTCTTGTTTAATCACCCATACTCGCCGGTTAGACAGCCGCAATGCTTTCCCATGTATGCTGTATATGTCCGTAGTTTATTCGATAGTGCTGCCGCCTCATAATCTAGGTTAATGCTTAATGGGATGTACATGTTTAAGCTAGTTCAATTTCCTCATTTGCACATTACTCGTGCAGTTTTCCCTTTTGTAGTTTTTAATGAGGGCACAGGTGAGTTCCCCCAAACACACAACATATAAAAATGCATCAAAGGAGTGTGGGAGCCTGTCTACTGAAAACCAGCATGGGTCAAACAACCTGTTTTATAGAATTTCTTCCACTCAGGAGGGTCTCCAACCACGTTTTAGCTCACTGTACCCTTCACAGAGGAGAAATATCCATTTGCATATCAGTATCTCACCCACAAAGGCAGTCCAGCACCAAAATACTAGGCAAATCTACTCTGAACAAGAGTACCATCAGCAACCCCAGACACGTGTTTCGGCCTAGTCGGACCTCATCAGTGAGTTGAAGCAGAACCTCTCTAAAACACTGTGAACAAGGGGTGGCTGATAGTACTCTTGTTCAGAGGAGATTTGCCCAGCATTTTGGCGCTGAACTGCCCTTGTGGGTGGGACAAATACTGATATAAATGGATATTTCGAAGGGATTGTGTCCTCCGATGTATTCCTTATCTTTGATAATACGTGTCCAGCTTGCTGGCCTCGGACATTTTTTCTGTAGAGGGCGCTGCGCGTCGACGTCCACCGAGTCGATGTCCCTCGACAGCCACTGTATCAGCGTCGACGTCACCATGCCCATAAATAGCCACGCGCTGCGTCCGTTGCTCAGTTCGGTTTTTCCGCGCTTTGTGGGGCCTCGGAACGTCGTTGCTCAGTTCAGTCAGGTTTACTATTTATTTCCACTCGAATATTCCTTATCGTTCTCGATGGCTTCTTCATCAGAACCGATGACGCCGCGATCCGGCTTCAAGAAATGTCGAGACTGCGGTAAAAAAATGTCAATAACGGATCCACACAGGGTCTGTTTTATGGTGCTTGGGGTCCGAGCACCATTGTTCGGAGTGTGAGGACTGCATGTCCATGACGGCGAAAGACCTGAAGGAGCGAAAGGGCAAGCTCGAGAGAGGTAAGTCAGCCAAATCCTCCTCGACGGTTTCGTCAGCTGAGTCGAGGCATTCGTCTCCTCACCGTCGAAAACACTCCCATTCTAGATCTCGAATCAGCTCCCACCATTCGTCGAGATCTAGACACTCAAAAAAGAGACGTAGAAGGTCCCATTCCTCGTCGTCTTCTGTGTCCCCAGAAAGAGTTTCCTGTCCCACCAAACACAGTTCTCAAGCTGAGTGGGAGGAATTCAGAAAGAAAATGTTAAGCGTCTTCGAGAACGCGGCCTTGACCCCCTCGAAGACAGCTGAGGGTGATACGCCGGGTGAAAAACCCAAAAAATCAAAACGCCGCGAGTCGCAGCACCCGGCGAAACATTCCACCCGAGAGCGCCATGAGCCATCGGGTAAGAAGGCACCGTCTTCGACGCCGTCGTCGAAGGTTCCTTCGACGCACGGATCAGCACCATTGACGCCATTGTCGAAGGGTTCCTCGACGCATCGGTCGATCGACTCGACGCCATCGTCGACGCCGATGAAAGAGAGGACCAAGGCTCCACAGCCAACGGTGATTTCAAGGGCCTCCGGCACAACGCTGAGACTGTCGTCGATACCCTTGAGTAGGATCCTGATCCTCTCGAGTTCTTCGAGACCCCTTCCAGTTTTTTCGACGCCATTTTCGGCGCCTTCGAAGCCTGTTACATCGGCGTCGACGACTTCGACATTTTCTCATCCAATAACGACGAGTTTGGCTCCTTCGGCCCTAGAGATGGGCTTTAATCCATTTCAGAGATCAGAATACCCTGGTCTTTCTTCAATTTATGAAGAAGGGGAAGACTCTGACCAGGAAACATTTGGTTTACAGAGAACCACACTGCCTACTGCAGAGGATTTCACCTCTGAAGAAAGAAGGCTGAAGGAACTACAGGAGTCACTTCATGAGGCAAGTGGACTAGACACTTCCCCAGAAGTGGAATTTGTAAAGCCAGACCCAGGGGAACATGCAGAAACACCATATAGAACCCTGATGGCAAGAATAATTGAGTTTATGGGTTGGTCTTCACCTTCACCTGTTTTCCAACAGGATGATCTAACAGATATATTGGACAAAGGCCCACAGGAGGACCCGGTGGTCCCCTTCCATGCAGCCCTACAAAGAAAAATTGCATCCAATTGGGAAACTCCCGAAGTTATCCCAGCAGTCGATAAAAGATTGTCGACAAAGTATAGGGTAGCGGCTGCTGACCCTGAATACCTGTCAAAACACCCGACCCCAGAGAGCCTGGTGGTTCAAGCGGCAACTTCATCCAGCAGTAGGACTGCTTACCCTACTGTACCACAGGATAGGGATGACAAGAGGTACGACTCTATGGCAAAGAAAGTCTTCTCTGCCTGTAGTATGGAGTTGAAGTCCATCAACGCCACCTGTACACTCGCCAGGTTCAGTCACACACTATGGGAGTGTGCTTCATCAGCGGTTGACTGCATACCCGATGGAGAGGAAAAGGAGGCCTTCATTAACATCATTAAAGATGGCAAAGATGCCATGTGCGAATCACTTCAAACGGGCATCGATTCCGCTGACAGTATCAGCAGGGCCATGGCGGCAAGTACAACAATCCACAGGCATGCGTGGTTGCGAAAGTCGGGCTTTGCCCCTGATGTACAGGCCAGACTTTTGAATATGCCCTTTGACGGCTCTTCATTATTCGGGAAAAAGGCTGATGACAGTCTGGAAAAGTTAGACTTCTAAAGCAGCAGCAAAATCCTTAGGAGCTGCTATCCACCAAACTCCTTTTCGCCCCTCAGGAACCTCTGGGAGAGGAAAGTCCTTTCGCTATTATTCCGCATTCGGGAAAGGCAGAGGACAGCCGGCTCAGAGGCCAAAGGAGATCCACCCGAGGTGGACGGGTCAAAGTTACTAAGACCGCAGCAGCAGCAGGTGCCTCTTTACCCTCGGCATCTGCATCAGCCGCCCCCAAACCACTCTGAGGCCTTCACACACAAGACACCTGTAGGGGGCAGGTTAACTCACCATCTGACGGAATGGCAGGCTATAACGTCAGATGCTTGGGCGTTGGAGACAGTTGCCCAAGGTTACTGCCTACCCTTTCTACACATCCCTCAGAGTCATCCACCGGGGAACAGCTCCCTAAAAGTTCCAGATCCGCTCCTCTTGCAGGAAATTATGGACCTGCTAGAGAAAGGTGCCATAGAACCGGTACCTGTAGCGGACAGGAACAAGGGCTGGTACTCCCCCCTACTTTCTCATACCAAAGAAGGACGGAGGACTGAGACCCATCCTGGACTTACGAGAATTGAACAAGTTCCTCAGGAAGGACAAGTTCAAGATGGTAACTCTCTCTCAGATCATTCAGGCCCTCCAGCTCCAGGACTGGCTGGTATCTCTGGACCTTCAGGATGCTTATTTCCATGTGCCAATCCATCTCAAGCACAGGAAATACCTGAGGTTCGCAATTGGCAACTCTCATTATCAATTTTGAGTTCTGCCATTTGGGCTGACCTCCGCCCCATGGGTCTTCACCAAGCTGATGTTGGTAGGGGTGGCGAGTCTAAGGAGGGAAGGGATCCACGTCTATCCCTACCTGGACGATTGGCTGATCAGGGCCGTATCTTTGGAACAGGCCCAGAACCAGCTAGATTATGTCTGCCTCTTCCTTCACAGACTGGGCTTCTCCCTCAATTTTTAAAGAAGTCACAGATGATACCATCTCAGAGACTCCAGTTCATTGGAGCGGTCCTGGACACTTCCCTGGGAAAAGTTTCGCCACCAGAGGTGAGGGCTCAAGATATTCTACAGATGGTCACCAAGTTTCAAAATGCCCAGCGTCTCCCAGCCTTCGACTTTTTGAGGTTGCTAGGCCTCATGGCATCCTGCATCTTCCTTGTGTCAGAGGCTCGCCTGAGAATGAGATCTCTTGAGTGGGCACTGAGAAGTCGGTGGTCACAATTCTCAGGAAGAATGACAGACCTCCTCCGGATTCCGGACAAGGTAGCCCACAACCTTCAATGGTGGGCCTATCCAGAGAACATCTTGAAAGGAGAACTGTTTTGGCAACCATGGCCGGAGATAACAGTAGTCACAGATGCCTCGCTCACTGGGTGGGGAGCCCATGCCAACGACTTGACCATCAGCGGTCGTTGGTCTCCATCGGAGTCCAGACTACATATCAACCTATTAGAGCTGATAGCGATCAGACTAGCACTGAAAGCTTTCCTGCCATCAGTACAGGGGAGAAATGTCCTGATAATGACGGACAACACGGTGGCCATGCACTACCTCAACAAAAGAGGAGGCGTAGGATCACTGCCACTGTGCAGAGAGACAATGCAGCTCTGGTTTTGGGCAATTCGGGAAGGAATCTCTCTATCGGCAGTCCACCTAGCCAGAGAGAAGAATTTGGCGGCGGACGCTCTGAGCAGGCAGAGCACAGTCTCCCACGAGTGGGAGCTAGCTCAGGAAGTCCTTCAAGAGATCTTCGCCCTTTGGGGAACCCCTCAGGTGGATCTGTTCGCCACAAGCACCAACAGGAAGTGCGATCTGTTCTGTTCAAGGGAATTTCCCCCGAGAGGAGCTCTAGGAGATGCGTTCGTAGTGGACTGGGAGTTTCCACTCCTTTACGCATTCCCACCAGTCCCTGTTATTCCTCAAATGATCAGGAGGTTGAGAGGATTCCGGAAAACCATGATCCTAATTGCCCCGGATTGGGCCAGGAGAACGTGGTACCCGGACCTTCTAGATATGTCCATCTTCCCTCCAATCCGTCTTCCGCTCAAAGAGAATCTTCTCTCGCAGAAGGGAGGTCAGGTTCTCCATCCAGACACCAGAACCCTCAACCTTCATGCTTGGCTTCTGAAAGGTTGAGGTACAAGGATTGGGATCTCCCTGATGACGTCATGGAGGTGTTGCTTTCGGCCAGAAAACCAGCAACAAAGTCTTTATACTGCTGCCGTTGGAACAAGTTTTGCAGCTGGTGTAGGGAAGAGAATATCAACCCTTTTTCATGTGGTACACCAACGGTGTTATCGTTTCTACTCTACTTGGCAAACTCAGGCCTTCAAGTTGGCACTGTAAAAGGCTATCTCGCAGCGTTTTCTATCTTCAAGCGCACTGCGGAGGAACCATCGTATTTCAAAATTCCTCTAGTGTTACAATTTCTCAAGGGTCTAACTAATGTTTACCCTCCAAAACCATTCCAGGTTCCATTATGGGACTTAAATTTAGTCTTAAACTTCTTAATGGCCACTCCATTCGAACCACTTCACTCTTGCGCATTGAGATTTCTCACACTTAAAACTGTCCTACTGGTAGCACTAACATCTTCTAGGAGGGTGAGTGAGCTACAAGCTCTCTCCTGTAAACCCCCACATACAATCTTCCACAAGGACAAGGTTGTCCTACAGGTGAAGCCTAATTTCCTCCCAAAGGTTTCTGAATTCCATATTACTCAGAAAATTACCTTGCCTTCATGCTACCCTCCTCCCCATCCGGGGAAAGAGGAGGAAAGGCTACACAGGCTGGACCCTAGACGAGCTCTCAGCTTTTACATCAGCAGAATGGCTAGGATCAGGCAAGCAGACCAACTGTTTGTAGGATACTCAGGTCACAAGTTGGGATTACCCATAACAAAACAAACCATCTCCAGGTGGATTATTTTGGCCATCCTGGAATGTTATAGACTAGCAGGGAAAGAGCCACCCCAAAATCTCAGGGCTCATTCAACCAGGGGTATCGCAGCCTCTTCGGCTCTCCAGAGAGGGGTACCGGTCCGGGACATATGTGCGGCTGCCACATGGTCGTCCGCACATACATTCACAAAATTTTACAATCTGGATTCCTCCACTGCTCAAGAGACCAGATTTGGCAAGGCCGTATTACATTCGGTCCATCCCTAAAGGGATACATAACACTATCACTCCTTCCTCCAATTACATACCACTGCTATGGGAGTCTATCAAAGATAAGGAATACGTCGGAGGACACAATCCCTTCGAAGAACAAGTTACTTCTTACCTGGTAACGTTCTTTCGACAGGATGTTCCTCCGAAGTATTCCTTATCGCCCCGCCCATCCATCCCCGCAGTGATAACTTCCCTTGTGGTTGCAGCTTTTGCTCCTTCAAGGTTACTATCCGATTCAGGCATGTCTTTTCTTATGCTACAAAACGGAACTGAGCAACGGACGCAGCGCGTGGCTATTTATGGGCATGGTGACGTCAACGCCGATACGGTGGACGTCGAGGGACATCGACTCGGCGGACGTCGACGCGCAGCGCCCTCTACAGAAAAAATTTCCGAGGCCAGCAAGCTGGAAACGTATTATCAAAGATAAGGAATACGTCGGAGGAACATACCGTCGAAAGAACGTTACCAGGTAAGAAGTAACTTGTTCTTCTATTCTGTAATGGGTGCAGTGAGCTAAAACGTGGTTGTAGAACCTCCTGAATGGAAGAAAGTCCTGCTCGTGATATTGTATGTTTTAACAGGTTGGACCTTTGCCTGCAAATTGGCCACATACCATTTTCACCATGGAGTTTGCTCTGAGATTCTTCCAGAAGGGCCACTTCTCCAGCATGGGGTCTGGCATGGATTCACATGCTCATGAATATTCCCCGTCGTCAGGCTGGGAATCCTTGGTAAAGAAAACATCAGTTTCAGTTTTGGTTCTGAACTGTCTTTCTATTAACCAATCACTGGTCTCTGGGTCATACTGCCCCCAGCCAATCACTGCCCTCTACCTAAGCCCCTCCTCTGGCAGCCATCTTCAGATTTCTACCACATGTTCAAGTGTTGGGAGTCTTCGTGCTGTAGCTCTTGAGCTTTAACTGCGTATTGCGTTTTTTCAAAGAGTTTACTTTTATTTTTTCGGTCAATTGAGCCTCAAGCTCCACCGATTCTTCTTCCGATCAACTGGGACCTGTTTCAGAATTTTCTACGCCCCTCATCGAATTCAACTTCTTGGAGGATTCCGGAAGACATGTGAGGCCTACCCTGATTTGGACATGGCCCAGGACAAGGGAGATTCAACACCTATTGGATCCAAACTGTTCAGGAACTGCCCAGGATGTGGACTGAAGAACGTCTCTTAAGGAGGACGAGCAATCTCGGTGCCTCTACTGCCTACACGCCAACAAGTCACACGTGGAGGAGGACTGTGCATTCTGCAAGAACATGTCCACCCGGACCATGAAGGACCGTCGTTCACGACTCGCCAACTGGCTGGAGGCGAAGGGCCCAGCAGCAGGTGGGAAGAAGTCTGAGTGGTCTTCTAAGACCTTTGAGGGTGCTCCGGCGACGGGGCCCAACAAAAGGCAAAGCACTGTGAGGCCGGGGGCACCGAGAGCACCGTTAGTGCGGGCTCCTCAGCTGCCAGGCAGGGCGCAATGTCACCAACGCCATCATCCACGAGCCAACGCTCTGGCTCAGTGAAAAGAAAGTCGAGAGAACCCGGGTAAGCTTCGGGAAAAGCCCCGGTCGATCCCGACAGAGAAAGCCAAGGGGGAGCGAGGCGGTGACCCTCCCCCTAAGGTGAAGGCCTCAGACATGCCCAAGGTTGTAAAGGCCCTGATTCACCCGGCTAAGGCCTCGCTTGAGGGAGTCGTGGCAGCCCTGGCGAGCCTACAGAGGCTACCCTAGTGGAGACGATCTCCGGGCATAGAGTTTCCCTGCCACCCCGGAGGGAATCATCTTTCCAGCCTAACGAGGACCCCTGTGAAACCCTGGGTTGAGAAAGAGGGGGGCACAGTGGCCCTAAATGACTCTGATACCTCCCCCAAGGATGGGCTGGCTGGCGTCAAAGCTATCCTGGACAAGAAGTTTGAGGAGGCCAGGACCTACGGGAAGGATCCCGATGAGGCGGACGTAGAGAGTGACGGTGGAGCCGACTAGGAACCACGGGCGGTGGGGGACCCATGCCCCAGCCGACGCTCCCGTCACAACCGATGCCTACACCACAGGACAACTCAGGAGCAATCCTCATGGCTTTGCAGACCCTGTGTACGGAGATAAGGACAAGGCTGCCCTTGCCCCCAGTGGACGATCCAGCAGCGCCTGGACTGTCGGGGAGTCCATCCTCCCACCTCCCTTCCAGCCTTCACCCCCATCCCCTCTGTCGAGGGATGAGACGGAGACGGCGATGACAGGGACTGACGACGGTGGCGACAACGGAATGGATCTCCCATCAACCCCTCCACCCCCCCCCCCGACGAAATTGGCTCCTTTCACGCCATGATCGCCAGGGCCTCAGAGCTTTTCCAGCTGTGCCCGGAGGAACAGAAGGAGGGATTTCTCTACCAACGACGGGAGGCCAAGAGGAAGACGGTACTCTCGGTCCCGCTGTTGGACGACATATGGGGTGAAGGACTGTCCCTTTTGAAGAACCGGTCCACAGCCCCTGCGAAGAGAGACCGGTACGAGAAGAAGTACCGGGTCCCGGACTCTGCTCCTATGTGCCTCAGGGCGCAACCAATCCCGGATTCCCTAGTCTCCGCGGCAGCCAAGAAGAAAGCGGCAGGGGCGATGGCGTCATCCTCCATCTCCCGCCGGATAGCGAGGGAAAGTTAGATGCCATGGGACGTCGAGTCGTCTCGTCGGCAGCGACGACCATCAAAACGGCCAACACTCGCAATCATGGCTTGCTATGATAGGGAGTTATGGTTCAAGATCGCCCCTATCCTAGACCTACTCCCGGACGACAAGAGGGCAGAAGCCCTGGAAATCCTGCAAGAAAGCGAGGTGGCGTCGGATCATGCCATCACGGTAGCCACGGACATCACTGATAACGGATTTCATCAGATGGGCAACAGCGTTTACGGTTGGCTCAGGGCCACTGACTTCCGTGAAGACGTGCAGACCAGGGTACTGGACATGCCCTTTGACGGAAACAACCTGTTCGGGAAAGCGGTGGACGATAGTCTGCAGGCCATCAAAGCAGACACTGAGACAGCCCGTGCCTTGGGCACTCCATCAATGACGGCTGCCCTTTCGGGCCTACGGAGGCAAATCCCAAGGTGTCTCCAAAGGATTCGGCGGCAGTGCCCGTTCCTCGTCGCAGGAAGCTTACAGAGGCCGCAACAAGAGCGGTGGATACCGTCGTTGCCAAGGAGCCCAGTGTGGCAAGGCCTCGGCAAAACAGGACTGAATCATCTGTGGTGTCGGGCCCCCACCTAAGCACCCCTGCAGGAGGCCGGCTGGCGAAATTTATCAGCGTGTGGGGTGTCCATCTCCACTGACCGTTGGGTGCTGGATGCCCTGGCCCACGGCACACTGTGGAATTCCTAAGGAAGAGTCCCCTTTTCCCACCTGTGGCCAGGAAAGAAAACCACGTTCCACAGCTGCTTCTGGAGGTATGAGCCATGCTGAGAAAGGGCGCAATAGAACTCATCCCAAAGAGGCTCTGGGGCTCCGGAGTATACTCACGGTACTTCCTTGTCCGAAAGAAGACCGGCAGCTGGTGGCCCATCCTGGACCTTCGACGTCTCAACAAATACATCCAAGCACAGAAATTCCAGATGGTTACCCTTCAGCACGTGCTGGGACAGCTGGGGGAAGGTGACGTTCTATCGTCGCTGGACTTGGAGGATGATTACTTTCACATCCCCATACACAAGGGACTCCAAAAGTTCCTGCGTTTCGTGGTCCAAGGGTGGCACTACCAGTTCAAAGCCCTGGCCTTCGGGTTGAAGTCGACTCCAAGGGTCTTTACCAAGTGCCTGGCGGCGTGGCTGCACCTGCACGGGATCAATGTATACCCCTAACTAGACGATTGGCTCATCCGAGCAAAGTCAAGAGAACTTGCCGTCGACCACACGGCGAAGACAGTCCGCCTGCTCACGGAACTGGGATTCTAGATCAACTTTGCGAAATACCACCTGGTACCGTCACAGGACGCCCTGTTCCTGGGGGCCAAACTCGACACAGTGGCATGGTTGGCCTCGCCATCGGAGGAAAGGACAAGGGCCATCCTAGGCAAGGTACAACAGCTGTTGACAATGGAGGTAGCCAAGGTGAGGTCCATCAAATCCCTGATCGGCATGATGTCATCTTGCATCTTCCTCGTGCGTCTGTGCAGGTTGCGGATGCACTAACTGCAGGAGTTCCTCGATGCCCGTTGGATGCAAGCAACGGGAAACTTCGAAGACAAGATCCCGCTCAACGAGACTCTGTCAAACGATGTGCGTGGAAGCCCCACCACCGGATCTCTCGGCGGGCGTGTACTTCCAGACCCCAGAGCACCAGGAAACTGTGATGATGGATGCCTCCCTGGACGGATGGGGAGCACACACTGGAAATCTCCACGCAAGAGGCCTCTGGCTCCCGGAGGAGAGCTCCCTGCACATCAACGTCCTGGAGCTCCGGGCCGTTTTCTGGGCTCTCGGGTCTCCCTTCCGTCCCTCAAGGGCAAAGTGGTATGGATCTTCACCGACAACAACCACAATGTTCTACATTCGGAAGCAGGGAGGTACCAGATCCCCACCCTTATCCAGGGAAGCGCAGGATCTGTGGCACTGGGCCATCACCCAAGGGATGTTCCTGGTAACCTTTCATTTGGCAGGAGTGTAAAACACCATCGCCGACTCACTCAGCAGGGAGCTGTGCTCTTGCCACGAGTGGGACCTTCGGCAAGATCAAGTGGATCTCCTTTTCCGACGGTGGGGCAATCCCCAGATCGATCTGTTCGCGACGGTGGTGAACACCAAGTGCCGGAGGTTCGCCAGCAGGTTTCCCCAGCCGGTGAGCATGGGCGATGCATTCTCCTTCACCTGGGACGGCCTGTTCCTGTATGTGTTCCCTCCATTGCCTCTACTTCTGCAACTCATCAGTCAACTCAGACGTTCCCGGTGCAGGATGATCCTCGTCGCACCGGCGTGGCCGAGGCAGATAGGGTCCTGGACCTTCTGGACATGTCAGCTTCTCCACCAGTCAAACTGCCGATGGACGTGGATCTTCTCGCCAGGGAAGGAGGCGCCATCCTACATCACAACCTGGGATCACTGAACCTGCAGGCCTGGCTCCTGCAGCACTAGAGTTCGGAGGCTAAGATATCCCAGCAGACTGCAAGGAGGTTCTTGCAAAGGCCAGGGCGTCCACTCTTAAGTGCTATGGACATAAGTTGAAGAGGTTCTTTGTCTGGTGCTGTGCGCAGAAGATCAACCCTCTACGGATCACAGCCCCTCAAGTGCTGCCGTATTGGCTGTCGCTGGCCAAGGCAGGGCTGGCACATGCCTCCATCAAAATCCATCTGGCGGCTATATCCCACTACACCAGAACTCCGGGGTGGTCGTCGCTGTGGTCTCATCGCCTGGTGAAGGAGTTCATGAATGGACTGTTCCACTCATTTCCGCCGGTGAAAGCCCTGTGGTGGGGGCTCAACATAGTGCTGACCAGGCTCATGGGTCCCCCGTTCAAGCCCTTGCATTCGGCGCTGCTGAAGTTCCTATCGTGGAACACAGCTTTTCTTGTGGCCATCACCTCCGCACGACGAGTGGGAGAGATCCTGGCCCTCTCTTGTAAGCCTCCATATTTGACATTCCACAAGACCAGGGTCGTGCTGAGGACGCACCCCTCCTTCATGCCCAAGGTGCCATCAGACTTTCATCTCAACGAGCCCTTGGTGTTACCTGTTTTCTTCCCGTCACCTTCGTCGCCGACTGAGAGGACTTTGCACTCGCTGGGTGTGGCTAGAGCGCTTAAGTTCTTTGTGGACCGCACAAAGAGTTTTCGTAAGACATCACAGCTGTTTGTGAACTTTGGCCCTGTGAACCAAGAGAAGGCCCTCTCGAAGGCTTCCATTTCCAGGTGGCTCTCTGGCTGCTTCATGCACTGTCACCGGTTGCAAACCGACCGTTGCCCGGCCGCCCAAGGGCCCATTCGACCAGAGCGATCGCTGCTACCACGGAGTTCCTATCTGGTGTACCCTTGCTGGACATCTGCAGGGCTGCTATGTGGAGGTTGACACACACCTTCACGAGATTTTACTGCGTCAACTGGGACTCCAGGGAGGAGTCCAGAGGCGGCCAGACAGTGCTGCGCAACCTGTTTGCTTAAAGGTGAGTCTGGTGAGGAGGTAAGAGATGCTTAATGTTGATTTGTTGTAATGCTTTATGTTGAGCCTTGCCACCTCCCGTGGTTGTGCATGTGGTACTGCTATGTATTCTTGCATTCATGAGCATGTGAATCCATGCCAGACCCCATGCTGGAGAACGAACAAGTTACTTACCTGTAACTGTTGTTCTCCAGCATGGGTCTGGCATGGATTCACACGCGAACCCTCCCTCCAACCCCTCTGCGGCTCTTCTCTTGGTCCTACTGCCACTTTACATGCTACTAAATCTGAAGATGGCTGCCAGAGGGGCTTAGGTAGAGGGCAGTCATTGGCTGGGGGCAGTGTGACCCAGAGACCAGTGATTGGTTAGTAGTAGAAAGACAGTTCAGAAACTAAACTGAAACTGATTTGTTTACTTTACCGAGGATTCCCAGCCTTCCGGGGAATATTCATGAGCATGTGAATCCATGCCAGACCTATGTTGGAGAACAACAGTTACAGGTAAGTAACTTGTTCCTTCCGTCTCGTTTTAGCTCTCCTTTCTGTACGCCATCTTCATATGGGTCACCCAGAGGATCTGCATCTATTCTTCCCACCTTTTCTAGATCAGCAGGACTTTCCTTGCACTTTGCCATCGTCTTATCAATCTAGTCAAGCTCACGTCTTCATTTCAATCAATTTATTCGCCCTCTCACACCATTCACTCTGATGGGGACTTCCAAAACAAGAAGTTACAATTCACCACTTGTCTGCCTTATGGAAGATGCAAATTCTCCCAAAATAAAAATAGGGAGTACAAATACTTCCAACAAAACATGGGAAAAAGACACGTATAATCTTGCGTCCCTGCTTTCACCCTCAAAGCTCCATGGATGTGTTTGGACAAGCAGTACACGTACCACAAGAAAAATGCTATTTTAAAGGCCTGATTGTAAGAAGAAAAACATGTATCTTTTCAATGTGCATGAATAACTATATGCAAAGAAATAGTTTTTCAGTTGTAACATATTTTTACTCGCTTATAAAATACTTTTATTGGAGAATTGGACTTCAATTTGGACTCCCTAAAAATGATTTTGCTTCCATCTTTAAAAAATAGGCAGTACACTACTCACACTTCCAGATCTTATGTGGAGCACTGGGTCCTCCTGTAACTGATACTTTCTAAGTCTTTAATGTCTGCTTAATCTTGTCTTCAGCGCTGTGGTATGCTGCGTCCACTTACTACCTGAAGCCCAGTCAATTGCATGAAGTTAAAACCTCCAGCTAATCCAATGTGTATTTGGGAAAGGGGGCAGCGGGCCACTGGTCCATGTTTAACATGGGCATTAGGAAGGATACAGTGCACAGCTTGACATGAGGAGTGGGTCAAAATGAAGGGACACAAGGTAATAGGATATTGTGCGAAGTGTACTAAGTGTTTGGAGGATGGAGTCGAGTGATGAAGCCCCCGTGCACAGCTGTTTTGTTCTTACTGTTCTCAATGGAGTTGTTGGACGAAAGGGGTCGTACTGGGGAGGCGGCTTCTGCCATTGGGAAAGCCAGTCCTGTGGAGGTCTGCAATTTGGAACGTATCCCTACCTACCAGGCTAGCCTGAGCACCGTCTTGTGGTATGTTGAAGTGGCGGTCAACGCAGACGCGTGTTGGTGGAGCAGTTTTCACGTTTGGCTGATGATTAGTGCAACGCATTTGTGACTTCCACTGCTTTCTGCTTGATTCGATTTGCACTACACCTAGTTGCCTTACATTGGACTGATACTTGCGGCTTTTGGTGTAGTTAACATGCCTGCTAAACTTAATTCTAACAATTTATTCTGCAGCAAAAGAAAACGTACCCCGTTTTCTGCTGACTCTCATTCATCATCGTTCAGTGTGCAACCACCGAAAAAGGATGGAGCAGCTTATACTTCGAAGGTGCAGCCTCCTAAAAAGGACAGAGGGGGGAATAATTTGAGGGAGCAATCTAAAATGACTGGCTTCTTTGCTGTCAACAGCAATAAGGACAAGGTTTGTGTTGGGAAGAGAGGGAGTCATCACAAAAAATAACGCTGAACTGTCTTCTGTGGTCGACAATCATTCTCTTCTCAACCTTTATGATTTGCAACGCAAGTCTTTGGACTTACCTCCCTCTATGCCCAACACACTTTGTTCGGAAAGTAATAACTGTGAGAAAATTATTGGTACCAATCTGTCAGCATCCCCAGACCTTGCCTGGATCGCTGTTGACACATTCTTGCAGCGACATGGATGCTTTTGACCGTTTTTTCGACTACTATGGAGATGACTAACCCTTACAACAAACTTGAGGCTATGGCGCCCACCTAAGATGCAGTTTAATGGCCTCTGCTCTTCTTTAATGAAGGAACAAAGAGACCTCAATTTGATTGTGGCCATAATTGTAGACCGGTTCTTAACAAAAAGTGGTGATATAGGTCATGCTGAAATGTCAATCAATACTATCTATTCTCAACCTGACGAGCTGGACAGTGTCCTGCAAGATGTTTTGGGTGTGAAGGAGTCTGCTGCTATTTCCCACAGTATTTCTAACCAAGGCACATATAGGGAACATGTGCCAACTATGGACGATGAAAGAGAGTCCGCAGTAAACGCAATAACAAGAGATTGACAAAAAGTGTCAAAGTAGGCCCAGTCTTAGTCTTGGTGTTTAGCATCTTGAATCATTTTAGGGTGCTTGAATTACTTCATGTGCCGCAGCTTAGAGTAATCACCACAGTGGATATTGCGTCTGTGGACAATTGGACATTAGTCCATTTAGTCTCACCGATTATAGTATAATGGGTACTCTCCTTTGCCGCACCCCTTTTGAAGCTGGGATTTGACTGGGATTTGACTTTGTCGTATACAAGAAATATTTGCAAGATAGAGATGGCTGGGGAATGAAGAGACAAGAAACGGACTCACCAGAGGTGTACAGTTTTCCATCCGAGAGGCTGTTTATTGCATGCCCGCCCCAATAAAGATGTGGGAAAACTTGGTACAAAGATTACTGTAACATGGATCTCTGAATCCATGACACATAATGTTGGTTAATGTAATGACAAAGTTGTGTGTGCTTGCTTGACCTGAGGCTATCAGTCTTTTCTAGGCTTTCAAGGGAAAGCTTTAATCTCCACCTGTGACCCATTTGTTTTCCAGGAGACACGGATCTGTGGTAATTTCGTAGTCAATGGTTTTTAACATTGTGCATAGACCATTGACATATCATGGTGTAGGTAGACCCTTGGGTGGACTGTGTATTGGGGCCAATGCCCACCAAACTTTATGTGAGTATTGTGAACATAGAATGTCACCCTATGTTTAATGTCCAACTGTAACTGGCCTTGCGCCTCTGGGAGTTGCATTAATTAACATTTACGATCCCTCAGGCGGTAAATTCACTACCCACATACTTAATCTCAGAAACCTCAATCATTCCATATGAGGGATGTCCATGTGCAAGTTAAAACCAAAGGAAATAGGATAATGTGGACGGAAAGTAATATCTCTAGGTTTGATCAATTATTTAGAGCTTTTCCTCAGTTTACTCGTAATAAGTCACACTTGAATAACATCGAGATATGCAATAAGCTCAGTGAGTTCTCAAGTATGGGGTCTAGCATGGATTCACGTGCTCATGAATATTCCCCGTTAGGCTGGGAATCCTCGGTAAAGGAAAAAATCATCTCTGAACTGTCTTTTTACTAACAACCAATCACTGAGCTCTGGTGCACCTGGGCCTTCACGTAGAGGCCGGAACCCTTGTCCTGCCTGGCCCTCTTCCTCAGGAACAGGACCCCTCGTCTCCTTTGGTCTTTTCTGTCGCAGGTGGGTTGGACACCACACCCTCTTTGGCCTTCTTCTGCCTGGTCTTCTCCGAGTTCTCCCTCAGTTTACCCAGGTTATACGACTTTCTCTTGGATGAGGAACCTGAGCGTTGAATGGAGATTGACGCAGATGGGGATGATAGCCGCGTCCTGACTGTCACGAGACCGGTAGCAGCATCAACCCCGACGTAAGCGGACTTGAGTGCTTGGCTTTGGTGTTACGCCCCCACGGGTGGGGCACCCTCAAAGGATTTAGAAGCCCGCTCAGCTTTCCCAGATCCGGGAGAGGCATGCTCCTAGGTACCACCCGTTGCAGAGGCCTTGGCCTGCAGCCACGCTTCCAACCGTTGATGTCGGTCCCTCAAAGTGCGCTTCGAGAAGCCACGGCAAAACACACAATATTCTTCCTTGTGTGTCGGGTGCAGGCAATACAGACACTGGGAATGCTTGTTGTCCATGTATACATTTTGCAAACCGCAGTCGGAGCACAGCTTGAAGAGGTAAGGGTGGTCCTTTTCGTCCGACATGATCCATGCTCTGTAAGCCGAAGAATCTTCTAGCAGCCTCCAAGAAGAACACTTGACGAAAACAGCCGTTGAGGGGTGTTGACAAATCAGAAAAAAACGGATGCCTGTTAGTTGGAAAGGATGCTCGATGGAGCACATAGGCTTGATTGACTGGAAAATAGCGTTTAACTCTCAAAGTGAAAAACGCAGCAAAAGCTCAAGGACTCCCAACACTTGAACGTGCTGTACAAATCTGAAGATGGCTGCCAGAGGAGGGGCTTAGGTAGAGGGCAGTCATTGGCTGGGGCCAGTATGACTCAGAGCTCAGTGATTAGGTTGTTAGGAGAAAGACAGTTCAGAAATGAAACTGAAATAATTTTTACCAAGGATTCCCACCTTCATGAGCATGTGAATCCATGCCAGACCCATGCTGGTGAACAGTTACAGGTAAGTAACTTGTTCCTTATTGCATAAATCCATGACATGTAATGTTATTTTATGGGGAAAAGCATGATAACATCTATGATGTGGTTATTCATGGAAGAAAAAAGCATTAAGCGGTGTGCCCCATGAGATAAATAGATCTGATCTTTTGAGTTGGACTGACAAAGCAAGATTGGTCTCCCTACCTTGAATGAAATATACAAATAGGCTCACATCCTACAAACAGGATGTAGGGAATGCTAATTGGAGGATGATTTTTTTTTTTTTTTTTAATATACGGAGGACAAATGATAATAAAAAGTTCTGGCATTTATACAGGCAATATCTTTCAGAGGGTGAGACTAAAGAGCTTGTTGTATTAAAGCGCAATGCCATGAGATGGGCATCCTTACCCCACAGCTTATTCACTTCTATTTGGAATGATGGCGTCAGATCTAGTAGTTGGCGGAAATCGATCCTTGTCCCAGTGCTTAAAAAAAGGTGACGAGCTGAACCTTGTAACTACTGCCTTTTTGGTATTGGGGATAACCCTACTCTGTTCCCGTAGAAGCTGTTAGATGCGAGCTTGCGCTCACTTCACTCCTCACTCTGTGGAAACTCCAATGCTACAAACTGTACATAAAGATGAGGGCAGAGGTTACGTAGCATTCTCTTATGGTTTTTATTGCCAGAGTCTCTTGTGACAGTAATATTAACCCTCTGTTGCAGGACTTCAGGATTATGGTTAATGATTTCCTGCAGAAAATCTGTTCTCCCTTGCCAAATGTCTTCGAGGGGTTATTGTTTAATTTCCATTTGAAATTGAAAACTAAAGCGATGAAGTGTGATAAAATACAAAATCTTGACAGGCTTCGCCTCAAACAGCGGTATGCACTGTTACCCAGAGTTTTACACCGGGGAAACCTCGTGGCTATTTGATGACTTTTTGTAGTAACGATTTTAAACGCTTTATTTTATTCCTTCCTTTTAATATTCTTCCCTGCTATGAATATTTTGGTACCTGGTCTGCCATCCCTTGAGGACAGAAAGTGCCATTCTTGGATGTGCAAGTTAGAAACAGTGAGGCACATTTTAACAGGTTGTACCATTTTAAGGCCTTTTCTTTTATTTTAAGAGTTATTTCAACTTGGTTAGCTGCCCGACTAGGATCTCTTAATGACCAATTTTGGGCTGCAATCTATTCGGCTGAATCCTTGGACATTACTGGTGCAGCATATTTGGAAAAGAGTAATTGAAGGAAGTACACATTTGCTGAAGGCATAGGTGGTTCAATACATTTATTATAAATAACATAGATTTAGGAGTGTAGCATTTTTTGTATTGTAGTTTGCTGTTGACTTGTGTAATTTTATTATTTTTTTAATTTGCGTTTTATTACACATGGTAGTACCTTACACAAAATGTCACAATACATTTCTTTACAGCTTTAGTAAAATTACGATCTCTAAAAACACGTTATGGCATATCAAATCAATCCAGCCCGTTCAGTACCATTAATGCAGAACAAACAATATATATGACTACATTTTAGATTTCCACTAACAATTCTCGCTGATCCACTACCATAGCACCATAGGACATAGTCGATCAGTGTAGGTCCCATCTATTACATAAGCCCTGTTCTCTCCGTTGTATCAAAGTGCCAATGTCTAAAGTAAATGTTTGGAACATTTTTACCAATGCTAAAATCAAGGCTCCCATCCTCTCCAATAAACCGTCAACTAGCACCTGTTCCCTGGAATGTATAAACGGTCCCAGCCTCAGAATCCTATCCTTGCCAAACTTGGGGCATTCCATTAGCAAATGAAATCATTTTTTTGTATTTGTTTATTTTTGCATTCACTTTAGCGCACCAAGCCCTGAGGGATCTAGGCGCTAGTTAGAGAGAGTGCTTAAAACATTAGTGAAGTGCATGAATACGCATATGGTTTCAGTCCGAGTTGGGGTGTGTATACAATTTGGCAAAGCCACGCCTCGTGTTACGGGGGGGCTACATCAAGTATATTGTACAGGGGAGCATAGAAGTAGCAATAGATTCATGAACACATCTAACGATTCGAGCGGGTAAACCACACCCCCTGCACCTGCACAATTCTCTGGCCATGCCTATTTTTGGCCCTATGACCTCCAATGTTGGGAGACCATTTAGGCGAGACTTGAGATACCACTCATGATGTACTTGAGAGGGGAATCTGTTTAGGTACATTATTCAATCCCCTATCTGGCTATTGAGAATTTCTTTACCCTGGTATAAGGTTAGTCTCCCCAAGTCCTGGATGCCCATCATTTTATCCCCTCTATCTTGTTCTTATCACATAGTAGGCCTCGTGAACCACCACATAAACCATGTTAAAGAACAAGTCATATCTCGTTTTAAACTTCCTTAAGAAGGGGTTATAGCCCTGCAGTAAAAGATCTTTTATATGGGAACACAAGCGGTATCCAGTCTTTGCATCAAAATAGTTGGCATCAAACTACTATTCATCGAAATGTATTAATTGAAATGCTTTTCCATCGGAAAGTATATTCATTGAATGAATTTTAATGGATTTTTAGGGTTAGGGTTGGGGTTAGGGTTAGGGGGTGCCCTTGGTGGTTGGTGGGGGTTAGGGGGGACCCCAATAAAGATGGGGTTAGGGGGGGTGCCCTTGGTGGTTGAGGGGGTTTGAGGGGAACCTCCCCAATAAAGTTGGGGTTGGGGTTAGGGGGTGCCCATTGGGGTTGGGGGATCCCCCCCCAATAAAGTTAGAGGAAGCTGGCCAGTGCTGAAATACTTTAACGATTTCTGCACTGGACAGCTCCCTCTAACGTTAATTGATTTTCCATGCAAAAAAATGAAAAATATGTAAAGTGTTTATGTAACGAAACCCTATTCGATGGAAGGGTTTCGATGCATGAACACTTTGCAGTTTATGTATGGGGATTCGATGAATCATTTTTCAATGGAAATGATTCAATTCATCTTATTCTAGATGCGAAGAATTCAATGTAAAGACCATAAACCAACCCATCCGCCTTCATTAACTTATTCCACAATGCACTACTTCTCTTAACATATTGAGGCCACCACGAGGTCAACCCCAGTTCCAGCCTGATAACACTGATTGGAACTGACGTTGTGAGCCCCAGCGTATGTTTTAGAATGATGTCCTCCAATACGTCCAAACATTTCCTATGGGTGAGGTTCACCAATTTGCTTCTGTCTAGGACCATCGAAGTGGCCTTTAACTTATTGAACTCCATCAATGGTTTCAGTGAATAAGCACACAGCCTGGGTTTCACCACCTTTGTCATAGACTTACATACCCAGGTCTTCTCCTCCATCCTAAATTTCATTTTTCAACCTGTCTTTTCGAAGCGATCACAAACCCCAGATAGCTTAGTGGATCAACTCTTGTTATTTTTACATTGTTCAGCTTCAATACATACGACTTGATTTCCCTTTGACTAGAAAAGATCATCATATAAGGTTTACTTGCATTAACAACCAATTTATTAGCTTTAAAGTACAACTCTATCGCATCTAGAAGTCTTTGGAGACCCGCAGGGGTATTGCCCATGAGGATGATGTCATCTGCATAGCAACTAACTCTCAGATTTAGCCACTTTTGAGAGTACCCCCTCCAGGTCATGCCCTCGTCCCAAAAGACTACAAGATATAGATTAAACAGTTGGTGCGAGGACACAGACCTGATGCACTCCCCTCTCCAAGCGGATACTCCGAGACAGGTCTCCCAGGGTGTTCAATCGGACCTTCACCGAGATCCCTGTGTAGAGCATCTGGATCATGTGTAAAAGTCCCAGATCGATCCCACAAGCTATACATTTCTTCCATATGGGACCTATATTCACATTATTGAAGGCCACTATAGTGAGTGGGGAGACTGATACCCCGTATCGGAGATGCAAGCTGAAATCACTAGCCCACTCTGCAGCATCCCCACACCTTTCCTAAACCCATTTTGTAGGTGGTTAAATTATGCATCTTCTCTGCCCATGACATAAATTCTTGCAGCACCAACAAAGCCAATATTTTCGATGAACAGTCGATTAGTAGGATTGGAAGGTAGCTAAGAGGATCCTCTCTCCTACCTTTTTTAAATATTGGCACTAGGAACGATTATAACCAGGATTCAGGGCATTGACAGTCGACGGCCATGCGTGAAAATAGTTTAAACAAGATATCGGCCCAAAGTATAGTGCTGTTCTTGGTGATTCCATTCACTATGCAGTCCGGCCCACTGGCCCGTGAGTTCTTCAGCTTGCCAATGACATTTACAAAGCCCCAACCTGTCAAACTTAACAGACCAAGCTGTAGAGTTGTTTTTTCTCAAGAGCACGTGAGCCTGCAGAATCTGTGTTGCATTTAAATTTGTTGGCGAAAAAAGATGCCCATATCTGTTTTGCAATACAAGATTGAGATCTTAATTGCGATTCGCTTTTGTTATTTAAAATCCACCAGATTGCCCTTGAGTCTTTCGTGATAATTTTCTTGAATACATCCTGATTCTTACAAATATTTATCTGAAGTCTATGGTTCTTCTGCCAGCTTTTATATTTGTGTTTTAGGCTCTTTTTTAGTTTCCCCTCTTTCAGCCTAGGTCAAATCCAAGCATTTGTTCAGAGAGTTCATTCCTTTCCCAAAATTCACGGTTTTGCAATTCATGTCTATATCCTGATGCTTTCTCCCATACATTGTAAACAGTCTCTGTGGGCAATCAGGTTTTTCAGTTCCCCACTCTCCCAGTCTGGCTAACGGCCCCCGAAAAATCAGCCGGGGACAAATGCCAGTCTCTCTCCCCTGTATCCAAACTATCCCTCCAGATCTCCAGACTCCAGTGTGCCTTTTCGAAGTTAACACATCTGAGCGAAACCCTATTTCCGCCCTCCGTTACCACCAAACCCTGTGGTGCCCGTGCCTTATAACCTTTTTCAACATCACCCCCCAACTCTCATATAGTGTCAGTTCCAATTATGCATGGTCCCTGAGATCTGTTCTGTTTATTTCTAACTTTTGAACAGTCTCCCTCCGAATATTTTTGAGGAAGATGTAGTCGATGGTGGATGAGGTCACTGCATTGAACCACGTGGGATCCTTTTTCAGCCTTTCCTCAAAGAGTATGGTCTGGAGGAGCCCCTATCTAGATAGAAATTGTGACCACACTCTCCTGTTATTACTTTAGTCATTCCTCACACGTCCTACCACATATGTGATATATGATATGATAGGTTATTTATAACGAGCTTAATACCCAGAGGTTTCTAAGCGCGGACCCAGGGATTGAACCTGTGTTGCTCCGTGTCATCTTGTTTCCAAGTCGAGCACGCTGCCGCTGAGCTATCCTCCTGTACCACTTCAGTTACTTTATTTTTCCATTTCTACTCCATCATCCTCACACTCCATCACCTCACACCCGCAATTAAAATATCCTCTGTAAAGAAGGCATGGTATCAAAATAAGACACACAAGTGATCACAGTTCAAGGGTGTTTATTAAACTGTATAATGGGTGAGATAAACACCTAATCTAAACCTAAATCTAAGATGGGACCAAGCTACGACCATCAAATAATACCGTTCAAGTGGAGTCTAGTCAAATGAAAGGGCCTATACTAACAAACCTATTGCCAATCCTTACTGCTATGTTACAAAAGAGTGTGGGACAATGTTCACATGAAAAGAAACAAGTGTTCACAAAATAGGTCAGGATGTTATGGCTGGGGTCTCCCTTCCCCACGTTTTTAGCACGGGACAAGGTGGGCCTCTTGAGCACAGCACACTCCTGGACTTCTCTGGCACAAGTTTGCAGTTCCTTTTCTCTATATCAGGGCCTTCTGTGCCCAAGTCTCTACTCATTCAAAGTGTCTTGCTTCAGAGGGCCTGATATGCCAAAACCTATGAAATAAACATTTCCTTCTGGTAACCTTCACGCTGGGTGGTTACTCTTCACCCTAGGATGCCCCTCAGTTGGGCTCCGATCCTACTCTCCGTAGTTAGTCTTCCTCAGTCGGACTGAGAAAAACCAGAGCACTTGCCAATCCAAACAGACTTCCAAAGGGCGGTATCGTCTCACTGGGTCACTGTTTGCTCACGGCAAGTGCGGTTTTCACACATTCACAGTTCGCACAGTGTTTCTCTCAGTCGGGCGCAAACGCCCATCTCACAATGTCAAAAACCTTGCCAATGGGTTAAGGAGTTTCGATTGTACAGGGGATTTGTCTCGACCCTTGTATGACGACCTTAACACTCTATACCGGCCTTCCCTTTGGCCTCTAGGCAATTGCAGTTTTCTTTCTTTCCAATATTCCATAGTCTTTTTGCTCATAAGAGGGGTACCAGGAAGAGACCTTAGACTGGGTGCTCACGTAATGCCAGATCACTCTAGCTCTGGTATTACTGAGTTCACAAAAGACCTCTTGATTAATTACCTTACTGTTGCCTCTGCAACCTTAAATTCAACATAGTTTGCTTATCAGCTTCTTCCAACTCACCAGCTGTGCTGAACTCGCTGGCGGTTCCTTTGCCATGAGATTCAAGGATGGTAGCATGATGGGAACCTCGTCTCCATGCCCTGGCTAACAGTACGAGAGGGTGCAATGTACTTCGGACATCCGTCATACCATGGGTGAGCTGCGATTCCCGGTCGTATGTTTCTTTCATCTGAGCTTTTGCAGGCCTGGGTTGAAAAGGGCAAGTGCAACTCATTCCTTGACGTGCTTTCATGTCTCACCAACATTCTGCTGCTGGTATGTCTGGTTCTGTTCTTTAATGTTTTGCTCATTCTTATCTGACAGCTCACAGCAACTTCCGCTTCGACCTTTCCTTTCAGCAGTTGTAGCTCTGCTGTGTGGGGTTCCACATGGCTCTGCCCTGTCCCCCTTGCTATTCAATATCTACATCCAGCTCCTTATCTCTGATCCGCTCCAACAGCTTCAGATGCTTCTCGTATGCTGATGACACCCAGATCTTGGTTCGGCATGATTTATTTCATCCTGTCAATGCCCTGCAGCTGCGTGATTGCCTTTCTGCCGTGGGATGCTGGATCAGCGAGAACTGGTTAAAACTTAACGGTTATAAGACCAAGGTTATGGTCGTAGGTGCTGACACTGCACCTTCTCTTTGGACTCTGTCCTTTTGGCCATCTGCGCTGGGTACTTTCCCCGTGGCCGTTCCAACTGTCAAAAACCTGGGGGTTAAACTTTCAGCCTCGCTCTCTATGGCTTCTCAGATTGGGCTGGTCTGCCAGGCTGCTTATTTTCAATTGGAAATACTCAGGAAAGTTCTGCCACATCATTCCTCTCCATCTGCACGCTCCAATGGTCTCTAGTAGGATTGACTACTGCAACTCTTTGTCTGGCTCAGCGTGATTTAGTCCATCACTTACAGGTGCTACAAAATTCTGCTGCCTGCCTTGTCTCTGGCATGCCATAATATGAGCAAATGTACCCGCTCCCCGTGGCTAAGCGTATTTCTTTCAAGTTCCTCTGCTTAGTGCATAGGGCTTTCTATGCTATTGGCCCGGAATACTTGCAATCGAAATTCCATCCATATGTTCTTACTCGTGCGCTGCGTTCGGCTGACCGCTCTCTTTTGGCTGTCCGTAGAGTTCGTCGTGCGAGAATAGGAGGGCGTTCTTTTAAATTTCAGAGCTGCTATGTTATGGAGTGCGCTTCCAATTGTGCTTCGGGCCTGCCCGATTCATACACACTTCAGGAAAGCTCTGAAAACCTTGCTCTTCTAGTCTTTCACATAGTGTCACCTCGTTTCAATCATAGTGCCAGGTTGCCTCTTTTGGTGTCTGTTGCACTGTACTCTGGTACGAAAACGGTTAACATAACATTCTTCTCTGTTTGAACTGGCGTCCTGGAATGGCTGCTTTCTTGTGCATTCGGCCTTACTCGGAGTGTGTTCCTGTGCTCTGCCTTTTATCCCTATGGGGAAGAGAAAGGGTATTCAGGTGTGTGTGGTTGTCGGTAATTGCCTGACTCTGCCTGACCCTTGTGTTGGGAAATGTCATATAAACAGCTCGGGTATTAGTCCGTTGTCATTTACGCTGTGAGAAAGTGTTTGTGTTGGAAAAGAGGGGGGAGCGGGGTAGAGTTTCTAAGTATCCCACTGGGCAGGATGGGGAAAAGGTGTCATAACGAAGGGGATACTGTGTCTCTTTCTTCAGCATCCCACTTCCACTCCCTGAGGACCCCCCCATCCAGGTGATCCTCCCACACTGGTCCACCCCCAGGAACTGGATCCAATAGCGATGGACGTGTCCTAGCCACCTGGATGACAGATCCCTGGCGACCTTCAGGTTTCTCACATGCGATGTAGCTGCATCTGTTTCACAGTGGAACCGGGAAAGGAAGTCTACATTCCCTCTGTCCTTACCTTTTCGGTGTTCCACTGTGAAACAGTAGGGCTGCAGGTTTCGAAACCGTTGCATGACACGAGGGTTAGGGTCTTTGCGTTGGCTAATCCAAACTAGGGGAGAAGGGTCTGTGACGGGTTTGAACTTTCGTTGTAAGAGGTAGTAACTGAGATGGATAATGGCCTATGATAGCCAAGGCCTCTATTTCTAGCACAGAGTAATTCTTTTCATGTGGGAAAAGCTTGCGACTTGTAAAAAGGATGGGATTTTCCAATCCATTGCAAACTTGAGACCGGACTGCTCCTAATCCTGCAAAGGAGGCATCTGTTTGCAGTATGAACTCCTTGGAGAAGTCTACTACCTTTTAGGATGGGGTTCTGGCACAGAGTTTGCTTCAAGGCATTATAACATATATCATCCGCGTCCGTCCAATGTAGTTTCTGGGGTTCTACGCTCTTAAGTTTATCAGTTAGCCTAGCTGTTTTGGCCGAAAAGTTTGTGATAAACCTACAGTAATATTTTGTTAACCCTAGAAAGGCTCTAAGATCTGGGTGTTGGTGTATCTAAGACTGCTATCACTTTCTCATGTTGAGGCTGTACGTTCCCATTCCCTACAAAGAAGCCGAGGTATTTCACGGCTGATTGGGCCAGTCTGCATTTAGATGGATTAGCAGTTAAGTCAGCCTCTCTGAGGACTTTCATGATGTTATAAAGATGGAAGAGATGGTCCTCCCAAGTTTTACTATAAAAGACGATATTGTCAATATAAGCTCAGCAGGAATCGGAAAAGGGTTGTAAGATTTTGTGCATGAGGCGTTGGAAAGTGGCTGGTGTGCTGTGTATGCTGAAAGGGAGGACCTTGAATTGAAACAGTCCTAGGGGCATTGAAAAAGCCATTTTCTCTTTATCTGGCCCGTATACTGGGACTTGCCAGTACCCTTTTGTTAAGTTTAAGGTGGATAGAAAGTTTGATGCTCCGAGTTTATCAATTAGGTCATCGCTGCGTGGCGTGGGATAGGCATCAAATTGTGAAATTGCGTCAACTTGATGGAAGTCTATGCAAAACCATTTAGTAACCAACACGATAGGGGTAGGGCCATGGGCTTGAAGAAAGCTCGATAATATTGGATTTCAACATTTTATTTACTTCCTCAGCCACTATCTGTTTGCAGGCTTCCAGGAGTCTATAAGCATTTAAATGAACCACTTTTCCCCTTAGGTGTTCTAATATAGTGGTAAGTGCCTTTTACTCTTCCTGGTTTTTCTGAAAATACATTGTGAAATTAGGTAATTACATCATTAGATCTTGTTGAATAGATAGCTTTAGATTAATTCAAAGCCATCTATTTTTTTGGGAACCAAACAGGATAGTACTTTGGCATGCGTGGCCGACGTGTTCTCTTTCCACTCCTTTATGAGATTTACGGCATACAAGCCCGGTTGGGCTACTTTAGAAGTACAGTCTCCCATTTCTTCTAATATTTCCTAGGGCCCATGCTCTTTAAAGACGAGCTTTTTTTCTGAGGTGGGTAAGAGGACCAGTACTTTCTGTCCTATAGAAAACTATCTTCAGCTCACCTTCCTGTCATAAGTGGATTTTTGATGACTCCATAAAGTAGTTTGAAAGGAGAGAATCCTGTACGGACTTCGGGTGCTTTCCATATTGCAAATGGTGCCCAAGGGATCATTCGGTTCCAGTCTTTCCCGTCCTTATCTACCAATTTCTGCAGGATTCATTTTAATATTTTATGTTAAGCCATCGGTTTGGGCATGGTATACAGAGGCTTGTAAGGTGGTAACATGGAGCAACTCTTTGAACCTTGATCGGTTAGTATTTCTTTGGGAAAGCCGACCCTGGAAAAACACGGTATGACCACCATAAATATATACACGCCTTCGCTATGTCCACTTGGTATTTATAGTTTTCTTTCTTTCCAATATTCAATGCAGTCTTTGTTCAGAAGAGGGATACCAGCCAGAGACCTTTGACTGGGTGCTCACGTGACACTGGGCCACTCTAGCTCTGGTACTACTGTGTTCACAAAAGACCTCTTGCTTATCTTCTTACTGTTGCCACTGCAACCTTGAGTTCAACACAGTTCGGTTGACTATCCGCTTCTTCCGACTCACTGGCTGTGCTGAACTCGTTGGCTGTTCCTTTGCTGCGGGAGTCAAGGACGGTACCACAATTTGCAACCTTGTCTCCCCGCTCTAGCAATCAGTGTGTGAGGGTGCCATGTACCATGGACCAGCTGCGATTCCCCATTTTATGTTTCTTTCATCTGAGCTTTGTGGGCCTGGGTAGAAAAGGGCAAGGGCATCTCGCTCCTTGATTTCCTTTCAGGTCTTGCCGCCTTTCTTCTCAGTTTGAATTGCCGTCCTAGTATGGTTGATTCTGCGTGTGTTCGCCCTTGCTCGGAGTGTGCTTGTGTGCTCCGCCTTTTATCCCTATGGGGAAGGGAAAGGGTAGTCAGGTGTGTGTGGTTGTCAGTAATTGCCTGACTCTGCCTGACCTTTGTGTTGGGACATGTCGGGTAAACGGCTCAGGTATTAGTCCATTGTCGTTCACGCTGTGAGAAAGAGTTTGTGTTGGAAAAGAGTACATGGGGTAGAGTTTCTAATTACCCCACTGGGCAGGATGGGGAAAAGGTGTCATAAGGAAGGGGATACCACATTTCAACCTTCAGTGTCCCACTTCCACTCCCCAAAGATCCCCCCCCCCTATCCAGGTGATCCTTTCACACTGGTCCACGTCGTTAGCGATGGCCGTGTCCTGGTCACTTGGATGGCTCCCCAGGGACTAGCGGGTGAGACACCTCCAGGTTTCTCACACACCCCAAAACAATTGGGCTGCAGCTATTTTCACTTTGCACCCTTATCACATCCTCCAAGGCATTAATACAGTACCTATTTTAATGCAGGCTGGATTATAATCAATGTTAATTAACAGCATGGATGTGGTGGCAGTGCCATTTAGATCAACCATTTATGCAGCTAAAACGGCCTATGAGGGGCACTTCCTGTTTACAATGGGCCACTGTTTCTTGAATTTCACTGCTGTTAAGATCCCACCTAGTGGTCACCCTTGGTCACCTTTCTTAGCATCTTTCTTATTAACCATTGCTAGGAAAGATTTCATATTTATATGCATTTTCCCTCAAGTTGTATACCCCCAAACGTTTTGCTGCAGTTTAAACACTATAGACTGACTTTGCCAGAGAAGCACAGCCTTCAGCTGTTCTCCTCTGGGCTTTCTCACTTTTAATAAGGAAAAGGACATGCCCTTAAGACAGTCAGTACTGAGAGACTGTGTTTCCCTGTCCTTTTCCAATGTTGCAACTTTTCTGCAACATGTAACAAGTGCACAATGCACCTTCCAGTACAGTGCACTTGGATCTCTTAGTCATTTCCATAGGCCCTAGACACTTCCAAAGGACTTTTTAGGAGATGTGCAGATGTGTCATGGAGAGGGCTGGAGGCAGCTATCAATTTCGCATATTGTTTAACCCTTCCCGCCAAGCAAACCGCGATTACCGTGTTTGGCACAAATAGGTGGCCTGGCTCCAAAATGGCCATGCAACGAGGTTCTTTGTCCTGGCCTTTGGCCATCTTGCCTCTTTGCCTTCCCCAGGTCGAGCCTACTCGGATCAGTCCTTATTTGGTCATCCATTTTCCCCCAAAACGGCAAGCTTTCACGGGCTTCTGCATGCCTTGCCTCCAGGATGTGGGCACGTCTGGTTCCAATACATATCCTGGGTGCCATAGAGTCTGGAGTGCTGTGAATGCCTGGTACCCCCGTGGTCCGTGATTGATCCACGTGTGGAGTGTGTTTTTGTGAGCAGATCTCCCATTGGGTCCTCTTTGTTTTGGTGCAAAGGAGACTCTGGATAAGAGGAGGCCATAAACACCCATACCATGTTGATCTCTGGAGTTCTCACTGAATGAAGTATAGGATCCAAGTATCCTGAAACTACAAAGCTGAGTCGAGGAACTGCTGGTGACCCATTGGAAGGTTTGGCACCCTGAGCCCGCTTTCGTCCTGTAGGACCCCTCTGCATCTGGTCGTCCTAGAAGGTCTGCGAAGACGCTTCGACCCATTAGAATAGTGGGACCAACTATTCTCGGCACCTTCATCAAAACCGGAAAGTAAGCTTTCTCGGAAGTGTCCCTGGGCCAGCCAGTGGACTGACCATCTTACCCCAGGTCTTTTGCTCTCACCGCTGCCGTTTTTTAGGAGTCTCTCAAAACTTAGTATACTGCTAGCTCTGTTTCCACAGCACCCTCACACCAAATTCCGTACACTTGGTGTTCCCAGGTCTGAAGTGAGCTGAGTGCACCAGGACCGGAGTAAAATCGGTTACTGTGTTGTCCAGCCGCGGCAACAATCTTTGCAGGTGCGCTGTATTTGTGACCCTCTTGCCCCTGAAGCCTGCTGCAGTGAAACTGGCCTGATCCATCCATCAGGAGCGGTTACATCGCCACTGTCCCGTTTGGGAATCTTCGCTGTATCTTCAGAACTGAAAGCCGCAGAGACGTCCTTTTTGTCGCATTTGAACCTGCAACCGCAGTGGACTCGACTGGGCAAGTTTGGTCCGGAGTGCGCCTGGGGCTGGTGAGTAATCAGAACACTAACCGGTGGCCTCTAGCACCCCCATCCATTTTTATGCACGAGTGGCCCCTGTGGGCCCCTCTCCTTTCCACTGCTAGTGCGATCTAGCGAACTATTCCCGAACCTTGGAACTGCCTCTGCCTTGAAGTGGAGGTCCTCCCTGAATAGTGGAAATCTATTCTTCATCGCCTCACTTACCTTCCTGAGCTGCTAGAGACCCCCAAAGAGACCCCGTTTTGCCCATTGAACTACCACGTGTGCTTGCATTGCATGTACTACTGAGCACAAGGCTCCTCTCTTCTTAGGGCTTGGACTGCCTCTTATTTAGGTGTGTCTTTGATGTTGAAGGGGACTTTTCCTTCCCTTCTAGGTTGTGGACATATTTCGTGCTGTTAACCCTTTAGACCCCAATGGTCTTGTATATATCTTGCATTGATAGTGTTGTGGTGGTTTAGTAGTAGTGCTATGATTCTTTTACTGTGTGAGTTACAAAGGCCTTGTAATAAATGTGTTTATATTTTTGATATATACACCTGTCTGGGAGTAATTTGTAAGTGTCCTTGTTCTGTGTGCTCACTGAGGTCCTTCAGTCACCCTCACCCCTCCTGAGACCTAGTATTGACAGCCTGCCATAGCTACCTTGATTGGTCTGGCTTGTCCAGAGGTTACCCTGTTCCAAGAAACTAGGCTGGCCTTCTAAACCTCTGCTCACCAGGTCAGAGTTCAGAAACCCATCTTAACAACCATATAAAGACCGATTGTGGGGGTCTCTCTTAACCACGTTTCCTGCAAAAGAATATAGTAATATTTCTCAAAAACCTACTTTGCTTTGGTGTCAAAAGAATGGAACCCTCCTGAGTTGCAGCTTAAAATTGTCCTTTTACATCCTTCAAAAACCGGGTCTCGTTACAGAACTGGTCGGTAGGGTTGATGCAGGCCATCCCCAACTCACAGGAGACGAGACTCAGCTTGCCTGCGTGATTCATTGTCAAAGTAGCACTGGATCATTACCTTTTCACTGACTCTGTCCTTTGAGTTATTATGCACCTGTTGAGGAAGGTAGCTCTCAAATCCGAGGAATAAGATGTGTTCTTGATGTTCACTCGCCCACCTCTTAATTAGCTTTGAATGAAAGTGCACTGCACTCCCCCCCCCCCCAAGTGATCCTGATCGAATAAGTGGACATATTTTATGTCTGATGTCGAAATTGCCCTTCTTTCCGGCATTGGGGAAAGAATTGTCAGTATTCTGGCTCTTTTTAGGGGATTCTGCCAGTCCTCATCAAATACTGATTTGAAGATTACAGGTTGAACATCATGCCCATTTTGGCCTGACCTAGGCTCCATCCTACCACCAGGCCTAACTGAGCTTTTGGTGGTCTTTACGTTATTTCCAAAATCCTGATTATGCATGAGCTCTGTTGAATGCCCAAATCAGCACGCACACCGGACGTAATTCCTTGACCACACTTCTGATTATAGCACACCCTGCGGTACCTTATCATTCCTTGCAGAGGAGTCATTCTGCCGTGGGCGAGAGACCGGTTGCAGCTGCCCTGATTGTATTCCCTTTCATTCACGTGGTGACTCTTTCCTGCTGTTTTTAGGTCTTATTAATGCTGTCCTGATGGGAGTGGATTCACGTCTGGCTCCGTCCATTCGTTCTGTATCCCTAATAATGGGGTTGTGTCTTCCCTTGTCCTCAATCGTAGACCCCTCTCCCCTCGTTGCATCATTAAGATCTTCCCTTCTCTTTGTCCCCATAAAGCAGTTTCTTAAGCATGTGTGTGACCCACTGTTTTTAAACTTGGGAGCTCCTTTCATCTTCTAAGATTTATTTTCTTCTTCCTGTGTTCAATTGCCTCTTTTATCCACAGGAATTCTTATCTGCTTCCACAGCCACTGTATATGCACTTTTGTCTCCCCCGTCCCCAGTGGCATGCGTGTCTTTCGACTCTTTGTGCGCCAGTGTGGTATGTTTGTCACAGTCGAGGCCCCCTCTCTTTTCTCCCTCTTGTTCACGGTGTTGAAATTTGGTGGGAGGAGAAACCAAATCTAAATCTGGATGGCCGTGTTTGCCCTTACTTCATGCACCACTGTATCATACAGACAATTAAAATACTCCAACACCAAATTCAGAGCTGCCAGTGTGGTCCTGCTAGATTCAGATGCTACTTAATCTGTGGGCTCAGTGCCCTGGAAGGAGAGGGCTGATCTGTCCACCATCCCAGGAACCCTATTTGGTACATCCGTGGCTGAATTTAAAGCAGCTAGTGTAGCATCAGCTTCCTGATGCCGTCTTTCAGTCACTCCTTGCAATGCCTGGATTTCATTTTCATTAGTGACCTATTTGCGTGGTATTCTACCTCAATTAGTGCTGGCCGTGTCACATCACAATGACGATTACCCCTACTAAAATAGCGCCGGTAGTCTTGATTCTATTAAAGACAAGGAGACGAGCATTATGCTTCATCTTCCATTTATTCCTTTCTCCAACAGTTTCAACAATAAACCATTTTTATTTTTTTATTTTTTTACATTTCATCTGGAGGAAAAGCATTTTCTTTTTTTTTTTTAATTTACTTTTTTCAAACCAAAAAACATTTCCCTTCTGTCACAGGTCCACTTAGTCCCAATGACCTGTCCACATGACCTTAGTCCATTCACTTTCTGTATGCTCCCTCTTCTTGACTGCTCTTTAACTGCAATCCAACTTGAACCATGCTTTCAGCTTGAGGTTTGTCCTTTTTAACTGACTTGATCTGCAACTCATCCGCACTAGAACTGGCGGTCATGCTCTCAACAGTTTATGCTAGGGAGGCAGATGCACACCCTATTCTGGGAGAGATTTCTTTTGTGAGTACATCATTATCATTTTACATTAATTCTCCCATGTATCCAGGGCAGGAAAGTAATACTCGCCTCCTTGTCTTTAATAGAATCAAGACTACCTGCGCTACTTAGCAGGGGTAATCTTCATTCTATGTCAAGACGGAGGCGAGCATTATGCTTGTTCAAAGCTTGTCATCACGGTCTCTGCAACTGACTGTACAGGCTTGAAATAGAATGTTCTAAAGGTGGTAACGGCTGCTTGTAGTATATCCTGCAATCTCGTGACCTGGGCTAGCGCTTTTGAAGCCATCGCGCCCTTGACAGAATGCGCTCCAAACATAGCCATATTTATTCCTGCTAACTGCATTATTTCACTGACCCATCTTGCTATAGTGGCTGTAGCTACTGCTTTGTAAGGTTTTCTATGCGCTATAAGCAACTTTGTTGTCCCCATTGGTCTTCTCATCTCTGCTGTCCTGTGCTCATATTCCTTTATGCAGGCTGCTAGGCACCACTTCGGGTGCTCCTGCATGTAGGGGTAGACTATTATCGCCGAGTCCGCCTTCGTTCTTCTGACTAGAGTGAAGGTTAATCCTTCTGGTCCGTACACTCTCCTATTCACATCTAGGCCTCTGACGTCTGCCACTCTTCTACATAACACTATACATAGCAGCATTGCTAGTTTCCCGGATAGTTGTTTCAATGACAGATACCTATTCCCTGGCTAGCTGGCCAGTAGTCTCATGACTACTGCTACGTCCCATAACGAATCATACTTTGGTGGTTTTCTAAATCTTATTCCTTTCAGCAGTCGGACCACTGCTTCGTTCTCCCCTACGTGCAATCCCTCTATGGGTGTGTGGCCTGCTGATATTGCTGATCTGTATACTCCAATTGTTCTATAAGCCTTCCCGTCTTGTAGTTACTCTGCTAAAAAGTTTAATATCTCCACTAAAGGTGCTGAAATGGGATGAAGACTTCTCCTTTTGCACCACCTTGACCATCTACTCCAAGCTGCGTCGTAGCTCCTAGTCGATGGTGCGCACGACTCTGCGATGAGGCTAGCAGCTTGTGCCAAAATCCCAGGCTGATTCCAGCGTCTTCTGCTATCCTGCATGCCATCAGCAGGAGTGTCCCCCTCACACTCAGAGGATGACATGACCCAATTGGGTCCGTGAGTAGGCTGTCCCTTGGTGGTAGAATTCTCGGGTAATCTGTCACTAGTTCCATCAATGCCGGAAACCATACTTGCGACTTCCATATTGGCGCTACCACTATCATTGTCGCTCTCACCCTGCACACTTTCCTTAGTACACTGTTCATCATAATGAATGGTGGGAAGGCGTAGTGTATTTCTCCTCTCCAATCCTGCAGAAATGCTGTCGGGTCCAGCCTCCAGTTGAGTACTTGCTCTTTTGTGTGTTCAAACAGATCTGAATGTGCTGGTCCCTAAATCTCTTCTATCTGCCGAAAAATCTCCTTGTCTAGCATCCAGTCGCTGGTGTCTGCTAGATATCTGGAATTCCAGTCCGGTATTCGATTTTGTGAGCCTGGGAGATATTCTGCCACAACGGACATCCCTGACTCTAGGCATAAGGGTATTGTAAGTTTTGACCGCATCCAAAAGTTTGCATCGACAAAGTCCTAAAAATGCTACCACCAAAGGTTCGAACACCAAAAGTTCAAACCTTTGGTGGTAGCATTATAGGTAAGTATAAAAAAAAGACTGAAGGGGTGTCCCCCGCAACACCCCGCTCACTAAACTGTGTGGTACAGTGAGTGGGGTGTTGCAGGGGACACCCTCGCAGCACACCCGAATAAAAAATAAAACAAGAAAAAAAAAGGGGGCTTCTGGGGCTTCCCCCGCAACACCCCGCTCACTATACTCTAAAGTATAGTGAGTGGTGTTGCGGGGGAAACCCCTGAAGCCCCCGTAAAAAAGAAAGAAAAGAAAAGGACCCTATGGTGCCGGTTCCCGATCACAGAAGTGAAAGGGAACTGGCGCTGCAGGGACTCAGCGTGAAGAAAAAGGTAAGTAGGGTATGTTTATGTTGGGGGTGTGGGTGGGGGTGTGTGTTGTGGGTGTGGGGTATGGGTGTGTAGGGGTTGTGTACGTGTGTGCGCATGGGAAATGTGCAAACCACCACCAAAGGTTTGCACATTTCTCATGCGAACTTTCCGGCCGTGTGAAAAATCAGCCGTGGTCGGATCACGTAGATCCGGCAGAAGTGCCAGAAGTCTTTGGCTAGTTCTGCTAGTAACTTGGACTTCGTCCCTCCTAAGTGATTGATGTACCTGACTGCCGATATGTTGTCCATTTTCAGCAGGATACACAAATTCACTTTGTCCATTGTAAAAGCTCTGATCGCAAATGATCCGGCTAACAGTTCTAGACAGTTGATGTGTAATTTGAGTTCTTCCGAACTCCACTTGCCCCCTGTCTCTAGTTCTCCGCAACGGGCTCCCCAGCCTGCTCTGCTGGCATCTGATTCTATCACCAGGTCGGGTCTGTCGCCGAATATGGCTTTTCTGTCCCAGGCGTCCATGTTCTGTAACCACCATTCCAGTTCCGTCTTTGACTCTTCGTCTAGAGGTACTAGTTGGTAGTATTGTAAGCCCTGCTGTAAGTGTTATATTTTCAGCCGTTGAAGGGCACGATAATGTGGGGCTCCTGGAAATATCGCTTGTATCGATGCTGCTAGCAGCCTCACTACTCTCGCTATCGTCCACAGAGAAATTACGGTTTTGCTGAGGCAAATACTTATTTCCCTCTTTATTTCCTGAGTGGTAGTTCTAGTGTCGCCTTTCTGGCATCTGACGAACCCTAGAAATTCCAACCTTTTTGCTGGTGTCAGTTCTGATTTCTCTTGATTCACTAGGAAACCTAACGACATCAGGAGGTCTGTCACCCAGTGGCCTACCTCCAAGGAGCCAGGTCCGACCCAGCAACCCCAGAGGCAGGCATCATTTCCCCCAGGGGAGCGGCAGCGGGCCCAAGCTGGGGCCCTTTGGACGCTGTCCTGGCGCCTTAGGCGCCATGCTCATGTTGGACCCCTGTCCTGGCGCCTTAGGCGCCAGGCTCATAAAACTAGACATGTGTTCAAGTGTTTTAATGTGCACTTACCTGATGCAGACCATGCTGCCACATCCAGGCCCTCTTGAGGCCTGAATGGAACTACTTTACCTGTGGGATTACTTTCCACCCGGGTGTGGTCGGGGAAGGATACATACCTGATCGGAGGAAGGATACACTTTTGGAACTTCTTCCAAAGCTATTTAAACCACACCTGATCAGCAACTCACGCTTCGCGTTGTTCTGCTCCTCGCAGCTGGACGCTCACCGTGTCAGCTCCTGCATCTGGACTTCAGCCACGCCTGTCAGCATCCTGGGTCACCTGCAAAGGGAGACAAGAGACCTTACCAGCTAAATCTGCACCACGGAGACATCACCGACGATCCTGAAAGGGAAGACATTATTTTTAAAAGCATTTCGTTACGATCGCTGCAGTGCTGCATTTCACTCACCTTTCCTGGGTTCCTCCATCTTCAGCAGCGATCATCCGGATACACAGCCACTTCCCAGAGCTTAGAGAAAAAGACAAGAATAAGTGGTGATAGAAGGAAGGGAATAAGACTTACCTGTTGGGTCATTTCCATTTCATTTCGGGTCTTGCCGCTTCCAGGCATTTTCCGGACCCCGGCCCCTATGGGGAAAAAAGACAAAGACATTGAATGAGCATATGCAAAGACAGTTCCCGAGCGCTGATCCAGAACTAACCTGCCATTTACTGGAACTGGAACTGCACGTTTCACTTCGGGTCGGCGCCATATATCCAGCACTCCGAACCCCGGCCCCTAAGGGGAAAAAAGACGTACGCATTAGCGCTTGCTGCAAAAAGACAATGAACATTATTATTAAGCTTGGACTTTTGAACTTGCAACTGAACTTTTACAGAGCCTTACCTGAATAGTCAAGCTTACCTGAACTCCCATCAATCCTCAATCCAGTGAAGTAACTGGGTTTCAACGCGCCCCTGCATCAGAAGCAGGATGGAGAGCTCATCCTTCCTGACCCTAAGGTGAGACTTCACGGGGAATCGTGGAAGGGTATCGTGGAGGGTTGGAAGAGAGTGGGAGGCTTGAGCATAACTCAGTCAGAAGGTAATACTCCCTTTTCACGCACAGGGGAATATTCCTGCAAGCCGGAGAAGCCAGAGTAGAGGGCCCTTCTTGTCCATCTTCAGAGTCCTGCGCTTCACCATTGAAGAAGCATCAGCACTCGAAGCCAGACCCGCGCCTCCGTGGGAATCAGGTGAGCGTTACACCCAGTTTGTCTAGTACAGGAGCGTCTCCCTGCTGTTTGCCATCAGCAAGATGTCGTCCAGATATATAATCAATCTTATCCCTTCCTCTCATCGTCGTGGCCATGGGCATGAGGCTAGCCCGAAGGGCATTGTCGCAAATTGCCAGAATTGCCCGCCCTAGTCGAATGCTAGAAAGGGATGATATTCTTCATGTGCTGGTATCGTGAGATATGCATCCTTCAAGTCTACTCTCGCGAGCCAGTCGCCCTGTCTGAGGGTGTCCCTGAGCTGATGGATTCCCTTGATCTTGAAATGGTGGTACATCACCACCTGTTCATTTCTTTCAAGTTCATCACTGGCCTTACTTTGTCTTTACTGTGAACCAGGAACAAATTGCTTATAAACCTGGGGGTTGTCCTGCACGGCTCGATCGCTCTTTTGATCGCCAGACTTTGCAATTCTGCATTTAAGGTCTCCTCCTCTGCTAACGCTGAATACAATGGGTCGGGGGGGTTGGGATTGAGAGGGTATCTCTGTAAATTCTAATTGCAGGCTCTTCACTGTCTGCAGTACCCAGGCATCGCTGGAAAGCGCGTGCCATTTATTCTAGAATCTCGATGCCCCCCCCTGGCCTCCAATGGTGGGTATGTGTACTGTCTCACCTGTGGGGAAGTTCTGTTCTCTTCCCTGACCTCTGCCTTGCCTTCCTCTTGGGAAACAGCCTCTTGTGGGGGAAAGAAGGTGTCCTGCTGCCTGTTTTCCCAATAGTGGGCCCTGTTGTTGTGAGGCCTTCTCGTGGCTTGGTAGCGACCGGTCGCTCGGCCTCGGTATGGACCGGTCCGGGCAAAAACCTTACTGGGGAAAAATGTTATTTGAGGCTTGAGCCTTCACCAATGAGGAGTAGGTTCCTACAAACCTCCCCATTTCCTTCCCAAAGGTTTCTCCGAATAGCAGGCCTTGGACTGCTTCGCCGGCCTCGTAGGACACTACATCGCCTAGCTTTAGGTCTATCTTGAGGAGAAGTCCTCTTCTGCGTTCGAAAGAGATGGCGCAATTAGCATTACCCAAGAGGCAAACAGCTCTTTGGGCCCAGTTAGCGAGTATTTCCGTGTAACGCTCACCTGGCTCCCACGGAGGCGCTGGTCTGGGTTGCTGTGGCCTCTTGAAGCGTGATGCGCAGAATTCGGACCACCGATTGAACAGGACCCCCAAATCTTGCTTGTCTGGCCCGTAGGAATATCCTTCTGCAGTTGAGAAAGGGGATTAACTGTCTGCTGAATAATGTGCTTGCTCCCCCCTTTCCCCCTTCATTCTTCTCTGACTTCCTCCAAAACCCCCGGTTTAAGCTCACCTTATGGTTTGGAAGGATGAACTCTCCATCCTGCTTCTGGTGCAGGGGTGTGCGTTTGTCCAGTTACTTCACTGGTTTTCAGAATGGCGCTGGCAAATCCACTTGACTTCACTGAGCGATACGCCGTAAGCATGAAGATGCAAAAGTTCAAGTGTGAGCCTCCTTTTATGTTGTTTTTTCTGTTCTTTATTTCAGGTGCAGAACAAAGGCGATGCGTTGAGGGGTTAAATTGCCGGGGTAAAATCGGGTGGGTTAGTGATGAGGGCGACCCCTCTAAATGTCTTTATAAGTCCCCAGTAATGTCTTTTGTCCTTTCCCCATAGGGGCCGGGGTGCGGTACCTGCAAGAGATGCGGCGCCGACCCGAGATGTGGAATGGTTCACCAAGAATAGCCGGTAAGTAATATGGCTGAAAATTCGGCTTTCCTCTTGTTTCCTTGCTCACCTTTTGTCTCTTCTTCTCTCCCTTAGGTGCAGTGCAGAGATGTGGCGACCGGCACTGAGAGCCGCGATGGAGCCGGGGGGCGTCTCGGGAACAGGTGAGTAAAGCGCGGTGCTGCAGCGAGCAATGCAGTGCTTTTAAATGGAAGTCTTCCTTCAGGAATGCTGGCGTGAAGATTCCGGATGCAGGTAAGAAGGTTGAATAAGTTCTTGGTTTTCACCTTTCTCTTCTCTTATTCCCTTACAGGTGTTCCAGGTTCGAGGCGGGCGTGGCTGGAGTCCAGGTGCAGGAGCAGACACGGTGAGCGTTCAGCTGCTGGGATGCAGAACAACGCGAAGCACGTGTGGCTGTCCGGGCGTGGCTTAAATAGCCTTGGAAGAAGTTCCAGGTGAGCATTCTTCCACAGCCCCACCCAAGTAACAAAATAGTTCCTTCAGAAAAATAGTCCCTCCTAAGCCTCATTTGGCTTGGTTCTTCATGCAGCATGGTCTGCATCAGGTGAGTGTGCAGCATGGTCTGCTTCAGGTAAGTGCACCAAACACTTCAACTTATGAGCCTGGCGCCTATGGCGCCAGGACTGATGTCCAACATGAGCCTGGCGCCAACGGCGCCAGGACAGAGTCCAAAGAGCCCCTATAAAGGGCCGCTGGGCTTTTACCCGGGGGCGTGATGCCTGCTCCCGGGGGTGCTGGGCCTGGCCTGGTGCTCCGGGGGTAGGCATCATGACAGCCCGGGCCCACTTCTTCACCCATATCTTTTATCCATGATTTTCGCTAGTGGCCCTGCTAGATCGAGCACTTTTTCTTGGCAGCATCACCAGGATCGGTTGATCCCCTTTCTGGGATCTCTTGTGGTCTTTGAAACAAAGGCCAACATCTTCGGATCAAGCTCCGGTGCTTCTGCTACTTTTCCCAGTAGTTTGCGTTTTGGGTATTCTGCCCTCATCCTCTGGCGCACTTCTCTCTCTAGCGCTTTATGTAGCCTGTTGGTCATGTATTGTGTGACCCTGGGTGATGGTAACCATTCTGAGGACCTTGGGTTTCGGATGTCCTCTGGCTGGAACATATCTGATGTCCCTTCTTCTTCCTCAATGTTGTTGTTTTCTCAACTTTTTCTTAGAGGTTGGATCTCGTCTTCCTCTTCGCCGTCCTCCCCTTGTGAGGATCGTGGGGACCCTGCGGGTTCCTCTTCGGAGCCTTGCTCCTCATTGCCCATATTATCTTCCCCTGGGTAGGGGGTATCGAGGCCAGGGTTGTCACAGGGTGAGGTGAGGCCCGGGGCAAAACATTTGGTGAGGCCCCTTCTTCTTTTGCACTTGGCCAGTGGCACCGTAAATAAGTGAAGCGCGAAATATCTACTTGAGTTTATTTATGGAAGAACTTGAATATGGTTTAGTCTTATGACTGCAAATTAACTAAAGTAAAGCCATGTTTCTAAGCTGAAGAAAGGTTTATTCCAGACTTGGTTTTGTATCGTACACATTAAATATAGATTTACCTGGCAACTCTCATACCTATTTAGATAATGTGTTGTGTTCTCCTTGTTTCCCCTCTCTTGCTTAGTCGTGCTCTGAAACACCTGTGTACGAGCGCGATACAAATAAAATATCATATCATATGATACATAACAATCAAATATCTAAGCTGCCAGGCCTTGTGCTGTCTGTTTTTCTCCCATCCGGGGGGAGATGAAGTCTGCCTAGGCCCTCTTGCCTCTCCGTGCGCTGGTTTTGAGGGGACAGCAGCAACAGAAGAAAAGACCAGCTGCACACTCGGGTGACAGGAGGCGAGAGAAAAGTGCCCGCCATAGTTGGAAAGGTGATTCACTCATTGAGAGAAGTCTCCTCCTCCTCCAGCTGAGACAACGTGGCTATAAGCAAGCTCCAAATCACGAAATGACACACACAGAAAGCCAAAATGAAACAGCACCTCTAGACCTCGCCAGCCTTGGTGAGGTGTTCCCTTCAGACAGTGTAAACTCAGGCAGGCCTGGCACGTTGGGTACTGAGGTTGAGCTGAGCAACAGTAATCCCCCAGAGAGAGGCCTGCAGATCTGGACACAGAGCCCTGCAAATCCAGAGAGAGGTCTGGGAACATGAATGAGATCTGCAATACCTAAGACAGGTATGATTCGTATGAAAAGCAGGAGGGGATCTACATTTTCAGAAGGAGGCCTGTGATCTCACAGAGAGAGGCCTGGACATGAAAGAGGGCTGCAAGGTTGCGAGAGGCCAGTGAGCATGGGTGGCTTGCAAGCACAGAGGAATGACCCAGCGAGAGGCATTCAAAGCCTGAGAGAGGACTGCAAACCGAGAAAGAGTCCTGAAAACCATGAGATAGGACTGCAAACCCAGAGAGGTCTGAGGAGAGAGAGAGAGAGAGAGTGAAATAAGTAGGCACTTGGGGAAGCATGCTCTGTGAGCACAAAGAAATATGAGGATGAGGGTGTGTGAACTTAGTAGAGGCCTATCAGCATGAGAGATGACTGAGAATGAGAGGCATGAGAGAGGCCTGTGTGCATGAAAGAGGACTGAGAACGAGAAGCATGAGACTTGAGAGAGACCCATGTCATGAGAGATGACTCACTGTGAGAACAGGAGACATGAGAGAGGCCCATGTGCATAAGGCAGTGGTATTCAAACTGTGGGTCGCGACCCCCTAGGGGTCCGCGGGTGCATCCCAGGGGGGCCCTGAGAGCTCAGCATGAAAAAAGATTTTTTTTTTTTTTTTTTAGATTGGAAGAAATGGGCAGGGGTGGCCCACATGGGCGGGCTGAAGCATGAAACTGTCTCAGGCAACAATGAAAAAGTGGCCCACAGTTGTAAATGGATATTCATTCCTTTAGTCACAGACTGGGCCTCATTACTACTATGGCGGACCAGTAACAACGGTGCTGGTAAGCTACCGGCACCGTTGCTACCGTTCCGCCATAGTAAGAGTTGTGCTCGTGGGTGCTTGACAGCCCCCGCCAGGTCTGACCTCAGCTCGTCGGATGCACCGGCACCGTTATTAACGGTGCCGGTGCATCCGAGCTCCCCATTCCCATTTGAGCCATATGGGGCTCAAATGGGAATGGGGATCTACCGGCACCTTCGAAAGGGCAATTATCATGTCCGCCTAACTAGGCATGACCTAGTAATTGCCCATTCGCGGGTGCCAGACCCGGATGCAACTCCAGTGGCAGCCGTGCCGGTTTTACCGGCACAGCTACCGCCAGAGTAGTTATGAAGCCCACTGTTTCAATAGTACCCAAAGGGGTGCTTTGTGTTAAAATGTAAGTAAATTGTGATATATTCAGCAACAATGGTCAACATTACTAACTGCATAGTTAAGTAACTCATCAAAATGGTCCACATTGGCCAAAATGGTGGCCCATTTTGATTGGCCCAAACTAGCATTTTACATTTTTGGTACAGGCATTGCCCTATAGGCCTGTCCGAGCCTGGCGGCTCATCCATAATGGCAAGAGGCGCCCACCCAGTGGCCCCTCACCCATTATGGAGGAGCTAAGGAGCCAGCCCAGTGAAACAGTGAGCACTCCCTCAGCTGCTTTATCCAGCTAATGGAGTGCTCCTGGGCTGGCTGAACTGTCAAAGGGAAACAATGTTTCCCTTTGACAGTTCAGTTTAGTTCCCCAGCCGCACATGCTCACTGAGCCATGCAAGTGCTGGGGCGTTTTGCTTCGCCAGCATTGCATAGCTCATTGGAAATGCTGGCTGGGGCACTGCATGTCTGTATGTCCGAGGGGGAGCTCCTGCGCCTCCTCGCACATACGGACAGAGCAGCTGGAGCAGGCCGTTTCAGCACCCACACACAGGCCAATGCAGAAGGTACGTTTATGTTCATTGTTTTTATTTAAACATGTGTATGGATGCGTTATGAGTGAGTGTATGGTGATGGATGCTCATGTGAATGATAGAGTGATTGCTGTATGAATGTGCAGCGCCTTGCATATACACATAATCATGTTCATTGTGTTAGGACCAGTGGGGCCCAGGGGACAGGGATGGTATCTTTTTACCGGACATCTATCATTCAAAACCCTCTGCCTTGTCCACAAGGCTTTCTGGGGCCTGGGTCCAAAATACCTTCAGCTATTCCTCCGCAAATACCTCCCCTCTCGAGCTCTTCACTCCTCCACCTCCAACTCCCTCAGGGTCAGTCGTTTATCAAAGAAACGAGCTGGGGGTAGATCTCCGTCTTCGGCTGGGGCCTCCCTCTGGAACAGCACCCTGCCACTCTAAAACTTGAGGAGAACCATCTTTCTTCCTGCACTTATCAGACCTACCCTGTCTGCTGCCTTAAACGTAGCACTTGCAAATTGCTGGCTGCACTACCACTGTTTGTTGCCTTTATTATTTATTTATTGTTATTTATCTGTTTCTCCTCTGCTTCGCACTTTCCACTTCTCCCCCCTTCCATGCACTTTTCCCCTCACACTTGCGCGTTCTCAATGTCACTGGGCCTAGTAAGATCGCTGTTTTATTCTCCTCTGTTCCCCTCCCTTGCCTTGTCACGCTCTGAAACACTTGTGTACGAGCGCGATAGAAATAAAATATCAATGCCTGCCCCCTGGACTCCCAGCAACAATTGCAAACTGTTTGGCTATTTACCCATTTTTTGTTAAAAGTATGCTCTACAATGCAACATTTTAACCTATTATTTAAAATAAAATTCACAGGGGGAAACCCCCCCGAACCTCCCCTTAATGCCCCTCCACTTAAAAAAGATTCACCAGCCGCCACTGGCCCTCAGACTGTGTTGGGAACGGGATGGGGGAACCGAGGGACTATGGTGGGAGCACAATGGGCGGGAACCATGGGATAGTGATGGGAGCAGAGTGGGGAGAGCCCTGGGTGTGTGATGGGGTGGGGAGAGACCAGCGACTGGGTAGGAGTGGGATGAGGGAGCCCAGCGACTTTGATGGGAGCAGGTGACGGCGCGCAATATATACTGTCCATTTGGCATTTCTGGGGGGTCCCGACCTGCCCAAATTTTGCTCAGGGGGGCCCTGGCCAAAAAAGTTTGAAGACCACTGGCATAAGGGATGACTGTGAGAACAAGAGGCATGAGAGAGGTCCATGTGCATGAGAGATGACTGAGAACGAGAGGCATGAGAGAGTCATGACAGATGACTGTGAGAACGAGAGGCATGAGAGAGTCATGACAGATGACTGTGAGAACGAGAGGCATGAGACTTTGCCACATTTTGCACTGCACACGGAGCTTGCAACAAGTCGGACAGTAACCTTTTTGGGACCCCTAAACACTCTTAACTGCATCCCTGTCCTGGCTGCTACTATAGGGTGCATTAGTGAGTGTCCACGTCACGAATCACTCACTACAGGAGAGAATTGCACGACTGGTCACCACTCTCCGTGCCCATACTAATGCCAACAATGTCAGTATCCAAACATCATAGCGTATAGAATAGATCAGGGAGGGCACGGGGAGGGTTTTAGGCACGGTGGACCCGCCGTTTTGCACTTTTCACCAATACTAAATACACTAGTGAATTTTGACTTAAAGCTATACTCTGAAGCTGCACTGTACTTCTTTGTACCGACTGTCATGCAACTCTTTATGAAAGCACTCTGGTGACACTTCCTATTTTCACAATAACTGTTAGGTTATATAGCGCCTAGACTATACCAAGGTTTGCAAAGGCTTTAATAGCCGATACTGTTTCTGAAGTGAACCGCACTCACCGTTTAGCGCCATTGCAAACGTAATAGCAAAGCCTGTGTTTAGAGCGTTACGAAGGGCAAACACGATTGCAGAAAGCGCTATATCCAACAAAGCAAGTACTACTGATGGACCTGAGAAGGATGAGTGGGTGGGCAACTTGCTCGGCAGCTGGCACACAGATCTCTGCACGAGGCGAATTACTGAATGCAGTCCCTTCGTAGCAGCCAGCAGGGGTGAGAGAAAGCCCTGTGAATGGATGGATGGATGAATGGATTCATGCATGGGTGGATGCATGTGTTTATGGGTGAGCGGATGGATGGATGATGGTTCGAAAGAGGTGCGGATGGGGAAAGAGTTGAGGGCTGGACGGATAAGTGGACAGATGCAATGCAGCAAGCAGGGACGGACGGACGGACGACGGACGGACGGACGGACGGACACGTGAGTGAAGAATGGGTGTACGGACAGATTCACAAAAGTATTGCCGAATGGGCAGATGGACATATGGAAGATTTTAATGATGGATGGCAGGAGAGATAGAGAGAGACAGAGTAAACAGAAGATAGATAGGCTGACAGAAGAAAGTGACCGAAGGTTTAGGGGAGAGATATGCAGAAACATCGGACCGGATGGACAGACCAACAGACAGGGCCGCAGAAAGGATTGCCTGGAAGACAGGCAGAATATGCGAAGACCGGAGGAGAGAGGTGCAGACAGACAGACAGACAGAGCAAAGAGCAGGCGGACAAACAGAGGAGGGCAGAGTGCATGAGCAAGTCACGAACGATGCAATGGCTGGACAGACAGAAGGACAGGTGCAGAGGTGACATCAGGGAACACTATATGCACAGACAGAGGGGCCGAAGAGTAGGTGGGGCAGGTATGACATGCATGCCAACTAGAGATTGAATGGAGAAATGGGTGGGGGCAGAAGGGGGGGGAGAGAGAGAAAGAGAGAGACAGAGAGAGAGAGACCAGGAGGGGGAGATAGAGCCACGAACATTATCCCATATAGAGCAACAGGCAGACATTTTTTCTCTTACCTCCAAGTGTCTGTCACTGACACTGGCTGCTGTCGCCTCTCGCCTGCCCTCGCCTCGCGTGTGCTGGCGCCGCGGCCGGCCTGGGTCAGGGTGCGGTGGTGTGGCTGCCTGAGTGCCGACTGCCGGCGCTGCTGTATGCCCTCCTGGGCTGGGCTGGGGTACCGTAGGCGGCCCGCCGCTGCTTCACTGTGGTCCTGGGCCTGGCTCGATGGTCTCTCTCCTGGACTCCCCGGGACCCGGCCTGGCCTCCTGGCTGCCTCCTCGAAGTTGACCTGGTCCACTGAGTCCTGGTGGTTTGTCCTGGTGGACAGGACTCCTGAGTCCTGGCTGTGGCACTGGTCCTCCTCTGTGAGTGGCTGAGGATCTGACTGCAGCCCAGTCCTCTATGTGCACAGCAGGCAGCACCTGTTGAATGCAAGCTACAGCTACTAGTCTGTGTCAGGGAGGGCAGAAGGGTCAGAGGGAGGGCATTTCAATTTGGCCTGGCCATTAGTTGCAGTAGCAAGTGTAAGTAGCAACTTTCAAAGTCTTTCATGTGCACAGTGCACACCGGCGCTGCTTTCCCCTGCAGGCAGCCTGGCTCCAGCAGACTGCTGCCCAGGGGCCAGGTGTGAATCGTATCTTTGCAATTGCAAAGAAACACTTGTTGTCTTGTCTCTCTTCTGACAGAGAGGAAGCCGGGCCTGACTCCTGAGCACCAGACCGTCCCTCGCACCCGGGCCCAGTCCCTCTTGTTGTTTTGCAATTTGCAATTTTGCATAATTTTTTTGCAAATACATGCTGCCTGATGCATACATCATAGTGTATGATGCATACATCATGCATGCATGCTGCAAATCAAAGCAAGGTAACAATGACTGGCCCCAGCCAGTCCAACCCCATCACCCCTGGTTCTGCGTGAAAGAGAAAAAACAAACAATTGTGATGTCTGCCACTGGGACTGGAGATCTCAGATCGATGTGATGCATCATGTTGTAAAATGCACAGCCGCCGGCGCGACTCGCGAGGCCCCGAGGTTCTGTGTGAAAAAAAAACAATTCTGGGACTGGAGAGGAGATGTTTTGTTTAATAAAATACAAAGCCGCCCGGGCCTCGCGCTCAAGCCGCCCGCGCAAGGCCCCCCCTGAGCGCGAGGCCCGGGGCAGTTTGCCCCCCTTTCCCACCCTTGTGACGGCCCTGATCGAGGCTCGTTACTCCTGACGTCTGCATGAATTCTGCATGAATGTGTGTCTCAATTTCTCGGAACGCGTCAGTAGCCTCAGGGGCCTTAAGTTCTGCCCCATCTGTATGGCCCGGGGTGGGTCAGAAGAGTTCTTGCTCTTCCAGGCCTTCTTACACCCCTGTGGGTCCTCTATAGGGACCTTTGTGGATGTGATGTCTCTTGGTACAGTGTTCTTCTCTTTCTGGCTCAGGTAGGATTTAATTTTCTCTAGTCTCTCCTGGAGGGGCCTAACCCCTTGAGCCACTGCCTCCATCAGTGAGTCCCCCAGCACTTCTTTAAAGCTATAGGCCAGATCCCCTGGATAGTCTGCCTCTTGTTCTTCCTTGCTCAATTCAAAATGTAATTATTTGTGCTGGTAAGTGCCTTTCAGTATATTTTCAGGTGTAGTGGCATGTCCACTGCTCACTATATACTGTGGTTGAGGCTGCACCTTGTTCTGCAGATCAGATTTTCAAATCACCCAGTGTGCTCTGAGCTAGTATGTTATCAGCTCAGTGGATTGAGCGTTCTTTCTTTAAGTGATGGCACTGATGTATTAATTTCTGTTTGGTATGGTACACTGTCTTTGTTTAGTGCTCTTGTCTCTGGTGATCTACGCGAATGCAAGCGTTGAATTCCGCTTGCTCGTGTATTAGAACTCCTCCTCTGTGAGGGTGGAGGTACTTCACATTCAATGAACTTTACGCTCTTATTTTTTCCTGTGAGCCTCCTCGCGTGTGTCAGGAGGATTTAGCTTTGGCTCCACCCTCGCAAGGGTGGGGGCTAATTCGTGCTGCGAGTGCGGTTTCCTCACCTGAACGGTGGGGGCTCGTCTTCGGTATGGAGGAGGCTGGAGAAACCCCTAGAGTGCCAGTAGTGTGGCACAGGGCCGCCACCTCCTCTTGTCTGCTAATCCGTTGCGATGTGCGTCGCACGCTCCTATTTCCTTATGGCGCGTGCAACTGTCATGTACAAATATCCTATTAATGAGTTAAATAATTGAATAATACTACTGCCTGCTCCTGCGCGCACTACTGCTGTGCGCTAAGTATCCTTCTAGGACACATTAAACCTTTCATATATTTTAACCTCATGCAGCTCGATAGAAAAGGCACTTATCTGCTTGGAGAGCAGGAAAAGAGGGAGAGTACAGGAAGTGAATGGACTAAGGTCACGCGGACAGGTCATTGGGACTACAGAGGACCTGGGATAGAAGGGGAAATGTAGATTTTTGATTTGAAAAAAGTTTTTAAAAAGTTTTCCCTCCCGATGAAATGTTTAAAAAAAAAAAAAAAAGAAATACATGGTTTATTGTTGAAACTGCTGGAGACAGGAAGAAATGGAAGATGAAGCATAATGCTTGCCTCTGTCTTGACATAGAATCAGGGATGCAATCCACCTCTCCACTATCCCCTGGGACTCCCTTTGTGGTGAAACCAGGCTGAAGGACTCGGCTATAGAGTTTCTTTTGCTTGGGGAGGAAGAAGGTAAGCCCAGCCTGAGACCTAGACACCCAAAGCTGTCTCCTCCCACGGCTATTTTGAATCTGAACATCCATCAGCTTAAGAACCATAAACCTAAGTCTGGTAAAAATAATTCCAACAAACCTATCCCAATCAAAAACTCATCTGAGACTCCCCCTTCCCTCCCCCCCCTCAAAGGAGCACTTCTCAATGCAAGATCGCTTGTTGCCCATGCTACCGATATTGCTGACCTAATTTCTGAAAGTAACTTGGACTTCCTCGCAATTACGGAAACATGGCTCCATGAGGCAGCAGGACCCTCACTTAAGCTAGCTATCCATGATGGCTATACTATAGTCAGACAAGACCGAGACAACATCCGAGGTGGCGGTATTGCCATTATTGCTAAAACTACCCTGGGACTTAGACTAGCACCCACCCATATGCCTCAATCGTGTGAAGTTCTTACTGCCAAATTGCAGATAAATAATTCACAAACACTTACGATTCACCTAATATACAGACCGCCTGGCCCTCTTGGTTCCTTCGAGGAAGATCTGCATAACATAATCTCGAACAACCTTAAACCTACCTCGCAACTAATCCTACTAGGAGACTTTAATTTAGGCTTTAACGACCTAACAGATAAAAATGCAACAGACATAGTCAATACTATTAACGCACTAGGCCTTTCCCAAAAAGTCAACGAACCTACCCACCTAAAAGGAAGAATACTGGACTGGATTGTAGACTTTAACTGCTCCGCTACTATTTCCTCCATCCTGCCGCTATCGTGGACAGACCACTTTCTAGTATCATTCCGCCTCTCTACGATAAGACCCATTCCAATAGTTCAGCCAATAGCGCCACCATGCTCCACCAGAAGTAAAAAAAAGCATCACCGTAGAGAAAGTGATCCCTGCCATCTTGCCCACCCTCAAATTCATTCCCAGAAAATCTTGATCCAAGTATCCTAGTTCAGGAATTTAATAATATTATACTCGCCACATTGGACAAAATAGCTCCTGCCAAACTCAGACCCAGTAAACCATTAGCCCATTTAAACAAATGGTTCACACCTCAACTCAAAGACCTCCGTATCTTAAAGAAGAAAAGTGAAACCAATTGGAGACTATGCCCCTCTAGCGAGAACAAAGCCAAATTAACCTCACTTTCCTCACACTATAAGAAGGAAATGTATCAGGCAAAGCGCAATTCCTACGATGAGCGTATCGCCAATTCTAATTCTAGCATGAAAGAACTCTTTTCCATACTCAAGGAACTAGAGGCCCCAATTGCTGTTTCTGATGTCTGCACTAAGGACAAATCCTGTGTACAGACATCCAACATGCCCTAGCCAATAAAATTAACACACTCCAAAATAAAATTCAACAAAAAAAGGAAGTACTGAATTTACAGCACTCATCCAAAATTCATCTGCCTAATGTTTCACCACTGGCGCACAATACGACTTTCCATTTCTCTAAAATGTCCACTTTGGAGGTAGAAAAAATGATCCTGTCATTGAAACCTTCAAACTGCAAAGGCGATATCTGCCCAGCACAATTAATAAAAGATGCTGCCAGAGAACTACCTTTCATTACAAAACTGATAAACGCCTCATTTGTTACAAGCACCATCCCTGCCAACCTTAAACAATCTTGGGTGCTCCCCCTCCTCAAGAAACAGTCATTAGATCCTCTTATCCCTACTAATTACCGGCCTATCACTATGGTCCCATTTTTACTCAAAATACTGGATAAAGCTGCTTTTATCCAAATTCAAAAACACCTTGATTTGCACAAACTCCGAGGCAATAGGCAATCTGGTTTCCGGCCCCTACACGGAACAGAAACAGCCTTGATTGATCTAAAGTCCCAAATAGAGGAGCAGAGAGACAAAGGGAGGACAGTTCTCTTGCTCCTACTTGATCTCTCTGCCGCATTTGATCTGGTCAATCATAAGGTCTTATGTCGTTGCCTTGATTCTGCGGCCCATTTCTCATCTGGAGCCATTAAATGGATTGAGTCCTTCTTGAGTGAGAGAACCATGAGAGTCTTCTCCCCGTCGGCAGCCGCTGACCCAACACCCATCCTATGCGGTGTGCCTCAAGGCTCCTGCGTCTCGCCAACCCTTTACAATATTGACGATCTGGACCATCTGGGCATCACCTACACCAGCTACGCCGATGATACTCCGATTCTCCTCCCGCTTTCTGGGGATTACACTACCGACACTGGATTAGTGAACAAAGTTTACCTTATCATCCAAGCATGGATGGCTACTCATGGCCTGTGCTTGAACGATGATAAGACTGAGCTAATAATTCTGGGCTCACAGGCCAGCATCAAAAAACTAGGCCAAGAATTTTCCTCTTTTAATATTGATGGGAACACCATTAAAGTCTCGAAGGATGTAAAAACCCTTGGATTGTACTTGGATTCCATATTATCCTTTGATAAACAGATTAAATCCCTTACCTCCTCTACTGCTTACACTTGCAAGCTACTCAGAGCTGGTAAGCCTTTCCTTTCCGACAACAGTTGCCTGATCCTGGCCAAAGCCCTAATACTCTCCAGAATCGACTACTGTAATGCCCTATACAGTGGTGCAAATAAATCCACTATCCAAAAGCTCCAAACATTACGGAACAATGCCCTAAGAGCAGCCTTAGGCATAAATAAAAAAACTCACATCTCCGCTGTGAGACGCCAGCATAAATGGTTATCCACATCCAATAAAATACAATTAAAAACTCTCTCCTTGACCTACAAAGCCCTCAATAACGCAGCCCCCAGCTACCTCATTGATAAACTCCAGAGAAGAACTTCTCTCAGACCTAACAGATCTGGGAATGCGAATTGTCTGACCATAGCTAAATACAAGCTTACTACTATCGGTGGTAACAGCTTTACGGTAAAGGCCACAAAATTCTGGAACTCAATGCCCCAAGATCTGAGAGTTGACCAACCTTATCTACATTTCAGAAACAATGTTATAAAACACATTATCACCACTGACCTTTAGCACATGTTGTGAGTCAGCCTTTCCCTGAAGAGACCTTCATTAACAGTGTATTACGACGCCACCTTCAAAAACCATGTGCTTTCTAGTCCTCCTGTGCGCGATCTAGTCTAACTGTGAGACTAATTGATACATGAAGGGCTTCACTCTTGTAATATATATTTCTGTGCAGTGTTTAGTGTTTATCTCTGTAATTATTTAAGCCATGTTTATTCACTGCTATTATTCTTGCACATTGTGGATATCCTGTAAGTAATAACTATTGTATCCTGTATTCATGTCGCAACTTTGTAAGCTTTGCATCTCCATACTGCTGCGCCCTTTTACTTACCAGTCTGGTGCGCCTAACAAATGAATAAGCAAACAAACAAGGTGGTAATTTTCCCTTGGTCAGTGCAGCTCGACAGTCTCCCCTGTTGTGCCTACATTCTCCATTTCGTCGTCCAGAGGGGTGGACTCGGAACTTCTCAAGTTGTATCGATTTGTTTTTCCCTCTCATGGTACTTTGTTCGAGGAGACAAATACGGGCACTCCTCCCGAACCTGCAACTAGCCTAGAATAGTTAGTTATTTCTGCACTTATTTCGTGCCTTGAGTACCTGCTAAATGTTGTTAGTGTCTCAAAGGGTCTCCCCTGCAGTCACCACTCGCACAGGCTGCTTAGGGCAGAAGTCTTTTTAATGCACTTACCCCACCTCCGTGCTCATCCAGTGAGCCGGCTCACCCCTCTCTGCTTCACAGATCGTAGGCCAAGTCGTGGGCTGCCAGTCGGAGGTTCATGGTAGGGTTTCAAGTTCTAAGGTTGCACAAAGGCACAGGAGACCCTGAAATATGGCACCACACTCGCCACACTTTGCCATGCTCTTCTAGGGAACTAGGTTTTTGTAGATTAGGTGCTACCTCCAGACTGCAGCTGACACTGAGAACAGACTGTCCCAGTAGCACCACAGCAACACACTCGCTGCACTGTTATTATATTAAACATTCGCTTTTGTATGATTTAAAAACATAAATGTTTTATGACTTTAGTCACCATTTTAACATGAAATGTATTTTTTTGTTTTATGTTAACTGTGTGGCGTGCATAAGGTAAGTAACCATAAGCTCGTGATAGAAACATTAAAATAGGATATTGGCATGTGGCTAAAGAGGCTCCAAAGCATTGGCAGTGCAGTGTGACTAGTGAAGACGCTCACGGAGCATATATAGTAATGTAGATGAATGTTGGATTGTCTACACAAAATCGCCACCGAAGAGCAACTTGAAAACAAAACCCCTCCAGCCAATTGTACTCTAGTGTGGCTTTAGGTTGTTGTCTCTTCATGGTCTCATTATCGCGTCCCTCGTTACCTGGGTTGCCAAATCTGGATGAATAAACCAAGCCCTCCATGTCTGGGCCAATACTCGCACTGTAATCTTACAATGTGTGGTTAGCCAGTGGCCCCTGTACCTGTGACGTGTCTTCAGGAACATCTTATTTAGCTCATGTATGCATAAATCGAAGAGCCAAGAGTTCGGCGCATTGTCTCCCTTGATCGTTTTCCTGTAGGCATTTGGTGCACACTTCGTTTTATTTTTTTGTGTATGTGATCCAGGACAAGAGGTTAGCTTTGCTCCCATCATGGTTAGGAATAAGCAATGCTTGTAGGATTGACATATTTGAATACGTGTTTAATTTTGTAATGCTTAATAACATTAATTCTTCGTTCCATGTTGCTTGTTATTGTTTAAAACATTGGTCTGCAACATTTGGCTCACCGTATGTTTCTGACAACTTCTCCCATCAGCACTATTTTTGCATAAATACCGAGCGCTTAGTGAGAACACATTACAATCCCTTTTAATTGCTCAAGCTGTTTACAGTTGAGATATTATTGTAGACTACCTCAGAGGTGATCTAATCTCTGCAGCCAATGTCCTCTTGTTTGAGGTTCTTTTTTTGGGGACAGTATTTGCTGGCAGAAATGCATTTGCCACTGCCAGTAATTCATTAACTGCCGATGTAAATTACCACCAGTGGATTTCCACTCGGGGGTAAATCTGTATTAAATCGAATTGCACAGAAGCGTAGATCTGCCCCCCCCCTCCTGCAATTAGAGGAATTTGATCTCGAGCCCCATTTTTCACCCGAGACAGAATTGTGGAATAATGGGCAGTTTTGTTATTAGTCTCGCATTTCCTCTGACCTTTTCTACTACAATTAAACAGTTCCTAAAATGCCACATACTTTTGTTTTTCATCCAGTCCTGTAGTTTTAGCTTTAAGTAAGAAATAAGTACCAGCACATGAGGATTCTGGAGGTATGCCCATTTCCATATTGTGATCCTCGAGCAGTAATTAATACAAGAAGGATACTCTATAAAGATAAGTTTGGAATACTGCAAGCAGCAAATCCCGTTGCACCCTCTTGTAAATTCTCAACTGTCGCATGTCTCGGTTTCGTTTGTCACTCATCTCCCCCCTCCTCCTTTGAGCTATTCGTTGAAGGTGACTGCAGGGCCTTGAACTCCCGCCGAAGTCCAGTCACAGAGCGCTGTTCCTTGTTGCTCTAGAATGTTGCATGTGAAGAACTGCGCAGCACAGGGCTGCTGCGCCTCGGTCAGTGGGCACCTTGCAACCTTTTGTTGAGAGCATTCCACAAGGACCATAGAGAGGGGGTGATGAGATTCCCACAGGGCAGTGCCGCTACAAAGGCGAGATCAGTGGTGGCAGCAGAATTAAAAACTGTTCCCAACCCATAATTGAATGGAAGGAGGAGATCTCTGCAAGAGTGGTGGTCATAATTGTATGGAAATGGGAGTCAAACCCTGGGAGGCATTGAAAGTGTAGAGTGTGACTGCAGCATTCGTGGCAAAGCTGATTTCTCTCATGGAGGGGTTGTATGGGTAGTATCACTGGTCTGAACTGTACTGGGGAAAAGTGCAGTCAAACGATGTTAAAAGAATATAAGTATTGAGCTCAGAGTGTACCTTTACTGCCCCCTACCCCGCCTGTTTTTGTGAGAATTGTGTCAAACGATGTGATGACTTAGGTGCAGGTGTCATTTCTCTCTACTCCTGAGGATTTTCCCCTATGAAAGATTGCGTGCCTTTTGAGTAACCTGAAGGTGTCTCACCTGCTAGTCCCCGTGGCTCTGTCATCCAGGTGGCCAGGACACGGCAATCGCTTTTGGATCCAGTTCCTGGGGGTGGACCAGTGCAGGATGATCACCTGTATGAGGAGTCTTTGGGGAGTGGAAGGGGGTCACCAGGGTGCGATGCAGTGTCCCCTTCCCTATAACACCTTTTCCCCATCCTACCAAGATACCTAGGAACTTAACCCCCCCCCACTTTACCGACACAAACACTTTCTCATGGACAGTTCACCGTAAGCGACAACGGACTAACACCAGAGCCATATACCTGGCATGTCCCAACACCATGGTCAGGCCAGTCCATGCAATTACGGATCATTACACACACCTGACTTCCATCACATTTACCCACATGGATGAAAGGCGGATCATGAAAGCACATTGAGCGAAGCAAAACACATGAGGAAACAGAAGTTCCAAAATGGCAGTTTAATACAAGGAGAAAGACGGCGAGACCAGAGAGGGTTGCAAGGAGGGAAGCACCCTTGACCTGCAAAGACCGTTCCTTTTGTGAGCCTTGGAAAGTAAGAAACCGAAGACCAGGAACTAAGGCTGATCAAACCTGCCTAGTGTGTCAGAGGTACCCGGTGTTCTCCCACATAGATAATCAAGGCAGGGAGGAGCGATTGCCACCATGGTGCTGTCATTGACTCCTACAGCAAAGCAGCATCAGAAAAGACAGCACAGCCGGTGAGTTGTAGAGACTGATACCAAATCAGCCTGTGTTTTGAACTAGGGTTGCAAGCGGCAACAATTTATATAGTGAACAGTGTGTGAGGTGTTTGGGATGAGCGTTGAGAATAATTGGAAGCCAAAGAAAGTAGTTGAACTTTATAATTGAACTTTGGGAGGCCAAGAAAAGATACCATACAGAGTGGTCCGGCGCGACGTGGGTGCTCATTCAAATGTCTGTTAGGTATCCAACTGATGCTGAGTGTGAGAGAAAGAAATATTGCGATCGAATGGGTCATGCAATGGGTTGAGCTAAAGCCTGTGCACATCCAAAAGTCTTCGACAATTTCATGTACATCACAATTGGTCTGAGCCCGGCTGCAGGAGACTAATTGAACAAAAGAAAGGCATCTGAGCCCGGCACAGGGGTGGGGTTCGGGGATCCGGGGTGAACCGGGTCTCACCCAAAAAAGAATTCTCTGAGCTTTGGTTTTTAAGGGATATGAGACCAGAAGAGGGAGATCCAGGGTGAACACGCAAATTGAATACTGGTGAAAAGGTAAAGAAAGTTTGTGTGTTGATTTTGGTACAGCAGGCCATCTGCATCAGGAGACTTGCAAGAAGTAAAGGGACTTGGACATAGATGGTCTTGAACTGGGAAAATTGAACTGTATCCTCGTGCCGCAGAAGCCCGAGTGTGTGCTTTACTCGAGTCACTGCCTTGCCCCATGTTGAGAAGGTAGGGAATGGAGGCCAACGGCCCGAGCATCCTGACTTTATTTTGTGAACACTTCTTTCTTTTTCCATGAATATTACCCCAAGTTATTTGTAAAATAGTGGTAAGAATTGGCAATAGATTTTTTTTTTTTTTTTAGTATAGGCCCTTTTATTTTGACAAGATTCCACTAGAATTGCATTATTATTTGATGGTCGTAGCTTGTCCCATCTGCAAATTTAGGTTTAGATGAGCGTTTATCACACCGTTGTGTAAGTTCAGTAAACACCCTTGAACTGTGGTCACTTTTGTCTGTCTTACTATTGCCACCATGCTTTCCTTACAGCCTTATGTCCACAAAATATCAAAGTGCAATAATCGATTTGAGCAAAATGGATTTGCACGCTTCCTTGCAAAACAAACTTCAGGTTTGCTTGTGCATCTTTTCCAAGTGCAGAAACAAGTATGTGGGACAGGGTATTAACTTTACCTCACCTCTGCGCTCTCAATGCCATGTGGCACTAAGCACTCATGCAAGACATGAGGGCCCTTTGGTCAGGACTACAATCTTGCATTTCTGAACTCAATGGGCGGGTGGAGTAGGACACCATGAAGTGAAGTGAAGGAGGCCAGGCCTGCGAAGATGGAAGTTCTAGCTATAGAGCTTGAACTCAAAAAGGGCAAAATTGTAAATCGATAGAGGGGGGGAGGGGGGGGGGACGGGAGGGGTGGGGGGGGTGTGTGTGTGTGTGTGTGTGTGTGTACGTGTGTGTGTACGTGTACGTGTACGTATAATTGGGCTGCGATCTGGTTAAGAACATTTTTCAGAATTAAACCCCTTTGATTGGCCAATGGAGAAAGTTCCAGCAGATTAATCAGTCCGAGATCTATAGTCGTGAGGTGCCCAATTGCAAAAAATGTGGATTGTGGAAAACACTGATTGAATACATAGGGGCTTATCCCCTTGATCTAATTTTTAACACTGAAGAAAAGTTGTATTCTTTTTCTAACCCCCAAGAGGTCAGACAAGTGACCAACATCTTGACAGGAGTACATGAAGGTGATATGTAGAGAAGGCGTTGACTCAGTGATCCTGAATCCAATCTGAAGGCAAAGGTGGTGGCAGTGTAAACATACCAAGCACATGGAACATACGGAAAAGCCCAAAAAGACACTATCCATTTGTACAAATGGTACAAAAGACTGAAAAAGGCCTGTACCATTCGTACGAATGGACAGTCTTTTTTGGCATTTCCATAGAGAGTCTGAAAATACTGAACATGAGTAATGAGGGTTAAGGGGGGTGTCCCCTGCTCCCCATGTTCACCATTTTCGGATTGGGGGTTGTGGGGTGTCCCCCACAGAGGCGAATAAAGTAAAACAGCATTAAAAAAAAGGGAATGGACCCTGCGGGGCAAGTTCCCAAACACGTAAGTGAACACAACGAGGTGTGCCGCCAAAAGCAAAAGGTAAGTAAGGGGGTGTGTTTGTGGGGTATGTTTGGGCAGGCATTCACTTTGGGTTGTTTGACTGTAATGGTCAAGTTAGCTACGGTCTTTTCCACCGCAAACTTTTTCATTGCGGGCAAACGACCCAAATCCGGAACATACCGCTCACGAGAAAAGGGAGCATGAGAACATATATTTTTCTGGATCCATTCCTTTTTCTTTTTCTAGATGTCTGAGAATGCATTTTCTATTGAAGGTATTTGTTGGGTTCTGGGTGTTCTACGTTCTGGCTTTAGTGTGTTTACCTTTTGAAGCTGTACGTTGTTTTGATGGCAGTTGACTCTCTGCTTAGGGAGCAGTCTGCTACACTCTGCTCAATAAACTACTTACCTCCTATCTGCCTCCACAAATCTTTTCATTGGCGAATAGTCTCTGCTTACGGAGGTGGACGAGAAGGCCTTCGGAGGCCCCCTGTGTCAGCAGCAGGAGGGACGGCGCATCATTCTGCAAGTGGCGCTGGGTCGGCGTGCCCCATGGCCCTGGTAGAGCAGGGGACCACGCCTCTTCTTCCCCTGCAAGGCCTCTAAGGAAGAAAGGAGGCCCAGACAATTGGGTGGGGGACCTTGACAATTTTGGCTGCCCCTTGTGCTTTGGCGTGTGCTATGCTCATCCAGGGTTAGAGGAAGGAACCTTGCGGCATGAGCAAGCGTCCACTACCCTTTGTTGGTTCCCACATCAACAGGATGCGGCAGCTCTTCTGAGGCCTCTTTGCATCTCACAAGCTGTGGCAAAGCCAAGAGGCTTGAGCCAGATCAAGTATGATGTTTGAGAGGCACATATTTTTCCAAAGTAATAAAGAACCTCAGGAACCTATGGAGAGTTACGTGGCTGTTTTAAGTGACACAGGCAAGTTTGGGACCTTCATCAGTTAATGGATTAGAGATCTACTTGTGTGATGCACCAGTATGGGGAGCAGGTGCAAGTGGCTCTAGGTCACCCTGCCTAAGCCCCGCCCACCTGGCCCTTCCAGGTTGCCACTCTTTTCCTCACTTAGCAAGCCCCGCCTCGATGCCATCCTGGTGCCGCTCTTTTCCCTCCTTAAGGAGCCCGCCAGCCTCTTTTCCTTTGTAGATGGGGAGCAGGTGCAAGTGGTTCTATGTCACCTGGCCTAAGCCCCGCCTTCCTCATTAGCACTGCCTCTTCCTTCCTGCTCTTAACTCTTAGATCAAGGGTGTCTCTCGCCCGGGCGTCTGAAGCGAAGGGCAAATGAAGAAAGGGCAATTCCTGGATGGACCTGTTCGGACCAGGAGGACCCAGGGCCCGACCACCCCCCACCCCCCTGCTCCGACAGCAGGTAATCATGCATCAACATGTGTTCACTCCCTCTGTCCCACAGGCCATCTCCACCCCCCTGCACCCCCATGATGTTCCCTTGTGCCCCCCCTTATCGCACACAGGTGTTGCCTGTTTTGCTTGATTATTCTACCCCCCCCTGCAGCCTACTTCTGCAGGAGTCTGTCCTGATACATTCAGGTTTCACCATCGCTGTCTTGTGGACAATGCTGGATTTGACTTTTATGGACTTCATTGATTCACGGTGCGTCACCCTTTCTCAACTCTCATGCTGGACTTCCTTTGCATCTTGTACTCATGGTATCCCTGAATCATGCTGTTCCCATCTTCATCTTGTATTCTGGCTTGCAACGTTGTGTTACTACTGACTTCTGCAATTGTATTCACTCTTCCCTCTTCCTGCTCCACTCTTTTTGACTGCTTACTCTGTTCTCTCCTCCTCTCCCTTTCTCTCTTTTCCTATCTCCTCCCCCTCCCCTTGCTAAATTCTATGCACTTTATCAGAATTGTCCCTGGACCTAGTATGATGGCAACCTCCTCTGACTCCTGCACCCTCCCCATGCCCCCCCCGCCCAAGCACTATCTGAAATGTTGTCAGGCCTAGTACGTTAGTCACTTGTTTTGTTCCTCCCTTTCATTTCTGCACCCCTCTTCCTCACCTTTTTGTTTTTCTCTGGCTCTACCAGAAATGTAGTCAGGCCTAGTACAGTAGTCACCTTTCTATTTCCATTTCCTTCCCACTCTCCCCCTCCCTTATCTATCTTTTAGCTCTTGCATTATCTGAAATATCGTCAGGCCGCGTACGATAGTTCATTTCACATCCTTACTGTTCATGGCCTGTAAGAATGTCATTGAATTTTCGATTGTTCTCTCCCTTGCCTTTAATGCCTTTGAAACCCTTTGTGTATAGACACTATAGAAATAAACTATCATATCAATAGTGTTAGAGTGCAGGAGAAACTCATGGCCAAGGATCTTACTCTAGAACAAGCCGTTGAGTTGACTAGAACCATGGAGCAGATGGCCCATTACATAAAAAATATAAGGGTGGAGAAACAGTGCCATGAAGTGTGTGCCATAAAATCTAAGAAACCGAATGAAGTTAACAAGGAAGCCAAATGTGATAGTGTGAGGTATTTGTTGTCCAGTCTGTTCTGCCCAGCTATGAAAGCAAATTGCATCGTGTAAACGTAAAGGACACTTTGCCAATGTTTGCAAGGAGAGTCAATCAGTATGTTGGAACAGGTGGCTACATGACCAGAGCAGAAAGTGGCACATGTGTCCCAGTCACCCAAATCTGAAGGGAGTGCCCAACATGTTTTTGAGATCTCTGCCTTCGCTGGGGGCAAGACTTGTCAGCTCGTTGACTTTCCCATAGACTGGAAAGTCCTGTCCATGAAGTTGGACAGTGCATCTCCGGACAGTGCATTTCCGTGGACAGTTGATCTGGTGAAACATTCACAGAAGTAGCGGGAGGTTGCATTCAGGACCAGGTGGAACATGAAATCGAGCCATGTGGTTATGGCGAGGTGGAGAAAGTTTTTTGGGGGCGGGGGGCGGGGAAATGCTGGGCATCCATTGAGTACAAGGACAGAAAGTGTTATGCTGAGGTTTATGTGCCCAAAAAGGGATTGTCACTACATGGTTCGGAAGAGCAGGCAAGATTGGGCATCCGCATTCAGGCCAATCTGAGTGAGCCAGTAATGGTGGAAGACAAATGGGCTGTGGAGTTTCTGTAGGTGTTCACAGATGGAACGGGGAGACTGAAGGATTTTGAACATTTCATCACAATCCGAGTTAATGCCACTCCTGTGGTTCATAAGGTGCAACCAGTGCCTCATCTGAGAGAACAACTTAGTAGTGAATGTGACCGTTACTACAGAAAGGGTCATCGAGAGAGGGGAAGGCACAGATTGGTTGTCCCCCGTGGTAATAGTTAGCAAGAGTAATGGCAATTTGAGGTTGTGTTGACCTCAGGGATCTTAATAAAAACATTTTGGTGGATCGCCATCCTTTGCCTGTCATCACGAAAGTGTTGGCTATGCTGGGGGAAGCCAAGCACTTCACTGTTATTGATCTATCAACGGCATATCACCAGGTTTCGCTGGCACCGGATTGCCAGGAGGTCACAGCTTTTGTCACCACTGAGGGCACTTTCGAGTACTACAGGATGCCTTTCCGACTGGCTTTGGCGGTTTTCCAACAGGTCATGGAAAAAGTGTTTTGTGTAGGTTTAGAGAGGCTGGACTCACTGTTCAGCGTAGCAAGTGCAGGATTGGAGTTGAGAATGTCGAATACTTGGGACATCGTATTCTGGCTGAGGGGGTCTTCCCTAAGCTCTGTTATGATGGAGGATACAAGTCTAGCCCCGGAAGCCAAGGACAATGAACAGTTAAGGTAGTTTCTGGGGTTGGCTGGATACTACCACAAGTTTGTGCACAATTTTGCAGTAATATCAACTCCCCTTAGGTCATTACTCAAGGGAGTGAAGTCTGGCGTGTCTTTGTATTGTAAGGATATGTTTGTAATTATTAAGGAGAGCATAGTTAATACCCCTTCTCTGGGGAAATTTTGTGACAGCAAAAATTATCAGACGGTGGATACTAGCAATTTGGGTTTGGGGGGATCTTTGTCACAGAGTGATTGTGTTAAGGAGTAACGTGTTGTAGCATTTCTGTCCAGGCCAGTTAGGGGCGTGTAAGAGAATTATCCAGTGGTCAACGTTTTGTGGTCAGGATGGACCACAAGCCCCTGGTTCAAATGTTGTCCGGTGTGAGGTGGAGCAAGCGCTCACCAAGAATATCCAAGTGGCTCTTAGGATTGCCGAGCTACGATTTCCAAGTATGTTACTTGTTGGGCAAAAAACTTGGTTTGGCGGATTGTCCGTCGTGCTTGCTTGTTGAGCCCTCTGTAGTGGAGAAGTGTGGAGAGGAGTTAGTGGTGGCCAGCATTGAATATGGGTCATTAAGTGAGGTGAAGTGGGAATGTGCTGGTAGGGAAGATGAGGTTTTGAAGTCTATTGCGGAGTGGACGGCCATAGGCGGGCCTGAGATGGAGGTGCGAGAAAGGAAGTTTGAACCGTATTCTGAGGTCAAGGATGAGTTGTCTCTGTCTGGGGGGGAAGCTTAGGAGAGGTGTGAAGTTTGGTCCTTCTAAGCGTGTCAGATAGAATTCGGTGGATATAGCACATCAGGGACATTTGGGGGCAAATGGCTATAACACATAAGAGACAGAATACATTTTATTCAATTTATTCCTCAATCTCAGTTCCCTACAAATTGCTCACTGTCCCTACAGAAAAACTCATTATCCCTAAATTAGATGTAACTCACCCTGGTAGTGTGCTGATGCATCGCCTATCAAGGTTAGGGGATAGAAGAGCAATCTCGCCCTATCCTCTCTCACTGCTTTCCTAATCTACTAAAACTAGGCGCACACTACTATTGGAAGTCAATCTGACTGCTTTTATTACTATTGTTTCCATTTCGTGTGACTTATCAAACTGCTAAAAAAGCAATAACATATTAATAGTAGTTTTATTCAATATGTGTCTCAATGTTGATCCATATTGCGAAGAAATAAAAATCAAATCAAATGACAATGTGATTTTTACAGGCCCAATTTTGTTATCTTTGGGTACAGGGGATTAGGTCGTCAGTCCAATCAACTCCTTGTCTATCGGTTTCAGCAGAATCTGACCCACTCTCTGCTTTCTTCAGGACTTTCACTGTGGGAGCTATTATCACAGAGAAAATGTTTTAAAAAGACAATCTTCTCAGTTGTTGTCTTGCGCTCCGTATTTCACTGTGAGGAGGGCGTCTCAATTTTGGATGTGGGACATCACAATTTTCCTTTTTTCTGTCCCTAAAAGGGAATATATACAAAAGGGGGACTGTCGATACTTTACATGTCTAAAGGTGTTTGTGTTGCAGCTCGCACAAAAGGGAGGCTTACCTCTCAGGATGTCAAATGGGTGGAGTGTGACGTTCCTTAAGTGTCATCAGAGCTGTATTGGTTATTCTTTTTTTCTCTGTGGGTAAATAATACCTACTTACTATGATATCACAAAACATATTCCAGCATTCACTATCTCTTAGATACAATCCTTGCTAGAGGATGGATAATGCACAAATGAATATTGGTATAACTCACTAGAAGGCTGGGCAGCAGTACTACACTGCAAGTGCTTGCAATTTATTACACACTAGTCTTGTGTGCTGTATAGAAGCTGAGCACAGATATCTCCAGCCTAATACATCAAGGGATTGAATATTTGGACTGATACGAAACATCACCGGCTACCTAAACACCAGACCTGGCTCTACATCCGGCCAATATTGGGACACAGACATTTAAAGACAAGAATACTGTCCTTGGGGTGAGTATTATGACCATCTCTAGCAAGGATTATATCTAAGAGATAGTGAATGCTGGAATAAGTTTTATGATATCATAGGAAGTAGGTGTTATTTACCCACAGAGGATATCCCCCCAGAGGAAAAATAAATAACCGATCCAGCCTGATGACACTTAAGGAACGACTCACTGCCACCCATTTGACATCCTGCGAGGTGAGCATCCCTTTTGTTTCAGCTGCAACACAAACACCTTTAGACATTTAAAGTATTGACAGTCCCCCTTTTGTATATATTCCCTTTTAGGGACGGAAAAAAGGAAAATTGTGATGTCCCACATCCAAAATTGAGACGCCCTCCTCACAGTGAAAGACTGAGCAAAAGACAACAACTGAGAACATTGTCTTTTTAAAACATTTTCTCTGTGATAATAGCTCCCACAGTGAAAGTCCTGAAGAAAGCGGAGAGTGGGTCCGATTCCGCTGAAAACGGTAGACAAGGAGTGGATTGGACTGACGACCTATTCCCCTGTACACATAGATACCAAAATTGGGCCTGTAAAAATCACATTGTCATTTTATTTTTATTTCTTAGCAATATGAAACAACATTGAGGCACATATTAAATAAAACTACTATTCGTATGTTATTGCTTTTTCAGCGGTTTGATAAATCACACGAAATGGAAGAAATACTAATAAAAGCAGTGAGATTGACTTCCCACAGTAGTGTGCGCCTAGTTTTAGTAGATTAGGAAAGCAGTGAGAGAGGATAGGGCGAGATTGCTCTTCTATCCCCTAACCTTGATAGGCGATACATCAGCGCACTACCAGGGCGAGTTACATCTAATTGAGGGATAATGAGTTTTTCTGTAGGGACAGTGAGTAATTTGTAGGGAACTGAGATTGAGGAATAAATTGAATAAATGTATTCTGTCTCTTATGTGTTATAACCATGAATGGGTTGAGACAGGATTACTAACCCGTGAACTTTAGTTGTGACTAACTGGGGGCAAATGGCACCAAGATGAGGCTAGGTCAGAGTTACTGGTGGCCAATGATGGATAGTTGTGTTGAAAGGAAGGTAAGGGATTGTGTTGAGTGTTTGGCTAGTAATTAGGGCAAGGTGGTTCGGAAGACTCTGCTTATTCCTGTTAAGGTTCCAGCACAGCCCGGGCAAAAGGTGGTGGTGGATGTGATGGGTCAGATTCAAGCAATGGGGGTGCTCTCAAGTATTTGTTTATGGTAGATTACCACTCAAGTGGGTTGAGTGGAAGGCTGTGAGGACAGCTACCACTGTGAAGTTGGTTACGTTTCTTGAGGGTGTGTCTTTCTGCAAAGGGTTTCCCATGGAGTTAGCGACTGACAATGGGGTTCAGTTTTGTTCGGAGATCATGACGTTTTTGAGGGAGTTCTTGATTATGCATGTGTGCACCGCTCTTTATCTGGCGTAATGTGGGCCTGACCCCACGCCACCCCCCCGCGGTACAGGGAGCCCTGCCACCACATGTTCTGAGAGGACATGAAGCCAGGGTGACTTTTTTTTGTCACTCTGCCTTCATAAAGAAATATTTCTTTTACACCGTAACAGAAATAATTTCTTTATGAAGACAGAGTGACTGCAAAAAGAACATTTCTTTTTGAAATCAGAGGGCTCCCCAACCCCATGAAATAGAACCCTCTAGGCTGGAGGTCTCCATGTCATGGGGTGGGAGAGCTCTATGACTTAAAAAAGAAATAGTTTATTTTTGAAGTCACTCTGCCTTATGGTTCAGTCAGAGTGACTTCACAAAGAAACCATTTCTTTTTGAAGGAATGGGGCTTCCCTCAACCCCATGACGTGTGCGTGAATATATGGTGAAAGTGTGCTCAATTAAATGTATGGGTGACTGGGTGTGCATGTCGATTGTATGGTGAAAGGGTGCACAGTTGAATGTATAGGTGGCTGCCCGAGGGAGTGTATGGTCAAAGGCTGCACACTTGAATGTATGGGTGGCTGCCTGGGTGTACCTGTATGGTGAAATGGTACACACTTAAATGTATGGGTGCCTTCCTGCGCTTGTGTGTGTATGTTGAATGATGTGTGTGTGCTTGTGTTCAGGGGTGCAACGAAACCCACATTTTGGGGGCTGCTAACCCCTCAAATGTTGAGAGAGGTGCTAACTTCACGGGTGGTGGGCGAGGGGCAAACTTATTTGTATGGGGCATCTAACTTCTTTATGCATTCTGAGACCATTCTAGTGCAGCTTCAATGTTACAAGCAGTTAACTCTCTCTTTTAAGTCTGAAAGAACCCACTTATGGACTACTGTGAGAATAAGCGTTCTCCTGTTCCCTCTCTACCCTTCCAATCACTTCCCTGGTATGCAAGTACTAAACCCATATCAAGATTTCAATTTCCTAAAGAATTATGCATTTGAATGCAGGTACTAACAGTGAAATGCTTTGTCAGTAATTGCTGGCCCTTTGTTAACAGCAAAACCCAGGTGCCGTTTAACATCTGTGTCCTGTTCTGTCCGATGGCTCTGTAGGTCATCCAGGTCGCGTAAACATGGCCCAAAATGACAAGGGGATGGTGGGGGTAGGAGGGTGGGGTTGAGGGCTGAAGCCTAGCCAGCTCAATGGTGTCGTGCCACTACTTGTGTTTAATCCCTTGGTTACTTATTGATAATCTTCATTACCCATAGCCCTATTCTTACCCGTCCCAGAACTTGTGTATGAGGCACTTTGACTCATACAAGTACTGGGATGAGGTAGAGGCACATGGAGGTAATGCCTGGTTTAGCTACCTGTAATCTTCATTACTCCTAGCCCCACTCGTCCTCATCCCAGTACTTACTTGTGAGGCAAGGAGCCTCATACGTAAGCACTGGGACAAGGAAAAGGGACATGGAGGTAATTATGGGCTGAGAAGCTGATTTGGGGGGTGGGGGAGTAGGGCAGGGGATGGGAGGGAGAGGGGATGTGTGTGGGGGTGTCGGATGAGGATTGTGCAATAAATCATCATGGTTTTCCATGTCCAGGCTAAGCAGGCTTGCTATATGGTATTGGTGGCTAGAGAGGCATTTTGGTGCAGCCAGTCTATTAATTTAATTATTTATTAAAATGGTTGTTTTAGTTGAAATACAACTTGTTCAACATATTGGTCTCGCAAAAGTATGTATCATTAATACGTTATTTCATAAAACTTATCAGATAATTACATACAAATTATTCAATACATTCATCAATGTTAGTCCGTTACATTGTATGCAGTCATTTCCAATCACTATAGCGCAAGCTTTTTCAAAAACCCTAGTTGCTACATTTTATGATATTCTTTGTGTTTTAAAGATTGCCACATATCCTGTTGTGAAAGCATATGAAAATCACAAAAAAGCTAGTAATATTCCTTTCTAGATCTTTCAGACTGGGGCATTCTACCAATACGTGTTTCAAGGTTTCTCGAGCCTTTTGGTTATTATACAATCTGCACATGTAATCCTTTATAGATCTTGATCTTGAGGCTAGCAATGATTTGGTGGGCTATAGGTTGAAACTGACTTTCATTATAGCCGCACAATACTTATGCTCTGGAAATTTCGACAAGTATAAAGGGACAGTATTTAATTTTTTTCGAGATAAATCTCCAGCACTAAATGTCGGGTACTTTTGGCACTCCGACCAAGTATTATTCCAGTCAGAGTGCTACCATTTAAAATTTTGCCTTTACTGAATTGGATAACAAAAGATCCAGATCTATGTCAGCTTCTCTCATTGCCTCATCACATGATGTATACCAAGATGCCAGGGATTTGGTGGGGTTTAACTCCAGATCTAAAGCAGTAAATAGAGAGGTTTGATAACGTTCTTTGGATTTGCATTTGGCATATAACATCATGGCATTCCAAATGACTATTGCTTTCAAAGATAACAGCCTAGTTCAAATCACACAATCTAGATCGGATAATATCTAGGGATGGGCAATAAGGCTTTCCAAAACAAGCCTTCAATCAGGTTCCAGTCTGTTTCATTCTCAGGTAACTTAGTATGCACTCCATAGGTGACCGCTGGTACAACTTTACCTTTGTAGTATTTGATCACGGGCAAGTGTGTGAATTTACCCTATCTTGACTGTATCACTTTTGCTTTCAATACCAAGCCACAGATTTTGTATAGCAGGTCATTGATATAGGGAGCTCTGTTCTTTGAGTCACACACAATAATACCCAAATACTTATATTCATGTATTAATAGCATCAACATTCCACTGACTGACCACTTGTATGCTTGCCTCAAGTTAGGTTTGTTACATTGCCACTTCATTATATTTGCTTTACCCACATTGATTGCCAGCTTGTTTTTTTTCTGCATATTCTAATAATCCTTGTAGGCCTTGCAAACCGATCGGAGTGTGATCTACAATAACCAGATCGGCATAAAATAAATGTGCTATTGAATCTCCTATTTTTGGAGGGTAAAAACATGGATTGTTAAACACTGAGTCCATATCTTTGATGTAAAAGTTGTATAGCACCGCTGCCAATATGCAGCCTTGTTTAAGGCCTCTATTGGTTTGAATTGGCTGTAAAAGAAGGCCTTGTTGTGTTAGTTTGGTTTGAATTGATGTATCTGTGTAAAACTGTTTCGGAATGTGTATGATGTAGTCCTGGCAACCTGCTTCACTCAACTTTTCCCATAAGATTTTCTCAGATATGGAGTCGAAAGGGTTATCAGGTTTATTAAAGTGCCAAGACCCGGGACAAACCCAGATTAATGCGAATCAATGAGCTTCGATGTTATTAAACATTGGTTAAGTCTTGTGAGTATTAATCTTGCATATAATTTACCCGGTATATCCAGCAGAGCACGTGGCTGGTAATTGGATGGAAGGCTCCCGTCACCTTTTTTAAAGATGGGGACTAGAATAGATTTCTTCCAAGTGGCTGGGATCCAGCCAGTTGTCTAATTCAGTTGAACACTAAGAGGATGTTAGACCATTCGTTAGGGTTTGCCTTCAGTGTGGCATTGGAAGGCCTGTCAGGACGTGGGGCTCTTGACGTGCTTAACTTTTTAATAAGTAGTTTTATGTCCAAATGATCACATTTTAGTGATGTTTTATCCTTGCATAATGATACATACAGCTTTCCGAATATATTCACTATCGGCACATATTTCAGCATAATATGTAGACCAACTTTCTTCAGATATTGAGTTTAGCATAAGTGTTACATTGCTCTTGCTAGTTTCGTTTAACAATTTCCAGATTGTCTTACATGACTTTGTGGCCAGCGCTGCCAACATACATTAGTTATTTGATTGGGTCTTCTTAATATCATGTTGGATAACAAAATGTCTATATTTTGTTCATAGATTTTGTACTAGGCCTTTAGAAACCTTGTTTGTTTCTAATTTCATATGCCTCATATTTTTATTTAACTTCTTTTTGGCCTATAGTTCGATCAAAAGTATGTTTATGTTCGTAATGCGGGTGCATGCCCTTTTTCCCAGTGGCTACAAATAGTGCATGTGTGCAGTCGAAGGCGTCCTTGTTTTGGCAATAATTATTTTGCATATTCAGTGTTTCTTTAAGATGTTCAAGCATAGGAGGAGTCCAAATTATCCTGCCTTGACCTTGAGAGATGGAGAGCTGATGGCTGTAATACTGGCAAGGAGCCAGATGTAAGTAATTTCAATCCGGCACACGGCCAAGTAATGCACAACTGAAATCCTTATTTATTTTTGTCTAAAAGTTCTTTATTATGAACAATATACCACTCATATCGCGCCCCTCTCCTGGAACCCCCCTCGGTCACACTGAACCAGTAATCAGGCTGGTTTGCAAAGTTAAAATATTTATTTATGTATTTACAATTTAATCACACTGTTTTAATGGGTACACCATCACCAATGGGGTGATGTAACACAGAATAATCTCTTTAATAAACAAGGAGTAATAGTGAGCAAAACAATTCAGCACAGAAATGATACTTATGTGTGTGTTCAGATCAGATAGCACTGTGGTTATAGGTTCCCACTGCACACCCCTCAATCCCCCAATAGGCAATGGAAAGAGATAGGAGGAGAGAACAGGTATTCGGGAATGGCAGAATTCAAACAGAACATCAATCCCACTTTCCCCCAGCAAACACAAGAGAAAAACGGAATTGACTGTCAAGCTCTCAGAATGGCTTTGAAAGTTATCTTTAGAATGAACTGGGCAAAACACCAAATATGATCAGAAACACAAGCAATGATTTAATACCAAGAAACAATTTGAAATCTTAAAATTCGAGTTGGAAGCAATCAAAAGCTGTTTTACACTTGTCAGAATTTCCCAAAAACGAAATTCACGGCAAACATTTTACTGTACGATAATCGCGATAACAGGAGATCCGTATGGATTTTAGATGCGGTTTTAGATGCGATTTAAATCTGTGGATGTTAGCTACAAGCTGAAGTTGAAATTCCGTTCCTAGCACAAAAACGGAGTAACTTACGGATGTTTTAGTAGAGGCCGTTTTTTTCGAGATGGCCGTAAGAATGCAACACAGGGATGCACTTTTAAAAAGACAAATGGATTTCTTACACTAGAGGATGACTATGAACAAATCTAATACCACACAGGAACACAGCCACTTGATCAGAATGACTGCCTGCAGAGGACTCGCCTTCTTCAGATGAGAAAAGATCAGCGCAAAGATAGTTTTAGCAATACTAGTACAGAGGAAGATAGGAGGTTTGGATTAGCGAGTTCAGACAATTCAAAAATACTCCTAACAATACGGTTCTGAATACAAGATAAGATGGGTTTAAGATGGGGATTAACTACGCAATGTACATATGCTAGTGACACAGTTCTTTCTATAGATACCCACTAGATATGTTTTTAAATGGAACCACCAGGATTCTGCTCATTCAAGATTCCGGTCAGGGAATGGGATCTGGTTCTAGGACAGACAGCTGGGCACATCAGATTGGATCTGCAATCAGCAAGGCGCTCTGGACACAGCACGGCACAGGACTGGATTGGATCAGCCCTTCTTGGTTCCGATGATGATTCTTTCAGCAGGCAAGCAGTACAGTGCAGCCCGGCTGTATTTTGATGCTTGCCTTAGGTTTGTAGGGTTCTGGATCTGGAATTAGAGGCCTAGCTGAAAATGGTTCAGCTATGCAATGGGTTTCTGCTTTGCCAAGTTTCTGGAGTCTGGAGCAATGAAGATGTAGAGTTCAGCAGCAGGGTGCTCTGCCAGTATCAGGATAGTGAGTGTATCTGTCTGTCTTTTTTTAGTGGTGAACTGTCTCGATTTATGCTATGTGGGCTGGTTTATCCTAAGCTCGCCCCTTTGCCATGTGATTGGGTCAGAGTCTCCCCTCTGCCTTGATAGGAGGAGAGAAGAAGTGGATCACCTTTATGGTGTGATTTTATGAGGCAGAGAATCCACCCATAGTGCCTTGAAAACAAAATCTACTTTTGGCACCAGACATATTTACACATGTGCAACCTCTATAACAATCACATATACAGATTACATATTTTATATAGCAGCTATCCCTCAAAACCCCATAGCTGTGGGATCTTGTCTCAGATTTTCACAGAATGTTGCCCTTTTCATCAGGAGCACAAAGTCCAATTTATAAGCACATTTCTACAAGTGTGCGCGTTTAACATGGGCAGAAGTGTATAAAGTTTCAGACTTCAAGCGAAAATACATTTTGTGTAAAATCATATTTTCTGCCATTTCTTTCCAGAACATGTCACACGATCTTGAAACGTGCAGCCAACATTTAGATTAACAAATCTGTTATTTTTATATTTTGTATCATTTTCACTGGGAAATTATAAGTCTTTTAAGAAAATGTTCTTTGTAAAGGTTCAGCCACAGATGGTGGTTCGGGTCCGCCTGTTTCTGTCACCCTTAAGTCCAGAAGCAGTCTCCTCCCTGTTTGCTCTTGGCAGAGGCCATTTACGACTATCCTCACACCCCGCATTTCCTTAGTAGCAGCTGTTCAATGTTCCCATTTGCCTCTGTAGACAAAGTTCTTTCTAAACCCTATAATTACTATATGGGTGTGATTTCCTGGTGGGGGGAAAGGCCATCCTTCTGTGGAGAAACTGGATATTCCAGTTTGGTAGCTTTTAGCCAGGCTTGATTTAATTGTTAATTCTGTTGCATTTACCCCTAGCTTAAAACAAACTTGTGATTTCAAAATAGCAGCTAGAATTCTGATTCAAGATTTTAAACAATGGGATCAAAACAATTACAAGATGGTTACTCTCTGTAACAGCCCTCTTAGATTGCAAACATTTGATTTCAGTTTATCCATGTTTAAAGTTTAATAAGGCTAGCTCCTGACAGCTGACATTCCAGCAGCCCTCTGCTGCACATAGATTTTTTTTTACATCCAAAGACAGGCCACTTTTGCTGTGGAAATCCCTTTGCTTTCAGCTTTTCAGGACCTTGCAAGTTCACAATGATTTCTTAGACTAAGTGAATTGTAGCACCCAGCAAGAATTTTTGATGTTTGAGGGTGTTTTTTACTGGCATTCTGCAGTTTCAGCACCAAAGAAAAAACGGATTTAAAGCAAGATTTTGGGTTTTCATTTAGCAACACTGCTTTCTCCTTCTGTATTCCATTTTCACATGTTGTGGAGCTCAGTGACATATTCTAGGCGTGGAATCTCTGTTTCACCCCTGACAACATGCGTGGCATATTGGGCAGCCATCTTTTTGTGCATTGCAAAGCGCGATTTTCAGGGGTTTTGGCACGCACAAGTGTTTCGCAGCCATTTTGCTATTTCTGGCACACTCATAACACAGTGCTGCAGCATAGCAGAGCAGAAGTGGGTTAAAACATCCCACACACTGCGTCTTTTGCTAAGGCGATTTTGAGTATGTTATGATCACTTAGGCAAGAGTCAATGATCTTGAAATGTAAAACTTGGGAAAGAGCTTGATCAGATATAAATGCATAATCCAATATGGCTGAAGATGTTTTCTGTGCCATTTTGGCTGGGGGGGGGGGGGGGTGAGATAATATTTGAAGCTGCCATTTAGCATTATCAGATTGCGTGATTTCACAAGATTTAGCCACCTTTTTGGTTTTTTGATTAATCATAGCACTCTCTAGGTCAACGCACAATATATTTAAATCTGCTACAGGTATGGTATCTCTCGCACGCTATCAAGTCAAATAGTATGTTACCTGCTCAAAAAAGTCATTGTCATTTAATGTTGCTGGATTCCAGTAGATGATTAGTATAGCCATAGGGGAAATCAATACGTTAGCTGAGTTATATGCAATATATTTAACCAATTGCAGACAAGGGTGGGGTGAAGCCCATGGGATGAGGTTTCCTTTGAGATTTTTTTTCACAGCAATCAATAATCCAGCCATATGATGTCCCTTTGTTTGTTTAATAGCAGGTGCCCATGCTATATCGTAGTTTGACCACACTGGGCATTCAGTGATCCAAGTTTCCTGTAAGATTATTATGTCATATTTTAACAGGTGATGTGAGTCATTGATATCCGTGAGATGTGCATGCCATTGATTATTCCACACCACAACTAGGTGAGTCAGTGCGCTGGTTGCCTGGCTCTAATGTTGGAAAGCATTTTGTTTTTCTTTAATGGTATTTCTGAGCCATGCCGATGATACTTGGGAGTTTACTTCCTCATTAGTGTTTGTTATTGGAGGAGATCGTGGAGTGGCCTCGAGGTTTTCATTTGCCTTTTTGATGCAAGGGGCTTTGTGGGTATTGTCATCTTTAAAGCTCACAGATCTATATGTAGCTCTTTTTTCACAGTTCCAAGTGTTCACTTTACTAAGAGGCTTCTTGGGCTGAACAGTTTTAGGGGCTGTCAGTATTAGTCCTCAATTTTCTAACTCAAATCTTTCATGCCAGATGCAGTCCCTCACAATTAGAGATGGTATTCTTTTTTTTTAAACTTCAATTTTTATTATTCAGGTTTACAGAAAAAAAAACAGTCTCCCCTTGTCCCCCCCACCCCGCACCCCCGCCACCCCAACATGTACCCACCCCCCCTGTCCAATGCCAAGCCCAGTCTGTTGTGTCGGGAGACTCCCGGTGGGAACTCCCTCCGCGTGTGATGTAGCTGATGCCCTTAATACCGTCCAGACTGAAGCCATTTCGCCCCGGGTACTGGGCTTCCCCGACTGCTGAAGTGCCCACCTCCTCCTGGGTGACCCTTTGGGGCCAAGATCTCTCGTCGGAAGGATTAGTGGAGCTCCCATCCCCAGGTTTGTTGTATTCCATACCAATTTGTAAGGAACGTGCTAGTATCGTTGTTCACCATGGCAGTCAGTTTGTCCATTATAAACAAGTTTTTAACCTTTTTCATCCACTCTTCCTTGGAGGGTGGTTCCGGGCTTTTCCATTTTTGTGCGAGGGCTACCCTGCCCGCCCGCAACATCGTCTCCCACATCCTCGGATACCTGTGAACTTCCGTTTCCTCTGGGGGGAGGCCCAACAGCATCGTCAGAGGGTTGAGAGGTGGGAGTTCCTCTATTACCTCCGCCATCCAGCCCCTCACCTTCCCCCAGTACACCTGGGCCTTTGGACAGTGCCACCACATATGGCTCCTGGAGCCCGTCTGCCCACAACCCCTCGGACACAGTGGGGACACCCCCGAGAACATCTTCGACAGTTTCACTGGGTCCCTATGCCACCCTTGTAGAACTTTGAAATTGTGTTCCATATCGGCCGTGAAAAGGTTCCCATAGAAGGCGATTTTGAAAATTCTCAACCAGGAGTCCTCTGAGATCTCCTCTCCTGCCAACTCCTCCCAGAATTTGCGGAAGGATCTCCTTCCTTGGAGGTCATACGTATTGAGGATTTTGTATATGTTAGAAACCGCCCCCTTCCTTGAGGTCGCTGTGTCTATCAGCTTTTCGAAGGGGGTTAGGTGCCTACTCAGACTGGTGCCCCACGACTGATCACACAATATACCTTTCAAACGGAGGTACTCAAAGACGGATAGGGATCCCTGGCCGAGTGTGTCTCTCAGTTCTTCATAGGGCAAGAATTTGCCTTCCCTGAACAGCTGGCCCGCCCATTCCAGACCTTTATCCGACCAGGTTTGTGAGAATCTGAACCCTTTGCTACCCAGGTTAAGGGGGTGGCCCCAGAGGGAAGACATCGGGGATGGCCATGTAGTGAGATGCGCCGTCTGAGGGCCCTCTTTCCAGATGTCCCACAGGACTCCCAAGGTCGGGTGAGCCCTCAGGTGTCCCGGGATCGCTCTCCGCGGGGCCCACAGGAGGTCTCGCACCTTCAGGGGATGGGTGTCCATGTCCTCCAGATACGACCAGTATGTCCCCATTCCCTCCTTCATGTGCTCCAGGAGCACTCTCAGCTGGGCCGCCCGAAAGTACAGGCCGAAGTCCGGCAGACCGAACCCTCCCTCCTCCCTGGGCAGCGTCAGCGTAGTCCTCCGGGTCCTCGGGGTTTTCCCCTGCCAAATAAAGTCCCTGGTGGAGTTCCGTAACACCCTGAAAGTCTGCTGCGGGACGCCAGTTGGGAGTGCCGTGAAGAGGTACAGGAGCCGTGGCAGTACATTCATTTTAACCGCCGTCATCCTGCCATACCAGGAGAGGATCATCCTTCCCCACCTCCTTAAATCTGATGTGATCCCTTCTATTATGGGGTCATAGTTCGCGGTGGCCAGTCTAGTTAAATCCCTTGTAAGGAGAACCCCCAGGTATCGAATTTCAGCCTTCCCCACTGCAATCCCATGGAGTCTATTCAGGGGGTCTAGTCCCGGGTCTCGGGGTCTCATGGGGAGCAGGACCGATTTCGAGGCGTTAATCTTCAGGCCCGAAAATCGACCAAATTCCGTTATCAGGTCCAGCAGGGAGGGGAGTGAGGAGCAGGGGTCCACAAGGTAGACCAAAATATCATCTGCAAACAAGGAAAGTTTAAATTCCACCTCCCCCCTGCTGATCCCCCTAATTCCTGGGTGGGCTCTGATGGCTATGGCCAGGGCTTCTATCGTGAGGACGTATATCAGAGGGGAGAGAGGGCACCCCTGTCTTGTCCCTCGAGAGAGGGGGAAGGTGTCGGTCAACTCCCCATTTACTTGGACTCTTGCCGTGGGAGCTCGGTAAAGGGCCGTTACCCAGCTCATAATGTGGGCCCCAAAACCCATCCTCCTCAGGAGGAGGTCCATGTACCGCCACTCGACTCTGTCGAACGCCTTCTCTGAATCCAGAGAGAGGACACTTGCGTTAAGGTCCGACTGTTGGGCAAAGTGAAGCAGGTCTATGGTCTTGCGTATGTTATCCGAACCCTGTCTCCCCCTGATGAAGCCCACCTGGTCCCCATGGATTAGTTTCGGCAGCACCCCCTCTATCCGCTTCCCCACCACCTTGGCCAGTATCTTAACATCAGTGTTGAGCAGTGATATAGGGCGGTAGGAGGCGCATTCCTTGGGGTCCATCCCCTCCTTAGGTAATACCGCAATGATAGCCCCCATCATGGAGTCTGGTAGGGCTCCCCCCTCTAGCACCGAGTTGAAAACCCTCACCAAGTACGGGATTAAGGAGGACCGGAATTTTTTGTAAAAAAAGACAGAGAACCCGTCTTCCCCGGGGGAGGTGCCCGCTTTCATCCCACCTATGGCCTTATCCACTTCATCTTCGGTCACTGGCCCTTCCAGCCCTTCGGATGCTTCCCTGGATAGAGCCGGGAGCCGGATGGAGCTCAAAAAATTCTCTATCGGGGAGTTACCCTCGTTGTATTCGGATGAGTACAGGGTCTTATAATATTGGCGGAAGGCTCCTCCGATATGGGAGGATTCGCAGCCCAAGGTTCCCTGGGCGTCCCTCACTTCCTTCACCATCCTGCTCCTCTGGACCTCCCTCAGTTTCCATGCCAGGATCCTGTCAGCTTTGTCCCCCTTCTCATAATACTTCTGCTTTACCATCTGAAGACTTCTCTCCGTTTTGTGGATAAGTAAGTCCCTCAACTGGAGTCTACAATCCTCCAGGGCGGCCACTCGATCGCGGTCAGGGGACCGATCTAGGGACCCCCTTAGTTGGAGTTGGGCAATTTTATCCCACAGGGACCTTTCCTGGGCCTCTCTTTCTCTTTTTACCCTGGCACCTTTTTGGATGAGGATACCACGAAGAGTCGCCTTGAAGGCGTCCCAGAGCGTGTGCGTGGCCACTTCCCCATTGTCATTTAACTCAAAAAATTCTGTAATGGCATCTGCAATCTCCTGGGCAAGAGCCTCGTCCTTCAGTAGGGCATCGTTGCATCTCCAACGGCCCCTACGCTCCTCACACCAACCCCCCGATATTGACACTCTTACCATGTCATGATCGGACCAGGGAACAGGATCGACCCTATAGCCCGTAACATATGAGCGAAGGGTTTCATCCACCAATATATAGTCTATCCTCGAGAACGAGGCGTGGATGGCCGAGTAATACGTGTAAGAGGGGACACCTGTTCTAGGGATCGAGATCGAGTCTACAAGGCCCAGCTCCTCATTTACTCTCCGAAAGGATCGCGCCGTGGGTTCCTCCGATGGTCTGGGGTTCTGGGGACCCACCCTCTTCCTGTCCATGGACGGGACCAACACCATGTTAAAGTCTCCTCCCACCACTAGTGTGCCCCTCACGAACAATTTAAGCTTCTCCTTGACCTCTTCCCAAAACTGGGCCTGGCCATCGTTCGGACCATACACCACGGCCAGTGTCAGGGGGGCTCCCTGTAGGGTACCCCTCACCAGTAGGAAGCGGCCCTCGGGGTCCTGCATGGTAGCCTCATTTGTGAAGCGGAGACCCCTGGCGACCAGGATAGCCACCCCTCTTTTCTTCCCCTTATGGGATGCGTGAAAGACTTCCCCTATGCCTCCCCCTCTCATTTTGGGTTCCTTCCCTTTCGCCCAATGTGTCTCTTGTAAGAACAGCAGGTCCAGCTGCGCCCTCCTGAATTCGCGACAGACCAGGGACCTCTTGGTGGGTGTGTTCAAGCCCCGTACGTTCAGAGAGCCCACTCCCAGGGCCGGTCGGCCGTCAGCCATAGTCTAAGTCATCAAAGCTGTTGGGCATCGGCTTAACATCACTGATCGTTGTCTGTTCCCGTAATCGCACTGGTCGGGCATTATTCGGACCTTCCCTCAACTTATCCCCTAACCCCATCCCCCAACAACAACCCCCTAATAACTTCTTTCCCCCCTCCCCCCTACCCGGCGTCCAGCCAATTAGTCCCGCCATTCCTGGCTTTAGGCCGGACCACCAGTCTGCTCTGCCCGGCCGGGCACGCTGAGCTAAGCTCTTTGTCGTGAGCCCCCGCCCCCCCCCCCTTTTTTTTTTTTTCCCCCCCCTTCTTCGATCCCACCTTACTTGCTGTCCTGGGGGAGTGTGTGATCAACCGGACCATCATCGCATCGACTCTCCAGAGGGCCAGTCGCCCCTGTTCTCAGTCATCTGTGTCGTTGCGTTCTCCCTCCCTCGCAGCCGGGGGGGTATTTAACTTCCTGTATTTTCTCGATCCGGTTTTCCTCCTCCTGGGCCCAGGGTGGTCTTGGGACCCCTCCCCCAGACCCGCCGGGCCTGTCGGGCCTCTCCCGGTGGTGGGCCCAGTCACATAGTCCTGAATGGCCCCTCTTCCGAGGTTAACGACGTTTTCTGGCCCATGTATTCAAAAACCAGGGAGAATGGGTACCCCCACCTGTAGCGTACTCCTTTGTCTTTCAGCAATTGCGTTAAGGGGCGGCACATTCTCCGCTTCGCCAGGGTGTAGGCTGAAAGGTCTTGGAATATCGAGATCTCTGCGCCGTTGTAGGAGATCTTCCCTGCTTTCCTTGCCTCCTCCAGGACTTTTGCCTTATCCGTATAGTAATGGAATCGTGCAAGGATCGATCGGGGGCTTCCCGCCCTGCCGCCAGCCCTATGCACGCGGTCGAATGTCAATTCCGTTGTCATTACTTTGGCAAAGAGAAGGGTGATTATATCATGGACCACCCGAATTAAGTCCCTCTCCGTTTCCCCCTCCACCTCCGGGACCCCGAAAAATCTAAGGTTATTCCTCCTTTCCCTGTTTTCGTAATCATCCATTTGTCTGGCCCTTTCCTCGTCCCTCTTTTCCAAAGCAGACAACCGCATTTCCATTTGCACTTCCTGGATGGCTGAGGACGACTGATCGGCCTCCACCCGCAGGAGCCTGTCTTCCATCTTATCCACCCTGTTGTCCATTTTTTCCAGCTTTTGCGCGATGTCTGATCGCATATCCCGAATCTCTTGAAGTATGGATGCAAACCCCTTCTCCATGGCTGTGGTGGAGAGCGTTGGGGATTCCGGGTGGGCCATGGCCCCGTGGATTGTGGGGTTCTCGCTATTTTTCCCAACCCCTTCGTATCGAAAAGTTTGCAAGGCCTCCTGCCAGTTCATGCGGGCCTTCCCCGCTCCTTTTTCGTTGTTAGCCACTTGCTCAGGGCCACGGGAGTTTTTTCTTCGGGCCCCGTCAATGGGGGCCCGGGAGGTTGATGAGAGCCTGCTGGCGGGCACACGCCCCACGAGAGATAAGTGGGGGCCTCGCGCCTGGTTCCGTTTCCTGGTTCTGACCGCTCCTGGGGGGCTGTTGGCCGGCACACGCCCTGCAAGTTAGCGCAGGGGCCTCCACCTACCGGGGCCGAGTGACAGATGGTTCCGTCGGTGTAGCTGTGCTGTACCTCTGGGTCCGGAGGGGGGGGGTTGGGCCTCGTGTTTCTTCGGGCCCCGTCAATGGGAGCCCGGGAGGTTGATGAGAGCCTGCAGGCGGGCACACGCCCCACGAGAGATAAGTGGGGGCCTCGCGCCTGGGTCCGTTTCCTGGTTCTGGCTGCTCCTGGGGGGCTGTTAGCGGGCACACGCCCTGCAAGTTAGCGCAGGGGCCTCCACCTACCGGGGCCGAGTGACAGATGGTTCCGTCGGCGTAGTTGTGCTATACCTCTGGGTCCGGAGGGGGGGGGGGGGGTCGGGCCTCGTGCCCCGACAACGTCGTTCGTCTCTCCCTCAGTTACAGGCCTCGGGAGGGCCAGGGGGGGTCTCGCTGGGGAAGGGGGCTACCTCGAGACCTCACCACGCTCGCCCCGAGCTCCCACCGAGCAGCGGGGACCGCCTTCCATGCTCCGCACCGCGGGGGACGGCGGAGCGCACGCCCGAATTCCGCTGCTATGGGGAGGTCGTCTGCGGCTGCCCCCTCCGCGCCTGAGCCCGCCCGGGGGCGTAGGCACTGGTATCCTTGTCCCGCTCGGGACTTACGTCTCTGGTTCTCGCAACCTCCCGCGGGACAGGCCGATGGTTCCCCGGGAGGGCCTCGCCTTCCGGGCCCTGTCGCCTGCGATGTTTCCGCCGAGGGAGTCCGCGGGCTCGCTCGGCGCGCCCTCGTCCCGGGCCGCAAAGTCCGTTCTCTGGCCCCTCGTGGACCCCGGAGTCCGCTCTTTCGCGCCGGGGGCGCAGGGGGGGGTCCGGTTGCCGATCCTGCTCTGCGTTGCCGCCGGGGGGGTCTGAGGGGGGGGGCTCAATCCCCGTTAATCGGCCTCGGACGGCGGGAGAGCGACGCTCAGGCAGCCATCACCTGCGCGCCCCCTGGTCTAGAGATGGTATTCTAATGAACACAGTATTTAATTTTCAGATCTAGAAAATCGTATAGTTTAGATGTCACAAGACTCCACTTTCGTTAGCATCTTTATTTGTTTAAATATCAAAAGAATAGTTCACCTATTTAGGAAGGGATCACCTCTTTCTCTTTCATCTGTAACATGAAGTGTTCTTCATCTTTAATTGACTACAATTCCTCAGAAGGAGGAGCAGAAGGACTTTTGCTGGTGTCTAGTTTAGTCTTTTGTACAGCATTATTTGATCTAAGAAGCGTGTTAATAACATATCTTCATCCACACGGGCTTTTACTCTTATTGATATAATTGTATCCAGTTCTTTGGCAGTATCAGGTTTAAATATGATGGGTGTGACAGAGCCCCACTTGCCACGCTTGGAAGAACCCAGTCTTTTTAGTTCCAAAGTCAGAAACCTGGCTTTAAGTTCAGGATCCCCACACGATGTGTGGTTGCTTAGGGTAGCACCACTGCACATCTCGCCATGTGGCAAGAACTCGCCACAATCGGGTAGGGTGGAAATGGAATACATGAACAATTCATGCAATCTATTTCGTCTATTAGATCAGTAGGTTGGTCTGCCTCAGAGTTTTGATGGGCAACCTGGTTTGTTTCAGCAACATCCTTTTTACATATTTCTTTACTTTTTTTTAACTTTTTTTTTTAAGTGGTGTGGTTAGTGCATTGATGAATGTCTTGGTATTCGTTATGCGTTTAGGAATTTTTCCTATTGCATCATGATTTTTAGGTTTTTTCTTTTGTCTATGTGAGTTCAAAGTTCTTCGAATCTCACTAGATTGCTGTGCTTTATACTTTTTCTTTTACGAGTAGTTTGGAATACTTCGAAGACTCTATCTTGTGAGAGGTCATCCGATTCCACATTTTGGGTTTGTCTGAATGACAAATATTCTACTAATAGTGTGTCCAATGGATTACACTCAATGGCAGAGTTAGTAATAACTCCTGAAATTCCAGACACAATACCCGCAAGGCCCACTCCAATGACATCCTGGCGGGATAAAGAAGGATTTTCAGATTGTGGCGCAATGGCATGTGAGTTTTGGACAGGAATACAATTTTGGGCTCTTTAATGCATGCGATGATCGCATCAAGGTTTTCATCTATTTGGTGGACTTTTGGGATACCAAATAGCAGATCTATTTTTTTTAATCAATTTTCGTGAGATGATTATCAACTTTTTTCTGAATTACCTCATATTGCATGATTAGAGTGTACACATTATTATTCAGAGCCTTTGGAATGGGCTCATTCAGTGTGGGTTTGGGTTGTTTAAACCCAAAGCATGGGCGAGGAGTGGTCACGCGAATGATACAGAAGTTACTGCAGATAAATTAATTGATGAGCTTGGAGAGTCTGGGTAAAGAATAGGTGACTACAACAGATAAATCTGACGGGCTACCGTGAGAGCACAGGGTTGAGTTTCCAAAATCGTGGTCCCTAAGGGCGGGGGCGATTGCTCTAAGGGTGCGAGTATGCAAAGGGCGAGCCACATTACTACGGTTTACAGTGATGGCATCAGTGTGTAGCTGGTGAGGAGCTTTAGCATCTTGTATTCCAGCATTGAACTGGGGAACGCTTGATGGAATAGTTTGATTTAACAACCTGCGAATACAAAAGCGGAATGTTCGAGCCTGTATCCATCTGAACTTGAGCCAAATGAGAGGAAGAGCAATCAATCGTTTTGAGTAGTTCGGATGAAAGAGATTGGGTCGGGTGCTCCACGTGCGTCCTTGAGCAACCGGGTGAGTAACTCCGCTTCTGATGTGGATGTACAAGCCACGGCAACTTTTCCATAGGCGTGATTTGATGGTCGTAGATTAGATTGGTCTGTCACCGAAGCCTCGTTACTGGGTGCTGATGTAGGTGCGTAGTACACACAGATGTCCGCTCCAACAGATTTAGAGCGTGTCAGCTTTTTGGGATGCATTGCCCAGGCAATGTTTCTATCTGAGGTTCGGGTGGATCCAATCCCTGGGTTAGCCTGGGGGGTTTACGGCAAGGGTATCTATCAGAATGGGTGGAATGCCAGATTTTAGAGTATAGCACGCCATGGGGGACAAGAGCAGCAAACTGTGAGGGAACAAAAATGGTTATGGAAGTTTCAGAGAGCTTCCTGTGCAAAGGCTTACCTCCACAGCAGCAGATGACCCTTATCGGGAAAGGTCCGGGAGGCTGCCCGGCTGTTCAGCTGCTCAGCTGAACAACCGAACATCACTCGCCTGAAGCACACTCTGGAAGCACGTGCGCGCATGCGCGGAAGCGCACAGGCACAATGTTTTACGGGCTTCTGGGGAAAGTGGGAAGGACTTCTCTCTGAAGAGAAAGAAAGAATTATTTTAATGCTTTAAGAGTCTTTTAGCAAACATACCTGCCCTCGCCACTGTGCACTGCTAACACTAACACCCAGGACCTGAAAGATGGCATCACAAAGGTCATTGATGACTTCACTGATGATATCACATGTGTAGCCCCTTTGTTTTATATATATATAAAACATTGTAAAAGGGACATTATGGTTCAAAGTAAAACCGAAAAACCCTTCACATTCGCTAGTTATGGTAAACTAAGCAACCATAACTCATAACACCTGCGTGCATTGCTAAGACTAACACCCAGGACATCAAGGATGACATCACAAATGTCATTCATGACATCACTGATGTCAGCGATATCCCAGAATCAGTACACACTTAACAGTACAATCTATGCCTCATGGACAGTATGGAAATAGATTTTATATTAATGTAGGAACGTCCACCTTCAACATTTCCCTTACACAACGCCAACACGTATTGGTATGCAGCGATTACCAGTGCACTACGCATTATATATCGTTAGCAAAAGTTGTACTTATCTGAAAATCACATCAGCTAAAGGCATCCTTCCTCCCTAAGAAACATAAGCATTGCTGTGATGAAGAAGCATGAGAAACAGTGCTGCTACCTTGCAAATAAAAAACGCACAAAAGTTGTCGCTGTACATCTACCGACCCATATTACCATTTGTTGCCTCTTTGCTCATTGCCGTTTGCAAATTGCCTTATAACCTGCCGTACCAAAAAATGAAGGCACCCGCAAACAAAGTTAATAATGCGTTAATAGCAACTTTTCACAGTGTAAATAACATTAAAAAAAATTGCATACACTCCAATTATTGCATATTTCTCAATAATATACATACACATAATCTTTGCGAGTAATAGTCTAAATTTGCAAAGCACTAACGTTTGTACAACCTAATAACTTACATTTTGAATAATAAACTGGACTGTAAAAGAAAAGGTGAACATTTTAGAGTTCGTAAAGTAGCTTTATTTAACAACAAACTGTCAGAGTCCATCGCTTTAATTCCATTTTCAATGTAATGATAACAATATTTTTAAGAGCGACATTGCAAATGTTAAAGATGAGGAACACTTTGTTTTTTTCCCATACAAAAATGTTGAGTTCTTGGTTAAAGCAGCCGCTTTGTTTACACAGAGATTTCCAAGAAGGCACCATGAGCTTGAGCCTACAGCACCATAAAGATGTGATGTTGCTCCGAATAGCGAGTTCAGTGTACGGACAAAGCGGGCTTAGAGTGTCATCCCACATAGTTATGGACAGGCAACTGCTCACGAGCAGTTGTATTTGCCGGCCGAAAAAGCCATCACTTGGCATCTGGAAACAATGGCACAGACAGTATGGTAATATGTACCTGGGCGGGAAACGTTACAGAAAATACGTGTCAATAACCAACCTCTACCAAACAATTTAAAAAAAAACACAAAAAATGTTCAAAGTAATACACAAATGTAACTGGTCAAACATGACATTTTGCTGAAATGTTACTAATGACCATGTGTACCTATAGTAAAAGGCTACAAACGCCGAGATTCTGCATGCACCGTAAGAGGGAAGAAAAATGCTGGCAACTACACAGGAAGACGATAAAGCAGTTATGAAAGTAAAATGAATGGACAATTAAAATAAATATTACGTCTTGTGATCGCAAACAAGACGAAAAGAACATGCAAACTGATGCACAAAAGCGGAACCTGTGCACTCTGCAATATTACAGGAAAAATGTAATAACGCAGAAAGATAATACGTCAGTTATATTGCCACATATACATTTTCTGTAATGTAAAAATAAAGCGCGGTTTGCTGTGCCTTCGGCAAATGTAAACTTACATAATATTTACTGCCTCCATTCTTTCTCTGCAAGTCAGACACCAATGTGTTCGCATCGAAGAATCTTCGTGGACTGATATTGCATGTCCCTTAAAAACTTTTTAAAACATAACCTTATCAATTGCTATTTTTTTCGACCCTTTCATTCCGTGAATTTCTTCAAAGCTTTCCCTTTCGCTCAGGGTCAAAAAACAATTGCCCCTTAAACATTCACTCGGCTGCACGGGTGTATTGAGCTTCCAACCAAAAAAGCAACTCCTGCGATCTTCACTCAGAAGCCAAATACATTCTTACTTTGCATCAACATATTGAAATCCAATTATAAAAAAACGCTACTCCCATACACCTTCAGAATCGCCGTTTCCAGCAAAGAGTGCAGATGGTGGTCTTAGTCTTCAAAACTTAGGACCCCAGCCTGACGGCAATATAATTCCAAAAACATTTCAACCCGCATGCACTAATTGGTAGTGGTACAGTAAGCACAAACTTCCATTTAAACGTATGACTTTGGTGACAAGAAAACTCCACTTTTTCAGTTTGTGCTCCCACATCCCATCCCACCCCCCTCGAAGGTCACCTTCTGAAATAGTATTACAGAAGTGTGACACGTGCAATGCTGTCTTGTTTTGTATGTGTTTCTGGCGATGTCCGCATACACCAAAACATGAATAAAAGATAGCAGGGGCACCGAAGAAAGCTAACGTACTTTACGCTACTCCACAACCAATCAGGGAAAGCGCCACATGTCCGCGGGCTCGAACTTTTCTCCCCATTCAGTCTAAAGGGAAAAGAGACGTTTTGAGAACCCTCCCTTATAATTTCCCCCCACTGCACCAAACATCACCAAACTTTCCAAAGAAATTCAGAGTGTCCGATATATTTTTTTTTGCAAACTTTGGGGAGGATTCGTCCAAGGGGAGCGCAGTTATAAGGGCTCTTCCTATGGAAACAGCAACTTCACCATAACAACGCAGCCACTAACTTGCCTTTCTAATATGCTTCAATGGGTGTGGCCAGGGCCTAGAGTTTTAGGAGTGTGGTGTACGGCCTACGGCCTGCAGCCATGCACCCAAACTCTACATCCTGCCCACAACCACCTGAGTGATGTGCGGAAGTACAGTTGTATCGATAGGAGTGGTATGCTTCTCTTGTTCTAGCCAGAGGCTAGACTCCTAGCTGTATGTTCATAGATATTACAATGTGTGGGTGTGCAGTGGCTTCTATCTCCAGTGCTTTTAACTTTGTTCTTGGGTGCGTGTCCTTCGGCCATGCACATAAGACTGTACACACTCCCCACAACCATCTTATCGATAATCAATACTACAGGTGTATTCATTGCTGTGAAATGCGGTGGTTGTGGCCAGGGCCTACAGTCTTGGAAGTATGGCCTTCGGCCATGCATCCAAGCTCTAGACCCTGGCCAAAACCACTGCAGCATGTCACACCCATTGCGGCGTACTAATCAATAGCACACCCATAGGAAAAAATAACAACATGTACCAATTTTAATGGTTGCTAACAACATGCGTGTCCTTAGAACAGTTTAAAGGTGCCTGTTCACAGCACGGACTGAAATACTACCCTTATTAAACCCCTCATTTTCTGCACGTACAAACATCCCGAACAAGGTGGGCATAGAGAATACATCATTAACACCTGCCGCCCAAACAAGTACAGTATTTCACCCATCTCTTACTCTGTGAACCTTCCCAACGCACTGTAGGAGAGCAAAACAGTTTCCGAAACAACATTTCGCCTCTGATGGCGACCGCACTGTCTTCTGATCCAAGATGTCGGGTGCATCCACACATTCTGACGCTCATCACGGCTCGCTGCAACCAATCGGCAGAGTAAAATATATATATATCCTACCACACTTCCCCTGTATTATAGGAAGTCCAACAAAGTGGATCCGACAATAGTCCAAAGTCGAGCAGTTGAAACAGCTGCACTGGAGACAAAGTATCCTCAGCAGATCAGCACTCACCGGAAGCACTCTCTGTGACTTTTTTTTTAACTGGGAATCTCTGATAAAGCAGTCCTGCTAATTGTAATTACCTGTCTAGAATGGCATTTGTGCAAGTCTAGCCGTTTCTTACTGCAGCATTGTATATTTTTCTTAGTTTTCTGGGCATCTGTGATAAAATAACCATGATAAGTGTTATTGATTCGACTGCCATTTTGGTGCACCCAGTCTAGGTATGTCTAAATGTGGGCTGGCATGCTTTACTGTAATGTTATTACGTGTCTAGACTAGTCTACATTGTGCAGCCAGTTGGACATGTTTTCATTGTGGCATGGCATTTTTAATAACAAAGCATTATATTAAAGCATTAATGTTCATGTGCACTGTTGGTGACTTGCATGTATTGGATTTTTAGATTGATGTTACCCTACAAAACATTTGCAAATGCTCTGGCCTTTTAGCCAGTTTTTCTCAGAAAATGTGCTTTATAATGCTTTACAACACATATTTATATCGGTCTCCTAGTGCAGTGTGTATATTGCGCAAACGTGGTAATCGAGGCCCGCCCAGAGTGTGGAGCGACCTTTGATTTGTTGCCAAGTTAGGGGGGACCCTGAGCATGGCTTTTAGAGGGCCACCACATTCTGTGTTATGCCATTGGTTGGTTGAGCGTGTCCACAGATTTTTGAAGGGAGGTATCCAGTTGGCTTTGAGGTCAGGTTTGCCATGGCAAATGGTTTTGAGGCAAATGGTGTGGGGATATTTCGCTACACCACATTCTGTGATTAAGGTTTCTCCTTTTGTTTCACTGAAGTGGCGCATCCCTGGCACCAAGTTGTGTCCTGGTTGGTGTTTTATGATTGCTATAGAGTCAAGCCCTGCACCTGTGCTGTTGGTGATTGGGTGTTGATCAGAAATCCAAGGTTGTGTCAAGTGTCTGCAAAGCAAGTTTTTGGGTCCAAAGAGGATCACTGTGGTGAGGAATAATGTGGTTGTGGTGGAGGATGATGTATTGTGGCCGATGGCCAGGTTAATGCCTTGCAGAGGTGTTTGGCTCTGATGTGGATTGATTTGATTGTGTATAGGCGCTATATAAATAAACAATGTGTTTCAAAGAGTTTCAAGGCAGGGAGGGAACAAGGGAAAATACAGTGACAATCTTACAAGTCCTTGATACATTCAAAATGTGAAAAATAACTATCATAATCAGCCTGGTGACATTTCAGATGGTGCAAGTGCTAAAGACACAGATGAGGAGGGGAGCAGGGGTGGGAGGGAGAATGAGAGCGACAAGCTGCTACATTACTATGCCTGACGGCAATTGAGGTAGTGGCAGAATTTAACAAGAGGTAGGAGTGGGTAAGGGGGGTTGGAGTAAGGGAGAAGCAGAAGAACAAAACAAGCGACTATCATACTAGGCCTGAAGACATTTCAGATAGTGCTGGGGAGCGGGGGGAGGAGAGGGAGGAGAAAACAAATGGGGGATGGAGGGAGGAGAGACAAACATGCTGCTATCAAACAGGTCGGGAGACATAAGTGATAGAGTAAGAGCTATAGAGAGTGGGGAGGAGGGGTGGGCAGAAAAATGAGACAGACATGCGTTGGTGTGGAGAAGGATGTTGGCAATGGAGTCGGAGCAAGAGAGAGAGTGAGGAGGGTACCCACTTGTTTTAAGGATTTTGTTTGAGAGTGTTTGGAGAGGTAGTGAGAGCATTTAGTTGGTGGTTCGGCCTTGGTAAAGGACATTTACAGTTTCTTTACCTTTCGTTTTTGTTTCAGCACTTTTTTTCTTTCAGTTAGCATTGCTTTGTTTTATCCTGCCTTTTGTTTTTCTTAATTTGTTTGCTTTCTATTGTGTTTTGTCTTTGTTTATAAGAGGGAAGATATGTTGTGCTCTGTGTTCCACATTCTGGTTCTAGTGTGTTTACCTTTGAAGCTGTAGGTTGTTTTGGTGGCAGTTGGCTCTCTGCTTAGGGAGCACTCTGCTGCACTCGCATGTCTGCTCAATAAACTACTCCTATCTGCTTCCACGAATCTTTTCAGTATTGTATCCCGTCAGCTCACCTTTTGGTCAAGCTGAGATGATCTGACTACATTAACCGCCCCAGTTGATATGTCATGTGGAGTATTTAGGCAGAAGATACCTTTTGTAGATGAATGTAGCCATTGTGCATTGTGTAATTGCAGGCAAGGGGTGTGGGGGCTATGTTAATGAGAAGTATAGTGTATAGTATCGGTGGAATTAGAATGGTGACTTGTGGTGCCCCCTTGCGTTTTAGAGTGGTTTTAAATAGGTGGACTTGGTCTCTGTCCATCATTCGAAATTAAAAATGTGGATATAAAAAAATAAAAAACTAGGCCTGGCGCACTGCCATTCAGGAAACGGTACAAAAAGCATCTGTTTGACTCCTGCTGGTAGTATGGAGTACTGGTTTTGATCATTTGCTTCATGTTTTGTTATTTTTTGGTCTTCTGTCCTGAGCACTGATAATCAATTTACTGATAGTAGCGCCCACCGTTACTGAAATGGAAATCCACCTGGTTTTCTGAGTCATGTATATATCTTGAAAGGTGCTGGGGACTTTTACGTTAAGCTTAGTATGAAATGATTGAACAGGGGATGAGGATGCACTGAATTGCATGAAGGGCTAGGGAGGACGACCATGTCAGACCAGGGAATTGGAAGGCTCTGTCCTGTACTATGGAAACCGGAGGATTAGACACTTCTTAAATGTGTTTACCTCAGGAGGTCTGAGGTTTGACACAGGTGGGAGCAGAAGAGCAGTACATCTACAGGTTGTAAATCACTTCTCCAGCATGGGTTCTGGCATGGATTCACATGCTCATGAATATTCCCCGTCGTCAGGCTGGGAATCCTCAGTAAAGAAAAAATCAGTTTAGTTTCTGAACTGTCTTTCTACTAGTAACCAATCACTGGTCTCTGGGTCATACTGCCCCCAGCCAATGACTGCCGTCTACCGAAGACCCTCCTCTGGCAGCCATCTTCAGATTTTTACTGCACGTTCAAGTGTTGGGAGTCCTCGTGCTGTAGCTCTTGAGCTTTTTCTGCGTTTTGAGTTTTTTCGAAGAGTTTACTCTTATATTTTCAGTCAATCAAACCTCAAGCTCCACCGATTCTACTTCCGATCAACGGGGACCCGTTTTTCGTAATTTTCAACGCCCCTCAAGGGCATCTTTTCGTCGAGTTTCCACTTCTCAGAGGATTCCAGAAGATGTTTGAGGCCTACCCCACGTGGACATGGCCCAGGACAAACGAAGCATGACGCCTGTTGGATCCAAGCTGTTCAGGAGCTGACCTGGATGCGGACTACAGAACGTCTGTAAGGAGGATGTGCACTCTCGGTGCCTCTACTGCCTTGACGATGACAAATCGCACGTGGAGAAGGACTGTACGTTTTGTAAGAACATGTGCGAATTGACAATGAGGGATCGTCGTACTCGACTCGCCAACTGGCTGGAGGGGAAGAGCCCAGCAGCAGGTGAGAAGAGTAAGAAGTCTGAGCGGTCTTCTAAGACCTTTGAGGGCGCCTCAGTGATGGGGGCCCAACAAAAGGCAAAGCACAGTGAGTCCGCGGGCACCGGGAGCGCCGAACGGTCAGGCTCCTCGGCTGCCAGGCAGGGCGCATTATCACCGACGCCATCAACCACGAGCCAACGCTCTGGCTCAGTGAAGAGGAAGTCGGAGAAACCGGGTAAGCTTCGGGAGAAGCCCTGGTCGATCCCGATGGAGACGGCCGAGGGGGAGCGAGGCGGTGACACTCCCCTTAAGGCGAAGGCCTCCGGCATGCCCAAGGTCATGAAGGCCCTGCTGATTCACCCGGCTAAGGCCTTCATTGAAGGAGTCGTGGCAGCCCTGGCAAAACCTACCGAGGCTTCCCCAGTGGAGACGGCTCCAGGGGCTAGAGTTTCCCTGCCACCCCAGAGGGAATATTCTTTTCTGCCTATCGAAGACCCCCATGAAACCCCAGCAGGAGAAAGGGGGGCACGGTAGCCATAACGGACACAGATACCACCTCTAAGGATGAGTTGGCTAGAGTCCAAAGGATCCTGGACAGGAAGTCCGACGAATCCAGGGCCCACGGGAAGGATCCCGACGAGGCCGACGAAGAGAGCGACGGAGAGCCGACGAGGAAGATAGGGCCGCAGAGTGCCCCGCGCCCCAGCCTTCGGGCCCGTTGCAACCGGTACCCGTACCAGGGGACAATTCAGGAGCCATCTTGATCGCTATACAGGCCCTGTGTACGGAGATAAGGACAAGGATGCTCTTAACCCCCACCGACGACCCAGCGGAGCCTGGACGTCAGCGAGCCCACCGAACAAACGGAGACAAGTCCATCCTCCATCCTCCTGCATTGGAGGTATTTGAGTTCACAGTAAGGGCCCTGTGAAGAAGGCCATTCTAACAGCCCTGGTGAGTGAACCCATCTTTGTGGCATTGACCAAATGAGAAGACCACTTGAAACCAACTTTGGTTTTGCCATTTTTGTTGAACCACCAATTTTACTTTCCAAAAGACTCCCGATCACATTTATGTACAGCGTGAGAGCAAGCATAGGTTTAGACACAGACAGACTTTTATTCTGAACTATTAGGCGATGACAGCCCTTAGAAACAACAGTTAAGGGAACCATCCTTTTAGAGTTTGGGCCAGTCAGGCATTCCACCACCCCAGGAACCTTAGTAAATAAAGGTTTTAAAACAAATACGTTTTCTGTCTCTCTCTTGATACCTTGCCTGTCTCAGAGTGGCCTCTGAAATTGTGATTTTACTGAGCTTATATGATGGTATGCACATGAATTGATATGTAATGCTGTTAGGGACTGCGTCTATGCCGTCTGTAAACTTGGATAAAGACACTTACCAAAGGAAATAGTTCCTAAGCCAGCAACAGGTTGGTTTGATGTGCACCTTTCTTTTCTGGGGTGTTCACATTAAATGTAGCATGGGCTCTCTGCAGGTTGCAGTATCAGTAAAGTGCAGGATAGAACTACTCCAGCTTTTCCAATTAGCTCTTCTAAAAGTGTCCAAGTGTATTATCTACTTAGGGCTGGAAATGGAAATTATTTACTGGGGGGAATCCCACCAGCAGACTGGGGGATTGGGGGTAGAATAATGCATGAGCAGCATTTCATTTCTTAAACTGTTGCAAGCAAAGTTTAAATGGTACATACAGTTTAAACCTAAAAATACTATAGTTAAAAATTACCTTCAGAGTACTAACCTAAACAGCAATTACAAAGATATCCTGAACAGCCATTCAAGTGCTCTTGTGGTTGTGTTTCGACCATGGTCCCAGCTTCGTGGGTTGGAATCCTGCCTCTGAAACCTTTAAGCAGGTTAAGAACACAAACATTTGACTGGTGCAAATAAGTTTTTTTGAGATCCGGTAAAGTCCAATCGAATGACCAGCACTGAGTATACTCCGAAATAATCCAGGCTCACAGAGTGCAATATATTGTGTAATTAGCTGGCATGGAATGCTGCAACACAGGTTATGGGTGGACCGTTGCGCATGTTAATTGACACTGAACGTTCAGACTTCTGCAATTATGATGGTGTTGGTCATTCGCACTGTTTGTGATTGGTTATGTTGCATGCACCGTTCCTTGCTGTTGTGTGTGTGTGTGTATATAGATGGTTGCGTTAATGTTTTTGAGTAATTTGTGCTTTTATGCTCAGGTCTGTGAAATTTGGAGAGTTTCCAAAGCTTGTACTTGTGCCCAAAGAACAAGCATTGACAAAGTGAACAGTTTTAGCTTTTTTAGCTTTGAATAGCCATGTGATCTGCAATGCCATGAGGCAGGCATTTTCCTGGTCCTGCAATAATGCTAGTATGTGGACCTAAGATAGGTGGCAGATGGTAAGGGCACCTGGGAATACGATGACTGTGCCTGGCAAATGTCTATTGAGTGCCTATAGAAGAGCTCAAATTGTTTGGCTTTGCCAATGCTTCCTCTGATTCATTTCTACCAAGGTAAAAGGTAAATAATCCTTGGCACTAGTTATTTCTCTAAGCTTTGGGTTGTACGACTCTTCGCTGGTGAAATAAATAAAAAATCCTGTTTGGTGGCATTCCCCAATGAGATTAACATTGCATATTTTCACCCATGCCGCCTCAAATCTGCATTGCATCCTTCTCGCGGTTTACTAATCCTCAAATTGTTCTGTGCCTTGAAGCGAGTCATTTTGCAAATGTTGCTATATCAACCAACTAAAATAAAAATAAATACAATTAAATCCATTCAGTAGAGAGCAGCCTTTTATGTTTTTGTATTCTTTTTTTAAGAATGGTGTGATGTCTCCTACTGATGTGGATTTGGTGATGTCCGAAGGACTTGGAATGCGGTATGCCTTTCTAGGTCCACTGGAAACTACACATCTCAACGCAGAAGGTAAGATGTTCTTGGTTTTGGCTTCAGTGTAGAACCTCGCTAAGCTTTGTTTGTTCAATATGTATGTATGTATGTGTGGGATTTATATATTGCTAGATGGCAATCGAGCGCCTTACAAAACCTGGGAAGTAAACCGAGAGACACCGAACAAGGAAAAGGGAAGGAGGCGGAGAGGTCATGTCAAAAGATCAACTGGCAACAATCTATTCTTTTGCTAATTAGGTGCAGAAGGGATGGGGTCCATCTGAAGAGCGTCGGCCTGCGAATCCAGAGTCCATTGTCTAGCTTCAGTCATTGGAGAAACATGAAATGGAGTTAAGCTCTAAATTTGTAATTTCCCCAGAATGTGTCAAAACCATGCATCCATAATGGAGCGCTGTGCTTCGACAATGGACTTGATCCACTCCGCAATGGGGTTTTGCAGGAGCTAAGGAGGCTGCTCCAGAATGTTGGCCAGAAGGGGGTTAGCGGAATAGCCAGCCTATGCCGTTTTAGCTGTGCTTCTGTAAACCTTTTGTAAGTCTTCAAATTTCATGACTTAACCGTGGAAGTCATTAGAGTGTTGGAGATATAAAGAAGTCCATGGTCAGCTGACAACTGTAGATCAGTACTTGAGGCACATCAACAACGACATATCAGTAGCTACAGTTTACAGTACATTTGCTTGTAAGGATGGGGTTGGACATAAATGGTCATATGCAACGTTTGACCTGTCCCGGAACGTTCACCAAATCTGGCAAGCCAATGGTCTGGCCTGATGGGTTCATGGGGAATGTCAAAAGTTGCAGAGAAACCCCCTTTTCCTATATCGTGCCATGTAACCAGGACTATATATAAATATGCCATATGATGTATGTAATGTATTTTGAAATATAATACACACTGTATTATAATCCAGTCAATGCCACATTTTTGTGCCATCACATTTCTAGCTACAATTGAGGAATAAGACTCCTCAATGGTGTATGCCCCACAACGTGCATTCAAATGGACTCCTGGATTTATTTGCAGCATTCGATCTAGTGAACCATGACAAACTATGCACTATTCTAGCAAATGATTTCTATTTCTCTAAAGATGCTACCCTAGGTGAAATCCTTTCTAGCGGAATGTACGTCTATAGTAACCATGGGCAAAGAGGCTGCTGATCATATACCAGTCCGCATTGGGGTACCTCAACGGTCTTTCTATCGCCCACTCTATATAATGCGTACAGCAAGCTTCTCTTCTCGGCATTCGATGTTATGGGTGTCATCTATACCAACTTTGCAGATGACACTCAGATCCTCATACTGATCACAGGGGACTATATCTAGGATACGGCGACCATTAATAGGATTTATGCAGTAATTCAGAATTGGATGTCCCTGAACAGCCTTTGCCTCAATGATGAGAAAACGGAGATGCTCATTGTGGGCTCCCAAACCAAAATCTTTGCTCTCCATTCAGATTATGCATCAATCAACATTAACGGTACTCCAGTATGGAAACAGGTAATAACTCTGAGTAGCTAATGTTACGATGACTAAACGCGTAATCGCTCTATCGGCGTCCACCTCCTACACATCCAAATTAATTGCGCTCAGCCGCCAGTACATCGCGCCCACAAACTGCAACCCCCCCTAGCTAGAGCGCTAATACTATCTAACTTGGATTACTGTAACACACTCCTACTTGGGACTTCCAATACCAATTTAGGGAAAGTACAATTAATGCAAAACAAAGCGCTACGAGCAGTCCTAGGAATTAGGAAATCCAACCATATTTCTAACATTAGGAGGGAGATCCATTGGCTACCCATCAATGCCAGAATTATCTTCAAATCACTGTTACCCATGAATGCATTGCCATGAAAGCACCCATCTATTTAAATAACTCAATAAGCAAAAAAGAATCGAACAGACCGCTCAGATCGAATAAAAACTCGCTCCTTGTTGTCCCTGGCTTCAAAAGCTCCAGAGCAGGGGGCAGCAGCTTCCAAGTCTTGGCACCTAAACATTGGCATGCTCTCCCTCTAAACATTAAAAAAGGAAGAGTCCCTCCACTGCTTCAAAAAACTACTAAAAACCTGGTTATTCAACCCATTCTACTCAACTGATACATAGTCAATAATATTTCACCCTTCATAGGTCTAGTTTTATGCCTTCTTAAGGTAGATTAGCACAAGGATAAGTAATTTAGCGAAGGCGTTTATGCAATGTATTAACCTATGTAATCTTTTGTACCACTGCCTCTTATATGTATGTATTTGAATGTTGTTGAACCAATTGTAAGATGTCTGTAACAACACCGTGATACCTCAGGGTTTGGGCGTTTAACAAATGTAATACATAAATCTATCTCCACCCAGTAGTATCAAATTAGACTCTGCATATTCATACCAATTAGTGATAATACAATCAATTGTTTCGAATATACGATTCGTATGGGCATCACCAGGGGATTATACACATTAATGACCAGTATACTTTGGGTACCAAGTGTATCCTCAGGATTGATGGTATTTCTTGTCTAATCGCTATGATAAGACCCCAATACGGACATCCTTTCACCCCTCTCTTGGCCAATCTCTGGTGGATTGGTTTTAAGTTTGTGTAGAAAAACAAGGTAGGCTAAAGAAAGACACAGCTCAAGGTGGGCATATGTTCCAGAGTGAAGTGTCAAGAACCAAAAAAAAAGCCCACCTTTACCAGGATAGTTAAATCTAGGAACAGCCTGACATCTCAGATGGGCTGAGCGGAAACTTCTAGTTAGGAAGTGCACTTTGCTCAAATCCATTTAGCTATAAAGTGAGGTGCAGCGTTACACATGCAGTGATGGACAGTCGCATTTTCCACTGCCCAGCTGCTTAATCAGCATCCAATGCAGATCAATCAGATATTTGATAGTCTGAGCAGAGCATCAAGAGCCAAAAGCAAAATGGGCAACAGCATTTTGAGACTTCTAGACTGTTTGCAACGGAGAACCAGGTCAAGAACCAGAGCATGAGAATGGTCTAGATGTGATTGTAAAAGTGAAGGAGAAGTAGGATATGGATTGTGTGGGAAAGAAAAGGACCAGTCGGTTGTAGAAGATGATACCAACCGGAAGATGAGAAATGACCGAGCTGAGAGAGAAAAGTAAGCAATGCATCCAATTTGAAAACTAGGTTTTTCACTTCATGGACGGGTATAGGAGATTTGCCAAGAGAAGGCCAGACTTCAGAGCACCACAGATTAGAAGCATTGCCAAAGGCAATGGCCTTCTCATTGAGTGTGGTTAATAGAGATTGTTGCGAGGGGAGGGGTTAAACAAGTAACTCACTCTTTGGCTATTGCCTCTGACCACTGAGTGGGACTATCCCCAAAAATCTGAGATGATTGGTAAATATCAGCAAGAATCTGGGACACTTTTGGGGACAGGTCAATCTGGGACAAAAAGCTGAAATCTGGGCCTGTCTCTGAATATTGGGCACATATGGTAATTTTGATCAAGGCTCCATCAGCCAGTCCTGAGAGGTTATCTCAAACTGTGATCCGCACCTTCTGTTTCATGTTTAGGAGAAAACCGAGATTAGAAATGATCCAACATCTTATTATCCTCAAACCTCTGCAGTTGAGAAGTGACTATTTTCTCCAGAATGTTAGTGGGCTAGGGAAGCCTGGCAACTGACGGGTAACTTACTAGTATTTGCCAGGCACTGTTGAATCCAAAGAGACTTTTCCAGCAGAGGGATCCTTTCCTTGAGATAATGAAAGATTAATGGTTAGTAAACAATGGGACAGGCAGAATAAACTCAAACATACACATGAGCCTCGAAGCATTCAATTGGTCAAAAGTCTCAGAAATGGAAACCAGTTGAACACTGAAAATGGGGTTTGCCAACAAGTAGTACAAGGAGCACGTTTGAATAGCTCTGACTGCATCAATGAAGCAAGTGTTACATTAATTAGAGTTCTAGAGAAGATTCAATATTAACTTGCATGCATGAGAGGTAAGGACTGTAAGACTTTGAAAAGTGTGTGCAGTTTAGTTTGTTTGTTATTTTTGCCTCAAAGATCGACTTTCTAGAAGTCTTTCCAAGGGCTTTAATTCAGTGAGGCCTGTCTCGCATAAGGACTTGTGTCATTTGATTTTGAGAATAAGTTGTACCTGGTTAAACCAAAGTCTTGGCTGGTGTCTTGATTTACTGAATTGGATGGGGAGCGTCTAAATCACAGGTATCGCCCAGCGACCCATAAAATGTTTCCAGATATTGGAAGGATTAGGCTGAAAAGGGATCTGACATATGACGCAGCAGTTGCCTTAGGCCTAGAGGTGTGTTTTTTCATAGACAGGAAAGGGGATGGACGGTTTAAAATAACTTTCTGTGTACTGTGCACATGTATCAGCAAGAATATCAAAAGTACATGCAGTGACCTTTAGATTATAAGGTGTTTGTAAGAGACTGAAATTCAAGTCCTGACACAAGATTAAAACATTGCCTTTCTCTGGACATTCCAACCATTGGTTGAAATCACCCATCATTAACATAGGTGACAATTCTGAACCCCAATAGGGCACAACAGCCAAAGGATGCAGAAGATTGCACAGGATCGGGGGGAGGCACGGGTGGTGTAAGGGTAGTATTTTTAAAGTGTACTGATTGCTTCCTGTCAGATTTAGTAGCATTGTTTCTGCAGCTTTTATCGTTCGGGCGTTGTGGGGATCAAAGAGTAATCCTAATAGGTTCCTAAAGATCTTGATGAATTGTATGGAGGCTAAATAGCTAGTTCTATAAAATTAACAAGGGGCACATCCTTTGTGCGTTCTCAATGGCATGTGGGTGTGGAGGCAGGTGCTAGATGGCAGCCAAATCATCTACTGTCAATTTGTGGAGATCTTAGAAATTATTTAGGAAGACAGAAAATGTGTGTATGGGTCAACGTGTTTATATTGGTATGCCTTTGAATATTTACTGTAATGTACCTGGTATGTGATATAAAAGCAGTCATGAATAGTATTACTGTAATAGAAGTGTGGGCACCCATTCAATCCTTACACAAAATGGTAAACTTTATTTTTTTTTATAGGTTTTAAAAGTTACTTTGAACGATATGGAGAAAGTATAAAACGTATCTCGTCAACGGTTGACCCAGTTCCTGAGTTTTCTGGAGAAGTTTTGGAGAAAATTGATCAGGTTTGTGCACAAAAGTGAATCATTAATACCAGAAGCTTACTGTCTATCAAAACTGGAATGGTCTTCTGTTCATTCATTGTACAACCAATTTAGCACAAGCTGGAGGAATCTGTGTTAGGGAGAATTCTCTGTTTAGGCTGAATTTCCCTACCTAGTGAGTCCCCCAGCAGCTTTGCTGGATTTCTGGGGTTTCTTTTTTTTCTCCTGCCAAGAGTGGGACTCTTTTACCCTCACTCTTGGACATGTTGAAGTGTGTTTTCTTGGTTAAACCTTGTGTTGAATGGGCTATGGGGTCTTTTACTCCATAGGGCCTCATGTATTTTTGTGATGTGGGTCACACAGCACCCTCTGTGCCGTGACCCAGGGGTGTCCTAGGGACTCCCCAACATAGACTCCATACCCTGGGACTGACTACTGTCTCCCAGGGCATGTAAAGTCACCAAAGACTTTGCTAGTCTTGAATCCTGAACAGAACCAGTACAAACCATCATATTGTGGACGTACTGGCTGGGGCAATTCGATTGCCCCAGGGTCTGTTAGTCGAGGGGGCACGTCTCCGTCCCCCCTGATCGAGTTTTGGCTGGTGGCAGTGGAAACTACTTTTTATATTCGACCGCGAATATTTTCCTATGGGATTTCCCATTGTTTTAGGCTAACACATTTAATTATTTATTTACGGTAGCCTTAAACATACCGCCGGTTTATATATTTATTATTATAACTCCGGTTGGGACTTTTTGCCAAAACTTGATTCTAAAATGGCGTTGGCGTTCGCCTCTGTAACTCTGACCCAAAGTGGAGCCCTTTGTTCCACTTTTGGCGGGCTTCTCCACAGAAGCCCTCCAAAGTGGTGCCACTCTGTCTGGGGTACTTAGGAGGGGTGGAGGGGGGTTTAGGCACCCTGGACTGAGTTACCTAGGTAACTCAAGTCGCACTCCGTCCTGATTGGCCCAAGTGGTGAGCCGGCCGGCTCACCACTTAGCATGTTTGAGTGACACCTAGGCTGGGTGAATGGGGGTTTGCTGCATAAAAGCAGGGCTTTGGGGACTGGAACTTCAGAAGTCGCCACAGGACCAAGAATCCGACGAGGGAAGAGCTGAGCCGACCTGCTTCGACGACACCACCCGGTGGAGCCCTGCTGAACCGTCTCACCACTTTTCCCGACGACCGAGGAGAACTCTTAACGGAGTGGCTCCTTCCCTTGACTGGTGGGGACAACCAGTTTTCGCCTTCTTTTCGCTTCTCGAGGTATCTCGTGGCCGCCTTGCCAGTGCCAAGCACCCCGGCAACCGGAACCCCACCACTTTTACCCCAACCACGAAAGTCGGTAAAACCCTTTAACCGGAGGACTCCGCGGCTGGTTTCTTCCCGGGCAGTGCAACGACCTTCTTCTTCTGCTCTTCAGCGAGAACTTCTTCTTCCCTGACCGACGTCGAGCCTTGCTGCCACTGCCTGGAACAACTGCCACCGCTGGAGGACCCTTTTCGCTTAAGGTACCGTGTTCCGCCTGGCTTCCCTTGCCACCGACTGTACGGGGTAGATTTAGCCCCCGGCTTTCGAACCTGGGAGTGCCTGGAACACCCTGGCTAAACTTTCTAAGCCACTCTAACCTCTTTCTAACTCTTTGCAAGACTTTGAATCCCTAAAAACAGTGTGATCTTGGGCACATTTTCGCTCCGGCTACTCTAAGAGTGGGCCCGGCCTAGTGACTTTTGCTCACCTGTGACTTTGTGCTTCTTTGAGCCTATTGCAAGTGTTCTGGATCTTAGAGTGGTGTGTTTAACCTATTTCTGTTTCTTTTATCCCTTTCTTGAACCTACTAGAGTGTCATCTAACGTTAAGCGCTCACCTCTGTTTTAATTATGTGGTGTTAACCTAGAGTTGTCTAGATAGGAGTAAGGGTTGAAACTGCTTTCATTATAACTGTGTTTGAAGAGTTTTTACTATACTTTGCTTGAGTGTTTTCAACTTATGTGTTCTAAAAAATAAATAACTATATACTTTTGAAACCAAGCTCTGGTCAGTGTTTGCTTGTGCTATTGTGTCTGAGTACATATTGTGTATACTTTGCATACTGCCTAACTCTTCTTGAGGGAAGTCTGACTGCTCAGCCACAGCTACCAGGTAAATCTGGGTGGTGCAGACTGCTACCAAGTGGGTTTACTGCTATACCTGTAGTCTTAAATCTTTTGCAGTGTTCCCCAAGGGAACTGCACAGGTTTCTGCCTAACACTGGTGTACAGCGGTGGGATTTGTATTGAGTATACATTTTATTGTACTTTAGATACCTTAGTGCAACTAACCACAAAGCTTAGCACTGTAAAAGTAATCCTCTAACATGTCAGTTATGGAAAGCTATAGTCAAGAGTCCCTTGCAGCCAAAACTGCTGATTGTTTAAGAGTGCTCTGTAAACATAAGGATCTCCTGACCAAGGGCAAGAAAATGGAGCTGATTGAAAGATTGTTGGCTAACCAAAGTCTGGGTGATGGTTCAGAGGAACCTACCACTCCAGCAACTGTAGATGACAGTATTGAAGTTAACATGGAGCAAAATGTTGATGATTCTGAGGAAGAGTCAGAAGAGGAGGGTGAGGCTGTTGTAACTGTCCCCCCTAGGCCTCTGCCTGCTCTACCTGCTGTACCTACTGGACCTTTACCAGGTCCCACATTTAGTCCTCAGTACTTTGAACTGGAGAAAATGAAGCTAGAATTGGAGTATAAGAAACTTAATGCTCAAACTGACAAAGAACTAAGGCTAAGGGAAATGGAGCTCAAGTATGACTTAGAAATGAAGAAATTATCTGTTGAGAATGTTTCTCTCTCTGGCTCCTCTAGAAGTTCCAGTCCTAAAAGACCCCGGATGCCTAAAGAATTGATTGGTATGTATGAGCCTAAGTTGGATGTGTTGGATTGGTTGTCTCTGTTTGAATATAATCATGGGCTCCAGAACATCACAGGAAATGACTTACTCACCTGGTTGTTCTCTAGGCTTCCCCCTGTTGCAACTGATGTGGTAATGGAGATGGGGGAGGAGGATAGGAAGGACTATGAATGTGTGAAACTAGCTTTGATAGCTAGGTTTGGGAAGACCCCTTCCCAGTATCCTAAGAGGTTTAGGAACCTCAAAAAGCATGATGGTACCCCTTGGGCTACCTGGGTGAATGAATGTTTGAAAAACTTAGAGGGATGGATTAAGGGTTACAAGGTGAACACTTATGAAGGTATGAAGAATTTGTTTATGTTGGAGACTATTTATGATGCCTGCTCTCCTGAGCTCAGACAACACTTGGCTGATTCCAGGGAATTGGATTCCCGGAAACTAGCTAAGGCTGCTGACTTGTGGGTTGCCAACAGGGCCACTCACAAGGATTCTGGGGTAACTCAGAAGAAGGATGGGGAGAAACAGTCTAAAAAGGACTCCAAAGAGAATTCTAATACTACAAATTCCAAAGAGGGCCCCAAACAAAACTATAAGGGTAAGCCACAAGGGAAACCAAATCAGGCTAGTGTACCTTCTGGTCCCAGACCAGAAGGAGGTCAGAACAAGCCTCCATTCCAGCGAGCCTTTGGCTCATGCTTTGTTTGTAAGGCTACTGACCATGTGAAAGGAGATCCCAAATGTAAGGGCAAACCTTCAGGGGTCCAGCTTGCCTCCTTAGCCTTCGCTCCAGAAGAGGAAGTACATATGGCAAGTGGAAACTTTCTATTACTAGCTGATGAACCCACTGGAGTCTCAGCTAGTGTTTCTTTAGTCTCTCTGGGGTTCTGGGAACAACAGAATTTAGATGTCTATAACTCTATCCCAGATAATACTAAAGAGTATTATAAGGACAGTGTCCAGGTGAATGGTCAGGAGACTCCTGCCATTAGGGACACTGGAGCCAGCATAACTGTGGTGGATGAATCATTTTTCAAGGCAGAGGATGTTGCTAAGGCACCCAAATGCCTCACCAAGTTAGCTGGTGGGCCTGTGCAGATGTGTCCCCAGTTACCAGTTCTCATCCAATGTAATGATATGGCTGTAAAAATACCTGTCAGTGTACAATGTGAAGTGCCAGGTAGGGTTCTGTTGGGTAATGACCTCAAAGCTCTTGGAGTTGTATCTCATACCCGAAGACCTCCTAGCAAAAGGTTACAGGAACTCACAAAACCTGCAAGAGAGAAAACCCTGAGAGGGTTATCTCAGGAGATGATGACAGAAATCACTCCTCTCCCACTGGAGCAACTTACTGCAGTAACTACCAGATCAGGAGCAAAGGGGCAACCCAAGACTCCTAGGAAAAAGCCAGCAGCAAGCACTCCAGTGCTTCCAACAAGGACTTCCCCTAGGTTGTCCAAAGTTACACCTGTAACTCCACCTCCACCTCCAGCTGAGGCTGAGAGGGAGGTACAACCCTGTGTGGTTGAGCTAGACTCTGAGGAAGAGCTAGAAGGAGGCCCCAACCTTATTGGAGATTTGGACCCTGAGGACCATCCTGAGCTGCAGTCTTTACTGGCAGAAGGTGCGCCTAGCAGGGCAGCTTTTCGTAAGGGGCAAAGAGAATGTCCAACTCTGGAAGGTCTCCGCCACCAGGCAGCTTCTCAAGCTGATGGGCAAGAGCCTGGGAAGTATAGGTTGCACTGGGAAGATGGCCTCTTCTACAGTGAACCCACTGAGTCTGAACCTGGAGACTACAAACGCCTTGTAGTCCCACAAGAGAACAGACAACAGTTCTTACAACTAGCCCATGAGATACCTTTGGCTGGTCACTTGAGTTTCAAGAAGACCAAGGAAAGGCTCTCACTCTACTTTTATTGGCCAAAAATGGGGGCTGAAGTAGATAGATATTGTAAGAGCTGCCATACCTGCCAGACTTCTGGTAAGGTTGGTTCCAAGAATGTGGCACCTTTAGTGCCTCTCCCAGTTGTGGGAGTCCCATTTGAGAGGGTAGGGATTGACATTGTTGGTCCCCTTGATCCTCCAACCTCCTCAGGCAACAGGTTTATCCTTGTTGTAGTAGACCATGCTACTAGGTACCCTGAGGCAATTCCTATGAGGACTGTTACAGCTCCGGCTGTGGCTAAGGCCCTCCTTGGTATTTTTACCAGGGTTGGGTTTCCTAAGGAGGTAATCTCTGACAGGGGGTCAAACTTTATGTCCCATTACATGAAAGCCATGTGGAAAACCTGTGGAGTTACCTACAAGTTCTCAACCGCATACCACCCTCAGACAAACGGGTTGGTTGAAAGGTTTAACAGAACCATGAAGAGCATGATAGGTGCTTTAGAAGAACCCCTTAAGAAAAAGTGGGACCTTCTACTGCCATGCCTTCTCTTTGCTTATAGAGAAGTCCCTCAGGAGGGAGTAGGTTATTCTCCCTTTGAGCGTCTCTATGGCCATCCAGTCAGAGGTCCATTGGCCCTGATTAAGGAGGGATTGGAAGGTGCTCCTCCCCTCAAGCCAGTCAGAGTGACTGACTATGTGATAGGTCTCCGGAGGAGAATGTCACACATGATGGCAGAAGCAAGTGACAACTTGAAAGCTGGTCAAGCCCTGGTCAAACATTGGCACGACCAGAAGGCTAACATGGTTGAGTTTACTCAAGACCAGCTAGTTCTAGTTATGCTCCCAACAAGGCAGAGGGCCTTGCAAGACAAATGGATGGGAGCCTTCAAGGTTGTGGGAAAACTTGGAGAGGTCAACTATCTGGTGGATCTGGGCAGACCCAGGGAAGCTCCTAGAGTCTTCCACACCAACCGACTAAAAGCATACATCTCCAGACCTGATGTAGGAGCCTTGCTTCTAGCTTCAGCTGCAGAGGAAGAAGAGAGTGAATCTCTCCCTGATCTTCTCAGAGGTGTGCCTTTAGATGAGAAAGTTGAAGGAGTCAACCTCTCTTCAGACCTGACACCTGAGCAACAAGAGGAGTGCAAATCTATGTTAAATCAGTTTGCCTCCCTGTTCTCACTGTCACCAGGCTTGACCCCTTGGGGCCAGCATGAGATACTCACTGGTGACTGTCTGCCAGTCAAAAGCAGAGGATACAGAATGTCAGAACATATCAGAGCCCACATCAAAGGAGAGGTCAAGAAGATGCTTGATCTCGGGGTAATAGAGCCCTCTACTAGTCCATGGTCTAGCCCAGTTGTGTTAGTACCAAAGGCAGGATCCAAAGACTTGAGATTCTGTGTGGACTATAGAGCTCTAAATGCAGTCACCAAGACTGATGCCCACCCTTTGCCCAGGACAGATGAGTTGGTGGATAAACTTGGTGCAGCCAAGTACCTCAGCACATTTGACCTGACGTCAGGCTATTGGCAAATAGCCCTGACAGACCATGCCAAGGAGAAAACTGCATTTTCAACCCCAGTTGGCTTGTACCAGTTTAAGGCCATGCCTTTTGGACTAAAAAATGCACCTGCCACATTCCAAAGGATGGTGAACCAAGTTCTGGCTGGGATGGAAGATTTCTGCATGGCATACTTGGATGACATTGCAGTCTTCAGCCACTCCTGGGAAGAACATGTGAACCACCTAGGACATGTGTTGCAGGCTCTGGAACAGGCCCATTTGACAATCAAAGCCAGTAAGTGCCAGATTGGTCAAAGTAAAGTGGTCTACCTTGGACATGAGGTAGGAGGTGGAGAAATAAGGCCTTTGCCCAGCAAGATTGAAGCTGTGCAAAATTGGACAACACCAACTACTCAAACCCAAGTGAGAGCTTTTCTAGGCCTCACTGGATATTACAGGAATTTCATTGAGAACTATGGGACCATAGCTTCTCCACTGAATGTAATCTCCTCTCCCAAATTCCCTAAAAAGGTCAAATGGAATGAGGAGTGCAATCAGGCCTTTGAAAAACTGAAGAGAGCTCTTTGCCAAGCTCCAGTATTGAGAGCTCCTGACTACCACCAACCTTTCATTGTACAAACTGATGCTTCCAATGTAGGTATAGGTGCAGTTTTAAGCCAACTGGATGAGAAGGGTAGGGAGCACCCCATTTGCTTCATCTGTAGGAAACTGAAGGATCCTGAGACAAGGTGGGCAACTATCGAAAGAGAATGCTTTGCTATTGTGTGGGCACTGAAGAAGTTTAGGCCATACTTGTATGGTTCTACTTTTGTTATTCAGACTGACCACCAACCCCTGAGATGGTTAATGCAAATGAAAGGGGAAAATCCAAAACTATTGAGATGGTCAATCTGCCTGCAAGGGTTTGATTTCACCATTGAGCACAGGTCAGGGTGTCACCATCAAAATGCTGATGGACTCTCTAGGATGTATATCATCGACTAGAGGTATGAGGTTCATCCAGGAGTGGATTAAATCCTCCTGTCCCTTAGTCTGGGGGGGGCGAGTGTTAGGGAGAATTCTCTGTTTAGGCTGAATTTCCCTACCTAGTGAGTCCCCCAGCAGCTTTGCTGGATTTCTGGGGTTTCTTTTTTTTCTCCTGCCAAGAGTGAGACTCTTTTACCCTCACTCTTGGACATGTTGAAGTGTGTTTTCTTGGTTAAACCTTGTGTTGAATGGGCTATGGGGTCTTTTACTCCATAGGGCCTCATGTATTTTTGTGATGTGGGTCACACAGCACCCTCTGTGCCGTGACCCAGGGGTGTCCTAGGGACTCCCCAACATAGACTCCATACCCTGGGACTGACTACTGTCTCCCAGGGCATGTAAAGTCACCAAAGACTTTGCTAGTCTTGAATCCTGAACAGAACCAGTACAAACCATCATATTGTGGACGTACTGGCTGGGGCAATTCGATTGCCCCAGGGTCTGTTAGTCGAGGGGGCACGTCTCCGTCCCCCCTGATCGAGTTTTGGCTGGTGGCAGTGGAAACTACTTTTTATATTCGACCGCGAATATTTTCCTATGGGATTTCCCATTGTTTTAGGCTAACACATTTAATTATTTATTTACGGTAGCCTTAAACATACCGCCGGTTTATATATTTATTATTATAACTCCGGTTGGGACTTTTTGCCAAAACTTGATTCTAAAATGGCGTTGGCGTTCGCCTCTGTAACTCTGACCCAAAGTGGAGCCCTTTGTTCCACTTTTGGCGGGCTTCTCCACAGAAGCCCTCCAAAGTGGTGCCACTCTGTCTGGGGTACTTAGGAGGGGTGGAGGGGGGTTTAGGCACCCTGGACTGAGTTACCTAGGTAACTCAAGTCGCACTCCGTCCTGATTGGCCCAAGTGGTGAGCCGGCCGGCTCACCACTTAGCATGTTTGAGTGACAGCTAGGCTGGGTGAATGGGGGTTTGCTGCATAAAAGCAGGGCTTTGGGGACTGGAACTTCAGAAGTCGCCACAGGACCAAGAATCCGACGAGGGAAGAGCTGAGCCGACCTGCTTCGACGACACCACCCGGTGGAGCCCTGCTGAACCGTCTCACCACTTTTCCCGACGACCGAGGAGAACTCTTAACGGAGTGGCTCCTTCCCTTGACTGGTGGGGACAACCAGTTTTCGCCTTCTTTTCGCTTCTCGAGGTATCTCGTGGCCGCCTTGCCAGTGCCAAGCACCCCGGCAACCGGAACCCCACCACTTTTACCCCAACCACGAAAGTCGGTACAACCCTTTAACCGGAGGACTCCGCGGCTGGTTTCTTCCCGGGCAGTGCAACGACCTTCTTCTTCTGCTCTTCAGCGAGAACTTCTTCTTCCCTGACCGACGTCGAGCCTTGCTGCCACTGCCTGGAACAACTGCCACCGCTGGAGGACCCTTTTCGCTTAAGGTACCGTGTTCCGCCTGGCTTCCCTTGCCACCGACTGTACGGGGTAGATTTAGCCCCCGGCTTTCGAACCTGGGAGTGCCTGGAACACCCTGGCTAAACTTTCTAAGCCACTCTAACCTCTTTCTAACTCTTTGCAAGACTTTGAATCCCTAAAAACAGTGTGATCTTGGGCACATTTTCGCTCCGGCTACTCTAAGAGTGGGCCCGGCCTAGTGACTTTTGCTCACCTGTGACTTTGTGCTTCTTTGAGCCTATTGCAAGTGTTCTGGATCTTAGAGTGGTGTGCTTAACCTATTTCTGTTTCTTTTATCCCTTTCTTGAACCTACTAGAGTGTCATCTAACGTTAAGCGCTCACCTCTGTTTTAATTATGTGGTGTTAACCTAGAGTTGTCTAGATAGGAGTAAGGGTTGAAACTGCTTTCATTATAACTGTGTTTGAAGAGTTTTTACTATACTTTGCTTGAGTGTTTTCAACTTATGTGTTCTAAAAAATAAATAACTATATACTTTTGAAACCAAGCTCTGGTCAGTGTTTGCTTGTGCTATTGTGTCTGAGTACATATTGTGTATACTTTGCATACTGCCTAACTCTTCTTGAGGGAAGTCTGACTGCTCAGCCACAGCTACCAGGTAAATCTGGGTGGTGCAGACTGCTACCAAGTGGGTTTACTGCTATACCTGTAGTCTTAAATCTTTTGCAGTGTTCCCCAAGGGAACTGCACAGGTTTCTGCCTAACAATCTGTATGATAGTTGACTACATTAATGTCAGGACTTATACATGAAAGTGAAAGTGGCTTACACACAAGGCATTAACAGGAATTCTGAAGGGGTGGTAACTTTGTATATGCCACACTAAAGTTAATACTGGCAGACAAGAAGGCAGAGTTGGATGGTGTAAGAGTACTGACAGCACCTATAGATTGCATCGAGATAACAATGCTGTGGTATGTGTCTGGGGCCTGCATTCCCAGGCTATCCTATGTACTATCTGGGGGTCTCATAAGCAAAGCAACCATGGCCTATAACACCAGGATCCCAGCCTGCATCATGCCTGTAAGCCATCCTGAGTGACTTCCAGAGGGTCAAGCGGCAAACTGCCTCTCTTGTTGTTGAGTTTGCTCTAGGTGTCTGCAGCGAAGGGTCACAGGTGACAAAAGGCAAAAGGAAACTTCTTGTTTGGGCATGTTGGGGCCAGAAAGGATCTAATGCCAAATGCCCAGCTCTTGCCAATAGCTCCCGCTTTTCCTGGCTCCTACTTTGACACATAGTTTGAACCAGTGACTCTCTATTCACCACAGAATTGCTGCTGCTACAGAGTACCAAGTGACATCCACTTGGATGTGCATAACACAGAGCGATCCATGGTCTAGGAGTGGAAGTCATACAAAAGAATGTCACCATCTACCAGCCAACGAGAACACTCTGATGCAGGGACGACATCCGCTTAGAACCTAAACCATGTACGAGGAATAAACTTGGTGGATCAGCATTCTCCTGCCTAGCCGTAACACTATGGAACTACCTCCCCAGAGAAATACGAACCATGAAGGACCACCCTTCTGCATACACCTCTCAAACTCTGAACGCAACCATACCTCTACAGCACAGCAAATCGCACGTACCTCATAACACCACCACAACAATTATACAAACCACACACAGTCTTGCCCAACACCACATGGCGGCTACCAACCAAAAAAAACACCTATGGTCAGTGAACGGTGTCACCGAACTGAAAAGCTGCCAAAGGCACATCACAGCTCTCTTGCTCTTTTTCCCGCTTAGTCCTATTAACTTTTCTGCCTCCCTCCTTGCCTTACAGATCTGCCAGAGCGCCAACAAACCATGCAGGTGGCAACAGAGTGCGGTATATGAACCTTTAACATAACGCAGCATCCCTGTTTTGGGCCTGTTGTATTGGCTCACTATAATTCCATTTTAGCCCAGCTCAGAACTTCCACCTACTGCGTCCCAGCCAACCTTTCCCCAGGGTCGGATTGGCCCCTCTGCCTTTCGGCCCGTGCCGGGCCGAAATTGTCCCAGGGGAGTCGGGCCGGTTTCTGGCCATGCCTGGCCCAGTTTTGAAAAAGATTTTTTTTTTTTCCGAAAAGCCTTTCATCCTTCTTAGGTCGATAAATGAGTAGCAACACGGTTTGGTGATATTGTATGCATATTTGTTCCATAAAAAAGACCTTAAGTGCTATACAATAACATATCATTTGGCCTTGGACGTACGTCTGCTTGGATTCACAGTAATTTATTGTACTTGGGAACAATGCTATTTGGTGACACTTCCTGTTTTGTCAAGGGGTGAAATGTCGTGTTTCATTGCTTCCCGGGATGTCTCTTTGGGGTGGCGTCAAATGACATCACTTCCGGTGCTGTCATTAGAGGTCAAGGGTCGTGAGGCGAGGGGTGGGCCCCTTTAATTTGGGTGACCGGGCCTATTTCGTGTCCCAGTCTGACCCTGCCTCTTCCATTTCCTTTAACCCACCTACTCCTTTACTGTCTTTGCTTGCCTATGTCTTCTACCCTCCGTCATGCACCTTGGCTTTGCTACATTCCTCCTTGCACTCTCTCCTCCCCTTCTTTTCTAGCTCTTAGCCACAACTTGTTTTAACTTCTGCCTCATCGTCCGCTCTCCTACGTCTCCTGCTGCACCCCTCAAACACAATGTGCCCGTTCTCCAACCTCAACTATCCCACTCAACTATCGCGCACAACACCTGCTCTTCTCCCCCCTCCTATGACCTTCTCTTGCCCTCTGGAATGCACAATTCCTCTGCAACAAGTCTTTCTGCATCAATGATCACTTCAACTCTTTTCACCCTAAACTTTCATGTCTTGTGATCACAGTAACCTGGATCTCCCCATATGACTCTGCTACACTTGCGGAATTCAACATCGCTACCTTCTGCCACTTTCTGCAGCCTGTGAAAAGAGAGATGGGGTGGGGTACCTCCTCAATAAGGCCTTCATCACTGCCTCTAACCCCTCTGACATCACATCTTCCTATAATGACTAAGGCACTATTAAACTCCTCCCTTCTATTCTTCTCCCCTTTTGGCTGTCTATCGTTCCCCTGGTCCTTTCAACACCTTCCACCCTGACCTGAAACTTCTCCTTAGTCACTTTCTACTGACCTCCCCTTTGTCATGCTGCAGGACTTTAACCTTCCCAAGCCCTCGACAGCCCCCATCTTGAACATATCTTCCCATCTGACTACTCCCTCCAAAACCAGCTTGCTCACTCTGGTGGGAAATCTCTTGACCTTGGCTTTCTCTCTACTTCACTCCCTTGCCCAGCCCTCCGCATTGGACTTCCTTCCTCTGATCAGTCCATTTTTACCACTTTAACATCTCTGTCCCTCCACTCTCTACTCCTCTCCCCTCTTCATTGGCCAATAAGAATTTCAAGCAGGATTCTCTTCCCCTTACCTTGATGTGAGGACATCTCTCCCCTGTTCCTGCCTCTGACATTGACTGTTTTTCTGACTTTCACTATGCACTATGACTCCCTTTGACCAGCACTATCTTGCATGCACTTTCAGATCTTCCCATGCCCGTCCCCTGCCCTGGATCACCTCTGAGAACCATACCCTCAAAACAATTTTACGCCATGACCCAAGATGCTGGCATACATCTTGAACCCCACACCCTATTACTAGCCCACAAGAATTGCCTTGGTGCCTTCACATCTGCACTCAACTGTATCTAAACCTCCCATTTCACAAACCTAATCTCCCTTCGCAATCACAGTCACACATTTGCATCTACCCTCCCAGCTTTGCTGCCAACTTTGCTCTCACCTCCCAAGCGATATACATTGCTCCTCCGTTTTTGCTTAGAAAGTTTCACTGCTTCATATACTCCTAGCCCTCCTCCTGTTCACCTCTTTCTCCTAAACACTTCTCCACTAACTTTCCTACCATAGTAGCACCCATCCTTCACAGCAGCAGCTATCTTGCACGGCTATCAACCTGTTTGCCCCTCGCACTGACTTACTTTCAATCACATGCCCGTGCCACTCTGTGCTCTTTAACCTCTGCTGGACTCTTGCCTGCCTCCTTGACATCTGCAACTATCCTACCAATTTTAAAGAAAACCCTCTGCGGACCCAAATAGCCTACCAAGCTATTGCTGAGATTCCCCTCCTTCCCATTTTTCAAAGGTCCTTGAGCTGGGTTGCCTTAAAATGGATCACTAAGTACCCTAAGGATAATGGCCTTGGAGAGCTACTTCAATCTGGATTCCATAGTAAATAGCCCACCCAGACTGCACTCATGCAGGTCTCCAGTTTTTTCTCTGATGTGCACCACTCCAAACTCTTTTCTATACTCAGCTTTTTGGACTTCTCTGCTCTTTCCAACACTGTCGACCCATCCTCTCTCTCCAGTAACTTAGGTTTTGCAAATCTGCTTTCTTCTGGATTGCCTCCAACCTGGATGGTTGCTTGTTAAAAAACTGCTGTAACTCCAAACCTCTGACTCCACTCCTCTATCCCAAGGATCAGTCATCGGACTTCTGCCCTATGCTCTTTACATCTGCCCTAGGAAGGCTTCTCATCTTTGGGCTTTCACCATCACTGCTTCGGTGTTGACAGAGGCGTTGCTTGAGGGAGTCTGGGGGGGGCGGTCGATAACCATGGGTGTTTTGGTTGTAGCTCCGGATACAAGCTTGGGGGCTACAACCAAAAGGCTAGCTAGCCCTGAATCCCGACAGTCCCAACATTAGCGTAGCCTGAGATCTTTTACAAACCTAGCAACACCCCTGGTTGATGACACTCAAAACTTTCTCCTTTCCCTCCTTTACTCCAGCCATCTCGGAACAGATCACCAACTGTCTCACAGCAATCATTCACTAGATGACTCTCCGCTGCCTCATGCTAAACTCTTCAAAAATGGAATTTCTTTTTCTCGCCAATGCCAGTCCTACCCTATACTATTTCTTTCCTTCTTGACTTTGCTCCCTCGCCCAAGGCTTGCAACTTTGTGGTCCCATTTTTATAGCGACTTCAGATGCCAACATTTCACCACCATCACTGCCCCCGCTGCTCATATTAACCTTCTCAATGTTTTGAAAATTCGTACATTTCTTACCACTGTACAGAAACTCTAATCTCCAACATCGTGCTCAGCAAACTTGACTTTGGCTCGAGCCTACTCATTGGCCTTTCTCCCACTTGCTACCCACTCTCTCCAACCTACCCAGTTTCTCCCCACTTCTACCTACCAACAGCATGTGGGTTTAAAAAGGCTTGGAAAAAAAATGTTCACCTGAAATGACACACATGCCACCGTTCTTGTTATAAGTAATCTCTTCAGCCATTCATTTCCTTCAAACTACCACCTGCTGAAATTATCACACACCTATAGTGTATAAAGCTTTCACTTTGACAGCCATTACAGTTGCATGCTGAATTATAACATTATTTTCAGTGACAAAGTCACAAAGATGAACACAGATTCAAAATGTATTAAACAAGAATTCCATTACCACAACAGTTTAACTGTTCAAAACACCTATTGCAATTAATAATGAATGAAAGATAATTGGTAACGTTTGGTCTTCCTTGCATTTCTAATGAAGTAAAGCAGTGCAATATTTAATCCCTCTCCCCAGGTAGCAAATACTTTTTTGCCCTTATAATTAGACCTAGTAGACCTTGATTGTCCGTACTTCTTTAATAAAGTTACTTTGCAATACATAGTTCCTCAAGCAACATATAACAGTTGTGCCACCAAAGTAACTGAGATCACATTCTAAAAAGGTTCCAGTGATATAAATCCAGAGTTGTCTAAGAATCTAGATCAATGGGATCAATGGGCATACCAGTATAACATCTTCTAGTGAGCCTGGAGCAAGATGGCAACATTTAAATAAGGAGTCACAACTTTAACATGAATATCAATCATATTCACCTAATCTTGCACCTAAAACTTGATTAATCTTTCTGTTTCTCTGGGGTCACAGGTGATCTATGAACGATAAATCCATGTGGTGGCGTTCAGCATTGGTGAACTGTGGGCTGGAGGTCCCGGCCTCATTGGGTTCAGAAAACTGTGGAGGTCTGTGATGACAGGGCCCTGTTATCTCAGGTCGAGACAGTGCAAATGAGGCTCTTGCAGTTTGGGGATCTGTGGACGCAGAGTAGTCGTGGGCATAGTCTGAGACTGCTTCACCTTGCTGATGGCCTTCTGCCTGTCTCAGTATTTTGTGTAGTCACAAAATTGTTTCATGAACATAATCACAAGTTGAATGGAAGTCTCCTAAAATAAGTCATAATACTATTAACATTACCATTGATACTACATTTAATTAATGTCCATGTCCCCAAATATCGACTATCATCATTGACAACTTCATAAATCATGCTCCTAATAAACACATCTGATTTACACTTTTCTATCCTTTTCCAATAATAGCATAATTGTCCTTCATTCAAAAGTCAGAAATGTTTTACAATTCCGAGAACAATGTGATATTGATACAATCACATTTAAATTAGTACCACTGTACAGATGTTCCATTCCTTTTTTTGTAGGAACATTTGAAGATTTTCCTACTTCAGCAAGATATATATTTTTAAACTATTTGGTAGACTAGGAAAATCCAAAATCACACCCTTATTTGTTTCAACGGCTAACTTATTGCAGTGACATATTTGAGGGCTTCTAGAGTCTTCCAGCACCACTATTCCAACACTCCTAAACGAAAGCTGGGAGAAAGGAAATGGGGGAAAAAATGCCATAGATATTTAGGTAGCAATTATTTTAGTCACTGATTGCAGATCACGTACATTATCATAGTAAAAATATTCTCACCCAGAATACTTGGTACTCATGGTCGGAATATCATCAGAAAAACTGATTCCAACATTTTTTTTTTTCTTCAACATTGGTCCCTTAATTTGGTAATTTCTGGAGATGAACACGTTTTCTCAGTCGTAGCAAATGCCGTTTTTCAACTGTGCTCCTACACAAACAGAATTTTACATCTCCCCACTTAATACAAAATAATGTTCTCTTTTAGATAGGTTTAGGATAGGCCTAAACATGAAATGTTCTGCGTTTCCATGATCTTAACCACAGCTCTGATCGCATTGTAATCACAAGCGTCACTTCCCTTAGATCTAATCATTTCCTTGGATTCACTTCAGTTGTTCGCAAACATTTGGTGGCAGACAACCCTAAACTGATGTTCTATATACTAATTTAGGGAGCACATTCACTGAATTGGCTTGAATCGGAGGGGCATATAATTTACCACCATATTTTATATTGAATTTAAATTAGCCTTTTTCCTGTGCTCAAGTTTTGGTATGACATTGATCTGAACAATTCTGTCAAGATATCTTAGTTAATAATTTATTTTTCCTAAACCTGACCATATATCTGCCAGTTAAATTGCTACTTTTATTATTTGTTCCTGTTGGGGTTGGAAGTTAAGGCATTCATTTCTTGTTGAAGACCTAAGGATGTTTGCACCACTATAACCATGTTGTCTGTAAAAGTAATCACTGTTCGTCATAATATCAGTGATAATCTATTTCCATTAAAAAATTGCCATATGCGCAATACATAGTGTGAAATATAGCATCACTAATATCCAGCCTGTGGGGGTCAATGTAGGGTAGTGGGATGTAAGTCCTAATTTAACCTTGGACCATGTGTTAGAATAAACCTGTTCAACAAGCCCAAGTACATAAGCCAATCAAGTATGACTGATGCTTTTTTTAATAGATGATAAAGCAGCAATGTAAGAACATTTTAAGTCCCTTTTTTATTGCTTTAAATGCCATGTGTGTGATGATATGACAGTCATCCAAAATAGATGTATTCCTACTAATCCTCAGCCCATTGTTCCAATTGGGTTGGCAAACCTTTATAGAAAAACTTTCCTGTGATGTCCAGAAGGGCAATGAAGGATGTTTATTTTCTAGATTGCAAAGGAAATAGCCTCGGTTATAAAATGACTCGTTTGCAAGCATCAGGCATTAATAGCTGGATAAAAAATTCTGGCTGATTCATATGCATCAATTTAATAATCACTTAAATCGGTGCTAGAAGATTTTGAATTTTTAATGAAATCTGAGATTTGTTTTTGTAGTTGACAATTGGCAGGACAGCATTTCAAATGTTCTTAGAGGTGCATTTTTTTATTGCCTCAAACTTCTGTTCCTAAGAATGTTTTAGATCTTACAGTTCTCAACATTTGACTTTACTTATCGCTGCTGCTTTTTAAAAGTATTTGGAAAAATATAGCATTCACATTAGTCAAACGCAATTAGTTTTTTCAAAATTTCCTATCAAGATCCATCTGAAGAAAAGCCTTTTCTTTTTAGCAGCAATTGTCTTAACTTCAAATGCATTACTCCTGAGATGTCATTACTTAACCTCAAATTCAAAGCATCAATGCTAGTTTGGTTTTATCCACATTCTTCTGCCTCAAGATTACACAACCGTTTCTAATATCCATATTATGAAGTCTAGTTTTAGTTGAATATGAAGATCGCCAAACCCACCCCAAAACAATTACTCTGGGGAAATTATCACTCTGTTTCTGAAATCTGATGGTGGATTCAAAGTGTGAAGTTCTGACTGAAAAATTGACTGAGTTTGGACGTTCTGTTGAAAAAGCCGCAGGTCTATCTATCACTAGGCATACAGCCATTTAGAGAATGGAATTGAAATTATCCAAAGAAAATCCCATTTCTTTCAGAGTTAGATCTAGAATGTAGAAAAACAGGAGTCCGTAAGCAGTGTTATAGAATGGATTTTGTTACCCAGATAGAACTGTTTACAAGAGGGAGCTGTTAATGCATTGAAATCCCCCGTAGTCGAAACTATGTCTTAAAACACTGAAATGATATTAGTCAGAAACCTTTTAAAATGTGGGCACCATGAATGAAAATCAATGATTGAGGTCTTTGGAAAACGCACATTTATCATACAATGTTTATTTTATTTTAAACCCTCATTTTAAGACCAGTTTCATTTTTAGTGCTCAGAAAAATCAATGTTGAGTGGATATGAATTCAGTAGACCCACCAGTCTAACCTGAAGGGGCCCCTGAAGGACCCTCATTTGTGGAAACAAGGCACAATCCCCACACACAAACTGATGCGCCAGACACAAGGTTGTATTCCCAAAATCTAGGGTTTATTGCAAAGCAAATAGTCTGTTGGCCAACTGGTCCCACTCCCCGCGACGTGTCTACCAGACCTCGGGGGACGCAAGAAAGCAAAATTCGTACAAGTTACATATATACAAAACAAGCATCTAGTAATCAGTAGTGTCACAATTTATACCGCCCCTATTGCATTTCCTTTGAACTGGGCATGATGATTGACAATGGTGACCAGTTTGACACCTTCAAACATTCATTGTGTAACAGTTTGTAATTTTGTAAGCCCACAGACATTAAGTCTGTGTTTTAAAGAACACAATGCTTCTGTTTCTGCAAGCAAGCTGTGCGTAGGGAGAGACACATTCCAGGCCCTGCTATCTCCTCGTTTCTATTCGTTTACCGGGGGTCAACTTGCTCTGCAGGGCTGTACCGGGCTCGGGGAAGGGGGGACCGCAAAGAAGAGCATAATTCAAGTCATTTCATGTTCGCTCTAGAGTTTCTACTGTGCTTACCCAGACTAGCTGGCACCTGCTGTTCTGATTAAAATGCCTCACTGCTCATGCTTCAAGGATATACACGGGAGGGACCGGGCATTTCTGTCTGGTTTACTGCGTTATGTTTCAACATGCTGCTCGTGGCCTTGCATTGTGCATCAGTGAAGCAGAATAATATTTCAGCAAAGCAGTTTTACATGAGGCAAAAAGGCAACGTTAGAGAAGACAGAAAGAAAACAAAATGGCGATTTGTCACCTTTAAAATGGCCGCACTATGGTTGAGCTGTTTCTACACCACCTTGTTACTAAACGCATGAGGCAGTTGGTCTACGGCCAACAAAGTATATTGCCTTCCGATCGAGAATTTCTGGACTGACAAACCGAAGTAGCTAAAATGCCCTTCCTGGCCCCCTTTTCTGATGGGGAGGCAGCTTTAGCGTGAAAGAGACAAGAGGCTGGAGCCCACGTTTCCTACAAACAAACTAGACAATGCAGTACTTCAAGCTCTGTTTACTTCCAAATAACGATAATAGCCTGACACATTCCAAGAAATTATATTGCGATATTCGTTGGAACCCACTCATAGTATGCGCAAACCAATTCTACTCTAAGGTTTCCAAAACTCTACAATGTTTAGTTTTATTACAAGAAGTGGTACTTTCTTTGATCACTTAACTCAATACTTCACCACAATTCTTCTTTCGCTTCATGGAAAATTATCTGCATTTTTCGTCTACTTTCAGACTCTCTAAAATGCTCTCCCCATCGTATGTTGTCGAGCAGATTATACAATGACCTAGCGAGGAATAGTCAATAGGAAGATAACTGACAAAACAACTTTCAAAATGTTCTGCATAGGATACTATCCCTTCTCCCAGAAATTCATTCAAATCATTTGGTGGTTCCGCTTTCAAATCACAACCTTCGCAGACTACATGAATAGCTTTATAGCACATAGTTGGATAGCTCATATAATAAATCTGAAACCCTCTTTATTGAAATATTTACCCTTTTTCCTAAATAACTGGAAAAATATCAGCAAAGCTAACACATTATCCTTTACTCTGATGTATAATTAATAGGTCAACATTGTATTGTTTGTTTGGGTAACTCGCAGATGAAGCAAGAGATGCCTCTGAGTCTATTATTGGCTACCAGTACAGATGTCCTGTAAATGTCTGCAGTATTTACTAAAGCCTTTTTTTATACTAGTAGGCATAATCCTACCTGATTGTAGGTTCTCTGTAGTCTCCTTTTGAGCTCCCCGCTTCTTATAGATAAAACAGATCCCAATATTAGAGTTTTAAATCCACATTATCATGCGGATTGTTACTGCACAAGGCCTTTTAATAGTTGATTTTTAACAATCTGTAACCATATTACTTATTTCTTTTGAGAATGTGACATCTGTATTTTCTCTGGTTTGCTAGATAATGTGAAAGCATCACAATTTACCCATTGCTTTATTGTACTTAATTTTGTATTTCATATACATACCTTTACTGATTCAGCTGAAATATCTGCACCACTGACCTTTGGATGCCTCCTTATTGTTCAATTATTTCCAACCCAGTTAAGTCTTCATCTTCTGTGTCATCATGCTTTATGGGTTTTTCACTTTGTACAGATTAGACCATATTCACTTCAACATTACCTAAATCAAAAAACTGAGCACCTCCAACCCTCCTGTGGCAGGGAGATCACATAGTCATGTTTGAGCAGAGAAACAGCTGCTCCATCATCCAGGGACAAATTAATCACACGTTTTCTAACTGCCCTTCAGTTTTTGGGCTTTGCTGTTTGATTTCAAGGATACTATAAAAAATGTGTAGGATTTGCCATTCTGTAGCCAAAAAAGTGGAATATAATCCATGAGACATTGAAGCAGGAATATTTAACTGGTCCACCCTACTGATACCATCTTCCTCTTTATCATACAATTCAACAATGGCCTCAGTATTGCTTGTATTCCTATCAATTATACGCTGACTAGATGGAAAGTCTGTGTTACTTGGTGTTGAATATTTAGATTAAAAATATTTAGCAGTCATACTTGCCTATAGCTATCGATCAATAGTCACTAGAATATGAAAGTTCAGTTACTGCCATTATTCCACCACAGAGAATTTACAATATATCTAAAGTAATAAGTGGAAAATAAAGTGAATGTTGTTGTTACCCTCCCAATCACCGTCTCAATTGGAGGGAACCAAGTGAAAAAGCTCTGTAGTAAGCCAATCACTGATCTTCATAAAAGCAAGAAATGTATTACAAATGAGCGCGATATTAAATACACAATGATGCCGATGACATACAGGTGGTCATCGATTGACCGGGGATTACAACAGGGATTCTCACACCATTGCTACGGTATATATCATATCATCCAAAAATGGATGAATACTAATTCTCTAAAAGTCAGCAAGACATATCTCATGCTCGTGGGCTCTAGTCAGCGACTGTCCAAACTATTTCCCAGATATAGTCACTTTACCTTCTCAGGATCCACAATTAAAAGATGCCCCTGGGTGTATACTTGAATTCCAATCTCAATAAGAAAAAGCATGTTAGACATATCAAATCTACATGTTCTTACATCAACAAACTCATATGGCAGATCAAAGCACATCTTTCTGAAAGTAATGTGGCCTCTTTAGCGACGGCACTTCTAAACTCCAAAATCGACCATTGCAATAGTCTCTTTGCTGGAACCACAAAGAATAATTTGAAGACTCTACAGACTGCTCAAAATAATTCTGTGAGAGCAGTATGTGTTCTTGCTTGCAGGACCCATGTCTCAGGCCTGACGCTCTTTGCACTGGCTCCCGGTGAGACATCTGCTATCTCGCAAACTGCTCTCTTACCCATAAATGCCTCAACCACCAAACCCCTGTGTATCTGATTAATAGAATTCCCAGGAATGCCGTTGTACGATCTCTGCGCGTCAGCTGACACAAACTCCTTCAGCCTTGTCATAGGATTCAGTACTTTGGAGGTACAGGCTTGGACATATGTGCTCCTGGCCTCTGGAACTCATTGCCACTGAAGTTAAGAAGTATTCCAGATCTTCGCCTATTTAAAAGAGCTATCAAAACCTATTTGTTTGACTCTGACTAAACTAGGACTTCTCTTCTCAACTGTCCCTCTGATGCAGTGTATGCATGAATTGCTCTTTTCCTATACCTGTTTAAGTCTTTTGCGCACTGAGGCCTTTGGGTGTGTTGCGCACTATACAAATTAATAATGATGACATTAGGATCGATTGAAAATTAGCCGATTGTTGTAAATAAAGCTAACTATCTTCTCCCAGCCGGAAAAACCAACTATATATGTCTATGAGCTTATAACCCATCAAAAGCCCGCGGGCATCAGGGCGCGGAGAAACCGGTAATGTAAAATTTGCAGATATGGAAAACTTTCCAGATCCTAGTGCACTGGCAGAACCTGAAAGATACGATAAATTCTTTAAACATTATTGGAATAAGAACGTTTTCAGTGCTTTCCTGAAACTACAGTAGTTTCCATCCTGTCTCAGGGCAGCAGGTAGCTTACCAGTAATTAGCGGCCTTTACCGGAAAAGATCTGTCTCATCCAGTTACCAGTTTAACATCAAGTATGGTCAGGAGACCTGCGTCTGCTGATCTTAGACATCTCTGGGGCGCGTACAGTTAGACTTGTTTTTTTAAATAGGTCGGCGCCTCTCCAAAGAGGCATCTGTGGACTATCGTCATAGACTTAAAGTTGACTCTGTCCTCTATTCTAAGCCAGTGTAACTCCTTTCTTCCTGCTGATATGTGATCTGTGTTTCGTTTTCTTAATTATGCAAACTGCATCATTTTGAATTACTTGGCACCTTTGTAACTCTCTCTTGGTGGCTCCCAACAGCAAGGCGTTTCCGTAATCTAGACCAGACAGCAAGATTGCTCTCACTATGGTTGCAGTATTTACTTCATTAATGAAGGGTCTGATGGCTCTTAGAAGACACAAGTAGTACACATTATTTTTGTACAAATAATTGACCTGGGCTTCAGAACCTACCGACGCTTCGGCCATCATCCACAATGTTTTTACTTGGGGCAATACCGGTATGATGGCTTCTTTGATAGGGAATGCTTTATATTGTGCTCCAAGTGTGGATCTTGCCTGACGGGATCCAAAGATCATTAGTTCTGTCTTGGTATTATTTAGACACATCTTTGCATCCAGATATCAATGATGTTGTAGACCTCCTCTATTTTAGCGCTATCAGTGACATAGTCTCCTGTCAGTTCAAAAATAAGATGCGTATCATCAGTGTAGTTTGCAAAAAATACACTGTTTTCCAGCAGGTCACAGAGGCTTCTCATATATAGGTTGAAAAGTAATGGGGACAAACTGGCTCCCTGAGGAACTCCAAACATGTTTGGGGCTGCCTCTGAGAATTGGTTGCCTCAATGTATTCTTCCCTTCCTGTCCTTCAAGAAGGAGGCTAGTCATGCCAGCGCTATTGTAGAACACCCAGCGATTTTGTCAAGTGCTGATTGAAGTAGCTGGTGGTCTACCAGGTCGAACGCAGCGCTGAGATCCAGCAGCATAAGTAACCTGGGTTTGCCTTTCTCTATCCGCTCCAGCATATGAGTCTGTAAATCCAGCATGGCTGACTCTGTGCTCTGAGCTGCCCGAAAACCTGATTGCTGTTCATGGGGTGTGTCGGATGCTTCCACGTGTTTTTGTGGCTATTTTATCTAAGATCTTCAGGATGAAGTTCGAGTTAGTAATAGGGCATTCACTATCCGAGTGGGTGCAAAGAGTTCTTTGTGGTCCAAAACTATCTTTGTGGAAAGGATGTTTTCCGCACATGATGTTGGCTTCATTTTGGACAGCACCAGGCATATTTCCTCCTCTGTAACAGCTGAGAAACTAAATCTCTCTCTCTTTGGATGTGGGGTTTTCTCCCTGGGGGGTTTCTATACTTGTAGTGGCTCTAGCTAGTATATTATTTCTAGATTTTAGGATTTTAGCTGCAAAGACTTCTTGCACCCTGTCACAGTCTTCCTTAGAGGGGTAATGTGGTGGTGAGAGCATCTTGGGTTTTTCGATGTCCTTGAGTATTTCAAAAAGTCTACTGGTGGAATTGGGAGCTGCCTCTATTTCTTTGTTGTAATAGTTGGATTTAGCTTCTTTTAATTGCCTTTCTGTATGCTTGATCAGAGCGTTTCCAGTCCTCCCTATTTCCCTGGGTTTGGTTCCGTCGCCATGTTCGTTCCTTGGCGCGTTTTACCTGTTTGAGTTTGAGTTTGTGGGTTTCCTCATTGTACTATTTACATTGACTGTTGTCTTTTCTAACTGACTTACTTTTCAATGGAGCATTCTTGTCTACCATCGCCTGCATATGTTTAGTGTATTTCAATAACATGTGTTCGCAGTCATCGTTGTCAGTAAAAAAAAGACTCCAGGGTCTGTTGTAAGCAAGGTTTCAGTTGCTCCGACCCAATGTCCTTAAAGTTTCTACTCCAAACTTTCATGTGCGGGTTCTCTTGATGTTTTAATGGGGGGGGGGTAGCAGTATCTCGAAAGTGACCAAACTATGGTCAGACCAGATACACGGCTTTGTTATCAACTGTGCTGATTGTAAGGTATTCGTGCAGATCCAGTCCAACTGGTTTCCTTGCGGGGTGGTGGGTTCATTGTTTATTATCTGGAAGCCCATGTTGTTCATGGTGCTTTCCCAAATATAATGGCCTTGCAGCCTGAGTAGCCATGGTGTTTAAAATAATGTTTAAGGGTAGAGGAGGAAAACAAAACATACCTAATTATCAGGAAAATATTGTATTAATTCTCTTCCATGCTTTCCTCCAATGGACAAATTGAGAGGGAATTGTACATAATTGTAATATATTACAATTTGAAAAATGCTTATAAATATCCAAAGAAGCATGTTGTAATTGGTTCACGAAGTTAAGAAGTAATGTTGATTTATTAACTATAAAATTCAACTGTCCAGCAATCGAGCTAGCTGGATCACGGCAAACCGAATGAAAGCAAGAATCAAAGCATCTGGTGACAGATGGAGGTTTAAAATACAAAGGTACAATGACCACATCAATGACCCTTTGAATATGGCCTCAGTAATGGGTTAAACTGGAAGCAAAAATGACAAGTTACCTCGATACGCAAATCCCCCAAAGCTAATGGGCTCAGTACAATCACTCTTACACACAACTGTACACATATAAATATCTTGCAGTGCACATATCAGTACTTACTGTCACGCCACCACACCCAATTGGTACTATGCGGCCTCTATTGCTTCACCTGCCTCCTCTTGGCTCCTATGAAATCTCACAAGCTGGGCATCTTCTTTCATGGTCTAATCCATTCAAAACCAGTACAAGTACGATCTTTGGGTGGAAAGGGATAAACAGGCACTCCAATGGACTCCTGAAGTCTTGAAAGTCTCAAATCAAGCCAGACTAAGAGACCAGGGGTTTTACGGACTCAAAGGGTGAACTGAATAGCGAGGCGGCCTGCTGGTAGGCTAGCTGGCTTAATGGGCACTTGCAAGCTCACAGGTGTTCGGGCTAACAAACTAGAAAGGGAGATTTTTAATAGGCTACTTCCCAGGTTTTGGATGAGTGTCCCAATTACATCTCTGGTGCCCTACCCAACTCCATGTTCCCACAACAATGTTCTGCATTTCTGAAAATGAAGCTGTCCATGTGCATTCCATCCCATAACATACTGCTCACTCACTGCATCTTCCTAGTCTTGCGGAAAGGGGGTGGGAAGGATGGAAGCGTGTAACCAGCCTGGTAAAGGCACTGGACTCCTGCACTGAAGAGGCCAACTCTTGGAGGTGGGGGGTGGCTTGCAGAATGCTGCCTCCTGGGATTGCAACCCTGTGGCTAGCCCTTCCCTCTGTGGCATGCCTTCCTTGTGGCAGTGTAGGCGTCTGCCTAATACTTCTGTGGGTAATTGTCCAAAGAGATCTGTGGGATTCGATGTACCCAATTGCTTCCTCATCTGGAGTTTGGCCACATCTGAGGAGCCTCTAATGTGGTGTGGAAAGCCTGGAGGTTGGTGGGGTCTCCGGAGGACATCGTAATAAGCCTCACCTCGCTTTTAGATTCTGGATAGCACACATAGAGGGATGGCAGTAGATCACACCAGTAGCCATCACCAGCTTTCTGTGATTTTTCTGTGCTGCGACTCCCTCTGGGATCTCAAACCTAGCGTTGTTTGTAACGTTTCCATTCAGTAAAAAAGCCAAGATGGGTCATTTGTCAAGCCAACTAGGTGAGCTTTTGAAAGTGGAAATGAGAGCAAGGATTCATTTCTTCTGAAAGCTTCTGGACATAGATTAGATTAAGTCGGGTCAGCAGTGGAGAACACAACTTCCCCTAAAATGGAGATGAAAAAAATTGTGTGCCTACTCCATCATCTGAGGGAAGAATCAAGACTTGGAGCCGAAGGTCAGAGTGGAATCTCTGTAGTCCCTGAATCACCAAAAATGGTCAACATTGACATTTGTGTATAAAACGATCATGGAATTGCTTGGGGATGCACAATAATCCCCCACTTTTGTGTGGCTAGGGCCCACAGATCAGTAGCCCTAAAAGCAATCCCCAGAGGACCACACTGGCCAATGACAGTCCGGTACCACCATTACTGTGATCACTCTCCATAGGTTTGGAATGGAAAGACTTTGTATACAAAGGATCCATGATCACCTTCTGCCCTGACTTTCCTAGTGCTGTGCAAATGGTGTGCAAGTCATTTCTACAGGTCCAGAAGAGGGTGAACCCAGTAAAATTGAATATTATGTGTTCCTGGCAAAGCTTATAGGACTCACAGTGGAGGGGAAAAAAAGTTCCCCAGCACCAGAGGCAACGAGTATGTTTTTTTGAATGTTTCCCAAGTGGTTTAGCAAGCACCAGTCCCCATGAATCTGAGAAGCAACAGAGGGTCACGTTGAACCGGGACTGTTAGGGAGAATTCTCTGTTTAGGCTGAATTTCCTAACCTAGTGAGTCCCCCAGCAGCTTTGCTGGATTTTTAGGGTTTATTTTTTTCTCCTGCCAAGAGTGAGACTCTTGTAGCCTCACTCTTGGGCATGATTTGAGTGTGTTTCTTGGAATCTAGATGTGTTTAATGGGCTATGGGGTCTTTTACCCCATAGGGCTTCATGTGTTTTTGTGATGTGTGTTACACAGCACCCTAGTAAAGACTCCATACCCTGGGACTGACTACTGTCTCCCAGGGCATGTAAAGTCACCATTGACTTTACTAGTCTTAAATTCTGAACAGAACCAGTACAAACCATCATATTGTGGACGTACTGGCTGGGGCAATTCACTTGCCCCGGGGTCTGTTAGTCGAGGGGGCACGTCTCAGTCCCCCCTGATCGAGTTTTGGCTGGTGGCAGTGGATACTACTTTTTATATTCAACCGCGAATATTTTCCTATGGGATTTCCCATTGTTTTAGGCTACTACCTTTATTTAATTATTTACGGTAGCCTCGAACATACCGCCGGTTTATTTAATTAATATTAATTCTCAGGTTGGTGACTCCAACCCAAGTCGAGATCTTCTCTTCCCCTGGACGACGACGCAACTTGCACCCACTACCTGGAACAACTGCCACCGCTGGAGGATCCTTCCCACTTAAGGTACCGTGTCCTGCCTGGCTTCCCTTGCTACCAACTGTACGGGGTAGATTTAGCCCCCGGCTTTCGAACCTGGGTTAGCCTGGGACACCTTGGCTAAACTTTTCTAAGACTCTCACAACGCTTTTCTGAACCCTCTGCAAGACTTTCTAAGCCTAGTATAACTGGGTGATCTTGGGCGCATTTGTGCTCTGCTCTCTCTAAGAGTGGGCCCAGCCTTTGGACTTTGACTCACCAGTGACTTTTTGCTCTCTGCCTTGCTAACAGTGTTCTGGAATCGTAGAGTGGTGTACCTCTTCCTATTCTGTCTTTTTCCCTCCCTTTTTCACAAACTTTTTAGAGTGCAATCTAGTTAAGCGCTCACCTCTGTATGAAAATAAGTGGTGTTTTACTGTGATTTTCTAATAGGGAAAAAGAGGTGTATATATCATAATAGTAACTGTGTTTAGAATATTTTACAATAAGAGTGCTGGAGTGTTTCAACTGTGTGTTTTTAAATAAATAATTATATACTTTGATACCAAAGCTCTGGTCAGTGTTTGCTTGTATTATTGTATCTGAGTGCCTATTGAGTATACTTTGCATACTGCCTAACTCTTCTTGAGGGAAGTCTGACTGCTCAGCCACAGCTACCAGGTAAATCTGGGTGGTACAGACTGCTACCAAGTGGGTTTACTGCCAACACCTGTAGTCTTAAATCTTTTGCAGTGGTCCCTAAGGGAACTGCACAGGGACTGACTGCTCTTCATAATCCATTGTGTGAGAACACATGGCCAGTACCAGTTGCAATATTGTTGTTATGTATATGTTTGCAAGTTGTTTAGATGTGTTCTTCTCATTTCATCTCTGCCAAATGAGTTGACTTTGGGGTTAATTAGTGGGAGTGATGGTGATGCTCATTCGGGGGGAGGGGAAGGGGGGCGGAAGTTCGCAAATTGAAGTATGGTCACTGCATATACAGAATGTTTCATCTAAAAGAGCAAACTATCAGTCTAGAATTGTCTGCCCAGCGTGATGACTGCAGTTGGAGTACATATTCTGAATCATTATGTCAAATCTAGGAAAATGTTATAAAATTATACAAATATATATAATCCGTTTACTGTCAATACACTTGCCACCTCTTAACGATTGCTCTTTCTCTAAGCATTGCGGGTGTGCTAGACATTTCTCATCGTTTTCCATACATGCCCATGGGGCTATATTATTATACACTCGTGACTTAAATTTAAGATCTATCCGGTTTCCCAAGATCAGGTTAGAGCCTTGATGGTAGCTGGAGGACTCGGCAACCATGAGTCTCCCTGATGTCTACTTCCCGAATGTAGATGCACCTTAATTTTATGATTGGATGTGTGACTATTCGCCTGGTCTCACCACTTCTCCCCAGAGGTAGTCCTTTCTTTTGAGGCTAGGGAGGTGATGCTGTTACCCACTAGTCCCCCTATGGGTGGTAATATGTGCGAGGACCTCATATGGAGGGGCTGCCCTTCTGGGCATAAGGACGTCCACCTGGGGAACGGCCTCCCTATAACCATATCACAGAATCCTCTGGCCTCATGGTCACCCTTTTCCTCCACCAATGATAATGAAACTATGTGCTATTGTGAGACCTTGACTAGACCTTAAACAGAATATGCTGGGACGAGGAAGAGCATGAGAAGCATATGGAACAGCAGTATGCAAATGCAACCAAGTACTGCCATGAGGTCCACGGGAGACATGAAGATTACTAAAGAGACTGTACACCGTAGTGTTGATGTTGCGCAGGGGCGGACACACCACTATAAACTGGCACGCAAGAAAGGACCAAACTGGGAAGGTTGAAGGCGAAGCAGAAGCACTACCCGAGAGTAAGATCAAGAGAAGTAGGACGTTGCAGGGGCATCTCTTAAGTCGACAGGCACCAACTCATTTGGTGGTGGCGTGACCACAGAGAGGTGGACCGTCCGGTCTGGAAACTATGCTGTGACCACCAGTCTGCCGCAGAGTCATGCAGGGAAACTGAGAAGAGCCGCCTGCAATCCCGTGAAAAACCGGAGATATGTCCTGAGCATACCACAGGTAACTCGAATGGCGGGAAGACTGGGTGGAGTTCAGTAAGAGGCCAGAATATAGCAAAGTACATTGTGAGTCATCTCCCTCAGCGCAGTTGTAGCCGAAAACCCCCAGTGAAGAAGAGTGCATTGGGAGTCATCTCCCATCACCAGTGCAGAAGGGAATTGAGAGGAATCCCCCTCAGAGCACTGGTAGTAGAAATAACCCCAAAGAAGCAGAAGGTTTCAAGTCCTCTTCCTTGGTGTAGTAAGCCCAGAGAAGACCTTGTTGAAACACTGTATTGATAGCAGTCTCCCTCCATTATACTGGAATGAGAAAACCCACTTCTAAATCAGTGCCTCGGGAGTCCTCTCTCACGTCACAGTACCACCAGGGAAGACATCTACAATAAAGAAAGCACCAAGAGTCCTGGGAATAATTTTCCTCATAAGAGTATCGCGTCTAGGCCAAATAAGGCCATACGTTTATTTGCCTCATGGAAGGAGGTAAAGAGACGTATACAGAGTTTCTGCTGATAAGCTTAAAGACCCTTTTTGTGACGAACATTTGCTGCAGGACCAGGAGAAGGGAGTCATTCTCCTGATGGAAGAAACATAAACTTTATTTTAGTAAAAACTCTTATGTTTTCTAGTGTTGGGGTTAATTTGGAAGGTTATTGGACAGTGGATGGGAAGAACATTGCTTTTGACGGATACTCCGACAACCCCGGTTTCTGTGTTATATAAAATGTCTGGCCCAGAACATGGCCCCTCCTTTTCCGTTTCCCTTTTTGACACCTTCACAGGTGTCGGGGAGAATGATGGCTTTTACTGCTGCAGTGATTTCAGCACTATCCCAAGTGTACTTCTAGACTGGTGTGTGCACCTAAGGCCATTTCAAGATCCACTAGAGAGCTTCTCAAAATCTTGGAACAGCATGCGCTGGTGGATATGTGGAGATTTGAACATAAAAAAGCATAAGGTTTTCAACGTTGTTTGCCCTGCACATGGGGCATTATCCAGGATTGACTTCTTCATGCCCTCTGGGAGGGCTTCCCACTGACTGATACGGTATGATAGTTCCCTGCATGTCATGGCCCCACTCTTCTGTACTGTTTGTTTGCTACCAGACCAGGCGCTAGAGGTCCAAAGCAGAGCATAATACAATTCATGAGTTCTTTAATAGAAATGCAGCATAGCATTGGTAGATTATGGAAAGTAGAAGTCCACATCGGCAGGCTCTTTAGTCCTAATGCTGAAGTGTTGAACACATGAACAATTGGGCTGGAAAGCAAGCGGCAAGATCCAATAATGGCGCAATACCTGCAGCAATGTGGGCCACTCTTGGAGTACAGAATGGTGGGGGGGGGGAGTAAAGTGTTCTAGCAGAGGGGGGCTACACCGTGATGCTACAGTAATAGGGCGGGGTCTTGGCAGGACCCTGATATTATTTGTATGAGGTCAGAGGGGCAACCGAGAGAAGTTGGAAATCCTGTTGCGCGGTGGCACATCGCCCCAGGTTGAGGATATAAATGAGCCCTTTTAAAGACTTCTATTTGCCGCTGCTCATCCATCTTGTCACGCTTGGATTACTTCAGATTGCAGCATGCCGGGACCAGTTTACTCTGGGCTTGATGGCGGAGAGGCCAGGGGAAGATTGAATGAAATGTTATCCGCTATGCAGAGTCAGGTGGCTGCCGTAGGATTAGTGGGGGTAATGATCAACAGACTTTTATCCGCTTGGCATCGCAGGCTCGTTCAAGGTGGAAGACGCCACCTATGTAAGTCTGATAAAGCCTTCAGAAGAACATGGCCCAATCCCACTAGTCAGGCTTTATAGTAAGATATTGGCTAAGGCTTGCCCCGATGCAGTTTATATGGGCTCGTAGGAATGTTTGCTGGGTAACTTGGGCCAGTTATTTTCCCCTCTACATTATGTTGAGGTCCTGGCAGTGATGGTCCGTGATGAAAAGGTGGTTGGCTGCATCAAATGGCCTTTGCTGTCTTCAAGATGGGAGTTGGTACTGTTTAGTTGCATTGCTTGTTCATTGCAAGCGGTATGCTCGAACAGTTTCATATTGGAGGAGTTGGCAATGCAGGGTGGGGCCCACCGGTGTCTCCTCTTCTCTCACAGGCTTGCCCTCTCATGTCAACCTTCAATCATGTACATCAGGGAGGCCCGCATTGCCAGGGATGTGCACCTTTCACCTTTCATTTATAGTCTTCTATGCTGATCATGGGCTCCAGTATCTGCTTGCGAACCCTAGAGCCAATTATGGAAGATGGGGTGCAGCCCGTTAAATATTCTTGGCTGCGGGTGAACCAAACCAAGCTAGTAATCCGTGCCTTGATGCCGACGGGTTTAGCGCACTTCATAAATGTAAAAATAAATAAATAAATCTTTCCCACAGCAGCACGTGTGGAAGTGCACTGTTTTAGATGGATACATGAATCAGTAAAGTACTGGAGGGTGGGGTGGTGTTTGGTGGTAGTGATATGATAGGTTATTTATAACGCGCGGACCCGGGAACGAACCTGTGGTGCTCTGTGTCGTCTTGCTTCCAGCCCGATCACGTTGCCCCTGAGCTATCCTCCCGAGACAACTACTGGATCGCCTTGCCTGTGGGCTTGCAGTGGTTAAGTTAGTCTGCAATTGGAAAGTGGATTAAGCTGCAGTTGTGAATCCTAGGAGGCATATACTCCACTACAATTATAGCTTTGCCTAGATTTAAGATGTATTTCAGAGTAGCCCCGTCAATTCAGCCATTTGTTGGAATGCAGTGTTTAATTACCAGGCTGGACTGGATGGGGAAACAAGTAGCTAGAATTGGTTGGCAGATATCCACGTTGTCCTACATTTCACAGTGCCTAGATTTAATGATGGGGTGGGGGGGGAGAGGGGCGAGGGTAGAGCCGATTATTTGCCGTTGATCAATTACAAATGGGTTTAATACATAGGAGAAATTATTTATAGCGAGCTGGGGTAAGGTCTGGGGACAAAACGGGAATTGTAGACTGTTCCAAATTAAAAGACAGAGGCCCTCATTACGACCCTGGCGGAAATCGCGGTGCAAAATGCACCGCGGAGCACGGCGGAAAGCTGCCGATAGCGCCATGGGGGTTGGCGGATTTTCCGCCCCATTCCGACCTTGGCGGGACGGTAAATCCCCATTCCCCATTTTACCCTTCCCCATTCCCATTTTTGCCCCATAGGGTATAATGGGAGTGGGGAAGGCGTCAATTACGCCACCGTAAAATACGGTGGCGTAATTAACATCAAGGTCCCGTAGCGCCATGGATTTCTCCGCCCGGAAAAACCAGGCGGAAAACGCTCCATGGCGCTACGGGAACTCGTAGTAGGGCGGACGGGTCCGCCGCGAATAACGCTGGCGTAAACCCACTCCGCCAGGGTCGTAATGAGGCCCAGAGACATTTTAATACACGTTTATTGAATGTCTGGCCATGGGGTCTTCAAGTGTGGCGTTTCCTGGGAAATGTGTATATATAACGGGGACTTTTTATCGTTTGATTGGTTTTGGTAGCATTTCATGAATGGCAACCACTTCTTCATTTTAAAATGATAGAATTATTTGGAGAAAATGAACGGTTGACCAAGAAGTGATTTTTGAATGTTGAGTTTTGCTGGTGGCAAAGAACTTGAATGGATTCTATGCGTTTTATAGAAAAAAATGAATTAAACAGTGATAGGATTAATTTAAACCAATAGAGACACTTTCATGAACAATTTATAACAGATTATCAGAGTCCACTCCCAGTTCATTTTGTAGTATCCACTAAATAAATGCTCAAACCTACTGTTGCCCTGTTATTACTGCATAGATGTGTACAATGATGAACGTGTGAAGTGTACATACATAAACAAAGGCTTAAGTGTAGACTGTGGATACCAACGAATAATACTTTTATTTTGGAATGCTGTAAAAAAAAAAAAAAACGGACTCGCGAAGTGGCGACAGCAGTGAACTTTACTGATTTCCTTTAATGCCTAGTCCTTCTTCCGTGACTGGGAGGTTGGATACCCCACGGTTTTTAGTGCTGTAAAAACACCCACAAGCAGAAATCGCCCCTGCAGAGACTGCTGTGTAAATATGTATGAAAAGCATACATTGAGCTTGGCTCATGGTAACACCTTGTTCTTGTTGCAGGCACTGAGTGAGAAGGTCCCGGTGGATCCAGAGTCGCTCAACGCCAGAAGAGATTGGAGGAACGCCTGCCTGTGCCGTCTTGCAAAGCTGAAAAAGGAGATGAATTGAGAAGGGGGTCGGCTGCATTTTCTGATGACCTTAAAATAATTGATAGCAGGTGCTCAATCCAGCAATAAGTGTAGCCATTTATGGACCTTGTCTGCGAAGAGTCCTTTCAAATCTCGCCTATTTTCGATGCTGCTTTCTGGTACTCTTAATCTCTGCTCCAGTAGAGCCACAAGGCCACCATCATTGCTTGCGGAAGGAGCAGAGTTGTGCACACGACTAGAGGTGAACATCGCTTGTGTGCACCAACCAGAGCAGGACATCGCTCGCTAGTCCAACATATCCCTATAATCATGCTAATGATATTGTATTTTGGTAGTCATTTATATAAAGCCTTTTCCCAATTGTATGGCCTCAAAGAACTTTGTGGTAGGAACGCACTCCGGGACCGAAGTCCGGGTATGGGAAAGTTCTAAGAGGCGGCTTAAAATGCATGGGTGTCTATGGCCAAGATTAGGACATAGGGGGCAGGCTAGGCTCCAGTAAGCTGCCCAAGAGGTCAGGCACATGGGCAGGTGTTGAGGAAGGTCACGACAGAGCGCTGTTGCAGGAGAGTCAAAATTTACCCAGCCAGACCAAATTTGTCGTAGGTTGTAGCTGTATTCTAATGGCAGAGGTGTTGAGACAAGTCTTGTGTCTCAGTGCAAAGCGGTTATGTGGCCTGCTAGACCAAATTAGTCAGTCGTAGCTGCATTCTAGAGTGTGTGGATGAAGAGCCATGCCTGAGGCAGATGTCCACTGAAGTAGTGCCGAGGACAGGTCCTCATCCTAAACATCTGCGTGAATGGACAGGCTAATGAAAGAGTGCAACACCATTCATACCCCCTCTTCAGAAAATCCATCCAGGTGCAACACCCTTCCCACCTCCAACAAGTGCAACATCTGTAATATGTTAATTCTCAGAGCTTCAAATCCATCACAAGCAAATCTGGCAATCTGGTCCGTAAACCATAATGGTGCGGGCCATCTCCCATGGCGCTTTCTGTTTCTCCCATCTTCTCTATTTCTCCATCAACTATCCCTCCCTTCTCACCAAGTCCAGTAGGAAGGAGGCCTCTAGCCGTGGTGTCCCTATCGCTGACCCTTACTCCAGCGCTTCCTCCAGAGAGACCCTCACTGACATCCTCTTTGTAGTTCCTTCGCCAGATCTATGGACTCTTCATATGATCTCTGTGCTCTGTCCTTTCCCCTCCTCTCCCATTTATTGTGGCACCTGCTGGGAAGCTCTCATGATTCTTCCAAGTTCACCATTAATGTCTACCTAAAAGGCACCGTCCTGGTCCAAGGCCCTTGGGCCAATCTCTTCCTCTTTGATAGACGCTTCCCTCTCCTCATCAATTTCCTTTAATCTCCTGCTGTCCCCTCTCTCTCCTCTCTGGCTTCCCTGCCTCCCCCCTAACCTCCCCATGGCTACCTTGCCCTCCCTTGCCTCCTCTTCTGCCCCCCTCAGGCTCCTTACTGGCCTCCGCAGGGCGTACCTCTGATTTGTACCCCTCCCCGGGAAGTCCTTTACGGCTGGCAACCCTCTTCATCTTGCCATTCTCAACTCTTGTTATGCTGTCAAACACTCCTCTGACATCTGCCACCTCCCCGAAGATTTCGACCCCAATGACCTCTGTCTCACTGAGACATGTTTCACGGCCAGCTCTGTCACGAGCTTTGACACTCTTCTTCCTGACGGCTACAAGATCCTCTCTGCACCCAGATCCACCCGGTCTGAAGGGGGTGTAGCCCTGATCTTCCCTGAGTGGATTCCTGCCTCTATCATTCCCACACAGACCACCTCCTTCGAATGCCAGGTCTGCAGGCTTTCCATCTCCCCCGGCCACTCTTACCATGGCTACTATCTATCGGCCTTCTGGTCAGATCTTCATTCCTCTGTGTGGGCGGACCTCTCCTCCCTCCTGTCTCAACCACTCAACTCCTCCTTCTTGGTGACCTCAATATCCATCTAGATGCTCCCTGTTCTCCTCTGTACTCTTTCCTGACCTCTGCAATTCTCTCTCCCTTTCTATTCTCCCCTCTGACCTGACTCACTCTGAGGGCACACGCTGGATTTTTTGATCTCCTCTCACCACTCATCCCTCCTGGAGCAATCACTCCCTCCTTTCCTCCCATCTCTCCCTCTTTACCCCCCAGGCCAAGCCAACCACCAACACTGCCACCTACCTTCTCGGACATCCGGGCCATGAAGCGTGTGTCAGTTGAGGCTTTCGCCGCCACCGTCTCTCCCCCCTACGCCTCTGCCTCACATCCTTACACATCCCTTTCCTTGCTCCATTCTTCTATTTTCGATACTCTTGATGCTCTTTCCCCTGTCATGAGGATCTGCTTGAAGCCCAAAGCCAAGTGCAACTCTTGGTACGAAACTAACCTAGCTACCCTTCAACGTAAGTACAGGGTGGCTGAGAGGAAATGGAGTGCTTCTTGTTCATCCTCTGACAAACTGGCCTGTCGCCTACTCCAAAGGCAATAACGGCTCCTTGTCCATTCTAAGGAAAGAGCCCACATCCAAGCCTGTGTCTCTGCATCATCTGAAAACTCTGCCGAACTCTTCAAAATCTGCAAGGAGCTAGCCAGCCCTGCTGCAGTCTCCACCTCTCCTGTCGCCTCCCAGGCCCTTTACACAACCCTTGCCTCTCACTTCATCTAAAAAACCCAGGACATCCTGGATATCCTGTCCACCCTATCCCCCCCTACTCCTCCCCCACCCCCTCCTTCTGCAAACTCTGGCCCTCCTGCAGCTGCCCCCCCACCCTCTTTCTCTTCCTTTCCTCTTTTCTCCCCTGACGAGGTTTCTAGACCAGTCCGAGCTATGAAAATCTTGTCAAAACAGGTTCTTCCCTGTTCTTCCAAAACCACCAAGGATCACATTGACACCCTTGCTCCTGCCCTGGCCGACTTCTGCAACCTCTCCTTCACTTCAGGAGCCTTACCCTCCCCTCTGAAGCACTCTTGTGAACCCTCTTCTCAAGAAACCCACAGCTGACCCTTCATGCCTGGCTATCGCCCGATCTCCATCACTCCTTTTCTGGGCAAAATCCTGGAAAAGCTGCCCATCTCACAGCTTAACATCCACACCGATTCTGTTTGTTTTCTCTCAATGACCATCAGTCAGGCTTTAGAGCTGCCAGAAGCATGGAAACGGCTCTTCTTAACATCCGTGAAGACCTGCTCTCCAACCTTGACTCTAACATACCTTCTGTCCTCATCCTACTCGATCTCTCTTCTGCCATCAACACTGTCAACCATAACATCCTGCTCAACCGTCTCCATGACAACCTGTGTATCACCAATCAGGCTCTGGCCTGGCCGACTTCCTTCCTCTCTGATCGACCCTCCCAGGTCCAACTTGGGTCCTTCCTTTCCTCTTTCTCTACCTGCGGTGGTCCCCAGGGGTCCAACCTCTCACCCTGGAACTTCAACCAGTACCTGGCAACACACACCCATTGCATTGCCGCCCTCTGCTCCAACTTTCAGTGCTATGCGGATGACACTCAACTAATTTTCAGGCTTCCCTCGGCCACCTCTTCTCCTTCTCTCATCTCAGATTGTCTGTGTACTATTCAGGAGTGGTGTGACGCCAACGATCTCCGCCTTAATGCCAGCAAGACAGATATTCTCCTCATCGGCACACCTTCACCCTTCTTCCCTGTCACTCTCTGGCTGGCCTCTATTTTCCCTCCTCCTACCCCAACCTGCGAGGCTAAGAACCTCAGGGTCATCTTCGACTCCACGCTTTCCTTTTCTGCCAACATCTCTGATGTCTCTAACGTCAAACTTCCAACTGCACCTCCTCAGAGGTATTCTTCCTTTCCTCTCCTTCCCCAGAAGCTCACTGTCTCCCAAGCCCTGGTTCTCTCTAGGTTGGACTACTGCAACCGCCTCTCTCTAAATCGACCTGCTTCTATTCTCCATCCTTTGCAACTCATCCAGAACAGGACTATGAGACTTGTCTTTGGCCTCAAGCCCTGTGGATCATATCTCTCCAGCCCTGAAATCTCTTCATTGGCTCCCAGTGGCTGCAAGATTTCATTTCAAGACCCTTTGCATTGTCCACAAGGCTTTCTGGGGCCTGGGTCCAAAATACCTTCAACTCTCCCTCCGTAAATACCTTCCCTCTCGAGCTCTTCACTCCTCCACCTCCAACTCCTTCAGGGTCAGTCGTTTCTCTAAGAAACAACCTGGGGGTAGATCTTACTTCAGCTTGGGCCTCCCTCTGGAACAGCCACCCTGCTAATCTGAAACTTGAGGGGAACCATCTCCGGTTCCGGAAGCTCCTGCCTTCTCTCCTCCTCTCCCCTGCTGATCTGTTCTGCTTGGCATCGTGCATCGTGGTTACCCTCTGATTTCGGGCCCAGGTACTTACCCACCCTGCCATTCACCCGCACTGCCTCCTGGCACCCCTTGCACTTGGGGCTGTATCTGTACCCCTACAGCCCCACCCCCCTTTTTCTGCACTAAACAGACACCCCCTGTCTGTGCTGTAAACCTAGCACTTACCACTTGCTGGCTGCACTACCACTGTTTTTTTTATCTTTTGCTCAGCACTTTCCACCTCCATTTCCCCCCTGCATGTTCCCCCTTCCTTCTCCCCTTGCATGTTCTCAGTGTCACTGGGCCTAGTAAGATCGTTGTTTTGTTCTCCCTTGTTCCTCTCCCCTGCCTCGTCACTCTCTGAAACACATGTGTGTGAGTGCCATACAAAAAAAATCATATCATATAATCTTGTTATAATTGGATGTCAATACCTTCAGACTGCCTTGTGTACTTGATTATCTCGATTCCTGATGTATAGAAGGAAGTACATTGCGTTATACAGATGTGGTTGTGAAGAGATCTTTAGATTAAATCAGGACATGATGTATAAATCCCGTGTTATTAAAGTCGATTTGAATGATACTGTATGCGAGTATTCATTGACAATGTAAATGTAAGGTGCCACGTTTCATACAACTTGTTGTGTGAACATCCTTTCACTTTCATCTTTGCCTAATTTGTCTTTAACGCAGGTTAGCCTAGCAGCCATTGATGTAGATTATGCATTTTCTGTAATGGTTATGATCTGATTTACACAGCTGACAGATTGGGGGCAAGGGGGTATCGAGTCAAGAAAGACCATGATTGAGTCTTCAAACATCAAAGCTAATACATGGCAAAGTGGGAGTTATCCTGGGAAGTTTTGAAGCTTTCTCATTTTATCCAGTCTGGGACATGCCAGAAGGGGACCAACAGCATGCAAACATTCTTGGTGCTGCCAGACAGGGAGCAGCCCTGATGAAACTGCTAGACCAGATCCCCCCTGCATGGAATCGCCAGCAACCCCAGGCATGCTCAGCCAAGTTGGAGACTCATCACAGCAAATGTGGGACTAGTTTCTGGGCATACCCCTTCCCATCTCTGGATGTTCACCACAAACAAAGTAGTGTTTGAAGAATTTCATAGTGGTTCTGACGAAGTCCAAGCTTTCCTGCCATTGCCTTTTGGTGCTCATAGCTTTTAACCCTTTCCTTAGAGTTGAGCTAGTTATATAAGGAAAATGCAGGCAATGGGGGGGGGGGGGATTGCAGCAAAGCCGCAGCTTAACGATGCATGAAAGTGCATTCATCAGAAAATCATTTCTGTGCATACGTTGGAATATTTCCGTCAAACAAGGATTTGAACTAGACTAGATCTCTTATTGCCACATGCATGTATTTGCCCTGCTTGTTTTACTTGGTTACAGGGTTCAGTCAATCTTGGTGTGGAGTATAGGTATGGTGGCCACCTTTCTAATCAGTGTTTCTAAATGTGGCTAGAATATTGAGGACAAACTGAAATAACACGTCACAAGCACACGTTATTTTGACGTACGAATGGTATCGGATTTTGAGGCATAATGACGGTTGCCTGATGCACTGATTGAAGTGAAATAATTATTTTAGGTTTTCGTTCAAACTGCTACTGCATTTTTGGCATCGGCGATACCAAAGAAACTTAAGACCAGTATCCAACACAGCGGAGACGTTGACTTGGAACACATCTTCTGTGTTTGCTGATGCATGAAACTAAAACATCTTATTGAGAGCTAATCTTTCAAAGTTTACACTTGAGCAGAAACACTCCTGTAGTTTGAACTGACTACTAAGGGAACCACAGTGCCAGACAAAATTGTATTTCCGTTTCCCCACTCCTTTCTTTTTCCATTTCAGAGTTTGCAAATGAAGCTTGGACTCATGATGCATAACTTTGCAAATCCATAGGTTGTACTGAGCTGTGGATTATCTAGGCCTTTATTAACACAACGTGGGCAATTCTTGCTGGCCTTCCTTTAACTCATGTGATGATTCCTCCTAGAAACCTGGTCTGAGACCCTTCTCCTGTGGGCAAGGGAAAGGCAGACACTTCCTGACCCTGGGGGTGGTGTACTGCGTGTGGATCACATGGTGGGGGGACAAACCAGGAAGACCGGCAAGGTCCCCTGTGTAACGTTCCCCGTAATCCCACACTTTTGATGGCTGCCCAACTGCAGAAGTGGAACTATTAGTCCCATAATCCCATAAGTACTGGGATGAGGAAGAGGACTGAAGAGGCATTCAGTTGCAGTGGTTGGGCAATTAAACCTAACAGCCCACACTTGAGGGAGCCTGGGAGGTATAAAAGGACCCTTCAGAAGCAGGCAATTGGACGGAGAGGAAGGCGCTAGAACTGTGACTGGAATGTGAGCTGTCACAGTAGTAGCAGAAGGAAGAAGGCACAGGGCTGGCAAACCAAGGAGAAGTGGGAGAACAAGAGGCACACCAGAACGTGGAGACAGCAGATTTCACCTGCTTGTTCGGAGAGGGTCCTGTTCCCTCAAACTCTGAAGTGCAGAGGCTGCGCAATGCAAGACGTGCAGGAGGGCTGTCTTTTCCCATGTGAGCATGATTGCTGTGGTTTCCACTCGGTGAGCAGTTGTGAAACCGTGGGTCTCAGGAGTGAGAGGGGCTCCATAAACGTGTGACTGGACCGGAAACACCTTCACAGAGGAAGGGTGTGGGTCCCTAATTCCAGTAGAATTCGTGGAAGCAGTGCGACCCGGAGAACAAATGTTATAGAAGTCTGTGAGTCAAGTATGGTGTTCTAATACCTTGCACGAGCATTGCCAGCAACAGTTTTCAGTTCCTTATTCACTTGCATATGGTTTAAAGCGAGTACATTTGTTCGTTGAAATACCTAAACAATGGCAATGTAGCACTTGCGTGTAATAGTCCTTTTACTCGTGTAGTAGCAACTGCTGCTTAAATCCATTGTTCAAATCTTTAAAAGACTGTTACTATCAAGGAGTGGTCGCGTGTGCCGAATTGTGATTCCTAAAGAAAGTGGACTGTATTCTTTACTGTAACGTGGCAAACCTTTAATTTATAAGAAGTCAACGTGTATAGATTCAAGAAAAGAACAGGCATTGCCAAAGTCAAGCGTCTCCCTATATTAGCATTAACATCGTTTCTCAGAGTTAAAAAGCATTCTAACTGTACTGTCAAGTTAATAATAGTTCAATTGGCCTCGGATACAAGTGTGCAAGCATTAAATGAAGCTAGGAGTGGCACCAAGCCTTCTGGGTAATTACTTGGGCTGATAACTGTCAGAAAGGTGCAGGTAAAGTTGGGGAAGGTAAATGGGCTGCTTGTAAAAACTATTTTGAAGTTGACCTAACCTGTAATGCCATAGATCGTGGAAGACAGAGAGAAATGAGCCTTAAAGGCAAACCCAGGTTGTTGTTGTGGCAGATGGACACGAGGGGCAAAGAGGCTGCTCCTTTTGAAGAGTTATTCAGAGGAAGTGTTTCTTGCCTACTAGAAGGTGTTGAAGTAGTTTAGAGTATATCTTGTTGAAGCCTGTCTAGATGTACAAATTGCTGAAGCTGTAGTAGTAGTCCAAAGTACTGAAGCTATGGTGGTATAGCATATTGTCAGTAGATGCAACATTGTAGTAGACTAAACAAACTGGAGTATTGTGAGTCGATGGTGACTGTTCTCGTAGTGAATCAAGTAGAAGGGAAGTTGTTGAAGTGGAAGCAGCAGCACTAAGTCATCCTGACAAATATACCAGTGTGAACCCTAAAACAGTAATGCAAAATAATGGGGAAAAAGGCATACCAAATCAAAGCTGGGGAAAAGATAGCACAATGTATTTTGGAATGTGCTATGTTCCCACAGCGTGAGGAAGTTAAGAATTGTGAAACTGGAAGAGGAACACAAGGATTTGGGGAGGAGGATTTTGAACCAAAAGTTCCAGTGGCTAGAAGGAAGAAAAATGTATTCCTAACTTAGCTTTTACTCAGCATACTCGTCCTTTGCTAGCAGAACCTTGTAATCGGGTAACAATGGAAGTAGGTAGAAAGAAAAATTGTACTTTTTTTTTTCTTCAAAACAATGGGTCGCTATATTGCGGAGATGTGGACCCTTTGGTAAACTCAGAACTCAGATTGTGATACCTAGAAGTTATAAAGACATTGTAATCAAGATGGCTCATGCTCATTTGACTGGCGGATGTTTAGGAATCAGTGAATCTCAGGCCTAAATTGTGAACAGATTGTATTGGCCCAGTATTTATGCTGATATCAAGTTCATATATTCCTGTGTGCTTTGCCAGAAGACCAGTAAAAAAAATGCCTCTTCCTGCTCCTCTACAACCTTTATCTAGTATTGATTTTCCTTTTCCCTGAATTGGGATGGACATAGTAAGACCATTAAAAACATTGAAATTGGGCAATAAATACATCCTTGTTATTCTAGATTATGCCACCAGGTATCCTGAAGACTTTCCTTTAAGGAAATTAATACTTCGAGGGGATTGGGTCCTCCGACGTACTCCATATCTATGACAGTAATCACCACAGCTGAGCTGCTTCAGAAAATCTTTCGGCATCTGCGTCCTGTGTCGATGATGTCGATACGCCGCCCTCGAGGACCTCCTCTGACGGCCGACGTCACTGGATGTCATAAGTAGGACGCACGACGCCCGTAGCCTCAGTTCCGTTTTTTCCGCAAACGTGTTCGCTTCGGAGATCTCGGCGCGCCTCGACTCTTTGGACTTTGTTCTTTCGGTTCTTCAAACCTGTTCGTTTGTGAAGATTAAGTCTTCAAGATGTTTATTTCTTCCTCCACCCCGCGTCCGGGCTTCAAGAAGTGCGGGGACTGCAGGTCCAAGATGTCGGTGACGGACTCGCACAACGCCTGCCTCTGGTGCCTCGGGGAGGCCCATGACACGGATGATTGTGTCGACTGCCAGTCGCTTACGTCCAAAGCCTTGCGGGAGCGCAAGAAGAAAGCCTTGTTGGTCGGTAAGGTGTCCAAGCCCGGGAAGTCAAGGTCTGGAGGGCTTTCGACAGACGATTCGAGGGGGGACTCTCTGCATCTTCGTTGAAAGTCCAGTGGGTCTCGGTCCCGGAGTGGGTCCCGCCACTCCTCTGCCTCTTCGAGGCACTCCCGGAAGCGCCGTCATCAGTCGCCTTCCCCATCCTCATCCGAGGACTCTGCCTGTCGGCAGGTCGCTTATCCCACCAAGCATGCGACGCCGGAGGAATGGGCTTCCTTCGGTAAGAAAATGTTAGCGATTCTCGAATCGCAGGGCACTGGTCCAACCGCGCCTCCGAGTGGGGTCGGGCGTGATCGGACTAGAGACACCGCTCGTACGCCTTCGGGCTCGGGTGGTCGGCATGATTTGCGGGAGCGGTCCCGCTTGGACAAGGGGATTCGTTCTAGTCATGCCCGTTCCAGGTCTCGGTCCTTGACGCGTTCGAGACTGTGTGAGCCTGTGGTGTCTTCACGGAAGATGTTGACGCCTGTGGTGCAGAGGTCGTCGAGGAACTCTCCCGAAGCTCTGCCTCCGAGGAAGTCGTCGACGCCATTGGCGGCCAGGATGTCGAGGGACACACTCGAGGCACCGCCCTCGAGGCCTGTGTCGACGCCGTCGATGCATTCGGTGTCGACGCTGATTCACTCGACATAGACGCCGTTTTACTTGACCCCCTCGAGGTCCTGGATCATCTGTCCGTCACCTGCCACACCCTTCACAAGCTGGGCTTCTCCCTCAACTTAAAGAAGTCTCACTTGACGCCAACTCAGCGGCTCCAGTACATTGGAGCAGTACTCGACACGTCCCCGGGGCAGTGTTTTCCTCCCCAGGTGAGGGAACAAAAGATCGCTAGAACACCAGCTAAATAAAACCCATACCTTAGAAGCTACGGAAGCTTTCAACTCTGCAAACAAAATCTATAAATCAGCTATCATTGCTCATAAAGCAGATGCCTTCAACACCAGAATTAGCAACGCCTCCTCCGATAGCAAAGAACTGTTCACTATACTCAAGGAGTTAGAGAATCCGATTCCTATAATCAACCCAGTCCAACCAAGTAAAGAATGGTGCAACACCATCCAAGATGCCCTGTCTTCAAAAATCAAACTATTACAAAATAAAATCATCTCCAAAAGAAATCTCCTAGCTGATAAGCCTCCTATGTCTAACCAAATCTCCAAGATCATAGAAGATACCACCCCCCCTTCAATTTTACACCAGTCTCCTACCATGTAGTACTTAATACTATATCGAAACTCAAAGCTTCAAATTGCAAAGGAGATAACTTTCCAGCACACCTAATTAAATTATGCGCCCCTACTCTCACACCCATAATCACTAATTTCGTGAACGCCTCCTTCCATACTAATCAGGTCCCAGCCAGCATTAAAGCGGCACGGGTCACCCCTCTACTAAAAAAACGACATTATATCCATTAGTGCCTACGAACTATAGGCCCTAACGACTGTCCCTTTCCTACTTAAAATCATCGACGATATAGCCTACAACCAAATACAATCCCACCTCGAACAAAATAACTTACTAGGAGCTAGACAATCTGGCTTTAGACCCAACCACAGTACGGAGACAGCCCTCTTGGACTTGAAAATCCAACTGGACTCCATTAGAGACTCAGGCAAATTAGACACTCTACTGCTACTGGATCTATCAGCAGCATTCGACCTGGTAGACCATGACAAACTATGCGACAAACTAAAAAAAGATTAACATTTTTCCAGTAACGCTACTCAGTGGATCAAATCCTTTTAAACGGACCGCACATCCAGAGTTGCCATTGGAAACTATGCAGCGGACCCCATAGTTGTACCTATAGGAGTCCCCCAGGGTTCCCGCCTCTCACCCACCCTTTACAATGCATATACTAAACTCCTTTTCTCGGCTCTTGACGATATGGGTGTCATCTACACTAATTTTGCAGATGACACCCAGATCCTCATTCCCATTACGGGGGACTACACCCAAGATACTGACACCATCAATAAAGTCTATGCTATAATTCAAAATTGGATGGCCCTAAATAGTCTCTGCCTTAACGATGAGAAAACGGAGGTCCTCATCGTGGGCTTCCAAAAAAGAATAAGCACGCTCCACTCTAACTACTCTCAAATCAACATTGATGGTACACAAATCCCAGTACTCAAACAAGTTAAAACGCTTGGTTTTTACATAGATGCCAACCTCACCATGCACAAACAAATAGCAACTCTCGCCTCATCCACAGCCTACACAGCCAAGCTTATTGCACTTATCCGCCAATTTCTTACCCCAACAAATTGCATAACTTTGGCCAGAGTACTGATTTTAACGAAATTGGAGTACTGAAACATCCTCTTCCTAGGAACCTCCAAAACCAACGTGAATAAACTCCAACTTTTACAAAACAAAGCCCTTAGAGCGGCTCTATGCATAAAGAAATCTGATCATATTTCTAGCATCAGAAGAGAAAATCATTGGCTGCCAATTGAAGCAAGAATCATCTTCAAAACACTCAGCACAGTCTACAAATGCATCACCAATAAAGCGCCCAGCTACCTCAATAATACCATTAAAAAATAAAATCTCCTGCCAGACATTGAGATCTAATAAACTGGCCCTCTTGGAAGTTCCTCATTACAAATACAGTAGAGCAGGAGGAAGTAGCTTCAAAGTCCTAGCCCCATCGCACTGGAACGTACTACCCCCTTAGTATCAAAAAAGAGGACTCTCTACCAAGATTCAAAAAAGCACTGAAAACCTGGCTTTTCAATAAATATTAACCCTCACCAGTCCCCCCAACTTAGTACCAGAATGCTTCAGATTGCCTCATTTCTTTGAACTAAAACACTAAATGTAATCCTATGGCCGGCATGAACCTCCAGGGGTCACCTCTTGATCTGCAACCAGTGTTCAAACAAAGTGTGACCTACTACTGTGACCGACTGTACCTTAATATAAGAAAGTTGACCCCATGACTTATTGCAATTCAGGATAAAAATGTTCTTTATGATTGTAACAATGTATAAAAATGCCACAATGTATATGAAACTTCGCCGTGATACCCACGGATCTGGGCGAGTAATACGTGTGATAAATAAATTCAGCAGATGGTGCACAAGTTTCATCATGCCCAAAGCCTGCCAGTGTTCGAGTTCTTGAGGTTGCTCGGCCTCATGGCATCCTGCATTCTTCTGGTGCCAGAGGCCAGGTTGCGGATGAGATCTTTGTAATGGGCTCTCAAGCTCCAGTGGTCACAGTCCTCCGGCAGGATGTCGGACCCCGTTCAGTGGCCGCCCTCGGTCACCAAGGACCTTCTGTGGTGGGCCCTCACAGGCAATCTGATGAGGGGGGGCTCTGTTTTGACTACTCTGGCCAGAGGTGACGATCGCGACGGAAGCGTCCCTCACGGGATGGGGAGCTCATGCCAACGAGCTGACAGTCAGCGGTCGTTGGTCTCCGTCGGAGTCCAGACTCCATATCAATCTGTTGGAGCTGAGGGCAGTCAGGCTTGCCCTGAAGGCTTTTCTGCCGACTGTGTGAGGAAAGAATGTCCTGATTCTGATGGACAACACAGTGGCCATGCACTTCCTCAACAAAAAGGGGGGGGCATGGTCACTTCCTCTGTGCAGGGAGGCGATGCAGCTCTGGTTCTGGGCCATCCAGCAGGAAATTTCAATCTCGGCAGTTCATCTGGCCGGAGACGAAAACGAGACGGCGGACGCTCTGAGCAGGCAGAGCACGATCTCTCAACAGTGGGAGTTGGCTCAGGAGATTCTCCTGTAGATCTTCGCCCTTTGGGGGACCCCTCAAGTGGATCTCTTCGCCTCCAGTGTCAACCGGAAGTGCGAAAGGTTCTGCTCGTGGGAATTTCCTACAAGAGGAGCCTTAGGAGACGCGTTCGTAGTGGAGTGGTCGTTCCCACTGCTGTACGCATTTCCTCCAGTCCCCGTCATCCCGCAAGTGTTGCGGAGGTTACGGAGGTTCGGTTCCCGGATGATCCTCATTGTTCCGGCATGGGCCCGGAGGACGTGGTACCTGAACCTTCTCGACTTGTCCCTCTGCCCTCCACGTTGTCTTACCTACCGAGACAATCTGCTCTCAAGGGGGGGGTCAGGTTCTCCATCCAGAGGTCCGATCCCTCAACCTTCACGCTTGGCTTCTGAAAGGTTAAGGTATAAGGATTGGGACCTCCCTGAGGACGTGATGGAGGTGTTGCTTTCGGCCAGACGGCCGACAACAAAGGTCCCTGTACCGTTGCCATTGGAGAAAGTTCTGCGACTGGTGCAGAATGTGGATCCTTTTTCATGTGACATTCCTGTGGTTCTGTTTTTTTTACTTTCTTTAGCCCACAGGGGCTTGCAAGTGGGTACCATAAAAGGTTACCTAGTGGTGCTGTCCATATTTAAGCGCTCGTCTGAGGAGTATTCTTATTTTGAAATCCCTTTAATTTCTCAGTTTCTGAAAGGGCTCACTAATGTGTTCCCTCCGTCACCTTTCCAGATGCCTGGGTGGGATTTGAAGCTTGTTCTCAAGTTTCTAATGAGTGCTCCATTTGAGCCTTTACATTCTTGTCCTTTGAGACTGTCAACCCTGAAAACTGTGTTTTTAGTTTCGGTCACTTCCGCTTGCAGAGTGAGTGAGTTAGAGGCACTGTCTGTTAAGCCACCCTTCACTGTGTTTCATAAGGACAGGGTTGTCCTTCGAGTTCGTCCTTCCTTTCTTCCGAAAGTTGTGTTGGATTTTCATTTGAGCCAGAAGGTCATTCTTCCGGCATTTTATCCTCCTCCGCATTTAGGTTAGATCCTAGGAGAGCTTTAAGTTTCTACATTTCACGCATGTCCCGGGTCAGAGTGGACGATAAGCTCTTTATTGGTTACGCTGGAAGGCGTTTGGGACAAGCTGTGACTAAGCAGACTTGGTCTAGATGGATTATCTTGGCAATTTCTGAGTGTTACCGCCTGGCGGGTAAGGATCCTCTGGTAGGCTTAGGGCCCATTCGACTAGGGGCTGCCTCTACTGCTCTGCAGAGGGGTGTTCCTATTTGTAAAATCTGTGAAGTAGCCACTTGGGCTTCGGTTCATACTTTTGTACGCCACTACTCCCTAGATTCTTCCCATGGGCAGGATCTGGCCTTTGGCAAGGCGGTCCTTTACTCTGCAATTTGATTGGACATTCCAAATTTGTATATTCTAAATTCTTTACCCACCTCCTTACGTTGGTACTGCTTTGGGAGTCTGTCATAGATATGGAATATGTCAGAGAACCCAATCCCCTCGAAGAACAAGTTACTTTCTTACCTGGTAACGTTCTTTCGATGGGATGGTCCGAGGACGTATTCCATATCGCTCCCTCCCTGCCTTCCCCGCTACAGAATTTCTTATGCGATTGCAGCTTACGTTTCCGCACGGCTTTCTCTGGTCATACTGGCAGAAGATTGGTGCCACACGTTCTGGGAAAAAACTACAACTGAGGCTATGGGCGTCGTGCATCCTACTTATAACATCCGGTGACGTAGGCTCGACGGAGGCCCTCGAGGACAGCGTATCAACGTCATCGATGCAGGACGCCGACGCCGAAAGATTTTCCGAAGCAGCACAGCTGTGGTGATTACTGTCATAGATATGGAATATGTCATCGGACCATCCCATCGAAAGAACATTACCAGGAAAGAGAGTAACTTGTTCATCTAGATGGCACAGCCCTTATGAAGTAATTGAATGAATGGGACCTTACAATTAGAAAATATCACAACCTGATTGGAAAATTAAAAGCCATATATATCATATCAATTTACTTAAAGACTGGGAAGAACCTATGGGAAAAGATACTTACATCATGCTAACCAGTCTTTTATCGGTGGAAAACAAGGATAACCAACTAATCTTCCCTGAGCTAGCACAAAATAAAAATAAGGATTTATTAAATGTATTGCAACAATTTCCTGATGTGTATAGACCTGAACGAGGGAGCGTGAAAGGAGTATACCATCATATACGTACTCCTTGAGAACAGGTAGAACATCAAAGACCTTACTGATCCCTGAAAGTAGAAAAGAATCATTTAGGAAGCAGTATATGCTATGTTGAAGGCAGATGTTTTTGCACAATTCCAAAGTCCATTGTCCTCCCCGATTGTCTTAGTTGCCGAGCCAGATAATTCCTGGAGATTTTGTATAGATTTCAGGAAAGTGGATGTGTCCCAATTTGATACCAATCCTATACCCAGAATAGATGATCTGATTTATAAATTTGGTGATGTCAAGTACCTTTCTACTATTGATCTAACTAAAGGCTATTGGCCATTACCTGTTAATCCAGCAGATAAACCCAACACTGCTTTTTCTACTCTTCTTGGGTTATTTCATTTCAAAGTACTGCTGTTTGGATTACATGGGGCCCCTGCTACTTTCCAGAGATGGATGGATCACGTTTTAAGATCTTTGTCATCTCTCTGTGGGGCTTACATTGATATCATTATATATAGCAAAACCTGGCCTGGAAATTTATTCCATTTGTATCAGGTTGCCAGATCCTTGAGGAAAGTCTGACTAACCGCTAACCCAAAGAGATGCCGCTTAGCTAGATCAGGGGTAACACATTTGGGTTTCTTTGTAGGGAATGGACTAGTGAAGCCCCAACTGTATAAAGTTGAGGATGTAATGAAAACAACCCTTCCCAAAACAAAGAGTTGCAAACTTTTTTGGATCTTCTTGGCTACTATCAAAGATGTATTCCTAATTTTTCATCCATCTCTGGTCCTCTTAGTGACAAACTTAAGAATGTAGCCCCCCAGAAATTACTGGCAACCAGAAGATCAACTTTGTTTCGATAAGTTGAAACATATTGCGTTGTGAACTTGTTTTGAAAGTGACAGACTTTCATTGACCCTTTATTTTGCAAACTGACGCTTCCCATATTGGTTTGGGAGTATTATCTCAGCTCCATGATGGGGCAGAACATCCAATCCTCTATATAAACTGGACGTTCTTAGATCAGGAAAAGGACTGTGCCACTTTAGAGTTGGACGCCCTTGCCATCAAAAGGGCTGTAACATACTTGAAATACTATTTAACAGGATGGAAGTTCAGGTTAATTACTGATCATGCCCCACTTGAATCGTTAAGTTTATGGAAAGATACCAATGCTAGTCATGTGCTGGTTTTTAGATTTACAGCCTAATTGCTTCTCAGTGGAACACCGGAACGGTAAAGAACAAGGGAATGTGGAATTCTTTTCCTGATTCCCCTTAGAGGCTGAGAAAACCAGCAACATTATGGGAAGGGTATGTGATGAATCAGTGATGAAGAGAAACCTGGACTGGGACACTTCACATGTGGCCAGGGAAAGGCAGACTCTTCCTGATCCCGACCCTGGGGTGGTGTACTGCAGGAGGATCACATGGCGGGGGGAACAGGCCAGGAAGACTGGGAAGACCCCCTGTTTAACTTTCCCCATATTCTTACACTTTTGATGTCGGTTTGCCAAGCTGCAGAAGTTGAAATGGCTAACTTTGCTGAAGGGGACTACAAGTCCCATAATCCCATAAGTACTGAGATGAGGAAGAGGGCTGAAGAGGCATGCAGTTGCAGTAGTCAGGCAATTAAGCCCAACAGCCCACACTTGACATAACCTGGGAAACATAAAAGGCCACCTCAGGTGCATGCAATTAGAAGAAGAGAAAGAAGCTGGAACTGTGACTGGAATGCGAGCTGTCACAGTAGTAGCAGAACGAAGAGGCATGAGGCTGGTAAACCAAGCAGAAGTGGCAGAACAAGAGGAATTCCGGAATGTGTAGACCGATTTCACCTGCTTGTTTTGAGAGGGTCCTGTTCCCTCAAACTCTAGAGTGCGGAGGCTATGCAGTGGAAGACGTGCAGGAAAGCAGCTTTTCCCCATGTGAGCCTAATTGCTGTGGTTGCCGTGCAATGAACATCCTGGAGACTGAGGAGAAGAGCAGTTGTTAAGCCATGGGTCTCGGGAGCGAGAGGGGCTCCATAAATGTGTGGCTGGACCAGAGACACCTTCAGAGTAAGGGTATGGGTGCCTAAGAAGCCATAAGCAGAAGTTGTGGCAGAAGTCGTGGAAGCAGTGTGACCTGCAGAGCAAGTGTTAAAGAAGCCGGTGGGTGAGGTATAGCGTTCTAATACCTTGGGCAAGCATTGCCGGCAATTCTCCAGTTCTTTATTCACTCGCGTATGGTTTAAAACGAGTAGAAGTTTAAGTTGAAATACCTAAACAATGGAAATGTAGCACTCGCGTGTAATATGAAAGACCTTTTACTCTTGTAGAAGCAAACGCTGCTTGAATCCATTGTTCAAATCTATCAAGTAGTGGTCGTGTGTGCCTAATTATGGAGGACTGAACTCTATCCCTCGCTTTCACACAGGAATACGATTCAATACCAAAAACGATATCAAAGAGTGATCGTGTGTGCCTAATAGTGATTCCTAAAGAAAGACTGGACTCTATTCTTTACTCTAACGCTGCATACCTTTCATATATATAAGAAGTCAAAGTGTATATATTATTGAAGAGAACAAGCATTGCCAAAGCTAAGAGTCTCCCCATATGTACCTTCCTTATTCTTATTTTTTAAAGGCTTTATTTGACAAATAACAATAAAACAAAACAATGTAAAACAATCTTAGAATGCAGAGTGCAGCAGGGGAGCTATACAAATGTGGGGATTGAACAAGGCGTCGTCAACAGACCTCGGCATACAGTGGTGAAGCTCCATTTCCCCCACCCCGATGATAAAACAGACCTGGAGCTCTTCTAAATCAACAAAAAATATCACAACATTTGCGGCTTGACTGAGTGTGCACATTTCTTTAATTTGAGTAGATCTCTGCTATCGTTTCTTATTGATTTTGCGTGTCTTCAATTGATCAGCTAAGATGTTAATGCAACATAACAGCAATCTGTGTTGCTATATATTAATATTCACTTATTTAAACCTATTCAAACACAGGGTATTGGCCTTTTTTGTGTTCTCATTATTTGATTGCCGGGAAACTTTGTGCATTCCAACAGAAGTCATGTTAACACCACTGTACAATATCTAAAAGAGAGCCGATTGGTTCGTTTATTTTCGATTTTAGGAGTGTATGGTACATTTTCCACTTGATTTAGTCCCCACCGGTATTGTTTCAAGTAGAACAGATGCTATATGGATGTAGAAGGAAATTGCAAGACCATCTTTACTGCTGGTCAGTGACCTGATAACCTACTAGTAATCTAATTTTATTGTACATTTGCCTAAAATATAAGCCACTGTGTTGGGAACCAACAACTCCAAATACAACTCTTCGATGGGACGCCATCCACTCGGGAGGGTCTGTGCTAATGTTAAGTTCTCTGCACCACACCACAGGATAAATATACATGTGCATATCATTCTGCTCATTCCCACCTATACCGAAAGTCCTATTCTTCACATCCCTGATGTGCTGAATCTGTGCCAAGACAGAGGGCAGCAGTGTTCTAGGACTGGGATGAGGAAGAGTTGGACTTGGTGCACTGAAGATTACTAGGAAGCAATCTGTGTATTTTTTACTTTGTAATCCTTTTAACATTGTTACTGTGACAAGGAAATGGGGCAAAGTAATTATCCAATTTTTTTAAGAGCCTGAAAAACATGGAACATACACAATTCTTCAACACCACAAATGTTATCAATATAGCTCAAAAATGAAATCCGAGTGAGGCTAGGCGACAGTAGCATGGTGTGCCATGATGGTTGCTGATGCCTGGACCGTTAGATACACGGTTGGTGATGTTCCTATCTATGAAGGATGCATGTTTACCTTGTGTGGCAGGGCTGCGACCCATGTGTGGAAGACTGGGATAAAGGGAGAATATGCCATGAGGGTTACTGATGTCTAGAATGTTAGATACGCAGTTGGTTCTGGTTACACTCTTTGTGGATATGTTTTGATTGTGGATGTGTTGGTGGTGAGTTTGTCTTGGGTCTTGAGTGCCGTTAGTCCTGCGTGGAAATGTGTGGTTCCCCTTCCTGATAATTTATAACGAAGTGGTGTGTGTAGCACTGTGCTTGCACCAGCTACCTGTGTTGGAATGTGGAATACCATGGAACCTGGAGTACCCTGAGGATCCAGGAGTGCCTATTGGGGATCGAGATGATGAGAGCCTAGTTGCCTCCCACCTGTTCTCTTTCCTACTAGCCTGATACCTGAAACATATTAAATAACCTATTCTTTTTGTGCTCACGCGTCCTGGTGCTCTTTGAGTCCTTTCTGACTCCATCAGGTGAACACATACAATACAGAGACCTAATCACTGAAGTGGAAGCATCTCTCAACAAGCTTACAATGCAGAACAAAGCAACTGTGAGAAGCCTGCATAGATGCACTAGAAATCTCGTGCAGCCCAGTAAACTGCAGTTTCTCTGGTTGACCTTTCCTTAACCACTGTTGGCAATGTGTTGAAAGTATAAGGCCTTTTTCTGGTGTCTTGAACATACCAGTACTAAAATAAATACATCAGGCAGCAGTTCGTTCCTGATAGATTCTGGCCCCCATTTTCATATCCAACAAGTACCTCTCAGCCTTTAGTCTGGAGACCTAGGATCTGAACACAGTACAGGAAGAGCCATCTGCTGATATTCTTTTTTTCTTTTTTTTTTTGTTGAACTTCTCTTTGTTTCTTAGTACAACAATCGTATACATCTTACGCAATATCATATAAACATTTCAAATACCAAGATCATAAGAGCCGTGGGGTCTCCCCGCTTATTGCAAATTAAGATATACTTAAAATCATGTCTGTGTTTCCTTCGCCAACGCCTGTTGGGTTAACCATTGCTGTGTTCCTTGTATACTCAACTCCTCTTCTCTATCTGCTAAGTCAACATGGCCTCTCCCTCCTCCCCCCTACCCCCTAATCCAACTATTTGAGACTGGTTAGGTGGAGACCGGTAGTGTGAGACGAAAGTATGGATGTGCTTCTGTATCTTATGGCTTGGTGATTATCACATATGGGCTGTCATGCATGGGGTCATCTGAGTATTTATGGTCGGACCTAAGGTCGCTCATCTGTGGGGCCTGGTTATCAGTGACATAGCTTCCCATAGCAGTATCTATGTATGGCACTGTATGAATGAGTCGAGCAATTCCCAGAGCTTGCGTGTCCATTCTGTGTTAGTCTGGTTTAGCCGTTTAAATGCATTTCTCTCCAGTGAGCATATTTTGGCGAGCAAGACTGTCCATTGTGACTTGGTGGGTGGGGTTGTCAACTTCCAATGTTAGACTAGAAGTGTGCGGGCAGTGAATATAATGATACTTGTAGCTCTGCAAACCATTGAGTCTGTGTGCCAGTCTTTGTAGTTGGCCCCAAACAATATGTCCTCCAGCGTCCATGTTATGTCTGCATCTGGGATTTGTGTGGACACCTGCCCGTGGACCATTTGCGTTAGTTTCGGACATGACCATATCATGTGCCCCATAGTGCCCCGCCCTGCACACCATGTCAACAGAGAGGAGCGGATGTCCGTCCCACTTTATGCATTCTAGCCGGTGTGTAATAGTCACTGAATTATCTTTAACTGAATTTCTCTATTTTTGATGTTTACTGAGGTCCCCTGTATGGCTCTCGAATGGGGTATCAAGATCTAGCGACCAGGAAGTCGCCAGGGCAGAGCTCCTCCCCATGTTACGCGGGATGATCATAGAATAAAAGGTACTGAGTCGGGTGTGAGTTTCCGTGTGCCGCTCTAGTTCACGTTCACAGGAGGCGTGGGGAGCTTGTCTGGAGGATTCAGTGGTGTATTGGAGGATCATAGCGCAGATTGACCTATATTCGAGCCACTGTCTCTCCTTCAGATCGAATAGTGTGTGGCTGTCCTGAAATGAGAGCAGGTTGGGGGCCTTCACATAGATCTAGTACCTTAACCTGTGACCATAGCGCGTCCTGCCAGGGGTGAGGTTTTGTAGTATGGCCCATCGAAAGGAGTGTGCCTACACTCATCCATGTGGGTACCACCCCAGTGTATATTCCCTGTTGGGATCAGAGTTTATGCCATTGTTCGGCCCAACACGGGGTGACCTTATCTGGTGTGCCAGCTTTGAAGGGGGAGCGGCGAGGATTTCAAACAGTGTTTGGGGGCCATCAAGGCTAGCTCTATGCCCCTCCAACTGGTGTTGTCTTTTGTGCTCATGCACCATTTAGCTCAACAGATCTGTGCAGCTTGATAGTAGCTCTTCCATGATGGAAGCGTGAGGCCCCTGTCGGGTTTCGAGGCAGTGAGGATCGATAAGCGTATACCTGCTTTTTTTACCTCACCAGACAAATCTCGAAATGGCGATTTCTAAGTCTTTATACATCCCATAGTTGGGGCTGCACGGTATCATAATGGCCAGGTTATATCAGTTTGGGCATAGTTCATTTTGATGGCGTTTATTCTCCCCGTTAGGGCTTCCCATTTTAGCAGGTGAGCGCAAATATGCTCCACTGTATGTGGGTAGTTGAGATCCTGGAGATTCTCTATACATGCACTGATTTTGACCCCAAGGTATGTGATGTAGTGCATTTGTAACTGAAAGGGAGCCACTCCTCTCGGATCTCACGGGTTGTCCGGTCTCAACGGAAGTATTTCTGATTTGGAGCAGTTTACTCAGTACCCAGCCATCGGTCCGAATTCCTTTAGAAGGTATCACACTCGCGGGAGAGAGGTGGGGGTTTTGCCAATCTATAATAGATTAACGGCGTAGAGGGAAAAACTGTTCTCCTATGCCCCTCACCAGAGACCCTCCCACAGCCATTCGGTTTGCAGTTTAACAGCCACCAGTTCAATAGATAAAGCGTAAAGGAGGGGTGATAAAGGATATTCCTGGCGTGTGCCCGAGAGAAGGTCAAACGGAGCTGATGTAATACCATTTGTGGTTACCGTCACTATCGGATCTGTGCGTAGTAAGCACATCAAGTCGACCAGAGATGGGGGGCGGGGGGAGCCAAACTTGGCACGAGCGAGAACCATATAGTCCCATTGGCCCTTATCAAAAGCCTTTTCGGCGTTGACTGAAAGGATAGTATCCCCTTGGTTCGAGTCGACCGTTATGATATGTAACAGCCGGCGTACGTTGTTGCCTGAGTGCCTCTTACTTATGAAGCCGGTTTGATAATTATGTACGAAATGTGGTAGGATCGATTCTATCTTCTGCGCTATGCATTTCGCTAGAATTTTTGTGTCCGAATTTGAATGCAATAGGTCGGAATGAGCTACATTCATCTATGGGTCTCCCTTTCTTGTGAAACACTACTATATTTGCGACCATCATAGATTGTGGCAATCGGCCTCTATATACCACCTCGGCGAAGACCTCTTGGAGTTTATGGGCAATATTGTCACCCATATGTTAATAGAAAAATCGATCAGAATATCCTCTAGTAGCTCTGGTGTCTGTGTGAATAGAACATGCAGTCTCTGCGGACCCCGTGGAACAAAGTGTGTTGTGTGGATTGTTTTTTCAGTTTCCCGGGCCCATGGCGCTCGTGCTTTGACAGTCCAATGTAGGATCGATTGCGACATTGAGGTCCCCACCAAATGTTACTCTTCCCATGAAGGTGCACAGGACACAAAAGTGTGAATGAAGAAGGCTGGGGTGTCTGTCGTGGGGGCATAGATATTTAGGAGTGTGATAGGATGATGCAATTGTCCTTTCATAAGTACATATCTGCCCTCCCTTTCGGATAGTTTTCTGTAGTACAAAAGGGATCAGCCTATGGACCAATATGGACACCCCTCATTTTCCTCGTGGCGGGGCGTGTGCAGCTGTGCCCACCCATCGAGCTTTTTTGATTCACCCTCTTTTAGGTGGGCTTCTTGGAGAAACACTACATCCCCTTAAAGGTCCCCCAAATGGCGTAATACCCGCTTTCTCTTGATGGGGTGGCCCAAGCCTTGCACATTAAAAGTTAAAACTGTAATCTTGGCCATCAGCATATGGGTGGGGGATCTAGGTCTGTCCCCCCAGTATCGGGGGCCAAAATGCATATCTTTCCTATGTCTGAAGATGTGGCTTAGTGGCACATTCTGATTGCTCGGTCTCCATTTTCCTCTGCCCGATCCCAGTCTTGTAACTACCCCAATAACAAAAACAATAACTATCGGGAGCAACATCCCCCATATAACATTGGGAGTGACCAGGTCTCTCCCAGTACCAGGCAATCTAGCCCATGCATGGTTTCGCTGGGTGCGGATCTGATTGGCTGCTCTTGCTCCCATGCATTGGGAAGACCCCTCATCAAAGGGTGTGGGTTCACAGCGTCCATCCAGAATTATTGGCCTCTGTGATGTCACACTTCGGGTCTGTACAGTGATTGGAGGTCGGGCTGCATGTTGCATTCAGGACCATATTTGCGGCAGATTTGAAGTCAATAGCTTCATCAGAAACAATGTTAGTGGGGGTTTCAATTGCCATGGGGGCCGATGTGGCTGACGGAGCCCAGTGCCGTTGACCTACGTGTATGTGTATGTCTCCCCCATGGAATCTGCTGCCGACAGCATCTGCTGTGGTCCTGTATCAAAACCTCAGGCCATTCCTGCCCTGGTGTCATATCGAGGAGGGGTCCTCTATCTTGGGGGCTCATTAATCCTTCTTGCCAAGGCCGATTTCGAGTACGGAGTTTAATTTGTTGGAGCCTTTCGCATATGGTCTGGCCCCTTGAGGTTCCTCCCGGGCCTTTGAACGGTGGTCAGACGATGTCATTGACTGGAGTGCTTGCATCCTCTGTTTGGCCTCCTGTAGGAAATCCATTGTTAGAACGTTTTGCCTTTGTAACAATCACCATGCTTCCTCTGGGTCCCCCAACAAGTGCCACTGGCGGTCTGTTTGTATGCACCACACCGCCGGTAATTTTAAGTAATGTTTATAGTCTTGTCCATTAAGTGCCTCAGAGTGGATTGAATCCTTTCCGATGTTGGGAGACATATGCTGAATAGTCATTTAACAGTCTTATGGGAACTTCCCTATTTTCACCTGACTGACAGTTCTGTATGCCTTCAAGATAGCTATCTTATGCTGAAAGTTCAAATGTCTGACCGTAATCGCTCTTGCCATTCCCCTGCTGCCGGTTTAGGAATTGGCGCCTGGTGGATCCTCTCGATGGTATAGTCCAAGGGGTTCTTTATATGAAGCACATCCTTGTATAAAGAAAATTATACATGAATGTTTCGAGGTCCAGGCCCTCTGCATTTTCAGGGAGGCAGACCATCCTAAGATTGTTGCGTCTGGAGCTGTTTTCTTTGTCTTCTAGTTTGGCACTGAGGCGCTGTACTTCCCAAATGACCCCGTCTAGCTTGGTCATCATAGACTCATAGTTGTCCTCAAGCGAGCTGATGCGCTGGTTGTCAGTTGTCCTTTCAGTTTGGGCATTGAGTCTCATCTGGATATCTTAGAGATCTCGTTTGATGTCTTGTACCGCGGTGTTCGTCTCTTGAGTCTGCTGGCCAATGATCTTCATTTCCGCCAGGATAGCCTGAAGTTGCGCTGGGATGTCCATCGTCACCTTGTGCCTCGTGGAGAGATGTGAGGTGGGGTCGGCTGCGTTAAGATTTTCTGTTGGTCTGGCTGGTTTATCAGGGTTCCCCTGTGACATAGCCATCAGGGTGTCTCTTTTATCCACCTCGTCCGTCAGTTGTGTGAATGTCCCAACTCCACCACTTCTAGCATTTGGATGCCTCTGTGAGTCCCTGTGCGGCTGTTTGGTGCTCACAGGCCCCCAGGTATTGGCAAGTCTGTATCCGGCCCTGCCAGTCACAGTAGTTCTATGATGTAGGCGGTACTGCAGGTGCTGGATTTACCCTTAGAGTCGTGGCCGGGGTGCGTGTCGGTATCCTAGCGGCGGTGTGGTGGCCCTGAGGTGGTGCCAGACACACTGGCCCGTTTAAAGTAATTTTTCTTGCTGGCTTGGTGCAGCATGAATGTGGTGTGTAGATCTTGACCCTAATGGGTTATACCCCATCATGGGCCCTCACGGCATCCTAGAACAGAGCAGGCTGGCCCTTCTGGGTGTTGTATGTCTGCGCCATCCCAATCGCCTTGATGGTCAGTGGTGAGGGCGCCCGCTTCTGTTGGCCCTCACCCTGGGCCTGTTTCGTAGTGCTCCCGTCAGCCGGGAGCCCGGATGGTGCTTTTCAGGTAATTGGAGGGGGCACGCCCCTCAAGCATTATAGGCATGGGTGGGATGTCGCCTTGAAGGCAGTATGCTGGAATATTCTTTGTGCCAGGGGCCCTCTGCACTCCCTTGGGGTATCAGGGCATGGGGTATCTTACCTCCACACAAGGCTTGCCTGCAGTCATATGGGCAGGAGAATCCAGCTACACAAATTCATCCACACCTCATGCCTGTCTCCAGAGCCCAGGATATTGCCTACATTGCTGTCTCTCTGTGTGCCCCTCACTGCAGGGGCATCGCTGTCTCCTCCCAGGGCTTCTGCATATACACTGGGCAGCCTCCACCTGCCTGGTGACCCTCTCAGGCTATGCGGGCGTGGAGCTCACGTTGCTGAGACTTCGCTCGGTGGATGAGAGGGTGGGTGGGGGCCGGGGGTTAAGGCTACTCGCTGACGTTATTCCTTCGGCAGCCGGGCATGTTGAACTTTCTGCAGTTTGCTGGATGTAGTCTATGAGCCCCGCCTCCCCTTTGGATGTGTGATCCCAGTAGGGTAGATGAAGTTATCCGCTTTCTGAGACCTCACCGCCACTCTCCCAGCCCTCCTGCTCTCACGGGCAGATGCTTCTAGCAGGACCCGGCTGCATGGGGTCTTCCGTCAGAGACCCACATCTTCCAACTTCTCCTTTCATATGAAGCCATTATAGTTTGCGGCTAATATTGTTAGCAAGTGTTCTAGGACCTGTAACCCTGCCGTGGTGCTATTTTCATCCGCATTCTGGGGCTTGGAGCAGGAGAATGTTGCTGGTTTATGCCAGGCTCAGACAAAGCCTCAGCAACCCGCAGCCATCTTTGCTCGGGCTCTCGAGCCCCCCCGTGCTGATGATATTCTGACCTAATCTAAGGCACCTTTCTTTTCTGAAGGAAACTTGAGGAAACCTGGTCTTTCCTTACTTCCTTCCTCCTTTCTCCTTTCCTTTCTCTTTTCCTTTTTCCCCTAATGCCACCCACCCTGAAAGATGGTGGATTTCTAGATTTTAAGCAAGTTGGAGGGTGAGCTTCCTCATATAGGCAAAATTGATTCAAACCTGCTGATGGAAACGTACATTTTAAAAAAATAGCCCCCTCTGAGATTTACGAATCTGCTACAGTAGGTTGTCTTCTGCAGGTTTTTGACTGTCATTCCACCTTCCCCTAGTTGTGATATGTTTTTTGCAAAATGATTGATCCATACTGACCCTTCAAATAAGGCATAAGGACCAATCTAGCACAGATGACTGCTGCCAAGTCCTTCCGACTGGTGACTGCCACAAGCCACACTTGGAGAAAATCCATAATGAAACAAGTCCACCCTGTGGTCATTCTTGTCCCAATAAACTTTAGTGAGCACCGCTGGCTCCAGTGGATCTTTACCAGCACCATACATAGATTGTGGCTACTGTGGCGACAAGGAATAGCGAGTCTGACCAAGTGGTGCCTTAGTGGTTGCTCTAAACTTTTATTTAACATAACAGATAAACCTATCTATCCTTTACTCTAATGAGGTTTCCCTACCTAAACTAAGAAAACTGGGGTGCTTGTCAGGAAGTCTGTGTAAATCCAAATCAAAAGGCACCATCCCAGCCAAAAGCTCCTACACCATCCCTGTCACTACAATAAATCTGGTTCTTTTTATGACCCTGGAGAATGTCTCCATTATCCCGGATGTAAAAGTCTCTCAAAGTAACAGTTCCAAGGTTTCCAAAATAATGACGATTCTTTAAGGGTTTAACTGGGCTAGGAGAATGACTCCCTCTCCTAGCAGGTTTGCCAATGTTCTGTATGTTTCGCAACAGAAATTGCAGTTCTCCCAATGCAGTGTCCACACACTCTTCTTTCTTCATACTCTCTGGCTTGCCCCCACTGGGACGATGAAGATCCTCCCTGAGTCCCTCTCCTGCACCAGCCTCTTGTGGAGCTGCCCCGGGAACAGTGATACAAAATGGTTTTACTTTTTCTGCTTCTTCCTGGTTAACAGTCTCAAATCTTTCTGCCCCCCTCCCAGACTTTTATTTGTTCCCGTTACCATCTTCTGGGGGAACTCTTTGCGGATTTCACAAAGGGTTGCCGGGAAACTATCTCTGCAACTGCTCCTTCTTCCACGTTACCTTTGCAGTGGTTTCTCTCTGCGGCCAGTTATGGCTGGTGGTTTCGACATAGTTGTTGGACCACTCGGTCCACCCTTGCCAGCTCACGCCACCGCCCCAGCCTCTCGTGTTTTTCACACGGTCTCCCTGTAGGCCATGTGCGGCAGTCTCAATGCTGTTGTCAGACCGGACGGCCCACCCACTACAGGTGCGCCACCACCTTCCCTTCTCTCCACTTCTGTTGCGCCAGCTCCCAGCCAACTCGCAATATGCTTCTCTGGCGTCCTGCGGTTTGTCTCTTTAACTTTGGAGACGTGCCTCCCTGCAATCTCCTAAAGCCTAAGTTCGACCTTACAGGCTTCGATGCAGCCACCTCGCTTGCTGGGCTCTCCTTCTGGATGCACAATCGCTTTTCAGCATACCAGAACTGCATGGGCCACTGCCGGATAGGTCAGAAGATGACGATGAGCACTGTCCTTCTTTGCTGTTCAGTTCTAATAGCGGGTACGGCCCCAGCATAGCATCAGTGAAATTGGCAGCAGCTGATCAAGAATTCCTCCTGCTCGACTGTAGCGTTCTCAAACTCTTCTTCGTCCCTGTACCTAATGCATCGGGCGGTTTGATATTCTACAATAACACATCATTTTGGACATGCTCTTATGTATAGAAGATTCAGGAATTAACAGCCTGCAGGGTTTGGGTTTAAAGGGGCCGTATCTCTCACTCTCACTCTCACCCTTATTCCCAGGAGGGGAGTTCCTCTCCGTGAGATCCTCCCGCCCCTAGGGGGACTATCGGTTAGTGGCCTCGCCTCCCTAACCTCATGAAAAGGGGCTCCCCTATGGGGAGAAGTGACGCCATCTGAAGGATTGCCACATTACCCACAACTGTAGGGACTGTAGCATACATGAAATTGCCAGAGTCAAGTGGTCAAAATCAGGAGAGTAGGAGAATGAATGAGTACCTGGCAGACCAAATGCTTCAGGCAACCAATTGCCCATGCTACTGTGAATATTCATGCTGCCATGTCCCCTGGGTATGAAACCAGTGATGGGGACGAGAGGGGGGGCAGTTCTGAAGAGAGGTTCAGCAACTATACAAGATGACCATTAGGTTTTTGCGATCAAGAAGGCAAGCAAGGCTTTGCCTCCTTCCATAGCTCTCACTGCCCATATGAATTCAGTTTTCTCGCATGGTGCAAGAGAGATTTCTTGAAGCTGTTTGCACAGTGTTGTAGAGAATGGTGTTCAACCACCATTTGGCTGAGTAGGGGTGAAAGAGTACCTTTCGAGTGCATGGGCTTCACCGAAACAGAACCTGTTTATGAACAGAACATACAAGGGGCAGACTTCAGGCTGAACAAAGGAACCTTGAACTGATGATGGGAAGAATTTGCTGTTGAAGAATGCTTCTTGAAAGTGTAGATAACATGAATGTTAAAGGCCTCCAGAGGAGTGTGACAGACTTTAGGGTCTCCTCTTGAAAGAGGCTGTCATGACAAATGTTCCCTGGCTCCAAGTTTAGGAGAAGCTGTAAACCCCTTAATTCCCTCCCCCTATCCCACTCTTTCCTCCAACAAATTCAATGTAAAATCATGTCCTTTCCTCCTTTCGAGCAACTGGTTTGAGGACACTTTCATGTAAGAGTTATGGAAATACTCCCTTTGTAGGGTCCGCAGTAGTTCTTTTACTGGGCAGATGCCACTAAAGTTCTAGAGTTTGATGACATATTGGAACTTTTTTACCATACCTCTCTGGGACAATGTCCAGCATCCAAATGGCAATGGAACGAGGTCAAATGTGCTCAAATACATAAATACAAAGCTGCATCCAGTTATACAGGTGACATTTTTGTAAAGGCAGAATGACTATCCAGTATGCCCTACAGGAAGAAATCTGTAGACATATTGGTACAAATAGTTGAGGAATGCTCGTTATTGCTGGGAATAGACAAGGATGACCTACAAGAGATGTGGAAAGAGCATGGACATATAAAAGAAAATATGCCAAGCACCAGTGTTTATTCAGTAGACCTCTCATTTAACAGTTTGATGGCCACTCTTGCAGTGGGTCTCAAATCACGAGTGACCCGGATAAGTGTGTGTGTGTGTGTGTGGTGCTGTTAAGCAGGTCATAGTAACACTGGCATTTTATAATACTTATTTAAACATTGCTCTGTAAAGGAGGCATGGTATAACAAGTATGCCACTGACTCAAAAGGTACAAAACCTTTATTTAATTCTTGGGCTTTGGAAAAGACTCCTATTTTGCCATGTAGCTAGGGTGGGAGTAGTCTCTACTATAAAATAATAAATAAAACAGTGCTAGTTGAGACTGTCACATCAAAATGGCCTACACTAGCAGAACTTAATGCTTCCTTAGCTCTTGTATAAAAGTGTGTAAAAGAGAATATGTATGCAAAGGAAAATGAGTGTGTAGAATATAAAGAATAAACCTGGCTGAGTCCGCTCTCCTCCCCACGTTAGACAGCATGGAGTAAGGCGATCCCCGCAGACAGGATGACGCACTCTGGCTCAAGTTCTCAAAACAAAGGCAGTTCAAACATGGATTGAGGCCCGCCTGGCCTTCCACGTTAAAGTCTCTTTCCAGCTTTCAAAACAGTTCAACAAAAAAACGTCCCCCAGTCTCCCTCAGTTGGGCTCAGACCTTTCAAAGCAAAAGGTTCACATAGGTCTCCCTCAGTCGGGCTCAGACCTTTCAAACACACTTGCAGGGATTCCCTTCCTCAAGCTCAATTCACATCATTTAGGGGTTCGCTTCCCCTAACTTATCACACTTCTGGTCTCCCTCAGTCGGGCTCTGACCTTTTCCTGATGTCGAAGACATTAGAATGTGCATGGCTTTTACTATAGACCTCCGCAGGACCACTTTGACTTTCTCTTCAGCTCACACTTTTATGTTATTTGCCCCAGTGTCTCTTCATCTGGGTAGTTCGATGTCATAAGCACAAAAGTGCAATGTTCACCTTTTTACTCCTTTCCTTTTTTTTCACAGGCTTAATTTTGATCACTTTGGTTTTTATAGTTCATTCACTTTATCACTTCGTAACAAAAACATTTCACCTTTCACTGAGACTTTCGAGAGCGCTACTTCCTTTCTCCAGACCACTCCGCTACTCTATATCGCTGGTTTCACAGCTATTGGTAATTGAAAGTTCATCACAGGTCTGCCTTCCTTCGGACCTCATCCACATGCATTCTGCCTTCAATTGTGCAATATGCTGTTGCAACCACAATCTTTCCTTAAAACACACCGGTCTTTCATGTGGCTTGTCAACTCACTGGCTGTGTGCATTCCTTCCGAATCTTTGCTGTTTTTATTTCACAAGTCAAGGATCATACCACAGGCTTGGCCTCGCCTCCCCAACTCTGCCATTCACCCAGGACGGTCGCTGGCGTCCTTGAAACACAATGCAGTCTTGTCTGCGATTTGGCCTCCTCCACGTGTCTTTCACGGCTCTTCAGATGCAACAAACTCCTGTAAGGAAATCCTGGAGGGGGGAGTTTGGGACAATGGAGAATACTATAAAATAGGATGGGTCATGTGTATGGGAAATGGGGGAATGCTGTGGCTCACCAACGGTTGCCTCACCCCCAAACCCGAAGACCCTTCACCCAGGTGATGATCCTCCCGCACTGGGGGGGAAGAGAGAGGGGGAGGGAGAGAGAGGGGGAGAGAAAGAGAGAGAGAGAGAGGGGAGGAAGAGAGAGAGGGAGGGAGGGAGAGAGGTGGAGAGGGAGAGGGGGATAGAAAGAGGGGGAGAAAGAGAGGGGGAGCTAGCTGCAAGAATATTGGATCCCAATGTAGTGAATTTCTTTTGCAAGGGTCAGACTGATGCCTACGATCGATGTATAGCATCTGGCCATTTAGTCGGGTTAACGCTTGTAGACCCCTTCTGAGTGGACACCATCTCATAGTACGTTTTATTTGACCTTGTTCATCCTCAGCAGAGGATGAGACTCACTTTTGGTGTGCATATATATTGGTGAAAAAGGTGTTCAGGGGATGTTATGGTTGCAGCGTAATAAAGACCCACAGATTAGATTCTCTGCAACCACTAGCCTAAAAAATCTGAACTCTGCCTCTGTGATATCTACCCTTCAGATATGATTAAGCTGGGCTTCCCATGCGAAGAGCACTTTTTGAGATGCGTTGGCATCATTTGATCTTCACAAAACTCCAAAATAAATCATATAGAACAAGCATTTTTTGGGAGAGTTGCAGAATGGGGTCAGCGGGGGGGTCTCAAAAAGAGTTTATTATGCAATTTTTCATAGGCCAAGATTTACCCACATCCCAAACTGCTGGATGTATTTCTGCCAAACCTTTTCAAGGACTTTGTGTCTGATCTGACTTGTGATTCTTGTGTGGTTTGGTGCAAATGTGTCCAGCAGTTTGATTTGACTCGGGTCAAAAGGAAACACATTCTCAGTGATATCTGTTTTTTTTAGAACTCTTTGATTAACTGTTTTCAGGGTCCTAAAAGGCCAATTGGTCATTGCGGCCCATAAAAGTCTGCAAACTGTAGTACAGGGTAACCAGACTGGACTGTTGAAAAACAGCCATCTGATTGGTTTAAGACTCCAAACAATGTATCAAGCTACTACCATTATTGCTTGTTTACTTTATTGGAAGCCATTCAGGGCAAACATTTAGAAACTGGGGAAGGAGCAGGAGGGACATCCGAGGGATGGAATATTTTCAGAAAAATGTAAATGCCCATTATACCCCTATGGGGTTTCCCCACCATACTAAGGATGATGTGGTGGGTCAGACTGAGAGCTAGAATACAGATCCAAAAAAAAATGTTTTGTCTAGTGGTCTGCAGACTAGCCAATGTGGTACCAGTAGCTCTGCAGGCTGGGTCCCTGGGCCACGAGCTGGTTCTGAGGGTTCAAGACCGGATCGAGGCCAGTGAAAAAGCAGGTAGAACAACAATTTACAATGCAGTATAACTTCCCATCCTCATGCACACATAGTCCTCCTAAACAGTCGCAAGGGCCTTGCACGGTGTAATCCTTTCTGCTATGCAACCCAGCCAACTGGCCAGCATTCCCCTTCTCACCTCCACCACAGTGGCTCATAACCCCATCGGCACTTGACATAATGCCAAAACCCACCAATGTGGGACTAATTGTTAACGGCACCACTTTCTAGTCAATGAAACCTAAAAGATAGGTAATTTCATATTTGTTATCCCCTCTAGGTCTTTGCACCTGCTCTCTCTCCTCTCATCTAGAAGTAAACGTTGTGCCTGCTTATTTATCTCTTTAGTGGACTTTGCTAAGTGCCCATCTGAGGTGCAGCACCGTTGCACCCAGTGTCCACCAATCCTGGGCCGGCCTCTCCCACGGCTCCTTGGCCTCTGGCGCCACCCATGTGACCTTGGCCACTATAAATGGAAAAGTACATCCTCTACACAGTTGTCCACTGCAGGAATATGTCTAGCCCGAAGCTGTTTGTTTTTTTACCCTGAAAAACCCACATGTCGTTTGTCGATGTATGTCCATGACTGCCCCCACCCTATCGGTCATATGAAGTCATGGTCCCAACACCAGGAGCAATCCCTGAAAGACTGCTGTGTGCCTTCTTCCCACCTTGCTGCTCTGCACCTTGACGCAGATAGGCATGCAGGCTTCTGAGACTTTTGGGTTGTGCAGTAGAGCATATGAAACATTCCACACCTCCCTCATCATTTGAGTAGTTTGCATCTTATGCTGTTGCTCGTCAGGTTCCATGATGGCGAATGCCATGTTTCTGCAGGATGCCCTTCCAGGTGCAACCACTATGCGAGTGAAATTGAGGTGCCCCAACAGCATTTCTCACTTGCACTTTTTTGCCACCAATGCCTCCACCATAGAGCTCCCTCGTCGTTAGTTTGCAGAGTGGTAACATGGACACAATTTCCTCAAAATCCAACTTGAATCCCAAATGTCAAGCATTTTGGTGGACACAACCTTGCACTCCTTGGTTACTGAAGTCATTCAGAAATGTCCTCTGGTCACAAGACTGAGCCTAACATCCTCTTGCTCCATACCTCTCCCCCCACTCGCAAAGGTCCACCACAGGCCTAACCATTGACATAAAGTCAACCATGACTAAACTGTCCTCTTTAGCCCTATCATACTCTCCCACATCAGCAGATAACCAGACCCAAAGCGCTTTGGAAATTGGATTGGCACAAAGGAACCGTAACTTCCAACATGGCACCATCAGCACCACAGGTTTTGCATCTGCCCCTCCCTCAGTCCCACTAATGCCCACTACCACAGTTTTTCTTGCAGAGCATTGTGCAACGACACCACCCCTTGCATTACCTTCTGTCGGACAATAGAGGTGCAATTGTAATTTCTCGCATAGGTCTCGTCGCAATTGGACCTCCAATTCGCCAGTCTATTACCTCCAGCTTGTTGCCCATTTACCTAATTTGGGACCCTTGTGCAGTATTCTGAAGTAAACATGAAATCCCTCTTTAAATGCAGAGAAGCGCTTCCTGTTTAGTTAATTGGCTGACCAACGTTTCAGCACCTCAAACTTACTCTCAAAGGTCACTGTGACCTACTCGAATGTCTTCCTTGGCCCTCTACCAACTTGGTCGCAGCATTGAGTGAGCAGGTGTCTTTTAGTTCACTTGGAGCAGTTGCACAGCTATTGATACCTTTCTTGTCCATGCCGCCTATTGAAGGCCTAGCATGTTTTGCCCCTCCTGTTCTCTTATACATGCTTTTTTGAGGTGAGCCCATCCATGATGCGGCAGGATGTAACAGTGGGCCACTTGCCGACTGTAGGGCAGGAGCCGGCATTGCAGAGCCATCCACAAACCCATGACCACTTCCAGCAACTGGCATGGCATGGTCCTCTCCAGACGGCACTGAAATTCCTAATAATTTTGGCTCTTGGCCTGAAACATGTCATGCCCTCCAGATGAGCTCTAAATATTTCAAAAGGAGCCTTCTCACATTATGTTCTCTTCTATGAGAAAAGCTGATGACAAGTTATCTATCTTAGTCGGCAACAGTGGACAAAAAGTGTCGCTTCTTTTATTTAGACCCTTCCTTGCATCTCTGTTCCCTATGCAATGAACTGAACAAATACAAACTCCTCCATCGCAATCCTTTTTTTGTAGTCGCCATTGTGTGCACCTCCAATGGTTTTGTGATGCCCAATATGGGTCAATCTCTTCAATGCTGAACTGTTCTTCCAGTGTGCTCTGACCACCAACTTCCGGTTTCTCCAACCCTTCGTCTTGGTCTCCTTCTTCAATCCCTATATTCAGATCTCCGGTACCAGCCTACTTAAGTGTGCTGCTCTCGGCCATTGCTGTCCTCCACTCCCTTGTACCTCCACTCAAAAAAAGCACCTGTTTAAACAATAATCTTTGTAAACATTCTGCCTTTTTCAGAGCTCTGTTCGTCCCATGCCTCCTATAATGCCCTCTCATGCTCACTATTCACCCTTCTCAGACAATCTTCAACCCCCTTGATAGTCTTGCAACTCCAGCCCACTTGCTGCACCTTTCTTCTCTTCCTAGTGGCATCCTGCACCATTCTGTGTATCCCCTCAACACTTTTCAAACTCTCTTCACCCCAATCTGTAAATTCCCACTGAGAACCTGTGACCATTCTCTTATCATTTCTCCCACAATTCCATCTTTTCACTTGGTAACTGAGGTGACCATTGGGTTCTTGATCCCACACTCTTGGCTCAGCAAACGTTCTCTCAATGTCCCCCGCCCCCTCTTCCCGTCACTCTTAATTTCTCCTCCTTCCATGCTCTCAGTTTTACAAGTGGATTGCTGCCACTACAATCCCTATTCTCAAAGCCTCCCTACTCGTGTTGCTCAGCCGTACCTTCCCTTATTTGCTCTTTGCAGCCCTTATTTGTGGGGTGCATTTAAAGGCCCCAAACAAAAGTCATTTTAACATGAATAGCAAGATTCTAAACACTGAAACAAAAACGGCCTGGCTTTTGTTTTTCCAAGTAAAGTTAGAGTCATGGTGAAAGGGGCCTACCTGTCATTACCAATGGACAAGTAGCATTTTAATTTACAAAAGGAGGAGGAATCAGAGATCCCTGTCACATGGAAAACAGGAATTTTAAACATTTAAAACAAAAACGGACGGCAAATGTGTGTGCAAATAAAAACGGCTTTAAAAAACAAAAGTGAAAGAAATATCAATGTTCACAAAAAATGCCAGGCAAACAAAATATGATGTGTCTGAGATGGGGCTAAATAAAAATTGGTTAAATAGTTTGTGTCACGACCCTCGCCCAAAACCCCCTCTGGCAAACCCATTGGCCAGGTGGAGGCAGGACTCTGGCCTCTAGAGCTTGGCATCCTCTTCAAAAGCCCTCATGGGGCCAGTCCTGGCGCCTATGGCGCAGGCTCATACACCATGAACAACAATGTGCTTGGGAACTACTTTATTGTATTGTCAGCCAACATGGAGGCATCCACATAGCTTGGTTCCCTAAGAACCAAGCTATGCGGTCTAGTGTTTTGGGTGTGGCAGGCCTGGAACTACTTTCCCTGGTACTACTTTACCTGGGCTATATAAACCACGCCCTGACTGCAGAACATGCTTCGTGTTACTTTGCAGCTTGCAACGTGACGCTCACCGTGTCCAGCTATTCCCTCGAACCTCGGAGAAGCAGAACCTGCAAGGAGACAAAAGGAACTTCATTAGCAGCAGCATCTTACCTGCAGTCTTCATCTTTAAACACTTGCAGCTACTGAGAACAGCTTCCTCGAATCTGCACGCCTCCCGGACAGAACGACCTGAAAGAGGAAGATAGAGACAACTTTAAAGAAAGCCATAGAGACATTTACAAATTACGAACTGCTCAAAAGGCTTACCTGGCTGGTCGCCTCTCGGCTGGCACCACTACGGACATTCCACCCGTGCTGAAGAACACTGCGACCTACAAGGAAGGAAAAAACAGGTTAGCAAAGGCAAGACTTCGCACCCCTGTGCATAGCGCTTACTTACCGCATCATAGCTCTCTTAATGCACCATCATTTACCAGCGGGGCTCAACCAAGCCAGTTCGCCGCGCTGAAGCTCCGCATACCTAAGGGAGAAAAAAGACATTTTAAACAAAGAAAGGCATGCAGGATAGCAACAAAACTAAAGAACAGCAATAAGACCTACCTGAACAATATCAAACGGGCCGGCGTCAGTGAAGTAACTGGACCGCACTCGCCCATGAAAGACAATGCGCCCCTGCAAAGAAGGCAGGACGGAGAGCACGCCTAATTCTACCACAAGGTGAGGAGAGGGCGCCAGAGGGACTGAAAACATACGGGGGGTGGAGGGAGGATACTTACCCCAGTTGGTCAGTCTTGAACACAGTCCTTCTGTATTTTCAGGCAGAACCTTCCCCGCAGACCATATCAGGGCAAAGCTGAGAAGCATACCAGCGAGTAACCCGGCTGGGTGGCATCCCTGTGGATACCAGGTGAGCATAACAGTTTGTTGCATAACCACTTGAGCAGGGGGGGAAAGGAACTCCCTGTGTTGAGGGTGGCTTCTCATTAAACCATTATATCTTCCAGCTGGCAACTGGGCTGCTTCCCGTCTAGTCCTTCCTTTAACCCCAGGCACAAGTGGTGTCCTGTACCCGTTTGCCTAGGCAAGCACCCATCCTCCCAGTGTTTTTCACCCTCAGTGTATTGCAGGCATCTCCTTGCCCCCACCTATCGGAGCACTGTCATGGCTGGCCGCAACCCGGGACAAACCTAAGCTCTGTCACGTCTTGGCCCTTTTCCAATCCCAGTTGTATTTCTCCTTGAATGGCCAATGGGTGCTTCTTTCCATCTTTCTTGACTTTTCCCATTCCCGCCTTCCATGCATTGTCGATAATCTGCAAGTTAAAATCCTCAGCAGATAGGCCAAAGGATACTACCTACTGTATGCATCCTGGTCTCGCATCCAGCCATACTCTCAAGTTACATCCTTCTTTACAGAAGAACCTTCCCAAGACCATCCCACACCTGCCAAATTCAACTCACTTTCTTCTGCTACCTGTACTTCCCCGCAAACCCTCACCACTCCCTTGATTTGCTGCCTTTTCTTTTACCCGAGGCTCCCTAAATCACTCCTCATTGTCACTTGGCAACAGGCCAGATCCTTATTGGAACAAATGCGGCCTTTACCGCCTCCTACTTTGCAGACATGACGTGAGTTAAATATCATTGCGCCAGAGGCTGGGTCCATATGTTGAAAGCCAGATGTGGCGATAAGAACAATCCTATAACTGTATCATTGTCCTGTACCGTGCTGGGAGGGGGGCTTGCTGATGCCTTGTGCGAAATGTACAAAAACAAAACCACCTGGATCACAGCAGACATCACAGTAAAGTAGAACGGAATCTCACAGAAAACTGCTGAGCACGGCAGAGCAACCAGCAGCATTGCTATTACAGGGAACGTTAAAATAAATTGCCTTCAGCAAAACCCCTTGTTGCCACTTGCGAGTGTTCGTACAAATCTAGCCACCTGGAGCAGACCGGCATCCAGAAAAGTAGAAAGCGGCATTTTTAAGTATTTGTTTTGTTTAGCGTGCTGCATGCGGCGCGTGTGAAGACGTGCACGTGACAGCAGGAGGGTTTCCTGTTCCCGTGGCTGCGCGTGCCAAGCAAAGCACTGCAGGCCACTTCGTATGGTCAGCAAGCGCGCGCAGCTGGAACCAAGCTCTGGCTTTTCAATGAACCTTTAACCACCCATCGTTTTTTTCCTTCGTGCTCAATTTCCAATGAAAATTGTGCAATCCATGCTTTTCGATCTTTGAGGAATGCCCAACAGGCCAGCAGTTCTTTGAAGCCGGGCTAATGTAAGGGTGTCGCCATTTTCACAATGTGCTTTCCGTATGTCATTGGAACAAGATATAACCGTCCTCAAGGATACAGACCAAAAGAGTGGAACGCATTTTCCCCATTACACGCTGGATGATGGGGTTCCAGGGGTGGATTGGGAACCAAAAGAGGCCCAGGAAATCCCTTTCTAAGTTGCCCATATTACACATTTTCAGCAAGCCCAAACCCTGTCCTATGAGAACATGTGGAAATAAAACCGGTTACCACACAAGAGCCCAGGGCGCAGAGGCCTACCAGGGAAATCTCCAGAGTTCCCTATAGGCCAGTCCACCCCTCGGTTCATCAGTATATTTGATCACAAAACAGGGACTGAAATCAATTTTAAATCAAATTTTTAGATTTTGTTTGCACATTTTCACCCAAACAAAAAGATGGGGTGGGGTTAAGCGAATAAATTAAGGTAGGGTGAATGTGGATAGGGGAGCGGGGGGAGGGGGAGATGGGGGTCTCCCCCCCCCCCCCGCATTTAAAATGGAATAGTGCAAAAAAGGGATTTTCGGAATTCGATGAAACATGTTCTTTTTCGTCCTCGTTATTTTTTTGGCTGGGGGGGGTGTTGGGGTATTATATCCTAGATTCCAAAAATACAACTCTATTAATACTGTAAGGTAGAAAAACTTGCAATCGCACCGCCAATCTTCCTGGCTTCTTTTCACTGTATGTGCTGTGGTGCAGTGTGAGGGTTTGGACGTGTTTTGGTGTTTCCTTGAGACGTGGGATTGATTTGTGACTCTGTGTTTGTAGATGCATGCATGGTTGTATACAGGGATGCAAGTGTTGCGGGTGAAGAACAGCACCCTATGGCCAAGTCTCGTCTTCACATTGTCAGGTATTTTATTTATTTACTAGAAATGTTGCTAACATGCACACGCCCTCCACATACAACACGTTTGCAGGATATAGGCAGGAGATCCCTGACCACACGGCAGGTATTGCCATTGTGTGGGCAAGATATTGGCACTGGATTGAATGTAGTGCCATCATATGCCCACTATTCCCCACCCAAACATGCTATTAGCATCATACGCCTATGTAGTGCCTTAATATGCCCCTGTAATTCTTGCATATGCCAGATGGTGGCAAGATATTCCCGTATTATATGCCAAGTGATGCTATCATGTGAGTTGCGCCGCATGCCCAGCTAATCTTCTAATATGGGCAGGGTGCTCCCCCGTAGTGTGCCATACATTACAGTATGCCCATGCACTCACACCATACACACAGATGCCGTCAGACACACAGCATTGCACACTTGCACAGACGCATGCATGCACTCATGCAGGCCCAAATAAAAGGAACTCATGAAGTGTCGGCGAAATGATCCAAATTAAAGTCCCAGCAGAGTTTGTGGTGGCAGGGAGGGAGGGAGGGTGATGATTTTGATTTTCCACTTTCTGGGTGATCTCGAGTCTTCCCAATAAAATCTTCTCTAAGGTTGGCATTGGGCTATTGCGAGCCCATTGCAGGCAATGCCTGGCTTTAGTTCTCACTGCATTGACGCCTTGTTTAATCTGCTGCTCTGCATGCTCCAGGCAACAGTGGGGTGAGTAGCCCAGCAGCTTTGCTGTGGGTGGGGGAGGGGAGTGCTACTCCAGTACCTGACATGCCACAGCAATCCTTCCTAAAATACACCTCAGCTGGAGGCGCTCCCCTTAGGCTAGGGTCATTGGAAACAAGTGGCCCTGTTAAAGGATCATCAACTTGGCTCTGCCACACCTGCCAAGTCGGTGCCTTCTGTTGCCAGACAGCCCACCAGACACATCGTGTGCCCACCTTGTATTAGATGCCACAATCCATTTTAGAAGAAGGGGTAAGGGCCCCCTGATCTCCCACCTGACCCCCGTCCACTCCCACACTTCCCAAAAAGGGGCTCCTTGATTCGGAGTGGAATCGGAGCATTTGAGTAGTGCGGCTGGAAGACATCTAATGGCAGGTGAATTGATAAAGTTGCTTTGGGTAAGTTTAATGGGTAAATCTGATCACACGAGACCCACGTTGAGGTTTCTCTATGGACTAGATGTGCCGTTCGGGTGTGCTGTAGGTCTTGCCAGGATTAGTTGGTGGAAATAGGTAAGTAACAGGCACGTTTGTAGAGGGTTAATATGAATCCTGTTGCTGACTTCTTGGTCACTGGTTTGGTGTCTGAGGAGAGCAAGATTTTGAGGGATAATTTGGGCGCAAGTGCCCGGGGAAAGGGCCCGGTCATTGAGGGAGGAGAAGCCGAGCAGGGTTCTATTGGTCCTCCAATTAAGCGGGAAGCATGCACCTCGAGGCAGAAGTAGTGCTGGCCACGTGTGACAGGTGGTGTGCAACCACCTGCCTGGCCAAGGAAGTGGCAGTCTGGGGAGCTGCAGCCACAGTGTTAGTGTGACAGCAACGCAATCGCAGAGTGCAGAAGTGGGGCAGCCGGGTATGCTCATGGCTGGGGCAGTTGTCTTAGGTTTTGAAAGCAAAATAAAAGGCAGCGTGTGGTTACTCTGCCCCATAGATTGATCTGTATCCGGGGGTAGAAGAGGCATAGGAAGCAGTGCTGCACCTGCGCATTTCCTGCAGAGCGGGGAGATCGGTGCAGCGAATACTGAGAAAGAATGGGAGGAAAGGGGTGATTGTTTCATGCATGGCACAAGTGATGGGTTAGAATAAGAGGAGACTAAAGGCAGGCGGTGGGGTCAGACGCAAGGGACACCTGGGGCAGTACCTTGTGGGGTATGTCCACTTTATCTCCCGAGGGGGGTGGAGGGGCAGTGGGTGAGGTGAAGAAGACACGTGATGAAACACAGGGTTCCAGTGAATGGCAGTTTTCTGCAGGTGTGGAAAGCAAGAAAAGGAGGGGGCGGCGGACTTATTGCAGTGTATTGTTGGTGTGAATACAGGGGAAATGTGGGTATAGGGAAGGGCTGAGTTCTAGGTGTCATGTCTTGCATGGCCCCAGTGTTGGGGGGGTGGGGTGCGCGCAGGCTGCGATTGTTGGGGGTATACCGTTGTTTCGCCTACAGTAATTTCTTGGTGATACTTTACCACCAAGTAATTTTTTTTAAATTTCGACAAAATATAGGCCTTTGTGAGTAGGGGGTAAAACGGTGGTGGGGAGGGTTTGGGTTGGGCTGCCCTAAATTAAAAAAAAAAAAAAACATTTGGTGATGAATTTCAAAGTAGTTACTTTGTGGTAAAGTAAGACCAAGAAACATCTCATTGGGACACCTGCTCATTCATTCCCTCCCACTCTCTGGCCACCCTCCTTGGGCCCACGGCCTTTTATGAGGCTAAAGACCGTGCGGTCATCTTTGACTCTTCTCTCTTTCTCCCCTCACAACATCACAGCCCTTGCCAAGAAGGCCAACTTTCAGCTCCACCTCCTCAGAAGCATTCTACCTCACCTTCCCTGAGAAGCTCAATGTCGCCCTGGTCCTCTCAAGGCTGGAATACTGAAACAGCCTCTTCCTCAGTCTGCCTCTTTCCTCTCTCTGCCCCCTCCAACTAATCCAGAATAGGCACTTTCAGCTCCACCTCCTCAGAAGCATTCTACCTCACCTTCCCTGAGAAGCTCAATGTCGCCCTGGTCCTCTCAAGGCTGGAATACTGAAACAGCCTCTTCCTCAGTCTGCCTCTTTCCTCTCTCTGCTCCCTCCAACTAATCCAGAATAGGCACTTTCAGCTCCACCTCCTCAGAAGCATTCTACCTCACCTTCCCTGAGAAGCTCAATGTCGCCCTGGTCCTCTCAAGGCTGGAATACTGAAACAGCCTCTTCCTCAGTCTGCCTCTTTCCTCTCTCTGCCCCCTCCAACTAATCCAGAATAGGCACTTTCAGCTCCACCTCCTCAGAAGCATTCTACCTCACCTTCCCTGAGAAGCTCAATGTCGCCCTGGTCCTCTCAAGGCTGGAATACTGAAACAGCCTCTTCCTCAGTCTGCCTCTTTCCTCTCTCTGCCCCCTCCAACTAATCCAGAATAGGCACTTTCAGCTCCACCTCCTCAGAAGCATTCTACCTCACCTTCCCTGAGAAGCTCAATGTCGCCCTGGTCCTCTCAAGGCTGGAATACTGAAACAGCCTCTTCCTCAGTCTGCCTCTTTCCTCTCTCTGCCCCCTCCAACTAATCCAGAATAGGCACTTTCAGCTCCACCTCCTCAGAAGCATTCTACCTCACCTTCCCTGAGAAGCTCAATGTCGCCCTGGTCCTCTCAAGGCTGGAATACTGAAACAGCCTCTTCCTCAGTCTGCCTCTTTCCTCTCTCTGCCCCCTCCAACTAATCCAGAATAGGCACTTTCAGCTCCACCTCCTCAGAAGCATTCTACCTCACCTTCCCTGAGAAGCTCAATGTCGCCCTGGTCCTCTCAAGGCTGGAATACTGAAACAGCCTCTTCCTCAGTCTGCCTCTTTCCTCTCTCTGCCCCCTCCAACTAATCCAGAATAGGCACTTTCAGCTCCACCTCCTCAGAAGCATTCTACCTCACCTTCCCTGAGAAGCTCAATGTCGCCCTGGTCCTCTCAAGGCTGGAATACTGAAACAGCCTCTTCCTCAGTCTGCCTCTTTCCTCTCTCTGCCCCCTCCAACTAATCCAGAATAGGCACTTTCAGCTCCACCTCCTCAGAAGCATTCTACCTCACCTTCCCTGAGAAGCTCAATGTCGCCCTGGTCCTCTCAAGGCTGGAATACTGAAACAGCCTCTTCCTCAGTCTGCCTCTTTCCTCTCTCTGCCCCCTCCAACTAATCCAGAATAGGCACTTTCAGCTCCACCTCCTCAGAAGCATTCTACCTCACCTTCCCTGAGAAGCTCAATGTCGCCCTTGTCCTCTCAAGGCTGGAATACTGAAACAGCCTCTTCCTCAGTCTGCCTCTTTCCTCTCTCTGCCCCCTCCAACTAATCCAGAATAGGCACTTTCAGCTCCACCTCCTCAGAAGCATTCTACCTCACCTTCCCTGAGAAGCTCAATGTCGCCCTGGTCCTCTCAAGGCTGGAATACTGAAACAGCCTCTTCCTCAGTCTGCCTCTTTCCTCTCTCTGCTCCCTCCAACTAATCCAGAATAGGCACTTTCAGCTCCACCTCCTCAGAAGCATTCTACCTCACCTTCCCTGAGAAGCTCAATGTCGCCCTGGTCCTCTCAAGGCTGGAATACTGAAACAGCCTCTTCCTCAGTCTGCCTCTTTCCTCTCTCTGCCCCCTCCAACTAATCCAGAATAGGCACTTTCAGCTCCACCTCCTCAGAAGCATTCTACCTCACCTTCCCTGAGAAGCTCAATGTCGCCCTGGTCCTCTCAAGGCTGGAATACTGAAACAGCCTCTTCCTCAGTCTGCCTCTTTCCTCTCTCTGCCCCCTCCAACTAATCCAGAATAGGCACTTTCAGCTCCACCTCCTCAGAAGCATTCTACCTCACCTTCCCTGAGAAGCTCAATGTCGCCCTGGTCCTCTCAAGGCTGGAATACTGAAACAGCCTCTTCCTCAGTCTGCCTCTTTCCTCTCTCTGCCCCCTCCAACTAATCCAGAATAGGCACTTTCAGCTCCACCTCCTCAGAAGCATTCTACCTCACCTTCCCTGAGAAGCTCAATGTCGCCCTGGTCCTCTCAAGGCTGGAATACTGAAACAGCCTCTTCCTCAGTCTGCCTCTTTCCTCTCTCTGCCCCCTCCAACTAATCCAGAATAGGCACTTTCAGCTCCACCTCCTCAGAAGCATTCTACCTCACCTTCCCTGAGAAGCTCAATGTCGCCCTTGTCCTCTCAAGGCTGGAATACTGAAACAGCCTCTTCCTCAGTCTGCCTCTTTCCTCTCTCTGCCCCCTCCAACTAATCCAGAATAGGCACTTTCAGCTCCACCTCCTCAGAAGCATTCTACCTCACCTTCCCTGAGAAGCTCAATGTCGCCCTGGTCCTCTCAAGGCTGGAATACTGAAACAGCCTCTTCCTCAGTCTGCCTCTTTCCTCTCTCTGCTCCCTCCAACTAATCCAGAATAGGCACTTTCAGCTCCACCTCCTCAGAAGCATTCTACCTCACCTTCCCTGAGAAGCTCAATGTCGCCCTGGTCCTCTCAAGGCTGGAATACTGAAACAGCCTCTTCCTCAGTCTGCCTCTTTCCTCTCTCTGCTCCCTCCAACTAATCCAGAATAGGCACTCTCAGCTCCACCTCCTCAGAAGCATTCTACCTCACCTTCCCTGAGAAGCTCAATGTCGCCCTGGTCCTCTCAAGGCTGGAATACTGAAACAGCCTCTTCCTCAGTCTGCCTCTTTCCTCTCTCTGCCCCCTCCAACTAATCCAGAATAGGCACTTTCAGCTCCACCTCCTCAGAAGCATTCTACCTCACCTTCCCTGAGAAGCTCAATGTCGCCCTGGTCCTCTCAAGGCTGGAATACTGAAACAGCCTCTTCCTCAGTCTGCCTCTTTCCTCTCTCTGCCCCCTCCAACTAATCCAGAATAGGCACTTTCAGCTCCACCTCCTCAGAAGCATTCTACCTCACCTTCCCTGAGAAGCTCAATGTCGCCCCGGTCCTCTCAAGGCTGGAATACTGAAACAGCCTCTTCCTCAGTCTGCCTCTTTCCTCTCTCTGCCCCCTCCAACTAATCCAGAATAGGACTGCAAGATTTATCCTTCGCTGCAAGCCCAGGGACTGCATCGCTGCAGCCCGAATATCTCTCCACTGGCTCCCGTGGCTGCAAGGATCAAATTCAACACCATCTGCATCATCCACAAGACTTTCTGGGGCCTGGGACCCGGCTACATCAAACTCTCTCTCCCTAAATACCTCCAGGCTACAGCACTTCGGTCCTCTAGTTCCACCCCTCCGAAGATCCATTGTTTCTCCAAGCAGAGGGGTTAGATCTCTATCTTCGACAAGAGCCCAGGGTTGGAATGGCCCCTCGGCCTTTTGGCCCATGGCTGGGGCGAAATGGTCCATGGGCAGTGGGGGCCGGTTTCTGGCCATGCCTGGTCCGGTTTGGAAGAATTTTGTAAAAAAGAAAACATTTATTTGGTTCACTTTTTTTTTTTTTTTTTTCTTTCAAAAAGCCTTTCATCCTTCTTAGGTCGATAAATGAGTACCAACACAGGTTGAGTGATATTGTATGCATATTTGTTGTATAAAAAAGAGCTTAAGCATAAGTGCTATACAATAACATATTATCATTTGGCCTTGGACGTCTGCTTGGATTCACAATAATTTAGTGTACTTAGGAACAATGCTATTTGATGCCACTTCCTGTTTTGTCAAGGGGTGAAAGGTCGTGTTTCATCGCTTCCTGGGATGTTACTTTGGGGTGGGGTCAAATTACATCATTTCCAGTGATGTCATCAGAGGACAAGGGTCGTGAGGCGAGGGGTGGGCCACTTTTTTTGAGGCGAGGGATGGGCCACTTTTTTTTGGATGACGGGGCCTATTTCTTGTCCCTGTCAGACCCTGCAAGAGCCTCCCTCTGGAATGGCCTCCCGGCCTCTCTCAGACTTGAGCTGGATCTCTTTAAGTTTAGAAAGCTGCTCAAGACCCTGCTATTCTCTTCTTCCTTTCCTCTCGCCTTCCATGCTAATCATCCTGTCTGTCTGCTGTGACTGGCAGCCTGGTCCCTTATGAGTCTTATAGGGCATCGGGCCTCCCTCGTCCAGTCTTCCGCAACACCTGCCTGACTTTGCACTGCCTCCTCCCTGATCAACCAGGAGGGGTTAGTACACCCAGCCCCAGTGAGTCTGGTCCACCCACCTTCCCTGCACTAGTCAGTGATCCCCCAGTCTTTCCATGGCACTTACCTTCTTAGGCTCCCCGCAGCACTTGCCAAATCTGGGTCCCTCCTTCCCCTGCCCACCTCCACACTCCCGTTCCCCACCTCCTGCACTTGCACGATCCAAATGTCACATAGTCTAGTAGTACTGTTTTTGTTTTTAATCCTCCCGCCCCTTTTGTCTTGTGGCGCCTTAAATATGCAATAAATAAAATAAATACTGTTGGCGAAGTGACATGGAATCGTGGTCTGTAGTCTGCAAGTATGTAGCAGATTTAGAGGGATCCACCAGTGTTAGGGCCTTGGGGACAAGCCTCCTTTGTGCACCAGTTTTACAAATTAGAAACAAGAATACTGACGGAAAGAAAGAGCTTGGAGAAAAGAGGCGACCCTATGGCTAGTGCTAAATTAGCATTGAAAGCCTATAAGAAGGCTATTTTGGAAGCTGATACGAATTCTCTTCAGAACAACATCGTAGTCGCTGAGCATAAACCCAAGGGATTGTTCTTATTATTGCTACATTTTTAAACCCAATGAGCGGTGCCTCCAGTTTAACCCTTTTGCTTGACCTAACAAATGATTTAAACTTATTTTTTTATAGATACAATTAAAGATATCTGGATAGGATTAGTCAGTCAACAGTGACTCTCTTGTTAACCTTTATTTCTTTTTTTTAAACCCTCTCTGGACCCAAAATGCTTGCTGAACTACTGACCCGTAGCTGGATTGCCCTGGCCCGCAAAAATAATGGAGAAAGTAGTTGCGCTTCAACTTCAAACGCATGTGGATAAATCACAACTCCTAGATACTTTTCAGGCTGGATTTTATCCCCTTCACGGCACAGAGACTGTGCCGATATCGGAGTGGGATGATGTATTAAAATTGTAGATGAAAGTGATTATGTGACTCATCAAAAGCGTTCAACACTGTGCATTCAGAAACCATGCTTGTAAATTGTCATAAGTTGCCAGTATCTCCAAGAATGCCGTAACATGGTTTCAGCCATTCTTGGATAGTCTCTTCAAACTGTTAAAATGGGGATCTAAATCTCTAATTCTAGTCCAGTATCCCTTGGAGTTCCTCAGGGTTCTTCCCTATCCCGATTGTTATTTAATATCTGCATGCATCCTCTCATGGAAATGTTTATGCAATACAATCTCTTCTACCATTCTTATGCAGATGACACCCAAATATATATGAAGATCAGCAAGTCAGAGTCACTGCATAACGTAGTACAATGCACTGTTGAAGCTGGTTAATGGATGACTACCAATAAGCTCCAACTAAATCCACACAAGATGGAGCTTATCTTGTTTGGACCTAAACACCTTATTGACGTGTCTTTGATTACTCCCCCCTTTCTATTTGGTCTCCCTATGACTTTTGCGGCTAAGATCAAGAATTTAGGAAGCATCTAACACTCGAACTTGATTATGAACATCAGGGCGGAGCAGTTGTGCATCTGTCTTTTATTCTCTTAGTTTGCTCTGGCACGCCTTTCCATATATTCCTTGTTGTGGTGGGCTCCCTGGTTAATTCCATCTGCACTACGCAAACTGCTTATTAGCTGATATTCCTGCAAAGCTTTTAACAGATCACAAAATGATCAAAACGCAGGCACCAGATTTATCCGTATGCTTCCTAAAATGGCCTCCGTCTCAGCGGCCTAGCTAGCCCTCCACTGGCTTCCTGTCAGAATTGATACAAAAATCATGTGCCTGCTGTTGAAGTGCAGAAATGGTTCTGCACGCCCTTATTTGGTTAATGCAATTTCTTATTATTGTCCGACTTATGCTCTCCTTTCATCCGATAAGTACCTTTTGAATAGTCCTTCCACCCACTGTGTGTCCAGAGGGGACAGCCGTTTTTCTGTCTATGGGCCGCGGTTGTGGAACTCCCTCCCACTATCGCTGCGCAAGTTGATGTTTCTTGTGGCTTTTAGGAAAGAATTGAAAATCTTCCTTTTCCAGGAATGGGGCCCGTTTGTTATTGTGACACATTAACTTTGATCAGAAGGCGTAGATCTGTATAACCTGCACTTAGATGCAGTTTGGTCCATTAAGTGCGCAATATAGCAAATCAAATTGGTATCTCTGCACATGTAGGTGTGGAAGGTTTTTTGAAGGTGAGGGGACAATTCTCTTTTTTTAAATTTGTTTTAATCATTTAATTTATTATTGTTAGAAACGGGTTACATCTGCATTTCCCTTGCAATTGTACAGGTAAGGATAAATTGTAGCCATACAGCACCTCACGAAATCTTAATGAATCAATATATATATCTATGCAATGTCGCATACATTATTGATCATTTATAGAAGGCGCAGTTGTAATTGTTATGCTTTATTTCAGCGATAACACATGGCCAAGAACCTGAGCTTAACTGGCGTTTTACCTATATCCCCAAGTAGGTATTTCGTGGCTGGCAATGTGGGTAGTATGTCATAATAGCGGCTAGTGTGTATTCTGCAGATGACCAGAAGGCAACGATTAAAGGTCAAGACCATTAGCAATTAAAGCTGTTATGTAGTGTAATCTATTGAGGACTTTACATTTAATTGGGCAATCTCTCCTGTTCAAGGATACTTCTTTAGCAAAGAGTGAACTCCTGCAGCTTTCATTGGGTAAATCACAGTCCAGATCTGCTTCACATAGTGCGCGTGCGGCTCGGGGGGGGGGGGGGGGGAGGAGGTAAGGGGGGAAGGGTAGGAATAAGCTTTGCTGAGCTTTGTTATATAAGGTCAAGACGAACTTGTGGTGATCTGCAGCCTGGGTAATAAAGTCGATTATTGTGTGCATCTCAGGCTCAAGGGGGAATGTCACCTATTATCACCTGAAGGCCCCTCTTCCACAAAGTACTGTAAAGTTAGTATCAGGTTGTTACCCATTTTACTCTTCACAATTTCCAGGGATACAAATTGCCCCTATGGAAACATATCCCCCCCATTATGAGCGCACCCTCCCTTTCTCAACTTGAATGCATGCTCTTATCCTGCATGGGGCGCACATCAGGCGCGCATCAGGGGGTGCACAGAGAGTTCTATTGGGCTGGAGATCCCTTGCTGCTATGAGACTACTGTTGGACCCTTCGAGTCCCACTGAAGCTGTTTTGAACGTTGCACTACAGCTGTATCCGAACTTTGACTGCTGAGCTGGGTGGACCACTAAGCCCCGCCCCTTTCCCCCCAGAACGTCTACAAATACTCCCGATTTGACTGCTGACCCAGGGAAGGCTTTTTACTGACCTTCATTCACTTCTAGAACATTACAAATGAGATTCCCATCTAAAATAAGCTCTTATTTAATTGGACCGCTAAGCCCAGTGCCCTTTCCCCAGAAATTCTACTAATACTCTTGCGCATGCATCGTGGGAGTGCACAGAGAGTGCTGTTCCGCTGTTTAGGTGAGCAGCAGACTAAGACAACTGAATTGCAAAAAGGTCTCTCGTAGTCAAGCTTTGCAAGTGTCTTGAAAGGGACATAAAACTTTGCATTAAAACAAAATGTCAGTGTATAGCCCGAGAACAGATATGCCTCAATATACAGATAAACTGCTGGTAGCATACTTACCAGTGCCATCCACAGTCACAAAACAACGACCAGACCCAGAACCTAACATTAACAAAATCTAAAAAACAGCGTTCAGAATCATTAACTGCTGATATCAGACAGTTTTGGCAACCTGGTATGCATGGTATGATTGCTACAGAGCCTTTAGAAGCAACAACCATGACTAAACAGGGAAATTGCATATAGTAGAACCTGGCCCTCTTTCAAGTGCGAGCGCTGCAGACCACATAACCGATGCTGAGCTGCTGGCATTTCCTACCCAGATTAGTTGTTCTAAACATAATATGCACAAGGTCACAACTGTAATTTCACAAAATTCTATGGTGAAAGCAATACCGACAATTACAGAGACTGTAATTCATGCAACTGCTAACAAGCAACTACCAATTTTATATTCACAAATTGTTAAAAATACAGCAACAGCACTGCGTCAAATGCCTCATTTGAGGTCCCACAAACCTTGGTACTCTTCAGCATGTAACAATCCTAACGAATGGATCTTACGTACTATTTCAAAATGTGCAAATTTCAAGCACACACTAGGTGAAACCCAATTAGAGGAAGTTGCAAATAATCTCCCTTTAAACTCATCGCATTCACCCATTTTATATCCTGACTCTTCTAATTCGACTTTTAATTCATCTGCTAAGTCTACCATGTATTTCGTAAAACCTACCCCGAGACACTCTTTTGAGCTGAAGCAAGCACCCATCCTGCTGTATGAGACTACCCTGACTGCTATAAACAACGGGATGTACAGTCTAACTAAACCTTTTTGAAACATTGGAAAAAAGAAAACTGACTCGCAGACAACTTTATTGAATCTTATTATCAAAAGTTGATTGGATAGCTGCAGAACTGAATTACCATCATCAGCTCTTTTTAAAAGATTGCAAAATTCTGACTAGTTACTCTACCGTGTAAGGCTACTTGTGTGGTCATTGAGCCCACCTTGGCTATGGGCGTAGGTTCACAGACAACAGGGGAATCAGAAATTGTGATTCAAGCTAATACTGCTACACAACTTGATCCAACACCCTTCCCACATATAGTGGATGTCACTGAAGCTCAAAATGTGCAGGAACCATTGTTTAAAGTATTCCAAACACATAAATGGAAATAAAATTTAAACAAACTACAGACATAAAAACAAGCTACAAATCATCCCCTAGCAACGAGATCGGTAAATAGCAAATCCCAAAAATTCATAGAATCATTGACTACTCCTAAACGTCCTACAATATCCATTTTACAATCTAAAACCGGTCAAAATTTTGATAAAGATCAAACTCAAATCCGACCCAGAGAGAAAACCCTCACCTTAGATCGCCTGACCCCCTAACACCTCATATAATCATACCTGACAACGACAAAGAAGAGGTGCTAATGAATCTATCAACCTATTCCATTTCTTCCTTACTACAAGGAAGAGAAACGCAGGAATCCTCTAACTCTCCAGCTCCTTCAGACATAAACCAAGATAAGAGTTGGGAACCTGATCATGACCACTTCAATTTTTTCACCATGGAGCAATAAAGAATTCAAGCTTGCAAGCACCTAGACATGCCGGACAAGACATCCTCCAAAATGGAACATTTCAAATCTTGTTCCATTACAAATCAAGACAAACGATTGAGTCCTCAAATTAGGGAGCACTTATACTATTCTCATAGACAGGTTATACAACATCCCCAGTAGTTGCCAAAAGAGACAAGACTGATAACATTCTTCACTCAAACAATCGGATATGTTAATTTGAACTATGAGAGATGGGCAAAGAGGAAATCCTTTCCCTAACAGGACGACATTATTAACCATTTTAAATCCATATCCAATCTGAAACACATACAATCGCAAGATATTCAATATATCTAATTGACTAACAAAAAGATGGATACAGTGAAATTGTCTATACCGTCACAAATTGTTAAAGAACTGATATGGAGCACAAAGGACAAATTAAAACCGCATGGATTAAACTTGGAAGTGAAGAAAACAAGCTCATCAATATCAAGGGACACAACCAACTTTAGACTTGCCATGGATGAGCCTTCGCGAGCATATGCATTTGAACCAATTTTTATTAACTGTGACCAGGGTCACTTTAAGCGTGAAGTATATTTTAAGGATGTACATAAAAATTCTGGAGAATCAACATGATCATGGCTCAAAAAAGCCATCATTGATACCAATCATGGAAAACAGTATTAATGCCAGGTAATACTGTTGCCTCACAATCTCAGGATGGCTGTATGGAATACAAGAGGCTTTAAACACCTGATGCAAAATAATGAAAATCAATCATTAGCGGCCTATATTATTGCACTTCAAGAAACTTGGCTAACCAATGAATCCATATGGCTGAGCTACGACATCTGGTGGTTACCTGCCATTAAATGGGCAAAAGGGAGACTTTCTGCTGGACTCTTAACAGCAGTAAAATTGCACATGGGCCGCAGGCTACTACCATGGGCCTCTCCCCACCCATGTATCCAATTGACAAAACTCTCCTCGTCGAATCCTCTGAACCCTTTTGGCACCGAAACAGCCATACTGAACCTGTAGTGGAACCCGGTTATAATTACTGATGGTGAATTTTTTGAATTGGTGAGCAAAATGATAGACCTGATTGGGCATGTATCTCCACGTGCTCCATTAACAAGGTCAAACATTTTCTTGTTAGCCCAACAGATAGTGACCATAATGCTTTGGGAGTCGCCGGGATACAAATAGACTATACACTACGTGAGTATTATAGGCCTTCCATTGAACTTGATGAGGGGAGAAATGGGATAAAATGGACAACATCTAAACTTGGGACAATCTTAGAGTGGCGTCATAATGACCAGACGCTCTAGATACTGATGTAGGACTACCCTATACGGAAACACTGCATCTATTTGTCAAGACGGCACAAAGAGGATTTTACACAACATGTACACATAAACTTACACATGACCCCGTTATTCAAACTATGAAGGACAAGATGTGAAAAGGGCTAAAAAGCATTAAGCTAGATACTCCTATAGTGAGACGAATAAAAGCATCTAAAAATGTGTCCCTTTTATAAAAAATGTCTTAAGCAACACAAAGCAATCAAGCCCCTGGCTTCTGATCTAGTGCCCAGATCTGGGGATTACTCAAAGATGGAACCAACACAGCAACATTGTCCCTCTTACTGAATGCAATAAGTGAACCAGTCTGGGTTACTCACTTTTCGACTCTATTTGCTGAACTAGCACTTCCTACCAACACGCCTATTCTTTGCAAAAAAGATCTACATCTGTTAACATTTGATCATATAGACCTACTCATGCAGATTAATAGACTATGCTCGTTTAGAGCCCCTGGGCCAGATGGATTGTCCAATGCACTCTAAAAGCCCACCCCAATCCATGGGCCTCCATTTTGAACATATTTCAAAAGGTTGTGCTTACTGGTTTGAAACATTCCATAATCATTCCAATATTCAAGAAGGGCAACCGGAAGGAACCTACAAACTACCGTCCGATTGCTCTACTTGATATTCCAAGGACAATTGTTGCATGCCTTGTCCTGAGAGAGCTGACCAAATGGAAGTGACAGTCCAGATGGACATCCATCATTCAGGCTTTGTGACCGGTCTAGGCACAATTGCCAATCTACTTATTCTTCCAGTCATGAAAAAGAAAGTTTTGTCAACTAACCAACTGATATAATGAGCTTTTATAGATTTTAAACAAGCCTTTCAGTCTATCCCGAGAGAACTACTATGGTGCAAATTAAAGGAAGGAGGGTGCCCCTCGTTCATAATTAACCTACTTTGTCAATTCCATTCCAACACTTCTATTAAAGTAAAGTTAAACCAAGAGGGACTAATATCCCAGCCCATCCCTACACATCGAGGCATCAAACAAGGATGTATTTTAGCCTCAACATTATCAAACTTCTATTTGAGAGACATCCACAAATATTTGGAAAACTATTAGATAATTTCCGCCTATAGTTGGTGAATCTCTGGTGTCCTGGCTTCTCTATGCGGACAATTATTTTTTTAGTAGATCAGATATCTATATAAATCCTCAAGTGGGCAATTGGCATGCAAACACTAGATATAATTCATGAATTTAAATATCTAGGGCAAGACATCAATGACCATGCACAAGATACACCATACAAAAGAGAAACAAAATATAAAATGGAAACTATGAATTCCCAAGCTAAGCTTATCCAACAAAAGTATGGTAATTCCTTTTGCTTACTTGCCATATATTTTTATAAACAAGTCATGCCTGTTGTCATATATGGTGCCAAAACCAACCTACCAGAGAATCACCCAAAATGGGACTTTTTAGAGGGTCTGATTTAGAAAAAGATTCCATCCTTGCCAAAACATTTTCCCATTCAAATGATTAGTTATGCATTAGGACTAGTATCTCTCAGTGCTATTGTAGCGTGGCATTCCTTAACATTGTTTAGAAAGTGCTTGATGAATGAAACTTTCGCATCAAGCCTAGCATCCGCATTTGCTCATGTTCTAGAAGCAGAACATGACAAACGTTTTGAAACTTGGAAAGGTTATTGGTTAACAACCATGAACAAAGTGGACATGGAAGTACAATTACTCATAGGAAACACTGATCGTGCCAAGACAAAGTTATGGCACTTTGATTGGGGAGCAACTTTCAATCGATATAAAGTATTTACTAATGGGAAATTTATAATAAAACCTCTTCACCAAATTCCGAAATATCTTCATAAATTCCCAGACCAGAAATACTGTGCATATCTAATGAGACTGCATTTCAATGTATGGCCCACTAAAGCACTTCTAACCTCTCGCTCGAAAAATCTGGCACTAGATAAATCATATAGATTCTGTGACCTTCCCAACGAAATTGAGACTTTAGACCACTTGTTGAATGTACTAGTATATAATCTCTGAGAAAGGAATATTTTTATAAATTCTTCCATGAATTTGTACTACTATCCCCACATCAAATCTGGTCCATGATTTTTAATGCAAATCAAATTTCGTTAAATTTAGCCACAATAAACTACCTCTTGCGGTTGAAAATTCAGCTGCAATCTAATCCCTTTAGGATATGATCCTGTGACCACACTCTGGTTTGTGGATGAACTAAAATGTTTAACAACATGGGTAAGCAAATCATCACACCAAATCAATTCTGCTTTTTTCTTTTAATTATACTATGATGACATTTTTTTTAAATGTATTTTAAACTGCATTGCTGTAAATTTTTTACGAAAAAATTTGAAATTTAAATACTGTTGGAAATGATCATGTCTGATGTACATTTTTATGTTTGTAATGGATAGTAATTAAACGTGTATTTTTATTTTATTTTTCTGTATTGGAAAGGTTATTTTCAACTGAAACAAATATGATTTGATAAGGCGTTTATAACGCGCCTATACACAAAATGTAAAAGGAATATCAGGGATCTCCCATAGCGGCACACAGGGGCTGTAAGGGGCAAGCATTCACACTTTCTGAAGCAATCTGGACCAGACATTGACAGTTGTCCTTAAGTGCCCATGACAGAGTCAAATACTTTTCAGCATCTAGGGTTGCAGCGACCCTGTTGGCCTTGGGATTGATCTGAGATAATATGCAAATTAGTTTTCTTCAGTTCAGGGCTGTCGAACTGGTCGGAATACACCTGGTGTAATCCTGGTATACTAGATACAGCATAGGCACAACCCATTGGCTAGCAATTTTACAAACAGTTTAACATCTGCATTAATTAGGGATAAGGGACAACATGATGCCACATATTTAGGTGGTTTGTTAGGTTTGAGCAGGGCTGTGGTGATCGCCTCCCTAAGTGCAAGGGGCAGTCTTACCCATTCCATAGATTCGTCACAAACCTTGAGGAGATGAGGAGCTATGGTGTGCTTGTATTCTTGTAAAAGATGGTGAAACCCGTAATAGAAAGCAACAAAGTTTTGAAGATTCAGTGTAGGTGTTACTTGCAGGGCACCAGTGTTATAGCTGGATGGTGTGCAGCCCAATTTAACGCACATCATTAAGTCACAGGTTAGTGTTGCATAAGGATATAAGCCACAGAGGTCAGTGTGAGTCAACCATCACTGTGCGGAGGAGAGTCCATTCTCGGGCGGTATGCATTCAATGAGTTCTCAATTCCAGTTGATCTCTGGGTTATCGAACGCTCAATAAAGGGCCTTGCTTCTGCTGGTAACATAGAAGTAAGTGTTGTCCACCATACCATATTCTCGGTTTGGATGGAAAAAATATGGGGAAGAGACCTTGCTGCTCCCAGAGGAGCTGCTTGATTGCATCAAAGGACTTTGGTGCTGTTTAAAGGGTCAGGGGAAAATCTGGGTAGATGAATATTCTCCTAGACTCAAAGCACAGTTCTGCCTTTTCTCCTGCCAGCTTGTGCACTACATCTCTGTCCCTATAGTTGAGCAGTCTTGTTATGATTGTGCGTGGAGGGGCACCTGGTCTGGACTGTAAGCCTCTGCGGGCACTCTCAACCAGGAATTGGGAAGACAATTGTAGACTTCCAAGAATTGACCTCAAGATGTTCTTGACAAACATTTCCTTAGAACCCGTAGGAGCTGACTCTGGTATTCTCACAACTTGCATTTTATTGCGCCAGTATATGGATTTGAGATTTTTATTTTCATAGTGAAAAGTTTTTTCTTGGGGATTAAGTCAGTTTCCATTGGTTCCACTGTATCTTCAGTATCTCCAATCCTGGTTTTTGCTGGAGTAATTCAACCAATCTTTGCCTAGGTTGGTACATAGGGAACTGATCTTAGCTGGAAAGTAGACTTTACAATTGACATTGCAAACTCACTATGCATGGTCTCCATAATCCGATCCAGTTGGCCCTGTGTAATTGTGTTATTTATCCCCTCTGTGACTAAGGTTCCTGAGGTGCTGTGGAGGACGAAGGGGGTCATCCTAAATTGGGTGTTTGTTAAAGAGCCCATAGGGCCTTGTTTCTTGCCCAAAACCCTAGTCTGTCATGGCAGCTGTGGATGAGTTGATAAGCGATACAAGGGTGCCGGTAGAGTAGGGTGGAGTGCTGGAGTCTGAGGTTTCTATGAGCATAAGGCTTCCCTCAACACCAGTGTTTGGCAAAGATGTTCCACTGCGGTCCAGTTCAGACACTGTACCCAGCGGCATGTATGCCACCCCAAAACCCACTAGGTCCAGAGGAGTGGCCTACCAATAGGATGCGTGCCACCAGTCCCCACAGCGCAGCACAGTGGTGGATGCAGTTCACAAGGAGTTGTGGAGAACAGATGGAGCAGAAGGATCCCCGACGTGTGCTGACCACCCAGAGACCTATGTGGAAAAGATGAACAAAAGGCCCAGAAGGTTGATAAAAGGGTCATCCAATCAATTCCATTATATGGGCATTGGCTAGTTCATGAGAACACCTTGTAGCATCATTAAAGGTGAACATTTGAAAGGGACTTTTTGAGGTATTCAAACTACTGCATAAAGAGTAAAGGGGCAGATAGTTTTCCAAGCAGGAAGAAGACTTTGCCAAAAGACACATACTGCCAGTAACAATAAAGAATTGGACCTCAGTTTTTCTACTATATACAAGATTTGAAACATTTCTGGAGTTATTTAAGTACCAGATGTCATTGCAGTGCTAAAGCGGCATAAGGAATCCTTGAGGAGCCTGGTGTAATTTGGATTTCATGTAGAAAGTGCATGTTTATTTTGTTGGCCTGGCATGGATGCCATGAGGAATTTAATAGCATGCTGGAAGGTGGCACATTGGTGTGGTGGGAATTGGATGTGGACCTGTTGCTCCAAAAGATTACTCTGACCAGACTAGTGCTGGCACAAGATAAAGCTGATGTCCCCTGCCATATTAGCCCTTTCTTGGGTACCCGGCCGTGAAGGGGTCAAGGCAGGATTTGGGCTTCAAAGGACAGCAGTGGTTAATAAGGCCATTGCCACAAGACTCTTTGATTGGTTTAAGCAAGATTGCAGTAGGTGGGAAAGGAGGGTCTCTTTTCACACTGTGTGCTAGTACAGTAGGGCTCTGGGGTTGGGGGTAACTTCAATAAAAAAATGCAGATGGACAAGGAAGTGAATGATGGGAAAGTGTGCAGGGGTGGAAATGTTTTTGAAAGTGGCCCCATATTGCACCGTGCAAGCAAGTCCATCCCGTGGTTTTTATTGTGTGGGATGGCGGGGCTGGAGAAGGGGATATTGTAAGATTTTGAGGACTAGGTGACCCGGTAATTGCCCTTTCGCGGGTGCCGGTGCCAGTGTATCCCCATTCCCATTTCAGCCCCATATGGCTCAATAGGAATGGGGATGCCTGTAGCACAGGCACTGTTCATAACAGTGCCGGTGCTACGGGCTTGCTGTGCTCGCGGGTGCCTTTCAGGGCAGACCTGGCGGAATGAAAGGCACCCGCAAGCACAACTCAGTTTACCGGTCCGGTAACAACGGTACCGGCAAGCATACTGGTACCGCTGTTAACGGACCAGCACCCTCATAATGAGGCACTCTGTGTCCTTTCTATGACCTACCACAACCTGTAGCTAGTTTTATCTGTATGTGAGCTGGACCTGCAGCAATGTTTGGTGATATATGGTAATTTGTGGCTCAAGTAGGTTCCGAGATGCCTCATTCTGGCCATATTTTTGATGGTGTTATGTCTTATTTGGTTTTCTTTCTTCCCCGCCGCATCCCTGCCCTCCTCCCGACTATATCCAGACAAAAGCAGTCTTTTCAACTTCTTCAGCAATGTAGTTAAAGGCAACAATATGAAAATCTGAATCGCAGAATGTGTTAATATTTATATTTTTGTGATGGGGAGAAGTAAGGCGTTCAAAAGCGTCTGGATTCTAACATCAGTTTTGATGGGACCCTAATATTTTGTCACCTAGTATTTTATTGTCAAGCTGCCCACACACAGGGATTTTGGTTAATATTCTGTGCTACACGTCTTCCAATTTGCTTATATTTGACTGGCGTGTATTCAGTTCACTTCCAGCTTTTGGAGGGACGTTCACTACGATCTTGGTTTTTGCTGAACATCTGTAGACTGCACATCATCCTGAAGCAGATGTACAAATGGGATGTTTTAAACAGACAATGAAACACTGTCTGATCTTTACTACTCTAGTAAACCAAGACACGTGGCATGATTTTTTCAAGGACAATTGAGTTCTCCTGTTAAAGGTAATACTCATTCAGCCACCAGGGTTGTCTTAATTATTTTGGGCTTTATGACCTGCATCCTCAGATGATGTCTGAGACATTGCATGAAGTTTCCAGAGTACCAGCAACCAACAAACATATAACATGTAGAAATACATCCAAGTCCGTGGTCTGTAACCTTTTTAGCTTACCGGAATTTGGACAACTACCATCAGCCCTAGCCACCATAGTTAATAGTGGGGGATCATAGGATAGCAGCCAGATATACACAAACATATGGCATGGTGTATGCCTCCTTATGCAGTATTTATTTATTTAATACATTTGTTACACGCCCAGACCCTTGGGTATCACGGCGAGGTTACTGACAGTTCATTAGGATATAATTCAGTGGGGAACATTTGCATAATAATTACAATCTGAAAATGTCATAGCGAGTTATTTACATACAATTAAAAATAGAAGCGTCAAAGTATTTACAGATGCTGAGGTAGTGGCTTTATTCGTATTGGTTGAATAACCAAGTTTTGAGTGATTTTTTTTTTAAGCTCGAAAGGGATTCCTCTTTTTTAATGCTGAGTGGGAGGGTGTTCCACTGTTTTGGAGCTAGGCAATGGAAGCTGCTGCCTCCAGCTCTGGATTTTCTGAAGCAAGGTGTGGTGAGACGTAAAAGATTGCTAGATCTTAGAGATCTGGTGACTTCTTTTTTAGTAAGAACTTTGTTGAGGTAAGATGGACCTTTATTTTGGTTGCATCTAAATGTGATGCATAGTGTTTTGAAGATGATTCTGGCTGCTATGGGCAGCCAATGGTTATCTCTTCTAGTTTTGGAAACATGATCTGATTTTCTAATTCCTAGGGCTGACCGTAAGGCTTTATTTTGTATCAGTTGGAGTTTTTTTTTTAGATTGGTGCTGGAAGTGTCTAGCAGAAGGACATTGCAATAGTCTAATCTGGACAGTATCAGGGCTCTGGCCAATGTGATGCAGTTGGCAGGGGAGAGGAATTGCCTGCTAAGAGTGATTAGTTTAGCTGTGTAGGCGGTGGATGATGAGAGGTTGCTGATGTGTAGTCATCGTGAGATTTGCATTCAAGTAGACTCCTAGAGTTTTTACTTGCCTCAGAACTGGTATCATGGAGCCGTTGATGTTAATGGAGGCATAGTCGGGGTGTAGGGATCCTATTTAGGATTTTGACCCCATGATGAGAATCTGTCTCCTCATCGTTCAGGCATAGACTATTTAGTGCCATCCAGTTTTGGATAATGGCGTAGATTTTGTTGATCGTTTCTGTGTCTTCGAGATATTTCCCTGAGAGTGGAATGAGGATATGGGTGTCATCTGCAAAATTCATGTAGATGACACCCATATCATCTAGGGTAGAGAATAGCAGTTTGGTATAGGCGTTGTAGAGTGTAGGGGATAGGCAAGAGCCTTGGGTTACTTCAATAGGGAGATTGCATTATTAATGAAGTGGCTGTTCCATTGGTGTCCAGCATTGTTTGATTGTTGATTTGGTTAACTGTTGTCTTGTAAAATCACCTACTGTTACAGGTGGACAGTTTGGAGGACTATGAAGTATGCAAAATATTGTTACATGTCATGTGCATACACAGGTCTGTCCTTTACATGTACCTGATAGCCTAGACTTTCTTTAACAGGTGTGGATTGGTTGTAAGATGCTGCCCTTTCTGAATTTGCTTGTGATTGCATCAGAGGAGAACTAGTGCTACGCTATGTGTTCATGTTGCTACAGTGGGTTATCAGATGGGAGGACTGCCCAATTTACTGCAATTCCCCTGCATTCACCCACACTCGTTTACTATTAGTTTCCCACTGCTTTCCTTGATACTCGAGGCATATTACTTGGAAGTGCTCCCTATGTTTGAGACCATGAGAGAGAGTGGGAAAAGTCACCTGAACCTTGTGCATGGGAACATACATGAGAAGGTGAACAAACTCTTGCTGGGGGTTTAGGACCTCTTCAGCCTCTTGTTCTCTAGTTGTTCTGTGATACAAATCCCATGATCCCTCACCAATTAACTCTTATGGGTAGGGCTGATGCAAGTTGTATTCCAACACTTCTGGAGAGCAAAAGATTATAGAGTCCCTGCTTTAGAGGGCTGCAATCTATTGTAGTCTTCTTCAGATGAGCAGTTGATGAAGGTGAAAGCTACCCCCCGATCCCTGTGGTCACATAACCAAAGAACTGAGTACATCTTTATCTACAGCCCCCCCAAAGGAGGAAGGGGTTGCAAACCTTTGTTGACTTCAGGGATTTCTAGGACAGTTCCAGCCACCACACCAACACCATTACTCCAGCAGCTAGAACAGAAAACACCAGACAATAAGCCATCCTTTCTTTATTCAGTGGCCTTTTTGGGGCTCAAGGACAAGTTTTAATGTGCCAGCAGTGGTATCTCACACACCCACTATAGGTGTGGAAGCCCATCACACAAGACCTTTGGGTTTCTCTCTGAGTTGGCGAGAGAATGGAGACTTCCACGATCTACCTTCCTACGACAAACACGTCTCTTCAGAGGATGACACAACCTCCATCAAGGAGATTTGTCCTCCAGAGTAATTCAATACCAGTCTCTCTATGGCAGAAAAGGAGGAACAGTCCGGTCTCAGGGAAAACCTAAACCATTCCCTCTTCAAGCTTCAACATGATAACTCCTGATCTGATCATCTGTTTTGAGTGAAAGCCTGGCTTTGTGAGCATTAGGGAACGCTACTTCCACGTTCCTTTTTGGTGTCCCACTTCGCTACCCTGGAGTGGTCGGTCTCCATTACAAGATATTATTCAGTTTGACTGGTTGACATATATTAGGCAGCCTAGGGGCGCATAAACTGTGATCAGTCAATGACTGCCGTCTGTGATTAATCCTGCAGAGTCCTCACTGATTCCCAGCCTAAAGTCTCGTCCAATGTGACCAGAGGATGGCAGTCGCAACCTGATACTCACCCTGGAGGTGGTATTCTGAGGATGGATCACATGAGAGGAGATGGATACTGGGGGGAGGTGATACTTCTACAGGGTGGACGCAGTATTCTGCCCTTGACTGTGAAGAAGAAATCCTAATCCCAAAGTATCAAATGGCCTGCTGTCATTATTCGGAAACCTTTCACCGTAAGAACTTAAATACTACTTCTGTTAAACATCTCAAATAGAACTTTATTCATTCTTCATATCTGCATAACCTTTCTAAAACTCATTTAACATCTGATGTTCATGACGATTGTTATTTAGAGAAGTGTTCAACAAAAGACCCTCAATCTCTGTGAAAATACTTTGGACTTCAATTCCCAGAAAGCTTTAAGTACTGGGATGAAGAATAGTAAAGAGTCAATGAGGATCAAGAGTAATCCCAAGAGTAACGCACGGTGTAGTTATCCATTCAATCACCTACACAGGACATTTAAATTGAAGGATGACCTTCAGGTGGAAGTGCGGAAAGGTGAAGTAGTAGTATAATTGGGCTGCAGAGTACACGGAGCAGGAAGCGCAGCCGTGGAGGAAGGCAGACATGTGGGAGTGAACCAGACTGAATGAGCGAGGTGCTCCCAGACTGCCACTTGTCAATCTGACATACCGTAGTGTCAGAAGACCCAACAGAGACTGACTGGCTCCGGGGAAGTGCAGCAAAGGAACCAGCAACTGCAGATAGGTTGTCCAGGATGTTGCCAAACCAGAAAGCATCAACCTTATCAGCGAGGAACCACAAAGCTGACAGACGACCTGAAAGGGGGTTTGACAAGCTGTGGACGTCATACCCGAAGCAAAACTCTGCCACTACAATGAACCACGCGTTGGGACACCTGGCGAGTTAGCCCTTTGCTAGAGGTATCTCTGGGTGTTCTGACAGGCACATGGACAATTAAGTGAAGGTTTTGAATACCGACAAAATAGATTTACAGAGAGAACAAGAGGGCAAACATGGCACAATTCTCCTGATAAGAGATGCCAGTTCGGGAAAACATGGAACCAGCATTGCCATAAACCAAAAGACTGTTTAAGAGAAACAAAGAGGCAATAGTTGTACAATTCTACTGACATGAGATGTCAGTTTGGGGAAACCTGGAACAAGCATTGCCAAGACCCAAGAGACATTGTAAGGAAGGTTAACAGAGCTTGAACAGACCCTCATATAGGGGATGTCATTTTGGGAGAAATTGGTGAAAGTAATAACTGAACTCAACAAAGTTATGCCACTGAGGAATTACAATTGTGTGACACTTAAGAGAAATATGAACATTGTGGAGAGACCTGATAAGAGCATTAGGTAATGAACCATTTTGGGAAGAGAAACCTGGTAGGAGAGTACACCAGGGGATCTGTGTGAGCCAAAAGAGGGAACTATTCCTGGCAGGAGAGTAAACCAGGATATCTATTCAATTAAGGCGGTCCTGGGAGCAGAGTTTACCGGGAAATACAATGTTGTGTTGAAAAGAAACTTTGTTTTATAAAATCCTAGTTAGAAATTGGATATTTCAGTAGAGGAGTTCCTGGCACAGGAGTACACAGCAAATCCAATGTTTTGTTGAAAAGAAACATTATTATATTAAGTCTTCTGTTAAAATTGAAAATTGGCATGAGAGATGACACTACAAGAAGATACACGAAAGCACAACGGAGAAGCTTTATGGGCCTTCTCATCGCGGCTTGGACAACAATTGCCCAAAACTGGAAAAAGAAGGATACACCACTAATATTTATGTGGCTTCAAAAAGTATGGGCGCAGCTAGCAATGGAAAAAGTCACTCACATAATCCAAGGCACTAAGGACAGGTTCACCAAAGAATGGGGTGGGGTCCAGGAACATCTGCAGTCAGACTTTATGGAACAATGGTGCCCACACAACATAAAGGTCACGGACATTTTCAACGCATAAAGAAAACCACGAAGCAGACCACGCGGTCCCGGGACGGGAGGGGGGAGGGAGAGCTGGGGGGGTAATGTTGGTACAAAGTTCCCTTTTATTGTTATGTTTATGTCCAATGAAAATAATAAAGATATGTTTAAAAAAAAAAAAAAAAAAAAATTGAAAATGTTGCTTTGCCATCCTAAAGACCACAAACTACTTTCTTTCAGTATATTTCAACCTGTATTATAAAAACATTTGCTTTGTCATTTTAAGGAGAATACCAATGAAATAGACATTTTCATTACCTTTAATACTTTCCTTGAAACAGTTCAGGGGAAGGGAAGATAAAACCTGGAGACAGGGATTGTTTTGTTGAAATTGTATATATATATATATATGGTTTTGCACAATTTGTTTGAAGTGAAAACAGAAACTCCATTGTACCTTTTTGATTTTGTATATTAGTGTGAGGGTCAGATGTATTTTGGATACAAGGTCAACTACTAGTCTTAGGTTATTTGGTAGGGACATTTTCTTTTGGTCGGGGCAAAATGCATCTTTTTCCAAACCCATTTTCCTTTAATAAATATGGCTAAGGTTAACAACATTACAACTTTGTGTTTGCCTCTCATTGCTGACCCCTCACACAACAAATACATGTTCTGGAACTGAAAACGGCTATCCTAGCATGCTGGGACTTGCTTTCTCAAGTCAGGAATTGTTCAACACTGATTTACAACCAATACCACTGCAATGTTTCAAGTAAACAATTCAAACACTGATAGCACCCTGGTCACTGAATTTGATGAAGCCTTAAGTCCTGTGGTCAATGCATAAGCAGACAGATTTTAAAAGCAAGCATTGGCAAATCCAACAGTTTTGGATTTTATATAGGCATCGGAAAGGCATTTTCCAGTCACTGCCATAATGGTACTATCTGGCCATAGGATTGCAACATCTGGTAAATGGTATTAGCACCTCAGTGTATGACAATGCCTGGCTAATGCACATACAGGAGCCAAAACTAGCTTAACAGAAATTCAGTGCAAAGAACAGATGCAAGGACACACACACATTGATTATAAATGTATTGCCTGAAGGCACAGGTTGCAACATGTGTTATGCCGGGAGCTGCTTTACAGGTGCAGATACACCATTACCTTACAGAAGACTTCTTAGAAATAACATAGGCTTCCCCTTGAAAACATAGAGATAGCTCAAAGATTCTGGGGAGGGTGATTTTAGATGGGGATGGGCAGTTAGTGGGTGAGAATGGTCCTAGGGATTAGCAAGACCATGGGTGGTCAATGAGTGGATACAAATCCAAACAATACCCACATGTGTGCCCTCTCAGACGCCACCTCTCTCCTAGCTACAGTTTCCATGGCGATAGTTGTGGTTTATAGGCAGCGCTTGAAGTGCAAACTCATTTCCAAAAATTAATAACGTTTGGAGAATCCTATCCTAGTCATTCATAGCCTTATTGTGCCACTTTTTAAACCTATGATTCAAGAACTCTCAAGTGGCTCTGCTTGAGGAGGCCATCCAGTATTGTTTTCTTCCCTTTTAGATCCTCGGACCTGTAGTGTTTTCTTTCCTATTTCAAATTTAGAAAAACGATAAGTCCTAGAATTTCAATCAAAAATAGCAGTGGGTGGCTCTGAGTGGAGACCAGCGCTGGTAGTCTTCTATCTTGAAAACACTGTTGGGGTCTCCTCTAGGAGGGTGATCTTCCCTACGAAGTAAATGTTCACATTGTAGTACCACAGGTGGCCCTATTGTTCGTATGAAAGAGCAAAGAAACCAACATGGAACGCCAGGCTGGAAAGAAAGGGACAAAGTTAGCTCAGTAATGTTAAGGTTTCAAGCAATAACCTTTCTATGCAGAACCATCAACTAACCTGGATTTACCATGTTCAATATCCGGATGGATGGGAACCAGTGGCTTTGTACCAGGTTCTAAATGAGTAAATATCTGTATAAGGAACGAGCACATGAAATACTGACTGACCGGTATATGTATATATTGAAGAGTAATAACTAGATATGTCTCCAAGTCTCACCTATTGCCCTTGTTGTCAATCCCAGGAGATGACTGTACAGAATGTGTGCAGGATGCAGAACAAGAATCCAACAGGGCTGGAGTGGACAGAGAAAGGTGAAGGTTTAGCATGGTAGTGAACGCCGATGAAACGAGGACAAACTGAGGGGAGGGATGTAATGTGCCAGTTCAAAACAGCAGAGCGTCCACAACCAAGAACTGAGGTCCAGCAACGTCCAATCAAATAACCCCAAAGTCAATGTAGGGGTAATTCAGATGAAGTGCCTTAGAGGCGCAGCCTAGATCAGAGGCACTAAGACAGTATCAGATACGGTATCCAATGGGCAATCCAGACGAAGATCAAAAGGTAAGGCCAAGGTTCGATAACAGGGTGAATAAACGAGGATACTTCAAAAGAGGAAAGTACTTCAATAAGAAGCAACCAGAATACTGCGCTGCCTCGATTTATTTGTACTCTTGTGAAGTGTTTCCATGGAGATTTGCAGCGTGCTGGGAGACTGACTTGAGGGGTGCACAGAACGTTGCGCAAGTGCCCGCACTGTTGCAATCTCCATGGCAACCTCCAACAACACTGTGTGCAGCACCGCAGAGGCCGCCCTGCACGCGCTGCTACAGTCAGTGTTCTTCTGTTCCTGACAGTGGCCTTCTCACGCAGGACTATGGGAAACCTGAGAGCTCCGTGATTCCTGCCTCTCTGCTCTCAGGAGAGCTAAACATTTGAGCTTGGACTGCAGTGTTATTTGCAAGCTCAAAAGTACTTCAAGAAGGCATTTTGATTTGCATCAGTGTACAAACCAGTGGTGATGTTGGTGTATTGTGATTTGGCCTAGCCACTCTTCCCCTCCAGCCCCCGCTGATGTCTCTCAAACAGGGCAAACTGAAAATTAAAAGAATTGCTGTAAATATTTGAGGAAGGGTTATGGGAAACGCATGGATATGACCTGTGGCCACTCAAAAAGTAGTCAGAGAAAGCGGTGTATAGCCTTAGAAAAATGAGGAATGGGGTCAAACATTTTTGCGTTAAACTATGAAATCATCAAGGACGTGGAAGTAGTTACCTTTTAAAAGCTGCCATTATGTAAATGTCCCAGTTAGCACAAAAACATTCCTTGGTTACAAATGAATAATACTCTTGTATCTTTCCTTACCCATCATCTGCAAAACGTTTGGATCAAGATATACATGCATCGAAATGAATGACTCATGGGTGAATTAAGGCATTGTGATATTTGATTCGAAACAGCCTATTCATTGAGAAACAAAGTGCTAGCCACTTAATAAATGGGTAGGTATAAAGAATACACAGACTCAATAAAATGTAATGGTAGTGTGCAGCAATGGGCACAGCTAGTTTAAAGGTGCTAATAAGCAATCACAAATCAGAACATGTTCTTGCATCACAAAGACGTGTCTGGATCGGCAGGATTTAAGGGGGGGAATATGCCTCGTAATATTTCAAATCGAAAGCACCCAATTGTAGAAGGAAGTCAGTCGTGCAGAGGATATCCTTTATTGGAAGGATCAAGAGGACACATGTAAGGAAGTACTGTCAGGCATGAGGACAGATACCCAGCATCCACATCCGGGGAAAGACAGCTGACTGTAACCAACTGAGAAACACAGAACGCTCAGGACAGAACACTGTGGGAACATTCCATAAGACTATATAGTAGTCGGGCACCAAGGGTTCCATTCACTCTCACACAGACAGAAAAGACCAGACATAACACAGCTCTCTTCTTTACACTAAAATGAAAGAAGGAAGATGCAGGCAGGACATACCTTGTCTTCTTCCTTTACATTTGCAAAAAAGAACAACCAAAGCAGAAAGCGCCTAAGAAGGTTGACCTGTAAGGAACGCTCATGTCAGAAGGCGAGCATGATGGGCAAAGTCAAAAACATATATACATATAGATATTGTAAAGGCATCATGAAGTCGCCACAGACGGCGTAATCAAAGTTTGGGCTATGAACTTTTATTTAAAAGAAAAGGTTGGAAAAAGGCTCAACTTGTCCTATTATAAGGTGGGAGTTCCCTACCTTAATAAAACTAAGGATAGTCTGTGTCAGGAAGTCCAAATCAAATGGCTGTCTGTGTCCAAAACCTATACTTGGCCTCACATCTATTTGTATACAATGTGTAGGGCTGCCCCCCTCAAAATGGTAAGCGTTCAAATAAAAGTTCAGAGCTTCGTCCAGTTCTTGGTTTTCAAAGGGTTTCACTTCCCCAAGGTTCAAATAGTTGATAATGCAAAAAGGGTTTCCCTTCCCCATGCTTTCAAGTATTTCAACAGTTCCAACACAACACAATTTCTTGGGATACTTCCCAGCTCTTCTGGTTTGATTACCTTTCACCAATTTCATATAGTTCAATTCCTTAGTTTCACTTCATACAAGATTTCCTTTAGAATCAATCACAAACTTCTTTGTAAGGCTTTAAGTGGCTTTTCCATAGATGGGTGTATTCGGTCTAGTCGCAGTTGTCGGACCACATGGTCCACCCATTACAGGTCACGCAACTGACACACCTTACTGGCTTCTTCTTCATACACCCATTGCCACAGCCTTCAGCTCTGCAGTGGTGCTTGGTACACTCTCATTTCACATCCTTGTGATGCTTTTTCATTGCTTGTTTTGCCATTCACTTGTTGAACTTTGACATACATGCCTGGCGCTCGCCAAGGCTTGTTCATTCAATTTTCACAGTTCCTTTCACTCGTATGGCTCTTGACAATACTTCTTTGACAATGCTTGTTCTCTCAAATTGCATGGTTTCTTATATCAGGAAGTTCCACAAACTTGCTTTCAATCAAATTAGTATTAAAAAAAAGCGTACTTTCATTTTCATTTGAATCAGTATTAAAAATGACCTGCTTTCATTTAGTTCTGGATTCATTAAAGTGTTTGTAAGCTTTATGTTTTCACCAGCCATCCTGGTATCCCCCTGCCTAGGTTGACTCACTGGTCGTTGCTTACGTGTGTTCCAGCAAAGCCTCCAGCTGCCACAAGCTCACTCTCTCGTGCTTTGCCTTGCTCCGCTGAGCCAGCCACTCTCTGTGACTTTGATCACCCAGCCCATTCTTCTGAAACACTTGTGTATGAGCACGATCGAAATAAAATATCAATTCGATTCTCTTGCTGGTCAGGCCTCACACTGCAGCTTCGCCTCATCATGCCTGTTCCCTTTCCACAGTCTGTCAATGGCCTCCAGCTTCCTTCAGCCTCGCTTCCTGCTGTATACTCTCTGCATCTTCCAGGGGCTCTCGAGCACTCATCTGCTGATCTGCTGTGCCGCCTTCCAGGAGAGGTCCGCTCTTATCCAGCAGTCCGCGGATCTGCTTCCACAGCGGACTCAATTTTCTCCATTCTTCCTGCTTTTAAACCTCCCGCCAGGCTGATTGTTCCAAAAAGAACAAGACTGCTCATTGCTGAGTCGGGAGTACTGCATTGCTCTTGCTAGCCTCCTCATCCCAGTACATAACTGGTGTTTGTATGTGTGTGTGTCATTAAAGAGAGATGCATCTCTCTAGTTGGTTTCTTCCTCGTCCCGTACCAAACTAATGTCTATTAGGTGATGATTTAGGGGAAAAATAGGGAAGGCATTGACAATCGCCTATACAGGCTTGTTGGACATTGGACTCGCGGTGAAAGGGGTTTGGGGGATATTGTGTCTCACCTAAGGATGCCTCATCCCCACTCCCCAAGTCTCCTCCACTGAGGTGATCCTCCCTCGCATTTCCACCCCCCGGGGCAGGATCCGAATGTGACTGCCTTTCCCTGGCTGCCTGGGAGGAGGATATATTGTCGAAAGAAGTGAGGGCGCCCTCAGATTCCACACATCATATATATACTTAACTTGCAGATGTCAGACCCATGTAAGACAAAAGTAGCAGGGGGCAACGGCAGAATAACCCCCACTCCTAAGAGGAAAATATGTAAACAGCGACAGTCAATACAAAAAGTAATTGACAAATCAAGAATTACCTTGACAAATCAAGAGGTATGTTACAGTGGTGTGCTCTAGCACCTTGAATCATATCTTGTGCTCGATGGGATTACCAATAAAGATCTCAAACCAAATAACCAGACAGACTCAAATAATATGGCAAAGTACTACTTTTTTCTCAATTTAATAAACCAGGGTCACCTGGCAATCATCGAACTGATGCATGCACACTCACAAACTTGATTACACTGAGGTTTTATACCCCAATATGGCATCCTACATGGCAAACTGGAAAAACTATTGACGGGAGGGATTGGTTAGGGTAACATATCTACTGTGGGTTAGTACTTCATTGGCTGTCTCTTATCTGTAAGACACACCTCAAACTACCTTTAAATATGTAAAATACTGATTAAAGCAGACAGAATGGCAGCGGATTGGTCTATGGAACATTGTATAGCAGGTTGCCCAAAAGACCCACTGATTGGTTGGCATTTCTACCCAACATCAGACTTTTGGCTCGGCTAGCAGCACGTAAGCAAAACGAAACCCAGGTGCTTGAGTAACATCAGATTACCCCCCCTTCTCAATTAGTCCATCGCTCATCTGTCCAGCCAGGAGCCAGACTTTCCCGTTTTTAGTTGACCTTGTCGCCCGCTCTCTGTTCTGGGACATTCAAGGAAGTGTAAGCATAGCACGATCTTCATCCGCAGCTTAATGAATAGCCCTTGTTTTCGACTTTTAGATCACGTGTGAGGAGACCGCACCTTTGTCCATTTCAACCTCCCATTTACTGCTATTAGATTTAATCATGCTGGGTGTCATTGCTCCTCTTGGCCTCCAGAGACTTGCTCACTCCATTTTGTAGGAGCCTTATTAATTGTTAACTGTCCAATACTTTGCCTCTTGCAAATGTTTTTTTTTCTTCTTTAATCAAAGAGAAATATGTCTCACGTCCATGGCTTATCCGTTTGCCTCCCTTTGTGCTTTGCAGCTATTACTTGAAATACCATCCTTGATCTTAGGCCAACATAGACTCCTCTGTTTTGCACACAAAGCTAATTATCCAACGTCTCCTGACTGTGCAGCCCTGCTCTGTTTCTGAGGTAGCTGAATTGAATCTTTGCATGAGCCGGCGTTCATTTATGATCCTGGCTGTCCTTGCCATGTTCTATTTTCCTTTTATAGCAATCTTCTATGTGTCTCCTCTACGTTGTGTTGCTGTGTATTTACACTTAATGGTCAACAAGTTACTTCATTCTTCTTTGTATATATGATTACTTTATCATTTTGTACATGTTTCTCTTATCACTTCAGTTACATAGTTACTCGTTAGTAGTTTCATAACGTCCTCGTATAGCTTCTTTATGACATGACTCTGCCCACATCGGATTTCTCTCAGCACTACATGATATTCAGTGGTGCATGCCGACATCCCTCCACACGACATCCTTCCACTCCTTCAGTGCGAGGATACATTCGATACAGTTGTCTGAGTGCATATCGTCTTTCATTCACTTGATGTGGTATAGGCATAACACATGGAGTCCCATATTGAGCTCTTTTCCTGCTGTTCCAGTATGACGGCGGTGAGGGGGTGGGAGTTAGGGATAATATGTCCACCTGATCCTCTACATTCCCCCCTCTGGTCGAGTTCTCGGCCACATTCTTCTCTTCATTCTCCTTTATAATTTCTTCATACTGTTGTTTCTTTGGGACCCATATATTTGTCACCCCCCTCAGGTGACCTGCAGTCTTTATATGGTCATCCACACTCCAGGCCATATGGCAGAAGTCTCCTGATGATGGACAAAATATCCAACGTCCTACATATTTTTTATGATCCTTGGGATAGTATAACTTCCTTCCTGCAGGTGCATGGGTACTTTTCTTTTTATTCTCACATGCACTTTCTTAATTTTGCATCTGCTCATTGTCCATCATTATTTTCATCCCAATAGCTTTATTAGCGGTCTTCTGGCACTGTCCCAAGATGATCCTTATAAGACAGAATCACAATAATACCAACACAAGTGTTGCTCTGAGTGTTTTGAAAGCATTGGCCAGCCAGATTGGAATCCATGACATTAGAATTGAGAACCCGTCATCTCCTGCTGTCTTATCTGCTTCATCTTCAATCTTTGTATGTAGGGTTGTCGGCATAGTTATTGGTTTTGTCAGGGTTCCATTTTCTCCATGGGATGGTATGAATGTACATCAAGAAGGCTTAACCTTGGTGTACATGCTTGCTGTAATTAAGTCCAGGACATACCTGTTCTGGAGAGTCATCAGCCCGATGGCTCTCAATTCTTCTGCGATTGCATTGAATCCTTTTATTGTTGCATTAATCATGTGTAGCAGCTCCCATCTGGTGATTTTCAGCCGGTTGGCGTTTACTGCCGTCTGGAGTTCTGGCATAAATATATGTCATTGTTATTCCTGTCTTGATGAACAAATTGTGTTTGTCTGGAATGTCTTCATAAGCCTTTATTGATTTGGATGAAAAGTAGTTCTCTTTTCAGTTGTGAGGAATAAGGTATTTCTTCCTTCTCTGGTGTTCATTCATCTTTGTAAATTCACTGATATTGAGATCACTTTGAGGGATCACTGATGCTGGAACATTTATTAATACAATGGAACATATTCTTCCTGAATGTTTAGACCACTGCATGTAAGCTCTGGATCCAGAGGCCCAATAGTTCCTCCATTCATGCCTCGGACCTCGAATATCTGTCTACAGCCTTTGTTCTCTCCAAATAGAACTGAGCCTCCATTCTTGGAGCATGTTGTTGCATTCTTCAATGGTATTATAGATACTTGTTCTGCTTCGTTTTTTGTTATTGGCCCATGTTAGTAAATTGGAATACTTGGCCCCATGATTATAGGCATCTGTCATTCACTATTTGCCCTGTGGCTACTGGTTCTTTCTTCAATAAATGTGCAGGGCAAGATAATAGTCTGCCTTCTCATCCGGAACTTGTGGCAACACGCCCATATACCAATAGTAGAGGTCTTTCCCAGCATCCTGACTCTCCTAACCTTTTAGTCATGTCTGAGCAATCCATCCTCTTCATTTCAACAATTTTTATTTGTTCTCCAATCAGGGATGGATGCATGTGTTTCTTGCTCGTCTGCCCATCCCATTTTCAATCCTTTTTGTCTTTACAGAAGTATCTTCATATGGAAATGTTCCTCTTGATCGCCATCATAAAGTTGCTCATTTTCCTTCAAATTGTACCCTGGTTGAACACGCTGCTAGATTGCTGAGACATATTGCATCATGTTTCGGCATCCCTTTGGGAATAAATGTCCTTGCTGCATTCATGGAATACAGTATTATGGAACAGACATAGAAGCTTTCATCTGACTGTCTCTCTGCCACCTCCTTCATGTACTGATACCATAGGTTATTCTTTAAATGAGGCGAATTATCAAGACTCGTGTTTATATCCTCATGACCTTCCCCAATCTCCCTTTTAAATCAAAATAGACACCTTGTAAGATTATAAAGGATACTGTTCGTGCTTTCATCAGGGGCAATAGTTACTGTTTCATTGTTCCCCTCCATGTCTGTATCATTTCTTATAACATGTCTAAATGTCATAAAGATCAGGAGGAAAATACAAATCAGAACACGGAATGATATCAGTTATTACTCCACGAAAGATCATCGACTTTCTTGATGCCTATGGGCCTCTTATATTCTGAAACATCCCCATTTGTTTAAATTCTGAATGTTACTCTGTAATTCTTTATGGGTCACACTTTTAGATCAAGAACTGCAACATGATTGCTATGATTATTCTGAAAATAATATCGGTGTTTTTAGGATTGCCAAAAAGGTCACTATATTTGCATATCTTCTTACTAAAGCACGATGAGACAATAATATGTATGTAGAAACGGCATACAAGAATGTGTGTATTGTTGTTCTAAAGGGTAACATAAAGATGAAATGTGCTTCTCTTCTTTCAGCTCTGGTAATTCAATGCATTGTTCCTTTAGCTTATCTAAAAAAGTTTCAGGATGACTGCAAGTCTGTTTATTTCTTGTCAAATGTTAAAAGATTTTGGCCCTTAGTCTAAAATGCTGCGGTGCTCTTCATTTTCTTTGTCTTTACACTTGGCCATAGAACGAGTCTGCATGCGCAGAACTTCTCTTGCTTCACAGAAAATAGTTGCAGGACGGGGTCACGGTTTCTCCTTTATATGGTTTGATGTCATGCAAATGCAGCCAAGCTTTTCTTCCTCTTAACTTGGTAGGTGTAGGGGTAACTTCTTACACCTCATATGGACCTTGAAAGTGGGGCGTGCTCCAAGTGCGTACACATGTTTGTACCAGCACCTGGTCCCCTGGGTATAGGCTAGGTTGTTTTAAGAATAGGTTGATCGTCTTTGTTGCTTCTCTCTGAACCTTCCCTTTGTGTTTTTTTTACCTGTTGAGACATGAAAAACTGCTCCCAAGCATAATGCACTTTCATAACTGGATCTAAAATCCCACTACAATAAGCAATTGGTTCATGTCCATGTCCTAATGTCGTTTTCTGTGTAAGGACTGCCGTCATGACCTTTCCATTTGAATGAGAAAACAAATAAAATGCTTCATGATGATCTGGAATTCCTAACACGGGATGTACTGATCACCTTTTTTCATTCTTAAAATCCTTAAGTCATTTGTCTGTCCATATTATTTTGCTCTTGCCCACATGTGCTTCTTTAAGTCCTTTTAAAAGTGGTCAAATATATGTACTGTAATCGAAAACCCAGGACCTGCAATAGTTACATAGGCCTAAATATTGTCGCATTTCTCTCACTGTTTTAGGTTTTGAGGTCTTCATAATTGCTTCTGCTCTCTTAAGTGTCACTTTCCTCCCTTCATGAGAAATCAACTGTGCTGTATACAAGACCTTTTCCTGACCATATTGTAGCTTCTTTTTGTCCACTTTGTATCCTTTTTCTGAGGGTATAGTCATGAGCTTAACCGAATCTTCTCTGCATCTTTCTTCTGTCTCACTTGTAAGAACCTGAAGGTTTCTTACCCGCTAGTCCGCAGGGATCTGTCACCCAGGTGGCCAGGACATGGCCGTCAGTATTGGATCCAGTTCCTGAGGGTGGACCAGTGCAGGAGGATCACCTGGATAGGGGGTCTTCGGGGAGTGGAAGTGGGACACTAATGGTGTGACTCGGTTCCCCCTTCCTCATAACACATTTTCCCCTTCCTAGCCCGTAGGATATGCAAAAGCCCCCCTTTTCCTGCACGAACACTTCCTCACACCACGAAAGCCAACGGACTAACACCAGAGCAGTTTACCTGACATGGTCCAACACAAGTGTCAGGCTGAGTCAGGAAATTGCTGATAACGATGCACACCTGACGGCCCTTTCCTTCCCCACAGGGATAAAAGGCGGAGCACGAGAGCACCCTTTTACGCAAGATGGAACGCACGAGGAAGCAGCGATTCTGAGACACCAGTTCAAACGAAGGAGAAAGGCGGAGGAAACCAAAAGGACGACAAGGAAGGGATTGCCCTTTTCATCCCATACCCATAGCCTTCGAAGACAAGACTATAAAACCTGGAAATGCATCTGGCGATTGGTGTGACTCAATGGGAATGGGGATGACGGAAGCACCATCACCATTAATAATGGTGTCGGAGCTTCTGTGAAAGTCTGCATGCAGCTGCCGTTCCGCCTGCCAGGTGAGGCCTGCCGGGCGGGACGGCAGCCTCCCGCAGACTCGGAGTGTGCCAGTCCGGTCACAGTGCTGGTAGGCTTACTAGCACCATTGTTACCAGACCGGCACACTCGTAATGAGGCCCATTAAGATTTCTGACTACTACAAAAACCAAGAGTCCTAGGGGAAGCCTGGGAGTGATGTCAAAATGGACATACAAGGGTTGAGTCTAACCCCTGGTACAGTGGAAAGTCTTTGACATGTTGTGAATTGAAAAGCTAAAGTTAACTGCATTGTGGTAACGAATGTGAACCCGACTGAGGGACATCCACAGTGTGACACTGGTCAGAGCCCATTTGAGGGAGGCTGACATTGTGAAAGGGATCGGAGCCCGGCTGAGGGAGATCCTCAGGTGAAGTCACCTGACATGAAGATCTATGGAAGGAACTGTTTGTTTGTTGTTTGTGATACATCGGGCCCTCTGAAGCAAGAGACTTGGGCCCAGAAGGTCCTAAAATTGGAATAGGAACTGTAAACTCAGGCTGGAAAGGCCCTGAAGTGTGCTGTTCTTGAGAGTCCCACCTTGTCCTTGCTTCAAACGTGGGGAATGGAGACCCACGCTATAACATCCTGACTTATCCTTTTGAGAACAATTCTTTCTTTCTTTGAGAACATTATCTCACACTATTTTGTATTTAGAGGTAAGGGCTGGCAATAGGTTTTTCTTAGTATAGGCCGTTTATATTTCACTGGACTCCACTGGGACTGAATTATTATTTTTTGATGGTCGTAGCTTGCTCCCATCTTGCAGTTTAATAAACACCCTTGTACTGTGATCAGTTGTGTCTGTCTTGCATGGATACCATGCCTTCCTTACACACTACACAACAAAGTGTTATCCACGTATTGTATTATTGCACTTTCGAGCTGAACATTGCCCAAGTCCATCTGAAGGACTCTGTTAAATATTAAAAGGGCCTCACACTACCACTGGCGCAAATGGGTGTTTCAGGCAGATATTTCTATATGAAAAGGAAGTCAAATCCTGTGAGTCTTCATGAAGGGGAATTGAAAAGAACACATTATTTAAATGTATGACAGTGAAATACTTGGCCTTAGATGGGATGTTGCACAATATTGTCATGGGATTTGGAAATAAAGGAAACTCAGCTTTGACTATATTGCTTAGGGGCAAAGGTCATGTGCAAATCTCAAAGATCCCCCCGTGGATTTTTTCACTGGGTACACAGCCGTGTTACATGGAGAATCAGATGGTACCAGTATTCCTTGCTTAATGAAAGGGAAAATGGTCTCATATATATCTTCATCTGCTTCTCTGGACATGGGATAGGCAAAAGGGCTCCTAGTTTAAGCTTAATTGTAACTGCTCCTACTCATTTTTATAGGCCCACGTCATATGGACTTGGGGTCCATAAAATGTCTGGCACTTTCTCTAAATCTTCCTGAAAAAATAATGGTTTCTTTTTTACCAACACCATTCTCTGCAATATTTCTCTATTCTCTACTTTAATCCAATAAGTGAGACTTATTAATACTAATCTTTAAACCACACCTCGTCTGTCAGCCTTTACCCCTCACTGAAGGCTATCATTGTTCTCCATCCAATTCCCTCATCATCTGTCCCATGAAAAAGCCCCCTTTCCTCTCTGACTAGTGCTGCTTCTAACTAAAATGAGATAATCTGCCCCTCATCATCCATAGGGAGTTCTGGTCTGAACAAAAAATAATCAGGTATTCCCAATAGTTTACCTATCAATCTGGGTAACTGCGATAGTAAAACAGTCACTCCATACAAAAATACTTCTGTATCTAAGGGAACTCCTAGTAATGCTTTCTGGCCTCAAGTCTAGTATAAACCCAAATTCATAATGTATCCATGGGGTGGAACACACTATTCCTTCATCAGTAAAGGATATCGTCATGTTAAGTTTCGTCATTAAGTCACACCCTTCTATGTTAACCAGCATTTGCCTCAAATAGGATAATGGCATTGACAGGTCATGTTCTCCTATAGAGATTGGTAATTCGTCTGTCAAAGGAACTAACCTCATCACCCCATAAACTCCCTGCACACACTGGATATTTCCCCTCACGGATCTAGGAACGAGTTGCTCCAGTGTCCACAAGAAATGAAAAGGTCTTGCTTTCTATCGTCACCTTGACCCTTGGTTTCTCTTGGGGGTCTGGTGTTACAGATTGTACTAAACACATTAGGGCTTTCTGTGGGCTGTTCTATTGTGGATATAAATTCATCCCTGTACATGTGAAAGGTTTTCCTCTTACCACAGTCACGCTCCCCAATGTAGGTACAGGTGCTTGCTGAGCTCCCGTAGTCATTCCATTTTGGCACCATAGTCTGCTGTGTCTTTGCTTGCTGAGTTTGTACCTGTTGTGTTTGCATGGGTTCCTGCTGTGGCTGTACTTGTGGTGATTGCATTTGTAATGGTGCTTGCTGCTTTTGTTGTGTTGCAGCGCACATGTCTGAGCCTGTGTGTTATCTTGTGCATAATACCCCTACAGTTCAGCATTATATTGCGGAACATAGCCCCCCGCCCCCTCCTTGGAGCGTGCCAATTTTGTTGCATTCCTCCTCTGCTTCCCGCTCTCACTATATGTCCTATTCTTCTGCAATTCCAACATTGTTGCGGCTTTCTGCAATTAAATCCTCCTCTTCCCTCAGGGTTTGAAATCCCCCTCGTCATCCTCCTATAGGCTCATTTCCTCATCCCCTTGGCCAGAATTGGACCCATTCTGATCTGTGGTATACACTGTTGTTTTGCTGCACTGATTGCACCTCTTGTGTCACCCCACCTTCATTAGTCGTCAATACTGCTCCCTCTTTGGCCATTTTTGACAACTTTTTCTGAACTAATTTTGCTTCCTCTTGCTTTCTACTCTCAGCTTTCTTCTTCTTCTCCTGCATCAATCGGCAATGGTGCACGATCGTCAATTGTATTTCTGGCCATGGCTTTGCTTCAATTTCCACCTGTTTCTTCATCTGCCGTTGCACTGGCTTTAGCAGTCCCTAACACAAAATGTGGTAAAATAATGCCACTCTTCTATTCCACAGTTCACGCATCTCAAGGCGCCATCTCTATTGAATGTCTTGAATATAAGCAAAGAGGGTCTTCATCCTGCCCCATTTTCCTAGGCATAATCGCACCCATGTCTAATGTATCGGGGTATTGTATCCTGAGCACCTGCCATACATCTGCTCTACAATTATTAAACGGCATTCCATCGTGTGTCATGCAGTCACACCTGCATATCCTGTTTGTTTCCAAATGTCGTTGGCTCTCTCCCCTATAATGGCTGCCAGCAAGAATTTTATGTCACTTATGACGGACGTCATTCCTGATGTCAGTCTCTCTAGCTCATAAATCCTTTTTCCCACACCAGAAGTTAAACTCAGTAATTCACATCTTAAATTGCCTTTATCCATTTGTGGCCACGGTATATATTTTGGTCGTCATCCCTCTTTCTCTAATAATGGGAATTGTGAAAATCCTGGTCTTTAATCATTCTTGCCTACACTTCATGTTTTCGCCCATTTGTCTCTATCCTGGTAGTGCCCTTAATCTGCTTACATATGGCGGGGATAAGTCCACTTTACTGCGCAATCATGCTTGTGGTCACTTAGTGTATGGTGCCGGTTCTGCTGTTTTCTCTTTGTGGTCCTCTAAATCTGACTATTTTACCCCTTTTTCTACACTCAAGTCTTTTGAAAATCTACATGTGCCCTACCTTCACACTCTCGTTTTCTTCCCTTTCTTCGTCTGACATCATTATGCCCCAGCTTTTATGACTTTTTCTGGATCCTCAAGATCTAGTCTACTTAAAGACCGTGTTCTGTGCTCATCTGTCATGCCGTCATCTAGCCTTTCTCCAGGTTCCCTTGCTAGAGATCCTTCTATTTTCTCTTCGGTTTTATGCCCTTCTTCATCTCTCATTTGCCTATATAAATCCCCAATTCGTTTCTCTATGCCTTCTGTATCTCGCACATCACCCCGTATTGGTATTCTTGGCGCAACTTGCAGTTCCCTACGGGGCCGTTCTGACCCTCTTTCTTCCTCAAGTCGATCTTGTGCTTCGATCAGTAATATGCTTCTATGACAAACATACTCTTTTTTTGTCATCTTTTAGTCCTCTACCTCTGTTCATTTTTTCTTCCTTCTTCTTCACTCCTTATCTCTCTTAATTCATCTTCCTCTTGCCTTCTTTGCAACCTACATTCTTTCATTCTTTGCACTTCAAGCTCATCTCTCCGCTTCTAACCTCTTTTTCTATCATTGCCTAGTACTGTATTTGTTCTTCCCTTTCTCTAGCATTCTTTCTCTCTCTGCTTTATGTGCCCTCTCTTCTTCCTTTTCTTTCTTCGCCCGCTCTTCTCTCTTGTTTTCTCAAATCACATCAATTCCCTTATCATCCAGCTCGAGTAATGTGTCCTCCCATCCATTTGTTGTGTACTATTGTCATTCCCTTTGCTTTGTCCTTTATTTCTTTCAGTTTCCTTGCTTCCTCCTCTATCTCCATCTGTCTATTTTGCCTGTCATTCCTTTCATCATGCTGTTTACTTTCATTGCGTGTCTAGATATATTTGCGTTCTCTGCTTTTACTCGCTTTTATATTCAAATGAACTAAAGATTCCAATGGTTAAATTTCACTTCCACAACAACCCAAAATTCCTTTTAACATTCAAGTTTTGTTTCACTGGACACTTGAATTATCTCAGGGCTGTGAACAAAGTTCATCAATTGGCAAAAGTAGTTTTCCACAAGCTTCAGCTTATCAAACGAAAAAGTCCTTGTTCCCTATTTCCAATGAACATTCAAATTGGACTTCTCTTCATTGCAAAAGAGAACTGCTTCACACTCAACATACTGCGATGAATCAGCAATGATTCACCCCACACAAACCTACCTGTGACCCTTTCTCATGTGGCCAGGGGAGGGTAGGCGCTTTCTGATCCGGACCCTGGGGGTGGTATGCTAGGTATGCTGTAGTATTCTGTAGGAGGATCACATGCACGGAGGGGGGGTTGGAACAGGTCAGGAAGACTGGGAAATCCCCTTTAACCTTTTCTGCAATAACACACTTCTACTGGTTTATTGCCAAATGGAAGAAATAAGAAAACCTAATTCTATTGGTTGGGACTATAAGCCCCATAATCCCCTAAATACTGGGATTCGAAAGAGGGCCCAAGAGCAATGTTGCAGTAGGCGGCTTGTTAAGCATAATGACCCACACCTGAAGGGAGCAGAGAGGCTTAAAAGGCCCCCTCTGTAAAGAAGGGACACCGGGACTTTGACCAAGCAGATTTCAGCTGCCTGTCCTTAGAGTCCTGTTCCCCCTAAATCTGCAGTGCAGAGGTTACGCAGCGAAGGCGTGATAGAATACTGCTTTTCCCCATGTGAACCTAATTGCAGAGATTGCACAGCAAGAAGCGTGCCAGAGACCGTGGCTGAAAGTTGGCATACAGCCGAGGGTCTCGGGAGCTAGAGGAGGTCTGTGACTGCGTGGCAGGGACAGACCCCTTCACTGAGGAAGGGTGTGTGTTCAGAAGAAGCCAGAAGCAGTTCAAGTCCTGCAGCACGTGAAGGGAGCAAGACAGAAGCTGGTGAGTGTTACTGAGTGCAATTGTAGCCAAGCAGAATCACTTGTGTAGAAGTGAAAGCAGTAATAAAACCGATCGTTGATTTCCAGACAAGTTACAGAAGTAGCACTTGCGTGCGAGTAAAACACTCTGAACCACGTCAACTGAATCTTAAATCCTCTGAAACAGATGAGACTGGTCACGTGTGCTTTAAAGTAACTCTGAGGTAAAGGTTAACCGATGAGTCAATTATGAAGCTGTTGCAGATAATGTAGTGAAGTGACTGAACATTGAATTGTGAGTTTTAAGGGAACCAGTATTGCCCAAGCCAAGAGTGAAACAGTCATTGCCCAAGCTAAAAGTCAAACCAGTTTTTTCAAAGTCAAGGATGGTGCGAGAATAGTCCTAAGCCAAGAAAGTACAATTATTACCCAAACCATGAGTTGTGCAAGCTTTATCTTCAGTCAAAAGAGACTAGCAGGCATACCGGTAGGCTGATTTGGGGACGGAAAACAGAGGCGAATGCAAGGTTGTAAGAAGGCAAAGCCTGCTGAATGTAAATGTACCCTAATAATTGGTTTAACTCAAATTACTAAAGCCATAAGGAAGAAAGGTAAAATTACACCCTTAAGGACACCTTTCTTTGTTGTGGCATAAAGACGAGAGTGGCAAAGAAGGTCCTTTTGACAAAGTGATTGTTCAGAAGAAGAGTGACTTGCTTACCTGGAAGTGATGTGGCCGGATTGTCCTGATACTATACCTCCTAGCAAGCACCCTTCCATGGCCCCACAACACCTATCAGCGGCCTGCCTCACCAAGTATGGGAACAAATGACTCCTCTCCACCACCAATATCACCAGGCGTTGGACTCCTCTACCACCCAAATACATCTTCTCCTCTTCCTCTCCAACTCTCCCGTCTTTCCCTTCCTTTGAATTCCTCTGTCTTTTTCCTCTCCCCACCCTATTTCCTTCCTGATCATCTATCGTCCCCCTGGCCCTCTCTCTTCCTTCTATGAAGGACTTGATCATCTGCTCTCACTTATCCCTCCCTCCCCCTCTCCTCTTTCAGTACTTGGCGACTTTAATATTCATCTTCCTTCTCCCCCTCAATCTTCTCCCCTCTTCTCCATCCTTGGCTCCTACCTCCTCTCCCCCTTCCTTCATCCACTACTCACTCCTCTGGCTCCACTCTTGACCTCATCTTCAACTCTTCCTATCCCTTTTCCCCTGTCTCTTCTCTTCCTGTTTATCTCTCTGACCATGCCTTACTCTCATTCTCCCTTTCTCCTCTCTCGCAATCCCCTACTGCTAATCTCTCCCCTCCAATCTACTCACGTCGTGACTTTCATGACTTCGACACTACCCTCTTTTTCGACACCTTCTCTTCTTCTCTTCCATCTCTCCATGACTTTGCTTTATTCTCTGTTGACGATGCTCTATCCTCCCTTTCCTCCTCTATCTCCACTGCCCTTGATCAACTTTACCCCCTTTCTCTCTTCCGTCCAACCCGGAAGCCTTCTGAACCCTGGCTTACTTCCCATCTCCTCTCTATGCGGCGCCTTCTCCGACGGCTGGAGAGACTCTGGCTCAAAACTCCCTCGCTTTCTAATCAAACCTCTTACTTCTCTTACCATGCACTATACAACTCTTGTCTTGCAGCGGCCAAATCCTCCTACTACTCTAACCTTTTCCAGTCTCAAGCCTCCCACCCTCGTCGTATTTTTCAAACTCTCTCTCGTCTTCTCTCTCCTCCTACTCCTGATCCCTCATCCAACTCCACACTTTCTCCCTCTGACTTTGCTAACTTCTTCTCCTCCAAAATCCTCACCCTCCAGCAAAAAATCAACTCCCTCTCTGACTCCCCTCTCATCTCCCTCCCTCTCCCCCCTTCCCTCTTCCTTCATGTCCATCTTCTCACCTGTTTCCCCTTCCGAAGTCTCCACTCTTCCATCCAAAGCCCACCCCACGTCCGCCCCTTCTGACCCTCTTCCCTCCATTCTTATCCCCAAGATCTACCCTCTTCTTATCCCTTACCTTACCACTTTCTTCAACACCTGCCTCTCCTCAACAACCTTTCCCTCTGCTTTCAAACACGCAACGATTATTCCTATTCTAAAGAAACCCTCTGCCAATCCACTTATTACTGCTAACTACAGACCTATCTCTCTTCTACCATTCCTTTCTAAGCTTCTTGAGCGCCTTGCCTACTCTCACCTCTCATCCTTTATCACTACTTCCTCTCTCCTTCCTCCCTTCCAATCTGGCTTCTGTCCCAAACATTCCACAGAAACTGCTCTCACCTCTATCCTTAACTCCCTCCTCTCTGCTCGACATGCCAAGCAATTCTCTATCCTTATTCTCCTTGATCTTTCTGCAGCTTTTGACACTGTCGATCATCCACTCTTGCTCCACACTCTTTCCTCCTTCGGGTTTAAAGGCCCTGTTCTAAAATTGCTATCCTCTTACCTCTCCTCCCATTCCTTCGCTGTATCATGGGGTGGCCAGACCTCTCCTTCCTTCCCTCTTATTTACAGTGTTCAAGGTTCTGTACTTGGTCCTTTCCTCTTCTCTCTTTACACCTCCCTCATTGCCCCTGTTATCTCCTCGATTGGCATCTCCCACCATTTCTATGCTGACGATACTCAACTCTTTCTCTCTTTCTCCTCCTTCTCAACTGACCTTTCATTCACTTTCCTCCCACCAATCTCCCTATCTCTCCCCAAGCTTGTAATTTAGGTGTTCTCTTTGACTCCTCTCTCCCCTTCTCCCAACACATTTCACTCACCTCTCGCACCTACCGATACCACCTCTACAATATTCGCAAAATCCGTCCCTCCCTCACATTCCACGCTACCAAACTCCTCATTTCCTCTCATCTTTTCCCGCCTCTTCTACTGCTCTTCACTACTCTTTGGACTTCACGCATCTCATCTTGCCCCTCTTAAATCCATCTACCACTCTGCTCTTCGTACCCTTTGTCTCCTTATCTCCCGTGACTCCATCTCTTCCTCACTCTCTTACCTTGGCAGGCTACCATTTCACTTACAGCTAAAATTTTACTTTCTCTGCCTTGTCTTCAAATCCCTCCATGGTCTTGCTCCTCCTTATCTCTCCTCCCTTCTCTCCTTCTACTCCCCCTCCCGTTCCCTTCGTTCCACTGATCATTTCCTTCTCACTGTACCTCCATCCCCCTGCGCTTTCTCCCGTTTCCGCTCCTTCCAACTCCTTGCACCTCTGCACTGGAACTCACTCCCTCTCACAATCCGCTCTACCACAACCTTCACCTCATTTCGCACTTCCCTTAAATCCCTCCTCCTCCACTCGCCTCCTTGAAAACTCCCCCTCTGCCCTCGTTACTTCCCCTCCCCCCTTCCCTCTGATTTTCTCTCTCCCCTCTCCTCCTCCTCTCTCTCCCTTCCATTACCCTCGTCCAACTCATCTCCACCGCTCCCCCACACCTAATCCCACTCCCCTTCCCCCCACCTTCAGTTAATTGCTCTTTGCACTGTTTTGTCGAATGATCCATGATGTAATTTTGCTCCCACTGTTCTTTTGTTGCTGTTATCTTGTATTATGTTGTTCCACTGTGCAGCGCCTTGGTATAAGGCGCTCTATAAATCAATCAATCAATCAATCAATGTGCCCCTCATAATCCTGCCTCCCTTTTACCCACTCCTCAGGATAGTATCCCGCATGATTAACTTGCTGCATTTGACATAGTTTCTTCTCCACAACCCGACCTCAAAGATGTCCCCCTCCCCAATGCTGGCCTAGAACTTTGTTGAAGGCTCGTGTCTTAGAAGATTCCACAGGAAATTGCAGGCAGGATTTGCAGTCGGTACCACCTTGAGCCCATAGAAGCATTCCAGATCCCATCAGTAAGATCACCACAGGGTGCTGAATTTATTGCCGTCACCACGGCGTTAAGGGTTCCAATCGGCGTCACACACTGGATCAGGACACTTGGTCTTGGCCTGGGATGTGGTGCTCAACAGGAATGCTTTTTCATTAATTTCAGTGAATTCAAATTGAGCCGATACCCGACCCATCTCACACCCCATTTTACAAATATCCTGGGTCACAATTGACAATGAACCAGGCCGGAAATACAATATTTATTTTTAGAATTCACAAAAATAACACAAATTTTAATATGGGGCGGCAATCACCAATGGGGTGATAATGACAATGGAAACAGAAGCAATGCACTTGATTATCCTTCAAGTAGAACATATCCAAAGTACAATTGAATAGGAGCACTTTTTGAATTAGGATAGATAGCACCCAAGTTAAGGTTTCCCTCTGCAATGTTCCCTCAACCCACAAATAACCAAATTCTGAGTGGATAGAAAGAGGCAGCAGGTAGTGTGGGATAAGAGGCAGTGAACAGAATCAAAATCCGACCTTCCCTCACAAAATAAGATTGGAAACCCTTTTTAATAGCATGAAATGACACTCGGAAATTGACAAATAGTTCATGTGTGGTTAAATCTTTGAGACCAATATGACTTCTCACGACGACAGTAATGCATAAACCCTAGCAATCACAGGGCAAAGGATCAACAAGAAGCATACAATTCAAAAACAAGTGGAAAATTAGAACATGCTGCAGCCGAATGACACGTTGGAAAGTTGCAATTTTCTCAATTCCGATTTAAAAAGATACAAACGAATTTGAGGAAAAAACGGGTGAAATACTTGAATTCTCAATGCGGTGTTTGCGCTGGGGGATAGATATATATCACAGGGACAATATAGAGGTGAAAATATGTCTCTAGCTGGTGAATTTAGAGAGATTTGGAAGGTAGAGCGAGGTTAATTTTTAGGAAAATATAGCAGTGAAAAAGAGAAAATCGGTTTTAAAATGAATGACAAATGTTACTTGAACTAGATTTAATGGCTAAGAAAAGAGGAACGCCACCCGTGAAAATAAAAGTTATGCTGCAGTTGTAACCCTTCACGCAGTGTACCCCTTTTCTTTAGGGAAAATGTATTTATTTAAACACAATATCACTAATGACTTATGATCTATGCAGAACAAAAGGAAAATAGGAAAGTGGCGCTAAAGCTAGGAAATTCAATAACATGGTGCACAGAGAATTCTAACAGTTTTAACAAGTTACCAGGGTGGGGATAGGATTGCTTAGAGAGTGGAACAAATACAAACGGGTCAAGATGGGGGGTAGACTATGTGCAATGGGATGTGGGAAACTCAGTCCGTGCTTGGGTTTGGGAATTTTCGAACAGTCAACTGGGTTCTGGTCACTGCACCGCTCGGGTCACCAGGTAGCGGACTCTCCTGGCAAAAGACAGCTGGGCAAAGGGCTGTCTGTATACCTGCTCTTTGCATCCTCGGCTTTATTTACTGGGCAGCCTATTCTCCTGCTGAGCTGCCAGCCCTCAACATTTTCAGCACGCCGACCGTCTACCTTTCTGCTCCACGCCTGATCACGCTTCTACCCTGCTGGCTTCCTGAACTTTGCCGTCTGCCATCTCCAGCTTCCCAGGTCACTGAAATTGCTTGGAACTTTTGGGCATAAGGGCCCATTCTGTGTAGGGCTGGACAGCACAAGTTAGGTATATTATTGCCACTGCATGCCCACTGCATAGCTGATGTTTCTCTGATCACATGCCTATTGTGTCTACAATGTCTTGCAAATGATTACTGCTCACTTTTCACATTCACAGGCTACCCAAGTAAGCATCCCGTGGTCAAGATACTGCCTTGACTGGTGGGGCAGATATCTTGATGTAATAAGTGTACGTGATATGATTGATTCTTGCACAGTACCATTGATTTTAAAGTATTGGTACCTGTCCGTTCTCTCCCTCCTCACCCTCCTCACGTATTTTCACGCCAGTGTCTTTAGGTACACTGCTGTGATATACACTGACCAAGTTGGGGAGTGCCTGCACTAAATACCACCAGCACAGCCATTGGTATTTCCAACACATGTTACTCCTGTGGACTGTTTTTCTGGGATGCCTTAGATTGCTATGTCTGGACACACACCCCAACACACGCTAGCAGAAGAATTCCTTTCACCCCTTGTTATTTCCTGAATGTAACTGGCCTTAGTTGTTCCCCCATTGGAGTATACATTGCCAAGTTTACACTGCTACACCTCCTTCTCCAGTACCATCGCTCCCAAAAGTCCAACCTGTGCCCTGTGGTCTTTACCCTGTCACAGGGATGACAAAAGGGGGGGGTTGATGTGGCCGGATTGTCCTGATACTATACCTCCTAGCAAACACCCTTCCCTGCTAACACCCAGATCCTTCACCATGGCTTAGCCTGAGGCCTCTTGCTACACCCGGGTCTCCTGTCATGCCCACACCCCGCCTTGGCTCGGCTGGCCACAACCTAATGTTGCCCTCAGGACCCACGAGACACCAGCTCCCAGTACCTTTCCCTAGCTCTGTACAAATACCACCTTATAAGGAGTATTCCAGTGTTTACGCCATAGTTGTGTACTGATCTTGCTACACAATGTACTGTGCATATAGCCATGAGGTTTCTTCACAAATGTCTGCTTCCTAGTACTACCAAATGTCTACAAACGTCATGGAAACTTTCCATGCTATGTAAGATGAGCTCTGACTGAACACTGGGAGAGCTCTCTGTCTGACACCTGTCACTTGTCATTCTGTATTACTGTATTCTGCTGTTTGTATTTCTCTAATAATAACTTGGTTTACCTCTCAGCTGTGTCCTGACTCTTTATTGCTACATCAGAAGTGTTGAGGGGCACCATAGTGGATCTTGTCTTTTCTGAAAAGTGGTTCAAAGTCATAAAGTTGCAGACTGTTGAAGCTGCGATTTATCTTTTATTGTCAGTAGATTTAAACTTAAGAAGCCCAGTTAAATGTGGAACACTATGGGGCAGGCAAGAAGACCCGCATGGTGAATCCTTACAGAGATTAACCTGATATGAGAATTATCCAGGTGGAAGTAGTGGTACTGTGAACTCATCCTGACAAAGATACAGACTTTGATTCATAAAGCCATAAAGAGAGAATTGAGAAGTGCTACTTAAGAGGCTGTTTCTTTTACCTTGCCAGAGGTTGTGTTTCTGACAAGGATTGCATTTCTTCTATAACATTTCTAAGTTGTGGAAAAGCATTGTGACGCAGAACATCATTGATGCTATTTGATGAAGTGGAAATTATTCCAGGAAGAAGAATACATTGAAAATGTTGTCTGAACATTGTTTAAAGGAACTTTCATTTGTCAAAGTGAAGGAGAAAATAACCATCAGGCAGGGAAATCCTCGTAAGCGTTGGGATAGTGAGCGGTTTGATTTAATTTATAATTTAATAAAATGGCATATTTTGAGAAATCTTCCAAAAGTTGTCCACCTCATATTTCTGACCCCTCACAAAATGATATTTTCATCAGTATGGTTTTTACCACACTTCATCAAACACCTTAATTGGCTTTGCCACTTTCTTTCAACCACAACCTTACACCGCAATGTAGTACTTCAATGCCTTCTTCCCGGTTCACTAACCTGCCAGGACTACTACTAATAGGCCCTCTCCTGCTGTACTCGCCTGCTAGGATAGAACAACTCTTACCACTGCTACAAGTACTCTGTGATGAGGTCAAATTCAAGCATTAGTAAATACTTCAGCTTTGAACACGTTTGAGACTCACAACTTGTTATATAAAGCCCCAACACCCATGTTTGTTTCACTCCACTTATTCATTTACCATATGTCCAATTGTGCCCCCTGTTGCTGTGATAGTTTAGCCAAGGCTTGTTGGTATTGATCTTCAATATTGCCCCCTCTTGCCCTTTGCAATGTTGGGTGTAGATGGGTTTCAATATTGCACCCTTTGAGCTTTGGTAATGACAATTCAATATTACCATCTCTTGGGTTTGGTAAGATTGGTTATAGTTGGGTTTCACTATTGCCTTTTCTTGGCTTTGGCAATGTAGGATATGGTTTACTTTTAATCTTGCCCCTTCTTGACTTGGGCAAAGACGGTTATAACACTCTTCCTCTTGGTTCCTCTTTACATACGGGGAGTTGCAAATATGCTTTTTTCCCATTAGTTCGGCCTTCAAAATGATTACACTCAGCATACAGTGTCTCACAAAGTGCTCCAGGTAACCTCTCATTGGCAAACTGACTGGTCTTTCCTTGCACACCTGTGCTCTTGGCTGCTACTGCTGCTCCAACCTCTCTGTTCCTCGCGATTGGAGTCTGACAGTTTCTGTTAAGTTTTCATGTCCCGCGCCTCTCCCAAAAGGACCCTGCTTTGCTCCTGGCTTTCTCCGATGCTGGCCAGCCACCGGAGAGGAGAGCAGGAAACGGGAAATGTCTTTCTTCTACCAGGCAGCCTGCCACCTTAACGTTGTGCGATCTCTGCAGTTTGAGCTTCTTAATCCTATGACTCTCTCTGCACCAATTCCCGCTATATCGACAGCGGCTGTCCCGGTATCTCCATTTCTGAACTCTGCCTGTATGTACCGCTGCTCACTGCTTCTTCGGCTACTTCTGCCAAGACTTTCACAATGATTTGTAATGGCCCACACCTGAAGGGGCTTTAAATAATCAAAAGTCCCGCTCAGGTGTGGGCCATTAGAAACACTAGACTGCACATTGCAGTTATGTGCCTCCAAGCCCCTCTTCCTCATCCCAACACCTGGGGTATTATGGGAATTGAAGTCCCTAATGTTTGGGCTTCTTTTAAAGGTCCTAGTTTCAACCTTATCAAACTCACTTTGTTAATGAATGCCGGCACCCCCAGAGCTGCAGATTTCAGCTGGATGCAGAGGCTAAGGTCTAATGCACCATTCCGCCATCCTAATTAGGGACTGAATCCCAGAAACGGCTGTAGTCCACCTTCGCTGCCCTCTCAGTGCTGGAGGCAATCAGGTGGGCATCTTCTCGACGGCATGCCTAGCCAGGCCCCCCCTCAGCAACCTTTTCATTCCTTCCACCTGGGATCAACTGCACCCCATTATTGAATATCAGGATTTCTAGAAACCCTTCTCTCCCGAAAAGTTGTCTGCAGTGTGAGAAACCTGAAGGTGTCTCACTTAATAGTCCCTGGGTATCTGTCATCCAGGTGGCCAGGACACGGCCATCGCTATTGGATCCAGTTCCTGCGGATGAACTAGTGCGGGAGGATCACCTGGATTGGGGGGTCTTCGGGGAGAGGAAATGGGACACTGAAGGGTGAGACGTGGTATCCCTTTCCTTATGACACCTTTTCCCCACCCTGTCGAGTTGGATACTCAGAAACTATACCCCCCCAAACACGAATACTTTCTCAACCCGTGAGAGACAACAGACTGATATCAGAGCCATTTACCTGACATGTCACAACACAAGGGTCAGGCAGAGTCAGGCAATTGCCAACAACTACACACACCTGACTGCCCTTTCCCTTCCCCATAGGGATAACAGGCGGAGCACAAGAGCACACTTTGAGCAAGGCTGCACGCACTAGGAAGTGGCTATTCCAGGACGTCAGTTCAAACAGAGGAGAATGACGATAAGACCTGAAAGGACATCAAGGAGGGAGTTGCCCTTGCCCTTTCCAACCCATATCTACAAAGCCTCTGACAAAAGGAACATAAGACTTGGAATCGCAGCTGGCAAATGTTGTTACGGATGTCAGAGGTATTTGGAATCCTTCTGCACTGTTAGCCTCGGCGGGGAGACGCAGTTGCCATTGTGGTACCATCCTTCAATCCAGCGGCAAGAGAAAAGCCAACGAGTTCAGCCCAGCTGATGAGTCGAAAGACCTTGATAGTGGGCCAAACAGTGTTAGACTTAATGTTGCAGTGGCAACATTAAGATTAAGAGACAAATGTTTTTGTGAACAAACTTGGTATCAGAGGTAGAGTGCTCCGGCGCTCTGTGGGTACTTGTTCTCAAAGGGGGAGTCTCTCCCACTGAGGTCCCAATTGCCTCGACCCCCAGGGAGAATCTTGTTGCTCGAGCTCACCTCCCTAGCCTTACAGGGGGAGGCAGCCCCCTGGGGAGAAGGACAAATACTTGTGATTCGTCACAGGTCCTACTATATCAATCACTTATGTGTGCCAAGATCCCTCAGGTATGGCCTTGGGTCTGGTTGGGTTTGGTTTATTTATCAAGGTTTTGTCTGATTGGACACACACACACACATTGCAACCCCTCATATATCTCGACATCAGAATCTATAGCCATCCACGTTATGCAGGGGAAGGTTGCAGGACTCTGCTCTCACTCGAGTAAGTTTTCTCTCTCTTCTCGCTTGTCTGTTTCCCATTCTCGGTTCCTCATCAGGTTTGTGTCGTACATGCCCGAATAACATGTGGAAACTAGAGGGTAATTTAACGACCCAAAAGGAATAGTCCCCCTAAAATCTAACGAGAATACAAAAAACAAAATATTCCTTTAGGTCATGCATTGTAGAACCCTGTGTAGTTTAGTGTCATAACCAGTGTCCGTCATTGTAACATCTAGTAGTGTACAGCCGTTCATTATTAAGCGTGCTGACACCTGTACTCGATACATTTCTATTACAGACAGAAAACCAATTCTACTTTTTTTATCAATAAAAAAGAGTTTATTCCATCACTTCATTTGTGCAGTTCACAGTTTTGTAGAACATTTGTGTTATTAAACAGCTAGTAGATAAAGTAGAAGTGTACACAAAAAACGGTAGTTTCCAATTAGCTCTCCACTTGATCTTCTAATTACAATTAAAAAGTTATTTTACATCCTCTAATGACCTTATTCACTCATTCACTTCCTATAGATCCCGACATGTTTCGCTCATTCTCATTCTTATTCAAAATAGTTATTATGGGAGTTTCTTCAGGGGAACACTACATACAATAACCACATTGCTATTACAGGTCTACCACAATTACACTGTTAAAAAAATCAATCTTCTGCCACTCCAGTTGACATCTCGAGTTCCAAATTAATGTTGCGTGGTCATGCCTGTCTGTATCCACCAACTGCCACGGGGTCTACAATACACAGAAAAAAGGGGTTACAATTACCCGTTTTTTGGCGCCTTCCTAAATTCAGGCTAGTGACTGCGTGTTACTACGCGTCAAAGAGTATGAATCTCTTGCTTTAACATAGCATTGCCAGTGATGATAACTAAGTTCATGGACACTCGTGATCAGAAGATATTCACACTTCTTGCCACAGTAGTGTTGGTGTCGCTGTTTGGGTTTCCTGCCTACCACTCTGCACATGTGGTCACGCCACCACCAGGTACATTGTTCCATTTTTCCTCCTCGTAACCTTTCCTTGCGGCTGTACACACCGGCCCACCAGCATCTCTATCACCTTCTGCATCATGTTCAAAGTTGCAGGTTCTGCGAACGGCCTCACCTCCAACTCCACAAGATGTGATGATGTCAGGGGGCTTCCTCTGCGCATAGCACTCCCTTCCTCTGACTCCTCCCAGTTAAATAAGTCTCTCGTTGAAGCAACATCTTCCTTTCTTTTTCCATATCGGTTTCTTTTTACATTGCCTTCAGCCAAATGTAAAGCTGCCACAGTACTCTTTATAGCAGACAGTCCCATGTATGCGGCTATGGTAGGTGGCTTAGGGAGTTCTCAAAGGAACAGGAGTACTTGTTCTCAAAGGGGAGTCTCTCCCAGTGAGGTCCCAATTACCTCGACCCTAGGGAGGATCTTGTTGAGCGAGCTCACCTCCCTAGCCTCACAGGGGGAGGCAGCACCGACGGGAGAAGGACTAATCCTTCTGATTCGTCACAGGTCCTACTATATCATTCGCGTATGTGTGCCAAGGTCCCTCAGGTATGGCCATGGGTGTGATTGGGTTTGGTTTGTTCATCAAGGTTTTGTCTGATTGGGGGGACACACACACACACACACACACACACACACACACACACACACACACACACACACACACACACACACACACACACACACACACACACACACACACACACACACACACACACACACACACACACACACACACACACACACACACACACACACACACACACACACACACACACACACACACACACACACACACACACACACACACACACACACACACACACACACACACACACACACACACACACACACACACACACACACACACACACACACACACACACACACACACACACACACACACACACACACACACACACACACACACACACACACACACACACACACACACACACACACACACACACACACACACACACACACACACACACACACACACACACACACACGTTTTACCTACCTTGTGGGGACTATGTGTGGATACCTGCCTTGTGGGGACTAACCCTTCCCAATGTTTTAGAAATGGGCTAATAGCAGAACTATGTTCAGAAAAAATTCATAATGCAGGATCCAACTTCATATTTGCAAAAATGCTTATTTTTACTCGCGTGTTCTGTACCATCTTTGTGGGGACTTGAACGTGTGTTACCATCCTTGTGGGGACTTATTTCATTATTCTTATTTGGAATTAAATACATCCATATGTAAATGACTAAAGGTTTTACAGTACTCTTTTCACATTATACAATTCTAGTTCTAACAATTGGTACCTCCCCACATCCTAGGGATGCTCAACAGATAGATGGTAGAGGTAGAGCATTTCTTATAAAATATTCACTTAAAGGCTCTTAATTCTGGTATTAAATCCTATATCAAATATTCCAAATGTGTCAGAAAAGAGAACTGCCACATAGAAGGATGACATGCATAACCCTGGATCACACACCATCGTCAAGGTGGGAAGCAGTGATTTGAATTCAGGTTTCATTGTTTCACCATCGCCATCTTGCCCAATGATCTGTATGATTGGTATGATGATACAGATTTCACTCAATACTTTGGGACTGTATGTGATGATTGTGAAGTTAATTTCCCCGATAGTGATGCTGCGTGACTGTGGTAAAGGGAATTACCACACAAAGATTGTGTGTGATAATATTGTTATTGAAGTCCCCATATAGATGGTGTGTGATTAATATTATGCTAAAGTCCTTACACAGATGGTGCATCATAACAGTGGTGTTACCGTCCCCCACAGAGATGGTGTGTGACAATAATGATGGTAAAGACCCCACAGTGATACTCTGCAGTAATACCAGTGTTGAAGTGCCCACAAAGATGATGTGTAATTATTGTGATGTTAAAGTCCCAATAGACATAGTATCTGACATTAGCGATGTAGAAGGGCCAATATAGATTGTGTGTCATGATAATGATGTGCAGGTCCTCACTGAGATGCTGTGTGATGATAATGATGTACAGGTCCTCACAGAGATGAGATGCTGTGTGATGATAATGATGTTCAGGTCCTCACAGAGATGCTGTGTGATGATAATGATGTTCAGGTCCCCACAGAGATGTTGTGTGATGATAATGATGTTCAGGTCCTCACAGAGATGCTGTGTGATTATAATGAAGTTCAGGTCCTTACAGAGATGCTGTGTGATGATAATGATGTTCCAGTCCCCACAGCGCTTCTGTGTGATGATAATGATGTTGAGGTCCTCACACAAATGCTTTATGATGATAATGATATTCAGGTCCCCACAGAGATGCTGTGTGATCATAGTAATGTCCAGGTCCTCACAGAGATGCTGTGTGATGATGATGATGTTCAGGTCCTCACAGCGATGCTGTGTGATAATGATGTTCAGGTCCTCACAGAGATGTTGTGTGATGATAATGATGTTCAGGTCCCCACAGAGATGCTGTGTGATGATAATGATGTTAATGTGCTCACAAAGATATAGGGGGTCATTACAAGTTAGGAGGTAGCCATGCCACTATTAGCGGCATGGCTACCCCCTTACTGGGTACCGGGTCTGGGTTCCTGAATGAGGAATTACCGGGCCATTCCGACCTTGGAGGGCCCAGTAATTCCTCATTCAAGGAACCCATCCCCATTCGAGCCCCCATAGGGCTCAAAGGGAATAAGCCTGTTAGCACCCTGGTCTGCTCGCGGGACCAGCTAAGGGCGCCTGGTAAAACCAGGCGTCCTTAGCGGGTTCCCGCAAGAAGACTCGTAATGAGGCGGTAAGGGGTTGACGGCTCTGGCACCTTTACCGGCGCCATTAACCCCTGACCGCCTCACTCGTAATGACCCCATCGTGTAATAAGGGCAATGTTAAAATCCCCCTCATAGATATTATGTGGAATGTGTGACATTAAAGTGCCCATAGCGATGTGTGATGATAATGCTTTTAAAGACCCCACAGAGCTTCACTGTGTCTTGATGATAGTAAAGTCCAAACAGAAATGTTTTGTCATAATAGTGATGCTGAAATACCCACAAAGATGGTATGTGATAGTAATGATATCACAGTCCCCAGAGTGATGGTGTGTAATTATGATAGTAAGGTCCCCACAGAGATGGTGTGTGATAGTAATGATATCAGAGTCCCCACAGAATTGGTGTGTGATAGTAATGATATCACAGTCCCCAGAGTGATGGTGTGTAATTATGATATTAAGGTCCCCACAGAGATGGTGTGTGATAGTAATGATATCACAGTCCCCAGAGTGATGGTGTGTAATTATGATATACCATACCAAAACCTATTGCTTATTCTTAGGGGATCATTTTCATCATTTGAGTAATTTGGCAGCAGCGAGTCCTAATGTTTGCACTGCAAGGTAAATGGCTCCCCGCCACCAAACTTTCACCATTTGCATGGCAGAATCCAAAGCTCAGTGCAAAAGTGCAGGGCAAAAGACGGCGTACATATGTGCATGCCATCTTTTGCCCTGCACTTTTGCACTGCTCCACGCAAATTGAGTAAATGCTGCCTGGCAAGCGAGCATGCCCGGCAGCGTTTACTTTTAATTGTGAGTGCTGCATGATATGCTTGAATGGCAAGCAGCGCTCACAATTACAATTAAGCAATGTCCAACATGGTTGCATGTTATGCAGCAAGCATGGTAAGCAGTGTACACAATTACAATTAAACTCTGTCCACATGTCTCCATGTTGGACAGCCTTTACAGTGGATCCCTATCAGGTCCGCCTGCTTTATGCTATTCCATAAGCATAAAGCAGGCAGACCACATAGGGATGAACAAAGGATTAAAGAGTGTTGGGTGTGATACCTTTACTGTGCGCTATTGACCATATTACAATAGAATTGAGAAGATAAATAATTGTAGGTGATATTCCGGCATCGAGGATCCCAAAAACAAAACCGACCCACTGGGGTTTGTATCGTGAAAATATCTAAATTGGGTTCTAGGGATATGTGCTCGTGCTCAGGAAAGAGTCCTAAAGTTATCAATGTCCATATATTGCATTCTTTAGATGCCAGAAATGGATTCCAAAAAAGTTGATTGATACAAAGTTCTCCCGGCTCAGGTTAGCCTATTTTATTGCTTATCAACGATAACAGCCGACACGAGTTTCGACCGGAATTGTAAGATCAGACCAAAAAAAAAGGTCTGACTGTACAAAATGTCCGAAAAATGCTACCACCAAAGGTTCGAACACCAAAACTTTGAACCTTTGGTGGTAGCATTGTAGGTAAGTTCAAAAAATAAAGGTGTAGGGCGTGCTCTTTCAGGTGAACATAGGTTTCCTTGTGCACATCCGTTTTGTCCAGTTTATGACTGGAACGCTCGGTTACCTCTACCGCACAATGTCTCGCTGCCAGCGGCATCTGCGCCCTTGATTTATGTAGACAACAGTGGGGCAGGGCCCTCTTGGCAACCCTCCCCTCTGCGCCCTTGGAATTACCCTCCTCATGAGAGGCCTCCTGTCACGCCTAAGTCATCGGCGGAGGACACCTTTTTCGGCAGGTTTCAGAAACGTATGCGTTCGGACCCCATGAAGAAGTACTTTAAGGGCCTGTTTAGGGAGATATGCCCGCCTGTGCCAACGGTCCCGTCTACGGTGCCTGTGCCTCCGCCTGCGCCGCCTTTACCGGCTGGGCCTCTCCCAACTCTTCCACCCCCGCCTCCATTGTCCCCAGTGGACAAGGCGATTGTGGGGCTGGATGTGACTCAACCTGATCCGGATCTATCGGATGATATACAGGGCGATCAGGACAGCAAAGACCAGCCCCGCTCTATCAGAGCCTTTCACGTCCGGGTGCTGGACATGATGTGTCTGTTGGATGTTCCAGTACCCGAGGCACCCGCTCCGCAGGAGGGCGTGCTTTCGGGGGCGTTCACCTTGTCTCCTTCGGAGCGTACTGGCTTGTTCTTGCAGAAGGACGTTTTGGCCGAGGTCCATAGAGTCTGGGAGAGACCACACTCTGGACTCTTCATCAATTAGAAAATTAACGGGCGCTACAGGCTTCATTCTTCGGAAGAGGTGGCCTTAGAGTCATGTCCACCCCCCCTCCACAGTGGTGGCTACGGCCACTTTGCAGTCCAGACCTGCGGCATCCTCCTCTACGACGGCTACACAGGTCCTGGGCAAAGAGGATAAGCTTCTTGACCCACTTGGGAGGAAGATTTTTGCTAACTCGCCCCTACAATTGCGTCAGGCCAATGCAGAACTGGTGTTAGCAGGGAAGAATATGAAAATGTGGAAAGGTCTGTCGGGGGTTGAGGAATTCATCCCCGCTGAAAAGCTTGAGGACTTCAAGGCAGGTATGTCGGATGCCAGGGTCCTGGCTCAAGATCTGCTGGAGGCGGCGGCTCACCATGTCGATACTTCGGCCCGAGGCCTTATGCTTGGAGTGGATACTTCTCGTCAGGCTTGGGTGCATGCCACCAAGTTCTCTAAGGAGGTGCAGGATAAGGTTTTGGATCTGCCGTTTGACGGCAAGGAGCTTTTTCATTCCACAACGGATGTGGAGCTGACCAAAACGAAGGATAGCACCCAGACCTCCAAGTCCTTGTCTGTCCTGGTGAAACCACCTTTTAGGACACAGAGACCATTGTCACAGCCCCAGCCTTCCTCTGGTTTTAGGGGTTTTCTGGACCAAAAATCCTGCAGAGTCGATACCCCTTTGGAAAATTCCCGCCGGAGGCAGCGACGGAGTCAATGTTTCTCCTGCTCCTCAGCCTCATCCTCAGGTTCAGGTGGTGCAGACATCGAAAAAACAGCCAAATGAGGGTTCTCTGCGCTCGCACGAGACCCCAGTGGGAGGACGCATTGCATCTCATTGGGAGGCGTAGCAGACTATTACCGAGGACCGGTGGGTCTTGTCAGTCGCTCAGGCGGGCTTCCGCGTCCCCCTTCGCCCTATCCCACCCATCAATCCTCCTTTCCAGCAGTCGGGGTTGCCTCCCTCAGGGCCGAGATCCAGAAGTTACTGGATCTCAGAGCGATGGAACCCGTTCCCCTAGGGGAACGAGGGGAGGGCTTCTACTCCCGACTGTTTACGGTGCCCAAATCCAACCAGGCTGGCCTGCGCACCATTCTAGACCTTTCCCAGTTCAATCTTTTCCTACCCCAAGAGAAATTCAAGATGATCACGCCTGGTCAGATAAAGTTCTCTTTACAGATGGGCGATTGACTCAGCGTGGTGGACCTTCAGGATGCGTACATGCATATTCTGATCTGGAATCCACACCGGAGATACCTGCGTTTCTCTGTGGGAGAGGAGAATTTCCAGTTCCGAGTGCTTCCCTTTGGCCTCAGCTCGGCACCGCGTGTCTTTACGAAGAGTCGGTGATCGCAGCTTATCTTCGTCTGCAGGGTATCCATGTGTATCCTTATTTGGACGATTGGCTGTTGCGCAACCCTTGCCCACTGAAAGCCGCGTACAATCTTCAGTCTCTCCTCCAGCTCCAGTTCCACCTTGGGCTGTCGGTGAACTGGCGGAAATCTTCCATGACGGTCTCTCAGGACTTGATCTTCCTGGGTTTTCGCTGGAACACGATAGACTGCAGAGTTTACCTAACCGGGGACAGAATGGCGGATCTGTTGGCCACGTGTCAGATGTTTGCGCAGTCGGAGACCATCTCGGCCTGGCAGTTCCAGAGGCTTCTTGGCCTCATGGCCTGTGTGTATTGGCTCTTCCTCTTGCTCGGCTCAAGATGAGGCGGACTCATACCGGTATTGACTGCGCTTTGAACATTCTGTCTTCAAAAGCAGACACAGCAACAAAAATGCAATTTCAAAGCAAAATATCTGTCAACATGACAATTCCTCCCTGACCGGACTTTCTTTTGGGCTGCAACATCCTATTTAACCCACGAAAGAGGAAGCTAAGCAAGAGGGAATTGCCTTATCTTTCTTATTGAGAAACCATTTACTTTTACGTGACAGCAAATGCATGCTCATGTTAAACCTGTCTCAGTTCTTCCAAGTGTGCAATTAAAATGCTTACTTTATGAGGACAACTATTTTACTTCAATATTACAAAATAAAACTGCATATAATTTACTAACTCAGTTGCCTCTTTACATTACCCACTATTAAAATACATTTTTTGACTATACCATCTAAACTCCAAAACTATGTGCTAATAACCCTATAGATTTTGGGAGGGGTCATTATCGCGTATCCCGTGATAACAAACCCTCCCTCAGTCTAAATCTATCTCTGCACCATTTTCTTTAAAAAGGAAACTTGTATATATAGTAAGCTACATTTGCATCCTAATGCAGACTCCTGGGTTCTGGAATCGATCAAGTCTGCCAGTCTCACAATTCCTATTTCAAATACTGCATTTTAATCCTGACTAAAGCCAACCCCATCTTAGACAGAGGCAACTAATTCATCAACACTGTTAAATCTCTCTCACAATGCAATCTTAGAACATTGATGTTCTTTTTCCAGCCTACCCTTTCCCTTGCTATCCTCGCCATTGGGGAGGTCATAAATCTGTGTTCGTTTTCAAAGGGCAGCATTTGGAAAAAGGTGCCAGGTGTGGTAACTCCAAACTAGGCAATAGTTTGTTCATCTTCTAACTGCTTTGTGTCCTTTTCTATTTGAACTAATTCTAGCTTCCATGTGTGCCATCTACACTTGAAAAGTACATCTCTGTTATTCAGCCTAGTGCTCTCATAGCCTACAATCCTTTCTTAGCCCATTCATAAAGATATACTTTAACTTCTCTGGTGCACAACAGGAAATTCATAGCAATAGCTCGTGTGTGGCTTTTCATCCCCATAATGCAGTCAATTCAATTTTAAACCTGTTGCATTGGTCCCATATGTTATATCCATTTTACATCTCTTGTGCTGTTAACCTAACCGTTTCCGGGTGATTCGCTCCTAGCTTACACCATGGATCTTGGTAAGGGTTCCACAAAAACAAGAGTATGATTCTGACCACAGCCAGTGCATTCTTATGGCCACATGTCTTATCATTGCAAGCAGGTGTACCTTTCTTCATTGATGGGGTTGAATGCCATAAGCATATTCATTTGCAGTCAATGCCAATTGTTTTAATGCATCATTAATGTTACTTCCCAAGTAAGGGGAGTTTTCACTTATTCACATAGAGGATGATCTGTGTTTCCCAGGAGATGAGGGTGGGGGAATGAGACCAAAACAGAGCTACCTGTTCACAGCTTTTGTCATGTAAAACTTGATGGCTAGCATTCACACCTCTGCTCTCTGGTATCCATGACAATCAGAATGTGTCTGAAAAGGAGGCAGATGCTCTGGGGAGGTTAACTCTTGGTTGTTAGTTTATAAGGCCTTACATTTTCAAAAAGTCAAAAAACCATTTTATTTCAATAAATGTTGCTTATTTACATTAAGTTTCTGACATTAATTCACCAGTCCAGAGTTTCATAAAAAGCAAAGCGAGATATCATAGAAACTTCAGTTTGCAGTTGCAAGGTACTATTTGTTAGGCACCATGTAAAGGGAAGACTAGTGTTCCTTATAATTTTTGTTTGTGTCAGTGCACACAAAATCTATTCAAAGCTACTTTCTATTCATTCTGTGTGGAATCAGAGAGGAGAAACAGGTATTGCGATCAGGGCAGACGTGCATTGGTAAAGTTGTGTTTGTGCATGCTTTCAGTGCTGTAATATAGGCATGCTGCGGGAAATAAAAAAAAAGACCAAAACAGAGTGATATTTTCAGCTGAGCATTTGAAAACATAAGGTATACCACAACAGGACTGAGGTGCAGGTGTATTGATAGAGTTGCGCATATTTTGAGGAATGGAATTAATAGGGGGTTTATATGTCTGAATAGAGCTGCTTTGGCATTACAGTGGGCGATTCCCGTCAGATATCTCAGTGAGGTACGTTTTCACCAAAGACATTGGTGTGCAACCTGCAATCAAATGTTTGAATCATGACAGGGCTAGCCCAGCCTTTCATCCTTCAGAGACACATTTTGTACCATTAAACTGGACAGTAATATCCCCCTGTTATTACAATGCTTAGACCTGCAAGAGTCTGACATTAAGGGCGACATAAAAACCTGAAATTATCATAACCCTGCAACTGGAGACAGCAGTTGGGTGGAACTGCAAGATTAAAGTGCACTAGCAGACAAGTCTGTGGACCACAGAACAATGTGCTGGTAAGCCTTCACGTTTGAGGCGCAGCTTAAGACCCATCTTGACACAGCCACATTACTAATTGCACTCTTAATCACTTTTAATCAGGTTTGCTTTACTTGTTGTGGCACATTGCCAGCATGTCTCAAAACGCCTCTTATACCTTTAATGTGAGAGAATGAGCATTTGAAAAGGCATGGATACCCTTGAATTGTGACTTCTGCAGACATTCTTAGCATGTCTGCCATATTTTTTATTGTGGCAGTGCCTGCACTTCTCAGCAGTCCAGATATTCTTTAAATGTGACTACAAGCACATTTGGGGGGGTCTTCTGCACTTTTTGTGGGGCATTACTAGCATTTTCTCAGAAGGGCCACATTACTTTTAACTGAACAGTGGTAGCAACACTGCAGTAAAGGTTGTGGGGTGCGCCTCTGTGACAGAGCTGTGTGAATCCCAACATTCTAAAGGATGCATATGTGTGAACTAGGGGCTCATATCAAGATTTGTGTGCATCTGTTTATGCCAGGTTTTTCATTATATGACAAGAAAGTCACACGAGTAGCCTAGTATTGGCATCATATGCCTAGGTATGGTATGCTAAAACATTTTCTAAAGTGCATGCACCTAGAAAAGACATCTTGGCGCTAGACCTGCTATCCCCAAACAAAATGACAGTATAACAACTAGTGAGCATGGGAAAAGATGGATTTAATATGACATCTCAATATCATATGTTATGATATCTGCAAAGATCTACTGGAAGAGAGTACCAGCTGCTGGGACAGAGAAAGATATGATGTCCCATCTTGTTTGTTTAATACTAGGGACATTTACCAAGCCTAGTAATGCTGATCTTAGTGACTTGGTGGGAGCATACAGCGCACGGTGTACTAAGAAAAGGGACTTAAAACATGGTCTTTCCTTAACATCTTTCTTTAAATCCTTCTTGTTCTACATCCCGTCTTCCTTCTGTCCTGTGTTGATGTGCGCCCCAATTGCTGCGGGCTATGGCGCGTAACAAATAAATGAATCAGGAAGCCACTAGAAGGTGTAAAGAGCGGCAGAGAAATCCTCTACCCAATCCAAATTATTCTAGCTGTTGAGTTTTGAACCAGTTGAAATATTTCAGCCTCAGTAGTCCTAGGTAAATTGCAATACAGTCATCTAAATGGCTAGAAACAAAGGAACTGGCAAGTTGAATTTTCTGTGAGACGCAGTCTAAAGACATTATAAGTCCTCAGATGAAAAATGCTGGTGCTAGAAACATGGCTAATGTGCCGGGATAAAGATAATGAAGACTCAACCAATACCCCAGGTTTTGTACCTGTGTCACATAGACAGAGCTGTATCCTAGGGTTGAAGGCCAGGTATTGACAAGCTGTGAGTTCCATTTTTCAACAAAAGAATTTGACGTGCTTTTTGCTGTGCCAAGCAGAATATCTGTCTTTGAGGGATTAGTCTATTACTTTTCATCGTTGGCCAGTCTCCACAATGCATTTCCTAAAAAGATCATCCGTGGACACCAGGGCACCCCAAAGTCACTGACAAGTCAGAAGACCACTTAGGTATCATTGGCACACATGAAAAAGGTAAGCCAGTGGGAATGGACAAGATCGGCCAGGGTTCTTAAATAACCACAAATCACTGACACTGGAGTCTGTGGAATAACCAAAATAGAGGATTCATTGATAAAAGAATGCAGCTGGGAGGAAGGGCAGTTAGGACATTGGCTTACTGTTAGGGTGAGTGCTGGGGTCCAAAGAAGGCCTTTTCAGCAATAGAATGGATACAGCGGATTTAAGACAGGTTAAGTGAAAAATGAAAGTGTTACTAATGGTGCCAAAATCAGAGTCAACCAGGGCATGAGCATGCATCAAAATATGTGGATGGCATGGATCATGCAGCAATCCCTGGAGTCAACATAAGGATATACTTTTTTAGACGATGTGACTTCAACATATACTGAAAGTCTAGACCTGTTTTGTCTGAAACAAAAACTAAGAAAGATCACCACAAAGTTTGTTAAGTACTTTTAAAAGTTCCTTAGATGGATCAGATCTATGAAATATATGATCTGAATAATATTTTTCATTTGTCCTGGCCACAGCCTTTTTATAATATCTAAGAACTACGCAAAATGTGATTTTCTATCCTTCTCCAATGTGTCCAGCTTGTCTCAGAAGCCATTTCAATACATAAGATCTGAAGTAAGCCAAGGTTTACTAGTAGGCTGCCTTTTTCTGTGTCTTCAGAAGCTTGAATTGGTCTAAATGCACTTAACTGCATTTTGGGGGTAGGATATTTGTTGCACTTAGATGAATTGCTGGAGGCATGAAATATGTGACTGTAGCGGTATTTTGGGGATATGAAAGGTATTGCGTTTAGAGAATTCTATTATCCTAGGTCCAATAGTAGCCTGCCCGTTACGCCCAGTAGACGTACTAGGACAGCCAGTCCGTTGCGCTTAGTAGACTTGAGGGTAGCCTGCTCATAGTGCCTATAAGAGTCGACGATGGTAGCTGTTTTTTTCCCAGCAGACGATCTGATGACACAGCTCGGGGCTCTAGGTACCTATAAACGCACCACTTCGGTGGGTATCTGCCACAGGCACGGCTATCCATCCACACACATTAGAATGTAGCTACGACCTATGACAAAATTCTGTCTGGCTGGACACTTAACGTTTTTAAGCCTACTGACCCCAGACTTGCCTCACACCTCTGCCACTAGGATACAGCAACAACCAGTGAAAAAAATTCGGTCAAGATGGACACATAACAGGTCTCTTGCACTCGCACACACCCTTGACCCCCCCTCAGCACCATCCCACATGCCTGACCTCTTGAGTTGCTTACTGGAGCCTAGCCAGCCCATCTAAACCCTAATATTGGCGAAATGCACACATGCATTCTAAGCCTTTTGAGCATTTTCCCATACCTGAGCTTTGGTCCCCAAGGGCGTTCCCACCACAAGCGCGTTGAGACCATAATAACAGGAAAAGGTGCTATATAAATGACTACTACTATTAAAGTATCAATAGCAGAGGACATTTTCTCATAGAACCTTTTTGGCATTATGTAAACGTTGGGATCTATTTCAAAATATAGTTTCAGACGGTCTGGGGTTACATTAGTGGCAATCCCCTACTGGAATGTCTTCAAGTGACAACCTTGGCACCCCTGAGACATTTCCTACATGCTGGATCATGCCTCATCAAAAGTCTCTGCAAATGTGACCACATCATTGAATATCCCCGGCTCCCACTGCAATTATGTATCACCTTCAAATCATGTTGCATCTTCTGCGATGCCGTAACCCTCAAGTCCCCACGATATCTCAATGGGAAGTTCAAGAATTTCAGATGGTTATGACCCACCAGAAGCAAGCACATGTGCAGACTTGATCTCTGCCAGTGCAGGAAGGAAAGAACAAGAAGACAGGCCTTAAATATCTATGCTCACAGACTCTAGAATCTCTTCCCGCTCAATACTAGATTCCTCCTCTCGCTTCTAAATTTCAGAAAGGAGCTCAAGGCCCTGCTCTTCAATCAATGGCTCCTACCTAACACCCAGGTCTGTACACAAATACCCCTAACCACTCTACCCCCACTCACCTACCCTCACTCTATCTACCCTGACTACCCTAGCCCCACATTCTGTCCCTGACTCACCCACACTATCCCCACTCTCTCTACTCCACCCAGTCTACCCCCAATATCTTTACCCCTACTCACCCACCCCTCACTCTCTCTACCCCCACCCACACAACTCCCACTCTCTCTAAACCCACTGACTCACCCTACCCCAAATCTGTACCCCCACCCAACCCTCCTCTCTCTACCACCCTCACTCTTTCTACATCACCCCTCACCACCATGCTATATACCCTGACTCCCCCACTCTCTCTATACACCCACCCCCACTCTCTCTACCCCAACCCACCCACCCCATCCCCCATTATCTCTATCCCCAATGCACCCACTCACTCTACCCTCACCTATCCCACCCCCACAATTTTTACTCTCTCCCACCCCACCCCCACTCTCTTCCTCAGCCCACACCACCCCCACTCCCTCTACGCCCATCCACAATCACTCCATCTGTCCCCAACCACCACTCCCTCTATGCCCACCCACAATCACTCCCTCTACCCCAACCCCCACTCTAACCCCACCCACAATCACTCCCTCTACCCCCTTGCCCCAATCGCTCTACCCCGACCCACCCTCCCCAACCGCACTCGCTCTACCCCAACCCACTCACCCCGCCTGACCCCCTCAACCCCAACCCACCCACCCCACTCGCTCTACCCCATCTACCCCATACCAACTCGCTCTATCCCCCAACCACGCCATGTCCACTCGCTCTACCCCCAACCCCACTCTCTTTACTGGCACCCATCCCACCTCACACGCTCTCTACCCCCACTTTCTCTAACCTCCACACACCATACCCCACCCACTCATCCCTTTCTTTCTACCCCACCCACCCTAGACCCCTCTCTCTATGCCAACCCACCAACCTCCACTCTCTACCCCAATCTACCAAGCCAACCCCCACTCTACCCCCACCCACCCTACCCCAATCTCTCTACCCTACCCGTCCAGCCTAACCCCACTTTCTCTACCCCAACAACCCGCCCTACTCACTCTCTCTCTCTCTAACCCACCTATTCTACCCCATCTCTCTACTCCACCCACCCTACCCCTTCTCTCTCTACCCTACCCACATATCCTACACCGTTTCATCCTTCCCGTCACACTCTTGTTTGATTTCTTAACCTCTCACTTTCACCCTTTCTCACCAATTGCACCCTCTCCCAAAGGCTTCCTGTATTGCTCTATTCCCCTTCTCATTCACTTGCACACGTGCATCCCTTCTCGCATTCTCCTTAGAAACTTTGCTCTCCCCTCCCTGTACCCTGATGCCTCTAAATGTAAAATGTAACCAGCAGAAAACGCCAAAACTATTGGCTGTGCCAATGCTTGTGTTGTAAAGTATTCTTGCCACTTATTTGCCTAACAAAACAGGTTCCGCAATCACACTTATGTTTCCTTTTTTAGTATTAATATGGAGCTTTCAATTTCAGAGTTAATATGCTCACACTATATAGGGTATTCATTTATCATATGCGTTTTATTTTATTTTTTTACTTATAAGTGATTTATTACATTTGGCATATTATGTAGCATTTGGTGTGATGAAACACACTGCTATTTAACTATGAACATGTGTGGATACCATCATAGCCACCACGTTTTTGTTAGTCTAACTATGTGTAATCATGCAAGTTTTACTTAAATGCAAAAGCATCAGGGCAAACAGAGGAAATAAGAAAATGCCTTTAATTTTAACAGGGACAACTAACATGTTTGGTAACCAGAGGCATTTTCAAAACGCAGTTAGTGGCTCAGACCTGAGCTTCCCCCTCCCCCACCTCACTCCCAGCTCAATGCCTTCCAGGAGATGTGAAATTCCAATGCGCACAGAGTTCAAGCATGACAATGGCCCTGGCCATGGTGTAATCTGATCCCCAATCAAAGCCCATAGCATGCATTGGGAGACAAACAATTCGAGCGGCAGCCTCTATCTCTGCTGTTTCAGCAATGTGAACGAAGTAAGGACATGTACACAGATTTTAAACTCACAGGACGGGAATGTTTTCCTTCAGTTTAATTAAACATGTTCTGGTTTCCTTCTTAAATCAATCAACTTTGGTGTGATTTACAATTTAGTATTTTTTTATTTTGAGTGGTAAGATGCACAGATCTTTCAGGGTACATTTGTATCCATATTTACATGAAACTACGTGTCCTTTACACAGTTTCAGTATTAAAAAGAGTAAGCACATTTTTGAATCTCCCATCATTGTAACTAAAGAGAAACGCACAACGTGTTGAAATGGGCACCCAAAAGCCCTGAGACATCATCAGCGCTCCATGAGTGCTGCCAACCAGTCCTGCTGCTATATTTGCATCAGCGTGCTTGTATGTGCCACAAGTTGCAATTTCACAGAGGCAAATCAAAAAACATTTTTTTTTTTATCCCAGCCTTATGTTGACATTTTACAAGTACTATCACTGTAGAGTAGGAAAGCATGCGAAGAGGGGGGATTTACACGAAATGCAAAAAAAAAAGCCCAACTTTTTAAATGAATGTTGTTTTTGGGACTAAATTAAAACTAATAAGGGGCATAGCAGATTGAACCCTTCAGCCAGAGTCGGCATAACAAATGGCGCTGGGTGTAAACAAACAAATGGATATGCTAAATTGCATCTCGAGGTTATTGTACTAGAATCGACAAGTATAAAGGGCTGCCAAGACCTACCAGTGACAGATGGACCCTACACAAAACTCCTGTGACATCAACAATGATGTTTCATTGCAGGGTGAAATACTTCCAATGGTCGTGGAACACTGTGCTGAGCTCATTTTTGTTTTAAATGACCGGTTGATACATTATTTTCCGATAGGCCTCGTGGGCCAGAGCAGCTAAGCGGCTCTGTATTACAGGATGGCAAGCCTGGGCATGTGGCTGCTGCCCCAATGTCTCTCGGTACCTGGGAACGTGGCATGTTCAAAAGTGAAGCCTGGGGCCACTCCATCCTCAGCCGCATGGCACTGGCAATAGTATGATATGATATGATCGTTTATTTATAAAGCGCCTATACACAATGTGTTTCAAAGCGCTTCAAGGCAAGGGAGGGAACAAGGGAAAATACAACCACATTCTTACAGGCCATGAACAGTGAGGATGTGAAATTAACTATCGTACTCGGCCTGACGACATTTCAGATAGTGCAAGAGCTAAGACATAGATAAGGAAGGGAGGGGGAGAGTGGGAAGGAAATGGAAACAGACAGGTGACTACTGTACTAGGCCTGACGACATTTCTGGTAGAGCCAGAGAAAAAAAAAAGGTGAGGGAGAGGGGTGCAGAAAGGGAGGGGAGGAACAAAACAAGCGACTATCATACTAGGCCTGACGACGTTTCAGATAGTGCTGGAAGGGTGGTGGGGAGGAAAAATCCCATGCAATCCAGCCAGTTTGCTCTGCTCCTTGGTCTACTACCGTATACAGCCAGACTACCACCCTTTCATAGCCAGCCGAACAGCCTTAAAAACTAGGTTTGCATAGTATTGTGGTGGGTGTCAAGGCTGGTAGAGGAGATCTTTCAGTCAGAGGGAGAGACGAGAGAGACAGGGTCGAAGGGAAGGGAGGGACAAGTGCAGAGTGGAGAGACACAGTGGGAGTGGGCCCGCCAGGGGAGACAAAATGAGTGTGAGTTGGACAAGTCAAGAACACAAGAAGACGCAGACATATGACTATTTAATCTGTTAACATTAGGCATATTCATTCATAGGAACAATAAGCTGCGCAAGAGCAATACTGACAAAGGAAACTATCACTCAGGGGTATTGTCACTAATTCTGAGGGTTAATGAAAGACTGGCATTCATCGTCATTAGCTCTGATTTTGGTGTGCACCAATCACAAGCACTATCCAGCTCAAGACACCTTTAGAAATCAAATTCACTTGCCAGATTCACTTGCTCCATGCCAAATGTGCGTCTATTTTCCCTTGTCATTTTTTCCAAAATTAATTTTGTATATAGGAAAGCTTAGTTAGTCTATAGTTGCTTAAACCTCATCCTAAGTTTGGAAACACCACCAGCCAAGTAGGCTTTTTGAATGAACAATCTGAAACTTTCTTTGTACATGAAAAACTCCCCCAAAATTGTATTTAGATAACAACGGTTTATGTGAAATAAAGTGATCCAGTGTACTTTGAAAAACACCATTTTATCACAAATTTCCAAAACATCCATTACAATGTGTCATCTACACAAAAACCTACCAAAATATCACTAAACCGTATTGAACTTTCACCAACATTATTAATCCAGTTCACTTTAAAATAGAACATTCCTACAGCTTCTCCAGAATGTCAGACTCGGTTAGGCCAGGCAGGGTCATACTCTTAACGATTTAATGCAGCATATGGAAACATGAGAAGCAGGATTGAAGTGATAAAAACATTTTTTGATTTAGCCAAATCTTTGGAAACTCTGTTATGGTCGCACATTTGTTGTGAAATGGGCTCTGGAGAAAAATATTAGCCTCAAGTATGTGAATAGCATCACTTTTAAATAAAAACATCAAAAGTACTTATGTTATGTTACTTTGCATTTATATAGCGCCTTATGTATCATTGGTATGATCTCAAAGCGCTGGTAGGTTGAACGCCCTCGGGAACCGTAGTTCAAGTCAGTAGAGAGAGAGGAAGTCATAAGGTGCGTGGGTGCACCGGATATGTGTGCAGCTGGTGAGGCACTTGCATGATACCTGCTTCTTAGCGGTAGGTGAGGTGGTTGGGAGGTCAGGAATATGTGTTCATTCTGGAGGGTTGACACCCAGACTGATATCTGGCTGCGTTAGGCCTGAGGAGAAGCTTAGGCTAGCGGTGTGTGCTCCGCTAGCTGCGTTTAATTAGGATGATGAGGAGTATGTGGCTGGTGTTAGTATGAGAACAGCTATACCGAATGTGTCATAGTATCTCTGTGTTCTAGTTGAGTGGTGGTGTGTAGGAGAGAGTAAGCATGGTAGTGTGATATGGTGGTCTTCAGTAAGGCCGTTCCATCCACTCTATCCACTCCATCCGTTCCGTCCGTTCCATGCACTCCATCCGTTCCATGTACTCCATCCGTTCCATCCACTCTATCCGTTCCATCCACTCTATCCATTCCATCCACTCTATGCATTCCATCCGATCCATCCACTCCATCCGATCCATCCACTCCATCCGATCCATCCGTTCCATGCACTCCATCCGTTCCATGTACTCCATCGGTTCCATGTACTCCATCCACTCCAGATATGGTGGTTTTCAGTAAGGCCGTTCCATCCACTCTATCCGTTCCATCCACTCTATCCGTTACATCCGTTCCACTCACTCCATCCGATCCACCCGATCCATCCACTCCATCCGATCCATCCACTCTGTCCGATCCATCCACTCCGTCCGATCCATCCATTCCATCCATTCCATCCGATCCAACCACTATATTTATTCCATCTGCTCCATCCACTCCATCTGTTCCATCCGCTCGATCTGTTCCATCAGCTCTATTCATTCCATCTGCTCTATCCGTTCTATCCGCTCCATCTGTTCTATCCACTTCACCTGATCCATCTACTCCATCTACTACATCTGTTCCATCCACTCCAATCCGCTCCATTCGTTCCATCTGCTCTATCCGTTCTATCCATTCCAACTTTTCATTCAACTCCATCAGTTCCATCCACTCCATCAGTTCCATCTGTTCCATCCACTCCATCTGTTCCATCCACTCTTTCTGTTCTATCCACTCTTTCTGTTCTATCCACTCCTTCTGTTCTATACACTCCTTCTGTTCCATCCCCTCCATCTGTTCCATCCACTCCATCTGTTCCATCCACTCCATCTGTTCCATCCACTCCATCTGTTTCATCCATTCTACCTGTTTCATCCACTCCATCTGTTCATCTACTCCATCTGTTCCATCCACTCCATCTGTTTCATCCATTCTACCCGTTCTACCCGTTTCATCCACTCTACCTGTTCCATCCACTTTATCTGTTCCATCTACTCCATCAGATCGATCCATTCCATCTGTTCCCTACGCCCCATTTGTTTCATCAACTCCATCTGTACTGTCTACTGCATCCGTTCCTCCGTTCCATCCACTCCCTCCGTTCCATCCACTTCCTCCATTCCATCCACCTCCTCCGTTCCATCCACCTCCTCCGTTCCATCCACCTCCTCCGTTCCATCCACCTCATCCGTTCCATCCACCTCATCCGTTCCATCCACTCCATCCGCTCCATCAGTTCATTCCACTTCATCCCTTCCATCTGCTCCATCGTTACACCTACTGCATCCGATTCATCCACTTCATTCGTTTCATCCACTGCATCCATTTCATCTGTTTCATCCACTGCATCCGTTTCACCCATTTTATCCGTTTCATTCGTTTCATCCACTTCATTCCTTCTGTTCAGTTTATCCATTTTAATTTACACTGGCAGTTTTAGTTTTCCATTTTTCTCGATCGGGTCTTGATGCTGGATTGTTATTTTTGATTCAGCAACCTTGGGTTACTGTTTATTGTCACTGTTTATACTGTTTGTGTTAATAGTCGATTTTTAGGGGAAGAGCCACGTTTTCAGTAATTTGCAGAAAGACATGAGGTCTTCTGTGAGTCGGATGTGGGGTGGAAGTGAGTTCCACAGAGTGGGGGCCAGGGCTGAGAAAGATGCTCCACCTAACCTAACTGAGTTGGTTTTTGGTATCACTAGGAGGTGGGCAGAGCTTGATCTTAGTGCGTCGTGAATGGTAGGGTCTTAGGTTGTCCTGAAGATAATGAGGTCCGGTTTTGTGCATTGCTCTGTGCGAGATGCATAAGGTTTTGAAGGCCACCCTTCGGCCAACCGGGAGCCAGTGCAGAGTTTTGAGAGCAGGGGAGGTGTGATCTCTTGGGCCAAGTGCTAGTAGCAGTTTGGCTGCAGCATTTTGTGCTCTGTGTAGTTTAGTTAGGTGGTACGCATGGACTCCGAGGTAGAGGGAGTTAGCATAGTCTAGTCTTGACATTACAGTTGATTGGACCGCAGTGAGTCTGTTGGAAAAGGAGAGGTATGGAAAAATGTGCCTACGAATTTTGAGGTGGTAGTGGCAGGACTTAGAGACGTTGTTGACTTGGTGCGAGAGGGTTAGGTCAAAGTCGAGAGTGCATCCAAGGTTTTTTACTGAGGTTGAGTTTGTCGGGGTATTGCCCATGGCAGAGGGCCAGGGTAGACGGTGCGGAAGAAGTTTGGTGTTGCCACACACCATGATTTCAGTTTTGGAGGGGTTTAAAAGGAGGTGGTTTGTGGTCATCCAGTGATCAATGTCAAGGAGGCAGGCAGCGAGGTCGGGTTGGCAGCTGGGTTTTGAGTTAAGGAGTTTTAGGATTAGTTGGGTGTTGTTGGCATAGTTGTAGCACAGGATATTGTGCGAGCGGATTATTCGTGGGAGGGTGGACATATAGACGTTGAACAGGAGGGCTGATAGGCACGCTCCTTGAGGAACTCGGGTATTGACTGGTCGGACGGCAGAAGTAAAAGAAGGAGAGTAGGGTTATTTGGTTCCTATTGTTGAGGAAGGATGCTATCCACTTGAGAGCGTTTCCACGGATTCCTAGGGAGTGGAGGTGGTCGAAGAGGATTGAGTAGTTGATTGTGTCAAAGGTGGCGGATAGGTCAAGAAGCATTAGTGCAGCGCATCCCGCAGAGTTTGCAGTGTTTTTAAGGTCATCCCAGATTGAGGTTAGGGTGGTTTTGGTTTCATGTCGGGCTCTGAAACCTGATTGAGTGGGTTCTAGGAGATTGTTGGCTTCGACAAAGGCATTTAGTTGGGAGTAAGCGGTTTGGGCGATGAGTTTAGCAAGGAGCCTGGTGTTTGAGATGGGGCGTAGTTGTTTGATTCGTGAAGGTCGAGGGAAGTTTTTTTTTAGAAGAGGCTTGACATGAGCAATTTTGAACACGTCAGGAAAAATTCCCGAGGATAGGGAGTCGTTTATGATGGTTCTTGCGTGTTCTCCTGCGCAGGTAGATGCAAATATTTCTTTGAGGGTTGAGGCTGGGCAGGGGTCTAGCGGGGACCCGGATGGTTTGCAGGCGGAGAGAAGTTTGAGAAATTGGTCAGTTGATATTGGTGTGAGAGTGTCGAAAGTCGGGTGGGTTGCAGTTGCAGGTTGTGGGTTGGCAGGTGGCGTGGGTGGATTGAGTGGTGGGTGTAAGAGGGACAGTTTGTTGATTAGAGAATTTGTTCTTTCGGGAGCAGTCGTGTAGAAGTGGAGAGAGATTGAGTCGCAGAGTGATTGAGAGGGGCTCGATTGGGTGTTGGTACATGATGGTTTGGTGAATTCAGAGATGATTTTGTGGAGTTCTTTGCTGGGGTTTTCACAGTTCAGGATTCAGGAGTTGTAATGGGCTTTTTTTGCTTTCCGGATTTCGGCTTTGTAGTGGCGATGGTGCTGGGCCAAGGTGGATCTGCTCAGGGTGGTTTTGTCTTTCTGCCATTTGCGTTTGAGGGATTTATATAGTTGTTTTGGGGTCTTCAGTTCTGGTGTAAAGCATCTTGGAAAGGGGCCATGGTGAGCGGATGATTTGCAAGTGGGGGTGAGCGGGATTAATGAGGTATTGAGCCATGAGTCAAAGGCGTCGGAGGTTAAGTGTTCATTGCGTGGGCAGGTAGGGGGAGGAGACTGAAGGAGCGCATCAGCTAGGTCGGGAAGGATTTTTAGTTTCTTCCAGCATTTCCGTAGATTTGGAGGTTCTGGTTGGGGTACGGGGAGGGAGCCGGGTGAGCGAATGGAGAGAGAGACAATGAAGTGATCGGACCAGATGATAGGGGTGGGAGGGTTTTAGATGTATCTGTTTGTGGGAGCTGAAGATGGCATCAAGGGTGTGTCCTTTATAGTGAGTTGGCTCGTTTATGTGGGTATGGAGGTCAATCGCGTCTAGGCAGTCGACCAGAGAGTGGGTCATAGGGTTGGTGGGGATGTCAAGCCAGATATTGAAATCTCCTAGAAGGGTGCGGGTGGGATGGTTTAATTGGATGGTGGCTATCGTGTCGGATAGGTTGTTTGAGAATTGTCTGTCGTAGCCAGGTCTGTAGATGATTAGGAAGCTCTGGGAGAATGAAGGGGGAGGGATAGTTTTATGAGAAGCGATTCACAGGAAGGGATGGTTGGCTGGCTGTCGAAGATTGAGGCGGAGAAGTGTGACTTGAAGGCGATTGCTACTCCTCCTCTAGAGGGTCAGTTTACTGGGATGAGAGAGTAGTCTGGGGGCAAGGCTTCATTGGCGATAGGGGCAAAGTCGTCGGAGAACCAGGTTTCCGTGATAAAGACTAGGTCGGGTTTGTCAGAGGCAAGAGGGCTCCCATGAGCCTCGTCAGAACCACATTGAGTTCCCACGCCGGGGCTTGAGCCTTCACCGGCAGGAAAAATCGAAAAAGTCCTTTGCGGAACTCCTTGACGAGTCAATGAGACCAAAGCAAAGACCTTCCTGGAGACCTGGTGTAGTGGGAGATAGCCGTCAGATGTACCTTGATCGAGGCGTGAGACAGTCCGGTCTTGGACAAGGATAAGTATGGAAGACAGTTCAGGCCGTGACCCTCAGAGGGGTGATCTTCTGCGAAAAGCACCACGTATTGAAACACTTCCATTTAAAATTGGGTACACCGGTATATCCCATAGGTACCTCTGGATATATAGCGCTTGTGTTCTCATATGTTGGAACATTCCATGTCTTACCCAAGGGTTCCCTACTCTTCTTTTCCAAGGATCCCTCACCCAGGTGATCCTCCCTCACATGTCTGCCCCCAGGGCTAGGATTCAAAAGTGATGGCCCTTCCCTGGCCACCTGAATAAAGGATCCCTGTGATTTGCATGGGAGAAAACTCTCAGGTTTCTCACAACAAATGAACACAAGAGAAGGGGTGCCTCTCCGGAAAAGGGATGCTGATGTCCATTCTTGCTGGCACAAGGTCCTTTCCTTGAATGGAAGGATGGCGCATAGGTTCACCTACTTTCATCAGGAAGAAGAGAATAAAGGAACGCACAGTGCCGATATTGGCATTCTCACAGCAGTGATTTCAAGCCAAAGCCATTCATTGAGAGACGGGCTTTCAGGTATTCCTGATTACATGTTTTAGGTAATTAGAGTTTATTTCTATTATGTTCAGCTCCTACCCATGAGGTCTGTAGCACAGACCCCTCTGATATTGAGATGCTCTCTGCATCAGTAGTATACCCCCTCAGGCCATGGAAGTAACTGACCTACAGGGCATCTCTTTCTAAATCCAGCACATGAAGCTGAAACAACTACACATCCAATGTCTCTCCTAAATTTCAAGCAAAGGGGCTATCCGTCCCATAACAATTTTCTCTAGCTCTGAGGGATCCAAACAGATTCCATTAGAAGGGGGTGTGGCAAGTAGTGCTCCTGCCTTGTCTCATGGGAACCCCTGCACTGGCTGTTTACTTCCTTGATGTGTCATATCTTTTTGGGTTCTAAGAGTGCCTCCTCATGGTTCTTAGTGCCTTGTACAAATCTGATGTGGTTCCTGACACATAGGTGAGCCTTTTTCTCTCGCATGTCCTATATGGGTGCTCCGCAGAGTGAAGAAGAATGTTCTGTTCAGCTGGTGTCTATGGAGCCTGCAGCGTGCCTCACTTAGAAATCTCTGTTGTGTCTCTGTGATCCAAGTGGGGCACTGCACATGGCCTGGAACCTGTACAGTATGGTTACTTACAGGGACAAAATGGCTTAAAGAGACAGTGGGCTTCATTACGAGGTTGGCGGTAACCCGCCGGTGTGAACGGCAGGTTGCTGCCGACCTCGTAACACCACATCTGCTGCCTGGTTTCCCGGTGCCACCGGGACATTACAAGTCTCGGCGGAGCAGGAAGTCAGGCGTCAGATCATGTAAGTCCCCATTCTCATGCAGTCCAGTATGGGAATGGGGAGTAGGAAGCACAGGCAATGTTGCTGTCGGTGCCAGTGCTTCCATGGCAAATCTGCCTGCCGAGGCTGCTGCACCTGGCAGGTTCCGACCAGGCAGACTTGTAGTGTGGAGGCCCGGAAACAAGGGTGCCGGTAAGCTTACAAGCAGCATTGTTTCCTGACTGCCACACTTGCAATGAGGCCTGGTGGGTCTATTTTGATTCATGTGTGAATTCCTTACTATGTGCTGGATACTCAGAGAGGTTCAACAGAAGTCCCCAGAGCCTAGCAGGGCTCTGGTGCCACAAGGAAGGAACTGTTTGTGGTGGCAGTGATTGTAAAGAGCCCACATAGATAACCCTAGAGCCAGGGCTTTGTCATAGGTCTGACAAGGAAGGGACTACATGTGATAGTGATTGTTATAGATGTTATCTGATGAATGGAAGTTAAGGCGTCCACGCAAATAATGTGTGATAATGGCGATTTTCAAGACCTGAAGTAAATGGTATGCGGTGATGGAGATGCTGCCATCATCATAGAGATGGTGTATGATGGTGCACATATTGAGGTTAATGTCTGCCTTGGGATGGTGAGCATTGATTAGGATGGTAAATTCTTGCAAAGATGCATAGCCACTGTTGGAACACATGTATACCAACTGCTACATTACAGTTTAGACCCACTCTTCCTAAATCCATCATTTAAACACTTGTGTGTTGCACTGTTTTTTTTATTTGTATGTATTTATTTATTTTATTGGTCATTTATTATGCGCCTATACACGTGTGTCTCAAGGCACAACAAGGCAAAGGGCGGTGGGGCACAAAATCACACAAGGGGGTTTGGTCAGAAAGATTTTAGCCACCCGTCAAACACATTGCATTTGCTAGTTTAAAATATGTGCTCATTGCAAAACGCCATACCTTGAAGTATGCTATTGATTTGTGTTATTCCATTTGAGGTACTTTTTATTAATATAGCACTTAGTTGGTCATGTAACTGGGAGTGCTCATGATGTGCAATAATTAGGGAGTTTAGGTTCATCAATAGCCAAGGTAAATGGTTGGTTTTATAAACCATTATATTATTTATGTGAAGCAATCTGTGTTACTGAGAGATTATTTTACTTCGTGAGGCTGCAGGGCCATTGCTTATGGCATCAACTAGAAAGTAATCCTGTTTGTGTTGTTAATTTCACTGAACAGCGGCCTGCTATACTTTTAACATCCACTTTTTAAAAGCAAGTCTCAAATATTATGCCCTAAGTTTTGCCACGACATATGCAGCAGTACACACACTTTTGAAAAATTCAAAAACAAAAAATGCACCCAAATGTTTAAACTGTGTGGGCGATGAAACAAAAACAAATGTTACACTCATTTAATCTTATCTGTCACGCGCCTACTTGAGAGGGTGTAATATCACGGACATTACAACATTTTTACATGAAACAGCATGTATTTGCTTAATGCAATTCTGTAAAGCAGCCCACAACACCAACTCTCTGTTAGCCTGCTGGGCAACAACTTCTCCACTGAAGAGAGAGCCTCCCTTTGTAATGCATCTGGGAAGGTCAGTAAGGTGTGAATGGAAGCCGAGCAGATTCACCATAACAAAGGCTCTGCCTTGCACTTTACTCTGCTTCCAAGGTAACCTGCTTTGCCCCACCCCCATCTCCTCCAGATTGTTGAACTCCACCCCATGAATAAGAACTTTGCTAGCTGGCGGGTTTGTTGGTATTTTCTATACTTGTATTTGATGTTTATCCCGTGAGCGCTGCAATGATGAAACAGAAAAGTCTGTTATTTTGTAACACGCACCAAGGTCAGTGGTCGAAGTCTACGAAAAGAAGTAGTGGAACTATGTTCCCTACAGGCCTGCACCTCCCCACAGACCCCATGGCCGCGCCCCCTCCCATGCACAATAAAACCCCCAAAAAACATGTGCCTGCTCGTTAAGGAAACGTCCTGTGCAGTGCACTGAAAGTGCAAGTTTCAACTTCTGCCTAAACTTTTATTTTAAAACGAAACCGTTCAGGAACGGTTTCTTTTTAAAAGAAATAGGAACGGTCAAACTTAATTAAAATAAGTATAATAGCTGTGCTGTGAACTCCATTAGCACACGTGGGTCTGCTCTGCAAGTACTCATTCAGATGAGCACACATTTCCACCTACTGTGCACTGTACGGCAAGCACCATGGAGATATATAAGTAACATATTGCTTCATTTTCTCCTCAAATGGATCTCTACTTAAAGTGTGCCCAGTGAAGACGTAAGCTAAAATACTCCCGTAGAAAAACATGAACATAAGGGAAATAGAAGCTTTTCTTTCTTGAATATTTTTGCTTTTGTTCTGCGTGTGCAGGGAAGCAGTTTTGCATATGGTTTTAGACTTTCTGTAATCCCCCAGCTGGATGAAAACAAAAGGGCGCAGGGTTGCCCAGCTCAATGCCATTGTTTGTTACTGATTGAAAACATTCAATATATCCCTGTTTAGTGCTATGTGAATAGAACAACAACATATTGGGACTAATCCATGGATTTTCTGCCAAAATCGGTTACCTTTACTGCCACTCTGTCCCATAGCTCTCAACTCACATGCTTTTGGCGGGTGTCACCCGCCTTGTTTCAATGGGCTCTCACCCGCCAAAAACAAAATCGGGTATTGTCACCCGCCCTTTCGACACAAATGGTTGAGAGCTATGCTGTACCATGGCATTAACAGCATTGTGAGTGGGTTAAGGCAGTGTTAATGCCAATTTTAGCAGCCCACAAGACTCCATGGACATATTCCATGAACTTAGCATGAGGGTTAATGCTGCAAGGTAACTCTGCTGAGTATTGGGTGTAAAGTGGAGGATGCACCCCTGCCAAATGCTCAAGGCATCTCCACTTTACCTTCAAATCTGTAGTGCAGTAGTTCCCTAATTCTGCTACAAAGTGGACGTAATTGTATTGTATTGTTTATTTATATAGCGCCTATACACAGGCAAGTGTTTCAAAGCGCTCAAGGAGGGTGGGAACATGGGGGGAAAAACAGTTGCTCAGAGCCCTTGAATTTCTGAGACAATAATTATATGATGTGATAGGTTATTTATAATGCCCTTAATACCCAGAGGTTTCTAAGTGCGTACCTGGGATTCGAACCTGTGTTGCTCAGTGTCGTCTTGTGTCCAAGGTGAGCACATTGCCACTGAGCTATCCTCCCGAGTCTGCACAGGCAGACCAAGTGCGTTAAAATACATTTACACAGTTCGGGAGACAGCAAATAGGCCTGGCAGCGATTCTGCAATCTTAACAGTGCAATTAAGGGGTGAAGACTATCGAGAATAGACAGACTGTTCAGGCCCGGTATATAAGAATCGAGTGAGTGCAGAGAGGGTTACGGGGGCAGCAGGCATCAAGTGCACCTGGTCGGTTGAGACTAGGGTAAGTGCAGAGAGAGCCATTCTCTAGGGTTGATTTCTCAAGTGCCTTGAGTGTGGGTGAGTAGGACTCTGAGGCAAGTGTGAAAGAGGACGGCCAGGGGCCGGTCAAATTCCGAGGAACACCTGGCAGCCAGTCAGCATGCTGTAGGGAAGAGGAGGGAGAGAGGAAAAAAACAGAGAGCTGGGTTAGCAGGGTAGAGGGAGAGAGAAGGAAGAAGAGACGAGGAAAGTCTTTAAAAGTTTCCAGAAGTTAAGGAGATCCAGCTCACGACAGAGGCCAGCAGGGAGGCTATTCCAGAGGGAAGCACCTGCTGAGGATAAGGATCTCCCTTCAAATCTCTGGTTGGAGAACCGGCTCACTCAAAGAAGGTTGGAGGTAGATGAGCAGAGGGCTTGTGAGGGACAGTACTTAGGTAGGCAGCATTGCAGTTAGATAGGTCCCTGGCTGAAAAAAGCCTTGTGATCATTGCAAAGGGTCTTGAATTTGATACTTGCAGCCACTGGGAGCCAGTCAAGGGATTTCTGCCCTGGAGAGATGCGGTCCCTGGGCTTGAGGCCAAGGATAAGTCTTACAGTACTTTTCTGGATAAGTTGCAGAGGGCGCAGGGCAGAAGGGAGGTTGAGGAAGAGCCTGTTGCAATCCAGCGCAGAGAGAACCAGGGCTCTGCAGACAGTGAGGTGAAGCTCAAAGTTAGATTTTTTTTTAGAGATATCTGAAATGTGAGAGGAGAAGGAAAGAATGGAGTCAAAGATGACCCCCAGGTTTCTTGCTTCGCAGGTGGGCGCATGGCCAAGGGAGACCGGCCAGAGCAAGAGTGGGAAAGCAGGAGTAGGGGTCCTAATGCGAATGATCTCAGTCTTATTGGCCTTGAGGCAGAGGTTGTTTGCAGCACACCAAGACTGAATAGCGGACAGACAGTCAGGTATGAGCGAAGAGGAGGAGGCAGCTGAGTTTAGCCTGAACGATAGTTGTGTATCATCGACGCAGCACTGAAAGTTAGAGGTCAAAGTGGCAATCACCCATGCCAGGGGGTGGGGGTGGTGGGAGACATGGGTGGGGGCCTGGTGGAGGGTGCCCCTGCACTGCTGGGGGGTGGGGGTGGTGGGGAACATGAGTTGGACATGGGTGGGGGCCTGCTGGCAGGTGCCCCACAGTGCTGGGGGTGGGGGTGGTGGAAGACATGGGTGGGGGCCTGGTGGAGGGTGCCTCTGCACTGCTGGAGGGTGGGGGCGGTGGAGAACATGAGTTGGACATGGGTGGGGGCCTGCTGGCAGGTGCCCCACAGTGATGGGGGTGGGGGTGGTGGGAGACATGGGTGGGGGCCTGGTGGGGGGTGCCCCTGCACTGCTGGGGGGTGGGGGGGTGGGGAACATGAGTTGGACATGGGTGGGGGCCTGCTGGCAGGTGCCCCACAGTGCTGGGGGGTGGGGGTGGTGGGGAACATGAGTTGGTGATTATTTGTGCAAGGAGACATGTGCCTTTGCTGGGGGGCATGCCCATGTTGGGTGGGCTGCCTGCGGGACATGACCAGGGATGCAGGGTAGTCCCCTGTGGTGTGGGCTGCCTGCAGGGGCCGTGCAGGGTGTACAGGGAACACCTGGGAGGACCCACACTGGCAAATCACATGTAGGACTCCCCGGCACCCCTGCAATACACGTACCCTGCTGAAATCACGTGTAAAACTTTCTGCGCACCCCTGGTATACACGCACACGCTCCCCCAGGCCAGATCGCGTGTGGAACTTCTCGCGCACCCCTGAAATACACGCACGCAGCCCAATCGCGTGTGAAACCACCCGCGAGCCCCTGAAATACACGCGCCCAGGCCAATCGCGTGTGGAACTTCTCGCACACCTCTGATATACACGCGCCCAGGCCAATCGTGTGTGAAACCACCCGCGAGCCTCTGAAATACACGCGCCCAGGCCAATCGCGTGTTGAACCTCTCGCGCACCCCTGAAATACACGCACGCAGCCCAATCGCATGTGAAACCACCCGCGAGCCCCTGAAATACACGCGCCCAGGCCAATCGCGTGTGGAACTTCTCGCGCACCCCTGAAATACACGCACGCAGCCCAATCGCGTGTGAAACCACCCGCGAGCCCCTGAAATACACGCGCCCAGGCCAATCGCGTGTGGAACTTCTCGCGCACCCCTGAATTACACGCACACGCTCCCCCAGGCCCGATCGCGTGTGGATCTTCCCGCGCACCCCTGAAATACACGCACGCAGCCCAATCGCGTGTGGAACTTCTCGCGCACACCTGAAATACACGCACACGCTCCCCCAGGCCCGATCGCGTGTGAAACCACCCGCGAGCCCCTGAAATACACACGCCCAGGCCAATCGCGTGTGGAATCCTATCTCATCAAATTCCTTCCTTCTCCTGCCACTCCAGCTACCTCCTCTCTAGCTCCTCTGCCACCTCTGTCTATCATCTCTTTGGCTCCTCTGCCTCCTCCTTCTGCCACCTCTCTGGCGCCTATGCCACCTCTTTCTACCACCACTCTGGTTCCCATGCCACCTCCTTCTTCTACCTCTTTGTTACCTTTGCCATTTCTGTCTACCACCTCCCTGGCACCTTTGCCACTTCCAAAGGGTTTGCCTCACTCATGCACCCTCCCCAGAAGTCTTTCAAAAGTGGCAAACTGTACCACTTAGCGACACTCCACTCTCGCTCGGCCATCAAACACTCCTCTGATATCTGCCACCTCCTTGAAGACCTTGATCTGGATGTTTTCGCTCTCACCGATCTCTGAAATGCACGTGCAGAGTAGCTGAGTGGAAGTGTAGTGTTTCGGACACATACTCTGACAAACTGGCCTAACGCCTGCTCCAAAAGCAACACAGACTCCCCGTCTTCTCTAAGAAGAGGGTTAATATTCAAGCCTGTCTCTCTGCGGCCTCTAACAACACGGCCAAACTTTTCAAAATCTGCAAGGATCTGGCCAATCCTACTGCAGTCTAAACCTCTCCTATACCCTCCCAGGCCCTCTGCATGGCTCTTGCCTCTCATTTCACCACTAAAATTCAGGACATCCTGTCCTCACTTTCCTCCTCTCCTCATTGCCCACCCTCTATCACTCTCAGGCCCCCTTTGGCCTCTCTCCCCCTCTTCTCCTTCTTTCCTCCCTTTCTCCTATTACTACTGTTAATGTTTCTAGACAAGTCTGATCTGTGAAGGTTTCATCCAAACAGGTGCCCCCCTGCTCCTCCAGAACCATTAAGGACAACATTGTCTCCCTCTCTCCAGCCTTGCCGATTTCTGCAATAACTCCTTTGCCACTGGATCTTTCTCCAATCTTCTCAAGCACTCCCTTGTGCACTCCCTTGTGCACTCCCTTGTGCACTCCCTTGTGTACCCTCTCCTAAAAAAGCTGTCTGCTGACCCTAACTGCCCGGCTAACTATCGCCCAATTTCTATCACTCCTTTCCTGGGCAAACTACCAGAGAAGCTGGCCATCTCCCAGTTAACCCTCCACACTGAATCTGTTGGTTTTCTCCATGACCATCAGTCTGGCTTCAGAGCAGCAAGAAGCATGGAAACTGCTGTCCTGAACACCGTGAAGATCTGCTCTCTAACCTCGATTCCAACTCTCCCTCTGTCCTCATCCTTTTGGACCTTTCCTCTGCTTTTGATACAGTCAATCATGGTCTCGGGAGGATAGCTCAGGGGCAACGTGCTCGCCTTGGAAGCAAGACGACACGGAGCAACACAGGTTTGATCCCCAGGTCCGCGCTTAGAAACCTCTGGGTATTAAGCCCGTTATAAATAACCAATCATATTATATCATATCATATCATGCCACCCTGATTAAGCGACTCCGCAAGATCCTTGGCATCACAGATTAGGATCTGGCTTGGCCAACCTCCTTCCTTCTGGACCGACCCTCCCAGGTCCAGCTAGATTCCTTTCTCTCTTCCACTGCTCTCTCCACATGTGCCTCTATCCTCTCACCCTGGTTCTTCTAACCCTTTGGCCAATCTGATCTGCACCTTCTCCTCTAACTTTCTGTGTTATGCAGAGGTCACCCATGTTTCTCTCTGGCTACCCTCGGCCTCTTCACCTTCTTCGCTCATTCCTGATTGTCTATCCACTATTCAGGCATGGTGCACCTCCATCAATCTCTGCCTTAAAGCCAGTAAGACAGATCTTCTCCTCATTGGGACCCCTGTTCCTGCTTTCACTCCCTCACTCTGGCCGTCCTAATTAGGCCTCCTCCCCGCACATTCTCGGAAGGCAAAAAAACGGTGGCATCATATTCGACTCCACTCTCTGCTTCTCTCCTCACATCAAAGACCTTGCCAAGAAGGCCCACTACAAGCTGCACCTCCTCAGAGGTATTCTCCCTTTCCTCACCTTCCCCCAGAAGCTCACTGTCTCCAGAGCTATGAGCCTCTCCAGGCTGGGCTACGGTAACAGCCTCTTTCTCATCCTTCCTACTGCTGCTCTTCACCCCCTCCAGCTAATCCAGAACAGGTCTGCAAGAATTATCCTTGGCATGAAGCCCAGAGACCGCATCTCTCCAGCATCAACATCCCTCCACTGGCTCCCGTTTGGCTGTGAGGATCAGGTTCAGATCCCTCAGCATCGTCCACAAGGCTTTCTGGGGCCATGGACAGCACTACATCCAAATCTCTCTGCCTAAATACCTGCCTTCTAGAGCCCTTTGCTCGTCTACTTCTAACTCTCTGCCTGTCAGACGCTTCTCCAAGCAGAGAGTGGGGGGTAGATCTCTCTCCTCTGCAGAAGTCTCCCTCTGAAATGGCTTCCCTAGCCCCTCCCAGACTTGCACGGACATCTTAAGTTCCAGAAGCTTCTGAAGACCTTCCTTTTCTCCTCTTCTTTGTTGCTACCTCTCCCCTGATAAGGTACCATCCTGTTCTACTGGATTGGTGGCTTGGTGCTCTAAGAGTCCTACCGGGCACCAGTGACCCTCCTTGCTCAGTCCTCATGCACACACCATTCCTGTGGGGACTTCAATATATCATCGCACACTATCCTTCAAGGCACTTCATGCCAGCCCACACCATGCTTGTGGCAGGCTGAAAATAAACAATCATCAACCTGCAACAGGATACGGCTTGGGTATAATAAATCTGCTCAACACTATTACACTGGCAACAAAGTGAAGATAACTAATTTTCTCAGCTCCTTACTATTTCAATGACATGAAGTACCAGATGTTAATATCCGAGCCTTCATGCTCTGTCCACACATAATGCCTCTCCCCAGTAGCTACTGCTATTCCATAAGTCCATGCCATGTCTATGGTAATGTGACCCATTGGATTTACTGCCTCCCACTTAGACATGCTCATCAATCGGCCTCAGCCTCAGCTTTCTTTCAACCCTTTTAATGGTTCAGATCCAAGAATTAAGATTGCTCAAAAGCCTTTAAAATATTTACATTATGACAGTTTCATAATTGGATACCTTACTGTTTCAAAATATTAGGCTATAAGTCAACCGGGACTGTATAGTCAAATGCCTGGAACAGAATAGTCACACCTTTTCTCCAGACACTCCAATTATGAGAGTAGAATCTAGGATGTCAGCATAGGAGGGATCAACTAGTTGGACATTGCCATATGCCGTTCCCTTGGGGAATTTCAATTCTATCACAGAGCTTCACTGTGAAGAAGTAGATGTGATTACACACTGAGCCTCATTACAAGTTAGGCGGTAATTATGTGAGAAATCAGCGTAAAATGAATTACTCTTACTGCCACTTGGTCAGGTGGAATTTCTGCCTAATTACACGTGTTAGTGGTGTTGTAATTCCCCATTTATTTTGGGTTCATTGGACCCAATGGGACGTTTTTTTGGGAATTACTATAGTGGATTTACTGCTGCAGTAATTCTGGGAAATCTGCTGATTTTTGGGCATTGAGTGGGAAGATTTAGCTCCAGGGTTTTGCTGGAGGTAAATCCTCCACTCAAAGCCAAAACTCATAATTTGGCCTAGTGGTAAAATTGGCGAGAATTCAGTTACTGCACATTTTGCCACTTACCGCCAAAATCGTAATGAAGACCACTGTCCTGTGATGGACTTAAAACTCCCCAACGATTTACACTGCAGAGAGATCATTGTTACAGTTGCTATCTCTTTGAGAACTTTCACACACCATCCCTGCGGGGACTTCAGTATAATCACAAATTATTCCTGTGAGGACTTCAATTTGATCCCACACCATTCCTGTGGGGACCTCAATTTGATGACATACCATTCGCGTGGGGACCTCAATTTGATGACATACCATTCCTGTGGGGACCTCAATTTGATGACACACCATCGCTGTGGGGACTTCAATTTGATGACACACCATTGCTGTGGGGACTTCAATATCATCACACACTATCCCTCCGGGTACTTAATTCCATCCCACACCATGAAGGTGGCAGCATCAATATACGCTAGCATTAGCCTTGTGTTAAATTTAGTATCATCACACACAAGCCAGATAAGAAATTTCAATATATTCTCAATATATTCTTCAATGTTGCCAGGATTCTTTCAATATAATCCTACACCTTCTGTATCATCACAAACTATTCCTTGTCAGACTTCAACATCATTTACTCTACAAATAATTTTGAAATATTAAAGTAATAGCACATCTCCTCACTTGCGCCGAATAAAGAAGCAGCCCAATTCACAAAGGGCATCGGAATGAATGCATCTTAAATGTGCTCATTCAGATGCCCTTTTAGAACCCCTTTCTGCATTAACAAACAGGAGGTGCTTTTAAATGCCATGAAACAAAGGCCTTCCACCTTTGCCATTTGAAACAGGCACAGGGGGAGGCAATAAGCATGGTAGGGTAATTTCTTACACTGTCATAATTTTTCTTTAGAAGTGTGATAGCCGAGGTTGAAACTGCAGCATTCACGCTAGCCTTTGAACCGCCAAAACTGGGACCAAACTGCTTTATTGTGTCTTTTCATTGTGAGAAAGCAAAGGGTGTCTAACTTTCTAAACCCCGGATGTCTCTTGCTCAGGTGGTCAGGGCGCGGCCATCGCCTTTGGATCCAGACACTGGGCGTGGGTCAGTGCGGGAGGATCACCTGGGTAGGGGTCCTCATGGAGCAGGGTTGAGTCATCCGATGGTGAGAAGCGGTATCCCCTTTTTCTTTTACCCCTAAGCAATCCTATTTTATTGGATATGCCAACCTCCCATGTGAGAAACCTGAAGGTCACTACCTGGTCCCCGGAGATCTGTCATCCAGGTGGCCAGGACACCACCATCGCTATTGGATCCAGTTCCTGGGGGTGGACCAGTAGGGGAGGATCACCTGGATGAGGGGTCTTCAGGGAATGGAAGTGGGACACCGAAGGGTGAGACGTGGAACCCCTTCCTTATACCTTTCCCCCATCCTACTCTATAGGATACTTAGAAGCCCTATCCCCCCTTTTCCAACACAAACACTTTCTTACACTGTGACAGAGCCGTTTACCTTACATGTCCCAACCCAAGGGTCAGGCAGAGTCAGGCAATTGCCACTAACGACACACACCTGACTGCCCTTTCCCTTCCCCACAGGGATAAAAGGCGGAGCAGGAGAACATACTTTGGAGCAAGGCCGTACGCATTATGAAGCAGCTACCAGCCCTGCGAAACCTCTGAAAGGAGAATCATAAGACCGCGAAGTCCAGCTGGCGTGTGACAGGTGTTAACGGTGCACAGGGCTCTGCCGCATTGATAGCGAAAACCGGGAGCAGTGCAGGCTACCATGGTGCTGTCCTTGACTCCCGAAATCAGAAACTGAAGCAAGTTCAGAGCAGCCGGTAACTCGGAGAAAAGTGATAATAAACCAAACTGTGCTAGGCCCAAGGTTGCAAGCGACAACACAGCGTGAACAAAACTTATGTTTATGAACTTTAAAGAAACCCCAGTAAAGGTCCAGGTACAGAGTGGTCTGGCAATATGTTGGCGCCCATTCGGCGGACTGTGGCTGGGACCTTTATGTGCTGAAACTACATATACCAAGAGACCTTGGGAAAGGCCGATGTGAGGTGTCAAGCTGGACATACAAGGGTTAAGCTAAACCGTTGTACTCTAGAAACTCTTTGACACCTGGAGAAGCCAAGTGAATTGTGTTAATAGAACTCTGTTTGAATGGGTATGTGAACCCGACGGAGGGATGACAGGAGAAAACCAAGGGAAGTGAATCCCGCATTGTGATAAAGCAAAGTGAACTGTGATATTGGCAAATGTGAACCCAGCTGATGGGTGCCTGCGAATTGGGGAAAACAGTGATACCCCGTGAATATTTTGTTGACAAAAGTGAACCCGGCTGAAGGATGTCTACAGTGAATGACTGTTTAAAAAGACATTGAGATTCTTCAATGTTACGTTTGAATGAAAGGCCATAGTGAACCCGACTGAGGGAGGCTAAGACAGAGAGGGATCAAACCCCAGCTGAGGGGGATCCAAAGGTGAAGCGTAATCACCCAATGTGAAGATTTATTAAAAGAACCTTTGTTTTTGTTGTTTGTCAGTGTGCTACACAGTTTAGGAAATGCCTCAAAACATTCCTTTTTGATGCCTAAACTGAACAATAAATATAACTACTGACATAACTGCTTTCTTTGCTATGCACAGCTGTCTGCATTTCGATCTCTCTTTCCATTCCCTCTTTTATGTTTTGCTATCTTGTTTGTTGTGTAAGCGCCCTGAGACCTTTGGGTTAGTGGTGCGCTATACAAGAATGTATTTAGTTAGTTAGGTCCTCTGAGGCAAGAGACTTTGTGTGAAAGAGACTTAGCCACAGAAGGCCCTGATTATTTGGAAACCAACTGATAATTTGGAAATGAACTGTAAGCTTGTGCTGGACAAGCCCAGGAGTGTGCTGTGTTCAAGAGTCCCTCCTTGCCCCGTGCTACCAACGTGGGGAAGGGAGACCCTGGCTATACCATCCTGACTTATAATTTTGAGAACACTTCTTTCTTTTCTTGTGAACATTATGCCACAATATTTTGCAGCATAGCAGTAAGGATTGGTAATAGTTTTATTTTGTATAGGCCCTTTTTATTTGACTAAGACACCACTAGGACAGTATTATTATTATTTGATTGTTGTAGCTTGCGCCCATCTTAGATTTAGATTATGAGTTTATCTCACCCCTTTGTACAGTTTAATAAACACTCTTGAACTGTGATCACTTCTGTATGTCTTATCTTGATACAATGCATTCCTTGTTAGGCGGAAACCTGTGCAGTTCCCTCTGGGACCACTGCAAAAGATGTAGGACTACAGGCGTTTGGCGGTGAACCCACTTGGTAGCAGTCTGTACCACACAGATTCACTTGGTAGCTGTGGCTGAGCAGTCAGACTTCCCTCAAGAAGAGTTGAGCAGTATGTGGAGTATACAAGATAGGACAATTCTTCCCAGTAAGACAAGCAAACACGCAACGAGGCTTAGTGTAAAGATATTAAGGCATTTATTTATAACGAAACATCTATGGAAAACACTATGCAAATTCACGGCAAACAAATCAAACACAATTACTCTACGAAGAAGAAACGATCAATCCCCCTAGTAATATTTTGACAAGTCTAGGTTCTACCGGTACCACTTATTTTCAGACAGAGGTGTATACCTCAACCTAGATGACACTCTAATATTTGTTTAGGACGGGAGAGAAAAAGATAGGCAGGTTAAGAAATCAACACAGTTCAATCCTACGCAGATAAAATGCAAGGCAGGAAGGCAAGAATCACAATAGAGCGTAAAGTTCAGAGGCCAGGCCCACTCGGAGAGAGCCAAGGCGCGATGTCCCAAAAAGTCTCTAGAGGAGATGCATTCAAGTCTTTGTAGCAATTTGTTATCGGCAGATTGAACCAGTTCAGAACAATGAGCGAGAAAAGCTTTGAGGCGACCCAACGGAACGTAGAGGATTAAGACACCTCACTCGAACCGATCGAAAGGGAAGCCAGGCGGACACGGTACCTTGTTGTGGAGGGCAGCTCCGGCGGGGGCAGTTGTTCCTGGTGGTGGATGCACGTCGGGTCTTTGCCAAGAGTAGAGATGTTCTCGTCGTCGAAGAAAAGTGAAGTCCGGTGCACCACCAGGGAAGAGACCAGCCGCGGAGTGCTCCGTCACAAGGCACCACCTTTTGGTCGCGGTACAGGGGTAGTGGCTATCTGGTTGCTGAGGTGCTCTGCACAGGCAATTCGACCACTGCGTCCTGAGGCGAATAAAAAGCAAAGGGGAATGGTTGTTCCCACCAGCCAGGGGAAGAGACTCTCCGGCAGGGAGATCTCCTCTGTCGTCGGGAAGTGGCGAGTCGGTTCCGCAGGGCTCCACCGGAGGCGTCGTCGTGCAGGTCGGCTCAGCGTTACCCTCGTCGGATTCTTAGGTCCTGTGGCGACTTCTGAAGATCCAGTCCCAAAAGCCCTGCTTTTATGCAGAAAAACCCCCATTCATTCAGCCTAGCTGTCAATCAACACATGCTAAGTGGTGAGCGGGAAGGCTCACCACTTGGGCCAATCACTCCAGAGGGCGACCGGAGTTGGCAAGGCAACTCGGTCCAGGGTGCCTAAACCCCCTCCCACACCCCTGTGGTAACCCAGACAGAATGGCACCACTTTGAAGGGTCTCTGTACAGAGCCCGCCAAAAGTGGAACAAAAGGGCTCGACCTTTGGTTTAGGAGTCACAGAGACGAACACAGACGCCATTTTAAAAACCGAGTTCTGGCAGAAAATACCATCCGATAAACTTATTTAAGATAAGTAGACCGGTGGTACGTTAGAGATTAACGAGGAAAAGTATCAATCTCCAACAATGGGACGAATCCCATAGGGTTAGGTTCGGGGTCGAACATAACAAGTAGTTTCCACTGCCACCAGCCAAAACTCGACGAGGGGGGACGGGACAGTGCCCCCTCGAGTAACAGATCCAGGAGTAATCGAATTACCCCTACTAGTACATCCACAATAAGATGGTTTGTACTAGTTCTGTTAGTAAATTTAGGTCTAGTAAAGCCAATGGTGACTTTACATGCCCGGGGAGACAGTAGTCAGTCCCCGGGTATGGAGTCCATGGTGGGGGTCCGCTAGGACTCCCCAGTGTTACGGCACGTAGGGTGCGGTGTAACACACATAGAAAAACATATGAGACCCTATGGAGTAAAAGACCCCATAGCCCATAGAATTACACACATACATGTCCAAGAGTGGGAGGAAGAGTCTCACTCTTGGCAGGATGGAAAAAACAAACTCCAGAAATCCAGCAAAGCTGCTGGGGGACTCACTAGGTTAGGAAATTCAGCCTAAACAGAGAATTCTCCCTAACATTCCTTAACACCCAACTCCCCCACCCATTTCTTACACGAACACTGAGCCGAGGTAGAGGAGATCTAAGAGCAAATATGCCCAATCATTGCATTGGACATGTCCCACTAATACGGTCGGGCAACGTCAGGCACTTGTCTGTGATTGCATACACCTGAGGCCTATTAGCTCTCCCCACATGGTTAAGAGGTGGATCAAGGAGACATACTCTGAGCAATGCGAGGCACAAGAAGAAGCAGTGCTTCCAGGGTGATGGTGAGCCAGGTGGAAATGAACTACAGGCTGAGGGGCTGATTTAAGGAGTGAAGAAACCTTGGATATCCTGATGACAGATCGTCCCTCCCAAAGAACCTTGAGACTTACACCTGAAATGCCCCCAGAAGGAAAGGACATAGCCACCCTGCCGAGTGAATGGCAGAGTTGGGGAGGCGAAGCGGCACTTGTGGTAGCAAATTTAACTCCCAGATTATAAGATGTGAAGCAAACAAAATTAAAACGGCCAGTGAGTAGCTGAAAGCTTTGAAAAACCAGTCTGTGTTGAGAAAGAATCGTGACGGCAACAGTGTGTCCAGCGAATGAAGATTGGCATGTGCCAATAAGGTGCGAGACAAAGCCTGCATTTGGTAAAGTGAACACACCACCTTTGTGAGCACTACACAATGATCATACAGCATCTGCTGTTGGGGTTTCAACATCATCCCTCCCTTCATTATTATCACACAACTTTCCTGTACAAACTTCAATATCATCACAGATACACAGCAGACACCATATTTTCGCAGACTTTAGCATTACCCTTTTAGGGCTTCATTTTCATCTAATGACTAATACCATCCTTGTGGTGACTTGGAATTGCCAATTTAACTGAAAGAAATTACTGTATGGCCTAGTTGACCAAATTTAGGCTGTACGAAATGATTGTACAATCAGAAATTCGGTCAACTAGGCCATACGGTTCCATTATAGCAAACAAGGGGAATGGGGTTGCAGGAGCATACCCCGCTCCTCTTGCTAACTATAATGGGAACAGGGGTTGCGGGGGTGTCCCCCTCTTCTTGGACATTGCAAGGGGGGGGCTAAAAAAAAAGGGACCCTGCAGCGTCAGCTCCGACCCGCGTTGCAGGGACAGAACTGACGTCGCAGGGGAGTAAAAGGAGCTCCGGCAGACGGCACTAAGGTAAGTAGGGAAGGGGAGGTGGATAAAGGGCTGCTGGCAGGCCAGGGATTGCCTTGTTAGGCCAAAGGTCAAATAGATTTGCAGCAAAATCGACTATGGTCAATTCCGCCGTGAATATATTGATCTCGGTCAAACAACCCATATCTGGTTAATTCAATATCATCACACTTCTCATGGGAAATTCATTATTACATAACTCCATTCCATCAAGTCTTCAATGTCATCATAAAGCATACTTGTGAAGATTTAAATGTTCCACACACCATCTTGGACAATATATCTCACGCCATCCCTTTAGGGACTTTGAAATCATCAAAGATCATCCTGTAGGGACTTCATTATTGTTTTATCATCATAACCATACTTCTGATGCTTGTTAATCTGCTTAGAATCACATACTGTGCATATGGTCCAACATCCAGTGCTAACCGCAGAGTATTGCATCTTGTCTTTCGGGGACCAAAAGGGGACGTCGGCATAGGCGTGTCTAGCCCTAACGTGATGTGTGTAGTACCCAAAATCCCTCACGCGCCGAGGTCCCTCAGATTGGTTTTTTCCGCACAGATAACTGGTCGCCCTAAGCGGAGCTCTTCATGAGACCTTGTTTATCTTACTGAATTGTCGGTTTTACTCCCCTTTAAGTCACTCACCTTCCAGAAGATCATCAACAATGACTACGGGAGATCGACTGCGGCTGTGGGATCCGACGCCTAAGTTTCGGTGTTCGGCCTTCCACGTGGTCGGGCCTTCTGGCCGACCTACACAGTAGGGAGAGTGGGCTCGGGGTTCGCCATATTGTTTTACTATGTCTTTCCTCTTTTCCACTGCTTTCCTTTTTGGTCTGGTCACCTTTCCCTCCTGCTATGGAGAGGACTCCATTTAGATTCTGCCCTGTATGCAGGGTCAGGTATCCGTGGAAAGACGAGCACACGTCGTGTAACGCTTGTCTCCCCCAGAGCACGACGAAAAAAGGTGTTCGGCGTGTAAACTCCTTAAACCTAAAACCCTTAGGGAGCACCGGTTGAAGCGGTGGGCTGCGTACGGAATGTCACGCGTGGAGCCTTCCTCCCCTGCCGCGACACCTGCCGAAAGTGACAGGGGTACGTCGGATGACCAAACGCCCAACGCAGACGTTATAGACCTTGAGGCGGACATTTCTGGTGCCGCCACGCCTGTCCCCGACCCTTCCAGGCTCGACTCCGGTCCTGCTACAGGGGCTATACCCGGTGACAGGGGCGTACAATCGCACTTCACAAAACACACAGCCCAAATGCCCTCCTCGACGCCTTCGTCGAAGAAGGCGAAAGCGCCAACAGGTCCGCTGAAGATTTCGACGGTGCCCACGGATCGTTCTGATCCGACGCCTTCCCCGCACCCGCAGCAGCGCGTGACGACTGGACAGAGTAAACATAACAAGGGCGCTACCCCCCAAACTTCACGCTCCGAAGTTTCTGCTCTAGAATCTTCGACGCCTTCTAAGGCCCGTAAGGGCCCGAAAACTACAAGTAGGCCTCTACCCGAGAAACCTTCCGCAGGCCCTGCTCTAGCCGCGGAAAAGGTTCCCGCTACCGGTACTTCTTCGGAGACCTTGTCTCTTGACGATTCGGAGACTATCCGTAAGAGTATCAACAGAATCGCTACGGCGGTAGGCCTAGTACCGGTTTCGTCAGAAGATATGGGCCAATCCGTTGAAAAGTTTTCCACGGATTTGGAAGACGATGCCGAGGATTCCTATGAAGAAAGCCAGGTGCCCCTCTCTAGTACTCTGAGGAGACCCTCTCAACGCCCTTGGCCTGAGGCCTCAGCGCCTACTTAGTTAGGTCAATTTGGGTCATCCAAGTGGACCACGGAACAGTTCGAGGGGTGCATGGCCGGCTGGAACAGTTTTTCAGAACTTCTGATCAACCTCCGCCGAAAAAGACTCGGGTGGACCCTAACCCAGCACAGGAAGATGTCCAACTACAAGTGGATTATCAAGAAGATACCCAGATGGACACATATAGAGACATATTTACAGAAGAGGAGGAGGCCTCTTTTCTGGACAACTACGGGGAAGATCAAGGTGTTACTGACAACTGGGAAGACACCCAGCAAGACGATTACAACTCTGATATCGTTTGCCTCGACTCTCCCCCATCCACACCGATTCTACAAGCCTTCCCGGTGGATGATCAAATGGCTTTCAACAACATGTTAAAGAAAGCAGCGGAGTTTTTCAAGATTGCCACGCTTGAAGCCTTGCCCGAACAAGATTTCGCGGAGGACATCATCAATGAAAAACCCCCGGCAAGCCAGTCCATACCCCTTTTGAGTTCAGTCACTACTCACACCCGCTCAAACTAGGGCTGTGAACCCGAGGGTCGAAAAGCTTTTCCGCCCTTCTCCCACCGACCCGTTGTACATCAAGGGACATGCGATCCCAGACTCGCTGGTAGTCACTAACACTTGCAAAAGAGCAGGGGTTCCCCTCGCCACGGGTGAATCCCCCCCGGACAAGGAGTCTAAACGGCTGTATGACTTAGGGAAACGGGTTACGTCTGCGGCGGCTTATACCGTCCGCATTGCCAATAACACGACACTGCTAGCTAGCTACGTCGACGCTCAATTGAACCTACTCAAGGAAGGCCTTCAAGAGGTTCCTGAACCTACCAGAGCCAAGCTTCTAGCTATTGTCTCGGAAGGTAAATTGGCCAATCAAAATGTGGTGAAGAATACCCTCGACTCCGCAGAGACAGCAGGCAGGTCTCTCACTCAGGGTACTCTCCTAAAACGGCATGCGTGGTTGCGTACGTTGGGCTTCAGGCCCGAAACCCAGGCATCCATTATCAACAAACCCATGGAAGAGGCCAACCTCTTCGGGAAGGCGGTGGACGATGCGTTGGAGACGGCCAAAAAGGAGCACGAAACTATTAAATCGCTGCACCAGATTTCCCAGAAACCCTCTTCGCAGAGGGGCAATCATTCTCGGTGGTCCTTTCGAGGACAAGCCCGCGCAGCTCAGAACAATTTTGGCACGGGCACCTTCAACGCAAGTCAACCTTCTACAAGCTTCACCTACTACCCCCAAAGGGGTCAGAAGCGGGGTAGGAACAGGGGCAGAGGCTCCAATTCCAAGGGAGCGTCTACTGCCGGTCAGAAATGACCACCAAGTCCAGGTCTCCTCCCATGTCTCCCCGGTCGGGGGGCGATTAACATCTTTCCTCAAGGCATGGGAGGGGATAACTTCAGACCAGTGGGTCTTAAAGACGGTCGCCCACGGTTACTGCGTGGAATTCGCCCGACCTCCACAGTTCAGACCGCCGAAACATCGACGCCTTTCACCGGAACATATTCCAGTGGAGGAATGGGTAAGGGATCCCTGCTGCATCCAACTTAACAGGAGCAATGTGATCAGGAATAGTCTCAAATGAACACTCTCAGATTCAGGTTCACGTCCTCTCCTCTCACTGCTGGTGTCAGCTAAAACTCATCCTGGACTTGGAGCAGATGGTTCCGATGCAAGGTCTTGATGTTTCTTGGCTGTCCTCCTAACCACAGTCAGTAGACAGTCAGCACTCCCAATTGATGCTCAATGATGAATGGTTGAGACTCCCACGTGTGACTCAGCTTGTTCTGTCCACTCTTTCCCAGGCTGTGGATCAACACACAATCACTAGGCAGAATACTTGCATCAATGTGCAAGATGCAAGGCAACTGAGGATCCGTGTAGCCCAGAATTGGTTTGAGGATTCGAGGAGCTCAAGTAGTGAGGGGCCGCGTCTCATTGAATGCCTCCTGGCATTAGTCGGTCCGCCTATCATCAAAGGGCTCTTGTGGATTGTGTAAATGATCTGCAGAGTTGATTGTAATCCTGCAGCTCATCTGGTTAGGCAGGTATCCTTTGATGAGGACAACAAGTGGTTGTGCGATGTTGGCAAATCCCACAGCAAATCTACATAGCAGTTAAAGAATTCAAGGAAACTCTGTGACTCCTTCAAGTTCTGAGGTCTTGACCAGGTGAGGAGGGCTTCCGTCTTTGCGGGATCTACAGGAATGCTGTCTACAGCAATAATGTTTCCGCTGCATTTGATGCTTGTCCAGCAACACTGGCATTTGTTCACACTGACCTTTAGCCTTTGCTCCCTTAGGCGATCAAACACCTTCATGAGCCTCTTGTTGTGTTCCTCCAGGGTCCTTCTGAACAAAATAAAATAATTCATGTAAACCATTACCTTCAGGTGGTTCATGTGACTGACAGTCTTTTACATGAGGTGTTGGAAATGTGCTGGTGCACCGGAAACCCCTTGTATCCTGATGAATTTGTACAATCCAAGCAAGCAGGAGAATGTCGTTTTCTCAACACCCACCGGATGCATTGGGATTTGGTAGTACCCACTACGCAGGTCCATGACCAAAATCGGTTTTCCCATCCTGATGTCCACCAAGAACATCACATAGGACTACCATTTTAATACCAATATAGCTCAACATACGAAATATTTTCCATAGCCTTTATTGATGGAACTAATGACAAATGTTGCCAGTACTTGTAACATAACCATATGTGTTTACAGCTTGCTTGTTACCTCTTTGATATATGAAAGTACATGCAAATATCAATGTAATATTGCAGCCGCGTTGAGCATATAACTGGTATTTACTGCTTACTGTTATTTCTACGCCTTCCCACAATTGCCGATTCTTGTGCATGTGAATGTATACTTGCATGATCAATCCTTAGGGAGTCTACTTTACTCAATTCTCATTAGGACACCCAATGTCCAGCCATATGTATTGAGTGATCTTAGCCTTGGTCTCCACTTGCTAGGATTGTTTGCCAAGAAGGACCCTTTTTGGAATATTGACTTCTTTGTGCCTAATGGTTGCGTTCACCATATTATAGCCAACCTCTTGATACCTATCCACCGTGATCCTGATTGAGCCCCGCTGTTTGCCTACTGTACTGCTGTAATCCTGGGCGAGCCCCACATTTGCCTTTTGTATTACTGTATCCCTGGGAGAGCCCTGCATTTCCTTATTGCACTATTGTATTCCTTGGTATTCCTTGGTGAGCCCCGCATTTGCCCATTTCATTGCTGTATTCCTTAGGGTGCCTCAGACTGAGCCACTGTATTATTGTACAATATGAAGGGCCCCACATTTGCCTACTGTACTGCTGTATTCCTGGGTGAGCCCCACATTTGCCTATTGTATTATTGTACTAATGGGCGAACCCAGCATTCACTGAGTGTATTGCTGTATGCCTGGGAGAACCCCAAAGCTGTCTATTGTGTTATTGTATTCCCTAGTGATCCTCGCATTTTGTGCCCTACATTCCTGTATTCTATGGTGAGCCCCGCATTCGTCCATTGCATTGCTGTATTCTATAGTTGCTTCGCATCGAGACACTGCATTGTGATACTCTATGGTGTGCCCAGCATCTACCTATTGTATTGCTGTATTCTATGGCCATTTCTAAAGGTTTTATACTGCCATTTGAACCGTGCCACTGATTGTTGGACAGCTCTACTGGCACAGTAGCATACCAGACAGCATGTCAGACACACCTGCTTCTGTATCGCTTTGAATTACGCCTCAAATGCCGCGCTACTGCTTCTGCAAACTTTACTGAGCTGTATCTCACCTGCGTACGGTATACCCCATGTTATCACCCCAGGGGGAACATCCCCCCTCTTATATCTCCCAACCACAACATGCATGTTGCCTGCCTCCTCCTAGCTACCTTACTGTTCAGTCTAGCTCAGGCTCGCCATCACCTCACGCTGACCCATCATTCGACCTCAGAGCTTCCCAAAGTCACAACCATTATGACCCTGCCCCCTTCACTAGGGATCAAACCGTAGAAATTCCTACCTTCCCTTAACACCAACTCATGTCACCTCAACATCAGACCCACAACATTCTTACCTGGACTGTCCAAAACCCCCAACTCCTCTAAGGTCAACACCAAACCGGATACAGTAGCAACCCTAACTCCAGCACAATGAATTAATCTATATGCCAGGAAATGCACTCCTAACCAACCTTGCTCTACTATGGTCAGAAATGACAGGCTCTGCTAGACTTAACAATAATCTTGCCCTACAGTCTAACCCGCAAGACAAACCTTGCACTCCTAACTTGATACATTTCACAACCTCAAAGACACCCAAGAAAAATAGAGAGTCTCTATAAAAAATGTAAACCAACCCCCCCGCCAATGACTATCCCCCAGCTAAAAGGAGGTCTAATCAATGCCATGCCACAGACATAGTCTATCTAATCACCACAGGTGACCTAGACTTCCTAGCTGTATCCAAGACCTGGCTACATGAAGCAGCTGGACCCTTCCTCGTGTTGGCCGTACCAGTCAACTTCACCATTGTGAGAGCTGACAGAGTCTCGTTGCAAAGGGGGTGGCATCGCCTTTATCACTAAATCTAGCCTACGGCTCAGAGCAACCCCCTCGCCCACTCTTAAGTCCTGTGAACTACTTACAGTTAAGCTTCCCACGTCCAAGACTAGCACCCTTACAATTCACTTAATATACAGACCCCCTGGCCTTATTGGTACCTTCGAAGAAGACGTCATGACATTACTTTCAGACAACATCAAGCCCTCATCCCAAATCTTGCTGCTAGGTGATTTCAATTTGGATTCTTCATGACCCTAACCATACACGAACCAAGGCACTACACAACGTCTTAACTGAACTGGGCCTTACTCAAAGAGTCAATCAACCTACTCACCAGAAAGATAGAACTCTTGACTGGGTAGCAGACATCAATACAGAGACCCCCATATCAGCTATCCTACCCTTAACTTGGACAGATCACCTTCTCATCTCCTTCACCACTCAGACCAAACGAGTAGAAACCAAAACCAAACTGATAGTGCCGCCCCTCCCTACGAGGAGCAAACAAAATATAACTACTGACAGGCTCTTGCCTCTCCTACTACCCACCTTGAACACCGCTTCAGAATCAGCGGACCCAGCCGAACTAGTTGAAATGTACAACGCCACCATGACCTCTGCGCTAGACGCCATCGTGCCTCTCAAACTGCGTAAAGGCAAACCCAAAGCCCATCTCAACACCTGGTTCACCCCACAGTTACAAATCATGCACGCAGAAAAAAGAAAACTCGAAGTTTATGGAGAAATCTCCCATCAAAAGAAAATAAACTCAATTTAACCGAATCAGCAAGTAAATACAAAGCTGAAATCCTTTGAGCTAAAAGAGAAACTTACAACAACCGGATCAGCAAAGCCAGTTCCAACACCAAGGAAATCTTAACGATCCTGAGGGAACTGGAATCCCTCATAACCCCTGAAGATCCCTGTAACAAGGATAAAATATGTTGCAGAGACATTCAAAATGCTCTGTAAAAAAAAATAGACACCCTCCAAAAAAAGATTGTAGCCAAAAGTCTCAATTTTGCCAAACCTGACTCAGACCCAGAACCGGCAAATCCCCAATTGAAATGCACTCCTGAATTCAAATTCTCACAAGTTACAATCATAGAGGTGGAAAAAATCATCACATCTCTCAAGCCTTCCAGATGCCAAGGCGACATCTGCTGCCCCCCTCAAATAATTAAAGAAGCTGCCAGAGACCTTGCCCCATTTATGACAAAATTAATAGACGCTTCATTTCGTACCTGCAAATTCCCAACCAACCTGAAGGACGCCTGGGTCATACCCTTGCTAAAGAAAGCCTCCCTAGACCCAACCATCCCCACAAATTACAGGCCAATTACACGGTCCCATTCCTCGTTAAAATTGTAGATAAGGTGGCCTACCTACATATCCAGCACTTTCTGAAAACAAATAACCTCCTAGGACTCACACCACTTCATGGTACTGAAACTGCCCTGAAAAACCTAAAAATGCAAATTGAAGTCAATACTCAAGGACAAAAGGCAATATGCCCTGCTCCTCCTACTTGATGGCCGCCTTCGACTTGGTGGACCACACTATTGTCTGCAAGCACCTTTCCACTGCGGCTAACGTCTCGCACGAAGCCACTGATTGGATCCAACCCTTTCTTAACAGGTCGATGAGCGTATTCTCTCAGGCAGCTGCGCTGACCCCTGCCCAATCACATGCAGTGTGCCTTAGAGATCTTGTGTGTCCCCCATATATAAAATATATTCACTAAACCGCTATTCGACAAACTGGACCGTCTACGGATCATCTACACCAACAATGCAGATGATACCCAGATACTACTCCCCCTATCAGGCGACTACGACCGAGATCTAGTCTTCCTAAACAACACCTACCAAGTCATGGATGGCGGTCCATGGATTATGCCTGAATGACGAAAAGACAGAAATCCTAATCCTAGGTGCTCCAGCCCAACTCAATAAACTCGATGCACAATACTCTGCATTTATTATTGATGGCATCACCATCAAAGTGGCTCAAGAGACTAAAACCCTAGGCTTCTACTTAGACTCCACACTGAGCATGGGAAAACAAGCCAACGCCACTACATCCGCCACAGCGTACACTTGTAAGCCTATACATGCCTGCAAACCTTACCTATCCACTAAGAGCAGCAGCACCCTAGCGATAGCCCGAATTATGTCGAAACTCGACTACTGCAATGCCCGATATTCCTCTTCACATCTCGGGGTCAGTTTCTCACCTGAGTAGGGTCTCAGGCAGATATAGGGTCCATGTTCTGCTGGTGTCATGATACCCTCATTCAAAATATGCTTGAAAGCATTTGCCATGGAGGAAGAGTTCAGTATGGTGCCTCTATCCTCTGGTGTAGAACTGGTGCATGCTACTCCCAGGTGAACTAGGGTTGTTTGTTGGTGCAGCAAAGATGGCACCTACAGTGGTCACTGCAGGGTGAATGCATGCAGTGTTGGTCAAGGAAGGGCAGGGCAGGGCCTGAGCTAGGCATAGGTGGTGTGGATGGTAGGCTAGCCTTTAACACTGGCCAGGTATTTAATGCCCAAAGAGGATAGGACAATATTGAGTAACACCTGTGGATGCTAAGGGGCAACGTCTCAGCGTCGACTTTCTTAGGGCCATGGCAGACCAGGATACTGGTCCTTGCTGGGCCAAGGTCTTTACCCAGGCACTTGACCTAGCCTGTGAGGGACTCGAGGGACTCTAGGGACACCGCCATTTTGAGCACATGTTGTAGGGGTGTGCTCCATGCGACATCACCTATAAATAATTAATGGTCAGTCTTAAACCCCTCACGCTCAGCCCAGCTGGCTGCTGGAACCCCATTAATGAAGATGGTGCCTGTCTATCTGCTGTGGTGGCAAATCACAATTATTACAAGAATATAATCAAATCCTTTTCCACAAATGTGCACAAAAGAAAAATTGAAATTTACACTAGAAATATGTACACTAACCCAGAGAAGAGAAAGAGTAGGTATGCCTAGGTCGGTAGGTAGGGTCGGATAGGTATAGGCACACCAGAGGTGAGCTCAGCAGTGCCTCCAAGAAATGTAAGGGGGGTGGTCTTGCCGCGCTCCACCCATGCATCCGCATAAGGTTTGGTGGTGAAGGTCATGATGGCTAGCTTCCAAACCACATTTTCCCCCTTTTGTCTCCTGACAGGGGGAGCAAGAGACTGGATGCTCAGGGGCACACAATATTAACTACGGGCATCCTTGCCCTGAAAGCACTAAATGCACCCTGCACCTTGGCCAAGTTATCTTTTGAATTTTGGGCCGTGGTCTCTGAAGCAACAACAAATCTCCTAAATGGAGTTGAGGGACAGCTTCAACATGCCGGTAAAGAAGGACAGTCATGAATTTCATGTTAAATAAATGGGCACAGTAAAGTAGGTGAAATGTGGCAGACGTTTGGCAGAAATGTAAAGGATTCACCTCCAGCTATGAACTGGAGCCAACTCTGCTGACTTTCTACCCATTTTCAGTGAAATTACTGCGGCAGAATTACTGCTGCAGTAATTCTGCCAAAAATGCCCCATAGAGTCCAATGTGAAAAAATGGAAACATACTCCGCCACCACCATGTGTAATCCAGCGGTAACTCTGCATGAGCAAGTGGAAGTAACCGAAAGTCCAGTGGATTTACAGACAGAATACCGCCCAACTCGTAATGACCCCCATTGTCAGGTGAGATTTCGTTCGATTGCTGATTTGGTCATGTACTAAGCAGAGCTTGATGTAACGTTACCATTACAGGAGTTCAAATTAACATAAAACACACTCGGGCCTATAAATATTTTCTTAAATTATTTCAACATCTTCACAAAACCTCTCTCTTTCTTCCTTGAAGCATAATATATCTGTAAGGCATATAATGTCAAAGAGCCCACGTATGAAAACTTTAATATCATTATACATCTTCATTAAGGAGACTTCAACATCATCACACACTATCCATGTGAGGACTTCAATATCATCACATATCAACCCTGTGGGGACCTCAACATCAGCACACACCATCCATGTGAGGACTTCCATATCATCACATATCAACCCTGTGGGGACCTCAACATCAGCTCACACCATCCACGTGAGGACTTAAATATCATCACATATCATCCCTTTGGGGACCTCACCATCAGCACACACCATCCATGTGAGGACTTAAATATCATCACATATCATCCCTGTGGGGACCTCACCATCAGCACACACCATCCACATGAGGACTTAAATATCATCACATATAAACCCTGTGGGGACCTCAACAACAACACACACCATCCATGTGAGGACTTAAATATCATCACATATCAATGCTGTGGGGACCTCAACATCAGCACACACCATCCATGTGAGGACTTAAATATCATCACAGATCATCCCTGTGGGGACCTCACCATCAGCACACACCATCCATGTGAGGACTTAAATATGATCACATATCAACCCTGTGGGGACCTCAACATCAGCACACACCATCCAGTTGGAGGATTCAATATCATTGCATTCCATCTCTATGGGACCTTGAGCATAATTACAAACTATTCTTATGGGGCCTAATATGCCATGACACACCATCCCTGTGAGGACCTCTTTGTCATCAAACAACATCCCAGTGGGGACCTGAACATGACCACACACCATCCTTTTGGTGGACTCAGTACCATCATATCAGCTCTATGGGGACTTCAGCATCATGCCATACTATTTGTATTCACATACCCTTTTATGGCCAATTGGGTGCATCTGTGGCTTCATTTGCATCACCTGAATGCATTTTCCTTCGCCTTTTGGGTATTTTTGGTTAAAATCGGCCACTATTTTTGGCTGTGTTTCGTTCAGTATTTTAACCTGAAGATAGGATGGAATTAGCATTTTTATTTCCAGCTCTAATTTCACTGGAGGATTTAGCCCCGGGGGAATTATCACTGGTTTTCATTGCTTATTCCTCCAGTGCTAATTTCTTCAGGGTTAATTCCACCAGAGGAATTAGCGTCCATTTTCAATAACCCGTATATCAGCAGACTGATCAAAGTGGCGGCAATTCCAGTACTGCCACTTTGACCCTTAGAGATGAACTTGTAATGAAACCAAATTAGTATCAATTAAACATTAACCCTGTGAATATGTTTGTGTAATCAGACAAAATGTGATGCCAACATTCAATTAATTCACATATCAGACTATAGACAAGATGACATCAGTGCACATAATGTGTTGTCTTCACAGTGTGGACAAGATGACATCAGTGCACATAATGTGGTGTCTTCACAGTGTGGACAAGATGACATCAGTGCACATAATGTGTTGTCTTCACAGTGTGGAATTCAATTTCATCACACACCACCCCTATGGGGACTTCAACAAAATCACAGAAAAATAAGGAAGTAAAGTAAGTCACATTGTGATTGGTTTGTTACAAAGTAGCCAATGCTTAAAATGAATCTGGATGTGTGTTGTGCAATGAGGGAAGACTTATGTTGCGTATCAATTATATTCAATTCTGTAAACATACAAAATACACAAAAAACAGCTTAATTTCATTATTTTACATTTAAACGCAGAGTTCAGGCCATTTAAAACACAATTGAATTTGTGTATAAATGGTTCCCATGAATCTGCTGTCTGCTGCCTAAGCATGTAGGGCATCTGATTTATCAAGTGTGTTTAAATTCCTGTCTGTGTGTTGATGACTGCAATACCACACCCACCCTGCGGGGGCAGAGCTGAGTAAAAAATCAACACACCAAAATAAACACAGGTCCCCACAAAGCCATTTTTTAAAAAGTTCTAAAAATTGGCACAGATGTCTTTTAAGTTGTTTTAAGTCATTTGGAAGGCATTACCATGTGGGGACTTGGGTTTAGGTCCCCACAGTGAAATCAAGTCCCCACAGCGTGTGCATGTTTACACACCCAAGTCCCCACAAGGATAGTCACACACACACACACACACACACACACACACACACACACACACACACACACACACACACACACACACACACACACACACACACACACACACACACACACACACACACACACACACACACACACACACACACACACACACACACACACACACACACACACACACACACACACACACACACACACACACACACACACACACACACACACACACACACACACACACACACACACACACACACACACACACACACACACACACACACACACACACACACACACACACACCCCCCCCCCCCCCCCCCCCCCCCCCATATATCTCGACATCAGAATCTATAGCCATCCACCAATAGTTCTCCTTCACACCTCTTTGTGAAAGTTATTCCTAAATGCCCTTGAAGTGCTGCCTGAACCACTTTTGGTCAAATATTGATGGATGGTACTATTTTGTCTGCCCTACACACAGACCTTCCACAAAGGGACAACTCATCTGGCACTCTGCGCAGTGGAATAAAAGGGCTCTCCAACATTCTGGAGAAGCCATCCATTTTGGACATTTTTACATCTTGCAAGACTACATCTTCATCACCTTGGATGCACTGTTCCTTGCTGAGGTGTACGTTACCGCAATCCAATGAACCAATAAGGGGAATGTCAATATCCTGTTATGGATACCTCCTCCATTGGGCTGCCACATTCTTTTTTTCCAGGCTTGTTTTCAAAGTGTAGTTAATCTCCAAAAGCAGAGCTGAAAACCTGGTCAACCGGTGTGTGGGGTGTGGGGGGGGATTGGGGTGGGGTGTGGGGTGGATATCTTTGTTTTGCAAGTTGCTGAGAGGGCTTTAAATCTGTCCTGAGAACTAGAGGTGCTCCCCATAGGTATTGTCTAAAATATTGGACAGCCCAGACATGACAGCCCTTCTCTTTCTATGACCGAATAGTTGACCTCTGCTGCTCGTGAAGAGCATCCAGTGTGAGAATCGACTTGTCTGAACTTTAATGTCTGTTGTCTGGTGCAAGTTTCTGCTGTCAAGGTTCTAATGCTGTTGCGCCATGTTGAAGCAGCTAGTGTAGCTGCCCTAAGCCCAGGTAATCTTGAGACCATGATGAATAATATATCATTAAGGGTGGCAGGTGAAGCTTGCACACTTCTTGAGGCATCTGGGAAACCTTGTATGACTGTGTAATTGATAAAACTGTTGGCTTCATCAATGCTGGTTTTTAGCAGCACTTCAATTCAAGGAATTTATATAAATCAAGGGGCTGATGGTACACTTGGTTAAGACATTTGCTTATATTAGTAGCACATTTTACATCTGCAAATAAACCATTACCTCTCAGCAGACAGCGTAGGCATAAAACTGATTGGCCAAAGTTTGAAGGTACTGCTTTATAAAGATAGCTGAAAGAGATCCCAGGAGAATTTGTTTTGGGTTGAGGGGGTCAGGGCGGAAATTGCCATAGGAATTCGCATTGCCATTGGCAGTCAGTGGGTGGGTAAATTACCAATCAACACCTATAAACTGTGTGCCCCTCCTCAGATTCCAACTCCCTCTTCGCTGCACTCCAAAGCAATAGTTTCAGCTTATAGGTAGCGCTGAAGGACCACCTAGCAGCATAACTAAATAAAAAGACAAATGGTTACATTTCTTTTTTATTCTGTGTTTTATGGCAGTATTGGAGACTCCAAAGTACGCGCAATAATACAACCATAGCAGCGGTCAATATTGCACAATGCGCTTTAAACCATGGCAAACTTGTATCCTGGAACCGAAGGATACTTGTGTCTCAGCATTTGTATACTCTGATGTCCGGGCCGCAGTCTGATGATGTAGTACTAGGAGCCACCTAGGGAGAAGACAGTCGGTTAATGATCCGTAATCCAGTGCACGATCGACCTCCAGGATATGTCTTATTTTGCAATTTGACAATATTAATTTTCAAAACAGCAATTCTGCACTAACACACAGCGCAAAACCTAACGGCCATGCAACTGGGGTTATATGCATCGACTCATTAATCCATTATTTCAAACCTCTCTCTCTCTCTCTCTCTCTCTCTCTCTCTCTCTCTCTCTCTCTCTCTCTCTCTCTCTCTCTCTCTCTCTCTCTCTCTCTCTCTCCCGCCGCCGCCGCGTACAACCTGTTTTGGAAAATGTATTCACAGGTTGACACGAGTGAGCTATACATTCTGCCTGTCGGCCACAAGCTCCCGTTTCTGATTGGAAATGTAATCGGGAGACATCCTTTCAGTGACATGTAAAATACCCATCCAAACTAGATCAGCACATCAGTTCATGTTGGGTCATGTGTGTAATAGACCAATAATATAAGAAGCCACACTGTTTTTGAATTGATGCGTTTTTAATTTAAAATGAATGTTAATGCAGGTGTTTTCCACACAATACAGGGGAAATGACCAGAAAAACGATAGGTAAGTCCAGGCTACAATGAAACCGACATGATGATATAATCGGCCTACCTTTCTTTAGATAATCAAAATAAATAAACCATGAAACACAGAACTGCGATCACTTATTCAAATAGACATCCATACCTGCACTATCATATGTGGACAGCTAGTCTAAATGAGGGGTTCAGAAGGTTTCTTCACTTTAATGGCTAGCTCGCAATTATCAAATCATGTTTTGGAAACCACTGTATTTATATATTTGGAGAAAGCTAGAATATAAAAAATATGTACATCAACTTTTGGTTGAAGGTACACCTTTTATAATCAACTTCACATCAATTTCAATGATACTTCATGAGCCTTTGAGCAGCTTAATGCCGGTCAGATAGCAGAGCGAGCTGAGCGCCCTTTCTGACATCTGTGTGCAGCCTGCTGATGTAGGTTCGAATCCCGGCAGGGCCAACTCAACCTTTCATACATTGAGTACCAGCAATACCACGCTGTGGGATAATAATAATATCAACTGTTATCTCAGCGCTCAGATGCCTGTGAGATTGTAGCGCTATATACAACTACATATTATCATTAAAGTTGGGCTTTAAAACAGTATTTGTTTCTAAGCAAGGGCAAATGAAAAGCTGCATTCAATGTCTCACAGAGGGCAAATGAAAGGGGGAACAGACTCAAACTAGCGCTTTGTTGCACCCTATTCTCGTAATAAAGCACACCACAGCCCTCCAAAACATTTTGACTAGAGATGCTTATTTTGGATATTAATTTGACGAAAGTTGTTTCGCCGCATCTTAATTCCATTGCCAATCTAAATAAAGGGAAATAGATTATTATTTTCTAATGTATCATTCACTGTCATGGGGATGTAACATTTAAAAACACAACAGCGGTATTGGTTCTGTTACTTCCTCAGCTGCTTAATCTGTAATACATTTCTGATTTTACAACTGTACTGGAAGCGTATTTCATGGCAGTCATGGAAATATGATTATTCATTTCAAGTCAGATGTAACTACACATTATAGCAAGATCTATGCACTTAGTGTTTTTGGAAAGACTGACTTTGTCATGTGGGCACTGTTGTGATGCGCTTGGAAGTGAATGCAGAAGCTTGTGATGTAAGATGGAATGTTGTGCTGTCGGTGAGGGAATGCTTGTGACGAGAGTTCTAAGACTAGGCAGTTTGAGAGCCCCCCCTGCCTGGGTGATGGGAGCCAGTGTCTGATTCTAGAATCTGTTCTTGCTGAGCTAACTTAAGAACAGTGGCATCGCTAGTGGGGGGGACTGGGGGGGGGGCAGGCCCCCCCTGTGAAACCCTGTGCCCCCCCTACCTCAGACGAGCAGTGACTATGTTCTCCCCCTACTTTTGTCTTTGGCCCCCTCTGTGCTCTTCCTAAATTTGATTCCTGGCGACGCCACTGCTTAAGAATATGCAGTAAAGCCTAAGGAAGTCACTTTGTTACAGGTGCATAGAGTCCACAGGTGATCGGCCCGTGCTGTGGAGATGTACATGCAATAAGAGTGCATGAAAGTGACCTTGAAGCACACATCCCATCCCAGCAAATTAAGTTATGAACCTGCATAAGTATGAGGCATGGTATTGGTTTAAATAAACTACACATTATTGTCCTTTATCAAATGTCTCACAGGCAACATGAGATTTATTCATTACAGAATCACATTCTAGAAAAACAAAGAATGATGAGCAACATGGAGAATAACAGAACAGTAAACTTCTTGGCATTCCAATAACCTATGAACTTCTTACCACATTTTGACTGAAGTCATAATAGACCATATTCATTACCTTTTATGATGTCATGCCGTTTTCCGCCAATCACATCGTTGCTCTCTGCACAACATATACCCAGATCATGGTTTCTCAAATCTACCATGCCTTCACAATGCAATATAAGAGGTTTCATTGTTTCAACAACTCCCTCAGATTCTAGACATCCCGTCTCTTTTTGGAATGTGGGCCTTCGCTCCCAGCACCTCCAGGGTGGGTAACATTTAGAATTGGAAGCATAAATTATCATGGCTCACACAGGGGTATGGATATTCTAAGATGTATGTTGGTGTTTCCCCAAGCAAGGTGACATGCAATACATAATCCTATTAAGTTCTGTTCATATTTAATCAAGCTCCTTATTATATTTAATTGGATATTCAGAAGGGCCCAGCCAAAACAAAGCTACCATCCCAATATTGATTTTACAAACATTTGCCAGCATAAACATTTAACACAATTGGTATATGATGTAATATTGTCTTGCTTATACAATACCGCAGAGTGCCAATAATAGCCCGCATCGTTTTAAGATGGAATGTAAATATCCACTGTTGAGCCGCCATTCGTAACGATTTCAAGCCAGATATTCAACGGCTATTCTGATTGGGTGTTCCAGTAAGATTTGTTCCATTTTTGATCGCCAATTTATTTATATTTTTCCAACATCTGTGAGACAATGTTTCACTACCATTAATGCTTGATCCATAGTAGACAGCATGTCTTTTATACAGCCAGTTGATCTTTATCAATGAACCAAAGATATTTAGGCTTTTTCCGGATGTTAAAAGCCATTATTTAAATTTCAGTTAGATTAATCATCTGAAATCCATGGGATTGGGACTACTTTTGTAGTTCAGTTAATATATTCTGGAGATCAGACAAACTACTAACCAATAACACGATATCTTCAGCATAGCCCAACCAAAGCACCTTCCTAGTACCCAGTTTGGGGGAGGGGGTTAGGGAGGGGACTGCAGCACCTGTGCAGTGATTTTATGTCGGCCAAATACAAATGAAAGAAAAGGGATACAAATAAAACAACCTGTGGCGTCCAAACAGCCAGCCACTGGGTGTTCTCATGCAGTGCTGTAATAATTGTAAGAAGGCCACCTGGTATACCCCAACTATACAATTTCTGCCACAAGAGGTTCCGATCAATGGAGCACATACTGGTGAATCGTAAGTGCTATTTGCCTGTTCGATTAGTTACTAGAGCCATCAGATTAAGAAAAGTAAAATACATACTGCTTGACCAGGATCAAAGGACTGCACCGTAATGAAACTTTCACTCACCCAGTGCCAATTCCTTCCCTTCGCTTAGAGCACATGAGTTTGCAGTGCATACGCCTTGCCATAGATCATAAGGCTACACAGTAACTAGTGTTGCGTTCTCCCATTCATGATTTGTCTCCTTTTCTGCTCATGGAGCACAAGTGCTTAGTGTCTATGGTGTTTGCCCAGAATCACAAGGCTGAAGTGCAATGAATCCCTCATTAGTCAGTTGCGCACATGGAAAATAATGTGCGCACAACAGCCAACCGGCTCCGCACATGAAGAAAAATAATTAGAGGGAACATTGCACCCCTCCCCCCCCCTTATGCTTACTCTCTATGCCAAGCCTATTGGTTTTGCCAGTGAATACTAGTGAAGATTCACCATCAAAGAGGATTCTCAATACTTCATAATGTCAGCCATATTGCTTAGCTCCCTTTTTTGCTCTGCAGCCTTATTAAATGTTTAATTCTTTCCCTCCCTTACTAAACCCCACAGTCGCTGAGATTGGTGACCAGGGCCCTTATGTGTCCTTGTGTCCACTGGGTCCTACCTCCCCTCCCCGAGCCCCCCTATAGCCTTCAGCCTTCGCCCACTCCCAGCACTTGCCTTTGGGGGCCCACTGGCCTGTGTTATCTCACAGGCCTGCACTTATTGTATTGGCAGTTGACCACTTTTACCAAGTAATCTCTACCAGGCACTTAACAGCTGCTAGCACTTCCCTCTGTGGTACTTCTTGCACTTACCCCCTCCCTCATCCCTTCTCTCGGTCTGCACTTGCACGTTCTGAATGCTCAGAAGGCCCAGTAAGACCACCTCTCATTGTTATTCTATTTGCTGTTCATTCCCATGTTCTCTCCGTTGCCCTGTGGGCAATGTTCCCTCTAATTATTTTTCTTCATGTGCGGAGCCGGTTGGCTGTTGTGCGCACATTATTTTCCATGTGCGCAACTGACTAATGAGATAAGCCACTTTGTGAGCTACCATCGCCGAAGAGAGTTTGGAAAGGAATTTCCTCTTCCCAGCCACTGCAATTCATTAAAAATATTACAACACTTTTTCCAAACACATAGGCTAAAATAAAATGTCTTATGTGATTATACAGAAAACTCAACAACCAGTCCAAGGCTTCAATATCTGCCACAGTACCTTACAAAAGTACTTCTGCGCAGAGGAAAATGTCGGCCTCATTAGGAGTTTGGCGGTAAGTGGTAAAGTTGGCAGTAACTCCATTAAAGCCAACATTACCACTACGCCAAATTACGATTTTGGCCCTACAGTGGAAGATTTGCCTCTAGGAATATCCTGGAGGTAAATCCTCCAACTTAATGCTGAAATCATTGGAATTTCCACTGTGGTAATTGCGCCAAAAAGTCACATTGAGTCCAATGGACTCAATATGGACTCAGTATGAATGGGGAATTACACCGCTACCACCAATTGTAATCCAGCGGAAATTCCTCCAGACCCAAGTGGTGGTAACAGTTATTCGTTTGCGCAGTATTGTGGCAGATTTACACCAGGATACCGCCCCAAGTCTTAATGAGGGCATGTATGTTTTATGCCACTGGAAAATCACTCATTTGTATTACAAAACACAAATATCTCTTAGTTCTGTTCCCAGATATCTCACGTAAACAATATTTATTCTTAAAGAAATGTTTCTTTGTATTCTGATTTATTTTTTTAAAAGGGAATTTTGATTCTTGCAATAATCTTGTGGTCAGCCAATGCATGTTTCGACTCAAGGGGTCTCTATCAAGGCTGGTGCGTTAATGTTCATTGACTGTTAGGTAGGTTGGCTCTTGATGGTGGGTTGGGGTAGCTTGTTTTCACTCCTTGAATAGGCTCGCTTGCCAGCCTGTTAGCGCTGCGAACAATGTCCCTGGTATTTGTGGCCCTCAAATATCTCATCATAACTGATGTGGCTGTCCAGAAAATCTGGCAGAATACATTTGCCGATAGATTAATGGCAATTAAAAGCAATGTGCCAAAAAACATGCTGAAAGAGTTGAAGTGCCACTTTAATGAAGTAAGTCAAGGGCCAGGAGAACATGTTTCTGATAATGTGTGTAAGGATGATAATTGCATCAGAATAACTGCACCTTAGAATATGATGATCCAAAATTCCTGTACCTCTGATTACTATCCACATTACGTTCTCCTGTGGGTAGTGAGGCATATGCACCATGCATTTTTACTCCCTAAAAAAGGAAAATGTTCCTAACAAAAACAAGAAACAATGAATATATCATTGCTTCAACCCAGAAAGTTTCACTGATATTTATTCGAATTAATGACCAGTAGAGAAGGAAGGAAGGAAGGAAGGGAGGAAGGGAGGAAGGGAGGAAGGAAGGAAGGAAGGAAGGAAGGAAGGAAGGAAGGAAGGAAGGAAGGAAGGAAGGAAGGAAGGAAGGAAGGAAGGAAGGAAGGAAGGAAGGAAGGAAGGAAGGAAGGAAGGAAGGAAGGAAGGAAGGAAGGAAGGAAGGAAGGAAGGAAGGAAGGAAGGAAGGAAGGAAGGAAGGAAGGAAGGAAGGAAGGAAGGAAGGAAGGAAGGAAGGAAGGAAGGAAGGAAGGAAGGAAGGAAGGAAGGATCCCTATTGGCAAAGCTAATGACTTTTTTACTCCCTGAAAAATCATTTGACTCCAAGTAGGGAGCAAAATCTGGTCAGAGCCCTGCTTGTACCCCTGACATAGGGAGTGAAATGACAGTGTATAGTTTTGCCCACCCTTCCTCACCACAGCCTAGATAAAATCAAACAAGATACTTACTGAGGTTTATTATGGAGCCCTGTTGAAGTAAATCACACATCTATGCCTTTTGAGTTAATTGCATCAATTCATCAGAGATGCAAATGATTTAGTGCCTTCTTCTGTAACTATGGATCCCTCTTCTGTAATACTTTGTGATCAGTTAAATAAGATGCAGAGAGATGCTAGAGACTGTACACACAGTAAACATGGTTATATTGAAAAGCCCTCAGCATGTGAGCATAGAAAGAAAAAGAAGGTGCTGTTGTCTAGATGGGTACTAGAATATCCTATCCTTAAGCAAACACGCTACACATTTCTTTTCAGTGTACTGCCGAAAGTTTGAATTGGTCTTTGAAATGTGCTGCTTTGTTCCTCACGTGCAAGGAGTGATTCTTCCACCCATACCCTTCCCCGGCCCCTGTGCTAGCCTCCAACACTAGTTGATAGAGTACTGTAAAAAGTGAGGGATTGTAGCAATAAACACTCAGTGGGATATTTGCAGACCCACAATACTTTGCAAGCAAGGCATATTTAAATACCTCAACATATGATGTGCATTTTAAGAATGTCGTGACTCTGCATGTACACAAATCTTTTGCAGTGCATTCAAGATTGTTTGCAACATACCTCACCCATATATCATTGTGTAGGATTACACAAGTCCTCAGTAAAACTGTTTTTGTATAGAAGCGAGTTAACATATAATGTGTAAAGCTCTATGCCCAAATGAACTCTGAACACTTGGAAACGATGCAGATTGTGTGAAAAGCATTCTCCTGTCTGAATATTTGGTGCCCTGATACTATGGACGAGTAATCCCAGGCATAGTCAATACCCATTATCCATTGTAAGCTAGGTAAATGATTTTGCAATGTTGCTCTCTATATGTAGGGTGATGTTAGTAATGCTGAAGTAGGATACGCTGAGCATCACATTTGTTTTTTCAAAATCTTTAGAGGGCAAATTAATATTCAAGTTTTATAATGCGTTAACTTACAAGGGGGCCACTTCAAAGCACTTGTGTGACACATGTACAAAGAAGAGGAAGTATGGGATTTAGTTACACATCCAAGTAGCCTGCTTGCTTACAGTCAGTATCTGATATTTTAACTGGTAGTTAGATTATATGGTATGGGTGATGCTTTTGGTAAGGCACAATCAGTAACAGAAATTCTGGCGCATGACCGTTATTCATGTTACAACTAACAGAAAACAAGTGGATGTAGGTACACGTCTGCTAACCTTTCAAAGAGCCAAGAGAGAAAGAGTCGGGTTGTCCGGTAGTATCTTAATGTACTGTGGGGCAGATGTTAGAGTCATAAGGTAAAAGTGTGGTAGAGTCAGGTTTAGGAGCCATGGGTAGGGAGGAAACATTTTTGGTTAATGTGTGCAGGCATATCTTGGTTAGATTCTTCTGTTCATGGAGCCAGTTTTTCATATTCGTTTTTAACCTTGCATGTTGTATTTTGCTGTTAGGGATTTTAGGTGCATAGCAGTGCAATGCAAATTAGCAGAATATCAAGACTAGTTGCTTATTTTAAGAGAACAAAATGTTCACGTAATTGCTGTGGCTTGTGCCTTATTAAATCTTTTTGAATAGGTGAGAATTGTCTGTGTGCGCTGCTAAAAATCTTCTGAGCGGCACCCACAAGGAAGCTGGGCAAGCGCACATGCGCACAGCTTAGAGGGAACATTGCCTGTGGGTGCTTTGAAACACAATTTACTTGATGTATAATCGCCTTACAAATACACAATAAATAAAATAAATACATTTGTACTGCTATAAAACTTATCTTCAGTGCTAAAGGCAAGGGACATATCTCAAGCGCTTTTAACAAAGATCATGCACGCGTAAGCAACACCTTTATGGAAATAAATGCACGCAGGTGCATGAACACAAGATCTACTGCCACCATTAATGACTCCTATGCACATGAGCCACAGCCTTAGTATTTAAGTCTGGCAAGTAACTTTATGAAAGTTCAAAATCTGATTTTATAATTTTGCAGAAAGCAGAAATGTAGTATGAACATCTAGGGGGCGCTGTGGGCTGTTTTGTTGTGACAGCAGAGGCAGGATTGTTGAAGTGTTTTATAATGGCGCAATCCCACAGGAAAACGTTCCATGAATCAGGCCCCTGTCTGTGTAATTATGGTTGGGCCGTCCCCGCACAGGAAAAAAGAATCGTGCACAGTGATCTCAGGATGTACTATTTGCCAAAGATCACAAGGCTACTCTGCCATATTATCTTCTCTTCCCAGTGCTGGTTGCTTCAAATCCTTCCATTGATTGCAACAAAACCAATCCAACCAACTCAAGTACTGACTGCTGTGTGAATAGCTTTCTTCCCCAGGACTGGAACACAAGAGCTCAGACTGTACTGTTCACCAAACATCACATGTCTTCTCTGCATAAAATCCCTTCACACCGTGTACTGATTGCTCTTCTTCCCTTCCGTGAAAAACAGTTCAAACAATTTTTTAAAAAGAAATTACTTCACATCTTTTTTTAATGCCGGGTCTGCGTATCCCCTCATTCTGCAACTACCACCCACACCCCCCCCCCCCTATATTCTCTAACCCTCACAATACATCTTTCCTTCCCCATGAAGCAATGCTTTTGATGTAAATTACAACAGAGTAATTTACTTCGGCAACACAACGGCACACCTTGACAATCAATACCTAACAATGCACCGCTTGCCCACGATCACAAGACTGCACAGTAATAAAACCTTTACTCGACCAGTGCCGCCACCAGTGGGGACTTGCATGGGGCTGATGTCATCGTCCACAGCCCAATGGCACCAAAGCCCCTCACAAAAATACATGTTTCTGGGCTTTTCTAGTGGGTGATCTATCCAAGGAGCGTCCAGTAGCATACATGTGGGACCACACATGCAACCTCGGGGGGCAGTGCGCGTGCATGAGCAATGGTGTGAGTGGACACCGGGGGACGCCTACTGCTTGATGTATGGTGAAGAGATGAGGAGATTGTTAAAGGCCTCTGGTAGACATACAGGCAGTAGGATGAAGGATTGCATATGCCACCCATGGCAGATGTGGAAGTCCATGTTAAGAGTTGCAAAATGTTGATTGATTTGGAGTCTTTCGACACTGCAACATGATGTCATTAGCCACAGATGAGTTGGTGCAAGGAGACTTAAAAAGGCCCTCCCCCTGTGGCCGCAAACCCATACAGAGCGTGGGGTACATCTGGGGCTGTGTGAGGTTTGGAAGCCACAACATCATGGATGAAGTTAGCCTATGCATTAGAGAAGGGAGACGGGGTAACGGGTTGAAGATATCAGGATAGGCGTTTATGATTGATCTTGAACCACGTCAGGAGATTAAAGTTCCGATGATGTCTCAGGTGATGGAAGAAATGCAGTAACTTATCAAGTATTTTCCCCCAGTATTATCGATGATCCTGAAGGCAAACTGAAAGGCTTCTATCGCCACATAAAGCTGAAATATGGGGCTAGCCCAGTGCAATAGATCCTGATCAGCATGTGGTACACACTCGAGGTAGTCGGATAAGATGCATGGAGGAGACCTAATTGATCCCATTTAGTCTAGCATGAGGCTTTCCCTAAAAGTGGTCACCCAGGAATCAGATGGCAGGGTCCGGTGACCATATGGGTAGATTGCCACCCGCTTTCAAATATCAGCACAATGCTGACCACATGGGTAAGGTAAAGTGTTTTCCATAGTAGACATATTCTGCTTAGACTTTCACCCCAATTTTAGACCTAGCTCATCTACTATAAAGCCCCTTATGGTGTACAGGTATAGTTGGTGCCATTCAGTCGAGGGTCCGCTAGTTCGTTTTTCAAATGGTCATGGAACCCCTTTTTTCAGAAGGGGAGGCAATTGAGTGTTTCTGTGGCGATATTCATGTGAGGTCGGAGGGTGAGAAGTATCATGATGATTTTCTGATGCGTGGTGTTCCATGTGGGCCTGACAGTGAGGAAGGGAAATTGCAAGTTTAGGGTCCTCACACCGCCTACCTTGGTCACACCTCGACAGCACAGGGACTACAGCTCAACCTAGAAACTGTGGGGGGGCTATGCTCGATATAAAGGTGTAGGAATACAAGGATCAGTTGGGGTCCTTCTTAGGACTGATTGAGTTCTATGCTAAGTTTGTTCCCAGTTTCTCTGAGAGAACCGCCTGTATGAGGGATGTCTTGGAGAAGGGTGTCTCTTTTCAATTGACATTGGCGATGCCGAAATCAAACAGCTAAAATGGGCAGTGGCAAGTGACCCTTCCTTGCACACTTTTAAGACAGGTGCTATAGGTTGGTTGACCATGGATCCTTGTGAGAGAAGAATTGGAGCAGTCCTGAGTCAGAGTTCCTAATAGTTTAGGCAGCAAGGCCTGTGTGTGATGCTCAGAGCAAATGCTGGGTCATTGGGAAGGAGGCAAGTCCGTGTTGATCACTGCAGTACTTCATAATATATCTGTGGGTTGTTCCATTTGGGATAGGACGTGATCACAAACGGTTATAACATCAATCCACCAGGCACGGTCAGGCATTGGCACACCAAGAATTGCAAGGTGGTTAGCAAATGTGCAGGATTTTAATTCCGTGGTTGAGCATGTGTCACAGAAGGAAAGTCCAGTGTTGGTTTGTTTCTCTTGCCTAGCAAGCGAGGATGGGGTGCCAGGTGAGATGGGGTGTGTGGGCCCTTAGACAGTGTATCTTGGTGAAACAGTAGGCAGGGTAGTAGATGTGGAAGAAGGAAGGAAAGCATTGAGAGACGATGAGACACTGGACCAAGTAAACTGCTAAACTCAAGCTGGTTGGGCAAGAGATCTTGATGGCGAGCAGTCTTTTGTGAGTGTCAATGACAAGCTGTCACTTTGTAAATGGGGTCTGTTGAGGGGGAAACGAGACATATTCTGCCAAGGAACTATGGGACAAGTTCATGACCAATAAACATGTAGGACATTTGGTGGAAGACTCACGAAAAGTATACTTCACCAAACGTCTAGCTGGCCTGGGATGGGCATTATGGTAGAATCCATGGTGAAGGACTGCGTTGTGTGTGTGGAGAGCAAAAGGGCAGAGTGCACAGGCACGCTGTCTCTGCACCCTGTGGGAGTTCTCTTGAAAGTATGGGAAAGTTATCTATTGACTTGTTTGGATGTGTTGGAAGGTGATTCACGTTTTGCAGTAGCATTGATAGTTTACACATTGCTTTGGTTTGAGGTCAACTTCGTGCCCACAATAACCGTAAAGGTAGTTATCGAGTTTCTCACTGATGTATTTTTAAAGGGGGGGATAGGCCAGCTTCTTAGTTAGTGAAAATAGAGTTCAGTTTGCCTCTGGGAAAATGAAGTCTTTCCTGGCTGTGCACGGAGTAGTGAATTTGCGCAAAGCTCTTTTCACCGCAGTGCAAGGAGTTGATGGGGGGGTGAATCATCTGGTTCAGGGGAACTTGCAGCGGCCTTCCATGGAAACAGGTTTTCCAAGAGATGGTGGTTGTACACCACAATACGCCACATCCGGTGATCTTACATTCACCCTTTGCCGTGATGAAAAAGAGGGATATGAGATGGGAGTCGTCGGTGGATGGATCAGTTTGCGGACAGAGAAGGGCGGCATGCGTCTGTGAACAAGTGGATGCATAGCAGATGAGCACGTGTGTATAGGAGCAACACAATATACTTCCTGGGGACTGGATTAGGTGCAGAAACCATTCCAGGTTGGTAAGAGTCAATCATTGTACTTTCCCCTCCTTAATGTTAGGGGTAGCTCCCCATCATGTAGTCCTTGATCATGGTTGGCGGTGGAAGATGATATGATTGGTGATTTATAAGGCGCTTAATACCCATAGGTTTCTAAGCACGGACCCGGAGATCGAACCTATGTTGCTCTGTGTCGTCTTGCTTCCAAGGCAAGCACGTTGCCCCTGAGCTATCCTCCCGAGACTAAGGGTAGGGTATTTAATTATCCAGAGGAACTAGTATAAGGGACAAGCAATGAGACAGCAATAAGGGCTCAAAGTGAGCCCTGTGGAGCTGAAAACCTCAATGTTCCTTGTGCTACTGATTGGAAGCACAGGTGTACCAGGGTTACTGTACCATCCCTGAAATTGAGGGTCTATGTACCCGAGTGACGAGTGTCATATCGAGCTAATGTATCTACTGACCAGTGGGTTGTACTAGTGTTCTTGCCTCTCCTTTCCTGTCTGACCCCATGTTTTAATTCCCCCAAATTGAGTGGGCATAGGTTATGTAGCTGGCAGGGTCTCCTGTCAGTCGAGCAATGAACATTGACCCACTGAGATTCTGGCATGCTGGTGGGTGGTTGTCAGTTGGTGGTGGCCTACAGCTCATGATGGAGGGTCCCTGTCCTTAATCCCCAATAAACCGCCTCTCACTGCACCACTCCTTCCTGACATCTGATCACAACACAGCTATTTCGGCCTTGCCAATGCTTGTTTTGCTTCCAGCTGGATATGCTTGCGATCCCAACTGCACCTTCACCCAGAGCGGCCAACTGGGATACAAATCGGTCTTTGGGACTGAGGAAGATTGGCGCTATGCTATTGTTTGGGCTAAGATGTGGAGAGGGCCATATAGCAGGGAAGTGGTCTGAGACCTTTGAAGGAAGCAACACTGTCAGGGTGCTTGTGAGAGATGGGCAACCGAACGGCCTTGAATAAGGAGCGTTAACCATGGAACCTGCACCTGTGCTCTGCAGGTTTATGCCAATGAAACATGCGTCCTGTTTTAAAATCCATGGAAATTGTGTGGTCTTTTTTTCTAGAGCAGGGGAGGGTCGAAGTAAATAAGGGTCAAACGGGCAAGGCGTGTGCAACATAAGGATATGGAAAAGGTATAGTTGAGGGAAACGGAGATCAAAGCAAGAGAGTCATCTTTGTACACTCACAGGGGGTTAAGCAAGGGAGAGAGATGGGTAGCGACATGTTAGTGACGGGATCACTGTTCTTGATTCCCTTAATGAGGGTGGAAAGACTATGAAGAATAGTACACATCTGCTTATTAAAAGCACTGGCACACATCTGCGGTTTACACTTTTTCTCTTTCTTGTTCCAGTAATGTCTGCTTGCGCCAGGAAGGCATTACGCAAGCAGGAAAGTAAAGGTATTATATGCAGATGACTTGTTATATTGCCTCGCATTCTACTCGAGGAAGTGGTGTACACACTTAAACATGTTAGAGAAACAGAATATTAAATGCAAATAAATCTGATTCACAGAGGGTTCTCCCATCAGCAATCGTTTACCTCCGGGTTAGATTAGTAGGGTGTGCAGGGACGCAATTGGGTGTGACACAGTTTAATTGCGATTTCCTGCTTTTGCAATTTCTGAAGGTCCTGATGAAATGCCTACTACTTTTGGGTGGCGCGACTGCGCATGACTAGACTTGAGCAATGTGTTGATGTGCGCGTTATTCCCCTGCTGTTCTGGGAGAACTTTACTTGTCCTCAGCTACTGTGAGCAACTTCTTGTTCCAGGTAGGCATTCTGAACATCAGTTTTGTGCAGAAAGTGACTGAATGATTACATGTAAAGGTTTTGAGGAAAAGTCCTCTCCACTAAAGGAAATGATCTGGAGTCTGTCGTGTCCTGACAAAGGGGCTGCCTTTGTCCACACCGTCTTGACCCACACGTGACTTCAATGCAGACGCGGACACAGGAGTACTTATAAGTATGTCCTTTACTTTCACTGACCTCCATACAGCACAAATTCCCTTCGTCTCTTCTCTCTTCCCAACCCCGCTCCCCGGTCCAGCCCGTAACCCTAAACACTAGACAGTTTTGCTAGATGCTGTACCACCCCAGTTTAAGCAACTAGTCCATTCACTTTACCCCATTTCCTCAATGAGTCTCTTCGGCCACTTCACATTCTGGCCCTCTGGTGTCTTTCATATCGTGACTCTTGATGCTCCGACCTGTTCACAGGCTCAGGATCAGCACTGCCCTCACAGTCCTAATCTTGCCCATCACCTTAGCAGGATTCATCGGATGAATATATGTCCTCTTCTATTCTTTGCCTCCTCTGCCTCCAACCTTCTTTTGGCATTTTCTTACAGTGTGAGGAATTCCTGGTCATGCGCCGGGTGTCCCCTTCGGCAGTTATCATGGAACCTTTCTTTCCATTTATGATCAAGGGATGCTCATGGAAAGCAGCAGTGTGCTTGATGGATCGAGGTGGCTTTAGGACCACCACATCACCCATTTCTAGTTGAGCCTTCCTCGCTTGAGATCAGTATTCATTGCCACTTTCTCTTTTCCGACATTGTTCTGCGCCCACATGAGGTCATCCTCCAGGTATTTCCCTGATTCACTTGGGAGATGGGCTATCCGGGGGTGTATGTTTCTTCCAAACATTACTTTCGGCAGGACATTTTCCAGTGGAGCTATGCAGCGTGCTTCGATGGTCCTGTAGGAGCTGATGCAGTACCTGTTCATAAGGTTGTCCTGTCACTTGAGATATATGAGGTGCCCTTTTTAGGTTTCCCATGTACGTCTCAATTGTCCCATTCGCCCGTGGCCGCAATAGGGTCCACTTCCTGTGAAGGAATCCCATGTACTCTGCAAATATCCTAAACTCCTGGCTTGTAAAAAGAGGCCCGTTATCCGACTTCACTTTTCTGGGGATACCCTAAGCAGTGAATATCCTGTCCAGCACTGGTATGACATGATGTGCTGCCGTGGATGCCACTATCTGTGCTTCTGGGAATAGTGACTATTCATCCATCACAGCCAGCACTTATTTATCGGTTTAATGGGTCCAAAGAAGTCGATGGCAACTTCATCCCACACAATTTCCAGTCGCTCAGCCATTTGTAGTGGTTCAGGGTGTCTTGCTGGCATAATGAGACAGCATACGAGAAATTCCTTGAATAGTTCCTCGACTAGCTCATCCAGCCTCTGGAACCATTTTTGCTGCCGTAGTATCCTCTTCGTTGACACAATCCCTCTGTGCCCCTCATAGGCCAGTTCCACAACTTGTCACCGCAAAGACCCTGGTATGACTAGTTTGTTTCCCTTGAGCAGGAGCGTCTCAATCGACATTCTTGTCGACTCCTCTCCATCACCCATTTCCACTTTTCAGAATGAAGGCCTTCAATGATCATTCTCAGTGCCACGTCCTTTTCCACCTCTTTAGCCGTTTTTACCGGATCCAATCTTTGAGGCATAGGCACCACATATCTAATGTATCTATCTGCCACTGATGGTTCTGGTCCCTCAGTCTTTCTTGGGTGCCTAGACAAGAAATCGTCTGGATTTTCCTCTTTCCTAGGCCTAGACCTGTGAACGATATAAAATGCAGAGTCCTGATGACTGAGACTGCTTCTGGCTATGCGTGGTGGCATTTTTGCTTGGGGTGGGGGGTGGTTGCCATACAGAAATATTAATTCCTGGTGGTCTGTGATCATTGCAAATGGCTTCCCATACAGGAACAGGTGAAAGTGCTCACAGGCCAGCATACTGCTAGGCTCTTTCTCAGCTTGCGAGTAGGCTTGTTCGGTTTTTGACAAGCTTCTACTGGCATAAGAGATGATGTGTCTCTGCTGGGTGTCATCATCTGCCTTTTGCGCTACAATGGTACAAAGTCCTGCTAGGCTTGCGTCCTCAGTCAACTCAGTATCCCTTGTGACATCAAAATAAGCCATGCTCACCACCTCAGATATCCGGTTGGATGATGGTGAAGGCTTCCTGACACTGCGTAGTCCAGCAGAAGGGCGCATGTTGCTTCGGGAGTGCCCTCAACAGTTCACTAATCCTGGCAAAGTCCTTGATATATCTTGTGCAATAGTTTGCCAGCTCCAAGAAATATTTGAGCACAGGCACGCTTGTTGGAGGGGGCGTCTCGTTCAGTGCGGTTACTTTATAAGTATGTCCTTTACTTTAACTCCTCTCCATACAACGCAACTTCCCTTCATCTCTTCCCTCTTCCCACCCCGCTCCCGCCTCTAACCCCAACCACTGGATGGCTTGGCTAGATGCCACAGAATCCATCTGTCCTGCCTTCAAAATCTCACATGCCACTCTAAAACAGAACAAAGGGAACTGGTGATAACTGCTGCTTAGGTGCTTTCCTTTAGGGTGGCATGACAGGATGTATCTGCGTGGGTAGATTTCTGACACACATACTTACTGTAACAAATCCTACCGCAGAATGACGGCCGATGAGCAGGTGGAGAGAAACCAGCAGCGTCTCAAAATCAGGTAGAAGTCCCCCCTTTGAGTATTAGGGAAACGGTAAAAACTGTTGGTATATTCAACTACTGCCTATTATGACTCCCAATTGATTGTGGATGTTTTTAACCACCACTGAAAAGGTGGAGGTTAAACATTTAAAAACTCACCACCACTTCTAAAACATTTTTCCTATGGTGAAGAGAAGTGCAAGCGTTACCCTTCACCACAAGAAAATAAGTTCTTTAAACGTTTAAAGACATTGAAAAAGAATTTGAAAAAAGCAGCTGGCTCCGATTCCTACCTTGTCACCGCCTTTGCCATGTAATGCACGAAAGGATCAAAAGTGACCTTTTTGTGCATCTGCAACAATAAACTCCAGTAGCATAAAGATGGATTCAATCAATTTCCTTCCTCAAACCTAAGGCGGAAATTTAAAAACAAAAAGAAAAAAGAATGCATGGAGAGTTCCAGAAATACTGCATGCAGTGTTTCCGGAAGTGTGCATCCTTTACTGCCAACCGAGTGGATTACTTTTGGCGAGGCAGATTTGAAGAATTACTGCATGCAGTAACTGCAATTACAACATGAGGCAATTCTTAGAAATAAAATATACCTAACATAATGAGCCTTTGAACCATCCAGCATTGTTAAATCCAATAATTTTAGTATTTCTATAGGCGTTTTATAGAATGTTGCCAGACATTCAAAAGTAACCCGCTAGTACCCTATGCACAGGGTTACAAAGCCAAGTGGACTCCACACGGATTTAGTTCCAATACATTTTGTTTTATTCTGTAGAAGTTGGGAAACATAAACGTAGGATCAGAAAGGAAAAACCAAAACAGTCTTCTTGCTTCAGAAAGGATTTCCATAAAGCTTCTCCAGGGTGTCACTCGCTGTCTATTACACAATTGAGCTGGATAATGTGATGGTCTCCTGTGGGCCTTTCTCTGTGGCCACAGGTTTGTTAATGTCTCTCAGGTAGAACCAAATCCTTCTGTTAAAGTTCCAACCTTTGCCAGACTAGGGTCTAGGGCCCCCCCACCACCGCACCATCAGGTGTTTGGCCAGGCCATAAGGTGCTTTCCTGTCTCAAAGGCCTCATCCTATTCCCCATGCTTGCCCCACTTTCCTCCTGAGTCGAATGCTCAATTGTGCTTGGGGGTCTTTCTCTAAGTCTCAGCTCTGACCCATGGTCAAATAACCTCTTCACCATTCTGCCACAATCTTCCCACTGCCTCCAGAAAATGGTTAGACTGATGTTGTCCTGCTGTCTGACTGTAGCTAACTCTATGCCACCAAGGGACGTTTCACCATCCACTTGCATTCCTTCAGTTTCCTCTTCACTTCCTAGAATTTGCTTCTTTCAGCTGTCTCTGATTGTTTCCCTTCTCCATGACATTCTCATTTGCCAACCTCTCCTAGTCTTCCCCCCTCCTCATTGATGAGTTCTTCATTTCAGTTTTCTGGCCTCTCTGCTGCTGTAGCCATCACTTTCTCCTCACTTTCTGGACCTTCAATTCTCTCAGCTCGTCCACCTCAACTTGCACCCTTAGGTCTCACCCTTCCTACTCTTGCACCCTCTGCTTGCTCCCTTCACTTCTTCTCATCCTCCTGCACCTTCTGCTCTATTACTCCTTGTGATGAAATGACTGCTGCTCTGCAGGAATAAAGGGCTGAGTAGTGTCTAAAACGTCTATTCGGCCTACTACTAAAACAGCAGTGATCCCATTCATAACGCTGAAATAGACACAGCCCAACAGGTATACCTCCTTCATCACATTTGATCATTTGGCTCGGGGACAGGCTATACGCTTCAGGAGGGGTGTGACCGTGTTAAGATAGAACACAAACAATAGTATAGTGGTACCAAAGTTAAAGAATGTTCAACCAAGTTTCTAAGAAAATAAGGACGCTAATTCAAACTAGCAATGCACAAATACTAACAGCCCAACCCTGTAAGGGAACACAGAGAATTCAGATTTTGGGTGCAAAGGGGGCACTCTGGGTGAAGTCAGGGGTGCAGGCTATTGATTTGAGTAGCAACTGTCAAAGCAACTCAAATGCTTCTTAACAGGGGACAGAAGTGAGGTCTTTTAAGTGTCTAGGGCTCTTTAATGCAGAGCATGGGGACAGGGCTACTGCAAATCGTCATGGTTTGTCTTGTGTGCTTGAGGGTGTCTAGCAAGGTTTCGATACGTCGTTGCGTTGTTTCAGTAGTTACTTGGTGCTAAAGCAGCTTTGGAAGGGTGCTCCCTGTGGATTGGGTCGGTGCTCGAGACAGGTTGAGTCGATGGCTCCCAACAGGTTGAATAAGTGTTTGATTCCTGTCAAGATGAAGCTTCTGCTGTGTCGAGTCTGCATTCGAGATTGACAAATTGATGACTTCCAGTGGGTTGAGTTGGCTTTTGGGTTGGGTTGAGGTGATGCTTCTGTTGGGTTGAGTCAGTGTTCGGGATGTGGTGAGTCATGGGCTTCCACAGCAGCAAGCCAGCAGTCCAGTCATGGCGGTGAGCTGCTTCACTGCGCTGAAGTTCTTAGAGTGCCAATAACAGAACTTCAAGTATTGTAGTGGCTCTATTATAGCCACGCATGGTCAAGCCCCTCAAAGGTATCCTGAGTGGTAAACAGGGTTCTGAGTTGCTTCTGAATTTCTGGGAAGCCCAATCCATGCTCTCAACGGGCAAGGTTAGTTCTTTGTTCTGCACTTCCACTCAGGAAGATTGTCTGACACCCTCAAGGGTCCTTCACCTCAAATGAGCAGAATCCTGGTTACACTGCACAGGCAGCAGAGAGGCCATGGTCCACAGTAGTGTCACCCCAAATGTACCCTTGGTGTGGGTAGGGAGAAGAGCTTTCCTCTTTCTTGGAGCCTTCAGTCTTCAGCTTTATGGCAAAGGACTTTGGAATAGACTGTATGCGAAAACAGAGTTCCACATAAATCCTTCTTGCTTTGATGTCCAAATGTGAATCAGCTAAGGTTCCCCCTTATAAATGCAAAATGCTTGACTTGATCGAAAGCAAGCCTGTTGTCCAATCCAGGCTGCTGTAACAAGTGTCCTCTACCTTCTGAGGTGATATCTAGAGTGATTTCTCTGCAGGAGGTGTGGAGGGGACAGGAAGTTAAGGGAGCCTTAGCAGAACCTAAGGTGGTGTAATCCATCTCCTGAGCTAAACCTCTCCCCTGGGCTACTCTAACTCCACCCCCTTCCCTGCTTTGTCTACTTCGAAAGAACTCTTGTAATCAGCACCCTGGTGCGAGAGGCCCATTGTCATGTCAGAACAGCCTCTAAAGCATAATTTCACAGGTATCCTCCTGGGAATGGTACCCATCTCCTAGAGAAAGGTGTCAACCTCCCTCGAAGGAATCAAGAGATGCATTCTGTGAAGGGTCCCACATAGTTGTTGTACACTCAGACTCGACATCTAGTACACACCAGCCTTGTCATGAATGAGTGTCCTCCTTAAACTGACGCTAATATGACATCCAAATTCATGTGGCTTTATATTTGTGGGGTCCCAATAGCCACTGTGACATATCCGGACATGGCTTATATGTGGAGTTTACTGTGCCAATTGGCCGCTCAGGTACACAATTATTATGTTTTGAACCAGAGGTGCAGATGATTAAAAAGCCATCTCTGCCTATTTGAACTTTATATTGCAGCAGCTGTTAGGAACACACATGTGACCTTTGAATCTGTCCTGCTGCCACTGCAGGGCAGGTGCTGGAGATGTCAGTAGACAATCATTGCAAAGGAGCTTGGGTGCGCTAAGTTTTTGGTGATGGAAAATTTTGAAAGGGGTGTGTGATTAGCAGACCTCCCATTCAGAAACAGATTTACCCACATCATTTTGTTAAAAATATAATGTGAAGGCTTTCACGTGCTTGCAGGTGGTATCCCCTCACACTCCTTTACCTATACCTGTACCTCATCTCTCTCTGTACTTTGTCCAACTCCTGCACCTCTGGCATCCTGCACATCCTCCATCTCTTGCATGTTCAGCTCTCTATGCACCTCCAGCTCTCTGCACATCCTCCACCTCTGCGCTTAACGCTCGTGCTTCATCCTTATCCACTTTTACCTCTCTTTGTACCTTCACCTCTCCATGCCTTGTCCTTCCTCTACTCCAAACACCCAAACTCAGGATCACTTTCCCCTGGCTTTTATAGTGCTGTGGTCCCTCCTGCTGTGCCGGACTGTTATCTATGGGCTGCACAAGTGACTGGTAATTATTCTGTGCTTGGTATTGGTCACTCGATAAAGACTTAAGTGTATGCATATGTATTCCGCATTGCACACAGACAATAGGCAGCCATCTTCCCCACCATCTTGGATTACCTTTTTTAAAATATGAATTGCTAAGGCTTCTTGCCCTGATTTTAGGAACCTTTTCCATTTTAACTACCTGGCAAAATAACCACAATAAAATATAGCTACATTTTTCAGGTTTGCTCTAATAGGGCTAAAATAGCCATATCCTCAGGTACCGTTGTCCCAGAATTTTTTCTTTTTTCTGAAAATGTCAACAATTTCCTCATATTGACTATGGAGACAGTTTTCACTATTGGTTTCAGAGTAAAGGTTGCCAAAATCTTGTAACATTCTGTTACCGAGAAGGTTATGTCATTGCCAGATATTTTCATTAATTGGATTTAAATGTGCCAAGTTCTTTGCATTACTCTTATTATTCAAATTACAGATGTTTCTATAATCTTTTGTAGGAACTACTTCCAATATATTTGACCAATTTGTATTTGCTTTCATCTCTTTATAAGAAATTACACAGCCACATTAGTGGCCGTGTAGTTATGGTTAAGTTGCTGTTTCTTTTTGGGCGGCTTATAACTTCGCTCCCCCTGGACGAATCCTCACCAAACTTTCCAAAAAAATATGTGGGCCACTCTGCAAAGTTTGGTGAGGTTTGGTCCAGGGGGGGCAAAGTTATAGGGGGGGTCCCAAAACTTCTGTTTTCCCCATAGACATAATGGGAAAAATCTGTGCTCATGCCTACAGCCCAAACCGCTGGACGGATTTTGCAGTAAATTTGCGGCAGGAGCAGCGGCGTGTAGGAGTAGGAGTAGGCGTGAGAAAAGGCTGCACACATGCGATGTAGATAACACGTAGCTGCGAAGACCACGCACACGTGCAGTAGATAACACGTAGCTGAGAAGACCACGCACACGTGTTGTAGAAAACACGTACCTACAAAGACCACGCACACGTGTTTCTGAGCTCACACACGCCTTATCCGCACACGCGCTGTACATAACACATAGCTGAGAAGACCACGCACACGCGTTGAACAAAACCGTGCACAGGAGTTAACGGAAAACACGTACCAGTGAAAACCGTGCACACACGCTGTAGAAAACACGTAGCTGCAAAGACCATGCATATGCGTTTCCGCGCTCACACACGCCTTATCCGAACACGCACATGCGTTGAAAAAAAATGTGCACAGGAGTTAACGGAAAACACTTACTAGTGAAGACTGCGCACACGTGCTGTGCTGTAGAAAACACATAGCTGCAAAGACCACACACACGCGCTGGCACTGTAGATAACACGTAGCTGCGAAGAGCACGCACACATGCTGTAGAAAACATGTAGTTGCAAAGACTGCACACATGCTATGTAGATAACACATAGCTGCGAAGACCACGCACACGCGCTGTAGATAACACGTAGCTGAGAAGACCACGCACACACGTTGAAGAAGAACACACAGAAATTAGATGAATCCGAGCTCACACACGCCTCATCTGAACATGCATATTCGCTGTAGAAAACGCGTAGCTGTGAAGACCGCGCACACGTGTTGTGAAGTGAAGAGGGGCCCTGTATGAAACCCCGCCTTCCCTTTCCATGGTGACCATCTTGTTAAAGGATTTTCCTTCCTACACTGGGACGCCGCAGGCCCTAGGTTCCCGCTTTGGGAACCTAGGGTGGTAATTGTCTTCATCCATTTAAAAGGACGTTATGGTTACGTTGCACTAATAAAAAACTATGTAATTCAGTAAAAAAACTATGTTAAGGGGACGTTATGGTTGTAGGTAAAATCGAAAAACCCCTGAAATTCGCCAGTTATGGTAAGCTAAGCAACCATAACTTGCGCCACCACCTAAGACTAACACCCAGGACATCAAAGATGACATATCAACTATCATTGATGACATCACTGATGACATCACATGTCTGGCTCCTTTTTTGTTTGCTGACATATCTAGGCCAGGTGGTTTTCGTCACTGGAGTTCCTTGAGCAGGTTGAGTTTGGTCTTCAGGTCTTCATGAAACAGGAATTGGCAATAAATTGGTATCTCACGGATGAGCCTAGCGTGTGCTTTGTCTTTCACTCCACCACCACCTACTCTCTGGGTTTTCTCTTCAACCCCACTTTCTTCCGCTCCCTCTGGGTTTTCTAATTTTTGCCCCACCGCCCCCTCGACTTTATGGCTATTCTTTCATTCCACCATCCTCCGCTTTCCTGGTTTTACCTTTCTCTTAACCTCCCGTCACTTCCTAGGTCTTACAGGCTGCACCATCCACACTCCCCTGATGTCCCCCCGCTTCCACTCGTCAGACCATGGTTTCTTATCCAGCCCCCCAATATTAGTAACTCCCAGCTCTGTATTCCAATACTCCTTTTCACTGCTGTCCTGGGAGCTGGCCTATATTTATAGACAATGGACTGATTCGCTTCTCTGAGTGGCTGCAAATGTCAGGTGTCCTGTCAGAGCACGTTTAGTGGAAAGACTGCTTTCTAGTCCTGAGTCTGGGATAGGTCAGATGCCATTTTGGATTTCTTTCCTGCGTGAAGCAGCGCTGCTTTGATGAGGCCATGTCTTGACAATTTCTTGGAGTCCGCTCTGGCGGTCCCCTGCACACATCAGCTTAGATGGTGTGTTATAAAGTCCTGCTATTGGATTGGGAAATTAGAACATTGTTTCTCTTGTATTCTGTTTGGTATGAATACTTCTCCCGTTGATTTCAAAGGGAGTGTTGGCTGCAGGAGAGAGACTTTTTGTACCAGATTTGTGTCTGTGTTTTCTTTCCTCTGGTCTCCCTGTAATGTGGAAAAGGAGTCTGGTGGCAGCACGGAAGTAGGGCTTGTACTTATCACCCTGGGTGTTAAACGGGGAAGGGGTGTGGGCCTCATATACATATTCTCTTTTGGGTCTGGAAGGTACTTCTGTGTGCTAATTAGGGTTTCTCCATAGTCTTCCTTTCCCTTAGAGTTTCCAGATCCGTTCCCAGTTTGTACTCTGTGTGAGAGGGGGTTCTAGGAGATGTGGCCCTTATTTGTTTGGACCCTCCAAATGGTCAAACTTTGGGCTATGTTAATAAAGCTCATTGCTGGCCTCTGGGACCTGCTGGTATCACTCCCAGGTCCTTTTGACGGTGGCCAGGAGTTCACTTGAATCCCTAAATATTCCTGTTTTGCATGCCGCTTAGCTCTGCGTTTTATTTAATCTCTGCATTTCTGTACTGCAATATTAATGTATTTTAGTGTTTCTCACTTTTGTAGCTAGATCTCTTGTTTTTTCTCTGAGAATCTTGAGGATAGACCTGACTGTCACAACATTTTCGGTCACTGAGAAACTGTTATGAAATTATGTCTGCTACCAGTAACTCATGTGATGTGCCAAAGTTGTCTTTTAGCAGTTTACTGCTGTTCTAAATGGCACCTGGAAGCATCAAGGAACAAGCGTAAAACCCTCTATTGCAACAACAGAAGCATCATCCAAAACCTATTGTGAGGAAGTCACAGGCTTGATGACAGCAGTAAAGTGTAGATGATCTCGCCAGACGAGTTCCAAGCTCTTCCTGCTGGCAAGGGTGGGGCACTGAGTGGCCCCTCTCTCGATGAATCATTCCATTTAACGAGGCAGCCTCCGATCTTGAGAGTGAAACTCCCGGATCCACCGATTCTATCAAAAGAAACCTTCAAACTGCAATTTGGCATTATATCTGTGCTCTACCAGCCGATTCAAGATGCATGCAAGTGCAAATTCATTATTTTCAATCTCCCTAGCTTTGCAGCACAGCAACACACAGAAAGGGATGTCTGTAGCTGATGGGTATCGCCAAAGCCATCACAACACTTTCCCTGCAGAATATGGAGTCTACTGAAATAAGAAGTATATGTATAGGGTGTTAAGGGGAAGGTCCGGAGAGGGTCTTTTAGAGGGTAACCCCCTCCCCATAAAAAAGCACTGCAAAAAAAGGGTGAAATGTCTGCCGTGATGTAATGTCATAGTTCCTAGATTGATTGAGGGGCTGAAGGTTTGCATTGTGGCTGGCCCACGGAGTAGCCGATTAAGTGGAGCTCGCTTATTGGACCACCGTCCTCAGAGAGGCGGAGGAGGGGATGATCAGGCATTCTCTGTTTTAGGGATTAATAAACCACAAAACACTTCATCTGGGTATTGTGGACAGGCTTGATTTATCACTGAAATTGATGACCAGACTAATTATTTCATGTGAAATACGGTGTCCCTATGGGCTGGATGAGGATTTTTTGTGCGGGGCTTCTTAGAGGCAACAGTCATTTCTGTCATTCTATCAATTTCAAACACATTGCCACAGCCAACCACCAAAGAGACCCAAGAAGGGGCACCCTGTGGGAAACTAGGAGGTAGGAAACGCTACCTCACACCTTCAAGATTCTCGGGGGATTTACTTTTCTCACATTTAAACTGTGCCAGAAATACCTATCTCTTTATTTAGGACAACATGAGGATCCATTAGTAGACTGGCCCTTAGTACCCTGGATGTTAGACCACAGTTTAAATGGCAATAATGCAGAGTTCTCTGGTCTGTTCCATGTGGTAATGACCAGCTGCCCAAATTAAATTGGGAGGCCAGCCGTTACCACATGGTAATGGACTGTTGAACACGGTTGTATTGCTTCAATAAATAAGAGTAGTGCATTAAAGCATCTAAGATTCTAAAAGAAGTGATAGACACATTTCTTAAGGCTTATCAGTTTGCAACAGTTAATTGGATGTGGTCATTCAATCAATATCACAATGGAGCCAAAGCCTGGAATGTGTTCATGCATTGCAAGATCTTCCATATCATTGAAGGGGCTTAAAAATACTGAACTACAGCTTAATGGAACTAATATCCGGGGTAAACTGTATGTATCCAAAACCGCAATATCTTTTCACTTGCGTCCTCGCCAAAAGACCTCAGCTGTAACCTGGATACTCATTCAGAGTTGGGTGTGTGTCAGTATGTAGGAAAGGAAATCCCTGAAAAGTAGGAGTTCTGGACCTTTTCAGCAAAAGCCTGGCTGTCTAAAGGTTTTTATATATTACATTAGCAACATAGATGTTCCAGTTCTTTACAATATACTGATTTTGCCAGTGAATGTAAGAGGTACTGTGTGTGAGGAGCTGCATTTTTCTTTGAGGGTTAATAGAAACTCTTCAGCAGTGGCAACTGGTGATTTTGTTAACTGGTCGGGTGTAATTATTTGCCCCTGTTATGTGACAGCGACCGAGCGTAGCGAGCGATCCCTCACCAATTAAGGGTGGTTCGGGAGGGTCTCCCCTGATTATATTTTTTAAATAATGGGTTAAAATGGTGCATTTTAGAGCACACTTTTTTTTTTAGAAAAATTGGGTTAAAAGCCAAACCGTTGGAAATTGGTTTTATAGGGTAACTCATGAAAAAATCCTATAGATGCAAGTCACCAACAGTGCACAGGAACATTTCTCCAACAAATTTTCATGATGCCTTTTCCCCGAATATGTGCCAGTATAACACATTTTCACACTGGCTGTGTCCATACATTTCCATGCTGACTGCATCATTTTACCCTAGTATTTCCATATAAGAACATACTCATGTTTGCTTTGCACATAATGGCAGTAATGATGCTATAGGAAAACATGCCCATGTGTGTACTGCACCTATATGGCACTATCCCCACACAGGAACACACTCCAGTTGGCTTTACCATTAAAAATGCATGCCAAAGTATGAAAACATGTCCAAACTGGCTGCACTAAAATACCAGTGGAGCTACATAATAACACATACCATGATTGCTTTATCAAAGATGCCCAATACAAAATGGCTAGACTGGTTGCATACAAGTCTTGCTTCATAATACTCATCATGCTTCCTTTACCAAAGATGCCCAATACAAAATGGCAAATCACAATACGAAATTACTAGACTGCCTGGATTGAAATGCCAGTCTAGCTACATAGTAACACTTATGCTTGTTTTTATCAAAGATGCCTAATGCAAAAAATCATGCTGCAGTAACAATAATACCACTGAGCCTGCTTGCGTTATCAAAGATGCCCAATATAAAATATCCTACCACAATAGGAAATGGCTAGACTGGCTGCATTAAAATGCCAGTCTAACTACATAATAACACATATCATGCCTGCTTTATCAACAATGGCCAGTAAACAATGCCATGCCTGCTCCATGTTGTGTCCGCGCCCTGCACCCAAACATAATCACATTAATGATGAATGTGATTATGTGTGAGTGCGAGGTGCTGATGGGGGGTACAGGGAGAGATGTGTGTCAGGAGCTGGGGTCCCAGAGTAGAGCCATGGCCTTTTTTACTGGGCATAGATGCCCAGTAAATACTGACACCCCCCCCCGCCACCCGAAGGGCCTCGCAGGCACACATTAATTGTGCCTGTACTGGACATCTATCTATCATAGATGCCTAGCCAAATAATACATCCATTTCATTGTGTGTATACGAGGTGCTGGGGTGCCTAGGAGACAGCCGTGGTATATTTTACAAGACATCTATGATGGATGTCCAGTAAAATAAATACCATGCCTGTCCCCTGGGCCCTCCAACTCCTCACACATGCACACAAAGTGATTATGTGTGTTTGCGAGGTGCTGAAGTGCCCAGGGGGCAGGAATGGTATTTTTTGCTAGACATTTCTGATAGATGTCCAGTAAAAAAAATCCCATCCCTGTCCCCCACAGCGCCAAACACACACCCACGCAATCAAAGTGATTATGTGTGTATGCGAGGTGCTAAGGTGCCCATGGGGCAGGCATGGTATTTTAGGTAGACGTCTGATACATGTTCAGTAAAATATACTACCATGCCTGTCCCCTTGGCCCCCCAGATCCCTCACACATGCACACAATCAATGTGATTATGTGTGTATGCGACAATCAATGCGATTATGTGTATGCGAGGTGCTGAGGTGCCCAGGGGGCAGGAATGGCATTTTTACTAGACGTCTATGATACATGTTCAGTAAAAAGAAATACCATGCCTGTGCCCTGGGCCCCCAGCTCCTCACACACAATCCATATGATTGTGTGTATGCCAGGCTCTGGGGTCCCAGGTCGCAGGCATGATATCGTAGATGTCCAGTAAAACAATACCATGCCTGTCCCCTGGGCTCCACAGCGTCCAACACCCGCACACAATCAATGTGATTATGTGTGTATGCGACGATCAATGTGATTTATGTGTGTATATCAGGTGCTGGGGAGCCCAGTTGGCAGGCATGGTATTTCTTACTAGACATCAATGATAGATGCCCAGAAATAAAATACCATGGTCTCCTGGGCTCCACAGCGCCTAACACGCGCACACAATCTGTGTGTGTGTGTGTTTATCATAGATGTGCAGTTAAAAAATACCATTACTGTCCCCTGGGTCCCACAGCACCTTAGAATGAGAGCTGATTTTGGCTGGTGAGGAGGGGGTTATGCAACAAAGACATTCCACCTCCCACTTGCCAGAATCAGCTACACAGACCAGCAGAACAACACACATGCGCGCGCACACAAACACACACACACACACACACACACACACACACACACACACACACACATACACATTAACACAACATTCACAAAGCAAGCACTCTTTCACACAAGCACCCATTATCACGCACTGACTCATAATACAATTATACACGCATCATATGCATATTAAATAAATGAACCAACACATTTACACAACATACACACAACAAGCACTCTTTCATTCACACCAGTATCCTTCATCATACATTCACCCAACAACACAAGCATGCACACATCCAAACAGATAATTTAAATAAAAAATGCATAAACATAAACAAACTTACCTTCTGCCGTGGGTTCTGGAGTTTCCTCTGCAGCGCTGCAGCACCTGCTAGCATGAACAGGAATCAGGATGTTTTCCGGTTCCAGCACATGCGTACGTGGGCCTGAGCATAGGTGACAAGATGCCCTGCTCCAGCCTGCTCTGTCTGTATGTGCGAGGAGGCATAGGAGCACCCCCTCGCACATACAGATGTGCAGTTCCCCAGTGAGCATTTCCAATGAGCTATGCAAAGCGGTGGAAGCAAAACACCCCCAGCCTTGCATGGCTCGTTGAGCTGGCGCGGCTGGGGAATGATGTGTCCCTTTGACAGTTCAGAGCGCTCCCTCAACTGAAAAACTGCTGAGGGAGCACTCAGTGTTTCACTGGACTGGCTCCTCCATAATGGCCAAGAGGGGCCAAGACCCAGTGGGTTGACGCCCTCTTGCCCACTATGGAAGTGCTGCCCCTGCTCTTGAGGAAATTAATTGGCTAGCACCTATAGTAGTTGCCAGGATACCCTATGGACATATTTATGTGTTTAGACTTTGAGGGCTTAAATGAGTGGATACAACTTGAATTTCGTCCCCTTCAGATCATAAGTGAGCAGATAGCACTCCTAGTTGAAGCCAGTGTTTGTATAATTCAGATCTCCTCTGACTACTGGTAGATCGCATAACATTCATATGGTATAACACTTTTGGTAGCCTCAATGATCAATTGGCGTTCTCATGTGGTTTAGTATACACTTTCTTTTGTGGTTCCGAAGGGGTTGTACTCTTTCTTTCCTTATGATTGGGAAGGTTATGAAGGAACATAGTATTAGACTCGGCTTTCTGATAGTATAGTCATAAACATTTGGAAAAAGATTTGTTATCAACAGTAGATCTAATTGAAATAAACAAGGTCCAGAGAAATCCACTAAATAATAACTTTTTCTCTTTCGATTGCTAGAAGGTTATCTCACTGTGTGTGTGTTACAGTACTAATCTTACTAACATATGTACTGCATACAAAACGGTTGGTTCTCATAAACTGGCAGGAAACTTCAATTGGTATTAAGGGGTTAGCATTAAAATAGCTAAATTGCTTTTTCCAAAATCACTCAGTGGATGGCATGATGGGAGATTGCAAATCTGACCTTCTCCTGTCCTATTTGGAATTCCCCAAGCCACAGGTGTGTTGCCATGGCTCCTTATTGGCAACACGAAGGCTATGGTCTATTTTATTAAAGCCCTTAATAGTTATCTCCAATTCTGCAGACTGGAGAAGGAGTCTTCCCCAAAACAGCAATCTTAGAAACTGCCTGGACAGGATCCAGCACTGAATCCAAGAAAGTAAAGCGAAATCATGCTCTGAAGTCAAATAGACGTTCTCCATCTACCGTTCACATGCCCCCATGACTGGGTGGCCCAATCACACTTGCAGAAAAAGTGGCAAAGCAGGGCCCAGTCTTCAGTGCCAACCTGACATTTATTCCTCAGTTGAACTTCCTTACTAAAGTCGGCCACTTACAACACAATCTGCTCAAGAACATTCTACCGCTCAAGATCAAAGTGGTGCAGGCTGAGGTGCTGCCAAGACTTGATTACTGTAATAGTTTGTATGCAGTTCTTAGCAAAAAAAAAAGCATCTGTGATCTACATTTCAGTCAAAACAGAGCCACAAGACTGATCCTCACTAGAAAAAAGAGGGGAGTACTCAAAACACTGTGCTGACTGCATCCAACAATGGATTCTAAGCGTTGCCCGCTGAACATACCACCCCAAAGAACCAAACAACCTCTGAAACTACTTGAACAGCTACAATCCCTAAAGAACCATCTGCCATATATAACCAGGCCTTATCCAATGTGGCTGACCCAAGAGACGACGACTGGGAAGTCACTGCTTGTCCATGATTTCCCCAGGTTTGTGGAACAACTTGTCACTCCACCAACGATTCTAAAGAATCCTCTGAAATGCTTGAAATCCTTCGGAACGTTCCTGTTGGAGCGTGCATACGGGAAATATTGCCCGCTGTGGATATCCAAATCCAGTGACTACTGATAACATATCAATGTAAAGGTCGCCTTGTTGCTATGCAAGCTGTTCATTCTCCCCGCCCCACCCAAATCCTGAGGGACATCTGAGGCAGTCCCTGTTGCATCTAGCGATGTACAATAAATAAATATAGGGAACATTTGGAATACGAGTGCAGCAAAGAATTTCGTAGTAAAAACATTTGAGTGCTCCTCCTACTTTGGCACGATATGTAAATGTGGCTAAGATCGTAATCACAACTGATGTAATTACTTCCAGCACTGGAGGTGTCCAGGGGTGGGGCAGAAAAGGTTTGTAAAGTAACTATGTTATGCACCTCATGGCCTTTCTATAGGGAACACTTTACATATTTAAGGTGGTGAAGGATGCGTTGGCTGCAGTGTTGCCAACTCCTCAGTCCGGAAAGTAGCTAGAGGCTGTCCTAAAAGTAGCTAAAAGTCGCTAAATGACGTCATTGCCTAATTTGCATAATTGCCTTTGCAAGCTGTGCAATGGACGTAGGAGAGAGGACCAATGATGTGGGCCTACAATTCCCAGCATGCAGTGGGAAACTTGGCTGCTGTATGGAGTCACTGGAAACCCTACGTGGACCTATCAGTAATTCACATAGAAGGTATCAATTCTAAATGCATTTTTCTGACATTGATAATGATTTGTTTAAACCCCAAAATGCGTAAATGAATTGATGATAAAATAACTGCTGCTGCTACCGTCAGCTTGAACCACATACACTACATACATGAATGTTTATCTCTACAGTTTTGCAGAACGATCTTTGAAATCGTGTTGACTTCCTAGCCCGATAATACAGCGTTCCATTGGGGACAAATCTCACCGCATTCTCGTGCCGCTCGCAGGACGCGGCCTCAGTGACACGACTTCACTTGTTGTGTGGGAGCCTGGCTGCAAGGACGGGGGCATTGATTGGAGGTACTCCTATTGTTTTGGAGACGTACACCCTTTTCTATTGGTTTGGAAACGTGCAAGTCTCCAAACCAATAGAAAAAAGTGTACGTCTTCAAACCAATGGGACTCGGGAGAAAGTAGCTAGATTAGTCGCTAGTCGCTTTCTATGGAGAAAGTCGCTAGGGACCTGCACTTTGTCGCTAAATATAGCAACAAAGTCGCTAAGTTGGCAACACTGGTTGGCTGTGGTGTAAGGTGTGCGGAATTTCTTTTGTTACAGGATTAAGTAAAACACTTTAATGTATGAAACACGTGTGTATGAGCGTGATACAAATAAAATATCAAATATCATATCATAATGGCCCCTTATCACCTGTAACGAATTGGGTGAAGGGTCTGCACGGATTTGATGATGGGTTACTAAACTGCAGGAGCATTTGTTTGAAGTTGAGGTGGTGGGAGCAAGGGGTTGTGCAGAATCCTACCTATCTAAGGTACCAGTGAAGGGGAAAGGAGGGCAATTTGTTGGTTGAACATGACCAGATGTTCCTTGCCATAGAGAGGGGCTGTCTGAAGAAGCTTGATGACAGAAGCAGGAAAATGATATGGTCCTCTTGAGGTTCCATGGGAGGAGATGTGAGCAGCCAAAAGGCCTGGTGACAGAAGCAGGAAAATGACCTGGTCCTCTTGAGGTTCTATGGGAGGAGATGTGAGCAGCCACAAAGTGAATGGTTGTGGATTGGGTAGCACATTGGCCGATGAAAGAGTGGGGCTTAGAAAGATAATTACCTCTGAGAGCTGATCGCTTAGTGCCAGGAGAGGGAGTTACTGGCAAATTGATTGAGGTTGTTTGTTCATGTCATTTATTTTTGTCGAAAACAAAACAGTGTCTAAGATCACATTAGGGGTGTCCTAATATTGACAAAGAAGACGAACCACTGCAAGTCTGTAGATAAATGTGCCAAATATTTAGAACGTCCAGAGAGTATATGTATATGCTTCCTTTCACCAGTGGGAGTATCCCCAGTGTCACCTCCCAAAAGAATATTTGGGTCTGTTTAAATTGGATTTAAAAGAAGGTAAACGTTTGCTATTGTGTTTGAGCTGTGTGCTTGGCAGTTGTGTATGGTTCTGTGGAAAATAACTACTGTATGTTGTATGTGGTGATATAATGGGGGTGCGATTCTAGCGTGCGGCAGGTAGTGAATGAGTGTCTGTGCTACTTCTGGTCAAAGGTGCTGGGTATTTGCCGGGTTTGGCACTATTTGGAGAGAACTGGAGTAAGCTGTGACTCATGGTATCGGAGTGGATTACTTTAGTGTCCCCCCCTACACCCCCTGTCTCACTGTGCCTCCAATCACTTCCGCCTCCTGCATTTGGGCCAGACAACTCAAGATTTGGTGGCTGGATAAATATTGTTACAATGTATGAATTCATATGATTTCAGTATGGGTAACATGCACTACTGTTCATATAGATGTGTAGCAAATTGCTGCTGGTGTTGACAAAAAAAATCTATGGGTTGAATAAAAGACTGTCCGACAGGATCTGAAATCAAACCATTACCATATCTCAGTGTGCCTATTTTCTATTGAGGGATTCACACAGGATGGCCAAATAACTAAAATGAAAGATATGTGGGCCGGAGGAAAGCTCAGGGCAGCTAGTTTGTCTTCCTAGCAACACAGGTTCTCGAATCCTGGTCCTGCTCTGAGACACTGATATCCGGTTTTAAGCACATTATAAAAGATTAGATCAATTAATATGCTCGGGAGAGACAACTTAAAACTTCGGATACCCACATGGTCCGAGGTGGAATTAAATGTAATCTTTGTTTTTTTCCTTATGTTTTCTCATTACAAGGTCAATGTAGGTCAGTTTTCATTGTTCCTTGACCCTTCCTCTTTCTCCCAGTATGTGACTTTCAGATTTCCGGCACCCTTTTCACTCTCTTACTCAGCGTTGGGGTTGAAGGATTCCCACACCTGTCTCTTTCTCCATTTCTCAGACATTAGAGATTTGCCGCGCCCCCTTTCTTCTTTCTGGCAATATTGCGGGCTTGTGCGTTTCCTACATCGCCATTCCGCTCTACCAGTCTTTCTGGCTGAAGGGTTTCTTTTGTCTTCTTTTCTAGCTACCATCCTCAGAGGCTTAAGGGATTTTCACACCCTCTTGTCGTTCGGCTGGCGTCCCAGGCTCAAACGGCTCACTTAGTCTTTGGGAACCAAGTACTGTTGTAGGTGAAAGGTGTTGGCTTCAACTTCTGTGATTTAGCATAGCTTCCCCAGGAGTGGTTAGGTAGGGCCACAGAGTTAGAACTATCCTCAGTTTTCTCAGAGGCTCAAAGAAGGCTCCCTGTTATCTGACACAAGGCCTCTCTTATGCTGGTCCTGGCCCTCTTCCATGCTGTGTCATACTCTCGTAGCTCCTGCCACTACAAGACTGCCCCCTTTTGATTGGCGGTATTCCTGCTACCCCCCCCCCCCCCTCTGCCTTGCGCCCAACCAGCCTCCTTAAATTTTCCTAGATTGACTCTCTCCTTGCTCTGGCTGATCTTCTCCAACCAACTCCTTGCTGTTCTCAAACACCACCACCTTCTTCTGATGTTTACACACACCCTCCCCTTCTCTTCTCCTACCACCTCTTCCTTTCAATCGACAACTTCCTCCTGATGTTCATTCACCCTTTCCTTATCTTCCCCTACCAGCTCCTCCTGCTGTTCACCAGTCTCCTCTAGATGTTCACCCACCTCCTGCTTTATTCATCCCCCCATCTCCAACTGCCTACTCAAAACTCACTGGTCTCCTCTCTGCTTCCAAGTTCCTTCTTCTCTCCAACCATCTCCAAAATATACCTGTTGGCTCCTTATCCAAACACCCACACCGCCAGATTAAGAACATGGTCTAACTCCTCCCCCTGGATCAGGCTTTCTGTGATGTTCGGGCCCTATGTTTGAAAATTGCTGAGGGACTGGGATTGGAAGTGCTTAATGGGTTCACCTGGGCCCACTAAGTGAATGTGAAGGTGTATCAAGTTTTCATATGGTTGGTCCGCCATCTTGTATAAGTCATTCCGGAGCCTGCAGAGAGCTGCAGGAGCTGCGCTGTTTAAACAGTCCAAAATGTGAGGTATTTGTTTTGAACTCGCCTGCTTTCCCTATGCTTGCTCTGCCTGTCTGCGGCTTCCTGAGAAATCTCTCCACAGGGTTCCTGGTAATTTTCGGTGAACTTCTGTAATCTGTGCAAGCTCACATGCAAGAGACCACGAGTTCTGTGTGTGGTCCATTGTGGGACAGCGAGTCCTTACGCAGACTGTTGTATGTTGTCTGAGGACTGTGCAAACTCCATAAAGAGATAGTATAACCGAAATGGCCCATTGGAGGAAAGAGGGGTTGCTTGGTTCTAGGGCCACAACTCTGATGGAAATGGGTGGGCTGCGGACTTTTCCAGAGCCACATTGTTTTTTGGCGTGGCATAGAGGGACAGTGTTTTTATGATTTGATTTGATTTGATTTTGATTTTTTTCATTTGTAACGCGCACGTGACAAACTTAATCATATTTTGGCGCAGATGACAACAACAGTGGTAGAATATATAGATTGAAACAGATCCCCCCCAAAAAAGCAGGGCTATCTACCTAAAAAGAAAGGTTTTCAGTGCTCAGCGGAATTGCAGAAGACATCTCATGGTCCTAAGCTTCAAAGGTAGAGAGTTCCACAGCCTAGGACCGAAGACAGAAAATCTTCTGTCACCTCTAGAGGTACAAATTGAATTGGGAATGACCAGAAGATGACTGTCACTGGAGCGTAATTGTCTTACTGGGTGATAAGGCTGAATTAGCTCTCTCAGGTACAGAGGGGCGATGCCATTAAAGCATTTCAAAATAATGCAGGCCGTTTTAAATTTGATACGGTTGGCAATTGAGAGCCAATGTAGCTCTCTGCGATAAGATGATACATGGGTAAATTTGCTTAATTTAATTATCAGTCTAATGGCCGCATTCTGGACTCTCTGAAGTCGCTGAAGTTGTTTGGAGGGGATGCCCATCAATTGACTGTTACAATAGTCAAGGTGGGCACTAGTTAATGCCCCTACCACAGCGGCATGAGCCTCATTAGGAATATAAGGAAGTGCTTGGCATAGCATTCTCAGGACAAAGTAGACTGCTTTGGTCTTAGCTCCCACCTGTATGTCACTCCCCAGATGTTCTTGCCACATGCATCCCACATTTTCTATTTTTGAAGCAAATTGAAGATTTTTGCCCAGCAGTGTTGGTACAGGCAATTTTTTAGCAGCTGTCAGCAGATGTTTAGGACCGAATAATATGAGTTCGGTCTTAGCAGCGTTGAGCTGTAAATAGTTTGACATCCAGCTGCTTACCTCTATCAAACATTGCTCCAGTTTGCTAAACGCTTCCTGAAGATTAGTAATTCGCAGGAATATCTGGGTGTCATCAGCATATGAATGGAAATCCAACCCACACCGTCTAAGGATTTCCAGGAGGGGTCGAATATATAAGTTAAACAATAGTGGTGACAAAGAGGATCCCTGTGGAACTCCACAGCTTAAACAGATAAGGTTCGACAAGAACTCTCCCAGTCTCACACACTGCTGACTTAAACCATTTCAATGCTGAATCCGAGACTCTTCCTACCTCCTGTAGTCGTTCTAAGAGGATTTCGTGATTCACTGTATCAAAAGCCGCGGACAGATCCAGCATCGCCATAAGTGTGAGCTCCCCCTGATCTGCGGCCTTCAGTAATTCATCCTGTACTACTAGGAGGGCTGTCTCAGTTCCTGTGACTGCCCCCTGCCCTCTGAAGGGGGCTAAGTGAGTTTAATCCGGGAAATCCTCACCATTCTGCACCAACATCCCCCGATTTAGGAAGGGCCTGATCCCCTTGGTCACCCCAATTGAAGTCCCCATAATCTAGCAGCAACTTTGTCACGCAGGGTAAATGAGTGAAAGCCTTCGGCCAAACAAACTAAAATTAACCAACATCAGAAACTCAATTTTGGTGCTTTGCACTAGTACAGGAATTACTACTTGTAAACAAGAAGAGAAAACGTAAGGAATTAATGAATATGATATGATGTGATCTGGCATTTATAATGCGCCTATACACAAGTGTTTCAAGGCGCGACGTGGCAAAGGAGGGGGATCAGAGGGAAGACGAAGACAACGATCCTACTAGGCCAAGTGTCATTCAGATTGCGCAAGTGCAGGTGAAGGGGGAAGAGGAAAGTGCGGAAAGGGAGGGGACGGGGACAGTGCAGTACATGGGGTAATAGAATAAATAAAACAATAAGAAGTAGGGCCTGCTGGTGGCAAGTGCAAGGGTAAGTGCAGACATCAGGTGTCAAGTGCATGTGGGGGACTGTAGTGATGCAGATAACAGTCCCCAAGTGCAGAGGTTGCCAGGGAGGCAGTTCAGGTGTGTAACTGGCGGGGGAGGGAATCTGGGCCTGAGAACAGAGGGTGGCCAGGTATGTCTATCATTCCCCAGAATGAGGATGCCAGCCTAAATTTCTTCAGTCTCAACTCTCTTAAATGGTTAGGGGAAAAGAAGCAGACTAGATAAACAGCACCATTCACTCAATTCTGTCAATATCACCATTCAGTTAATGACTGAGCCAGGATAGCCTTATGGGCGAGATTTCTCCAAAAAGTCTTCATACACATGTGATTTTGACCTGATAGCCAAAACCACATGGTAGATTGCCTACAACACTTAATTATGCCTCTATTTCTCCTTTTTGTTAATACTTAAAAAAGGGTAAATAACCGTGGATAGTAGGAATTACAGGCACACATGCCTATTGAAACAGAATTTTACACCAAATGTCTAAGCAACAAGGTTAGAGGAAGTGATTCACTATAATTAGGTGAGCTTTTGGAAATGAATTTTCAGATGACAGCATGCGAAAATAATGTATATGTCTAAACCACTGACAAACAATTACCAGTTGCAACAAACTCCCTGGGTTTGTAGAAGGATTTTGATCTTAAGTGGAACTTGGTTATTAAATCTATAGGGGGGCTGGACATTGATTCAGATTTGTATAGATGATGAAAACACTTGATTTTTGCAGCTGTCCTACTGCATCATGGGTAAGGGTCTGATATCCACCTCCTTTCAGAAAGGGCACAGGGTTTCTCCAAGATTGGCCTTTATACTCCCTTCTGTTTACAAGTACGATGGAAATGTTGGCTGTTCTTAAATGGTGAAATCAGGGCATGTGCTCCTTATGTTTTGGGTAAGTGAAGAAAAAAAAATCTGATTTCATACAGACGAGCTATATAAAGTTCAAAGATCTGAGTCAATTACACATTTTCACCCAGGGAGGGTGAGCCAACCAATCAGTTGGCTGGAACAGCGTGCGAGAATACACAATCCCTGCCCGCTGTTCCAGCCACCCGAGTCGCTTCCCCAGGTCCCGCTTTTATATTCCTCTTTTTTCCCTAATGAATTCAATCACCCGATTTCCCCTATCCACCCCCCCCCCCCCACTTATATGTGGGATCGGAGCATTGCGCTCCGGTCCCTGAGCTCCTCCTGTCTGGCCACCGCCATTCCCTTTTCGGATGACGGAAGGATTTTGGATCATGTTTTCCTTGGCCAGAGTCATCCGAAAAGGGACTGACTCCCTTTTCCATTTCAATGACGGTGGCCATTTAAAAAAATAAATAAATGTTTTCTCCGACAGGAGATGGTGGGTTCGTACTGAGCTAAACTCCCATTGGAAGGCAACAAAAAAAGAAAACTATCCGCACCCCGGTAAATCCCAGAGTGAGAATAGCTTTCAAGCACTCGCAGGGGTGGTGGACATCGGCTTTAACGGCGCTTGCTTCTCTCGGGCCTACCAAAGCTTCAGCTGGCATGCCGTTAAAACCCATGTCTGTCCGCCTGCCGGGCAGTGAAAGCTGTATTTGATGACTTAGGTAGAAAGTATTACATTACAAGGTTAATTGTTGGTAAATGTAAGCTCCCCTGTATATTCTTGCCACAGATATCTACTGAGCAATTGGAATTTTAACTGGTGTGAGTAGAAAATGGATTACCTTGGAATCTATATATTAATGGGGCCAAGTGAATTGCTGTAAAGAAATGTTCGCTCCCAAAACAACTGTTTGTTCTCTGTGATATATTTCACTGCAGGACCATCTTGAATGAAGTTTATTGACAGATGTAGGGAGGTCCCCAGAGAGAGGCTAGAAGATATATGGGATACCCTAAGGGTCAGGGACCACCACCTGATTTTTAATGCTGGTCCCAGAGACAGTCTATAGGGGGATCCCAATCCTACCCCTAATCTTGTTCTTCAGAACAGTTAAGATGCTACTAAACCTCCTTTGTGGACATAGAGGCAGATCAAGTATTCAGAGAGAAGACACATACGTGATTCCGTTTCTGGGGTTCCCAGGGCCCCACAAACCATGGCATGTAAAGTTAGAAGTATTGGGTAGCAAGGAGGATCAAGGATGTAGACACAGCTTGCAGGTGGTTCACAAACCTAGCCTGCATCAACAACTGGGAGCTTGCGAACGTGAAGGAGAAACAAGAAAGCACACTACAGAAACTGTTGGGCCACCGAAGACCACAATGGGGACAGTCTCGAATCCCAGTTGTCTCAGGGGCATAGCTCAGGGGCAATATGCTCACCTTGGAAGCAAGACAACACGGAGCACCACCGGTTCGATGCCCAGGTCCATGCTTAGAAACCCCTGGGTATTAAGCGCGTTATAATTCACCCATCATATCATATCATACAGCACCAAGAATGATGCCATATAAATCCAAGAAGAGTGTGGTTGTCTGTTTTGAATATTGGTTTGTGGAGCTGCAGAGTGGTCCATGGGTCAATCTAAGACACTTGGCGAGATTTTAGTTCAGAGAGTCCCAAACCAATTACAGAGCCTGCTCCTCTTCCTCGCAAAACTTCCAAACATTGCACATGATGAAGGCTCCTTTACAGGGCTGCTAGAGTAAACGGAGAGGCAGCCCAGGTGAAGAAGTGGGAGTTAGGAATCGGGTTGTGAACACGGAGAGAGGTGAAAGTAGTGAGAGGCGAAGGGGAGGAGGAGGAGGAGGAGGAGGAGGAGGAGGAGGAAGGAGAGGAGGCAGAAGAGCAGTGAAAGATGTAGAAAGAGACGACAGAGACAGGCATTACATAACGGGTGTATTTGTAGAGTGCACATTCACCCTCAGAGGGGCATCCTGGCGATAATGACAGATAGCAGATGTCTGTCAGAAGGAGAGAGAGGGGATGGAGGAGGAACGTCAGGGAGGTGAGATGAGGAAGGGGAAGGAAAACAGTGACCAGAAGGGGGAGAGAGAATAGTGCAAGCCATTCATGGAAGTACAAAGTGGTCAGGGAGGGGGGCATGTGAAGAAAGAACTAGAGGGGGAGGGTAGAAAACTCCACAAGGAAATAAGGGGAGTAATCCCTGGAAGGGGAGACAAAGGAAGCGAGGTCTACTAAAACCTGGGCCAAGAGATGAATCTTAAACTATTGGAGAGCAGCCAGATTGAAGTCCAGAATCCAGCCAGAGCCAAAAGTCAAAGTGTGAAGACTTATTAGTTATGTCTCGTGAAATGCTTCTCTCAATTTACCCTAAAAGGAGGAGTTAGGAAGCACCAGTGGGTTTACATGTTGATGATGTATATGATGTCTGCCTGCCATCAGACTACACAAAGGTGTCACACCTGGATGCCTGATAGCCGAGTCCAGGTCGACCAACGTATGATCAGACACCCCGTGTGCCATTGAAGAAAGCCAAGAATGAAGTATTTGGGACACTTCAACACCCTAGAGGATGAGAGTGATTGTTTGAAAGGTGTAATAGGTGGCATCAGACGATGGGAAGGACTGAATACCATGGTCCTAAAGAAAGCCAAATACCTATTTTGATGCCATACTGTTTGCTACATTCCTTCCCTTCCCTCTCTTCCTACCAATGGTATTTCAGTCAAACCTAATTCCTTTTGGTGCTACGACTAAAAATCAGTAGTGGACCTTGTTCTTGAGTCAACTTTTGATCCCTCAGCACTGACTTGGAACACCTTATCCATTTCTTTGACGTGGCAAACCACTCCGGCTGGCACTCTGTAAAACCCATTTGCCACTCAACGAGGGAGGAATTAATATTCCGGACTAAAAATATACTATTTGACTTTCTATTCCTAATGCATATTTAAATAAATATTTAATTAGCGGATGATTAATTGACCCCAGCATCATCGAAATCATACTGGAGGAAGGCAGAGGGACTGTTGAAAAAGGAGCATGTCACAGATCATCTCCTACAAACAGCTTTGTGAATGGTTGGAGTCTGTGCACGCAACTGAGGGGGATTCTTTTTGTGTTAGTAGCGGTTTTGTTAGGTAGAATCTGGCAAAGTAAATACACTAAAATTCTCGCTTCTGTAAATGCAAGGGGATTTTAGTGTTAACTGAAAGATGATGTTGTTTTCTAATGTTTTGAGTTTTGTAGTCATTTTAGATGTTGTGTTAAAGTTTTATAAACTAGAAACACAAAGTTGCAAATACCCCCTGCTGTTAATGTGAAAGGGGTTTGTTTCACTTTCACATTTTATCCTGCACTGTCCTGAAATATACAGTTTTTTGGAAGACATTGCAACCAGATTTAAGCTCGCACATCAGTTTGAGCTTCCTTCCTTTGTATTCCGGAATGGCAAAGCCCTTGATTCTTTAGGCAACTTGACAAACTCCCATATCTGACTCTGAGGATCACCAATGGGGAGACTCAGAGAGCCGATGCTGAGGTCTCTTCCGTGGGCCTTGTTTATTGGCAGGACACTGCAACTTTTAGCCCAGTAGACCCTCCTCTAAAAAGAGGGACCATAATACCCCTTCCTTGACATCCCTGTACTTCAGAAAGGGATCCGGGCAGCAAACAATTGCTAAAGAATCAGTTTGTGGGCCCTACATGGTGCCACGGGTTCACAAAGCGACTTCCCATAAAGTCTGAAAAGATTCCAGAACTGCTTGAAATGTTTGTGCATCCGGGAACCCACCCAGTGTCAACAAATGCCATGGAAATACTAAAAGCGACATCAACAATACCCTTAGCTTGATAACATTGGATTTACCTGCACAGAAGGATAGGCTGGCGGTGCCCTCTTCTTACACCACATTCACGTATGCTCTCAGATCACTTAGAAAATCCAAGTTGGCAGACAGGCCTGATTATAGGTTTGGTTCAGCCCCTTCAGCCTCAACTGAGCCAGAAAAGCCTAGCAATCAAAATCACCCAGTGCTTTGGAATCACAGATGCAAAGGCATACCCGATGGCATTCCCAGTGAAGGGTGCAGAGAACTATAAATACCCAGCCAGACATTCAGTCCATGCCGCTTATGGTAAGAGGAGATTGGAGTTTGGACTTGGTTGGACAGTAGAGCAGACTGGAGAGAGTAGAATCTGAAGAGAGACAGAGGAGTAGAGGGAAAAAGAGTCTAGTAGGAAGAAAGAACCAGGTGGTTGTTACATCAGGAGGCTGTAGTGCTAGTGACTAGGTGTTTTTATACCAGTACAAGGTGGTAGTGAAAGAGAGGTAGAGGTTGATGTTATTACACCAAAGGGGTGGTGCTAGTAGCATGGAGTACTGTGGAGGTTGAGGTGATTACAAAAGGGGGTGGTGGTGACAGTGCATTTTACAACAGAAGTTGGTAGTAGTGAGAAGGCTGATGCAGACACATCAGAAAGGGAGGCATAGAGTGACCCAGGCGACTGGGAGTGGTCATCTCAAGAAGGTTGGTGAGATAGTGGTCTGGAAAGAAGTACTGGGCCTGAGGGTGACTCACGTGCGATGATTGGATTTAGCTAGAGGTGGTCAGAGGAGACTAAAGGTGGAGAAGGATAGAGACAGAAAGAAGAGACATCAAGGTGTTGTTAGAAGATGTGGAAGATTGGGAGACCTGCAGGCAAAAGAAGGTGGTAACATCAGGCGGAGTTGGTAAGGGGAGGAAGGTTTCTACATGAGGTGGAGGTAGAAACCAAAAGAGGGAGGATATAAGAATAGGGGGCGCAAAGGTCATGGGGCTGGGCCGAAGTCGAGGAAGCATACATAGATGCCAATTTGAAGGCAAGCTGCTGAGAGGGCAAGCGAGAGTGGGGAAGGCGGGTGGAAACCCAAACCTAGGAACAGGGGAGAGTGGGAAGAGAAGTTGGAGGAGAAGTTTGAGAGCTGGCATGGAGAAAATAAAGCAGCTAGGAGGGGGCAAGAAAAGCATAGGAAGAGAAAGGAGCTGCAATCAGAAGATAAGTGATGGGGTTAGTTCAATAGCATAGGTACTTTCCAGAGTGACAGGGCAGGCAATAGGCAGCACCAGAGGTTGGGAAAGAGGTTGGAGAATGGGACTGGTAGGTTATCACAGGAGTGCAGAAACAGCAGGGGAAGGATTAGAGGGAGTAGGGAAACTCCTAGACTGGAAAACACCCCTTTGTCCCTCCTTCCAGCTCTTGGTCGGGGCTCTCCCTGGTAACCGGTCTACTGGCTGGTCTATGCAGGCAAGCCTGCAACCAAATGGACCACAGTAAAGAAGTGTTCCAGAACCCTAAATCAACAACGTCCGGAGAGCCGCAAAGGGGATGAGGGAACCACCCTTTTGGACTGATCACACAAGGATGACATTACAGACACACTTGGTTGGTCCAAGAGCCCCACTATGCAGTGGGATATTATGCAGACCACACACTGCAGAGGGTTTCACTCAAGACAAGGAGAAGCATTCCTTTTGAGGATTTCATATTTTGTATTTCCCCATCCTTTATTATTTGGCATACTCCTGTACCTAAATAAAAGTCCCTAAAAAAAGTATTTTGTTAACCAGTATTTTGGTTTTCATGTACTTCTTTTGTCACCAGTCGCTGGGTACGTGCCATCTTTTAACGACTATACGGATTTATAGCAACACCATGATCACCCAGAGGCAATGCGTGTGTGAGTTCCCCAACGGTGGATGACTCGATCAATTAATTGTGCCATATTTCAATCATCAAAAGATCATTTTATTTTGGACCCAAGGCAGACAGGCTTTGTGAGGGGTGTGGGCACCTCCTTAAACCTCTTCTTATTAAACTTACTTAAGGAAAGGAGCTTTGAGAAGGAATGAACGCTGTTCTTGGCCTTTGCGGACCTCAAACAGGCGTTCGACAGGGTCCTCAGGAGTCATCTGTGGGGGCGAAACTGCAGTTGTGGGGTTGCCCTGGCGATCTTGTAGAGGCAATTGAAGCACTTTATACTAACACTTCGGTGTGAATTAGGCTCTCTACAAGGGGAACGCTATCGAGTAAAATCTTTACCTTCCGGGGCCTGAAACAGGGATGTGCCCTGGCCCCTCTACTTTTCTCTCTATATATATCCGACTTGGGACTGTTCCAGGAGAATGTGCATGCCTTTCCACCCTCAATAAACGGAGCCCAGGCTCTGTGGATTCTTTTTGCAGATGACCTGGTCTTCCTTAACTGTACTCCTATAGGCCTCCAGCACCGCCTCCAAGCTTTTGAATCGTACCTTAAGAGCAAGGGTATGAAAATGAATGCAAGTAAATCTAAGGTCCTCCCGATGAAGAAGGCTAGAAGGACAAAAAAAGAGACCTTTATCTGGCGGGTGGGTGGAGCTCCTCTAGAGACAGTGGATTCAATAGTGTATTTGTGGTTCAGGATTAATAGGAACTCTGAGGCTGCCCATTACGCTTATCTATGGCAGAAAATGATCTGTATGGTGAACCAGGGTAGGCTGGTACACCGGAAATTTGGTAAATTCACATTAATTCCCATCATCTCCTTCTATAAGCAAAAGGTGGCACAGACCATAACCTATGGAGCCGAAACTGCTCTCCGCCTCTTATATGATTGTTGGGAGAAATTGGAGGGCCATTTTTGGCACAAGATTTTGTACCTGCCAAATGATCTCCCATTGTGTAAAATTAGATTTTAACTTAGGCTCCAGTCTTTGAAGATACTAGTAGCTTGGAAGACAGTCTCTCTATACAGGAAATGTGCCCTAGAGAATGTTGAGAAACCGTTTAAGATCTTGGCCTTGGCGAACAGGGTGGTCAATGGACCATTTGAAGAATGGAGAAATAAAGTGGACATTTTTTTGCAGGATAAAGATGTGTCCGTTGGCCTGCTGTTGTCTAACCCAATGAGTGTGAGAAAGATACTGCTGCTCTGTGATTGGATTACTACCATGGATCAGTACAGTGGTGTAAGGTTTAAAGATCCCCTGACCGTGGAGGGAAGCAGAGTTAACGAACTTCCGAAAGCTATGATCAAATTCCCCGACCCCAAATATTGCGATCTTCTGCTTAGATGTCGCCTAAATATTTTACACTCGTGGGATTTTGTTTAAGAGGAAAATGGTGGGGATTGAAAGTGCCAACTGTCGATATTGTATGAGCTCTTGCTTGGTGGAAACTCTGGAACATCTAATAATGAACTGTGAAGCTCTCACTAAGATTCAAATGCTATATTTAGAGGAGTCCTCATTGATGGAAACAACTCTTTTGAAAGGAGAATGGTGGAAATGGATGCTAATTGGTGACAAGCCTAGGATGGTTATAGCTGTGATGAAAATGTTGGAGGTTGTGCTAACCAATCAGGGGGAAATAGGGAGGGAGGAGGGGGATTAAGAGAGTTTTGGGATTGATGCACATCCCTATTGTCCCAATGTCAATTTGACATAGTATCATCTTAAGAGTTGGTGGAGGAGATGTTGTAATATTTATGGATGGTATTTAGAATTGAGCTGATCAGGCAAAAGATTTTATTCCTAGTGGAATGGCTGTTGTTGTTGTAAGCTATGGATGGTCTTTTCCTTTTTCTCGGGAACAAAGAAAGTTAAAGGTTTTTTTTTAAGTTAATGATTGTTTTTATACATGTTTGACTTTTTAACCAATAAAACATTTTTTAAAAAAAAGATAATTTCAAAAATTTAGAAATGAATCTGAACTTTCCTGAAATAATATGGGATTTTCTGAAATGTTACAAACTGTACCCCTACGTTTCCTTGTTTTTCCTTACCCCCTTTGACTACCTTCAAAGCTTATCTTTACCGTGTGTTTACTCTCTGGTAAATTATTGGTATACATGTCTGCTTTCAAGTACTTTTTACTGTACTTACCGTAACCATTGATTTTGGCAGTCTATCTTGATGTTAACTGTTTTCAAATATATTACAATGTCATTATTCCACAAAAGAATATGAGCTAAAAATAGACATTCAACTTTGCCATGTTCAAATGTCGTTGAAAAGTAAAGGAATGCAATGTGTCTCATTCCTCCACTATTTTCATTTGTTTAAATTGCTCCTTTTGTTTTGAAGCAGCACTCCTCAGTGTGTTCAGGTTCGTAATAACTGCACCCTTCTTCCTTGTGATGACCTGTCTTTGTTCTGTGTTGCTTGTGGCCAGTGCTCCAGATAACATTTTGAAGTGGGAGTATTTTACTCCCTATTTTTGTAAAGTTCGGAGTAAAATGATATTTTAGGGAGTAAAAAAATAAGTGGTATTCACAGTGGGAGTAAAAATATGTAAAAACAGAACTGTTTTAGTAATACATATTTCTTTGCACCTAGCTATTCATACACATTAAAATAAAAAGTTTTACCTCTTCGGATCAGGCTGTAACAATAGCTTGAGGAGCTTGCTCAACATTCAACAAAACCCCAGTGTGGCCGGGGAGCGGGCCGCGGAGTGAGGCTGTCTAGTGAGGTGTCAGTCAGGCCAAGTCTTTTTGCTGTGTTGACTAGCAGTGAGAGAGGAGGAGCTTGCTCAACGTTCAACAAAACCCCAGTGCGGCCGCGGAGCGGGCAGCAGAGTGAGGCTGTCAAGTGAGGCTGCAGTTTGTGGCAGTCTAATGGCCAAAATGGCAAAATCATGCAGTTTAGAAGAGGATGGTCGCTGCCTCCAGAGTCAGCGGTCACGTGGTGGTGATTTCGAGATGGAACTCAGAAGCCAGTTAAAATCACTGCCACAGACAAAAAAGATCATGTTGCCTACACCAGCGCTAAAGGAACCTCCGGTGGCAGGTAGGAGGACAGTAAATATTAATATTGATTCAACTGCTCTGACAGCCCACCCCACTAACTTTGCTTCCCTCGCCGCACACATCAGCCCCCCGGTCCACGCTCTCCCTGCATTCCCCGATTGAGCCTCTCCTAATAATCCGCGCTAACAGAAACTTATTAGACTCGGCTGTCGGGGGGGGTGGATGGGTTAGAGACTGTGGTCGAAGGAGACAGGGGCTTACCAGTCGCCGATAGTGTGTACGGTGGAGCAGGTTCCTCGGTACCGCGATGGCTCTGCCGCTTTCAGTGTGTACCTTTCCAAACACGGAGGAAATCGAGATGCCGGAACAATTGGAGGTAGTGGTTCGGAAAGAAGGGCCTCAGCAACAGCATGAAGAAACTGCAGTGATGGAATTATCAATGCAGAGTATGGACAAGCACGGCAAAAGAGGACCCCGAAACTGTTATCAAAGTTGTAAGAAGTGCCAACGTGATTGTAGGAGTGGACAAACCATACAGAAATCTGGAAAGCTGCGCAGAAAGAATAATAGAACAAGCAGGAAAAATAAATATAGATACAAGGCATTCCTTGTTCCAGATTCAAATTGAAATCCATGCTACACTGGGCGAGAAAGATTTGTTGAGCTCCGTCTCCCTTCAGAATTCTCCCACAGTATTAGAATCAGAGGAAAGAAATAGAACTGTGCACGATCTTTACAATAATTTTAGTAGTGACATAGAGGGAGCAACCGACTCTCTACAGGGATCATGCAACCCTATGAATTTGACAGACTTGGGAACCAAAATCACAAATGAGAGCTGAAAAAGATCACCTCGACTACGATTCCACACAAAGTTAAGGGACAACATAAAGCCTTGATACAATAATGGAAAATCCAAGGCTATCGCCAAATTGAAAGGTATCCAAAAAAAAGACACTGGCAAATCAAACCCTTAAGGAAGGGAAAACCCAGCCAAAAATTAGTTTATAGAAAGTTAAACTTGTACAGAATGACGAGCTTTAGCAAGGTGGGGTCGGTAGCACATTTCTTCCAAAGAAATGAGATCCCTGCCAAACTAAATGCAGGAGTACGTTCTGATGCAGATATATTGGAAGGAGCCCATATCCCAGTAAACCAAGAGCGACCGAAATTATAAGTTTTTACTTGGTCATATTTGGCCTCCAAATCAAAGACGGACCAAACGGATATACCTAGTGCTCAGGCTAGTCCCACTGCTAGAGTTAAAGGTCAAGTTAAATTTAGGGGTAACAAATCACAAACACAGGAAAAGATCCACCTATTTTCTCCATTACCAAGTGAAAGTACCCTGCAAAACATGGATGGTAAGCAGAAGAACAAGACCCAAGGAAATACAGAAACAAGGAAGGACCACTTCTTCATACAGACTCCTTGTGGGGGAGAGGCAGGAAGATCACTAGCCACCCATTGAGGAGTCTTGCCAAATCGATTTGGGTGCCTCTGGCCATGCATCAATCATAGGAAGCAAAGAATCCTCCATAGTGATGGAGAAAGGTATAGATCACGGTGCAGAGTTAACAGAGAGCAAACCCAAACTCAATACACAACAGGACAAAAGAAGTACTCAACCGATCCGGAACAGATAGTATTTATATCACCAATCTCGAAGAGAAAACCTGCAGTATCACCTCAACAAGGCGCAAAAGAGACTTCACAAAAAAAAACAGATCTGTTTGCGATTATGTCAGCTGTAACAATTGCACTGGCCCCCTTTAGTAAAGTTTATGAAGCCTTAAATGACACTCTAAAAAATCATACCACGCTGGCGGCTATGATGCATACGAAGTTGATCTATTTGGAAGGATTTATCACAGCTTTGGATGTTAGAAAAGAGTCTGTTCAGGCTTAAGGTCCCAAAAAAGGCACAGTAGAAGCTGTGGACTTGCCACCTGCACAAGCAATTACAGTCCCTAAAGCAGTGGGTACAGTTAACATGAGTACCCAGACTGAACCAGAATAAAAAGAAGTTCAGTGTGTGGGCCCAATGAATATGACTCAGCGGGTCGATAGGTGCAAACCTAGAAGTGAAATCAAAGATGAGTTGAAAATAAGCAAATAAAATGGTTTGGGAAAGCGAAAGGTAACTTCTACTAGAAGTATAACCTTGGTGGACACCAAATCTCAAGCAGACCAATTAAGAAATCCTGAAAATTGATGTATTGTTTTAGAACCTAATGAACAAAGGGTGATCTCAAACTCTCCATGACACCTTGATGAACATATTAGACAAAGGGAGATAGACAACTATGCAGTGTTCTGTCAAGTAATACCAAATAAACAAACAGATTCAAGACAGGTATCAATAATAAATGTTCACAAGGGGTGTGTCGATTGCCACAAAAGAGCGAAGAAGGGAAAACTTCAAATCTTATCCATATCCTACCGCCAAGATAAAAAGGTGTCTGTCTACCAGTAAAAACGAAGCATAGTCCCAAATTCTGTGGCTATGGAAAAGCAAATTACCCTGCCATTAATGATCATTGAATCAGAGGTATAGATCTAATGGATTTATCCCAATATCCAGTGGAAGAGTCGGATTCAGAATTGGCAGTTCCGGTACAAAGCGAGAGGGAGACCTCCAGAAAATCTGTTAACATCAATAAAAGGTTGTCTGTCAAATAAAACAAACTCGCCAATATTTTTAACTTTGGCTGAGAGATGTAAAAAATTGGTAGAAGAAATAGACCTCAGATTCAGGATTTGGAGGTCTTTTCACAAAGGGGCACAGAACAAGTGAAGCCTATGCTACAAAAGTCCCAAAACAATTAGAAAGAAATAAAACTAGATTACATTGGGGCACAAGCCCAGAAAGAAGCAGGCAAATGGAGCCACCTCTTTCTTCATTCGAACATCCGCCGGCAGGCGGATACGCCGGCCCTCACGAAGGCCACACTAAGGCCTGTTGGGTGCCTGTTTGGAGCCATAGGAGCCAGGGGCCAGGAACTCTGCCCTTACCGCTCCAGGTAAGCTAACGCTGCCACCTGACACCTGTCTCTGTGCCTGTTTATGCCCAAATTTGCCGTCTGCAATACCCTATGCACACCTTATCCTAGGTAACTTTTGGCCTTCACTACTGCACTACTGCCAGCTACCATTGTCTCCAGCATTATGTGTGTCTGTGACACCCCAGGATACCCCAGGAAATAGTAACCAAATGCATAACCCGTGTGCAGGACTGTTAGGTAATACCCCACTGCATTATTGCTAAATTGTGTTATTTGAATCTAGGTGATACCCCACTACATTATTGCTAAATTGTGGTATTTGAATCTAGATAAAACCCCACTGCATTATTGCCTATTGTGTTACTCGAATCTAGGTGATACCCACTGCATTATTGCCTATTGTGTTACTCGAATCTAGGTGATACCCACTGCATTATTGCCTATTGTGTTATTTAAATCTAGATAATACCCCACTGCATTATTGCCTATCGTGTTACTCGAATCTAGGTGATACCCCACTGCATTATTGCCTATCGTGTTATTCAAATCTAGGTGATACCCCACTGCATTATTGCCTATCGTGTTATTCAAATCTAGGTGATACCCCACTGCATTATTGCCTATCGTGTTATTCAAATCTAGGTGATACCCCACTGCATTATTGCCTATCGTGTTATTCAAATCTAGGTGATACCCCACTGCATTATTGCCTATCGTGTTATTCAAATCTAGGTGATACCCCACCGTATATTCGCTGGCTACCACTATTCCTGCATATGATTCGATTACATAGCCACCCATGTCTTCCTAGAGACTACTGAGTCCCTACCACAACCCAGAGTTCACCCCTTGACAACATACTGAACCTAGGCGTTACCACCCTATCTACCTATTGCACCTTTACTGCCTTGCCTGAATTGAATGTTACGTATTCGTATTGCTTCTCGCCCCTGCCCACCCCATCTCCCATATAGCACCTACATTGCTACTCCCACTCCTACATAACGCCAGTGCAGTACTGTAGAAAATGCTAACCATATTACTCATCTTCTGTGCAATGGCCACGCCCACATCCCCAGACACTCCCATCCAGGAGACTGGCTCAGGAGCCCCCCTTCCCCAGCCAGGCTCTAATCTCACCTACAATTCCCCCACAACTAGGTACTATCCTGACCATTCACACCCAAGATATTATTGCAAGTCAGGACCCAAAACCTTTGCCTCCCACCCCTGCCCTACCACCGAAAGAAACAACAAACTTCGCGCCAGACTCTCTAAACTCTATGAGCCGCCCCGAAGATCCCTGTCTGATTCCAAATGCGAAGCCAAAAGGTCCACCAAAGGCACCACTATCCCCAAAACCAAGTCCAAACCTATCACTCTTACAAACATCTCGGTAAAAACAGATGCACACTCCTACAAAGGAGCTCTCCTCAATACCAGATCATTGGTCGCACATGCCCTCGATATAGCAGACCTAATTACCAAAGATAAATTAGAATTTATTGCCCTAACCGAAACGTGGCTCCACAATGCAGCAGGCCCATCTCTAATGTTGGCCATCCCAGACGGCTACACTATATCTAGGCAGGACCGGGTAGGTAACCGGGGCGGTGGCATCGCCATCATATCCAAAGCAAGCTTAGCTCTCAGACTAGCCCCGACCCAAACTCTGCAGTCGTGTGAATCCCTCACTGCCAAACTCCCCATAATTCACACCCAATCCCTCACTATTCACCTGATCTACAGACCACCAGGTCCACTTGGAACATTCGAGGAAGATCTACACAACCTAATCTCTAACAATGCGAAAACCACCTCACAACTACTGCTACTAGGCGACCTCAACCTAGGGTTCAACGACCCAGCAGACTTACATGCATCTACCATAGCCAATACGATATCATCACTCGGACTCTCCCAAAAAGTCAACCTACCCACCCACCTGAAGGGTAGAACCCTAGACTGGGTTGCTGATGCTAATTGCTCAGCGGTCATCACCGCCACCACACCACTACCCTGGACCGACCACTCGTTGGTCTCTTTCAACTTACTGACCTCTAGATCAACTACCACCACCGTGTCATTGGCACCACCCTGCCTCACAAGAAACAAGAAAAATATTTCAATAGAAAAAATCATCCCAGCTATCCTTCCAACCTTAAACGCATTACCAGACAATCTAGACCCCAACACACTAGTCCACGAATATAATAAAATCATGTTATCCACCATGGACAAAATTGCCCCACTCAAACTTCGCACCAGCAAGCCAAAAACCCATTTAAACAAATGGTATACACCCGAACTCAAAGCCCTCCGCCTAAAAAAGCGAAAATGTGAAGCTGATTGGAAACTATGCCCCTCCAGTGAAAAGAAAGCCATCCTTGACACAATTTCTCGTCATTACAAAGCTGAAATCTGCTTAGCCAAACGGAATTCCTATAACATCCGCATTGCCAATGCCAATTCAAGTATGAAGGAGCTCTTTTCCATACTGAAGGAACTTGAGTCACCCATTGCTACACCCGACACCTGCACTAAGAACCAGACCTGGTGAACAGACATCCAACAAGCACTAGCAAATAAAATAAACACCTTACAAAACAAAATTCAACTAAAAAAAGATTCCCTTAACCTCACTAACCCTCCCATACCTCCACCCATTACCTCACCAAGTACACACATCAACTCGTTCACCTTCTCTAAAACCACCGCCCTGGAGGTTGAGAAAATCATCCTTTCCCTTAAACCATCAAACTGTAAAGGCGATATCTGCCCCGCACACATAATAAAGGACGCAGCCAGAGACCTGTCGCCCTTTATCTCTAAACTCATTAACGCCTCTTTCTCCTCAGGTAGCATCCCCGCCAACTTAAAACAATCTTGGGTGCTCCCCCTCCTCAAAAAACAAACGCTTGATCCCCTCATCCCCACTAACTACCGACCCATCACCACGGTACCCTTCCTACTGAAAATCTTGGACAAAGTCGCCTATGTCCAGATTCAAAAATACCTAGAACTGCACAAGTTACTAGGCTCCAGACAATCAGGTTTCCGCCCACTACACGGCACGGAAACAGCCCTCATCGATCTGAAAACCCAAATTGATGATCTGAGGGACAAGGGCAAGACAGCACTCCTCCTCTTACTTGACCTCTCCACGGCTTTCGACCTCGTCGACCACAAGGTCCTCTGCAAACACCTTGACTCAGCTGCTCACTTCTCCCCAGAAGCTATCAAATGGATTGAATCCTTTCTGAGCGAGAGAACCATGAGAGTCTTCTCCCCTTCAGCAGCAGCAGACCCCTCTCCTATTACTTGTGGAGTCCCGCAGGGCTCATGCGTCTCCCCTACACTATATAACATCTTCACCAAACCCCTGTTTGACGATCTGGACCATCTGGGTGTCACCTACACTAACTATGCTGATGACACTCAGATTCTCCTCCCACTTTCAGGGGATCACAGTAAGGACAGAGAGTTGGTGAATAGGGTATATCTCATCATTCAGGCATGGATGGCATCACATGGCCTATGCCTGAACGATGACAAGACAGAGCTCATCATCTTAGGTTCCCCCGCTAATATCAACAAACTAGGCCTTGATTATGCCGAATTCAACATAGATGGCAATCTCATTAGAGTATCCAGGGAAGTAAAAACCCTTGGCTTTTATCTAGATGCCACTATGTCATTCACTAAACAGGTCAACTCACTAGCATCCACCACTGCGTACACCTGCAAATTAATAAGGGCAGGCAGACCATTCCTATCCAATGACAGCTGCTTGATCCTGGCAAGAGCACTCATATTATCTAGGCACGATTATTGTAATGCCCTCTATAGTGGCGCTAACAAAGCCATTATCCACAGGCTTCAAATCCTACAAAATAATGCCTTGAGAGCTGCCCTCGGCATTAATAAGAGAGATCATATCTCTTCCACCAGACGCCAACAGAAATGGCTCTCCACAGACAACAAAATCAAACTAAAGTTGGCCTCCCTAACCCATAAAGCCCTCAACAATGCCGCCCCCAGCTACCTGATGGACAAGGTAAAGAGAAAGTCCTCCATCCGACAAACAAGAACTATCTATTCCAACCGCCTGATAATTCCCAGATTCAAACTCTCCACCATTGGTGGGAACAGTTTCCCGGTGAAAGCTGCCATGCTCTGGAATTCTCTGCCACACAACCTAAGAGCTGACCAACCATATCTACACTTTAGAAGACACCTCATCAGTCACCTTAACTCCAATAACCCTAGTATGTAGCTGCACTCTCTACACCTAGGCACAGATAGTGATACCTTGTTCGCGACTTCGCCCTCGCCTCTAACAGCCCTTACAGCACACATCTGTACACTTACCTCCTGTATAAATATTGACCTTTTATGTATGAAGATCTGTATACATTTCCATACCTGCTATTCCTATAATCCTGAATATTTTTTCTCAGGAGTACCCGCCTCTAACAGCCCTGTACATATTTGTATATTTGTATATTTACCCCTGCATAGATATTGACTTTGTATGTATGAAGACTTGTACATTTCTTATTCTGTAATTATGATTATCTCTTTCACTACCTCAAAGTGTATATTTCTGCAACATTGTAAGCTTCGAATTATCTTCTGCCTGCGCCCTGTTGCCCCTGGGTAAGGTGCGCCATACAAATAAATAAACAAACAAACAAACCTAAGACGTGCAGGTTGAAGGAGCAAAAAAAGAGAGAGAAATCCTCACCCAAACAAAGAGATCTAGGAAGATGGAGTCATCAACGAGAACGAAGCAACTGGAAGATGGAAATAAGGACCGCCATACGCCCTATAGTCAAAAGATCAAGAGTCACCGAAATTTTCAATTAGAGCGAATTGGAAAAAAACTTGCTGAGATTATGCTTAACAGAGAAAACATTATGATCCTCTTCCAATGTATCCCGAACCCGTGACAGATTCGAACAGAACATGTAACGATTGTGGAGTTTGCAGTAAGGGGGAGATTGGATATTTTTTAACTCCATATCCCGTCACTGGTGATGCGGTCAATGTTAACGGCAGCAACCGACTGTCTAAATAAAAAGAGCTCCCCAAAGAAACAAGAGCAAACAGCAAGTCCGCGCAAGAATAGAGAGTATATGAAACATTGGCCAAATCCATTAAATGGGGAAGATGAGAGATATAAACATGACAAAAGAGACAAAGTTAAAGAAGAGAAAGGAGCATCGTCAGCTAAAGGTAGCGTAAAGTGTAGAGATAGCGAAGATCAGGAATCAATTTACCGTTTTCCCTCACTGCTATCTCTGAAGTCGCCCCGGGGACATTGAAGAGAGGAGTAACAAAGCGCTTCCAAGATCCACTGAATATAGGTTGGGCTCCAAGTGGGCCTTTACTAAAGCTAACAGTGACCTTTAAACCAGATTCATCTATTCAACAGATCCAGAGCAATCCTTCTGTCAATGGAACTCAGATCAGCGAATGCCAAAAATGGTCATGGATCTCGAAAGCATTAGCAGCAAGTCCAAGAAGCTAGCCACCCACTAAGGGAAAAAGTGTGGAGAAGGAAGTCATGCCCCCGAACCAACAAACAATAACCGTAGGCTCCTGGAATACGAGAGGCTTCAGTCATTTATTGAAGCCAAGTGACATCAACTTGGGTGAGTTTGATCTACTCTGTCTCCAGGAGACATGGTTAACTGGAAAACCCCATTTAGACAGCTTCAAAATTCATCTATCTCCGGCGTGTAAAGGATCAAAAGGCCGTCCAACATCTGGCTTGCTTATAGCATTATGTTCGGAGAGCAAACTTCATTATGTTAAGACAATAAACTCGAACCTGTTTTTCCAAGTGATACTATTAAACTGGCAACACGAAGAGGGGAAAAACAAGGTTGATTCAGGTGATGATATAATAATCAACACTTATTGGAATCCCTTAGCCTTAAGTAATGTGAAATTTATGGAAATGGCAGAGAACATCATAGAGGAAATTTACGGAAACTACCTGCCAAAGTACCTCATGCTTTGCAGCAAATTGAACGCGTCCTTCCTGACTCCACGATGAGAAAAGGGAAAATGCAAAAAAAATGCCCCTTGCTATATATAGTAAGAGGATCTTTGTGGTCATCATCGATGGTCTCGCGCGATTTACACAGCCTCCATACATTATTGGAAAAAAAATAGAGTTAATACCTACGTGCGAGAGAGAGGGGCAAATTGCTACCATTGATTATATATTTGTGTCTAAAGAATTGCTCCCCTTTATCACGGAGTTCAACGTAATCCGCACTAATCATAGAGACCGCAATCTGCTAAGGACAAGGTGGGTCACAAGACAAGAGATAAGAAGGAAAACGACAGCCGAAGTTGAAAACTGCTGTAGCGGAACGCGTCTAAAATTAACAGCACATGTTATTAAAAATAATACATCTGTAGACACGTTGAACAGCAGTGTAAATCAAGATGACAGTGCTGCTGGAAAAATCGATTACCAACCACTTTTGACTATTTACTAAACAAAAAGGAAAAAATTGAACAATGCAATAGTAACATCATATTGACACCAATACAACCAACAATTGGTCATGGAAAGATGAAAACTTAGAGAAGCCAAACGATTGGCAGCAAAAAGCAATTCTCCAGAGCTTAAAGCACTGGCCAATGTCACCCAGAATCAATACAAAAACTGGCTGACTGTTCAGCGGGCGACTATGTACCAGAGAGATGTGGCAGAAATGCTAAAAGTGATAAGTGGTAGGAAATCGAGGGCTTTTTGGTCTTTGATGAAAACAACAACTGATGCAAATATTTCACTACAGAACAACGTAAGTGAAAAAGAATGGGTGGAATACTTCTGAGCTATTTTCCAAAAAACGATTGGGAACCCTGCTCTTGATCAAGAGCAAGCAGAGACGAGATGGATCGTGCCTAGTGATGTGGAATTGATCAGGGAGAACATTTTGAAACTGAACTCCTCGAGAGCACCTGGCCCAGAGGGGATCACTAATGCAGATTTAAAAGAACATCCGCAAGAATGGGCTTTCTTTATCCACAAGGTTATTTGACAAAGTATGGAACAAGATCTATTCCTACTTCTTGGACAACATCAACTGTGGTCCCAATTTATAAAAGGGGTCCTAGAGAACATGCAAAAAAATAACATCCAATCGCATTGTTAGATGCTATTGGAAAGGTTTTCGGATCACTAATGCAAGGCCGTTTTCAATCATGGGCTAAACAATCTAGCTGTGTCGACCCATTTCAATCTGGATTTGAAAAGGACACTGGTACATCAGCGAATATCCTGTTAAGTGCTCTGAAGGGAAAGACGGATGGGGGCCCAAAGATCTTTGTAGCATTCGTGGACCTGGTCTAAGCATTTGACCAGGTCAATCGCGAACTTCTGTGGGAGAAAGTTTCTGAGAGAAAAGGCCCTGGGGACATTTTGGAGCCAATAAAATTGTTATACAGGAAATCATCAATGAGAGTGAGATTGAATAAGGGGGACACACTGTTGAAAGTTATTCAAACAGCAAGAGAGGTAAAGCAGGGGTGCCCCTTGGCACCGACCCTCTTTAATGCATATCTATGGGATTTTAAAGACTTTGAAACAACTGTCAGATCTTCCCCCCTACTATGGCAGGATCCAAAATGTCTCGCCTTCTTTATGCGGATGATCTGATTTTACTAGATCAAACAGAGATAGGTCTCCAACGTCAGCTAAACAACTTGGTGGATTACATCACAAGAAATAATCTAGAAATGTACAAAAAGAAAACAAAAATCATGACTTTTGAGAAAACAAGGATCAACGTTAAAATTCAGTGGCATCTGGAAGGATCCGTAATAGAGCGTGTGAGACAATTTAAATATCTGGGAGTTTTCTTGAACAATAGCTCACGAGAGACCACTATGCAAGACAATCTTTTGGGTAAAGCAAGGAAATTGGAAGCACAAGCCAAAATGATTGATAACAAATTTGGCCGCTTCTCAGTGATCCCCATGATATAATTCTATAAGGCAAAGGTTGTTCAAACGCTGATTTATGGATCTGATACAATGCCAATGATCAAAAAGAAAATCTGGCCTAGACTGGAGGGCCTTTTTTGGCGTCAAGTTTTGGGTCTACCGTCATCCACGCCAATGGCTTTAATGAGACAAGAGTTGAGCTTACCTTCAATGCAATCGATGGTTGACAGAAATAGGCTGATGTTATATAGAAAAACAATTCTGGATGACCGGGGCAGAACCTTCAACATCATCAAGGTGGAATTAGATGGAAAGAAGAACAAACTTCTTGTAGACTGGGTGCAGAGAAGTCGGGTCAAATTAAAAGAAATAAATTGTTCAGAAGAAGATCTCACATAAAATACAAATAAGATGAAAAAGAAATTGGAGGAGTGGGATTGGATTCAGATGATTTCAAAGGCACCCAGAAACAAACTGATGGCCCACTTACGACCAACAGCTAAGAAAATACATGAACTTCGGTCGTTCATGGTGACATTTCCTAACAAAACTTTGCGAAACAGTTTTCTCAGAACATGACTGAACCTCTTACTGACCAATGAAATCCGAGCCATCAGAGGACTTTCACCTACCAATCAATGCCATTTTTACAACAAGGTTGAACAAGTGGAGTTAGTGAGACATCTGCTACTATCATGCACAGGCCTGACGATTCAAAGAAATGCCCATTTGGGCCACCTTTTTAAAAACTGCCTGATGAAGACCAAAGAGAAATGGTGGCCCTGTTTAATGGGTGGTGAAAGAGTGGCCTACGTGATAGCGGTAGCGCAATCTTTCCTGAAATTTGAGCTTTCTTGAACAATGGTGGAAAGGAGGAAGAAAGAAAAGACAATATGACATGAATTTGATGTTTTAAATGGAATATTTGAAAGTAACTTCTAAAAATTATCTTACAATTGAATCAAGTAAAATAAAAAAATGTTTTTTCCTGTGGAACTACTGGCTTAAAGAGATCCTTGGAGCTGTGTGTGTGAAATTAGGGAGACAAGCTGCTATGTGTCCGTGTCCTGTTTTTTAGTATTTTTACTCCCTATTTTTCTTTTTGGGGAGTAAAAGTGGTCGATTCACCTCTTATTTGTAGGGCTGCTTGTGGCTGTGTTTTCTTGTGTAGGTTTACCAATTGTGTGCCAGTTGCCTTTTTAAGTTTACACCACTTAGTGTAGCCAAATACAGATGTTCTAAGCAAGAAGGGGGGATGGCATTATTTGATGGATACATCTACCCCAATTCTATGGTCAAGCCTTCAGTCTCATTCTGTGCATTCAGGCGGTCCATGTCACAACAGGACATGACATGGGGCCTCATTCCGAGTATGGTGGTAGACATGGCGCTATTTGCGCCATGACTACCTCCCATACCGGTTCCGACTCTGGTTTGGTGAAAGGGGGACTTACCGGTCCAGTCCGACCTTGGTGGGACTGGTAAGTCCCCATTCACCAAACCATTCCCCATTCCCATTTGAGCCCCCATAGGGCTCAATGGGAATGGCAAAGTAGCTAATAACGGTACCACAAATTGTGGTACTGTTATTAGCTCCGAAGTCCCTTAACGGGTCCCGTCCACAACGCCTGGTCAGACCAGACGTTAAAGGAGGGCCCCGCTAAGGGACCTCGGAATAGGGCGCAAAGGGATTACCGGCACCGGTGTCCTTACCGGTGCCGGTAATCCCTTTGCGCCCAACTCGGAATGAGGCCAATGGTCTCTTTTATGTTGTCATTCAGATTTACAAAGCACAATAATTGATGGCAGCTATACTCCTGGAATTCAAATTATTTATCCAACTTGCCTATCTTATTAACTTCATGCATGTCTCACTAATGGACTACAGATGTGTTACATGCAATGTGGGTTTTGTAACAGATCTGGGACATCGTTCTTAACTGCAATGCTCAATATGACTTCTATGCTGTCAGTGGTAAGTGGAAACAAAACCTGCTTGTAGTCGATAAACTTCATCAGGTGATGATTGGCAAATGAAATATGTACTTGAAAAGTGTTGCGGAGCAACCAGTGTTAACGTAAAGAGTTTGATCAATTATATTAATTACTGTGAAACAAGCTGATGTTGTATTTTCAAAATAATACTATCAGTGTTTGCTCCATTAAATTGTAGTGAAACACAGGAAATGAAAGCTTAAAATGTGCAATCTGCCACTAATAGGAGGGGATTTTAAGTCCTTGTGAAGCTCATGTTCACAGTCATATTCATATTAATTTATTTTAGTGATTTTTGAATGGAACAATAAATGCACACAGAGGAATAGAACTCATAATTATGTTGGGTTAATTTGCTACTCTTTCCTTGTTTACATAATATCATTCTGTAAGCTCATTTTACATTTTGCGGCCAGAAAAGAAGTGATATGACTGCAGTAACTCGTTGAAGAAGGGTTCTCCAGAAGAAATATTGTTCCATAGGGTGTTCTTTCAATTTGGCTGATGTGCAGGACTTTTGCTGGAACTCTACTGGATGCCATTGCTGATATTTCAAGAGCATCTTGTGAATTGATATATAAAATGTTCCACGGGTAACTTATTATTAAATTGTATGAATGGAATTTTCTTTGTTTATTGGCTATTAGATGCCTGTGATGCTGGAAATGCATTGGAGGGACAGGGCCTCCATGTCCTTGTCCTGTAATTCCTTGTAACATGTGTTCTGTGTTGTTTTCTGCACAGGAGTCCACGTGGGACTCTGGCAGTGCAGCATTTCCTCTTTTTGGTTGTGGTGAACAGAAACCCTTGGGATACCCTTATGGCACCCATGGGTGGGGATACAACCCTGTGCCCCTAGTGTATGTTTTTGGGCTCCTGTGTGTGGCCTACAGAGCAGGGCATGGGCTGGTGGTAGCTCTGTGCTGTATTTGACAGGTGCTCTGCGTATCCCACATTATGGGATACCCACAGATGTGTATATCTGGGGACCGCTCACTTACCCAAATTGTTTAGAAGCTGAAGTTGAAAAGTGATGTTGCTTATCCTTGAAGCCCAGCTGTCATGTCTGTCGAGGACTGATCCAAGCAAGGACCTTTTTAGGAGACCTCTCTCTGAGCTACGATGGAAACATTGTGGAGAAGCTGAACTTCATCAAGGCACCCTGGTAGTCAGTCCCAAAAAAGCTGTCGACCGGAGATGGGGTCCGCTGAGAAACATTGAAGTAAAGCACCAAGACATCGAGGCCGTCGACGTCCATCACTGTCGACTGGGGTCTGGAGGATTTCTGTGACCGCTGGAAGCCTGTTGAGTAGTATTGCCCAGAAGCATGGACAACTTGATGTTGTGCTGCTTGACACCCGGAGCCGCAATGCTCCACCATTGCCTAAAAACATTTAAACCAAGGGCTCCCTTGCCATCACAGTCAACTGCGTTGTCCCGCCATAGAAAGTCGAGGTTGTCAATGACCATGGAGAATCCGTTGGTGGGTTTCCCGCCACTTGATGGCCACAAAGACGCTAACAAGTAAACAGCAGTGGTCGAGTCCCGATCGTCGACACCAATGCTGACACACGCTGCCTGGCCTATGCTCGTCAGTGAGTCCTCTTTGCGGCAACAAACTCTGTCATCGGTGTGTACCGCATGCCTTGTCTACGCAGGACGTCCACGATCGATCATCGACGAGCACAGTGACATTTTAAGCTGCTCTCCCGACGACGGTGTTCACCCTTTCCTCATGGAATCTTGACAACTGTGGCTCCACTCACAAGGAACCCGTTGACGACCCGTCGAAGAAACTCTGAAGGAGATTTCTTTTTTCCTCAGTCTTACTTTTTGCATTTATAAAGCGCCTTATGTACAATTGGTATGATCTCAAGGCGCTGGTAGGTTGAACGTCCTCGGGAACCGTAGTTCATGTCAGTAGAGCGAGAGAGAGAGTCATAAGGTGCGTGTGAGCACTGGATATGTGTGCAGCAGGTGTGGCATTCGTCTGATAGCTGCTTCTGAGCAGTAGGTGTGGTGGTTGGGGGATCATGAGTATGTTTTCGTCTGGCAGGGTGTTATCCAGACCGGTTCTGGCTGCGTTAGGCCTGAGGAGAACGCCTAGGTTGGCCGGTGTGTAGCCAGCTGTGTTTAATTAGGATGATGGGGAGTATGAGGCAGGTGTTGGTATGAGAACAGCTATACCGAAGGTGTTATAGTATCGCTGTGTTCTAGTTGAGTGATGGTGTATAGAAGGGAGAAAGAGTGGAGATGTGATATGGTGGTTTACATTAGGTGCTTGACATCGAGCGCACATCTGAACCATTTATTCAATCTGTTTTATTCACTCAGTCTGTTCAATCGGCTGTGCACACATTTCGCCTGGTTCTTTATTTGTTTTATTAGTCATTCCATTCATTCTATCGTTAGATCATTCACCTACATAAGCTGTTTGGTCATCTCCATCTGATCTATCCACTCCATCCGTTCCGCCCTGTCGATTTGATCGTTCCATTACATACGCTCCATTTGTACCATCCATTTCATCCGTTCCGTCCAGTCCATCCGTTCCATCTACTCCATCCGTTCCGTCCACTTCATCCATTCCATGGACTCCATCCGTTCCATGGACTTGTCTGATTCATGCACTCCGTCTGTTCCATATACTCCATCTGATCCATACACTCCATCTGTTCCATACACTCCGTCTGTGCCATACGCTCCATCTGTTCCATGCACTCCATCGCTTCCATACACACCATCGCTTCCCTATACTCCACTTGTTCCATATATTCCAAATGTTCAATCCGTTGATACCGTTCTGTTACTTCCATTTGTACCTACTGGTCTGATCGTTCGATTCCTCTATCCAATCCATCACTCGATCCGTTTAAACACTCGAACCATTGCGTCTACTCCATCCGTTGAGTCTGCGCCATTCGTTGTGATTACTCGAGCCGTTTCATGCACTCCAACCGTTCCATGTGCTCTAACCGTTCTTGTACAGTGTCCATTCTATGCCCTCTATCTGTTCCATGCATTCCTTCCGTTGCATGTACTCCCTCATTTCTATGCACTCTATATGTTCAATCCGTTACATGTGTTCCTTCTGATCCATGCCCTTAATTCGATCTATGCATTCCAACCATTCCACCTACTTTATCTGTTACCCCCTCATCATTCGGTCCACCCATTTCGTCCGTTCCATCCACTTCATCCAGACTACCCACCTTGTCCGTTCTACAAGCATAATCTGTTTCACCCACTTCATCCATTCCATCCACCTTATCAGTCCCACCCACTTCATCCGTTCAACCCACTTCGTCCGTTACGCCCACTTCATCCTTTCCGCCCACTTCGTCCTTTCCGCCCACTTTGTCATTTGCACACACTTTGTCCTTTCCACACACTTTGTCCTTTCCACACACTCTTCATACGCTCCACACTCTTCATCCGCTCCACACTCTTCATCCGCTCCACTCTCTTCATCCGCTCCACACTCTTCATCCATTCCACACTCTTATCCATTCCACACTCTTCATCTGCTCCACTCTTCATCTGCTCCACTCTTCATCTGCTCCACTCTTCATCCGTTCCACACTCTTCATCCGTTCCACACTCTTCATCCCCTCCACTCTTCATCCGCTCCACTCTTCATCTGGTCTACGCCTTCATCCGCTCCACCTGCTTCATCCGTTCCACTCACTTCATCCGTTCCACTCACGTCATTCGTCGGACGCACTCCATCCGTCCCATGCATTGCATCCATCTCATGCACTTGACTCGTCTATTCCATTCGTTCTGTTTATTCCATGCACTCTTACATTCCATGCCATCTATCTGTTCCATGCACTCTATCTATTCCGTGCACTTCGTGCAGTCATCCGTATCATGTATTCATCTTTTCCATTCTCTCGTCCACTTTATTCTTCTAGTCCACTTTGTTCATCTCGTCCATTTCATTTATTTCATCCATTGCATTTATATTCAACCACTTTACTGCTTTGATACAATTTATTCCTTTCATCCATTTCACTACTTTCATCCACTTTACTCGTTCTATTCAGTTTGTGCGTTTTAATTTACATTAGCGGTTATTAGTTTTCCATTTCTCGCTCGGATCATGATGTTGGATTGTTATTTATGATATAGTAGTTTTGGGCTAAAGTCATTGAATTGCTGTTATGCAGTTTGAGTTAAGAGTCGATTTTAGGGGAAGAGCCATGTTTTCAGTAATTTGCAGAAAGACATGAGGTCCTCAGTGAGTCGGATGTGGGGTGGGAGTGCGTTCAACAGAGCGGGGGCCAGGGCTTAGAATGATGATCCACCTAACCTAACTGAGTTTGTTTTTGGTATGACTAGGAGGCCGGCAGAGCTTGATCTTAGAGTACGTGCAGGATGATAGGGTTTTAGTTTGTCGTGAAGATATTGAGGTCCGATTTTATGCATTGCTCGGTGAGATATGCATAAGGTTTTGAAGGTCACCCTTCGGGCAACCGGAAGCCAGTGCAGAGTTTTGAGGGGTAGGGAGATGTGATATCTTGGGCCAAGCGCTAGTAGAAGTTTGGCTGCAGCGTTTTGTGCTCTTTGTAGTTTATTCAGTTGGTACGGGTGGAGTCCGAGGTAGAGGGGGTTAGCATAGTCCAGTCTAGATATAAGAATTGATTGGATCGCAGAGAGTCTGTTGGGAAAGGAGAGGTATGGAAAAATGCGCCTGAGAGTTTTAAGGTGGTAGTGGCAGGACTTTGCTACGCTGTTGTCTTGGAGCAAGAGGGTTAGGTCTGAGTCTACGGTGTATCCAAGGTTTTTTACTGAATTAGAGGGTGTCAGAGAAGTTGCCCATGGCAGATGGCCAGGGTAGCGGGTGTGGAAGAAGTTTGGTGTTGCCACATACCGTGATTTCAGTTTTGGAGGGGTTTAGCAAGAGGTGGTTTGTGGTCATCCAATGATCTAGATCGAGGAGGCAGGAAGCGAGGTTGGGTTGGCAGTTGGGTTTTGAATTCAGGAGTTTTAGGATTAGTTGTCTGTCATCGGCGTAGTTGTAGAACAGGATATTGTGCAAGCAAATTATTCGTGGGAGGGTGGCCATATAGAGGTTAAACAGGAGGGCTGATAGGCATGCTCTTTGAGGAACTCCAGTGTTGAGTGGTCGGGCGTGGGAAGCATAGGCGGAGAGTAGGGTTATTTGGTTCCTATTATTTAGGAAGAATGCTATCCATTTGAGAGCGTTTCAACGGATTCCCAAGGAGTGGAGGGTGTCAAGGAGAATTGAGTGGTTGATTGTGTCGAAGGTAGCAGATAGGTCAAGAAGGATAAGTGCAGCGCATCCCGCAGAAGCTGTAGTGTTTGTAAGGTCATCCCAGATTGAGGTTAGGGTGGTTTTGGTTCCGTGTCGGGCTCTGAAACCTGATTGAGCGGGGTCTAGGAGATTGTTGGCTTCGACAAAGGCATTTAGTTGGGAGTAGGCGGTTCGGTCAATGAGTTTGGCAAGGAACCTGGTGTTCAAGATGGGGTGGTAGTTTTTGGGCTCGAGAGGGTCGAGGGAAGGTCTTTTTATAAGAGGTTTGACATGAACAGTTTTGAATGCGTTGGGAAAAAATCCTGAGGAAAGGGAGTCGTTTATGATGGTTCTTGCATGTTCTCCTGTGCAGGAAGATGCAAACATTTCTTTGAGGGTTGTAGCTGGGCAGGGGTCCAGCGGAAAGCGGATGGTTTGCGGGCAGAGAGAAGTTTGAGAAATTGGTCGTTTGATATTGGACTGAAGGAGTCGAATGTCGGTTGGGTAGTGGTCGCAGGCGGTGGTATGGCAGGTATGGTGGGTAGATTGCCTGGTGGGTGTAAGAGAGCTAGTTTGTTGGTTAGAGAGTTTGTTCTTTTGAGAGCTGTGGTGTAAAAGTGGAGAGAGAGAGAGTGAGTCGCAAAGTGATTGTGAGGGGGCCGGAAGGGGGTGGTACATGATGGTTTTGTGAATTTGGCGATGATTTTGTGAAGTTCTTTGCTGGGGCTTTTACAGTTTAGGATTTGGGAGTTGTAATGGGCTTTTATTTGCTTTCCGGATTTCAGCCTTGTACTGGCGATGGTGCCGGGCCAAGGTGGATCTGCTCAGGGGTGTTTTGTCTTTCCGCCATTTTCATTCTGTGGATTTATATAGTTGTTTAGTGGTCTTCAGTTCTGGTGTGAACCATCTAGGAAAAAGGCCATGGCGAGCTGATGGTTTGCAAGAGGGGGTGAGCGGGATTAGTGAGGTGTTGAGCCATGAGTCAAAGGTGTCAGAGGTAAGGTGTTCATTGGGTAGGTGGCACAGGGGGAGGGGACTGAAGGAGTGCGTTGGCTAGGTCATGAAGGATTTTTAGTTTCTTCCAGCATTTGCATAGATTTAGAGGTTCTGGTTCAGATAAGGGGAGCGGGTTTGGTGACCGAATAGCGAAAGAAACAATGAAGTGATTGGACCAGATGATAGGGGTGGGGGGGTTTAGATGTATCTGGTTGTGGGAGCTGAAGATGGCATCAATGTGTGTCCTTTATAGTGAGTCGGGCCGTTTATGTGGGTTTGGAGGTTAATCGCGTCTAGGCTGTCAACCAGAGAGTGGGTCATAGGGTTGTTGGGAATGTCAAGCCATGAGTTGAAATCTCCTAGAAGGGTGAGGTTGGGATGGTTTAGTTGGAGGGTGGCAATAGACTCACAGACTTTGTTTGAGAATTGTCTATCGTAGCAAGGGGGTCTGTAGATGATTAGGAAGCTGTGGGAGAAAAACGGGGGGGATAGTTTTATGAGGAGTGATGCACAGGAAGGAATGGATGGTTGGTTGTCGATGATTGAGGCGTGGAAGTGAGACTTGAAGGCGATTGCTATTCCACCTCTTCTAGAGGGATGGCTCAGTGGGATTAGGGAGTAGTCAGGGGGATGGCTTCATTGGCGATAGTTGTCAGAGAACCAGGTTTCCGTGAAAAAGACCAGGTCCGGTTTGTCAGAGGCAAGGAGGTCAAAGATGTTGTGTCTGTTTTTTGCTACAGATCGGGCATTAAAAAGGATGCAATTTACTTCGGTAGAGTAGGATGATGTGGGAGTGGCAGAGATGGGAGTTGGAGGGGAGAGGGTGGAAACTGGAGAGAGAGAGAGAGAGGGGGGGTGGTTGGTGGTCGATGGGAGGAGTAGGCAGGCAAATCAGTTGGTGGTTTTGGGGGGGAGGGTTAGACAGGTGTGATGGGATGATTGGGTTTGGCACCAGGGATTTGAAGGTGGGGTATGGGGAGTTAGGAGTTTCAGTTGTGGACGGTGAGAATTCGAGGGAGAGGGTTTCAGGCAGGGTGAGGCAGGGGGGAGGGTGGTGATGATCGTGATTGGGAGGATGAGGTGGTGGGACGAGACAGGAGTGGCGATGAGTACTGAGAGATTGAGGGTGGCCAGGTACGTTTTCTCTTCAGTGTTTTTGTTGCGATTGGTGTGTGAGAGAGGGTAGGGGGTTGGAGGGGGAAGGGATGTGGCTACTGTTCTTGCAAGGGCGAGGCGCACAGTTTTTAGGGAGGGGAAGGGGAGTGGTCAGAGGGGGGTGATGGTGAGGGTTGATGAGAGGAGCGGGGGTGGATGGTTGCGGGGCTCGGTGTGCCTGGGAGGCTAGAGAGGGGAGCGGGTATGATCATAGTAGGCTGACGGGTGGAGGGAATGGGAGGAGCAGTGGTCTTGGGATGGTTGGCTCGCCATTATGCCCCTCTGGCTTGGTGTTTGGAAAGGGAATGGGTAGGGGATGTGGTGGAGGGTGGGATAGTTTGGGGAAGGGGGGATGGGAGGTAGGGCTGGCGGGAGGGGGGTGCACGCAGGGGTAGTTTTTGGCGGACCTTGGTGGGTTGGGTGCACTCATGGTTTGCATTAGTTTGAACTGTGATATAGATGGGGTTGGATGATTTCGTTCACACCTTCTCACATTAGCTATACCACCGGATGTTAATTGTTCACACTCTCTATGATTAACAGTACTACAGCTGTACCAAGCGATTATTCACACTTTCTAGGTTCAACTATATCACCGGGTGAGATTATTCACAGTTTCTAGGTTCAACTAAACAGTGTGATGTGGGATGTATTGACCCACTAGGCTCTGCCCTGCGACATCACTGTGTGCTGGTGACACCAGAACCAACAAAATGGCCGCAAAAAGCCCTATGCTCTCTAAACCTCTGAAAATTGCGCAGTGGAACCGGAAAAGTTGGCTGCCAATATACTTTGCCTGTGTCAGTGGGGAACAGGAGACCACACTGCCAAAACCTGTCATTGGGCTGCCCACAGAGGGAAATGGAACTACCTGAAAGGCAGTGCTTAATTTCCAGGAAAACCAAAGGTGCTCTGAAATCCTTTTTTCCTTGGCTGTTGAAATTGCAAAATAATGGTTCCCAAATGTCAGAAAAGATCCAACATCCCCTTAACTATCACCTTATTTAAGGAATCCCCATAAGCACACAATGTCAGGAGAAGCAGATTTCATCACAAAAATATCCACATTAAAAAAAGGTTTGGAAGGGAAAATCTGTCAGATATGGGCACAGTGCCGCCACCTGCCTGCATGACAGCTGTCAGTTAAGTGTATTAGGAGTTTAAACTTGTGCATTATAATCAAATTGTTGAAAAGAAGTGACTGGCCATCAAAAGCAATATAGGTTGCCACTATTTAATTTCTATGTTTTAAATGACTGGAATTAGAGATCTGTGTGTCTATTTTTGAAAATGTAGAGTTTATTTTAGCAAAGACAATTTTAAACAAAGTGTGTTAAAGTAACCTCTGATGCCAGCCACAGAACTTCAAAGGCAAATTCCACAGCGTGCCCCAAACAAAAGGTGCCTTCCTTCTGCTCTCTGCCCCAGGAATTCTCAGTCAGATGTTAATGAAGGAGGAGGAGATTGTGCTCTGTTGCTCTGGGGAGAGACAAAAGGCTTCCTGGACTGAAAGGGTATGCAAATTCAAATGTCAACAGAAACTACTGCCAGCAGGAAGAGAGGCCTGGATTGCTCTTGGCCCATCAAAACTTTGGGGGTGGGACAGACAGATATGTGTATCCTTAAATCACAAAGTATCTTTTTGAAAGACTCACAGAGAACTGTTCCAAATTGTAAAAATCTGTAAAATATAGTGATGTTAACATGAAAATTCTGGTCACATTTTGGAACTACTCAGAACTCTGTGCTATGTTCAGGGACATGACTACAGAAATTGTGATTCTGTAGCAATAGTGATGATGCTAGAAATATGAAACTTCACAGGATTATGCCCAGATGTGATGCGCATATATGTATAAATATGTGGACAAATCGGATATTGGTACCCAACCAAAAGTGCGAAAAACTGTCAAATCTGAACCGAAGCTCTCACCGAGATGGAACTCAGACGGATACTTGCTCCACTAAATCTGTGATGTAAATATGTTATTGCAAGTTGGTAATATTGTAAATATGCTTTATATGAAAAATAGATTTACTGTGCAGAAACAAAGGGGAGGTTCTCCCTGGATTGTAAAATAGAGCATCATCATGATACCAGATGTTCTTCTGAAATCAGGAGAGAGGACAGACCCTAACCAATAGGATTCCTAGAGGGTGTGCCTAGTATAATTCAGCCTACCCACCCCTTTGGGAAATACATAAATAGAGACGGTTTAGGACCTAGTCACACACAGATTCACCCATCAACTGATTGCTGGCGATGCACTTTGCAAGAGAAATCCATATCCAAGACTCCAGAACTTTGAAAGCAGAGAGGCCCAATTCCAAAGCTGAACCCTTCTCAGCTTGGCCTTTTAGAATCCTGAAACCAGATTTTACCCCAGACCTCCAAGGGGAAACAAACCAAAAAGAACAGCCTGGCTGTGCTGTTTCTGCTTTCGTGCTAAGAATTCTTGCTAGAATCCAGAGATCCAAACCAGTAGAGCAGAGCTGTAACCAGATAGCTGCAACCCAGAACCAACCCGTCAGATCCAGTCCAGAGTGCCGTGCAGTGTCCAGAGTGCCGTGCTGAGTGCAGAACTCGAGCGCCCTGAATCCCATCCAGTGGGCTAGCAGAATTCCAGTCCAGAAATCTTTGACCAGATCCCTGACGGGCCCATTCCAAACAGTAGTAGTGAGTATCCATAGTATAAAATTGTCCATAGCAAGTATCTTATCCATAAGTAATCCTATCCCAAACCTTCTATCATCTCCAGAACTGCATTGTAGAAAATCTTTTGTCTTACCTGAATCTTTCTCTCATCCCTATAGTCCTTTGGTAATGGTAGCGATAATATCATCTTTGCGCTAATATATTTGCTGAAGAAAGACAAGCGTCTCTCGCAGGTAGAAACCATCCGGAGATGTCGCTGGATTGGTGGCTGTGCTGTCGTGTAGCTTGTGGCTTCATAGACTCCCTAGTGTAAAGAAAATATTGTTTGTAATGTTCAAAAGCGCATCCATCTTTTGAAAATCTTGACTTTTTTAAAAAACCAACCTCTACAAAATCCTTCATAACTTTAAGATTTAAGTGTCAAATTGAAGCTAATATCCTCAGCTTTCCAACGAATCTAAAATCGCATTCCATCTCCTTCTAGTTTTTCCGCAATCGCGCTTCTCGCGCGCAGAAAAGGTTGCCGCAAATTTTTCATTTGGCTCAATTTCATCACTTGTAAAACGGCTGTTCTTTGCATCCGACCTCAAAATTAAGTGTTCAATCAACTAGTTACTCAATAATCATTGCAAGTGTTTATCTGAAACCATAAAAAGCGGCTCCCACCAGTATTGAAACCTATTTAGTGAATTAAATCCATTTTTCAGTGTTTTTAACCATTCATTCAAAGCCACATTCAAAAGTATTTGACCCGTTTGCAATCATTCCTGTTTCTCTCTGAGTTTGCTGGGCGAATTTGGGATTGAAACTGTGTTTGTTGAGTGTGTATTCCTGAAACCTGTTTTCTCTCCTTCCATCTCTTTATCTTGCATATTGGGGGGATTGAGTAGTGTGCAGGGGGAAAGAGTGACATTGCATTTGACTGAACCCACACAAAATATTATTCTATGCTGCATTATTTTTCCTATGTATACTGCTTCTGATTAAAGAGATTGTTGATTGTAACATCACGCCATTGGTGATCCTTGTATACATATTAAATAGTGTGATCTATATATATATATATATATATGTTGAATTCCATAAAATAAATCTTTTTAACTTTGCAAAACAGCCTGCTTCCTGGTTTAGTGCGACCGGGGGGGGGGGATTCAAAGAGAGTGGAATGATGTAAGGGTACATCATTCAGAAATAAAATAACTTATAGACATAAATAATTAAGGGTTCCAGCTGTGCATCACACGCTAGGCATTGACTTAGGTGGAGTGCCGGGTTGAAATCACTTACAGTGATATTATTCACGTATTCTAAGTTTTACTGTTCACAGGTTGACGTTATTCAACTTTCTAAGTTCAACTATACCACATGGTGAGATTAATCACAGTTTTAAAATTCCACTATACCATAGGGTGATGTAAATATATATGTATAAGTATAAAAGTATAAACCCAAGGTCAGATTATTCAGTTTCTAAATTCAACTATGCCACACATTTTCTAAGTTCAGTTATATCATAGGGTTGTATTATTCACGGTTTCGAAGTACAACTATATCACAGGGTGAGATTATTCACTGTTTTTTATGATCAACTATATCAGAGGATGGGGGGGGGGGACATGGCCAAGGAGCCATGTGAGAGGACTGGATTCTCTGTGGGCTCCCGTAGATCCTGCAATAATCCAGAAGAATATAGTGCAAACTATAGCGTTTTTACTGGGGAATATAGGTACTGTGTGTGAAGCTTTGGATAACGAGGAGGTGCACTGTGCGTGTGATCTGGGAAGTAGGAAAGGAACTGTGCCCACAAGAAGGTTGCGAGATGAGGGCCACTGAACAAAGGAAGATGGCCACCGCAGAAAGTGAAGAGACAAAGGGACCCCCTGCGGGCAACGGAGATGCGGATGCGACCCTGCATAACGAGGCGGCGCCCTGAGAGTCACTGGACCCTCTGAAGTACAAGGACACGGGCGGTGCAAGCATGCTGAACAGTACGCCATATGCGGACTGGCGGCAAAGGTCAGACGAGGCTGGAGGACGAGAGCCTTTCCAAAACAAGAGGAAGCTGAGCCAGCGTCTATGAGAGCGAGGTACGAAAGCGGTGGGATACATGGTAGCCCGCCCCGATGCTGGAACAATCAATCATATTGTGATGCACGAACATGCACAGGGCTGGACACATTGTATCCGCTGCACTAATGGGCGGAGAAGTGGCCGCGGAAGGGGCGCCCAGGAACAAAGGACAGCACACACAGCAGCATTAGACTGTGAAGCACCGCATAGGGTGCAGGTCTGGCCTCAAGCAGGCACCAAGGGCACCTCTTCCCAATATAGGCAGGCGCAAGACGAGGACAAGTGGGAAGGAACACACAAAAGAAACAAATAACAAAGAAGGAGCGCACCCGAAACAGACAGCCATGGACAATGATATGAGGCATAGGGGCAGCTGGAAGCAGTATGACAAGTAGGCTGCCAGGGGTGCTCCCCCCCAAGACCACAGTGCCAACCCGGGATGAGGGGAGACAACAAGATGGTAGTGGTACACACCCCACACCAGGGAGACCCCAGCTGAGAGACTCAGCCAAGAAATCTACTAGAAGATAGGCAGTGTTCCCCAGGAGCACAAAAACGGCCTCAACGAGGTTGCGGGGAGATGAAATTAATAGCACGTGCAGGGCACCGAAGCGAACAGCTGGAGAGACTCCCTGGGTGCAGATGCACGCGCCAGGCCTGCAACAAAGTGTGGGAGACTCACATTAGACAAGGCCTGGTGGCAAAGGACTGGAAGCATGCTAACCACAGCAGACAAAACCTGCACAGCAGAACCCAGTTCAGGGTAGTGAAACCAAGGCGCCAACGTCAGAGGAGCACACACCTGACAGTCGGGAGGACACAAAATAGCTCCCAACAAAGAGTAAGTGCAACAGGACTGCAGCAGAGAAGGAGAATGGAAACTATAGCCCAGGAGACCGCGAGCAGAACTGGAGAGGCACCAAGATGATGTCTAAGGCACTCAAGACAAAGGGGGAAACAACAAACCATGGAGGACTACACGAAAACACCCCAACAGTCAGAGGGGACCAGAAATGGGGACAAGAACCCGCAGGCGGAAGCAACGCCACATAGAGACGATCGGCAGATACTGGAGGAGATCGCTGACTTGAAGATCGTCTGGGAAACCAAACCAGAAGCAGCCATGAGTGAAATCAGAGTATCACTGGACCTCAAAATAGGGGCAGCACAAGAGGATGTCAACCTACTACGGCAAGATGTGAGGAAAATAGCAGAACGTACAGGTGATTTGGAGAAGGCAGCAACAACAAATACAGCTGCCTGTGCGTTGCACACTTCAGAGATCCACATTGTGCCAACAAATGGGCAACTTGAAAAATAGAGCAGAGGAAGCAGAAGGACGGGCCCGGTGGAACAACATTCGCATAGTGGGGCTCCCTGAAGGAGAAGGCACTAACCCCACGGAATATATTGAATCCATGCTACTGCAAGAAATAGTATGCAGGGCGCTCACGCAGGGATTTGCAGTCGAGAGGGCGCATAGGGCACTGATGAGGAAACCACCACCTGGAGCGCCCCCGAGGCCGATAATAGCCAAAATCCTGAACTATTGCGACAGGGAGAAGATCCTGGAATTGTTCCGCAAAGGTGGCACGATACATGGCATCTGCCCCCATAACAGCTTACCCGGACTACATGCTCATGGTGCAGAGGAAGAGAATGAACTACGGCGCAGTGAAGAAAAGGCTGAGAGCGGCAGGCCTTAAGTACATGCTGATGTACCTAGCAAGGCTAAAAGTATTCCACAAAAGTAGAGCTTTGTTCTTTGATACCCCGGAGGACACGACAGAGTGGCTGGATATGCAGAACTGCCCCTTGGAGACAGATGCGCAGAAGTAAGATGGCACTGAAAAATGACTTGGTGGCCCGAGAGGCAGAGGTGCTGTATGACCAAAACCCTGGGACTAGAATATAATGTTATGCACATATACCGAATCATTAGGACTGTATAATATAAAGTTAACGCACATAACGGAATGTACAAAGCACGGGAGCCACCAAGGCCACACTCTCATACCCTATAAGTAAAGTTAGAAAGGCCACTGATAGAGGGGTGGTCTCCTACTGTGGCCCTAGCAACAGTAACCCGGGATGGGACTAATGGTGGGATCGCCTTAGATCCAGGGATGGAGCTGGGCAATTGTTGGATTTGGGAAGGGAGGGGGGCAGGAGGAGAGTTGGGGTTTTGTAGTGTTATATGTTGGGAGTGGTTTTTAGAACAGGAAACGAGCTTATGCACCTGCGCACCTGCGCCATATGCAGAAGAGGGAGAGGGCCAGAAAGAACAGGATACAGTGGGAAAATGGGGGACCTTAAAGTAGTGAAATGGAATGTAAGGGGGCTCAATAGTTATCTGAAAAGAAATAAGATAATGATGTACCTAAGGAGGAAAAAGATAGACATCGCCTTGATACAGGAAACTCATCTAACAAAAGAAAAGCAGGAGGTGATCCAAAAGAAATGGAAGGGAACTGTTATTGGAGCGCCGTATTCTGTGTATGCGAGAGGGGTGATCACATGGGTGGCCCCGCATGGCCCATTCAAACTATTACAGGCCACAATAGATACAGATGGAAGAATGGTGGCAATAAGAGGACTGTAAACTGCGATGAGAGTTTCGGGGAGTCGAGAAGTGTTAGAAGCATGTGCTCTACGTATTCTTCCATGGGTTCCTTGATGTCTTCCTCAGGAACTCCAATTATGCGGAGGTTGTTATGCCTCGAGCGTGATTCGAGGTCCTCATTCTTTTTTTCCACTGTCAGTACCCGATTAGAAAGTGAGGAGATCTCCGCCCAGAGGGTGCCCAGGTCATCCTCAGTGGCGCTCACCTTCATCTCCATTTCGGCTACCTGGCCATCAGTTTTCTCCATGTGGGCTTTGATGGAGGATATAGTGCCATTCATATCATCCAGTTTAGAATGAAGAGTAGTGAACCCCTCACGTATATATTCGAGCATTTTCCATGAGTCCTCCAAGGCCGGGGGGCTGACGTGGTGGGTTCAGGCTCTGATGCTTCCCCAGTCCCCTTAGGAGTTTTTGCGAACATATTAATGGAGCTCTGCTTCTTCCCTCCCGCTCCTTTAGTCATGGTAACACACCGGGAGGAACTTGGAGGTTGGGGCCGAAAGAGGAGGAGGTGAAGTATATCAGGGATGTAGGGGACCCCGCAGCAGTAGGATAAGTGAGTAGAGGAAGCTCCGCCCCAGGTAGGTCCACAGTGGGCTTCACCGGATGGGTTGCGGCCTCCCACGTAGATTGAAGCTGGCGTTCAAGTATCAGGGGAGTCAGCGCCACTGTCGGTAATGGTTTAGCCTTGACTTGTCTATTGGCAATGAGAGTACAGTTTATCCAAGCCTGTGCTATTAGTGTACTTGTGCATCTCTGAGGAGTCCTTCACAGGGGTTCAGTGAGGAATGGGGATGTGTCCCAGGATCAGTGGCGTGCAGGTGACGCAGAAGGGGCAGACTGGAGCGACCCACCCCGCAGGGTCTCACCCGAAAGGCTTGCTGAACGCCCACGCAGGGAGGCGGTTGAATGGAGGACAGCAGAGTCTGCTAGGTGGCGACCACCTGAACACCGCCAGTGAGGGAGTTTATTGCAGGTCCCTGGGGGCTCCGAAGAAAGATGGGGGCGGCGTAGGGGGGCCCCTGGTGCAGCAGGGTGTTAAGGCCCAGCCCGCGCCCACAACTGATTGAGGTGCCGCCTATAGGTCGTTCCCGGCTGCCAGATGTCCCGCAGGACGGAGTGCCGGAGTAGCAGAGGGACCAGGGGCCCAGAGAGTAGGCGAAGAGTGAAGGTTTTGGCAAGCACTAGCTGCTGCCCCTCAGGGGGCGCACTCCGAAAGGCCTCACAAAATTCCCTGCAGGCTGTGTCATGTCAAGGAGGCGGGCGGCAAGCAGGGGGCCACAGATATGCAGGTCCCGAGTAAAGCGATGGTGTAACGCCCCCCCCTTGCACCTCGATGTTCAATGCAGCAGCAGGCCGAGCCACCCACGGATCAGGTACTGTATGCAAGCCAGATGGGACCGCACTCCGGCCATCGGAGGCACCACAGAGCCGGGCTGTCGAGCGAGGCGCATCGGGAGGCTGACTCGCCCCTTCCCGTAGCAGGCCCGTAATGCCTCGCACCCCAGCTACTGGCCGTGCCGCGGGGTGTGGATCCGTAGCAGGTTAGGAATCAGGAGGGCCTATGGCCGTAACTTCGCAGACCCCAGTCACCTGGGCTCTAAAATCGGCCGGGGTGTACAGGTATGGGCTATTTCCCTATAACCTTGGCAGATTCAGGAGAATTCACAGCTGCACAACGGATTGGGGTCAGAAATTGTGCTTAACGCTCAGGCTGCACAGCACCCCCCCAGCTCCCCTATTAAGCACACTTTTAAGTGCAGCTACACCACAGATATGCTATTAGGTGCACTTTCTAAATGAAACTAGACCACAGATATGCTATTAGGCAGACTATCTAATTGCAACTATATCACAGATATGCTATTAGGTTGGCTTTCTTCTAGTAAACTAGGTAAGCTATTAGGCAGACTCAAATTTAACAACACCACAGATATGCTTTCAGGTGGACTTTCAAGGGGGAACTAGACTACAGATATGCTATTTGGCACACTTTCTAAAAGCAACTATTCCACAGATCTTCTATCAGGCGGACTTTCAAAATGCAACTAGACCACAAATATCGGAATCAGCACCCTTTCTAAGTGCAACTACACCACAGATATGCTAAATGCTAGATGATAGGTGGAGTTTCTAAACGGAAACTAGACCACAGATATACAAATATGCAGATATGCAAACTAGACCACAGATATGATAGATAGACCATCTAATTGCAACTACAGCACAGGTTTGCTATTAGGCAGACTTTCAAATGAAACAACACCACAGATATGCTTTTAGGTGGACTTTCAAGAGCAACTAGACCACAAATATGCTATTCAGCACCCTTTCTAATTGCATCTACAACACAGATATGCTAAATGCTAGATGTTAGGTGAACATTATAAATGCAACTAGACCATAAATAGGCTATTCAGCACACTTTCTAAATGCTATTTCATCACAGATATGATATTCGACACACTTTCTAACTGCAATTACACCATATATATGCTATTAGGGGCTCTTTTTAAATGCTATTTCAGAACAGATATGCTATTAGGTGGACTTTCTAAATGGAATTACACCATAGATGTGCTATTAGGTGGACTTTCTAAATGCAATTACACCATAGATATGCTATTAGGTGGACTTTCTAAATGCAATTACACCATAGATATGCTATTAGGCGGACTTTCTAAATGCAATTACACAATAGATATGCTATTAGGCACACTCTCAAATGCACTTACACCACAGGTATGATATTAAGTGGACTTTGTAAATGAAACTAAACTACAGATATGCTATTAGGCAGACTATCTAATTGCGGCTACAGCACAAATATGCTATTAGGTAGACTTTCTTCAAGCAAACTAGATTACCGGTATGCAATTAGGCAGACTTTCAAATGCGAACTGGACCACAGATATGCTTTTGGGTGGACTTTCTAAATGCAAGGTAGACCACAGATATGCTAATAGCCACACTTTCAGATGCAACTAGACCACAGATATGCTAATAGGCAGACTTTCAAATGCAAACTAGATCACAGATATGCTATTGGGTGGACTTTCTAAATGCGAACTAGACCACAGATATGCTAATAGGCAGACTTTCAAATGCGAACTAGATCACATATATGCTATTCGGCACACTTTCTAAATGTAACTACACCACAGATATGCTATTAGGTGGACTTTCTAAAAGCAAACTAGACCACAGATATGCAATTAGGCAGACGTTCAAATACAACTAGACCACAGATATGTTATTGGGTGGGCTTTCTAAAAGCAAACTAGACCACAGATATGCAATTAGGCAGACTTTCAAATACAACTAGACCACAGATATGTTATTGGGTGGACTTTCTAAATGCAAACTAGATCACAGATATGCTATTGGGTGGACTTTCTAAATGCAAACTAGACCACAGATATGCTAATAGGCAGACTTTCAAATGCAACTAGACCACAGATTTGCTAATAGGCAGACTTTCAAATGCGAACTAGATCACAGATATGCTAATAGGCAGACTTTCTTCAAGCAAACCACATTACAGGTATGGTATTAGGTAGACTTTCAAATGCAACTAGACTGCAGATATGCTATTAGGTGGACTTTCTAAAAGCAAACTAGACCACAGATATGCTAATAGGTGGACTTTCAAATACAACTAGACCACAGATATGCTATTAGGTGGACTTTCTAAAAGCAAACTAGACCACATATATGCTATTAGGTGGACTTTCTAAAAGCAAACTAGACCACAGATATGCAATTAGGCAGACTTTCAAATACAACTAGACCACAGATATGCATATAGGCAGACTTTCAAATGCGAACTAGACCACAGATATGCTATTAACACACTTTCTAAATGCAGCTAGATCACAGATATGCTATTAGGTGGACTTTCAAATGCAAATGCAACTAGGCCACAGATGGAAGAGTTTACAACAGTTTCACTTCTATGGTTGAGTGGCAGGGTAGTATGGCGCAAAGTAATTGCTTCAGTCCCCGCCCTTGCCACACTTATTGTTGGTTTCTTGCTTCTCCTGTGGATACCTGCAGATATGGTCTGGAGCCTTCTGTGTAGGAGCCGTGCTTTGTCTCAGGGTCCTTAGCTGAGGGGCTGCTGGGCAGAGGGCTACCTTGCAAAGGTCTGTAATGGCCTGCTGACACGGCCAAGTTGGTCAATCGGGACACTGTGGGCGGGAGGAGGGAGACCAGGAAGCGGGATCCAACGAGGGAAGCGGCGGGGGTTTCAGGGGCTCGAGGCAGGGAGATTAGGTGCTGGAAGAGTTAGGGCTGAAAATGTAGGTAAAAAGGGAGAGTGGAAGCAGGCAAACACTCACCGGAACAGATTCAGGATGAATGTGCGCTTGCAGGTCAAACGGGGCACCAGATGCACAACAACACGGGCCTTCTGGCCAATCGGGACACTGTGTGCGGGTCAGTGGGCAGGAGGAGGGAGACCTGTAAGCGGGATCCAATGAGGGCAGCGGGCAGGGGTTTCAAGGACTCGAGGCAGGGAGATTAGGCGCTGGAGGAGTTATGGCCACAAATTTAGGCAAAAAGGGAGAGTGGAAGCAGGCAAACACTCACCGGAGCAGATTCAGGATGAAATGGGCGCTTGCAGGTCAAACGGGGCACCAGATGCACAACAACTTGGCCTGCTGGCCAATCGGGACACTGTTGGTGGGTCAATGGGCGGGAGGAGGGAGACCAGGAAGCGGGATCCGAGGGCAGCGGTTTTACGGGCTCGAGGCAGGGAGATTAGGTGCTGGCGGAGTTAGGGCCACACATTTAGGCAAAAAGGGAGAGTGGAAGCAGGCAAACACTCACCGGAGCATATTCAGGACGAAATGGGCGCTTGCAGGTCAAACGGGGCACCAGATGCACAACAACTTGGCCTGCTGGCCAATCGGGACACTGTGGATGAGTCAGTGGGTGGGAGGAGGGAGACCAGGAAGCGGAATCCACCGAGGGCAGCGGGGCGGGGGTTTCACAGGCTCGTGGCAGGGAGATTAGGTGTTGGAGGAGGTAGGGCTGCAAATTTAGGCAAACGGGGAGAGTGGAAGCAGGCAAACACTCACCGGAATAGATTATGGACGAATGGGCGCTTGCAGGTCAAACGGGGCACCAGATGCACAACAACATGGCCTTCTGGCCAATCGGGACACTGTGTGTGGGTCAGTGGGCGGGAGTAGGGAGACCAGAAATCGGGATCCAATGGGGGCAGTGGGAGGGGGTTTCACGGGCTCGAGGCAGGGAGATTAGGTGCTGGAGGAGTTAGGGCCACAAATTTAGGCAAAAAGGGATAGTGGAAGCAGGCAAACACTCACCGGAACAGATTCAGGATGAAATGGGCGCTTGCAGATCAAATGGGGAACCAGATGCACAACAACTTGGCCTGCTGGCCAATCTGGACACTGTGGTTGGGTCAGTGGGTGGGAGGAGGGAGACCAGGAAGCGGGATCCAACGAGGGCAGTGGGCGGGGTTTTCACGGGCTCGAGTAGGGCAATTAGGTGCTGGAGGAGTTAGGGCTGCAAATTTAGGCAAAAAGGGAGAGTGGAAGCAGGCAAACACTCACCAGAGCAGATTCAGGATGAAATGGGCGCTAGCAGGTCAAACGGGGCACCAGATACACAACAACACGGACTGCTGGCCAATCATGACACTGTAGGCGGGTCAGTGGGTGGGAGGAGGGAGACCAGGAAGCAGGATCCAACAAAGGCAGCGGGTGGGGGTTTCACAGGCTCAAGGCAGGGAGATTAAGCGCTGGAGGAGTTAGGGCCGCACATTTAGGCAAAAAGGGAGAGTGGTAGCAGGCAAACACTCACCAGAGCAGATTCAGGACAAAATGGGCGCTTGCTGGTCAAACGGGGCACCAGATGCACAACAACATGGCCTGCTGGCCAATCGGGACACTGTGGGCGGGTCAATGGGCAGGAGGAGGGAGAGAAGGAAGTGGGATCCAACGACCGCAGCGTGCAGGGGTTTCACAGGCTCGGGGCAGGGAGATTAGGCGCTGCAGGAGTTAGGGCCGCAAATTTAGGCAAAAAGGGAGAGTGGAAGCAGGAAAACACTCTCCGGAGCACTATGCCTCCCATAGTGTGAACATTCCAGGCACATGATGGTTTTGTATGGGCATTTGAGGCTCCTAGACCACACGCGAGACCTGCATCTGTGTAAAAGTCCATGTAATCTGTTTACATATGTAAAATATATTATTTTATCAGAGACCTTTTGCTGGAGAACAATTGCTGTCCTTTTGTCTCTGTGCCCCAAACACAGCTGTTCATTCCTGGGTGTAATTCTCCCCCATTGGTGCTGCTTCCAACATGCACTGCTGTAATCCCTTCTCTATGACTGGCACGGCGGCTGTCCCCTCAAATGGGCTGCACTCTTCCTCTGCCACCAGTGCCCTGCACTGTTAACATCTGCCCCTCCTGCCCAAACACTTCCACACTACTGGCCTCCTGTTCCTGCAGCCTTAACCACCAGCTTGTGGCCATGTCCTGGGCCACCGTGCCATAGGCCACATCACCACTGCATCTGGAATCTACGATTAGCATGTCTGTGGTAGAATCTCCTCAATCCTCTGCTAGCAAAAACTTAATAATGCATCTGGACCAGACTTTGGGAGGTAATCCACGTGCAATTCACCATGGCAGTAGTGCCACCCCACAGCCTGGAGGACCTCAAAGGTAGTGGAACAACCTGAGGAGGCAGGCAAGCCTGAAGCAAGTAAGCGGAGTGCAGCTGAGCTCCTTGCCCACTTAGCTGCATATCTGAACTGACTCCTTTAGAGAATGCATTTGTACTGATTTGTTTGCAAACATGATTTAATTGTTGATTTTGCACCCAGAAAAATTATAGATTTATCTCTACCCTTCTTCAATTCTCCAAAACCTTGGAGATGATAGCTGCTCGCCCACTGCAAGACTTTGTCATCAAACACTCAGTGATGGGTAAATATTAATTATGTTTTCAGCAGGGGTGGGCTGGGAATCAAAGGATTCGCAGGTGATCTTTATCAAAGTGGCCACATGTTAACACATGCGAAGGAATGTAGTGAGCAGAATGAACTCTGCTAAGGCGGGGGGTCTCTGCATGCAACCATTTTGAAAACATTGATCTAAGTGGTGCATTGTAGAGGACATTTTTACCATTTATGTTACCATTTATATAGATTAAAAAGTAGTGAAACAAGACCACTTTGTTTGGTAGTGTGATGTGGTCAATGACTCGACCAGGGGGGGGGGGGGAATTGAGAGGTAAAGGAATGTGTCATTCATCATGTTGGCTCCTCCCCCATCTCGATGTTATGGAAACAAGAGGGGTTCATCAGTCATGGCGTCCGCCCCCTACCCTCCGTGTTACCGGAGATGCGAGAGGCGCTACTCATTGAGGCAACCCTACCCCGGAGGGATCAAAGAGCAGCGAATTTGCAGGCTCTGGCGGATATGAATATGCTGTAACCAAGATGACGAAAGCAAATTACATCACTGCTAAAACCAATACACGTAGACACAAAGCACATATGCATCCAAAACGAAGATACATGAACAATAGGTAAAACTACATTTAGACATGAAGAATATGCTTGCACTCAATAGACAAGACGCAAGACACATAAGAATACATATAAAGCTTGCTTAACGCAGAAACGCAACAGGAATGGGTGGCCATTTTAAATAAGATGGACGGTGCAACTAGATTCGAGTGAATGGGAGACATCAAGAAACCTCAAAACTGCAGAGGGACCTGATCCTCTGAGTTAGCAGAAAAGTCGACCTGAACAGCCCAGACAATAATTGCACGTGCCTTGCCAAGGTTATCGTGAATGGAGAAGGTTTGGATCGACACCCAAGGGAATAGACGACAACAGTTCCCAGACGTGAGACACATTTCTCTTAGATTAAGCAAAGAAACAAATAATGTTGGAAGATCAGATTTCGAATGACACAGGCTTAATATAGGGAAGAAAATAGCTCAAACAAGTCTCTAGTAGTCTGAAAGGGTAAAGACACCTGTATTACTAAGGGCTAAATCTTAGTAAATGCTGAGCAGAAAAATCTCAAATGTAGTCTTCACCCACGTGACCTGCAGTTGGAAAATAATGGCTATTCACTAGCTTCAGGGACAGACAGGGTGAGGCCTTCGTTCCCATTGAGGTCCCAGGACAAAGATACAAGATATACCAAGTCCTGGCGTGGGGCATAGAGAATCAGAGACGGTAACCTAGTATGAAAAGCAGCACCTGGCTGCTGCGCCTCCTGGCTACTATTGTTGCTCATGTGCTGATAACCTTCCAAATTGCCAAGGCTGCTAAAGTGAATGCTAACCAATCCCTAATCTCCAATTACTGTACCCCATAATGGTTGCACCAGCCAATAGAATTGTATAGCGATGGCATGTATTCACCTGTATCATTTTCAGGAGGTTGTCTCAGATGGAGCCACCAGACAGAGCATGACCAATGAGAACCCTAACCCTTATGGAATAGATACTTAGATGATCCCCTTAACTAATCCCTCCACCTCATAGGTTTTTGTAATCTAAGATTATGAAGGGTCAGTTGTGACATAATTCTGGCTTTTAAACTGTTGTCAAGCCTGAAAGTATTTGAGAGCTCTGAGATTTTGTTGATGTCCATAGCTGCCCTTGTTTTATATGGATTGTGAATAAAACAGGTCTTTGTCAAATTCTTTGGACTCTTCCGTTATTGGGTGTGGGGTTTCCCGGCCTGTCCGGTCTGCTCTACCCGGGGGGATTCCACCCCATCTTTACACAGCGGAAAAAAAATGTATGGGCTCACAATTGCTGTTAAAGCATATGACCATGAGGTGGAGGACATGCTCATAACAGTGGACGTGCGTTGTGTTGCTGATTCAGAAAAGCAGCATTTGATGCATTGTCTGCAAAGCTCAAGAGCTAATCACTAGGCCTAAGCCACTGTGTCCCGACCTTCACCCAAAGGTCAATTACCCTGTGGCATCTGCCCTGAGAAGTGTGCATGCACAATGTTTCCTGGTGCTGAACAACATGCACCAGCTGGCCCTTTGCACTACTCCAGGACCCCTTTTGGCTGATAGTCATGGGGCCGGTGGTGGTATGCTGCTTGACTGACTGAATGGGGAGGGATGGACTTCAGATCTTTTGACTTCTTCTCATGTCTGTGCATGGTGCCAATGCATACGAGACTACATGGATATGATGTCCAGGTTCGTCCCTGCTTTCCCTCAGCACATGCTTTCCATAAGAATTAGCTAGAAGGCCAGAATTTTACTGCTTTTTATTGTGTGTGCAGTATTGATACACTTGTGACTTTTGTTTTTTGCTAACAACGCACAGGCTGCACACCTGTGAGCGGGATAATGCTGGTGGTGGTGGTACTGGTGGTGTTCTGGGTGCCATATTATGACGTCGTATGCTATGATATGATTAGTCATTTATAACGTGCCTGTACAGAAGTGTTTCTAGGCACGACAAGAGGGAGATACGGGGAGGACGAAACAACGACCTTACTAGGTCTTGATCATTCAAATCGTGCAAGTGCAAGGGGGGAGAGGATAAGTGCCTGGGGTGAAAGGAGAAGGAAAGTGCGGTCAAGGCAGCAATGCTCTGGGTAAGTGCAGCCGGGGGAGCAAGCCAGGGAAGTTGAAAGGGGGAGGGGTTGTAGGGTTACAGATACATCCCCTACGTGCGCAGAGGCCCCGAGGCAGTGCAGGTCCTTGCAGGTCCTGGAAGAAGCCTGGTGCCCCTTAGGTTCAGAGGGTAGACAGGCGACCCGGCTAGCGCTGTCAGACAGATGGTCTGCAGGGGAGAGTAAAAGAGAATGCTTAAGCGAAAAGGAAGGTCTTGAGCTGCTTCCAGAACCGAAGGTGGTACTGCTCGAGTTTGAGGGACAGGGAGGCCATTCCAGAGGGGGTCCTGCAGAGGAGAGGGATCTACCGCCAGCTCTCTACATGGAGAAGCGTCGGACAGTCGGAGAGTTAGAGGTGCCTGAGTGAAGAGCTCGGGAAGGAAGATGTTTAGGAAGAGAGAGTCGGATGTAGTGTGGGCCTTGGCCTCAGATCACCCCGTGGACAATGCAGAGGGTCTTGAACTTGATCTTCGCAGCCACCGGGAGCCAGTGGAGAGATTTCAGGGCTGAAGAGATACAATCCGCGGGCTTGAGGCCAAGGACAAGTCTCTCAGTCCTGTTCTGAATTAGTTGCAGAGGGCGGAGTGTAGAGGAAGACAGGTTGAGATAGAGCCTGTTGCAGTAATCCAGCCTAGAGAGAACCAGGGTTCTGGAGATGTTGAGCTTTTGGGGGAAGTGAGAAAAGGAAGAATACCTCTGAAGAGGTGCTGCTGGTAGTGGGACTTCTTCGAGAGGTCGAAGATGACCCCAAGGTATTTTGCCTCACAAGAAGGTGCAGGGAGAGGGCCCAAGAAGGGGGGGCAGAGTGAAAGAGGGAAAGCAGGAGCAGGGCTCCCAATGGGGAGGATCTCTGTCTTGCTGGCATTGCGGCAGAGATTGTTGTAGGCACACCATTTATGAATCGCAGATAGACAATCAGGAATGAGCGAGGGAGGGGAAGAGGCCACTGGGAGCCTGTAGGAGAGCTGCATGTCATCCGCATAACATAGGAGAAGGTAGAGATGAGGTGGGTTAAAGAGGCCATGTAGAGGTTGAAAAGCCAGGGTGAGAGGTTGGAGCCCTGCGGGACACCACATGTGGAGAGAGAGATGGTGGAGAGAAAGGATCCCAGTTGGACCTGAGAGGGGCGGACCAGGAGGAAGGAAGTCAACCAGGTGATGGCCTGATCCGTGATGCCCAGGTTCTCACAGAGATGATTGATCAGGGTGGCATGGTTGACTGTGTCATATGCATTCTGATCTGTGACAGTAAGCTTGTTCTCGAATAAACTGTTCACAGATGGAGAAAACTTGTATTACTAATGCTTAATTTAAATCTGTGGTGTCATTCTCCTTCTCATTAGTACTACTGCTTTTCAGCATCCATGCCCATTTCTGCCTGTACTGTGATGGATCGTAATGTGTCTTGATCATCATCCATGTCTTCATCATTATCTGACTTATCAGTGGATGAAGGCAGAGGGGGTAGGGAATATGCATTTCCCATCCCTCCTGATGTTCAACTACCCAGTGCGGCGTTCTTCCTTGATCCTCGTAGATACGTTCTGTACACTTCCACGCCTCCTATGGGAGGAGGAACTGAAAGTGCAACCACCCCTGTATACCACAATGGATGTTAATCCCAGTGCAATACCGTGCATATATTTAGCTAGTGTACTTACTAGTCCAGCACGACTTGTAATGTGAGTGTGAAACGTATTGGAAGATGGCTTTAATTGACTGTGTGGAATTCTGGCTTCCTAATGCACAAGCTACTGCATATATGAAAAGCCCACAAGTAGCTTTCCTCCTGCCTCTGGTTCATTTGGGTGCTGCTGACATGTTATCCCAATGTGATGTTCACTCACTGACTCGTGTATCAACCACCCCCCAGAATGTCTGCTGCTTAACTATCCCATAAGTAGCCCAGCATGATTCTGTTATCCTCCTGTCACTCCCGCCAGTTGTCAACCATGGGCCATGTCTCATCTGCTCACTTCCAGCGACAAAAACAGACTGGTGCATCTTCCATCTCCCTAAATCTCTGCCACTTCTTCCCACAAAAAGCAAGCAAGCATGACTCTTCCAAAAGCAGGTCTAGAAGATTACCTGCTTCTCCTCTTCCCAGGTGTCACCCGATTGCACGACTCTATTTAGTTACAGAGACAGAAACTGGTTTGTATATCACTCGCCTCCATGAATCTCTGCTGATTCCTTAACCAAAAATCATGTGAGTGTGACTATTCACAAGTGGTCCCCTGGGACTCCCTCTGCACTTTCTCCTTCTCCCCGGTTTCACCCAACGACACATGTCTTGTCCACTCACTTCAAGAGATGGACACTAACTGATGGGTCACCGCCTCCCTGAACCTCTGCTACTTTCTCTCATCAAACTGATGCAAGTGTGACTCTCCCACAAGCTTGGCTCAGAGATTCCTAGCTCCTTCTCTGTGAGGTCACTTGATGGTACATGTCTCGTCCGCATACTTCAAGACAAAGACAATGACTAGTTTGCCACCTGCCTTCATGGACCAGTGCGCCTCCTCCCACTGTAATCCGTTATGCATAACTCTCCCACAAGCTGCCCTCATGAAATCATGAGTCATGTGTCTTTGACTTGTCATGAATCCTACATATCCCTCACTAACTCCCTGCCTAAAGTATCCTCCAGACCAGGCCTAGGGTAGTGAGGAGATCCCTTGGGATGAGATACAGTATTTATCTATAATAGGGAAGAACCTTTTAAGGTATCAAGACATGTAATGGCTTATTGTCGTTATGAGATCACTGAATCACATAAGTTGTTGATGTAGGCAAAGCTGGTGTGACACCTTTAAATACTCCAAGGAAGGAAAGACCATTTGAGATTTCTGAGGTTAGAAATCTCCCTTACTCCCTGGGGTATAGTTAAAGGAAACCTATAAATAATGGCTTAAAAAACTGCCTTTCTCTTTTCAAATAAACTCTAATGATTCTTCTTTAAATGCATTTTAAGAAAAATAGAAATGCGTTTAAAAATAAGAAGTTAACAAGAAAACCTAATGTTGCTGTTTGGGACTACAATCCCCATAATCCCCTAAGTACTGAGATGAAGAGGGCTCAGGAGATATTTTGCAGGAATAGTCAGCCTGTTAAGCCTTGTGACCCACACCTGAGGGAAGCAGAGAGTCTTAAAAGACCCCCTCACGTGCAGGCTATTAAATCGAGCTGTAGCCGGACGGGGCGCTGCATTAGCAGCAGAAGCAGAGCACAGTGTTGGCAATCCAAGAAGTGGGAGAAAAAAGCGACTCCTGGACTTTAACCAAGCAGATTCCAGCTGCATGTCCTGGGAGGGTCCTGTTTCACCAAAATCTGAATTGCAGAAGTTACGCAGAGGAAGGCGTGAAGGAAAACTGATGTCAGATTACTGCCCCAACATTCATTATGGTTATGGCGGCAGCGCCAAAGGCCCATTTCAACAAGGCGCTCACACCGGGTCGTTTTGCCCATCCTAACATGGCCACCAACTTGCACGTTGCGTGCTGGGATGCAATGTTAATCCGGAAGTCCTGTCCAGAGAAACACTATGAAACAGATGTGGCTTCAGTAAGACAACGTGTCACAACTGCCTTTCTGTTGCACGGACGCTGGTTTCTATCCCTTTTTTCCTCTACCTTCCTTGCCTTGCTCAGCATTTGCTTCCCTTGTCTTGTCCTTGCTCCTTCTGGCTCACATTTTGAAATCCTGTGTTTTCATTCCTACGTGACCTTGGCAACGTACCTTTGCTCACCAACACGCAACGTTTCCTGGAAACTTACTATGCTCGCCTCTCATCAGCGCTACCTCTGGGATCCTTCCTATGCTCACTTCTGACACTGCTGTCTTGCTAAGCTTGCCTTTGCATAACTTTGAACTGCACTACCCTTTGGATACAACCTGTGCTCTTCAAGATTTGTGTCATCATCTGGAATTGCTGCTGATAGCATCCAAGCAGCTATTAATCCCAGCAGAGGTTTTTTCCCCCAGTTTGGGTTTTTCCTCTATCTTAGACTTGGCTCTAGGAACAGCCACTCTCTCTCTCTCTCCCCTGTGCTATTAGGAGTCGGGGTGGCTCACCAAAGAGACAGGCCCTATCTCTTCCCTGAGAACACAAAGGCATGCAACTGACAACTGCTTTTCCCCATGTGAACATGACTGCAGTGATTGCGCAGCAAGAAGCTTTCCAGAGACCATGGCTCGAAGGTGTTTTGCAGCCAAAGGTCCCAGTAGCAAGAGAAGCTCTTTAACTGGGTGGCAGGACCGAAGACACATTCACCGAACAAGGGTGTGTGTCCAAAAGAAGCCAGAAGCAGCCCAAGCCCTGCAGCATGCGAAGGGAGCAAGACAGATGCCGGTGAGTGTTACTGAATGTTCTAATCCCTTGTGCAAACAAAGGCAAGCAACTGTATCCAGTAGAATCACTCACTTATGAGTGAAAGCTATCTTCAAGTGACCGTTGATTACTGGATAATGAGAAGTATGAAAGGTAACACTTGTGTAGGAGTGAACTTTATTCCCTTTACTCACATAAAAATAACTCGCTGTGAAACACATTGATTGAATGCTAAAACATCTAATAACAGATGAACGACTGGATGCGTGTGCATAAAAGTGATTCTGAGGTAAAGGTTAACCACAGAATCAATTGTAAAGTAGTTGAAACAATCTTACACTGAAGTTAAGTCACTGAACATTACTAATTGTTTGCTAAGAGAGCACGCAAAGCCCAAGCCAAGAGTGGAACAAGCATTGCCCAAAGCCAAGAGTGAATCGAGCATTTCCCAAAGCCAAAAGAGCCTAACAACACAGCATACAGTTAAGCTACTCTGGTCAGAAGGAAGCAAAAGAGGGCTGTAAAAAGGCTGAAGCTTGTTGATGGTGACTATTCCCTAAAATTAGTGTAGCTCATGTTACCAAAAGCCATGAGAAAAAGTATATCCTTTTTGATAGTGCAGAGAGGCAAGAATGGCAAACAAGCTGCCCTTTTGAAAATTGAATGTTTAGAGGTAGAGAGCCATGCTTACGTAGACGTGTGGAGTGGCATGAAAGTGAAAATTGCCTTTTATAAGAAGTTGTTCAAAGTCACACAGTTGTAAACTGTTGAAGTTAATGTTGATGTTGCAGAAAAATGAATGGCAAAGAGGCTGCCCTTCTGAAAGGTGAATGTTCAGAGGAAGAGTACCTTGCCTACTTGAAGGTGTAAAGGAGCACTAAATGTAAACATTGTCTTTTCTGGAAAACTGTCAAAGTTACAAAGGTACATACTGCTAAATCTGTGGTAATACTTGCGGTTGTCAGTAGATTTGAAACATCAGAAGCACAGTTGAATGTGGAACATGTTGGGGCAGGTGAATAGACCCTCATGGTGAATTCTTCAAGAAGATAATCTGACATTAGTTATTCAGGTGGAAGTGCTGTGAAGTTATCCTGACAAAGATATAAACTGTGATGCATAATACTATAAAGAAAGACTTGAGAAGAGCTCTGTCTCTTTAACCTTGTCAGAGCTTGTGTTTCTTTGAATTTAACAAGGAACTGTGTTTCTTCTTTGACATGTATAAGTTGTGGCAAAGCATCTTGACCTAGAACATCATTGATGCTGTTTAATGAAGTGGGAATCATTGTTCAAATAAGAGGAGAAACATTTCTGTTGGTTGAACATTGGTTGACAGAACTTTCTTCTGACACAGTGAAGGAAAAAAAATAACTTTATTGTGAACCCTTATTTCCTTGTTTCTTTTTATTGAACATTAGAACTGAATCTAACTTGAAACCTGGGGAGGGGGAACACACCTAGGTTATCAAAAGAGACTGACTACATTAGAAGTACAACTGTTGATATTGTTGTGAATTGACATATATTTTCTTTGTAAATTGTATGTTTAAGTGTGAGGGCCAGATATCCTTTGTTGGTGTTTCCTTTAGTTTTTGATAGGCAGGGAAATCGTTGCTAGGGTAGGGGATGGTGAGGTGTTTGTTGAAACCTCTAATGTATTCCCTATTGCATAATACATATCAGAAGGCACTTGTGTGTTTATGCACTTAAAATCACTGAATGTGCCACTGCTCTTTATAAGCAAACATACCCAAAATATGTAGTTTTCAGTTTGTGTAGGCAGAGGTATGTTTCAATATTACATTTATTTAATCTTAAGTACAACAGTACAACAGTATTGCAAGCCCTGCCAGCTCTGTCTCACTCCTGCCACCTCAATCGTCCTTCTCACCCTCTTGCATTTCTAAATGGAACCCTCTAAGACGTCGGGGTCTCGTGCAGGCAGCTGGTACTACACACACCCCTCTCTTCTCTAGGTTCCACCATCCACTTCACCAGGGCCGCTGTGTCTTTCACTGTACATACTCTCTAAGATACGCTGGTCTCTGATACCTTCTCCCAGATCTCGAACTGGGCAGTCCTCCACCTGTTGCATCTGGCAAGGAAAATGTTCTACTAGTATCCTTGTTACTATGTTTGATGAATCCGATTGTGTCCTCACTACTTTCCCGGCGGTGACCTCTCCCCATGTGTCCAGGGATGGCAGCCGCTAAGTGATCCTGACCCTGGGGCGGCTCTATGAGGGAGGATCACATGGGGGAGACAACCTCCAGGGGAGTAGTTATGTACCATCCCCTTCCTCTCTTGAGGAAACTGCATTCATACCTAATGCCTGAATGGCATATTGACACACCTCCCCCCATGCACCTTGGGAGGATACTGAAGTTTTTCTAACAAGATCCATATGTAAGCCATTTAACTCTGACTTACCCTGTAAGTCTTGTGAAAATATCTTCTCAGACTCTACTTACAAGTCATCAGGGCTGACTTCTTACCCAGACTTTACATGTAAAATATCAAGAATGGACTATTAGTACGATAACCACAAAAATACTGGGACGAGGAATATAAGCCAAGTAATGCAGAGTGGAAATGACCAAGTGTTCAGGCTGCGCTCTAGTTGTTGTGAGCACATACTTGTAGTCGGGAGATTTAAACAGCAGCTACCGCTGACTGGAGCACGCTGCTGAAGTGAAGAAGCTGCTTCTCTTGACAAGGACCGAGAGACTGTGGGGCTTCAGAGATTCAGTGGAACCATCCAGCTCAAGGAGGCAGAAGAGGCAGACTGACTGCGAGAGGGAACATGCAGCTGGAAAGCCTGAGGTCAGCGCAGGGCTCCTGGGCATTCGCAGGTGTTCAGCGGCAGTGTTTACCTTAACGGAACCTAACACGAAGCAGAAGAGCCCAGCAAGAACTGAGAGATTAGAGAATCCCCGAAACAAAGGCGGCGAGACAGGAAGAGACGCGGAGCAACCTCCACTGGCTTGCCACAGGAAGAGTAAAGCATGCCAGCGAGAGCCGGCGAGTCCCCAGAAGGGAAACAGAGATACCAGGGCGTAGTGGCAACCAAGTCATATGCAAATAACTATTGAAAGAGAAGAAGCCAATGGACATTTTGTTTAAAGGGAAAACAGATGTAAAGTAAAATACCTTTCAGTTTGCAAGTGTTTGCAATACACATTTAAGAAAAGTCATGTCAGGATAGTGTACCGGGCAGATAAAGCATTAGACAAAACAAACACAAGAAGATATTATGTTTGAGAGGGTGTTTAAGAAAAGTCATGTAAGGAGAAGTATACCAGGCAGTTGTAAGCGTGTTTAAGAAAGTCCTGGGAGGGCAGTATACCAGGCAGTTGCAAGTGTGTTTAAGAAAGTCCAAGCAGGAGAGTATACCAGGCATTGCGTGTTCATAATACAACTCCCGGGCAGGGAAATCCCAAGGCAAGGACACATTGAGCAGTGCATAAGAAATACATCAACTAAAGGGGTCCTGAGAAGGATATATCAGGACTAGCCAAAGGCTGTATAAATACAAAGAGAAGAGGAGTGAAAACATGGCAGAGGAGTACACCAAGTATCCCAACAAGATAATGAGCCAAGTTGTTTTGTGTACCAGTTATGTTGTGGATGAAGATAAACACAGGGAACTGATATCTTTATATCTGCAGTAGAGGGAAAAGAAATCTAGGGGAACAGAATCACCCTCTGGAATAAGGAACATTTGTGTTGGAGTTGCGCATTTTCCCTTTTAAATATTTATAAATCACTGAAGGCAAAAGACATTATCCTTTTCACCTTAGAGTTTATTTTGTTACACTGTAAGGGCCAGAATAGTTCTTTGGATATGAGACGGTTTTGCTTTGGACATTCTGACATTGACAGACCCTTACTTTTGGTTTTAGGTAGGGAAACATCTCTTAGAGCAGGGACAGAGAGGCATTTCCCCTCCTCCCTTTTATTTTAATAAAAGTCTTTGACCAAAACCATGAATCTCTTGTGTTTGAGTCTCTTTCCTGGCTCCTCACATATGCCAGTCACACTTCACACATCCAGCAAACTTCCTTCTCACTAGCATCACCCTCTCCATGTTCCACACTCTATTGTCTTCTGTCTTGACTGCTGTGTGGAATGAAGAGTAAGACTCGGACACAGTGGAATTTCTGGTGATTTCCAAATACTTTTATTAAAGGAAAAATGAGGTGTGGGACAAATCCTACCTATCCCTACCTCTATGACGGGTTTCCCTTCCTCAACAGAACTAATGAACGTCTGTATCATTATGTAAAAATCAAGAGTTCTCTGTTCTGTTTCCTAACCTGACCCTCGCACACTAACCTCAATCTAACGTGAAAAGTGAATGTCTTTGAGCTGTACATCAACAGCTTCCTTCAAAGTTTCCAAACACACAAAAGTCTTGAAAGTGATGAAAAGAGGATAAAGTTTATTACAGAAGGGGTCTTTTCTTCCCCTAGGATTCCTCTTGCTATCCAAAATGTAGGTTTCTAATATTTCACAATCGCAAGGAGGATGGCCTTCCCCTTGGGTTTATCTTCCTTCGCTCAACAGTTTCTCTGTGTCTTTCTGTGTATATTCCACAAGTTCAAGGAGGGTGCCTTTACCCTTGGATTTTCTCTGTTTACAAAAATATTCACAATCTTATTCACACAGATTTCACAGTCCCCAAGGATGATGGCTCTTTCCTTGGCTTTTCATTATTTACTTAATTAAACAAATATTCTTTTTACAGAAAAGGGGATAGGACTCTTCCCTTATGATCCACAAAACAATTTAGGGAAATCTCTTCACCTGTTCTCTCAACTTTCCACAATCCCTGGGGAGAGCAGGGGTCTGTCCTGGGTTCTCTGGTTTACTCTTCTGCCAGGGATTTGGTTTTGGTACTTTGGTGCGAGTACCAGACTCGCTGTGCATCTGGTTTACTCTCCTGCCAGGGCTTTTACTTTTCTGATTGGGTGCGGGTCGCAAACTCTGTGTGTCTGTTTTACTCTCCTGCCAGGGTTTTAGCTTTGCTAATTGGGTGCAAGTTCCAGACTCGCTGAGTGCTTGGCTTACTCTACTTCCAGAGCTTTTTAAATCTGTTTAATATATGCATGCAAATGCCAGGTTTCCTTTATTTATTTGCATTTTTTCGTATTTGTAGTCAGATAATTACCTCTTATATTTTGGCTCACCTACCTTTCTACAGTTAAGCTTAATTTCCCAATTTCCCTCTAAGGGTGTCTGCTAGCTGCTAACAGTATGCATCACTCAGCCTGAAGCCCCCCTGTGTCCCGTTCTCCTTTTCTGGGCTTACTGGTTGTCTTTGGCAGCTTTGGCATCCCTTTCGTCTCTTTGATTCTTCAGCGGTCCTGTCTCTTGACTGGCAGCACATCTCATCGGCCTCTCTGTGTTGGCTTAGCCTTTTCCTTTGCTCTGTGGTTCCTGCTGCTCTTGCTGGCAGTGCAGTGAACACTTCGCGACCCAACCTATTTGGACGCTGTCTTCTCCCATTTCTGTGCCTTGGACTGCTTCACTTCCTCCCATGTCCTAACCAGCATTGGGAGGCTCAAATCTCTTGTCCTGGAACCTGTTAGCAATTTCTATCGACTAGACAGCAGTGTTGGTTTGCCAGTCTTGGCGATCTTCTTTACTTTATCCCTCTTTGTCGTCTCAGTACTGTCGGGAAAAAAACTATAGTTAGCTGATTGGTTAAGTTGAGCCTTCTTAACAGAACTATGAGTAGTTTGCTTAGAGGAGAGAACATCACATGAGTATATTTTAGTAGTTGCAGATCTCATTAGTTTAGGATTTTCAGGGGTGGATGGGTGTCTTTTCCTCCCGTTCACTATATAAGGTTCACTAATTCCAGAGCGAAACATATTAAGAGACAGAATTGTGGTTAGAGCATGTGGGGGGTAGTCAGTTTTAAAGGTAAAAGGGGTATACCATGTCTTATCTGACGATGTCTTACACCCTCATAATGGCCATCCGCCTTCCCTCAATGTGGTCCTCCCTTGAATAGCCACCCCCAGGGTCAGGAATCGGGTAGCTTAAGCCTTTCCCTGGCCACATGAGGAGAGAATTTCTCTGGGAAAGCAGGAAGTTTAACCCTTACCAGGTCCCTCACTATCGGAGCAAGCTTCTGCCTCACACCCCTCCTGTCCTGCATCCATTTGTTCCTAACGTGACTTCTCCTAATATTCTTCACAGCACTCTCTATCTTACCCTCAACCGCTTGGGCTCCTCCCATCCAATGGGGAAACATGTTGGTATTGGCCTTCTTCCGCTACTGAGTTCAAAAGGCATTACACCTGTGCGACTGTGGGGTGTGAACCTGTGAGCTATTACAGATTCTCTCACTGCAGCTCTCTGATCTATGCCATTGGTCCAAGCCCACCTTATGAGCCCACCTTATGGCCTCTTTCAAGACCCTGTTGAAGCATTCCACCACCCGGTTGGTCTGTTTATGATATATGGCGCTTGTTTTGTGTACTATGGAATGCCTGAAGCAGTACTCCTTCATCTCCCTCGACCTGAACTGTGATCTGTTGTCGATCATGATAACACTCGGATAACCCTTGCGACTATAAAACTCATCCAAGAACCACCTTTGCAGTCAAGTCCGGTTTCACCCCAACCTCCAACCAGCTTTTGAGCAGATCTAGCACAACCAAGCAAATGTACTGCACACCATCACTCCAAATGGGACCAAGAACATCCAACCCAAATGTGTCCCACAGTTGCACTGAAATATCTGTTACCGCCATGGGATACTTTGCACCCACACACACTTTATCACTTTTTTGCAAAGGATACAGTCTCTCACTGCCCTCCCGATTTATAGGTCACAGGCTGGCCACCAATAGTTGTTCCTTATACTCGGTTTAGTTTTCACAATGCCTTGGTGACCCTCATGCCCAAGATCTATAAGATGTTTCCTCACTCCTTTGGTGCGGAATGGTCTTGTCTCCCCGTTTCAGGATCCCACCCTAGACATATAGTACATCTCCATGATTCCAAAGGAAGGCCATACCCATTTCTTCAAATTTTCTAGATCAGGCATGACCTTGCACAAATTGACATCACATTGCATGACTTCTTTCCACTCCTCTCGAAATCGGGCATGTTAGAGATTTCAAGAACCACCTCCTGGTCCTCCTCTTTGTCATCTTGCTCTTCCGCAGATGTCACCCTAGACAAACAATCTTCAGCATAATTCTTCACCCCTGGTATGTATTTCACAACACAATTATACTCCTGTAGGAGGCCGACACTTTGTCTAGTCCTTTTAGATGCTATTATCTCCACCAGAGGCTTATGGTCAGTATGACATTCGAAATGTCGCTCCCCAAACAAAACTACTAAACTTCTCTGTGGCCTGTTTGATTACAAGAGCATCCTTCTCGATAGTGGCATAGTTATTTTCGGCTCTCTTCAACAGTCTATAAGTGAAATCTATCAACGTTCTTCCCCCCCCCCTTCCGCTTGGGACATCACTGCCCCCAGGCCAACATTGCTGGCATCCATTGTGATGACAGTGCCTCTTCCTCTCCTATAATATTGCAGTTTGGGCACCTCCACCAACCTCTCTTAATGTATGTGAATTCCTCTTCAGAGATGCTGTCCCAGACAAATGCACCCTTAGTCTTGACTAACTCCCTAATTTCCACTGTGTGTTTGGCAAAGTTATGAATGAACATGAATAATGCTCGACCAAGCCAAGAAAGGTCTGTTCCTGTTTTCGACAAACAAGACTCTGTATCTCCTCAATTGCCTCGGCTAGATTCTTGTTAGGGCGTATACCTTCCACAGAGATGACATGCCCTATATATTCAATCTCCTTCCTATTAATCTTGCATTTTTCTAGGCTTCGAGTCATACCCCCAGCTCATAGTTTATTGAAGACATCCTCCCACCCTGCAACCTTTTTCTGTGTTCGTCCAAGTTGTCCGCATAGACAAGGATGTCATTTTGAAAGAACAAAATTCCTTCATCTCCATCAAATATGCTCTGCATAATTTTCTGGAAAACAGATGCTGCTGATATAAGGCCAAACTTCATATGCTTGTATTGGACCAACCCTTTCTGTGTTAATGAAAGCAGTCAAATGTCTGCAGTTTCATCCAGTCTCACCTGTTGACATGCAGTGGTGAAATCCAATGTGGAGAACAACTTCACCGGGCCCATCGTCTAAATAATTTCCTGAATAATTGGTAGCGGATGTCTCTCCGGAACCACACACTTATTCAACTCTCTCATGTCCATGCGAATCCTAAGCTTACCAGAGCTCTTCCTTATTACAACCAAAGGGGATACCCGCTCTGATACATTGATGGTTTCTATAATGTCTTGCTCCTGCAACAACTTTAACTCTGCTTTTAATTCTTACTATGGATAAGGGAATATTGTGTAATGTCTGGGCATCTGGTACACAATTGTCCTTGATTTTTATTTGGTGAACACACCCACGTAAACCTCCTATCTTATCCTGAAACACTTCATCCAACATATAGCTCCTGCCTGGTGTACTTTACTCTGACAGCACAGCATCTTCCACATTCGGGCTCAGCTTGACTTGGAGTTTCTTCTGGAATGTCCAACTCAGCAGAGAGGTGTAACCCACTTCTAGATACATATATCTTTCCAGTAGTTTCTCTGCCCTTGAAATTAAGTTTTGCCTGGAACCATCCCAAAAGGTCTATTGTTGCCACCATAGGCTCTCGGATTAATATCAACCTCATTAAGGTATTTGCATCCTAACTTTTCCAATTCATGTTGTGGCTAGAGAGTGTACTTGGCACTGCAATCAATCATCATCATTGTCGCCACACCATTAATGCGTTTATCGTCATCCACAATCAAGGAATTGCATTAGTCTCCTTCCTCATCACTATAATCCCTACAAATCCAGTGGGTAGCAGTTTTCTTGCTCCTACAGCACCTAGCAAGGTGCCCCTTACCCTTGCCAACTCTGTAAACTATTCTTAAAGCCGGGCACTCGGGTTGTCAGCCCAGTGTGATGCCCTGTTGCATCACAAACATCTCCTTCGGCTGCTTTGTCTCCTCCATCTTCGTCCTCCCCTGTGGTTTTTGTCATCCAGAACCCTTTTCCTTTCAAGTGGATTGTTATTCACTGCATCTATTACTTCGCTCAGAACAGCTGCCCATATTGGTTGCAGCACTATCCCTGTCTTTATAGTTGTTTCCTTCACTCTGTTTTTTAGTACCTTGACACACTTTTCAGTGTGTTCCACTTCTTTGGCAATTCTCAGAACGGTGTTCAACGGGGGATCATCCTCTGCCCATAGTTTTTCTCTGACTTTTCCACTGCTGCATTCCAACATCAATTGATCCCTGAGATGTACCACGGATGACTTTGCAGCATAGTAAATGCACGTCTAGTGTTTGTAGCAGAAGAATATACTGTGACGAAGAGAAGTGCGCCTGATGTCTCTGCAGAATATCAAACAAGACTGTATGTCCAGTCGTTCGTAGAGGGATATACTGACGCATTTTGGTTATAGAAACACCGGCAGCATCTCATAATGCTGCCAGTGTTTCCTCGTTCGCCTGCAGGCGGGCGGTGTTAAACCTGCCAGGTCAAACCTGGCGGGAACAGAGTCGGGATCAGGCGGTCCGGAAACAAAGGTGGCGGCGGGTTTTCCGCCACCGTTATTTCTGGACCGCCTGATTTGTAATGAGGCCCATTGTATATGTTAAGTACATCCTCCTTCTTCCAGGTGCTCCCATAATATGCCAAGTCTAGCTTCCTAAATACATAAATTGCAGTCTTATGTCTTATTGCCAGTACAGTAAATTGCCAAAAGACTATGGCTTGCACAAGTAATCTCTTATGGCCGTTAAACCCTCCATGATGGCATCATGTGAACTTTGAAACCACAGGAAGTGAGGCGGCATGAACTTTCCCTCGCAAGACACCATTGGCAATCACGCTCGGAAGTAAAACAAAGCTATGATAATAGTAAAATGAGTACAATATTAACTAAGTTTCTGATGTAGACAAAATGTTGTCTGGAATTGGAAAAAATACACACATGCACATTGCGTTGACACTGGGGAGGCGGTGCAGTAGGCGACTCAAAGGTCTTGGCTTTGCAATGTTAATCCAAACCATTGAGCACTCCCAAAGAGAAATAAGTAGAATTCTAGAACCATGCACTGATAATTCAAGTGCAAAGTCACTAGAATTGTGCAAAATTTTAGGAGAGCCAGCCTTGCATGTTTGCAGGAGTTTATACAATGGGGTGAGAAACGGATCTGCCTGATTTATCCGAGGCTGATTTTCCCGCGAGGGAAATGTAGCATTACAAAATGTTGTTACATTTCCCATGTAAACATTTCCATTACAAATCACGTAGATTTCCTCACTCACATCCTCACTCACACCCTCACGCACACCCACACGCCCACCCCACCACACCCTACTTACCTTTCCTGACGCACTGTGTCCCTGCAGCGCCGGTTCCCTTTCACTTCCGTGATCAGGAACCTGTATAGTATAGTGAGCAGGGTGTTGCGGGGGACACTCACACAGCCCCTGGATTTTTTTTCCTTCACTTTTGTTTCTTTTTTTTTGGCTAGGGTGAGCTGCGGGATGTCCCCCACAACACCCCGCTCACTATACTATATAGTATAGTGAGCGGAGTGTTGCGGAGTGTTGCGGGGGGACACCACCCAGCCCCATACCGACCCCACCAAAACACCTAAACACATACCACAAAAGGTTCGAAATTTTGATAGTTCGAACTTTTCGTGGTGTGTGTTTTAGGTCTTCTGGTGGGGTCGGTAATTTTAACTCGGGCAATTCGTCCTATTCCAGGGAAAACAACCCCTTCTTTCAGTACTCCATCCCATAGCCATTCCACCCAAGAATCTTACAGGATGTGCGGCACCTTTTGCGAACATCGTTGTGCCAGTAGTAACAAGCTCAAGCACAGGCGTAGGCTCCGATACCCTTGGCAATCCAAGCCTGCACTGGAGGGCAGCATCTGGTGACGTAACTGCAGGGGCCAGAGCGGAACTTCCGCTGTCTGCTGGACGCTTGCCTAAGGCAAATCCATTCAATAATTGCCGTTTCTACTGAACCAACTTTTGGCACTGGGCACAATGTGAAGAAATGTTTGTTTATGGATTTCATCATAGCAACTGAACTAAGCGTGACTTTCAGCAATCTCCTTTCATTTTCCCGACACTTTTCCCGAGGGCTCTTAGCAGAACCTCTAAGTGTGTATGGCAAGCATCCTTTGCCTTTCTTGTGCTGGGTAATTCATCTTCACTTGGCAAATGTGAATTAAGGAAGCGAGGGCAGGGCATGGATTCTGCAGTGCCACCTGAACCGCACTGAACCGTACAATGGCTGCGTCATTCAGCACTGTCGGCATTTTATCGACACCTTGTGCCTCATTACACGGTAGGCAGTAAGGGTTTACCGTACCGGTATTTTACCGGTACCGGTAAACCCTTACCGCCTTACAACGAGGTCCCTTTGCGGGTTGGGGAATTTAACGCCTGCTTTTTGCTAATTACAGGTGCTAATTACAGCACCACAAATTGCGGTACCGTAATTAGCTCCCTGGTCCCTTTGCGGGTTGGGGAATTTAACGCCTGCTTTTGCAGGCGTTAAAAACCAACCCGCAAAGGGACCAGGGAGCTAATTACGGTACCGCAATTTGCGGTGCTGTAATTAGCACCTTCCCCATTCCCATTATGCCCTACGGGGCAAAAATGGGAATTGGGAAGGGCAATGGGGGAAGGGGGAATTACCTCCCCACCAACCTTGGAATAGGGCAGTAATTCCCCTTTCCACCAAGGCGGTGCCGGTAATATACCGGCATGGACCAAGGTGCTAATAGCACCTTGGTCCACCGCCATCCGTGTAATGAGGCCCCTTATCTTCCAATACTGATCCGGCGCCTCATCCACCACACCCAGCATCCTCACCAGGTTGCCCCATCGCGGTACGGGTGGCATTACCAAATAAGACGGTTGCAATCCCAGATTAAAGGTCTGTTTGCATGTGTTTATTTATAAAATGTTGAAGCAGATTTCAAACAATTCATTCATGTATAGGTTGATTAATTAGGACTGCAGGTGCAGGATAACGGAGAACAACGCAGTGCCATTGCACATGGAAGTAGTATTCTAAGCGCTAGGTTACCGTGGGCTCTGGGAGACCAACATTTCAGAAGATTGCAACATTTATCAGAACCATACACTGCCATTTAAATCCATGCACACAAGACATGCAAAAGAGAATGAAAGGGTGTCAGAGTGAAAAGGGAAATACCTAAAGATGGTGGACAAACCTAACAAACAGGAAAAGTAGAGAGAGTAGAGAAAAGGAACTGTAACTTAAGGCTGGCAGGTGCAGTAATGAAAAACGCCAGCATGAACAAAGACGACAGTTTGGGCTTCCAGCTAGCCACTGTTCAATCCCTAGCCAAGCTCCGCCATCATATGCTCAGGTATGCACATCATTTGCCAGGGTTGCCACCTTATGGCCATGCAGTACCATCAGTTGCCATGTACTTTCACTGGCATCTGCGGCCCATCATATAGCAAATGCTGCTTTCAAGTTCAAGCACCTTGGCAGCGGCCGCCGTTAAGTCCGGTACTTGCAATACAGCTATCAGAAGGACCCAGGGTATGCTTGTGTGCATCCCAATATGTGCTTGGTGCTGTTACACACCTGTATCACCATTGTACACAGGGTAGTGTCATAAGGTCCTAATGGGGCTCTGATCATTAGTACGCAGACCAGCTGTGGAGCCATAGAGGTAAATCCAGGATGCTTTATTGTACATATGTATATTTGTACAGTTCCAGTTACTTGCGAGTATAATTCAAGGTAAGTAGGCAGGTAGCCAGCAGCAGTCACCATGAGACATCAAGAGACACCCCCTGGCCATTCTCTCACATCCAGCTCAGGCCCCCAACAGACATTCATAGAACACTCACACGCATCACTGACCATTCTACTGAGCTGTCTATCATACATTCACCAACATTCTATCAGCATGCATTCCTGGCCAGTGAGACAGAACAAGACTACTCGCATTACAATATCTCCCTTCCTACAACACATTCATTCACCACAACAGGTGGTTCCTTATTTCACTAATAGGTTCACTCAAGGGTTAAAACTAAGTTTTCAGCAAGATACAATGGGTTTCAGGGCTTTCTCGCTTGCAGCAGCGAACATCTCTGGAGCTTGCTATCATAGATTCCATCTCATCTGTGGTAAAGAGTGTAAGACTTGGGCGAAGCACTCCCATAATAGCTTAAAAAGTTGAGTCTCCTCTAAGCCCAGTGCGGTTACCCTTAAGAACGGGGCCAACAACTTGGATCCTGTGGAGGTGAAAGCACATTTCACTTGACCAATGCATCAGCTTTCAGAACCACTCCTTCAGATAGTAACACTTTCAGACAACCTGTTTTGGCAAAATGGCACTGGAATCTGACCACTTTTCTCTCACTCTGCAATACAAACTCTGGACACCAGTGTACTCGGTCAAAATTCAGGCCAATGATTTGTAGATCGCAGAACTGTTCAGGCAGGTGGTTCATTCATCCATTGAGCTATTGTGCTTACTTGCCCATGCTGCTAATATGCCTAAATTGTTCTGTTCCATGCACCGATTTCTTCTGGGCACCTTGCCTGTATTGTGAATCTTCAAGCATTCCAAAATGAAGTAAAGTGCCTCTACTGGAAGTCCCACCACTATTTTGCCTATAAATTGGAAGCCGGAAATTGCGACATGCACGACACCAGTAATGATGCCTTTACCGTGAAGAATCCTTGAATCAAGGTATCCATTGAGAAAAGCATACATGATGTATCCAGGGAAAGATTGCAGTCTCTTAGGGAAGGACCCTGAAGAAGTGTGAAGATGAATGAAAGAGAAGACTGGTGATGTCACATGAAGCAGAGATGACGCACCAAGAAGAGATGCCAATGAAGAGGGTGAATAGACCTTATAGAATCTGATGGCGAAATGAAGAATTGAGCAACATTTCATGTGCAGAATGAAGATTGCATGTGCAGAGAGTACTGAAGAAAATGCAAGACGTTTTATAATTGTACAGATGCTGAAACACAAGTAAACTAAGTAATCATGGAGGCTGGCTATGCGTAGTAAATAGACTGCAGGCGGTGCCACCAATATATATATATAGAATCTGGATGTTCCATGTCGCAGTTTAGCAAACTAAGACCCCATGAGTGAAAGAGCTGAAAGTGTGGCGCATTAGAAGAAAACAGCCGATGATGAAGGAAGAATGGAGAAAGTTTGTCTGGCCCAGTGTCAAGGGTTGGGGCAGCCAAGAAACTGGTTATGTATTCAAGAAGATACAATAAACGTGAGAAGCGAGGCAAGCTCCTGTTTAGGTGCAATGGAGAAACACGAGGAGTGCCAGGTTTTATTCATTTAACAGTGTTAAATACGAAAGAAAGAGCTCAAACACGGTCTCCTGTCACATGGTCTAGATGAAAATAGACTTTGGGCAAGCTACATCGACACTTGAAGATAAGACCATGCTCACACTCCCTTCTGTTCTCAGGAGTGGTGATACTTTGCAAGGCCGAGTTCAAAGACAATTCGAATGGCAGACAGTAGGAGTGATGATGGATGATGTGCTTATTGGGTGGGGAGGCATGGTCAAGTCCTACCCACCACCACCTGGGGTACCAGCTTGCGTGCTGCTAGCTATTGGAATATTCTAGAAGGATACATGCATGCCTACCAATCATAGAGGGCCACATAGCAAAGAGCCCTAAACTTTGAGACCTAATGAAACGTTGTGTATTTCATGACCGTGAAGATGACTTCCACTAGGTGTGGGCATAACTGTCCACCTGACCTTAGAGACCCAATCACAATCCCATCCCCCATAGAAAGTATACCTAGATGTTCCCCGTAGACCAACCACAATCCCAAGTAGGTTTTCTTATTTTGCCACATAGTATGACGTCAATGATGATGACCTTTTACTATATAACTTTTATTTCATGTAACACGTTGAGAGACATACTGTGAGATGTCTGTGATGTCCGTAGTACTCCCTGTTTTAGATAATTATTAATAAAACAGCCAAAGTTTCCAACTTCCTGAGTCAGTCTTATTACTGGTGTAAGTGTAAATTCTGCATCCCCATCCATTCCATATAGCGCTACCTCGCTTAAAGGGCCTACGGGTTCACGTTCCATAAAGCCATTGGAATGTGTTGACTGGTTGCTGAACTGCCCTTGGCCTGTGCCCTGTCGTAATGTGCAGAGCTGATGCTAACCGCAAATGAAGTCTATTATCTATGTCTGTTACTTTGTCTATGTCGTATGTTTCTGTTATACATTACCTGCCCTCCTTATCAACCAGCTGCTCATCCCCAGGAACCCTACATGTACTGTAAAGGTAGCACCCCCTCCCCCGAGACTCATGTACAACTTCCTATGTACACCATTTCTGGTTGAAATTACAAGCATACTCTTCCATAAACTGGATAGACGACAAATACAATTCATGCCTGCTTGGGAATAAAGCTGAAAGAAGGAAATGGACACTTGCCAGTTCTTCTTATGATTTTTACTTATGTTCAGCCTTATGTTTGAGCTTCCTGGTAGTGGTAGAGTCAGGTTTTGGTGCCAGGGGGAGTGATGTGGCACTCAGGGGGGTGTCACTCAGTTCAGAGAGGGGCCGGGGGTCACTGCCATTTACTTAATTTTGCAGGTATGACAAGCTTTTATCAGCTCAGAAACAATAGTTCTATCTTGGCTAATTCGAAATGGGCTATTTGTAGCTGTTTTTCAGCTTCACAGTGTATCTTGGAATGTTCATGCATTAAACATTTTTCTGTTCCTTTTTAAAATTTGGAAAAACCACAGCTAGGATCAGACCAAACTTTTGAAAAGTGCTAATTTTTATCAGCAAATAGCCAACATGCAAAGCAAAAAAGACAGTTGCTTCTAGGAGAATACACTAACCACTGCCTTACTACACAGAATCCACCTGCAACCTTTCTTTTTATACCATTCTGAGTTAAATCTTGGAAGATTGAGGTCTTTTCATCCAGGCTGACATGGACCAGCTGCAAGAAGTGCTTCAACTAAAGGTGTAGACATTGCCCTGCTCTTAAAGAGGTATGGATCTGTTGGGCAATCTTGCTGCATGTCAAGTGTGACTTTCATTTTTACATTCTCACTGCATTCCCCAATGTCCTCAGTATCCATGGCTTCTTGTACTACTTGTGTGCCAACATTGGTAGCTTCAACAGTTTCAGTACAATCGCCAGTTGTGCGACCAGGCTTAAATTCAGCCTGGGAAACAGTGTCTGTTGAGTGATCAGGCTGGGTAACATTGTCTGTTGAGTGATCAGGAGTCAGACCCTCTGTAGATTCAGTAGAGCATTGTGGACACTCAGGAATGTCAGTGCATGGGTGATCTGCGGAATGTGGTTGAAGGAGAACCCGTAGATAGATGTTCAACGCGAGAAGCATGAGGCACAGAATGAAGGGGGTTTTGCTGCTGAGTCCATAAAATAAGGATTGAAAGAATCTTGTAATTACAATACAATCATGCAGTGGATAAAAACTGTTGGCATTACTTGAATGGGCAATAACTCACCTTTGCTCCTGCTTCGCAGTGGAACTTTTGGGCTGGATCTTGAAAGCAGACAAAATATCTTGAGAGGATTTTGCTGCTTCAGCAAGTTTGTTTGCTGACCTGTTTTCGTTGTGTGGTTTTAGACATTTTTGGTTCTGATGACTCTGCATTATTGATGTTGCGCTATTCCCTACTTCTGCAGAAAGAGAAGGAACACAACACAGATTAGTTATACATTTGAACTTGTGGCGGATACTCAGTTAGCACAGTAGCAAAATCTATGAATAAGGAGCTACTCACTAAACACAAATAAAATGTAAACACACTTCAATTTCTGTTGTCCCTTGAATAGACCTATTATGCCTCACATGTCTTGCAGTTATGCCATTCTTTACTTTACTCATACTTAATCGAAAGTTAATGTCATGTAGGTATGTTTGTATGCCACTGGTTCAGGTTGGATTGATGAATGAAACGTAATGACTGGTGCTGGTAGGTAAGTGTTGACGCCAGGCTAACCATGGCCAACCCACCAGGGTTACACAAACAAACTCCAGAATCCTCATCGCATTTTGGCTTTTTAATCCAGACGTGCTAATGTTTTCAAAAACCATTGTCATTACGGCATAATTTGCAGCAAATTAGAATTCATTATGGCTAATTTACTGTGGCCACATGTTTTGAACTCCGTCATTTGTTTAGCATTTCGGCATCACCGTAATTCCGGACGTGACCAAGATTTCAGATAAATTCTTTTACAACTAATTAAGGCCCGAAATTACTTGAACAATAATGTAATTTGCGCCCCACAGGCAGAAGATTTATCACATCTAGTGCTTTGGACTATATTCTATGGACTTCAGCGATATTTCAATTTGATGATATTTTTTCATACGACAATTTAAGGTGAGACGGCATTTTGAGCCTTTAATTTTATTCAAATACCTGGCAAACTAGGGCAAATCTTTTTCCTGGGTGGCACTTCATAATTCCTTTCAGGTATGCCTTTTTCAAGGTGCTACTTTGTCTGCCTACGGCTATTCGTAATCTATGCACACATGATCATCAATGGAGTAACAGCAGTCATCTTTGGGTAGGGTCTGTTTAACCATCTGTCTCCAATCGGCTTCCTAAGCCGTGTACTCTTGGAAGCTCGTTATTGATTAATATAATGATTTTTCACTCTATCAGGTCATGCGACTGTACTAGTGGAACAAGGGGTAAGCATGTACTCTTCAGTTTGTGACCCCAACCCCTTGCATAACCACTCACCTACTGGTTGCACTTTTCCACTAGCAGTTCACTTTTTACAGCAGTGTTCACGTGAGGCTCAGTTTCAAATCATCACTTTTTGCAGCACCAACTGTCCATAATGGGCACCATCTAGAATTCTATAGCTACTTCATCACATATTATAATGGATCAGGATTAAATGAGGTGCTTTACTTACCTTTGTGGGATGTTACTAATACTATTGCAATACCGGCATGGCTCATATATAATTTTCTGTTCCTATTGCTGTGTTTTTCATTTCCGCTCTACCCGCAATCCTCGAACTTGTGTGCGGTATGTAATTCATTTTGATATTTTATTTTTGTTTGGTTGATTGTTTTTTCCACTATGTTTTCTGATTGGTAATCATACTTGTAATAGCATCTCACATTCAAATGTGTCTTTATTTCCTTTGTGTTGAAATTATTTGATCCATGTGAATTGTTTGAATATTTAGTTTTTGTTAGTATTTGAAATTGAATATGAACATAGTATTTAATTGTTGTATCATCCTTGAAAACAACCAAGGTCAAAACATGTGTCAGCTGACCACATTTAGAATAAATCCTTAACTCAAGAAAAACAACCTGATATCCTTTGAATCAATTTATTCTTAACTACAATATACTAATTTGTAGGGGACAGTGGGCGAATCACCACTACCGAACTCAATCATTCCTACTAACTTTTCAAGTCCTTTATTTGGGTGGGCCTTGTGGTTGGGTGAACTCTGCCTGGCAGCATTTAATCAATAAGAGTGGTTTGATGCGCACAGGTATCTTTTGTTCGAACCCTATCAGATTATTCCTCAGTTTGATAAGTTACTTCACCATGTGGCTAGTAGTTTTGACCAGTATTACTGATAAATATTCTTTAAAGTACACAATTTGCATCATCTTTTATAATGCTCCTCCCCGGCCTACAACTACTACTCAAACAGTCTTTGACAAAAAGAATGTGAATAGCGATTTGCAACAGACTGTGGGCCTGGGACACCCACTTTTTATCACTGTGTCCGAGACAATTTTATGGGCAGACTAACAGTCAACCTGACCCAGCCAATTTGGGCCAGTTTCATGAGTTAATTCATTCTGTGACTGCGGGTGGCTAGTAGTTTTGACTAGTGTTGCTGAAAGAAATATTCTTTAAAATATACAATTTACATCACACTATCATACATCCACTTGGTTACGAGGCTAGCTACTAACAGTGTCACAAAAGGAATGAATAGCGATATGTGACTGTGCGCCTGGGCGCCGATGGTCGGACTCACACATAGACGGTACACACGACACACAGTTAGGCTCGGACTAGCCTAATAGGGCAGTAGCCCACGCAGGCACACGCATGGCGCACAGTCACAGTCAGGCTCGGACTGGCCTAATAGGGCAATAACCCATGGCTGCCGGCAACGAACCAGAAGAAACCACAAAATGCTAGTGGGCACTGGCAGCCAGTTTTTTTGGTCAGAGTCAGACTGAAACGTCCAAACTCCTAAGTGAGCCATTCTTTGGGCCAATTTGGGCCAGGCCCATTTTAATGAGTTAATTCACTCTGCCTCTGGCTAGTAGTTTTGACTAGTATTGCTGAATAAATATTCTTTAAAATACCCACTGTATCATAAATCCTCCTTGGTTACTAGGCTAGCTACTAGTACTAACAATGTCACTAAAGGAATGAATAGCGAGTTGCAACTGTGGGCCTGGGCGCCGTCGGCCCACACACACACACACACAAACACACACACACACACTAGTAACTTAAATTTGCTCCAGGCTCCAGCTCTGTTGTGTGTGGTGGTGTGCTGCAGGCAGTTGCTCCTCTCTCTTCTGTATGACTCCCGGTCCTACACTCCCCCCCCCTTGTCCTTTTGTCCATCACTTTTGGCCCTGGGACCTGTGACACTGACCCACCTTTTGTCATGTTTGTACACTATCTGGTACCTGTGTGGCATATTCTCCTTTCCGTTTACCCCCCACCTGGGCTGGCGCCCAGGGCGTCTGCAGCTGGCGGCGGCCTGCTAGCCTAGGGCTGGCTGAAACTAACTGGCACTAAGGTGTTAGCAGGGGAAGGGGAGGGCAAGGCACCCAGGCTGCCTGCCCTCACATGAGACCCCTCACCCCGTTTGCATGCCAAACCAGCTTAGCCGCCCCCCCCCCGGTCCTTTACCCAGGGCCTGCCGCTGGCCATAGGTGGATGCCGTGGGGTGGCTCTCCTAAATGTGCCCCCTAGCCTGCCTGCCTGTGTCCATCCACCATATCCAGGAGGAGATGAAGGAAATGCATCATTGTGCAACATGCCCCACCCATCCCCGGGCCAAATGTAAATGAATATGCACTGGTTACAGAAAAAAGCAAGTATTGACCACTTTGAGGGGGGATTAGTTGGGGTCGATCGAAAGACTTGTCTATGACCTGTGGATGAGCATTCGACACAGAATGTTCTAAAATACATGAAACCCATTAACAAATCCAATAGGCACAAATGGTGCCTTAGTTATGACCCTGCTTCAAATGTGTGCTTTAAATCTCACAACAAATTGCATAACCTGGATGATGTTGATGCTCAGAATCAGCATGGTCAACAACCCCCTTGATTTTGCGATATTCTGCGGACCTCCCGGTCTGCTGCACCTCATTCCATATCATAGCAATCTGTTTTTGTGCCATTGCTATTGTTACTTATAACGTGTAACGTGGTCTATTTTACTTGAATCACGGTATTGTACGTGATACTTTGCATATTACCCACTGCACTAAGCCATGTCCTTGAGCCTAATCTTGTCGCTCCTCCCAACAGTGCTCCTTTGCACACGCCTCCCTATCATGTCCGCCGTCATGGCCAAGAGTAACCTTGCGCCTACCAACAGCCCACATAGAACTCCTAGTATCTGCCTAGCCATGCCCAAGAGTCTACTCTCACCTAACTGCATACCGCCAACCAAATTCCTACCGCCCTGCCTCTTATCAACACTAATACCCATGCTCTATACTCCACCCACACTCAGCAATTTCTGCCACCTCACACCTGCCCAATGGATTCAACAATTTGCTTACAGACCCAAACCTAACCATCCCTGTCCACTTATACAGAGGGATCTAAGACTAAGCTCTAGATTTAGGCCCTCTCGACACATTACCAAAAACACTACCTTAGCCGCTGATCCCATCATGAACTCAGTGAATAACTCTGCTTCACCCAGAGCAAACCCCACTCACAAAAAATGTAGCCCTAACAACACTACTGCCAATATTAAGGGTGCACTAATCAATGCAAGATCCTTGTCAGCCCATGCCCTAGATATTGCTGACTGTATAACCGCAAACGACCTTGACTTCCTGGCTATTACTGAGACCTGGCTCCATGCGGCACCTGGACCTTCTCTCGCCCTTGCTATCCCAGATGGCTACTCCATCATCCATATGGACAGAGACCACAATCAAACCAAAGGTGGAGGCATCACATTTATCACCAAAACCACCCTAGGCATTAAGCAAATACCAAGTCACCCTATCAAGTCAGCAGAGCTATTGTCCATTAAACTACCTATCTCAGCGTCACGCACAATTGGACTTCACCTTGTCTATAGACCCCCAAACCCATCACTACAGTTGAAGAGGATGTCACATTTCTCTTCACTTCTAACACAAAGCCAGGTTCTCAAATGATACTCTTGGGGGCCCTAAATTTGGGATTCAAAGATCTTAAAGATCGCAATGCTCTACATCTCGCTAACTCAATCACAGAATTAGGCTTCGAACCAACACATCAAGGCAGAACACTAGACTGGCTAGTTGATATCAACTGTGACATAAACATTCTCGACTACACGCCTTGTGCATGGTCGGACCATCACCTTATCACATTCACCATAAATGAAAGTAACCCACCCATCCCCCAGACCTCAGCCCCAGCCTTACACACGAGAAATCATCGAAATATAAAAGTTAAGAAAATGCTCCCTCTGCTACAGGCCATTCTCAACACCCCCACCATCTACTCCGACCCCTCCGTCTTAGTAGACATCTACAATCACACCCTACTCAAAGCCATTAACACTATGGCTCCACTTAAACTGCGCAAAGCCAGACCTAGGGCACACCTGAACTTGTGGTTCACCCCACACCTCAGATCCCTACATAAGATTAAAAGATGCGCAGAAGCTCTCTGGAAGAGTCTTCCTTTGGCCACCAACAAAGGCAACCTACTTCTAGCATCCCTCCATTACAAAGAGTCTATCCTTCAGGCAAAAAAAGACACCTACAGCTACCGTATTGTAAATGCCAAACCCAGCACAAAAGAACTCTTTAATATTCTCAAAGAGTTAGCATCCCCTCCCCCACCATCGGACTCATTCACCAAAGATGCAACTTGGTGTACCAACATCCAGAATGCCTTACTGGGGAAAATCACAATGCTTCAAGAGAAAATAGAAGCAAAAAAACATAGCCTCTCCCCGGACAGCTCCCACTCGAGCCCACCGACGCCACCTATAAACAATATCAAACCCTTTGGATTTCTCCTCCCTTTCCATTAAAGAGGTTGAGGATGTAATCTTGCAACTAAAACCTTCAAGATGTCAGGACGACACCTGCACTGCGCCGATCATTAAAGAAGCAGCCATAGAACTGGCCCCATTCATCACGTCCTTAATTAACGCATCTTTTGAAACAAGTTCAGTCTTGAACAACCTAAAAGATGCCCGGGTCCTCACACTCTTAAAAAAACAGACCCTTGGCCCTAATATCCCCACAAACTATAAACCTATTACCACGGTGCCGCAGCCATAGAACTGGCCCCATTCATCACGTCCTTAATTAACGTGTCTTTTGAAACAAGTTCAGTCTTGAACAACCTAAAAGATGGTCGGGTCCTCTCACTCTTAAAAAAACAGACCCTTGGCCCTAATATCCCCACAAACTACAGACATATTACCACAGCGCCATTTCTATTGAACATCTTGGATAGAGCAGCCTACCTGCAGATCCAAGACCACTTAAAAGCAAATAACCTCCTGGGCCTCAGACAATCCGGGTTCAGACACAAACATGGCACTGAAAGGGCCCTGATTGACCTCAAGACACAATTGGAAAATCTAAAGGACAATGACAAACTGGCCCTCCTCCTGCTATTAGACTTGTGAGATGCATTTGACTTATTAAATCACAATGTCCTTTGCAACCACCTCACCTCAGCAGCTTTTTTTCCAGACATGGCAAACGCATGGATCCAATTCTCCTTCAACAACAGATTTATGAGAGTATTTGCACCGTCGGCCAGCGCTGAACCAGCCCCAGTCTCATGTGGCGTCCCACAGGGATCTTGCGTCTCCCCTACCTTGTCTGGCAAACTACCGCCCAATTTCCATTACTCCCTTTTTGGGTAAGCTCCTGGAAAAGCTGTCCATCGCTCAGCTTAATCTCCATTCCGACTCTGTTGGCTCCCTCCATGACCACCAATCTGGTTTCAGAGCTACCAGAAGCACGGAAACTGCTCTCCTGAACATCCATGAAAACCTGCTCTCCAACCTCGATTCTAACATTCGCTCTGTCTTCATCCTACTTGATCTCTCCTCTGCGTTCGACACAGTCAACCATACCACCCTGCTCAATCGTCTTCGTGACAACCTGGGTATCACTGATCAGGCTCTGACCTGGCTGACTTCTTTTCTCTCTGATCGACCCTCCCAGGTACAACTTGGGTCCTTCCTATCTTTTATCTCCCTCTTCACATGTGGTGTCCCCCAGGGGTCTATCCTCTCACCCTGGCTTTTCAACCAATACCTGACAACTCTTGCTTATTGCATCTCAATGTTCTGCTCAACTTCCCAGTGCTATGCTGACGACACCCAACTCATTTTCAGGCTTCCTTCAGCCTCCTCCTCTCCTTCCCTCATCTCCGATTGTCTAATCGCCATTCAAAATTGGTGTGCCGCCAATGATCTGTCTAAATACCAACAAGACTGAGATCCTTCTTATTGGTACACCATCTCAATCCTTTCCTCTCACTCTCTGGCCGGCCTTCCTTGTCCCTCCTCCCACCCCTCCTGCGCGGCTAAGAACCATGGGGTTATCTTTGACTCTACACTTTCCTTCTCCGCACACATCTCTGATGGCTCCAAAATATCAAACTTTTTACTTCACCTCCTTAGAGGTACTCTGCCTTTCCTCTCCTTCCCACAAAAGCTCACTGTCTCCCAAGCTCTGGTTATTTCCAGACTGGATTACTGTAACAGCCTCTTTCTAAATCTACCTGCCTCCACTCTCCGCACTCTACAACTAATCCAGAACAGGACTGCAAGACTTGTCCTTGGCCTCAAGCCCTGGGATCGTATCTCTCCAGCCTTGAAATCCCTTCATTGGCTCCCAATGGATGCAAGGATTAAATGTAAAACCCTCTGCATTGTCCACAAGGCTTTCTGGGGCCTGGGTCCAAAATACCTTCAACTATCCCGCCGTAAATACCTCCCCTCTCGAGCCCTTAGATCCTCTACTTCTAACTCCCTCAGGGTTAGTTGTTTTGCAAAACAACGAGCTGGGGATATATCTGTCTTCGGCTGGTGCCTCCCTTTGGAACAGCCGCCCGGCCACCTTGAAACTTGAGGAAAACATCTTCGGTTCCGGAAACATCTCAAGACCTTCCTCTTTGCCTCTGCCTTTTCTCCCCTGTTGATCTGTTTCTTCTCTTGGCATCGTGCACCTGGCCACCCTCTGTTCTTTCGGGCCCAGGTACCTGCTCACCCTGCCACCCTCCTGCACTGGCTCCAGGGCACCATCTGCACTAGGGTTCTGTATCTGTACCCATACAGTCCCCCTCCCACTTTTCTTCTGCACTTATCAGATATACCTTTCTGACTAACGTTCACCTGCCACTTGATGGCTGCACTACCATGGTTTATCGCCCTTATTTATCATTTAGTCTATTTAATTTTTTAATTTTTCTGTTTTTTGTTTTTTCTCCCTTGTTCCCCTCCCTTTTTGCCTCTGAAACACTTGTGTACGAGCGCGATATAAATAAAATATAATATCATTTCATTATCATTTCATTTCATTTACAATGTGTTCACAAAACCATTGTTCGAGCTTGATTATTTGGGTGTCAACTATACTAATTATGCTGACGACATCCAAATACTCATCCCACTGACTGGAGACCATACTACTGACACTAATTAACTGAATAGGTAATGTAAGGGACAGCTCAAAGTTTGTGGAAGGACTTATGAGCTAGTGATACTTGAAACAGAGGGTGGTGTCCTACCACATATATTTTGGTATTTACACGCCTTTTAATGCAAATGGTCCTTACTTTGTCGTGCTTTCAATTTTTTACAGGAAATTTTCCATATTCATTAAGAGAGTGAAAAGATAGAGGAGCAACCAAGCTAATCTCACAAAGCTTTGAATTATTTAGCTTGTGGGGCAGTGCAATGTTTATTCAAAGCATCTGGATTTTTTGAGGTTATTTTTTACCTTTTTCAATTGTATACAAAACATCATCAGTGCATAACATAATATTCAAAACTGGTGCAGTAACAAAAACATACAACTCTTTGCTGTTTCCAGTAGCTCCTTGTTGCCACAGAACCGGCAGTAAGCATTTTCCTGAGTTATCTGCCGTCGACTGAACATTATTTCTTTGGTTGGCAACAAATTGCAGCTGAAGCGAGTGAAATCCTCTCTAGAGTTTGGGTTGGGAAAGATAGTCAGGTGTGATGCGAGCTCTCCACATTTCTTATGCTCCTGCTTGAGGTGATTCAGTGACACATAACCAGGAAATGCATCTATAGCATTGCCCCAATCCTATTTGTATCGGGCATGTTTCACCCCCACCAGGCTTGATATACGATCACCACAATTTTTCCCACACTCTAGAAGCACACTCCCAAATTGATCTTTAAAGGTTGACAGTATAGTCCCCATGCTGGAAGACATTAAAACAGCAATGTCTTCAAAAATAGAATTAAAACAGGTGATATCACACTCTGATATAAAGTTAAAATACGGCATTTGGCTGTTGCTTGCAAAGATCTGAGCCCCAGTTTATATATTGGATTGCGGCTAGGGGAACCGCAGACGGGACCCTCAGGACTTTGCGCCAAATCATGGCTTCCAATCTGTCCAGTATATATCCAGAGCCCAAGGTCTGAGTACTAGCACCCCATAAAGAGTTTTTGGAACTGCTTTCCCTTCATAAAATCTCAATAGAGGGTTCGGTGAAAACCTACCAAATTTCTTATTTACTCCAATCATTTGATTAGTCAATGATCGTTATCTGTTCAAAAGCAAGAGCCGAGTCTTGCATGTATTGGGCTGCTCTGGAGTTCTAAGAATGATTGAACTGGGATGGGAGCAGAGAGGCAGCAAGGCTATGGCCACACACAGGATGGGTTCCACTAAGAATAGAGTTGGGAGTAGGGTGGGAGCAATGGTGCTGAGTGGTTGATCTGGGATGGGAGCAGAGAGGCAGCGAGGCTATGGCCACACACAGGATGGGTTCCACTAAGAATAGAGTTGGGAATAGGGTGGGAGCAATGGTGCTGAGTGGTTGAACTGGGATGGGAGCAGAGAGGTAGCGAGGCTATGGTCACACACAGGATGGGTTTCTCTAAGACTAGAGCTGGGAATAGGGCGAGTGTCATTTACCCGAGTCGTCTTAGTGCGGCATTCGTTTTGCTGCTACCTTGCCGTAGAGAGGCGGGGGGGGGGTTCTCAAGGGAAGCCGATGACCGGGAGGTGCAAATAAGTAGGGTGGCAAGCATGCAGGGGGCAGGGAATAGGAGGGATAGTGAATGCATGGGTAGCCGATAAAACGAACTCTAGATTAAGATGCCCCTGATCCGGGAAAAGTACCTATATTGGAAAGGAGAGAGATTTCAGAGATGGAATATTTAACCCAGGAGGGGGTAGGGTGGGACTTGGGATTTGACAGAATAGATATAAACTAAACTATAGAATTAGCTGTATTCTTTAGTATGCATTTTATCTCTTGTTTGTTTGTGCCTTTTTTATGAAGGTGTAGGTGAAGTCAGGGTACATTATAGCTTTACACGTTCTATATTGGGTAGTCTCAGTTACCTGGCAGCAAGAGATGAAAGACGAGAAAAAACATGGGTAAAACTCTAGTCCAGCCCTTTTTTCCTATGAATTCTGGGATTTGTAGTACTGGATCTATAATGGAAAAGGCAGGACTACAAGTCCAAGTATGCAAATACAGAATCCAGGACTGGACTTCTATCTGCCGGAAGTAATGTAATGGAGCATGCCATCCTATACATTGCCACATACACTAGGCAGCACATCCTTGACATGAAAAGCCAACTCCATCTGGACCGTCTATCCGCCAACCACATCCCCCCAACACTGGCCGGAGCCACTGTGGTTATCTGCAAAAAAAAATAAATAAATAACTGAATCCCATTATTGCGAGCTAGAAAACCTTGCATGCAAAACAACGATTTCCCCCCGCCTCCTCAGAAAATAGATGGGGGGTTGGGTAGGGGTATCAAATACATTTGGGGGAAGAGCGAGAGGCTGCAGGGGGTCCCGTGCATTAAAAATACTGAACATTCGCTGTTTTACATGCAAGGTTTTCGAACTCGCAGTAAAAAATTGGACATTTTAACGGAGATCCGTGAACACAGCAATGATGCATTCGGGCAACGTGAACAAGGGAAATCGGCTCGAGAGATGGGCGAATGGAAGCCAATACTTTCCAACGTATCAGCTGATTGTGCCCAGGTAAGTCCTTCACTGAATATGTGGGATCGCTCAAAAGTATGACGAGCTCATGCGAGTTTTAGTAAACAGTCTGCGTGAATCGGGCTCACAGAGCGGTATCCCACCTAACACAGCTGCATAGGAGTTGCACGTAGGGTCTGTAGATTAGCGCACAACATAAGCGAATACCCAAATACCTGCCGAAACAAATATTACAATACAAACAGGATTCTGATTGGCCTCCAGATAATGAAAGGCAACCAATAAGACAGATGAAAAGAGCGGTCAATAAACTATGATCATTTTTGGAAGCAGTTTTTGTCACAGCGATTTGACCTTTTTACTGGCTGGCACTGAAAGTGACCTAAATATTTTTAATATACACGTTTTTAATTTAGAGATCAATGTTGTGTATTTGATGATGATAAAGTGGTTGGACTAAAACCAATGCAAACAATGTGAAGTCATACCTTATTCCCAAATGCTTGCAGAGGATCAACCAGTGCGCAGTGGCGATGGCAATTGCAATGGCGAGCCCATGCGATGGCTGCCAAGGCTTTGGGAGCATTGTATGAGTTGAACCTGAACAGCGGCTGCATCAGAGATCGATGTGATATATGATATGATAGGTCATTTATAACACACTTAATACCCAGAGGTTTCTAAGCGCGGACGTGGGGATCGACCTTGTGTTGCTCTATGTCATCTTGCTTCCAAGGCCAGCACGTTGCCCCTGAGCTATCCTCCCGAGACTATAGTTCTATTTATGCGCAAAAGAACAACAAGACAGACACAATGACCATTAAGGTCACCTGTAACTCATTGTCTGTTTTACATCTATTCCAGTAGAGAAGCCAGCTCTGTGGGGGCCCTGAATTTTACGCAGCTAGTGGATGACGTCATAGAGGTGTGTGCACCCCAGGAATACCACTGCCCATGTCCCCAGGCAAAGGCGGGATGAAGATCCCTTCCTCTCTCCTTCCTAGCATGTGTGGGCCGCGAGAAGTGACTACTGTGTGTTGGCACACACTGGGGACTCTTGCACCATGCAGACTCCAGCAGCACCACACCGGTTCATGCGGTTGACTCATGCACCGTGCTACCTTTTGATTATAGGTCTTGCACAATAGTTCTCTCTTGCAGAAATGATGGCAGATGAGGTGGAAATTCCTGAACTTCTCGTTGGAATTATGTGGAAATTCCGTAGGAATTCTGTCGGATGGTAAAATGTCTTTCCATGCAGGCCACTGTCAGTGGTGAATCGAAGAGTCGAATAGGGGGGTGCAGGGGCCTCTGCAGTCCAACACTTAGTATCTCAGTAAATAGTGCCTCAAGACAAGCAGGCATGCAATGCTAAGTGCCAGGCAACCGATGCCTAGTTGTTAGTGCAGATTGTGGAAGACGTGTGGAGTACTGGTGCATTCACGGGTTTTGATATGTGGGCTACACGCAGGCACAACACAGAGTGTGCTCTTCTCCATTTCCCCGCTGTGTCAGCCTTCCTCCATCTCCCATGCAGCACACCGACCCTTCCTTCAGGTTGTTCCCTGTACAGGGGCTCCTTCCAGCCAATGAAAGCAGCAGAAGGCAGAATCCATTGCGTATCCAGAGCCATTTGATGGTGATGAGCTGCTTTCAGCCAAGATGATTTGATATATACATTATTTGTATTTAATTTAATGTGATTTAGTCTCAATATAAACTTTTCACATAAAATGATCTAAAAAGCCAAATCGTTTCTAGGCACGAGAGAGAACTTAAATAAACAAGGGACAACAGGAACTGGTAGAACACAAAAGGGCTTTTTTGGTTACAGTTTGTCTCCCTATGTGAGCGAGGGTATGCCCTAACGTGAATCCCTTGCTCGTTGCGCCATAGGGAACCAAGCTGCACCTCACTGGGGAGGCCCAACAAGGCCGAAACATGTCTGGGGTTGCTTGTTTTTCAGTGCAGAGAGGAACTGGCCCAGCAGTTCAGGCTGGGCTGCTACCATTGGTGGCAGCACCTGACTGATTCGCATATGGCTGGACCCCTTTTGCAATGGTGCAGATGGGCTACAAAATGCTGGTGTGGCAGGTTGCACAGAGCAATGCCAGTGGTTCAGATTTATTCAAAACCTTCCACCTATCACTTTTTTGGTTACAGTTTGTCTCCGTATGTGAGAGAGTGTATGCCCAGGCCTGGGTTCCCTACTTCGTGACCATAGGAAACCAAGCTGCACCTCACCAAGGAGGCCCAACATAGCTGAAACATGTCTGGGGTTGCTTTTGTTTCTGTGGAAAGCGGAATTGGCCTCGCAGTTTGGGCTGGACTGCTACCGTTGGTGGCAGAACTCGACTGATTTGCATATGACTGGACCCCTTTTCCAATGGTGCAGACGGGCTAAAAAACAGTGGTGTGGAAGGTTGCCCAGAGCAGTGCCAGTGGTTCAGATTTATTCAAAACCTTCCACCCATCACTTTATGGTTACAGAACACAAAAGGAAGACATACAAAAGTTTTGAGTGAAAAAGTAAAGTTTTAACAACGTTGCTAAAACGTAGGAAGCAACTTAAACTGGGAGAAAGTTATAGAGATGGGACCATAAACAGTGAATCTACAATCACCTTTGGTCTTAAATTTAGACCAGGGAAAACTGGTTGGAGGTGCTCAGATCCCCTCGAAGTATGCAGGGCGTGCTTTACTCTGCTAAAAATCAGAGCATTTCAAACACCATCAGGCACCTTATTGGGACCCAGTGAAGAGTTTGGCAAAAAGAGGATCCCTGAATTTTTCCAACCACTGAATGGACCACAGCAGAAGTAGATCAGGATGGTAAGATGGCAGTCTGCCGTACAGGGTGTTGGCATACTCAGGAGAGGAGTTTAGCAGTGTGCCCACAATTATGTGATGGGGGGGGTCTGAAGGAGTGAATGGTAGAATCCTTTTAAAAAGATTGGTAAGCGATCCAGAGGACTATAACATTGCCATCAGAGAAATGGGCCAAAAGGTTTATTGATAGAGGATACTCAGACGAAGAAGTAAATGCAGCACAATCACGAGTAGCTACTCAAAGTAGAGAAGACCTATTGAAGGTGAATACCAAACAAGATGATGCTCCTCGACTTGTTTTTGTGTCTAAATATTCCCGACAGAGCAATCAAATTAAATGCATCATCAAAAAACACTGGAACACACTACTATGTGATCAACGAGTAGAACGTTTGTTTAAAGAGGTTCCCACATTCGCATTTCAGCGAAGTCAAAATTTGAAAGACAGACTTGTCCAAACAAAACCAGCAATCAAGAAGAAAATCACAGAACGGATTGGTACATTTCCTTGTTTGAGCTGTAGCAACGGTGGATATATAATGAAAGGCGAATCAGTGAAGCACCCACATACAGGGGAGACAATTAGACTCAAGCGTTTTGCAACATGTGACTCCCACAATGTGATTTACGCTATAAAGGGCCCGTGTGGTCTATACTATGTGGGCCAAACTCTCAGGATGGCTAAAACCAGATGGAATGAACACAGGTCCTGCATAAGGAACAATAATCCCAATTCAGCTGTGGCCAGACATTGGCATGATAGAAAACACAACCTAGCTCAGATTCGATTTGTTATTTTGGAGGTGGTAGAGAAAAGAGATCTCCACGAAAATTTCCAGAAATGGATGGACCAAAGAGAAACCTTCTGGATTGATCGATTGAGCTCCTTGACTCCGAGGAGGCTCAACGAAGAAATTAACTTTGTGCTTTTTATAATGTTTAGTTTAATGAAATGCTTGATTGTTGCAATTTACATAACACAATAGCGTCTTTGACATCTGTTATATGTGAAGATACAAGTTTAATTTACACAACTAGGAGCTTTGGGTGCTCTACCCCGATGCTTTTGGCTTAAAAGAAATTGTTTGTGATAAACACTTAACAATAGTGAATTCTGCACAGATCATACACATTACTACAAGCTTATCTTTTTGAATTTTATTTGCTAAGAGGTACTCACGGGGTAATTTTTCCGCTTAACCTCGTGTTTGACATTGGTTAGTTATTACGCCCTAATTATCAGTTCCACAGAGTACTGCGTATTTGCAGCTGCTCACCCACGCTCGGTGAGCGTATACATTTTACGGAACAAGCGTCCGCAATCACTCGGTCTCCATGGAGACATCCCCGCCCCTGGGCTCGCGCCCGGGGGAGGGGCGCGAGGTGTACGTGCTCCAGCTGGACCACAACGCCTCGTACCGTCTCCATGGAGACCAATAAAAGGAAACTGAAGCCGGCACGAGCATGCTAGACAGCGGCTTACTCGGCTTTCACAGCACGCGCGAACAAGTCATACAGTAAGAGCGGCTACTTTAAAGGAATCTCTGCAAATATTGTAGTGAAACCAATAGTCCAGTGACATTTTATATTTCTGTCCACAGATACTTCTGTGTACATGCTCGTACACATTTAAGAAAATAGCATAACCCAGGTAGGACCCGCATTGATATATAATTCCATCTACAAAGACAGTATTTACCAGCTTGTCAGCTAACTAAAATGTGCTTTTAATTATGTTTTCTTTTCACTATGGTACACATGGATTGTTTCTACACACAATATGGTATGTGTTTTTGTATCGGTTCTACTTCAATGAAATGGTTTGTTAATTTGCCAATTATGAACAAATATATTAATGGAATATTAGTTAAGTGGTACTTAAAATTGCCTTAATACTGCCCTGAAGAAGGTTAATCCGAAATGCATTGGCACTTATGTATTATGGGCAACTCAAGATGGAAACTCAATTTATGATTTTCAGGATTACGCAACTCTAAAAATTAACAGGATTGTGAATTAAACATATCCAGTTACAAAATATACACTTTTGAATTGATTTATTATACCCCGAACAAACCTTTTTGCAAAGCTTTCTTTTCCTTAATTGGCAGCAAACTTATGGGGCAAACTGAGAAGCGCCAATCCTAACAAGGTATAATTACTATGTTTTTGGATTTTCTAAGTTTGGATAGGTCCTTGTGGAACGGGACCAATATGGACTGGCAGCTCCAGGCAAAAGTATTTTGAATGTAAAAGTATACTCATCTACAGAATCTGATTACCAAAGGATTGAATAAAAGTAATGCCCTCCTCTTCATCTATATATAATCCTTTTAAATTACATCATTTTGAAATATACTGCTTTGGTAATGGAGCCCAGTTGGCCTTCTAAACTAAAGTCTGACTCCCAAATAACTCCCAGGTTTCTTAACCTGGGGGAAAGGTTGTATTTAGGAAAACATGTACGAAGGTGGTGACGACCCAGCAGCAGTACCTTTGTTTTGTCTGCTTTCAGTTTTAACTCGGTGGACACAAGCTAGCGGTTGATGTTACTCAAGGCCTCGGAAATTCAGGAAAAATTGTCTCGGGTTCATTGGACACAGAGATTATTTTGTGTGCCATCGTTTTAATAATGAAACGAGATCATGATGCCTAGGCAAATCTCGAAGAAGACAAAGGCATATGCTCAATAGGTGGCAGACACAGATGAGCCCTGTGGATGCCACAATCCACAGAGACTGTGTCTGAGATAAAAGTGCCCCGTTTCACTGTCTGTTTACAATTGGTTAGGAAAGAGCGGGACCATTCTAGAGTCACTCCATCGGCAGGGGCCACAGAGCTCAGTCGGTTAGTCATTGTTTTGTGTCTCAGAGTGTTGAATGCTTCAGATAAGTCCAACATTAACCACATTGAGATAGCCCCACCATCTATATATCCCAAAGGGTTCATCCCAGAATGTGACAGTCTTCATTGCCTGCTTTGGACGAAAACCAGACTGCTACTGGTTCAATATGTTGGTATCCTCCACAAACTTCTGAAGTTGAGAAGTAACTATCTTTTTCAGAATCCTGGTGGGCCAAGAAAGCCTGGAAATTGACCAATAATGATCTAAGTACTAATGGGTCAAGGGAAGATTTCTTCAGCAGAGGAGTAATGATATATTATTTTAATGCTAATTGGACTACACCCTGAAATAACGAAAGATTAACAAAATTGGTAATATTTGGGACAATCATACCTGCATGTGTTTTTCCACTCTACCTGGGGCAATATCCTCTTAATTGAAGGTGTGCTTTAAGGATGTCAATTGATACAATCTCCCACAAATGGGGAGCGGTTGAAAGCTAAAGATGAGATCAGAAATTGGTTATAATAAGTGAGTACTCTTGCCTACTTTGACCTTTTTAGGTTCTTGGTGAATAGAAGATTGATTGACTTGGATCTTCACAATGAAAAGGTATTATAAAAAATAAAAAGTTATTAAAGTCCCTAAGGCATTCTAATGGTGGGGCAACAATACCCTGCATGCACTCAGGACAGAAAAATGACTGGACTACTCTCACAATGTTTTCAGACAGATATTCTTTTGGCTGAGAAATAGATTTTCTGTAACTCTTAAAGAGGGCCTTTAACTCAGCAAAAATCTGCTCACCTGAGCACTTACCACATTTTGTTTCCAACTGCTGGCATTTATTTTATTTTTATTTATTTTTTAATTTATTTTGCTTCTATCAATTCAATGATTTTGCAAAAACAGGACGAACAAGTCAGTCAAAATTTCTTTTCTGTTCTTTCTTCGCAAGCTTAATTCGACTTGAAGTTAGAGTTTGGGCTTTGCAGTCACCCTTTTGAACTTAAAAGTCTGATTGAATTTCACGCTCAACTTGTACCTTTTGGTAGACTGGAATTTGCTCCTTCTGGCCCCTCTGATTTGCGTAGACAAGACTCTAAAACATTCTTTAATATTTTGGAAGTAGCCAAAGCCCAAGTTGTCCTCGACCCACTCATCAGTCGATTCCACCAGATTTTTTCTTCATACAAGGAGTCACTGTCTATTAGAGGTCTCAAGTAAGCTCTTCTCCACTTTATTGTTTCGGGGCAATGCAGAAGAAGATGCTTTACGGTTTCTGGCTCACGTGTCGTTCCACACAATCGACAGGGGTTTGTTTGAGATTGGCCTCTAATAGCCCTTATTTCATTTGTCGGCAGTAAATTAAGGCGAGAATGCAAGAAGACGGATCTTAACGACTTATCAGGAAATCTCTTCAGAACTTCGTTCGTTGTATGTAATTTTTTTGGTTCAAAGTTCACGTGACATAGGAGTTTGTTTATTCCAGCCAGTGTCAAGGTCTCTATCCAATCAAGTTGGTCCATCTTGAATTTTTATTCTCGTAGGATTTTAAATTAGATCTTATTCACTGCAACCATTATTGGCCAGAGATACTCGCTGTTTTGCTGCCCAGCAGGAAATGGCCTTGCTTCATCCTTCAGTAATTTCAGAGTTTATTATTTTGTATAGCGGCAGAGATTCTAGCATTATTATTTTTCTAAAAAGCGTCATTTCTCCCGCTTCGATTGTTGCTTTTAAGGAGAGAGTTCCCAATTCTCTTCTGATGATCGAGATTCCTGTGGAATTCGGGAGTTGAAGGACTTTGCGCCAAAAATATGCTTCCAGTTTAGGCCAAATTGTCGGAGGAATCGCTAGCATTGCTTCGCAACCGTACGTCAAACTTGGTATTACTTTACCCTTGTAGAATTTAATAACAGGTAGAAGTGAAAACCGCCCGTATTTTCGATCGATTATTCTGGCCTGTGTAGTTAGTTTTCGGGTCTTGTCCCATAGGTGTTGTTGCAATGAGGCTTCTGTTTTCGAGTTGTCCAGCCACACCCCCAAGTATTTAAAGAGTTTTACCTCTTCAACATGCGAATTTTCGATGTACCATTTAAACAATTTTGTATTCTTCTTTGATGGTTGGCCTAAAATCAGAATGTTTGTTTTTTCCTTGTTAATTTTTAAGTTGTTGTTCGATATGTAACTGCCCAAGTTGTCAAGTTGCCTTTGAAGCCCAATTTCGGTTTGATCTAAAAGGATGATGTCGTCGGCATATAATAGGCGAGTCACAGGTGTAGTTCCAATTTTCGGAGGAAAAGATCTTATCGCATCCGAATTGTCTTTGAGGTCACCCAAAAAGGAAATGAATAGAGCCGGGGCCAGTGGGCAGCCCTGTTTCACGCCTCTAAGGGTCGAGATTTTGTCAGAAAGCCTTCCTGCTTGATCCAGCTTGACCCTGATCGATGCCTTATCGTGGAAAGCCTTTATTGGGTCAACGATGTTAAGTGGACACTTCCATTTGCCTAATTTTGACCAAAGCAGATTTCTGTCAATTTGATCAAATGCTTGGGTTAGATCAATAAAGGCAACATATTCCTTTCCAAGTCTTTGCGTAGATCTTGCTTTTATAATGCTCGGGGCCATGATGTTCACTGCTGGCATTTAGGTTTAAGATACAAAGGGTTAAAGTCGAACGAAGTGCCGGGTGACGTCTGGATTTGCCAAGTTGCAAAGGGGGGACTATATCACATGCATCTCTCAGAACCCCATGCAAGACCTCCAAATATTTGGAGCACAAGGTTAAGAAGCGTCTTGGACACATTCTGCTCAGTAGTACCCTAAAAGCTGGAATGAAAAGGAGGTGGAAGATTTAATGAAGCATTATCTCTTTAGGAAGCCTAGATATTACCAACAATAGCAATGGTAAGAATGATATGATAGGCATTTATGACGCGCCTATCCACACGTGTGTCAAGGCGCGACTCAGCAAAGGAGGGGGAAACAGAGGGAAGACAGAGAAACGATCATACTAGGCCAGGTGTCAGTCAGATCGCGCAAGTGCAGAGAAAGGGGGAAGAGGAAAGGTGTGGAGGGGGGTGGGGACAGTGCCGTACATGGGGTAAGAATAATATAACAATGAGAGAAGTAGGGCCAGCTGGTGGCAAGCGCAAGGGTAAGTGCAGACATCAGGTGTCAAGTGCTGGTGGGGGACTGTAGGGATACAGAGAACAGTCCCCAAGTGCAGGGGTTGCCAGGGAGGCAGTGCAGGTGTGTACCTGGTGGGGAACCTCGGCCCGAGATCAGAGAGTGGCCAGGTAACCAGTACAGTTTCAGCCAGGAGTTCAGCAGGGGAGAGGAGGAGAGAAAGCAGAAGCAAAGAGGAAGGTTTTGAGGTGCTTCCACAACCACATGGCCTGGCTAAGTGACAGCGATGGTGGTTATCAATTGCAAATGCACATTTCTACATACCACTGGATCTAAACAATGGCCCTCAGAGTAAGGAGTGTTTGAAGGGCCTGAAAACCATGTACTGACAGAAGATCACGGAATGCAGAGACATCAACTCTCTCAGGACATTCAAGCCATACGTTAAAAGACCCCAGCTCCGAGAGACGCGACAAGTCTGTCCCTGAAGAGAGCAGGAAAGTAGACAAGGAGTCCAGAAAGGGTCCCCTAGGACCATCTGGACAATAGACAAGTGACATCTTCGGGTCAGACCGATTATTCCCTGTCAAATGTAGAAACAATGTTCCTGCAGCCTCAATCCCTAAGGAATAAAGAGGCCAATCTAACCACTTCCCTGAAAGTCACTGCCAAATCTCCTGCCTGCTCTGAATCTTGTAGTGTTCTAATGAGATAATCGTCTGGTACCAAATGTGGGACATTAGGTATTTTCTCTTTGGTGAGTCCTGCTTCAGTAAAGCACAACATGTCAAACTCACCATTGCTGATAAGATCTGCTATAAAGCAGGCATCGCCCAGAGCAGATTATGCATTGAGTAAGGCACCACGAAGTGCATTTATTTTGATTGTATTATGATGATTTGTTTTTTAAATGTGAGAATTATTAGCCATAGGTGTCTTGAAGAGGACAAGGTTGCAGTTTTGTTAGCTGTGCATTCGGCGAGAGAATCATAACCATTATTTAAAGCAATGATCCAATCCCTGGACTGAATTGGAAAAGCATGGGACATTCTCAGTAGACTGGCCAAGCAAAGTTCCAAAGCCAAGAGAAGAATGGAACCTACACGAAGAATCCATAACTTAGCAGAAGGGTCAGGACAGGACAGTAAAAGTCAAGGTTTAGAAATGGGAAAGAGGCACTGTGGAAGGCCACAGACACTGCCCGCCCGAACAGGCCCAAACAGACTAACCATAAAGAGGCCTTTATTTCTACATTGCTTCAGCTCAGGAGTTGTGGAGATGTCTTCCAGCAGCTACTGCATCCAGCAATTAACAATGAGGCTGTTTTTAAGGAGTTGGTGGCGTAAATGAATACATACTATTTGCCCAAGATAAGTGTGATTATGGCAAGGCATACCTTTTACACCTGAGGTCAGCAACCAGATAAGTTTTTCAAGGAATGCCTTGCACCATATCCACAACGTCCTACTTCGGTCCCTTCTTAGACAGAGTCATTATGGACCAACCTATCGTTCATTTGAACATTAACCAGGTATTGCAAAGACTGTGATCTTCATCAGATTCTAATTGGGATCAGTCTCTGGGTGTGGTAAAGGGAGTTGGACAATCAATAGCTTGACGTATTATCATTATGAAGGAGAAGAAACCCTCCCATAGAATGGAAACTGAAGTATATGCAGCAAATGGGCCTTACTCTAAACCCAGGCTACTCAGGCACAAACCAAAGCCTGCTGGAAGGACCATTGTCTCAGAGGAACATGGTCCTGGCACAGACTGCTTCAGGCGTCGTAGCAAGGACCATGGTTCCTCACTGAAGCATTGTCCTTTCTTCAGAAAACCGTGCACCCTTTGTAGCAAGTGGAACTGGTTTGCCAATGTATGCCATCTGATGAAAAGGAATACTTACTTTGCTTGCAGGAAGGTTAACTAAGGTTGCGTTGGTGGAGGCACCTAAAGCTACAGATGTCGCAGGACTGGAGGGCACCACAAAAGTGTGGTGCTCATGATTGATGAAGCACAAGTGCTGTCTGTCTCTCTTCGTCCTACACAGACCTCTTAGGGTAGCTTCTCACTGATACGTCCTTTAATGGCCACCCCATAATGGGAAATACCCCAGCTGCAACAAAGGCAATGCCACCTTGGGAGGGAAGCATTACGCTTCTATTGCAATCATGCTACATCCTGGAGCTGATGAGCACATATTAATGCGTGACTGTTTTGTCTTCAATTCTCCTATGGATCGTAAATTATCTGAGGCCACGAGAGTATACATTTGTTTCTGACAGGGTTCTTTGATAAGATTAGAAAGTAAACAGGATTCCAATATTGCATTGCTATAAAAAAAAAGGGAGCTGCCCAGCCATGAACGCAAAACATCCCCCTCAGAAGACAAAAAACCTGCAAATTCTGTTGAGTAAATGTCAACTGATGACATTATCCAAGAAATCAAATCATCCAAGTGTATTGCCCAGCTTTAAAGGGACAGAAGGTGGATGATAGCCTGCATCTTCTCAGGAAGTTGACAAGTCTTAATCAGAATAGTATGATGAGCCAACAGTGTAAGAAGGTATCTACTTTGAACTAACTAAATGCGCAAATAGCCTGTTCTATGGGTGGAACCAGCTCAGCGGTCTCTCAATCACGTTTTTTCTCTTCATGATAAATGTGATGAGAATATCTATTTTCATGTCATTCTGATTCCACCCAGTTCCACATGAAATGCCAGGCATGTCTACTCCAAGCAGGATTGCCAACACCTCACACACGTAATCCTGCCTCCTTGGGGGCCATCCCTGGGTAATGCGCAGTTCCCCCATTCGTCATAAAGAGTAAGGGACTCAGGCCTGCGTCTTGCTCCTGCCTCAGGATGTTTTTCAGCCTTTCCATTATAGGGGGGTAAGACTACATGCAAATCAGGCTTTATCCCACCTCACAAGGGGCAGTGCAGCCAGGACTGCTAGGTCACACCCCTTCTGCATGAGACCACAAGCATCCCCAGACATGTGTCAGTCTCATTGGACATAGTGAGTGAGAAGTAGCTTGGAACTCTAGGCCTTGTAAGCTCTGGATCCACATCTAGGCAAACCCATTTTCACTCAGAGTGACCTTCGCAAAAAAGAAGGTGGATGGCTGGAAGTTTTTGAATGAATGATCACCACTAGCAATGGTCTGGGTAAATCCCAAGACCCTTTTGTGTCATCCTGCCATGCCATTACAGAAAAGGAAAGACCATTTTCAAATCAGGCTTGGTCCCACCCTAAAAGGGGTGATCCAGCCCACACTGCTGCATCCCATTCCTTTTGCACGAACCACAAGCAACACCAGACTTGTTCCATCCTCGTTGGGAATCAACTGTGAGATGTAGCTTTGGCCTCTAGGTATGGCAAACTTAGGACCCTTATCTAGACTTGGCTCTCCCACTCAAGGTTGTTTAAGCAATATAAAAGAGTGACTGTCGGAAGGTTATTAATGGATCATTACATCTGGTTTACTTTGGGCAACCACATCGTTTTTCAGCCTGCCATCCCATTACAGAAGGGGAAAGACCATATGCAATTCAGACTTGCTCTCACCCCAGACGTAGCAGCCCAGCCTGAACTGCTAGGTCACATCCCTGCAGCACAAGAGTACAAGCAATTCCCAGACCTGTTGTAACCTCTTTGGGCATCATCAGTGGGCTGTAGCTTTTGGTCTCTACGCATGGCAAACGTGGGACCCACCTCTGGACATGCCTGTCCCACTCACTGGCGACTTTACAAAAACAGTAGAGTGATGGCTAGATGATTTTGTAGGAAAGAACATATGCAAATCGTGCCTGGTCCCACCCCAAAAGGGGCATTCCAGTCCGAACTGCCAGGTCACATAACCTCTTGCCTCTGAATGGCATTGTGCCATCTGATCTGGTGTTTAAATAGAAAACACAAAAATCCTGTAGTATTCTGCAATACACAATGTTGTACACGTCACGTGAAAACTTCCCAATAATGGTAGTAAATCGTACACTTGTTTTAGAAAATCCAATGTTTTGTTGTGGAAAAACATATTTAACACACATTTTTTAGGAGAGTCATGTATGAAATCTAAATCGGCCTATTTTGATTATAATTGTCACTATTGTTTGTTTTATTACTTATACTGCGCACCGGACCCAGGGGTATCAGGGCGCTATGCATACGACAACTTACAGCTTGGTTACATAACAATTTGAACACATGCACAATACAATAAATGCACAATAGCAGAACGACTGCAAAGAATACAAGTGAATACAGGCTAGACATAGTGAGTAGCCTATCAATCCAGTATACACTGCGATGCAAGTAGAGAAGTACAAGACCAAGGTAGGCTGGTCGGGGTAGGCGGGCATGGTCAGTCATGGGCAAGTAGCAGTCTGACTTTTATTTTTCATCGTCTTTGATCCATCTTATGAAGTTCTGTCGGAATTTATAGTATGGTTGATCCGATCGCAGCGTAGGGGGTAGGGAGTTCCAGAGTTGAGCTGCTTTAAACTGAAGCTGCATCCTCCGACTCTGGAAAGTTTGAATCAGGGTAGTGAAATGCCATTGGCATTGGAAGATCTGGTGGATCTTGTGGGAATTATTCTCGTGAATCTCTCGGAAAGATAGCAAGGTGCAGCGTTGTTTAGACATTTGTAAACAAAGGAGGCCATTTTAGTTGGATTTTCTCGTGAGTCGAGAGCCAATTATTTACTCTTCTAGTTTCAGAGATGTGGTCAAACCTGGAGATAACTAGAGCAGCTCTAAGAGCATTATTCTGAAGGAGTTGGATTTTCTTAATGGTTTCCTTGTTGGCCCCAATGTAAAGGGAGTTGCAATAATCCAGCTTCGATAGTACAAGTGCTCTAGCAAGGGTAATGCAGCTATTGTTGGACAGGAAGGGTTTACCTGCCCTTATCAATTTGCAGGTGTAAGCAGTGGCGGAGGCCATCTCATTAACCTGTTTATTAAAGGAGAGTGTGGAGTCCAGGTAGAAACCCAAAGTTTTCACCTCACAAGCAGTAGTAATGTGGTTGCTGTCAATGTTAAAGGAGGAATCTGAGTATTGTCTGCATAATTAGTGTAGGTGAAACCAAGACGGTCCAGATCATGGAAAAGGGGCTTTGTGAAGATATTGTATAGGGTGAGAGAGACACATGATCCCTGGGGCACTCCGCATGTTATGGGGATAGGGTCTGCCGCCGCAGTGGGAGAAAAGAATCTCATGGTCCTGTGATTGAGAAAGGATTGAATCCATGCTATGGCTTCTTCAGAGAATTGAGCAGCCGAGGCCAAATGCGTGCATAAGACCTTGTGGTCAACAAAAGCAGGTCCAAAAGGAGGAGTAGGGCTGAATTTCCTTTGTCCCTGAGCTCATCAATCTGAGCCTTTAGGTCTATTAGGGCTGTTTCGGTCCCAGGCTGGGGTCGGAAATCAGACTGGCGTGCTCCTAGTAAATGGTTGGCTTCTAGGTAATTTTGTATTTGTGAATATGCCGTTTTGTCTATAATTTTAAGAAGAAAGGGAACTGCTGTAATTGGGTGGTAATTAGTGGGTATGGCTGGGTCTAAAGTCTATTTTTTAAGTAGGGGGAGCACCCAAGATTCTTTTAGGTTACTTGGTATGGAACCCGTGGCAAGCAAAGCATTATAAGTTTCGAGATGAAGGGAGCTAAATCTCTGGCTGCATCCTTTAGCAATTTAGCAATTGGGCTGGACATTGGTCACCCTAGCAGTTGGAGGGTTTGAGTGATAATATAATTTTTTCAGTCTCAACGATTGACACTTTAGAGAACTTAAAGCGAGGGGGGGCAGGTGGTGTTTTTGGGAGGGAGTGGTGAGAGTTTTGGGCGCAGTATCTAGACTGAGTGACGCTTTTTTCTTGGCAATTTTGTCCTGGAGAGTTGTGACTTTGTTGGCCATTGCTTGCTGTATTTTGGTACACAAGGATTTCTCTTTAACACAGTTATCTGGCACTGGTATGGGAGATTCTATTTCCTTCAAGATGGTGAAGAGTTCCTTCATGCTTGATTTGGCTTGGGATGTTCTAGTGTTGTAGGTTTCCTGTTGTGCCAGTAATATTTCCCTTTTATAGAGAATAGTTATGTCCCTGAGAATTATTTGGTTTTCATCGGAGGCTTGCATTCTTCATGATCCCTCGCATTGTCTTTTTTTTGGTACGTAGTGTTTTCAGGTAAGGTGTGTACCAAGAGTTAAGTTGGGCTTTAGGTTTGCTAAGTCTCATTTTAAGCGGCGCGATTGAGTCAAGTGCGGTAGACATAATAGTATTGTACTCATTCACCAGGGCTTCAGGGCCCAGGTTGTCTGGCAGTGAGTTAAGTTTTGGGAGGATCAAGGGCAGCACGGGCGGAACCAGCTGGGTCGTGGTGTAAGTAGGTCTATTAGTTGCAAGCTGAAATGTTATGAGGTGGTGGTCTGTCCACATCTGGGGGGAGATGAAGAGATGGAGGCGTTGCAGTTGTAGTCCGCAACCCAGTCTAGTATTCTCCCTTTGTTGTGGGTGGGGTGGAGCACTCTTTGAGATAGGCCTAGTTCTGTTAGGAGGTTGGTCACACTGGTTGCGTAAAGATAATTAAAACCCAGGTCGAGGTCTCCCAGGAGAATAACCTGAGAGGAGTTTTTAAATTATTGGACAGGATGGTGGAAATATCCTCCTCAAAGGACCCAATGGGGCCTGGAGGTCTGTATATCAAGTGGATGGGTAGAGTTTGAGAATCGTTGATCGATAGCTTGGCTGTGAGGCTTTCGCAGGATTTGATGTCATTAAATGGAGCTAGTCTGATTGACAAGTTGGATTTGACAATAAGGGCTATGCCCCCCTCCACGAGCTTCACTTCTATCGGATCTTAAAATGGCGTAACCATTGGGGATGGCTAGCATAAGGGCTGATCCTGTAGCGGCGTTTAGCCAGGATTCTGTAATAGCCAGGAAGTCAACATTTTCAGTCTGGATGAGGTCTGCAATCTCAATAGCATGAGCAACCACAGATCTAGCATTAATAATAGCACCTTTCAGGTGGGGGAAGGTGGTTGTTGGTGTGGAGGGAGTTCCTGTGGATTGGGTCATTAAGTTGGTATTGGTGTGTAAGAGTGCCTCATATACCCTAGGGGGGAAGCTGTGGAGTCTCTTCGCACTCTTATTAGGATATTCTCTGGACGTGACCTTACTGCGGTTAGAGGTGGTGAGAGTTCTAGTTAGTGGTTCATGTAGTTTAGTTAGTCTGGCACGAAGTCTTGCGTTTCTTTAGGTGGTATTGCAAGGTTGGGTATTGAATGTAAGGGGCTGCTGTTGTTCTGCGTAGACACTGGGGTTGAACAACAATTGTGTTTGTGTCTGTGTCATTGCGAAGTTGTGGGCCAAGAGTTGGCGTGGAGCTGGCAAAGTTCTAGGACTATTGACAATATGATAAAGGGTATGATGTGTCCTAAGGCGCACATCTTGTGGTGACGCAGAGGTGGGATAGGCGAATAGTAGTATGGTGTATTCTGTGAACCATATGAGGTACTCGGTCAGAGTGGGCTAGGTCTGTTAGTCGAAACCATTGTACATCCATTATTATTCATAATAACATTGCATAATTACAACAAATAATTATTCAGTGTCGTTAAATCATACACTTCTGTGTAAATAATATACACCAATATTAGTGGAAAATACATTCAAAATAGAAATGTTTACAGAGTTATATTTCCTGCTGCTCTGGATCTCATGTTACTCCTATGTTCATGGTAGGTCAGTATCAGTGTCTTGTAATCATTCTGCACTTTTCAGAACTAGCCCTTCATCAGGAGTGCAGACGACTGTACGCCTGTTTTTTTTTTTTACTATAATAATAATGTGAACGATAATTAATTTAACTCATCTTTTTGTAAATCAATAAAATCACTAATCAGAAACTGTAAGCAAATAAATGTCTAACCTTGAATCCAGGTGCTATCAGCATATAAGGGTCCAAAAAATAGATCTGTCAAGGGTATGCATAAGGTCAGTCACCTGTTTCCAAAATAGATTATAACAATCGACGAAAAAGATATGATAGATAACTTCTCTGAGTTTCATGGTAATCTGTAACAGTAATGTTGAAATCAAAATCTCCTTTGGAACAACTATTTTCTCACTAAACCACTTATTCAGAGCCAGTCCAAATAGCCAAAAGTACATGGCTTGTTCGTACCTGCGCAAGCAGCCACTATTTTCCACCTTGTGGTAACCTAAAGGTATAAAAGTAGCAATTCTTAAAAGTCACAGCTTTACTTCTCAAATCTAAATTGCCAATGTCAGTTCTCTGTAGTGTAACATACTCTCACTGTTGTATAGCGTCTCGCAAGCTTGTGCATGTAAATCTAGTTGACGAAGACATACGTGAGTACCTGCCGTCTATGCCGGATAACTCCTCAAGGTATCTCAGCAAACCTACCTGTATGTCTTTAGGGGTTTATATATGCTTGTACTCTCCCATGCAAACTATCATTAAAGAATTAAAGAGGTAACCTCTTTCCTATACAACCGCGACCACCCAATGGCCGCCATGTTGGAATCCAATGTGGACATACAGTTTTCCTTTACAGCTTTCTTTTTTATTTTTTATTTGGGTTTATTGAGTTTTCAACATAACAGATTAAACAACATACAGGTACTTTCCACTACATAGTTATCAAAACCAAGAGAGGAGAACCATCGTACCCTCCCCCTCCACACATTAATACCCCTTCTTACAACCTTTTCCCCCCTCCCGCCACCCTCCCAGGAACAGTGTTACGTTCAAACTGAGTCCACCGCTAGGTCTTTATCTGTACATTTTCCCTCATGACCAGATTTGGGTCACTTGTCCGGGTAAAAGTGAATGAATGGCAAACAAAGATGCTCTCCGGGGCATTTTCTCATACATGCCCAGTGTGCCCTACATCGTGGCACGCTTTACCCCCTTTCCCTAAAACACAAGTTTTGTGACATATTTGTGTTAGGGTTCCGCTTCACATAATGGTTTAGGGGCCAGTTACATACTGGTCAATGAAGTATTTCCATAATGTTTCATATTGCGTGGACCTCCCTTGCAGAGCCGCGGTAATCCTCTCCATTAGACAGATGCTGGTAGTGACATTTACCCACTCTTTTTTGCTTGGGGCTGTGACTGCTTTCTATTTGATCACTATGCATGCTCGTGCCGCCAGTAGTAGGGGGCCAGTCAAGCCTGTTGCCCCCACAAATTCCTCCTTGTTTCTTTCCAACCCAAGTAACACAAGAAGAGGCGTGCACTCACGTTGAATCCCTTCTATATCCCTGATCCAACCTAGGACTTCATCCCATTACACTCTTATCCGGGGGCACCCCCACCACATGTGCCAGAAGTCCGCACTTTTACCACATTATCTCCAGCATAGGAGACTCACAGTTTGAAACATCTTGGACAACCTATGTGGGTCGTATTGCCACCTGTCAAGAAGTTTAGTTGCATGTAGCTTATACTGGGAGATAACAAGGGGGGTCCTGGGAGACTCTCTGCCAGACATGAGTCCTGGTTACAAGAGTCTTACCCAGAGTCTTTAGCTCACTATCTTTCACAGAGAAGAAATATGCCAAACATATCAGTCTTTGTCCTGCCCTGGGGAAGTCCAGCACCGAAATGCTAGGCAATTTTCCTCTGAACAAGAGTACCAACAGCAACCCCAGACACGTGTTTCGGTCTGGTTGAACCTCATCAGTAGGGCGTAGCTGTGCCTCTCTAAGAATAGTGAGCAAGGGGTCCACGTCTGGATTCCCCTAGTAACTTAGGGTGAGACCCAAAGTTACTTGAAATATGCAGATAACAAGGGGGGTCCTGGGAGACTCTCTGCCAGACATGAGTCCTGGTTACAAGAGTCTTACCCAGAGTCTTTAGCTCACTATCTTTCACAGAGAAGAAATATCCCAAACATATCAGTCTTTGTCCTGCCCTGGGGCAGTCCGGCACCGAAATGCTAGGCAATTCTCCTCTGAACAAGAGTACCAACAGCAACCCCAGACACGTGTTTCTGTCTGGTTGAACCTCATCAGTAGGGCGTGGCTGTGCCTCTCTAAGAATAGTGAGCAAGGGGTCCATGTCTGGATTCCCCTAGTAACTTAGGGTGAGACCCAAAGTTACTTGAAATATGCAGATAACAAGGGGGGTCCTCTCGTAACCAGGACTAATGTCTGGCAGAGGGACTCCCAGGACCCCCTTTGTTAATTTGCTTGTACTGGGAGGCAATTGACACCACACAGGCTCTCTTACACATCTTAGACCATAATTCAGAATCTATGTCTAGGTTCATATCTGTCTCCCATCAGTTCTTGAGTTTGGTCCCAGCGTCTGTTAGAGTTCTGTACATGACTGAGATCAGCCCTTTAGTTTCAGTAAGAGTATCAAGGAGTGATTCAAAGGGAGTGAGGTCTCTCTGTATTTTCTCTTTCTATGGTTCACTCATTAATGTCCCCTTAAATTGAAGGAAGTGGAAAACCGATAGTGTTTCTATGCCCAATGTGCTCTCAAGGTCTGTGATCGTGATGAAGGTACCCCCCTTCCAAAGTTGGCCCACCCTCTCAAGCCCCACTTCAAACCACACTTGGAACCTGCCATGGGCCGGAATCTCATCCCGAATTCATGGTGCCCAGATGTGGCTCAAAGGGGATGGCCACGTTGTAATGCCCCGCATGTCTGCGCTCTCCCGCCAGATTTCCCAGATAGTGCCCACGATGGGATGGTGATGGATCCTACGGGTCAGTTTGTCCCTTTGTATCCAAAGCCATTCCGATAAGGTGGCCGGGGCGAAACTAAGATTGTCAAGGCTTACCCATTGCAGATGCGATTGGTTTCTCAAATGTGGCATTAGGATCCTCAGTTGCGTCGCTATATAATACTTTTCAAGATCTGGCAAGCCCACCCCCCTTTTTCTTTGGACAGTGTCAATACTTCATATGCGATCCTTGATTTTTTTTACCCTGCCATATAAATCTCAAAATGGCCTTCTTCACCTCCCCAAATAATGGATTTTTGCATTGTAATTGGGAGCATCTGGAATGGGTATAAAAACCTTGGGAGACACACCATCTTGATTGCTTTTAACCTCCCCATCCATGAAATTGCGAGTTTCTGCCACTTAGTTAGATCAGCTTGGAATTTGTCAAGTGGGGGGGGGGAGTTGGCTTCGTACAGGGCGTCTAGGTGTCTTACCAGATTTATGCCTAGGTATCGCAGTGTGGCCCCTCCAATAGCAAGGCCTAGGGTCGCGTACCTCTCCGTGTTTCGCTAAGTGGGTTTCTTCAGGAGGAACAGGATAGATGTATTCTTGTTAATTTTGAAACCGGAGAGGAGTCCGTAGCGCTCAATCAACTGTACAGCCCTGGGTATGGATGTCAGCAGGTTTGTGACATGTAATAGTAGGTCATCCGCATAAAGTGCTATCTTATATTATTTCTCTTGGACCCGCATCCCCGCCACCAGGCCATCAGATCCAATTTCTTGTGCGAGAGGCTCAAGTGACAAGGCGAATAGTATTGCAGACAGAGGGCAGCCCTGCCTAGTACCCCTACCAAGGGTGAACCATCGCGAATAGTCAGTTGACCACAACGAGGCCCTGGGCCCTGGGGGATGTGTAGACCTCTTTTACCCCTCTCCTAAACCTCTCACCTAGTCGGACCTTCTTCAACACCGCCTCTAGAAATCCCCATTCCACACTGTCAACGTCTTCTCTGCGTCGACAGACATGAGAGCGGGTTTCCCTGCCATAGTCTTCGATTCGTGTATTAAGTGCAACGTTTTGCGCATCGTGTCTGACCCCTGCCTCCCCAAAATAAATCCCACTTGGTCTGGATGTGTGGGCCGGGGGATATATATCTCTAGCGGAGCTGCTAAGATTCTCGTATATATCTTTGCATCAATGTTTAGCAGAGATATTGGGCGGTATGATCCACAATATTTGGGGTCTCTCCCTTCTTTCGGTATAACAGAGATCAATGCCTCAGAGAAAGACTCTGGAGCTACGCCTGTCTCAAATATGTTGCTAAATAGTTTGACCAAAAAGGGAGGGGGACAGAAACCCAGCCCTATTGCCATTGTTCCCGAGGGCCTTTCCCAGTAACAAACTCTTCACTGCATTGTCAACTTCCTCAGCAGTGATCGGGGCGTCGACTGCGTTCACCTCCTCATTTTTGAGACCCGCCATTTTTACACCGTCCAGGTATCTATCTATTTCATCTCTGCCTTGGGTTGCTTCAGAATCATATAGATGTTCGTAGAATCGCACAAATGCTTCCGGGATGTTTCTACCTTGCGGGTCGTGAGTGTTGCCCTCCCTTTCATCTATGGCTGTTACTCACCTATCCTCCCTTTGCCCTTGCAGCCTGGCTGCCAATAGAGCATCAGCTTCGTCACCCTTCTCATAGTGCTTCTGTTTGAGGAATTGGAGTTTCCGAACGATCTGCGCCTCCACAAGAAGGAGGAGCTCAACCCGCTTCTGCCTAGCCAGAGCCATCTTCCCCGCCATATCCTCGGCGGCAGTCCAACCCAGTCTAGATGTGTTATTTCCTTCCTCAATCTATTTTCTATCAGAGCCCTCTCCCTTTTCTTGTTGGCACCTTCTCTGATCAATATCCCTCGCCAAGTGGCTTTCCTGGCATCCTGGCATCTTTGATACTTCAACTGTATTATTGGTCTTGAGGTACTCTTCTATCTCGGTTACCATCTCTGTACAGAAGACAGGGTCTTTCCACAGAGTCTCATTGAATCGCCACTTGTTTCTTTTACGCGGTAGAGTTCCCAGATCTAATCCCACAGACACCATATCGTGGTCTGACCAGGTAATATGTTCAATCTCAGAGTGGGCCGTCACTTCTGCCCGTTCCTTTGCTATGTACATATAGTCGATTCTAGTGTATGTGCCATGGGGTGCAGAGTAAAAGGTATAACCTGTGTTGTTCGGATGTAGTTTCCACCATATATCTCGCAGTCCATATGTTTGCATCATCCCCAATACTGCCGTTCGGCCAGCATCAGGTGGATCAAGCAGATCCGGGGCCGTCGTATGTCTGTCCCATTTAGTGTCCGCCCATATGTTGAAGTCCCCTCCCAATATCACATGCCTACAGCCTCTAGCATTATTTTAGATATCGTGCAGTGTAAGAACCTAGCTTGTCTCACATTAGGTGCGTAGATTGCTGCTAGCATAACCGTTAGACCGCTCATAGTGCCCACCACCATCAGAGCCCTCCCTTCCACATCCATCCACACCTTCAAGACCTTTAAGTTCAACCACTTTCTAATCAATATCCCTACACCTGCTTTTTTAAGAGGGCCAGATCCCCAATATTCCATCCCCATCCTAGGCGGAAGAATCTTTCGCTCCTCTCCCCGAGCATACTAAGTTTCCTGTAGGAACAGCACATCTACCCCAGCCTCTGAAATTCCCTACTACCTAAAGACCTCTTAGTAGGGGAGATTCTAGAGAGCGCACCTTATGCTGTTACTGCTATTACCTCTCTGGCTTCTATTGTGTGCGCGTGATTGACCTTAACAAATTTGGTTTTCTCATGTGACTCCATGTTCCTCACATCACATATCTATGTAACACTTTACACCTGCCCTTCCTCCTCTACTTGCCCCCCACCGACCCCCTATTTCTTTGCGGCATCTGAACAAGCTTGGCCAACCTCTCCCAGCCGGAGTCGGACCACCAGTGAGAACCGGAGTTGTCTCGGTTCCATCGCAGAACAATCAATAAAACATTGAGCCCCCCTTTGTTACCCCTCCCACCCTTTTCTCCGGGATCCCCCAAATTGTCAGGATTCTCCAATAGCTAAGCTTTACTTAGGTCCCTATGCAAGTACCAAACTCCTCTCCGCCCTGCTTATGCAATAACCAGCGTGTCATCCCGTAGGTGCTCGTCGACTACAACAGTGTGCCTGGTCAAGTGCATGGCTGATCTAAGTATTCCCATGATGATCGACCAGCTTCTTCAATGGTGCGCTCTAGGCGAGTCATTCATCCTCCTAACTTTCCTGGATCTGCATATACACACACGCCTCGGGCCTTGAATACGCCACTGCCTGTCACCGTTTCGCCTCTCGCCTTCATTTGCCTCAACCTCTCGACTTCTCAGAAGATCAGTTATGCAGGTCTGGATGTCCTTCTTCATTCGCAGCCTTATCATGGTTCCTTCTCACTCAAACGTGAGCGCAAATGGGTAACCCTGGCGGTACCGGACTCCCTTCTCTTTCAGCCATTTGGTAAGTGGCATACACATCCTCCTCATGGTGAGGGTCAGGGATGACAGGTCCTGGAAGACCGACACCCTTGCTGTGCCAAGATAAATCTGTGGGGTATGGATGGCTTTCTCGAGTACCCTAGCTTTGTCTGCATAGTTGTGGAATCATGCTAATACTGCCTTCGGGCCCCATGCCATCCCGCGGGCCCTGTGTATGCGGTCAATTTTGGGCTCATCAATTGATTTATCCTCAAACAAGATTTTCATAATCGTGTGAAGGGTCATCTTCAAGTCTCGTTCCGTCACTCCCTCTTTGTTCGGGAAACCAAAGATGTGCAGGTTGTTCCGTCTTTCTCGATTCTCTAAATCGTCCATCTTTAGATGAAATTCTTCGTCCCTAGCTTCTATCTCTGAGATCCTTAGGTCTATTTGGGACTTGAGTTATCCTGTCCACCTTACCCCCAATGCCAGCCCTCATACTCTTGGTTTCGCTCAGCAGGGCCACCACATCACTCTTTGTTGCAGCTGCCTCTGTTCCCGTCATTGTTGTCGAGTCTGGAGGGTGGTTGGACCCGATGCAGTCTGGGACAAATCGATACGTTGCAAGTTTCTGTTTTATGTCCATAGGCCTCTCGATTGGTCTCTCGTTGGTAGGGTGCGGTATGTTGTATAGAATATGCTATCGCGTGCATTTCTCTAACTCGAGCTCACCGCCCGCCTGGGCACAGCTTGGTCTAGCTCAATTCTCTTGTTCTCGTTATGTCCTGTGGTGTAGCCTCAGTTCTGGGATGTGCTAACTATGGAGGAGGGCACGCGACCCTAAAGAGTGGGCCCAACCCTCTCAGTCACCCGCGAGGATCAGCACCACCAAAGATTAGCACCAGCATTAGGGATGTCCTGCAGAGGAGAAGAGGCACTCTGATTTACTTTTGCAAAAATTCAGCTGATGCTTGTTATATTGATTCCTTGGGTGCAGATCTATAGGCCCGTTGTGACAGTGCAGAGGGTCGTCCCACCTGGTGTGTGTACCACTGGTGCCTAGAGGAGGGCACACGCCCCTGCGTCTGGGGCCCAACCCTCTAGACAGGTCCTATGTTGCGTGTCCAGGTAATTTCTGCTGATACTTGAGTAGGCTGAATTCTTATGTGGAGTTTGTGGGTTCGACTACTATCCTGTATCCTGTAGCCTTCTCCTGCTCCGACCCTCTTTGAAAGGCACAATGGGCTCCCTGAAATACCAGCGGGGTGTACCTCCCCAAAACAAAACTGACTGCAAGTGCCGCCTCCACCAGGTCTTGAGGTAATCTCTGGGCGTCCCTATGACACTTCCTCATTGGTCATAATATTGCATAGAGTGGCAAAAATAAGTCAGCTCAGTTAGCCTTGAATCTAGGTGTCCTCAGAGTGATTCCAGGAGTTCAGGCTCCTGCAGTGCCTAACCTTGCACCTTGGTCTCTTCTCACGGGTCGGCTTCCCCTAAAGTCACTGTCCTCTCCGACTCTTATCAATGGTCTGGATAAGGACCTGTGCCATCACAATGTACCTGGACCAGGCACAGCACAACATATGGAGCAGTGTCTACTCTTGTCAGTGAGGCAATGCAGGGTTGTATCAGTTGGCAGCAGGGCCTTGGAACATCTAAAAGCCGGAATCAATGACTCTGCTTATAAAGAGTAGAAATGCGCTCTTCAGGGCTCCCTGGAGGGTCCTTCCCCCATTAACATAACAGGTGAGAGGAGAGGGGGCCAGGATGTTAACATTCGTGGGGAGTGCTTCACAATATGGTTCCCACAGGGCTGTTGAAGGAACACAATCCGTGCGTTATCCACAGTTTGTGATCCGCTTTGCCCTGGAGCTAGATCCTCTCCTGCACTACGGTCATCTGCAAAGGACCCCACTGCTAGTGCGTTCGCTTGCTGCGCCACCCGGTTGTCCGCGTCGCAGTATGCATCACCCATGATGGCGGTGCCTCTCCCCGCGTTCTGCACTCAGGGAGCCCAGGGAATCCCCAGAAGGATAGGGGGACCCGCTGGAACATTAGACCGAAAAGGGGGGAGGGGTGTTGGCCTGCTCACCTCCACTCCCTGTTGGGAGACTGTTTGGGGGTTCAGGCGGCCAACGCGACCCCTTCTCATATGTGCACGCCGGGTGGGACTAGGCGTTCCTCATGCCAACCACGGGTGGGTTTTCCTCCATAAGGAAGGGATATGTCCGCTCAAGGTTTTTCCCTTATGTTGCTTTCACCGTGGGTTTCTTCCCCATGGGCTCCAGCTACGCACTCGGCTTGGGGTTACTTTCGGTTTCAGGGCACGGGTTTTGCTTCGTCGACCTTCACACAGGCAACTGGAAAAACGATGTTATCTCTGGATTCCCAGGACCAAATCTCTCCGGATTTTTTATCAGATGCAGGAGATCCCCTTTATCTTCACTTGGCAAGGCTTTTGGGCGAGGTGAGGGGTCATCCGGTGGGGGCTCAGACCATCTTTGGGATCATAGGACTGGGAGCTCACACAGCGGTTGAGCTCATCCGTGCCCTCCCTGGTGGCCAATCCCTTTACGGCTGTCTAATTCCAAGTTTATAATATATGAGTGCCAATCTACCAAAAGGTCGTATATATCGCACAATTTGTAACATAAAGCTCACCATTAATATATGTCTCTAACCAGAGTTCAATAGCCTTACTCTCCTGTGTAGACTATTAATAAAGAACTAGACTAGTAATTTCTCTTTTCATAAAACTGTGCCCAACGACCGCCATGTTGAAATCCAATGTGGAAATACAGTGTTCCTAATGGCTTCTCTAATTCCAAAGCTCATAACATGAGTGCCAGTCTACCAAAAGGTTATGTATGTCACAAAATATATAACGTTAAGCTCACCATTAATTTATGCCTATAAGCAAAGTGGAATAGTCATATGGAATTTAAAAATGGGGATATACCATCAACCAAATTCTTCAATCTATAAATGTTCTAATGTTTAGTTCATACCTCCTTGTAGGTTCCCCTACCTCCTAAACATCGGAATTAAAAGTAAACGCCCAAGAAGATTGATATAGGGCACTGACAGTGTCCATATCCTTGATAGATACAGGTTTTTGATCCTTATACGCTGATAGCAACTAGATTGAAGGTTAGACGTTTATTTGCTTCCAGTTTCTGATTAGTGATTTATTGATTTACAAAAAGATTAGTTAAATTAATTATCATTCACAATACTATTGTAGAATTCTTTTTTCGAGACATACGGTCGCCTGATGAAGGGCTGGTCCTGAAAAGCGTTGAAAGATTACGAGTTATGCTCATACTGTCCACCTATCCTACAATGTGTAATCCGACCCAAGTCCACCTGATAAGTTTATAGACACATCAGTCATGCTCCTTGCTCGGCAACTCAAGACAATTAGCTCTGTGTGAGTGCAGATAACATGTAAATTCAGCCATTTGCATAGTGACATATCTACTACTGAAATGTCCCAGTTTTTACTCCAAGCAACCTAACATAATACTGAAATACTGATATATCTTTCCCTGGAAATGTAGCCATGTTTCCCCCTCCTAGCACTGAAACACACAGCAACAGTCTTTAGCTTCTAAGGCAATGTGATGTCAATGCTAAAGCTATTATAGAAGTTTTCCCAATCATAGGACAAGCATGGCTGCCTGCGCCTATCTCTGTTTAAGGAGGCATATGCCAATGACCAGATATACGACAAGTAAGTTAGTCAGGGTCACTGTGTAAATAGGAGGTGTAAACTCTGTAGTGCAAAGTTAGTAAGCGCTCTCCAATATTTATGCGTGGCAGTCAGTGTTCACAATGGATTCCCATGGGATCCGCCTACATTTAGCTGGTGTAAAATGCAGGCGGATTCCATAGGAATCAATTGGCTTTAAGGCAGCATGATGGTGTTATGCTGGTATAAAACCAAGTTTTTTTTGAAAGTGAAAGGGAAAATGGAGGCTGAAACGTAACTGCTGCTCTGCCACCCCACCCCTACCTTCACAAACCACCAAAACGCCCCAGAGCATGAGTGAAGGTGTTAAAACCGGCGTAAGACCTTTCTTTAGCACCTTCAATGACACCTTAATTTACACTCCACAGACTTGGAAAATGACCCATATGGATTTTTGCGGAATCTACCTGTTATTAGCACCTTCTAAAAGTAGACAGATTCCAAAGGAATCCTTTGCAAATGTTGTTTGAAAACTGTAATTTGCAGTCAGCATTTACAATTTTTACAAAATAGAGAGTAAAAGGAAAGAGTGCAACACGGAAAAACAATGGGTGGGTCTAGAAAATGTAGAAAATTATCTTTTTGTGTCACAGTCTTTGGGGGAACGATTGTGGGTCCCTCAAAGAGCTCTACCACAGATGATTCCCTTTGGTGGAAAATGACAGATACAGAGGGTGTCACTTCATGGCCCTGCCCACTCAGGTACACCTGGGCACCCCCCATTAGAGATCTGGTGGTCGACCCCATTCACTTTCAACCCCAATACAAGAATGGGTTCATTAGGACAGGGAAAATGTGGAGGGAGGGAGTTGTTGTCACTAAAGCAGAGTTGGAACAAGCACAGCAGGGCACTGTCATACAACCACTGCAATATTTACAATTAAAAGGGGCACTGTTGGACCCATGGTGGGGCAAACAGCTTCAGCGCCCCCTTGCCCCCTTTGAGCGTACACTGAAAGAGCACCAAGGGTCAAAAAAGCTTATTTCCGTGCTTTACGTTTCCCTGATCAGCAGAGGACACCTAGAAGCACCACATAAGCAGCCCACTGGGACAGGGATTTAGGTGTGGCAAATGACACAGAGGTGTGGTCTGTAATATACAGAGCAGTGAGGTGCTCATTGATTTCAATGCAGTACAAAATGTATAATGGGAGATTGTTACTACCATGGCACTTGATCCCTCAGAGGCTGGCCAAAATGTACCCGGGTGTAAGTCCACACTGTTGGAGGGTATGTTTTGTTGTGAGTGATTATTGGCATCAATGGTGGGGCTGCCCAACGGTCCAACTCTATTGGAAGAAAATCTTGGGTTGGATAAACACCATAGATGGGATACACAGAGGTTTGACCCAGTTTTTAGTATTGCTTGGGGTAGAGGCAGACGAAGGGGGTTGCGCAGTGTTGTCAGGCATGCCCAGGAATTTTTTATTATAGCTTCAAGAGTCTGCCTACAATTTGTTGGAAAAGGAGCACACTACCCACGAAAATTGAATGGTTGAGAAAGGCTCATGAAATATTTGAAATGGAAAGCCTGACGGCAGCACTACTAGAATCACACTCTCATGTTGACATGGTTTGGCTTCCCTTCCTAGAGTTTTATGCTGAAGAGAAATTGAAAAGTGGGGGTGGGAGGGTGTTTTGTAACTTAAGCTAGAGGAGTGAACCAATAAACAATTGGCAGCTCAGAAATATGCGCCCTGAACTCATGTAAATTGACTGAGAAGTTGCAGGTGGAGATACAATGAATGCAAGGACAAAAGCCGAGAGGTGACTCTAGCAAGATGTTTTTTTTATTGATGAGCATGGTGTTCCCAATTAATGTGCTTTTGCATTACATGGGGAGTACTTAAGATGTGAGAGGGCAGGTGTGGTGGGGGGAGTTTCAGGTTGAGAAGGGGATCTTTAATGTTGGATTAGGAATTGTATCAGTTGAAATTTATTGTTACTGGTTTTACTAATAGAGTAATCCACATTGTAATTTCTTTAATGTCAGTGATGTTTAACTTGGCATTTCATGTGTGGAATGCAATATACTGATCCTGTTCTTAATCTTCAAGAAAATACTACTATTATCAACAAAAAAAGGAAAGAGTAAAGGTATTCTGCATGTTTTTACTCTTTACTTTTACACTCTGTTTTGTAAATGGTGACAATTGTATGCAGGCAACACAACAGCGCTTAATACGTGCAAATGCTGGTGCTCCGATGCATGCAATTAGCACTACTTGCAAAATGACCCAGACTGTGCGTTAATACATTTGACATACTCCAAGGTCTATTAACCCTAGCAACGCAGATGCTGTAATATCAATAAAAAAGGGGGACATGGCCATATTTATGGGATAAACTTACAGTAATTGGTTGACATACATCTACCGGGGAACAATAATTACAATTGAATGGGTTCAAGAAAAATAGGTGCTCTCAGAATACTCCTTTTTTTGTCACCCTCTGCAAAAAGAAAGAATACATTTATTCAAGCTCTGTTGTAGAATCAATCTTCTTCTTTATCTAAAGTTATACAGTTCAATATAAAATGGACGCTCCAGAGTTAACATCAAAAAAAGGGGGAGGTCATTGACCGGAAGTACAAAAAATATTTACAACACACTGAACCGAAAGTTTCTCGGTAAAACAACCACTTTGTGTGTGCAAGACAAAATCAAATTCAAGTATCATTTGTCATGAAGTTCACATGAGAATAGCAAACATATAAACATTTGGACAAAAAAAAAAACAGCGTCATAATGTCTACTGACTTCTGCATTTCATGAAATGAAAAATGATCATAGTGTTAAGAAGTTCATAGTTCATACTCAATCATTGGGCCCATGTCATTACAGGAAAGACTTCCATTCAACTGACACATTTAGACCAGCCTGAACGGAGTTAAGTCTGTGGACCCACCGTTGTTCTAATTGGGTCAGCGTTTTGTTCAGATCCGATCTGAAATGCAGAAGTCAGTAGACATTATGACAGTTTTTTTTGGTCAATGTATGAAATCACCTACATGAAATACTATACTTTCTTTGTTAATCCCAAATGTTTTCTGTCATTATGAAACTATGTATTAAGTTTCCAGGCGACACGCCCTAATTCTCACCCTCTCGGGCTGTTAGTAATACAATACAAACTGTCCACCTACTTAATTATGGTTTTTCTCTGCTGAGATTCCTGAGACACAAACATTTTGTGATCCATGCCACAACATATTGAAATGAAGTATTTTCGGTAATCACAACCTCATGGGGCCATTAGCTATGTTGTCTCAGAGTATAAAAAACCGATGCCACCCCGCAATGCTTACGTCAACAATATTGTCTAAATTAACTTTTTAGACACGCGTTGACACTAATCACACCCATAATTGATTGAGCTTTTTTTGTGCCCCCCGGATGGAGCAGAATCCATCATTTTGTTTCTCACTCGATCCTAGGGCCATTCCAAGATGGCTGACATATAAATACCTACAGGGACCTAGCAACAGCGTTACCAACGCTTTGCAGTCAGGCCCCTGCAGTCTCAACTGTGACACAGCAGCCTGAGGAGCTCCAGCTCGTACTTTCTTGGCAGACAGGATGCCCATGCTGCAACCCTCATAGGTACTTTAAAATAAACCCTGCACTTACTGCTATATATATATGAGACAGTTGTTACTAGGTAACCACACTCACTTTGAGCCATATATATTTTTTAGCTGTGCAAGCCGTGTCTGTTTCCCACTGAAACGGCTGAAACACCTGGTGTAGACGCACTACTCCCCCCAAAACTACAGCACATTAATGCTGTTTACGCAAGAAAAATAATTTTGTGTACCTACCATTGTTCTATGTGTTTTCCACAAATGTTGACTTGAATATGTACACTGCAATATGTGAATTTCTTGGCAAATCCTAATAGGAGTCGGGTTTGTTACACACACACAATTTGGAGATTGTCCCAAAAAATGTTTTTTTGGCACTGTGTGTTGTAAATATATTTTTTTGTCTGATTGTTCTGTTTTAGCAAACCATTTTGTTGTCTTAATTTCTCTAAATGTTGGATTTATGTCTTTTTGCACACAACTTTAATATAAAAAAATGAGATTTATCTCTACAACATACTATTGAAGAGTGATTCCTTCCTTAGCAATGCAGAGTTTGATAATACATGTGGAGGTGTTGTTCTGAGCCTAGCATCCTTGGACCTATTAATTTGTATCTTTTGTTTTCCTAGTTAAGCCTCCTGGGTAGAATAGGTTCCACACCAGGAGCCCTATTTTTTGATTCATTCAAAGGGATTCAATCCAATTGTTGTTTGAGGGGTGGAGTGTCGCAGGGGGAGTGCTTAACCTTCCTGCAATCATTTGAGTGAAATTGTTTGGTACTGCTTTTCATAAAAGAAAATAGGAGTGGCATCACAGTATCTCTTAACCTGGTTACTTTCTAGAAGTCTGTGCATGTGTGTTGCCACACCATCAGTGGCTGCTGTCATCTATTTGTTCTTATATATTAAAATAATAAATTAATAAAGTATTCATTGACAACAAACCAGCGTGGTTCATAGTCCATTGTGACATGGGGTGTTGGTGGAGGTTGAGTGCGAGACGGGTTGGAGGCCTACTCAAAAAGAATCTGTAGTCTACTAAAAATAAAAAATGTTTTATTGTGTTCCATATTCATTGTAGGGAAAGTAGTTCCCTGGCTGGCGTGTGCCATGTAAGAAACTGTGACACAATGCACATGATACATGCCACGGCACGTCACGCAGTGGTACGAAGCATCCCTGATAACCCTTACATGTTCATTTATGGCATTACAGTGCTTGCACAAGCCATACCCCAGATTACCAGAACTTGCTGTAGAGTACTGACTAATTTCATTTTTTGGCCTGTGGTGTCCCCAGAGCTGGTGGCAGGCACTATACTATCCCTGGATTTGGAGGGGCTGCTAGTGTGGGATAAATTAATTGTGATCCTAGGCACCGATACTCAGGGATACCAATGGCGCAGTTTTATGCATCAACCCCACTGTACCCCTCAAGGAATTGACATATGCTGAACTTTTTGAAGACAACGATGACAGGGAAATAATACACAAAATATGCATCCCCTGTGAGCTCATGTTACAGTACCGATGGGTACAGAGCACCCCCGTTCAGCCAAACAGACTTACAAATGTCCCCACACAATTACGGACAACCAACTCACACGATGTAGGGAAGTTGAAAGAAGTGACCCCAGTAAGAATCACACTAAAAAACGGAGCAGTGTTACCCCGGGTGAAGCAATACCCATTATCCAAGGAGCCGGAAGAGGGGATCAGGGAGACAATACAAGCCTTACTACACCAAGGGATCATAGTACCCTCTACCTCGCCATGCAATACGGCCATATATTTAATTAAAAAGGCATTGGGGACAGTCGGATGATGATCCAGGATCTCTGCCCCCTCAATGACGTAGTACAGAAAGAATTTCCACTTGTTCCAAACCCGGCATCCATTTTGTCCAGTATACCCAAAGAAGCAACCCATTTTAGTGATTGATTTAAAGAATGCCTTTTTCTCAGTGCGCTTGCACCCAGAATCACAGTACCTTACTGCATCCACCTATGGTGGAAAGCACTGTGAACATATCCGTTTGCCCCAAGGGTACTGCGGGAGTTGCAGTATATTTAATAGAATTCTGCACAAAGACTTAGGGAACATCCAGGTACCCAGCACAGGGTATAAAGTCAAGGCCCAGCTCCAGTACTGCCAACATGAAGTGCTCTATTTAGGATAGCTCATTTCTGCAGACGGCAAAAGAATTACCCCTGACAGGGCAGCGACAGGGTGTGCCACGCCCAGACCAGTTGCAGTAAAGGACATACAGAAATTCTTGAGGTTATGTAACTATTGCAGTGCATGGATTCGGGACTGCACTGCATACACGAGGCAAGTTTTACAGGGCCTCAAGGAAGCGCAAAAAGAAAACAGTAAAATAGAGTGGACCGCAAACATGATTCAGAGATTCCATGATCTAAAGGAAGTGATTTCGATAGCCCCCGTTCTTGCCACCCCAGTCTACAAGCAGAAGTTTTACATATTCTAACACTCAAATGGTACACTTATGACAGTTGTACTAACACAAAAGAGCACAATGGGCCACAAGCCACTTGCCTACTACAGCGGTACACTAGACTCAGTGATGCAGGGACGATTTGCATGCGAACAAGCTCTTGTTACAGTTGCCTTTGCAATTGACAAGAGTTCCACCATTGTGATGGGGTGCTCAGTGACTTTGTTTGTGGAGCACTCAGTATTTTCTATCATAGAACGATCCAAGTCCACTCCCACCACCCAGCGGGCATCAGCATACAAGATTATTCTCTCAAGCCCACATATCCATGTTGTAAAATGTAAAACAGTGAACCCAGACATGTTCCTGATGGAACCGTGCACAGACGAAGACTTGCAGCAGCATAACTGTGCCACTTATGAGGGCGAGGAAGAGGATATCCCCAAGGCCAAAGACATCCCTTTTTAGGAGGGTGAGGTACTTTTTGTTGATGGGTCAACGACAATTGACCAGGACACAAGGCAGAGACATGTTGGGGCAGCACTGGTGCACCTAGAAGTGGTTGACTATGAGACATTAGTAATGAAAAGATTCCCCATGCTTACTCAGCACAAGTGGCAGAACGCAGCACTTATTGAAGCACTTTGGGCATCAAAGGGGTGTTATACCACCATCTATTCAGACTTTTCCTAGGTCACCACAATGGTGCATGCAGGTCTCTCACATTGGAGAATGGGGGTGTTTCAGGAGAGCAGACGGATCACCAGTGCAACATGCCACGCTACTTAATACCCTAATTTCTGCCCTTGCGGAACCATCTGTAGTGGCGGTCGTCAAATGCGCAGCCCACACCAATAACACTGATGAAATCCTGTTGGGAAATGCAGCCGCCAATACAGCAGCAAAGGCAACAGCATTTCTCCCAGTGCCCACACCTGCTGAGTATGTCATTGCAGCAGTCACTATGAGGACAGACACAGACCTTTGCATAGCCTTTCCCATAGCACAGATAATACAGCTTCAGTGTAGGGCACTGCAGGAAGAATTCGAAATGTGGCCCAAAAGTGGGTGCGTGCAGTCTCCAACTAACCTCTTATGGAGGCAACAATGCACTGGGAAGGTAGTGATGCCCGTGGAACTATTATACACAGCTTTTGAGCAGTTGCACTACCCCTCTCACAGCTCCAAACAACACATTTGAGCAGACATACAGGAAGATTGGTTTATACCTAATCTCCAGGAACATCTCTCAACGATGGTTAAGCAATGCACAGGAGGGCTGGAGAAGTGTGTGGGTGTGGCCGGTATCCACAGAATTGTTAAACAAAAACAAACAAATGGTACATTTGTTCGAATTTCAGCTGTATGAACGGCCGAAAATGCCAAATAAATCTACCATTCTGTGCCTGCATAGTGAACAAGGGGAGCAGGGGTTGCGGCAGTGTCCCCCGCACAATTGTTCACTATAAAGGCATCAAGTGTATGATAAAGGTTTTTAAAAAATAAAAAATAAAAAAGAAGAGGACCCTGCAGCGCCAGTTCCCATGCACAGGAGTGAAGGGAACCAGAGTCGCAGAGAGATACAGAAGATGGCAGCACACAAGGAGGTGTGCCGCCCACAGCTAAGTAAGAAGGCGGGGCGAAGCAGGTTATCAGAAACGTTTGGGGGAGTGAAAACCGAGAGTCATTTTTGTTGAAATTACTTTTGTTTTTTTCTCCCTCAAACATTTCTAATTCATTTAATTTGCGGTAATCCGGTGTGTCTAGCACAAGCACTCAACAATGTCACCTTCCAACTCATTGTTATCAATGAAAATGAATAACTAACACTCTGCTGTCTACATGGGTGATCAGGTTCAGGAATAACAATGAGCCGAAACAGGGTGAAGAGAATTCGACCAGTACACACTGTTGCTTGTTGTGTGACAACTGCTGAATGAGATTTAATAATAAAATTGCCAAAACACAACATCATAATCAGAATAAGTCTGAGAAAATAGGTAGTGCGGCACAGAAATAAGTCGCAGGGCTAAGCCCTCGCAAACACCCCCACAAATTAAGCACTGATTAGCACGTCATCACTCCTAGCAATTGACACACGAGCGCCATCTATGTTTTAAAGAGATACGCCAATTGAATGTTAACTTTGGAACAAAATCTGGTTTTCTATGCAGGTAGGCAATTTAGACTTATAAATGATAATCAGACATTAACCACGTCGGGGCCGAAAAAATATATGCGCACATGATTTTAAGCATGCACATTAATGACATTCGGTTTGTGATAGGGATTAGTTGCCACGTCACATTTTTATCAAAAAATAGACGCACGAAAGTACAGTGCAGCACGTCACACACAATCATTCATAAAAACGCAGCCACACCAAAGGCGAGTTCTTTTTTTGCTACCCATCTGGCAGGAACTGGAATGATCGAGACACGAATGGAATAGACAAGGTCAGTACATCATGTAATTCTCTCATTAGAAGTCACACAGCCTCGCGCTGCTGACATCTCGCGGTCATCTTCCCGGGCCTGCCAGCTTGAAGTGACGAACACATGTCAGATTTCGCAAGGAGATTTGATCCCGGGGCATTTGGTCAGAGCATCCGAGACACCGAGTCATCAGATATGATGTACCCTCAGTGGCGAGCGATTTTCCTGTCCGTTTCAATGGAATCAACTTGGCTCCTTATTCAGAGAGTTGGAGAAACAATTGTTTCTTTGTTTAGGGAAGGGTTGCATCGGCACAGAAACGCACATTCAGATACCCAAAGTTAGCTGCGAGTCAGAATCCAGCTTAAAACTGAGTCAAGACACACTGGTGCATATGCAGTACCGGCCTTAGCGGCAGCAGCCCCCGCAGCAGTGAAAGACACACGTGGGCGTCAACCGTAGCCATGAATTAAAATGGCGAACTATGGGAAGTCATGTTTTTTGCATCCAAATAGGAATAGTCTTGAAGCAGCCCTAATGCGTTGAAACACGTGTCGGACCGGTGCATGGACCAAACATCGACAAGATCTTAGAACGTCATTGTTACAACTGAACTTTATTATGACCGTGCATGACATTATTCATTGCATTATGTGAATATCACGTGTTTTGACGGAATGTATGTGATTATTGTACACTGTGTTGATTGCGTGTTAATACACTGCACTGATATGTTTTGCTTTGAATACAATAAGATAATGTTTGAGAAACATTCACAATACAAACGTTTTTTCGTGTGCTACAGTTTTTAAAAGTTATAAGAAAACCAAACTATTTAAGGTCAATCAGGCAGCCATAATGTGCAGAGAGTGGTTCAACCTTTTTCGGTATGTTGTGCCTTTTGTCAGCAGGGGCGTTGCTAGGGGGGGGGGGCTAAGGGGGCTACAGCCCCTGATCTTTTGGTTGTAGCCCCGGATAGAATATCAGGAGCTACAGCCAAAAGACTAGCTAGCCCCCAGTCCCAACAGTTCCAACATCAGCTTAGCCCCGGGTTTTTTTTGTCAGACCTAGCAACTCCCCTGTTTGTCAGTACTTGCGCATTGCGCCGCGTGCAGACATTGGCTGCCTGGAGTGCGAAGGGTGGCTACAGCTGTGCTATGTCATCTAATTGCTGACTTGTGGATTGCCGCCTAGGGAGGGAGATCAGCTGTGAGGTCTCTGCTGACCTATGGTTTTTAGAGCTTGCTCGTGGATGGAAGTGAGGGGGTGTGGGGAGTGTGATCTGTTTGGCGAGGCTCCATCATGACATTGGTGTTGGTCACCATCATGGTTAGGTCATTTGTCTCAGGAGGATAGCTGAGGGGCAACGCACTCGTCTTGGAAGCAGGTTCGAGCCCCTGGTCCGCACCTAGAATCCTCTGGGCATTAAGTGCATTATAAATAACCAATTACACATTGGGGCAAGCGGGCTTCATGGTCAGCAGCTGCACCCCATGTGCGCTCACAATTCATTTCAGCTATTGACGTTTACATTTTAAACTTTTCAGATCCGCCTCCCTTCCCAGTTGCCCTCTAGGTTCATGATGCGAGAAGGTGGCCTGATATTCTGTCCTCCAGGCTCACTTTATGGCTGGACCTGCACTTTGCGATGGTGTGAGCGAATGAAATAGAAGGGAGCAGAGATGGCACGGGGAATGAAATAGAAGCGAACAGAGATGGCACGGGGAAAGAAATAGAAGCGAACAGAGATGGCACGAGAATGAAATAGAAGGGAACAGAGATGGCACGGGGAATGAAATAAAAGGGACCAGAGATGGTGCAGGGAATGAAATAGAAGGGAACAGAGATGGCACTGGGAATGAAATAGAAGGGAACAGAGATGGCACTGGGAATGAAATAGAAGGGAGTAGAGATGGCACGGGGAATGAAATAGAAGGGAACAGAGATGGCACAGGGAATGAAATAGAAGCGAACAGAGATGGCACGGGGAAAGAAATAGAAGCAAACAGAGATGGCACGGGAATGAAATAGAAGGGAACAGAGATGGCACGGGCAATGAAATAGAAGGGAACAGAGATGGCACAGGGAATGAAATAGAAGCGAACAGAGATGGCACGGGAATGAAATAGAAGGGAACAGAGATGGCATGGGGAATGAAATAAAAGGGACCAGATATGGTGCAGGGAATTAAATAGAAGGGAACAGGGATGGCACAGGGAATGAAATAGAAGGGAACAGAGATGGCACGGGGAATGAAATAGAAGGCAACAGAGATGGCACAGGGAATGAAATAGAAGTGAACAGAGATGGCACGGGGAATGAAATAGAAGGGATCAGAGATGGCACAGGGAATGAAATAGAAGGGAACAGAGCTGGCACAGGGAATGAAATAGAAGGGAACATAGATGGCACAGGGAATGAAATAGAAGGGAACAGAGATGGCACGGGGAATTAAATAGAAGGGACCAGAGATGGCACAGGGAATTAAATGGAAGGGAGCAGAGATGGCACGGGGAATGAAATAGAAGGGAACAGAGATGGCACAGGGAATGAAATAGAAAGGAACAGAGATGGCACTGAGAATGAAATAGAAGGGAGCAGAGATGGCACAGGGAATTAAATAGGAGGGACCAGAGATGGCACGGGGAATGAAATGGAATGGAACAGAGATGTCACGGGGAATGAAATAGAAGGAAAAAGAGATGGCAGAGGGAATGAAATAGAAGGGAGCAGAGATGGCATGGGGAATGAAATAGAAGGGAGCAGAGATGGCATGGGGAATGAAATAGAAGGGAGCAGAGACGGCACGGGGAATGAAATAGAAGGGAACAGAGACGGCACAGGTAATGAAATAGAAGGGAACAGAGATGGCACGGGAATTAAATAGAAGCGAACAGAGATGGCACAGGGAATGAAATAGAAGCGAACAGAGATGGCACGGGAATGAAATAGAAGGGAACAGAGATGGCATGGGGAATGAAATAAAAGGGAACAGAGATGGTGCGGGAATGAAATAGAAGGGAACCGAGATGGCACAGGGAATGAAACGGAAGGGAAACGAGATGGCACGGGGAATGAAATAAAAGGGACCAGAGATGGTGCAGGGAATGAAATAGAAGGGAACAGAGATGGCACTGGGAATGAAATAGAAGGGAACAGAGATGGCACTGGGAATGAAATCGAAGGGAACAGGGAATGAAATAGAAGCGAACAGAGATGGCACGGGGAAAGAAATAGAAGCGAACAGAGATGGCACGGGAATGAAATAGAAGGGAACAGAGATGGCATGAGGAATGAAATAAAAGGGAACAGAGATGGCACTGGGAATGAAATAGAAGGGAACAGAGCTGGCACAGGGAATGAAATAGAAGGGAAAAGAGATGGCAAAGGGAATGAAATAGAAGGGAGCAGAGATGGCACGGGGAATGAAATAGAAGGGACCAGAGACGGCACTTGGAATGAAATAGAAGGGAGCAGAGACGGCACGGGAGATGAAATAGAAGGGAACAGAGACGGCACAGGTAATGAAATAAAAGGGAACAGAGATGGCACAAGGAATGAAATAGAAGCGAACAGAGAAGGCACAGGGAATGAAATAGAAGCGAACAGAGATGGCACGGGAATGAAATAGAAGGGAACAGAGATGGCATGGGGAATGAAATAAAAGGGACCAGATATGGTGCAGGGAATTAAATAGAAGGGAACAGAGATGGCACAGGGAATGAAATAGTAGGGAACAGAGATGGCACGGGGAATGAAACGGAAGGGAAACGAGATGGCACGGGGAATGAAATAAAAGGGACCAGAGATGGTGCAGGGAATGAAATAGAAGGGAACAGAGATGGCACTGGGAATGAAATAGAAGGGAACAGAGATGGCACTGGGAATGAAATCGAAGGGAACAGGGAATGAAATAGAAGCGAACAGAGATGGCACGGGGAAAGAAATAGAAGCGAACAGAGATGGCACGGGAATGAAATAGAAGGGAACAGAGATGGCATGAGGAATGAAATAAAAGGGAACAGAGATGGCACAGGGAATGAAATAGAAGGGAACAGAGCTGGCACAGGGAATGAAATAGAAGGGAAAAGAGATGGCAAAGGGAATGAATAGAAGGGAGCAGAGATGGCACGGGGAATGAAATAGAAGGGACCAGAGACGGCACGGGTAATGAAATAGAAGGGAGCAGAGACGGCACGGGGGATGAAATAGAAGGGAACAGAGACAGCACAGGTAATGAAATAGAAGGGAACAGAGATGGCACAAGGAATGAAATAGAAGCGAACAGAGATGGCACAGGGAATGAAATAGAAGCGAACAGAGATGGCACGGGAATGAAATAGAAGGGAACAGAGATGGCATGGGGAATGAAATAAAAGGGACCAGATATGGTGCAGGGAATTAAATAGAAGGGAACAGAGATGGCACAGGGAATGAAATAGAAGGGAACAGAGATGGCACGGGGAATGAAATAGAAGACAACAGAGATGGCACAGGGAATGAAATAGCAGTGAACAGAGATGGCACGGGGAATGAAATAGAAGGGAACAGAGATGGCACAGGGAATGAAATAGAAGGGAACAGAGATGACATGAGGAATGAAATAAAAGGGAACAGAGATGGCACGGGGAATGAAATAGAAGGGAACAGAGCTGGCACAGGGAATGAAATAGAAGGGAAAAGAGATGGCAAAGGGAATGAAATAGAAGGGAGCAGAGATGGCACGGGGAATGAAATAGAAGGGACCAGAGACGGCACAGGGAATGAAATAGAAGGGAGCAGAGACGGCACGGGGGATGAAATAGAAGGGAACAGAGACGGCACAGGTAATGAAATAGAAGGGAACAGAGATGGCACAAGGAATGAAATAGAAGCGAACAGAGATGGCACAGGGAATGAAATAGAAGCGAAAAGAGATGGCACAGGGAATGAAATAGAAGGGAACAGAGATGGCACGGGGAATGAAATAAAAGGGAACAGAGATGGTGCAGGGAATGAAATAGAAGGGAACAGAGATGGCACAGGGAATGAAATAGAAGGGAACAGAGATGGCACTGGGAATGAAATAGAAGGGAACAGAGATGGCAAGGGGAATGAAATAGAAGGGAGCAGAGATGGCGCAGGGAATGAAATAGAAGGGAACAGAGATGGCACGCGGAATGAAATAGAAGGCAACAGAGATGGCAGGGGAATGAAATAAAAGGGAATAGAGATGGCACGGGGTATGAAATAGAAGGGAACAGAGATGGCACAGGGAATGAAATAAAAGTAAACAGAGATGGCACAGGGAATGAAATAGAAGGGAACAGAGATGGCACAGGGAATGAAATAGAAGGGAACATAGATGGCACTGGGAATGAAATAGAAGGGAGCAGAGATGGCACAGGGAATGAAATGGAAGGGAACAGAGATGTCACGGGGAATGAAATAGAAGGGAAAAGAGATGGCACAGGGAAAGAAATAGAAGGGAACAGAGCTGGCACAGGCAATGAAATAGAAGGGAACAGAGATGACATGGGGAATGAAATAGAAGGGAGCAGAGATGGCACAGGGAATTAAATATAAGGCACCAGAGATGGAACGAGGAATGAAATGGAAGGGAACAGAGATGTCACGGGGAATGAAATAGAAGGGAAAAGAGATGGCAAAGGGAATGAAATAGAAGGGAGCAGAGATGGCACAGGGAATGAAATAGAAGGGACCAGAGATGGCACAGGGAATTAAATAGAAGGGACCAGAGATGGCACAGGGAATGAAATGGAAGGGAACAGAGATGTCACGGGGAATGAAATAGAAGGGAAAAGAGATGGTGCAGGGAATGAAATAGAAGGGAGCAGAGATGGCACGGGGAATGAAATAGAAGGGACCAGAGATGGCACGGGGAATGAAATAGAAGGGAGCAGAGACGGCACAGGGAATGAAATAGAAGGGAACAGAGACGGCATAGGTAATGAAATAGAAGGGAACAGAGATGGCACGGGGATGAAATAGTAGCGAACAGAGATGGCACAGGGAATGAAATAGAAGCGAACAGAGGTGGCACGGGAATGAAATAGAAGGGAACAGAGCTGGCACGGGGAAAGAAATAGAAGGGAACAGAGATGGCACAGGGAATGAAATAGAAGGGAACAGAGATGGCATGGGGAATGAAATAAAAGGGACCAGAGATGGCACGGGGAATGAAATAGAAGTGAGCAGAGACGGCACAGGGAATGAAATAGAAGGGAAAAGAGACGGCACAGGTAATGAAATAGAAGGGAACAGAGATGGCACGGGAATGAAATAGAAGCGAACAGAGATGGCACAGGGAATGAAATAGAAGGGAACAGAGCTGGCACAGGGAATGAAATAGAAGGGAACAGAGATGTCACAGGGAATGAAATAGAAGGGAAAAGAGATGGCAATTGGAATGAAATAGAAGGGAGCAGAGATGGCACGGGGAATTAAATAAAAGGGACCAGAGATGGCACAGGGAATTAAATAGAAGGGACCAGAGATGGAAGGGGAATGAAATGGAAGGGAACAGAGATGTCACGGGGAATGAAATAGAAGGGAAAAGAGATGGCAAAGGGAATGAAATAGAAGGGAGCAGAGATGGCACAGGGAATGAAATAGAAGCGAACAGAGATGGCACGGCGAATGAAATAGAAGGGAACAGAGTTGGCATGGGGAAAGAAATAGAAGGGAACAGAGATGGCAAAGGGAATGAAATAGAAGGGAACAGAGATGGCATGGGGAATGAAATAAAAGGGACCAGAGATGGCACGGGGAATGAAATAGAAGGGAGCAGAGACGGCACGGGGAATGAAATAGAAGGGAACAGAGACGGCAGAGGTAATGAAATAGAAGGGAACAGAGATGGCACGGGAATGAAATAGAAGCGAACAGAGATGGCACAGGGAATGAAATAGAAGCGAACAGAGATGGCACGGGAATGAAATAGAAGGGAACAGAGCTGGCACGGGGAAAGAAATAGAAGGGAACAGAGATGGCACAGGGAATGAAATAGAAGGGAACAGAGATGGCACGGGGAATGAAATAGAAGGGAACAGAGATGGCACGGGGAATGAAATAGAACGGAACGGAGCTGGCACAGGGAATTTAATAGAAAGGAACAGAGATGGCACTGAGAATGAAATAGAAGGGAGCAGAGATGGCACAGGGAATGAAATAGAAGCAAACAGAGATGGCACGGGAATGAAATAGAAGGGAACAGAGATGGCATGGGGAATGAAATAAAAGGGACCAGATATGGTGCAGGGAATGAAATAGAAGGGAACAGAGATGGCACAGGGAATGAAATAGAAGGGAACAGAGATGGCACGGGGAATGAAATAGAAGGCAACAGAGATGGCACAGGGAATGAAATAGAAGTGAACAGAGATGGCATGGGGAATGAAAAAGAAGGGAACAGAGATGGCACAGGGAATGAAATAGAAGGGAACAGAGCTGGCACAGGGAATGAAATAGAAAGGAACATAGATGGCACGGGGAATGAAATAGAAGGGAGCAGAGATGGCACAGGGAATTAAATGGAAGGGAGCAGAGATGGCACGGGAAATGAAATAGAAGGGAACAGAGATGGCACAGGGAATGAAATAGAAAGGAACAGAGATGGAACTGAGAATGAAATAGAAGGGAGCAGAGATGGCACGGGAATTAAATAGAAGCGAACAGAGATGGCACAGGGAATGAAATAGAAGCGAACAGAGATGGCACGGGAATGAAATAGAAGGGAACAGAGATGGCATGGGGAATGAAATAAAAGGGAACAGAGATGGCGCGGGAATGAAATAGAAGGGAACCGAGATGGCACAGGGAATGAAACGGAAGGGAAACGAGATGGCACGGGGAATGAAATAAAAGGGACCAGAGATGCTGCAGGGAATGAAATAGAAGGGAACAGAGATGGCACTGGGAATGAAATAGAAGGGAACAGAGATGGCACTGGGAATGAAATCGAAGGGAACAGAGATGGCACAGGGAATGAAATAGAAGCGAACAGAGATGGCACGGGGAAAGACATAGAAGCGAACAGAGATGGCACAGGAATGAAATAGAAGGGAACAGAGATGGCATGAGGAATGAAATAAAAGGGAACAGAGATGGCACGGGGAATGCAATAGAAGGGAACAGAGCTGGCACAGGGAATGAAATAGAAGGGAAAAGAGATGGCAAAGGGAATGAAATAGAAGGGAGCAGAGATGGCACGGGGAATGAAATAGAAGGGACCAGAGACGGCACGGGGAATGAAATAGAAGGGAGCAGAGACGGCACGGGGGATGAAATAGAAGGGAACAGAGACGGCACAGGTAATGAAATAGAAGGGAACAGAGATGGCACAAGGAATGAAATAGAAGCGAACAGAGATGGCACAGGGAATGAAATAGAAGCAAACAGAGATGGCACGGGGAATGAAATAGAAGGGAACAGAGATGGCACGGGGAATGAAATAAAAGGGAACAGAGATGGTGCAGGGAATGAAATAGAAGGGAACAGAGATGGCACAGGGAATGAAATAGAAGGGACCAGAGATGGCACGGGGAATGAAATAGAAGGGAGCAGAGACGGCACAGGGAATGAAATAGAAGGGAACAGAGACGGCACAGGTAATGAAATAGAAGGGAACAGAGATGGCACGGGAATGAAATAGAAGCGAACAGAGATGGCACAGGGAATGAAATAGAAGGGAACAGAGCTGGCACAGGGAATGAAATAGAAGGGAACAGAGATGACGCAGGGAATGAAATAGAAGGGAGCAGAGATGGCACAGGGAATTAAATATAAGGCACCAGAGATGGCACAGGGAATGAAATGGAAGGGAACAGAGATGTCACAGGGAATGAAATAGAAGGGAAAAGAGATGGCAATTGGAATGAAATAGAAGGGAGCAGAGATGGCACGGGGAATGAAATAAAAGGGACCAGAGATGGCACAGGGAATTAAATAGAAGGGACCAGAGATGGCACGGGGAATGAAATGGAAGGGAACAGAGATGTCACGGGGAATGAAATAGAAGGGAAAAGAGATGGCAAAGGGAATGAAATAGAAGGGAGCAGAGATGGCACGGGGAATGAAATAGAAGGGACCAGAGATGGCACGGCGAATGAAATAGAAGGGAGCAGAGACGGCACAGGGAATGAAATAGAAGGGAACAGAGACGGCACAGGTAATGAAATAGAAGGGAACAGAGACGGCACAGGGATGAAATAGAAGCGAACAGAGATGGCACAGGGAATGAAATAGAAGGGAGCAGAGACGGCACAGGGAATGAAATAGAAGGGATAAGAGACGGCACAGGTAATGAAATAGAAGGGAACCAAGACGGCACAGGGATGAAATAGAAGCGAACAGAGATGGCACAGGGAATGAAATAGAAGCGAACAGAGATGGCACGGGAATGAAATAGAAGGGAACAGAGTTGGCATGGGGAAGGAAATAGAAGGGAACAGAGATGGCACAGGGAATGAAATAGAAGGGAACAGAGATGGCACAGGGAATGAAATAGAAGGGACCAGAGATGGCACGGGGAATGAAATAGAAGGGAGCAGAGACGGCACAGGGAATGAAATAGAAGGGAACAGAGACGGCACAGGTAATGAAATAGAAGGGAACAGAGATGGCACGGGAATGAAATAGAAGCGAACAGAGATGGCACAGGGAATGAAATAGAAGGGAACAGAGCTGGCACAGGGAATGAAATAGAAGGGAACAGAGATGACACAGGGAATGAAATAGAAGGGAGCAGAGATGGCACAGGGAATTAAATATAAGGCACCATAGATGGAACAGGGAATGAAATGGAAGGGAACAGAGATGTCACAGGGAATGAAATAGAAGGGAAAAGAGATGGCAATTGGAATGAAATAGAAGGGAGCAGAGATGGCACGGGGAATGAAATAAAAGGGACCAGAGATGGCACAGGGAATTAAATAGAAGGGACCAGAGATGGCACGGGGAATGAAATGGAAGGGAACAGAGATGTCACGGGGAATGAAATAGAAGGGAAAAGAGATGGCAAAGGGAATGAAATAGAAGGGAGCAGAGATTGCACGGGGAATGAAATAGAAGGGACCAGAGATGGCACGGCGAATGAAATAGAAGGGAGCAGAGACGGCACAGGGAATGAAATAGAAGGGAACAGAGACAGCACAGGTAATGAAATAGAAGGGAACAGAGACGGCACAGGGATGAAATAGAAGCAAACAGAGATGGCACAGGGAATGAAATAGAAGCGAACAGAGATGGCACGGGAATGAAATAGAAGGGAACAGAGTTGGCATGGGGAAGGAAATAGAAGGGAACAGAGATGGCACAGGGAATGAAATAGAAGGGAACAGAGATGGCATGGGGAATGAAATAAAAGGGACCAGAGATGGCACGGGGAATGAAATAGAAGGGAGCAGAGACGGCACGGGGAATGAAATAGAAGGGAACAGAGACGGCAGAGGTAATGAAATAGAAGGGAACAGAGATGGCACGGGAATGAAATAGAAGCGAACAAAGATGGCACAGGGAATGAAATAGAAGCGAACAGAGATGGCACGGGAATGAAATAGAAGGGAACAGAGCTGGCACGGGGAAAGAAATAGAAGGGAACAGAGATGGCACAGGGAATGAAATAGAAGGGAACAGAGATGGCACGGGGAATGAAATAGAACGGAACAGAGCTGGCACAGGGAATGAAATAGAGAGGAACAGAGATGGCACTGAGAATGAAATAGAAGGGAGCAGAGATGGCACAGGGAATGAAATAGAAGCAAAAAGAGATGGCACGGGAATGAAATAGAAGGGAACAGAGATGGCATGGGGAATGAAATAAAAGGGACCAGATATGGTGCAGGGAATGAAATAGAAGGGAACAGAGATGGCACAGGGAATGAAATAGAAGCAAAAAGAGATGGCACGGGAATGAAATAGAAGGGAACAGAGATGGCATGGGGAATGAAATAAAAGGGACCAGATATGGTGCAGGGAATGAAATAGAAGGGAACAGAGATGGCACAGGGAATGAAATAGAAGGGAACAGAGATGGCACGGGGAATGAAATAGAAGGCAACAGAGATGGCACAGGGAATGAAATAGAAGTGAACAGAGATGGCATGGGGAATGAAATAGAAGGGAACAGAGATGGCACAGGGAATGAAATAGAAGGGAACAGAGCTGGCACAGGGAATGAAATAGAAAGGAACATAGATGGCACGGGGAATGAAATAGAAGGGAGCAGAGATGGCACGGGGAATTAAATAGAAGGGACCAGAGATGGCACAGGGAATTAAATGGAAGGGAGCAGAGATGGCACGGGGAATGAAATAGAAGGGAACAGAGATGGCACAGGGAATGAAATAGAAAGGAACAGAGATGGCACTGAGAATGAAATAGAAGGGAGCAGAGATGGCACAGGGAATTAAATAGAAGGGACCAGAGATGGCACGGGGAATGAAATGGAAGGGAACAGAGATGTCACGGGGAATGAAATAGAAGGAAAAAGAGATGGCAAAGGGAATGAAATAGAAGGGAGCCGAGATGGCATGGGGAATGAAATAGAAGGGACCAGAAATGGCATGGGGAATGAAATAGAAGGGAGCAGAGACGGCACGGGGAATGAAATAGAAGGGAACAGAGACGGCACAGGTAATGAAATAGAAGGGAACAGAGATGGCACGGGAATTAAATAGAAGCGAACAGAGATGGCACAGGGAATGAAATAGAAGCGAACAGAGATGGCACGGGAATGAAATAGAAGGGAACAGAGATGGCATGGGGAATGAAATAAAAGGGAACAGAGATGGCGCGGGAATGAAATAGAAGGGAACCGAGATGGCACAGGGAATGAAACGGAAGGGAAACGAGATGGCACGGGGAATGAAATAAAAGGGACCAGAGATGGTGCAGGGAATGAAATAGAAGCGAACAGAGATGGCACTGGGAATGAAATAGAAGGGAACAGAGATGGCACTGGGAATAAAATCGAAGGGAACAGAGATGGCACAGGGAATGAAATAGAAGCGAACAGAGATGGCACAGGAATGAAATAGAAGGGAACAGAGATGGCATGAGGAATGAAATAAAAGGGAACAGAGATGGCACGGGGAATGAAATAGAAGGGAACAGAGCTGGCACAGGGAATGAAATAGAAGGGAAAAGAGATGGCAAAGGGAATGAAATAGAAGGGAGCAGAGATGGCACGGGGAATGAAATAGAAGGGACCAGAGACGGCACGGGGAATGAAATAGAAGGGAGCAGAGACGGCACAGGGGATGAAATAGAAGGGAACAGAGACGGCACAGGTAATGAAATAGAAGGGAACAGAGATGGCACAAGGAATGAAATAGAAGCGAACAGAGATGGCACAGGGAATGAAATAGAAGCGAACAGAGATGGCACGGGGAATGAAATAGAAGGGAACAGAGATGGTGCAGGGAATGAAATAGAAGGGAACAGAGATGGCACAGGGAATGAAATAGAAGGGAACAGAGATGGCACTGGGAATGAAATAGAAGGGAACAGAGATGGCACGGGGAATGAAATAGAAGGGAGCAGAGATGGCGCAGGGAATGAAATAGAAGGGAACAGAGATGGCACGGGGAATGAAATAGAAGGCAACAGATATGGCAGGGGAATGAAATAAAAGGGAACAGAGATGACACGGGGTATGAAATAGAAGGGAACATAGATGGCACAGGAAATGAAATAAAAGTAAACAGAGATGGCACGGGGAATGAAATAGAAGGGAACAGAGAAGGCGCAGGGAATGAAATAGAAGGGAACAGAGATGGCACTGGGAATGAAATAGAAGGGAACAGAGATGGCACGGGGAATGAAATAGAAGGGAGCAGAGATGGCGCAGGGAATGAAATAGAAGGGAACAGAGATGGCACGGGGAATGAAATAGAAGGCAACAGATATGGCAGGGGAATGAAATAAAAGGGAACAGAGCTGGCACAGGCAATGAAATAGAAGGGAACAGAGATGACACGGGGAATGAAATAGAAGGGAGCAGAGATGGCACAGGGAATTAAATATAAGGCACCAGAGATGGAACAGGGAATGAAATGGAAGGGAACAGAGATGTCACGGGGAATGAAATAGAAGGGAAAAGAGATGGCAAAGGGAATGAAATAGAAGGGAACAGAGATGGCACAGGGAATGAAATAGAAGGGAACAGAGCTGGCACAGGGAATGAAATAGAAGGGAGCAGAGATGGCACGGGGAATGAAATAGAAGGGACCAGAGATGGCACAGGGAATTAAATAGAAGGGACCAGAGATGGCACAGGGAATGAAATGGAAGGGAACAGAGATGTCACGGGGAATGAAATAGAAGGGAAAAGAGATGGTGCAGCGAATGAAATAGAAGGGAGCAGAGATGGCACGGGGAATGAAATAGAAGGGACCAGAGATGGCACGGGGAATGAAATAGAAGGGAGCAGAGACGGCACAGGGAATGAAATAGAAGGGAACAGAGACGGCATAGGTAATGAAATAGAAGGGAACAGAGATGGCACGGGGATGAAATAGAAGCGAACAGAGATGGCACCGGGAATGAAATAGAAGCAAACAGAGATGGCACGGGAATGAAATAGAAGGGAACAGAGCTGGCACGGGGAAAGAAATAGAAGGGAACAGAGATGGCACAGGGAATGAAATAGAAGGGAACAGAGATGGCATGGGGAATGAAATAAAAGGGACCAGAGATGGCACGGGGAATGAAATAGAAGGGAGCAGAGACGGCACAGGGAATGAAATAGAAGGGAACAGAGACGGCACAGGTAATGAAATAGAAGGGAACAGAGATGGCACGGGAATGAAATAGAAGCGAACAGAGATGGCACAGGGAATGAAATAGAAGGGAACAGAGCTGGCACAGGGAATGAAATAGAAGGGAACGGAGATGACACAGGGAATGAAATAGAAGGGAGCAGAGATGGCACAGGGAATTAAATATAAGGCACCAGAGATGGCACAGGGAATGAAATAGAAGGGAGCAGAGATGGCACGGGGAATGAAATAAAAGGGACCAGAGATGGCACAGGGAATTAAATAGAAGGGACCAGAGATGGCACGGGGAATGAAATGGAAGGGAACAGAGATGTCACGGGGAATGAAATAGAAGGGAAAAGAGATGGCAAAGGGAATGAAATAGAAGGGAGCAGAGATGGCACAGGGAATGAAATAGAAGGGACCAGAGATGGTACGGCGAATGAAATAGAAGGGAGCAGAGACGGCACCGGGAATGAAATAGAAGGGAACAGAGACGGCACAGGTAATGAAATAGAAGGGAACAGAGACGGCACAGGGATGAAATAGAAGCGAACAGAGATGGCACAGGGAATGAAATAGAAGCGAACAGAGATGGCACGGGAATGAAATAGAAGGGAACAGAGTTGGCATGGGGAAAGAAATAGAAGGGAACAGAGATGGCACAGGGAATGAAATAGAAGGGAACAGAGATGGCATGGGGAATGAAATAAAAGGGACCAGAGATGGCACGGGGAATGAAATAGAAGGGAGCAGAGACGGCACGGGGAATGAAATAGAAGGGAACATAGACAGCAGAGGTAATGAAATAGAAGGGGAACAGAGATGGCACGGGAATGAAATAGAAGCGAACAGAGATGGCACAGGGAATGAAATAGAAGCGAACAGAGATGGCACGGGAATGAAATAGAAGGGAACAGAGCTGGCACGGGGAAAGAAATAGAAGGGAACAGAGATGGCACAGGGAATGAAATAGAAGGGAACAGAGATGGCACGGGGAATGAAATAGAAGGGAACAGAGATGGCACGGGGAATGAAATAGAACGGAAAAGAGCTGGCACAGGGAATGAAATAGAAAGGAACAGAGACGGCACGGGGAATGAAATAGAAGGGAACAGAGACGGCACAGGTAATGAAATAGAAGGGAACAGAGATGGCACGGGAATTAAATAGAAGCGAACAGAGATGGCACAGGGAATGAAATAGAAGCGAACAGAGATGGCACGGGAATGAAATAGAAGGGAACAGAGATGGCATGGGGAATGAAATAAAAGGGAACAGAGATGGCGCGGGAATGAAATAGAAGGGAACCGAGATGGCACAGGGAATGAAACGGAAGGGAAACGAGATGGCACGGGGAATGAAATAAAAGGGACCAACGATGGTGCAGGGAATGAAATAGAAGGGAACAGAGATGGCACTGGGAATGAAATAGAAGGGAACAGAGATGGCACTGGGAATGAAATCGAAGGGAACAGAGATGGCACAGGGAATGAAATAGAAGCGAACAGAGATGGCACGGGGAAAGAAATAGAAGCGAACAAAGATGGCACAGGAATGAAATAGAAGGGAACAGAGATGGCATGAGGAATGAAATAAAAGGGAACAGAGATGGCACGGGGAATGAAATAGAAGGGAACAGAGATGGCACGGGGAATGAAATAAAAGGGAACAGAGATGGTGCAGGGAATGAAATAGAAGGGAACAGAGATGGCACAGGGAATGAAATAAAAGTAAACAGAGATGGCATGGGGAATGAAATAGAAGGGAACAGAGATGGCACAGGGAATGAAATAGAAGGGAACATAGATGGCACTGGGAATGAAATAGAAGGGAGCAGAGATGGCACAGGGAATGAAATGGAAGGGAACAGAGATGTCACGGGGAATGAAATAGAAGGGAAAAGAGATGGCACAGGGAATGAAATAGAAGGGAATAGAGCTGGCACAGGCAATGAAATAGAAGGGAACAGAGATGACACGGGGAATGAAATAGAAGGGAGCAGAGATGGCACAGGGAATTAAATATAAGGCACCAGAGATGGAACGGGGAATGAAATGGAAGGGAACAGAGATGCTACGGGGAATGAAATAGAAGGGAAAAGAGATGGCAAAGGGAATGAAATAGAAGGGAGCAGAGATGGCACGGGGAATGAAATAGAAGGGACCAGAGATGGCACAGGGAATTAAATAGAAGGGACCAGAGATGGCACAGGGAATGAAATGGAAGGGAACAGAGATGTCACGGGGAATGAAATAGAAGGGAAAAGAGATGGTGCAGGGAATGAAATAGAAGGGAGCAGAGATGGCACGGGGAATGAAATAGAAGGAACCAGACATGGCACGGGGAATGAAATAGAAGGGAGCAGAGACGGCACGGGAATGAAATAAAAGGGAACAGAGATGGCACGGGGTATGAAATAGAAGGGAACAGAGATGGCACAGGGAATGAAATAAAAGTAAACAGAGATGGCATGGGGAATGAAATAGAAGGGAACAGAGATGGCACAGGGAATGAAATAGAAGGGAACATAGATGGCACTGGGAATGAAATAGAAGGGAGCAGAGATGGCACAGGGAATGAAATGGAAGGGAACAGAGATGTCACGGGGAATGAAATAGAAGGGAAAAGAGATGGCACAGGGAATGAAATAGAAGGGAATAGAGCTGGCACAGGCAATGAAATAGAAGGGAACAGAGATGACACGGGGAATGAAATAGAAGGGAGCAGAGATGGCACAGGGAATTAAATATAAGGCACCAGAGATGGAACGGGGAATGAAATGGAAGGGAACAGAGATGTCACGGGGAATGAAATAGAAGGGAAAAGAGATGGCAAAGGGAATGAAATAGAAGGGAGCAGAGATGGCACGGGGAATGAAATAGAAGGGACCAGAGATGGCACAGGGAATTAAATAGAAGGGACCAGAGATGGCACAGGGAATGAAATGGAAGGGAACAGAGATGTCACGGGGAATGAAATAGAAGGGAAAAGAGATGGTGCAGGGAATGAAATAGAAGGGAGCAGAGATGGCACGGGGAATGAAATAGAAGGAACCAGACATGGCACGGGGAATGAAATAGAAGGGAGCAGAGACGGCACAGGGAATGAAATAGAAGGGAACAGAGACGGCATAGGTAATGAAATAGAAGGGAACAGAGATGGCACGGGGATGAAATAGAAGCGAACAGAGATGGCACAGGGAATGAAATAGAAGCAAACAGAGATGGCACGGGAATGAAATAGAAGGGAACAGAGCTGGCACGGGGAAAGAAATAGAAGGGAACAGAGATGGCACAGGGAATGAAATAGAAGGGAACAGAGATGGCATGGGGAATGAAATAAAAGGGACCAGAGATGGCACAGGGAATGAAATAGAAGGGAGCAGAGACGGCACAGGGAATGAAATAGAAGGGAACAGAGACGGCACAGGTAATGAAATAGAAGGGAACAGAGATGGCACGGGAATGAAATAGAAGCGAACAGAGATGGCACAGGGAATGAAATAGAAGGGTACAGAGCTGGCACAGGGAATGAAATAGAAGGGAACAGAGATGACGCAGGGAATGAAATAGAAGGGAGCAGAGATGGCACAGGGAATTAAATATAAGGCACCAGAGATGGCACAGGGAATGAAATGGAAGGGAACAGAGATGTCACAGGGAATGAAATAGAAGGGAAAAGAGATTGCAATGGGAATGAAATAGAAGGGAGCAGAGATGGCACGGGGAATGAAATAAAAGGGACCAGAGATGGCACAGGGAATTAAATAGAAGGGACCAGAGATGGCACGGGGAATGAAATGGAAGGGAACAGAGATGTCACAGGGAATGAAATAGAAGGGAAAAGAGATGGCAAAGGGAATGAAATAGAAGGGAGCAGAGATGGCACAGGGAATGAAATAGAAGGGACCAGAGATGGCACGGCGAATGAAATAGAAGGGAGCAGAGACGGCACAGGGAATGAAATAGAAGGGAACAGAGACGGCACAGGGATGAAATAGAAGCGAACAGAGATGGCACAGGGAATGAAATAGAAGCGAACAGAGATGGCACGGGAATGAAATAGAAGGGAACAGAGTTGGCATGGGGAAAGAAATAGAAGGGAACAGAGATGGCACAGGGAATGAAATAGAAGGGAACAGAGATGGCATGGGGAATGAAATAAAAGGGACCAGAGATGGCACGGGGAATGAAATAGAAGGGAGCAGAGACGGCACGGGGAATGAAATAGAAGGGAACAGAGACGGCAGAGGTAATGAAATAGAAGGGGAACAGAGATGGCACGGGAATGAAATAGAAGCGAACAGAGATGGCACAGGGAATGAAATAAAAGCGAACAGAGATGGCACGGGAATGAAATAGAAGGGAACAGAGCTGGCACGGGGAAAGAAATAGAAGGGAACAGAGATGGCACAGGGAATGAAATAGAAGGGAACAGAGATGGCACGGGGAATGAAATAGAAGGGAACAGAGATGGCACAGGGAATGAAATAGAACGGAACAGAGCTGGCACAGGGAATGAAATAGAAAGGAACAGAGATGGCACTGAGAATGAAATAGAAGGGAGCAGAGATGGCACAGGGAATTAAATAGAAGGGACCAGAGATGGCACGGGGAATGAAATGGAAGGGAACAGAGATGTCACGGGGAATGAAATAGAAGGAAAAAGAGATGGCAAAGGGAATGAAATAGAAGGGAGCAGAGATGGCATGGGGAATGAAATAGAAGGGAGCAGAGATGGCATGGGGAATGAAATAGAAGGGACCAGAGATGGCATGGGGAATGAAATAGAAGGGAACAGAGACGGCACAGGTAATGAAATAGAAGGGAACAGAGATGGCACGGGAATTAAAAAGAAGCAAACAGAGATGGCACAGGGAATGAAATAGAAGCGAACAGAGATGGCACGGGAATGAAATAGAAGGGAACAGAGATGGCATGGGGAATGAAATAAAAGGGAACAGAGATGGCGCGGGAATGAAATAGAAGGGAACCGAGATGGCAAGGGAATGAAATAGAAGGGAACCGAGATGGCACGGGGAATGAAATAAAAGGGACCAGAGATGGTGCAGGGAATGAAATAGAAGGGAACAGAGATGGCACTGGGAATGAAATAGAAGGGAACAGAGATGGCACTGGGAATGAAATCGAAGGGAACAGAGATGGCACAGGGAATGAAATAGAAGCGAACAGAGATGGCACGGGGAAAGAAATAGAAGCGAACAGAGATGGCACGGGAATTAAATAGGAGGGAACAGAGATGGCATGAGGAATGAAATAAAAGGGAACAGAGATGGCACGGGGAATGAAATAGAAGGGAACAGAGCTGGCACAGGGAATGAAATAGATGGGAAAAGAGATGGCAAAGGGAATGAAATAGAAGGGAGCAGAGATGGTACGGGGAATGAAATAGAAGGGACCAGAGACGGCACGGGGAATGAAATAGAAGGGAGCACAGACGGCACGGGGAATGAAATAGAAGGGAACAGAGACGGCACAGGTAATGAAATAGAAGGGAACAGAGATGGCACAGGGAATGAAATAGAAGCGAACAGAGATGGCACAGGGAATGAAATAGAAGGGAGCAGAGACGGCACAGGGAATGAAATAGAAGGGAACAGAGACGGCACAGGTAATGAAATAGAAGGGAACAGAGATGGCACGGGAATGAAATAGAAGCGAACAGAGATGGCACAGGGAATGAAATAGAAGGGTACAGAGCTGGCACAGGGAATGAAATAGAAGGGAACAGAGATGACGCAGGGAATGAAATAGAAGGGAGCAGAGATGGCACAGGGAATTAAATATAAGGCACCAGAGATGGCACAGGGAATGAAATGGAAGGGAACAGAGATGTCACAGGGAATGAAATAGAAGGGAAAAGAGATTGCAATGGGAATGAAATAGAAGGGAGCAGAGATGGCACGGGGAATGAAATAAAAGGGACCAGAGATGGCACAGGGAATTAAATAGAAGGGACCAGAGATGGCACGGGGAATGAAATGGAAGGGAACAGAGATGTCACAGGGAATGAAATAGAAGGGAAAAGAGATGGCAAAGGGAATGAAATAGAAGGGAGCAGAGATGGCACAGGGAATGAAATAGAAGGGACCAGAGATGGCACGGCGAATGAAATAGAAGGGAGCAGAGACGGCACAGGGAATGAAATAGAAGGGAACAGAGACGGCACAGGGATGAAATAGAAGCGAACAGAGATGGCACAGGGAATGAAATAGAAGCGAACAGAGATGGCACGGGAATGAAATAGAAGGGAACAGAGTTGGCATGGGGAAAGAAATAGAAGGGAACAGAGATGGCACAGGGAATGAAATAGAAGGGAACAGAGATGGCATGGGGAATGAAATAAAAGGGACCAGAGATGGCACGGGGAATGAAATAGAAGGGAGCAGAGACGGCACGGGGAATGAAATAGAAGGGAACAGAGACGGCAGAGGTAATGAAATAGAAGGGGAACAGAGATGGCACGGGAATGAAATAGAAGCGAACAGAGATGGCACAGGGAATGAAATAAAAGCGAACAGAGATGGCACGGGAATGAAATAGAAGGGAACAGAGCTGGCACGGGGAAAGAAATAGAAGGGAACAGAGATGGCACAGGGAATGAAATAGAAGGGAACAGAGATGGCACGGGGAATGAAATAGAAGGGAACAGAGATGGCACAGGGAATGAAATAGAACGGAACAGAGCTGGCACAGGGAATGAAATAGAAAGGAACAGAGATGGCACTGAGAATGAAATAGAAGGGAGCAGAGATGGCACAGGGAATTAAATAGAAGGGACCAGAGATGGCACGGGGAATGAAATGGAAGGGAACAGAGATGTCACGGGGAATGAAATAGAAGGAAAAAGAGATGGCAAAGGGAATGAAATAGAAGGGAGCAGAGATGGCATGGGGAATGAAATAGAAGGGAGCAGAGATGGCATGGGGAATGAAATAGAAGGGACCAGAGATGGCATGGGGAATGAAATAGAAGGGAACAGAGACGGCACAGGTAATGAAATAGAAGGGAACAGAGATGGCACGGGAATTAAAAAGAAGCAAACAGAGATGGCACAGGGAATGAAATAGAAGCGAACAGAGATGGCACGGGAATGAAATAGAAGGGAACAGAGATGGCATGGGGAATGAAATAAAAGGGAACAGAGATGGCGCGGGAATGAAATAGAAGGGAACCGAGATGGCAAGGGAATGAAATAGAAGGGAACCGAGATGGCACGGGGAATGAAATAAAAGGGACCAGAGATGGTGCAGGGAATGAAATAGAAGGGAACAGAGATGGCACTGGGAATGAAATAGAAGGGAACAGAGATGGCACTGGGAATGAAATCGAAGGGAACAGAGATGGCACAGGGAATGAAATAGAAGCGAACAGAGATGGCACGGGGAAAGAAATAGAAGCGAACAGAGATGGCACGGGAATTAAATAGGAGGGAACAGAGATGGCATGAGGAATGAAATAAAAGGGAACAGAGATGGCACGGGGAATGAAATAGAAGGGAACAGAGCTGGCACAGGGAATGAAATAGATGGGAAAAGAGATGGCAAAGGGAATGAAATAGAAGGGAGCAGAGATGGTACGGGGAATGAAATAGAAGGGACCAGAGACGGCACGGGGAATGAAATAGAAGGGAGCACAGACGGCACGGGGAATGAAATAGAAGGGAACAGAGACGGCACAGGTAATGAAATAGAAGGGAACAGAGATGGCACAGGGAATGAAATAGAAGCGAACAGAGATGGCACAGGGAATGAAATAGAAGCAAACAGAGATGGCAAGGGGAATGAAATAGAAGGGAACAGAGATGGCACGGGGAATGAAATAAAAGGGAACAGAGATGGTGCAGGGAATGAAATAGAAGGGAACAGAGATGGCACGGAATGAAATAGAAGGGAACAGAGATGGCACTGGGAATGAAATAGAAGGGAACAGAGATGGCACAGGGAAGGAAATAGAAGGGAACAGAGATGGCACGGAATGAAATAGAAGGGAACAGAGATGGCACTGGGAATGAAATAGAAGGGAACAGAGATGGCACAGGGAAGGAAATAGAAGGGAACAGAGATGGCACAGGGAATGAAATAGAAGGGAACAGAGATGGCATGGGGAATGAAATAAAAGGGACCAGAGATGGCACGGGGAATGAAATAGAAGGGAGCAGAGACGGCACGGGGAATGAAATAGAAGGGAACAGAGACGGCAGAGGTAATGAAATAGAAGGGAACAGAGATGGCACAGGGATGAAATAGAAGCGAACAAAGATGGCACAGGGAATGAAATAGAAGCGAACAGAGATGGCACGGGAATGAAATAGAAGGGAACAGAGCTGGCACGGGGAAAGAAATAGAAGGGAACAGAGATGGCACAGGGAATGAAATAGAAGGGAACAGAGATGGCATGGGGAATGAAATAGAAGGGAACAGAGATGGCACGGGGAATGAAATAGAACGGAACAGAGCTGGCACAGGGAATGAAATAGAGAGGAACAGAGATGGCACTGAGAATGAAATAGAAGGGAGCAGAGATGGCACAGGGAATGAAATAGAAGCAAAAAGAGATGGCACGGGAATGAAATAGAAGGGAACAGAGATGGCATGGGGAATGAAATAAAAGGGACCAGATATGGTGCAGGGAATGAAATAGAAGGGAACAGAGATGGCACAGGGAATGAAATAGAAGGGAACAGAGATGGCACGGGGAATGAAATAGAAGGCAACAGAGATGGCACAGGGAATGAAATAGAAGTGAACAGAGATGGCATGGGGAATGAAATAGAAGGGAACAGAGATGGCACAGGGAATGAAATAGAAGGGAACAGAGCTGGCACAGGGAATGAAATAGAAAGGAACATAGATGGCACGGGGAATGAAATAGAAGGGAGCAGAGATGGCACGGGGAATTAAATAGAAGGGACCAGAGATGGCACAGGGAATTAAATGGAAGGGAGCAGAGATGGCACGGGGAATGAAATAGAAGGGAACAGAGATGGCACAGGGAATGAAATAGAAAGGAACAGAGATGGCACTGAGAATGAAATAGAAGGGAGCAGAGATGGCACAGGGAATTAAATAGAAGGGACCAGAGATGGCACGGGGAATGAAATGGAAGGGAACAGAGATGTCACGGCGAATGAAATAGAAGGAAAAAGAGATGGCAAAGGGAATGAAATAGAAGGGAGCAGAGATGGCATGGGGAATGAAATAGAAGGGACCAGAAATGGCATGGGGAATGAAATAGAAGGGAGCAGAGACGGCACAGGTAATGAAATAGAAGGGAACAGAGATGGCACGGGAATTAAATAGAAGCGAACAGAGATGGCACAGGGAATGAAATAGAAGCGAACAGAGATGGCACGGGAATGAAATAGAAGGGAACAGAGATGGCATGGGGAATGAAATAAAAGGGAACAGAGATGGCGCGGGAATGAAATAGAAGGGAACCGAGATGGCACAGGGAATGAAACGGAAGGGAAACGAGATGGCACGGGGAATGAAATAAAAGGGACCAGAGATGGTGCAGGGAATGAAATAGAAGCGAACAGAGATGGCACTGGGAATGAAATAGAAGGGAACAGAGATGGCACTGGGAATGAAATAGAAGCGAACAGAGATGGCACGGGGAAAGAAATAGAAGCGAACAGAGATGGCACAGGAATGAAATAGAAGGGAACAGAGATGGCATGAGGAATGAAATAAAAGGGAACAGAGATGGCACGGGGAATGAAATAGAAGGGAACAGAGCTGGCACAGGGAATGAAATAGAAGGGAAAAGAGATGGCAAAGGGAATGAAATAGAAGGGAGCAGAGATGGCACGGGGAATGAAATAGAAGGGACCAGAGACGGCACGGGGAATGAAATAGAAGGGAGCAGAGACGGCACAGGGGATGAAATAGAAGGGAACAGAGACGGCACAGGTAATGAAATAGAAGGGAACAGAGATGGCACAAGGAATGAAATAGAAGCGAACAGAGATGGCACAGGGAATGAAATAGAAGCGAACAGAGATGGCACGGGGAATGAAATAGAAGGGAACAGAGATGGTGCAGGGAATGAAATAGAAGGGAACAGAGATGGCACAGGGAATGAAATAGAAGGGAACAGAGATGGCACTGGGAATGAAATAGAAGGGAACATAGATGGCACGGGGAATGAAATAGAAGGGAGCAGAGATGGCGCCGGGAATGAAATAGAAGGGAACAGAGATGGCACGGAGAATGAAATAGAAGGCAACAGATATGGCAGGGGAATGAAATAAAAGGGAACAGAGATGACACGGGGTATGAAATAGAAGGGAACATAGATGGCACAGGAAATGAAATAAAAGTAAACAGAGATGGCACGGGGAATGAAATAGAAGGGAACAGAGAAGGCGCAGGGTATGAAATAGAAGGGAACAGAGATGGCACTGGGAATGAAATAGAAGGGAACAGAGATGGCACGGGGAATGAAATAGAAGGGAGCAGAGATGGCGCAGGGAATGAAATAGAAGGGAACAGAGATGGCACGGGGAATGAAATAGAAGGCAACAGATATGGCAGGGGAATGAAATAAAAGGGAACAGAGCTGGCACAGGCAATGAAATAGAAGGGAACAGAGATGACACGGGGAATGAAATAGAAGGGAGCAGAGATGGCACAGGGAATTAAATATAAGGCACCAGAGATGGAACAGGGAATGAAATGGAAGGGAACAGAGATGTCACGGGGAATGAAATAGAAGGGAAAAGAGATGGCAAAGGGAATGAAATAGAAGGGAACAGAGATGGCACAGGGAATGAAATAGAAGGGAACAGAGCTGGCACAGGGAATGAAATAGAAGGGAGCAGAGATGGCACGGGGAATGAAATAGAAGGGACCAGAGATGGCACAGGGAATTAAATAGAAGGGACCAGAGATGGCACAGGGAATGAAATGGAAGGGAACAGAGATGTCACGGGGAATGAAATAGAAGGGAAAAGAGATGGTGCAGCGAATGAAATAGAAGGGAGCAGAGATGGCACGGGGAATGAAATAGAAGGGACCAGAGATGGCACGGGGAATGAAATAGAAGGGAGCAGAGACGGCACAGGGAATGAAATAGAAGGGAACAGAGACGGCATAGGTAATGAAATAGAAGGGAACAGAGATGGCACGGGGATGAAATAGAAGCGAACAGAGATGGCACCGGGAATGAAATAGAAGCAAACAGAGATGGCACGGGAATGAAATAGAAGGGAACAGAGCTGGCACGGGGAAAGAAATAGAAGGGAACAGAGATGGCACAGGGAATGAAATAGAAGGGAACAGAGATGGCATGGGGAATGAAATAAAAGGGACCAGAGATGGCACGGGGAATGAAATAGAAGGGAGCAGAGACGGCACAGGGAATGAAATAGAAGGGAACAGAGACGGCACAGGTAATGAAATAGAAGGGAACAGAGATGGCACGGGAATGAAATAGAAGCGAACAGAGATGGCACAGGGAATGAAATAGAAGGGAACAGAGCTGGCACAGGGAATGAAATAGAAGGGAACGGAGATGACGCAGGGAATGAAATAGAAGGGAGCAGAGATGGCACAGGGAATTAAATATAAGGCACCAGAGATGGCACAGGGAATGAAATGGAAGGGAACAGAGATGTCACAGGGAATGAAATAGAAGGGAAAAGAGATTGCAATTGGAATGAAATAGAAGGGAGCAGAGATGGCACGGGGAATGAAATAAAAGGGACCAGAGATGGCACAGGGAATTAAATAGAAGGGACCAGAGATGGCACGGGGAATTAAATGGAAGGGAACAGAGATGTCACGGGGAATGAAATAGAAGGGAAAAGAGATGGCAAAGGGAATGAAATAGAAGGGAGCAGAGATGGCACAGGGAATGAAATAGAAGGGACCAGAGATGGCACGGCGAATGAAATAGAAGGGAGCAGAGACGGCACCGGGAATGAAATAGAAGGGAACAGAGACGGCACAGGTAATGAAATAGAAGGGAACAGAGACGGCACAGGGATGAAATAGAAGCGAACAGAGATGGCACAGGGAATGAAATAGAAGCGAACAGAGATGGCACGGGAATGAAATAGAAGGGAACAGAGTTGGCATGGGGAAAGAAATAGAAGGGAACAGAGATGGCACAGGGAATGAAATAGAAGGGAACAGAGATGGCATGGGGAATGAAATAAAAGGGACCAGAGATGGCACGGGGAATGAAATAGAAGGGAGCAGAGACGGCACGGGGAATGAAATAGAAGGGAACATAGACAGCAGAGGTAATGAAATAGAAGGGGAACAGAGATGGCACGGGAATGAAATAGAAGCGAACAGAGATGGCACAGGGAATGAAATAGAAGCGAACAGAGATGGCACGGGAATGAAATAGAAGGGAACAGAGCTGGCACGGGGAAAGAAATAGAAGGGAACAGAGATGGCACAGGGAATGAAATAGAAGGGAACAGAGATGGCACGGGGAATGAAATAGAAGGGAACAGAGATGGCAGGGGAATGAAATAGAACGGAAAAGAGCTGGCACAGGGAATGAAATAGAAAGGAACAGAGACGGCACGGGGAATGAAATAGAAGGGAACAGAGACGGCACAGGTAATGAAATAGAAGGGAACAGAGATGGCACGGGAATTAAATAGAAGCGAACAGAGATGGCACAGGGAATGAAATAGAAGCGAACAGAGATGGCACGGGAATGAAATAGAAGGGAACAGAGATGGCATGGGGAATGAAATAAAAGGGAACAGAGATGGCACGGGAATGAAATAGAAGGGAACCGAGATGGCACAGGGAATGAAACGGAAGGGAAACGAGATGGCACGGGGAATGAAATAAAAGGACCAACGATGGTGCAGGGAATGAAATAGAAGGGAACAGAGATGGCACTGGGAATGAAATAGAAGGGAACAGAGATGGCGCTGGGAATGAAATCGAAGGGAACAGAGATGGCACAGGGAATGAAATAGAAGCGAACAGAGATGGCACGGGGAAAGAAATAGAAGCGAACAAAGATGGCACAGGAATGAAATAGAAGGGAACAGAGATGGCATGAGGAATGAAATAAAAGGGAACAGAGATGGCACGGGGAATGAAATAGAAGGGAACAGAGCTGGCACAGGGAATGAAATAGAAGGGAAAAGAGATGGCAAAAGGAATGAAATAGAAGGGAGCAGAGATGGCAGGGGAATGAAATAGAAGGGACCAGAGACGGCACGGGAATGAAATAGAAGGGAGCAGAGACGGCACGGGGGATGAAATAGAAGGGAACAGAGACGGCACAGGTAATGAAATAGAAGGGAACAGAGATGGCACAATGAATGAAATAGAAGCGAACAGAGATGGCACAGGGAATGAAAAAGAAGCGAACCGAGATGGCACGGGGAATGAAATAGAAGGGAACAGAGATGGCACGGGGAATGAAATAAAAGGGAACAGAGATGGTGCAGGGAATGAAATAGAAGGGAACAGAGATGGCACAGGGAATGAAATAGAAGGGAACAGAGATGGCACTTGGAATGAAATAGAAGGGAACAGAGATGGCACGGGGAATGAAATAGAAGGGAGCAGAGATGGCGCAGGGAATGAAATAGAAGGGAACAGAGATGGCACGGGGAATGAAATAGAAGGCAACAGAGATGGCACAGGAATGAAATAAAAGGGAACAGAGATGGCACGGGGTATGAAATACAAGGGAACAGAGATGGCACAGGGAATGAAATAAAAGTAAACAGAGATGGCATGGGGAATGAAATAGAAGGGAACAGAGATGGCACAGGGAATGAAATAGAAGGGAACATAGATGGCACTGGGAATGAAATAGAAGGGAGCAGAGATGGCACAGGGAATGAAATGGAAGGGAACAGAGATGTCACGGGGAATGAAATAGAAGGGAAAAGAGATGGCACAGGGAATGAAATAGAAGGGAATAGAGCTGACACAGGCAATGAAATAGAAGGGAACAGAGATGACACGGGGAATGAAATAGAAGGGAGCAGAGATGGCACAGGGAATTAAATATAAGGCACCAGAGATGGAACGGGGAATGAAATGGAAGGGAACAGAGATGTCACGGGGAATGAAATAGAAGGGAAAAGAGATGGCAAAGGGAATGAAATAGAAGGGAGCAGAGATGGCACGGGGAATGAAATAGAAGGGACCAGAGATGGCACAGGGAATTAAATAGAAGGGACCAGAGATGGCACAGGGAATGAAATGGAAGGGAACAGAGATGTCACGGGGAATGAAATAGAAGGGAAAAGAGATGGTGCAGGGAATGAAATAGAAGGGAGCAGAGATGGCACGGGGAATGAAATAGAAGGGACCAGACATGGCACGGGGAATGAAATAGAAGGGAGCAGAGACGGCACAGGGAATGAAATAGAAGGGAACAGAGACGGCATAGGTAATGAAATAGAAGGGAACAGAGATGGCACGGGGATGAAATAGAAGCGAACAGAGATGGCACAGGGAATGAAATAGAAGCAAACAGAGATGGCACGGGAATGAAATAGAAGGGAACAGAGCTGGCACGGGGAAAGAAATAGAAGGGAACAGAGATGGCACAGGGAATGAAATAGAAGGGAACAGAGATGGCATGGGGAATGAAATAAAAGGGACCAGAGATGGCACAGGGAATGAAATAGAAGGGAGCAGAGACGGCACAGGGAATGAAATAGAAGGGAACAGAGACGGCACAGGTAATGAAATAGAAGGGAACAGAGATGGCACGGGAATGAAATAGAAGCGAACAGAGATGGCACAGGGAATGAAATAGAAGGGTACAGAGCTGGCACAGGGAATGAAATAGAAGGGAACAGAGATGACGCAGGGAATGAAATAGAAGGGAGCAGAGATGGCACAGGGAATTAAATATAAGGCACCAGAGATGGCACAGGGAATGAAATGGAAGGGAACAGAGATGTCACAGGGAATGAAATAGAAGGGAAAAGAGATTGCAATTGGAATGAAATAGAAGGGAGCAGAGATGGCACGGGGAATGAAATAAAAGGGACCAGAGATGGCACAGGGAATTAAATAGAAGGGACCAGAGATGGCACGGGGAATGAAATGGAAGGGAACAGAGATGTCACGGGGAATGAAATAGAAGGGAAAAGAGATGGCAAAGGGAATGAAATAGAAGGGAGCAGAGATGGCACAGGGAATGAAATAGAAGGGACCAGAGATGGCACGGCGAATGAAATAGAAGGGAGCAGAGACGGCACAGGGAATGAAATAGAAGGGAACAGAGACGGCACAGGTAATGAAATAGAAGGGAACAGAGACGGCACAGGGATGAAATAGAAGCGAACAGAGATGGCACAGGGAATGAAATAAAAGCGAACAGAGATGGCACGGGAATGAAATAGAAGGGAACAGAGTTGGCATGGGGAAAGAAATAGAAGGGAACAGAGATGGCACAGGGAATGAAATAGAAGGGAACAGAGATGGCATGGGGAATGAAATAAAAGGGACCAGAGATGGCACGGGGAATGAAATAGAAGGGAGCAGAGACGGCACGGGGAATGAAATAGAAGGGAACAGAGACGGCAGAGGTAATGAAATAGAAGGGGAACAGAGATGGCACGGGAATGAAATAGAAGCGAACAGAGATGGCACAGGGAATGAAATAAAAGCGAACAGAGATGGCACGGGAATGAAATAGAAGGGAACAGAGCTGGCACGGGAAAGAAATAGAAGGGAACAGAGATGGCACAGGGAATGAAATAGAAGGGAACAGAGATGGCACGGGGAATGAAATAGAAGGGAACAGAGATGGCACAGGGAATGAAATAGAACGGAACAGAGCTGGCACAGGGAATGAAATAGAAAGGAACAGAGATGGCACTGAGAATGAAATAGAAGGGAGCAGAGATGGCACAGGGAATTAAATAGAAGGGACCAGAGATGGCACGGGGAATGAAATGGAAGGGAACAGAGATGTCACGGGGAATGAAATAGAAGGAAAAAGAGATGGCAAAGGGAATGAAATAGAAGGGAGCAGAGATGGCATGGGGAATGAAATAGAAGGGAGCAGAGATGGCATGGGGAATGAAATAGAAGGGACCAGAGATGGCATGGGGAATGAAATAGAAGGGAACAGAGACGGCACAGGTAATGAAATAGAAGGGAACAGAGATGGCACGGGAATTAAAAAGAAGCAAACAGAGATGGCACAGGGAATGAAATAGAAGCGAACAGAGATGGCACGGGAATGAAATAGAAGGGAACAGAGATGGCATGGGGAATGAAATAAAAGGGAACAGAGATGGCGCGGGAATGAAATAGAAGGGAACCGAGATGGCAAGGGAATGAAATAGAAGGGATCCGAGATGGCACGGGGAATGAAATAAAAGGGACCAGAGATGGTGCAGGGAATGAAATAGAAGGGAGCAGAGATGGCACTGGGAATGAAATAGAAGGGAACAGAGATGGCACTGGGAATGAAATCGAAGGGAACAGAGATGGCACAGGGAATGAAATAGAAGCGAACAGAGATGGCACGGGGAAAGAAATAGAAGCGAACAGAGATGGCACGGGAATTAAATAGGAGGGAACAGAGATGGCATGAGGAATTAAATAAAAGGGAACAGAGATGGCACGGGGAATGAAATAGAAGGGAACAGAGCTGGCACAGGGAATGAAATAGAAGGGAAAAGAGATGGCAAAGGGAATGAAATAGAAGGGAGCAGAGATGGTACGGGGAATGAAATAGAAGGGACCAGAGACGGCACGGGGAATGAAATAGAAGGGAGCAGAGACGGCACGGGGAATGAAATAGAAGGGAACAGAGACGGCACAGGTAATGAAATAGAAGGGAACAGAGATGGCACAGGGAATGAAATAGAAGCGAACAGAGATGGCACAGGGAATGAAATAGAAGCAAACAGAGATGGCAAGGGGAATGAAATAGAAGGGAACAGAGATGGCACGGGGAATGAAATAAAAGGGAACAGAGATGGTGCAGGGAATGAAATAGAAGGGAACAGAGATGGCACGGAATGAAATAGAAGGGAACAGAGATGGCACTGGGAATGAAATAGAAGGGAACAGAGATGGCACAGGGAATGAAATAGAAGGGAGCAGAGATGGCGCAGGGAATGAAATAGAAGGGAACAGAGATGGCACGGGCAATGAAATAGAAGGCAACAGAGATGGCACGGGAATTAAATAAAAGGGAACAGAGATGGCACAGGGTATGAAATAGAAGGGAACAGAGATGGCACAGGGAATGAAATAAAAGTAAACAGAGATGGCATGGGGAATGAAATAAAAGGCAACAGAGATGGCACGGGAATGAAATAAAAGGGAACAGAGATGGCACAGGGTATGAAATAGAAGGGAACAGAGATGGCACGGGAATGAAATAGAAGGGAACAGAGATGGCATGGGGAATGAAATAAAAGGGAACAGAGATGGCGCGGGAATGAAATAGAAGGGAACCGAGATGGCACAGGGAATGAAACGGAAGGGAAACGAGATGGCACGGGGAATGAAATAAAAGGGACCAGAGATGGTGCAGGGAATGAAATAGAAGGGAACAGAGATGGCACTGGGAATGAAATAGAAGGGAACAGAGATGGCACGGGGAATGAAATAAAAGGGAACAGAGATGGTGCAGGGAATGAAATAGAAGGGACCAGAGATGGCACGGAATGAAATAGAAGGGAACAGAGATGGAACTGGGAATGAAATAGAAGGGAACAGAGATGGCACAGGGAATGAAATAGAAGGGAGCAGAGATGGCGCAGGGAATGAAATAGAAGGGAACAGAGATGGCACAGGGAATGAAATAGAAGGGACCAGAGACGGCACGGGGAATGAAATAGAAGTGAGCAGAGACGGCACAGGGGATGAAATAGAAGGGAACAGAGACGGCACAGGTAATGAAATAGAAGGGAACAGAGATGGCACAAGGAATGAAATAGAAGCGAACAGAGATGGCACAGGGAATGAAATAGAAGCGAACAGAGATGGCACGGGGAATGAAATAGAAGGGAACAGAGATGGTGCAGGGAATGAAATAGAAGGGAACAGAGATGGCACAGGGAATGAAATAGAAGGGAACAGAGATGGCACTGGGAATGAAATAGAAGGGAACAGAGATGGCACGGGGGAATGAAATAGAAGGGAGCAGAGATGGCGCAGGGAATGAAATAGAAGGGAACAGAGATGGCACGGGGAATGAAATAGAAGGCAACAGATATGGCAGGGGAATGAAATAAAAGGGAACAGAGATGACACGGGGTATGAAATAGAAGGGAACAGAGATGGCACAGGGAATGAAATAAAAGTAAACAGAGATGGCACGGGGAATGAAATAGAAGGGAACAGAGATGGCGCAGGGAATGAAATAGAAGGGAACAGAGATGGCACGGGGAATGAAATAGAAGGCAACAGAGATGGCACGGGAATGAAATAAAAGGGAACAGAGATGACACGGGGTATGAAATAGAAGGGAACAGAGATGGCACAGGGAATGAAATAAAAGTAAACAGAGATGGCACGGGGAATGAAATAGAAGGGAACAGAGATGGCACAGGGAATGAAATAGAAGGGAACATAGATGGCACTGGGAATGAAATAGAAGGGAGCAGAGATGGCACAGGGAATGAAATGGAAGGGAACAGAGATGTCACGGGGAATGAAATAGAAGGGAAAAGAGATGGCACAGGGAATGAAATAGAAGGGAACAGAGCTGGCACAGGCAATGAAATAGAAGGGAACAGAGATGACACGGGGAATGAAATAGAAGGGAGCAGAGATGGCACAGGGAATTAAATATAAGGCACCAGAGATGGAACGGGGAATGAAATGGAAGGGAACAGAGATGTCACGGGGAATGAAATAGAAGGGAAAAGAGATGGCAAAGGGAATGAAATAGAAGGGAGCAGAGATGGCACGGGGAATGAAATAGAAGGGACCAGAGATGGCACAGGGAATTAAATAGAAGGGAGCAGAGATGGCACGGGGAATGAAATAGAAAGGACCAGAGATGGCACGGGGAATGAAATAGAAGGGAGCAGAGACGGCACAGGGAATGAAATAGAAGGGAACAGAGACGGCATAGGTAATGAAATAGAAGGGAACAGAGATGGCACGGGGATGAAATAGAAGCGAACAGAGATGGCACAGGGAATGAAATAGAAGCAAACAGAGATGGCACGGGAATGAAATAGAAGGGAACAGAGCTGGCACGGGGAAAGAAATAGAAGGGAACAGAGATGGCACAGGGAATGAAATAGAAGGGAACAGAGATGGCATGGGGAATGAAATAAAAGGGACCAGAGATGGCACGGGGAATGAAATAGAAGGGAGCAGAGACGGCACAGGGAATGAAATAGAAGGGAACAGAGACGGCACAGGTAATGAAATAGAAGGGAACAGAGATGGCACGGGAATGAAATAGAAGCGAACAGAGATGGCACAGGGAATGAAATAGAAGGGAACAGAGCTGGCACAGGGAATGAAATAGAAGGGAACGGAGATGACACAGGGAATGGAATAGAAGGGAGCAGAGATGGCACAGGGAATTAAATATAAGGCACCAGAGATGGCACAGGGAATGAAATGGAAGGGAACAGAGATGTCACAGGGAATGAAATAGAAGGGAAAAGAGATTGCAATTGGAATGAAATAGAAGGGAGCAGAGATGGCACAGGGAATGAAATAAAAGGGACCAGAGATGGCACAGGGAATTAAATAGAAGGGACCAGAGATGGCACGGGGAATGAAATGGAAGGGAACAGAGATGCCACGGGGAATGAAATAGAAGGGAAAAGAGATGGCAAAGGGAATGAAATAGAAGGGAGCAGAGATGGCACAGGGAATGAAATAGAAGGGACCAGAGATGGCACGGCAAATGAAATAGAAGGGAGCAGAGACGGCACCGGGAATGAAATAGAAGGGAACAGAGACGGCACAGGTAATGAAATAGAAGGGAACAGAGACGGCACAGGGATGAAATAGAAGCGAACAGAGATGGCACAGGGAATGAAATAGAAGCGAACAGAGATGGCACGGGAATGAAATAGAAGGGAACAGAGTTGGCATGGGGAAAGAAATAGAAGGGAACAGAGATGGCACAGGGAATGAAATAGAAGGGAACAGAGATGGCATGGGGAATGAAATAAAAGGGACCAGAGATGGCACAGGGAATGAAATAGAAGGGAGCAGAGACGGCACGGGGAATGAAATAGAAGGGAACAGAGACGGCAGAGGTAATGAAATAGAAGGGGAACAGAGATGGCACGGGAATGAAATAGAAGCGAACAGAGATGGCACAGGGAATGAAATAGAAGCGAACAGAGATGGCACGGGAATGAAATAGAAGGGAACAGAGCTGGCACGGGGAAAGAAATAGAAGGGAACAGCGATGGCACAGGGAATGAAATAGAAGGGAACAGAGATGGCACGGGGAATGAAATAGAAGGGAACAGAGATGGCACGGGGAATGAAATAGAACGGAAAAGAGCTGGCACAGGGAATGAAATAGAAAGGAACAGAGACGGCACGGGGAATGAAATAGAAGGGAACAGAGACGGCACAGGTAATGAAATAGAAGGGAACAGAGATGGCACGGGAATTAAATAGAAGCGAACAGAGATGGCACAGGGAATGAAATAGAAGCGAACAGAGATGGCACGGGAATGAAATAGAAGGGAACAGAGATGGCATGGGGAATGAAATAAAAGGGAACAGAGATGGCGCGGGAATGAAATAGAAGGGAACCGAGATGGCACAGGGAATGAAACGGAAGGGAAACGAGATGGCACGGGGAATGAAATAAAAGGGACCAAAGATGGTGCAGGGAATGAAATAGAAGGGAACAGAGATGGCACTGGGAATGAAATAGAAGGGAACAGAGATGGCACTGGGAATGAAATCGAAGGGAACAGAGATGGCACAGGGAATGAAATAGAAGCGAACAGAGATGGCACGGGGAAAGAAATAGAATCGAACAAAGATGGCACAGGAATGCAATAGAAGGTAACAGAGATGGCATGAGGAATGAAATAAAAGGGAACAGAGATGGCACGGGGAATGAAATAGAAGGGAACAGAGCTGGCACAGGGAATGAAATAGAAGGGAAAAGAGATGGCAAAAGGAATGAAATAGAAGGGAGCAGAGATGGCACGGGGAATGAAATAGAAGGGACCAGAGACGGCACGGGAATGAAATAGAAGGGAGCAGAGACGGCACGGGGGATGAAATAGAAGGGAACAGAGACGGCACAGGTAATGAAATAGAAGGGAGCAGAGATGGCACAGGGAATTAAATATAAGGCACCAGAGATGGAACGGGGAATGAAATGGAAGGGAACAGAGATGCTACGGGGAATGAAATAGAAGGGAAAAGAGATGGCAAAGGGAATGAAATAGAAGGGAGCAGAGATGGCACGGGGAATGAAATAGAAGGGACCAGAGATGGCACAGGGAATTAAATAGAAGGGACCAGAGATGGCACAGGGAATGAAATGGAAGGGAACAGAGATGTCACGGGGAATGAAATAGAAGGGAAAAGAGATGGTGCAGGGAATGAAATAGAAGGGAGCAGAGATGGCACGGGGAATGAAATAGAAGGGACCAGACATGGCACGGGGAATGAAATAGAAGGGAACAGAGACAGCACAGGGAATGAAATAGAAGGGAACAGAGACGGCATAGGTAATGAAATAGAAGGGAACAGAGATGGCACGGGGATGAAATAGAAGCGAACAGAGATGGCACAGGGAATGAAATAGAAGCAAACAGAGATGGCACGGGAATGAAATAGAAGGGAACAGAGCTGGCACGGGGAAAGAAATAGAAGGGAACAGAGATGGCACAGGGAATGAAATAGAAGGGAACAGAGATGGCATGGGGAATGAAATAAAAGGGACCAGAGATGGCACGGGGAATGAAATAGAAGGGAGCAGAGACGGCACAGGGAATGAAATAGAAGGGAACAGAGACGGCACAGGTAATGAAATAGAAGGGAACAGAGATGGCACGGGAATGAAATAGAAGCGAACAGAGATGGCACAGGGAATGAAATAGAAGGGAACAGAGCTGGCACAGGGAATGAAATAGAAGGGAACAGAGATGACGCAGGGAATGAAATAGAAGGTAGCAGAGATGGCACAGGGAATTAAATATAAGGCACCAGAGATGGCACAGGGAATGAAATGGAAGGGAACAGAGATGTCACAGGGAATGAAATAGAAGGGAAAAGAGATTGCAATTGGAATGAAATAGAAGGGAGCAGAGATGGCACGTGGAATGAAATAAAAGGGACCAGAGATGGCACAGGGAATTAAATAGAAGGGACCAGAGATGGCACCGGGAATGAAATGGAAGGGAACAGAGATGTCACGGGGAATGAAATAGAAGGGAAAAGAGATGGCAAAGGGAATGAAATAGAAGGGAGCAGAGATGGCACAGGGAATGAAATAGAAGGGACCAGAGATGGCACGGCGAATGAAATAGAAGGGAGCAGAGACGGCACAGGGAATGAAATAGAAGGGAACAGAGACGGCACAGGTAATGAAATAGAAGGGAACAGAGACGGCACAGGGATGAAATAGAAGCGAACAGAGATGGCACAGGGAATGAAATAGAAGCGAACAGAGATGGCACGGGAATGAAATAGAAGGGAACAGAGTTGGCATGGGGAAAGAAATAGAAGGGAACAGAGATGGCACAGGGAATGAAATAGACGGGAACAGAGATGGCATGGGGAATGAAATAAAAGGGACCAGAGATGGCACGGGGAATGAAATAGAAGGGAGCAGAGACGGCACGGGGAATGAAATAGAAGGGAACAGAGACGGCAGAGGTAATGAAATAGAAGGGGAACAGAGATGGCACGGGAATGAAATAGAAGCGAACAGAGATGGCACAGGGAATGAAATAAAAGCGAACAGAGATGGCACGGGAATGAAATAGAAGGGAACAGAGCTGGCACGGGGAAAGAAATAGAAGGGAACAGAGATGGCACAGGGAATGAAATAGAAGGGAACAGAGATGGCACGGGGAATGAAATAGAAGTGAACAGAGATGGCACAGGGAATGAAATAGAACGGAACAGAGCCGGCACAGGGAATGAAATAGAAAGGAACAGAGATGGCACTGAGAATGAAATAGAAGGGAGCAGAGATGGCACAGGGAATTAAATAGAAGGGACCAGAGATGGCACGGGGAATGAAATGGAAGGGAACAGAGATGTCACGGGGAATGAAATAGAAGGAAAAAGAGATGGCAAAGGGAATGAAATAGAAGGGAGCAGAGATGGCATGGGGAATGAAATAGAAGGGAGCAGAGATGGCATGGGGAATGAAATAGAAGGGAACAAAGACGGCACAGGTAATGAAATAGAAGGGAACAGAGATGGCACGGGAATTAAAAAGAAGCAAACAGAGATGGCACAGGGAATGAAATAGAAGCGAACAGAGATGGCACGGGAATGAAATAGAAGGGAACAGAGATGGCATGGGGAATGAAATAAAAGGGAACAGAGATGGCGCGGGAATGAAATAGAAGGGAACCGAGATGGCAAGGGAATGAAATAGAAGGGAACCGAGATGGCACGGGGAATGAAATAAAAGGGACCAGAGATGGTGCAGGGAATGAAATAGAAGGGAACAGAGATGGCACTGGGAATGAAATAGAAGGGAACAGAGATGGCACTGGGAATGAAATCGAAGGGAACAGAGATGGCACAGGGAATGAAATAGAAGCGAACAGAGATGGCACGGGGAAAGAAATAGAAGCGAACAGAGATGGCACGGGAATTAAATAGAAGGGAACAGAGATGGCATGAGGAATGAAATAAAAGGGAACAGAGATGGCACGGGGAATGAAATAGAAGGGAACAGAGCTGGCACAGGGAATGAAATAGAAGGGAAAAGAGATGGCAAAGGGAATGAAATAGAAGGGAGCAGAGATGGTACGGGGAATGAAATAGAAGGGACCAGAGACGGCACGGGGAATGAAATAGAAGGGAGCAGAGACGGCACGGGGAATGAAATAGAAGGGAACAGAGACGGCACAGGTAATGAAATAGAAGGGAACAGAGATGGCACAGGGAATGAAATAGAAGCGAACAGAGATGGCACAGGGAATGAAATAGAAGCAAACAGAGATGGCAAGGGGAATGAAATAGAAGGGAACAGAGATGGCACGGGGAATGAAATAAAAGGGAACAGAGATGGTGCAGGGAATGAAATAGAAGGGAACAGAGATGGCACGGAATGAAATAGAAGGGAACAGAGATGGCACTGGGAATGAAATAGAAGGGAACAGAGATGGCACAGGGAATGAAATAGAAGGGAGCAGAGATGGCGCAGGGAATGAAATAGAAGGGAACAGAGATGGCACGGGGAATGAAATAGAAGGCAACAGAGATGGCACGGGAATGAAATAAAAGGGAACAGAGATGGCACAGGGTATGAAATAGAAGGGAACAGAGATGGCACAGGGAATGAAATAAAAGTGAACAGAGATGGCACGGGGAATGAAATAGAAGGGAACAGAGATGGCACAGGGAATGAAATAGAAGGGAACATAGATGGCACGGGGAATGAAATAGAAGGGAGCAAAGATGGCACAGGGAATGAAATGGAAGGGAACAGAGATGTCACGGGGAATGAAATAGAAGGGAAAAGAGATGGCACAGGGAATGAAATAGAAGGGAACAGAGCTGGCACAGGGAATGAAATAGAAGGGAACAGAGATGACACGGGGAATGAAATAGAAGGGAGCAGAGATGGCACAGGGAATTAAATATAAGGCACCAGAGATGGCACGGGGAATGAAATGGAAGGGAACAGAGATGTCACGGGTAATGAAATAGAAGGGAAGAGATATGGCAAAGGGAATGAAATAGAAGGGAGCAGAGATGGCACGGGGAATGAAATAGAAGGGACCAGAGATGGCACAGGGAATTAAATAGAAGGGACCAGAGATGGCACAGGGAATGAAATGGAAGGGAACAGAGATGTCACGGGGAATGAAATAGAAGGGAAAAGAGATGGCACAGGGAATGAAATAGAAGGGAGCAGAGATGGCACGGGGAATGAAATAGAAGGGACCAGAGATGGCACGGGGAATGAAATAGAAGGGAACAGAGACGGCATAGGTAATGAAATAGAAGGGAACAGAGATGGCACGGGATGAAAGAGAAGCGAACAGAGATGGCACAGGGAATGAAATAGAAGCGAACAGAGATGGCACGGGAATGAAATAGAAGGCAACAGAGATGGCATGGGGAATGAAATAAAAGGGACCAGAGATGGCACGGGGAATGAAATAGAAGGGAGCAGAGACGGCACGGGGAATGAAATAGAAGGGAACAGAGACGGCAGAGGTAATGAAATAGAAGGGGAACAGAGATGGCACGGGAATGAAATAGAAGCGAACAGAGATGGCACAGGGAATGAAATAAAAGCGAACAGAGATGGCACGGGAATGAAATAGAAGGGAACAGAGCTGGCACGGGGAAAGAAATAGAAGGGAACAGAGATGGCACAGGGAATGAAATAGAAGGGAACAGAGATGGCACGGGGAATGAAATAGAAGGGAACAGAGATGGCACGGGGAATGAAATAGAACGGAACAGAGCTGGCACAGGGAATGAAATAGAAAGGAACAGAGATGGCACTGAGAATGAAATAGAAGGGAGCAGAGATGGCACAGGGAATTAAATAGAAGGGACCAGAGATGGCACGGGGAATGAAATGGAAGGGAACAGAGATGTCACGGGGAATGAAATAGAAGGAAAAAGAGATGGCAAAGGGAATGAAATAGAAGGGAGCAGAGATGGCATGGGGAATGAAATAGAAGGGAGCAGAGATGGCATGGGGAATGAAATAGAAGGGACCAGAGATGGCATGGGGAATGAAATAGAAGGGAACAGAGACGGCACAGGTAATGAAATAGAAGGGAACAGAGATGGCACGGGAATTAAAAAGAAGCAAACAGAGATGGCACAGGGAATGAAATAGAAGTGAACAGAGATGGCACGGGAATGAAATAGAAGGGAACAGAGATGGCATGGGGAATGAAATAAAAGGGAACAGAGATGGCGCGGGAATGAAATAGAAGGGAACCGAGATGGCACAGGGAATGAAATAGAAGGGAACCGAGATGGCACGGGGAATGAAATAAAAGGGACCAGAGATGGTGCAGGGAATGAAATAGAAGGGAACAAAGATGGCACTGGGAATGAAATAGAAGGGAACAGAGATGGCACTGGGAATGAAATCGAAGGGAATAGAGATGGCACAGGGAATGAAATAGAAGCAAACAGAGATGGCACGGGGAAAGAAATAGAAGCGAACAGAGATGGCACGGGAATGAAATAGAAGGGAACAGAGATGGCATGAGGAATGAAATAAAAGGGAACAGAGATGGCACGGGGAATGAAATAGAAGGGAACAGAGCTGGCACAGGGAATGAAATAGAAGGGAAAAGAGATGGCAAAGGGAATGAAATAGAAGGGAGCAGAGATGGTACGGGGAATGAAATAGAAGGGACCAGAGACGGCACGGGGAATGAAATAGAAGGGAGCAGAGACGGCACGGGGAATGAAATAGAAGGGAACAGAGACGGCACAGGTAATGAAATAGAAGGGAACAGAGATGGCACAGGGAATGAAATAGAAGCGAACAGAGATGGCACAGGGAATGAAATAGAAGCAAACAGAGATGGCACGGGGAATGAAATAGAAGGGAACAGAGATGGCACGGGGAATGAAATAAAAGGGAACAGAGATGGTGCAGGGAATGAAATAGAAGGGAACAGAGATGGCACGGAATGAAATAGAAGGGAACAGAGATGGCACTGGGAATGAAATAGAAGGGAACAGAGATGGCACAGGGAATGAAACAGAAGGGAGCAGAGATGGCGCAGGGAATGAAATAGAAGGGAACAGAGATGGCACGGGGAATGAAATAGAAGGCAACAGAGATGGCACGGGAATGAAATAAAAGGGAACAGAGATGGCACAGGGTATGAAATAGAAGGGAACAGAGATGGCACAGGGAATGAAATAAAAGTGAACAGAGATGGCACGGGGAATGAAATAGAAGGGAACAGAGATGGCACAGGGAATGAAATAGAAGGGAACATAGATGGCACAGGGAATGAAATAGAAGGGAGCAGAGATGGCACAGGGAATGAAATGGAAGGGAACAGAGATGTCACGGGGAATGAAATAGAAGGGAAAAGAGATGGCACAGGGAATGAAATAGAAGGGAACAGAGCTGGCACAGGGAATGAAATAGAAGGGAACGGAGATGACACGGGGAATGAAATAGAAGGGAGCAGAGATGGCACAGGGAATTAAATATAAGGCACCAGAGATGGCACGGGGAATGAAATGGAAGGGAACAGAGATGTCACGGGTAATGAAATAGAAGGGAAGAGATATGGCAAAGGGAATGAAATAGAAGGGAGCAGAGATAGCACGGGGAATGAAATAGAAGGGACCAGAGATGGCACAGGGAATTAAATAGAAGGGACCAGAGATGGCACAGGGAATGAAATGGAAGGGAACAGAGATGTCACGGGGAATGAAATAGAAGGGAAAAGAGATGGCAAAGGGAATGAAATAGAAGGGAGCAGAGATGGCACGGGGAATGAAATAGAAGGGACCAGAGATGGCACGGGGAATGAAATGGAAGGGAGCAGAGACGTCACAGGGAATGAAATAGAAGGGAACAGAGACGGCATAGGTAATGAAATAGAAGGGAACAGAGATGGCACGGGATGAAAGAGAAGCGAACAGAGATGGCACAGGGAATGAAATAGAAGCGAACAGAGATGGCACGGGAATGAAATAGAAGGGAACAGAGCTGGCACGGGGAAAGAAATAGAAGGGAACAGAGATGGCACAGGGAATGAAATAGAAGGGAACAGAGATGGCATGGGGAATGAAATAAAAGGGACCAGAGATGGCACGGGAATGAAATAGAAGGGAGCAGAGACGGCACAGGGAATGAAATAGAAGGGAACAGAGACGGCACAGGTAATGAAATAGAAGGGAACAGAGATGGCACGGGAATGAAATAGAAGCGAACAGAGATGGCACAGGGAATGAAATAGAAGGGAACAGAGCTGGCACAGGGAATGAAATAGAAGGGAACAGAGATGACATAGGGAATGAAATAGAAGGCAGCAGAGATGGCACAGGGAATTAAATACAAGGCACCAGAGATGGCACAGGGAATGAAATGGAAGGGAACAGAGATGTCACAGGGAATGAAATAGAAGGGAAAAGAGATGGCAATTGGAATGAAATAGAAGGGAGCAGAGATGGCAATTGGAATGAAATAGAAGGGAGCAGAGATGGCACGGGGAATGAAATAAAAGGGACCAGAGATGGCACAGGGAATTAAATAAAAGGCACCAGAGATGGCACAGGGAATTAAATAGAAGGGAACAGAGATGTTACGGGGAATGAAATAGAAGGGAAAAGAGATGGCAAAGGGAATCAAATAGAAGGGAGCAGAGATGGCACAGGGAATGAAATAGAAGGGACCAGAGATGGCACGGCAAATGAAATAGAAGGGAGCAGAGACGGCACAGGGAATGAAATAGAAGGGAACAGAGACGGCACAGGTAATGAAATAGAAGGGAACAGAGATGGCACGGGGATGAAATAGAAGCAAACAGAGATGGCACAGGGAATGAAATAGAAGCGAACAGAGATGGCACGGGAATGAAATAGAAGGGAACCGAGTTGGCATGGGGAACGAAATAGAAAGGAACAGAGATGGCACAGGGAATGAAATAGAAGGGAACAGAGATGGCATGGGAATGAAATAAAAGGGACCAGAGATGGCACGGGGAATGAAATAGAAGGGAGCAGAGACGGCACGGGGAATGAAATAGAAGGGAACAGAGACGGCAGAGGTAATGAAATAGAAGGGAACAGAGATGGCACGGGGAAAGAAATAGAAGGGAACAGAGATGGCACAGGGAATGAAATAGAAGGGAAAAGAGATGGCACGGGGAATGAAATAAAATTTACCAGAGATGGTGCAGGAAATAGAAGGGAACAGAGACGGCACAGGTAATGAAATAGAAGGGTACAGAGATGGCACAGGAATGAAATAGAAGCGAACAGAGATGGTACAGAGAATGAAATAGAAGCAAACAGAGATGGCACAGGAAGGAAATAGAAGGGAACAGAGATGGCACAGGGAATGAAATAGAAGGGAACAGAGATGGCATGGGGAATGAAATAAACGGGACCAGAGATGGCGCGGGGAATGAAATATAAGGGAACAGAGATGGCAAAGGGAATGAAATAGAAGGGAACCGAGATGGCACGGGGAATGAAATAGAAGGGAACAGAGATGGCACAGGGAATGAAATAGAAGGGAACAGAGATGGCCAGGGAATAAAATAGAAGCGAACAGAGATGGCACGGGGAAAGAAATAGAAGCGAACAGAGATGGCAAGGGAATGAAATAGAAGGGAACAGAGCTGCCACAGGGAAAGAAATAGAAGGGAACATAGATGGCACGGGGAATGAAATAGAAGGGAGCAGAGATGGCACAGGGAATTAAATAGAAGGGACCAGAGATGGCATGGGGAATGAAATGGAAGGGAACAGAGATGTCACGGGGAATGAAATAGAAAGGAACAGAGATGGCACAGGGAATGAAATAGAAGGGAGCAGAGATGGCACGGGGAATAAAATAGAAGGGACCAGAGATGGCACGGGGAATGAAATGGAAGGGAACAGAGATGTCACGGGTAATGAAATAGAAGGGAAAAGAGATGGCACAGGGAATTAAATAGAAGGGAGCAGAGATGGCACGGGGAATGAAATAGAAGGGACCAGAGATGGCACAGGGAATGAAATAGAAGGGAGCGGAGATGGCATGGGGAATGAAATAGAAGGGAACAGAGACAGCACAGGTAATGAAATAGAAGGGAACCGAGATGGCACGGGGAATGAATTAGAAGCGAACAGAGATGGCACAGGGAAAGAAATAGAAGCGAACAGAGATGGCACGGGGAATGAAATAGAAGGGAACAGAGATGGCACAGGGAATGAAATAGAAGGGAACAGAGATGGCACAAGCAATGAAATAGAAGTGAACAGAGATGGCACGGGAATGAAATAGAAGGGAACAGAGCTGGCACGGGGAATGAAATAGAAGGTAACAGAGATGGCATAGGGAATGAAATAGAAGGGAACAGAGATGGCACAGGGAATGAAATAAAAGGGACCAGAGATGGCGCGGGGAATGAAATAGAAGGGAACAGAGATGGCACAGGAAATGAAAAAGAATGGAACAGAGATGGCACTGGGAATGAAATAGAAGGGAACAGAGATGGCGCGGGGAATGAAATAGAAGGGAACAGAGATGGCCCGGGGAATGAAATAGAAGGGAGCAGAGATGGCACGGGGAATGAAATAGAAGGGAACAGAGATGGCACAGGGAATGAAATAGAAGCAAACAGAGATGGCACGGGGAAAGAAATAGAAGCGAACAGAGATGGCACGGGAATGAAATAGAAGGGAACCGAGTTGGCATGGGGAAAGAAATAGAAGGGAACAGAGATGGCACAGGGAATGAAATAGAAGGGAACAGAGATGGCATGGGAATGAAATAAAAGGGACCAGAGATGGCACGGGGAATGAAATAGAAGGGAACAGAGGCGGCAGAGGTAATGAAATAGAAGGGAGCAGAGATGGCACGGGGAATGAAATAAAAGGGACCAGAGATGGCACAGGGAATTAAATAAAAGGGACCAGAATTGGCACAGGGAATTAAATAGAAGGGAACAGAGATGTTACGGGGAATGAAATAGAAGGGAAAAGAGATGGCAAAGGGAATCAAATAGAAGGGAGCAGAGATGGCACAGGGAAAGAAATAGAAGGGACCAGAGATGGCACGGCAAATGAAATAGAAGGGAGCAGAGACGGCACAGGGAATGAAATAGAAGGGAACAGAAACGGCACAGGTAATGAAATAGAAGGGAACAGAGATGGCACGGGGATGAAATAGAAGCAAACAGAGATGGCACAGGGAATGAAATAGAAGCGAACAGAGATGGCACGGGAATGAAATAGAAGGGAACCGAGTTGGCATGGGGAAAGAAATAGAAGAGAACAGAGATGGCACAGGGAATGAAATAGAAGGGAACAGAGATGGCATGGGAATGAAATAAAAGGGACCAGAGATGGCACGGGGAATGAAATAGAAGGGAGCAGAGACGGCACGGGGAATGAAATAGAAGGGAACAGAGACGGCAGAGGTAATGAAATAGAAGGGAACAGAGATGGCACGGGAATGAAATAGAAGCGAACAGAGATGGCACAGGGAATGAAATAGAAGCGAACAGAGATGGCACGGGAATGAAATAGAAGGGAACAGAGCTGGCACGGGGAAAGAAATAGAAGGGAACAGAGATGGCACAGGGAATGAAATAGAAGGGAAAAGAGATGGCACGGGGAATGAAATAGAAGCGAACAGAGATGGCACAAGGAAAGAAATAGAAGCGAACAGAGATGGCATGGGAATGAAATAGAAGGGAACAGAGATGGCACGGGTAATGAAATAGAAGGGTACAGAGATGCCACAGGAATGAAATAGAAGTGAACAGAGATGGCACAGAGAATGAAATAGAAGCAACCAGAGATGGCACAGGAAGGAAATAGAAGGGAACAGAGCTGGCACGGGGAAAGAAATAGAAGGGAACAGAGATGGCACAGGGAATGAAATAGAAGGGAACAGAGATGGCATGGGGAATGAAATAAACGGGACCAGAGATGGCGGGGGAATGAAATATAAGGGAACAGAGATGGCAAAGGGAATGAAATAGAAGGGAACCGAGATGGCACGGGGAATGAAATAGAAGGGAACAGAGATGGCACAGGGAATGAAATAGAAGGGAACAGAGATGGCCAGGGAATAAAATAGAAGCGAACAGAGATGGCACGGGGAAAGAAATAGAAGCGAACAGAGATGGCAAGGGGAAAGAAATAGAAGGGAACAGAGATGGCACAGGGAATGAAATAGAAGGGAACAGAGATGGTGCAGGGAATGAAATAGAAGGGAACAGAGATGGCACAGGGAATGAAATAGAAGGGACTAGAGATGGCACTGGGATTGAAATAAAAGGGAACAGAGATGGTACGGGGAATGAAATAGAAGGGAGCAGAGATGGCACAGGGAATGAAATAGAAGGGAACAGAGATGGCATGGGGAATGAAATAGAAGGGAACAGAGATGGCACAGGGAATGAAACAGAAGGGAACAGAGCTGCCACAGGGAAAGAAATAGAAGGGAACATAGATGGCACGGGGAACGAAATAGAAGGGAGCAGAGATGGCACAGGGAATTAAATAGAAGGGACCAGAGATGGCATGGGGAATGAAATGGAAGGGAACAGAGATGGCGCGGGGAATGAAATAGAAGGGAACAGAGATGGCACAGGGAATGAAAAAGAATGGAACAGAGATGGCACTGGGAATGAAATAGAAGGGAACAGAGATGGCGCGGGGAATGAAATAGAAGGGAACAGAGATGGCCCGGGGAATGAAATAGAAGGGAGCAGAGATGGCACGGGGAATGAAATAGAAGGGAACAGAGATGGCACAGGGAATGAAATAGAAGCAAACAGAGATGGCACGGGGAAAGAAATAGAAGCGAACAGAGATGGCACGGGAATGAAATAGAAGGGAATCGAGTTGGCATGGGGAAAGAAATAGAAGGGAACAGAGATGGCACAGGGAATGAAATAGAAGGGAACAGAGATGGCATGGGAATGAAATAAAAGGGACCAGAGATGGCACGGGGAATGAAATAGAAGGGAGCAGAGACGGCACGGGGAATGAAATAGAAGGGAACAGAGACGGCAAGGGAATGAAATAGAAGGGAGCAGAGATGGCACGGGGAATGAAATAAAAGGGACCAGAGATGGCACAGGGAATTAAATAAAAGGGACCAGAATTGGCAGAGGGAATTAAATAGAAGGGAACAGAGATGTTACCGGGAATGAAATAGAAGGGAAAAGAGATGGCAAAGGGAATCAAATAGAAGGGAGCAGAGATGGCACAGGGAAAGAAATAGAAGGGACCAGAGATGGCACGGCAAATGAAATAGAAGGGAGCAGAGACGGCACAGGGAATGAAATAGAAGGGAACAGAGACGGCACAGGTAATGAAATAGAAGGGAACAGAGATGGCACGGGGATGAAATAGAAGCAAACAGAGATGGCACAGGGAATGAAATAGAAGCGAACAGAGATGGCACGGGAATGAAATAGAAGGGAACCGAGTTGGCATGGGGAAAGAAATAGAAGGGAACAGAGATGGCACAGGGAATGAAATAGAAGGGAACAGAGATGGCATGGGAATGAAATTAAAGGGGCCAGAGATGGCACGGGGAATGAAATAGAAGGGAGCAGAGACGGCACGGGGAATGAAATAGAAGGGAACAGAGACGGCAGTGGTAATGAAATAGAAGGGAACAGAGATGGCACGGGAATGAAATAGAAGCGAACAGAGATGGCACAGGGAATGAAATAGAAGCGAACAGAGATGGCACGGGAATGAAATAGAAGGGAACAGAGCTGGCACGGGGAAAGAAATAGAAGGGAACAGAGATGGCACAGGGAATGAAATAGAAGGGAAAAGAGATGGCACGGGGAATGAAATAGAAGCGAACAGAGATGGCACAAGGAAAGAAATAGAAGCGAACAGAGATGGCATGGGAATGAAATAGAAGGGAACAGAGATGGCACGGGGAATGAAATAAAATTTACCAGAGATGGTGCAGGAAATAGAAGGGAACAGAGACGGCACAGGTAATGAAATAGAAGGGTACAGAGATGGCACAGGAATGAAATAGAAGTGAACAGAGATGGCACAGAGAATGAAATAGAAGCAACCAGAGATGGCACAGGAAGGAAATAGAAGGGAACAGAGCTGGCACGGGGAAAGAAATAGAAGGGAACAGAGATGGCACAGGGAATGAAATAGAAGGGAACAGAGATGGCATGGGGAATGAAATAAACGGGACCAGAGATGGCGGGGGAATGAAATATAAGGGAACAGAGATGGCAAAGGGAATGAAATAGAAGGGAACCGAGATGGCACGGGGAATGAAATAGAAGGGAACAGAGATGGCACAGGGAATGAAATAGAAGGGAACAGAGATGGCCAGGGAATAAAATAGAAGCGAACAGAGATGGCACGGGGAAAGAAATAGAAGCGAACAGAGATGGCAAGGGGAAAGAAATAGAAGGGAACAGAGATGGCACAGGGAATGAAATAGAAGGGAACAGAGATGGTGCAGGGAATGAAATAGAAGGGAACAGAGATGGCACAGGGAATGAAATAGAAGGGAATAGAGATGGCACTGGGATTGAAATAAAAGGGAACAGAGATGGTACGGGGAATGAAATAGAAGAGAGCAGAGATGGCACAGGGAATGAAATAGAAGGGAACAGAGATGGCATGGGGAATGAAATAGAAGGGAACAGAGATGGCACAGGGAATGAAACAGAAGGGAACAGAGCTGCCACAGGGAAAGAAATAGAAGGGAACATAGATGGCACGGGGAATGAAATAGAAGGGAGCAGAGATGGCACAGGGAATTAAATAGAAGGGACCAGAGATGGCATGGGGAATGAAATGGAAGGGAACAGAGATGTCACGGGGAATGAAATAGAAAGGAACAGAGATGGCACAGGGAATGAAATAGAAGGGAGCAGAGATGGCACGGGGAATAAAATAGAAGGGACCAGAGATGGCACGGGGAATGAAATGGAATGGAACAGAGATGTCACGGGGAATGAAATAGAAGGGAAAAGAGATGGCACAGGGAATTAAACAGAAGGGAGCAGAGATGGCACGGGGAATGAAATAGAAGGGACCAGAGATGGCACGGGGAATGAAATAGAAGGGAGCGGAGATGGCATGGGGAATGAAATAGAAGGGAACAGAGACAGCACAGGTAATGAAATAGAAGTGAACAGAGATGGCACGGGGAATGAATTAGAAGTGAACAGAGATGGTACAGGGAAAGAAATAGAAGCGAACAGAGATGGCACAGAAATGAAATAGAAGGGAACAGAGCTGGCAGGGGGAATGAAATAGAAGGGAACAGAGTTGGCACAGGGAATGAAATAGAAGGGAACAGAGATGGCACAAGCAATGAAATAGAAGTGAACAGAGATGGCACGGGAATGAAATAGAAGGGAACAGAGCTGGCACGGGGAATGAAATAGAAGGTAACAGAGATGGCATAGGGAATGAAATAGAAGGGAACAGAGATGGCACGGGAAATGAAATAAAAGGGACCAGAGATGGCGCGGGGAATGAAATAGAAGGGAACAGAGATGGCACAGGGAATGAAAAAGAATGGAACAGAGATGGCACTGGGAATGAAATAGAAGGGAACAGAGATGGCACGGGGAATGAAATAGAAGGGAACAGAGATGGCACGGGGAATGAAATAGAAGGGAGCAGAGATGGCACGGGGAATGAAATAGAAGGGAACAGAGATGGCACAGGGAATGAAATAGAAGCAAACAGAGATGGCACGGGGAAAGAAATAGAAGCAAACAGAGATTGCACGGGAATGAAATAGAAGGGAACAGAGATGGCACGGGGAATGAAATAAAAGGGAACAGAGATGGCACGGGGAATGAAATAGAAGGGAACAGAGATGGCACAGGGAATGAAATAGAAGCGAACAGAGATGGCACGGGAATGAAATAGAAGGGAACAGAGATGTCATGGGGAATGAAATAAAAGGGACCAGACATGGTGCAGGGAATGAAATAGAAGGGAACAGAGATGGCACAGGGAATGAAATAGAAGGGAACAGAGATGGCACGGGGAATGAAATAGAAGGCAACAGAGACGGCACAGGGAATGAAATAGAAGTGAACAGAGATGGCACGGGGAATGAAATAGAAGGGAACAGAGATGGCACAGGGAATGAAATAGAAGCGAACAGAGATGGCACGGGAATGAAATAGAAGGGAACAGAGATGTCATGGGGAATGAAATAAAAGGGACCAGACATGGTGCAGGGAATGAAATAGAAGGGAACAGAGATGGCACAGGGAATGAAATAGAAGGGAGCAGAGACGGCACCGGGAATGAAATAGAAGGGAACAGAGACGGCACAGGTAATGAAATAGAAGGGAACAGAGACGGCACAGGGATGAAATAGAAGCGAACAGAGATGGCACAGGGAATGAAATAGAAGCGAACAGAGATGGCACGGGAATGAAATAGAAGGGAACAGAGTTGGCATGGGGAAAGAAATAGAAGGGAACAGAGATGGCACAGGGAATGAAATAGAAGGGAACAGAGATGGCATGGGGAATGAAATAAAAGGGACCAGAGATGGCACAGGGAATGAAATAGAAGGGAGCAGAGACGGCACGGGGAATGAAATAGAAGGGAACAGAGACGGCAGAGGTAATGAAATAGAAGGGGAACAGAGATGGCACGGGAATGAAATAGAAGCGAACAGAGATGGCACAGGGAATGAAATAGAAGCGAACAGAGATGGCACGGGAATGAAATAGAAGGGAACAGAGCTGGCACGGGGAAAGAAATAGAAGGGAACAGCGATGGCACAGGGAATGAAATAGAAGGGAACAGAGATGGCACGGGGAATGAAATAGAAGGGAACAGAGATGGCACGGGGAATGAAATAGAACGGAAAAGAGCTGGCACAGGGAATGAAATAGAAAGGAACAGAGACGGCACGGGGAATGAAATAGAAGGGAACAGAGACGGCACAGGTAATGAAATAGAAGGGAACAGAGATGGCACGGGAATTAAATAGAAGCGAACAGAGATGGCACAGGGAATGAAATAGAAGCGAACAGAGATGGCACGGGAATGAAATAGAAGGGAACAGAGATGGCATGGGGAATGAAATAAAAGGGAACAGAGATGGCGCGGGAATGAAATAGAAGGGAACCGAGATGGCACAGGGAATGAAACGGAAGGGAAACGAGATGGCACGGGGAATGAAATAAAAGGGACCAAAGATGGTGCAGGGAATGAAATAGAAGGGAACAGAGATGGCACTGGGAATGAAATAGAAGGGAACAGAGATGGCACTGGGAATGAAATCGAAGGGAACAGAGATGGCACAGGGAATGAAATAGAAGCGAACAGAGATGGCACGGGGAAAGAAATAGAATCGAACAAAGATGGCACAGGAATGCAATAGAAGGGAACAGAGATGGCATGAGGAATGAAATAAAAGGGAACAGAGATGGCACGGGGAATGAAATAGAAGGGAACAGAGCTGGCACAGGGAATGAAATAGAAGGGAAAAGAGATGGCAAAAGGAATGAAATAGAAGGGAGCAGAGATGGCACGGGGAATGAAATAGAAGGGACCAGAGACGGCACGGGAATGAAATAGAAGGGAGCAGAGACGGCACGGGGGATGAAATAGAAGGGAACAGAGACGGCACAGGTAATGAAATAGAAGGGAGCAGAGATGGCACAGGGAATTAAATATAAGGCACCAGAGATGGAACGGGGAATGAAATGGAAGGGAACAGAGATGTTACGGGGAATGAAATAGAAGGGAAAAGAGATGGCAAAGGGAATGAAATAGAAGGGAGCAGAGATGGCACGGGGAATGAAATAGAAGGGACCAGAGATGGCACAGGGAATTAAATAGAAGGGACCAGAGATGGCACAGGGAATGAAATGGAAGGGAACAGAGATGTCACGGGGAATGAAATAGAAGGGAAAAGAGATGGTGCAGGGAATGAAATAGAAGGGAGCAGAGATGGCACGGGGAATGAAATAGAAGGGACCAGACATGGCACGGGGAATGAAATAGAAGGGAACAGAGACGGCACAGGGAATGAAATAGAAGGGAACAGAGACGGCATAGGTAATGAAATAGAAGGGAACAGAGATGGCACGGGGATGAAATAGAAGCGAACAGAGATGGCACAGGGAATGAAATAGAAGCAAACAGAGATGGCACGGGAATGAAATAGAAGGGAACAGAGCTGGCACGGGGAAAGAAATAGAAGGGAACAGAGATGGCACAGGGAATGAAATAGAAGGGAACAGAGATGGCATGGGGAATGAAATAAAAGGGACCAGAGATGGCACGGGGAATGAAATAGAAGGGAGCAGAGACGGCACAGGGAATGAAATAGAAGGGAACAGAGACGGCACAGGTAATGAAATAGAAGGGAACAGAGATGGCACGGGAATGAAATAGAAGCGAACAAAGATGGCACAGGGAATGAAATAGAAGGGAACAGAGCTGGCACAGGGAATGAAATAGAAGGGAACAGAGATGACGCAGGGAATGAAATAGAAGGTAGCAGAGATGGCACAGGGAATTAAATATAAGGCACCAGAGATGGCACAGGGAATGAAATGGAAGGGAACAGAGATGTCACAGGGAATGAAATAGAAGGGAAAAGAGATTGCAATTGGAATGAAATAGAAGGGAGCAGAGATGGCACGTGGAATGAAATAAAAGGGACCAGAGATGGCACAGGGAATTAAATAGAAGGGACCAGAGATGGCACCGGGAATGAAATGGAAGGGAACAGAGATGTCACGGGGAATGAAATAGAAGGGAAAAGAGATGGCAAAGGGAATGAAATAGAAGGGAGCAGAGATGGCACAGGGAATGAAATAGAAGGGACCAGAGATGGCACGGCGAATGAAATAGAAGGGAGCAGAGACGGCACAGGGAATGAAATAGAAGGGAACAGAGACGGCACAGGTAATGAAATAGAAGGGAACAGAGACGGCACAGGGATGAAATAGAAGCGAACAGAGATGGCACAGGGAATGAAATAGAAGCGAACAGAGATGGCACGGGAATGAAATAGAAGGGAACAGAGTTGGCATGGGGAAAGAAATAGAAGGGAACAGAGATGGCACAGGGAATGAAATAGACGGGAACAGAGATGGCATGGGGAATGAAATAAAAGGGACCAGAGATGGCACTGGGAATGAAATAGAAGGGAGCAGAGACGGCACGGGGAATGAAATAGAAGGGAACAGAGACGGCAGAGGTAATGAAATAGAAGGGGAACAGAGATGGCACGGGAATGAAATAGAAGCGAACAGAGATGGCACAGGGAATGAAATAAAAGCGAACAGAGATGGCACGGGAATGAAATAGAAGGGAACAGAGCTGGCACGGGGAAAGAAATAGAAGGGAACAGAGATGGCACAGGGAATGAAATAGAAGGGAACAGAGATGGCACGGGGAATGAAATAGAAGGGAACAGAGATGGCACAGGGAATGAAATAGAACGGAACAGAGCCGGCACAGGGAATGAAATAGAAAGGAACAGAGATGGCACTGAGAATGAAATAGAAGGGAGCAGAGATGGCACAGGGAATTAAATAGAAGGGACCAGAGATGGCACAGGGAATGAAATGGAAGGGAACAGAGATGTCACGGGGAATGAAATAGAAGGAAAAAGAGATGGCAAAGGGAATGAAATAGAAGGGAGCAGAGATGGCATGGGGAATGAAATAGAAGGGAGCAGAGATGGCATGGGGAATGAAATAGAAGGGAACAGAGACGGCACAGGTAATGAAATAGAAGGGAACAGAGATGGCACGGGAATTAAAAAGAAGCAAACAGAGATGGCACAGGGAATGAAATAGAAGCGAACAGAGATGGCACGGGAATGAAATAGAAGGGAACAGAGATGGCATGGGGAATGAAATAAAAGGGAACAGAGATGGCGCGGGAATGAAATAGAAGGGAACCGAGATGGCAAGGGAATGAAATAGAAGGGAACCGAGATGGCACGGGGAATGAAATAAAAGGGACCAGAGATGGTGCAGGGAATGAAATAGAAGGGAACAGAGATGGCACTGGGAATGAAATAGAAGGGAACAGAGATGGCACTGGGAATGAAATCAAAGGGAACAGAGATGGCACAGGGAATGAAATAGAAGCGAACAGAGATGGCACGGGGAAAGAAATAGAAGCGAACAGAGATGGCACGGGAATTAAATAGAAGGGAACAGAGATGGCATGAGGAATGAAATAAAAGGGAACAGAGATGGCACGGGGAATGAAATAGAAGGGAACAGAGCTGGCACAGGGAATGAAATAGAAGGGAAAAGAGATGGCAAAGGGAATGAAATAGAAGGGAGCAGAGATGGTACGGGGAATGAAATAGAAGGGACCAGAGACGGCACGGGGAATGAAATAGAAGGGAGCAGAGACGGCACGGGGAATGAAATAGAAGGGAACAGAGACGGCACAGGTAATGAAATAGAAGGGAACAGAGATGGCACAGGGAATGAAATAGAAGCAAACAGAGATGGCACAGGAAATGAAATAGAAGCAAACAGAGATGGCAAGGGGAATGAAATAGAAGGGAACAGAGATGGCACGGGGAATGAAATAAAAGGGAACAGAGATGGTGCAGGGAATGAAATAGAAGGGAACAGAGATGGCACGGAATGAAATAGAAGGGAACAGAGATGGCACTGGGAATGAAATAGAAGGGAACAGAGATGGCACAGGGAATGAAATAGAAGGGAGCAGAGATGGCGCAGGGAATGAAATAGAAGGGAACAGAGATGGCACGGGGAATGAAATAGAAGGCAACAGAGATGGCACGGGAATGAAATAAAAGGGAACAGAGATGGCACAGGGTATGAAATAGAAGGGAACAGAGATGGCACAGGGAATGAAATAAAAGTGAACAGAGATGGCACGGGGAATGAAATAGAAGGGAACAGAGATGGCACAGGGAATGAAATAGAAGGGAACATAGATGGCACGGGGAATGAAATAGAAGGGAGCAAAGATGGCACAGGGAATGAAATGGAAGGGAACAGAGATGTCACGGGGAATGAAATAGAAGGGAAAAGAGATGGCACAGGGAATGAAATAGAAGGGAACAGAGCTGGCACAGGGAATGAAATAGAAGGGAACAGAGATGACACGGGGAATGAAATAGAAGGGAGCAGAGATGGCACAGGGAATTAAATATAAGGCACCAGAGATGGCACGGGGAATGAAATGGAAGGGAACAGAGATGTCACGGGTAATGAAATAGAAGGGAAGAGATATGGCAAAGGGAATGAAATAGAAGGGAGCAGAGATGGCACGGGGAATGAAATAGAAGGTACCAGAGATGGCACAGGGAATTAAATAGAAGGGACCAGAGATGGCACAGGGAATGAAATGGAAGGGAACAGAGATGTCACGGGGAATGAAATAGAAGGGAAAAGAGATGGCACAGGGAATGAAATAGAAGGGAGCAGAGATGGCACGGGGAATGAAATAGAAGGGACCAGAGATGGCACGGGGAATGAAATAGAAGGGAACAGAGACGGCATAGGTAATGAAATAGAAGGGAACAGAGATGGCACGGGATGAAAGAGAAGCGAACAGAGATGGCACAGGGAATGAAATAGAAGCGAACAGAGATGGCACGGGAATGAAATAGAAGGCAACAGAGATGGCATGGGGAATGAAATAAAAGGGACCAGAGATGGCACGGGGAATGAAATAGAAGGGAGCAGAGACGGCACGGGGAATGAAATAGAAGGGAACAGAGACGCAGAGGTAATGAAATAGAAGGGGAACAGAGATGGCACGGGAATGAAATAGAAGCGAACAGAGATGGCACAGGGAATGAAATAAAAGCGAACAGAGATGGCACGGGAATGAAATAGAAGGGAACAGAGCTGGCACGGGGAAAGAAATAGAAGGGAACAGAGATGGCACAGGGAATGAAATAGAAGGGAACAGAGATGGCACGGGGAATGAAATAGAAGGGAACAGAGATGGCACGGGGAATGAAATAGAACGGAACAGAGCTGGCACAGGGAATGAAATAGAAAGGAACAGAGATGGCACTGAGAATGAAATAGAAGGGAGCAGAGATGGCACAGGGAATTAAATAGAAGGGACCAGAGATGGCACGGGGAATGAAATGGAAGGGAACAGAGATGTCACGGGGAATGAAATAGAAGGAAAAAGAGATGGCAAAGGGAATGAAATAGAAGGGAGCAGAGATGGCATGGGGAATGAAATAGAAGGGAGCAGAGATGGCATGGGGAATGAAATAGAAGCGACCAGAGATGGCATGGGGAATGAAATAGAAGGGAACAGAGACGGCACAGTTAATGAAATAGAAGGGAACAGAGATGGCACGGGAATTAAAAAGAAGCAAACAGAGATGGCACAGGGATTGAAATAGAAGTGAACAGAGATGGCACGGGAATGAAATAGAAGGGAACAGAGATGGCATGGGGAATGAAATAAAAGGGAACAGAGATGGCGCGGGAATGAAATAGAAGGGAACCGAGATGGCACAGGGAATGAAATAGAAGGGAACCGAGATGGCACGGGGAATGAAATAAAAGGGACCAGAGATGGTGCAGGGTATGAAATAGAAGGGAACAAAGATGGCACTGGGAATGAAATAGAAGGGAACAGAGATGGCACTGGGAATGAAATCGAAGGGAATAGAGATGGCACAGGGAATGAAATAGAAGCAAACAGAGATGGCACGGGGAAAGAAATAGAAGCGAACAGAGATGGCACGGGAATGAAATAGAAGGGAACAGAGATGGCATGAGGAATGAAATAAAAGGGAACAGAGATGGCACGGGGAATGAAATAGAAGGGAACAGAGCTGGCACAGGGAATGAAATAGAAGGGAAAAGAGATGGCAAAGGGAATGAAATAGAAGGGAGCAGAGATGGTACGGGGAATGAAATAGAAGGGACCAGAGACGGCACGGGGAATGAAATAGAAGGGAGCAGAGACGGCACGGGGAATGAAATAGAAGGGAACAGAGACGGCACAGGTAATGAAATAGAAGGGAACAGAGATGGCACAGGGAATGAAATAGAAGCGAACAGAGATGGCACAGGGAATGAAATAGAAGCAAACAGAGATAGCACGGGGAATGAAATAGAAGGGAACAGAGATGGCACGGGGAATGAAATAAAAGGGAACAGAGATGGTGCAGGGAATGAAATAGAAGGGAACAGAGATGGCACGGAATGAAATAGAAGGGAACAGAGATGGCACTGGGAATGAAATAGAAGGGAACAGAGATGGCACAGGGAATGAAATAGAAGGGAGCAGAGATGGCGCAGGGAATGAAATAGAAGGGAACAGAGATGGCACGGGGAATGAAATAGAAGGCAACAGAGATGGCACGGGAATGAAATAAAAGGGAACAGAGATGGCACAGGGTATGAAATAGAAGGGAACAGAGATGGCACAGGGAAAGAAATAAAAGTGAACAGAGATGGCACGGGGAATGAAATAGAAGGGAACAGAGATGGCACAGGGAATGAAATAGAAGGGAACATAGATGGCACAGGGAATGAAATAGAAGGGAGCAGAGATGGCACAGGGAATGAAATGGAAGGGAACAGAGATGTCACGGGGAATGAAATAGAAGGGAAAAGAGATGGCACAGGGAATGAAATAGAAGGGAACAGAGCTGGCACAGGGAATGAAATAGAAGGGAACAGAGATGACACGGGGAATGAAATAGAAGGGAGCAGAGATGGCACAGGGAATTAAATATAAGGCACCAGAGATGGCACGGGGAATGAAATGGAAGGGAACAGAGATGTCACGGGTAATGAAATAGAAGGGAAGAGATATGGCAAAGGGAATGAAATAGAAGGGAGCAGAGATGGCACAGGGAATGAAATAGAAGGGACCAGAGATGGCACAGGGAATTAAATAGAAGGGACCAGAGATGGCACAGGGAATGACATGGAAGGGAACAGAGATGTCACGGGGAATGAAATAGAAGGGAAAAGAGATGGCAAAGGGAATGAAATAGAAGGGAGCAGAGATGGCACGGGGAATGAAATAGAAGGGACCGGAGATGGCACGGGGAATGAAATGGAAGGGAGCAGAGACGGCACAGGGAATGAAATAGAAGGGAACAGAGACGGCATAGGTAATGAAATAGAAGGGAACAGAGATGGCACGGGATGAAAGAGAAGCGAACAGAGATGGCACAGGGAATGAAATAGAAGCGAACAGAGATGGCACGGGAATGAAATAGAAGGGAACAGAGCTGGCACGGGGAAAGAAATAGAAGGGAACAGAGATGGCACAGGGAATGAAATAGAAGGGAACAGAGATGGCATGGGGAATGAAATAAAAGGGACCAGAGATGGCACGGGAATGAAATAGAAGGGAGCAGAGACGGCACAGGGAATGAAATAGAAGGGAACAGAGACGGCACAGGTAATGAAATAGAAGGGAACAGAGATGGCACGGGAATGAAATAGAAGCGAACAGAGATGGCACAGGGAATGAAATAGAAGGGAACAGAGCTGGCACAGGGAATGAAATAGAAGGGAACAGAGATGACATAGGGAATGAAATAGAAGGCAGCAGAGATGGCACAGGGAATTAAATACAAGGCACCAGAGATGGCACAGGGAATGAAATGGAAGGGAACAGAGATGTCACAGGGAATGAAATAGAAGGGAAAAGAGATGGCAATTGGAATGAAATAGAAGGGAGCAGAGATGGCAATTGGAATGAAATAGAAGGGAGCAGAGATGGCACGGGGAATGAAATAAAAGGGACCAGAGATGGCACAGGGAATTAAATAAAAGGCACCAGAGATGGCACAGGGAATTAAATAGAAGGGAACAGAGATGTTACGGGGAATGAAATAGAAGGGAAAAGAGATGGCAAAGGGAATCAAATAGAAGGGAGCAGAGATGGCACAGGGAATGAAATAGAAGGGACCAGAGATGGCACGGCAAATGAAATAGAAGGGAGCAGAGACGGCACAGGGAATGAAATAGAAGGGAACAGAGACGGCACAGGTAATGAAATAGAAGGGAACAGAGATGGCACGGGGATGAAATAGTAGCAAACAGAGATGGCACAGGGAATGAAATAGAAGCGAACAGAGATGGCACGGGAATGAAATAGAAGGGAACCGAGTTGGCATGGGGAACGAAATAGAAGGGAACAGAGATGGCACAGGGAATGAAATAGAAGGGAACAGAGATGGCATGGGAATGAAATAAAAGGGACCAGAGATGGCACGGGGAATGAATTAGAAGGGAGTAGAGACGGCACGGGGAATGAAATAGAAGGGAACAGAGACGGCAGAGGTAATGAAATAGAAGGGAACAGAGATGGCACGGGAATGAAATAGAAGCGAACAGAGATGGCACAGGGAATGAAATAGAAGCGAACAGAGATGGCACGGGAATGAAATAGAAGGGAACAGAGCTGGCACGGGGAAAGAAATAGAAGGGAACAGAGATGGCACAGGGAATGAAATAGAAGGGAAAAGAGATGGCACGGGGAATGAAATAAAATTTACCAGAGATGGTGCAGGAAATAGAAGGGAACAGAGACGGCACAGGTAATGAAATAGAAGGGTACAGAGATGGCACAGGAATGAAATAGAAGCGAACAGAGATGGTACAGAGAATGAAATAGAAGCAAACAGAGATGGCACAGGAAGGAAATAGAAGGGAACAGAGATGGCACAGGGAATGAAATAGAAGGGAACAGAGATGGCATGGGGAATGAAATAAACGGGACCAGAGATGGCGCGGGGAATGAAATATAAGGGAACAGAGATGGCAAAGGGAATGAAATAGAAGGGAACCGAGATGGCACGGGGAATGAAATAGAAGGGAACAGAGATGGCACAGGGAATGAAATAGAAGGGAACAGAGATGGCCAGGGAATAAAATAGAAGCGAACAGAGATGGCACGGGGAAAGAAATAGAAGCGAACAGAGATGGCAAGGGAATGAAATAGAAGGGAACAGAGATGGCACGGGGAATGAAATAAAAGGGACCAGAGATGGTGCAGGGAATGAAATAGAAGGGAACAGAGATGGCACAGGGAATGAAATAGAAGGGAATAGAGATGGCACTGGGATTGAAATAAAAGGGAACAGAGATGGTACGGGGAATGAAATAGAAGGGAGCAGAGATGGCACAGGGAATGAAATAGAAGGGAACAGAGATGGCATGGGGAATGAAATAGAAGGGAACAGAGATGGCACAGGGAATGAAACAGAAGGGAACAGAGCTGCCACAGGGAAAGAAATAGAAGGGAACATAGATGGCACGGGGAATGAAATAGAAGGGAGCAGAGATGGCACAGCGAATTAAATAGAAGGGACCAGAGATGGCATGGGGAATGAAATGGAAGGGAACAGAGATGTCACGGGGAATGAAATAGAAAGGAACAGAGATGGCACAGGGAATGAAATAGAAGGGAGCAGAGATGGCACGGGGAATAAAATAGAAGGGACCAGAGATGGCACGGGGAATGAAATGGAAGGGAACAGAGATGTCACGGGTAATGAAATAGAAGGGAAAAGAGATGGCACAGGGAATTAAATAGAAGGGAGCAGAGATGGCATGGGGAATGAAATAGAAGGGACCAGAGATGGCACAGGGAATGAAATAGAAGGGAGCGGAGATGGCATGGGGAATGAAATAGAAGGGAACAGAGACAGCACAGGTAATGAAATAGAAGGGAACCGAGATGGCACGGGGAATGAATTAGAAGCGAACAGAGATGGCACAGGGAAAGAAATAGAAGCGAACAGAGATGGCACGGGGAATGAAATAGAAGGGAACAGAGATGGCACAGGGAATGAAATAGAAGGGAACAGAGATGGCACAAGCAATGAAATAGAAGTGAACAGAGATGGCACGGGAATGAAATAGAAGGGAACAGAGCTGGCACGGGGAATGAAATAGAAGGTAACAGAGATGGCATAGGGAATGAAATAGAAGGGAACAGAGATGGCACAGGGAATGAAATAAAAGGGACCAGAGATGGCGCGGGGAATGAAATAGAAGGGAACAGAGATGGCACAGGAAATGAAAAAGAATGGAACAGAGATGGCACTGGGAATGAAATAGAAGGGAACAGAGATGGCGCGGGGAATGAAATAGAAGGGAACAGAGATGGCCCGGGGAATGAAATAGAAGGGAGCAGAGATGGCACGGGGAATGAAATAGAAGGGAACAGAGATGGCACAGGGAATGAAATAGAAGCAAACAGAGATGGCACGGGGAAAGAAATAGAAGCGAACAGAGATGGCACGGGAATGAAATAGAAGGGAACCGAGTTGGCATGGGGAAAGAAATAGAAGGGAACAGAGATGGCACAGGGAATGAAATAGAAGGGAACAGAGATGGCATGGGAATGAAATAAAAGGGACCAGAGATGGCACGGGGAATGAAATAGAAGGGAACAGAGACGGCAGAGGTAATGAAATAGAAGGGAGCAGAGATGGCACGGGGAATGAAATAAAAGGGACCAGAGATGGCACAGGGAATTAAATAAAAGGGACCAGAATTGGCACAGGGAATTAAATAGAAGGGAACAGAGATGTTACGGGGAATGAAATAGAAGGGAAAAGAGATGGCAAAGGGAATCAAATAGAAGAGAGCAGAGATGGCACAGGGAAAGAAATAGAAGGGACCAGAGATGGCATGGCAAATGAAATAGAAGGGAGCAGAGACGGCACAGGGAATGAAATAGAAGGGAACAGAGACGGCACAGGTAATGAAATAGAAGGGAACAGAGATGGCACGGGGATGAAATAGAAGCAAACAGAGATGGCACAGGGAATGAAATAGAAGCGAACAGAGATGGCACGGGAATGAAATAGAAGGGAACCGAGTTGGCATGGGGAAAGAAATAGAAGAGAACAGAGATGGCACAGGGAATGAAATAGAAGGGAACAGAGATGGCATGGGAATTAAATAAAAGGGACCAGAGATGGCACGGGGAATGAAATAGAAGGGAGCAGAGACGGCACGGGGAATGAAATAGAAGGGAACAGAGACGGCAGAGGTAATGAAATAGAAGGGAACAGAGATGGCACGGGAATGAAATAGAAGCGAACAGAGATGGCACAGGGAATGAAATAGAAGCGAACAGAGATGGCACGGGAATGAAATAGAAGGGAACAGAGCTGGCACGGGGAAAGAAATAGAAGGGAACAGAGATGGCACAGGGAATGAAATAGAAGGGAAAAGAGATGGCACGGGGAATGAAATAGAAGCGAACAGAGATGGCACAAGGAAAGAAATAGAAGCGAACAGAGATGGCATGGGAATGAAATAGAAGGGAACAGAGATGGCACGGGTAATGAAATAGAAGGGTACAGAGATGGCACAGGAATGAAATAGAAGTGAACAGAGATGGCACAGAGAATGAAATAGAAGCAACCAGAGATGGCACAGGAAGGAAATAGAAGGGAACAGAGCTGGCACGGGGAAAGAAATAGAAGGGAACAGAGATGGCACAGGGAATGAAATAGAAGGGAACAGAGATGGCATGGGGAATGAAATAAACGGGACCAGAGATGGCGGGGGAATGAAATATAAGGGAACAGAGATGGCAAAGGGAATGAAATAGAAGGGAACCGAGATGGCACGGGGAATGAAATAGAAGGGAACAGAGATGGCACAGGGAATGAAATAGAAGGGAACAGAGATGGCCAGGGAATAAAATAGAAGCGAACAGAGATGGCACGGGGAAAGAAATAGAAGCGAACAGAGATGGCAAGGGGAAAGAAATAGAAGGGAACAGAGATGGCACAGGGAATGAAATAGAAGGGAACAGAGATGGTGCAGGGAATGAAATAGAAGGGAACAGAGATGGCACAGGGAATGAAATAGAAGGGAATAGAGATGGCACTGGGATTGAAATAAAAGGGAACAGAGATGGTACGGGGAATGAAATAGAAGGGAGCAGAGATGGCACAGGGAATGAAATAGAAGGGAACAGAGATGGCATGGGGAATGAAATAGAAGGGAACAGAGATGGCACAGGGAATGAAACAGAAGGGAACAGAGCTGCCACAGGGAAAGAAATAGAAGGGAACATAGATGGCACGGGGAACGAAATAGAAGGGAGCAGAGATGGCACAGGGAATTAAATAGAAGGGACCAGAGATGGCATGGGGAATGAAATGGAAGGGAACAGAGATGGCGCGGGGAATGAAATAGAAGGGAACAGAGATGGCACAGGGAATGAAAAAGAATGGAACAGAGATGGCACTGGGAATGAAATAGAAGGGAACAGAGATGGCGCGGGGAATGAAATAGAAGGGAACAGAGATGGCCCGGGGAATGAAATAGAAGGGAGCAGAGATGGCACGGGGAATGAAATAGAAGGGAACAGAGATGGCACAGGGAATGAAATAGAAGCAAACAGAGATGGCACGGGGAAAGAAATAGAAGCGAACAGAGATGGCACGGGAATGAAATAGAAGGGAACCGAGTTGGCATGGGGAAAGAAATAGAAGGGAACAGAGATGGCACAGGGAATGAAATAGAAGGGAACAGAGATGGCATGGGAATGAAATAAAAGGGACCAGAGATGGCACGGGGAATGAAATAGAAGGGAGCAGAGACGGCACGGGGAATGAAATAGAAGGGAACAGAGACGGCAGAGGTAATGAAATAGAAGGGAGCAGAGATGGCACGGGGAATGCAATAAAAGGGACCAGAGATGGCACAGGGAATTAAATAAAAGGGACCAGAATTGGCAGAGGGAATTAAATAGAAGGGAACAGAGATGTTACGGGGAATGAAATAGAAGGGAAAAGAGATGGCAAAGGGAATCAAATAGAAGGGAGCAGAGATGGCACAGGGAAAGAAATAGAAGGGACCAGAGATGGCACGGCAAATGAAATAGAAGGGAGCAGAGACGGCACAGGGAATGAAATAGAAGGGAACAGAGACGGCAGAGGTAATGAAATAGAAGGGAACAGAGATGGCACGGGGATGAAATAGAAGCAAACAGAGATGGCACAGGGAATGAAATAGAAGCGAACAGAGATGGCACGGGAATGAAATAGAAGGGAACCGAGTTGGCATGGGGAAAGAAATAGAAGGGAACAGAGATGGCACAGGGAATGAAATAGAAGGGAACAGAGATGGCATGGGAATGAAATAAAAGGGACCAGAGATGGCACGGGGAATGAAATAGAAGGGAGCAGAGACGGCACGGGGAATGAAATAGAAGGGAACAGAGACGGCAGTGGTAATGAAATAGAAGGGAACAGAGATGGCACGGGAATGAAATAGAAGCGAACAGAGATGGCACAGGGAATGAAATAGAAGCGAACAGAGATGGCACGGGAATGAAATAGAAGGGAACAGAGCTGGCACGGGGAAAGAAATAGAAGGGAACAGAGATGGCACAGGGAATGAAATAGAAGGGAAAAGAGATGGCACGGGGAATGAAATAGAAGCGAACAGAGATGGCACAAGGAAAGAAATAGAAGCGAACAGAGATGGCATGGGAATGAAATAGAAGGGAACAGAGATGGCACGGGGAATGAAATAAAATTTACCAGAGATGGTGCAGGAAATAGAAGGGAACAGAGACGGCACAGGTAATGAAATAGAAGGGTACAGAGATGGCACAGGAATGAAATAGAAGTGAACAGAGATGGCACAGAGAATGAAATAGAAGCAACCAGAGATGGCACAGGAAGGAAATAGAAGGGAACAGAGCTGGCACGGGGAAAGAAATAGAAGGGAACAGAGATGGCACAGGGAATGAAATAGAAGGGAACAGAGATGGCATGGGGAATGAAATAAACGGGACCAGAGATGGCGGGGGAATGAAATATAAGGGAACAGAGATGGCAAAGGGAATGAAATAGAAGGGAACCGAGATGGCACGGGGAATGAAATAGAAGGGAACAGAGATGGCACAGGGAATGAAATAGAAGGGAACAGAGATGGCCAGGGAATAAAATAGAAGCGAACAGAGATGGCACGGGGAAAGAAATAGAAGCGAACAGAGATGGCAAGGGGAAAGAAATAGAAGGGAACAGAGATGGCACAGGGAATGAAATAGAAGGGAACAGAGATGGTGCAGGGAATGAAATAGAAGGGAACAGAGATGGCACAGGGAATGAAATAGAAGGGAATAGAGATGGCACTGGGATTGAAATAAAAGGGAACAGAGATGGTACGGGGAATGAAATAGAAGAGAGCAGAGATGGCACAGGGAATGAAATAGAAGGGAACAGAGATGGCATGGGGAATGAAATAGAAGGGAACAGAGATGGCACAGGGAATGAAACAGAAGGGAACAGAGCTGCCACAGGGAAAGAAATAGAAGGGAACATAGATGGCACGGGGAATGAAATAGAAGGGAGCAGAGATGGCACAGGGAATTAAATAGAAGGGACCAGAGATGGCATGGGGAATGAAATGGAAGGGAACAGAGATGTCACGGGGAATGAAATAGAAAGGAACAGAGATGGCACAGGGAATGAAATAGAAGGGAGCAGAGATGGCACGGGGAATAAAATAGAAGGGACCAGAGATGGCACGGGAATGAAATGGAATGGAACAGAGATGTCACGGGGAATGAAATAGAAGGGAAAAGAGATGGCACAGGGAATTAAATAGAAGGGAGCAGAGATGGCACGGGGAATGAAATAGAAGGGACCAGAGATGGCACGGGGAATGAAATAGAAGGGAGCGGAGATGGCATGGGGAATGAAATAGAAGGGAACAGAGACAGCACAGGTAATGAAATAGAAGTGAACAGAGATGGCACGGGGAATGAATTAGAAGTGAACAGAGATGGTACAGGGAAAGAAATAGAAGCGAACAGAGATGGCACAGAAATGAAATAGAAGGGAACAGAGCTGGCAGGGGGAATGAAATAGAAGGGAACAGAGATGGCACAGGGAATGAAATAGAAGGGAACAGAGATGGCACAAGCAATGAAATAGAAGTGAACAGAGATGGCACGGGAATGAAATAGAAGGGAACAGAGCTGGCACGGGGAATGAAATAGAAGGTAACAGAGATGGCATAGGGAATGAAATAGAAGGGAACAGAGATGGCACGGGAAATGAAATAAAAGGGACCAGAGATGGCGCGGGGAATGAAATAGAAGGGAACAGAGATGGCACAGGGAATGAAAAAGAATGGAACAGAGATGGCACTGGGAATGAAATAGAAGGGAACAGAGATGGCACGGGGAATGAAATAGAAGGGAACAGAGATGGCACGGGGAATGAAATAGAAGGGAGCAGAGATGGCACGGGGAATGAAATAGAAGGGAACAGAGATGGCACAGGGAATGAAATAGAAGCAAACAGAGATGGCACGGGGAAAGAAATAGAAGCAAACAGAGATTGCACGGGAATGAAATAGAAGGGAACAGAGATGGCACGGGGAATGAAATAAAAGGGAACAGAGATGGCACGGGGAATGAAATAGAAGGGAACAGAGATGGCACAGGGAATGAAATAGAAGCGAACAGAGATGGCACGGGAATGAAATAGAAGGGAACAGAGATGTCATGGGGAATGAAATAAAAGGGACCAGACATGGTGCAGGGAATGAAATAGAAGGGAACAGAGATGGCACAGGGAATGAAATAGAAGGGAACAGAGATGGCACGGGGAATGAAATAGAAGGCAACAGAGACGGCACAGGGAATGAAATAGAAGTGAACAGAGATGGCATGGGGAATGAAATAGAAGGGAACAGAGATGGCACAGGGAATGAAATAGAAGGGAACAGAGCTAGCACAGGGAATGAACTAGAAGGGAACATAGATGGCACGGGGAATGAAATAGAAGGGAGCAGAGATGGCACGGGGAATTAAATAGAAGGGACCAGAGATGGCACAGGGAATTAAATGGAAGGGAGCAGAGATGGCACGGGGAATGAAATAGAAGGGAACAGAGATGGCAAAGGGAATGAAATAGAAGCGAACAGAGATGGCTCGGGGAATGAAATAGAAGGGAACAGAGATGGCACGGGGAATGAAATAGAAGGGAACAGAGCTGGCACAGGGAAAGAAATAGAAGGGGAATGAAATAGAAGGGAACAGAGACGGCATAGGTAATGAAATAGAAGGGAACAGAGCTGGCACGGGGAATGAAATAGAAGGGAACAGAGATGGCACAGGGAATGAAATAGAAGGGAGCACAGATGGCACGGGGAATGAAATAGAAGGGACCAGAGATGGCACATGGAATGAAATTGAAGGGAACATAAATGGCATAGGGAATGAAATAGAAGGGAACAGAGATGGCACAGGGAATGAAATAGAATGGAACAGAGATGGCACAGGGGTTTTAAGGTGATAAAGAACCAGCATCCTGTGGGGGGTTATTGAGCCACAGACCCAAGGAGGGGAAGGCGTATATTTGTATGTACCACAACAAATGCTTACTATCATTTGGCACAAAGGATGCAAATGAAAAGAATAATAATAACGATACGCCCAAGTATGAGTTGTCATTTTCAAATGAGGATTGGTTTTCTTGTGTTCAGAAGTTGTCCAGCAGACAACGCCAGGACTGAACACATTTTCTCTGATCAATACACCATGTGATCAGGTTGAGTCAAAAGGCACGTGATGTCTTTCCGAGCGATATCGATATTGCTATTTTGGAAACTTGAAAAATCCTAATGCTTTTAGTCCAAATAATGTTGGCAATGTATGTGACTGCGCCTAGAAAATGCAGAGCCCGTGCCTACAAACAAAGCAAACAAATCAAACTGTTGGCTTTGCCAATGCTTATTTTCACTAAAAATGGGGTGTGATGTGCTCACGCAGCAAAGATCCTAGGCTCCACTAATAGCGCCTCCTCCTCAATGCCATTTTAAGTGCATCACCAGAATACTTCAATAGTACACAGTGCACGCAAAACGTACAAAGATGTGGCCCCCAAAACAAGTTTTCCTGCTAATGATTGTGTAGTTAGTACTCAAACAGGCTACATTTGAGGCGGTGTGGTTGTGGAAAGACTTCACTGCTCTGTGTAGAAATAAAACGCAAATTCACATCTTATAAATGCCAAACAAGTATAGGGAGTGCACCACCGGCGCTTCAAATGTAACATCGGTTTAAGAGGGGCAAAACATCGGTGGAAGCTCAGGGTATGCACCGCCCATATGCACTGCGGAAATCGCAGGCACATCTGCAGTGCCGTCACACTACTTTTTGATGCATGTTGGGCCTACTCCTAAAATGTACACAGGACCCTAAATCGGCACCTTAGTGGTACGGTATACGGTTGATTCCAGACCTTTGCTCCAGCATTTGCAACAATCCCCACCAACCTTTGTTGTTGCCAGAGGGTTTTGCTCTTTCAGCAAATCCTAGTCTGTCCTGGGAAAATGGGGGCAAAGTCTGCTTCCTTCTGGACTGCTTACACTGCACTTATTTAATGGATGAAGGAGAGATCTGGCAATGCCTCCAGCACGTGTGCATGTCTCCGGCTGATCATCCGTGTCTACCTTTGTAAATCATTGCTTTCCACTTCATAAAAATGAAATGCTGAAGCAACTTTGCAGAAAGAACTCTCAGCAGGAAGAGACACCTGCTATAATGTATGTGTGAGCATGCATAACAAGGGAGCTTAGAGCACGGTGACGAATCAACTTCGGAGTACCAGTGGTCCAAGGGGTGAATATTGGTTTCTAAAACATCAATCAGCCCCGCACCTCTACTACACCAGAAGAGGTCCGAACAGATTGGAATAAAAAGCACATTATAAACCTCCTTGTCCAAATTTGGCAACGTGGGATCTTTGGTTATTTGTAACACGGTGAAAATACAATTATTACCCAATGATAAAAGGGACTGTCCAGTCAAGGTTGTATAAACATATCTACTTTATTTATATCACAAAAGACAGTTCTAGCAACACTACGAAATACAGCCCACCCTGTAAAGGAATGCACAGGACTAACAGTTTCAAAGAAGGAAAAGAGATGCACTCTGGATACTGACAGGAGGGTAGTCGGTACGATTAATGACCACAGCAGTTTAAGGTTTCTTGGATTCGGCACAAAGGGAGCAATGGGTCTTAAAATGGCTATAGGGGCCTTCTGAGAAGGAAAATAGAGACAGAACTGCAATGTATCTTATGCTGTAGGTGTTCTTGGTGCTCAACAGGATCAAGTCGGCTTCAGGGTGTTTTGCAGGCTTCTGTGGCAGAGTTCGAGATAGAAGTGAGCTGCGGCTATCAGGCGGCAAGAATGTTCGGCAAGCGAAGTTGGACGAATGGCTGCAGGCTGTCCTACACGGTGGCTAAGGGTCAGGAATCGTTGTCTCAGTGCTGATTGGCGGATCTGAAGCACTGATCGAGACATCTCAGATGTTTTTAAGCAACGGCAGCTTGACAACGGTTAACGTTGCTGTCAGTTGCAGATTGCGGAACTCGACTTGCTCAAAAATGTCCTTTAAGGCGGATGTCAGTAGATGCTCGTCAAACAACTTCTTACAGCTTCTTCAATGACCTTTTGTTGTCTGTGGGGCGGATCTTTAATCACCTTAACCTAAAACAGGCCTAGTACTTAAGAAACCACTGCATGGTTGTACATAAAGCAGGTTTGTTGTACAAAAGCTCAAGGGAGCGGTTATATGGTGTTACAGGACCAAACTAACCAAAGGCTCAACAATACCACATCAGTTGGCAGTTTATATACTTTTTGCAACAATTTAAAATACTCCCAGATAATCCCCCCACCAAATATGATTAGATGAAACCTCTTCAAAGAAATCCCATCTTTATTTATTTATTTATTTATTTATTTATTTATTTATTTATTTATTTATTTATTTTAATTCTTATAACGCGCCACATGCCCTCGGGCCTCAGGTGCACATAAAACAATGACAAGACGCACAAAAATGGAAAGCAGACGGGAGAGTGCGTAAGCAAAAACTGAGGCCGGCTATTCTGGGCTACGGTTGAAGAGGTAGGTTTTCATGGCCATTTTGAAGAGAGGCCCAACTCTTCCATTTTCATTGGTCAGGCTCATCTTCATTATTATCTTCATCTCATTTCAAAACACACCTCTTCTTGGGATTCGTTGTAGTAGGTCCTGACATTGGTGCATGCTTTAAACATTAGTATTGAAAACATACATACACCCTCTGGTGATCTGGAAAAATACGTAACCGAACAAATGACTAACCCCCTCTAACAAATTTAATACAAAGGACAAGATAACATCTGTTCCCTTGCAACTTCCCAATCTACAAGGCTCCCACTTTATCATGCAATTGAAACTCCTAAATAGTTTTAAGCATTTAACTTATCCCGTATTTTACTACTGACCAGAATATACAACAAAACTGTTTGGGTCATGCTTTCAAACATGAGGAGATTATATTTACTATCTACGAGACTTATCAGACCATAAAGCCAAGGCTATTTCTGCAGATGCTGACAGCAAAGGTTGAGGTTACTCATTTACCTGACTTCTGTCATCTGAAAACCTGTTTACAAGGCAAAGTGCATTTTGCAAGAGAGCCCTAACCATAACGTTCTGATTCATTGTGAAAAGGGCATTTATATTGTGATTCATTAATTTCCCATGTATTTATATTAAGGTACATGTATGTTTTTACATTTGGTAGATTTGATACTTTATCTTTCTGCATGCATGCAAGCTAATATTGTATCAGTTTTGAACAAAAAGTAAACCGTGCACAGTTTGCCGCACCACCAGTCATCAATATGGCGCTTGCAACATGAATTCCTCATAATAGAAGGGACCCTTCTTGACCATCCTGACATTCCCCCCTTAGTTAATACTTGAACAAATCATAATCATCCTCTTGGGAAACATCTCTACAACCATCTCTCAGCTTGGTCTCAATATGGGCATACTCCTCTGCTGAATCAACCCAACTTGTTCCTCCACCATTCCTGCAATCTACCCACTGCTCCACAGAAGCATGCCAGTCTGGTGGAGGACACAAAACAGCTTCAGTTTAAGTACTCGTATGGGATGAAGAAGTGGTGGCCCAGTCTTCGACAGGGTTACAATCATCATGGCCGCACCTGTTCGTACCTGGACAGAGCAACAATGTAAAACTAACTGGCAGGAACAAAAAAGGAAAAAAGAATAAGCAAAAAAATAGGCATTAAAATGTTCACATCAAGACTCAACCACGGAGGTACCCATGCAAACACGGAGTCTATTCATGAGTCATTGGTGATCCCAGCCTCAATTGCCATGACTTATTTCAGTTTACACAGAGCAGTGATAGTTCTGGTGAGTGTGCCATTCTCAGTGTCATTTGGAGGCACAAATGTACAGCAGGTACTCCCTATTTTCTGGCATACTCTGCCCTCAATTACTGTCACGAGGTAGAGTGTGTACCGGTTTTGCAAAGTTATGTATCTGGGAGTATTTTAAATTGTTGCAAGAAGTATATAAACTGCCAACTGATGTTGTATTGTTGAGCCTTGTGTTAGTTTGGTCCTGCAACACCATACAACCGCTCCCTTGAGCTTTTCTTCCTGTAGTTCCCATATCTGCCAGTGGGCACTGTGCCATTGCCCTTAAAACAGAGAAAAATGGGTAGTGTCTGCATCTTAACACATTTATCTTGCTCTTTGAGGCATGTCAGATACTGCTAATTATTTTTCCATACTGTCCCACACTCTTTGTTTATTTGTGCCACCCTTTCTTCCGAGAATCCCCTTATTCCTCCAGCTCTGCAACTCTTCACCCCTTGCTCCCATCGATTTTTAGAAAAAATAGCTCCTTCCAAAATAAATTGTACTCTTTGAGTACACCTAATATTTCTGTGCTCTGCCCACTCGGCCATTGAATAGTCCTAATCACTTGGTATACCTGATGCTGTAATTGACTGCCCTTTAAACTGCCCTCAAACCCTGCACAGGGCTATGTGCACTAGACATAGCACATCTGCTACCTCCAACTAATTTAGAATAAACGCCCTAGAAACACCAGAAGTATGGGGAATCAGAGAGCAGATGTAGCAATATTCTACGGATCTCTCTCTCCCCAATTTCCTCATTTGGCCATACCATACATTGTCAGCTACAAGACCATGTGCATCCACTATGGGATTTCACTTATCAATATTGAAAAAATAATTATCAACATTTCTTTTTCCTCTTAACATGTTCTCCTCATACTTCATAAGATTAGACAATTTTAATTGGTTTCCATTTGTCATCTTCAGACATGATGACCTAAAGACCACAAAACCCATAAAAATGTTCATTTTTACACAATTTACAATCTTAGACATTCTTTCATCTCTACAAAAACAATTTAAATTCCAGAACTATGTACGCACCCCGCTTTACACTGAAATGAACAGTGAATCCCTAGGGCGCACTTAACTTCTATGCCTGCTCCTGCTCCTGTACAGGTGGAAGGATGCCGGTATCCCTTCAAGTATCTTTCAGGTGAATCCAACTCTTGTGGCTCTCCACCTTCACGGCAGTTGGAGCTGCGCAGATCACTGTGTGCGGCCATGGAAACACTGTTTGTTCCATCAATGCATGAAGACATGGATATAGATGAGGTCAGCGGGGAGAAGCTGTGTCTTGTGCTGATCGTCAGTAATCTCGCCGTTTCCTCCTGCTGTCTATTGGTGAGAAGACACAACCTGTGAAGATATAATCTTAACACTTTTCACACACAGGTACTAACCTAAAGCCAAACCATGACAATTACATATTTTGGAGTAACTGTACCTCATTTTCATTACCACAAAATTGATGTGGAGCTCTCTGAATGGACCAGAGAGCCTGGGCAAGACTCCCCCCCCCCCACAAATCTCATGCTATTTCTGAATTGAACTCCCTGCGCACTACACAATTCCCTATGAATCTGCTTACCTGTTCTTGTAAGTGAGGGATAAACCAATCCTCCTGAAGCACTGCTGCGATTTGTCGCTAAGAAGTATATGACGGTAATGTAGTTGCTCTAGGGCCAAAAGAAACAGCTCCACAGGCATTACTACCCTCCCGTCACTTCCTTTCTCCAAAACAAAATCGGTGGGTCTATTATTCGGAGTACTGGGACTGCAGTGTTTGGGGAACGGTATCTTTTTCCGGGGAATCTTTAAAGGAAAATATGCAGCTTTCTTTGCTGCCTGTCTGCGGCATCATTTTCAAAACTTGTTGAATTAGTGTGGTTAGTGTGGGCAGTGCACTTCACTAGACCTGTCTCTGCTGGTAAGGTTAACACTTCAATCAGTTGGGATAGCAGCACAGCATGCTGGACAGGGGACCTGTCAGACCTCCTAAATCATCTTCTTTGCTATCTCGATAACCCACAATGGAAGATGGAAGTGACATATGTGGAGTCAGAATAAACAGTTACTGCCTACCGCTTACACATTTCTAGCTGCTCTTTAGGTGCCACTGGTTTCTCCACTTGTGCACATTAATGAGAAGGCAACTGTTTCTTGAGTCCAACCCGGTACTCCCCATCCACAAGACAAACGACAGGTGCGCCCGAATGCCTGTCTCCCATCTCTCGGTTGATGATCGAAAACCCATCAACAAAAATTACATCACCTCCCTCCAGGGCATCCTCTTTCACATTTACCCTCTCTTATTTTTCTCCCTCATACGTGGTGCAATCGTGAACAATATCCTTACTTTCACTGTGAGTGGGTGAGGTATATGTTGAACTGTGGTAGCTCTCTATGGCATTCCTTCCTTCCTGCAGCACATCAAGCCGAAATAAAAACTCAATCGGTACCCATCATGTCTTATTTCTGATCCCCGGGAACCAGCTCGGCAAAACCATCAAACCTTAAAGAAACAATGCTGTATGCACGGGAACCCCCTTTAATTACACTGTCGCTACAGTAGGTCTGAAAATGCTCTGCTTCCCTTAATGTATACAACTCTGGGGTTGAGCATGAAATACCTTCCTTTGTGAAAACAATTGATATCCGCAACTTGCTCAGGATGTCCCTTCCCAAAAGATTTGCTGGGGCACCCATACAATACAATAAAGGGGCTGATGCATTTTGATTACCCACCTTTATACAAAGATCTTCAGTTTGAGGAACCGACAGGAAAGCCCCAGAGTATCTCTGTGTCCATCGTTTTACCTGACAAGGGGTACTCACCTTCCTTAATACAAAACGTGGTAGCTCCTGTGTCAACCATCAATTAAATCGTTTGGTCACCTACCTCCACAGCTATCCAGGGTTCCTCTTCCGGATCGGTGCTAATGGACAGGACTAGACACATCAGAGATCCCAGTGGGCTGTCCTACTCCTGGTACATATTAGCACCTAGTAGAGGAAAAGAATTTCCCCCAAAAACACTTTCTCCACTGTAGTGTGCAACTGTTCCTTGAGGTAAATGATTCTTGTCCCATGTCTGCACTGATGCTTGTGCTGGCATGGTCGGTGGGATCCCAAAGGTCTGTGCAGCCCAATTGCTGGGTTCTGTTCACCCTATGCTGGGTTCTGGTCACCCTATGCCTGCTGCCATTGCACAGGACATGTGACATATGGCAGGGTAGGTGCCTGCATCTGTTGAGCTCCCATGTTAAATTACTATGGCCATTCATGCCAATCCCGTGACACGTGCCCCAACTTTCCACACAACCAACAATGAATCGCATATGTCCTTGATAATTATTTCCTGTTGGCCCATTAAACTGGAAACCCATTCCTCTGAACCCGCTAAATGACCCACTTCCCAGTGGAAATCCACATTCACCCCTCAGAAACCCTGTCATTGGCTTTGGATCAGAACATACCCATCCAGCCAACCCTGTGTCATACCTAGTTCACTACATCCCTGTTGTCCTGGTTGCTCCTGCAGTCCCTCCATATAATTTGTAATTACTGTCCCATCTAAACAAATCTTTGCCAATTTATTTTGAATAAGCTTAGCATCTCCTTTTGTTTTGCCTGTTCTACATTCTCCCTCTCTTTTTCCTGTCTTCTCTTGCCAAAATGCACAATGGGTGCCTGAATTTCTGGCCAACTCTTGGCCTCCATCCCCACTACTTTATCTAAATTGTGCTGGACTTCTTTCAGAAGAACCCTTCTTCATTATGTGGTAAAGAATTGCCACATTCTTGTCCCATACTTCTTCCATTTCTTCCCTCCACATCTCCTGAATTAACTGCATGTGTGTGGCAGGATCCTCATCCAATTTCATCATCTTAGCTAAAACTGAATTGATATCAGGTGTATCGGGGGAAAATAATCTGCAAGCCCCCCCTACCTGTGCCCACAAATTATTAAAAGCTGCTCCATCATGGGTATTTGTATCCAACGGAACTCCCAGAGACTCCAATCTTTTCTAAAGCTCCTCTGACTGCTCCCCCATTAAATCAATGAATAAGATCTTCATGTTCCCTCTGGCCAACATGACACCAGCAGTATGCTTCTCCAATGCTTAAATCTACTTCCCTGCAGTGAGCAAAGGGAGTGTCTTCATTAAGTTACTCTGGTTCATGTGTGACCGCAGTACATACTACGCCCTTCCCAGACCCTTTTGCAGCAACGGAAACAGAGTTATACCTGTTTTTACTGGGGCTTCCCACATCTCTCCCCTACTACTTGCTTCATCGTCTACTCGGGCCGATACATGCCGCAACCCTTTTACAGGCACAGAAGCATAATCAGCACTACCATAGGGTGCCATCGCTTGTCCTACCTGTTCAGCCTCTGTACCCCTGGAAGGATCCCTGTTTCGTCATGTCCACCTCAACCGTTCTGATAACCGAGTTATCCAATTGAACAAGAACCTGTCCATGTCTCCACCTTCCTTCTTCTACATCCATTACCTGTCTTTTCACTTCCTCCCGCTCTTCATCTCTCTGCTGCTGTAACAGCATTATCTCTTCCTCCGCTAACCCTAGTGCTTCTTTAATCTTTTCCTGTTCTTGCACACCTACTACTCTTTGCAATCTAGCTGCTATTCTCGCAGGAAGAGGCTTAACCTCTTATTTCTCTCTCATTTCCAATCCTTCCTCTGCACTTCCAACTATCGGTCTTACTCTTTCTTACTCCTCCACCCTTAATCTATGTGCTAACCTAGCAGTTGGGGGAGTTTCCCCTTCCTGCTCTCTATTTTCAACCTCTCCGCAGCCCTAACCATTGAAGGAGTTACCCTTCCACTTTCTTCAGAATCCCAGTTCTTAGGAATTGTAGCTGAAGAAGTGAAGAAGGTGTTACCTGTGTCCGTCTTGCAACCACTGGAGTAGCTGCTGGTTGAAAATGGTGGTTCAAACTCAGGGTCTGTGTACCCCTCTGCACCCATATGGGGGGTGCAGAAGAAATTCCTGCACCCTCCTTTTTTGGCCCTTCCCCCACAATTTCAACATTATGGCCCTTCCCGCTTTTTTCATACATCATCCATAATTCCAAGATGGTTAACAGCTTTTCTAACTTCGAGCCCTTATGCTTTGTAGTTAAAAAAGGTATGCAGGTTCTCCAATATCCCTGTATCATTGGATCGCTCAGTATGCCAAGAATGTATCATTTTCCCCTTACTCTTCCGCAACCTCGTCTCAGGAGGATAGCTCAGCGGCAACGTGCTTGCCTTGGCAGCAAGACGACATGGAGAAACACAAGTTCGATCCCCGGGTATGCGCTTAGAAACCTTTGGATATTAAGCACATTATAAATAACCTATCATATCATAACCATTCCCTTGTTTTTGTTAAACGTCCGCCTGATAGCTGGGCAACACATGGCACAAATGATTCAACACAGTCTCCATACTCCAATCCAATTTATCAAAAATAGTTTCACAAAAAATCCAACACTAAGCCAAACCTGCGGCATAAATGAAAAAAAATGTTCACCCAAGAGATCCCTTTTTACTCTTATCTAATTCCTTAGTCGTATTTCACATTCATTCAGCATATTCGCTTATATCACAATTCCCAAACTTTTCTATTTACTTCAATTCTACTTCTCGCTCCTACACAGAAGAGAGCATTTTATCTTAAAAACTTGCCGGCCAATATTTCCGAGATATCTCCACCACTCGAGCATAGGCGGGGCGCAATGCTTTCCACTACAGCACAGCTGCTCTTGTTCTCTCTTCTGTTACTAGTACGGCCTTCTCTACTACAAAACTGTATTTTTCCTAACTACAGGAAATTTCCCTTCACTACTTCAACTAACCAAGAAAATCAAGGTGAGGGGCTGCACCCGCACTACATATACAAAAGAATGTCAAGGCCTTTTTCAGAAAGGTATTTACAGTTGGATTCACCCTGGGATACCATCCCACCTTCTGGTGAAGGCTGTAACCAACCAGACAAGCAAACTAAAGGGCATCAAGACACGCTTCACACTCGGCGTGCGGGGTGAGATACCCCCTCACACATCTAAAATAGCAAACTAAGTTAAACATATATACAAAGGACTTACAACACAAAACAGATTGTTCACTGTATAAAAACAAATCCGCTTTTCCAAACCCTGCAACCTCAAATAATTTCACACCCACACTCCAAGTCTACCCTTACCCCCCAAGAAATACAAAAAACATTTAAAAAAAACTTAAGTCAAGGAAACAACCCATTTTCTACCCCTATTTCCCCTCTTGCTTTACACCCCCAACCGTGTACTCATGGGAACCAGAGGTGCTCCGATGTGGTGCTTCGTGAAATCGTTCCGCACAGCTAAGCCATGGCACCACGTCCCTGGGGAGAAGACGGGCCTTTAACCAATATGGCATCCGCAGACCTCTTTTTCACTGCACACAGAAGACTTGTCCCCGTCGTGTGGTGCCGTAGCTGAGAGGTCTGGACAGAAGACCCCCAACGTCTCAGAAGCCTGGGCTCCTACTTTGGCTCGCCAAATGTGGGGGTGGACCTTTAATCACCTTAACCCAAAACAGGCCCACCGCTTAATAAGTGAATACATGGTTGTACATAAAGCAAGTTTATTGTACAAAAGCTCAGGGGAGCGGTTAGATGGTTTTGCAAGACCAAATTAACCCAAGTCTTAACAATACAAAATCAATGTCCTATTTTATTTACTTTTTTTTGTTTTAGTTTATGTGCTTCATTTTGTTACCTTTGGGGTCAAAGCTTAATCCGCACACAGCAATGTGATTGTAACTCAGCATGACATCCAATGCTTTTTTGTTTTTTTTTACCAAACAATGATTTTTTCAAAATGCTCACACAGACAACGTAAAAGCCATGCTGCTGTCTTTTTCTTTCTTTCAAGTTTTGACTCCTAATGTACCTATCTTTCATGTTCATATGAACTAGTTGCCCCCGCCCCTAAAAGTGTCCCCCATGATGTCATTTTGTATGTCGTTGTGAATTTCTCTGCGATATCATGTAGTTGCTCATGGATTTGCAACAGGGGGGCACAGAGTTAAGATGGTTATCACTTCCCACACCCACTGAAATGCAAGTGTTTTGTTATGATAAATCAGCTCAACTTACCTCTCACTTAACTAAAGTTTTATCAGAGAATTTCAAGGGTTTTGTTATGTTATATTTTCTTCAGGCCCCTTCAGCCGTGGCCACTGTCCATGTTTCACCAATGATTATAAAAGAGGGAAGGCCACTGGCTGTCGCCTACCGGCCGAGGCCCACAGCCCCCTAGCAACCTCAGTATCCATTGCCCTTTAGCCATTTCCAGTGGGCCACTAGTCATGGCCAATGGTCCCAGGGTTCACTGGCCATGGCTGTGTCCATCGTACATGTTTCACTAATTGTTCCCAAAGACCCATTACCACATGCCAAGTACATGTGATCTTTGCAGTTTTAAATGACTGTTGAAGTGATTTTTCCCCCTCTTCTTATTTACACACGAATTTCTATCGAATATGCCGTTTCCCACAGAAACATACATTTTTTTACATTTGTTTTGTTATAATACAACCTACATTTAAAAGGTTTTTATGCAAAAAAGAAAAGAGAAAAAGGCCCTGCAGTGTACCACAATCCAGAGATGATTACCCGTCCCTCACCAATTCACCTTTAGGATTAAAGCCCTTAGGCCAGGCTACCTGCCATTGAATATTGCCAATTGCTAAAAGTCAATAAGCCATGTTGTGCCACACAATTTCATTTCACTTGGGCTTCTACCTTGTTTCAGCATTCTAAGACCCATGCTTCAGACAATTTCGCTAGAGACAGGGTATTCAGTCTCTTATATTTTCTGCCTCCTGGCACTCTCTTCCTCAGGAGAAAACATCTCGACTGGTACTGGTCATTATCCTTGTCCTATGTCCTGTCCGATTCCATGTCTTTTAGGGCCTTCAGTGTCTGTTGTGCTTCCCGCCCATTGGTAATCCTATAGTCAGCCTCTACCACCTCAAAGGACAACGCAAAGGGGAAGGTCCAATGGTACCGAATCCCATTCTCTGACAACCACTGTGTGAGAGGATGGCAATCTCTGCGATGAGACAGCGTGAGTCCTCAGGGATCTTGGTATACTCTGAGTCACCATCGTATTGGGAAGTTACCATTCGCTTAGCCTTTTCCAGCACATTCATCTTCTCTCTGTACCTTAGAAAACGAACCACAATGGATCTCGGACCCTTCCCGCCACCACCACCTCTGTGCACCCGCTCTAAGTCCACTGCTTAAAAAAGATATGCAGCAAGATGGTACTTATCAATTATTTTACTTTCCAGACCACATCTCGTACAGTCTCTCCCTTCTGCTCTGTCAGACCCAGGATGCATAGGTTATTCCGTCGTTCCCTATTTTCACGGTCATCCAACTGCAAGATCTTATTCTCATCCTTCATTTCCAGGTCGGTCAGGCGGGCCTCCTATTGCATGTATCTGAGGTCAGTGTTTAGCTGGATATTCTCAATCCCCTCTATTTTGTTTTCAAGTGTGTCCACCCTCCCTTTCAAGTCCAATATGGAGCCTGAATGCCTCTCCCGATAGCTTTGATCTCCTGAAAAATGTCCTTAAGGTCATCCTTTGTCAGAAGTGGTGCCCCCCGATCACCGGCAGTGTCTCCTCTCTGCACGGACTTCCCTCCAGGCTCCATCACCGGGCTCCTCCTGAAGCTTTGCAGCAACTGGAATCCTATGCCGCCTGATTTCTCCTGCCTTGCAACCACCTCGGGGTGCCGGGCCTCATCGTCCGGAGCTGTTCTCCCCCTTTCTCTGCTGCACTCCAGTGCTCTACCTCAGTGACCCAATATCGCCAGTCTGGGTCTTCCCTCCAGGGATCCACCGTCCGACACTTTGTTTCCGGCTCCCTTTGCCAGCACTTAGCACTTTCTTTGGGCCTGACCCTTTCTCAGGGTCCCATCTCTTTGGAGCTTTGTCTGCCACCCAGCCCCTGCTGCCACAGTGTGCCACAGTATATGAGGCCCAGGACCCCGCCTCCCAGACCATGGTTTTCCAGCCCAGTATCTGTGCCAAATCACTCCAAGCGCGCCTTTCCTGCTTCAGCTGGATCTGTTTCTCCTACTGCCCGACACCGTAGTGCACTTACTGGTGGTGGGCCGACAAAATATGTCTCTCAACCCCTTAGGGCCCAGGCCACTTCGTGTCCCCCGCTCCCCACCTTGGTCCCTCAACTGCGTCACAGGATCTCAGGGCTGCGCCAGTGGCGCAACTCACCTTCTTCGTGCACTGCCGGTCCGTTGCCTCCGGTGGGTGTGATGGATGTGTGTCTCTGAGGCCAGGCTCCCCTATCCTGTGCCTCGCTCAGCAGTCCACCTGCAGTGCTGGCCCCATGCCTGTCCCCGGAGCCAGCTCCTCTGTTGCTGCACTTTTACCCCTCAGGGTCCGACTAGGTACCTCACAGTTCTGTGCCAGTTCTCTTTGTAGCGCACCTGGGTTTCCCACAGCTAAGTGAGCCCTCCCCCACGCGAGAGTCCAGCTGTGTTCTCCGGCCCTGCCGTGCCTGACAGCTGCTTCCGGCACCAACCCTTGGTTGGGTCTCCGCATTCAATGCCCCATGATCATGGGCTCACTTGCGACCACGCACCACAGGCACCGCTGTGTCGTCTCAGCCCGCCTCACTGGGCTGGTCTATGTAGGAACCTCCCAGCGGGTCTGCCCATACCACCAGTTTAATTTCTCTGGCATCTTGCTCCGGGCCTGCGGCGATCTGCTTTGCTGAGGTTGTTACGCTGCTGCTAACCCCTTCTGCTCGCTTACGGGGGTCAAGGTGCCCTCTGGGGGTAAGGCAGCATGGGGTCCACTGAAATCACTGAAATCACTGCGGAGGGGGGAACTGTTTGTGCTCATATGACGGGATGACACGGAGCTCGTCGTTTATGTGGCCATCTTGGTCCGTGCCCCCTGGTGGTCTTCAGTACTTACACTTTTAGATGCCAGAATCACCCAGGACTGTTCTCAGAGTATTTTTGCATTCCAACTTGCTCCCATCAGCCACATATGCATATTTCCATGTTAACCTGAAAACACTTGTGTATTCCCCATACTCACTGGCAGTCATTATGTGTCCACTTTCTCCTTTCTTGGTCCCCCCACTACCCTCTATTCTGTTTTCCCTCCCTGAACCTTTCCTTTTACCCCAACACTCATTCGGTATGTGTGACGCAGCTTCTTTTCCGAGCTCATCAAACATGATGTTACAGCGGTAAACAAAAAAAAATCCTCTGGGATTCCCCCGATAATCCTTCAATATTTCACCCCAAACTGTCACCCCAACCTGCCCCAATTCTCCCACTTCACTTGTTGTTTTCTTCCCCCACCCAACCTCCAGCCTGATGTGATAGCATTAATAGCATTTTGAGCACTTTTCATTTTTGGCTTCCCTCAGAATTATGATGGGAATCACTCTCATCGAGCAAAACAATTGTGTCTTATCATTTCTGAAAAGCCTTTCAGCATCTCTGCTTCAAAGCACCATGGGAGATATACAAATGTTTTTTAGAACAGGGGGTACACCCTTCTCTGTGGAATATTTTAAAACCTACTGGACGGATTTACTCTAAACCAGCATCTTCACTGCATTGTGCCCAAGATGTTTCTTATTTGTTCCAATTCATCCTACAGTTTTCATGCTACGGGTGTTCAACCAATGCACTTTACATGGAAAATGAATGGGAGTCGGATAAAAACAGTGTTTTCTTGATAACTTTTTTACCTTTTACCAAATTTGTTCCTAAATTTCCACTTGGAGGGGCATTTCTCAGTACAATATTTTTGGGGAAAAATGTCATTCAAATCTATCCAGCAAGTACATTTATTGGCAATAGAATTTTGGGAAAGGTTTATGTAGACATGATTTACCTTAGCTATAGGGTGGTACCCACCCCCCTATCATATTACAAGGTCTGCTGTGTAGTCAGGTAAGTCTTGAATTGTTAGCCAGTTATTACATTTTTGACATGTTTAACATTACTCAAAACTCTGATAAGGTAGCATTCATTATTTTACTATCCAAAATTACAAGATTATAAATATTGTACTTTATTGGTGCATGCAGCAGCCATTGCCTATGTTTATGTATGATTAGGTTCCTGTATTAACAACAACACTCCAGTATAATGTTTTGTTTACATGAGTACATACTTTAATAGAATAAGTAGTTCATGATAGGTCTCCTGATCACCCCTGACATCTTGTTACCAAGATTATAAACACAACCCCTTGTAGGGACTTTTCATCAAAATGAATTTCATATGTGATGTCATCAATGACATTTGTGATGTCATCTTTGATGTCCTTGGTGTTAGTCTTAGCAGTGCACGGTGGTGGCGCGAGTTATGTTTTTTACTTGTAACCATAACATCCCTTTAACAAAGTTTTCTCATTGAATATATATATATATATATATATATATATATATATATATATATATATATATATATATATATTATAGGGCGGCGATAGCCACCCTATAGTTAAGGTCAGTTGGACTCCCCTAGGAACCTCTTAAAATTCTATTGTTAACTTTTGTTTCGAGTAACGGATTTAGCAGAAATTCAGAAAATAATTAGGGACTCGCGGCCCCCATCCCATACTGCAGAGTTTGATAAAGATTTGCTAAAAAAGAAAAAAGTTATTAAGAAGATGAAACTTTTTTTTCTCCCAACTTGCAGCCTACTTCCTATTCATTTTCCCATAGACAAACAAGATCAAATTCTGCCAAGCCACACTGCCCAAACTGCTGGATGGATTTGGACCAGGTCCAAAACAACTTGGGCACAAAGCGTTTAATAGAGACCTGTTTGTGGTTTGGAGCTATGACATGCAGTTGTTTTTAAAATATTTGATGGAGAAATGGGTGTCCCTTTCTCACTATATCGTGGGTAAATAACCAGAACTGCTTGTTTTTAGCAATGAAATGGCCGCCATCTTGTTTTTCTCTCAATGTGAGAGATAGCCGCGGATATAGCTGAGGATACTGGAAAATGAAACGTAGGAAAAAAGCCATGTGCAGGTATAAAAATATGCACATTGCATCTGGCTAGAGGTGTGGGATGGCTAGGAGGCACCAAGTGAAATATGGGATTTGGAGGGGGTCTAGGGACTGAATTTGCAACACAAAGCTTTCTGTAGCCGCAGCTATAGCCACAAATAGCTGAGATCTCAAAGCGAACTTCCTAACAGAAACAGTGTGTGTTGTGGGTGGAAAGGGAGAGGGCAGGGGAGGCTATCTGGGGGTTGGTGGAGTGTGCACAGATGAGGGGGGCACTTGGTGAGGGGCTGGGAGGTCAGGAAAGTATTTTTTCAGCTGTTTTTCCCAGATGAACACTGCAATGAAGGACTACAGATATCCGAGGGTATGTGCAGTTCCGTTCTCATTGTTATAGTGTTCTTTTGTTTTAAAGGTACAAAAGCCATCCCGGTCTCCCATCCATGTAGTAACTAGGACAGACCCTGCTTAGCTTCAAATTGAGGCAGTGGCCAGACTCCCCAGGCCAAGTTGCCTATTAAATTAGCTGAACTTACAAGATGGCTTGAGAGGGGCTGACACTTTCCTCATTTTGAAGCTAAGTAGAGTCAGTCCCGCTTTAAAGCTAAGCAGGGTCAGTACCAGTTACTGCATGGATGGGTGACCGAATGGGTATCAACATTCTTTTTTTTAACCCATTCTACTATCAGTCCTTGAAAGTATTACAGTCAGAGACCATTCTTTTGCCTTTTGCTGAATTGCATTCTGGTGTTTGTAGTCTCCCAGTCAAGATGGAGGGAATAATGCCACAATTGTACACTTTTTGCCTAATATAGTTCTATAAGGATTTTCTATATTTGAGTGACACTATGGTATGTGTACTTTTTAATTTTTTTATTATAATTGGTTTATTTCAAACCTTTCATACAAATTCACCCATTTTTCCATCTCATTAAAAATAAGGAAAAATCATATATATCTTCAAAAATAAAATCACAAGCATTGTCCAAATAAAAATATAATCCCAGACTATTTACAAGAGCCTAGTAAACCTTAGCGAGACACCCAACCATTTGTTTACTATTGGGCAACATAAGCGGTTCTACCAATATTTTTATAACCCCTATTATGGCTGATTTGTTATCACCAATAAAAAATATGTTCCACCATTCCTTTTGAGTTAAAGACTTACAACCTCATGCAGATATTTCTTCCTCAGTCCATTTAGGGCTTCACAATCTATGATACTTAATTCACTCGATCATGGGGGACTGACCACAGAACCGACAGTAAGGGGAGAGTCCACCCAGCATCCTCCTTTGGCTTAACACTTCCCTTTTTGGTAAAGTATTCCGCCTCAGCCTCACCCTTAAGAAAAGATTACGGTACCAAGGACAAGGGAATTTGGTCAGGTACATTGGAAGTCGGTTCACCCGCCTACTTTCCAATCACAAGTTCAGGGCTTACATGTATTTAGATGTGTATGCTATAGTATCGAGCCAGTCTTGATAAAGGAGTTACTTTTTAACTTTCCTTCTAATTCTCAACAAAACCTCCTCCAAGAGTCCAAGGTCCTCCAACCAAGACATACACTCCACTTTCCAGCCGTCTATCAGGCCTCCCCCACCCTTACTAAGATCGTTTTGTAGTATTTCATGCCTCTATATCAATACACTTCCCATAAAATGCCAGTATCTTCCACTTGATTGAAGATCGCATTGATTGGAGCCCCAATTCAAATCTAATGAATACATTTGGGGTCTACTGGGGAAGGAGCAGCACTCTTTTCCAAAAGTAACCCTCAATTATCTCCCAGAAAAGGTTGGGCCACGTCCGGATGGTCTCTGCACCATAAATCAGGATGGGCACAACCTTTTGTTTAAAGAAGGAACATACAGGAGCCAGGGAGAATTTTCCCAACCTTTTATGCAAAATTAGCCCCTGAGTCATAAGTCTTTTACGTTTAAGTCTAATGTTCTCCAGCCATTGTTTTCCAATGCTACCCTGATTCAAAGTCACACCTAGATAAATCATAGTATCCACGCAGTCAAGAGAACCCTTGCCCAGTCTCCATTTAATATTCAGCTTCTTTTTCCCCCTTTTAGGTTCCCAGGCCATTGTTTTTGTCTTTTTGACAAGTATCCTCAGATCATTCCACTCAAAGTATTTTACCATTTCATTCAGTCTCTGCTGGAGTCCTATTTCATTTGGACCTGGATAACAATGTCATCGGCATGGGGGAACCAGGGGATAGGCTTATTATATAGCCTCGGGGGAAAGGCCTGGATAGAATCCTGACCTCCGATGTCTGCCAGGAAAAATTTAAATAGAGCAGGGGCCAAGGAGCATCCCTGTTTCAGACCCCTATATGTCAAGAGTCTATCAGAGAGATGTCCCTGGGCAGAAAGTCTGACCCGCACACCCGTATTTGAATACAGTGACATAAATGCCTCCACCAGATCTCTCAGACAGCCCCAGCACAACACCTTGCCCCACAACCTTTCCCTGCTGACACTATCAAAGGCCTGCTCAAGATCGATGAAGGTCACATATAGTTTAGATTTTGCCCAAAATGCTCTAGCCTTTAATGCGTTCAGCAGGAACAGGTTGACATTTGTACTCACTCCCCTGATGAAACCAGTCTGTCTCAGATGCATGCGCCCGCCTCTCTAGCCCATCTAAGGAGCTGTCGCTGTAGCAATGAAGCAAAAATCTTTCCCAAGGTGTCCAGGAGGGTGGTCGGACAATAAGTTAATGAGTTTTCCCTGTCGCCCTTCTTGAACACCGGAATAATGAGTGCCAACTTCCAGGAATCTGGCACTTCCTTGCAATCCAGGATTTGTCTAAACAACAAAAGGCAGAACTCGGCCCATGGTAAATAGATGATGTCCTCTTTATCAAACACAATATCCCATTTTGAACCAGATGTCTTTTTACTGGAAGATTGATTCTCAACCTCCATCGCCAAGGCTAGTCCCAAGTATCTGGTCCCAGACGGGTCATCCTCCCTAAGCAGCCCCTTGGCAAAGAAAAATAAGTAGTGCTCAACCCATTTGACCTCAGATATTGCTGGTACCAGGCTTGCCAGTTAGTGACTTTCATTATTATTTAACACAGCCCAGATATCCCTAGAATTTTGTTTCGCTATTATTTTCAATATTACCTCAGCATCATGTTGCATGCGAAGGGCCCTAGATGATAACAGCCAATTACGATACTGTTGCTTCCTTTTCCTTATCAGCTTGTGTCTATCGGTCCTGACCAACTGGCTCAGTTTTCTCACATTCGCCTGGTATAGTTTCCTTTGTTCAACCAGGTCTTTATTGTAGTGGTCTAGCCAGTTCTTTCCCAACTTAAATAAACCAGTTGGACAAACAGGTTTACATTAACGGATTCCACTATTTTCAGGCCTATGCCCATCTTTACTAAGATAAGTAGCCCCAACGAGGGACGCCCCAACAGGTTTTTATTCACTGTGTTACAACAAACCTCAAAGCCATCACAAATGGGGGCACTACAGAGCCATGTCTCCTGGAGGCAGATAATATTATATTTCTTGAGGGAAGACCCCTGCATATGAAAGAGATGTTCATGTCCCCTTGTATTCCAGGAGCACCATTGGAATGTCATCAAATCCTTTGTTTCTGAACATTAACTCTTGGACGATTGAGCCAGGGCACCTGCCAACCAAGACCAATCTTGTCCTCTTTTCTCCAATGGTTTCTGCTCCTGACCAATCTTTTTTTATAAACTCTTTATTGTTTTTGACAGCACATAACAACCAAACACCAACAAACATCACACTACAACTGGCACCACATGTTGGAGTCCGCACTGTATCCTCCATCTTCTTAGCGTGCTAGCTTGGCTGTCTCCATGTCGGTGCCCAATGTTTCTGTCTTTTGATGTCTATGTCCCTTGGATCGGCTTCATCTGACTTGGCCACTGCCTCTGGCTTCCCTCCGCGCTGAGTGTTCCTCTTCCACATTGCTGCTGGCGGCAGTTCAGTCTTCCTCCGGCACGCTGGGGTCTGCTGTGCCGTGCCCTTCTGTGCTGTCAAACAGGTCATGTATGAGGGAGTTCCATGCAAGTATCTTGGCCCCGCTTTCTCCCTCTCCCCTTTGCAACGCTCTGGTCCACACTGACGTTTCAGCTATCGTCCATTTCTTCAGGTCAGTCCACCACATTTCTATTGATGGCCCGTACTTGTGTCACATGCCATTGCTATGCAGCGATTCGCCACTATACACATTAAGTCTTTCATTTTGCCATATGTGTCCTCGGTTTTCCGCCCCTCGGGTACAGCCCCAGTAGATAGGACTCTGGTGACCATGACTGCATTTGGATTCCTGCTGCCGCCGCCCTGTCCTTAACAGTGTCCCAAAAGTGAATTATCACCAGGCAGGACCAGAACATATGTAGCATATCCGCCTTCTCTGCCGCACAGGGTGGGCAGCTACGGGTTTCTTTGTTTCCCATGCTTGACATTCTCGTGGGTGTGAGGTATGCCCTGTGTATGAGATAAAGCTACATTTGCTTAAATCCCGCGTTCCTGGAGACTTTCTTTGCATATCGAAGTGCCCGGCGCCACTGCTCATCCGTGAAGATTTTGTGGAGTTCCTCCTCCCATCTAGCTCTTGCCTGCAGCTCCCTCCCATTGTTGCTGCCGAGGAGCGTTCGTAGAGTCTGGATACTGTGTGTCCCCCTTTCCGACACATCGTACAACCCATTCAGCTCCCCTTCGTTAACTTCCTCCTCAGGTAATGTCCTCCACCTCTTCTTGATCCTCCGGACTATACTGTTGTACAACAAAAATTGTCCTCTGTGTACGTTCTGCTCTTCTATTAGGATCTGGAAGTCCACCCATTTTCCGTCTCTCCATAAATCTCCAATCTGGGTTACTCCCTTATCTTCACACTGTTTACGATATTCTGCCAGAGACTCCATGCGGGCATCGACCAATCCCGCAAGGGTAAGTTGCCTGGACCAGGGGTCTCATGTTCCTTGTGTTTTCCATGCTCTCCTCCATAGGGTCAGGCCCAGTTTAACCATGTTGGACAGCGGTCTGGCTACAGCTTCGTCTATCCATAAGAGCTCCCTCAGGTAGTATTGTCCTATTGCTGGCTGAAAGAGCAGTGGGTCTATGGATGTGTCGTCTACCAGAAATCTTACCACAAATTGGAGTTGTCCCGCCAGATAGTAGCGTTCAAAGTCTGGCAGCCTGATCCCGCCCCATTCATAATCCATCTGTAAAGTGTTCAGTACTATTCTGCTCTTCCCCCGCCCACAGGAATTCACTTGCCATTGTGTGGAGTTGTTTAAAAAGAGCCCAGGAATGTTGTATGGGATGTTAGTGAAGTAACATAATAGGCGGGACAGCACCGTCATCTTCAGTAAAGCCGCTCTCCATATCATTACCAATGGAAGCGTCTTCCAGAACTTCATTGCTTTCCCTATTTTGTCAAGGGCGGCCTGTGTCTGAGCTGTATGCGTCGCTGTGGTGTTGTGGTATGTGTCCACTCCTAAATAGCAGAAGGGGATTGGTGTCCATGTGAGTCCTAGATTAGGCAACTGGTCAGGGGTAGCCCTTCTCAAGTCCACTAGGGGGAACAGCGAAGATTTCTCCTTATTGATCGTAATTCCCGACAGTCTGGGAAATGCCCGCAGGGCTTCTAGTAGGTCTGGCAAGTGTTCCCTCGGGTTCCCGACATAAAGGAGCATGTCATCTGCGTATATCGAGATTTGGTGTACCACCCCATCTATCTCTATTCTGGCGTCCTTATACTCCGCCCTGAGGAAAACCACAAATGTTTCTAGGGCCAGTATGTATCGTATCAGGGATAATGGGCATCCCTGCTTTGTGCCCTTCCAATTTTGCACCCTTCCGAAATATGTCTGCCGTTTTTACCCTTGCTCTAGGATCCCTGTAAAGGAGCCTTATCCAACGGAGGTATCCCTCCCCTATCGCAAAACGGGCAAGCGCACTCAGGAGCCAGTCACAATTAACGGAATCAAATGCCTTTATAGCGTCAAGTGACGCCACTGCACATTCTCCCTGTTCTTGATTCGTACTGTCTACTACATGGTGAAGTCTACACAGATTCCATGTTGTGTTCCTCCCCGGTACGTATCCTGTTTGGTCCGGGTGCGCCAGCGTAGGCATGACTCGCTTGAGTCTGTTTGCTAGGGCTGCAGTCAGGATTCTGGAGTCCTGGTTTATCAGAGAGATCGGTCTATAGGAGCCACACTTAAGAGGCGACTTTCCCGGTTTTAGTATGTGTATTATAACTGATTCTGAAAGGCTCTGCGGTAACCTTTCTCTCTCATATGCCTCCTCATACAACTCTAGCAATCGCGGGTCCAGGGCATCTTTATATTTCTTATAAAATTCCCCGGGTAACCCATCAGGTCCCGGGGACTTGCCTGTTGGAAGGTTGGCTATTACGGCCGTCAACTCTTTTACCGTGAGGGGTGCTTCCAGTATCTGCAGCTGCTCCTCCATTAGCTTTGGAAGGTTAATCTCTTCCAAGGCATCAGTTATATCTCCCGCCTCTGCCTCCGGGTTCCTGGAGTCCAATCTTTCATAGAACCATGAAAATACCTAATTTATCCCTTCCTGGGTCCTCACTTCCACTCCCTGCTCATCTTTAATTGCGGTTATTGGATCGTGTCTGCTCTCCCACCTGGTGAGCCAGGCTAAAAGTCTGCTGGACTTATCCCCTCCCGCATGTAGTCTCTGTATGTACTTCCCATAGTTCAGTCTCCCGAATTTCTCCCAAATGGCGCTGCACTGCAGCCACAGCAGAGTAAGTTCCCCCGGTGGTTCTCCATTCATGCTGCCGTGCCTCTACACGTCTATCTTCCTTTCTATTTCCCCTAGCTCAGCCAAAATGCTACCTCTATGTCCTCCCACCTTCCCTATTGCCGCTCCCCTTACCACCACCTTAAAGGCTTCTTAGACCATTCAGGTGCTGTCCACGTGCCCCACATTATGGTCAAAGTAGTCGTCTATCATCTCTCTAATGTGCTCTTAGAAGTCCCCATCCATTAGTTCCTCTGCCCTCAGTCGCCAAGTGGATATGGGGCCCCCCCTATATGTGTATGTCCATGTTGCTACGAGTGGGGTGTGGTCAGATAGTGTTCTTGCCTTGATATGTATCCCTGTGAATTCCCTGAGAGATGCCCTGCCCGTGAATAAGTAGTCTATGTGGGTGCATGTTCCGTGTGGGCCGCTATATTGTGTGTATCCCCTGGTATCGGCATGTACGTTCCTGCTCCTGATCAATCTTTATCATTCTTTTATCAAGCGTGGTGCAATTCATAGTAATTTGTAATGATGGCAGATCTTTCACTCTTGATGGAAGCGCCCGCTCATTGATTATGGAATGCTCAGGGTCCAACTATGACTCAAATTGGCCCTTTCCCGATAATGTATTCCGTTCCACACTTTGGTGAGATTTCCACTTGGATGGGCCTAGGTGAGTCACCGATTACTGGTCCACGAAATGGTTTTTCTGAGATCTGAAATCCCAGTGGGAGTAAATCTCCTGCTGTTTCATGGCCAGGCCAGTTCATCGGCTTTTCGTTCTCAAATTGGACAATCTTCAAATCTTCTGATTCAATATTTCTTAGCTTCGGTGCACAATGTAGACGCCTTAGAACATGCACCCGGTTCAAAAAGTAGGCCATCCCTACACGGGATAAATCTTTATATTGTGATGATCAAAACTGGATTTTCGTTAGATATCCATGCTTTTGCCGATTTTTCCTTGGCCTCATCCCTCATCATTTTTCTCATCCCACTCTTTGGGTGGGATGAGATATCATTCCACAATCCCACACTTAGCTGACTTTGTGTGGGTGGTTGTCCTCTTTGTTCTTTTTTCCACAGCGCTAAATTCTTGGGGCGGCTGGACATGGTGAACCTGGTTCCTGGGACAAATAATAAGAGACCTGGAGGGAGAGCCAGCTGCCTCACTGTCATGCCCACGCCGCTGGCGCACGCATTGGCAACCATCATGGACTACTTGGTACTCATTTATCCTCCTAATACTCCTTGAACAACTTTTTTTCACGCCTTGGTCTTTTATTTCCATTTGCTCAACTTTGGTTCTTTCTTATTTTATTCAATTAACTACATCTACCATAATGACCCTGGCTACAGTCCTCAATTCCTGGCTATTCTCATTCATCGTTATTTTGACCACAATCCCCAGAAGCCCTAGCGGCCAGTGCTGCTTCCACCTGCTCAGGACCAGAGAGGGAGGAGGCAGATTGTCTTCAGGTGTACGGCTCCAGGTGCTGTCAATTAGCCTGCCTCAGAACAGGGCAGGGCTGTATATAAGCAGCTGCCTGCAGGAGCACAGTGTCTTGCATCTTGAGTTCTCCCCGCTCCTGTTTGCCTTGACCCTTTACTTTGTATGCTGTTCCTGTTGCCGCATTATTCTGTTTTGTTCCAGTGCCCTTTCCGGGCTCCCTGCCTTGCAGCCGATCACGCTCTGCTGCCTTCTACCTACAGCCCTTGTCCTCAGGGCGTCCTGCCTTGCAGCTTATTACAGTCCTCTGCAGCCCTCTACAGTCAGCGGCCCTGCTCCTCTGGGCTCACTCCTTGCTGCCCTGCTCCTCTGGGCTCCTTGCCCTGCAGCCTGCCTCACTCCAGCTGCCTACATTCCTTGTCCTCTGGGCTCCCTGCCCTGCAGCCTGCCTCACTCCGGCTGCCTACAGTCCTAGTCCTCTGCAGCCCACCTTGCAACCTGCCTCACTCTGGCTGCCTACAGTCCTTGTCCTCTGGGCTCCCTGCCCTGCAGCCTGCCTCACTCCGGCTGCCTACAATCCTTGTCCTCTGGGCTCCCTGCCCTGCTGCCTGCCTCACTCCGGCTGCCTACAGTCCTTGTCCTCTGGGCTCCCTACCCTGCAGCCTGCCTCACTCCGGCTGCATACAATCCTTGTCCTCTGGGCTCCCTGCCCTGCAGCCTGCCTCACTCCAGCTGCCTACCGTCCTTGTCCTCTGGGCTCTCTGCCCTGCAGCCTGCCTCACTCCGGCTGCCGAAAGCCCTTGTCCTCTGGGCTCCCTACCGTGCAGCTTGCAACCCTCTGCTGTCTCCAAGCCCTTGTTCCCTGGGCTCCCTACCTTGCAGCCTGCACCTCTTCTCTACCTACAGCCCTTGTCCTCTGGGCTCCTTCCTTGCAGCCTGCTCCCTCTGCTGCCTCCAGCCCGTGTCCTCTGGGCTCCTTCCTTGCAGCCTGTCTCCCTCCGCTGCCTACAGCCCTGCTCCTCTGGGCTCCCTACCTCGCGGCCCTATTCTTTTGGGCTCTCTGTCTGTCGCCTACTACTAATCTCTCTCTGTCCTGTTCTTCTGGACTCCCTGCCTTCCAGCCTACTACAGTCCTCCGCAGTCCAATACAGTTTGCCTGCACCTAGTGCCACTCTTGACTGCAGACCTGCTTCCTACTTTGGAGCCCTTCTGTTTTCCTGACTGCTGCTCCTTGTTCTCTTCCTTGAATCCTCTGTACTCCACCTTAGGTTATCTATTTCAGTCTAACTGCCTTTCCTTCATTTCCTTCTGCTAGATTGCTCATGGACTTTCTTTTCGCTCGATATGTCTGTTCTTGTCTTCTCATGAGTCTTATGTAATCCCTTTGTACAGAGCTTGCCTGTTGGTTTCCGGCAGGCAACCTCTGCCCCTTCCTTTGTCGCGTTTTCAGTGTTACAGACACCCACTGCTGTTGTTCCCAGCCATGAGCATACAGCGTGGGCCTCTGTTATAGCAATCTGTGCAGAAGGCTGGAGTTTCCTAAGGTTCGTGGAACACTCTTTCCCATTTCAGCATACAACCCAAGAGGGAATCCAGTTTGTTTGTACCTTTGTATCTTTTGCCCCTTTTGGCTCACAGCTACTGTTTCCTACTCTTCTTTCTTGTTGAACTTCCTGCTGTGTGTGCTTATCTGCTACCTTACTTCAGCACAGCCACCCAAACCCTACCTGGGTACCCTGTGCCACTCTTGACAGAGTGCCATTCCTGACACTCACCACTGGGAGAAGGCAGTGGATCAGGCGTAATTTTGCCCCAATATGCTTCATTCAGTGCTTCTTCCCCATTAACAGCCCCATTGGAGTAGATCGATAACTCGAGACAATGGAGCATCTCCTCATCCATCACCACATCGGGCCTCATTACGACCCAGGCGGTAAGTTACCGCCTGGGTCGTACCTTTACCACCATGGCGTAAACTACGTTTACGCCATGGTGGTTGGCGGACTTACCGCCCCATTCCGAGGTTGGCGGGGCGGTAAGTCCCCAATCCCCATTTACCCTTCCCCATTCCCATTTTTGCCCCATAGGGCATAATGGTGTCGGGGGGAAATTCTGCCGGGGTCGGCCGGGCCGTCTGCAGACCTCCGGGCAGGGAGGCCCAAACTCCTCCCGTATATCCCAAAAGAGATAGAGTATGAGACACACACAAGAAGCAAGGTGACTCTGCTGTTTATTAAACACAAACGGCAGGGATGGGTCAAGGATCATACGCGTCTGACCTGACACACACACAATCGTGGGGCTCGCAGGCCCTTTTTACTGTAGTATGACGCGCTACTTGCGTCACTTTAGAAAGTTAACAAAAAACCTATCGCCACTCTTAATTGGTTGCTCGAGTGGTAGGGTTAGTATAGCATACGTATAGAGAATAATATGAGTGGACGAGGGTTAGTCAGGTGATATATCTGGGTTGTCCCTACAATTAGATACATGAGATTTGTTACATGAAGACTCCTAATGATTGGTTAATGTTACTGGCGTCAGTGATAAGAGCCCCATGTTCTGATTGGTGCGCCCGTGAGCTTCCCAGCCTGGGACCATCGCTGTTCCCAGCTCTCGGTGTACCTGCAATTTGCAACAATGTTTCACTATGGGTACATGCAGACAATGTGAAGACTTATTCATGAGCTGGACGGCCGACTACTCCCACCGTCGCAGATGTCCATTGATCCTTTCAAGTGTATCTGCCTGTGTATTGTAACGAGGGATCCAGACGCCTCTTTCCTCCTGGGTTTGGCATCTCGTCAGGTTCGGCTTGGTCACGTGAGATGGGACCGTATTTGAGGCAGAATTCTGCACAATTAACATTGTTTTTCCACTGTGTGCCTGGTTTAATTTGCAGGTGCGACTTTGATGTTGGTGCACGGCGTGCGAGGTTGCAACATCGTGCCCTTGATGGTCTGCTTTTGGAATGTGGGTTTGTAACATTACGACCTTGGCTGTCTGCTTTCGCCGGGCTCATTCTGCAGGATCAGCAACCTGACTCTTGTTCTGTTAACGTCCACGGGAGCTCTTACTTGCGGCCTACTTAGGCCTAGTGTATAGGTGGAACCGTTTGAGGCACAGGCGCTTTAGGTTATAGACTCATATTGTCTTATGACCAGTATCGTGTCTTCGTTATAATCCTCATTATGGCACCTAGGTGTAGGAGAAGCGTAAGCAAGCTCTTTAGATGAGTTCATGGTGCGTCTTGCGTTTCTGCATTTTGAAAGCCTATGTGGAAAATAATAAAGATGCACGTCCGTGAGTATGTCTGTCGCCTACGTCATAGCACTGAGTATATTCTTCGTGTAGATTGGTGCGGGAGTGTCCAGTGTGTATGTTGGCACAGGTGTGCTATCCGTTGGCTGGGTCGTCATGGCATCTCTAACGACGTATAGTCTTTAGTCTAGTTGATCCATACCGCAGGAATCGGCATGGGCAGGGCGAGCTGTTGGGCAGTTAGATGGACACATCCTTATGTTCCTGTACCAGGGTATCTGGTCGTCTGGTAGATGGGCAAACTCTTCTCGTGGCGGGTGCTTGGGCCGTGAACCTTTAGGCCAGGCGCGAGAGGGGGAAGATGGGAGCCTGTTTTTCCATTTTCCCACTTCAGTCCACCCTCTGGTCGACTTGTCGACCACAAACATATCCTTTTCGTTATCTCCTCTTACTCTCCATATTTTGGTTATTCCTCCTAAATGTCCATAATGGTTTACATGATCTTCAAATGACCAATACATATATTCACAGGTTCCTCCAGGAGTACAGTATACCCATTTCCCTATGTAACTCCTGGGGTTTCTTGGGTTCTCGACCTTCACCGATGGTGGGTCCAGGTGGTTGGTGATGATCTGGTTGCGCAATTTCTCTCTCTCTTGTATTATTATGCCTGTGTGTTGGCCGTCATCTGCTGGCATCAGTGGGTGCATACCGACCATTTCAAGCAACTCGTCAGTGGTGCGTGCCTTCCGGGCTTTCCAAAATCTTATTATGATCAATGTAGCTCCAGCCAAAATAATACAACCAACTATAATTTTCAGTCCATCTGACAGCCAAGATAGCATCCATGACCATAATAGCGAAAACCAGCTCTCATCCTGTTTTACACCTTTACTTTCATCCACCATTTTGGAGTGCAACTGGGCCAATTGTGAAACTGCTTCTGTCAGTGTACCGTTGTCAGCATCGTTGGCAGGAATGAATGTGCAGCATGATTGTCCTATCTTTGCGCAAACTCCTCCTTCCATGGCAGTGAGGAGGTCCAATACATATCTGTTCTGCAGTGCTACCATCCTTATTGCTCGCAGCTCCTCTTTTATCGCATTGAATCCGTTTACTGTAGAATTGATGGTCATCATGAGTTCCCATCTAGTTATCTGGAGCCATTTTGCGTTTGCGTAAGCCTGCAGTCCTGGATGTATTATTGAGGAGAAGAACATTGCTGCTCTGCTGAATAGTCTGTGTTCTGGCGGGATTGAAGTGAGTGCCGTTTCCGACCTTCCCCATAGGTAATTTCCTGTCAGAGGTTCCCCTTGTCTTTTCCGTCTGTTTAGGACAGTATCATTGCCGTTGGTCCTGTTCCCTGGCTCCTCCTGAGGTGGTGCAGATCTCTTATTTCTCTTGTCCCCTTCATCCATTTTGGGAAAGTTCGCCACATTCACATGCTTCTGGGGTACCACTAGCGATGGTACATTGACGTACACCATCGTGCATACACCATTCCACAGAGGGGGCAGTGTGTGATTTGCCTTTTCTCCACAGGCCCAGTAATGGTCCATTATCACTGCTGTTCCTGCTCCCCCCTCAGGTAACTCCATCACGCTTCCACAATTGGTGTTGTATCCTACGTCCACCTCTCCTTTATGTTGGTAGCATACTTTAGGCGCAGTCAACGGCAGTATTGTTATCGGGTCTTCATCCGTTTCTATCCATGTGAGCATAGGCACGTATTTGATCCAAGTTGTCCAACATCTGTGGTTGTGTGCATCGATAGTTGAAATAGTTTATTTTGTTACCATGTTGCTGCCAACCACTCCTATCTCCCATTTGTTATCCAAGTATACTTTCCCCGTTATCGTCACCAGTGGCCTCTCCCAGCATCCTAATTTACCAGGAACTTCAGTGGCGTACCAATCACATGATAAATACTGCAGTGTTACTTTCTTTGTTTCTCCTTTTGCAGGACCACTTGTTATGTATCTAAATGCTTCAGCATGTAAACTGCTTGTGTGGTAACTCAAATAAGTCTTGAGGAAGTTGTTTTCGTATGGGTATGAGTCTCGTGTTTTCCACGTCATATGCACCACTGTCCCTTGAAATCTTCCTTTCGTTTGGAACAGTGCCAAGTATATTATGCACCGTGCTGTTTTTTCGTCTATTTCTGTGGCAAGAAATGTTCGAGAAGCGCTCATGGCGTATGGTATTATTGAGCAAACGTAGCAGCTGTCTTCTGTTGTCTGCTTACCAATGCGGGTCATGTGTTGATACCATATGTTGTTTGAGACGTGTGCTGAATCTTGTATATAATTGTCAATACCTTTATTATCTGAGTATGTGCTGCGTTGAACTCTATTCTGCTTGTGCGCAATTTTACTAATATCACCTGACGTAACACCTGTTGCAGCTGGGGATGGGGGTGTGTTAGGTTTGGGTACAGCAATATTATTGATAGCATAGCTGTACTGCCATACAGAGGCAGCTACGAACCCGGTGATTATCAAAATCCCTATTACTTTTATTACATATGCTAATTTCACCGGCATTTTGCTCTTACCTTGCTGCAGTCCGGCAGCGAATTCTTGCGATGTTAGAGTTGCCCGCCTGAAAATTCTCAATATGCTGGTTATTAAATGTTAGTTGTTTTTTAAGCTCTCCCTATCAAATAGTCATTCAGTGCCCAGGCGAAGAGCTGTTCCCATGCCAATCTAAGCGATCTGTCTCTTAGGGCAGGCAAGTATGGGTGTAGGTGGGGCATCGAGTATTCTATGGCTAAAAGGAACGCTGTGTAGTAGACACGTACCCTTTTCCTTTTCAGGTACGTTGGCCTTTTTATTTCATATACAAATTGGTGTGACAATTCTTCTGGATAATTATCGTCTGAGGGTACCATCTACTCCTGGGCAGTGAATTTGTTAGTTATCTACTTTCTTTAGCAATACAATAATACGCGGTTCCTGCATGTGCGAGAGAAAAGAAAAGAGAGCATTCACGTGTTTACATGTGTATTTGTGCAAGGCAATGTCCTTTAGTTCAGTTACTACTGTAATGTGTACAGGGGTCAGTGGATGGTGGGCAGGGGTTTTTTGGGTTCAACTGGTGGGCGTTGCTTTTACTCTTTGAGCGTGTGATCATGGGGTGGGCTGTATGGGGATCACCCCTTTCTTCTTCAGTTATTGTCTCTGGGGAGTCTGGGGAGTGACAAGGTATGGGAATACTTGGGCCGCTGGCTGTGGTAGAACTTCCTTCTTCCGTTGTCGATGTTGTTGCTGTTCTCTCAATGGACCTGTCGGTGGCGCTGGGGCGGGTCTGTTGTTTGTAGATCTTTACGTCGTGTAGGTGGTTCCAGGCACGCTTGTCCTGTAGCTTTACTGCTCTTGTTGATACCTCCTCTACCAGATGGGGACCAGTAAAGCGTGGATCGTTCCACTTCCTGTTGAAATTGCGAAGTAGTACGTGGTCACCTTTAGCAACTTTACACAGTCCTTCCTTTTCCAATTCTTTATCCGCGTCTTCTTGTTGATTGTTGTTAGACCCGCCCCGTGTGCGCACGAGCTGTTGAGACACAAACACTACACTAGTAATCAAAGAAGACACATATTGGTACATTTCATCACCAAAAACACTTGCAGTGCTTTCATGGTCGGTAAATGCTCTTGACGTTGGCGTTAGGGGAAGGCGCATTTGACGTCCGGTAACCACCTCATGGGGAGTGAGGTGGTGGTCGGACCCTGGCCTATTCCTTAGCTCAAATAAGGCTAATGGAAGACAATATAACCAACTCTTCTTTGTTGTTTGCTGTATCTTTGCAATTGCATCCTTTAATAGGCCATTCAGGCGTTCACATACACCGTTGGCCTGTGGGTGGTATGCACATGCAAATTTATGTTGAATGTTCAGCAGCGATGTAATGTGCTGAAACATCTCGTTTGCGAAATGTGGGCCATTGTCTGACCTTAACACCTCGCACACTCCCCACCTGGGGAAGACCTCCCTCACTAGGAACTTAGCTGCTCTAAATGCGTCTGTGTGTGAACAGGGCCCTGCCTCAATCCACCTAGAAAATGGGCATACTACTACAATCATAATTCTATTTCCTTGACATATATTGATCATATCAACATAGTCAATATGGAGATGCCGGAAAGGTCCCTCTGGCCGGGGTATAGTACCTCTTATCACCTTTAGAGTGTGGCCGGCCGTAAACTGTTGACATGTGAGACAATTACTGATAAAATTTGACACATGCGAATTTAACTCGGGGCAGAACCAGTCTTCCCTAATTCGTGCTGCAATTACTTCCTTGCCTGTGTGGGCTGGATGATGTAGTTGGTTCAGGGCGGTGTTCAAAAGTGCCAATGGTATTACAACCTTTCCAGTGCCACCCTGGCGCCATAGTGCGTCGGTTGGGGACATTGTACATCCTCTTTTTACCCATATTTCCTTTTCGGCCATTGGTGCAGCCGCTTGTAACTCCATAATCTGTGTGGCTGGGAGATGGGTGTACCCTTCTCTTATCAACATCTCCTTAGCCATTCCCCTCCCTCTCCCTCTCTGTGATTCTGGGGGGTTCCATATCTCACCAAAGTATGCAGCATACTTCGCATGTGCGTCCGCTGCTGCGTTTCCTTTCGAGACGTGGTCCTCACCATTGGTGTGTGCGGTGCATTTCACTAAAGCTAATTCTTGGGGGTCATTAATTACTTCAATTAGTTCCGCCAATAAGAGGGCATGTTGCACTGGAGTGCCATCAGCTCTCCTAAACCCTCTTCTTCTCCATTTCGACAGCCCTGAGTGGACAGTGGATGTAACATATGCGCTGTCGGAATATATGGTCACCCGTTTGTCAAAACTTTCCTTCAACGCCAAGATCAGTGCGACCAGTTCAGCTGCTTGAGCGGAGTAATGCTGTGGTAATTGTACACATTTCATTGCCACACACACTGGTACCTCCATCATTTTTACCACCGCAGCCCCAGTTCTCCTCACACCATCCCTCTGATCGATAGTTGATGACCCATCAATAAATAAGAGCTCACCCCCCTCTAGTGCGTTTTCCTCAACTTTTATAGTACATGAGTATATTTCAGTTATTTGTGTACAGTCATGGGCATAATCTCCCTCCTCAATTACTTCTGCTAAGAACCTTGCAGGGTTGACCGTGCTGCATCTAACAATTGATAGTTCGGGTCTGGATAGAATTATCTCATAACCTGATGCTCTTTGCGTGGTTAGGGTGGATTTAGGTTTATTTAATATCGCAAAAAGTGCATGTTCCACAAATAGTGTGGTCGGGCACCCCATGGTGATTGCTGATGCTTTTTCCACCGCAAAAGCAGCTGCGGCGAGACCTTGTTCGCAGGGGAAGTGGCCTAACATTACAGGATCCAAGTGGCCACTGTAAAATGCTACTGGTTTGTAGCCCATGCTTGTTTTTTGAGCCAACACTGCTTTCATTACTGCTGAGTCGCAATGTGAAAATATAAAAAATTGCCGCTCATAGTCTGGGGATGCCAGTACCGGAGCAGTTGATATCGCATCTTTTAATTCATCAAAAGCTTCTTTCATTTCCATCGTCCACCCCAGTTTTTTCTCCCCTTTATTAGCTTCCCGTAACGCCTCAAGCAGGGGTCCTATGTACGAACTGTAATCAAATACCCAAGCTCTACAGTAGTTGCAGAGCCCCAGGAACTGCTGCAGTTCCCTTACAGTTTGTGGCATTGGAGTGGTCGAAATAGCTTGTGCTCTTTGTGGTGCGATCTTTCTTCCATGTTGGGATATAAGCTGACCAATGTAAAGTACCTGTTCCTGACAGTACTGTATCTTTTCCATGTCTACCTTGTAACCTTTGTCAGCCAAGATTGTCAACATCTTTAAGGAGTCCTCTCTGCATGTTTTTTCGTTTTTACTGCAAATTATTATGTCATCCACATACTGCAACACCGTGCTTTCTACTTCAATGTTACCCAAATCCATCTGTATCACTCTATTGAAAATTGAAGGTGATTCACAATACCCTTGTGGCAATCTGGTGTGCTTCCACTTAGTGTTTCTGTAAGTGAAGCTCGTCAGATCTTGTGAGTCTGGGTGTAATGGTATTGAGAAAAAGGCATTTTTAAGGTCGATCACTGTAAATCGTGATGCTTCTGCTGGAATGCCACACAAGATTGTGGCCGGGTTTGCAGCTACGGGGTATTCCGCTTCTACTATGTTGTTCAAGGGCCTGAGATCCTGTATAAAGCGCCAAGACCCTCCTTTAGCCTTGCGCACTGGGTACACAGCCGTATTACATGGTGATTCTGAGGGGACCAATATACCATTATTTATAAGGGCCGTTATGGTTTCATATATGCCCTCATCTGCCTCCTTTGATAGTGGGTACTGTTTTACTCTGGGGAGTATTGCACCTTTTTTCAATTTTATCTTTACTCCCCCTATACTTTTTATGCAGCCCACATCATAGGGGCCAGTAGTCCACAATGATTTGGGTACTTTTGACATATCGTCCTTAAAGAAAGGGACAGGGGTACATGCGGGTGCCTCAAGTGCCATTGCAATTTTCTGTGCTACTTGTTTGTAGGCCACCCTTAACCATATTTCCACACTCATCATGAACACCATTTCACCTTCCTCTTTTTCATCTGAAAACAGCTCCTCATCTGACACCTGGGTGAGCCTACATCCTTCTGCTAATGCTATCACTGCCCTCCATGCTCTTCCTTCTCTGTCTTGGGCATGTACAGCAATATAATCAGCTGTTGCAATAATGCTCTCAATATCCATTGGAACCACCTTCCCTTCTGCTTCATTAACAGGTGTTTCTGGTCTGAACAGATAGGCTGCTGGCCTTCTCCATATTTTCCCTTCTATCCCTGGCATCCATGCAATTACCATGTCCGTTCCATACTGGAAGAGTTCACCATCTACTGGCTCCGCCCTAATCGCTGTCTGTCCACAGTATGCTTGCATAATCTGTCGTGCTGTGAGCATGTTAATCCCCGGAGTAGAGCAAATTATGCCGTCCTCAGTAAAGGAGATCGTCATGTTCAGCCTGTTCATTATATCTCTCCCCAGTATATTTACTGGTGAGGCACTATAATATAAAAGTGGAACTGACAGATCGTAATCTCCAATAGATTAGGGAATGTTATCAGTAAAGGGAACCAACCCTCTAGCCCCAGAGAATCCTTGGGTGTTCATGGTCTCGCCTGACATCTTAAATTTACCTTCCTTTATGCAAGACCGGGTCGCCCCGGTGTCAACAACGAATGATAATTTTTTGTCACCTATCGTTACCTCTATGCGTGGCTCCTCCGCACTATTAGGTGTTACTGACAGGATGGGTCACACCAAGGCCGTCTGTGGGCCGTCCTATTGGGGATACAACGACTGGTCATTTCCGGTATAAGGGTTGTGACCCAAAACCGTCACCCTACCCAGTTGTGTTTGTGGTGTTTGGGGTTGTTGTGTCATCGCTACCTGTTGTTGTGGCAGTGTTTGGGGTTGTTGTGTTAATTGTTGTTGTTGTTAATTTCCTTGGTGCAACATTTGCTGTTGTGGTATGCCCTGCTGTACCTGTGAGGGTCTTGGTTGTCCCTGATCACTCCATGATAGTGTTCCTGGTCTAACTCTACACGTGCGTGACATGTGCCCCAATAGTCCACAGCTCCAACACACCGGTGGTTCCCTATTCTGCCACGGAAAGCTCCCTGTGTTGTCCTAATATACTGGTTGCCCTGTGGGGTAGGAATTTCTAAGTCCTCCCACCTGCGGTTGGGTACCATATCCGTACCCTCTCCCTCTCATAATTCCTCCTCTCCCCCTGTTATAATTATAATACCCAGCTCCTTGCATTGGGTATCCTCCTCCCATGTTGGGCATGTATGGTTGGAGTGGCGGCACCTGTTGTGTTATAGTCTGTGAAGGTGGCATTTGGGAGGAATCTTGTGCAGCCACTACTTGTGTGGGGCTTTGGGTCATTGTTGTAGGTGTAGTTATCAGTGCCCCTTCCATTGTGTATTTAGTAAGCTTTTTCTGTACTAATTTAGCCTCTTCCGTTTTCCTGTCCTCTTCCTTTTGTTTCATTTTTCCTTGCCATGTCCTACAATGATGCACTATAGTCAGTTGTATTTCGGGCCATGGTTTTGCTTCCATTCCCACTACTTTCTTTAGTTGTTTCTGAACTCCTTCTGGGAGCCCTTGTACCAGTATATGGTAAAATATTGCTGGTGTTTTATCCCATTGTTCTCTAGTTTCCATGCGCCACTTCTCTTGGATTTCCTGGATATAATCAACAGGATCTTCGTTCTCATACATTTTGCGGGATGTAATTGCTCCTATATCTGATGTGTCTGGGTACTGTACCCTCAGTGCCTGCCAAAGTGCATGTCTGCAGTTTGCGAACGGTGCCCCATCGTGCGATGTATTTGTTATTGTTACCCCATGAAATCCCGCTCTCTTCGTGATGTCATCTGCTCTATCCCCTAATATTGATATTAAAAGGCCCTTTACATCTCCTACTGCCAGCTTTTGTCCTGCAGTGTGTTTTTCCATTTCATATATCCATTTACCCGCACCTCCACTTAATGATGGGAGCCTACATTTTATATTTTCTTTATCGGTATGTTTCCAAGGAACATACTGTGGTCTAACCCCACCTCTCTCCAAAAGTGGCATTAAATTATGTCTTGTTTCACCCTTTGTGTTCCATAATATTGAGTCCTCACACCCTTCCTCCTCTTCCCTTTCTTCCACATTTTCACTTTCATTTTTATTTCCCCTGTTCACACCTCTTTCTTCTCCATCTTTTCCCCTTCTTCCATCTTTCTCTGTATTTAATGTGGGCATGTGTATACCTCTTTCCTGCCTGCGACTAGGGAGGTCTCTAAGTCGCCATGTGTAGGGTGTCAGTTCGTCAGTGAAGGGCGCTAGTTTTATTTTGCGTAACGAACGTGAGGTGGTTGAGCATGTAGGGTGCGATAGGGGAGGGCGTGATGGGGATGATGGGGATGGGGATGTTGCATCCTCATTTGCCTGTCTTTCCTCTATTCCTTTCTTTCCCTCCTCACTTCTCTCCATCTCATCCTTTCTCCTACTGATCCATGGTGAGTCTAGGTTGGTCCGGGTGATGTATAGTTTATCTAAGCTTTCCCTTTCACTGTTTCTTCCTTCATTTCCCACTCCCTCTTCCTCACTACAAAAGCTATTCATAAACGGCACCCCCCACTTGGTCTTTTTCCCCTTGATCGTTACTGTTTGTAAATCTATTAGGTCCAGTTCTCCTCTTTCTCCTTTGTCAACCGCTCCCCTTTGTGCTGATGTTGTTGCTACTTCTGTGTCCTCATATACATCCCCCCATGCTCCACTCTCTCTTCCCCTATCTCCTCTTTCTCCTTCATACCTTTCCTCCATCTCCTTATTATTTTCCTCCCTCTTCCTTTTCAATTCCTCCATCACTTCACTTCTCATCTGTTCTAATATTCTCTCATCCTCTTTCTTCCTTTCCCATTTCGCCCTTTCTTTTTCTACTATACTCTCCATCACCCTCCCTTCTTCGTATTTCTTAGTTGATTCTGATAGTAACCTCCTCCTCCATATTGCCATTTCTTTTTCTTTTTCTTCTTCTTCCCTTTTCTTTTCCCGCAGTACCACTCTTGATACCCTTTCTGCTGCTGCTTTTACCCTGTCAGCTTCTCTCCTTTGCTCCTCAGTTCGTTCCCTTATTTTTTCCAATTCGTTCTTACCTTCTTTCCTTTTCCTCGCTCTCTCTCTCTCCTCCCTCTCAAGCTGTTTGATCAATTCATTCTGTTCATCCCTTAATTTTGTTAATCGCTCCTCCAAAATCTCTTCTTTTTGTCTTAACAGCTCTTCCCCCCTCAATTCACTCTCCCTGGCATTATCCTCCTCTGTTTTCTTTACTACCTCCTTCTCTTCTCCTGTTAATGAACCTCGTAATTTTAATAATATCTGTGCAGCTACCCATTCATCATTTCCTATTTCCATAGTCTGGTCTTCTCCAGTCCTCCCCTCCCCTGCTGGCATTTTCCTATGAGCCACATATGGTGGAGGGCTGTATGCCGGGTTCGAGTATCCCTCAGCCGCCCTTAACTGTCCTCTTTCTATTTCTGCCAATTCTCTTAAAGGGTACAACCCCCCTCCCTCTGTTTTTACTCCCGTTACTATGGGTATATCATTGCTCGGTTCCTTTTTTATTTCATCTGCTTTATTATTCTTTTCTCCTCCCTCACCTCTGTTCCCCGTGTTCTTTGGGTCCTCATGCCCCTGTTTCCCATCCTCTCCTTCCTCTTAATCTCTGTTTCTTCTGGTATTTCCCCCATAGTGAACATTCCATTTGGTCCTGGTCGGGACCCCTGGAACATCCTCCATAAGTTAAACACCTCCACGTGGTTTGCCAACTTCTTCCCTTTATATGTATTGTGCAGATGATTTAATAGTGAATGTTGGGCATATGGATCAAAGCTACCGTTAGGCGGCCACGGTGTTAGCATTTTGTTGTCCGTCCCCTGGGTCCATTCTATGCTATACTTAATCAGTTTCTCCCTATGGGGTGGCAGTGTTGTGCATATGTATTGTAGTGGCGTGGTGAGGGTGTTCCCCCACCCTCCCGATCCTGTTCCGTAAGACATAGCAGCGCTCCACTTGCTACCCTTCCCTAATCTGGTATCAGTTTGTCCCACTAGTAGTTTATAATATGCAGCCTTATATCGTTACCTGGCCCCGTAAGTTTGGGGACTTACGATAGTCCGCTTAAGGAAAATTATAAAAATATAGTATGTTACATTTGTAGATTTTCCTCTGCCTTTCTTCCTTTATACAACACCCTTACGGCCCCCTGCGGCCGAGGCGTATGTAGCCCCCTGCGGCTGCGTACCCCTTATTATGTTCTTATACAGTCGTCCTGTTTTCACGTGCTCCTCCCCCTTCTACACTTGCCGTGGCCGGCGTTCTCCGTGCGCAGCCACGTTCCCCGTTTCGCCTTTTCTCGATCAACTCGTTTTACCGTTTATCTCCGTTTCCACTCCCTTACCACCGTTCTCTTCCCCTCCACTCTCAAAACGACGATTCCTCGTGCTTGCGATATCCTATCAAAACCCTATTGGTGACGTCACCGATCTGTTAGAGCTACTGGTAAGTTCTTCATATATTCTTTAAATCCAAAATACACTTGCAATCTACCCCCGTTAACCCCACAGCTGTCTTCCTGTCACTCCTGGAACAAGGTAATCAAATCAACAATATAATCGGACTGCGCACGCTGCGTCGCCTTGCGTGTGATACGCCCCTCGACAGGAGGGCTTAACCAGCCAATTATCTTCCGTATTGGGCAACTGACTAGCTACCGCCTACAGGGAAACGTCATCTACCTATCGAGTGTCTTGCTCGAACAATAGGGATTCTCATCTACTCATTGATCAATAAATGCCAAATCGTAGGAAACCACACACACACACACCCTTACACGTAGTCGCGACCTAGACCAATCAGTTTCTACGAGCGGCCGCACGTGATGTTTTCGTGCTCCGCCCCCTTCTCTCGCTTTACGTAGCCAACTGCTCTCGTGCTTGTTCAACTATCATTCATTCTATTTCTAACACTAAATTGTCAAACCTTCGCCGTTCACCTGTGCAACACCTCCCGCCTCCTGTATTTAATCCCCCCCCCTCCCTCACAATTTCGCATTGTTTGTTGTGCGTGGCATGCTCACCAAGTTCTCTTGATGCGGGGCCGCTCGACTGCGTGCACCCCTCCAAGCGGCTCGCCACCTCCCCTCGTCTGGACCACGTCTGGACACTCGCCAACCGCGGGCGGGATACTTCTCAACCGGCTCCCGAGGGCCAATATCCGGATTGCGCTGTCCGGTCTTCTCGCAGCTCCGCGATGGTCCTGTAGTCCTCAGAAGGGGGCGACGGCAGAGGGGGCCGCGCCGCCGGGCTTCCTCGCAACCGGAGTGCTTGGAAAAAAGTAAAAAATAAAAATGCCGATCTTAAACAGATCTCAGCAGTGCCTCCAACTTGTCGGGGGGAAATTCTGCCGGGGTCGGCCGGGCCGTCTGCAGACCTCCGGGCAGGGAGGCCCCAACTCCTCCCGTATATCCCAAAAGAGATAGAGTATGAGACACACACAAGAAGCAAGGTGACTCTGCTGTTTATTAAACACAAACGGCAGGGATGGGTCAAGGATCATACGCGTCTGACCTGACACACACACAATCGTGGGGCTCGCAGGCCCTTTTTACTGTAGTATGACGCGCTACTTGCGTCACTTTAGAAAGTTAACAAAAAACCTATCGCCACTCTTAATTGGTTGCTCGAGTGGTAGGGTTAGTATAGCATACGTATAGAGAATAATATGAGTGGACGAGGGTTAGTCAGGTGATATATCTGGGTTGTCCCTACAATTAGATACATGAGATTTGTTACATGAAGACTTCTAATGATTGGTTAATGTTACTGGCGTCAGTGATAAGAGCCCCATGTTCTGATTGGTGCGCCCGTGAGCTTCCCAGCCTGGGACCATCCCTGTTCCCAGCTCTCGGTGTACCTGCAATTTGCAACAATGTTCACTATGGGTACATGCAGACAATGTGAAGACTTATTCATGAGCTGGACGGCCGACTACTCCCACCGTCGCAGATGTCCATTGATCCTTTTAAGTGTATCTGCCTGTGTCTTGTAACGAGGGATCCAGACGCCTCTTTCCTCCTGGGTTTGGCATCTCGCCAGGTTCGGCTTGGTCACGTGAGATGGGACCGTATTTGAGGCAGAATTCTGCACAATTAATATTGTTTTTCCACTGTGTGCCTGGTTTAATTTGCAGGTGCGACTTTGATGTTGGTGCACGGCGTGCGAGGTTGCAACATCGTGCCCTTGATGGTCTGCTTTTGGAATGTGGGTTTGTAACATTACGACCTTGGCTGTCTGCTTTCGCCGGGCTCATTCTGCAGGATCAGCAACCTGACTCTTGTTCTGTTAACGTCCACGGGAGCTCTTGCTTGCGGCCTACTTAGGCCTAGTGTATAGGTGGAACCGTTTGGTGCACAGGCGCTTTAGGTTATAGACTCATATTGTCTTATGACCAGTATCGTGTCTTCGTTATAATCCTCATTATGGCACCTAGGTGTAGGAGAAGCGTAAGCAAGCTCTTTAGATGAGTTCATGGTGCGTCTTGCGTTTCTGCATTTTGAAAGCCTATGTGGAAAATAATAAAGATGCACGTCCGTGAGTATGTCTGTCGCCTACGTCATAGCACTGAGTATATTCTTCGTGTAGATTGGTGCGGGAGTGTCCAGTGTGTATGTTGGCACAGGTGTGCTATCCGTTGGCTGGGTCGTCATGGCATCTCTAACGACGTATAGTCTTTAGTCTAGTTGATCCATACCGCAGGAATCGGCATGGGCAGGGCGAGCTGTTGGGCAGTTAGATGGACACATCCTTATGTTCCTGTACCAGGGTATCTGGTCGTCTGGTAGATGGGCAAACTCTTCTCGTGGCGGGTGCTTGGGCCGTGAACCTTTAGGCCAGGCGCGAGAGGGGGAAGATGGGAGCCAGTTTTTCCATTTTCCCACTTCAATGGGAGTGGGGAAGTGGGGAAGGCGTTAATTACGCCACCGTAAATTACGGTGGCGTAATTAACAACAAGGTCCCTTAGCGCCATGGATTTTAACACCTGCTAAAAGCAGGTGTTAAATCCTCCATGGCGCTAAGGGACCTCGGATTCAGGCGGTAAGGGTCGGCGCTGTTTACGCCGCCGTAAACCCCTTACCGCCTGGGTCCTTTTTGTAACTCAATAGATGGGTCTGGGTTTAGAACCGCTCTAAGTGCGGGCCTAGCGATATTATTTTTCAATGCTTTTTTTTCCTTTGATGTAACTGGCTGGGGTGTTGTTCATTTCAGCAAAAACACCCTTAAGCTGTTTGATTTTGGTTTATTGGTATTCTGTAGGTGTTTTTTTTCTGCATTGTACCTTCTCCTTTCGTCACTGGGGCTTTGGTCTTTGTTTTTCCAAAGATCACAAAGGGCTTTGGGCCTGAAGTCATGCCATTACCCTGCTTACCTGGTCCATTTACCAGGGTTATTCCTGATGTAGCCATCATTGTATCTTGGTGAGGAACCTTCTGCATATTTTGTACCTCTAGGGGATGTTTTTCACGCCCTAACAATGCATTGGCCCCCAATTGCAACCCGCTCTGGCGAAATTCCCCTGTAATCCTTGGTCTCTTCCATGATGATATCACATTGAGCTTGCATGTCTCTCCTCGCATTTGACTCATCCAGAGAACTTTTTGGTAGATGCTGGGGACGGTGGCAATCATTTTGGGTGAAGGAGGGTTTAGAGCAATCATTTCTAAACTCATAACACTCCTGGGTCTTTCTTGCCCAATTCAAAGTCTCGAGAATAGCAGTCATCAGCATGCTTTTTTCATTAGCTTCCCTTCTCGCAAGGTCAAACAGCCTTTCCTGCCACTGTTATGCTATTTTATTTATAAGGCGAAGACGTTTCTGCTTCTTTATCCAAGCGTCCTCTCAGTGTATCAGTTAAAGATTCCAGAGATGAAAGCTTTGTATGAGCTGTTGTTAGTAGAGTGGCTTGCTCTTTAATTGACTCATTCATAGACTCATACAATTTAATAAAGGGATTGAGGGAAACAGTCAAACTTGACGTTATGATAACCTGAATGATCTCAGGAGCCCTCTGGTCCTGTACCCTAGACAACCCGTTTTGCTGAAGCAATGATCTTTCTAAGGGTTCAGAATCTGAAAAGGATACAGAGGAATATCTCTGTAGGCTTCCCTCCCTTCCTTTAGATTTCTCAGTGGTTGTTGGCAAAAACGGGAGTGCCTCAGATGCCGGTTCCACTATCACAATATTTTCCAGCGGGGTAAAATGTGAGTCAGTCCTTGTTAAAAGCGATTTATCTTTAGACCATATCCTTTCCACCCGACCTTCATTCAGTGTGTCATCCTCCTGCTCTTTTAATCTAGCTGTAGGTGTTCGAGGTGTTCCTTGTAAATGATAAAGACCTCACTGAGTCTTCTCTGACTTTCCATTATCGTTTTAATTCCAGCAATGTGTCTCGAGAGCCCAGCAGCAACAGCTGCATGTTGAATCTCCAGGCAATCTATGGATGGATTCGGATACATATCCCTTTCAACCAGTACATCACGATTGCTTTGCATATAGTCAGGGGAATCGGGGCGTGCAAAAACATCCTCTAGATCCACATTCTCCTCCACATTCCCTGAGCAGTCCTGCCATGAAGTAGAGGTATGGGGATTCATCATCATCTCCACAACCTCTAAGGCATTAGCAAGAACATTAACATTAACCTCAGACCCCTCTTGCCTCATGAATTCCTTTGTTTGGCTTGTAGTCAAAGATTTCACAGTATTCGTCACATTCGCCATGTGCTCACCAGGAGGCTGTAAGACCTGCGTCTTTGTCTTAGTTGACTCCTCCCTAGGTAGCATGCTATGGGGAGGCCTCATATCCCCTTTTGAAACATATTGTGTTTGTTCCATCTCCAGCTCCTGCATCGGCTCCACTGGCCCCTCATTATGGATGTTAAGCATGGGCGGTTGCCCAAGAGGTTGCAATGTATCAGACCCGCGAGTGGCAATATCACAATCCAATGTAATCACGGAATCGAATATCACCTCAATGTCCCCAACGAGGTCTTGAATTTCCAAGGAGTCATTAGTAGAAATGCCCAAGCCAGAGACCACTGACACATCTTCATGCTTTCTCAATTGTCTGCGAGTGCATGGGCCCTTCGGCGGCATGAGACTTGTTTCGTTCTTTCCAAGTTAAGACAGGAAAGAGGGCCAAGCGCTGATAGTCTGGAGTGTATCAGGTGGGGTGTAGATGTAAGTCAGAAAGGATGCTGCTGGCAGTCAAAAGTAGGGCTTGATCACAAGTGGGGGCAGGAAACACAGCTCACTCACCAAATCTTTCCACTTGCTGGCTCGCCAACAGTGGAGGGCAATTGAAGTTTTTTCTAACGTTCAGCAAATCAAGTCACGGTCCAAGGCTCCCCAGCTTCCTAGAATGCACCACTCAGCACCACTCCATGGATCGCTCCATGAGGAAAAAAGTTTTTTATATCAGAGCTCTGCCTTCAGAATAGACACAGGTGACAGACTTGCTACCAGACTGCACTACTCAGCACCACTGCGTGGTTCGCTCCATGAGGAAAAGGGTCTTTTGTATCAGAGCTCTGCCTTCAGAATAGACACAGGTAACAAACTTGCTGCCAGACTGCACCACTCAGCACCACTCTGTATGTTTCAAGTTATCTTTATAAAGCAGAGTATTGTTGAAAGTCAGACATGGGGGTGAGGAGGGGAAATGATGAGAGGGCAAGTAAGTCATGAGTATTTGCCCACGATGTGGCAAGAGAGGTTGTAATCCTGGACACTCGTTCAGTTATGTTCCCCTGATTGTGGCTGCTTTTCAGGGCACAAGCAAAGGGCACATATGGGTGGACAGCGTAACTTTTTTTCAAAGAGCGGACGCAACCCCTTAGATTTTTTTGAAGTTGTCAAGCTTGCTCAAGTATTTTGCCACCAGGATTTTACTGTTCTCTGTGCAGACGCTTACTCACAAGACCACAAGCACTGGTTTTGTATTGAGAATTTGTTTTCCAGGGAATATTTAACGACAAATGGCTGGGTTTAAAAGATGAGTACCTTTTATACTTTCCCAGCATATTTATTGTAACGTGTCCTCTCTCAGTTTATTTTTCTGGTGTTCATTACTTTTTTTTTTTTTTAAGTGCAATGCTATTTTGTTTTGCACACTTAATTCTAAGTAGAAGGCATAATGAACTACATTTGTATATTTCACTTTAAGATATATGTTCACTCACTGTGCGTATATTCATGGGTGCCAGCTTTTGATTTTCGCTATGGGGGCAAAATTACCTGGGCATATGTTATTCTTGAAGGCAGTCATTTTTTTACCTTTTCAGTGCTTCTTCAATGCAGTTAGTTGGGGTTGTGCGATGTATCACAACTGTCACCAAGATACGCCCATAAAACGAGGGGCCTAAAGCACGCTTTTTAACCAAAGTGAGAGATCCTCAAGAAATAATTTAATCTCACAGCGCATTGCCTAAAAACATTGTGAGTTTTCAAAGTCTGCAATATGCTATACACAACAATGCCACTGTTAAAACAGGTCAAAATCAGTTTGTGATTTATGAACATCTTTGAGTGATGGGTTTCAAGTGTTTTCAAATATTGAGTGTCTGTGCCCACCGGACATGGGTGAAGGCAATGGCTAGAGGTATGGTAGTGTTCTATAATTGACAGTGGGGAAGGCTGTGCCCACCAGACATGGCCTAAGCCCATGGCTAGTGGTCTGGTAGAGTTCTAAGATGTACAGAAGGGCACGGCCATAAGGCATGGCCACTGGCCAGGTGTGGGAAACATCAATGGAATAACAAAACTCTTGAAATTCAAGGAAACACTTTAGTTGCAGGGACGGTAAGGTTAGAAATACATTGTAACAAGACCTTTGAAATTCAAGGAAAAAACTTCAGTTGCAGGGACGTTAAAGTGAGAACTTGACGCAACAAAACCCCTGAAATTCAGCTAAAGCCACCCTAACTTCGCGTCCCCTGTTGCATGGCCTATGACCACAATGATGGGATGTCCCGATGGCCTAATATACTATTTAAAACTCTTGCATTCAAATAACTCAGTTAAACTGAAATTAGATCAAGATGGCCATACAACTCAAAATGTTATGCAAAACAGGGGTGTCAAGCAAGGATGCGTAACGGCTCCTTTAATTTACAACCTTTATACCTACGACATCCCTGAAGCACTAAATAAGGTGAGAAACTGCCCGCCGAAAATTGGGAAAGCTAGCTGCCCAGTACTAGCATACGCTGACGACTTGGTGATATTTGATCACACCATCAGTGGGATGCGAAGATCTGCGGTTGCACTATGGGAATATGCTGAAGAGAATGGCTTAAGCATTAATCTAGGAAAAACAAAGATTATGAGATACACAAGAAAAAAGGTCTCCCGCGTGCAACTCTCAGTAGGGACAGTGAATATTTCATATGTCCCTCAATACCGTTATTTAGGCATTGACTTTGAAAATACTGGGGATTATTTGGCATGCAAAAAAACACGCTGTATTAAAGCTGCACAGTTGACTGCCTTATTTCATAGATTTACGATCAGCCATAGTGGCTTTACTCTATGGGGTATAAGGCAACTCTATATACAGGTGTTCGCTCCGGCGATAATATATGGCCTGGAAGCACTATTAGAGTCTGATCTTAGATGGCTTCAGATATTAGAGGGTAAATTCTGGCGTTGTGTGCTTGGTCTACCTCCCTCAATTCCGATGGCCATCCTTAGATTAGAATTGGGTTTAACCTCCCTAAAGGCATTGGTGTTAAAGAAGCGAGCCGCGTTATATCTCAGAATGGTTCGAGATACAAGTAACGACATATTACTAGCGGTACACCAGGAAATAATAAAGGAAGGAACAACCTCTTCAATTGTTGATCAGATGAACAATCTGTTCTCCGAAATAGGCTGGCAATCCAGAGATGGTAAATACTCAGATAAAGTAAATAGAGCATTGAGTAAACGTATCGACCTTTGGGATTGGCTGGAGAATTTTGAACATCTTAAGAGTTTGAGCAGCTACCAGTATGTGCAATATAGACTATTTGAATTTAGGAAACCCCAGAGATACCTGAATATCTGTCCATCTATCAAGCTTAGACGGTTTATATTACTGCTTCACCTAGAACAACTACCTACCCTTAGTAATACGGGGAGAAAAGACTGCATGGCTGCCGAGGAACGTATCTGCCGATTATGTAAAGTGCATAAGCATTTGGAGACTGCAAAACATTTGCTGACTGAGTGCTCGGAGATGGTTGGCACTTTTACCCTCCTTCTCGGCAGTTATGTGCATGAAACTACATATATTGGGGAAGCTCTGTTTTGGCACTATTGCCTCAACTCCAACAGTCTACGTCTCTTAATAGCTCTGTATACTGTTTGGTTGCAAATTGAAACAAGATTGGGTATAACTCTGTAGAGGAATAGGTTTTATGAAATAATTCTCATACAGATGCTATGAAATTTTATATATATCTGAGTATAATGTGAATTTTATTTTTTTTATTTTTTTTATTTTATTGCTATTATCATTTTTATGATTTTGCAATATTGTTGCTACGTTTAATATCATTTTCACTTTTTTCCCCCCTTTTTTTTTTTTTTATTTTTTTTGTTTTTTTCCGTTTGTTTAGTTCTTATTAAACAGTCCGTTTGTGAGAGTTTCCAGTAAGCAGTTAGTTTCTGTTCAATTAATGCTGTTCATTGGCGTTGTCCACATCTTTCTTAGCGCATTCTTCCAACGCTGCGTTGAGAATTTTGGCTGTTGCAATAGACCACGTGGTCCGTGAACCACTCATTAAACGGGACCACCACACGTCTTCGTCGTACTGTGCAAAGGGTTTCAATAGAGGACCTACAAACGCTCTTCTCCATATGACAGTCTTGGGGCAACTCATAAGAAGATGTTTCACAGTCTCCTTTTCTGATTGTGAATTGCACAGTCGACAGAGGTTTGAGTCCGAAAGGCCTCTTATGGACCGAATTTCGTTTGTCGGCAAGAGATTTAATCTTGCCCTTAAAAAGGTTGAGCGGAGAGCTCTGTCTGGAAATCTTTTGATTATTTCCGGGATCGCATCCAGTTTTTTAGGTAGAGACGGGAGATGTTTTAGAAGTTTGATCTTTTCGGCCATAGTGTGGGTTTCAATCCAGTCCTCTTGGTCCATTTTTTTTTTTACTTTGACTGGGTTACCAATCAATGTTTCTTCTGTGCATGCAATCTTCTCAAGAATAGCTCTTTGTTTGGACGTCCATGTCGTCAACATCTTACAGGTGTTATTGCTCATTTCTGTATTTAGCAGACTATATAGCGGAGGTGATTCGGGCATAATTATTTTCCTGAATAGTGACATTTCACCTGCCTCTTTAGCTGCTTTCAGCGATCGAAGACCTAGCTCCCTTCTGATACCTGCAATCGGTGTCGAGTTTGGAAGATTAAGGACCTTCCGCCAAAAGTACCCCTCCATTTTTCCCCATAAATCCATCGGGAGGTTGGGAAGGGCGTCGGCTCCGTAGACCAGGCAAGGGATTACCTTACCTTTGTAGAATTTGAGCACCGGCATCAACGAGAAGCGTCCAAACTTCCTGTCAATGATCCTTGCCTGAGTTGTTAGTTTTCGGGTTTTATCCCACAGATGATGCTGCATGGCGAGTTCAGATTTGGAGCTATCAATTGTTACGCCAAGGTACTTATAGGTTTTGATAGTCTCCAAAGGTACTTTGTCAATGAACCAGCTTGGTTTTTTTCTTTGTTTCTTCCCCTGGCATTTTTCTATTATCAAAATTTTTGTCTTCTCCTTATTGATTTCCAAGTTGTTGGTGAATATATATGAAGACAAGTTGTTGAGTTGCCTTTGTAGGCCAATTTCTGTTTGATCGAGAAGAATGATGTCATCGGCGTAGAGAAGTCTGGCTAAAGGTGTTTGCCCAATTTTAGGTGGAAAAGATCTTATTTGGCTTGCGCTTTCTTTGAAGTCGCCCAGAAAGGAGATAAATAGGGCCGGGACAAAGGGGACAGCCTTGCTTCACCCCTCTGGAGGTCGATATAGCTTCAGACAGTAAGCCTTGACGGTTCAATTTTACTCTCATAGAAGTTGCTGTATGGAGTGCTTTAATCGGTGCCAATAATGATTGCGGACAATTCCAGGCAGAAAGTTTGGTCCATAACAGCTCGCGATCAACTTGGTCGAAAGCTTGGGTAAGGTCTATGAAGGCTAAAAAGATCTTTCCGGACCCTTCGATAACTTTGCTCTTCAAAATACTGAGAGTCAATATGTTGACTTGGGTTCCGCAGTTTTTGGTAAAACCCGCTTGGAAGGGGTCATTACATTCTGCCGATTTGGACCATGATTGAAAGCTTTTTTGTAAAAGCGACCCGTAGATCTTTCCAATAGTATCCAACAGTGCAATTGGGCGATAGTTGACCGGGGCCGACCTATCCCCTTTCTTGTATATAGGGGCCACCACTGAAGTAGACCAGGACTCCGGAATTGATCTAGACAGAGTGCAGTTCTTAAACACTTTGCTGATAAACGAGGCCCACTCATCGGGATGGTTTTTTAGGTCGATGTTAGTAATTCCGTCGGGGCCCGGGGCTCTAGATGGTTTTAACCTTTTTATGGCTAGCCTGATGTCGTTAATGTCAGAAAAATCCTCCCAGACGCTGTTTGTAGCTGGTGATAATCTGTTCATCACGTTCGTCTCCGGGGGTTGAAAAATGGACGAGAAGTGGGATATCCATGCCGCCTCTCCAACACAGTTAGAGGTTGTGGATGACATTTTCGACCCGTCGTTTTTGTTTATCAGTTGCCAAAACGCTCCCAAATTTTTATCTGCTAATTTCTTGAGCATTTCTTCGGCGTCTTTTTGGTAGAAGGCGAATCGATGGAATCGTAGCCAGGCTTTATAGGTTTTTTGCTCTTGGCTATAAAGTTTCACAGCGTCGGACGTTCTTAAGGTTGTCACCTGTCTTTTCAGTTTTCGGAGCTCTCGTCTTTTAAGAACCAGTTCTCGGTTGTACTCATGCAAGGGGTTAATTGCAGTTCTTTTTGGTTGAGTTTTAGAGTAATAAGGAATTAGCAGCGGTTGGTAGTCCGCTAGGTGGTTTAGAGGATTCGCTTCTCTGTATTGCTGCCTTTCATACGCCCCCGTCAATTCAATGATCCTTTCGCTCGTGAGTTTGAGTCGGTTTCCTTGCATGGTAGGTTCCGAGGCTTCTGATAGAAAGAGGCTAGCGTCTCGCTTGGATGGCCAGCTGGTTTTTAAGATGTTATGGTCGCTTGCCCCAGAGCGCAAAGTTTCAAACGAGGTCAACCGGGCTAACAGGCCCTCTGAAGAGAAAATGTAGTCTATTGTCCCCTTTTGCGTGCCTCTTTCCCATGATGGAATCGGGTTCATTGGGAGGAGTGCTTCCTCGATGTTATGCAGGTTTCTGGTGTTCATCAGTTGCTGCCATTTATCGCCTCGAGAGTCTGTCCTGATTTTTTCTTTTGTGGAGGTGATGCCTTGGCCCTTTCTTGGGCATCTTGCATTCAGGTCTCCCGTTATTATGATCAGCGGGTCTTCTTGAGTTGTTAAGATTCCATCTATCTCAGCTTCAATGATGTTCAGGAATTTCTCGTCTGTAGTGGCCTGTGGATTCCAATACGTTGTGATAATAGCGAGCCAATGTGTCTCTTTTTTTTTCTGTTTTTATTTACATCAGTTGGTATTTCCGAGGATTTTGACCATTCAACAAGCACGGCTAGATGATTTTGAGTGGCACCCAGACGCTTCTTAATTGTGAGACCTACTCCGTTCCGTACTGCTATCAGAAGACCGGAAGAAGGGCGTCCCACACGACCCTTTCTCGCTGGTGCTACCATGACTGAGAATCCGTCGATTCCCGGTTTTTCTGTAAGCCATGTTTCTTGCAGGGTGATAATGTCATAGTCCGCAAGGTTTACCTCCCCAGGTTTTGTAAGGTGGCTAAATCCTCTTGTGTTCCAGGACATCAGTGTAATATCAGAGCGTTCGTCGGGCGTTGAGGCTTGTGAGTCTCTCGAGAGTCGGTGAGAGATGGAGTCGCTATTTCTCGGACCCACTGGTGATAATTGCTATTTTTTCATTGATGGCTTTGATGCCTGAGGTAGCCACGCAAGAAGTTGTTTTATAGGGGCAAATGATAATTTGGAGTTTTCTGCTTGGAGGGGCCTTGACTTTGGTTTTTCAGTTGTCATGTGTTTCTCAGATCTTGATGTCGCCGATGAATCTTTTGGCATTGTGCTTGTGGAGTCTTCTACTCTTTTTTCACGTGCTACTGTAGCAGATGTTTGGTTTGTTTTCTCATTTGTGCCTCCCCCCTTTTTATTATTATTTAATCTGAAGAGTGTCTCTTGACCTGAAGGTTTGCTGTAGTCGTCGGTACTTCTATTTCGTTCTCTTTCTGATTTGCCTTGGATGGATCGTCGGTGCTGCCCAGGCTTGGTTTCTTTGTCTGCTGTGCTTAACCATTCCGTTATGATGTACCCGCATTTGCGGAGATCGCTTGAATCGTCACTATTGCATCTCCTTGCCGCTTGGTGTTTAACATGAAAAAAAGCCTTAGCTTTGTTTCCGTTATGGTAGGGTTCCACTAGGGTTAAATCTGCCGTAGTTAGATGTTTTAAGGTTTTCGAATGCTTCAGAATTTTTAAGATTGTGCCTCTGTTCAGTATCATTTTTTCTGAGTTTTGCGGGATTTGTTCAATTTTGAAGATTGTCGATGGAGGAAGTATTTTTTCAGGTCTATGGACTCTTGAAAAGACTTTTTGTCTAGTTGGGCTGTTTTGTTTTTTTGAAGTGCGGTGTCTTCTAGGACTAGTTGAAGATCTTCTCCTGTATGAGTTGCGATAGTTGTCGTCCTTGAAATCTAGTTCTTTCCGGCGCTGTTTAGTTGGAGATGAGACTTGACCGCCTGCCTTCGGCCCTCTTGGGTGTCTTCTCGAATTATCATCAGAGTCTTCAAAACAAGTATCACTCCGTCTTCTTCGTTTTGGCGGTAGGGGAGAGGGAGCGTTGTTCTTTTCAGGTGACAGAACCTGTTTTTCCTGTGACCAGTTTTGTGGTCCCTCATCCCTTATCAGTGATGAATGGGTGGAGAGGTTCATGATAAGGTCTTCTCTCATAAAATCTTCCGTTGTAATTGGGGACTTTCTTTGATTGGGTAGAGTTTCTGGGTTTTCAGAAACCGTATTTCGAAATGGATGTTCTTTGGCCTTAAGGTGGTTATTTATAGGCCGCGTCACAGGTTCCGTTAAAAGTGATTTCGGGGTAGTGGGCTCTAGTTCTCGGGAGTCTGTATTTTTATCTCTGTATACCAGGACCTTTGCTGAGTCCCTCCTTTTTGTCAGGCGTGTCGGGCTATTCGGGGTATTCATAGGTTTTTTAAGGATATTCGTTCTAGCAGGACCTTCTTTGGGCAGTGGTTGAATAGAGGAAAGACCCCTCCCCTCTTTTGTCGACAAAGTTGGATTAGTTGTATCCGCCATCGGAAAGAAAGACGTGTTCTTTTTGTGTTTGGACTGGGACGCAGGAGGTTTGGCCTCAGGAAGGTGCGTCATCTGAAGAACAGGTCCGGTTTGAGATCCTTGGTCTGTAGAGTCTATAATTTCAATCGGTCTCTGTCTTGGTTGTTGTGGCGTCGTGATCGTTTTAGAGGATGTCAGCAGGATTTTGTTAAAGAGTTCTGAGTCTAATTTTTCCTTTGCTGCGATATACCCTTCCAGGTAAATCAATTTTGTATGGATCATTGCTAAAAGAGTAGTGTGGTCTTTTAATGAGTCACTTACTGCCTCGTAAAGTTTGCCAAACGGGGCAAGGGTAATAGTGATTGCTGACATCAACGTTGCTAAGTCCAGTCGCTTAGAAGGCAAGTCTTTCTGATTTTCTTGTTGAGGCTGGTCTCCTGATTTACTTTTCCTCCTTGATGTTGCTAAGGGAGGAGATAATGGAAGCAGAGGGATATTCTTCTGACTTTTTTTCCCCTCTCTCCAACTCGGAGCCTTAGCTGTTAGGGCTTCATGTCCTTGATTTGGGGAACATGTTCTTGGGGAACTGGTCTGGTTTCTCAATGCAATTCCTTGAAGTGGGGATCCGTTTTGAAGATCTGTTGGGTTTTCTGGCTCCATCTCGCTTTCCGATTGAGCCGTATTTGGCAAACGGGATCGCGGATTCAACCATATTGTTGAAGTGGACGATGGTAACGGACTCTGTGGTAGAACAGTTGGGCATACCGGACCGCCGGTTTTGTCGTTGGTGTCAGCCTTGCGGTTTTCTTTAGGTACTGGGCTTGCCGGGGCCGGTAAGGTGATCGAGCACACGGCCATCAAGGGGACCTCAACCTCACTTGAAAAATTAAACGGTCCAAGGACTTTATTGTAACTGTTGAATCCAGTCGGATCCTCCTCATTCTGAGATGGTTCTGTTAGATGCTCACAAGACACTTCTAATATCTCTGCATCTGTAAGTTCTTTTAGGACATCGTATTTCCTTTTTCCTTGGCTGGTAAAGTATTCTTTCACGGAGTTGCATAGCACTGCTTTCGACATAGTCTTTAGAGCATGCAATTTCTTTTTTGTATTGCAGAATTTTTGTTTTTGTGCATTTTGCTGCAAGCTTTTTGATTTTCTTTGCGCTGCAGAAATAGGCACTTTTGGCCCTTGCTTTCCTTTGTTGATTTTTTTCTTTGGCGGAGGGGTCGCAATGGAGGAGGAAGAGTCCTCTATGGTGTTCATTTCGACAATGGAGTCATCTGTTTGGATGTTTGGCTCCGAGTTCAAAGAGCAAGGCTTTCGCCCTTCCGGCGCTGACCCATTAATTTCCTTTTGTTTTTTTTTCTCTCTCTTTCTCTTTCTTTTTCCACTTCATTTAAGTGGGTCTTGACTCCTCCTTCCCCTAGAAACGGGGCGTCGTTTTCCGCGGCGTGGAAAAGCACAGCGATCCGCCGCTGCTCTGATGAAGAGTCTGGCTCCTCCCCAGTGTCCTGCACCCGCAGCTCCACTAACGCGCTCGTCGGCGGTGCGCCGGCCACAGGGGAAACCACCTCCACCGTCGAAGCTCTCGTCTCCTCGGGACCCGGCCGGGGCTCAACGAGTGGGACCCCCGCGCCACTCCGAGGGCAATCGTCCATTTCCTCTGCAGCGCGACCCAACCCGGCCTGCGAGTCCCTCGCAGTCCGCCCTTCGGCCGACTGCACTGGGGGCGAGCCGGGAGTGAGTGTCTCCGCAGGCATAGGTGGCTGCAGACACTATGCTCTGCCGCCTGGAGAAGCCGGAGACCCTGCAAGGGCAAGGGCAGGAACTTCCACCGATGCCATTTCCGGGCCGGTGCTGCCGGCTTCAGGTCCAGGTGAGGTTGTTAGCACAAAAGTGAGCTTTTTAGCTGGGGTAGGGGACCTGAGTTGTATGGATGAATTGTCTGCCGCCAAGGTTTCACCAGACGGGTTAGGATGACGATTGAGTCTAGAATCTTTGGTGAGAAATAGAGTGTGTGGCGGACAGCCTCGGGATGAGGCACTTCTAGCTGGCTCTAATTTGCTTAGTGAAACACTTACACTCCTCGTCTGTCTTCGTTCTTCTTCCCGGCCCACCGGTGGTTTGGGGACCATTCTGCTGGGCTGCTCGTCCTGCCCACGGACTGCCACTGACTGCAGCTTCAACTCTGCTGCCGAACTCCGCGGCCGCTCCGCGGTTGTGGTGGGGTTTTATGCACCTCCCACTCACACACTGAAAATGCTGGTGACTGCTACTGTAGAGAGACTCAGGGTAGACTGCCACTGACTGCAGCTTCAACTCTGCTGCCGAACTCCGCGGCCGCTCCGCGGTTGTGGTGGGGTTTTATGCACCTCCCACTCACACACTGAAAATGCTGGTGACTGCTACTGTAGAGAGACTCAGGGTAGACTGCCACTGACTGCAGCTTCAACTCTGCTGCCGAACTCCGCGGCCGCTCCGCGGTTGTGGTGGGGTTTTATGCACCTCCCACTCACACACTGAAAATGCTGGTGACTGCTACTGTAGAGAGACTCAGGGTAGACTGCCACTGACTGCAGCTTCAACTCTGCTGCCGAACTCCGCGGCCGCTCCGCGGTTGTGGTGGGGTTTTATGCACCTCCCACTCACACACTGAAAATGCTGGTGACTGCTACTGTAGAGAGACTCAGGGTAGACTGCCACTGACTGCAGCTTCAACTCTGTGAATTATTTGTTCTTTTTAAACATAGTATTTTGTATTGCAATTCATGTATATTTAAAAATTGTATTTGAAGTATGTTAGACTTTTTATCATGTTAGTTGTGTTAAATTTGTGTAAAGTTTATATTTTAAACTATAGCACAATAAATATTAAATTAAATTAAATTAAATTACAATGATGACATCAATGGTGACATCACTAATGGCATCTATGACATATGCAAAAGTCAATGGGCCTCATTAGGACCCTGGCGGAGAGGGTTTTACGCCAGCGTAGTGCATGGCGTACCTCTCCGCCATACTACGAGTTCCCGTAGCGCCATGGCGGCCTTTTCCGCCTGGTTTTACCAGGCGGAGAAAACCATGGCGCTACGGGACCTCGTTGTTAATTACGCCACCATATTTTACGGTGGCGTAATTAACTCCTTCCCCACTCCCATTATACCCTATGGGGCAAAAATGGGAATGGGGAAGGGCAGAATGGGGATTGGGGATTTACCGCCCCGCCAAGGTCGGAATGGGGCGGTAAATCCGCCAACCCCCATGGCGCTATCTGCGGCTTTCCGCCATGCTTCGCGGTGCATTTAGCACCGCGAAATCCGCCTGGGTCCTAATGAGGCCCAATGTAATAAAACATCGGATACCATTTAAAGATAACTTTTACTTTGTGCAGTATGTATTTTGTTTTAATTGTTAATCACTTACAAAAGACATACAGAAAGACATATACATCCATGTACATGTTTTCAAGCAAATTATGAATTTTAAACTTCATTTCTTTTCTATACATATATACATTTAGAGTAGTAGTCACTTTTTTCAATAGCATTTATGGAAATCTTTAAATATATCCTAATAAGTAGTTGTTTCTTGTTTTAAAACAGTTCTCGTGTCATTTAGAAACAGACACGTGTACATATTTTTCTTACACTAAAACAATTGAGTATTTACATATGTTTATTTTAAAACATAGTAAATAATTAGGGTTCAACATGTGTCTCTCAATTTATTTCTACTAATTCTTTTGTAAATGTATATGCAGCTTATAGTATGGTGAACATGTCTTATATTTGGCACAAACAGGAACGTCTAAGCAGTGTACTATTCATAATTCAGATATCATCTTTTACCAAAGTACTACAAAGGAAAGCTGGGTGCTGTAAATAAATGAATACCGGCGGCAGCCACCGGCGGCAGCCGTGCCTGTAATACAGGCACGGCTACCGCCAGCCTCGTAATGAGGCCCATTATGTGCTAAAGAACAAGACATGAAAACAGAAGAATCTCTAAATTGGCTGATGTATTATCAGTAGCAGAGTCTGAGTGAGTCTAGATATTATCGTATCACCCCATAATTTCGTGGCCCAAAATACCCAATTTGAAAATGCCGTCTTTTTTGACTGCACATTTCGCCACAATTATATGTGGCAGGTCAGTTAGGGTAATACATAATTTGAGCGGAGTATGTGCAGGGTGCGGGGTCTTCCCCACATATAACTGTGTTTAAATGTGTGAACAGAAAAAACAAATATTTCGGATTCTGCATTTTCTTTCTCGCATTGATCACATAGATGCAATATTATCAGAAGCATAGCTCTGGGAAGAGCGAGTCTGTGTGAGTTTTAAGTGAGCTTGTGTATCATCAAGAGCAAGTCAATACATCAGTATTTACCAGAAAGGGCCTCATCACGAGTTGTGCAGTATCTGGGCTGTAATACCACCCAACCATAATGGCGTTAGCGCCCACCGGTCCGGAGGTAATATGCCGGATCACGTGTTGGTCAGTAACTGTAATTCCCCATTCCCCATTGGGTCCTTGGGTAATTTTGTGCGCAATTACTGTGCATTAATACCGCCAGCGGTAATTGCACTGAAAATTGGCATTTTTCAATGTATTTACCCCACCTCACAGCTGGGGGTAATGCAGTAAGACACTCGTGACAGGGCCAACCCTTAAATGTGGCAGTGATACCGTTACTGCCGCATTTAAGGGCTACCGCCCCATTAGTGATGAGGCCCAAAGGGTTTTATCGCGAACATAGGTGTGAGTAACCGCACTTTCGACCAGAGCTTTGAATGACGCAGTGAGTTATGATGACATTTCTTTACGTGTATCTGCCTGTTATCATGGCTGAAGTGATTAAACCACTTGCAGTGCAGTACCCTGAAGTGAAGGGGCAAATTAACTGATCCCTCACAGAATAGGCACATTTTCTAAAGAAAATGTTGAATCTTATATAGAATACGCGCTCAAAACTATATATCCCTAACAGAATTGATTTGGCTTGATCATAATCTGATTATTGACAGTAATAAGTACAGCTTGTTATAGTCTTCATACTTTCTAGATAGCATCATATAGCTTTAGCAGTCATTCCATTAAAATCCTGCTCTTCTGCCCTTGGAAGATATATTCAACACGTGTTTCGACCCATTGGTCTTCATCAAGACTATCTTACTTTTCAAGGCAGTTAATTAAATTAAAAAAAAACATATAATAACGTAAAGAAATCATAATCATAAAGCATATTATAAAAGTGCACAACACACAGGAAACACAAAACAGAGAGAAGAAAGGCAACAAAAATTATTAGTATTTTGTATAAGTATATTGTCAGAAAAAACCTGCCTTGAAATTGAATCATAATTTTATGTCATGGTGCCATTTAACAAACCACAAACCACATGCATCACCACAGGGGGAATCCCCACAACACCAGAGAACATGCAATTGGTTATTATCACCCTTGTGAGGCTCTATCTAATTGTGTCATTCCCATACAGTAGGCCCCAGTAATGTTTCCTCTTGTGCTATTCCTCCTAAATTAATTGATAACTCCATAAAATGAGAATTGCTCTGCGTCTGTAACGTAGTTGTCTTCAGTATTTTAATGAGTTGAATCTATATGAAAAATAGCATTAGTATTAGATTCTTAGTAACTAGTATAGAATATTAGTAACATTATATGCCATATTTACACTCACCTAATGATATGGGAACTTGTCTTCCTGCTCAAGTGTAAATGGTGAGTAATTACTGTGTTCTGAAAATATCAGGTTATGGATTTGTATTTGAATAATATCCCATCAAGAATGTTTAAGGTCAGTAATGAGAGATTCCCCATGTCTGGTCTGCACTCTCCTATCTTTCAAAACAGTTGCTCTACCCTTGCTAGGGCGCAGTGTTCTCAGCATGCCACAACTGTTTTATCTGCGGCCGCCATCTTGTTTTAGTTATGTATGCATGACGTCACTGCCTCATTATAATAGTAAACAAACAATGTGGCTGATATCATGCACGCTGGGAGATTTTGGATGCATAAATGCCTCCAACTGGAATAAGAATAGTAATTCTGCATATCACTTTAGTAAATCAAATCCCTCAGAAATGTCTTAGAGTTAATATGTTGTAATAACTTAAGAACGCATAGTGTATGATTCATTGCTCTGAGCACCCAACTATTCTGATATAGTATTCAAGGTGTAGATACTCTGTGTTGTGAGGGTTGGCCTTGTGTATCATAACAACATATACATCCAATATATTCGTATATATATTGCCATGTATTACTCTGGTCACAATCCCATGCAACCATCCATGTGTTGTAGCATAACGACCCAGCTTACATAGATTCAAATATTAATTTATTTGCTTAACTGTGATATAGTTTGATACAAACTTTTCACACAAAAAAAAAGAAAGAAAGTTAATGAAGAAAAGAAAAAAAGAAACATCCAGTCATACATTCGTAAAATGGCATACTAGCAAACAATTCATCTGGAAAAAAGAAAATACCTTCCTAACGTACAATTTATCTGAAGAAAGTGGTCAAAAGTGAACGTTATAAGGGTTGCCAGACAGTGGGTCTTTCCCAATATCAGCAATCAGTTCATCTATAGATTTCCAAAATTGATCCTCTGATGGTGGCACGGAATCCGGTGGGTATTACACCTAAAATGGGGGCAGAAGGTGCCACATACCGCTATTCTCTTAAAAGTATGTCATCCCTGCTGAGAATTGTTGGCATTTTCCCATTATATGTTTAGACAGGCAAAATAACACACACTCCTTTTAAAAAAGGATAGCAGCCGTGGCAGGGATGTCATTTAGGGGTCGCCAGAGGTCGCAACTGCGACCTCTGAGGTCTCCCTTGCGACCTCTGTGGTCACCCTTGCGACCTCTAGAAAAAAAAAGAAAACAAAAAGAATTTTTTTTTTTAACATTTTTTTTTTTTGTAATGCAAGCTCATGGGCTGTGGCCAGCACCATGTGGCTCTTTAGTTTTGGAGTGGCTGGCTTTCTTGCTAAGGTCCCTTAAAAAAAAAAGAAAAAGAAGAAAAGGAGTGACACAAGTCTAGCCCTCTCAGCACTGACCCTAAATAAGAAAGATTAGGAATACCAAATAATGTGTCTTTCTGGAATTCTATACAATAATTGATACACTCATTAAAGGTTTATTTCAGGCACACTTCAGGGGGTGAGTCACTGATTTAGTCTGTTCTTAAACGCCTCAACTCAGCCTTTCATCCTTCTGAGGTCGATACGAGTACCAACACAGGTTGGGTGATAATGGGTGTATATTTTTTCTATATAAAGCGCTTAAGCATAAGTGCTATATAACACATCATTATCATTTGGTCATGGTGCTTGCATTCACAGTAATTTGGTAAGATGGCCCTATACACACTGATCTTAACGATGCATATGGCGATCCATTCTTGTATGAGATGTACATCACATTATAGTGATTTCATAACCATATTTTTTGTAGTGTACAATGCTATGTGATAGCACTTCCTGTTTTGTCAGTGGGTGAAAGGTCGCGTTCCATCGCATCCCGAGATATCACTTCGGGATGGGATCAAATGTCATCACTTCCTGTGATGTCACCACAGGTCAAGGGTCGTGTGATGTCACTTCCGCTACCCCTGTCATTTTGGTGAAATGACTTCCCTGAGCCGTGGTAGAAAAATACAGTACTGCGCCATTAACTCCACTGCTGTTTCTTTAGAAGCACAGACACCCTGCTGAGACTTGTGAGACCTGTTCCGATAAAAGTACAGCAGGCATGATTTGTAAAAGGGCACGAAGTCCAGCTGGGATGTTTAACCAATGACCTAAGTGTTCAACGCCAATCTCTCAAGCAGGTGCATTAGCGCCCCCCTCCCCTGCCCCCATGGCTATAACCCAGTGGTCTTCAAACTTTTTTGGCCAGGGCCCCCCTGAGCAAAATTTGGGCAGGTCGGGACCCCCCAGAAATGCCAAATGGACAGTATATATTGCGCGCCGTCACCTGCTCCCATCAAAGTCGCTGGGCTCCTTCATCCCACTCCTACCCAGTCGCTGGTCTCTCCCCACCCCATCACACACCCAGGGCTCTCCCCACTCTGCTCCCATCACTATCCCATGGTTCCCGCCCATTGTGCTCCCACCATAGTCCCTCGGTTCCCCCATCCCGTTCCCAACACAGTCTGAGGGCCAGTGGCGGCTGGTGAATCTTTTTTAAGTGGAGGGGCATTAGGGGAGGTTCGGGGGGGTTTCCCCCTGTGAATTTTTTTTTAAATAATAGGTTAAAATGTTGCATTGTAGAGCATACTTTTAACAAAAAATGGGTAAATAGCCAAACAGTTTGCAATTGTTGCTGGGAGTCCAGGGGGCAGGCATTGATATTTTATTTCTATCGCGCTCGTACACAAGTGTTTCAGAGCGTGACAAGGCAAGGGAGGGGAACAGAGGAGAATAAAACAGCGATCTTACTAGGCCCAGTGACATTGAGAACGCGCAAGTGTGAGGGGAAAAGTGCATGGAAGGGGGGAGAAGTGGAAAGTGCGAAGCAGAGGAGAAACAGATAAATAACAATAAATAAATAATAAAGGCAACAAACAGTGGTAGTGCAGCCAGCAATTTGCAAGTGCTACGTTTAAGGCAGCAGACAGGGTAGGTCTGATAAGTGCAGGAAGAAAGATGGTTCTCCTCAAGTTTTAGAGTGGCAGTGCGCTGTTCCAGAGGGAGGCCCCAGCCGAAGACGGAGATCTACCCCCAGCTCGTTTCTTTGATAAACGACTGACCCTGAGGGAGTTGGAGGTAGAGGAGTGAAGAGCTCGAGAGGGGAGGTATTTGCGGAGGAATAGCTGAAGGTATTTTGGACCGAGGCCCCAGAAAGCCTTGTGGACAAGGCAGAGGGTTTTGAATGATAGATGTCCGGTAAAAAGATACCATCCCTGTCCCCTGGGCCCCACTGGTCCTAACACAATGAACATGATTATGTGTATATGCAAGGCGCTGCACATTCATACAGCAATCACTCTATCATTCACATGAGCATCCATCACCATACACTCACTCATAACGCATCCATACACATGTTTAAATAAAAACAATGAACATAAACGTACCTTCTGCATTGGCCTGTGTGTGGGTGCTGAAACGGCCTGCTCCAGCTGCTCTGTCCGTATGTGCGAGGAGGCGCAGGAGCTCCCCCTCGGACATACAGACATGCAGTGCCCCAGCCAGCATTTCCAATGAGCTATGCAATGCTGGCGAAGCAAAACGCCCCAGCACTTGCATGGCTCAGTGAGCATGTGCGGCTGGGGAACTAAACTGAACTGTCAAAGGGAAACAGTGTTTCCCTTTGACAGTTCAGCCAGCCCAGGAGCACTCCATTAGCTGGATAAAGCAGCTGAGGGAGTGCTCACTGTTTCACTGGGCTGGCTCCTTAGCTCCTCCATAATGGGTGAGGGGCCACTGGGTGGGCGCCTCTTGCCATTATGGATGAGCCGCCAGGCTCGGACAGGCCGATAGGGCAATGCCTGTACCAAAAATGTAAAATGCTAGTTTGGGCCAATCAAAATGGGCCACCATTTTGGCCAATGTGGACCATTTTGATGAGTTACTTAACTATGCAGTTAGTAATGTTGACCATTGTTGCTGAATATATCACAATTTACTTACATTTTAACACAAAGCACCCCTTTGGGTACTATTGAAACAGTGGGCTTCATAACTACTCTGGCGGTAGCTGTGCCGGTAAAACCGGCACGGCTGCCACTGGAGTTGCATCCGGGTCTGGCACCCGCGAATGGGCAATTACTAGGTCATGCCGAACGGTAGCAACGGTGCCGGTAGCTTACCAGCACCGTTGTTACTGGTCCGCCATAGTAGTAATGAGGCCCAGTCTGTGACTAAAGGAATGAATATCCATTTACAACTGTGGGCCACTTTTTCATTGTTGCCTGAGACAGTTTCATGCTTCAGCCCGACAATGTGGGCCACCCCTGCCCATTTCTTCCAATCTAAAAAAAAAAAAAAAAAAATCTTTTTTCATGCTGAGCTCTCAGGGCCCCCCTGGGATGCACCCGCGGACCCCTAGGGGGTCGCGACCCACAGTTTGAATACCACTGCTATAACCGCAGGAGAGGGAGCTGGGGCCTGCAGGTTAAGCATGGAGCTCGGCAGCAGGTGGAATTACTGGCTGACCTGTATGTTTAGCGACAGGGCACATGCCTCTGGAACTCTCTTAGGGCGGGTGCACGGAAGGGCGACATGACTTGAATGCCTCTGCCAATCACTTCTGGCTTCGGAAAAGGACTATCCATTATGGGGAGATTTATACAGAAGCTGCGCCTCTGAAAGGCTAGTAGGTCTGGAGAAGTGTTAGTCAATTGTCAGGAACAAAGGAGGAGAGGTTTTGGGAGGTGCTGGATTGACGGCCATATTGAGAGGAGAATGAACTAAAGTGTGCCACCCCATTGCAAGCACCCGGCACTACCCTCCATTGCTCATGCCCTTTCTCAGAAAAGTAGGAAGCCGTGAGTACAGACACTGTCACCAGTCGCATATTTAAAACACGTTAAAGAAAGAAAGGAAACTGCGTCTGTTCCTACAGAAGAAGCATCTGGTTATCTGTGGACTCAAATGTTGCTCTATTTACATTGTAAAAGCCTAACTGTTCTGAGAAACACAATGAGAGTACTCCACTTAATGATGGCACCTTCGCTAAGAAATAGTACAGACCCACTAAATGTACAGCTGCTCATTGTCCAAATAACGTTATGGCAGCTAGTCCTGCTGAGAAGTGCTGGCAGCTTTCCAATCCCAGACAATTCTCATTACACCTGCGCAGGAAGTTAAAGATGAATTTGCACTGCATGACCAGTCAATCCTTGTTCTCTCTGCTGAGACTACCAAGCAGAGCCTGCTTTCGGTCGTGTGCACACGTGGCAACCACGAAGGCTTTCCACTACCAGACTAAATGGCACCTGATGTCCCTTCTGATGCAAAGACAACGTACAGTAGGTATGAGGCTTTGACAAAAATACACCACCGAGGCAGAAAAGGCGGCTGCAGCTAAACAGCCTCCTGTACATGCAACAGGAACAAAAGGAGGCGGCAAAACTAAAATGCACCCTTGGACACAATTTCACAAAATGCTACAACAGTTTTGCACCGCGGCCCTAGTAACAGCAAGTGCTGTGTAGAAATTCTCTGACTAGTTTCAAAATATTATTAAAGAAAATTAAGCAGCACTACTGCACTAACAAGTGGAATTACCAAAAGAGTCAGAACGTGACAGCACCCCATTGCTTTTTAGATAGGTTTGCAGTTATATAAACCAAATGCAATTACAAAAAGGATGTTGAAATGATGTTGCAGCTGTGTAAATGGCAAAACAAAAGAGTTGATGGCTGGAAGGTTTAGAATAAATCTTGACCTCTGGCATTGCTCTGGGCAACCCTCCAGACCATCGTTCTTCGCCTGCCAAGCCATTACAAAAGGGGAAAAACCATATGCAAATCAGGCTTGGTCCCACCCCCAAAGGGGTAGTCCAGCCCGAACTGCTAGGTCACATCCCTTTTGCACGAGACCACAAGCATCCCCAGACATGTTTCAGCCTTGTTGGGCGTCATCAGTGAGGAGTAGCTTGGGTCTCTAGGCCCAGCAGGCAAGGGACCCACGTCTGGGCATACCCTTCCCACTCGGGGTGACAATAGCAAAACAAAAGAGTTGATGGCTGGAAGGTTTAGAATAAATCTTGACCTCTGGCATTGCTCTGGGCAACCCTCCAGACCATCGTTCTTCGCCTGCCAAGCCATTACAAAAGGGGAAAAACCATATGCAAATCAGGCTTGGTCCCACCCCCAAAGGGGTAGTCCAGCCCGAACTGCTAGGTCACATCCCTTTTGCACGAGACCACAAGCATCCCCAGACATGTTTCAGCCTTGTTGGGCGTCATCAGTGAGGAGTAGCTTGGGTCTCTAGGCCCAGCAGGCAAGGGACCCACGTCTGGGCATACCCTTCCCACTCGGGGTGACAATAGCAAAACAAAAGAGTTGATGGCTGGAAGGTTTAGAATAAATCTTGACCTCTGGCATTGCTCTGGGCAACCCTCCAGACCATCGTTCTTCGCCTGCCAAGCCATTACAAAAGGGGAAAAACCATATGCAAATCAGGCTTGGTCCCACCCCCAAAGGGGTAGTCCAGCCCGAACTGCTAGGTCACATCCCTTTTGCACGAGACCACAAGCATCCCCAGACATGTTTCAGCCTTGTTGGGCGTCATCAGTGAGGAGTAGCTTGGGTCTCTAGGCCCAGCAGGCAAGGGACCCACGTCTGGGCATACCCTTCCCACTCGGGGTGACAATAGCAAAACAAAAGAGTTGATGGCTGGAAGGTTTAGAATAAATCTTGACCTCTGGCATTGCTCTGGGCAACCCTCCAGACCATCGTTCTTCGCCTGCCAAGCCATTACAAAAGGGGAAAAACCATATGCAAATCAGGCTTGGTCCCACCCCCAAAGGGGTAGTCCAGCCCGAACTGCTAGGTCACATCCCTTTTGCACGAGACCACAAGCATCCCCAGACATGTTTCAGCCTTGTTGGGCGTCATCAGTGAGGAGTAGCTTGGGTCTCTAGGCCCAGCAGGCAAGGGACCCACGTCTGGGCATACCCTTCCCACTCGGGGTGACAATAGCAAAACAAAAGAGTTGATGGCTGGAAGGTTTAGAATAAATCTTGACCTCTGGCATTGCTCTGGGCAACCCTCCAGACCATCGTTCTTCGCCTGCCAAGCCATTACAAAAGGGGAAAAACCATATGCAAATCAGGCTTGGTCCCACCCCCAAAGGGGTAGTCCAGCCCGAACTGCTAGGTCACATCCCTTTTGCACGAGACCACAAGCATCCCCAGACATGTTTCAGCCTTATTGGGCGTCATCAGTGAGGAGTAGCTTGGGTCTCTAGGCCCAGCAGGCAAGGGACCCACGTCTGGGCATACCCTTCCCACTCGGGGTGACAATAGCAAAACAAAAGAGTTGATGGCTGGAAGGTTTAGAATAAATCTTGACCTCTGGCATTGCTCTGGGCAACCCTCCAGACCATCGTTCTTCGCCTGCCAAGCCATTACAAAAGGGGAAAAACCATATGCAAATCAGGCTTGGTCCCACCCCCAAAGCGGTAGTCCAGCCCGAACTGCTAGGTCACATCCCTTTTGCACGAGACCACAAGCATCCCCAGACATGTTTCAGCCTTGTTGGGCGTCATCAGTGAGGAGTAGCTTGGGTCTCTAGGCCCAGCAGGCAAGGGACCCACGTCTGGGCATACCCTTCCCACTCGGGGTGACAATAGCAAAACAAAAGAGTTGATGGCTGGAAGGTTTAGAATAAATCTTGACCTCTGGCATTGCTCTGGGCAACCCTCCAGACCATCGTTCTTCGCCTGCCAAGCCATTACAAAAGGGGAAAAACCATATGCAAATCAGGCTTGGTCCCACCCCCAAAGGGGTAGTCCAGCCCGAACTGCTAGGTCACATCCCTTTTGCACGAGACCACAAGCATCCCCAGACATGTTTCAGCCTTGTTGGGCGTCATCAGTGAGGAGTAGCTTGGGTCTCTAGGCCCAGCAGGCAAGGGACCCACGTCTGGGCATACCCTTCCCACTCGGGGTGACAATAGCAAAACAAAAGAGTTGATGGCTGGAAGGTTTAGAATAAATCTTGACCTCTGGCATTGCTCTGGGCAACCCTCCAGACCATCGTTCTTCGCCTGCCAAGCCATTACAAAAGGGGAAAAACCATATGCAAATCAGGCTTGGTCCCACCCCCAAAGGGGTAGTCCAGCCCGAACTGCTAGGTCACATCCCTTTTGCACGAGACCACAAGCATCCCCAGACATGTTTCAGCCTTGTTGGGCGTCATCAGTGAGGAGTAGCTTGGGTCTCTAGGCCCAGCAGGCAAGGGACCCACGTCTGGGCATACCCTTCCCACTCGGGGTGACAATAGCAAAACAAAAGAGTTGATGGCTGGAAGGTTTAGAATAAATCTTGACCTCTGGCATTGCTCTGGGCAACCCTCCAGACCATCGTTCTTCGCCTGCCAAGCCATTACAAAAGGGGAAAAACCATATGCAAATCAGGCTTGGTCCCACCCCCAAAGGGGTAGTCCAGCCCGAACTGCTAGGTCACATCCCTTTTGCACGAGACCACAAGCATCCCCAGACATGTTTCAGCCTTGTTGGGCGTCATCAGTGAGGAGTAGCTTGGGTCTCTAGGCCCAGCAGGCAAGGGACCCACGTCTGGGCATACCCTTCCCACTCGGGGTGACAATAGCAAAACAAAAGAGTTGATGGCTGGAAGGTTTAGAATAAATCTTGACCTCTGGCATTGCTCTGGGCAACCCTCCAGACCATCGTTCTTCGCCTGCCAAGCCATTACAAAAGGGGAAAAACCATATGCAAATCAGGCTTGGTCCCACCCCCAAAGGGGTAGTCCAGCCCGAACTGCTAGGTCACATCCCTTTTGCACGAGACCACAAGCATCCCCAGACATGTTTCAGCCTTGTTGGGCGTCATCAGTGAGGAGTAGCTTGGGTCTCTAGGCCCAGCAGGCAAGGGACCCACGTCTGGGCATACCCTTCCCACTCGGGGTGACAATAGCAAAACAAAAGAGTTGATGGCTGGAAGGTTTAGAATAAATCTTGACCTCTGGCATTGCTCTGGGCAACCCTCCAGACCATCGTTCTTCGCCTGCCAAGCCATTACAAAAGGGGAAAAACCATATGCAAATCAGGCTTGGTCCCACCCCCAAAGGGGTAGTCCAGCCCGAACTGCTAGGTCACATCCCTTTTGCACGAGACCACAAGCATCCCCAGACATGTTTCAGCCTTGTTGGGCGTCATCAGTGAGGAGTAGCTTGGGTCTCTAGGCCCAGCAGGCAAGGGACCCACGTCTGGGCATACCCTTCCCACTCGGGGTGACAATAGCAAAACAAAAGAGTTGATGGCTGGAAGGTTTAGAATAAATCTTGACCTCTGGCATTGCTCTGGGCAACCCTCCAGACCATCGTCCAAAGGGCGAAACATGTTTGGGGATGCTTGTGGTCTCGTGCAGAAGGGATGTGGCCCAGCAGTTCGGGCTGGACTGCCCCTTTTGGGGTGGGGCCAAGCCTGATTTGCATATGGTCTTTCCCTTCTGTAATGGCTTGGCAGGCGAAGAACGGTGGTCTGGAGGGTTGCCCAGAGCATTGCCAGTGGTTAAGATTAAGTCTAAACCTTCCAGCCATCACCTCTTTGTTTTTGCAGCTGTGTAAATGAGCCCTCATCTTAACATTTTACCAGGTTTCCTTTACTTTTGAGGAGGTTGATAAGAAAACCCAGGCGTTGATCATGGAAAGTGGCTCCGGTCAAGCCAGCCATGGTCTGCTTGCAATGCTGATGCTTTCAATGATACGTTTCCACAGCCACTCAAAAGAGAACAGCTTTCAGAAAATGTACAGGTGCTGCAGCCCTTCCAGTGCCCCTAATTCCAGTGCCACTGACTCTGTGCTGCCCCTCTGGTCCTCCTCCACCTCATCCCTGCCTTTACGTGCCCCGCGTCGCCACTTTGTCTTCCTTCTCTTGCTGCCGCTCTACTCCCACTGCAACTGCTCCATAATTGCTGCCGCCACTTCTTGCTGCCCCGCAGCCGCCATCTTCTTCATCAGACACCAAGCTGCTGCCGCCACCTTCTCCCATCTTGGCTAGGGGATTTTTCCTAGTAGTCTCCTTCTCGCGTTGGCACTGACCATTGCTTGGTGGCTCTCCACCACGCCCCAAAATGACATCTTCCTTTACCCCAAGCCGGCAACAGCCCCTTCATCTTCCCTAAGCCTATCCCACTAAGATCCTCAGACGAGGGGTCCGTCTCAAAGCTGATGCGCTGTGCATACTGAGCAGCAACATCTGTCCCGGCATCTACCCCCTCCTTGTCATCCGACGATGGAATGTTCCAAAAGTCATTTCTGATCCATCTCTAAAGAAACTCTCATAATAATCACAGCAGTGAAGTGGAGAGCAAGTCAAGCAACCTAGAGTGGGACTTGGGGAAAGGGTGCCACACACCTGTTCTCAAAGGTTTTTGACAAATGCTTTCCTATGAATCTTTTCTCATTTATGAGGATGGTGGAAGGGAAAGGGATTCAAAACAAAAAAAACCACAAACCTTGCCATACCATGTTTGAAACAGGATCCTTTTTGGGCAGAGCGTGAAAGGATAAGGGTACCAACCACCCAGTGTTCACAACAGGTTTTTGGGACACTTATGAAGGAAAGTGTTTCAAAAAGCTTCGCAAAAGCTTTCGTAAATGTTTTCCTTTTAGCTTTTTGGGTGGAGTGGCTGGAAAAGTATTTGATATAACAAATTCACAAAGGGTATGAACAATGAGGAGCCACTGCTGAACCTCCTAATAGAGCCTATACCTCTGATTGGACTGTTGAATCTCACAAAGGAGTTCAACAGTTCTGATTGGCCCATCAAACTCGAGCCCATCCACCACACTTGTACAAGAGTTTGAACTTGAGCTAGTAGAACTGGTGAATTTTGCGAGTCTGTTGAATGCAGAGCTCTCACCTTGCCCACTGACGTGTGTCAGAATGTCATCTATTCCTGTTTATTATTTGAATTCTGGGAGTTTTAGTTGTCCTAAATTTAAAGTCAGAAAGAAAAAAACAATTGGCTCCAGAATTCATTGGAAAAGACAGGACCTTCTCATGCATGACAAGAGCTCTTTGAATCCCGAACATGAGACTTTGGTTTGTCTCGCAAGTTCAGCAACAATGATTTGGCCAGACTTACAGGTCCTCAGAAATCAGCCTTCTTTAGGAGTAGTGGGGAGGATCTCAGCCAATAGCTGGAAATCCAGTTTCTCTTAAACAGCCTCAAACGTGGAGTTATCTAAAGCAATCAGACATGTTTGGCAGAAGGGGTGCTTACTAAACATGGATCCTTGCCTGGAGGAATTCCCCCATATCTGCTAAGGTATTTAGACTAGAAGCTTTCAGATTTCCTGCCACAAATGTACAGTTTCTTGTTTTGCCATGTTGAATTTTCCTTTTTTATTTAAAGCCTCAGACTCTTGGATTTTGAACAGGAATGAGTTTGGCTAATATTGAAACCTGCCAGCTGATGACACAAGCAAGAAACTTCACCTGCAAGGATTTTAATTAAGCTGTCACTGTGATGAAGCCAGTGAGATAATCACCATGACCCCGGTATGGGCCTCCTCTCATGTTACTCGGGAAAAGCAGCCCCTGCCTGACCCTGGGGGCAGTATCATGTGGGAGGATTACATGGGAGGGGACACATGCATAGAGGAATTGGTGACTTCCTTACCTCATGACTCCCCTATACTTCCTAAAATATTGATGGCCTGTTGTAAAATAGAACAAACTAATGTTACTCAATTCCCTATGGACTTCAGAACCCCTAATGCTTATGCTACTGGGACGAGGAAGAAGAGCTCAGAGCCAGTGAAGATTCAGAATGCTATTTTTCAAAATGTGCAGTCTAGTGGTTGCAGACCAAGGCCCCTGAGCGCGATATTTAAATCCCCAGATGAAGCACAGCTGCACGAAGGAGAAGGAGATGAAGGAGATGTTGAATGCAGTGCCGAAGACATAGCTGTTGAAGTAGAATCTGTCCGAGGTGCAGCCACGGAGAGAAGAACACCAGTTGAAGCCCTCATGAAATGTGAAGTCATGCAGAAGTGCAGAGTATGTGCAGCGGAAAGCAGCGTGTCAAGAAGAAGCCCAGATGACGAGGAGACTTGCTCCCAGTTCAGTATACAGTGTGTCGTGAGAGAGAAGATGCAGAAGATCAACAGAGCTGACCAAAGCTCTAGGAGATCGACGTGAGGCTCACCAAAGATACGCGGAAGCAGGACAGAGTTCAGGCGGGACAACGGAGTTCTGCCACCGCAGTTGACCGCAAGAAGGAGTTGCCACAGAAAGCTAGTGAGCTGGCAACACAAGAACGCTGACCTTGGGGCTCTTTGCATGAGAACACTGTTAAAAACGGACAATTTTGAATACCGAACAGTTAATGAATGATACAAAACAGAAAACGTACAACTTTGAATACCGGACAATTACAGATACTGAATAAAAGTGTCAAAAGGGTAAGGTCCCTTATAGAGGACTACAGTTGGGGGAAGCTAATAACCAGCATTGCTAACAGCCAAGAGACTTTGAAATCATACAGATGCGACAAGGGCACAACTCTCCCATTGGGGAATCAACTGGGGGAAACCTGCAACCCAAACTACCAACAGTCAAGAAGTTGTCAAGAATTAGTTAAGAGATACTTTGAGAATAAAACTTCTTTATCAAGTTCTCAGTTTGGGGAAAACTGGAACACACATTGCCAAGAATCCAGAGGCTACAAGAGAAGGCAGTTGTTGTGCAGCACCCCTTCCAAGAGACATTCATGTGGAGAGTCTTGGAATCAACGTTGCCACCAAGTTTGATTGTAGTTGTAGGAGTGTTCTTCCTGGCAGGTGAGTATACTAGTATAGGTATTATAGTACTTGTCCCTGGCAGGCCAGTGTACCAGAAAAGAAGATGGTTTGAAGAAGTATGTTTATGATAAAAAGGTGTGCTGGAGAGACCTTTGGTTGAATCAAAGAACCTATTGACTTTATCATTTGTTTGATAAGCTGTGCTATCCTGACAAAAGTAGTTCATTTGAAGAGGAGAGTCACATGCAAATAATTGCTGAACATTTTTGAAAAGAACAATTGGTTTAGGTTTGAACTTGTGATATGAAGAAAGACATTTACTCTTCCAAGAAGGATATTATGGAAAACACCAGTTGATTTGGATTTTGAACAAACATTGTGGAAAAGCTATTTGGCTGTGTCAAGGGGAAAGACACAATGGATGGATGAGAGTTTTGTGTTATATGGAACCGAACTTCGTTAAATCAGGACTGTGTCAAAGTATTCCTGAATTGATCCAGGGGAAGGGATCCCAACCCTGGTCACAAGGAGTACTTTCAACACTATTTAAGTTTGAATTGATAAACTGTCTTGTTAAAATGAAATTAGCCATACAATCCATGTATACTTTTTTTGTGTGCATTTGTTCACCCTTGTGTGAGGGTCAGATACCCTTTGGACAATAGGTCATGTTTCTTTAGTTTTAGTTTGCTAGGTAAGGACCTCTTTGTTAGGTCAGGGAAAGACAGGAGTTTATCCCACCCTTTTCAGTTAATAAAAGGCAAACTTTGACCTATGTGCCTGTCTCGCATATTTGCCCCCTTATATCACACTATCAAGTTCACTTTCGCTCTCCTAGTGTTATTATCCACACCATTTCAACTGAATATTTTCGGTACACCCCACCCCACTGAATGTATTTTGTCTCCAGAATATCCATTGGCAAGACCCTCGCATTAGCATACTTGAATTAAGAATCTTTACTAGAGAAAAAGCTTAATTATGGAAACTTTGAAGATAACATACGACAAAGGATGTTCATTACTCCATTCATACTGCAATTAGTTTCAAATGAATTTACTGTGCGCCAAATCACTGAGCTCATTAATTAGTCGTCAGCAAAAGCACACAAGTCAGACACATTTTGACAATCCGAACCACTGTATGCTGTTGCGGTATCACTGAGCAATGCTTGCATTTAGCAACTATTAGATAAATGCTTATGATAAAGGGGTTTTGGACATCATCTTGAAAGGTAAAGAATGTACGCATTTTCATTTCAATAGAAGTAATCATACATCTAGAAAATGCCCAGCAAACCATTTTTATCTTTGTTTTTTCACCACCCCTCACTTCAGAGAATCGTGACACCCCATTGTTATTTTCTTTTTTTTTCAGATAAATGTATGTACAACAATGACGAAACGTTTGCAGGGCGAAACACGTTTCAGCTGTATTCTTTCCTTTGAAGAATTAAGATAAAAAACAAACGAAAATAAATGACATCTTAGACTGTGGGACAATTAGCTTTAATTTTGCTATTTGGTGGCAGAGCGTGGTGTGGGAACCAGAAAAAAAACAAAAAACAATTCAGTGCGTACTGAAGATTTCCTCGGTATTGCTTGTCCGGGAACTCCCAGAGAGCTTATGGAACACATTAGGAAGGGTAATTATCATTAACCAAAACGACAGAAGACGGAGGGTTCTGATCCTGGCTCTAGTGACCTGTATTATAGCAGCCCGAAGCTCTGACTCAGTACTGTGTCCATATACTTCTCTTAGATGCTGGAAAAGCTTGCATTCAGGACACATACAGGTCTTGAGTGCCCAGGATTTTCTGGTCTGGCCATTCTGGGGGAAGAGGATTCATAGTCTGAAGCCTTTTTCTGTTTCGGCCACTAGATGACTCTGTAAGCACTGACTATAAGCCTTAACTATTGACACGGGAAAGTGAATTGAGGAAAGGATATGGGATGTGAGGAGGGACACACAGCCTGTAGGAGTTGGTTGGATTTTACCCACCCATTGACCACCAAAGGCCATTCCCATCTGTATCCTTTCCCTGTTCGTTCAAACCCAGCCCCACTCGCGGGATCGTTTTGAGATTGCACATTGCTTTTCAGGTGATCCCAATGTTATTTCTAAGCAGTCTTCCCAAAGTTAATGGCTTCCTTGCAGCTGTAAACTATCTCCTGCTGTAACAGAAATGTCTCAATCGAGTATGCCTTCAGCCACTTCATTTGCAACAGTAGGGGTGCTCTTGCATCTATTTCTTGCACCAAATCTCTGCTAAGACAAGTACTGGCAAAGTCAAGCGTTTTGGCACTTGTATAGGCATTAGATAGGCTTTGGCAGGCACTGATTAACATGCCCAGGTACTAACACCATTCTCCAGTTGTCATCAACCTATTGCGAGGTAGTACAATTATGAAAGAACTTGGCAAATTCCCATCCCATGACTACACAAAAGCTAAAATAATGGACTTTACCAATGTTTTTTTTATTCCATAGAGGCAACAATTCAAGGGAGAATGGACATAGCCACAGCTATTTTGCAAGGGAAGGGTGCACTGCGTGAGTCTTCCTGGAACCCAAGCTGAGTGTGCATAATTGGACCATGGAATCTGAATCTGGGTGGGGAAAGGGAGTTGTACACAAAAAAGTTGCATCCATCATCTTCCAGTTTAAATCTTCTTTCCTGGCACAAGCAAAGAAGTAATTGTAAGAGCAGGTGCTGGAACATGCAGCGGAACTGACGGAGCAAGATTCTCAGCTACTCCCAGACTCCTGCCTAATCTTCCTTTCAAAGGAGTCCAAAAGGCAAAGGGCAGTACTAGGAACATAAACCACATGACCTCAGTCCTGTACAGCAAAAAAACATGCTCAATGTATTCTTGGGAAACGATCCTTATGGTACTGACACTGAAAATGCACTTGTATGCTCTGCAATTCCCCAGACTCCTATTCCTGCTTTGTTTCGTGCAGCGTAACCTCTGCAACTCAACGCTAGCTCAGATGGGCACTGCTTCCTTTAATCCCCTGTAGATGTCTTCTCCCTATTCTGACTTACCCCCGCTTGCTTGTTGTCTGCCATCTCTTGCACGCTGGACTCACTGTATCCCCTCTCTCTATCCCGTAAAACTTCCTCAAGCCTGGTTAACCCCCTCCTTGAAATCCCTTGGCAATTCCTTCTGTAGAGCTGAAAGAGTCGCACTCGTAATTGGGCCCTATTGCACACTTCATTCCTTATTCTTCCTATGATCTTGTAGCCAAAAAACAAACTAGGGTCGAACTCCCGTTTTTGTTACCGGGGGGGGGGGGGGCCTGTCTCATGAGGGACCACAGAAATATCAGGCACAAACAATCGAGCCCAGGCTTCCCCGCCCCTCCACACCACGTAATTGGGTATCGAGCTACAACCAACACGGAGTATCACTTCCCCCCCGTAAATCTGATCAGTAATCAATGTGATTAGTTAAAACTAAATGTACTCACCATTAACATCCAGCAAACCATATATTCCAAAAGTCAACTGGCCTCATTACGACCCTGGCGCTAAGGATTTAACGGCGCCGTAAAAGGTGTCGGCGTCGTTAAACCCTTAACACCTGATTACGAGTTCCCTTTGCGGGACCCGACCTTAACGCCTGCTTTTAGCAGGCATTAAAATAGGGTGCCGCAAAGGGACCTTGGTGCTAAGTACGGTGCCGCAATTTGCGGCACCGTACTTAGCGCCTTCCCCATTCCCATTGAGCCCTATGGGCAGGTGGGTAGCTACAACAAATACAGGGAATACATTATGGTACCCTGTTCCGTTTTTAGATTGTTTTTAACATAACAGCGACAATATCCTTTTTCTCTTTATAGTGTTGTTTTTGAATATCTCTGCATGGTTTTTGGAGATTAGAAGTAGACTACATTGCGCTGGGCTAGGTGTCCTGAAGAAGCCTCAGAGGGGATGATGTGAATACAAACTGAAACAAAAGACAGTTTACCTTTGAGCTGGAAACACTAGTGTGTCGACCAGTACAGTGTACTTGATCGCATGGTTACTAACTACACTTATTTGTGTTATTTTAGACATGTTGACATTTGGAATATATGGTTTGCTGGATATTAACGGTAAATATTTTTTTTTAACTAATCACATTGATTACTGGTGATCAGATTTACGGGGGGAATTGATACTCTGTTTTGGTTGTAGCTCGATACCCAACTACGTGGTGTGGAAGGGCTGGGTAGCCTGGGCTCCATTGTTTGTACATGATACTTATTTAATGCCAGTCAAGTATACAACTCACTGGCATCCTCTCTTTTATCGTCCTATTCATCTCTTGGCACGTGAAGCTCCTCTCCTGATCCTGTTCTTCACTGCCTCTAACTTTCCTTCCATCCTACTCTTGACTCAGAAACTTGGCTCTTCCTTTTCCTCCTCGCCACTGTCACTATCTTCCCCTGCATTGTCCTTATCCTCCTATTTTTGAATATTCCCCCATACCAAGGCTGGGCTGAGTTTATTGATTTTGCGTGCACATGATTTCACATGTACATATTAAAGCCTCTTCATTAGACCCTCTCTCATCCTCACTTATCCTTCTAGTATCTCTACCTCGCCTTCCAAGTCCCCTATCTCCAGTGGCCTATTGTTCCTACTCTTTTAAGCATGCTACTATCTTCCCTGCCCATCTCTTCTGGTTCATCATCCGTTTTCCGGTTCTTCTCTTTGTTTCATAACCTTTTGAGCATGCTTCCTACATGCAGCTCTATCACTAATGTTACCAACTCTCCCCTAAACCTCTAAGCCTCTTCAGTCTGCCTTCCTTGAGGTTTGGTCCACAGAAGCGACTCTCCTTCATGCCACAAATGACCTCACTTCCATTTGTCGCACCAAACTGTCTTCCAACTTGATAACCTGTGATTCGGCCACTGCATTCCATCACTTTGCCCTCTGCTCATTCCTCTCCTCCCTGGCATTCCTGGCTTTGCTCTCTCTTGTTTCTCCTACGTCCAATTCTGTATGGGGGAGTGATACCTCTGCCACTTCTCTGTGCTTCGGTGTTCCTCGAGGCTCAGTCCTTAGCCATTTTCTGTTCTTCTTCTGTCGTTTCACCTTTTTTTAAAATTTAAATCTTTTTATTAATGGAAAATGATCATACAGAAGTACAATAACACAAAGGCAAATCGGGAGGCGCAAAGCAAAATCAAACCGAACTAGGACCGGTAGGTTCATAAACAGTAAACCGAAGTGCCACCCACCAGATTCCACTTATCTTGTCCGAGCGTGTCACAAAAATATTGTTGGACCTCCCCAAGGCACATATCGTTTCTCAAAGGAGGAAGAAAAAGCAGAAATAGGAGCATATCGACAGCATAATGCACACTGGGGGGAGACATCCTGGCGACCCCCAAAACAAAATACCTTCGAGCTGAATTCCACCTCTTGGTTTGAGTTTGCCACTTGGATGCTGCTGACTCTCAAATGTAGATTTTTTCCCCTTCCTTCTGAGAGAAGCTGCACTCTTCCATGTCTGCCTCTCTTCCCACTGTTAAGAACCTGATTCTCTTCCCACTACCTGCATCTTAACTTACCGAAAACTGAAATCCCCCTATTTTTTGCTGACTCCCATTATGACTGTCCCGCCCTCTATAATCTTCCCCCCTGCCTCGAGTCCTCTTTCTCCTTCTGCTCACAACCTTGGAATGTGGGCCCAAGTAAAGGGATAGAATGTCACTGGAGCCAGCATTATCAAATCTATCCCATCTAGCCGCCTGAGACATTTCACCACATTTTATCACAGGTTTCTATGGGGTCAGCACCCTATCCCTCTGTTCTAGTGCTCTCCCACATCCCCCATGACTCCTCCATCCCCCTTTGATCTATTTCACCACCCCCTGTCCATCAGGGATGTCATTTCACCAAAATGCCAGGGGTAGCAGAAGTGACATCACACGACCCTTGGCCCCAGGATGACATCACAGGAAGTGATGTTATTTGACCCAACCCCGAAGTGACATCACAGTAAGCAAAGGAACACAACCTTTCACCCCTTGACGAAACAGGAAGGGGCATCACATAGCATTGTTCCTAAGTATACGATGAAAACTATGGTTACGATATCACTAAAATGTGATATACATTTCATACAAGAATGGATCACCATATGCATCGTTAATATAGGCCCATATTACCAAATTACTGTGAATGCAAGCAGACATCCAAGGCCAAATGATAATGATGTGTTATTTTAAAGCACTTAGGTTTAAACGCTTTATATAGAACAAATATACAAACAATATCACCCAACCTGTGAGCTACTCATTTATCGATCTTAGAAGGATGAAAGGCTGAGTTGAGGTGTTTATGAACAGACTAAATCCATGACTCACCCACTGAAGTGTGCCTGAAATAAACCTTTAATGAGTCTAGCAATTATTGTATAGAATTCCAGAAAGACAAATTATTTGTTATTCCTATTCTTTCTTATTTAGGGTCACTGCTCAAAGTGTTACACTTGTGCAGCCCCCTGTTTTTTGTTTGTTTGTTTTTTAAGAGGCTTGAGCCAAGAAAGCCAGTCATTCCAGAACCAAAGAGCCATATGGCACTGGCTACAGCCAGCACAAGAGCACATTTTTTTTTGTGGTAGCAAGGGAGACCTCAGGGGTTGCAGTTGTGAACCCTGGCGATCCCCAATTGACATCTCTGCTGTCCATCTACCTGCCCCCGAATGCCACAGTCAAATGCAGTAAAACGTCATATCAAAAATGTGGTCAGTTGTATGTGGCCTTATGGTAAGACAGCATCATTTCTATTGGTGGATCCCTGATCATTTATGTAACCCAGCAGACAGCCTAAATCGACAGTGGCAATATATTGAGTACATTGTGCCTGTCTGGATGACATGTTTGGGCACCAGTCTTCTGCACAGCCTGCTGTGGCAATCTCTGTAATTATTTTGTAAATGACTATGGCAGACAACTCCCTTCATCAGCATATTGTTCTTTGCGATTGCATCAGCTGATTGGTTCAGCCACTGCGTCGTTCCTGAATTAAAGGGAATGAATCAGACGTAATCTCGCGTGACTCATGATTTCTATGGAAATTCAGGGCAGTCGTTTATGTGGGGTTCAGCAGGTTTATTACCCATTTCCGAATAGATGAATAATATATACTGGTGGTAAAGCTCAGCAAGTTCAGTACCTACTGCTCCAGCAAGTCCGGTTTTAGCCATATATTCTTCTGAAGTCGAACAATTGAGTATCGCTAAGTTTGAATATACAAACACCTGTTATTTGCAGCAGTTGGCAAGAAATGGCAAATCTACCATAGAAAGCTCTATGAGACGATATTAGTTCTAATGGGAATTTAATGTATTGTGGCTTTGGTTGCAATAGTTTGCTTGTGAGTACTTTATAAGATATACTTTTGGAAGATGTTCTTGCCACCTGGTGTCCTCCGACCTTTTGAAGATGCATTCTTGACACTGTTGCACACAAAGGAATCTATTTGGCTAGCATGCCTGGGAAACTCAATAATGCTGGGTATGGTGGCAGCCATGGTTTCTCATTGTTTGTGCCCACATAGCCACCTGATATTAAAATAGCATCCTTTACAAATGCCGGGACCTTCATCAACTGCAATGTCTAAGTATTTAACCCAAATTAACAACTTGACCAATTTTCCAAAAATCAGGGGTGAGTCGGGATCCCTTCTTAGTATTATAACGGCCTCCTCCATCTCCCCCTGGCTAAGATGAAGCCAGCTAGAATCTATTGTTGCGGGTTAGGACAGAGATTGATATCTTCCGTTTCCACGTATTCTATTGAATAAATAATATGGTGCACACTCCTAACTGTCCCTAAACTATGGGTTTTCCTTGCCTAACACAAAACTAACTAGGGTGCGTGTCAGTCGTCAGTGAGTCCAGAAGGAAGATCTGTCCTCCGTCCAAAAAATAACCTATTCTGTCCATACCTCTATCAAAAGGAACTAAGGCACAGGAGAATGACTCCCTTCTTCTGTGGTCTGCTTTGTAGCCCAGTCACTTTAGTAACATAGCCAAAGGTAGTTCTTAGCAACTACTTTTGCTAGTTCATACAGTTCAGAAATAGGGCTCTTCAGCTTCTCTATCATGTCATTGACACCTTCATTTCCCCTTCTGAGGTTCTACTTCTCTCTTACTTGTTTTATTAGGTTTCTTATGTAAGGTGTTACTCCCATAAATATCTGAAAAGTGGCGTGTGCTGCCACCTGTAGGAATCCTGAGAATGGGATGCTCACACCTTACTGCACATATGTGCGAAATGATCTCCCATAGGGCAATGAGTGGGTTTTCTTATGAGATATGTTCGACCTGGTTGCTAACATTGGATAGGGTGGCCCTAGTGTAAATAAAACAATCGCAGACTTATCTTCAGTTCACAAGCTTGATAGCTTGTTTTATATGTGCCACATTTCGTTCAAATAGAACATTGTTACATTACACAGGTCCTAACATTCAGGGTAAGGCAGTCAGTTTACATCTGTTACAAAAATGGCTGAGCATCATACATTAGATCACCTGAGAGCGGGTTAATTCCCCTCTGTTATAATGAATCATTAACACTTGAAACTCTATTAGATCAGTTAACTCCCAGTGGTAACATAAATGGTTGAAAAGCGCACATTGGGTCACCTGGGAGTAAATAAATTCACCTCTGGCAAATAAATAATTGATTGTTAACCTTTTAAACACTTGTTAAATCAGTTTTTTCACATTTGTAACATAAATGGTTGGATAGCGCACATTGGGTCACCTGGGAGTGAGTAAATTCACCTCTGGCAAATAAATAACAGATTGTTAATCTTTGAAAAACTTGTTAAATCAGTTTGTTCACATTTGTAACATAAATGGTTGAATAGCCCACATTGGGTCACCTGGGAGTGAGTAGATTCACCTCTGGCAAATACATTATTGATTGGTAACATTTATACAGGCAGGTCCTGACCTCTCCTCGTTTCAATGTTTCTCTTAACCTAGCTCTCTCCTCTTTTCCTCCGTGAGCGTGAATACTGAAACACTACCCCCTGAAGGGGGGGGACCAAAAACACTACAACACGTTGTGACTAAAGCTACCATGCGTACGGAAACCTGCCTGCCCCTGCAGCCACCCCAGGGGGAGCAAAACCCAAAGGCACATGTGACTACTACCTTCACTTGGACAGGAAATGGTATACTGGCCCCCAGCACACCTGTGTGTTTTTCCGGCGAGTGCATTTACTTTTACACAGTTCAGTATTTTTTGGCTCTTTTGTTCCCTTTCACTCTGATAGGAAAGGAAAATGTACACTTGACTCTGCCTGCGTGTGTTGCCGGCAAGTGCTTTTACTTTTACACAGTTCAATATTTGTTCGCTCTTTCGTTACCCCTTACTCTGACAGGAAAGGAAAATGTACACTAGGCACTGCCTGTGTGGATGTTGCCGGCAAGTGCGTTTACTTTTACACAGTTCAATATTTGCTCTTTCTTTCGTTCCGCCTCACTCTGACAGGAAAGGAAAACATTTACAATAGACACTGCCCACTTGTGCGTTGCTGGCTAGTGCGTTTACTTTTACACAGTTCAATATTTGTTCACTCTTTCGTTCCCCTTCACTCTGACAGGAAAGGAAAATGTACACTCGACACTGCCCGCTAGGGTGTTGCCAGCAAGTGCGCTTACTTTTACACAGTTCAATATTTGTTCGCTCTTTTGTTCCCCCTTACTCTGACAGGAAAGGAAAATGTACACTAGACACTGCCTGCATGTTTGTTGCCGGCAAGTGTGTTTATTTTTACACAGTTGAATATTTGTTCGCTCTTTCATTCCCCTTCACTCTGACAGGAAAGGAAAATGTACACTAGGCACAGCCCACGTGTGTGGTGCTGGCAAGTGTGTTTACTTTTACACAGTTCAACATTTGTTCGCTCTTTCAATCCCCCTCACTCTGACAGGAAAGGAAAAAATGTACAATAGACACTGCCCGCTTGTGCGTTGCTGGCAAGTGCGTTTACTTTTACACAGTTCAATATTTATTCGCTCCTTCGTTCCCCTTCACTCTGACAGGAAAGGAAAATGTACACTCGACACTGCCCGCTTGAGTGTTGCCGGCAAGTGCGTTTACTTTTACACAGTTCAATATTTGTTCGCTCTTTCGTTCCCCTTCACTCTGAAAGGAAAGGAAAATGTTCACTAGACACTGCCTGCTTTGGTGTTGCCGGCAAATGCGTTTACGTTTATACAGTTCAATATTTGTTTGCTCCTCTCTCTCACTGTTCACCTCCTACTTCTGCAGCAGAGCAACACCTGCAGTCATTCGGGACAGCACCCGGGCCCTGCTCTCGCAGAGCAGCACCAGCGGAAAGGCGCCTCCTCCCGACCTTAATCCCTCGCCTCCAGGCGGGCCCAAACTCTCAACCCAGGATTGGGGAGAGGAAGACAGGCCAGCCGGGAACAAGGACAGCTGGAAAGGTGTTCCCTCCAGCAGGCGAGAACCGGACTGCCCTCATTGGATCTTCCGGGAACTGTCCCTCTTTGCACCTCACGGGATACAATATATATCCTTCTGACCTGCACACAAGACGCTGCATCGCAGGGGCCCCCTGACAGGAATAATTCCAAAAACTCCTCAGCCTCATATACGCTCCCCCTGTTACTGGAGCATACCAAGTTCCCTGGGAGCTTCTCCTGGGCACTTCGCTACGGGAAGCGAGAGCGGCCCAAATACTACAGAAAACATGAAACCTGGGGTCTCTATATGAAAAACCACATGAAATGATGGTTTACACTTAGTTTCTCTTGACACAATGCCCACTCTTTCCCTTGACTGGTCCAGTTAGAAACACTCAAATGGATTCTCACTTTTCTCTATGTCTTAGGTTTTACTGGGATGACTATGAATGTTCCAGTATTGATTCTCACTTGGTTTCCATTCTTTTCTTTTACTGGGATGAGTATGAATGTTCCAGTAATGATTCTCACTTGGTTTCAACTCTTTACTTTTACTAAGACAAGAATGAATGCTCCAGTAATGATTCTCACTTGGCTACCACTGTTTCCCCTTACTGGGATGAGTATGAATGTTCCAGTAATGATTCTCACTTGGCTCCCACTGTCTCCCCTTACTGGGATGAGTATGAGTGTTCCAGTAATGATTCTCACTTTGCTCCCACTGTCTCCCCTTACTGGGATGAGTATGAATGTTCCAGTAATGATTCTCACTTGGTTACACTCATTACTCTTACTGGGACGAGTGTGAATGTTGCAGTAATGATTCCCTTGATTCATTAGGCCTCTCTCCTTATGGATACTTGCATCTGAGTTTGCATAGTAACTCTCAATCTCATTCGTTAAATCATTTTCAATGAGATGAGTATGATGCATACACTTGTTATTTTTGTTATCCCTTCCGGGTCTCCCACCTACCCTGTTACCTCCTTTCACTGGCGCCAGCGTCACCGGGCCTGCCCTCAGGAGGGGAAGCGTTGTCAGGTTGGCATTGCACTTCTCTGCTTCTGCTTCTCTCGCTCTGTGTCCAAGCTGTGATGCGAGCAGGTCTGTGGTCTCGACGTCGTTGAAGGATTTAGCGGTCCACTGACTGTTGGTCATGCCACCACTTAATGTTTAGTATCTTCATTAGAGTTCCCTTTCTCCAGCTTTCCTCATGGCTGCTTCACATGCCAGCTTTCATCCAGGTTAGAACGCTGTGCGTCCTTGTCTCTCTCAGCTCCTGCTGCACAGCCGACTTGAAACGCCTCGGCTTCTTTCTCTGATAGAGCTCCTCCTTCTGCTTTTATGTGGCATTGCTGGCTCTTCCGAAGTGGAGGCTCATAGTCCTTTGTCATTGTTGCCTGAGTGTTCTGTATTACTCAGGAACTCTTCTTCTTCTTAGTATAACAAGAATACTTCTCCTCATCATGAAACAATGGTTCTACATCACAGTAACACATGGTAGCTCGTTCTTCTTGTCTTCTAGGTGTTATAGCTGGTAATGGTGGTTGTGAGTAACTTAGGGAGTTCCTCTTTGAAACATGAGTACTTGTCTCCAAAGTGGGGAGTCTGTCCTGGTGAGGTCCTGCTTGCCTCTACCCTTAGGGAGGGTACTGAGTAGCGGGCTCACCGTCCTAGTCTCACAGGGAATGTCTACCCCCTCAGGAGAAGTGTCTGAATCTTGCAATTTGTCACACTATCCAGGTTGAGATATCACACAGATTTTGTAAATGTACGGTAAATATATTTCAGTTTAGCTGTAACTTCTATTGGGGGGAAAAATTGAACTCTATGCTTTAACTTCAAAATGAACAATTACAGAATAATGAAAATGATTGTAAAATGCAGGGGAACTATTTCTACTGCAGCACAAAATTAAATCAGTGAAACGCAGTTCTCAATACTTCCTGTTCACTTTGACCTCTGGTTGTTATACAGTATTGTAGTGGTTCAGCACTCTGCACTGCTAAAAGTAACAGCAGGGCATGTAGTCTGAACTCCTCCTTTACTCTTATGAACATGTGTGATGAACAATGTATTGTGCATGCACAGTACATTTCACAACATGCCTGATGTGGCTAATTCTGCATCAGCCATGCACGCTTTTAACATAAATACCCAGTGTGAATGGGGCCTGGCAATGCTGGTTGCAGGGACATAATTTTGGGGTCGCAACTGCAACCCCTGGGTGCTCCCTTGCTCTCGTCTGTGGTTTCCATTGCTACCCCTAAAAAAACAATCTTCTCTTTTTTCATGTAAACTGTGTCAAGTGGCTCTTTGTTTCTGGAGTGGCTGGCTTTCTTGCTCAGGCCTCTTAAAAAACATGGGGTTTCAAAAGTGTAACACTTTGAGCAGTGACCCTAAATAAGAAAGAATAGGAATAACACATATAATGTGTCTTTCTGGAATTCTATACAATAATTGCTAGACTCATTAAAGGTTTGTTTCAGGCATGCTTCAGGGGTGAGTCACTGATTTAGTCTGTTCTTAAACACCTCAACTCAGCCTTTAATCCTTCTGAGGTCTATAAATGAGTACCAACACAGATTGGGTGATATTGAATGTATATTTGTTCTATATAAAGCGTTTAAGCATATGTGCTGTATAATAATACATCATTACAATCTGGCCCTGGACGTCTGATTGCATTCACAATAATTTGGTAATATGTGCCTATATACACTGATAGTAACGATACGTATAGTGATCCTTTCTTGTATGAAATGTATACACATTATAGTGATATCGTAACCATATGTTTCATAGTGTACTTAGGAACAATGCTATGTGATGCCACTTCCTGTTTTGTGAAGGGGTGAAAGGTTGTGTTCCATCGCTTGCCGTGATGTCACTTCGGGGTGGGGTCAAATGACATCACTTCCTGTGATGTCATCAGAGGTCATGGGTCGTATGATGTCACTTCCGCTACCCCAGTCATTTTGGTGCAATGACATCCCTGGCTGGATGCTGAGCAGAGCAGATCCTGCTGGCTCCCGTATAATCATAATCATAATGGTAATCCAAATTAAATGGACTACAATTGTTATCCACAATAACTGTACCCAGATCCTGAAGTAAACAAATGCAAGTAATTGTGAAAAGTGGAAATCCCCAAAAAGCATTACACCTGAGAGAATTACACGATGGTAGTGGAGTGACCCATGGGAGGCCCACTGAACTGTACACCATGGGCACAGGAAGTGCACGCTTTCTGCACAAGCATAAAATGTACAGTGCAGGCAGTAGCTGAGTACGTTTACCTGAAATACTACAGAGGGACATCTTTGTAGTAACAATATAAGCTTCTCTGGACTAGTAGAGCACAGGCAGCTCGTGCAAACTGAGCAGGTACAACATTGGCACAGAGACTGCAAGCTTTCCTTATGCATGAGCACCACAGACACGCATTTACATTTGCTTTGGAAATGTGATTGCTCCTCTTTCCCTGTGCCCATTTTCATATATTCATTTTGTTCTTTCACCCTTGTGTTGGTTCTTTTTGCTATGTCAGAGTTAAGGGGTATGCCAGGTAACGTTACTTAGTAAGAGGGTTAAATTTTTAAGAAAGGTTTGGGTTTCTGTTATGAGCAATGGCATTGTTGGCTCCTGCCAGGGCATTCCTTAGGTCAGTCTTAATGCCACAGTAAATAGCACGTTTAGGGCTTTGCATAAACAAGCAAGGTTTGGCACCAGAGTGTTGAGAGGCAAATGAATGTGTCATTCATTATGCCAGCCCCTCTCCTGTCTCGATGGCATAGAAATGAAAGGTGTGCATCATTCATGGAATCTGCCCCCTTCCCACCGGCGTAACGCAGGTACGAGAGCTGTAACTCATTAAGGCAACCCTACCCCGGAGGGATCGAAGAGGAGCTGAATTTGCAGAGGATATGAACATGCTGTAACCAAGATGACGAAAGCCAAATGACGTCACTGCTGGAACTGACACACGTAGACGCCTTAGACACAAAGCAAATACACATCCACCATGAAGCTACATGAAAATTGGTCAAATTGCATTTAGGCATGAAGAATATGATTGCATCCAATACACACTAGAAAACATATGCTCTAGATACACACCGAAACGCAAGATGCATAAGAATACCTCTAAAGCTTGCTTAACGCAAAACAACAAGAATTAGTGGCCATTTTAAACAAGATGAACGGTGCAGCCTCGTTTGAGTGAATGGCAGACATCAAGAAACCTTGAATCTGCAGGGGCACCCGATTCGCTGAGCCATCAGAAAAGTCAGACCTGAACCGCCCAGACAATAGTTGCACAGCTCGGGCCAAGGTTTTCATGAACAGGGAAGGCTTGGAGCGGCACCCAAGAGAACAAATGATAACAATTCCCGGGCATGAGACCCATCTCTCTTAGATTAAGCAAAGAAACAAATAATGCTGGAATGTTGTATTCCCGTGGACTAAGGCTTAATATTGGGAAGAATAAAGCTTAAACAAGTCTCTAGCGATCAGCGAGATTAAAGACAGGCATATATAGAAGGACTAAGATCCTAGTAAACGCTGAGCCGAATAATCCAAAATGTTGTCTCCACACACGTGACTCGCAGATAGAGAATAATGGCTATTCACTAGCTTCAGGGACAGACATGCTTATTCCTTCATTTTCATCGAGTTCTAAAGACAATGATACAAGATAATGCCAAGTTTAAAGCTAAATGTCCTGGATCATGGCCTAGTGAATCAGAGATGGTAACCTAATGGGAAAAGTAGCACATTGGTGCCAGTCCTCTTGGCTGCTATTGTTGATCATGTGCTGATACCCTTCCAAATTGCCAACGCTGGGAAAGTCAATGCCAATCCCTACCCTCCAACAACGTTACCTCATAAATGTTGCACCAGCCAATGAAGCAGTATAGTGATGACATATATTCACCTGTATCAATTTGGTAGGTGGTCCTAGGAAGAGTCACCATTTAGAGTGCACCCAATGAAAGAACTAACCTTTATGGATTCTATACTTAGATGATTCCCTTAACCAGTCCCTTCACCCCGTAGGTTCGTGTAACAAAATGTGTAATAATGATGTTGGTCATGACGAAATGTGTACTTTTAAGCCACTGTCAAGCCTGAAGAAGATTAAGAGTGCTGAATGATTTGTGTTTGTTGCTGTCCTTGTTTTATATGTACTGTGAGTAAAACAGGTGTTTGTCAAACTCTTTGGGCTCTTCTGTTATTGGGCATGGGATTTCCCAGCCTGTGCTTGCTGCTTTACCCAGGCATTCTACCCCCCCATTATCATGTGGTACAGAGGACGGTTGGTCAATGTCCTCGGAATTATATCAGTTTTCCCTGCCGCGAGCCTGGGGACAAGAGAGTGACCCATGAGAACCAGATAATCACTTGTGAACTGCGTTGGTCATCAGGAGCCCCCTTTGGAGAAAATCTTGCCTGCTCCCCACAGAAAACAGAGGAGGTAATGAAAAATCATACCTGTCCAGACGAAGATGAGAGAGCAGCAATATGGAGAAGGATCGGTAACTTGCATAGAAGCAGGAAGGATAGTGGTGCTATTGATAAGGTGAAAAGGAGTGTAGTTGGATCTCCACAGAGAGGGGAGCCAAGCTTCTTGGGGAAGGCATTGAAGGAAATGTACGGGAAAACCCCTCTCAAACGATTGCATTTTTAGGATCGGAAAGGTGAAGACAGTGATGATAGTTGCAGGACAATGTGTTCAGATGAGGAAAGTGAAAATGAAGAAGAGGACAGAGCCGCCCAAAGTTCCTCCACAGGCGTGAGTCCAGGGAAGAACCAGAAGGGGTAAAGCCTGCACTGCTGACACACACCACACGCTCAAAGGAGTGATCAAAGAGTTTAGAAGAAGTTGCCCCATACGCTTAGAAGTTGAGAACACTACCAGGGTGGAAGAAAGTGTGTATGACTGGTGAGTATGACCGGTGCCTTAAAAAAACGCAGGGCATGAATGAATCTGAAACTAATGCATAATTATCTAATTCCAATTGATAGAAAAGGGGGGATGACGGCCACAATACATACCATGGCCACAAATGGACAAGGATATTGGAGAGAGGGCTGATGACATTTGCAAGCGGGTGGGAATTCCCTTGCCTGTACCATACAGCTTGCTCAACGAGCTATGTCTAGCTTATTGTTCAACTAATCCTTATGTCTTGCATTATGTTCAAGAAGGTGCTATGTTAGTGTGCCATGTTGCATTAACCTATGGGATATGTGCTTTCATGTTGTGTTAGATGTGGTTAAGTAGGAGTCAGGTCTTGGAGTTTAGGAGTACAGGAGTAGAGAAGTTAATACTGGATTGTTATGTACATGCATGACTTCTCTTCCCCACCTTTCACTTATCTGTCCACACCCTTTCCCTAATCCCTCTTTTCCTCCCCATTGGCTGCCACGATGTTACCTGTGTTATTAATATCCAGGCGCCCGTGTCAACCACGGTGGGAGGGTCGATCTATTTGGCTTCTGTTGTACGGCAGAGGGGGTCGATACCCTTCTTTCCCGTGGTTCCACCTCAGCGATGTCAAACCCTGTAAAGGTGAGACCCCCCGCCACCAGTCCCAGATGCTGAAGATTAAGAAGTAACAGGGCCCCAGACATGACCCATCAGCAGGTGCAGGTAACAAACAGCGAAAAGTTAAATAAGAGTACACTGGGCCTCATTATGAGGTGAGCGGTAAGGCATTACCGGCACCGGTAAGGGCACCGGTGCTGGTAATCCCTTACCGCCCTACTACGAGTTCCCTTTGCGGGTCCTCCCTTAAAGCCTGGTTTTTCCAGGCGTTAAGGACGGGACCCGCAAAGGGACTCTGGAGCTAATAACGGTACCGCAATTTGCGGTACCGTTATTAGCGCCTTCCCCATTCTCATTGAGCCCTATGGGGGCTCAAATGGGAATGGGGAATGGCCCTGGTGAATGGGGAATTACCGGTCCCGCCAACCTTGAAATGGACCGGTAATTGCTCCATTCACCAGGGCGGAGTCGGCACGAGTTTGGAGGCAGCCAAGGCATTAATAGTGCCATCGATACCTCCAACCTCGTAATGAGGCCCACTGTCTTATTTCTACACAAATAGTCTGCTCTGATTAAATTCCGTCTCCAAGAACAGAGTAAGAAGCACACACACAGAGATTTTGAAAAAAGGAGAAAAACAACTACTAAATGTTAACTCTCTAGTACTAATGCAGTTCTTTCGTTTGTAGGGAGAGTTACCGTGCTTTTAAGACAAGACGAGTCCATCCTATTGCTTTATTAGTAAACCCCAAGACTAGGTTTATATCAAGAGGATTTATGTGGCTATAATTATACAATTTTTCTTGTAGGTATTCCTTGTTTGAAAATATTCTTGAAAGTATCAAAAGAAAAAAAAAGGATCTTTTTAATTTTGCTAAGTACAGGCTTCTGGCACGTGCACCACGCAATGAGTGGGCGCATTTGCAGCATATGGACTCATCAGCAAGAATGATTGTAGTAATATTTTTGGGTTTCTGCTGTCTCTATCTCTCTACCCTCCTTGCATTACAAAAGATGTCTCTATATCATGTACCCAAACCAACATATGCAAACTTGACCCCTATTCCTCTGCTGAATGAAGCAATGACACAGTCCTTCTCTCTTGCTACTAAACACATGAAAAGACTCAAGAGAAATGCTGATAATTTTGAACATATAAACGCCTACATGACTGATTCGGCCCATGTGACCAATAATATGTGGTATCAGCACATGACACAGGCAGGGAAAGAGACATCTAGGGAGAGCTACTATGTGTGCTCTTTCATTCCCATGACATGAGCTCCCCCAGGACATTCGTACCCACAACCAGAGCACAGTGCCTAATGCATTTAGCGCTCTGTACAATGAGGGGCCAATTCCAAGGGAAATTGACAACTTTGCGATGGATGTCAAAAAGGGCATTCTCTTATGATGATAGCTACATAAAGACAAAAGCAACGATGGATGACTATTGGAGTTAAAGTAAAATGATACAATGTATATTGGATGGCCCAAACAGAGGAGAAGCTAGAATAGTAGATCAAAAGGAATTTCAGGGCCCACCGAATGGGAGGAGAGAGATAGGGAGAATGCCTGGGTGTTGGGAAAGGCCCCAACTGCTGATATACGGACATGTATTTACATCAGAAGGGTAGGTTAAAGGAATGATGGGGTGCACAGCACAAGCACTCCTGACAGAACCAGTACAGGTGGTAAAGACAGAAAATGATGAGTGCCCCAAGGATTGGGCAGAGTAATAATATCTATTTATTATATAGCGCTACACACCGATGGGTCTCAGACTGCTGAAATAATATCTGATATCTGACAGGATCCAGAAGCCAGGAGCCATGGAAATAGTCAACGTTGTGTAACCCCTATATTCATGTATTCATGCTCACACCTGAACAATGAACCAGAGAAGAGCATAAAAAATTCACCACAACTCTATGCACCAAATTCGGTAAACTAGGTACACGTCTGATTGTTAGAAAGGGCCTTCACCTAACACAATTGGGTCTGGTAGAAGCCCTGGCACCAGGGGCACTGGAGAATTATGTGGCTTACTATCTAAACAATATCCTGCATTACTTAAACACAAATTGGTGCAATCCACACCACCACATATGACACACCCATCACTCCTGCCTGCTAATTTCTTCATTTAATTCTATTTAAATGTATGCAGCTCTGAACATAACTTTAGTTCATTGGTTTGTTGAACAAAATCTTAAACAGAGTTCTTCGCTCCAGCCAGGCTAACTTCCATGAGCCTATCACATACAATGGTGTTACCAATAAAAAGGAAAACCTGAGGAGAATTGGTGCCCTAGTGTCTGACTGAATGGGCCAAGTGAGGATAAAGCAGCTGCCACCCAAGCTGACGTGGTAAATATTCCTCACTGCACAGTGCTTTGAAGCACTTTGCAGAATCTACAACGGGGACGCCGCGGTAGTGGCTGTTCTTATTCTTTCCCCTTACCCCAGTGTACCCCTTCTGAAAACTGTACCCCGCACCTGTGCCATTCCACAAGGCATGGAAACGCGGAAAGACTGTGGGAACCTCGTGGGCCACATTTTCTAATCGTGTTGAGGGCTCATGAATCCTCAACCGCTCTCTCAGCATAACATAAATAAATGGGCACTACATAGCTGGAACGGCGTGTAACGGCCCGACCGCCCACTCTCACTGCATAACATGAATACATGGGCACGATATAGCTGGAACGGCATGTAATGGCCCGACCGTCCACTCTCACTGCATAACATGAATACATGGGCACGATATAGCTGGAACGACGTGTAACGGCCAGACCGCCCACTCTCACTGCATAACATGAATACATGGGCACGATATAGCTGGAACGGCGTGTAACGGCCCGACCGCCCAAGTTATAAGCTCGAGGGAAGGGCACACATTCACCCTCTACGCTGTTCATTCCATGTAGCTCTAAGTCCTGCTGCAAGCCAGTAAGTCTTGTTGCAGAATGGAAAACCCTTAGCCATGGGAAACATTCATTTCCTCTCTTACCAGAAACCCATAGTGCTTTTCTTAAGCTCCAGTCACCCACTTCCTCCCCCTCTGGGATGGAATTATCAGTTCCAACTGTCACATTCATTCATTGTCAGCAAGTCCTTGGGTCTGTACCCCTTTCACTGAGAGTCTCCTAGCAATGGGTCCTTCCATGCTGCATACCTTCTGAATATCAAAGTGCTCCCTCGATAACCGCAGTCAAGAAACGCTAGTGATGTCATCCTCGGGTCCAGAATGTTAGGGAAATTAACTCCCTGACACCCAGTCAACACTTTTGTTGGGGAGAAAATGAAATTACACAAGACAAATAGGCTAAGACTGGACCCAAAAGGACGAGGGGTTTGAGCTGCACTCTATAAATACCAATGTGTCTAATGCTTAACAAGGTATGACACAATACATGTCACGACATATGACATATGTCCCAAAATATAAGACAATGTATGTCATGACATAAGACACAACATATATCAAGACATAAAATGACCTATGTCATATGTCGCAAAATATGGCATACCATCTAACACAATATGTCGAAGATATGTTATACCAAAGAACCAATGACATGAACTATGGCATGAAATATATAAACATACTACTTTCAATAGGGAATCTCATCGATACTCGCAAAAGGGAAAATTATAACAAAATATATTTAATTTTGTCATACATTTAGAAAAACATATATGCACAAAAACAATCCATATGCTCTATCCATCACCATGTGGTTACCCAAATTAAAACCACTTTCCTTCATTCTCCATGATATATATTTTTTCAATGCAACAAGTATGAACAATGGACATCAAATCAAAAACATTATAAAAAACAAAATACAGGAAAAAAGTCATTACATTCACAATTGTGTACACATGATGTATTGATTATTGTGTATTTGTACAGTGTTGACAGATGTAGCTAATGTTTCTGTTCTCATATTAATTCCTTGGACATTCATGAGGGAAGAGAATTCTTTTGTGTATGTTGTATCGATTGTAAACATAATTTTCATGGCACGATAAATAGTCCTCAAAATTCATGTGGAAAGGCAGTAATAGACACTCCTATTAACTTGGGTTTGTGAACGTTTAAAAGAATCACAAAATTCGAATTAATAGAGACTAATTCATTTACAAAAACGGCAAAAGTTTGGTAATTAATACAAACTGGACTCAAAGTTGAAAATTACCCTGTCTTAGAATTGATTGGGAAAGACCTCTCTTGTCCATAGTTTAGTTTATCCCTTCCAAAAATGGATAGTATCTATTGAAACCCGCAAAACGCAGAAAAGTAAGAGTGTATAAATAATGGATCTAATCAAGTCACTTTTTTAATTTAATTGGAATACTGTAGGTTATCTCAATACATACTGCTCTATTAGTGAGTATTGTCTTTAAAGCTGGACCTCAAGATTTACAGGCGTGGTTTCACCAATTAAATCTATACATATAATCCTATCAATTTTTAATGTGTATCGTTTTTTATATAAACAAACATGTGTATTGAGCATGGGCTTCTCTTCTTTCCGATAATCCAACACACGGTAAAACTGTTTCGGAGAGAAGTTAAGAGCAGGCGATGATTATCAGTTATTCAAACATAAGGGAAGCTGGCCATGTTGTGGCAACTAACGAAAGCTGGAAATTATGTGAAAGGGAGCATCTTGTAAACTAGTAATGATGGGCAAACAGGGAATAATGGCCATTTGGCTTAATGTGGGACAACAAGAGAATAATGGCAATGATCTCTGTTTGCAGTTGGCGCTGTATAAAGCAACAATAAATACATAATTAAAATACAATCTGCTGAGTGGGCATGAGGAAATTAGATATGTGGCCATAATCAAAACTGGTAACGGCGTGCTAGGTGTTTTTCTGGAAACATGGCAATGATGTGCCCTATGCATGTAAAACTGGTAATTGTGTGCTTGTTAGGTTGACATACACACGCATACAATAAGAGAATAACATTTATTCATTGAAATATTTAAGCCTGATGGTGTCATTATAGCTTTGATTTGTATACTATATTTAAACTGTTACATATACATTTTACTCACATATTTACTGCAAGAGCAGACATTCCTGGAAAATGTCAATAAAAAACAACGTTTCAAAATTCACCATTGCCGGTTATTCAGAAACACTAAGAAACCAAGTTGCCGTTTCACAACCTATTGAACAGCAAAACGGTTAGCTTTTTGCAGTGCTTTTTCTCCATTCCAGTGTACTGAGCAATTTCCTGTGTCTTTATAGAGATGTAGTTCTTCCCAGAGCTGTTATGCGACCCAGCAAAGTAAACTGTTTGCCGCACTCCTGTAGTCCATTAGGTTGTCACAAATCCAGATAATGTGACAATGGTTGTGATAACCGCCTTTGACGTTTTAATAAATAAATACATTGTTCTTTGTAGTGGCCAAATCAGAGCGTTCTGTCAGAGTAACAGGGAAGACAGTGAAAAAGAACTGTACACACACAAACCTAATAGCAAACGGCAATTCCAAGACTGTGCAGACTGTGGGTCATATGCCACCTCCCTGTCACCACACTCTGTACCTATAGTTTTGGCACACATTAGGTTGAGCTTGCTGAGACAAAACTAAAATGGCTGACAACACCAAGTGCCATTCCATAATGGCTTTTCATGTATTCTGATTAGGTGTCTCCAATAGGCACCGCTTAGTCTCCATACAGATCAGGGTAGAACAATTATTTGTTTATTTTAAGGGCCATTATTATTTTCTATGGAGATTTCAGAATCACCTTCAATTGCATTTCTAACACCATGTAGGTGTTTAACTGGGCCTCAATATTAAATTCCACAAGTTCCCCATATAAATTCGCAGCAAACTATTAGTTTTAAGTTAGAGCCAGAAGACATTTCCTTAAACCGATTGAATACCACAAAGGACTGATCGGCACATGGTACTGTCTAGTTAAAGGCTATTCATATGAAATGATGTCATTTATAACGCACCTGTACAAAAGGGTCTCTAGGCGCGACCATATAGATACATTGGGTGGTGTGCAGTGAAAATATCGAGAAAAAAAATGTCGAATGACAAAAATGGTGAAAAAAAACATCGAAAAAAATCAAGTCGAATAATGTCTTTTTTTATTTATAGTTTTTTTTCGGCTCTCGTATGTAAAAAAAAAAAGGTAGAATAAAAAAAAGGGGGGTTTGGGGGGGAACCCCCCCATTTCGAATAAAAAAACGTTATAAAAAAAATGCGACTTTTTTTCGACCTTTTTTAGATATTTTGACTTTCGACATTTTGATCTTCGAGGTTTTGACTATGAACCACATTGGGTCCATATAGATAAATAGTATAGGTTCTCTCCTGTTTTGATGCTCTGCTTTGCATGCCAAACATGCTTGTCCTTGTTCATTTCATGGATCTTAGGTGATTGAAAATACACCATTACTGTAAGGTACACAACCGGTGCACAACATGTAAGGAGGGCTGATTCATTCCCCCTCACACCCAAAGCAGCACCAGGATTCTACTACTTCCCCATACTGTAGTGCACATAAACAATGCAGATCAACACCACATAGAAGGAAGATGATGTTGTGCCCCCTCGGTTTACAATGTATTGCTGGATTATCACTTTGAGGACAGGTGACACCCTCAGACAGATTAGAATGATTGAGCTACATGCCTCACTGTGCTGTAAACATACTTGACATGAACACCACACAAACCACCTATCCCCACCATTCAGAGTCAGGGCAACTGTACAGTTTGCTCCAGTTCCAACCCCGAGCTCCCTGAGGATGGTAGATTGCGTCCACCTGTTGGACCCTGACTTTTGTTCTTGGGTCCTCTGTTGTCTAATCACTGCCTGTTCCCAACTGTGTTTTTTTTTCCCCAAATCGTTTGCTTCAGTCTCGACAAACTGCATGCTTCTGCTGATGGGAGTTCCTGGTCCGTTAACTACGGGAGTATTTCTCCTACATCACTAATTTAATGTGTGTCTAGAAAATAAATTGGAGGTGTAATGTACATGAACGATGCTGTGGAATTTATTCCTTCGTTATTTACTTTATTTGTACCTATGTTTACATTCCGGATTGTGTACCCAGTTGCACTTAATTAAAATAGTTTGAAGCGAAAAAAGACACAACTCTCCTTGTGGAAATAGACCTTCTTCCATGATGGATGCAGAAGGTGTTTTGCCTCCTATGAAAAGTCATTCTACTTCTAACAGAGTATAAAATGGCTGCTTAACCCAAAGTAAGGGGACATGGCAGCACGTGAACCAGCTCTACAGACCAAGGGCCTCCTGTTTGATAAAACGGCTTGAAAATAATTTTGGAAAACGTGTTCATAGTTTTACAGCCCTGGTGGCTCCTCAAACATCCATCAACAGGCTTTTTGTGAGAACTGATTTGTGGTGGTAACGTTTCCTCTGGTGTATGTCTCTTCGCCAGGCTGAATGTGGATGAAAAGCATTCAGCAACTTCTAAGAGACAGCAGGTTTCTTCTTACCACTTGGGAGCTGCAGAAGAACTGGGGGTGTCAGATTCTGGAAGTTTTCCAGGAATATACTTAGGAGTTTAAAAAAAAATGTTTTATTTGTATTGATTCAAAAGAACCTTTACAAAATATACCATATATTTAACGACATCTTTCAGTCAATCTTTCACCTATAAAATGGCACAATTACCATTGTACATTTTCAAAGATTTTCATGACAGCTTCCCTATAAATTCCGATAATCATTAAAACCCTTAATTCATATCTGGAGTTCATAAAATTCTTAAAATTCATACAAATTGACAACAATTCATCACTATTTCATAATAAATCATAAAAAGTTCATAAAAATTAATAGAAAATCTGGTATATAAAATTCAAGTTGATAAAATTCGGGTTTCTAAAATATACCCTACCTCAACAGGTATTTAACATGTACCCATGGGTAAGGTTCTCCCCTTTCACTCGCAGACACTGTGGGTTTGCCTGGAGGTCACCTCTGGGATTTGTGTCCTGCTGGTAATACCATGTTTTGACTCTATGACATCTTGTTTAGGCACTCTGAGATCACTTGCCAAAATGAATACGCCATATGCACGGATTCAAGGTCAGTGTGTAAACAATAGCAGCAGAATTCATCACTTTTAATTGCTTCATAGCATCCTACAAACTCCCCCAGCCTTGTCATGTACGTGGGACCCCATCTTTAATCACTGTGTCAGTACGTGTCTAGGTGTTTCCATTTGCTCTTTTAAACCACACATGCAACATATTCTCTTACCGCCAGTATTTTCATTTGTGCGCCCTGTAAAGCTAACAATGGCAGCTGGTTTGTTTTTAGTTTCAGCCTAAATATTTGGACCGCCGGACTTGGGCATTTCAATAGATATTTTTGAGTCTGAAAATAGCAATGGGATATCCCACGTACAGATTCGTAGTTGTGAAGCTTTTCCCACCCAGTCCCACTGTTTCACTTTGCTTTTACACAGAACTTTTAGTATTTCAAATCTCGTTCCTCTATCAAAGTCGGGGGACCAATCTATGTTTGAGAAGCAAGCCTCGTTTAAGATGACGTAATCGTGGTTGCTTTCCTTTTCATATGTTGATCGCATTAGGTACAATAATTTACAGATTGGTCTACTTCTCGCCTTCATATACAGTGAACCCCTTTGTATTAGGGCTTTGCTTATGAGGGACACTAGTCCCAGTTCTAGTCTTAAATAGGCCATTGGCATGGCAGTTGGGAGACCTAAGAGTTTCCTCCGGAATTGACCTTCCACCACATTTAACAAGGTCAGGTCCCTTATGGCCAGTACGTCTAGACCATAGACAATGTCAGGTGAAAAGCTCTGTTTATTTAGCTTTAGAATCCCATCCAGCGAATAGCCTGCTGTTTGTTTAACAAATTTGTTGATCAGACATGTTAGTTGTCGAGCTTTTCTCTTTTTACTCTCGACCATGACTCTATGCACCCCGTCTACCGATAGGTCAAGGCCCATATAAGGGTAGCTGTCGACTTACTCCAATTTCTGTGAGTTAATCTGCAGAGTCACCTTCGCTATCTTAGTGCCCGACACAACCATCATCTTGGTCTTGCCCATATTATTGACTATGTCGTTTTGCTTAGCATAATCTAATAGAATCTCAAATTTATTTTTCGCACCTCTTATTGTGCAATCGAGCAAGACAATATCGCCCGCCTACAGCAAGCTGGCAATATGGTTCGAACAAATCTTGGCGGGGCATCCCGTACTCTCCAATAGCTTTGCAGGTAAATCAGCCAAGTACAAACAGAACAGCAGGGGTGCAAGATCACACCCTTGTCTAACCCCCCGGTTAACTTCCACCGGGGGAGACAAGTCGCCCATGCTGTTCAATCGCACTTGTACACTGTTCCTTGTGTGAAGTGTGATCAGTATTCCCAGCAGCCATTCTGGGCAACCCCATCTTCTCAGTTTTTGCCGCAAGTGATCCTGATTAATAGTATCGAAGGCCGCACTGAAATCCACCCAGATCAAGTATAAGGCTGGGTTTCCCTTGGTTGTAGCATCCCTGATCAGGCTATCAAACAGTATTATATTTTGGGTGGTTGCAGACCCCTGGTAAAATCCAGTTTGTGTGTGGATGTTATTTTCCTTTGCCCAGCCCTGTAGTGCTTGGAGCACAAAGCCAGAGAATAATTTACCTGTGACATCTAACAGGGAAATTAATCTATAATTTTCCAGACTCTCTTTGCCTCCCTTTTTATATATTGGCAAAAGGATGGCCTTCAGCCATGTATCAGGTACAATCCCTTCTTCACACACCTTCTCAAAAAGGATTTTCAAAACCACTGGCCATGTTTTAGGGTTGTCTTTCAGTACAACGTTTGCTAGTCCATTTGGTCCTGGTGCCCGTGATCCCTTTAATTTTAGTATTGCCAGGTGTATTTCTTCTAGTCCTAGGGTATGTGGCCAACTCTCCATCTCACCAACCTTTATTTGCTGCTCTACTTTAGTCACAAAGTTTGCCCCTAGGAACTCAGTCCATTTGCTCCCTGGGATAGGGTTGGTTATATTACCTCTGGTCACTCCTTTGGCTTTTGCAAGCATTTGCCAGATGGTCGTAGTGTTTCCACTACAAAGTGCTGCAAACATCTGCTGCCAGCTATCTACAGGAGTTTTTAGAGGCAATACAACTCACACCCAAGAGTAACCCACCCAAAGGTAGCCAGAGTAATACACTGTGAAAAATGTCTCCCCAGGTGGGAGTGATACTTGACAACCGCCCTACCCCCAGTTCTTAATATCCAAACAGGAGCTGTAGTAAAGGTTACAAGACAATACTGGGTGAATAATGGATCTTCGTCATATACACAGAACAGGAGTCCATTAGAGCAGGAGTAATGAACAATAATAACAGCCCCAACAAGTACTTGTAATGCAGTCTACTGTCCGCCTTTAATCTAGCATCCAAAAGAAAAGAGCGGCAGGATATACTAACTAATCTGAACTAGGTAACGAATTCCCTAACACTGACTTGCTTTCCGGATCCATGATAATGACCATTGCTAGAACACCGGTCTTCTGAATTGCATATCATTAAATAGTCTTTACCCTGGATGACGGCAAGGAGGAGGAGTGTGACCTCACCGTTAGAGTAAAGAACCCTACCACATTGCCACGCTCCATGATCGTCGTCTCCTTCACTTCGAAAATGACATGCCTTAGGCCGTCATCCCTGGCACTTGTTGCCATGGAGCCCCCTGGATGCTGTTGGGCGCCAGGGGGCACGGAACACCCATAGAAATGGGTTGCCTTGTGTGGATTTGGGTGCTGCAGATCCAGAATCCTAACAGGTTGGCACCATGGACAAGTACAAGAAAAGGCAAAGTCCTCTAGATGCCGGTACAAGTCTCGGTTACTCTTTTCCCCTGGAAAACCTGAGGGACATGCTAAGCTGCCTTCCTTCTGTACTGATGACAGATACGGAATAAACGTGTGTTCTGCCACCAGCAGCAGGTCACCTAGATTTGTATTGCAGGAGTTTCAAAGTCCCAATAAAATGGGTGGGTTTATTCATTAGTATGTGTTACTAAATATATGCACATACCTATTTGTGTGTATATATTTTTCTTCCCCCTTCCCCATTTTTATCCAGCATTGTTAAAAGCCTTGCTGTGACGACATTGCAGCTCACACCTGTACTCATTTGAACCAATTTTACCTTATTAAAGTAAACATTCAAACTGAGACATGCCATAAACGTCAGGGATCTTAAAAGTGGTCATTTTATGTACAGTTCAAAATGGAGGTACTCCATCAGTTGAGGGACACGATACCTCAGCAAGAAATTGATGCTGAAATTGGATTTCAAGCATGCCTTGATCCTCATCACAATATGCACTCAATGTCAGCAGTTGTTTTCTGATTGGGGATGAATGAAGGAGCAGTTTGGAGCCTCCCCTTAATTTTTTCACCTGTATGTTATCTGTATTTAGATATTTGTAACGTGCAACACACAGGGAAGAGTATGGGGCAGAATGAACTGCAGCGGGGTGGAGGTGGAATAGTTGATTGACTTAGTTGATTGACTTATTGTGTATTAAAAAAACCCTGTCAGCTGCTGAAATAGTTCTGGTGATCAAGTGCTAGGAAAATAGGAGCGTTTTATGTGTTTGCAAAAGGCATCAGGCAGTCTTGAGAGCGCAGTGAGAGAGAAAGGTTGTTCCAGAGCTTAGATGTGAGCACAGAGAAGCTGTTGCTTCTGGTAGAATAACGACTAATGGGGACATTGAGTTGGAGGGAATTAGAAGATCGGAGAAGATGTGAGGGTTGGTAAAGGTCGATGCGTTTGGTGAGATAAGATGGAGCCAATCAATGTAGGCATTTGACCACCAGGCATAGAATCTTGAACGTAATCCGAGAGTGGACAGGGAGCCAATGAGGCTACGCATAGCAGGAGAAATTGACGTGTGTCTTTTGGGAGTTTACAAACTAATTGAACTGCAGCGTTCAGAGCCACCTGCAGCGGGTGAATCAGATGTTTCGACAGGCCGGCATAGAGAGCCTTGGCGCAATCGAGCCTAGAATTAACCCAATGCTCCAACTACCGGGGCGTGGTCATTGTGTGGAAGGTGGGGAAGAACATGGCACAAAAGACGGGTAGTTAAAAAAAACATGCCTAACACTGACCATGACTTCTTTAAGTAAAGACATCTCGCACTCAAAGACCACCCCAAGATGTTTTACCTTGGTGGTTAATTTGGTCGAGAGACCAAACAAAGAGGGTGCTAGTGGACATCAATCAGGGTTTAATAAAAGATGGTAGGGGCCAAGGAACATTGCTTCTGTCTTGGAGGCATTGAGCTGGAGGTTATTCGTGGGAAGCCAGCTTTTGATTTGTTCAAGTCATGCCTGACGCTGGTTGAAAGAATCTTCCGGTCTTGAGACTTTGATGTAAAATTGAATATCATCTGCATATGAGTGAAAACAAATATTAAGATTGGCGATGATGTACACAAGTGGAAGAATATTAATATTCTGCATTCTATTCTGCATTTTAGTGAATCACCAAGCCATTAACGACGATGTTTAAGTGATCAAATGCCACAAGGACATAACACAACATGACATTACGAAAAGCAATACAACAGTTTCTGATGGATCGGTGGCCACATAATACAGGCTGGTCAAAGATCCAAAATTGGAAAAATAGCAGTGGAAATGTGAACATTATTGGTTGTTGTTCACTTTAAGAAACGCAGCATGTTGTCAGTCTCCTTCCAAGAAACATATGCCAGGCTGTGCATTTCAGGCCCTGATCAGCTGAAACCTTTTCATCTTGAAAAGGGTCTGTGATGTGGAAGCAACAGCCTTTTTCTACAGGACGCAAGGGAGGAGCTACAGAACTGGCTGATAAACATGCAGGCATGGGCTGACGAAACTACTTTTGAATAATTCGGATTTCCTGGTGCTATGTGCTAAATTTGGATTAAGCGACAGACTCTGGTGCAAGGCATGGACCCACCTCCACTGGAGAGGACAGGGTTGAGGGTAGCAAGCCCTCATGTATGTTGGCATCTGGTGCTCATGGGTTCCATGTGAAAGAAAATGCAACACAACCTGTCTTGCTTTCACTTGTATGTGCATTACCTGGAACACGTGCAGAAGAGTGGCACAGGGCATTTCAGTTCCATGCATGGCTCTTTTACTCTCATGATATCTAAGCTATCATTCGATGTTATTTTGCCTACAGTAAAAAAGGCAAAATAATCTATGTGTTATTTATTGTATACTTTATTGCTTATAGTTGAACCTAGCCCAAGAGCTAGGGCTTTACAACAGGAGGATGCCAACACTGGGCTTGGCATTTAATCCAGTAGCGCAGTACTGCTGGTAGAGGGACAGAACGATTTGCATTCTATTTTTGATTTTATACTCTTTTTGGATTCAACTTGAAAAAGAGAATCCCAGAATTAAACAGGCACCATACATGTTTCAAGGGAATAATGATTGACGCCACTCCGTTACTTAGGAGTGCCACATTCCAATGTATTCCTCAGTCACTTGAATGTAACCGTAGGTGCCACGGTGTACGATAGCCTTTATCAATAGGATTATAGCTAATATAAAAAGCATTCACTCCACTAACACAATGCTTTAAGGTATAAATACAATGGCCCTCATTACGACCCTGGCGGAGGACCATGGTGCTATTAGCACCATGGTCCATGGCGCTAAGTTGCCAACTCCGCCATGGGGGTTGGCGGACTTACCGCCCCATTCCGACCTTGGCGGGGCGGTTAGTCCCCAATCCCCATTTACCCTTCCCCATTCCCATTTTTGCCCCATAGGGTATAATGGGAGTGGGGAAGGCGTTAATTACGCCACCGTAAATTACGGTGGCGTAATTAACAACAAGTGCCGTAGCGCCATGGATTTTTCCGCCTGCAAAAAGCAGGCGTAAAAATCACCATGGCGCTACGGGAACTCGTAGTCAGGCGGAAAGGTACGCCATGCTTTACGCTGGCGTAAACCCCTTTCCGCCAGGGTCCTAATGAGGGCCAATGTGTTTGCATGTACCGAAAAAGAGTAAGGGACTCATTAAGGTTTTGTCGGTATTAACTTTGTTGGTATTCTGCCAATTGGAACTAATGTTACCACATGTGGTAAGCTTGTGGTAATGGGGAAGAGACTGCATGATTCCAAGTCTTTCAGACCCTTCCTTTATTCCGCATAGGACTCTGTGGGGGATTTCATATTACAGCATGCAGGAGTTGGGAGGCTTTAAATGAGGTTCAGTACTGAAATTCGAAATGTGGTACTGTGGCATAAGTGACAGTAATCCTGTTACCGCCACTTTTTTACCGCACCACGCAATGATGCCTTAAGTAGCAATGTATCATAACACAATGGGTAATGCGCAAGGACACCTCACGTGTAGACTTTCATGGTCTTTGGGCTGATGTCGAGTGCCGCTGCCATAGTTAATAGCTATCGAGGTCAGGCCTTGATATATGTGAACACACATTTCATCATCCTTTAGCTAAGGTTCTAGGAATCCTTGAAGATGTTGTAGCGGAGGTCCCAAATATGGCCTGCACTCCAGCCACTCATGTCGAAATGCCAGAAGCATACTCGTCAAGATATGTGACATATAAGGAGCAAATGAATCAACAGAGAGCCACGGTGGGGCTCTGTCCAGTACCCATCAGAGGGACATGTATACCTATTGAAGCACCAATAACCAAACAACCGTGGGCTGCAAGGTATCCACTGAGACAACCATACCAGCAGATGAAACGATACGAAGACAACTTACAGACTGTCCCCGAAGAGGCCCACAGAGCCTTAATGGAAGGAAATTGGTGACGATATAAGAGCCTAGACGCGACGTACAGACAACCATAAAACGACAAGCAAAAGAAAGTACACAAGGACAAACTGTAAAAGAATAATGATGTGACAAACATATAAGAACATACCACGTTGCAGCACAGAGAACGTACCCAGGATCGAATCGTGCAACTGACTGAATGCATGTAAATAGGCTTGGAACGCAAGAAGCTAAGTAAACAACACTGCTTGCAATGCTTAGTAGAAGAATAGAGCGGCATGCCCCAATTATATCTCTACCTCAAAGAAGCATGCTATATGAGTGCGACTCCATTTTGTAAAGCAGAACTAAGCCCAGGCTGCAAGGGGGCCACCAAGGCCGAGATTCATATTCCAGCTAAAGCCAGAAGTGAAGAGCGGAATCGAAACTCAGCAAGAAGTAGCTCATGCTTGGGAATTCGAGGTCAACTCCAGGAAGGGAGGAGAGCAGCTACTCTGAAGACTCAAAACGTCAGAGCATGACTGCCAGCCAGTAAAGGTTGAGATAAGAGGCCCCAGGCAGGTGACTGGGCTGAACAAAGAATCAAATATACGAAAAGAAGGAAAAAGAAGCAGATTCACGGTAAACAGACACGTGACCAGCCAAGGGCAAAAAGGTACCAACGTCTGATGTCACCGAGAACCTGAAGATGCCATAACTTTTCCTGATAAGAACTACAGTTTCGAGGCCATCCTCAGCCAACTAATTGACACATAGCACTAAAGGTACTGATTGATGGAAGGGAGGCAGGGTGATTCTTGGGGCACTCCGCATCTGGGTGTCTATTCTGCATGCTGCTAATTAAAGTGGAGATTTATCTCTAGGGGTGTAACTCACCCAATCACAATGTACCAAATCATCTAGGGTCCTATAGCCTGTAGAACCAATAAGACGTCATAGTTGTAGTGACGTCTATCACGAGTGATGTAGTGCGATGGGCGTAGATGCCCACCCGATAAGAATTATCCAATCCGCATGCTCTGTTACCATATACAGATATAGCACCTATACTTAAGTTACCTTTCCGACCAATAGAAATTGCATGACAAACTTATGAGTTTTGCGCATCAAATGATGACAAATTTTGCCGATAAAAGTTGCTGTCTGAATGAAGAAGTTGGGAGTTGAAGCGAGACAGGCGATCGCACCATTGATGATTACCATTTGTTTCCCCGTTTTTTTGTACTTGTCATTAAACAGACTTCCCTTTGCCAAACCATTGAGTTGTTCTTATTGAAGTGTGTTGGAGTAAATTAATCCTGCACCCTAACCTCCTCAAGGTGCAGCTATCTTGTCTTACAGGTACTAGAGGGTGAGTTCTGACCTGTGGGCCCGTCAGAGGATGCTCTGCCCTCCTGTACACTTGGTAGCGTGAGGATGGTTTGACCATCAACTATTGATTGATTAATATTAAGACACCCATAGACCGATGGCACGAAGTAACTCTAGGCCTTCGGCAATATCACGAGTCCTTCGCCATTCGGCTGAGTAGACTGAGAATCTTCCCGTGGACAATGATAGAAGTAAGTCCATCAAATCTGCAGTAGGTCTGAAGGAACCTGCCTTTCCAAGCATAACCCTTCTCATACCCACGGGAAGCGGATCGGATGAAAAGACTGCAAAAGGCGGTAACGAAGCAGGGGCTGGTGATCCCGAAGTTCCAGAGAGGAAAAGATGAGAGCGGTGAGTGAAACAATAAACTCATCACTTTGGCAAATGTCTTGTAGGCATTAGAACAAGGTAACGGAGGGTGGTGGAGAAAAATAAAAATAGTTAGATGTAGAGAAGACTGTATATGTATAAGGGGTTAATGATTTGAGTATGATAGATAAAAAAAGTGGCTACCAGGAGGACACCTGAGAGAAAAAGTAAGGCTACCGGGAGGACACCCGAGAGAAAAAGAAAGGTTACCGGGAGGGTACTCGAGAGAAAAAGTAAGAGAAAAAGTGAGGTTACCGGAAGGGGACCCGAAAGAAAAAGTAAGGTTACCGGGAGGGCACCCGAGAGAAAAACAGTAAGGATTCGCCTTGTTCCTGCGTTTTAATACAGCGGTCAGAAGAAATTTGAACTCAGAGCCCACATAATAGGGGACGATTAGGCTATGGTGACGATTAAAGACTGCACAAATGGAGTTCGTTTAAACCCCATGTCGGGGTATTGATTAGAAGGCAGGTATATGTGTATCCAGCTGGTGTCCATCTAGTCTGTGAAATGTCTGTCATATGTGTCCTGTTATATGTCAAACGTAAAGAACTGTATCATTGATTGTTTGAAATGAAGTTTGGGCTTTATGCGATTCCCTATCTAAGAGGGAATCGGCAATGAATTGATGTTCTTGTGTAAATTAATGATATAAGAATTTTGGCGGGAAAAGTTTGGATTGGAGTTTGCGTATTGGTGCTCGCTCACACTATTGGAAGGATAAAAAACTGCATAAGTATTGTTGATAACGAAATTGAGAATGGAGGAGGTTACCCCACTTGCACATCTGTGTAAGCAGTTACCCAAGCATGCACCTAAGCTTAAAAAGTACAGTACTGAGTGGGTTAAGGGTACCGCCCACAAGATGTTTATGCCGTGGCCACAAAATGGGTCCTTATCTAAAGCCGTCGTACAACACATGACGACTTACCTACATGCCACATACACAGGCAAAAAGCTAGAGAAACGCCTCGCTGTTTTAGAACTTTGGAAGATGTTCGAACAGGCGAAGGAGGAAGAACCACCCACAGACTGGATATTAAACCTATGCACGGAGGGGGGTGAGATGCCTACCGCGCCACCAGCCCCGCCTGAGCCAGTTATCGAGGGAAGTAAGTCAGAGGGACTGTACCCGCTAAGAGAGCTAAAGGCAGCCCCGGGGTATAGCAACACCGCATATCAGTCACCTACGTACAGTAGTGACGAAATCAGAGAAGGACCAGGAAATTAAACTGGCCTCCGCAGTTCTGAGGGACAAGGAGAGACGCGATGATAAAGGGAAGGACCAGGCACATAGTTGTGCACCTGTCGTTAAGGAGAGAGAGGGAAAGAAATGGAAATTAAGTAAAGACAGAACAGATGAGATAGCATTCGCAAAAGACGAATGGATGGGAGGACAGATATTGCTGAGACATGATGGAAAAGGAAGTGATGATATGAGACCGAGAGAGAAGTCTGATGAGACGCAAAGGAGGGAGAGAGAAAAGGAGAATGAAATGAGGGGCAAAAAAATAAGAAGAAAGGACAGGCTGAAGCGAGAAGTAATATATTGCGAAGAGCAAGAGAAACAGCTCGATCGCAAAAAGAAGGCAGCCTATGACCAGTACAGACAGAATAAGCAAAGGTTGGAAGAAGAGCAAAGAGTACGTGAGAAGAGAGTGAAGTGAAGAGAAGATGAGGAAGTTAGAAGGGCAAAGGAACGTAGAAACGAAAGGATGAGGGAAGTAGATAAGGCTAGAGAAGAAGTAACGAAGCGCAAGGAAGTAGAAGAGGAAAAAGAACGTAAACTCAGACAGAGGGCACGGGATCTGGAATATTTGGAGCGGGAAGTTAAAAAACCCAATCCTGTTGTAGAGTGGGAAGACATAGAAGAATTCTTTCCTGCAAATGACTTGGTACCAGGTACGAGTGGGACAAATATTGAGGATGACTTCGACACCAGAAGCATCGGGGAAACAATTGATAAAATATACAATGAAATGGGGCTGGAACAGATTTCCCAAGGGGAAAGGGAAGATGAGCACTTGGAAAGCACTCAGCTATATGACACTGAGGATGTGACCCGAAGTAGTGGGAGCAGAGGACTGTCCCTGGATAGGCTAGAAAATGTGTAAGAATGAAGCAGATGCAAGGAGTTGCGTGAACTGGGAACAATCAGTGTCCGACTCCGGTGGGGAAACGGAGGACGAGACACACGAAGAAGGGAGACAATGCGAGAAGCGGCTCCCAAGGGACCAAGGGGTACGATGGTCAGACACTAGCGAGTCCGCACCTAGTTTATCGGGGTTCGCCGCGCAACCTGGCCGACATGAGGGAATACCCCGCGGTCAGAGGGGGGAGCCAGCACCTGCCTATGTAGAGAGATTGAGGACATTGCCAGGTAGACGGCGATGCGGGAATGTTACCCCAGCGATAGACAGGAGAGCTATGGGGAAAGAGAAGGAAGACTGCGCATTTCCGTTCCCGCTGCTAGAAAAAAAGGGGGGTGCAAGACCACAATATATTCCATGGCCACACATGGATTGAGAGAACTTAAAAAACAAGCTTCCAATGCTGACTTCAGGAGCTGGGAAATGGATACACGAGTTCGAAAAAATGACAGGGGGTGTCACGTTGGCTATAGGGGACATTAAAGGTCTCCTGATCGCCATACTGGGTGAGAGAGCAGACAATGTATGGAAGCGGGCAGGGTACCCTGGGGTAACTATAACTAACACTGCCCATGACGGAGCACCATTCAATAACTGTAGAGCAGCAGTGTGGAAAGCGCTGCAAGTGCTGTACCCAGACACTTCCAATATGGGAGCTATAATGACTCGGAAAATGAAAGAGTCAGAGGATCCCTTGATTTATATCTAGAATTTTGAAGATGCGTGGGTACTCGAAATGCATGAATCTTGGACGTAATCTATCCCTGTATTCTACCACATATTGTGCCAAAGGTTGCCAGAACCGGTGCAGAAATAGCTCAAGAAATGGGTAGGAGTAGAAGCTAAACCGTGGACCAAAATACAGTTGACAATTGCACACTACTGTAGATTGTTGCAAGAAAAGAACCAAAAAAAGGAGGCAACTCGTAAAGGTGAGGAAGCGAAGCTGGTGCAAAAGAAACTCTCAAAGTATGCTCTCGAGAGCGCCGTGCTGACAAACCCAGCTGAGCCAAGCACGCAACAAGTGACTGAACCATTGCAGAATAACCAGGGTAGCTCAGGATTTTTCCCGAGGGGTAGGGGATTTAGAGGAAGAGGATGACAGAGTAATCAGGGAGGATTTCAACGTAATTAGGGAGGTTTTCAGAATAATCAAGGTGGCTTTCAGAACGCGCAGATGATCAGTCCAGCTATGCCAGATGGACAGATGGCCCGACCACCGCCAGTGTGCTGGCTTTGTGGAATGACAGGACATGTGGCGCGCATGTGCAGAAGCCAAGGCATGTGGCAGAATGGCCAAGGGACAGGAACAGGCATGGTAAAACAGCCTGCCGTCCCACAACAAGACGGTGCACAGAATCACGCAGTGCAGCAGCAGGCGCCAGGCTTGCAGCAAGGTACGCCGCAAGGGGTTCAACCCTCGAATATGGGGAATTTGCCACAGGGGCAATCCCAACAGGCACCGCCACAAATGTTGCAGGGCACTAACTCCAGAGGGGGAGTCAACCCTGGAAATGGGGGCAATCCACAAGTATATAACGCACTAAACCTATATATACAATAGGACAGCTCACGGGAAACTCTGATGTGCTCTATCCTATCAGTGACACCAGACCCTAACAGGGAACCCAGGGTAAATGTCATCATGGGGTGAAAGAATATTCCTTCTTAGTTGACACTGGTGCAACACGCTTGTGCATACGAGAAGGCATGTTTTCCTTGTCCGGCCAGGCCATAGACACTCAGAATCTTACAGGAGCTCACAGTAGAGTTCCGTTTACGGACAATCTCCCAGTCTCTGTGGGGGAATGTGAGATGAATGTGCCCTTGTTATATTCACGCCAGACCCCAGTAAACATTTTGGGTCGAGATTTAATGACAAAGTTGAATATGACTATAATCATTCACAGAGGAGGGCATAGTATGCTCCACTCCAGGAATGCCTTATTCTAACATGTGCAAAATTATCAGAGCATACTCCGGACGCACAGCCATGAGAGCTATACCATTAGAACCGGAAGTCTTCGCATATGGCGTGCGTGTGCTTATGACGGGATTGCCAAGCCTCGCAGATAGAACTATGAGATCCCCTGATGAGTTTCTATTCAGACCAAGGATCCCTATGCATGAAGAAGAGGGACAAGTATTTCCCTTATCGATACATATTGCAGCAGTACGAGGGAAGGTAGTAATGGTCGAAGGGTACGACGATGAAGGCAGACAATGGTGTGCAATTATCGCCATTGAAGAAGGGTATCGAGTGACTGACGTCACCAATGATGATCTGTTCGGAGAACACCCTGACTCAGAAGAGACAAGAGTGGAAGTAAGCCGCATATTTTGGGTCAAAACGATCAAACGAGAAGTCCCACAGAGAATGATGTTGGCGCTGATCCGCCCCGCATACTTTGATGACGACATGGCCCAGGTGCCTGTCTCAGTATGCACTACATGACCCTATGACGTAGGACTCCTGAAAGGAGCAGGAGAACTGTAAATTAAATTGAAACCAGGAGCAATTTTACCAAGGGCACGACAATATCCCATGTCCAGGGAAGTGGATGAAGGGATTGCGAAGACAATTTCCGCCATGATGGAGCAGCGCATCCTTGTGACGTCCGAATCATCATGCAATACGGTGATTTACCCCGTCAAGAAATCAAAGGGTGGGTCGTGGCATTTAATCCAAGAATTAAAAGCATTAAACGATATTGTTGATGCAGAGTTCCCTATAGTCCCTAATCCATCTACGATCTTGTGTAACATACCGATCGAGAAAGTACGCAGTAAGGGCAAAAACCCTCTTTTTTGATGGGGGCCTGACTCCGGAGGGTTTAGGCAAATATATCGAAAGAAAAAGGAAAATGGAGTCAAAGGCTACCCTTGTCAGTGACGCTAAGGTGGTTTGTCTAAAAGGGTGCAGTGGAGCTTTGGATACCGTATAACAGAAAAAAGGGGAGACAGTTAAGTTCTGCAATTTATTAGTTCACATCCGATAAAAGAATATTTAAAATAATGACATATGCCGTCCTGGGCACAAAAGAGTATTGTATACAGATCACAATACTTTGTACATATTTCAGTGGGTTAGTACAATTCAAGTGACTGTGATTTTATGTATTGCTAATAATAAGGCAGTACACAAGCATGGTCAACACACAAACAATTGAGGTGTTTCTGGTGCAGTGGATAAGTGGAAAAATCCAGCGGTTTGGAGTGGTCGTGACCTGCTGGCAATTTCACTGCACTGTCGTCAGGACTGAGGGAATTTTGGAGCACGAATGTGCCGTGAGAAGAATGACATGCGCCTGTAATTGGTAAAACATAGGATGGGGTGTTAGATCTGGGGTTATTAGAAAAAGGCAAAAAGCACACAGGGGGACACTGCAGGAAGGACAGCCTACCTAAGGTAGTTGAAGCGTCATGACTGATTGTTGTAGGGGGTGCCGGCGGTTGAGAGCCTGGCGTGTTGATTGTAGTCCGCAAAGTGGATAGACGATCTCTGTGGTTACTGAAGAGAATCAAAAGAATTTTGTGGTTCAAGGGAACTGGCACATTGAATGTGATATAGAGAAAAGGGGGGTAAAAACAAGGGATTGTGTTACCTTGCAGAATCGATCTCGAATTGAAGTCGAAAGAAATGGCGGGAGCCGTTGTTTAATGGCTACGTCTGGTGACTGTGAGAGTCCTGTTGAGACATAGATGTATGTAATGCAGGGTGCGTATAACTAGCTGCAGAGGTAAGCGTGACTTTGTAAAAACCGAGTAAGGGTGGACATACATGCAGAGAGAGGGGCCGTGCCCAATCTTGTGACAAAAATCGAAGGATGAGTAATGTTGATTTCTAAATTTGCTAATTCACATGGTATGAGTGATCACCCGTGACATTTGCATGGGATATACTGGTATGGGTGAATGCTAAAAGTGTATGGGTTTTGAGCATGCAGCTGGTATAAAAAAAGCTGATCGCGCTTGTGACTCGATTGTGCACGTCAAGTAATTTGACCGTGAAGGGCCATGTTGTAACTTGGTGAAAAAGCCGTAGTCCCGGTAGCCAAGGGAGGACAATTAAATGCGCAGAGTGCAGGGAGTCCTAGTGCTTACCTCTCAGCAAGCTGTATCAGTGGCTTGCGTTGTTATCTGAATGGTGCGCATGCGTGATGGCTATAATATATGAGGTCATTTCTAAATTAGGCGAAACGCGATGCGCATGTGCAAACGAGTAGCGTTGTTATGTAGAGCATGAGTAGTGTTTCTAGAATGGCAGCATCGTCGGGAATGGTCAGTACATCATGGCTCGATACGTGCACTTGGACAATCTCACAAGATGGAATGTCGTTGGTTTGTCATTTTGCCAAACTGTGTGCTTCTCATAAAAGGACATTTAGATGTTATTGCACAAGAAGGAATTATCATTTCGACAAACCATGCGTTATTTTTGAAAATACAACCGTTTGCAGAAAATGAGAAAACATACAAAAATGTTCGAAATTTAGACAGAGAATCATATAAACACATTGCTCCTTGAAAAAGCCACAAAGTGCAAGGGTATAGGGAATAGAGACCCATTTTGTTAACAGAAACAATCATTTTATTTGGTAGTAAATGGAGCAATATTGCAGTGTTAATGAATGAAGATATGTTACAAAGAACAGAGTAGAGAAAAAGAAATAAATTCATCATGGGAATATGAGGATAAAGCCCATGTTAGTGTTCGTATGTTTGCTGACTAATAGGTGTTTAAAAACAACAACAGGTGTTTGAAGCAGCAGTTGAGAGGGAAAGAGAGGGGTGCTCGATCATTTGTTGAAGAACAAGTTCCACTGAATGGATATATTGAGGCCATTCTTGGCAGAATCAAGCCGGTAGATCCATTTTTGTTCCAGTTTTCGTAGTGCAAGATCCCTTTTGCCTCCACAGAATGGATTATTGACAGTTTGAAGCACTACCCAGAAAAGATCGTTATGGCTGTGTTTTTTCAGTTTGTAGTGAGCCACTAGAGGCTTGTCATTGACTAGATTTTTAAGGCAGGAGCGATGCTCGCAGATTCGTTGTTTTATCTCTCTCTTACATTTCCCAATGTAAATTAGATCGCAAGGACACTTAATGGCGTATACTGACCATTTTGTTTTACAGTTGGTGAAATTGGGAAAAGTCCATCTTATGTCCTTGAGGTCAATCTATTTTATGTTGTTGGTCAGGGAACATGCTGAACAGTTACCACATCTGAAATTACCTCTGACGGGAGGGAGATTCCAAAGGGTAGTTTGGGAAATGTTTTCTTTTATCTTATCTTCGTAGGTATGCACCAGACGGTCTTTAAGGTTTCTGTTCCGTGTGAATGCAAATCTAGGTTTCATGGGTTTAAAATCTTCTGTGTGGAGTGTATCCCAATGACGAAGAATAGTTTTTTTGAGGGGATTGCTGATGGAGGTGAATGTGGTTACACATGTCATCTTGGTTTTGACTTGTTCTTTGGGTGCTGGTGTGAGGCATCTCTCTCTGTCGGTATGTTTTGCTCTTCTGCGAGCTTGACGTATGATGTGACTCAGGTATCCACGTTCTTTAAGCCGGGTACTTAGATCATTACTTGTGGTTTTATAGTCCTCGTCTGTACTGCAGTTTCTTCTCAGTCTGAGAAACTGGCTGAATGGAAGATTTGTCTTGAGACCCGCAGGATGAAAGCTGCTATATTCTAGGAGAGTGTTTTTGGAGGTAGGTTTCCTGTAGAGAGTAGTAGCTAGACAATTGTTGGAAGCTTTGTAGATGTCCAAGTCTAGGAAGGGGATCCTACTGAGATTGTAGTTGATTGTGAATGTTATGCATGGGTTACGTACATTATCCAATCTTTAAAAATGGACAGTTGTTCCGGGGTGTCTTTCCAGCTCATGAAAACATCATCAATGTACCTGCACCAACATCCGATGGAGTCTTTAAATGGGTTGGACTCGTGGTAGATGGATTGTTGTTCGAATGTGTCCATGAAGAGATTTGCCACGTGGGGGGCAAATGTCGCCCCCATGCTGGTACCGTGACATTGTTGGTAAAACGATTCCTCGTAGATAAAACAGTTTTCCATCAAAGCTATCCTGGTGCATTCTAACAGGAATGAAGTAAAAAATCTAGTCAATGACAAGCCTCTAGTGGCTCACTTCAAACTGAAAAAAACACAGCCATAACGATCTTTTCTGGGTAGTGCTACAAACTGTCAATAATCCATTCCGTGGAGGCAACAGGGATCTCGCACTACCTAAACTGGAACAAAAATGGATCTACCGGCTTGATTCTGCCAAGAATGGCCTCAATATATCCATTGAGTGGAACTTGTTCTTCAACAAATGATCGAGCACCCCTCTCTTTCCCTCTCGACTGCTGCTTCAAACACCTGTTGTTGTTTTTAAACACCTATTAGTCAGCAAACATACGAACACTAACATGGGCTTTATCCTCATATTCCCATGATGAATTTATTTCTTTTTCTGTACTCTGTTCTTTGTAACTTATCTTCATTCATTAACACTGCAATATTGATCCATGTACTACCAACTAAAATGATTGTTTCTGTTAACAAAATGGGTCTCTATTCCCTATACCCTTGCACTTTGTGGCTTTTTCAAGGAGCAATGTATTTATATGATTATCTGTCTAAATTTTGAACATTTTTGTATGTTTTCGCATTTTCTGCAAACGGTTGTATTTTCAAAAATAACGCATGGTTTGGCGAAATGATAATTCCTTCAGTGTGCAATAACATCTAAATGTACTTTTACGAGAAACACACAGTTTGGCAAAATGACAAACCAACGACATTCCATCTTGTGAGATTGTCCAAGTGCACGTATCGAGCCATGATGTACTGACCATTCCCGACGATGCTGCCATTCTAGAAACACTACTCATGCTCTACATAACAACGCTACTCGTTTGCACATGCGCATCGCGTTTCGCCTAATTTAGAAATGACCTCATATATTATAGCCATCAAGCATGCGCACCATTCAGACAACAACGCAAGCCACTGATACAGCTCGCTGAGAGGTAAGCACTAGGACTCCCTGCTCTTCGCGCATTTAATTGTCCTCCCTTGGCTACCGGGACTACGGCTATTTCACCAAGTTACAACATGGCCCTTCACGGTCAAATCACAAGCGCAATCAGCTTTTTCTATACCAGCTGCATGCTCTAAACCCATACACTTTTAGCATTCACCCATACCAGTATATCCCATGCAAATGTCACAGGTGATCACTCATACCATGTGAATTAGCAAATTTAGAAATCAACATTACTCATCCTTCGATTTTTGTCACAAGATTGGGCACAGCCCCTCTCTCTGCATGTATGTCCACCCTTACTCGGTTTTTACAAAGTCACGCTTACCTCTGCAGCTAGCTATACGCTCCCTGCATTACATACATCTATGTCCCTTTTCAACAGGACTCTCACAGTCACCAGACGTAGCCATTAAACAACGGCTCCCATCACTTCTTTTGACTTTAGCTCGAGATCGATTCTGCAAGGTAACACAATCCCTTGTTTTTACCCCCCCTTTTCTCTATATCACATTCAATGTGCCAGTTCACTTGAACCACAAAATTCTTTTGAATCTCTTCAGTAACCACAGAGATCGTCTATCCACTTTGCGGACTACCATCAACACGCCAGGCACTCAACCGTCGGCACCTCCAACAACAATCAGTCATGACGCTTCAACTACCTTAGGTAGGCTGTCCTTCCTGCAGTGTCCCCCTATGTGCTTTTTGCCTTTTTCTAATAAGCCCAGATCTAACCCCATCCTATGTTTTACCAATTACAGGTGCATGTCATTCTTCTCCCGGCACCTTCGTGCTCCAAAATTCCCTCAGTCCTGACGACAGTGCGGTGAAATTGCCAGCAGGTCACGACCACTCCAAACTGCTGGATTTTTCCACTTATCCACCGCACCAGAAACACCTCAATTGTTTGTGTGTCGACCATGCTTGTGTACTGCCTTATTATTAGCAATACATAAAATCACAGTGACTTGAATTGTACTAACCCACTGAAATATGTACAGTATTGTGATCTGTATACAATACTCTCTTTTGTGCCCAGGACGGCATATGTCATTATTTTAAATATTCTTTTATCGGATGTGAACTAATAAATTGCAGAACTTAACTGTCTCCCCTTTTTTCTGGAAGAGCATACTGTTATACGGTATCCAAAGCTCCACTGCACCCTTTTAGACAAACCACATTAGCATCACTGACAAGTGTAGCCTTTGACATACCAATCGAGGCAAAATACTTCACGGTGATTGATTTGAAAAATGCTTTTTTCTCAATCCCGCTGCACCGTGACTCACAAGATCTGATGTCCTTCACGTTCAGACAAATGCGTCTGAAAAGCACGAGGTTGCCGCAGGGGTACTATGAGTCCCCATCCATTTTCAACCGAGTCTTGCAAATGGACCTAGGCAACATTACAGTAGACAGTGCTGTTTTGCAGTATGTGGATGACATTCTGATCTGCAGCACCACTGAAGAACAATGCAGGCGCAATTCTATCCACCTTCTGAATATATTGGCTAAAAAAGCATGTAAGGTTGACAAGGAAAAGTTACAATATTGTCAACAAGAGGTGCTGTACATAGGCCAGCTAATCTCGCATCAGGGGAAAAGGATCACCCCAGAAAGGGCTGAAGTAATCATGAACACGGCTAAGCCGCTCATGATAAAACAGATGCAGAGCTTCCTAGGCCTGTGCAACTATGTTAGTGCATGGGTCTTCGATTACAGTTCGTATACCAAGTCCTTGCTCCAGGCCCTGAAGAAGGCCTGAGCGACAAAAGAATAAATTGAATGGACTGAAGCGATGGAAGAGGGGTTCACAGAACTAAAGAGAGCAATTTGCGCAGCTCCAGTTGTCGGGTTTCCTAATTATGCAGAGGAATTCTACCTGTTCTCGCACACGAATGGCAATGTTATGATGGCAGTACTCGCTCAAAAAACCTTGTTGGGGTACAAGCCCCTGGCGTATTACAGTGGGAATCTGGACCCAGTAATAAGAGGCCAGTTCCCATGCGAACAAAGCTTAGCTGCCACAGCATTCACCATAGAAAAGGCAAAAACCATTGTAATGGGATGCTCCATGACATTATATGTTGAACACTCATTTTTTGCCATATTAGAGAAACCAAAAGGTACATTGACATCTCAAAGGGCCTCTGCCTATGAGGTGATCATATCGAATCCATCGATCAAAATAGTGCGATGTAAAACAGTGAATCCAGCCACGTTCATAGCTGAACCAGTCACTGAAGGTGAGCAGATACATGACTGCGCAAACTATGAAGAATTCTATGATGAAATCCCCAGGGTAAAAGAAAATGCCCTGGCAGGAGGTGAGATTGTTTTCATTGACGGGTCTTTGAGAATCGACCAAGAAGACGGACAAAGATATACAGGCGTTGCCGTAATAAAACATATGGCAAATGGAGAATTTCAAGTACTCGTTAGTGCATGAATACCATCTCATTATTCAGCACAGGCTGCAGAATTATTGGCGTTGATACTCGCCATAGAGAATCATGCAGACCAGGAAGTAACGGTGTACAGTGACTCCGCCTATGTGACGTCCACAGTGCACGCAGGACTAGCGCGCTGGAAGAGGAGGGGCTACCTTCGAGCAGATGGCACGCCAGTGTAGCATGCAGCCTTATTGGACAGGCCGATCAAGGCACTACAGCTCCCAGTGGACATAGCGGTCGTGAAATGCGCCGTCCATACGCAGGGGACAGATTTCATGTCACGCGGAAACCACGCAGCAGACACGGAAGCCAAGCGTATGGCATCCAAAAATGAGACAATCATGGAAGTAGAAGTGGCACGCACCCATGAGCGTATGGTGATAGCTCGAGCCACTCCAGAGGTTTATAGTAATATGGGGCAAACTCAATTGATGGAGCTTCAAGGGGAAGCACCACAGGACAAAAATAACCTGTGGAAACGTTGCGGGTGTTCTTTAAACCCCTCGGACGGATTGTGGAGACAAGTCAGCACTGGTAAACCAGTAATGCCTGTAGCCCTACTAAAGATATTACTAGATATTACTAGAACAATTACACTACCCGTTCCATATGACAAAAGAAAATCTAGCCGCAACGCTTGCAGAAGACTGGTTCATACCGAATTTAGCAGAGCAGGTTGCATTTTTCATAGTGAACTGCATAATTTGCCAGAAGTTCATAGCTGGGCACACATTAAAAGTAGTGAGAGTAGTCATCCCCCGGGCCGAATGGGCCATTTCAGCACTGGCACGTTGATTATGTCGACATGATTCAAGTGTGTAACGGGTACAGGTACTTAATTGTAGTGGTGTGTCCATTCTCTAGATGGATAGAAGCAGGTCCTTGTACCCACCCAGACTCAACCTGTGCTGCCAAATTCCTGGTAAGGGAAGTATTCCCTAGATGGCGGGTGTGTGAGGTGATGAGATCAGATAATGGGGCTCATTTTGTAAATACAGTTTTTGAACAGATTAGCTTGTTGCTTGGTATAAAGCACAAGTTCTCATCGGCATATCATCCAGAGGGAAATGGCATATGCGAGAGGCTCAACAGCTTGCTAAAGGAGAGGATAGCCAAGTTGAAGCTTACTCTAAAAAAGGGATTGCTGCACTGTCTACCACTGGCATTGTATGCACTTTGGAACCAACCAGGCTCCGACCATCATCTCATGCCGCACGAGATAGTCACAGGAAGGAGATTAAGGACCCCCTTTACCCCTCGAGATAGAGCTAGATGTGATGCCCAGTCTACCCGAGAGGTCCCGGGAACCGAATTGTCAGAATATCTGAACTGCATGACATCAAGCTTCACTGTCATTTCAGACCAACTGCAGCAACGACAAAAAGGGTGCAGCACAACACCAGGCCCATAGGGAGATGCTGAAACAGACACAGCTCAAGGACTACGTACACCAATCATCTTCCCTGGTGACACAGTTCTTGTGAGAAACCACACAAGGAAAAGGTGGGACGAGCCAAGATTCAACTGCCCGTTCATCGTGGAGGACTGCACTCCCTCAGCCGTGAAACTGCAAGGCAGGAGAGCTTGGATCTTCCTAAATGACATTAAACCTTATATCGGTGAGATCCCCATAGCTGCACCACACCGCAAAGAACCTGCAGACAACAGGGAAGAACTTCAGCACATGCAGATGAGAGCTATGATGAGGAAGAAGGACACATGAGCAGGAAAATCAAGACAATGAACTCGGATGCAAGTTGTGGTTTAAAACTGGACAGTTCCTCCAAGCAAAGGGGGATAAGGACATAACAAACACTCTGTGCATTCTAGTTGCAGGGAAAAGAAGATAATCTCACATCTAAGCCACATCACACTGATGATACCAACTTTTGAATCAAGTCATATCCAAGCATTTTCAGCAAACGAGACTTTGATGAACTAAGAGCAAACGTTAAGAACATCACACAGTCACCTGAATCAACCAACACCCAGATTTTGCTTTGCAGAATGTATGACATCCCCCAACAGAAATATCACAAGGGATGTGCTGTCCTGTTTTCAGTTAATACTAGAGACATATCCATCGCTTGTAAGGAGAGTTACCAGCATCACAGACTTTGTCAAAGAGCTATGACGAGGAAGCTATGACGAGGAAGAAGGACACATGAGCAGGAAAATCAAGACAATGAACTCGGATGCAAGTTGTGGTTTAAAACTGGACAGTTCCTCCAAGCAAAGGGGGATAAGGACATAACAAACACTCTGTGCATTCTAGTTGCAGGGAAAAGAAGATAATCTCACATCTAAGCCACATCACACTGATGATACCAACTTTTGAATCAAGTCATATCCAAGCATTTTCAGCAAACGAGACTTTGATGAACTAAGAGCAAACGTTAAGAACATCACACAGTCACCTGAATCAACCAACACCCAGATTTTGCTTTGCAGAATGTATGACATCCCCCAACAGAAATATCACAAGGGATGTGCTGTCCTGTTTTCAGATTAATACTAGAGACATATCCATCGCTTGTAGGGAGAGTTACCAGCATCACAGACTTTGTCAAAGATCCTGCCAACAAGAAGGTGATCTAGCAACTACTGACTGTCATCGCAGAAGCATTCATTGTCCTATCTGAGGACAGGAATCTTGACACAGATGCTTCCTCCACAGGTGATAATAGATTAACTCACTTATACGCTTTTCCTTCGCATCATTGAGGAGTGCTCAGGACTCATGGGGAGAACCACGGATACCCTAACATTCATCAGAAATCAAAGAAATAATGAATACATGAACCAAGTGTGGATCAAGCTAACCTACGTGGTCGCAATCCACGCAGCAGGAATGTGTAGAGACTGTTCTCGTCGAAAGAAAGGCCTGTGATCCAGAACCCAGCCAAGCAGGACAAATGTCCCTGTCACTCGAGGACAGTCACCTGGCGCACAATGTCCTGTTCCGTCTAGTCAGTGACTATCCAGAAATGGTGGGAAGGCCTGCAGATGTTGACGTCAACACCTTCCTCAGAGACCCAGCTAATGTCGCACACATGGGCACAATTCTCCACGGAATCATGCTCCAGGTGGAGCTATCCAATGTTCAGCGAGAATACCTGAGGAGATTCCGGTGAAACTTTCCGCCGTGGGACAGATTGATAGGAGCAGAGAAGAGAACTTCACTCTTTTGGTTATTTTTATTTTTTTATTTTTATGTTTATTTTTCATCTTTTGATTTGATTTTGAATGGTATCATTTTTCCGTTTTCCATTTTCCATCTTTTACCATTTTTCAATTTTTTCTATTGTTTCCAATTTTTCTATCTTTGTCGCATTCAAACAAGATTCCAGCATGTCTTCCGGACTAAGTCGAATTCGGGGGGTGGACTGGGAATTGACCTATTTTGAATATGCTCAATGAGTGTGACTCACCAAAGAGGCTAGTCTAATCATTTTCCATAGTCTAGCAAGGGAACTACATCCCACAACCAGAGACAATCCTCACCCTCGAGAGGGGGGACTCTTATGAAGCACAAGACACTTTACGTCCAAGACCTCCTGAAAGACCATTATGGAGTAAATGAAAAGAAGAGTTTGTTATAGAACTTTAACTATTGATATGATTGAAATGGATGCCCAGAACAGTAACCTAGTCCTCCCACAAGCGGGGGCGCCCCCAATTCCCTGGAAGAAAATACTGCAAATTGGCTTATCGGACGATAATGTGCATATGTATAGTTATTATTATTGTTTTTCTGTCATTAACAATCAGAACTGCATTCTTTATTAGTGCACGAAGCACTCCAATTTCAGTGCACCCACCAGACAATGTACGTATGAATCCAACAAAAGCACCCAGACCCTATACAGTCATTCCGATTCCTAGAAAAACTGACGATAAAGTAAACAAACTAAAATTAAATGTAATTAGCAGTGATTCATACACATTTGAGGTAACGAATGAAGAGAAAAGCTGGAGACAGGGTCAGCACGGAATGAATGAAAACATAGCAATGACCACTACACGCACACACACACACTGAATGCACACGAACAAGGGCAAGTGTCAATGGCTACAGAACATCGAATGATGGCAACATAAAATAAGAGACTGCCTACCGAACAACCAGTTCCAGAAAATAGTGGAAGCAACCAAGAGGAAGCAAGCGAAAGGCCAACTGAAAAGGATATAACCAAAGCACTCAAGAAGACAGAGACTGCTACAAAAGAATTTGCTGCAAAGACACAAATGCTGATAGACCATTTGTTCCCGGTTATAGCCAGAGCAAAGGAAGTGCATAAGGAGCTGGAAAATAGGGCCACAGTGATTATCGCAGCAAGCACATCAGTTCCCATGAGCACCAGGCCCACGATGAGGCCACACGGTGGAAAGACGATACACAGATGGTGGTTAAAGGAGCCCTACAGGAGAATGCAAGAGGAGAAGTAACACACAAAACCTTCTCCTACCACAGCGATACAGGTAATGAAGCCTGCTCCTCCAACAAGCATGCTTGAGAATTCTCCAGCAAGAAAAAGTCACATAGATGCATTTAGAGATGTAGTTATAGCTAACTACAAAAAGACATTAAGAATCAAGAGAAACCCACATGAAGACAACAATGAACTAAATGATTACCTAAACAGCACAGCACATCTAGGAAACAACATTTGGTACCAACACATGAAAAAGGTCGGAAGAAGTAAAGCTGAAGGAGAATTCTACGTCTGCGCACTCCTACTGTACAGCATGGGAAAGTCCAAGATCGTCATGGATGTAGAAATTGATGTCCCGACAGCACACTGTTTGTCACACGTAGCTATGTGCAACACTAGAGGACAATTCATGGGGAGAGATGCCTCACTGATATGGGCAACAGAAACAGCATACCCTGATGAAGACGACTACATCCAAGACATCAAGGCAAGAAACAGAGCTCACACCAGGAATCACGTGATTAGGTATGCAAAGCCAGAAGCACAAGGAACAGGAACAAGATGGGAGATAAACCCAAGACTGAACATCCAAGGGAAAATCCCAAAAGAAGCGCAAATATGTAGAAATAGAGGCCAGATGCAAATTTGGGGAACAGTGCTTTTCCCAGACGGATGGGAAGCAGGAGTACTGATATGCCGAGCATGGATTGTCCTTGGACCCTGCAAGGAAGCAATAGAAAACTCTCAAAAACTGTGCAAACCCCTATGGCCAAAATTGGTGAAGTTACTAACATGGGTCAAAGATAGAGGGGGACCCCTGCAGATAGTGCCATTGGAAAGCCCGAAATGATGCTTTTGGAACAATGGCACAAGGAAGATGGGAGTGAATCAAAACTGCGGAAAAATCTTTGAAGCCCCGGGAAAGGCACAAGGGACCGCAGTAATCATGGACCATTACTGGGCGTGTGGATCCAAGGCATACATAAGACTACCGAAAAATTGGGGATGCATATGCACACTAGTAAACATCCACGTTCCTGCACTAGTGATCCCAAAAAATGACCTGAGTATTGACAGTTTCCCGGATGAAGAGAGAGAATTACTTTTCTGCCAAATCCGAAGAAGCATTCCATGCAATCCCATACAAGCGCAGGCTGTTTAGCCTCACCTCAACAGTATTCACAACACTACTCTTGCCCCATGTCCACGTAAATACAAAATGGTTGCAGATAACCAGATGGGAGTTATTGCAGACCATCAACACTACCATAAAAGGATTCAATGCAATCAAAGAAGAACTGAGAGCAATCCGATTGCTGACCCTCCAGAATAGATATGTACTTGACATGATTACAGCAATGGATGGAGGTGTTTGCACAAAAATCGGAGAATCATGTTGCACGTTTATACCTTGACATGATGAAGAAAATGGAACCTTAACAGAAGCCATAAGTATGCTGGCAGATCTGCAGAGTCAGATGATCAAGGAAACTGACGTAGTGGATGATGAGAGCTGGTTTGGAACACTGTTTCTATGGGTCCCTCAATGGATGGCAGACATATTCAAAATTCTGGGAGCCCTGCTAGTAATGATACTACTAGGATTTTGTGTTATCAAGATAATCGTAACACAATACCAGAAAACGGCAAAGAAAGCCATTGGGATGAAAATTGTGGTCGATGTTGAACCAGGATGGAAGCACAGAGACCTAACAGATAAGGAAATAATAAACTTCGTGAAGGCCAGCAAATTTGCACCAGAAGGAACAAAGTTTGCATACCCGAGAAAATGAAGAAGGTATGAAGGGAAATGGATTTACTACAGCCCAAATGGGCAATGCCAGCTAATGATCTGGAACAAAGACGAACACGTTAAAACAACAGGAAGTTTGAAAGGAGTGATACAAATATGGACTCCAAAGATGCACACGTTCAAACCATCATGTACAAACGCAGATGACGAAGATGTGGATGTAGAAGAACAAAGCAAGAATAATTTAAAGGAAGAAGAAGAAGTGGTCGATAAACCGACCAGAGGGTGGTGTGCAGAGGAGGTCCCAAATATGGCCTGCACTCCAGCCACTCATGTCGAAATGCCAGAAGCATACTCGTCAAGATATGTGACATATAAGGAGCAAATGAATCAACAGAGAGCCACGGTGCGGCTCTGTCCAGTACACATCAGAGGGACATGTATACCTATTAAAGCACCAATAACCAAACAACCATGGGCTGCAAGGTATCCACTGAGACAACCATACCAGCAGATGACACGATACGAAGACAACTTACAGACTGTCCCCGAAGAGGCCCACAGAGCCTTAATGGAAGGCAATTGGTGATGATATAAGAGCCTAGACGTGACGTACAGACAACCATAAAATGACAAGAAAAAGAAAGTACACAAGGACGAACTCTAAAAGAATAATGATGTGACAAACGTACAATAAGATAACACGTTGCAGCACAAAGAACGTGCCCAGGATCGAATCATGCAACTGACTGAATGCATGTAAATAGGCTTGGAACACAAGAAGCTAAGTAAACGACACTGCTTGCAATGCTTAGTAGAATAATAGAGCTGCATGCACCAATTATATCTCTACCTCAAAGAGGGACGCTGTATGAGTGCGACTCCATTTTGTAAAGCAGAACTAAGCCCAGGCTGCAAGGGGGCCACCAAGGCAGAGATTCATATTCCAGCTAAAGCCAGAAGGGAAGAACGGAATCAAAACTCAGCAAGAAGTAGCTCATGCTTGGGAATTAGAGGTCAACTCCAGGTTGGGAGGAGAGCGGCTACTCCGAAGACTCAAAACGTCAGAGCATGACTGCCAGCCAGTGAAGGTCGAGATAAGAGGCCCCAGGCAGGTGACTGGGCTGAACAAAGAATCAAATATACGAAAAGAAGGAAAAAGAAGCAGATTCACGGTGAACAGACACGCGACCAGTGCAAAGAGGTACCAACGTCTGATGTCACCCAGAACCCGAGGATGCCATAACTTTTCCTGATGAGAACTACAGTTTCGAGGCCATCCTCAGCCAACTAATTGACACATAGCCCTAAAGGTACTGATTGATGGAAGGGAGGCAGGGTGAATCTTGGGGCACTCTGCATCTGGGTGTCTATTCTGCATGCTGCTAATTAAAGTGGAGATTTATGTCTAGAGGTATAACTCACCCAATCACAATGTACCAAATAATCTAGGGTCCTATAGCTTGTAGAACCAATAAGACGTCATAGTTGTAGTGACGTCTATCACGAGGGATGTAGTGGGATGGGCGTAGACGCCCACCCGATAAGAATTATCCAATCCTCATGCTCTGTTATCATATACAGATATAGCACCTATACTAAATTACCTTTCCGACCAATAGAAATTGCATGACAAACTTATGAGTTTTGCACATCAAACGATGACGAATTTTGCCTATAAACGTTGCTGTCTGAATGAAGAAGTTGGGAGTTGAAGCGAGACAGGCAATCGCACCATTGATGATTACCATTTGTTTCCCCGTTTTTTGTACTTGTCATTAAACAGACTTCCCTTTGCCAAACCATTGAGTTGTCCTTATTGAAGTGTGTCGGAGTAAATTAATCCTGCACCCTAACCTCCTCAAGGTGCAGCTATCTTGTCTTACAGGTACTAGAGGGTGAGTTCTGACCTATGGGCCCGTCAGAGGATGCTTTGCCCTCTGTACAATGTATTTATATACTCCCCTTCTCGGACATGAAACTAATTTTAATTTAAAGTTCAAGCTACGCATGCACAGGTCTGACTTCCAGATACGCGGAGGTTGCCCTTACCCGCTTCCTGTAGTAAGAGATACCTTGTGAGGCGGACCAACCAATGAATCCTTGAGGGAAGCATTAGGGAGAAGTCTCTTGCGGGGCTACCAGTGACATCATTTCACCAAAATGCCAGGGGTAGTGGAAGTGACATCACACGACCCTTGGCCCCAGAATGACATCACAGGAAGTGATGTTATGTGATGTTATTTGACCAAACCCAGAAGTGACATCACAGGATGTGAAGGAACACGATCTTTCACCCCTTGAAAAAACAGAAATGGGCATCACATAACATTGTTCCTAAGTATACAACGAAAAATATGGTTACGATATCACTATAATGTGATATACATTTCATACAAGAATGAATCAACCTATGTATCGTTAATATAGGCCCATATTACCAATTACTGTGAATGCAAGCAGACATCCAAGGCCAAATGATAATGATGTGTTATTTTAAAGCACTTGTGCTTAAACGCTTTATATAGAACAAATATACATACAATATCACCCAACTTGTGTTGGTACTCATTTATCGACCTCAGAAGGATGAAAGGCTGAGTTGAGGTGTTTAAGAACAGACTAAATCAGGTACTCACCCACTGAAGTGTGCCTGAAATAAACCCCCTGTTTTATATTGTTTTTTAACAAGCCTGAACAAGAAAGCCAACCTCTCCAGAAACAAAGAGCCACATAACACTGGCCACAGCCATCCCAGGAGCTTACATTTAAAAATAAAATGTTTAGGGGTAACAAGGGAGACCTCAGGGGTCGCTAATGCGGCCCCTGGAGACCCCCAAATGACATCTCTAGGGGCTTCGTTCAATCCCAAGAAAAAGCAACCAGTCACAAGGCACTTTGAGAGAGTGGGGTGTGCTAGTCGATCCCATAAGACACTTGGAGCACACTCAATTCTCAATACATACAATTCCTATAGGCTCACAGTCATCTTGCAACTCAAACATCTCATGAACAATGAAAAAAGGGATTCCCGTTGGCCTTCACATGAAGATGACTCTGAGCCCTTGATTTGTGCTCTGATCAGAAAGTACACAAGTACACACACACTCGATCATGTTTACAGTCACAGTGCCCCTCCCCCTGTGCCACTTAAAGACAGAGGGGCTCCCAAAGCAAAAACTAAAAGCCCAGTCGAGGAATCCCATGGTTATTTACCTCACTGGAGAGACATCACAACAAAACCTCAACATTGTATGAACACTCTTTCTGCAAGTGTTCTCTCTCAGCATTCTTACCACTCAGAGTACAGTGTTATAATGGGGCTTTCTAGCATAGATGAGTCAGGAGTCACAGGTAGGTGATCTAGCTCTTTACTAAGTTACTGGTTACACGTAGTTACAGGTAGTTAGCCAGAGGTACATTAGGGACACAGGTAGGACACATACACAAGAAGAAATCTGCTGGCACCCTATCTCACAGGCCAGTCCCACTTCAACTGACACTCCTGGAACACATTGCACACAACATTCTCTCAGCACTCAGTATCCAGGCATTCAAAACATTCCAAGCGCACATGGCAAGAGGAGGGAAGTGTGAGGAGCCAGAAATGAGACTTGGACACAGAGGACTAATAGTGGTTGCTATAAACCTTTATTTAAATAATAAAAGGGTTGGAAAAAGCCTCACTTTCTCTACTCTAGGAGGTATGTCCCTACCTCAACCAAAACTAAGGGTCTGTCCTGTTTCAAAATGTCCAAAGCAAAAATGTCCTGTGTCTGAACTCCTATCCTAGCCCTCGCATTCTAAGGGGTGAAGCATATGTCTTTGATCTTGAAGGTGCACAAAATGTTCAAGTTTAATTTCAACAAAAAGGTATAACTCCAACCAAAGTAGATAACGTTCATAGTTCCAGAGAATGACTCACTTCTCCTGGTTTTGTCACATCGAAACAAAAGTTCAAAGAAACAATGTCTTAGTTGCCTAAAAGGATAACCTCCTCTTCTTGGCATCACAATTCACTCCAGGAGAAATGGCTCCCTTGCCCAGGCTTTTTATAAAATTCAGTTTTGCTCAAATCCTAAAGGCATAGATATTCTTTGGCATTCTCCTTTCAAAAACAACACAACTCAAGTGCGGGTCACAGACTCGCATGACACCTTGTATATTGTCCTGCCAGGTTATTTTCCACCTTCAATGCAGACCAAAAATCCTAGGGGCATCAGTCTTCCTTACGATTTTTCCTTTACTCAAATCCAAAGGCCATGAATCTTCCTTGGGATTCTTCTTTCATGATATGCAGTTTTCTTCACATACTTGTGTTTGCCTTATATACTCTCATATACAGTTCTCTTGGCCTGGTTTCCTTCTCTGCCAGGACTTTCTTCTGCAATTCACTTTACAATGTAGTTCACTTTACATACTCGATTTTGCCTGTTAAACTCTCTTGCTAAGACTTTTTTATGCAGTTCACTTCATAATGCAGTTTATTTTAGGTGAGGGTCCCAGACTTGCACAGCCCAAGTGTTGTCATGTTGGCTCCACAACCTTCTGTTGGTCAGCTCGTTTTTTACTTTTTCACTCGTGAAAAGTTTCTCACTCTCTCAATCCACTCCTTCATGGTTTCCCCGGCTGCGTGGTATACGTCTTTAAGTGCCCCGGCATCTCACCTCCTCCCATTGGGCTCACCATTTTTCAAGGGTCACTTAAGCATCGTTCATGCTGCTCAGCTACTGCTGCTGCTCGCCAACGGACTGATGGAGCGCCTCACTCCTGCTTCGCCGCTTGTCATGTTGGTTCTCTCTGACAGCCTTGCGCTGTCTCTGGCCTCATGTTGCCTGACCTCTGGTTCTCCAGTGTGTAGGGAACAGTGGTTCCTATTTGGGCCGCACTTCTCTGACTTCCTGTTCTCCGTCCAGTCTCGTCTGCAGCATGGCTCATCCCGGGTAAGGCAAGAGAAATGGGGGGGACATCCCTCGAAGGGAAAGGGGAATACCATGTGTCATCTGATGATGTATCTCTTCCCCCGAGGGTTACCTTCCTTTGTGTGATCCTCCCTCGTATAGCCACCCTGAGGGTCAGGATCAGGTATCAGCTGCTGTCTGCTGGCCACATGAGGAGAGGCCACCCCTGGAAAAGTAGTGATGACAACATCAGATTCATCACATACCCTTACCCTAACTCACTGGCTTCCTGCCCAAGGGGGCCCCACCTTCTTTTCAGTAGGGGTTTTAGCCCTTTGAGACCCCTCCTCATACTGGGTTACCCAATTCCAGATCGGACCAACATGTGGAGTCTCCCGTTTGTCCCAGGGGTCTACAAGGGAACACAAAATGGCAGAGTTGTTGATATTCCCTAATGCGTTTTCTTCAAAAAAACAAGGCAGGGATTCTTCCACCTGTCGGTTTGATGATTCTTTTGGACAGGGAGGTCCACCCCTGTGGGTTCTTATTTTTATCTGCGCCACTTGTGAGACCCATTGGTCAAACTGAGGAATATCCCTTCCTATAACTAGTTGGGCTGGTAGGTTGGGGATCACGACCACTATAAGATGTTATTCTTTTCCCAAAGTGTTGATGGGGATCTAGGTTTGTGGGTGTCTCTCACTTAGCCATCGACACAGCTTACTCTCTCTTTTCCAATCCTCTTCCAGCTCTAGGGATGTAATTCTGTTCTTACGGTACCCACCTTAATAGCAGTGTCTAAATGGGCTGAGATAGCCTTTCCGCCTAGGATAGCAGGAATTCTATGGATCGTTTTCCCTCCGGTGTATAGAAAAGCACAGGGTTGTCTTCTGTTTTTATTTTCCTCCCCTTAGGGCGATGTCTGTCTGGATTCCCTTTGCCACCTGGCAGTTTCTTACTAGGTTGGTTGTAGAGAATACTCACATAGGATGGTACATCTCTTGTTTCCTTATTTCATCCATCACCACTGTAGGAGACGAGGATCCAGAGGATGTCATCTCTTCATCTTTGTCTCCTACCGTGAAAGCATCCACATCTAGGTCTCCATCACTGGACTCTTTGGGGTTCCCCATTTCTGAGTGGTTGTAAGGGGTTTTTAACAGGACAGGTGTTTCTCCCTTCTTCTCATGTTTAATTCGGGCTCGGGCTCCATTCCCCAATGGAGGATACTAAGGTGACAGGGTGGCAGAGACCCTCTCCAGTAGGCATCACAAATATCATCTGGGAAGTGGGCTGGGCTTGCTCTTTTGATTCAGGGACTTCAACTCTATTGGGTTATGAAGTGGTATTATGATTGCCTCCAAATCCCATATTGGTGTGACCCTTGACATCTAACTCACGGCTCTTTATTCTGAGGGGGATGGGATTTTTCCAAGATGGTGGGGAACTGGAAAGGTTATTATTTCGCCACAATGATTCACCTTCAGCCTGATCACAATCCCAGCTAGGGTCGGACTCTGCTTCCTCTTCTGAGTGATTGGAAAATGTTTCTGGTGTCCTACTGTCCCTAGATAGATTCTCAGGGTGATTTCCTTATTTTGCTCCTCTATGGGTCTCGGAGGGAGGTTTCCATAAGGTTTCATATACCAAGTTTACCACCAACTCACCCTTTCTGATCTTCACTGGAGTTAAATAAAGAGAAGTTTAAAAGCACGCTTTTGAATTCATCTCTAAAGGAGCGGAGGGGTAATATTGTTAATTCCTGTCTTCTCTGGGGCATAATTTAGATGGCCCAACTGATGGGGACACTTATCTGGAACCCTAACAAGAATATAGTTTTGTCTCTTTCCAGCACCAGATATTCTTGTGGATAAATAGATGGTAGCTTTTCCCTTCCTCCATTTTCCTCACTGGAAGAATTGCCTGTGACGTTAATCGTGGAAATGTCACTCCCATTCTAGGGTTTGGATGAGTTAGGGGCCCATGGCTTTTCAACCGACTCTGACCTTGTGGTCTTGACCCAATGAAGTATGGTTGATTGGTCTCTATCTTTTGCGTACATGACTCACTGGTGGAAAAGATGATGGGTGTCCACTCTTTTCCAGAGGTAGAAATCGGGGTGCTAGATATCACATTGTTTAGCTTACTGTTCATGTGGGATCCCCTGTTTACGTCAACAGGGTCCAATCTTACTCCTGAAACCCCATGTGAGGAACCAGGTATGATACACGGACACAGAGGACGCATACTGATTGCGTTACATGTGTATTTAAATAATAAAAGGGTTGGAAAAAGCCTCACTGTCCCTACTCTAGGAGTTATTTCCCTACCTCAACATAAGCAAAGGGTCTGTCCTATGTCAAAATGTCCAAAGCAAAAATGTCCTTTGTCAGAAATCCTATCCTAGCTCTCACATTCCAGAAACTAAGGGGTGAAGGATATGTATTTGATCTTGAAGGTGCACAAAATGTTCAAGATCAACAAAATGGTATAACTCCAACCAAAGTAGATAATGTTCACAGTTCCAGAGAAGGACTCCCTGCACCAGGATTCATCACAACAAAACAAAAGTTCAAAGAAACCACTTCTTAGTAGCCCAAAAGGATAACTTCCTATACTTGGCATCACAATTCACCCCAGTAGAAATGACTCCCTTCCGCAGGCTTTTAATGACATTCAGTATTACTCAAATCCTAAAGGCATAGATCTTATTTGGGATTCTCCTTTCAAAAACAACACAACTTAAGTGCGGGTCCCAGACTTGCAAGACACCTGGTATACTCTCCTGCCAGGTTCTTTTCCACATTCAGTGCAGACCACATTAGGGGCATTGGTCTTCCTTAGGAGTTTTCCTTTACTCAAATTCAAAGGGTATGAATCTTCCTTGGGATGCTTCTTCTTTCACGATATGCAATTTTCTTCACATACTTGTATTTGCCTGGTATTATCTCCTGCCATTACTTTCTTATACAGTTCTATTTACGTACTTGACTTGGCCTGGTTTACTCCTCTGTCAGGACTTTCTTATGCAATTCACTTTACTATGTAGTTCATTTTACACTCTTGACTTTGCCTGGTATACTTTTCTGCCAGGACTTTCTTATGCAGTTCACTTTACGTGCGGGTCCCAGACTCGCACAGCCCACGTGTTGGGTCCACAACCTTCTGTTGGTTAGCTCGTGGTTTACTTTACACTCGTGAAAATGTTCTCACTCTCTCAATTAACTCCCTTATGGTTTCTCAGACCGCGCGTTATCTGCCTTTAAGCGCCCCGGCGTCCCACCTCCTCCCATTGGGCTCACCGGTTTGCTGGGGTTGCTTCAGCATCCTTCGCGCTGCTTAATCACAGAAGGCACATCAAGATACAACATACAGCTTATCACATACTCTCAATACAGTAAGAATAAAAAGCTATGTACATTGAATTATCTTGAACACAACTTTCATAACGAATCACCTAGTTTATTGGGATTACAAGCAGAAAGAAGTGAGTGACTGAATAAGTGATTCGGACCACTGAGTAAAAGAAGAGTCTCTTGAAGTTACAGTTAGGTATTCTAATCTGGTGGGGTTCTCAGCATCTGTGATGTGCAATACATTAAATATCTAGGGCAGTGGTCTCAAAACCGTTTCATGCTAGTCTCCCATGAGTAAAAGCTTGACAGTTAGCCTCCACCTCAAATGTCATCCTCACAGTTTGACGACCACTGGTATACTGGGGGAAGGGATTGCAGAAGGTGGTAGAACGACCAACAACACTATTGCACTTTTTATAGTCCAGACCATCCGAATACTGTAATCAGGCCACAGGACATCCTTGACCTGTTCTGTCAGCCTGACCATGGTCGAGGATGACCTTTGAGTAGTTGTGTTACAGGCGACCCCAGGAAGCTCTCAGACTGTCAGAGGAAAGTTGCTTGTTCCAGGGACCACGACATAAACAAGCTCTTCTTAGTTGTTGCTTGGGCGATGGGTCTGGTTCCTGCTGGGGCAACTCTAGTAAATGTAGTTAAATGTTTGTAAGACGTGTGCAAAGAAGGAAGCGCTATACAACAAAGTGGCCCCTTCACGGAAATTCCTGCAGATGCAAAGTGCAAAGGTCCCCTCACATTGGTTGGTTGCAGTTCACAGCAGCCATGTCCTCCGATCCACAGAAGGGACTTGGCTGCTGGGGGTGGGACTGGCTTCAAGTCCCCACCAGGGTGAGCGTCTAGGCACCACCTACGTGGGTGCTGTGTGCACATTGGCAGTGGACTTTAACTATGTCCATCACTATCAATGCATGTTTTATATTTTCATCTTTATTTCAGCACAGGGAATGTACATAAAATATAGAAACAGACATGCCAGGCATACAAATATCTAATTTGGGCAGAGACCACAAGCATGGGTTTGAAAAGACCCCAGTCGGCAGTCGGTTTTTTCTTGCAGCTGACCCCCAGCAGACATTATAAAGGGCAATTTGTCCCAGTAACTGCTGCATCTCTGAGCGAACCCCTTTGCGTATCAGGCAAGCGCGGGCAATGTGTCAGTCGCTGCCAAGGTGCTCCATCTATCTGTGTATTCTGTGTGTGAAGTAAATCACCCTTTTGTCCACTTATAAGGGTATGCAGTGATATAATCGTGGCAAAAATGTCACCTTTACAAAAAATCGTGGCAAAAATGCCGTGGTTTGACCTGTAAAGGTGTACCCCATTATACCATTTAAGGGGAGCGGGGGTTGCGTATAATGGTTCTGCGGGGGTGTTCCCCGCATCCTTTACATGGATGGCGGCAGCAAAACCACGGCCATTTTTGCCGCAATTTTAACACATGGAACCCTTATAAGTGTACATGGGACTAGCAAATTCAAAAGAAGTTTTGCCAGTCAAACCCAACGATAGGTCTGAAGTGGCAGCTGGCAACCGTGAAGATAAATTAGGGGGTAAGGACCCTTCGGCCTGCAAGTTGATGAAAAATATTCTGATTAAAGAAGCCTGGCAAAGGAAGACACAGAAGCTGTTGGCTGCCTCTTGGGTTTTTCGTCTTCAAGCACTGACAAAACAATACGTGCTTTTATAACAGATGGACATGAATCGTTCACATTTTTGGGTTTTGGTCCCCTTTGGAAATGTGCCTGATGTTGGGTCTCTTGATGTTAAAATATCTCTTCCACACTTAGTGGCACTTATTTGAGAGATTATGAGGTTATGTCTCATGGAATGTGAGCCGAAAGACAGTATTTTTGCATACTCGCATTACTCTGCCACCTTTGGCTCGTCCAATGTTTTGGACCACAACTCCCATCAGCCTTTGCCAGCCTAATCAATGGTAAGGACTCATGAAAGGTGTAGTTTCAAATATCCGGTGAGCCACAGGTTGCAGGCTCCTGTCTGGATTGGAACAATTGTTAATTTCACCCTGAACCACGTATGCTCATTTATCAGGCCCTCTCCTTATAGAAAGGTGAGCACGCTGTGCAAGAGGCGGCTCTAGGAATGGCGCACTGGGGGCCTCACTTACCTATGGGGGCCACTGCCATAAAGGACAGGCAATGGCTGGGAGGCCGGAGGATATACTGAAGGGGATCAAAGCATTCACCTTCATGACCTTTTATCTGCACCAATGGACAAAGCATGTATACCTGTTGTGTAGAATGAAAACATGCATGTAAAATGAGCCCAATGTCTTGCCACAGAACTTAGTATTTTTCTAGCATGTGTGTTGGGAAATCTCGATTTTCCCTAAATAACACATCTTAGAAGGGTGACCGAACATAATATTTGTGTATGCTGCAATGTATTATCAGGCCTGGGCTGTGCTGTGAGAGATGTTGCCTTTGCAGTCCTCTCATGGGGGCTTCCAGAAGCCACATTTGTTTCTGATTGTGTGGTTTCGTAGTCAGCCTGGCTGTGCTGATTGATATCTTGGAGGCCTGGCACTGCTTTGTGGTGTTCACTGAGGAATGCACTCAATGGGATATCTCTACTGACTAGAGCTTGTTTCCAGTCTTAGGTCTTCTCTCTTTGCCCTGGGTGGGCTGTGCTGGTGACTGCCTCCCCTTCTCCCTGTTTCAATGCACCGGGACATTCCCCTCGTTGACGCTTGGGGAAGAGGAGGTGAAGCTTATGGGCTACCCTACACCAAACCTACTAACAGTCTAAAAAGCCTGGGGCTTGTGACTGTATTGGGAGCCAGGACCTTGCTCTGTAGATTCAATCCCCATCCTACTCCATCATTTTTGGTAGCATTACTTTTTCAGCATGTATGGTGAGGCAGGGTTATCTATCCGAAAAGCCTCAGATATTGTGTGGAAGTGAAAACCTCACTGTGCTGTCTCACTTTAATTATGGGATGCCTCTAAAACCGCTTCTGAAAAAAACAAGCAGCGAGACAGGTTGCTGGGGCTGTGAAATTGATGAAAAAGCTGTAGAGCAGAGGAAATTGCACACCTGACTGAGACATTTTTAGTGAGGACTTTGGTGATTAGGACAAGGTTTTGAAATACACAAACCATTTAGGTGTTTTAATTAATTTTAATTATCTATTTAATTTCATAGACTCTGTTGTGTGTATTTAGATTGGCTTTGATGAATTTAGTATGTATATTGTATTGCTTAACGTAGCATACCTTTTGAATTTTACGATGATAAAATATGTCATCATTTTAGATACAGAATGTTTTGATTGTCATTGGTATATAATTGTAAGAATGTTTTAATGCAAGATTGCATTTGTGTTAAGTGTTTTTGTACTTTAATGGCTGCTTTTATGCTGAATAAAGTGAATTGATTGAGTTATGGGATGGTGAGGGGGGGAGGTGGCGCTCGTAGGAGGGAACTGAACCCTTGCTGCATAGGTTTAGTCTCTCACCACCCCTTCCTTCTCAGAAGAACCCATTTCTGCATATTGGGTAGAGTTAAATCTGTCCAGATGCTCAGGGTCGGAATCAGAACCTTGCCATGCAGAATCATCCTCTATTCTCCAGCAGGGATAGGTGCAATTGTTATCTCATCCCTATGGGGTCACTTTTGGAAGTTTGGGCCTTGCTGGTAACTGCCTGTTGCTTGCTCGCAGTGGTGGAGGCAGCTTTTGGTGCCCGGGGGGATATGAGTGATCCTGAGAGGGCACCAGCAGTCAGAGGTGGCTGGTGATTTTTTTTATTGGAGGGGCATAAATATTTCCTATAAATTTGCATAAGCGGCCGTGCATAGCGAGGGAGTCCCAACCAACGAATTGGGGCACTCTCTGCCTCTTTAAATAATCAGTTTAAGTGCAGCATTTTACAGCAAGCTTTTTGTGAAAAAGTTGGGTAAATGCCATACAATTTACATAAGTAATATATTTTAACCAAATCCTGAACGCAAAACAAAGGGAAATAACAAACGTGTAAAAATTATAGATTTGACGCAGACATTAATAACAAGCAATGTGAATCAAACACAAAAAACAAATGTAAAAAACACATACAAAACATATTTGCGTTTCACTGTTTATGAATTTAATGTAATACGTCTTCCTCAGAACCATCAAGAGCAATAAAGAATCTTATTAAAAAAGTGGGAATGTTAGGCATGATGGTCAGAATGACAGGGATCCAAACTCCCTCCCGACAGTCACTGAGCAGGTCAAAACAACCAAATGAATTTCCAGCTGCATTCACTTATTTATTATGGAATTTACATCAAGGTGATATAGCGTGAAAACAAAGTTATTGATATGAGGCTGGGAAGCCCAAAGGAAACACACCAACACAGGTTACAAAGGACATACAAAGTGCTTTATTTAAAAGCTACAACAGTTACCAAAAAGTCAATTGACAAACGGATAGCTATTCGGCTCTCAGAGTAACATAACGAACTTCAACGAAGGTTCGATGCATTAGTAGAGAGAGCGTACATTGGAATACTTGTGCTTTTATATTCTTTATCCAGCCCTGGCCAACCCCCTCGCGGGTTAACCATTCTTGGGTCCAGGCCTAGGGTTCCTTGCCAGGTCAATCCCATAATGTATGCATTTTGATCAGTTCCGCTGATACAGTTGTTCATTTACACATAGGTCAGGGATAGGACAAGGTCTCAGTTCGCGACCCCGACAAGTGGCCTGCAGGCATATTACTTATTCATGTGTGCGGGGGTCACAACGGCCAGAATCTTACTCAGAATGTCATTCGCCTCCATTTTGATGTTCAGGGTGACTTCCACATTACAAGATAACCTAAAATGGCGGCTAAATCCAAGATGGCGACTTAGACAATTTTTCGTTAAGGTCAAGACCTTGCCGCGGAGTCTATTTACATGTTATTTTAGACAACTTGGCGTAGGCCAACACACATTCAAATACTGCGATAGGAGGCATAATACCATTTCAATTCCAACAGACCCTCCTTTTGGCCTATGCCAAGTGCTAACATCATTTCTAATACTTTTGCAAATAACTCCATGTGTTGACATCCATACATCCCGAATCATTGTCTGTAATATCTATAGCCATTAGGTCGTTCATCAGAACCTCTTGCAACACAAACTCTTTAGAAGCTGTATCTGGGGCATACATTCTATGCCCTATTGTGCTCACTGCTTGGGCACAACATCCCCCTAGCATTCCACATATACTCGGAAGACATTGAAAACAGCAACAAAGGAATAGCAGGATCCCCAAAATAACCAGAATAACAGAAAGCACCTTCCAACCCCAAGATCGTAAAGAATCCTAGAACCAGGTGCTAAGATTCCAATCTCCTACAGGGATATGTACTTCAGAACTAAGAGTATGCAAGTTCTGTATGGCTTTAAAAATTGTCGGCGAGGAATCTGGTCCGAAAACACAGCAAGCGGACCCCACTAATTTGCATACTCCACCTCATTCTGCCAAAATGACATCTAATGCCATCCGATTTTGGAGTGCTACCAATCTTATTGCTTTTTGCTCTAAGGTCATATTGTAGAGTATGTCCGTGGTCCGGTTGATCGTTCTCTCCAGTACCCTTGCTAATCTTCTAATGTTCTCTGAGTTTGTTATTTGTCCCCAAAAGGGCACAACTGATTTTGCTATATCTCCCAATACTTGCCCAGGGGTATCTCCGTTCTTGTCCCGCCGTGGGCGAGCCTTAGAAACCTCCAATGTACTAGCTACAAATACCCCGGGTAACAGTATTCCTAAATAACAGGTTCCCTGCCAGTCCTTGGGCAACCAGGGAAATGCTAAACAACCACAAACAAAATAAACAGGCCCCCCTACATACAGAGGCCTGTTTTCTCCAGTCAAATTTACAATGTTTTTACAACCTTCAAAATCTCGCATTGGCCTAGTGCCATTTCTTTGGACACAAAAGGGGACTGAGTCAGGGCTATGATTTATAGAATAAGAAGGAGGTATGGCGTCCTTATTGCCTATCGGAGCCATTTTAAAGGAAATTAGAGTTTGAAAAGGAAGAGATAGTTTATCAGACGGCCTAATAGAAGCGACATTAGGTTTACTTCTATTTGCAAAAAGCGAGCATCCCAGGGGAGTTAATTCACGTTTCTCGAAATCGTTCAAATTAGTTCCATCAAAGTTCCCTGAGATGCTATCATTCCAACGGTCAAAGAATAGTGCTCTAAGAGAGGCATAGCAAGCAGTCATTAAAGGTAAAGGATGAATATACCATCCCAGTCCCTTGTTCCCATGTTGCGGAAAATGAGTACAAATCCAACAATTACTCTTATTAAAAATGGCATGAGTTGCATTCATTACTATCATTAGAGTGTTATTATGATACTTTTGTCTATGTTGGGAGTCTCTAGGGGACAGAGTGTGAAGGTGTACAGAGGGAGTCAAAGCAGTTGGTACAATCTCGGTCGGTAGTAAAGGTTTTAGAGGATAGATTTCTTCAAAGTACCAAAGTCCTACAGCAGTAGTTGCAAAAATAACAATTATCATTATCAAAACACAGCAGTACGTTTTCGGGGCCCAGGCACATTGTTCATTGTCCAAGTTGGTCACCCCCTTATTCACAAGTCCAGTGCGGGGAGCAGCAGTGGAGGTGGCAGGCATTGTAGTTCCTCAATCGACGACCCCAATGTTCGTTGCTGGCGATGCTACGGTCGCGCGATTTCTTAGTCCTTCCCAACCCTAGCCAGCAGAATCCCTTTTTGTTCAACAGAACTTTCTTATACAAAAGAAAACTTCCAATCACTTCCCTTTTCCAGATGCACGAAAAACCCGTGCCGTAGTTCTATTTTCTTCGTCGAAGGTTGTACCGGGTGGTACCCAAGATTGTCTGATCCGGAAATAAAGTGTTGTCACTTTCTGAGGGAAGCGACGTGTCGGAGGCGACGGAAGTCGCAGAGCTTGAAACAGTATTTTCCGGAAGTGATTTTTCAAGAGAGTGCGGAGACGAAATGGACTGTTCCCCAAGCTACTCGGGCTCAGAGAAATTCTCCGACGCACTCACAGCGCTGTTTGCTACTTCAGGATCAGAGATTGTAGCATCAGCGAGGGGTTCTGCTTCTTCTGTAACGTGTGGCGTCGGGTGAGGAAGTTTCTTGACATGCGTCGTGTGGATCCAGTGCTTCTTTCCAGCTACCCGCACTGCTGTCCGGGTGACCAGCAACACCTGGTAGGGGCCCCGCCAGCGAGGCGCGAGACAGGAAGACCTTTCGTAGGCCTTCACTAGGACCCAACTTCCAGGCTGTATATCGTGTCCTGGGCCCGTGAACCGTACAGGTAAAGCTGAGTGCACCTGGTGATAAATGAAATACAGGTTTTTAGTTAACTGGTTACAGTAGTCTACAAGCAATACATTTTCCACCTCTCTCAGGGCTTTAGGTTTTGGGAGACCCCAAATGTTAGCAGGTCTCCCCATCACTACCTCAAATGGAGAAAGCCCAGTCTTAGTCTGAGGTGTGGTATGCATAGCTAATAATACAATAGGTAAGGCATCTGGCCATTTCAGTTTGGTATCGGCACATGTTTTCACAAGCTTATTCTTTAAGATACCATTGTGTCTTTCCACCAACCCAGCACTTTGAGGATGTCTAGCTGAGTGAAATCGTTTTTCAATACGTAAGGCTGTGCATATCTGCAAAATTACTGCTGCAATAAAATGGGGACCATTATCTGACCAAATTACCCTCGGGAGCCCAAATCGAGGAAAGAATTATTTTACCATAATCTTTGCAGTGGTCATGGCGGTAGCATCTTTAACGGGGAAAGCCTCGACCCATTTACTAAAGGCACAAATAATTACAAGAACATATTTCAGATTGTTACATTGTTCCATCTCAATAAAATCAAAATGAATGACCTCGAAGGGAACAGAAGGGGGCCCAAAGCTTCCGCTTGGAGTTACTGTCCCCTTACCCACATTGTGCTGTAAGCAGATCATACAATTTCGGACGTATCTTTTCGCAGTCTCCAGAATCTTGTTATTCACCCAAACTTGTACTAACATTTTCGTGATCTGCTGGGCACACACATGTGTAGGACCGTGTGCCATCGTAACCATTGCCAATACATATGAATCAGGGAGCAACCATTTTCCTTCAGATGTATCCACCCAACACCCTTCATCATCCAGTTTCCCCATTCCTTCAGCCCACCTTTTAGATTCTTCTACTGTGGCATCAGTTTGAATATCTCGCACAGACCCAATACCTTCATCCATTATATAAGCATCTCTCATTTCCCTCGAAGCATACATGTCCGTGCTAAGGTCTGTGGCCGTTTGTCTGGCTATCAAGTCCGCAAAAGCGTTCCCTTCGCCCACATCATCTATGACCTTACGATGTGCTGCACATTTCATGATCGCTAACTGTTTAGGGAGTGAGAGTGCCGAGAGTAATTGCACTATCAAGGGGCCATGCTGGATCTTGGTCCCATGTGAGGTCAGGAACCCTCTTTCCGACCAGAGCCTTCCAAAGTTGTGAGCCACCCCAAATGCATACTGGCTATCAGTATATATATTTACTATACACCTTTGAGAGAGTTCACAAGCTCGGGTCAACGCTATAATCTCTGCGGCCTGCGCAAAGTTATGCGAAATTCTCTTAGTTTCAACAACTTTACTCAATGTAGTAACTGCATAAGCAGCTGTAGATGTACCATCTGAAAGTTTGAAGCAGGAGCCATCACAAAACAGCTCCCCTTATGCATTATCCAAAGGAGTATCTATGAGATCTATCCTGCCCTTCGTTTCTTGTTCAGTGGTATACAGGCAGTCATGTAATTCTTCGTCACCGCAAACAGTGTTTTGCGGAAAAGGTAAGAGTTCAGCCGGATTAAGAACACAACACCTCTTAATTTGAATGTGAAGGGCAAACAGAATTAATTCATACCTTGTTAACTGCGCAGAGGTGAGGTGTTGCGTTTGGGTTTTGTTCAATTGAATATCGACAGAGTGAGGTACCATCAAAATCAAATCATGGCCTAGGACCATTCCCTCACTCTGTTTTACAGATGCGGCAGCAGCAGCGACAGCACGCAAACATCTTGGCAAAGTGCATGCGACAGGATCAAGGGCGGAGGAGTAGTAGCCACATGGCCTATTCTTCCCTCTGTGTTCCTGTGTTAACACAGCCAAAGCACATCCATCACATTCATGCACAAACAACACAAAGGCCTTGTCATAATTTGGAGTACCCAGAACCGGTGCAGAGCATAACGCGGTTTTGAGAAGCTCAAATGATCGTTGATGTTCCGAATTCCATGGCAGTGGCAGAGAAATGCCCTTCTTCGTCAAAGCCAACATCGGTTTTATCACTAGCGAAAAGTTCGGGATCCACAACCTACAGTAAGAAGCCATACCTATTAAGGCTCTGACTTCCTTCTGTGTATTTGGAACAGACATGCCAGAAATGTGTTTTATTCTTTCAGGTGTCAATCTTCTCCCCACCTTTGACAGGAGGTAGCCTAAATAGGCGACCTCCTGACAACAATATTGAATTTTTTTAAGTGAAGCTTTATGACCATTTTTAGCTAAATGAACAAGCAACAGTATAGTGCCTTCTTTACAAGCACTCTCAGAGTCTGCAGCCAAAAGCAAATCATCAACATATTGAAGCAGCGTACAAGTAGGTGACAATTCAAGGGTGTCGAGCTGCTCTTTCAAAGCTCTACTATAAATGCTTGGACTTTCAGTATACCCTTGAGGTGCCCTGGTAAATGTAAATGAGCGTCCCCCCAAGGTGAATGCAAACAAATATCTACTTTCCTTATGTATAGGAATACTAAAGAAAGCGTTTTTTAAATCCACAACGCTGAAGTGCGTAGCCGTAGCAGGGATCATTGTCAATATCGTCGTCACATCAGGCACAATTATAAATTGTGGGGCGACAACTCTGTTAATAGCACAAAGATCAATTATGAACTGATATGGAATTGCATTCTCGCCTTTCTTATATACAGGCAAGATCGGACTGTTACACAGACTACCTGTAATTTCCTCGATCACCCCACGATGCACAAAATTGGAGACAATGCATTTCAAAGCACGCTCGCCCTCAACTGATATTTTATACTGCGGAATGCGTGGCAGTTTCACTCCATGTTTCAAAACTATTTTAACGGGCTCAATCTGTAATACCCCGACATCATTGTCGTCTACCGCCCATAAACATTCCGGGACAATGCTAAACTCAGGAGGTAAAGGTCGAATCAGGAACTGAGAATTAGGAAGTTGCTGTGGTGAAATCGTCAGCCGTACTCCATCAGAAGAACAATGAATTACTGCATTCAATTTCTTTAACAAATTCAACCCCAGCAAATTCTCTCCACAGTTCGAAGTGAGAAGAAAAGGCCAATGGTCCGTAAAGGGACCCAAAGAAACAGACACCGGTAAAGAAACCGGACAGACAATTGGCATACCAGAAAACCCTACGGAAACGTTTGTTTGCCCTGACAGTGGAATGTTTGGAACCCGAGAATTATCAATGGAGCACTTCTGTGCTCCAGTGTCTATCAAAAACTGGTGTTTCCTATTCCCTACTAATAATTCAACGTAGGGGACTTTCTGATTAACGGGAATAGGTGAAGGTTCCAAACCCTACTTCGGGCAGTCCTAATGAAATAGAGCCTCGTCAGAAGGAAGCTCTTCAGAAAGGTAGGCAGCAGAAGGGTGATCAAATATGTTCCTCGAGTCCACACTGGAGGTCTGATTTTCCCGTGAAAAAGGTTGCTGAGGAACTTGTAAAAACTGACCTCTATCAGGGCCCCCTGCTCCAGGGCGGCACCTAGGTCGTCTACCCATACTCCCAAACGCACTGTTTGACCTTTGGCGAAGGACGGGGCACTGTGCTCGCCAATGACCTTCCTGGCGGCAATAAGCACATTGATTAATATTCACAGGACCCAAAGGAGCATTTCCTTTTGGGACATACTGACCTCTGGTCTGTGTCGTGCCTCCTCTGGGGTTTCTAACAATTTGCTGTAATAATACTTTGGTTTTCAAATCTCCTTTCCTCTTTTCAATTTTTTCCTTCTCATTATTAACACGGTTCTCATAATACTGAGCCATGTGCAAAACCTCAGATTGAGATTTTGCCTGCCAAGTGCTCTCAGAGGACATAATCTGTGACTGGATGTCAGGCAACAATCCACGTACAAATGTGTCCACAAACAACCTTTTTCCAGACTCTGTACCCAAATCCTGTCCACTGAAGTCAGAAAATACCTGCTCGAATCTGTTAAAGAATTCGGTGGCGCCTTCAGTTTTTCCTTGAACACAGGCCGTAAGCTTGTCCCAAATAATTCTTTTCTCTGGAATTATAGTTTTTAATTTTTTGACAATTCTATCAGGCAAAGTAAGTATTACCTGTGGTGGTTTCTCACCTGCTGGTCTTTCTCCATCAATCCTAATCATATTAGCCCACGTATCTCCCAACCCTGGCACATCGTCTATTGTCCGAACCTGTTTCCATACATCTACGGGTAGGAGTACAGGAAATAGCAAGTCAATATCACTTAAGGTGAACACAGAGGACTGCAAAACGGACTCTATTTCTTTGTAAAACCCCGTCGGGTTTTTCCTAATATCGGGAACTGATTGTCTAATAGTGTTCACTTCCTGTCGTGAAAACGGGACGTGAACGAATTGTGATACATAATGTGCAGGGATATCCACAGTGGGGGCACCAGTCCCAGCGTTGGCGAGAATCTCAACTTTTGGGACAAAGGTCGGGGGAACCTCTCTCATAGGCAACTGAGATATAGGTACCTCCGGCCGCTTACTAAGCAACAGAGCCAGGTTGAGCGCTAAGGCAGCTGAAGAAGTGTCGGGCGAAAAAGCCCTTTTACAAATCCCCAATAATTCTATGGGGCAACTAACCTTCTTTCTTACACATTCTTCTTGCAGGTACTGTACCATTACCTGAATTACCTTTCTTTGCATTTCTACTGTATACTGACTATACGTGTCATATACTTCATCTGGCGGAATCGATGAATCCGAGATCCATTGAATCGCATCTTTGGTACAAATTCGTATTTCCTCAGGTGCCGATCTACGACACGGAAGGAACCGTTTCTGTACATATATTCTATCGTCTTCGTCGTCCTCATCTCGTGACTTTTCAAAGTCTTTCCTAAACTCAAACAATTTTTCAACATGTCCATATACTTTCTGCTCTGTGTCCCTCGAAAGTGCCAAAGCATTCAGATCTCTCACTCCTTGTGGAAGATCCGAATTTTGTAATCTACCCCACATCACACATAAATGAGTCCCCAAACCTTCGATAAAAACATTTTTCTCGGGAAAACTATTCAAATTAGATAATGTGGAAAAAACATTAACTTGATCACCTTTCTCCATACAGTGCTTAGCCCATGCAAACAATTCCTGTTTCTTATCTGCAGAAACAGTATTAAGAGTGACGATCTTTGATCCTGCACCTGGATCAACTTCAGTCAATACGGGGCCACTCGGGAGCGGAGGTGTAGGTAAATTTAATAAAGGTGCAACTAGATCAAGTTAATGTTTGTGCCTGTGTCTGCCATCTGCCAGTCCCTAACTGCTTCACACAAGGTAATCGAAATACCTGGAACCATATCTTTACCATATATAGTGACATATGCTTCTCGCCCTGTTGAAAAATCGAATTTAGATGACCCTATGCCTATGCCAGTATCCTATGCTTTGTGCCTTGTTTGCTAAATCGAATTTAGATGACCCTATGCCTTTGCCAGTATCCTATGCTTTGTGCCTTGTTTGCTAAATCGAATTTAGATGACCCTATGCCTATGCCAGTATCCTATGCTTTGTGCCTTGTTTGCTAAATCGAATTTAGATGACCCTATGCCTATGCCAGTATCCTATGCTTTGTGCCTTGTTTGCTAAATCGAATTTAGATGACCCTATGCCTATGCCAGTATCCTATGCTTTGTGCCTTGTTTGCTAAATCGAATTTAGATGACCCTATGCCTATGCCAGTATCCTATGCTTTGTGCCTTGTTTGCTAAATCGAATTTAGGTGACCCCTTGCCTATGCACCCTGCTAGTGACTACAACCCCACTGTACCAGCCCTTCCTGCCCTACATCACAATGTATCTCCATGCGCTTTATACAGTGTTACTGAGATCAATATTGTACCTTTTGAACAGCCAATGCCCAACCATGCTACCTAATCTACCAGCACTTGAGCCCATACATAACCCATACACACTAACTGAAACGACCTCTATACCTTGCCCTGTTCTCACGAGGAACCTTAGACTACGGGCTAGGTTCCCAAAGCTCTATGACCCTCTACCTAAACCAGCCTACAACAAGGTGACTAGGAATCCCTCCCTACACCCTCTTCAATTGAACAGTAGACTCCACCGTGAGCCCATCCGTGTCCAGAAAAATACACATGAAGCCATGCCATCACCCTCAAACCTAGTAGATCTTAGGACCAAGGGTGCTCTAATAAACGCCCGCTCTATGGTAGCCCATGCATCAGACATTGCCGACCTGCTACACAATGAAGACCTGGACTTCTTAGCGGTCACCGAATCTTTGCTTCACCCCACGGCAGGCCCTGCAATTATGCTAGCGGTACCAGATGACTACACGCTATTAAGACTTGATCGTACCACCTCTAGAGGCAGAGGTCTTGCCATCATAGCCAAAACCAAATTCCTTATCACAATTGGATCATCCACTAATGTGAGCTCTTGCGAATCTCTAACCGCCAAGGTAACTTTATCTAATACTCAAACCATCTCCATCCACCTTATCTACCGACCACCGGGCCCCCTAGGGTCATTTGAAGAAGACCTCACAGACATCTTATCAAATAATCTTAAAAATTCCTCACAGCGCCTCTTGCTAGGAGACTTTAACCTCGGATTTAGCGACCCCGCAGACACAAATGCAAGTACTATTAATAACACCCTAGAGGAACTGGGCTTCACCCAGAAGATCACCGAGCCCACCCATATCAAAGGGAGAACTTTGGACTGGCTAGCGGTGCACAACTGCCCAGTCCTAGTCTCCGCCATACTCCCACAGCCCTGGACAGATCATCACTTGATCTCGTTTACCCTAGAGACAACCCCAGCACAATCTAACAGCATAGCTCCAGCCGTCCAATCCCGAAATAAAAAAAACATCACCCCCGAAAACCTGATCCCGCTTATCACACCAACCTTGAATGCCATCCCGGTTCGTACAGATCCATTCACGATGGTGGACATATATAACAAAATCATGCTCTCATCCCTTGATGCCATAGCCCCATTGAAGCTAAAAAAGAGTAAGCCCCGGAAACACATCAATTCCTGGTTTTCACCCCACCTCAAAGCCCTCAGACAGGAAAAGCGACGCCATGAAAAAATCTGGCGAGCTTACCCTTCAGAAAACAACAAAAAAAACTTGAGCAGTCTAGCTTCACAATATAAGAAAGAAATTATACTGGCCAAACAAACGTCCTACAGTACACGCATCGCTCAAGCTAAATCTAGCACTAGAGAGCTTTTCACAATACTCAAAGAGATTGAATCCCCGATTCAAGTGCCTGACTCATGTATCAAAGATAAAAACTGGTGCACGGGCATACAAAATGCCCTAGCGCACAAAATCTCTTCCCTTAAGACTAAGATAAGCATTAAAAAAGAATCTCTGCTCGCCTCTACTAAGCCGAGCACCGGCACCCACAATAAGGTTCACCTGACCCAATCAGCTTCCCCAGCGCAAAACCCCCCCTTTAATTTCCACAAAGTATCCACCAAAGAGGTAGAAAACACCATTCTTACCCTCAAACCGTCAAATTGCCACGGAGACCCATGCCCCGCTCAACTGATAAAGGATACAGCCCGTGATCTCACACCATTTATTACCAAACTAATAAATGCGTCTTTCACATCAGGCTCCGTACCTAATAATCTAAAACAGTCCTGGGTCCTCCCTCTGCTTAAAAAACCGAATTTAGACCCATCCACTCCAACTAACTACCGCCCCATCACCACAGTACCGTTCCTTCTTAAAATCCTCGACAAAATAGCTTACCAACAGATCCAACACTACCTTGAGCACTTCCACCTCCTAGGCGCCCGACAATCTGGTTTCAGGCCAAAGCATGGAACTGAAACTGCACTCATAGATCTCAAAGCACAAATAGATGAACTGAGAGACCAGGGTAAGTCAGCACTATTGCTACTCCTTGATCTCTCTGCGGCCTTCGATCTGGTTGACCATGAGATCTTGTGCAACCACCTACAAAAAGCTGCCCACTTCTCCCAAGAAGCAACCAATTGGATCCAATCCTTCCTTAACAACCGCACGATGAGAGTCTTCTCATTGTCAGCAGCAGCCGACCCTACACCCATCACTTGCGGCGTGCCTCAAGGATCTTGCGTCTCCCCTACACTTTATAACATCTTCACGAAGCCTCTCTTTGATGATCTAGACGATCCGGGTATCACCTACACTAATTACGCCGATGATACTCAGATCCTCATCCCGTTGTCGGGGGACTATGACAAGGACTTGGCCTTCGTTAATAAAGTGTACCTCATCATCCAGGCATGGATGGCCACACACGGTCTATGCCTGAATGATGACAAGACGGAACTCCTTATTCTTGGCTCAACACACTACCTCAACAAGCTGGGCCACAAATACTCTTCATTCATAATCGACAATAACAAGATCAAGGTAGCTAAGGAGGTTAAAACCCTCGGCTTCTATCTAGACTCCTCCCTCACCTTCAATAAACAAGTGAACGCCATGGCCTCCGCCACCGCGTACACTTGCAAACTTATTAGGGCAGCCAAACCTTTCCTCTCCCCCACTAACTGTACCACCTTGGCCAGGGCTCTGATCCTGTCCAAGTTGGACTACTGCAACGCTCTTTATGTAGGATGTAACAAATATATCTCAAACAAAATCCAAATCCTCCAAAATAACGCCCTTAGAGCCGCCCTCAGTATCCCAAAGAAAGCCCACATCTCTGACTCCAGAAGATCTGTCAAATGGCTATCCACCAAGGACAAGATATTCCTTAAATCGGTGTCTTTGATTCATAAATGCCTCCACCAAGCAGCCCCTCAATACCTCATCTCCAGATTTACTAGACCCACCTTCTCTCGCCCCGCGAGAACGGCCAATACCAATCTTCTTCTGGTACCCAGGTTCAAACGAACTATGTCTGGAGGCAACAGCTTTCCAGTTAAAGCAGCGCAATTTTGGAACTCCCTTCCTCCTACCTGCAGGGAGGACCTACCCTACCACCAGTTCAGAGCCAGAACTATCCATTGGCTTAAAACACTCGACTCATAACGACCTTCCGATGCCTGGATGCGCCACTACCACCTGGCTCCTTCCCTCAGTGTATGTAAATATGTATATAGCATTGCTTAAAGTGTATATGTTCCTCCCCTCATTTTTGGCGTGAAACGTCCGGCACTGTAACCACAGCGGGACCTCACCCTATTGTATGTAACTACGTTTTTGCAACCCTCTTGCTGCCTTTGCGCCTGGTTACCCCTGGGTTTGGTGCGATAGGTGGAGGAACAACAACTATGGGACTAGGAACAATAGCTTGTACAGGGGGAACAGGAATAACGGCAGGAACAACAGCAGGAATGGGCAGAGCGCCCAAAATAGGAACATACGGAGGTGGCGCAGAGGCATCAGGCCTGCGTTCGTTTAACAATTTCTCAATAAATTCTTCGGAAACATGGAAATCTTTAGAGGGGTACATTTTCTGGATTCCAAGTGAAAAAGCCCTATCCATATTTTTAACTGATTCTGAATGTTTTTCTTTATCATATAACAACGCTTTTTCGGCGTTTGTTTTATGACGCCGTGCATGTTTGTCCCTACTTTTAAGCTGCTGTAACGCTTCTTTTTTCCAATTCTGTAAAACATCAAAGGCTGCAGGTCTAGCCTTCTTTATTAACAAGACTGATTCTAGGTATTCAATACGGGGGATCTCGAAACTGTCGTTGATTGGCCACTGAAATTCGGAGGCATGTCTGGTCTGTCTTTGACAAATATCATTAAATACTATGCTACCAATGCCATACTTACAGTACATAGTACATGCCGGCGACCCCTCCTGTGGTGCCGGGCGGCTAAATTCCAAAGATTGTCGATCGCTGCGGAACAGAGCCCTAAAGCAGCTAGACAATTTCCCAGGCATTTCACAAAAAATTGGTGTTACCTGGTTAATAATTGTGTCTGCAGATACAATACGCCAAATTCAAATTGTCAGGGTTAAATTAAGAGCCGGGTCATGACTGCACCTGACCAAACCTAAGGAGGACGTACGGTTTATCAAAGAACTTATTTAACGAATTTTACCTTGTGTTTGGTGGTTTCGACAAATCTGCCCGCCTCAAAAATGGACCCTCGTCAAGATGCCGTGTCAGACCACACGACTATCGTCCAAGGATCGGATCGTGCAGCGCTGCCGAGGTATCGCGTCTCGTTCAGTCGGGCCCGTAGAATCACACCGTCCGATCCCGGTTCGATAGTCTGTGTCAACCTTCAATGATCCGGCATCAATCTTGAGGGTCCCTATTCGGGCGCCAACTGTGAAAACAAAGAAATTGATATGAGGCTGGGAAGCCCAAAGGAAACACACCAACACAGGTTACAATGGACATACGAAGTGATTTATTTAAAAGCTACAACAGTTACCAAAAAGTCAATTGACAAACGGATAGCTATTCGGCTCTCAGAGTAACGTAACGAACTTCAACGAAGGTTCGATGCATTAGTAGAGAGAGCGTACATTGGAATACTTGTGCTTTTATATTCTTTATCCAACCCTGGCCAACCCCCTCACGGGTTAAGCATTCTTGGGACCAGGCCTAGGGTTCCTTGCCAGGTCAATCCCATAATGTATGCATTTTGATCAGTTCCGCTGATACAGTTGTTCATTTACACATAGGTCAGGGATAGAACAAGGTCTCAGTTCGCGACCCCGACAAGTGGCCTGCAGGCATATTACTTATTCATGTGTGCGGAGGTCACAACAGCCAGAATCTTACTCAGAATGTCATTCGGCCTCCATTTTGATGTTCAGGGTGACTTCCACATTACAAGAGAACCTAAAATGGCGGAAAATCCAAGATGGCGACTTACACAATTTTTCGTTAAGGGCAAGACCTTGCCGCGGAGTCTATTTACATGTTATGTTAGACACCTTGGCGTAGGCCAACACACATTAAAATACTGCGATAGGAGGCATAATACCATTTCAATTCCAACAACAGTATCACAATAAGCTGCAGAACTTTCCATTTCCAATATCACCCAATGTGGACTAGTTCAAGACCAAATTGATCTGGTAATCGCCTACAATGAGGACTCACCTTCCATTAATTGTGTGCATCCCTGGTGTATATCCCCTCCACATGCACAACGTGTGGTTTGTCGAAATGTTTTTTACAGTTGATTCTCAGTAAATAATGCCCTGCCACCACAGTAAGAACATAGATGAAGGCTGGTGCCGCAATGTAGACTAGTATTGCCATGTAAGAAAACCCATGCTGGCTTTAGCCTTGATATTCAGAAGAAAATGTCATGTCGACAGTAAGAAAACTTGTGCAGACTTTCTGCACCAAAGTCTAACCATATAAGAAAACCCACCCTGCTTGCTTTACTCTTTACTCACAGTCAGAAAATATATCCGAACTGGCTGCACCAATGTAGGCCAGTCTAGCCATGTAATAACACTTATTGGGCCCCATCACGAGTTAGGCGGTATCCCGAGCAGAATTACTGTTACTGCCGTGACATGCAGCGGAATTAGGGCTGGATCACAATGTGCCGTGAAAACGCACACCATCAAAACGGTAAAGGTAATTCTGCCTGGCAGAATTAGCACTGAAACAGGGTACTCTTGCTGGAAATCTGCCAAAACCCAGTGGAATTACTGTTAGCGCCCGCCATTTGGCACAATAAAGAGCATCATTGCCAGAAGGGGAGGCATAGCAGTGGCCATCGGAAAACAGAATCCACCTTACATCCCCCACTTCCTGCAGCCATCCATACCCAAAAGTCACAGTAGACATGCCACAAGAGGACCAGAGGGAAGGTGCGCAAACACTAGCTTCTGAAGCCTGAATTCATTGAGTGGGAGCTCAAGGTCCTCACTGATGAGGTGGTTGGCCATTGCAAGGAATCATATGGCAGCAGGCAGAGGAAAACATCTGGGCAGCGGAAAGCTGCCATCTGGAAATCAATTAGCCAGAAGGTGATTGCCGTAGGCATGGTTCGGAGGGGTGCAGAGCACTGCCGTAAATGGTGGAATGACCTTCGGGTCTCCTCTCCCAACACAGGCAGGATGCCATGGCCAAAGGAGGTGGCACCACAGGGCCCCTTGCCCTCACCCTGTGGGAGGAGGACGTGAGCACCATCCTCGACATGGAGGGGATCGACGGAGTTGGCAGGGCGCCAGTAGGAAAGATGCAGTGGGTGAGTCCTTCTCCCACCCCATTGCACAGTGCAAATGACCAACCAAAGAGCGTGTCCCTTAGCACTAATTGGCCCAATGGATAGGGACAGATGCCAGCAGGGCCAGCCTCAGGCCCTGCTGACCTCTGTACACCTGTATTGACAGTCTACGGGCCGTGTGCGATCAGGGTCACCGACTGGAGTGCTACATTAGGCCCCCACCACATCAGCCCGGGGGAAGGCCTCCAAATGCACCCCTGAGCTGCTGTGGAGTGTAAAGGTGCGGCATGCGCCCTATGAAAGTGTAATGCACCCCACTTCCCTGCTGGCACCAGCCATGGTAGCAGGAGTGCAGTGTGCAAGTAATCATGACACATGGCCGTATGGCAGCCGAGCAGCATGGCAGTGTAGGACTCCTTGCACCTGCATGGACAGGCCTCCTTGGCTGCACAAAGGCCAAGGGGTGCCTGGCCATGGGTCAGACACACTGCGAACAGACCCACACTGCTGTGGTCACTGCAAGAGCACATCTACATCCATACCCTTCTGGCCACATGGTTGAGGTGTCCTTCTGAAAAATTGCATGTGTGACTTGCAGGTCAACGCACAGGAACACACAATGCCTGACAGCATGTAATGTGACCTCCTACAGGCTCCCAGCTGGCTCAGGTTGAGGCAGAGGAGGAAGAGGGGGAAGGCCCATCGACGACCGGAGCCTCGAGGGTGTTAACATCAACTACAACCAATGAAGGGCCATCTGACGGATGGGCAGGCAAAAGGGACACCATGTCACACCAGGTGCCAGAAAAACCCGACCTGATTGGGCCAGCGCAGGCCCTACCTCCAACCCACGTGCCTCAGGTATCACAATACCATCTGAACCCTAACAGCCAGCCAAAATGCATGTGATGGGTGACACAGCTGCTGACAGGTGTGCTGACGCCAGTGTGGAACAACCCACTGACAGGCACAGGGCGCCCAAGCATCACCTGGCCAAGACAGCATGGAACATAGCCAGCAGGCCCAGTCATCAGAGGGAGACATGAACACCCCCTCTTAAGGGTCACCATGTTTCAGCCCGAGCCTTCCCTAGCCCACAACCCATTCCCCAGCCCACACTTCACCACACCATCATGCCGAAGCAGGATGACATGGAAAGGCCCCAGGTTCAAATAGAGGCTATAGCTAATATGCACTCCATCCACCTCCAGGACATATGGGACTGCATCCAGGGTACCACACGCCAGATTATGCAGTGCATGGTGCACAACCAGGCACAGACAGCTGCTTCAACTGCTGTACTGACAGTCCACGGGCCGTATGCCAGGGAACTAACAGAAGGCATCTCTGCCTTTGCCGAGGCCATGCAACAAAACATGGACCTAACTATGGAACACATCCGGGGTCCAGGGTTAGTTCCATCAAGCTCAGCAACGCCTGCTGAGGGTTACTTGCTGAGCACTCCAAGGCACCATTCAGAGCACATTCTGGGCCCTAAGTGGTTGGGGGAATCCTTGAAGTGGAAGAGGCCACGCTAGTGACTTTGCTCAAGTAGTTAGGCACTGTGATTGTTTTCGGGTGGTTTTGAGGGGGTGGCGTAGGGAGGATAGTGTGTTTGGGTGAGGTAGGGAGGATAGTGTGCTGGGGTGGTGTTGAGGGGTGGGGGAGGGGGGTCGTGTGTCCACTACCACATTAAACCTTTGTTCATCTAAATCAATGCCAGGACTTTCCTCATTGTGTCCATGTGTTTAATCATTGATGTGTGAGTACATACAGTGGTGCATGGTATGTGAAAAGTTAATTCATCAGAAAAATAGTCCATCAGTTCCTGGCGAACCACTGACGTCATCTCGGCAGATGCATACAGAAGCCTCTGCCACAGGCAGTGTGTGCTCATACTCAGGGGGTGGCATGTCGGCATCAGGGGGCAGAGGGACATTCCTCTGGAGGCAGATATTGTGCAGCATGGCACACACCAGCACAATTCTCCCAACCTTTTCCGGACTATACATTAGTGCCCCTCCTGTACAGTCATGCTGTGTGCGTGTTTTTAGGCCAACTGCTGTGGTGTCTGTGGATCCCACACAGGACTCATGAGCCAAGACAGCTGTGGGTACCTGGAGTCTCCTGCAAGCAGAAAGGTCAAAGGTGTCAGTCACAATGTATTGTCTAAGTGTTGCCATTCACTGCATCATGTCAACGGGCATCATGTGCATGCATAAGGAGCTTCATTGTAAGGCATGTATTGATTTCACCCCATGTGCATGTTGTATGGAGCGGTTAATGCATTGTAGTGTTACCACATGCACCCTGTTCTCTTGCAGCAGATGTAATTTCCAGGGTCTATAGTTGTCATGACGAGATGACATGATGGCTGTTTTGTGCCTGTATGTTTCTGTCATGTATGTGGCCTGATGGATGGTTTCTTGGGCTTCCATAGGTTTCAGGTGGCAGTGGCTCATCATTGATGGTGGAGTGTACCTGGATACTTGGCTGTGGAACTGGCAGGGTCATTGTTGTGGGTTGTTATGTCACACGTACTGTAAAATTGATTATGGATCTATCATGTTGCATTGTGGTGCCTGTATGCATGTGTGTGTAATGGCAGTCCTTACTGTTAATGTGCATATGCGTATTCATACTGGTTCGTCCAGCATGTTCTTGTTCTGTCCGGTGTTAAGTGTCACTGGTGCGGGAAGAGAGTAGGTCCAACACGTGCATTGCCTTGTCAGGGCATGCATTTGTTGTTGTGCCCATGCACCCCCAGCCCCCTACATGGTTGGCTACATTGCAGCACCTTGACATATTGTGTGATGTCACTTTTACTCACCCACTATCCACCTCCCTTGTCCTCTATGCCTCTCCATGTATCCAGGCTGTGTACTGTTGCGTAGGACCGCAGCATTGTGGGTGAACCTAGGGTAGCGGGCACAGCAGTGTGTGATGTAAATGTCGGGATCGCAGGTTACCTGCACGTTCAGTGACTGGTAGTGCTTCCTGTTGTGGTACACTGCTTCATTTGCCTGGGGGACCACCAATGCCACATGGGTGCAGTCCAAGGCTGCAATGACATTTGGCATGTGTGCAACGGCATGGAATCGTGCCTCCATGATGTTTACCTGTGCTGGGGTGGTGGGCAGTGAGATGTACTGTGATACATGGTGCAGGAGGGGTTCCAGCACCTGGACTAGCACGGAACAAAATGTTGGCTGTGAAATGCCATGCAGCATGACCATGAAGTGCTGGAAGGTGCCAGTTCCTAGGAATTGCAGGACAGACACTAGCTTTAGCAGTGGGGGCACAGCTGTACTGATGTTAATCCTGCTCTCTATATCACCCTGGATTGTGGTGAGAATCTTATGGTCTCCCTGTTGAGGCGGTACATGGTTACCAGCTGACTGTCCGTGAGGGTCCAGGGTGAGGACTTGACCTTGGGTATGGGCTCTCACCTTAATTGCAGTGTCCTCCTCCTCCTCTCTGCAACCTGTGACCTGGGCAGGTTTTCCTGTCTCTGTAGTTCCAGGCGTAGCATGAGCAGCTGCATGACCCATCTCCCATTGGCTAGTGGCAGCATGGTGTTGGGAACTGTGTTTGGGGAAGGTGTGTGCCTTATTTAGCCCTCTTCAGTGGATTGGGTTCACCTGTGGCTTCATTGTGGCACCTGTATGCATTTATCTCCACATGTAGGATGGAGGTGACTGTGCTGTGTTTGGCAGTGTTAGTGCTGGATTTCAGTGCTAATTCTGCATCTCGGGGCTTGTGATGAAACAGTAATTGCACTTTGCTGTATCAGCGGAATTATAGCTGGCACTAATTGCGCCGGCTGTAATTGCGCCGGCTGTAACACAGTCTGCAGTATTTGCGCTGACTCGAGATTTGTCATAGCTGTAATAGCAGCAGTAAATCCATTACCGCCAGTTTTAAGGGTTACCACCCAACTCGTGATGAGGCCCATTATGCTTGTTTTGCCATTGCCAGTACAAAAATCCATGCCACAGTAAGAACATAGGCCCAGACTGGCTACACCAGCGTAGGCCAGTCTAGCCACACAGTAACTCTGATTATCTCATGCTAAAGTAAAACATATATATATATATATATATATATATATATATATATATATACACACACACATACAGGCACCACCACTGCAGCCCAGTCTTGCAATGTACCAACACTTTATTCCCAGTAAAGAATGCCATGGCACAGTAAGAATATATAGCCAGACTGTTTGCACCACAATAGCCCAATCTAGCCACATAAGAACACTTATTATTTTTGCTTTACTCTTGATGCTCACTAAAAAATGCCATGCCACAGTAAGAATATGTATCCAGACTGGCACCACCAATGTAGCCCATGCTTAACATGGAATACCACATATCAGGTTTGCTTTAAGTTTGATTACCAGTGAGAAAATGCCATGCCAAAGTAAGAAGAACATGCCCTGGCTGCTGCACAAATATTACCTCCAGCCCCCACAACCAGAGGCCCACTCTCCGCCGGCACACATGCATTAATACTTTTATTAATTTCTCTCATTTGCACACACATTCATACATCCTTTCATTTCTCATTCACTTGCACACTAACAGATACTAACACTCGCATGTACTCATACAAGCATACATACTTACATACATAAATACATCTATTTTCTTACTTGGAACCCATGTCCGGATCCTGTCAGTTATGATGGCCCTGTGGCTGCTGCACACCACACACCAGCCATGAACCAGAAACCAGAGAGTGCTTCCTGGTTACTGAAGGCATGCACAGTGGAGCCAGGGCACCTCCATGATGCCACCCATGGACACCTAAATGTTTAGGGGAGGGCAGGATCCCCCCCTAAGCACATTTAGGCCTGCAGGTCTCCAGATTGCATGCTCAGGGGGCCATACAAGGAAGGAAAAGTACCCTGGCCTTGCATGGCCCGTTGGGTGTGTGCAGTTGGGAACTTAAACTGTCAAAGGGCAACCTCTTTTCCCTTTAACAGTGAAAGCCAGCCCAGGAGTGCTCTGTCTTTTCATTGCACCGACTTTGGCACATCTATAAAGGGCATCAGTGTTGAGTCTGTGCCACATCACCCAATATGGATGTGCTGCCCATGCTCTCGTTTTACCCGCAGCTCAAGCTCAGGGTCTGCTCCAGGCCGATGGGGCAACCACCCTTTCCCTTCCCTGGCTCGGCCACTGCTTGCCGCTTTCTGAAGAATCACTGTACCTAAAGGTTCTTTAAGGTGATCAGGAGCTGTTGCATTTCCGCATTAGAAGTGGTTCTGAAGAATTGAAATGTTGTGGATGAACTGGATCGTCTACGGGATTCTTATTCTCAGCATAGAGACATCATTGCCTACTGAGCTGGCTGATGGAGGGTCGGATGGCTTTGCTGACCAGTAAGCATTCTTGAGCGTGTTTCGCTTAGAGAAGCTTATTTCTTGTAGATTAATATTAACAAAGTAGTAAAGTTGTTTATAACCTATTATCAGTGTTCAATAGATTTTCAGAAGAGAATTGCCATAGCATGTCGGTGCTGGACTGCCCATGTGGGCGGGACAAAGACTGATATGCAAATGGATATTTCCCTTCTGTGAAAGGTACAGTGAGTTAAAGTGTGGCTGCGGACTCTTGAGTGCTTACCTTCCCAAGGGACAGGTAATTTAGCCGTGTTTGTTCTCAAAGAGGGGCGCCTATGGACTATTTTTTTAAATGTTCTGGTTCTAGGAGAATCATTGTGGAAGGCCTTGAGGTACAGGTATTGGGCGGGAGAAGGTCATGTGGCCTGGTGTGTGGGTTGCTGATTTTGAAGCCTGGGACCTGGGTACTGGCCATTGTTCACCCGCTTGGTGTCAGTTCTGAGGATGTTCACATGTTTGTTTATAGCATGATATCACAGGAACGGTAAAGCTCTTCCTTGGGGAAGAAAAACATTGATTCAGTGCCATTTCATCTACTCCTGCATCTGTTTGGGTGATAGATGTATTTCAGGTCCATCTTTTCCTCTCTATGGAATTAATGGGCATTAGAATCTATTATGGGCAGCAGGATCTCTTTCAATGGGCCTCATCACGAGTTGGGCGGTATCCTGGTGGTATTACAGCCGAGACATCGCCCAATGCTAATAGCGCTACCACAACTTGGTCTGGTGCAGTTATTACCGCCAGCGGTAATTTTGCTGGTGGTAATAGCACCGAAAATGGTCATTTTTACTTCCAGTCAAAAGCTGGAGGTAAAAATGTCATTTTCTGCCATAACTCATGATTTGGCCAGCCCTTCAATGCCGCGGTAATACCATTACCGCTGCATTTAAGGGACCAGGCCAAACTCGTGATGAGGCCCATTAATGTTCAATGTAATAATAATAATATATAATAATAATAATTATTATATAATTATAATTATAATAATAATGTAATAATGTTGTGATGGTTTGGCCAGCTGTCTTTTTGTTTTAGCACGCGCTGAGTTGGTGACACATAGGTTTGTGAAGGCATAATTCATCTCTGTACTTGTATCTATTCTGGTATAAACAGATGACCACTGACCATTTCAAGCCATTCCTGAGGGCCTGTGTTGTCCTGCTTTATGGGATATGAACTGCATGTGATGGCTGGAGGGATTTGAATGTATCATAACATATCCAAACAATGGGCCTCATCACAAGTTGGCTGGTATCCCGGCAGTAACACCGCCGGGATACCGGCCAACACTAATAGCGCTACCGCAACTCAGTCCGGTGCAATTTGTGCTGGATCACGAGTTGCAGGGTGGTGGGTAGCGCTATTACTGCTGGAAGTAATAGCACCGAAAACAGGCCAGAAATGGTAATTGTTACCTTCAGAAAAAAGCTGCAGGTAAAAATGCCATTTTCCTCCTAACTCGTGATTTGGCCAGCCCTTAAATGCAGCAGTAATATTGTTAGCGCCACATTTAAGCGTTCAGGCAACACTCATGATGAGGCCCTGTACATTTTCAGCCTACCATGTCGTTATAGAAACAGAAAGACCATATGCAAACGAAAATGTTCTCCTTCTGTCATGGTGGTGGTTGTCACCAGCTCTTCTGCTGCCTTTCCTCCTCGCTGGAATAATAGACCTCTTCAGGATTTAATTGATGTTGATGGATTTCATTTTTTGGTGCATGGATTTTGGCTCCAGTGGTCTATTTTAGGTGGGAGGTGTCATGCAAGAATCAATTATGTGGGGTTAAGTATCAGGTTTCTGCAGTTGTAATACTCACAACCTTTCCGGTTCATATGTTGGAACCAGTCTTTCTACATGAGTCATGATTGCTTTAGAGTAAAGGCTTGGAGCTTGCAGTGACAGGTACACCTGCAGTAATCCTCTATTGTTTTCAAGTCATTTTCAACATGCCGGTCGCTACACTTCCTCATCACAGTTCAGGATTACAGTGATGGCTCGTCCATGATGGGCGAGCGGGTGCCGACCCATTGGCACTCTCGCCCATTCTGGAGGAGCAGAGTTTTGAACAGTCAAAGGGGAAATGCTGTTTCCCTTTGACAGTTCTGTTCCCCAGTCATGCATGCTCAATGAGGCATGCAAGGCCGGGGGCGTTTTGTATGTGCTAGGGGGCGCTCTTGAGACTCTACGGACATACAAATGGAGCAGAGTGCTTCATCACCACTGCTCTAGCTCCTGTGCGAATGTGCAAGAACCAGCAAGCGCTTGCTTCCTGGCTCCTGTTTGTGCTATGTTGGAGCTAGAGCACTGGGAGGAAACTTCAGGAGGTAAGTCAATTTACATATGTGTATGGATGCGTGCATGCTTGCATTGTGTGTAATGAGTGAGTGTATGATGATGGGTGCGCATGTTAATGAGCGAGTGCATACTGCGTGTGAATGTGTGTTGTGTGTGTGTATTTGTGCTGGGCCTGTGCAGATGATTTTGGCAAGTGGGGAAGGAGGTTTACACAACAGCATTTTAAAAATGTCTTTTTTGCACATCCTCCCTCACCACCTGCCAAAATCAGCTCATATTCTGATATGCTGGTCGGCCCAGGGGACAGGCATGGTATTTTTTTTACTCGGCATCTATGATAGATGTCTAGTAATAAATACCATGCCTTCCTTTGCCCCCCTCATCCCTCTAGTGCCTTGCATAAACATAATCACATTGATTGTGTGCGTGTGTGAAGTGCTGGGGGATAGAGGAGGCAGGCATTTCATTTTTTATTGGGCATCTATGATAGATGGCTAGTAAAAAAATACCATGCCTAACCCCTGGGCCCCCCAGCGCCTTGCACACACACATAATCCCATTGATTGGGTGCATGTGAGGTCCTGGGGCACCAGGGGGCAAGCATGGAATTTTTTACTAGTTATTCCCAGTAAAGAATGCCATGCCAGTCCCCTGGGATTCCTAGCACCTCACATGCAATGTGATGCCTGACCCCTGAGCCCCCCAGCCCTGCGCATGCACATATAATTGATTATCTTTGGTGTGAGGCGCTGGGGGGTGCAGGGGAAGGCATGCCATTTTTTAATGGGCAGCTATATTAGATGCCCGGTAAATACATGCCATGCCTTGGCCCCCTCAGCGCCTCGCAAGCACACCATTAGTTATGTGTGCCTGAAAGGCACTGGGGGCCCCAGGGAGCATGCATGGCAGTTTTTACTGGACATCATTGGCAGTAAGAAATGCCATGGCTGTCCCCTGGCATCCCAGTGCCTTGTACACATTATCTTCTCCCTTGCGACACACACACACACACACACACACACACACACACACACACACTCTCTCTCTCTCTCTCTCTCTCTCTCTCTCTCTCTCACATTCATAATGAATGTCATTATGTGGGAGTATGAGGTGCTGGCACAACAGGGGGCAGTCATGGCGTTTCTTTACTGCCCATCTATGATAAAGAAACCCAGATGAGTGTTACTCCGTGTCTAAACTAGCATTTTGGTGCAGCTAGTTTTGCCATTTCTTACTGTGGCATGACATTTTGTATTGGACATCTTTTATAAAGCAAGCTTGATATGTGTTATTATGTAGCTAGATTGGCATGTTGGTCCCCCACGTGGACTTCAGGTCCGCTATGGCTTCCAGGATTTGTCGATCACTACACGCTGGCGCGGTCGCGCTTCGCGTATCTCCCCTAGCATGCGTGGACGCCTCTGGTGACTGGGATGACTTAGCGAAGATGTCTATTGTGGGTTGCTTCCCTTAATTTTGTTGATCTTCGATGCCATCTCTTCCTCAGTTATTCCAGGCGCACCCACACCTGGAAAGTCTAGAACCGGCGATGGGGGCAGCTGCTGGTAACTCGCGTCCCACCTGTATTCTAGTAACTCAGCCTCACCATGTATAACTCGGCGCTCTTCCTCCACGCAGGGAAGGGCTTGTTGTCTGCTCCTCCCTAACTCCTGCTCTGTGTGTGGTCAATACTGCTGTGGTTTAGCACTGTGACTCCTTAGTTCGCCTTTCTCCTCACCTGCGCTGTATGCAGTTACATTTTTATTCTCACCGCCACTTCTGGGGCCACACTCTCTGTGAAGGGGCCTTCGAGCTCCCGGACTGTGAGTCAAGGGCACGGTATCACCTGTCCTGAACGGAATCCTAGCTCATACTATAGCTCTTCATAGATTGCATAAGCAGGGCTCCATGCATCCGTACTGCCAATGTCTTATTTCGCCGGTGGACTGATTTGCCTTGTGCTCTAGTATATATCTCTGGGCAGGTTCTGCAAGTGTCCTTTACCTATTTGTTCCTTGATATTGGCCGGGCCCTACTGCCTTGAGGGCCAGAGACCCTCTGTGCAGCGTTCCTCAGGTGGCAGACGGTTACAGCTCCCGTGTGCCTAATGGGGGGGAATACCAGCCGCCGCCAGGCAGTTCTCTGTGCTCCATGAGGGGCCCGCCACCGGTGGGCTCATCCAGTGGCTCCACCAGGCGCTCTTCCTGGGCCATGACTCTTTTATGGGGCTATGTGTCCCTTGGCATCTGTGGGGGAGCTATTACCCCCGAACACTTGCCTGCTGCTCTGTAGTCTTATTTTACTCCATAGGGCTCCTTTGTCCCAGCTGCTCCTGTTGAAATGCTTAGGTGCGGATTGGCAGCGTCATCCTCGGAACCCAAGAATCCCTTGTCCTATTATTGGTCCGGAGCCATCTTGTTTTCCAATCTTCGCCCTATCACAGAAGGAGTTTCAGGTTCCTTCCGCTCACTTCATAAGGGCAGTCAGTATGTAAGTCTTTTTGCAGAATGCCCGTTGGATCTTATTTTGTTCCATGAGCGCTCAGCTGTCACTGAATCCGCTGTGCGCTACCGATATCCAAAGTGCCTCTGAGTCACACATGCATTTATACTTTTCTTCAAAACGTCCCTCGTTGTGCTGGTGCAGCGCCTCAGACTGTTACAATGCCTATGGCTCCAAGCCGCGCATTCGTGTCCCTTTATGATATTGATCCGGCATAGTGCGCATCAGCCCCCATGCCGAACATGTAGACTGCCCCGCGTGTGCTCATCAGTATTATTGCTGCATGCCTTTGAGGGGTGTGCTGATCTGCTTCTGGCCCCCCTGTGTACTTTGTTCTGGATTCGGCTCTGCCATAACACTCGCTGCTGGCTAAGTTAACGGTCTCCCATTGCGGGTCACTAGGCTGATCGGCAAGGAAATACTGTACAGGTGTTTCCTGCCTTGCTATGTCCAGAGTGCCCCCTGGCATCTGCTGCCTTCTCTGTTTCTCGTCTTCATCCAGCGGGCCACTGTATTTCCCGCATATATGTCCGCCACAATATATCAGTCCATTTTCTATCGGATAGCATCCGCGGGCTATAACAATGTGTCCGCCGTCATCCCCACTCCAGTGCTCACACAGCTGCTCTCACTGTCCCTGCTTGCTCTCAACTTCACCGCTCGCGGGGGCACCTCTGCAGTCCACTGTCTCATTTGGCTCCTTGCCAGCGCCATCTTACAATCTTCCATTGTTTTGGTCCCCTAGCCTTCACACGTAGAACTGCTTGCAGGAGTCTCTGTTACCAGCAGGTTTCGCTCAGCTTGCGCACGGCAGGTTCATAAATCCAAGGATACGATTTTACTTGCTGTATCTTAATATTTCGACCTATTGTGGCCCGGATCAATCTCAGATCACGGGAGCTCTTGGAAACAGCGTCCTAGCCCATGGCCTCTTAGCCACGCCCTCTGCTTGATTGGCATGTTAACAGAGCCTGCCTACCCATTTCTTATTGTGGTAATACATTTTGTATTGAGCATCTTTTATAAAGCAAGCATGATAAGTGTTATTATGTAGATAGAATGGCATTTTGGTGCAGCCAGTTTGGACATGTTTTCATACTGTGGCATGAATTTTCAATGCTAAAGCCAACTGGAGCATGCTCCTATGTGGGGATACTGCTATATACTAGCAGAACAAACATGGACATGTTTTCTTATTGTATCATTACTGGCATTATCTGCAAAGCAAATATGAGTATGTTGTTATATGGGAATACTGGCCTATATTGGGGCAGCCAGCATGGAAATGTATGGGCACAATCAGCATGAATTTATTTTTAATACTGATACATTTTGTGGGAAAAAGCATCATGAGAATGTGTTGGAATAAATGTTCCTGTGCACTCTTGGTGACCTGCATCTATTTGAACAGTTAGCCTATGAAATCAATTGCAAACTGACTTTTATTAAAAAATGTGCTTGCGGGGGTGTGTGGGGTTAGAGGAGGTTTAAACCCAAACTAACTGCCCTTGAATTTATTCAGGGTCTCTCGCTACGCTCAATCGCTAGGGCATATTTGGAGGAAATATTTATGCCCCTCCGCTTAAAAAATTCATCAGCTGCCACTGCTCGGTTACCTCATGTATCTTCAGCTGTTAGAGTTTAACCATAACCTTTTTCTCTTCTAGCCCACAGGAATGGTAGGACAAATAGTGCACTAGATCATTTCAGTTTGCACTAGTCTACTGCAAAAATGGGAGAAAATACACTTGAGATCACAAATGAAACACAAAGGGATTCTGAAATATTGAATTGAATAATAAGAAACTGTTCTGTTTCTAATCACATGAGTGGCACTATCATTATAGTGCCCCGTGCTGAATCCCACCTGCATCTAAATTCTTCAATCAGTGTGGCAAACAATGTTAAAATGAAGGGGAACTCATATAATCGCGAAATAGGCAAGAAGGCCGCCTGACAGAGCTACTCGTGAACTATTAAAAGGCCCCTCATCATCACAAATAAGCAAGGGAATGCCAAAATGCCACATACGTGTTGGTTTTAACTTTAGGTTTGCGCCATATTACATCAAGCTTTTCAAATATCAGATAAGATAAAGGGATGAGATCAGATTAAATGAATAGGATAAGACAATCAAAAAGGAAGGATTGGAAGGAGGGAAGTTAGCCCAAACAATGGAAAAAGAGAGATAGACAAAAGGAAGGATTGAAGGAAAGAAATTAATTGAAGAAAAGAGGAGGATTTATCATTGAAGTTAAATCTCACATACAGATGAGTGGTTTCCAGGATAAGACGTTTGATCAGAATGCTTTATGTGCCCATTTAATTGTGAAGTTACAGGACAAGTAAAATCTTTTGCGTGTCATTAACATTTACAATCTCCCTGGTGGAATTTTGCCTGGTAGAATCATTGATCACTTGTCCGGCATAATTTCAGAGTGGGACAGGCTACACCTGGGTGGTGAAATAATTTTAGCTGGCGAGTGAAATGGCTGTTGCACAAGGGCTACAATCTTTATGGATAGCAGTGTGGGCTTGGATGATAAAAATCACTCGGTTGTACAGGTTCTAGGATGGCATGCCTTTTTGCATTCTCTTGGTTTCAATTTCTTAGATGTTGCCCTTGACTCTTGGGCTGATACCTGGACTAATGAGAAGGTATCTAGCATGATCAACTATTTATACACCTGAAAAAAGGAAGGTGGGATCATGTATGCATAGACATGGTTACAACTAAGTGTAGTGATCGGAAGATATTGGTTGCCCAGAAACCCATGTGTGACAACTCCTTGCAAGTATGCTAGTGGGACTTTATGTGCCCTCTACACAAGGAAATTGAATTTGCTGGACAGAGCATCAAATCAATACACTGAATGAGGCACTGTGCTCTGATCCAGCGGTTATGGGAGCCTTGCAGGATATGGATATAAATGCTGCCATCTCTGTTGTCACTGCACCTGCTTGCAGGAATGGACTTAAAAGAGGAATGGAATCTACTCTTACTAGTTTTACTAAAAATAAGATCTATGACCCCTTAATTGCGGAAAGAAAAAAGTATAATCATAAAAGCACACGTTTAGCACGTGGCTTGGTTAAAAGGGGTGATTTAGATATGGCAAGTGGGAAACTAATGATCATGTCACACAGCACCAGTTATAAGATACACCCGCATATTCCTGTAACTAAGACATCTTCATGCAACAGTGCCTCGATGCCTAAGGGCTGTTGTGCGCTTTACAAATACAAATAAATAAATAAATAAAATAAGACTGGTTACATTGTCATAAAAACTCTCAATTCACTGCTAGATGTTATACTGCACTTGAAAAATCTTACTTGTTATTGTTTGCTATCAATATGTATGTTCATCAACTTATTGATCTGTTCATGAAATTATAACTAAAAATAATTGAACACAAAAAAACCACTATTGACCAGGCACTGGACCGCTTTATCACATATCTGCGATTTAACCGTCTCCATACTATAATGGTGCTGGGTGCGAACAAACAAATTCCTAGGGAAGAGAGACAGTGCCAAATTTGTAGGGACTCTCTGGAGATAATCAGGTCTCCAATGCACTCTTTTATGTGACATGTTCATAAGGGATAGTCTGGCCGAATTCAGACCAATTTCCCTGTTAGACATGGTTGGGAAATTGTTTGAAAAGATAGTTTTGAAATACCTCCAATTATGGGTCGACCAAAAAAGGCTGATTAGTGTTCATCAGGCAGGGTACCAAAAGGGCCGTGGGACAGTGGATCAGTGTTTTATGTTTTCCCTTATCATTCAAAAATACTCTGTGCTACTGAAAATCTGCCATTATGTACTGTTTGTGCACCTTAGCACAGCATTCGGTTCTGTGCTCCGTGAGCAGTTTTGGCAGGTGCTGGTGAAGCATAAGGTCCCGGAATGTCTGATTAGTATTATATCATCACTCTACTCAAATACTGTGTACTGTTTACGCTACAACATGGGTCATGACCAAACATCACTCTTTGAGGTGGCTCTGGGTGTTAGGCAGGGCTGTGCCCTGGCCCCCTTTTATTTAACCTTTACATACAGGAGATCATAGAAGAGTTATTAAGGGGTGCCAGGACTGCCCTAAGTTGTCTACAACTAAGTAACCAGCATTATTCTATGCTGTTCTAATAGCAAATACACTGCAGGGCTTGTAGGAATCCCTTTCAAGTGATCTAAGGAAATCGAGGGAGAATGCGGCGAAAACCAAGATGATGGTAAGTAAGCCGAAATTCAGGAAAAACATCAAACTTCAAATAAGATTGATGATACTTTAATCGAATAAGTCGATAATTTAGACTTTTTAGGTGTAAGATTTCAGGCGTGCTCAGGATAAGCTTTTTAGATGAATGGGGCTGCTGTTACTCTGAATAAATTTAGCAGGCTTTTTTTATCCTTTTTGACTTGTCATGGGCGTGGTGCAATTTCGCCTGCATTAGAACTCTATCAGAAGCAGGCAGTCTCAGCCGCCCTTTATGGTTCAGAGCTATGGGGGTTTGAGGATGTTGAGATGATTCTTAGAAGGGAAAACAACTTCCTGAAAAAACTGATATTATTACCCTCTAGTGCTCTGACTGCCTTAGTTCATCTGGAATATGGCACAATCCTCTTACGCACTGATCTTATGTTTCGGCCGGTCTCATTATGGGTTAGAGTCTGGACCCAACCAGCTTTGGAACTGTTTAGGGACACACTCTTACATATTATGTCTATTGAAGGAGAAAGCGGACTGAAATGGCTCTCCCACAGAAAAAACGTATTATTCAGTTTGAATGTGGGTGAGATTTGGAATGACCCTGGGAGCCTTTGTGCATCGAGCTGGAGTGGAATGGACCTCCTTATAAGACAGAGAGCAAGGGATCTTCTCCTCCTCGAGGCTTCAAAGCTAAGGTTGGGTCCGGATTACTTGGGTCAGAGGCACACAGACAGTCCTAAAGCCTATTTGGACCTCATCACGCCTGCATTTGCAAGATCACTTTATATGAGGCTTAGATTGTGGATCCTGCCAATTGCTGCTTTTACTTCCAAATGGAAAGATTCAGATTCAGCTAACTGCCCTCTGTGTGATACCGCCGGGGAAACAATTGCACATTTCATTTTATTTTGTAAGCCCACTCAGCAGCTAAGGCAGTTGCATTTGAGACCCTTATTGTTGGAGGCAGGTATCAAAACATGGGGCCATTCATTAGAATTTCTGGTTCAATGCCTTATCCCCTCAAGGGTATGCTCTGTGGCCAGTTATCTGCACAGAGCATGGTTGCTGAGGAGAAAGATGGCTGCTTATTAACTTGTTTCTCAGGCTGCGAGTATTTCTCTCCTGGCTTTCCAATAATTGTACGCATGGCAGTGCCCATTTGCCGATTTGTTCATGACAACCAAAGCCTTATGTTACTACAACAACCCCTTTTAGTGAAATACATTAGCTTTTTACCCAGTCTTTTAGCTGTGTTATTTTAATTGTACGATACTATGTATTTCATTTACTTTGTAGTGTATTCTAACCTGATGACTTCACTTCGAATAAAGGTCTTTGGAATGGTGATTGTATTGTAATTTTGTAAATCATTATAAGGACATAACTTCAGACCAATTATGGTCCACTATTGTGATGCTCACTCCAGAGTAGTTACCAATGCTGCATACTTGGTCTGGAAATGTATGTTATTGATATTTGACTGACAATCATTTAGTTGTCGAATATAAATGTTACCAATGAAATGGGATTGTATTTATGTATGTGTTACTTTTTGACATGCGCCTTTGTTTAAATATAGTATAAAGGTTTAGCCAATAACCTAATAAACTTAATAATAAAAAATAAAATAAAAGTGGAGAAAAGAGATGAATCTAAGGGAATGGGTTGTAAGTATGGAATTCAGAGGAAAGGATGATTTTAGAAGGAAGGGTGGAGAGGTAGAAGGACAGAAAGAAGGCCAGAAGGAAGGACAACACGTACCTAATTCTGTTAGGAGTGTGACATGGAAAAGCAAATGAGTCCGAATGACAAGGGACATTCATGATAAACAGCACCTGTGAACAGTGATGCCGATGGCACTGCCAGTGAGAGAAACATTATTAGGGTAACTTCAATGCAGTACCTTCTCCAGGGTATATTTCCTGGGGGAGGGGGGTCACACAATAAAAGGTTATCATTGCTTGAATGATGATTCTTATTAAAAAAAAGTCTGGGAGTTTGTGCTTAGACCTCTCTAGACATTCTTTACAACAAATTGCAATGTACCCCAAAGGGGGAAACAGATTTCCTTATGATACTGCGCACTCACTAAAATCTTGATAATCATCAGCTTTGTGAATCACGTGAAGCTTACGCAACACAGGCTTGCATCAGACATTGTTCTGAGAAGGACAACAGAACCAGCAGTTTCAGCAACACACCCAACGTGAAAGCTTCCCCTCCACTCGGGAAGAGCCGCTCAGTTCAAGCATGAGTCATAAGCGCACCCGCCGACCTGCCACGAAATGCCATTTACTCATCCGACTATAAAGTGTGAAGGCTGTACAGGTGCAGCGGCAGTGCCAATAAGACAACCCCTGCCATCAGAGTGAAAGGTGATTGTTATGAAGAAGGTGAGAGGCCAGATCCGGTTCCACAGGTTTATTCTTATATAAGACCCCAACCGCAAAAAGGCATGAGTAAGCTCAGGCAGCTCAAGCACAGTTTACCTGACAATTCACTGTGCATGATGACATTGTACTCTAGGATGCTACCAGAATGATATCACGCGCACAGCTTACAACAGCATATTCTTCCCCTTATGCAAAACATGTACCTGGTAACATATGAATAGCATCTAACGTTCTATTATGATATCAAACAAAAGAAATCATTTGCATAACAAAAAGCAAATTAATCAGAGGTCACTCTAATGCCATAACTTAAGATAATGGGCCTCATCACGACCTTGGCGGTATCCCAGTGGTAATACCGCTGGGATAGTGGCAGTGCAAATACCGTTGTTACCACTACTCAGTCCGGCGATATTAGTGCCGGATCACGAGTAGCATTATGGTGGAAAATCCCCATTTCCCATTGGGTCCACTGGACCCCATGTGGTTTTTCGGCACAATTAGCTCCGGTGCAATTAGCGCCGTCCGCGCTAATAGCGCTGAAAACGGGCAGAAAGTTCAGAATGTTACCTCCAGCAAAAAGCTGTAGGTAAAACTCCAACTTTCCGCCTGACTCATGATTGGGCCATCGATTAAATATGGCGGTAATAGCGTTACTGCCGTATTTGAGGGCTACCGCCCGATTCGTGATGATGCCCAATGTCCAATATTGAACTGTACATCTCAAAGTTCTCATATCTGACCAGTCTTCTTCTCACCCGGCTGCAATATTCCTCCATGCCCTATTTATCCATATCAACATACAACTGTAAATCACTCCCCCCTCCTCCACACACACTGCCCTGTGCCTCTTCAGTTCAAGAGCTCTCTGTGACATCACACTCACTTCCCCCTTCCTTTTTTTTATTTTTTTTTTTTTATTTGGTTTATTCAAACCTTTAAAAAAACACACACATTACAATCTTCCAGTCTCTCCTTTCAATTACTAGTTCCCTTCATCAATTTGAAACCTCTTAATTTCACACACATAAGCCAGGTTCCTACTCCGTAACAATTTTCTTACTTTTGTAAACCCAGTTTCTCATTCTCTATATCTAAAATATTTTTCAACAATCGAAAGAAATTTATTAGAGCAAATAGAACTGCTCTGTTGTTCCCCTCAAACAGTGCCTTCCACCAATCCTCTGTATTCATGAATTGAAGCTCGTTGATCAGTTTTCCAAATTGTCTTTCTCTTTGGTGTTCAAAAGCAAGACAACTCATGACTAAATGTTTGATGGATTCATTGCTCTTTTTACAGAATCTGCATACTGGATCAATGTTAGCATACTTTGTCCATGTAGCCAAACGTTCTTTCGTTAAGAACAAATTCATTCTGAATTTCATATACAAAGCTCTTGAGTATTGATCCGGTAAGCATGTTAGATATGTGTGTCGCTGACCGTAGGCTTTTGCTTCCCCCGGTACCTCACACATTAGAGTTGAGTTCGCTCTTAAATCACAGGTTGATATCCAGTCAGTTCTCCAGATTGTCGTTTTAGCCATGACTGGATTCTCTATTAACAATGAGAGATTAATGCCATACTCCTCTAGTAGAGCCTTGCAGAGGACATTCCAATCAAACAAGGTGGAAGTGATTCTGTCTTTGTCAGACTTATGTAGTAATTCAAATTGCGGCACCGGAGTTTTGACCATCGTTTTTCTATATATACTTAGGAGGTTCCATGTAACTCTTGCTTTGATTGATATGAGCCCTTGCTCATACCGTAGGCATGTTGTTGATGTACCCTTTGGAAGCTGCAAGACACGGGACCAAAAGATGTTTTCTAGGGATTTCCACAAGTCCTCTGCGCAACCAAATGCGTTTTCTCCGCCGTATATAAGTATAGGTACCGCTTTTTGCTCATAAAATAAGATGACTGGTTTTAACGAAAATTTGCCAAATTTCTTATTAATTAATTGCGCCTGGCACGCCAGCTGCCGACACTTGCTTTTTGCAGCAATGGACCACGGTTCGTCTCTTCTGCTGGCGCTAATTTTCATGCCCAGGTAGGTCGAGCTCTTTACGATTTGTAGGTCCTCATTTGCAATTCGCCAGCAAAATTTTCCTTTTTTACCTTTGTTTCCCTGTAGCTTTTCCAAAATCAGAATTTCACTTTTTTCTTTGTTGATTTTAAGGCCGTTTTCTGTTGTATAGTGCTCAAGACAATTGAGTTTTCGCTGGAGCCCAATCGGCGTTAAGTCCACCAAAATGAGATCATCAGCATAGGCCAAATATTCTATTGGGGTTCCATAAAGTTTTGGAGGAAAGGTAACTACACCGTTGAACGCTTGCTTTATATCTGAGATAAAGAGATTGAAAATAATTGCTGCTAATGGGCAGCCTTGCTTCACGCCCTTATATGTAGCAATATCAGCAGACAACGTGCCTTTCTCATCCAACCGAATCTTAATAGAAGTGCCTGTGTGTAACTCACGGATTGCATCCACTAGACTCAAAGGACAGTTCCACCTCTTAAGTTTTTCCCACAGCAGTTCCCTGTCTATGCTGTCAAACGCCTGTGACAGGTCTATTAGTGCCGTGTATATTTTTGTGTTTGACTTCAATGCATCCATTTTTAGCAGATTTAGCAGTAGCAAATTTAACCCACATCCTACTCCTTTTACAAAGCCCGCTTGTCTGGGATCTACATGTTTTGAGGATATGGCCCATTTAAGGAGTTTTTGTTGTAGAAGGCTTGCATAGACTTTCCCCAAAACATCAAGTAGCGCTATAGGCCTATAGTTTCTAGGATTAGTTCGGTCCCCTTTTTTAAAGATAGGTACCACCACCGCATTTTTCCATGACTTCGGGGTTGAACAGTTCTTAATAACCCTTTCGAACAGTGTTACACAGAAGTCTGTCCATAGTTCTGGGTTTTTCTTGAGTGTGAAGTTGGTTAAGCCATCTGGCCCGGGTGCTCTAGAGTCATGCACATTTTTAATTACATTAAGTATGTCAAGACGCTCAAACACCAAATCCCATTTCTTTAGCGCTGTGTATACCCAGACTGTGGAAGATGGATCTTTAGCATATAGATTCGAGTAGAATTCGATCCACTTTTCTTCCAAGACTGCGTTGGCTTGTAGTGCATGTTGAGGCGCCAAGCTGTTGTTTATCAATCTCCAGTACTCAGCTGATTTTTTACCAGACATTTTGTGTAACATAATTTCAGAGTCATTTTGCACCAGAATTGCGGCATGTGATTTGTGCCAATTCCGATATCTTTGTTTAATCATTCGTTTACACTCCATTTTAGTTAAACTGCTTGTGTTTTTTATGGCCCTTAGTTCTTGTCGCATGGCTCTTTTTCGTTGCATAACAGCCATATCAAATTTGTGTTTTGCTCGAAACCCCTTGCGATGTGTGTTACGTTTCTGTTCTTCGTAGTCGCACAGGAGGTCTCGGTATTCAAGAGCTTTTGAGCCATGTTGGAAATTGTGTGTAATGGCAATAACTTCTGTATCCAACAAATTTAAACGAATCCTATTGGAACCAGCAGTAACCGCAAAGCCCCAATTTTCCTTGTTACACGGAATAGGCAGTTCAAATATGAATTGAACCATATCGTGGTCACTATGCTTCATTTTGATGACTTCCATTTTTTTTGTCCGTTAGTGGATGTTTTCAGAAACGAATATATAGTCAAGTACTGATGCCTGATCAAGTCTTCTCCAAGTAGGGCATGCAGGAATGTCCCCAATAGTGTGGCCGTTGAGCATTGATAGACCACGAGACTCCATTTCTAAGCACCACTGCGCTGCTGTTCTTTCATGTTTGTGCGCCTTCTTATCTTTTAGCTCGGTTCTATCTCCGTTTTGGGCGCAAATAATATTTAGATCTCCACATACAATTAGGTCCAGTGGCAGCTCCTTTGTTAGGAGATCATCGATCAGTGTTGTAATTTGATCAATAAAAAGTGAGTCGTCCTTGGCCAGATGATTCCAATATATGTTAATGATAAACAGACAAGGTGCCTTACATCCATTTTGGTGTGTAGTGATGGAACCTGGATAAAAGGGGATGGATTAAAAGAGTTCACAATCTGAAGGCCGGATGCTTTTTTCGTGGCCACAAGCAGGCCAGCCATCGGTCTGCCTTTTGCCTGTTTTATGGCTGGATTAAATGCCACCTCAAAGCCTTCCAGCAGCGGAGTTTGCGATAACCAAGTTTCTTGTAAGCATATTATGTCCAATCCACTGGCCCACAATGTTTCAAAGAGGTGCAAGAAGCCGCGGGTATTCCATGAGCCCAGAGTGCATCCTTCAGGGTTCTTCAGGGTTCTCTGGTTCCTGGCGTTACTTCTCCGATTGATTATTTATGGTTGCAGCCAACCATGTCCAGTCGTCATCACTGTTGCTTGAACATTCCTGGTTCTTTGTATCAACCCCTGTGCGCTGAGGGCTTGTCATTCCGTTAATCGTTATTCTTATCGGATCCTTTATGTAAGATACCTGATGCGAACCCGACGGCGCCTTGCCAGCTTTGGTTTCAACCCGGTTTATTTCTATTTCTTCAGTCAGAGGATGGTTTGTCGCCGCAACTGTTTGCAAATCTGTCTTGTCTTCGGATGAACCAGACTGTCTGTCTTCTTTGATTTTCGCTATGTCAAACCCCAGTGATATTAATACGGGGCCGACGTCCAGCAGGGCTTCCACTATGAGTTTAGACTCTAGGTGTAAAATCACAGCATCATTTTTTTTCTCGTCGAAAAATTCGACGATTTTTAGATCCGTGGATTCGATTGCTCTTAAACTTGGAATTAAATGGCACAGCCACAACACATTATGTCGATTTAAAATTAAATCGTCAGATGTTTCAATTCGTTCCAAGAGGAGTCGGTGTGGCATTTGAGTTGTGTGTGCTTGTGAGTTCCTTTCCTTGTTGTCAACTTTTGACGTGTACACATTTTTGTAACTCTGCCTCATTGTTTGCGTCTTTAGATCGATTCCTGTCTTAAGGCATGAAGTTTGTCTGTTTCTGTGCGGTATCGGATGACCATTATTCACAGAGAAGATTTCTCTGTTTTGATCTTGCGCGTTAACAGTGTCATGCAACACCTCCCAGTCCTCTTGTGGATTTGGCACCCGGCCTTTGATTTGCGACTTGGCAACAATTAATCTTCGTTTGGCCTCTAGTGTCGTAAATATAGGTTCCAAGTGATTCTTCGCATTTTGTAGCGAGGATAGAGGTTGGAGAAGTTTGCACTTTCTGTGTGGAAGAGTCAAGGAGCTCGCTGTAATTTGATCCTTTGTTACGGCCAGTGTCACCGTGTCACATGCTTTTGTGTCATCCTGGATCGCCAGCGCAATAGATCCCTCTGGAGCAATCACAGATTGCATCATGATAGGTGCATCGAGCACACTCGAGGGGTGTGGCGCGGCAGATTCCTTCTCTACCAATTCTTCATCATTATATGTTGAAAGGTTTATTAGGGGATCGGTGCCATCACTGCTGTTACTTATAGATTCTTCTAAGAGGATTGGGCCAGCTGGTACTACGTGTACTCCTTCCTTTATTCCAGCATTTTCGGCCCCATGAAAGGGTCCGTTAACCGTTACGTTAACTGTTTTAAGATGACGCAGGAATTTTCTTGAGTCAGCATTGCGTTTGGCTTTCCTTTGAGGCTGATTTTTACTTTTTTTAGTCAAGCCGCTCTTAGGCTGTGCACTGCTTGCAGTGGTCTTTTGGGTGTCCAATGGGCCTTTGAAAATGCTATATAATTTGGGCATGGCAATAGCCTCCCCATTGAGGGGCGTAGCTGGCATTTGGGTGCTTGTTGCTTCCCTAATGGCTGGTAGTGTTGAGGTCGATGGCACTTGCGGATTTAAATGAGCCAAATTCGAGGCCGCTTGGGACTCCTTAATAGCGTTTGCGAAACCACTGCTGACCTTGTTTAGTTCTTTTAAAGGCACGTTCGCAGGGTGGCAGTCAACTGCAAGTGTGCTATTTGCAGCAGCCACCGATGCTGGTACACCACCAGGATTCTTCAGTGTTTGTAATAAGCGTACCTCGCTGTCAACAGGGCTCAAACGGTTCAGTGCATTTTCTATTTGTGACGGTGAGCTTAAGGTAGCGTCTTGTGCTGGGCCGGTAAGGTGTTTTTGAGTGTTCCGTGTAGCATTAACACAGGCTTGTTCAGTGAGGCGTTCTACATTTGTTGGATTAGCTGTTTTAGGTAACCGGCCATTAGCTGGACAACCAGTCCCGTCCGTTTGCTGGTCGTTTTTTTTTTTCTGTTGTTGAAAAATCCCCAATGCCTCTTTTGCGACTTCGGCCAACAATCTTTTATCTAAACTTGCATTTTTCCCCCTTCCTTTTGAACTTGTTGATCCACCGGTCCCTTTCACCTAGAGTCTGAACTGGCCACATCCACCATTCAGCCCTCCCAAACCTGTCCAAACTGTTATCAATCCCTTCAGTGGTTATTTTGGCAGCTTCCACATTGCTCATAATGGCCAACCGGTCCAAACTCCATTTTTTTTGATGGGTTCATAATATCGTGAACATCCCTTCAGATCTCAAAGAGGTTTTTTTACCCTCACAATGTCACCAACACACATCGGCCCTACTCCGCTCTTCTCACCCTCTTCCCAATCCACACATCCCTTCTTCTGCCCCAACTCGGATATCCAAAGTGCATACACTCTAGAGAGCATAACACTCCCTCTCATTCTCTCGAAAGGGGCCACCCCTGTCATGATATGTGGTGTGTCCCTGTTCGCCACCATCATCTCACGTACTTTCACCTTCCAATCCATGTTACTGGCATATGCCAACTGTATAAATACAGATAATATAAGAGACATGATTGGTGTATGAATCAAGATCATGTTTGTAAATTACAAAGGTTAAGTGTGTATGAAAGGATGCAGTTCTCGCACTTAAAACCTCGGGCCTATATATGCTAACTCCCGTCTCACAGCTACAGGAGAATTTGTATGCAAATGATATTGAACAGACTCAGAGCAAGGGAAGTGTGTGGCGCTTCGCATGTGGTGCCCCGGAAGCAAAGATATTGCAGGTTATGTTAGGATAAGGGCAACATTGAAAGTATTAGGCATGTGCTCACACAGTGCAAGAAGATAAAAGCAAAGTATGCATTTCAGATGGGTAAGTTCGTCAGTGAATTAGATGAAGTTAGTGCAATGAACTTCTGGATAGGATGTGCCTCTGGATTTTGGTTCTCTCGAACGCTGGCTTTGATACGACCATGGTTAGAAGTGGAGACGTGTTTGGATGAAATTGGGATATTTGCACATATTGGTTAAGGGGAAAGGACATTCTGCTTGAAGAGGATGCGAGGAGATTGGAGGATTATATAGAATATGAATTTTGTAGTAGGATAGTTGTGTAGGACGAAGTTGTATGAGGACATTCTAAAGGAATTGCGTTGTTTTGCACATTATGTATATTGAGGTAGGCCATATTCAAGTACTTATTAAGCTATGGGTTGCATTTTACATAAGATGATGTGTTTATAAAATCAATTGCCAACTTCTCCTATACACCATCAGGAATTTCAACCTTACCTGCTAAGACATTCTGAGCCTTCAAAGACGTATCACTCATACTACAAGGGATGAACGTACCCACCTCCTCTTCAACCATTGAATCCATTCCAGACCACCAAAACCTAGCTCTCTACCTCTGTTTGGTCAAACTCTTCCCTATGTGGCCACTATGCGCATGACGTGCGAGTTCTTTCCTCAAAGCATTGGGAGGTATCGATCTTTCCCCTCTCGCCAACCCCAACTCAAAACTGCTCAGCTCATCTGTCACTTTATAATATGGTGAACTTTTTGCCTCATGCGACGTCCACCCCTACTTGACGTAACGTATTCCATCCTTCATCAATACATCTGCCTCAATCTCCTCCACCCACAGAGACTTGTTCACAATATCAGATACTGTTGCTTCCACTTGGGCAATCCATTCTTCCGACATATCCTTTTCTTGCACACTAACCTCCATCAGTGGCCTCAACATACAACCCGCCACTGGAATACACTTACCAGAGATATGCTCCACCACTAAATTATACCTTTGCATTGCCGCCAACCACCTTGCTATCTTCGGAGTCACTAGGCTGGACCCTCTCATGGTAAGCAAATTAATCAAAGGTTTCTGATCACTCCTGATCATATACGGAACACCCCAAACAAATGTCCTGAAGTAATTGGATGCCCAATAACACGCCAATCCCTCTCCATCAATGCCTCCTCTGATTTGATTCAACACTGCCCCAGACTTTGCCCACAAGCATCTACCGTTATATGCGTTTTGGCAGCAGTATCAAACCTGTGCATCATTTGCACTCAAACACCTTCTTCACCTTGAGGAGGTTACCCAACACAGCACACTTGGATTCTCTGGGGATTTAACTCTTAGGATTGTATCCACCATTTCAGGCCGAGTTTCCAATTCTTCATTTGTCAACACGTGCCCCAAGTAGGATACCTGATGCAACTTGGACTGACATTTTCCCCTTTTTACAGTTAAACCTGCCACCTCCAATCTATGCAACACCTCAGACTCTCTCGACATGCTCTGCCTCACTTTTCACCCCACCAAAATTTCATCCTGAAAACATTTGACTCCAGGTACATCCCCTAACAAATCTTCCATAACTCTTTGAAACACTGCAGACACCAGCCCAAAAGGCATACTTCTGTACTAATTTGCACCCATGGGAGTAATGAATGCAGTTACTGCTCCAGACGCTGGGTGCAAGGCCACCTGGTGATACGCTGATGAAAACTTCATAGTACTGTACCACCCTGCCTCTGCCATAGTTATTAACATCTCATTGACCTTCGGCAATAGGCATCTATCAACCCACATACTCCTGTTTAGATTCCTCAAATACACACATAATCCTATGCGACCATAAAGCCGTTACATGACCACTATTGGGAACAGCCATTCGCTGGTCTCAATTGGTTCAATTATTCCCACCTGACACAAATCTAGCAACTCCATTCTCACCTTTACCCTTACTCTCAACAGCAATCTTCTCCCCTTATGTACACATTGCACAGCTTGTACCACCAACTGTATATTGTGAAAATACCCACATAACTTCCCTATACCTTTTTGAAAAACACCTTTGAATTTTAAAGCCACCTCCTGCACAACTCGTTAGATTTCTTCTCACTCAAGGGTCTGACTTGTTCCTTGCCCGGATGTAATTCCATCCCTGATTTCTTCTTATGCCTCGATACCAGCAGACAGTGCCCATTGGATGCTATGTATGTCTTTGCATGTATACGCCTTGTGCTATACGAAATAGTATCTCTCACCAAACCTATCATCTCAATCCTACTCACACCATACGCCTTTGTTTTTATGTCAGTCACATGTAAAGTGTATTTCTTCCCTGTCCAGATCACTCTGTATATGCCTTCCAGTATTATAGTGTATGGCGATCCTGAATCCGCCAATGCCATTATACTCTTCCCTGTGATGACTATCTCTACCTCAGGGGTGGGGGGGGCACATACTCCTCCTCCTCCTCATCATCTCCCACTTCCCCTACAATATAAACCACTTTATTCGTCCACTCCACTCTCTCTTCACCAACGTATTTCATCCCCTTCTCATTATCCCCCATTTTGTTGGTTTTGCATAACCTTGTGAAATGGCTCATTTTGCCACTCTGTCTACATGTCACACTCATTGCAGGACATGCTCTCACATTCATAGCATGCTTTTCGAACCCCTTTATGTTGCCTGGCCCATGACTGCTGACTCCCATATGGTGGTCGCAATTCGCGTATCTAGCACGGACGCGCGGTTGGAGCAACCTTCTCCACTGCCGGCCCCTAGATGTTGCTGTACAGTGCAAACTTTTCAGCAGACGTATGCCCCATATTCCGCCCACCACACGTGGGCAGAGAGTGTAATAAGTAACAAAAAAGCATACAATATCATAATTTGGAATCTTTTCAAAATATTCAATGAAAAGATTTAAAAATTCAAAAAGAGAAGAATTGGCTAGGAGTGGTCACATGACGAGAACAGGGAAACCAACGAGATCAACGCTGGCATGAAGGTCCGAGGACATTTTGAGAAGCAGGAGATACGCTTAAGGTGTATTTCAGAATATTCCATCCTTATGAGTATTAATAAAATGCTATGTAGGTAATAGAAATAAATCCGGTTTCTTGTACTGTAGCCGATGATATTGCAGCCGAATATCCAAAGCATATTTCTCCAGTACAGAATATGCATTAGGAAAGATCCCTGAACATTAAAAAGAACAGAGGGTTACTTTAGGACAGGGCATATTGTAGAAACAGAGGTGAGGGTTCTGGCCAAACTGGTGTCTCCAGGGTCAGGGGGACGCCCCAGGCATTTTCTGGCACACATGCAGTATAAAACCTGCAGTAAAAAAATGTGTGGTGAAAATATGTGTGGTAAAAACACATCAAACCCCTTGCACAGTTCCTCACTCAGTGCCAAGATGCACCTAATAATCAGGGGGGTAACTGTTGTTACTGTCTCTTGGTGTTACATCTCTTTGGGGGCACACTAACACAGGTCAGACTGCATTTTCTTGGAGGCCTTTGCCAGGGAAATGAGTCCACCCCGTCTTCCTCTCCTGGCCCTGTGCTGCAAGTTGCAGAAGAGGCAGGTGGGGTTGGGGAAGTGCTCAGCCTTTTTGCATGTCTTTATAAAGGCTCCGCCTTTTAAGTTAGTTTGGATATAATGGGCCTCATTACAGGTCGGGCGGTGCGGAATTAACAGTGGCGGTAAACCCGCCGCCACTGTTAATTCCGGACCGCCCGATCCTGAGTCCTGCAGGCGGGAGGTGATCTTCCCGCCAGGTCTGACCTGGCGGGTTTAACACCACCCAGCTGCAGGCGAACGTGGAAACACCAGCACCATCACGAGATGGTGCCGGTGTTTCCACTTCCCCATTCCCATTGAGTCTTATGGGACTCAATGGGAATGGGGATTTACCGAATTCCGCCTCCGGAATTCCCAGGACACCAGGGCTGTAATGCCCTGGTAATTCCAGGAGTCATGGAGGCGGAATGGTAATACGAGTCCGGAGGTAACCAGGCGGTTTTACCGCCGCGGTTACCGCCGGACTCGTAATGAGGCCCAATGTCTTCCTCATGAGCAAAAAATACTCTCCATGTATTAATCCTTGGAGGTATAATTCATAGGTGTTTCTCCAGGTTATGTATAACCTCTCCTTGTATGTCGTTTAGTTCAGCGAAAAAATGTCTCCCATATCGGAACCCTGATTTGAACGCATCCGATAATGGCTCCTAGGTAAGTTTCTCAGAAAATTTAAATTATGAACACTAACGCTCCATTTCCAGTATAACGATAGGAACGTATATCAACCGTTAGCGATGTTTCTTGCACGCCCTAACGACATGCAAGGAGAGGTTTTAAAGGACCTGGAGAAGTATCTATGAAACATACCTCTGAGGATTAATATATGGAGGGTATCTTTTGGTCCTGAGGAAGACATTTATCCATAACATGGTTGGATTATGTCGAAACAAGCTTATTTGGAGTCCATAATAAAAAGAATTAGCCGCAGACTCACGAGAAGACAGATGGCTGAATGTCTCCGCTGGTAGACTACTCATTTTGACATGAAGAATGTCAATAGTTTTTCTGGATATTTGTTTATATCTTATTGCATGGAGAGAGATCACTTATTTTAATAATTCTTTTAGATATCTGTTTATATCTTTCTGTACATAGAGAAGATTGTTGTTACTGTGCAGAGATAATAGGTAACATATCACTGTTTTATCTTCTATGAAATTCATGTTTTTTTTTTACACATTCTGCACTTTAATGTTGTATGCACTGGGTATTGTGTACATTGGTTTTTAACATATTTTCCTTTTGTCTTTCGTTAGCTGCTACCTCTGTTGGGAGTTAATCATGAAATAGCTTTTAGATTAGATTAGATTTCATATAATTTACAATTCACTCCGTAGAACTCCACACTTTCCTATATGTAGTCTATTAGTTCCCCAGGTTTCCACGGGTTGCGGGATACCTACCTTTGCCATTGCTGAATTTAGTACATTCTCTAACATGGGGTACCAGGTGATGCATGTGCGGTGCTGTTGCAGGCAACCCCAACCCATGTCAGCTTGGCTTTGACATTGGTATGTGGATTTTCACAAAAACAATGAACATTTTACCTTAGGGTCTGATTTACACACTTACTGACTGTATTTTCTGGAAGGAAACATGAGAACCAGATCCATTCAATGCTTAGTGAATTATCCCACATGTCGTGGCTAGCACGGTTATGTGGAATCTGCTTGGCCATAAGGAATCTCCATGAATCGACAAAGTCCTGTTCACATGACGTCATTAGCCACGTGCGCCTGGCTCCCATTGATTGATTTTTCTTATTGTCAATCTACCAGCGTTCTGCTAATATCATCTGCATGTTGGTGATTTAGCTACAGTTCTTGGTAGATATGTGGTTTGGCTAAGGGTGTTGGTACATATTTCAATGTGTTGCGCAGTGTGTTTTTGGTGCTCAGTGCATTCAGGAGACCCTGCTCCAGTGATCCTACAGACTATGATAGTCTGACTTCTGTTTTCATCCAGGAAGGAGGGGCAAGATACACAAAACACTGTTTTCGGCACAGAGCGTTGTGCAGTGTGTTTTTGGTGCTGAGTGCATTCCAGAGATGTTGCTTCAGTAAAACTACAGACTGTGATAGTCTGTCTTCTGTTTTTATCCAGGAAGGAGGGGCAAGATACACAAAACACCATTTTCAGCACAGAGCGCACACAGTGTGTTGCGCAGTGTTTTTTGGTGCTCATTGGGTTCATGAGAACCCGCTCCAGTGATCATACAGACTGTGATAGTCTGTGTTCTGTTTTCATCCAGGAAGGAGGGGCAAGATACACAAACACTGTTTTCAAGAGCGGAGCATGCTCAGTGTGTTGCACAGTGTGTTTTTGATGCTCAGTGCGTTCAGGAGACCCTGCTCCAATAATGATCCTACAGTCTGTGATAGTCTGCCTCCTGTTTGCATGCAGGCAGGAGCGGCAAAATACATAAAACACTGTTTTCAGTGCGGAAAACGCGCAGAGTGTAGCACAGTGTGGTTTTGGTGTTTGGGGTGCTTTGGAGAGCCAATCGGAAGCTGGTCCTGTGTTGAGTACGGTGCCTTCTAGCTCCAGTTTGCTCTTCGTCCTTCTTAAAGATTTTTTGCACCAGCACCAGAGGAAGGGTGAGTGACTTCACAATCTTGTGTTGACATAAGCATGTACCCTCTTCGGAGCGTGGCAAAACTTTCCGATGTGACTATAGCGCAACAAATGTTCGAGATGGCTAAAAATCCTTCCTTACCAGAGGTCCCAAAAAGCGGTTGGGGGAATCCCTCCCCAAATTCGATCAGTTAACTTAAAAGAGGGAAGGATCCCTGATGGGGCTATAGAGGGAAATAATCTACCAACTTTGTTTGAGCAATCCGAAAATCAGGATAAATTGGAGTACTCTACTAGAAATGCGCAGGCTCAGGCTACAGCTCAATCAATGTCCATGGATTACACTTCTGTTTCTCTCACAATATATTCGGAACAGGAGGGAAGTGATTCTGACACAACCGCAATGTCATTTATCTCGACCCCAAAGCCCAGGCCAGAATACAGGATTCCTCAGGAGCGATTAAGGACCAAGAGTGCTCAATTCCCATCGCAGAAAAAACTTTGCGCTTAACTATGTACTTTCCTTGTTTACATCTTTATAAGAGGGAATAAAGCCCAAATTACAGGTTCACATGAAAACCCTAGCTTCCCTTTTGAAGAAACTGGATGCTGTTTCAAATGAAGCTGAATTGAAAGCTCACTTTATACCAAAATGTACTAATGCACAAATTGGACCTTCGGACCTGACCCATGCAATTGAAATGTTAAAGGAAATGGAAATTCTGTCTCAGACTCAGCCGATCCTTTCTGTGTCTGATCTGGGGGACTTATAAGTGAGTTGTGTGGCCAAAGCAATAGATTTCAGGCAAAAGAGGTCACCATTTCCATATCTTCTCCACCAAGAAAAGCTAAAAAAAAATGGAAACATCTAATTCTATGTCACATTCTGCTATTGAGAGCACAAAGGGTTCTGTAAGTATCAATGATTTAGGTTTCTTGAAGGGGAAAGCCTTCAAACCTGCTCTTTCACAGAAAGTAATCATGGACAGCTCCTCCGAAGTGGAAATCTCATGAGACTCAGATGCCTCTTTTCATCCCTGTGGAATATCGGCAGTCTTCCTTAGAATCACGAATTGACCAGCAACAGCCTACCGCTTCTACATCTGTGGTTGGGCTGCGGTCGGGGGGGGAGGGGCTCTTCCAAAAAGAAATAATGTTTGCGGTCCATACAAATTGACACCAATTTTGCATTTAAGTCGAGGGGCAACAAGGGAAAGTGGCTGGTGTTGCTTTTCGGGGAGATTCTCTGGGTTCTCTGGGTTCAGCAAACATTTGTGGGCTGAACTCTAATCAAACCAAAGAATCATTTGTATGTCCTACAGTCGCAGTTCCAACAAAGAAAGATGGTGAGTTTGCTCCCCTTGAGCTAAGGATGAACGGGAAGGGAAAGTATGTTCCTCCCCATATATATGTCTGTTCCCCACGCGCATACAAGGGTGCAGTGCAATTGAGGCAGCATATTTCGGAGGATACAGGGCCTAAGGAAAACAGGGTGCTGCAACTCATGGATATTATTGAATAATTGAAAAGAGTATTTGTACAAAACCCCCACACGAGCCTCCTCCTCAGACAATCCCCAACCACACTACGACCCAACCCAACAGACTCAGTCCATCAAAAAATGTGTTTACTCACTAAGCCATTTCTGGCAAAGATTAGGTATGTGATTGCAGAGAAGAGGGGGCTACAGTTGGATGAATTGATTGTCAAGTTGAAAGAAATGGTTGAACCAAATGCTGTAAGGGCACATTTACCAAAATACAACAAAGTTGAGGGAGTGGACACTATAGATGACAAACTGTGTGGGATATCTAAATCACTGTCCATAAATAAGTAGTTCCAATACATAATTGATGCTAGGGGGGTGAAGTAGAGTGGGTAGAGTCAGGTGACAGGGAAATGTCAGCACCCCTAGAAGGTAACTTAAGGTGGAAAAAACATGTATGGTAAATGCTATACTAAGATAGAGAGTTTGTTTAAGGAAGATCCATGCTTAATTGTGACCAGAGCAGCAATTTTGTTACTCTTTTTTCGGAAATTCCAAATATTTATCACACTAGGGACAAGGGTTATTGAGAGAGTGGAATTTTGTCTGTCATCCACTTAGAACAAAAGTTGTTACTGTGCATGTGGGGTCTAATTTGGTGGCTGATATAATTCTGCATGAAGTTTCACAATTACGATATTTGGTTTTTGAAATTAGTGAAAAGGAAACAACAGAAACCAGGAGAGTTGGTGGCCCTGAAAATAGGTTAAATGGCCAACGCGCAGTAAACAACATAAAAGGAAACAGGGGTGGGGGAGGCTGGGAAAAAAGCTTATCTCCCTGAGAAAAGTTATAGTGGGTGCAATTTGAATGATGATTGGTTTATGGCTTCTACGTGCAATTACAAATGATAGGAGTGACTAAGGTGCACACCATCCTCTCTAGTCGGTAATTGGAAGGTGGGTCCTCTCTCATGGAATTCCACAGGTCACAGTATGCTTTTTAAGAATCCAGATCTTAATGTGATATTAAAAGAGCATTAATTTGTTTGCCTCCAAGAACACTGGTTGTTGAACTCAGAATGGATGGTTACAAGGTTTTCTTTCAGGCAAGCTGTGGGGGGTGCTGGGAAGACCAAAGGGTGGCTTGATTACCCTGATAAAACAAGGGTCAGGAATTATGTTGGCTAATGAGGTTGCCTAACAACGTGGGAGATCAAATGTGATTTTTTTAAATCAATATCTAGTGGTACGAGGGAGTAAAACCATTAACATATTTCCTGAAATCGTTGGAAAATATAGTGACTACATGGAGAGCTAGTAGGGCAAATGGTCATAGTGTACTTGTGGGGGATCTAAATTGTACATGTCGGTCAGGGGACGAGAAACCCGACTCTCCTGTTAGTACAGATTTTCAGGGTTTTTCGAGGAAGAAATCCCAAAATGGCGAACAATGGTCTGTGTTTTTAAGGAACTTGGGGTTATTTAAGGTGAATGGATTGCTAACAGGGGATGAAACAGAAAATTGTACCTGGTTCAGAGCAAACTCACATTCTACATTGGACTATGTTTTTATGGACCAGTTTCTTTTTAATCAATGTGTTACATTTATGGTTGTGGCAACCACATGAAGTGATCATTGTTACTTGTCTTGTTTCTTGAATTTGCCCACGGGGTGTATCCCACGTAGAAAGTGTGAATCCAAGGTTGTGGCCCACATTGGGGGTAACATAATTGTGTGGAATAAAGGCCTGATTGAAAGATTTTGACAAGGTGATGTTAACAACTGATCTGCAGCATAAAATGGGTTTATTCTCAATCGATAGATTTTAGGACACAATTATGTCAAATCTTCCGGGAGCAAGGAGAAAAACTATAAAGAAGGATATCCAGGTTAAGGGGAACACCCATGTATATGATAAGAGGGTAGCATTGAAAAAATGTGAAGTGAAAGCATTTGTGAGATCGAGAAGAAAACAAACCTGGTATCTCCAGATAACAATATGAATAAAAGTAAAATTGTATTGAAATATAAAATTTGGGTTAAGAGACAGAAAGCAAAAGTGCAAAATCAAGACTCAATGAGTATGTAGGACTCTCTTAGAAAAAGAAACTCTGATAAATTCTGGTTTATTGTTAATTCTGGGAAATATCCGAAGATGGCAGTACAAGTAAATGCAGTGGTGGAAGCAGAATGGATTTCTCATTTTGAGAGTTTATACTCTATTGATAGTCGGATACTCCAGGAGGAATTAAGGGAAAATGGGGTGGTTCCGGCCAGATATGATATAGATATTTCTCAGACTATCCTTGACTGCATAAAGGGAGTGAGTAACTCTAAGGCCCCTGGGCCAAATAAACTCTCAAATAAGTATGTAAGGCAAATCCCAGTGGCTGGGCCTTTATTCTATCCATTTTGTTCCGGGATATAAAGCATAATGATCAATTTCCCACATCCCGGAGAAATGCCCACATAATCCTTATATGCAAACAGGGTCTACACTCGGATCCTAGAAACTACTGACCAATCTCCATTATCGACGCAGATAGTAATGTTTTTGCATCAATCTTGCCTAAACATCTGGAGGATTAGGTGGTGGATTCTGGGTGACTTTCTCACTGGAAAACTGGTTTTCGAAAATGCCAGGGAGATCAATGGGGTTATCTTGAAGCTCTGTCAACAGCTTACAGTAGAGAATTGTTGTTGCATCCATAGACCTTAGACAGGCCTTTGATATGGTGAGTCGGGTGGCAGGATCCCGTGGTTGGCTAATGTCAAGAAACAGCTGAGACAAATAAATTGCATCCATCTTTATCCCCCCACCAGGTTGCTTTCCCAGGGAGAAATTAAATGTTGGACTGCTAGTTTCAATGATATGGTGTGCTTGGATACGGAAAGTAGTGAAATCATGAAGCCAACAAACCATGGTTTGATGGCTATCATGTCCCCGGGAGCCCAACATTACTTGTTGCGGGCTGAATCCCCCAAGGATTGTGAACTTGTATTGAGGGCAGGGTTTGACGGCAGCCCGCTGAAGGCTGTGGTGGCAGCATGGCTAGAGGGGCTGCAGATAGATCCTGCCCAACCTGTAAAGACCCATATGAAGATCTGGCACACCTGATTCTTTTTTGCCCTGTATATGCGAAGGTGATAAAAAGGCTTATCATCCCACTTTTGAGGGAATTGGGCCAGCCTTAAATTATCTGCTATGGGCAAATTCACCACAAGTCGGCTGGTCGGTGCTCTCGTATATTTAAAAATTGTACTTGGTCAAAGGAAACGATTGGTGGATATATTACACTGAGAAGGCCTTTTTTGTCATGTTCTAAATTGTATGTATTTTGTTATGGTTTTATGGATTATCATTAAGTGAATCCAAATAAACTTGATGATGATATGGTGAGTCATAACAAAGTCGTAACAAACTGTGGGCTAAACTGACAGACTCAGGGATTCCAACTGGTCTGTTGAAATTGATCAGGAGACTACATGAATCGACTGAAATTCTGGTGAGGCTGAATCTAGAGTGGGATTGGACTAGGGAAATCCCAGTACGTAACGGTTTGGGACAGGGGTGCATGCTGGCCACCTGTCTTTTCAACCTATATGTTTCGGATGTTTGGGAAAAAGATAGAATTGGGGTCTTTTGTATACCATAAATTGGGTCATCTGTGTGAATTTTGTATGGCAAACGCAGATTACATTTTGTTAATTGATTGTACCCCCATAGGCCTACAAAGGTTGCTAACACTGTTTGAAAAATATGTTCATGAAAACTGTATAAAAATTAACAATAATAAAACAAAGATCCTGACCCTTTCTACAGGTAGGGGAAAGCACAAGGAAAATTGGTATCTTGGTGGACAGAGTTCGGAAAAGGTACCAGAATTAAAATATCTGGGCTTCCTAATTATCAGTAAGCCAAATAAGGCTAGGGTTTTCTGGCACTTTAAAAACAAATTGACTTACTCAGCTCTGATGATTTGTCTAAAAAGAAGATTCTGCAAATTTTCGATGGTACCTCTAGTTACATTTTATGTAGGGACTGTAATCCCCAAACGTAGTTACGGAATTGAATCTTACTCCATTTGGGTGGAATCCATTTTAGTCAGAATGGAGAGTCGTTATGGAGCTGTGTTTTGGGGATTCCAAACTCTGTGCCAACGTCAGCTATCCTGTTGGACTTTGCTTTTGGAGGAATTATTTGTGTGATAAAGTGGAAAGAATTTCACTGTTTCGTAAGCTTTCAACTTCTGGTTCGAACTCCTTATATTACATCCTTTGCCGATTCATGAAGGAGGGATAAATTAAATCTTTAAAATAATTTGAAAAGGAAGGTGCAGTAATGCTGTCTGCCCTGGGTTTATCAGGCTCGAACCTGATAAAAATCGTAACATGGTTAAGAGGTCTCTGAAGCTGTTTGAGTGGGAACATTTGACAGATAAATGTCATGTCATCAACAAAAAAGTTGACCTCATCTTGTGCATGAACACATGGTGTGGGTGATCTGGCACAACATATGAAACTTTTTCCTGCCAAAGAGTGAGGCAAGATTGTGTTAGCTTTAGTTGGAACATCTATAAGACACGTGAAATACTACTTCATTATGGGAAGTTGACAAGGGAAATTAGTTTTTAGCGCTTCTGCAAGGATAGTGAATCTATTGAATCGTTGAAACATCTCATGATGTTGTGTCCAGCTGTGAACAAAAATTGTAATCTACATTTTTCCAAGTGTGCTAGTAAAATGGAGTTGTTTGATGCAGAGGTATTCTGGAAAAATTGTCTGAGGGGTTCACCGACCTCCTATGCGATTGCCATTGTGGGGTTCTTAAATCCATTGGTTATTAATGATGATCTGTGACAAACTGTATAATGCAAATTGCTCTCGTTTTTTTTTAAGTGTTTTTTATGATGGCTGAAAGTTTTTTTAACAATGGTATATGAACTGTTGGATAATAATGTAATTTTGTATCATAGCTAATTATGCTGTGAAGTGTTAAACTAATATGTGCTGTATATGTATGTATATGTCAGTAGTTTTTTCACAATTGTTGTTTGAGTTTTGACTTAGCCAATAAACAAATTAAAAAAAAACATATTTCAATGTGCATGTCAAATCATTTGCCTAATCCCAAAATTCCTCTTCCTTTCCTTTGTAGCAGGACAATATCAATTCAAAAATGGCGGACTGCCAATACTTCCATAATGCGACTGCAGCATTTCTTCAAGTGAAGTGGCTGGTATTCTTGTGATTGCCTTCCCAATATCTTAAACTTCATCAAAGATATTTTAGGGTCGGGAAAGCAGTCTAAAATGTTCTTGTTTGCTATTATGCTACAGTGCCAAATGCTGCGACACTGCAAAAATATTCATGACTTAACATTGTTTTTAATAAAACTTTATTCAATGATCATATATCAAGCAAAGTTATTCACCATCATACATCTACAGTGTACAACATTTACGTAGGTAAGTATCAGCGTTTACATTACAAATGGGAGTTGTCTGGAGCTCGGTACTATTTATGTCAGAATCAGTTTCACACAAGTACAGTCTGAATGGGGCAGAGTTGTCCTTAGGGCGGCATGTCGAGGGTACAGATAGTACACATTTTTCTTCATGTTCATTAACATAGGTCAATTTGTGTAGCCAGTCCTCAAGACTTCGTGCATTCTTAGACTTCCAGGATTTTAATATGCATTTTTTCGCAACAGCGCATGCCATGCTGAACAATCTTCTTGTAGTCTCAGAGGTCTTTCCGATATCCCCAAACAAATATTTGAGTGAAGCGAGTGACAATGGAATGTTTACTACATCCTCTATAGCCTCAGAGACGTTGCCCCAAAAGGTCATAATCCGGGGGCACGACCAGTACATGTGAAAGGCATCAGCCTGCGGGCTCCTACATTTCAAGCACTCGCCTGTGCAATCTGACTTGAATTTAGCCATTCTGGCGTGGTGTAGTGTATTTGGTGCAATGCTTTAAATTGGATCAGTCGCAAACCAGCATTAAGAGACACCGACTTGGTTAATTGACAATATTTGCTCCACTTGTCATCTCCAATTGTAGCGCCCACATGTTTTTTCCCATACTTCTTCAATGGAATTGTGGGTGGGAAGGTGAGATTGTATTAGCCTGTATAATCGGGACACTCCGCTTTTTGGACCATCACTGGACACTGTGGTGCTTATACAGTCATGTGTCTCCAGCTCCGTCGTAAATTATGGCCACCTCCCCTGGAATGCGGCTCGCATCCAGTGATATTATAGTAGTTTCAATTGGCCTCCCCCTAGAGTATCAACAAATTCAGTTTGAGTTCCTCTCTGTGTACATGTCACCTATTTTCAATTGCCCAGAATAGTCCTAGGAAATACCTGGAAAACACCACAATGGAGTCTCATGGTTATCGGGTTCCTGCACCCCAGTCTTCATAATAATTCTCATCCATGCGTTGACAGTTGTACTTACAGGGTCAAAGGCACAGAAGTCGTATTTTTTACTGAATAGGACGAGCGAAGGCTCGTGGTGGACTCCCCCCATGTCTCTCCAGGGGTATGTGTGTAGCTGTGTCATCAGCGTTGTACCAGTGTCTTGCAAATTGGGCCTGTGATGTTAGGTAATGTAATTCGAAATCTGGTGCTGCAAGACCCCCACTTGTGTATGGTTCAGACAACTTTTTTTAATTTATTCTTGCCACTCCTGGACCCCAGACAAACGTGGAGACTAATGATTTACGCCTGGTAAAAATGCTCACTCCGGCCACAAGGGGATGTTACCAAAGAAATACAATAACTTCAGGAGAACAACCACCTTCAAAAGTGGCACTCATCCATACAAAGAAATTGGGAGTTTTGACCATAGCAGTAGCTTGGTAGACAATTGTTGCAGGTAGGTTTCATAATTTTCGATGAACGTTTGTCACCCGACACCATAATGCCCAAGTACCTAAAGGGCAGTGGCGACCATTTTAACCCCCCTGTGTTAGGTGGCTGAGTGATGAGGGTTGTAATGGGGAACAATTCTGACTTGGCATCATTTATGCTGTAACCTGAATAGCGGGAGAATGTGTGAATATCATTCACTATGGGAGCTAGGTTGTGCTCAGGGTCCCGTACATATAGGAGAGTATCGTCTGCGTATAATGAGATAATCTGGGGAGGACCGTTTATTCTTATCCCTCTGTGTCCATGTACCTGTCTAACTAGCGCAGCCATTGGTTCGACAGTCAGCGCAAACAAAAATGGAGAGAAGGGTCAGCCCTGTCTGGTGCCCCTTCCCAGGGAGAATGTTACCGAAAGTGTCTCATTTGTTAAGACTCTTGCTCCTGGATTGGAATACAGTAGCCGAACGGAGCTCAAGAAGTATGATCCCACCCCAAAGCATTTCAACACTGAAAATAGGTAATGCCACGAGACAGAGTCAAATGCCTTTTCGGCACCTAAGGCAGTCACTACCAGCGGTTCACTTGTGCCATTACACCAAACAGGCGATGCAAGTTCAAAGCCGTAGATCTCCTGCCTGAAGACTGGATAACAATCCTAATGTACCCGAGGGAAACTGCCATTTCGGCCAGGTTACGCCTTGTCCAGCTCAAAATACTGCACAGAGTCTACTATCCACGGGTTGCATTGTATAGATGGGGTAAAATCACAGACCCGAATTGCCTGCGCTGCCACCAGGAAGAGGGCACCTTTTTCCACATCATATGGGGCTGTCCACACATCACGCTATACTGGCAACGCTGCTGTGACACACTTAGTAAGGTACTGGGTCGGACTGTGCCCAGAGATCCGAAATTGATGTTGCTGGGTGTCGAGGAAGAGGGTGAGATGTCTCGCACCGACAAGCTACTGTTTGCAACCACCATGGCACTGATCAAGCGCAACATTGCCAAGCTATGGGGCTCGGATGTAACCCCCGAGCATGCACAATGGATAGTTGATGTAGAAGCATGCATTGTGATGGAGCAAAGAGTATATGCGGCCAGGGGATGCCCTGGGAAAGCGGGGAAAATATGGGAAAAGTGGGAGAATGCACAATAAAACTATTGCATGACACAGGCCGGTGGCCAGTATGTAATGGCAAAGCAAGAGTGTATAAGTAATTGTTAACATATCCTTAAGTTGTTGAAAGACGGACCTTATTTTCTTTTATGATGTTATTGGTGGTTGGACCCCCTCAGGGTCACTGTTTCTTTTGTGTATTATGTAATAAAATCAATAAAATTGTTTGATCAAAAAAAAAAGGCGTAGATCTCGTAGGGATAAAGCCCGACTGATCGGGGGGTACTAGATTGGGAATAATTGGGAGAAGCCTCTTAGCCACGATTTTTGAGAATATTTTAGCGTCTGTGTTGATTAATGACAGTGGCTGATGGGGAGGTCGGTGTGGTTTAAGCAACACAGTGATAATAGCCTTGAACATTGATTGTGGGATTGAACCCTGTTCCATGGATTTCTCCCACACCTTCAGTGGGATGGGGGCTAGCTCTTGATGAAACTCCTTATAGAGTTCGATCCCCAGTCCACCCGTCAACAGCGCCTTGCCCGATGCCAGTGCCCTTATGGCCCCGCCATCTTGTCTAGCGTTCCAGGTTGTTCCAGGTTGAGTCTATTCTCAGTAGAGAGTGTACGAAGCTCCACGGACATTAGATATTGGGTGAGCTCCTCCTCTGTAACCTCATCTCGATTAGAGTGCAGGGTGGAGTAGAATTTTGTGAATGTATCACTAATGTCTTTCTCCCTCATCTTCACAGTTCCGTCCAGGCCCTGAACACCAGTGATGGGGGCACAGTGATTTTCAGCTTTTACCAGATTTGCCAGTAACCTACCGGTCTTGGCTTCCTTGCCGTACCTCTGTGTCCTGGCAGCGGTAGCCATATATAGAACCTCCCTCTCCGCTAGTTTGTGTAATTCACCCAATGACTCCTGTTTCTGTGCAAGTGTCTCCTCTTTGTGTTTCACTGAATTTTTGTGTCCTGCTCCCTGAGCTGGATTTCCACTCGGCCTAGTTCTAATCTAATGTTTTTAAGTGAACTCGAGGCTTTGGCCATTATGATGCCTCTTATCCACACTTTGAATGTCTCCCAGAGTACTGAATGGGTGCAGACCGAACATTCGGTAATTTCAACGTGTAGGGCATTGGTCACACAAGGGTCTCTTAGGAGAGTGGAAGGCATTTTCCAGCACAGGGTCTATGTTGGATAATCAGAATTCTCCAGGGTCATGGAGACTGAAGAATGGTTGGACATGGTGCGTGGAAGGATATTGCAGTTCTGAACCATACTAGCAATCTGAGGGGTCAATAGCCAAATATCTATATGGGACTCCGAGTCATGGACTGAGGAGTAATACGTGAATTCTTTGCTTTGCGGGTGGTGTGTCCACCAGATGTTCATGAGGGGGAGTTGCTGCAAAATTTGATGCAGTGTGTGTGCCGCTCTGGTGAGTGCCTGTGGGGCATCTGAGTATCTGTCAAATTTTGTGTTCAGAATGGTATTAAAATCTCCTCCCCATATTACCCAGGTTCCGTCTAGGGGGATCAACATCTCGGCGATTGAAAGGTAAAACCCGGAATTATCTAAGTTGGGCCAATATGTATTGACCAGTACGATCGAGTCATCAGCCACCTCCCCCCATACTAGAACATAGCGGTCCAGTGGGTCCACACTACCTCTGGAGAACCAGAAACCCAGCAAGGGGTGAACAAGAGTGAGGACTCCCCGCGCCTTCTGTGTAATATCTAAGTGGGCCCCTGTTTTGTGCAAAGGATTTATTTACCTTGACCAAAGCATGAGTCTCCTGCAACATCAGTAGCTGAGGCCTGTGTCATGAAACATATGCACTTACTTTCCTCGCCTTAATTAAGGCCACAGACATTCCAGGTCAACAATTTAATTTGCATCCCACCAACTTTAGGTCTTCTGGCTGCCATATTTAATAAATTCTATCAATGGATGTGGAGTATGTACACCTATTGATCGTACGATTGCTTTTAACATGACCATTAATTTCACAACTTTAAAACTTTTAACTTCCCCAACCTTACTATTCCCCATCTCGTCCTCACCCCCCAGCCCCATCATAGTTGACCTATCTCTAGAGACTGTTACATCTCACCCTCCTACCATATCCCAACATGTCCCACTAAGTCCTATTCCCAACTTGAACTCTTTAAAATGCATACCCCCCTCCTCCCACCACCCTCACCATCCACCCCAATTCGATGATGTACTCCCCAATAACACATGGAACTTTCCTGAGGCATGATTGGCTGCAGCTACCTTACAGCTGGCTGGCCACCCGCCGTACGCCTCTGCCCAGTCTATGTTAATAATACATTTACTCATGCCTGTCTGTTTACTGACTGTGCAGACCAGAACCTTAAGGATATCGGTCATCCATGTCTCAATCTCGTGAGTCTTCTCTCTCATTTTCTGGTCTATTTTGCTTGCTTCATACCTCAGTGTTCCTTGTTCTCTGGAGAGCCTCAGGATAAGATCCCTGTCCCTATAGTTCAATAGCCTCGCAATTATAGTGCAAGGGGGAGCCCCAGGTTTTGGAAATGGGACCAAGGTGCGATGAGCTCTTTCGACCAAGAATTGTTTGGAAAAGGAGGTTGTTTCAAATAGGGACCGGAGGAGAGACATTATTTCTTCTAGATCTAGATTCCAAATCATCACATTTGCCTTTTATCTTAGACATTTCAGCCTTCAGATGTCCCAGTCATGTTGATCCAATTTGTCCTCGGTTATGCCAGTTCTGGCCTCAGCCTCATTTACACATCCGCTCTCCTTCTCCAATTATAATTTGATTGATCCTATTGTAGCGACAATGTCATCCAATTTCACATTTATTGACAGAAACCTGCTTGTATCGTCGTCAATAGGTGGTCTACTCTGGTGTTATCAGTTGGCATTGTCGGTGTGTCGCCGATAGGCTTTGCCGCCCCACTAACCGTGGGTGTCTGCGAGTTGGTGAAGGAATCCATCGGATTTTCTTTTTCCCTCCTGCATCTTTCGTCATCTTACCCCAGGCCTTATGCTGAATTGTTCTTCCTGGGCGTGCTGGGTGTACCAATATCTTCTGCACTAGACATGGCGGATGAGTCGTGGAGTTATAGCAGTCTATTAGGATATTATGTCCAGCATTACCGACTCAGAGTCCATTCTTCCGGATATTTATATAGCCGGTTTTGTTGCCGCCTCTGCTGCAATTATATCCCAATTGCGGGCTAAGGATGAGAGATAAACTGCAGTATTTTCAGTATTTCCAGTCATTGCATGGGACGGGCCCACCAATTAATTGCAGGCGATGGGGGGGTGGCTACACACCTACCCAGGGATGTTTATTTTTGAGGTGTTCAACCAGTCCAGCATCCAGCGGGTATTTTCCCCTACTTCTGTGTTCCTGTTGGGCCTGGTACCATATAGGGGGCCACAATCGCAGCAATGCTTCATGCAGCACTTTAATGGGTGTAACCGCGATGTCATGGGACTATGTTGCAGTGCAGGCATATCAGCTGTTAGCAGTTGCTTTTATTTATATTCTGTTTTAAGCTTAAGTCAGTGTTTCGACACCCACCTTCGGTACTGGCTATGCAGTGTCTCCGTTTGTGTTTACCACAGCTGAGAACCCTTGGCGCCATTATTGAGAGGGTGATCTGTCTTGTCTTGATATATGCGTCAGTCTGCTAGGAACTTTGAAGCGAGTATGGCAATCTGCAACCATGTCTAATGTTCAAGCTGTCCCAGGGCATTAGGTCATATCCCCTCCGGCCGGTCCGTCAGTAGTGCACAGCACACAGTGACTGCAGGGATGTACGAGGGCTATTAGCTTCACTCTAGAGCGGGCAATCTCTCTCACGTTTGCCAAGTCAACTCCATGTGATTGAGGGATAGAACTGGTGTCTGTCTCCGTGGGATTCTGGCTCTGTGTATTGTTTGTACAAATTGATCCCCCTCCGCACAAGGTGGCGGGGAAACGTTTATTGCTTAATGCTTCCCATTCAGGGGTGCAGCTCCCCAGGCCCTTCTCTCTCAGTGAATATACTTCCGCCAATATCCGGGCCCCAGCGGGAGATCTCTGGTGAGGGGGGATCAAATGTTAATCTGTTCTGTGTCAGGGAAAAAATGGATGAGTATTCCGTAGGCAGCTAAAGGTGGTTATGCGGTCAGGTCTCTGCTTTTCCCACTTGCTTCCCCTCCGCTACGCGGCACTGACCTGCTGTTCATTCTTGCTCCCATGCGTCAGCGGGGACCATCACCACAGCTGCCGACACCTGTGCGGTGTAGTAGTCGCGCCGTAGGAGTTTCCTAGTCAGTGTGCAGTCTGCTCGATGTTCCGGACTTCCCACGTTCAAATAGTGCCAGTCTCACCGTGCCGCCATACGGATGTTGTGTTGTTGGTCCGATTTCATTCGTGTTCGCACAGGAGAGACCATGCACAGCGTACGCGATGCAGTGCACGCGCAGGCTCCTCTCACTGTAGGCTGCAGGAGCCATGCACACTCCTGAGCTTTTCACCTGCATGGCCTAGAAGTCAAATATGGATTTGGGCTGTGCTCCTCGCTGCGCGATATGTTTCCAGTGATTTCAGCAGCACCCCTTCTTCACTGGCCACCGGAGCTTGATAGTGAGTGCAGCAAATCTTCTTACTTGGACAACTTACAAGTGTTCTTTCGTAGCAGGCCCTTCAAAGGATATATTTAATTTAGGATCTTGGTTGAAGCGGAGCTCCCACAGTTAGGCAGCCATATTCTGTGCTGCTCAACAGCGCCCCTCACATAACGTTTTTTAAATATGGCCATACGAGCACTAGCTATATAGCATTTGATGCTCCTTCTGTTTACTTTATTGTTTGGCAGGATGCAGTGAACATATTTTTGGGCTTGCAATGCATACATTCGTCAAGGTGAAGTGCAATGCAAAAATGCTGTTTCGTAACTCTGAATTTACCATACTTTTGAGGTTCCAATCAACATTTCACACACATGCTAAGCAAGAAAAAGAGATCTTCCAAATAATTCCTTAATGCATTCCAAGCCAGCTGACTGGCAACGGTCCAATTTGATCAACATCATTATGCCAGAAGACCATGATTAAAACTATGCGTGTCAGAGAGCTATATATTGTTTAAAGTACATCTGGGTAAAGTGCACACACTGACTTTTGTTAGCGTGTAGTGCATTCACTTTTGACATATCGGTGTTGGTGTTCATCAGCCCAATGATCCATTGTGGCATTAAGCCATTAGGATCAGGAAATACAAAAAGGCTGTCTTCTTAAGTGCTCCTTCAGGAAATGAGTGCTTTCCCTCCAGTGTGCTCCTGGTGGCAGGCGTTCATCCCAGCTGAGGACTGGTTGGTTTAGCCAATCAGCACAGACCAGTATTACTTCACAGAGGCTCATCTGTGTACTTGTGTAACACATCTAATCATGTTATAGCTATTTCCGGCCCATGTGGTGCATGCCCCCAACCTGTTTGTTTTCTGTGTAACCCGTGGCACTGCAAAGTCAGGCTCTAGTCACGTGTCTTTGAATACGCTATCTTCATGTGCAGCTACACCCAGTGTGCATCTATATAAGGGTGGGTCAGGTGGGTCCTCACCAGTACTATTGGAAGTGCTTGGGGTCTATCAAATGATAACTATCTGATAGAGGGAGCACTCACTAGAAGCCCTGCACCTTGCTAAAGATAAGATCTTGAAACATCATACAGCAGTGTAGGGGGCTTTGACTCTTGTCTGTGTGTTGGGAACTGAAATCAAACATGCTTACTCTGTTCCCTCTGTCTGGACAGCCTATAGTGCATGCTGGGTGAAAGCAGCTGCACTAGTGACCCTCAACCTCTCTTCCCAGATCCTCTTGAGTCCATGCTGGCAAACTGATGACATTGTTTGAAGCATTAGAAGCTCTCCAGTATTCATGCCCAAAACAAGTTTGATTTCCTGGGACCTTTAGGCTTCATCCCCTGTGCCCATTGCAGATATCTGTGCTACCCCTGTACCTAACCTGTAACCCACTTGAGCATCCATTACCACTACTTTGGTTCTCAGATAGGTTTGCACTTTATAAGTTACACCCATAAATACATAGATAAAAATGTACCTAATACATACATCCTCCCTGCCCCTCCCCTGGACTCGACACATCTTTGAACACGCTAAAATTGTAATTAGCATCCTGTGGCATTGAAATGTTTGCTCAAACTGAAGTTTGGACTGGTGAATACTTTTGTGGTTCGTGGGTCCACAACAATAGGCAAATCATTTCTGGACTTACATAAAGGGTACATATATATACCTCTTTTAGCCTCTCTGTTTCTACCACCCCTTATGCCATTAAGTGTTTATCACCCATTTGCCTGGCATGGTTTATCCGTCTTTTCCCTTTTGTCTTTGCCCCCACAAATGATAGCCTGAGTTATGCTTTCTTCGACATTTCATAACTCTGTAAATCACTGGATGGTTTCACTGCGTAGGGTCCTTGATCCACTCTAAATATGCTTTTCAACATGTCAAGTCTTCTAATCTCAAGCCAGTCAGTTCTTAACTTCGGTTTCTATTACTAGTGTATCTTAAATGGGTATAACACTAATGTTCCTTTGACCCCTTCAACCAGAAGAGGCTGTCTGTTAGTGTGCACACCCTGTGCGCTCTGATTCTTATTTCACGCCCAACAGGACAACTGAATCCTGCTATCTCTCACAGTTGTAATGAAGTTCCTCTGAAATTGAAATTCTGTTTAAACCTCAACTTCCCAATAAACTGCAAGGGAGTGGTTAAACATTTTAGAGGTTGAAAACAGGGAAATGACAGCACATTGAGGATCAATTGAGAGAATATAGAGCTCTCAGTCTATGCCCCTCTCTGAACTCCTATCAACCAATAGAGGATGTGCAAAATTGTCAAATAAACTATATTTTATCTCCTTTTTGACCACATCCCGGCGGGAAGGTTGTCCCTTCCAAGTGACCAAATGGTTTGTCTTGGAGCCACGAGTATGTTGAAATGATACGTTTACCGCTGGGCTCAATTCAGAGCCTTCTCGGGTTTCGGCAGGTGGCATCCAGTATTCCGTCAGTGTTCATTGCTCCTTTTATTGCTATTTTTCCTAATACGGTTGATGGTCTTGATGGTCATGGAAGCGGATGTTCTCGTCTTCCTTTTCTTGTTGGTTGCATTGATGGCCCTCCTAGTGGCCTATGGACCCAGAACCACACACAGGCCCTCCAAAGCCTTGCAACATTTTCATTGTGCAGTGCTTGACCAATGTTTGCCGGACATCCAAACTTCATGTATCTGAAGTCCATTTCTTCCCAATAGCAGGACCCCAAGGAGCATGGCAAGGTACATAACAAGAATACCTTTCCATTTTCTCACCACATACCCTGCTCCCTTTACATCGTCATTGTATTTACAATTTAAGATATTTCTAATTTTAGCAGGTTTTAAACAATTGCTATTTTGGGATATCGGTGTTTCACCTAAAAAACTTGACCTTCTGCCCATTTGACCTCATTTCTTTTACCTCATTCAATTTTTACCTACTGCGGAGGGAGACCCCCCGCAATCACCTCTAATGCAGGGGGAGACCCCCTACACCCATCCTGACTTCCCCCACCTCAACCTATTACCTTACCGCACCCCACAACTATTTTTGTATTAAAGTGTACCATTTGACCTACCGAATTAGGTCAAAAAGATGCAGTCAAATGGGAGTGGGTCAAATTTGCATTAGGTCAAATGGGATAATACCCAATTTTGCAATGGATAGTTGTCCCTCTGCTTCGGCTCTGCCTGCTTTTGCACTCGTTTTGCCGCTCCAGTCAGTGAAAATGTAAATGTTTAGGTTTGGGCTTTAACATCGGCCAATGGAACCAAAACTAATGGCATGGAGTGTGGCGAGGAGAAAACAATATTGCCACATACACATAGTATTGTAGCTGCTTTCCCTCCTCCAGCACACTCCGGGACGGTGGATTTGCTAGAAGCACTTGCATGCCACCAAATGACATGCGCTGTGCTTCTCATATTTTAACTAGACATGGTGCCACTCGTTGCAAAGATTTCTTTGCAATTATGGTGAAGGGTGACGCCTAGCCTTTTACAGATCAATTGGTACTCGAGTTAACAATATGTGTATCATGACTTCGTGATTACCCCTGAATGAGCACCCAAACTGTGGATCTGTATTTTCCCCATTTTATCAATTCCTAATCAGTTTTATATTATCTATTCCGAGGCAAAGCGTATCATAAGTCTCAGTGCGTTTCAGATACACTCAATCTTAACGAAATAATTCATATCTAAGGATCAGATTAAACAAAAAAAACATGTATTATATCCCTTGCCAAACATGACCACTCTATTTGTAAGTCCCATGTTTCAACAAACTGTTTCTCTTACCACCCTCCCTACTTCAGTCTTTCCAGAAGTGGAACACAATCCATGTGTCTTCCTCCTGTGTGCAAACTTGCAAGCAAATTGACTTTGTCTCCCTGTGAACGTGTGCTTTGAACTCAGCTATCAGTGAGCTGTATGTGACCTATGCATTGCCTGTTCTTATTTAAAGAAGACTGGATTTCGACTAGTGGATGGAGACGGGCCATCGTCAATCAATGATAAATCTCACCTCTAAAAACACGGCACCTGTGGGCTACCGTCAGGCGCATTACTACCACATTGTCAATGAGTCTTCCCCTGCCCTTCTGCATAGCATGCTCGTGTTAGGAAACCACCAGCAGCACATGCCTTCAGCGTGTGGGGCTGGTGGGAGGGCCGAAAACAACTCGGATGGAAATCCTGTTTGCAGGAAAGGGCACCGTTAAGTCAAATTTACCAAGAAGGACATTACCATGTGAATTAAATGCTGTGGAAACTGCTGGCGATGCAAGCTCTTGTGCACTGCGGTGCAGCCTGCATTGCTGAGCAAGATGTCCCAGCAGGTTCTGTGCCACTGAACAACATGTCTGTGCTGCTTAAGTAGGGCAAGCCTTTGAATTCTGCAGGAACTGGCCCTTGCGATAGCTGTCTGTAGTTGTGTGTCACCGGGTGATGTAGTTTTTGTTTCAAGCAATGGATTCAGGGATGATGGAGGGGGTCAGTGAGTTTGTCAATTGATGCAGATGTGTGAGAGATGTCTGTGTGTCTGTGTAATGCCCAGGACAAAGTGTCTGATCCCAGTGAGATATCCCTGTGGGGTGATCATGGTGCAGTGATCTGTGAAACCTGCATATCATGGGCTCAAAGCTCAGATTGCAATGGATGCTTCACCCACTGAGCAGTGATCTATTTCATACCAATGAATGGTTGCTCAGATAGCAATATACAAACTATGCAGGCGACACTCAAGTACTTTTACCCCTATCTGGACTCTATCACCAAGACGCCACGGCCCTTCACAACATCTATGCCACTATCCAAGCTTGGATGGCAATCAATGGCCTCTGTCTTAACGGGGAGAAGACTGAAATTCTCATCCTGGGCCAGACAAACACATTATCGAAACTAAGCCCCCAATACAACAACTTCAACATAGACAACTCAACCATCTCCGTATCATCCTCTGTCAAGACTCTAGGTGTTCACATTGATGCAAATCTATCGATGAACAAACAAGTCAGCACCATAGCCTCTGCATCAGCGTTCAGCACCAAACTCGGCAATGCCATTAAACCCTACTTATCCACCCCCAACTGCTTGGCCATATCTAGAGCAACTATAGGAGCCAAACTCGATTATTGCAACACCCTCCTAGCTGGCACCTCTGCCAAAAGCATTCACAGACTGCAAACCACACAAAACAATGCCCTCAGAGCCGCCATGTGCATCCCTAGAAGAGACCATATATCCCACGCCAGACGTGAAGCTCGGTGGCTCCAGGTCAAAGACCGTATTACTCTGAAAATCCTCACCATCACTCACAGGTGCATCAACAAAACCGCTCCAGCATACCTATCCGAAGCAATATCAAGGACCACATCCACTCACCCCACCAGAGCTCAGTACCCCAACCAGCTACACATACCACGCATAAAGAGAGCCACAGCGGGAAGTCTAGGCTTCTCCTACATTGCACCGAAACTCTAGAACTCACTCCCTGCCACCCTTAGAGCTGAAACTTCCATCTCTGTCTTCCGCAACAACCTCAAGGCCACTCTCCTCAACTAGCAATTGGAGGACTGCCTCCTCCACTTCTGCCATGTATATTGTAATGTAACACAAATGTAACATAACTATATTGTAACCTGTATATATCCTGCTAATGACTATGTAACTATATTGCAACCTGTATATATATATTGCTAATGACCATGTAACTAAGTAACTAAGCTTTGTACTGTAACAAGTGCCACAATGTCCTTGGGCTGTTGTGCACTATATAAATACGAATAAAAAAAACAAAAATAGCACTTCATGACCAAAGTCTCAAAGTACTCTAATACCAGTGTAATAAAAGGTGTTAACACTACTCAACTCAATGATACTCATTTTATTTATGCTTGAAATAAAAAAGGCTGGGTTGACCTGCCGGGATTTAAAACCATAACGTCCCAGTGACACACACAGATCTCTGCGGTGGAGACATAGGCCCTCGTTATGAGTGTGCTGGTAACCCGCCTGTGCTACCGGAGGGTTACCAACAGACTCGCCTTACTGTTACCGGCACCTGATATCCCGGTGTAACCAGGATATTGCGGGTTTCGGCAATGGCAGTACATTCCCATTCCATGGAGTTCTATTGGATTCCATGGAATGGGAACTATTGAATCACTGGCACGGTTGTTAACAGTGTCAGTGATTCAGTGTTTTCTCTGCCGGTAGGGGCCTGAACTCCTGGGAAGGTCAGGCCTGCTGCTAGTTCGCTGCCCTACTGGCAGACTTGGAGCATGCTGATCTGGGAAAAATGCCAAAGCCAGTAGTACTGGCTGTTTTACCAGCATTTTTCCCAGACTGGCTTACTCCTAATGAAGACCATAGTCTACTTAGCCATCATACGAACCTCTCATTTTAACGTGACTGGGAAATGTTGATAACTATTGAAAAGCAAATACACAATCCAGTTATGAACAAATAGCAAAAGCCAGCTGGGAGGATAGCTCAGGGGCAACGCGTTTGTCTTGGAAGCAAGACAATGCAGAGCAACACAAGTTAGAATCCCTGCACTGCATCTTGGAGACTCGCCTCCGGTATTAAGTGTGTTATAAAAGATTAATTCATGATTAATTAGAGATAAGTTAAGATGTTGAGTGTTGCAGCAGGCTTAGGCATAAGCAGACTATCTGGTATGTTTACTCTTACTTTCAGTATATACAGCTTGCTCTGAACATATAATGTATTCACAATGTATAGAGTTGAGATGGTGGTGTTGGGGGGAACAGACTACTTAAGAGTATAAAGGGAAACCAGCAGAATTTTTAGAATATGCAATCCAATTGGCACTTTCTAAAAGTTCCTCAGACTGAAAATAACGACATTCGGAAATGGGTTTCTTTTTTGCACATTACCAGAATCTGTTTCTGTTTAAAGCTCACAGAGCCATCTTGAAGAAGGGAAATAAAGAGATGCATTTCTGAAATATGTTCATTTCTTTACATCATGTCTTTACTTGTCTCGGGAGGGTAGCTCAGGGGCAATGCGACGACGTGGAACAACACAGGTTCGATCCCTGGGTCTGCGCTTAGAAACCACAGGGTATTAAGCCCGTTATGAATAACCTATCATACAGCAGAAGCCTTCCTTTGGAAAAGGAAATAAACAGCTTTTTGAAATGTGTACCTTAAAAACTATGTCAAGCAGTGGCCGAAGTGTACGAAAAGAAGTAGTGGAACTATGTTCCCTATTGGCCTGCCCCCTCTCCCCACAAATCCCATCACCACGTCCCCTCCCACACACAATACAAACCCCAAAACATATGCGCCTGCTGTTTAGGGGAACGCTCAGTGCAGTGCAATGAAAGTGCAAGTTGCAACCTCTTCCTAGACTTAAATAGAAGAAGTAGAGGAGTACTGCTCCAGGCCACTCCTGCCCACTTTGACCACTGATGTCAAGCCTGTGGGATAAGAGGCGGGCCTTCTGCAGGCCTGTTGGATAAGAGGCGGGGCTTCTGCAGGCCTGTTGGATAAGAGGCGGGCCTTCTGCAGGCCTGTTGGATAAGAGGCGGGGCTTCTGCAGGGTTTGTGACATGTTTCTTATTTTTAAAGGACCACTTCGTGCAGCTGGAGTTAGTGCTATATTTTATATATGACAGCATCGAGGTGGCACTTTAAACACGTCCAAAATGCCGAGAGACCCATTGCGGGAAGTTCACAATTATTTTAGAAGTCCTGATTAACATAAAGTAACGTTTCTGTTTCTATGGGAATGTCCAAAGTGTAAAATAAATGTCAATCTGCACTAGTAACATTATTTCAGGCCTACTTACTACTCATGAGGCAATCCACTTGCAGGGCTGCAAGCATTTATTAATGTTTGCATTGGCCCCCAGGTGCTGTTAGACATAGTATTTGCCCTATGTCTAACCTCACCAGGGAGGCCATTTAAAAAAATAAGAAAAACATGCCTAGCACCGTATGGCAGAATGCCTCCCTTCCAGGAGGTTGCCATGTAAATGCTCGTTGTGCGAATAGAATGGTATATTTGCTATGTGTATGTGCAGGACCAAAATGAATGCCCGGCCCCTGCACGGGAAGGAAACCCCACACTTTGTCCAGGGTCCTTTCTTTTGATGCAGGAGCCAGGCATCTGAGGCTGCATTAACGTCTGGTGGCAACACCTGTGAGACTATAACCTACACATATCATCATTTACCAGGCATCTGATTTCATTTCTGAGGCCTTCCTTCAAGGCTGTAGTGGGCACATTGATGGCACTTGCGAGGAGGCTGTACCTTAGATGTGGTGACTGTATCAGTGATATCAAGGCATTATTGGGAGTGGGGGAGGAGGGAGGGGGTGAGAATGCTCTTGGCATATCTTGGAAGCAGCTGCTCATGTTGGGTCATGCCTTAGCCACTGGGGATTGTACCCGCCATACAATGGCATTATTGTGGCATATGACTCTGTCCTTCACATATGGCAGACCAAGCCTACTGGCTTTGCCAGTGCTTGCTTTCATTCTGAGCATTCCAACTTGCACTGGGTGGAACCATTGTAGGGCATTGACGTTTTTCATCCATGTCAGATTCTGGAATAAAAGCAGTTTATAACCCCATGACCCCAATTAGAATCATCATGATTTTCCTGTAGATGTTTTTTTTTTTATTGAAAGTGATTGGGAGCTGGCCCTTGATGTTCTTGGGGTCCCTCTGATTAGATAACAGGGTGGCCGCAAAGGGTAGCATCAGCTTGAAAGTCAACCTTCAAGATTAGCACATTACTTGATGCCACCTTCAGTAGCAAGCCTGCCAGTGATCCGCCCCCACACATGACCTCTCACAGTAACGTTAACACACATTCCCCACATGTCATTTAGCTGCCAATAGTGATGTGTCACGGATGTCATCACTGTGCAACTAGGGTGAATGGATTGGAACGGTATTTTCTACCCCTGTTCAGCCTTTTGTAGCCTGAAGTAATATTTGGTTCAGTCAGGAGAAATTGCAGGGTACTTTGCCTGGAAACTACAAGGACTGATTGAGAACTAGCAACAGAGTCTGGTGCGCAGCTGCCGGTAGTTAGTCTGTCCAAGACACTTATATTCAGTGATTGTTGGGTTGATGGTTGGTAATGGGTATGCTTCCAAGGAAGACTTTGGACATGATAATATCAGGGTGAAAAGGGCTAGGCTACCAGCCACATTCTTTCATCATCTTAGTGACGACACAGACATTTGTTTGTTTTGTGACATGTGAACTTTGTCTTTGTGTGTAGTTTTGATAAGTGCCACATGTGATGACCGCTCTGGGGGATTTTGGGTGTGTTTCCAAAAGGAGAGGGACGTTGGCGTGTTAAAGTTTGTTCTGTTGCAAATGTCCTTTTTTTAATGGCCGTTGCACTGGCCTGCCTCTGTGTGTCGATATGTTTCCTCCATTGAATTAGTTTAGAATTGTTGTTGTGGTTGCGGCCAGCCTTGCACAGTGGCGTCTCCAATATATGCAGCTTTCATAACCAACTAAGTAGGATTACCTACACAAGCTCTTTGGGTGTTAATGTTCAATTATCTGTGTCTGTATAAATCATCCTGAGTGATATTGGCTCTAAAATAATTCTCTCTCTATTTGCAGTAAAGGAGATGTTAAAAATGTATGCTAAATATATTCAATATTTAAAGCACGCGAATTTACGTGTTTTCTTTTAGAATACCACACCACACGCCTAATGTTGCTAAGCGCAGAGAAAACCAAATCGTAATTTTCAAAAGAACTTCTTCACTGAAATGTAGTGTACTTGCTTGACATACCGATGGGGAAAAGAAGCTGCTTTTTTCAATCGATTATTGCTGGATTCAGGATTTCCCAATAATCACTTTCCAAAATCTAACCAAGTAATTTAGAGAAGCATTTTAAATGTTGTTTCAGAAATGACTTAGAAATGGTCACCGCCCATTCTTGCAGCCAATCAAAAGGTGCAGCATGTTCTTCAATGAAGGCAAGAAACAGTTGTGTTCAAAACCGGATTCAATTTTATTTCTCGATGAAGCAATTATTTTTTGACATAATCCACATATACGTTTGGTGGCCTCTATTAACCTGGATTTCTCAGATCCAATATCTTTGCCAAGACAAGCTTACGATTTTATTAATCTAAGTTAACCTTTTGCAATGAAGGGTACAGTGTTGTATGATGAGGAACGATTTTATCCTCAAACATTTTAATTAACTGAAGTTAGATATTTAACCCGAAAACGTACTATGGAATTGTTTCACATTGTGTAAAATATTCATGACTTCCCTTTTGATGTATTTTTATGGGCTATCCCGTGCTAGCAGGTGCTGAAAATAATACCAAGACATTTGTACTGTTTCACTTTGTTTGTCTGAATCACCCACCGATGAAAAGGTTTTCACGGGCATTGAAAATCCTCCTTTGCTTTCACTAAATTTATTTTCAGATTAGGCGAACATCATATTTATGTAATCCATGAAAGGACTGTTTTAGCCCTTTGGAGTCATATACATATAACTGCATCATCACTTTTGGAGAAGCATGTTATATGCTGGTCACTTAGCTTAGGTAGAGCCATGCCACTTTAAGATATGTACCATGGTACATTTGAGGTGCCACCTTCTTTTAGGACCTTCATAGTGTGAAACCTCCGGCACTGTGCCCATCATCTGTATATATAATTCACACTCAGATCTCACAGTGAAGCTAAATGACTAGAGCCAAAGGGGTAGGTGGATTTCGTCTTTTTTTGCAATTGTACCTGTCCACCAGTGTGAAAACCATGGACAAATCAAGTAAGGACTACATAGCATTTTGTTGTAATTGTATTTTTAAGAGTAGGTACACAGTTCAAGGTGGATCCACCTTTTATTAAACCGGTTTCTTTAAAGGGGATACCCTTAAATGTTTCTGCCCAGTGGTTTAGATGTTCTAATTGGATTTTGCCAAATATGTTTGCCGAACAATCTTGCAAGGCAAGACTAATGAAACTTCCTGGATTCATTATCTTATCATTCTTCAAAAATAAGAAAATAATAATATCTTGTGAAACAAACAGTATTGTTTTGGCAGCACAACTAACGTTTTAATAAGGAATTAAAATGGTCAGGATATTAATTATTGATTTGGAACGCTGCACATTGGTATGGGTTATACAAATTCATTAGATTTTTATGAAGCTAAAATGTCTTATGATATACCATTAATTAGTGCCATACTATTTAGAATATCAGGGAACATCGGGTGGACTACGGGGCGGATGTGAAGAAGGTGTTACATGTAGGGAAGGGGTATGATTTATTTCCCATGAGGATGGGATTTAATCTGATACTGACGGGCATGAGTTTCCAAACTCCTTGGGCGTATATCTAAAATGTGTGTTTTTGCTGGCTCTTTTTCTTTGCACTTCTTCTGGTGTGACTGCCAGAGATGGTGGCTTTCTATGCCAGGTCGCAGGTATATTGCATGGCTATAGCTTTGTCTATGATTTAGATGGCTTTCAAAGTGATGCATGCCTCGAAGGGTTTCCAGTGATGCTCAATGAGTGCTAGCATGAGTGGAGTACAGTAGCAGGGAGGACTCGACTCGTAGGTACAAGAGTAATGGTGGTCAGGCCGGTTATGTTATGTACATTTCTAAAGTGCATGTCTACCACAATTGATTTATTTGCTGATAACCCTTATATGGAAAGTCACAGACTACTAACACTAGGCAGCTGCAGAAATAGATGCCTGAGAGACCAGCCAAGTCTTCAGTTTGTGGTAAAAGACAAAAACAGGAGCAGAGTGTCTAATAGAAAATGGATGAGACTTCCATAAGGAAGAGGCAAGGCGAGAAAAGGCACAGCCACACTTTTGGGCTGAGTGTAAACTAGCAACAATGGGAGCAACATTCTCAGCTGAGCAGAGGCAACAAGGGGGAGTGTAACGCTTGAGTCTGGAAGAAAGAAAGCTAGGACAAGAAATGGAGAGCTATCAACAAAAAAGAGGGTTTAAAAAAGAACCCACAAACGAACAGGGGCCCAACAGAGCCAGGCATGAAAAGAAGAGATAAGGGCGAAGGAACGGAAGCCAAGTATCAGAGGGGCAGCAGAGCACTGGAGAACCTGAAGATGTTTGAAAAAGTAGGAGGAAAGAGCCAAACATAAATAATAGAGGAGTCCAACTAGGATTGAATAAGTGATAAATCCATAGAAATACCAGCTGGCAGTGATAGGATGGTGAAGCGCAAGGTAGAAATGGCACAAAGAGAACACCAGATGAATTTGAGGCACAAGAGTATGATTTGATCAACCTGAAAAGCACAATTCTTAGCAATGAGGAGAGAGAAAGGACCCAAGATAGTGGACATAAGCTAGAGCATAAGACATAATAAGACCATCAAACACTGTGACCTTGGTTTTCATTGAATACAAAGAAAGCAAGAGTTGGTATTCAACCAATTGAAATTAGCACACATACAGGATATAAAGGCAGCTCTGGCAGACTTCCACTGGTCATAGATATTAAACAGAAGAAAGAGAGAGAGACAGAGAGAGAGAGAGAGAGAGAGGGAGAGAGAGAGAGAGAGAGAGAGAGAGAAAGAGAGAGAGAGCGAGAGAGAGAGAAAGGGAGAGAGAGCATGTTTTCCGAGAGAAATAGAGATTAACCCTTGGGAATACTGTGAATAGACAAAGAACCAAAGAGCGAAAGTGTAAGGAGGAAGGGGAAATAGACTGACAGTATTTGGAAAGAAAGGAAGAGAGTCAACAAAAGGATGCGCCAGTGTTGCCAAAATTGGAGAAGCATTCAAGAGGAGGACATGGTTGACTGTGTCAAAGGCAGCTGAAAGGTCAAGCAAGCCCACTACACTGCAGACATCAGTCAACAACCTGTTATCATCAAGAACTGCCAAGTGGATGAACTCGTTTCATGGCCAGGGAAATGGATATAGGCAGCCTTTTCAATGGAATGTTGAATTTGGGAGGCAACCGTAGCGTTACAAGAGGAAGAAAAGACAGCAATAGAGTGGTAATTAAAGGGAAAGAGAGGATCTAAACAGGCCTTTTAAAGCAATGGATTGACAATAGCTTACTGAAGAGGTGGGCCTCATTAGGATTGTGGCAGCCACGGATTAAACGGTGCCGGTAAGGGACTGGCACCATTCATTCTGGGCCGCCACATTACGGGTTTTGCAGCGGGTCCTGCTCTGGACGCCTGGCCAGACCAGACGTGCAGAGCAAGACCCGCTAGCAGTCCAGGATGATAACAACAAGCCTGTCATTAACGGGCCCATTGTTAGCATCCTCCCCATTCCCATTGAGCCCTTTAGGGGCTCAAATAGGAATGGGGACGTACTGGGTCCCAGTCCCGTGAAAGGGAATTATCAGGCCCTCCAAAGTCAGAATAGCCCGGTAAGTTCCCTTTTACGGGTCCCAGGCCCGAGCTTGGAGGTAGCCATGCTGCTAAAGACAGCATGGCTACCTACAAACTCGTAATGAGGCCCAATGTCTTTCGTAGAGAGAAAGAGAGGGGGGAGAGAGAGAGAAATGAAGAATGGTGAGTAGTGCCTTACTGATTTTTGGAAAAGGATATTTCAGGTGCAGAAGAGAAAACTATAGCCCTCTACAAGAGTGAAAGGTATACTAGGAATACAGAATTTCAATTACCCATCACTGGGGTGGCATAATCATACCTACTGCACCCACAATCTTAAACTACCTCATTTTCAAAGGTTAAATCTTTAACAAATAAATTGGCTACAACATTAGCATTCAGCGGGGACGAAGCCACGAGGATTTAAGGCCTGAATTCAAGTGCGGAAAAGGAATCACCATCAGAAGACAACCCAGAGAGACTCATTTAGAAATTGGAAAAATTAATACGAAGAGAAATCTCACAAAAGTTGCATGCTTCAACATTATAAATCCAAAAGAATTCCTCGAGGACTCAGAGTGTATCTTCGTCCAACACTGTGCAAGGAGAACTAGGAATTTGTAAAGCGCTGGGAACAAATATTGAACAAATGTTCTCTTGACTTAATATTATTGACAATTGAAGAATTAGCTAAATCCTTATCCTCTATAAAAGCTAAATCCGTATCCTCTATAAAATCAGAAATAGAAGAGATCAGTGAACAACTATCTACTCTAAAATCAGCAGTGGAACTGAAAAAGATCCTGGAAGATACCAACCAAAAATCGCGAAAAATAAGGAAGTTCAGAAGAGACACGCTTGACTACGCAAGGGACCTCATATATACATGGCAGGACTTCTATCAAACTTCCAAGACAAACACCCTATAATCCAACTAGAAAACCACCAAACAAGGCCAGTGGTGAAAGAAGTGATGCAACTAGCGGTGAGGCTGATAATGTAAATAATACTAATACCAACATTCAAACTGTAGGTACAGTACCCAGAAAAGAAACAACTCCATTACAACCAAGCAGCTCGACTACACCAGTACCAGAAAAACAGCATTTTCTTTAGAAGAAAGCAGACCCAAAGAGGGCAAAATAAAACAAAGACCAAGAGACAAATGAATGACTCTCTAATAATCAATATTTCAAGTAGAGCACTAACCAGACCACAAATGGATACACTCGATTTAGGACTGTCCTTCATTCCAACTAATAATACAACATGTTGTGAGGAAGAGGTGAATCTCTTGAAACTCATTCGAAAAATGGAGTTAAAGGTTTTCTTTGAGAATTTACCAGAGACCCAATATAGAGCGAAAGAAATAGACTACTTGGAAATTAAAGGAAAAGGTACTTTTCACCCTCAAATAAACCATCCAATTAAAGACCTGTTCAAATTGAAAACAACTAAAGAGCTAAGCTGTCTGAATTACAACACATAATGAACCATAAGGTTGCCCTTATATATAAAGTAACCTTGAAGATATGGAAAAGCCTGGAATTTTTCATGTAAGGAGTCGGCTCCATTTGTATTAAAATTAGCCTGAATGCGGAGAGCACATTGAACATATATGAATATGATATGATATTTTATTTGTATCACGCACGTACACAAGTGTTTCAGAGGATGAATATACTCCTAATTTATAAACCCCCTATCATATCTACAGACTTTGTTAAGAACATCTTAACTTTTCTACTCTCTTCTCTTAAGGCTAATGTAAAATACCTTCTTATGAGAGACCTTAATTTATGGCTCAACCATAAGGAGGACAAGATTGCGCTTGAACTCAAAAATGTACTAGACGAATTGGGATTCTCGCAACTCATCCAAGAGCCAACACATATCTTGGGCCACACCCGGATTGGGTGGCTGGCTATGCAGTTAATTCCAGAGATATATCAGTCCTACCTTGTCCCTAGTCTGACCATTTCTTTGTTGATTTCTCTATCACAGTGGATTTTCCCATAAAAACTAAACGTCTCAATAATATTATAGTATCTCATCGCAACTTGAAAAATATTACCCTTGAAAAAATGGAACCTTTACTTAATACTTCATTGAATCAATCTAATGCAGATACTCCTGAAGAATTATTTAATTTCATCTCTATGAACTTGGAAAGAGTTGCCAACATCCTAGCTTATATTGAAAAGAAAATAGCAAAGCCTGAAACTAAACGTAATGCCTGGTTTACACCGGCATTACAATCTCTGAAATCGTTAACCTTAAAATCCTACTATGTGTGGAAGGCCTATGGCACACCTACGCATCTTAGCAAATATAAATCAGCAGCCACTTTCTATAAAAGGGCTATTATAGAGGCCAAACTCAATGTCTTTAATAAAAGAATTGAAAGTGCACAACACTAAAGAACTCTTTTGTTGTATCTTCAAAGAACAAGAAAGCACTAACCATAGTATCGCAGAGAGAGCCATCAAAGATAATGCCACTTGGTGTAATGTGATGCAACAAGCCATGCATGACAAATTACACACTATTAAATAAAACATCATGGAAAAAGGTAACAAATTACAACGCAATGAACACAAGTCAGCTTAGTGGACTTTTGAACGATCCTCTGTTATTCCCGTTTTTGATTTTTTACCTATTACGGAAGAAGAATTAGAAACTATTATTAAACAACTTAAAGCCACAAAATGTAAAGATGATATTTACACCACCATGATGATTAAAACATGTCCCCCTACTATCCTTACAGCAATCTGTAAATTCATTAACACTTCTTTATCATCAGGCTCTGTACCTCAAGATCTCAAGAAAGCCTGGGTTATGCCCATTCTAAAGAAGCCAGACCTATCAGTGGATCTCCCTAATAATAACAGGTCTATTACCAATAATGCCTTTTTACTTAGGATCCTTGATCGTGTGGCCTATATACAGATATCAGACCATCTGAAAAAATATCCTATACTAAATGATCATCATTCCGGGTTTCGTGTTGGCTTTGGTACCGAGACTGCCCTATTAGAACTTAAGTTTAAGCTACTAACTCGTATGGATCGCAATGAGGCTTCTCTAATCATGCTACTTGATCTCTCTGCGGCCTTCGACCTGGTGGATCATTCAATCATGTCCACCAGGTTGTATGAGGTTGCTAATTTTTCCCCTATTGCAACTAACTGGTCTCATCATTTCTCAATAATCAAGGCAACAGGGTGTGATGTGGTATGGCGGAGTCTGAGCCTATCACGATTTCCTGTGGGGTATCACAAGGGGCTTTTGCTTCTCCGTGTTTCTATAACATCTTTACTACCCTATTGTTTGCTATGCTAGATCACAAGAACGTAATATTCACTAACTACGAGGATGATACGCAATGTGTCATCCCGTTATCTGGCTCACACGACTTGCATGAACTGGCTATTTAAAAGGTATTCACTATTATTGAAATCTGGATGGTTATCAATAAGCTAGCACTAAACAAATCCAAAACTGAACCTCTTGTTATTGGATCTTCACATACATTGAAAATACTTGGTCCTAGTATGATAGCTTTCAGTTGGGAGACAAAACTATCATCCCGCTAAAAAAAGTGAAAACGCTTGGTGTTATGTTTGACCAGAGATTATCTATGAAGCAACACGTGAGCAGTTTGGTCTCATCGTGTGCCTATTACATAAAATTGTTGGCACACTTAACACCTTTTATTTCCAAGAAACTTCAGAGACTATTGCTAGAGCTATAATAGGATCCAAAATTGATTATTGCTCAAGTCTTCTATTAGGATTGGATAAATTCGATCACAACAAACTTCAAATATGCCAAAATGGCGCTGTTAGAGTTGTCATGAAACTCAATCGTAGAGACCATATTACACCAGCCAGAGGGGCTCTACACTGGCTTCCAGTGCAGTCTAGAATCCTGTTCAGAAACCTCACGATTATACAAAAATCTCTACAGGGTAAAATGCCGGACTACTTCCAATAGCTCTTCCCCACAATAACTAATGTAAGAACCCTGAGATCCAATACTCAGCACCTTCTATTTGTTCTAAAATGTTGCACAGTAAAGGTGGCCAACTCAGCCTTCTTCGCTATTGGACCGACAGTATGGAATGCTCTTCCCCTCGAGCTGAGAATCACTGAATCGTTTTGAGATTTTTTAAAAAAAGCTGAAGACCTATCTTTTTAATGAATCTGTTTTTACATTGTTGGTGACTTTTTATTCAACTTAGTCTGACTTCTTTGGTTTCAGCTTTCTTATATGTTAATTGTAATGCTTTCTGTCTTGTAGCGCCCTCATGCCTTCGGGTTTATGGCCGCCCTATACGAATAAAATAAAGTAAAGTAATATAAGACAACACCAGCTCAGATTGATACAAGAATTGGCTGAATACAGGACAATTGTCATGAAACAGGCTGACAAGGGTAGTGCCCTAGCAATAATGGACACACACTTTTACAATAAATTCTGAATGCAACTACTACTACCAACACACTTATTTACAACTGGATTACGACCCCATAATAGAAATAAAAGAATTGGTGGAAAACACGATGAAAAAAAACACTGGACATGCAATGGAATACAGAGCGTACCATGGAATTTCTAATGAACACATCTCCAATAACACTAGTCTTCTATGCTCTGCCAAATCCACCGTTTAGGACGATAGTGACCGGACTGAGACTATATTTCAACCACTTGCCATCTACTTAGATGCAGCACTACAACCCCTCATACAAGTGAAAGATACTTACCTCAAAGATACAGCACATTCTTTACAATTGGTGAAAGAATTACATCTGACTAATCCAACACTCATAGGCTTCACACTAGATGTCACAAGCTTCTATACCTCCATTCCACATGGAGAAGGAATAGAAGCGATGGAATGGTTTCTATTAAACCATGGGAATTGCACGATCCAGAAAGTCTTTGCCATTGAACTGTTGCATGTCATCTTGTATAACAACTACTTCAGGTACAATAAAAGGTTCTACCTACAAATAGCAGGGACTTCATTGGGCTCGTCTGTAGCACCATAGTACGGGAATACTTTCATGAATCATTTTGAAAGATCTTTGTGCTTAACAACCAAGAATGGATGCCAAAGCTGAAACTTTGGAAGAGATTTATCTATGACATTCTTGGAATTTGGTAAGGAACTAAAGAAGAACTCAGTGAATTCTACAATTATTTCAACAGATGCAACTAATGCATTAAGTTTGCTTTAAAGGTAAGAACACCATACATTCATTTTCTAGATGTCTTGATCCACTGTACAGGACAGAACTTCTAACCACAATCTACCGGAAACCAACGGATGTGAATAACAGTTTACATTCTAGAAGTTTCCATCCAAAACATCTTAAGGAGAATTTACCTTTTAGCCAGTTTTTAAGGCTTTAAAGAATAGTATCCGATACGGAAAACTTACATAAGGAATACGAGAACATGAAAACAAGGTTTATGGAGAGAGGCTTTCCAGAAGAAATTGTGGAGAAAGCAAGAACAAGAATAGACCGCTTAAAAGAGAGGACCTCCTTAAATGCAGAAAAAAGAAAGACTCTACAAGATTGGTTCATTCATTAATATTCTCATCCCAAAGTTTCCAAATGAAGAAAATCATAATGATGAACTGGGATCTAATTAAACATGATCCCACCTTACACTGCTTGTTTCCTGAATAAACCTACGCTAGCCTGCAAAAGAGGCAGAAACCTTAAGAATACACTAATAAAAGCAGAAAGACCCAAAAATATGACACTGTCACTATTGAGAAAACGTGAAAAATTGCACTTTTGCCTGCTTAAAATGTCAACATTGCTCAAATTTGATTAAAAGGAGACCATATCAGACACCCTAACACAGGAAAGAAGATCAATTGAAGGATTTTGCAACTTGTGATTATAAAAACATAATATATGCTTTTAAAGGTCCCTGTGGGAAATATTACATAAGTAAAACAATGCGGAAAGCCGAAGAACTTTGGACAGAACATAAGTCCAACATTAGGATAAGTAACATCAAGTCCCCAATCTACAGACACTTCAGAGATAATAAACTCACAATAGCCTAGCTAAGATGTTTATTTCTGGAAGTAGTGCATTCCCTACCGAGGGGTGTCAACATCTCTAAGATACTCTCACAAAGAGAACTATACTGGATCCACAAATTAGACTAAATATCTCCTCTAGGTCTTAATGAAGAGTACTATCTGTTACCCTATCTCTAGATTAAATATAGAGAATACTGATAATCCAGAAGGGTATTGACAGATTGTGAACTCAAGTGAGGCAAACCAGCGTTAATCAACAAGTGGTTGTAACCATTGGCAACATCTAATGTGATAACAAGAGAATAAAATATTATTTCCCTGTATAGATATGTATTACCAAGAGTTAGAGACTTGATACTATTACAACAGCTGTAATGCCAAAACAACACAATATGACAAACACTATATAACTGAAACAAGATTAACGAATTATGGAGATTTGAATGACCAATTACACTGAATGTAGAATGTGCACTCGGAAGAGACAGAGACTAAGCGGTGAAAACATTGATCTTCACCTGAACTCCATCCTCTACCACATACAAGTAATACACCTGCATGACAAAACTCACGTTGTAATATCTGTAATTGATTATGTACAGTATTGCCTTTTTCATATGTAACTAAGCACCTTACAAGTATCAGCGCCGCAATGCTCAACGGCTGCCTGTGCGCTATAAAAATGTATAAATAAATAAATAAGAACAGAATTATAGAAATAATACCTGTAAATGTTGCATAAATGAGCTTGTGTAAAATATCATATGAACGTGCACAAACGTGATAAGAGAGTTAGAGTGTCCATGTAAACTAGACAACTGATCAACCAGAGTTGGGATGGGACATTTTCTTTCCCCCCAATATAATAACAAACTTTTGTCAATCTCTAGGATCACTAACAGAAACACCTGGCCTCAAGGAGCATATTGCCCCAAAAGACCATCCAAAAAACAACGAGAAATGATCCACATCACTTCTCATTATCATCCTTATAGATAACGCGACAAGTCTTCCTTTTCCCATTAGAGGATTGGTTTAAATGGACATAACAAATAGAACTTTCTATTAAGTCGATGTTACTCACACCTCAACCAATCCAGCAAACACCCTCGAAAGAAACGCTAAGTATAGGATCATGGAACACTAGAGGTCATGTTCATCTTACTAAGGCCGACAGTCACGACCTGGGATCTTATGACATCATATGTCTCCAGGAAACGTGGCTGCGGGAAAAACCGGCCTTAGATGGCTACTGCATCGAAATATCTCCGGCCTTTAAAGGGCCTTTGGGGCGTCCCTCCTCAGGCTTATTAATAGCTACCCGCATAGGATCCGGTATATCCATCACAAAGGTCATAACCCGGAGCTACAAAATTCTGGCCGTCTTGACTACGTGGAACCCTCCAACCCAAACGGCCAAGTTCCCAGCATTGGATTTGGTTGCAATCATAAACGTCTATTGGAATCCGCAAAAGATTTCTACAGTGAATATGTGAGGAAAAGTGACCAGCACAATTGACGAAATTGCAATAAAATATAAATCTCCTAATATTCTGATCTCCGGGGATCTTAACGCAAACTGTACTAACCCCAACACGCCCAAAACAAAAGAACTTATCAATTCATCTGCATTAACTAGGGGACTTGCGTGGAGCTCCATTATGAAATCTAGAAACTTCTTTAATTCTGCAACTACCGCAGATCCGGACATCTTTATACCAACTTGGGAGCATGGCAGGTCATCAGCTACTCTCGATTACATCTTTGTTTCCGAACCTGTGTTTGTCAACATAGATTCACTCGAAGTTATCAGAACGAAGCGAAGTGACCATAACCTCCTGAATCTCATATGCAGAAACAAAGGGAGCCAATCACAATTCTACGAACCTCTCATTGAGACAGACTCACAACAAACTCAGATACGTCTGATTGCTTCGGATGTTTGCAAGCTTACAGACCAATTTGCCAACTTAATGTCTGACCTCGCTTCGCAAAAAGGATTGGCGAGATCGAGCTATATTCCCCTTCTTCTTGCCTTTAAAAAACCCAGGAAGAACCTCAACAACCACAGTATTTCGCACACGCATGAATACAGTGTGGCCCTGGTCGCCAAACGTAGAGTTTTAAGAAAACTAAAAAGAGAGGCAGTTTCATTGAACTTACCCACACTTTGGGAAAATTTCAGGACTGAAACAAGAAACTACAAGCAATGGCTGAGAGATTCGAGATGTCACCTATACCAGTCCGACACCGAAAAGATGTTGGAGGCTCTGTCCAACAGAAAAACCAGAGATTTCTGGTCGCTTATCAATAAATCGAATAAGCTCCCAAACTCGCACATGATCAATCCAGTGTCGGGAGAAAAATGGACCACTCACTTCCTGAAGTTATTTGAATCAGGAAATGCCAACGACAACAAACCCAGGTGACCAGTGGACACAGTCTGGGTAGATCAGACAGATTTCGTCGAGATTAAAACCACAATCTTGAAATTAAAGTCGTCAAGAGCACCTGGGCCAGACGGACTTGCCAATTGCGATTTAAAACAACACCCGGACGATGGGTCAAATCTTATTAGTTCAATCTTCAAAGTCTGCAAATAAACTAGAACCATTCCTGAATCCTGGACAAAAGCGGTGATTGTCCCGATCTTCAAAAAGGGAACTAGAGAAGATCCTCTGAACTATCGGCCAATAGCCCTTCTTGATGTCATCGGAAAGGTTTTCGCTACAATTCTGCTTTCACATTTCCGTAAATGGGCCTTCACCTCACTGAGTTTCGATCCCCTGCAAACAGGATTCCAGAAAAATGCTAGCACTAGTGCCAACATAATGTGCCTGAACCTACTTAAGGAAAGAGTCCTGACAGGAGCACCACAGATTTTTCTAGCGTTTGTCGACTTGTCCCAGGCTTTCGACAGAGTGGACAGACTGAAACTTTGGTCCAAACTTAGGATCTGGCACTGCTCAGAAAGCATTTTGGAGCCCATAATTCACCTTCATACAAACAATAGTATAAATGTTCACCTTAACATCAAGGTTTAATTTCGAATTCCATACCGACTTCCCGTGGAGTGAAGCAAGGCTGCCCTTTGGCACCAGCCTTATTTATATCTTTTCTCTGAGATTTCAAAGACAGCCACCTCAAGATCAGGTCATTTCCACCAAAAATTGGCACTACAAGGGTCCCGAGACTTCTTTATGCCAACGACCTGATTTTACTGGATGTCACTCAGGTTGGTCTGCAACGACAACTTGATAACCTTACAACCTACATCTCTGAAAACAACCTTGAGATCAATAAATAAAAAACTAAAATAATGATTTTGCAAAAACCAGGAACCAAAAAGAACGAGAGCCTTCAATGGGACCTTAAGGGGACAAGAATTGAAGTGGTTGACTCATTTAAGTACCTTGGAGTACAACTTGACTGCACCAAGAAATCCCAGAATATGCAAGAAGTATTGTGGTCTAAAGCAAAGAACTTAGCCGCACAACTGAGAGCAGTCGATCGAAAATACGGCAAATTTTTACTCAAACCAGCGATCAGTTTTTACAAGGCCAAGATCATTCCGTCACTGACATACGGCATAGACGCCACACCCTCAATTCCTCCTCTATTTTGGCAAAAACTCGAACGTTTCATTTGGAGATCGGCGCTGGGCCTACCTAATTCCACAGCTGTAGCTCCGATAAGACAGGAACTTGGCCTTGTCTCCTTGAAAGCAGTGGTGGATCACAGCACTCTACAGCTATACAGGAAAGTCATCCACCCGGAGAGCCTGGAAATCTACCGCATGATAGCAGAAGAACTTGAAAAAGGCAACAATCATTCTATGAAGGAGTGGGCCACGGACCAAAACCTAAAACTTCAGACAATCGCTTGTACTGAAGAACTGATGAACAACCCGGTCAGGATAAAAACAAAATTGGAATGTTTGGATTGGATTAATACTATGGAAAATGCAACTTCCAATAAACTCTTAGTCCATCTCCCTACGACTGTCAATAAACTGAAAGAACCAATGGTTTATTGTAAAAGATACCCTAGTCAATCACTGATGCAAACTTTTCTGAAAGCTCGCCTTACCGTCCTTACGACGTAGGAAATCTTAGCGATAAGATCCGGATCCAAGGAAAAAGCCTGCAAACTCTGTAAAAATCCCAAAGAGACTGAATCCATTAGACACCTGCTGATGCGCTGCCCTGCCCTGCAGCAAGCCAGGATCGCCTTTTTTAGTCCCTTGATGGCAAACTCATTCGCTGGTAATGAAGCAACTTGGTGGAATCGCCTTATTACAGGCGCTAAGACCCGATGGCATACGGCGGCTGCTAAACTTTGGAATTTGACAATAGACAGAACAATATTGAGCACTGCCATCGGGACTTTGCCTGTCTAACATTAAAGACTGCCGGCCAAACTACAGATCGGCGTCTCTTTCGGGATTTCGTCGTGAATCTTTTTGATTGGAATCGCTTTTGTAAAAATCTTATTGATTATTTACAAATACATTTAAAAAATATAACTTTCTAAACACAGCCGATTGAATAACACACGTATATTCGTGTAAAGCTAATACTAAAACAAATGCGGCCAGTTTTTACTGACACAATCTAAATCATGTTCCTTGACTCATCATGATGGGCATCTAGAATTTAATCTTCCTACAACAGCCAGTGAAAGAACAGACTATAAATCTGTAGATGATTGAGCACTTACTGCATCTTATTCTGAGATGACAGGAAGCAATCAAATTCTGTTAATTATCAGAAGAGATGTTTTTTAATATTTTCTTTTATATTTCATTAATACACATCATTATTCTAACCAACAACAACCTATGATTCAAATCGAGACCAAAATTGGTCTATTCAATTGATAGTAGCGTCTCACGGCGCCTTTGTTTACATAAGTGACATCATCAACGCATAACGCGGTGAAGTCACTAAGATGCGATGACGCCGATTTTATAAGGCGGCTATTTTGAAGGACACAGCCTGCAGAGTGGAAGCAAAAACTTTGTGGAAGCTCTGTCCTCTGACACAGGTAACTTCTTCTAAATAAGGTATCCCCATCTTTACTCTTGGACATGTTATCCTTATTTATAAACAAAACACTCTCATTGTGTTTTCTTTCTAAACAGATCCTTCTAGGACAACTAATCTCACCAGCACAGGATTTGGAAACTAGATAAAACCAATCGTCATCTCTCTCTTCCTCTTTACTTACCAATCACAGGTAATTCATCAATGTTACCAAACAATGAAGTGTGATTTTACTCTTTATTCCTCATTCTTAATACAAAATACTACCATTCTCTTCAACATTTACATCTGGCCTCTAATTTGTCTCATCCGCTCCCTCCGCGTCAGGTGCTACTCTTATGCCGATGACACCCAGATCCTGATCCGTTTAGATCTTGATCAGGCTGAGGTGTTGTTGTGCCTTCCTCAGTGCCTGACAGCTGTTGGTGAGTGGATGGGCCGAAATTGGCTGAAGCTGAATGTGGACAAGACAGAAGTGATGGTGACGGGCGCCCCGCCCGATCCCACACTGTGGGTGTCTTCTTTCTGGTCTTCCTCTCTTGGGTCTCTTCCTGTTCCAGTGACGAAGGTGATGAACCTGGGAGTGACCTCTGGCAGTGTCAGGCGGTCTTAACGGGGGGGCCGCCCAAGCTCCAAAACATTTATCAGAAGCCTTGCTGTTTTGTGGGTCCCAAAAGGGACAAGGGCTAGTGGGTAAAGGCAGAAGGTTGTCCTGACCACTTGGCTGTGAACTTTTAGTTTAGCAAATAAAAGCTATTTTTGGATCACTATTGTCCAGTATAACATCAACCACCTTGGCCAATATTGACTTAATTTCAACCTGTTCAAATTGTTTTCCGCCGCCAGGTTTAAACAGAGAAGGAACAATAGCTTCAATCTGGTTCAAAGCCGGTGTATGTTACAACAGTTCCTCAGTTTGGGGCACATAGGTCTCAGGATTAGGCTCATGAGTAGATAGCTCATCTTCACTGTCACTGCTAATGGAAAAAGACTCAAATGACAAAGCAAATTTATCGAGGTCAGGAGACGCGGATAAATTGGTACCAATGATATAATTGTAGCTCAAAATAATGGGACCCAAAGAGTTACGTTTAAAATTCATACAAAGTTTTAAAAGAGAGCCATTGTTGTCAAGGTTGGGAGGGATGGTATGTGTATTTGTGTCCGGGGGAGCAGCTCTGGGGGGTGGAGAGAGAATTTCCCACGGCCACCACTGCAGGAAAGTCTCCAGGAGCTTCCTCCACGTTGATAGTCATCTGTTTGTCAAGATAACCCTGATTTTTGGTTGAACTCCATTTCTCCAGCCATCAGTTTCTCTTTTGCCTTTCTTGGTGCAGGTGGAACATTTTTTTAAATGTGTACCACGGACCGGGGTACGTGGCCGCTTTTCCATCGGGTTGGTAGTGCTGTGCAGTCCGTAGCAGTGATGTTTGTTTTTACTCATGGAGAGTATTTCAGAATAGGGTTAATGATGAGGCAGGATGAGCGGTCAAACCGGCCCTCTTTAAAAACAGGTATGTGGCAGAAAAAATTAACTTGGACACCCTAAACGATTCATCGATAGCAGTCTAGTGAGAAACACACCAAAATGACTCAGGCTCCAGCAGCCTGCTACTGTTCAAGCTTGCTCTTCTGTTCGGGGTTGGAGGGCGGGTCTTCCGTGAAGCCGGCTAGCAGATTAAGTAACATTTCCTGAGTACGCTGTGAAGCGAAATTTCTCATGGGAGAGTCAATCAGCTCAGTTGGGAGTGACAAGCACCCGTCAAAACACATGCAATGTCATATGGTGCACAAAGCTAATCAACGGGCTGTGGCAGGGGGTAAAGACAAGAGGCTGCGGCAGGATGAATTAAAAAATGCGTATTTTGAATGAGATCGATGACTAAGGCTCAAAGGGCCCTGCAATCACCTAAGTACTTTCTCTACTTACCGCTACTGCTGCTTCGCCAGAATTGCTCTGGCTTTCTGAAGAGGGGATCGAGCATCTCCTTCCATGAATCCCGCGGACCACCAGTGACCACTTTGCCACACCACTTAACCGCTCCCTGCGTGATGTTGTTGTTACGTTTAAGCAACACATGGATAGCATTGTAATAGATCTTAAAATAAGATCAAAAGCTAGCTGAAGAAGATTAACCGTGATGCCAAGGGGGTGAACTATTTGGGGGACTGGGGTATGCTGGGAATGGGGAGAAAAGGTCTTAGAAGGGACAGAATTATCAAAAGCTGCCATGAACTAAAGGAGAACACCTCGTAATCAGGTTCCAAAGTAGTTAAAAGTCAGCAGCAAGCCACAATGTCACAAGATCTAGAGGAAAGATGAAGAATAGAAGGAGAAAAGGAACAACAAGATCCAAAAAGAGACATAGAAAAGGGGATAGCTCAGTGATCAGCCCAGAAGTGAGACAGACCAGGGAAAGCCATAATAAGATTGGGGCTGCTGAATATAGGTCGATTATGACCGGCCAGATGGTGGGGGCCGGATAAATGCTGCGAGAGGGTAAAGATGGGTAGATTATCAAGAAGAGAGTGCACAATAGTAAATGAAGGGCAGTCACCCCGGAGAATACAATCATACAATACCGGAAGGGAAAAGGTAGAAACAGCAAGGTGGGATGTCAGGGAAAGAGGAATCCGTACAAAGAAGGCTATAGCAAAGAACCAGAGAAATTAGAATCCAGGAAAGGAATACTATCTTGGCAACAACTACTTTAACACCAACAACCCCAGAGAAAGGAGTAGTCGCTACACTTAAAGGAAGCACGGAAAGTGATATCAACACCTCGAGAGGTAAAATGATCAGAATGAAGAAGCTGGTAGTTGGGGGGTGGCCAAAGGGATGGGTAGTGTCTGCTTTGTCGGACCGCAATGACCGCATAATAAAAATGAAGTTGAGTGAGTGGTTAAGTATCAAATTAAAGAGTGCTAAGGTGTGCTTAACGAGCGAAAGAGAAATTATGACAAAGGCGTTGTTACAAATGGGGAGATTAGACGGGAAGGAGAGGTGGGAAAGTAGGGAAGTGGCTCACAAAATGTAGGAGAATGAGCAAAAGATTTCATGAGGCAGAAATGCCATTAGTGGACGTACTGTTGGCAGATTTGTCAGAAATAGACAATGTTGTCGAATAAAGTCAATTCAACACAGGAGTGAGAGAAGGGGGAGTGATCAAGGGAGAAGCATCCAATGCCGGAAAGCCGGGCTATGCAGACCAGTGAGCAGGATGTGCCCTCAAACCAGGTGAGACATGATCAGGGTATGCAGGGCTGATCTGAAGCTGGTGCCTGGTTAAAAGGGCTTGCATTTTTAAAAGAGGGGAGTTGCTGTCAGGCTAAGCAAAGCAATTTTTTCCAGTTCGAACGATTTTAGTTGATCTGTGTTCATTGTCACTGAAGGTAGGAACAAAACACTCTGACACTTAGATATTGACAAACAAAGGATTATTGTGGTAACACAAATTAGTGTGAGAGTATGGTTCACAAGTGATTAGCAGAAACAATGCAGGGCACATGGGCTTGGGGGTTCTTCCTTATGAGCACCCCATTCCCCTGTTTAGGAATAAGTCGAGCTGTCCACAGGAGGAAGCCCGCACAGTTTAGAGCCCTAGATAGGAAAATAACAAACATACAATGGCTTCCAGGGTGTAGTCTAAACGACACAAAATTAATTCTGGGGTGGCGCGTGAAGAAATAGGGGAGAAGAAATGGAGAAATAAAAAACACAGTGACAACATAATCTATGACAGCCTGATGCCATGTGTCCAATCCCGAATTAACAAATGTGCTCGCAGCTTGCCACGACCAGGAAAATGTCTTTTGAGAACTCCTATCCACTTCCAGGTTCCAATCCCATAGGTAGCAGACCTGGCCTGCTCTGCGCTAAAGCTGTGTTCTGCTCGTCTCATCGTCCTTCATGTAGGGCTGAACACTGGGGGCCGCCTGAGAGGGCATGGCCATTTGTAGTATTCGCGGGCAATCCTTTGGTGCCCCCTCTTGTTGTAGTGGGTGCCAAAATGTGATTATCGGAATTCCAGACTAGAAGTGTTGGTCTGTGTAGATTTTCACTGGGACTCAGCTCAGTATGTGCCCTTTCCGAGCTGGCGGGCTTGCCCTTCCCACCAGGTTCTGGGTTATAGGTCCCGGCTAGCTTTTCTCCTTCTGTCACTCATGAGTTCTCAAGCTTAACCCTTGCCAGTTTCTTGGCTCAAGTCAGCATTTTCTTAGTAGGACTTAAAGGAAGTGAGGGTTGCATGGAGGTTCTGCCTTAATGGGCCATTGGGGGATGCAGGAATATCCTAGAAGTCTAGTGTTTCTTTCTATCCCTTGGGTTGTCCTGACCCCAATAGCTAAGCCTAAACCTGAGAAAGCTGAAGACACAATTATGAAGTTGTTGAATAAACTGTGAATTTTCATTGCAAATATGTTGACTTAGAACTCTGTTGCTTGGAGAGCACCTTTGCTGATATAGAAATGGTATTATTCCAAGATGGCTGTGCATGCATAAAAGCGGGAGGTAAAGGAATGACGTACAGGTATTTTAGAGGGCATCACAGAAATGGGGCATTCATGCAAATATCAGCTCTTCCGCCCGGGGCAACCATAATCAATCAAGATGATGGCATTTGTGCCACTCGGTGGTGTTAAGAGCAATCATTTCTTAACATACATGTGGTAATTCAGCTGATCCCAGAACCTCAATAAAGTGCTACTCATACCATGTATGTATAAAACATTGCTTTTATTCCAATAATACATTTCATCGACGTTAAGAATCGTGTGTGACTTCTATAAAGTGTTTTGGGGACAGGAACACGTGCTGATTCTCTCTCATCACTTCAGTTAGTATGTGACTGCCCCATCGGACTCCTTGATGTTCCTTCATCCTTCCGCTGCCGCTCTTCACTGGCTTTCTTTAGCCTCTCGACTTGATCGGCGTTCTCTTCTGTGTTTATAAGTACTCTCATGTCTCTCCTCACTCTCCCTCTCACTCACAATCATTCCCCTTTCTCTTTTCCGTCCTTCTCCCATTCCACCCGCTACCGAACTCTGTCTCATTTTGTATCTTTTCTCCTCAGGACCCTAAACTCCTGAAGGGCCTTGGCAGTCGTTTCGCTAAGCCCCACCTCTAGCAACCTTTAGCACCCTTCATACATGTCACCTACCTCCCCTTCGCAAATAAAATGTTGGCTCGTGCTAACCGCCCTTTCCACACCTCTGATTGCCCTGTCCATACCTTTAAAAATATATTATAACAATAATTTGACTTTGCGCCCTGATGCCTGTGGGCTCCGGCGCATTATAAGGGCACAAATAAATAATGCTAATACTATTAATTATTATTATTATTATTATTATAATGTCAACATGCGGCCATGTTTTGTCTGTTAGTCTAATATGATGTTTGTGGGCACCGCTGCAGTTTTTCATATCCTTGGATAAGCGGCACGCCGCAGGAAGGAGCGACTTGCTTATGCTCTTGTTTGTAGAGAGCTTTTGGTGTGTACATATTTACCTTCGGAGAAGTATCTTTGTGCAGGAATGTTTATAGAGTTGGATGGATTCCACTGTCTAAAACATCTGAAACTATGCAGCCCTAGAGGTAATTGCTATAGTGTTAGCTTGTGGGTGTGCTTTGTTATTGTGTTAGGCTGTGCATGTCCGCTGCTGCTGGAATGTCATGAAGTCATCAGGCAATGTCACTGTTCTAGATCTATGATGTACATCTTTACTGTCACTGGAAGTTCTATGCTAGGCAGTTAATGTTCAGCAATATTTGTTGGTGCTGTGCTGACATTGCTGGGTGTCGTTTCGTGTATATTTATCCTAATAAAGCTCGTAGTGACTTTATATGCATCCGGGTCTCCCTGACATAACATTAATCATTCTTCTTCCATGCCAATATCATTTAGAAATGAACTATGCTTTGGTGCTCCATCCATGGCCTGGACCCTTCCAGAAGAACCGCAGGTGCCTCGGGCTGCCTGTGTAATGCCCATGATTGGGTTCCTACTGAAGCAGCAGGATTCCAAGGAATGGAAAGTGACAACGCCTGGAGGTGGATGCTGGTCCCAGAACATCCCAACGTCTGCCATTTCCAGTGGCGCTCCATGTGGAAGGTCCGGTCGACTACTGCAGATCTAAGCATTATTGCTCTGTAGATCTGCACAGCTGGGTGGACAAGAGTAGAAGGCCGATACCTGAGAGTTTGGAGCGCTTTGTAAATAAATAAACAAACAGGTCTATGATAACAAAGTAGGGTGACAAACTGCTGGCATTTAGTGACACGCGTAAACAGTTCAAGCAGAGAGTCAGGCCAGAGGATACAACACAGACCAGCAAGCAGCTGACTGCAAGCTCTCTGGGAGGAGGGTAGGTGGTACCTTCTAGTGCAGGTGGGTAGGTGGTATGAAAGAAGTGAGCCGACAGGCAGGCAGTAGTCGGTGGACCTTTACCCAGGCTTGAGCGAGACTGACGAACATATTCCAGTGTAAGCAGAATAACAACTGTACTAGTTAGGTAAGGAAATGCAAGGCCAAACACCTTCCATGCCAGAGTTGCATAGATTAAGAAGTTTTGGTAGGTCCAGTGGCACTGGCATCTTGGCACTGAAGATATGGCAGAGGTGTTCTCTAAGGTGAACAGGTCTCCAGGTATCCAAAGATCAACTTCCATGGGCGAGGTGGACTTTCTTGGACTGGTTCACATTTCACTGCAGGGCCATAATGGCTATTTAATGCGCTCTGTTGTTTGCAGTTGCGTTCCTTCTCTGTCTGAAGAACCAGTATGATATGATATGATAGGTTATTTATAATGTGCTTATTACCCAGAGGTTTCTAAGCGCGGACCCGGCGATTGAACCTGTGGTGCTCTGTGTCGTCTTGCTTCCAAGGCGAGCACGTTGCCCCTGAGCTATCCTCCCGAGACATTATGCTTTGCGCTGCAGCGCTGCAGGCTGTGGAGCCTGACTGGAGAGCCCCGGATCCTCTTGACTTTGTTTGGCGCCTCCAATAGATCCCTGCACTGTGCAAGCTGACGTTCAGCAAGGGCATGCCGGTGGTCTTAATGCAGGATGTGTAGGGCTTTAAGTGGGCCGGGGCCTGCCGGGGCTGGGCCCCGGCAGGCTCCGAAATTTCGTTTTGAGGCGGGGCCCTGCCGGGGCCCACTAATCTCCACTGGCAGCCCCGGCCACAACACAAAAAAGGCATTTTTTTCTACAGCTTGAAGCTCTCGCTCGTGTGCGAGAGCTTCAGGCTTCAGAAAAAATGCCTTTCAGCCATAATGGTGGCGCCGCACCTGCGAGGCATCCCTATTAATCAAGTGATGCACGTGGGCCGGCGCCACCATTATAGAGAAAACGTGAGGCCGCTGGAAGCAGAGGCCTGCTTTCTAAATACTGAAGCTCCCGCGGATTCGCGGGAGTTTCAGTCTTTAGGAAAAAGGCCTCTGCTTCCAGTGGCCTCACCCTTTCAGCCTTAATGGTGACGCTGCCCCTCCCCAGCTGGCGAGGGGCAGCACCACCATTAAGGCTGAGTAGGCGAGGCGCTGTCCCCTTCCAGGCAAGCCTGTACAAAATAAATGCAGAGATCAGCACCCTCTACCCAATACGGGAGAGGGTACTAATCTCTACAAAAGGCTGCCTGGCAGGGGTGCCAGTAGCCCATTGAGCCGGGGCTCGTCAAGGGGGCGTGGCCTAACGGGCCATCAAGACCCCCGTTGTTAGGCCACGCCCCCTCGATGAGCCCCGGCTCGATTTGTAGTGCCACTTAAGGCACTGAGGATGTGTATCAAAGGTTGATGATGCAGAAGGCTGTGTCCATGCACCTTGTGCTGTCACTACCCTGGCAGCCAGCATGGGTGCACCCACAGGGAGAGCCCACAAATCCCTCAGTACTGGGGCTGACTTTGATTACACCCAGTTGAGATTGAATTACAGTAGAGCGAGGTTGATGGAGAGTTGCAATGTGGGATCTGTCCCTGCTTAAGCATTGCTCCTGCGTAAGAAAGCACAGCTCTCATTACACAAACAATTATAGGATTCCAGGGTGATTATGCTAATGATGTTTACATCAGCCTTCCTGAGAAGTAAGTGTTGACACTGCGAAAACAAAAGCAAAAGTAGGTAGGTGGTAATGTGGGGGTGGTTTATACACACCTACATGCAATACTTTCATCTTAAAACTGTTACAATAGGCATCTAGTAAGAAAGAACCTGATCCCAAATTCAAGAATAGCCTCATGTGGGGAGAATTTTCTTGTCGGTGATTAAAAACTGCAACACTCATTCAGAAATATGCCCGCACAAACTGCCAAAAATGGATTCACAAGCCAGAACCGTTTGATTTGTAGATTATTTTGGAGGAGTTAGATGTTAATTAAGTCGGGGCTAGGGAGCCTAATTTGGCCCGACTGTAAAAAGCAAGGAGACGGAACAGCGCATCTGCTGTACAAAACCACGGGACCTCAATACGAATCGGCGGTAAACCTGCTGGTGCTACCGGTGGGTTGCCGCCGGACTTTAAACGTTTTACCGGTGCGGCCCGGGAAGTCAGGTGCCAGTAAAATGTTAGTCCCCATTCCCATGGGAGTGGGGACTCAGAAGCACTGGCACAGTTGCTAACGGTGCCGGCGCTTCCGTGAACAGTCTGCCTACCCTGGCCGCTTTGCCCTGCAGGGTCAGAACTGTCGGGCTCAGCGGCCCCGGCAGGAAAACTCGTAGTTTGCCGGTCCTGAAACAAGGGTGCCGGTGTGCTTACCGGCACCCTTGTTTCCAGACGGCAAACTTGTAATGAAGCCCCATGTCTGAAACAGCGCACAGCCACGTGACTCAGGCCCCTGTTTCCAAACGGGTCTCCATATAGGATATTGGCTTGGGTTCTGCATTTTTGCCCCAAGCAACATTTGAATGGACACTCTCATGCTTCTTTATTTATTAAGATCGTTGTTAAAGAATGTTATTGAACCGCAATAAAGGTAGCTTTCCGATTGGTTCGTTTGTAGACATTTTACAGTTAAACTTTCCTAGTTAATCTTTCCCACTCATCTTTTACCAAGTATCATAAGTAGGTCTCACTGATGAGTGATACAATGTAAGCGGCGCTGACTGTTCACAAATGGCATTTATTCAATATAGTGATATGTTGACCCTGTATTTTCTTTCTTTCTTTCTTTCTTTCTTTCTTTCTTTCTTTCTTTCTTTCTTTCTTTCTTTCTTTCTTTCTTTCTTTCTTTCCTTCTTTCTTTCTTTTTTCTTTCTCTCTCTTTCCTTCCTTCTCAGAGTAGGGGGCCATTAAGGTCAGGTGATGGCCCGAGGCCAAAGTTACAAGCTAACGATGGCCCCAGTGCCATTACCTGACCGGTAATGCCCCCTGCTGAGGCGGTTAGAGTTATTAGCTATTAGCAATCTAGCTTAAAGTTGAGAAACATTGCAGTGGCCATTTCTCATTAAAAAAGTCAAAATGACCACCATGCACAAAGGGGCAGAAGGGAGCCACACCCAGTCCCTTCTCCCGTTCCATGAAGGCCACTGACATGGTAGGGAAGGCGCGGGACAGTGGGAGTGGAGGACATGGGACGAGGTGGGACCCCAGTGGAGTTGTGTGTTCTGGGGTGGGATGGTTCGGGAAACAGGGGGCGGACATGGGGAGGCAAGTGTGGGCTGGGTCCAAGGGAGGAAAGATGGAGGCCTCCCAGAGTTCAGGGGAGCTTGGAACGTGGGCCGTACCCTGTGGTAAAGCACGCGTTCCAAGTTCCCTGATTGGGAACACAATGACGTCACCTCCCGGTTGCTAATAGTAATTATCCTAACTGATTCATAAATAGAACGGCATAATCGGAGTTCAGAAAATGGATAGTAGTTTTCATAGATAAGCTACTCCAGCATGGATTTACCTCTGGGGTCTGTTCCTGTCTCTGGGTCCTAATTATCAGTAAAAGCGGAACATACCACTTACTTTCAACTCCCAACAGTGTATAAGACTAGCGGTATTTACCTCAAATGGCGTTGCTGAGGAGTAGGGCAGTCAGTAAACTCCAACATTTGAAATACTTGGTTTCATGTATGTGCAGGTGGGACCCTTACAGGGCATGACCACCCTCTCACAACATTTTCAATGTAACACACAAAGAGGCCATTGCTGGCCCTACTGTGCATTACAATGCCTGGTAGGGCAGTAGTGGGGCCATAACTATCCATTTCAGGTGCTATGTTATGATATCATTTATTTTTTTATTGCATTTATAAAGTGCACACACGCCCTCAGGCATCAGGGCGCTACAATCCAGTAGTTACATGAAGCCCATTGGCTAGGAAAGTTCTTGGTTCAGGATTAGGTCTCAGACGGTAATTATGAAGAGGTAAAAATGAGCAGGTTTACATTGAATGTAATGTGTACAGGAAAAATAAAGAACTTTTAAATGAAGAGAGTAATCATAACTAAATGTATTTTTTTACATTTTTCATAAACAACACATTCTGTGCAACTAGATTTATTACCTTTGAAAATGTGCATTTAATTTTTCATTGATTCAGCAGTTACAAAGGGAATCCCCGTATCACCGGAGCTTAACACATCACTCCCTTCAAAGCTATTTCCAACTTAGAAGGTGTACTCTAGAAATGGGGTGAAACCACTCAAACCACCAAGCACCATGTCCACCCTTCTCTGCTCTCGTTACCTGTTCTGAACACCATACAGTATTTTCCTTTTGTTTTGAACTGTTTCTTAATTCATTATTAAAGTTGGGATGTTTCTGCTGTCTTCATGTTTACCTTAGTTATTTTCAGTTGCTTTTATCTGTTTCTTTTTGGCATTCTTCATTTTTCCAGGGAGATTTTTTACAATGTACCCCATTTCCAGACCCTGAAAAGGGATGGAATTGTCCATGCAGATTTTCAAAAATTGTAAATGCGGTATTTCTGAAAATCTGCATGTTATCCATGAGGTCATTACATTAGCAGCGGTACATTCATAATAATGCCTCGAGCCTCAGTTTTCCGCATGCGGCAATGGTAATTAGCGGATGCGGAAAACCAGTCAGAAACCTGTGCACCAATCAGGGCCACTTCATATCCAACCACTACTGTGGAGACCGGGACACGTAGTACCTTTGGGAGGGAGGGATCAGTCATACAAGGCAAGTTTCCATCAAAGACCCCCGCTACATATTTCCTATTGAATATACGTAGGGAGTTGCATATGCACAGATCCTACGGGCAAATGCACAAGTTTAAGGTTTTCTCTCCCAGCTCCAGGAGTCCACTCTCCCGAGAATGCGGCAGAGTTGGGTGCATGAGTGCAAAGTGCACACGAGTCAAAGTACAACCAAGCACTGGTTTCATTCTGTTTATCAGTAATGAACCGGGCGTACACCTATAATCTGAACATGTCAGGAATTCCACCGGCAACAGAAACCGCGCATGCGCAGCCTGGGCTCTAGAATTCCCATCGTGAGGCGCCAGTGTCTTTTGAATGATCATCGTCAGGGTCGGCTCTTCCATTGATGACCCGTTGGTTGACTTTGGTTGGTTGAATGCTTCGTGGTGCCCAATAGGAGGGACGGGGAAGAGGAAAGAGACATGGGGTGGGACGAATGAAGGCCATTCGCAGTTCTTGTAGCACTCAGAGAATACATGAGCAGGCAAAGCTAGGAGCAGGAGAGTCGACAAGTACGCATCGCTCCAGGGAAGAGCCAGGACCAAAAAGCGTTGGAGCACTTTGCAGTGAAATCGTGTCTTTGGTAATCCTAATCAAGTAAATAAACAGGGCTCAGAAATGTACCCTAAAACGGCAGAGTCCAATACGGTTCTAGATAAAAGAGTTACGGCCTTAAAAAAGGTAAAAGAACAACAGCATACATAAATATTCTACAGCTTTAATCAAGAGGTTGGGCCCAAACCTGCCTACATTTGAAAATCAAAATTCCTGAGATTTATGCCCTGCCCGCAGTCACACAAAACTCCGCCCATTTTCACATGACCCCGCCCACATGTCAAAAAGGTAAACTGTTGTGATGTGACGTCAGAAATTTGCAGTTCAAATGGAAATATGCACATTTCATTAAATTGCCTTTTCACAACCACCCACATTGCATAGGACAAAAGGCATTTGCCTTCCATAAAATCAACACGTTAATATGTGCACATGTAAAGTCCAAGAACCAATACAAAGGTTTTCCGTGAATGTTGCAGTACCGACATTGGACATTTCACATTAGTTGTTTTTCATCAGGTTATTTAGTGCAGTGGTGAGTTGTCCAGCCTGCAAACCTGATGGCTATGGTTCAATGGGGCTGAGTCCACCCTAACCTGGGCAAAAAGAACAAAAGAAAAAGAAACGCGCGTTCGCATTGAAGTCAGAATGATTCTTGAATAATCCTGCATTCTTGTTGCCAGTGCGCTGGAAGCGTTACAGTCATTGCTGTAGAGACAAAGCGACACTCAGGCAGCGAGTCCTGCAAGCATAAAAAAAAAGCAATCAGTGAAAGCTGTCCCCCACCAAAATTCCTGAGATTCCAGGATCTTTCCTGGAGACCGGAGAAATGGTTACAATTCCTGAGTCTCCGGGGAAAAATCCGGAGGTTAGGCAGGTATGGTTGGGCCACAGGGAGTTCATCGAGGTGTAAAGAAATGGCAGTAAGGTGGCCAGGGGTGTTGCTCGGTCTGGAAAAGTTCCAGGGCTATGCTAATTTTGAGACTGTCTGGACTGGGGGCTAGCTAGCCTTTTTGGTTGCAACCCCTTAGCTTCTATCCGGGGCTACAACCAAAAGACCCGGGCTATAGCCCCCTGATCCCCCCTAGCAACGCCTCTGACGGCGGCAGTAAATCCGTTGCAGCCACTTTACCGCCACTCTTCCCCACCGCTGAATTAGGAATTCCTTCTGTAAGTGGAAGCAATGCCACCAGCAGTGGGTTAAAACTAGAGGAATTCCCGTGGGTGGAGCTAGCTCTGGGCAATGCTGCATGGGGATCCCACAAGCAAGGCAGGGTAACTGCTGTTACCATCGGCAGCTGGGAGAGGGGCAGCCCCAACCTTCTGTGTGCCTGCTCTTCTCCTCCCCCCAGCTACGGAGACACGCAGTCTCGACAGCACAAAGCCATGGAAGGGTAAGGTGCGAACAGTCATCTCACCCTTCCTCCAAACAGCAAGGTGCTAAGCACCATAAGGAAAACAACCATCAGTCAGGGCCCAGGTTCAAAAGATCTGCCCCCACCAGGGGGTCAGACAGTCGGCTATCCGGCCGGGAGCTGCGACAACAGCAGCCCCCACCACATACACAACAAAGACCCAGGGCCTCCCTGGGTCCTATAAACATGAGCAGCATGCTCAGAGTAAACACAATCTGTTTGTGGACCCTGAACGGGGACCCAAGCAAACAGGAGGTTCACTGTTTACTCAGTGTCTTCCAAATCTTCTTGCTTCTTTAGCAAATCTTGAAGTTCACTGTACATCGCAGCGTCTTTTTTCTTTCCTGAACATTGTACTGTTCAAAGCAATTGCATTGCAGCCTTAACGAAGGAAGAAGAGGCAACCGAACAGCCAGCGCAGACGGCGTCAATTTCAACATCTCAGCATAGAGGAAAAGCGAGCGGCGAGTGTGTCCAAAACAAAACAAATAAAGACGAGTGCTGCGGAATCATCCTAAGCCAGTGGGAACGAAGGAGAGAGAGGCACCCGAGCAGCCCAGTGCGGACGGCGGCCGATTCAACAACTTACAGGTGAGCCACCGCGCTGGGGCTATGAGGGAGGAAAAATAGACACTTGTGTCTGGGAAGAGATACAATTTGTTACAGTGGACCAGAGCCCCCGCGTTATAAGACAGGCGGGGCAAGATAACACAAGCCAGTTTTAAACTCGGGCAGAGCCACAGCCAGCCTGGTAGCACGGCGAGCCGGGAGCTCGTTTTTCTTGACATCCACGCAGAGCTTGCGAACGCAATTTCAAGCTCGGCGGGCCCAAATACTGCAGATTAAAAATAATTTCTATAATTTTGCACGGGCGCCCTCACAGCGAAACCAATTATTTAAACACCAGTGAAACAAGTCTGGGGGCTGCCCATTTATTAAAATAAACACCGCACAAAGTGGACACTAGGAGACAATTTTTCTTTGAACCGTTTCAAGAAGGCACCAGCCAGCATTTACCCAGCATGGGCAACAAATAGAACAGGCTCAAAGAGCTCGCTGATAGCAACATTTTTAACTTCTTGATAAAACTTTTTTCCTTTTCCTATAACAGGCATAAAAGATCATGGTGCCCAAACAGAAAGCACGGGCACCCTCAACACCGGTGCAAAAGCCCAAATCACCACAATTGTTAGCAGCCATTGAAGCGGCAGAGCACTACGGATGGGTATGGGTTAGAGAAAACATGTACGGCCTACCCAGGGAAGGAATTACCAGCCCACCCAGCCAAGATGAGGTTTCTGCACCATTAAAAAGGAGAAAAGTATCTGAAGGCGCCAAAAAAGGTAACAAAAAATTGTCAAAACTATGCGAGAATGTAGCAGAATTACAGCAACTAATCGTAGAAATATGGGGGAAACAGATACCGCCCACAAGGGAACCTGGGGCCTCAAACCCCACCATCGCAGTAGAACCTACAATAACGGTTGTCAACCCACCCGTAACACTACCTACAGCAATCCCGCCACAACAAGTACAGCAGTTGCCAGTAGCACCCACAGCTATAAATACAACAGCCTCCACAACTCCAGCAACAGACTCAGCAGGTGCTCTAAAAGCATGGGCAACCCCGAGCGCAGACAACACGGGCGTGACAGGGACACCCGGCAGCAATACAACTGACATTGTAACAATCTGTAATGCACAGTTAGACCAAAAAATGAAATCTTTCCAAACAGAGATATTAAATAGATACAAAAGGTGCCTGGCATGGAACATTGATACCACAATCAAAGAAGCCATATGGGCCAAGGAATTTATAGAAATCTTTTCCTTAATAGAAGCCCAACGCAAAGGGAAAGACGCTTTCAGAGACCCCAAAAAGATAGAAGAAAAAGCTATTGCCAGAAACGCCGAGGTCGAACTAAACTGGGACAACTGGTTACAAGCCTTTGCTGTTTTAGCAACAATATATGAAGAAAAATTCCCCATGGATGGTAGGAAGATCTGGGCATACGTTGATAAAATAAGGGAAGTAAAAGTAACCCAGAGGGGGAAGACATGGCTAGCATATGACATCAGATTTAGGAGGAGGATGTCAGAAAGGCCGGCCATTGAGTGGGATGAAGTCCAGAACGATTTATACACCCTCAACGCCGAACCTCCCCAGGAAGAAGATACCATGTATTCTTCTTCCAAAAATAGCAAAAATTTGCAAGGAAGCAAATCCCATGACAATGATAAATCCAAAAAAGGGGAGCAGCCCTTTCGGAGGAACCAGCCTTGGGCGGCTAAAAATAATGCCCACAGACAGAACAAACAGCAGGCTGCCAAATCCAACATCCCATGCAGAAATTTTGGGAAAAACCAGTGTACATGCGGCAAATAATGCTGGTACAAACACGCCTGCACAAACTGCAACAGTGATTATGCAGCAAGCAACTGCACCAGACTACCAGCCAAGAAAGAATAATACCCCAATTTTAGAACCAAGACGAACACCCATCAACCCGGGCAACTTTAGGGACGCCCTAAACAACTACCCAGACAAGGTAACCAGCAGGATACTATGGCAGGGTTTCACCAAAGGTTTTTCCATCCCATTTAAGGGCTCTGGGTCACACACCATCCCGATGAACCTGGAGTCAGCCAGGGACAACCCCCAGATAGTAGAAACCAAAATTAAGAAAGAACTGCAACTAGGCAGGGTAGCAGGTCCCTGGGACGGCATGCCTTTAAAGAACTATTTAATATCTCCACTAGGCCTGGTCCCCAAAAAAGAACCCGGGAAAATGAGGCTAATCCATCATCTCTCCTACCCTAAAGGCCAGTCTTTAAACGACGGCATCCCACACACAGAATCTGCCATATCTTGCACACATTTCCAAGAGGCAGTAAGGCTCATACAAGAGTGTGGCAGAAATGCCTTGATGGCCAAGCTGTACATCGAATCTGCTTTCAGACTTTTTCCAGTCCACCCAGAGTTACAGCAGTGGCTAGGTTTCACTTTTAACAACAAATTCCATGTAGATAGATGTTTCCCCATGGGGTGCGCAGTATCCTGTGCACTATTTGAGCAATTCAGTTCCTCTTTCCAATGGGCTTTCCTAAAGCAGAGACCAGGGACAAAAATAGTGCATTACCTAGATGATTTCATGGTCATAGGGCCACCAAAATCCGGGGAATGCGGCAGGGCTTTAGCAAAACTTGAGCACATGGCCGCACAGTGGGGAATTCCCCTAACGAAGGAAAAAAACACCAAACCAGACACAAACATAATTTTCCTGGGCATCGAAATAGAGACAGCAAAGGGGCTCTGCAGAATCCCCAAAATAAAAATAGCAGAACTCCTGTCTAAAATACAAAACCTGATAACGAAAGAAAAGGGGACAGTAAAGGAAATACAATCCTTAGCAGGCAGCCTCAATTTCGCATCCAGAATAATACCTCAAGCGAGGATATTTTCCAGAAGCCTAGAGATCAAAATCAAATCACTCACCAAACCACACTTGCATATCCGGCTAGGCAGAGAGGTGAAACAAGACCTGGAAACATGGGGAACATTTCTCAGAGATTTCAACGGATCTTTACTTTGGCAAACTCTTTTAAATAGCTGGTCAAACAGGGTCCTATACACCGACGCAGCCGGGAGCAAGGGGTTTGGAGCCATACTAGACTCCGAATGGGTGGCAGGACACTGGCCCAATTAAAGCAGCCGGGTGGACACGAAACATCACCCTACTAGAAATATTTCCCATCTGGCTAACATTACACATCTGGGGCAGGCGACTAGCGAATACAGAACTTTTGATCTGGTGCAATAACATGGCTGTAGTGGGCTCCATAAACAGAAGGTCTACAAAATGTCCTTTAGTACTGAAAGTATTACAAGCCATTACACCAGTCACACTACAAGAAAACGTTGTAGTCAAAGCGAAGCACATTTCAGGGGCAGATAATAACATTGCTGATGCCTTATCTCGCTTCCAGTGGACAAGATTCCAAGAGCTAGCGCTGCATGCCCAAGAACAGATGACGCCAATACCAGCAGAATGCTCGGCAATAATGGGAAGACAAGAATAACGGCATCAACGCCAACGCCAGAGAGCACAGGCCTTGATGCCCAATGAAAACCAGGCACCTCTAAAACGGGTGCCAACCACACATTGGCATCAATGCCAGCACCAGAGAGTGCAGGCCGGGATGACCAATACAAAGCAGGCACCTCTAAAACGGGTGCCAACAACACATTGGCACCAACGCCAGCGCCAGAGAGTCCAGGCCGGGATGCCCAACAAGAATCAGGCACATCACCAACGGGTGCCAACAACCTCACAGGCTTCCTAACGGAGATGGCAGAGAGGGCAGTGGCAAGCACTACTGCAACACAGTACAGTAAGTGTTTGCAAACAGTATTTAAGGCCACAGGTGTAAACCACGTAGAATTAATAACGATTAAAGATATAGAAGTATTTTTAAAATGGGCTCGGGAACAAGGTTTCTAAAGGGATTGGGCTAAAAGTCACCTGGTAGCAATTTCATATTTTACAAAAATACGGGGCGATTCAGACCCCACCCAGAACGCCCTCATCTCTTATGCAATGAAGGGATGGGGCAGAATAGAGGGTGCCCAAGTGGACACCCGCCGACCCCTTGATTTCAGCAAACTGGTGCAGATAGCATGCCAGTTGGAAGCCATATGTTGGCACCCATACAAGATAATGTTATTTTAAACCTTTTTCCTAGCCTACTTTGGGGCTTTCCGGGTAGGAGAACTCATCGCTTCCAGCACCAAAGCCACAAACGGCCTGGGTGTCATGGAAGTCAGGGTGAGACAGGAGAGTGTTAACATAGAAATGCAACAGTCGAAAACGGGTGAAAAAAGAACCGTCAACATTTGTTGCATTGATGAAGCAACAAACTGTCCGGTTTGTATCACCAACCTCTATTACGCACAACAACCTAAAGTGGGGGGGAGTTTTTTAATCCACAAGGATGCATCGGCTCTAAGCCGCCACCAATTTAAAGGAGTGGTGATAAAAGCAATCAGCAAAGCAGGGTGGGATCCCAAACAGTTCGGCACCCATTCCTTCAGGATAGGTGCTCACACTGCAGCATGGCAGGGAGGCTTAGCACCGCAACAACTAAAAAACATAGGGGGATGGAAGTCAGACTGTTATAAAAGAAATATCAGACCACAACTGATATAGCCATCCTCCCTCAAATTTTCTTTACTTTGAATCGAGGACCACACTCCGATCAGCATGGATAGTTGGCCACTCATTCGTTTTCAGGACAGGCAGATGGGCAGAAGAGATTAAAGAAGGGCCACCTTTCAGAAACACCATTACTTCATGGTGGGGATGCAGAGGCCTACGGTGGGCCGACGTCCACTAAACACTAGCAGAATTGGTGGCATACAGGGACCCCCCAGAATTCCTGATCATTCATCTAGGGGGCAACGACCTAGTCAACACGGCTAGACGCATCCTATGCGAAGAAATCTGCTCCTCCCTTGCAGGCATTTCGCACAACTGGAGGGGTACTGAAATATACTTCTCAGACATTTTACCAAGAAAGAAATGGCTAGGGGCCAACTGCTACAAATCTATAGACATATCCAGAAGAAAATTGAACAGGGGGATAGAGAGATTCTGTATGACAAGAGGACTGGGTTTCATAAAACACCCAGCCATTACACTAGGCAACCCAGACCTTTTTCTCCACGATGGCACCCATTTGTCTAACCAGGGCATGGAGCATTTCTTTCGGGAAATCAATGCAACACTTGCTCACAGGGGCTTTCTCTAGGGCATACTCTTGGGGGAACACGGTCAGCCGTCAACCTGCCCGTGTGTGGCGGCACGGGTCAGAGGGGGTAACCTCAGGACCCGGTGCCCAAAAGTATGATGCCATCATGATATGTGATATTGTGTATTTGCCATTACTCATATCTGTACAATAAAATCCTACAGCCTTTTATTGCCAACACTTGACACAAGTTGTGAGCCTATCATTACGGGAGAGGGTTTGGGGTTCGGCGAATACTAATGCATGCATATGGGTTCAGCAGTTATGGGCAATGCTGCATGGGCATCCCACAAGCGAGGCAGGGTAACTGCTGTTACCATCGGCAGCTGGGAGAGGGGCAGCCCCAACCTTCTCTGTGCCTTCTCTTCTCCTCCCCCCAGCCACGGAGACATGCAGTCTCGGCAGCTCAAAGCCACGGAAGGGTAAGGTGCGAACAGTCATCTCACCCTTCCTCCAAACAGCAAGATGCTAAGCGCTATAAGGAAAACAACCGTCAGGCAGGGCCCAGGTTCAAAAGATCTGCCCCCACCAGGGGGCCAGACAGTCGGCTATCCGGGCGGGGGCTGCGACAACAGCAGCCCCCACCACATACACAACAAAGACCCAGGGCCTCCCTGGGTCCTATAAATATGAGCAGCATGCTGAGAGTAAACACAATCTGTTTGTGGACCCTGAACGGGGACCCAAGCAAACAGGAGGTTCACTGTTTTCTCAGTGTCTTCCAAATCTTCTTGCTTCTTTACCACAGAACCCGCCCACCCTACAAAAAGGGGAGAAGAACAAAAAGAAGTACAAGGCACTGTACGGTGCCCACAACAAGTCGTGGGACACAAGAAGGCGGCACGGGTCAGAGGGGGTAACCTCAGGACCCGGTGCCCAAAAGTATGATACCATCATGATATGTGATATTGTGTATTTGCCATAACTCATATCTGTACAATAAAATCCTACGGCCTTATATTGCCACCACTTGACACAAGTTGTGAGCCTATCATTACGGGAGAGGGTTTAGGGTTCAGCCAATACTAATGCATGCATATGGGTTCAGCAGTTACTGAAGTAATTCCTCCCAAATCTCCATGGAGTTCTATGGACTTCAAATACAGGGGTTAACAGCGCTGTTACCACACTTTCAATCTGGCGGTAAATCCACGAGACCGAGTGGCAATGATGTGGCTGCCTGACTCTCCTGATCTGGCATTAGGAGAAAGGGAGCGGGAGGATATACATACTGAAAATGCCAACCGGGTGGCAGGGCTGGCACGTTTTCTCTTAGCCAGAATAAACTCTAACAACCGCAGGGATATATGTTTCTCCAACACTGACTGCACCTGTTTGAGTTTGATAATCTCGATTTTGTCAGTATATACTTTGAATTACAATGAATTTCACTCCATCCAACTTTATATAGCTCCTGCTTTTTTTTCTCTGCCCGCACAGTATTAAAAATACTCAGAGCCAGAACTGGAGCACTCAGACACCACCCCACCAGCCTAGAGTAGCTGTTCGAGTGAGGCGCTGAGCAGCCTGCAAATTAATATGACGTTAACTCAGGAGATGGGCCACAGTACTGAGTTCCTGATCTTAAATAAGGCGCAGTACACTGGAGAGGAGTTTTGGTGCACTTACAGGCTTTTATATAAAAGCCATCACCTTATTAACTGGGAAACATATCAACTATCAACACCTGCCCCATTCAAAACCTTCCTCACTTTTTGAGAATGCATCAACTGGAGTAATATCTACTCTGTGCACAAACACATCGCTAAAGTACTTTGAGCAAGTTCCCAGAACACATCCCCCAAGGGGCACCATAGTTTACTTCCCAACCTCCCACTTTCTTCACACTCCCCTTTCCATTGTATAACTTTACACATCCCTGGCAGCTGCACACTGCCCTTAGCAACGAAGGCCTGTGTGTCAGTCCATTCCCGAACCAACATGTCTCAAAGCACAGTACCTTATAGTCCAGTCTCTTCTGCTTGTGTAGCTGACCTGCTCTGCCGTGGGTAGCTAACACGGGAGGCAAGTCTGCAGACTCCCTTGCCTCCATGGCAACCGATTGTAGGATCAAGGCTTATAAAGCCTTGTGTAATGGGGCCTTGAAAGTCCTGTCAGTTTCCTCCATGACAGTGCACTCTCTACTGTAGGCACAGCAGTCCTGGGCCCTTAAGAGCCCTTGGTTTCATTTTCCATATGACCATTTGCTCCGTGGTGGTGGATACTTTATGGGCTTTGGGAGCCCATGACCATTTGCTCTATGGTGGTGGATCCTTTGTGGGCTTTGGGAGCCCGTTGTTTAGTCCCTTTGTGATGGTATGGATATTCCTGATGAGCTCCGTCCAGCGAGGCAAAGTCAGCGCCAAGACCTTGCACTTAGCATTGAGCCCCGGCCACATAGGATGTTGCGGCCGGTCTTCAGGTAAGTCCCAGCTCTCACTGCTCCCTCCACCTGGCCCTGGGGAGAGCGTACACCGCACAGGGCCCGGCGGTGCTGGCGGCATTGCTCACACCGCTAGTGCTTTTAGGGCTTCCATCAGCTTCACAACCCGCCAAGTGTGGCTCCTGGGCGGGTGGACCGCTGCCATGGGCACTCTGACACCTTCACCTGGGCTGCCACGCGCAATGTGGCCCAGGACTTCTCTTTCCTCCGAGCCTCCCGGACTGGCCCCTGGACGGCTTGAAACCCTCAGGTCGCGCCTCAGTTCAGGTCACTTCACCACGTGGCGCCGGTCTGAGGTGTTTACTTCACCTGGGCCGAATCGTGCATGCAGCCTGGGACTTTTCTGTCTTCTGGCCTGCCCGGACTGGTCCTCAGGGGCCACTGCTTCCAAAGCCATGTTCTTACTCGGGGTCCTCCCTGCACACATGACCCCGAGCATGGGCATTTATCTTACCCAGGCAGCAGCGCACACGCGGCCTGGGGCTTAACTTCACACCGGGCTGCAGCTGGCAGACCTTGCTCGACTTCTTCAAAATGCCCTGGGGGGGCGCTCGAGGCGCTACCCCCTAGGGAACACAGTTCTTCTTTTCTGTTTTTTCTGCTCTTCATCTGCTATGATTTTCTTTTCTGCCTTTCCCCTAGCACACCTTCCTTCAACTGTCACTCTCCAACGGTTCTTCCATTCTCCAGAATATTCTCCAGGCAAGTCTATTGTTCTGGTTAAGGGAGAACTGCCCAGTGTCCCACAGTCCAGTGTTCCATGTGTGTCCCCCATGATGGGGAACTTAGTATAGTCAGGTGAGTCCATTGTTAAACACAAATACATTTTAGCATAAATAAACATGATTCTTTTTATAACTCTTTCTGTCTTGTCTTGTATATTTATTCATATATTTCTCTATAACCCCTATTTTTAAGGGCCCCATTTGGGTAGGGGATTACATTGAATTTACCATGTTTGGTTTAGTTGGAAGCAGGGAAGCTTAAGGCTTTTAGGGTGCCATGGTCAGACCAATGTGTCCCCTCAAATAGAGAAATGAAGATATCCGAAAGTCTCTGTTCACCCACTTCCCTCCTTTGTCCCGTTCATAATCCTTACTTTGATATGATGACCTGGGATTGAACAAAATATGCATGGCACCTCCATGGAAGGATCCTGGCCCCCTTCATGGGTGCTAGCATCAGAAGAATAAGCAAGTAATTAGCAGTCTACAATGTGCTCCAGCAGAGGTGCAGGACACAAGGAAGGTATGCAGACTGAGGTATAGGTTCAAACCACAGATCAGTAGCCATATAATATCTAGTTTTATATGAAAAAGGCACACATTCCTCAGCATAGATAAACAACTAAGACTACACATGCTCTGGTATGTTCTGAGTTTAGAAGTCACAAGGAATGCACATATCCCCTTGCATGGATTGAGAGTCATTTGAAGGGCCTGCATGCTCTAGCATGGACAGGACACGGATTAGATGCTTTCGAAGTACGCTTATGGCATGCTGAAAGACGCAGGGATCAGCCACGTTGCTCTATTTACACTATGCCACAGAAATCCAGTTACTCTTGTACAAGAGAGCGGAGTGACCTCTGACGGGCCCATGGGTCAGAGCGCACCCTCGAGTACTTTTAAGACGAGATAACTGCACCTTGAGGAGGATGGGGTGCAGGATTCTCTTACTCCAACACAATTCAATAAGGACAACTGAGTAGTTTGGCAAAGAGAAGTCCGTTTAATGACAAGTACAAAAAACAGGGAAGCAAATGGAAATCAGCAGTGTTGCGATCGCCTGTCTCGCTTCAACTTCCACAATCTTCATTCAAACAGTAACAGTTATACCCAAAATTCGTCATCATTGACGTGTAACACTCATAAGTTTGTCATGCAATTCTATTGGTCGTAAAAGGTAACTTAAGCATAGGTGCTATATCTGTATATGGTAACAGAGCGTGAGGATTGGATAACTCTTATCGGGGGGCGTCTATGCCCATCCCTCTACATCACTCGGGATAGACGTCACTACAAGTACAACATCAAATTGGTTCTACAAGCTATAGGACCCTAGATTATTTGGTCCATTGTGATTGGGTAAGTTATACCCCCAGGCATAAATCTCCACTTTAATTAGCAGCATGCAGAATGGACACCCAGATGCGGAGTGCCCCAAGATTCACCCTGCCTCCCTTCCATCAATCAGTACTTAGGGGCTATGTGTCATTTAGTTGGCTGAGGATGGCCACAAAACTGTAGCTTCTTATCGGGAAAGGTTAAGGCATCCTCGGGTTCTGGGTGACATCAGACGTTGGTACCTCTTTGTCCTTGGCTGGTCACATGTCTGTTCATCGTGAATCTGCTTCATTATCCTTGTATTTGTGTATTTAATTCTTCCGTAGCCTCGCAACCTGCCTGGGGCCTCTTTATCTCGACCTTCGCTGGCTGGCTGCTATGCTCTGAAGATTCAATTCTTCGAGGTTGCCACTCTCCTCCCTTCCTTAGGTTGACCTCGAATTCCCAGGCATGAGCTGCTTCTTACTGAGTTTCGATTCCGCTCTTTCCTTTGGCTTTAGTTGGAATATGAATCTTGGCCTTGTTAGCCCCTTGCAGCCTGGGCTTAATTCTGCTTTTACAAAATGGAGTCGCACTTGTATACTGTGCTTCATTGAGGTAGATATATAATTGGCGCTTGCCGTTTTATTCTTCTACTAAGCATTGGAAGCAGTACCGTTTCCTTGGCTTCTTGCATTCCAAGCCTATTTACAGGCATTAGTTAGTTGCACATTTTCATCTCACTTCATGGTTACGTTTCTTCGTGCTGCAACGTTGTTTCTTCTTTTAAGTCTGTTGCACCATTATTCATAACTTTTCAATTTGTGTGTCATCCTTTTCGCTTATCATTTATGTTCATCTGTACAACTGTCCGGGCTCTTATGTTGTCACCATTTGCCTTCCATTAAGGCTCTCTGGGTCTCTTCAGGGACAGTCTGTAAGTAGTCTTCACTTCGTGCCAGCTGCTGGTACGGTTGCCTCAGCGGGTACCGAGCTGCCTATGGTTGGCTGGTTACAGGCACTTCAACAGGCATTGCTCTTCTGATGGGTACTGGGCATAGGCCCAGTGCAGCTCTTTGTTGGTTCAATTGTTCCTCATACGTCACATACCTCGGTGAGTATGTTCCTGGTACCCCAAACTGTGGGGCTGGAGTGTAGGCCATGTCTGGGACCTCCTCTACACTCCCCCCTCTGGTCGGTTCATCAACCACTTCTGCTTCCTCCTTTGGATTAGTCTTACTTGGTTCTTCTGTATCTTGTTCATCGTCTTCTGGGTTTGTACATGATGGTGTGAACGTGTGTGTCTTTGGAGTCCATATCTTTATCACTCCTTTCAAACTTCCTGCTGTTTTTACATGTTCGTCTTTGTTCCAGGTCATTAGCTGGCATTGTCCATTTGGGCTGCAATAGACCCATTTTCCTTCATACGTTCTTCGTTTTCTGGGATACGCAACTTTGTTCCTTCTGGCGCAAATTCGCTGGCCTTCACAAAGTTTCTTATTTCTTCATCGGTCAGGTCTATGGGCTTCCATCCTGGTTCGACATCGACCATGATTTTCATCCCAATGGCTTTCTTCACAGTTTTCTGGCACTGTGTGATGATTATCTTGATAACACAGAATCCTAGCAGTATCATCACCAGTAAGGCTCCCAGAAACTCGAATATATCCGCCATCCATTGTGGGACCCATGAGAATAGTGCTCCAAACCAGCTGTCATCATCCACCTCATCGGTTTCATTGATCATCTGGTTCTTTAGGTTCGTCAGCATACTTATGGCTTCTGTTAGGGTTCCATTTTCTTCATCATGCAAAGGTATAAATGTGCAATATGATTTTCTGATTTTTGCACAAACACCTCCATCCATCGCTGTGATCATGTCAAGTACACATCTGTTCGCGAGGGTCATCAATCGGATTGCTCTTAGTTCTTCTTTGATCGCGTTGAATCCCTTTATGGTGGTGTTGATGGTCTGCAATAACTCACATCTGGTTGTCTGCAACCATTTAGCATTAGCTCCAACTTGGATGTGTGGCAAGAGTATTGTTGTGAATACTGACGAGGTGAGGCTAAACAGCCTGTGTTCATATGGGATTGCATAAAATGCTTCTTCTGATTTGGCAGAAAAGTAATTCTCTCTCTTCATTCGGGATATCAGTTCCACAGACCTCTTCTTCATTAGGTGAGCATCTGCTTTCGGGAAACTGTTAATACTCAGGTCACTTTTTGGGATCACTAGTGTGCATATGCCTCCCCAGTTTTTTGGTAGTCTTATATATGCCTTGGATTCACACGCCCAGTAGTGATCCATAATTACTGCGGTCCCGTGAGTCATTCCGGGAGCTTCAAAGATTCGTCTGCAGTTTTGATTCTCCCCCATCTTCCTTGTGCCATTGTTTCTGAAGCACAATTTTGGGCTTTCCAGTGGTACTATTTGCAAGGGTCCTGCTCTGTCTTCGACCCATGTTAACAGCTTTACTATTTTCAGCCATAGAGGTTTGCATAACCTCTGTGAGTTCTCTATTGATTCTTGGCAGGCTCCAAGGACCATCCAGGCTCGGCAGATTACCACTCCTTCTTCCCATCCGTTTGGGGGAAACTACTGTTCCCCAGATCTACATTTGGCCTCTATTCTTCCAAATTTGAGCCTCTTCTGCAGTTTTTCCTTGGACGTTCAGCCTCGGGTTTATTTCCCATCTTGCTCCTGATCCTTTCACTTCAGGCTTCTCGTACCTGATCACGTGATTCTTAGTGTGCACTCTGTTTCTTGTCTTGATATCCTGGTCGTGACCGTCTTCATTGGGATACTCTTTTTCAGTTGCCTATATCAATGAGGCATCTCTTCCCATAAATTGTCCTCTGGTGTTGCACATTGCTACGTGTGACATACAGTGTGCTGTAGGGACATCGATTTCTACAGCCACAAAGATCTTGGATTTTCCCATGCTGTATGGTAGAAGTGCACAGACGAAGCATTATCCTTCAGCTTTTCTTCTTCCGACCTCTTTCATGTGTTGGTACCAAATGTTGTTTACTAGATGTGCTGTGCTGTCCAGGTTATCGTTTAGCTCATTGTTATCTTCATGCAGGCTTCTCTTGATTCTTAGTGTCTTTCTGTAGTTAGCTATGACTACATCTCTAAATGTGTCTGTGTGAATTTTTCTTGCTGGAGGAGTCTCGGGCATTCTTGTCGGTGAAGCAGGTTTCAGTATCTGCATTGATGTGGTAGGAGGAGGCTTTGCATTTCTCTTCCTCTCCTCTTGTATTCTTTCGTAGAGTGCCTTTAACCACCACCTGTTTACCATCTGTCCAATGTATGGCCGTATTGTGGGCATGGTCCTTGTTCCTTGTATTGGAACTGGTGTGCTTGTCATTACAGTCTCTGTGGTTCTATTTTTCAGTTCCTCATGCAGTTTCTTCACTTTAGCTACAAACGGGAATAAATGATCTATCAACATTTGTGCCTTTGCAGTGAATTCTCTCACAGCCGCTTCTGTCTTCTCGAGGGGTTTTGCTATATTTTCTTTAATTGGTCTTTCGCTTGATTATTCTTGGTTTCTTCCACTACTTTCTGGGACTGGTTGTCCGGTAGGCAGTCTCGTACTCTCTGTTGCCATCGTTCGAGGATCTGCAGCCATTGACACCTGCCCTGGTTTGTGCGCATTCAGTGTGTGGGTGCGTGTAGTAGTTAGTGCTACATTTTCATTCATTCCGTGCTGACCCTGTCTCCAGCTTTTCTCTTCATTCGTTACCTCAAGTGTATATGCATCACTGCTAATTACATTCAATTTTAGTTAGTTTACTTTACCATCAGATTTTCTTGGGACTGGAATAACTATAAAGGGTCTAGGTGCTTTTGTGGGACTCATGCGTACCTTATCCGGTGGGTGCACTGAAATTGGGACGCTTCGTGCACCAATGAAAAATGCAGTTCTGATTGTTAATGACAGAAAAACAATGATAATCAGTATGCATATACACATTATAGAGCGGTATGAAAGTTTGCAGCATATCCTTCCAGGGAAGCGGCGGCGCCCCTCTGTTTGTGGGAGGACAAGGTTACTGTTCTGGGCCCCCATTTCGATCATGAGTCAACTGTCAGTGTTTAATTATTTTCACTTACTCCGTTCTTGTTTCTCAAAAGTTTCGTATCATAAAGTGTCTGGTGCTTCTTCACGTGTCCCCCTCCTGTGGGTGGCGATTGTCTCTGGTTATGTGAAACAGTTCTCTTACTAGACTATGGAAAAAGGTTAGACTAGCCACTTTGGTACATCACATTCATTATGCATATTCAAAATAGGTAAGTTCCCAATGCACCCCCCGAATCTGCTTCAGTCCTGAGGACAAGCTGGAACCTGTTCAATGCGAAGAAATGGAAAAATTGGTATTACTCAAAATCAAACCAGAAAAAGAAAAAGAAAAAAAGAAAAAACATAAAAATAAGAAAAAACAAGAGAGGCGAAGTTCTCGTCTCTGCTCTTCTTGATCTGTCCCACGGTGGAAAGATGAAGTGCTGTCTCTCTGTCTCCTGGATCTGTCCCTCGGCGGAAAGATGAAGAACAGTTTCTCTGTCTCCTGGATCTGTCCCTCGGTGGAAAGATGAAGAACAGTGTCTCTGTCTCCTGGATCTGTCCCTCGGCGGAAGGTTTCACTGGAATCTCCTTAGGTACTCTCTTTGAAAGTTGGACAGCTCCACTTGGAGCATGATTCCATGGAGGAGTGTTCCCTTGTGTGCGACATTAGCTGGATCTCTGAGGAAGGTGATGATGTCAACCTCTGCAGGCCTTCCCACCATTTCTGGAAAGTCAGTGACTAGGCGGAACAGGACATTGTGAGCCAGTCGGCTGTCCTCGGATGAAAGGGACATTGTCCTGCTTTGCTGGGTTCTGTATCACAGGCCTTTCTTTTGACGTGAACAGTCTTTACACTTTCCTGCTGAGTGGATTGCGACCACGTAGTTGAGCTTGATCCACAGCTGGTTCAAATGTTCAGTGTTTCTTGGGTGTCTAATGTAGGTAAGTGTGTCCGTGGTTCTCCCGACGAGTCCTGGGCATTCCTCTAAGATGCGAAAGAAAAGTGTATATGTGAGTTCATCAATGATCACCTGTGGTGGAAGCATTTGTGTCCTTATCACTGTATTCAGGTAATTCTGCGAAGGCTTCCACGATGACAGTCAGCAGTTGCCAGATTACTTTCTTGTTGGCAGGATCTTGAATAAAGTCTGTGACACTGGTGACTCTACCTAAAAGTGATGGATATGATATTACCACTAACTGGAAGTAGGTGAGTACATCCCATGTGAGATTTCTGCCGCGAGATACCATAAGTTCTGCAAAACAAAGTCTTGGTGTTGGTTTCTACAGGTGACTTTTCTACGCTCTTAAACGAAAAGTCTTTGCTCACAGTCTATCGCAGTCTTGTTTTTCAACAATGCTTAAGTGTGGCTTGATTCAAACGTTCGGAATGTCAGTGTCTTGTAGCTTTGGGTGTACGATTCTCTTCTTCACCCTGCAACTAGGCTGCACAGAGTGTCCGTTTTATTGTCCTTAACCCCTTTTTATGCTTAGAGGAAATGTCCAGTTTAAAGCCACAATTTTCAAACAGAGTTCTTTTGTCTTGGCTTTGCTGCTCATGTGTCCTTCTTCCTCGTCATGGATCTCGTCTGCACGTGCTGAGGTTCTTCCCTGTGTCTGTGATTTCTTCGCAGTGGGGTGCAGCTAGAGGGATCTCACCGATATAGGGTTTAATGTCATTAAGGAAGCTCCATGCCCGCCTGCCTTGCAATTTAATGGCTGACGGAGTGCAGTCCTCTATGATGAAAGGGGTGTTGAATTTTGGCTCGTCCCAACTTTTTCTCGTGTGGTTCTTTACCAACACGGCATCTCCAGGGAAGATAGGCGCACATAGACCTTAAACTGTGTCTGTTTCAGCATCTCCTGCTGTGTTTTGGGCTGTGCTGCACCCTTTTCGTCGTCGCTGTAGTTGGTCTGAAATTACAGTGAGACTGGATGTCATACAGTTCAGGTACTCATGCAGCTCGGTTCATAAGAACTCTCGGGTTGGCTGGGAATAACATCTAGCTCTATCTCGAGGGGCAAGGGGGGCTCCTCATTATCCTTCCCGTGACTATCTCGTGTGGCGTAAGATGATGGTCGGAGCCTGGTTGGTTCTGAAGTGCATACAATGCCAGTGGTAGACAGTGCAGCCATGCCTTCGTTAGAGTAAGCTTCAACTTGGCTATCCTTTCTTTTAACAAGCCGCTGAGCCCCTCACAAATCCCGTTATATTCCGGATGATACGCTGATGAGAACTTGTGCTTTATACCAAGCAACAAGCTGATCTGCTCAAAGACTGCGTTAACAAAATGAGCCCCGTTATCTGACCTCATCACCTGACACACCCCCCATCTATGGAACACTTCCCTCACCAGGAATTTGGCAGCACAGGTTGAGTCTGAGTGTGTACAGGGACCTGCTTCTATCCATCTAGAGAATGGACACACCACTACAATTAAGCACCTGTACCCGTTACATACTTGAATCATGTCGACATAGTCGATATGTAAGTGCTGAAAAGGCCCATTAGGCCGGGGGATGATTCCTCTCACTACTTTTAATGTGTGCTCAGTGGTGAATTGCTGGCAGATTATGCAGTTCACCATAAAGAATGCAACCTGCTCCGCTAAATTCGGTATCAACCAGTCTTCTGCGAGCGTTGCAGCAAGATTTTCTTTTGACATATGAAATGGGTAATGCAATTGTTCCAATGCTATTTTTAGTAGGGCTACAGGCATTACTGGTTTACCAGCGCTGTCTTGCCACCACAACCCATCTGAGGGGTTTAAAGAATACCCTCGACGCTTCCACAGGTCCTTTTCGGCTGCGCTGCCTCTCCTTGAAGCTCCATCAGTTCATTCTGCCCCATATTACTGTAGGCCTCCGGTGTGGCTCGAGCTACCATCATTCGTTCATGGGTGCGTGCCACTTCTACTTCCATGATCGTCTCACTTTTAGACGCCAAAGGCTTGGCCTCCGCGTCAGCTGCATGGTTTCCAAGTGACACAAAATCTGTCCCTTTGGTGTGGGCTTCACATTTCACGACTGCTATGCCCAGTGGGAGCTGCAGTGCCTTTATCAGCCTGTCCAATGAGGCTGCGTGTTGCATTGGCGTGCCGTCCGCTCGGAGGTAGCTCCTCCTTTTCCAGCGCGCTAAACCTGCGTGCACTGTTTACGTCACATAGGCAGAGTCACTGTACACCGTTACTTCCTGATCTGAGTGATTCTCAATGGCGAGTATCAACGCCAGTAGCTCTGCGGCCTGTGCTGAATAATGAGATGGTATTCGTGCCTGACAAGTACTTGAAATTCTCCATTTGCTATGTGTTTTATTACAGCCACGCCTGTATATCTTTGTCCGTCTTCTTGGTGGATTCTCCAAGACCCATCAATAAAGACGATTTCCCCTCCCGCCAGGGCATTTTCTTTCACCCTGGGGATTTCATCATAGAATTCTTCATAGTTCGCACAGTCATGTATCGGCTCTCCTTCAGTGACTAGCTCAGCTATGAACGTAGCTGGGTTTACTGTTTTACATCGAACTATTTTGATCGATGCATTAGATATGATCACTTCATATGCAAAAGCTCTCTGAGATGTCAATGTGCCTTTTGGTTTTTCTAAGATGGCAAATAATGAGTGCTCGACGTATAACGTCATGGAGCATCCCATTACAATGGTTGTCGCCTTCTCTATGGTGAACGCCGCGGCAGCTAAGCTTTGTTAGCATGGGAACTGGCCTCTCATTACTGGGTCCAGTTTCCCACTGTAATACGCCAGGGGCTTGTACCCCAACGAGGTTCTTTGGGTGAGCACTGCCGTCATAACGCTGCCATTCATGTGCGAGAATAGGTAGAATTCATCTGCATAATTGGGAATCCTGAGAACTGGAGACGCACAAAATTGCTCTCTTGAGTTCTGCAAACCCTTTTTCCATTGCCTCAGTCCATTCAATTTTTTCTTTTTTCGCCTGGGCGTTCTTTAGGGCCTGGAGCAAAGGTTTGGTATATGTGCTGTAATCGAAGACCCATGCTCTAACATAATTGCACAAGCCTAGGAAGCTCTGCATTTGCTTTATCGTGAGCGGCTTAGCCGTGTTCATGATAGCCTCGGCCCTTTCTGGGGTGACCTTTTTCCCCTCATGTGAGATTAACTGGCCTATATACAGCACCTCTTGTTGACAGTATTGTAACTTTTCTTTGTCAACCTTATGTCCTTTCTCAGCCAGTATAGTCAGTAGCTGGCTAGAATCGCGGCTGCATTGCTCTTCAGTGGTGCTGCAGATCAGAATGTCATCCACATACTGCAAAACAACATTGTCTACTGTAATATTGCTTAGGTCCATTTGTAAGACTCTGTTGAAAATGGACAGGGACTCACAATACCCCTGTGGCAACCTCGTACTTTTCAGGCGCATTTGTCTGAAAGTGAATGACGTCAGATCTTGTGATTCACGGTGCAGCGGGATTGAGAAAAAAGCATTTTTCAAGTCAATCACCATGAAATATTTACCTCGATCGGTATGTTACACAGGATCGCAGATGGATTAGGGACTAGAGGGAACTCGGCTTTGACAATATCGTGTAATAATGCTCTTAAATCTTGGATTAAACGCCAAGACCCTCCCTTTGATTTCTTGACAGGGTAAATCACTGTGTTACAAGGTTATTCTGACATCACTAGGATTCCCTGACCCATCATGGCGGAAATTGTCTTTGCCATCCCTTCATCCGCTTCTCTGGACATGGGATATTGTCACGCTCTTGGTAAAATTGCTCCTGGTTTCAGTTTGATTTTCACTTCTCCCACCCCCTTTGGGAGGCCTACATCATGGGGTCCTGTAGTCCATACTGAGAGAGGCACCTTGGCCATGTCATCATCAAAGTATGCAGGACGGATCAGTGCCAACATCATTCTCTGTGGCACTTCTCGTTTGATCATTTTGATCCAGAATATGAGACTTACTTCCACCCTCGTCTCTTCCAAGTCGTGGTGTTATTCGAACAGATAGTTATCAGTGACGTCAGTCACTCGATACCCTTCTTCAATGGCGATAATCGCACACCATTACCTGCCTTCGTCATCGTACCCTTCGACCCATGCTACTTTCCCTCGTACTGCTGCAATATGTATCATCAAGGGAAATACTTGTCCCCCTTCTTCATGCATAGGTATTCTTGGTCTGAATAGAAACTCATCAGGGGTTCTCATGGCCCTATCTGCAAGGCCTGGCAATCCCGCCATGAGCACACGCATGCCATATGCGAAGACTTCTGGTTCTAATGGTACAGCTCTCATGGCTATGCGTCCCGAGTATGCTCTGATCATTTCGCACACGTTTGAATAATGCATTCCAGAAGTGGAGCATATTATGCCCTCCTCCGTGAACGAGATTGTCATATTCAACTTTGTCATTAAGTCTCGACCCAAAATCTTTACTGGGGTCTGGCATGGTTATAATAAGGGTACATTCATCTCACAATCTCCTACAGAGACTGGGAGGTTGTCCGTAAAGGGAACTCTGCTGTGAGCTCCTGTAAATCTCTGAGTATCTATGGCCTGGCCAGACAAGGAGAACTTGCCTCCTCGTATGCACGAGCGTGTTGCACCCGTGTCAACTAAGAAGGAATAGTCTTTCCCCCATGACGACATTCAGCCTTGGTTCCCTGTTAGGGTCTGGTGTCAATGATAGGATAGAACACATCAGAGTTCCCAGTGAGCTGTCCTAGTTCATGTATAGGTTCGGTCCACTGTATGCTTGTGTATTTTCTCCATTCCCAGGGTTGCCTCCCCTTCCGGAGTTTGTGCCCTGAGATATTTGCGGTGGTGCCTTTTGGGACTGCCCCTGTGGCAGGTTCCCCATGTTCGAGGGTTGAACCCCTTGCTGTGCACCTTGATGCAAGCTCGGCGCTTGCTGCTGCACTGTGTGATTCTGTGCACCGCCCTGTTGTGGGATAGCAGGCGGATTCACCGTGCCTGCTCCCATTCCTTGACCATTTTGCCACGCGCCTTGGCTTCTGCACGAGCGCGCCACATGTCCTGTCATTTCACACAGCCAACAGTGGTGGTTAGTGGTGGTCGGGCTACCTGTCCATTTGACATATCTGGACTGGCCATCTGCACATTTTGAAAGCCTCCTTAATTATTCTGGAAACCTCCCTGATTACTTTGAAACCCTCCCTGATTACTCTGCCATCCTCTTCCTCTGAATCCCCTTCCCCTCAGGTAAAATCCTATATTACCCTGGTTATTCTGCAGCGGGTTAGTTACCTGTTGTACGTTCGGTTCAGCTGGGCTTGTCAGCATAGCTCCTTCGAGAGCATACTTTGATAATTTCCTTTGCACCAGCTTTGCTTCCTCACCCTTAAGAGTTGCTTCCTTTTTTCGATTCTTTTCTTGCAACAATCTAGAGTAATGTGCAATAGTCAACTGTATTTCGGCCCACGGTTTAGCTTCTACTCCTACCAATTTCTTGAGCTGTTTTTGCACCGTTTCAGGCAACTCTTGGCACAATATATGGTAGAATACAGGGATAGATTTCGCCCAAGATTCATGCGTTTCGAGCACCCACGCGTCTTGGAAATTCTGGATATAAATCCACAGATCTTCTGACTCCTTCTTTTTTTGAGTCATTATAGCTCCCATATCGGAAGTGTACGGGTACAGCACTCGTAGCGCTTTCCACACTGCGGCTCTACAGTTATTAAATGGCACTCCGTCATGGGTAGTGTTAATTATGGTTACACCAGGGTACCCTGCCCGCTTCCACACATCGTCTGCTCTCTCACCAAGTTTGGCGATCAGGAGACCCTTAATGTCCCCTATAGCTAACGTGACACCCCTGTCATTTTTTCTAACTTGTGTATCCACTTCCCGGCTCCCAATGTCACCATTGGAAGCTTGTTTTTCAGGTTCTCTCGATCCATGTGTGGCCATGGAATATATTGTGGTCTTGCTCCCCCTTTTTCTAGCAGCGGAAATTGGAATGCGCAGACTTCCTTCTCTTTCCCCATGGCTTTCCTGTCTATCACTGTGGTAACATTCCCGCATCGCCGTCTACCTGGCAATGTCCTCAATCTGTCTACATAGGTGGGTGCTGACACCCCCCTCTGACCGTGGGGTGTTCATTCATGCTGGCCGGGCTGCGCGGCAAACTCTGATGCCCGAGGTGCGGACTCGCTAGCGTCTGACCATCGCACCCCCTTGTCCCTTGGAAGCCGCCTTTCGCGCCGTCTCCCTTCTTCATTTGTCTCGTCCTCCGTCTCCTCTCCGGAGTCGAACACTGATTGTTCCCAATTCATGCAACTCCTTGCATCTTCGTCATTCTTACTAATTTCTAGCCTGTCCAGGGACAGTCCCCTGCTTCCACTACTTCGGCTGACATCCTCTGTATCGTACAGCTGAGTGCTTTCCAAGCACTCGTCTTTTCTTCCCATGGGAATTTTATTCTAGCCCCATTTCATCGTATATTTTATCGATCGTTTCCCCGATGCTTCTGGTGTCAAAGTCATCTTCAATATTTGCCCCACTTGTGCCTGGTACTGAGTGATACGCAGGAAAGAATTCTTCAATGTCTTTCCATTCTACAACATGATTGGGTTTCTTAACTTCCCGCTCCAAATATTCGAGATCCCGTGCCCTCTGTCTACGCTTACGTTCAATATCATCATCAACTTCCTTGCGCTTCCTTGCTTCTTCTCTAGTCTTATCTTCTTCCCTTCTCCTTTCATTCCTACGTTCATTTGCCCTTCTAACTTCCTCATCTCCCTGTCTCTTTTTTCTCTTTTCACATACTCTTTGCTCTTCCTCCAACCTTTTCTGATTCTGTCTGTACTGGTCATAGGCTGCCTTCTGTTAGCGATCGAGCTGCTTTTCTTGCTCTTCGCGATATAGCTGTTCTCGCCTCAGCCTATCTTTCCTTTTTATCCTTTCGTCCCTTATTTCCTTCTCCTTTTCTTTCTCCCTTCTTTGTGCTTAATCAGACTTCTCTCTCGATCTCACATCATCACCTCCTTTTCCATCGAGTTTCAATATTATCTTTCCTCCCATCCATTCGTCTTTTGCGAATGCTATCTCATCAGCTCTATCTTCACTTCCTTTCGACTTCTTTCCTTCTCTCGCCTTACCGAGAGGTGCACTAATCTGTGCCTGGTCCTTCCTTTCATCATTGCGTCTCTCCTTGTCCCTCGGGACTGCAGAGGTAATATTAATTTCCTGCTCCTTCACCTTGATTTCGTCACTACTGTACGTAGGTGACTCATACACTGGGTTGCTATATCCTGTGGCTGCCTTGAGCTCCCTTAGCGACTTACTTCCCTCGATTACTGGCTCAGGCGGGGCTGGTGTCGCGGTAGGCATCTCACCCCCCTCCGCGCATACATTTAATATCCAGTCTACAGGTGGCTCCTCCTCCTTCGGCTGTTCGAACATTTTCCAAAGTTCTAGAACAGCGAGGCGTTTCTCTAGTTTTTTACATGTATAGGTGGCATGTAGATAAGTCGTCATATGCTGTAAGACGGCTTTAGATAAGGACCCGTTCTGTGGCCATGGCATAAACATCTTGTGGGCGGTACCCTTAACCCACTCGGTGCTGTATTTCCTAAGCTTGGGTGCATGTTTAAGTAGTTGCTTACATAAGTGGGCAAGTGGTGTAATATCCTCTATGCTTGGGTTCTATTTCCAACAATATTTTCATGCAATTTCAATATGCCCAACAATATGAGTGAGCACCAAATACCGCAAGCTCCAATCCAATCTTTTCCGCCAAAATTTTATCTCATCAATTCCTTCGAGAACATCAATCCATCTCTCATTTACAGAATCGCATAAAACCCAAAACTTTGATTCAAACAATCAATGATACACAATTCTTTGCATGTGACATACAACAGAACACGTACAATAGACACTTGACAGACCAGACAGACACCAGCTGGATACATATATCTCTGACTTCTAATCAATACCCCTACATGGGGTGTAAACGAACCCCCTTAGCTAAGTCTTTAAATGTGGTTGTATCCTAATCGTCCCCCATTCAGTGGGCTCTGAGTTCACGTTTCTTCTGACTGCTATATTAAAGTGCAGGAACAAGGCGAATCCTCTCTCTTCCTCAGGAGTCCTCCCTGGTATCCTCTGTTTTCTCTCAGGTGCCCCTCCCGGTAACCACTGTTTTCTCTCGGGTGTCTATCCCGGTAACCACTATTTTCTCTCGGGTCCCCCCCGGTAACCGCTATTTTCTTTCAGGTGTCTATCCCGGTAACCACTATTTTCTCTCAGGTGTCTATCCCGGTGACCACTATTTTCTCTCGGGTGTCCCCCGGTAACCACTATTTTCTCTATTATATTCGAGTCATTATCCCCTTATATACATATATACAGTCTTCTCTACTTCTGACTATTTTTATTTTCCGCCTCCCTCCGTTACCTTTTCCCTTACTTGTTCTAATGCCTATAAGACATTTGCCAAAATATTGACTTTTTTGGTTCACTCACAGCTCGCATGGTTCCTCTCTGGATCTTGGGGATCACCGCCCCTCCTTTACCGCCTCTTTCGGTCTTTTCATCCGATCGGCTGTCCGTACGAATGAGAAGGGTTAATGCTCTGTAAGGCAGGTTCCTTCAGACCCACTGCAGGTTTTTATGGACTTACACTATCATTGTCCACGGGAAGCTTCTCAGTCTACTCAGTTGAATGGCGAAACACTTGTGATATTGCTGAAGACCTAGAGTTACTTTGTGTCGATGATTAATAGGTGTCTTATCAATAATTCATCAATAATTGATGGTCAAAACCATCTTCATCCCTACCAAGTGTACAAGAGAGCGGAGCGACCTCTGATGGGCCCATGGGTCAGAGCTCACCCTCGAGTACTTTTAAGACGAGATAGCTGCACCTTTAGGAGGATTGGGTGCAGGATTCTCTTACTCCAACACAATTCAATAAGGACAACTCAGTAGTTTGGCAAAGGGAAGTCTGTTTAATGACAAGTACAAAAAACGGGGAAACAAATGGAAATCAGCAGTGTTGCGATCACCTGTCTCTCTTCAACCTCCACAATCTTCATTCAAACAGTAACAGTTATACCCAAAATTCGTCATCATTGACGTGTAACACTCATAAGTTTGTCATGCAATTCTATTGGTCGGAAAAGGTAACTTAAGTATAGGTGCTATATCTGGTTTGCAAAGGTAGCGGGCGCCCCTCTCTCGATAGAACAAGGCTTGATAACCTGTTCAGTGGTTATTAACCACTTGAGAGTTCGCAGCCAAAGCTTTTTCTCACTGTGCTTTTCACAGATGGGAAATATCCATTTGCATATCAGTCTTTGTCCTGCCCAGGGGCAGTCCAGCACCGAAATGCAATGGCAATTCCAACCTGAACAAGAGTACCACCAGCAACCCCATACACGTGTTTCACCCTTGTTGGGGATCATCAGTGAGGTGAAGCTGATGCCTCTCTAAGCACAGTGAGAGGGAGACCACGTCTGGTTGCCCCCAGGAGACCTAGGGTTACCAATCCCAGGTTCCTTGAAATTTGGTTTGCAAAGGTAGCGGGCGCCCCTCTCTCGATAGAATAAGGCTTGATAACCTGTTCAGTGGTTATTAACCACTTGAGAGTTCGCAGCCACTGCTTTTTCTCACTGTGCTTTTCACAGATGGGAAATACCCATTTGCATATCAGTGTTTGTCCTGCCCAGGGGCAGTCCAGCACCGAAATGCAATGGCAATTCCAACCTGAACAAGAGTACCACCAGCAACCCCATACACGTGTTTCACCCTTGTTGGGGATCATCAGTGAGGTGAAGCTGATGCCTCTCTAAGCGCAGTGAGAGGGAGACCACGTCTGGTTGCCCCCAGGTTACCAATCTCAGGTTCCTTGAAATTTGGTTTGCAAAGGTAGCGGGCGCCCCTCTCTCGATAGAACAAGGCTTGATAACCTGTTCAGTGGTTATTAACCACTTGAGAGTTCGCAGCCACTGCTTTTTCTCACTGTGCTTTTCACAGATGGGAAATATCCATTTGCATATCAGTCTTTGTCCTGCCCAGGGGCAGTCCAGCACCGAAATGCAATGGCAATTCCAACCTGAACAAGAGTACCACCAGCAACCCCATACACGTGTTTCACCCTTGTTGGGGATCATCAGTGAGGTGAAGCTGATGCCTCTCTAAGCACAGTGAGAGGGAGACCACGTCTGGTTGCCCCCAGGAGACCTAGGGTTACCAATCCCAGGTTCCTTGAAATTTGGTTTGCAAAGGTAGTGGGCGCCCCTCTCTCGATAGAACAAGGCTTGATAACCTGTTCAGTGGTTATTAACCACTTGAGAGTTCGCAGCCACTGCTTTTTCTCACTGTGCTTTTCACAGATGGGAAATATCCATTTGCATATCAGTCTTTGTCCTGCCCAGGGGCAGTCCAGCACCGAAATGCAATGGCAATTCCAACCTGAACAAGAGTACCACCAGCAACCCCATACACGTGTTTCACCCTTGTTGGGGATCATCAGTGAGGTGAAGCTGATGCCTCTCTAAGCACAGTGAGAGGGAGACCACGTCTGGTTGCCCCCAGGAGACCTACGGTTACCAATCCCAGGTTCCTTGAAATTTGGTTTGCAAAGGTAGTGGGCGCCCCTCTCTCGATAGAACAAGGCTTGATAACCTGTTCAGTGGTTATTAACCACTTGAGAGTTTGCAGCCACTGCTTTTTCTCACTGTGCTTTTCACAGATGGGAAATATCCATTTGCATATCAGTCTTTGTCCTGCCCAGGGGCAGTCCAGCACCGAAATGCAATGGCAATTCCAACCTGAACAAGAGTACCACCAGCAACCCCATACACATGTTTCACCCTTGTTGGGGATCATCAGTGAGGTGAAGCTGATGCCTCTCTAAGCGCAGTGAGAGGGAGACCACGTCTGGTTGCCCCCAGGTTACCAATCTCAGGTTCCTTGAAATTTGGTTTGCAAAGGTAGCGGGCGCCCCTCTCTCGATAGAACAAGGCTTGATAACCTGTTCAGTGGTTATTAACCACTTGAGAGTTCGCAGCCACTGCTTTTTCTCACTGTGCTTTTCACAGATGGGAAATATCCATTTGCATATCAGTCTTTGTCCTGCCCAGGGGCAGTCCAGCACCGAAATGCAATGGCAATTCCAACCTGAACAAGAGTACCACCAGCAACCCCATACACGTGTTTCACCCTTGTTGGGGATCATCAGTGAGGTGAAGCTGATGCCTCTCTAAGCACAGTGAGAGGGAGACCACGTCTGGTTGCCCCCAGGAGACCTAGGGTTACCAATCCCAGGTTCCTTGAAATTTGGTTTGCAAAGGTAGTGGGCGCCCCTCTCTCGATAGAACAAGGCTTGATAACCTGTTCAGTGGTTATTAACCACTTGAGAGTTCGCAGCCACTGCTTTTTCTCACTGTGCTTTTCACAGATGGGAAATATCCATTTGCATATCAGTCTTTGTCCTGCCCAGGGGCAGTCCAGCACCGAAATGCAATGGCAATTCCAACCTGAACAAGAGTACCACCAGCAACCCCATACACGTGTTTCACCCTTGTTGGGGATCATCAGTGAGGTGAAGCTGATGCCTCTCTAAGCACAGTGAGAGGGAGACCACGTCTGGTTGCCCCCAGGAGACCTACGGTTACCAATCCCAGGTTCCTTGAAATTTGGTTTGCAAAGGTAGTGGGCGCCCCTCTCTCGATAGAACAAGGCTTGATAACCTGTTCAGTGGTTATTAACCACTTGAGAGTTTGCAGCCACTGCTTTTTCTCACTGTGCTTTTCACAGATGGGAAATATCCATTTGCATATCAGTCTTTGTCCTGCCCAGGGGCAGTCCAGCACCGAAATGCAATGGCAATTCCAACCTGAACAAGAGTACCACCAGCAACCCCATACACATGTTTCACCCTTGTTGGGGATCATCAGTGAGGTGAAGCTGATGCCTCTCTAAGCACAGTGAGAGGGAGACCACGTCTGGTTGCCCCCAGGAGACCTAGGGTTACCAATCCCAGGTTCCTTGAAATTTGGTTTGCAAAGGTAGCGGGTGCCCCTCTCTCGATAGAAAAAGGCTTGATAACCTGTTCAGTGGTTATTAACCACTTGAGAGTTTGCAGCCACTGCTTTTTCTCACTGTGCCTTTCACAGATGGGAAATATCCATTTGCATATCAGTCTTTGTCCTGCCCAGGGGCTGTCCAGCACCGAAATGCAATGGCAATTCCAACCTGAACAAGAGTACCACCAGCAACCCCATACACGTGTTTCAATGGATATTTCCCATCTGTGAAAGGCACAGTGAGTAAAAGCAGTGGCTGCGAACTCTCAAGTGGTTAATAACCACTGAACAGGTTATCAAGTCTGTTCTTTCGAGAGAGGGGCGCCCACTACCTTTGCAAAACTATAGGTGCTATATCTGTATATGGTAACAGAGCGTGACCATTGGATAACTCTTATCGGGTCGGTGTCTATGCCCATCCCTCTACATCACTCATGATAGATGTCACTACAAGTACGACGTCTAATTGGTTCTACAAGCTATAGGACCCTAGATTATTTTGTCTGTTGTGATTGGGTAAATTATACCCCTAGGCATACATCTCCACTTTAATTAGCAGCATGCAGAATGGGCACCCAGATGCGGAGTGCCCCAAGATTCACCCTGCCTTCCTTCCATCAATCAGTACTTGAGGGCTATGTGTCAATTAGTTGGCTGAGGATGGTCTCAAAACTGTAGCTTCTTATCAGGAAAAGTTATGGCATCCTCAGGTTCTGGGTGACATCAGACGTTGGTACCTCTTTGCCCTTGGCTGGTCACGTGTCTGTTCACCTTGAATCTGCTTTATTTCCCTTGTATTCATGTATTTGATTCTTCTGTAGCCTCGCCACCTGCCTGGGGCCTCTTTATCTCGACCTTCGCTGGTTGGTATGCTCTGAAATTTCGATTCTTTGAGGTTGCCGCTCTCCTCCCTTCCTTAGTTTCACCTCGAATTCCCAGGCATGAGCTGCTTCTTACTGAGTTTCGATTCCGCTCTTTCCTTTGGCTTTAGATGGAATATGAATCTTGGCCTTGTTAGCCCCTTGCAGCCTGGGCTTAATTCTGCTTTTACAAAATGTAGTCACACTTGTATACTGTGCTTCATTGAGGTAGATATATAATTGGTGCTTGCCGCTTTATTCTTCTACTAAGCATTGCAAACAGCACCGTTTCCTTGGCTTCTTGCGTTCCAAGCCTATTTACAGGCATTAGTTAGTTGCACATTTTCATCTCACTTCATGGTTCCGTTTCTTCGTGCTGCAACGTTGTTTCTTCTTTTAAGTCTGTTGCACCATTATTCATAACCTTTCGACTTGTGTGTCATCCTTTTCGCTTATCATTTATGTTCATCTGTACAACTGTCCGGGCTCTTATGTTGTCACCATTTGCCTTCCATTAAGGCTCTCTGGGTCTCTTCGGGGACAGTCTGTAAGTCGTCTTCACTTCGTGCCAGCTGCTGGTACGGTTGCCTCAGCGGTTACTGAGCTGCCCATGGTTGTCTGGTTATAGGCACTTCAACAGTTATTGCTCTTCTGATGGGTACTGGGCATAGGCCCAGTGCAGCTCTTTGTTGGTTCAATTTTTCCTCATCTGTCATGTACCTTGGTGAGTATGTTCCTGGTACCTCAAACTGTGGGGCTGGGGTGTAGGCCATGTCTGGGACCTCCTCTACACTCTTCACAGGGGAGACAACCGTGTGTCCATCCTCAGGCACACCATCTCAGGTCCAATGGCATTCACGGACACATACATGCATCAGACTCATCCAACATTCTGTGAGCTGTCATTTCCTCATGTGACCAACATTCTACTGCCATGCATGGTGGACCAGTAGGACAACACCACAGCGCATCCATGCAGCGCACTCAGGACCAGATACCACACACCTCCCCTCCTATCATCCCACATTAAAATAAACACGCACTGCGACCAACGCAGTAGTGCACACAAGTCACTGGCACACTTAGGCACTCACACACACAGGATTCAGCAAGAAAAAAGAAGGGCACCACAGAAAGAACACGAGGCAAGATTCACAAGGGTAATCTGGAGTATATTGACTGCATTTCTCTGTGTGACACTCATTGCAGGTGATGTCATAGCTGTGTTGATGGATGGAACACTGTATGCATGTTATCTGTGAGAGTTCCATGTAGGCCAGTTGCCCCTGTTTGCCTGTGGTGGGTGTTGACTCTAAATCTATGACTTCGAGATGTACCTGATGCTGTTTGTTGTAAATCTGAAGAACAAAAAGCACCTTTAGTGTTCCTCAGTCTACCGGCTCATCGGTATGCTTAATTCAGTCTAACACAGAACCTACAAAAAGACCTATCAAAACAAATACAGGACACAGATTAGCAGCCTCACTGCAAGAGTACCTCAAGGTCTAGGAGGTTAGAACCTGACAACCTCTCAACACACCATCCAGGCACAGTGGTCCAAGTGTACTTAAAGAAGTAGTGGAACTAGGTTCCCTGCTGGCCTGCCACTGCTCCCCACAAACCCTTTTGCCACGGCCCCTCTCACACGCAATCCAAACCTCCAAACCAACACAAATGCTGTTTAAGGGAATGTTCAGTGCAGTGCACTGAAGTGCAAGTGTCAACCTCTTCCGGAACGGTTTCTTTTTAAAATAAAAGTGTGGGAACAGTAAAAACTTTTTTTCTTTAAGTAGAGGAGCGCCGTTCCCGCACACTTCAACCGCTACCCAGGCAGCAGTTATGTGTACTGACTCAGCTTAAGGAAGAAAAAAGGGCACAATAAGAAAGTAAACACCTAGAGCACTCAACACTCCAACACCTTTTCACCCTCCTACAAGTGATCCTACATCATGAATTTCAAAGGAAAGGGGGTCACTTAAGGCAGTCTTCTAAAATCCCTTCTGGGTAGCCTGAGCTCATAGAACAGAGAACATGCAGACTGGCGCCAATCCAGAGTAGTTGCACAGCGAGCCCGGGCATCCATGGGGGGTAGGAGATCTACAATTCCAACACAATCCTGGGAACAACCACATAAGTTCCTGTAGAGATCCAAGAATCAGGAGAAAAACAAAACCATATGGACCAGGGTTAAGTATAGGGAATCCTGGGTTGCTTTCAGTATTAGTTCAGACTAGAAGTAGACAATTGGGCCTCATCACGCGTTGGGCTGTAAGCCCGGCGGTATTACCACCGGGGCTATTAGCGTTACCGTCAAACCGCCCCGCGCTATTACTGCCGGATCACAGGGTTGGCAGAACAGTAAGTTCCCATTCTCCATTGGGCCCATTCGGGAATTCCCCATTCACCATTGTAACCAATGGGGAATTTTCAGTGCTATTACCACAAGCTGCATTAGCGTGGGGGTAATAGAGCTGTAAATCGGACAAAATCACATAAAAATTTGCGCCCAGCTCAGAGCTGCGGGTAAATCCTGCCAAACCCGTGATTTGGCAGATCCTTAAATGCAGTGGTAATAGCGTTACCGCCGCATTTAACGGTTACCACCAAACTCGTGAGGAGGCAGAATGTGTCTGGAATCCTGTAGGTAATGCAACCAATTGGAGCCACCGGACCAACCATAAACTCAGCACCGGGATGAAGAGGCACATACGGGAGAAGGAGGCAGGATGCAAGGTTAGGGCATCGGGAAAGCAGGGAGTAACACGGAAAGCACAATGGAATATGTTGTGGAGCACCTGAACCTCATTGCTAGTTCGATTGAATGCAGAGCCGCAGTTCTGTTACTGGCGCCACAGCGCTTCACACTTCTCATGTCTGGTGTGACGCACGGGATGCAACATGCACAGATAGGCATGATGGGAACGCGTAGACGCCACACAAGCCGCCGGGACCAGGCACCAGCACAGAAAGGACACAGATATTGAGGAACAGTGAAGCTCACTGAACGTACAAGCGTTCAAGCATAAATTCATGGTGCAGATTAGAAGCACAGAGAAAAGTACACACAGGATTTGCGGGGCCCTTGGCGGCAAAAGATGTGCGGGCCACCTTATTTGCATAAATAGTGACATCAGTGATATGACAGAAATTGATATCACAAAATAAGTCTTTAATACGCAACGGTATCATGGGAAGACAAATCAAAAACCTGTTGCCATGAGCAGGAGACAAATACACTGCAGCATCCAGTAAATTAATTGTAACTATTAATATATACCTGCGTGTCAATATCACGAATTAGGCTTTTTTTAAAGTAGCAGACAGCGTGAGCTGAATACCTTGTAGCGACTACCAATTTTGGTAGATAAAACAGAGTGAGATAAAAGGATTTGCCCAGAAGCACACACTTTTGTTAAGTGGCGAAACCGGGATTTAAGACCATACTGCAATTCAGGTACTTGAGCACATGTCTTCCCAGATGTAATTGGTAGAAATATTGCATGCAAAATGTCTTTTTTTAAATGTGCTCTGAAAACCCCATCTCACAGTGCAAGGCGTTGCACACATCGTGTTACTGTTTTGCTAGGTGAAGCTAAGTGCCCCTATTGCAGAAGTATCACAATCATTTTTTTTTATTGTGCATATGTTTGGCCATACTGTCCAAACTAGCAATATGCTATTATTTCAGAAGGTACTTATAAGGATTATGAAATAAACTCCAGACAGATTCAAATGATTTCATGTCAGAGCAGGGATTGGGCCTGGGGCAGACGGGGCAGGTTGCGCATCTTGCAGGAGAGCCTATTTCCTGGGAGGTCTTGAGGCAGTGAGAGTAGGCAATTTCGCAGGTCTTCAGAAGTTAACACAATTAACAGGGATCAAGTCCTAAAAAAGCGAGGGGCTCAAGGGAGCAGGGGACACCCAAGCAACCCCCGCTCCCATTTACCCTATAAATTATCCCCATAAATAATGTCGCCTATGCCGTTTCCCGGCGACTATATGTATGGCGACAATATTTATAGGGATAAAATTACCTGTCCATCTGCATCTATCCTCTACTTGTGCCCTGAAAAAACAACACATGGGTACAACCAGGGAAAATAACCGCGCCAGTCACCAGGATTCCAACCTCTCTTGCCACATCCTGGGAAAGTATTAATGACTCACTTGCTCTCTTGTCATTTGCCCTCCTTGCCCCGTGTTGAGCTTTCAACAATAATGGCTTCAAAACTACACAAATCACAGTAAGGTAAATCCTTATAGCAATATGTTAGGCAAAAAGTTTACTTAGTGTGGCACTACCACCTCCTCCCTCCCCCATCCCCCCGCCAATCCCCCATCTTGAATGGGCGACTACAAATACCAGAATGAAATTCAGCAGAATGGAAAAAATGGCCTTTGGGGTTCAAGACTTAAAGACTCATAACAAGAGGTCATGTGTGAAAGGGTTAGCCGTTTGTGTTTCAATCTTTGACAAATACAGGCTTCATATATGGTGTGATGAAAATATTACACTCTACCAAAAATATATTGTGTGATATATTTTAATTGTCCTGGAGGAGGGCATAGATGTAGGCAGTTAGCTGGTGCTTTGTGTGTCCCATTGCAATTCTTAGAACATCTTTTCCAAAACAATGGTCTCTTAAATGAGCCATGACTTTAAATTGCGCCTTCTTTAAAAGCTCTGCCAGAAGAAAGAAAGTGATTACTCGTCTTTAAGGGTCCCACCACCTCTGCAGCTGGAAGGGGGATTTGTCTCACTTGGGCAAACCGAAAAGCGAGTTGGAAGCAGCACAGGCCCTGTTTAAAACAATAATACTTGGTATTGGTTACCTAATAAAACCGAATACATTATTAAAACCTATACATTCATAAAACCTATCTTTTTAATGTCTCTCCTGATATCCAGCTGAGTGGCGCCAAGATGCCTCTGTGGTGCATGTTGCGTGCTACACATAAATGTAAGGTAACATATAGTCGAAGTGGCCCGCCTAACAGTTGGGCCCTGAGCCACCACACAGACTACCCAGGCCTCGGGCCGGCCCTGAGTACACCTATCGTAGCGTAGATATAGGATACAGAGTAGAAATTACAAAAATAATGCACATTTCCGCGCGTAGACTGAGATTAGTAGACAGTCCTAATTTTCAAGTAGTGTTGCCATGAGTGAGCCAAGAAATGATTTTGTGGTGTTTTATATATGAATGGCCACTATTATTATCATTATTATTGGTATTTATATTTGAAGTTGAAATATCAGATCTATGACCTTTGCTGAACGGTGATGAGTTCAACGGCTGGTAGAAGTCATTTTTTTGACCCCCACATGCACTAGGAATGGTGTTATTTACTAAGCTAACACCAGTCCTAGCATATGTGGGGAAGTGCTGGATAGTGGCTCATGTCATGTAGGGTGGCTAAGTGGAACAGCTGTCAAGCTCATTACCGTCAACAAGGGACTGGATACTGAAATGACCATATTTATCTTCAGGTACGACAGGTTAATAATCCTCATAAGCCATTATTGTCGGGACAGTCTTATTCATGAAACAGAGGTCAAAAGATGTTGTTTATCAAATGCTTGTACAAGTTGTTAGTTGGTTCAAAAGTCTAATCCTTGCTGAGTTAAACCATGATCGTCTCGAGAGGATACCTCAGGTCCCGGGAGGATAGCTCAGGGGCAACGTGTTCACCTTGGAAGTAGGAGGTCATGGAGCAACACAGGTTCGCTCCGCAGGACAGCGCTTAGAAACCACTGGGTGTTAAGCGCGTTATAAATACCATATCATGATAAGGCTTCTTTGAAGAGTGCACCCAAATCACTGTTAGGGCCTGACAATTTTGAACTATTTCAAGGCCAGACTTTTTTTGACAGGCTAGTCACTATAAAATGACGTGCGATGCCCAGGGCCACACACTGTGATTAAGTGGTGAAGTTGGGATTTGAGCTCAGATTGCAATTCAGCCCATAATCACATTGTTTCCCAGTTTTTGACTCCCAGCTAGTTGCACATATTTGGGAATGTCTGCCTTTCAATAACTAAAATAATACCCTGTTTTGTAGAGCTTATTACTTGGAAAGTACACAACTCACATGATAAACCAAGAGGGCAATTTGAAAACACTAATACATCCTCATTAACACATGTTGGGAAAAGGGCATGAATGGAACTTTATTTTCTCCATCATGAATGGGTTCTATGTTCTTTTGCCGCCAGGTTTTTTTTCAATTACTTTTTTAATGAAAATGTTCCATCGAACAAAACTCATCGAAATGTATGTTTGTATATTTGGTGTGGTTGCCCCCAAATCCTTCTTCTCTACTATTTAGTCCCTATTCCCATACCCTTTTGTATTCCCTTACCCACCCCCTTTATGTTTTTTCGATTCATATTTGTCATTAAAAAACTAATTTAAAAAAACCTGGCGACAAAACGTCTGTAAACCCATAAATGGAATTCTACAAGTACTCACATGCTAAATGGCGAGAACCTAACAAATCCTATCTTGGTTTCACAACTTCATGTTAAAGATTTAAATATACCTAACAAACAAAGCTTTTTAATACAGTCACCTGATTATAGTCACTGTATGTATGACGTCAGATTCATGACACAATGAACATTTCAAATTCTAGGAAAAAAAACTTTTTTTGTGCTACTGAAGCATACCTGGAAATATATTGTACACAAACATGGACTTTTGGTGGACTCTCATGTGCAAGGTTCCTTACACTCAAATGATTTACAATAAACGAAAGAGAAGCATTTGGCTTAAGAAAGTACTATGGAGTGAGGTTACATGATCTGTCCAGAATCACAGTATTGTTTGTTGGCAAAGCTGGGATATGAGCCTCAGCACTGTGCTTCTACTGTCTCTAATATGGCTGCCTAACCACCTCTCCTAAAACATTTTGCTCTTCATTGGGTGTGGCAAATATCCAGCCCTTTGCGGCGCAGATATGTTGTGTTTAGCACAGTAGGTGTTACTATCACCAAAGTATATATTTTCAATGTTATCAAGGTCAGAGAGAGGAGAGGCGGATCCAGCTTTGCTGGTATTTGGCATTGTGAACACTGTTCATTACAGGATTATGTGGTCAGATCGGAACATAGTTGGCAAAAACAACAGTTGTGAACAACAGCCAGGCAGCAGACCCAGAGCCCGGCAACACATTTGACAACAATATGACATGTGCTATGTCTTGTAAAAAATGTTCCCTGAATTCTTTGCATCATGCAGCCAGCTGGGTGGTCCCTCTCAGGATGGGGGCATGTGCCCCGTTTGCGGTGGGATCCCCTTTCCAACGTCTTTCTGCCGTCCTTTGCCACCCTACTCCCTGTCTGCCATAAAATGACTAGACCCCCCCACAATGCTGCTCCTCCTTTCCTCCTCTCGCTGCCTACTCACAACACACGCCACCAACGCTGACTGTTCAGAATTGGCAGCCTTTTAAAGTATCAGCAACATTTTTAAATGTTTAGTACTGTTCTTTGAAATTAAATTAGTGATTATTGGAGTGACTGTGCAGAGTGTGTCGCTTTATCACCCAAGTCCCTCCAGTAAACTGGACAATGCCATAAAGGTTACTTGAACACCTACGAATAAATCATCGTGCAGCCTAAAGTGTCCAGAATATTTCAATTCTTCCAAGTAAAATGAGTCCAATTAGCCACGATTTCACAGCAGTTTATTCATTTAACTTTTTTTATTCAATTGTAATACGTATTGTCATTTTTTAAAAAATAACGTTGATGGTATTCTCCAGTTCCATTTGTACAATCCATACAATAAATAAAAAAGCACATTAAATAAAAAGGAACTGAAGTAGTGAGCAGACAGGTGGAAACTGACTAAGTGCAAGTACTGTGTTAAGAAGTGAAAGAGATAAAGAAACAGCATGGGCAAAGCAAACATGTTTGAATTTTGTAAAGGGATGGGATAGGGCTTAGCCAGCCACTACCATGGGGTAGGCATTTGCCAGGCACTGCCGTAATTGTTCTCCCTGGCCATATGATGTGACTACCTGGCAAATGGTGTAAATCCATGGGCATATGTTGGTAGTGCTTTGCAAATGCCTATCTAAAATGATGGGCTTTGCCAATGCTTGTTTTAACTGGAATGGAATTTAAATTCGAGGACAAGTAATTTGCTTAGAAATTAAGTTGCTGAAGGCACATATTTTGTTTAGACATTTATATTATACCTGCAGCTGATTTATAGCTGCAATTGAGCTATTTCCTTTCAGAAGACGGCTCAGAAATAACAGTGGCAGCCCCATAAGAGCCCATAGTTTGAGGTTTCTGCAATACAGTGAAGTGGGATGGGGAATTCTACCATCCCTCCCACGAAATTCATGACAAGAAGGAAGGCAAGGGAACACTGCAATTACTGATTCTATTTCGGACAATCCCCAATGGACCCATGATTGACAAGTACATCGAGAGGTATCTCCAGCTATACTGACCCAGAGTTATTCATATCTATCCCTGTGTGGATGACGAGCCGCAGGCCATGATTAAAGATACCTCCATTGACAGTGTCTACTAAAGCACCAAGAAGCCATGTTGCTGACGTCATTGGAGACACAACGACATAGAAGCATTAGACATGAAGCACACGTGCCATCCACACTTCGGGACACAAACACACACTTGAATACATGAAGAACACGAGCGTACAGTTCTATAGTAGAAGGACAGAAATATATACATACTATCATTGCTTTTATTATTTTGCCATTAGCCAAACGCAGCAACGCAGAAACGGAAAGGAGCAAGAGATCCTGAGCAACGCTTGCAGATGCTTAAATGCGAATAACCCTATGTAACTGCAGGAGCACCTATGGGACCTGACAGAACCAAGTGTGACTTACCTAGGGAGAATGTAGCATAGCATGGACACTGTAGAAACCACATTACTATAGTTTATTAATATTACAGCAGGCCACAGGGCTTTCAGCAAGAGACGAGCTGAGCTTATTCAGACTGGACAGAGAGCAAGATGTGTGAAACAGGACCCGCTGCCAAGGCCAAGCGATACGGATGACATTACAATCCCCAGACGACAAAGACACCAGCTTCAGTAAATGCTAATAAATCATCGAAATTCAGAGCTTCACAGCTGAAATTTGTGGTCTCTAAACATGTGATACAGCCAAAGCAGACAATGGACAGTGACCAGCACTGGGAAAGGGAAGCTGATCCCAGGCCGCCAGATGCAGACAGTGACTAAGTATGCAACAATAGTTACATGTGTTGCGCCGAGCAGGAGAGCACTGCCATAGACTAAGGTGCTACACACAAGTTACAATGCAGACACATAGTAGTTCTCATTACCTTAAAAAGGTACACCGAGAGCTGAGAACTTTTGCGGATCCCAGGCCTGGGGTCGTCAGCTCTAGCCAATCACAGTTTAGTATCCTAGGGGTGGGTAGCAATGGACAGGATTCAATGGGAAGTTCACCATACTGCAAGATAGTGATTTGGGGATGGACCGGGCCAGCCACCTGACATACGAGAGCCAGTATATTATCATGTATAGTGTCCACTATAGGTGGTATAACACTCAAATCCCAGTCCTAAGGGCTGTAAGGTTTTATGGAGAGGGACCCAAGTTGGACGTGGCGCTGACGCCACACTACAGTAAAACCGGCCTGCGAGCCGAAGATGAGCGAGATGTGCTGGGCTATTCTCTATGATCCTGTGCTGATCCCTGTTAGTTTTGTCTGTAATAAACTGCAGTTTGAAATTGCTGTTGACTGAGTCCTCCGTTTATCCTGGGGGAGGTGTTGGGCCTTCCAAGTGTCTGAGGACTTTCAGTGTCCCTCTGGTATACCTGGGAGTTCTTCCCAACAAGTTGGTAGCAGAGGTGATGGTTGGCTGCGCCAACCCGGCACTAGGCCGTCTACTTTGCCGCTGAACCTGAGAGGCTTCAGGACCCTCCCATATTTCGAGAAGGCGGGAAAGCGCGTGCCCGTGTAAAGGCCATCAGGTGTCCATTGGAAACAATCCTGCCCGAAATCAGCGAATGTCCAGGCAGACCGGGACGGGGAGGCGAGCGTCTTGATGGGGAGGCGGCACCCGAGCAGCGCCAGCAAACAGCAGAGTGTAAGCATTGACCCAGTCTAACAGCAACTTGGGTGCGAGGGAGGGTATTGAGGAATATTATTTAGTATCGTTGAGTATTGTCAAAGTATTTTCTAGTATTGTTAAAGTAATTATGGACAGGAGCAGGGATAGAAGTTTTTTTTTCAATGTTTAGGCCACATTCAGTTTGAGAGGTAAAAGGTTCTGGTGAATAACCTAGACTATTGACTCGAGGGCAAGGATGACAGAAGATATGTAAATAAAGGTATTCCTGTGGGTTGGGTGTTTTAGCTCGGGTCATAGTTGACAGTATTCCCATAAGGGTTAGCAAGGGAGCTGGCCTGCATTGCAAAAGGTGAGTTGACTGGTTGAGTCTCCTGGAGTGAGACGTTTTGCACGCTAGGCGACGCAGCGGGTGCAGTACAACCACAAGAGAATATTGGTATACCCGCCTGGAGCGCGGGAAGACAACTGTTTTTTTTGTGTGGTTTGGGTGTAACAGGCTATTACAGTGTGCGCGCGGTATTTGATTTTTGTTTTGTTCTGCACTAATCTGTTAGCTGTGACGTCACCCATAGGTTTGCACATAGGACACAGAGAGCACGAGACAGTAGCATCGGAAACTTGGGATTGGCAGACGAGGTGAACCAGTGGCGGTGCACGCAAGGTGCATGCTCAAGATTGTGGGTATGCCGGAGGAGGCAGTGATTGTGAAGGAGGGGCGGTGTGTAGAGCACGCCTGATAAGATGTGGAGCTAGAGAGGCTCGTAGAAACTGAAATGTATTTTTATTACATTGTGCCTTTCTCCCTAAACAGCGGACTATCGAAACCCTCGACTTGAGGTCAGGTAAAGGTACTAAAGATGTATCAGGGGGAAAGCGGTGGGGACACACACCACTTCAGCACTTGTGTAAGACATTACCACTGTATCGAGAAAAAATGTGTAAGTACAGCATAGAGTGGTCTAAAGGCACAGAGGGGAAGTTAACTAAACCATGGGCACCATATGGGAGTTTCTCCAAGGACGTGCAGCAATCACTACTGACACACATAAAGGGCACCTATAGGACAAAGGGTTCAGGTCAGCAAACCACTGATCAGGAGGTGAGCAGCGAGGCGCAGCAGGGCGTGAAAGAAGGGCTTGAGGCTATAGCAGCGAATGAATGGATAGCGGCACAGGTACTCTGGAAGTTACAGGGCTAGACAGATGAGGAGGCAGAAGGGGCAACTAAAGCAATGGAGTGCTTGAAGAGGAGCAGTGAAACCATAGACTGGGCAGAGTTAATGGATGAGGAGGACACGGGGGAGAAGTACCGGGAGGAGAGATTAGAACGAGAGGACAGAGAGAGGAGGAGAGAAGAGAAGTTGGAAATAGAGGACAGGGAACGCAGGAGGGAGGAGGAGAAGGAACGAAGGGAAATAGAACGGGAAGAGAAGATCAGAGACATCTTAAAGAAAGGAAGAGAGCGGACAGAGAGATGAGGGAGAAGACGGAAAGGGAGCTAGAAAAGATCAAAAGATGAAGAGAGATAGCAGAGCAGGAAAAATTCAAGTTAGCTGAGAGAGAGCAGAGGAAGTTGCAGTTGGATAGATTGGCAACGGAACAAAAACAGAGAGGTGGACGAGCGAGCAATAAGGGTGGTAAAAACACAGGTGGCACTAGGCAGGGGAGGCAATAGGCTTGAGGAGGAGCAGCGGACAGAGGCAGATAGCACTAGTTCACAGGGCAGGAGCACAATGGAAGGAGGAAGAGCAGGCCTAAGGGCCTGGGGGGGTGGAAGCAGGTACAACTTGAGGGACATCAAGCTCAGTATGAAACCTACCACAGACTTGACATCGAGGAGGCTGAGCTTCGCAGTCGACTTTTGTAGCAACATGGACATAGGGTCTGGCAATGAGGACACGTACAGTCCGTGGGGACGGGAACAGACAAGCGGGTGTCATGGGAATTTAGGACGCACGCAACTGGAGACGGGGGGGCTATTCAGAGGAGCAGGAACAGCGAGCAAATGACTTCCAAACCCTACACGACATCACTACATACATCGATAGGCTTAGAGACCTCCCAGGATGAAGGAAGGTGGAGACAGCCATGGATTTTTCAAGAGGACATTTAACCAGAAGGTATGATGAAAACAGGAGGGCACCCATACTAGAACCAATAGATGTGTGCGTAGGTATTGAGAGCGAGAGAGGAGACAGACAAGTAAGACTGACTAGAAGGGCGCACGAGGAGGAGACAGCATTTACACAGATGCCCTTACTAGAGGGAGGAGGGGTGAGACCTCAGTATGTACCGTGGATGCACACAGACAAGGAGAACATGAAGTGTAGATTACCATCGCTGAGTGCGGGAGTGGGGAAATGGATTTATGAGATGGAAAAGATGACAGCAGGACACAGGTTAGCAGTGGGAGATGTCAAAGGACTCGTTATCGATGTTAGGAGATGCAGTAAGGAGGATTGGTTGTTACCTCTCCCTGGATTTGTTAAAAATTTGAAGAGTAAAAGTTAATATGTGATTATAGTTTTGTATCATTGATTTACGTTGATTTAGGGTGCCTTAACCCAATCGACAATACATTTTAGTCTACTTTAAGATGAAGAATCTTCTTTTGATGATATGTGTGTCAGGGAATTATTCAAGTTAAGCTTTGTTGAACTATACATTTACGTATGAACGTTACAGTAGGACATCTGTCCACAGAGAGTGCAACTGGGTTACCTGTTGGTGACAACAGGTTTGGTGGGATTACGATGCACAAAACACCCAAGCCCACAACACAGAGGTAAATGCAACAGTTCCTAGGGTTATGAAACTATTACAGCGCATGGGTCTTTGACTACAGCACATACACAAGGCTACTACTGGGTGCCATGAATGAAGCACAGAAGGGACAAAAGACACTGACATGGACCACTGAGATGAATGAAGCAGTTGATGAATTAAAGGAAGCAATATGCACAGCACCAGTGTTAGGGATACCAGACTACAAAAAGGAGTTTTTCTTGTTCTCTCAGAACAACAGTGTAATGATGAAGGCAGTACTGACACAAAGGACCAACATTGGACACAAACCAATAGCCTAGTATAGTGGGAAGCTTGGTCTAGTAATGAGGGGACACTACCTATGTGAACAGGCTTTGGCAGCTGCTGCATTCACAGTGGAGAAATCCTCAACCATAACGATGGGATGCACCACGACTCTCTTCGTGGAGCATGCCCTCTTTGTGATATTGCAGAGCCAAATAGCACACTCAGAGGCATTGCTAGGGGGGCGGAGGGGGCTATAACCCCAGGTCTTTAATTGTAGCCCTGGATAGAAGCTGAGGGGTTACAACCAGAAAGACTAGCTAGCCCCCAGTCCCAACAGTCCCAATATTAGCATAGCCTTGGATCTTTTCCAGACCTAGCAAAACCCCTGAGCACACTGACTACACAGAGAGCATCGCGGTACAAGGTGATACTATCAAATGTAGGCCTAAAGATAGTGAAATGTAAAACTGTCAACCCAGCAACATTTCTAGCAGATGTCCTATAGGTAGGGGACTATGCTCACAACTGCACAAAGAACATAGAGATGTTCAGTGAGACACGCAAGGTAGACGAAGATGCGCTTGAAGGGGATGTGCTCTACATTGATGGTTTTACAACAATTGATCAGATAGATGGGGTCAGACATACTGGGACTGCAGTGGTAAGACTGAAAGAGGATGGGACAAGTGAGGTATTAGCAAGTGCATGACTACCATCCCACTATTCAGCACAGGTAGCAGAACTAGTGGCCCTAATACTAGCACTGGAACACAGAATGGAGAAGGAAATTACAGTGTACTCTGACTTCACCTATGTGATGTCCACAATACACTCAGGATTAGCACATTAGATCGGAGAAGATTCAGGAGGGCAGATGGCACTCCAGTACAGCATGCACTTCTATTTGGCAGATTGATTGAGGTAATTGCATGGCCAAAATGGCTAGTAATCGTGAAGTGCCAAGACTAAAGGGGAAGATCCCATTTCCAGAGGGAACGAAGCAGCAAATTTTGAGGCAAAGTGTGCAGCGTATTTTGGGAATTTATGGGAACTGACAGAGAAACCAAATGCACAAGGAGGGGCAAGGGCAATGGTATTGAAGGAAGGCTACAACGTATTGCCAGAAACACAGATTATGGAGTTGCAGGGAGCTGCCCCCAAGAATGAGAAAGAGCTATGAGTGAGGATGGGGTGTTCAATGTCTCCAGTAGATGCCTTATGACGACAGAGCAGCACAGGGAAAGTGGTCATGCCACTAGCATTATTGAAGACAGTGTTAGCACAATTACACTATCAAACACAAACGGGGAAGGAGGTAATTACCGCACACATTGGAGAAACATGGTTCTGTCCTAGTTTGACGGAACACATGGCTGAATTTGTGAGCAACTGCTTGACTTGCCAGCAGTTTACAGCAGGTCATACTCTGAGAGTGGTGAGAGGAGCCATACCGAGACCAATAGGCCCATTTCTGCATTTACATGTGGATTATGTAGATATGATCCAAGTTTGTCAAGGATACCGCTACATGATAGTGGTTGTCTGCCCATTCTCTAGGTGGATTGAGGCAGGTCCCTATTCACATGCTGACGCCCTTAGAGCAGCTACGTTTTTGGTTAGAGAAGTTTTTTCGAGGTGGGGTGTGTGAGGTCCTGCGGTCTGACAATAGCCCTCACTTCGCCAACGAAATGTTCAGCATATTACAACACTGTTAGTCATTCAGCATACATTTGCCTGTGCGTACCACCCACAAGCAAATGGTGTGTGTGAATGTCTGAGTGGCCTCCTAAAGGAGTGCATAGCCAAGACACAGCAAAGCACCAGGAAAAGTTGGTTGCACTGTTTGCCACTTCCACTGTTTGCATTGCGCAATAAGCCTGGGTCCGACCACCATTTAACACCCCATGAGGTGGTGACAAGACAGGGCATGCATCTTCCATTGGCTCCTCCCACAAGAGCACTGAAGGACTGTGAGAGCAGCAGAGATGTGTTAGGACAGGAAATTTATGAATACATCACTTCCTTGGTGGCTAGCACTTCTTTTATCTCTCGCCAGATACAGCGAATCCAGAGGGGCCCAGAAGACAGCGAAGAGGGCAGCTGTGACAACGCCCCAGAAGACTGTGAACTTAAAAACAACGTGAACATTGGGGACATTGTGCTCCTACATAATTTCAAACAGCACTGGAATGCGCCCAGGTTCACCGGCCCCTACGTGGTCGAACAAGTGGCAGACAGTGCGATCAAGTTAGTTGGTGAAACTGTCTGGAACCACTTGCAAGACATCAAGCAACAAAGTCTCCATGACTAACAGGGTCAACGTTCAGCACCTAGAAGACCTACAGTTCATTCTGAACTTACCCGACTGGGGAGACCAGGACATCGAATGGTCACACGCTCCCAAGCAGCAGAAGTAGAAACTGGAACACTTGTAGATATCGATTAAGGCTACACTGTCTGTTTGTTATTTTGTTCTTCCGCACACACAGGGTCTACGTGGAAGCTGATCTGATCACATTGTTTGGTTATTCATGTTGCCCTCTGTCCATCACCCAGATACATTCTCAAACGAATTTGTCCATACTGTAAGAAGACCCACTAGATTCCGAGCCGATCCCCTGGAGTGTATCATCTTCCCTTTGTACATTATTTGGACCAAACATACCCACAGCTCGAGTACGGCAAAACCCCTGTCTTTGCCACACTAAGAGACCCATCAGTTAAGAAGCCATGGGAAGAAGGTTTTGCATTTGCTATCAGTGATTATTTGGTCTGTAGGGCTTATGATAATTTACCCTACTAACAACTACCACATTATTTTGTGCATTTCAGACGGGCAACTATATCTTCAAGCTTCAAGGATCAAGCAACCTAAGTGGGGATGAGGGAACCAATAAAGACCATTATCATTATGGCGTGTCTATTATTTCCAAGTAGGTTGGCAGGATTAGAATGTTGGCAATTATATGTTGTTGTTAGCACTACCAGTGTACCCTCTACTAACATTCCCCCGACCCAAGCAGGTGGAATGTTACCATGTAAGGTGGATGAGAGAACACTGCTGGCAAGGAGAGGTAAGCGCTGTGTTGACATAGACATGAAAGGGGTAGACATCCATCTCACTGACACTGCTTGGGTGTCTAATAACATATGGTACAAACACATGACACAAGCAGGTAAGGGAACCACCAGAGGGAGCTGTTATGCCTGCTCTTTAAACCCCTACACAATGAGTGCCTCTTGAACGTTCATAGCAACTGAAATACCCACAGCAAGAGCACAATGCCTAATGTATCTCTCGATCATGCAAACTCAAGGAAGATTTCAAGGAAAGTCAGCAGCGTTGAGATGGATGTCCAAGGGGACGTTCCCGTACGAAGAGAAGACACCAGACATGATGAATAATTATTGGCAGTTAGACGAAGCTATACAGTACATAACTGATGGACCTGAGAAGGGAGAAACAAAGACTGTCACTCTAAAGTAACAACCATGTTACTTAAGTAACCATGTCCATGGACAAGGGTGAGGGAAACAGGGGGAGAGCCTGGTTGTTGGCAGAGACCACAGATCCTATGTATGGTCAAGTATACACCAACTATGGATGGCAAGATGGAGTTGTGGGAGGCAAGGCACTGACTCTAGCACAATCCTCAGTGAACAAGGTACAGAAATAAAACGATAAATGCTTGAAGGAATGGGAAACGAGTGCAAAGCTACTGACATGGGTGGAAAATGAAGCTGGCCCGATGCCCATAATCCCCCTGAAGACACCAGCACTGTGCTATCAGAGCAATGGTGAAGTTGAAGTGGGCGGGAATGTTGGGTGTAGAAGCATTGAACAACACCCAGACATGAACGCAGGGACAGCTGTGCTGATGGACCACTATTGGGCCTGCGGATCCAAAGCGTATGAGAAGATGCCACCTGATTGGGGAGGAGTTTGCTTGCTGGTGCACCTCAACATGCCTTCGTTGGTCGTGCCGAGAAAGGATGTAAAGCTCGATGAGTTCCTAAAATGGACAACAACAAGAGGAAGAAGAGGTCGGTCGAGGTGACACCAGTTGCCAAGGCAGAGAAGCCAACAGGGTTGAGTAGAGTTAAGAGAGGAGGAAATTACTTCTCAGGAGCATCAGAAGCAGCACTAGATCAAGTGCCAGCCGAACACAGGCTGTTCATTCAGCAAGACACAAATGTTCTTTGCAGCAATACAACCCTCTGTGCAGACGTACATGAACACCAAGTGGTTACAGATCACTCGATGGGAGCTGATAGTAACAATTAATTCTACTGTGAATGGGTTCAACACCATAAAAGAAGAGCTCAGAGCAATAAGGTTGGTGGCACTCCAGAATAGATACGTTGTGGAGCTCCTCAAAGCCATGGAAGAAGGAGTTTGCGCAAAAATAGGGAGTTCATGTAGCACATTCATACCTGCCAACGATGAAGAGAACGGAACTCTATCAGATGCAGTGGTAATGCTGGCGAGGAAGCATGCCAAGATGGAAGATGAACAAGGGGGACAGGGAAGGACGGACAGTGAAGGACCTGAGCTGGATAGCATACATATGGTCATGGATGCCATCATGGCTATCAGACGGATTTAAGGTGATAATGGGAGCACTAGTACTGGCAGCCACATCAATGTGTGGGATCAAAATATGCATGGCAAGGTGCATGAAACAGCTGAAGAGAAAGAATTGCATAATGCGATCTGTTCCCTAGCTCAATGAAGTTGGATAAGGAATTTGATGCAAAGTACTATGAAGGGAAGTGGGTTTGGTGCAACCCCAAAGGAGTGTGCTGTTACATGAACTGGTCATTCGATGCCCTGTCCATCCCCAAATCACTATTGCAAACTATCACACTTTGAAACACTTGTGTATAGGCGCGTTATAAATGCCATATCATTTAATAACAATTTCTTACATGTGTTGCGCCGAGCATGAGAGCACTCTCAAAGACTAAGGTGTCACACACAAGTTACAATGCAGACACATAGTCGATCTCATTACCTTGAAAAGGTACACCGAGAGCTGAGAACTTTTGCGGATACCAGGCCTGTGTTTGTCAGCTCTAGCCAATCACAGTTTAGTATCCTAGGGCTGGGAAGCAATGGACAGGAACCAATGGTAAGTTCACCATACTGCAACATTGTTATGGATAGTGATTTGGGGATGGACAAGGCCAGCCACCTGACATGTGAGAGCCAATAGAATAACATGTATAATGTCCACTATAGGTGGTACAATACTCAATCCCCAATCCTGAGGGCTGATAGGTATTCTGGAGAGGGGCCCAAGTTGTGACGTGGCGCTAATGCCAAACTACAGTAAAACCAGCCTGCAAGCCGAGGATGAGCGAGATGTGCTGGGATATTCTCTTTTCCTGTGCTGATCCCTATTGGTTTTGTCTGTAATAACCGCAGTTTGAACTTGTCGTTTACTGAGTCCTCTGTTTATCCTGGGGGAGGTGTTGGGACTTGCATGAGTCAGAGAACTTCCAATGTCCTTCTGGTAAACCTGTGAGTTTTTCCCAACAACAGAGATAGCTCAAAGAGATTCCAGGAGGGTGTTTTCTCTGGTGGGGAGGGACCGTTAGTATGTGATAATGGGCATAGTGAATAGCCTGGTCATCAATAGTCAATGGGTGGATAAAAATCAAAATACCCACAGGCTACGTGTCCCTCCACATATTCCATCTCCCTTCTATCTCTCCTCTCCTCCAATGCCACTAGTGTAGGTGTTATAGGTTGCGTCAGAGTGCCACCTCACACACAAACCCAAAAATGAAAGAAAGAAAACAGACAAGCATTCACCGAACGGCTACCTTCCCTCACATACGAAATGAAGGCAATACTCTTTCAAGAACATCTTGCCAATCGATTGACCTCCGTAGAACTCTCCGACTCGCACACCTGTGTCTTTCCATACTACCTTCCATGTACCCTGCCACCCCACTGTGCAGCACTCCATTATTTACCTGCTCGGTCCGTACAAAGAGAATCCGTGGATTTCACAGGATTCGTGACATAATTTGAAGAGTGCTTTTACAGAAGCGCTGCTACTTTTTATTGCCTCCTTATTCCCCAACGTAACATCAGATGTCTACATTCCCCCAACTTTTCACAACCTTGTGCGTCCTCTTGGCAGGGTTTGGCACAGGAGAGGCACCAATGGACAGAGTCCAGATATTCTTTGAGCATACTAAGTGGGGTGCGGGTATCATTGCAGGCAGAGTAGTAATGTTAATGGTACGACGTTGTAAAATCAGCAGGCTTTTTTTTGCAGAAAATGTTCAGCCGAAAAAACTCAGCGAAACATATGGGGGTTGGGGGGTAAGTGGATATAAGAGCTAGTGGGGTGTGGGGAATAGGGACTCGATCCCAGGGAAGGTGGGGTTTCTGGGGACCCCCCAAAGTAAAAAAGAAATTTGATGAGCTTTCTCAGGCAAAAAAAATTGGCAAAAAACATAGCGGGACTAAAACTACCGATCAAAGAACATAGAACTATGTTAATACCTGTATTGGGGCTCCTCCTAGTCCTTGAAGGGGAGCAGCAGAGTGTTGATCGTCACGTGGATAATTATCACCGGCTTCATGCTGACATCATCAAAGAGTTGAAAAGCTCTATTGACAAATACATTGTACAATTATTCTGGAGGCATCCCTGCCCCCCTCTCCTTTTAAGGATTACCCCTGAAATATTGACATTGAAAATGTGCTGTTTGACTTTAAAAAACAGTTTCAGAAACCAGCCACACCTTAATTGAATTATCTATTGCATTTCGAGAGGATAGCTCGGGGGAAACGCGAGACAATGCATAGCAACACAGGTTCGAATCCTGGGCTTATAGGTGCGTTATAAAAGAACAATTATAATCTTTCTCATCAAAATGACATAACATGCTTGTCAGTAAACTGTTCCTCATTCTTCATGGTGCAAGGAAGTTCTCCCTCATTATCAGCCTGTCCATTATTGTCTTGCTGCTCAGTGAGTTAAGCCCGTGCTGCTGAGATGTGCATTCACCCTGCAGGTTAGACGAGTTTCTCTTGTTGGAATTTAAACTCCTGAGGTCAATGACCTGCGATCCATACATAAAAAGGGTTGTTAGTCCCAGGTAATTGCTCCAATTTGTGCACGTGAAGTAAATAAATGCACCTTCTCAAGAATTCATTACCTTGTATGAAGGCAGCCCAAAACTGGAACAGCAGTTTCTGGGTAACATGGAGTGCTCACCTCCCACACCCTGTTATTATTGACCACTCCTGAAGAGAGATACATTTCCAAGAAATCTATTGACTTGTGCACGCATTTGTCATCATTTGGGGAACTTTCTGGGAGTGAAGATTTGGAGACTCCCTGTGTTTGCTCACATACTCCTGAACTTTCGAACTAGTCCAGTTTCCCCCGCCCGTGTTGCAACCATGATAGCTTGATTAGGAAGCAAACACAGAACCAACACTTGTCTCGCGCCCACAATCAACACGCGGGCTGCGGCCATACGTTAACACCTCTGAATTGTTTGCTGTTTACCAATGTCCATTGTCTAATGAGCAGGGCTAATTTGAAGCAAACCAATCTCCAGTTAACAGCATTTATCAGCCCGCGCGGCCATTTAATCTTATCAGTTTAACTGCTAGAGGCCATGTCACCCCTGCCCCTGAACCTGCTAGAACAATCGCGGCCACTCGCTAGCGTAGAGGCTCACTTCTGCTGGCAAACATGGGCCCCTGGACACGATGGTGAGCTGCTCACCCTGAGCTCAGGACACACAGAACGAGTACAAGAATCACTAAATGACAGCCACATTAAAAACCATGTTCAGCTCATAGGTGAAAAGCTAAATATGGAGTGGTGTCCTACTGCTTCTTTTCATCTCAGTCAAAGGCAGCTTTTTATTGTTCAGAATTAATCTGATGGCCAATGGACATTTCTAAGTTGTTCTATGAAGCATCCATTTCCGGAGTGATGAATATGTAGTTTGGGTGGTAAGGTGGGGGCTGGTGCCTAAGGGGAATTTGGAAATTACACTTTGCAGACGAAATTTACAATGGCCCTCATTACGACCCTGGCGGAGTGGGTCTACGCCAGCGGTATTCGCGGCGGACCCGTCCGCCCTACTACGAGATCCCGTAGCGCCATGGTGAGTTTTCCGCCCGGTTTTTCCGGGCGGAAAAATCCATGGCGCTACGGGACCTCATCGTTAATTACGCCACCGTATTTTACGGTGGCGTAATTAACTCCTTCCCCACTCCCATTATACCCTATGGGGCAAAAATGGGAATGGGGAAGGGTAAAATGGGGATTGGGGATTTACCGCCCCGCCAAGGTCGGAATGGGGCGGTAAATCCGCCAACCCCATGGCGGTATCGGCAGCTTTCCGCCGTGCTCCATGGTGCATTTTGCACCACGATCTCCGCCAGGGTCGTAATGAGGGCCAATGGATTCCTATGGAATCCGCCTGCTTTTAGCAGGTGCTAAATGGAGGAGGATTTTCTGGGAATGTGTTAGGATGTTTCTGTTGGCCATGTGTGGGGAAGGAATAGAGAAGGCAGAATGTGGAATATTGGGGGAGGATTCCAGGGGTGGCGGGTGATGAGAAGGGAGAGGCGGTTGGGGGTGAAGAGGGGGCGCCGTTACTACAATCATTCTTGCATACTCATACCGAGAACAAATTGGTAACTTAAATAGCAACGTCAGCACAGCGTCCTCATTTCACTGATGATGAAGATGGTATATTTAAGGATTCAAGGTACAATGTTATTATCTGTATGAGTACGAATGATCAAATAAATAATACAAAATGAGGGATGTTGAGATTTTGAAAGAAATGTGGAATTTAGCACAAAAAGACCAAGCTGAACCATCCTGAAACCAACGGGATGGTGGAACACATGAATCAGAGTTTGATGGGTGTGGTGTGCTGGGCTAATGGATGTGGCATTGGAAGAAACAAGGTAGTGTTGGAACGCGGTGTGGCGTTGAGGGCTTCTCCGCCTGCTGTTACCAGTGAAATTCCTTTTGAGTTGATGAGAGGGCAAAAAACCTACACCAAAGTTTGCCCGCCATGGATGGGTAGGGCGTCGGAGGCAGAGGCGTTGCTAGGGGGGGCTGAGGGGGCTAAAGCCCCTGGTCTTTTGGTTGTAGCCCCAGATAGAATCTCAACGAGGCTACAACCAAAAGTCTAGCTAGCCCTGAGTCCGGACAGTCCCGGCATTAGCAAAGCCCCCAACCTTTTCCAGACCTAGCAACACCCCTGGGCGTCACAAAGAAGTATGGACATGGAAAGGGTAAGGGAAAGACAGAAAGGAAAAAGAGGGGATAGAAATAGAGGAGGGATGAAAATGTGGCTGTGGAGGAGCTGAATGTGAAGGAGGAGGAGTGGGTGAGAGAGGAAAATGCGAACATAAGAAGAAAAGGCGATGTGCTGTTTTCAGTGAATTTGAGGGTGAGGAGAGTTATGTGGGGCCCTGTGGAGGTTGTGGGGGCAGGTCTGGAACATGGGCAGAATTGTCAAAGTCATGGCACTTCCTGGTTGCCGGCGATGAAAGAGGGGAATTGTGTTAGAATGTTTCCTATGGCCGTATGTGGGGAAGAAATATTGAAGACAGAACGCGGAAGTGTGAGGGAGGATTCCATTGCTGGCGGTTGATGGGATAGGAGAGGAGGTTGGTGGTGGAGCCGGGGGCGCCATTACTACGATCATTCCTGTCTCCTCAGGCAGAGAGGTACCTTAAATACCAGCGTCAGCACAATGTCCTCTATTGATTTTGTTTGTAGAGACACCATGTGGGCTTCAGTTATTTGCACCACCAATCAACCAACATTGAAGTGGGTGACTTGAAAACACTTTCCCATGCCAGCCCAAGAGTACAAGGGCGTCCACATGATCTATTTTAGCAGATTTTTTAAATTCAATGTGTACTTTTCTGGCTTACTCCTTGTGCTCAAGTTGTTGTGAGTCATTTGAAGGTAGAAAGCGTTACAGTTGGCAATCACTACGCCTGTGATGCTTCTTGTAACCCCACTAGACTTATTTTCAATTCCTGTTAATAAACCAAAATGACAGGTTACTGTTCGGTTGAAAGTTACAATTACTTGAGATTTGGCTTATTTTCTTTGCTGTCTGCACCCGTTATTAATCACAATTAACAATTGGCAGTCTAAATACTTAATTTATGAACATTATCATTGGCCATTGCAAACCTTCTTATATAATGTAATTTCATTTCCTTTGGTGTTTAGTAAGTGGTCACGGGTCATGTGATTTCAATTCTCTTCTTTCTTGATCATTTTGGAGCCCAAACATGAAGACCGGTCTGAAAAATGCGCCATAGCACGGAAGTTAAAATCTTCTCTTAAATTTCTAAGAGATTTGGAAAAAAAAGGGAATAATTTTTGTAAACCCTTCTGGTGCCCTTTATTGGGTAAACGAGACACATTTCGGATAAAGTTATTGAGGGAGTTTGAAGGATCGACTTTATCAGTTTTCCACAAAGAAAAACAATAATCAGTTGCAAGGTCGTCCAAAATACAGGGCAATACCCTCAAAGTAAAGGGCCAAGACTATGAAACACAGTAAAACGAACCCAAGGGATAGAAACCAACCCGACTTCACTTTTGAGGACGATGGCGAGACAGAACTCTTTAAAGCATTGGACTGAAGACAGCCGTGGATTGTGGTGAATGTGTAAAGCCGCACCCAGTGATTATGCCCACCCCTTCACCTGCTGCTACCTGCTACTAAACAGCCCCCACTGTAGTTGCACCATCCTTTCCTCTAACCTCCCTAACTTAGTAGCCGTGAAGGACAGACCAATGCAATTCCTCCATGCTAGCTTCCACTCTACATAGACACCTCTCCAGACATCCACTTGACTCCTAAGCGGCCCTCGCTCTTTGGCTTGCATCCATGCATGGTTCTAGCTTATGCATGTGTTGAAGAGGCTGCAAGCTAGCTGTTGCAGAACCACAGGCAGCACACACATAAACACATTAATAAAGGTCAAATCAGTATTTATATCAGACACTATTGCCAACATGGGTTACATTTCCCCACAATAATGTTATACCATGAACTATAATATTTGTGAAAACACAAACAAAGGACCTCCGTATCTCTCATGACTTCTTACAAAACGTGTGTGTGCTTAAGTCGTGTGAAAGTGTGCGTATTGCGCAATATTGGTGTTGGCTCTGGAGAAAGCATTTTTCGAAGAGGTGCAGAACTGGTGGGGCTGCTGTGCTGCAGCTACAACAGCTGCATGGCCCGTGACCACCAGCCACTGAGCAAAACCTGGAAGACACTCAGACCCTGTGTTCTAGGGGTAAAAACCATTGATCTCCATTTCAGTAAGTGTGAGGCATCCAGCGGTGTGTCCTTGAACCAAAACCAAACCCATTACACCACCCTAATCCCGTTCTGTTTGTGACCCCGGGCCTGGAACTTTGCAAAGATGACCTGCACCATTTCATATCCCCTGGCTGTCACTGTGTGCATGGCGCGTTATAAATGCTATATCATATCATATCATGGGCTGGTAAGATTGGCCGGCAAAACAAGTTTTTCTGGAACAGTTGTTCAGGGGAGCGACGCAGAGGTGAGGTGAAATACTCTATAATGGTGTGCTCAGGCTGCCGACACTGCAAGTAAGGAGAAGATGGGCCCAGTGTCCATTGGTGACAGGTACCGCTGCCCTTGGGGTGGAGGAGGACTCTTAATGTCAGGCTGTGGGGAGCATGCTTGAGCCAACTGGCAGAACCCAAAGTGTTACTATATCCGCTCACCTATGAACCTTTTCTGGACGGTCCATTCCTATCCACCTCCACCATGGGAGGTGTAGTGAGTGGGTCACCATCTTGACCCAAAAGATGTTTATATATCCAGGTTGTGTGCAGTACTTGGCTGAGGACAGAGTAGCCACATGATCTTATTACTGCACGCAAAGATTACATGTTACTTCCTCGGACATGACTGGCTACCTTGCCCACTGGCTGCTGCTGATCAGGCCTGGCTCATAGAGCAGCGACAGAGATGCAAATGGATCACTGTCACCTCGGATAACAGATCAGGGAGCGGGTAGGAGGCCACAATACCTGAAACATGAGCTTGAGGAAGTGTGTCTTGTGCACCCTGGGTCACAGGCATGGCCCAATTAGATCGTACAAGCAAAAAGTTGTCCAAAAATAAAAGTAAACGCTGAACTTCAGATGATGAACTGTCTGATAGATTGTCAGTAGTGAAGGACAAGGACCCTTCTCCCGCTGAAGTGTATGCAATAATGTGTCATTTGGCTTTGAATGTCACTTCAATTAAGAAAGACATGAAGGACTTGCACCCAGACCTGCGACCATCAAAACATACCTCAATGAGGCCAGATCAAGAATCTCCAGGATGGAAGATGACCCGGCTGCTCAGGAACCCTAGCATCTGCACCGTCTACAGCACCTCAGGGGGAATCTGAAATTCGTGGGACTCCCGCAGGTGGCAGATGGGTCGGATCCTAAAGTATTCATGTTTGGCCTCCTGTCAGAAGGTTTGGAGATTGACAGATTGGCCATGTAGAGCATGCAGATATTTCCATGAGGTCCTGTCTGTATTCGGCCAAACCTGTGACGTCTCTCATTGTTCGGTTCCAAAGATTCTCAGTCACAGAAAAAGTCCTGCAGTTCTCATGGAATGGACATGGTATTCGTTTCCACCCAAACCTATCTCTGGCTATCCTGACGAAGATCCAATTTACTGATTCCAAGACAAAGTGTGCAGATGTAACATCCGATACTCATGTGGCTTCGTATTGGGGTCTAGCTCACTTTTGGCGAATGGCAACTTTGCCGAATTCGGTTGTGCTGCATTCTTATGCCTGCTTTTATAACACAAACAGATATATGATAAGTTAGGGTAAAGTATTTAAACGGAGGATGCAAGAGGGTGAGCAGGGCTCCCCCTTGCTCTTTGTGGTAAAATAAATCGCCAAATTTGGTAAAGTTGCCATTCGCCAAACAAAAACGTTCATAGAGCCTCGTATGCAGCTTTGCATTGTTTCATCTGGACCTCCGCTAGGGCAATAGAGCTGTTAATGTTAATGACGTTGATATTAATAACACTTATAAAGCACAACTAAAACCCAAAGTTATCCTGCCACTAAGTCTGACCTTCCAAAAGGAAAGGCCAGGCAACCGGAGAGAAGAAAACTGAAAAAACCAGAAGAAAAAGAAACCAAAATAAACCAGCAAAAGATCCGTAATTAAAAAGAAAGGTCTTAAGTGCTTTTCGAAAGGAAAAATGGTCCGCAATAGCCCAAGCTGACAGAGGCAAAGAATTCCACAAACAGGGACGGCAGCCGAGAAGGTTCTGCCGCATACCGTAGATTTTCAGAAACAGGGAACCTGAAGCAAGCATAAGTCAGCAGAGTGGAGGCTCTGAGCTGGATAGTATCACCTGATTTTCTGACAGAGGAAGAATGCTCCACCACCATGAAAGGCCCGATGGACCATACACAAAACTTTACATTCAATACAGCCCTCAATAAGGAGCTGTTCGTAATGCATCTAGAGCTTCTGTGTGTGCGGGTTCAGATGCAGTAACAATCCTCTATTTCTGTTTCCCAGATGAGGTATTGTTCCCATTTGAGCATGTATTTCTCCTTCACTGATGGGTCCGGCCTGTCAAGAAGCTTATAAAGAAGCACCACCCGCCCCTGAAAACTGCTGAGGCCAGCGTCAGCTCTAATGCACTGAGCTCCCTTCTTGGTTTCATATTGGGACAACCAGTGCCGCAGCTGTGCATACTTAAATATCTCTTGTTCCACAATATGACTTTTTGTTTCGCATTCCTCGAAAGTCAGGAGGACTAAAGAAATCCTTTATCTGCAGTAATCCTCACTCTTTCCAACTAACAAACATTAGTGTATTCAGTCCTGAGGAGAAGTCTTGGTAGTTCCATACTGTGGTGAGGGGGCCCAGTGGCCCATTTACACCCCATCAATGAAGTGCCTCCTCCAGCTGTGGATAGTGTTGCTGGTGGAAGATAGGGGGCTCTCCCCCACACCTAGATGCCCCATTCTCAAGTGTGGCAGTGTCGAAAGAGGGACCGGGCACCATGCCTCCTCAATCTGTTTCCAGCGTGGGGAGTTCTCCCCCTCTTGCCATGTGAATACGTGAGATAGCTGAGCTGGCAAATTATATCTGAGGATGTCAGGGACGCCATGGCCCCCTGTTTGTGTGCTTCTCAACATGACCCTCTGGCAATCCAGGGCTTTTTCCTTCCCCACACGAATTTTAGCATACCCCTTTGCGGGTTCTCTAAGACTTTGTCAGGAATTTCCACCGGTAGCGATAGGCAGAAATAAAGGAACTTTGGGATTAAGTTCATTTTAAGGGCTGTAACCCCTCCTCCCCCAGCCAGGAGACTTCCTGTTTGTGCATCAAGCCCTATCTTCCTCTAGCTCCCTGAATAATTGGGGAAAGTTGTCTTTATATATTTTGTTGACAGAAATCGGGATACAGCCTTCTAAGTAGGGGGTGAATGACTCTTCCCACGGGATTAGCCCCTCCACAGCAAGGGACATTCTGTGCCTATCCGAGATGTTAACCCCCATGGCTGTGGATTTGGAGTAGTTGATTTTAAACCCGGAGACCTCACTGAATTTTGGGATTTCAACCCATAGTTCTTTTAGTGATGTGCTCGGTTGGGATAGGGAGAGAAGGAAGTTGTCAGTATATAAGGAGAGTTTGTAACTATCGGTTGCCACCCACATATCCTTAATATCTGGATTGGAGCATATCTTGATGGCCAAGGGTCCCATAGCCAATGCGAATATTAGCAGTGAAAGGGGGCAGCCTTGGCGGGTGCCTCTCGATATCATTAGCTTCTGAGAGCAAAACCCATTAATCCTCAGGAATGTGTGTGGGCTTTGATAGTTAGTCAGGACGCATTTGACATAATTGGGGCCGAAGCCGAAATCTGTTAGCTTCTTGGTTATATAGTCTCACTTCAGTAAGTCGAAGGCTTTGTGTGCGTCTACGGAGACTATCGCTAGCTCAACTCCTGTTCTTGAGGCGCATTCAACTTGGTCGAGTATACACCTCACATGCGTGGTGCGTCCCGGGATAAACCCAGTTTGGTCGAGGTGAACCAATTTAGGCATCACTTTTGCCAATCTGGCTGCCAGTATTTTGGAAAAAGCTTTCCCATCATTGTTCATTAGAGCAATGGGTCTATAGGAACTGCAGAGCTCTGGGTATTTCCCCGGTTTCGGAATCATCACAGTTAGGGACTCCTCCATGAAGGGGATGACATAGTCTGAGGTTAGAAATGAATTATATAGTGTCGCTAGGTGTGCGGCTAGGATGTGAGCATAGGTTTTGTAAAGATGAGCCCGGAATCTGTCTGGCCCCGACACAGTGTTTCTTTAGAGAGCCTATGACTTCCATGACCTCCTCCGTTGAAATAGAGGCCTCCAGGGGAGCTAGTAGTTCTTGAGTGGCCTTGATTGAGGGGATTGAGGTCAGGTAATAATTCTGTAGTGTCTCCTCAATATAGGTCCCAGTTGCGACCTCTCAATGGTGGGCTGACATTGCCTGTATTTGATCGCTCTCCGAGAGAAATAGCGCCCCATTCTCACCTCTTAATAGGCAGATATTATTGCAGGTATGCACTTTCCTCATTTTATAGACCAGAAGCTTGTTCGCTTTGTTGTTATTCAAGTAATATAATTGTTTAGTGATGCTAAAGCGCTGGCTGATTTGTCATCCAGATGCATCTCAAGTTGTGACTTTGCTTTTTTGAGGTCTTCCTAAGCATTTCTAGAGTGGGAGGTTTTATGTTCCTTCTCTAGTTCCCTCACCTTTTCCCCCAGTTTCACCTGTTGTAAGGAGCTCAGCCTTTGGCGTTCCACCGCTTTCACCAGTAGCTCCCCTCTAATGAAAGCCTTCATTGCGTCCCAGACAATCGATGGGGGGGTTTCTTTTAAGGTGTTTTCTCCAAAATAGGCTTTCAGGGCCTCCACAATTTCACCTCTGATTACTCGGTCCTGTAGAAGAGAGTATTGTAGTTCCCAGGCCCTTGGGGGTTGGGCCGGGAAGCCTGATGAACGGATGCGGGCCAGAACCAGGGCATGGTCCGAGATTACCCTCGGCAGTATCGTGACCTCTTCCAGGCACGGGACTAGCTTGCCAGATAAGAGGAGCAGCTGAATCCTTGTTAGGCCCTTATGGGCATGAGAGTAAAATGAATCAGAATTAATCAACAAGATTGGCTGATAATTTTTGGGTAAATCATTGTCTTTGTTATGTTTAGGAAACAGGACAAGGAGAGCCTTGGTAAAAGAACCTGATGATTTACCAACTTTGGAGAAGAATGTATATAAGAACTACAGTGTTTGAACTTGAGGAACATTTTGGTTATATCCTTTAGTTGTACCTTTGCGACCTATACGTTTTTTTCTCTGATCTGTTTGGAATTAGTTTGTCTTTGTTTTTGCATATATCCTTATGTGTGTCTCATAGGAGTGTGCACCTACGGAGACTTAGAGTTCCTCCACTCTCTTGGTAGAAAAAGCAATTTCTGTGTGTGTGCTTGCACCTTTTTCTGCACCAATCATTTAATTGCTTCCGTTATGATGTTTTCACTTTCCAGTTTGAGTAAATGACGATTCAAATTCAATTTGTGCATAAGATATTTATTTGTGGTTTTGCCCTTTTGGATGACACGTGTTTCAGCATTAAAACTCTTTACAAAGCAAGGCTGTTCTATTTTACAACAAAAGAAAATAATTACAGATTGTTATAAACTTGTGTCCATAGTGGTCAAAAAACAAAATACCAATTTTAACACCCATTCTGATTAACTTTTTTTCAAAAGTTTCCTGTTTGTGAACAGAATAAAGTGAAGTATAGTGAAATATAATAGATGCTGTGATGTCCACAAATCATACAAAAAGATCAACTGTAGGGTCAGGGTCCGGGAGGTGAGCAAAGGTTTGGAAGAACTCTTAAGGTTGTAACAATACACTCATGATGTTCCTTAACATATTTCCCTCTTGCTTCAGATCATTATTTTGCATCATGTAGTTTATGGTTCCATGATTCTATATTTTCCCTTTTTCAGTTTTAAGTTTGTCCCCCTGTAGTATTTGTTGTTGTTGGTTAGTCTATTGGTACACAGTTCCGGGCTATTACATATTATAACTACTGTGTTGTAATTTTTAGAAATTCTTACCATTGTTTCTGTGGTCCAAGATAATCTGCTTTGTTGCAGTGTTGCTGAATTATAGGGCTTATATCCCACCTTATGGTAAAATAAACAGAGTATAGTGTCTCGGCCGTTGTCATTGCATTAGGGCTTGAGCTTGTGAGTTATAACATTGCCTGGTGTTTTGGCCGCGATAAAGATGTCTCCTCTGTTGCAATGTATGCATTTGAGGCATTTGTCTTTGATTTGGATTCCAAAAAAATCTGTGACTGACAGATTCTCTAACATATCGTGCTAATCTGCTGTAAGTCCGTGCTATACAAATAGTTTACCAGTAAGCGCTTTCTCTAAAATGTGATGTTTTGTTTAGCTGTTTAGAATTTCGGTTCAGTAAATATTATGCTTTGTTTCTCTACAAATAACATTTATTACTTCGTAGTCCTTTATGAGCGGGAAAACAGTGATTGGCCATTATCTTGGGTGGGCTCATTGCAGACCATAGGGCTTACCTGAAAAGTGCATATCTCTCGCGTCAAGCGTCGGTTTGATGGACCATCTCTGTAGTCTCATTAGTGCTAATATGCTTATGGCTTCATGATAGTTAGTCCTACCTTCCTTTCTGTTGTGTTACGGGCGGCGGCCATACTTTAGGCTAGATAATACTGTATTTAGCAGTATTATTGATATGTTCAACCCAATCCTTGTCAATTAAGTGGGGGTCTATTTGTCATTTTTCTTGATTTTCATAAGCAAATTTTCATTCAGTACTTTTTCTAGAAAATATTAGAGGCCTAGCCATTTGTTTTAATTTAACAGGACATTGGGAGGGGGAGTGCTGTTTGTTAGTTGCACTAGCCCTTCTCTGATGTATTGGCTCTCAGTAACATTTGTTATGCAATATTTACCTTGTGCTCGAGTAAATTAGACGAATGGTGTAATACATGGCGAGAGAGTGAATTACTACACCTATGTCGCCATGCATTGTGGTCATTGTAGTTGGATTTAAAAGTGGTTTGTGGTACTCCACTTGTCTCACCTCATGGCTGAATATTTAGGTTTCTAGTTCGATTTTATTTTAGATTCGATGAATGATATAGTACATTGCCGAGAAGTGTGTTTACACACTTTTTTCGCAATGCATTGTGGTCATTGCAGTTAGATTCTGATGTTTTCTGTTCTTGTTTGTTTTACACAACCTGTCTTATCTTTTGTGCATTGAGGTTCTGTTTTGTTGCAGATTCTATAAAAAATTAATTTGAATTTTTTAAACCTTTTACATTACTAGCATGCTTATATCGAACACTACAATATATCACAAAAAAGACACAATTTCATTGTCTGAATTCAAGCCACGTTCTACAGCTTTAAAGTGGCAAATGAGTTTAGCTTCTTCCTGTCAGAGTCGTAGTTCCTGGTTGCCTCCACGTCTGCCAATCTTAATCTTTTTTAGTCCAATAAATTTAATTTCTCTTTTGTCTTGTAAGTGATGGTAATTTTGCCAATGGTCTGATAGTGGTAGGATTTTGTCTTGGCTTCAAATTGCTGACATGTGTTCTCTGATTCGTATTCTCAGTTCTCGAATTGTGCTCCCGACATATATTAAGTTACAAGTGCATATGATGGCATATATGTCGAACTTGGAGCGACAGTTGATTTGTTCCATGATCTGTGTTTTCACTCCATTTTTGTCTTTTAACACATTAGTGTTTGGCATTGCATAGTCACACATTGAGCAGAATCCACATTTCCTAAATCCTGAAACTGATTGATGTAACCAGATTTTTGTTATTGTTTCTTCTTTTTTTGAGTAGTAGTGATGGGCTTAAGCTACTTCTCAGTGTTTTTGTTCTTCTGTAGATTATAGTAGGCTGATCTTTAATAAATTCTTCAATATAGGGATACAATTTTAATAGGTAGCAATTTCTTTTAAGTACTTTTTAATGTCTCGATTGTTGCCACAATAGGTGGTGATGAATTGAACTGTCTTCTCTTGTTTCTTTTCTTTGGTTGTTTGAGTCAAGGTTTGTCGCCTATTCATGTTCTGGGCCTTGTGCCAGGCTTTTTCAATTGCTTTTTGAGGGTACCCTCTGACAGTGAATCTTGTGGTTAGCAATTTGCATTCCGCATTGAAGGTGGATGTTTTCGTGCAGTTCTGTTTTGCTCGTATAAATTCGCCCTTTGGGATGTCCCTAATAACTGGTGGATGGTGACAGCTTGTGGCGAAACATGTAGAATTCACTTCTGTTTCTTTCCTGTAGGTTTTGGGTTTTAACTGGTTTCCTGATACAAGGATTGTTAGGTCTAAGAAATAAATGTCAGTTTCACTACTGGATCCAGTGAATTCTAAACCATATTGTTGTCACTGACTTGATGTAAAAATTCTTCTAATTCTTGGTATGTTCCGTTCCAAATGAGTAAAACATCATCTATGAACCTTGTCCATTTCACTATTTTGTTTTTGTATGCATCCAATTGGTAGATAAATAGATCTTCATACATGCCCATTACTAAGTTATCCAGCGCTGGCGCATATTTCACGCCCATTGCAACACCTCTTGTTTGTTTAAAGTATTGGTTGTCGAAAGTGAAAATGTTGTTTTCCAGTGCTTTTCCTTAAGCATGCAGACATAGTTAAAGTGTGAAGCTGATTTGTCTTTGAAAACATAGTCCATTGTTTCTAGGGCTAAATTATAACCAATCGAAGTATAGAGTGCTTTCACATCCCAGGTTGCCAATAAGTAGTTTTCTTGCCAGTGTATTTGTTCCAACATATTTATTGCTGCTGTGGTGTCTTTGAGGTAGGCTTTTACTTGACACACTTTAGGTCTTAGAATGTTGTCGATGTATTCCGCAAGGGGTTCCGTTGCCCAACTGATGCCACTTACGATGGGCCTTCCTTCTGGGATTTTCTCAAGTTTTTTGTGTACTTTAGGAAGGAAGTAGATAGTGGGTATTATTGGTTTTGAAACATGAATGTGTAATTTTTCATTATCAGTGATTAACCCTTGATGGTGCCATCCTTCGATTAGATGTTTTAAGTCTTGTATTATCCATTTGGTGGATTGGTGGATAGTTTATTATAGCAATTTGGGGTGACTAAATGATTGTTTACCATTTGGATATAATCAGATCTGTTCATTATAGTGATATTTCCTCCTTTGTCAGCTTCTTTTATAACAAGGTATTTGTTCTTTTTTAGGTTCTGTAGTGCTGTTCTCTCCTGTGAAGTTAGATTGTTTTGGGTACATTTGACAGTTGGTTTGCCTTTATCTGTCAGTTGGTTTAGATCGTGTGTCACAGCTTTGTAGAAGGCATCCAGCATGTTGTCTGGTGATAAATGTGGTAGAAATCTCGATTTTGGTTTGAGTTCTTTCAATGTTAAGTTAGCCGGGTGTATCTGTAGTTCATGTATGGTTTGATATATTAAGTAATCTTCAGGTTCCTGTATTGATCTCAATAGATGTATGTTTCCTAATTCTTCAATAGTTATGTCACTAATATTGACTGACTTTGATGCACTTTTGCATTTGTCGACTTGTGTTGTGAAGAATTTTTTTAATTTTAATTTCCTAACAAATTTGAATACATCTATGTGTATTTCAATTGGTTCAAAAACTGTCGTTGGGGCAAATGATAGGCCTCTGGAGACTGGTTTCTTCTGCTGTTAAACTCTGATTTGATAAGTTCATCGCTAGGTTGTTTATTTTGATTTTTTTCGCTGCCTCTCGTGCTGCTGCTCTTGTCAGACGACGGTATTCCTCTAGAGCATCTGGATTTCCTGTGTCTTCCTGACCCCCCTCCTTCCTCTGCTCCGACTGTAGGTTGTGAAGTTTCCGGTTGTTTGTTCACTTGAAAACGGACCTGTTTTGTTGTTACATTTCTGTTTCCTTTTTGAAACGTCTAATTTGATTTAAAAAACCATGGCCTGTTTTCTTATTTTTCTCCTGTGCTGCGTCTGTGTTTCCATCTGGTTCGTCTTCTACTTCTGAGCTGGCTGACGATGTATTGGAAGTGCTTTCTTTCGATATTGGCTTTGTGAATTTGTTATACTTTTCTTGGAAAGTGTACACTTTATCGTCTTGGTAATCTCTGTGGTCATGGTAGAATTTTCTCAATTTGCGTAGTGTAATGTCGTCTTGATATTCTTTCAGAATTTCATAAATTTTGAGATAATTTTTTTCCTTTGTTACATCGAGTGCTTTGGCTTCCACGGTTTCTTTTTTTATTTGTTCTATTTGTTCTGTGGTCCTTTTATGTTCGCATTCTGTGTGTTCTATCAGCATTTCTAACATTTGTTTTGAAATTGGTTTAAGTTTGATTCCCAGTTTTCTGCCAGATCTTTGTCCTCATCTTTATTGAAGTCAGGGAATATGAGAATGTGAAGCCCTCTAGGAATTTGTTCTTTAGTTAGGTTGTTTTTTAATGAGATAATCTCCCAATTTGTTAATCTCCCTGCGTGACACAGTCTCCAGTTTGACAAATTCATATCTAAGGTCTTCACGTTTGGGAGTACTTGAATTGAATGCATGAGTATTGCTCCCTTTGGGAGAAAAACGGTTGTTTGCTTCTTCTTCCCCGTTTTCAAGGTATTCTGCCATTGTTTATTTATTTTGTTTGGGGTCTGCGCCGTACTTGATATCTGTGTTTCACAGGAACTTTTTGGTGATATCCTTTAGTTGTACCTTTGCGACCTATACGTTTTTTTCTCTGATCTGTATGGAATTAGTTTGTCTTTGTTTTTGCATATATCCTTATGTGTGTCGCATAGGTGTCTGTACCTACGGAGACTTAGAGCAGGAAGCAGTGAGGGCTCTCAGTGCAATTTAAATAGCCCCCGGCTGATCTGTTTGGCTCTCCATCATCGCCTCACTAAAAGGTCCAGCTAAATCTTCTGCTAATAAAGAAACACTGAAGCTGGTGGCAGCCACCCTAAAGTGGCCAAAAAGTGAATCCTCTCCTCCTGCTAAAACAATGCCAGACGCTAACATGAAGACTATCTTGTTGGACCCTTTATGGAAACCACCAATGTCAAACTCCAACAAGTGGACGATTGCTGCTCAAACTTTGAAAACAGGATAGAGGAGGTTGAGAGAAGAATTAGCATGGCTGAGGACATTGCTACTCGAGTTGCTCATATAGAAGAATCAATCCATACGCTTCAAAAGCAAAATGAAGATTTGTAAAATACAAACCGTAGAAATAACCTCTGCTTTTTTATTTTTCCAGAAGGAGTGGAAGAATGTTGCCCATTTGCTTAAAAAACCTTGCCTAATATCCTGAATTTGAATTCATCCATTGTTCTCAATATTCACAGGGCACACAAAATAAATCCCAGGAAAATTAAATCACACAAGAAAAATGCACCTTGTTGCCCTTTCTGAGACCTGTCATCCATCATACTGCAATAGAGATAGAGATTTGATGTGAGGCCTATGACAGACTTCCTGTTAAAGCAGAAAATCTGCTAAACTCCAATCGGACTACAGTTCTTTTGGAACAGGGTCTAACACAGAGTTTCAAACAGATTGGAGGAAACCCAATTCCTGGAAATCACGATTCCGAAAGCATCAGTGAAGGAGATTCCTTTTCCAGGTTTTACAGTTGGGAGATCACTTGTGGGTGTCCCGAAATTGACATATTGTGGACTGGTCAGAATGAAAGATCCCCATCCTTCGAAGTCACAGGGGGCTGCAGTAATTTGGAGGTTAATGTGTTAATGCTGATGCTACACGTTATGCACAGTAATTGTTTTAAATCATTAGGTGATCCTACAATAATTGAAAGAGGCACAGGGTTATATGAGCATAGATTATGTGTTGTCACAATGTTTGTTCTCCTCAGGATGTTTCTTTTTATTCTTCCCAAGTCATGGGCATGTCCCATTCTAAATGTAATTAACACTTTGATAGGCCACAATTATAACTTTGAGACATATTCTTGTATTTGGTTCAATTTTGGTGTACTTTTGAGATGTGACAAAGTCCCCTGTCTAACTCTGGGGACATCTAGAGGGTGATACAGAAGGCTGTGTGACTCCCCACACCAGTGCATGATGGGCACAGGGCTGGTAGGCGGGATGCCCCCCTGGTCAGCCACACTTTGTGCTGTCTTTTAAGAACACTGTTCCTGCTAGGAAGATGATGCCTACAGCAATATGGAATTAAAAAGGCAAAGCTCTCCCCAATCCAATAGGGATGTACTTTAGGCTGTAATTGAACTGAGCAATTTGTAAGCACTGTCCCTTAAAAAAACTGAACACTGTAGTTGAAGTAAACCATGTTGTCGAAGGAATTTAAAATTAATTTGGTGCTGGTAGTTTGCTCCTGCTCAGATGTCAGAGGTACATTCCATTTTCTTATGCCACTCATTCAGCGAGCCCACTCAGATATCACTCATTCACATCCATACTATAGACTCTTAATAAAAGCCTAACCTGAGGAAAGGGCTCACAGGCCGATGTAAGCGCAGAGACAAAGTCAGGCATGGGTGTTTAGAGTAGGATGTGGCTGCAAGAATTTGAAGCGAGTTGGAGCATGTGGGAGGGGCTTGGTGGAGAGTTAGGCGAGGAGGTAGTTGGTGACAAGATGGGGAGATAAGACGGGAGGAGTTTGGATGGAGACATCCGGTGGAGATTAATTGGAAACAAGAGGAGTTTGGTTGGAGATATCAGAGGAGGTTGGTTGGAGAGATTAGGGGTGGCTGGTTTGAGAGATCAAGTGGGGGCAGCTCGTTGGAGGAGAAGGCTGGCTGGGGTGATTTGGAGGAGGTTGGTTGGAAATATCAGGAGGAGGTTAATTGTAGACAAGAGGAGGATTTTGAGTTGCAAAATCAGGAGGAGGTTGGAGGTAAGTGTAAGGAAGCAACCAAGGACATAGGTAGCAAGATCAGAAGGGTCACAGAGGTGCTTGAGGCAAGGCAAGGGGTAAACGTGGGATACTTATCTGAAGGGGTGACGCCCACGGTGGGAGGAGGAACAGGCATGTGTAATGGTCGTGGAGGTGCAGGACCAGAATAGGAGTAGAGAGGTGATAAAGAGGGGGATGAGGACTCAAGGAGAGGGAGGCAATTGAACCCTTTTAAACTAACCTGTGGAAACAGGAAGGTAAACCCAGTTGGCTTGGCCTGAAAGCTGAAGAGAATCTCTATATTCTACCTGCAGCTCATGGAGGACCCTCAGCGACTTCAACAGTAACTTTAGGACAAACAGGAGATGGTCGTATCCCACCAATATCAAGAGACAAGCAAGAAGAAGCTCAGAGACTTGAGACTGCGATTGATGAAGAAGCACCACAAATCTTGTGAACTTACAAGAAAGCCCAAACTGTTGAACTGCTAAGAGAAGACTATCCTGTCACCTTGTGCTTTGAGTTGGTCATAGGAGATGACATTTGTGTGTTGAATAAAATCTGATCTTAAAGATATTATGAGAGTGATTTGTAAACTAAAGGCATCTAGGGCACCCGCCCCAGACCGTATTGCCAATGTGGTAATTAAGCGAAATTCAGAGATATGGGCACATATGCTGTTTAGAATATTTACATCTGTCTGCAATAGAGGCAAAATTCCTGACAGCTGGAGAAAATCAATCCTCATCTCTGTTTTTAAAAAGTGTGACAGGGCTCATGCCTGGAATTATAGATTTTGGCTATGATTGACTGCAGCTGCAAGATATTTTCCACACTATTACTGTATAAAGTGCATTTGTGGATACAGGAGAAGATCCTCTTACCTTGGAAGCAGACAGGTTTTTTATGTGGTCACACCACGCTAGATAACATCTGGGGTGATGACTGACCCCTATAGGGATGTATAGAAAAGACTGTATCTCTGCTACATCGAATACGCAGGGGCTTTTGACTGTGTAGCTAGAGAAAAACTGTGGAACAAATAAGGAAAGTGGGGATTAAATCCAACTATATTGCATTTTATAAAACAAATTTACTCTGGCATCTTAGTACAGGTTAGACTGGACATGAGTGGAGTCTTTCCTGAACCTATTTATACCAAGCAAGGGCTAAAACAGGCTGCCTATAAGCCCCTGTCCTCTACAATCTTTATGTCGCTGACATGGACTCTACATTTGTGGGTTGTTGCAATTTTCCCCTTAAGTTGGGATTTCTCTACTATGCAGACGATACAGTCATAATGGGTTCCCTCCTATAGATCTTCAACGATCATTGGATGTTATAATGGAATATGCAAAAAAGAACCGATTGAGAATCAATTCGCTTAAAACTAAGGTTATGATCGCTGGTAGGAAGTCGCGCGAAAAGCCTGTCTTTAACAGGAAAATAGTATCTCTGGAGCTCGTCAACACGTATATATATATTTGGGGATTCCCATAAGGAATCATCCAATAATGGGCTTTTATGAGCAGATAATCAGGAGGAAAATGTTAACAAAATGGAACCTTATTCGAGGCTTTCTCCTCATGAGGAAGGGTGGACATTCCATTGAAGGCTACCTTCACATATATAAGATGAGTATATTCCCGGGAATACTCTACGGTATTGAGGTATTCAATTAAAATATATACAATGGTTTGACAAGTTTGAAGGTAATATCTGCAGGAAGGTGTTGAGAATTCCCTCGGCAGTACCGATCAAAGCAATACGGTACAAGATGGGAATTACATACCTGACTACTCTGTGAAAGGTGCAATGTTGTGAGCTGTACTTTAAAATCACCTTAGACACTGATGGGGAGGCCACGTTATTGAATTATGTAAGGAAGGACTCTGATGCTAAACAGAAAAATAGGTGGATGCTAGGGTTAGTGAAAATGGTGAATGAATTTCTCTTGGCCATTGATTTGGACCTCCCTGATAAGTCCGGCCTGTTTTTTTTTTAACCCAGCTGAAGAAAAAGACTATAGAATGGGATCTGATTATGAATATTGAGGCCCTGATTAGGATAAAACGATATGAAGTATATTGTAACCAGGCCCGTTTCTTGGCCCAGGCGAAGCGGGAGGCTTCCCAGGACGCAATTGCCCTTGGGGGCGCAATTGCCCTGGGAGGAGACATTTCTCTCGAGGATGCGATCGCATTGTGGTGAGTAGTGGCAGCAGGTGCTGCCTCTGCCTCTTCTGACCACCATAAAGTTACATGATTCAGAAAGGCTGTCTGACCCCAGGCCACCATTTTATTTTAAGTATCACGCCGCTTGGGGGCATAAAAAGGCACCTCTTGCTGGTGGACACCTTTGTCATCCTGCCATCCTGCAGGATCTCACCACAGAGGAAATAAAGAAAGACGGCTGCAGTTAGTGTTATCGTTAACAATTCCAAATGCTCTTTGCCCCGACCGGAGTGGCGCTGTATTTGGCTTGATGGCTCTTTTACATGCGTGGTGCTTTCAAAAGGTAACAATGAAAGCTTAGACGCCTTATCTTTGCTCAGAAACTGCAGCAAAGTCAGAGCAGTGTATCTGCAGTTGTGCAGCGTATGTCCAGGCCGAGTTGCATTGCAAGGCTTTCCCTTCCTGTCCTAGGCGCAGGCACTTGTTCTACAAACTTTCTATGCGGGCACATTGCACGTTCTCAAGCTCGTGCTATCACTTCGGCATTAGGGTGGCATTGTCCAAGGGACATCATCCAGTGCTCGGCTGCACCTACAGTTATTGCTACGGCTGCCTCTGCACCATGTTCTTCTCCTGCCTTTTCACATTGCTCACTTGCAGAACAACTACATTTTACTGCGATGACTGTCCACCCGCAGTGTTGCCTAGTGCGATATCGATCACTGGTTACAAATAATGATTCTTATTGGTCTCCTTTCAGATTACTACACCAGGATTCAAAAGTACCTAAAAACACATTTCGTCTGCATGAAGAATTAGGTCTCTCCGCACCTGGACTTTAGTGCAGCGTCCAGAGGATCCAGCTCTGGTTCGATTGACCTGACCCATCTATTTTATGCTCAATAACTCACTCGTTCTTAGGTGTTTTACAGGTGCAGGCACGAGGGCAGTGCAATGCCTGGTTTAGACGCCCTCACTACGACCCCCACTTCCTAGATTTCTTTGGGGGGGAGCGTGATCTTGCTTATGTTATTTTCAGCTTCGAGCAGCTTTTTCACAGAATGGACCAGACGCATTCCTCATGGAGAAATGGGCACACATTGGCAGGGTCGTTTTTGGTCAATTTGGTGCCCAGAAATGTAATACTAGTCAATGTTCAGAACCACCAAAACGCCATACCAAGATTGCACTGGCAGGGTCGTTTTTGGTCAATTTGGTGCCCAGAAATGTAATACTAGTCAATGTTCAGAACCACCAAAACTCCATACCAAGTTTGCACTGCGCATCAACAGACATTCAGGGGGTAATTCATAGAATTCAGCGCACAAGTGGCGCACGCGGCTGGCGCACAGTGTGCGCGTGCGAATCCCTGTGCCAGCCGCATGCGCTAAAATCCATTTCCGCGCACAGCATATTCATGGATTCCGGCCACCAAAACCAGCCGTGGCGCACAGTGGCGCAGCGACCCTGCAGCAGCGCCAGTTACGCCCCCAAGAACTCCTCTCGCGCAGGGAAAAGCCATCAAAATCCCCAATCCAGCGCAAAGGGCTGCGCTAACCCTGTACCAGCACGGCAAGCGGGATACGTGTATCACTGGGGTGTGCGGGAAGTACCTCACGCGATTGGCCCTGTGCGAGCAGGGTACGCATATTTCATGGGTGCGCGGGAAGTTCCACACGCGACATCAGCAGGGTACGTGTATTCCAGGGGTGCGCCGGAAGTTCCACACGTGATTTCCGCAGGGTACGTGTATTTCAGGGGTGCGTGGGAAGTTCCACACGCGATTACAGCAGGGTACGTGTATTTCGGGGTGCACGGGAAGTTCCACAAGCGATTACAGCAGCGTACATGTATTTTGGGGTGCGGGGGAAGTTTCACACGCGACATCAGCAGGGTACGTGTATTCCAGGGGTGCGCGGGAAGTTCCACACGCGATTTCCGCAGGGTATGTGTATTTCAGGGGTGCGCGGGAAGTTCCACACACAATTTCATCAGGGTACGTGTATTTCAGGGTGTGGGGGAAGTTCCACACGCGACATCAGCAGGTTACGTTTATTTCAGGGGTGCGCGGGAAGTACCTCACGCGATTGGCCCCGTGCGAGCAGGGTACGCGTATTTCAGGGGTGCGCGGGAAGTTCCACACGCGATTTCCGCAGGGTACGTGTATTTAAGGGGTGCGCGCGAAGTTCCACACGCGATTTAAGCAGGGTACATGTATTTCAGGGGTGCGCGGGAAGTTCCACACGCGATTGGCTCCGTGCAAGCAGGGTACGCGTATTTCAGGGGTGCGCGGAAGTTCCACACGCGATTTCCGCAGGGTACGTGTATTTCAGGGGTGCGCGGGAAGTTCCACACGCAACATCAGCAGGGTACGTGTATTTCAGGGGTGCGCGGGAAGTACCTCACGCAATTGGCCCCGTGCGAGCAGGGTACGCATATTTCAGGGGTGCGCGGGAAGTTCCACATGCGATTACAGCAGGGTATGTGTATTTCAGGGTGCGGGGGAAGTTTCACACGCGACATCAGCAGGGTACGTGTATTCCAGGGGTGCGCGGGAAGTTCCACACGCGATTTCCGCAGGGTACGTGTATTACAGGGGTGCGCGGGGAGCACCACATGTGAATTGCACGTGTGGGTCCTCCCAGGTGTTCCCTCTACACCCTCCACGGCCCCTGCAGGTGGCTCACACCACAGGGGCCTACCCTGCACATGTCCTGCAGGCACCCCATCCACCATGGCCATGCCCCCCAGCCAACCCATATGTCAACTAGCACTACTGCCCACCAACGCATGTCCCCCTGCACCCCCAGCCACCAGGGGCAGCCTCCACCAGGTCCCCACTCATGTCTACCACCACCCCCACCCCCCTGCAGTGCAGGGGCAGCCTCCACCAGGCCCCCACTCATGTCTCCCATCACCCCCACCCCTCAGCCACCAGGGGCAGCCTCCACCAGGCCCACACTCATGTCCCCTATCACCCCCACCCCCCAGCAGTGCAGGGGCAGCCTCCACCAGGCCCCCACTCATGTCTCCCATCACCCCCACCCCTCAGCCACCAGGGGCAGCCTCCACCAGGCCCTCACTCATGTCCCCTATCACCCCCACCCCCCAGCAGTGCAGGGGCAGCCTCCACCAGGCCCCCACCCATGTCTCCCACCACCCCCACCCACCAGCAGTGCAGGGGCAGCCTCCACCAGGCCCCCACCCATGTCTCCCACCACCCCCACCCCCCAGCAGTGCAGGGGCAGCCTCCACCAGGCCCCCACACATGTCTCCCACCACCCCCACCCCCCACCCACCAGGGGCAGCCTCCACCAGGCCCACCCTCATGTCCCCTATCACCCCCACCCCCCAGCAGTGCAGGGGCAGCCTCCACCAGGCCCCCACCCATGTCTCCCACCACCCCCACCTCCCACCCACCAGGGACAGCCTCCACCAGGCCCCCACCCATGTCTCCCACCACCCCTAAATCCCACCCACCAGGGGCAGCCTCCACCAGGCCCACACTCATGTCCCCTATCACCCCCACCCCCCAGCAGTGCAGGGGCAGCCTCCACCAGGCCCCCACCCATGTCTCCCACCCCCCACCCCCCACCCACCAGGGGCAGCCTCCACCAGGCCCCCACCCATGTCTCCCACCACCCCCACCCACCAGGGGCAGCCTCCACCAGGCCCACACTCATGTCCCCTATCACCCCACCCCCCAGCAGTGCAGGGGCAGCCTCCACCAGGCCCCCACCCATGTCTCCCACCACCCCCACCCCCCAGCACTGTGGGGCACCTGCCAGCAGGCCCCCACCCATGTCCAACTCATGTTCCCCAGCCAACATGTCATCACAATCTAGATCCCTGGTCCCTATGGTCAGCCTCCAAATGCAAAACACCCACCCGAGTATTGCATCCACCCACTCATAATTGGCAATTACATGACAGAACACCAATTGCAAGTTCCGAAACAAACACATTACCCTCACATACACCCAATGGGTGTCAGTGAATCTCAAAACCCATATCATGATATGCATGAAACCAATGAGATACTACACATTGAAGTTCGATAAAAAAATATGTATTAAAGGAAACATAAATAGAATCAAAAATAAAGAAACAGAAATGGGAATGTACAAAAATGAAAAGAAGCATGTCCGTGAAAAAAAGCAAAACCAAAAATCATAATCCAAAGTAATGGTGTCCAAAGTCACTGTCCACAAAACAAAATCCAATGGGAAATAAAATTGAAAGCCATTGCTCCATGGTTAAAATGTGAAAGAAAAATACAATCCAACAGTGAACTATGTACATACGAACAAGCCAGGGTCCATTATCCCAACAAAAGACATGAAACCTATCTAACTACACTAACTAATAAAATAAACTATATACAAAAATGTGGCCAATGTCCAAAAGGTCCAAAATAAATCCCCAAAAAAAGGAAACCTAACACTACCTACATAACTATGTACAAGGGCAGCAGGCTAGTTTGACGGCTCACTTTTGGATGACCCGGGCCAGGGCATCATCGAACTCCTGCTCAATGTTCCAAAGGCGGTCCTCCTCCATGGCCCGAGGGTCCGCAGGGCCGTCGACGTGTCCACCTCCAACCCCCTGCGGATTGCCTCGAGGCACTCGGCCCTCCTCAGGGCCCTCCGCATGGAGTTCTCTGCCCTGACCATTGTGAGCCGTGCCTCTTCCGCCCGCTGCCGCTCCGCATCTATGGCGTGGCCCAACCGCTGCCACACGGAAGACACTCCCTGTCCTGGGTCCCCCTGCCCTCCGGCCGATGCCTGCCCCTCCGATGTTGAAGGCCCCGAGCCTTCATGGCTCCCACAACGTTGCTGCTGCTGCTGTGCCTCTGCCCGTGCACTGCCTCCTGCTGCCTGCACATCCTCCGCCGGCTGGGGTGCAGTCGTTGATGTGGCCACCCCTGCTGGACGTCCGACTCCCGACTGTGGCAGAGATGCCTCCTCCACCAGCCTGGCCGCACCGTCAGAGGCAGCTCCACAGGGCACCCAGGTGACTGATGGGTGGGAAGATGGCACAGAGGACGACTGGCACGTAGGGGGTTCCGTTGAGGATGGGGTCGGAGCAAGCCCCATCAAACGGAGGAATCCGGCCTGGGTGACCGGTCCGAGCAGGCTGATGCGGTCAACGAGCCATTCGAGATGACGTGCAGTCTCCTCATGAAAAGACTGCAGGTCACCTCGCATGGCCCGTTGACGCAACGCCACACCAGTCAGGACAGGCTCAACCCGGACCCGGATAGCCACGTCCGCAGGCAGAGGAAGGCCAGTTGTCGTTTGCTCATCCCCTGCCTGAAAACGGGTCTGGACGTAGGCATCCCTGCTAGTGCAAGATGATGCAGGGACAGGATCAGGGACAGGATTGCACACAGGCACCTCCGCGGCGGCCTGTGCTGCCTCCTGTCCCTGGTCCTGCACTGCACCACTAGCACCAGTGGGATCCCCACCTCCAGACCCCGTCTCTGTTGCTTGCACGGCCTCCTCCTCCACCAAACCCCCCACCAACCTGGATGACTCTGTGCCATCTTCCCCCATTGGGCCCTGTGGGGTCCCAGCTGCCCCTTCTGCTGCTGAGGCGTCCGACTCCAACCTCCGCCTCTTGGACCTCCCCCCGGCAGCTGCGGCCTGGGACGCGGCACCGGACTCCTCACTCCCCGACGAGATGACAACATGGGAGGGGAGCCGGGCCTTGCGTCTCCGGCTGGCGGTGGGATCCCCGCCACTGTACTCCACAGCACCTTCTCCGCCCTCTTCATCAGTTGACGCTGCAGACAGGGAGAAATAAAACACAGGCATCAGGGCACTGTACAATGGACACATACACACATGACAGTTGTACATGAGTGGCATTGGCAAACCTCAGACATGCCATCACAATACCCAACACACATGTCATTTCAACTCGCACACATGAGCCATACCACAGCCATATCGCAACTGCCAGCACCATCCATACACATACAATAGCATGAGCAGGCAAAGGTGAGCCAGACATCACATGCAACACAGGAAGTGCACCACACATGTACACACACCACCACACTTGCATGCATGTGTACACCTCTGCCAAGTGTCGCAGTGTTCAGATGGGCATCCATGTCACATCTGCCAATCAGGCTTCCACATCCCGCTGTCACATGCATCCATGTTGCATCACTGTTGCACCCTTGTCAAATACACACAGATGCACATGTACACAGTGCTGATACATGCAGCTGAAAACAACATACATGCGTGACATCACGGACATGTCTACTTACATACACATTCATCCAAACATGTGTGTCCACACAACTGCATTTGGCATGCAAGCCTACACACACAAGCACCATCCATGTCTCACACATTCCAGCCCTCGCATGTGTTAGCCCCACGGCCCTGAACACCCCCACCCATACTCGACCCCATACGAACAGATGTGCAACCTGCACACTACTGAAAAATCACCACACGTACAGCTCACAATCAGGATGCATGTACACTTACCGCTCGACTCCAGACGGGTCTGCCTCTCAAGGACCTGGACGTGGAGCGCTGGGGATATGCGTTCCTGGACCCTCATCTGTTCTTCCGACAAGTGGCCCCGGCGTCCCCTTGGCATCCGCTGCCTTCAAGAGGCGCCGGGCCTTGTTCAGGGTCCTGGACCTGAAGTCCTCCCAGCGCTTCTTGACATGTTGGAAGTCGCGGACTGCCACCCCCTCCGTGTTGCAGTCAGGATGTCAGTCCAGATCCGAGTCCGTCCTTCCTTGTCGGCGCGGGAACTTCCGAAGAGGGCATCATACTGCCCCAGGACTTGCTCCACCAGGACACCAACTTCAGTGGCACTGAAGCTGGTGCCCCTCTGCCTCTCTGGCCGGGGGTTGTCAGTGGTCTCAGATGGTGTTTGCCCCGACATGACAACCCCAGAAGCAGGAGTGGGTGGGCAACTGGGTCCTGGGGCTGGGCTGTGGAGCGATGGCATCCCAGTCGGGAGTCTTCGGTTCCAGCAGGGGTGGTCACAGCAACAGCACCCCTGGCTGATGTGCAGGCAGCAAATGGCAGGGCACGTGGGTAGCAGGCAGTCAGGCAGCAGCAGATGGCAGGTGGGAGCGTGCTCGGGGCTCTGGGGGGCAGTAGTTCGGCCTTCTGGGCAGGACTTGGTCTTCTGTGTGCTTACGCGTGGCCAGCTTGATACGGAGTGAATTGGCACGTGAAAATCCTGCACGTCTGCGTGTAAATCGAGGAAAGGCCCTTAGCACGTATGCACGTCAGCACGCATATGCGATTTCATTGGACCAAAGCGTGACGTGACGCGCGCGGGTGTTTCCCTCATTACACGTGATGAGAAAATATGGATTCGGTCAAATCACCTACATCCAACAATAACACATATTCACCTTATTTTGTAGGAGTCTCTGATTGGCCAGCAACCGCCCCAAGTCTGATTTGAAATCGATGTAGTTAGGCCAAACCTCATTTGTCTAAAATGGATAGAATTCCAGAAAATCAGATTTGTTTTTCTCCACAAGTATCAAAAGTGGCTATAATTACATTGGTCCCTTTGATCTCCATGTTATCTGCCAATTCTGACTTTACACCCAGCCACCTCCAGTTGATACATTTCTCAAAATTCTACCGGATAATGATTAGAAAAAAAAGATCCCCCAATTTCAAGATTGAGTTGATCATTGACTTGCAAGAAGAGTAGATTAGAAAGCTGTTAATGTGGGCAGTGATTGGCACTGGGATGGTGGGAAGCATGCAGGTGGGTAATAGGGCAGCTGGCCAGGTCTATAGAGATTGAGGGCCAGAGGCTGATAATGCAGCTGACATTGAAAGCTCAGCTGGCCTAGTTCAGGCAGTGTTAAGCTATGGTAGCTTGATGCAGGGAGGCTAGTGGACTGGTGCTATGGAGCACAGACAAACCTATGGGTTGGAATTGAAGAGATGGCTTGGTGCTCAAAAAGCTGGTGTGCACGTGGAGGCTAGCAGAGAGTGGCAGCAAACCATGTATGGTCATGAGGGAGGGTCATGGAGGCTGTTAACTGGGTGTAATGGGGAGCAGCTATCTGTTATATTTGTATAGCAGTGATTTATTGACGTTTGGTAGGAGTTACTTAACCTTGAAGTGTAGTATAGGAGTGGTACAAACGACCATTGTGCGATGGGGGCACATTTTAGTGTTTCACCCTGGGCACCAAATGGACTAGAAACTGCCCTGATTGTAATCAATTCTTTCAACTAGGAAAGCCTAGAAGCTATCTGACGAAACATTGCGCAGAAGCCCTTAGGCGTTTTATCATGTACCTCAGATTAAAGTTTTACCTACTCTGGAGTATGTGAGTCCATGGCAAGGCATTCCCCGTGATGTACGGACATGTAGGCAGTGTACCGTTGAGTGTGAAACTGCCAGACGTATACTAAATGTGCGGTCCTGGAAAATTACAACCTAAAGGGTTAAGTAAACTAGATCACTACCATTGATTGGGTGTCCACAGATCAATTTTGGGCTTGTATTTATTCCGGGGAATCGTTGGTATAACCGCTGCAGTATATCATGTGTGGGAAACTGTTTATCGTACCATGAGAAAGAAACCGGTTTAATTTTATTCCTTTTCTTATCTTTGTAAATTTTATAAGGATTTGTTATATCCATTTTATTTATTGTATGTACAGTGTTGTATTTTATATTTGAATTGGTGAAATGTATTTTGTGATGTGTAGTGTAAACGTTACATTTTTCAGCCAAATATACTTAATAAAAAAAATATATTTTAAATAATCTGTCCTCTACCTCTTTGTTGACCTCACTCCACTATATTACAAAGATTGCACCAGTGACTTGGAGTAGGGGTTGTGTTTGGGAGCACACATTGACAGCATTTTGGTTTGGTTCAAGTATTGACTTTTTGGATCACAGGTTGTCACATAAACTATTTCATCCATTATGCAATCAATGGTTGAGCTATTAAAACATAATGTAAAAGTAATAAACGCCCCTTATAAAATGGCAAAAGTGTTGCAACATTTGAGGGATTCAGGTGCAGAAATAAAATATCTACAACGGACCCACCTTTCGGGAATGGATCACAATATCCTTCCTCCAATTTCAGCAAGAAAGCACGAATGTTAAACCTTCTCAGTAGCAAATTCCAATTTTGGGCTTACAGACCATGAAGCTGATCTCAGAGGCAGATATGTTCCAATCAGGGGCTGGATAAGAAGCTTGAAAATCACTTTAACCTTGTTGTATGCTGCTAATTTTGGACAGGTCACCTTTGTTTCCGATGACCTAGCAACCATTACAGGGTTTGTGGTACAGGCTTGATAGGTGGGGATTATAATATGGTGTTTCATCCGGCTATGAATAAGTCTACACATCCCCTCACAAGCAAAGTGTAGTCCGTGACAATCTCAGACAATGACTTGCCGAACTGGAGGATGTTTGACATTTGACACCATGTCACCTGGAAGGACAAGATTCCTCATACTAACATAATGTTCACAGAACCTATTGTCATATTGGCATGTGACTTTCACAGGTCGAGCACCCCACCTCATTGAGAACGTTTAAATGGGACCAATAGACATTTCAGATCATGCCCCAGTAGAAATTGGTGGCAGCCTTGTGTTATGACCTACCCGGTCTGGTGGCTTCTGGTGATGTCGCAGACTCTTGTCATCCCCTGCAGTTCGATTCTGTCCTCCATTGGGGATTCCCTCCAGCTGAGATCTGGTACAGTATGGAGGGTGGCAGACAAAGGATGAGGGCTGGGTTTGGATGAAGGAAGGCTGGAACCGAAGACATCTCTTAGGTGTGGTTTGGTTGGTTTGATCTCTGAGTCTTTTTCTGTAATGACAACTGAAAGAACCTGCTCCCAATGAATGCCCCTGAATCAATGAATTGAAGCCCTGAGTCCTAGCACCCAAATGCTGGTATCCCCTTCCTCGTTTTAACCTGCACAAACTGGGATGGTTGCGTAGCTTGTCTCGTGTCAAGTATCCCCCTTTCTGTGTTTCGCTCTTTTATCAGTACAGTGTAGTAACTTCTCTGCACATGCTGTGCCTTTATAGTTGAAATAGCTAAATGTTCTTATCTTTCCTTGCTTTGTTCTCTTGTATCCATTCCCTATAGTGCTTGGCAGCTCTAGTTTTACTGACCTTCTCCTTTTTTCCGTAGGTGGGGGAACAAAAGTTGTCAGTGTTTCAGGGTCTGCATGGGTCCAGATGAATCAAGGTCCACGATGAGCGGGCCTGGAAACTGGTCAGAAGTGTCCAAATGTTCTCTTCTTGTTACTTACTTCTAGGTCGTTGATTAAATGAACAAGGAACTGAATCCTTGCAGGTATGTGACAGATCAAATGACAAGCATGGGATGATGTGGGCGTGGCCTTTGATAGGCTTACTTCACTCGATGGAGATCTCTCAGGACTTTCGTGACTTGCAGGTTTTCGTGACTTTTTCGGGTTTTTGGCTATTTCTGCAGATTAACACACCTGGAGTTCGGTGCACAAGGGACCATGGGAATCGTAGTTCTCAGTGTCTTTTCCAAAGTACTGATGGACTTGCTTTCTCCATGCCATCATTGTGAGGGTGCCTATGTGTCTTCTTGTGTTTTTCTGTATCTGTCCCAGGAGGCCAGGACAACTTGACTTTGAAGTAAGAATAGATATGATTATGGAGGCTGGACCTCCCATTTTCTGGGATCTGGTATGCAGAGTTGAGATTGAGCAGGATGTAATAAGAATCTCTTAAAATTATGGATTAAGGGAAGATTGTAGCTTTGGCATCAAGCCTTCCGAGAATGTGCTGATTAGAACAGGAGTGACTGGAGTGTGAACTCATGAACCTTGAGTCCAGCATAAGACGAGATCTTCCAGGCAAATCTGGAAGAATCTGTCAGCCTTCATTGGTATATTAAACATCCTCCTAAGTAGGCAAACTGAGTTCTAACTGTTCAAAATTTACGAGAAATACTACAAAGATCTGGGAAAAAAACAAATAAATTACAGATATACAAATTAAAAGTGAAGCAATACAAATCTGTCTAATTCTCTGATACATGTTGAATGTGGGGAATGCTTTTGGCAATTTTAGTGAGCCCTTTATTCTGCATAGGAGAGTTTGGAGGCGGGACCGGAATCCCACTTGGAAAGCTTGATGCTGCCAAAAACCTCTCGGAAGGACAGCCCGATTCAAATTGAAGAAGTCTTAGGGGAAATACAAAATCTAACATTGCAAATATCTCCAGACCCAGAGTGGGTTTTGTGGATTTTAAAAAAGCATTTTTTGGCATCCTGGGTGCACACATTGTTTGAGAGATTCAACAAACGTGTATGCACAGGGATAATCACAGCTGGTACCAGCGAGGTAACAATGACAATCCCTCTGAAGCACATTACAAAGACCCACAGCACTGCTCATCATACAGATCCATAGCTTTATGAAACAGACGTAAAGCGATTTATGGGTACCTTAGATTCTAGACCACAACATCTACTCCCTTCTCTCATTGATACAGATTAAGCTGGGTTTACCTATGGAGGCAGGCAATATACTTAATGTCCTTACCTGTCTGGAAGAGCACTTTTTCAAGCTACATCCTACTGAAGCTGCTCCTTCTCCGCCGGCATTGCGAGCTGCCTGAGGCTCTTGCCGTGAATCGAACAACAATGCGCTTCCTGGAGGAGGCGTGGTCACAGCGGCACGTGATCTCATCACGTGATTTTGGCACCCTTGAAAGGACAGAGGCTGCCGCCCGCCTAGTGTGTCCTTACCTGTCTGGAAGAGCACTTTTTCAAGCTACATCCTACTGAAGCTGCTCCTTCTCCGCCGGCATTGCGAGCTGCCTGAGGCTCTTGCCGTGAATCGAACAACAACGCGCTTCCTGGAGGAGGCGTGGTCACAGCGGCACGTAATCTCATCACGTGATTTTGGCACCCTTGAAAGGACAGAGGCTGCCGCCCGCCTAGTGTGTCCTTACCTGTCTGGAAGAGCACTTTTTCAAGCTACATCCTACTGAAGCTGCTCCTTCCCGGCCGGCATTGCGAGCTGCCTGAGGGTCTTGCCGTGAATCGAACAACAACGCGCTTCCTGGAGGAGGCATGGTCACAGCGGCACGTGATCTCATCATGTGATTTTGGCACCCTTGAAAGGACAGAGGCTACCACCCTTGCGGCGTTAAGCCCGACAGGGGTAAAGGCCAACGGCTGTTGTGCGGTTGTTTGGCGCTGACGGCGTGACTACTGGACGGGAGACTGCGGAGGTGATCCCTCTTTGATCCCGACCTTAACACAAAGTTGACCATTGTCCTGTACTCATCCTAAGCCCGCAGCAGGAAAGAGCACAAGAGCAAACTGCGAGCTGTATGCTGTGTGCTGTCAGTTGACAGAATCATCACAATGAAGGTACCCACGCTTGTTTGCCCCAGGCTATGGAACAATTCGATGCCGGCCCACAAACAAGAGGCAAGACCTTACAACAAAGGTGCCTCTTGAACCCTTGGACACTTGCCAAACCAGCAGGAAGAAGCGCACAAGCAAATCGACAACGCAAGAGTGGAAACATTGATCATCTAGAGAACGAAACGCTCATTACCCAGCACGAAACGGAAGAGCCTTCTGTGATTAGGACTAACACACATTCGATCACACAGATCCCCTCCCTCTACACCCTCGCTGCGAAAGCAGCCGGTATATGCGAAGATAAAGTGAAACTCCCAGGTCGAATAAACTCGAAACAAGTATGCAAACTACTCACGTTACCCTCACAGATTGGGAACTCAGCATCAGACTTCGGTAAGTCAGAATTTTCCCCACTCAATATCGATGCAGTCGAAATAAACTCGCCCCTGTTCTCATCTCCATTTGAAGTAACTGACCTTGAACTGCTAAACGCAACCAGTCAAACTAGTAAGCTATCTGGAGCCAATACTACTATTGATAATGATCAAGCGATCACTGAGGTACAGCGCATTGAAGACACAAGCAGTCCCACGATCTCAGACTCGACACCCCCCAAAAAACAACCGCTCACAAAAATCAAAGCAGAGATGGACATTCCTCACATAAATGACCCAATAAAAAGAGCGACTCAACTGAAGCACAGTGCAGTCCAACCTAGAATAGAACCGACAAAGCAAAGCTCTTCCCCTGATTCTGCCAAGAAAAGAGAAATCTTACACAAAGCCGAATCGCAGCGACGGCCTGTCCACGAAGCGCGAGACAAACGCCTGATGGAAAAACTAAAAGCTGAGTATCTTGCAGTCGAAGCTAAATTGACAGCAAGCTTTCAAAATGAAGCAAATAAAAAGAACGAAGACAAAAGGCTGTCCGACTTGAAAAAATCGTGCTACATTTCGGAAGCTCGACACCAAGCCTCTACCAGCACCCCACTACCCAAATCTCACGATTTGAAAAACCTGGAACCAAAACCAATACAACAGTGCGATACAACATTAAACTTATCAACTGTAGCCACCAAACCGCACTACGTAAAAGAGGAAAACGAAACTAAACATGGCCAAAACAGATACAAAACGCATGAAGATGAAAGCCAAAACAATCGCGAATCAGGAGCCAAACCCAACCTTTCAACAGCAGCAGCGATCCAAATACACAACAATGTTCTAGCAGGAACAACTTTAGTTTTATGCCCATTCATCAACCTTTATCAGACTTTACATGAGACCGTGAACAAACAAACGATCATGATGACAAACTTGATCTCGAAAATAACGGCAATCGACGAATTCACAAAATTTCTGCACTGCAAAATTGCAAACGAGGCAGAACATTCAACACAGTGTCAAGCAATTCAAAAAGAGCAGATGCTAAAAGACCAAGCCTCTAAGGACGACCTAATGTCAGCATTACTTGAATCCATAAAATGGATGCACCAAAACGAAATTAGAAAAGATTCCCAAGCTACATTCTATAGCTCTAGTAGAGCTTGTAAAGATCAACTCCCAACACCCAAAGCTGGTGCTGAGCCAACTAAAAATGACGAACCACCCCAGAGACCGTCAGCCGGCCTATATCCGACTGTCACGATGGCATTGAAACCCTCAAATATCACTGATCAGAACAAATCCAATGGCTGCTCTCAGGATAAAACAGTGAACACCCCAGATATAATCGTTTTGGTGGACAATCAAAAATCCCAAAACTCAACAAGTATTCCCCCTCAAATATCTCTTTCAAAAACACACACGGAAGAGAGTGACGGAATAATACAAGATGGCACCTCCAACTCATCGAAAACAAAAACCAACGAAATTGCTGTCCAAACGGATACTTCTGAAAAAAAGACCTCAGCCTCATTTGGAATCTTTTCAGGCTCTGCGAAAACAGGATATTGGAATGTGAAAGGTCTAACAAACGAGACAGCACTACCAAACAAAAAACCATCAATGACTGCGCACAAAAACAACTCAAGGAAGCCCACGCGTCAAGCCGCCAAATCTTTTATCCGCAACCTCACCACACCTAAGAAGTCAGCGCTGTTTGAACGTACAAACCCTCAAGAAAAAGTCATCGACTCCCAAAAAACATCTGCAGTAACAGAACAGATCTCTGCTGGCGAAACTGCAACCAAAAACTCAAATAAAAAAAAAACGCTGACGATTGGCTTCTGAAAGCCAAGCAAACCTTTGCTCCTCAGCATTGTCAATCGACCTATGCAATCTCTCAACATACTCAGACGACCAGACTACTGAAGTATTAAGCACGCATGAAACTGGAAACAACACATGTCAAAAAGACACAAGAACTAAGGTAGACACTGTGGATAAATTTAAACTTGAAAAAAAAAAACACTTTTCAAGGATCAACCCCACTGCCAGATCTGGAAAAAACTAAGCAATCTCCACAGCCACACAAAGGGAAACCCAATCCGAGTTATAAACTAAATCCCAAATTTACACGACAACAACAACAGAAAGTTTCCATTCTACATTCAAATTTGTCTCAAAAGCGAGAGCCTCCAAAAAACTGTACCCAAATAAAACTACGATTACAGAACATCCACCCAGATGACGGTGAGGTGAACCTAAATCGAAGAAACATCATGAAATTATTCAAATGCATTCCTGCACTACGCACAGTAACCTCTGAAGACATATTGATCGTCGAATATGCAACAGAAAGAACTTCGGACCAAGTTCTGCTGCATATTAACTCACTGGCTGTAAGGAGAACGCTTTTAAATGCCCAAGACGACCTCCTACTGTACGGATTCGACCTCTCTGTCGAACCACAAGACTACACGAAGGCTGACCAAATGCCCAAAAGAAACCCAGTCCAAGAGACTCGAATGGAACAAAGAAGAGCACAATTAAGACACCACCTATCTAAGTCAAGCCAACAAAAATCGAACATGCATTCAGAATATCAGGACTCAAAGCGGAAATACCACAAAATTACCCGGAATTAGCTAGAGACAGAAAGCCAAACCCAGGACCAGACCCTAATTTCTTGGAACACAAGAGGATTCGTACACCTGCTAAACACCTTCCCAGTAAATCTCGAGGGAAATTTCACTAAAGGTGACCCAAGCCTTTAACAGCGACCACAATCCAGTGAAGCTGACTTGGAAAACGAGCGAGCAGTCACACTTGCCCAAATATGACAACGAGATTTGGTCCAATGCAACTGGAACACGTCTTCGGATCAACGGACAGCAGATTTCTCAACTCACTGCTATGTTCGATCAAATCACAGTTGGAAAGGACACAAACTACGTGCCACTGTTAAGCAAATTCATGGTGAAAACGACCTCAAAAGGGATTTCCAGCCATCGTCACAACACAAATTTAGTAAACAGCTAGTAAAGGAAAAAAAAACATTGCTGCAAGACATCAGAAAAATCAAGAAATCGAACCATCCTAACCAAGATGAGCAGTTGCGCCTTCGACGACAACATTATCGAAATTTGGTCAAAGCGTTCTCCATCCAAAGAGATCAAGAACGAGCAGAAACAATGCTAGATCTGTTTCAAAAACATAACTTGAGGGAAATCTGGGCCATTTTGAACGCAGGTAACACCAAAAGCAACCAAGTGCTGATCAATGAAGTAGCCCCCAGCGGTGGGAATCACACTTCTCTGAATTATTTAACGACGATGCCAACAAAAAGGAAATTAAGCTAGAAACACCAGCTGTCCGATGGAACGTAACTGAATCTCGCACTGACATCACGAACGCAATCATGCAACTAAAGATTTCAAGAGCCCCGGGACCCGATAACATCTCAAATATGATGCTTAAAAAAGAACCAGAGCGGTGGGCACAGTTTATCGAAAAACTATTTGAGAAAATAGAAACTACCCAAGAATTACCTTCCTCGTGGCGAACAGCAGTGGTAGTGCCAATTCACAAAAAGGGACCCAGAGCTGACCCGGCAAACTATCGCCCGATAGCGTTGCTAGATATAATCGGGAAATTATTCGCTTCATTCCTACAAAAGAAACTGTCAGCTTGGGCTAAACAAGAAAAGATCGGTGACTGTCGGCAAACAGGTTTCACTAAAGGCGTGGGCACTGAAGTAAACTTACTACTATTAAACCTTCTAAAACTAGCCTCACTAAAAGATCAGAAACCTCTCTTAATAGCATTTGTGGACATGCGGCAAGCCTTCGATAAAATAAACCGAAACCTACTATGGCAAAACCTCACACAATGGGAATGCCCTCCACAAATATTGAACCCGATCAGAGCACTACACGAAGAAACATCGGTTCGTATTCGAACAAATCAGAATGGAGATCTGACACACTCAATCCCGACGTCCAAAGGTGTTAAACAAGGATGCCCGCTGGCTGCACTGCTATTCAAATTATTCATCTCCGACTTACCTATTGAGCTAAAAAAAGTAAGATGCTTTCCTCCGAGAATAAACAATCAAGAACTAAATTGTATCCTATATGCAGACGATATTGTCTTGGCTGACCAGACAGCAATAGGAGTACAACGGCTGCTGACTAAATTAAACAGCTATCTCGAAAAGAATATGCTCGAGATCAACACAGCCAAAACCAAAATCATAAAAATGAAGAACACGATAGGTCAGAAATCAAACCACTTTAAATGGTATGTGGCAAACGAGGAAATCGAAACAACAACGTCGATACGGTACCTCGGAATCATTTACAGTACTTCCATCAGAGAATGGCCATGGTACCAGGACCTGCGAAACAGAATGTTAACATACGCCCTACAAGGACTGAAAATTCACAATGAATACGGAACATTTTCTGTTCAACCGGTACTAACATTCTATCTAAATAAAGTATTACCTGCAATTACATTTGGAGCCGAATGTGCATGGAACCTTAACTTTAAAGTATGGGATGCCCTGGAAGGGTTGTTTTGGCGCAAAGCCCTACATATACCCAAATACGTTTCAATGACGAGCCTGCGATATGAACTGGGAATAAATTCCCTGTACGATTCAACAATCTGGAAAGCTTGTACACTTCTACGCAAAATAAGAGAACATCCTGGAGAACCAGCGTACAAAATACTCAAACAAGATACAGCCAGCCCAAACTCTCAGATTCTAAAGGAGTGGACTTACAAAGTAGACCAAATAATAACGACCGCTGACATCGAAATAGAGTCCTTGCAACTCCACCCGCAGATCGTCAAAAAACGTCTTCAATGGTGGGGATGGATTCAGAATAGCGAAAAAAGAGCACTCCTTAAATGTACACTCCCGTCAGGACCCGCACCAAATAGACTAAACGTAGAGCCGAAATACTTACTCAAATGTCCATCGCGTCACCACCGAGATCAATTCTTGCGAATGCGATTAAATGCACTGCAAACAAATGAAATGAGATGGATGAGAAAAAACTTGGACCAAAAAGATGACTTATGCAGCCACTGCAATAAAGAGACGGAATCACTTTACCATCTGATCATAAACTGCGATGCAATCTCGAATCAAAGGATCCTACATCTAGACTTTTGCTTTCCAACAGATGGAAATAGAGAAGAATGGTGGTCGCGTGTAACAGCTGGTCACAACATGAAAATAACCTGCGCGATAATTAATTTCTTAGACACAATTTTGAAAGAACAATAGAAGCTCCAAATGCTAAACCCTTGAACCCAAGTCACACGTGCCTAGGAAGACTTTAACACTTAATGACGAATACTAACCATATAGAGATTCAGTGATAAAAGTTTGAATAAACTAAAGGATCACACAAAAAAAATATATATATACTCCAGCTCCTTCTTTTGCTGGAAATGTAGGAAAGGAAAACAAAGGATGGCCCTTCTCACCTTAAATGCAGAGTTGGCATTTGATTTGTGGACTGAAAGTTCCTGCAACTGATTTTGGGCTAAATTGAGTTGGTTCATCTCTTTGGTATTAACAAAGTACAGTCTCTGGTTGCTGGAATTAGAGTGAATAGATACCTCTCAGATAAGGTATAGGTTCAAAGAGGTATGGGTGGCCTCTGTCGCCCTTGTTGTTCATTATCACTATGGAGCCTTTAACTGTCACCATTAGAGCCAAGCTGACCATACATGGCCATACATGGAGTACAATTGGGCAACATAAAAGGTACATTTCAAATATTTTCTGATGAAGTGTTCCCCTATTTCACATCCCTGAACTGAGCTCGGGCACTGGTCACAAAACTAGTTATACATAATGCAGTCTCTGCTTAAAGCTTCAACTTTACCAAGTTCAGAGGTTCTGGATTTCTAAAGATGTTCTCCTTCACCTGGACATCCGGGGATTCAGCCTACTAGTTTCTGTGACCCACTTCTGAGACCAAATAAGGTTTTCCTCTTTTGTGATCTCAAGCAAGGCATGTGTAGATGGTGCTCAAAATCCATTCAGTGAATTGGGCGGGATGACAGAGACAAAAACCTCATTTCCCCAGGAGTTTCATTTCTCTTCCACTACTTGATCATAAACACTTCATATTCCATGATGGAACAGCTTCAAAGGGATAGTTTGACCTTTATCTGGCAGCGTAAAAGAGCGAGACTCTCCATGAAATTACTAGCTAGATCCCGAAGAATGGGGCTCAAAGCTTCACCAGAGAGTAGGCATTACTTTCTCACAGATCAGCTGAGACTAAACGACAAACGTCAAAAGACTATGTCACAGGAAGTCGAGCACTGCTGACATCCCCCTATGTTTCACTCTCACGTGCTCTCACCACCTGTATTGTATGGTAATCCAGTTACGAGCCCCTTGCTGAACACCTGGGATGGGACAGCTAATACATTAGGCCTAAACACATGCTCCAGTCCTTCTGTCTAGATTATTGCCCGCCCAAATGGTATTAGGGCTTTCCTTCAATGGAGGAAGGGGATTTTGCATGAGGGCTTCCCAACTTTTCCAAGAGCGACCATCAAATCATTTGTGGAACGCAAGCAGAAATGTAAATTAGTAGTGCTGTTGAAACCTACTTTTACTCAACTCAAATAGGTGTCAAGGGGAGGCGGGAGAGAGAGGAGAGGATGTCACTAAACCACCTACTGTTTTTGAAAGATGGGTCTTTTTGGGAGTTACGAAGAAAAGGTCAATGTGTGACCTCCATAGGACCCTTCCTGGTGCCACAGGTGTTCACCACTAGTTGTCCTATGTGCTGAGTTGGGACGTGGATTTGGGGAAAACGTTCACAGTTAAATATTGGGAAATAATGAGGGATAAGACAGATTCCTCCAGCAGAAGTGTTTGCAATACAAAATGTACTTCACACCTACATTCATAAAAAGTATGGGCCCATCCTTGTTGGCGAATGTCTGGAGAAACTGTTTTGGGAACGAATACTCGGGCAATCAAGAATGTAAGGTAATAGGAATTTCCGCTTTCACAAAGTGGTTTTACTAGATCTTCCAGTTTGCCATATTTGTAATGCTCGTCGTACAGCCAAGTGATCACCCTGTTATTTGTGGCAGTTAAAGCAGACCTAACGTGTTTCTGAAGAAGTCTGGGACCTCTCAGTGACTTAATATGGTGGCAAAAACAGCGTGGTCCATGTGGCTTTGTGAAAGTGGTTCCTTCCGTCTACATGATGGAAGGAAACTGTTTAGGGAAATATGTACCTAATTTCTAAGCTATTTAGGGACAGCAACTTGGCTTTGATATGCCCTTCCCCCCACACTTTACTCTCTAGGTCTGTTTTCAAAGTAATCGGTTCTGTCATCAATCCTCACTGTGATTAGTTGTTGCGATGAGTTCAGTGCCAGTAGTGGCTGCTGTGTGGGGGTTGTTTCATCTTATTTTATCCTGTTTTCTTTTTTTCCACATACTGAAGAGAGCCTACACATGAAATGTGTCATTTATAATTTGCGTGAACAATGTTCTCAAATTGAATGTTTTCCCAATGAAAAGCTGCATAAGAGCGACAGCCTTGAGGAGGAGTGGGGAGTGGGGAGGGATTGGGAACAGTGTCATAAGTCAATTACTAACAGATGTTGCAAGGACGGCAGAAGACATCTGAGGATACTTCCTTGTTGCAAAGCCACTTATCAATTGAATTTTGACCGTGTTTGTCCTTTCGGGAAATAGCAGACACATTATATGGTAAGCACATGTTACTCTAATGGGTCTAAAATCCAAAGTCTTGATTAAGTCAATGATTTTGAAACTGAAAGTTTCAGGTAATTTCACTTTTATTTGTTGAGCACATTCGATGGTTCCTTTTCAGAAAGAGCACTGATAAATCATTTACACTTTGGGCTAATTCAGAAAAGTGCCACAGAGCGAATGTCTTCAAATCAAAACAGCATGGATGGACGTTCCAGGAATGCGAACAATAAACAAAAGTATTCTATTTATTTATTATATAACAACAATAGTTTAAATGGCAATGGGGCCAGAAGGGGAGAGAAACACCCCTGATGCGTTTAGGCCTATATAGGGCAGAGGAGGCGCTGGACATTGTCCAATGTGGTGATTCATTGGCTGTTCAGTTTAACAGCGGGTCTTTCCTCTAGCTCTATTCCTCTCCCTTGATTCCCTGCATAGTGAGTACAATTGAAGGCACAAATTAGGAGACGGTAGCACATTAAGGGGGGGGGGGCAGAGCATTGCCTGAACTTCACCCTCCTGAGCTGCAAATCCTAGAATAGAGCAAATGTGAGAACTGCATGTTAATGCTTATCTATGAGAATTACGTAAGATTCCCATTTACCATGACGATCATGTTTCAAATGTGGCTGCCTTGTGTCTCCTGTTGTGCATAGCATCAATTGAGCCACTGCATCACTTCTACCACATCATTGAGATGGCATTTGAATGATGCACAACCACATTTGTGTTTATAGCAGATATTTTATCCTACATGTGTGTGTGTGCACGTCCTACCCCTTTTTCCCTCATAACAGATGTGGTTAATCTACAGACATAGGTGATCGAAAAGTAGATTCTTCAAGTTTTTTTGTTGTTGTTGTCAGAATGGGTTATGGTATAAATGCTGATGGGTTCTAGAGTTATAACTAAAAAGTAACAAGGAAGTTCCCACAACCGTGTAACAAGAATGTGCAAGGATGGGATAGACCATAGTGCATTACAATATGGCATTCATGCCCACTCAGGCGGGCAGACATGGCCGGTGATGGCCCGCTAGCCTGAGCTAATCCGGCTCATCTGGGGTGCAAATGCCTTTCAATATTTTTCCTTGGGAGATTTATGCCGCTTGCGAAGCCGATCTCCTGAGGAAAAAGAAGAAAAAGAAGAAAAAAAGATGTCCGCCACCATATGGAAAAGGGGCTTAGTCGATGGGAGGAGCGCTGGGACCAAAGGACAGAGCTCTTGTCCCACAGTTAAGTGGGGGTAGAAGGAGAGGGTGTGAAAGGGGATCAGGGAATTTTTGGGGGAGGGTTGGAGGCAACAGGGAGCGGCTCATTGTTGCCTTCCCACATTAAAACACAGGAATGGGCCTTGGGTGGGTGGGACAGCGTTCAGGCAATGTGTATTCTTGCCTGCTGTTACAGCCACCTGATTGGCTGAGCGCCCTTACCCGAGCCTGAAAACCCTTTTTAATAAGGTTAGTGATATCCCTCTGCATCACCAATCTACAATATCAGGGTTATAGCACTCATTATGCTTCTTGAGTTGGCATTTTTCCCTTCCTACAAGAAATAGCCTTTATTGCCCTCGCCTATGATGTAGGCATGACAGGAAAAAAGTGGGTTAAAACCCTACAGTGTCTAGACTTATTATATGATCCAAGAAAACAAAATATCTTATGTCTGCGCAATCTAGTGTAAACAAGTGCCAGAATGGGACAAACTATTGCGTTTTTATTAAATTGGGTCTCATATGGGTATGGGTCTCCCTAGGTATCTCTGGTCTGAATATCAGGGTCAAGGATATAGAACCCAAAAGCCTTCATGGCTCTCAAACCACAGTCTCAGGGATATAACACCCAGCCCCCTTCATGTCTCTCAAAGCACAGTCTCAGGGATATAACACCCAGCCCCCTTCATGTCTCTCAAGCCACAGTCTCAGGGCTATAATACCCAGCCCCCTTCATGTCTCTCAAAGCATAGTCCCAGAGATATAATACCCATGTAATCCATTTAGGGGAAAGAAAAATGCCTGGCTCACTTCTTCTGTGCGATCCCAGTCTCTTCTCCAGAATGCATATAGTGCCCAACATCCACCTCATAGGCATAGTGCCCGGATCACTAATGGAAAGAGTGCCCACTTCACTCATGCATACAGTGCACAGTTAATTCAGGCATAGTTATTTATTTGTTTATGTAAACATCTGTATAGTGCTCTTAACCCTTGGGCATCTATGCACAGTTTACATCTTAGGTAGTTTCAACAGTTAGCAGGCAGAGAACAGTTATTGGAACAGGTGGGTTTTTAGTCTCTTTCGGAACAAGGAGTAGGACGGCTTGGATCTCAAAGCAGGGAGAAGTGCATTCCATAGTGCCCCGCTGACTCAGGGATGGTCTGCCAGCTCACTGAGGCAGGTAGCAATGGTCAGGTGAACCTAGGCCCTTGGGTCCCTTAGATTGTGCAGGGTTCCGCAGTCTCTAGCATCTCCCTCAGGCAGGCATGTGCCTACTGTCCTGCATCTCTTTCCTGCCCCATGCTACTGCTGCCTGTAATTATTTCCCTTACTCCTTTGACAGGCTTCCCCTGTGATGCAATTCTCTCTTCTCTGCCAGTGTTGTTTGATCAAGCTTTTACACCTTCTGATAGTGTGCAGGAGGGACCCCAGCTGGCCCATAGGACTGGGGTTTTCCCAAACGGCACTTTAAGATGGAATAGCAGCACCCGTGAGATGGATAGGGATGCAGATTAATACTCAAGCATCACATAAATAATGACAACTCAATGGTTTAGCAAAGGGAGTCCGTTTAATGACAAGTACAAAAAACGGGAAGTTATGAATATCAGCAGTTGCTCGATCTTCCTTCTCGCTTTAACTCCGATGAACTTCACATAAATCACATCTTTTATACTAAAAACCTGTCATCGCTGACGTGAAATGCAAAAAAAAATTGCATGCAATTCTATTGGTTATAGGAAGGTAACTTTACTATAGTTACTATATCTGTATATGATAGTGGAGTAAAAGGATTGGATAACTAGTGTCAGGTGGGGCATCTAAGCCCTTCCTTCAGAATAACTACTGTGGACGTCACTAAAAGTACGACTCTCATTGGTTCTAGAGACTATAGGATCCTAGATTACTTGGTACATTGTGAATGGGTTGATTCCACGTCACCTTGTACTTTTCCACTTTGCTTAGCAGTATGCAGAATGGTCGGCCAGGTGCAGGGTGCCTGTCAGCTCCCATAGCCTCCCACCAACCAGTACCACCATCCATCACTGACCAACTGGCCATGTGTCAATTAGTTTCTAATTTGCAGGCCTCGATGCTGCCTCTCTGTCTCGGAGAACTCGGATATCTGTGCATGGCTCAAGGCTGTGCGTAGGTGTGAAGGGCCCAACTCTTCTTGCTTGGCAGGTCACGTGTTTTAGGCACTGTGAAATCGTCTCCGTCTCCATGTAATTTGTGTATTTGATATTAGCTTTCTGTCCACCAAATGTCTTCTGCTGCTTATCTCGACTCCTTTGAACAGGATACTCCACTCTTGGCGTCATGAATTGTATTAGCCTGTGTCAGCTAAGATGACCTTGGTTTCTTTGCACGGGTCTCATGCATCTGAGTTTCGTTTCTGTCTTTGGCTTTCGATTCCCATGTTTGAGGGCCTTCTCTCCTGGGGCCTCTAGTAACTGGCGGTTGGTTCTGCCCTTTTGCAAAGTGGACATATACGCCATATAAAGTGCTCCTTTCGAGGTACATATGTATATGTGGCGCTTGCCGCAATCTAATTTTCTACTAAGCATAGCAAGCCACACGATTTCCTCAGCTTTCTTGCATTTACAAGCATATGTACACGAGTAAACTGGTTGCATATCTTCATCACTCTTATGGCATAAGCTTCTTATACTTGACATTGTCCTTTTAACTTCAACTCAGGATGTCGCTTATCCATGGTGTTTCGTCTCTTTTCGTCATTAACAGATCGTCGTTTTCTTTATCTGAGAGTCAGTCCAAGTTCTTGTGACATCACCATTCGTCTTCTTTTAGGACTTTCATGGCTTCTTCAGGCCTTGTTTTTTGGGAGTCGTCAGTTTGTCTCACTTGTCGATACGGTTTTCTCAATGGGTGCCTTACTGTCCAATGTTTCTTAATTGTAGGTACTTCAACAGGTACTCTCCGTCTCATAGGTACAGAACAGAGCCCCACTGCGGCTCTCTGCTGGTTTATTTGCTCATCATACGTCAAATATCTCGACGTGACCGTTGTTGGAACTTCAAAATGGTCGGTTGGAGGGCAGGCCATATTTGAGGCCTCCCCTACACTTCCCCCTCTGGGCGATTCATCAACCACTTTCACTTTTCCCTTGGTATCCACCTTTTCTGCATCCTCTGTCTTCATCTCCCCTTCATCTTCTGAGTTCACACATGAAGGTCTGTAGAAATGCCTCTTTGGGGTCCATATTTTTATTACTCCCTTCAAGCTTCCTGCGGTTCTCACATGTTCATCTTTTTTCCATGTCATAAGTTGACATTGTCCATTTGGGCTGCAATAAATCCATTTCCCCACATAATTTCTGTGTCTCCTTGGATACCAAAACTTTATTCCTTCTGGTGCGTGAATGCTAGCTTTCACAAAGTCTCTTATTTCTTCATCAGTCAGATCTTTGGGTTTCCATTCTGACTCGACATCAATCATGATCTTCATTCCTATGGCTTTTTTCGCAGTTTTCTGGCATTGAGGGATTATTAACTTGATAACACAAAATCCGTGCAATATCACCACTAGCAGGGCTCCTAGGAATTTGAATGCGTCTGCCATCCATTGTGGAACCCATGAAAACAGTGATCCAAACCAACTGTCATCGTCCACTTCGTCGGTTTCGTCAATCATTTGATTCTGTAGTTTCGTCAGCATGCCTATAGCTTCTGTTAGAGTTCCATTTTCTTCATCATGAGAAGGTATAAATGTGCAACATCATTCTCTGATTTTTGCACAAACTCTCCATCCATGGCTGTGATCATGTCAGGGACGTATCAGTTCTGGAGAGTCATTAGTGAATCACCCTTAATTCTTCCTTGATCGCGTTGAATCCCTTTATGGCTGTATTGATTGTCTGCAGTAACTCCCATCTGGTTATCTGTAACCATTTAGTATTTGCTCCAACTTGGATTCTCTGCATGAAGATTGTCGTGAACACTGATGAGGTCTGACTGAACAGCCTATGTTCATAGAGAATCGCATCAAAAGCTTCTATTGATATGGCAGATAAATAATTTTCTCTTTTCATTCTGCTTCTTACTTCTACAGATCTCTTCTTCCTCAGGTGAGCATTTGCTTTTGGGAAACTGTCAATATTCATATCACTTTTTGGAATCACCAGCGCTGGAACATGGACATTTACTAATGTGCATATACCTCCCCAGTTTTTCGGCAGTCTGATATATGCTTTGGATCCACATGCCCAATAATGATCCATGGTCACTGCAGTACCGTGTACCATTCCTGGAGCGTCAAAGATTCGTCCACAGTTCTGATTTTCTCCCATTTTTCTTGTACCATTTTTTCTGAAGCACAGTTTCGGATTCTCCAATGGCACCATCTGTAGGGGTCCTCCTCTGTCTTTGACCCATGTCAATAGTTTTGCAAGTTTTGGCCATAGTGGCTTGCATATCTTCTGTGCATTTTCAATTGCTTCTTTGCAGGCTCCGGTGACCATCCCCACTGTTCCCCATACTTGCATTTGGCCTCTGTTCTTCCATTTTCTGGCCTCTTCTGGAGTTCTTCCTTGGAAGTTCATCTTTTGATTTGCTTCTCTTCTGATCTCCGCCCCTTTAACTCCAGGCTTCTTGTACCTGATCACGATGTGCTTCGTCTTTCCATTGTTTCTTGTCTTTATGTCCTGGACATAATCATCTTCGTTTGGATCAGTTACTTCAGTTGCCCATTTCAGTGAGGCGTCATTTCCTACGGACTGGCCTCTTGTCTTGCACATTGCTACGTGTGATAGATATTGGGCTCTCTGGACGTCAATTTCTACGGCTACAAGGATCTTTGATTTCCCCATGCTGTAGGGTAGGAGTGCACAAACAAAGCATTCCCCCTCTGAGCTCCGTCTTCCAACTTCTTTCATGTATTGGTACCATATGTTGTTTCCCAAATGTGCTGTGCTGTCCAGGTAATTGTTTAGTTCACTGTCATCTCCTTGTATGCTTCTCTTGATTCTCAAGGTTTTCATGTAATTTGCTATCATCACATCCTTAATAACATCCATGTAGCTTCTTCTCACTGGGTGATTCGCCGGCACTTTCATCCATGGTTCAGGCCTCTTCATCTGTACCAATGAGGTAGGTGAAAGTCTTGCAATTCTTTCCCTGATCTCCTGTCTTTCCCTGGCTCTGGTTATGAATGGCCAAATAGATTCTGCGACTATCTCTGCACGTGATAGTTTTGCGGGACTTGTGCTTGTTCTCTTCATTGGATCAGGTATGCTTGTCAATAAAGATTGCCCACGCTTACAGCTCAGGAAGTCTTCATTCTATTAAAGACAAGGAGGCAAGCATTATTCTTTACTTTCTTTAATACTGCCGTATCAGCATTTCAACCACTTTTTTCAAAACCAAAACATTTGTGCACTTTCTTTCCAACTTTAAAGAAAAAATATATCAAATTTGAGAGGTTTTAACTCTTCAACAGTCAAAGTCCCATCCAAAACTATGCCCCCCATGATCCTCTGGGGCCTGGTAGTCCTGACCTCTCCTCCTCCACCTATCCGGGATAAAGTCCTAGTATAAGAACCCTCCATATTAGATATCTTCCTCTTTCTTTTGTCTCTCAACTGTAACATAAACTTTAAACTGTCCTCTTATTCAACTTGACGAAGGACGAAATGGAACTGCCTGTCGAACTGTAACTGGTTAGGTCCCCCGGACCAAACGAGCGAACTTCCTCGAACTATCGACCTTTACTTCGCATTCAAGTCGTCTTCTGATCGTCTCCTACAATGGATGGAGAATAGATCTTGAGGGTGGGAAAATACTATCTGAACATTAAATAATAATACCACACATAAATTCAGATTGTCACATTTATCGGGTGGGATATAATGCTCGCCTCCTTGTCTTTAATAGAATGAATACTTCCTGAGCTGTAAGCGCGGGCAATCTTTATTCTATGACAACACAGGAAGCTCGCATTATGCTTGTTCAAAGCTTGTCACCACTGCATTTGTTATATCAGATGCAGGCTTGAAATGAAAGGTATTAAAAGTTGACTCAGAAGACCAATCTGCTGATTTCATTATATCTTGAAGTGATACCCCAGCAGTAAAGGCTTTAGACGCCATAGCACCCCACGCTGAATGCGCGCCAAATATGGACAAGTCTATCCCTGCCCACTGCATCACTTCGCGCACCTATCTAGCGATCGTTGCCGCTGCTACTGCATGGTAAGGTTCCTGTGTGCTATAAGCAATTGGGTCACCCCTCGTGGTCTAAACTGTGCTGTGATGCTTTTGTAATCTTTAATGCATTGAGCGACATGTAACTTCCTATTCTCTGTAAAACAGGGATATGAAATGAGTCGAGAGCCTGTCTTAGTTCGCTTCAATATGTTAAATGCTGCCCCTTCTGGATAAAAGACCTTCCTAACAATCTCCAGCGCTTTAACATCTGATACTATTCGGCATGCCGCAAGGTACAATAACATCGCCAGCTTGCCTGTTAACTGTGATCATGAAAGATTGTTGTTCGCTGGCCAGTTAAGGAAAAGATCAAAAACTACTTTAACATCCCATAACACAGCGTACTTCGGCTGCAGAGTCTTTCTCATCTTTATGCCTCTCAGCAATCGCAGGACTGTGGGGTGTTCCCCTACTGCGATCCCTTCAACTTTATTGTGTCCTGCCGAGATTGCTGATCTGAACTCTCCTATTGTTCTAAACGCACTTCCTTCTTGGAATTTAGCTGCTCGGAAGTTAAAAAAACTTGCACTACAGGAGCTGAAACGGGATTCACACGCTGGTCTGTGCACCACTGAGATCAGGCCCTCTGTGCGCTGCTCTAGCTCCTAATGGTGGAAGGCGCCCAGGAGTCCTTGATGCAGTCTGCAGAGAGTTGCGAAATTCCTGGCAACTCCCCTTTCCTCCTGAAATCCTGCAGATCATCAATTGGAGCTTGCCTGATATTATCAGAGGGTGCGTCTGGCCGGTTGGTCCTAGAAGAAGGTCCGGCTGATGCAGAACTATCCTCGGAAAATCTGAAGAAAGTTCCATTGCTACTGGAAACCACAGCTGTGACTTCCAGAGCGGTAGCAACATCACGAGCTCGGCTTATTCTCTGCACACTTTCGCTAGCGCTCTCGTGATCATGATAAATGGCGGGAAGGCATAATGGAGAGCTCTGTGCCATGTTTGTAGGAAGGCGTCCGTACCAGCTGCACCCGGGTCTATCCTCCAGCGGAAGAATTTCTGCATCTGAGCATTCAACCTGGAGGCAAATAGGTCTATGTACACTGGGCCCGAGCACTTCTGTAACTTCTCGAACACTCCCGGGTGTAGTTTCCAATCACTGGAATCTATCAGATACCTCGAGTTCCAATCCGCTACATCGTTGAGACTCCCGGGTAGATATTCTGCTGACACCGCAATCTGCTAGCAACCTCGATTTTGTTCCTCCTAACTTGTTTATATAACGTACTGCTGAAATATTGTCCATTTTGAGCAGTACACAGCATCTCGTCTTGTCTTTCGTGAAGGCACGCACTGCAAAGGAACCTGCTAATAATTCGAGACAGTTGATATGCAGATGCAATTCCTGTTCTGACCATTTCCCTCCTGTCTCTATGTGCTTGCACCTGGCTCCCCATCCTGACCTGCTTGCGTCTGATTCTATAACTGGGTCTGGGGTGTCTCCAAATATCGCTCGTCCGTTCCAAGCGTCCATATTTTGGAGCCACCAGTGGAGCTCCGTAAGCGCTTCGCTGTCTAAGGTCACCAGTTGGTGATATCCAACTCCTCCTTGTAATGACTGATTTTGAGGTGCTGGAGTGCTCGGTAGTAGAGGGGTCCCGGAAATATCTCTTGAATTGAGGCTGCTAGTAGCCCCACTACTCTGGCTAGACATCAAAGCGAAATAACCTTCTTCGCTATTACTACTCTGAGCTCCTTCTTTATCGCCCTCACCTTGTGTTGAGGGAGCTCGAGAATTGCTTTCATTGTATCTATCGTGAAGCCTAGAAACTCCAGCTTCTGAACTGGGTTTAGCTGAGATTTGTCCAAATTCACTAAGAATCCGAGCGAGGACAAGAGTGTGAAGATCCACTTCACATTTATGGAGAGAGTATTTTTGTCTGAAGCTAGAACGAGAATATATCGTCTAGATGTATAATGATCCGAATTCCCCTTTCTCTTATGGCGGCCGCTATTGGCTTCATCACTTTGGTGAAAGCCCATGGCGTGGACGCTAGGCCAAATGGGAGGCATGAAAAGTGGCATATCTGACCTTTCCACTCGAAGCGTAGATACTTCCGAAATTCTTGCACTATTGGAATTGTGAGGTATGCGTCCTTGAGATCTAGATGAGCTAAGTAGTCTCCTCTTCGGAGGAGGTTTCACAGCAGATGGATGCCTTCCATCTTGAAATGATTGTACTCGAGCCATGCGTTCAAGTTTTTAAAATTTATAACCGGCCGCGTCTTGTCCCCCCTGTGGACCAGAAACATGTTGAAGAGGAAACCTGGCCCCCCTTGCCAATCTAGCTCTATCGCGTTTTTCTGCGCTAAACTGAGGAGCTCGCTGTGCAATAGTGCTGTTTCTGTGCTTGTCATGTATATGGGATGTTGGACGGGATTTCCCACAAACTCTAGGTGCAGCCCTGCCACTGCTTGTAGCATCCATGCAGCGTGCGACAAAGCTCTCCATTCGCTTAAAAATTGGAGAGTTCTCCCTCCTATTCTCATGTTTGGTGTACTCACCGCCGGCGGCATTGGGTTGACGATAAGATCCTCTCCCTCTACGGCCTCTCGGAAATCTGGCTCTGGACGGGAAGAAAGTATCCTGTTGCTTCCCTTCCCAGTATTGGGCACGTTGTCCTTGGGGTCTGCGATGATAGTTGTATCGACCGGACGCTCGACCCCTGTGTCGTCCGGTCCCGGAAAAACACATCCCGGAAAGATGTTGTTTATTGAGCTCTGGGCTCTCTCTAATGCTGAGTACGTGCCGACAAATTGTGCCATCTCTTTTGCAAAAGCCTCGCCAAACAAGAGACCTTTAGCGTTCTCACCTGCCTCGTAAGAGGCTAGGTCACTCAATTTCCCGTTTATTTTCAACAGGACTCCTCTCCTCCTCTCGGCAGAGAGGGCGCAGTTGGCTTTGCCCAGAAGACACACTGCTCTCTGGGCCCAATTACCAAGAGTAAGGGGATCTACTGGGGTTCCGGTGTCTTTTGCCTTCTCTGCCAGGTCCATTATTTTTGCTAAAGGACCTGGTATGTCCAAAAGCTTATCCTGGCATCCCCTACAAGCACGGTCAACTCCCTTTCTAATATCCCGCATTGTCTTTGTCACAAATGTGACCATCTTGGGATCTAAATCTGGGGTGTCTGCAAGTTTTCCTGGCAACTCTGGCCTGGGACACTCTGACCTCGTGCGAGATCGTACCTCTCTATCCAGCAGCTTCCGTATATGCTGGGACATGTATGCCTCTACTCTGGGCAATGGTACCCATTCAGAAGACTTTGGATGTCTGATGGCCTCTGGGTCAAAGATATCTATGATTTTATCCACTTCTTGAGGGCCGACGTTCTCTTTGAAGTCCCTAGAGGTATCGTCGTCTCCTTCTCCCTCATCATCTGGCGAATAGCCCTAGTCATGATCCCCTGAATTATTCACCCCTGGGGCAGTGGGTCTGTCCTGGCATTCTTTTTGTTTGTCCAGGAAGGCTCTCTTTAGCCTGGCGACAGGGTCACTTATGTCTTGGGGAGCAGTATCCTCCCTTCCACCTGTGCTCGGGGGGGTCAAAGAGTATTTGCTCTTCCGAGCTACTTTACATCCCTTAGGTTCAACCCCTTCTGGGGGGTGTCTGGCTGACGGTCCTTCATCAGGGCTTTCTGCCCGTCTTTTTCTGGCAGCAAGCTGCTACTGTTGCTCTGCCATAATTGCCTCCAAAATCTCTAGCCTTTCCGTAATGGGCTTAACCCCTAGAGAGACTGCTTGAGTCAGCGAGTCCCCTAGCACCTTCTTAAAACTTTGTGATAGATCTGGCTCTGTTTGGGAAGGGTTATCTCCCCACTCTTCTTCACTCCATTCTGAAGAGGTTGATGGAGTTTGGCCAGGGCTTTTATAGCTAGCCATTCTATCTGTTGGCAGAACCAACTGCAGGCTGTCAGCACTGAGGGGTGGAAAGCTGTAGCAGATATGCTAAAAGATTGTCTTTGTAATTTTAGCTAGCCTGTCCAACAGGTCTAATCCCCTCTATAAGGCAGAGCTTCAATTCCGTTTTACAATAATTCTAATTTTTTTTATGACAAACTGTGGAGGCTTCCGTCACTCTCCGCTCTGCAATCACAATGAAAATATTGCGTGTGAGCGTTGGGGAGCTCCCAGGGGACGCCGGGAGGTTTACCTCCTCCCACTCCCCTGGGTCCTAGAGCTCACCGTGTTCTCAGCGATGCTTACTTTTGTGGAGCGGGGCCGGCTACCTGATGAGGGCGCGTTCGCTCGCGGCTCCGGCCCCCGCTCCTCATACAATACAGCAAACAGACAATGTTTATTCACCACGAACGCGGCTGACAGCTACGCGCCTCTCTTCTCCCGAAGGCAGCCGCGAGTCCTACAAATGACGTGTTGAGGTAAGCACCTCCCCCAAACTGTTATATCAATATATAAACCGTGTAGTATGAAATACAACTAGCAGACATGCAAATCTATATAATAGCGCTTCTTAGGGTTCTAAACACACAAAATAGAAACCTCATAAATCCATAAAAATGACATGTACCTATCTCAAAATGGCAGCAAAAAGAAAGAGGAAGATATCTAATATGGAGGGTTCTCTTACTAGGACCTGATCCCGGATAGGTGGAGGAGGAGAGGTCAGGGCTACCAGGACCCAGAGGATCATGGGGGGTGTAGTTTTGGATGGGACTTTGACTGTTGAACTTTTAAAACCTCTCAAATTTGAAATATTTTTTCTTCAAAGTTGGAAAAAAGTTCACAAATGTTTCGGTTTTGAGAAAAGTGGTTGAAATGCTGATATGGCAGTATTAAAGAAAGTAAAGCATAATGCAAGCCTCCTGTTTTGTCATATAATGCTGTCTCTGTTGGTTCATTCTTCAGCTCTTTTTGTCTTTTTAAAAGTTCAGCTTTTCCCCTTTGTCTTTTCTCTTCACTTGTGGGATAGCTTTTCACAGTTGGTTGCCCTAACTTCTCCCCTTCTTTGGCCTGTGGTTCTGTAGTTATTGAAATTAGATCTGGTGTATGTGCACTTGTCATTTGCATGCGTGTGGTTGTCAGTAACCTGTTTTCATTCACATTTTGCACACCCTGTCTCAGGCTTTTAATGTGCTTGTTACTGCAACTGTGTGTGTCATTGCTACTCACATCCATCTCAAGTTCACTTACTCCATTGTCAGACCTCCTAGGGACTGGAATGACTACATAGGGTTTGGGTGCCTTTCGTGGGCTTCATGTGTGCATCGTTAGGTGGGTGCACTGGACTCTGAACACTTTGTCTACCAATAAAAATTGCAGTTCTAATCGTCAATGACAATAAAACAATGATGAATATAATGCATAAGTACATGATACCCTTATAGGTTGGACTGCAACATTTACTTCTGGAAAAATAAGGGCGTCTCTCCTCCTGGGGGAGAACACGGTTGCTATTTTGATTTCCCATCTCGAACATTTTAAGAAAAAGGCTAACGCTTTAATACAATCTTAGACAATATTATTTATGGATTCTGCTGCTTCCTCATGCAGGTGGCATGTACGGAAACAATTGTTCCTCTTGCCTGGACACTGGATTGTCTGTTATCTCTGGATACAGTTCTTTTTCTATGTATGAGGAAATGTCAAAATCGGGTAATGCGGTCAGTACGTCTCTTTACTGTGCATGTTCAAAGTACACGAGTTCCCAGTTGATGCCTCTTATTTGCTTCATACCAGACGACATGTCGCGTCCTTGTCAGTGTAACAAGAGTGAAGTCTCTGGCAATGCTTTCTCGATCTGTCTCTCAGCTGGAAGCTTCAAGGTTTCTTCCAGAAACTCTGGTGGAGATTGGAGAGTTTAATTGTACTACAATACCATGCAGGAGCATGCTTAGCTGGGTAGATTTTGCTGGGTCTCTGATGAACGTGAGGACATCAACACCGGCAGGTCTCCCTACAAGTTCTGGAAATTTCTCAATTAGGCGAAAGAAGACATTGTTCACCAATCTGCTATCTTGTGGTGACGGGAACATTCATCTAGTCCTTTCAGAATTCTGGAACACTTCGGTACTCACTGTGAGTGGCTTCTACGATCTAGGTTGGTGTGGAGAGTGACCTGGATTATGATGCCATTCAAAATTACGCTCAAGCGTTCTGTGTTTGCAGGATCTCGAGAAAATGTTGATACATCAGTGTGTCTTCCGACAAAGTTTGGGTGCTCTTCAATTAGACAAAAAAATATCACGTTGATGAGTGAATTTGCTTCTTCTTCTGTTTGGGACATTTGTTTTTTCCTCCCTGTATTCTGGAAGCAGGAGGAATTGCTCGGCGATCACAGTGAGCAGCGTTCTTATTGTCTTGTTGTTTTCAGGATCTTGCAGAAATTCGGGGTTGCTAGTGAGCCTTCCCACTAGTGATCGGTGTGAGCTCAAGACTAGGTCAAAGTAGTTCAAAACGTCTTTAGTGATGTTGCGACTGTGGGACGCCATTTGTGAGTCCAAACAATGTTCCTGTCTTGAACGAGTCTGGATACTGTATTTTCTTCCAGCTCGTGTGTCTGCGATTGAGATTTGACATATTCTTTTCTTATCAAGGCTTCAGTGTGCCTCAGTCTAAAGTTCAAAGTCAATAACCTACATTGTGGTTTACATATGCACTTCTCTCCTTCACCCTGCAACTAGGATGCACAGAGGGTCTGTATTTTTTATGTCCTTATCCTCTTCTCTTTTTGCTCAGAGGAATGTCCATTTTTAAGCCACAAATTTGCACAAAAGTTCTTTGCCTTTGCTTTGCTGCTGGTCATGCATCCTTCTTCCTCGTCATGCACGTGCTGTGGTTCTTCCCCGTTGTCTGTAGTCTCTTCGCGGTGGGGTGCAGGCAGGGGGATTTCTCTGACGTATGGCTTGATATCACCCAGGAAGATCCAAGCTCTTCTTCCTGGTAGCTTGACTGCAGATGGAGTGACATCTTCAACTGTGAACGGTCCATTGAACCTTGGCTCGTCCCACTTTTTCCTTGTGTGATTCCTCACCAAGATGGTGTCTCCAGAGAAGATTGAAGGAACACATAGACTCTGAGCTGTGTCTGCAGTAGCATCTCCTTCTGTGCTCTGTGCTTCCCTGCACCCTTTTCGTCATGGCTACAGCTGGCCTACAATTACAGTAAGACAAGATGTCATGCAGTTCAAGTCATTTTGCATTTCAGACCTTAAGATTTCGCTTTTTGGCTGGGCATCAAACCTAGCTCTGCATCGGGGTGTCAGGGGAGTGCACATCCTTCTTCCTGTTGCTATTTCGTGCGGAGTAAGGTGATGGTCAGAACCAGGTTGGTTTCTGAGTGCATACAGTGGCAGTGGAAGGCAGTGCAGCCATCCTTTCTTTAGAGTAAGCTTCAACTTGACTATCCTTTCCTTTAACATGCCGTTGAGCTTCTCACAGATCCCATTACCTTACGGGTGATACACCGACGAGAACTTGTGCTTTATACCAAGCAACAAGCTAATCTGTTCAAAAACTTTGTTGACAAAGTGAGCCCCATTATCTGATCTCATGACTTCTCATGAAATACCTCTCTCACCAGAAATATGGCCACACAGGTAGAGTCTGGGTGTGTACATGGACCTGCTTCTATCCATCTAGAGAATGGACACACCACAACAATTAGATACCTGTACCCGTTACATACTTGAATCATATCAACGTAATCAACATTCAAGTTCTGAAAAGGTCCACTGGGCCTTGGCATGACTCCTCTAATTACTTTTAGTGTGTGCCCAGCCGTGAACTGCTGGCAGATCATACAGTTCATCATAAAAAATGCAACGTGCTCTGCTAAATTCAGTATAAAGCAGTCTACAGCGAGCGTTGCCGCAAGATTCTCTTTTGTCATGTGTGCTGGATAGTGTAACTGCTCCAGTGCTAATTTTAACAGGGCTATAGGCATTACTGGTTTACCAGTGCTGTCTTGTTGCCACAAGCTTTTGGAGGGGTTTAAAGAACACCCTTGCCGCTTCCAGAGATTCTTCTCTTCCTGTGGTGCCTCCCCTTGGAGTTCCATTAACTGGGTTTGCCCCATGTTATTATAGCTCTCAGGTTCATTTCGTGCAACAATCATCTTCTCGTTTATATCAGTTATTTCTATGTACATGATGGGTTCACCCTTGGGCGCATATGCTTGGCCTCTGTGTCTGCTGCTTGATTTCCTCGTGAGATAAAATCTGTCCCCTTCGTGTGCGCAGTGCATTTCATGACCGCTATGCCCACTGGCAGCTGGTAGCCCCTCCTCTTCCAGCGCGCTAGGCCTGCGTGCACTGTTGATGTCACATAGGCAGAGTCACTGTACACCGTCACTTCCTGGTCTGTGTGATTCTCAATCGCGAGTATCAACGGCAATAATTCCGCATCCTATGCTGAATAGTGAGATGGTAATCGTGCACTAAGGAGCACTTGAAACTGTCCATTTGTTGTGTGCTTCATCACAGCAGCGTCTGTATATCTTTGCCCATCGTTTTGATCGATTCTCGAGGAACTGTCAACAAAGACAATTTCTCCTCCTGCCAATGCATTTTCTTTTACTCTGGGAATCTCATCATAAAATTCTTCATAGTTTGCGCAGTCATGTATTGGCTCTCCTTCAGTGACTGGCTCTGCTATAAACATAGCTGGGTACACTATCTTGCATCGAACGATCTTAATCGACGGATGCGATATGATCACTTCATAAGCAGAAGCTCTCTGAGATGTCAACTTGCCCTTTGGTTTCTCAAGAATGGCAAATAGCGCATGCTCGACGTACAACGTCATTGAACATCCCATCACAATGGTTGTCGCTTTGTCTATAGCGAATGCTGCGGCAGCTAAACTTTGTCCGCACGGGAAGTGGCCTCTCATCACTGGGTCCAAATTCCCACTCTAATATGCCAGGGGCTTGTACCCCAATGTGGTTCTCTGTGTGAGTACTGCCGTCATGACACTGCCATTCGTGTGTGAGAACAGGTAGAATTCCTCTGCATAGTTGGGAATCCCTAAAACTGGTGCCGTGCAAATGGCTTTCTTGAGTTCAGTAAACCCTTCCTCCATGGTCTTGGACCACACGATTTTTTCTTTCGTCACCTGTGCCTTCTTTAGGGCCTGTAACAAGGGCTTGGTATATGAGCTGTAGTCAAAGACCCAATCTTTGACATAATTGCAAAGTCCTAGAAAGCTCTGCATCTGTTTTATCGTGTGTAGCTTGGCTGTGTTCAGTATGGCTTCAGCCGTTTCCGGGGTAACTATTTTCCCCTCGTGTGAGATCAGCTGGCCTATGTACAACACTTCTTGCTGACAATATTATAACTTTTCTGTGTCCACTTTATATACTTTCTCAGCCAGTATAGTCAATAGCTGAATAGAATTGTGTCTGCACTTTTCCTCTGTGGTGCTGCAAATTAAGATGCCATCTACATATTGCAAGACAACACTCTCTAATGCGATATTGCTTAAGTCCATCTGTAGGAGTCTATTGAAAATCGAGGGAGACTCACAGTACCCCTGGGGTAACCTCGTGCTTTTCAGACACATCTGTCTGAAGGTAAATGATGTCAGATCTTGCGAGTCTCTGTCCAAATGAATTGAGAAAAACAAATTTTTCAAGTCAATCACCGTGAAATATTTTGACTCAACAGGTATATTACATAGGATTGTGGCCGGGTTCGGGACTAAAGGGAACTCGGCCTCTACAATATCGTTTATCGGGCGTAGATCTTGAATTATCCTCCAAGACCCTCCCTTTGATTTCTTGACAGGATAAACTGCGGTATTGCATGACGTCTCTGACATCACTAAGATGCCCTGTTCCATCATAGCAGAAATTGTCTCAAAAATTCCCTCATCTACCTCCCTAGACATGGGATACTGTTGTGCCTTTGGTAAAATAGCTCCTGGCTTCAGTTTAATTTTGACTTCTCCTGTTCCTTTCAATAAGCCCACGTCATAAGGGCTTGTGGTCCATACTGAGACAGACACCTGGGCCATATCGACCTCAAAATATTCAGGCCGGTTCTGTGCCAACATCATTCTCTGGGGCACTTCTCTTTTGATCATCTTCTCCCAAAAAGTGAGATTCACTTCAACTGTTATTTCCTCAGCGTCTGTTTGTTCGTCGAACAGATCATCTCTCAGATTCTGTTTGCTCTGTAGTACCCGGATCACCAACCCACTCCTCACCTGAATCTGTATGAAGGTCTGATGGATCATCTGTGCGGAAGTCCGATGAGTCGTTGGACGAAATCTCCTTTCTTCTCTTTCTCCAGGAATTGCTAGACTTCTTCTTTACTGTCTTTCCCTTTTGTTTGGAGACATGAGGATGAGCTCTGCCGGAGGCCACTTTGCCAATAGGGCTATGTGCCCGGCAGCGGGGACCCCGGGGAGACCACCCCAGACCAGGGAAAAGCCTTGCTGAAAAACCCTGGTAGGTTGTTATGGAGGTGATCCTGTCTTGGGCTTCTGGTCCCAGCATGCAATGCTGTGAAGGTGGTGATGCCGTATCTTCCTAAGAGTATGTCCGTGAACTGTTTCAAAGCAGCAGTAATCCACTCTACATACATACGATGTGAAGGCAACAATTGTAGAAGGACTCAGAAGATCTCATTCGAGAACGAGTCATCACACCGAGGCTGCAGGACTCCGCGCGTGGAGTGGAAAAAGGGGCGGGACAGAGGAGAGAGAGCGCAGAGCTGGAGGAGCACACAGAGGGACAGGAGACAAGCGGGCAGGCAGCGGGTAAGGAGGAGCAGGAAAAGCTGAAAGCGAGGAAGAGGACACACGGCCTGAGAGCGGAGCAGAGTAGAGGCACACCACCTGGGAGCAGAGAGGAAATCTTACGAACAGGAGCGTTGGTAGGCACTTCCCGAAACACTGGAAGTTGCAACGCAAGCGCGTTAGCAACTTCCGGGTAAATATAGGCGGAGAAAGACTAGACGTGCGTAGCGTTGCTGAGGGGAAAATGAGTCCTTCCTCCATTTCTTCTACCTATTCCAGAGCTTCCATGGCCAGCAAACTATGACATCACTATCCGTGACGTCAGTCTCAGCCTGTACCCTTCTTCAATGGCGATCACTGTGCACCACTGTCGGCCTTCATCATCACACCCATCGATCAAAGCCATTTTCCCTCGTATTATGGCTGTGTGCATCATCAAGGGAAATACTTGTCACTTCTCCTCGTGCATAGGTATTCTTGGCCTAAATAGAAACTCAGCTGGGGTCCTCATGGTTTTGTCTGCAAAGCCTGGTAGCCATGCCATCAGCACCCGTACTCAGTATGCAAATATTTCTGGCTCCAATGGGATAGATCTCATGGCTGTGTGTCCTGCGTATGCTCTAATCATCTTGCATACGTTGAAATAGTGCATTCCTGGAGTCAAGCATACTATGCCCTTCTCCGTGAACGAGATTGTCATGTTTAACTTTTTCATTAAGTCTCATCCCAATATATTTACTGGGCACATTCATTAAGTCTCATCCCAATATATGTAACAGTGGCACATTCATCTCACATTCTTCTATAGAGACTTGATGTGTGTCTGTAAAAGGAACATGACTTGTTGCTCCTGTGAAGCCCTGAGTGTTTATAGCATCGCCGGACAAGGAAAACCTGCCTTCACGTATGCACAAGCATGTCGCACCTGTGTCAACTAAGAAGGAATATTCTTTATCCCCTATAACAACATCCACCCTTGGTTCCTGGTGAGGGTCTGGTGTCACTGATGGGATAGAACAAATCAGGTTTCCCAGTGAGCTGTCCTAGTCCATATACAATTTTGTCCCATTTTGCGTGAATGGTCTTCCCCTATCACCAGTGTTAACTCTTATCCCATCGTTCACAGCCTGACCTGTTGTTTGTGACATATGCATTGGTGACTGTTGGGATTGTCCCTGTGGACAATTTATCAAATTCTGAGGTTGTGGGCTTTGCTGTGCTCCTGGCTTTTGCGGTTGCACCGTGTGATTTTGCACAATTCCATTTCCTCCCTGTTGTAATAATACAGGTGGATTCACCATACCTGCTCTGGTTCCTTGGTCGTTTTGCACCATGCCTTGACTTCTGCATGTGCGTGCTAGGTGCCCTGTCATTCCACACACCCAACATATTGGCGGTGGTCTGATCATTTGACCATTTTACATATCCTGACTTCCATTTTGCATGTTTTGGAAACCTCCCTGATTACTCTGCCATCCTCTTCCTTGAAAGCCTCTCCCTCTGGAGTAAAACCCATTATTGCCCTGATTACCCTGCTGTTGATTATTGGCCTGCTGCATGTTTGATCTGTCTGTTTTAGTTATCATTGCCCCATCAATTACATATTTTGACAATTTATTTGCCCTAGACATGCCTGGTACTGAATCGTACTCAGGAAACATTCTTCAATGTCTTCTCACTCTACTACTGGATCAGGTTTATTAACCTCTCTTTCCAGATATTGAAAATTATGTGCCCTCTGTCTCCGCTTACATTCTATGTTGTCATTGAATTCTCTGCACCTCCTCGCTTCCTTTCTGACCCTATCTTCTCCCTCTTTTTTTGCATTTCTATGATGTTCATTTGCCCTTCGTATTTCCCTATCCCTTCTTTCTCTTCATTCTTATCTCCTGTATCTTTTGCTCATCTTCTATTTGCCTTCGTTCCTGTCTGTCTTGATCATTAGATGCTCTCTGTTTATGATCTTGTTGTCTTTCTTGCTCTTTGCGATAAAACTGCTCACATCTCTATCTTTTTTCCCCTTTTTTTCATCTCTCAATCCTTTTTCCTGTTCCTTCTCTGTTCTCTGTACATCATCTAACTTCTCTTTTTGATTCACGTCATCAATGATTTTACCATTGAGTTTCAATATAATCTGACCTCCCATCCATTTGTTCTGTGCGAATGCTATCTCATTAGTTCTATCCTCATTTCCTTTCCATCTCTTGCCTTTTCTCTCTGTATTGGGAGATGTACTTGCTTGTGCCTGGTCTTTCCTCTCGTTTTCGCGTCTCTCCTTGTCCCTTGGGCCCTTGGAGGCGATATCTCTACCTGTGTCTTTGTCTGGGCTTTCGTCACTACTTTGCGTAGGTGACTCATATGCCTGGTTGCTGTACCCCGTGGCTGCTTTAAGCTCTCTTAGCGGGTATAATCCTTCGTCCTTACTGACTTTGATTTTTGTTTCAGATGGGGTGGGTGGCACGGAAGGTGTCTCACCCCCCTCGGTACATACATTAAGTATCCAATCTAACGGTGGCTCCTCCTCCTTATCCTCTTGGTACATCTTCCAAAGCTCTAAACTAGCTAGGCATTTATCTAACTTTTTACCTTTGTATGTGGCGTGCAAATATGTCATCATGTGCTGTAGGACCACTTTAGATAGCGATCCACTCTGGGTCCACGGGATAAACATTTTGTTTGCGGTTCCTTTAACCCATTCTGCACTGTACTTTTTCAGCTTGGGTGCATGTTTTGGCAACTGTTTGCACAGGTGTACTAATAGGGTCATATCTTCCAATCTTAAATCTGTTCCCCGTTCCTTTATATCACACTTGTTATGCCCTTCTGTTTCTTTAAACAACTCCAACAATATGAGCAAGCACCAATCGTCGCAAGCTCCAATCCCGTTATTTCCACAAAAAGTATACTTCCTTTTTCAACCAACAAATATCAATTCGTATTCTACAATATCTCAGTTACTCAATCGCGTAATTTTTTATGCTCGTTCCTTAAAGGAAAAATGTCATCCTATGATGTCACAACACAAAACACATAAGACAAACGTTAACAGACTAGACAAACTCCAGCTGGCTACACAGACCTCTGCCCCTAGATTTTACCCCGACATGGGGTGTAAGCCCATCCCTTTCACAAGCGTCTTTAACCGCTGTGGTCTCCCATTTATTCCCGTTTTATTCAGGACTATGGATGCAGGCTTCTTCTAGCCGCTATATTAAGCGTAGGAATTTGGGCGTGTCCTTTCTCTTCTCGGGTGTCCTCCCAGGTATTCCCCTCTTTTCTCAGTTATACTCCTGGTATCCCCCTCTTCTCTGGTGTCCTCCCTGGTATTCTTATCCACTAACTGGTCACCTCTTGAGTTTCTATTTCCTTCCCCATATATATATATATACATTCTACTCTACCTCTAACTATATTTTTGTTTTCTTTTCTTCCTCCTCCCTCCGTTACATTCCCTTACTTGTTCTAAGGCATGCACTTTTGCCAATGTATTCAGTCTTTTTCACTCACCGTTTGCATATTTCCTCTCTGGATGCTCGGGATCACTGCCTTCGTCACCGCCTCTCCTGCCGTTCGCCCGCCCAGCTGCTCGAAGAAGTGGGAAGGGGTTTGTAGGGGAAAGTACAGGTCCCTTCAGACCTTCACCTGCAGGTTTTGCTCTTTATTCTAACCACTATATATGGGGAGATTCACAGTCTACTTAGCCGGATGGCAAAGGACTTGTGATATTGCCGAGGACCTAGAGTTACTTTATGTTGACGGTCAATGGGTGTCTTATCTAATCGATAATCGATAGCCATCAATCTCTGCTACCAAGTGTGCAGGAGGGAGCCCAGCCGGCCTATAGGACTGGGGTTTTCCCAAACAGCACTTTAAGATGGAATGGCAGCACCTGTGAGATGGATGGGGATGCAGATTAATACTCAAGCATCAAATCAATAATGACAACTCAATGGTTTGGCAAAGGGAGTCGTTTAATGACAAGTACAAAAAACAGGGATTTATGAATATCAGCAGTTGCTCGATCTTCCTTCTCGCTTCAACTCTGATGAACTTCACAAAAATCACATCCTTTATACTAAAAACATGTCATCGCTGACGTGAAACGCTAAAAATGTTGCATGCAATCCTATTGGTTATAGGAAGGTAACTTTACTATAGGTACTATATCTGTATATGATAGTGGTGTAAAAGGATTGGATAACTAGTGTCAGGTGGGGCATCTAAGCCCTTCCTTCAGAATGACTACTGTGGACGTCACTAAAGTTACGACGTCTCATTGGTTCTACAGACTATAGGATCCTAGATTACTTGGTACATTGTGATTGGGTTGATACCACGTCACCTTGTACTTTTCCACTTTGCTTAGCAGCATGCAGAATGGTCGGCCAGGTGCAGGGTGCCCGTCAGTTCCCCTAGCCTCCCACCAACCAGTACCACCATCCATCACTGACCCACTGGCCATGTATCAATTTGTTTCTAATTTGTAGGCCTCGATGCTGCCTCTCTGTCTGGGAGAACTCGGATATCTATGCATGGCTCAAGGCTGTGCGTAGGTGTGAAGGACCCGACTCTTCTTGCTTGGCAGGTCATGTGTTTTAGGCACCGTGAAATCGTCTCCGTCTCCATATAATTTGTGTATTTGATTTTAGCTTTCTGTCCACCAAATGCCTTATGCTGCTTATCTCGACTCCTTTGAACAGGATACTCCGCTCTTGGCGTCATAAATTGTATTAGCATGTGTCAGCTAGGATGACCTTGGTTTCTTTGCATGGGTCTCATGTATCTGAGTTTCGTTTCTGTCTTTGGCTTTCGATTCCCGTGCTTGAGGGCCTTCTCTCCTGGGGCCTCTAGTAACTGGTGGTTGGTTCTGCCCTTTTGCAAAGTGGACATATACGCCACATAAAGTGCTCCTTTTGAGGTAGATATGTATATGTGGCGCTTTCCGCAATCACATTTTCTACTAAGCATAGCAAGCCGCACAATTTCCTCAGCTTTCTTGCTTTTCCAAGCATATTTATGTGTGTAAGCTGGTTGCATATCTTCATTGCTCTTGTGGCATAAGCTTCTTATACTTGACATTGTCCTTTTAACTTCAACTCAGGATGTCGCTTATCCATGGTGTTTCGTCTCTTTTCGTCATTCACAGGTCGTCGTTTTCTTTATCTGAGTGTCAGTCTGAGTTCTTGTGACGTCACCATTCGTCTTCTTTTAGGACTTTCGTAGCTTCTTCAGGCTTTGTTTTTTGGCAGTCGTCAGTTTGTCTCACTTGTCGATACGGTTTTCTCAATGGGTACCTTACTGTCCAAGGTTTCTTAATTGTAGGTACTTCAATAGGTACTGTCCATCTGATAGGTACCGGACAGAGCCCCACTGCGGCTCTCTGCTGGTTTATTTGCTCATCATACGTCACATATCTCGGCGTGACCGTTCCTGGAACTTCAAAATGGTCGGTTGGAGGGCAGGCCATATTTGAGGCCTCCTCTACACTAGGCGTACACTCTATCGCTCTTCCTGCACAGCTCATTGTCCTTATCCAAAAGTTCTAAAAGCTGCAGGCACCATCTTGGTGTCAGGCGGCAATCTACCTCACAGACGGTGCCCTGTGGTGGTTACTTGCTGAGCAGCGTTGCATGCTCCGGTGACTCTTCATGTGGGTCCCATCTGGCATGTGGCAGCTCGCATTGTTGCTTCCATCTCCAGCAGTGGCATGGTCTCCATGCTCCTGGTACTTTCTCACCAGGGCACTCTCTTCTCTTCTATATGGGAAACAACAGCTAATCAGGGCTGTTCATGTTCTTTTGGGGACATTTACCTTGAATAGGGTAAATGCAATTAGGCATCTGCTAAGGTCCTTGCTGTTCGATGAGGTTTCCGAGTAGTGTGCACTAAGAGGGGACCTCTTTAGAGATCACCCTTTCGGAATGGAGTGCCCAAAGGATGGTCTTTTGTTGTTGGCTGCAATGGGGTTCTTAGCATCAGTCTCATATGCAGCAAGGGCACTATGCTGAGGGAGGATGGAGGACTCCTACTAGGGCTTACATCACTCTGACCTCCTGGGGATATGAGGCCTGAGCTCAGAGGAGGACTTTGTAACCTTCCACCCTGGACTCCTCCGGGTAGCACTCTGCTCTGTCCCGAAGACCCTGATAGGCCAGCTTTTCCAGGTTGCAGAGTCCTACCGCTGCATTGGGACAGGGTTAGGATCCTGACTTTGTCAGACAGCAGTTCCTTCTTCTTTTAGTATAGAAGCTGATGCTCGTTTATTTCTTATAAACCGGCAAGAGAATGGATCCCCATTACAGGAACGGTAGCATCTTTACCACCGGCGGTAAGTAAAATACTGACAGAGGCATGTCACCACCCATGGCAGAAAGAGCTATTAGCACAGTGCTAAAATGACTGCTCGTGCTTAAATTAACACCAATGCTAAAACGCATTTCAACATCAATCCAGCAATTCTCCTTGCAGAAGACTATTATGCATAAAGATGGTTGTAGGTATCACCACAAATGAGACCGGGTATAAGCGGATACTAAACTCGATTACATTCAAAACTAGCTGCCAGTACCGGCAGTCTGCATCCGTGGGTTCCTTAAACCCTCAGGTGAAGATGTAGGCGACGTTAGACCATCAGGGGAGTGATTCCTGTACCTGAAATGGATGGATGCTTTGGCTGTCAGTATGTTACTGACTTCTAGAGGTACATTTGAACCTGCAAGTATGTTTTTACATGATAATCCCTGTACATATGTATGTGTTCTGCTGGTGGTATATTTTACAACTGCCAGTTATTACCAACAGCAGTATTTACTGCAACCTGACTGGGGAGCGGTAATCTTGGCACACCTGTGATCTACTACTGGCGCTAGTTGTTACATATTAGGCTCCTGTTGACTAACTGAAGTGAGAGGCAGACGGAAGTCTGCTCTGGCTTCTTTTATATAGTGAGCAGAGCAGCGAATTCTCCGTGTTTTCTGGTTGTTTCGGCGCTGGGCCACATACAGCATCCATCAGTGGGCACTCAAAGATGCTGGGTAACCAAAAATGCCAGATAAATCAATGTTACTGAATGAAATTCTCTCCAAGGAGGAGATATACTGTTGTTGCCTGGGAAAGGAAAGGTTCGCGGAGTCCCTTGGTTGTGCAGTCTGGTATTTAACTAGGATGTATTGTTCTCTTAAGCAGAACCTCCGGGGGGGGGGGGGGTTGTGATGTATTTCTCGTGGAAAGTGCTGGTGCAACACATTGGCATCCATCATTCTTAGGAATGTGCTTGGAGGATAGGTTGTATTTCCTTGATAGGTTTGCATAGAAGTCTGCAGGCATATTAATTCACCAAAGTGTCAGGGGTAACGCAAGTGACATCACGTGCCCAAAGACATTACAGTAAGTGATGCCACGTGGTCCTGGTCGCTGATGGCATCTTTGAGAGTGACGTTGCAGACGTTAAAAAACAACTTAAGATTTCAATTAATAACAATTAATAAAATAAGAGAATAGTTTAAAAAAGCAGATTAAAAAAACCTCTTCTGATTATCAACCATATATTAACCAGGGTGCTCCTTTGATATTCTATGGGTACTGTCATGATATGACTGGGATACAACAAGAAGTACCGACACAGGCTAGGGGCCAGCACAGCCGTAGTGGACTTATTATGTAATCTTATGTGGGATTTGGAAAACCACACCTGTGCCATTTCCATGAACTTGTGTCGCTGATGATCTTCTCGTCTGAATACTGAATTCTATACTTTCCTAGAAAGTCAAGGTGAATCTGAGCGGTTGGTAGGGGGGATGGCCTCAGGGGTTGGCTGGTAACATAGCAGCACTCCTCTCACTTTCCAGCTGGGCTCATGGGGGTGTGGTTGTAGTAGGGGAAGGGCACATAATGGCCACCCACAGCACCTTCCAGTCTAAGTTGTTGAGTTGACGTGTGTATATGCCGGTGCGTATGCAGGTGCTTTCCTATATGGGACTGGTGTGCCTATGGGATTCATGCCTTTCCTTGTAGGAGTGGCATGCTGTATGTCAGAGGGGGCTCTGGGGTGTTCTTGGTGTGTAACTGTATGTTCACTGGATATTCTGGCAGGGTAGCTTTGGGGGCTTTCCCATTGTTGACTGAGTTTCACGTATATGCCAACATTATCCATTCCATTCGGGAGACGCTTGTCCAGTCCTGCTTTTAACTTTGAATTCTGAGGCTTGTAGTCCTGGATTTATAATGGGGGATTCCAGGACTGGACTATGGATAATGGTGGCATGTATGGTGTCGCGGTACAGGTTTGCGTGTTGACTCAGCTCAGGAGCCCCCTCACAGGGTCCCAGGAGTATGTGATGAGAAAAGTCCTGTGAAGAAGTTTGAAACCAAATGATCCTTCCACCACCTTCAAGTGCAAATGTGTGAAGATTTCACCTCTGACTGGCCTCTGCAGAGAGTTCCCATTACCACTTCCTCAATTTCGTAATCTCAAGCTCTCCTTTGTCTCGCTGTGTCTCTCTCTCTCTCTCACTCTCTATCTCTCTCTCTCTCTGTCCACTTTCTCTTCCTTTCCTTGACAGTCTCTCTCTCTCTCTCACTCTCTAGTGCTCTCTTTTTCTAACAGATATACTGTACATAAAGTGCAACAATGATCAGACGATGGCTTGCAAGTGCCAGACTATGAACTCCCCTCAACTACCCAAGTGTCGTGATAGGGGTTCTGTGAGGCATGCACATGTTGCCTCATAGAGAAAGATACTCGAGATAGGAAAATGAATGCCCCATTTCGACTTTCTTAGTATGTATGGTTGCAGGCTAAGAGGTGTCTGCAGTCTAACCCTACCGTGCCCAGATGCTGTCCCCAGTAGGTTCTTCTGGGTCTTTTGTTCTTCAGGGAGGATAGCTCAGGGGCAATGTGCTAGCAAGATGACACAGAGCACCACAGGTTGGATCCCCGGGTCCGCACTTAGAAACCTCTGGATATTATGCGCGTTATAAATAACCTATCCTATCATAGGGAAATGCCCATTGGATAAAGATTGTTTGGCAAGTGCTGGTCGGGCAGTTATGCTTGGGCTCAGAATCCTTGGTGATTTGCCACAGAAAGCTGCTGCAATGCTTCACTGCATGCAACAAACCAGAATTCGAGAACATGGATCTGGGGGAGGTAACGTTTGTGTACCTAGATACTCTGGCTAGAAAATATGCACAGGGGAAAGGCTGGGTAAGGCACTGGGATGGGCTAAGAGAAAGGAATTGGACAATTTGCATTTGCCAGAGGTCGAAGATGGAAGTAATATGACACATAGACCCCCGCAGAATACTAATGAGGTGTCCCGGAGGTACTATCAGAAACTGTTCCGCCAGGAGATCCCAATGATGCTTGATGAGGTTGACACATACCCGGGTGACCTAGTGAAATTGGTGCGAGAGGTGGTGAAGATATTGAACAACGAGGTAACTTCTGCATAGAGAAGGATGCTCATTGTGTTGCTTTATTTGAGGATGGCCTCAGGGCTAGGTGGGCTGAGGATTGATTTCTACAAGAATTAACATATTAACCCCAAAGCTATTGGAGCTGGGTCAGAAAGCAAATTAAACTTATTAGAGGTGGCAATCATAATTGAGCACCTCAAGCCCAACAGGAATCTCCAGAAGAGGTGATCAAACAGGTAATTATCGTTAAATAATGCAGACACATCCTGGATATAATAGTACCTAATAGGATTCAGCCGCATGGAACTGAGCTAGTGTCTCCTGGCTACATGGGCAGTCTACATCCTGGAATATCCAGAGGCCAGCGATGCTATAGCTTTGTGTAAGAAGCAAGGATCCCAGGAGAGAGACAGTGGTGGCCTTGGATGCAGAGAAGGCTTTCGATTCAGTATCATTGGTGTACCTCAAGGTCTTTTGAGAAAACTGAGATTGGGGGATCACATTGTTCGGCTGGTGGCTCTTTTTTAAAGACAACATATTGCGTTGATTAGAACTAATCGTGTGACCTCGGAAACCAATACAACTGCCGCATGGCATGCGGCAGAGGTGTCTTCTCTTGCACCAGCTTTCTTCATCACCATGGAACCATTAGAGAATAGGCTTCGGAGGGAAGTGGCAGAGCAGTTTGTGGTTTCAGGGCGAGGGGGCAGAATCCATGTTTGCTCTCTATGGGGATGATACTCTGCTGTATTTGCATAAGCTAGAGGAAAGCTTGACAATCTCCCTGGAGCTAATAGATCAATTCAGAAAAGTATTTGGTCTACACATAAACTGAGAGATATCGAATACATTCTATTTAAAAGAATGAGTAAGGGATGCTCTTCCAGAGGTATGACTGCAAATAGTTACTGATTTGTTAAAGTATCTAGGGGTGAGTATCTAGAGTAGACCCAGCACTCAGATTCTATGAAGATCCTGGAATTCCTCCTTGATGGCTTTGACACAGGTTTGGCGGTCTCTACTCTTTGAGCCCAACTGCCTGACAGGGTCAAAGCGGGTGTTTAGGTTTGAGATCTGTAGGACAGCAACCAGGGCATCCCATTCCACTTTCATTCTCAATTATAGAATGGGGGCTTGACCCATAGAGATAGGCACTGGGGCAAATTGGGAGCTGTCCTGATTATCACAGATGTGTTCCTGTTACCTTATACATTATTCACAAAGCAGAGAACTGGAGCACATCTGGAGATGCCTCGAGCATCTTTGAGATGCTCACATACTAATGCGATTCACAAATATTTACACAAGGACAAGCAGCTTTGGATATGCTCTCGTTTTAGACTGTATATCAGGTATAAGGTAGAGCAAGAGAACTTCTGAGATGCCCAGGGACCTCCTTATTTTCTCGAGTGCATTCTTTTGTGAAGGTGGCCCTCTATGCTGATCCTGGGGAGTATGTTGGTTATGTGTCTTGAGTGCTTAGATTGCTTATTCAAGTTTATATACATTAAAATGAGCACATGTGGCAGCATATTTTCAAATTATGCTCGTTTCTTGTTTGCTAGTGTCCTCCATACTATAAAACTGGGACGGGGAAGAAGGATGTTTTAGTGGCTAGATTGTTTACCTCCCTATTACTAAGAGCTCTTCCTCTACCCCATTATCATCCCTTCCCTCCTTCCATGAATTTGGCCAAGCTTTTGGTGTCTTGGCTTGTTACTATTCGGGAAGCGCTGAGGAAGAGGCTGTGCTTTATATTCAGTCCTTGTGACAGGGTCTATTCTTAGAGTATTTATTTAAATCTGCACCCGAGGAAGGGCACTGTGCAAATCAGTTGACTGGAACGGCGGGCGAGAATACAGATTCTCTGCCTGCTGTTTCCAGCCACCCGATGCCCTTCCCTGAGTGGCGCCATTTTATTTTTGAATGTGGGGAGGCAACAGGGAACCTCTCCATGTTGCCGCCCCATCCCCCAACCTCCCCAAAACAAACCATTCTGCTTCTCCACCTCCCTCCCCACTTACCTACTGGACCAAAGCTTTGTGGTCTGGTCCTGCACACCTCCCTCTTCTGGCCACTATAGAAATGGAAAAGGGACTTAATCCCTTTTCCCTGTGGTGGCAGACATCTTTTTTTCCCCTCCGTATATTGGCTGTGTAACCATTCGCACCCTGGTTAAACCCTGGGGTGCGAATGGCTTTCATCCCCACTGTGAGGGGCAGACATGGCTGGTAACTGCCCCCAGCCCTCTGTGAGGCCCTCACTTTGCTCGGCTCTACCTAGGCTCAGTCTGGCGGGCAATTACTGGCCATGTCCGCCCCTCACAGTGGGGGTGAATGCCATAATATATGATGTGGCTTGCATGTGGAGCCTATCTCTGTGGTAACTCGCCATCAATACTGGAGGTCTGTGCTTCAGCCTCTTACACACGAAAAGTCTGCATTTCCTGCTTACGTGATCAACAACAAAACAGTAACTGAGGGCAACTGGTGAAAGTAGTGCCAAGGCAACGTTTCTCAATAGTCAGAACGCATGCGTGTTTGAAACAAGGATTTGCATGTTAAAGTGCAAGGAGGACAATAAAATAGGTTACAAAATGCCAGCGATAAACCAATTCGCCCCACGCCCGTATGCAGCAACCTGTAAGGTGCATTGGGAATTGCATTTTCTTTCAATGGAACTAAAAGACGCTTTTTGCCCAGCTACTTAAATATATGCTGGGTAAATACTAAACAACCATTGTTACTGGCCATTTTAGGAGCCAGGGAACAATGGCCGCTTTGTGTTCGCAACCTGGTGGACTGATCTTAGCAGACAACTGCTTGAGAGGATTTTGGCATCCGGATAATGGGGAGCACACAGGGGGAAGGACACCTGATCGCCTGCCCCTGAAGGAGGCCTGTTCTCTCAGTGAGAGAGAGAGGCTGTCTGATTAAAGGGCTGTGCTGTTGGCACTGAGGATCAGAGCAGGCCTTCTTCCCAGCACCGTGAAAGGGAGCCGCGACCTGCGCAGGCAGACACTGGGAGGCATTGATCCCAGGCCAGCTTGCATATTGCAGTAATGATTGGGTGTGCAGCAGTGAGGCCTGTGCAGTTCATGCGGACAGGCATTGGTCGAAGTGGGCAGGAGCGGTCGGTCGGGAGCGGTGCTCCCAAAGAAACCCTTCTGGACTGGTTCAGTTCAAGAAATTGAAGCTTGCACTTCAGTGCACTGCACTGCACATTACCATAAATAGCAGGTGTGTTTGTTTGGGGGTTTGGATTGTGTGGGGGAGGGGGGAGGGATGGGGTTTGTGGGGAGCGAGGCAGACCGCCAGGGAGCTCAGTGCCACTACTTCTTTTCATACACTTTGACCACTGGTTAAAATGTCATTTGAAGTGACCTTGCCCTCTCTATGGGGCGCTCGCATCATCTCCGTGACAGGGGGAAAACATCTCCCCCACACTTTTTATTAAAGGCCCCACACGTTACTCGGACCTCTTTTCAAGGGTGACACCCCAGTTTCATAAGCACACATTTAAATTAAATGCCCACCTGTTGGTCTCCAGATAAAAGCTATAGGCTTGGTCTCAGGGCAACTACTACAGCAAGGTCGCCATTAGCAGAGGGCCATCACGAGGCGCAGATGCGGCCATACACCATCATATGTGGCCTCTTGCCTGGGAGCAGTGAATGTCAAAGTAGGACTTTGCCTGGAGTGGCGAAAAGCCTTACCTGCCTGCTGAATGGGCAAATATGCTGAACTGCAAATCCCAGTATTGCAATGTATGCAAGCAAATTCTAATGCTTGTGGAGAGAAGCTTCAGAACGGATACGCCTAGTTGTGAATCCATTCTTACCTACGTCATTCACCAAGACAAGTCACCAAAAGGCAACTCAGTGCGCTCACCATGTGCTTTCAATCCAATAGTTGTGTGGGCATATTTCAGCTCTATACATCTTACTGCTCTTTTAAGAACAAAACAATTTTTTTTTTGAAAATTAGTTTTTGTTCTGTTTCTCGTCCTACTAATGAAAAATGGAACAAATACCCCTTACATTGTTGCATCCAACAAGACACTTATACCCCTCCCTCAACCGTTTTCTTAATGTTTTCTTGTTAAATTGTTTACATGTTTTCCGTTTTCTCTCCTCTTCCCCTTTAACTATGACCATAAATTGGCCCTAGACGCTTGGTTTCAGGAACCAAGCAGCCTACCGTCATAAGGAATAGCATTGCTTTAAAAGTGGCAATATTTGGACAAAGCACATGATGACTGGAGGGGTTTTGTCAACCGTTGGCGGTCATTTTGCAGTGGCCATTGCTGGAAATGGAGGCGTACAAGCAAGGTAGAATGCAGTGGTATGCCAACCTTTTCATACCAAGCACCCCCTTGAGCAAAAATAATTGTTTCTGGGCCCCCACATAAGGGTAGGTCCCTCTAAGGGGCCCAAGGAATGTCCAGGTGGGCCCCAGGCTCTTTAAAATATAAACCGATTTTCTACTGGTAATATTTTCTATTAGAAGCAGTCAACTTAATCCTGTTTTATGTGTTAGAAATGTGAAGACCACTGAGGTAATGTCTTTAAGCCTCCATTTCCCACACCGGCCCACTTACAAGCAGTGACAAGGCAGAGGAGGGTCGTGGGGCGTAGTTGGTATCCCCACTGTACTGACTTCCTCCATCTTTTGAGCTCACTTGGTTTTATGCCTGCATGAGATTTTCTAAACCAAACGGATTCTCATGCAATCCGCCTCCGTTTAGCACCTGCTAAATAGCAGGTGAGTTCCAGAGGAATATGTTAATAAATATAGCCTGCAAAGTGTAGTTTTCAGGCGTACTTAATTTATTACAAGACAGAGATAAAAAAAGAGAATTTAGTGCAATTTCCTTTGGGTTTACTCTTCAGTTTTTCACTCCTCTTGCAAATCTTTAAAATTGCATGCAGGGTACTCCAAGGCACAATGGTGCTTGCAATTTGCACTTTTTAGATAATGCCCCTCTTGTATTTAACCATTTCTGTTCTGCAACAAGAGGCACAGCAAGATGAATGGCCAATAGGCACAGAGGCTGTCCTGTGCAGGAGGAGAGGACATGGAAGAAAGACCCTGAATACTGTGAGGGCACTGCAAATGGATACCCACTTACTAGCACCACGTCACCTCATCAGCCATCAACTAAAAGCCATCACCCACTAAGAGAGCAGAAAAGACAATACCTAATACAATCCGAAAACTCAAACTGCAATAGGAACTTTGAACTTCCCAAGCCATTGAACCCACCAGACACAAAACACAGTTTTAACACATAGTGCCTCATTGCCACTATGCGGGTAGCCGTGCCGGTAATTACCGACACAGCTGCCACCGGAGTTGTTTTTTTCCCGGCACCTGGCAATGGGCAATTATCCGGGCATTCCGGCCCCGCCGGCCCCGGTAATTGCCCATTGCCGGGTGCCGGTATTAATCACTCCCCATTCCCATTTGAGCTTCATAGGGCTCAGTGGGAATGGGGAGGCTGGTAGTGCCGGCACCATCAATAACGGTGCCGGTGCTAATGGGGAAGTCTGCTTGTGGGTGCCATTCCGCACGGCAGTTCGGACCTGCCGGGCTGACAGGCACCCGTGGGCAGACCAAGTAGTTTGCCGGTCCGGTAACTACGGTACCGGCAAGTTTACTGGTACCGTACTTACTGGACCGACAAATTTATAATGAGGCCCATAGAGTGATGCCACCAGCAAAATATGCTGAGGACTAGAAGAACAACAAGGTCAGTAAGCACAAATCAGAGAAGGCACTCAACTCAGGCAAAAAGGAGCGATTGGGGCAAAAGCGCTGTAACACCAGGAGAAAGAGACTGCTAATGTCAAAGGAAAACACCAACCTACTTGGCCATGCAAAGAAGCAAACATCTATAACAGAGACCCAATCATCAAATGCGATCCCCCATTGACTTCACACCATACATGAGCAAAATGCAATGTGGCCGCATCACAGTTGAGAACGACACACAGACAATCAACAACAAACCATGCATGGTGCAAACAAACTGGCGTACACATCATGTATCACCAACAACAGACATCCACAGGTCAACCAAGACATACATGACATCACCCGCCAAGACCCAAGGGAATGTCTGCTGGATTTGCTTGCCCCTCCCCATTAACTACTGAACACAGGATGTCGCCAAAGCCCTGTCACATGCCTATAGTGTCGAAGGGGATAACTGTGCAAGACTTAACAGAGCATAATCACAACATGTCAGGCCCCAATAAATCATACAACAGAACCAACCCAACACATCAGAGAGAGAAAAAATATCAGACTCCAAAAAAACACAATGTTACCCTCCATAAGAGCAAAGTAGAGGTTGCACGCTCATCAACTCATGGTCAGCCTCAATTCCAGACTTCTATGGTCGTTGAAGTGGGCAACACAGACTTTCTCTTCATGATGGAAATCACTCTGGCAGAAGTCTGTGCCATCATAGCACATGAATTGGTCCTTATAAACTGCAAGTTGTGGTACGGAGTGAAGGAAAAAGAGCTGGAGGAACTCAATACAGCGCAGGTGATACCATCAATTTCAACACTAGATTGTGAAACTCGCTTAGATCACTGCAACTCCAGACCCAGAACCTTCTTCACCATCCTGGAAATTTCTAGATTACAAAAATACAACCCAATATTTGCAGGATGCTTCAGATTAGCAGTGGACAACAGATGACTAACAACCTCAGAGGAATTTCATATCAGGTTTGATCAGAGATCCCATACAGCTGCCAGAGCACTGAATGACAACTTAGAAGCCATACACCTAAACAAATGGTAAGAGGAGAAACACACTCAGCAGGACATACACTGGATGCCATTTTCTACAATGAAGACCAGGTGACTGCTACCCTGCTTGTACCTTACCCATGGATGATTAAGTATCCACACACCAGTAAAGACTCTTCCCAAACATAAAAAAAGCCCTAGTAATTTATTGCATAGCATGGAAGAGCTGAAATTGGAGGAAATGAAAGACAGACTTAAGAAACCTGCTCCAACCCTGGACCTTCAACATTAGACAGACGGACCATAATAGCTGCACATTTTACAAAACTAGGTACTTAAAATCCTGGTCCTGGACAATCCTGTTCCCCAAAAAACCTTTACACCCCCTCCGAAAACAACTAGCAGCATGATGGTCAGCATGAGATAAATTCAATAAAGGAGAACAATGGGAAACTGAAACATATTTGGACGGAAAATTACAACAGGCGTGACAAAGCAACATAGTAAAAGCACTTACACCATTACAGGTCAGATTCTTAGATCAAAGACAAAACACTACACAAAATACATAGAACAAGCCTCATCAAAACAAATGGAGACATTCAAACTATTACAGGAAGACAGCTGCCTGAAATGACCTGCCAATCCCACGCCAAAGCCTATGGAAACCATAACCTCACAATTGAACAGAAACGTCTTTTTGATCCAATGTGACTGGAATCGGAAAAGAGGAAACATAAAGCATGGGGAAGTTAGCGAACAGAGGGTGATCACAGTAAATGGCACTAATCCTGTTCTTGTTAACAAACATCAATCAACAAGATTTGGCAAACCTTGTCAACACATGTAACCGTGCAAGCTCACAAACAAAGTCCTGACTGCTTCACGACTACAAAACACACTCCTCCTCACATCGCCAATTACAGCTAGTAAGTTCAAGGATCCATCCAACTCCACGTTTCACAAAGGATTAGTAACTCAAGATTCTATGATCACCTTCACCCCAAAAACAAGGGAAATCAAGAAGGTCCAGCTAACTACCATCCTCTAGCCAACACCCCCTGCTGGAGCAAACTATTGGTGAGGGGTGTCTGTCACCAGCTTCTCCCGTGCATGGAAAGCAATAACATGCTGGATCAAGCCTGTACAGGATTCGGACCATCCCGAGGATCAGCACACACCAAAGAAACTCTGCAACTGCTTTGCAGAAGGTAATGCCTGGAGGACCAAAAACAGGCTGCAATGCAACCCAATAAAACTGAAGTTCTCCTCTGCTGCACCAAGACACAGATCCTCAAAACCATCCCATGAACAGAGGAAATGGGTGCCTCTCCCAGATGTCAAAAGAAGTTAAGAACTGTCAAATCATGATGGACAATTGGCTCACTCTGAAACCACAATCCAATGGTGTGAAAATGCGCTATCCACCTCAAGTCAATTGGGCACAAAATGTCTTACCAATGACAGTAACCATCATCCCCCTCATTCGCCCAAGTCTGGACTATGCAAACAGCATCTATCCAAGACTTGCTGACGCTCTCTTGATACATTTTCAGAGAGAGCAAAATGCTACTGCGAGATTACCATTATGGCTAAAGGAAACATATAACACCAGTCCTTTGCACACTGCACTGGCTGCCAGTCAGACACAGGATCCAGTTCAAGGCACTAGCTATAGCCTAAGAGACCAGCCAAGGAATGGTGCCAAATTTAATCCAGAAGAAAATCCAGCATTATGAAAAAAGGTCACAAAGGTTGGCTAATTTTACCTTACTCATAGGGCCAACGTACAACAGAAAACACCCACAAGGCAACATTAACCAACTTGTAGTAAAATAGAAACAACTAATGAGAAGCAGAGAAGGAAAGTCCAGCCTCTAAGTCAATAACCAACACACCAACTGATCATCACCTCTTGAACTCTAAACCACCACAATACCTCCCCAATTATATACAATGCACAGATTCAAACACAACCACATAACAAACAAAGTACTCCTTTGCACCGCCACAGGTAGATTTGACTGATAGCTACATGCTTATCAACTCATATCTTGAACAGAGCACTGCATGGACCACAGGTGCAAGAGACACCATTTCTCTGTCTGGCTCACCCTACATAGACCTGATCCATTAATCACACATGGCAGCAAAGCAACCTGAGCGCAACACTAACGCCCAGCCCTCTCCAACAAGGCTCAACAAAGCAAACAATAGTGCTCAGAGGCACTATACTATCCCCCATGTATGGTTATGGATCACTGGTGCGCATATTTCTGACTAATGTCCTGACACAATCAACAATTACCCTAGGTTGCAATGAACCCACCTTGGTGTCTGCACAGGCATTGAACAATACTGAATACTGGTGGGATATTAGAAACCCAAGGCGTGTTATGAACCTGTGCAACTGTATTCTATCAATAACAACTCTAATCCACCTACAATAACCGAAACTCAACCAACTGTGCATTAGCACCCTTTGTCTCGCTCTACACAACATAGACCAAACAACCAACCCCTCACCTCCCAACCTTTTCACCAACACTTGCCAACTCACCATATTTATCTTTTTTTCTTTTTTTTTTACATTTATAGAGCGTGCTCAGCACTGAGCCATCAAGGAGCTGTTACGTGACCAGGTGCTTTCAACATAATACAAGTATTATAGGTCCCGGGAGGATAGCTCAGCAGCAACGTGTTTGCCTTGGAAGCAAGACGACACAGGTCCGCGCTTAGAAACGTCTGGGTATTTAAGCATGTTATAAATACGCAACTAAGACAAAAAACAACTACGCAACTAAAAAACAAAAGCAATTCCTGTAACAGCGCTGCGATGCCCGCAGGCTATGTGAGCGATTCAAAATGCAAAATAAATAAAAAATAAAAATTATGTTACATACAGTGTGGATCCGGCACCCGGATTGGCAGTACCCTTAGGGTTCAAAGGGTAATTGGCGGTTGATATTAGGTGAACATAAAAGTTTTAAAGCTCTTTAGAATGTCCAATACGAATGTTCTGCTCGCAGAGTAGGCGGCAGAAGCTTCCAATGTTTGGCCGCAATGGACAGGAAGCTAGAGTCTCCAGCTTTGGCCTGTTTAAATTTGGCCTGGGAGATGATGTGCGCATAAACTGCCCTGGTGGGTCTAGGGAGGATGCTTTTGTGTGAGATAAGTATGGAGGGGCATCCTTGGACAAGCATTTGTGTGTGATGGAAAGTGTTTTGAAGAGCATCCTTTCACGAACAGGGAGCCAATGTTTGTTGTTCTTGCTGCAGTGATATGTTCAACTTTGGGGATATTCAGAGCTGCTCTCAGTGCATTGCTTTGAATAACCTGCATTTTGCCAGTTATTGTCAGTGATACCTGCAAAAAGGGTGTTACAGTAGTCAAGCCTCGAGCCTACGGTGGCTCGAGGGTATGCAGTGATAAAATCGCAGCAAAAATGTTGCCTGTAACAAAAATCACGGCAAAAATGCTGTGGTTTGACCCGTTAAAGGTGTACCCCATTACACCATTTAAAGGGAGCGGGGGTTGCAGAGGTGTCCTCCGCTCTCCTTAAATGGTATAATGGGCCCGGGGCTGCGGGGGTGCCCCCGCATCCTTTACATGGATTGCAGCGACTGCCTTTTTTCCGAGTACACAATGACGAAAAAGGTCAATGAAACTTTTTCTTTTTGGGGGGTTCCCCTCAAAACCCGCTTCTCCACCTATTTTTAACTATTCACGAACCCTCATCCCCTTACCTGCCCTTTCCCACCCCCCAAAGTTTTGATGACCTTTTTCATAATGCTGCACTCGTAAAAAAAAGGCAGTCGTAAAAGTGACTGTCGATGAAACAACGGTATACCCTCGAGCTATGGTAAGGAAGCTATCTGGCGCTAGGAAAGGTGTGTAAGCATTGATAAGCTTAGTCATGTATGCGACAGAGAAGGCGATGGCACTGACTTGCCGTGAGAGAGATATGGTGGTGTCAAGGTATACTCCCAGAGTTTTCACAAAAGGAGAGACAGAGATCAGGATAGCATCAATGTTGAAGGCGGCATATTGAGAATCAACCATCTTGAGCACTGAGGGGGGGGGGGGCACCAAAAGTATCTCCATCTTCTCATTGTTCAGGCATAGATGGTGTGTGACCAGGCCTTAATGGGAGTCATAAAATCTTTATTCGGAAATATAAATTCCCATCAAAGAACAGACAATTAAAATGTTAGGACAATAAAAACATTTAAATACAGCCAAAATCATGTAATCCACAAAAATATACTCGAATCATTTATCAGTACATAAAAATTGCCTATGTGACATAAGTGCCCATTCAGTATACAAATACACTTTATGGGTCGTCGGCAAATTCTGGGGCTGATAATACAAATATAAGTGCAAATGCACATGTCTGAATTTGGAGGTTCTCAGTGCTGGGATTATAAAAATCTTTCTTAGATTTGTTAGGGTGGCACAAAAAAATAGAAAATGCAACAAATAATTTTTGTCACTCTCACAGCTAGGACAGTTTCTCCTCACAGGGCGATTTGTTAGTAAAGAGGGCACCCTTTCTTTAATTAACAAGAGATTTGCTCTGAGGGCCATAATAACTGCTATTTCCCTTTGGGTAGCCATCCATCGGACATATTCTTGCCTTGCCTTTTTAAAGGCAACATTACGATAATAAAATTTGACACTTTGTTTCTGCAAGTCACTTTTGTTCCTTATTCTTGCTCCTTGAGGGTAGAAGGCCTATATTAGCTCTCTTTTGGTGGTTACCTGTCCGCGACTCATCACTAAACAAATAACCAAGGCCAACCTCTTCTAGAGAAGATTTTATATACTTTAACCAAGGCGAGGCAGTTCAAGAATTTGTGGCCATGAGATCCTTCACTAGGGCCCTAGTTATTGATAAATGGGGCCTCTCACACAGAAGCAGCCAGTAAATCAATGGTTGTATTGCTATAAGGTCTTCTATATAGGCCAGTTCAAGTTCTTTGTGTATTAGGTGCCCTGGAAAGCCCCGTGGTATACCCATGATGTTCCTTAGTAATTTGTTTTCAGTTATTTTTTTGTTTTTTGTTTGATAGTAACCTCACGCAGCCATACCGTATGCTAACAGCGGTTATGACATAGCCGCTTAAATTCGCAGGGTATGATCCATGGGCAATCCACCAAGTTTTGCGCCAAATCTCAGGATGAAGCCATTTATTTGTGATGCCTTTGTAGTTTGCTGCTTTAAGTGTGGTGACCAGCACAGATCACTAGAGACTGTCACCCCAAGATAGCAAAACGACTTGACCCACTCAAGACTTCTCCCTGCCAGCATGGCACCGTTCCCCCCAAGGTTTACTATTGCCAACACACATAAGCTTCGACTTCTCTACGTTAATTGCTAAGCCTCTCTCTCTCATATAATCAGCAAATCCATCGATTAATTTTTGAAGGGTGTGTTTTGTTCTAGCCATTAGGACTGCATCATCTGCATACAAAAATGCACACACCCTTTGTTTAGCTGTCCTTGGCCATCGCTCCCCAAGTCAGCTAAGATATTTGGTAGTGTGTTTATACAGAGGTTGAAGATTAATGAGGCCAGGACACAACCCTGTCACACTCCACGGGAGATCTTGAATGCTTGTGTTTCTTGGCTCTGATTTCCCTGTCTTACCTTTGCCGTCAGGTTACTGGGCATATGGACTAAGATATTTAACATCTCGCCCACCATTACCATGGAGTGTAATACAATCCAGAGTTTGCCATGATCAACACAATCAAAAGCGGTCGAGAGGTCCATGAATGCTAGGTAGATCGTGCCTTTATTGGCACAGACATATATATCCAGAACCAAGCCAAGTTTTACAATCTGATTAACTGTTCCAATGCCCTCTCGGAAGCCATATTGGTACTCGAGAGGACCCGGTGCTCAGTAACTGAATGGTTGTGTATACCGAATTGAGGCTAGTGGAATCTTCATGATAGTTGCCGGAGAGGGAGAGTAGAATTTGCATGCCATCAGCATAGTTTGTATAAGATATGCCGATAGAGTCCAGGAGTGCAAATAGTGGAAGCGTGATTATGTTACAAAGTAGGAGACACGCAGGATCCTTGTGGCATACCACAAGTGATAGATGCTGGAGGGGCGCTGGCATTCACTGCAAATACTCTACAGGATCAATCTCCTAGGAAGGAGGCAATCCAGTTAGTGGCCTCAGGGGAGAAGTTAGCTGAGGAGGAAAGGTGCCGACCCAGGATTTCGTGGTCCACTAGATCAAACGCAGCTGATAGGTCAAGGAGAAGCAGCAGCGCAGGCTTGCCTTCATCTCTGATTTAGTCAAACTGGATGTTTAGGTCGAGTAGTGCAGACTCCGTCCCCTGGCCTAGGCAGAACCCCGACTGACGCATACCCAAACATGATTGGCTTCTAGGTATCGTTGGATTTGCAGATAAGCTGCTCTTTCCAGAATTTTTAGCAAGAAAGGGACAGTAGTGATGGGGTGGTAGTTGGTGGGGATAGTGGGGACTAGTGAGGGTTTTTTGATGAGGGGGAGTACCCAGGCTTCCTTGAGGCTGGTAGGGACTATGCCAGTGGAAAAGGATGCATTGATAAAGGGGTTGATGCGTGGTGCTAGGATGTCAGAGCAGTCTTTGATAAGGCTCGCTGGGCAGGTATCTCCTTTACATTGGGATGGTTTAAAGCCTTTTAAGATGATTTTGAATTCATCTTCAGAGACGTCGTGAAGTAGAACATGGGGAGATATTGGGGGCTGCTGGAGGGGGATTAGGTTGTCAGAGATGCTTGCAAGGGTTTGATCAGAGATTGCTTGGTGTCCATTTTGGTGTGCACAGTGTCAATTTTGGCAATCATGGCTTTTTGGATATTAGCACATCTTAAATCGTCTTTGATTATAGTGACCGGGGTGTTCCAATTCCCTGAGAATGGTGGAGATATCACAGGTGTTGGATTTGGCATTGGCAATACAGGCATTATAGTTGGCTGATTCAGCAGAGAGGATCGCTGCAGTGATGAGTAGCTTCTTGGTGATTTTTTTGTCTTCCAGCTAGCTTCTGCTAACCGTTTGTTGGAGCTGAGTGTTGGAGTTCTGTGGTGAACCACAAGTTTCTGTGAGCAGATGGTTTGAGTTTGCGTGGTTTAAGTGGGGTTATAGTGTCAATGGCGGCCATTAAGGTTGTGGCAAACAGGTCAGTGCGTGTGTTAGGGTCATTGGCGAAGGGGGGTTCAGATAGAGGAGAACTAATCAAGGGAGCAAGATGTTCTTTGGTGAGGTTTCTAGAGCTATGGGTCAGAGAGGGGGCAACGGGACAGCAGTGGGTGAAGTGCATCCGGTAGGGGGAAGGGAGAACTGCACTATGTTCTGGTCAGACCATGGGCAGGGGCTGTTGGTGTGGATGGACACATGACAGTTAAGGTCCACAATCAGTATTACCCAAATTGACCTTTTACAATTGTCCTTTTGTCCTAATTGACCTAATTATAGTGGTTCTAATTGACCTTCTGCACAATTGACCTTTATATTATTTTAGTTATTTTATATATGTATTGGGTTGGTTTTGGATTATAAATAATATAAGGGGATTGGGTGGGGGGTTGCAAGGTTTTTTGGATTGGGTGGGGTTTGCTGGGGGTATATCTCCTAATTGACCTTTTAAATTAGGTCAATTCTCCTGATGTCAATTCTCCCGAGGTCAATTGTGAAAAGGTCAATTAGTATACATCCCCACAATCCGGTCTAGGATGCAGTCTTTTTTATGTGTGGGGGTGCTGATGCATTGTTGGAAGCCTAGAACGTTCCGCGAGTTAGAGAGTGATGCGGCTGCTGGATCGTCTGGGTCGTTATAACCTAAATTGAAGCCTCCCAGCAGGATTGATTTAGAGGTGAGTTTACCGTTGGACGCCAAGGTGTGTAAGGGGTTCTCTTCAAAGGACGTAGCTGGGCCCAGAGGACGGTAGATGTTGTGAAGAGTCATGGTGTCAGAGTCAGAGAGGGTCAGTTTGCCAGACAGGATGTTGCTGTTATCGTGTGGGGTGGAATTCAGTTCTCTAATGGGCAGTAGGTCCTTTGCTATGAGTGCTACTTCTCCGCTTCTGGCATTAGGTCTGTCAGAGTGAAAGATGGTGTACCCAGGGGGAGGGCAATGGAAAGGGCAGGGCCAGATGCGGCATGCAGCCAAGTTTCCGTGGTTGCTAAGATGTCAAGGTTACGGCTGGTGATGAGGTTGTTGATGTCAAGGGCATATGCAGGGATGGACATTGCATTGATTAGAGCACATTTACGTGGAAGGGTGGCTGTGAGCCCAGTCTACTGGTCAGATGGGGTCTTCGAGGTGTCTTTCTGCATGGCAGCGGGCTTAGCAGGCTTGTGGGTTCCGCGGGTTGCCGTCAGCAAAGTTCTAAGTCTAGGGGAGGTTGTTATTCGATCCCCTAGGCGATTGTTTCTTTTGGCAGTGGTTTGAGCGAGTGAAGTGTGCTGAAGGAGCGGTGACGCCTGAAGAACAGTGCATCTGAGGGCAGAGGTGGAGCTTGTTGGTGCTTTGGGCACAGGAGGCCTAGATATTTGGTGTAAGTTCTGACTACAAGGTGCTGTGGCTGCGGTCTGCAGCTGGTGGGGTGTGGGTGGTTTGAGGAGGCGTTTTAGAATTGTCAAGAGTGTGTTTTGCAGCAGACAGGCTACGGAAGGAGCAATACTGGAGTTGGCTTGGGGTGAAGGGCGAGAAGTGTGGCAGGAGGGTGCGTGAGTCTGAGCGAGCTTGTGCATGAGTGGTCGTGGGTGGTTGAGGTAGAAAAGGCTTGGGTGATGCTGTCCAGTTAGGGATGGGAGGGGTATTGTAGGCAGAGTGGGTTTGGAGGTGGGTTTCAGAGTGTTGGCCAGTGGTGGTGATTGTCTACTGGGCTGCAGGGAAGATAGAGTCAGCATATCAAGGCTTGGTGTAGGTGGTGACACAGTGGAGGGTGGTGAGGTATTGCTAGTGGGTGTGAGATGTGTCATGGGGAGCTTGCTGGCAGAGCCAGTGGTAGGATGCAAGGGCAGGCTAGGAGGGGCAAGGGCATCAGCAGGAGGCAAACGTTGGAGGGGTTTGCTAAGTGGTCAGCGCTAGGGCCATTGTGGGTCGCACAGGTATCCTGTAAGGGGGCAAAAACATGACAGTAGGCACATTGATCGCAGATGGCGGCAGAGGTGAGCAAGGCTAGGGCCCTAGCACCATAATCTGTGCTGGGACCATAATGGGTCGCTCAGGCAGCCAGGATGGTGGTAAGCGTGTAGCTGGAGTCACGTTGGTCACTGAGGGTGACGGAGGTGGGCAGGACCGGGTGTTTGTATCCAGTGAAGCACTTGTGTCATTGCGGTCGGCTATGGCTGCCCGGATAGTAGAGGGAACAAGTTGATGCACATTTCGGGTTTGGCAGGCGGGGAGGCGAGCAGGCTGATGGCCGTGATACGGATAGTTGCACATGAACAGGTGTGGGAGCATTGATGGGGATAGGAAGGGATGGCAGTATACCAATGCAGAGGCACACAGTGGTATACAGCTCAGGTCTCGGTCCCGATGGTGACTTGAGGCTGTGGTCTTGAGGGGGATGTTGGAAAGTTAGCCCTGGCGGTGAGAAGTGGAGGGTGGATGGGGTATGGGCAGGTGGATTTTATGAGTGGAGGGAGAAAGCACGTAGGGGGCAGGATAGGGATATCAGAGGAACAGTAGAGTTTTACAATGGAGGCCAGACACAGGGGCTTACTGGGCATGTGAGTAGATGTTGGAAGTTGATGGAGGCGCTGATTGTAGAGCAGGGCTTGGTTTAGAGGCAGCGTCTCAGTGTCCTCCCTATAGTAACTTGCATGTAGGTCACTGGTTGTGTCTTGCTGAGTACCAGCTCCCCATAAAACACCTAAAACAACTGAAAAATAAAAGAACACACACACTGTGACAGAATGCCATCTGTGAGGGCAGTTTAGCCTGAGCCTTTTTGATTTTGATGCAGGGATATCTTTCTCTGAAAATGAAGTCTGCTAATCCTGACCACTTATTTGTTTGTTTGTTTGTTTATTAATTTGTATAGCGCACCTGACCCAAAGGTATATGGGCGCTTAATCTTCGAGTTACAGGCAAGGTAGGGTACAATTATACAGTGATGAAGCAAAGGTATATAAGACAGGATAGCAATTCGTGCATAGACAGTAATATAGCAATTCGTGCATAGACAGTAATATGCTGGCATGGTGCAAAATACAATCAAGCAGGAGGTATGCATTCAATCATGGTAGGTTAAATGTTGAGTAACCAGGTGATGACCTTAGTTCTGAAAGGTTGGAAGGTGGGTGTAGATTTGATATCCAGTGGAATGGTATTCCAAAGTTGTGAAGCCAGAACTGGGAAGCTGGAACCACCAGCTCTTTTGAGGGAGAATTTGGGCACAGTCAATTGTAGTGTATTAGAGGATCTAGTGGTTCTAGTGTTCTGTCTTAGTGTGAATTTGTTGGTGAGATAGGGCGGGGCAAGGCCGTTGAGTGCTTTATAGGTGAGGCAGATAGTTTTTAGATCAATTTTTTGTTGGATGGATAGCCATTTGCATGCGATTCTGGTAGCCGAAATATGTTCTCTTCTGGGAATATTCAGGGCGGCACGGAGTGCATTATTTTGTATAACTTGCAGTTTATTGATTACCGTTTTGTTGGCACCTACGTAGAGACTATTGCAGTAATCTAGTTTAGATTGTATAAGTGCTCTGGCTAAGGTGAGGCAGTTGTTAGGGGAGATCAGCGGTCTACAGGCCCTGATTAGTTTGCCTGTGTAGGCCGTGGCTGAGGCAGTCATATTAATTTGTTTGGCTAGGTTAGTGTTCGTGTCGAGGTAAAAACCAAGGGTTTTTACACTCTTGGCGATAGTGATGGTGTTGCCGTCAATGGTAAGGCTAGTGTAGCTAGGACTAAGTTTCCGAATGGTGTTGGGTGAGCCGACAAGGAGCAGTTCAGTCTTGTCATCATTCAGGCAGAGGCCATGTGTGGCCATCCATGCCTGAATGATGGAGAAGACTTCATTGATCCAAATGGCGTCCGAATTATAGTTGCCGGTTAAGGTGAGGAGTATCTGGGTGTCGTCTGCGTAGTTGGTGTAGGTGACACCCAGATGGTCCAGGTTGTCGAATAGGGGCTTTGTAAAAATGTTATACAAAGTGGGTGATACACACGATCCTTGTGGGACACCACAAGTAATAGGAATAGGGTCGGCCGCTGCTAGGGGTGAGAAGACCCGCATGGTCCTATTGTCCAGGAAGGATTGGATCCATGAAATTGCGGAGTGGGAGAAGTGAACTGCCGATGACAGATGGTTGCACAGGATTTTGTGATCAACCAGATCAAAGGCAGCGGATAGGTCAAGAAGAAGAAGGATGCCAGCTTTACCTTTGTCTTTGAGGTCGTCTATCTGGCACTTGAGATCGACCAGGGCCGTTTCTGTCCCGTGTTGTGGACGAAAGCCGGACTGGCGAATTCCTAGTAGATGGTTTGTCTCAAGGTAATCCTGGATTTGTAGATAGGCCACTCTATCAAGAATTTTTAGTAGGAATGGGACAGTGGTGATGGGTCTGTAATTTGTGGGTATATCTGGGTCGAGGGTAGTTTTTTTTAGTAGTGGTAGGACCCAGGATTGTTTTAGATTACTAGGGACCGAGTTATCAGAGAAAGACAGGTTTATTAATTATGTGATGAATGGGGAGAGATCCCTTGCAGCATCTTTTATAATCTGAGCGGGACAGCTGTCCCCCTTGCAGTTCGAAGGTTTCAATGACGCTATGATTTTCTGTACTTCGGGTATGGATACCTTTTTGAAGGTGAATCCTGGGCTGGAGGCTGTAGGAGGGGGAGGGGTGGGACTGGAGGTCGGAACATAGGTGAGTTGTTGTTGTTTATTGTCAATTTTAGATTGGAGCCCTGAAATTTTGTTAACAAGGGCATTCTGGATCCCTGTGCACCATTGTTTATTTTTAGTGCAAGTATCCGTGGGAGGAGTGGGGTTTTCTAGTTCCTTTAGGATCTTAAAGAGCTCCTTTGAGCTGGAGCTTGCCTCCAAGATCCTGGAGTTGAGCGATTCTTTCTTTGCGCGTATAATCTCATTTTTGTAGAAAGTGGAGATATTAGTGAGATTCGTTCTGTTAATTGCTGAGGGCGCTGATTTCCATAGTGCTTCAAGTTTACTTTTTTGTTGCCGGAAAAGCATAGTGCAAACATATAATTCTGCTGAGCCTGTCTACTGACACCTCTCAGCCTTGTGGTTTGGCCACATAGCAGTAGAGAGTGGCATGTGCATTCCTGCCAACAGAGTGATTGATCCCTAAGCACCAACAGCCATTTTCTGCCTTTATCTATGGGTAACCTTGATCCAAAATCATATGATACTGAGCTCCCAGAACATGGTGGCAGATGAAAACCTAAATATAACACCTGTATGGTTATGACATAGTAGTCTATGTAAAACCACAATTATACTGGCCACAACCTTTCAGTGCCATTTTATTGTCATTTGGTTCCTAGTGACATTCTATCAGGGCCTCCCATGTATTTACTTTCTGGGACTGAATTTCACCCAAAACAGACCATTTGGGCTCTGCCCCTGAACATTCGTTTGTCTTCCCAGCGAAAGGTTTGTCAACTTCCAGGAAGACGGTAATGCCCCCAGGGGACAGGCAGAGGTCCACTGCGTTAAATGGAATGCTCTGCCAGGCCAACGGAAATCACACCTGGGTGGTAATTTATAGAGACCCTTTGATGTAGGCAAAGAGGAAAGCAGGGGGGGTTAGAGTAGCCAGGAGTGAAGCCTCAGTGCACAGAAGGGTTCCACAATCTTTTATTCTCCAAGGCTCCAAAATGTTTTGTGACTCCTCATCACTTCCTGCAGACAAAACACTCTGTGTATGATATCACCAGTAAGACGACTCTGAAATAGCAGCCAGGCTTGGGCCCATTACAGAAGTCTAGAGTGAACCAATCCAATGTAGAAGATTACCTCGTCAAGGGGGTGAGCCCCCTCAAATACACCTCCCTCCCCGCCCAAACCCCCCTGTTGAATCACCTTTGGTTGCTAGGCAATATCTCCAGAAGCCTTGAGTTGGTATTTCATTGAAGTCATACACAAACTCGCCCAAAAACATTGTATACACTGTACCAAGACATTTGCATTCCGTCATTAGATGTTTATTTGTCTCCCCGACATGTTTGAATATGGATAACCTGAAAAATCTAGCCTTACTGGGAATCCCTGTTCTAGGGCCCATTCCATAGAGGGAGGGCACACATAGGTTGCTTTAAAGTGAATAGTAAGTTATCCAGACCAAGCGGGAATCCCATCAACAAGAAGATAATCACACATGTATTGAATAAGCATATAAATGATTAAGAGGTTGTAAGGATCTAGTATATACCCTGACTTAATCCAGTTACATTCTCTAAGCACATGACCAAACTCACTAAAACATTTTAAGTTGAAAGGTTCAGCTAACACTGTTTAACGATAGAGGTAGGAGTAAAGCCTTTGACGCAAAGATTCAAGAAAGAAAGAAAATCATGACAAAAAATTATCAGACGGGTATAAGAATACAATGATCAAGGCAGGGACCAGTATAGGAAGCAGAACAGATGTTAAAACAGAAATATAAAAATTGCATACAATTGTATGTAGTCGTGTAGCCAACAAAGTGGATTAAAAAACTAGAAATTAAAAGTAAAAAAGACGTCAATTAATTTTATGGAAAGATTAGGGTATCAGAAATCACACAGAGTTTATTCCAAGTTAATCATTTAGCAGAACATTACTGGTGTGAGTACATTAGGAATAGCTTTTACTTAGAAGATTCCGACAAAGACAACATAATTCCCAGTGTTCTATCGAATCAGGCAGGAATGATTGATTGAGAGGAGATATGAAGGATAATAAAATGACTCAGGTCATCAAGTGTGCAACAACCCAACCTGCTAGACAACGATATTTTAAAAGCATACACTGCTTTATGGTCATATTTACTAGATTTACATTTTCAGAAAATCCCATCAAACACGTTGATGCCTGACTCTTGGGAAAATAACCAACATAGTTCCAATGTATACAAAACGATCCAGACGTAATCTGTTCAATTATCGTCCAATAGCCCTTCTAGATTTGGTAAGCAGTGTCTTTGCAGGGGGTATGCTAAATCAATTGTGGAACTGGGTGAATAAATCTAAAAGGTGCACAAGATTCTAGGCAGGTTTCAGGAAGGGCATGGGAATACAGTAAAATGGTCTGGAATTTCATTTATTGGAGAAGAAAATATTGAGAATTTCTCAGCCATCCCTATATGTGGCATACATGGACTTTTCTGCCCCTTTAGATAAGGTCCACAGAAAACTATACAATTGGGGAATTGACCAGGGACTTCTGAAACTAATTTTCCACGTACACAATGAGAGTCTGTCCAGGTGAGCGTGAACATGCAGGGAGATGTCACTAAACCAATTAGAATAAATAATAAATAATAAAGGTGTACAACAATGATGCACACTTGCACAGTATTTTTATTTTATACATCTGTGATCTGAAAGAAATCATAATGAAGGCCAGCAATTTTCCACCCCAATTAGGTTATTTGAGCTTGCTGTGGTTGGTCTATGCAGATAATGCGGTCTTAGGTAATGCACACCACTTGGACCACATCAATCTTTGCATAAGGTTTTCGAATATGGAAATTAGTTTTACCTAGATCTAAACACTGACAAGACAAAACTGTGTTTTTTCACCTACAAGAAAAAAGAACGGCTTAATGTGGAAATTGGATATTGTAAAGCATCTAAAGACTGCTGTAACTCTATTGGCAGCACAACTTAAACTGTGTGGACGATTTACCTTGTTACCATTACAGTGGATCCATCAACAAAACAGGTCCCCATAATCTTGCATGGCTCAGAAATCAGAACTGATATCAACTGGAAAGGCATGGAAAAGCTGGGAGCGTGCACTTGGAGATCATTGCTAGCCTTGCCACAATCAAACCTGTGTGCAGCCACTAGGATTGAATTAGGGGTGGGTCTTTGATAGTCTTAGCCAAACTAATCAAACCTGCCATATGTGCCAAAATTAGAACAGCTGTGGTTATGAAACAAATGGGATAGACATCGATCAATCATCTTCAATTATCAACAATACATGCAAACCTGTGAAGATCTAATAGAGAAATAAGATTCACTCCCACCCAATGGGCCTCATTACAAGTTCGGCGGTAACCCGCTGGTGCTACCGATGGCTTGCCCCCAAACTCGTAACACTGTTCTGTGGCCTGATATCCCGGGCCAGGATATTAGGCGGCAGAAAGTGTAAGTCCCCATTCTCATGGAGTCCCATAGGACTTCACGGGAATGGGGAAATGGAAACAATGCCTACAAGGGCCGATGCCCCCGGAAGGTCAGACCTGCTGGGCGCAATGCCGCATAAAGGCATAGTTGTAGTCTGGTGGTCCGGAAAGGTTGCCGGCATAGGACAGTACTCTTGCTCCTACTTGACCTCTCTGCCACATTTCATCTGGTCAACCACAAGGTCTTATGCCGACACCTTGACTCTGCAGCTCACTTCTCTACGGGTGCCATCAAATGGATTGAGTCCTTCCTGAGTGGGAGAACCATGAAAGTCTTCTCCCCCTCAGCAGCTGCCGATCCTACACCCATCCTATGTGGTGTTCCCCAAGGGTCCTGTGTCTCGCCCACCCTTTACAACATCTTCACTAAGCCACTGTTCGACGATCTGGACCAGCTAGGTATCACCTACACTAACTATGTAGATGATACTCAGATTCTCCTCCCACTTTCTGGGGATTACGGTACGGACATGGGTTTAGTGAACAAAGTTTACCTTATCATCCAAGCATGGATGGCCACTCATGACCTGTGCATGAACGATGATAAGACTGAACTTATAATTCTGGGCTTGTAGGCGAATATCAAAAAACTAGGCCAAGAATATTCATCATTCAATATTGATGGTAACACCATCAAAGTCTCCAAGGAAGTAAAAACCCTTGGATTCTACTTGGACTCTACACTGTCCTTTGATAAACAGGTCAAATCCCTTACCTCTGCCACGGCCTACACCTGCAAATTACTCAGAGCTGGTAAACCATTCCTCTCTGACAATAGTTGTCTGATCCTGGCTAGAGCTCTAATACTCTCCAGAATTGACTACTGCAATGCCCTCTACAGTGGTGCCAACAAATCTACCATTCAAAAGCTCCAAACACTACAGAATAACGCCCTAAGAGCAGCCTTAGGCATAAATAAGAAAACTCTCATCCCCTCCTTGAGACGTCAACATAAATGGCTATCCACATCTAACAAAATACTACTAAAAACGCTTTCCTTGACACATAAAGCTCTCAATAACGCAGCCCCCAGCTACATCACAGATAAACTCCAGAGAAGAACCTCTCTCAGACCTACTAGAACTGGGAATACTAATTGTCTGACTATTCCTAAATATAAGCTCACCACCATTGGGGGTAACAGCTTCACTGTTAAGGCAGCTAAAAGTTGGAACTCATTGCCCCAGGAGCTGAGAGCAGACCAACCCTACTTACATTTCAGGAAAAATGTAATAAAACATATCACTGCTATGGATCCTTAGTCTCCCGCCACCCTCAGAGGACTTGCCCACTTCCCTAGTGACTTGGTCATCCTGCAGCAACAGCGGACTACTGTACTAATTTTGACTTTTGCATTAATTTCTGAAGACCTTGCGCATTGTGATCCACTCGGGAGCTTAGTATCCTGCAAAGGGCCCCACGTTTATCCTCTGTAGAGTGTCTACTGATTATTTATTTTATTGGTTATTCTTTCTTTGTCTTATTTTGTACATTGTATATATCCTGTACTCATGTAAAAAACTGTATATCTTGCTATTATGTACATTTTTGTAACCTGTGTATACGCAACTTCGTAAGTCTTGCATCTCCATATAACTGCGCCCTTTTACTCACAAGTCTGGTGCGCTTAACAAATGAATAAACAAACAAACAAACAAACAAACAAACATTGCTACCAGCATTATATCCGGACCACCAGGCTCGGAATGAGGCCCAATGTAAAGAAGCAACATTCATGCAAAATATGAGGGCAAAATGAAGAACTATGTCTGGTGCAAAAGTCAAATGGCTTCAAATGAACTAGTGGCAATGGGACAATATTCATTCTATACTGAAATCTTGTATGACCCAAACATATGTGGGAAGATTTACGGGATTTAAAGTAAGGAACTTTTTAATGAAATTTCTTTTCAATCAATCGACTCTTGAGGGCTGGGGGCATAACAAGAAAGGAAAGATTCTGCAGATTATGATGTTATAAGGATTCAGTATAGCCATTGAAACTTTGTATAGAGAGCCCAGCAGTGAGACTCTTATCAGAACATCATTTTGCAAAATGTGCACACTGCCACTGTGGAGACTCAATATTTTGTGGAAATATTATTACACGGAAAACAGATCTACTTAATTATTATGTAATATAACTTCTGCAATATGTTTTTTAAGAAAATAGAATGAATAATTGGGACAAATTATACATTCAAAGTGAGAATACTTTTGAAATATTTGAAATATGTTTACCTCCTTTTAAATAACTGTTCTTATTTTTCTTCTTTCTGTTATTATACATCTTTGGCCTGTATTCAAACAGGATCGTGAAAGGTTTGTTTATAAGCCATAATAAAATCAAATGTAAACAAGTCTCCTTCGATAGAGGCAAAGACAAAGACTTCCAAGAAACAGGCACATTTTTCCCTCAACCACCCCAGAGGAACATCTGTGGTGGCCTGCTGGCTGGACAAGGTCTACTGTAAGCTGAGGCACTGGTGGCAAGAAACTTGCTCACTGAAGTTGACAGCCACTGCAAGTGCTCTCCAAAATTCTTCTTGGCTGGGAAGCACAGATAAAAGAACGTGCCCTGCCCCTGGCGCCCTGAAAAGGCCCCCCTACCCGCTCCCAGAAGTCAGGAAACACTTCTGGAACATACTTTCCAGTTTTGAACCATTTTGGATCTGGCTCGACCATCTCGAAATGCTCTTTGAGCTGTTGCAAGCACCCAAAGCTTTTGTTCTGCTGTCAATCTTTTGAGCCACTGACTTGACCCATCATCTGCCAGTACTGCAGATATTTTCAAGCCAATGGCCACTGAAGAACTGCATTGCATTGTTGGACCACTCTGAGCTGACTTGACCAATTTGAGGCGCTGACTCGACCCAATGCCTGGCGGTTCTTCAACTAATTCAAGCTGAACTCGACTTTCCATTGAGAACCACTAACTCAAAACATCCCAATGCCAACTCGACCCATTGAAAGCGCCTAGAACCCTGGCTCAATGCTGTGGGGCCCAAGAACAAGCATCAAAGGTTTTAGAAAGGGCTCTGTCCCCCTGTTTTAAAGGGCCTAATCTTAAAGGGTCTACTGACTAGTAAGACCCTATTCTTTGCCTTTTTTAAAGACATCTTTAGTGAACTTGACATCCCTCCTGAAATTATTCCCTCTGCAGCCCTGTCTTCACACGCAGAGTGCGCCCTTTCATTACAGATGTGCATATTCTGTATTCTGCTCTTCAGGGATGGGTTATAGGGTTTTTGACTTGTATGTTTGCATTGTCAATTTAATTAAACTATCCTTTACGTGTAGAACCTTGGTTGGACCTTTTTTTGATTTGGTACCACTGCACTATTGTTGTTTGGTCTGTTCCCATGCTAGCACACATCCCTCCTAAAGAATATAGCCTGGCCTCGTCCTTGTGACCCTAAAAAGGCAAAGGAAGTATACCTTCATGGCTGTGCCTTTTTCACCTTTCTGATCGGGCTCACACCTGGTTTAGTAGCAGTGTGGGGCTGAGGAGGAGTTTCATTCGCTTCTCATCCCTATACCCCTGAAGAGGATTGGTCATTTCACCACACACTGTCAATCCTTACATTCAACCTGCCGAGCAATGGTCATTTCACCACACACACACCTGCACACAGGCAATCCTGACATGCCCCAAACAGTGAATCTGATGAAAACCTCTGACCTGCTGCCTCTGCTCCACACTAACTCACAAATAACTCCTTATCGCTTAATTGTAATGGGTTATGTATAATGCACGCAGACCCAGGGATCGAACCTGTGTTGCTCGGAATCATCTTGCTTCTAAAACGAGCACGTTGCCACTGAGCTATCCTCCAGAGACTGCAGTACCTGAAGTTCCAAGTGGCCTTCTAACTGCACTAGCAGTGTTTTAGACTTGTAGTTTCACTATTTCAATTGTAATGTAGGTATGGGGCTGTAGTCCTCAGCAACATTCTATATTCTAATAGCGTTATCATTATGTATGTGCTGAATGGCACGCATAGTTTTTCTGCTTTCCCCGTCTCGTTGGGTTCTCTGCTGTTTCTCATGTGTATGCGTCCTGTGCATAGCACCAGTCCATGGTTAAAATGTTGACTTGATTGTAAGAGTGGCCTTGACAATTGCCTGCATTCCGAATACAAATGTTGCATGCTACACTGGCTCATGTATTAGAAGATTGGTATTCACGCTACTGTGTTTATTGCAAGGTTTCTGAGGAGTCATGTCTGGGGCAAAGCTATCCTGTTTATCTTGGTAAATACTCATATGGCTGATTGGCCAGTCATAATATTCATACTCAGCCTAATTAAATAAAAGCATTGTAGATTAACTGACCACATCAGGCTTCGATGGCACAAAAGGGCAGAATGTTTACGCTGCCATTCAAAGGTTCCTTTATGTTACTATTGGAGTAGAGTAATCCTGGGTACTGGTGTAAGCCAAAAAGCCTTCTACCGATTAACAAAGAATAGTGGGTTCCCACTTAGATGACACCCATGCCTCGTAGTAACATTAGACTAGACATGGGGCCTCATTACGAGGTAGAAGGTAGCCATGGGTCTAGGTAGCCATGGTGCTAGTAGCACCATGGCTACCCCCTAACAGCATTCCGGGTTCCCGAAATAGGGACTTACCGGGTCATTCCAACCTTTGAGGACCCGGTAAGTCCCCATTCCGGAACCATTCCCCGTTCCCATTCGAGCCCCCATAGGGCTCAATGGGAATGGGGAAGGAGCTAATAACGGTACCGCAATTTTTGGTACCATTATTAGCTTTGAAGTCCCTTAACGGGTCCCGTCCTTAACACCTGGTGAGACCAGGTGTTAAGGAAGTAACTCGCTAAGCGACCTCGGAATAGGGTGGTAAGGTGTTACCGGCACCGGTGCCCTTACCGGTGCCGGTAATCCCTTACCACCTACCGCGTAATGAGGCCCAAGGTTCCCAAAGAACTACTCCTGAATAGGCGAAAATGATGCCTTCTGGAACTCTGCCTAAAATCGATGGTATTCACGGAGGCACCACTCTGACGCTGGGATGGGCGTCTCCTTACGGTAATCCGCATGTTGCAAGGTTCCGGGTGTCTTGAGTACTCCGCCAGTGTGACTCCCTTTATAAATGTACTGCCAGCAGCGCCTTCCATTGCACTAGCAGGGAGACAGTGCCCAAAGAAAAGGGTTTGGGGCATGGAGCTGGTGGGTAGCGGGTTGTGGCTGGTGCAAGAAGGATGCTTGTGATCTTTTTCTGGAACCTTTAGGTACAACAGTCAGGCTATTCAGTAGCAAATGCCCCTCACTCAGGCTCGGACTGACCTATAGGGAATAGGGCAATGCCCAAACCAAAAACGCAAAATGCTGGTGTGGGACAGTTTTTTTGCTCGAGGTGAGGCCCTTTTTTGGCCAATGTGGGCCAGTTTGATAAGTTGCTTCATCATGTGGCTAGTATTTTTGACCGGTGTTACTTAATAAGTATTCTTTAAAATGCACAATTTGCATCACATTTGATCAAAAACCTCTCTCTTGGGTACTACTCAAACAGTCAGTCACAAATTGAATGACTTGCCATTTGCAACTGTGGGCCACCTTTTAATTGGTGCCCAAGACAATGTTTTGCCCCAGTCCGAATCTACTCTCACCCACAGAATACCATACGCCTTCCAATAAACCAATAAACCAAACCTTGTCTGTGGGTGTTTCGTGTGCGTGTTGCGTGTTGTGGAGAGTTGGTAGTGTGCCTGTAGTTTGGGTGTTTTGTGTTTTGAATGGCCCTTGTCAGACTCTTCCTGTCCTTCTTCCCCTGGTGGGCTTTGAAGTGAACTCTAGACGATGTTAAGCGCTTTATAAACAAGCAAAAATATGTGCGCCTATCTCACTTATGACTTGGTGGCTGTTTGACATGGACACCCCTTGAAACAACCACATTTTTATGTCTGGTAGTGACTTACGTCCGTTAAACTCACGCCAAATGTACACCTGTGCCATAGTCATAACACAAATCAGAATTCACACGTAAGTCCTTCAGAAAATGATGCACAATGCATGCTGGCATAAATTGGTAGGTTTTCTGGTGTACATCTCATTTACTCCTCGAAAAAAAGCTTTGAAATCGGCCACCCTGTGATTAAAACCATATGTATTAATTGCCATGCCCCATATAGTCTTGTTGAATGAATGTTTTTATTTGATATTGATATTGATATTGATAATTTATTTGTATCATGCTCATACACATGTTTTCAGAGCGCGACAAGGCAAGGGAGGGGAACAAGGGAGAACAAAAACAATGATCTGACTAGTCCCAGAGAGGGAAGGGGGGGGAGTGCAAGGGAGCGGGGAGAGGTGGAAAGTGATATACATAGGAATGAAAAACAAAAAAGGTAGTGCAGCCAACAGGTGGCAAGTGCTATGTTAGCGGGTGTCTGATAAGTGGAGGGAAAAGGGGGGGACTGTAGGGTTACAGAATACAGACCCCAAGTTCAAAAGTTTGCCAGGAGGCAGTGCAGGTGCGTGGCAGGGTGGGAAGTACCTGGTCCCGAAATCAGAGGGTAACCAGGTGCACAATGCCTAAGCAGAACTGATCAAAAGGGGAGAGGAGGAGAGAAGGCAGAAGCAAAGAGGAAGGTCTTGAGGTGCTTTCAGAACCAGAGATAGTTCTCCTCAAGTTTCAGAGTGGCAGGGAGGCTGATCCAGAGGTAGGCCGCAGCCAAAGAAAGAGATCCACCCCAGCACGTTTCTATGAGAAACGATTGACCCTGAGGGAGTTGGAGGAGTAGGAGCGAGGAGCTTGAGAGGGAAGGTATTTGCGGAGGGAGAGTTGAAGGTATTTTGGACCCAGGCCCCAGAGAGCCTTGTGGACAATGCAAACGGTCTTAAATTGAATCCTTGCAGCCACAGGGAGCCAATGGAGAGATTGCAGGGCTGGAGAGATACAATCCCAGGGCTTGAGGCCCAGGACAAGTCTCACACTCCAGTTCTGGATGAGTTGCAAAGGGCGGAGAGTAGAGGCAGGTAGATTTAGAAAGAGGCTGTTGCAGTAGTCCAGCCTAGAGAGAGCCAGGGCTCGAGATACAGTGAGCTTCTGGGGGAAGGAGAGGAAAGGCAGAATGCCTCTGAGGAGGTGCAGTTGGAAGTTTGACTTTTCAGAGACATCAGAGATGTGGGCAGAAAAGGAAAGCGTGGAATCGAAGATGACCCCCAGTTTCTTCACCTCACAGGTAGGAGCGGGATGAGGGCCAAGGGAAGGCAAGAGAGTGAGAGGAAAGGAAGGTGAAGGTGTGCTGATAAGGAGGATCTCAGTCTTACTGGCATTAAGGCAGAGATCGTTGGCAGCACACCACTCCTGAATAGCAGACAGGCAGTCAGGGATGAGAGAAGGAGAAGAGGTGGCAGAGGGAGGCCTGAAAATGAGTTGAGTGTCACCCGCATAGCACTATAATTGGAGCAGAGAGAGGCAATGAAATGGGCGAGAGTCGCAGGCATTGGTTGTAAAGCCAGAGAGAAAGGTTATACCCCTTGGGAAAACCACAGGTAGAGAGGGAGATAGAGGAAAAGAAGGACCCAAGTTGGACCTGAAAGGGTCGATCAAAGAGGAAAGGGGTCAGCCAGGCCAGAGCCTGATTGGTGATACCCAGGTTGTCGCGGAGACGATTGAGCAGGATGGTATGGTTGACTGTGTCAAAGGCAGAAGAGAGGTCAAGTAGGATGAGGACAGAAGGGATGTTAAGAGTCAAGGTTGGAGAGTAGGTCTTCACTGATATTCAGGAGAGAAGTTTCTATGCTTCTGGCAGCTCTAAAGCCAGATAGATTGGTGGTCATGGAGACAACCAACTGAATCGGAGTGGAGGTCAAGCTGCGAGATGGCCAGCTTTTCCAAGAGTTTGCCCAGAAAAGGTGTGATGGCAATCGGGCGATAGTTTGCCAGGCAGGAAGGGTCGGCTGTGGGTTTCTTGAGAAGAAAACGTCTAACCATGGTAATACAGAGCTTTTTAGGTCTGTCTAGATGGAGCTTTAACAAGCTGCTATTACGTAGAGGAGACCAATATCAATCAGTTGCTCTGTTATGCAGAAAGTTCTATTATAGTGTTTGCCATTTTGTAGAAGTTTGCCCAACTGTGTAACTTGAGGAAAGAGTTGTTGACTATTACTTACTCCTGAAGAGGGGCAACTGGCAAGAAATGGCAAGAGCCTCAGTGCTTCAGTTAAAGACTATGTGATAATAATTCCAAAATCATTCACCATCTGTTCTGACACATGTCAAAAATGAAGGTTTGAGAACCACCCGGAGTTTACTGGGCAAAGTGCAGGTCATTTTGCAGCAATTCCACTGGGAATTCAAAGGCCAGCAACAAATCAGTTGGTCATCAGGAAAGTGTTCCCATGACTAAATCCCACCATCCCACTGACATTGATTTTCACAAAAGACAGCAGTCCAGTATGCAAGCCAAAGACTGATCGTGTGCCACAGTTCATGGTTACAAAGTTTTAATTCAGAAACAGAAGCACCATTAGAGATGATACCCTGTGCACAGTTTACTTAACAACAAATGCAGAGAGGGCGCTAGCGAGCCACCCAAGATGGCGGCTTCCTGAGTGAGCTCTGTGCGGCTCTGATGAATCCTGCGACATCGCTGCTCCTGTGGTGGCCAGATAATCCCAATCCTCTGCTGTGTACATCCACGGTGTCCTGCTGATTAATTCGAGACAAATCTTGTCTCTGACACTCGATCACAGCCCAAGATACAAACTTTTGAATCCGAGGCCTGCAGTCCGACAGACAACGTGTGAGAGGCCTCCTGGGGACTCGGGCCATCAGACGAGGCGAGCACCTGGCAAAAACACAGTCATCCGGAGCGGGCACTGTGCCGCTCAAGAAGGCGGGTGGACGTGTGCGTTTCGGCACTCGAGAGACGCAGTGGTCTACGTCCCCGCGGCGGCCTGGTGCGGGACCAGCAGTGCAACAGCCCGGGGCGCTGGAGCTCCGTAGCGGTCCAGGTCGGAGAGCGCTGTGTCGTGTACGGCCGGCGGCGCGGCGGTTGGGTGGGCCTGCTTCGCTCCCCCCGCCCCGAGCAAACCTCCTGCAGGCTCGGGTCCTGGTGCGGAGACGCCAAGGCGAGGGAGCGGTCCCTCACGAGGTCTCCGGGTGAGATGTGCCAATCTCCCTCGAGCCCTTCCTAGCGGCATACAGTTGGCGAGGTGCCCCCAGGCCAACGGGCTCTGAACTCTAGCAACAAAAGCACCTAAGTCACTGCTGCTGTACATTGGACTTCTCACGACAACGATCGCCGTGGAGGCGGGGCGTTGAGGCAGCGGGCGTCACGGCGTGGGCCAGGCAGGCAGCACGGCGGGAAGGCCCACGCTCCAGGCCACCTACCAACGGCTTGAGTCTGGGCACGCAATTCTGCAAAATCACCCCCAGCGTCAATCGGACTCACTGCAACTCTAGCGAGACCCGACCGGGTCATCAAGCAACTGAAAAGTCGACATACCCCAGCTACACGAAACCTGGGGACAATTGGGCAAGCGGCTGCACCTCATAGACGCACGGTTGGGAACTGAAAACATACTCAGGCACTCCATCCTTCGTCACACAAACTCAGCACCCACGCTGCTCCGATAACAGAAACGCGCACTGTTGCCCACTGGCGCTGCTGGAGAGGAGATATACAACAAGTTCAGCCGGAGGCCCCCCCCAGAGGCGCAGAAGCACAGAAGGTATTGCCTAATTCAAGTAAAGCCACAAGGCTCCCCCTTATCCGCCAAGACCATAGGAAACCCAGGCTAGCCGCGGGACCTAAAAAGGCTGCGCCCTACCTGCCGTACACATCCTGCAACGTCCACTGAACAAACTGTATATGCCCCTCGACAAAAGGAACTAAACGCCACCGTTGTCCGGGTCCAACCAGGTGCTGTCATTGATCAGAACAAACAAAACCTAGCTTTCTCCACACACCCAAAGGCATCATAGGGAAAACAGATAAGACTCAGAAGAAACTGAATTTTGAAACTGGCTCCTTGAACAAACCCATGACCAACAGCAGACCTGAATCCCCCACGCCGGATGCGGCGCTAATGGAGGTACAGACCCCACAATCAGATATCAGAGAGATCCTGATGGACCTAAGAGCCGGCATTAGTGGCCTGGGAAGCAAGTTGGACACCTTGTCGACGAAGGTAGATCAACTCCAACACAGACTCGACAAGCAGGCAGATAGACTTGACACGGTCGAACAGCGCGTGTCCGACTTGGACGACGGGACGGCGGCACTGACCTCCCGAGTTTCCGTGCTCAAAACCCAGATGAAGGTACTATGCGCTAAAAATGAAGATTTAGAGGACCACTCCCGTAGGAACAACATCAGGATCATCGGAGTAAGAGAGCAATAACTTTCGGGTAAAATGGAAGATCATGTCGAACAGATGTTCATAGAGAGAAATGCTGTCTCAGCTTTTCGTGGTAGAAAGAGCGCACAGAATCCCGAATAATAGACCAGTGCCAGGCGCAAACCCCCAACAGATAATAGCCAAGCTATTAAACTACAAAGACCGGGATGCGATACTCAAGGCAGCCAGAGACAAAGGGAAGCTCCAGTACGACGGCGACCCCATTCAGCTCTTCCCAGACTTTTCCCAGGCAGTATAGTCACAGAGGAGGTCGTACATAACAGTCAAGCGGCGCCTGCAGGATAACCATATCCTTTATTCTATGTTGTACCCAGCAAAACTCCATATTCAACATGAAGGGAGGGCACATTTCTTCAATACCCCCGAGGAGGCAAGCGACTATTTGGACCGGGCCAGCTGCAGGCCCTGCGGGAACAATCCGAGACCTCGAAATGAGGATCGAGTGAGAAGAGACCCTCCGTAACCCAGGACTCTAACAATAGGTGGATGATGTCAGCACACCTCTGTTCTCATTCATGCTAATTACCACAAGAACAAAATCCTGTTGTCAAAGGAAGCCCGGTACCCTCTTGGCGGGCTACTAGCGCCCCTAGCGCAGCAATGTTTACAGTTCTGGTTCTAAAGGAGGGATTTTTGCGGGCCAGTTGGGAGTTGCCCACACTAGGGAGGGAATCGGGTTCTACGTGCCCACCTTACTCACCCCACTCTCATTTCACAGTAAGTATGATGCACTCCATTGATGCCCTAGAAGCCAAGCCCTTCAGTCACTTATTCAGTTCAAGATATCAGTCTCACCTTCACATCCTGACGAGTAAGAACCTACCTGGCCACCTGAATGGCAGTAACAACATTTAAAATCGCCACCTGGAACATTCAGAGCGGTAATCAACCGGCGAAGAATAGGAGAATCTTCCAGTATCTCGGTAGACATAAGATCAACATCGCCATACTTCAAGAAACCCATCTCCTGCCAGCGTCGGAACTGCAGTGGGCCAAATCCTGGGGATGCCACAGGTACTTCTCGTCGTATTCGTCCTTTGCCAGAGGGGTTGCAATCCTCATTGACAGGAAGTCAAACTTCAGTCTCATCGAGCCGTGGAAAGACACTGAGGGAAGGGCCCTGCTGGTGAGACGGATAATCGCTGGGAAGTAACTGGTGATTGTGAATTCCTACGCTCCAAACACTGATGGACCTGACAATTTCAACTGGTGATGGGTGATGTCCCAACTTGGCAGGATCAAGGCTGAAACCATCATATGGGGAGCTGACCTCAACATGCCAATCGACCCCAAACTCGACAAATCCCATAACCCAACCGGGAACCTGTCTAGCGCCAGCATTCAGGTTCGAGAAATATGCTGAGCGTTTGATCTATCCGACACCTGGCGACATCATAACCCCGATGAGAGAGACTTCACATTTTATTCGCCTGTTCACTACACTAGCTCCAGGATAGATTACATTCTGGCATCCACCCACTGTCCGTTCTCCTGGGGAACGAGTCAAATTCTACCTCGCACGTTCTCCGACCACTCAATGGTTACACTTGATGTCTCCCTGGCAGGCACAACAGTTCCCGGACTAAACTGGAGATTCAAGCCTGGCTCGCTTTCTGACGCCCTCTTCGCAGATGAATTGCATCAAGAAATAATAACCTCCATCGAGATAAATCAAGACTCTGTCGATTCAACTAGCACCGTCTGGGAAACACACCAGCTTTGTACGTGGTATATGCCTTGCTAAAGAAAACAGTATTTTAAAGCTGATCCGTAAAGAACTCTCCGACAGCGAACGTTGGTTGAAGGAACTAGAGACGAAGAGACGCATTTGACTCTGTGGAATGGCCTTTTATGATGGCAACGCTTAGACAAATGGGCTTTGGCAACTTCTTCATTAAGTTAGTGTCCCTGTTATATAACGACCCACGATCATATGTCACACTTGGAAACACTAGGTCCTCGAGCATATCACTGGAACGCGGAACGAGACAGGGATGCCCACTTTCCGCTCTAATCTTCGCCCTTATTATGAAACCCTTGGCTTCGCGAATTCCAAATACATAGGGGTCTTAAACTAGGTCCACATAAATTAATTGTCTCCCTTTACGCTGATGACGTCATATTGTTTATCGGCAACCCCCAAGAGAACCTTAACCCGATAATGCGCGAAGTAATAAGGTTCGGTCAAATGTTGGGTTTAAAAATTAACCACTCAAAATCTGTGGTTTTTCCCCTAACACAGTGGAATTTGTAGACGATCATGGTTTTAAATGGGAGAACTCGAGGATGCGCTACCTGGGTATATATATGTCTCGCAATCACCACAAAATATATAAAGATAACTATGTCACCGCGCTCAACTCCATTCAAGACCGAATACATAGGTGGAAAACGCTCCCGCTAACGCTTTGGGGCAGGGCCTCTCTGACGAAGATGGTCATTCTTCCTAAGCTTCTGTATTTGTTCACAAATATTCCGCTACTCCTCCCCAAATCCTTTCTCCTGAAAGTTAAAACTGCAGTCTTGGAACTGCTATGGGCAGGCAAACCTGCGCGTGTAACGTATAACACTCTAGTTCTACCAACGTCGAAGGGTGGTCTAGGGCTCCCAGATATAGAAAAATATTATTGGGCGGCCCAGACGCATTTTTTAAGCTACTGGTACATGTCCCACTTCGTTCGCCCACATGTGCAGGTGGAACGAGCTCTTGCCTCACCCGACTTGCTCAGTGCCGTTATCATAATTCAAATCCCAGTCCCGTACAACACACTAAATACGGTCCTATCCACATACACAATCTGGAAAAAGATGGCTGTTAAATATGGCGTGACCGTAAGATATTCCCCTCTACTACCAATCAGATTCATTCCTGGCATCCCGCTCACAAATGAAAAAGTATTCTTAATATGGGCCGATAAGATCAATATCCACTCCTTCGGCGATCTATTCCCAGAGGGCACCTTCCTAACCCCACAAATGGCCAAGGACAGGGGCGGCAACACCTCCCTAGACACCTCCCTTTACTTTAGACTACGCCACACCCTACATAGAATGTTTCCCACATTTCCTGAACAACCCCCTACATGGGATTTGTTACACAACAGCATCCAGGCGCAGGGTGAATTGAGGTTGGTTTCACTGCTCTACAAATCCCTTGTGGCGGACACTGCATCACCTAATGCTAAAACACAGCAGAAATGGGAGTCAGCCATCCAGGAATCAATAAACGCTGAAGACATGTCCTATATCCTACGCCAAACTCAAAAAGTCGCGGTGAATACAAGATATAAACTAATACACTTCAACTTTGTGCACCAAACATACTATACCCCTGCAAAAAAGCATCGGCATCACCCAGAAGCATTAGCCCAGTGTGAACGATGTGCGGCGGCACACGCAGATTGTTTTTCCCCTAGCCTGGGAATGTCCAGGAATTCAACGTTTCTGGGTTTCAGTTTTACAAATCACTGCTGACATTATAGGGGAACAGGTAGCTCTGCTGCCATTGGCAGCACTTCTTGGCCTCACTAAATACCTACAACCCACGTCCCATAAACTAGCAGCCCTTCTTTTGGTGTTGGCCCGGAGACGAATCGCCATGGCATGGAGCAGAGGGCCCCTGCCCAAAATCGAAGACTGGAAAAAAGACATAACATATTGTCAAGATGTGGAGAGTGAATTTATAAGAACCCTACCATTACATGCTCGCCCTCCAGACATCTGGGGGCCTTATATTGCATATTTGCTAAACTGTACAGAATCATCTGATGCCAAGAGCATCTGAACTTAGCATAGAGCTTTGGAACTGAGGGCTATTACATACTCATGACTTCAATCTAATGTGCATTAAGCAAAGAATGTACTGATATTAGTTGCTGTGGATGATGGGGGGAGGGAGTGGCTATATAGACGAACCCGGGGGTGGGGAATGTTGTATGATTTTTTTTTGTCCCGTCTCCTCCTTCTCCTTCCTCCTCCTTTCCCTTCCCTCCCCCTCCTTTCCTCCTCTTGTTGTCTTGACAATGCACCATGTTGGTGCAATTGTTTTTTTGTTGGTATGAAAATCTCAAAAATAAAGTTTAAAAAAAAAACAAATACAGAAAAAAGGTTATGTCTGTGGCTGCGTTTCGAGGTGTGCAATGTCTTCTGGCTGATTTCAAGCAAGTTTAGACTTGAGAAGTCAATCAGATAGACTCTTTTGGGATCAGTTAGATTGGGCTGTCAAATGCAGATGTCCACTGTGCGCCCTAATGTACGCTTTTGCAACATGGAGGCATTCGGTTTTTCATGAAGGTGACCTTATTCCTTCACATGCACATTACAGAGGTTATGTTATGGGCATCATGCTAACCTTGCCGGTCTGGAAACAACAATGCTGGTAAGCTTACCAGTGTTTCTGTGGTCCCCATTCCCATAGAGTCTTATTGACTCTATGGGAATGGGGAACAACATATTACTGGTGCCTAACTTTCCGGCCGCCAAGGTTGTAATACCCTGGTGTTACCGGCAAGCCAGGTGGACCTAACTGTTTACAGGTCTGGCGGCTACCTGCCAGTTTTACCGGCACGGTTACCGCCAGACCTGCTGCCATTTTTCATGGTTTCCGGGCGGTCTGGCAGATCCGAAAAGGAAAAGGGGTCGGGATGGTAAATTAGTAGGGTTGAGAGAGAAAAGCACAAGAGAGCTTTGATGTGCTGTTGGTAGCTTCAGTTCGGAAAAAAACAGTCACTGTGTGCTGGTATGATGTTGGTAGATTGTCATTTGTGTGATGTTTTTGTGGTTGGTTGTATGCAGGTGGTTTGTGTGCGTGTTGTGTGTTGTGGAGAGTTGGTAGAGTGCCTGTAGTTTGTGTGTTTCGTGTCAAAGGCCTGTATCATTTTACTTCTTTGTTGGGTGGTGGATATGCAAAGTGGTAGAGAAGTTTTGGTTGGGTTAGTCAGGGTTGTCTGTGTTGTTTTCACGATGGGTTGACCCTTTGACTTGGTCTTGTTTCTATTGGGTTCAAAATGGATTTTTCTTTGGGTGGTACCCTCTCGTAGGGTTCTCTTGCATTATGGTTGTGGAATTTGTCTCTCTGATGTTTTCTTCAGCTGGGTGCATTAAAGAGACTTGCTTTTACTAGTTTCCTGGATTTCAGGTGATCTTCTGTTGTTTGTATTTCCTTTGGGAGCGATTTACAGCATTTAACCGCTATGTAGGAGAATGCTGATCCCCCAAATATTTGTTTTGAGCATTGTTTCGGGTCAAGGTAAACATGGTTGCTGGATCTTAGTGCTTGTGTTGGTTTGTAGAAGGAGATTTTCCCCTGTATGAATTCCGCTCCTTAGCCATGGATCGCTATGTGTGCTATGCAAAGAGTTTTGAAGGAGATACATTTTTTGACTGGTAACCAATGCAGTGTTCTTAGCACTGGTGTGATGTGTTCTCTTCTAGTTAGTCTAAGGAGTAGTCTTGCTGCTTTGTTCTGTATTTGTTGTAGCTTCCTCATGAGGTATTCTGGCATTACGATGTAGATGCTGTTGGCGTAGTCTATTCTTGACATGACTAGAGAGATGACAGAGAGCATTCTGTGTGTGAAGGAGAAGAAGGGAAGTATCTTCTAAATCGTGTGTCAGTGGAAGAAACATTACAGTGTTGACTTGTGGTTCTGGCGTTGTCCATTAGGATTCCGAGAGTTTTTACCACTTTGTAAGGTTCTGGTGGGTTTCCCAGCTCGGCGGTCCATGGAATGTGATGTTTGTTCACTGGGTCGTTGGGTGCAAGCATAATTTTGGTTTTGTCCGGGTTAAGTTTAGGGCTGTTGGTGCTGTGAGTGTTGGGTTCTGTTTTTCGCTGGCATTGATTTTGTAGATGATTTGAGAGTCATCTGCATAGTTGTAGCAGGTGACGCCATGTTTTTTGATGAGGTTGATCAGGGGGGTCATGTAGCTGTTGAGGAATAACAGAGACAGCGATGAGCCCTACAGGGCTCCACATGTGGTTTCCCGAGGTGCTGACTTGAAAGATGCTATCCAGGTTGTTTCTGCTCTTTCAGTCAAGAAAGATTTTAGCCAGAGGAGAGCTGTGTTGCTGATCCCAATATGTTCTGGTCTTTTGTTTAAAATATTTATTTATTGTGATCTATGAGTACATAAACCTCATGGCATAATGCAATCCACAAATCAAACATTTAGATCAAAAAAATTAAGTTTTAACATTTTCCGATTTCAGGTTCGAGGATTCCCCCCAATCCCCCTAAAAGAGACAGGAAATTGAGAAAAAGGAGGGTAGTTAAAAGAGTTAGGGACAGAAAGAGAAAAACAGTAAAGACATCCTGCCCCGCCAATCTCCCCCTCACCCCCCGGGGTCCCAACTGCTTGGTTCGATTATTGACCTGTAGGAAATGAAAATTTACATAATCAGCTGGGAACATGTGAGTCGAGCAAAAGGTCTTTTAAGCATTTCAGGTGAGGAGCGTGACCGCGTGGGTCCCGACTAAGTGAGTACCAGGTATTGGCCTCTTATGAGCATATGTTGTCGTGCGTCCTGAGTGCGAGAGTCTAAATGGCAATGCATCGTGTTTTGTGGCATTGGACCGGATTAGTACGTTACTCAGGGTCAATGTGCACCTTCTCTGAAGAATTGCTAGAAGGGGAGCCGCTGTTGGTCAATGTGTGTATATGATTCCATTAGCAAGGCCGTTAAACTTTCCATCTCAGAGATTTCGTTTGCTTTACGCAACCAATCTATTTTGGTAGGGAGAGAGGAGGCTTTCCATTTTATCGTGACACAGACACGTGCCGATAGTAGCACATTTCTGGGCATGTGTGGAAGAAGCAGGTATCTATCCTCAATTAGTTTGACCCTGAAAAGTACCAGGAGAGAGGTTAAGTCTCTGTGAATGCCTTCAATCTGGTGGATCTACGCCAGGAATTCCTTCCAGAACAACTGAATGCGGGGGCAACCCCATCACTGGTGCCAATATGTGCATACCTGTGTGCATCCCCTCCAGCAATAGGGTGTGATTCCCTCATACCTTTTGGCTAGACGTTGGGGGGTTAAGTACCACTCTGTGAGGATCCCGCAGTTATGCATTTTATATTGCACGGCGATGGAAGACTTCCACACCGCTCTGTATATAGTGTCCCAGCCCTCTTGGTTGTCATCCCCTCCCAGCTCCAAGTCCCACTTTGCTTTAGTGTTTGGGGGTGAGAGGTGTCCCCTGTCTAAGAGTGCTCTGTACATGCTCGTTATGAGTCCCTCAGTGCCTAAGTGAGTGTTTAGTATTTTTTCAAATGGGGTGAGAGGGCGTTGTAGCTGGCCTTTCCACTTCCGTTCGGCAAGGACAACTTCAGCTGTAGATACAGCAAGGGTTTGATGCTCAGACCTTGCTGTGCGTTTTCGAGTTCCTCTTTGGTCAGAAAGGGTCCATCCTTCCACATTTGGCCCGCTCTGACCAGTCCTTGTTCGTATTGAGGCTGGAAGTGGAGGGGCTCTAATATGGAGTCCCTGATTGGGGGGGCCCAATGCAGCTGAGGGGCGAATGCCAGGTTGTGACTCCGACCATGCTAGGGCTTCCCTTGTTCCATATGGCGCACAGTGCTTCCAGCACTGGATGTTCCAGTGCCTTGCGCAGGATCACCTTACTGGGGACCAATAGCCACTCACCCATGGTTACTGGGGCGAAAAGACAATTTTCCAGAGTAACCCAGTGCTTACTTTTAGATTCCCAAATGTGGTTGTTCTGGTCTTTTGATGAGAGTGTCGTGGCTGACTGTGTCGAAGGCTGCTGAGGGATTAGTGCTGAATTTGTGTTGGAGTCTGCGTTTGTCATTAGATCGTCCCATACGGATAGAAGCGCAGTTTCCGATCCACTCGTGGGTCTGGAGCCTACTTGTGCCTGATATAATAACCAACTGTCTTCTACGTATTCCATGCCTTTAGGCAAGACCATCCTGCGTGCAGGGACTCGGAATGAATTAATAGCATTGTGATGCTCCGAAAACCCAATAGGATCTCCAGCCACTGAGGCAGAAACTTCAGAACTCGTGCCTGTTTTCTCTCACTCAGGTGAGCTATGGCAGCAGCACTGGTACCGCGCCCCTGCCATCCCATTGTTCAACCATTTTTCATGATGGGACTTTCCAGTTTCAATTTTTCCATTATAGGTATGTGCCTACATTCCCCAGCATGCACCTCGCTATTACCTCAAAAGGCAGGATTAGATAAAGGTTATCCAGATGACATGGGGATAGATAATTGTGTTTGGAATAAGCAACTGATTCTCTTAGGCCCAATGCTAGTTTGGTCCCTTATGTTATGACTGTCATGTTATTGTCATGCCTCTTCAATAATCCTTACACACACCTTTCAGTTAAAAGAAATATTAGCCCCGAAGGTTACGGAAATTGTGTTTTCCACTTGTGACACCCTGACCCGATAACAGAAATGCTAACACTTCAGAGCGACTATCAGTTGAAAGTCCAACCTCTGATGATTTACTCTCAGCCTGGTTCTATGGGGATTTCACACTGACTACCACGTACATACAATGCAGCCTCCGCCCGGCAGCCCTGCAGAGCCACGGCGGGCGCGTGCAATCTTATCAGCAAAGCAGAGACTTTCATTGCATTAATGTCTGCGTGACCCGGGCCGCACGATACGAGCTGCACACAGAAAGATGCACAGGCAAGCAATCTTGGGCACACGTTTACTTAGACTACACGTTAACCAGCCCGGAGATCTCAATGTCCACCAAGCCAAGCCATTCTGCATTGTCCATTGTTCCCAGGTGGAGTCTGCAGGCCACTAACATGTAGGTCTATAGCTTTCAAACAGAAGAGACGCACAATAAAATGTTTACTACACACAGCAACCACCTGAACACTGTAGTAGGGGTGTGATGCAACCGCATGGTTTTACACAATTGAACCCCATGCTTCACTCATTCTGAGGGTGGCGGGTGCAGAGAGATGCCAAGATCTGTTAGCACTGACATTGGGCCCATCTGCACATGCCTGTGCCACGCGGAACATCCACCGACCCTTAGAGGCGATCTAACTAACTACTCGTATGCAGAAACACTCCATTCCTGCGGTAACTGTGACTGCATGCAGACAAAAACGCTCGTCCAGAATGCAGGAAAAAGCCCCAGAACATGGGGAAAGCATTACCGGAAATGATACTATCTAAGGGGGCTGAACACGATGGGAGAGGGGAATGGCCACCCATCCCATTCCACACTGCACCGTGGCAAATGACCCATGCCACTGGCAGCATTATTACTCGTGGCAGAAGGGAGGCAACGAGCAGCACAAAGGCATGTCTAGCAGAGGGAGGCCAGAAAGTTCATCAGACCCCGGCTGAACCTTGCTCACCAACAGGTGCGCACGGTGGCAAATGACCCATGCCACTGGCAACATCATTACTCGTGGCAGAAGGGAGGGAACGAGCAGCACAAAGGCAGGTCTAGCAGAGGGGGGGCAGAATGTTCATCAGGCCCCTGCTGAACCTTACTCACCAACAGGTGCCCACCGTGGCAAATGACCCATGCCACTGGCAGCATCATTACTCGTGGTAGAAGGGAGGGAACGAGCAGCACAATGGCATGTCTAGCAGAGGGGGGCCAGAAAGTTCATCAGACCCCGGCTGAACCTTACTCACCAACAGGTGCGCACTGTGACAAATGACCCATGCCACTGGCAGCATCATTAATCGTGGCAGAAGGGAGGGAACGAGCAGCACAAAGGCATGTCTAGCAGAGGGGGGACAGAAAGTTCATCAGACCCCGGCTGAACCTTACTCACCAACAGGTGCGCACCGTGGCAAATGACCCATGCCACTGGCAGCATCATTACTTGTGGCAGAAGGGAGGGAACGAGCAGCACAAAGGCAGGTCTAGCAGAGGGGGACTAGAAAGTTCATCAGACCCCGGCTGAACCTTACTCACCAACAGATGTGCACCGTGGCAAATGACCCATGCCACTGGCAGCATCATTACTCGTGGCAGAAGGGAGGGAACGGGCAGCACAAAGGCAGGTCTAGCAGAGGGGGCCTAGAAAGTTCATCAGACCCCGGCTGAACCTTACGCACCAACAGGTGCGCACTGTGGCAAATGACCCATGCCACTGGCAGCATCATTACTCATGGCAGAAGGGAGGGAACGAGCAGCACAAAGGCAGGTCTAGCAGAGGGGGGCTAGAAAGTTCATCAGACCCCGGCTGAACCTTACTCACAAACAGCTGCGCACCGTGGCAAATGACCCATGCCACTGGCAGCATCATTACTTGTGGCAGAAGGGAGGGAACGAGCAGCACAAAGGCATGTCTAGCAGAGGGAGGCTAGAAAGTTCATCAGACCCCGGCTGAACCGTACCCACCAACAGGTGCGCACCGTGGCAAATGACCCATGCCACTGTCAGCATCATTACTCATGGCAGAAGGGAGGGAACGAGCAGCACAAAGGCAGGTCTAGCAGAAGGGGGCTAGAAAGTTCATCAGACCCCGGCTGAACCGTACTCACCAACAGGTGCTCACCGTGGCAAATGACCCATGCCACTGGCAGCATCATTACTCGTGGCAGAAGGAAGGGAACGAGCAGCACAAAGGCATGTCTAGAAGAGGGAGGCCAGAAAGTTCATCAGACCCCGGCTGAACCTTGCTCACCAACAGGTGCGCACGGTGGCAAATGACCCATGCCACTGGCAGCATCATTACTCGTGGCAGAAGGGAGGGAACGAGCAGCACAAAGGCAGGTCTAGCAGAGGGGGGGCAGAATGTTCATCAGGCCCTGGCTGAACCTTACTCACCAACAGGTGCGCACCGTGGCAAATGACCCATGCCAATGGCAGCATCATTACTCGTGGCAGAAGGGAGGGAACGAGCAGCACAAAGGCATGTCTAGCAGAGGGGGGCCAGAAAGTTCATCAGACCCCAGCTGAACCTTACTCACCAACAGGTGAGCACTGTGACAAATGACCCATGCCACTGGCAGCATCATTAATCGTGGCAGAAGGGAGGGAACGAGCAGCACAAAGGCATGTCTAGCAGAGGGGGGACAGAAAGTTCATCAGACCCCGGCTGAACCTTACTCACCAACAGGTGCGCACCGTGGCAAATGACCCATGCCACTGGCAGCATCATTACTCGTGGGAGAAGGGAGGGAACGAGCAGCACAAAGGCAGGTCTAGCAGAGGGGGACTAGAAAGTTCATCAGACCCCGGCTGAACCTTACTCACCAACAGATGTGCACCGTGGCAAATGACCCATGCCACTGGCAGCATCATTACTCGTGGCAGAAGGGAGGGAACGGGCAGCACAAAGGCAGGTCTAGCAGAGGGGGCCTAGAAAGTTCATCAGACCCCGGCTGAACCTTACCCACCAACAGGTGCGCACCGTGGCAAATGACCCATGCCACTGGCAGCATCATTAATCGTGGCAGAAGGGAGGGAACGAGCAGCACAAAGGCATGTCTAGCAGAGGGGGGACAGAAAGTTCATCAGACCCCGGCTGAACCTTACTCACCAACAGGTGCGCACCGTGGCAAATGACCCATGCCACTCGCAGCATCATTACTCGTGGCAGAAGGGAGGGAACGAGCAGCACAAAGGCATGTCTAGCAGAGGGGGGCTAGAAAGTTCATCAGACCCCGGCTGAACCTTACTCACCAACAGGTGCGCACCGTGGCAAATGACCCATGCCACTGTCAGCATCATTACTCGTGGCAGAAGGGAGGGAACGAGCAGCACAAAGGCAGGTCCAGAGGGGCCTAGATAGTTCATCAGACCCTGGCTGAACCTTACTCACAAACAGCTGCGCACCATGGCAAATGACCCATGCCACTGGCAGGATCATTACTCGTGGCAGAAGGGAGGGAACGAGCAGCACAAAGGCAGGTCTAGCAGAGGGGGGCTAGAAAGTTCATCAGACCCCGGCTGAACCTTACTCACCAACAGGTGCGCACAGTGGCGAATGACCCATGCCACTGGCAGCATCATTACACGTGGCAGAAGGGAGGGAACAAGCACCACAAAGGCAGGTCTAGCAGAGGGGGGCTAGAAAGTTCATCAGACCCCGGCTGAACCTTACTCACCAACAGGTGCGCTCCGTGGCAAATGACCCATGCCACTGGCAGCATCATTACTCATGGCAGAAGGGAGGGAACAAGCAGCACAAAGGCAGGTCTAGCAGAGGGGGGCTAGAAAGTTCATCAGACCCCGGCTGAACCTTACTCACCAACAGGTGCGCACCGTGGCAAATGACCCATGCCACTGGCAGCATCATTACTCGTGGCAGAAGGGAGGGAACGAGCAGCACAAAGGCATGTCTAGCAGAGGGCAGCTAGAAAGTTCATCAGACCGCGGCTGAACCTTACTCACCAACAGGTGCGCACCGTGGCAAATAACCCATGCCACTGGCAGCATCATTACTCGTGGCAGAAGGGAGGGAACGAGCAGCACAAAGGCAGGTCTAGCAGAGGGGGACTAGAAAGTTCATCAGACCCCAGCTAAACCTTACTCACCAACAGATGTGCACCGTAGCAAATGACCCATGCCACTGGCAGCATCATTACTCGTGGCAGAAGGGAGGGAACGGGCAGCACAAAGGCAGGTCTAGCAGAGGGGGCCTAGAAAGTTCATCAGACCCCGGCTGAACCTTACTCACCAACAGGTGCGCACCGTGGCAAATGACCCATGCCACTGGCAGCATCATTAATCGTGGCAGAAGGGAGGGAACGAGCAGCACAAAGGCATGTCTAACAGAGGGGGGACAGAAAGTTCATCAGACCCCGGCTGAACCTTACTCACCAACAGGTGCGCACCGTGGCAAATGACCCATGCCACTCGCAGCATCATTACTCGTGGCAGAAGGGAGGGAACGAGCAGCACAAAGGCAGGTCTAGCAGAGGGGGACTAGAAAGTTCATCAGACCCCAGCTAAACCTTACTCAACAACAGATGTGCACCGTAGCAAATGACCCATGCCACTGGCAGCATCATTACTCGTGGCAGAAGGGAGGGAACGGGCAGCACAAAGGCAGGTCTAGCAGAGGGGGCCTAGAAAGTTCATCAGACCCCGGCTGAACCTTACTCACCAACAGGTGCGCACCGTGGCAAATGACCCATGCCACTGGCAGCATCATTAATCGTGGCAGAAGGGAGGGAACGAGCAGCACAAAGGCATGTCTAGCAGAGGGGGGACAGAAAGTTCATCAGACCCCGGCTGAACCTTACTCACCAACAGGTGCGCACCGTGGCAAATGACCCATGCCACTCGCAGCATCATTACTCGTGGCAGAAGGGAGGGAACGAGCAGCACAAAGGCATGTCTAGCAGAGGGGGGCTAGAAAGTTCATCAGACCCCGGCTGAACCTTACTCACCAACAGGTGCGCACCGTGGCAAATGACCCATGCCACTGTCAGCATCATTACTCGTGGCAGAAGGGAGGGAACGAGCAGCACAAAGGCAGGTCCAGAGGGGCCTAGATAGTTCATCAGACCCTGGCTGAACCTTACTCACAAACAGCTGCGCACCATGGCAAACGACCCATGCCACTGGCAGCATCATTACTCGTGGCAGAAGGGAGGGAACGGGCAGCACAAAGGCAGGTCTAGCAGAGGGGGCCTAGAAAGTTCATCAGACCCCGGCTGAACCTTACTCACCAACAGGTGCGCACCGTGGCAAATGACCCATGCCACTGGCAGCATCATTAATCGTGGCAGAAGGGAGGGAACGAGCAGCACAAAGGCATGTCTAGCAGAGGGGGGACAGAAAGTTCATCAGACCCCGGCTGAACCTTACTCACCAACAGGTGCGCACCATGGCAAATGACCCATGCCACTCGCAGCATCATTACTCGTGGCAGAAGGGAGGGAACGAGCAGCACACAGGCAGGTCTAGCAGAGGGGGACTAGAAAGTTCATCAGACCCCAGCTAAACCTTACTCAACAACAGATGTGCACCGTAGCAAATGACCCATGCCACTGGCAGCATCATTACTCGTGGCAGAAGGGAGGGAACGGGCAGCACAAAGGCAGGTCTAGCAGAGGGGGCCTAGAAAGTTCATCAGACCCCGGCTGAACCTTACTCACCAACAGGTGCGCACCGTGGCAAATGACCCATGCCACTGGCAGCATCATTAATCGTGGCAGAAGGGAGGGAACGAGCAGCACAAAGGCATGTCTAGCAGAGGGGGGACAGAAAGTTCATCAGACCCCGGCTGAACCTTACTCACCAACAGGTGCGCACCGTGGCAAATGACCCATGCCACTCGCAGCATCATTACTCGTGGCAGAAGGGAGGGAACGAGCAGCACAAAGGCATGTCTAGCAGAGGGGGGCTAGAAAGTTCATCAGACCCCGGCTGAACCTTACTCACCAACAGGTGCGCACCGTGGCAAATGACCCATGCCACTGTCAGCATCATTACTCGTGGCAGAAGGGAGGGAACGAGCAGCACAAAGGCAGGTCCAGAGGGCCTAGATAGTTCATCAGACCCTGGCTGAACCTTACTCACAAACAGCTGCGCACCATGGCAAATGACCCATGCCACTGGCAGCATCATTACTTGTGGCAGAAGGGAGGGAACGAGCAGCACAAAGGCAGGTCTAGCAGAGGGGGGCTAGAAAGTTCATCAGACCCCGGCTGAACCTTACTCACCAACAGGTGCGCACCGTGGCGAATGACCCATGCCACTGGCAGCATCATTACACGTGGCAGAAGGGAGGGAACAAGCAGCACAAAGGCAGGTCTAGCAGAGGGGGGCTAGAAAATTCATCAGACCCTGGCTGAACCTTACTCACCAACAGGTGCGCACTGTGGCAAATGACCCATGCCACTGGCAGCATCATTACTCGTTGCAAAAGGGAGGGAACAAGCAGCACAAAGGCAGGTCTAGCAGAGGGGGGCTAGAAAGTTCATCAGACCCCGGCTGAACCTTACTCACCAACAGGTGCGCACCGTGGCAAATGACCCATGCCACTGGCAGCATCATTACTCATGGCAGAAGGGAGGGAACAAGCAGCACAAAGGCAGGTCTAGCAGAGGGGGGCTAGAAAGTTCATCAGACCCCGGCTGAACCTTACTCACCAACAGGTGCGCACCGTGGCAAATGACCCATGCCACTGGCAGCATCATTACTCGTGGCAGAAGGGAGGGAACGAGCAGCACAAAGGCATGTCTAGCAGAGGGCAGCTAGAAAGTTCATCAGACCGCGGCTGAACCTTACTCACCAACAGGTGCGCACCGTGGCAAATAACCCATGCCACTGGCAGCATCATTACTCGTGGCAGAAGGGAGGGAATGAGCAGCACAAAGGCAGGTCTGGCAGAGGGGGCCTAGAAAGTTCCTCAGACCCTGGCTGAACCATACTCACCAACAGGTGCTCCCCTACTACAGGTTTGGCAAGGACCAAACCAGACATCATGAGGGTTTTCCAGGCTGATCCAGGGCCCCCCAATATCAAGATATCAGCTTCCACCCCATCTCTAATAAAGTTCCTGACACTGCCCTGCTTGTACCACAGGGTTCTTGTTACTTAGGTTATGACATCACTCAGCCTACCTGGCAAAGGATCTATGATGACACCGTGCCTTGGGCTGGGTTCGGTAAGTAAAACGCTTTCCCTAACAGACCAGCACACCATCAATAGGGTCAAGTGGAAGTTATATAGTTTTGCCAGTTTCTCCAATGGCATGGACGCACTGGACGGCATCCACTACAGAGCTGAGACACAGGAAAAATACCGAATTTAAAATAATGAGGCTGAAAGGGCCGAGTTTTTTTGGTCGATTTTCGAAAATGCCTTTTCGTTTTTTCTCACTTTTTAAACGAAAATGGAGGGGAGAGTCCTGCAGCCCCTACCAAACCCCCCCCCTTCCATATTGTGTTTCCTTACTCCATCCCCCAACTATTTCCTTGCTACAAGAAGTGCAAAGACATCGAACATTTCAATCAAAAAAAACTTTGCGATTTACTCTGCGTTTTCAGCCTCGTTATTTTGTGATTCGTTTTTATGGGGGATTACCAGAAAGGTTGGTATCACCCTATGACTGTTCAGGTGATCATGCATGGACATGATTGGTTGGCAGGCACCACCGCCCATTCTTTGACCCAGCATAACAGCTGTCTGCCACGGATCATCAACAACTATGTGCCACACTAGGCCTAGCCGCTCGGTTTGTCTCCCATATGTAAGATGCACAACAACACACATGCACACACAGATGATTGTGCCTTGTCCATGTGCACATATGGGCATACCTAGCAATAACCACCTACAAGCCAAGGCCCAATAGGCCGCATGCACCCAAGAACATCACAAAGTACCACTTGAATACAGCGACAGGACCACTGCATGAGAACAATGGCCAAGATCTATTATGGTGGATCTCCAGAGCAAAACAGGCTCATCCAATTCAACACAACGAGGAGGAATATTTGCTACACAAGCACTGAGAAATGACCGTATAGAGCAAAGGTGGGATGGAAATCACGACAAAGCTAACATGCATGTACATGGGCCCAGCGTGACATTCTCGCGACCTGTAGCCCTCTGGATACCCATGACTAATAAGCTTAGAGATCCAACCAGTCACGACCCCACAGCAATACTACAACGTCATGCACATCAAGACCCATGTGGACCTTGGTATCCCAAAGAACAGAGTACAGAATAACAGAAAGACTGCCAGCGAATGCCATTACAATCTTCACAAGATGTGCCATAGTTCACAATTGAAGCTTTGTGCTGCAGGTTACACAACATTGCATTAAGGTGCAGTGCACATCTGCCTCCCAGTAGTTGTATCACCTGCACGGTTGATGACCTAAATGGCATCATCAGCAGAGCTAACACGATTCAATATGTGTCCACATCATGCTGTATTTTACACACCAGTGTCTCTTGATTGATTACTTCCCATCCCCAACCTAACCCAAACAATCCCCAATGTTCAGGGTCAAAAATCCTACACCCACTCTAACCACATAAGCTTCCAACTGCATTCCCGAATGTCTGGTGCCCCGGTCATCTGCCCTTGGGAGGGGAGGGGGAGCTGCAGGGCGAGGGATGGTCTGTACCTGTCCTAGTGCAACAACAAATGCTGTACAGAGCTCTGCTGGATAGGAAAGGGACAGCAGCGGTGGTAGTGCTGTCCCCGCCACAGTATGATGACATTGGGGAGCAGGACTGCTTCTGGTGCTCAAGCACCCCAGCTCAGGGGGCATGGGCAGGGTTTGGGTAACATTGCCATGGAGCATTAGCAGACAGAGAGAGCAGTGGAAGATGTCAGTGACGGTTTATTTATTTATGTATCACTTTGTATAGCGCTCCCGGTACCCGAGGGCTTAAGGGCGCAGACATAAAACAGAGACATGACATAAAACGTAAATTACGGAAGCAGTGTGTGGGTATGGAGGCAGGCAGTTAACCAGTGGAGTTTAAGAAAAAAAAAAGGTCTTTAGTTTCTTTTTAAAATCTTCTTTCAAGATAATATTTCTAAGAGCAGGAGCCAAAGCATTGCAAGTGAGGGGGGCGAGGGGGGGGCAGCAATGCTGAAGTCTCTATTACGTGCTTTCTTGGTCTTACAATGCAGCGTTTTCAACACATTTGTGTTGTCTGATCTAAGAAGACGAGTGCTGGGTTTCCTCACGATGGCTTCCATTAAGTAAGATGGCATGTGACCACTTATACATTTGTGTGTTATGAGCAGGAGCCTAAAGCGGACCCTTGCTTGTACAGGGAGCCAATGCAGGCTCTGTCTCGCCTCCGACACGTGACCTCTGCAATGAAGTCCTTTAATGACCCTAACTGCCCCATTCTGTACAACCTGAAGGTGGTGGAAATCTGTCGTAAAGGCTGCCACAGTAATCCAATTTGGAGCAAATAATGGCTCTTGCCAGAGTCTCAGTATTTTTTTCTGAGATCCAAGGCCAAAGATGGCACAGCAATTTGATAGAATAAGAAGACAAAGAAACCAGATTGCTCACCTGAGCCTTCATATTGAGGTTCTTGTCTAATATGATGCCTAGCGTCTTCACCTTGCTCTTTACCTCGATGACACGTCTATCTATAAAAAAGATATTGTACATGGGACCCAGCTTCTCCAATTTAGTGTCAGAGCCGACAATCATGAGCTCCGATTTGGTGCTATTAAGTGCCAAGCCATTAGCCACCATCCACTTTTGGATCTTCAGATATATTAGATTGATGAATAATTCAGAATAATTCATCATCGCAATGTACTCCCGAAATTGGGATAACACATTGCGTGTCGTCAGCGTAATTGGCAAAAACAATCCCTTCGTGCTCTAACATGAAAAAAAACAGAATCATGAAAATATTATAAAAATATGGGGATACGCAGGCTCCTTGTGGAACCCCAAATAATCAAGGAACCAAATTTGCCTCTGCCAGGTCACTTGCCACCCTAACCTGCCTACCACTTAGGAAAGAAGAAATCCATTGGACTGCTTAAGGTGAGAAATTAGCAATTTCCCTCAACCTGGTGGACAGAATGGAATGGTCTACCAGGTCGAAAGCTGCTGAAAGATCCAAGATCATCAGTAAGGCAGTTTGACCTTCATCCATGCCTTGATATAAATGGGATTTTAAGGCTAAAAGGGCCGACTCTGTCCCGTGGTGTTGGCAGAATCCAGATTGAAATTTATGCAAAATCTGATTGTTGTTTAGGAAGAGCGAGATCTGGTTGTACGCTACTTTATCCAGAATTTTCAAAAGAAACATGGTGTTTGTTATCAGTCTGTAGTTAGAAGGCTTAGTAAAGGAGTGATCCACGCATTTTTTTATATCATCAGGAACGCTGCGCTGACCAAAAGAGGCATTCACAAATTTTGTGAGTGAAGGGATTAAAATGGGTGAACACTCCTTGATCATAATTGACGAGCAGGGGTCACCCTTGCAGCTCATAGTTTTTAATTGGGCAATCATTTTGGCGCAAGTTCATCTTCTGATATGGGTGAAAAATTAAATGTCTTCACCTCCCTGTCCTTATGAGGTTGCGAGAGGACATTTGGCCTCATTATGACCATGCCGGTCCGGAGACAACAGTGGCGGTAAATCTGCCTCCACTGTTGTTTCCAGACCGACTGATTCCGAGTTCTGCAGGCGGGAGGTGTCACCCCTGCCAGGTCTGACCTAGCAGGAGTAACACCACCCGCCTTCAGGCGTAAATGGAAAAACCGGCTCCGTCATAGACGGAACCAGTGTTTGCATTGTCCCCATCCCCTAGGGGACTCCATGGGAATGGGGATTTACGGAATTCCGCCTCCCGAATTACCGGGTCACCGGAGGTGTAATGCCCCGGTGATTCCGGCAATCAAGGAGGCTGAATGGTATTTCGGGTTTGACAAAACAGGAAGTGGCATCACATAGCATTGTTCCTAAGTAACTACCAAAAATATGGTTACGATATCACTATAATGTGATATATATTTCATACAAGAATAGATCACCATATGTATCGTTAATATCAGTGTGTATAGACCCGTTTTTCCAAATTATTGTGAATGCAAGCAGACGTCGGCCAAGTGTTAATGATGTGTTATTATATAGCACTTGTGCTTAAGTGCTTTATATAGAACAACTATGCATACAATATCACCCAACCTATGTTGGGACTCATTTATCGACCTCAGAAGGATGAAAAGCCGAGTTAAGGTGTTTAACAACAGACTAAATCAGTGATTCACCCCCTGAAGTGTTTCTGAAATAAACCTTTAATGAGTCTAGCAATTATTGTATAGAATTCCAGGAAGACAATTATTTGTTATTCCTACTCTTTCTCATTTAGAATCACTGCTGAAAGTGTTACACTTGTGGAACCCCCTGTTTTTTTTAAGAGGCCTGAACAAAAAAGCTAGCCACTCCAGAAACAAAGAGCCACATGGCACGTGTCACAGCCCAGAAGCTTACATTTAAAAGAAAATTTAAATAAAAAGAAAATAAAAAATCTTTTAGGGGTAGCAAGGGAGACCACAGGGGTAGCAAGGGAGACCTCATGGGTGCAGCTGTGACCCTTGGCAACCCCTAAATGACATCCCTGGAGTCCCGCTGGAGGGTGTGAGTAGGCAAGCATCTTTCAGCGATAGTGCACAGAAGGTGGTCACCCACAGTTTAGGCAACAACTGCTTCACTCTAAGCCTTGGTGCCGTTATCACCCATTTGGATATGTGCATCAAACTACCTCATTCATTGCTTCTGCTGACTTCTATTGGGCACGAGGCTTCTCCACTATGGCCTTCCTTGTGGTGTAGGATCCCTGCACCATCTGCTGCAACACCAGGGATATCTGGGTCACCGCCCCCACAAGTTCCTCCGGTTCCATGGCAATCATTGCTGGTAATCCTCTCTGGTCTACACCCTGGCCACGTGGCTTGTGAATGCCTTGGAAAGAGGTGGCATACATGGCGGCGGAAGGAGCTGTGGTGCCCTGATGGAAAACAGAGGACTATGGCGACGTGGGGAGATGCCTAACCACTCTGGCATTGCTGAGCTGGGCACACACATGGGAGCTCCTCATCACCTCTGGTGGTGAGGACAGATAACACCCCTTTGTCTCAGTCACTGCTGATTCTGGAGGTCCAAGGGGGGACTGTTGTCATGGCCTCTAATTTCAGAAGGGGACGGTGGGGCTCAATACTCTAAGTGGAAAGATGTAAGTCCAGGAGTTAAGCTCCTACTCTTCAGACTGCCATGGGTGTGTACTCTTGTGATGCGCCGTCCAGGGTGCTCTCTACGGCTGTGCTCAATATTCCACCTACAAGGGTGAGCAAAGTATCAGAGTGCCAAAGAGTACATGTGTATGTGCATTACAGTTGTATGCTTTGGGTGACTGGCATTTCTTGTGCAAATGTGATCCTCCCCCTGTCTCCAGGCCTGTAACTCTCATGAAACCAACAAAGTATTTGATGGAAAGTGTCTTTCCCTCCCAGAGTTGCAGCTCGCGTTTGGGTGGTGAGCTCGGGTGAGCCTCCTGCTGAGAAAAAGGACTCCCAGAGATGTTCTGTGACCTTGTTGTCAATCTGCCTCTTCAGCCTGGTCCACTGATACTTTAAATAACATAGGCTGCAGTAACAGACAGTTACTACTTTGGAAGTCGTTTGGATGACCTCACACAGCCTGGTTGTGATTTGTGGTGAAGTCCTCGTCACAGAGGATCCGGGTAGTCAATCCACCAGTCTCTACCCTGTCAACCTAGAGACTAAGGCCCTTATTAACAGAGCGTTTTCCAATGGGGGTTTGACATTATAAAACACTTCCAGTGAATTAGGCCCCAAGTTCTTCATCAGAGAATGTAATTTTCTGCCCCTACTCAACATTTTTCCTGATAGAGTCTTGATGACAGGGAACGTAAAGCGTGTTAAGGGGGAATCTCTCATCCATGTGCTTAGTTTGGGGTTATTTTCCTAAATGTATGTAAATAAGCCACCAATTAGCTTTCCTTGTCTCACCTGTTGGTAGCTGTGTTCAAACAGTCAAGGTTTACTCTTAGAAGGGGCGTGGCGTAGACAACACTACATGTTAGCGAAGAAGTACTACATGATTGTGCATACAGATGCATGATGAAAATATACTTTAAATCACAGCAAACGTAAGTAAGGAGTTTGGTGCACGTTCCAGGTAAATAACTCAGGGTTAGAAAGCCTCTGGGATTCTTTGTTCCATGCAATTCACATCACACTATCAGGACAGTTTTCTTCACAGGACTGGCATTGGTTACTAGATTCACCGCAAAATGTCCACAAAGGGTTTGCAGACATGGTGGTGATAGTTTGTTGATCATGTGAGTAGGGGCCTCACTTCACCGAAAATTCCATTGGTAGCAGAAGTGATATTAAAAACCCTGATAGCATCAAGAAAAGGGACCTCATATGACCTTTGATCCTCACTACATCACAGGAAGTGACCTGACAAAATTTTCCCATAATGCCTTTACAGTAAACAATGTTGCAGATGTAAAAATAAACTTAAATATCATCGTAATTAATACAATGAATACAATTAATAGTTATTATTATTTTTTTATTTTCATTTGTATTTGGTAAAACAACCTTTACAAAACAATCACAACTAATAATATAAAACATTACACCAATTTCATAAAAAAGAAACAAAAGATCAGTTTTTAGTATCAATTTTTAACCTGACATCGTTATCCACCTGCCAATAATTTCAGCGTGAATTGCAGACCTTTAATTAAACTCAGGAATTGTTAGTCCCAACCTAAACCAAGGTGGGTCGTTTCCATTATTTCCACCTAATTCAGGAGTAGGTAAACAATGAGCAGGAAATAACTTATAGCTGATGGTATTATCACTTTTCCAGGTGTTTCTTCAACTAACAATTTTACATCCTTTCAGAACTTGCGCAGCAGAAGATCTTAAAGCTACTTCATGACCAGAGAGCAATCTATTCTAAAAGAATTCTGAAGTCAGACCATCTTCCCGGTTCACAAATCTCCTAAAAGGAACCAATCTCACACACTAAGTTCCCTCACAATCCATTAGAAGATGTCTTAATGATAGTTTGGAAGGAATAATGCATATTTTGCAGAGTTTAAGAGCTTCATCTCCTTGATTATGTCTGGCCAACACTACCCCAGTATAAGTTAAATTTAACCGTATTCTAAGAAAATTATTCCTAATTTGTATATCTGGAAACTTTACTAAATAGCGCGGGAGACAGCCCAGTTTTTTGTCAAACGATAAAAATTGGTTTGACAGAACCAAATCCCTCAGCCTTGCAATAGTGATGATCCAATCATTCCGTTCCATAAGCCTTTTTACTTTTTGGGGATTAGTGACTAGTGTCTCTAAATTTGAGTCGATCTCTTCTAAGATCTTCTTGACTCTTGTTTCCAGTTTAACTAGGATCTTGGACCTTGCATATTCCAGGTGTACTTTAATATCCCCATACAATGTACTGTCTCGTGCACTAATAATCTCCCGATAGAGTGAGGTCAATCTCCAATCTGCCAAGTAGCCCAGTGATCTTAGACCTAACTCGAACCTCAAACTCCAAAATGGAGTACTCATTTCCATAAACGGCCCTCCAATTTGCTCCAATCTGTATCCCAAAGCAAGGGTTTCGCTTCTAGGCCATAAAAAATCACTGGGGCTGCCTTTGACGTAAAATTCGATCAGGGGAAGGATAGAAAATGTGCAATATTTAGCATTTAATTTCATCATCTGGGGTATGATCTGCAAGATTTTACCTGCTACGTCCGATTCCACTTTATGAATTACTGGGGAGGCATTGATTTTATAAACCAGGTAGGTTAATTCTTCCACCCGTAGGATGACCTGCCCTTGCGATGCCCAGTTTGCATAGCAGATCTTTTTCTGAGAATGCCTAAATACTACAATCCTGGACTTTGTAGGGTTAATGGACAGCCCATTTAATTTTGCGTAGTCACCCAGTTTGATTAGCAAATGCTGCAATCCTGTTGCTGTCTTGTCCAGTAGTACGATATCATCTGCATAGGCCAGCCATTGGATCTTTCTCCCATTTAACACCGGACTGGCCAATGCAGATGATTCCAAAAAGTTACCCATATCTGCCAAGAACAAGTTAAAGAAAAGGGGAGCCCCCAGGCAACCCTGCCTTACTCCTCTCTCCATTCCAATTAATTCTGACAGGTGTCCTAGAGCGTCGAGGCGCACTCTCACCGAGGTATCCCAATGTAGTTCGACCAGCATCACGAGTAACGCCTCCGGAATCCCCCAACGCTGTAATTTATTCCAGAGGAGTGCTCTATCGACCTGGTCGAAAGTCTTCGACAGGTCATCCCAGGTTCCTTATAACAGGGCCTCGCCTTTTCCCCTGGTATATTCACTCACCAAATTTAAGACAAGGCTGTTCAAGGCGTTGGAGAGGCCCTGTCTAAAACCTGTTTAATAACTGGACAGGATCTGCATAGAGTCTACCCATTCTGATAGTTCATTCAACAGAAGTTTCATGAATACTTTACTGTCTACATCAAGCAGGGCGATCAGGCAGTAATTCCCTGGATTTAACCAATCGCCCCCCTTGAAGAATGGTATGACTAGTGCAGTCTTCCATGAAAGATGAAATGAACGTCTCTTAAGAATCTCTGTGAATAGCTGATATAGCAGCCGGGACCATAATCCTGAGTCCTTCTTAAAAACCTGGTATGTAAGACCGTTCAAACCAGCGGCTCTGGAGCCTGAAGACTTGGATATTATATCAACAATGTCCTCCTCGTCAAAGGACAAATGCCAGGGAATGTCTGCGTATACTCTGTGCTCAACCACCCAAGTAGTCTTAAAGGTTTTTGACAGATATTCCACCCACCTAGACTCTGGTAGTAGATTGCATAGTGTACTGCCGAAACAGGCGTCTAACTGGCCAATAACTGACCAGAAGTTTCTGGAAGTATTTTCTTTTAGTAGCTGAAACATTATTTCACCATCTGTTGCAAGCGTGACATCCTATGGTTTCCTGATCAATGCTTGTAATTAAGTTTTAATCTTTTGGCCTCCAATCTATATGTCTCTGGGTCAAGGTGTGTTTTCATTAATTTTCGCAAACTCTGTCTAAATTCCCTTTTCTTTGTCCAGTTATTAGAGCAGACAAATAACTGTTTCACTTACCAATCGTATTATAAATAGCGTGCTTTCTTAATGATACGTTTATGCACAGAACCAACATAACCCCCTGGCCATTGATTCTAATGCCAGTACAGCCGCAAATAACCAGTTAATTTCAACTCATGATAGCTATAGCGTGACATGGCAGGATTATTCATTATATGCAGGAGGTAAGATCATAGCTACGCTGGGGGGAACCTAACAAGAATTACTGTGAACCGTTGGCAGTAGAATTCTGTAATCAGCTGGGGTTTGAATCAGCACTTATTTATGCAAAGCCTTTGTCTTACCCATTAGAACTGGTGTTATACTTGTGTTACTTGCAGCAAATATTTGTGTTTGGAATGCTATTTTATTAATGCAGCGAGAGGAAGCACTCACAACAGGTTTACATTAAACCTGCGTGTCATCTGCAGGGTACGCTCTGCATAGGGAAACTACATTTGTCAAGCACCCCAAACTGCATTTCTGGAGACGTCAGGCGCTTCAGCGCCGGCGCTTCAGCGGCAAGTCGTTCTTTGCCGTCATTGGCATTAGAGTCCCGGAAGCCAGAACACTTTTCTATCATTACTACGGAGTGGCGTGCTGCCAAATTAAGTAATGGGATACATGAAAGATCTAAACCTACTGCTGGATATAAAAAGGGCGCAACACTCATCGATTGTGTAGCAGTATGTGCAGACAGTCCTGGAGGATGGGAAGTTGAATGCATCCAATACTCATAGATGGGGGACACCACCACACATTGCTGAACACGCCTCTTCCACCTCAGAAGAGGTGGAAGAGGCGTGGGGACAGTGAAGGCACGGTCACATCTGAGCAAGAGATAACCAAGCAAAGATCACAGGAGGGATCCAAAATACATAATCAAAAAGAACCAATAAAGGCCTCACATGGAAAGGCAAAAGCAACGACAGTACAGGAGGGGAACAGCAATCAATAAATAAAAATGTGCTTACTGAATACGAGATCATTGAACAATCATGCCCAGATTATACATGACTTCATCATAGAGGACAGCATTGATATACTCTGCCTCACAGAAACGTGGCTGCATGATTCAAGTGGGCATATGATTGAGATGGCAGTACCTGAAGGTTACACAATTTATTGTAAACATAGAGAGCAGGGGCAAAGAGGAGGTGTGGCAATAATAGCAAGAGACAACATTCATATGTTCTCATCTCCAAGTTATTGCCAGGGATGCAAAATCCTCCATTTAAAATACACTCCCACAAATAACAGCGGTATGAATATCATTGTGATATATAGACCTCCGTCTCTGATGATAAATTTCAATGATGAAATAATTCACCTACTTAGCAATCTCAAGGGCCCCAATGCAGCCACTTTATTCTTGGGAGACCTCAATAGATGGTGGGGAGACACCGAGGATAAAGAGGCCCTGAAACTGGAAAAAGCCCTGAATGACATTGACTTTAAGGTTTTTAACAAGGAACCTACCACACCTAAAAGCAACCAGCTGGACTGGGTGGTAACTTGTAACCTAGACATCATAATGGAAAAGACCATACCATGTATAGGGTCAGACCATCACAAGGTACATTTTGCAGTAACTCCGCAAAATCCAATGTCGAAAAGGAATAATGAACACAAAGGATCCAGAATGGTCTGTGTTGAAGTCAACGATGCAAGCGGCAACATTGTATAAAGAGTACAAGAACAAAGATTCAAACATGTGTGATGAAAGAAGGGAGGAAAGCTTAATTGCTGATGAATATTTGGACATTGAAGGAGAATGATACAATACCAGTGTGGTCGGGCACCACGATGGTGCTCAATCGAAGGTCTCTGTAAGGTATCCCGCCAAGAAGTGGCAGAAACGAAAGTAGTAAATTGACAAGAATATTGTGTGAAGTGAACCAAAGTGGTCCTGCAACGGTTTACGCAAAACTCATCGCACATTTGAAAGTCTTTGATTTTTGATCTCAAGAGGAAAATGTAGAAAGTGAGATTGCATGGTCCGAGCCCGAACAAGGGAGACCAATTGTGAACCTTTGTGATAAAGGGAACCCAGCCCGAACGAGGGAGATCCATGGTCCGAGTCCGAATGAGGGAGACCAATTGTGAACATTGTGTTGAAAAGGGGTCTGAGCCTGAAGGTGGGAGACCCATGATGAACACTGGAAGTGAGAACTTGTGTATGTGATACGAAAGAAATTTTGGTGCTTGCTTGTTACGACAGGCCCTCTGCAGTAAGAAACTGTTATTTGGAAAGAGGCTTTGGCAGAAGGCTCTGATATCTGTGCTCTGAACTGTATCCTCATGCCCATGCCAGAGAAGTCAGAGTGTGTGCGAAGCTCGAACATGCCGCCTTGCACCGTGCTGAAAATATGGGCAAGGACAGCCAACTGCTCATCTATACTGACATATTATTTCTTGAACACTTTTCCTTTTGCATACACTATTGTCCCACACCATTTTGCATTTAGAAGTAAGGATTGGCAATAGGTTTATTAGTATAGGCCCTTTTATTTTGACAGAGACTCGACTAGGTCTGCGTTATTATTATTTGATGGTCGTAGCTTCCTCCCATCCTTAGATTTAGGTTTAGATAGGCATTCAACCAACCCATTAAAGTTCAATAAACACCCTTGAACTGTGATCACTTGTGACTGTCTTCACTGATTGATACCATGCCTTCCTTCACCTGTTACAAGCTTCTTTGTGCCCATTGCCATTGCTGCTTGTGAAGCACACTGCATGTTGGACCCAGTTGACCCCCTCACAAATCCGATGCCAAATCGTCGCCTAAGAAAGCTCCCAGATGTATACTGCTGAGCTCAGAGAACAGGACTGAAAGGTATTTGAAGTGGTTCTGTTCCCCGGGCTTGCATTAAAGGTTGCTAGTGACAATTAAGACCACACTCTTTGCCCTTTTAAAGACAATCTCAGTGAAATTGAAAATTGCTACTGAAATTCCCCTCTTTTCAAATGCTGAGTGCTCCTTTATTCCAAAGTCCACATTCTACATGTTTTCCTTTAAAGGCGTGGATTTTAGTGTTTTTAGTTTTGTATTTTATAGGACCTTGATTGGACATTTCTTTTATTTTGGTACCACACACTATTGCTCTTTTGGATACTTATCTGCTAGCTCATCCCACCTGAAGGGTATAACACACCTTTGGCCTATGCTATTCTAAGAGGTGAAGGGGGTATACTATTCATAGTGTGCCCTGTTTTATCTTCATGATTGGGATCACTGCTGGTTTATTAGTAGTGTGGTGCTGAGTAGGCGCTTTAGTCACTACACATCCCTGTACACTTGCAGAGCAGTAGTTATCTTTTCACAACTGTAGTGCTAGAACCACACCAGTGAAAGCATGCAGTTGTTTGCTGTGCCGTTGCAGTGAGTGAGGAGTAGCTAGAACCAAACAATCAGAGGGAAAATCTGTGCTGAAGCATGCTCAGGCTCGCTAATCGCAGGCAGCGAGCTGGAGCGGGGTGCGGCTTAAGTAGCTTCCTCCAAGATGACCGCCTTCCCTGACGACTATGGGAAATGTCGTTTTTATAGCCCAGTTATGGCACTGCCTGGGTTTCTTGGGCCAGGGTTGTGGTAAAGTAACAAACATAGGGCCTGATTCACAGAGCATTTTCCAATGGGATTGCACCATTATAAAATGCTTGAGTGAAAAAGGCTGGTAGTTTGAAACTATGTTCCTGGTCTCTTTGGGTTTCTTTCACTTTGACAACCCCAATCCTTTTCTGCCATGGAAGCACAGATGAAGGTTGCCCTAAATAGGGTGGTGGTCATGACAGGCTTCAATACAGACACAATATGCACATTTCTTATTTATTTATTTTTATTTTATTTATATATTTATATAGCGCCGGAGCCCGCAGGCATTAAGGCGCATCAAGAGAAGAGGTCATAGCCAGAACTAGCAATTATCATTCAAACAAAGCAGTTTTCAATTGTTTCCTAAATGTCAGGGGTTCATTTATGGTGCGTAAAGCAGCCAGAAGTTTATTCCATTCCTGGGCAGCTTCCACCAGGAATGAACAACCATTCCCTTTGACCCGCTTGCTCTTGGGGCAGATAAGTCTCATGATATCAGCAAACTGGGTTACGCTGGCGGACCATTGTACAGTAACACAATCTTTAATATACTGAGGGGCTTGGCCGTAGAGACATTTGTGGACAATTTTAAGGGCTTAGAAACGGATTCTGGCTTCCACAGGGAGCCAAAGTAGCTCCCTCCTGTATGCCGATATGGGTTGTGCCGGGGTATGTTCTTCACTATCCAGGCTGCGTCATTTTGCAGCACTTGAAGTTTTCTTAAGCAGCCCTTATTTGCCCCGACCAATAAGGCACTACAATAATCAATTCTAGGCATTATAATCGTATAGACATGCGTAGAACAGTTAGTTTCCGAAACATATGGCTTCACCAATCTCAGCAATCTAAGGTGCTATTGGGTTTTGCCTATAGCTGTGTTAATGTGTGTCGACATACTCAGAAATGGCTCAAGAGTTATCTCCAAAGATTTTACTTTGTGGGCAACCTTGATATGATGATTCTCAATATCAAAGCCAACATATTGGGCCTGAAGCTTGGCACGTGCCTACGAAGAGCCAAAAATCAGGAGCTCAGTTTTATCTCCATTCAGACACATCCCATTAAGTGTCATCCAAGTCTGGATAGCACCATAAACTGTGGAGATTCTTTCTGCGTCTTTTTCAGAGCTACCACTCAGCTCCAAAATGAACTGAGTGTCATCCGGGTAATTGGTAAAACGTACGTCAAGGGTGTCCAGGAAGTCGCATAGTGGATGGCAGAATACGTTGAACAGGGCAGGAGAGATACAAGCCCCCTGCGGAACTCCACACTCAAGTATTTCCAAACCAGAAAGCACATCTCCCCAAACAATCTTGGACCTTCGATTACTGAGGAAAGATCTAAGCCAACAAATTGCATCCTTAGAGTAGTTGCCCACACTACTCAGTCTTTCCAGAGGTTTTTCGTGGTCCACGAGATCGAAGGCTGCTAATAAATCCAGTAAAATCAGCAGCCCTGAGTTACTACTATGCACAATCTTTAGCATTTCGGTTAGGCGGTCTAGAAGAGCACTTTTTGTACCATGAAATGATCTGAACACTGACTGCCTATATTGTAAGATATTGGTTTTCCCAAATATTACTGTAGCTGCAAGGTAACTAGCTTGTCCACAATCCTTAGAAGGAATGGTACATTAGTTATCGGCATATAGTTTGTACATAATTTATAATCTAAGCCAAGCTTCTTGATGAGAGGTGTTACTGATCCATTTTTTTTTACATGTCTAGCACTTCATTCCTTTCAAAAGATGCATTTACAAAGCGTATCAAAAAAAGTGCAAATAGTTCGCTATTGTCCACGATAATCTTAGATGGGAGTATTTCACCATAGCAAGTGGTTGGCCTCATGTTCTTCAAGGTGGTTATCATTGTAGAGAGAGAGACAGATTCAAAGGAAAACATATGTTTGGCCTGATGGGTTGTCATTTCTGTACTATCTGCTATAACCACAGGGCTGATTTGGTTAAGTTACTTCTAATATTGCCCTGTGCTACTTTAAGAATAGCTACACAGTCCTTTGTCTGTTGAGAGAAGATGTCCACTAATGCCTTAGGCTTCTCGAGATTTCTCAAGATCTCTAAAAACTTTTTGCAATCATTTTGGCATTGGCTATTTCGTTGTCACAGTAACCTTTGTTTGCTAGAATGATTTCTTTGAGGAAGAGTTTGTCGAGGGATTTTCAGGCCATTTTATTTTCCACTGGCTGCTCCTTTACCCATTTTCTTTCTGCTCTTCTCTTTTCTTGATTCCGACTGATCAGGGCTGGCGGCAACCATTTATGACCATTTGACCTTTCTCTGAGGTATTTCCCTCACTGGTGCTACTTGATCTATAAGGTCAGCGAAAGACTTTTCATATTCAGCTGCCAAGGACTCTGTGCATCTAGTTTTGCAAACTGTAAAGCTCGGCCTCAAGGCATGCAATATCCACAATCATATAAGGCCAAATCAATGTCCCACTCTCTGTTTTATAGGAACAATGACTGCCTTTTTGTCTGAGTAATGGATTTACAAAGGGAGGTACTGCAACGGACACCCCTAGGGTATAGTAGATGCTATTATAATCAAACAAAGGCTGCCATCAACCAGTTGAGCCCACACAGCCAGGAAGCTCGCACAGAGAAATGTGGTGAAAAATGCAGCCTACTGATTACTTACCAGCATGAAGATACACACTGATACACATAAACAAACACGCACACTTTACAGTCACAAGCTCACCCGTGTAAGAGTTCAGGCACCATGTTATCATGAGCCCCTCAACAAAGGTATTGTATTACTTTTACCCTTTTTCTAAAGCACGGCTAACAACTCCAGAGAGTTATGTCCACACTGAAAGAAGCTTGGCTGCTGTTATGTAAAAAAGATTGGGGACATGGAAACAGCCATTCCTTTACTTCCCTGTGAATGAGTAGTAGGTTGTCAATGCTGTATACATGAGAATATAAGTGGGAGAATCTCAGACAGAGGGACTTTAAGATTGACCGTGAACTTAGATTGAAAAAAGATGAGTATTGACTAGGCAGCAATAAGGCTGGTCTATAGGCGCATGAAGCTATCTGTGCTAAACGCTGGATCTTGAATGCATTTAATTGGGAGAATTGCAGACAGTGTTAGCTTCAAGAGACCAAGAGCTATGTTGTCATGCGTCCTCAAAAAGCAGTCATAGGGACAGATTTTTAATTTGATGCAATCTCGCAATAGAAGATGCGGGGAACTACTTCATGAGCACGACTTCAGTAATCAAAGTGGATGTGGAAATGGGAAAACGCGCAGAATTCTCTTAACCTGACAGGTGTTGAAAAAACTGCTTTTTCAAACAGAGTGTATCTGCTGGTATGAACTAAGTTTGTGTAGATTTCGAAAACCATGCTCTTTTCTACAGAGACTGGACCCAGCAAGGGCCCAATTCCACCTGCAAGTATTCCTCAGACCACATAGACAAGTGATTGTCAGGTAACCGGGTTTCAGTTGTGTTTGATTTATGCTTCGGTTTGTTGCTTAACATCTACTCAGACACAGTGGAAATCAGCCCATTAGCTTGAGTGTTGATACACTCAGGCATTTGTCTAGACCCGGTGTATGCAACTATGCTTGCTAAGGCTGATGGAAGCTGTAGTCCAAATCGTCTGAAAGCCAAAAATTGCAGACCCCTGGTCTAGGCACACGAAACCTTGAGTGCTGTTGCTGTACACATAAATTGCCACACTGAAAGATTCAATCAACCTGCCCATTGGGGTCATATATGTATTTAACAGAAGGTGCGATAATGCAGATCCTTGTAGTACAGCAAAAGCAACAGATCAAAACATGGGGTCAAGAAGGTGGTACACTGACAGTTGGCTCTCCAACACAGCTCATGTATTCTACTTAAGAGCAGATCCCTGTATTCTGATATTGTTCTGTTTGAGAATGCGCAGATGTTCAATATCTAATAAAATGAGCAGGTGGACACCAATGACATCAGCCACCATTCTTAGATTGTTGAGGAACCAGACAACAGCAGTTTCAGTTCCCAAGATGGATATGAAACCTGCCAGCAACTGTGCAAAGGATAATTTATCTCCAGAAAGTATTGAGTTGCATTGCCACTGCTTTAACCACAAGCTTGACAATGAATGGGGTTTGTGACTTTGGTGTGGAACATGAAGCATCAAGACTAGGCTTAGTATGCTGTTGACTATGGCTCAGATTGCAAGTCCCAAAATATATACTAAGGAAACAAAATAAGATCACAAGAGACACAGAGATAGATATTAAACGGAAAACAGTTTATTATGCACGGCAAGGGAAGTCAGCTGCTCACTAAAAAGCCAAGACCCCTAGCACTAACACTCTAGCACTAGCACACACACACACTGGCACACACTATCACACTCGCTCCTCTTATGAACAGAAATCCACTGTTTATACATAGTAGCATTAACATACATTTTGCATAGAAGCATTTCATGGAAACAACATGCTTCTGCTTACCTACATACATTTCATCATAGCATGTACTGTGCTGGACATATTCTGAGAAAGCAAGGCATATTGTGCGAACATTCTTGTCTTACGTACAAGACATCCTAACTCTGCCGTAAACGAAAACATCCGTCATGCTATCTCTTTCTCCTGCAGCCAAGGTTATATTCTCTGTGCTGAGAATAGCTGACAGTCTGCCAACAGTGTCTGCCAAAAGACACTCTCTTCTAATAACATCTGTTCGCTGTTCAGCTGCATTCAGCATTTTAGCATTTGGCACACTAACACATTAAGTGCTTAGAAACTAGAATTTGCACTGTACATAATAACAAGTATAATTCATTATATCTTTCTGCATGGCTCTCAGCAAATGTTGATCCATGATAGCTCAGAACAAACCATACTGCTAAACAGAGTTTACATGAATGAATGAATGGATTAGCTTTATGCTAACCAAGAAAATGCAGATTCACATGAGGGCCTCAGATATAGCAGGAGACAAGGCTTCCACTATCTTGGTGCTGCTGGCGAACAGTTTCACAAATTGCACAGGCTCACTAGAATTCCAATCAGACAGAGCTTTAATCATCGGACATCACAATAGATTTGGCAGCAGTGAAAACAGGTAGTCGGTCCTCTGGGTAAGAGCACAGTTTCCTGAGTCTGTCTTGGAAAAAAGTAGACAATATTTAATCTAGTAATGACTATGAAAGTGCTTTATATTGGGAGCTTCAACTTCTTTCATCCCTTTTGATGAGTCATTAATATGGAAAGGTTTGACAGAGAAATGTTGTTTATTAAGCAATAAGGCCCGAGCTTGGGGGAGTATTACTGCTACAGGTAATTCACTGCACCCATAGTTACAGGCCCGAGCGAAGCAAGAGCCTTAACACAGGCCTCGGGCATTGCCTGAAGCTGTGATGCCCCCCAGTGAGGGGATTATTGCAAGTAGTACTCCGGCCCATTAGACCGAGGTACTAATAGTATCTTTTATCAGTTGTGCATTTCACAGCTGAAAAAACGATGGAAACAAAAGTTGCCCACCATGGATCGGGTGAGAAAGGACTACATAGCCCTTCCTTCCTTTCTATGGCGTGTCGCGGATCGGTAGCGGGACGCACCTGGAACATTACTGTTCTCAGCACAGGATGAGAATAAGTGGAGCAGAAGAACGGAGAGAAATCTGTGGCAAAGTGAGGGTGGTAGAGGCAGGGGAGCACTTACCTGGGGTTCCCGGTGGGGAGATGGCGGCCTCCAGCACTGAGTAGGCTCGGAGCTGCAGGATTACCGTATGGTAATGCTGCTGCTCTGAGCCGCCCCATTGGCTGGGAGGACAAAGCCATGCCCCAGCCGGGTACTAATATGTTTTAATAATGTTACACTTGCAAGTTCTAGCTTATTGTGAGACTAGTAGTTTATTTCTAGGGGTAACTCTTTTGGTACCAGTCTCTCTCTAGCTATTTACATGTTTTCATTTTATGCAAGAAGCACTGGAATTTACCACTGATTATATTATGAGATTGAAAGGTGAGTGTTTACATTATGTCGAGGTGCTACTACCCGACTGTGGGCAGCCGTCATTATTGTTTCAAAGTGTTAAAAGGATGTAGCCGATGAGCTGAGAGATAGTAGCTGTGAGATCAGAAAATTGACAACGTTCCTCTGGGATCACTCATTTCCAATTGAATTTTAAACTGAGTTTGACATATTCAATGTCTGCAAAGATGATAGTTTACATTGTGGGATGGGAGCAAAAAGAGAATCATAGAATGATCCTACCCTCATAGAAAGATAGGTGAATTGACCAGAAATGGTTGCCAAAGGGTACCCTTTTTATTTAGGTTTGGGTTCTACCTGTGTGACATGACCTGGATTAAGGCACTGCACATGCATGGACAATTGAAGGAATTCTGAGACCTACTTAAGGGTGATATTCCAATAGATATTAAAATCATACATCAAAAAAGGTTACATTTTTCTTGACTTTATTTTTTCAGTCCTTGTATAATCCTTGGGGAGGTAGTCTTTGCACTGCCATGCTGAATTTTACAAGCTGTGTGAGCAGAACAACCCATAGTGCCAAGACTGGCTGATTGCTTGTGTGCCTCTAGGAATGTCTGTTGCAACTTTTACTTCCCCCAAACTGATAAATAAAGATAAGGTGTTGATTACCACCATCGGATTTAAATATGAGGGACCATGGGGAGTGGCAATGGTTAATACTTGTCTGGAATTGAACATTCAGCAATCCTGTTTTCATCATAACTGGTTGCTGCATTGCAGAGCCAAATATCTGAGTGAAAGCCAGGTTGGTGTAGGTCAGGGGTCTGCCACCTTTGGCTCTCCAGATGTTGCAGACTACAAATTCTATCAGTCCAACCTAGCAAATTCAGTGGTGAGGGATCATGGCAGTCGTAGTCCAAAACATCTGGAGAGCCAGAGGTTGCAGACCTCTGGTAAGGAGGGTCCAGGGGAAGGGGGTATGCATACGCATTTCCCCCTGGAGTGATTTGGGCACTGCACCCGGGCAGTGAGCGTGTTCAGGCCTAGAGCACCCCCCCCCTATATAAATTGGGCAGGAAAGTTTTGGGAGCAAGCAACGGTTGGGCTTGGTGTCTTGTTGGTCGCTTGTTCCCATCCTCCCCTGCCTCAGCAGGTTTTTTCTCAGTGTGGAGGCCTGGCCAGATGGCATATGTGGGCAGAGGATGAGGGAAGGGAATAAGAAGTAGATATATTTAAAAAAAAATAGAAAACAGTAGTAGGGAGGGGTCAGCATAGCTGCACGGACATACCTTCAGCCTTGTCAGTTGTTGGGAAGGAGGGGGCGGTGGGGCAGAGAGACTGAGGGATGTAGGGTTCTACTTGGAGGGTAGCCCGGGGGAAGCAAAGCCCTTTTTTCCATGCAGATAGAGGCCGGGGGTCAGTGTTGCCGGCGAGGCTGTCTCCCAATGTGCTGTAAGGGCGCAGGGGGAGCGGCTAGTGTCGGGTCGGGGTGGTGGTCCAGGTCCCTTCCGGGTGATCTGTGGTGGTTGGGAGGGGGATTGGGGGCCATACCATGGAAGCGTGGTGGTCCGAGGGGGACCGGGCGGCCCTCCTTGGTGCGGAGTGGGAGGACCAGGGGTGGAGCGAGGTGTGAGGAGTGCAGTGTGGCAGGCTAGCCAGCAGGTGGCAGTGCCATGCACCAGCCCAGTGTCGTGTCAGGCTGCTGTTTCCAGCACAGCTGGGCCATGGGGCTCAGTAGAAGGAAGGGCATGGGCGGTAGCGTGTAGTGTGGCTGGGCAAGCCAGGGGACGAGCAGTACTGGGGGCTGCTCACAGCTGGTGGGGGGCACCTTAAGGGGGTCGTTCAAAGTCAGGATTCTGGTTGGCCAGGGGGCCAGGGCAGTTGGGGATGCTTTGGTGGTACTGGGGGAGGGGGGTTTGAGAGTTAGGGGCTGTAGGGAAGAGTGAGAAAGGGAGAGTAAAAAAAACAAATACAGGTTGCGGAGGGGTCCGCGGGTGTTGAGGTATGCAGGTTGGAGGTAAAGGTAGGAGTCAAGGTTTTCTATGCGGGCGTGGGGGTGTAGCGCAGGGTGCCATGTCCGGGGGACGAGTGGAAGCATTGGCACTGTGGGAGGCACAGAGCCGCATAAGCAGAGCGACAAAGAACCAGCTGGAGGAATGTAAAGACTGGAGGGGGGTGTCTGTACTTCTGCTCTCTATATGGTAGAGGAGAGGCACAGAGGACCCCAGCCAAGATTCACTATTATTGGTAACGTAGTCGAGTAATCAAGGCCTAGCTTCTCAGGAGGTGATGCAGGCTGGCTCTTAAGTACAGTGTAGTCCCCAAGCCCTCACAAAGGAATGTCCACACACTGTATTACTGAAAACACAGTCTTTATATAATATTCAAAGGTATGTACACTATCACAATAACGCACTTTGTACTCAGAAATCAACAATGGCAAATATATATAATTCTAAAGTGGTACCACCAATATTATCAGATCTCATTAAAGTGAATCAACTATACCGTTAGAATGTCACACAGATCAATAACAAGGAAACCAGCAATAGAGATAGGAGGGAAAGCAAGATGGTTGAAACAATAGGCAAAATACTGGCCTATACCGTTAAGCACAGTTCTGTGTGGAGATCCCCCCACCTGGGCAACCTGTAAAATAAAGATGTAGCACAAGCCCAGTCCATATATTGATCAATAGTCTTATTCTCTCCTATAATGTCTTTACCACCCCAATGTACCAGGTGGAGTAGAGTTCTTCGAAGAAACGTCGTCGGATCCTTCTTGAGTTACCCCCTTTCAAGCAGGAGCCACGGATCATCGAGAGGCGTCGAAGAAGGTGAACTTGGCTTCGACGGCGTCGATGAGAAGTTTGAGGGTGCCGAGACCACGGCGTCGATCCAGGCGGTGCTCGTCGGCGACGTCCTGCGAGGATGAGATGTGCTGGGCACTTCAGCGATTGATTGTTCAGGGCCGCAAAGAGTTTCTGAAGAACTGTGGCCCAGCAAGGGCGTCGAGTCGTCAAAGTCTTTGTGGTCTCTGGGTGGCGGGAATCCCACCGGCGGATTCTCCTCGACGGCCTTGACTTTCTCCGGCGGGACAAAGCGGTCGACGCTGCAGACAAGGGAGTCCTTCGATTCAAATGTTCTTAGGCAAAGGAGCGGGCGGTTCCGGTCGTCAGCGGCAGGGCGTCAAGCGGTCCCCTCTTCTGGGGTAACACAACTTCGACGGGCCTCCAGCGATTGCACAAACCTGCGAACCCTGGTCCATGGCAATGGACTTCGACGGCGGCGAAGTCCGGGTGCTTCACTTCGATCTCCTCGGCGGTCCCTCCCATCTCCGGTCGGCAGCCTTTCGAGGGTCTGACTTCCAGGGAGCTTCGGCGAAGGTCAGCGGTGCTCGATGGTCCCTCAGAGCACGGGAAGTGGGCTCCTTACCAGGTCCTCTCTTGGATCCATCCTTGACGAGTTTGGCAGCTTTGAGATCAGGTCGAAGCAAAAGCAACAGCAAGTCTTCTTCTTCCAGCTGGGCGTCGAGGATCAGCAGTTCCAGTTACTCTTCAAGTGTAGACACAGCTTCTGAACAATTTCCAGTGGTGAGAGGTCCCCAGATATACTATCCTGTCTCTCATCCACACTGCTGAGTCACTCTCAGCAGCCAATCATACAGAAGGGCATTAATAATAAAATAATAATAATAATAATAAATGCAGTCAGTCAGCCAATCAGGCACACAGTGCATTCAGGCCATTCTCCTCCCTCTCAGACACTCACAACAAGGAATGGGGATTGGGACAAGTACCCAGCCATTCAACACTACACACTGCATTCAGGCCAGTTTCGGGCCGGGCTGTCTCAGTCTTTGTCTCTCATACCAGAAACCAGACAACCACAACAAGAAGTGCATATTGGTCACACACTCCATTCACCCAGGTCCCACGCACAGGGTGTACCCACAACATACAGTCACTGGGAAGGCTCCAGCCAGTCTGGACTGGACTTCACAACAACACCATATATGGAATTTCCACCCAACAGCCAGTCAGGGGGAAGGGACAGAGTCAGGGCTTCCCAGGACCTTGGGAAAGCAAGGTAACAGGCAATAGAAAGCAAGAGGCCACAGGGGCCATCTTGTTTTCCATCAGGAATCAACTGATTCCAATGGCAGGGCCTGGGTATCCCAAAATGGAGGATACTCAAAGCACCTGTCAATTCAGCATGGAGCTGCCACCAGCCATACCCTGCTCTGTGGGCCACCCACAGGTGCCCAAAAACATACACTAGGGGCACAGGGTTGTACCCACACCCATGGGTGCCATAAGGGTATCCCATGGGTCTGTACACCAAACCAGAAACAGGAAGAGCTGCACTACCAGGAGTCCCACATGGACTCCTGGGCAGAAAACAATACAGAATACAATGAAAAAGGACTACAGGACAAGGACAGGGAGGCCCTGTCCCTCCAATGCATTTCCAGCATCACAGTCGCCCCCCCAGACTGAGGTTAGGGTGCCTAATCTCCCACGAGATAGACACCCTCATCCAGACGGTCAACATACCTTCTGGAAAGGCCATCTGCATTATCGTGACTCTTCCCTGGTCTGTGCTCTATGGTGAAGTCTAGCCCTTGCAGGCTAATGGACCACCTGAGCAGTTTCGGGTTTTCACCCTTCATCTGCATAAGCCACTTCAAGGGTTTATGATCTGTTTGGACCTTGAAGGTAGACCCCGTAAGGTAGGGCCTAAAACGCCTAAGGCTCCAAACTATACTAAACATTCCTTCTCAACAGTAGCCCACCTAAGTTCTCTACCCTTGAGTTGTGTACTTATGAAGATGATAGGATGTTCCCTCCCTTTGTCATCTAACTGGGACAAGACAGCTCCAATTCCGGTGTCGCAGGCATCCGTCTGGACGATAACGGGTCGGCTGTAGTCAGGCGCACACAACACAGGTGCCCTACACAGACTTTCTTTCAATCCATCAAAGACCCTCTGACAGTCTTCAGTCCAATTAACCTTCCTAGGTTGTTTGGGTGAAGTCAGAGCTGTCAGGGGTGCAGCTATGGTTCCATAGTCTGCCATGAAATTGCGATAATACCCAGTGAGGCCCAAAAAGGCTCTCACCTGGGTTTGAGTAGTGGGAGTCTCCCAGTCCTGTACACCCTGTACCTTACTGGGGAGAGGTTGGATTTGACCCCCTCCTACCTCATGACCAAGATATGTGACTTTCCCCTGAGCTATCTGGCACTTGGTGGCCTTGATAGTGAGGTTACCCCTTTTCAAGGCCTGCAACACCTTATCCAGATGTGTCAAATGCTCTTCCCAGGTGGAACTGTAGACGGCAATGTCGTCTAAATAAGCTAAACAAAAGGCTTCCAGCCCACTGAGCGCATGGTTGACCAATCTCTGGAAGGTGGCAGGGGCATTCTTCAACCCAAAAGGCATGACCCTAAACTGGTAGAGTCCCTCTCGTGTTGAGAACGCCGTCTTTTCCTTGGCATGGTCTGTCAGAGCTATTTGCCAATAGCCTGAGGGGAGGTCAAAGGTGCTCACAAATTTGGCAGCACCTATGGTGTCCACGAGCTCATCAGCCCTGGGCAATGGGTGCGCGCCAGTCTTGGTGACGGCATTGAATCCTCTGTAGTCCACACAGAACCTCCAATCCTTGGTACCAGCCTGGGAATCTGCCTTGGGGACAAGGACCACGGCACTGGACCAGGGACTGGTTGAGGGTTCAATAACACCCAGATCCAACATCTTGGCTTCCTCAGCCTGGATGTGGTTCTTAACAGTAACTGACATACGGTAGCTCGTGCTTTTGACAGGCATACTGTCACCAGTATCAATCTCGTGCTTACACCACGGTGTAAGGCCTGGTGTCAGTGAAAACAGAGAGGCATACTGCTGGAGCAAAGTCCTGCAGGCCCTCTGCTGCTCTGTTGTCAAATCGGGGAGAGATGCTCTCCCTCCTCTGAGCCATCCTGAGGGTTGCTATGCAGCAAATCGGGTAGGGGCTCACTCTCATCCTCTTCTTGCTCTGAAGCTAGCAAGAGACATGAGACTTCTGCTCGCCTGTGGAAAGGCTTGAGCCTGTTAACATGGAATACCTGAGGGGCTACCCCTGGGATTCCCATGTCAACCAGATAATTGACCTCGCCCATCTTGGAGATTATCCTGAAGGGTCCAGTCCATTTATCTGCCAATGCCCGAGGCTTGGTAGGCTCCATCACGAGGACCTCCTGTCCCAGAGTCCAATCCACTTGCAATGCTTTAAGGTCATGCCAGTACTTATTCAATTCCTGGCTGGCCTTGAGATTCTCTGTTGCCTGACCCATCATCTGTGTCATCCTCCGTCTGAGGCTTAACACATAGTCCCCCACTTGCTTGGCGGGAACTGGAGGGGTGGCTTCCAAACCTTCTCTGATCAAGGCAAGGGGCCCCCTCATGGGATGTCCAAAGAGCAACTCAAAGGGGCTGAAACCAACACCCTCTTGAGGTACCTCTCTGTAAGCAAACAGCAGGCATGGCAGGAGGAGATGCCATTTCCTCCTTAGGGGCTCTTCCAAAGCACCTATCGTGCCCTGAGAGTTTTATTAAATCTCTCAACCAGACCATTGGTCTGGGGATGGTAAGAGGTGGAGAACTTGTAGGTTACTCCACACTCTTTCCACATGGTCTTCATGTAACTAGACATGAAGTTGGATCCTCTGTCAGAGACAACCTCCTTAGGGAATCCAACACGGGTGAAAATGCCCAGGAGAGCCCTGGCAACCACCTTGGCAGTTACCGTCCGAATGGGTATAGCCTCAGGGTACCTGGTGGCATGATCTACCAAGATCAGGATGAACCGATGTCCACCTGAAGTGGGAGGTTCCAGGGGACCCACGATGTCGATGCCCACCCTCTCAAATGGTGTGCCAACCACTGGCAATGGCTGCAGTGGGGCAATGACACTGCCTCCAGTCTTGCCAGACAACTGACAAGTTGGGCAGGTCCTGCAGTGGGACTCCACTTCTACTCCCATCTGAGGCCAGTAGAAATGGGCAGAGAGCCTCTGCTTAGTCTTCTTGGTACCAAGATGACGAGCTAAGGGCACCTCATGCGCTAACTGCAGTAGGAAGGGCCTGTAAACCTGGGGTACCACCAACCTCTTGAGGGCACCAGGTTCAGGCTTAGTGGGCTCACTAACAAGCAGCTCACCCTCCCAATATATCCGGAAGTTCCTAGGCACTTCTCCTTGTTCCTGCGACAGGGCCTGTTTCCTCAGACCCTCGAGAGAGTGGCACTCTCTCTGTCCCTTACAGAAGTCTGCCCCGGAGGGTCCCCCTTCAGCTAACAAGCATCGAGGATCGGGATGATCCTCCGGGTTGAGAACCTCTCCCACAGGAGAGTCTTCTGGCTCTTCTCCCACAGGAGTTGAGACTGGGTTTACCACTGGATCCAGCCCGTCCGGAGCATGGATCCCAATGGGCGCTGTAGGAACAGCAGGAAGAGAAGGAGCTCCCTCCACAGAGGTGGCCTTCTTGGTCTTCCTTCTTCTTGCCTTAGGCCTCCCCTTTGGCTCGGTACCTGACTCCCAGCCAGACCCTGGGTCAACTGTGACCTAGTGACTGCAGCAGCAGTCATGGGAAGACCATCCGAGATCAACCCCAACTCTACTAGATCATTACCTAACGGAATGTTAGCAGGGACATTGTCCTGAACCAGGACAGGAAGCTTTGCTGTCTTGTCTCCAATTACGAGTGTGACTAAGGCTACAGGCGATAATTTGGGAGGCCCACCAGCTAATCTGGTGGTTCTCAGAGGAGCACCTACATAGTCCTCTGGCTTGAGCAGGGTCCTGTCCACCACTGTCATGCTTGCCCCAGTGTCTCTCAAGCCAGTAGAAGGCTGGCCATTCAAGAGGACACTTCTAAAGAATCTACGGGTGTTCTGTGGGATAGTTGCCAGTACTTCTGCGTACTGGTCCCAGGCCCCAAGGGACACTAAGGAAATCTCTACAGGAGCACCAAATGTGATCCCTGTAGAGGAGGGGAGGACAGTGGCCTCCACCTCAGACATGGGGTAAGGGTAGGTCAGCCTGTACTCCAAGTGCCTTACCTTTACACTTGGAGTCAGCCCTCTTGTGATCGAGAGCCCCACAATCCCAACAAGTGCCAGGAGTGCGGGGTACGAAACTGGAACCACTGGGAGCCTGCTTTGCAGCAGGTGGACCACTACTCTTATTCCCACCCACAGATGACTTATCCCCACTAGATTTTTGGGTCTTAGGAGAGGAGGGTTTAGGTTTACCCGACTGTGACTGCTTTTGGGACTCCTCAGCTTTCTGAGAAGCCCCCTTCTCTTTGTCCTTGTCCTTCCCACTGGAGTCCTTAGGGGACACCCAGTGGGAGACCCACTTGCCAGCCAACCTAGCCAGCTTAAAGGGATCCAAAATGTTCTGGTCAGCAACATACTGACACAGCTCCGGTGAACAGGCTTCAGAAAAATGCTCAAAAAACAGGTGGGACAATTCAACAAAAGTTTTCACCTTGTAACCATCAATCCACCCCATCATGTTCATGTGCGCAGCACTCACCCAGTCAACCCAAGACACATGCTCTCTTTTCTTAAAATCCCTGAACCTTTTAAGGTATTGGGTAGGTGTCTTGCCAAACTTGCAATCATACACTCATACTGACCCCTTTCTTCCACACTCAGCTTCAGAATACAGTCATCCAGTCTGAGGCACTCTGCTTAACAAACACTTAGCCCAATCTCTTTTGTCAACATCATGAATTGCACAAGCCATTTAAAATGCTTCAATCCATTGGAGGATATCAGAACCCTCCACAAACACACCAACGAAATCTTTCATAAACTTGGTGGCTGGGGACCTGCACTCTCAACTGGTTTCGCTGAAGTCTCCACTCTAGCTTTCGCTAGCTGGATTCTCTGACATTCAGTGTCCTTGTCTTTGAGTTCAAGATCCCTATTCTTGAGTTCCACTTGCTGTGCCAGCTCCTCTTTCTTAAGCTCAGCTTCTATCTCCAACTTGCGGTTTTCAAAGGCCAATTTCATCCTTAATAACTCAAGTTCTATGGAATTGCTGGGGTTCGGAACAGAGGCAGCAGGAATGGTGGCATTCCCAGAAACAGATTCAGCAGAAACCCCAGGGGCAGAGTCCTCATTGGTTGCATTCCCCCCCTCATCAAGAGTTTCACCATCAGTCTGGTAGTCCGCCAGGGCAGCTATCAGCTCAGCCCTAGACTTATCCACAAAGTCTAACTCCCTGGCTTCACAAGCACTCTGGAGAGCCTCTAAGCTCATCCTAGTCAATTTTCCATTTGCAATAGACTCCATTGCTTGTAATGCAGTTATTTCGTACACAACCAAACCTTAATTTAATAAAGTGCGGATATTTTGTAAGTGGCACGGTTATACACTGATTCTTAAAACCATAAGCATCCCACCGCTGCCACAAGTGTAAAGACTGGAGGGGGGTGTCTGTACTTCTGCTTTCTATATGGTAGAGGAGAGGCACAGAGGACCCCAGCCAAGATTCTCTATTATTGGTAACGTAGTCGAGCAATCAAGGCCTAGCTTCTCAGGAGGTGATGCAGGCTGGTTCTTAAGTACAGTGTAGTCCCCAAGCCCCCACAAAGGAATGTCCACACACTGTAGTACTGAAAACACAGTCTTTAAATAATTAATATTCAAAGGTATGTACACTATCACAATAACGCACTTTGTATTCAGAAATCAACAATGGCAAATATATACAATTCTAAAGTGGTACCACCAATTTTATCAGATCTCATTAAAGTGAATCAACTATACCGTTAGAATGTCACACAGATCAATAACAAGGAAGCCAGCAATAGAGATAGGAGGGAAAGCAAGATGGTTGAAACAATAGGCAGAATACTGGCCTCTACCGTTAAGCACAGTTCTGTGTGGAGATCCCCCCACCTGGGCAACCTGTAAAATAAAGATATAGCACAAGCCCAGTCCATATATTGATCAATAGTCTTATTCTCTCCTATAATGTCTTTACCCCCCCAATGTACCTGGTGGAGTAGAGTTCTTCGAAGAAACGTCGTCGGATCCTTCTTGAGTGACCCCCTTTCAAACAGGAGTCACGGATCATTGAGAGGCGTCGAAGAAGGTGAACTTGGCATCGACGGCGTCAATGAGAAGTTCGAGTGTGCCGAGACCACGGCGTCGATCCAGGCGATGCTCATCGGTGCCGTCCTGCGAGGATGAGGTGTGCAGGGAACCTCGCGATTGATTGTTCAGGACCGCAAAGAGTTTCTGAATAACTGTGGCCCAGCAAGGGTGTCGAGTCCTCAAAGTCTTTGTGGTCTCTGGGTGGCGGGAAACCAACCGGCGGCCTTGACTTTCTCCGGCGGGACAAAGCGGTCGACGCTCCGGACCCGGCGGCACTGCGTCAAGCGGTCCCCTCTTCTGGGGCAACACGACTTTGACGGGCCTCCAGTGGTTGCACAAACCTGTGAACCCTGGTCGACGGCAATGAACTTCGACGGCGGCGAAGTCCGGGTGCTTCACTTTGATCTCCTCGGCGGTCCCATCTCCGGTCGGCAGCCTTTCAAGGGTCTGACTTCCAGGGAGCTTCGTCAAAGGTCAGCGGTGCTCGATGGTCCCTCGGAGCACGGGAAGAGGGCGCCTTACCAGGTGCTCTCTCAGATCAGTCCTTGACAAGTTCGGCAGCTTTGAGATCAGGTCGAAGCAAATGCAACAGCAAGTCTTCTTCTTCCAGCTGGGCGTTGAGGATCAGCAGTTCCAGTTACTCTTCAAGTGTAGACACAGCTTCTGAACAATTTCCAGTGGTGAGAGGTCCCCAGATATACTATCCTGTCTCTCATCCACACTGCTGGGTCACTCTCAGCAGCCAATCATACAGAAGGGCATTCATGCAGTCAGTCAGCCAATCAGGCACACAGTGCATTCAGGCCATCCTCCTCCCTCTCAGACACCCACAACAAGGAATGTGGATTGGGACAAGTACCCAGCCATTCAACACTACACACTGCATTCAGGCCAGTTTCGGGCAGGGCTGTCTCAGTCTTTGTCTCTCATACCAGAAACCAGACAACCACAACAAGAAGTGCATATTGGTCACACACTCCATTCACCCAGGTCCCACCCACAGGGTGTACCCACAACATACAGTCACTGGGAAGGCTCCAGCCAGTCTGGACTGGACTTCACAACAACACCATATATGGAACTTCCACCCAACAGCCAGTCAGGGGGAAGGGACAGAGTCAGGGCTTCCCAGTACTTTGGGAAAACAAGGTAACAGACAATAGAAAGCACGAGGCCACAGGGGCCATCTTGTTTTCCATCAGGAATCAACTGATTCCAATGGCAGGGCCTGGGTATCCCAAAATGGAGGATACTCAGAGCACCTGTCAATTCAGCATGGAGCTGCCACCAGCCCATACCCTGCTCTGTGAGCCACCCACAGGTGCCCAAAAACATACACTAGGGGCACAGGGTTGTACCCCTACCCATGCATGCCATAAGGGTATCCCATGGGTCTGTACACCAAACCAAAAACAGGAAGAGCTGCACTGCCAGGAGTCCCACATGGACTCCTGGGCAGAAAACAATACAGAACACAATGACAAAGGACTACAGGACAAGGACAGGGAGGCCCCGTCCCTCCAAAGCATTTCCATCATCACAAAGAGGCAGTGTAGGAGGTCACCGGGAGAGCGGACCTCCGGAGTATAGATCCCAGCATAGGGCAGCATCAGACGGGGTGCTAGCAGCAGTGGTGGCGTGTTCTCTGTCAGTGGGTAGGGAGGCAGTCAGGGGACAAGGAGAGTATGAAAGGGGTTGGGAGAAGCAGGAAGGACATGCTGAGGAGGGTGGGTAAAGGGTGGGGGTCTCCCGGGGGTAGAGTTGGTGTGCGTTAGGAGAGGCAAAGTGTGGGGGTATAGAGGATGATGATTTGTATGAGATTTGTGGATGGGTGAGGGGGAGGACAACAGGGATAGGGAAGAGGGGCAGAAAGGCTGGTGGCAAAAAGGGGGCAGGGGAGGAAGTTCCTGTGGAAGAGTGCGGGCGGACACTCTCCCCGGTGCTTAGTGGAAGCGGTGGAGGGACCAGGACAGGCCCCCCGATCAGTGGAGAAGAGCAGCAGAGGGACCAGGATGGGCCCCCCAGTCAGTGGAGAAGAGCAGCGGATGGGGTGCTGTACGGCCCCTAACACAGCAGAGAGAGAGGCAGAGGACGCGTTACGCCTCTGCCAGGAAGAGTGGCTCAGGAAGGGGTTGGGATGGCCCCTCTAAGAAGATGCCAAAGAAGCATTGGGTGGACACCCTTTGCTGGCGAGAGGAGGAGCTACCAGGCCAAAGCGGGCTCAACGAACAAGAATGGTACATGGCTTTGAGAAGAATGGCGGGGAGGAAGATTGGATGGTCTGGGAAGAATGAGGGTAAGGGGACTGAGGCATGAGGAGAGTATAGAGGGGGTGGTTGGGGCAGGAGGACGGGGAGGGAGAGGTTAGAGGTATGGCCTCGGTGAGAGAGAGATGGTCTAGGGGTGTACCGAGCAGTGGGGAAAACAGGCAGAGTAGATCTGCCAATGTTTTGGGTCCCCACAGCAGGATGGTACGAGTAGATGGCACAGACAGACCGCTAAGAGGTGAGCAAGGAAGAGAATGGTCTACTGCGTGGGTTAGATTGGGGGCGAGGTGGGGGTTGCAAAGGAGAGGGGATGGGGAGCAGGTTTCAGGGGTTGAGAGCATGGAGGTGCTGTGCCGTCGGTGAGAGCAGAGGTGAGGAGTATGAGCACGGCAGAGTTGCAAACGAACAAGGTGCTGGACACAGAGGTCCATGTGGTGGTCAGAGTAAGCAATGCAGGGGCACATTTGATGGCAGCCACCAAAGAGAAAATTTGGGCGGTGGAATTTGTTGATGTCTTTAAGTTGTTGAATAGGGAAGTTTTGGTGAAGGAAGAGTCAGAGGAGGAGGAGAAGGAACTGGCAGCAAGTCCCAAGGTCCCAGTAGCGATAATAATTGGATGTCAGATTTTTGATATATGCCAATGTTTGTTTGTTTGTTTGTTTATTTTATTTGTATGGCGCTCCAAACCCAGAGGTAGAAGGGCGCTTAAGAATTTGGTTACAGCGTTGAGAAGTATCATTGCGTTGCATACTTCGTAGAAGTTTATAATATATACATATATATACAGTGAACAATAAACAGGGCATATGCAGTACGTACAATATACAATTTTCAATATAAATACAGTGTCTAAGCCAGTTACCGCACGGGTCTGGTGTTAATGGCGCTATTCTTTGTTTAGAAGCCAGCTGATGACCTGCTTCCTAAAGATCTGGAAGGATTCGACAGTTTTGATGTTAAGCGGTAGGGAGTTCCAGAGTTGGGGGGCAAGCACTGTGAAACTTACCCCTCCGGCTCTTTTTAGGTGGAACCTGGGCACTGATAAGCAAAGAGTGTTGGAGGATCTGGTGGATCTGGTGGCAGGTTTCAGGGTGAATTTATTAGCTAGATATGGTGGTGCTAGGTGATTGAGGGATTTGTATGTGAGGCAGATGGTTTTTAGATCGATTTTTTGGCGTATGGAGAGCCATTCGCAGGCTTTCCTAGTAGCGGAGATATGCTCTTGTCTGGGAATGTTGAGGGCTGCACGCAAGGCGTTATTTTGTATAACCTGCAGCTTGTTGAGTACGGCTTGATTAGCACCTAGGTACAGGCTGTTACAGTAATCCAGTTTGGATTGTATTAGGGCCCTGGCAAGGGTGAGGCAGCTGTTGGGTGATAGGAAAGGTCTGCTGGCCCTAATGAGCTTGCCGGTATAGGCAGCGGCTGAAGCGGTCATATTGGTGTGTTTGTTGAGGTTGGTGTTGGCATCTAGATAGAAACCCAGGGTTTTTACGCTTTCGGCTATGGGGATGGCATGGCCATCGATGGTGATGTTGTTGTAGCTAGGGTCAAGTTTAGTTAGAGTGTTGGGGGAGCCGACGATTAGGAGCTCTGTCTTCTCATCATTCAGGCAGAGACCATGGGAGGCCATCCATGCCTGAATGATGGAGAATATTTTGTTGATCCGGGCGGAGTCTTCTTGGTAATTACCAGAGATGGTGAGGAGTATCTGGGTGTCATCTGCGTAGTTTGTGTAGGTGACACCCAGACGGTCCAGTTGGTCAAATAGAGGCTTTGTAAATATGATGTACAAAGTGGGGGATACACAGGATCCTTGTGGGACCCCGCATGTGATGGGGATGGGATCAGCTGCAGCTGTAGTGGAAAAAACTTGCATGGTTCTGTTTGCCAGGAAGGATTGTATCCATGTGATGGCAGAGGAAGAGAAGTGGGCTGCGGTGGCAAGGTGATTACAGAGGACTTCATGGCTGACCAGGTCAAAGGCCACTGAGAGGTCTAGTAGGAGTAGGATAGCAGCATTGCCTTTGTCTTTGATTTCATCAATCTGGCTTTTGAGATCAACAAGGGCGGTTTCAGTTCCGTGTTGAGGTCTGAAGCCAGATTGAGGTATTCCTAGCAGTTGGTTGGATTCCAGGTATTCCTGAATTTGGATGTAGGCAACTCTGTCCAGGATTTTTAGTAGGAAGGGGACTGTGGTGATGGGCCTGTAGTTAGTGGGTATGTCCGGGTCGAGGGATTGTTTTTTCAGGAGTGGGAGAACCCATGATTGTTTTAAGTTACTGGGGATGGAGTTATTGGTGAAGGATAGGTTGATGAGTTTGGTAATGAAGGGGGAGAGCTCTCTGGCTGCATCTTTTATGATCTGTGCCGGGCAGCTGTCTCCTTTACAGTTAGAGGATTCCAGGGAGGTGATGATTTTTTGAACTTCCGGGATGGTGACTTTTTTAAACGAGAAGCCTGCGCTAGTGTTGTTGGGTGTGGGTAGGCTAAGGTTGCTGGCCTTATTGTTGAAGAGTTGTTGCCGCTTGTCTTCAATTTTAGTTTGGAGTCCAAAAATTTTATTGTTGAGGGCGTTCTGGATGTTGGTGCACCAGGATTTGTCTTTCAGGCAGGTTTCTGGAGGTGAAATAGGGTTTTCTAGTTCCTTCAGAATTTTAAATAATTCTTTAGTGGAGGATCCTGCCTGAGTGATCCTGGTGTTATATGTATCTTTTTTGGTTCGGATTATCTCGCTTTTGTAAAGTGAGGATAAGTTAGTGAGGTTGGATTTGTTTTTACGCGGTGGGGTTAGTCTTCCAGGTGTGATGAGCCTTAGCTTTCTCTTTCCTGAGTAGCTTGAGCTCAGGGGTGTACCACGCGTTCAGATGAGCTTTGGGTTTAGCTTTGCGTATTTTTAAGGGGGCAACCGTGTCCATTGCTCTAGCCATGGAATCATTGAAGGTGTCGATCAGCAGGTTTAAATCAGCGTTGGCTGGGAGAGCATTGAGGGTAGGTAAGACCAGTGGTAGTAGGGCTTCAGCAGTAATGTTGCATTTATTCCTGGTGGGACATGCTGGTGCCATGGGGTGCTTATTGGGCAGTGCCTGATTGGTGTTGACCTCAAGAGGGATCAAGTGGTGATCGGTCCATGCCAGAGGTTGGGGGTCTTTGCTGGATGTATTGCAATTTTGAGTTGCTACCCAATCAAGGGTTCTGCCTTTTTGGTGGGTAGGGAGTCCAATGAGTTGAGTAAGACCATGATTAGTTAGGACATTGGCTAGGGATGCAGCATGTGCATCGTTCGGTGTTGGTAGCTGAGATTGAAGTCTCCGAGGATCATGATTTGTGCTGATGGTTTGGAATTTTCGGTGATGAGGGATGTGATGTCTTCTTCAAAGGTCCCAGGGGGGCCTGGGGGTCTATATATGAGGTGGATGGTGATCATGGTTGTGGGGGAGGTTTGTAGTTTGGCTGAGAGTAACTCGCAGGATGTGAGTGCAATTGTGTCGGTTGGTCTAAGGCCTAGGGCGGATTTGGAAATGATCGCTACACCTCCACCTCTGGCGTTCGGTCTGTCCGCTCTGAGGATAGAGTATTTGTCTGGGATGGCTAGCGATAATTGGGGTCCAGACGCCTCTTGAAGCCAGGTTTCTGTTAGGGCTAGAAAGTCAAAGTCGTTGGTGAGGATAATGTCTGCAATTTTTGTGGGGTGGGCAGCCAGGGATCTGACGTTGAGTAGGGCGCCTTTTAGTGGGAGAGGTGTGGGCTTGTTCGGTGCAATGTGCTTTGTATTAGTTTTGGTGTAAGGTTTGGAGTTGGGTCTAGAAATTGTGGTGGGGAGCCTGGAGCCTAGTCTGTTATTGCGGGCTGTGAGGTTGGGAGTAAGGGATGGGGGGGTTGGGCCGGGCAGCTTAAAGCGGGCGGGAGGTTTGGTGGTCAGTTTAATTTGGTTAGACTTAGCAATGGGGCTAGGGTGGCTGTTGGTAGGTAGGCCATGGGTGACAATGGAGGTGGAGGTGAGAGGGTGGTGGTAAGTGGGGGGAAGGGGGATGCGGAGGGTAGGAACAGAGTGGGGCATGGGATGGGGTGGTGTCTGGGGCAATCTAGTTTAGCCAGGCCGTCCTGGTGGGCTATGTAGCTATTGTTGCTACAGGGTACGTTGTTCTGTATTAAGCAGAAGGGTAGCATGATTAGGGCTAGCCAGAGGATCATGGTCTGTAGATAGAGGTGCAGTCTAGTGGCACTGGTGGGGAGCAGGCCAGACTATGATAGTTCGTGGCTAGTTAGCGTCGGGTAGAATTGGTCAAGGTACAGCCTGGGCACTATAGTAGCTAGGTTGAAGCACAACTAGTTTTGAAGTTGGAGCATACATCAGGGCACCTAGGTGTGACAGTTCCTAACATTGACTAAAATGCATACATCGGAGGGCACCTAGAGGTGACAATTCCTAACATTGACTAAAATGCATACATCGGAGGGCACCTAGATGTGACAATTCCTAACATTGACTAAAATGCATACATCGGAAGGCACCTAGAGGTGACAATTCCTAACATTGACTAAAATGCATACATCGGAGGGCACCTAGATGTGACAATTCCTAGCATTGACTCGAAAGCATACATCAGAGTGCGCCTAGATATATTAGAGCAGGCGATTTAAATGCAAGTTTCCTAAATGCAAATCTGCTAGAGCAGGCAATCTAAATGGAAGTTTGCTGGGACAGGCAATCTAAATGCAGATTTACCTGAGCAGGCAACCTAAATCAAGTTTCCGAAGCGCAAATATACCTAGAGCAGGCAACCTAAATTCAAGTTTACTGGAATAGGCAAGAGTAGGTGGGCAGGTAGCTAGTGGATAGGTACAGGCAACCTGAATGCAAATATACTAGAGCGGGCGATTTAAATGCAGGTTCGATAGAGCAGGGAAGAGTCAGCAGTGAGGATACACATGTAGCAGACTGCTGCTTGGGTGACTAGGTTTGGCGTTGGTCGTAGATAGACCCAGTTCGGTGAATGTAGTCGTGTGTGTGGCACCCAAGGTAGGACGGTCGAAAGAGCGCAGTGCTCGGGTGCATTACGTGTTGCTTACTAGTGTTGTGGAGCAGGCCGCAGTGGTGCCGACGTTGATTGCTGGTCCTTGCAGTTCATGGAGGTTCAGTTCAGTCAATGTGTATTGTGAGATTGTGAGAAATGCCCAGAGAGGAGTGTGGCGTTGTTTTAATATATGGACGTAATAAGGAAGGCGTTTGTGACATTTGGTTGTTTCGCATGGGTAAGTTATGATGAAGAGTTTAGGGTACGGATGGGAGAGGATCAGGTAGTGGTTTGGGGTGAGATAGACATGGATTTGTGGCTATAGTGGATGGTGCTGGGGCCCACTTTGCATACAGCAAGCTGCTTGCCTGTGCCTTACCAGCCCTTTCATGGTCACCCTGCATTGGACAGGGCGGCGGGAGGAGCCAGAAGGCAGCCATCTGCAGTGTGTTGGTCATTTAACAAGGAAGCATGCTTCAGGGTGGTTTGTAAGTTTAAGCGCGAGCGCAGCAGTTGCACTGTATGGCACCTTGTCATTCAATGTTTTACAGCGGGAGACAGGGGTAGGGGCACAGGGAGAGGGATTGTGGTGAAAAGCCTATACTCCAGTTAAGCTGGAGAGGTTGGAGCAATGGCTGAGCTTCTACCCAGATAGGGCAGTGCCAAAGATTTTGGGGGATGGGTTTCGGGAGGGTTTTCATGCCGGGATATCAGGATTAGGTTTGGGTTAGGGTTAAGGTTGGGGTTAGGGTTAAGGTTGGGGGTGCCCTTGGGGGTTGGGGGGTTTGTGGGGGAACCCCCTCAATAAAGGGGAACACCCTCAATAAAGAAAATGTTACATGAAGCTGGCTAGTGCCGAAATACTTTAAAGATTTCAGGACGGGACAGCTCCATGTAACGTTTCAACAGGGAAAATAAATGCTTCTAAATGCTATCTTTTACATTTAAAAGTACATATCCATCGAAACTTGTCCAATCCTATATTCGATGGGCAAGTTTTGATGGATATGTACTTTTAAATGTAAAAGATAGCATTTCGATGCATTTATTTTCGTTGCCGTTTCTTCTATGGTTTTCCTTTTCGATGGTTCTTTTTCAATGAAAAGACCATAAACTGCTATTTTACTTGAATAGCAGGTGCTAGGGGAGTGTTGCATTACCTGGATAATTTCTCATTTATCAACGGGGTGGGGAGAGTTAAAGGGTGTCAAGAGATGCTTGGGATCTTTCAGTGGTTGATGGAGGAGTTGGGGGTTCCGTTGACAGAGGACAAGACAGAGGGGCATTGGTCCTGACTTTTCTGGGGATAGAATTGGACTCGTGGCAATGACCTCATGCCTGCTGCAGGATAAGGTGTGCAAGTTGGTTTCGTTTTTAGAGAAGGCGGCAGGCAAGTTTTGCAGAGGTTGTTGGGGCACTTTAATTTTGCGTGCAGGGTAATGGCCACGGTGCATACATTTTGCAGAAACATGGTGTGGCCCAGGGCTGAAGCTAAGTAACTGCACCGCAGAATAATGGTGTTGGGGGCCCTCAGCGAGGACTGCAGGGTATGGTTGTGTTTTCTTGAAGAGTTTAACAGAGTGTCCGTGTGGCTGCTGGGTGACCCTGTGTCGTAGGAGGTGCTGGTATTCTCTGATACATCAGGTGCAGGAGGTTTTGGGGTGTACTGGAGGGGGAGATGGTGTGCCAAGACATGGCCTCTGAAATGGAGAAAGGGAAGGAGCATTGCGTTTTTTTAGTTATTTCCGTTGGTGGTGGCGTCGACATTGTGGGGCAAGGAGCTAGAGAATAAAAAGCAGAACTTTATTGTGGTAAACACGGCTCTGGTCAACGTGGTGAACATACAATCTGCCAAGGATCAGATGGTGTCCAGGCTTTTGAGGAAGTTTGTGCTGCAGTGCCTGAGGTGGAATATTGTGTTCAAGGCCAGGGACGTGCTGGGGAAGGATAACATCATCGCTGATGCTTTATCTAATTTTTAGTGGCAGAGATTCCATGGGCTGGCACCGGAAGCAGGGGGGCACCAGATCCCGGACGAGCTATGGCAGCTCAGAGAGTGAAAGCGCTGCAGTTAGTGGAGGGTACGCTGGCTGCAAGTTCCAGGGTGGCATGCAGGAGAGCATGGTTAGAATTCTGGAAGGGGGAGCACGGAGTTGGAGATGGAGGATGTGGTGAACTTCATACTGAATTGCATGGATAATGGGTGGTCTAGGGCGATGAGAGTGGGGAAGCTGGCAGGGATTGCTTTCTATGGTAAGATGTTTTGGGTTTTCCAGTCTAGTGGGGGCGAGATGGCGAGTAGGATGCTGGAAGGCTCGGCTAGGGAGAAGGGGCAGGTGAAAGTGAAGGGCAGTAACGGTGGTCCTACTGGGGGGGGTTGTGTCTAGCCATTGGTGGGATATGTTTGTCCTGGTGGGAGAGGGACATGTTTAGGGCATGCTTTACTTGGTTGTTTTTTGGGGCATTCCGAGTATCGGAGCTGGTGTCAGGGGTGGGGGAGGTGGGTGGTTTGATGTGGGAGGACGTGTTCCTGACGGAGGTCTCTTTAGATGTCAGGATCAAGAACTCAAAAACAGATCAGAAGGGCAAAGAGCTATTGGTTCATTTGGACAAGTGGGGGCAGGAGCTGTGCCCAGTCAGGGAGGGTTCAACATGATAAGATATGATACGATTAGTCATTTATAACGTGCCTGTACACATGTGTTTCTAGGCGCGACAAGACAAGGGAGGGTACAGAGGGAGGACAAGACAAACAATCTTAATAGGCCTTTGTCATTCAGATCGTGCAAGTGTAGCAACGCAAAGTGCAGGGGAAGGGAACAGGGGAATTGCAAGGGGGAGGGAAGGGGATAGTGCACTCAGGGCCGCATTGCTCTGAGTAAGTGCAGCCAGGGCAGCGCGGCTCTGGGTAAGTGCAAGGAGGCGGGGACTGTAGAGGTTACAGTTACAGCCCCCAGTGCATGACAGGCCCGGAGGCAGTGCGGGGGAGACTGGTCAAAGAGGAGCCATGTACCCAGTGAGGCTCTGAGGTTAACCAAACAACCAGTGGGTGCAGCAGACAGGTAGGTCAGCAGGGGAGGGAGGGAGAGGGAGCAGAGGAGAAAAGGAGGGTCTTGAGCTGCTTCCAGACCTTCTGGTGGTTCAGCTCAAGTTTGAGTGGCAGGGAGGCCATTCCAGAGGGAGGCACCTGTGGAGGAAAGTGATCTAACCCCTACTCTCTGTCTGGAGAAGTGCCTGACCGTCAGAGAGTTGGAGGCAGTGGAGCAAAGGGCTCGAGAAGGAAGGTATTTAGGAAGAAAGTGTTGAATGTATTGGGGGGCCGGACCCAGAAAACCTTGTGGACGATGCAGAGGGTCTTGACGTAATCCTTGCAGCCACCGGGAGCCAGTAGAGAGATTTCAGGGCTTCAGAGATACGGTCCTTGGGCTTGAGGCCGAGGATAAATCCTGCGGTTCTGTTCTGGATTAGTTGCAGAGGGCAGAACTGGCAAAGAAGATGTGCAGTCAGTGCTGGTTTGGTTTTCGTATATAAGAGCGTGGAGAGGGTGATGGCAGGGAAGGTCCTGCGGGATGATGAGGAACGAGTTGACGGCAATAGGGGAGCAGGCTGGGGCATATAGGACTCATTCTTTCAGGATAAGAGTGGCTTCTGAAGGGAAGACATTGGGCTTGACTGAGAGGGGAATGAAGAGATTAGAACAGTGCAAGTTGTCAAAATACAAGGTGTATATCAGGGACCTGGGGGAGGGGAGCGGTTGGGGGGTTCAGGGCTGAGGGGTTTTCAGCACTGGAATCTCATGTTCTTCTCTTTTCACAGGTGTGGGCAGAGGTGAAATGGGCGGGGAGGCAGGATGCAAAAGAGGGTGTTTGTTATGCAGCTGGGGTGGAGTTACGCAGATGTATTGTTGAGATGGTCGGGGGTGAGGGGGTCTGAGGTTTAACCAGTTGTTGCCCATGTTGGCAGCGATGAGGGATCAGCATGGGGTGCCAGCGGCACTGATTTCAAACATGGGAGAGAATTAATTGGTCAGGCAGCCAGTGATGGCATTGATAAAGAAGGTGAAGAGGGATCTGAGTTGGTTGAGGAGATATGGACAGCGGTTAGCATATATTGGTCGGAGTTGATGCCAAGGAGAGTTTGGAGAGGGGGGTATAAGGAATGGCCAGTCGAGCACACAGAAAAAGATCAATAAGGAGATAGGGACATTTTGCAGGACATGGGGGTGCATACAATGACACACTAGGACATCAAATATGAGGTTTTTGATTTATTTCGGGAGGATAGGGTGCACCTGTCTATTATGGGTAACGAGTATTGCCTGCTGGATTTGAGGATGGCGGTGGAACAGTTATTGAAGTCGTGGAGGTAAACAGAGAGGTCAGAAAGAACACCCCAGGTGAGGGTTTTTCTGGGAGCCGGGGCCACAGTGCTCTTTGGAAGATGGTTGGGGGAAGCAGAAAGGGTTATTAGCATGGTAAAGGAGTGGGTAAGTGCTGTTTGTACGGACAGGTTAGCCCGGGGTGTACAAGAAGAGTGAAAAGGTATGGAAGAAATAGGGGCATGGCCTCAGGGAGATGCTGGGGGAGTAATGGGGGAAGAAGGGTGAGCGGAATTGGGGGGAGGGGTGAGAGGAGGGAACAAGGTAAATTAGTAATTAAGAAATGAATTAATTAATTGTTTGGTTAATTAATGATCAGTAGTCTGTAAGGCCAAAGAGCCAGGTTAGCGGTTTGTTGTATGATGTGGCCTGTCACATTAAAGCAACCTTTTCCACTACACGCGAGTCTGGGGGTTATTGTGCAGTTTAGCCCAAAGGTGATCCTGTCTCTTCCAGCAAAGCCACTGCTCATCTAGTGTGTCTTTCACTGGTGCTGGTGCCCTTATAGAAGGTTTGCAGAATCCATTCATCTTACTCTCAGATGGAAGACATGGTGCTATTGCTGGCCGAGTTTCGCTTTCTGTTTCTGAAAATTATCAACAGTAATGATTGGCCTGCACTAGGTTTGTGAGCTTTCTTTTCAGTTTTGCTAAATGATAGCCAGGTACACACAGAGCTTGAGCTCCACTGGAACGATATTGAGAGAAGATTCCCTGTGTACACAGTTGTCTTTAATCCTTGCCACTTGGTTTATTATTCTGCAGTCAAAGCTATATTTAGGATTATAAATCTGTGACGCGAGGAGGTGGCTAATCCGGCATTTAAAGGTTTAGCCACAGTTTTGGTCATGGAGTGGTAATTAATGTATCTCCGGAATGTGTACATGTGTTCCCATGATCTCTACCTTCACTCCATTTCTGTCTCTTGGAGCCGGGGACGTCCCGGCTCTTCACATAATTATGGAATACAATGATTTCTCTTGTCTAAAAGGGAAATATTTCTGCTATTCAATACTGCTGTGATTTTCTTTGGGAATATATTAATTCCACATTTTGCACTGAATTCAAGCATCAACATCTCAGTCAGGGACATGACATCGTGACCTTCGGAATTATTCCTCATGCCCATTTCTCTGTGTTTATTTTTTGTCATTTCTCCATAGACTTATTGAGTGGTTGGCTATACTTTCTGAGGGGCGTCCCACGGCCAGAAAGCTTTGTGTTACTCCGAAACAAAAAAGGGACTAAGCTTTCTGGGCTCCACTCATTCTCTTTCACTTCGCTTGCAGAACAAGTTATGTTTTGACATTCTCCTCATGCTGTAGGTCCTTGACTCAGGGGGATTCGAAATAGGTGTGTCAGCCCGTCAACTGCAGGAAGGTGATATTGTATTGATTATTGCATCACTTTAGGATTGAGGATTGTGTTCGTAGGTGTAAATGGTCAGCCTCGGTTGCTGACCACATGGTCTGGTCTTGGTTGGCCAGCCACCCAAGACACAGGTCGGGCCTGCGTACAAAAGGAGGCAGAGACAGTACGTCTTAATACATCTCTTTATTTTTACATACTGACTACCTCCTTCTCCTTTCCATCACTTCCTTTGTCCCGCCCCGCAACCCAAAGGATCCCTCCCACATAATGAGGCTAATGGGCCTCTTAACAAACATAACACCTCGCTGCTTCTTAAACACGAAGTGGGGGTCACTCCATTTCTTCTATAAGTCTTGTGGGCTTCATCTTGACCCTCACAAGGTGCCCAGTGGGTTGGCCGTCGGGATTCGGTCTTGGCTTGGAGTGTTGGGGTTTTCTCTCATGTCCCACTCTTCCTCTGACGTCTCACTATCCCCCCAATAAGAGTCATCGGAATCTCCTAGGATCTCTTCTTCAGTGTCACTTTCACATAGAGGCTCATCCCTGACCTTCTTGGTCAGTGAGACAATTTTTGCGTGATGGACCACCCCGTCTCATCACTTGCTGTGACCATGGTTCTGTTCCAGTGAGACACGGTAAGAGTCTGGTGGCAAATGTGGAGTCCTCCTTCTTTTGCTTCACCTACTTCACTAACGCACAGTCCCCTACCTCCACCATAGCCTCATTTGCACCTTGTCTGGTGTCAGATGCTTCTTTCATTGTCTGTTTGGCAGGCGCTTTGCAAGACCTCATCTTGCGGTCATCGTGATGTTCTAAACTTTCTCCAGGGATCTGCGGGGGCCGGGTCCTAATCCGTCGGCCAAACATGATGTCGGCTGGACCTCGCCCATGGAGCATTGTGGGGTATGCCTTTAGTCTCTCAAGAATTGGTAAAAAAACTTGTTCAAATGGCATGCCCGATATAGAGATACCTGTAAGGTCCTCTTGATGCTAGACATAAATCGTTCACCCATGCCATTGACCTGAGGCCACAGTGGGGTTATTTTGCGATGTTTGAACCCCATGTAGTCCGCAACGTTTTCAAAGTCACGACTCGTGAGCGGCGGTCCATTGTCCGACCTGATGACTTTCGGGATGCAGTAGGCCAGGGGTGTTGTTAGGTCTGGAAAAGATCAGGGGCTAAGCTAATGTTGGCACTGGCAGGTCTTCGGGGCTAGCTAGCATTTTGGTTGTAGCACCTGAGCTCCTTTCCGGAGCTACAACCAAAAGACCCGGGGCTATAGCCCCCTCAGCACGCCCCCTAGCAACGCCTCTGCCATCGGTTGTGAGGATTCAATCCAGTGCGGGAATGACTACCGTGGCTGCGGTGGATGGTATGATCTGGACTTCTGGGAATTGGGAATATTCGTCAGTCAGTACAAGCACGTATGAGCCATCTCTCATGGGCCCAAAGAAATCGATTGCCAACTCCTCCCAGATGCCATCTGCCAAACAGCACATTTGCAGTGGGTGAGATTTTGGCAGAGGGACAACTACCCTGCATATGGTGCAGCTCTGCAGTGTGTTTTCCACCCTGCTTTCAGGCGGGGAAACCATACTTTCTGGCGTGGCAGCTTTTTGGTCAAGGCTGTCCCCCAACAACCCTCATGGGCGAAGTCAGTGACCCTTTGGCAGAGCGATCTGGTTATCACAATTTTGCAGCCCTTGAGGATTATGTTGTCTTCCGTGACGGTAAGTTCTTCTGGTGGCTCCAGGTGTTTGACCATGTCCTTGGCATGTCTCATCTTACCCCCTCAAAGGCACTGGCCCACAACGTGGAGTACCGGATCCGCCTCCGACTCTTTTTGGAGCTTCGCCCACGTGATCAGGAACAGTTTCATTTGGTGGATGACATAGTTCAGGTATTCTTCTGCTATCGAGTGTTCTAGGCTGGCACAATAGCTAGCTAAATCCAGGAAGGATCTGAGGTCTGAGACCAATGTTTTCTGCATCGGGTCTCATCCCCTGCTCTGAAAAGATGTGTCCAAAGAATTTTAACGTGTGTTTCCAGAATTTGCATTTGTCTTTGTTAAGTGTAATTCTCTTGGCTTCCAGTGCCATGCAGACACGGTGTAGGGTGTCATCATGTTCATTCAAAATTTGCCAAAAACAAGGATGTCATCGCTTTAGTTCAAGAAATTTGGCATGTGTTTTATGCTCTTGTGTATTTCATCATGGGAAATTTCTGCCGCTGACAATATACCAAAATTGAGTCTTTTGTAACGGAATAAGCCCATGTGTTTTACAAAGGTTGTAATATAACGGGATTCGGGAACCAGTTCCAGTTGGTGGTAGCCCTTGTTCAGATCGAGCTTGGAGAAGACGGTGGCTCCGTTGAGAAGATGGATCATGTCAGTGATCCGGGGAGCCTGGTGTCTTTCTCTCTGGATGAATTTGTTCCGCCTGCGCATGTCTGCACACAGGCGGATGATTCCCTCAGCTGACTTCTTTGGCATGGGGACCATTGGGGAGAACCACAGTGTTGGGCCAGTCGCCCTCTCAATGATATCAAGGTCCAGTAGGCGGCAGAGTTCTTCTTTGACCTGTTTCTGAATATTAATGGGGATTTCCCTGTAGTGTTGGGCCACTGGTTTGATGGTAGTGTCGATGTGCAGTTTGACTTTGCAGTTCCTTCGTTTCCCAAAGCCCTTGAATAGGTTCAGAAAAATGTTCACCACAGCCCTGTCCGGGCCAGGTATTTGTGCGCCATAATGCGATAGAGGATGTGGACTAAACCCATGTCCATCACTGTTTTAAAACTCAGTATACACCCACAGTCCGCTGCCGTAGCCAACACGTGCAGTTGTATACGGGGCGTGTCTGATTTGTGTGTGCCCACCGTGGTGAATACACCCTTGAATGGGAGAGGGGCATTGGATCCATAGGGGTAGATGTCCACCATTGACGCCTTTAGTCTCGGGGGTCATGGGAGGTTATTATATACCTCTTTGCTCATGACATTTACGGTCGTCCTGTGTCAATGAGGAATTCTCTGGGCGTGTTGAGGACTTGCAGAGTGAGCATTTGGTTGTGTTCTATGGCCGTAGTGTTATGTAGTGCCCACTCGTAACCTCTCCTTCGTTGATTGGCGGATGAGCCAGATGAGCCACTCTCAGATCAGATTGCGAGCCTGCTGCCACATATTGTACGTTACTTCTCGAGTGGCGTGAGGTCCGCCTCTCGTCAGATCTGTGTGCTTTCCATTCATAGTATTTGTCCTGGTCATCTTCTGCCGGTCTGTGCCTTCTGGAGGCCCAGGTGTTTTTACGCTACTCTGTGTGCTATTTAGTGTATCAACTGCTCCCCGATGGCAGGTAATTCTGCGGCATGGGTTGTGTTGCGTTCTTGCACACCCCTCTAAAAGGGTCTTATCCCCTACAAGCTGCGCACTTCTGTCCTAGGGCAGGGCACGTGCCTTCATGTGGGTATTCATAACCACACCGATAAGATATCATGTTGGGTTTCCTGGTACCTTCCACTTGTGTGGGGGTTAGTTTCTGTGGACAAGACGATTTTTATTTTGCCCATGTTTTGGACTTGCAGGGAGATAGCAGAGTCTGACCTGGCCATAGCTAGGATTTCATCCAGCGATCTTTGTTTCTGCAGCAGTTTTTTGTGAAACATTGATTACTCACACCCTGATATCACTCATTGGAGTAATGGTGAAAAGTACAGTGTTTCATACAGATGCATAGCCTCATGACAAAGTTGTCAAGGGTCTCCCCGGGATCCTGCGTTGTAGTGTGGAATATGTGCCACTCGTAATCGACATTCATTTGCAGGCCATAATATGTGTCCAGGGCCTCTTGGATTTCTTGGAACATCACTTTCTCTTTGTCAACCAGTTCATAGAAGATGTCCCAAACTGCCGCCCCTAAGGCCAAAGTCAATAGGTTCTTCTTTCATTCCTCCTCAACATATCCCATCACCCCTATGTAGATTTTAAAGTCCTTTGCCCAATGGGCCCATTGTGGGCCAGGATTACTCATGTCGGTTAGATCGAACTCCACTGGGACCTGCCACGGGATAGTGTCGGCCTGGGCCATGTGGAGTGTCTCTGAGGGGCATGCAGCCACCGATGCTCGGATGCTCTCTGTGGACATAATGGCATGGCCTCCTGGCCATGTGCTTTGTAGTCTCACAGGATCGGTTGTGCCCGCCCTCCCTTAGGGTATGCCGGGCCTCTCACTGTATTTAGTCAGTGTTCACGAAATTGGTTGCAGCGCTTGGGCCTGGTGGTGAACTGTTTACTGTACGTTTTGATGTGACCCTTCTCTTCCCAGATGAATGAAGCTAGGTGCCTTCCACTCCCTCACACAGCCAACGTGGCCTCCCACGTCTCACTTGTGCAGAGTCCAAAGGCGGGGCCAGCACCCGGAGCTCTCATAAGCATACTGCCCCGCTCGTGTCAAATCATCACTGCCGCTCGGGCATGGCAGATACTTTGACCTCGACTGGCCGTTCCGTCTCCCCGGGGCACCGCCGCCACCCGGGGTAACGCAAAAGCGTGACTCAGCCTCCAGCGTTGGTGTTCTCCGATCAGAACCCTCCTCATTGCCAATGTAAGCGGTCAACCTGGTTGCTGGCCACAGGGGTCTGGTCTTGGTCGGTCCACCACCCAAGACATGGGTCAGACCTGTGTACAAAAGGAGGCAGAGATGGTATGTCTTAACACATCTCTTTATTTCTACATACTGACTACCTCCTTCTCCTTTCCATCACTTCCCGTGTCCCGCCCCGCAACCCAAAGGATCCCATCCAAAAAATGAGGCTCACTGGCCTCTTAACAAACATGACAGTTGGCAGTCTGGCATGTTCAGGGTTTTGGATCCTGCGAAGAATTTTAGTGAAGGAGTTTCTCTCTGTCACCCTTGGAAGCTTCTGCCCTTCTACTTCATCTTTCAGTTTCAGTCGCATGGGGGCGGGGTGGGGGTCTGTTTCAGACTCAGAATTATTAATTGAGTTCCATGTTTCCCAGTTCTCTCCGACCTCTTTAGTAAACTGAAGGTCAAGTTTAACTCCTGACACATTTTCCTGCTGTCTTTCATCCAGTTATTGTTATTGTTCCACGTATTAGCAAGCCATTATCTGGGAAGGTGGTCTCATAGGGCCGGTGTATTCTATGCTTCATGCATTTTCAAACAAATGTTTAGCTTGCAGTGCTGTGTTCTTTTGCTTTTTAGTGAGGTGTCAGAATGTTCTCCCTTATTTAGGCCAGTTACATATTAGGTTCTATATCACAGAACTTGTAGTTTCCGGCGGCAATTCCAGGCATCGGCCTCAGTGAGTGTCTCAACAGCTTCTGGTTGTCTCCATTTCTTATTCAGACACGACTGGCATTTGCACAGACCATTGGCTCGGGGTCTCCAGATTGGTGTTGTACCTTTACAGATAAACAATTTCCTAAAGTGCTCTTACCACGACAATGTCTGCAGGTGAGGGTTTTGGTCACATCTCTGAGGATACAATCACTGCTTGTTACTATCCTCATTGCTTAAGGACTGTGACGAGGAAAGAAGACAAAAAGGTTATGGCCCTATTGCTCGAATTCTTCCTCAACACAATCCTTGGTTTCCTCCACTAGAAAACCTCTGTGTGGTTCTGCAACTATACGGTTGACCGCTCGGCATCTAAAACAAGTAATCCCAGCTGTCCAGAGAATTTTTATAATAAGCAGTAGGAGGGGGTGCAGCAAAGCTTCTCACAAAACAACTAAAATGCCAATAATTAAATTTGGGTGGGATGAGTCTTTTATTTATGGGGGGCATTTGAGTGGCCAGTCTCGTGGTTGAGGACTCATCTCCTAGAGAAAGAACAGTGAGGAGGGAGACACAGAGTAATACAAATGATCAGTACATTCTTGGCCCTTATCCACTGAGGTAATTGTCTCCCAGGCCTCGATTATTAATGTCTGGTAAATATATCCGACAATCCTGGCCTATCTCGACCAAAAGAATGCCACACAATAATGAGACACCTTTAGATGTCACGTTGATGTGGAGAAATGTGTCTTTTGGTTAAACTTCAGCTGCTCATTGCGTCACAGTGAGGATTCATCTAGAACCCGCTGAGTCGTTTTCTATTCTTTTTTTATTTCATTTTTTTTAAACTCTTTTTATTGGCATTTATGTGTTATACATTACATATTGTTCAACCATGATCGTCTTTACAATGCCATCATATAATATAATTTCAACAGAAGAAAAAAAAAGGAAAAAGAAACTAACAATAAACAGTAACTGTCTTCTTTTACTATCAGATCTATTTGCTTATGCTGACGTTACAGGGGTGCAATTCCAGTCAATCTTTGATAAGTTCAAGGGTGACAACTTAGTCGGGCTAGTGCCCCCTTCATGTCTTTGTTATAGCTAGTGTATGCCTTATTTACATCTAGGTGTTCAGGGGAGCATATCATCTGATGGAAGGAACATGTCTCTGATCAGGGCTTTCCATGCTTCAAATGTAACAGCAATATCTTCAGTGTTTCAACAATCCCCGCACCCTAAACCTCTGTTTCCGCTGCGGTCCATCTTTCCATTTCCCTCTTCCATCTAGCATATTGCCGGCCCGCCTTTGATTTCCACACCATTGCTATTGCCCACTTTGCTAATATACACGCCATACCCATGAGTTTTACTATGTGCTTAATTTTGCTCAGTCTGGGTTAAGTGCCCAAGAGACATTCCTTTGTGGACCATTCATACCTGGTGACTCCAGCCTTCCTACACACCTGCTTGATTTTTGCCCAAAAACTCTGCATTAAGTCGGCCTCTTCATTGTCACACCAGGGGCATACCGACCTGGTTTGTTTGTTGAAGCTCGCCACCCTCATAGGGGTCATATATGTTCTGTATAGGACATTCATCTGTATCAATCTGAATCTAGCGTTCCTAGACACTTCTTTGGGGTGCATCAATGTTCCCTCCCATTCTTTCTCTGTGATAACTACTCCTAGGTCCTTTTCCCATTTAGCCTTCAGCGTGGTGGTGCGAGGGTTAGGTCTGTAATTTAGTTGGGCGTACAGTCTCGACACTAGCCTCCATCCATCACTCAGGTTATATAATTCTGTCATCAGAGGGTTCACCTCTGGTTCCTCAGGCCACTCGTCCCAGTTTGTTCTAGCTGCATGTATAATCCTCTGGTACCATAGAAATTGCCCTCTTGGTAGCCCCTCTTTCTCATGCAGTGATTCAAGTTCTCTAAATGATCCCTCCTCATACATGTCTCCCCAGGTATATAGACCCAGCCTTTCCCAGTATCTCATGGTATGGAGGTCAGTGTTTGCTATTCCTGACTCAGCCAGTAGTGACATTTCGGACGAATAAGGGTGCACCAGGTTTAGAACTGTTTTAACCCTGTTCCATACTTGCCTAACTAGCGTCACTAGCATGGGGTTTTGTTTCGTGTGGTTTTGTGGAGACCATAGGATTTCTTTCAAGTGCACTGGGGTGATCAGATCCTGATCAGATCCTGCAACAGTCCCGTTTCTCCGGTAACTTCATCTGATAGCCATCCAGCTATATGGTTAAGTTGTGCCGCCAGGTAGTATCTTTCAAAGTCTGGCAGCTGTATACCCCCTTCCCTGTAAGGTAGAGTTAGTGCAGTCAGTGCTAATTTGTGTTGTGTGGTCCCCCAAAGAAAATCCCTAATCAGTGCTTCCAGGGTATGAAAAAAGGTGATCTAATGTAGTAGTAGATGTTTTGGAAGTAGTATAGGAACCTCGGTAGGATTATCATTTTGGTGCTCGATGCCCTCCCCATCATTGATAGCGGTAGTTTGGACCAGAATTTCATTGAGTTACGTAGCCCATGTATCACAGCCACTGTGTTGTGTTCATGCGTGCATTCCGGTGTGTACCTAATCTTGACCTCCAGGGACTTAAACATGTCCAGTTGCCATTGTATTCCCACTTCCGGTAGCTTCCCAGCTTCTAGTCCCCTCAAGCCTGCTAGTGGGAACATGCAAGATTTTTGTTTACTGAAGTGTATCCCAGAGTAGCGTGCAAAATTATCTAGTACTTCCAGAATTGTCTGAGCATTATGTTGTGGGTCCCTCAAGTAGAACAAAGCCTTGTCTGCATAGAGTGATATTATGTGATATTTACTGCCTATTCGTATCCCATCATCACAAAAGTGCTTTCTGATGAATATTGCGATGGGTTCCACTCCTAGGATGTAAAGCATGGGCGAAAGCAGGCATCCTTCTCTAGTACCCCTCTGTATGTCCGAGGCCCCCGACCCCATCTTACCCGTTTTTACTCTTGCCACTGGATCTGGCCCCTTAATCCACCTCACAAAGCTTTCCCCAAACCCAAATTCCCACAGGACCTCTATCAGCCATTCCCAATATATGGAGTCAAGTGCCTTAATGGCGTCTAGCGACATCACTGCTAAGTGTTCCTCCTCTTCTTGTGTTTGTGCCATAAAATGTTGTAGCCTACGTATTTTAGCAGTTGTGTTGCGTCCTGGTACAAAACCGCCTTGGTCTTCGTGTATCAGGTTCCCAAACACTCTAGACAATCGTTTGGCCAGTATAGTCGTCAGTATTTTAACGTCGTGATTTAGCATGGCTAAAGGATGGTACGAGTCGCAATTGTCTGCTGGTTTATTCGGATTGGGTATTGGAACTATTAGTGTTTCCTTCATGCTTTTTGGCAGTGTTCCACTTCCAACCTCGTATGCCTCTCGGAACACCTTGTGTAGTACTGGGGTTAGTGTTGATTCGTATGCTTTGCAAAAACTCTGGTGGGAGTCCGTCGCTGCCCGGGGTTTTGCATGTGGACCGCAATCTGATTGCATCTGTCACGTTTTCAGGGGTGATTACCTCATCTTAGCCTCTCGTTGTGTCTTACCCAGTTTAGGGAGTTCAATTTCCTCTAACGTGTCACGTATATCTGCCAATGACACTGGGGTATCATGGGCATATAACTTAGCGTAGAAGGTTGCGAAAGCATTGTTAATTGATTTTTGTGTCTTGTGTAAAACCCCATCCTCCCCTTTGAGCGTTGTTGTTCGGTGTCTAGGGTGTTCCCGCCTGCACAGCCATGCCAAAAGTCTGCTGGGTTTATCCCCTTCTTTATGTGTTATGGCGGTGCATGCTATATAATAGAACTTGGATAATCTCCCCCATGTTCCTTGGCAAACAGTCCTGGCCTTTGCTAGTTTCCCTTCTTCCTCCCTGGTTCCTAGGTTGGCAGATTCCAACTGTTTTATACCCTCCTCTTGCTTCTCCAGCTCCCTTTCAGCAGTCTCCTGATGCCTCCCGCTCCCGCAATGATCTCTCTCCGCACCACTACTTTAAGGGCTTTCCACAGCGACTCCAGTGGTCTATGCCACCTTGGTTAATCATAATGTACTCCTCCAGTTTATCCCTGAGTTCCCCCCTAAAGGCCCAGTCAGTGAGTGTCTCTGTGGGCATTCGCCATAGCGGTATTGGAGGCCGAGGGCCAGGGTCGGATTGGACCCTCTGCCTTTTGGCCCGTGGCCGGGCCGAAATCGTCCCTGGGGAGTGGGGGCCTGTTTCTACCCACGCCTGGGCCAGTTTTGAAAAAAAAAGTGAATTCTTTTTTTAAAAAAAAAGAATTTTTGGGAAAAAAAACACCTGCAACGGCATAATTCATCAAAGCAAGGTAACACATGTTACCTTGCTTTGATGATTTATTTGCATGCATGATGTGTGCATCATAAATTATGATGCATGCATCATTCACATGCTGCTGCAGTATGCAAAGTTGAGAGGCCAAGGCTGCCGCTGGGCTGGCGGCTGTGACCGTGCCGCCACTCCAGGGGGCACGGTGCCCCCTGGATTTGCTGTGCTGTTGTATTAGTGATAAATATGTATTGGTGATATTAGTGATAAACTACCAATTTTAGAGTAGAATAAGCATCCATTTCAGACTATGGGCCTCATTACACGGTAGGCGGTAACCATGGCGCTAATAGCGCCATGGTTGCCGCCGGTATTTTACCGTGTCCGCCTTGGTGGATGGCGGAATTACCGCCCTACTCCAAGGTGAGCGGGGGCGGTGATTCCCCATTCACCAAGGCTCTTCCCCATTCCCATTTTTGTCCCCATAGGGCATAATGGGAATGGGGAAGGTGCTAATTACGGTACCGCAAATTGCAGTACCGTAATTAGCTCCGAGGTCCCTTTGCGGCACCCTAGTTTAACGGCTGGTAAAAACAGCCGTTAAAGTCGGGTCCCGCAAAGGGAATTCGTAGTAAGGCGGTAGGGGTTTACCGGTACCGGTGCCCTTACCGGTACCGGTAAACCCCTACCGCCTACCATGTAATGAGGGCCTATGTATTTTGCCTTTCGCAAGTTGCAGCAATAGCATGTTTTTTTTTTGTCTGCCGTTGTCTCTGTTACGATCGTCACATGAGATACCATCTCGGTTTCCTCAGTCACTTGACAAAATCCTTTTGCCTAAAAGCTTGTCTACAGTGTAGAAATATTTGACCATAGCACATCAAGTGGCCATTGACTTCATGTGCCACAATGGATGCTTTGTTCTAATGTGTCTATCTTTCCCATCTCCCTGGCATGCTGTTCAGGATGTTTGTTTGCATGTATGAGGTAACAAGTGTTCAGAGTATGGGATGTCCTGTGAGTGCGCTGCTTTCCCTATTGTGCCAACCTCTGAAACCTGAAAGTAGATGCATGCAGGCTTGACATGCAGCCAACTTTGCACCAGATCTGCAGATGAGCTTAACTGGTCTGCTGTTAAATCTCAGTTACCAGTTTAATGGTATCCACTACAAAATAATTGCACATTTTACTATAGTCGATATGATGGCTCAGTGGGTTGAGTGCTCGCTGCTGTGATGTGTGTGGGATCTGCAGGTCGCAGGTTCAAATCCCAGCAAGGCCACCTCAGCCTTTCATCCTTCTTAGGTCAAAATATGAGTACCAACACAGGCTGGGAGATATTGTATGCATATTTGTTCTATAAAAAAAGAGCTTAAGCGTAAGTGCTATACAATAACATATCATTTGGCCTTGGACGTCTGCTTGCATTCACAGTAATTTGACAATATGGATCTATACACACAGATATTAACGATACATATGGTGATCCATTCTTGTATGAAATGTATATCACATGAGTGAAATCATAACCATATTTTTTGTAGTGTACTTAGGAACAATGCTATTTGATGCCACTTCCTGTTTTTTCGAGGGTTGAAAGGTCATGTTTCATCACTTTCCGAGATGTCACTTTGGGGTGGGGTCAAATGACATCACTTCCCGTGATGTCATCAGAGGTCAAGGGTCGTGAGATGAGGGGTGGGCCACTTATTTTTTTGGGTGTCCGGGCCTATTTCTTGTCCCAGTCCGACCCTGCCGAGGGCCCGTTATCGCCCAGTGCATGAGTAGTGGTGAATGGTCAGAGATTGATCTGGCCATGTATTGTATCGATTCTACTTGTGCCAGGTGTGTTTTGTCAATAAAAAAATAATCTATTGTTGTGTACAGGCCATGCGATGAAGAGTAGTGCGAGTAGGCTCTAGCCGTGGGGTGACATTCTCTCCAAGTATCTACCAGGTGTAGTTGTTTTAGCATGGAGTTCAGCACCAGCGGGGCCGCTTCTGCTCGATGTCGTGGTGGCTCCAATCTATCTAAGTCAATGGGCCTCATTACACGTAGGAGGTAACCATGGCGCAATTAGCGCCATGGCTACCCCCTACCTCCTTCTGGGTCCGGGTAGGCGATATGGGGATTTACCGGGTCATTCAGACCCTTGAGGACCCAGTAAGTCCCTATGCCAATTGCCATTCCCCATTCCCTTCGAGCCCCCATAGGGCTCAATGGGAATGGGGAAAGAGCTAATAACGGTACCGCTACTAGCGGTACCGTTATTTGCTCTGAAGTCCCTCAGCGGGTCCCTTCCTTAACGTGTGGTCTGACCACACGTTAAGGACGGGACCCGCTGAGGGACCTCGTAGTAGGGCGGTAGGGGATTACCGGCACCGGTGCCCTTAACCGTGCCGGTAATCCCCTACCGCCTACCGTGTAATGAGGCCCAATGTCTTTTACACAATTAAAGTCTCCACCCCAGATATATAGTCCTACTCGGTGCTGGAGTATTTTAGTGTGGAGCATGCTAATGTGCGCAGGTATGCCATGATTGGGGAAGTATGAGTTTACAATGCAGATCTCAGTTTGTTCAATGGCTCCCCACAATAATAGGTATCTACCTTCTGCGTCCGCTTCAGTTCTCAGCAGCCGGAAGTGCACCCCCGGGTTGACCCAAGTTAACACCCCTCTTGCATATTTGGAGTAGGTGGCCCCGTGTCCCTGGCCCCCCCAGCGTTCTTTCAGGTTGACCATGGCCTCTGCTGTGAGATGAGTTTCCTTTTCCTATGCAGGTATGACTTGATTCTATTGCTGCGTAAGTAGGTGCCTATCCCACGCACATTCCACGTCAAGATTTTAAATTGCATTGCCATGGTCGACCGCTGACACACCCAACTTTCGCATCATTGCCCCCCTTGTGCAGCCCTGACTGTCACGGCAGGGACCCCATTGCCATCGCCCCGCTGTGCACCCACTTTGTTGTAGATTATGGACTTTTCTCACCCACCATTTCTCATCGTGAAGACATTGGAACAGTGTAAAACAACAATAGCAATTAACACAAACCAAACAATTGCGCCCAGCGACTGCATTACAACTTCTGTGCTCAGGCGCCCCCGCACTGTCCTGCCTCTTCCTGGGCATCCAGTGCGAGTGTTCACATGCCGACAATAGGTCCACACTGGTCATTCTGTGGCGTAGACCTCAATGTGCGGGCTAGTCGGCCGAGCATGTCATCCAGCCATACAAAATAAAAAAGGAGTAGAAAACAAATATGCTTCAAAGGTCGTTTCGTTGCAGTAACTTGTCTTATAAGTAGTGATCTCAGGCAGCAGCATTCCCCAGGGTCCATTCGTTTCGTTGTGGTGGTTTGCTTCATGTAACTTTTTCCTTGTCATCTGCCGAGTTATTATGTTCTAGCCACATACTGGCTGGCGCCGGTGTCTCAAGGAATATAGCACGCCCTTTGTGAATTACCTTTAGTCTGGAGGGGTACAGCAACATGTATTTTAAGTTCAGCTGTCTTGGTGGTGCCTTGATTGGGACGTAGGAGTTCCTCGCTCTCTGTACCGCTGGTGTGTGGTCAGGGTTTATAGTTATCTTGGAGTTGCCTCGCTCTATCACCCCGCCCTCTCTGGAATGCCTGAGTATAATCTCCCTGTCTTTCAAGTTGACGATCTTCGCGATCATTGGGCGATGGTGTGAACCCAGTGGGTGTTTCTTTTGGAGGGATCTGTGGGCTCTCTCAACAGCAAAGCCCTGTGAGAGCCTGCCCCCACCAATCTCTTGTTGCAATAGTGACTCCACAAATCTAGTCGGGTTCAGGCCCTCTGTTCCTTCCGGGATCCCGAGCAGCCTAACATTGCTGCGTCTGGACCTCCCTTCGGCCTCCTCAGCTCTTGCTGCCAGTGTTGCAACCCTTTTTTTTTAGTTCTGTTACCCTGGACTTCAGATCTGTTGTGGTCTCTGTTGTCTCTAGTAGCCCAGCTTCGGCGGTGGTCACCCTTTCTGTTAGATTCCTCGCATCCTGTCTCATTAGTTGCATATCCGTTTTTACCTCATCAATTTTGATGTCGATAAAGGTCCTAAGAGCTGCTATGGCCTCAAGCACTTGCCCATCTCGATTATCCGTTGTTGCTGTTTTCCAGCTTTCCGGTGGGATTTTCCCATCCTGTTACGAGGGGCGTGTTTTTGATGTTGCCGCGAATGAGTCCATGATGGTTGACTTTGCCTTGTCCTTATCTTTGTTGGATGGTATGGCAATTTGTGTGCTGCGTTGCAGCTGTTCAGTTATGCCAAGCACTGTCGTGTGTCCCGGCAAAAAGAAAATTCCTCAGTGGTACAGGCAACAGGCCCAGGGACTTATGTGTCTGTTAGTCCCTGTGATTCCAGTCACTCCGTTCGGCTCGAGAACTTTTTAATCACCTATATCAGACCCCTGGGTTTGTATGCACCGATGTGCCAGAGCTTGCTTTAACCCCTTATCAGTCTATGGGCCTCATTACGAATGTGGCGGAAAGGCAACAATGGCGCCGGTAGTGCTACCGGCGCCGTTGTTACCTCTCTGCCACATTACGAGTTCTGCTTGCCAGTGCCGGACTGCACCCGCGAGCAGAACTCGTGATTGCACTGGCACCGTTATTAACGGTGCCGGTGCAACCATGCTCCCGACCCCCATTCTGCCCTCTAGGGCAGAATGGGGATCGGAAGGCCGACAATACCGGCACCCACGAATGGGCAATTACCGGTCCATTCATCTCGTAATGGACCGGTAATGCCCATTCGCAGGTGCAGGGGCCGGTAGCGAGTTTGGTGGTAGCCATGCCCTTAATAAGGGCACGGCTACTGCCAAACTTATAATGAGGCCCTATGTTTATTATTGCTCAGCTTAATCAATCGCTGTACAGAAGCCCCTACGTCTGGCTGCTGCTTTATTCTGCCCTGTAATCATACATTTCAGTGTGGCCACTTTAATCAGGGAAAGGTGAGGATTCTTTAGTTTATCAAACCAACCGAGAGGGGCATCTCCTGCTTTCTCCCACCTGTTATTCGCCAGTGCAGCTGCTTGTTCCTGTGTGGTCTCTATTGATCAGCAACAGGGTTTGACCCTATTAGCTTCTTATGCGCAACACAGCGCAGTGTCACTCAGGCCTATTGTACCGTAAATACAAGCAGTTACCCAGCTTAGTGAGCAATTTGCATCACACTAGTCTTTCAAACACTGCAGTCAGGGTCGTGGGCCTTGGTTCGTTAGCCTGTATACACACGGGGTCCCAATTCGGTTCAGCACCAACTAGGAGTGCATACTAGTTGACTATTTGTTTGCTATTGCTACCGCTCATCTCCATTCCTCCATTCAGCAAACCTCTCACCTTGGGTCCCGTTGAGACTGGTTGGCTCCCTTTCCTCGCCTCGGGGTGGGCCACCAATGTGTCCTGGCCGAGCGGCTCATGTTCGGGCGAGGCAGCCTGTAGCTTCCGGAGGCTACTCTGCGGCTCACCGTGTTCGCCTTCTAATCATACCCAAGTGGTTGGTTGCTTTTCTCCTGGTGCCTCCTCATTCCGTGCTGAGCTGCTGTTGTCCAGTATGCACTGTGCCCGCTCCGTTGCGCAAGGCTGCCAGTGCTCCTCGCCGTCGGACAACTTCTGCGATTTCTGAATTTCCCCACTTTCACTGCTGGGTGCGGCGCTTGCCTTGGTACGCCTTCGTTATTGAGCCCTGCTTACCACGCACCAGTCACTGCCTTCTCTTGATGCTTCTCTGTCCCCGTGGCTACAAGTTCGAGTCAAGGAGTCGTCCTGTGCCGCAGCTGGTGCTCGATGTTGTTCCCATCCGCTATTATACTCTGCGTTGTCTGGGTATCTGCAGCGTTGTACGGCCCTTCCCCCAACCCTGTTTCAACACGCGGGTGCGTCTGCCATCTGGGCCTGCCTGGGGGGAGTTCACACAACGGCTGTTTCTTTCTTTTACCGGCACCAATTCAAATCGCTTTAGCAGCCTGGGTGTAGAGTAGCGTTGCACCTTCCTTTAAATGCAACTTGCAGGCCGTTTCATGCGATCGCAACGTTCGTAAAGGATCGTAGTCAAGGATCTAGGCCGGAGCTCAGCACTGCAGCTACTTCACGCCATGCGTGCCAGGCCACGCCCCTGAGTCGTTCTCTTTGGGTCTGCGATTTCCAGGCTCATTTTCTAATGTCTTTAGCTGCTGGTGTGCGCTCTGATATGTGTAATAAAGTGCATTTTGGCACGCTTTGCTGTTAAGTATTGCTTAGAGGCACTGGTGAGTGGGTGGTGAATCAGGGGCAAACGTTGAGGTTCTTTGCCAGGCCCGTATACATGCAACGTGAATGTCAATAGACAAATACTGAATGTTGCTGGCCATCCAAGGCTGTATGGGGGCACTCTGAAAAAGCACGCACTTTGCTCGGTGATATTTGCAGTACATGCAAAGAGAATATTTTCAAACGTTGAGCTGTCATACTTGACTACATTCGTAACTTAGCCTTCACACAAGGCCCTAGATAGCAAACCCATTTTGTGAATGAATTATGGAAAATCGGTTTCCACAAACAGTTTTGTGAAATATAACCATGGGAAGCAAGAAGAGGGTAGGCCTAGTAAGCATCCAGAAAATAAGAACATGTCCGCCCACAATCAGGGTCGCCATGAAAGGGGGGGCTTAGAAGCATTCCAAGGTATTTATGATGATGATGCCACGTTTTACTACAGCTCTTCATTGGTAGTAATGTTATAATAGGCGTAATTGGTAGTAAGTGTAAAACAGAGGAGTAATGCAGAGGCGGAGCCAGGGTGGGGGCAACAGGGACGTCATTAGGGGGTTGCCAGGGGTCGTGGGGCCGCAATTTATACCCCTGTGATCTTTCTTGTGACCCCAATTTAGCTGGGCTGCAGCCCATGGCGATGGCATAGCAGGTAAAGGTGGGGGAGCCAGAGATTTCATGGGTATGGCCGACACTGGGGGTCAGGCCTGGCTCCAGGAGCTTACCACGGGCTAAGGCCGGGGAATGGAGGCCAAAATGCTTTCTCCAAAGCACTGTACATACATCATATTTGTATGTTGATAAATGTTTACCAAAGGTGTTACCCATTTATCTACCTCGGAAGGATGAAAGGCTGAGCTTATCTTGCCGGGATGAGAACCTGCAACCCGCATACTATGCACAGACATTAACAGTGAGTGCAAAACCCGCTGAGCTATCTTACCAGCTTTGGTGTACAGCTGAAAATGCTGCTTACCATGGCAGATCACCACCTTTTATTCCTCAAAAAACACCTTGGGCCGTATATTTTGGTCCCCAGGCGTCAGCTCTTGCAAGCAGCCCGAAACCGGCTGCTGTCACCTCTACTTTCCACCTCCCATTGTTTTTTCCTGGGGGTTTCCTACTTGTCATGCCTCTGCGGCTCCCTTTTGGGGCCCGGGTCGCCCTGATTGGGTGCTGAAGGCGAGTGATTGGCTGATTCTGCTGCCCAAAAGGTGCTACTGGCCCCTTTTGTCAAGTATCCATTGCAGATGCCTTATTGGCGCCTGAGTTTTCTCTGCAAGGTCTCCCCATGTTTAACGCATTGGACCCCTGACTGCATGGCCTATTGTCCATTGCGGGTCCAAGGACACATTTATTTTTTCAGTGGCAGAGCCTTTCATATACATGATGGAACATTTCCAACTCAAAGAGCTTGCAAAGCACAGTTACTTTGCAAATCTGTGTTAGTTAAAGTGAGCAACACAAAGGGCCCATTTAAAGATTTGTTTATATCCATGATGTCTATTATCTTGATATGCAAAACAATACAGTTGCTTTAAATCACTAATTAAATGTTTTCAACATAATGAATAACCTAAGAAAAATGGACACAATGTGGTTCACGGCATCACAGCAGCACAGTGCAGCCATGGTGAAATAGCTGCGCTGAGAGATGCCGCATCAGAAGGAGTGAACTTACAACGTGTGCTGTTGGTTTCACCCTTATCCTGGATTCCATTGAGCATAGCAAGATGGAGTAGATGATTCAGATGCTGTCTCGCCCAGGAAGCTATGATAATGCTGGCTGCTATAAGAAACAGAACCTGGAGCCAGTGCCATGCTGACTTTTGCTTGTGATCCAGTGGAACAGTCACCTTGGTACTTCTTATCTGAGTCAGTCAAGCTGTGCGCTAGCTACACTCTTTCACAAAATACATACTCACATGTGTTGTTTTTGCTTGAGTTATTTATTTGATATATTACAAAACACTCCACACATCACAGTCAGGTTAATTGTTTGTCCTTAATATCGCACGGGAAGGAAGCTGAGGACGATCGCATCCTGAGAAAATCCTTGATTTGAGGGAAATTACATGACCACAAGGAGGATTCATTTAACCTGTGCCACAGTACAAAGTGGACTAAAGGAAAGCATAAGAATATCATTTTCATAAAAATAACCAAACAGGTTTCCTCTCCTGAGGAACCATGGAAATACATCCATGGAGAAGCATGTGTCGAGAGACTAATTAATCAATCAGGATACAATTGATGACTAATTAATCAATGAGGATACAATTGACAAACGATACTAAGGACAAACAACTAAAATGAATGTGATGTGTGGAATGTTTTGTAATACATCAAATAAATAACTCAAGCAAAAACAACACATGTTAGTGTGTATTTTGTGAAAGAGTATACCTAGCGCACAGCTTGACTGGCTCAAATTAGAAGTAAAAAGTTATTGTACGTTATTGTTGCGGTCACAATAAGCTGAGCCTCAGCGTGCAGACAGCTGGACATACATATCAGCTAAAAAGACTCACTCTGGAACAGATCCGAATTTGACCAGACACTTTTCTTAGAACAGTCACCTTGGTTTGCAGTGTTTCTGCTCTTGTCAGAGGAAAGAAAATGATTCCCTCATCTGTCACCACGGTGGCACCAATTAAATCTAATCCCTGGAAAGGATCAATTTGAGATTTGTTGAAGATGACCAGGAATGCCAATTTCAAGATTATTTTGCAGGTTCTTGCTACGTGCCTCGCTGTCACTGATTACAAGGACCGCAGGTCAAGCCAATCATTCAAGAAACAATGTATCCTGATCCCCTCCTGGTGAAGGATCCCCATGACTGGGGCCATGATCTTGGAGAAGATAATGGGAGTTGATTTTAAGTCAACTGGTAGTACTGAACATTGCGGATGTTGATCCCACATGACGAATCAGACATACCTCTGGTGATGAAGAGCCATGGTAACATTGTCCAGTGACCTGAGAAATAGTCCTGGAATTAGTAGTGGGAAGATTTTTTGGAAGCTCTCCATTATAAAATGGATGTCTTGTACCCACACATTCCGCTTTTTCAGGTTTAGCATGAGGCTCACCCCCATGAACTCTTCTGAACATGAAACACAGGATAATAGAATGCCTAGTCCCATTCCCTCATTGTTATATTCCTTTGAAATCCATTAAACATAGCCAACAAGGCAAAAGCACACTGGAATAAACTAAGATATGATAAGATTGAAAGATGCCCACTATTCTTTGTCAATTGTGGTGACAAGGAATTAAGAGACCGACCAAGTGGTTCCATGATGATTGCTATAAACTTTTTTTAAAAAGAAAGATAAACCTATCTGTCCTTAACTCTACTGGGATTTCCCTACCTAAACTAAAGGAACTCAGGTGCTCATCAGGAAGTCCATGAAAATACAAATCAAAAGGCACCATCCCAGTCAAAAAGCTCCTACGCTATCCCTGTCACTACAATAAATAATAATAAAGTTCTTATTCTGCTCGTGACCCAGGAGAAGGACTCCCTTCTCCTGGATCTAAAGTGTCCCAAAGACACCAGGTTCTCTCAAAGTAAAAGTTGCATCAACGTTCAGGGCTTTTTGTAACCCACAAAACAATCCAATTCTACAGGATCCTCGTGGGGCTAGAAGAATGACTCCCTTCTCCTAGCTGGTTCCCCAATGTTCCTTATAGTTTTCAGCAAAACTTGTAATTCCTTTACAGAGGTTTCCACACATTTGACTTTCTTGATAATCTTTATTCCACCCCCATTATGACAACGAAGAAGCTCCCTGTGTCCCTCTTGACTCTCCAGCGCCACACTCTAGTGGAACTGTCCAGGGAATTGTGCTACAAAGTGGTTCACTGCTTCATCTGCTTCTCCACGATTTATAATCTTGCATCTTCCCGGCACCCTCCCAGACTTATACATGTTCCCGTTACCTACTCCTGGGGAACTCTTCACTGGTTTCGCAAGGGATCGTGGGACCACTCTCTCTACTTCAACTTCTTCTTTCACGCTACTTCTACAGCCTGCTTCCCTTCATGGCCAATTACTGCTGGCAGTCTCCGCACAGTTGTCGGATACCTTAGTCCAGCCATGACAGTGCACACCACCACCACAGTCTCTTGCACTCTCTCCACATTCGCCTATGCAGCTCTGCTGTAGGCTACGGTAGGCGGTTTCGGCACCGTTGTCAGACCTAATGGTCCACCCAGTACAGGTCGCGCCACCACCTTTCCATCTCTCCAGGTTGACTGCACTGGTTCCCAACCGGCTCGTAAGACGCTTCTCATGCGTCACGCTGCTTCTCTCTTCAACTTTGGAAATGTGCCCTGCTGCAGTCTCCCGAAGCCCAAGTTCAGCCTTATGGGCTTTGATGCGGCCTCCTCACTCGCTAGGTTCTCCTTCTGGATGTACAGCATACCAGAATTGCACGGGTCACTGCAGGATGGGTCAGAAGATGATGTCGATCACAGTCCTTCTTTGCTTCACAGTTTAAGTAGCGGGGATGGCCCCAGCGTAACATCAGTCCAATTGACAGCAGCTGATCGAGCCTTTGTCCCACTCAATTGTAGCATTCTCAAGCTCTTCTTTGTCCCTGTACCTATGACATCAGGGTGGTTAGATGATTTACAATAACACATAGTTTTGGACGTGAGCTTATGTGTAGAAGATGTGTGCATTACCATCAGCCTCCAGGGTTGCGGTTTAAAGGGGCTGTGTCTCCCAATCGCGTCCTCATCCCCAGGAGCAGAGTCCCTCTCCATGAGATCCTCTCGCATGTCACCACTTCTAGGGGGACTATTGGTTAGCAGCCTCACTTCCCTAGCCTTGTGGAAAGGGGCTCTCCCCTGGGTAGAAGTGACGCTATCAGAGAAATAGCCACACAGTACACTGGGACACATTTCACCTAACAGAGCAAATGCATGGAGTAAGATGCCCAGGTATAGAAAAATGATGCCAATGGTAAGAGGAGGCAACAAAGAATTGATTATGCACCAAAAAGAGGTCAAATTGATCTATACCTAGGTTTAAGTATGATACAAATTCTCAGTAAATAACCTGAGCTACTGTTTTTTTACAATGAAATAACAAGCATGAACAATACATTTTGTACTCCAGGTTTTGTTGCATGTCTTCATGAGTACAGAGATCATGTGTGGATTTATGGGGCCATTACTGGTACAATCATCAACGATTTCCTATTTTATTGTATGGGCCTCGGCGAGGTCTGCAGGCCGATACCAGCCATGTATGCCCCCTGGGTCAGGCGTGATAGCTATTCGCACCCTGCGGTTTGACAGGGATGCAAATCTGTTTTTTTTCCTCAGTAGATGGGCTGCGTGCTATTACAGGAGCCCAATCGGCAGATGAAATAAAAGCTGGCTGCTGTCATAGGAAAAGGGACTTAGTTCCCTTTCCATTTCCACAGCGGTGGCCGTGGGCGGGAGGAGCACCGGGACCGGAGCACAAAGCTCTGGACCAGCAGGTAAGTGGAGGGGGAGGGTGGGAGGGAAAGGGTTCTAATGTGATTTAGCAGGGAGGGTGGGGATGTGGGTAAGGGCCTCGGGTGGATGGAAAGAGCAGGCGGTAAACACTGTATTCTCTACCCCTCTTCCGGCCATCTGAGTGGCTGAGCGCCCTTCCCGGGTGCAAACGTTGCTTATATAGTAATTGAGATATAACTCTTCAGAATATAATTAGCAGGAGTGCAATACATCCATCAGGAAGATATTTGCAGCTTCTGGCAGAGAAATGGTAATAGTGGTAATTTAACTAATAGGCATCATTCATTTTGGGGGGTCACTTTGATTGAATATCCTGCAACATTTTCACTAAAATGGCAATATAAGCTGAAATATTCTCACAAAACTGGTAATAAGAGATTTCCTATATTATTATTATTTTTATAATTATTAAATTTATTGAGGATGAACTTAGCTTCAAAAAGCAACCAAGCGCTTTACAATCACAGGGGGAAGAACACAGTAAGGGAGGCCGAGAAAAAGAAAGCGATGAGCTGACAATAGGGGAGGGCGGGCAATTGACAGCAAGGAACCTACAAGCAACCGATGGAGGAAACCATGAGGTGCAGACCACCGAGCATCAGGAGGGTGGTGAGTGGAGGGTTTGTGGACTTAGCTGCTGGGCAGCAGCCATTCCTTGGAGAGGAAGGTCTTGAGCTCTTTCCTGAACTGTAGAAGCAATGGGGCACGTTTTATTAGTATGTAGGAGCGAGACCTACATATTAATAAAAATGAATTGGTGTTAACATACCGAACAGTATACACTATCATATTCGTTAAGAGGTTATGTAAACAAAGAAACAAATATGTCATACTTCTATTACAGAAAATCTACGACAATTGGTAATCACATCAGCAGCAGTAAGCTTAGAGTTAACCCTAAAAAAAGTGAAACTCTCACTCAAAGTTGGGGCTTAACCCCCATTACAGGACACCATCCATGCGGACACTGCAGTGTGTGTAAATATACCTCTAAATCTAACGAAGTAGAGATAGGTCTGAATAAAAAATGGCAACAGACAAAATTTTCCAACTGCAACACAGAATATGTGATCTATATGATCACATGCCCATGTGGTAAAAGATACATAGGCAAAACGAATAGGAAAGTTAAAACCCGGATTATTGAACATCGAAGCTGTATTAACAAAAAAGTGCTTACAGCCCCTATGGTTACCCATTTTATAAACAATAACCATACTGGTGAAGATCTCCGCTGGACAGTTCTCTATACTATGATAGGCACTGACATTAACAAAAAGAAACAAGCCTTAATCACAAAGGAACAAAGACTTATTTTTTTAACACAGAGTGATAAGGAAGGGCTAAACGACGCAGTGGAATGGGGTAAAATGTATTGACTCTATTGTGTTACTTATATAGCCATTCACAGTAACCCGCTTTCCTCATTCTTTTTACTGATGGAGTAGATTGAGGATCATTTTTTAGCCCCTCGCTTCAAGGAGCTCTAGAATTAATATCACCAACTTACGCATATCATTTAGAGCACAGATATCGTTTTCGCATCAGGGGCGTTTTAACATTTTAACGTCTTGACATTCCGAGTAAAAGCATGGAGGCTTGGTCTACAGCTAAAAGGCAACATGAGCATTTAGCCAGCACCACTGGATTAGCTACATTTCTGTATTTGACACTCACGCGGAGCCGACACAAACAAAGGACCACAGTCCCTATTTAAATCCCCACTCAAGATGGCGGCTGCCTATCTTTGAAGGAAAGAGGCCGAACTCAACCGGCTTCAGCGAAGTCCCCCAAAAGACTCGCGCTACTGAGATCCCAACTTCAGGTAAAACCTTTTTTCTTATTTCATAGACCGGGGTGACTCCTGTCCCCCTACAGAACAGAACCACACGAAGATTGAGGATTCGCGATTAACGCGGATAATTTACAAAAAAATAGATTCCGTGCATATAAACATCCCTATTTCTTTACCCGCAGGTATCTACAAGACGCTTTACTACATAGAAGTCTATTGTAGTTAACATAGCTCTACTTCAGCGCACACTAAAGAATACAGAGACTTATTATAACGAGCCACGGTAAGATTTTAAATCCATTGGTGGTTAACTTACCTGTTATTTTATTTATACAATCCAACCTTTGAAGACCCTAATGAGGTACTTCATTTGTTTTCTCTAACAGCTTATCCCAGCCGAACAAAAATTATTCTGAGGGCTGCAGAAACAGTTTTCCCAATTGACTGCTTTGTAAGGATTATAGAGCTACTATCATCCTATACCTCCAGGTAAACACTCTGGGGGACAGGTTGCTAATTAATGCACAACTAGTTTTAACGCCTTAAGGGTGACTTCCTCACTGTGTTCCCTTTTATACGACCTCGCTGGACGATTCTAAATTTTTTGCAACCTTTATTTTTGCAGGATGTTTATCCCTTATTAAGGGTCTCTTCATCTACAGAAGCCTTAAATATACCTTAACCAAGCCAGCTTCTGCATTAACTCCACAGAGGGGACACGGTAATTTATATCCTATGCCTCCTCTTGAGATTTTTCTCTATATCGAGGTAATAGCACTAATAGCTTCTCTCTTTTTCTAATGTATTTTACCAACAGTTACAACCATTTGAAAATACGTCAGATTTGTCGTGTACACTTTCCACATCCCGCCAGTAGATTCTTCGGCTTAACAGATTCAAAGTTTAGACTGTGTTTTTTTTAAATTTAGTGACTATACTCCTGATGAAAGTTCTGTATTAATTGACATCGAACAGAAACATGTCGAGAATATACAATGGTAACATTTTTTGACCATAGTAATAAGAGAAATGTCGATATCAGGACAATACCAGAGAACTAAAACGCTAGATACTCTGCATTATCATTGATCAGATTAACATTGATGTCAATCCTACCCATTTGGGTACGATATTGTCACTTTTTTAGAGTGTTTTATTTAGTGATTTACAACGAATTTGTAAAATTACTTTTTATGTCTTTTTTAAAATATTAAATGTGTCATAAATAGCAGTTGATGTTTAATGCTTATAACTGTTGCGTTATCCTAATCTATCTATCTCCCGTTAAATTAGTACTTCTATTACAACATCACATTTAGCCAGGTGTTCCGTATTGTTGCCTGATATGAACAAGATCTTTCCAACGGAATGTGCACAGTACTTGTTAAGCCGCTTGGTATAGATGGTGCAATCGAGCTATTCTGTTAATCCATCATCGTTTGAGGTTACCAACTGGGGGCACCCAGGGTACTCACAGTTCTGTGCTGATGGAGCGCATTACCCAGAACTAAATATACAGTATGTGCTTTAAAAGTCATTACATTGGATACAAGAATGATTTAACATGCCATGCGCGACATTTATTCAATTAATCACATAATACTCGCAAAACACCTTGATACAGATGGAACAAGACATGCCTGGATGGTGCGTTTAAGAGCACTACAAGGTTAGTCTTTTATCGTTTAGGTTATTCATTGAAGGCACAGATGGTAACCGGCGTCCTATTCCCGGAGAAGCGTTCATGCGGCATCCATCTTTCTGCAACAATGGGGTAACTTGTGGTAGTTGAAACTCAGATGAACGTGGTATTGTAAAGCCAGGGAAACCTGAATCGGTTAAATTGGGGGATAATGTAATTGATTAACTGTAAATAATAAAACACATTCATTTGGATAATCCACAAAGAATGGAAACATAGTTGACATCAGTGAAGACTGTGATTACACCAATGATTATATGAAAACTCTATTGAAGTCGTTCATGTATGTGATTCAAGAAGAAGCGATTTCAACATTGAATTCCCAGCTCCAACATCAGGCTGGGAAGGAAGAATCGCAGTACAGAATATTAAAGGATTTTTAACAGTTATCACAAAATTGGCAACAGCTCGAGTAATTTACCTTAAGCGAAAGACCACATGATCTTAGCATGACATTGTAGGGTTCTCATCAAGAGACACTTTTCTTTGACTAAAACCAGTGAAAAGCCATTTCGTCCATTAACAATTAAACAAATATTCAAGACAGTCTAATTCAGGTTGATAAAAATGAAATCCAGAGCACTGGCCTTGCCAGATTTCTGGGATGTTGGTGCCCTTCTGTAGTTACACCAAGTATGCCATGGGGACCGGCTTTCCTATCTACACAACTATACACAGGTGATGAAAGTAGGTTTGTCTCTGCAGCCCAGTGTGCTGCAGAAACTGTGGCATCCAGGGAGGCTTGTCCTCAAGAAAGAAGTGTATCCTAAGTACATGTCAAAAGTGTCCAAACCATTACATATCCTGAAATCAATGGCCTTCTCTAGCCAATCCCTCAGGTACAACATGAAGCTGCTTTCTGAGCGCTCTATCATAGTCACACAGGCAGAAATAACATTCCTGTTAACAGCCATCTCCTCTGGGGACCTGCTCGTAATCAAATCCAGAAGCCTACATTTGAATACGTGGCGGCGCTCTTCGGCATATCACTCTAACAGCCGTCTCTATTTTCTATTCAATTGTAATAGCCTCTATATACTTTTACAGACCAGAGTTGAATCCCTCCACATGTTGGATGGACTGCCTTACCCATCCTACTCGTCAAGGCGTCTTTACACGTATCTATGTCACTCCTTACATTACTGAAGCTGACCAATTCAATGTTTGTTTTTATATCTGTCCTGGGCTCAGGGATTCCATGAGAAAGCGTTTGAATGCTTGTAAAGTATGGCTTTTCTGACTCTGATTGGGGCCTTGTTTTGTCTTTGGTGGGAACTGAGAGGTCTCAGAGCTGAGCGAGCCTTCCCCCAATAAACTGAACACCGGAGAGTCCCACTCCGTCCTCTTTATCGGAGTGGAGACCATTCTGTATGAGTTATTTAGATGAGCGGTGCAGGCAAGGCTAGTCTATGGATTGAGCAAATCAGAGTGGCGTAAGCCTTCTGGCCATCACATTGACCTCTGATGGAAGAGGAGGGTGTATGTTACAGCTTTTGTAATTGGTTGGAATGATGTGCATTCCTCCAATTAGACAACTGGAGAGAGGGTGGAGGCACTTTTTGCAAGCTGGGCTTAATTGTGGATGGCACAGATCGCTGCCGCATGTAGGCAGGGCAGTATTCCATCCACCATTGGTGGTGACCTCCATTACCAGGATTCCATCCACATCTACTACATTATCCCGAGAGAGCATTCTAATGGCATGAGGAAGTTAGGTAAAAGACAGGGCAATCCTCTATACAGAGCAGTCAGGGCTCCAAGAAAACCATGTAACAATGAGATAGTGTTACATTGCCAAACTACTAGTTGGGTCAGACATCAGGGAACTCAGCTTTTCAAGATTTCGTATAAATTATCAATGAAGTAAATTGGCGGGAGCACAGAAAAAAGTAGTACGTTCTGGGAACTGACCCAAAAGCTGTCACCAACCATGAGAATCAAACCGGTTTTGGAATGGAAATCTTTTCTGGCAATCATTCCAGAAAAGAACAGGTTATGTTATGTTATCGAGTGTTATGCGGTTTATGCAAGTCCTCGTTGGATTAAAATCCGTGGCAAGCTTTGCCAGCTGAGGGAGGGTATAAGCACAGCTATATCCTGGCATAAGCTTTGAACTTTGCGATGGTTTGGGTGACATTACAGGTCACTCCTGTGCTGCGCATCCAGTGAATGAATGCTCCTTTGTTACTCCACTCTGACTTCTCAGTTCTATTCCCAGGAGCAAGGAAACATGTAGCAGTTTAACTTCATTGCTTATATGGCTACTGTGCCCCAAATGTCTTATACATGCACCCCTCCAAAACAAAGACAATGGGCCTCATTATAAGTGTTGCGGTAAGGCAACAACGGTACCGGTAGTGCTACCGGCGCCGTTTTTACCTCGCCGCAACATTACGAGTTTGCTTGCGGGTGCCGCTCTGGACGCCTGGTCAGACCAGACATGCAGAGCGGCACCCGCTAGCAGAACAGGATGGTAGCAACGGTCCCATTATTAACGGTACCGCTGCTACCATCCTCCCCATTCCCATTGAGCCCTATGGGGTTTCAAATGGGAATGGGGACGTACCGGGTCCGGGTCCCGCAAATGGGAATTACCGGGCCCGCAAAGGTAGGAATGGCCCAGTAATTCCCTTTTTTCGGGACCCGTACCCGAGTTTGGGGGTAGCCTTGCCGGTAAAAACGGCATGGCTACTTCCAAACTCGTTATGAGGCCCAATGACTGTAGGAAGTTCGACATTATGCAAACGTATAGCCTACCCTTGCACTGCCTTAAAGGTAGCCTCAGGTGTGTGTGGAGGCGCTGGGTGCAAAAGGCCAGGAGACAGCTCCTCCTTTGGGAATTGAAACCCAACAGTGATCATACTGAGCAGGACGTCAAGGGAGGTAGAGCGACGGGTTGAATGGATCTGTGAATATGGCGGTAGCCTGTACAGCAAGCGAAGCGAGCAGCAAACAAAATGGCTAACCAGGCGAAGTGCACGCAAACTGCCCGTGAACAGTGCCACAGCTAAAGAAACATTACTGTCCTCTACTCTCTTGCACGCAGTGGCAAAACCGTATGCAGGCACTGATACCACGAAGTGACCACTTACGGCCCTAAAAAATGTGAACACTTACGGCCCGATTCTTGGAATTTTTTGCACGGTACAAAGTGACTTTGCAACGCTGAAAAGTGACTTTGCACTGCTGACACAAACCCTGATTCATGGAACTGTGCAAAGTTTATTTTTGCAGTGCAAAGTCATTTTGTACTGCAAAAATGACTTTCTACTGACTTTGCACTCCAAAAATACACTTTGCACAGTTCCATGAATCAGGGTTTGTGTCGGCAGTGCAAAGTCACTTTCAGTAGTACAAAGTGACTATTAACCGTGTAAAAAATGCCATGAATCGGGCCCTTAACCTGCACAAATACAGCAAAAAAAGCACACAAATGCATACTAGACAGTGTGGAAGATTCGTTCTAGAACATATAAGAATGCATTGCATGCAGAGTATGTACAGTGCAATTGGCATCCTGCCACTAAAAGATGAGAAAGCATGTATTCGTACCCACCCATGCATGCCTTCTTGAAGCATAATGCGATTTACATGGGGTTGTACATGAATACCGTTGCATTTGGCGGGAACAGCTGTTGCACGCACGCCATGTCACAGAATGTAGGAAAGACACCCTGGTGCGGCCATGTACGGTGACATTGCCTCGCCCCTTTCTGACTTCAGCTGGAAACTGACAACCAGATACACACATCTGCCAAGTAGTAACTCGTAACTGACGCATACTGGTGATATTTAGTGGAAAGCAGGGTGCCCTGGTAATAAACCTTTGCATGCCATGCAGATAATGTTGCATGGCCCTCACAGCAAACTCCCACACATGTAGATGGAAAAGCCTGCCTAATGCAGATCTAAAGTAAAGATCATCACAGTGTGACCCACTGTACTGACAGCACGGGCGGCCTTATGCAAATGCGTGCTACACTCCAGGCAATGGTAGCAGGTTACATTATAACAAGTTGCCACCATGACACGCTAAAATCGCATAAGCAAACCTTGCAAATGTGTGATAAAACACGGCACACGTGATATTTCTGATGCCAAGAAACTGGTGAAATACAAGGCCTCCTTTTGAGAGTGCAGTAGCCTTTGGAAGGATTATCTCTTGCATCACACTCCTGTTCTCCTAGAACCCAAGGTGACAGAACGCTCCTATTCGCCAGCACATAACATCTTGTCTGCACCTGTTGGAAGGCAGTGTCTGCTCCCCGCCTTGTAGAATCTCTCAAGGTAACCTAGCAGTGTTTACAGATCGTTAATCTTCTGCTCCCAGCGGTGGTTGCAAACACAACTGCAGTTGCCACCAAAGTGGGTGCAGGACAATCGATATTACTAAATTCCCCCCAAAAATTGCCTCATCGCTTAGAAATCAAGCACTGTCCTTCCTTATGAGTGCAAACCATGGAGACCGCAGAGGTTGCAAGTGCAGTGGTCATATGATCTAAAGATCCACCCACGATAAAGGCACAGATTCATCCCGAGAGTGCGGTTTTCCACCTTAAACTAAGCGCAGCATTTTTAAATCGACAGGACATAGAATCAATTTTTCAACACTCTTTGAGGTAACTGTTCGGCTGAAACTCATTTCATGCAAGTTCCTCAACGAAAATACCAAGCCACTGGCGTTCCAGCAAATGTGCCAAGAAAGGTCTTTAGGTAGATCATAGACACGAACATGGAGAAGCGAGCATATCTCAATTCAGTTCCAGAAGTGCAAGGCTGGCACTGCACTGGCAAAAAGTCTATCAGCTTCCAACTTGCATATGGATGACTTTCTAACACTTGAAAAATGTACCTCGTGTGTCCAGCCACATAGAAGTCATCACTAGGCTTCCACTCTAAACCAGGATACTGTTCAATACTGCATGTATCATCTACGAAGAAGCCATGAGTAGCACACCAGTGTACCTGGCCGATAAACTCCACATATCTGGTAGCATACGCCCCTTGCGCAGGAAAATCAACAAACCGGCTTGAATCTCAACTCGTCCACAAAGGGAGGACGTGCAAAAATTCCTTCTCTTTTCATGCAACCACCTTCTGGAACTCGATCCCGGTGTCAGCTCGGAATGCCCCCACAATTCTCCAATTTCTCAAATCTCTCAAAACATGGCTCTTTCAACAACACCTGACTAAGGACTAATTCCAATGGACGCACATACCGACGCACAGACTGCACATTATTGCACTATTGTTAAAAGATGCCAGCCCAAATGCAACCCTCTGTACAATACTCAGCTTCTCTCGAGCTAGGTCAGCACCCTACACAATAAAATTGGTGTTGTCTGGTTAGTTACCTACCAATTGACTCCCCATTGCCATGCTAATCGCTAAGGCCATTCCCACCAACCAACTGCCCCTGTCTGCTCCAAAAGCATCCTCTTGGGATCTCTTTGAGCTATCTCTAGTGAGCAATAACTTTGAACATATTGTTAAGTGGCCTGCTTAAGGTTAATCACTTAGTTTCAGCTGTAAATGTGCTAGCGGCGTAATAAAAATAAGAGTGCCTTCAGACACTTTATATATATTCAGTCCAATGACATCCTATTAAAAACAAGTGGTAACAGAGGCAACATGTTTGGCTTTTATATGAGTTTTATATATGCATTTGCCAAACACTGCAATTATATGACTAGGTAATGTTATGTTATGTCATGTTATGTATACTTATAAAGGGCATCTTTCGCCCGGGGGCATCATGGTGCTGCACTGTAGAGATGGAGGCCGGCTAGCAGGAGAGAAGTACTAAAAAAGAAAGGTTTTCAGAGCCCGCCGAAAAGGAAGGTGGGCCTCAATATCACGCAGACAGAAAGGAAGGGCATTCCATGCCTTAGCTGCCGCCACTGCTGAAAAGGACCTCCCCCCTACCAGAGAGAGTCTAAACCTCGGGGGCTGGACAGTTTGCAGGGATTCAGAACGAAGAGACCTGGCAGGTTTGTAAGGACAAAACTTGATAGAAGATATTCAGCTCCCCTTTTGTAAAAGGCTTTATGGACCAGACACAACGACTTAAACTTAATGCGTTGTTCCACTGGAAGCCAATGAAGCTGGCGCAGAAGCAGTGTCATATGTGCGCCAAACGAAGGATGGAGTACTGCTCTAGCTGCCATATTCTGCAGCAACTGCAGATGATGGAGCAGATGATGTGGGAGAGCTAAGTACAACGCATTACAGTAATCAATATTACTGATTACCAGAGACGAAACAACCGGGGCATGGAACTTTGGCCGAATGAAAGGGAGGACTTTCCGTAAGGTCCTCAATTTAAAATGGGCCTTCTGACAGATGAAGGAAACCTGTTCAGCCATGGATAATGCGGACTGAATTTTGACTGAATTTTGACCCCTAATTCTTTGACAGAAGAGACAGGAAGGGGAAAGGGACAGAGGCCTCAGGGAATTAGGGGTCCAAAACAGAGAGGGGATAACAGTACCCACCACCAAGACCTCGGTTTTCTCCCCATTCAATTTAAGCCATTTGAGAGCTATCCAATCACCCACTGCCTGTAGGCAACTCCTCAAACGGCCAACCATTTCAGGCTGAGTGAGGTCGAGATGCACAATAATCTGCGTGTCTTTGCGTGGATAATGGCAAGCAGTGGCTGAATGTACATATTAAATAAAATAGGGGACAACGAGGAGCCCTGAGGGACTCTGCATAACAAAGAGACGTGAGGAAAATAGAAAGAGGCAAGGAAACCGATTGAGAACGTCCTGCCAAAAAGGAGGCAAACCAAGCCAGCACTTGACCAGAGAGGCCGGCAGAGGCGAGACGGGCAACCAGGATGGGATGGGATGGCCAACGGTGTCAAATGCAGCAGACAGATCCAAAAGGATCAGGGCACCCACCACACCCTGGTCCACCAGTCGTGCCAAATCATCCACAACTGAATCCAGCACAGATTCAGTACCTCGCCCATGGCAAAAACCTGACTGAAAAGGATAGAAAAACAGAGGACTCCAAAAAATGTGCTAAGAAGAGGGGCAACCAGAGACTCGAACAATTTCATCAGACAAGGAAGCAAGGAAATGGGACGAAAATTGGAAAGGATCAATGGGTCCAGGCCGGGCTTCTTGAGCAGTGTAATGACCAGAGCATGTTTAAGGCTGTCAGGAATCATGCCTGCGGAAAAGGAGTCATTAACAGCACTGGTTAATCATGGAACAACGTCATCCGACATATCTTTAAGAGTTGAAAGTGGAATTGGGTCACTGGGGGAGGCTGACTTCAGACTCTTAATAGCCACCAAGACCTCTTTATCAGAAAACACTGCAACATCATACCAGAGACATGTAGCTGTGTCTGGATTGATGGGAAGGCAATGGGAAAGACCAAGCTGCAGCACATGAGGACAAGTCAGGTCAATTACTTTTACGAATGGTGGTTATCTTGTCATCAAAGAGAGGAAAGCGAGTTGAAGAATTTCTGCGAAGAGGAGGTAGAGGGCTGAAATTTAACTTTCAGAGTCAAGGATTTGACAGCCGCAAATAATGCTGTGGGCTGATTAATAGCCTGTTCGATCTTGGCACTGAAGAAGATATTTTTAGCCTCCAAGATGGCTTTATGATATTTAACTGTGACCAGACAGTAGAGGGCTCTATCGGACGGCAGACAGTCCGTTCTCCACTTTCTCTCCGCCTGTCTACGATGCAACTTGAGAGTGAGGAGCTCCGCCGTGAACCAAGGCTCAGAGTGATGGCACTTCACCAAACAGTGTTTGAGGGGGCATTAGTGTCAGCTGCTGACTTTAAGCCTCGGAAACTGTGGTCAATGTGCAGTGGGGGGCACTAGCACAGTCCCTCAAATGAGGGAACTGATTTTCTGGATAGAAGCATATGTCACCATTTCCCAACAGTTGCCAGTTTATGGCCAGGTAGTACCATTATGGCATTTCAAATTCCTATCCCATGTCTACCAAAAGCCAAAACTGTTGCCAATGCTTGATGATCCAGAAGTTCCAGCACCCTTCTCTGGTTCAAAACCTGCACTCTGCCACTCACCATTTTTCTGATATGCCTTGTTACAATCGCTTAAGACTGGGGCCTTCATTATCTGTGCTACACACCAGGTTATGAAATGCCTTGCTCTTGGATTTCCAACCCACCGTGTAAGAGAGCTTGATTAACACTTTTCTGGAGGTTTACAAGTCCAGAAAATAGTCAAAAACCATCCAAATAATAGGACCCGGGAAGCTGAATAAAAAAAATATATGTCTCACTTTAGGGATACTGCAGTGCGGCCTGGTGCTGGCAGAGGCATCTGCTCTGCTCTGCTTCCTTTATTGGCAGTCTCCCTGTCAGCTATAGCACCACTCCACCCAACCATCACCACACTCCTCCCCACATCACCACCATGCCACACACCACACCACACCACATCATTCCATGCCACCACTCCACACCCCCACTCCGCACCAATGCACCACTACTCCACCACACTCCCCCACTCAATGACCTGAAGCAACCATATCCCCACTCCACATCCTCACTCCTTACTTCACACCACTTGACACCTCCACTCACCACATCCACACTGCCACCCCACATCCCATACCACAATAGTTCACATCTCTGCACCCCCAAACCACAACACTCCATACCCACTCTCCACCCTACTCCATACCACGGCAGAAGCAGCCACCACTCCACATTGCCACCGCCCCACACCACCACATCTGCCACATGACCTCTTCACACCACCACACACACTCACTACCCACCTGCACATCTCCACACCCCCATGCCACAAAGCCACTACTCCTCACCCCACTCCACCACAATTCACCCCAACCTTGACCCACTCTACTCCACATGACCCACTCCACACTATCCACATATTCCACACTCCATGCCTGCCCACCTAATACTGTACCCCTTCCTATTCTCAACAAACCACCCACCCTAGCTCGCCTCTCTCTAACCCACCAATCCTAGCTCAATCATGCATACCATGCTCAGCCTTACCTATTGCCGTCCACCTTAGCTTACTCCTTCTTGCTTCTACTTTAGTTCCTCCCTACTGCCTCCATCCTTGCTCACCCTTAAATTCCACATACCTCAACATTTCCAAACATATAACATTAGTAATGCACATAGTAAAAACATGTCTGCACAATGTGCAGTAAAGATTAGTATTTCTACTACATCTAATAATAATGTTATTTGTCTGCCAGCACTAATTTGCCGACAAGTTTGGAATTAATGGCTAAGCAGAGTCCAAGTATTTACTGCAGTAGGACTAGAATAGGGTAATAACAGAGTACACGTGCGCTCAGGTGAGGATACCCCCTCTATTGAGATTAGTGTGGATAGCTGCAAACCCGGTTGACATAGGTGTTACCCTACACCCATTATTATATTAACCAGACAACAAATATAGTCAACTGTGGTGAACGCATTGATCCAATAATTTTAAATCCGGGATTTTTATTCCCACAATCTCCTATGTCATATAACATACAATGTACACAGAATACAATAACTGATTTAATTCCTATTAGGCTTCTAGCCTGAACAATGTCCGAATTGTGCCTGTAGAGTTATGAGCTGACACATGTTTCGGCCTGCTTGGTCTTTTTGAAGGTTATTCATCAAGTCTAGGCACTCATTCTAGAAACGTATCCATTAACAGTCAGGGATTTCTATAATTCTACTGTATCATTATTAAGCATCAATATCGTCCTTGATTATCAAAGGATGTAATTTCATTCCAATTTTAGATAGCACACGCGACACGCCGAATGCGGTTTGCTCGCACCAAAAAGGGCAATCACTGAAAAATGAGCAGCTATCTAAAATTGGAATGGAATTACATCCTTTGTGGAATCGTATAAGGAACAACGCTGCACCCCACAAACCCACACACAACTTTTGACATTTATATATATATAGATTGTGTAATGCTGTGTTTTGTCGTTTTACATTGTCATGTTGTTTTGCCCATACCCTCCTAGTTTCTTTTTTATCAAGCAGGAGAACCAAAGAACGTTATGTGATACACAGAAGGCTGGAGAGGGACCACCCACTCATCCACGCTACCAAGGACCAGGGCTGTACCATTCGGAAGGCACTTTGTTGCTCTTTGTTGGTCACTCCTTTATCCAGCTGAAACAAGCCATCGCCTGCCAAGACAATCCAGATGACGTATCAGTATGAGGCCCAAACCTTCTAACTCTACACCATCCACAAGGCAGACACACGCTTTGAATTAGCCAGATGCAGCACCCCACAAAATGCACAAATCAATAAATAGTACATGTAAGAGGACTGTAATGACCACTGATAGGCAGACTATACAACCCTATTGGACCCAAGTCACACTGACACCCTCTTATAACAGGATAATGTAACTGCAGCCCCTTAGCAGGCCTCAATAACCTCCAGGCAGTGCAGTCCAGGGCATAGCTCTCAGACAATACCATTATCATTTAAGTGTGTTCTGATTAGGCCCACCTTTCCCAGCTGCCAACAGAACCTGGACATGTGTGGCTGTTTGTGGCCTATGGAGTAAGTGGAAGGGCATTTCTCCCCATTCTTTGAAGACACCCACACTTATAATGAAACACAAGCGTTGTGGAAGATCACAACGCCTGACCACCCCTAAGCCAAAGACACTCATATCATACACTGAGGTGTCTGGGATATGACACAGCTGCTTACCCCCTGAGGACATCTTTCTTGAGGGCAACCCACCCCTGAGAAAAAAAAAACCTCGCCTCCCTGAAAGCGGCCAGAGCTCAGAATCCAGGTAAATGGTATTATAAATGTAGGTAACTACCTTTTCATGTTCTCATATGTTTATTTATGAGTTACAGGGTAAAGTGGGTACAAACAAGCTCCCAGACACACCAGGCGGTGATTCCTTCCCTAAGCCGCCCTCCTCTCAGCAACTGTCCCTGGGGTTCTCAGCCTTGCCCCTATGTGCTGTCCCTGGACCTTAGAAGCATTTCAGATCCATACTTGTTTGATTCCATCACACAGGCAATGGCAGGGAGGGAGGCAGAAAGAGGCTAATTCATCGCTTAACAGTAAACATGCTTACATTGGTAACTAGGGTCTGATGTCTTGGTCTCAAACCATAACTTACAAACACTGACCTATACGACAAATGGTTATCTCTGCTCTTTGCAAATACTTCCGGTGTGAAGCATACAAGGATCCAGTGGCAGGGCTCAACAGGGTATACGCAAATCAGGGAACTTACACATTGAATACCACCCTCTTTCAGGCTTACAAATGTTCAGCTAGGCATCTCAGAGATATAATTAAATCAACCAATCATTTGGCAGCAATACATCTTGAAACAACACAATCGCCCCCATTATGAAATGAAGTTTTGGAAATACTGCTTATCAAAACACTTAAAAGGTCTTAAATAAACGTGTGTACTTCCCTGCATATTGAGTTGTCTAAGGCCATAAGCAGCTGTCTGTACTAGCATTCGCATATTACACACATGCACAACCACACAGACACACCGAACTGTGCAGTAAAATCTCTATAACACACACGAGCTGTGTGGTAACACTCAAATGCATCTGCTTGTTGTAATTGTAGGTATCCAAACAATTCTGCCACTGCCACTTAGAAGCACATCCTGGCATCACTATGCTGCCGCCATTAAAGAAAGGCCATAACTGCAGCACTGTATGTTGAGGAACACATACAGTGAGGGAGAAACAGGGCAGGGGACTCAAATGGTAACTTGCAATTCAGGGAACTGTTAAAATCAAGTCCCACTGTCACTTCAGGCTTAGATGGATAACCCTACAAAGGACTGTGGCTATCCAGACATGGCTCTCTTGTTGGACCAGTCACTTTCACTCTTTCCAGAACACTGCCCCCTGCAATATTTCTTCTCATGCAGTTACTTTGGACCCAGATGAATCGACTACTTTTGCTAATCAGGCATCCAATCTATCCCCGATAGGTTCATTGGGGATGCTTAAGACCATCTAATCAACCAGCCACACTCCTCCTCAGTCCATCTAACAGGTAATGCCAGATCTACAAGTGAGAAAACACTGCTCAAGATATCAGCATATGAGCCCTTCATCACTAGTTTTCTGTGCTTCCTTGTATTCAAAATGTAGAAGTTGAGCTCACACTCACCCAACCTTAAACAAGTTCACCCACACTCCACCTCACTGCAGTGCCTCCTTTTCCCGCGTTCCTACTTCATCCAACTCCCTCTCAACAGAGGTGTTGCTAGGTCTGGAAAAGATCAGGGGCTAAGCTAATGTTGGGACTGGCTGGATTCGGGGCTAGCTATAGCCCATTGGTTGTAGTCCCTGAGCTTCTATCCGTGGCTACAACCAAAAGACCCGGGTTATAGCCCCCTCCGCCCCCCCTAGCAACGCCTCTGCCTCGCAACCTACTCCATCAGCTTCGCACAACAGACAAAGGTCTGGAAACAAAATGCAATATCCACTTGACAAGCCTCAGCACCTGGAGACTGCTAAAGTGGTAATTGGTGCAGTATCAATGTCAATGACAATGACATTACAGTATGTTACGCAATGTTACGAGTTTTTTATACTGAGCCAGTCACCACAACCATGTGATAGTTTAAATGCCTGTAAAGTAAGCAAAGAATGATCAAATAATAGAGCTGTTCAGAAAAGGGCAAATGCTTTAGGATCCAGGGAATGAGCGTACACCCATGCCAGCAGTTTCTAGTACTTACGGGGAAGTGCTGAAACTAGGCAGTGAGTGGCTGCTTGATGGGCTTGAAATGTGCTCCAGGGTACTCTTGCAGTGGGGAGGCTTGTTTGTCCATTAGGTTTTTATGTAACCTAAGAAACACCGCAGAGATAATTCTGGGAATGGCCAATGTGATGAATCAGGAATGAGACATGGACACAGAGGAGTCATGTTGATTGTTATGGACTTTTATTCAAATAATAAGAGGTTTGGAAAATGCCTCGCTGTCTCTGCTCTAAGAGGTATTTATGTCAAGATGTTCTCCCTTCGCTCTCTTTCCTGCCTGTTGGGGGCTTGATTTGGGGGTTATTCCATATTGGACATTTATTTCAAACCTTATGAGATACACTGTGGTGATTTGGGAGTGCTAAATCCTTATTTTCCATGTCACCCCCTTTCTGAATCAAGTCCAGGTGTTTGGGAGCCAATATGCTGCTTTAATAATAAAAAGAATGTGCTTCACAGAATGCCTGGCTCACTGCTTCATCTCCACCTTTGCAGGACAAGGTTGGGTGGAGGATATGGAGCACCTGTGGCTGGTAGGTGCTAGCAAGCAGCATACCTGAGGCGTGTGCTCGTTAGCCAGATTTAAAAACATCAGTTTGCTTCAGTCCAGTGCTGGGCATTGATGCAGTGTTCCTGTTTGTGACCGCTCCCTTGTTCTTAGCTTAGTGCCAAAGAAGACCTTCTTGACTTTTGTTGCACTACCTTCATGAATATTTTTCTCATGAATTGCATAACATTTATGTTTTAGCGCTGTCTTTGTCTTTACCTGTACAAATCACCTGAATATACATTCTCTGTTTACTACAAGGTTTCTTTTCGATTTCTTCTTTTTTTCTGCTCTTGCTAATATGTGCAGAGAATTTTCTGGTCTTTGTGCTACCCGGCGTGATATCCTTGTGGGTACACGCTACCACTACAAACAATTTCTTTTTCCTTGACCTATTATGAATAATTATACACAGTGGGGAACATTTTATAGTTGATGGTATAGCTATTTAACCACATAAAACTAGTTTGCTATATAAGGACTGCAGGAAATGTCTTGGAGACGTCAGAGGTTTTAGGTAATGTATCATTATTTGCATGAAAAGAATTATTTATAGAAGGCAATAACTGTAAGAGATAGCATTTGCCATTTGTAAAATATGTTACCTCTTTATGTCTCTTTGGAAGCGTATTTCCTTAGTTTAATTCTTTTTTACATTTTTCACATGTTTTTGTATTTAAAGTAGAAGGATTGGGGCCATTTTCCAACCTGGTTCACATTCCTATTAAATGTAATTATCAATCACATTAAATCATTTCCTGATTACTTGCGTTAGAACTTTTTCTTATTGCTATAGATTCATACATGTTGTGTCTTGAGCTTTAAGCTATACATTATCATTTTCCAATTCCAGCTGTCATTTATTGTAGACTCTGCCCATGAATCCCAAAACCGAGCCATATTTTGCCTGCTTCATGCGTGCCTCATAAATATTTCTTTCGAAAACCATTTCAGACACCAAGCATCTCTGCCATTCTTATGTGTGTGACTATTTCTTTGTTTCCAGTACCTTAACAAGATGCTGCCTTGTGTTTTTGCTAAAAGTACAGACTTTTGTTCCAGACAATGATCTGCTAATTTGATTATAAATATTAATATTTGTGTTCATTGTGTCTACTTTATTCATTGTGTCTACTATTTTGGATTTTATTCTCAAAATAATGAGTCCAATATACTCTAACCTTGTCTCACGGTGCTACACTATGCAGTAATGCCCCTTCTTCTAAACAAATCAAACAATTTCCATTTTTATTAGGTTCAAATCTAGACAATTTTGAAGGTGTCTAATAAAATTGGTCCAGTACAACATACTGATCTTGTATCATATTATATGGAATACATATTCAATGTACCTGCTGGCGAGAGCTTTCCCAGAGTATGTCCCCCTTTTCTTCTAAGTCTAATTGACTTTTCCATTTTGCAATGATTTTCCCATAATTATTTATATTTAACTCTACAATGGTGTTACAATAATCTGATATTCTTCGAACAACATTCAAAAACATCCTTTTATACAATTTGTACTGTCTTCCAACTTCATGACCTTGTTCAGAATCCCACCTGTAACTCCATTAACTCTTAAATATATCCAGAAATTGATTTCAGTAGGAAATAGTTTACCTGAAAAACGAAGAAACGATTTAAATAACCACAAGGGTAAAAATCATCTACTATTTGGGAATTTATTTAGATGTATCAGTCTGAGAAGAAGGTATGTCATAAATAATTATTCCATAATGGAGCATTCAGGCATGTCCTTGTACTTTGTGTTTTCTTTATCATTACTGGAAATATATTTATCTAAAATTGGCCTGTTTTATATCCAGCTCTCAAAGTAATTAGGGTATGCAAATTTGCCTGTGCAGTTTCTGGTTCATGTTACTGCCGGTAAAACCTTGCTAGGTGTATCTCATTCGACAACACGGTTCAATATGCAGCCTCATAGATTTAGATTTGTGAACATACAATGTTTACGGAAAGTGTCCAACCTCTGTTAAGCTCTGGTCTTGACACTTTTTTCCATGTCATTTTGTATCATCTATAAGATCAAATAAATAAGTTAATAGTACATTTTGACTAGATTTATTTGGCCTATTATAGTAAAATATTACCTATCCTATTGTTCAAGATGCTTCCTTGTTTATTGTACGAAAGGTACATGAAAATATTTTGTTAGTTTGATTGCTATATTTTAAAACTATGTTACTGATGTATTGATTTCAGGCCAATTCAAGCACATATTTCCTTCATTATGATTTCTTTTTGTGGGTTTTGAGAATACTTGAGGGGGCTTTCTGCATAAAGTGCAATTTTAAGCCCCTTCAGATTATTTCTAAACTTTTTCAGTATATGGCTCCTGTGTATTCTTTCTGCAAAAGGTTCTATGTATAGGCCAATAGGGTGGGAAATAGGGGGCATCCTTGTCTAGTGCCTCATTCATTCTATGAGAATTTCCTTTGTTCCTTTGTTATGTTAATCAAAATTCGGGCTCATTTATGTAAAACCTTAATCATTTTCTAAAATGTCTTTTGGAATTTCAAGCTTAGTTAAAGTTTTCCATAGGATTTCCCAGCTGACCCGATTGATTGCCTTTACAGCATTTATGCTAGTAATGCATACAAGTTGTTTCTATTGATCATCATAATCAATTATTGTGATTCGAGTTGGGTCTGCTGGGGCATGTCTTTACATACCAACAAGCCTTGTTATTCTCACTGAACTATCTATGGTATGAATACTGATAGGTGTGTATTTAGCAATTCAAAAAAACATTTTGGAATCTACATTAAATAGAGAACGTGGACATTATGAGGAATTTGATTTGAGGTCTTTTCTATCCTTACAAAGTACAGAAATTGTAAGTATGATTAGTTCAGAAAAGTTATGCAAGCTTCATAAACATAGTAAGCATTGGGGATTTGAATGTTTTTGAAAGAGAGGTTGTTGGGTCACACTGCCAGGGACGTCATTTAGGGGTTGGCAGGGGTCACAACTGCGACCCCTGAGGTCTACCTTGCTACCCCTGTGGTCTCAGCTCCTGGGCTGTGGCCAGCACCATGTGGCTCTTTGCTTCTGGAGTGGCTGGCTTCTTGTTGAGGCCTTTAAAAAACATGGGTTCCACAAGTCTAACACTTTGAGCAGCGACCCTAAATTAGAAAGAATAGGAATAACACATAATGGACCTCATTACGAGTTTGGCGGCAGCCATGGAGCTTATAGCTACATGGCTGCCGCCAAACCGGGCTCCTTTGCCGGGTTCCCAGAATGAAGAATTACCGGGGCATTCCGATTTCGGAGGGCCCGCTAATTCCTCCCTTTTGGAACCAGGGCCCGGACCTTCCCCATTCCCATCTGAGCTCCCATAGGACTCAATGGGAATGGGAGAGGGAGCTAACAATGGGCCGATTACGACCGGCCCGTTGTTAGCTCCCTCTTCCCCTCGCAGGACCCGGTAACGACGCCTGGTTTTACCAGGCGTCCTTACTGGGTCCCACGAGGGCACCTCGTAATTTCGCGGGACGGGTTTAACGGGTCCACCTCCATTAGCGGAGCCCGTTAACCCATTCCGCAAAAGTTATAATGAGGCCCAATGTGTCTTTCTGGCTTTTCTAGAATTCTATACAATAATTGCTAGACTCATTAAAATTTGTATTTCAGGCATACTTCAGGGGGTGAGTCACTGAGTCTGTTCCTAACACCTCAACTCAGTCTTTCATCCTTCTGGGGTCGAAAAATGAGTACCAACACAGGTTGGGTGATATTGTATGTATATTTGTTCTATATAAAGTGCTTAAGCGTAAGTGCTATATAATAACACATCATTATCATTTGGCCATGGACGTCTGTTGGCATTCACAGTAATTTGGTAATATGGGGCTATACACACTTTTTTTTTTGTAGTGTACTTAGAAACAATGCTATGTGATGCCACTTCCTGTTTTGTCAAAGAGTGAAAGGTCGTGTTCCATCACTTCCCGTGATGTCACTTTGAGGTGGGGCGAATGACATAACTTCCTTTGATGTCATCAGAGGTCAAGGGTTGTGTGGTGTCACTTCCACTACCCCTGGCATTTTGGTGAAATGATGTCCCTGCTCACTGCCTTACCAATTTTTAATCTAGAGATTATGAATGTGTTTTTCTTAGCCATTCTATGTCTATATAATTCTATTAAGTTCATTTTCATTATCTGTGGTAGGTGTATTGGGTCTAAATATTGATCCACATTGTTTGTTCTGGCTATCTCTGCTTCAAAAAGACTGTTCTAATTTCTATTGAATCTGATGTACCTAACCGATTTTATTTTCATATTTTTACTCTTTAATAGTTTTGATATAGTTGCTTATTTTCTTTTCCCTAACCTGTTCTGTGAGTAATTGCAATGAGAAGAATTGCCACCCCACAGTTGTACACTCAGTGTCAATTGCTTCTCAATAAAGAAGACAACTATGTCTCACCAATTTGACCGGTTTAATTTTGACTATTGATTCATAATCAGTTGCACAGATGCAACCTTGTAAATATAAGCAATTCAGTACATGCAAAGTAATGAATTACCCAACAACAACCATTTGGTTCATGTGCCTATTGTTTCGCCAGTCCTTTGGCTTCCTCTAGGCTATGCAATGAATACCTAGTCTGCAACAGATCACTATACACAATATTGATACATTCTTAGTCTGTATCTAATTACAAAACACCTTGTTTGCATACCACTGTGTGCAAACACATATTTCCTTCACAAATGGACACAACCCTGTGTGTTAGTTTTGATCTTATCCTGATCCAAACCATGTTATCACACATGCTTGTTTCACAAAGTGATTTGTAAACTTTTCTCCAGTATAGTTTAGAATTCCATCTGTGAAAGAGAGTGGAAAAAGTAAGATTGAAATGTGTGAGTTGAAGAAATTAACAATTTATCATTCTGTTCATTTTGCAAATAAAACCGTAGGTGTCCTTATGCTTTTTGAGTATCCAAATCCTTACTGTATATATAATGTGTCCTTGTTCTGGCTCTACCCCTTCTTTGAATCATGTTATATAGGTCAGGTGCAACAGTGTACAGCTCGGGGTACCCCATTAATATTTAAAGCAGTGCTAATTGCCCTTCTTGAGTCTCATGGGGACCGCAACCCAGAAATGTAAATCATTTCCACATGGTGTATCTCATATATGAGGTTCCCTCTAACAATTGTGGAGATAAACATGTTTTCATATATGCATATTACCTTGCTATATCACTCTTGGGAATGATCACCCTTAAATGTACTGTTCCTTTTGTCAAACAGGTATGAAATTCTCCTAATGAATTTCCAGAACCATCCTGGACAACACTGTCTCCTTTGATCCAGCCTCGGCAATTTCTGCAATCACTCCTTTGTCACTGGGTCCTTCCCCTCACTCCTCAAGCACCCCCTTGTGCACCCTCTTCTCAAAAAGCCTTCTTCCAACCCTTCCTATCCGGCAAACTACCACCCTATCTCCATTATCCCCTTGCTGGGCAAACCCTTGGAGAAGCTGGCCATCTCTCAGGTTATCCACCACACTGAATCTGTTGATTATCGTCTCCACAACCACCAGTCTAGCTTCAGAGCTGCCAGAGGCACGGAAACTGCCCTCCTGAACACCCGTGAAGACCTGCTCTCTAATCTCGGTTCCAGCTCTCCTTCTGTTCTCATCCTTCTTGACCTTTCCTCTGACTTTCATACAGTCAATCATATTACCCTGATAAATCGTCTCCATGATACTATTAACATCACAGAGCTGGCTCTGGACTGGTTGACCTCCTTTCTCTCGGACCGACCTTCCCAGGTTCAACTTGTCCGTTTTCTCTCCACCATCTCGCTCTCTACCTGCGTAGTCCCTTAGGGCTCCATCCTCTCGGCTAGGCTTTTCAATATCTACCTGTCCCCTCTAGCCCATTTGATATCCATATTCTCACCTAACTTCCAGTGTTATTCAAATGCCACACAGCTCTCCGTCAAGCTTCCCTCCTACTCCTCCACTTCCTCTATCATTCCTGATTGCCTGTCTGCTATTGAGACATGGTGCTCTGCGAACGGTCTCTGCCTTAATGCCAGTAAGACAGAGATCCTTTTCATTAGGACCCCTACTCCCTCTTTCCCTCCCACACTCTGGTTGCCCTATATGGGCCCCCATCACTCACCACTCACCTCCTATGAGGCACAAACCTTGGTTTCATCTTCGACTCCTCTCTCTCCTTCTCTCCTCACATTACACACCGTTCCAAGAATGCCGACTTTCAGCTGCACCACCTCAGATGCATTCTCCCTTTCCTCACCTTCTCCCAGAAACTCAATGTCTCCAGAGCTCTGGTCCTCTCTAGGCTGGACTATTGCAATAGCCTCTTTCTTAATCTGCCTAACTCCTCCCTGCGCCCCTTCGACTAATCCAGAATATCAATCCAATGTATCATTGCCCTCAAGCCCAGAGACCGCATCTCTCCAACACAACAACAATCTCTCCACTGGCTCCCAGTTGCTTCGAGGATCAAGTTCAAGACCCCCTGCATCACCCACAAGGTTTTCTGGGGCCTGGGACTCCTCTATATCCAACTCTCGCTCCCTAAATACTTCCCTGCTAGAGCCTTTTGGTCGTCTCACACTAACTCTCTGCAGATCAGATGCTTTTCCAAGCAGAGAGTGGGGGTTAGATATCTCTCCTCTGCAGATACCTTCCTCTGGGATGGCCTCCCTGCCTTTCTCAGACTTGAGCCAGATCTCCTTAAATTCTGGAAGCTTCTCAAGACCTTCCTTTTCTCATCTTCCTTCCCTCTCCCCCTCCCCTGCTACTATCCCTGTGTGCTTCTGGACTGGCTGCCTGGTCAGAGTCTTCAGGGCACCAGGCCCACCAATCCAGTTTACCCCTGCACTTGGTCTCCCCTGACCCACACCCCTCAACCTGCCCTTGCCCTTCCGGGTCGCTGGCCCGCCCTAGCCTGGCTGGGCATGCACCCTTGTAGCCCTTCCACCCCCTTACGTCGCACTTAGCTTGTGGACCTTCCTTCCCCTGCACTCTCTGCTTTCCCCTGGCTCTGTCCACCTGTCCTCCCCTGGCTTTTTCTCACAGGCCCTTCCACTCTGACCAGCACTCCCCCCCTCCCATCTCCCCTGCACGTCTCTTACTGCTCTTGCACGATCCGAATGTTACAAGGCGAGTAGGATCGTTTTTGTTGTGTCCTCACTGTTCCCCCACCCTCTTGTCTTGTTGCGCCTTGAAACACATTGGTTTCCTTCCTAAAAAAGAAATTATTCACAGTGATCATTTCTGTGGCCACATGTGTCCATATGGGATCTAATCTATGTTTGCCATTGTTTATATTTACCTCTGATTCTCTGCTCAGTGCACTATGGATTGCTGCCCCAACTGATGTTTTGTTATATTCCTCCACCCAGTCTGACGATTGCCCCTTCTTCATTAAATCAAGGTGCTATTCAAATATTCATTGCTGGGGGGGAGGGGGGTCACCTGTAATATATATGTGGTCCATTATAACTTGCCTTTAGGCAACAAGAGTGCACATTATATTAAGTATTCCTTTCATGTTTACCTATATATCTGTGCTTTATGTTCAGTGGATTATGTTCCCAAATGCAGAATTGTTGAATTCCATGGCCAAGTGTAACGACAGCCACTTCTTCATTGTCTCAAGTACATTTCAAATAGTCCTTACGGTGGGTTCACCTGTAATTATATAATGGGTTAGGACTTGTTTTTAGTGAAAGGGGAGGGTGCAAGTAGCTAGCGTTGGTATTATCTTACATCCAATATGTATGAACTCGGATTTCTTTCAAGACAGCAGCGGCGTGCAGTGTGGGGTTTCCGCTGCCGTCATCTTGTAAAAAGCCTTTTCTGGCTTGCCCATGACACATTGTTGTGATGTCATCGCATCAAGTTTAGTAACGTTTATTCTGCCTCGAAGGTAGGTAAACATGAATCTTGTGAGGAGTGGCCCATAGTTAGTGCTATTAAGCGAATAACCCTGTTCCAAAACAATCTGACATTGGCAGGTCTCTTATGGAGATGCCTTCTGGCATATAAATTGTACCGATCTAATTTTCAGAGAACAAATGCAGTCTTCGACAATCATATGGAGGACAAATAATATCTTAATCGGCTTACTGTTAATGAAGATTACAAGCTCCATTGTGTATATTGTACATGATTATTCCCCTCTGGGCATATGAGGGTTAACTCCGGATGGTATGTTTTAAACATCTATCGCTCTTTGAATATGTAAGCGTCTAATTAGAATGCACCAGATTAACATGCTTAATTGCTGATAGCCAGCATGCATGACCTGGCCAGAGGGCCCACTGATTAGATGATTGAACATATGAGAAAGTGCATCTATCATTTGAAAATCATATTTCAGATATTCTGGTTTCTTGCTCCCTCTGTGGGAATGCCATGGGTAGCATTTGTATAAAATGATGTCTACCATTCCCCATAATGTGATTTAGTCTATTTCCTTATCACTGTGAATTTGTTACCTCAATCTGCATAAATATCACCTAATTTTATTTACAAGGTTTATCTCAGATATATATAGCCTTCTTAACAAATATAGATTAGGCAAATTAGATCCATTGGTCTATGACCCATTCAAGTCTGATTCTGTGAGCTAGTGTGGACATACAGTTTCTTAGTTCATAGAACGACCTGCATATCTTCATCCTTGTTGAGACCAATAATTGTACTCTGTTCTCTACAGATTATTTTACCCTCTTCTTGTCTGAAGATAAGTTCACAGTTGCTAAGTCTGCATCTTGTCTGATGTGTTTGATCCCTATGAATGTGATCCCATCATTGTTGTTCATTTGATGTTGGGTCACCCAATGCTCTTTCAAGAGACTTCTCCTCCCTGTGGCGTTTGTCACGTTCATGTGCAGAAGCTCCCGGATACTTAGACGCAGTTCCCTGATTGTAGACCCTACGTACAATTTGTTACATCCGCAGTTGATTATGTAAATCACAAATTTAGTTCTGCAATTGATCAAATCTTCAATATCTTTGTTTAGCTTTAGTCGTAAATATTTTTACATTATTGAGTGCATGTTTACACATAGTGCATTTCATACATTTGTAAAAATCCTCTCAATTTTTGTCCTGTTATGACACTAGTCTGTGGCGGAGAAATAGCTTCTCTCATGAAACTAGAACTTTTTGTGTGTCGATGCTTTAGTGAACACAAAATCAGAACGTGACGACTGGATATGTAATCCTTCATATCTTCTTCTAGAAGTAACATATGCCGATGTTTCCTGAAGATTTTCTGGATGTCACTGTTGTTCCTGCAAAACCTAGTGATCACATGGGTCTTATTTCCAATCCCTTTGTTTTTCTCTTTAAGACTAAGCAGGGTAGTCCTGTCTATCTTGTCCACTAGTTTTCTCGCTTCTCCTATGCACTTAGCAGTGTACCCTCTTTCTGCAAATCTTTGCTCTGCATTCTGCTTCTTCTTGATAGTTCAGGTCCAAACTGCAATTCCTCCTCACTTATCAGTTCAACTTTCGGGATGTTAGTCAGTACCTATTTCTTGTGACAACGTAATGAGTGTAGAACTGCGTTAACCTCAGTCAGTTGTCTAAATGTGTGAGTCACAATTTTATGTTTACAATCTCAATGTGCAGAGGGGTAGCCAGGATTGTCAAATAAGTGGGGCCTGCTGCTAATGTAGTTGGGCCCACAGCAAGGGGAGCCTGCAGAGGCAAGGAGGTTGTGCTGCTCCTGCCTGCATGTGCAGGTGCTACCAAGTGTAGCGAAGGAGCCAGAACCAGCCATGTCCTCCTCCATGTAACACCACTCATCAAGTTGCCTTTGCTTTAATCAGAAATACCAGTCAAACATGCCATGCCCCTGACAGAAAATGTTCAAGCTGCAGTGTACCCAGCCTTTTGTGCCCTCCCCACAACAAACCCCCTGCCCCCACCACACACACACACACACACATAGACAAGGAATACCCAGCCATCAGCGATTAGCACCTTCGTTTATTAGCACATGAAAAATATACATTGTCCCTTACTGTGAATTTTCACAATATTTAAGACCATAATTGGGTCTGTTCCTACTTCCAATAAAGCTGTGGGTAGCAGGAACTTCAGTGTGCTATGGCCAGGCCTGTCTGCACAAAGAGAAGGTGATCTGGGAGCATCTCTAGGGCATGAGGTGTAAAACATATAAAGGCCAGAGTGTGGATTCTTAAAGAGAATTCCAGACTTGTATTTGTTCTGTTCAGATGACATAGACTTTGTCAAATTTCCTTTCTCACACACATCATTAGTGGCTGAGGTGGGCTTCAAATCTGCCGGCCCAGAATTAGAGTGGTCACAATAAGGGAAAGCCTCAAAGAGAGGAAGGGAGGAGAGCCCTAAGAAGGGGAATGTGATTTTGGTTACTACTGCTATAACAAAGTCTAACAGGGGGGGTCAGTACCCAAAGAAGAACAGCAGAAACACGTCCTTAAAATGCTTCCTGAGATCCTGACACAAGTGCTTCAGAGTCTGGGAGTAGGAAGGGAGTCTCTTTAGTTGGGCAAGTCGCATTTCGTGACCTGGAACACACGGGGCTCAACCTCCTTTAAATTGAAATCTAGGACGGAGGTCTTATTTGTTAGTAACAATTTGATCTTCCTGCAAGAGTCTTGGCTGTTAAACCTGTTAGATGTAGAAGGCTTTAAAATATTACACCAGCCAGCGTCGATGCAGGGGAGAGGAAGGCCGTCAGGGGGTCTTTCCATAGCATGTAAGTCTTCTCTAATCTGGGAATCACAGGAATTAACTGCCTCGCAGTAGGGAATTCTGGCATTAAAGCTCTCTCGGAACTCAGATGATGGTCCTAAACAAATAATAGCAATTAACATCTACTGGAACCCTGCCTGTACCAATCTCACAACTTTCTTGGAGTCACTGGCAAATTTGCTGACCAGTGCAAGTATAGACTTCCATGGTATTCCAATAATAATGGTAGGTGATTTCAATATTCAATGTGTAACAATGCTAATAGTAGGAGAGGGGTCAAAAGAGACGAGAACATCCAAATTGGGTAGAACATGGCAAGTCTTCTTCTCAGAGTGGGATTTGAAGTTGCTGAATGGCTCCATTAAGGCGGACACCCCTTCTTCAGCAACATGGAGTAGGGGTAAATCCTCCTCGATCCTAGACTACATTCTTTTGGTCTATTGTCAATAGAGAGGAGTCTACCATAAATCAAGAACTAATAAATTCAGTAACGGAAGTAGATTCCTGACGTCCCAATACCAAAGGCCACAGGGCACCTTTAGCTATAATATCCAGATGGCACTTGGGAGCTGAACTTTGAATAGAGAAATAGAAGGGATCTGATAAAAAAGACATCATCCTCATGGGCGGCGGGGCCAAATGGCCTGACATATCAGGTCCTCAAAGGAAATTTAAATTTATGGGGGAAAGTCTTAACCCAGCTGTTGAAAGAAATTCTGGTTAATAGAACACTCCCCAGGTCCTGGACCACTTTGATCATTGTTCCCATATTCAAAAAGGGTGACCGAACATCTGCAGCAAATTATTGCCCTATAGCCCTTTTGGACATGGAAAGCAAATTGTTTGCGGGTCTAGTGCTTGGGGAGTTACAGAAATGGGCAAAGCAAAATCATATAATTTCCAAACATCAAACTGGTTTTCGGAAGGGGCTCTCCACATCACTGAACGGACCATCTTAACGACTTTGATGGAAAATTCAGGCACCAAGGGGGGTTAAAATCTCTTTGGAGCCTGGATTGATCTGTCGAAGGCGTTTAACCTGGTGAATAGAGACCGCCTTTTTGTCCAAATTGGACAGTTGGGGTATACCAAAACCACTATTATCTGTTCTGATTGCTATGTATAGATACAATGCGGTGAGGGTAAGATTAGATGGGGAGGTTCTCTCTCTGATTACATCAAGGTGGAAAGAGGTGTCAGTCAGGGTTGCTTGGTGGCAGTCTTCCTTATCTGTCGAAGGCATTTAACCTAGTGAATAGAGACCCCCATTGGGCCAAATTGGACAGTTGGGGGATACCAAAACCACTATTATCTGTTCTGATTGCTATGTATAGAGAAAATACGGTGAGGGTAACATTAGATGGGGAGGTTCTCTCTCCGATTACATCAAGGTGGAAAGAGGTGTCAGGCAGGGTTGTTATATCTGGCAGACATGGGAAGGAGGTTGGAAGTTTCCACTTTGATCAGCCGTAGGGTAGAAGACAGTACCATTAAATGTATTATATATGAAGATGATATTGTCCTTTTGGACAGGGCTGAAGTTGGTCTGCAGCAATTGTTGAATTCCCTGCGGGCATACATTAAGGAAAACAACCTCCTAGTTAATCCAAGTAAATCAAAAATAGTGGCTTTCAAGAGTTGAGGTAAACCAGGGCGCACAATTATCTGGACAATGGAAGGACAGGTTATTCTGGTGGTCAAGGAGGTTTTCTACTTGGGATTCTCCCTGTATGCGTCCCTGAGTCTGTCCCAAAGTGGTCAAGATCTCTTAGGAAAAACATCTCAACTATCAGCGCAAATGGTCAAAATCAAGAGGAAATTTAGTGTTTTCAATTTTATCTCTAGTCAGATATTACACAGCAAAGGTCATTCCAATTCTTCGTTATGGGTTGGAAGCAAAACCATTGATTTGGGAATTCAATTGGCAGCACTTGGAGGGATCCATATGGAAAAAGGGTTTTTGGTCTTCCTCAGTGTCTTCTGATAGTAAGTCTACGGTATGAGCTGGGGCTTAAATCTTTAAAGGCACATGTAACCTGGAGACTTACTTCTCTGTACCGACAGATAATGGCCCCTCAGACTGACTCCCTCTATAAAGACCTTCAATCTCACTTGACCAAACAGAGGTCATCCCTCCTATGCGCCCTCCAGAGATTAGTGCTGGGAGCCTTCACGGACTGTAAAAGTGACGTGGGGATTCTCATCTCTAATCCAGATAAGATCAAAGGGACCGATATGCAGATGAATTTGATCCATACTATGGATGAAATGCAAAAACTCAGAGTGGGACGCGCACTTTCTCCTTACAACACAAAAAGGGGATTCCACGCAAGATATTTGAGAAGTTCCCTGACCCCAAAGTTAGACAACATTTTTTAAGGTTTCAGATAAACCTGCTACATACAGGAGAAGTCCTGTCTTGCTGGGGCTGTGGTAAAAAAGGACAAAAGTTGTGCAAAGTGTGTGAGGACCCTCAAAAGCAGTCCCTAAAACATCTTATGATGGAATGTGAGGGCACCTGAGAAGTGAGAAAGAGGTGCTTGTGTCAGATGGTCGAAATTGAGGATCGCCTTCTTTCCAAAATGATTTGGGACAGGTTTATAGTGGGTCAGGATACATTAACTATTAATGTAATCAGGGTATTGAACTTGAGTGGGATCATACCGTCAATTTATTGTTGAAATGCTCCCAATACATCTCTGATGGGAAGGATGTAGATACAGGAGGTCTGTGTCTTCTGTGATCTTCCCTGTCTGTTACGCTCACCTTGTCTCCGCAGGGACGTCGGGCGCTGGTGCGTGGCGTGTCTGCTTCCCTGGTTTGAGGCGCTGCATGTCCTTTGTTCCCTGGACTGGCCTTGGGTCAGCTCCTTATGTATTTGGTTGGTGGGCTCTCCTTCCTGCTTACTCTCAGCAGGGGGGCAATGTCCTGTAGGATCCAGTTACTTCACTGACCCTTGATTGTGTTGCTTGTGTTGCTCTGCTTGTTATTGTCTGTGTTATCTGTTGTATTGTATGTTGTCTGTGTCCAGTTATCTGTGTTGCCCTTTGCTGCATGCCGCAGTCCATGCTCTTTTCACTGTTGTAGCTCGTGTCGCTGTTGTGGCACTAAACCCACCTTTGTGTGTGTTGGTTTGGTGCAACGCGTGCGAGCGGCTGAGCCAGTGCGCCAGGGTGGCCTGCCTGTGTCCAGGGGCCAGCGCGAGCTCAGGTGCGGTTTGCGTGATCTAACCTGTTCTTTCTTTCTCTTTTCCAGGTACCTGTGAGCAGGCGTGATGAATGAATCGATCGATGGCGACGGAAGAGGTGAGTAATGCGCAGCAGTGATAGAGCGCGATGAATGAGCTCAGAGATTCACCTTGTTTTCCTTTTCTTGCTTCTGCAGGAGCCGAAGACCGATGAAAGCTGGAGTCCTCGTCGAACAGCGGAGACATTGTTGGAGGCACAGGTAAGTCAGAGCAGGTGAGTATGCAAGGCCTGATGGTCTCCGGATTTTCTTTGCAGGTTTGTGGAAGATTGCTGAAAGCAGTTCCTCGGAGAGCGTTACGCTGCTAACTGCAGAATAACGGGAAGCATGCCTTAGGGCTTGGGTGGGGCTTATATAGCCAACCACGCCCTGCCACTCCCAAGGTGTAATGAGTTCCAGAAGTTCTCTGCCACGCCCATGATTGCAAACTAATGCAAAATCTAATGGCTCAGAGCCACGCCCTTAATTGCAATTAGCATAGAAGTCAATCATTCAGTGGCAGACCGACTACACCTGTGTTTTCCTTGGGGTTAGCTCCATGAGCCTGGTGCCAAAGGTGCCAAAGGGGCCAGGACTGGGCCCAGGTGGCCCTCCTTTGAGGCTTGATCCAGTCAGGGCCCTTAATGTGCCCCAATGTTCCCACTGCTATTGGGCTGGGGCGATCTGGTCTGCTCATCGTGAGACTGTCTTTCTGTCTCTTCTTCTTAGTTGTGAGTTTCTAACTTGTTTTGTATTTTCTTTTTAAATGTTATCATCTAACTTGTTTTATAAAATGTTTTGGATGTTTTTTCTTTTTTTCTTTTTTTTGGAGGGTCGAAGGTATATACCGTGAATTTTAGGTCTTGGACTGTTTTTACTATAGTTCTACTTTATTACTTTTATTGTTTAATTTGTTGACTTGTATGAATTTTATCTTTTTCAGTTCTAGCACACAAATGAAAAAAAATTAAAAAATGTAATGGTCAGAGTGTGGAAAATAGTGCATTGAATTGACATGTCTGTGGAGGTAGAGCGAAATTCAGTTTAAAATGTGCAAAGCAAGCAGTTCCTCCAGAATGAGTGGAAACCTCACAAAGTGGTAACAGCAGAGCAGCATGTGTGTTAAAAACAGTAGCAGGGTAACCAGAAGAAGCTCCTGGAAGAACTTTGTGGATTATCCCATTACTGAAATACCAGGATAGAGATCCTTTGGTAAACCTTTGTGGAGGTTTCAGTACTGGACAAGCAAATCAGAATTGATGTGCATTGAAAAGGCCAAAGGTGCTGCAGGTCATGATTGAGGCGATTGTCACAGCTGTCTTTGGCTCAGTTCTGCAATAGCATGGGGTGCTGATGCTCAGGAATGACTTGCATCATCCGAGCTGTTCTAAAAGATGGAGTGCAGGCGCCTGCTAGGTCTTTCTTAGTAGTTTGATACGTACATTCTAATGTACCAAATTAATTGTGTGTTCGTATTTTTGTTTATTAAAAAATGGTGTTTGCATTGGTGAATGACATCCGTGTTGAGTGCCCTTTGACCCTGGGTAGGCTACGAAGCCAGCCTCTGCTCCCTTAATTCCCTACCTGCCATTCTCCACAGTGGACAGGAGTGCACACGAGAAGCGCTGTGATAGGATAAAGATTGCATTGTTATGGCAACTTGAAGCTCAAAAGGGCTGTGATGGCTGGAACTGCTGAGTGGGCATTTACAGATTTTGTGTGGGCCTTGCCCGCTCAGGCCCTACCCTGTCTACACCTCTGTCAATGTGCAGACTTAGATAGGTGACATGACAGGAACCTTTTCCCCATGTTAATTCAGAACCAAACGCTTTCTGTTTCAGATAATGATTAAAGCTCATTAATTCATCCTCAGTTTCATATAAGAAAAATGTCATCAATGAATCTGACCCAAGTGTGGATTTTATCCACAAAATCAGGATGAGTCAAGACATGCTCAGCTTCGTAGACACCCATGAATATGTTGGCCAGTGGGGCGCAAAGCTGGCACCCATGGCGACGCCTTTAGTTTGCCTGTATAGTACATTGTTGAACAAAAATATGTTTTTCTGCAGTGTGAAGGCCAAAAATTATTTCAGCATTTCCATTAGTAAGGCAAATAATGCTGATTTATCATTATAATAGTGGTCTATTGCAGTCAGAGGGTCTATAGAAGTGTATAAGACTTCCATGTCCATAGTGCATAGTAAATATTGTTTGCTCCATACGATTTTGCTGAGAATGTCTAAGACATGCATGGTGTCTCTTATATATTCCCAAGAGTGATATAGCAAGGTAATATGCGTATATGCAACATGTTTATCCCCACAATTGTTACAGCGAACCTCATATATGAGATACACCATGTGAAAATGATTTGCATTTTTGGGTTGGGTCTCATTAGACTCGAGAAGGGCAATTAGAACTGCTTTAAATATAAATGGGGTATCCCAGAGCTGTACACTGTTACAGCTGACCTATATAATGTGATTCAAAGAAGAGGTAGACACAGAACAAGGACAAATTATGTTAACATTAAGGATTTGTTCATGTTATAAAACAATAATAAAAATCAACATATTTTATCAACAATAATAACAGAGATACAATAAATCCATTATTAATCAACAGACAATAAATATAAATCATTACTTCCGTAAGTAATAAAAATGAAAATCTGCAATGCTTCACTACACTTTAGGCAAGGTACACAGTCCAAATAGATATTTCCAGTAAACTCTTGATCACAAGCCATACATTATACATAGCCAGAAAAAAGCTAATATTTGTTGTATTCATACTACTACACCAGAAGGCAGGTGTTTCTATACAGGGCCAATATTAGCCAGCACAGGAAGATAATTTGCCCTAGTAAGAGAATAAAGCGCCTAACTCTCACTGATGGACTTATGTTGAAATAGAATTGCAGTCTTTTATGCGTATATAGCATATATGTGATAAACTGATATTTCTTCAATTTTTCGAAATGAGCATAATTCTCAAGCCAGTCACCCAATTCTGCTTTTTTTTGGAGTGCCCTTCTTGACTTATGAGTGAACTCTCCATCACGAGGAGACCATCCGATATCTTTCCGGTATAACTCAACATTATTTCTCAGGGAAAACTTCACAGGCTGTCCAATGATCTCTTTTCTCATAATGTTCAGTAATTGATTGCTAGTATTACTCGTCATTATGAGATATAATTCTGTTTTTTTCTTTAGAACCAACGATTTTAAAGAGATTAGACCCAATTCAAGCCTAATAATGGCCATCGGAATACAGGTTGGTAAACCTAGTATCTTTTTCCGATATTTCCCTTCATCAACTTGCAACCAATTAAAGTTCATTGTTTGTAGAGCTTCGACTCCATATGTCATCATTGGCGCAAAAACCTGTTGGTCTAGCAGACACGCGGCCCAGACAGTAAAACCGCAATGGGAAATGGTGAAACGGTATACCATTGCAGATATTTGGGCAGTCCTACTCATCCACATTTCTTTACACTGAAGATAATCCCCTTTAGTTTTGAATTCCAGACCCAGGTATCTGTAAAACGGGGTATACAAAATCTCCAATTCCTGGATCTTAAGGCAGGTACGTGCAACATTTTTTGCCGAGAACAGCATCACTTGGGTTTTCTGTAGATTTATTATTAAACCGCTGGTTTTGGCATAAAGCCATAAAGCTTCTGCTGATCTCCGCAGACCGCTCAAAGTGTGATCAAGTATCACAACGTCGTCTGCATAAGCAAGAACTGCATAATGTGTATTGCCAATTTTAGGAGGACAGTTTTGGGCTTGTCCAATTATTACCGGTAAATCGTGTGTAAATAAATTAAAGTGTCGGGGCCATCACACAGCCCTGCTTTCCTCCTCTGCATCCGCATTGCAGATTTTCATTTTTATTACATACGGAAGTAATGATTTATATTTATTATCTGTTGATTAATAATGCATTTATTGTATCTCTGTTATTATTGTTGATAAAATATGTTGATTTTTATTATTGTTTTATAACATGTTTTATAATATATTTTTATTTGCTATGTGTAAAATCTATTTTATAGATTATATCAAATTAAATAAATTAAAAAATTAAGGATTTGTGCACTCAAAAAGCATCGGGACACCTACAGTTTTATTTGCAAAATGCACAGAATGACAAGTTGTTCATTTCTTCAACTCACACATTTCAATCCCATCTTACTTATAGGATAGGGTGGCTTATCATCAGTTGGCGGAGCATCTGGAGTTATAGCCAATTCTCCACCCCAGCCAGTCAGGTTTTAGGAAAAAATATGGGACAGAAACCGCTCTTTTGGAGCTCAAAACTAAACTCTTGGGAGAAATGGATAGAAGTGGCTTGCCCCTGATTATTTCATTAGAGCAATCAGCAGCCTTCGATTTAATTGAACATTCCATCCTTATTCCCAGATTACAGGAGGTAGCTAACCTCTCTGTTTTGGCAGCCCAGTGGGTTGCTTCATTCCTGGAGCACAGAAGCAGTAGAGTCTGCTCTGCCTCTGCTGAAGCCACTCCCCTATCGGTGCTGTATGGGGTACCTCAAGGGGCAAGTATGTCGCCATGTCTCTATAATCTGTTTATGGCCCCCTTCTTCTTCATGCTAGAGGAAGAGAGGGTTGTACTCTCAAACTATGCAGATGACACCCAATGTGTCATCTCATTAACGGGACACCATGGGACAAATGAGTTGGAGGTAAATAGAATCTTTGCACTGATCGAAAGGTGGATGCTGGATAACTTCCTTGCCTTGAATCGTAGCAAGGCAGAGTTGTTGATTGTAGGGAGTTCTAAGGCACTTAATATTCTCAATAAACCCTATAGCTCCTACAAACTGGGGGATGATTTAATCTCTCCTCTACCTAAAACTAAAATTCTAGGGGTAACTCTAGATCCGACTCTGAGTATGAAGGCTTATGTCTCTACTGTAGTGGCGGGGGTAGTATACTATGTAAAACTACTTGCTCATCTGAGGCCCATGATTTCTCAAGAAAGCGCAGAGACATTTGCCAGGGCAATAATCGGAGCAAAGCTTGACTATTGATGCAGTCTTCTGCTAGGCATTAGTCAACTAGAACTGCGTAGGCTGCAGGTTGCTCAGAACTGGGCGGTCAGAGTAGTTCTCAGACTTCCTAGACACAGCCACGTAACAGAGGCCAGGCGATCTCTTCACTAGCTTCCCATTGAATCCCGGATCTCTTTTAGAGTGCTGGTCATGACTTTCAAATGCAGGCTACAAGTAATGCCCACTTATCTACAAAGCCATATAAAATAGAAGTGTAATCAACAAACTCTCAGATCAGGAAACCAAAATCTGATTGCGCAGCCTCGATGCAAGACTGCAAAGGCTGAAAATGGAGCGTTTAATGTAAAGGCGCCTTTCCTGTGGAATAAACTGCCAGCCAGACTAAGGAGTCTTAATTCCCTCCAAGTCTTTAAGAAAGAACTAAAAAGCCTCCTTTTCTCGTGATAATTTGAGTGCTAACTGGATTCAGGAATTACATCTCTCTGTTTCCTAGCATACCAGTCCTTAAGTAATTTCCTGCTCTGGTACCTGAGGGAGACTCAGTTAAAATCCCTTGGGTCTCCTACTTTTTTTGTGTGCTGTTCATGTGTCATGTTCTCTGTTACACTGTCTTGTCTCTGTCTGCGCCTTTATGCCTGAGGGCCAATAGTGCGCATAACAAATGTTATGTAATGTAACAAATGTGACAATCTTACTTTTTCCACTCTCTTTCACAGATGGAATTCCAAACTATACTGGATAAATGTTTATGAATCACTTTGTGTAAAAAGCATGTGTGATATCTTGGTGTAGATCAGGATTAGATCAAAACGAACACATAGGGCATCTCCATTTATAAAGAAATAATGTGTTTGCATGCCGTGGTATGCAAACAAGGTATATTGAAATTAGATACAGACTAAGAATGTATCAATATTAAGTATAGTGATCTGTTCCAGACTAGGTATTCATTGCTTAGCCTAGAGGAAGCCAAAGTACTGGCTAAAAAATAGGCATGTGCGCCAAATGGTTGTTGTTGGCTAATTCATTAGGATGAATGTACTGAATTGGCTAAAATTATAAGGTTGCATCTATGAAACTGAATGTGAATCAATATTCAAAATTAAACTGGTGAGACATAGTTGTCTGCTTTATTGAGAAGCAATTGACTCCGAGCGTACGACTGTGGGGAGACAATCCTGTTCATTGCAATTTCTTAATTGATTGTTAGGGTGTTGCAGTCCTCTCCCTGCCTCATGCAGCCAGCGTAGCTTACTATAATTCAACTGAAAAACTTTAAGTAGGGTTGGCACTGTGGCACTTAGCAACACCTATGCACTCTCCTTTTAACTGCTCTGTGAGTAGCTTCCAAGCTTGTCTTCCATATTAAATTTGTATTACGTTCACTGCTGGAATCTTTCTTGCATTATATAATTTAGTTAAATCTAGTATTTGCAATATAAAACCCTTAATGAATTGTAGTTTGGCTAAGACTAGATGTTTTCTTTTGTTCAAAAACATGTAAGTCACTCCGCCCTTACATATGCACTGGACGAATCCCACAGGAAACATGTATTGCCTTGGTTCAGGTTAATATTCTGGTACTCTTCAATCTTTTTCCCTTGGGGCATTCTGTAAATAGTTTGTCACCCCCAGTAATAGAAATCTTGGGACAAATGTCTACGGGTTCCACTTTGTCTTTGCTGATGTTTTGATGGTATCAATTCTATCAATTCTGGTGATGAGCAACATATTCTCCATTTCGAGAGGTTTATTGAGTTGTATTCTCTTCTGAAAAGTTTCCCTTTAATAAGTAACTGCATAGCTTCATCAGGATAGGTTTTGGTATTGTCTTAGTAGTATTTCTTTTGAAGGGGTCTGGTAAGCTCTTTTGACAAATTTGTTTAGCTCTAGTGGGCCTTCTCCAAGAGCTCTGTTACATGGGTTTGGCTTTATTTTCCATTATGATGTTCTTGATTCCCAAAGGTCTTGACATTTGACCATCACAAGTAATTCTCAAAATAACTAGTTTAATAAATGTAGTTAAGAGGTCATAGTTTCATCATAAGGAATGATGTATGTGTTTATACCAGCCATATATTCCATTTCTCCTAGTCGTTCCTACAGTTAATCTGATGTCTTATTGAGTTATGCATAGTATGGAAGTCTTCCTTGTTCTAAGCCTGCCTTTCTAAAATAAGGTAGAAAGTGAGGGTGGTTGATCATAAGCCATTTGCAAAGTGTTCACTTCCATACTGTATACATTTTTCCTCCTCTTTGTAGTCCTTGCCGGAAGGACTGTGAAGTCATCACGAAACAGACACAGACAACTGAAATAAAAGTTTGAGATATAAACTTTTATTTAAACAGAAAAGAGGTTGGAAGAGGCCTAACTTGCCCTATGCTAAGGTAGGATTTCCCTACCTAAATGAAACTAAGGATAGTCTGTGTCAGGTGCTTCAAAGCCAATATCTGTCTGTGTCAAATACCTATACTTGCCTCACATCTATTTGTATATAATGTGTGGGGATGTCAGCATCAAAATGATAAGTGCTCAAATACATGCTTAGAGCTTCTTCCAGCTCTGGTTTTCAAGGGGTGTCCCTTCCCCAAGGTTCATATAGTTCAGAGTGCAAAAAGGGGATCCCTTCCCCAAGATTTCAAGTCTTTCAACAACTTCAAAACAACACACTTCCTTGGGATACTTCCCACCTCTTCTGAGTTGGTTACCTTTCACCAATTTCAGAGAGTTTTGTTCCTTAATTTAAGATCACACAAGATTTCCTTACAATCAATCACAAGCTTCTTTGTGAGTGCTTTAAGTGGCTTTTCCATATATGGGTGTACTCCGTCTAGGCGCAGTTGTTGGACCACACGGTCTACCCATTACAGGTCACGCAACTGACACACCTTACTTGCTCTTTCTTCACAAGCACATTGCAACTGTCTCAGCTCTACAATGGTGTTTTTACTTCTTCTCCTTTCACATCCTCATGATGCTTTACCATTACTTTTTTGCCACCATTCACTTGTTGTACTCTCACATACTCTCCTGGCTCTTGCCAATGCTTGTTTACAACGTTCCTGTATGGCTCTTGCCAATGGTTGCTCAATCCAGTTACACAGTTCCTTTATGGCTCTTGCCAATGCTTGTACTGTCAAGCTGGACAATTCCTCTTTATTGTGTGATTTCACAAAACTGCTTTCATTCAACACAGTATTCAAAGGACTTTTTTTTTATTTGAGATCAGTATTCAAAATACTAGCTTTCATTGAGATCCGTATTCAATATGCTTGTTTTTGCTTTCATTAACTTTCTTATCAGTCTTATATGCTCGCCTGCTGTCCCAGTGTCCCCTTTCTTAGGTTGACTCACTGGTCGGTGCTTACGGTGTCGCAGTGAGGCTTCTGACTGCCACAAGCTCTTTCTCGTGCAGCACTTCACTCCGTCACCTCAGCGGCTCTGCATGGCTTTGCCCCCACCTCTGATACATCTCTCACTGCTCGGGCCTCCCTCCACAGCTTCTCCTGTTCAGGCCGGTTGTGTTCTCCGCCACAGGCCTCCAGTTTTCTTTAGCCTAGTTTCCTACTTCATACACTCTGCATACTTCTGGGGTCCTCAAGCACTCTGTCTGCCACGATGTCTTCCAGGAGAGGTCTGGCTGGTCCAGCAGTCTGTAGACCTGCTTCCAGAGCTGACCCCATGTTTACCGTTCTTCCTGCTTTTAAACATCCTGCCAGGTTGATTGGTCCGAAGAGGATTAGACCGCTCATTGCCGCCTTGGAAGGTCTCCATTGTTCTTGTTGGCCTCCTCCTCGTCCCAGTACTTTACTGGTGTGTGTGTGTGTGTGTGTGTGTGTGTGTGAGAGTCAATAAAGAGAGGATGTATGGCTCTGGTTCGTCTCTTCCTTGTCTCAGTACTTAAATGGTGTTTACCTGGGAATATTCTATTGTAAAAATAGGGAAGGGTCTCGTAATAGCCTACAAATAGACTGCAAGCTGTCTGTAGGAAAAGGAAATACCTCTTTAAGAAGAAACTTGTATGAAAGTGGGACGAGGGGACGAGTAGACCAGAAGGGAGGAGAGAGAATGGTGCACAGAAGAATCCCCCTGATGCCAGAAGGCTGTGGGGAGATGGAGTAGAGTTGAACCGCTAGACACATGGAACTGTGAGAAGCAGAGAACACCAAGCACAGTCGCTGGAGGCCCGGAGAAGCAGACAAAGAAAAAGCTGTTATCAGGACGTAGTTCGAGGAACCATCTGATGTGGCAGCGTGACCACGGAAGCACCGTGGTGGGCTAGGCACCCGTCTAAAAATGCCGAAACCTGGACGACAGGGAGTGTTGACAGCTCCCATCCGCTGTCGCTCGCTGAATACGGCTAGCTGTAGAGACCAGTAGATGTGTGAAGCCCGGAGGAAGAAGTGAGAAAGCAAACCAAAGTAACCGAGAAAGCGCTGAGCCCCACTAGATCACCCACGGCAAACAAAGGTACAGGGGTGAACTGCAGATGTAGGAGGCCGTTGGGGGAAGACGCAGTAAAGAGAAGGGACTTTGATTGCAATCAGGCCAATAACAGACCATTGAGCCAGTATAACTTGACATCTGATGAACGATTTAAAAACCTGAAGAATAAGAATGATTGTGAATCATTAAGAGAGTGGAAACAAATATCCTGGGTGAGAGAGAGAGAAACAGCCACAAGAGATCATTATTGAAGAGTGGGGAGACCACTTAATGGGAAACTGGCAAAGGTGTCATGAGCTAAAGGCGCAGAGTGAACCAAGCAAGGAGAGAAGGGGTGGATTTAAAAGACAGCAAGTGTGGGGAACTATCAACCCTAATAAAACAAGGGACCAACGTAACATAAAAGGAAGGTGTCTAAGAGAGTATCTCAAAGAGAACAACAATAAGTGTCATATTGTCGAGAAGACAAGATCTTTGAACAGTTGAGAGGAGCTACAAGAGCTCATGAATAAAGTTATCTGAAGAAATTATCATAAGGAACAGATTTGTCATATTGAAGATTGGGGTATAACAAAAAAACCCTGAGAGAAAGCCTAAAGACAAATGGCCAAGGGGAGACAGCAAGAAGAGAAGTCTTCTTTTGGGTCACTTTTAGTTGTTACTGTTAGTGGTAGGGTCAGGTAGATTAAGGTTGGGACTGAGGACATTCTGAGTTTGGACTTCATGACGACAGAGGAGCAACTTTAGTTTAATGTACTTAGGTCGGGAATCCCCCTATAGGGATAGGGTGAGTTAGCCCCTTTTCCTTATTATTTAAATAAAAGAACAGCAGAATGCCCACTATGTGTCCGACTCCTTCTTCTGACCCACCACAGTGCACAAATTGACAAATTATTATAAGGCTGTTTATATTTTCTATTATTTTAACCCTGCTGTTAATTCTTGCACCCCGCAATCCGTGGCCTGCCCACATGGCTCACCTGCCCAGCTTGTACCAACCACAAACAACATAGAGATGTTCATATCGACACACCAAAGGTTTCTGCATCTTCCTTCCCGCTATCCAACTAACACACCTTGCCCTCCTTTCTTACAGAGCCCCGCGCAGAGTGGCCAAAACTATTGGCAGACAGGTGCTATAGAAGACCAAATTCCATTACATTATGTCCAGCTTCCAAAGCTCGCTCAGATGAGGGCTGAACCAACCTCTGTCCTTTTGTCGTGCTTTGTTAAATGGTTATACTGTTGTTTCACTCTCTTTAACCCATAGGGGTGACACATACAGAGTTGAGCATGCAGCACCAAGCCCCACCAGCAAACTGGACCATAGGATCATTCTTCAAACACTGGGGGTGTTTGTATTTACTTAAAAAGGATGATGCCAGGACCTGGGGAAAAACAGAAACAGCATCTTACATGCTGGCAGTAGGAGCCTTACAAAGCCCCGGGCATTATGGAAATCCATGCTGGGGGTGGCTCTGGGGCGATAAAGGGAAGAATCCTATCCCAACCGGACACTGCACTTCTGGACTGGAAGGAGACCCACCTAACCCTCTCGCTCATTTTAGCCCAGAAGCTCTGTTGTACTAGGTATTTTTTTCTATGTGCCTCCGCTTTCTCTGGCAGTGCACAATCTAATGGCGCCACAGGGCACCAGTGAAAAATCTAACCTCAAGTTCCAGATGCTGAATTAGAGGCAGCAAGAGCTCTTCTTGAAGGAGACCAAAGCAGGGAAGGGAATGGAGCAGTAGTGGATTTGGTGAAAGTGTTTGAAGTTGGTCAGGGCTTTGTCAAAAGGTGTCTCTCGCAAAGGCCTGAAGATATTCTCTGTTTGAGCGTGACAGAGTGTTGGGAGAGGGGGCTTTCAGGGAATTAGCTGCTGCATCAATGCTGGGGTTCATAGTAGGGCCATTAGGTCCTAAGCCATGCAAGCTCAGCAGGCGGCCAACCTCCAGAAGGAAGATGGCCTCACTGCATTTCCAGAAGGAAACATTTCATCTCTCTCTCCTTGTGACTCATAACAAGCCCCTTGTCAGTGTTATTATGGTTAGAGGTAGACATTCAGTCTTTCAATCTCCACCATTTCTGAGATGTTACCTAGCACTCAAAACACTGTAGACAGAATTGAGTATCCATAGATATTTGACGCTGGGTTTCTTGGGAAAGAAAAGTTTTGAAGTTGATGCAAGCTAATATGCTTCTCATATTCTGGCTACAATTGGGAGGCCACACAGGTACTGAATTGTTTCTTCTGGGTGTGTGGGTCAAAATTGCTGACTTTTGTAATATGTTCTCATGCTAAAGAAAACAGAAAACTGTAAATTATCAGGAGCTCAAATGATGTTCAGTTCTATTTCAACTGAACAAATTGTGAAGGTCAACCGTTGTAAACGGAAGACATAACAAATGCACTCTTTTGTGCTGAATTACAACAGCCAAACTGTATCAATAAACTTAACGTGTACATAAGTTATTTTTTATAAAAAACACAGTAATATGTGTATATATATTTTTTCATGAAAAAAGTTTTATACAATCGTTTTAAATTCACTCACTTAATATTCAATTCAACTTAAACATTCTGTATATATAACCTTAGATTGTCATATACATGGTTCTTCGTAATAACACATTTAACATCATTTTCAACATAATTTTTTCAGCAACAAAACTTCACTTAAATACAATCAAATATTCCAAAATATCCTGATATCCTTTGTCTGTTGTTCCAATTCGAATGCCCAATTTCGGGCTTCTAGGTTTTTTAACCTAGGACTTCCACTACGCGTTTCAATCAATATGTGAAAGTAACTCCATTAGTTTCTCTTTCTATCTTAAATCATTTTGCACATTATTTGGACTCTATGCACTTTACTAACCTTGGTCCAGGTAAACCAATAAGCGGCAAGACCTTGCACGCTTATATAAGATGGCAACGTATCTCTTCATATATCTTTTTATACTCTTTCAGGAGTTCAAAACTGTAAGAGATAAAATGAGAAGCCCTGATTCAATCATGTGTTCTAAAAGTACAGGGAGGACTCAAAGCCATGGAATGGCTTCTATTAAATACAGGAGAAGTTGTCAGGAGTGACAGTTTATTCATATTGAAATTAATTACAATCATATTGAATAATAATTACTTCATGTTTGAGGATCGATATTTCATCCAGATCTCAGGAACATCCATGGAAGCGGCTATGGCCCCCAGTTATGCCAACACCTACATGACAAATTTGGAAGAAACATATGTACTACAGAACCTGAGATGGAAGAATAAATTGAAATGCTTAGTGCGGTTCATAGATGACCTGTTTGGAATTTGGAATGGAACAGTGGACGAGCTAAATGAATTCCCTACATTCATGAACACGATCACACCGAGAATCAAATTTACACACAAATTCAGCAAAACATCTATAGAATTTCTGGATGTAAAGGTTTATTTGAACGACAACAAACTCGAGACAACAATCTTTACAAAAATCACGGACAGAAACAGTTTATTGCTGGCGTCAAGTTTTCGTCCCAAGAAAACAATAGAAAGTATTCCTTTAAGCCAGTTTATGAGATATAGAAGAATTATATCAAAAGAAGAAGAATATGACATCAAAGCAAGAGATCTCACAAAAAATTGTTGGGAAAGAGGGTACAGTTCAGATACAGTATCTAAACATTCAGCTAAAGCGAAAGGAATGTCAAGGACAGAAGCAATGATACCGAGAACAAAGAACACTGCTACCGAACTGGTCTACGTGACCACCTATTCGCAACAGAGCAACTTGATCAGAAGAATAATAAAAAAAAATTGGAAATTACTAGAACTTGATCCTACTCTAGCAGCCCTATTTCCTAAACCACCGTTATTTGCGTATGCCAAAAGTCCATCTATACGAGACCATCTAATGAAATCAGACATTGGATAAAAAAAGAAAAAGGAAACAACATATAAAGGAACAGTTCCATGTAACAATTGCAATTGTTGCAATAATTTAATCAAAGGAAATGTGATAAGTCATCCTCACAATGGAAACAGAATTCAATTATAGCACACTTCAACGTGTGACACTAGCAATGTAATTTATGGAATTAAATGTCCATGCAGACTTTATTACGTGGGACTTACAGGACGTAAAGCAAAAACACGATGGTGTGAGCACAAATCCAATATTAGACAGAAATCAGAGAAATCTCCAGTGGCCCAACACTTTGTGAAAGAAAAACACACAATTGCACAAATTAAATTTGTTATACTGGAACATGTGATATTACCCAGGAGAGGAGGTAATTTGAACAAAATGTTACAACAAAGAGAGATCTTCTGGATAGATAAACTTCACAGCATGTACCCAAAGGGTATGAATATGGAATGGGACCTACATTGTTTTCTGTGAATTTAAGATTAGGTAGATCTATCCATTTAAAACCTCAGTGAACAGCATATAAATTCTGAGGTGAGACTCAAAACCACATCAAATTGGAATAAACTGAGGTATATGAGGAACTTTATTTAACACAAACCTTTCATGAACTACCAAACTTTTGAAAGGCTGGATAATGTGGATGAAACAAATATTGAGAAAATATGGACTATGAGTCACTCACCCAATGTAGACAGTACTTGAATTCATGTAGATTGTATTGTTAACGAATGAATGCACATAATAACATTCACGAATGTGATGTACTACGTGATCTGCTATTCAAATCATATAGGGGGGAAACTAAAGGACAATGTTGGTGAAAAATCTAGAACGAGTTTCTTATACAAGATGTACGAACGTATATTATGCATTTACAGTAACATTTCAGAATGTGAAACACGTTAATTGTATCGATTTCAAAGCGCTTCTAAAATTATCGCAATGAATGTTTTTTGTGTTTAGCCTGTATTAAGTATTAATTGATTGTAGAAGAGAATATGAATATGACTGACTACATCGTTAACTTTCAGTTAACACACTCATCCAACATGGCGATCACAAAGACGTGCCTTGAATGTGAACAGGCAATATAGGAGACAGACTAGTGTAGAATGGTTGCTTAGCAACCCTGTGATGTAGGACCAGGAACACAGAAGTGCGGTCATAATCGGGAGCGTTGTGAAGGAATCGGATAGCGGCTAAGGTTATGAACGAGTACAAATGAGTTTGTGACTAGAACCATGACCGTTAAGTGTAATTTAAGCAACACGCGTACACTTTTTAGAAAAAAGCACAGAAGGCAGAATCCTTTGGGATTTAACTACACAGATGACAGTGCACAACCAGTGGATACTTAACACAGCATTAAACGGCTGGTACAGAGTTGACCTGCCCTGACCGATGGGTGAGTGTTACAATAGAAGTGAAGTCTTACTTTTCTCAATTATTGATCACAGAGTGTGGCCCAGCGCTGATTTTAGCGACTGGTCCCACTCGTGATCTGACCACATTTATAAATCAAAAACAAGTAGTGTGAGTGCTGGTACTTTAAGAACACATGATTGAATCAGGGCTTCTCATTTTATCTCTTACAGTTTTGAAGTCCTGAAAGAGTATAAAAAGATATATGAAGAGATACGTTGCCATCTTTTATAAGCGTGCAAGGTCTTGACGCTCATTGGTTTACCTGGACCAAGGTTAGTAAAGTGCATAGAGTCCAAATAATGTGCAAAATGATTTAAGATAGAAAGAGAAACTAATGGAGTTACTTTCACATATTGATTTTGTAAAACAAAGACAGGAAAACACTGATATCCCCACCTGAAGAAGGGCGAACAAATTGCCCGAAACGCGTAGTGGAAGTCCTAGGTTTAAACCCTAGAAGCCTGAACTTGGGCATTCGAATTGGAACAACAGACAAAGGATATCAGGATATTTTGGAATATTTGATTGTATTTAAGTGAAGTTTTGTTGCTGAAAAAATTATGATGAAAATTATGTTGAATGTGTTATTACGAAGAACCATGTATATGACAATATAAGGTTATATATACAGAATGTTTAAGTTGAATTGAAGGTTAAGTGAGTGAATTTAAAACGATTGTATAAAACTTTTTTCATGAAAAAATAAATATAGACATATTACTGTTTTTTTTATAAAAATAACTTCTATACACGTTAAGTTTATTGATACGGTTTGGCTGTTGTAATTCAGCACAAAAGCGTGCATTTGTTATGTCTTCCGTTTACAACGGTTGACCTTCACAATTTGTTCAGTTTTTCAGTCCAGTAGCACAGACTTAACAGATTGCACCTAAGACCCCAAAGCAATATAGGAAAAATATTTGGATTCTTTCAAGGAAAATACGAGTAGAGAGTGCACCTCCTCAACCAAATCCTCTCAGTTCTATATCCACCACTGGCATCTTCAGTCTGACTTCCTCCTTCTCAGCAGGGGCAGGCTATGTCTCCTTGAAATGCTCACTGTATCCACACCTTCCCCTTCCTCGGGTTCCCCGATTTACTGTTTTACTTCCTGCCGTCACTATGAGAGCGGATCTCCTGCACTGCCATCTCGGTCAACAACAAATTCACCACATAAAATTTCAGCATTTTGTTAAAAAAAATGTCATCACAAGTAAGGACTTTAAGACAGGTCCAACCCCAAAAAAGGGAAATTAGGCTAAGACGTTGTGATGCTAAAACAGAAGCATAACGCTTAACTGTCGTCCATGGGTAATCTGAGAAAAAAATATATAATTTAACAAACTAGTTGTGAAAAGGTGTAAACTTCCCCAGCAAGCAGCACTCTGTCTCAACACGCAGTTTTCTTTCTCAAAGCCCCTTCGAAACCATAGGTGTGAGAGGCACGCCTATATACCTGCACTTCAGACATAATTGGAAAGGTTACTCTAGAAGCTTCAGTAAAACGTGGCCCTGGCCCTTCTGGGATGACATGTTAACTTCCTTCTGCTTTGCCATTGAGCTCTTGTTGAGATTCCCTCTCTAAGGTCTTTTATTATTCATGTACATTCTAATAAAGCATGGTTATTGTCAGTGTCTAAGTCATCCAGACGAAGAAGCCCCTCCTACATCTCCTGTGTTCTAATTTCCCGCAAATGATAGGAATAATGCATATGTATACCCACCCAATGTGAAATACCGGTTCCCAAATTTCCTCAGCCACCTTGCGTGACACACTCTCACACCCTTTTCCCGTCTTCCACTCTGTCACCACTCCCATGGAAGCTTCAGGGCTTTTTTAAAGGTTTCCCAAATGGATTGCAACAAATAGTTCCTGTTTTGCATTTTGTACGCAATCACAGCACCGATACAGCCTTAAATGATAGTTCTCCAGTGAACTAGAAATGTGAAGCTAGTAATGAAGATGGAGACAGAACTTTATTTGCCATAGTACACAAAAATGTATATACAGCCTCGATGCCTCTGGGCTGTAGTGCGCTATAAAAATAAATTAAAAAAATATATATATAACTGGCACATAAACTGTCCTCTCCTATACTGTACGGAGTGCCTCCAGAGGCCTACCTGCCACCTCATTCTAAACACAACTGTTTAATGTTTGCTTCACCTCCACACACTTCCTTATAATCTACTGCTCTCCATGCTTTCTTGTTTCTCAAGCTCCTTAATGGGCAGGTTCTCGGTGGTGGTGGACAGGGGTATCCCTAGAAAAAGTAGTCGGAAATATTTCGAAAGGAGAAACGACTGCATCTTTTCTGCTGTTATTTCTCCAAATTTGGGGACATTTTTAAGAAATATCGGGGTGGGAGTAAGGGAAATAGTTATGGTGGAGGATGGAGGCGGGTCACCCCCCTTACCCTGCATTTTAACAACAGAAAAAAAAATGTGTGGTCATTTCACGTTTTAAAATGTTACCGTATATCCGGGAAGAGGAGGTCAATGAGTTAGTCTCCTGGCTATGGATTGGGAAGACCTGAGTTATAATTCTAGTTCCCCCACTTGTACACAAAGTTGCTATCTTGAGATAACTACTAGTATTTAGGGGGTCATTACGAGTATGGAGGTAGCCATGGTGCTATTAGCACCATGGCTACCCCCTTACCGCATACCGGGTCCAGGTTCCCTGAATGGGGAATTTCCGGGCCATTCCAACCTTGGAGGACCCGGTAATTCCTCATTCAAGGCACCCATCCCCATTCCCATTCAAGCCCCCATAGGGCTCAATGGGAATGGTGAGGGAGCTAACAATGGGCCTGTTAATAACAGACACGTTGTTAGCTCCCTGGTCCTTTAGCGGCTCCCAGTAAGGGCGCCTGGTAAAAGCTAGCAGGACCCGCTAAAGGACCTCGTAATGCGGCGGTAAGGGGTTAACCGCACCGGCACCCTTACTGGCGCCGTTAACCCCTTACCGCCAACCTCGGCCCTAAGTGCTGCATAAAAACTGAAAACTTGTATGTATCTTATTTTTATTCATTTTTAAAATTTTATTTTACTTTTTAAACATGGACCTAGCTTGAAAGCAGCGGAGTGCTGTACAGGGTGTGGGAGCCAGGGCTTGGCTGGCATATTTCAAGAGTAGCGCAGTACTGTGAGATGTGGTCTGTGCAGCAGTCTGTTCATCCATTGGGAATAGTCCTTGGTTAAGTGTTCTTCAAAAAGCCACGTTTTGCGAGATTTGAGAAATTGGAGAATTGTGGGGGCATTCTGAGAGTGGGTGAGTGACAAGAGAAGGATTATTTGCGGGTCCTCTCTTTGTGGACCACAAGGACCTGAAGGGTCTGCACGACAGTCTGGGAGTCTTAAAAGGGGATGAAAGGTTTGATTTTGCAGAGGGTAGACATTTGGATCCAGGCCCTTGGGTCTCCTTGACTATGCGTTTCTCGAAGGAAAGGCTGCTGTTAATGGTGAAGCCTAAGGATTTTGCTGAATCCGAGAGTGGCGGATCACATCCTCCTAGGGTGCGCATCATTGAGCCATTGTTGGACAAGTTGTCCGATGAGGATAAATTCAATCTTGGCTGGGTTGAGTTTGAGGTAGGCAGTCATGAACCAGCACTGGATGGTGGCTAGGTAACCACGGAGATGACTGATGTCCTGTGGGCCTTTTACTCTCATGTGCAAATGAGTGTTGTCCTTATATTGGTGGATGGCTATATTGGGATCTTTGAAGAGGGTGCCCAGATGCTCCCTATAAAAGGTAAAACGGATTAGTGAGAGGATGCAGCCTTGTGGGTCTCCGCAGGAGACTGGGATTCAGTTAGCTCACATGTCTGCCGAAAGATAGGAGGTAAACCAATTAAGGACGTGGCCAGAGAATACCATCTTTTCATCAACTCTAAGATTATTCCAACATTTGCTTCTTGATCTGCCCACAACCTACGTCTTCATGCATGGCATTGACATGGGCCCCTGGAAATGCTGTGACTTTGAGATCTCTCCTGTTGATTATTGTTCACTGGTCATTATCACTCCTCCTCCTAATGCGATCTTCTGCCCTCTGTATCCTGCAGCTCCCATAGATGATGAATCTTGACTCCCAGAGGTGCACTCTAGTGAAGGAGTCCCGGGCTTCATCTATGCCGAGTACAGACCAATTCCTCTGTTCCTAGATGTGTTAAGGACACTACCTGAACCGGCAAGAGCCCATTTATTCCCACGTGATAGTTGGAATGATGCAATTGGGATGTTGACCTCACACACTTTTTTAAGAAACCCAGAAACAGAATTGATTGAGTGAGAAGGCTGCAATTCAAGGGTTCCCAATTGATCAGAAGCCCCACATCCTATTGCGGACAAGGGCATTAGACAGCGGTTTGAGCAGCAGTGCTGGTACTTGCACTCTGGACACTAGGGATGGGGAAGCAGGGAACAGCCCAAATGTACAGCGCCACGTGAAAACCATCATGTTACTACCCTGCAGCAATACATCCCATTGACAAGGGCATTGGGCAGTGGTTTGAGCAGCAGTGGCATACTTGCACTTCGGGCAGTAGGACCCTGGAACTATGTATCGCTCTTACACTCCAAAAATCCCTCAGGATACTAGCCCGTGGCGGAGCCAGTGGATGAGGGCATGAGACCGCATTTCAACATCTCGGTGGGGAGGAAGAGAAGAGGTGAGCCCTCCTGCCATGACACTCAACATTATTTCTTGGTTGGTGCCAGAGTATGCGCACTGCAGCTTTGAGCCATTCGCATTCACAGTGAATTCAGGGCTTCAGGCCCCGGAGCCAAGGGTGTATGCACACTGTTTTCATTGTGTACTTCTGAACACATTTTTCACTTCTGTTCTTTTGAATTTGTTGCTGAAGATAATTGGCATCTTTGGGTTCTCCTTGCCATACGAGTGCCTCCAGGCAGATGTCCCTGGCCTCAATGGCTACAGTTGCTTACTGAAAGAGTGAATTACCCATGCTGGCCTACAGAAGCAACCCAATACGCTTTATGATGTTTGCCAATAGAAGGTATGAAAAGCAATGTAAATAAAACAAAGTGCATGGCAGGTTATGCTCACGAGCAAAAGAAAGATGGGATCTTTTTGCAAAAAGCGGTAATTCCAGGGAGGCGATCACTTGCATGGACTTGGGTCACCTCCATGCAATTTTTCACATTTGCGAGAAGGATTGTAAAAAGAAAAAGTGCTAAAAAGGCGTAACTGGCTGAGCACCATTCTGACTGACATTTATCTATGGCAGAGAGCGTTTATAATGGATTCCCATGTAATCCATCTGCTTTAACCAGGTAAAAACAACCGCGGATTCCATAGGAATCCATTGGTTTTATGACTGCTTGAAAATGCCAAGCTGTTGCAAAACTAAGTAGTTTTGCAGGCAGAGTGGAAAAGGCCCCCACTCAGCCTACAAAACATTTGGTAGAATCCTGCGATTGTAAAAACAGGTGCTAAACTTGGAGGAAGTCTTTTAGGCCAGATTTTCTACACTTATTTTTACACTCTCCAGATTTGGAAAATGATCCCTTAATCTTTACTTGTTGTGAGGAACAATAGAAACTGTTACAATGTTTGATTACTTTGGGTCCATCTCAGGCACGATGGAACTTCATGTGCACAAATTAGAAAAATGTGACCCGATTCTATCCAGGCAAGGTACATCCACATTGGGTTTTTTCAAACACTTTGGTGGATGCGTTGTGACCCCGCCTTTTGAAGGCTACAGGTTCCAAGCACTACCTGCAGACCTGCATTGAATGTAACTATGGGGCAGGAGTGACATAAACCGACTGTTAGCCAAAAAGATCACACTATGTAAGAACTTCAGCGACGTCATTTGGGGGTCGTCAGGGGTCGCACCTGAGAACCCTGAGCTCTCCCTTGCTACCCCTGTGGCCTCCCTTGCTACCTCTAAAAGAAAAATACTTTTTTTTTGTTTGTTTGTTTTTTAATTGAAGCTCCTGGGCTTTGGCAAGTGCCATGGCACTTTGTTTCTGGAGAGGATGGCTTTCTTGTCCAGGCCTCTAAAAAAAACAGGGGGGTCCACAAGTGTAACATTTTGCACGACACCTGCAGATGAACTGGCCTGCTGTTAAATCTCACTTACCAGTTAAATGCTCAAGCAAAACCCCCCAGATACCTCCGAGTTAGGCGTGCTTTATAAATAAATAAACTAAACTAAATGTTGTCTACTACAGAGTGTAATTTGCTTTCTGACTTTGAGAACGTTCATACATGTAATTGCTCATTTTACTATAGCTGGTAGGGTAACTATAGCTGGTAAAATAGCTCAGTGGGTTGAGCGCTCGCTGCTGCGATGTGTGAATGATCTGCAGGTTGCAGGTTTGAATCTAGAAAGGCCAATTCAGCCTTTCATCCTTCTGAGGTTGATAAATGAGTACCAACACAGGTTGGGTGATATTGTATATATATTTTTTCTATATAAAACGCTTACGCTTAAGTGCTATATAATAACACATCATTATAATTTGGCCTTGGACGTCTGCTTGTATTCACAGTAATTTGGTAATATGGACCTATACCCACTGTAGTAACGATACATATGGTGAACCATTCTTGTATCCAATGTATATCACATTACAATGACATCGCAACCATATTTTTCGTAGTGTACCTAGGAACAATGCTATGTGATGCCACTTCCTGTTTTGTCAAGGTGTGAAATACTGTGTTCCATCGCTTCCCGTGATGTCACTTCGGGGTGGTGTCAAATGACATCACTTCCCATGATGTCATCAGAGGTCAAGGGTCATGTGATGTTACTTCTGCTACCCCTGGCATTTTGGTGAAATGACGTCCCTGAAGAACTTGCTCGTCCTCCCCAAAAGTACTTCTTATTTTCCCATGCTCCTTGAATTAGGTTGCATGTGAATTTTTTATGGAGTTGCATTGGGTTATAACTTTTACTTCTCATTAAATTCAGAAGTCAAACTGATTTCATGCAAATTCTTTTTCTTTTTCTTGGGTGAAGAAAATCTGACAAATGGCAAATCTAGAGTTTAGATGGGAAAATTCAACTTGGATCAGGGAACATTCAAGATTAGAGGTGAAATGTGTATTTGAGGAATCTATTAATAAGATTAGGGTAGAGGGTTTGGCGGAGGTATAACCCAGCACATGATTATTTTGATATCGAGTGGAATTGGTGTATATGGATACCGCGACAAAATGAAACCCTTATGTATGAAGGTTCTGTACATCAAACTGGGTCTAGGTACCATATCATAGGCCACATTTAAGTCAGGCCGAGAACTGGCAATAGTGAGAGATGTCTTCAAAGCACAGAGATTCATTTTTGTTTCTCTGCCCCTTGTAGGAGGAGGTGGTGATTAAGACCTTGCTTGAGGTCAATGGCTGTAAGATTCTTGAAGGAAGGCATTAGAACATGCAAACTTACATAATCTAAGCTTGTAATGTTTGCTGTAGTGAATTATATAAGAAGAGCATTGCCAATAAGGACAAGATACCTTACACTTGCTGAGTGAATGTTCTGCTTTCTTGAGCTTTTGCTTCTAGCACAAGAATGTTTTAAGCAACTGAATGAATGTGGTATATTTGGTAAGAGGTAGGGATGGGCCCTCCTAAAGGTAATTAAAATGGATTTGGAAGTATCATTATGTGATCTGTAAATTTGTTGGCCGCAGTTATATGTATTGTATGTTTTTTCAAGGTGTTGTTTACCTGTGTTTTTGGAATTGTTTTAATTTGGAAATGCTGATGACGTGCGATTTTGTAGTTTTATGGGCCTCGGCCTGAAATAAACTTAATTTGAACTGGAACTTGACTTCTACTTTGTAAAGACTGTAGACAAAAAATGAAGTATCATTTAGATATATTAACAGCCTGATACCTTGATCCCTCAAAAAACGTACAACCAGACACAGGAACAGAAGGGCCGAAAGCAAAACTGAATAAGGAACAAGTTACTTACCTGTAACTGTTGTTCTCCAGCATGGGTCTGGCATGGATTCACATGCTCATGAATATTCCCCGTCGTCAGGCTGGGAATCCTCGGTAAAGAAAAATCAGTATCAGTTTCGTTTCTGATCTGTCTTTCGTAGTAGTAACCAATCACTGATCTCTGCGTCATACTGACCACAGCCAATGACTGCCATCTCCCTAAGCCCCGCCTCCGGCAGCCATCTTCAGATTTGGTAGCACGTGAAGTGGCAGGATGACCAAGTGAAGAGCCGCAGAGGGGTAGGCGGGAGGGTTCGCATGTGAATCCATGCCAGACCCATGCTGGAGAACAACAGTTACAGGTAAGTAACTTTTTCCTTCTCCAGCATGGGGTCTGGCATGGATTCACATGCTCATGAATAAAATAATACATAGCAGTACACACATGCACAACCACGGGAGGTGGCAAAGGCTCAACATTAAGCATTACATCCAAAACTCAACATTAAGCAATTCTTACCTCCTCACCAGGCTCACCTTAGGCGAACAGGTTGCGCAGCACTGCTTGGCCGACCCTGGACTCCTCCCTGGAATCCCGATCGACGCAGTAGAATTTAGTGAAGGTGTGCGTCGACCTCCATGTAGCAGCCCTGCAGATGTCCAGCAAGGGCACACCAGATAGGAACGCCGTGGTAGCTGCGATCGCTCTGGTGGAATGGGCTCTCGGACTGCCAGGCAGCGGTCGGTTTGCCAACCGATGACAGTACATGATACAGCCGGAGAGCCATCTGGAAATGGAAGCCTTCGAGAGAGCCTTCCCCTGATTGACAGGTCCAGAGTTCACAAAAAGTTGTGATGTCTACCGAAAACTCTTTGTGCGGTCCACGTAGAACTTCAGCGCTCTAGCCACATCCAGCGAGTGCAAAGTCCTTTCAGCCGGCGACGAAGGCGACGGGAAGAAAACAGGCAATACCAAGGGTTCGTTGAGGTGGAAGTCCGACGGCACCTTGGGCATGAAGGAGGGGTGCGTCCTGAGCACTACCCTCGTGTCGTGAAAAGTCAAGTACGGGGGCTTGCAGGAAAGGGCCTGGATCTCTCCCACCCGGCGTGCGGAGGTGATGGCCACAAGAAACCTGTTTTCCACGACAAGAACTTCAACGGACCTGAGTGCAGAGGCTCGAACGGAGGTCCCATGAGCTTGGTCAGCACCACGTTGAGCTCCCACGCCGGGGCCGGTGCCTTCACCGGCAGAAACGATCTGAACAGTCCCTTCATGAATTCTTTCACCAGACGATGAGACCACAAAGACGTCCGTCCCGTGGTTCTGGTGTATTGGGAGATCGCAGCAAGATGAATCTTGATGGAAGCGTGCGCCAGTCCAGCCTTGGCCAGCGTCAGCAGGTACGGCAGTACTTGAGGAGCCGTAATCCGTAGAGGGTTAATCTTCTGTGCGTGGCACCAGACAGAGAACCTCTTCCATTTGTGTCTGTAGCATTTAAGAGTTGAGGACGCCCTGGCCTTTGCAAGAACCTCTCTGCAGTCGGCCGGTATGTCGTAACCTCCAAACTCTAACGCTGCAGGAGCCAGGCCTGCAAGTTCAGCGACTTCGGGTCGTGATGGAGGATGGCGCCTCCTTCCCTGGAGAGAAGATCCGCGTCCACTGACAGCTTGATTGACGGGGACGCTGACAAGTCCAGAAGGTCCGGGAACCATATCTGCCTCGGCCACACAGGTGCGACGAGGATCATCCTGCACCGTGACCTCTTGAGCTGGTTGATGAGCCGGATCAGCAGCGGCAATGGAGGGAACGCATATAGGAACAGGCCCTCCCAGGGGACAAGAAAGCATCGCCCATGCTCCTCGGCTGGGGAAACCTGCTGGCGAACCTCCGGCACTTGGAGTTCGTCGCTGTCGCGAACAGATCTTTCTGGGGTGTGCCCCACCGTCGGAAGAGGCGGTCCACTAGATCCTGTCGTAGTTCCCACTCGTGGCACGAGCGCAGCTCTCTGCTGAGCGAGTCAGCGATGGTGTTTTTTATCCCTGCCAGATGAAACGGCACCAGAAACGTCCCTTGGTCGACGGCCCAATGCCACAGATCCTGAGCCTCCTTGGACAGGGCTGGGGATCTGGTACCGCCCTGCTTCCTGATGTAAAACATGGTGGTGGTGGAGAATCCCAGGTCCGTGAGTAGTTGGACGGTCCTCGCCATGTGCTCCGCGGCGAGCTCCTTTGTCTTTGCTCGGATGAGGCAGTCGTCCAGGTAGGGGTAGACGTGGATCCCCTCCAGGCGCAGCCGTACCGCCACCGGTGCGAGGCACTTGGTGAACACCCTGGGTGCCGACCTCAATCCGAAGGGAAGGGCCCTGAACTGGCAGTGACGCCCTTGGACCACGAATCTGAGAAACTTTCGGTGTCCCTTTAGGATGGGGATATGGAAGTAGGCATCCTCCAAATCCAACGACGACAGGAAATCGCCCTCCTCCAGTTGACCCAGGACGTGCTGGAGGGTGACCATCCGGAACTTCTGTGCCTTGATGAATTTGTTCAGTTGTCGTAGGTCCAGGATGGGATGCCATCCTCCCGTCTTCTTCTTCACGAGGAAGTATCTTGAGTAAACTCTGGAGCCCCGAAGCCTCTTTGGGACGAGCTTGATGGCACCTTTCTTGAGCATCGCCTTTACCTCCAAGAGAAGTGAGGGACGTGATGTTCCTTCCTTGCCACGGGGGGGACGCGCGGGCACTTCTCTAGAAACTCGAGCGCGTCACCCTGGGCCAGGGCGTCCAGCACCCAGCGGTCGGTGGAGATGGACTCCCACACGCTGACGAAGTTCACCAGCCGGCCTCCCACCGGGGTGCTTCGGTTGGGGGCCCGACCCCACGGCCGGTTCAGTCCTGCTTCGACGAGGTTTTGCCGCCTTGTCCTCCTTGGCGACGACGGCGGGGTCCGTCCAACTTGCCTCGTCCCCTGTAGGCTTCCTGTGACGACGAACGGGCCGCTTGACGATAGGTGGAAAATCCGCCGCCGGAACCTTAGGAGGCACCCTGCTTGCCTCCGCTGCTCCGAAAGGGCGGCCGTCGTTGCTGGAGAACACCAAGAGCCCGGGCCGTCTCCGTGTCCGTCTTGATGGCTTGTAGGGAATCGTCCACTGTTTTCCCAAACAGGTTGCTCCCGTCGAACGGCATGTCCAAGACTCTGGTCTGCACGTCCTGACGGAAGTCAGTTGCCTTGAGCCATCCATGCCGTCTAAGGCACACGCCGTTGCCCAACTGGCGAAATCCAGTGTCAGCGATGTCCGTCGCTATCGTAATGGCGTGGTCCGACGCCACTTCTCCTTCCTGCAAGATCTCTAGGGCCTCCGCCCTCTTGTCGTCTGGTAAGAAATCCAGCAGGGGGGCGATTTTGTACCACAACTCCTTGTCGTAGTGGGCTACGATAGCCAAGGCGTTAGCAGCCTTAATCGTCGTCGCTGCCGATGAGATGACTCTGCGTCCCATCGTGTACAATTTCTTTCCCTCGCCGTCCGGCGGGGAGGTTGACGTAGAGGCCGAGGCCCCCCTCTGCTTTCTTCCTGGCCGCCGCGGAGACGACCAAGTCCGGGGTCGGCTGTGCCTGAGGGCACAAGGGGGCCGCGTCCCGGACCCGGTACTTCTTCTCGTACCGATCCCTTCTCGCAGGCGCTGTGGATGGGTTCTTGAGATGGGCGAGACCCTCATCCCAGATATCGTGCCCGTCGCGGCCGTGTCAGTACCTGTATCATCCCCACGGGTCGTGGACGGGGAGGAGGGCTGAGCAGGGCGCAATGGTTGAAAAGGAGGTGGAGGATGAATCCTTCTTCTCTTAGGAGGAGGGCTCCCAGAAGGGCCTGGCTCCGGGTCCCCCGTCGGGAGAGGTTCCTCCGTTGGTGGTAACGGCAATCTCGTCCTTATTTCCGAGCATAGGGACTGTATAGCCAATAAAATGGCTGCCGAGTTGTCTTGGGGCACTGGTTGAGGGGAGTCCGACGGGCGGTCAGGAGCCCCGTCGGCACCCTTGACGTTCTCGTCATCTCCTACGTCGGGGTCCCTCCCGACGGGCTGGTCTTGTTCCACGCCAACGCCGTGGCTTAAGACTTCGATCAGCTCCTCCTCAGAGGTTGAGGCCGACCTCCTACCCCCCCTTTTTCTTCTCCGTCGGAGGTTTCACGGGGGTCCTGTCGATAGACATGAAAGAGGACTCCCTCCGCGGTGGCAGGGAGACTCTGGGCCCCGAGGTCGCCACCACTGGTGTAGCCTCCACAGGCTGAGCCAGGGCCGCCCCGACTGTCTCGATGGAGGCCGTGGCCGGATGGATTAAGGCTTTCAACACCTTAGGTGCGCTCACCGCCTTCTCCTTGGGGGGAGGGTCACCGCCTGGCTCCCCCTCCGATGGGGCCTTCGAGCTCGACCGGGGTCTCTCCAGGAGCTTCGCCGGGTGCTCGGCCTTCCGCTTACCCGAGCCAGAGCGTTGGCTCGTGGTTGATGGCGCCGGGGAGGATGCGCCCTGCCTGGCACCCGTAGAGCCCGACCGTTCGGTGCTCCCGGTGCCAGCGGACTCGCGGTGCTTGCCCTTCTGTTGGACCCCCGTCGCCGGGGCGCCCTCAAAGGTCTTACAAGACCGCTCGGACTTCTTCTTCTTCTTCTCACCTGACGGGCTCTTCCCTTCCAGCCAGTTGGCGAGACGCAGATGGCGGTCCTTCATGGTTCGCTCCGACATATTGCCACAAAACGCACAGTCCTTCTCCACGTGCGTCTTGTCCTCATGCAGGCAGTAGAAGCAAAGGAAGTGTTCGTCCTCCTTAAAAACATTCTGAAGCTGGCATCCAGGGCAGACCCTGAACAGCTTTCCGGGAGTCGAGCTTCCCTTCTCCTGGGCCATGATCGAGATGGGCCTGAGAAACTTCTGGAGTACTCCTAAAGCGTGGCTCGACGAAATCTTCACCCTTGAGGGGCGTAGAATAATCCGACACGGGTCCCCGTTGATCGGATAAGGAAACGGTGGAGCTTGAGGCTCTTTTGACCGAAAAAGAGAACATTTTCCTAAGAAAAAACATGAAAAAAGCACTAAAGCTCGAGAGCAATAGCAGGAGGATCCCAACACTTGAACGTGCGGTAAAAATCTGAAGATGGCTGCCGGAGGCGGGGCTTAGGGAGAAGGCAGTCATTGGCTGTGGTCAGTATGACGCAGAGATCAGTGATTGGTTACTACTACGAAAGACAGATCAGAAACGAAACTGATACTGATTTTTCTTTACCGAGGATTCCCAGCCTGACGACAGGGAATATTCATGAGCATGTGAGTCCATGCCAGACCCAATGCTGGAGAAACTGTCATCATGAGAGAAAGCAAAGGAAATGTCTATGACTCTAAGCCATGGGAATCATGAAGCAGGCATCTCGAGATCTAATCGAATCATCCAATCATCTGTCATTAATATGCGGTGTAAGAACACACTCATTCTCATTTTCAAATTACTATGGATTACATATCGCTCGAGGAACTTCACTTTTCACACCAGACAAAAATGTGTGTCCCTCTCTTTGACAAGAATAATATTGCTGTAAACATTGGGTGGAAAATTTACTTTTTTCTCTTATTGCTGCCAAATCTCTTAATTTACCAGTTTTGTTTGTACATAGAAAACTGAAACTGCGGCAGGGCTGGCCATTAAACAGGCACTGAGACTACTTCTGTATGGAGAACTTGAACTGTAGCATTAGCCATTGGTCTCATGAAACAGAGATTATTTCAGTAAAAAATTAACCTGACCACCCACCGGCTCTGGACCAATAGTAGAAACCCTGGTACCTACTTCTAAAAGTCTCTCTCCTTTCCTGGAACTCATCCAGAGAAAATGAATGGTTTGGCCTAGTTGTTTTTGTTTGCCATTTGATTTCTCTGATTAGAAGGGGACAAAACTCACTGAATTACAGGAGCTCTGGGAGCAACCGGTAGACCAGCCCCGGGAATGGGCAGCCTTGCTAGAGGCCTAAGGTTGGAATTTCTTCTTACGGTTTGAGTGCAAGCTAAGGAACAAAAGTGGAAATTAATTTACCAATTTCCATAACTACACCACCTGCAAATAGCAGCTCTTCTCATTTATAATTGACCAAGGGCCTGCCATCCCTATAAGTTTAGCTTTTATTTCTTCATCAGGACTCCTTTCCTACGCTCCTGACAGTTACATGTGTTGGCATCACCAATGCAGCTCAGAACATTTTGTGTCTAGGCTCCCACAAACTCTGGGTCTAATATTTCCTGTGTAGCCTAGCCTTCTTCAGCAAGGTCCAGGATCTTTAGCAGACCTGGCACATGTAATACACAATTTTGTAACACAAGGACATAGGCTCCCCCACCTGTATGGTACTTGCCGGTAGTGTAATATCGCAGAAAAGACTATGCATTGGTCTTTGCATAAAACAGAGTAGACCAATATGCATTCTTATATGTGACAATTTATTTTTTAATTAATGATTTTTTTAAAACCAGCCTATATGGGCTGCTATATCTCTGTCACCAGTATTCAGCTCCTTTTTCGAGGAGAATTACATACAAAAGTCATCATATTATCTCTTCATATGACTAACAATTCGTAGTGCTGATAACTTGTGAGGGCTAGTATCCAAAGTGACTTATGATGTGGTTAAGCTACATAACACATCTATCTAGTCGACACTTCTGGTGTTTCTGGCACGAGCGAGGTAGTTGGCTGTGCTGGTGCCGTCTTCAGGACGTGGCTAGGGAGCGTGGAGGTATCTCTTGCAGACCCTTTTGGTGTGACATCTATGGGAGTAAGTGAAAACTAAAATCAGATATTGGTGTCTGTGTGTAGGGATTCGACACACCTACATGTTGTGCTGCGATAACGTCCTACCTGATCCAGTTATTGGTAGTGTCACAGGTACGTAGAAGAAATGTTCTGTTCTTCTATAAAGGAGCCTGTTGTGCGCCTTCAGGGTCTTGATCCTAATCAGGGTGGTCTGGTCAATGGCCGCGTGGTTGAACTGTGAAGTTAACAGAGGCTATTAATCACCTTTGAATATTGTCAACAGATGGCTCGTTGCGTACTGTTGAAGCTGCATTCATTAATGCAGGCTATATAGAGTAATATCTAGCTGGGCTTATCATCCTTGTTTATGGATAGCCAGCCTGTTAGTAATTACACAAGTAACGTGTGGGTTACGAGATCCTACGGTTTACAAATGGCCGCGGAACCGTACGTTTCACAGTTACACAGTGCGTTCCCTAATGCGTGGTATCCATTTTGACCCCCCTGTGATTCCTAAATGGTGGGGTGGGCCTCACAAGGACAAAATGACATGTGTGACAACATTTACCCCAGTTAGCAACGCTATCAGAAAAACGATTCTACAGAACTGGAAGTTATTACAAACGGACACTTTCACCCCGGAAACACCCAGATTCGCATTTAAAAGAAGCAAGAATTTAAAAGATCGTCTAGTACATATCTATCCTACGAAGAAAACCAAAGATACAGACCAAACCACATTATGGCATCTCCCCCCAGTTGTTGGACACTTCAGATGCGGCAAGTGTTCAGTCTGCCATCTCACGCAAGATCAAAAAGAAATCTCGCTGAAGGACATGATGTGGAAGTATAAGACTTTCTCAAATTGTCGCACCAAATGGAGCATCTACATGATAATATGCCCATGCAACCTGATGTACATTGGAAAGAGCAAACGAGAAGTGCAGCAAAGAATTTGTCAACACCGATCTTGTCTAAAAAACAATGTCGAAGTCAAGCCAATGGTGGCTCACTTCCTCAAAAAGAAACACAAACACACAGAACTAAGGTGGTGTGTCCTTTAAATAGTCAACGCCAAAGGAGGAGATAGAGATTTGTAACTTAGGAAACTCGAACAGAAATGGATTTACCATTTAGATACAGTAAAAAACAGACTCAATGTGTCAATAGAATGGAACTTATTTTTCTGAAGCAACACAGCTGCTAAAGCGTACTCAACATATGCTAGTATGCACACACATGGGGTGTACAGGCCTGTCCAGCAGGATGGGACAACTCTTCCAGTCCTACAGTACCACTGTCGAGCCAATATGATAGATGTCATGCACACGCTTGTCACCACACACTGCAAGAAAAACAAGAGTTATTGATCAAAGGATGTTTTACATCAACAGATGCTCCATCTGTTGATGTAAAGCCACCGGGACAATCATAAGATCCCGACTTGTTACTATCTATGAGATGTGCGTGCTGTACAATACCCATGCCCCGCGATACAGTAATGGGAAGCACGAACTTGAAACATAATACTCAGCTCCCGTACTTCTCCCACCCTCTTTGAGCACCCTTTGAGTCGAGGCCACCGCCATACAACACAGCTCCCTGGGCTCCTAGAACACTCGGACGACCCGAGAGCACTAGACACACGCGCATGCGCGACATGCTCGGCGGTTGCCTAGATACGCACCACGCGTCCATTAATATCAAAGACGCATGCGCGGGCAAGCACCACTGATCCCGAGTACAGCTACGCACTGCAGGAAGTATGCGCAGGTAAGCCCACCGCTCCTAACAGAGCGGTGCTGCCCCCAGACCTGACGTTAGAGTCGCGGTCTCAGCAGGAGGCCCACCCCACCATTTAGGAATCACACGGGGGTCAAAATGGATACCACGCATTAGGGAACGCACTGTGTAACTGTTAAACGCACGGTTCCGCTGCCATTTGTAAACCGTAGGATCTCGTAACCCACACTTTACTTGGGTAATTACTAACAGGCTGGCTATCCATAAACAAGGATGATAAGCCCAGCTAGATATTACTCTATATAGCCCGCATTAATGAATGCAGCTTCAACAGTACGCAACAAGCCATCTGTTGACAATATTCAAAGGTGATTAATAGCCTCTGCTAACTTCACAGTTCAACCAAGCGGCCATTGACCAGACCACCTTGATTAGGATCAAGACCCTGAAGGCGCACAACAGGCTCCTTTATAGAAGAGCAGAACATTTCTTCTACGTACCTGTGACACTACCAATAACTGGCTCAGGTAGGACATTATCACAGCACAACATGTAGGTGTGTCGAATCCCTACACACAGACACCAATATCTGATTTTAGTTTTCACTTACTCCCATAGATGTAACACCAAAAGGGTCTGCAAGAGATACCTCCACGCTCCCTTGCCAAGTCCTGAAGTCGACACCAGCACAGCCAACTACCTCCTCTTGCCAGAAACACCAGAAGTGTCGACTAGATAGATGTGTTATGTAGCTTAACCACATCATAAATCACTTTGGATACTAACCCTCACAAGTTATCAGCACTACAAATTGTTAGTCATATGAAGAGATAATATGATGACTTTTGTATGTAATTCTCCTCGAAAAAGGAGCTGAATACTGGTGACAGAGATATAGCAGCCCGTCTATGCTGGTTTTAAAAAAATCATTAAATGAAAAATAAATTGTCACATATAAGAATGCATATTGGTGTACTCTGTTTTATGCAAAGACCAATGCCATAGTCTTTACTGCGATATTACCCTACCGGCAAGTGCCATACAGGTGGGGTAGCCTACGTCCTTGTGTTACAAAATACTGTTATATACCCTCATGACACAGGCCCCCCTGACTAAAAAAGAGGGCCACACACACCCCCTGTGAGTACATACATGTAATACCCAATCCATTGCTCAGGATCTGTCAATTCCCCAAGAAGCATTTTACCCTGCATCTAAAGGAAACGATAGCTTGGGGTAAACAATTGGGTTAACACATTCCTTAACCTGCTTCCTAGGTCCAAAGCGTTCTGCTAGCATTTGCTTAGCAATTGGGTACAATTACTTCCTGAGAAAGGCTTGGGCTTATCTTCTCAGAGGGTGTGGAGGAAACCAATCACCAGCATAAATCACAAACAATTCATTTGGATCTTCCATGGTCCCCACCACCCCTGAGGCACTAGGGGTAGCCTCATCTAGGCATCCTTACGCAACTATATGAAGAGGATCAGGCATGTCAACTAAAGGGATATGTTCTGCAGATTCATCAATATTAGAAATCCTCTAACATTTATCCACTAACAACAACTATAGTTTCCTGGGGTATTTGAACTATACATCCATCTCATTGGACTCAATATTGGTGCAGTCCATCATGTGTCCCCACTTTTGTGTGGAATTGATAAATCTTTTCGAGCCCTCATTCCATGTGAATAACAACTAGCCCCTTAAGGCCTATGTGCTGAAGTAATGGATGATTCCTTGGATGATCCTCTAATGTCGGTATCCAAAGACGACGCCCCACATCTTTGATATTATTTATTTATGGAAATCATAGGGACAGCAATGTATCTGTAGCTCAAAAATGCTGAGAAAATGTTTAACATTGATTTACAGAGCGGAGGACCAGTGTATTTATCAGTGGGTGAGAGGATGGAGAGGTAGAAACAGGAACCAAGTACAAGGACAAAAGAGCATGATATAGGAATGGGATAGTGGAGGAAGTGCTAAATTTCGGATGATGAGGTTAGGGATAAGTGCTGTGTGGTAGAGGGGTAAAAAGAGAGGAGAACAGGGAGATGTGGTGATGTAGAATGCTATGAAAGTGATTCTTTAGAAAGGAGAAGAGCTAGGGGTTTGGATTTAAATAGTGATATACAGAATGCTCTCCAGGACAAAATTACTGTGCTCCAAAACAAAATAGAAATCAAGAAATTGCTCATTTCGAATGTTGACCCTATCCTGAACTCACATGCATATCATGAACACTCAGCCTCAATTCAATTTTTCACCACTATCCATTAAAGAGGTTGAAACCATTAAACTGAAACCTAAACCGTCTAATTGTAAGGGAGACGCTTGCCCTGCTCCGTTAGTCAAGGAAGCTGCTAAAGAACTAGCCCGTTTTATCATTTCAGTTATCAACACCTCTTTCAAATCCAGCACAGTACCTAATAACCTAAAGGATGCCTGGGTACTCCCACTCCTAGAAAAACCCACCATCGACCCCAACAACCCAGCCAATTATAGACCTATCACGACGGTTCCCTTTCTGTTAAAAATACTTGAATGTGCTGCATATCTGCAAATACAACAGTACCTAGAATCTAATAACTTACTAGGATTGAGGCAATCAGGATTTAGACCGAACCAAACCGAAACAGAACCGAAACCGCCCTTATCAACCTCAAGACTCAAATTCAGTCTCTGAAAGAAAAAGGCAATTTGGCTCTGCTTCTCCTACTCGACTTATCAGCGGCCTTCGACTTGGTGAATCATACAATTTTATGTGAACAGCTTTCAACAGCTGCTCACTTTTCAGACCAAGACAACTCTTGGATTGACTCCTTCCTCAATAACAGATCTATGAGGGTATTTGCACCTTCTGCCTCTGCCTCACCTACTCCTGTCACCTGTGGGGTGCCACAAGGCTCTTGTGTGTCTCCTACTCTCTATAATGTATTTGCCAAACCACTCTTTGATGAGCTTGACTATCTGGGTGTCACTTACACCAACTATGCCGGCGACACCCAGATACTCATCCCTATCACTGGTGACTACATTGTGGATAGTGAGACACTCAACAACATTTACCTGATCATACAAGCCTGGATGGCGAAACATGGGCTCTGTTTTAACGATGACAAGACAGAGCTGCTCCTCCTGGGCTCTCCTGCCCAGCTGAACAAATTTGCATGACCTATTGTTTTCCTTCAACATTGACGGCAATATACTCAAAGTAGCTAATGTAGTGAAAACATTAGCAATTTACTTAGACTCAGTACTAATACTAACTAGACAAACTAACGCTGTGGCTTCCTCTTCCGCCTATACTTGTAAGCTTATTACAGCTTCCCGACAGTATCTATCCCCAGCTAACTGTATTACATTAGCTAGAGCCTTAGTCCTCTCTAAGCTGGGTTATTGTAATGCACTGTACCTTCGCACCTCTCAACAAAACCTTAACAAAATGCAAGTTCTGCAGAATAACGCCATTCAAGCAGCTATAAATATCCCAAGGAACCTACACATCTCTGAAAACAGACATTCGCTAAATTGGCTCAACATCAAGCAAAGAATAACTTACAAAACACTGTCCCTTACCCACAAGTGCCTTTCTGACCAAGCCCCCACTTACTTGTCTGACACCTTCTCCCGCCACACATCTACAAGCCCCATCAGATCGACCATGAGGCAGTGTGTTAATATTCCTTGCTTCAGGCAACAACGAGCAAGTGGGGCTAGCTTCCCTGTTCTTGTGGCCAAAACTTGGAATGCCCTCCAATTGTCCTTAAGAGATGAACCACCCTTCCACCTATTCCGTAAAAAGACTAAAGTATGGCTCCATGTGCAAGAATCTAGACCCAGCGTTTAACCTGTACTGTTAGTCACTTTCTGTATATACTCTACTCATGGCAAATGTGATGCAAATTTCTTATGCATAGAATTTCAATCCTTTGAACCACAGGTTCGTTCCATTATGTATATCCAGAAATCGTGTATATATTAATTCTTGTTTTATTGTTAAGGTTGAAGAGTGTACGGACAGCAAAGTTGAGGACTTTGTCGAGAGATGAAAAAGTATAGTTGAGAAGGCCTTAGATGAGACTCGCACAGTAGTCAGATCAAGAGAGTACTAAAGAGGAGATTAGGTGCTTAGCAGTGTTGAAGGGGAGAAGATGTCCTATTTTTCTGATGTTGAGGAGATTAAGTCTGGCCACAGATATGCAGATGAAGAGCGAAATGTTGTGAGGTGGGTCGCAAACAACACCAAGGTTGCGAGCAGAAGCAGAGTAGAGAAGGTGGTCAGGAGAGAAGAATATAAGACGGGATGAGGAAGAGATAGCCTGTTTGGATGGGAAGTAGAGAACGTCAGTGTGAGTAGAGTACCGCATGAGTGAGCGAGATGCCATCCAGTATTTGATTGCAGAGCGACAGATGTTTTTCACAGTAGCTCATCAGATAAGGAGGGAAAGGGAAAGAAGACCTGAGTGTCATCAGTGAATAGTTGATAGGAGATACCATAGGAGGAGATCTATATGCCAAAAGAAGCAGTATAGAGAGTGAAGAGAAGTGAAACCAGGAGTGACCATTGGTAGACAACAGTAAGGGGGGTGAGTTTGTGGTGAGGCTGTTCCAAAACACCTGGAAGTGTATGGGGGCAAGATATGAAGCACACGAAGTGACGGCCTTATCCCTGATACCTAGGTCCGATCGTGTTGAGAGAAGGTCAGAATGGTTGATGTTATTGAAGCCAGAAGAGAGGTCAAGAAGAATAAGAATAGATGAACGGTTAGCTTGATGAGCAGAAGAGATGTAGTTGTGGACATTGAGGAGCACCGACTCAGCAGAGTGCACAGGTCAGAAGCCAGATTGAAGAGGATCCCGGAGGTTGTGTGAGTCAAGGAACTCAGTGAGTCAGATGAAAACTACACGCTATAGGATTGTGGAATAGTGAGGTAGAAGAGAGACAGGATGAAAGTTAACAGGACAGTTTGGATCCAGGCCAGGTTTCTTAAGGATAGGGGTGGCAGTAGTGACTTGTAGGATGATGAAAAAGTGTCAATGTCAGGAAAGGAGTTGAAGAGGGAAGTAAAGATATGGAGCAACACTGGGAGCTAAGGGTTTGACTATTTGTGGGAATAGAGGGTCAATGGGGGCACATGAAGGGTTAGACCTGAGGAGAAGGGCAAGAATCTCATCCGGGGTAGAGGGGGCAAATTAAGACTTTTTTGCAGGAGAGGAGGGTAGAGGCGGTGGAGAAAAGTGAGGAGGTGGTAGGGACAGAGGTAATTTGCAGGGTTTTTGAATGTTGGAAATTTTAGAAGCAAAGTATAGAGCACAATTGTTATCAGAAAGAGTAGAGGAGATGGAGGAGGGCTTAAGGGGTGAGAGAATTGAGTTGAGAGATTTTTGGACGCGCCTAGGTTGAGAGGATTGAGACAAAATGAGAGAGTGATAGAAGGCAGAGTAAAGAGCAGAGGAGTCGTTTTGAAGAGCAGCCAGATAGAGTTGGTGCTCAGAGGAGTGTTTAGATCTTTGCCAAGTGCAAAGGTTTTTGCCCATTGTTGTTTTAAGGGTGCATATGGAGGCAGTGGAGGGGAGAGTTTATGAGTTAATGTAGTAGAAAGAGGGAAGTGAGAGAAGGGAGCATTAAAAGCAGAGTTAAAGTTAATGAAGTCTTCATCAGGGGATGGAACAGTGAATTTTGCATTGGTGGGTAGAGAGTGGCATAGGTCAGAGAGGTAGATAGGGAATTTGGAGGAAGGACATTTGTGCTTGGTGAATGGAATTGATATATGGAGAGAGAGGGGTGGAAGTAGGAGTGGAGAATAAGGCAAAATGGTGGAATGATCATAGGAAGAAGGAGTGGTGGAGATGTTAGAAGTGGAGAGTTGAGAGGAGATGAGAATAAGTTTAAGGAAGTTACCATTGAATGGGTGCGCAGAGATTGGACAGAAGAGAGTGTATGGTTAAGGAGACAACAGCTAAAGTTAGTGGATAGAAGAATGGAGAGAGAAGGGTGGTTAAAATCACCAGGGAGTAAGGAAGTCATTTAGGTGAGCAAGGCGGTCAATAAATTGACCAGTGGGACCAAGTGGTAGGTGATATATAGTAAGGGGGCATTGATATTAGAGATAGAATATTCAAAAGAGGTAGAAATTCCAGGAAATACAGGAGAAGGAGAGATAGAATGTTTGGAAAATGAGAACAGTCCTACACTACCATCCCTGCCAGTTGGGAGGGGAGAGTGGGTGAAGGTGTAGGCAGGGTCATGAAGGGCTGCAAGAGCTGCAGAGTCTGAGGGATAAATCCAGGTTTCTGTGAGGGTAAGGAGGCCAAGAGAGGCAGAATAGGTATGAAGGAAGTCTGAGGCAAAGGAAGTCTTGTTACAAACACAATGAGCAATATAAAGAGAGCAAGATGCAGAAGCATAGTGATACCTGTGAAGTTGAGAGGCTCTGGTGGTAGATGCGATAAGAGGAAGAGTGATGAAAGTTAGGGTTGGAGGTTTTGTGAATGGAGAGAGTAGGTGAGCGAGAAGAGGGACAATGTGGAGGAAAAGAGATGATAGGGATGGGAAGAGAGTTGAAATGGTTTTGAGAAGAGAAGAATGAAGAAAGAAGTAGAAGAGAAAGGAAGAGATTGTAAGAGCAGTGCATGGTGGGAGCAGGGAGGAGCAATGATGTAGTTGGTACTTACAAGCAGATAGAAGGACACAGCAAAGCAATAGCTCGTAGGCAAAGCCACAAAGAGGCTAGAGGAAAGCCCGGAGGTTGGCTCTTAGTTATCTGTCCTTTGCTGGGTTGGCTGGGGTGGGGTCGCCCCAAAGCAAGGACTCAAGTGGCGGTTTTGGGGACAGCAGTCATCTCAGCAGCTCGTACCTCGACCCTGGATGCAGCCATAGATGCACATAAGTTTATCTACTGCCTTATACACATCTTAAACAATGAATCATCTTCCTCCACCTCCCTTATAATGGTCCTTAACTGAAGAGAGACAATATTAACTGGCTCAGTCTCCTCCATGGATCTGTTCTCTCTGTGTCTTCAAACACTAAGGTACTGAACAACTTCTTTCTTTATTCCAATTCATTCAGGCTTGCAAGCTGGCATGTAAAGCCCTTTTCCTAAATAGGACATATACCGGTATGCAATGCCCTCAAAGAGGCAACAATTTGGCAACACGAGATCGGCGTTGGAGGGTGGTGTGCAACCACCTTGGGGAAGGGAAGACTTTGACAGTGCTATATCCGGTGGGGATAAGAAGCGGCGGTGTGAGCACAGTGTATGAAATCATTAAATTAAAGGCATTGCAGAGTTCTAGGCTCTCTTCTTATTGCCAAGAATAAACCCAATGACTGCAGCCTGCCAATGGAGGTCACCGCCATTACGTAAGGCCACATTAACAATCAATGAACCTAAACAAACTCAAACCAAATGTTTTCTCTTTTGCAGGAGCAGCAAGAAAAGAGGATTTGCTTTTCCTGTTTCTTTATCGCAAGGAGATGTGCTGTTGGTGGAGATCTTTGGTGGAAGGGGGTACAACATTACAAAGGATAGTGGGAACATAATAAATATAATAGCTTAATAGGAAGACTCCATTCCATGTCTTAAAATGTGTCCCTCTTTGTGACTCCCAAATTGTGCCTTTATCAATGTCATTATGGTTAGTAAGTGCTCATTCCATCACTCTTCAACTCCTCTCAGATGTACCTTGCAGTGCAATTACTGTACATAAAATTGAGTATTCATAGAGCACTGAATACGGATTTTCTAACTTGAAACCAACTAATTTTCTTCTCACCGAATGACTGCAGGTGTACTCTCTACAGAAAAACAACAGAAGTTCTCATGGCTCCTCAAACAAATACTGAATCATATGTCCATCAGTGGCAAGTGCTGACTTTCATAATGTTTTCTTTCCTGCTGTTAGATAAAGAGAATACTGTAAATTGTCAGGAAATGGAGAGATCCCAGTCCAATATCCAATATAGGTGTCTTCTGCAGTCTGCCTTTCTCCATTAGTATGGCCCACTTTCCTCAAAACAATTTCACCCGACAGGTTGATTTCACTGAACAGCGACCTGTTGGGGAACAACGTATGTGCTTACGGCGCATATAGGAAGCAGGGCTTCTTCAGGTCATGGCAATGCTGACAGTTAGGTAATGAGAGGGTTTGGAGCGCTGTAGGGGTATGTGTGTGCATTTACTTATGTGTGTATGTATGTGTGTGCGGGTGCATGTGTGTGTGTGTGTATATGAATGTTTTGTGAGTGGGGAACAAAATGGTGGGCTAGGAGTCTGTGGGTGGCAGGTTGTTCCCTGCAGAGCACACAACTGGGTGTGTCAAGGAGAGGGAGGGGGCACAAAAAGGGGCTGCAGGGGTATCCCCCACATTGGGAGAGGCCAGGAAAGGGGCACTTGGAGGGAATGTTGTTTCCCTACACCACTGAAACTGGGTTGGGTTGCCGGGCCTCGGTGAAATTGGTCTTTGAGGAAACATAGACACCTCTCAGCTTGTGCATTCTAGGCATTCTCCAAATGCTCACTGTTCGTCTGAACCTTCCTCTTCCTCAGGGTCCCATGATCGACATTCTTTTTTTTGGATAAAACATTTTTTATTGTTTTAAGACAACAAACAACAAAACAAGATCAACATAGAGCCTTTACATGAGTACTTATATGTATTGTTCGTGCTCGTATCACATGTAGCAGAGAGTCCTAAGTCACTCCCTCTTCCCACCTTTCCCATATTTTCGAGGCTTTGCTGGGGCAGCCCCTTGGATTGTAGATCCTGCGTTCTATCATGGCGCATGTGTCCATATCCATTATCCATTGGTCCAGCGTCGGGGGTTCTGGAGCTCCCCATTTCTGCGCTATGTTGCGTTTGATCAGCCCCATTGCTGTGTGTAGAAGCAGTTTCTCCCATTTATTAACATCTATTTCGATGGGTATGCCTAGGAGTAAAGCCCTTGGGTCCAGTGGTATGGGCCGGGCCAGGACTCTAGTGAGTTCATTACAGCATGCAGTCCAAAAGGCCTGTATCCAGGGGCATGTCCATAGGATGTGTATGAAGGTACCTATTTCCTCTCCACATCGAAGACAGTTTGGATTTGGGGCTCGTTTCCAGCCGTACAAGCGTGTCCTGGGATAATATACTCGGTGGAGTATTTTCAGCTGTACAGGCGGAGCCTGGAGGAGATAGCGATCTCCCGGGTATGCATGAGCACTTGTATCCAGTCCTCTGGATCTATTTCCCCCACATCTACTTCCCATTTTGCCTTTAGACTGCTCAATTCGGGGGTTGCAAAGGATGATATAGCGTTATATAGGATGGAAGTGCATTTGGTACAGATATATGCGGGCAGCATGTTGCATTCTATAGGAGTGTATTCCGGTACAATAGTGTCTGCTGGTATGTGGGTTTTCAGGACGTGGGCCAATCACATATAGTGATATCACTCTGTACCTGGGATTTGGAATTGCGATCGCAGAGTGTCAAATGTGGCCAGTTTCCCGCCTGCAAGAATATCCCCCACCTTCAGGATTCCCGCCCTTACCCATTTGGGCCATGGCTCAAACTTCTCTATTTTGGTCAGGTTGCTGTTTTTCCACAGGGGTTGTGCGGCAGTAATTTTGTTTTTCCATCCTACAAACTTATGTGCCTGTTTCCAAACTGTAATGATGTGAGTTGTGGTTGTGTGTTGAGAGGATCTCGGAGGGGGCTGATATAGGAGACTAAGTGGGTCTACGTTGTGAATGGTGGCTATCTCGGCCCGTATGTGGGGTAGATCCCGGTCCCCATGGAGTAGGTCATTAACCACTGCTAATAGTGAAGCCCAATGGTAGGTTTGGAGGCGGGGTTCTCCTATCCCCCCTTCCCATATCGGCCTCTGGAGCGTGGCTAACGCGATGCGTGGTTGGTTTCCACCCCATATGAGTTCCCTGAGGAGTACCTCTACCTGGTCGAATTCCGAGTTTGGGATAATAAGCGGGGCATTTTGCAGGATGTAGAGAAATCTTGGGAGGGTCATCATTTTGAAAAGTGCGGCTCTGCCCATAAGAGTCAGGGGGAGGGGGGGAGGAGTTTCCAATGTTGAACATCGTTAAGCAACGGGTCCGCAATCGGTTGGAGATTGTGTTTTATATACCCCGTCAGGTCCTCGGATATCCAGATACCCAGGTATCGGAAGCCATGTCGTTCCACCCGGTACGGGCAATCTTGAGGGATGGCCTGTGCCCCACCTTTTACCGGAAAGAAAACGTATTTTCCCCAGTTGATTTGCAGTCCACTATACCCGCCGAAGCGGATGAGAATCTGTGTCACTGTGGGGCAGGATCGCGTTGGGTCCCCCAGGTATATCAGGAGGTCGTCTGCATATAGGGATGTCCGGTCTTCGTATCCCTCTGGCCATCTGAACCCTATTCAGTCTGCATTCTGGCAAAGCCACAAAGCGAGCGGCTCTATTGCGAGGGCGAAGAGAAGGGGGGATTAGTGGACAGCCTTGTCGGGTGCCCCTACCAAGAGGGAAGGATCGGGATGACCATCCATTTACCTTCACTTCTGCCTGGGTGTTGGTGTATAGCAATCGCACCCATCCCAGAAAGGTCTCCCCAAATCCCATACACTGCATGATTTCCCAGAGGCTGTCCCATCGGATTAAGTCGAACGCCTTCTCGAAATCTATTGCCAGTAGGGCCAATGGTCCGTTTATAATAGGAGCGCACTCTGGTGCAGATGGAGACGTCTCAGATTCATTTGGGTCGACTTGTAAGGCATAAAGCCGCATTGATCTGGGTGGACCAGGTTGGGTGCGACCAATTGTAACCGGTTAGCTAGGTGTTTGATGAGAACTTTGGCTTTTCTATTAATTAGAGATATGGGTCTGTTGGATGCACATTGCTAAGGGGGTTTATCTGGCTTGGGGATGACTACTATGGTTGCCCTGCATGAGTCTCGTGGAAGGGCCCCCTGCTCACGGGCGCAGAGGAACATTCTATGGAGGGGGGGTGCTATTTTGTCTCCACCTAGTTTTTGCCAGGTTTCTACTGGGAATCCGTTAGAACCCAGTGTTTTCCCTGTCTATAGTTGTGCTATAGCTTCTGTGTTTCTGCGTCCAATATAGCCGCGTCCAATTGTTCCTTTTGTTGTGCTGAGAGGGTTGGCAGTGTGACGTTATCTAGGAGGGATGGGTCAAGCGGAAGAGTTGGGCCTTGGTATAGTCCGCATAGAACTCGGAAAAGGCCTCTGCTATTTCAGCGTCTGATTGGCACCTTTTGTCATGTGAAGTGACTATTTCCCGGACGTGGCACTGTCCCTCATCTCTTTTCTCAAGCCAGGCAAGCATTTTGCCCGCCTTGTCCCCAAGTTCATATATTCTTGCTCTGGAGTGCCAGTGGGCCTGCTTAGCGTTATCCATCACCCTATTCCCTAGGCACTCTTGGGCGCGTTTAAGGGACCCGTGAGTCTCGGGGGTGGGATCAAGAATGTGTTTATTCTCCCAGGTGTTCACTTCCCCCTCAGCTTCCACTATCTTTTGGAGCCGTTCTTTCCTTTTGTTTGCCGTCCAGGAGATCACCTCTCCCCTCAGCACAGTTTTGTAGGCTTCACACACTGTCACGGGGCTATCTACTGTGTCCTCGTTGAGTTCGAAGTATTCGTTGGACAAATCGGTTAGGCGATCAATCAACTCGGGGAACCCAAGGAAGTAGTTATTCAATCTCCATGTTCTAGGGGGGGAGGACACCATGCATACTCAGTTCCATTGTCAGTGGCGAATGATCTGAGATGCCTCGAGGAAGCATCTATGCGGACATTACCCTGTAGAGGTCTGTGTTCGGGAGGAAGAAGTAGTCCAACTTGGACATGGAGCCGTGGGCTCCCGAGTGGAACAAGTATTCTCTGGTTCCGGGGTGTAGTGCCAGCCACACATCCCGGAGGGCTAAAGCCGATGTGAAGTTATCCAACTTTGTGGGGGTGTCTGGATTCCTGTTCCTAAGGTGGGTGTGGTCTGTGTTGTTGCACATTGCGTCATTTAAGTCTCCCCTTAGGATGTACATATCAGGTTGATGTTTCCCAATAAGAGTGGTAAAGTCGTTTAGCAGTTCCTGCCCCAGCCTGGGTGGAGAGTAGATTGAAGCAATAGCCAGCTTCTCACCCCAGAGCGTTCCCAGGATGAACACGTATCGACCCCTGGGGTCCTGTTCTATCGTCTGCAGAATGAACGGGGTACATTTGTGTATAAGAATAAGGGTGCCTCTGGATCCCATTGTATACCCCACATGGAATGCGGGCCGATAATTGGTTCTCTGGAAGAAGGCACATTTTGAACCCGCTAGATGTGTCTCAGTTATCAGAGCCATGTTGGGGGAGTGTCTATTCAAGAATTGCATGATGAGGCGCCTTTTGATCCCAGAACCCATGCCATTCATATTCCAGGTGAGCAGCTTAAGAGACCTAGAGCGTTGTGTGGGTAGTGCTTGGGTTTGTGTAGATGTCATTTACAGCGCGTGTTAAAGGTTTTCAGGGTGTTGTGACCCCAAAGAAGGGGCGATATTCCTTTAACATGTGTCGTGGGAGTGAGGTTCCTGTATGGAGTGATACGAGGTGGTCCGTGTGGGGGGTAGTGAATAAATCGTCTTATGAACATGCAATAGCCCTGAAACAACAACAAACCCTGCAAACTTTCCCTTCCCTCCCCCTCCCTATACTCCACCCCAACTTGATGTACCTGTCGTCCCAACATTGCTGACACTCAAAACTTAGGGTGTCAGCTCAAAATCCAAACCTTAAAGTACAGCTCAAGAAGAGTCGGGATTCATACCGGGGGTTGGGGGAGCCCATCCCGGAGTCCCTTCTCCTGCGCCAGCTGTGAAGAGTCATTCTTGGTGGATTACTTTGTGTGGTGGAGCCCGAGGCCCCGGACCGGCGTATAATTGTATTGCTGTAAGTCGCCTTCCCCTTCTGGGAAAGGCTCGTAGCCTGTTCATCGTTCGTTTTGTTCCGCTGACTGTTCCGGGGCCTCCTGTCCGGCCAGTTCTGGATCCCTCCTCGGGGAGGCCCGTCTTGGTCCAGTTCGGGGTCTTCCTTTCTGTCTCCTTAGTCCCGTGGTCCAGTCTCCCTCGATATGGGCCTCAGCCCATTTCCAGGTCTCCTGTGGGTCAGAGAAGTGTACTGTGGTTCCCTTATGATAAATTTTGAGTTGTGCCGGGAAGAGCAGGCCGTATTTCACGTTCATGTGTGCCAACTGTTTCTTGAGCGGTTCAAACGATTGTCGTGCCCGCTGTACTTCTCAGGTATAATCGAAGAATATTGCGATTCTCGAGCCATTATGGGTGATTGTTCCTCGTGAGCGCGACATCTGCAGGAGAGCATCCCTGTTGCGGTAGTTAAGTAATCGAGTGATTATCGTTCGGGCTGGTGCACCAGGGATCCTTTTGCCTGAGGGCATCCTATGGGCTCTTTCCACCGAGAACATTAATGAGAAGGAGTGGGGTTCGTAGGTGTCCATAAGCCATTGTTCAAGGAATAGTTCCATGCATTGTCCCTCTTCTCCCTCCGGTAATCCGAGAATACGCACATTGTTGCGGCGAGACCTTCCCTCTCCCTCGTCCACCCTTGATTCTAGGGTTTTGAGGCGGTTTTAGGCTTGTGATAGCTGCCTGTTGATCTCAGTAATGTTGTCCTCTGCCTCAGAGATACGGCGTTCCGCTTCCCCGGTTCTAGAAATCAGCTTCTGTAGGTCGTGGCACAAGAAGGAGACATCCGCCGCTATATTATCCATTTTAATCTCCATTGAGGAGCGGGAACTGGCAATGGCCGCCATCACATCTCATAGTGAGAGAGCCTCTTCTCCCGTGGGGGAGTTCGATCGTGTTGGTTGGTCAGTCAGGGCTGGAGTGGTGGCGACTGCAAATTGGTCCATACTACTCTGAGTGGAAGTCTTCTTTTGTCTGTCTTTGCCCATCTTTATGGAGGTTGTGAATCTTATTCTGGGTGGCTAGACCGGTATGGAGTTGCCTGTGAGCCGGCTCGGGCGTGCCCGTAGTGTCAATTTTGTTGGGCCAAGGGTGGCAGGGATGGATAGTTCTCCCTCCTGTTCCTTTTACTTTCCCCCGGGAGGTCCGCTGGGGTATGCGCCGCTGCTTCTATGGGGTAGCCTTGTGTGTTTCGGTGGCGGCACCCCGCGGATTCGCCCAAAGAGGCGCCGTGTATGGCCTAATACGGTAGCAGGCTAAGTGTTACTCAAACTGTTCGCAGATGGGGGAGAAACCCCTTCCTCAACGATAGTGGTAGTAATTCCCAAAAGGGCCTTTCAGCTGCAGCCCCGCGCCATTTGTTAGTCCTCTTTTCACCAGTCAGTATTTATGGAGCCCTGCTATCGAATTAATCGGTCGCCTGGCCAGATGGAGATCTGAAATTTGGTCGGGCAGCGCCCTCCACCTTGCTGAGTCGGTCGAGGTGCTTGGTTGGTTCGTAATCCACCAGAATCAAGATGTTAATGCAGGATCTATTTGGCGCCTGCGGGAGCTCAGCGGGCTCACGTCCACATCGTTCGCGTGCAGGCCACGCCCCCCATGATTGACATTCTTTAATTCCTGCCATCACCTATAGAGCCAACTTCCTGCAATCACTTCTAGAGTGGTTCCCTAGTCCACCATCTGTCTCAATACTTTTAATTCTACAACCAAAAACACACTTTAAAGTTAATTTAAAAAATGAATGGACTCATAAATGAAGGTCATAAATGAAGGCTTTAAGACACATTTGACACCAAAAAAGTATAAATAAGCTAAGGAATGATCAACATGCAAACCCCAAGATTGATCATAATTAAAATCGGTCTGGATATAGGGTACATTTTGAATCAAAATTAGAAAGGCATTTTCTGAAGAGTGGCCACTGTCAGTAGGTCAAGTAAGAGACAAAACAAGATATAATTCTACAAACATTTGAAATCATAAAATTCCAAAGCAAGCAAGACACTTTTAACTTCATCACTTCTATCTGAGAGGAGTCAGGAATGAAACTCGGAAACACTGGGTTCATATTTTTGGCCATAGACTTCTATTAAACAAAAATGGGTTTGGAAAATGCCTCTCTGTTCCTACTCTAAGTGGTATTTTGCCTATCAAAACAAAACAAATGGGTTGGTCATTTGTCAGAGTGTCCAAACAACCAGTCCTCTGTACAAAGTCCTTTTCTGACTCTCACATTGAAAAATCAACTCTAAGGTGAAAGGGAAATGTCTCTGGCCTTGAAAAGTGTACAAATGTTCAAAAGAAGAAATTATTAACTCCAACACTAAAGTTCCAGGTAGATACGGTTCACAGTTCAAAAGGGTAGTTCCCTTCCACCGGATTTCTCTTCACTTATTAGCAGTTCCTTGCATTTCTTTGAATCAACAGAATTAGTATACAAAGTAACCAAATTGACATTCTGAATCTTAGTGGACTGCCTGGTGTACTGCCCTGCCAGGCTTCTTCCACTGCTGGATATGTTTCACTTAAACTTCTTGGTTATCTCTTGTTATATGTTTGTCAAGATTTTCCCATGTACTCTTATTGTCCAGCTTGATCTTGCCTGGCAAACTCTCTTGCCAGGGTTTGTCTTATATGTAAACACTTCCGACTTGCGAATGCCTGGCATACTTCTCTTGCCAGGGCCTTATTTGTATGTAAACCACTTATTCTCATATACTTGTTCTCATAAACGTGTGACTTGAAATGCCTGGTTCCTTTAAGACATATGGTACCCTTCGCTCTGTCTCATTCATATCATTTACTTCTATGTCCTCTTGGTGCCAGTGTCCAAATCCCCCTGTTTCCCTTCCTCCAATGGGCGGACTCATCGGGTTAATGGAGCAGGAATTGGCTCTCCCGTGGTGAACCTGCAGTGGTTTATCCGTGTCCCGATTGTTCCTTTTGGGCTTGCCGCCTCTGCCTTGTGGTTCCCTTCCTTCTCGCAGCGCTCACTTGCCGGCTACAAGTTTCCCTAGACTCCAGTAGCACAGTGGCTGCTTTCTGGTGCAGCCGCATGCCAGGAAGCCATCCTTCCTGGCCTGGCGTTCCTACAGCTTTACCAGATTCTGCATTTGGCCTCCCTTGGTTCCTCTCATGAGCCGGTTGGCTCCACGGACATCGCTCACACTTAGCAGTCCCTCTGTGAACTCTGAGCAGACAGGAGTTCTCCGGGCAGGCTTTCTTCATCAGCTGATTTCCCGGTTTAAGTGTCCCACCTGTCATAATGCGCTTGCAACAACTAGAGCACAGTGTGTGTTCCCGGCATTTTGTTATCTTCATTACTTGGCTCCTCTTCCTTGTGGCAGTACTTCCAGAATTAGGAAAAGGGAAGTCAGTTTGTGATACCTTATAGGTAGAGTGTGAGGAAGTGTCTTTAGTACGTTTTAAGGGAGGGATGAGGAGAGCTATAACAGCATGATATTGAGGCATTAGGAATGGAAGGAACATCCTTAAATCCTTAAAAGAAAAAGGATAACATGTCTGTTCCGATGATGTTATGAGACTCCCCCGTGAGTTGCCTCCTCCCATCTGATCTTCCTCCTATAGCCACCCCCAGGGTCTGGATCAGGTAGCGGCTGGCATCCCCTGGCCACATGGGATCAATCCACTCCCGGGAGAGTAGTGATGACGCCATTGACACACATCTTAAAACAACCTCCTAAACATCAGTTTGAAAGGCACTTCTTGATGCCTGAATTTCAGGAATAATGGGAAAGGGTAGGGCACAATCTTCAAAACAACTTGAAATAAAAGTGTAGTCATGACTTTTCTTTAATAGCCCCTTCTTTGTCATTGAGAGATTATGGAGATTCCTCCTTTTGATGACTCTCTTTAAAGTATTGTATAATTCACCATCATTCTAATGAAACATTGTTATTGTCAATGTCTAACTCATCCACTAGAGGAACTCCCCTTCTTTGCCTCCTGTGTTTTCATTTCCCTTAAATGAGGCTTCTATAATATATGTATTCCCATCCTTCCTTTAATGTTACATGCCTGTGCCAACATTTCCTCATCTTGCTTAAGTGACACACAAATCCTGTTCCTGTCTTCCTCTCTGTTACCTCTCCCCTGGAAGCTTCAGGGCTTTTTTAATAGTTTCTCAAACAGGTTGCAATAAACAGTCCTTGTTTTACATTTTTAAATGATATGGGATCAGAAATATAGGACATTTGGTTATTAGATTCAAATAAACTGGCATGTAATGGAGATAGAGAGACAGAAAATAAATTGACATGGAAAAAAGGTACATACCTGGGACTTGAACTGTCCTCTCCTATGCCACACATGGTCCATCTCGAGACCTCCAGGCCCAATGGCACTGCAGGAGGCTGGCAACGCTTCAGGCACAGTGACCAACGCCTTGGCTGCAGTCAATTCTCCGACTAAAGTGACCACTGGCCATTGTCACAGGCCATAACATGTGCACAATATGTGTTGCTTAGGGAGGCTGCCATATGGCCACATGTAAAGACTAACAAGCAACCCAAAGACCATTCCCTGATCAAACTAACCACTGGTCATTACTGCAGGCCATGGCCAGTGCTCAAGACTAATGGCTTGGGGGCTTGGGCATGGCCAAATCCTTCTTCGTCAAAGTGCTTCTTCATTAAAGTCCTTCTTTGGCATGGTTCTTCACCACATTTCATCATCACAGTTCTTCTTCCTCACAGTCCTTCTCCTTCATTAGAGCTCTTTCCCTTTGTCACAGACCTTCTACATCATCACAGTCCTTCTCATCACCATAGTCTTTTGTAACATTCCTTCTCTTTCATCATAGCCCTGCTTTATCACAGTCCTTTACCTTAGTGACAGTCCTTCCTCAATGTCCTTGTCTGCCATTTTCTTTCAGCATTATCATTCTATTTCATTGTACTACTTCTCATGTGTCATTGCTGTTCTGCTTTGTCACAGACCTTTTTCATCACAGACCTTTGTCATCCCAGACCTTCAGCATAGTCTTTCTTCTTTATCACAGACATTTATCACAGTCTTTCTACTTCATAAAGTATTTCACCTTACTCAAAGTAATTCTATTTCATCCTGGTCCTTAACACAAACCTTCTCCTCTGTCACAGTCCTTCACCTTCAAGAGGTCCTTCCACTTCATCACAGTCCTTCTCCTTCATTAAGGTCCTGTTTTATCAGTCCTTTCCTGCATCAAGTCCTTCCCCTCGATTGTAGTCCTTTATGGCCAAAGCCTGTCATTACAGTCCTTTGTTGTCACATCCCTTTGTACTGGGGAGTCTTGTGGCTGGGCCCATAGAGTCAGGGTTTGCTCCGAAGTACTTTAAGACGAGATAGCTGCACCTTTGAGATGGATGGGGGTGCAGATTTATTACTCCAACACCAATCAATAAGGACAACTCAATGGTTTGTCAAAGGGAGTTTGTTTAATGACAAGTAAAAAAAACGGGGAGTCACGGAAATCAGCAGTGATGCGATCGTCCATCTCGCTTCAACTCCAACAAACTTCATAAAAACAACATCATTTATACTAAAAACTCGTCATAGCTGACGTATAACACTCCAAAGTTAATAAGCATTTCTATTGGTTCGGAAAAGGTAACTTTAATATAGGTGCTATATATGTATATGGTAACGGAGTAAGGTGATTGGGTAAAAAACTGACAGGTGGGCATCTAATCCCTTCCTTCAAAATGACTACTGTAGACATCACTAATCATACGACGTCCCATTGGTTCTACTAACTATTGGAACCTAGATTATTTGTTCCATTGTGATTGGGTTGGCACCAACCCATGCATATTCTTCCACTTAGCACGCAGAATGGTCAGCCAGGTGCAGGGATCTCCCCACATCCACCCAGCCTTCCTCCAATTAAGGCGACAATCAATCAGCGCTTCAGGAACAATGTGTCAATCATGTTACTGTGGTTGGCCTCGAAACTGCATCTTCTGACTGAGAAAGTTCCGCTATCTTCTCCTGGGCGGATGGCACGCGTAGGTGTGAACTCGTGCTTCTCCTCGCTCGGATGGTCACATGATGCAGACACCGTGAATTTGCCTAGTTTCTCTTGATTTGTGCATTTAATTCTTATGCGGCTTGCCACCTGCCTATGCTTCCTTCTCTTGACCTTTCAGAGGCAGGATATTCTGTTCTTAAGTTTCAATTAGATGTAGCTACTGTTCGCTTCTTCTATTGGTATGACCTTGGCTCCTTTGGCATGAGTTGCATCTGCTGAGTTTTGATTCAGCCGTTTATCCTCATTTTGCTAGAATATGAAGCTTGTCGTGCTTGGCCTATAGCAACCTTAGTCGATTCTGCTTTTAATACAAAGTGGACTCGCACTTATAATACTGTGCTTTGTTTTGAGGTACATTATGTAAACATGGCGCTTGCCGCTTTATTCTTCTACTAAGCATAGCAAGCCGTACTGTTTTCTTAGCTTTCTTGTGTTTCAAGCATATTTATAGGCGTTAACTAGTCGGATATCTTCATTTTTGCTTACAGTTCAAGCTCCTTTATGTTTCAACATCATTCTCTTTTAGGTTCACAATATCTTTATTCGTGGAGTTTCGTCTCTTTGCATCATTCTCTGGTCGTCATTTCTTCTATCTTCAAGTCAATGCGGGCCTTTGTGATGTCACCATTCGTCTTCCATTAAGGCCTTTTAGGGTTCTTCCGGGACTGTACTAAATCAATCTTCATTTCGTCTTATTTGCTGATAGGGTTTTCTCAATGGATACCTTACTGTCCATGGTGTTCTTGGTATGGGTACGTCAATAGGTGCTGTTATTCTAATGGGTACTGGGCAGAGCCCTACTGCGACTCTATGCTGGTTTATTTGCTCGTCGTACATCACATATCTCGGTGTGTATGTACCTGCTACTTCAAAATGGATGATTGGAGTGCAGCCTTTCTTTGGGTCCTCCTCTACACTCCCCCCTCTGGGCAATTCATCACCCACTTTCACTTCCTTCTCTAGATCCATTTTGTTCTGTTCTTCTGTATTCTTCTTCACTTCTTCTCTTGGGTTCATTCCTTCTTCATCTTCTGGATCTACACATGATGGCCTGAAGAAGTGCCTCTTTGGAGTCCATATCTTTATAACTCCCTTCAGGCTTCCTGCGTTTCTTACATGTTCGTCTTTCTTCCAGGTCATCAGTTGACATTGTCCATTCGGGCTGCACTAAATCCATCTTCCCACATAGTTTATGTGCTTCTTGGGATAGAGAAAATGTGTACCTGCTGGCGCGTGCCTGCTGGCCTTCACAAAGTTTCTTATTTCTTCATCAGTCAGGTCTTTGGGCTTCCATCCTGGCTCGACATCAATCATGATCTTCATCCCTATACAGTGGGGGCTGCTTATAATGGACGGGGGGCATCGCCCCCCCCCCAGAGAGCACGAGCAGAGAGCACGTTAGTGTGCTGTCAAGAAAGTGTTCGTCTGCATGCATTTTATTTTTTTTACAGAAAGTGTTCGTCTGCATGCATTTTTTTTTCCAGCAATCAGCGCTGCCTGCAAACCAAATAAATCTGTTGGAGCAACATTCTCATTTTAAATGAATGCTGCTCCAACAGAGGCTCTCTGCTGGTCATGGCTTGCCGGGCAGTTTCAGCTTTTTCCAATGTAAAGTGCGTGGAGCTCGTAGCTCCACGCACTTTACGTAACCCCCATGGCAGTGCAAAGGCTAGCGGGGCACTAGAGTGGTGGCCCTGCTAGTCATAATGTGTGCGCAAACAGCGCACCTGCTTTTGGACTTCTGCACAGCAACAGCCAATCACTTAATGTCATTGGCTGTTTTCGAGCCAATGACATTAATGTGATTGGGCCCACACGGCGCTGTTTGCAGACGGAAATCCGGTTTAACCTTGTTGAGTGGACTCTGTGTGAAGAAGACTTCAACACTCGAGAAGCTGCCCTGAAGTCAACTGAGTGTTCACACGTATCTCAGGTAATAAAATGTTTTTGTAGCCTAAGCATACTGTATGAAGGTATTACAGAGGGCACCTGTTTCACCTAACCTGTTTCTTCTAGCCAATGCTCATTTTTATATTTTTATGCGGCGCATTCCACAAGCTAATACGTTGGCTGCCTGTTGGTGGCGTTCACAAAAGGCTGATGTAAAGCATGCTGGAAACAAAGCCGCCTCCGGTAAGTAGGCACTCAGGTGGCGTGACCTAGATGGGAGGGAGAAGAGTGGTGCCGTCTGCCTCCAGAGTGCATTCAGTATGTGGGATGGGGTGAGGTGAAGGGTGGCGGGGGCGGTAGCCATTCAGCAGAGGGGTAGTGCATCGGGGGACACCTGCCAAAATGGACCAGGAGCGGGCTGCAAACAAAAGGCCGAACTAGCAGGGGCTGCCCTATCAGCAAAAATGTGGAAGTTCACCCTTTTGTTTGTGCCCAATGGATAAAGGTCCAGCAAATGAGGGAAGCCCTTTGCCCATTTTGTGTGCCCCGTTGCTTCTCGAAGAGAAGTCCAGGCTCAATAAATGCAATAATAATAATAATAAAAGGCACATGGGCTGGGCCAAATTGTCTCCCCACTGAGGCGAGGGATGCAGATCACACAGCAGGCGGCCTCCATTGTGAGGAAGGGGGTGGGGTCGTTTGTGAAAGGTCCTGAATCTCTCAGGCATTCTATTTCAACCCTTGAAAACATGAGTGGGTTCAGAGTCATGCTGCATCCAGCCGTGGACCACTAATCACTGATATCATTCAGGACTTGCTTGCAGGACTATTAGAAATGTTTGCAAAGATTCAGCGCAATGTACAGTTTGTGTTTTCTTACTAAGAGTAGGTCTTAATATCAACCTATTTCAAAGTAATATTACCATATTTCAACTTATTAACAATGAAACAAGCATGAGTAGAATTTTTTCAAAGGTATTACGGTGTCGTTTTTGACCAGGCAGTGATTGTCAGCGGTCTAATGAAATCACTACAGCAGCAACATGATATCTCAGTGGCCGCCGTGAAACGAAATTGAAAGTGACAATGAAGAGGTCACCTTAGGACCACACACCACTTAGCCTCCTTTTCTGGAAAAGGACTCAGTCGACCGCAACCTATGGGATGGGCACAAGCAAGCGTCATAATTAGAGCCAACGAAGCAGGGCGAATCTCTTGTACGTTACCCGGTCGGTATTGATCACACGTGGAGCTAGTAAAACTATCGATGTCGGAAAGCCACAATGTTTAGAGAGGTTTCATAGAAGCAAACATTCCTTTTAACTGTTGCGTTTTGACAGAGAAAGAAACCTTGTGACATTGATAATAAAAACCAGGTTGGGGGGCTTCAGTAAGGGCTAGCGCCGCCATCTATACCAGACCGTTCCCAGAAGCACTTGCCTCTCTGCCTGCAGGAAGGCCAGCTGCCTGTCTGCCGCAGCCGCCACCCACTCGCCTACCTCCATCCGGCCTAATGTCTGCAGGCCCTGCACTCTGGAGATATTTCCTATTTTCCTGCCCTTCCCCATCCGCTCTCCTTTCCCTCCTCCCTTTTCCATTGTCTCGCTGCACCACAGCCCTTCTCCCTTCCCCTACCGTGCCCTATTTCCTGTGCCAGCCCCTCTTGCCTTCTTATTGGGCGCCCCATCACCACCACTGCTCTCAGCTATTATTCACACTGCCTTCCCCGTCCACTTCTATACCCTCACTCTGTCCTTCTCTTAGTCTGCTCCTCCGCACTGCCTACCTCTCCCCTTTCACCCCGTGACCTCTTCAGTCTGCCTGTCAACCCTCTGCGGTAGAAGGGAACCAATTCCATGCCCCTCGGCCCCCGAGCTTCCAGCCCCACTGCTCTGCCTTAAGTTGAGCAGCATCCTGGGGACAGGGGGACATATAGCTGCTCTGTTGTTCAATGCTGCAAGCGACAGACCCTTCCACCCAGAATTCCCCGAGGTCAGATTCAGGCATGAAGCCCAAGGCCAGCCCGCAGAGCTTTCTCCGTCTAGTGAGCGTTGTGTCCCCTATTCTCTGCCACCCCCACTCAGTCAAGCCGAATAATGATTTCCAGCAGGATAGCAGTGAAAGGGGGCATTTTTTTACTCAACATTTTCAGAACTTCTAAAAACATGTTAAAACGATAAAATATATTTTTTTGACCTAGGAATTCAGACTGGTAGTGTCAGAGTTGCGCCTCCTTTTAACCAATAAAACAATGTGCAAAGATATAGGCCCTCATTACGACCCAGGCGGTAAGTTACCGCCTGAGTCGTACCCTTACCATCATGGCGTAAACTACGTTTACGCCATGGTGGTTGGCGGATTTACCGCCCCATTCCAAGGTGAGTGGGGCGGTAAATCCCCATTTCCCATTTTACCCTTCCCCATTCCCATTTTCGCCCCATAGGGCATAATGGGAATGGGGAAAGGCGATAATTACGGCACCGTAAATTACGGTGCCGTAATTATCGCCAAGGTCCCTTTGCGGCATGGATTTTAACAGCTGCAAAAAAGCAGCCGTTAAAAGCCATCCCGCAAAGGGAACCTTGTAATCAGGCGTTAAGGGTCAGCGCCGTTTACGGCGCCGTAAACCCCTTAACGCCTGAGTCAGAATGAGGGCCATAGTGTTGCAACATTAAAACATGTATGTGTTGTATATCGCTATTAAGGACACCTCAGAAAATCGCACTTTGAATGCTTTGTTCACCATGAAGCTACGATTGAAATCGAGGCTTTTTTGAATTACCCAAAGTTGGGAGTGCAGGTCTCATTGCATACATCTCAACATTATCCATTCCATTAGGGAAACGTAAGTCTGCCCAGCCCTAGTTTTATCTTTGCATTCTGGGACTTGTGGTCCAGGTTTTATAAAGGGGCAATCCAGGACTTCAAGTCCCAGAATGCAAAAGTAAAAGCAGGGCTAGACTAATGTTTACTGAATTAAATGGATGAAGCTGGCATCTATGTCATGGACTTTAGCTTTGATGAAGTTGTGAAGATGTACTAAGATTATACAACTTTTTCTTAGACTTGATTGTGATTGTATTTAAATGATTAATTACTCTTTTATAAGTACCATTAAACAGTCTCTAAGGGTGGTGCTGCCATATGGCTGCTTCAAGGTGTTTGAACATTAGACATTTCAAGAAAAACATTATAACTAAACCTCAACATAGTATAACATGACCGAACAAGCTAGTATAAACAGAAACAGGCATCACATTCTCCCCCCCCACTTCCCAAAGGTGTGAATAAATACATACAAATGCAAGTAAAAATAAGCAACACTAAGGTGACTAGTTAATTTGCATTTAGCTTTGGGGAAAGAACACATTGGGCCCCATTATAACCCTGGCGGTAGCCGTGCTGTTAAAACCGGCACGGCTGCCGCCGGAGTTGCATCTGGGGCCGGCACCTGCGAATGGCCAGTTACCAGATGATGCCGGGTCATGAGCTTGCTCGCTCCAAAATCCGCACCAACAAATTTACGCCCCACCACCTTTCAAAGTTACCAGCCGCGACTGTCCCTATAGCTTTCTTTGCAGTTTTCTTGCATTGCGATATTATTATCTTAATAACACAAAATCCTAGTAATATCATCACTAGCAGGGCTCCTAGAAACTTGAATATGTCTGCCATCCATTGTGCGACCCAAGTGAACAATGATCCAAACCAGCTGTTATCATCAACTTCGTTGGTTTCATCAATCATTTGGTTCTGTAATTTTGTCAGCATACCTATGGCTTTAGTTAAGGTTCCATTCTCCTCGTGTGATGGTATGAACATGCAACATGATGCTCCTATTTTTGCACAAACTCCTCCATCCATAGCTGTGATCATGTCAAGCACGTATCTGTTCTGGAGAGTCATCAGTCGGATGGCTCTTAATTCTTCTTTAATCACATTAAATAATGTTATGGTCATGTTGATGGTCTGCAGTAACTCCCATCTGGTTATCTGCAACCATTTAGTATTGTCTCCAACCTGAAATCTCGGCATGAAAATCTTTGCGAACACTGATGAGGTGAGGCTAAACAGCCTGTGTTCTTATGGGATTGCATGAAAGGCTTCTTCTGATTTGGCAGAAAAGTAATTCTCTCTTTTCATTTGAGTTGTCATTTCCACAGATCTCTTCTTCCTCAGGTGAGCATCTGCTTTCGGGAAACTCTCAATAATCAGGTCATTTTTCGGGATCACCAATGGTGGAACATGGACGTTCACTATCGTGCATATGCCTCCCCAGTCTCTTGGCAGTCTGATGTATGCTTTGGATCCACATGTGCAATAATGGTCCATAATCACTGCAGTTCCATGTATCTTTCCTGGAGCATTAAAAACTCGACCACAGTTCTGATTTTCTCCCATCTTCCTGGTGCCGTTATTTCTGAAACAGAACTTTGGGCTTTCTAATGGCGCTATCTTCAAGGGTCCTCCTCTGTCTTCGACCCAGGTGAGTAGTTTTGTAAGTTTTGGCCATAATGGCTTGCATCTGTGTCGTACTATGTTGATGGTTGGCTCGTAGTGACTGAAGATCATCCAGGATCGGCATATTACTACTCCTTTCTCCCATCCGTCTGGTGAAAGCACTGTTCCCCAAATTTGCATTTGGCCTCGATTCTTCCATCTCCAAGCTTCTTCTGGAGTTTTTCCTTGGACATTTAGCTTCTGATTTGCTTCTCTTCTAATCTCTGCTCCTTTAACTGCAGGCTTCTCATATCTTATCACAATGTGTTTTGTCTTCCATTGTTTCTTGTCTTTATGTCCTGGACATAAGTGTCTTCATTTGGATCAGTTGCTTCAGTTGCCCATTTCAGAGAGGCATCACTACCCATGAATTGGCCTCTGGTCTTGCACATTGCTACGTGTGACATACAGTGTGCTGTCTGGACACCAATTTCTACAGCCACGAAGATCTTGGACTTCCCCATGCTGTATGGTAGGAGTGCACATACAAATCATTCCCCTTCTGAAATTCGTCTTCCAACATCTTTCATGTGTTGGTACCAAATGTTGTTTCCCAGATGTGCTGTGCTGTCCAGGTAATCGCTTAGTTCATTGTCATCTCCATGCATGCTTCTCTTGATTCATAGTGTTTTCCTGTAGTTGGCTATGACTACATCCCTAAAGGCATCTGTATGGCTTTTTCTTGCTGGAGGATTCTCAGGTACTCAGGTATCTTGGTCCATGGTGCAGGACTTCTCATCTGCGCCATTTCAGTTGATCGAATTCTAGCTGCTTTCTTTTGTTCTTTGTATAGTTCCTTTTCTCTCACTAGGAACATTCGTACCCATACTGGCATTGGTTTGGTATATGGCTGTACTGTGGAACTGGTGCTGGTTCCTTTTGTTGGGACATATATTTTTTGCAATACAGTTTCTGCGGTTTATTCTTCAGTTCCTCTTGCAGTTTCCTTGCTCTTGCTATCTGTGGAAACAATGAGTCTACTATCCGTTGTGTCCATGTAGAGAGTTTCTCTGAGTTGGCTCTTGTTTTCCTAAGAGTTTCTGGTATGATGGTTTCTGTTGATTTTCCTCTTAACTCTTGTTTTCTTACAACGTCTGCTGTGGAGTTTCTTATGGTGGGTAGTCTCTTCTTCTCTGCCGTTTGTGTTTGTGGTTCTGTAGCTATTGACACTAGGCCTGTTTCGTGTGCATTCAGTGTTTGCGTGCGTGTAGTTGTCAGTGATGTAACTTCATTCATCCCTTGCCGACCCTGTCTCCGGCTCTCCTTTCCATTTGTTACCACAATAGTGTGTGAATCATTGCTAATCACATTAATTTCAAGTTCATTCATTCTGCTATCAGATTTTCTAGGGGCTGGAATGACTATTTAGGGTATGGTTGCTTTTGTGGGTCTTATGCGTACATCATTAGGTGGGTGCACTGAATTTGGAACGCTTTGTGCACCAATAAAGAATGCTGTTCTGATCGTTAATGACAATAAAATAATGATGAATATGATGCATAGGTAGATTATGCCCCTGTAAATGAGGTGGCAGCATTTTCTTCCAGAGAAGTGGGGGTGCCTCTCTTCTTGTGGGAGGACCAGGTTGCTGTTCTGGGCCCTCATCTCGATCATTCGACAAAAATGTCAATGTTATTATTTCCTTAACCAATATTGTCTTAGAATACTGCCTTTATGAGTGTCAGATGTTCCACAAGTGTCCCCCCTCTCGCAGGCAACAAATTGTCTCTCAATTCAAGATACAGTTCCTTTGCTAGACTATGGGAATAATCAAAACAAATAACACTTCAATGAGTACCCTTTACTGTGCCTGTTCAAAATAGGTGAGCTCCCAATCCACCCCCCCTGATTTGTTTCAATCCTGAGGACATGGTGTATGTTGGTCAGATACGCAGAGTAAGGACAGAAAATATCAGATGCAATGAAGTTCTTGACGCTGCTTCCTCAATCTGTCCTTCGGCGAAAGCTTTTTAGAATCCCCTCAGATAGCTCCTCTGATGGTTAGAAAGTTCCACTTGAAGTATGATTCCATGCAGGAGCATTCCCACCTGTGCAACATTAGTTGGATCTCTGTTGAAAGTGAGGACGTCAACATCGATTGGTCTCCCCACTAGCTCTGGAAAGTTAGTGACTAGGCGAAAAAGGACGTTGTGTGCCAACCTGCTGTCTTCTGGTGACAGGGACATCTGTCCTGTCTTTGTTGAGGTTCAGGATTATATGTTCTTTCCTTGATGTAAATGTCTGCACTGTCCGGTTGCATGGAGTGCAACCAGAATGATTAAATGTTCTGTAGTTGCTGGATCTCAAAGAAATGTGAGTGTGTCTGTTGTTCTCCCAATCAATAAGAGTTGGACAATCTTCGATTATGCGAAAGAACAGTGTGTTCATGAGCTCATCTATTTCTGCCTGTGTTGGGATCATTTGGTTCTTCCTCACTGTACTCAGGGAGTAGAACAAATCTTTCGGCTATGACAGTAAGCAGTTTTCTTATCTTTTTGTTTTCGGGATCTTGTAAAAAGTCAGTGACACTGGTGAGCCTTCCTACCAATGACGGGTATGGCTTTAGCACTAAGTCAAAATAGGTGAACACATACTTTGTTATGTCTCTACTGTGGGACACCATAAGTGATTCTGAACAGGGATATTGTGCAGAAAGAGTCAGGATATTGGTTTTTCTTCCGGTTTATGTGTCCTCGATCAAAACCTCTCATGTTCTCCTTCTTTTATTAAGTCTGTTTGCGTGCCTTAGTTCAAAGTTCAATAATTAATTACCTGTGTTGTGGCTTAAACGTGTGATTTTCTTCTTCACCCTGCAACTTAGATGCACAGAGTGTCTGTTTTTATGTCCTTATCCGCTTTTTTGCTTAGAGGAAGTGTCCAATTTAAGCCACAACTTTCAAAAAGTTATTGGTCTTTTTCTGGCTGGTCATGCGTCCTTCTTCCTCATCATGGATCTCGTCAGCACGTGCTGTGGTTCTTCCCCGTCGCTCATCAATTCCTCTCATTGGGGTGCAGGCAGAGGGCCTCCTCCGATGTAGGGTTTGATATCACCGAGAAAAATCCATGCTCTTCTGCCTTTCACTTTCACAGCGGATGGAGTGCAGTCCTCTACTGTAAAAGGTCCATTGAACCTTGGCTCATCCCACCTTTTCCTTGTATGGTTTCTCACCAAGACGGCGTCACCAGGGAAGATGAGTGGAACACGTAGACCTTGAACTTGGTCTGTTGTAGTGTCTCCTTCTGTGTTCTGTGCTGCGCTGCACCATTTTCGTCGTCACTGCAGCTGGTCTGAAATTACAGTAAGGCAAGATGTCATGCAGTTCAGATAGTTCTGCATTTCAGATCCTAAAACCTCCCCTGTTTACTGGCCATCACATCTAGCTCTGCCTCGTGTTGTTAGGGGAGTTCTCATTCTTCTTCCTGCGACTATCTCGTGTTGCGTAAGATGATGGTCGGAGCCCGGTTGGTCCGAAGAGCATACAATGCCAGTGGAAGCCAGTGCAACCATCCCTTCTTTACAGTGAGCTTCAACTTGGCTATCGTTTCCTTTAACACGCCGTTGAGCTTCTCACAGATCCATATCCATACCTTGTGGATGATACACCAACGAGAATTTGTGCTTTATACCAAGCAGTAAGTTAATCTGCTCGAATACAGTATTGACAAAATGAGGGCCGATATCTGATCTCATGACTTCGCAGACCCCCCATCTGGGGAAAACTTCCCTCACTAAAAATGTGGCCGCACAGGTAGAGTTTGGGTGTGTACATGGACTTGCCTCAATCCATCTAGAGAATGGACACACCACAATAATTAAGTATCTGTACCCGTCACATACTTGAATCATCTCGACATAATCGACGTGTAAGTGCTGAAAAGGCCCATTTGGTTTGGGGACGACTCCTCTCATTACTTTTAATGTGTGCCTTGCTGTAAATTGCTGGCAAATTAAACAGTTCACCATGAAAAATGCAACATGCTCCGCTAAATTTGGTATGAACCAGTCTTCTGTGAATGTTGCTGCTAGATTCTCTTTAGTCAGAGGAGCTGGGTAATGTAACTGCTCCAGTGCTATTTTTAATAGGGCTACAGGCATTACTGGTTTACCAGTGCTGTCTTGTCACCACAAGCTGTCAGAGGGGTTTAAAGAACATCGTTGATGTTTCCACAGGTTCCTCTCTTCCTGTGGTGCCTCCCCTTGGAGTTCCATTAGTTGTGTTTGCCCCAAATCGCTATAACTCTCAGATGTAGTTTGTGCCACTAGCATCCTTTCATTGATATGGATGACTTCCACTTCCATGATCGTCTCACCTTTGGATGCCATGTGCTTGGCCTCGTGTCTGCTGCGTGATTTCCGCGCAAGATAAAATCTGTCCCTTTCATGTGGGCCGCGCATTTCACGACCGCTATGCCCAGTGGGAGCTGTAGTGCCTTCATCAGCCTGTCCAATAAGGCTGCATGTTACACTGGTGTGTCGTGTGCTCGGAGGTAGCCCCTCTTTTTCCAGCGCGCTAACCCTGCGTGCACTGTCGATGTCACATAGGCAGAGTCACTGTATACCATTACTTCCTGGTCTGCGTGCTTCTCAATGGCGAGTATCAACACCAATAATTCTGCAGCCTGTGCTGAATAATGAGATGGTATTTGTGCACTAAGAAGCACTCATAATTCTCCATTTTCTGTGTGCTTCATCACAGCAACGCCTGTGTATCTTTGCCCATCAGTTTGGTCGATCCTTGAAGACCCATCAATAATGACGATCTCTCCTCCTACCAAGGCATTTTCTTTTACCCTAGGAATTTCATAATAGAATTCTTCATAATTTGCACAGTCATGCATTGGCTCTCTTTCAGGGACTGGCTCCGCTATATACATAGCTGGGTTTACTATCTTACATCAGTCTATCTTAATTGATGGATTTGATATGATTACTTCATAAGCAGAAGCTCTCTGAGATGTCAACGTGCCCTTTGATTTTTCAAGAATGGCAAATAGCGAGTGCTCAACGTACAATGTCTTGGAGCATCCGATTACAATGGTGGTGGCCTTTTTTATGGCGAATGCTGCGGCAGCTAAACTTTGTTTGCACAGGAAGTGGCCTCTCATCACTGGATCCAGATTCCTTCTGTAATATGCCAGGGGCTACCCCAATGAGGTTCTTTGAGCGAGCACTGCCGTCATAACGCTGCCATTTGTGTGCGAAAACAGGTAAAATTCCACTGCATAATTAGGAATCCCTAGAACTGGTGCTGTGCAAATAGCTCTCTTTTGAGTTCAGCAAACCCCTTTTCCATGGACTCAGACCATTCAATCTTCTCCTTTGTTACTTGGGCCTTCTTTAGGGCCCGAAGTAAAGGCTTAGTGTAAGAGCTGTAGTCAAAGACCCATGCCCTGATATAGTTGCATAGGTCTAAAAAGCTCTGCATATGCTTTATCGTGTGTGGCTTAGCCGTGTTCAATATGGCTTCAGCCCTTTCTGGGGTCACCTTTTTTCCCTCATGCGAGATAAGCTGGCCTATGTACAGCACTTCTTGTTGACAATATTGTGGCTTTTCTTTGTCAACCTTGTATCCTTTCTCAACCAGTATAGTCAATAGCTGAATAGAATCGTATCTGCATTGCTCTTCTGTGGTCCTGCAAAACAAGATGTCATCCACATATTGCAGGATGACACTTTCTAGTGCAATATTGCTTAAGTCCATCTGCAGGACTCTGTTGAAAATGGAAGGGGACTCACAGTATCCTGTGGTAGCCTTGTGCTTTTCAGGCACATTTGTCTGAACGTGAATAACATCAGATCCTGTGAGTCACGGTGCAACAGCATTGAGATAAATGCATTTTTCAAGTCAATGACCGTGAAATATTCTGCCTCAACAGGTATATTACATAGGATTGTAGACGGGTTAGGGACTAGAGGAAACTCGGCCTCAACAATATCGTTTATTGGCCTTAGATTTTGCACTAGCCTCCAAGACCCCCTTTACTTTTTTCACAGGATACACTGACGTATTACATGGAGACTCTGACGTCACTAATATGCCTTGGTCCATCATGGCAGAAATTGTCTTTAAAATCCCCTCCTCTGCCTCTCGGACATGGGATATTGCCGTGCCTTTGGTAAAATAGCTCATGGTTTCAATTTAATTCTTACTTCTCCAACCCCTTTCAAGAGGCCTACCTCATAGGATCCTGTAGTCCATACTGAGACAGGCACCTGGGCCATGTCGCCATCAAAATATTTAGGATGCTTTAGTGCCAACATCATTCCCTGGGGCACCTCTCTTTTAATCATTTTAATCCAAAGGTTAGACTCACTTCCACCATTGTCTCTCCGATATCTGTTGGTTCTCCAAATAGATCGTCATCGGTGACGTCAGTCACTGGATATCCTTCTTCAATGGCGATTATCGTGCACCATTGTCTGCCCTCTCATCATAACCATCAATTATGACTGCTTTCCCTCATACTACAGCTGTGTGTATCATCAAGGGAAATACTTGTCCCTCTTTCTCATGCATCGTATTCTGTGTCTGAATAAGAACTCATCAGGGGTTCTCATGGTTTTGTCTGCTAGGCCTGGTAATCCTGCCATAAGCACACGCATACCATATGCAAAAATGTCTGGCTCCAATGGTATAGCCCTCATGGCTATGTGTCCTGAGTATGCCCCGATTATTTTGCACACATTGGAATAGTGCATTCCTGGAGTTGAACAAACTATGCCCTCCTCCGTGAACGAGATTGTCATGTTTAACTTCCTCATTAGATCTCTCCCCAAAATGTTTATTGGGGTCTGACGTGAATATAATAAAGGCACGTTCATTTCAGATTCTCCTATTGAGACTAGAAGTGCTCTGGTAAAGGGAACATGACTTGTCACGCCTATGAAACTCTGAGTATTTATGGCCTCGCCGGACAAGGAAAACTCTCCTTCACATACATGAGCGTGTTGCACCTGTGTCAACGAGGAAGGAATATTCTAATATCCACTATAACGACATCCACCCTTGGTTCCCTTTGAGGATCTGGTGTCACTGATAGAATAGAACACATCAGGGTTCCCAGTGAGCTGTCCTAGTTCATATACAAATTTGGTGCTGCTGGATTTCCTCCATGAGCAGTGTCATTTCCCATTCCAGGGTTCATGGCGTGCCCTGTGCTCATTGGTTGTGACTGCTGCTTTGGTGCCTGCTGGGATTGTCCTTGTGGAAAATTCCCCATGCTCTGAGGTTGTGCACCTTGTTGCACTCCTAGTGCTTGCTGTTGCACTGTGTGATTCTGTGCAACTCCCTGCCTTTCACGTGGATTCACCATACCTGCTCCTGTCCCTTGGCCGTTCTGCATCATGCCTTGGCTTCTGCATGTGCGCACCAAGTGCCCTGTCATTCCACACAGCCAACATACTGGCCGTGGTCAGATTATTTGCCCATTTGACATATCTCGATTACCATTTTGCATATTTTGAAAACCTCCTTGATTATTTTGGAAACCTCCCTGATTACTCTGCCATCCTCTTCCCCTAAATCCTCTTCCATGTGGGTAAAACCCTGCATTAGCCTGATTATTTTGCTATGGACTAGCCACCTGCTGCATACTTGATTAAGCTGCGCTAGTTTTCATGGCTCCCTCGAGAGCACATTTTAACAATTTCTTTTGCACCATTTTCGCTTCCTCACCTTTTCGAGTTGCTTCCTTTTTGCAATTCTTTTCCTGCAACCACCTACAATAATGTGCGATGGTTAACTGTATCTCTGCCCAAGGTTTAGCTTCAATTCCCACCAGCTTCTTGAGCTGTTTCTGTACCTGTTCCGGCAGTCCTTGGCACAATATATGGTAAAATACAGGTATGGATTTCGTCCAAGATTCATGAGTCTCGAGCACCCATGCGTCTTGAAAATTCTGTATATAAATCAACGGATCCTCAGACTCTTTCATTTTCCGTGTCATTATAGCTCCCATATCAGAAGTATCTGGATATAGCACTCGTAGCGCTTCCCATACGGCGGCTCTACAATTGTTAAATGGAGCTCCGTCATGCAAGGTATTAATCATGGTTACACCAGGGTAGCCTGCTCGTGCCCACACATCGTCAGCTCTCTCACCAAGTATGGCGATTAGGAGACCTTTAATATCCCCAATAGCTAACGTGTGCCCTCCTGTCATTTTTCCGTGTATCCATTTTCCGGCTCCTGATGTCAGTATTGGAAGCTTGTTTTTCAAGCTTTCTCGATCCATGTGTGGCCATCGAATATATTGCGGTATTATTCCCCCTTCTCGAGGAACAGAAATTGGAATGTGTATCCCTCTCTCTCTTCTCTCATTGTTCTCCTGTCTATTGCAGGGGTAATATTTCCACATCGCCGTCCACCTGGCAATGCCCTTAGTCTGTCCACATAAGGTGACGAAGACTCCACCCTCTGACCGTGAGATACTTCTTCATATCGGTCAGGCTGTGTGGCTGTCTCTGTTGCCCTCGGTACAGACTCGCTAGTGTCTGACCATCTTATTCCTTTTTCCCTCAGGAGTCATCTTTTGCTCCTTTCTTCCACCTCATTTTCCTCATGCTCCTCCCTTTCCGAGTCAGACATTGTTTGTCCCCAATTCGTGCAACTTCTTGCATTTTCTTGGTTCCTATTGATTTCTAATCTATCTAGAGATAATTCCCTATTCCCACTACTTCGGGTGACATCCTCAGTGTTGTAAAGCTGAGTGCTCTCTATGCGCTCATCTTCCCCCTCCCCTTGAGGTATTTGTTCTAACCCCATTTCGTCATATATTCTATCAATCGTTTCTCCGATGCTTCTGGTATCGAAGTCATCGTCAAAACTTGCCCTAGACGTGCCTGGCACTGAATCGTACTCAGGAAAAAATGATTTGATGTCTTCCCAATCTACCACTGGAGCGGGTTTTTTAACCTCTCTCCTCAGATATTCAAGATTGCGTGCTCTCTGTCTTTGCTTACGTTCTATGTCCTCATCGAACTCCTTGCGTTTCCTCGCCTCTTCTCTGACCCAATCTTCTTCCCTTCTCTTTTCATTTTGACGTTCCTCTGCCCTTCGAATTTCCTCATCTCTTCGTCTTTTTATTCTTTTCTCACGTATCCTTTGCTCGTCTTCTAACCTTTGCTGTTTCTGTCTGTCTTGATCATTGGCTGCTCTTGGGTTATGATCAAGCTGTCTCTCTTGCTCTTCGCGATATAGCTGTTCTCACCTTTGTCTGTCTTTCTTTATTATCCTCTCATCTCTTAACTCCTTCTCTTTCCCCTTTCTCTGTGCATCAGCTATCTTCTCCCTTTGTTTTGAATCATTAATGCCTTTGCCACCAAGTTTCAATAAAATGTGTCCTCCCATCCATTCGTCTCTTGCGAATGCTATCTCATCAGTTCTACTTTTGTTTCCCTTCCATCGCTTCCCTTCTCTCTCTTTATCGAGAGATGCACTTGTCTGTGCTTGATCTCCCCATGCATCCTTATGTCTCTCCTTGTCTCGTGGGACTGTGGAGGTAATATTTTTGTCTCTCCTTCTGTTGGTTTTCATCACTACTATGTGTAGGTGACTCATATGCGGGGTTGCTATACCCTGTGGCTGCTTTGAGTTCTCTCAGTGGATATAACCCCTCGTTCTTACTTTTCTCAATTTTCGTTTCAGGTGGGGCAGGTGACGCGGTAGGTGTCTCACCCCCCTCTGTGCATATATTAAGTATCCAGTCTGCTGGCGGCTCTTCCTCATTTCCCTGTTCAAACATTTTCCACAACTCGAGAACAGCAAGGCATTTTTCTAGCTTTTTGCCTGAATATGTGGCATGCAACTATGTCGTCATATGTTGTAAGACGGCTTTAGATAAAGACTCATTTTGTGGCCATGGCAATAAAGTCTTGTGGGCAGTACCTTTAACCCACTCGTGTCATGACCACTGTGAGGGGGCACAAGTTGTGCCACAAGCAGGCTCCCACCAGAAGCCTGAGGGCCTTAAAACCACTGCAAAAGGGCTCATGGAGCCAGTCCTGGTGCCTTTGGCACCAGGTTCATATGTAGGAAAGAAGGGCTGTTCAAACTAGGTCCCATTTATGTACATGTGCCTTTAAATCCAACATGGAAGCACCCACACAGTCTACTTCTAAGAACCATGCCATGCGGTCTAGTGTTTTGGGTGTGGTAGGCCTGGAACTACTTTCCCTGGTACTACTTTACCTCGGCTATATAAACCACACCCTGACTGCAGAACACGCTTCGTGTTATTCTGCAACCCGCAGCGTGACGCTCACCGTGTCCAGCTCCTGGTCTTCAGCTGCAAGAACAAGATTTTTCTGTCTTACCTGAGAAAACACCATCGAGCATTCAGTCTTACCTGAATTACATCGCGCTACGCCACGCTTCCATCCGGAGCACAACAGCAACTTCTGCAAGGGAAAAGAGACATATTCAGGTTCGCTTTCAATATTAAACAACCGCACAGCGCTGTACTTACCTTAACGGATTCCGGGGGCCTGTTTTTCATTGCGCTCTCATCCACTCGCAGCACCACAGCAGCCTGTGAGGAGAAGAAGAAGAAAACACAGGTTAGCTTTAAAAGACAATAAAGGCATTGCGCTTCGCGCTTTCTCTTACCTAGAAAACATACCTCTCCATCCGGCACGCCAGCATCAAGACCTTTGCACCTGAAAAGAAGGAAATAAAGACATTAACGAATTCCCACCATAAACAGAACAAAGACTTAGGGCCTCATTACAAGGTAGGCGGTGAGCCATGGCGCTATTAGCGCCATGGCTCATGCCGGTAAAATACTGGCACTGCCTTGGCGGAAAGGGGATTTACCGCCCCATTCCAAGGTTGGAGGGGCGGTAAATCCCCCTTCCACCATTGCCCTTCCCCATTCCCATTTCTGCCCCATAGGGCTCTATGGGAATGGGGAAGGCGCTAATTACGGCACCGCAATTTTGCGGTGCCATTATTAGCTCCGAGGTCCCTTAGCGGGTTGGATTTTAACGCCTGCAAAAAGCAGGTGTTAAATCCCCCAACCCGCAAAGGGACCTCGTTGTAAGGCGGTAAAGATTTACCGGTACCGGTGTTTTACCGGTACCGGTAAATCCTTACCGCCATCCGTGTAATGAGGCCCTTACAATTAACAAACCTACCTGCCTACCAGCAGATTCGGGGTCACAGCAAGCCTGGGCCCAAGGAAGGCGTACTGCACCAGTGAAGCAACTCAGCCAGCTCGCCAACAAACGTCAAGCGCGCCTGCACAAGAAACGCAAGACGGATAGCTCACCCTACAAATAACTAAGATTCATTATTCAGCACTGGGCAACTCCGCATCCAGGGTTCCAGATCTCAGAGCCTTCCAGACGCCCCCGGGGATATCAGGTCAGCGTAACAACTCGGTACTATATTTCTTTAGCTTGGGTGCGTGTTTTGGCAATTGCTTGCATAAGTGTGCCAATGGAGTTATATCTTTCACGCTTAACTCTGTTTCCTTTCCTTTTATACAACACTTGTCCATGTTTTCATGTGATTTAAACAACTTCTAACAATATGAGCGAGCACCAAACACTGCAAGCTCCAATCCAAATTTTCACAAAAATCTCATATCTTCCAATTTACTCAAAAACATTAATTCACATGCAACTGCATCTCAGCTGTAAAATCGCACAAAGTTTGGATCTGTTTTCTCAAAGAATATTTTTTAGACATATGACGTCACAACAATATAAATGTACGACAGACGCTTGAATAACTAAACAGACACCAGCTGGACACAGATATCTCTGCCTCTAATCATTACCCCTTCAAGAAGTGTAAACGTACCCCTTTCACGACGTCTTTAAATGTTGTGGTAGCCTAATTGTTAGCCATTATGTGGGACTCTGGGTACACATTTCTTCTAGCCGCTATATTAAAGTGTAGGAATAAGGCAAATCCTCTCACTTCTCGGGTGTCTCTCCTGGTATCCTCTCACTTCTCGGGTGTCTGCCCCGGTAACCTTTAATTTCTCGGGTGTCTGGCCGGTAACCTTTCACTGTTCGGGTGTCTGCCATGGTAACCTTTAATTACTCGGGTGTCTCGAGTCATTATCCCCATATATATATATATATTGTTTGTTCTCTCCTGAAACTGCTTGTCCACCGTGTTTCTAAAGCAAAATAAAGGACGTATGACGGAGATCCTCTTTTGCGTCTGGTGCATTTCTATTGTGGGAGAAGAGTGCCGCCTAAAAAGCTTGGATTAGCTTTTTCTTTTTTGTTTTTCTTTTCTCGATATATATATATATATATATATATATATATATATATATATATATATATATTGGGCATCATTACGACCCTGGAGTTAAGGGTTTAACTGCGCTGTAAAAGGTGTTGGCGCCGTTAAACCCTTAACGCCTGATTACGAGGTCCCTTTGTGGGACCCGACCTTAACCAACAGCTAAAGACCAAGTAAGAATACAAGGTCACACAACCGCTCTCAAAAAGGGCCCAGATCCGGGCATTCAGTCAAGACATTCAAAAATATAGTTCTTATCAAGGTATCACAGGAGTACTTCAAGGTTGGTAAATAATAAATATGAGGTTGTCAGTTGATTTTCATATAGTATTTTATCGGAAGAATAAAGCTCTCACTAATATTTCCTTAGTGAGGGAGCATTTGCCGCAACCCATATATATTTCAGACTAAAGCCAATGCATTTCGGAACATTTTTCCTTCATCAGGGCAAGTCTATGTAATTCAACATTGAAAAAATAATATGCCGATTATAATACACACAATACAAACAGTGATATAAATAATGAAAACATACCGATCAGTAGCAAGTCCACACATGTTCATAAAATAGAGAAAAACAAAAATAGAGAAAAACAAAAATGTAACATAGTAAGTGGATTAATGGTAACCAAATACAAAATGAGAATCAGAACAAGAACTGGTTTTACCTTGGAAGATTTGTATGGGAGCTGACAAGCATTAAAGCTGCCCACAGTAGGGTGCAGCGGTGCGGCATGCAGCAGGCAGCCGTAATGTTAACATGTACGTGTTTCAGAGTGAAATTTGTTTGGATACAAAGGTCAGGTTCAGAATGTCAGTGTGTCTGACATGATCTGTGATAAAGGCAGAGTGAAATGGAAATGCTAGCGAAAATCGCGGCGAGAAAGTCGCGTACCTTAACGCATCTGGAGAACAGAAAAGCTCCTGCGTGTAGTCGCCGTGCTTAGATTCCATTGAGCAGTGTTTAGGCGGTTTCCTGGACGACCGCTCGTGTTATAGTACACGTGACTCACGAGCGCCATTAAGTGGCCGGTGCTCGCGGATCACACTGCATACAGGTGTGGGCCTGCAACATTACACAAATTAACCAATTTAGAGGCGAAGGGTGAAATGCATCCTAAAAATCAAATTTAGCTAGAACCTAAAATGTGGAGATTTTCATAGAAATAGAAAACACACTCAAATATGATGAACATGGGTGATGAAATAAACAGACAAGTGTGGATGTATCTAAAATATTGGAAGTAAAGCAGAAAACAAAACAAAATACAAAATGCAAGATACAAGTTTTAGCGGGATGCACTATGTTGAAAATTAGTGCATAGGCAAGGCTGGTACAAATATGCGCAGTCATGAAAAGTAAAGAAAGGTCAACAGACAGAATTCATTAGGCATATCCTCGTCCAAAGTGGTGATGCCCACAGGCGTTAGCAGGCGTTAAAGTAGGGTGCCGCAAAGGGACCTTGGTGCTAAGTACGGTGCCGCAATTTGCGGCACCGTACTTAGCGCCTTCCCCATTCCCATTGAGCCCTATAGGGCAAAAATGGGAATGGGGAAGGGCCCATGGTGAATGGGGAATTACCGCCCCGCCAACCTTGGAATGGGGCGGTAATTCCGCCATTCACCATGGCGGACCCCGGCATGGTCCATGGTGCTAATAGCACCATGGTTTAGCACCGGGGTCGTAATGAGGCCCATTGTCTTCTCTGCTTCTAACTCTACTCTTTGTTTTCTTCCTGCCTCCCTCCGTTACCTTTTCCCTTTACTTGTTCTAAGGCATGCACTATTTGCCAAAGCATTACATTTTTGTTTCACTCACCGTTCGCATAGTTCCTCTCTGGACCCTCGGGATCACTGCCTTCGTTACCACCTTCTTCAGTTTTTCGCCCGCTCAGCTGCCCGTAGGAATGGGAAGGGATGCATGGGGAACACGGGTCCCTTCAGGCACTGACTGCAGTCTTTTTATACTACCATTGTCTACGGGGAGCTTCATGGTCTACTCATCCGAATGGCAAAGGACTCATGATATTGCCGAAGACCTAGAGTTACTTTATATCGACAGTCAATAGGTGTCTAACTTAATCAATAATCCATGGTCGATAAACCATCCTCTCAGCTACCAAGTATACTGGGGAGTCTCCCGGCTGGGCCCATAGAGTCAGGGTTTGCTCTGAAGTACTTTAAGACGCGATAGCTGCACCTTTGAGATGGATGGGGGTGCAGATTTATTACTCCAACACCAATCAATAAGGACAACTCAATGGTTTGGCAAAGGAAGTTTGTTTAATGACAAGTAGAAAAAACAGGGAGTCATGGAAATCAGCAGTGATGCGATCATCCGTCTCGCTTCAACTCCAACGAACTTCATAAAAACAACATCATTTATACTAAAAACTCATCATAGCTGACGTATAACACTACAAAGTTAATAAGCATTTCTGTTGGTTCGGAAAAGGTAACTTTAATATAGGTGCTATATCTGCATATGGTAACAGAGTAAGGTGATTGGGTAAAACACTGTCAGTTGGGCATCCAAGCCTTTCCTTCAAAATGACTACTGTAGACGTCACTAATAGTACGACGTCCCATTGGTTCTACTAACTATAGGACCCTAGATTATTTGGTCCATTGTGATTGGGTTGGCACCAACCCCATGCATATTCTACCACTTTGCTTAGCAGCATGCAGGATGGTCAGCCAGGTGCAGGGGGCTCCCCCCATCCTCCCTTCCTCCAATTAAGGTTACAATCAATCATCACTTCAGGTACTATGTGTCAATTATGTTACTGTATTTGGCCTCGAAACTGCATCTTCTGAGTGAGAAAGTTCCGCTATTTCACCTGGGCGGATGCCACGCGTTGGTGTGAACTCGTGCTTCTCCTCGCTCGGATGGTCACGTGATGCAGACACCGTGAATTTTCCTAGTTTCTCTCAATTTGTGCATTTAATTCTTATTCGGCTTGCCACCTGCCTATGCTTCCTTCACTTGACCTTTCAGAGGCAGGATATTCTGTTCTTAAGTTTCAATTAGATGTAGCTACTGTTCGCTTCTTCTATTGGTATGACCTTGGCTCTTTTGGCATGAGTTGCATCTGCTGAGTTTCGATTCAGCCGTTTATCCTCGTTTTGCTAGAATATGAAGCTTGTCGTGCTTGGCCTATAGTAACCTTAGTCAATTCTGCTTTTAATAAAAAGTGGACTCGCACTTACAATACTGTGCTTTATTTTGAGGTACATTATGTAAACGTGGCGCTTGCCGCTTTATTCTTCTACTAAGCATAGCAAGCCATACTGTTTTCTTAGCTTTCTTGCATTTCAAGCATATGTACAGGTGTTAACTAGTTGGATATCTTCATTCTTGCTTACAGCTTAAGCTCCTTTACATTTCAACATTGTTCTCTTTTAGGTTCACAATATCTTTATTCGTAGCGTTTCATCTCTTTGCATCATTCTCTGGTCGTCGTTTCTTCTATCTTCAAGTCAGTCCGGGCCTTCATGATGTCACCATTTGTCTTCCATTAAGGCCTTTTTTGGGTTCTTCCGGGGCTGTACTTAAGCAATCTACATTTTGTCTTATTTGCTGGTAGGGTTTTCTTAATGGATACCTTACTGTCTATGGTGTTCTTGGTATGGGTACGTCAATAGGTTCTGTTCTTCTAATGTGTACTGGGCAGATCCCTACTGCAGCTCTCTGCTGGTTTGTTTGCTCGTTGTACATCACATATCACGGTGTGTAGGTACCTGGTACTTCAAAATGGATGAATGGAGTGCAGGCTTTCTTTGGGAGCTCCTCTACACCTTCATCACAGTAATTATTTTCCATAGTCCTTCTCCTTCAAAGTATTTCTACTTCATTATAGTCCTTAATCACAATATTTCTTAACCACAGTCCTTCTTCATCACAATCCCAGTTTGTCACAGTCCTTCTTCATCACAGTCCTTCCTCACAGTTTTTCAACACAGTTCTTCTTTTTCACCATCCTTCTGCTATGTCATAGTCTTTCATCACAGTCCTCCTTTCATCCTGGGTAAAAGCCATTTTCATTAAATTCCTTCTTCACATCTTTCATGTTTGCTTTTTAATTTTCTCTGTATTGTATTTAAATCTCTTCATAATCTGGCCCATCCCCACCATTCCTCGCTTATATATTTTTACATTCAGAAGTGCTCTTTACGGTTTCAATCTGTTTTTCTTCTCTCTGTTCCTCGTCCTTTGTGTGCTCCCTCTTGCTTTTGATCTTTCTCATTGATTGCACCCCGGCATTGAAATGCACTTCCTCTTCCTCTCCCTTATTTCCTATCATCAGTTCCGTTCCCATCTTAAGGACTATCTTCATTCCTCGTAAGTTCAACAATTTTATTATTCTCATATGATTTGTACCATTTTTAATGTCTTGTTAAGCACTTTGAAGTAAGCGCTCTATAAATACAAATGAAACACAAATACAATCACAGGCCTTCTCCTTTGTCATATTACTTCATCACAGCCTTCTCTTTTGTAACAGTCCTTTTGCTTTGTCAAGGTCCTTCTCCATCAAAACTATTCTTCATTACAGTCCTTCTTTCATCACATTCCTCCTCCTTTGTCAAAGTCCCTTTCGTCACAGTCCTTCTTTGTCAGTTATTTTGCATCACAGTCCTTCATCAAAGTAATTTTCCTTTGTCATAGTCCTTCATCAAAGGCCTTCTCTTAAATCGCAGTCCTTCTTCTTGTCATGGTCCTTCTTTGACATAGTACTTCTACTTCATTACAGTCATTGGTCACTGCTGTTCATAACAGTCCTTTTGCTTTGCCATAGTGCTTCATCACAGTTCTTCTCCTTCGGCACAGTTCTTCAATATTTTACTTCTTATTTGCCACAGTCCTTCTGATTGCACAGTCCTACTTTTTCATATTCCTTCTTCTTCACAGCCCTCATTTGTCATAGTTCTTACTTACTGTCCTTCTACTTCATCACAGTCCTTACCACAGTCCTTGTTTGTCAGAGTCCTGTATGGCAGTCTTTTTTCATCACAGTCTTTCTCCTTCATCACAGTCCTCCATCGTAACACTTCTTTATCACAGTCCTTCTTCCTCCCTGTCCTTCTCCTTTGTCATAGCCCTTCTACTTTGTCTCAGACCTTCTACGTCATTGTAGTCCTTTTTCAGAGTCTTCTCATTTGTCAAGGTTCTTCTCCTTCATCATAGGGGGTCATTACGAGGATGGCGGTAGCCGTGCCGGTATTTGCCACTGGAGTCATGAATTTACCGGCATCCCAGCAATGGGGACTTACCAGGGCATTACAGCCCTGGCGTTCCCAGTAAATCCCCATTGCCTGGTGCCGGTAATTATTACTCCCCATTCCCATTTGAGTCCCATTGTACTCAATGGGAATGGGGAGGACGGATGCACCGGCACCATTCATGAATGGTGCCGGTGCATCTGTCGAGTTCTGCGAGTGGGTGTCATTCCGCCCGCCAGGGATGAAAGGCACTCGCTCGCAGAACTTGTAGTTTGCCAGGCCGGAAACAACGGTACCAGTCAGCTTACCGGTACCGTTGTTTCCGGACCGGCAAACTCATAATGAGGCCCATAGTCTATTGTTACCTTCCTCATAGTCCATTGGCATGATAGTCCTTCTCTATCATTACTGTGCTTCTTTGTCATCACACTCCTTTTGCTTTTCCACAGTGTTTCCTTAAGGTCCTTCTCTGCCATATCTCTTCATCATAGCCCTTCTCTTTCATCAGTCCTTCTCCTGTTTCACTGGCCATCTAATTCATTTTTTCATTTTTGACCTATCACAGAATTTCATCATAGTCGTTCTCCTTCTCCATACTCAAAGTCATTCTACTTAATGTAAGTCCTCTGTCACAATCCTCCTCTTACGTCACAGCCCTTGTCCTACATCCAAGTCTTTTGCATTAATCACAGCCCTTCGCCTTTATCAAAGTCCTTCTTTATTAGTCCTTCTCCGTTGCCACAGTCCTTCTCCTTCATCACAATCCTTTTTTAACACAGTCCTTCATCATAATACTTTGTATGCACACCCTTTCATCACAGTATTCTTGGCCACACTCCTTCTCCTTCATCAAAGTAATTAATCACTATTCTTCTTAGTCATATGCCTTTTCCTTCATCACAGTCCTTCTTTGTCAGCGTTCTTCTTCATTTCTTCCTGACAATGCTTAAAAAAAGTTCTTTGTCACAATCCTTGCACTTTGCTATAGTCTTTAATCACAGCCCTTCTTTCATCACAGTCTTTTCCTGTGTCACAGTCCTTGTTTATGAAAGCGCTTCTTCACATCCTTCCATAACAGTCTTCCTACTTTGTCACTGTCCTTCTCCTTCATAAAAGTCCTTCTTCACCAGTCCTTCTTCATCACAATCCTACTCCTTCATTATAGTCATTTTTAGTCACAGTCCTTCCTCACAGTCCTTAGTTGTCACATCCCTTCATCACAGTGCTCCTTTGCCACAATCCACTTCCTTCACCAATGTCTTTCTACTTCATCGTGATCCTTAATCACAATCGTTCTTAGTCACAGTCCTTCTCCTTTATCACAGTTCTTCTTCATCACTGTCCTTCTCATCACAGTCCTTCCTCACAATTCAACAAAGTTCTTCTTTGTCACCATCCTTCTAATTTGTCATAGTCTTTCTTCACAGTCCTTCTTTGCATATAGCCTTCTCTTTTGTCACAGTTCTTCTTCATCAAAGCCCTTCTTCTTCACATCCTTCATCACAGTCCTCCTTTGTCATGATACTGCATCACAGCTTTCTCTTTCATAACGGTCCTTCTACTTTGTCAATGTCCTTCTCCTTCATCACAGCCATTCTTCTTCACAGTTCTTCTTACCACAGTCCTCTTCCTTCATTGTAGTCATTGATTACAGCCCTTCTTTGTCAGAGTTCTTCTCTTTCACAGTCCTTCGTCACAGTCATTCTCCTTTGTCATAGTCCTTCATCAAAGTCCTTTTCTTTAATCACAATGCCTCTCCTTTGTCGCAGTTCTTATTCTTTGTCACAGTCCTTCTACTTCATTACAGTCATTTGTTACAGTCCATCTTCATCAAGGTCCTTCTCCTTCATCACAGTTCTTCTGCCTTGGCTTTGTGTTTCAGCACTGCCCTTCTCCTTTGTTACAGTCCTGCTTTTCCAGAGTCCTCCTTTGTTATATTCCTTTACAGTCCTTCTTCATCACAGGCCTCATTTGTCATCGTCCTCGTGACAATACCTCTATTTCATCCCAGTCCTTCTTTGAAACAGTTCTTCTTCATCAAAATCCTTCCTGAAAGTCTTGCTTCCCCATAGTCCTTCCCCTTCTGCACATTGGTGGTTACAGTGCTTCTCTATCACTCCAGTGATTCTCCTTCATCATAGTCATTCATCTTCATCCCAGTCCTTCTTTATTGCAGTCCTTCTTCATCACAATCCTTCCCCTTTGTCAAAGTCTTTCACCTTTGTCCCAAACCTTCTACGTCATCATAGTCCTTTTCCTTCATCACAGTGTTTTCCTTCATCACAGTGCTTCTCCTGTTTTACTCTTCTGCTTCGTCATTGTCCATTTTGGCACCAACCTTTTTGATCACATGCATCCATCATCTCAGTCCTTCATCACAGGCTTTTTACTTCAAAATGTCCTTCTCCGTACTCAAATTCATTCTACTTGATCCTAGTCCTCTGTCACAAACCTTCCTCCGTGTCACAGTCCTTCTTCCTCACATTATTTCATCACAGTCTTCCTTTGCCATAATACTTCATCACAGCCTTCTCATTCTTAACAGTCCTTCTACGTTATTACAGCCCTTCTCCTACATCACAGTCCTTCTTCTTCACAGCCCTTCTTCATCACAGTCCTTCTCTTTCATTCCAGTCATTCATCGCAGTGCTTCTTTCATCACAGACAGTCCTTCTGCTGTGTCAGTCTTTCTTTGTCAGAGTCAATTTTTTGCCACAGTCCTTTATCAGAATCCTTCTTTGTCAGAGTTCTTCTTATCCAGTTATCTTTGTCACAGTCCCCCACCTTTGTCATGATCCTTGTTAAAGTCCTTCCCTTTGATTACAGTCCTTCTGCTTTGTCACATTCCTTCTACTTTGAAAAAGAGGTCAGGGTGCCCCTCTGCAAGAAAGAACACGGCATGATAACCTGTTATGTCTGAATGCACTTACTCAGAGTCTGCAGTCACATGTTTTAGCCCACTGTACCTTTCTCAAAGGAAAAAAATACATCTACTTTGTCACAGTCATTCTCCTTTATCACAGTCCTTTACCTTTGTCACAGTCTTTCTTCATCACAGTCTTTCATCAACGTTCTTCTCCTTTGTCATAATAGTCCTCTACTTTGTTACAGTCCTTTCCTTCATCTTAATCCTTCCTCTTCACAGTCTTTCTCCTTTGTCGGTCTTTGTATGTGACAGTCCTTCTTTGTCACAGTCCTTTGTCACAGTCAGTTCTTATGTGCCACATTCCTACTCCATCACAGTCCTTCTCTTTTGTCATAGGCAATCATCAAATTCTTTCTCTTTGATCGCAGTCCTCCTCCTTTGTCACATTTCTTCTTCTTTGTCACTGTCTTTCTACTTCATTACAGTCATTCACCACAGTCCTTCATCATAGTTATTCTCCTTTATCACAGTTCTTCTACTTTGGCACAGTGCTTCAGCAATGTCCATCTCCATTTCACAGCCCTTCTGCTTCGGCACAGTCCTACTTTGTCAAATTGCCTCTTTGTCACAGTTCTCCTTTGCCATATTCCTTCATCAAAGCCCTCATTTGTCATAGTCCTTTGTTAGAGTTCTTCAACACTGTCCTTCTCCTTTGTCACATTCCTTTTGTGTCACCGCAGTTCTTCTATTTCACAGTTCTTCTTCATCACAGTCCTTCATGACAGTCTGTCTTCATCACAGTCCTTCTCTTTCATCACTATTGTCATTCATCACAGACATTCTTCATCACAGAACTTTTTTCACAGTCCTTCCTTCTTACATTCCTTTTTCACCACATTCCTTCATAACAGTCCTTCTTCCTCACAGTCCTTCTCCTTTATCATAGTCCATTTTTACAGTCCTTCTCTTTCATCCCAGTCTTTTTTCTTTATCTCAATGCTTTTCCTTTGTCAAATCCCTACCTCAACGTCCTTCTTTGTTGCATTCCTTCATCATAGCCCTTCTCTTTCATCACAGTAGGTTGCCTGTTTCACTGCTCTTCTATTTTGTCATTGTCTGTTTTTGTCACAGATGTTCTTTATCACAGACTTTCATCGTAGCCCTACTCCTTCATAAAGTACCTCTCCTTTATCAAAGCCCTTCCTCAGTGCTCATTTGTCACAGTTTTCCTTCATCACAGTCATTTTGTGCACAGTCCTTAACCACAGGCCTTTGTTGTAACATCCTTTCATCAGTGTTCTCAGTCATCACAGTCCTTCCTCACATTGCTGCATTCTTTGCACATTTCTTCTCCTTTGTCACTGCCATTCTTCATCACAGCCCTTCACATCCTTCATCACAGTCTCCTCTTTAGTAACAGTCCTTATACTTTCCCACAGTCCTTCTCCTTCATCACAGTCCTTCACCTTCATCTTAGTCCTCCAACTTTTCCAGATTCCTTTCTCATAGTCCTTATTTGCCATAGTCCTCAATAATCATAGTCCATTGCTGTAGCACTTCTCCTTAATCAAAATCATTTTGCTTCTGTCACGGACATAGTTCTGTGTCACAGTCCTTTTCTTTCACCACAGTCCTTTACCTTCATCACAGTCCTCTTTCTTTGCCAGATTCCTTTGTCATAGTCCTTCTTTTTCATGGCACTCTATCATCATAGTCTTTCTCCATCATCAAAATATTACAGTTCCTCTATTTTTCCATATTCCTTCTTTGTCACAGTCCTTCTTCATCACAGCCGTTGCCCTTTGTCACATCCTTCTCCTTCCTAGCAGTCCTTCTCATTTGACCTAGTCATTCACCACAGCCATTCTCCCTAACCATAGCCCTTCACCACAGTCTGTCTCCTTCATCAAAGTCCTCCTTCATCACAGTCCTTCTTCACAGTCCTTCTTTATCACAGTCCTTCTTTCATCACAGTCCTTCTCCTTTGTCACAGCCCTTCTATGTTTCAAACCGTCTTTGTCACAGTCCTTTTTCACAGCCCTCCTTTTGCAGAGCTCTTCCTCATCACAGTCTTTCATCTAAGTCCTCCTTTGTCACAGTCTTTCTCCTTTGCCACAGTACTTTTATGTCATCACTCTCCGTCACCACAGTCCTTCTCCTTTGTCACAATCATTTCTCAAACACCTTATTTGCCCCATTCTTTCATCATAGTCCTTCTCTTTCATGACAGCCCTTTTACTGTGTAACTACCATAAACCTTCCTCATTGCAGACCTTCCCTAGAGTCTGCCTTTTTCATCACACGTTCATTATTACAGTCCTTCCCTTCGTCTATTCCTACTTCTTCAAACTCATTCTACGTCATCCTAGTCCTTCATCACAAAAACTCTTCTTTGCCACAGTTCTTCTCCTTCATCACAGGTCTTTTTGGTTACATCCCTCCATCGCAGTCCATTTTCACCGCTCTCCTTCCCCTTCATCAAAGTCCTTCTACTACTTCATCACATCCCTTCGTTTTCACAGTCCTTCTTAATAACAGCCTTTCCTAAAACTCCTTCACCACAGTTTCACTTTGTCACCATCACTCTCCTTTGTCATAGTCCATTGTCCAGTCCAAGTCCTTATTTCATCATGGTATTCTCCTTTGTCACAGTCCTTCTTCATCACAGCTCTTCCTTCATCAAAGTCTTTGTCACAGCCCATCAACACAGTCCTTCTCCTTTGTCATAATACTTCCTCACAGTCTTCTCTTCCGTAGCAGTCCTTCTACTTTGCCACAATCTTTCTACTTAATCAAAGTTATTTGATACAATTCTTTACCACAGTACTTCTTCATCACAGTCTTTCTCCTTCATCACAGTCCTTCTTTGTTAAAGTCATTCTCCTTCATCATTGCCCTTCTCATATGTAATATTCCTGTATCATATACCTTCTCATTTGGGACAGACCTTCAACACATCTTCTCCTTTGTTAGAGTCCTTCTACCTTGGCACAGTCCACCTTCATCATAGCCTTCTTTCTCACAGTCCCTCTTTGTCACTTTCATTCATTCAGTCCTTCTTCAGAATACTTCTCCTTCATCATGATCATTGATTACAGTCTGCTTTCTTCATTCCTGCCCTTTTATGTAACTGTCCTTCTTTGTCACAGTCCTTCATCACAGTTTTTCTTTTTTTTAACAGCCCTTCTTCATAATAGCCTTTCCCCACAGTCATTCTTTTTCAACCAGGTCCTTCCCCTTCATTGGAGTCATTCTCCTTCATCACATTCCTCGTCTTTTGTTACAGTACCCCTTCATCACAATCCTTCTTTGTCACATTTTGTTTTTGTCACTATCCTTCATCATAGCCTTTCACCACAGTACTTATTTTTCAACACAGCCCTTCCCTCCTTCATAGTCAGTCTCCTTAATTTGTTGCAACGCCACTTCATGGTCTTAAGTGAAAATATAGTTTTCATTGGACCAAAAAAGAAAACGATTGATTTAGAATGTGACCGCACAGAGCTGTCATTCTAAATCGATCTGTCAGCCCCTGCCACACACAAGTACGCACAGGGGCTGGCATGCTGTCAGGTGAGAGTCTGTGTGTTTGTGACTGTGTGAGTGTTTTTGTGAGCGTGCGTGTGCGGATTTGGTGTGTGTTGTGTATGGGAAGGGGGGTGTTGGTGGAAAAAGGGGAGTTTGGGGGGGTGAAACCCCTGTTTAATTAAAAAAAAATCCAGCACGAGAGGGTGCGGAAGGGGTCATCTTTGGGGGGCAGGGAGGTTCACATTGCTGCATTTAAAAGCCAACTCAAAAATGGCAGAAATAAATCAGTATTTTTTGTGTTCGGTCTTCTAAATGTGGTAATATCACATATTACCCCCTTCATCACAGTCCTCATTCATCATAGATATTCTTTGTCACCTCTATCACCACATTCCTTTGTCACAGCCCTTCTTTATCATAGCCCTTCCATTTGATCATGGTTCTTCATTAAGTTGTTCCCCTTTGTAACAGTCATTCTCCTTTGTCTCAGTCCTTTTACTTTCTAAGTCCTTCCTCATATTAATTCTTCATCGTTTTTTGTGTTGATCAGAGTCATTCTACTTCATTAAAGTCTTCCTTCATCGTTGTAGTCCTCCTCCAACTTTGTCACAGTCCTCTTTCATCACAATGCTTTTCGTTCATCATAAACCTTCCCTGTCGTGGTCACAGCCATTCTCATGTGTCAACCCAATCCTTCTGTTTCCTCACATTCTTTCCCCTTCATCCAAGTCCTTCCTCCCTGTCCTTCTCCATTGACACAGTTTTTCTCCTTTTTCATAGTCCTTTACCACAGTCCTTTGTCACAGTCTTACTTTGCCACAGGTCTCTTTCCCTACAGTTCTTGTACTTCATCACAGTCCTTCTTCTTTGTCATAGACCTTCTTCTTTATCACAGTCTTCCTCAATCTATCTGAAGTATATATGAAGTATGCGGGACAAACAGGCCGTCGAAAGTAAGCAACTTTAAGTTTATTAAATTATTAAGAGACCCGGCTCCCTGCACTGCAACTCTCTGCCCACCGCCATCTCTCTTCGCCTCCCAACTGCTTCCCTAGAATCCCCACCGCGTATACCAAATAATAACATTCTAACACCCTATGCAGGCAGGGCACTGGATTCCCTAGCAATATGAAATGCAGAACATAAGATACAACATCATCCCCTCCTTTAGAAAAAAGATTACAAAAAAAAACTAAAAGGAAAGGAAAGAAAACTAAACACGAATCAAAATGCACAAAATAAGAACTGGCTAGTAATGTAAGACACAAATTTGAATAACATTTAACCAGTACAACCTATTACAAATGTCAGTCCCAAAACTCTATGACAAAATGAAAAATTGTAAGGAAACATTGCATGGTTATATAATAGTCCTAGATTTTCCTTGACAAAGCCTCTTTAATTCTCCATGATGTAGTCTCTTGACCAAATCGGTAATTTCTTCACTCTTGAACTACGCACAATCCTATTATCAGCAATCACATCAAGATTGTTTCCTTGATGTGCACCTAACTCTCCAACTTGAATCCTAGAGTCTTCATTTCCACCACCATTCCGAATATGTAAGTCTTCCCCAAACAACTATACCGCTCATCTATTACATTTAATTCGCTCATCTCTACCGCAATCACCTTTCCATAACCATTTACTCACTCTATATAAATTCCAGACAGAACCACCATGAACCCTAATGGCTCTTTTGAACACTTGTATAACCTTAACAGGGTTACTATACTTGGATTCACCTTTCCTCACATTTCGCCCCAATTTTATTCTTACAAAATCACCAGGTAAAATTCTTGAAATATCTTGCCCAGTGTAAAACTTTTTTTTTCCACACCCTACTCTTCTCCTATGATTTACCCACTCAGGATTAAGTAATGTATTGGGAACTCTTCCTCTCATCAATTCAAATGGCGAGACTCCCATCTCCCTCTTGACAGACATTCTCACACTCCATAGTTTCTCCTTGAGAGCCTCATCTATTGATATATTGTCAAGGCTAATTCTACCGTCTCTACAATGATTCTATTGCACCTCTCAACTAAACGATTTGTTTGAGGATGATATAGTGCTGAAAATCTCCACTCAATCCCCGAACATCTTGCAAACTTCTTTACCTCCCTACATTTGAATTGAATGCCATTATCGCTAATGATCACTTTAGGATACCCCTACCTCCTGAACATTTTCATCAGAAATGTAATTACTTCACTGGAATCAATTTTGCTAACAGCCTTGACCTCCAGCCAACCTGAGTAATAGTCAACTAAAACTAATAAAAACCTCTTATCATGCATCAAGCTTCCATAAGGTCCAATAATGTCAATACTTACTTTTTCCCATGGTGCCTCCCCCTTAGCAATGTTGATGGGATCAGATTTGGCACTTTTACAACTCTTGTCACTATTTTGACATGGCCAGAAATTTCTGACAAGCCTTTCGATCATTCCTGGATGTCCATGGTGCACTTTTTCTATGAGTTCATTGCACAACACAATCAACTTATCCCCCTTCACAAGGAAACTATCTTCCATGGACAACTCATCTTTTACTTCCCAGAACTTCATACACCCCTCACAAACAAGTCTCTTTTCAGGCCAACCTAATTCAGTGAACTTCATGACCCTTTGCAAAACTTCATCTTTACTAAGTTCATTTAACCATTTTTCTTTGGATGTAACTTCCAAAACCGTTGCTACAACTTCTTCATCTCCTTCCATAACCGTATCACTACTCTCTAGTGGCAACCGGGACAAATAATCAGCAATAATATTTCTCTTTCCCGGGACATACTTCACCATAAAATGATAGTCATGCAGCTTGAGACTCAATCTGGCTATTCTAGGAGAAGCCTTACACATCCCAAGCACAGTGAGAACTTCAATTAGAGGCTTGTGATCTGTTTGTATTATGAACCTGCTTCCCCAAAGATACTTCCTAAAGTAATTTACTGCCCAGGCGCAAGCTAATAACTCTTTTTCAATTACTGAGTACCTACTCTCAGTCTCCGATACTGCTCTGGAAGCATAACTGATTACCTTTTCCTTTCCATCCTCAGTTATTTGGGATAATACTGCCCCCAAACTATTTCCACTGGCATCCACCATAACTCTGGTTAACCTTCCAAACACAAACCCTCCTAATTACAAATCTCACTTTTTATGCATTTTACTGCTTTGTCGCACTCATCACTCCATTCAAACTTAGCACCCTTTTTCATTAGTCTTCTCAATTGCTCCGTTACACTGGCAACATTCTTTTAAAATCTGTTATAATACTCACATAACCTTAAGAAGGATCTAAGCTCATCCTTATTGGTGGGATTAGGCGAGTCTCGAATCGCCTTCATGGCATTCCACTTAGGTTTGTAACCCTTACCATTTACAGTGTGTCCCAAGTACTCAACTTCCTTCACCCCAAACTTGCATTTACTTTGTTCTATCTTCAACCCATCACCCTCCAACCTTGTCAACACTTCTTTTAACCTTTTGTCATGCTCCTCAGAACCTCTGCCGAAAACAATAATATCATCTTGGTACACAAGTGTCCCGCTCAAACCCTTAAGAACATGTGTCATGACTCTTTGAAATACCGCTGCCGCAGACACCAAACCAAATGGCATGAGCCTGTATCTATACAGTCCATGTGCAGTGATGAATGCTGTGATGTCTCTACAGTCCTCTGTGAGTGATATCTGATGATACGCGCTTGAAAGATCCAACGTGGAAAATAAGTCTGCGTTCCCAATGCGATTCAACATTTCAGATATCATAGGGAGAGGAAATATATCTGTTACGACGTTCTTGTTAACATCTCTCAAATCCACACAAATTCTTGGTTTACCATTCCTTTTCAATGCGACAACAATGGGGCTCACCCACTCTAATGATTCAATCTTCTCAATAATTCCTTTAGATTCTAATCTTATTAGTTCTTGTTCAACTTTTTCAGCAATAGCAAATGGAATGGGTCTGGTTTCCGTGTGCCTCACTTGTAATGCTCCTCTCTTAAAATGAATTCTGTGGGCAAAATCTTTTAACAAACCCAATTTCCGTTGGACTTCACTACTACTCGTCACCTTCTCCTCACTTTGCCCTTGGCTGCTATTCTGATTCTGAAACCAGCCTGATCTCTCCAACCTATTATGTTTACTCCTTTTTCAGCCAGGTAAACTTGTCCTTGAATTGAATGATGCCTGAGAACCAGCCCATAATCTGAATCTTCTACCCTTCGAATCCCCCTGGATTCTTTATATCTGATGCTTTCATCTTGCTTTTGAGGCCACTTGCCAACAGATTTTGCCAGGTCTTCTTAGTGATGATTGTCCACGGCGAACAACTATCAACCTTCACCTTGAGTTTCCAATTGTCCAATATTATTTCACAATTCAGGCACTTAAATTCTCCTCCCGGTGGTTCATGAATGATGAACACCCTCTCTTCATCCGAGTCTTCCTCTTCATCTTGAATTGCTGAGACTCTTTTTTTTCGTCTGCAGGTGACAGCAAAATGACCCTTCACTCTGCAATTCCCACACTTCTGCCCAATCGCATAAGCATAATGGCCTAGCCTGCCACAATTGTAGCATCTGTCGCCATCTCTTGTCTGGCCATTCTGAAATTTGGGTTCATTCTTCGCCCAGATCCTTCCTCTAGGAAAACTTCCTTTATTCTCAACCACCTTTGCTTTATTACCTTTGTTGGAGGCAACATCAACTCGATCCTTTGTGCGCAGAGTGTTGACTAAACTTTGCTCTTCCGCTTCTTGTCCGCCTTTAGCATTAAGATGTAGCATGTTTTGTGTAACTTCCTGTTTCTTGCTCTTCATTTGTTTGGAACACAATTGACTGTGTTCTATCCTTTTCGCAATGGCGATAGTCTCTGGCAGGGATGAGTTTCCGACCATCCACAATCTTTCTTGAACCAAACTGTCTTTGGAATGAATAATGATCTGATCTCTAATTAGTTCATCAAGAGTGATTCCATTTCCAAAATGACAAGTACGTGCCAAAAGTCTTAATGCGGAGACATATTCCTCTATATTCTCGTGCTCTTTTTGTATTCTTGTATAAAAGTTGTATCTATTTATAGCTACATTTGTCTCTGGAGCATAGTATTTATCCAATTGTCTTATGGCTTTCTCGTGCTCATCAGCATCACCAGCTTCATCCCCTGACAATTCAGGTAACTCCCTGAACTTCCTTTGACCTTCCAAGCCTAAAGCATGTGGTAGTAACAACTTGGTTTTGTGAGATGTAAGCCCTTCTTGTTCCACAGTCTGAATATAGTTCAGCCAGAACTCTTTCCATTCAGACCAATTTACCTTGACTATTGTCCAATACAGTTTCTTCTGTTCTGTTAAACTTGTGAAAGAGAGAAAAAAAATGTTTTTCATTTTTTTTTCACTGGGACGAGGATGAAGAGGCTTTTCTCATCTTCGCCTGACTTCCTGGTATGTGCTGTGAAAAGAGTATAAAACACGTGAGCGTGTGCTGATTCTCTGGGTCCTTTATTCCAACAGGAATGAAAACGAACTGTTCACAACACGCGTGTGTATATGTAATTATGCCTCCCAAAACAAATTAGCCTCCGATCACAGGAAATGAACACATCCAATCACCAATGACATATCCTCATACTTCCGACGTTGAGGAAATGATGAACAGCACAAGCAAACAAAACCTGTTCGCTGGGAGCGGCCGCTCTCTCTCTCTCCGTGGGTTCCTGCGACGCCGGGTCAAATCCTCGTCGCCAAATGAAGTATGCGGGACACACAGGCCGTCGAAAGTAAGCAATGTTAAGTTTATTAAATTATCAAGAGACCCGGCGCCCTGCACTCAAACTCTTTGCCCACCGCTGTCTCTCTTCGCCTCCCAACTGCTTCCCTAGAATCCCCACCACGTATACCAAACAATAACATTCTAACACCCTACGCAGGCGGTGCACCGGATTCCCTAGCAACATGAAATGCAGAACATAAGATACAACACTATACTCATAATCATTTCTTCTAACACCCATACTTGCTCTTTTATTCAACAAACTTTACATTAATATCCATTCATCTATCTCTTCTGCAGCCTTTAGCCACTCTGTCTGCTTTTCCCTTGATATATCTCTATCTGTCTAATTGTGTCTGTGTACCTTTACCCTGAAAATGAGTTCACCATACAACAGCTAACACTATTGGCCTGGTCAATACTTGTTTTTAATTGCAAGCAAAATAGACAGTTGCAAGAAACAGTTATAATGCACAGAACGCATGCCCCATCATACTAAATGGTCTCTATTCTATATCCGCAATGTTGCATCGTAGCGAAATGACAATGATATAACGTTGTTCCAGAGGAGTCCCCCCAAAACCTTTTCCCATCATTGCATTTTTCTGGATTTTGTCCTGTGCGTAAAATACGTTTTGAAATGTCCTCCTTAGTTTTACATCCCTGGTGACCATTTTATGAGGATGTTTTGCTGATGAGAACACAATTGATTACTTTCCTAGCAACACTGATAATCAGTTAGGGTTCCATGTGGTAAAATTGCGGCAAAAAGGCTGTGGATTTGCCGCCGCAATCCATGTAAATGATGCAGGGACACCCCCGCAACACCCGTACCTATTATACCATTTAAGGGGAGCAGGGGAATACCCCCTCAATCCCCGCTCCCCTTAAATGGTGTAATGGGGTACACCTTTAACGGGTCAAACCACAGCAGTTTTTGCCGCAATTGTTTTTACAGGCGACATTTTTGCCGCGATTTTATCACTGCATACCTCAGACACCTGCAATGTCTTATTAAAATGAATACGAAGGAGGGAAATGTTACCATGATATAAAATCAACAAAGGAAACCAATGATAAAGTGTATTTACATTGAGGCAAGAAAATGAGAATTATTATAACCTTACACTAGAAGCAAGTAAAAGCTGGTAAAATACACCATCTAATGTGTCTTTCTACTGCAACCTGCCCCCATTAATGTGGTGATACTTTTCCAACAGATAAGAAGCAACAAAACCAGTAATTGAGGTCGGGACTGAAAAAGAATGCTAATATATTTGTTTAGCTGTGCTTTGGAATCCAAATTAGCTCATCATGCAATCAGTGCCCAAAAGCAAATAGGACTCAAAAGTTATTTCTTAATTGAATTATTTGTATTAGCACTTCATGATAAAGAATGTAGATGGAATTCCCATTCTTTCTAGTTGGCTCTTTAAATACAAACACATATTTACAGTTGACTTCCAAACAATACCTGCGAATGGCAATTCAGAGTCAGCCTCTACTGCATGTTGGGTTTACTTGCAATGAAGGCAATGGAATTTCTGAAAACGTGTAGAATTCATTGTAAAATGTTGCTGCTCTGTACAACTGCCAGTACACGACCAAGTTTCACCCACAAACCACATATTTTAGATACTTACCTGGAGAGGTTATTCACCTGCAAACAGCACAGAGAAAATACCGAGATTCGGTGAGTCGCCGCCTGGCGCGCAAAGTTCAGAACGAAATCCTGCCTGATCCGTGAAACTAGAGATCGTGTAGTGTTCATGAAGGCAACCACAAAACACAAGGCGAGGGTGATACCTCTGAAAGTATAGCCAAGAGCCAGTATCTGGGGGGTGGGGGGATGAGGCATGACTAATCGAAAACCGAAGAGTGATATAACTACAAGTGTTGGGAGCATAGCTCTCTCAAACTCAGTGCAAGTTTTTTTTGGTTTTCCAGATGGAGCGGGACGCATGACTACTTTATTTTTACAATACTGTATAATGAGTGGAAGGAACACATCCATTCATGTTTACATTCACAGAATCCCCACAGAATGATGGCATTAATTTATCAGACAAGAACACACTGCCATCGGTGTTCCATGAAACAGGGGGCTTGGCTGGCAACCAAAAGCAGCCCTGAAAAGAGCATTTCTACCCAGCGCCATATTGCATCAATAGAACAAGCATAGGATTTAAGCCCAACCCTCTTCCGGTGAGTTGGGAAGGCGCGTGGTGTTGGGGTTTGGGGGGAAAGGGGGGGGGCGCAGTGCTGGTGAAAATGCAATTGGGCAGTGGATATTTTACAGCGAAATGTTCCAAATATGGTGGCTAAAATGACACACTGTATGTGTAGCTGGCAGATGTGAAATGGAGCTAATGAACTAATCCAATAGTTCAGGGTCTGCTGCAGTATCCAGGAGCAATATATCTCTGTAGCAGCACATCAGCATGTCCCCAGATGAAACCTGTGTGCCATAGGCAAAAAGAAAAGAGGATTCAAAACAGAAAATCGAATTGTACCACCAAAGAAGTAGTGCCTAACTGATACAGTGTGCACCACTGGAAAAAATACCCATAGGCAGTCACATTGCAGGATTGCAGGACACGTAATTCTAATTTTAAAAACTGCAGAATGACATAATGATGTGCTCCTGTGCCCAGCAATAGATTTGATAGCTTTGTGAGGCAATACTATGAAATAGAATTGATACAAAATTTCAGAATTCCACTTTAAAGGCATAATAGTTTTAAAAATGTTTACTTTGATCACATTTTGAACAGCTTTTAGCATCAGGTTTTCCATAGGAAAAATAAATAATGTGTCCCATATATCTAAAAATTGGCCACTTCGATTTTCTACATTTTTTACAGGCACCTAGGTTTTATCTGGAATTGGTGCAATGAAGACAAATTTTAAAAATCGACTTGGCCAATTTTGAGATTTTCATGTTTGAAATGCATCTATTGTATTGAATCTGATGGTATCATCACTTCTTTCCCTGAGGTAGCCCTCCATATGTGGCCAGGGGACGGCAGCTGCTACCTGATCCTGACCCTGGTGGTGGCTATATGAGGGAGAACTACCTGGTAATAGAGGCTACCCTGGGGGAGAAACATGACATCTTTGGGGAAAGACACATATCCCCCATTTCCCTTTAGGGATGTTCCCTCCATTTCTCAGGGCTTAATGGCTTATTGCACCACTCATCCTCATCCATGTACTGAATCCAGTACTAATATTCCCTGGCATGATAACCAGAGCAATACATTAGTTACTGAGATGAGGAAGAGGCAGGGAGCTGTAATGACTATTCCTGAAAGAATCCCATACCAGCTTCAACAGCACATAAAGACTCATGCATCAACCACTGAGACAAAGAAGAGATAAAGAACAGTAAAGATCAGTAAGGCCGGGAAACCTGCTCCGCGGTCTAGTCTTTGGAAACTCTTTAATCAGACTGGGAAGTTTAAAACCCATGCAGCCGACACCAATGAGAGAGAGCTGCAGATGCTGAGCTGCGTGGTTACCTGCACGAGCACTGGCCGGAACGTTGGGGGAGAAGACGCTGCGGGAAACACTACCAAAGCAAATCTGCCCAGCAGTAGAAGGAACCGCAGTGCTGCCTCTAAAGACTGGTAGGGGGTGTCTGTACTTCTGCTCTCTATATGGTAGAGGAGAGGCACAGAAGACCCCAGCCAAGATTCTTTATAAGGTAGCAATGGACGAGCAATCAAGGCCTAGCTTCTCAGGAGATGATGCGTGCTGGTTCTTAAGTACAGTGTAGTCCCCGAGCCCCCACAAAGGAATGTCCACACAGTGTATTACTGAAAACACAGTCTTTATATAATTAATATTCAAAGGTATGTACACGATCACAATAACGCACTTTGTACTCGGAAGTCAACAATGATAAATGTATACAATTCTAAAGTGGTACCACCAATGTTATCGAATCTCATTAAAGTGCATCAACGGTACGGTTAAAATGTCACACAGATCAATAACGAGGGCACGAGCAATAGAGATAGGCAGGAACGTAAGATGGTTGAAACAATAGGCAGAATGCTGACCCCTACCACTAGGCACAGTTCTGTGTGGCGTTCCCCCCACCTGGGCAACATGTAAATAAAGATATATAGCACAAGCCCAGTCCATATATTGTTGAATAGTCTTATTTCCTCCTATTAAGGTTTTACCCCCCCAATGTACCTGGTGGAGTAGAGTTCTCCGAAGATGCGTAGACCGATCCTTCTTGAGTGACTCCCTTTAAAGCAGGAGCCACGGATCTTCGAGAGGCGTTGAGGAACTCGGCGTTCGGTGTCGGGGAATCGACAGCCCTTCTTGAGTGCCCTCCCTTTAAGGCAGGAGTCACGGGTCGTCGAACGTCCGACGGCGAACAGGTTGAACTACGGCGGGGAAGTGGCAGCTTCGTTCCTAGTGGTGCTCATTGACGACGGAGCGTTGGCGTCCTGCAAGGAAGAGGCGTGCGGGGCACCTCGGTGACGATAGTTCTGGACCGCAAAGAGAGGATGAAGAGCTGTGGCCCAGCAAGGGCGTTGAGTCGTCAGCGTCTCTGTGGTCTTTAGGTGGCGGGAAACCCACCGGCGGATGCTCCTCGGCGCGTCAATGGTCGGGCCTTCTCCAGCGGGATAAAGCGGGCGACGATGCAGACGAGAGCGTCCGATGATCAATTGAAGTTCTTAGGCAAACGGGAGCACGGCGGCTCCGGTTGGCGACGGCGGTCGTCGACAGTAGCGGACAACAGTCCGGGTGCTTCTCTTTGAGATTCCGCAGCAGTCCCCGTCTCGGGTCGCAGCCTGTCAAAGGTCTGTCTACCAGGGAGCTTTGGCAAAGATCAGCTGGTGCACGATGGTCCCTCGTAGCTCGGGAAGAGGGCACCTTACCAGGTCCTCTCTGAGTCAGTCCTTGGAGACACAGCAGCTTTCAGATTGTGAAGGAGAGCAATAGCAATTCTTCTCGTCCAGCAGGGCTTCAAGGTCAAGCTTCAGTTACTCCAGTTACTCGTCGTAGTGTACTTCAGCTTCTGAACACGATTCCTAGCAGTGAGAGGTCCCCAGATATACTGTTGATCTCCCATTCATTCCGCTGGGTCACACTCAAGCATCCAATCACGACTGAGGGCATTCATGCAGGCAGGCAGCCAATCAGGCACACAAGGTATTCAGGTCATTCACTTCTCTCCAGACACTCACAACAAGTTATGTGTATTGGGACAAGTACCGAGCCATTCAACACTCCCAACTGCGTTCATACCGGTTTCGGGCAGGGCTGTCTCAGTCATTTTGTCAACCACCAGATACTAGACATCCATAACACAGAATGCATATTTGTCACACACTCTATTCACCCGGGTCGCACCCACAGGAGGTACCCACAACATACATCACCGGGAAGGCTCCAGCTAGTCTGGCTGGGCCTTCAAAACAACACCATATATGTCACTTCCATCCAACAGCCAGTCAAGGGGAAGGGACAGAGTCAGGGCTTCCCAGGACTTTGGGAAAACAAGATAATAGGTAATAGAAAGCAAGAGGCCACAGGGGCCATTTTGTTTTCCATCAGGAATCAACTGATCCCAATGGCAGGGCCGGGGTATCCCAAAATGGAGGATACTCCGTGCACCTGTCAAATTCAGCATGGAGCTGCCACCAGCCCATACCCTGCTCTACGGGCCACCCACAGGTGCCCAAAAACATTCACTAGGGGCACAGGGTTGTACCCCCACCCATGGGTGCCATAAGGGTATCCCACGGGTCTGTTTAACAAACCAAAAGAGAGAGAGCTGCACCGCCAGGAGTCCCACATGAACTCCTGCACGGAAAACATGACAGAACACACAATAAAAAGCAGTAAAGGACAAGGATACGGAGGCCCTGTCCCTCCGGTGCATTTCCAGCATCACACTGCCTGAGAGATAAAGGCAGCAGGAACTGAAAACCAGCACAGCAGAGGCGCAGCGGATGACAAGTCGCATGTCAAGCCCACAATCCAAAGAGGACAGATGCAGAGGGGCACGAGAGACACTTGGAGCACCCAGAAGAGGGAAGTGGAGACGATTAGTGGGTTACCTGAAAATGTGAGCTGCTTTAAAGTAGATAGCCATTAGCAAAGTGAAGTTTGTGAAGAAGCTAATACATCTAAAAGCTATACCATGAGTGAGCAAAGTTAATTATATGAAGAAGCTGAAAGACCCATTATATATTCCACAAATGGGTCGTTAAACTCGCATCTTAAAGGGACAGAAAGAGAAAACCGAGTGAAGGTGAAAGTACTTGAGAGAGGGGTAAAATCCCAATATATAGAGGAGAGAACAATTCAAGAAATTGGGCTGCTTTTGTTTCATGGGTAAAAGAGAATTGTAATAAAGATATGATATGAAAGTCCTGGCAGGAGAGTATACCAGGTGAAGGGAAATGTAGTAAAGTTATGGTATAAATGTCCTAGCAGGAGTGTACAGTAGGTGAAGAGAATTGAAATAAAAGTTATGGTATGAAAGTCCTGACAGGAGAGTACACCAGGTGAAGAGAATTGTAATAGTTATGGTATTAACGTAGTGGCAGGAGAGTACACCAGGTGAAGAGTATTATTGTATGGATGTCCTGGTAGGAGAAAATACCAAGTGAAGGTAAAATATGTAAACAACAAGGAAGACCTGGCAGGTGAGTATACCAGGCCAAATCAAGTGTCTGTTAAATCACAAGAGAACCCTTATGAAGTCACATGCCCTAGGATCTTGAACTATTTGAAATGTGATTCTTAGTATTGAATTAACCTGCAAAAAGGAACCTGGGGAAGGAAACTATTTCCCCAAGAACTGTGTGTGAGCCAAGAGGAAGAAGCCATCTTCTTGGGCTACAAGAAAATGTGCATATTGGTAACAGGAACTTGGGGAAGGGAGCCATTTTCTGGAACATTGGATATTGTCCACTTTTAACTTTTTGTTTGGAGTGCTATCTTTTCATTGAATTTGAACCTGTGTGCACCTTGAGATCCATAGAGAATATCCCTTGCACTTTAGAGTTAATTTTTAGAGTGTGAGGGCCAGAATAGGACTTTGGACACAGGACATACTTTTACTTTGGACATCTTGACAATGGACAGACCCATTCGTTTTTGGTTGAGGTAGGGAAATACCTCCTACGATAGGCATAGTAAGACATTTCCCCAACCCTTTTGATTTTTAATAAATGTTTATAGCCAAAACTAAACGTCCTCTGTGTCTGTGTCTCATTCCTGGCTCCTCGCATATGGTATCAGAAATGGGATTTTGACTCAGTTGACACAAAGTGGTGAACCCATCAGAATCCAAAATAGTACTGTACATACATGGATTGCATAAAAGGATTGCAAGGGGAGGAGTTTATTGTCAATGTGGCACCAGATGAGACAGTCTTCGAAATTAAACAACTAATACTGAACAAGTTCCATCTCCCTATTGATTGTCAGTGGCTTCTCTTTCTGGGAAGCCCTCTGTTAGATTCACTAAGGTTAACAGACTATGCAATAAAATCGAACAATAAAATAAATCTATTGATTGAGACCAGTGGAGACCTCCCTCCTGTGATCTCTCTAGGAATTAAACCAAGTCTAAAAAAATATTATAAAGCCCCTATAGAAAGGGAAATGTTTGAGTAACTTCTGAAATCAGCTGTTCCTTTTGGGCAGGTGACTCTAGATGGGATAGAGCTCCCTCAAGAGGAACTGTTCCTCTCTTCATTGGAACAGGCAGGAGACCTTGCTGAGGAAATGGATCTTTGACCCTTTAAGGAGGAAATGGATTTCTTTGACAGAGAGCTCGCAACAACTCTAGCTGTAGCTGAGGGATATCTAACCCACCCATCCTCGAGTGACACCATGGCCACTATGAAAAATCTTTTGACATAGCTAACAGCCCACCAAATTCAGGCAGAAATACGGTTTAAGGCAGGACTAGATCAAATTGTTACCGCCCAACAGAAACCTATACTGCCCCGTTGTGTGGTACAACCTTCTAAGGAGGGGGAGGACTTGGGGAACTTCTTCCTCTATTTTGAGAGGTTGGCACGGCAGTTTCATTGGGGGGATAACTTAAAAACATGTTTTCTGGGTCCCCTATTAAAAGAGGAATTGCAAAATTCCTATCTTCTTTTGAATCTTCTTTTGAATCCCTTGGGAACAGCAATGTTTGGTGAAATAAAACAATGGCTGTTACAAATGGATGGCCAAACTGATAATTTTTATAGGCAAATGCTGAGGGATATTAAACTAAGTTCTGGATACCTATTGAATTGGGTGCCCAAGTACAAAATACATTTCCTTGTTGCTCCGGAAGAAAACCTGTGCATCTGACAGCAATGAGAGAGACGCTGAGTTGCCTGGTTATCTGCACGAGCACTGGCCAGAATGTTTTGGGAGAAAAGGCAGCAGGAAATGCTACCTGAGCTAATCTTCCCAGCAGAGGACGGAACTGGAGTGCAGAGGACCCGCTGCCTGAGAGAGAAAGGCATCAGAAACCAAAGACCGGAATGTTAGAGGTACAGCGGATGACAAGTCACACAAAAAGCCCACAATCCAAAGAAAACAGAAGCAGAGGGGTGCGAGAGACACTTGGAGCACCCGGTATGCCCAGGCAAGTGCAGAGGATTACCGGGTTGCCTGAAAGGTTGGGCTGCTTCAAAGTAGCTACCCATAAGAAAATGTGAAGAAGCTAATAAATCTAAAAGTCTCCCCACCCAATCAGCCCAACATCTCTCATCACCCAAGCCTTTTGCCATGAAGATTGTCTTTGAACATGGCCTTGCAACGTATCCTTGTCTCTGGGAATAGTGCACTCACTATCGTTGTTCTATGATCCAAGTTCAACTCTATTTTCATCCTTGGCTCACCTGCCAGGAGACCACGATTTGGTCCATTTTGCAGGGTTTAAATGTCTTAAATGAATAAAACCTGGCACTCTTGGTTTTATTTCTTTGCACCTTAGAAAGAGATGATTCATACTTCGCACATTCACTCCTTTCAAGAATAGATAACCAACCTTAGCTGCTTCAGTTTTGATACCAGGCCAGACAACCTTGCCATGCAGCTCCACGAATTCAGCTTATTCTTGCTGCGACACAATTCTCCCACTCTTCTTCATGGGTCCTGGCTTACTAAAATGTATGATACCGATGTCCAGCTTCTACACAGTAGTGGCTTCGCCTGCATTCTATTCGCTTCATATAGCCAGCGTCTATGATGACTTAGTCTACCTTGCGTTTCAGCATCTGTACAATTATTAAATGGTTGATTCTCTGCAGCACTTCGTGCACATGTAATCTTGTTTTTCGTATTTAAAAGTTCACTTGACTCTTTACTTCGTCATTAGTTTCTGTAGGATCCATGTATCCTCTTCAGCCAATATCGTGAGACGTCACACATATCTCTTGTGACATCACTAGCTTCTCTCTTTGCTCTTTTTCAGATTCCTTCAGGGAGTTCAACCCTCAGATTGTCGTCTCCTTGGGGATACATTCGATAGGGATTGTCTCAATGGCTATCTCTTTCGAATATACGCTGTAGTATTGGCACAACTGCTGGTGCCAAACATGACACAATCTCAGACTTCCAACATATAGGAGGTAGGGGGCGGGACTTCCTGCAGAGGCATGCATCTGCTACTCTGCAAGACGCTGACAACAGGTTCACATTTTCCCAACACAATTATATTAAACTTAAAAGGTAGAGTGAATGAATGCCTAACTTTGCCTATGCTAAGGTGAGATTTCCCTACCTAAAGAAAACTAAGTATAGTCTAAGTCAGGAAGTCCAAAGTAAATCATCTGTCTGTGTCCAATACCTACACTTGCCCTCAAAACTTACTGCATACAATGTGTAGGGATGTCAGCATCAAAAAGGAATAGTGTTCAAAGTAAAGTTCAGAGCTTCTTCTCGCTCTCTGTCTTGTAATCAGCTCCCCTTCCTCGAGTTCAAAGTAGTTAATCAAATACAGGCATTCCCTTCCCCAAGAGTTCAAATCTCCCATCTTTCAAACAAAAAGAGTTTCATTCTTCCAGCTTTCAAAACACCACTTGACTGGAATAACACAACAAAGTCTTTGCACTACACAGGCTTCGTTAGAGATGTTTTCAGTGGCTTTTCCATTCAGGGTCACCCAGTCTAGGCACAGTTGTCTTACCACACAGTCCACCCATTACAGGTCAGGCAACTGGTACCATTCCTTGACTGCTTCACATTTGACAACTGTCCACTGCTTCTCCCCAGCAATGAGGTTTGCCTCATTCACATGTGCCACACTCTCCTGACGCTGTATTGTGACTTGGTTAGCCACCTTGGATTTATGGCACCTCTTGATATTTCCTCGGCCCTTGCCAATGCTTGCTTATTCAGTTCTTTGCACCTGTGTTAGATTTCTTATATCCTACATTAAATTCCTTGTGTTCTCTTGGATTTTCTGGTACTTAAGTCAGTAAATGCAGTTCATTATTTCCATGTGGTTCACAACTTTCCTTTTAGTAAATTGATAATACTTCAATATGTCACAGTATTTTCAACTTACTTTAAATTATTTTGGTATTCAAAAATGTCTTTTGACTTGCTTTCACTTTGTTCGCCATTTACAATGTGCTTTAACAGGCTTTCAATTAGTTTGGCATTCAAAATATGCTTTAACTTGATTTCATTTAGTTCAGTATTCAAAATGTGCTTTAACTTGCTTTCATTTCATTTGGTATTCAAAATATGCTTTAACTTGCTTTCATTTAGCATCACCACATGCCAGCCCGGTGTTCCCCCTCTCTGGTGTTATTCACCAGTCGGTCTTATGGGTCCTCGCGAGCCCTTCTGCCGACACGGGTTCCTGTTTCTCGTGGCATACCCAGCAATGCTTCCACTGCAAAGCAGGATACCTAGGATCGCATCCCTTGATCCGGACCAGCCTCCTTCTCACAGCTTGCCACTGGCCTCCACCTTCTCCTGTAACTGCTTCCTGCTGCATACACTCTGCGCTGCTCCATGGACATCCAGCACTCCTCCTGCCACGCCACCTCACCGCAGAGGTCTCCCTACACACAGCTGACTGTTCTCCCGCAGCTGACCGTGCTTCCACACCTGACTCCAGGTTTTAAAACTCCTGTCTCCATTTCCATTACAAAAAGGACTAGACCGCTCACCAGCAAAGCGATAGTCCTTCTTTGCTCTTATTGTCCTCCTCCTCGTCCCAGTACTGAGTTGGGGCTGATAAGTGTTTGTATTTTACGAAATGAGGATGCGTTGGTCCAGTTGTCATCTTCTTCGTCCCAGTATCATACTGATGCAATTTGGGGGATACTTTATCAGTGTCACAATAAAAGGACTGATAAAAGCCTATGAAGGTTTGAGGGATGGAGGGTTCATAGTGAAAGGGAAATGGGGGATACAATGTCTCACTTAAGGATGTCCTCTCCCCACTCTCCAAGTCTCTTCCAACCCACTGATCCTCCCTCGCATATTCACCGCCAGGGTCGGGATCCAAAAGCAATGGCCTTTCCCTGGCCACCTGAGAAGAGGATACCAGGGGAAAAGAAGTGAGAATGCCCTCAGGTTCCTCAAAATTACTATTGCATTTACTGAGAACAGTGTAGTGTGCTCAACTCCAGAAATGCATCATCCTAGTGCTGCTGCAATAATACAAGTACACTATAGTGATGGTGCTACCAGAGCAGTGCCTATACATCCAGATGTGTTCCTATATGGAGTGACACTGGTTCAGAGTTGGTGGGATAAGTGCCAGGAATAAAAGACAAAATGTGGAGAGTGCCAGTGGAGTTTTTGCTTAGGCCAGCAGTCCCTCGGGAACATGCCCCAGGCACCATCCTCACACTAGACCTAGAAGCGGCAAAAATGAAAAAGATAAGGTAGTACTGTTAGGGACTGACAAGGAAGGACATGAGTAGCACACAGTTTTGTGTATAGGTTTACAAAGATGGTGAAATTATTTTAGAAATATGTATACCTTGTCAGGTCATGGTGCAGCACAGAGAAGTACTGCACACTAGACTTATTGCTAGATCAGTACTCTTTCACTTGTAGGAGGACATGGCAAAGGTACAGAGTACATTGTGGACTAGTAGTCCTCACAATGTAGGTTTATTAAAGAGCATAGGGACCGTTCACATAAAGCTGAAGCAGAGTGCAGTGTTACCTAGAGTATGACAATACCCATGGCATTATGGCAGCATGGTATAATAGTTGCATCAGAATCCCCTGCAACACGGCTATATATTCTGTTAAGAAAGCAAAGCGTTCAAATTGGAGAATGATACAGGATCTCTGCACTTTGAATAACATTGTAGAGACAGAATTCCCAGTATTACCAAATCCCACCATTATCCTTTGTAACATACCCGCTGAGGCCACATATTTTACTGTAATGGATTTGAAAAGTGCTTTTATCTCCATCCCATTGCACCCTAATTCTCAGTATCTCACTGTGTTTGTGTTTCGTGAGGAGCGATTTCAACACACATGGCTTGCTCAGGGGTGCTGTGAGTCCTACAGTGTTTTTAACAGTATTTTGCATATGGATTTAGGTAACATACCCATTCAGAGCATCATAATGCAGTATGTGAAGGACCTACTAGTGTGTAGTAAGATTGAACAGCAGTGTAGGGAGGACTCAGTGACACTGTTGATATTACTTGCAGAAAAGGGGTACAAAGTGGACTAGGACAAAATGCAGTATTGATATACTTGGGGCAAATCATATCATCAGCAGGGAAAACGGTAACCCCAGAGAGAGCAACTGCAGTACAAAACACACCACAGTGAAAGAGATGCAACGTTTCTAGGATTGTGTAAGTATTGTAGAACGTGGATTTTCGATGACTCTAGCTACACAAAGTCCTTGTTGTAAGGACTTAAAGAAGTGCAGAAAGTCAAAGGGTCAAACACATGAACAGGAGAAATTATCACATGTTTCAAGAATTTATAAATGATATAAGTAATGCTCCAGTGTTACATTAAGGAATTCTATTTGTTGTCACATTTCAATGGAGAAGTAATGACAGCGGTTTTGACGCAGACAACATCTTTAGGACAAAAGCCCCTAGCATTTTACAGTAGGATCTTAGACTCAGTAATGCAGGGTCAATTCCCTTGCGAACAGGCTTTAGCAGCTGTGCCTTTGCGATTGAAAAAAAATCAGCAAAGACCATTAGGTGCTCAGTTAAATTAAATGTGGAGCATGGCATTTTTGCCATTCTGCAAAGGTTCAAATCAATCCTCACTACCCAAAGGGCATCGGTTTATGAGGTTATACTATCCAACCCTTTCATTCACATTGTAAGGTGTTGCACAGGGTACTGTGCTACATTCATTGAAATGCCCTTTCAGCCATTGAGAAGGTGCATGACTGTGTTACATACACAGGTTCCAAAGATGACCCAATTCAAGCGAGGCAGGATGCACTGGAGGAGGGGGAGGTGCTCTTTGTTGATGGTTCATCGACGATTGATCATGAGACGGAACAAAGCCATAAGGGTGCTGCACCTCTTAGACAGAGAGTGCGAAGTAGAAATTAAAAAGAGGGTACCAACACATTATTCCGCACAAGCAGCAGAACTCATTGCACTGATTGAAGGACTAGAAACATTCCAAGGGGGTCTAGTAACAATATATTCTGATTCAGTTTATGTCACATCTATAGTACATTTAGGGATGTCCAGATGGTGAAGGAGGGGTTCAAGAGGTCTGATTTTATGTATTGATTTATTTATTTTTCATGTGCCAAAAGCCTGCAAGCATCAGGGTGCCAAAAACACATGAGACAAAACATCAATAACAAGACAAAGCAAGACGTGCCCAACAGAGGAATTATTTAAATGGAACTATTTTAGCAAGAACGTTTTCAAAAGCTTCCGAAATGAAAGCAGGTTGTTTTCCTGTCGCAGATTCAAAGGCAAAGAGTTCCATGCAGAAGTTGCCAATACTGGGAAACATCTGCAATTTCCATTAACCTGTCTAGGGCAGAAACGGAGGCTAGTATTGGTGGACCTAAGAGCTCTCTTTTAGTCTCATATCTAGTCAGTCTATGCCTGAGGTATGCAGGAGCACTACTGTATCCATATTTGTTTGTCAGGGTGATTATCTTAAATTGTACTGTAGTGGCCACAGGTATCCAACATAGTTATTTCCTGTTTCAGATATATGTGCTTTAAGCAAGAGACCATTTGCTGTGCGAATGGCATCATTTTGAGCTACTTGCAGTTTCTGCATAGATCCTTTTCTAGCACCTCCTAAAAAGACATTGAAGTAGTTGTTTCTAGGGAGTATCGTGGCACAAGCTAGAATAACACAATTACTCTCTGAAAGGAATGGCCTAATCTGCCTGAGAAGTCTGAGATGATATTGAGAGTTTTTTATGATGTAATTAACATGGGCATCCACGCCCAGTGATGCTTCCAGGAAGACATCAAGCGTCTTCACTTTATTGAGGATTTAGATGGTACAGTCCTCAATAACGAAGCTAGAATATCTAGAGTCAAGTTTGATCCTGGATTGAAGAGATCCAAAGATCAATAACTCATGGGACGCCTGTCCAACATGCAGCATTGCAAGAAAGATTAATGTATGCCTTATCCTGCCCATCAGTAGTAGCAGTGGTGAAATACACTGCCCACACCCAGGCCACAGATTGTGTTTCACTTGGTAATGATGCTGCAGATAGGGCTGCCAAATAAGCGGCATATTTAGAAGTACCAGACGCTACGGCATATCCTTTAGTAGCAACACACCAATTGCAGCTAGCAGTGCCTTACACAGCCGTCCCGCTCACTCAGATAATTGAATTGCGAGGTCAGGCACCCCAAGAGAAGGATTTGCTCACTCTCGCGATGGTTCATATCTGGAGACAAAATATTACAGGTAAAGTAGTAATGCTGTGGGAATTGATCATGGTTGCTCTTGAGCAACTGCATTACCCAACGCATATGTTTAAACAGTATGTTGTCCCCTACCTTCAAGAATATGTTGATACATTCATGGCAAACTGCCCAACCTGCCACCTCTACAGCACCAGACACACTGTCAGGACATTGCGTGGCACATTGCCCCATCCAACGGGACCTTTTCAGGAGCTCCACATAGACTATGTGGACATGATGAACAGGTGCAGCAACTATTGTTATGTTGTTGTTTGTCCATTTTCTCATTGGATTGAGGCAGGCCCTTGTGCACACCCAGATGCTGAATCTGCAGCCACAGTTTTAGTACGAAAGGTATTTCCTCTCTGTGGAATGTGTGATGTCCTAAAGTCAGACAACAGGACTTACTTTTTTCATGAATAGTTTAAAGTGATTACATCCCTACTAGGGATTAAACATAAATTGTGCCCAATTTACCATCCACAAACCAACATGATCGTGGAACACCTTAATATATATTATATATTATATTTATTTATAATATATAGAATATATATTAAGGTGTTCTGTTTGAAACAAAAACTGTCAAAGTTGTGTCATATGCTAGGGAAGAACTGGCGTCATTGTCTTCCTCTGGCTATGTTCAGTCTAAGGACCCAGCCAGGTAAAGACCACCACTTGTCCCCATACAAGATAGTGATAGGGAGAAGGTTGCATACACCACTCACACCGCCACACACTGCATCAGATGCACACAGGGCAGCTAAGATTTTGGGGGAGGAGATTAAGGGGTATTTGAGGGATTTAGCAAAATGTATAAAGATCATATCCCAACAGCTGGCTCCCAAGAGAGAAGAAACAGCTGCCATGCCTACAGTCATCACAAAATCTATACAGGCACCTCAGCTCTACCCCAGAGATTCCGTGTACGTGAGGCCCTCCATAAGAAAGTGGAATGACTGCTGGCACCAAAGCCCATTTGTAACGCTCACCTGATTCTCGCAGAGGCGCCGGTCTTGACTGGGCGACTACCGTATCTTCAAAGGTGATGTGTAGCACCCGGTTGGCTCTTTGGGCTGGACCTCTGTGCACTGTATGCCTGACGTGTAGAGTAAGATGTCTGCAGATAGAAAATATGGGGTTAATGAACTGGGGTTATTGGGGTGTCCCTATCTCTTTCCTCTTCTCCTCTCCTGTAGACCCCAAAGGTTAACGCTCTCACCTTAGGTAAGTGAATGCCGAGCTCTCCATCTGCCTCGGGGCAGGGTGCTGTAGCCAGTTTCTTCACTGGATAGGTAGCGCAGGCCTCTTGACTTCAGAGGACTGCTGTCCGTCGTTTACTGCACGAACGGTAAGTTTCGAGTCATTCAACTGTCTTTTTAAAGTCTTTAGTAATGATGTCTCTTGTTTTGCAGGGTTCCGGCGATGGCGGATGACGGGCTGAAGTGAGTTGAAGATGGAGCCCGTGTGATGAATAGAAGCGCCTGGAAGCACGTGAGTAAGCGCTTGTTTCCTGCTTCACGATGCGCTCTAACTGTCTTTTTATTTTGCAGGTACGAGTTCGGAGCGGCTGCAGGGTGCCGGAATACCCACTGGATTAGATGTGGAAAGGAGTAATGGCACGTGAGTATTAAAGTTCCCCAATGTCTTTAAACGCACCTTGTTTTGTCTTTCAGATGCGGATGCAGCGCTGATGGCCTCCGGAGCGTGCGAAGAGTTGGTAAGCTTTTGTCTTTCAGATGCCGGAATGCAGTATGAAGACCTCCGGAGCGCACGAAGAGTAGGTAAGCCTTTGCCTTTCCGATGCCGGAATGCTAACCTGTTCTTTCTTGTCTTTATAGGTGTTGCTGAAGACTGGATTCAGGATGGTAAGCCTTTGCCTTTCAGATGCCGGAATGCTAACCTGTTCTTTCTTGTCTTTATAGGTGTTGCTGAAGACTGGATTCAGGATGGTAAGCCTTTTTCCTTAGGCCCAGGACTTGATGCAGAAGACACGATGAGCGTCCTGCTGCAGAGGGTGCAGAATAACGCAAAGCAAGATTCATCCACCGGGTGTGTTTTAAATAGCCTCCTGTAGTGCTTAGGTGTCTCCTTCCACAGCCACGCCTAAGTAAGAAAAGAGTTCCTGCCTTCCAGAAGAGTTCCAGTGTTCTAAATCTAGGGAGTGGCTCCAGCCCCACCCAACAGGAAAAGTAGTTCCAAACAGAAGAGGATCAGAGGCTCAACTGGCAGGCAAGTAAGCAGCATGGTCTGCTGCAGGTAAGTCCACCCAAGCATTATGAGCCCGGCGCTTCCAGCGCTGGGACTGGGCATATTTATGAGCCTGGTGCCACTGGCGCCAGGACTGGGTCCAAAAGGTCCCAATTGGGACTGGTTGGCACTCGGAACCTGGGTTATGGATCTGCTTCCTAGGGAGTTGGGAAAACCCTGACCTTTTGGAAGCAGAGATCATGACAGTACCCCCCCTCAAGGCCCCTCCCAAACCGGGCTTCTCCGGGGGTTTTGGCTTGTCAGGAAATGTTCGGTGAAATCTTTTGATTAGGCGAGGAGCGTGGACATATTCAGCAAGTTCCCAGGATCTCTCTTGGGGGCCGTAGCCTTTCCAGTCAATTAGGTAGAATAGTTTAGATTTGGAGATCTTGGAGTCCAGAATGCTTTTGACTTCAAACTCGAGTTCTCCATCCACTAGGATAGGTTTTGGAGATTTGGTTAGTCGGGTTTGAGGTTGCACGGGTTTTAATAGAGAGACGTGGAAGACCGGATGTATCTTCATGTGCGGGGGCAAGTCCAACTTGACCGCTACTGGGTTTACTATGGTAGTGATGGAATAGGGACCAAGGTATCTTGGGTTGAATGTGCATGGCCCTTTTAGAGATAGATATTTGGTGGATAACCAGACTTGATCCCCTACTTGATAGTGAGGGGCTTCCTTCCGATGTTGATCTGCTCCTTTCTTGTATTGTTCTTTAGCCCTTTGAAGGTGAGAAACAGCTTCCTTAAAGGCTTGGGTGATTGTAGAATGCAGGTAGTCTACTGCTGGTGTTTCAAGATCTTGGAGGGGATCCAACTCCGAGGTTCGAGGGTGACTGCCGTACAAAAGAAAAAACGGGGTTTTCCCACTTCCCGAGTGGACAGAGTTATTGTAGGCATACTCGGCTATCCAAAGGATATCTTTCCAAGTTTTTTCAGTTTGTTGCAGCATGCAGCGTAAATACTGTTCCAGAGTTTGATTGGTCCTCTCGGTTTGTCCGTCGGTCTGAGGGTGGTGACTGGTCGATAGTCTCACATCAATTTGAGCCGACCGACAGCAACTTCGCCAAAAATGAGAAATAAATTGACTACCTCGATCCGAAATTAGAACCGAAGGAAAACCGTGCAGTCGGACGATGTTTTCGAGAAATTCTCGGGCCAGAGTTGCTGCTGTTGGCAAGCCTTTGAGCGGAATGAAATGCGCCATCTTGGAGAATAAGTCCACGATTACTAGAATCGTATTGTATCCGGAGCATGGAGGTAGATCGGTGATGAAGTCCATAGAAAGCGTATGCCAAGGGCGAGGTGGGATGTCAATAGGGCGTAAGAGGCCTACTGGTCTTTCCTTTTGACTCTTGTTTTGGGCGCATACTCCACAGGACATTATAAAGTCTCTGATATCTTTTTTCCAAGACGGCCACCAGAAGTAGCGCTTGATCTTTTCTGAGGTCTTGGCTATACCGGGATGACCTTCCATTAAAGAGTCGTGATAACAAGAGATTACTTTTTTCTGTAAATCTGTGCTGGGTAGGTATAATCGTTCTTGGAAATACAATAAGTTGTCCTTTACTGCAAAGTCCTTTCCCTGCAGATGCCAATTCTGTATATCTGCTGGAGTTACAAGTTGCCTGGCTTTATCCTTAACTTCCTCTATGGATTCTGTGGCGATTACACCCAGAATTCTTTGTTCGGGAATGATTGGTACAGGTTTAGGGTTGATCAAGTGTTCTTCCACTCCCATCCGAGAAAGGGCATCGGCTTTACCGTTCTTTGTACCTGGTCGATAGGTAATTATGAAGTCAAACTCGGCAAAGAATAATGCCCAACGGAGTTGTCTAGAGGATTGGGCTTTTGCGGTTTTCAAATATTGCAGGTTTCGGTGATCCGTAATCACAGTAACGGTGTGTCGGGCCCCCAGCAGATAATGCCGCCAAGCCTTAAAGGCAGACTTGATAGCCAGAAGTTCCTTGTCAGTAATCGTGTAATTGACTTCAGGAGGCGAGAATTTGCGCGACCAAAATGCCACGGGATGCAACTGATTGGTTACCGGGTCCTTTTGTGATAGAACTGCCCCCATGGCAAGGCTTGAAGCATCAGTTTCCACGATGTAGGGGAGTTCGGGGCGAGGGTGTTTTAAGATTGGTGCAGAGATAAATTTAGTCTTCAAATCCTGGAAAGCTTGTTCCGCCTCGGTAGACCATTCAAAACGTTTGTTTTTCTTTAACAAGGCAGTGATGGGCTGGACTATTCGAGAGAACTCGGGGATAAACCTGCGGTAAAAGTTAGCGAAGCCTAACATGCTTTGCACACCTTTTACGGAGGATGGTGATGGCCATTTGAGAACTGCATCGACCTTCTTTGAATCCATACGCACCCCGCCAGGTGATAATATGAATCCCAAGAATTCAACTTCAGTCACGTTGAAAACACATTTTTCCAACTTAGCAAAAAGTTTGTGTTGACGCAATCTTTCGAGGACCATTTTCACGTGTTTCCGATGTTCAGATTCCGATGAAGAATAAACGAGGATGTCGTCAATGTAAACAACAACACATACATCTATGAGCTCTCTGAGGACATCGTTCATAAAATATTGAAAGGCGGCCGGGGCATTGCAAAGTCCGAAGGGCATGACCTGATATTCAAATAGCCCATACTTGGTGCGGAAGGCCGTCTTCCATTCATCGCCCTCTTTTACTCGTACCAAGTGGTAAGCTCCTCTAAGATCCAGCTTTGTATATATGCATGCTTTTCTGACTTGGTCCAGGAGTTCAGGGATCAAAGGTAACGGATATCTATTCTTAACGGTGATCTGGTTCAGGGAGCGATAATCGATACAAGTTCTAAGGTCTCCTTCCTTTTTTGGAACGAAGAACAAAGCTGAAGAAGCAGGGGACTTGGAAGGACGAATAAACCCATTCGCCAGGTATTGATCCAGGTATTGTCGAAGGTGAAGGTTCTCAGGCTCGGTGAGGGCATAAATTCTACTACAAGGAGGAGTAGATCCAGGTATCAGGTCTATCTGGCAGTCATAAGACCAATGAGGAGGTAGAGAGTTAGCCTGATCCTTCCGGAAAACATCTTGGTATTCTAGGTATTCGGGAGGTAACTGGGGAGTCTCTGAAGAAATTGCGGCCAGTGCAACACCAGGTGGAGGGTGACAAGTAGAGACACATTCTGGAAACTGGACCGTTCTTGCTCGCCAATCGATCAGAGGATTGTGTTTCTCTAACCAAGGTATTCCTAGAATAATCTGAAACTGCGGGGCCTTGATCACATCGAACACGATCTTCTCATGGTGTCCATCTTGACTTACTAGCATCACTTCTTGAGTGGTATGCGTTACTGGCCCGGAGGCTATCTCCGTACCATCCACCGTAGTAATGACGTCCTTTACAGCCTTGGGACAAAGAGTTAGATTCATCCTCAAAACCATTTCATGATCCACATAATTGCCGATGGCACCGCTGTCGACGTAAGCTTCAATTGCATGTAATCGATCCGGATTATCAGGGCTAATGAGGACCATAGGTATCACGAAATGCGAGGTCACGGAATTGGTTTTTACGCTCGGCAAGAGGACCTCTATTCTTGTCGGGCGAGGTTGTTTCCCTGCTCAGAGTTTGTAACTTTGGTAACTGCAGCTCCTACTGCCTTCTTGGCAGGTTTCACCGGACAGTCTCGAAGAAAGTGCCCTGAGTTTCCGCAATATAGGCATAATTGCAACTGTTTCCTCCTTTCCCGCTCCCGTTGTGTTAGAGGACCTTTCAGACCCCCTATTTGCATGGATTCCCCGGAGTCTACTCCTTTGGAAGGAGTTGGCGGTTTGGAAAATACTCGAGCATCAAACTTGGAACGATCGGCCTTCCTGTTCTGCAGCCTGTGATCTATTTGAACGACCAAGTCTATGTAATCCGAACAGTCTTGTGGGGGATTCACTACTTGGGCTAAAACGTCTTTGAGCTCTCCACGTAGACCTCTATAAAACAGCGTAATCCTTTTGTCCTCAGGCCATTGAGTTTCCACTATTAGTCTATTGAAAGATGCAATATAAGCCAAAAGGTCTTGATTACCCTGTCGCAACGAAAGAAGCTCCAAGGCCTGTCCCTGTGAATGTCTTGCGAACAGTTTTTCCATACTAAGCTGAAAGGCTTGAAAATCATAGAGAACCGGATCATCTTGATGAACTAGAGGGATCGACCAGTCTGCCGCATTGCCACTAAGGTACGAAAGTACAAAAGCTACTTTAGCTTGATCAGTTGGAAAGGCTGCTGGCCGGCATAAGAAGTGCAACCGGCACTGATTGATAAATACTGCAAACCTCTTTGGGTCACCAGAAAATCGCTCGGGCGGAGCCAGAGGTACATTCCCAGGTAGGTTGATCTGCACTGGATTCATAGAGGATGTTGAAGGAAGATTTGCCCCTGATGCGGGTAACGGGGTCTGTCCGGCTTGTGACTGTAGCACTTGTCTAGCAAGATTGTCTGTTCTCTCCTTGGAAATAATTAGTTCCCTTCTTAGAGCATTCGTTTCCTGACGAGTTGCATGCACTTCTGCCCTTAGTTCCCCAAGTAACCGGGCTAGGGGGTCAGTATCCGAGGTTTCCATAGCGCCTGGGCGAGAGTTTTGCGGTAGGCTTTGCGTTCTGTAACGCTCACCTGATTCTCGCAGAGGCGCCGGTCTTGACTGGGCGACTACCGTATCTTCAAAGGTGATGTGTAGCACCCGGTTGGCTCTTTGGGCTGGACCTCTGTGCACTGTATGCCTGACGTGTAGAGTAAGATGTCTGCAGATAGAAAATATGGGGTTAATGAACTGGGGTTATTGGGGTGTCCCTATCTCTTTCCTCTTCTCCTCTCCTGTAGACCCCAAAGGTTAACGCTCTCACCTTAGGTAAGTGAATGCCGAGCTCTCCATCTGCCTCGGGGCAGGGTGCTGTAGCCAGTTTCTTCACTGGATAGGTAGCGCAGGCCTCTTGACTTCAGAGGACTGCTGTCCGTCGTTTACTGCACGAACGGTAAGTTTCGAGTCATTCAACTGTCTTTTTAAAGTCTTTAGTAATGATGTCTCTTGTTTTGCAGGGTTCCGGCGATGGCGGATGACGGGCTGAAGTGAGTTGAAGATGGAGCCCGTGTGATGAATAGAAGCGCCTGGAAGCACGTGAGTAAGCGCTTGTTTCCTGCTTCACGATGCGCTCTAACTGTCTTTTTATTTTGCAGGTACGAGTTCGGAGCGGCTGCAGGGTGCCGGAATACCCACTGGATTAGATGTGGAAAGGAGTAATGGCACGTGAGTATTAAAGTTCCCCAATGTCTTTAAACGCACCTTGTTTTGTCTTTCAGATGCGGATGCAGCGCTGATGGCCTCCGGAGCGTGCGAAGAGTTGGTAAGCTTTTGTCTTTCAGATGCCGGAATGCAGTATGAAGACCTCCGGAGCGCACGAAGAGTAGGTAAGCCTTTGCCTTTCCGATGCCGGAATACTAACCTGTTCTTTCTTGTCTTTATAGGTGTTGCTGAAGACTGGATTCAGGATGGTAAGCCTTTGCCTTTCAGATGCCGGAATGCTAACCTGTTCTTTCTTGTCTTTATAGGTGTTGCTGAAGACTGGATTCAGGATGGTAAGCCTTTTTCCTTAGGCCCAGGACTTGATGCAGAAGACACGATGAGCGTCCTGCTGCAGAGGGTGCAGAATAACGCAAAGCAAGATTCATCCACCGGGTGTGGTTTAAATAGCCTCCTGTAGTGCTTAGGTGTCTCCTTCCACAGCCACGCCTAAGTAAGAAAAGAGTTCCTGCCTTCCAGAAGAGTTCCAGTGTTCTAAATCTAGGGAGTGGCTCCAGCCCCACCCAACAGGAAAAGTAGTTCCAAACAGAAGAGGATCAGAGGCTCAACTGGCAGGCAAGTAAGCAGCATGGTCTGCTGCAGGTAAGTCCACCCAAGCATTATGAGCCCGGCGCTTCCAGCGCTGGGACTGGGCATATTTATGAGCCTGGTGCCACTGGCGCCAGGACTGGGTCCAAAAGGTCCCAATTGGGACTGGTTGGCACTCGGAACCTGGGTTATGGATCTGCTTCCTAGGGAGTTGGGAAAACCCTGACCTTTTGGAAGCAGAGATCATGACACCATTTGAGGTGGTCTATGCAACTCCATCTGCTGTGCAAGTGAAAGAACTGTGGTATTGGGTCCACTTATCTGACATTTGAAAAGCAACTGCCACAGTTCCACCTCCTGCAGTCCCTCAAGAACAGGGACATGGAAAAATGAATGTAGTGACATTTATTGTGACATTCTTGCAACAGATGTTACCGCACATGCACCAGAACACTGAGTTTTCTTCTTCCTCACAGCGTATAGGTTTAAGACTTCATGCAATGTATATATTGTTATATATATATATTATGCTTCTGTTTATGACTTTTTTCCTTTATCGTAGGGCATTTTATATGGTTTGGGCATATAAAGCAAGGTACAGCAATGATACAGAAACATTAAGTATAGGGATGGCAAGAAATAAAAGGGAAACGGAAATGAAATCAAAAATATAATGAACATACTGGAGTTATTTTGGATACCGTTGCGGATGTGCACCACCCCAAACAGATAATATGTGGTACAACCACATGAGGGAGGTGGGAAGAATGAAATCAAATGAGAGCTGCTATATTTGTGCTCTTATACCCCAAGGGACAAGCACACCCAAAGTGTTTATCCAGCAAAAAATGCCACCTCTTTTTGCCCAAAGTTTAGTACACCTGGCCCATTGCAGAATATGAAGCCTGTTTCAAGAATACACGGTTCAGCTAGTTATAATGGACAGAGATGGAAGAGAGTGTGCCAAAAACAAAGAGCAAGCACGTTGTCAAATAAAACCACTACTGAAATTGGAAGCTGTACTGTTTTTCAATGACAGATGGGTGAAAGGATTTGTGAGCTTTACAGTAGGGGGTCTACTGGGGTTCTCGGAGGATGTAGTGGCACAGGTCAACCAGAAATGTTCTAAAACCAGGAACACTATGTGTCATTACTCACCTGGTTTGAACTGAATGAGAAGCTTTCTAAGGTGCAGATGAAGGCACACTTCTCTTTTTGCTTCTGAGGAAACGGCACAGTTTTCGTAGGCACAGAGGACAGGTGCAATAAGACTTTGTTCATTCCTGACAATACCAAAAGAGACCTGGGGCAATTTTAAAGACACAAAGGTTCTACCCTACACACACAATGGACAATCAAAAATGAATGAACCAGTGTGTCTCCTCTAACGCTTTACCTATTCCAAGGACTACTCAGCCAATGTACCAAATAGGTACTGAGTACACAAAAATAGCTTTAAATGAAAGATGTTAATACATACAATTTTATTGAATAAATCACATTATCTCAATGAGTTATTATTATTTTTTTAAACCAGTGTACAATCACAATCATAAAACATACATAGTGTCTTTCATCAATATAAACAGTCATAAAACAATCAATACATCATATAACCACAATAACACAGAGTGTAAAATTATCTAATTTCAAACGACACCTCACAGTAGACTATCGCCTCCTTTAGGTGAAATCCTGCCTAAAGTGCAAAGTTATATAAAATAAAGTGTGTATCAAAAAATACAGTGCAAAACAGACGTTGGAACTCATAATGAAAGGACCTACTTAAATCTAGGTAACCCTTTGTTCTGACAAATAGTGCACAGTAAATAAATAATTTCTCCACGAAAGGAAAAACACTATTAATAGTATCTAGTTTAAGGCACTATCATCAATTTTAGTGCTCAACAACCCAACATGTTTCGTTCTTTGATGGCTAGTGGCACAATGTCCGAGAACTTCTTCAGGGGGACAACGTTTTGACAAACAATACACAGACATGACTTCTTATCATTCATCTGGGATACACGTGACACAATATTGTCCTTAGTCATGCACAAAATCTCAAAGTATCCTGGGCATGGCACTGTTTGGACATCCTCTAACTGGACTCGTGGTTGCAGATAGCAAGGTGGGAGATGCTCCAGATAGCGAACCAGACAGAGCAAGGTCTCAATTCAATTAAAGTAGAATTGCGGGCTATTCGCCTCATGACCCTCCAGAATCGGTATGTTCTAGATTCACTTACAGCAATGGAAGGGGGAATGTGCAAGAAAATAGGGTGCTCTTGCTGCAAGTACAAACCCCCTAATGATGCAGATAATGGATCTTTGACATATGCCTATGCCAAAAGGGCCAATCATAACTTGTGGATTGCCATGGAAAAGGAGGCTGGAGTGAGTGCTGAAGATTGGTTGGATTGAATATTTTCATAAGCCCCATCTTGGTTGGGGATAGCTGTAAAGGTGCTGGTTCCTATCGTAGTATTTTTTCTTGTAATTATTTGTTTCTTTTGTCCATATTAAAGGATGTTATGATGCTGCTCCAAGACACTTCCTAAGGGTGCAATGATGATGGTGGTGTCCATAACAAGAGGTACAGCTGCTCCACCCAGACTGAGAAGTGGAATGGTGAAATAGAGCACAGGATGGTAAGAGTAGAACAACCAGTTGGTCCCCCGTGGACACTGCCTTACCCTCCATTGGATTCCGAAAAATTATTTGGTGCATTGGGTAGTTTTGGCAGGAGATGGGGGATGTTGCTTTATGACGTGTGCCCCAGAAGAATATGATTGGATGGAGGAAAGTTTATGCCACGTGTACAAAGTGTGGGTGCCCAAAGATGACGATTATAGAAGAAGGGGAGCTGGGTTAGTTAATGGAGCATTAACTAAACGGGGGAGTGTTGGGATGCAAGTGCAATGTCCTAAACAGACGAGGGAATTCAGACTGCGCAAAATGTATTAGCATGCATCCTAGTGCAAGCAGTTCTCGTTGGGTGCATCAGAATGCACATGTATCCCTTTGTAGTTAGCTTTGAAACATATTAGAAACACCATGTATAGCCATAGAGAAGGAGCAACAACGTATTAATGTTGCTGTTGCAGAGGTTGAAAATAGGGTGATGTATTTTGCATTTAGAGGTAGTGCAAGGTGTTACATTTTAAGGAATGTGCGAGTAGGTAGCTGGCATAGGTAGGCATAGGAGATGGAGTCAGAGAAGTGTTGTGGTACGGGCGAGGTCGGGGGACTAAGGGAGCAAGAGTTCTGCCATGTTGATTTTAGGACATGTTACAGGATGCATTTTTGATGATACGCCGGCTCAACGTGGAGCTGCAGCTCTGTCCAGCTAGCCCTGAGACAAGTCCCTCCCCCTTCCCCTCAGAGAGATGTTATGATGCCAATGTCACAGGCAGCCACACTGTGCTGATAACAGTTAATTGAGCCAAACTGCAGAGCTCAGAGGATCTGGGAAAGGAAAGTTGGGGCCAGGGAAGAAGGGCATGAATGCACCCCTTTGAAGGTTAAATTCCCTCTGAGCTTATTAAAGATTATCATTGTTCTTCATGACCAGACAAGGGCTAGGGTCAGGCTGGTCCAGCATGGTGGGACCTCTGCCTGGATTCCGACCCGTGTGTGCTTGAAGCAAGGGTGCATTTTGGCACCAATGCTTTATAACTTCTACCATTCTGACTTGGGAACTACCCTTCATGACTCCACTTCCACTGCCCCTAAACTTGGTTCCACTATCTTGCAATGGTTAGGCTACGAGGATGATTTGGTAATTCTAGTCCTCACTCCTGGTGGTCTACAGTCCTCACTGAATAATCTATAGGGATATGCTACTGACAACTCTCTGGTCATAAACACCAGCAAAACCAAGATCATGGTGTTTACTCAATCTTAAAAAAAGCCTCAAACAGTATTATGGAAACTCAAAGGGGACTGCATTGAGGAAGTGTTGGTGTACAAATATCTGGGTATTCATCTAGACTCCAGACTAGAGGGAAACGTATACTTTAATCAAGTAAAAGCTACTACCTCCTTGACACTGGGATGCATTGCTGCCTTTACTAATAAGTAATTCTCCTTCAATTATATCATCCCAAGATAAACCCGACCCTCATGTATGGGGCTGTTATCTGGGTCTTGACTAATATTGAAGAGGTGGATAAATTAGAGTGCACCGCATTAAAAAGACTATTGCGACTCCCTTATTATACATCAATTAAAATGGTACATCTAGAATTCAACCTCATACCCATCAACCTCCTGATCCAATTAAGTTGCATCACGACTCTAAGGACATGGGGGCTAACTCTCCAGGGCATGATACATGATGTCTTTCAAACTAGAGCCTGGATGATGCGTGCCAGACACATTGTTAAGATTAAGGCCATTTCTGACATCTGGGCACAGAGGGCACCCAGGGTGCCATTGGGGATTACCTTTAGTGGCTTCAAAGCTCACATGAAAAGTACAGTGGCTGACAATGGCAGAGAACAAAGCATTGTCAACTTGGCCACTCATCATCACGCGCTGGAATATGTTCAACATATACACAAAGGGAATACAACAGCAGCGTACCTCGACTCCTTCATTGGCAACTCTTAATCTGGGACTACTTAAGACTAAAGTTCAATACAGTCAAGACATGGGAAATATAGGGGGCTTAGACAAAGAAAACCATCGATTATGTGGAGACGGCATCCTTGAAACCGGAAAACACCTGCTGGGGGAATGCGAATCACTGCAGACCATGAGACGTCAGGCATTTCTGGCAGCGTGTCTAGAAGGGGGACTTACCGCAGAAGACACATTGGCCCTATTTATGAGCGGCGAGCATGAAGCATGTATCATCTATTTCACACTTCTTTGGAGTATAGGTGTTAGCCAATGGGGAGTGCAGGATCATCTTGTAATCTTTCTTAGGCATAGTTTTGTTCGTTTGCGGTTTTCCCCTATAAAAGATATAACTTCTTTGAGTGGGGCGAGCTCTGTGTTAGTTCAGGTCTACGGCACCGCCTGATACTTTTGCATGTTATAAAACTTTGTTTTCGTTGCAAACAGTGCATTGATTATTCGGCCTATTCGGGATTGTTTTTATTGTTCGGGTTTTGGGTCATTCACCCTACAAGGGATGGCAGAGTGTCAGTCATGGCATGTGCACATCTACCGAAGACTGGTGTGTTTTAGGGGAGTCAATTGTGTGCCCATCTAGATTGAGCCCATTGCCAACCGTGCCCAGCTACTTTTTAAAGCTTGGGATTGGAAACTCAGTCACTCATTGTGGGACAACTGTATTTTGAACATTAATCAGGCTGTTGGTCACATTCCCAGTATAACCTCTAAAAGGCTGGTCAGATTGAAATAGAGCAGGCAATTTATCAAGCAGATCCCTTAGCGAGATCGGTGGTGTCACAGTCACCCAGGTGTTGAGCTTGTGCCTATAAAAGGCCAATAGAGAGGGCAAACAATCAATCATGTGTTACATATCCAAGCACCCACGCTTTTGGCCTTATCTTACTCTCGTGATAAGGATGTGAACATTTCCAGTGGAAATAAAATATGAAATAGAGGACTTGCGTTGGGAAAACACTTACATCCATGCCAGTTTAAATGCAGTGTCCCAGTATATGTGCATAGAAGAGGAAAAAGGTAAAGATGCAGAAAGAATATTTTTTTTATAACAAGACCAGCAAATTACAGAGTACATTTCCAAATGCTTCTTGAAATAATAAAATACTGCCAGGAACATAATGGGCCTCATTCCGAGTACGGCGCTAACCAATGGCGCTATTAACGCCTTGGTTGACGCCGTACCCGGACCGGCAGCGCCTTGGTGGTTGGCGGAATTACCGCCCCATTCCAAGGTTGGCGGGGCGGTAATTCCCCAATCCCCATTTACCCTTCCCCATTCCCATTCTTGCCCCATAGGGCATAATGGGAGTGGGGAAGGCGTCAATTACGCCACCGTAAATTACGGTGGCGTAATTAACATCAAGGTCCCTTAGCGCCATGGTATTTAACGCCTGCTAAAAGCAGGTGTTAAAAGCACCATGGCGCTAAGGGAACTCGGAGTATGGCGGTAAGGGATTACCGCCACCGCTCTCGTTAGCGGTGGCCGCTATCCCTTACCGCCATACTCGGAATGAGGCCCAATATCTTAATCAAAGATTCTATCATCTGTTGTGTGGCATGGCCATGGGTATGTTAATTGAACCCATTATTCCAATAAATGTATTGGCCGATGGGAAAATGTGCTACTTCATTGAAGTGAGTATTCATGTTACACAGAGAAGATAGTGTTGTGGCAAAGATACATAGATTACCTGTTTATTTTATGGGAGGGGGCAGAAGCAGACTTAAAATGCTTCATTAAGATCTTAGAAGTCAATGATTAAAATATTACATTTACAGAACATTGTAGTTGCAAGGAAATTATATATTTAGCTATTTGGATTAGAGTAGATGGAAATAAATTAGAAAGCATTTTATATAAAAAATGAATCAGCACCAATTTAATTTGTCATGTGCACAGTTCACATCCAAAAAAATGAAATGGAGTATTCCTTTGTGGAATTTATAAGACACAAAATTGTGCTGCTTAAATGAAACTGATTGATTAAAACAATAGAAAATGTGGCCAAACATTTTAAAGAAAGAAACTGTTCTAAAAAATGTAGTAGAAAGTGAAAATGAAAAGATACGCACATGTGAAAGGAAGGATCTATTGGTGCCATAAGGGAGAACAGCTGATATGAAATGGGAGCCCATTAGATTCATAAAAAACGTACAGAATTCAGTCAAATGATGTTTGTAACATTTTAAATAAGCATTAGACAATATAAAAACCATAATCACTTAAAACCCTGTCACATATATGGAACGGACATTGGGCCTCATTCCGAGTATGGCGGTAAGGGATAGCGGCCACCGGTAACGAGACTGGTGGCGGTAATCCCTTACCGCTATACTCCGAGTTCCCTTTGCGCCCTCGCCCTTAACGTCTGCTTTCGAGCAGGTGTTAAAGTCGAGGGCGCAAAGGGGCCTCCAAGCCAATAACGGTGACCGTAATGAACGGTCACCGTTATTTGCATCTTCCCCATTCCCATTGAGCCCTATGGGGGCTCATTTGGGAATGGGGAAGAGCCTTGGTGAATGGGGAATTACCGCCCCGCCAACCTTGGAATGGGGCGGTAATTCCGCCATCCACCAAGGCGCTGCCGGTCCGGGTACGGCGTCAACCAAGGCGTCAATAGCGCCATTGGTTAGCGCCGTACTCGGAATGAGGCCCATTCTGTGGACCAATATATATCATTCACTCCAGAGAAAGGGCACTCAGCCAATAAAGTGCCCGGAAGAGCGTGCGAGAATACAATGTGTAGCGCCCAACTTTTTCAAGCCACCCGAGGCCCTTCCCCGGGTGGTGCTATCTTGATGGTGTGGAGGCAACAGGGAGCCTTTCCATGTATCCTGCCCATGTCCCCACCATCACGCTACCACCCTAATGACATTTAAACCCTTCCCTCCCTCCATTCCCCTCATTTACTTGCTGAACCGGAGATGTGTGCTCCATCCCGGCGCTCTTCACGCCATAGAAATGGCAGCTGCCATATTTTTATTTTTTTTCCTTGGGATGGGATATTGGACTCATGCAATAGCGCACAGCCATCTGCCGTGAAAAAATTGAAATAAACTATTTGCACTCCGGGCAAACCGCGGGGTGTGAATAGCTAGCAAGACCAAGACAGGGACGTACATGGCCGGTAACGGCGCGCAGCATTTGCCGAGGATCTTGCTTAACTCAGGCCTGCCTAGGCTCGAGCTGGCGGGTCATTACCGGTCATGTACACCCCTGGCTGGGGCGTGATTGCAGCAATCTCAGGACAGGGAGAATGATGAAAGTGAAGCTCAGTATAGCATGCAACACTGAACATGTACTCAGGTGTAGTTGTAAAAAATGGTACATAATGAATATGATATGCAAAGTGAAGATGTGTGTTTTGCAGCATTTGAGTGTTAATACTAATAATAATGTAATAATGGTGAGGAAGGCCCCTGTGGATAAGCAAGAGGACAGGTTAGTGGAAATCCCACACCCAAAAAACAGAATAGACCAAAAATGGGACAAACACCTGTTTTATTCAACAAAACCCATATACAACAGGAACAGCACAAATATCAAGCAAATCTCAGTGACTCTCAAGTAACTTCCAGCTTGACAGTACCTTGAAAAGGGTTATGACATCACAAATTATGTTTCATTTCAGAATACCTAAAGCGGGAAGGGATTGTTAAGGGGAATTAACTAGATATGCATTGTATAGGGGTTAGTGCAGTCATTGGTCAGGTTCTATCTTCTGATTCCACCTGAGAACACCTTCTAAGTTGCTACAAGTGAATACATGTCATCACTACAATATTCCATTGGCCGATGCAACAATGTGCAAAGTAACGTGGAGAATTGGTCAGTGGTGGCTTTGTCAGCCTTGGCACTCTGGAAGGTTATCAGCACATGAGCACAATAGGATGTGGTGAGAACTGCACCAAGGTACTACTTGTCCCAATAAGGTCACCATTTCTGATTCACTAGGTCACAGGCCCGGACATTTAGCTTTTACGTTGCACTACCTTGTATCTTTAGTCAGGAGAATTGGATGGAAACAAAGGTCTCTGTCTGTCTTTGTCTAACTCTAGTAAATAGCCATTATCCTCCAACTATAGATCACGTGTGTGGGGACCACATTTTGGAATATTCTGCTTTGTATTTATGAGGAGTTTAGCACTTTTTTACTGTAGGTGCCGTTACCTTCCTTGGCATCTAGAGACTTGTTTGAGATACTTTCCTCTCAATATTAATGCCCTCATTACAAGTCAGGCGGTAAGGGTTTAACGGCGGCGTCGGCGCCGTTAACCTTTAACGCCTGATTCACACTTTAACGCCTGCTTTTTGCAGGCGTTAAAGTCCAAGGCGCTAAGCGACCTTGGTGCTAATTATGGCACCGTAATGTACGGTGCCGTAATTAGCGCCTTTCCCATCCCCATTATGCCCTATGGGGCAAAAATGGGAATGGGGAAGGGCAAATGGTGAATGGGGAATTACCGCCCCACTCACCTTGGAATGGGGCGGTAATTCCGCCATCCACCATGGCGGAATCCGGCATGGACCATGGTGCTAATAGCACCATGGTCCACCGCCTGAGTTGTAATTAGGGCCTAAGTCTGAATTGGTGGGAATCTGACCTTTCAACATTACTTATTTCTTTACTAATCTAAAAGAACTGTGTCTCACGTGTGGGAACTGGTATCTTCTGTGCCTTTTGGGTGCTGATTCAGACCTTCATTTCTCTGCTAACCTTGGCAAGCATATGCTTTGTTTTCTGGGCTGTTCAGCTTGGGTTTTTTTCTGCTAACTCAGCGAGCCAGGTCCCCCTGCAATCTCAAAGCTTCTCTGTCTCTCATTCACCCACATATGGCTGCGCCATCCATCTTGTTTTCAATGGCCACTCATTTTAGTTGCATTCTGCATTAAGCAAGCATTATGTGTATTCTTGTGCGTCTTACGTTTCAGCATAGGGAGAGTGTGTGTTTCATAACCTAATGGATGCAAGCATATTCTTTATGTCTAAGTGCAATTTGACCTATTGTTTGTATATCTTCGTGGTGGATGTGTATGTGTGTTGTGTCTAATGCACCTACAGGTATCAGTATTCAGTAGTGATATCATTTGTTTTCATCCTCCATGATCACAGCTCGTTTATGACCTCGACAGTCTGCAAGTTCATTGCTTGTTTGATCCCTGTGGGGTAGGATCAGTAGGGTTGTCTCAGCGAGCAACGCCTCTCCCACATGCAGTACGGTGGTGGGGATGAGTCAGAGACCACAAGTGATGTGCACCTGCCATTCCTGTAGCATTGGGACAGGGGAGGGGCCGACAAAATGAATGACTCATTCATTTGTCTCTCTTCATTCCCCCCTCTGGTCGAGTCCTCAACCACATTGTACAATAAAGTACATGTTATCTGCCCTTGACTCCATAGCACCACTGAACATAAGAAAGAGCAAATAGAAAAAACATCTGAATACTTGGTTCTCTCCACATCTGAAAGCTATTAGACTGGAGAAACGCAAATGCGAACACATTTGGTGATTACAGCCATCTGACACTAACAAAAATAACCTTAGCAAACTTGCTTCTCTCTACAAAAAAAGAGATTATCCTTGTCAAACAAGAATCTTACAACTTGCGCATTACCCAAGCCAACTCCAACACTAAAGAACTGTTCACTATCCTTAAAGAGATAGAAACACCGATCCAAGCCCCAGACAATTGTCTCATAGATAAAATCTGGTGCACCAGTATCCAGAACGCCCTCTCCAGCAAAATATCGACCCTCCAAGCCAAGCTTAATAACAAAAAAGAAGCCCTCTGTCTCGCCCCCAATCCCAACAAAATGTCCACACTGCCCACCACTGCTACACCCAACTTCCATTTCAAGAAAGTATCTATCATTGAAGTTGAAAAAGTCATCCCTACCCTCAAACCATCTAACTGCCACGGCAACCTTTGCCCAGCACAAATCATTGAAGATGCCACACGTGACCTCACCCCATTCATCACCAAACTTATAAATGCATCCTTCTCCACCGGCACCATTACCCACAACCTGAAATAGTCATGGGTCCTCTCACCCCTCAAAAAACAAACACTTGATCCCTCCATACCTACTAACTGTCGCCCGATCACTACAGTTCCGTTCCTGCTTAAAATCCTAGACAAGGTGGCGTACCTCCAAATCCAACAATATCTGGAATGCAACCACCTCCTAGGAGTGCGGCAGTCAGGTTTTAGACCAAAACATGGTACGGAAACTGCGCTCATCGATCTTAAAGCACAAATATCCGCTCTGAGAGAGAATGCTAAAACAGCACTATTACTGCTACTTGATCTCTCAGCGGCCATCGATTTGGTCGACCATGTGATTCTCCCTAACCATTTGGACTCTGCCGTTCACTTCTCACAAGAAGCGATAGGATGGATCCAATCCTTCCTTGATAACAGAACGATGCGGGTCATCTCACCCTTAGCAGCCGCTGACCCCATACCCATCTCCTGTGGTGTGCCTCAGGGCTCCTGCGTTTCCCCTACACTGTACAACATCTTTACGAAGCCCCATTTTGATGATCTAGATGGCCTGGGTATCACCTACACCAATTATGCGGATGATACACAGATCCTCATCCCATTGATGGGAGATTACAACAAGGATTTGGCCTTCGTGAACAGAGTGTACCTCATCATCCAGGCATGGATGGCCTCTAATGGTCTATGCCTGAATGATGACAAAACGGAACTCCTCATCCTCGGTACTTCCACTAACATCCACAAACTAGGCCATCTCTACTCTAATTTTAAAATAGACAACAATGACATTACAGTAGCCAAGGAAGTCAAAACTCTTGGTTTCTATCTTGACTCTACTTTAAATTTCAAAAAGCAAGTTAACTCCATGGCTTCTGCCACAGCTTACACTTGCAAGCTAATCAGAGCAGCCAAGCCCTTCCTTTTACCCAATAACTGTATTACTTTAGCTAGAGCTCTGATCTTATTCAAACTGGATTATTGTAATGCTTTATATGTGGGGAGCAATAAATACATTACTAACAAGATTCAGATTCTCCAAAACAATGCCCTAAGAGCAGCCATAAGTATCCCCAAGAAAGCCCACATATCTGACTTCAGAAGATCCAACAATTGGCTCTCTACTAAAGACAACATTTTTTCAAATCAGTATCTATAACTCATAAATGCCTACATCATGCAGCCCCACAATACCTCATTGACAGATTCTCCAGACAATCTTCTAATCGCCCCTCGAGAACAGCTAACTCCAACCTCCGACTTGTGCCTAGATTTAATCGCATAAAGACAGGTGGAAGCAGTTTCCCAGGCAAAGCTGCCCAATACTGGAACTTGCTCCCACCAACACTAAGAGAAGACCTTCCATATCCACGCTTTAGATCCAACCTTATCCACTGGATCAAAGATAATGGGCCTCATTACGACTCAGGCGGTAAGGGGTTAACGGCAGCGTAAACAGCGCCGACCCTTACCGCCTGAGTACGAGGTCCCTTAGCGCCATGGCGGATTTAACACCTGCTTTTAGCAGGTGTTAAAATCCATGGCGCTAAGGGACCATGGAGTTAATTACGCCACCGTAATTTACGGTGGCGTAATTAACGCCTTCCCCACTCCCATTATGCCCTATGGGGCAAAAATGGGAATGGGGAAGGGTAAATGGGGATTGGGGACTTACCGCCCCCGCCAACCTCGGAATGGGGCGGTAAGTCCGCCAACCACCATGGCGTAAACATAGTTTACGCCATGGTGGTAAAGTCACGGCCCAGGCGGTAACTTACCGCCTGGGTCGTAATGAGGCCCAATGACATTTAACACCAGACTATATTTATCCTCTTTGTACATATTGTATTTACTTGTTCTCTTGATGTAACCTGCCCAACTATGTATATAACGCATGTTACTCTACAGCAATGTAAACAAAGGTGAACAACTGTATTGCCTTTACTGTATATAATGTATGTAACTTACAGCAATGTAACCAAAGCTGAACAACCCTTTTTTGCCTTCTGCGCCCTGATACCCCAGGGTCCGGCGCAACATTATAAATATTAAAACAAACAAACAAACAAACATTCCTCAGAGGCCCCTCCCCCCATAGGGCATCTTGGCGATCCATATCTTTGCCACCCCCCTCAGGTCATCATAACTCTTCACATGTTCCTCTACACTCCAGGTCATATAGCAGCACTCCCCGTCTGGCTTACACCACACCCACCATCCCACGTAATTACAGGGGTCTCGGGGATAACAAAATGTTGTACCTGGGGGAACAATGGCACTTTGTTTTAAGTGTGATAGAAGCACATCAACAGTTTGTGTTTGCTCATCCGTCTTAGTGTCCACGTCTACTTGTATTTTCATTCTTACCATCTTCTGGGCGGTCTTCTTACATTGGGCTATGGATATCTTAATGAGACAGAATCCAAATAACACTAACACTAGCATGGCTAGGAGTACTTTGAAGATACTGGCCATCCAGGAGGGGATACAGGAAAAGATATACGTGAGCCAATCTTCATCCTTCCTGCAGCATTCATCTCCTCCATTTAAGTGTGCAGGTATGATAGCAGGGTTATGGCTTCTGTGAGGGTCCCATTTTTTTCATCATGGGCAGGTATACAGGTACAACAGGATGGACACATATTTGTACATACACCACCCTCTGTAGCTGTTATGAGGTCGAGGGCATACCTATTTTGAAGAGTCATGAACCTCAGGACTCTGAGCTCCTCCTTTATTGCGTTAAACCCTATCACTGTTTAGTTAATTGTTTGTAACAGCTCCCAACAGGTAATCTGTAATCATTTGGGGTTCACATTTGCTTGTATCCCAGGGACAACTGAAGTGAAGAACATGTATGTTCTGCTGAACAGACTGTGTTCCTCTGGAATCTCATTAAATGTTGCCTCCATCTTGAGATATAATTTCCTCTTTTTACATGTTTAAGTTCCAGAGACCTCTTCCTTCTATGGTGTGTATCATTTTGGGAAACCCATCAATTTGTATGTCTTTCTGGGGTACTTCCAGGGCTGGTGTGTTCAGTAGTAGTAGTGGGGAACAATTCAGAGGCAACTGCATGTAAGCCTTGGAACCAGAGGCCCAATAGTGATCCATAAGTACTGTAGTGCTGACCTTCATTCCAAGAATCTTCGATATGCGCTTGCATCCTTCATTTGCTCCAACCTTTACTGGGCCATCCTTCTGGAAACATAGTGATGCATTCTTGAGGGGTATTATGGGTACAGACCCTGCTTTGTTTCCTACCCATGTGAGCAAGTTGGAATACTCTGCCCATTCATTGAGGCACTCATCATTCTCTGTACTGCATATACTGGCACTGCAAAGAGTGCTTGTGCCTTGCACCCCATCAGTGTCATGATGCCCACTCCCGGGGAGCCGGTTCAAGCCCTGCGTCCCCGAAAGCGGACATCCAGTCCCCAAGGAAAGACCCAGCAACCCCATATAGGGGCCCTTTGGACAGTGTCCTGGAGCCTATGGCGCCATGCTCATAAAAGATATCAGTCCTGGCGCCATAGGCGCCAGGCTCATTATGGGAGTGCTTGGGTGCACTTACCTGATGCAGACCATTCTGCAGGATCCCGGCCTCCTTGAGGCCTGAAAGGAACTACGTTACCTGTGGGACTAATTTACCATCCGGGCGTGGCCGGGGAAGGATACATACCTGATTGGAGGAAGGATACATACCTGGAACTTCTTCCAAGGCTATTTAAACCCCACCCGAACAGCCACACGTGCTTCGCGTTGTTCTGCATCTAGCAGCTGGACGCTCACCGTGTCTGCTCCTGCATCCTGACTTCTGCCACGCCTGCCAGCATCCTGGATCACCTGCAAAGGAAGAGAAGAAGAGAACAGAAGAAGGAAAAGTCCTTACCTGCTAAATCCGCATCCCGGAGACATCTCGCCGACAATCCTGAAAAGGAAGACTTTTATTTAAAAGCTCATCGCGTCGATCGCTGCAGCGCCGCATTCCACTCACTTTTACAGGACGCCTCCATGTTCAGCAGCGATCATCCGGATTCGCAGTCACGCCCCAGCGCCTAGGGAGAAAAAGGCAAGAACAAAAAGTGAGAGAGAGAAGGGAATAAGGAAAGCTAAATCTCCATGTTAAGACTTACCTGTTGATTCATTCCCTCTTCATTTCGGGTCCGCGCCGCATCCTGGCATTTCCGGACCCCGGTCCCTAAGGGGAAAAAGAGACATCAGCGTTAATGAGCGAATGAAAAGACATTACCAAAAAACGCTCATTAAAGACTTACCTAATTTCTACAAGGATTTCACCTCTCATCTCGGGTCGATGCCTGTTCCCCGGCATTCCGTACCCCGGCCCCTGTGGGGAAAAAGACACTAGCATTAGTACATTAATAATGCATGGACACAAGGGGAACCTCTTATCAAAAAACTTACCTGGAAGCCAAGCAAGTTTGGTTCTCACCAACCCGAAAATCCAGTGAAGTAACTGGATACCAACGCGCCCCTGCATCAGAAGCAGGATGGAGAGCTCGTCCTTCCAGACCCTAAGGTGAGACGCTACGGGGAATCACAGAAGGGTTTCGAGGAGGGTGAGAGGGGAAAGGTGGAGGCTGATTGCATTACCCCGCAGACAGTTAATCCCCTATTTTCGCCTACAGAATGATACTTCTGCGAGCCAGACAAGCCAGATTTGGGGGCCCGGTCCAGTCTGTCTTCCGAACCCTGCGCATCACCTTAGAAGAGGTCACAGCAGCGCGAACCAGGCCAGCGCCTCCGTGGGAGTCAGGTGAGCGTTACAGAACGCGAAGCCTTCCTACAAATTCCCACCCAGGCGCTATGGAAAGTTCTGAGACTGATCAGTTGGCCCAATTACTGGGGGAATTACGGGCCGAAGTACATGCCGCTCGTCAAGAGACTAATGCCCTCAGGAGGGAATTAATAATATCAAAGGAAAGAACTGATGACCTGGCCAGACAGCTTTTGCAAGGTCAAGCTGGGCAAACTCCTCTACCCGGTTCCGGAGGGAACCCCACTCCTGTGGTTTCCAGTAACCCTGTGCAGATTAATTTACCCGGAAACATGCCGCTGGCCCCACCAGAACGCTTTGCTGGGGACCCCAAACGATTTGCCGTATTCATGAATCAGTGTCATTTGCACTTCCTATGCAGACCTGGGGCCTTCCCTAATGATCAGACCAAGGTAGCCTTTGTATTGCCATATCTCAGCGGCTGCGCTGCCGATTGGTCAGTTCCACTGGTTACTCAAGATGACCCGATTCTCCGTGATTTTCAAGGGTTTCAAGCAAGCATGGAAAGGTTATTTGCTCGACACTCTCAGGGGCAGGCTCTGGATGACGAACTTCTATCCCTGCGACAGGGCAATCAGGACCTCCTATCCTATATTGCAACCTTTAATAGACTAATTGTGGAAACGGGATGGCCAGAGGATAAAAGAGTCACGTTGTTTTATCGAGGCCTACGCGGAGAACTTAAAGATGTCTTGGCCCAAGTTGTAAATCCGCCCCAAGAATGCACAGAGTATATAGACTTAGTGGTCCAATTGCATCACAGACTTCAAAACAGAAAAGCAGATCGGTCCAGGTTTGAGACCCGGGTGTTGGTCAAGTCCCATGCTAATCCCAAGGGAGTTGATGTCTCTGAGCCTATGCAAATTGGAGGGGTTAAAGGACCCTTAACTCAAAAGGAACGTGAAAGGAGGTGGCAGTTAAAATTATGTCTTTATTGTGGGAATTCTGGACACTTTCTACGAGATTGCCTGGCAAAACCGCCCCAAAATGCGATAGGAGCCGCTGATAAAAACAATGAAGACTTTTGGAAACGACTCCACCCGACAAGCGTAGGGGTCTGCTTGCCGACCTTGAAAACTAACTCTCAGACCTCGCATTTCATTGTTCCAATGGTTCTCGTAGATCCAGAACAGCCTAATCGGTTGCATGCAATAAAGGCATACATCGATAGTGGGGCTATTGGAAACTATGTGGATCGTGAATTGGTCTCTAGGATTAATCTCCCTCTCCGTCCTAAAGCCAGCAAAGATGTCATCACCACAGTCGATGGAACTGAAATTGCCTCTGGACCGGTAACACATTCCACTACTGAGTTGACTCTTATTGGTCCCGACGGCCATCGGGAGGGTGTTGTGTTTGATGTAATCAAGGCTCCACAGTTTCAGGTTATTCTTGGAATCCCTTGGTTAGAGACACATAATCCTCGAATTGATTGGCGAGCTAAGAGAATAACCTTCCCGGATTGTACACAAACCTGCTACCCAGAAAACCTGAAGATTAATCTAGCATCTGTAACCTCTGCCTCCAATCATTTACCTCCGGAATACCAAGACTTTCAGGACGTCTTCCAAAAGGAACAGGCCAACACGTTACATCCTCACAGATCGTACGATTGCCAAATCGATCTGGTGCCCGGTGCACAACCCCCTTGTAGCAGGATTTATGCCCTTACCGAACCTGAGAACCTGCATTTGAGACAATATTTGGATCAATACCTAGCTAATGGTTTTATTCGCCCGTCAAAGTCCCCGGCATCCTCGGCTTTGTTCTTCGTGCCCAAAAAAGAAGGCGACCTTAGAACTTGTATCGATTACCGCGCATTGAACCAGATAACGGTTAAAAACCGTTATCCTCTGCCTCTGATCCCTGAACTCCTTGACCAGGTGAAGGACGCTTGCATATACACCAAGTTAGATCTCCGGGGGGCTTATCATCTGGTACGAGTTAAAGAAGGCGACGAATGGAAAACTGCCTTCCGTACTAAATACGGATTATTCGAATACCAGGTGATGCCTTTCGGATTGTGTAACGCGCCGGCTGCCTTCCAATACTTCATGAATGATGTCCTTCAGGAACTCATCGATGTTTGTGTTGTCGTAAATATCGATGACATTCTGGTGTACTCCTCTTCGGAATCTGATCACAGAAAACACGTCAGGGCAGTACTTGAAAAACTGCGCCAACACAAACTATTTGCTAAATTGGAGAAATGTGTTTTCCATACCACAGAAGTCGAGTTTCTAGGTTTCATCCTGACACCCAAAGGAGTCCAAATGGACTCAAGAAACGTGGATGCCATCCTCAAATGGCCATCACCTAGCTCTGTAAAAGGGGTTCAAAGTATGCTCGGCTTTGCCAATTTCTATCGCAGGTTTATCCCGGAATTTTCACGCGTGGTACAACCCATTACTGCACTCTTGAGGAAAAATAAACGTTTTGAATGGTCTGAAGAAGCCGAGCAGGCCTTTCAGGATTTAAAAGCTAAGTTTACCTCCGCACCTATATTGAAACACCCGTGTCCAGATCTCCCTTATGTCGTCGAGACTGACGCATCCAGCCTAGCCATGGGAGATGTCCTGTCCCAAAGAGATCCCGAAACCAACCAACTACATCCCGTAGCATTTTGGTCCAGAAAATTCTCGGCACCCGGGGTTAATTATGCAATCACTGACAAAGAACTGTTAGCCATTAAGTCCGCTTTTAAAGCCTGGCGGCATTATCTGCTTGGCGCTCGACATACCATCACAATGATCACTGATCACCGGAATTTACAGTATTTGAAAACTGCCAAGGCTCAGTCATCACGGCAGCTCCGATGGGCTTTGTTTTTCGCTGAATTTGATTTTGTGATTACCTATCGACCTGGCTGCAAGAATGGCAAAGCAGACGCTTTATCCCGAATTGGAATGGGAGAATCTGATACAAACTCAGAACCAGTACCAATAATTCCCGAACAGAGGATTCTAGGCATGACTTTGTTACAGACGCTTGAAAACATTCAAGCCAGAGTGAAACAACTCCTGGACCCTACAACAAGGATTGGATACAAAAGGGATCAGACTTTACCATAGATAATGGTTTACCTTATTTCCAAGGACGCTTATTCCTGCCACATAAGGAATTACACGAACTAGTTATTTCCGGTTATCATGATACATTAATAGAGGGACACCCCGGTATTGCCAAGACAGAGGAAAAGGTGAAACGACAATTTTGGTGGCCCTCTTGGCGAAAAGATGTTAAATCTTGTGTGATGTCCTGTGGTGTTTGCGCCCAAAATAAAAGTCAAAAGAAAAGACCAGCCGGTCTCCTTCAACCTCTAGACATACCGCCAGCACCCTGGCACACCCTATCAATGGATTTTATTACGGACCTGCCTCCTTGTTCGGGGTACAATACTATTCTGGTAATTGTGGATTTGTTTTCCAAAATGGCCCACTTTATTCCTTTGAAAGGTTTACCTTCAGCTTCTGTCCTAGCCAAAGAATTCCTCGAAAATATTGTTCGGCTACATGGATTCCCATCTATACTAATCTCTGACCGGGGAAGCCAATTCATTTCCCACTTCTGGCGCAAATGTTGTCAAATGGCGCAGATCGACGTAAGATTATCGACCAGTCACCACCCTCAGACCGATGGTCAGACCGAGAGGACAAATCAGACCCTTGAGCAGTACTTACGGTGTATGTTACAGCAATCTGAAAGCAACTGGAAAGACATTCTTTTGATAGCCGAATATGCATATAATAATTCGGTACACTCTGGAACTGGCCACAGTCCTTTTTATACTTTGTTTGGGCATCACCCTCGAACCTCAAACCTTGACTCACCTCAGAACCTCAGAATGCCTGCAGTAGAACATCTGCATTCTACAATTACCCAAGCCTTCAAAGAGGCAACTACGCATTTACAACAAGCCAAGAGAAAATACAAGGAGAATGCTGATCTACATCAGAGTGAAGCACCTCAGTATCAGATTGGGGATCAAGTGTGGTTAGCTACCAGACATTTACCACTCAAAGGGCCTCGAACTTTTAACCCAAAATATCTGGGACCTTATTCTATTACGGCAATAATTAACCCAGTGGCTGTTAAACTTGATTTACCAGCTAGTATGCGAATTCACCCTGTTTTTCATGTGTCACTTCTGAAACCAGTGGTACCTGGAACCCGACTACTCAAACCTCCAGAACCTATTCTAATAGATGGGGAGCCCGAATTCGAAGTGAAGAACATTTTAGACTCAAAAATGTTTAGGTCAAAACTGTTCTACCTAATTGATTGGAAGGGGTACGGACCTCAGGAGAGGTCGTGGGAACCCAGCGACCATGTGCATGCACCTCGATTAGTCAGGAAATTCCACCGACTCTTCCCAGACAAACCAAAACCCCCGGAGGGAACAACCTTGGGAGGGACCTTGGGGGGGGGAGTGCTGTCATGATGCCCGCTCCCGGGGAGCCGGTTCAAGCCCTGCGTCCCCGAAAGCGGACATCCAGTCCCCAAGGAAAGACCCCGCAACCCCATATAGAGGCCCTTTGGACAGTGTCCTGGCGCCTATGGTGCCAGGCTCATAAAAGACATCAGTCCTGGCGCCATAGGCACCAGGCTCATTATGGGAGTGCTTGGGTGCACTTACCTGATGCAGACCATGCTGCAGGATCCCAGCCTCCTTGAGGCCTGAAAGGAACTACGTTACCTATGGGACTAATTTACCTTCCGGGCGTGGTCGGGGAAGGATACATACCTAATTGGAGGAAGGATCCATACCTGGAACTTCTTCCAAGGCTATTTAAACCCCACCCGAACAGCCACACGTGCTTCGCGTTGTTCTGCATCTAGCAGCTGGACGCTCACTGTGTCTGCTCCTGCATCCTGACTTCTGCCACGCCTGCTAGCATCCTGGATCACCTGCAAAGGAAGAGCAGAAGAGAACAGAAGAAGGAAAAGTCCTTACCTGCTAAATCCGCATCCCGGAGACATCTCGCCGACAATCCTGAAAAGGAAGACTTTTATTTAAAAGCTCATCGCGTCGATCGCTGCAGCGCCGCATTCCACTCACTTTTACAGGGCGCCTCCATGTTCAGCAGCAATCATCCGGATTCGCAGTCACGCCCCAGCGCCTAGGGAGAAAAAGGCAAGAACAAAAGGTGAGAGAGAGAAGGGAATAAGGAAAGCTAAATCTCCATGTTAAGACTTACCTGTTGATTCATTCCCTCTTCATTTCGGGTCCGCGCCGCATCCTGGCATTTCCGGACCCCGGCCCCTAAGGGGAAAAAGAGACATCAGCGTTAATGAGCGAATGAAAAGACATTACCAAAAAACGCTCATTAAAGACTTACCTGATTTCTACAAGGATTTCACCTCTCATCTCGGGTCGGTGCCTGTTCCCCGGCATTCCGTACCCCGGCCCCTATGGGGAAAAAGACACTAGCATTAGTACATTAATGCATGGACACAAGGGGAACCTCTTATCAAAAAACTTACCTGAAAGCCAAGCAAGTTTGGTTCTCACCAATCCGAAAATCCAGTGAAGTAACTGGATACCAACGCGCCCCTGCATCAGAAGCAGGATGGAGAGCTCGTCCTTCCAGACCCTAAGGTGAGACGCTACGGGGAATCACAGAAGGGTTTCGAGGAGGGTGAGAGGGGAAAGGTGGAGGCCGATTGCATTACCCCGCAGACAGTTAAACCCCTATTTTCACCTACAGAAGGATACTTCTGCGAGCCAGACAAGCCAGATTTGGGGGCCCGGTCCAGTCCGTCTTCCGAACCCTGCGCATCACCTTAGAAGAGGTCACAGCAGCGCGGACCAGGCCAGCGCCTCCGTGGGAGTCAGGTGAGCGTTACAATCAGTCCTTCAACCCATTTGTCTCTTGTAAACATCTGTTCAGATACCAGCAGTTGAGGCTTTTCCCAGCACCCAGGCATTCCCCCTACCTTTTTTCTTCCTGTTTTTGGACATTGCAACACCTGTTGAGTCATTATCTCAGCTTCCACTCTGTTTGGATCATGCAGTATGTATTGTATCATTTTATCCCTGCTCCAGTAGTCTTCTATCATTGCTTTTGTTTTTATGTAGCTATCCTCAAAATGGAACGTTTTCTGTGACATCCAGCGCAAAGTACCCCATTTCCCTTGGAACTGACCCCTAGTTGTGCAGCATGCCAAATGCATTAGGCAATGTGCTCTAGTTGCTGGGATTTCAGTGGCAACGAATTTCCTGGAGGCATAGGGAATGAGAGAACACACATAGCAGCTTGATTTCTCTCTCCCCACACAGGTCATGTGCTGGTACCATATATTACTGGTCACGTGGGCTGAATTAGTCATATAAGATTTTATGTGTTCAAAGTTTTGAATGATGCTCCTTTTCAGCTGCTTTATTTTTTTAGTGGTACTGGTGAAGGGTTGGGTCACTATTTAATTTACTAGGGTAACAGGGGTAACATTAGCATACATTAGACCTCGTCACAAGTCTGGCCGTAATCTGGCATAATTTCTGCAGAACGTAAATAGCGTTACCACCGGGTCGTGCTGCGGAATTAGCTCAGCATCACAACCTGGCTTGTACGTTTGCCTGACTCTGGCGGTAACGCTACTAGCACCCGGCAGAAACTGCGACAAATTAAGGGCTACCACCGAAACATCGGCGCTAATAGTGCTAGTGCACATGGAGATTGCATCATTGTTGGGATGGGAAGCATTGCTGCAGCCGTTTTGAAAAACACAATCCATCAAATGTCTCCACCTCCTGCAGCCATCTGGACCTGTAAACAAGCCATAATATCTCAGGAGAGGATCAGAGGCAAGGTAGCCAAAAACCAACTCTTATAACTAAAGTTCAGTGAGGGGGGGCTGGTGGTCCTGACTGATGAGGTTGTTGCTCACACTGATGAGCTATATGGCCTTTGCCAAAGGAAAACATCAGCTTGCAATCAGTCAGAAAGTGACAGCTGTGGCTGGTGTCCGCTGTGATGGGTAGGACTGTTGCAAAAGCTGGAATTACCTCAGGGTCAGGGTGAGTGGGCTGCTGACGCAACACTGCCGGGAGTCCCCTTCTACCGGAGGAGGGACTGTAGAGCCACTTGTCCTCACCACCTGGGAGGAAAAGTGCAGCACAGTGCTGGGCATGGAGGGAATCGATGAAGTTGTAGGTGCGGAGGCGGATGCCAGCAGCCAGATGGTGAGTCAATCCCCCCATCTAAGACCACAAGCATGTATGCCAAACATCAGCTGCCCCAGCATGTACACCCTGCATCAGCCCCAGGCCAAAGACCAACTGGCCATGTCACACACTCATTGCTGCTACCATCCCCATGATACTGGACTCAAATGCAATCTCCCCTGACCAACCACGCCCATCGGCCCAAATGTGTCAGGTCCCGCCCTGTGCCATAGCAAATGTGCATTGCATGCCAACACCGGTGGGGGAACCATACCTGACAACATTTCCTATGTCTCCTACAGGCCCTCACGCATCACCAGAGGCATCCGAGGAGGACGAGGGGGGGCATCTGAGAGTGGCACATCCAGGCCCACATGGTCCACTACCACCACCCAGCAAAGACACAGTCAGCCCACGCCAAGGCGGATGTCCCACCGTCAGACACCGCAATGCAGCAAGGCGAGGCTGAAATCCAACCCACAGTCCAACAGAACCACTGTAAAGACCACTGCACCCACTCCCACAGCTGGAGTGTCTGACACAGAGGCCATACCTCCAGGCTGTGCGACTGTGGGAACACAGAGGGACACCAGCCCAGTGTTGCCACATGCAGAATGGCCACAGACCCCTGGGCGCCCTCACCACTGGCAGCGTATCCCAACACCTGAGCGCCCTCACCGCTGGTAGCGTGCTCACACACCTGAGGCAGACATGGACACCCTATCCTATGGCTCCCCTAATGACGGCCCCGGCACACTACACAGCCGCCTCCCATACAGCACACACCAACTAGCAGGACAGTGCTACAGAGGCTTGATGAGATGGGGTGGAGTCAGAGGGAGATGGAGGCGATAGGGCAATCCTGCAGGTCACGGGACAGCATCCAAGGGGCCACCTGCAGGATTGAGAGGACCATTGAAAAGAACTGGGCCGAGACACTATACACCCAGGGGATCAGGGAGATGATTGAAGGCGTCTCTGCACTGTCAGAGGCCACCCACCAGAGCAATGAGTTGACACGCCAACAGATACAGGGGACAGGCTTCATCGCTTCCACCTCTACCACTCCCACAGTGGAGTCACAGCAGGGCACACAGAGACATCAGTCACAGCATTCAAGATCACCAGGGGCTGTCATGTGGGGGAAAGAGGCCATGGTCTTAATGAACTCTGAGACACTAATTGCCATAAGTGGACATGTTGGGGTGTTGGTGTGGCGAGGCAGGAGAGGGGATAGTGTGCTGGGGAGTTAGTGAGGGAGGCGGAGGGGGTTAGTGTGCTGGGGAGGTGGTGAGGGGAGTCAGGAGTAGGATAGTGTGCTGGGGAGTTGGTGGGGGAGGTGAGAGGGGGCATAGTGTCCTGGGGTGTTGGTGGGGGAGGGGTGATAGTGTGGTGGGGAGTTGGTGGGGGCGGCGGGAGGGGGATAGTTGGGGCACTTCATCACATTAAAACCGTTAAACTTCATCAGTGCGAGGACATTCCTGATTGTGTCATTGCCGTGTTTATTGATAGAGGCGAGTGTCACACAGTCGTGCATGGCTTGTGCCATGTTAAAGTGTCAGAAGAAATTGTCTATCAGTCCCTGGTGGGCCAATCTCCCATCCCTCACATCATCTCTGGCCAATCGTTGAAATTTGCCTCTGCTACAGGCACTGCATCCTCATCCTCTGGGGGTGGTATGTCCACATCAGGGGGTAGGGCGACATTCCACTTCCGGCAGATATTGTGCAGCATGGCACACACAAGCACAATTTTACCAATCTTCTCTGGAGTGTACATCAGGGCTCTACTGGTACAGTCGAGGCAGCACAAACGTGCCTTCAGGAGGCTGAAAATATGCTTGATGCACACACGGGTCCTGCTGTGAGTGTGGTTGTAGGTATTATCCTGAGCTGTTTCGGGATCACGCACAGGGGTCATTAGCCACGGCAGCTGTGGGTATCCAGAGTCACCTGCATGAGGGAGGCACATACATTAGTCACAGTATAAGGTGTGGGGGTAGGCTTACACAATATCAGGGCAATGGACAACTTGTGCATGCAAATGGGCCTTCTTTTCATGTCATGTGTCGATTCTATGTCTGTGAATGCTGTGTCACTCATTTCATGCATTGTTTCTGCTTCACATGCACCCTGTTCCCTTGCAGCCTATGTTACATGAGGTGTATGTCAGTGACATGGGTGGCTGTCATGTGGCAGTGTATTTCCACTGTGCATGTGGCATGCTGGGTTTTCCATGGGTCCTTCCTTGGCATTTGGGTCAGCCGGCTCGCCATTATGGGCTGGCCGCACATGCGTGCATGGCTGTGGTACTGGCAGAGTTGTTCTTCTGTGAGGCAACGTGGCCATTTGTCACCATCGCTTTGGTAAGTACATGTTGCATTGTGGTCCCTGTAGTCATGTTGATGTTTATAGTTGCTACTGTATGTGTACATCAGCCTCTCCATGCAGGTAAGTCTGACATGCGCATGCTCCCTGGCCTGTACTATGACTTTAGTTTAGTTAAGTTTATTCATTTGTATTGCGCACCAGACCCGAGGGTATGAGGGCACAGGAGCAACAAGGTTATTCGCAGCTTGGTTACATGTTACAATGCAGTACAGTAATTACAATGGTTTTATGGATACAATGCAGTAAATACAGTGGATAATAGATGATAGAAGCAGTCATGAAAAAGGCAAAAGTTTACGGATTTACAAATATACATATTTACAGGTAGGTAGCGGTGAGGTGGGATGAATGGAATTAGCGGTCATTGTTCTTTATACAGTGTATGTAGTTACGTCTAAAGTGTGTGTAGGTTTGGGGTGTTCTTAGAGAAGGTGGTAGGGAGTTCTAGTGTTGTGCTGCTTTCACCTGGAAGCTGTTGCCACCCATTTTGGTGCGTTTGAATCTGGGAACTGTGAGAAGATTAGCGTTGGAGGTTCTAGTAGGTCTGTTGGAGGTGTGTTTACTTATTCTATCGACTAAGTAGCGGGGGGCAGCGTTGTTGAGGCATTTGTGTGTTAGTGAGGCTACTTTGAGCAGGATTTTATCTGTTGTGTTGAGCCAGTTATGGGCTCTCCTAATGTTGGAGATGTGTTCTTTCTTGGGGATGCTGAGCGCTGCTCTGAGAGCGTTGTTTTGTAGCATCTGTATTTTGTTAGTAACTTGTTTGCTAGCTCCTACGTAGTGGGCATTGCAATAGTCCAGTTTTGATAATACAAGGGTTCTGGCTAGAGTCATGCAGCTCTGGGTGGATAAGAAGGGTTTGGCTGCTCTTATAAGCTTACATGTGTAGGCTGTGGAGGATGCTATAGAGCTAACCTGTTTATGGAAGGAGAGGGAGGAGTCAATGTATATTCCTAAGGTTTTCACTTCCTTAGTCACTTTGATTGTGTTCCCGTCTATAATGAAGCTGGTGTAGTTGTGGTCCAATTTGGTTAGGTTTGCGGTGGAACCAAGTATAATGAGTTCAGTCTTGTCATCATTCAGGTATAGACTGTGAGATGTCATCCATGCCTGGATGATGAGGTAAACCCTGTTCACCAAGGCCAAATCATGGTTGTAATCTCCCGTCAGCGGGATGAGGATCTGGGTATCATCGGCATAATTAGTGTAGGTGATACCCAGACCATCTAGATCATCAAACAGGGGCTTTGTGAACATGTTGTACAGTGTAGGGGAGACGCATGAGCCCTGGGGGACTTCACATGTGATGGGGATGGGGTCGGCGGCAGCTGTGGTGGAGAAGACACGCATGGATCTGTTGCTGAGGAATGACTAGATCCAGCCGATGGCTTCTTGGGAAAAGTGGGCAGCTGAATCCAGGTGATTGCATAAGATTTTGTGATCAACTAGATCAAATGCCGCGGAGAGGTCAAGGAGAAGCAGTAAAGCTGTTTTCCCATTGTCTCTAAGAGTGTCAATTTGAGCCTTCAGATCGATAAGGGCTGTTTCTGTCCAGTGTTGGGGTCTGAAGCCTGATTGTCGGTTACCAAGGAGATGGTTTAGTTCAAGTTATTTTTGGATTTGTTGGTAGGCTGTCTTGTCTAATATCTTGAGCAGGAAGGGGCCGGTGGTAATAGGTCTGTAGTTGGTGGGAATTGTTATTTAATGGAATTACGACAGTAATGTCGATACTGTTTCCCACAATAATTAGCAAAATGTGAAAAATCTCACCTTGACAGATCGAGTAGACCGCCAGGAAACAACCAAGTGCAGCCGTGAAAGCTACCCTAGGACAACCCTGTCCTCTCCGACCCGGAGTGGGATTAACCAGGGGAGAGAACAGGGTAGCCAGGGAAACCCTCGATGGGGAAGAAAACCCTGGTAGAATCTGGAAGTGTTGTGGATCTGGATGGTTGATGAATGTCTTCTACGAGTGGCTGTGGGCAGGAAGGCTTCGTCTGGATGAACGAAAGGAAAATGATCAGAGTAGTAGCGTAAAGAAGGGAATGCGAAGTGGAAATTAAATGGCACAGTAAAAGGGTTCTCACCAGCGGAGTGAAGGAGAGGATGATTGATTTAGGGCTTCGAAGGAGGAGAGATCGGGAGACGAGAGCTCTAAAAGAAATAATACTTGGGTCAGAATCTGAATCGGGAGAGATGGAACAGAGTTCCGAGTTTATGGCACTTACAGCTATTGGGTGTTTCAGCAAGGATGAAAGCAGGGTTGGCGTGATCGTGACGCCGATGGATATCTGGGCTTGATGAGAAATCCCGAGAGATAGCGAGACCGGAATGGGAGCGAGAGTCTGGAGATGAGAGCTTGAGAGACAAAAAGGTTACAGGGTTAGTCGAAAGGCAAATGGTAGAGGCAGAGATGTTGAAATCCCTAGAGGCGAACTCACGGAGCGTCTGTAGAAACAGATGCGACGCGAGGAGTTGCCGGCTTCCGTGTTTGATAAAGGATCACGTGAGCAGGCCGGAACGTCTCGGAGAAACGTGAAGAGTCTAGACCGCTACTTTCAGAACAGAAGTCATCTTGAGAAGGATTCTCGGGAGTTGCGTAGAGAAGAGTACCACACAATCGATTGCGAGCCCATAGTGACCACCTCCCACAATGTGTAACAGGAATGGAGGGGTCCAGAGAAGGCTTTTTGAGAAGAGGGAGGACCCAGGACTCTTTGAGGTTGCTGGGGACGGTGCCTGAGGGGAAGGAGGCGTTGATGAGTCTTGTGATGAATGGCGAGAGGTCTCTTGCCGCATCTTTAATAATTTGTGGGGGGCAAAGTTCACCCTGACAGTTAGATGGTTTTAGGCTGAGAATGATTTTTTCCACTTCGAGAGTGGAGACTTTGGAGAAGCTAAAGCGGGAGGGGTTGGGCAGAGGGTGTTGGGGCGTGGGGCGCGGGGTCATGTTAGTGGGATTGGTTGGTTTGGCTAAGGAGTCTTCCTTATTTTTGATTTTAGTTTGAAGGCTTGTGACTTTGTTGTTGAGGGCATTTTTGACACTGGTGCACCATTGTTTGTCCTTCACACAGGTGTCTGGGGTTAGCACAGGTGTTTCCAGTTCTTTAATGATCGTAAACAACTCTTTGGTGCTGGAGTTGGATTGGGTGATTCTCAGGTTGTACGACTCTTGTTTGGCGGCTATGATTTCTTTTTTGTAGGTGGACATTATTTTATTGAGCAATATTTTGTTGTGGTATGTGGGAGAATGTCTCCAAGCTTGTTCCATTTTGCGTTTTTCTAATCTAAGGGTTTTGAGGTGATTGGAGAACCAGTGGTTGAGATGCTTTTTCGGTTTACATTTTCTTAGTTTTAATGGTGCAATGGAATCTAGGGCAGTGTGCATAGTTTTGTTATAGCCTTCTACAAGGTCGTGAGGGTTGGAGGAAGCAGGGAGTTGGTTAAGAGTAGGGAGGATGAGAGGTATCAGTTGGTCCACTGTGATATTTTTTTTACTTCTCGTGGGGTCGTGGGGATGGCTGAGGTTAGCACATTGTTGGTGATGGGGCTCGAGGCTTCGAGGGTAAAGGAGAGGAGATGGTGGTCGGACCATGATTTAGGGGAGTTATCGGTGATGGAGGCTGCGCAGTTGTAGTCTGCTACCCAGTCAAGGGTTCTCCCTTTGTTGTGGGTGGGGCCAGATACTTTTTGGGTAAAGCCTAAATCAGAAAGAGTATTATTGATGAGGGTAGCCTGGTGATCTTTGGGGTCTTTAAAGCCTAGGTTGAAGTCCCCTAGGAGGAGGCTCTGGGGGGTGTTTTCAGGTTATTGGTGAGGATGGTACTAAGGTCTTCCTCGAAGGATCCTAAGGGTCCGGGAGGTCTGTAGAGTAAGTGAATGGATATCGTTTGGGAGTTAGTAGTAGGCAGCTTAGGAGTGAGAGTTTCACAAGATGGGAGGTGGGTAGAGGAGTCAAGTCTAATGTTGAGGTGTATTTTGGCAATTACGGCCAGGCCACCGCCTCTAGATTCTGTTCTTCCGTTCAGAGGATGATGTAGTCGTCGGGGATGGCTAGTGAGAGTGCTGGTCCTGCGGCTGCGTGGAGCCAGGACTCCGTTACGGCTAAGAAATCTAGATCTTCTGCTAGAATGAGGTCCGCTATATCTGTAGCATGGGCTATTATTGAACATGCGTTGATGAGGGCACCTTTTATGAGTGCAGCATTGGTTTTGGTGGAGTTGGGAATGGTGGCTGTGTTGTAGGTTTTGTGTGTGGGTGTAGTATTAGGTGGGCTGGTCTTAGGTCTTTCCAATGTGAGGTTGGCGCAGGTGCTAATGGTAATGGAGCGGTTATTCAGTTTGGACTGGATAGAGTCCCTGGTTCGAGGCTCGTACAGTTTAGGTAATCTGGACCTTAATCTGGTATTTCTTTCTGGGAGGCTGCATGGTAGGGAGAATTGGAACGGCATGGTTGTGGGGTGGGGCTCTACGGAAGGTGGTGGAATGCTGCCTACGGTGGCCAAGCTCAGGGTGGAACTAGGCAGACAAGAGGAATTAATGAGGTGGAGAATAGTTCTCAGCAGAATTGTGAAGATGCCTGGTAGGAACATTTTGTTGGTGGTGGGTGGCCTGGTTGGTGGTTGGCAATCAGCAGATGCTGCATATGTGGCTGGGATGTGCACGGAAGGATTTTTAAAGAGAGCTGACACGATGCCTAGATGTGGAATACAAAGTAAGCTGACACAATGCCTAGGTTTGGAATACAAAGTAAGCTGACACAATGCCTAGATTTGGAATACAAAGTAAGCTGACACAATGCCTAGATTCACATTTTTAGGGTAAGCTGACACAATGCCTAGATTTGGAATACACAGTAAGCTGACACAATGCCTAGATTCAAATTTTTAGGGTAAGCTGACACAATGCCTAGATTTGGAGTACAAAGTAAGCTGACACAATGTCTAGATTCAATTTTTAGGGTAAACTGACACAATGCCTAGATTTGGAGTACAGAGTAAGCTGACACCATGGCTAGATTCAATTTTTAGAGTAAGCTGACACAATGCCTAGATTTGGAATACAAAGTAAGCTGACACAATGCCTAGATTCAATTTTTCGGGTAAGCTGACACAATGCCTATATTTGGAGTACAGAGTAAGCTGACACCATGGCTAGATTCCATTTTTAGAGTAAGGTGACACAATGCCTAGATTTGGAATACAAAGTAAGCTGACACAATGCCTAGATTTGGAGTACAGAGTAAGCTGACACCATGGCTAGATTCAATTTTTAGAGTAAGCTGACACAATGCCTAGATTTGGAATGCAAAGTAACTGACACAATGCCTAGATTCAATTTTTAGAGTAAGCTGACACAATGCCTAGATTTGGAATACAAAGTAAGCTGACACAATGCATAGATTCAATTTTTAGGGTAAGCTGACACAATGCATAGATTTGGAGTACAGAGTAAGCTGACACCATGGCTAGATTCAATTTTTAGAGTAAGCTGACACAATGCCTAGATTTGGAATACAAAGTAAGCTGACACAATGCCTAGATTTGGAGTACAGAGTACGCTGACACCATGGCTAGATTCACTTTTTAGGGTAAGCTGACACATTAGATTTGGAGTACAGAGTAAGCTGACACCATGGCTAGATTCAATTTTTAGAGTAAGCTGACACAATGCCTAGATTTGGAATACAAAGTAAGCTGACACAATGCCTAGATTCAATTTTTAGGGTAAGCTGACACAATGCCTATATTTGGAGTACAGAGTAAGCTGACACCATGGCTAGATTCCATTTTTAGAGTAAGCTGACACAATGCCTAGATTTGGAATACAAAGTAAGCTGACACAATGCCTAGATTTGGAGTACAGAGTAAGCTGACACCATGGCTAGATTCAATTTTTAGAGTAAGCTGACACAATGCCTAGATTTGGAATACAAAGTAAGCTGACACAATGCCTAGGTTCAATTTTTAGAGTAAGCTGACACAATGCCTAGATTTGGAATACAAAATAAGCTGACACAATGCATAGATTCAATTTTTAGGGTAAGCTGACACAATGCATAGATTTGGAGTACAGAGTAAGCTGACACCACGGCTAGATTCAATTTTTAGAATAAGCTGACACAATGTCTAGATTTGGAATACAAAGTAAGCTGACACAATGCCTAGATTTGGAGTACAGACTAAGCTGACACCATGGCTAGATTAAATTTTTAGAGTAAGCTGACACAATGCCTAGATTTGGAATACAAAGTAAGCTGACACAATGCCTAGATTTGGAGTACAGAGTAAGCTGTCACAATGCCTAGATTCAATTTTTAGAGTAAGCTGGCACAATGCCTAGATTCAATCTTTAGGGTAAGCTGACACAATGCCTAGATTTGGAGTACAGAGTAAGCTGACACAATGCCTAGATTTGGAGTACATAGTAAGCTGACACCATGGCTAGATTCAATTTTTAGAGTAAGCTGACACAATGCCTAGATTTGGAATACAAAGTAAGCTGACACAATGCCTAGATTCAATTTTTAGAGTAAGCTGACACAATGCCTAGATTTGGAATACAAAGTAAGCTGACACAATGCCTAGATTCAATTTTTAGAGTAAGCTGACACAATGGGCCTCATTACAACCCTGGCATTAAGGGGTTAACGGCGCCGTAAAAGGCTGCGGCGCCGTTAAACCCTTAACGCCAGATTCACACTTTAACGCCTGCTGACACAATGCCTAGATTTGGAATACAAAGTAAGCTGACACAATGCCTAGATTTGGAGTACAGAGTAAGCTGACACCATGGCTAGATTCAATTTTTAGAGTAAGCTGACACGATGGAACAGGTCAAACACTTCAACATCGACGAGGAGGCAAGGCAAGGCATGAAGAGTTATACATACAATGCGCAGCATATAATGGGCAAGTTAGCAAAACCAAAGTGTGAAAAGTCATTTAGATCCGTGCACAATAGCATAGGGTACCTTTGAAATACTGGGGGTTGGTGGAGCACGGGATACAGTTTCGTTTTGCATGCATGCATGGGGTTGATGAGGGAGGAGTTTTTTATCGCGGAGATGCGCCACTTTGTTGTGGGAGATGGTCAAGTATGGAATTCACATTCGCTTGTCATGCCATCCTTTGTGTAGGTATTTGCATCCTCCATCCCCACATTTGGGCATGTGCTTCACAGTGCGTATGTGCTGGCTTTTCTACTCACCCACTAACCCAGGTCTTTTGTCCTCTGTGCCTCTCCATGTATCCTGGCAGTGTGTTGTTCCGTAGGGCCATGGCATTGTGGGTGGAACCAGGGTAGCAGGCACAGCAGTGGGTGATGTATAGGTTGGGGTTGCAGGTCACCTGCACATTCTGGGAGTGGTAGTGCTTGTGGTTACGGTACACTGCTTCATGGGCCTGAGGGGCCACCAGTGTAACATGGGTACAGTCCAGGGAAGCAATCACATTTGGCAGTTGGGCAACAGCATAGAACTGTGCCTGCACGGCACTGACCTGGGGTGGTAGGGAGTGAGATGTGGCATTGCACTTCCCGCAGGAAGGCTTCAAGCACCTGGCCCAACACTGAACAGAATGTGGGCTGTGCCATGCTGTGCATCATTGCCACTGAGTGCTGGAAGGTGCCAGTTCTGAGAAATTGTAGGACAGACACTAGCTTCAGCAGTGGGGGCACATCTGTTATGGTCTCCATGTTGAGGCGGTACAGGGGGACCAACTGGTTGTTGGTGAGGGTCCTGGATGCTTTTACGGACAGACCAAGGGTGTGGCGATGGGCACCAAATATGCTCCGGCCTTATCAAGACAAAGCCTATCAGAATCAGCTTGTGCATTGGATGCGTTACATCGACGATGTACTGATAGTATGGAAATGTACAACCACAGAATTTGCTGAATTTAAGGACAGGATCAACCAAAATGAAATGGACATACAGTTCACAGGTACCTGTCATGAGGAGAGCATCGATTTCTTGGAGCTTGCAATATATATTGAACACAACCAAATCAAAACTCGCACATACAGAAGGCCTACGGAAGTAAACTCGACCCTACATGCAGAGAGCTGCCACTATAGACCCACTATTGTGAACATACCCTCAGGAGAATTCCTAAGGGCCAGAAGAAATTGTCAGACAATGGATCACTTTGAGAAAGAATGTACATTACTAACTACCACATTCCTGGCAAGAGGTTACACGCAGCAATGTGTGAAGAAAGCTCTAGATAAAAGCCACTTACGCCCAGAAATAAAGGTACAGAACAACCTACGATTGGCTTCATCACCAAATATAGTACGGATCACAGAATGCTATATTAAATCTTAGCCAAACACTGGTATCTTCTTAAGCTTGACGAGAATATTGCGAAGAACGTGGATGAGAAACCAAGGATTATCTTTAGAAAGGCACAGACTCTGAAAAACAAATTGAGTCCCTCGAATTTACCAGAAATACCTAGGGAGGAACCATTGACCTGGCTACAAGCACCAACAAATGGATTTAGGAAATGTGGATCATGCACAATGTGCAAATATGCACACAATAAAATGGACTCGTTCACCGGCACCAACAATAGAACGTTAAAGATCTTGCAACCCATTAAATGTAGGTCAAAATATGTGGTCTATGGGATCATATGTGTATGTAACCTAGTCTATATCGGAAGCACCATCAGGGAACTCAGGTTTCAGATCAGAGAACATTTGGCCAAAATTGGGAGTCAAAACCTAAGGTTACCACTGGCCACCCACTGGCAAGAGAGACACCAAATGGACAATAAGGCGGACATAAAGTTTCTTTGGGTAAAAGAGGTGGCAACAAGGAGAAAACGTTGAGACAAGTGGAAGCGAGAACAATCTGTAAACTTAACTCTACAGTTCTTGGCTTGACAATGAAATGGTATCTTTCCTTTAAAAGGGACCTGGTTTGGGCCATGAGGCTCTCAGTGGCCTGTTTTTTCAGTGAATCACTATGACTAAAAGTTTCATCATATGTAAAAGGGACCTGGTTTGGGCCATGTAACACTCAGGGGCCCAATTACTCAGTGACTCACTATGACTACTAAGTATCATCATATCTGTAACAACTTATAGATTGGCTAAGATTCAGGACTAGATATTATACAGTGAATCACCATGATATCATATTATTATGCTTACAATTACTCTGAGATTGTTTAGGATACAGGACACAACCCTTTCAACCAAACATTTCACTAAATTATATGTTTTATGACTATCAGCCTGGAGCATTAATGGTACGAAACTCTATCTAGGGGCACTTTTGAAAATAAAATGCACTCGACAATTGTCAGGCTCATCAATTGTTATCAGGGATCACATAAATATGCAGCAATAGCCCCAATGCTGCTTTCTCCTTGAGACAATGTCACTTTGACTCAAATGCGATTATATTTCCTTGCAGCAGGCAGACACCACTCCCAAGAATCTAATTTCGATTGATTTTATAGGGACTTGAATTTGGTTTAACTTTTCGCGTTTACTATATTTGTAAAAAATATGTGATCGGTAAATCCGAGTTGATAATTCAATGAAAACACTTAGTAATACCTCAAAAGTATAAAAACGACTCAGTATTTCAATCAGACCAGGTCGAGAAGTAAACAATCATTGATTATTTAGCACTCGGAAATGGCCGCCGTACTTGCACAGGGGAAATACTGGCCCCGGCAATATAAAACGGACTTATGTTTGAGTCCGTCATCATGGCAACCCATTCCTAGTTTAACAATGAAGGGGACGCCTTCGGACGCCCCCTTCGGCCACTCGGCACGTGATTGAACGCGAAATAGACAGACCCAGGTGAGTGACCGTCTCAGAAGTGCGGCGGTTTTTCTCTTTCTTTTTCTTTTCTTCTATACAATGAAATGCCGCAAGCCCCGAGTGCGCTGTATTCTAACACTGCATGCTCGTTTAAATCTGGTGGATTAGCAAGAATGAATCCTTTCAACCAAATACGAATAAGAGCACGCGAGCAATACAATGCTAATATAGATCCCCCGTTTTTATTAAATCCATTGGAAACATCCTTTGATTTTTGGAAATTTAAAGACTTATATTAACCTGGCACAGATAGGATACTGTAATTATACGACTGTTATCTCGGTTGGAACCGGCTTACTGCAACATGAACAATAGGTATACAATGCCAAGCGGCATAACTGCAGAATGGTACAGTTAATTTAATTTATTTCATTCTTTTGAAGGGATCTAACCCGTCATTGGAAGAGCAGATTATTTCTGCTAAAGTTAAATAAAGGGGCATTAAAGAACCAGAGGTAACAGACTTAATACTTACTGTACATTGCTGAACCAAATCATGAGACTATGTATGAAGCACAAACTAATCGAGCTCTCTGTGCCCATCTGTTGACCCTCTCTGTCCCACCCGTTCCCCAACCTATTTTTGTCTGGCTTTTTACTTTTTTTTTTATTATTTATTCTTTCTATGAATCAAATATGTTACTTTGTTTTATGTGAATTTTTTTACATTGTGCAATATGTGATTTAACATAATGTCTTATGTTACTGTTGGCACTCATTTGTTGTATATACAGTTTAATTAGACCTGATTTCAGAAAGGTCTACAAAGGGACAGAAACACGTGTCATCTTAAAGGGCACCTCTACACATTAAACCTATTTTTTTCAAATCTGGGCGCAGTCTCAATCTGGGTTTTTCCATTTTTATGAACAATTTAAATTGAAGGCAGCAATATCAGCACTATGTTCTGCCAGGATTGGATTGAACGGTTCTTCTGCGATCTGCTCTGCTACTTGTATGAGTCGGATGCTGGAGCTGCTCTAATGCTAGCTTTAGCAAAGCGAGGAGCATAACCGGTTTTCTGGTGCTGTCCTGCCGCCACATTGCAGTGGTGGGGGATACTGAACACTGCCTCCTCCTCCAAAGTACCTGCTCTTCTGGTGGTGCCCGCCCCGGCTACTCTACTATCTGTGAGATGGGCAAGAAGTGAAAGCCTTCCTTCATTACCATATTGCATGCATGCTGGTATTTATTAGGTGGTGTGTCAAATTCAGTTATTTTTGTAAAGTATGCTGCCCTTTTACCTTCTGTGTCCGGGGCTTCATTACTGTGGGAGATTATGTCCTCCCCTCGTGTGGGCCGTGCACTTCACCATGACAATGGCCGCTGGGAACTGTAGAGCATGCATGACCCTGTCAATGGGGGCACATGCTGCACAGGCATACCATCAGCACGTAGAAAGTCCCACCTTTTCCAACGTGACAGTCCTGCACGTATTATAGACGTCATGTAGGCGTAGTCGGAGTACAATGTGATCTCCTCATCCTCTTGTGCCTTGAGTGCCATAACAAGCACTACTAATTGTGCTGCATGCGCTGAAAAATGTGAGGGAAATCTTGCGCTCGCTACCACCTCAAAGATCCCATTCTGTCTCACTTTTACCACTGCCATCTCTGTGTGTCTATCCACTGAACTCTGATCAATTGTCGGGGAGCCATCAATAAAGAACAATTCCCCCCATCTGAGGGCGTTCTTTTTGAAATGGGAAATGTTGTCACAATACTCTATGGATTGTGAGGGGTCAGTAATGCGAGGCGGACAACTGTCTGTTGATTTACTAACATTTGGCATTTTATTAAAGAAATGATGTTAAAAACTTTCTCACTATCCCTACTCTACTGATAATTTCCCTGCCTTCCCAAAGCAAAGGGAACACACTCTAAAACAGGATAACTGAACCTCACACTACGCAACAAATATAAAAAATAAATATATATATATGGTAATGTAACATCACATGAACAACATTCACAGTCTCTGAATAACCCTCTAATGTCCTCAGTGATTTCCCTCCCCCAGGATTCGAAGTCAGGTCTGTTGCTGTTCAACCAAAGAAAGAAATGTCTCAAATTAATTGTTCATATTTCAAAGTCAATTAAAAGGTTTATTAACCAAAGTTCCACTAGCAAATCTTATCTTCTTGGTCAAATATCCACTTTCCACTTTCTCCAAATAGCACCAATGGTAATCCCAGCCATGGTGCTGTGTCACCTTCCGCAAGAAGACTTGCCACCGTTCAAAAGAAATGCAATATTCACAATTACCAGTGATACACAGTTTTGGGCTTCAAAACAGTATATTTATCAGGATGACTTATTAGTACTGCTGCTTCACCTTTTAACAATTTCACTTCGACTTCCTTCACCATGAGAGCAGTCACGTTTGTCTCACAGTACTCCTCTTTGTTTGGACGACTACACTATTCCATACACTGACAACCAGATATACCACTACTGCTTCAATACATTTGACTACTACCAAAGCTTCAGTACTTAGGATTTTAAGACAAGCTTCGACAAGATATAATTCAAAGAGCATCAGCAACTGTACTTAGACAAGGTACTCTTCCTCTGAATAACTCTCTTCCAAAGAGGCAGCCTCTTTGACTCTCATGTCTGTCTGACAAAACAATTACAATCTGAGTTTGCCTTTGAGACTCACTTCTCTCTGTCTTCCACAGCCTCTGGCATTACAGATTGTGTCAACTTCAAAATAGTTTGTACCAGCAGCCAGTCTCCCTTCCCCAACTTTATCTGCACCTTTCTGCCAGTGATTAGCCCACTTAATTACCCAGCAGCCTTGGTGCCACTCACTTAGCTTCACGTAATGTTTGCACACTTGCATCCTAGGCCAATACACTGTTATCAACTTCAGAGTACAGTTAGATTGCATCTTAACTCTCGGAAAGTTTGGTTTCAGAGTGAATATGGGATGACTATTGGCTTGGGCAATGGTTGTCTTCTTCAATTGTTATACACTGTAACTCCTTAAAAAAAATTAAAGATATAGGGGCGTGGCGGTAAAAGGGATAATTTGTGCCAGGGGGGCGTCGGAAAGTGATGCAAGTACTCACCGACCCTCGGCACAGTCCAGACCAAACTTTGCCAGTTTAGCCGATGTTGCTAGCAGGTTAGAGTAATGCAGTTTCACAGCATTCTGGCTCTCAGCGGCTGTGGGATAGAACGATCGTCCGTGATGGGGCAGTTGCCTTTTCTCAGCTTCCGAAGGACAAATGAAGAGAATTCTGGTGCAGCACGCTTCAGGGCACAGGAGAGCAGAACAGCAAGGTATCTATAGTAACCGTCACCAACAGGTAGTGACGCAAGCAATGTCCCCCATCACGGGTTTCCACTGGAGACGGCAGCGGTTATGCAGGATACCCTGAGGTAGAGCTGGACAGTTCACTGGATGGCCCAGGAAGCCTTCCGAAGGGTCTCATTCAGTTGGCCAACAGGGGGCCCCGAGAGTAGTTCCTACTGCTCCAAAGGGGTGAAGCACCTTTGCAGGCCTTCTTGATCGAGGAAGAAAGCAGATGTCTGATGGGACAGCAGATGGCAAAGGGCTCCAAAACCTTCCAAAGTGTCTCTAGAGGTTTCACCAGTCCATTTCTTCGTGTAGGAGGCTTGGCTCCTTTTGTAGTTCGGTGAGAACTCAGGTGATCGACCTGGAATGGATACAGAGCTCCTTCTCTTATCCAAGATAAGCTTTGCACCAAATCGAAGACTTCCAATCGAAGATCTGCTCTCATGCAGGCATCCCAGTCTTGGTCCAATCACGGTCCACGGTGGTCTAAGTCATTCAGGCACGCAAGACATCCTGGCATCAATAGTGTGAATTGGGACCAGACAGTCCCAATCCGCTTCCTACAAACACACACGTGACAGGCAAATGTCCGCGAAAGAGATCAGTTTTCGCGGGCGGCTGCATGCCCAAATGAGGAAAACCTGGGTTACTAGACCTGGGTGGAGGCAAGGGACAAAATGGCCATGGGACAGAACAAAAGACTTTGTGGCTCAGACATTTTTGTACCTGGCCACAGTCTTGAACCAAACGCGGTAAACACGATATGATTCAGTAAAAAGTAATTCACTTATAAAAAGTAATTGCTGCCACCAGTTTGTCCCAGGCACACTCGTACAATCGCCAAAATTCCTTTGAGGGTATCTACGGCCATAAAACGAAAAAGGCCCCCAGCGCACAGTACTGGAAGGTACATTGTGTACTGTTAAAAAGTTAACAAGAAATGGCAACATGATCAAAGACTAAGGGAAACGTAGTTTCCCAGTACTGACAGTCTGAAGGACGTGTCAGTTTCCCCATAACCAGTGAGCAAAAGCCCAGGGGAGAAAAGCTGAAAGCTGGGCTACACCCGTGAAAGTTCACGATTAGCTGCAGCTAATTCCCTGGGACTCACCGGGCTGGAAAGGCGAATCAGAGGCCCATCCTCTATTTGTGGACACCCCGGGCCCTGTGGCCGCTAGCCAGGGGTAGCATATGCAGGCACTACTCATCGAAGCTGGAGAGCACCGTTAGCTGTAGAATCACTGCCCTGACATCCTGCAGTGGTGGTTAGCAGCACCCCCTGTCCGGGGGAAGGAGTGGTGGTCTACACATTCCCCAGTGGGGTCTACAAAGGGACAGTGGCTGCCCAGCCGTGGCATGAAGGCAACCAGGAACCAGAGTTGCTGAGTTTGAGGTGGCGCTGTCCACTGGGAGACTGGGAGTGAGCCTTGTGGTATTGGCTGGTGTGGCGTTCCCCCACTTGCTCCCATAGCTTGAGCCCCGGGGAGAGAACTGACAAGACTGGTACTGCTGCAGCTCACCACACATTGGAGCAGGCCTAGGCAATTGCGAAGTGTGGCTGGCTTGACTAGTCGGCGAGACAACAGCGCCAGGAGGAGGAAAATCAAGAGCACCAACCTTGGGGAATATTAAGTAGATGCTGACTGCCCAGGAGTGTGCTGTGAAGAAACCTCAACAGATCAGCACACAGGTCCACGCCCCGGCCTCACTGCCTTCACTGGGGAGTGATCCCCTGGAATACCAGCCACAAAGAATGATATTCAAGCCATGCTGACGGGCCTGAAACACTACCTTACCCAGGAAATACAGGGGTGAATTGACAAGCTGGTGGAAACGGTCGATGACCTGCACGCCCGCACAACTGGAGCATAATTTCGCATAATGGAATTGTAAGATATGATGGCCGAGCAGTGCTGTCGGAGAGGATGCAACCCCTAGAACAACTCGAGGTGGTGGTTGTTAGGCAGGAGGATGCTTAGAATCGCTTGAGGCAAAATAACATCAGAATATGTGGCATCCTGACACAGATGCAGGACCCTGACTGACCATCCATATTGAGGCCCTGCTGCGCACCAATAGATCTTCTAGTGGGACGAGGAGTTGGTCCTGGACCTGATGCATGGGGTTTACACAACGTTCCAGATAACATAGACCCTTTGCCCAGAGACACGAGACTCCACTTCTTTGTTCAGAAGGAACGAGTGATGAGGGAAGGCCGAAAGCAGAAGTCGATCCACTTTCAAAGATCGGATTTGATGTTGTTTCTGGATTTTTCGCAGGCCACGCTGCTCAGATGCAAGAAACTGAATGGGGTGACGGTGTGGTTGCGCGAGAGAGCTATCACTTATAGATGGGGATTTCCTTGTAAGCTGCTTTTCGAGGTAAAGGGGGCAAAATATGTGACGACGATAGAAGAAAAGGTGACAGCACTGATGGAGGGGAACGACGACAGCAAGGAAGGCGAGAACCATGAGACCTGAATACACTTGTCCCAGACTTAGGGGCGGAAGAGACTCTGTCTTTGCGGCCGAGTGGCGAAGGGAAAAAATTGATTTGACAAGCTGAAGTGCGCCCGGACAGTGTGCCCTGAGGAAGTACCCAGAGGGATGTTACAGAGCTTGGGTATTTACGGCTGGGCTCGTGTATGGATAGTGAGAAGTGGGGAGCAAGCTGGAGACAAAGATGAGGCGATTAGGAGAGGAAAATTCAGACTCGATTCTCTAGCCTGAGCCTAGGTGGAAGGGTCAATGTTTGCTGGAAGAAGAGGTAGATGTTGTTGGGTGGGTGATACAGTGCGAGGTGGCCGGGATGGAGCCTGGGGTCAGTGGGAAATGTCTCCATGTGGGAGCACTCTGTACTTTGGTTTAGAATTACCCTTAGAGGGCTGTTTATTGTTGGTTTGGAAGTGTTTTGTTGGTAATTGTAGGGTTGGTGTACACCAGTGTTCATGTGGGAACGTCAGGGGTGGTGCGGGCAGACACGTTTGGCTCGCTGCTGGTGCAGAGGTTCGCAATTGCAGAATTCACGTGAGCAAATTCGATAAGGTGACACTGACACTGCAGGTGGAATGTGCAGGCCCTTAACTCCCTGATGAAGCACAAAATTATCTTGGGGCGACTGGAGACACCGGGGTCGGATGTGGCAATTTTGTAAGAGACCCACTTGCTCCCCCAAGACGAGTAGAGACTCAAATGCAGTGGTTTCCCACGAGGGTACTTCAGTAGCGCAGGGGTTAAAAAGAAGGGAGTGGAAATTTTGCTAAGAAAAGGTGTGTACCCTAAGTTTGGAGCAGGTAAAGCAGACTCCAGAGGGAGATTCCTGGTATTGAAGGGCAGGTTAAAGGGATTACAAGTGATAATAGTGGGGTTATATGGCCCAAACGACATCCTGGTCCAGACCATACTGGGGTTTAAAGAAGGCGCACTGATCGTAGTGGGGATTCAATTGCGTGGTTAATCCATAAATGGACAAGGCTTCACCGGCTTCCCAAGCTGATCTCAGAATCTTTAAGGAAATTACGAGCATGTTAAGAGAGCTAGACCTGATCAAAGCCTGGTGCTTCTACCATCCAGATGAGCAAGACTTTACGTTATTTTCCTCGGTACATAAATCCTTCTCTAGGATAGATTTGGTTATGACCTCCACATCCCTCGTAGGCCATACAGGGGCAGTAGAAATAAAGACCCTGCAGCCCACTGACCATGCCCCAGTAAGACTCTCCCTATTTGGACTCACTACACCACCCATGGAACGTGCCCCCTGGCAACTACACAAAGCAGCTCTAAGGGACACGGTCACAAGATGGGAAATGGGCAAGGTAGTTGAAAACTACTTTAGGGAGAAGGACCCGTGGGAACTGTAACCAGGGCTGGAGTGGAATGCAGGCAAATAAGTGTTTCAGAGGGAGTTTATAGGGAAAACAGCGGCATTATTCCGGGCCAGAATTCAAATCAGGGAAGCGCTAGAGATCTAGGGAAAAGGAACACAAACGGAGGAACACGATCCGTCCCTTAGGGAACTTAAAGTGACATGAGCGAAGATAGAGGTGCTCCAGGCGGACGCAACGGCAAACTCCCTACTACACATTAAACTATTTTAGTATACTAGAGGGGACCAGGAGAATAAAACCCTGGTTGTCAAACTAAAATTAGCGCAAACTCATAACAGAATAGGAGCCCTGTGGAACCGCGAAGTCGGCAAGCTCCAGATAATAGAATCTTACTTTTCCTAATTCCTGGGAGGAGATGTGCCTAAAGTAGAGGTGGGTAGGCCTCTTCTGAGCAAGCTGAGACTCCCCAGGCTCCCCGAGGCAGATAGGACCGCCCTGGAAAGCCCCATTACGGCTCTGGAAGTAGAGGCAGTCATCAACTGGCCTGTAATTTAGGAAATGGGTTTTTGTCCGCTGTGCAGCAACGACTATACGTGTGCTGGTAGATAAAGCATACACAGATCCCATTACCATTAAAAGGGGCACCAGACAGGGATGCCCATTGTCCCCTCTACTGTTCGCTCTTGCTATGGAAACTTTTGCTCACACAGTGCAGAAGGACCGGGGCATCTCAGGAATTATTTCAGGAGCCAAGCAGCACAAGATTGGGCTATACGCCAATGATGTTATCCTATATCTAACTGACACAATGAGGTCGATTCCCCGGCTATTAGAGGTGATTAGGCAGTTTAGGTCCTGTTCGGGATTCACAATCAATTGCGAAATCGGTGGCAATGAACATGGGGGAACCGGATGAGACTTTACAGGACATCCTTCCCTCTCTTTGTCTAGGCTGTGCCCTAGACAAGATAAAATACTTGAGAGTGTACATAACGTCCCGGCCCGACCAGCTCTATAATGCAAATATCCCAGTGGTGCTCAGGGAATGTGAGGAGGATTTGGGGAGGTGGGAGCATCAGCCCATTTCCTGGTTGGGTAGAGTGGCAGCTGTTAAGATGTCACTCATCCCAAAACTATTATACGTGTTCCATGCCCTACCGGTCAAAATCACAGAGAAACTGATCGCCCAGCTGCAGGAGAAAATATTCAAGTTTATCTGTGGAGGGAAGAGGCTCCAGGTGGGAAGGAAGGTGTTGTTGCAGTCACTGGGGCAGAGAGGGCTGGTGATACCATCGGTAAAGCAGGCCAAATTGGCTGGATGTGTGACTGGAGAGCAGACACCAAAAAGAAGTGGGTGAACGTAGAACAGGGGGCCACAACGTTATCTCTGGCAGAAACCCTATTGCTCACTCTGCAAGGACAGAGGCACACTGCTGGTTACGACCAGGATCTCTTTAGGGTACTGGGACAATGAGACTCTGAATGCTGTGTGTCGCGGGGATACGGGACCTCTATCCCTGATTTTGAAGAACCCTGTATTTACTCCGGGGGCAAGGGGTTGCCCCTTCATGAACTGGAAAGCTGCAGGGAAACTGTGCATGGGTCACATGTATGTGGGCTTATCACTGCTGTCCTTTGAAGAGTGCAAGACAAGATTTACAATTGTTGAAGAGGAAAAGTTTTGTTATGGCCAAATTCAACACAGGGTTACAAACAGAGAGGTCGGGGTTAAGGGGACAAGGGCACCCAAGGGGATAGAGCTGACACTGTCAAAAGGCTTTAGCTCAAAGCGGACTTCCACTTTCTACAGACTCCTAGACCTGTCCGAGGAATCAGACATTTTACCCTATATGACAAAATGGGAGACAGAACTGGGTATCGACATACAACCAGACTCCTGGTCAAACATTTGGGAAAGGGCCCATGAAGTATCAGTTTGCAATGCAATGAAGGATTGTGGGTATAAAATACTATGCAGGTGGTATGACTTTAAGACCCCTTGGAACGTGCATATTTAATGGATAGGGTAACACCAGAATAATTCTGAGTCCAAATAACTGGACAAACTCAAGAAGATGGCAAGTTTCTGTTTTATTACCAATTATCTAAAACAGGCAGGTTACATTTAACATCAACGGATGTACGCTGATTCTCTCAATGATTTCCACAAAAAATACAATTCTTATACTTCATTATACATCAGAGTGACGTCATATTACGTGGCAATAGCGAAAAACATATCAAGGGTCGGGATTGGTTAAGGGAAACATCGAGATATACAATCATATAGGAGCAAGGATTGTTATTGTCTGTCCTTCATCAGGTGGACCTCTTCAAACATGTCATTTAAGAAAAAATAGTTACATCATTTCCCATTGGTCTTCTAAACTATAAATTCCTTTGTTATACAGACTAACACAATTGGTTGGCACGCTTGTGCCATGTCTGGAATATTCGGATCATTTAGCAGCACGTTAGACCCAGGTGCAGGGAGATAGGACATGAAGCCACCTCACCATCCAATTAGCCCAGCATCTCTCATCACCCATACCTTCTGCCATGAAATTGTCTTTCTACTTGGCCTTGCAGAGTATCCTCATTTTTGGAATGCACAGGAGTGAAGGCACTCGCTAACATGTCTGGAACTCCAAGTTCAAGCTTTATTCCCATCCATGGCTCACGTGACAAGAGACCACGATGTGGTCCATTTTGCAGCTTTTAAATGCTCTAAATGAATTAAAACTTGGCATCCTTTGTGTTCTTTCTTGAACCTTAACGTGAGAAGATTCATACTCTGCACACTCATTTCTCTTCAGAGTAGATAGCTGACCTCGATTTCTAGGATCCTGACTCAGGCCAGACAGCCTCGCCATGCAGCTCCACTAGCCTGCTATTTTGCTGCGACACAACTTTTCATTCCCCTTCATGGTTTCTGGCTTATTTATTTCATGATACCAATGACCAGTTTCTGTACATGGTAGCTTCGCCTGCATTCTATGCACTACTCATAGCTAGCCAATACAATTTTGATCTAGTTTGCGTTTCAGCGTCTATACATTTATTGAACTTCTGTTTCCTGCAGCACTTTGTTAACGTGTAATCTTTTTTTCCACGTTGATAGTTCACTAGATTTTTAACTTCGTCATTTCTCCTCTAGGATCCATACATTGGGGGTCATTACGAGTTTGGAGGTAGCCATGCCATTATTTGCGCAATGGCTGCCTTCAAACTCGGGTCCGGGTTCCCTGAATGGGGACTTAACGGGTCATTCCAACTTTGGAGGACCCGGTATTTCCCCATTCAGGAAACCCATCCCCATTCCCATTCGAGCCCCCATAGGGCTCAATGGGAATGGGGAGGGAGCTAACAATGGACCGTTAATAACAGGCCTGTTGTTAGCTAACTGGTTCTTTAGGGGCTCCTGCTAAGGACCGCTGGTTTTACCAGCCGGCCTTAGCGGGACCCGCTAAGGGACCTCGTAAGGTGGCAGTAAGGGTTTAACGGCACCGGCATCCTTACAGGTGCTGTTAACCCCTTATCACCGACCTCGTAATGAGGCCCATTGTCATCAGTCAGTATCTTGGGACGTCGTGCACACTTTCTTATGATGTCATCAGTTTGTTTTCTTTGCTCTTTCTCATATTCCTTCAGGGAGTTCCTCTCATAGGTTGTCATCACTTGGAGGGTGCATTCAATAGGGTTGTCTCAACATATATCTCCGTCTAAATACTTGCTGTGGTATTGGCACGATAGCTAGTGTCAGGCAAGGCACAGTCTCATGTGTCCAGTACAAAGGAGGTAGGGGGCAGGATCTCCTGCGGATGTATACATCTGCTCCTCTACAGGTACATTTCACCGAGCCGTATGCACGAAATTGACCCTGGTCATTCGGATAGATACTGGAGGGGTTGCAGGTAGATGCTGGAGAGGTTTGGGTCACTTGTGGTGGTCCTGCCCCCATGCTCAGCTGTATTGGAAGGAGATCCTCTCACACATTAGAGGCCTTACTGGGGTGGACCTTCCGCTGGATCCAAGAGTAATCATTATGGGTTACTCAGCAGCAGACGCTGGATACCCTCTACGAGGCCAAGCTCCACGGGTGATAACGCAGCACTGAATAGCTGCTACAACCACCCTGGCTTTCTCTCGGAAACTGGCTGAGGGCCCATTAGTAGGGCACTGGTGGGTCTGTGTGTCTACTTTGGTGGCATTGGAAAAAATAACAGTGATTCTAACTGAATCCTACCAGACCTTCTATGTAGCATGGCTCCCTATCATTTCATTTTTGGGATCTAAGGAGCATGTTACCCACCAACCATAGACTTTTTGGTACTTTGAGCTACTTTCAACTACTGTGGTTGCGTCAGGACACGCCATTTGCACTGACACTGGTGACACTTTACTCTTTTTGTTATGTTATTGGAAGAATGTTGGGTCTTGATGTGTTGCCCTATTTGTTGATAGTCAGATTTTTGCTCTGTACTGTGATTAATTCAGAAAATGCTAAATAAAGCTAAAATGAAAGGTATGCCGTGCTAGAATAAAGAATAGAATTCAGTCTTTCTTTGAAATTCAGAATTAGGCACATGTGACCACTTCTTGATATAGTTTTCAGGTTTTAAATATTGGTATATAATTGTATTCCTGTGTGAAAGTTAAGGATATAGTTCAGGCCTCCTTTGGGAATCACAAATAGGCACACGCGACCATTCTCTGATGTAGTTTTCACAAGTTATAGATAGTAACTCTTGTATTGTCAAAGTTCGGTATTCGGTAATGGTGCCAGCAGCATTCCCTCTTTAATTAGGGACACGCAACCACTTCTTCAAGCAAATGGAGGAGTAAATGGAGGATAGCACAGGGGCAACATGCTGGTCTTGGAAGCAAAACCATGCAGAGCAACAGAGGCTCGAATGCTGGATCTGCGCTTAGAAACTGAACTCAGGTATGCTATTAGGCGTGTTGTTAAAAAACAATAAAATATATAAATAAAATAAATAAATAATAGTCTTAGCATAGTAGAACAATGGACTTTAGTAACGTCAGCTTCTCACATGAGAAAAAGACTTTTACCGTTATACGCTAGTGCTACATTTCCATTGATCAGATTACTTTAGATGCAACAAACAACTTCTACTCGCTTAAAGTCTTACGCAAGTTAACAAGGAGCTGGACAGTGTTGCCGGCAATGCTCACGCAATGTGTTAGAATGCTGTGCTTCACTCAGCAGCTTTGTAGATAATTGCTCTGCAGGTTGCACTGCTTCCCAGACTTCTGTCATAACTTCTACTGCTTCTGGCTCTCTGGGGACCCACACTCTTCTCCTAAAGAGGTGTCTCTAGTCTGGCTACACTGTTTGGGAGCTCCTTTCACTCCCAGGATTCTCGGCTTGATTATTACTTTTCATCTCCATCTCCTGCACGTCCGCAGCTCTTCAATCACACCCACATGTGAAAAGACCTCTCTCCTGCATGGTTTTCACTGTGCAGCCTCTGCACTTCAGAGTTTGGGGACACAGGACTCTCTTTAAACATGCAGGTAAAATCTGCTCTCTGCACACTCCAGCGTCCCTAGTGTTCTCCCACTTCTGCTTGGTTTGCCGGCATGTGCGTGCTTTCTGCCATTACTGCTGCAGCTCGCATTGCGGTCAAAGTTCCAGCTCCTTCCACTCTTTCTAATTGCCTGCTCCTGAGGGGGCCTTTTATGCCTCCCAGGTTCCTTCAGGTGTCGGCTGTTAGGGTTAACTGCCTGACTACTACAACTTCATGTCTCTTCAGCCCTCTTCCTCATCGCAGTAATTCTAGGATTATGGGACTTGTAGTCCCCTTCAACAAAGTTAACTTTTTCAACAATTTAGAAGCTATTTTTAAGGGTAGATTAATTTCCCATAAATTCAGTAAAAAATTGAATTTTAAGATTGGGTGTTGGGAAGACATTTTGTTTCAGGTATTTTCTCTAGATCTTTTTATATTACACCTCAGGGAGTAAGGAGGGTATTTATTTTAAAAAGATTTTTCTTTTAACAGGGCTTGCTCAGATTTAACAAAGTTTGTACCCCGGGTCACAGATCCTGTATGTGGGTCAGGAACATTATAATGGCAATAAGCCATCACTTATTTGGGCAACCCAGAAAGGCATTTCCTTTCAGAAGACCTATACTGCATCTCATCCTACAGCATCTCCTTACCTCTCTGGCCTGTCTCCTCTGTAAGGAACTCATGGTGGCAACAGTGAAGACGGACACAAGTGATCACACTTAAATGGTGTTTATTAAACTGTATGCAGGTTGGAAAAACAACTAATATAATCCTAAATCTAAGATGGGAGCAAGCGTCGACCATCAAATGAAAATAAGGCAGTCCTTGTGACGTCTTTTCAAAATAAATGTCCTATACTAATAAAGGAAAACTATTGCCAAATCCTTACAACTAAATATAGAATATAATATGTCAGGATGTGTTTGCCAGAGATCTCCCTTGCCCACGTTTTCAGCATGGGACAAGGTGGGACCTTGGAGCACAGCACACACTCGAGCATTTCCTGCGCTAGTCGACTGTTCCGTATGAGCTTTCGGGTTCTTCGATGGTCGAGTCTCTTTCATTAAAAAGTCTCTTGCCTCCGAGGGCCCAATGTACTCAACAAACAAACAAAAGGTTCTGTTCCATATGTACGTTGGGTGATGGCTTCACCAATGGGTCCCCCTCTTCCAGGAGTAGACCCCTCAATATGTTCTTATTGATATCAGAACCTTTGGTGGCAGAGTCTCCCACTTCCGAGGGTCTGATAGTTACAAAAGAAACAAAACAACAAACAAAAGTTCTTTTCGGGTTGCACTTGAGGAGGTGATTCCTCACCTCTGGGTCCCCCTCTTCTGGCCGTAGACTGTTCCCAAATCTCAGCCTCCCTCCGCAGGGTTCCCTATGGCTTATCCACACATTTTAGGGTGATAGTTCTTCACCCCTGTGTCCCTCTCATCCGGGCACCAACGTCTTTCAATATGTGTCTTGATCCTCAGCCTCCCTCTTCCAGGTTCACTATGGCTTTGCTCAAAGACAGTTCACCTTTTGACTTTCAGCAGTCTTAATCTCTGTTCAAATCATTCTCGTGGACATCCCTCTCTCAGGTTCGGACCTCTTTCAAACGTCAGCCTTCCTCTTTCGGGTTCACACCTGTCAACACAATGCTCATAGGACTTCAGACTTCATCCCTTCTTGTTAGCATCCCTCCACCAGGTTCACTCTTGACAACTTTTGTAACACTGTTCATTTACTTATTTCACCATGCGGGATTAATTTCCCTTAGCTTCTCAATCATCTGTCGATCAAAGACTTTCGATGGTACACAGGATTTTACAAGACCCCTGTATGACTTTGACCCCTCTTCTCGTGTTTCTCCCAAGTCCTTCTGGTAACTGTAGTTCAATAGTGGTGTAATAGCCTAGCGTTTCTCAAGTGAACATCCACCTCCTGTTTGGTTCTGCTATGATGGCTTTCCCCAATTCTTTTATCAACAGTTCTTTGTTTTATTCAAAGTTCCATTTGCTGCTTGTTACTTTCGTTCAACACGTTTCAGTTTCTTTGTCGGCTCCCCCCTCGACTCAGCGGCTGTTGAACTGCTTTGGACCAGGAGCAGCAGCTTGGTCCCGAAAGCGTGCCTTTGCAAATCTGGTGAAAATCCGACCAGTAGTTTTTTTATAAAATGAGCAGAAAATAGGTTAAAAAAAATTGCACTGCTAAGACTAACACCCACGACATCAAAGATGACATCACAAATGTCATTGATGACATCACTGATGACATCACATGTCTGTCTACCTCTTTTTTCCTTTACTGACATATCTAGGCCACATGGTTTTCTTCAGTAACAGTCATGAACTAAAAATTGTAAACGTACTATATTTGCAGACTTATTGTTCAAGTATGTTTTTACAGTAATTTCCTTAGGGTCCAGTCATATCATATGAAACATATACATATGGGAGGACACAAGCTTGAAAAACAGCAATTCTTTCTTTGCATGAAGATAATCAGTAGAGTTATCAGCACTTTCTGATAGTTCTGTTGTTTTTTTTTATTACTGTATTTTCCCTGTATATGCTCATATTTGTATACACTCACACTACTTTCCTTAGGGTGCAGTCACATCATGTGATACATGTACATAGGGTAAACAGCAGCTTTGAAACTGAGCAATCATTTATTTGCATAAAGATAATCAGTTAGGTTATGAATTGTTTCTGCTACTACTTCTGCTTTTTTGCTTACTTCACTTTCCCTGTATATGCCCATATTTGTATGTGTTATTGTGTCTTTGTGTTTTGTCTGTTATAATGCAATTATATTATACGTGGGTTTTATTAGCTACTTATTACGTATTTCACAGTACACAAAACTCTAATAAGAAAACAGTTATCATTTCATTATTCAACATATCAACATTATGAATATTATACCTTCATCATGTATGCTGCACACAATGCCTATGTTTCTGCATGAGTACCTTAGTATACTGGATAGAACTTCATAATAGAATGCTATTTATATCAATGCATCGCTTAATGCACTAATTAGCTCTTGATATTTATTGCAATGATCTTTGACACTTTTTTCTCAACATTATAATAAGATTCCCTTGTACAGACATTTATGAAAAGTAAATGCACATGTGATGTCATCAGTGATGTCATCAGTGACATTTGTGATGTCATCTTTGATGTCGTGGGTGTTAGTCTTAGCAGTGCACGGTGGTGGCGTGAGTTATGGTTGCTTAGCTTACAATAACTGGTGAATTTCAGGGGTTTTTTGGTTTTATTTGGAACCATGACGTCCCTTTAACAAAGCTTTTTCACTGAATTTTATAGGTTTTTAGTAGCGCAACTTAACCATAACGTCCCTTTAACAAAGTTTTTTCACTGAATTTCATAGGTTTTTAGTAGCGCAACTTAATCATAATGTCCCTTTAACAAAGTTTTTTCACTGAATATATATATATATATACACACACACACACCAGTTTGTCAGGTCACCATAGATTCTATTAAAGTGAATGGACAGTAGGAGAATGAACTTCATTTCCTCCCCTGCTACTGCCAGTCACCAGAGTACCTTTGGCCAGGCAGAGCTCTTCCTCACAGCAGAATGAGGAAAAACATGTGTTATGCCATGCAGTCTTATTGTTACTCAGTCTTGTATAGCACAATGTCTACCAGTTCATTGTCTTTTGATGCTTCAGGATCTGCAAGAGGTGGGGTATGGAACAAACGTAGATGTAGAAGGAGCAGGGTAGGGTTGCTTTGTAGCCATGTTAATGTGGACAGATCTGTATAGGTAGGCCTCAGTGTGGATTGTAGGTGTTCGATTTCTTTCAAGTTGTCTGAAGTAGTTGTTAGTGTATGCTCCAAGTTATGTAACATGTTTATGTGGTTGCCAATGTTAGGTTAAATCATGCTTTTTCAAGGTATGCTATGCTAGTACACAAATTCAGGGCCCACACTTTGTATTCAGTTGCTGGAATGCTCCATTCTGGTATCCAGTGATATGGTTGCCGATAAATTGTTTTTACAAAAAATTGTGGCAAAAAGGCTGTGTTGTGACCTGGTAAAAGTGTTTGCATTATAACACACAAGGGAAATGGGGGACACCCCGCTCCCTTTGTGCGGTATGATGGGTCCAGGGTTCACGGGGGTGTCTCCCGCATCCATTACATGGATTGCGGGGGCCACACCATGGCCTTTTTACCGTGATTTTTTTTAAACTGCCATTTTTGCAGCAACTTTTACTTGGAACCTCCATTCTAATGACCCAATGACACCTCAAAGATGCTTCATCAATAGCACCATTCAGACTTATATGGGATTATAGTACAATGTAGCTGGACATGCACCATGAACTAACAACAGGAAGTCATTAAGAATTGCATTAATGGGAGGATTTTTCTTCTTAAAGGGGAAGTATCGGGCTTGTCAGAGGAGCAGTGGCGGAGCACAGGGGAAAGAGGGTGGTCACTCATCCATGCCCCTTCCATGTGTCCCAGTGTGCAACACCACCTGCTTAGCCACTGAGTTGCTTTGTTTGTTTGTTTTTTTCTTTATTTGTAACGCGCGCCGGACCCGAAAGGCATCAGGGCGCGAAGATAAGAATACTTTAAGCTTACAAGTTACAAGGTTACACAATCACAAAAACGTACAGATCAATGACAAAAACGTGAAGATCAATGACAATATAGCAGGTAATACATTTACATAGCAGATAGATACAGTGGAAAGGTCGGTTTGGCTATTGGTCATTTGGTTGGTAGGCTCACCTATGGCTTGTTTTCTTTGAGCCACTTGATGCAGTTTGATCTGAAGTGAGGGTATGTTTGGTCAAGTCTTAAGGTCGGCAGGAGGGAGTTCCACGATTGAGCAGCTTTGACCGGGAAGCTGTTCCCTGCAATTGTAGTCATTTTGAAAGGGGGAACTGCGAGGTAGTTCGTATAAGCAGTTCTCATGGGTCTAGATGTGATTCTTCTTTTAAACTTCTCTGAGAGGTAGCTGGGTGCTAGATTATTGAGACATTTGAATGTTAGGAATGTCGTTTGAAGTTTAATTTTGTTTGTCGTGGATAGCCAATTAGATTCTCTGCTGATTATTGAGATATGTTCTCTTTTGGAGATTCCTAGTGCCGCTCTAAGGGTGTTGTTTTGCAGTATTTGGATTTTTTGCGTGATGTATTTATTCGCACCTAGATAGAGAGCGTTGCAGTAATCCAGTTTGGACATTCCAAGTGTTTGTGCCAGTGTGGTGCAACTAGTTGTAGAGAGGTAGGGTTTAGTGACCGGATTAACTTACAAGTGTAGGCTGTGGATGAGGCCATAGGGTTCACTTATTTTACTAAAGTTAAACTGGCGTCGAGGTAAAAACCTAGTGTTTTTACCTCCTTGGCAACTTTGATTATGTGGCTGTCTATGACGAAGGTTGTGTAGTCTTGACTGAGTTTCTTGATATTGTATGTAGACCCCAGTATGATGAGTTCCGTTTTGTCATCATTCAGGCATAGACCATGACGGGCCATCCATGCCTTGATGATGAGGTATATCTTCTTCACCAAGGCCAAATCCTGTTTGTAATCCCCAGAAAGTGGGATGAGAATTTTGACATTGAAGTTTGCAGTTACATGCGAGACTGTCCCAAGTGCTTTTTCACACTACAACGTATGCAGACCAAGCATGATCAGTGGTGATTTATAGCAAGTTCCTTGCCTTTGCTGATCTCCAGTCCCTTTACTTTCATTTGGGCAGGATCCTAGAGGATGTTGGTGCTGAATTGCCAAATCTCTACTGATCTATTTTATTTGTATCCATTTACTTTCTGTAAATGCCCAAAAGCATCTATATCCACAAACCTACCTGGATATAACGAACATGCTGTTTTTTTAAACTCTCACTCTGTCCCCATTGTCCCATGTTGCTGCTTCCGCTGCGTACCTTACTGGTTTACAAGGACAATCACCACCTGAAAAGTTACTTTTTTTAAAGAGACAAAATGTGTTGGTGGCGATTGCAATGTGGGTGTGCATGCGCAAGAGAGTTTTATTGAGTGCGTGTGTTTGTCTGTTTGCACATCTGTGATGAGAGAGTGGTGCACCACACACATTCCTAGAATAGGATTTAGAGTGGCATAATGAAGTATACTTGAGCACCATCACTAGTGTTTTAAAGTGGTAATACAGGCTTATTTAGTCAAAGGCAGCATGATTGTGCTGGCATTTATCACGGACACAGGCATCATGGAAATGTGCTATACAGGACCAGTGTTGGCATTTATTGCAGACTGATAAGCATCATGAGAGTGTTTTACAGTGTTAATAGTGACATATATTTGGTCACAGATAACATGGTATGTGTTTTACAAGCTAAAGGTGATATACATCATAGACATAGGCACAAAAACACTTGCATCACAGTAGCAATGTCAGCATATATTATGGACACAGGCATCATGAAATGCCGTAAAGTGCCCCTGTGTGCTGTTTGTGACCCTGCATTCATTTATTCGATTTTTTTCACAGACCTAATTGCAAATTTGATGGCTTTTTACCCCGTTTTTTTTTATAAATGTGTTGGTGTACAATTCATCATCTCAACTCATTATTTAATAAAGAAATTCTTGGGGGTGGGGGGTCCGCACTAACCCTCTGACATTGCCTCAAGCTCACTCGTTACTCTTAGTCATTCACACACATTCAGGGAAAATATTCACTCCTCGCCAATGAAAAGATCTAGAGCCATCACTAACCTTGTATTACTTATAATGGAAGTGCCTCATCAGCATCCTCCATCCCCCAGGATAAAAAGAAGCCTCCAGTACCGAGGACGAGCACTTCTCACCATGTAATGACTGGGACATGGATCAATGGACGTGGGGATAGTGACTACTGATGTCCATGTTCATTGTGCAAAAACCAGCCCACAGAGGAATATTCAATTTGCAAACATTAATGTGCCCTGAAACCTATGCCCCTGAAATTAAAATTAGAGTAGCAGCAGCAGTGTAACCTTGGAAGTTCTACTTCCATCATCTCCTCTTTACTTGTGTTTCATTATCCTCTCTTGTTTTTCTAACACAGTTTAGTTTTTTAAAATTATTTTTGTGTAACAAAGTGTGCTCACATTTGGTTCTAAAAACAACTCCCATTAAATAAATTACTTATTTTTCATTGGGGTGGTTCCACAAAACCATGATACATATCCGGCACAAACCTTGATCATACGCCAGTACCAACGAGGAACCACATATAACCATTGTTTCTCAATTATCACACATATTGAAGAGCCTTCCGGCAGGGGAGTTGCTAGTTCTGGAAAAGACCCGGGGCTATGCTGATGTCAGAACTGTTGGGACTGGGGGCTAACTAGCCTTTTGGCTGTAGCTCCTGAGATTCTATCCGGGGCTACAACCAAAAGACCAGGGGCTTAGCCCCCCCCCCACTAGCAAAGCCTCTGCCTTCCAGAGTTTCCTGTGTTTGTGTAACACTCCCTTACTAGAAGTGCCAACATGCTCTGTGCAAAACCAAGACTGGCTGAAAGTGGGGCCTACTAGGCAGCTATGCACATTTTTTACAGAATATATCTCATTTTGGGGACATCAAATACATACAAATATTTCCCAGAGTGTGCACAGGTAAGGTTAAGGGAATGGGTTTTACAAACGTTACATAAGACCACACACATTCAAGAGGCACTAACGGTTCTCCGGTTGCAGAAAATGCAGCATGTTTTTTTCCTGTTCCATCAGTCACTCACTCACTCACTCACTCACTCTATCCCTTTATCCATCTCCCCTCCATGTGATCGAAGCTGTTAGCAGCATGAAATTGTTTTACAGTGGAAAGGTTTTCTTCAGGCGCACCTGACTTAAAAGGAGGCAGAATTGCCATATATTGTTAAGGCTACATCCCACACATGGCAACTTTCTATGACTTTGAGACAGATTTGTGTGATGATTTCGAAAATAAAATACTGAATACAAAAATAACCTTTTTTTCCTTGCACATTCCCTGCAATTATATGCAAGGGGAGACCGTTGCAACACCCCATAGGCTCCTTGTATATTTTATTACCCTAACCCCCTCACCCCCCCCTGCAAATATAATTGCGGGGAAATGTGCATTTCGCAATTCTGTATTTTTATATTCAGCATTTTCATAGCCACAGTAATTGACTGACACCGCTGAGATTACTAGAGGATACGTGGTCTGAGAAGAGCTGGACTTTTGGGAAGTAAGAAGAGTACACAGTCGGCCTCTGTGCCTGTTAGAGGTCAATACAGATGGAGATAGAAAGTAAATGTAAGGCATAGCAAAAGGTGGGTCAATGTAACCACTCTTCCTGGCCTCTTAGTGGAACTTCTTAGGGGACTTGCCTTCTAGGAAATCTCTTCATTTGCATATAGGCCAGTCTTCCTCAGGGGGTAAAGAGTGCAAGATAAGAATTGAATCTTTGGGCCCGATTCATGGAAAAGTGTGCAGAGATCCTGCAAAGCCCACCTGTCGGGAACGCCTCTGTGTGAGCCTACGCACAGAAGTTATTTTGTGCACTACGCGCATTCATTGAATTGTTTGCGCAAAGTGACTGTAAATGCAAGCCACGGCGGGAACGCCCCTGACCAGCCCCCACGCAAAGCAAAAAGATCCAGATACAACTAACTTTGCAGGCTCCCCCCGGGCAAGAACATATGCACCCTTGAAACAGTGTGTGGAGTCCCCCGCAATTAGACCTGCATCTCCAGGACACTGGACAGGGTCCCCCTGTAACTATTACAGAAACCCTGGTAACATGCATACACATTTCAGTAACTCTGGTAAAACTCTGGAAAATCTGTGTGCAAACCCCCGTAAACTGTTCCTCTACCCCGCTACACTGCTTATGCGCACCCCTAACTTCTATTGGAAGCCTGAATGCATGCACGCACCCATGAATCCACCATGCAATCTTACCTGTGCGCTGTGATTCCTATGCACAAGTGTCTGTAAGCTTGCCTTTGGGTGGCGGTTACATCGAGAGCTTTGCGTGGTCATTTCCCTGATGTGAGATCCACGAATATGATTTTACCTGTGCAGTTGTTGGCGTGCAATCGCCTTGTGCAGGCTGTCCCTGTTAGCGTCCACATTTTCCCTTTTTCTTCCTAATTTTGCGAGCTTCGCCCCCTACTCTGGTCTATGCGCAGGCCGCACTCACGCTCTGCACGGTGTCTCGCGCAAAGCACTCGGCCGCTCACATAGACGTGCCGAGCCTGTGCGAAGTCCCTGCAGTGTACGAAACAGTGCTGCACAATCGATTCCTTGAATCGACAAATGGGGTTTTGTGTGCGATTTGGCATGCGAAGTCTGGATTTACTGCGCAATGTATTCCAAGAATCGGGCACTTTGTGAAGGTTTGGGAGAGGGGTTCGGAGTGGGGGGTACCGAAACAGCAATTGGACGTGGGTGGCATATTAGGCAAGTGACCTAGACAATGCTGTATGGGTTTGAGCAGAGTGAGTCACTTGTGAGGCTGATTAACATGAGAATAACCGTGCTCCGGTGCTAGTGCCTCTCAAAGGAACCTGCTCTATTTCCCTATGGCAAGTGGCCCACAAGGAACACGGAGTGAAGAACTGAAAGACGATGGCCTGTGCGGGAGAGAGAGGAGTCCCACATTTGAGGCCCTATATGCATACGCCTCCTACCTCAGAATGTTATTCCGGCCAGTCCACTGCCCTGCACAGAACGTGCGCACCTTTCCCAGGGCAATGGAGTGGGGTGCAATAAGGTGCGCCTCCTGAATTAACAAGGTGGCTTTTGCATGTGCGCCTCATATGATACACGAGTGCATCGCGGCACGCCCGTCTCTTAATGTGCATTCCTGCTGGAGCTTGCATTGCCACACCTTTCCCCTTGGTGCCGCATTAAAATGAGCACAGATGGGGTGCAGGCAGTGGATTCAGTCATGCCCGTCACCAGTTCTTGTACAGAAAAAAAGCGACATCCCACAAGCCACTGGCACTTTGGCAATGGCTACTTCCTGCGATTGTCAAACAGTAACTTTGCGATGCTTTGTGCTACTATTCGTTGTCATGAGCAATGTACAGATTCACTTTTCAAGTCATAAGGAAGGAACAATGCAAACGTTCAGCCTTCTCAAAGTTGGTGCCATTCGCCTTAGGTATTGCAATTCGCAATTTCCATGTGTACACCGAGACATAGAACTTGGCGCCTGCAAAGTGCGTCACTTTGAAATGCACCGGCTTTTCGTAAAGTCCTTTCAAAACTGTGGACCTTTTTCTGTTGTTAATGTATTCATCTCTGTCATGATGATTTAAATAAACACGGGGACTGATGAAAATAATGAAAATGTGAACTCATATCGGTGCATCTTTCTAAAATAGAGTATTCACTGAGCTTGGAACTTGATTTATTACAACCAAATATATGTAGCCCACATGTGTCTTCGGACGAATAAATGCATTGAACGGTAAATATGCTGGTGGATACAACCCGTTTAAAATGCAATGAATGCCTTTAAGGAGGAAACTTTCTGGAGCCGCCGATACTGGGGTTCATTGGAGTGTGAATGGCACACTCACTTTGAAAAGTTGACCGGTCTGTGGTTCTTCAGTCACCTTTGAGCGTCATAAAATAATTCCACTGGAATACTCCCCTGCTTGATAAAGAGGCAAAAATCCTATTCTTCGTTTATTCGTCTTTTGATTTCGTTATTGAGTAACTGAGTGTGCATTGTTTCGATGTTTGTCACATAAGACTCTAGATTGTTGTGCCTTGATAATGCCGAATAATCCAGAGTACACTCTCCTCGGGTGCTTTATGGGTAGGAGATAAAGCAATCTCGCCAGTTCACTCCTTTTATTCAATGCCAGGGACGATGGGATTTACCAGAGGGCGTGACACGTCATGGACGGCCCCTCCCCCTTCACGGTATTTACTCCCTGGCGAGGTCACCGCAGAAGAGACAGTCCAGCGTGCCTATTGCGTTTTAGGAGCCGGGCAGCAGAGTCCTGAAGAAAGTTAATAGCGGGAGAGTCGCAAGCCACCTGCACGGGAGCAGCACGGGTCGCTTCTGAGGAGAGTAAAGGGGGAGCGAGTATCTGCTGAGCAGAGGTGCGCATAGCCGAGACCGGACACCGCTGGGATGCGGCTTTCCCCCGTCACCCAGTGACATGCCCCTGCCTGCAGCCTCAGGGGTCCCGCGGGAGCCGGAAGTCGTGTGACGTGCTGCGCCCGCTGCGGCTCCTCAGGTGAGAATGCGTGCGTGCGTGCGCCGCGGCGCGTATTGGTTCCCGTAGAGCTGCGAGGGGCTCGCATGCTTCCGCGCGCCGGCAGGTGCCAGTGGGGCGCGCGCTGAGGTCACGCCAGAACGTCGCGTGCAGAGGACCGTTGCACTCACTCACTGTAGCTCGGCGCGGACGCGCACTTCGGGTCTCGCGGCAGTCCATGTGGCGTGCGGGCCCCTGCGCTCTCTGACGGACGCCAGCTGCGCCCTCACGCGCGCACCCCGGAATGTTAACATGTTCAGGCTCCCTTCGTTCCATTGAGCACTGGGAATAGTGGTGTCACCTGCTGATTACATGGGGCTCGGTACTCACTGGGGCTGATTCACAAGCGCGTATTTCAATGGGAAAACCACCTCGAAAAACGCGTTGTGAATCAGGACTAGAGTGTGCATGCATGTGTTCACAGGGGGAGTTGAGCGAATAGGCGCTTTCCTTGATACTCACTGGCGGCAGCTAATGTGTGCACACGCAGGGTGAAAAGATCCCCCCCTCGCTGTCTCCAGTCCTAAACCTCATACTATTCACTTTTAGAAGCCCATGCATGCCTGGAAACGCGCATTCTGTGAGACACACGTCGAAGAGAGGAGAAAATTCAAGCAAGCCTCTTTTTCATAGCCACGGCCGCAAGTCCATGTACCGTATACATGATGATAACCATGATATCCTCATATACCCACTGACTATACAGCTGTGTATTTTCCGTTCGTACTTGGCGCGTGTTAATCAGTACACTTGCAATGGATTAGCAGTGACATTCTTTGAATATGTATGCATGTATGGTTTGCTTGTTAGGCGCTTATAGGGCAAGTAAAATACCGTTTAAAAGCGCCCACACACTTAAAGAGCAGCATTCAATTCGTTAGTTTATGCTGAAAGCGAATGCTCCGTGGTTCAGATAGTTGCTCTTGTTCAAACAGGCACTCTTTCAATGCATGTTTGCACTGGAGCAAATGTTGTACTCGCGCTAACACAGTCCCGTATTAGCACCAGGGTGAACTTTGACTTGGCGCAACAGTGCATTGACATAATAGGCTTTTGCACGAGGGCAATTTGGGCAATAATGACAATAGGGTGCAAAGTTGCACTTGCACCAGTGCGTGTGGTGGCTCTGGTCCCCTGTGCGCATGTCACACACGTCTGCGCACGGGAACGGTGCTAGGAAAGGAACTGCAGGCCAGCCTGCATTGGTGTCCACTGCATTGTTTCCGAGGGCGGTGTGCCACCCTGTTCACTGGCTCAGCGCAATGCTATGGGGCCCGCTGTACACAAACACGCGCACACGCCCGCCTCTCCAGACTCGCAGCCTTTGAGTCACCTGGATCCCGAAATAAAGCCCCGCATCAGTCGTGATATACCCGATGAGAATGCACTCGGCGCCGTTCCCGACGGGCCAGTGGCAGGCACGGCTTGTGTCTCGGGGCCTTTGGCTGCCTGTGGTGTTCTGCGGGCAGGTTTGGCTGGTTGCAGAGCCGCGCAGCAGGTTCTGCCAGTGCCTGGCAGCCCCGGGTATCTGGGATGCTGTTGGAGGTGAACGTGTTCCCGTCTGCTCCTCTGTGATGAGGGGAACCGGCTGGAACGCAGCCGTGTTTCGGATTTATTTGGGCATTTTTCTGCCCTGGGTTCCCCTGTGGCAGACCCACTGCGTCATCACACGCATGGGCGTCTCACCTGGAAGGGGAAACGCGCTCGGGCTCGGGTGCAGTGCACGCCTCATGACTAAAAGGGATGGATGGTTTGTGAAACCTGGCGCACAGCCACCCATGGGTGCACATGTTCCAGCCCACACATTGTCTGGGACAGCAAATCCAGACTGGCAGAGGGTGCAGCAGAGAAAGGGCAGGAAGAACCGAGCCAGGCAAGGTAGGCATGGTGCAGCTGAGAACGGGCAGGAGAGAGTGAGCAGCAAAGGTGGGACACTGCGGGCACTTGAGTGTGGGCAGCGGAGAGGAGCACTGCAGAGCAGCGGCAGATGAGCGTCGACAGAAGGGACTGGGCAATGGAGAAAGCCAGTCAAAAAAAAAGACTTCCTACGTTAGAAAGTCTTTCTGCAGCTCTCTCTATAAAAGATGTATGGCTGTCACTAGAGACACTTTGGGCCTGATTCCTGGAATATTTTGCACCGTGCAAAGTACTTTTCGCGGGTGCAAAGTGACTTTGCACTGCAAAAATACACTTTGCAGAATCAGGGTGGAGCAGTGTAAAGTGTCTTTTTGCAGCGCTAAGTGACTTTGCACTGCTCCACCCTGATTCATGTAACAGTGCAAAGTGTATTTTTGCAGTGCAAAGTCACTTTGCACTGTTCCATGAATCAGGGAGTTTGGTGGCAGTGCAAAGTCACTTTGAATCAGTGAAAAGTACTTTGCACCATGCAAAATATTCCATGAATCGGTCCCTTTGTGTGTCTGTCACTCTTTCCGTGGCTCTCAATAGAAAGACTTTCCCAGCTGTCACTGAAAGAGACATTCTCCAACTGTCATTAGGAAGACTTTCTCCGACTGCCACTAAAAGACTTTCTCCAGTGGTCTCTTGAGAAGATGTTCTCTTGCTGTCGCTAGCAGGGACTTTTTCCGGCAGTCACTAGAAGAGACTTTCGCCCGCTGTAGAAAGAAGAGACCTCCTTACCTTGAAATTACACCCCTGTCCTCTCGCCCCTCCTTCCCCCCCCCCGCTTTGCACAATGACTAGGACTCCCAGAGCTGCAGCCACCCGTTCAACAGAGTCCTTCCCAGTCCCCGGTTTCCTGTGTCTCTCAAAGGTGCAGAGTGAAGAAAGGGGTGCCCGGCAGAACCCTCAGACCCGGCCAAAAAAATCTCCTCTGTGTACAGTTTCAAGACACACAAAAACTGAGTGTGGTAATAACGTGCCAGTATTTCCGCATACCAGCACATTACCGCACCAGCACACTTCAATTTTGCCCGTAGGGTGGATGATTTACCTCCACCTCTGAGCTCTGAGCTGGAGGTATATCTGCCACCCTACCGGCAGAAAACTGCTGGTATTACCGGCCCGGTAACTCTGGTGCCAGTTTACCGTCAAATAGCTCCACGGGACTCCATAGAACAGGGATTTACTGGCATTTCTGCCACTCAGAATCTGCTGGTAATTCCAGCAGACCAAGTGGCAGAAACGTTCCTAGAGTTTGCCGGTACCCTGCCAGTAACAGGTAATGAGGCCCCTGGAAGGATCAGGGAAGCTGCTTGCCGTCCTGGTTGCTCAAGGACATGCAGCTTGTTATTGTCTGCTCTGTGATGAAAGATTGCTATTGCTACACACATATCAAGCGGTGTATGTATGCCTTGCAAGCGAGCATTGAGGAAATCAACTAAGCCATTTAAAAAAGAAAAGGGGTTTTCCTTGTGATTTGTTGTCTTGGAAGATTAGATCACTAAGTGTGGCGTGTGGGTGCTTTGAGTCCAAGTGAACCTATTGCAGCGTAAATCACACACACATTCACCCTTACTAGACAGATGTGTTGCATGCAAAGGGGTACAATTCACTGCATCAGAATGCAAATCGACGCGACCCTAAACGCCAGGGCTGGGCTATTGCTGGAGAGCTCTGCGAGCTGCTCGCAGTTATGGCTGCACTCCTTTCATTCTCACACACGACGCTGCCTGTGTGACATGGCCCTACTTGCGTTCCTTCTTCACCCATGCAAGAATCCATACTGTGTACATCCACAAACACTGGGGTTTAAACCCCTCTCAACAGCTGCCCCAGGCAAAGCCTCCTGCGTGGGTCTGAGTGGAGAATGTGGCAGGTGTGACTGGACTCTGCTTGTGTTTTCTTCAGCTTCAGGGCTGTACTGCAGAAGCAGTCCCAGTCAGGTCGGACTGGGACAAGAAATAGGCCCGGTCACCCAAAAAAAGTGGCCTGCCCCTCGCCTCATGACCCTTGACCTCTGACATCACTGTGATATCATTTGACCCCACCCCAAAGTGACATCCCGGGAAGCAATGAAACACGACCTTTCACCCCTTGAGAAAACAGGAAGTGTCATCAAATAGCATTGAACCTAAGTACACTAAATTACTGTGAATCCAAGCAGACGCCCAAGTCCAAATATGCATACAGTATCACCCAGCCTGTGTTGTTACTCATTTATCGACCTAAGAAGCATGAAAGGCTTTTTGAAAAAGAAAAAAATGGAAAAAATATATATATTTTTTTCCATCTTTTTTTTTTCAAAACTGTCCCAGGCATGGCCAGAAACCGGCCCCAACACCCCAGGGAGGAAAGGCCGAGCGGCCAATCCGACCCTGGCCCCAGTCCTTTTCATTAAAGCAGACGGCCCTGTATGGTAACCACCTCTATATATGGAGGGGCAGCTCCCCGCCGCGCACTTATACATTATGGAATGGACCTCCAACGACTTCATGCAGTAGGGAAAGGGAAACGCTTCTCAACAAGATGTGTGTTTAATCCTGCGCCCAGGCTCCATTGGCATCCTAGCACGGCCCGCAACTAGGGCAAGGATTTGATTTCATCTAATGGAGGGAAATGGGCTGCTGGCAGGGCCCTTGTGCTGATGGGCCGCTGGTGCTTTCCCCCTCCTATGCTGTCTCCTGTTGCCTGCACCATTGTGTCTGACTCTTCTAAGTGTGCTCCCTTATCAGTGCACTGTGATGAGTGTTGCTGTTAACTCGTGAGCAACGCCAACTTCCAATTCTACAGTCACCTCCCGCCCTCACCCCCCTCCGCTGCATGTAATGTCAGGGGTTGGGCCCTGGGGAAAAGAGGGGCCACAGAGGGTCTATGCGCCTGATCACACATACAAGCACCACCAATAGGGCGTCGACTTGCTCGAGCTCTTCTATTCTGGCACATGGGGAGACGGAGGACGGCTTCACCGTATCTGTGGGATGAAAGGCACGGGAATTCTAAATCTGCCCGGGTTCCCGTGCCTTTATGTGGCCTAGCAAAATGGCGGCCACCCATGCCACATTCATTTCCACGGATTGTGTCAGATTCCTGTTGGCACTTTGGGGTACACGAGCTGTCTCTGATTACTTTCAGCCTCTTGACGCATCCGAATACATTTGCTTACTCTGCCCACACCCCCTTTTTCTCAGGCCACATATTTTCAAATAGCACGCACGCAAGCATTCCTAATTTAAAATCAGACGTGTGTATTGGCACTGTGCAAGCATAGCGGGTAATAAGGCATGCGCGAGGCACACTGGATGCTACAGCGCACGCAGGAAAGGGGACTGTACCCCATCACTCTCGTTTTGAGACTTGTGTGAGGTTTTCCTGTGGGAGCTGCTCCATATATAGCAAGCGGAAGTGTTCCAGCCTGTAAAAGAAGGTGCTGGATGCGTGTATGAAAATACGGGTGGCATTTAGGAGCGGGTTCCAAAAAATACAAGGAGTGCGGCTGAGCTAATTGTTTGCTTTCACTAGACCGTGAACCTTGATGTGCAATTATGTAATGCTCGCCGAGCATGAGAGCACTGCACGGACCGTACACCCAAGGCACGGGTGGGGGGCGAGGCGACCCGAAGGAATGGGCTAGATACATGTGAGCTAAGCTGTAGCCCCTTGCCCCATGATGTGCCTTTCCTTGAAGAATGCGCTTTGAAGTCGCTACATTACTTCACGGCGACGCTTTGTGAGCATGCGCAGTAGCCCTGACACCGACTGTGGCAGTGTGGCTGAATGGAAGACCACTGTCAGTCCTTCCCCCACACGGATCGCGAGCGCCATCTAGCGTTCACATATGAGAGACAAAGCAATCAGCTCTATTAATGTTGCCATCAAGTTCTAATCGGCACGTGACCTCGTACCATGCTTTGGGGGGGATCGTGTCTGGTTCCACTTGAGTTGCCGCGTGACAGTAGGTATCTATCTGGGTGGCTGAGCCCGCAAAGGTCTTTGACTATCGAGGCTCCTCCCCCGGCATAGCTTCAGGTCTCCCTCTTCTCGTTCCTTCTTTTTACAGAGTCCCTCCCACCCCAAACCCCCGTACTTGATGTGTATTGGGCAGATGTTTCATAGTTGGGCAGTTTGAAGCTTTGAGAGAAGGTCATATTAGCGTTTCGTGCTGTCTGAACCACCACGCTAGGACATGGCACCAGCCGTATCATATGGTTGCGTTCTGATTTATGGGCACCGTTCTCGTAACTTTCAAAGTCTTGCTCAATTCCCAGCCCGTCCTTTGCAATCCTTAGTTGTTGCAGGAAACTACTTGAAAGTGTGCCCTGCTTTTGCATTTTTTGTGTATTGTTTTTCTACAAATCATCCGTTTCTGGTGGTCACCTTTAATGACAGGCCCTTCACAAAATAATTAACTATTGGCACTTTTGCCTTATTTAAGATCAGTCATTGTACACCAGGTATTTCAAGTCTAGGGTGGCCAGATGACCCCACGTCACCAGGAGACCACTTTCTAATCATTGCGTGGCCACTTATACTTAATTGGTATCCGGTGTCCAAAACCAATGTGTTTACTTGACTCTAAGCAAGATCACGACGCCCAGAAAGCATCACTTTCCTAACTGACAGCCCAGAGCGGGACACGTGGTGACCCAGTGACATGCCTTCACCTGGCCGCCATGTTCAGAAGAAGCCCGCCAATCAAACCGCGTATTGCTAAGCAACCGGCTTGTCGCAGGCCAGACGCTGTTCCTCATGCAGGAAGGTCGTTGCTCACACGTTGACACTATACCGCGCAGAAGTTCACACATGTCATCATATACACGGAGGGGTAAGAAGGCGTGAACGAAATCTCGAAACATTCCCAACATCTTGCAATCATCTGGTCACGGGTACAGAAGATGGAGACTTACCTTATTGCAACTTATATAGCGCATCGTTTTGCGCCGGGACGGCTTCTTGGCGCTTCAATACATCAGTTCAGGCAACCATGCATTTTAGGAAAGAAGTGGGGTTTGCTTTATCGGCGATTTCCCCAATATTCTCTAGTGAGGAATTGCATAACAAAGAAGGAGTGTCCTCCAAATCTGGAGACTAGTGTGTGCTGTCGGAAGATGGAGTGGCGTCCGCGTAATCTACCACAGTGGACATGACGAGCGCGCCCTTCCGAAGCCACCAGACCCACGGGGGGCTCCTATAGTGGCTCTTAGCCGATGCATTAACAAGTCTGGCTCATAGGCGATGCATTAACAAGTCTGGCTATTAGGCGATGCATTAACAAGTCTGGCTCATATGCGAAGCATTAACAAGTCTGGCTCATAGGCGATGCATTAACAAGTCTGGCTTATATGCGAAGCATTAACAAGTCTGGCTATTAGGCGATGCATTAACAAGTCTGTCTCATATGCGAAGCATTAACAAGTCTGGCTCATAGGCGATGCATTAACAAGTCTGGCTTATATGCGAAGCATTAACAAGTCTGGCTATTAGGCGATGCATTAACAAGTCTGGCTCATAGGCGATGCATTAACAAGTCTGGCTCATAGGCGATGCATTAACAAGTCTGGCTTATATGCGATGCATTAACAAGTCTGGCTATTAGGCGATGCATTAACAAGTCTGGCTCATATGCGAAGCATTAACAAGTCTGGCTATTAGGCGATGCATTAACAAGTCTGGCTCATAGGCGAAGCAATAACAAGTCTGGCTCATAGGCGATGCATTAACAAGTCTGGCTCATATGCGAAGCAATAACAAGTCTGGCTCATAGGCGATGCATTAACAAGTCTGGCTCATATGCGAAGCATTAACAAGTCTGGCTATTAGGCGATGCATTAACAAGTCTGGCTCATAGGCAATGCATTAACAAGTCTGGCTATTAGGCGATGCATTAACAAGTCTGGCTCATATGCGAAGCAATAACAAGTCTGGCTCATATGCGAAGCAATAACAAGTCTGGCTCATAGGCGATGCATTAACAAGTCTGGCTCATAGGCGATGCATTAACAAGTCTGGCTATTAGGCGATGCATTAACAAGTCCGGCTATTAGGCGATGCACTAACAAGTCTGGCTATTAGGCGATGCATTAACAAGTCATGTTGGAAAAAGAATAAAGTAAAAACAATGGTTGTGGACATTGGCGTATGGCAAAATTGTATGGACACACACCCGGGTCAGTATTTTGTATATTCCTGCAGTTGTGATTTTCTGAAAGGTCCACATTCCACGTGTGCCTTCCCTGCAATTGATTTTTGCGGCTTTCATTCAATCTGATGTCGAGAGCCCCAGGTGAGAGCGCAGCCTCTGTGCTGCTCTGTATTTCTCTTGCGGCGCCTGCGCGCCTCTTCCGCGATGCGCCATTTCATGGTTGCTATCGCTTGCAAAGGTGCGCGCGTTCATCCAGTCATTCAATCATGGCCGCACGCTGATGTTTATTACTAGGCGGGATGTTATCCTGGAACATCCTTGCGATGCACAGCTGAACGTTGCGAGGGGCTCTGGGGTGCGCAGGGGCACAACACCTTTGCCTTGCAGTTCTGGGGTGTGCAGGGGCTGAACGCCTTTGCCTCGCAGTTCTGGAGTGTGCAGGGGCGCAACACTCCTGTCCACATCCCCGAGGGCTTCTGTGCCTGGGAGAGATTTAGACAGTTACAAGTTCAGACCGGTTGGAGCTGCTAACTGTATCAGTTACCTCAGAGCAAAGTGCAGTGCAAGTAGCTGAAAGGATATTATTGGGAAGCCTGTTACAGCGTCAGTGAACAGATAGCAACCAATCAGCAAAGCCCATCGTACGTGTGCTGACATTAGGACATTTAAGTGCGCTGCTGGTATATGTTGGGATCACCCGTGCATGCGGGGCTATGCTTTACATAGGGTGACTATATCAGACCCATGCTGGCATTCATAGGGTGTCAAGAGCGCACTTGTCATATAATGGCAACCGCTGCTCATATGGGTTTAAAAATAAGTATATACGTTGTCGGTACTATGTTTATGGTGGCATTATGGAGGCATTTGATAGTACAGCCGAAACCTTCTGGCTTTGCCAATGCCGGATTGGTTTTGGGTGTTTGGTGTAGGGGGAAGTTGGGAGTGTAGCATCCCAGCGCTTCCCCGCCGTGTCCATCTTTGCGGCGCTGCCTGGAGCAGCAGGGTGCGCAAGGTAGGCGGGGGCTGGGGGGGGGGGGCAGAGAGATCGCCTCCAAGAGTCCCAGCTGTTCCAGCGGCCCCGCCTTTGCCTCGCAGTCCTGGGGTGCGCAGGGGCGCAATACCTTTGCTTCGCAGTCCTGGGGTGTGCAGGGGCGCAACGCCTTTGCCTTGCAGTTCTGTAGTGTGCAGGGGCGTAACACTCCTGTCCACATCCCCGAGGGCTTCTGTGCCTGGGAGAGATTTAGACAGAGTTACAAGTTCAGTCCGTCTTCACGCATTAATGAATGCTCCAACGCACAAGACCGAAGGACGACTACAAACTCACAGGATTGGTCAACCATGCACAGGGACAGGGGCAACGTTTCTGTTGCTCCGCATCCCCACCACCTGCAGATTTTTAAAAAATAAAAAAAATGTAACGACATTAAAATACCCGGCAAAGAGAAAGGTGGCCAAATCGTACCACCGCTCAAATATTCAGTTTGTGTGCGGCGTGCACTGACGCGCGTTGCATTATGGTTGTGTTAAGATCTTCCTGTTTGTGGCAGCGACTTCATGATTCAATCTTTGAGAATGAGGATCGACGTCACTGTGGCCTTCCCCTCTCTTAGTTGTCCTCGCAGATCAGGAGTGGGGAGGTTGAGGAAGGGAGCGTGCTGGGTGGGTGCCATCCATACTTACATGACACGGCATGTTCCTTTACATAGCCCGTCACCACTCCACACCTCTTCCATTGATGCCCTGCTAACTCAAAAGGTTTGTGACCTGCCGCTGTGCCTCTCATCCATGTTTTCCATGCAGCAGTGGCTCAGTTAAGGAGGTCTGCTCACCACTCATCCATGTCCCCCATGCCGCAGTGTCTCAGTTAACGGGGTCTGCTCACTACTACTCCTTGTTACCCACGCAGCAGCTGTTACTCCATTTTCCACACGCACCAGTGGTTCAGGTAAGGGGGCCTGCTCACTGCTCATCCATGTCCCCAACACAGCAGTGGCTAGTCAGGGTGGTTTGCTCACCGCTACTCCATGTTACCCACGCAGCAGTGGCTCAGTTAAGGGTTTCTGCTCAACGGCTTCCATGTTCTCTGTGCATCATTGGCTAAGTTAAGGGGGTCTGCTCACCGCTACTCCATGTTCCCCATGCAGCAGTGGCTCAGTTAAGGGGGTCTGCTCACCACTACTCCATGTTCTCCATGCAGCAGTGGCTCAGTTAAGGGGTTCTGCTCACCACTACTCCATGTTCTCCATGCAGCAGTGGCTCAGTAAAGGGGGTCTGCTCATCGCTACTCCATGTTCCCCATGCAGCAGTGGCTCAGTTAAGGGGGTCTGCTCACTGCTACTCAATGTCTCCCACGCAGCAGTGGCTCAGTTAAGGGGGTCTGCTCACCGCTACTCCATGTTCCCCATGCAGCATTGGCTCAGTTAAGAGGGTCTGTTCACCGCTCCTCCATATTCCCATGCAGCAGTGGCTCAGTTAAGGGGTTCTGCTCACCACTCATCCCTTTGCCCTAGGCATCCGTGGCTCAGTTATGTGGTCCCACGCTCGTCAGTCGGCTTTGACTTTGGAAGGTGGAGAAGATATTGGAAGTCACAGGACTTTCTAGCTCTCTGACAGAGAAAGCAGCAGAATGTTGTTCGTACTTGTGGCGCCTGTGTGGTGTGCAATAGCGCCCCCTTTCCACTGCTGCCCATGAACACAATATAGAACTGTACATGGGTATGTGTCAACTACGAGGGCGTGTTCCCATCAAGGTGTCATGACTGACATCATGGACATCATCTCCACTCAGAACCCCCGAGATGGAAGACGCCCCCCAGTTAGTATTTTATCTTCTGTGGAGCTCTGCTTTGGCTGGGGCGGCCTGCAACAAGCACCTTTCTGTATGAGCCAGACAGGACTGCCGCTGTTGCTGGATCCATTCCGCCTCCATCTTTACTGAGGGCAGATGCTCTTGCTGAGGTCGAGCTGTATGAAGAGCTGCCAGTGGTCCGGCTGCACTGCTAGGAACGGAGCTTTGAAGAAACACAAAGCAAAGAACCTTTACGGTGTCTTCAGCCGTTGCCGGACCAGAAAAGATCTACATTTAGATGTATTTATTTATTTGTTTATTTGTATCGCGCACCTCACCCAAGGGTATCTGGGCGCATTCTTAGGAGAACAGTTAGTTACAGCACGGAGAGACGTTCCATTCCATTTTTAAATACAGACAAGTTGCAGATAAGTGAGACATTACGACACAGTGGGTACATTGAGATATATAGTATGATGGGACTTACATGGCCGTGTAGTTGCCCTAGTGGGCGAGGACATTAAATGAGTTAGTGCTCCTGTATGAAGAGCCACGTTTTCAGTTTCCTTCTTTCTTCAGTTAGATGCATCAGTTGTGTACATTTGTGGTCAACGGCAGCCGTACACAACCCTAGGAGAGGGCATGTGCACTGTTACTCATGTAATAATTAACATTTGGCAAACAGCCTCATAGAAGAACCTGGGTGTTGCCTTTGCACACCCTTTAATCTGTTCATTCCAGCTCGCCTCTCAATCACTACTCCAGAATACGTCAGGGATGTCCCATAGGCCACTGGAAGGGGTGACCACTCTCAGAGCCGGCCCGTCCCAAATAAATGGGCCCAGCCATAGCCCAGCAGCAACCAGACAAGACAGACAGGCTTTTGCCTCGCTCACTGTTTAGTGTGCACGGTGTAAGCATGCAAATGGCAAGGGACGTTTGCCTGAGAGGACAACACATCCAGAGATAACCACCAATCATGACTGTCCACCTAAGGAGGCTTGGTCAGGCTGGCTAGCATTCTGATTGGTTAGCTGACGTCACAGGGCTACACATATCAAACTGCACATGCTGGGGTGAGATAGGGTCAGGGGATCTGGCCCAGCAGCTGAATCGCCAACTCCCCACATGCCAATTGAAGCTATTGTGTGACCTGTAAACATTTGTGTGTGTCTCTGCACCTCATTTCAGCCATCCGCAACAAGTGGGACTTCATAGCAACATGCCAACTAGAGCAATCAGTGCCGGATATAGGTGCTGGCAACACCCCATTCGACGGGCTTTCTTCAAGCTTAAGTGTTGTTTGTGTGTTTTTTGGATGGGCCATGAGGTGTATAGATGGTAAGCATGGACGGACGGACGGATCGATGACCAGATGACGCATGCTGGTGAATGTAGGGTCCTGTTTGAACAGCCTAAATTAGCACTTTTCATGTACCCCTCTTCTCTGTGCATTTGTTCTGCCAGATAGATAAAGGAACTTTTAGAAAGACCTAAAAACGGGGAACATACCTTTGCGTGATAGCTTGGTCCACTTGTGCTTACACAGAACAGAAAACACAGGTCGGCATAGTTCACAATCTTTTTCAAGTCATTGATTGAATTGGCTTTTGAGCATATCAAACACAGAGCTCCTTCAAAATACGCAAGGGAAGGCCCGGGTTTTTGGGGACATCATCTCGCATCGTAGGAGTCAGTAAGGCATCGCGGGTGTGTTAGAGGATATTATATCTCACCCTAAGAGCCAGGAAGTAATTGCCTGGTGTGTTTGGGGATTTCGTCTCTCACCCTAAGAACCAGCAAGGAATCACCCGGTGTGTTTGGGGACATCACCTCTCACCCTAAGAACCAGCAAGGAATCACCCAGTGTTTTTGGTGACATCATCTCTCACCCTAAGAACCAGGAAGGAATCGCCCGGTGTGGTTGGGCTTTGGGGACACTATTTCTCACACTGAGAGGCAGGAAGGAATCACCTGGTGTGTTTGGGGACATCATCTCTCACCCTAAGAAAAAGAAAGGAATCGCCCATTGCGTTTGGGGACATCTTCTCTCACCCTAAGAGCCAGGAAGGAAATGCCTGGTATGTTTGGGGACATTATCTCTCACCCTAAGAGCCAGGAAGGATTTGCCCAGTGTGTTTGGGGAGATTATCTCTCACCCTAAGAGCCAGGAAGGAAATGCCTGGTGTGGTTGGGGACATTATCTCTCACCCTAAGAACCAGGAAGGAATCGCCCGGTGTGGTTGGGCTTTGGGGACACTATTTCTCACACTGAGAGGTAAGAAGGAATCAACTGGTGTGTTTGGGGACATCATCTCGCACCCTAAGAAAAAGAAAGGAATTGCCCATTGTGTTTGGGGACATCTTCTCTCACCCTAAGAGCCAGGAAGGGATCGCCTGGTGTGGTTGGGGGTTGGGGACACTATTTCTCACACTAAGAGGCAGGAAGAAATCACCCGGTGTGTTTGGGGACATCATCTCACACCCAAAGAGCCAGGATGGAATCGCCCGGTGTATTTGGGGACATGATCTCTCACCCTAAGAGCCAGGAAGGAAATGCCTAGTGTGGTTGGGAACATTATCTCTCACCCTAAGAGCCAGGAAGGAAATTAATGTTGTGTTTGGGCTTTGGGGACACTATTTCTCACACTGGGAGGCAGGAAGGAATGACCTGCTGTGTTTGGGGATTTCGTCTCTCACCCTAAGAACCAGCAAGGAATCACCCAGTGTTTTTGGTGACATCATCTCTCACCCTAAGAACCAGAAAGGAATTATCCATTGTTTTTGGTGACATCCTCTCTCACCCTAAGAACCAGGAAGGAATCGCCCGGTGTGGTTGGGCTTTGGGGACACTATTTCTCACACTGAGAGGTAAGAAGGAATCACCTGGTGTGTTTGGGGACATCATCTCTCACCCTAAGAAAAAGAAAGGAATTGCCCATTGTTTTTGGGGACATCTTCTCTCACCCTAAGAGCCAGGAAGGGATCGCCCTGTGTGGTTGGGGGTTGGGGACACTATTTCTCACACTAAGAGGCAGGAAGGAATCACCTGGTGTGTTTGGGGACATCATCTTACACCCAAAGAGCCAGGATGGAATCGCCCGGTGTATTTGGGGACATGATCTCTCACCCTAAGAGCCAGGAAGGAATTGCCCAGTGTGTTTGGGGAGATTATCTCTCACCCTAAGAGCCAGGAAGGAAATGCCTGGTGTGGTTGGGGACATTATCTCTCACCCTAAGAACCAGGAAGGAATTGCCCGGTGTGGTTGGGCTTTGGGGACACTATTTCTCACACTGAGAGGTAAGAAGGAATCACCTGGTGTGTTTGGGGACATCATCTCTCACCCTAAGAAAAAGAAAGGAATTGCCCATTGTGTTTGGGGACATCTTCTCTCACCCTAAGAGCCAGGAAGGGATTGCCCGGTGTGGTTGGGGGTTGGGGACACTATTTCTCACACTAAGAGGCAGGAAGGAATCACCTGGTGTGTTTGGGGACATCATCTTACACCCAAAGAGCCAGGATGGAATCGCCCGGTGTATTTGGGGACATGATCTCTCACCCTAAGAGCCAGGAAGGAATTGCCCAGTGTGTTTGGGGACATTATCTCTCACCCTAAGAGCCAGGAAGGAATTGCCCAGTGTGTTTAGGGAGATTATCTCTCACCCTAAGAGCCAGGAAGGAATTGCCCGGTGTGTTTGGGGAGATTATCTCTCACCCTAAGAGCCAGGAAGGAAATGCCTGGTGTGTTTGGGGACATCTTCTCTCACCCTAAGAGCCAGGAAGGGATCGCCCGGTGTGGTTGGGGGTTGGGGACACTATTTCTCACACTAAGAGGCAGGAAGGAATCACCTGGTGTGTTTGGGGACATCATCTTACACCCAAAGAGCCAGGATGGAATCGCCTGGTGTATTTGGGGACATGATCTCTCACCCTAAGAGCCAGGAAGGAATTGCCCAGTGTGTTTGGGGACATTATCTCTCACCCTAAGAGCCAGGAAGGAATTGCCCAGTGTGTTTGGGGAGATTATCTCTCACCCTAAGAGCCAGGAAGGAAATGCTTGGTGTGGTTGGGGACATTATCTCTCACCCTAAGAGCCAGGAAGGAAATGCCTGTTGTGTGTGGGCTTTGGGGACACTATTTCTCACACTGGGAGGCAGGAAGGAATGACCTGGTGTGTTTGGGGATTTCGTCTCTCACCCTAAGAACCAGCAAGGAATCACCCAGTGTTTTTGGTGACATCATCTCTCACCCTAAGAACCAGAAAGGAATTATCCATTGTTTTTGGTGACATTATCTCTCACCCTAAGAACCAGGAAGTAATCGCCCGGTGTGGTTGGGGGTTGGGGACACTATTTCTCACACTGAGAGGCAGGAAGGAATCGCCTGGGTGTTTGGAGGCATCATCTCTCACCCTAAGAGCCAGGAAGGAAATGCCCAGTGTGTTTGGGGACATTATCTCTCACCCTAAGAGCCAGGAAGGAAATGCCTGGTGTGGTTGGGGACATCATCTCTCACTGTAAGAGCCAGGAAGGAATTTTCTGGTATGTTTGAGGAATTTTCAGGTGATTATGTAGACTTTGGGGCCGATTCATGACATTTTTTGCACGGTTCATATTGACTTTGTACTGCTGAAAATTGACTTTGTACTGCTCACACAAACCCGGATTCATTGAACTGTTCAAAGTGCGTTTTTGCTGTGCAAAGTTCTTTTGTACTGCAAAAATGACCATGCACTGACTTTGCACGGACTTTGCACTGCAAAAATACGCTTTGTACAGTACAGACGCTCAGTTGATCAACCTCAGAATGATGAAGGGCTCGTGCAGCAACTGTGTGCTGGCCCATGATTGAGCTCTTAACTCGCTGAACTATCTTCCCCTAATTAAGCAACAAGCAGAAGCTGTGGACATACACATTCTCACAGGGCAAAGTCCGCTTTTTCAATCCAAAGCTCCAATCGCAAGCTTAAACCAAAAACCAATGTCATCTGAAGGTAGCGCCCCATCGGCACTACTTTGTCACCTGTAATCATCGTCTAGACACCCCTTTCTTTATTTGGCATAGTGATTCGGTAGTGTATGGCAAACGGTGAACCGCTTCGGCGACACTGGTAAGGAAACCTGGACGCCGGAGGAACACCCAATAGCAAAAGGGCCGTATGGAGCCTGGAGGCCTCCAAACTAAACATTTGACCTGTGTAAAGCCGCGAGCCCAGCCTGTAGGTGAGGTAGAGGTGGGTGTGATCACGTTGCCACTTACCCAGGTACTCAAGGCCGGCAGCCTTTTGGGTAGCCTTATTCCAAATCTGCAGGATCCCGCCCCACTACCCGCGGCTGCGTCGCTGTAGATATCCAGATGTGCGCACGCAGCCGGGGATACCGCGCACTCTCCGATGCCCAACTACCCACTTCATTCTTCCAGGGCATGCAGAGATCCTCCACCCTCCAGTAATGCCAGCCCCCTGCGTCCCACTCACTATTCTGCAAGGCTGGCACGTGGCGTGATAGGAGGGCAATGTTCAGATGTTTTCACAGCTGTGTTCCATGAGAAACAAGGACATCCTGTACATACAGTCCTAAACGGAAGCTCAGGGTATTTCTTTTCTTAAAGCAGCACGTTATGCACCTTGCCTTACCACTGCTTTCTCTCCTCTTCCAATCACCTAGGCTTCTATGTACGTAACCCTGTGCTTTTGCTTTTATGCGGTTTGTTGAGGTAAAAAAAAAAAAAAAACCTCAAACTCATGCAATTTATCAAGGGTTTTATGGGGGGAAGTTGAAGAATCAAGAGCCTCTGGGGTGTCCAGAAAAGATGAGTGCCTCTGGCTAGTTCAGTGTCATGACGATCAATTAAATGCACACATGTGCGCAATTTCCTTAACCTTTTGTGGCCATTTTGATTTTGAGCAAAAAAAAAAAAGCAGAAAAAGATGAACGATATGCTGAGGTAGCACTTTGGAAGAAGGCAGTTGCGTTTGCGTAGACCATCCTTTAATCAAGCCAAGCCATTATAGGACCACCCCATTGCAGTCTTCAGAAAATGGCGCTCCCCTACGTGGTGTTCAGCATAATATATTCTGTTCCCTGGGTACGAATGTGTGTCCTCAATCCCAAGGAAAACATGTAACAGAAACTGTAAGGGTGGGAGGATTGGGGGCACTGGGATTGTGAGTACTTGTGGCTGCAGTGTCAACCTGTGCCCCTAACACTGCACCAACATCATCCATACTGCTTCTCACAGTCCACACACGGCATCTCACAGCCCCCACATGGCATCTCACAGCCCCCACACGCCATCTCACAGCCCCCACACGGCATCTCACAGCCACCACATGGCCTCTCAAAGCCCCCACACGCCATCTCACAGCCACCACATGGCATCTCACAGCCCCCACATGGCATTTCACAACCCCCACATGGCATCTCACAGCCCCCACACGGCATCTCACAGCCCCCACACAGCATCTCACAGTCCCCACATGGCATCTCACAGCCCCCACACGCCATCTCACAGCCCCCACATGGCCTCTCACAGCCCCCACATGGCATCTCACAGCCCCCACACGCCATCTCACAGCCCCCACATGGTCTCTCACAGCCCCCACACGGCATCTCACAGCCCCCACATGGCCTTTCACAGCCACCACATGGCCTCTCACAGCCCCCACACGGCATCTCACAGCCCCCACAAGCCATCTCACAGCCCCCACATGGCCTCTCACAGCCCCCACATGGCATCTCACAGCTCCCACACGCCATCTCACAGCCCCCACATGGTCTCTCACAGCCCCCACACGCCATCTCACAGCCACCACATGGCCTTTCACAGCCACCACATGGCCTCTCACAGCCCCCACACGGCTTCACACAGCCCCCACACGCCATCTCACAGCCACCACACGGCCTTTCACAGCCACCACACAGCCTCTCACAGCCCCCACATGGCATCTCACAGCCCCCACACGGCATCTCACAGCCCCCACACGCCATCTCACAGCCACCACATGGCCTCTCACAGCCCCCACACGGCATCTCCCAGCCACCAAGCCACCACATGGCCTCTCACAGCCCCCACATGGCATCTCAGAGCCCCCCCCCAAGGCATCTCAGAGCCCCCCCCCAAGGCATCTCACAACACCCACACGGCATCTCACAGCCCCCACACAGCCTCTGCGTTCTCCAACAATTCCCCAGTGCACCCGCCTTCGCTCTACATCCTGCAGCCGTCATACTTAACCCCACATCACTGACGCTGCATCTCACTAAACCTATATCTTTAACACATCCTGCATTTTGAGGGTCTCACACTGCACACATTTCATTCAAGTTGCACTTCATCACTTAGACAGTTGTTCACACTGCAAGCCAAATCGCTTGTGCGCACCCACAACTTCCAAACGATGTCATGTAGCACTCATATCGCTCCCCACAACCTTTTGACGCTCTCCTGTCGCACACTCTCCACCCTACAGCACTTACTACCCCCACAACACCCACACTTCACCTCACTTTATTCAAGCTACAAAGAACAACACGTGCACAGTATTGCACAGAAACTGCACGTTGCTGCCCTTACACCAGATCCAAAACACACGCGGACACACAACCACACAGACACACCTCTCCCAGCATTAACATTGTACTTTAAGCACTGAAACTGCATCTCGCCTCAATCACGTGGCACCATCAGATTTTGACAATGCCGCCCGCACCCAACCCCCCTCTTTCAAATGCCCCACGTCTTAATTTTCAATAATACATTTGTGTGCACTCGGGGTAACAGGCTGAGGAGCTCCAATGCATCGACAACTTTACTGGTTAGTGATGCAGGGGTTACGTCATGTCCTGTGTAAAGAGTTGGGACGCACACAGACACCAATACTTACTGACCTCGTGGTGCTGGGTCCAGGAACAGCAGCAGTGAAACACAGCAGTAACACTGTAGTGCAAGGTGGCTCACTTTCGTAATAGAAATGAATGGGTTTATAGCAGCCTGTGATTGCAGGTGAATAAGTGTGCAGGTTTGGCATCTATAGCAGTAATTGCCACGACCACAGAACGAATTCTTCACCCCCTGTAATTTACATATCATAAGAATCTTCTCTGAGACTGGAATTAGACTCTAAATTCAAATAACAGGATGGCCTTATTTTGTAAATGCTTGAGATGTAGGCCTACTAATGGGACTGGCACGGCTTGTCTCTAGTGGTTCAGCTCCTAATATTCTTTCATGCCACCACAAGGCACATGACTGCCAGTTCCATAGGTCCCATATAGGCGCGTTAGAATAAAAGTCATGTGCTTTTGGGTAATTGTGTGATATTTGATGCATGATGTGACCAATGAACCACATCTGTCATAGGTTGTTTGAGGCTTACAGTCTCATGAAATAATGAATTAAATACTTTTACTTACACGAAGTAGTTCTTTCTGTCACAACTCTTAGCATCACAGCGGAACTGGTGCCTTTTTTTATAAACATCCCTCTTACCCATTCCATTTACTTCAGAACATTGAAAACCTAATCCCACCCACTGGGGCCCCAACCTGTAGCCTGCCGGCTTCACAGAGATCTCTGCAGAAGGTACATTAACCTTCTGAGCGATTTTACACAGTAACGTTGCGCCACGATTGACTTGTGCCGGCCTCCCAGTTCTCCTGTGAGAATCCTTAATATGGACATATGATCTCTTTTTTAGACATCTACACACGCATGTTGGTAACAATGTATGTAGGTTGTTTGCAGCGCTTATTATGAAGCACAGCTGTAGTGCCGTTGGCATGGGAGGAGCCTTGTTTGGAATCTGTTGTTATTGGCCATGTTGCCTGATCCACTTCTTTTGTTTTATTAGATCTAGAAGCAACACAAAGAAGAGAAGATGGATTGGGGAACACTGCACGGAGTCATCGGAGGAGTGAACCGGCACTCCACCAGCATCGGCAAAATCTGGCTCTCCGTCCTCTTCATTTTCCGGATCATGATCCTGGTGGTAGCTGCAGAGGCTGTCTGGGGAGACGAACAATCGGATTTCACATGCAACACTCTGCAGCCCGGATGCAAGAATGTCTGTTACGATCACTACTTCCCAATTTCTCACATCAGGCTCTGGAGCCTTCAGCTGATACTGGTGGCCACTCCTGCTCTCTTGGTGGCCATGCACGTGGCTTACAAGAAGCACGAAGAGAAGAAACAGCTCAGGAAGAAAAAGAATGGCTTGCTAGACGCCTGTGAAATAGAAGAATTAAAACTCAGAAAAATCCGTATTGTGGGCAGCTTGTGGTGGACCTACACTACAAGCATCTTTTTCAGGCTTCTCTTCGAGACCGTGTTCATGTACCTGTTTTATTTCATGTACACGGGTTTCCACATGCCACGCTTGGTCAAGTGTGATGCCTGGCCATGCCCCAATGTGGTGGACTGCTTCATCTCCAGACCCACCGAGAAGACGGTTTTCACAGTTTTCATGATCTCTGTCTCTGGAATTTGCATGGTGCTAAATGTGGCTGAATTATGTCTACTGGTCTTCCAAGCCATGTACAGGCGAACTAAGAAGATTGCAAAGTACCACAAAGGCAAGACGGTGACATTGCAAGAAAAGGAGCAGAACGAGATGAACGAACTGTACTCGGGCAGCTGTCAGAACACTGTCTCCAGCGTGTCCAAACTCAAGTGACACCAGGTGGCAAATTAAAGGAAACTTTGATGCCAACATCACTTTATCCAACTCTATTCCCAAAGTGCATTCATAGTAATTTTTATATGATTTAACTAGTAGATGATAAGAATTAAATTAACTAACAGAGGTACTGGTTTGACGTTGTTTGCCGAAGCCAAACCTGAGATCTGCAGCTGGTCATCAAAATCTATTGAAATCTGCAATATGACAATGAAATGGAAGCAACACGATTTCCATAGTTGACGATTGGGAGAATTGTGTCTGAAATGAAGTCTCTGCAACCTTTTTCTGACAAAAATTCTAAGGGAAAACTAGAAAACATTTTCCTGCATGTTACTGTTACAGGTGTGCTGAAAGAAATTGTGATTCCAGTAGTTTGCCAAACCCAAAGTATTTCTTTTTTAAGGTCTTGTTATTTAAAATGCTATGCAGTTTACTGGAATAGCCGGCGGTGATCTAGAGCAGAGTGCAATTTTCTAGAAGTAATAATAGTGTTTCAGTATTATAACCGATAGCATGTCTATTGGTTAGTTCTAGGATGCTGCTTTCAATGTGCTGCCAGATTTTATTCCATTTCCTAATTTGTTTTAGAATGGCAATGGTTACTTGACACGATATAGACTTTGTTTGACTGCTCCTTTTATATGAAAAGAGAAAACAAATATTGTGAAAATGTGAGTATTTTGAAATGTAGGCACCTTAAGTTTCTCTCAGAAGTGCGCACAATTCTTCTTCAAGCCCGCCAGCCTCCAACTATGGCATTAGACTGAAGGGGGCCTGACTTCGTCCCATCTTCCAACCCCAGTTTTCTAGATATGGAGATATGGGTGGGTAATCGTTTGAGAAACAAGTGAAAACATTATCAAAAACAAAATGGTAGAATGAGGCTGATGTGAAACAAGTCTTTTAAAAAACAATTCAGAGGTCATCAATTAAACTGACCCAACGAAAAAGAGGAAAATGCTAAAGTATGGCTGTGCTACAATATGAGCATAGCAATTACCATGCTGTCCAACGAACGCCACATGTTTACAAAAAACATGAACAAACTGTATTTCTAGAAACATGTTTAGAGAAAAAGTCTGAGATCGGAGCAAATCTAGCAGCAGTTTTACTGAGCAATAAGTTCTATTCCTTTTTGCAGTCCGTGCCACCCAGCTATCAGAAAGTATGTGATCAAAGGTAGCTTTATTTTTTACTTGACATAGTTGATTTTTCTACATTTTGGACATTGTGTTGATAATTGTCTAGGGTTCCTGTGGGTGCAAAAGACTGTTGTTCAAGGACTCTTAAGACACTTACACATTTACGCGCCTTAGCAAAGAAAACGTAAAGGCAGCTAAACTGTAACAGCCAAGTTCAAGAACATGACAGCAGCTGCCTGTTTCAAGAGACTGAAAGTGAAATGACCACTGTTGGTTAGAGCCTGAAGATGGAATGGAACGTCCACAGCTAGATCAACTGTGTGGTCAATCTCTTGTGATCGGTGTGAAAGGGCTTACACCTTATGCCTGTGAGTATTTGAAGCTGTCACTGCCATTGACACTGCCGCAGGCGCTTGGGGAAATGGTGCAGGCACAATAAGACATGTTGCTTCTTTTTGTGTACTAGGTTGGAGCGCAAATAAATAAATATACCTTTGTACAAACGCTTGTCTTCTCAGTATCAATAGTGTCTCTGTTCTGTTCTAATTCCCAAAGGCATCTATACATGAATTGTTTTAAGATTTGGAAGACAAGGAAAACGCCAAAGTAAATAAAAGGTGCTTTCCACAAGACCCCTATGGCCAATAGGCTTATACACTTAACATTGATCCTCAACTGAAGGCGATGTTTAGATAATATGTACTGCAGGTAAAATTCCTAAAGTTCTCCCACCCCTTCTACTGTTTAACCAGCATATTCAGCACATTTGTGTTATCAAACACAATAGAAATAAGGTTATGGACTTGTCAAATAATTCCGGTGAAAATGCAGCTTGGCTGGTTTTTATCAGTACTACATATATAATTGTCTTAGGATGTCTGTGCATTGGGCACTGAGTATGTGCATATCCATTCTTATGCCTAAGGCCGGCAAACAAATTCTGCACAGGGAAAAGAAACATAATCACCAGATGACTCCTTGAGCCCAATTGAGTGGATGATGTCGCAGTATTAGTATATTTGTTTGAATATATTTGGCCGAATGGTACATTTGACCGAATTTGGCCTGTACCATTCAACCAAATATATTCGAACAAATTGGCTAATACATACCGAACATGTGGAGTGGAGGTTGCGAGGGTGTCCCCCGCTCCCCATGACTGGTGTGTATTGGCCTTGGGGGAGTAGCGGGGGTGTCCACCGCTTCCTCGATATTGGAGGCGGGGGATGGGGGAAAAAAAGAAAAAGGGACCCTGCGGCATCGGACCCGACCCACGTTGGAGGGACGGATCTGACGACACAGGGCAGAAGTGCACCAGGCAGCAAGGAAACAGATAAGTGGGGGTGGGGAATGCATTTTTCTTTTTGCTCCCGCAAAGCTGACCGCATGCAACACCATACGATATGATGTTGCATGCCTTCCGGTATTTTTCGGTCTATTTTTTACGACCGATTTTCTTCATTCATATCTCCCTAAACTGATGTCGCTGCCATTTGATCCTCATATACAAATCCTGAGGCTGTCTGAATCAGTATATTTGGTTCAATGACATTTTTAAAATTTTTATTGTTTAAAGCGCAGACCTAGCTCTAGAGTAGCGGAGCACTGTACAGAGTGTGGGAAGCTAGCATTTGGGCTGCCATCTTTTAACAGTAGCTCAGTACTGTGAGGTCTGTGCATTGGTATGTGTGTGCATTGGAATTAGTCAATGTTAATGTTAGTCAACATGTTAGTCAATGTTACAAACATTTTATTGTTAGGGTGAGATTTGTGAAAAATTAAATGAGCACCAAGCCCAGTGTGCATTACGTACATACATAGCAACCGAAGAATATGCCCCTTTTATCCCATCCATATTTGCCAAATATAAAGATCTGTGGCCCCTCATATGTTCCCAAAATGTTCTTTGATTTTATATAAAGCAGACCAGACCCTCCTGTGGTGTTATTTGACTCCCTCCCTTTTCTAGCTGAATATTTTTAAAAAGTACAAAAGGGGTGTTCCAGACAGTCTGTCTTGTAATACTAACCTTCTATCGGACAGTCATTTATATGGGTATTCTAGGTTTTGATATATTGCTTTGTTCAGCAAGACAGGTTTAGCATTCTTATTATTACTGTATTGTATACTGGAAGTGATCATTAGAAAATAACACTGCAAATGTTGAAAAAGAGCAGGTTTACAATGTCATTACAATTAAATAATTAACTATTTTAACAGGTGCTTTTGTAAAAAAAAAAAACAGCACTTCATCCCCTAACAACAAGATATCTGTCTCTTTTCCTGTAGTTGCTCAGCATTCAACAAGTGCGCACCTGCCAATGCGACTCTCAACCACATAGAAACAGAGTGAGAGGCAGAGTGACCAAGGGAGAAAAAGAGAGAGAGTGATGGAGAGAGAGAGAAAGAGACAGAAAGAGAGAGAGATGGAGCACTAGATAGGCTGCCCTGGGTATCATCAGTTTGTAATAATTTCACTGAATTGCTGTTGGCACCCACGTTGCCCCTGTAGGCACCCTACTGGACTTCTAAAGGCCCACCACAAGCTCCTTCAGAAACACAACTCAACTTCTACAACCACCCAATGCAGCTCCTGCAGGCGTTTTACTGTACCCCAATGAACTACTTCATAAACATGACTGCGCTTCAGCAACCACCAAGCACCAACCCACTTTCTCGTAGGCTTACAGGCATCTACGGAACTCCTGCAGCGATACCGTTTAGCTATAACTGTGTCCAATTGAACACCTTTGGGCTCCACACTGAAATTCTACAGGCACGCCATGGAGCTACTTCAGGTTTCACAGGGATCCCTTGAAATAACCACACTGTGGCCTTGCAGTGACAGAGCGGGGCTCCTGCAGACACCCCACTGAGCTCCTGCAGTAACCACACTGAGCATCTGCAGGTTCCTTCAGGGACCACACTGAGCATCTTCAGATACAGAACTGAGCCTTTGCTGGTTCCTGCCGGGACCACGCTGAGCATCTGCAGTCACCCAACTGAACAGCTGTAGACACAGAATGAGCACCTGCAGGTGCTCCATTGAACTTCTTCAAGTTTCCAACAGAGGCCTGTAGAAGTTATGTTACTCAGCTCTCCTAGTTATACCACAGAACTCCAGAAGGCTCCCCACTGAGCCACTGCCATAGTCCCTCCACTGAGCTTCTTAAGGTGTCACATTGGGCTCCTGCAGGAACCTCACTGAGTTTAGTCAGGGGGAGCTCCTGTAGGCAACCTAATGAGTTTCTATCTGCATCCTGTTGAGTTCCAGAAGACACCTCATTGAGCACTTGTGAGCATCACACTGAGCTCCTCTGGGTATCACACCAAACCTTGCATTCGCCCCATTGAGCTCCTTTAGGGAACCCACTGAGATCCTACATGGAATACATTGAACTTGGGAAGGCATCACAAGAGCTCTCAGCTCTCAGAGAGACAGGACCTCTGTACTGTGCTAAAAATAAGATATTTTGGAAAATGCGGGCAGATGGCGTTGCAAAAGTCTACTCCAGAAGATACAAATGCGTTGGCTATTTGTGCCTGATGTGACAAGGAAAGTAATGAAGAAGTTCTCTAAACTGCCACATTTGGCCAACAAATGAGTCCACTAATGTCTTAATCTGAGCAATGCAGTTACTTCTAGATTGTCAAGGGCTGTTGGCCAGAATGATGGGTTCCAGGTGATCCCTGGGGACCGTAGAGAAGCATCTCCTCCGTTTTGGAGGCTTTACATTTGAGTCTATTGCTGTCCATCCATGCACTGATTGTTTTAATCTCCAATGAAAACCAGTCACGCGAAGTTGATGTCCAACTTCGATTTAATAAGATGTCAAGGTTATTGGCATACATGTCAAAGTGATTTCAAAGGAATGCAAAGGTTTGACCAGTGGGTGCAGGTAAGGATGGAACAAGAGCAGGGAGAACCCCCTACCCTGGGGTACTCCACATTTGACTGTGGCAGTGAGGGATTCGAAGTATCCAATGGCTACGAATTAATTTAAGTTGTCTTTGTTTGAAAGCCCCAAACACAAAAAAATGACCCTTTCTCTCATACAATCAAAAGACCCGCCCTGGGAGGATGGTGAGGTCGATGGGGCCAAAAATACCAGTGAGACTTAAAAGGACCAGCAATCTGACAGCCCACCATGAATGAACCTACCTCCTGATATCAAAAGTTATCGATTTTTACAAGACATTCTGTGATCTAGCTGGGACAAAGTGTGCTCTCCTGGAATGTAATATGTCTGTGATTTCACCAAAAGGCAAAAGTTACTTGGCAGCGGTAGTTGAAGCTAATTTACCCAGAAAGTTAAGTCTGGAAAGTGTCTGAAACGTGGCCATATCTGACGAGTCAACGCCATTCTATTTTAATTATGGTAAAAACACAGCATGGTGACTGGACCTTTTGCCCAAACAACCTTTCCAGTTGGCTTGCCTTTAAAATCTCCTTCTGAGACGTTCTCTCAGGAGCTGATATGCAAAATAGGCAATACCCCAGTCACCCACTGATCTGGTATCTACTCAACCACTTTCGCATTATACATGACCAGGCTACTTTCACTTTTAGAAGCCAGTCCTGTCTTTTACTTTTTATTCAGTCTCTGATGTTTAAACAGGGCATAAACACGACTAGAGACTCACTCACCCTTCAGCTAGATATGAGGGCCTCCCTATCTTGGTCGGCTCCCTGCTTATGTCACAGGCCAATGGCATTCAGGAGATTGTGATTAAGAGGCATTTAGATACCCTTGCTCTAATTAGCTGGACTATGGTCCCGGCCGGGAGCCCCTCAAGGGCGCCCTTGTTCAGGGGGTAAGCCACTTCTCATTTCTACCTGTTCATTTAGCTGCTTTTGTCTACAGACCACAACTGCACAACTACCAGTGTTCTCTCAGCACCTAATGCAGCACCTATCAATCATCTCATTATTCTCTTACTCTCACCTTCTATTCCTGCAGCCCACCAGTTTGCCCTCAAGCCCTACTCCACCTTTACACACATTCTATTGCCCATTCATGACAGGCACCCACCATGTAACTGCCTGCACATGCATCCTGGACTCTCACTATGCCCATCTCCACCAGAGTGTCACCCTCTAAGCCGGACTCTGTGACCTAAGCTTCTTCAGATACCGTTGGCTATGACTCCCATGATGCCTTACCCATGGCTGTGCTGGCACTGGCTGATGGGCGTTGTAGTCTAAAACACCCAGAGAGCTTAAGGTTGCAGGCCCCTGCTTTAGAGTTTGCCATTCTCTGAACCTTGACTGACTCTAATTTCAGTCCAGTGATAACCCTTAAAGGGTAACCCTCGGAGACATGGTAGTTTTCTGGGTTTCCCAATCTCACAGTTTCCCATTGTTTTGGACCTTTCTCTGCAAATGCAGTTTGGTGGAAATACTAACTATATATTTTTAATTTGGGCTTTTAGGTGTTGCTTGGGATACATATAAGCCAAACTATTGCAATAGAGTACAAATATGGAGGAATGGCATACGAGGAGGGACACAGAGGGATGACATGACGAGGGACTCACAGCCTATGGGTGTTCTTTGATTATGACCCCCCGCCCCCATTGACTGCCCATGGCTATGCTAATCCCTGTGGCCATTCCTACACATTACTGCCTCTCCCTCTCAGTTTCAGTTGGAGAGCTTTTTTAAATCCCCAGAGCACATATCTGATAACAAAATCCATGTAGCATGAGGAATAGGACGAGTGAATTCAGTGCAGGCCAGGTAAATGACTTCTTTTAAGGGAGGCACCTGTGGGGTGCGTACATTATAATAGGAGAATATGTTTTCTAATGCAAATTGAATGAGTGATTTCTCTGGTTTCAGCTGTAAGGTTGGATAGCTTGATGAGTCCCAGTGTTGAACCTTATTAATTTCCAAGCATATTAGATACTCCAGTCCAAAGAGCTAAAAGAAGGGTGAAACACGTCTGTGATTATTGAACGGTATTTGGAAAGGTCTTGCTTTGACCAATAGTGCACCATTAAAGTGTTCCAGCCTTCGACTTGTGAGGACTAATGTTTCTTTAGGGAATATATGCATACCTTCCGCTCCACCCTGTGACCTCACCCTGTGGCAAACCCTAGCTGTAGCCATAGAGAGGATGTTAAAACTACAGATTTTCACAGGACAGGTTTACTTGCCTCTGCATAACAAAACAAACAAAGGCTGCCAGCAGGGAAGCTTTTACCCCAAAAGACAGCTTAAGAAAAACTATTAAGCATTTTTGTCAAAATCAAAGGGGGCCAGTCCCATAGCTGGAGAGGCCCTGACACCAGGCCTGATTCTGAATCACCTTATTATCCTATTTTATAATCTTCAGACTCTGATTACTAGACTCTGGACATTCATACTGCACGGACCCAGAATCCCCATTATTTTTTTTAATTTATTTTTTTTATTAGCATTTAGCTTCAAAAGAAGCTTTTTTACCATTTACAGTTTACATTTAAAAGAGAATTCCATGACAATAAAAACATGTAATGCAGACAATGAGACTGAAAACCAAAGATTATCAGCAGCTCTTGCTGTCACAAAATGCAAAGTAAATATGCTCTTGTCAATTTGAATTTCACTTGTTGTCTTCAAACTTTTTGAAAATGATTGATACCATCTCTAGCAAGGCAAACGTTACAGATAACCTTGAACCCTGTAGAATCTGTAACCAAATGTCTTTCTTCGTTAGATTTCGATTGTTCACGTAAAATCTGCCTAATAGGTTACGACGAATATCTATGGCGCTCTGACAGCTCATAATAAGCTGGCAAAGCGTTTCCATTTTGTGACCACAGAGCCTGCAATAGTAGTTTCTAGTACTCTTCGGTTTCCTTGCTTCAAGAATTTCTTTTGTCGGAAAAATGTTGAGGCGCAATCTAAGAAATGGTTGTCGCAACACAGCCGAAGAAAACGTACTCAGATAGAGCGGAGTTGAGCCACGCTTATTCAGGGCAAAACAGTATTTCCCATTAAGTTTAGATGACTGTGCTGACTTGGGAGACTCAATCCAGTCATACTCCTACAGATGTTTTTTCACAAGATCAGGATTTTTGATGAGTAGTGTTTCTGTAGTGTCTATTGAGTCCAACAGTCCCACGCATTTAATACTCCAATCAACAAGTAATTGCTCTTTTCCTGTCTTGAGCACCTGTCCCAACAACCCAAAGCCACTATCCGGTGGAGGCAGCAGGCATTTACGGAAGAAGGAGAGTGATTTCCAACTAACATAGGTGATGAGCAAAGTAAGTCCAAACTCTCTCCTTATCATTGCCATCCGCATACAATTAGGGAGATTGAGTACGGCTCTCCAAAAGAGACCCTCTAGATTTTGCCACAGATTCCAACTCAACTGGAGAGAACACTCAGCCCCATAGCTCACAATAGGGACTACCTTCATGGTATAAAAACGTAGCAGGGGAGCCAGTGTGAATTTGCAGTATCTGCGTACAATCAATCTTGCCTGGGCTATTAAAATCTTCTATTTATGCCTCAGCACTACTTCTCTTGGGGCTTCACTGCAACTTGCATCGATTGATATACCTAAGTAAAGCATTTGCGTTGTCTCACGAATTTGATCGCCATTTATATACCAGCCCTTAAATTTTAACGATTGGCGCCTTAGCTTAACAAGAATGAGCACCGCTGATTTGGTAGAATTTACTCTCAGATCGTTAGAGGACAGGAAGGATACCAAGGCGTCCAGTTGGCGCAGTAGCCCAATCAGAGTGTCATCCAAGAGGATAACATCATCGGCATACAACAATCTGTTCATTGGGGTGCCTGCAATACATGGTGGAAAGCACCTAATGTCCGTGAAGGCGTCACCCATGTCTGCGATATACAGTTTGAAGATGGCTGGGGCTAGGCGGCAACCCTGTTTGTGGCCCACTCCTGTTTTAATCGGGTTTGCCATGTCACCCTTTTGATTGAGTTTGATCTGAATGCTCGTGTTTGAATGAAGAGCCTTCATTAATCCTCTGGGTCGGAGTCATGCCCCATTATCACCATGCGAGTAACCTCACAGGGCTGGTTGCTTGGTGATTGAGCATAGCTGGTTTCTGGAAGTATTTCTAGTTTTTGGAGTACAGTAGTGACTGTTGCTGGTGTGGCGGAATCTCTGGGAAGGACTGGGCTGACCTCTTCCAGAAAGCCTGCCCTCCTCCACTTTACTCTTCCCTGAGCAACAGGAGGCCTGACGCTGGGGACCTGCAGCACACAGAAACTGCTAGTTACAGATTCTAGTCAGGTGAAATGTGTGCACATTCCATGTAATTCAGGCGGCAGTTTACCACACCACATTGTGGCACCACAATTCCCCCAGCCAGGAACCCTCCTCATTTCACATACATTTTGGCTTTCTTTCAGTGGCTAATATGCTTTTTTTGCAAGGGTAAAGGAAGAGAGCAGGGGTTGTCTTTTTAGGGCAGGCAGACTGGGTTCTCCACTTCAAGAGCTTCTATAAAATCAACTTGACTGTCTTATCCTTCTATGTCCTATCTTTTTGGGCATGCCAAAATACTCAATGTTCATGCTACTGTGGTCTAGAGGCTCCTTAATGCTTCGAGAATATGTTACATCACATGTTGATGTACAGCCGTCCATGCTTGAACCCTTACACTTCTAAGTGCTGTAACAATGGTGGAATTAATACCAAAAGTATTGTTACCCAATTTATCAACCTCAGAAAGATGAAGGGCTGATTAGGTGCTGCCAAGATTTGAACTTGGAAAGTGCTGCAGGCACATGTCACATTGAGTATTTAACTCACTGAGCTATGCAACTAGTGCAGATAAAAAGAAACATTTACCATGTTTGCCCTGTAACCTCTCCTGACCCCTGTTCCATCCAGTTCTTTTTCAATTCAAAACACAACATCCATTAATATGATCACACTTATAAGAAGTGTGCCATGACATATTTGCCCTGCTTCTAAGTAATGTAATAACAAGTGAAATAAGTGCTGGATTAATAAGAAATGTAATCCCCACGGTCAAAACAATACCAAATGTTGTGGAAATGTTGCCATCAATAATTCCATACAAAGGCTCAGAATGATGTCATAGTCTTCAATCAGTCTTGTCAGTTGATTTAAGTGTGACTGCTGTGATTCTTACAAAACTTCAAACCTGCCCCTAGAAAAGTCATATCCCAAGCTGTTTCTTTGCTTCCTTGAGATATGCACTCATCTAATTAGTATGACTATTAGTTGGCACTTGCGCCACCTATAAGCTAAAACTATTGGTTAGAGTACAGATAGAGAGAAATGCATATTAGGAGGGACACACAGCTTGTGGGTCTTGGTTGGTTATGTACCCACTCATTGACTGGCCATGGCCATTGTAGTCCCTTTGGCCATTCTCACGCAGTTCCCGGCCCTCCCCACCCAAACACCTCCTCATAGAAACTCTTTGCACTTGCTTCAATCATACCTTACCATCATACTTTTCACTTGAAGGGCCTTCCAGTGTTTATCCAAAGCAGTCTTCTGAGAGTTAATGACTTAATTGGTGCTGTAAGTGTGCTACTGGTGTAATAAAAATGTCATAACCAGGTCTGCCTTCAGCCACACGATTTATAAGCACTATGCGTGTCCTTCACTGAAGTACTGTTAAAAACAAGCACTGGCAAAGGCAAACGTTTTGGCTTGTGTATAAGTATTAGGCATATCCCAGGCACAGCTTCTAAATCCCCAGGTACGTGCACCATTTTGCAGCTACTACCATCAATTGCCAGATAATACCATTACGGCAGTGCCTGGTTTGTGCCTTTCCCATGCCTACACAAAAGCACAAACTGTTGGTATTGCCAATGCTTGTTTTAACACGGACTAAGCTACACTGAGCGATTTTGCTCCGCTTTCTAACACAATTATAGTAGATGGCAGCCTGCAAAACCTGTTTAAAAGCCTGTAGATATGTTTCTTATGACAAGCTAGTTGTGACATCACCCCTGACCTGTAATAAGTAAATGAAATCCCTCCTGCTTTCAAATCAGCTTTTAAAGTTCAGTTCTGATATTGCAACGTCTACTGCTAGAGCCAGGACAGAGCAGAATTCCGGTATAGTACAATTTTACCTAACCCCAAAAGAACGACTCCCAAAAGTTCGACCCTCAAGTAAATTTGAACTTTTGGGAAGTCGAACCTTTGGGTTCAGTAAAATCACTTAGAACCCAGAATTCCAACGGCCAGGGCGGCACATAATTGAAGCAATGCAAAGTTTTAATATTCTTTTCTAATAAAATATGTTTCTGTCACACTTGCAGGACATTTAGTGATAAGGAAGTGTTTGTGCACTGCTGGAGTTTAACAGGCAAGAGCGATAATCTATCTGCGTGTTATTACATATTTTAAAACACAAAATGAAAACTTTTGTGAAGTATTTTTTATTAAACTGCTTAAACTATTCTTCTGCAACACATTGGAAGCTGGATTTTAGCTTTTTAAAAATCCAAACAGATTCTACTTCAATTGTATGTATCAGCTACTGGAAGATCATTACATTAAGCAAGAGGCCAGGTATTAAAGAGATGTGACCGTGTTTGCTTGTGTGGGTCTTGGAAGGATAGCTCAGGGGCAACATGCTCGCCTTGGAAGCAATACGACACGGAGCAACATAGGTTCTGGGTATTAAGCGTGTTATAAATAACCAATCATATCATATGACCATGTATAATAAGGAATAATATACCCTCTACCTTAAGTAAAGAGGATATTGCAAGTTACCTCAAATGTATGTGACTTAATAAGGGTCCATTTGGTCATTGCACTCCTTATTGACTTGGCGCTTGTTATATCCATATAACGTACAGTAGAGGGTGCTTTATCCCATATATTAATGTGGCAAGTATGTAATTCCTTCTGTGCCATCCTTGTAGCCTTTTTATGAATAGCAAGATAAGCTTTGCAAGCAAGTTTGCTGAACTCACTATAATTAGAATGCCACAGGTGGTCAACTTGACAGTTTTGGGCTCAATTTTAAGTTTGGCGGTATTACCATTTGGTAATAGCACCAGATAAATGTACTATTACTGCATGAGTTACAAATCCAATAGCCGGAATAGTCCACATGATTCCAAGCCAGGCGGACCCTTCTGTAATTTTACCTTTTGGGGCCCCATAGGACTCCCTGGGGATCGGTAATTAAGTATGTGATAATTGCCGCATGTGGTAATTAGCGCATGGAGTAATGAATGCTTTTTTTGTGGGGGCAATTACCTCCACACCGAAGCAAACAGAGTAGTAGAGTTGCAATCCTGAAACTCTGAATGTGGCAGAGTGGTAAAACCTCCGGTAGTCTAAAACGCTGATGTTTTACCCCTAATGACCAAACTTGTAATCAAGCTGTTTCTGCTTTAATGTTCTAAAACACTCATAGAACTATGCAGCACATTTCAAAATAGTTTTAGGTTTTGGGAGGGGAGAAGGCAAACTAATTACTAAATCACTGCTAAATGTGCCAGGCCAGAGATGTAAGTGACTCGGTAAAAGTGTCGTAGTTCTGCCAATTCCTAAATGCAGTGGAAGTTTGAGTTTTAAAATGTGATAAGCAGGAAAGTAGAACTTATAAAACAAAAAGGTTAGTCCCATTTAGAGGAAATGTTACCATCAGAGTGACAAGGCTGACATCAGCAAAAATGCTTCCAAGGATACTGCCAGTGAGTCGGGCCAGGTACCCAGGACCAAAGACCTGAGCGACAAGGACAGGGGGACCAGATTTTCAAAATAAAAAAATAAAAACGGGAAGGCCACAAACATAAAAGTAGGACTAGTCCCTACCAGTCCACCCTGCACCCACCCCTCCCATATCCTCCGCTACCCCCACCCCAGTGATCACACAGTAACGAATGATTTCCATTTCCAGCACCGCTTTATATTAACTGTGGGGATTTGGCTGTACATGCAAGCCTGTGAGAAACAAAGGAGCCATTGTACTAATAGCTACTAGAGGCCCTGGATAACTACCTGTCCCCCAGCCGGTGCTGTGGCACAGTCAGTAAGTGCATCTGTCTGTTAGTTCAATAGTTCAAAGGTTTGGTGTCCGAGCCCATCGTGGCATAACGTGTACAATTACTAAACTGTTAAAAATGTGTATTTGCTTTATACCTAGTATGTTACATTTTCAAAGCTCCAAAACCGGGACAGGGTTTTTCATTTTAAAAAAAACTCCCTGCACAGGGGATGGGAACCCCATTCAGGGACACTCCTGGCAAAACCGGGATGTCTGGTCACCCTAGAAAAGGAGGTCCAAAGTATGAGTAGCCATGGGGACCGAGGTATTATAAAACCAAGTATCAAAATCAGCCAGGAATAAACCCCTCAATAAGTAATTAGCAAAGAAGCTGTAACATTGGCCAGACTTTTAGAAAAAGAGCGATCAGAACCAGGCAGCTGATAAGCAAAAGTCTAACCGAATGATCGGGTGAGAAGTAAATTTTAACATGTAGCCATTCTGCTGGGAGCAAGTTCGAGGGAGAAAAAGAGTTTTTAAAATAAATTGCCACCCTTTCATCAGGGCTGTCGGATGAGTTGAACAAAAATAATTTTGTAACCAGAAGCAAATCATGAACAGGGTCTGGACCGAGGTATCTGTAAGCCAGCATTCAGTCACAAACGTACTATCACAAAGTACAAAAGAGATGACATCGAAAAGTTCCAAAGTGTTCTTAACGGTTCCATCTAAAAGGATCATTGGGGATGATGGGATGATCGTCTGATCGCCTGCATTTCTCTTTCTTGCCTCTAGGTGGCACTGTTATTCAATGTACTTTTTAAATGCAGTGTTGAGTTGCTACTGGTTTGGCATTGCCATTGATCCTGCTTACTTCACAGGAAGGTGCATCAGCTTCTTTTGTTCACAAGTTTCTTTAACTTTTCCATTGCTGGATAGAAAGTCACTCAATGATTCAATCATATATTAACTAAATATCAAGTGCCACATTTTGAAATGTGCTTTATTTTGCTTTACTTCACATGCTTAACTGTGTAACTCTTTAACAAGTGCAATGCTGGAGGACTTCTGAAGAACAATTGGTTTTGCATAGCAATGCATACAACATATTTCAACTTGAAAAGTAGGCATACACACAATACACATGAGGATTTAAGGATGTTGACTGTCTCTTATGTTTACCAGAAAATGTGTTTCTCGTGTTTCTCATTGAAACACGAACATTGGTGCTTTTATGGGGAGGATTAAGTGTACATGCAGACGATCACCCAATCCTCCCAAATGTGTATGGGCAACTAATGTTTCTTATTTATACCTGATGCTGTTGGCAACATGGCCACGGATATTTGTGTCTGATTACCGAAGCTGAGGGGTAGTTCCATATACGTGATGTTGTACTGTGGAGGCTTTCAGTAGGAAATTGGACACAAAAGAATGTATCCGTGGGGATTGTTGTTGTTGGAGCACACCATGCCTAGCATTGTACCCTATATGTGTTTGATGGAAGCATTGTCATAGATATTTAATGAATTGGGGATTCTTTGTGTTCCGGCTCCCATCTGCCACCTCATCTCTGACTGTCTGTCCGCCATCCAGGAATGGTGTGCCACCAATGATCTTTGCCTTAATGCCAGTAAGACCGAGATTCTCCTCATCGGCACACCTGCTCCCTCCTTTCCTGTCACTCTGGCCGGCCTCTCTTGGCCATCTTCCTGCTCCCACCTGTGAGGCTAAAGACCTCGGGGTCATCTTCCACTCCACACTTTCCTTCTCTCCTCACATCTCGGATGTCTCTAAGATGTCACACTACCAGCTGCACCTCCTCAGAGGAATTATTCCTTTCCTTTCCTCTCCTTCCCCCAGAGGCTCACTTCTCCAGCGCTCTGGTTCTCTCTAGGCTTGACTATTGCAACAGCCTCTTTCTAAAACTGCCTGCCTCTACTCTCCGCCCTCTGCAACTCATCCAAAACAGGACTGCAAGACTTGTTCTTGGCATCAAGCCCAGGGATCGTATCACTCTAGGTCTGAAACCTCTGCACTGGCTCCCAGTGGCATCGAGGATTAAGTTCAAGACCCTCTGCATTGTCCACAAGGCCTTCTGGGGTCTGGGGCCTCAATACCTTCAAATCTCTCTTCCTAAATATCTTCCTTCTCAAGCTCTTCGCTCATCCACCTCCAATTCCCTCAGGGTTAGTCGCTTCTCCTAGCAGAGAGTTGGTGTTAGAATTCTTTCCTCTGCTGGGGCCTCCCTCTGGAACAGCCTCCCTGCCACACTGAAACTTGAGGAGAACCATCTCCAGTTCCGGAAGCACCTCAATACCTTTCTCTTAGCTTCTGCTTTCTCTCCTCCTCTCCCCTGCTGATCGCCTGGCTTAATCTGAAACTGCACTGGTTCCCTGGCTATCCTCTGATCTCGGGCCCAGGTCCCCTCCTCACCAGTTGCACACCTGCACTGACCCCCTGGCAACCATTGCATTCAGGCACTGTTTCTGTATCCCTGCAGACCCTACTAGCAGTAGACACCTGATGTCTGCACTTACCCCTGCAACCTGCTGGCCGCACTTTTATTTATTATTGTCTTATTTATTTTACCGTTATCCTATGTACTGCACTGCCCCCTCCCCTTTGCCCCCGCACTTTTCCCCTTCCCTCCTCCCCTGCACTTGCGCGATCTCAATGTCACCTGGCCTTGTAGGATCGCTGTCTCTGGCTTCCCTCTGTTTCCCCTCCCCTGCCTCATCGCTTCTTGAAACACTTGTGTATAGGCCCGTTATAAATGCCATATCTTATATCTGTGGCATGTACGTTGCCTGTACTTTGCATATTGTATTGAGACCATAGACATGTATCTGGAGAATTATCAGTATTTAAAGGCTGTTTTATATAACTGGCCAAGTACTTTACATGTATTTAGTGAACCCTTTCAATATACTGTGGAGTAAGAGTGCTTAAAGCCTCTTACACATACATGACAGAGTACTCTGCATATCCATAATTGGTGGGAACATATACACATCTATTTAATCTGTGGGGGTATTATCAGGGTTTGAAGGTTCTTACATATTCCTAATACCTCACTCTTAATGTAGCTGGTGGGAATATTGACATACCTCATTAACATATGGAGGAGTATGGGTATTTAAAGACTCTTACATACATTTGAACTGTTCCCTGCGTCTGTCTCATTGGAACATAGACATATCAAATAACATATGGGATATTTTGGCTGCGTGTAGGTTCTAACATATACATGGCACTTTATTCTACATGTTTATGGATGGAATGTTGACATACATATTGAATATAGAGGGGTTAGGGGTGTTTAAAGACTATGGGCCTCATTAGGACCCAGGCGGTAAGGGGTTTACGGCGGCGTAAACAGCGCCGACCCTTACCGCCTGATTCCGAGGTCCCTTAGCGCCATGGAGGATTTAACACCTGCTTTTAGCAGGTGTTAAAATCCATGGTGCTAAGGGACCTTGTTGTTAATTACGCCACCGTAATTTACGGTGGCGTAATTAACGCCTTCCCCACTCCCATTATGCCCTATGGGGCAAAAATGGGAATGGGGAAGGGTAAATGGGGATTGGGGACTTACTGCCCCGCCAACCTCGGAATGGGGCGGTAAGTCCGCCAACCACCATGGCGTAAACGTAGTTTACGCCATGGTGGTAAAGGTACGACCCAGGCGGTAACTTACCGCCTGGGTCGTAATGAGGCCTTATATGTATACCTGGTACTGTTCTCTGAATGTACCTGGTGGGGACATTTATATACTTGTGGGATTGTGGGTGTTTCAATGACCTCAGATGTATCTGAAATTGTAACCCACACATATCTATTTGAACTATTAACATCTACATTTCATATGATGGAGATCATGGGCATTTAAAGGCCATTATCCACTTCTGGCAATGCAGTCTACATGCATCTCATGGGAACATTGACATACCTGTTTAATGTATGGGGTTATCGGCACTCAGGGATTCCTACAGATACCTGGCACAGTACTTTGCATGTATCTGATGGGAACATTGCTATACCTATTTAATATAAGGGGGACAATGAGCTCTCACATGTATGTGGCCCAGTACTCTGCATGTATCTGTGGAGAATATTGATCCAGTTCTTTAATATATGTGGATTGTGGATGTTTATACTTACAGATTCCTGGCACCATGTTCTGCATGTATCTGGTGAGAACATTGATATACCCTTTTAAACATATGGGGAATTATGGGTGTATAAAGGCTCTCACAAATAACAGGCTCAGTAGTCTGCATATATCTGGTGGAAACATTGATATAACTATTTAACATTTGGGATGCATGTAGAAATATGGGTGTATAAAAGCTCGTAAATATACCTAGTACATAATTCGGTATAGTTCTGGTGGGAACATTAATGTACCTATTTAATGTATGGTTGTTTATAGGTTCTTTCAGGCTCTTGGCACAGTCCTCTATGTGTATCTGGTGGGGACATTGACATACTTATTTAACATAAGGGGGATTATGGGTGTATAATGGCTCTCATGTGTACCTGGCCGAGTACTCTGCATGCGTCTGCTGAGGACATTGAAATACCTTATTAATTTCTGTGGGATTCTGGATATTTATAGGCTCCTACATGTATCTGGCACAGTAGCCTGCATGTATTTTATGGGAACATTGATATACCCATTTAACATAAAGGGGATTATGGGTGTATAAAGTTTCTCACATATACCTCGCCCAGTACTCTACATGTATCAGGTGTAAACATTGATATACCTTTTCACTTATGTGGGATTGTTGGTGTGTATAGGTTCCTTCAGGTACCTGGCACGATACTCTACATGTATCTGATGGGAACATTGATATTCCTATTCAATCTCAGGGGATAATGGGTGTATAAAGGCTCTCACATATACCTGGCCCAGTACTCTGCATAGATCTGGTTAGAACATTGACATACCTTGTTCATTCATGTGGGGTTGGTTATAGGTCAAAGGATCGACAACTAAAGGATTGAATGGTCAAAGGGTTGACACCAAAAACAAAAAACAACTTTTTTTTTCCCTAAACGAAAACCCCAAAAAAAAAGTAATTAAAAAAAAAATCGATCCTTTTGTTTTCATTCCTTTGATGTCGATCCTTTGACCATTCGACCCTTTGTAGTCGACCCTTTGACCGGACACCTGTGGGGTTGTGGGTGTTTATATGGTTTTACAGTTACCTGGCACCATATTCTGCATGTATCTGGTGGAGGCATTGATATACCTATTCACTACATGGGGATTATGGGTGTTCATATGTTTGTAGGGAATATTGGTATAGATATGGATATTTAATGTGAGTGGGATTATGAGTGTTGATCTGTTACAATCATTGCATATATCAGTAAATGCAAGGCTCTCTGGTCCAAGTCATAAAGAAAAGCAATATCTGTACTTCAGTGGGATCTCACTTGCCACTGAAGTGTGTAAAAGTGTGTCAGGCCATGTTACCAGGGAGATTCCAACAACCCATGGATTGAGACAGGGCAGTTTTCTTTTGCCACGTCTCTTGATGCATTTATACAGTATCGATCTTTTGTGCCAATAATTGGGGATTTACGGCTTACTGTTCTCCAAAATGGAGATGACATAAAGGTTTTTGGCCAGACACCTCTTGGGCTAACGCATGCTATTACAGCGTTAGAGCCTATTCAGTTAACAATGGGTTAAAAATAAGTCCAAAGAAATCTTGTGAGATGGTTAGCAGGAAAAGCAGGAAGTCCTCCAAATATAAGTGGTATGTACGTGGAGCACCTATAAGTATATTAGATCATGTTGTGTATCTGGGGTTTCCCTTATACTCAACCGAGAAGCCAAAATCAATTATGGAGAGATTACGCACTATGACAATTCCCCTGTCAGCCCAGTTGCAGAAGTTTTATGTAAGATTCTGTGCATTCTCCTTGTGACCTCTTATGAGTTTTTACATGGGCAAAATCATTCCAACGTTATTGTATGGGTTTGAGATTTAAAATTTGCCTAAACATTATTCATTGGACAAGTTGGAGGGCTTCTTATGGAAGTGAACTTTCCACCTCCCAAATTGTGTACCAATTATTTACATTAGAGTCGAGATACTGATTCAAACCCTAGATTCGATTGTTATTTACGAAAAACTAGTGGTACTCCTTAAGATCTTAAACCCTCCCAGTGAAATCCTTACATGTCGATTTAAAACAAATCTATTTGGATGGTAGTTCCGCTACTATTACTAAAAGGAAGGTAGTGCTGGAGGAAATAGGCTCGAACAGTGAGGACCTAACCTATTACCCGAATAGGGTGAAAGAAAAAGTAATATTTCTGGGACTGGTCTGCACAGAATGAGAAATACAAAAATATAAAATGTACGGAAAATATAAACTGGTATTAAGCTTAATTGATACCTGTAATGCTCACCTGATTCTCGCAGAGGCGCCGGTCTTGACTGGGCGACTACCGTATCTTCAAAGGTGATGTGTAGCACCCGGTTGGCTCTTTGGGCTGGACCTCTGTGCACTGTATGCCTGACGTGTAGAGTAAGATGTCTTAGGTAAGTGAATGCCGAGCTCTCCATCTGCCTCGGGGCAGGGTGCTGTAACCAGTTTCTTCACTGGATAGGTAGCGCAGGCCTCTTGACTTCAGAGGACTGCTGTCCGTCGTTTACTGCACGAACGGTAAGTTTCGAGTCATTCAAATGTCTTTAAAGTCTTTAGTAATGATGTCTCTTGTTTTGCAGGGTTCCGGCGATGGCGGATGACGGGCTGAAGTGAGTTGAAGATGGAGCCCGTGTGATGAATAGAAGCGCCTGGAAGCACGTAAGTAAGCGCTTGTTGCCTGCTTCACTATGCGCTCTAACTGTCTTTTTATTTTGCAGGTACGAGTTCGGAGCGGCTGCAGGGTGCCGGAATACCCACTGGATTAGATGTGGAAAGGAGTAATGGCACGTGAGTATTAAAGTTCCCCAATGTCTTTAAACACACCTTGTTTTGTCTTTCAGATGCGGGATGCAGCGCCGAAGGCCTCCGGAGCGTGCGAAGAGTTGGTAAACTTTTGTCTTTCAGATGCCGGAATGCAGTGTGAAGACCTCCGGAGCGCACGAAGAGTAGGTAAGCCTTTGCCTTTCAGATGCCGGAATGCTAACCTGTTCTTTCTTGTCTTTATAGGTGTTGCTGAAGACTGGATTCAGGATGGTAAGCCTTTGCCTTTAAGATGCCGGAATGCTAACCTGTTCTTTCTTGTCTTTATAGGTGTTGCTGAAGACTGGATTCAGGATGGTAAGCCTTTTTCCTTAGGCCCAGGACCGGATGCAGAAGACACGATGAGCGTCCTGCTGCAGAGGTTGCAGAATAACTCCAAGCAAGATTCATCCACCGGGTGTGGTTTAAATAGCCTCCTGTAGTGCTTAGGTGTCTCCTTCCACAGCCACGCCTAAGTAAGAAAAGAGTTCCTGGTAAGAAAAGAGTTCCTGCCTTCCAGAAGAGTTCCAGTGTTCTGAATCTAGGGAGTGGCTCCAGCCCCACCCAACAGGAAAAGTAGTTCCAAACAGAAGAGGATCAGAGGCTCAACTGGCAGGCAAGTAAGCAGCATGGTCTGCTGAAGGTAAGTCCACCCAAGCATTATGAGCCCGGCGCTTCCAGCGCTGGGACTGGGCATATTTATGAGCCTGGTGCCACTGGCGCCAGGACTGGGTCCAAAAGGTCCCAATTGGGACTGGTTGGCACTCGGAACCTGGGTTATGGATCTTCTTCCAAGGGAGTTGGGAAAACCCTGACCTTTTGGAAGCAGAGATCATGACAGTACCCCCCCTCAAGGCCCCTCCCAAACTGGGCTTCTCCGGGGGTTTTGGCTTGTCAGGAAATGTTCGGTGAAATCTTTTGATTAGGCGAGGAGCGTGGACATATTCAGCAGGTTCCCAGGATCTCTCTTGGGGGCCGTAGCCTTTCCAGTCAATTAGGTAGAATAGTTTAGATTTGGAGATCTTGGAGTCCAGAATGCTTTTGACTTCAAACTCGAGTTCTACATCCACTAGGATAGGTTTTGGAGATTTGGTTAGTCGGGTTTGAGTTTGCACGGGTTTTAATAGAGAGACGTGGAAGACCGGATGTATCTTCATGTGCGGGGGCAAGTCCAACTTGACCGCTACTGGGTTTACTATGGTAGTGATGGAATAGGGACCAAGGTATCCTGGGTTGAATGTGCGTGGCCCTTTTAGAGATAGATATTTGGTGGATAACCAGACTTGATCCCCTACTTGATAGTGAGGGGCTTCCTTCCGATGTTGATCTGCTCCTTTCTTGTATTGTTCTTTAGCCCTTTGAAGGTGAGAAACAGCTTCCTTAAAGGCTTGGGTGATTGTAGAATGCAGGTAGTCTACTGCTGGTGTTTCAAGACCTTGGAGGGGATCCAACTCCGAGGTTCGAGGGTGACTGCCGTACAAAAGAAAAAACGGGGTTTTCCCAGTTCCCGAATGGACAGAGTTATTGTAGGCATACTCGGCTATCCAAAGGATATCTTTCCAAGTTTTTTCAGTTTGTTGCAGCATGCAGCGTAAATACTGTTCCAGAGTTTGATTGGTCCTCTCGGTTTGTCCGTCGGTCTGAGGGTGGTGACTGGTCGCTAGTCTCACATCAATTTGAGCCGACCGACAGCAACTTCGCCAAAAATGAGAAATAAATTGACTACCTCGATCCGAAATTAGAACCGAAGGAAAACCGTGCAGTCGGACGATGTTTTCGAGAAATTCTCGGGCCAGAGTTGCTGCTGTTGGCAAGCCTTTGAGCGGAATGAAATGCGCCATCTTGGAGAATAAGTCCACGATTACTAGAATCGTATTGTATCCGGAGCATGGAGGTAGATCGGTGATGAAGTCCATAGAAAGCGTATGCCAAGGGCGAGGTGGGATGTCAATAGGGCGTAAGAGGCCTGCTGGTCTTTCCTTTTGACTCTTGTTTTGGGCGCATACTCCACAGGACATTATAAAGTCTCTGATATCTTTTTTCCAAGACGGCCACCAGAAGTAGCGCTTGATCTTTTCTGAGGTCTTGGCTATACCGGGATGACCTTCCATTAAAGAGTCGTGATAACAAGAGATTACTTTTTTCTGTAAATCTGTGCTGGGTAGGTATAATCGTTCTTGGAAATACAATAAGTTGTCCTTTACTGCAAAGTCCTTTCCCTGCAGATGCCAATTCTGTATGTCTGCTGGAGTTACAAGTTGCCTGGCTTTATCCTTAACTTCCTCTATGGATTCTGTGGCGATTACACCCAGAATTCTTTGTTCGGGAATGATTGGTACAGGTTTAGGGTTGACCAAGTGTTCTTCCACTCCCATCCGAGAAAGGGCATCGGCTTTACCGTTCTTTGTACCAGGTCGATAGGTAATTATGAAGTCAAACTCGGCAAAGAATAATGCCCAACGGAGTTGTCTAGAGGATTGGGCTTTTGCGGTCTTCAAATATTGCAGGTTTTGGTGATCCGTAATCACAGTAACGGTGTGTCGGGCCCCCAGCAGATAATGCCGCCAAGCCTTAAAGGCAGACTTGATAGCCAGAAGTTCCTTGTCAGTAATCGTGTAATTGATTTCAGGAGGCGAGAATTTGCGGGACCAAAATGCCACGGGATGCAACTGATTGGTTACCGGGTCCTTTTGTGATAGAACTGCCCCCATGGCAAGGCTTGAAGCATCAGTTTCCACGATGTAGGGGAGTTCGGGGCGAGGGTGTTTTAAGATTGGTGCAGAGATAAATTTAGTCTTCAAATCCTGGAAAGCTTGTTCCGCCTCGGTAGACCATTCAAAACGTTTGTTTTTCTTTAACAAGGCAGTGATGGGCTGGACTATTCGAGAGAATTCGGGGATAAACCTGCGGTAAAAGTTAGCGAAGCCTAACATGCTTTGCACACCTTTTACGGAGGATGGTGATGGCCATTTGAGAACTGCATCGACCTTCTTTGAATCCATACGCACTCCGCCAGGTGATAATATGAATCCCAAGAATTCAACTTCAGTCACGTTGAAAACACATTTTTCCAACCTAGCGAAAAGTTTGTGTTGACGCAATCTTTCGAGGACCATTTTCACGTGTTTCCGATGTTCAGATTCCGATGAAGAATAAACGAGGATGTCGTCAATGTAAACAACAACACAACAACACATACATCTATGAGCTCTCTGAGGACATTGTTCATAAAATATTGAAAGGCGGCCGGGGCATTGCAAAGTCCGAAGGGCATGACCTGATATTCAAATAGCCCATACTTGGTGCGGAAGGCCGTCTTCCATTCATCTCCCTCTTTTACTCGTACCAAGTGGTAAGCTCCTCTAAGATCCAGCTTTGTATATATGCATGCTTTTCTGACTTGGTCCAGGAGTTCAGGGATCAAAGGTCACGGATATCTATTCTTAACGGTGATCTGGTTCAGGGAGCGATAATCGATACAAGTTCTAAGGTCTCCTTCCTTTTTTGGAACGAAGAACAAAGCTGAAGAAGCAGGGGACTTGGAAGGACGAATAAACCCATTTGCCAGGTATTGATCCAGGTATTGTCGAAGGTGAAGGTTCTCAGGCTCGGTGAGGGCATAAATTCTACTACAAGGAGGAGTAGATTCAGGTATCAGGTCTATCTGGAGTCTTAAGACCTATGAGGAGGTAGAGAGTTAGCCTGATCCTTCCGGAAAACATCTTGGTATTCTAGGTATTCGGGAGGTAACTGGGGAGTCTCTGAAGAAATTGCGGCCAGTGCAACACCAGGTGGAGGGTGACAAGTAGAGACACATTCTGGAAACTGGACCGTTCTTGCTCGCCAATCGATCAGAGGATTGTGTTTCTCTAACCAAGGTATTCCTAGAATAATCTGAAACTGAGGGGCCTTGATCACATCGAACACGATCTTCTCATGGTGTCCATCTTGACTTACTAGCGTCACCTCTTGAGTGGTATGCGTTACTGGCCCGGAGGCTATCTCCGTACCATCCACCGTAGTAATGACGTCCTTTACAGCCTTGGGACAAAGAGTTAGATTCATCCTCAAAACCATTTCATGATCCACATAATTGCCGATGGCACCGCTGTCGACGTAAGCTTCAATTGCATGTAATCGATCCGGATTATCAGGGCTAATGAGGACCATAGGTATCACGAAATGCGAGGTCACGGAACTGGTTTTCACGCTCGGCAAGAGGACCTCTATTCTTGTCGGGCGAGGTCGTTTCCCTGCTCAGAGTTTGTAACTTTGGTAACTGCAGCTCCTACTGCCTTCTTGGCAGGTTTCACCGGACAGTCTCGAAGAAAGTGCCCTGAGTTTCCGCAATATAGGCATAATTGCAACTGTTTCCTCCTTTCCCGCTCCCTTTGTGTTAGAGGACCTTTCAGACCCCCTATTTGCATGGGTTCCCCGGAGTCTACTCCTTTGGAAGGAGTTGGCGGTTTGGAAAATACTCGAGCATCAAACTTGGAACGATCGGCCTTCCTGTTCTGCAGCCTGTGATCTATTTGAACGACCAAGTCTATATAATCCGAACAGTCTTGTGGGGGATTCACTACTTGGGCTAAAACGTCTTTGAGCTCTCCACGTAGACCTCTATAAAACAGCGTAATCCTTTTGTCCTCAGGCCATTTAGTTTCCACTATTAGTCTATTGAAAGATGCAATATAAGCCAAAAGGTCTTGATTACCCTGTCGCAACAAAAGAAGCTCATTGTCCAAGGCCTGCCCCTGTGAATGTCTTGCGAACAGTTTTTCCATACTAAGCTGAAAGGCTTGAAAATCATGGAGAACCGGATCATCTTGATTAACTAGAGGGATCGACCAGTCTGCCGCATTGCCACTAAGGTACGAAAGTACAAAAGCTACTTTTGCTTGATCAGTTGGAAAGGCTGCTGGCCGGCATAAGAAGTGCAACCGGCACTGATTGATAAATACTGCAAACCTCTTTGGGTCACCAGAAAATCGTTCGGGCGGAGCCAGAGGTACATTCCCAGGTAGGTTGATCTGCACTGGATTCATAGAGGATGTTGAAGGAAGATTTGCCCCTGATGCGGGTAACGGGGTCTGTCCGGCTTGTGACTGTAGCACTTGTCTAGCAAGATTGTCTGTTCTCTCCTTGGAAATAATTAGTTCCCTTCTTAGAGCATTCGTTTCCTGACGAGCTGCATGCACTTCTGCCCTTAGTTCCCCAAGTAACCGGGCTAGGGGGTCAGTATCCGAGGTTTCCATAGCGCCTGGGCGAGAGTTTTGCGGTAGGCTTTGCGTTCTGTAACGCTCACCTGATTCTCGCAGAGGCGCCGGTCTTGACTGGGCGACTACCGTATCTTCAAAGGTGATGTGTAGCACCCGGTTGGCTCTTTGGGCTGGACCTCTGTGCACTGTATGCCTGACGTGTAGAGTAAGATGTCTTAGGTAAGTGAATGCCGAGCTCTCCATCTGCCTCGGGGCAGGGTGCTGTAACCAGTTTCTTCACTGGATAGGTAGCGCAGGCCTCTTGACTTCAGAGGACTGCTGTCCGTCGTTTACTGCACGAACGGTAAGTTTCGAGTCATTCAAATGTCTTTAAAGTCTTTAGTAATGATGTCTCTTGTTTTGCAGGGTTCCGGCGATGGCGGATGACAGGCTGAAGTGAGTTGAAGATGGAGCCCGTGTGATGAATAGAAGCGCCTGGAAGCACGTAAGTAAGCGCTTGTTGCCTGCTTCACTATGCGCTCTAACTGTCTTTTTATTTTGCAGGTACGAGTTCGGAGCGGCTGCAGGGTGCCGGAATACCCACTGGATTAGATGTGGAAAGGAGTAATGGCACGTGAGTATTAAAGTTCCCCAATGTCTTTAAACACACCTTGTTTTGTCTTTCAGATGCGGGATGCAGCGCCGAAGGCCTCCGGAGCGTGAGAAGAGTTGGTAAACTTTTGTCTTTCAGATGCCGGAATGCAGTGTGAAGACCTCCGGAGCGCACGAAGAGTAGGTAAGCCTTTGCCTTTCAGATGCCGGAATGCTAACCTGTTCTTTCTTGTCTTTATAGGTGTTGCTGAAGACTGGATTCAGGATGGTAAGCCTTTGCCTTTAAGATGCCGGAATGCTAACCTGTTCTTTCTTGTCTTTATAGGTGTTGCTGAAGACTGGATTCAGGATGGTAAGCCTTTTTCCTTAGGCCCAGGACCGGATGCAGAAGACACAATGAGCGTCCTGCTGCAGAGGTTGCAGAATAACGCCAAGCAAGATTCATCCACCGGGTGTGGTTTAAATAGCCTCCTGTAGTGCTTAGGTGTCTCCTTCCACAGCCACGCCTAAGTAAGAAAAGAGTTCCTGGTAAGAAAAGAGTTCCTGCCTTCCAGAAGAGTTCCAGTGTTCTGAATCTAGGGAGTGGCTCCAGCCCCACCCAACAGGAAAAGTAGTTCCAAACAGAAGAGGATCAGAGGCTCAACTGGCAGGCAAGTAAGCAGCATGGTCTGCTGAAGGTAAGTCCACCCAAGCATTATGAGCCCGGCGCTTCCAGCGCTGGGACTGGGCATATTTATGAGCCTGGTGCCACTGGCGCCAGGACTGGGTCCAAAAGGTCCCAATTGGGACTGGTTGGCACTCGGAACCTGGGTTATGGATCTGCTTCCAAGGGAGTTGGGAAAACCCTGACCTTTTGGAAGCAGAGATCATGACAATACCCTGCCTGCATATGTATGTTTGTTTCTTGATAGGAAAGTTAGGTTGACTTATCTGAAATTCAGGCTCAACATGTTATGCACCTTAGACATGATGGGGCCCCATAGGGGGATACAAAAAAAGAAAGGGTGCGTCGGTTGTGCCAATATACAAAGGAAACTTGGAAGCATTCAATACTTAAATGCCCATTAACAGCAACACCTAAGCAACGTTGGTCATTTCAGTTTATTTCGGGCCGACTCACAGATCGTGCTGGCACATTCTGGCTAATGTTGCTAATGGGCAATCGCAAATCTGTGACAATCACACTTTGGGCCTCATTACGACCCAGGCGGTAAGTTACCGCCTGGGCCGTGACTTTACCACCATGGTGTAAACTGTTTACACCATGGTGGTTGGCGGACTTACCGCCCCATTCCGACCTTGGCGGGGCGGTAAGTCCCCAATCCCCATTTACCCTTCCCCATTCCCATTTTTGCCCCATAGGGCATAATGGGAGTGGGGAAGGCGTTAATTACGCCACCGTAAATTACGGTGGCGTAATTAACTCCATGGTCCCTTAGCGCCATGGATTTTAACACCCGCTAAAATCGGGTGTTAAAACCTCCATGGCGCTAGGGGAACTCGGAATTGGCGGTAAGGGGTCGGCGCAGCTAACGCTGGCGTTAACCCCTTACCGCCAGGGTCGTAATGAGGCCCTATGTCACTTAAAATCAGTTTATGTGATGCTGGGGGAATCTTTTATGTATGGATTTTAAATGGAAAATGTTGTATCTGACACAATATGTGGCTTTGAAATGATGATAAGACTTATGACATGATATGTTTTAAGAGTGTGGTTTTTTGATTGTGTGTTTGTTTTACTGTTGATGTGTACGGTTTTGTAAACCGAATCACAATTATAATTATAAAAAAAAAAACAATAGTACATTCATGTTCATCTATCTCCTGCTTTGCCAAGAAAGATGCCTGATGTTGTGGTGTCCCAGGGGGTAGGCATCCTGAAGAATGAAGGGGAAATGGGCATTGGGAATGATTGATAACATGGCATGTAGACATAAGGATAGAGGGCAACAATGGCTAACCTCCTCCAGTGCCGTTACCAAGTATACTATGCTTCCCGGCACATGTAAAGCGGTGTGCTTTAATGAGGTATCTAACTTCCCTGTGCTAATTGTGCTAATTAGCCACACTCTAGGAGACACTGAATGTGCACAGAGTACCATGTGCATGCTTTCAAATGTGTGGAACTGCTAGAATCTGTGACAGAGAAGGAGGGGTTAATACGGCCTGTTTGGAGGTTCTGGAAGCTGGGTGTTGGCACCCAAGCATGCAGATAAGGTGACACATTTAAACAAAGAACCCACGTCACAGAGGTTTATTTTCTAGAGAGTTATTGAGATCATTAGCTGGTCCTTCAGGTAAGGGCAACCCTGCACAACCTCTGACAGTCATCTCCCTTTTAATAGGAATCTTGAGTCTTTGAGAATTTGAGTCTTGGGCAAGGAATACAGGGTGATCGAAATGTTGGACATGAGGTCACCTGGCGGCTGTTGCATTTTACAACAGCCTGAGTCGTAAGGGGAACCCTACTCTGAGTTTTGTAGTGCGGGCAGAGCTCAAGGGTTGGGCCAAGTTGGAGTGGCCAAAGAAGGACAGTCGCCACCCTATACATTTTACAATGCTGAGTAAAGCCTGAAGTAATGCCCCAACAATGCCCCAACACCTTTGCAGTGGCATTGTTTAGGATGGCATTTGCCACTTCCTTTTTTGAGGCGCTGTGCATCAGTGAGTTGGCAGCACAGAATGAAACTGACACAACTAGAAGGGGTTGAATGTGGGTGACATCGCCTTTAACACTAGTGTGTTGGTGATCAAGGTTAGACTATCTAAGACGTATCGTAAAGGAAGAGTTAGGTTGATCACGCTAAATAGGTCTATGGACACAAGTAGTTGCCCCACCACGCTGCTACCTCAGTATCTGCGGGGGGGCATACCTGTGGGTACACGAGGACGGTTCCCCTGTAACTCTTTTTCAATTTAGGAAGGTGCTATCAATGACGCTACAGAATGCAGGTTTTTAGGGGATGGAGGGTCTTCACATTTTTTACTGTGTTGATGGTGGTGTTATTTTCTACAGCCCTGAACAGACCTTGATGGCCTTCTATGGCTTTTTACAGCTCTTGCAGCTAAGCTTCATGAAACGTTCCATTACTATATGTGGGAATAGGGCCCTGACAGCACCTGGGAATGTCTGCTTGTGGCTGGACACGTTTGGATCCTTATCAATATCTGGGAGACTGCGACTCTTGGATTGGTAAACAAGTACTGGCATATGACAACTTGCTTTCCTTGTCTTGCTTTGACTTCTATTACATATATATGATTAGTTTAGGAAATCTGTGTTCTTTTTAGAGTTAAGAAACTAACAGATGATGCTTCTGTCTGCACGGGTCCCTGTTATCGTTCTTACTGCTTTCACCTTTCTGACCATTGTGACTATTGTGGCCTACCTGGCCATTTTCTTAGCCTTCTGCTTACCTTGCTGTACCATTCATGCTCCTACTTCTGCTTGCACTCTTACATTACTCTGTTTTATCCACATATGCAAGCTTTGTGCTTAATGCTCCATCTGGTTATGTGTGAGCCTGAGCTATATACGAAAACAGATTTATAACATGGATAGGTCACGGTTAAGGGCTCAATGATTTTTGCGATTGACTGTGTTACTGGTTGGATCGGCTTCACTACCGAATGACCAAACCTTTGGAGTTTGAACCCAACTTATCAGGATTTTATTTCAAGTTGCCTGTATTTTTCCCAATTACTATTATTACATTATGTTTACACGTTTCCATCATAACAGTGTTATTCGGTTGCAAAATTGATAAGAAGACAGTACCTTCCCATATTTATTTTTTTGGCGACTTGGTGTCCCCATGTTGAGACTTGGTACCTTGAGATTTGGTTGAACAGCTAATTTATTCTGGTTCAAGTCTCTGACATGACTGTCTAAAGATAGCTAATGCGCTGATAGAAAGACCGTTTAACGGTCTCATTGGTTAACGAGGAGTCTCCTCTGTGGTGACTTGGAACCCTGAGTTTCAAACAACTCACATTATTTATGTCTTCAAAACAACATTCCTGTGGGCAGCTAATGTGTTAAGAGGAAGAGCCCCACTTTTATATACCCAAGTAAACAAGGGCTTTACTGTGCCGACTTGGAATTTGGGTATTTTTGGAGGAGTTGTTTTCCCGAAGCTGCGATAACTTAAACAAGGAAGATTTTAACTTTGTGATGGCGCAATACAATGCAACCACGTCTCTGGGGGGTAACAGGTCTGGCAAAAGGAAATATGCTAGTTCTGTTGAAGCCTTCCATTCATTTGAGCAACTTATTTCAGAGGTTAAGGATGCCTTGGGACCAAGCTTGTTGGAAGCACATGATAAGAAGGATAGTGGGCCGTCTGTGACATCTGGCAAGTCTGTAGTTACTAATGGTCAGAATGAATCTTCTCTTGGGGACCCCAAATGCTCCTTGAGAAGGTTTAAGCTTTGGAATGTATTCTAACTGATGTCACAAATGAACTCAGGAACATACCAACTCCTGAAGACAGTTCAAGGGTTTTTAATAGAATGTTTAAATGAGATCTCACAAAAGGGTCACTTTCGTCTCTTATGGGCTTTGACCTCCCTAGTCTAGGTGTCCTTAAATCACAAGATATTACTCAGAGAACAGTAACCCTTGCTATCTTAAAGTCTGGCTAGCTAATGGTGAGGGCCGTGATGTATCCAATGGAGTCATCATGGATTGCCAAACAGTAACCACCTCCCATGTGGCCAGGGGACAGCAGCCGCTACCTGATCCTGACCCTGGGGGATGGCTATGTGAGGGAGGATCACATGAGAGGAGAAAACTACTGGGGAGATGTCATGACGCCATTGGATGAGACATAGTATCCCCCCTTTGCCAATGAGGAAGATCCCCTTGTACCGAATACCATAATGTCCTATTGCCATGTATCTGTTCCCCCTTTAGGGAAAATAGTGAAACCTTTTCCCATCACCCTTTAGGTAACACTCCCATTCACGGTCTGAAAAGCTCTAAGAAAGCCTTTGAGGTCTAATTCCCCAGCATGTAGAACTGATCCTTCATTTGGAATCATTGAGAGAGGTTCTCCAAGCACTGCCCATTAGCTGATATCAGTGAATGCCAATTCCCACAACCACTGAAGTACTGCGATGAGGAGGATAAAGGAAATGATGCAGAGCAGTAGGAGCCCTAAGCTCAATGAGCGTGTTAGTTGTTTTGTGAAAGCACCTGTGAGCGGGACATTTAAAAATGGAAACCAAACCTAAAGAGAGGGCACAGGAGAAGACGGTGCATCCCACTTGGAGGCATGCGGAAGCTGGAGGTATGAGCCGGTGTAGCAGAGCCAAAGGGCTCACCAGCAAACAGGGACCAAATCATTGCGAGAGCAAGCAGGACTGCATGAACAACAGGAACAACAAGAACCACTAGACAATTCCTGGGCATTCGGCAGCTGGAGGAAGCAGTGTTACCCCCACCGGAAACTGACGGTAAACAGGCATGGAACAGCGGAGCCACAGGAGAAGGAAGAGAGACGGCAAGGCAGTCCAGAGTGTAAGGCAAGTGGCTGGAACCGAAGACAGCACACAGAGCTGGTGAGTTAACCCAAGCAAAGTGGGGACCCAGGGCATTTCGGCAACCCTGCCAAACTCAATTTGAACTTTGTAAGGCGACAGAGCCCGAAAAGATAAGAAGATTGTTTTTGAGTCTGAAAGGCAGAATACAAAGGCAACCCCTATCTTTCTGATGTTCCTTTGTCTACTACTACTCTCCCTCGCTCTTTCGACTACTCTCTACTCCGAGCCTACATAACTCTCTACTCCCCTCTTCACTACCTTCCACTCCCTTCTCACCTCCTCTCTCTTCCTCTCTCTACTACTCTCTGATCCTGAGGCTACCTGGGTAGCTGGAGAAAATAATAGACGTAGAAGTCTCCTTTCCTGTTTCAATAGGACAATTACTGCTGCCCGGAGTGTCCTGGGTCTCCTTAATATCCACAGGTGTATACGTCACTGCCGGTGGTATGGGTTGACAATCCACAAAATTACTAGTTGAACTATTGCCTCAAGTCCTTGAGAAGCAAAAGATACCCAGGCTGAAGGTGCAATATTTAGTCTGGATGATAAGGCTAAATGCCTTCTTCTATCGTGGAATATTACAGGAGGCACTGCCGGTGGTATGGGTTGACAATCCACAAAATTGCTAGTTGAACTATTGCCTCAAGTCCTTGAGAAGCAAAAGATACCCAGGCTAAAGGTTCAATATTTAGTCTGGATGATAAGGCTAAATGCCTTCTTCTATCGTGGAATATTACAGGAGGCACTGCCGGTGGTATGGGTTAACAATCCACAAAATTGCTAGTTGAACTATTGCCTCAAGTCCTTGAGAAGCAAAAGATACCCAGGCTGAAGGTTCAATATTTAGTCTGGATGATAAGGCTAAATGCCTTCTTCTATCGTGGAATATTACAGGAGGCACTGCCGGTGGTATGGGTTGACAATCCACAAAATTGCTAGTTGAACTATTGCCTCAAGTCTTTGAGAAGCAAAAGATACCCAGGCTGAAGGTTCAATATTTAGTCTGGATGATAAGGCTAAATGCCTTCTTCTATCGTGGAATATTACAGGAGGCACTGCCGGTGGTATGGGTTGACAATCCACAAAATTACTAGTTGAACTATTGCCTCAAGTCCTTGAGAAGCAGAAGATACCCAGGCTGAAGGTGCAATATTTAGTCTGGATGATAAGGCTAAATGCCTTCTTCTATCGTGGAATATTACAGGAGGCACTGCCGGTGGTATGGGTTGACAATCCACAAAATTACTAGTTGAACTATTGCCTCAAGTCCTTGAGAAGCAGAAGATACCCAGGCTGAAGGTGCAATATTTAGTCTGGATGATAAGGCTAAATGCCTTCTTCTATCGTGGAATATTACAGGAGGCTCAAACATCTTGAGGTTAGCCAAATGGAAATTGCAACTGCCAGAGCACTTTATAAGTAGAGTATCATGAAAGCCACATTGAATGCCTATAATAATAGGTGGGATAAAATTAAGTGGTGATGTACTTCCAAAGATCAAAGGAATTTTCGGACATTGGTTGCAAGAGGAACTTCAGATAGTTCAAATGTCGAGCATCAAGCAGGGAATGTTTTGGGCAAAGAATGGTTATAACACTTTAACATAGTTTATGGGAGCATAGCAAAATGTGATATGGCCAAAGCTTTGGACTATTCTACTTGATAGTGACATTTAGTTGGTGGAGGTAAGGCAGAGTATAGGTTCTCTGGCATAGTTGAAAGTGCTCGGCTCAAGAAGGAGTACCCAGAGACTTTCATGAGGCAAATATTGATGTTTGGGCAACACTTCTTTTGAACATCTTTAGAGAGGTACAGATGTCACAGATTTTCATCACTATCATCCCTTTGTTTTAGAAAGGCCAAAGGGATGATACTAGATGTTAAAGACCTATCTCTTGGACAGATGTCTCATTACAAATGCTGGGGAGGGCAATTAAGAACAATTTTCAGCTGTAGAAAGACACTAATAATAAGGATCCTGATTGTTAAATCGACTTTCTACAAGTTCACGGCATCACAGAACAGTGCCTTAGCCTGGCTCAAATGTTTGGTAAAGATTGCAAGGTAAAAAAAGGATCACTCTTTGCAGCTTTTATGGAAATTTACAAGGCCTTTGATAGTCAGTAGGCCAAAGCTATAATACATATTATTGTCAAATGGTGCTGATCCTGATTTAGTAAATAGTATCTCTCAACTGTACTGCAATTCTAATAGTCAAAGAAACATTTAATTGCAAGAAGCTGCTACACCTTCTGCCTCATTGTATGACTTTTTCCCCAGCAATTTAATAGATAAAGAAACTTACGATTGTCAGAAGCTGGTGCAACTTCGGCTTCATTGTATGACTTTTTTCCAGCATTCAAATAGTTAAATACATGTATGATTGTCAGAAGCTGGACAGCTTATGCTTCATTGCATGCCTTTTTTCCAGCAATTAAACAGTTATAGAAACTTGTGATTGCCACAAGCTGGCACAGCTTCTGCTTCATTGTATGACGTTTTTTCCAGCAACGAAATAGTTTAAGAAACTTGCAACTGGAACAGGACGAGAGAACTGGAACAATGGCAATGAGAAACCAACAGCAAGTAAACCCTCAGGCCCCTATTCTGAACTTGGCGCAGTGAAGATGCTAAACAGCACGATTCACTGTGCCAAAAGAGGACGCCCAGGCTCCACTAGTATTCTCAAGTGGGCCTGTGCGTCCTCGTTGAGAATGACAGTGCACTGTGTGGATTGCGCCTGTTTTTAGTTGTAACAGGCACAGTCCAATCTCGGCAGCATTTTTGTAAAATAACGACATATTAATTATTTTACAAAAATGCTGCCGAGAACACAAGTGTATATGAACACGTTCCTATACACAAAGTGAGCAGCTTCAACATTGCAGGATGTTGAAGCTGCGTACTTTGGTGTATAGGAAAGTGTTCATATACACCCGTGCGGTGTATATGAACACTTTCATTTACACCAAAGTGAGCAGCTTCAACATTGCAGGATGTTGAAGCTGCTTACTTTGGTGTAAATGAAAGTGGTTATATACACCCACGTGCTGTATATGAACACTTTCATGTACACCAAAGTAAGCAGCTTCCACGTTGCAGAATGCAATCTTTTTGTTTTTTAAATGTGTTTCCCTAGAAACACTGTTTTTGCTGTTTTTTTACGTAAATGTGTGTTTTCAACGTTAGTTCACATGCTTACAATAGGCTCTTCAGTGCAGTGTGTAGATTGCGAAACAACACTTTATTGCCACTGTACTCAAAGACATGCCATTTGTTGTGAAAAGGTGTATGTATTGCGAACCAATGTTCTCATTCTCACAATAGAACATCCCAGCAGCACTTAAGAAGTCACACATGCTTCTGTTGATGAGACCCCTTCCCACCTCTGGCTGGCGACAGGAATCATTGGCATACTTCCACACTATTCTCAGGGGTATATATGAGAAAAGCTCCTTGGCAGTCGGAAAAAAGCGCTGCACTGCTTTCATCATAATCTTCAGTTGACGGAACACATGAGAACAGGGCATGTAGCCCATAAAGAAGGCTTCAAGGTGCACGATAGCTACAGGTACAGTTGATGAAGAGGCCTCGCGTTGACATTCTAGAAGCAGTCTGCCGAAACAGCACAATTTGACACTACTTCACAAAGCGTCCACTCCCTCCAAACCGAAATTGCCAGACATGTCTTCTTGGAGGGCATACATGCACAGATCTTCCACAAAGCCATCACCCACAACAAAAACTGTACGTCTTGCCATATTTGCCAGCCGCAGTACACAAAGTAATGGGGAAAGTGAATGCCTCCCTTTCCTGTGACGCACACCCAAAGCACCTGATTGAACAAATGCCATAGTCCCATTTCTATTGGCCAGCATGCTCACAAACACAGATTGTGGCACGTGCCTTTCTCCAAGTACTGCCAGGGCCGCGCCCCAGTAAAGCAGGAGGAGTCCTTCCTATTGGCGCGCTTTCCTCTGATGCACACCCTGAGCAGCACATGATAGGACAATTGCTACAGTCCCATTTCCGTAGGCCAGCATGGTGAGGAGCGTCGAATGTGGCACGTGCAGGTCCCCAAGTATGTCGAGGGCCGCTCCCCAGTGCAGCAGGAGTGCCTCTTCCTATTGCCGCACATCCTAAGAAACTCATTGGACAATCCCCACAGTTCAATTTTTGTGGCCGCCACCCGCAAAATCCCTGCAAGTGACTTTCGTGCTGCGTGCGGTCGTAGGGGAATAACTTGCAACCAGGGCAGGGGGAGTTCGTAGTAAGGGGTGACTCTTAAAAGAGTCTGTCTTTTTTTTGTGTAGATCTTTCTACAAAAACACATTTTTTGTCTGTTTTTTGTAGCTTTTGTGTTTTCTTCTATGCACATTAGTTCAGTAAACACTTCACCGCATCCTGTAGACGAGCAAACAAAACTGCATTGCCAATGGATGACAACAAAATGCAATTTTCTTGGAAAAACTCAGCATTTCCACATGTAATAAGGTCATTGTTGCAGAAGAACATTCCACGAGCTGACAAAAAAGTGTGCATGCTTCTGTTGATGAGACACTTTCCTTCGTCTGGCTTGGAACAACATCCATGAGCAGTGTGCCATACTCTTTGCGGTATTATAGATGAGAAAAGCACCTTGGTGATGGGAAAAAGTGTCCTCACGACATCCAGCAACTTCCTCAGTCTACGGAACAAATGTAAGCAAGGTAGGTAACACATATGCATGGCGCCGTAATGAATTACAATAACATCTACTACTGGAAACGTGACGAGGTCTTTGCAAAGTTCATGCATATCGACAAAATGGCACTCATACACGGTGTTCCACAATGTGTCCACTCCTTCCAACTCAAAACTGCCGCCGTCATAGTTTCTTTGCAGGGCATAGTTGTGCAGATCTATTACAAAGGGATCACCTACAGTCAACACAATACGTTTCGCCATGTCAGCCACCCTCAGTACGCAGAGTATAATGTGCAACCGTTTCACCTCCCCTTCCTGTAAACCATACCCACACTACCTGATTGGCTAATCCCCACACTGCCATGACAATTGGGCAAGGTGGTGTAAAGGGCAGATTTTGGCACGTGTGCCTCCCAACGTAGCACGTGAGCTGCACCCCTGTAAAACTGGAACAGTCCTTCTTCCCTTTGCACTATGTTCTCTGCAGCTGTACTTCATTAGATTACTGGTAAATATGCACACACGCATCCACCAATTGCATTAAAGCTGCCATCATCGAACACTGTCACTGCTGTACAACACTTGAAATGTACCATTACACACATTCACAGTACAAATGTCGTGCCATTCCAAAGCACGTCCACTACAAAGTTTAATGAAAGCATGCACGATTTCTCCATCCGCATACATCCACATAGCCACCCAGGATGTGGCACATGCCATCCTGAAAGTACCGCGTAATCCACAACATTTTCATGATATTATTTTGGTAAACAATATGAAACTGGGCAGGGCATTCAGTGTTCCAGCGTATATGTATAAAGTGTTTTTTTAATTTTTTTTATTACGTGCGTGCAAGCAATTTATTTTTGTATTTTCTCTTTATATGCATTTCTGTTTGCCTGTGCTCACATTTTTACAACATTCTGGTCAATGCTTCTTGCACAGTGTGAAAGAAAACAGTATTGCCAATGGCGCTCAAATAAATGCTATTTCTACGGAACCACTGCATATTTTGCGACCTCATGATTTCATAATGGGTGGAGAATATGACAGCAGTCTGTATAAACTGACGCATAATTCTGTTTATAACCCACCTTCCGATCGATGGCTGGGGACAAATTACACCGTCATGGACCCACACTGCTCTTGGTGTTATGCATGAGAAAACCACCTTGGCAGTAGGAAAAATACACATCACTGCGGTCAGCAACTTCATCAGTAGATGGAGTAATCGTCTACGCGACATGTAACACAAATGTGCACTTCCATAGTGCACCACGACACAGTCCACGTTCGTGACGGACAACACATATCTGCAAAGGCGAACCATCCTGCTGAAATTGCAGTCACCCTGACAGGCCCAGAAAGCATCCACTCCTTCCAACCTGAAATTACCAGCAACGCCTCTTTGCATGCAAATCCTGTGCAGATGGGGCACAACGGTATCACCAACGATAAGCACTGTATGTCTCTCAACGTTGACCACCCTCACGACACAGTATTGTGACGAAATGGTACCGCCCCTTCCTATGAACCACACCCTAAACTCCTAATTGCCTATTTCCCACAATTCCATTTCCATTTCCACCCTGCTCATAATGGGAGGAGGTGCACGTGTGCTTTCCCATCTACAGTCAGGGCCATGGCCCAGTAAAGCTCTGACAATACTTCTTCCCTTTGCACGGTCACTTTTTGCAGCACTCCCCAAATTGGGTGCTGTCACATTTCAAAACACGCATGCACCAATCACATACAAAACCTCTGCATTGCACACTGTCATTTCTACACACCACTCCTTATTTACCGTGAAACACTCTCAGTACACGTTCCGTTTGATTGCAAAGCCCCTCCACCATAAATTTCTGCTAAGGAAGGCACTATTGTAGCATCCACAAACATCCTAACACACCCCCGGCACACCTTTAGCTATGCACACAACATTGCAACCCTTTCCACACCCACCTCAACACTACATATCCAAACAAGTGACCATGTGGGCACCTAACATTATGCACAAACATTACATACGTAGCAGCATTTCTACCCATCTCCCCCGAACCATAAAACACCCATTCACAAAAACGTGTCATACTTAGCAGAAGCCACAAACATAGTGCAGCCTGCACCACCCCTACGCACTACCATTCACACGCTATTGTGTCACTGCCAGCCTATGCACACCATCTTCACAACATTGGGCCTAAGCACCACCCTGTACCGGATGCAGACTCAAACCTGCCTTCCTGTGGTGTGTATGTTGCAGCCCTACGCTCCTCACTGCATGCCCTACAGCCTAGAGGCTACTGGCTTCAGCCATGCACCCAATAGTGTAATACTTCCACAGACCCACCGCACCTTCATTCACCCATGCATCCATCCATAGCGCACTGCCACCCGTGTTCCCACCCAACCTATGTCATGTGTAATTCACTCCCCATCTGCAAATGACCTGCCACCACTCACCACGAAAAGAGTTCACTGCAAACAGGTTGTGGCAGAAGCTAGGGGTCCATTACGACAGCTGCCTCCAATCACCACAGAAAATACTAGTGTACATATGTCACATATAAACCACTTCTCACTCCACCAGCCATTCTCTCCCTTATTGCTGCCAACACAATGCTTATGGTACATTTTCCAGACCTTTCCGCCGCTGCACTGTCCTCCGATACACCGTGGCGGCTCTCCCACAAAATGTTGACGCACAGCACGCTTTCTTCCAGCCAACTACTGGCCATATCCAAACTTCTCCGACACCACGCCGTACCGCAATCCAATGACACTTTTGTCTGCGGAGCGAACAGGGAAATGGGTCAGCAGAGCGGACCCAGATATCACTAACTTTTTGGGACGTACATTTCAGTGTTTCGCAAAATATTTACCAGTCCGATTTCCACCAAACACACAAAAGCACGCTTTCTGGCCAATGCCCCTGCTCCTGGTGCAAATTTGGTGAAAATCCGTCCAGCCGTTCGACCTGTAGCCGTGCGCAAAGTTGTTTCTCATTCAGTCTATGGGAAAAAAAATGTTTGGGACCCCCCCTATAACTTATCTGGGTTCTGTCTGTGGACCCACTTCCCTGTGTGCTGCGCGGACAGGTCCCTGATTGGACCAGGGGCCATCGTGATGTCCGCAGACATCGGATGCGCCCACTGATTGGATGGTGAAAAGCGTGAGATGCGTCATATTTTTTAGATATGCCCGCCATGTTGCCTTCATGGACAGCACCCGTTGTCCGCAAACATCGTGGTAAAAACATATTGAAAAACACAACATTCCATTGTCAAACTAATGAAACAATCTATGTGGAGGCATGAGGTGACGAGGATGGGATGGGAAATGGCCATAAAAGGCCAAAAAACAGACGGTTTTTCATCTCCAATGTCCGCAGAGTTTGGGGCCAGCCATGTGATGTTCGCGGACATCTCAGATGTTCAGGGTCATCCATACATGTTTTGCATTACAGGGTTGGTGAAAAGCAGTTTTTGAATGGCATATAACATTGGCTCGACCCAATGAAACTGTATGATATAATTCTGGGTGTGATCTTAATCTACAAAGTCTGGTGGTGTTTTCCCAAGAGGGAACAAAATTAGAGGCGGGAGGCACAACATTTTGAAAGGCTTATAAATTTGGTCCCGTTTCACGAATCTGCACAAAAGTTTGCAAAAACGATTTAAGACCTAGATGTGAATGGGTTTGCAAAGTTTGGTGGGATTTTCTGAAGAGGGGGCAAACTTAGAGGGGGGTTTCAACATTTTTAGATGGGTTACAACTTTGTTGCCGTTTGTCGAATGTGCACAAAAGATTTTAGAAAGATTATAGACTGAACCTTGAATTTTTCTGCAAAGTCTGAATGGATTTTGTTAACTGGGAGCTAAATTATATGAGTATTTTATGTACGTTCATTTTTACACTTTTCAAAAAGTAAAACATGGATGGATTTGCAGGAAAGTTGTGCAAGGAGTATTGGCAAGGACTTGAAAGCATGGTTTTGCAAATGTGTCCTTGTTTTATTTTTTGAAAAATGTCATAATGTAGGTATATAAAATAGTGATATAACTTTGGTGACTGAGGTATAGCCCGTGGCCATGGCAGTGGCATGACTCGGATAATCTGGCTACTGGCCATAGCCACGAGTGACGGCAATGGGGTTAAAGTGGGCATGGCCACCAGGGAATGTCTGTGGCTTCAGCCCAAAGTGCTGCACAGGATTGAATGAACAGTTCGACGTGACTATCACTGCATACACTCCGAGAAAATGCTAATCAGCAGATAATTACAGAGCATGCTGAACCAGGCACCCATGTGTTCTCCAGGCCACCCATTGAAATCATTAACCATCCTTATTTGCGACCATAGTGGGACAGGATATTGGAATTGGATGCTGGACTCATAGTAGGAAATGCTAATGGGAATGTTGGAGAATCTTATTTTTTTTAATTTTATTTTTATTGTGTTTAATCCCCTAGGATTTATTACAAAAGGGAACAAAAGAAACTTGAAAGTTCATTGTTGTGAAAAGAGAGAAATCTTATGCTCTAACGTTAGTTCACAGGTACAGTTGCTAGATCGAGGTTTGTGTTGGAAGCATCACTTTGGTAAGGTGTTGCATAATATTCACTGTTGCCAATCAGTTTTTGCCAGCAATTCTCCTCATCCAAAAGGGTAAAGTTCGAAATGGTACCATTCGAATATAAAGAGCGAATCTCTCGTGTTGCCGGACAGGTAAGAGCAGATGGCGGATGGTTTCCTTCTTCGTGGTGGATTTGCAGAGACAACAGTTTGTCATAGCTAAACCTCTGATGGCCAAATTTTCATTTGTTTCCAAAAAGTTCAAACAAATTTTCATGAAGAAGTTACGCGATGTTCTGTTCTGAAATAAGTTGATGTAGGTTTGTAGGGTATCCAATTTCTTAAAGATCGGAAGAAGAGTTGTGAGTTTGTTTTTATTAGCCATTTCTAAAGTCTTTATCCAGTCCAATTCTCTGATTTTTTTATGTCTTTTACTGAGTTATTCACAAGCTCATCTTCACTGCTTTCCACTGAGAGGGCCACATTTTCTGCTTTCCATTTAGACAGCATTTTACAGGATCCAAGCAGCAATTCTTGATTTATCAGTCGATAGACGTATGGAGTGTCTTTCAGTATGCATTTCCTGTATAGCATTATGCTGTTAGAGTCTACTGTTGTTTTCAATGATGAGAGGCTAAGTTCACGTCTAATCAACACAACTGGAGTCAACTTCGGTAGACCTAAGATTGATCTCCAGAAGATTGCTTCTAATTTAGACCATAGCTCCGGAGGAGTTATTGAATCTAACTACTTTACTGAAAAATGTAAAGTATACAGAGTCCATACGCTTATTTTATTAGTTCTATGTTTTTAACTGTGAAAGGTGGTTCCTAAAGGAACCTTTTTTATGGTTTTTTATTTAAAAAAATATATTTGCATGAGAGGCCAGAAAGTAAGGTTGGGAGGGAAATGAGGGAAGGCGAACCAAACACAGATATGTAGGGGCATGTGGACTGGGGAAGATGATGCGCGTGTGTTAAATCTAAGGTTGCGGGCAGTGTTCTCATGCTCCTTGATTACAGCTTCAAAAGCACTTCGAAATTGTTCCACCCTGCAGAGTGGTATGTTGCAGTATATACATAGTACTGTTGTTTCAAAAGATATGGATCAACAGCCTCTTTTGTCGCTTGCAAGGCAGATGGTGTTATTTTGTGTCCACATAAGTAGGCTGTGTGGTTACAGCATTGAATGAGGAAGATGAGGTAGAGGAAGACAGCATACTACTTCCTATGAAAGGAACAGCCTTTCTGAAAGCATTGCAGTGGTTGTATTTGGTGGGGCGGCGCATGGAGGTGGTCGCGTAGGATGACTGCCCAGGTTGTCCGTGAATGAGCACTCAGTGCATTTCACTTTGGTAGTTTTAGCCTTTGGTACATTTCCAACTGCCACACCCATGAAGATTGCTGGGTGCTAGAAGTAGGCACTTCTTCTACCTCATATTCCTGTTTTCTTTTTTAAATTGTCTTTTGAAGTATTGCACTTCTTTCATTGTGTAGGTCCTCCAGCTGATGGTGGTGGTGGCGGCTCTTGGGGAGGAGAGATGGCAATAGCTGATGCCATTTTGAAGATGAATAGCTGTTTTCCTAACATCCTTCCAAGTATGTGCTGTGTGCTAGATTGTTAATAGATAATGAGTAAGAATAGGTGTAGGAGCTGTGCTAGGGTACATGTTGTGTTTTAAAGTTCCTAGATTAGCTGAAAATGCAGTTCTGAACTGTTCACGAAGCACGGACCAGTTTCATTGAAGTGCAGATGCTTTCGTGAACATGTCATCATGCCGTACGCGCGCACGTGATACTGTACTGATAGTCCGCGATAATGCCAGATGTTCGCGAACATCAGCGAACACAAAAACAGTATAAAACTTTACAGAAAAATTAACAATGATGCTAGAAGATGGGGAATGGCAGAGTGTTGTAGGGGAGGATAGGTCAATAGGACCCCCCTCCCACTATATCTCCCACCCTGGTGAAGACTCATGACTGGTCGGCAGCCCACCGGCCCCCGGGCCCAGGTGGCAGGGCGGCTGCAGACCGACACCTGAGGCTGCACCACCACGTTATGTGGCAGAGCACAGACGCCATCTTGTACTAAGCCAACTCCATTTTGTTAAAAACGTTTAGATCTAACCCAGGCAGAGCAAACAAGCACACTGAAAGCTGCAGCTTGACCCCCACTCGACCGCACTCACAGAGGCCCACACTTACCCCAACCTCCCTACCCCCCCGCCGCATGGCAGATCCGCTGAGGACTCGTTCTCACGAGCCACCAGACACGAACAAACAACAAAATAAAACACTGTAGCTGTTAACCTTCCGCAGTACATCATTGCCCCAGCCATGAACGGGAACATTAGGAAGTAACTGAAACCAGCCCAAAACCTGCATGCCCTGACCCTGTACCAAGCCCCCAGCGTTAGACTGTGTGGCGCCCCACACCCCTGCCTACCCCGAGAACTCTTGTAATGTGTAGAAACCATTTATGTAATATATGCCGTGTTGACTAACGTTCGCTGCTAATGTGAAGACGAATGGGTAAAGAGTAATATGCAACAGATTTTGTTTATAATGTGAAGATGTACGAAGACTGGCTAACTGATGACAATATACAATAACATGCGTTGCCCTCTTTACACATACACCTGCCTAACACTACCTCATGTTCGTATGTCAACTATAGATGTGAATTGTTGTGCTACAAGGTATGGCCCCCCAGCTAGTATTCCTTCTAATCAAATGCATACAAGTCATCTTAGGGACCCCACGGGTTGTTATTCGCCCCGCACCCAAGGTACAGTACACTGCTTTGTGCAGGATGCCCCGCACAGAGCTGCAAGGCCATATCCCCCTCCTCCCGCCCAGGCCCTCCAGAGATAGCTGGTGTTCGAACAGCACAGCCTCGCCTCCCCTCCCGACGCTGCTGGACCCATTTCAAGCATCTGCCTCCTCCATGTCAGAGGCCGCCACAGCCTGACTCCATGACTTACGAGCTGCCTGGTCCTAAATCCCACCGTCTCTTAGGCACCAGTTACATTCCCCCCACGGGCCAGTGGTATCTCCGCCGATCCCAAGTTAATGGCCCACAAAAGGGGGGCGTCCACCCTTGTACCAACTGATCATAATACCATCCCTCACCGAATCTAACAAGACAGGGTGATCGAGTAACCCCTCCCATGCCCCTGACTATGTACATGGGACCAGCTTGTTTGAACCTAAGGTATCTTCACAACTGATGTATTGGGACACTTCCGATTGCATATCAATGTTCCAGTCTGCGTATTGATCTAAGATCAGTGCTTACAAGAGTTATAAGCCAATGGAAGCATGAAGTGTAACAAATGGGTGTGAATGTGTGGCCACAAGGGCAAATGTCAGTTTAGTTACCAATCATCACTGCAAGGCATGTCCGGCCCGGCACTCCACCCCGATGAGCCCAGCTGACCTTCCAACCCCACGTGGCGTTGCACCAACGTCCACCAATCCTGAAGGAGCAACTATCTACAATGTTTACCCCTAGACATCACCACCCAATCCCCACAATTATGTGCCCCCTATAGCTTGTGTCACCCATGATGTTGTTCTGTAAATAAGTAGGCCTGTCTTTGCTATTGTCAGACAGAGCGCTCTCGGAGTTTGCAGAGTCCTTTGCATGCCCTATATTGATTTAGATAAAAACCCTTTTGATCTCACCCGCACTTGGTCTTGGTCTCATTCCCTTCTGGGGTGTGTCCTTTATTGCCTCTCAATAAGGGGGGTGCGTTTCTGGGGACGCTTACATTCAGTGTTAAGGTGAAACTTAATGGATTGGACACAAATGTGGCTATATTAGGATATGTATAATATTAGTAAGTTGTAGCAAATTATGGTGCACTGGTGAAAACCCCTGAAATTCAATGAAACAACTTTGTTAAAGAATGTTATGGTTAAGTCACACTAATTAAAACCCATGAAATTCAATGAAAAAACATTGTTAAAGGGACTTTATGATTATAAGTACAACCGAAAACCCCAACCTCAATGACATTTGGGCTGTAATCTTTCATGTACTGGGTGTTTGTCTTAGCAGTGGACGGTGGTGGCGCGAGTTATGGTTGCTTAGCTTACCATAACTGGTGAATTTAAGGGGGGTTTCTGTTTTACTTGCAACAATAACATCCCTTTAAGAACTTGTTTTCATTGAATTTCATAGGATTTTATTAGTGCAACTTAACCATAACATCCCTTTAACAATGTTTTTTTCATTGTGTATATGTATTACGGAGTCCGAAACAGTGACCCTGTAGTCATAGTTAAGTTGGCTTTCCCATAGGAAGAGCAGTTTCTGGGCCTGGTAACTTGTGTGCCATTTGACAAATGCACACAAAACTTTGCCAAAAAAATATAGATCAGGCTGAATATTTTTGCAAAAATTGGTGTGGTTTCGTCAAGGGGGACAAAGTTGCAGTGGGGTCCCAAACGTTCCAAAATATGGATAGACTTGAATGGGAAAAAAGTTTGGTTGTGGCTACAGCCCAATATGCTGGACGGATTTGCACCAAATGTGTATGAGGAGCGGCAGCCTGGTCCCAAATGCATGCTTTTGCCAATTTGGTGTTGATCGATCAGGTAGATTTTTTTAAATGGCCAAATGCGCCCTATAAATAAATCAGATCAAATCAAATCAAAATCAAATACTCTGAGATGGTTAGCAGGGTCTGCAATATGGCTGAAGCCCATGCCCCAGGGTTTGTGGACACTGGCCATGGCCACAAGCCATAAACAGTGCCCTTCGGTACGATTATTGAGGAAAAGTGACCACTGGGCCAGGCTACAGGTCATGGACAATGTTTACTGCGGCGTTATTTGTGGGGCAGGTAACATGGCTGAATCTCATGGACCAGGTATTGTGGCCAGTGGCCATGGCATCAAGTCATGGACAGGGGCCTTAGACCCACATTCGGCCTATAGTGGTCATTGGACATGGGCTGCAGGCCAGGCCCAATCACTACCATGGGTTGCTTTGCAGGGCCGGTGTCACGAAATAAGCCCTCCCCCGTAATAAAGTCTCCTACAGGAGACTTTATTAAGTCTCCCCGAGAGAATTTATTCAGAAATGGAATTCCCCCAGTGATATAAATTCTCCCCCTTGACAAGACATTAATTTCCTCTCATTTTGAACCCTTCCACAGCTGGCATTTTTTTTAAACTGTGTCTTTACTCTTCTAGGGAGGGTTTTGGACAAATCCAGTCAAGCAAGTCTCTGTTGGAATATTGTTGAGCCATCACCTGATGGGGGAGACTTTGTAGCAGAATAAACTCTCGAAAGTGGTAGCAAGTGGTTTTTGCTGCTTGCTGCTACAACTTTAACTTCCCTGGAGGTGGAGCCACTGCAGTACACCGTGTCACCACAGGAAGATTGTTTAAAACCACTTCCAACCGCGGAACGAAAGTGGTAGCAAGTGATGCTTGTGGGTGTTCGGCGGTGGGCACCGGTGGAGGCGGGCATCCAACCTAAAGAGGAGCTGCCCTACAGTGACTGGGCTGAGAAGAGCTGCACTACGGCGCTGACCCAGAGAGAATTGCGCCGGTGCAGAGCCGAAATGAAACGACAACCATTGGAAAAATCCCAAATAGCACTGGGACCGGAAAGTATGGATCGTCCGATGGCGGCTAGAATGAGAAATCAGGTGAGACAATGGCTGCCTTCTCTACCGCAGCCCGCTAAAGCCCCATAAACTCAGTCCCTTCATAACCAAGCGCGAACAGTATACAGCGACTATGAGGGGCTTGACACTGTTGATCAGGAATGGATGGGTCAATTGCCGGAAAATGAAGTAGACAAACTTAGCAAACTCTACAACGGTCGGCCCTTTAAGCGAAGTCTGCACACTGGTAGTAAGAAGCATATTGAATACAAATTTGATCAATTCCCATGTGCCAATTGACTCCCAACAAGGGTTAGAGGCCAAAAAGGTAATGGACCTAAGAAGTGTGGTGCCTCATTTGTCATGTGAGCAATCGACTATTGGTAAACACATTCACCAAGTGAAAGGAGGGTGATGAATGAGACAGAAATGGGGATTGTATGGAATTTTACCCAGAGGGGCCTATTGGAACCCAGAGGGGGAAATAGGACCTGAAATATTTCTGCACATTGAGAAGGAAATAAGAGTAAATGATACTACCGACCTGACTTTAGCTGAGGAAATAGTTTGCCTCTCAAATGATGTCCCTTCATACAGATCATTAAGCAACAATCCGGAAGCAGTATTTGATCAAAATCTGGAAACAAGCCCCGGTGTTATACGAACTGAGGGGCTCTTGATGGATCAATCCTATAAGGAGGGCCTGATTGGAAAGGCCGGAGCAAATGATGGCATAATGAGAAATCCAAATGAAGTTTTTAATGAACAGTTCAGATACTGCAGACAAGCAAAACTCCAGATTCTTAGGTGGAAATGGCCCCCAGGGGGGAGCGGATGAACGTTTGTTCAATTGTGACAACATTATCTGGTGTTACAACAGTGTCTAGTCAAAGCCTGGTTCAACTAAATTCGATTGCCAAGCCACTATTAACTGATGAAACTGAGAGCTCCAATTGTGAGGATTTAGATGATTGGATGTTGAGGAAGAGAACATTTGGACAAAAAAGTTCCAATAAGTATGGAAAGGATTCAGAAAGTCTCAATGGGATTTTAATGGAAAAGATCTGGGGAATTCAAGAAAAAGAAATAAAGCATCGACCCACAATCCCACAATAGACTGCCTCGGACGAACTGGCTAAAGATTGTACTCATCCATTTGAAAACCTAAAAGGAAAGCCCAAACTAAGTACTAAGGATCCAGGTATTGATGACACCCACTCTAACTAGCAGAAAAATTCATTCAAGTCATAACAGCATTAACAGGAAGAATTGCCAGAGAGAAACGAAAGAGTTTGTCTTTTATAAATGAAAAAATTGCTGCATTGGACGACTGGACTCTATAGCTGTTGGTTAAAAAGATTGATGTTACAGGAGGACCTTAAGGAGCTATTAGTGAAATTCAACCTCAGAAGGGAAATCCGGAAATTTAAATTTGCTGGAGTCTAATAGCAGCAGGCATGAGAATGAGTTAGGCCTGAATGGCCACCCCATTAAGGAGCTAATACCTGAACGGGACTTGATACCATCGGCTCAGGTGACCAACAGTAAAAAAGAAACTGCTGTTGATTTAGCTCATATGCAGAATACGATGATGGTGGCATTGACAAGCTCAATGTCCCCCTTCTTGAAATTGTATGAGGCATGAAATACCTCACTGCAAGATCTACAAACAGGCAATGAGAAGATGAAGAATCAACTACTGAAATTGGAATGCTTCACGGAGAAAATTGATTTGGGGTTAAACAATGCAGAAGAACGTAGTAATACCTGGCAAAATTGCTTATCTGAAATTGCGCATTGGGAAGCAAACAATAACTCGCTATTAATGGAGGCAATTATTGAAGACTGCAAGTGGATGATACAATGCCATAAATAAACTGAGGAAGACAGCTTTTTTAAAAAGGGGCTAGGCTATAAAACAGTCGAAAGTCAGGCCGATGATCAAGGAAATCCTAATTCAAATTCAGAATCAATCGATCAAAATCTCGGGAAATCTCTGAGGACTAGTAATGAGCAATCTTCATCAACTGAGAGACCAATTGATTCATCCCAGAATCGGTTGCAAAATGGGGTGAAAGGCGCTGGTCTGAGAGTGGAAGGAAATGTAGATCGCCCGAAGACTCAAACGGAGCGATTGAACATTAACTTCCCAATTTTCCAAGGATCTGCAGCCTTAGGAGTATCTATTGTGGAAAATAAGAAGAAAGCGTCGATGGTAAACGCACCTTTAAAGATAAAAGACTCAAAAGATGTCGAGAAGCAAGAGAAAAATATGAAGGCCCATAAGAAGAAAAAGAGCAATGGATCCAAAGCATTCCTTAGAAATATAAGAACTCCACCAAAATTGGAACTCAACCAATGTGCAAAGAAAGCAAGAACAGAGATTGTCATCAGAGATAAATCACTGTAACCTAGTATGCAGGAGTGTACTGGATGGACCCCAGCCGGCGCATAATACTGGGGGTCTCCAAACAGGCCTTTAAGATGAGCAGCAGCACCCTCGAGATAGATGGGGATGCATATTCGTACTCTTGCATCAAATAATAATGACAACCCAATAGTTTGACAAAGGGAGTCCGTTTAATGACAAGTACAGAAAACTGAGAGTTCAATGAACACCAGCAACCGCTTGATCTTCCTTCTCGCTTAAACTCCAATTAATTTCAGAAAAACAACAACATTTATACCAAAAACTCGTCATCATTGACATGTAATCTTAAAAACCTAACATGCAACTTGATTGGTTATAGGAAGGTAACTTTAACATAGGTACTATCTGTATATGGTAACGGGGAAAGGGGATTGGATAATAATGTCAGGTGGGGCAACTAAGCCCATCCTTCAAACTGACCGCTGTAAACGTCACTAAAAAGTAGGATGTCCCATTGGCTCTACTCTCTATAGGACCCTAGATTACATGGTCCACTATGATTGGGTTGGCATTGATCCCACACATACTTTCCCACTTGCGCTTATCAGCATGCAGAATAATTAGCCAGGTGCAGGGAGTAAGTCTGCACCCCAGCTTCCCTCCAATTTATGTTACAACCATTCATCACCTCAGTGGCCGTGTGTCAATTACTGCCTTGTAGTTTAGCCTTGAGTCTGCTTCTTGGTCTGAGAAAGTTAAGGAGTATGGGTACGTCAAGGCTCCATGCGTAGGTGTAAAAGTCTCATCCCTTTCTGCCTGCCTTGCCACGTGACTAGGACACCGTGAAATAGGCCTCTTCTTCATGCAATTTTGTGTATTTGATTTACTTCTGCCACTCGTTTACCATCTGCGGCTTATCTCAATCTTGCTGAACAGGAGACTCTTGTTATTTTTCTCTTTAATTGTAGGCATTGGTAGCCTATTCCAGCCTAATACAACCTTGGCTTCTTTGCATGGTTACCTTCAGCTGGGTTTCTCTCTGTTTTTAATTCTTGATTTATTTGCTGCGGCTCTCTCCTCTTGAGACATTTAGTAACCTCTATTCAGTACTGCTCATGTGCGTAGTGGATTTTCACTCATCTATAAGGTGCTTTTGAGGTAGATATGTTTAGTTGGCGCTTGCCGCAATCTATTTTTCTACTAAGCATAAGCAAGCTTCAAGATTTCTTCGCTTCTTGCGGTTTCCTGCGTATGTACACCTTTAAACTGGCTTAATGTCTTCACCGTGCATATGGCATAAGTTTCTTCATCTTGAAATCAACCTTTTCACCTTAGGTTCAAGATGTCACTTAGCCATGGTATTTCGTCTCTTTATCAGCATTCTTAGGTCATTATATATTCTATATGTGCGCCAGTCCGATTCTCATGACGTCACCAGTCGTTTTCTCTTAGAATCTTCTTGGTTTCTTCGGGTATTCCATTCTGACAAACGTCCTTTTCTCGTGTGTCTAGATATGGATTTCTCAGTGGGTACCTTACTGTCCAGGTTTGCTTAGGTGTCGGTACTTCAATAGGTGCTGTTACTCTGATAGACACTGGGCAGAGCTCAACTGCGCCTCTCTGCTGGTTTATCTGTTCTTCATACATCAAATATTTTGGCGTGAATGTACCTGGCACTTCGAAGGAGGTGGCTTGAGTGCGGATGATGCAGTTGCATTCCTCTTCACTCCCCCCTCTGGGCGATTCATCGACCACTCTTCCTTCTTTCTTTGCATTCACTTTTCTGTCAACTTCTGGATCTGGACATCTAGGTCTGCAGAAATGGTCCATATCTTTAGCACTCCCTTTGAACATCCTGTTGTTCTTACGTGCTCGTCTTTGTTCTATGTCATTAGTTGACATTCTTCACTCGGATTGCAATAGATCCATTTTCCCACATATTTTCTATGTTTCTTAGGATACAGAAACTTTGTTCCTTCTGGTACATAAATGCTGGCCTTCCATCCTGACTCAACGTCAATCATGATTTTCATCCCTTTGGCCTTTTTCACAGTTTTCTGACACTGAGAGATTATTAGCTTGATTATGCAGAATCCAAGCAATATCATCACCAACAGGGCTCCTCAGAACTTGAATCCATATGCCATCCATTGTGGAACCCATGAAAACAGTGATCGTCAACTTCGTCAGCTTCATCATTCATCTGATTCTGTAGTTTTGTCAGCATACCTGTCACGTCTTGGCTAAATTGGAAACTGCCTTGGCGATTGTCTGAGCGCTATCCGGCACGTAAAACCCTTTGAAACTACAACTCCCACAACTCTTGCTATTATAGCCACGTGACATACACACATGACGTTGCTGTGTTTTCATTTGTTTGTGAACTGCATTTAACTCCCGTCTATCCGGAGATCGAGTGCTCCTAAACTGTTGTTAGTTACGAGCTCTGTTCCCGGACTCCTGTTTGAATCCTTGACTACCCGGCGCTCGAATCAAGTTGTTGTCTCTGCCTTGTCCTTGTCTGCCTCCCGACGCCTGCCTCCCTCGATTGTTCCCCTTGGATTATATGAACCCGGCTTGCTCATTATTGACCTCCCATTTCTGAATCCTTAAGTTTTGGTGACCTGATAACCCGAACATTTCCGTAAGGGAAATAGCGTGAGGTGAACGCCCGCTTCCCTGATCATTTCATTTCTTTCCTTGTCCACTCCTGTTACTTTGAACACTTTTGGGACACTCTGCTGTTTACACTTTGGATTGCTTTGAACCTTTTTGGGACGCTCTGCTGTTTAAACTCCGGATTGCTTTGAACACTTTTTGGGACGCTCTGCTGTTTAAACTCCGGATTACTTTGAACACTTTTTGGGACGCTCTGCTGCATTAACTCTGGATTGCTTTGAACACTTTTTGGGACGCTCTGCTGCTTTCACCGTGGTGTTCCTAGGATACTGGCACACCTTCCCTTCACCAGACATCCTCCTTGTTTCTGCATTTCGATACTAGTAGGTTACTGGTATATTGTTCCTACGGAGCAGGTAAGAGTGGGTAATTGTGGGCGGTGTTGGCTGCTTGTTCTCCAGCACTACTTGGCTGCATTTCCTGAACAACTGTTTTGTTCTTTGTCCCTCTAGCTCTGACGATTCTGTTCCGGCCTTTTCACTCAAGCCCCCGGCCTGCCAGGTGTATTGATCCCTGTAGGCTGAGCTCTTGGGAGGGAAGTCTTTGGCACATCACCATAAAGATTTCAGATTCCTTGAGTGAAAGGAACTCCCCCAGAAGAGTGGGGAAGTATTATCTGCAACGGACAGAAAACAATCTCTGAGTTGTGACAATACCTATGGCTTCTGTTAAGGTTCCATTTTCGTGATCGTGTGATGGTATAAACATGATTCTCCGATTTTTGCACAAACACCTCCATCCATAGCTGTGATCATGTCTAGGACATGCCTGTTCTGGAGAGTAATTAGTCGAATCGCTCTTAACTCTTCCTTGATTGCATTGAATCCCTTTATGGTTGTGTTGATGGTCTACAGTAACCCCCTTCTGGTTATCTGCAACCATTTAGTATTTGTTCCAACCTGAACTCTTGGCATCAGGATTGTCATGAACACTGATGAGGTCAAGCTGAACAACCTGTGTTCACATGGGATTGCATGAAAGGCTTCTTCTAATTTGGCAGAGAAGTAATTCCCTCTCTTCATTCGGGTCATCAGTTCCACAGATCTCTTCTTTTTCATGTGGGTATCTGCTTTCGGGAAAATGTCAATATTCAGGTCACCTTTTGGAATCACCATCGCTGGAACATGGACATTCACCAATGTGCATATACCTCCCCAATTCTTCGGCAGCCTAATATATGCTTTGGATCCACATGCCCAATAATGATCCATGATCACTGCAGTACAATGTACCATTCCTGTGGCATCGAAGATTCGTCCACAGTTCTTATTTTCTCCCATTTTTCTTGTACCATTGTTTCTGAAGCACAGTTTGGAATTTTCCAATGGCACTATCTGTAGGGGTTCTCCTCTGTCTTTGACCCATGTTAACAGTCTTGCCAGTCTCGGCCAAAATGGTTTGCATACCATCTGTGCATTTTCAATGGTTTCCTTATAGTGTCCAATGATCATCCATGCTCTGCAGATCACTACTCCTTTCGCCCATCCTTCTGGTGAAAACACTGTTCCCCAGATTTGCATTTGACCTCTGTTCTTCCATCTTCACACTTCTTCTGGCGATTTCCCTTTGATGTTCAGGTTTTTGTTTGTTTTTCTTCTGATCTCTGCTCCTTTAACTCAAGACTTTTCATATCTTATCACAATGTTCTTTGTTTTGCCATTGTTTCTTGTCTTTATGTCTTGTACATAATCATCTTCATCTGGATCAGTCGCTTCAGTTGCCCACTTTTGTGGTCAGTTTGTTTCTCCTTGTGAGAGAGGGTATGCCCAGACGTGGGTCCCTTGCTCGCTGCGCCACAGGGAACCAGGCTGCACCTCACTGAGGAGGTCCAACAAGGCCGAAACATGTCTGGGGTTGCTTGGTTTTCTGTGCAGAGGGGACCTGGCCTAGCAGTTCGGGCTGGGCTGCTACCTTCGGTGGCGGCAGCTGCTGACTGATTTGCACATGGCTGGTCCCCTTTTGCAATGGCGCAGACGGGCTAAAAAACGGTGGTGTGGAACGTTGCCCAGAGCAATTGCCAGTGGTTTAGATTAATTCGAAACCTTCCACCCATCACTTTTGTGGTCAGTTTGTTTCTCCTTGTGAGAGAGGGTATGCCCAGACGTGGGTCCCTTGCTCGCTGCGCCACAGGGAACCAGGCTGCACCTCACTGAGGAGGTCCAACAAGGCCGAAACATGTCTGGGGTTGCTTGGTTTTCTGTGCAGAGGGGACCTGGCCTAGCAGTTCGGGCTGGGCGGCTACCTTCGGTGGCGGCAGCTGCTGACTGATTTGCACATGGCTGGTCCCCTTTTGCAATGGCGCAGATGGGCTAAAAAACGGTGGTGTGGAACGTTGCCCAGAGCAATTGCCAGTGGTTTAGATTAATTCAAAACCTTCCACCCATCACTTTTGTGGTCAGTTTGTTTCTCCTTGTGAGAGAGGGTATGCCCAGACGTGGGTCCCTTGCTCGCTGCGCCACAGGGAACCAGGCTGCACCTCACTGAGGAGGTCCAACAAGGCCGAAACATGTCTGGGGTTGCTTGGTTTTCTGTGCAGAGGGGACCTGGCCTAGCAGTTCGGGCTGGGCTGCTACCTTCGGTGGCGGCAGCTGCTGACTGATGTGCACATGGCTGGTCCCCTTTTGCAATGGCGCAGACGGGCTAAAAAACGGTGGTGTGGAACGTTGCCCAGAGCAATTGCCAGTGGTTTAGATTAATTCGAAACCTTCCACCCATCACTTTTGTGGTCAGTTTGTTTCTCCTTGTGAGAGAGGGTATGCCCAGACGTGGGTCCCTTGCTCGCTGCGCCACAGGGAACCAGGCTGCACCTCACTGAGGAGGTCCAACAAGGCCGAAACATGTCTGGGGTTGCTTGGTTTTCTGTGCAGAGGGGACCTGGCCTAGCAGTTCGGGCTGGGCTGCTACCTTCGGTGGCGGCAGCTGCTGACTGATTTGCACATGGCTGGTCCCCTTTTGCAATGGCGCAGATGGGCTAAAAAACGGTGGTGTGGAACGTTGCCCAGAGCAATTGCCAGTGGTTTAGATTAATTCGAAACCTTCCACCCATCACTTTTGTGGTCAGTTTGTTTCTCCTTGTGAGAGAGGGTATGCCCAGACATGGGTCCCTTGCTCGCTGCGCCACAGGGAACCAGGCTGCACCTCACTGAGGAGGTCCAACAAGGCCGAAACATGTCTGGGGTTGCTTGGTTTTCTGTGCAGAGTGGACCTGGCCTAGCAGTTCGGGCTGGGCTGCTACCTTCGGTGGCGGCAGCTGCTGACTGATTTGCACATGGCTGGTCCCCTTTTGCAATGGCGCAGACGGGCTAAAAAACGGTAGTGTGGAACGTTGCCCAGAGCAATTGCCAGTGGTTTAGATTAATTCGAAACCTTCCACCCATCACTTTTGTGGTCAGTTTGTTTCTCCTTGTGAGAGAGGGTATGCCCAGACGTGGGTCCCTTGCTCGCTGCGCCACAGGGAACCAGGCTGCACCTCACTGAGGAGGTCCAACAAGGCCGAAACATGTCTGGGGTTGCTTGGTTTTCTGTGCAGAGGGGACCTGGCCTAGCAGTTCGGGCTGGACTGCTACCTTCGGTGGCGGCAGCTGCTGACTGATTTGCACATGGCTGGTCCCCTTTTGCAATGGCGCAGACGGGCTAAAAAACAGTGGTGTGAAACGTTGCCCAGAGCAATTGCCAGTGGTTTAGATTAATTCGAAACCTTCCACCCATCACTTTTGTGGTCAGTTTGTTTCTCCTTGTGAGAGAGGGTATGCCCAGACGTGGGTCCCTTGCTCGCTGCGCCACAGGGAACCAGGCTGCACCTCACTGAGGAGGTCCAACAAGGCCGAAACATGTCTGGGGTTGCTTGGTTTTCTGTGCAGAGGGGACCTGGCCTAGCAGTTCGGGCTGGGCTGCTACCTTCAGTGGCGGCAGCTGCTGACTGATTTGCACATGGCTGGTCCCCTTTTGCAATGGCGCAGACGGGCTAAAAAACGGTGGTGTGGAACGTTGCCCAGAGCAATTGCCAGTGGTTTAGATTAATTCAAAACCTTCCACCCATCACTTTTGTGGTCAGTTTGTTTCTCCTTGTGAGAGAGGGTATGCCCAGACGTGGGTCCCTTGCTCGCTGCGCCACAGGGAACCAGGCTGCACCTCACTGAGGAGGTCCAACAAGGCCGAAACATGTCTGGGGTTGCTTGGTTTTCTGTGCAGAGGGGACCTGGCCTAGCAGTTCGGGCTGGGCTGCTACCTTCGGTGGCGGCAGCTGCTGACTGATTTGCACATGGCTGGTCCCCTTTTGCAATGGCGCAGACGGGCTAAAAAACGGTGGTGTGGAACGTTGCCCAGAGCAATTGCCAGTGGTTTAGATTAATTCAAAACCTTCCACCCATCACTTTTGTGGTCAGTTTGTTTCTCCTTGTGAGAGAGGGTATGCCCAGACGTGGGTCCCTTGCTCGCTGCGCCACAGGGAACCAGGCTGCACCTCACTGAGGAGGTCCAACAAGGCCGAAACATGTCTGGGGTTGCTTGGTTTTCTGTGCAGAGGGGACCTGGCCTAGCAGTTCGGGCTGGGCTGCTACCTTCGGTGGCGGCAGCTGCTGACTGATTTGCACATGGCTGGTCCCCTTTTGCAATGGCGCAGACAGGCTAAAAAACGGTGGTGTGGAACGTTGCCCAGAGCAATTGCCAGTGGTTTAGATTAATTCGAAACCTTCCACCCATCACTTTTGTGGTCAGCCCATTTGAGTGAAGCATCACTTCCCATGAACTGACCTCTAGTCGTGCACATTGCTATGTGTGACAGACAGTGTACTGTCTGCAAATTAACTTCAACAGCTATGAAGATTTTTGACTTCCCCATACTGTGAGGTAGCAGTGCACACACAAAGCATTCTTCCTCTGAAGTTCGTCTTACAACTTCCTTCATGTGTTAGTACCATATGCTGTTACCCAAGTGTGCTGTGCTGTCCAAGTAATCATTCAATTTGTTATTGTCTTCCTGTTTACTCCTTCTAATTCTTAAGGTTTTCCTGTACTTTGCTATAACCACGTCCTTAAACACATCTGTATAGCTTCTTCTTGCTGGAGGATTCTCAGGTATCTTCATCAATGATCCAGGCATTTTCCAGGCATTTTCGTCTGTATTATTTGAGTAGGAGAAAGTTCAGTAAGTCTTTCCTTATCCCTCTGGTTCTTCCTGGATCTGTTTATAAACTTCCATATTGATTCTGCCAGTATCTTAGCACTTGATTGTATTGTAGGGCTCAAGCTTAGCCCTTTCATCGCTGGATCAGGCATACTTGTCGGTGCTGTCTCTATTTGCTTATTCTCTAAAACCTTTTGTCTCTTTAAAAGTTCAGCTTTCTCCATCTGTCTCTCAACTTCTCTTGGTGTGGAACTTCTCGTTGTTGTTTGTCCAAGCTTCCCCCATTCTCTGGAATGTGATTTTGAACTTATTGACACTAGACCAGGTGTACTCATTATTTGTGTATGTGTGCCTTCCCTCAACCCCTTCTCGGGTTTACTTTGCCGACCCTGTTTCTGGCATTGCAATTCATTTGTTACCCCAAGTTTCGTGCGTGTCATTATTTATCACATCCATCTCTAGTTCAGTCCCTCTATCATTTTTCCTAGGAACTAGTGTGCAGGAGGGACCCCAGCCGGCCCATAGGACTGGGGTTTTCCCAAATGGCACTTTAAGATGGAATAGCAGCACCCGTGAGATGGATGGGGATGCAGATTAGTACTCAAGCATCAAATCAATAATGACAACTCAATGGTTTGGCAAAGGGAGTCAGTTTAATGACAAGTACAAAAAACGGAGAGTTACGAATATCAGCAGTTGCTTGATCTGCCTTCTCGCTTCAACTCTGATGAACTTCACAAGAATCATACCCTTTATACTAAAAACTTGTCATTGCTGACGTGAAACGCTAAAAATGTTGCATGCAATTCTATTGGTTATAGGAAGGTAACTTTACTATAGGTACTATATCTGTATATGATAGTGGAGTAAAAGGATTGGATAACTAGAGTCAGGTGGGGCATATAAGCTCTTCCTTCCGAATGACTACTGTGGACGTCACTAAAAGTACAACGTCTCATTGGTTCTACAGACTATAGGATCCTAGATTACTTGTTACATTGTGATTGGGTTGATACCACATCACCTTTTACTTTTCCACTTTGCTTAGCAGCATGCAGAATGGTTGGCCAGGTGCAGGGTGCCCGTAGAAATGCCAGGTGAAGGTCTGTAGAAATGCCTCTTTGAGGTCCATATCTTTATTACTCCCTACAAGCTTCCTGTGGTTCTCTCGTGTTCATCTTTGTTCCATGTCATAAGTTGACATTGTCCATTTGGACTGCAATAAATCAATTTCCCCACATAATGTTTGTGTCTCCTTGGATACTGAAACTTTGTTCCTTCTGGTGCGTGAATGCTAGCTTTCACAAAGTCTCCTATTTCTTCATCAGTCAGGTCTTTGGGTTTCCATTCTGACTCGACATCAATCATGATCTTCATCCCTATGGTAGTTTTCTGGCATTGAGAGATTATTATCTTGATAACACAAAATGCAAGCAATATCATCACTAGATTGGCTCCTAGGAATTAGAATGCATCTGCCATCCATTGTGGAACCCATGAAAACAGTGATCCAAACCAACTGTCATCATCTACTTCGTCGGTTTCATCAATCATTTGATTCTGTAGTTTCGTCAGCATACCTACGGCTTCTGTTAGAGTTCCCTTTTCTTCATCATGAGAAGGTATAAATGTGCAACATGATTCTCCGATTTTTGCACAAACTCCGCCATCCATGGCTGTGATCATGTCAAGGATGTATCAGTTCTGGAGAGTCATTAGTCGAATCACCCTTAATTCTTCCTTGATCGCGTTGAATCCCTTTATGGTTGTATTGATTGTCTTCAGTAACTCCCATCTGGTTATCTGTAACCATTTAGTATTTGCTCCAACTTGGATTCTCAGCATGAAGATTGTTGGTAAAACTGATGAGGTCTGACTGACCAGCCTATGTTCATTTGGAATCCGATCAAAAGCTTGTATTGATTTGGCAGAGAAATAATGTTCTCTTTTCCTCAATTAGGAGAAAGAAGACATTGTTCACCAATCTGCTATCTTCTGGTGAAAGGGACATTTGTTTTTTCCTTGCTGAATTCTGGAACAGTTTGGTACTCACTGCTATTGGCTTCTATGATCTAGGTTGGTGTGGAGAGTGACCTGGATTATGATGCCGTTCATAATTATGCTCAAGCATTCTGTGTTTGCCGGATCTTGAAGAAATGTTAATACATCAGTGTGTCTTCCGACAAAGTTTGGGTGCTCTTCAATTAGACACATTTCTTTTTGTTTTTTCCTCTCTGTATTCAGGAAGTAGGAAGAACTGCTCGGCAATCACGGTGAGCTCCTTCTTATTGTCTTTTTGTTTTCAGGTTCTTGCAGAAATTCAGGGATGCTATTGAGCCTTCCCACTAGTGATGAGTGTGACCTCAAGACTATATAAAAGTAGTTCAAAACGTCTTTAGTGATATTGCGACTGTGGGACGCCATTTGTGAGTCCAAACAATGTTTCTGTCTTGAACAAGTCTGTATACTGTATTTTCTTCCAACTCGTGTGTCTGCAATTGAAATTTCACATATTCTTTTCTTATCACAGCTTCAGTGTGGCTCAGTCTAAAGTTCAAAGTCAATAACCTACGTTGTGGCTTACATATGCACTTCACTTCTTCACCCTGCAACTAGGATACACAGAGTGTCCATATTTTTTATGTCCTTATCCTCTTCTCCTTTTGCTCAGAGGAATGTCCATTTTTAAGCTACAACTTTGCACAAAAGTTCCTTGTCTTTGCTTTGCTGCTGGTCATGCGTCCTTTTTCCTTGTTATGGATCTCGTCTGCACGTGCTGTGGTTCTTCCCCATTGTCTGTAGTCTCTTCACGGTGGGGTGCAGGCAGGGGGATTTCCCCGACGTATGGCTTGATATCACCCAGGAAGATCCAAGCTCTTCTTTGTTGTAGCTTGAATGCAGATGGAGTACCGTCTTCAACTGTGAACGGTCCATTGAAACTTGGCTCGTCCCGCTTTTTCCTTGTGTGATTCCTCACCAAGACGGTTTCTCCAGGGAAGATTGAAGGAACACATAGACTCTGAGCTGTGTCTAAAGTAGCATCTCCTTCTGTGCTCTGTGCTGCCCTGCACCCTCTTCGTCGTCGCTGCAGCTGGCCTGCAATTACAGTAAGACAAGATGTCAAGCAGTTTAAGTAATTTTGCATTTCAGACCCTAAGATTTCACTTGTCGGCTGGGCATCACACCTAGCTCTACCTCGGGGTGTCAGGGGAGTGCGCATCCTTCTTCCTGTTGCTATTTTGTGTGGCGTAAGGTGATGGTCAGAACCAGGTTGGTTTCTGAGTGCATACAGTGCCAGTGGAAGGCAGTGCAGCCATCCTTTCTTTAGAGTAAGCTTCAACTTGGCTATCCTTTCCTTTAACAAGCCATTGAGCTTCTCACAGAACACATTACCTTGCGGGTGATACACCGACGAGAACTTGTGCTTTATACCAAGCAACAAGCTAATTTGTTCAAAAACTTTATTGACAAAGTGAGCCCCATTATCTGATCTCATGACTTCACATACTCCCCACCTGGGAAATACCTCTCTCACCAAAAATGTGCCCGCACTGGTAGACTTTGGGTGTGTACATGGACCTGCTTCTATCCATCTAGAGAATGGACACACATCAACAATTAGATACCTGTACCCGTTACATACTTGAATCATATCGACGTAATCAACATGCAAGTGCTGAAAAGGTCCATTGGGCCTTGGGATGACTCCTCTAATTACTTTTAGTTTGTGCCCAGCCATCAACTGCTGGCAGATCATACAGGTCATCAACCAGTGTTGCCACAAGATTCTCTTTTGTCATGTGTGCTGGATAGTGTAACTGCTCCAGTGCTAATTTTAACAGGGCTATAGGCATTACTGGTTTACCAGTGCTGTCTTGTCAAAACAAGCTTTCCAAGGTGTTTAAAGAACACCATCGCCACTTCCAGAGATTCTTCTCTTCCTGCGGTGTCTCCCCTTGGAGTTCAATTAACTGGGTTTGCCTCATGTTATTGTAGCTCTGAGGTTCATTTTGTGCAACAATCATCTTCTCGTTTACATCAGTTATTTCTACGTCCATTATGGGTTCACCCTTGGACGGCATACGCTTGGCCTCTGTGTCTGCTGCTTGATTTCCTCATGAGATAAAATCTGTCCCTTTCGTTTGGGCAGCGCATTTCTAGACTGCTATGCCCACTGGGTGCTGTAGTGCCTTGTTGAGCCTGTCCAATAAGGCTGCGTGCTGCACTGGCGTGCCGTCCGCTCGGGGGTTGCCCCTCCTCTTCCAGCATGCTAGGCTTGCGTGTACTGTTAATGTCATATAGGCGGAGTCACTGTACACTGTCACTTCCTGGTCTGCATGATTCTCAATCGCGAGTATCAACGCCACTAATTCTGCAGCCTATGCTGAATGATGAGATGGTAATCGTGCACTAAAGAGTACTCAAAATTCTCTGTTTGCCGTGTGCTTCATCATAGCAGCGCCTGTATATCTTTTCCCAACGTTTTGATCGATTTTCGAGGAACCGTCAATGAAGACAATTTCTCCTCCTGCCATTGAATTTTCTTTCACTCTGGGAATCTCATCATAAAATTGTTCATAGTTTTCGCAGTCATGTATTGGCTCTCCTTCAGTGACTGGCTCTGCTATAAACATAACTGGGATCACTATCTTGCATCGAACGATCTTAATCGACGGGTTTGATATGATCACTTCATAAGCAGAAGCTCTCTGAAATGTCAACGTGCCCTTTGGCTTCTCTAGAATGGCAAATAGTGTGTGCTCGACGTATAACGTTATTGGGAATCCCGTCACAATGGTTGTCGCTTTGTCTATGGCGAACGCTGCGGCAGCTAAACTTTGTTTGCACCGGAAGTGGCCTCTCATTATTGGGTCCAAATTCCCACTGTAATATGCCAGGGGCTTGTACCCCAATGTGGTTCTCTGTGTGAGTACTGCCGTCATAAAGCTGCCATTCGTGTGTGAGAACAGGTCAAAATATTCAGGACGGTTCTGTGCCAATATCATTCTCTGGGGCACTTTTCTTTTGATCATCTTCACCCAAAAGGTGAGATACACCCCAACTGTTATTTCCTCAGCGTCTGTGCGTTCGTCGAACAGATTGTTATCGGTGACATCAGTCAGCCTGTACCCTTCTTCAATGGCGATCACTGTGCACCATTGTCAGCCTTCATCATCACAACCATCGATGAAAGCCATTTTCCCTCACACTATGGCTGTGTGCATCATCAAGGGAAATACTTGTACCTTTTCCTTGTGCATAGGTATTCTTGGCTCAAATAGAAACTCATCTGGGGTCCTCATGGTTTTGTCTGCAAGGCCTGGTAGCCATGCCATCAGCACCCGTACTCCGTATGCAAATATTTCTGGCTCCAATGGGATAGCTCGCATGGCTGTGTGTCCTGCGTATGCTCTAATAATCTGGCCTACATTCAAATACTGCATTCCTGGGGTCGAGCATACTATGCCCTCCTCCGTGAACGAGATTGTCATGTTTAACTTTCTCATTAAGTCTCGTCCCAGTATATTTACTGGGGTTCGCCTTGAATATAACAGTGGCACATTCATGTCACATTCTCCTATAGAGACTGGAAGTGTGTCTGTAAAAGGAACATGACTTGTTACTCCTGTGAAGCCCTGAGTGTTTATAGCATCTCCGGACAAGGAAAACTTGCCTTCACGTATGCACGAGCGTGTCGCCGCCATGTCAACTAAGAAGGAATATTCTTAACCCCCTATAACGACATCCACCCTTGGTTCCTGGTGAGGGTCTGGTGTCACTGATAGGATAGAACACATCAGGTTTCCCAGTGAGCTGTCCTAGTCCATGTACAATTTTGTCCCATTTTGCGTGAATGGTCTTCGCCCATCATCGGTGTTAATTCTTATCCCATCGTTCACAGCCTGACCTATACTTTTTGTTTGTGACATTTGCATCAGTGACTGTTTGGACTGTCCCTGTGGACAATTTATCAAATTCTGAGGTTGCAAGCTTTGCTGTGCTCCTGGTGTTTGCGGTTGCACCGTGTGATTTTGGGCAACTCCATTTCCTCCCTGTTGTAATAACACAGGTGGATTCACCATACCTGCTCTGGCTCCTTGGTCGTTTTGCACCATGCCTTGACTTCTGCATGTGCATGCTAGGTGCCCTGTCATCCCACACACCCAACATATTGGCGGTGGTCTGATCATTTGCCCATTTGACATATCCTGAGTTCCATGTTGCATGTTTTGGAAACCTCCCTGATTACTCTGTCATCCTCTTCCTCAAAAGCCTCTCCTTCTGGGGTAAAACCCATTATTGCCCTGATTAGCCTGCTGTTGATTATTGGCCTGCTGCATGTTTGATCCGTCTGTGCTAGTTATGATTGCCCCTTCAATGGCATATTTTGACAATTTCTTCTGCACTCATTTCGCTTCCTCACCTTTTCGTGTAGCCTCTTTTTTGCGATTCTTCTCTTGCAGCAGCCTGCAATAGTGAGCTATGGTCGACTGTATTTCAGACCATGGTTTGGCCTCGATTCCTACTAATTTCTTGAGCTGCTTCTACACCTGATCTGGCAGCCTTTTGCATAATATTTGGTAGAACACGGGTATAGATTTCCCCCAAGATTCCTGCGTTTCAAGTACACATGCATCTTGGAAATTCTGAATGTAAAGCAAAGGGTCTTCTGACTCCTTGATTTTCCGTGACATTATAGCTCCCATGCCAGAAGTATCCAGATAGAGCGATCGTAATGCTTTCCATACTGCGGCTCTGCAATTGTTAAACAGTGCTCTGTCATGCGCGGTATTACTGTAGTCACACCAGAGTAACCAGCGCGTGTCTACACATCCAAGTATGGTGATTAAAAGACCCTTGATATCACCTATAGCTAACGTGTTCCCTCCCGTCATTTTTTCGAACTCATGTATCCATCTTCCGGCTCCCGAAGTCAACATTGGAAGCTTATTTTTCAGGTTTTCCCAATCCATGTGTGGCCATGGAATATACTGTGGTCTCGCTCCTCCTTTCTCGAGCAACAGAAATTGTGATGCATAGTCCTCTCTCTCTTCTCTCATTGGTTTTCTATCTACTGCAGGAGTGATATTCTCGCATCGCCGCCTACCTGGTAATGTCCTCAGTCAGCTCACATATGGTGGTGAGACACCCCCCTCTGACCGTACAATATTTCTTTGCGTCAGCCTGACTGTGTGGCTGAGTCTGATGCCCTCGGTGCAGACACACTAGCATCTGACCATCTTATTCCCTTTCCCCTTGAGAAATGTCTTTCGCGTCTTCCCTCATCTTCCTTTTCCTCATAGTCCTCTCTTTCTGCATCTGACATTATCTGTGCCCAACTCGTGCAACTTCTCATGTCCTCCTTGTTCGTAAAGTGGAGTGCTCTCCAGGCGCTCGTCCTCTCCCTACCCTCGGGGTACTTGTTCTAGCCCCATCGCATCGTATACTCTATCGATCATCTCTCTGCTGCTTCGGGTGTCGAAGTCATCCTCGATATCTGCCCTTGATGTGCCTGGTACTGAATTGTACTCAGGAAAGAATTCTTCTATGTCTTCCCAATCTACTACTGGATCAGGTTTTTTAACTTCTCTTTCCAGATATTGTAGATCGCGTGCCCTCTGTCGCCGTTTATGTTCTACGTTGTCATTGAATTCTCTGTACCTCCTCACTTCCTTTCTGACTCTATCTTCTTCCTCTTTCTCTGCATTTCTATGTTCATTTGCCCTTCGTATTTCCTCATCCCTTCGTCTCTTTATTCTTACCTCCCGTATCTTTTGCTCATCTTCTATTCACCTTCGTTCCTGTCTGTCTTGATCATTAGATGCTCTCTGTTAATGATCTTGTTGTCTTTCTTGCTCTTCGCGATATACCTCCTCTCGTCTCTGCCTATTTTTTTCCCCAATTTTTTCGTCTCTCAATCCTTTTTCCTGTTCCTTCTCCGTTCTCTGTACATCGTCTAACTTCTCTTTTCGATTTGCGTCATCAATGCTTTTACCATCGAATTTCAATAGAATCTGACCTCCCATCCATTCGTTCTGGGCGAATGCTATCTCATCAGTTCTACCCTCCTTTCCTTTCCATCTCTTGCCTTCTCTCTCTGTATTGGGAGATGTACTTGCTTGTGTCTGGTCTTTCCTCTCATTTTCGTGTCTCTCCTTGTCCCTTGGGACTTTGGAGGCGATATCTCTACCTCTGTCTTTGTCTGGGCTTTCATCACTACTTTGTGTAGGTGACTCATATGCCGTGTTGCTGTACCCTGTGGCTTCTTTAAGTTCTCTTAGCAGGTATAATCCTTCATCCTTACTGACTTCAATTTTTGTTTCAGAGGGGGCAGGTGGCGCAGAAGGCATCTCACCCCCCTCTGTACATATGTTAAGTATCCAATCTAACGGTGGCTCCTCTTCCTTATCCTCTTGGTACATCTTCCAAAGCTCTAAACTAGCTAGATGTTTATCTAACTTTTTACCTTTGTATGTGGCGTGCAAATATGCCATCATGTGCTGTAGGACCACTTTAGACAGCGATCCACCCTGGGCCTCGGCATGAACATTTTTTTTGCGGTTCCTTTAACCCATTTTGCACTGTACTTTTTCAGCTTGGGTGCATGTTTTGGCAACTGTTTGCACAGGTGTACTAATGGAGTCATATCCTCCATGCTTAAATCTGTTCCCCCTTCCTTCATATAATACTTGCTATGCCCTTCTGTTTCTTTAAACAACTCCAACAATATGAGCAAGCACCACTCGTCGCAAGCTCCAATCCTGTTTTTTCCACAAAAATTATACTTCCTTTTTTAACCAACAAATATCAATTCATATTCTACAATATCTCAGTTACTTCATCACATAATTTTTTATGCTCGTTCCTTAAAGGATACATTTCATCCTATGAAGTCACAACACAAAACACATACGACAAACGTTAACAGACTAGACAGACTCCAGCTGGCTAAACAGATCTTCTGCCCCTAGATTTTACCCCGACATGGGGTGTAAGCCCATCCCTTTCACAGGTGTCTTTAACCACTGTCGTCTCCTATTTATTCACGTTTTATTCAGGACTATGGATGCAGCTTTCTTCTAGCCGCTATATTAAGCGTAGGAATTTGGGCGTATCCTTTCTCTTCTCGGGTGTCCTCCCCGGTATGCCCCTCCTTTTCTCAGGTATTCTCCTGGTATCCCCCTCTTCTCGGGTATCCTCCCCGGTATTCGTATCCACTACTTGGTCACCCCTTGAGTCTCTATTTCCTTCCCAATATAAATATATACATTCTACTCTACTTCTAATTATATTTTGGTTTGCTTTTCTTCCACCTCCCTCCGTTACCTTCCTTTACTTGTTCTAAGGCATGCACTTTTGCCAAAGTATTGTCTTTTTCACTCATTGTTCGCATATTTCCTCTCTGGGTGCTCCGGATCACCACCTTTATCACAGCCTCTCCTGCCGTTCGCCCGCTCAGCTGCTCATAGAAGTGGGAAAGGGTTTGTAGGAGAAAGTACAGGTCCCTTCAGGCCTTTACCTGCAAGTTTTGCTCTTTATTCTAACCACTATCTACGAGGAGCTTCACGGTCTACTTAGCCGGATGGAAATGGACTTGTGATATTGCCGAAGACCTAGAGTTACTTTATGTCGACGGTCAATGGGTGTCTTATCTAATCGATAATCGATAACCATCAATCTCTGCTTTCAAGTGTGCAGGAGGGACCCCAGCCGGCCCATAGGACTGGGGTTTTCCCAAATGGCACTTTAAGATGCAATAGCAGCACCCGTGAGATGGATGGGGATGCAGATTAGTACTCAAGCATCAAATCAATGATGACAAATCAATGGTTTGGCAATGGGAGTCCGTTTAATGATAAGTACAAAAAACGGGGAGTTATAAATATCAGCAGTTGCTCGATCTTCCTTCTCGCTTCAACTCCAATGAACTTCACAAGACATCACTAAAAGTACAACGTCTCATTGGTTCTACGGACTATAGGATCCTAGATTACTTGGTACATTTTGATTGGGTTGATACCACGTCACCTTGTACTTTTCCACTTTGCTTCGCAGCATGCAGAATGGTTGGCCAAGTGCAGGGTGCCCGCCAGCTCCCCTAGCCTCCCACCAACCAGTACCGCCATCCATCACTGACCCACGGGCCATGTGTCAATTAGTTTCTAATTTGTAGGCCTCAATGCTGCCTCTCTGTCTGGGAGAACTCGGATATCTATGCATGGCTCAAGGCTGCATGTAGGTGTGAAGGCCCTAATTCTTCTTACTTGGCAGGTCACGTGTTTTAGGCACCGTGAAATCATCTCCGTCTCCATGTAATTCGTGTATTTGATTTTAGCTTTCTGTCCACCAAATGCCTTCTGCTGCTTATCTAGACTCCTTTGAACAGGATACTCTGCTTTTGGCATCATGCATTGTATTAGCATGTGTCAGCTAGGATGACCTTGGTTTCTTTGCACGGGTCACATTTATCTGAGTTTCGTTTCTGTCCTTTGGCTTTCGATTCCCGTGTTTGAGGGCCTTCTCTCCTGGGGCCTCTGGTAACTTGCAGTTGGTTCTGCCCTTTTGCAAAGTTGACATATACGTCATATAAAGTGCTCCTTATGAGGTAGATATGTATATGTGACGCTTGCCGCATCTAATTCCCTACTAAGCATAGCAAGCCGCACGATTTCCTCAGCTTTCTTCCGTTTCCAAGCATATGTACACGTGTAAACTGGTTGCATATCTACATCTCTCTTATGGCATAAGCTTCTTATGCTTGACATTGTCCTTTTACTTCAACTCAGGTTGTCGCTTATCCTTGGTGTTTTGTCTCTTTTCGTCATTCACAGGTCATCGTTTTCCTTATGTATGAGTCAGTCCAAGTTCTTGTGACGTCACCATTCTTCCTCTTTTAGGACTTTTGTGGCTTATTCAGGCATTACGTTTTGACAATCGTCATTCTGTCTCACTTGTAAATACAGTTTTCTCAATGGGTACCTTACTGTCCAAGGTTTCTTAAGTGTAGGTACTTCAATAGGTACTGTCCGTCTGATAGGTACCAGGCAGAGTCCCACTGCGGCACTCTGCTGGTTTATTTGCTCATCATACATCACATATCTCGGTGTGACCTTTACTGGAACTTCAAAGTTGTCGGTTGGAAGGCAGGCCATATTTGAGGCCTGTCACGACCACTGTTCTCTGCCCCCACCCTGCTGCACTAGCACTCAAGCAGACACACAAACAAAGGGTTTACAACCACAGGGGGCCCTGGGTAAGGTCACAAGTAGGGGCAAGGTGGTTGAAGGCATGGCGTGATTGGTGCTATGCACATTCATAAGTTAATGGAGTTTCATGGGTTAATGGGAGACAGGCAATCAGGGGTTAATAAGGAACTCTTTTACATTACGGGGTAGCCATTTGCTACCATCCCTTGGTTCCCCTAACATGGAGGAATTCAATGCAGTCTAGGCTGCAGGCCAGTCTTTTAGGGCGTGGCTGGGTATGGCTCACTATTTAAAGCCCCACCCAGGCCCAGCTCTTTGCTTTGTGTCGTTCTGCTAACGCAGCGTGACACTCCCGGCATCGCTCCTGCAAGAAGAAAGCACAGCTGATTAATCCATCACTGATCACGGACCCTCCGATCCCCAGCAGCTCTTACCTGTTGTATCCTGATCTTTAATGATATGAAATGTTTTAGGAATTAAATTAGTTTGAATGAATGTATGAATGCATGATGTTAGGATGTGTGTTTTTAAAAAGAATTAATTAAAAATGTTCAGTGATTTTGATATATATTTTTATTCGTAAATCAGGATAAAATAAAAATAATGATTTAACACTCATAACCTTCTGCCTTTTTCTCTCCAGTTTCTCTCGCTATCCTGGTACCACTTTCTGTTTCATTGTATGGCCTTACCTCAAGGTGCCAGTGTTTGATAAGGTTCCCACCGTTGGGTTTGTTTATGTGTACATCATTAGGCTGGTGCACGCGAACCTAAACGCTCTATGCACCAATGAAAAATGCAGTTCTAATCGTCAGGGACAGTAATATGATAATAAATATTATGCATACGTAAATAATACACTTGTAAGTGAGTTTACATCATTTGTTCCTTGGCCAATATGAACGTCTCTCCTCATGAGGGAGGTCACCGTTACTGCTCTGGTTTCCCATCTCGATAATTTAAGGAGCAAAACTAACTTTTAATACATGTTAACATTTGCCATTTTTATCTGGGTTTTGCTGTCTCTGTTTGCAGTGTACAGATGCTAAACTGCTTATCCTTTTTGTCTGAATAATAGAATGTCTCTTGTCTCTGGAAACAGTTCCTTTTCTATGTTCCAAATGAGGCAATAAGTTCAGCATGTCTTTTAATTTGCGTGTTCATAATAGACCAGTTCCCAGTCACTGTTTCTTATCTGTTTCGCACCAGATGACATGTCGTTCCTTTTTGTCAGCGTAAATAAAAGCAAAGTCCTTGGCAACACCTTTACGATCTGTCCCTTGACGGAAAGTTTTACGATCTTCTCCGGTGATTCTGCTGATGATTATAAAGTTTGACCTGCAATATGATACCATGTAGGAGCATACTCATCGGTACAGAGTTCGCTGGGACTCTAATGAAAGTGAGGACATCAACACTGGCATGTCTCCCCACAAGTTCTGGAAAGTCTTCAATTAAGTGAAAGAAAACATTACTGGCTAGTCTGCTATCTTCTCGTGACAGGGACATTTGTCTTGTCCTCGCTGTATTCCGGAAGCAAAAGAAACTGCTCTGCAATCACTGTGAGCAGCCTCCTTACTGTCTTTTCGTTTTCAGGATCTGGAAGAAACTCTGTTATGCTTGTGATTCTTCCCACCAATGACGGGTATGACCTCAATACTAACTCAAAATAGATCAGAATGTCTTTGGTGAGGTCACTATTGTGTAACACCATGAGTAAGTCCAAATAAGGCTTCTGTATTGAAAGTGTCAGGATATTGTATTCTCTTCCAATTTACCTATCCTCGATCATAATCTGGCATATCTTTTCTTTTCAAAGCTTCAGTGTGCCTCAGTCCAAAGTCTAAAATCAACAAGCTATTTTTGTGGCTTATACTTGCAATTCTTATTCTCCACCCTGCAACTAGGATGCACAGAGTGTCCATGTTTTTATGTCCCTTCTTTTTTTCTCTTTTTTTTTTGCTCAAAGGAAGTGTCCAAAACTAAGCCACAACTTGCACAAAATGTTCCTTATCTCTACTTTGCTGGTCACGCATCCTTCTTCCTCATCATGGATCTCGTTTGCACATGCTGTGATTCTTCCCCATTGTCTGTAGTCTCTATGCGGTAGGGTGCAGGCAGAGGGTCTTCTCTGATGTATGGCTTGATGTCGCTCAGAAAGATCCAAGCTCTTCTTCCCTGTAGCTTGACTGCAGAGGGTGTAACGTCCTCCACTCTAAAGGGGCCCTTGAACCTAGGCTCATCTCACTTTTTCCTTGTGTGGGTTCTCACCAGGACTGACTCCCCAGGGAATATGGGAGGAACATGTAATTTCAGAACTGGGTCTGTTGTAGTATCTCCTTCTGTGTTCTGTGCTGCCCCTCACCCTTCTTGTCATTGCTGCAGCTGTTCTGAAATTACAGTAAGACAAGATGTCATGCAATTCAAGTAGTTTTACATTTCCAATCCTAACACTTCTCCTGTTGGCTGGGCATCACATATAGCTCTATTTTGAGGTGTCAATGGCGTGCGCATCCTTCTGCCTGTCACGATTTCGTGCGGCACGAGATGATGGTCAGAACCAGGCTGGTTTCTGAGTGCATACAGTGCCAGTGGAAGACAGTGTAGCCATCCCTTCTTCAGAGTAAGCTTCAACTTGGCTATCCTTTCCTTTAACAAGCTGTTGAACTTCTTGCATATGCCGTTCCCTTGAGGATGATACGCCAAAGAAAACATGTGCTTTTTACCAAGCAATAAGCTAATCTGTTCAAATACTGCATTAACAAAATGAGGACCATTGTCTGACCTCATGACTTCACACTTTCTCCATCTGGGAAACACCTCCCTCACCAAGAATCTGGCCGCACAGGTCTGGGTGTGTACATGGACCTGCTTCTATCCACCTAGAGAATGGACACACCACAACAATTAGATACCTGTAGCCATTGCATACTTGAATCATATCGATATGCAAGTGCTGAAAAGGCCCATTAGGCCTTGGGATAACTCCTCTAATTACACGTAGTGTATGCCCAGCTGTGAGCTGCTGGCAAATTATACAGTTCACCATAGAAAATGCAACGTGTTCTGCCAAGTTCGGTATGAACCAGTCTTCAGCAATCGCTGCTGCTAGATTCTCCTTTGTCATGTATGCTGGATAGTGTAACTGTTCCAGTGCTACCTTTAATAAGGCTATAGGCATCACCGGTTTATCAGTGCTGTCTTGTTCCCACAAGCTCTCAGACGGGTTTAAAGAACACCCTTGTCGCTTCCATAGGTTCTTTTCTTCCTGTGGTGCCTACCTTTGGAGCTCCACTAACTGAGTTCTTGCCAAATTGCTATAGCCTTCAGGCTTGCTTCTTGCAACAGTCCTTCTCTCATGCACATCAGTTATTTCCACACTCATAGGCGGAGTCGCTGTACACTGTCACTACCTGTTCTGCATGACTCTCGAGTGTGAGTATCAACGCCAATAATTCTGCAGCTTGTGCTGAATAATGTGAGGGTAATCATGCACTAATGAGTACTCGGCATTCCCCATTTGCTGTGTTCTTCATCACAGGAGCGCCTGTATATCTCTGTCCATCATTTTGATCAATCTTTGAAGAACCATCAACAAAGACAATTTCTCCTTCTGCCAATGCATTTTCTTTCACTCTGGGAATCTCATCATAGAATTCTTCATAATTTGTTCTATCATGTGTTTGCTCTCCTTCAGTGACTGGCTCTGCTATAAACATAGCTGGGTTCACTATTTTGCATCAAACTATTCTAATCGTTGGATTTGATATGACCACTTCATAAGCAGAAGCTCTCGGAGATGTCAATGTGCCTTTTGGTTTCTCTAAAATGTCAAATAATGCATGCTCGACGAACAATGTCATTGGGCATCCCATTACAATGGTTGTAGCCTTTTCTACTCCGAATGCCGCGGCAGCTAAACTTTGTTCGCACGGCAAGTGACCCCTCATTACTGGGTCCAAATTCCCACTTTGGGGTTCAAGGGGCTTGTACCCCAAAGTGGTTCTCTGTGTGAGTATTGTTGTCATAACATTGCCATTCGTGTGTGAAAACAGGTAGAATTCCTCTGCATAATTGGGAATCCCTAAAACTGATGGCGTGCAAGTGGCCTTTTTAGTTCAGCAAACCCTTCTTCCATGGTCTCGGTCCACACGATTTCTTCTTTCATTGCTTGTGCTTTCTTCAAGGCTTGTAACAAGGGTCTGGTATAGGAACTGTAGTCAAAGACCCATGCCCTGACATAGTTGCATAATCCGAGAAAACTCTGCATTTGTTTTATCATGTGTGGTTTGGCTGTTTTTGAAATGGCTTCAGCTCTTTCAGGGGTAACCCTTTTCCCCTCATGTGAGATTAGCTGGCCCATATACAGCACTTCTTGTTGACAATATTGTAACTTCTCTTTGTCAACTTTATATCCTTTCTCAGCCAGTACAGTCAATAGCTGAATAGAATCGTGTCTGCCTCCCTGGATATGGTATACTGTCGTGCTTTTGGTAAAATTGCTCCTGGTTTCAATTTAATCCTCACTTCTTTGACTCCTTTCAGTAAGCCTACATCATAGGGGCCTGTAGTCCACACTGAGACGGGCACCTTTGCCATGTTGTCCTCGAAATATTAAGGACGTTTTTGTGCCAGCATCATTCTCTGAAGCACTTCTCTTTTGATTATTTTTACCAAATAGATAAGATTAACCTCAACTGTCATCTCATCTTCACTTGTTTGTTCTTCAAACAGATCGTCATCAGTAACATCAGTCAATCTGTAACCTTCCCCAATGGCAATTACTTCATACCATTGTCTGCCTTCATCATCACAACCGTCAAGCAGAGCCATTTCTCTTCACATTATGGCTGCTTGTATTGTCAAGGGAAACACTTGTCCCTTTTCCTCATGCACAGGTAAATTTGGTCTGAATAAAAACTCATCTGGGATTAGCATTGTTTTGTCTGCAAGGCCTGGTAGCCATGCCATTAATATGCGCACTCCATAAGCTAATATTTCTGGTTCCAATGGAATAGCTCTCATAACCATTTGTTCTGCGTATGCTCTAATCATTTCGAGTTGAACAAACTATGCACTCTGTAAACGAGATTGTCATGTTTAACTTTGTCATTAGATCTCGTCCAATATATTCACCATGGCTTGCCTTGAATATAGCAGTGGCACATTCATGTCACATTCTACTATGGAGACAGGAAGTTCATTTGTAAAATGAACACGACTTGTTGCTCCTGGGAAGCCCTGAGTATTTATGGCATCGCCGGACAAAGAAAACTTGCCTTCACGTATACACGAGCGTGTCGCACCTGTGTCAACTAAGAAAGAATATTCTTTATCCCCTATACAGACATCTACCCTTGGTTCCTCGTGAGGGTTCTGTGTCACTGACAGGATAGAACACATCAGGTCTCCCAGTGAGCTGTCCTAGTCTATATATAATCTTGTCCCATTATGAGTGAACAGATTTCCCATGTCACTTGTGGCATTTCTCACTCCTGAATTCAGTATCTGTCCTGTACCTGTTGTTTGTGACCGTTGCATTGGCGACTGTTGAGATTGTCCCTGTGGAAAATGTGTCACATTCTGAGGTTGGAAACTTTGCTGTACTCCCAGCGCTTGCTGCTGCACCGTGTGATTCTGTGCAACTCCATTTCAATCCTGCTGCGAGAACACAGATGCATTCACCATCTCTCCTCTTGTGAGTTGGTCATTTTGCACCATGCCTTGACTTCTCTATGTGCGTGCTAGATAACCTGTCATTCCACACGTCGAACATGTTGGAGGTGGTCTGATTATTTGGCCATTTAGCATAGCCTGGTTTCCATTTTGCATATTTTGAAAACCTCCCTGATTGTTTTGAAAACCTCCCTGATTACTCTGCCATCCTCTTCCTCGAAGGCTCTTCCCCTTGGGTAAAGCCCATTATTGTTTTGATCAAACTGCCTTTGATTATCGATCTGCTGTGTGTTAGATCCAACAGTGTTAGTTATCATTGCCCCCTCTATGGCATACTTTGATAATTTTTTCTGCACCAATTTAGCCTCTTCACCTTTTCGTCAAGCATCCTTTTTGTGATTTTTCTCCTGCAGCAGCCTGCAATAGTGCGCAATGGTCAACTGTATTTCCGATCATGGCTTAGCCTCAATCCTTGCCAATTTCTTCAGCTGCTTCTGTACCTGTTCTGGCAGCCCTTGGTATAATATATGGTAAAACATGAGTATAGATTTCCCCCAAGAATCCTGAGTTTCCAGCACCCAGGCGTCTTGGAAATTCTGAATGTAAAGCAAAGAATCATCTGACTCCTTCATCTTGCGTGTCATTAAAGCTCCAATATAAGAAGTGTCTGGGTATAGCACTCAAAGCGCTTTCCAATACCGGGGTTCTGCAATTGTTAAACGGCACTCCGTCATGCGCAGTATTAACTGTACTCACTCCAGGGTAACCTGCTCATGCCCACACATCGTCAGCTCTATCACCAAGTATGGCGATAAAAAGACCCTTAATATCCCCTATAGCTACCGTGTTCCTGTGTCATTTTTTCTAACTCATGTATCCATTTTCCGGCTCCCGATGTCAACATTGGGAGCTTATTTTTCAGGTTTTCTCTGTCCCTGTGAGGCCAGGGTATGTATTGTGGCCCCGTTCCTCCTTTTTCTAGTAAAGGGAACTGTGATACATGACACTCCTTTTCCACTCTCATAATTGTTTTGTCTATCGCAGGGGTAGTATACCCGCATTGCGGTCTACATGGCAATGTCCTTAGTCTGCTCACATAGAATGGTGGAGACACCCCCCTCTGACCGTATGATACTCCTTCATGCCGATCTGATTGTATGGCTGACTCTGATGTCTTAGGAGCAGACCCACTAGAATCCGACCATCTTACTCCCTTTCCTCTAGAGAAGTGTTTTTTGCATCTTCTCTTGTCTTCTCTTTCTTCACATTCTTCTCTTTCTGCATCCGATATTGTCTGTGCCCAACTCGTGAAACTTCTCTCAACCTCCTCATTTCTGGTTCAGCCTATCTAATGACAGCTCTCTATTTCTGCTACTTCGTGAGGTGTCCTCAGTATCATACAACTGAGTGCTCTCCAGACGCTCATCCTCTCCTTCCCTTTGGGGTACTCTTTCTAGCCCCATCTCATTGTATATTTTATCGATTGTCTCTCTGATGCTTCTGGTGTCGAAGTCATCTTCGATATGTGCCCTACATGTGCCTGGTACTGAATCGTACTCAGGGAAGAATTCTTCTATATCTTCCCAGCCTACTATTGGATCGGGTTTTTTAACCTCTTTTTCCAGATATTCAAGATCCCGTGCTCTCTGTCTTCGCTTGCATTCTATGTCATCATCAAACGCTGTACGCTCCCTCGCATCCTCTCTGACCCTATCTTCTTCTTGTTTCCTCGCATCTCTTTGTTCATTTGCCCTCGGCATTTCCTCATCCCATCGTCCTTTTATTCTCCTCTCCCGTATCTTTTGTTCTTCTTCTTCTATCCTCTTTTGTTCTATTCTATCTCGATCATCAGCTGTTCTCTGCTTATGATTTGTTATGATTTGTTCCTCCGCCTTTTCCTGTTTTCTGACCTGTTCATCATGATATAACTGCTCTTGTTTCTGTCTATCCTTTTTCTTAGAACCTTCGTCTCTTGATTGGTTTTCTTTTTCCCTCCTCTCTAATTCATCCCATTCTCCTTTTTGTCTCATATCCTCAATGCCTTTACCATCGAGTTTCAATAAAATCTGGCCTCCCATCCATTCGTTCTGTGTGAATGCCATCTCATCAGTCCCATCCTTATCTCCTTTCATCTCTTTCCCTCTCTTCCCGTATCTAGAGATGTACTTGCTTGTGTTTGGTTCCCTTTATCCTTTTCACGCCTCTCCTTGTCCGTTGGGACTTTGGAGGTAATATCTCTGTCTCTGTTTTTCTCTGGGTTTTCGGCACTACTTTCCGTAGGTGATTCATATGACAGGTTGCTATATCCTGTGGCTGCTTTAAGTTCTCGTAACGGGTATAATCCTTCGTCTTTACTAGCTTCGCTTTTTGTTTCAGGCGGGGCGGGTGGTGCAGAAGGCTCTTTACCACCCTCTGTGCATACATTCAGTATCCAATCTAACGGTGGTTCCTCCTCCTTTTCTTGTTGGCAACTTTTCAAAAGTTCTAAACTAGCTAGGTGTTTTTCTAACCTTTTGCCCATGTATGTGGCATACAAATATGCCGTCATATGCTGCAGGACCATTTTAGATAGCGATCCACCCTGGGGGCATGACATAAACATTTTGTTTGCGGTTCCTTTAACCCATTCTGCACTGTATTGTTTAAGCTTAGCTGCATGCTTCAGCAGCTGTTTGCACATGTATGCCAATGGGGTAATGTCTTCCATGCTTAACCTGTTTATTTTCTCCTCTATACAACACTCTATTATGCTTTACTTTTCACAACCAAGATCAACAATATGAGCAAGCAACAATCGTCTCAAGCTCCAATCCCGTTTTTCAACAAAAATGTCACTTTTACTTTTGTTAACTACAACCATCAATACATGCCATGCAACATCATATTATCACAATCGTGCAATTTTCATGCTATTTTTAAAAGTTTTTACCTTCTGATGTCATAGATAAAAAAGCATGAAACAGACAAGGCAGACTCCGGCCAGCTACACAAATCTCATGCCATCTGCTTCCTCAGATGCATTCTGCCCCTAATTTATACCGACATGGAATTTAAGCCCATTTCTTTCAGATCGTCTTTAACCGATTTTGGTCTTCTATGTCGTCCTATCAATTCAGGATTTTAAATGAAGGCTTTTTCTAGCGCTCTTTTAAAACCTAGGAAAATGGGCGTATACTCTCTACCTCGGTCGCTCCTGGTATCTCTCTTTATTGCTTGGCCACCCTTGAGTCAATATTTTCCCCTTATATGTACATTATACTTTTACTCTGATGTTATTTTTGTCCCACCTCCCTCCGTTACCTACTTTTTTCTTGTTTCAAGGCCTGCAACTTTTTGCCAAAGCATTCAGGGCCTCATCATGAGTTGGGCTGTAGCCCTTAATTGCACTGGTAACGGTATTACTGCTGTATTTAATGGAAGACCCTATCATGAGTTGGCGCTAAATCAGCTGTTTTACCTCCAGCTTTTTTCTGGAGGTGAAAATCCCTGTTTTCGGCAGTATTACAGCCAGCTGTATTAGCCCGCAATATTAGCACCGAAAATTCCCCATTGGATCCAATGGACCCAAACAGGAATGGGGATCTACAGTTAAGGCCCAACCCTTGATCCTGTGGTAATACCACCAGACTGGTCGGTGCTAGGGCTATTACAGTCAGCGATATTACAGCTGGGAATACAGTCCAACTCGTGATGAGGCCCTCAGTCGTTTTCACTCACCGTTCGCATGTTTTTCCTTTCCGGACGCTCAGGATCACCGCCTTTTTTACTGCCTGTCTGTGCTGCTCGTCTGATCGGCTGCTAGTAGAAGTGGGAAGGGGTTTTTGGGGGAAAGCAAAGGATCCTTCAGACCTAACCTGCAGGGCTTTTAATTAAACTAACCAATATCTATGGGGAGCTTCTCGTTCTTTCAGCCGGATGGCAAAGGACTTGTGATATTGCTGAGGACCCGAAGTTACATATGTCATCGGTCAATGGGTGTCTTATCTAATCTAACCATCTAATCTCTGCTACCAAGTGAACTGGATGGACCCCAGCCGGCCCATAAAACTGGGTGTCTCCAAACAACCCTTTAAGATGAGCAGCAGCACCCTCGAGATAGATGGGGATGCAGATTCGTATTCTTGCATCAAATAATAATGACAATTCACTAGTTTGGCAAAGGGAGTCCGTTTAATGACAAGTACAGAAAACGGGGAGTTCAATGAACATCAGCAACCGCTCGATCTTCCTTCTCGCTTAAACTCCAATTAATTTCAGAAAAACAACTACATTTATACCAAAAACATGTCATCATTGAAGTGTAATCTTAAAAACCTAACATGCAACTTGATTGGTTATAGGAAGGTAACTTTAACATAGGCACTATATCTGTATATGGTAACGGGGAGAGGGGATTGGATAATAATGTCAGGTGGGGCAACTAAGCCCTTCCTTCAAACTGGCCACTGTAAATGTCACTAAACGTACGACGTCCCATTGGCTCCACTCTCTATATAACCCTAGATTACATGGTCCACTATGATTGGGTTGGCATTGATCCCACACATACCTTTCCACTTGCGCTTAGCAGCATGCAGAATAATTAGCCAAGTGCAGGGAGTAAGTCTGTACCGCAGATTCCCTCCAATTTATGTTACAACCATTAATCACCTCAGTGGCCATGTGTCAATTACTGCCTTGTAGTTTGGCCTTGAGTCTGCTTCTTGGTCTGAGAAAGTTAAGGAGTATGGGTACAACAAGGCTCCATGCGTAGGTGTGAAAGTCTCATCCCTTTCTTGCCGCGTGACTAGGACACCGCGAAATAGTCCTCTTCTTCATGCAATCATGTGCATTTGATTTACTTCTGATAGTCGTTTACCATCTGCGGCTTATCTCGACCTTGCTGAACAGGAGACTCTTGTTATTTTTCTCTTTAATTGTAGTCATTGCTAGCCTATTCCAGCCTGATTCGACATCAGCTTCTTTGCAGAGTTCCCTTCAGCTGGGTTTCTCTCTGTCTTTAATTCTTGATTTATTTGCTGCGGCCCTCTCCTCTTGAGACCTTTAGTAACCTCTATTCAATTCTGCTTATGTGCGTAGTGGATTTTCACTCATCTATAAAGTGCTTTTGAGGTAGATATGTATAGTTGGCGCTTGCAGCAATCTATTTTACTACTAAGCATATGCAAGCTTCACGATTTCTTCGCTTCTTCCGGTTTCCTGCGTATGTACATGTTTAAACTGGCTTAATGTCTTCATCGTGCATATGGCATACGTTTCTTCATCTTGAAATCAAATGTTTCACCTTAGGCTCAAGGAGTCACTTATCCATGGTATTTCGTCTCTTTAGCAGCATTCTTAGGTCATTATATATTCTACTAGCTGACCCCGGCCACACGTTGCTGTGTCTCAGTATGGTTAAATGGAAAAGAAAGAAAATAGAAAGCGCACGTTTCTAATATGTTTAATTTCACAATGCTTGTGGATATACAATATTTTTTGTTGTTCCATTGTCTGTGCAGATATAGAGATTGTCTGGTTTGCCGACTGTAGAACATGCAACATATAATTGTCCATGTGAGAAGCAATCCGTGTCTACATCTAAACTGCACAATTCTAACGATTTTCCTTGAGCTTTGTTGATGGTGATTGCAAACGCAAGTTGGCATGAATTGAGCTGTTACGATTTTTGCGCTAAGCGACATCATTTGGAAGCATGAGTTGTATTTCCTGATGTTAGATAGGAAATGGTTCGATTCAGCACTATATCCGGCAAGCAAAGTTTTTAATGGCTCTGGCAGTTCTCCAAGTTGAGACAGTTTAATTTTCCCGCCGGCGCAACACATTCCTTTAGTTTCTCCATTAAATTTCAGAGCCTTGCAATAAGGACACACTTCTGTCATGGTGCCGATGAGAACATGCCAGCTCAAACTATAATCATCAGCTGGGTTGTACCAGAATGCAAGGCGATTGTAATCGCGTGATTGCTGAGGACACAGTCGTGTTTGACGCTGATCTGCTGTTTTTGAACTAACAAACATTTACATTTGATAGATATGTGCGTCAGTCCGATTTCTCATGACGTCACCAGTCGTTTTCTCTTAGTATCTTCTTGGTTTCTCCGGGTATTCCATTCTGACAAATGTTCTTTTGTTGTGTCTGTAGATATGGATTTCTCAGTGGGTACCTTACTGTCCAGGTTTGCTTAGGTGCCGGTACTTCAATAGGTGCTGTTACTCGGATAGACACCGGGCAGAGCCCAATTGCGGCTCTCTGCTGGTTTATCTGTTCTTCATACGTCACATATTTTGGCGTGAACGTACTTGGCACTTCGAAGGGGGTGGCTGGAGTGTGGATGACGCCTGGCACTTCCTCTTCAGGAAAAAACTATAGAAATATTGGATGACATTGATGAAAATGAGCCCTATGAAGAACAGTCAGGGGCCGACTTGAGTGATTTGCTGCAAGCCAATGAGAGAAATCAGGAAGAGAGGAATGGAATAATTTAAATTCTGATGAATGGAAGAAATTGAAGGAAATGTCCGTGATCTGATGGCAAAACCACAAACAGAGGGGAAACTATCAGATCATAATAAAATAACAAATGAAGGTGGAAAACAGGAAGTAAAGTCAACAAGTAAAAAGTTGAATGAGAGAGACAGTAAGACGGCTGACTTTCAAATTATGGAAGAAAAAGAAAGAATTATGTGAGAATTGAAACCAAAGCACGTATGACGTTAGAGAAAGTTCATGCTAAGGTGGACCAAGAGGAATGTATAGTAAAGGAAATGGAGGATCAAAGAAACAAGAGAGAAATGATCAAAGAGAACCATGGCAGCCTAATAAAGCGTACCCCAAGAAAGAGGCTGAGGTATTAAAGTCTGTGTAGAAAGCACTGCAAACCACTCAAAACAAAGAATTTTGAATAGAGAAAAAGTGGTAAACTTATTAAGGGAAAATCACGAAATTAAGAAATCTATCTTCAAATGACATCAGTCAAATTTGAAAGTGAACACATGACAGACGGAGTAATACTACACTTGGCTTCGTCTGAAATTAAAGAAAGACTGTTAATTGTGCAGAAGGAGCTGGCTCAAATGGGCTATGAGATGACTGACTATAAAGGGAGTATTGCTAAAATTAGCAATAAGGAAATATAAGACCCCACAGAGACAATCGACCAGGGAATCAAGTACTAGTGATCCCCCTGCAGGAGAGAGAAAAAAAAGAAATGAATAAAATCCACGATGTGGTGGGCAGACAATCAAATTCTGTGGAGAAGAAAAGAGAAAGTGAATTGGGGATTAGCGCTAGGGAGGATATAAATGATCGAGACAAGTTGGCTAAAATCCCCAGATTCACTATTAACAACTCGAGAAAGCAAATAAAACTATTAAAATCAAGAATCCCTGTAGGTGAACAAATTCAGAATTGGTCTTGGATGTCTGGAGCCTTAGCTGCTAATAAAATGAAGTAGAATGAGAAGACCAGTGAATAGAAGGGACTCATTTGTACCTCATGAAATAAATGTGGTTTTCAACATCTATACTCAGGAGAAGACAAGTTCCTAGAAGAGTATAACATTGTTTGCCTTCAGGAAACATGGATTAGAAATAAACCACTATGTGAGAGATATGAAGTATATATGAATCTGGCTATTATGGGAACAAAAGGAAGACCGTATGTTGGATTATTAACCCTAATTAAAATAGAGGCTTGTTTTAAGGTAATGGATCATTGGATTCCAAATCCATATGTCCAAGTCCTGGAACTCCGAAAACAGCTGGATGAAAGCCCAATGAAACTCCTACTAAAAAATACATATTGGAGGGAAAACGTACCAAAACCAGAGGTGTATCTAGTGGATATCACAAGAGAAGTAGATGGAGCTATGCTCCATGAAAGGGATCAATTAATAATGATCTGTGGAGATTTGAATATAAAATTACTAACTAAAGGTGGAAAAGTGAGAACTGATTCCCAGCTTAATGGCAGAGCATTGCGATGGTCGGATGAAAATCAGGGATTTGAGAATGCTAAACGCCCAAACCACGGGTGACCTAAGAGGAGCTGATACTTGGCATAGGGGCACAAGTAGGGCGTGTCTGGACTATTGTTTTGTCACAGAAAAATGATTGCAGTGGATAAAGTCCTTTGAGATAAAAAAACATCTAGGAGTGATCATGATCTACTGAGGATTGAACTTTTCGTACCAATAAAAGAGACACAGCCCATGATGAAAAATGAAGTAGAGGTTACCTGGGGTATGAATAGGCTACGGATACAACAGAAAGCAAAGCCAAATTTGGTGAAGAGTTATGACAAATTTGTCCATGAGAATCCAGAAGAGGTGGACTACAGCTGGATGTTGAAGGAATTTGTAATAAAGAAAGGACCAAATAAGACGCCAACGATCACAAAGAACCATGCCTATAATATGAAGGTTGTGCAAAAAAGAAAAGAATATAGAAAATATTTTCAAAGATTGAGTATGTTTGAAGGGGGCAATCGAGAGAGAAAGATACGGAAATTGAAACAATAGTACAAAAATTGGAGTAACGCAACCCAAGCAAATAGAGCCCAATATGATGCTGAAAAAATGCTAGCAGCAATTTCTACTAGTAACAGTAGAAATCTTTGATGATATTATCAATCATGGGGACGATTTTCAAGCTGCAGCGAGTATAGCACAAGTCTCTGAAGTGCATTGGGTTGGCCATTATACTGCTTTTTTTAAGAAAGAGCCGGTGGATCGGGGAAACTCTGTAGCAGAATAAACTCTCACCCTTGAAAGGGGCGACTCTTTAGCAGAATAAACTCTGTCCCTTAAAGGGGAGACGCTGTGTCAGAATAAACTCTCCCCATCGAAGGGGGAGACTCTGTAGCAGAAAAAACTCTCCCCCATGAAAAACGCACTCTGTATCAGAATACACTCTCCCCTTGATGGGGGAGATTTTGTAGCAGAATAAACTCTCCCCCTTAATGGGGGAAACTCTGTAGCAGAATAAAATCTCCCCCCTAAAAGGGTAGACTGCACCAGAATAAACTGCCCCTTGAAGAGCAGACTCTGTATCAGAATAAATTCTCCCCCTTGATGGGGGATAGTCTGTATCAGAATAAACTCTTCCCCTTTGAAGGGGAGATTCTGTATCAAAATAAACGCTCTGCCTTGATGGGGGAGACTCTGCAGCAGAATTAACTCTCCACCTTGAAAGGGAAGACTCTGTACCATAATAAACTCTGCCCCTTGAAGGGGAGACTGTCTCCGAATAAACTCTCCCCCTTGAAAGGGGAGACTCTGTATCAGAATACATTCTCTCCTTGATGGGGGGGGGACTCTGTAGCAGAATAAACTCTCCCCCTTGAAAGGGGAGACTCTTTACCAGAATACACTCTCCCCCTTGAAGGGGGGACTTTGTATCAGAATAAACTCTCCACCTTGATGGGGGAAATTCTGTATCAGAATGAACTCTCCCCCTTAAAGCGAAGACTCTGTATCAGAATAAACTCTCCCCTTGATTGGGGAGATTCTGTAGCAGAATAAACTCTCCTCTTTGATGGGATAGACTCTGTAGCAGAATAAACTTTCCCCCTTGAAAGGGGAGGCTCTGTACCAGAATAAACTCTCCCTCTTGAAGCAAAGACTCTGTATCAGAATAATCTCTCCCCCTTAATGGGGGAGATTCTGTATAAGAATAAACTCTTCCCTTTAAAGCAAAGACTCTGTATCAGAACACATTTTCCCCCTGAAAGGGGGAGACTGTATCAGAATAAACTTACTCTATTGAAGGGGGAGACTCTGTATCAGAATCAATGCTACCCCTTGAATGGGAGACTCTGTTGCAGAATAAGCTATCCCCCTTAATGGGGGAGGCTCTATATCAGAATAATCTCTCCCCTTTGAATGGTAGACACTTTAGCAGAATAAACTCCCCCTTGATGGGGGAGAATCTGTAGCAGAATATGTTCTCCCACTTGTAGGGGAGAATCTATAGCTGAATAAACTCTCCCCCTTCAAGGGGAGACTCTCTATCAGAATATACTTGACCCTGTAAGGAAGGCATGGTATTGAAGCAAGACAGACAAATGTGACCACAGTTCAAGGGTGTTTATTGAACTTTTAACAAGGGTGTGATAAACACCTAGCTAACCCTAAATCTACGACCATCAAATAATACTAATGCTGTCCTACTGGAATTGAGTCAACATAAAAAGGGCCTATACTAAAAAAATCTATTGCCAATCCTTACCGCTAATTTACAAATAGTGTGGGATAATGTTCATGAAAAATAAAGAAGTGTTCACAATGAATAAGTCAGGATGTTCAGTCCGTTCCCCTTTTTCAGCGCGGGACAAGGTGGTTCACACAAGCATAGCACACACTCTGGCTTCTTTGGCACAAGGATCCAGTTCCAGTACCAGCATCAGGACCTTCTGAGCCAAAGTCTCTTTACTTCTCAGTCTCATGATGCAGAGGGCCTGATGTATCAACACAAAACACAAAGTTATTTTCCTCTCACAAGTATTCAATTCAGATGATTCACTCTTCACCCTGGATCCCCATGTTCTGGGCTCAGATCTCTCTTTTTACAAGTAATTGTTGGGTGACTCATGGTTCACCCCGGATCCTCATCTTTTGGGCTCATATTCCTTTTTACAATGAGTTCTTGGGTGACTCCCAGTTCACCCTGCATCCCCTCTGTCGGGCTAAGATCCCTTTTTACAATTAGGTCTCGTGACTCACAGTTCACCCCAGATCCCCCTCTGTTGGGCTCAGATCCCTTTTTACGATTATTTAGTCTCCCTGAGCCAGGCTCAGACCAATCTCAACTTCAGTTTTGCTATCAAAGACTTTCAAATGTGCGCAGGATTTGGCTTGACCCGATGCAGGACCACTTGACTTAACACAATTTGCATTTGCACTCTCATTAGAAAGCGGGGTTCCCTTCACCTAGCTTTCTCTCGGCATCCCTTTGTCGGGTTCACACTTGGGTTTTTGTAATCACAGTTCACAATTTTACACTCTTTGTTGGATACCTAACAGAGACTTTTGAATGAGCACTGATGTGATGCCCACCACTCTGTATGGTTTCTATTCTGTTTCAAAAGTTCACTCACTCCTTGAATATTCAATTATATTTGTGACGCTCATCACATATATGCCTTTTGCTTTGTTCCTTGCAGCTTTCTTCATACAACGTTGTCGCTTGAGACCTTGGGTCTAACACATACTGGTCTGCTATCAGTCTCCCCGACTCACCAGCTGTGCTGACTTTACTGGAGCGGCTTTATTTCAGGAGCCAAGGACAGTACCACAGCTGTAATCTCTCCTCCCCGACTCGGCTATCGATGCAGGAGAGCCCTGTGTACCTTCGACACACAGTGCACCTTTCTTCAGCATTAGTTCCCAGTCATATGTTTCTTATCCTTGAGGGCTCTTGAAAGTAACAGTTTCCTTTCATTGAAAAGGCAAAGGGCAATTCACTCCTTGCAACCCTTTCTGATCTTGCTGTCTTTCTCCTTGTGTTAAACCGCCATCTCAGAACATCTGCTTCCTCAGGTGTTTTGCTTCGCTCAGAGTGTTCTCCTGTGCTGCACCGTTTATCCATAGTGTGATGCAAGTCAGATGTGTGTAATTATCAGTAATTGCCTGACCCTGCCTGACCCTTGTGTTGGGACATGTCAGGTATAAGGCTCAGGTATTAGTCAGTTTTCTTTCATGTTGGACTGCCTGTGTCGGGAAAGGGGGCGGGGGTTGATTTCCTAGGTATCCTACTTGGTAGGAGGGTGAAAAGGTGTTGTTAGGAAGGGGACACCACATCTCAACCTTCGGTGTCACACTTCCACTCCCCGGGGACCCCTCATCCAGATGATCCTCCTGTACTCGTCCACCCCCAGAAACTGGACCCAAAAGCAATGGCCATGTCCTGGTCACCTGGATGACAGATCCCCGGCAACTAGCGGGTGAGACACCATCAGGTTTCTCACATACTCTTCCCCTATGTGAGGTGGATATGCCTGTTTTTTGTCCAGGTTCTTCGTTGAAGAGAACAGGGATGAGATATATCCAGGAACTCTAGCATAATCCTTTAATTTTCTTTTGCCAATGCAGGTAGAGGTGAAATGGCATTATTGCTCTCTTTAAAGTACCCCATGAATTGGTCTCTAAGGGTTGACTGGGGTTTCATAAGCTCTTTATATCCTGAAGGGATTTTGTGGGGTTCTGATTTTTCCCAGTCCCATATGGGAGTAGCAGGTTGACTTCCATCAATTCTGAGGTAAACATTTTCCAAAGGGAGGTGGGGTTTGCTGCAAGAGATTAGAAAAGTTAAGGAAATGCCGACCCAGAATAACTTCTAACTTTCTCAGGGAGTCCTGGAAGGATGGCTGAATATATTAAACACGACTCGCCCTGGATTTTAATCTGTACGGGTGTTTTGGGCATACTTCATTGTCCCCATGTACACAGGTAACTCTAACTAGGGCGGTGGCCTTGAGGACTTTTGTTGTGACCAAGTCATCTCATATAGCGGATTGTTTGCTATCCGGGTCAACTAATGCCTCTACTTGCTTCCTATTCACCCAAGCCTTTTCATATGTGAAATCAGCAGAAGGCTGACATAAACGTATGCCAAAGGTCTCTAACTCCTCTTCAGGTTCTTCCCACTCTTCCCCCTTTAAATTCTTCAGGCATTGTCTAGCTAAATGCCCCGTTTCTCTATAGGAAAAGCAGATAAGAGGGGGTGGTCTGCTTTCTTTAGTTTCCTCCCTTCTGCTTTTGTCTTTGGTTTTAGGGTAAGATCTCTTGATATCCTTTGGTATCCTGTCCTTGATTCTATATGACCCTCCTTGTGTGTCTACTCCCTGAGGTTGAGGTCAGTGGATAGGTTTGTAATCGGCCCATTCCTCCCCTCAATGTGCAGAGTGGAAGTGTTTAGCTGCCTCAGAGTGATTTTGTGCAGTTTCAATGGCCATGGCTAGGGTAGGTCGACTTAACTTTAAGATGGCTTTTTTCAAAAAAGGGGGCAAGGAATTGATGAACTGTTCTAGGGATTTGTTTTTGATCCAAAGGGCTACAGTGTTTTTGACACGGTCTCCCATTTCTAGGGGGGTATCTCCCAGGTTTAATCTAATGCCCCTCAATTTCTGCCACTAGAAATTGCAAGTTTGCCCCACTCTTTTCAACAATTCTTCTTTGATGGATAAGAAGGTGGCTCCTTTGGCAAGATTAAGTAGTTGATAGGCAATTTGTAGTTCACATTTCAAGAGACAAGCCAAATAGCACCTTTTAAGATTCTCTTCTCATCCTAGTTGTTTGGCTAGGCGTTCGGAATTCAAGAACAAATTCCCTAGATCTTCACCTTTTAGGTATGGTTGAAGTACCCCCTGTGGTAGTAGGCATCTAGTTTGCAACTCAACCAATTTTGTTAAATTTTCTTGGATTCTAGCTTCAGCTTGTATTTGATGGGCCACCAACTGGGCTATGACATTAGCCAGGTCGGCCATTTCTTCCCGTGGGGGAAGGGTTTCTTCTGTGTTGTTTTCTAAATCAGAAAAAAACAGGTCTCGACTCCCTTGGTTAAAGTTTCGAAGTCATCTGATTCTTCTGAGTCTGATTCTGCGGAAGCCATTGGACCTCATTACGAGTCCAGCGCTAGCTGTGCTGGAAAAACCGGCAAGCTGCCGCCAGACCGGTAATTCCATTCCACCTCTGTGATTGCTGGAATCACTGGGGCATTACCACCCTAGTGACCCGGTAATTCTGGAGGCGGAATTCTGTTAGGCCCCATTTCCATGGAGTCCCATACGACTCCATGGGGATGGGGACCATGGAAACACCGGTTCCGTCTATGACAGAGCCGGTGTTTCCATGTCCGCCTGCAGGTGTGTGGTGTTACTCCCGCCAGGTCAGACCTGGCGGGATTGACACCTTCCACCTGCAGGACTTGGAATTAGCCGGTCCGAAAACAACGGTGGCGTCGGATTTACCGCCACCGTTGTTTCCGGACCGGCTGACTTGTAATGAGGCCCATTGACTTTGGTAGGTTGGTCTCTAAGCCTGATGGCCCTACGACGGATGACGATTGGGTATAAAAAAAAAGGTTCAGGGGCGGGGGGTTTTAAGGTACTAGGTCCAATAAAGGTAAAGGCAGGTCGAACTTTTGGTATTATTCGATCCCACTGTTGTATATTATAGTGGGAGAGAGGAAGGCTGTCTAATAATACTTAAGTTTTAAACAACAGATCTTGTTGACCAGTCGGGATACGTAGTTGAGAGAGCAAAACCTCTTTCAACGTGGATACACAGTCAGAGTCGAGGAGTTCAACGATTCTATTTTCCCGTTCTGGTGGTAAAACAATTATCAGCATGGATTTCAATGTTTATCAGTTGAACCACATCCCACTGCTGACACCATATGTAAGGAAGGCATGGTATCAAAGCAAGACGGACACAAGTGTCACAAGATGATCCCTTCCGGGAGGGACATTCTGTAATGCAGCCTATCCAGAGTTCCGGGGGGTGATGTCTGTGGCCTTGGGTGGCTCTCCCTCATGTGGGTTGACTGTCCACAAGCCCAGCAGCGGTTCCAGGGAGCTTCGGCAGGGTCACCAGCCTTTCACAGAGGGAGAAGCTGTAACGCAACCAGCCAGAGCTCCAGGGTGGTGGGGGGTCATGTCCCTGGCCTTGGGCGGCTGTCTCACATGTGGGTTGAATGCCCCCAAGCCCAGCGGTGGTTCCAGCAAGGTCCCGCAGGGTCCCCATCCCTACTCAAAGGTAAAATCTGTAACACAACCCAGCCAGAGCTCCAGGATGGTCCGGGGTGATGTCCCTGGCCTTGGGCACCCATCTCTCATGTGTGTGGACCATCTCCAAGCACAGCAGCAGTCGCAGGGAGCCCCAGCAGGGTCCCCATCCATTCCCGGAGGGAAGTTTTACACCGCAGCCCAGCCAGAGCGCCAGGATGGTCCCGGGTGATGTCCCTGGCCTTGAGCAACCGTCTTCCATATGGGTCAACCATCCTCATGCACAGTGGCAGTCACAGGGAGCCCCAGCAGGGTCCATATCCATTCCCGGAGGGGAATTCTGTAACGCAGCCCAGCCAGAGCTCCAGGATGGTCAGGGGTGATGTCCCAGGCCATGTTGGTTGACCAGCCCCAAGCCCAGCTGGGAGCTCTGGCTGGGCTGTGTTACAGCCTTTGCCTTCCAGGAAGGGACTGGAAACTGCAAGGGTTCCCCGGGACTGGGGCTGAGCTTGGTTGCTATCCACCCTGATGGGAGACAGGCACTCAAGGCAGGTGACATCACCCCCGACCATCCCGAAGCTCAGCCTGGCCTGCGTTAGAGAATATCCCTGCAGGAAGGGATGGGGACCCTGCTGGGGCTCCCTGGGAATAACGCTGCACTTGGGGACGATAAATCCACTTGGGAGACAGGTGACTTTGGGACGGTTGACACTTTTTCTTTTCTGCCCAGGTAATGTAATGTAATGTAATGTGAGCTTATATAGTGCCGGTAGCCCACAGGCATGAGGGCACGTTAACACAAACAAAACACATACTGTCTAAAGATCTTAGTGAGGCAGCTAGAGAATTAGAATGTCTAGAGATTAGAAATTACTTGCAGGTAGGTGCACCCACACATGTGAGATACCGTTTTTTCATCGAGACACCTGTGGGAATGTAGGATATGTGTTGTTTCCAGCATGTTTCAGTGGTTTCCTGGTGGCAAATGTCTGAAAAGTGTATTTTGTCCCCTAATTTTTTTACTTTGCCAGGTAATAAATTCTAGGGTGATTCGCACAAGTCAACCTCTGTTGATTCCCACGGGTGTCTTCTTTTCAGAAATTCATGGAGTTCCCTGGTTTGCTTGTTGGCTGCAATACCCAAGCCAAATCTGTGGGTTTTCCACAAAGCCAAATCCAGTCTTCCGCAGGTCATTTGATCTACCAGTGGTTTAGCCTTCTCCCTTTTCATACATTTGCTACTGCACTTTGTTACACACTTGTGGGAATGTGGGAAGGTAGAACATTTGTTGTTTTCTTTTGGTTTTGATACTGTTTTCATACATTTGCTACTGCACTGTTTTACACAACCCTTTAATTTCCCAAATGTAACCTACATTTAGTCACTGGTTTAGGCACTGTACACTTTTGTAACCTGCACAAGTCACTTCTCCTTTAACCCTTTAACTGCCATGGGTATTTCCCCCCAGTGCCAGGGCCTTTTTTGGTGATTTTGGTATGTGGGCATTCAATGGCTTGTAACCTTTTTGTTACATGAGCTATCTCGGCCAAATTTGGCTCCTTTTTTCCCACATGTAGACGGTCATAACGCCACCCAGGCATCCTAGGTTGCTGTAGGGGGGTGAGAGAAAATAAGCAAAAAGGGCGAAAATGTTGGGTTTATTCAAAAAATGCCATTAAAATGATGTACAAAGAAGCCTGTGGTTTTTCCTTGTAAGAGCTAGGAACAAATGGTTTGCTGTGCTGAGTTGTGAGAAGGTATGACATCTGTTGTTGGTGACGTGTTTCGGTGAGTGGACACAGGGAAATGTCTCTGAAATTGGCTGGAAATGAAGACAATTCTCAGGCATTTCGCTCTGGCCACCAACCGAAACACACCGCCAACAACACATGGCCTACCTTCCCGCATCCCCACACGTGTCCCGATGAAAATGGTACCTCACATGTGTGGGTGCACCTACCGGGGGCGCAAAAGGAAAAGGGTAACCCACTGGTAACCCCAGGCCTTTCGCCACTACCCATTTTGTTCACCTGGGCAACCTACAAATTTGGGCCTAGGGTGTCGAAGCCAGCAAGGGAAACAGGGAACCCCATGCATTTCCCATAAGAGGAGACCCGTGGGAATCTCCCCTTTCCAAAAACACCATTTCCCAAAAAATCCCTGGTGGCTAGGGCCTCCAAACCCCCTCCCCCCTTCCCATCACGTTTTCTTTTTTTCTTTTATTTTATTTTGTCCCCTTCCCTGGGGACAGATGATCAGCCATCTACCCTCTGGGTTGTGCACATGTGTGCCCCCATGTTTTGGGGGCTGGGAGGGGGGGAGAGGGCTGCTTACTTGAAGCAGCCCCCTTCCCCCCCAAGTCACAAACGGATCCATGGTGGTCCAGTGGGTTGCTGGTCACGGATCGAGCGCTCTGCGCTGGTCCGTGACCAGCAATGCCTCGTATATGTGGTGTCCTTGGAAAGGGGAGAACCTCCCCTTTCCAAGGACACCACTTTTTCCAGTATCCCTGGTGGCCTAGTGGGCCCCAGGGCCCCAAACCCCCTCCCACCTCCCCCATCCCTCGAATGTTTTTGCTTTTTTTTAATTATTATTTTCACCCCTGGGGGCAGTGATCATCTGCCCCCAGGGGTCTCCAGCGCTGTGCCCCCATGCTTTGGGGGCCAGGGAGGGGGAGAGGGCTGCTTACTTGAAGCAGCCCCCCTAACCCCCAAGTCACAAACTGATCCATGGTGGTCTAGTGGGTTGCTGGTCACGGATCAGCGCTCTGCGCTGATCCATGACCAGCAATGCCTCGTGTATGTTGTGTCCTTGGAAAGGGGAGAACCTCCCCTTTCCAAGGACACCACTTTTTCCAGTATCCCTGGTGGCCTAGTGGGCCGCAGGGCCCCAAACCCCCTCCCACCTCCCCCTTCCCTCGATTTCTTTCTTTCATTTTCACCCCTGGGGCAGTGATCATCTGCCCCCACGGGTCTCTGATGCTGTGGCCCCATGCTTTGGGGCCACGGGGGGAAGGGGGCCGCTTACCTAGTAAGCAGCCCCCCCCTCCCCCGCGTCACAAACGGATCTGCATTGATCCGGTGACATTGATGCCCATGGATCGCGCACCCTGTGTCAGATCCGCGGGCAGCAATGCCACACAATGGGTATCCTTGGAAAGGGGAGAATCTCCCCTTTCCAACGATACCCGCCTCGATCTCCGGCTTGAAATACAGCTGGAGATTGAGGCGGAGAAAGGTGAACACTCACCTCTGTTTTCACCGCAGCAGCCCGAAATGGCTGCTGCGGTGAAAATTACTTTCACTTTCACGCCGACGTGCTTGAAGGTAATCCAGCCCCCTGGCAGTGAGGGGGGACCTCCCCCTCACATAGCCCGGGGGTTGAATTACAGTTTTGTGCGATCCCTGCTTTGCAGGGATCGCACAAAACAGAGTGCCTGAAAGGACAAGCTATCTCGTCCTTGGCAACAGGGAGGTAATCCCAAGGACGAGATAGCTCGTCCTTGCACTCAAGAGGTTAAAAAGGTCTGCCTGTGCTCTTTCAAAAAATGTATGCTTGCCATTCCTCACCACATTTGTTTTCCTTTTTTATACATACTAAGCACGTCTGTTTAGGACATCAGCATAAAAAATCCTGTGTTCCATAGCTCAGTTTTTGGCTTGTGGTGTTACTTGTTTTGTAAAACATTATGAAAAATGTGTTTTATGTTTGTATATATATATCTATATTATAGGGCAGCGGTAGCCGCCCTATAGTTAGGGTGAGTCAGAGACACATAGGAACCCCTCAAAATTCTATTGTTAATAACGTTTGATTCTAGCGAAGGATTTGACTGAAATTCCGAAAGTGATTAAAAGTCAGCGGGCCCCTCAGATTGCAAAGTTTTGTAAAGATTTTGTTAAAAAATCAAAAAGTTATTGTGGGCCTCAATACGACCCTGGTGGTACGGGGTAAACGGCGCCGTTTACCCCGTACCGCCTCATTACGAGGTTCCCTCGCGGGACCCAGGAAGCAACGCCTGGTCAAACCAGGCATGCTTACCGGGTCCCACAAGGGGAAGAGGGAGCAAACAACAGACCAACTCGTAATGGCCCGTTGTTTGCTCCCTCTCCCATTCCCATTCAGCCCTATGGGGGCTGAAATGGGAATGGGCAAGGACTAGGTCCGGGTCCTTGGAGGGAGGAATTACCGGACCTTCCGAACTCAGAATGGCCCGGTAATTCCTCATTCTGAGGACCCGGACGCGATTTCGGCAGCAGCCATGCCGCCAATAGCGGCATGGCTACCGCCGAGGTCGTAATGAGGCCCTAAGAGTAAAAAAGTGCGGCCTACTTCCCATTCATTTTCCGATAGACAAAAAAGGTACATTTTTGCCAAAGCGCACATCCCATACCTCTGGACGGATATGGACCATGCCCGAAACAACTTGGGGATAAAGCGTTGACTCGCAAGTTATTCCGTGGTGTGGTTATTTTAAAATTTGACGGAGAAGGGGGTTCCCCCTTCTCCAAAAATTATAGTTAAATCTCCCATGGTGCATTGCAGGATCATGGTTTTCAAGAATGAAACGACCGCCATCTTGTTTTTCTTTCGACGCAAGAGATAATCGCGGCTGTAGCCGAGGTTATGGGAAAATGAAACGCAGTAAAAAGCTATTTGTGAGTAAAAAAATACAAATGCCTTCAGGGTAGAGGTGGGGGATGGCTAGAAAGCACTGAGTGAAATTTGGGAGTTGGAGGGGGTCCAGGGACAGAGTTTGCAACACAAAGCATTCTGTAGCCACAGCTATACCGGTGAGTAGCCGACATCTGAAAGCAAACTGTGTCACAGGAGCAGTGCCACAAAACTCTCTGCCACCACCTGGACTCTGCCACCCATTTCTCACAAGAAGCCATAGGATGGATTCAATCCTTCTTAGATAATAGAACCATACGGGTCTTCGCACCATCAGCAGCTGTGGAGCCCATACCCATCACTTGCGGTGTGCCCCAGGGCTCATGCGTTTCACCCACTCTGTACAACATTTTCACAAAGCCCCTTTTTGATGATCTAGACAGCCTGGGTATCAGCTACACTAACTATGCGGATGATACACAGAACCTCATCCCGTTGACAGGAGATTATGACAAGGATTTGGCCTTCGTGAACAGAGTGTATCTCATCATCCAGGCATGGATGGCCTCTCATGGACTATGCCTGAATGATGACAAAACGGAACTCCTTATAGTTGGCACTTCGGCAAATCTCAACAAATTGGGCCATCTCCACTCCAACTTCATCATAGATAACAACATCAAAGTAGCTAAGGAAGTCAAAACTCTTGGTTTCTATTTAGATTCTACCCTCAGCTTAAAAAAACAAGTTAACTCCATGGCTTCGGCGACCGCTTACACTTGTAAGTTAATCAAAGCAGCTAGACCTTTTCTCATGCCCACCAATTGTATTACGCTAGCAAGAGCCCTGCTATTATCCAAATTGGACTATTGTAATCCCCTTTATGTAGGATGCAATAAATACATTACCAACAAGATTCAGATCTTACAAAATAATGCTCTGAGAGCTGCTCTCAACATTTCTAAGAAAGCCCAAATATCCGACTTCAGGAGATCCAACAATTGGTTGTCCACTAAAGACAAAATTTTACTCAAATCAGCCTCCTTGACTCATAAATGCTTACACATGGCCGCCCCACAGTACCTCACTACTAGATTCCAACGACAATCTACCATCCGCCCCTCCAGAACAGCCACTGCCAACCTACTTCGAGTATCCAGATTCAAACGCTCGAAGACAGGGGGTAACAGCTTCCCAGTCAAAGCTGCTCAAAATTGGAATTCACTCCCACCCTCTTTAAGGGAAGATATGTTTTACCCATGCTTTAGACCCCTTACCACTGTTACTGTATACAATTGCTGTCCACTGTCTCTAGCTACCTCTTGCCTACTTGTATGATATTTGCCTGTACTGTTATTAATGTTTTGTATTGTAATGCACAGCAATGTAACCTAAGCTGAACAACCCTCTTTTGCTTTTTTGCACCCTAAGACCTTTGGGTCTGGTGTGCAGTATAAATAAATAAACAAAACAAACAAACAAACAGCATGTGCTCTGGGGTGAAAGGCAGAGGGCAGGGGAGGTGAGGAGGCCATTCGGGAGTGGGGGGAGCTGACACAGATGAGGGGGGCACATGTCGAGGTGCAGGGGGAGGAAAGTATTTTTTTTCCCAGCTGTTTTGATGATATTTGTGTCTATATCCGAGGCTACAAAAGACTACAGACAGCCGAGGGTATGTGTAGTATGGTAGTCACGGCTATTTAGTTTGGGGTGTGTTTTTTATATGTTTTTGAAAGTATTTTGTTTAGGTGAAGTGACGTTGGTCAGTGATCTGGTAGGTATTAGAGAGTCTTTTTTACTTTGGATGTGTGTTTTCAGACATTTGAGACTTTGGAGAAAGATAAAAGAAAATAGTTTAACAAAATTAATGTAAAAAGGAAAAATTGGAGTCTAGTTTTAGATGCGCCATACAATGTATTTTAGGTTGAGTATTTTCACTTATGGTATCATGTTGTGTAGTTGTGCAATGTTTGCCTATCTAGTTACCTGTTAAGTATTTTGTTCAAGATCCTTATTTTGCAGTTTCTTGATATAAGTACATCAGTAGTGTTCTTCTGTATTCATCATTTAAATTGGATTGCACAATGAAATTTGAAGTCAGTCCCCCCTTTAACTGACTATTTTTATAGTTGCAGCAACAGTGATAAAAGCCTCATTACGAGCATGGAGGTAAGGAAAAAAGGAAGGCGGAATGGTAATATCGGCATCGAGTACCGGTCCGGGCCATTACGAGCCAAAACCTGGCATTACCGCCACCGCCTGTACCGTGCCCCTTCTTACCGGCATGCGCGCATACATGTGCCCTTCGTGGTGGCAATACCGGGATGCCGCTAACAGGAGGACATCACAAGTCACGCAGGCATGCACCTACCGGTATCCCGAAGGCGGGTTAATAGGGCCTGCACGATGGCGGTATTACAGGCATCGTGGATCACCCGTAAATAGCAAACTGCTGTGTACCCAACTGCCACAGGTGCATACAATTACCACAGGTGGAGGCAATGGAGCCTATCCCAGCATAAAAGGAGCACACCCACACACCACACCCCTTCCTACACCAAAATGATCCCACTTGCTGTTGCAATCTTGGGGCTGGATGACATGCCTGTACTGCTACAACAGCAACAACAACAGGCAGCACAGAGGAGACGCAGGAGGAGAAGGAGGGTGAGACAGGCCCAGCAAGTCCCACCAGTGCAGGCAGTGGTACCACGTAGGCAGCCACCAATCCCTCGCATTAGAGCCAGTCCACTCAACCCAACCCCTGTGCAGATCCACACCCTGTACCGGCTGGACCGGGACACCATCACCACCATGGTGGACATGATGCACGACGACATTGTCAGCCTGATTGAAATCCGCACTGTCATCCCCCCTCTACTGAAGGTAGTGTCTGTGCTCCACTTCCTGGCCACTGGCTCCTACCAGCACACAGTGGGTCAGCTGCATGGCATATCACAACCTCTCTTTTCACGCATGCTGACCCAAGTGCTGGATGCCCTCCTGAAGCATGCAAGCAACTACATATCCCTACCACGGACTGCCCATGAGCTCGCTGACACTAAAGTTGGCTTCCATGCAGTGGCAGGCATGCCCAATTGCATCTGTGCCCTCGACAGCACCCATGTTGAATTGGTGGTCCCTCATGCCATGGAGGTGGTGTACTGCAATCGTAAGCAACACCACTCCATCAATGTGCAGATGGTATGCGACTGCAGCAAGATGATCACACATTGTTGTGCCCAATTTCCCGGATCCACACATGATGCCATGGTGCTGCAGAACTCCTCGCTACCCCGCTACATGGAGCGACATGCTGGACGATGTGCCTGGCTGCTCGGTAAGTCGCCTGACAGGCCCATGGCAGTGCAGTGGGGGGATGCATACTCCACCTGGGTGAGATTGGGGGGGATGTATACTCCACCTGGGTGGGATTGGGGCGGATGCATACTCCACCATGGTGAGATTGGGGGGATGCATACTCTACCTCGGTGAGATTGGGGGATGCATACTCCACCTGGGTGAGTTTGGGGGGGGGGGTGCATACTCCACCTGGGTGAGATTGGTGGGCTGCATACTCCACCTGGGGGAGATTGGGGGGATGCATACTCCACCTGGGTGAGATTGGGGGGATGCATACTCTACCTGGGTGGGATTGGGTGGTGAGTGGACAATGCACATACAGCAAAACACTGTGGCCCTAAACATCCCAACCTGAACATGGCACATCAATGCCATACATAAGACCAATGCTGCACACCAATGACAATATGCCAGATGTACAAGCATGCCACATCCCTCGACGCGTCGACTGCACATCAACTGAGCATACCCTCAGTGACACAATCCAGCAACATGCAGTGAGTATGCGTAACAGACATGACTGCAGCAAAGCACAACACAGGACATGCACCCATGATTGGTAACAAAGAAATCCCACAGAGGGAATACACTGATTGTCACTGGCCCACAACCACAGTCGTGCTGCATGCCACCATGGGAATGGCAACTGATGGATGACAAATCATGATGACACCTGTGCCAGTGCTGCTAGTTGGAATACATACAGAGTACTATACATCACCAATATGGGTGCAAATACATTGTTCCGCATCCACAGTACATCTGCAAAAGCATGCAAGTGAACACCCTGCATCATCTGGACAACGCAATCCACACCTGCAGACCATAGTACAGCACACATTGCGACAAATAAACCTGTGTGCATACATCCAGGGACATGTGCATGTCAACACAAAATAGCTGCAGCCATGACAGTAATTTGTACAGGTGTCATGTCAGATATTGACTCACACATACCTCATTGTGCTCCCATGCAGGTGATGGTGGCTATCCCTAGAAGCCGTGACTCCTTACCCCTGTTCGGAACCCGCAGCACAGGCACAAAGAGGAGTACAATCAGGTTTATACCCGTACCCGTGGTGTGATCAAGCAGATTTTTGGCCTGTTGAAGGCATGGTTCCGCTGCCTCAGCAGGTCTGATGGAGCACTCCTTTACTGGCCTGAGAAGGTGGGAAAGGTCACCATGGTGTGTGCCATGCTGCACAACATGTGCATCCGGAGAAACATACCACTGCCACCTGACATTGACCTGCATGCACCGGGTGAGGATGAAGATGATGATGGAGGAGAAGCAGCACCCCTGCCAGTTCGCGATGCACAAGATGGCCGTGCTGTATGCCAATCAGTGGTTGACGATTTCTTCTAAAACACTGGATGCTGATGGTTCTGTGTTAGTACTACACTGGGCACTGGGATCGTGTGCATATGGACACAGGGGGCCTCATTCCGAGTTTGGAGGTAAGTAACTGTCCTTACCGGCATGGAGCAAATACCATGTCCGTGTAGTAAAGAGCCCGCCAATAGAGGGCTATTACGGGTTTGCGGGCACGAGCTTTGTGCAATTCCGGTAACGACATTACCAGTATGCCGCTCAAGTCCAAAAAATTGACCTTAGCGGCATCATGGAAAGCGCTGACAGCACTAACGGCATCAATGGATATGGCATTAGCGGGCACCGCTAATAACGGCGACTGCTATTAGCGGTGCCCGTAAATAGGTGCCTGTAAATAAGCGGAACCGGAAGTAGCGTCATCGCACAGGAACGGGAAAGAACACGGCGGTCATCTTGAAAAACACGATCCATTGCAATCCTTCATACACAGGACCTGCATCATCACCACAGCAGCCCCAACTTCACATACCACCACATCACCATGGGCAAGGCCGTGACGAAAGGTGCTGCGCGCCTGCGCAAGGTGCGTTTTTCGGAGGATGAGCTAAACATGCTCGCGGACACCCTTGCAGAAAATGAGGATGTCATGTTTGCGGCAGATATGACTCGACCGGCCATTATGAGGAAGAAGGAGATGTGGGAGGAGGTGGCACGTAGAGTCAGTGCGGTCGGTACCACCCCCCACTGAAAGATGTGCGTAAGCACTGGGACGACCTGCGCCTACGTGTCAGAAACATTCTGGCAGCTAACAGGAGCCAGGGCATGGAAACAGGTGGCGGAGCAAGCTCACCAATCAAGATGACTCGCTGGGAGGAAACATGTGCTAGGACAATTGGGATGGAGTCAATTGAGGGAGTGGGAGAAAAGGAGCGGGGAGCGCTATCATCGGCAGATGTAGGTGAGTGTCCACACAAACCACTGTAATGCAAAGCATGATGATGTCCCACAAATGTGACAGTGAAATGAGCCAATGCATGGGCCATCACACACACATGTACACAACCCTGCCTATAGGCTGTCCCCAGCACCATCACATCCACATTCATCCAGCACCTCAAAGCCATACCTGACACACACCCCACAAGCATATAAACGTCATGTGTCACACTGCACGCATTGCACAACTTGAAGACATGTCACACAGCATACACCACCTCATACATGTGTGACCCAGACGTATGCCTGCATAACCTACCCATATGGCAAGCAACCTGTATGTCACAACTCCAAAACCAAATCCCCTCCAAAGTGTAGAACTGCATCAATACCAATATATGCATGATGCATGTAGAACCATCACTGATGCTGTCCCTCTCCCTGTCCCCCACAGGCTCACAATCTGACAGCGAGGGCCAGGACTCCTCTTCGCAGGCCATGACACTCAGTAAGAAAGCCAGCTGCACGGTAGGAGGCAACAGGCCTTCTACATCAAGAGGCACAGCCAAACCTGGACTGCCACAGAAGGCCAAAGCATCACAGGATGCACTGGCATTGGGGCGGCAAAGGACCACTGACACTGCAAAAGTGCCCACACCAGCTTCTACCACCGCACAGGAGTCAGCGGCAGATGGTTCACTGTCCGCTGCCAACAGTTCTGTTGGTGAATCAGCTGCCACTGCTCCCCTGACAGACGATGAGGTACACAGCTAAACATCTGGACCACAATGCACACCCAGGCCGTAGCTGTCACCCCACCTCACACCACACAGCACGCCCAACGCCAGCAGCCATGAGCAGTCTGGAGGGGAGTCATGGCTAGGGAACTTGAGCCCCACAGAGAGCACACATGATGTGAGACCCTTGCCGCATGCTGCATCAACCTCCACTGGTGTCAGAGACGGAGAACTGAGGATGGCACTCATAGAACAGCGCCAGGAGGAGCTCACAGGAGCTCACAGCGCTGGTCGGACAGCACGTGACCGAAGGTGCCTTGGCAACGCAGGAGTGCCGCCAACACACTGCGGCCCTTAAAGTAGCGATAGAGACGAGCACGACTTGCATCTGCGATGAGTTGGCTGCTGTGAGGCAGGTCCTCAGCTGCATAGCAGATGCCATGGAGGCCCAGCGTCCCGCACAGGGACTGGAGCAAGCGAGCACATGCTCCTCTGCCAGCTCCACGGAGACCAGCCCCCTGCGCAGGTCCGCGTGGACCTTGCGCCGGTCAGACATGCCGCCACCCGAGGCTGGTAGAGGACATGGAAAATGCACACCATGTGTGGGGTAGTTCTGGGGAAGGGGGAGGGGGAAGATGGTGTGTGGGGTAGTTCTGGTGGTGGAGGAGGGGGAGAGAGTGTGTGGGGTAGTTCTGGGAGGGGGGGAAGAGGGTGTGTGGGCTAGTTCTGGGGGAGAGGGAGGGAGGAGAGGGTTAGAACACTTTGTAACCCACTTTGAAACACTTCATGTTTAATACACCCGTTGTGTCAAGAAAAATCACATGACTGAACATTGGTTGTGTATGTGTGCCTTATTGGTTAACAGTGCACAGTGTCCATGTCCCCCCCACACCCAGTGCCCTGAGTCCCTCCTCCATGGCACCCTCCACATCCATGTGTCTTAGTAATATTGGTCTATCACATACTGGCGCACAGCACGTCCCTCCTGTGCAACGCCACCTGCCTGACGTGCAACCCCATCTTCTTCCTCTTCCTCATCCTCACCCGGTGCATGCTGGTCAATGTCAGGTGGCAGTGGTACGTTTCTCCGGATGCACATGTTGTGCAGCATGGCACAGACGATGGTGATCTTTCCCACCTTCAGGAGTGCGCAACCAGACCTGCTGAGGCAGCGAAACTGTGCCTTCAACAGGCCAAAGGTCTGCTCGATCACCACACGGGTACGGGTATGGACACGATTGTAGTCCTCTTCATGCCTGTTCTGCGGGTTTCGGACAGGGGTGAAGAGCCACCTCTTCAAGGGATAGCAAGCATCACCTGCATGGGTGCAACATTGGGTATGTGTAAGTGATTTCATGAAAGGACCCCTGTACTTATCACTCCCATACCTGCAGTTATTTATTGTTCACAGCCACATCCCTGCATGAATGGAGACATTCAAACTATTCACAATGTGTGAAGTCACATGGTCCACAGGTGTGGGTTGCATCGTCAAGTTGATGCAGGGTGTCCACTTCCTTGCCAGTGTTTATGCACTGTGTTTGCCTACAGCAGTAGTTGCTATGATATATGTGATGTGTAGTTAATCGTATGCATTCATCCTGGCACAGTTGCCACCAGTCTCATCATGATCTGCCATTCCAAGCTTGATGTTCTCATACTGGCATGCTGCGCATCTGTGGTTGTGTGCCAGTGACTATCTGTGCATTGGCTTCGTGTGATTCATTTGTGCGCACTCATGGACCCATGTCCGGTGTAGTGCTGTTCAGCGGTCATTTGCATTGGGCATACTCACAGCATGGTGCTGCATTGTGTTGCAAAGGGTGCGGTCTGATGATGGGCAGTGTACGTGTTGATGGATATGGCATGGTTGCAGTACTGGCATGTTGTCATTGTTGTGCAGCTTACGTCTTTCATATTGATTTCAGGTGTCAAGTTCAGCCTGGGATGCTTTGGGGCACAGTGCATTGCAGTATGGGCATTGTCCAGTTGCACACCCAATGCCACCCAGGTGGAGTATGCATCTCTACCCCCATTACACTGCCATGTGCTTGCCATGCAACTCACCAAGCAGCCAGTCACGTCGTCCAGCATGTCGGTCCATTTAGCGTGGTATCGTTGAGTTCCGCAGGACCATTGAATCATGGGTTTATGTGGGATATCGGGCAGAACAATGTGTGATGATCTTGGTTTGGTTACATTCCATTTGCATATTGATGGAGTGTTGTTGCTTGCGATTGCGGTACACCACCTCCACGGCATGCGGGACCTCCAACTCCACATGGGTGCAGTCGAGGGCACCAATACAATTTGGCCTGCCTGCCAGTGCATGGAAGCCAACTTTTGTATCAAATGTGTCCTGGGGAGTCCGCGGTAGGGATATGGAGTCACTTGTGTGCTTCAGGAGGGCATCCTGCACTTGGTTCAGCATGCGAGAAAATAAGGGTTGTGATATGCCATGCATGTGCCCCAATGTGTGCTGGTAGGTGCCTGTTGCAAGGAAGTGGAGCACAGACACTACCTTCAGTAGAGGCGGGATGGCGGTGCGTATTTGTATGAGGCTGACCCGTGTATCATGTCCACGATTGTGGTGATGGTGTCCCGGTCCAGATGGTACATGGTGTGGATCTGCTCAGGGGTTAGGTTGAATGGACTGGCTCTGATGCAAGGGATTGGGGGCTGCCTGCGTGATACCACTGGCTGCACTGGTGGGGCATGCTGGGCCTGTCTCACCCTCCTTCTCCTCCTGCGTCTCCTCTGTGGTACCTGCTGTTGTTGTTGCTGGTGTAGCAATGAAAGCATGTCCTCCAGCCCCAGTATCGCTACTACTAGTTAAATCATTGTGGTGTGGAAAGGGGTGTGGTGTGTGGGTGTGCTCCTTTTGTGCTGGCTCAGACTCCATTGTCACCACCTGTGTTGAATGTGTGCACCTGTGACAGTTTGGAACACTGCACATAGCATTTTATGGTTGGTTCACGATGCCAGTATTACCGGCATGCCGGTATCCTCTGTTAGCGCCTTCATGATGCTGGTATTTGCATGTCCGCCTGACTTGTGATGTCCTACCATTAGCGGCATACTGGTATTGCCAGCCTGATGGGCCGTGTGCCAGCGTCCTTACCGCTATTACAGGCACCGTTATTAGCGGTGCCTCTAATATCAGGGTCTTTGGTCGGCATAGCCCGGAGCAGTATGCGATGCCGGTAATCCTTTACCGGCATCGTTTTTCCATTACCTCCAACCTCGTAATGTCCCCTAGGGTGTGTGGGGAGTTGGGAACTGTGCACTGTCATGATTTGAATAAACACACACGAAATGAACAATGTCCAGTCATGATATGATTTTGAACTCAACGGGTTTATTGGAAATGAAAAATGATTGTGGTTGAACCATCCACCTCACACACAACCTCCCCCCTCCCCCAACACTCCCTCCCCCCTCTGTGCAACACCCCCAAAACCCTCTCCCCCTCCCCCCAAAACCCCCAACACCCCATACCCCCTCCACCCAACACCCCCAACACCCCATACTCCCTCCCCCATTGACATCCCACACATGATGTGCTAATCATGGTTTTCCTCAAGATGCAGTCAGCACATGCAGGGTGGCCCTGTTAGTGGCAGCCTCTCTTCTATTCTGGGGGCTGCATGTCTGTATGGCGTGCGCTGCACCTGGTCTGGCGCATAGGGCTTGTTTGAGCTGAGCTGGCAGGTGTGCTGGATGGGGTAGAGGTGGCTACCTGTGCATCCGCCGGTGCAGGTCGTTGCTGCTGCAGTTGTTCGACAATTCTGCCCAGGACCTGGGTCACTGCTGCTAGACTGTTGCGGATCACCATAGTGTTATTGTTCATGGCAAGGATGTTTGCAGCATTGGCATCGCATATTTCCCGGCGGGTCAGTTCCCCCTCTGCCACGTACTGCCGGACCAGCTCTATCATCCAATCCTGGCGTGCCTCAATCCTCGTCATGCGGGCCTCGGTGTTACTGATGGCTGTGGAGGTGGACGGGGCAGTAGCAGGGCGGGCCAATGCTGGACTGCCCTTTGATGGGGACCACAGATGTGGACTCCCCAGTACTCCGGCCTGTTGTTGCATGGGGCTGACTGGGGCGCCCTGTGTGGAGTGCAGGGGGGTGTGCTGGGGGGTTTCCTGGGGGCTCAGGATATATGCACATTCCCCATGGAGGTTGCCGTCCATGTCAGATTGTTCTTCAACATGGCCCTCTACATCGCTGAGGGGGGCTGAGGCAGCAACCTCCTCGATTGAGCTGGTGGCAGCAGACTGTGTGCCATCAACTTAAGCTTCTAAAACAGTGGACAACTCCGGTGTGGCTGTGTAGTCGGTTGTGTCTCTGTGTTTTTTTGCTTCTCCGGTGGCCTGCCCTGTATTGCTGGTGCTGGCCTGTGTGGCAGTCTGGGAGTTAGTGTTGCCCTGGAGGTAGATGGTCCTGCGCCTTCTTGGCTGGACCTGGATCCCTTGGAGGATGTCGTGGCCTGTGCGGCAGCCTCCTGGCCTTCACTGTCAGCATCTGTGCCTGTGGGGGACCAAGAGATGCAGGGCATCAGTGATGGTGGTACGTGCAAGATGCATACATTGCTGTTGTTCAGTAGTTCACATTTCATGCATTTCATACTTGTAGGTGTGACGCACAGGGTGCTTTCAATAGGGGGGGCCATATTGGCATACGTCGTGGACTCGCCTTTTTGAACTGATGTGTGCTATGTGGCATACCATTGTATTGCGGTTTGCGTGATGTGTGACATGTGATGTTTTGCTGTGTGTTGGGTGTCTGTTGGTAATGAGACTGGCACGCAGCATGCATATCAATGTGACAGTGTTTCGGCCACCATCTGGACATGGATCTGTTTATGTGTGTATGATGGGCCATGCATTGACTTGGTTCACTTTCACATCAGCTGTGCTACGCCATGCTTTGGTTCTCTGGTTTGTGGGGACACTCACCTCCATCTGCCGATGGCGGCACCCCCGCCTCCATGTCTCCGAATCCCTCTATTGACTCCATGCTTATGGTGGTGCTACTAGTCTCCTCCCACCTTGTCAGTTTGGTGGGAGAGTGGTCCCCGCCGCCTGTTGCCATGGCCTACCTGCGGTTGGCAGACAGGATGTTGCGAACTCGGAGATGTAGATCGTCCCACCTTTTGTTTACATCCTTCACTGTGCGGGTGGTGGTGCCAACCGCAGTGACTTTCCTTGCCACCTCCTTGCAGATTTCTTTTTTCCGCAGTTGTGCTGGGCGCTTCAGATCTATTGCAAAGACTTTGTCTGCATGGACAACCAGCGTGTCAACTAACCTATTTAGTTCTTCATCCAAGAACCTCTTCTTGTGCAGGCGGGGGGGGTGGATTTCTTAGTTGTCTTGGACATTTTCTGGTGGTTTGGCCTACTCTCAACTCAGTGCCAGTGCTGTGTTCAGAGGATTGCGATGGATTGTGTTTTTTAAGATGGCCGCCACCACATTTCCCATTCCGGCGTGATGACATTTCTTCCGGGTCCGGTATTACGAACCCGATAATTGCATGATGGTATTGCCGGGTCTGTTATTAAGGGGTTGCTCCTGGGCGGAGGCGGTATCAGTGGGTTCCGTGATGCCACTATCAGGGGTTTGGGGGTCTTTAGCGGCATGGCGGTGCAGCCATTACCGGCATGGGGGTTTGCACGTTCTCTCGTAATCAGCCTCTATTTGCGGCATCGAGGGTATACAGACGTGCTACTACCACCATGCCGGTAATGACTGTTTGTACCGTGATTCTCATAATGAGGCCCAATGAACTGTAGTTGCGGGTATAATAAAAAAAAGTTTGGGTTATTATTTTTTGTATTTGTGTATTTATGTATGATGAGTAGTCCTTAAAAGGACTGTTTTGGGGTACACTAAGTGTAGAACTTTAGTACATCAGGCGTACTGTTTTGATGTTATCAAGGAACACTGCATTGCCTTCATCGGTTAGGTGTACTCCGTCATTTCTATAGACATTGGCCAGGTAGAACTGTATGTTGTTGTTCGTAATTCATAATTGGTTGTGGTCTGTCATGAATGCTGAAACTGCTTTATTAACATTTCTCTGGGATTTCTCAATTTTACCATTAAATCTGGTGGTCCATCTCTGTTTTTGCCTCTGAGTGAGATTGGAAAAGATAAAGATGGTGTGAGGAAATAATTCCATTAATTTTCCTATGTCTTGTTTCATCATTAAAGTAAGGGTCTCCCCTCGTACATTCCTCAAATTATTGCCCCCACAATGAATTAGTATGACATCTGGGTGCCCTGTACTTCTCAGACTTAACAATTTTGGAAAAACTTGGAACCAACGCATTCCCTGCAATCCAAACCATTTAATGGTAAAATCTCTCAAACCCAGGTCCATGATATCTGCAGCATTTCTCTGTCTCCAGGAAAATGATTCTTTGTTTGAATTTCTAGTAGTTTGTATGAGAAGGGAATGTATGATGTGTGTGTGTTGTACTTTCTAATTGGTCGATTATGCTACACGTCCCGCATTGTAGCTGGGGCTATATTAGAGCAAGTGACACATCGTGCGTTTTTGGACATGTGGTAGCCGTGACTACCCAGAATTTTGGGTGGGGTGTGATTTTATATGAATTGAGCTCTTTTTGGGATTATAAGAGACCTGGGGGGAGTGGGGGTGGACTATAAGGAGTGGAAGGGGAGCTGGTAGGTATGTTGGGGACAGTTTCTGGGGTTTGTTGCAGTGGAAATGCAAATTTTAATTCAAGGTTTTTGCAAATAGCTGCGGCTACCAGCAAGCGTGTAGGAGGCGCTCTTGTATAGTCGGGTCTATAAAAAGCAAGTGCGTAGGCACGTCAATACTATCCTTTGTTTCATTTGTCACTGATGGAGCTGCGGGTAACCGCAGCAATAACCAGGGGGCGGGAGTCCCAGGCGTGATTTTGATGATGCAGCGTCATTGCATATTTTGGTAGCCGCGGCTTAAGAATTTTGTTTTTACAAAATTACATTTGGAACACTTTTTAAATACGTATTGAGTGTAGTGTTTGCAAACAGTGTAACATTTGAAATATTTTGTCATCAATAATAATGCATTTAGGTGTACATACTTGAAAGTAGTAAATAAATATTTGAACACAATTTGTTGAAAACAAGTTTATTTGGGGGGGATGTGGTTGTGGGTTTTCTTTCAGTTTTAGTTTAATACGTGTTATACCTTGTTCTGTAGCCATATTTTCAACATTTTTACTCTCCATAATTAGTTTTAGTTTAGTTTAGTTTAGTTTAGTTTAGTTTATTTGCTTGTATAGCGCACTGAACCCAAAGGTATCTGGGCGCTTTTGCTTGCATATACAACATATGTTACATAATGGTGCAATTGTTCTCATACATATATAATATGACTTTGAAGGTGAACTACAGTTATATACAGAATTCTATACAGGAGTGTAAATAGCTCTAGGATGAAAAACTACAAAGGAGAACAGCTAGTGTTATAGATTTAGGTGTAAGTCCTTTGCATGTATGTAGTGTAAACATAGATGTATATAAAGGGGGAGGTAAACTCCCTATTTTTTGTTCAAGGGGGATCAATTCTCAAGTGGGAGTGAGAAGAATGTCTAGACAAAGGGAAACAGAGATTTGATTACCCCTCTCTACTAGAAGCAGAGAGATGAGAGAGTGGAGTGGTTTTACAAGCTAAATAGCATTCGAACCAATATTGTGATCACTCAAATTGAGAAAGTAGTTTGAGAAACAACAGGTTTTCAAAACAAAAATGTTTAAATAAATTAATTTAATGATTGCACAAAACGTAAAAGAACATTGCTAGGACAGACTAGACAAGTGGATGTATCAAAACACAAAATCACAAATTCTGGAAAAATTATAAAAAACACAGAATTAAGCAGGGGTGTAAGTCATTAGATAGACATTACTTTGCACTGTTAATGCACCAGATTACTATCATTAGTGATCTTTTATACGATAGTCGACATGTTTCGGCCGTGACTTGAATTGGACACTATCTCTAGTGTCTTTTCAGAAATAGATGTAGCGGCCATCTTCAGGACAAAGGATTTCTTCCAGGAAATCTTCAATTCAATGATTAACCCCATATTTATGATGTAATTGCAAAATCACTGATCTATAAAAATACAAACAGTTGGTTGTCAAATTAAAGTGATCTTGTATTTAATACAAATGTTGTTAAGCATCCGCTATAGTGCACTGGTTACAAAACAACCACAAAACTGATGTAGTAGCACAAGTTCAATACTAGTCAGAGGTTTATCTAGTTCAACCTTGACTTTTCATGGTACTCACTTAGAGCATTCTGTATTGCAGGCTACGTATTTATCATTTCAAATATAGACAAAAGGTAACACATAAATATAGTAACTACACCAATCTTTTACTTGTTTCTCCGGGCTCTGTGAGAAGTAATGGGCATACAATGCATCTATTAAAATATTTCTTTTGTACGGGCGAGTGGTGCAACAATGCAGAGTCGTCCTTGTGGCAAGGGAAATTCCCAATTTTGTCCTACAGGATAATGATAAAAATTAGTTCCCATACTTAGGGTATTTCTAAATATTGTGTAGTTTGAATAGTAATACAGCTAGACATTAGTTTTAAATCTATTTTTAATGTCCATAGGAAAAGGTTGTAAACTGTTGAATGTTTATATCATCATTTCTCATAGCTAAAAGACTATACAAGAAGTTGGAAGCAATCGAGTTATAGTGCTGCTGATCAAGGTCATCAACTGTGAGCTATGCAGATAGATTACCTTAGAGGTTGCTTAACATATCATCGGCGAAAGCTCGATGTGGTAGTAGAGGACCAGAGTCAATACAGCTGAGAAAGTCTAAACTTTCAGGCATAGGCTTCTGCAGAGTAAGGGATGCAAACGTCATTGGATTCCCAGCAGCGGGCAAGATATGAATTGTTGTACATATGAATGCGCCCTCTGGTGAATAAAAAGGGGGGGGAGACTTTATTATGACAGGCTGCGGTATATCGTGCCTATTACACAAAAAAGCGTCCTTGGTAAGGAGTGCGGCAGACCTGGATTAATCTGCTCTAAGTATGAATGGCAGAGTGAAAAAACTCAGTATAACGGGTGAGTTTACAGAGACTTACTGCAGCGTATCAGCAGGTGGTGATTTGATCGTAACTCAAAAGATACTGGAGACGGATCTTAATGTTGTCAACACGGTATGCCGGATCAAGCCTAAGGTCAAATTGGTATCAAGGTCTAGAAGAAACCATAGCTCTCAACTCACACGCTTTTGGCGGGTGTCACCCGCCTTGTAAAGGGCTGACTCACCCGCCAAGCCTCCTGCACGCCCATTCACTCCAATGGGCGTCTCACCCGCCAAAAACAAAATCGGGTGATTTCACCCGCCTTTGCAGCACAAATGGTTGAGGGCTATGGGAGAAACACAGAAAACAACCATCATTGAATTCATTGAGCATGCCATTCAAAAATGTTCTACGGATAAACTGAGAAAGGAAAATGCTGTAAGGGTGACGGCATACGTCAGCATGCAAAGGCATTTACTTGTAGGCGCAAGCCGTGGAGTTGCAGCCATGTGAGGTGGGAGCCGGAGGAGTCTTACATCTGACTCTCAACCGTGTCTATTTAACAGGTCCGCGTAATTAAAAAGACATATGGCTAGTGAACGTGAATGATCACGTGATCGCCTGAGGCATCTGAGGAATAAACAAACTTACTTAAAGGCACAGGATGGCCTGAGCGAGTGTCGTGCCTGTCGAATCATAGGCAGTACACTAAGCAAACAAGTCATGAGTGTGAGATTGTAATAAAAAAAAAAGATGATAAGTGGGGGGATACTCCACTATGGTAAGCAAACAAAAGGTGAAGAAGGGTGCATGGCAAATGAGCCACTGCATATGAGGCCATAAAAAATAAAAACACTCATAAACATGCCCAGAGATTTTCAATGAGCACCTGAGTATAAGGCAGATGTTTAGATGGAGCCAATGAAGGAGATTACCATATGGTACCTGAAGATTTGGGGGGGAATGTTTTTCCTGGTGATATCGCTGAGGCTTTGGCCCAGAGACAAAAAGAACTCAAGAGGGGGAGGGGGTTGTTTTTTTTGTCGTTAGCCCAACAAGCTATTCCATTCAACCGATGAGTTTAACCCAACGTGGTCACATCGACTAAGTGCAAGTTCCCTGTTACCTCCCCTAGCTGCACAAGGGATTTTTTGAATCACCAACCATTGGATGTCTGTGTATTTGTGTTTTATCAGTGCATAGTGTGCGACCAATGGTTTTCTTGTCAGTTTTGTTCTTTAAACAAGACCTATGATCACATATGCGTTGTCTGACAGGTCTACTGGTTTTACCTATGTATAGTAGGTTACATGGGCATTTAATTCCGTACACTACCCAGTCGGTTGAACAGTTAGAAAAAAACGAAGTTCCCACATTTTACCGTTTAACTCAACAGATTTTAAATTGTTGGTGAGAGTACAGACTGAGCATTGGCCACACTTATGGTGGCCCGTTACCGGTGGTATATGCCATAGGGTTGTCTGAGCTTGTGGTGCCTGCGTCTTTCGGAAATGTATGAACTAAGAGATCTCTGAAGGTTTTTTGGCATTTAAAGGCAAACCTGGGAAGTGCCGGACAAAAGTATGAGGTGGATAGAATATGCCAGTGTTTTTTTATTATTTTACACAATCCATTGCTGATGGGGCTGAACGTGCTGACGCGTGTTATTCTTTCCTCCTGATTTTTAGCTTCAGGGTGTAGACATCTATCTCTGTTGGCATGTTGAGCTCGTTTGTATGCCAAGTGGACCGATTTTTTTGGGTAACCCCGTGTTGTCAAACATTGTTTAAGGTCTTTGCCCTCTTTAAAGTAATCACTGATATTAGAACAGTTTCTTCTTACCCTAAGGAACTGTCCTATGGGTACGTTTTCCCGTAAAGGTAATGGTTGGAAACTGTTGAATTTTAATAAGGTGTTATTATCAGTGGGTTTACAGTATAGATTTTTTTGTAATCAAGCTGTTTCTGTTTTGTAAATGAGTAGGACAAGAAAAGGATTTTTTTGGAATCATACATCATGGTAAACACGATATGTTCATTATGGTTGTTCAACCAAGTTAGAAAAGTGTCAAGTGAGGTGAGGTCACCATTCCACACCATGAACACGTCATCTATATAACAAAACAATTTTATAATGTTGGCCTTGAAAGAATTTTCAAGATGGTAAATAGATGAGGCCTCAAAATGGTCCATGAAGAGATTGGCTAAATCGGGGGCAATAGTTGCCCCCATTCTCGTTCCATTTGTTTGCCTGTAGAAAGTGCCTTCATATAGGAAAAAGTTTTCGGTCAAGGCGATACGAATACATTCCAAAATGAAAGCTGTGGGAACTTTTGTTAGAGTGTTAGTGCGTTTCTTTAAATATAGTTCCATGATGTTTAAACATTCATCTCGAGGAATGCTGGTGTAGAGGGCAGTGACATCGAGGGTCACTAGAATATCTTGTTGATCTATCTGTATGCTAGACAGTAGGTTGATCATGCTGGTGGTATCTTTGACAAATGAGTTCATGGATTTAACAAAAGGTCTCAAGAACCAATCAGCATAAATGGATAAGGGTTCTAGGATCGAATTGATCGCTGAGACAATAGGTCTACCCGGTGGTACCTGGGAATTATATGGGCATTTCATTCTGTACACTATCCAGTCGCTTGATCAGTTGAAGATTTCCTGGAAGAAATCCTTTGTCCTGAAGATGGCCGCTACATCTATTTCTGAAAAGACACTAGAGATAGTGTCCAATTCAAGTCATGGATGAAACATGTCGAGTACCGTATAAAAGATCACTAATTATAGTAATCTGGTGCATTAACAGTGTAAAGTAATGTTTATCTAACAACTTACATCCCTGCTTAATTCTGTGTTTTCATAATTTTTCAAGAGTTTGTGATTTTGTGTTTTGATACATCCACTTGTATAGTCTGTCCTAGCAATGTTCTTTTAAGTTTTGTACAACAATCATTAAATTAATTTATTTTAAAAATGTTATTTTGAAAACCTGTTGTTTCTCAAACTACTTTCTCAATTTGAGTGATCACAATGTTGTTTCGAATGCTATTTAGCTTGTAAAACCACTACACTCTCTCACCTCTTGGCTTCTAGTAGACAGGGGTAATCAATTATGTTTCCCTTTGTCTAGGGTGTAAACATAGATACATAGAGTAGACATGGGTGTGGAATCAGTAACAAGGAGACGTCTTTAATTCAGCTGGAAGAAGAGTCAAGATTTTACCTTTTTTCTGAAGGCCGGGAAGGATGGTTCGACTCTTAAGGCAGGGGGAGGAGAATTCCAGGTCTTAGCTGCCATTACTGGAAAGCTAGACCCACCTGCTTTGATCAATTTGAATTTTGGAATGTTGAGGCAGTGACGGTAGTTAGTTCTGGTAGGTCTAGAAGATTCTTTTCTGGAGAAATGATCAATCAAGTATTTCGGGGCCGAGTTTGATAGAGATTTGTGGGTGGTCATTAAAGTTCTGAGTGTAATCCAATCTTGCATTGGGAGCCAGTTGATGTTGCGCCTCGCTTGTGAGATGTGGTTGGAATGATGAATGTTAAGAGCTGATCTGAGTGCATTGTTTTGCAGCACTTGTAACTTGTTTAGGTTTCACTTGCTAGTGCCTAGGTATAGAGTGTTACAATAGTCCAGTTTAGAGAGTATAAGTGCTCTAGCAAGAGTGATACAGCTTGCGGTGACAAGAAGGGACTGCATGCATTTATTAATTTGAAAGTATAGGCCGTTGCTGAGGTTGTTGCGTTAACTTGTCTGGAGAGGGAAAGGGTGGAGTCTGGGTAAACTCCTAGTGTTTTGGCATCCTTTGACACTTTGATATTGTTCCCAGCAATATTGAATGAAGTGTAAAGGGGATCTAGCTTCTTGAATCATTGTCTGGAGCCGATGAGCAGTAGCTCAGTCTTGTCGTCATTAAGACAAAGACCATGCTCAGCCATCTATGCTTGAATTCTGAGATATATTTAATTTAGGAGTGTGGAGTCTTTATCGTATGAACCTGAGGGAGTAATGAGAATTTGCATATCGTCTGCGTCGTTTATGTAGAGGATTTCCATGTCATCTAAGCAGTCAAATAGAAGCTTTGTAAATATGTTATATATGCTGGGGTCAGGATTAGGTTTTTTGATGAGAGGCATGACCCAGGCATCTTTAAGATTTTTTGGGAAAGAGCATGAGGTGATGGAGGGATTAATGAATGATGTGACAAAGGGAGCACATTCCTTTGCACCCTCATTTATAATTGTAGCTGGGCATGTGTCTCCCTGGCATCTGGAGGATTTAAGGCTAGCAATTATAGCTTCTACCTCTCTGGTAGTGACTGGGGAGAATTCAAATAGGCTACAGGAGTTAGAAGGAGAGGAGTGGAATTTGCTTGATTTGGCATTGGATGTGAGGCTGAATTTTTTGGCTTTAATTTTAGTTTGTAGTAGTGCAATTTTGTCAAGAAATGCCTTTTGGATGTTAGTGCAACAAAGGGCATCTTTGTTGCACGAGGCCGGTGGGGAGATAGGTGTCTCGAGCTCTTTGAGGATGGAGAAGAGCTCTTTGGAGCTGGACTTGGCATTTAGAATTCTATTATTGAAAGTGTTGTTTTTAGTTTTCAGGATAGCAGCTTTGTAGGAGTTGGAGGCATTGTCGAAGTTTTCCTTGTTCTGGATCAAGGTTTTTTTTTCCACTTAGCTTCTGCACCTCTTTTGGACTTGCGTAGGGCGTTCAAGTCTAATGAAAACCATTTGTTTAAGTGTGCTGGGGGTTTGGCTTTTCTCAATTTGAGCGGCTCTATTTGGTCTAGGGCTTGGAGTTTGTTCTGGTTATAGAGGTCCACCAGGTTGGCAGGGTCCTTATCTAGGTTCCCGTAGGGGTTAGTAATGGGTTGTACTGGTGGGAGTAAGTTCTCCAGGGTGATCTGACGGTTGTTTCTGGTTAGGGCAGGGGGACTTGTTGACCACTGACTGTTGGGAGACTGCAATCAGGGATCTCAAAAGATATGGCATGGTGGTCAGACCATGCACATGGGGAGCTTGAGAGGATTTTTATGTTGCAATTTATATCGGCTATCCAATCGCGGGTTCTGCCTTTGTTGTGTGTTGGTTCTGAGATAGAAGAAGCTTAGTTCTGTGAGCGAGTTTTCAAGGGCTGGGGCATTGAGATCTTGGGTGTCATATAGGCCTAACTTCAGATCACCCAGTAACATGATTTGGGAGCTAGGCTTGGTGTTTTGGGATAGGAGGTGTGTAATGTCTTCTTCAAAGGTGGACAGAGGGCCAGGTGGTCTGTTTAAGAGGTGGATAAGTTGTGTATGAGCAGCTGAAAGGGGGAGTTTGACGGAGAGGAGTTCTCCTGATGAGATTGGTTGGCTGGCAAATTCTCTGAGGCCAAGTTGGTTGTTGTCAATGAATGCTACTCCACCACCTCTACTGGTTGCTCTGTCAGATCTAATGATTGTGTAATTTTCAGGTAGTGCTAGCGTAAGGGAAGGTCCTGCTGCTGGGGGAAGCCAGGTTCCTGTGACTGCTAAAAGGTCAACTTTATTCGAAGAGATGAGGTCTGCTATATCTAGTGCATGAGCGATTAGAGACCTGCCGTTGATGAGAGCTCCTTTGATATGAGGGGTCTCCACTGCTCAGGGAGGTATAGAGAGGATGGGCTAGAAACCTATAATGGGATAGTGTTATTTGCAGTAAGGAGGTCTGAATTGACTGAAATAGATTTAGTCGGTGGAGTCTTGTAGCGTTGGGTGTCCTTAAATCTGGTGCAAGAACCAAGTCTAGAATTTCTCAAAATGGTAGAGGATGGTATGTTTGAAGTAGGCCTTGTGGCATAACACAGTATCCACTGACTAGGAGTGAGAGGGTAGTTACTACTCTTTGAGTCTACAATAGTGGGTCTAGGCAGTTGGCTAAGAGTAAAAGGGGGGAGGAATTTGGTAGGTGCAATGGAGTTTACAAATGGTAGCAGAGTGGCCATAGTAAGCGTGACTGTACGTAAGTTAGCCATGTGAACTAATGGTGGGCGAGCTGCAGGTAGCACAGGTGGATGTGTAAATGAGAGTGAGCTAGTGTGTAGGATGGGAGAGCTAGTTGTACAATCTCAGAGTCAATACAGGCAGAGGGGCGACATGACAATACTGTAATCAATTATATCAGAGTCTGTTATATGTAGCAAGGTCAGTGAATACCAGAATATAGATACACAGTGGAGGTTTCGACTTGATTAGAATTTAGCTTATGTAACAGTAGTAGATACATTTTTGTGAAATTCACATAGAATGGCCTGTGAGACACAGTAGTAGTGTAGCGCATAGAACGTAGGTGGCCAATGGAATAGAGTAGTGGCACACATTAGTTCTAGGAGATGGGCAGATATGATGTTTTATAGGGAAACTATATTCACGTGCAGCTGATGTTTTGGTACTATACGTAAAGCTGCAGTAACAATTTACACTGATCATCAGGCGGTAATATCAGTACACAGGTTGTGTTTATCTTAGACATGAAGCAGCAAACATAGGGCAGCAATCAGTTAGCATTGGCTGGCATACATAAAAGCCAGGTGTGCAATAGCACAAGGTGAGTGTTGTTCAATACATAACATTAAGTTCCGGCAGAGTACTGGAAACACACCATTAGTAACTAGGGAAGTGTGCGGAGCACAAGATGTCGAGCATACATATTTATTCATCTGGTATTGGCTCAATGACAATTTAGTAAAACATAACGGCTATAACCTATTGTTGGCAGTTGCGAGAATCTTTGTATAGAACTCATCAGCTGTAAGGCAGCCATTTTCTCACTCATTGGATTTGGTGCGAGAACGTTTCGCTGCATTAGGCGACGTGCTAAGACATTAATTGGTCATGGCTCAGGTTAGCATGCTTACCCTCAACATTGGCAGTCTGTGTGTCGGGTGTCAGCTCCGTCAGATAATTGAGCGGAGTCAACTCAGTTCCTTGTCTTATGGGGAGGATGAGAATCTTGGTTTCACAGCGAGATGAAGGTAGGGTCAGCCGTTCATGTTCCTATGTCCCTTACGGCCCTGACAGGCAAGGACATTAAGCCCCTTGTTATACGGCCCTTGAGTGCTACGGACGGCTTTCGACTGCCGGTCCGCTTGATTGGATGATACTGCAGAGTTGAGCCAATAAGCGGGCTATGTTCAAATAAATCAACAAGCCCAATTAAAGCAATGATGTGGACACAGCCACCATTACCCACGTTGCCTGGCGACCTGCAATAACGCTGTTGATCAGGATCAGCTGGGGATCAGGATCAGCCGGCTATAAGGCACCACAATAAGGTGCTGCATGCAAGCTAATTCTTATGGTGGAATCTCTACAACGAAGAAAGATATTTCCACATATTTCAGCGGCAGGATCTTGGAAGGCACGCACTTTTAAATGTTCAATGTGCTTTTTCATTGCTTGCACGTCTTTTTGTATATTCATCATTATTTCTTTTAATTCTATCAAAGAATCCATAATCAGATTGGTGGGTCATTGTTGTGGTGCGTCCTTTCTGAATCTTCTAGACAGTTGAATCACCTCTTCATTTGTTTGAAAATATTTGAAATATTTTTAAGCAATTTAAGACATAATACACTTTCAAAATATGTGGATTGGCTGTATACACATTTGATAGTTTGACAATAGGTACATACATTATATGTGTTTGGTGACTGATATTTGTTAATTTAAATGTAATTGTTAGTCACATTTTACATGAATATATAGAATGTACTTACAAAATCCTGATTGTGGTGTATCGTCTTCTAGAGCATTGTTTTGAGTGTCTTCTTTTCTAAGCTCTTCTTCTGTAGGGTAATTCTCCTTCAGCCATTCCATGCATTATTCAATTGTTCTAATGGTACAGAGAAATACTTCTTGTCAGTTCAGGGTTATAATTTGGAATGGAAGAAGATTAATGAGGAGAGAAGGTGGAATGTTTGTGTTTGCTTTGTGATTGGTTGCTCATTGCTTGTGTGGTGAGTAGCTGCCAATAAGATTTCAAATACCTCAGATGCTGTTGAATTGCATAGAGCCTTTGAGAGAATGTATTTTTGTTGAGTGATGTTCGTATATGTCAATACAATTGTAGATGGGTGAGGTGCACCCTTAGGAAACAGTGCTATTTTTGTGGTATATTTCTTGTTGTATTTGATATTTGAAACATGGAGCCAATTCCAGAAGGCAAAGAATCTCTTTGTTCAGAATGGGGTTAATAGTGATGTTGAGGACATAGGCGATGAGTTCTCAAAGCACTGGCTTACAAGGTTTTTTTGGTTTTATAATATTGGATGGAGTGTTTGAAATGAGAGGTATATGCTGCGATTGTGGAGAAATATTTTTGACAGCGAGCACAGGTTGTTTTTCTCTTTGGAAAAAGAAAATGAATTAATCATCTAAAGAAAGAGCACAGACAAGTTTTTCAAAATGTTTTGAATCATCATAGAGGTGAAGAGTATTTCTCTGTTTGAAAATGTTGGTGATGTATTGGTAGAAGAAACCAAAGACTCTTTTAAGAGCCACCCAGAGAACTTTTTAAGTATATTGGAAAAGTAGAATGTGTTTGTTGTCCTTTTTTAAAATAGCCGTGGTTACTGTAGCAGCCAATGAAATGTCATGCCTTGTCAGGTGTAATGCAGCTGTGGGTACCGACCATGGCACAAGCTACAGCCGCGAGCAGGCAAACGGCATGTTGTGTATTTTTGCGGTTGCAGCTGAGGCAATAACTGTTGTGCCCTAGCCACGGGTATGAACGCACTAATCGCCTGTTGCGGTCTTTGGTAGCCATGGGTACGAGCGGGCAAATGGCATATCGTGTATTTTTGACGGGTGCAGCTGCGACTATCGCTATCGCGTTGCTATACACGCGACTACAGCCGGTCGTATTTTGGTGCAGTGATCATATTATATTATGGATATTTTAGCTCAGATTTGTACACGTGTTTCTATTTGGATGTTGTCACCTGAAGGCTGGTGCGAATTGATTTTGAAATTTTTCTGATACATGTTTTTGAGCGCATTAGAAAAATGTTCGTATAGCCGCGATTATAGGTGGGTGTTCGTCGTGTAACTGGGGTTATAGCCGCAGGTATGTTATTGGGGAAAACCAGGAAGGAAATACAAGTTGTTTTTTAATGTAGTGTGTAAATATTGTATAAAGTATTGATTGAAGGATTATGTTGGGGTTTATTGATTGATATATCTTGTGATAGAAATGTGTTTGTCATTTTACTTGTTTGATTTCTACAGTCCTCTTTTTGTGCTAGTGAATTGTGAAAGCTTTGAAAGTGACATTTGTGTGAAACTTTGACAGTATGATTTCAGAACTCAGAGTGTGCACATGTTCTGTGTTTGACTCTGGTGAAGATCTATTCATTATTTCTAACAGCTGAAGGTGAGTGATAGTGTGTTTTTATATACGCTATGTACAGTTTGAATTATTGTATTTGTAAAATAACTGACCTATGTTTATGTGTCTCATTTGGTTACGTTTATAAGTATTGTTTGCAAAGTAGGGTTGTCTACATTTTACTTCAGTGCTTTTAGGAGAGTGATAAAGCAGTCTGACATGGTTGCTATGCTTATGTTTGCCAGAAAATATATTTGCAAATAAATGTTGTTTCTCAGTGACATTGGAAGATGTGATATGAATGAGGGTGTATAAGAAATCCTAGTGTGAACCAAGCAGTATAACTACCCTTGACAACTATTGTGGCTGTGTGTGTGCTTTGTAGTTGGATATTAAGCTGTTTTTGTGACCGTATGCTGGTGATTTTCTACTGCGTTAGAATTGTGGAAGCGTGAAATTACAAAGTGAAGAAGGTTAAGTTATAGTGGCAAAATGGGTAGGGTTTCATATTATATGGAAAATTGTATTATACTTCAGGATTTTCACTGTTATGTAATTGTTGGTAGTAATTTAGACTAATGAACAATCATATTTATAATTTTTCCAATTTGCGTGCAAACAGTGTGCTTTGGAAGTACAGGAATCTATTTGGGTTCCATGCTATCTAATGCAATATGTTGTTATGCAATGCACTGATATAGAGAGATGTCAAATGAATGGGGTGCATAGTGGGTTGGGGAAACAGTGGTATGGATGAGGTTTGCTAACATGGTTTTCTGGGTCTGCTTAGGTGACAAAGCCATTGAAGTTTAGTGCAGGGGGGATGGGTAGTGAAGGAAGGACCTACATGTTGCTATGTTTTGTTGAGTAGTAGTAGTGATTAGTGTGTAGATGAAATGTCGGATAGTGGGTCTGCTATTGGCCCAATGATAGTTGAATAGATAGAAACAGGTGAGCCATTTGACTTTGCATGTTATTGGATGAGGATGACTAAGAAGGACTGATTTCATGGGTGTTAGGAGGATGAAGGTTGTGACAGAGGACAGTTATGTGAGTAGCAGTAGAGTGAATGTTGTCTACCTGTAGTTGACCTACAGTCCTTAAGCAGAGGGTTGTTAGGTGTGAACACTGGAGCTGGGTGGAGTAACTCAGTGGTAGTGCATTATTTTGCAGCTTTGATTCTCTTGTTATGTTTATCGTGGACGGCTTATGTATATATTGTTTGTATTATGTGTATGCTTTATTGGGAATTGTTATGTTATGTAAGAAATGGATAGTGTGGTGTATAAGATTATCTCACTTTTCATTTAGGTTTATCATTGAAAAATGTATGGTTTCAAGCAAAGATATACAAGAAGTTGTCAAAGTTAATGGCCAGTTTCACATCTGTTTACTTTCAGATCACGTGGCAGTCATGCCTATCTCCTTAGTGGTGGAGGTTATTTTGGTGGTTTTATGTTTTGTATTTGGCATTGCAGGTAGACAAAATGGTTGATTTCCCAGCATCTATTGTGTCAGTTTATCTACATCCTGTTTTTTCTAAATCCTTTTTTCTCTGTTATGGCATGTATTGGGGTTTGACATATCACACCCTTTTTCTGGATGTGGTGTGGATGTCGAATTTTTATGGTATGTAAGAAATGGGTAACGTGGTGTATAAGAGATCAAATTAATGGGGTTGCATAGTGGGTTGGGGGAGACAGTATTGTTGATGAGGTTTTTTAGGAATGTTTTCTGGGGCTGGTTAGGGCATATGGCCATTGAAACCTTAGTACAGTGGGGATGGACAGTGAAGGGAGGACATACATGCTGTTAACCTTGTGTTGATTAGCAGTAGTAGTTATTAGTTTGTAGGGGAAAGGCAGGATAGTGCATTAGGCTACTCTGTTATTATGCTGCGATAGGTGGAATCAGGTCAGGTAGTTAATTGTGTTTGCTTTTTGTTAAGGGTGGTTAAGGAGGAGTCATTAAATGGCTGCTCAGAGAATCAAGAGTGTGGTAGGGTCTAATATGTTGTACAAACGAAAAACTTCTTTTGACTGTATTTTTTGATGTGGAACATGGGTGCCTACGATGGGCATAGAGTCTTTAACCATACATGTTATCCTAAAGTGTTCTTCTTTAATGTACACTTGCTAATCACAAGCATCTAAGCAAACCATTCTGAAAAATTGATGCCTTTTCTTGGCTGCTATTATTGATGGATTGAACTGCTATGCAGGCTGCCCTGTGAGGTGTCTCCTTGAGCATATGTGGTGTTTAGTCTTCTGGTATGAACATTACTAGAAGCAATGAAACATTACTGGTTTTCTTAAATGCAATTTTGTTGTGTTTTTACATGAAGTAATTGCTATTACTGCATGTGTGGCGGCAAAGATCTAATCATCCAGTACATCTCTCTTTACCACATATGGTATTAATATTTACCGGATTGATTTTCTGCAGACATTTTATCACGATCATCTTTGAGTAAAGTACTGGGTACATTGTTTTCACCTCTCTTCATGAACAGGTGACAACATTCCCGAGAATAATACCAGTGTAGTTGAAAGAGGATAAGCAGTTAGTAGTGTCCCTGCACTACCCAGAGCCGTGCTTCCCTGGCTGCACTTACTCAGAGCATTTATTTCCTTTTTTCCCCTTACCCTTGCATTTCCTCCATCCTTTTCTGTTTGCACTTTTCGTTCTTGCACTTGTATGATCTGAATGACACAAGACCTAGTAAGATTCTTTGTCTTGTTTTCCCTCCCTTTTCTTGTTGCGCTTAGCAATACTTGTGTACAGGTACGTTATAAATGACTTATAATATCATATCAATTGGGATTTTCTTGGGGATATATTTGATAATTATGGGTCCCATCTCCAATCAGACTAGTCCCATGACCCACACAGTCACAGGTAGTGCTATTGGAGCCCTCTACCTTAAGTGGCACTCAGTGTTGAACCTCTGAGTCACTCCCTTGTCATTCTGTATGTTTCAGTTACCAAGGAGACATGCCAAATGACCCATGTGTGTGACCATGAATGTATCCATTGTAGTGTTTTACAGTACTATGAAGTCCTGTGTGGACCTAGAGATCTTCGTGAAAATGGGTGTGCAGGTCATGTCTGTGTCACATGTAATCTGTACATTTAGGGTTTGCTATTGTCTACAGTTCTGCAGAATGTGTGCAGTTCAGGAATACATTGGTGTTTGAAAACTGCTGAATGATGTAAAATCATCTTTTTATATTTATATAAAAATATATATTTTTATTTTATATCATCTGTTGCCCCTGGGATTTTCGGTAGCCATGTGTGTTGTTGCAATGTGTAGGGGAGCTATTACCACCTTTGTCAGTATGTGTGAACATAAACATTTCAAATTTATTTTGGAGTGCAGGTGAGCGGCTTGTTGCAGAAGACCCTTGCAGGGCCTTCTTTATTAATATCTTGTACCTCGTTGTGGCCTCCAGCCCCCACCGCCCCCTGCCCCGAGCTCTCTCCCGCGACTTCCACTTCCCTGATCCAGACCCCTCCCAGCCAGCCCCCCTTCCCAGGTTGGTGCATCCAGCTGGGCTTCCAGCCCTACAGTGAGCGGGAGCCCGGTACCTGCTCTTTCTCCATTCTGGAGTGCAGGTGAGCAGCTCGTTGCAGAAGACCTTTCCAGGGTATTCTTTTTAAATATCCTGTGCCTCGTTGTGCCCCCCATTCCTGCATTGCGCCCTCTTCCCGCCGCTCCCTCCCGTGACTTCCACTTCCCTGATCCAGTGCCCTCCTACCTCCCAGCCCGCTCTCCTTCCCGGATTGGTGCATCCAGCTGGGCTTGCAGCCCTACAGTGAGCCGGAGCTCGGTGGCTGCTCTTTGTCCATTCTGGAGTGCAGGTGAGCGGCTTGTTGCCGAAGACCCTTCCAGGGCCTTGTTTTTAAATATCTTGTGCCTTGTTGTGCCCCCCAGGCCCGCATTGCGCCTTCTCTCCTCCCCGCTCCCTCCCACAACTTCCACTACCCTGGTGCAGTCCCCTCCCGCCTCCCAGCCCCCCCTCCTTCCCGGATTGGCAGGTTCCTGGTCTTAAGCGACCTCTCCAGGGCAGCCCCCCTGCCTGGCAGCCCCTGCGGCTACGGGCTCCTAGGCAAAGGACGGCTCCTTAGAGGCGTCTCCAGGTTGTGTCTGCAGGTGTCAGGAGGGGAAGCCAGTTGGTGGCTGTCAACCAGGTTAGACCCTACCCTGCATACCCCTGTCCACATAGCAGCCTCTCAAACTTGTGTTTTTCTCTTCTTGTTTAAAAAATGGCACTGTGAAAGTATTTAAAACCTCATTGTGAAACCTAGGCTTTTTCCCCCCTCTATTCAGGACTCTCAAACATATGTGTGCTTTTCTCCTGTTTTAAAAATTGCTCTGTGAAAGTATTTAAATCCACATTGTAAAACATAGGCCTTTTCCCCTCTATTCAGGACTCTCAAACTTAGGTGTGTTTTTTACCTGTTTTAAAAATTGCATTGTGAAAATAGTGTCTTCCTGTGGCTTTGCCTCCTAGCAAAGCACTCATCTTGCTAACCTTTCTACCACCATTTTAGCGCCTGTCGTCTTGTACAATTGTCAACTTGTCTAGTCTTTCCGTCTCATCTGCTTGCTCCCTGCCCAGTGTCCGTCCTTAGTGTTCTCCTCTAACCCCTTCCCACTCCCTTCTTCTCCTCTCCTCACCCTACCTACTCTATGGTTCTCTCTGTCTTTCCTATCTTCCCTAACTGCTTCTCTATCGACTATCTTGCTATCCTCACTAAATCTGGTAGGAAGAAGTTTAAAAAGGACATCCTGCTCTCCAACCCAGGCCTCCCTATCACTGGCACCTATACCAGTGCCTCTTTCAGGCAAACTTTCACTGACATCCTCTTTGTCGTTCCCTTACCAGTCCTATGGACGCTACATATGGTCTCTGTGCTCTCTCCCATTCATGGTGGCACCCGGTGAGAGGCCCTCCTGGCCTCCTTCCACTCCTCTGATGACCTCTGAGGTCATCATTAATGTTTATGTGAATGGTACTGAAGGGGACCCTGAGGGACCCTCGAATGTGGAAACAAGGCAAAGTCACCACACACAAATAGATACGCCAAACACAAGGTTCCGTTCCCAAAATCTAGGGTTTGTTGCAATACAAAATAGTCCCAATTGGCCAAGTGGTCTCACGCCCCGCGACATGTGTCTAAACAGACCTCAGGGGACGCAAGCAAGCAAGCGATGTACATCAGTTACATATATACAAAAGGAGCACCTTACAATCAGCAATGACACAGGTTGCAATCTCCAGTTTTACAGACATCATTCTTTGTTTGCGAGAACACAGCGTTTCTGTTTCTCATAGGCAAGCTGTGCGTAGGAGACTGGTGCATACCAGGCCTCCCAATCTCTAAGTTTCGATTCTCGCTCTGGAGGTCAGCCCGCTCACCAGGCCCACACTGGGCTTAGGAAGGGGGGCCGTAAAGAAGAGCATAATTCAACTCTTTAAATGCTAGTTTCGTATATTGCTATTCTTTCAAGTGACTCGCTGGCATTTATGTACTGATTAAATGCCTTTCTCCCTGTCTTCAAGGATATATGAGGGAGGGAATCGGGCATTTCTGCCTGGCTCTCTAGTATAATGTTTCAACATGTTTTCGTAGCCTTGGACCATTGAAGCGAAATAATATCTACAGCAAAGCAGTTTTTACATGAGGCAAAGAGGCAACGCTAAAGAGAACAGAGAGAAAACAAAATGGCGATTCTAGTCATCTTAAAATGGCCGCACTCTAGCTGGCCATATGCCATACGCCTCATCCGTACATTATGTTTCACTTTTTGTTCCATTTCCCGTAATATAGGCCGCATAGAGAGGCATAGCATGCAGAAATCAATAGCCGTCTATCAATGTACTACGTTCAATTCGCTGTCAGCTTTGGTTCAGAAGGGGGCATTCATTGATTCTGACATTCTTCTCTCGCCCTTCTTCTTCTGTTCTATTCGTCGCTGTGAAGACTGAAGGGGGGTGTCTGTACATCCGCTCTGTACATGGTAGAGGAGAGGCACAGGGGACCCCAGCCAAGATTCTATATTATTGGTAACGTAGTCGAGCAATCAAGGCCTAGCTTCTCAGGAGGTGATGCAGGCTGGTTCTTAAGTACAGTGTAGTCCCCGAACACCCACAAAGGAATGTCCACACACTGTATTACTGAAAACACAGTCTTTATATAATTAATATTCAAAGGTATGTACACGATCACAATAACGCACTTTGTACTCGGAAATCAACAATGATAAAGATATACAATTCTAAAGTGGTACCACCAATGTTATCAAATCTCATTAAAGTGCACCAACTGTACGGTTAAAATGTCACACAGATCAATAACGAGGAAACCGGCAATAGAGGTAGGAAAGAACGTAAGATGGTTGAAACAATAGGCAGAACGGATAGACACAGTTCTGTGTGGAGATCCCCCCATCTGGGCAACCTGTAAAATAAAGATATATAGCACAAGCCCAGTCCATATATTGTTCAATAGCCTTATTTCCTCCTATTAAGGTTTTACCCCCCCATTGTACCTGGTAGAGTAGAGTTCTTCGAAGACGTGTTGAAGGATCCTGCTTGAGTTACTCCCTTTAAAGCAGGAGCCACGGATCATTGAGAGGCGTCGAAGACGGTGAACTTGTCGTCTATGGCGGCGATGAGAAGTTCAAGCGTGCCGAGACCCCGATGTCAATCCAGGCGGTTCTTGTCAGCAACGTCCTGCGAGGATGAGGTGTGCGGGGCACCTCGGCGATGGATTGTTCAGGACCGCAAAGAGTTTCAGAAGAACTGTGGCCCAACAAGGGCGTCGAGTCGTCGAAGTCTTTGTGGCCTTCACGTGGCGGTAAACCCACCGGCGGATTCTCCTCGGCGCGTTGGTCGTCCTCGACTTTCTCCGGCGGGACAAAGCGGTCGACGTTGCGGACAAGGGAGTCCTTGGATTCAAATGTTCTTAGGCAAAGGAGCGGGTGGCTCCGCTCGTCGGCGGCACGGTGTCACATGGTCCCCATGGCTGGGCAATACAACTTTGATGGGCTTCCAGGGGTTACACAAACCTGCGAACCCTGGTCAACGGCAATAGACTTCAACAGCGGCGAAGTCTGGGTGCTTTGCTTCGTTCTCCTCAGCGGTCCCATCTCGGGTCGGCAGCCTTTCGAGGGTCTGACCTCCAGGGAGCTTCGGCGAAGGTTAGCTGTGCTCGATGGTCCCTTGGAGCACGGGAAGAGGGCGCCTTACCAGGTCCTCTCTCGAATCAGTCCTTGACGAGTTCGGCAGCTTTCAGATCAGGTCGAAGCAAATGCAACAGCAAGTCTTTGTCTTCCAGCTGGGCATCGAGGATCAGCAGTTCCAGTTACTCTTAAAGTGTAGACACAGCTTCTGAACAATTTCCAGTGGTGAGAGGTCCCCAGATATACTATCTTGTCTCTCATCCACACTGCTGGGTCACTCTCAGCAGCCAATCATACAGAAGGGCATTCATGCAGTCATTCAGCCAGCCAATCAGGCACACAGTGCATTCAGGCCATCCTCCTCCCTCTCAGACCCTCACAACAAGGAATGTGGATTGGGACAAGTACTCAGCCATTCAACACTACACACTGCATTCAGGCCAGTTTAGGGCAGGGCTGTCTCAGTCTTTGTTTCTCATACCAGAAACCAGACAGCCACAACAAGAAGTGCATATTGGTCACACACTCCATTCACCCAGGTCCTACCCACAGGGCGTACCCACAACATACAGTCACTGGGAAGGCTCCAGTCAGTCTGGACTGGACTTCACAACAACACCATATATTGAACTTCCACCCAACAGCCAGTCAGGGGGAAGGGACAGAGTCAGGGCTTCCCAGGACTTTGGGAAAACAAGGTATCAGGTAATAGAAAGCAAGGGGCCATCTTGTTTTCCATCAGGAATCAACTGATTCCAAAGGCAGGGCCTGGGGATCCCCAAAATGGAGGATACTCAGCGCACCTGTCAAAGTCAGCATGGAGCTGCCACCAGCCCATACCCTGCTCTGCGGGCCACCCACAGGTGCCCAAAAACATACACTAGGGGCACAGGGTTGTACCCCCCCACCCATGGGTGCCGTAAGGGTATCCCATGGGTCTGTTCACCAAACCAAAAGAGAGAGAGCTGCACCACCAGGAGTCCCACATGAACTCCTGCACAGAAAATATGACAGAACACACGATAAAAAGGCAGTGAAGGACAAGGGTACGGAGGCCCTGTCCCTCTGATGCATTTCCAGCATCACAGTCGCAAATATCTTTTGTTCTTGTACTTCTCCGGATGTTGAAACAGTTCAATTAATGTTTACAATCTTTTATGTCAGTTGCTACCTGCCTTGGTTGCTTTTCCATTTCGGCAAGGCCTCCGTGCATTTGCACATTGCTCTAGAGTTTCAGAGCAGCGACCTTTGTGCCACGTGCGCCCCGCTTGTTCGCTCGGTTTCCTGACACATGGACTTAACACAGAGGAGTTGCGTTTCGTGAGCTGTCTAACTTGCACAACTCTTACGCCACCCTCCTCTAGGCCTCCAGTTCCCACTTCATCCTAAAATAGGAAATAGAGGCAACAAAGAGATGAAAATGTGATCACTCCTTCTTTCTGCTCCGCAGGTTGTACCGATTTGCTCCTGGTACCGTGTGATCAATGAACAGTGCGGATGCACTTCTGGTTTCAAGCTCCGAGTCAGCCTGGGGCACAGCGGCAGATGATGATGGGTGCCCGGGCGACAATGCAGGCTTTGGCACAACAGTAGATGGTGGGCGCCACAGATGTATGCGTTTGGTGTCGGCCAGCAGAGATGCAGAGTCTGCTGGACTACGTTTGAGCGCTTTTTGCGCTTCCAATTTTATGGCAATCTCATCAGGCTTTGTTTCAGGATTAGGCAGCTTTCGTGTCGGAGGACTGACAATGGCATTTTTTGTTTCCAAAACCATTGCTGTCTCTTTCTTGTCTTTGTCTCGATCAGTTGACGTGTCGAATGGTGATGGCACTTTCTTGCCGTGCGTAGCATGAGTCCACGCCTTCTGTCCATCCACGCGTAATGCTGTCTGCGTGGTTAACAATACTTGATACGGCCCACGCCACCTGGGTGCTAATGATGTTTTCCGTTCGAAGTTCTTTATTAGCACCCAGGTTCCTGGCTCCAATGCATGTCCTGGGCCAGTATATCGTACCGGTAATGCCTCCTGCACCTGCTGATGAATCAAACATAGTTTTTTTACTAACAAATTACAATAAATGCTGAGTAGAGGGTATTCAACCTCATTCATTTTCCTCAGCTGAGGTGCGCACCATACATTTGCCGGTCTCCCCATTATGATCTCATAAGGGGAAAGCCTAGTTCTGGCCTGCACTGACGTTCGCATGCATAGTAACGCTATTGGCAATGCATCTACCCAACTCAATTTGCTGCCCGCACAGATCTTACTGATCTTGGACTTCAGAATTCCGTTATGGCGTTCAATAAGACCGGCCGAACTCGGATGTCTTGAACTGTGGAACCTCTTATCGATCTGCAATCCTGCACAAATCTGTAATATCACTGCAGCCACAAAGCGCGGACCATTGTCTGACCATATGACACGGGGCAGAGCAAAGCGAGAGAAATACTCTTTTAGCATTACTTTCGCCATGCTCCTGGCTGTGCAATCTTTCAAAGGATACGCTTCCACCCATTTGCTAAATGCACATATGATCACTAGAACGTACTTCGAATTTTGGCACCTTTCCATTTCTATAAAGTGAAAGTGAATCACTTTGAATGGCATAGAGGGAGGTCCGAAACTTCCCGTTGGAGTCACTGTTCCTTTTCCCACATTGTGCTGTAAGCACGTAATGCAATTTTGGACCAACCTCTCGGCATTCTTTTTTATCAGGGGATTTTCCCAAACTGTGGCTAAATGTTGGACTATTTTCTTCGCACAGATGTGTGTGGGACTGTGAGCCATTGTAACCATTGCGTTTACATACACATTTGGCAACATCCAATTCCCGCTTTTCTTGTCCACCCAACATCCCTCGAAATCCAATTCTGCAGAGCCCTTTGCCCATCCCTGTATTTCATCGGCGGTAGCTTCCGCCTGCATTTCTTTAACCGTCACGATTCCATTCTCTATCATACAGGTCACTTCCTCCGATTGTACTGTCAACATTTTTGTATTCAGATCAGTGGCAGTCTGTTTCGCAGTTCTGTCTGCAAATGCGTTTCCTTTACCCACGTTACATGTCACTTTTTTATGTGCCTCGCATTTCATTATTGCCACGTGTTTTGGACACGTAAGGGCAGACAGTAATCGCGCAATGAAAGGGCCATGTTGTATTCCAGCCCCATGCGATGTTAAGAACCCTCTCTCGGCCCATAATCGGCCAAAGTTATGGACTACGCCATAGGCATACTGGCTATCAGTATAAATATTTACACTCAAGTTCTCTGAAATTTCACAAGCTCTTGTTAAGGCAATTATCTCTGCTGCTTGAGCCGAGTTTTAAGGAATTCTATTACTCTCCACAGCACTTTTTAATGTGGTGACAGCGTATGCGGCAGTTGATGTGCCGTCAGGTAATTTAAAACAGGAGCCGTCACAAAACAGTTCCCCTTCTAATTCTTTTAGGGGTGTATCCCTTAAATCGATTCTCCCTTTTATTTCTTCCTCAGTAACCATTAAACAATCATGGGGAGGCAATTCAGTCCCACCAATTTTCACTTCGGGCATTGGCATTAATTCTGCTGGATTCAAAGCGCTACACCTCATAATTTGGATGTAGGGAGCGAACAATATGATTTCATATCTAGTCAATCTAGCAGAGGTGAGGTGTTGCGTCTGCGTTCTATTGAGTAGAACATCTATGGCATGTGGCACCATCAGAATTAAGGTGTGCCCCAATACCATTCCTTCTGTTTGTTTCACCGACGCAGCAGCCGCTGCAACAGCTCGCAAACATCGTGATAGTGCGCGCGCTACAGGGTCCAGCGCAGAAGAAAAATAGCCGCACGGCCTATTTCGTCCACCTTGTTCCTATGTTAAGACAGACAACGCGCATCCTTCGTTCTCATGCACAAATAGCCTAAAACCTTTTCATAATTCGGTGTGCCCAAAACTGGAGCAGAACTCAAAATGGTTTTTAGCGAATTAAATGCTTTCTGACATTCTTCATTCCACTGCAAAGGCACTACAGCACCCTTCTTTGTTTGTTCCACCATTGGTTTCACAATCAAAGCGAAATTCATAATCCACTGGCGACAATATGAAGCCATGCCTATTATAGCTCTCACACCTTTCTGTGTTGTTGAAATAGGCAAACCAGAAATGCTCTTTATTCTTTCTGGCGTTAATCTTCTCCCTTCCTTTGATAGTACGTTACCCAAATAAGCTACTTCTTTCTGACAGTACTGGAATTTCTTTATGCTTGCTTTATGGCCATGCTCAGCTAGATCGGTTAATAGTAAAATAGTACCTTTTTTACATATCCCTTCTGTGTCAGCGGCGATTAATAAATCGTCAATATATTGTAACAATACACAGTCTGCTGGTAATTCTAACATGTCCAGCTGTTCCTTCAATGCTCTACTGTATATGCTCGGACTTTCAGTATAACCTTGTGGCACGCGTGTAAATGTGAATGATCATCCTCCTAGAGTGAAAGCGAATTAATACCTGCTTTCTTTGTGTACTGGAATGCTGAAAAAGGCGTTTTTTAAGTCTACAACACTAAAATATTCTGCTGATGCAGGGATCATTGTCAAGATCGTAGTGACGTCTGGCACTAACGGGAATTGGGGATCTACCACTCTGTTCAGTGCACAAAGATCAATAATAAAACGGTACGGTACCCCATTATCCCCTTTCTTATATACTGGAAGAATGGGGCTGTTACACACACTGCCTGTAATCTCTTCAATCACTCCCAATTTTACCAAATCAATCACAATACTTTTCAATCCTTTTTCTCCTTCCGCTGAAATTTTATACTGCGGAACACGTGGTAGCGTTATTCCTTCTTTCAATGTAATTTGTACTGGCTCTATTTTCAAACATCCCACATCATTGTCATTCATGGCCCAAATGCAAGTTGGCACTGTACTCAATTCCCCTGTTAAAGGTTCTGTCATAAATTCAGAAGTCGGCATATTCTGGGGAGAAATCCTCAAAAATACCCCATCTGGTGTACAATGAATAACTGCACTCAGTTTTTTCAGTAAGTTTAATCCTAAAAGATTTTCTCCACAATGCTCTGTCAAAAGGAATGGACAATGTTCAGTAAAAGGCCCTATTGTTACTGCTACTGGTTTAGATTCAGGGTTTATTACTGGGGTACCTGCGAACTCTACTGAAATATTTTGTCGCCCTGACAGAGGTATGTCTGGAACCAAGTGATGATCTATCGAGCACTTCTGTGCCCCAGTATCTACGAGGAATCTATGCTCTTCATTCCCGATCTTCATCTCTACGTAGGGTCCTTTCTGATTCACGGGAAAAGACACTGGTTCCGACTCCTGTCCTGGGCTGTCCTATTGGGGTAACAATACATCATCCGATGTGTAATCACCCCTGTTGTTACAGTATGCACCTGTCTGTGTGTCCAAAATGTTCCCCCCTCTACCTCTATTTCCCATTTGTGCAACCTGATGATTTTGACTCTGATTTTGATTCAGAGCTTGGCCTTGATTTTGTGCTCCATTCCCTTGATCATTCTGATGCTTCTGCATATTATTTCTGTTATGACCATTTGTTCCCCCGTGGCCTCTATGAGGCCTTCTCTGACCATAACCGCCTCTATTTTGTAAGTGCGGGCATTGTGCCCGGCAGTGTCCTTCCTCCCTGCAATATGTACATTGGTTTAATCCCAAAGGCCCTCCATATGTATTCGAATTTCCCCTGTTCTGTGTATTTCCCCTTCCCCTGTTGTGTCCTGCTACCTGCTGAAGTAATAACCGCGTTTTCAAGTTTGCTCTATCCTTTGCTTCTCTTTCCTTTTCAGTATTTACCCTGTTTTCATAATATTGAGCCATGTGTAATACTTCTCCTAGCGTTTTTGCTTGCCATGCACTTTCTGATGTCATTATCAAATTATGAATTGGAAGTATTAATCCCCTCACATATTTATCCACAAATAACCTTTTCCCTGCTTCTGCACTCACATCCTGTCCACTAAAATCTGTAAATACTTCTTCAAATCTGTTAAAATAATCTGTGGCCACCTCATCTTTTCCTTGCACACACGCTGTCATCTTGTTCCATTGAATTCTTTTCTCCGGGACCAATTCTTTTAACTTATGTATTATTCGTGCCGGTAGTGCTAACATATTCGCCCCTGGCTCTGCACCCACCGCTTTATTTCTATCCTCCAGTATTAAATTCGCCCATGTGGCACCATAGGCCGTCTCATCATCCACCTTTCTTATTTGTTTCCATATCTCTGCTGGCAAAATCACGGGCAATATTAAGTCTATATCACTCATTGTGAGCACCGCTGATTTCAATAAAGACTCTACTTCTTTATAAAAACCTGATGGATTTTTTCGTATGTCAGGGATTGGCTGTTTTATATTATTCACTTCCTGTCTAGAGAAGGGAACATGCACAAATTGAGCTGCGTAATGCGCTGGGATTACCATAGCCGGCGTATCGCCTACTGCGGGAGTCTCTACCTTTGGTACAAAATTAGGGGGCACTTCTCTCATGGGGAAGGCCTCACTCACTAATCCGCCCATTTCCCTCTTATGTAACAATATTCCCAGGTCGAGGGATAAAGCTGTTTCTCCTGTCCCCCATTCCATTGCTCTCTTATACACCGCCAATACTTCTGGGGGGCTCACCTTTTTCTCGTTTCTATCTTTAGCTGTCAAATATTCTACCATTGTAACACTATCCTCTTCATTGCTAAAGTGTATTCATCAAATATTCCATGTATTTCCATTATGGGAATACTGGGATCTGAAATCCATTTTTGTGCCTCTCGCATGCATGCCTTCCGCTCCGCACTAGGTTGCGCTGCTGGCGACGAGAATCGCTGCTGTCTACCCCTCTCAATATTCTTTCTCCTATTCCCCGGTGTGGCCAACACTTCAGAATATTCTTCATCCAGTTCATTCTTTATCTCAAACGGTCACTTCAAATGCTCTTCTATCTCCTCATTCCTTCCTCTACAACGGGCTAATGCATTCAAATCCAACAGTCGTTGCGGTGGTAACTTTCCAATTAACTTTTTCAATTGTCTTGACAAATATTCCCCCATGCCTTCCAACAATACCTGTATTTCATTGTTCCTTCTGAAGTCATACAACAACGCTAGCGTGGATGCCTCATCATTGTCGTCTATATACATTTCCGCCTGTTCTTGCAGCTCGCGCTTTCTCTCCTTGCTGATCGCGCTGTGAGTTACTCTCATACATTCATTCTGCTCGATTCCACTCATGAGAGGGGCAGTCGGAACAGTGGCATCTTCTTGATCGGAAGGTGGGGAGGGGGCAGTGAGAGTGGGATATGTCTGTTGGGTTGTGGTAGTTGTAAAACACTCGGGGCTGGCTGGCTGGTGGACAGTGCAATGTCTGATTCAGCCTGCGGCTGTGCTGGCATTGGGAGGGGCTGAGGAACGGGAGGGGTTTGAGCGACAGCTACTGACGTATTCTGTTTGGTTCCACTCCTCAGACCCTACTTTGTTTCAGTCAAAATTCTGTTTATTAATTCATCTGACGTGTGTAGCTCTCTTTGTGGATATATTTTTTCTATGTTTAATTCATCACGCCGTCTTGCCTTTCGCAAGCTATTACCCCACTCCTCCTCCTACTTCTCCTCAGCTTTCTCCGTCTTTGACTTATGCCTGCGGGCATGCTTCTCTCTACTTCTAAATCTGAGCATCGCTTCCCTCCTCCAGTCCCTACGGATGTCTAGTGGCCCAGGGCATGCTCTTTTACTTATCAACACCTTTTTCAGGTTATCTATTCGTCCCATCTCAAAACTCCCATGGCTCGGCCACTGAAGGTCTGCCTGTTTTCTGGTTTGCTTATGCCAAGTCTCACACAACATTTTCGCTCCCATACCATACTTTATGTACATCTCATAAGTCGGCGTTCCTCCCGGAGGTGCTTCCTGGCCAGTTTCCAAAGATTGTTCACCGCAGCGGAAAAATCCCGCTAAGGTAGACAATACCCCAGGCATGTTTTAACCTTACCCTTGGCTAATCAAACTTACTCTGGGTGTTTGATTTTGCAAAATCAACTCTCAACCAATATCAGGATTACTTACGAATCGGGGCACGACTCACCTGATCAATCAATTTGTCTTCTTCAGGACACAATTTGTCCGTATACGGACGCAACCAATGACGTCGTGTCTGCGTATCTCGGCTCTGCCTCGTTTTTGGGACCCTCGCCTCCTTGTTCGCTGGCCAGGGGCGTCAATTAGGGATCAGCGGTGTGCAGATCTGCAAAGGAGTCTCTCATCGCTTTCGCAGGGGCGCCCCGTACACCTCTGGATCCCGGCTCGATCGCCCCTGTCCTTGCTGTTCTTGTCGCCTTCCTTATGTCACAACGTACATGATGGAACAAGTGGTGGAGGGTCCCTATTCGGGCGTCATCTTGAAGGTGCCCCTGAGGGACCCTCGAATGTGGAAACAAGGCAAAGTCACCACACACGAATAGATACGCCAAACACGAGGTTCCGTTCCCAAAATCTAGGGTTTATTGCAATACAAAATAGTCCCAATTGGCCAAGTGGTCTCACGCCCCGCGACGTGTGTCTAAACAGACCTCAGGGGACGAAAGCAAGCGACGTACATCAGTTACATAAATACAAAAGGAACATCTTACAATCAGCAATGACACAGTATGACACATTTGATGCCGCCCCCAATTAATTTCCCTTTGAATTAGAGGCGATGATTGACCAGTGTGACAAATATGACACCTTAGACCACCATATTTAGTAACAGGTTGCATTCTCCAGTTTTACAGACATCATTCTTTTTTTGCGAGAACACAGCGTTTCTGTTTCTCATAGGCAAGCTGTGCGTAGGACACTGGCGCATACCAGGCCTCCCAATCTCTAAGTTTCGATTCTCACTCTGGAGGTCAGCCCGCTCTCCAGGGCCTCACTGGGCTTAGGAAGGGGGGCCGTAAAGAAGAACATAATTCAACTCTTTAAATGCTAGTTTTGTACATTGCTATTATTTCAAGAGACTCGCTGGCATTTATGTACTGATTAAATGCCTTTCTCCCTGTCTTCAAGGATATATGAGGGAGGGAATCGCGCATTTCTGTCTGGCTCTCCAGTATAATGTTTCAACATGTTTTCGTAGCCTTGGACCATTGAAGCGAAATAATATCTACAGCAAAGCAGTTTTACATGAGGCAAAGAGGCAACGTTAAAGAGAACAGAGAGAAAACAAAATGGCAATTCAAGTCATCTTACAATGGCCGCACTCTAGCTGGGCCAATAGCTACGTAATAACTAATGAGCATGTATTCTTAACACTTTGAATAAGGCGGTTGGTTCTCGGCCAACCAATTATCATGCATTTCCTTCCACCCAGGGATGTCTAGATTTTCTGGACTGACAGTACCGTCTTGGTCCAAGGCCCTCACACCAACCTTCCCCTCTTTTATAGACACTTCCTGCACCTCATCTATTTCCTTTCTTCTCCTGTTGTCCCCTCTCTCCCTTCACGGCTTCCTCACCCCCTCTGCTGCCTCCTCCTTGGCTTCCTTGCCCTCTCCTACTTTCTTTTCTGCCCCCCTCGGGCTTCTTCTATACCTCCGCTGGACGTACCTCTGATTTGTACCCCTCCCTGGAAGTCTTTCAAGGATGGCAACCTTCTCCATACTGCCACTCTAAACTCTCACTCAGTTGTCAAACACTCCTCTGACATATGCCGCTTCCTGGAGGAACTTGACCTCGATATCCTCAGTCTCACCGAGACATGTACACGGCCAGCGCTGTCACAAGATTTGACATTCTCCTCCCTGACGGCTACAAGATCCTCTCTGCTCCCAGGTACAACCGTTCCAGCGGGGGTGTAGCCCTGATCTTCCCTGGGTAGATTCCTGCCTCTGTCATTTCTAGGCAGGCCTACCCCTCTTTCAAATGCCTTGTCTGCAGGCTCTCTCTCTCTCGTAGCCATTCCCTTACTGTGGCTACTTTCTATTGGCCACCTGGACAGATCTCCTACTTCCTCTCTGAGTAGGCAGAACTCTCCTCTTCCCTCCTGGTCTCGACCACTCAACTCCTTCTTCTGGAAGACTTTAACATCCACCTGGATGCTTTGTGTCCTTCCTCTGGACTCTTTCGCGACCTCTGCGACTCTAACTCACCCTCTATTCTCCCCTCTGGCCCGACTCACTCTGCAGGGCACACTCTGGATGCTCTGATCTCTTCAGACCTTCCCCTTTCAATCTCTCTCACCACTCCTGTCTCCTGAAGTGATCACTTTCTCCTTTCTTCCCAGCTCACCCTCTCTACCCCTCAGGCCAAGCCAACTCCAGCACTACCACCTACCTTCTCGGTCATCTGACCCATGAAGCGCGTGTCAGTTAAGGCTTTCGCCGCCACTTTCTCCCCCCTCCTCCCCGTTGGCTGACTCACACCCTGACACAGCCCATTCAATGCTCCACTCTGCTATATCTGATACTTCTGATGTTCTTGCCCCTGTCATGAGGGTCCGCTAGAAGCCCAAAGCCAAGTGCAACTCCTGGTACGACTCAGACCGTGTCACCCTCAAACGCAAGTGCAGGGTGGCTTAGAGGAAATGGCAAGCTTCTGATAAATCCTCTGACAAACTGGCCTGCCACCTGCTCCAAAGGCAATACCGGCTCTCTGTCCTCACCAAAAAGAGAGCTCACATCCAAGCCTGCGTATCTGCGGCATCTAACAACTCAGACGAAATCTTTAAAATCTGCAAGGGACTGGCCAATCCTTCTGCAGTCTCTACCTCTCCTGTCCATTCCCAGGTCCTCTGCATGGCTCTGGCTTCTCATTTCATCTCTAAAACTCAGGATATCCTGTCCTCTCTCTCTTCCTCTCCCCCTCCTCCCTCTACTCCCTGCTCTTCCTCTGACCCTTCTTTGGCCACCTCTCCTCCCTCATTCTCTGCCTTTCCCCTGTTCTCCCAAGACAAGGTTTCTAGACAAGTCAGCTCTATGATGGTCTCGCCAAAACAGGTTCATCCCTGTTCCTCCAAAACCAACAAGGACCTCATTGACTCCTTGGCTCCTCTGCTGGCTGACTTCTGCAACCACTCCTTTGCCACTGCAGTCTTCTCATACCCCTGAAGCACTCCCTCGTGCACCCTCTTCTTTAGAAACACTTTGCTGACCGGTCCTACCTGGTTAACTATCACCCAATCTCTATCACTCCTTTCCTGGGAAATCGCCTGGAAAAGCTGGCCATCTCCCAGCTCAATCTTCAAACTAAACCTGTTGGTTGTCTCCATGATCATCAGTCTGGCTTCAGAGCTGCCAGAAGCACCGAAACTGCTCTCCTAAACATCTGTGAAGACCTTCTCTCCAACCTTGATCCCAACACCCCCTCTGTCCTCATCTTACTTGATCTCTCTTCTGCCTTTGACACAGTCAACCATGCCATCCTGCTCAACTGGCTCTGTGATAATCTGGTTATCACCGGTCAGGCCCTGGCGTGGCAGACTTCTTTCCTCTCTGATCGACTCTTTCAGATCCAACTTAGGTCCTTCCTCTCCTCAATCTCTATCTCTTCCTGTCATGTTCCCCAGGAGTCTAACCTCTCTCCCTGGCTGTTCAACCAATACCTGGCACTTCTTGCCCACCACATTGCCGCTCTCTGCCCCAACGTCCAGTGCTATGCGGATGACACTCAGCTCATTTTCAGGCTACCTTCAGCCACCTCTTCTCCCTCTCGCATCTCTGACTGTCTTTCCGCCATCCAGGAGTGGTGTGCCACCAATGATCTCTGCCTTAATGCCAGTAAGACTGAGAGTCTCCTCATCCGCACATCCGCTCCCTCCTTTCCTGTCACCCTCTGGCCGGCCTCTCTTGGCCCTCTTCCTGCTCCCACCTGCGAGGCTAAAAAGGATCTCAAAACCATTCTCTTTGCTTCTGGTATCTCTCCTCCTCTCCCTTGCTGAATTTCCTGTCTGAAACTGAAGCTGCACTGGTTACCTTGCCACCCCTGCACTTGTGGACTGTTTTCTGTATCCCTACAGTCCCCCTACAAGCACTTGACACCAGATGTCTGCTCTTACCCTTGCCACCAGCTGGCTGTACTTTTACTTATTGGTTATTCATTCTATTTATCCCATGTACTGCACTGTCCCCTCCCCTTTCCCCCTGCACTTGCCCCCTTGCCCCTTCCCACGCACGTGCACGATCTGAATGATACCTGGCCCAAAAGGATTGTTGTCTCTGTCTTCCCTCTGTTCCCCCTCCCTTGCATCGTCGCGCCTTGACACACTTCTGTATCGGCGCGCTATAAATGCCAGATCATATCTTATCATATACAGCTTTTTTGTAAGATGTCATCAAGAAAACAAAACCAACAAGCTATAAGAATGTGTCTTCCGCAGGGAAGTAGAGTTAAACAGTATCACTTTTTTAAAAATAGTGTTTTTAAATCTGTAGATACAAATCCTGTAGATAATGCAATAACTTCTAGTGTTGAGGATAGTTTTAGAAATGTTGCAGTTGAAATAAGAGATATGCCAACACAAAGTTTTGCTGAAACCGATAATGTTTTTGAAAGTAAAGAAAGAAAAAAAAATTCAAATGTGTTGTCAACTTGTAAAAAAAGAAAGATTTTTAGAAAAAAGGTAGCAAATGTGCTATCAATTTGAAACAGAGGAATAAGGATATATATATAGGAGAATGTATCACTCCCGAGTTGTTACCAATGTTTAGAGAAGCGTGAAATGAAAATCTAGATATTTGGTGAAACTTTTTTTGCAAAAGAAAAAAGTAGAAGTAATCATTAAGAAAGCTTTTGATATGAAAAGAAAATTGTTCATTTTGTATTAAATAAACTTAAGAAATTGCTTAAGGTGACTACACCAATCTATACAAATATACAAGCAGTTCATGTGCTTACACGTGACAACATTTGTGACATCTTTGGTGGAGAGTGGAAACACACTTATCATACAGAAAGATTTTTTAATGATGACAGTTACATGCAGGGAAAGAATGTTCCACTAGCCATTGATGAGAGTGGATGTAGCTATGAAGTACGAAATGCTGTGATTTCTAAAAAAAGAAGAACTCATACAGTGTTTTAATATGGAAATGGGAACTGTAGGTCAGTCAAAAACTAAATGAAATAAGGATTGAAATTTTTTGTGCAATATTGATAGGTTTTTTTGTAACATTTTAAAGTGATTTTTGCAAGTATTGTACAAAAATGATGGTATACAAAGACATATGAAGATGCTACAAAGAATGGATGACTGTGAAGTTCATGAAAAAACAAGACTTTTGAATCACTCTCTAACTTGTCTTTATAAACGTAGATGTAAGAGGCTGTTTCATCATATACGTATGCTAGCTGCACATCTTATTAAAATGAGATACCGTCTAGTTAAACGGTATGAGTGCAAAACACCAAGTATGTCTCTTGCAGTTTTAAATCAAATACATTTGACTGGAACTGTAGAAAGTTTAATTTCTACAACGCAAATGATGAATATGATGCATTTAAAAGAGTATTTGTATGTAGAAAAAACACTTACAGCAAGCGGAAATGATGATCCAATGCTTTCAAAGGATCATATTTTTCAACAGTATAAAAGAAGTATTGCAATTTTTGAGTTGTCTTCTAGTGAAAGACCTGACATTGTTTGTGTATCTTGTCGACACACTTTTTATACGTCTCAAGAGCTCTAGTTTATGTTGAGAACAAAATTAAACACACTGTAGCAGATGTTTGGAAATAACTTTATCTGTATTTGTTTGTAGAAGAACGATTTGACACAAGTGAGGCACTTTATTTGTTGTATTTTGTAATCAAACATGTATTCCACCAAGAAGTGTTTTAAACTATATGGTAGTGCCTGACATCCGCCTTGGGCTTCAAATATTGAACATGTTTGAAGTGATTGCATTGCAAACTGTTCATCCTTTTCAAGTTATTGTTAGACTGCAAACAAAGATGTCAAATCTGCCTAAGAAGTCATTAGTGCAAAATGTGAGAGGCAAAGTTGTATTTATCCTTGAATTTGGAAGTAAATGTTAATACTCTAGCAGTGAAGTGTGACGTTGCAGATTCTATGTTTGTTTTAGTAAATGGTGTTGCCACTAAAAATACGAGGATTTGGCAACAGCTTATCGATATTGGAAAAGTGAAAAAGGTATTGGCATTTCTATTGGAGCACAATGATTTTATCAAAGACAGTCGGACTGTACCAGACGTGTCTATGCTTAATGTTGAGTCAACAAACAAGAGCAGTGAAGGTCAGTTTCAGCATCTATCTGTTGCAGAAGGGAATAGTTTGTATGAACATTACACTATTCATCATCTACACTCACGTGAATTGTATAAAATGAAGGCAACGAAAGCTGCACCAATTGGTATCTGAGAAAAGACATTAGAAGCCTGTTGTTTCCCTATGCTTTTTCCAACTGGTAGTGGAGGGAGATTGGATGATCGGAAGGTGCAAATCTCTGCTTCAGAATATCATTGTACAAGAATGTACTCAGAAGATTCACGATTCCGCACCAATGTTGAATATATTTTTTTCACTTATTGTATGAAAGTGAATTTTCAACATTAAGTAATGCTGTTGCTCATACACTTTAGACCAGAACTAGGTTTCATAATATTTCTGCATGTGAGATGCTGCAACAGGTGAAAGAAAAAAATGAAGTTTTAAAGGGCAAACTTACGAATATTCTTGCTACAATGAGAGGAACTAAAGAATATTGGTGCACATCGGGGAGTGCGAGGCGAGTGCCGTCAGCTGTCCCAGCTGGAACACTGCTCATCGCACCCTCCTACAGCGTTCTACAACCACGCTCCACCTACCGCCACAAATGTACTTTTTACTCACTCTGGACTCACTTCCTGGTTTATGGGTGTCAGTTGCTTATATATATACCAATATTGTAGGCACAACGATCTATTATTATCATCATTAATCAGGCTATTCTTTACTTTGTAGTCTAAGCCACGCCCCTTAACCACGTGACTTCTTCAAAACCAGGAAACCGCGTGCATCACGTGCATGCATCAGGGAGTGCAAGGCGAGTGCTGTCAGCTGTCCCAGCTGGAACTCTGCTCATTGCGTCCTCCTGGAGTGTTCTACAACCACGCTCCACCTACTGCCACAAATTTAATTTTTACTAACTCCGGACTCAGTTCCTGGTATATGGGTGTCATATGCTTATATATACCAATATTGTAGGCACAAAGATCTATTATTATCATCATTAATCTGGCTGTTCTTTACTTTGTAGTCTAAGCCATGCACCCTAATCACGTGACTTCTACAAAACCAGGAAACTGTGTGCATCACGCGCACGCATCACGAGGGCGACGCGAGTGCTGTCAGCTGTCTGCTGAACCGCTGCGCCGTGTGCTGCTTCCACGACTTTTCCCTTTAGTTACTCCCAATTCCATCCATAATTGTGTCTTATCGCCTAACGTCACATATGCCTGAACAAACCTCACTCCTAATTGGGAAGCATCCAAAGCTGCAATCTATGCTCCCTATCTTTTTGCCCAATGCTTTAGCTGACCGACCGCATAATCAGAAGCTTGTCCAGCTTGGGGGAACAGACATTAGACAATGTTGTCTCCCCAGTAAAAGTAACTCTGATATATAGCAAAGTGCGCATGAAGAAAGTTCAGTTCTACTCATAGCTGACTCCAGTTGTCCTTCAGACATCTCCAACATGGCAGGTTTGTCAAACCCCCCTAACGCGGAAGTGTTGGATACCACGTTGCAAACGTGTCTAAGTCCTGCTACAGCAGAATAGGATCTTCAGGTTTTTTTCCAACCCCTACCGAGTTGCTACACACGATACAGCAACCCTGTCTGATAGCTACAATTCACACCCTAGACTTGTAAGTGATTTCAATCCGGTACACACCCAAGTCAACGCCTAGCATGTAATGCACAGCTGAAATCCTTAATTATTTTTGTCTAAAAGTTCTTTATTCTGAACGATATAACACTCATATCACACCCCTCTCCTGGAACCCCCCCCCCCGATCACACTGAACCAGGAATCAGGCTGGTTTGTAAAGTTAAAATATTTATTTATGTATTTACAATTTAATCACACTATGTTTCAATGGGTACACAATAATCGCCAATGGGGTAATGCAACACTGAATAATCTCTTTAATACACAAGGAGTAATAGTGAGCAAAACAATTTAGCACAGAAATAATACTTTTGTGTGTGTGTTCAGATCAGATAGCACTGGGTTAAAGGTTCCCACTGCACACACCTCAACCCCCAAAAGGCAATGTAAAGAGATAGGAGGAGAGAGCAGGTATTCAGGAATGGCAGAATTCAAACAAGATAGCAATCCCACTTTCCCCCAGCAAACACAAGAGAAAAACAGAATTGACTGTCAAGCTGTCAGAATGGCTTTTAAAGTTATCCTTAGAATGGACTGGGTAAAAACCCTAAATATCGTCAAAATTGCTGTAATTGTTATAAATTCTTATGGGAGCCGCTTTGGATAGTTGCACACAAACACAAGCAATGATTTAATACCAAGAAACTATTTGAAATCTTAAAAATCAAGTCGGAAGCAATCAAAAGCTATTTTACACGTGTAAGACAATGGGAGAACCGTATGGATTATTGGAATGCAATTTTAGATGCGATTCAAAGCTGTGGATGTTAGCTACAAGCAGAAGTTGAAATGTTGTTTCTAGCACAAAAACTGAGGAAGTTATGGATATTTTAGTGGAGGTCATTTTTTCGAGATAGGCGCAAGAATGAAAACAGGAATGCACTTTTAAAGTGACAAAAGGATTTCTTACACTAGAGGATGACTATGAACAAAACGAATGTACCACAAGAACACAGCCACTTGATCAGAATGACTGCCTGCTAAGGACTCGCCTTTTTCAGATGGGAAAAGATCAGCGCAAAGATAGTTTTAGCAATACTATTAAAGGAGGAAGATAGAATGGTTTGGAGATAATTCAAAAGTACTCCTAACAATACAGGTTCTGAATACAAGATAGGATGGATTTAAGATAGGGATTGACTATGGACAGTACATATGCTAGTGACACAGTTCTATCTATAGATACTCACTAGATATGTTTTTAAACGGAACAGTCAGGATTCTGGTCCGTCAAGATTCTGGTCAGGGGATGGGATCTGGTTCTAGGACAGACAGCTGGGCACATCGGATTAGATCTGCAATCAGCAAGGCTCTCTGGTCACAGCACGGCACAGGACTGTACTGGATCTGCAATGCACTCTGGTCACAGCACAGCACAGAACTGAATTGAATCAGCCCTTCTTGGTTCTGATGATAGTTCTTCCAGCAGACAAGCAGTACAGCACAGCCCGGCTGTATTTTGATGCTTCCTCTTAGGTTTGTGGGGTTCTGTTTCTGGAATTTGAGGCCTAGCTGAAAATGATTCAGCTATGCAATGGGTTTCTGCTTTGCCAAGTTTCTGGAGTCTGGAGCAAGGAAGATGTAGAGTTAAGCAGCAGGATGCTCTGCCAGTATCAGGATAGAGAGTGATTCTGTCTGTCCTTTTGAGTGGTGAGCTGTCTTTATTTATGCTATGATAAAGGGGGTGTGTGGGCTGGTTTCGCCTAAGCGCTCCCCTTTTAAAGGTGATTGGGTCAGAGTCTCCTCTCTGCCTTGATAGGAGGAGAGAAACAGTGTGTCACCTTTATGGTGTGATTTTATGAGGCTGAGGATCCACCCCTGCCCCCTTGATCACAAAATCTACTTTTGGCACCATACATATTTACACATGTGCAACCTGTATAAGAATGAAATATACAGATAACATATTTTAAATAGCAGCTATCCCTCAAAACCCCGTAGCTGTGGGATCTTGTCTCAGCTTTTCACAGAATGTTGCCCTTTTCATCAGGAACACAATGTCCAATTTATTAGCAAATTTCTACAAGTGTGCGCGTTTAACATGGGCATAAGTGTATAAAGTTTCAGGCTTCTAGCGAAAAATACATTTTGTGTAAAATCACATTTTCTGCCATTTCTTTCCAGAACATGTCACACGATTTTGCCACCTCTTGAAACGTGCAGCCAAAATTTAGATTCACCAATCTGTTACTTTTATATTCTGTACAATTTTCACTGGCAAATTATAAGTCTTTTAAAAAAATGTTCTTTGTGAAGGTTCAGCCACAGATGGTTGTTTGTCTGCGCCTCTTTTTGTCTCCCTGCAGTTCAGAAGCAGTCTCCTCACTGTTTGCTCTTGGCCGAGACCATTTGCGACCATTTGCGAGCTGTTCATTGTTCCCTTTTGCTTCTGTAGACTAAGTTCTTTCCAATCCCTATAATTACCGCTGGGGTGTGATTTCCTGCTGGAGCGAAAGGCCTTCCTTCTGTGAAGAAACCTGATATTCCAGTTTGGTAGCTTTTAGCCAGGCTTGATTTAATTGTTAATTATGTTGGACTTTTCCTTAGCTTAAAACAAACTTGTGATTTCAAAATAGCAGCTAGAATACTTATTCAAGATTTTAAACCATGGGATCAAAACAATTACAACATAGGTTACTCTCAGTAACAGGCCTCTTAGATTGCAAACATTTCAGTTTATCCATGTTTAAAGTTTAATCAGGCAGGCTCCTGACAGCTGACATTACAGCAGCTCTCTGCTGCACAGAGATTTTTTCTAACATCCACAGACAGGCCACTTTTGCTGTGGAAATCTCTATATGCTTTCAGCTTTCCAGGACCTTGCAAGTTCACAATGGTTTCTTAGACTAAGTGAATAGTAGCAACAAGCAAGAATTTTGGATGTTTCAAAGGGATTTAAAGCAAGATTTGGGGATTTCAATTAGCAACACTGCTTTCTCCTTCTGCACTCCATTTTTACTTGTTGTGGAGCCCAGTGACATATTTCAGGAGTGAGATCTCTGTTCCACCACTGACAACATGTGTAGCAGATTGGGCAGCTATCTTTTTGTGCATTGCAAAGCGCGATTTTCAGAGGTTTTAGTGCGCACAAGGGTTTTGCAGCCATTTTGATGTTGTCTGGCACCATCATAACACATTGATGCCGCATAGCAGAGCAGAAGTGGGTTGAAACATCCCACAGACTCTAGGGACATCCGACCATTATACTCTCAAATTGTACAAAATAACACAGTGTGCAGATTGCATGGTATCCTACCAACTGCTCAGGAATCAGAGCGTAACTTGCCATTCAATCTCCCCTCTAAGCATTCTACTCAACCTCCTCTGCCTCTCCCTCCTATAAGTCTATGCTCTCCTGTACACCCAGAACTAACCTCAAATAGTCCATCCACTAGATTATTAAATTTGCCCATTTTATACACTAATTAAGAAATTCCTGAAACACTTAAATATTTGTTTCTAGAAACTTGTCCATTAACTAATTCGCCAAACCGACACCAAAACCATCCTTTGGCTTTCCACTCCCCACATTGCTAGCACTAGATACCACCCTTTCAGCCAAGTGTTTTGACACCAGCGAAAGTATACAAATCAATGGACTACAAGATTAATGACCACAATGCCATCATGCATACTATAGTTTCCAAAATTGATTGGATTGCAGGAGAATGAATGTGTCCGTCAAACGCTACGAACTCTGCTCCATTTGAACTGCATATGTCCATAATGTCTCTTCACCAAGCTAACTTTAGTCACCCAATGGCTCTGCTGGAGAGCAACATAATTCCCTTGACCACTACAGCCGAATCCTTCACCTCCCAATTCTTTCACCAAATAGTTTCCCGATTCAATCTGATACACACAGCGTTAACCTAGAAACTACAGAAGGGGAAGTTACTGAGATCCCCACCTTTGAACTATTTCATCAGAATAAGCTGAAAAATAAAATAAATAAAAAACGCAACTGCCCGGCTTTTGTTCAAACTCAAAAGAAGCAGCCTATTCCAAATAAGTTATCCAAACAAAATGGAAAAATATTTTTGGATGGGCTAACTATTCCTAATAAAGCTAGCCAAGTGGATAAAACATCTGCCATTGCTACTGAAACAAGCAACCAAACCTTGCAGCCTACCATACACCCACAAGTTCCTGCTCTCCAGCCAGTGAATCCATTGGCGGCACCTCAAGGTAACTTGACTAATGCAAATGCTAACGATGTTAACCCTATACTTGTAAGTGAAGATCAAACAAATGTGGAAATTAGCAATGATGAACTGATGAATCTTTCTGTTTATCCGGTCTCCACTCCTCCACAAATAGATATTATGGACCAAAGTTTACACTACCCACAAGTTCAAACGAATTAGATTCGTCAAATTATATGTGTCGACTTGGACTATTCAGAACCTTAGAACAGAAAAGATCTCGGCTAACTACATCAAAACCTTCTTTAGAATCTAACCAAAGCACATTGAACAAAACCCCGGGTTTCCACAAAGAACCCACACATTCTTCCATCTTTACTCAAGCAAGATCAGATCAAATAGCTTCAAACCCAACTCCTCCAATCCCAGCAAAACCTTTTTTTCGGTAGCCCAACATCCTCTAATGTTTCTTTTATTTCGCAACTTTCACACTCAACTTCATCCCGATACAATCGCTTATAGAATTCAAAGAACTCTCTGTTCACGCCCTCTTGGGTGTCCACTATATGCCCGCTCTCCCCTGTAACTGCTCTAATCGTTGCTCCGGGGGTCTCGCTTTTGCATAGCCATGCTAGCAATCTACCTGCCTTGTCTCCCCCCGCATGTTGTCTCTCTGTGTACTTCTTATAGTTTAAATTACACAATCACCCCAAAGCTCTACGCATTTCTGCTGCAAATTGGTTTATTGTTTCTGCATCCTCCCGGGAGTCACTACCTCTGCCCAACACTGCCTCCAGTTCCGCCTCTGCTTTCAGCAATTCTCTATGTATACCTCCTTGCAACCCTTTAGACTTGGCTATGGCTGCTCCTCTCGTTACCACTTTAAAAGCCTCCCACAGGTTACCAGCCAATTCCACACTCCCTGTGTTCTTCTCAAAATATTCTATAATTTCCTCCCTCAGGCTATCCCTGAACATTATATCTTTCAGTGCTTCCGCTCTAAGTCGCCACGTTGGGATCCTTGCGAGTATTGCCATGTGAGGACCAGAGGTGAGTGGTCCAAGAGGACCCTCGCTTTATACTCCGATCGCACTATTTCGGCCGCTATCGCCTGTGAAACAAACATATAATCTAAGCGTGTATACAAGTTTTGTGGGGCTGAGTAGTGTGAGTACTGTCTATCGTGTGGGTGGTGCAATCTCCACATATCTTCGAGCCGGAGTTCTCACAAAAGAGTCATTAGGGTTTTGGCAGCCGGGGTGGATTTGGCTGTATTCCTGTCTGATCTGTCTATGCTCGGGTTTAGTGTGCAATTGAAGTCGCCCCCCCCATATCACTGCTCCTCTCAGTTACAGGCTCATCTTGTTGTATAGGGTCTTGAAGTATGCTACTGTATCTTGATTTGTTGCATATGTATTAATAATGCATGTTTCTCTATTTTCTAACAGTCCCCTTATTGCCACCATCCTCCCATCTCCGTCTGCTGTGGTATGCAATAGTTGAAAGGGAACATGTGGTGCCACCCAAGTAATCACCCCTCTAGCATAGGTTGAATAAGTTGTGCCTATGGTGGTCCCTTTCCATTTCCTCTTTATTACCTCTAGTTTCTCTTTCGTAAGGTGTGTTTCCTGTATTAAGGCTATGTCTATTTTCTGTCTTCTTAAGTACATCATAATCTTATTTCTTTTCAAATAACTGTTAAGCCCCCTAACATTCCAGGTGGCTATCCTAAGGCCCACCTTTGTTATTTGTACTACCTTGTCCCTTCCATTTTCCCTCCTGGTTAATCGCTTTAGGTTCAGACCCGCCTGTATGTAAGCTCATTCCTCTATCTAATAACACTACCAAACCCCCAACTCCCCACCCTCCCGCCATTAACGCCCCTCCAAATACCCCAACTCCTCCCTCCCTCACCCTCCCTCCCAGCACCAACTAGTGCCCAGCTCCATATTTGGAAACAAAAACAAAAGGAAGTAGAACTGCTACCTTCCAGGTTCATACCCAATTTTAGTCAATAAATGGAACAAATGGAAATCGGGGAGCCTGGTATAGTTGTACTAATGGATTAAATCCCTAAGTTAGTAACCCAAAAGGTTTGTCCAGAAAGAAGAAAGATCGAATAAGGAAACTCACACGTGTCAAAGGTTGTGAACATAAAAGGTTTGTATTAAAACAAAAAAACATCAAAAAAACACATTTGAAAACAATATGTATGAAACAGATTTCAATAATCTAGACAACGAATAACTTGGTGGGGTACATAAGAACATCAAAAAAGAAAAAAAAAAGCATTTGAAAGCAATATGTATGAGACGAATTTCAATAATCTAGACAACAATAACTTGATGAGGTACATGAAAGAAATGCTCATTCAGGCCTTTTAGTGCTTGCTGAATGGAGAGTATTTAAGCGTGACCCAAAGGGGAACATATTCACAAATAGTTCTGGGTTTAGAACATGCTCCATGTAAAATACATGTAGGAGTCGAAAAGGTTTATTAGACCTGTAGCCCTCTAGGTCCTGAAGTTGCTTCTATACAAGGAAGCAACTCATCTTGCAGGTGCCAACGTGACAGGGGGAACTGGGTCAGCTTGTGGAATACAATTGCTGGCCTGAGGATGTTTGTTAAATAAGTACTAATCGGACATATGGATCAATACAGCCCCCTTGCACATAGTACACGTTTCGGCGGAAACATTATCCCATTTGGAAATGCTTCTGAGGGATACATTTTGTTCTACGTGAACCGCCTTCATCAGGGCGAGTGGGTGGCCCCACAGAAACCTTGAGGTGAATCTCACTGTGAGGCAGGCACTCCTTGTGGGCCGGACCAGTCAAGCCGCACTGTAGGTTTGCTTGATTGAAGAGGAAGTGGCTGAATTCAGTGCACAAAAATGGATACTGCAGGGAACGTCATTCCTCGGCTTATCCTTGGCTTATCCAAATGGGTGTCTTCATCAACTGCACTATGTAGTATGCAGTACATCACGCACGACGTGTTTCTTCTGCAGCGTATGGGTACATTTACAGTGTGCTGGCTGCTTTCTGCTCCACTGAACCTTCGTCTTGCACAAAGCAGGCGAAACAACGTCCTACCTGTGCTCCATATTTGGATCTCAGGCTATCCGGCATCTAATCCTACAAGTAGAACCCAGCAGGGGTCCACCCTATTGGTGTCCCGACTCAACTAACTACTGGGGGTAAGAACGCTCTGTCTCTGTTGCTCCCGCATTCATGGCAATGTGCCACTCACATTTTTCCTGACACTCACTTGCAGCTTATAATCAATCCTAATATTAAGGCTACTCCGTAGTATCACCCACTGTCAATGTATTCTAGCTTCTGTACATGCTCAGAGGGTTTCGCTAGACATCCACCCACCACGTGGCTTAGTTACCAATGTGTCTGCACATTCGGCCACTCACAAGCGGCTACTTCACTTATCTTGTCCCTTCTGGCCACGATCTCCTGCGTCTGCTGGGCAGCCCTGTGCGTCTAGCCAGAGCAGCACCTCTTTGGGGGATTCGAAGAAGAACGCTTTCCCTTTGTGCAAGACTTTCAGTTTCGCCGGGTACAGCAGCATATATTTAAATCCAGATTCCCGCAGCCGCTTCTTGACTGCCACGTAGTGTAGTCTCGGCCTTTGTACCTGCATGGTGTAGTCCGGATACGCTGTGACGGTCGCCGATGCTCTGCTTATCGTTCCGCCCTTTCGAAAGTATTTGAGGATCCTCTCTCTGTCTTTATAGTTCAGAATCTTGGCAATAATTGCTTGTTGAGGGGCTCCTGGTTGGGGCCTCCTGAGCAGAGGCCTGTGCGCTCTCTCCACTGTGAATCCTTGTGTGAGCGCTTCTGCTCCAATCTCCTGAATCAGCATGTTCTCCAAGTAGTTTGCAGGGACCGTACCTTCCTCTCCCTCCGGTAGGCCAACCACTCATATGTTGTTGCAGCGCGCTCGTCCTTCTGCCTCCTCCGCTCTGTTTTCCACGTTGCGCACCTGTTGCTGCAGTATGTGCACCTCCTTGGCAGTGGCTGTGCTGGTCTCCGTGTTGGTTTGTACTTTTCTTTCCAGGCCACTTGTGTGTTCCGCCAGCGACTTTACATCTTGTCTTAGAAGGTTCACATCCACACTGACTGCATCAATTTTGGTTTCAAGTGCAGCTTTCAACTCCGCCATGGCCGTGTAGATTTTACTTCCCCACGAGGCCTTCAATTCTGCTATGGCTTCCAGGATGTGATGATCATCCCGAGGCAGGGCGATCTTGTCTTGAGTGGCTCCTTTTACGGGCTCGGGTGCCTCCGGTGACTGTACATGTTTCGCGAAGATGTCCATCGTTGGTTGTTTTCCTTTGGCCTTGTTATTTTTAGCCACCATGGTCCCTTCCCCCACACCGGCCTCCTCAGTGTGATGTTGCGGTGTCTCTTCTCTGGCTCTTTCTGCTGCCTGATCGGGGCTTTGTTGGCCTTACAATGTATCTGTTGGCAATCTGAATTGTGTTTCTACTTCCCACCACCGCCTGGTGGGTGGTGGGTGGGCCGGATGTTCTCCTCTCACTATGTCTGGGCCCTTTGCGTTAGTCCATGCCGCCCAGATAGTGTGGTGGGTCACATGAAGATCTTCCTGGCCCCTGCTGTGTGAGCAGTATGCTCACGTCTGCCCAGTTCTCTTCGTCTCCCTGCCGTAGCGCCTCGCGGCTCTCCGACTTTCTGCATGAGCCGGCTTCACTGCATGTCTATTGTCCTGTTAGGTCCACCCAGCGCTTCTCCGTATTCATCCGTACCACAGCTCATGGACATTCGTTTCACGGGGGTCCGTATAATTATGTCCAGAGAGCCTCCTCACGGACGTTTCGCTGAAGGAGCATGTTCCGTTTCAGCGATGCACACGTTCCACTGCCGGGGCTTCGGACACAGTATGTGAAACAAGAGAATTTCCACTAATTCTTATTTAAGGTAGAAACAGACTAATATGGTTACCTCATAAACTGGAACTACTAAAAACTCAGTTGAGCCCTTCTATACAAGACAACTCCTCGATAACCACCGCACTATATACTGACTGTCTAAACTTAATTAGTCAATCAACAACTACTCTAAGTCGCCCATGCTTCAAACACAAACATAGTTTTGACACACAAATTCAAACTTAAAACACAAAATTACGGCAAGATTTGAGAATGTTACCTCTATCTGCGAGCCTACAACAAAGACACATCTTAAAAACTGCTTATAGAAATAAGATAAAACAAATCAATGCTAATAAAACCCAAATTAATGCAGAGAAGATACTATTAGCTATAGTAAGTAAATCTGTTTCACAGATTTGGAATCTTATAAACATTCAAGATAAATGTGCATACCACTCACTTCAAATAAACTCCATATCAGAACAAGAATGGTCTATACATTTTACTGCTCTGCTCAATAGATCCCCCAAAGGACGATCATCTTGGCATGTTCCCACCCCAGATTGTCAAAAACTAATTTTTGATGAACTTGATATTATTATCCTCATAAAAAATGTAAGCTCATCCAGAGCACCAGGGTCAGATACTTTAACAAATGCCACCCTCAAAGCTCATCCAACTGAGTGGGCAAGCATTCTTATGCTTATTTACACCAATGTCGTCAGAACAGGGTTTATCCCTCCATCATGGAAGGAAACTATCATAATACCTATATTCAAGAAAGGCAACCATAATGATCCAACTAACATCGCGCTCCTGGATATTCCAGGAAAGATATTTGCATGACTCATTCTTAGATATTTAACCCTGTGGATGACAGCTAGCAAGCTTTTTGATGTACACCAGTCACGTTTTATTAAAGGAACTTTTCGAAATTTAACCATTTTAACTGCTTTTAAAAAACAAGCAATTTTATCTAAACAACCGTTTTGTTTAGCATTCATTGATTTTAAACAAGCTTTCGACTCAAAATGTGCCTCAAAATGTTTTATGGGGAAAACCTTTTAATGCTAAATGTCCTTTATATATCCTACACTTAATTCATCAATTTTATACTAAAACTTCCATAAAAGTGAAACTCACACACAATGGCCTTTTTAGAGGCAACATTTTGAAAGACTCAGGGCTGAAGCATGACTGTATTTTAGCTCCTATTTTATTCAATTTTTATATTAATGATGTCAACAAGGCCTTTGAATCTGTATGCTCATTCCCACCAAAACTTGGTTCTAGATAGATGTTATGGATTTTATATGCCGATGATCTTGTTGTACTGGACAGGACCCCAATAGGCTTGCAAATGGAAACTAGCTGCCCTAGACAAATACTCACAAATAATCATTTAATCATAAAGACCGAAAAATCAAATGCAATGGTTCTTCATCATGATATGTCCACACACAAATATCAATTCACCTGGATTCTCTCTAAGACTTCCCTAGTTCAAGTCCATCTATATAAATATTTAGGCTTGAATGTTAATACACACACCTCGGATTTACCATATTAACTGGAACTAAGAACAAAAAGGAAGCTTTTGTCAGTCCATGGATAAGCCATACAGAACAAATTTGGGAAGTTCTCGTACATCCCAGCGAGAATATTCTATAAACAAAAAGTCATCCCAATCATCACATACAAAGCCCAAACTAAACTTCCAGCCAACTGTCCAAAATGGAATCTTTTGGAAGGCATCTATTGGAAAAAAATATTTTCCCTCCCAAAGAGCACTCCAATTGCCCCGGGTGGGTAGCTCAGCAGCAACGTGCTCGCCTTGGAAGCAAGACGACACGAAGCAACACAGGTTCGATCCCCGGGTCTGCGCCTAGAAACCTCTGGGTATTTAAGCACATTATAAAGACGCAATTAAGACAAAAAAAACTATTATGCAACTAAATTCCTCGAAGCCCGTCGGCTGTGTGAGTGCTTAAAAAAATGTTAAATAAATAAATAAATACAATTTGCAATAATTAGATACGAAATAGGATTAATTTCACTATCAGCGGAAGTTGCATGGCAAATGCTGTCCTCCTATAGAAAATCCCTCTCTGCCACGACTACTAGCAACGCCCTATTACCAACCCTAAAATCAATCCTACACACTACAAAGAAGACTCCTCTTTAAATGCGGGAAGTGCATTGCATCACTATTTTAAATGAGGCCGACATCACCATAGACCTGTTACTTGAATCTGCTGAAAAAGCTAAATTGGAGCTTTGGCAATGGGACTGGCAAACAACCTGGGAAACATGTAACTCATACTCATGATTTTAATCGGGAGCTTTTCTATTCAAACCACTGAATGAAATACCATAATATTTGAAAACATGTCGTGATCCCAAATATGCTCAAACGATACTAAGACTTTGCCTAAATCTTTGGCCCACTGAGCTGCAAGCCACCCAGTATAACACATCTCTGAATTTAATCCCAACATGTAGATTCTGCACTATGATCCAATACAGAGTCTCTTCAACATCTATTAACCGAATGTTTAGCATTAACACAATTGAGGCAAGGCATCTTTCTTAAACATCCTGTAGACTTTATAGAATTATGACAAAAGAATCAATGTGGTCACAAATATTTAATGCCATAAAAGTGTCGTTAAATATTTCGAAAATTAGATTTTTATTCGTTTCAACTTGTGCAATGATTTGGTCAACTAATTTATCAATTTTCATCTAGGTTCATTGTTACAAGCATGATACCCTAATAATATTCAAATTATCATTTTTATATTTTTATTTACAAGGTCTTATAAATTTCATTGTTTGATCTCTAAGTATAACCACAACATTATGAGTCTTATCTCAATGAATATATCACAATTTGGAATACTGTTTTAGTACCTGAATAATGACTGAATACCTGTGTTTTTACATTTCTTTAAATTTTACTTCAGTGTTATTGGTTTTAGATATTATTATATTATTAACTGAAATCTAACCACAACACTCCTAACAAAGAACTATGTGACAAATCTGGACATACTCATTCTGACTGAATAATGTCAACATGTAAACTCCTCTGCAAATTGTTTCTATTAAGGAAGTTGTATTTCAACTAAAACAATAAAAAAGCATAATAATAAATAAAGAATATTGCTATAGGAGACACTCTGAGGTTAGATGCATGATCAGAAACATTTGATATCCAACCTGGTTTGTGACTTTACGTTACGCTAAGTATGGTTGCGATGATTTTGCAGAGTGGATTTGGGAAAGTAATGCAGAGGAAGACAACATAGAACACATGACATAGGGAGAATTGTGTTTTATGGATCCTGTAAGTGTAACACATTTTTTTCATCATAGATTTTTAGCCATATTACACCTTATATGTAATATAGAAAATGGTCCACTAGGCCTTGTAGACATTTTTTTGGGGAGGAAAGGGTACCAGGCACGTGGGGCTCCACATAGACATATGCAGTTGTGGATTAAAGATGCTCTTCAGTTTGGTAAGGAAAGTGAGGGCTGTGTGATGGAGTTCAATTGAAAAATATGTTACTTGTTCTATTCCAGCTCAGCACATGGATGATGATCTATGAAACAAGATGTAACGACTTCAAAAGCATTCATGTGGATAGTCCTGTCTAAGAAAATACAAACGTAATGACAAGAACTATACTAAGTGCAGATTTAGCTTTCCAAGGCGTGTTAAACCAGTTGTCAAGTGAATAGTTTAATGTCCTCTGTTTGCCACCATGTTACTGGTAAGGCTCTGAGAAAAACCAATCATTTAAAAAGAAATAAGGAACGCCATTGTATTATCATAGGTCCTCCAGGTAAGATATGTGAGAATTAAGTAATGGACCTAGATATAATTGAGGTTAGCGACAAACTTTCATCATTACAAAACCATACTTGCAATAGAAAAATATATATTTATTTAATGTTGTCACATATAATTTTCATGTTCTGGAATGAGAACCTATTTGAATAACATAAATTCTTTGACATCATATTTTCTCCTTTCACACTTTCATTCGTATACACAATAAACAATGTTTTTCTCCTTCACAAAAAGAAGTGAGACCTAAGTCGTCACAAACAAACATAAAACAATCCTGCCTGCATCAGTATTATTTCTTCTGTATCTTAATACACATTTAGATTTTCACAGAGTAGTTATGATTCCTCTACCTTAGATCTACATATGTTTCAGTCGATCTTGGACCCCACTGGGTCTGCTATTTATCCAACCTTCTTCAGGATCTAGGAACCACTCGTTAGGGTTACCAACATAACTGGAAAAGAGATGTCTTCTGTGACATATCTCTAAAAATTAATAAATAAAACAACCTATTAGACTCTAGCTTCATCACTCTTTTTCAACACAATTCACTGGTGTGTATCTCTCTTTACTGATGACACCCATCCACACTCACCTCTAACCAAAATAGTGTCAGAGGTAGTATTGATGCCGGAAATCAATCCTCCAGGTCTCTGTATTAAATCACATAAAACTGAAAATATACAACGGAGAGGATAAATAAATATCCTATCCTCGTATAATGACTCTACACAAATGTCTGCCAACAGTTTTTCTACCAACACATTTTACACTTACAAGTGTCTTCAATTGGTCTCAGGCACATTAATGGTCTCCCCAATAGAGCAATATAGAATCCAATTATTATGGGTGGTACACCATCTGCTGTCACTACCTAGAAGCATAGCAGATGGCACCAGTCAATATACTGTCACTGTAAGCCCTACAATTGCAGAACAAGAACATCACCATTGATTAATCAAACTACTCACCCTCTCTCTGTGTCTTAAAGAGTAGTAGGGTGATCACGATATCACTTTCTGCTGTCTTTCAGTTTACTGAATCAATTTGCAAAGAGAACCATATTTTAGAGCTGCAGGTATTCAAATTTCTCTCTGTGTTAATAAAATCCAGGTAGTTATGGCATCCAAACTTGTGAGTGCGTGTCCCAGTTCACTCGTGGTGTGTCCATATAGTCACCTTCCCACTTACACACTCTTTTTACACTCATAACCATATATGGTGTGTACGAATCCGCATGTGTGTGATTTAATATGCGGCAGCAACGATTTGCTATCTTTTGTGCTCCTTGCCTATCTCATACATCAGTTTAATATATGTACGTCCTCATTGGCATATCGCCCCCTCTGTGTCTACCGTGGCCTCAGGGTGAGCACTTCATGGGTATGGCACTTATCCCACTATGCCACTGTTCCATGCAACATCAACTTCAAATCATCCCGCAAGAACATGTCTGTTTTTAGGGGGACGCTTACCTTTCAATGAATCCTAAATTCACTGCAGCAATTCAGATTCGCTTCCGAGTAGGGTGTATCCGCATCCGCAGCCCGTTAGGAGCAGCTAGTGTTACTGCGAGCGCGGCAGCGACCCTGTGATGAACATAAACAGGGGACTACTGGATTAGCCAAAGTTCAGTGTCTAAACATAGACAGAGAATAAGACAAAAAGTGTGGTGCCAGGGTAGCGGGAGCCACTAAAGAAGGAGGACAGAAGGTTTATAAGAATCAAATCATTATTTTCATTTTATTTTGATTTACATAAAAACCATTGAAGATTTTAATCAATTCTCTAAAAGACGCATCCTACATATCATGCATTCAAACACTCATTGAACTAATTGAATCCATAAAACATATGAATATTTTAAGATGTTAATAAATTTCCAATTCATTTCCATAGTGTTAGTAATGATTCCCGATAAAATATCATTAATGATGGTTCATTCCAGACAAAATATCGACTATTGGTGCCCATAAGTATGGATCTTCTTTAAGAAAATGGGCTCCCCAAATGGTGAATAGTTTCGACTTGACAAATTGTGTGTGTCTTCATCAGGATTGGATGAACATTTAACAGATTTCTAAAAACAAACAAACATACAATTAAGATATTGTTTAAAATATAAACTGCTGTCTCCCCTCATTCAGTTTAGCCCACAAAATACTATACAGCATACAATAGAGAAGAAATCTAATTTATCTCTATAGCCTAAGAGTGCTGTCTTTAGACGACACCTTATGAACATAATTACGGTCTAAAAATTCACAAATTACCTAATACAGCAAATGTGGGTGAAACTGAAATGCACCAAATAAGCATAGTTTCAATTACCCATTTTAGCCCATATCTCATTTGGGGCTCGATGGTTCAAAACATATAGAACACATTACTATAGTTTCCCTATCATTAGCACTCTCCTGTAGTGCCATCGTTCTCTCTCTGTTCTCACCCCATACCCCCCATGTCTCATGCTTCAGTTTAAAATTCACTAAGATTCATACCTGCAAACCCAATTCGGTTCGCCAAAAGGCTTGTGTTTCAGTAGCCTCTGGTGTGTATCTAAGATGCTAGTTCTCGAGGAAGTGAAACTAATCTAAGAGAAAACAAGATCAAAGACCTCTATGTGAGAAATGGATGTGACAAACCGTCTCATGTAATACAGTACAAGAGTGCAGGAGACATACCTTCGTTCCGAAAGCTTTTCTTCTTAGCACACTTGATCTCATTGATGTAACTGAAAAGTAATCTCTGCCGTAATCTCCTTAGGCTGTACAGCACGGCCTCCTATGTGCTACCCTACGGGGCGCGGCAATGATTGCAAAACACGGGGGGAGAAAGAGTACTTGGCTCCTCCCGGATCAGGGCATATATTCTCTCCTACAACGATTTAGAAATGAACAGAATAAGCGACCCCTCCTCGTATACGTGAATCTGACATTTAAATGTGCGAACGCACAAAAACATTCCGCTTACCTTTCACAGAAAACGGGGGAGAAAGAGAATGCACTATGCTCCTCCCAAATCGGGGCGTGTATTTGCTCTTATATGAGCTACCTGTTCTAACTTTAGAAAATCTCACAGTTAAGTACGTGATCACTCAAGGCCAGACAACTTACTTTTCATTCTACGTCCCGAAGTCGATGCCGATGGCGCGAGCATCCAAAAAAAGGAGACTGAGTGATATGGACTGAAAGTCCATCTTTTATTTCATTTCGACCGTCTGTCCGAGCAACAAACAAAGGACTAAAGCTAGGCGGCAAGGCGCCATGCCAGAATGTAACGTTACTGCTCTTTGGAGTACAGAGATAAAAAAAACGACTCCCAAGGCAAAAAGTAAAGCCAACATGTTAATAAATGATGGCGACCAGCCATGGGGAGGCCCCAAATGGCAAAATCAAATGTTCACAGACAGTGGCAAATCTCCACCGATCCGAGTATATAATACCTCATATGTCCTAACAATGCTGCTAAAAGCAGTAAGGGCCTAGAGAATAAAAGAAAATAATACAAAATTGAAAAATTCAGAAATTAGAAAATTCTAAATTCCAAACAATTCAAAAGTTCAAGAATTCAAGACTTCAAAATAGTATAGGGGCACAGAATGCATAAAAAGAATCAGTTCCACTCCTCCTGTTGATTCAGACCCCTATTTAAGCTGTCGGTGTGGTATATCCACCACTGTCCTTTTGGGACAGGCGTGCCGCAACATTGACCATATCTGTACCAAACACTTTTTCAACAGTCCACCATTTTAGGTCCTCTGGCTTATGATTCAGTTCCGCAAAATGTGTGACTAAAGGGGCATTCAGCTGTCCAGTGCTTATTTTGGATTTATGCTCACTTATACGTAATCTAACTGCTCTCGACGTCTTACCAATGTAAGCCTTGCTACAAGGGCATATGATCGCATAAATTACATTAGTACTGAGGCAGGTGGTATGATGCCTCAGGTTCCAATCCCTTGACTTTAGTACAATTTCTCTGAGCCCTTAGGAACTGTCCATAAGGGATATTAGATTTCAAAGACTGGGCATGAAAGCTATGATGGTGCAGTATGATGTTTCTATCGGACTCTTATCTATAAAGGTCCACCACCAATACATTTGAGTCCACTTTAATTAACAAATCTAAAAATGCAATTTCCTTGTTGCTAGTCTGGATGGTAAATTTCAAATTCGGATTTAAATTGTTAATCCAATGAAAAAATGCATTGTAGTCCCCTCTGGAACTGTCCCAAATGATGAGTATATCGTCGATATATCTCTTATATAGTTTAAGGGCAGGTTTAAAGGGATTCGAGTCTGCCATGATGTAAGACTCCTCAAAATCCCACATGTACAGGGTGGCATAATTGGTAGCAAAAGATGCCCCCATTGTCGTCCCCTTGATTTGCATGTAGTATGTGTTCTTGAATCTAAAGACATTTTTAGTGAGTGCAATTTCCAATAATTCTACCAAAAACTCACTGGGAACTGAAGTAGTATTAGTCCTAGTTTGTAAAAACCTATTCATAATCCCCAGAGAGTCAGCTTGTGGGATGTTGGAATATAGCGACTCCACGTCTAAGGTAATAAGCATGGTTTGTATTATTTTCTTTTATTCTCTAGGCCCTTACTGCTTTTAGCAGCATTGTTAGGCCATATGAGGTATTATATCCTCGGGTCGGTGGAGATTTGCCGCTGTGTCAGGAATCAAGGGAGGTCGATTCCGTCTCCGTATTGTTAGAGACAGTATGGACGTTCCAGGGTACGAAGTACACACACACGCTCACAGATGCCAACGCATAAAACCCCTTTTAGGAACATCTTGCAGACCCCTGCCAATACGAAAGTACACTTCTTTCTCTTCCCAGCGGCGGTTGCCATGGAAATTGAGTGCGAGACGCCGATGCATCCGACGTCGGACGCATGTTACGATCATGTGACCGTAACTTCATAAAACTCCTCCTCTCCCGACACTCATTGCTTCAGATTAGTTGCAAACTATGTTTTGTTCTTGCTGTCAAGTTGTCTACTTTGTGATTATTGTCGGTATGAAAGTCTAGTAAGAGACTTATTCCTTGCCATCTCCGTACCCAGCATTTTCCCCTTCCTCTTCTGTGCCTTGTTCCCACTACCTGTGTGTCTATTCCCGCTTCAGACCTACCTCTTCGTCGCCCTCCCTGATCCCTGTTCTGACCTGGACTGATACTGGATTGCCTTCACCATACGATTTCAACGCTGTTTGCTTCCTGCACGTTGCCGACCCGGACTGCTTAACGGATTGCCTTTGCCTCCCGATTTCAACGCTTTTTGTTTCTTGCACGTTGCCGAACCGGACTGCTCAACGGATTGCCTTTTGCCTCCCGATTGTCCTTTTCTCGTACTGTGATCCGAAAACTTCCAGACCACTAAACCACCACAGACCCATATTAACGCAAGTGCTCTCCTGCATAAGACTGTGGGCACCCCCTCCTCGCCTTTCTTCGGTACGGACTAGAGACTGCCATTTGTACCCTGGGAAGAAAGGGGGGGAGTGTCCTCGTTTCGTTGGGTGTACTTGTAGGACTTCCACTCCCTAGGCGTTTGTGTGCCGTCGGGAATAGTCCCAGGCCTGCTGTACCTTACAGTCTTATTTTGGAGCACTTGTCCTGCCTCTATTTGGTCTCCTGAACACCTATGGTAAGAAGTGTCTGTCCTGTTTTGCTTTTCCTTCATGCTTTGGTCACTTGTGAGTATTTATAAGTTTTTCCATTGTGTTTCCTCTTGTGCTTAGAATAAGAGTTCCAGGGCTCCCATTGTGTGATACTGTTTTCAAGCTTCTTCCCTTGGGGTCTTTGAGTATTTACATTAAGGTATTAGATTTATTTAGTTGTTACATTTTTTGCTTAGGAAAGAAGTAAGATTTTTGTTAACTAATCTTTTCCTTTCCGGTTTAGGGAGTCTTCTGCCACGCGTTTGGGTCCATTCTTCCAAACAATCGATCCCTGGTGTTGGTTTCATTGTAATCACAAACAGGGTTATATTGTAGGGTAGAATTCATCGGCTACACTACGAGGGCAAGCCCACACAGGTGATCCTGACAAAATCAGAAGCCTTATAATGGACCCAAACGACACCCTGACCCAAATCATGCATATGGTTACTGAGTTACGTGTGGATATGACAGCTGCTCATACCGCCACTCAACAACGTAGTAATGAAATACAAGCCAGCATGATACCAGCTAATCCTCCTGCTGCAAATCCAGCGGCACCCTCTGGTGCAGGAGGGGCATTGGCAGGACAGGAAACGGGACCCTTCTTTATGACAGCCCATTTCCCATTAGCTCAACCTGAATGGTTCTACGGCGATCCCCGTACTTATCGCACCTTCCTAAATCAATGTCGCTTGCATTTTCTATGCAGGCCATCTTCATTCCCTGACTCTAAAACAAAGGCGCCATTCTTATTGTCTCATCTCGGTGGCACAGCCGCCTCCTGGGCCAATCCTTTACTTGAACAAGGTAGCCCCTTATTATTTGATTGTGATGCTCTGATTGCAGCTATGAATTGGGTCTTTGACACCCGTTATAAACCCAAGCCACAGATCTAGAATTGTTAAGTTTACATCAGGGTGAATCATCTTTGTTGGCCTATTTAGCTAGATTTAACCGATTAGTCGCAGGGACCGGCTGGCCGGAAGATAAAAAAACCTCTATGTTTTATCATGGATTGTCAGATTCGCTTAAAGATACTTTGTCCACGGTCCCAATTGTACCCACCACGTTTCCTGAACTCTTAGATATGGTCCTCCAAATAGACTCTCGACGAGCAGAAAGGAGGGGTGAAAAAAGATCTTCCACACCTTTGGCCTTGGTCCCTCCAGCTACTGTATCGGGTGCTACAGAACCAATGCAGATAGGTGCCGTCCATGGTCCACTAACCCAGGAAGAAAGGGAATTACGAAAAATAAACAATCTATGTTTTTACTGTGGGTCATCAGAACATCTATTAAAAGCCTGTACTAAGAAACCCAAACGTCAGAGAAATGCCAAAGCTCGACAGTAGAAGGAGTCAGACTGACAAGCTCATCTTTTCTTGACTCCCTGTTTTCGAGGCCTTTTTCCATTCCTACCCGTTGTTCCTGCTCTCCAGATCATGAGTGGTTCATCGATGCTGTACTAGATTCAGGAGCGACAGGGAATTATATTGGTAATGGCTTTGCCAAAAAGTTGGGTATTCCAAGGGTACAAAAAACCAAACCAGAGATGGTCAATGCTGTGGACGGTACAACGTTGCTTTCCGGTTTAGTCACGGAACAAACGGTTGAATTAATGCTAACCATAAATCAAGGTCATGTGGTAAACATCAGCTTTGATATTATAGCAGCACCCCAACTCCGTTTGATAGTAGGCCTGCCTTGGTTAAAACTCCACAATCCTGTGGTGGATTGGAATACCGGGGAACTGGAATTTATGTCCCCTCATTGTGAGTCTTCTTGTTTCCCTTCGACTCCAGAACCCAGTAATCCATCTCGACCATTGTTACATGGTGTTTCCGCCATTGGCGCGGTCATTGGCCACAGTCTTCCAAAGGAATATATGTCCTTTAGAGATGTATTTGATGCTAAAGGAGCCGAATCTCTTCCACCTCATAGGCCGTATGATTGTCCTATTGACTTGATCCCTGGGGCAAAGATACCTACCGGACGTATCTACTCTCTTACGCAGAAAGAAGACCTGATTCTTAAAGAGTATATTGACAAATCATTGAAGTCTGGGTTCATTCGTCATTCACGTTCACCCGCTGCATCCCCTATGTTCTTCGTACCCAAGAAGGAAGGGGACCGAAGACCTTGTATAGATTATCGGGCCTTAAACGCCATTACCATCAGAAATCAATACCCGATTCCTTTGATATCGGTCTTACTTGACCAGCTTGGGTCCTCGAAAATCTTTACCAAACTGGATCTACGCGGCGTTTACAATCTAGTTAGAATCCAGAGAGGAGACGAGTGGAAAAAGGCATTCAAGACCAAGTATGGCCTTTTCGAGTATTGTGTAATGCCTTTCGGTTTGTGCAATGCTCCGGCGACCTTCCAACATTTCGTCAATGACATTTTCCGGGATATGACGGATCGATTTCTCGTCATTTACCTAGACGATATTCTGATCTATTCCGATTCTTATGAAAGTCACATACACCATGTCGGTTTAGTTCTGCAACGATTAAGAGAACATTCACTGTACACCAAGATGGAGAAATGTGTTTTTCATGTATCCTCCGTGGAGTTTCTGGGGTATGAAGTCACAGATCAGGGGATACAAATGAGTACAGCTAAGGTCAGGTCTGTTCTGGATTGGCCGACTCCGAAGGATTTGAAATCATTACAATCCTTCTTGGGTTTTGCCAATTTTTATAGACATTTTGTGCGTTCTTTTTCTCAGATAGTAGCTCCATTGACCGCCTTGACCAGTAGCACGAAGTCATTTGTATGGGATACAGCAGCTCAACAAGCTTTCAATTCACTCAAGTTAGCCTTTACCATGGCCCCTGTTCTTCTACACCCAAATCCAGACCTGCCTTTTGTGGTCGAAGCGGATGCTTCAGACAATGCAGTAGGTGTGGTGTTATCCCAGGCTTGTCGTGATTCGAATGCCCTTCATCCTGGTATACACTGATCATCGCAATTTGGTCTCCCTCCAATCACTGAAATGCACTACAGCTGGGTTGGCCCGGTGGCATGAGTTCTTTTCTGCTTTTAACTTCACGATCACATATCGTCCTGGTTCATGTAACTCTAAGGTAGACGCTCTCTCACGCATTCCTGGAACCACGATATCGAAACCTGCTCCTACCTCTGTTTTGCTTCCTCAACAGGTGGTGTGTGGCTGCAATGTAGACGCTTCTTTAAGATCTCTCCTGATGGCTTGGGTGGAGCAGAATCCACAGACCATCAAAGAAGAAGGTATTCAGGTTGTGCACTCATTACCCTATGTTCATGAGAAAATCTTTCTTCCTACCAATGCAACTCGTTCTCTGGCATTTCAGTGGTGTCACGATTCTAAAATCTCAGCACACCCTGGTACCCGAAAGACTTTAGAATTACTCAACAGGTGGAGCTGGTGGCCAACCATGAAAACGGATACTAATCCCTATGTCAAGACCTGTACTGTTTGTGCCCAAGGTAAATCTTCACACACCAAACCCATGGGGCTTTTATAGCACTACCTGTTCCTAGATTACTTTAGTATATGATTTCAATGGACTTTATAGTAGATTTGCCACCAGTTATGGGGTACAATATCATCTGGGTTATTGTTGACTACCTGACTATCCCTTGTTGTGGGTTACCATCAGCTCCATTGTTGGCAGACTTATTTGTTTCTCATGTTTTCAGATGATTCGGTCTTCCCAGCATTATCATCACGGATAGGGGTTCGCAGTTTACCTCTCGCTTTTGGAGAGCCGTCACCACCTCCTTAGGTATAGATGATAGGTATTCCAGCTCTTATCATCCCCAGATGGATGGGCAAACAGAGAGAGTGAACGCAACCCTGGAACAATACCTTCTGTTACACCACCAAAGTTCTTGGTTATCCCTGTTGGCCATGGCTGAGTTTGCCTACAATAATTAATTCCATATGGCTACTGGTACTACGCCTTTCTTTGCCCTCTACGGCCACCATCCTCGCACTCTTCCATTGTCTTCATTGTCCGATTCTAGTAATCCGGCAGATAATACTTGTGTTCGTTCTCTCACAGTCTTGCATTCCCAAGTTAGAAGGCATCTTTTGGAGGCTCAACGCCGTACCAAGAAACACGCGGATGCCCATCGATTGGATTCACCAGCCTATTCTAAGGGTATGCAAGTATGGTTATCTACAAAGAACTTACGCCTACCCGGCCGTAGTTCTCTGTTACCTCGTTTCTCATACCCTTAACTATCTTGGAAGTGATCAATCCAGTGGCTGTTCGGTTACAGCTCCCAGCCACCTTGAAAATCCACTCTGTGTTCCATGTTTCTCTACTGAAACCTGTCCAGGAGGGTTCTCGGTCGATGTCTACCAGACGCCCCTTGCCAGTGAAGGGCTCAGATGAATTTGAGGTGCAGCTAATTTTAGACACCAAGGTCTCCCAGGGGGTATGCCTGTTTCTAGTGGATTTGAAGGGTTATGGTCCCGAAGATCAAACATGGGAACCTTTGGCTCATATTCACGCCCCGGAGGTTTTGTGGAATTTCTGGTCATCCCGTCGGGGGAAGCATTCTTTGAGGTGGGGTATTGTCAGGAATCAAGGGAGGTTGATTCCGTCTCCATATTGTCAGAGACAGTATGGACGTTCCAGGGTACGAAGTACACACACACGCTCACAGACGCCAACACATAAAACCCCTTTTACGGAGAAAGGAACATCTTGCAGACCCCGGCCATTACGAAAGTACACCTCTTTCTCTTCCCGGTGGCAGTTGCCATGGAAATTGAGTGTGAGACGCCAATGCATCCGACGTCAGACGCACGTTACGATCATGTGACCGTAACTTCATAAAACTCCTCCTCTCCCAACACTCATTGCTTCTGATTAGTTGCGAACTATGTTTTGTTCTTGCTGTCAAGTTGCCTACTTTGTGATTATTGCCAGTGTGAAAGTCTAGTAAGAGACTTATTCCTTGCCATCTCCGTACCCACCATTTACCCCTTCCTCTTCTGTGCCTTGTTCCCACTACCTGTGTGTCTATTCCCGCTTCAGACCTACCTCTTCGTCGCCCTCTCTGATCCCTGTTCTCACCTAGACTGATAAGTGGATTGCCTTCGCCTCACAATTTCAACGCTGTTTGCTTCCTGCACGTTGCGGACCCGGACTGCTTAACGGATTGCCTTTGCCTCCCGATTTCAACGCTGTTTGCTTCTTGCATGTTGCCGACCCGGACTGCTCAACGGAATGCCTTTTGCCTCCCGATTTTCCTTCTCTCGTACTGTGATCAGGAAACTTCCAGACCACTAAACCACCACAGACCCATATCAACGCAGGTGCTCTCCTGCATAAGACTGTGGGTACCCCCTCCTCGCCTTTCTTCGGTACGGACTAGAGACTGCCATTTGTACCCTGGGAAGAAAGGGGGGAGCGTCCTTGTTTCGTCGGGTGTACTTGTGGGACTTCCTCTCCCTAGGAGTTCGCGTGCCGTCGGGAATAGTCCCAGGCCTGTTGTACCTTACAGTCTTATTTTGGAGCACTTGTCCTGCCTCTATTTGGTCTCCTGAACCACCTATGGTAAGAAGTGTCTGTCCTGATTTGCTTTTCCTTCATGCTTTGGTCACTTGTGAGTATTTAGAAGTTTTTCCATTGTGTTTCCTCTTGTGCTTAGAATCAGAGTTCCAGGGCTCCCTTTCTGTGATACTGTTTTCAAGCTTCTTCCCTTGGGGTCTTTGAGTATCTACATTAAGGTATTAGATTTATTTATTTGTTACATTTTTTGCTTAGGAAAGAAGTAAGATTGTTGTTAACCAATCTTTTCCTTTCTGGTTTAGGGAGTCTTCTGCCACGCGTTTGGGTCCATTCTTCCAAACAATTGATCCCTGGTGTTGGTTTTATTGTAATCACACACAGGGTTATATTGTAGGGTAGAATTCATTGGCTACACTACGAGGGCAAGCCCACACAGGCGATCCTGACACGCTGTCTTTGAACATTTGATTTTGCCATTTGGGGCCTCCCCATGGCTGGTCGCCATCATTTATTAACATGTTGGCTTTACTTTCTGCCTTGGGAGTCGGTTTTTTATCTCTGTACTCCAAAGAGCAGTAACGTTACGTTCTGGCAGGGCGCCTTGCCGCCTAGCTTTAGTCCTTTGTTTGTTGCTGGGACAGACGGTTGAAATTAAATAAAAGATGGACTTTCATTCCGTATCATTCGATCTCCTTTTTTCGGATGCTCTCGCCATCAGCATCGACTTCGGGACGTAGAATGAAAAGTAGGTTGTCTGGCCTCGAGTGATCACGTACTTAACTGTGAGATTTTCTAAAGTTAGAGCAGGTAGCTCATTTGGCTTGTTTATTCGTAGATTGATATAGGAGCAAATACACGCCCCAATCTGGGAGGAGCTTAGTGCATTCTCTTTCTCCCCCCGTTTTCTGTGAAAGGTAAGCGGAATGTTTTTGTGCGTTCGCACATTTAAATGTCAGATTCACGTTTACGAGGAGGGGTTGCTTATTATGTTAATTTCTAAATCGTTGTAGGAGAGAATATATGCCCTGATCTGGGTGCAGCCAAGTATTCTTTCTCCCCCCGTGTTTTGCAATCACTGCCGCGCCCCATAGGGTAGCACATAGGAGGCGGTGCTGTACAGCCTAAGGAGAGTACGGAACGGATTACATTTCACTTACATCAATGAGATCAAGTGTGCTAAGAAGAAAAGCTTTCGGGAAAAAAAAGGTATATCTCCTGCACTCTTGTACTGTATTACATGAGACAGTTTGTCACATCCATTTCTCACATAGAGGTCTTTGATCTTGTTTTCTCTTAGATTAGTTTCACTTCCTGGAGAACTAGCATCTTAGATACACACCAGAGGCTACTGGAACACAAGCCTTTTGGCGAACCGAATTGGGTTTGCAGGTATGAATCTTAGTGAATTTTAAACTTAAGCATGACACATGGGGGTCTGGGGTGAGAACAGAGAGAGAACGATGGCACTACAGGAGAGTGCTAATGATAGGGAAACTATAGTAATGTGTTCTATATGTTTTGAACCATTGAGCCCCAAATAAGATATGGGCTAATTGAAACTATGCTTATTTGTTGCATTTCTGTTTCACCCACATTTGCTGTATTAGGTAATTTGTGAATGTTTAGACCTTAATTATGTTCATAAGGTGTCGCCTAAAGACAGTACTCTTAGGCTATAGAGATACATTCGATTTCTTCTCTATTGTATGCTGTATAGCATTTTGCGGGCTAAACTGAATGAGGGGAGACCGCAGTTTATATTTTAAACAATATCTTAATTGTATGTTTGTTTTTAGAAATCTGTTAAATGTTCATCCAATCCTGATGAAGACACACACATTTTGTCAAGTCGAAATTATTCACCATTTGGGGAGCCGTTTTCTTAAAGAAGATCCATACTTATGGGCACCAATAGTCGATATGTTGTCTGGAATGAACCATCATTAATGATATTTTGTCGGGAATCATTAATAACACTATGGAAATGAATTGGAAGTTTCTTAACATCTTAAAATATTCATATGTTTTAGGGATTCAATTAGTTGAATGAGTGTTTGAATGCATGATATGTAGGATGCGTCTTTTAGAGAATTGATTAAAATGTTCAATGTTTTTTATGTATTCTTATAAACCTTCTGTCTTCCTTCTTTAGTGGCTCCCGCTACCCTGGCACCACACTTTTTGTCTTATTATATGCCTTTACCTCAAGGTGCCAGGGATTGCTGACAACGTTGCTGACAAGCCCCTAGAGGAACACTTTCAGCTTAAAGGTCACACTGCCAAAGACATCAGGCGTTTTGTGTTACAAACGTTTAAACTACCGATGAGAGGAGGGGATATGTCAACGATACTTCACCGGGCAGAACAGAAATGGATTTATACCCTCAACTCTGTTAAACAGGGGTAAAATGTTTCCATTGAATGGAACAAATTGATACACACTTGAAAATTGACTTATACAGTCTGTAGGTGGGGGTCCTGGAATCCCTGTCCTAATGTACACCCTGTTCCTGGCCCAGGTGTTTATACATACACTTCGCAATGTTATACAACTGTGTCTCCATTATTGTGACATCCCATAGAGATGCCCTGTTTGGTAGCTTAAGCGGTATTTGGGTGTACCCGACACCATGGTGATTGTCACTGGAGTCGTAAATCTACCACCCCCCGCCCTCCACACCAGCTCCCGGTCCATGACCGATTTCGGAAATATCACGTGGCTATTTGGGAGCCAATTGTATATATGCATGAATATTGAAGTAGTTCCTTGTTTATGTTTAGCTACAGCACGATGGAGCAGTCCTCTGTCTATGTTTAGACACTGAACTGTGGCTAATCCAGTAGTCCCCTGTTTATGTTCATCACGGGGTCGCTGCCGCGCTCACAGTAACACTAGCTGCTCCTAACGGGCTGTGGATGCGGATACACCCTACTCAGAAGCGAATCTGAATTGCTGCAGTGAATTTAGGATCCATTGAGAGGTAAGCGTCCCCCTGAAAACAGACATGTTCTTGCGGGATGATTTGAAGTTGATGTTGCATGGAACAGTGGCATAGTGGGATAATTGCCATACCCATTAAGTGGTCACCCTGGGGCCACGATAGACACAGAGGGGGCGATATGCCAATGAGGACGTACATATATTAAACTGATATATGAGATAGGCAAGGAGCATAAAAGATAGCAAATCGTTGCTTCCGCATATTAAATCACACACATGCGGATTTGTACGCACCATCATTGGTTATGTGTGTAAAAAGAGTGTGTAAGTGGGAAGGTGACTATATGGACACACCACGAGTGAACTGGGACACGCCCTCACAAGTTTGGATGCCATGACTACCTGGATTTTATTAACACAGAGAGAAATTTGAATACCTGCAGCTCTAAAATATGGTTCTCTTTGCAAATTGATTCAGTAAACTGAAAGACAGCAGAAAGTGATATCGTGTTCACCCTACTACCCTTTAAGACACAGAGAGAGGGTGAGTAGTTCGATTAATCAATGGTGATGTTCTTGTTCTGCAATTGTAGGGTTTACAGTGACAGTATATTGACTGGTGCCATCTGCTATGCTTCTAGGTAGTGACAGCAGATGGTGTACCACCCATAATAATTGGATTCTATATTGCTCTATTGAGGAGACCATTCATGTGCCTGAGACCAATTGAAGACACATGTAAGTGTAAAATGTGTTGGTAGAAAACCTGCTGGCAGACATTTGTGTAGAGTCATTATACGAGGATGGGATATTTATTTATCCTCGCCGTTGTATATTTTGAGGTTTATGTGATTTAATACAGAGACCTGGAGGATTGATTTCCGGCATCAATACTACCCCTGACACTATTTTGGTTAGAGGTGAGTGTGGATGGGTATCATCAGTAAAGAGAGATACACACCAGTGAATTGTGTCGAAAAAGAGTGATGTTTTATTTATTAATTTTTAGAGATATATCACAGAATACATCTCTTTTCCTGTTATGTTGGGAACCCTGACGAGTGGTTCCTAGATCCTGAAGAAGGTCGGATAAATAGCAGACCCAGTGGGGTCCAAGATCGACCAAAACATATGTCGATCTAAGAGAGAGGAATCTTAACTACTTTGTGAACATCTAAATGTGTATTAAGATACAGAAGAAATAATACTGATACGGACAGGATTGTTTTATGTTTGTTTGTGACGACTTAGGTCTCACTTTTGTGAAAGAGAAAAACATTGTTTATTATGTATACAAATGAAAGTGTGAAAGGAGAAAATATTATGTCAAAGAATTTATGTTATTCAAATAGGTTCTGATTCCAGAACATGAAAATTATATGTGACAACATTGAATAAATATATATTTTTCTATTGCAAGAATGGTTTTGTAATGATGAAAGTTTGTCGCTAGCCTCAATTATATCTAGGTCCATTACTTAATTCTCATTGTATTAATGATTACATTTTTGGTTCATCAAATTTTTGGTTCATCGTTGTTGACCCGTTTTCAATCATGGGCAAAGAAAGCTCCTCGTGCAGACGTATTCCAAGCAGGATTTGTAAAAAACGTGAGGACTACAGCTAATATACTGCTATTAAGCACCTTAAAAAAGAAGATCAATAAAGGAAGCCCAAGAGTATTCATAGCGTTCATCGACCTGGTCCAGGCATTCAACCAGGTCAATCGTGAGACCCTATGGAAGAAGCTGACCACCTGGAAATGCCCAAAATCCATCTTGGGCCCAATTCAAGCCTTATACTACGATACAACAATGATAGTATGACTAAACCAGCGTGGCACCTTATCCTCAGAGATTACAATGGAAAAGGACTATAACAAGGTTGCCCACTGGCCCCAACTTTGTTTATTGTTTATTTCAACTAGAAGAGCAGAAGATTAGATAGTTCCCTCCGACTCTAGGTGACACGAAGATAACACGATTATTATACGCTGATGATTTAATCCTCCTAGTCCAGACAGCTGTCGGTCTACAAAGCCAACTGGATAACCTCTGTGCATATATACAAAACAACAATTTGGAAATTAACAAAGGGAAGTCTAAAATAATGATCCCAGAAAAATCATCTAAGATAAAGGAAAAACTAAGATGGCTCGTAAATGGAAAACCGATAGAAATAGTGAAAGAAATCAAGTACCTCAGAGTCATTCTGAGCAGCAATCGCCTGGAAACGGCAATGCAGAGAACACTTTACAAAAAAACTAAATTACTGGTGGTTCAAACAAGAGCAGTGGATATAAAAACAATTCTCCTTAAACCCTACTGTAAACTTTTATAGGACCAAAGTCATTCCATTCCTGGTGTATGTAATAGAAGCTATGCCCTACATTCCTGCAAGAATATGGCAAAAACTAGAAGGTCGGAGGAAAGTCTTGGATTTATCAAAAACAACACCTATGGCATCAATCAGGAGAGAACTGTCCTTGACATCACTCCAAGCAGTTATTGAATGAAACAGTCTGATGTTATTCAGGAAAACACTTCTCCTGTCTGGACCAAACATTTTGGACATCATAAGTGCAGAAATAAAAGGAGGTCAAAATCAGATGCTAAAAGAGTGGCAAATGAGAAATCAATCTCTCTTGAAAGAGATTGCAAGCACAGAAGAAGAACTAGTGACCAATCCAAATAAGGTCAAAAAGAAAGTAGAGGAACATGATTGGATCAACACACTAGATAAAGCACTTAGTAACAAACTGACAGCTTAATATTGTGCCAAACCAAAAAAAAACATTCTAGCTGAATATATGAAAAGGTTTCCAAGGAATATTTTACAAAATACCTTTTTGAGAGCTTGTTTAAACCTTCTAGACACAAACAAGGTCCTGGCAATTAGGGGTCAATCACTAATGAATAAGTGTTGACATTGTGGAGATGAGGAAGAGATCGAAACAATTAGGCACTTGCTGCTCTCATGTTCAGGCACAAAATCCTTAAGACCAACTTACCTGAGACACCATTTTCTAAAGATGCAAACGCTGGATGAAGAAGACAGGAAGAGTGGAGAGAAGACCTCATGGGTGATTGCTGTGACACTTACTTTGCACAAAACATTGGCATGTGAGAGAAACAGGAGAAATAAACCGAAGATAATTAAGTGAAATATTGGGAACCTCAGCCGCCGGAGGCAGTCAGAAATAAAAGTGGACAAATGGGAAAAGGGAAATAAGGAACAATAATCCTTCTTTTTTGTAAAAATCATTTTTCAATTAAATCAAATTAAAAAAATGTTTAAAATATTATGATTACAATGCAGTCATTGCACAGCTATGCAATGCAAATACTGATGTACAGTTTATTGCTGATAATTCACTAGCTGTTGCTCGTTATGTTACAGGATACATGACAAAAACAAAAAAAGAGCAATGCAGCTGAAGTATGGGCAGATTTATCATCAGATAAAAATCACAGTCAGAAACTTATAAACTTTGGTTTGAAGATGCTTTCACATAGAGAGTGTGGTAGCTATGAAGCTTCAGATCAGCTAACTAGTTTGCCTTTGTATGGATGTAGTGTTAATGCAGTTTGGTTAAGTCTTGGACCAGCTAGTACTAGAAATTGAGTATTGAAGCCCTTGACTGAAATTGAGCAGTTAGCTGAATCAGGACCTGACAGTACAGAGATTTTGAAAACCAACTTGATTCATACATATTATCCAAATTGATCTGAATTGTTTGAAGATCGCATTGGATGTATATGTGTATATATGTAGAAACGAGTATGTCTCTGGAGCTAGTATCGGCCAGTTCAAACTTTGGGCTCAAGGTCCATGACCAGTGTCAGCAATCATAGCAGGTTTTAATACCTCTGGCGTTACGCGTATCTTCCACGCTATAGCCAATGGGCTTATGTTAACATTGAATGCACTGCAAAGAGCCAACTTATACAAATACATGAATATTTTGAGAGATACCAGATGTATCATGACACATGAGAACCATATATGGGTAACTACTTACCGTACTGTGGATCTAAGGCCTTGAAGGTGACTAAGGTGTAAACACGTGTCAGCTGACCATGTTTTCTCGACAATAAAGAAAAAACATTTTTCTTGAAAAAAACATTTAAGGCCATTGTTTGAAGTGATCTCATTGCTAATCATTTATTTCCTAAACTAAAGAGACAGAGCACAGATACCCCAATCCCAACCATACTCTCCTCTATACTCTATTAATGTCCTTATGGGTGGGCCTTTAGTTAAGGGTACCTAGCTTGCCCTCATATTTATCATTTAGTGGCTAGAGCACATTTCACTACGAGTCAAATCTGTACACTTATGTATCTGTCATTATGAACTTCTCATGTGTGTAGGTGGCCAAATAATGTACGCACACAGAATTTAAAAGAAGTATAGAAGTTACATTTGTTATGTTATTAGTGTAGTTTTTGATAAGTGTTAAAATGTTTATTCACAACATTTTTTATTGTCTACATATTATTTATAATATAGGTATGACTATAGTCTAAAAAGATTAATACTCAAAATAATGTTACCGTGTTGGCATGCCTTCATTTATTTCTTTCTAAAACTGAAGATATAGTTATGTTATATGTCTTGGTTTCCTTGTGAAGGTTGCAATAAAGTAATCTGTAAACTAGTCATCATGTATAACAAAGTAATTTTTGTATAGTATTGTAATATCTGTGCATGGTAGCAAAATGCATTTATTGGTGTACGAACTATGGATGTTGTAGGCTATTCTTTTCTGAATTTGCGGATGCAAAAAGTAGTTTGTTATAACTTAAATGTTAAGCATGTGATTTGTAATGCCATCAGTATTTTCATACAACATGTAATTAGTGATGTCATCAGTGATGTGATCTGGGATGTTGTCATTGTGGTCATAGGCTGCGAAACAGGGGGCGCGAAGTTAAGGTGGTTTTAGCTGAATTTCAGGGGTTTTGTTCTCACCTTAACGTCCCTGCAACTAAAGTTTTTTCCTTGAATTTCAAGGGTTTTGTTACAATGTATTGCTCACATTAACATACCTGCAACTAAAGTTTTTTTCTTGAATATATATATATATAGTACAGTGAATTATGAATAAAAAATTAGCACTTCAATGGATGGGGTTGTAAGTCGCTGCATTGTCAATCCTTGTGTTTGAGTAGAGTTTATATCTACACTAATCATTAGCACTGATTTAAATACTATTCATTAAACAATTGGAATTATAGAGCTATGTTGCACATTCAGGAAATAGAGGTTATGAATTAGTGCTGTATTGCACCTGTTCACTTTATACAACATTGTCTAGCGGCAATGCAAAGCCCACTTGGGCAGGACTGTTCTAAACATGGGATGCATAACAATTGAATATGAGGACTGTTATTTATGTCACAGCATTTTCAAGTCGTATTTTAACATGTTTATTAGAAATAATTTTGTAGCGCTTGAGCACTTTATATAGAATGGTTATGTGACATAATTGTGATGCGAATTACAAATGATTTAGTATTAGTATAATCACGTGGTACAAGTTTCAAACTAAACTTGGTGCATAACTTCCCCCCTCCTTTTTCTGACTACCACCAGTGCTGATGCATGAACGTTAGCTTTGAAGCTTTTTAAATGTCATGCACTCTGCAACACGCAGTATGATACTGCAGTGACAGTATCTGATAAAGGGGCCATTGGGCCTGGCGAACAAATTAAGCAGTACTATTAAGTACAATTGAGATTACTGATAAGGGAGATGAAATTCTATTGTGTCTCAATAAGTAGACAGTATTATTTTAAGATCATGTAGGAATGCCTATATAGATTATTATGGTTATAAAGGCCCAATATGGCCGACATGTTTTTCTATAAATAAATTGACATGAGTTACATCTGTCACATGACTTAGGACTAAACTACCTCCCGAAGAAAGTAGAAATAGAAAGCGGTTTCCATTAAACAAATGATACACTTTGCCTGAGGAAGTCCCTGCATAGGGGTGGAATGCGTGGCGCATAGATGAGTGTTTGACTTTTTAGCATCTTTGTAAGTGCATGCTGGCTAATATATTGACTATGAACTATTTTTAACTTTAATAAAGATGTTTGCATGCTAAAGTTGGATTGAGTGCTTTGTTATTTTTGTTGTGTCATGTGAGCTACTAGAATATCAAGTGCAGTATTTACAGGCATAACATATATAAATAGCATATATATTTTTTTTTTTCAACGAAAAAATGAGTGTAAGTGCAGTTAAGGTGACTAAACTTAATGCAACAAAACCCTTCAAATTCAGCGCATTGGGAAACTCAGGAGTGGCTTAACTCGGTGCACTTTAAGTAATATTTTTTCGTTCAATTTCAAGGTTTTTGTTATACCACGTTTTATTCGTGCTCACTGTATATTTTTCAGCCCCACTGACCATGGCCTTTGGCCATGCCCACTGTTGTATATTTTAAATCATAGATTTAATTTTTGGGGACATTACACAGGGGGCAGGCCGGTGCCCCAACAAGGCCACGGAGTGCAGTGGTGACGTCGGCAGCGTCCCCGTTTCCATGGGGTCAATGGGGCCCAACCAGGATGAAAAACACCTGAGGACCGTCACAGGCCACCCAGGATTGTGGTATGAGGGCAAGCACACGTGGTGAGAGCGGGTGGCCCAGTGTGGTTGGACAGGGCCACCCTGAAGAAAGAGGAGGGGCTAGGGCCCCATCAGGTGTCATGATGGGACAGGCTCCAGCCTACAGCCAGCTCCTGCCAGCCCACCATCCAGCACTGCCTGCAGCCAGCCGCCATCCAGCTTAACCACACGGAGCAGCTCTGCACCAGCTCGCACAGAGCCAGCACCACCAGAGACAGATGTCAAGGTACTGTGAAGGGTGACTGACTGCAGCAGTCACCCCATTGTCACATAGTGTTTTATGTTGTAAGTCAATGTATATATTTATGTGTAGTTATATGTATATATGTATTTAAGTACTTTTATGTAGGGTCGTTGTTAAGTAGGGGAAGTACAGAGTTGGGGTAAGTGTTAGGGGGAATGCTATATAGGGTTAAGTGTTAAGTAAGGGTCGGACAATTTATTTAGATGCCCATTATTTAAATTAAGGGTAGAGGGGAGGTACTCTGGTGTGAGATAGTGGGAGAGGGGTTGCGGCCTGCCTGATGCCGCCTAGCAAGGTGGATCCACCCAAAGAGGCCACCTACCGGCCTCACAATCTATGTGGGTGGTACCTAAGTTTAGGTAGGGGTCTGTTGATCCAGGCTCACCCTATGGGTTTCTGAGAACCCTTCAATGAAGGGTGAGCTGACGTAGCAAGTCCCCGATCATTTGAGCTCCTGCCAGGGGACTCCTAGGGAAAAGAGAAAAGGTATTAGTGTTTTTATTAAATAAAGAAGGGTCCTTGTTGAGATCCCTACAAAATTCACTCTGATGCCTGTGTCCCGGAGTGATCAAATAACTCAGGCTTTGGCCCATATCCTGCTAACAGCTATTTTATTTAGCGGCTGTAGTGCCCCTCTGTGAAGACAGGTGGGGGGTCTGTACTTCCGCTCACTATTTGGTAGAGGAGAGGAACAGAGGACCCCTGCCAAGATTCTCAATATTGTGGTAGCAATGGACTAGCAATCAAGGCCTAGCTTATCAGGAGGTGATGTGGGCTGGTTCTTAAGTACTGTGTAGTCCCCAAGCAACCACAAAGTAATGTCCGCACACTGTATTAGTTAAAACACAGTCTTTATATAATTAATATTCAAGGTTATGTACAATATCACAATAACTCACTTTGTACTTGGTTATCTATAATGGCAAATATACAGTTCTACGTGGTACCACAATTACTATTAGATCTCATTAAAGTGCATCAACTGTACGGTTAAATGTCACACAAATCAGTTCATAAAGGAAACCAACAATAGAGGTAAGAGGAAAGCGGTTGGTTGGAACAATTGGCAGAATACTGGCCCCGATACCTAGACACAGTTCTGTGTGGAGATCCCCCCACCTGGGCAACCTGGAGAATCAAGCTATATCACAAGCCCAGTCCATATATTGTTCACACAAGACTTTCCAATAGTTCTGCAACCCCAAAGTACCTGGCATTTTAGCGTTCCTCATCAGGGAATCGACGGGCCTTCTTGAGTGTCCTCCCTTTAAAGCAGGAGTCACGGGTCATCGAACATCTGGCAGAGAACAGGGTGAGCTACGACGGTGAAGTGGCAGCTTCGTTCCTAGCAGTGCGTTTTGGCAGGGAAGCGTAAACGTTCTGCAAGGAAGAGGCGTGCGGGGCACCTCGGTGTCGATAGTTCTGGACTGAAAAGAGTTTTAAGAACTGTGACACAGCAAGGGCGTTGAGTCGTCGGCGTCTCTGTGGTCTGCGGGTGGCAGGAAACCCACCAGCGGATGCTCCTCGGCGCGTCAACGGTCAGGCCTTCTCCAGCGGGATGAGACGGCGACAATGCAGACGAGAGCATCCTTGGATCAAATGAAGTTCTTAGGCAATGGGAGCACGGCGGCTGCGGTCGGCGTCGGTGGTCATCGACAGTGGCGGACAAACATCCGGGCGCTTCTCCTTGGGATTCTGAGGCAGTCCCTGCCTCGGGTCGGCAGCCTGTCATAGGTCTGTCTACCAGGGAGCTTTGGCAAAGATCAGCTGGTACACAATGGTCCCTCGTAGCTTGGGAAGAGGGCGCCTTACCAGGTCCTCGCCGGGTCAGTCCTTGGAGACACAGCAGCTTTCAGATTGTGAAGGAGAGCAACAGCAATTTTTCTCTTCCAGCAGGGCTTCAAGGTCAAGCTTCAGGTTTACTCCAGTTACTCTTCGTAGTGGACTTCAGCTTCTGAACACAAATTCTATCAGTGAGAGGCCCCCAGATATACTAGTTGGTCTCCCATTCATTCTGCTGGGTCACATTCAGGCAACCAATCGTTCAGAAAGGCATACATGCAGGCAGGCTGCCAATCAGGTTGATAGTGCATTCAGGCCATTCACTTCTCTCCAGACACTCACAACAAATTATGCATATTGGGACAAGTACCCAGCAATTCAACACTCCACACTGCATTCATACTAGTTTTGTGCAGGGCTGTCTCAGTCATTGTGTAAAACACCAGATACTAGACATCCACAACACAGAATGCGTATTCGTCACACACTCCATTCACCCAGGTCCCACCCACAGGCGTACCCACAACATACGGTTGTTGGGAAGGCTCCAGCCAGTCTGGTCAGCACTTCCCCACACTACCATATATGGAACTTCCACCCAACAGCCAGTCAGGGGGAAGGGACAGAGTCAGGGCTTCCCGGGACTTCAGGAAGATCAAGGTAACAGGCGATGGAAGGCAAGAGGCCACAGGGTTTTAGGGAGAATTCTCATTTTATGGCTAATTTCCCTCACCTAGTGAGTCCCCCAGCAGCTTTGCTGGACTTCTGGAGTTTATTTTTCACTTGGTAAGAGTGTGAGCTTTCCCCCCGCTCTTACCCATGTTTTGCCATGTGTCTTTTACCTGTTTTTATGATTGTGGACTCTGAAGTACACCACTACAGTTGTCCCCTTCTTTTGTGTGTTACACAGCACCTTCAGTGCAGTGACACAGGGTTGTCTTTTAGACTTCCCACCAACTCCATTTCTGGGGCTGACTACAGTCCCCCAGAAAAGGGTAAAGTTGCCATTAACTTTACTTAGTCAATTTACCACAGATCCAGTACACCCTATCTTCCATGGAGTACTGGAAAAGGGTTACTTCATATCCCTTTTGTATCTGTACCTCCTAAAGGATTGTTTTGCTCTTTTAACATTTAGATTTGGCTGGTGGCAGTGGTATCTACCCTAACTTTCCAACCGCGATTGTACTATAAAAACGTGGTATTGTTTTAGGCTGTTATATTAGCCTCGAACTTAAACCCGCTTGACCAAATACTTTTTCTTTTGGCTCCGGTCGGGTCTATTAGCCATTTATTTTAGTTAAAGTCCTTCTTGTGTTTTACTTTGCGCGGCAAACCAGGTTTGCCTTCTTTGTTCACCGTCTTTTGGTGGGCTTCTGCTCAGAAGCCCTCCTCCAGGTGCCTGGGTGTCTAGGTGGGCTGAATGTGAGGGAGGGGTGTAGTCACCCCCTGCACAGGGTATCCTAGGAAACCCAAGTCACACTTTGCATTGATTGTCTGAGGTCGTTGTCCGGGCCGGACAACCCCCCTGCTGCGTGATTGACAGCCAGGCTGTGTGAATGGGGTATTTTCGCATAAGAGGCAGGTCTCTTGGGCTAGAAGTCAGAGTCGCCACTGGAACTACAAGGAACCGAAGAGAAGCAGAGAAGAAGACAGCTGCTGGAACTACCCTGTCCCGGTGAAGCCGTGCTGCAGGTCCAAGCTATCTACCCTTCGACGCCTAGAAGAGATCCAGTCCGGAGTCTTCTTCCCTTGAGCTTGGTGGGGATAACCAGCTCATCTTCCACAGCCAGAGGATCCTCCTCTTGGTCGAAATCGCTGCACACTGCTGTAGTGGTCCGGATAGCCATCTGAAGAGCCTCTCCTGTTTTTAAGGAGTGCACCTTTTATTCATGGTTGCTGCTGCCGGCCTCATCCCTTGGTGATTCAGACCCCTCCAGATGTCCTCCTTCACCTCGAAGCTCCAGGAACCGTGGGTCTGCAGAAAACCAACAGGAACAACTGCCAGGGCACCAGCTTCTCCATTGAATAAGGTACTGTGTTCTGCTTGAGGAATTAGGGTGAATCCCTTTTCTTCATCTCCAAGGCTTCCCCCTGTCTTCCCTCCTTTTTATAACTTTTGCTTCCTCTGTTGACAATATCTAGGTACTCCTGGCAACGTTGAATCTCTAACTATCCGACTATGTGATCCTCGACAACAGCAGCTCTGTTCCACTTGACACTGGCACCGGCCTATTGACTCTTGAATTTCTGTCTATGAGTGTTCTCTGATTATGTCTGCCTTGACAAAAGTATTGCCTGTGATTTTTGCCCCCACCTCTCTCTGGTTAACCCAGGTGAAAAGTGTGTTTTTGCACCGGTAACAATTCTTGCTGCGGATACGCATTTCTTTAGTAAGACCGAACTGTCATTACTGTCAAAAAGTGATTGCAAGAGTAGAGAACACAGGGTACTTACCTTGAGTTAGAATGTACCAAAGTGAATTGGTTGGTTGTAGTATATTTTGCATGTGGTTTTGAATGAATAGAATTGTTGTGTTTATAACAAATGGTTTAACAAATAAATGTACTTATATTTTTTACCTGAAACCTTGAGTCAGTGTTTGCGTGAGTCACAGTAATTGTGGTCCCTTTGTGTAATCTCTGCTACTGCTCATATACTCTTGAGATAAGCCTGGCTGCTCCGCTACTGCTACCACTTTAACATAGTAGTACAGGCATGTACCAAAGGTAAAACTTGTATTGCCACCTGTAGTGTTAATTGTATGTAGTGGTCCCCAAGGGCACTGCACAGGATTCTGCCTAACACTGGTGTATAGCGAAGAGGATTTGGAAGTAGAGTGATTACACTTAAAGTGCTGCTATTGCTTGGGTTCAACTAACCCAACTCAATAGAAATAAAATAAATAAATACATAAATAAATAAAAATCAACCACAAGGCTAACACCACTAATTCTATTTAACTGAAAAATCATGTCAAATATGGTAAACTACACTGAAGAGGGTCTCTTAAACTACACTGCTGGTGTTTTAAGAACCATGTGTAGGGAGAGGTGTCTCTCTGGTAAAGGAAAGACATCTGAATTGATTGCAATGTTAATGGGAAAACAAAGTCTGGAGAGTGGGTCAGAAGGGCCTACCCCTCCAGCAAATGTGGATACTGATGTTTCTGATTCTGAGAGTGTTCATTTTGAAAAAGTAGACGAGTCCTTGTTAGGAAACCCTACACCTCCTTTGCCTGCTCAGAAAGCACAACCTCTGTCCACAGGGACCCCCACAGGTCCTACACTCACCCCTGAGTTTATTTCACTTGAGAGAATGAGACTTGAATTGGAAGTGAAACGTATTGATGCACAAACTGCCATGAAACATCAAGTGTTAAGGCTCAGAGAAATGGAGCTGAATCATGAACTAGAGATGAAGATATTGTCTGTAGAAAATGCTTCTCTCCCAGAGTCTTCTAGGTCTTCCTGCCCTAAGAGACCCTGTGTGCCAAAGGAAATGATTGGTATGTATGAGACTAAACTTGATGCTTTGGATTGGTTAGCAATGTTTGAGTAGAATCATGGGATTCAAGGTATCTCAGGGAATCAGTTGATTCCTTTGCATTTCTCTAGGCTTCCCCCTGTTGCAAGTGATGCTGTAATGGAGTTGGGGGAGGAGGATAAACAGGATTATGAGTGTGTGAAACTAGCATTAATGCCTAGGTTTGGGAAGACCCCTTCCCAGTATCATAAGAGGTTTAGAAACCCTCAAAAAGCATGATGGTACCCCTTGGGCTACCTGGGTGTGTGAATGTTTGAAAAACTTAGATGGTTGGGTTAAGGGTTACAAAGTGAACACTTATGAAGCTTTGAGGAATCTTGAGATGTTGGAGTCTATTTTTGATGTCTACTCACCTGGGTTTAGACAGCACTTGGCTGATTCAAAGGAGATAGATCCTAAGAAGCTAGCTAAGGCTGCTGACTTATGGGTTGCCAACCGGGCTACTCACAAGGATTCTGGGGTCACGAAGAAAAAGGAGAAGGGAAAACAGCCAAAGAAAGACAACAAAGAGAATTCAAATAATTCCAATCCAAAAGAGGGCCACACACATAACAAGGGTAAGCCACAAGGTAAACTGAATCAGGCTAGTTTACCACCTGGTCCCACACCAGATGGAGGCCAGAACAAACCCCCATTCCAAAGAGCATTTGGGAAATTCTTTGTTTGTGGGTTACTTGGCCATGTGAAAGGAGATCCCAGGTGTAAGGGTAAACCTTCAGGAATCAACACTGTCTCCTTAGCCTTCTCCCAGGAGGATGAAGTACCTATAGCCAGTGGAAACTTTCAGTTACTAGCTGATGAGCCCATGAGAGTCTCAGTTAGTGTTTCTTTAGTGTCCTTGGGTCTTTGGGAACAACAGAACTTAGATGTCTATAACTCAATCCCCGATAATACTAAAGAGTATTACAAAGATAGTGTCCTTGTGAATGGTCAGGAAACCCCTGCCATCAGAGACACTGGAGCCAGCATAACTGTGGTTGATGAATGTTTTTTCAAGGTGGAGGATGTTGCTAAGGCACCTAAACACCTAACCAAGTTAGCTGGAGGCCCTGTGCAAATGGTTCCCCAGTTACCAGCTCTCATCCAGTGTAATGACATGACTGTCAGAATACCTGTAAGTGTGCAAAATAACGTACCTCGAAGGGTCCTATTGGGTAATGACCTCAACACTCTTGGATGTGTGTCTAGTACCCCCAGAACCCACAGCAGAAGGAAGCAGTAGCTCACTAGGTCTGCAACGGAGAGAACCTTGATAGGCTCTCCTGCAGACATGATAGAAGAAACTATCACCCCAAGTCCACAGGACTTACTTACTGCTACTGCAAGTAAGGAAGAGACAAAGGGGAAACCCAAGTCTGCCAGCAAGAAACCAGCAAGCACTCCTGTGCCCAGAAGGACATCTCTAAGACTGTCCAAAGTGAGTTATGTGACTCCTGCACCAGCTGAGGCTGAGTGTGAGGTTCAACCCTGTATGGTTAAGCTAGATACTGAGGAATCAGATCTAGAGGAAGGTCTTGCTCTGGTAGGAGATCTTGACCCTGTTGACCACCCTGAGCTGCAGTCTTTACAGGCAGAAGGTGGACCCAACAGGGCAGATTTCAGCAAAGACAAAGAGAGTGTCCTACCCTGGAAGGTCTTCGCCTACAGGCAGCTTCCCAGCTCAATGGGACTGAGCCTGGGAAGTATAGGTTGCACTGTGAAGATGGCCTCTTTACAGTGAACCGACTGAGTGAACCCCTGGAGACTGCAAGAAACTTGTAGTACCTCTAGTGAACCGACTCCAGTTTCTGCAGTTAGCTCATGAGGTACCTTTGGTTGGTCACTTAAGTTTTAAGAAGACCAAGGAAAGGCTTTCTCTTTACTTCTACTGGCCTAAGATGGGCTCAGAAGTAGTCAGATTCTGCAGAAGCTGCCACACTTGCCAAACCTCTGGCAAGAGTGGAGCCAAGAATGTGGCACATTTGGTGGCTCTCCCAGTAGTGGGAGTTCCTTTTGAGAGGGGTGGGAGTGACATTGTTGGTCCTCTTGGCCCTCCTACATCTTCAGGCAAAAGGTTTATCCTGGTTGTAGTGGACCATGCCACTAGATTTCCTGAAGCCATACCTATGAGGACTGTTATGGCTCCGGCTGTAGGTAAGGCCCTACTTGGTATTTTTACCAGAGTAGGTTTTCCTAAGGAGGTGATATCTGACAGGGGATCACATTTTATGTCCCACTACATGCAAGCCATGTGGAAAACCTGTGGAGTCATCTACAAGTTCTCAACTGCCTATCATCTCCAAACCAATGGATTGGTGGAGAGGTTTAACAGAAGTGTGAAGAGCATGATAGGTGCTTTAGAAGAACCCCTTAGAAGAAAGTGGGACCTTCTACTGCCATGCCTTCTCTTTACATATAGAGAAGTCCCTCAGGAGGGAGTAGGATTCAGTCCCTTCGAACTTCTCTATGGCCATCCATTTAGAGGTCCATTGGCCCCGATTAAGGAAGGGTTGGAGAGTGCTCCTTCTCCCAAGCCAGTCAGAGTGACTAACTATGTGATAGGTCTCCGGAGGAGAATGTTACACATGATGGCAGAGGCAAGAGATAACTTGAAGGCTGGGCAAGCTCTGGTCAAGCATTGGCATGACCAGAAGGCTAACATGTTGGGTTCACTCAAGACCAGCTTGTTCTTGTTATGTTCCCAACAAGGCAGAGGGCCTTGCAGGACAAATGGATAGGACCCTTCAAAGTTGTGGATAAACTTGGAGAGGTGAACTATCTAGTGGACTTAGGCAACCCTAAGGAGGCTCCCAGAGTCTTTCAACCAACCGTTTAAGGCCTTATGTCTCTAGACCTGACACAGGAGCTTTCTTCCTAGCTTCAGCTCATGAGGAGGAGGAGAGTGAACCTCTGCTTGACCTCCTCAAAGGCCTACCTTTAGATGAGCAAGTGGAAGGAGTCAATCTCTCTTCCAGTCTCACAACTGACCAGCAGGATGAGTGCAAATTACTGTTAAATCAGTTTGCCTCCCTGTTCTCACTTTCACAAGGCTTGACCCCTTGGGGCCAACATGACATACTCACTGGTGACTGTTTGCCTGTCAAAAGCAGGGGGTACAGAATGTCAGATCATGTAAGAACCTATATAAGGAATGAGGTCAACAAGATGCTTGATCTCGGGGTGATAGAGCCCTCTACTACCCCATGGTCTAGCCCAGTTGTGCTTGTACCAAAGGCAGGATCCAAAGAATTGAGATTCTGCATGGACTATAGAGCACTAAATGCAGTCACCAAGACTGATGCCCATCCTTTGCCTAGGACAGATGAGCTGGTGGACAAACTTGGTGTAGCCAAGTACCTCAGCACATTTGACCTAAAGTCAGGCTATTGGCAAATAGCCCTGACAGACCATGCCAAGGATAAAACTGTATTCTCCACCCCAGCTGGCCTCTACCAATTCAAGGGAATGCCTTTTGGACTAAAGAATGCACCTGCTACATTTCAGAGGATGGTCACTCACGTTCAGAATGGGATGAAGGACTTCTGCATGGCATACTTGGATGACATTGCAGTGTTCAGCCCTACATGGAAAGAACATATTGAACACCTAGGACATGTATTGAAGGTTCTGGAACAGGCCCATCTGACCATAAAGGCAAGCAAATGTCAAATTGGTCAGAGTACAGTGGTCTACCTTGGACATGAGGTAGGAGGAGGTGAAATAAGGCCTTTGCCTAGCAAAGTACAAGCTGTACAAAACTGGGCCACCCCTACTACTCAAACCCAAGTGAGAGCCTTCTTAGGTCTTACTGGGTATTACAGGAACTTCATAGAGAATTATGGAACCATAGCTTCTCCCTTGAATGTCATCTCCTCTCCTAAATTCCCTAGAAAGGTTAGGTGGAATGAGGAGTGCAATCAAACCTTTGAAGTTCTAAAGAAAGCCCTTTATCAAGCTCCAGTCCTAAAAGCTCCTGACTATCACCAACCATTCATTGTACAAACTGATGCTTCTAATGTAGGTATAGATGCAGTCCTTAGTCAACTGGATGAGAAAGGTAGGGAACACCCCATTTGTTTCATCAGCAGGAAGTTAAAGGATCCTGAGACAAGGTGGGCAACAATAGAACGTGAATGTTTTGCTATTGTGTGCTCACTGAAGAGGTTTAGACCAGACTTGTATGGTTCTACCTTCATCATTCAGACTGACCACCAACCCTTGAGATGGCTGATGCAAATGAAAGGGGAAAACCCAAAGTTACTCAGATGGTCAATCTGCCTACAAGGATTTGATTTTTACATTGAACACAGAGCAGGAAGTCACCACCAAGATGCTGATGGTCTCTCTAGGATGTTTTTAACCGACTAGAGGTATGCAGTCCATCCAGGAGTGGATTAAATCCTCCTGTACCTTAGTCTGGGGGGGCGAGTGTTAGGGAAAATTCTCATTTTATGGCTAATTTCCCTCACCTAGTGAGTCCCCCAGCAGCTTTGCTGGACTTCTGGAGTTTATTTTTCACTTGGTAAGAGTGTGAGCTTTTCCCCCCACTCTTACCCATGTTTTGCAATGTGTTTTTTGCGCCTGATTACAGCAAGCCCTTTATCGTTCAAACTGATACCTGCAACACCGGAATTGGAGCTGTCTTGTCCCAGTTAGATGACAAAGGAAGGGAACATCCTATCATATTCATCAGTAGACAACTCAAGGGTAGAGAACTTAGGTGGGCTACTGTGGAAAAGGAATGATTTAGTATAGTTTGGAGCATTTGGCGTTTTAGACCCTACCTTACTGGGTCTACCTTCAAGGTCCAAACAGACAATAAGCTCCTGAAGTGGCTTATGCAGATGAAGGGTGAAAACCCAAAACTGCTCAGGTGGTCCATTAGCCTGCAAGGACTAGACTTCACCATAGAGCATAGACCAGGGAAGAGCCACGATAATGCAGATGGCCTTTCCAGAAGGTATGTTGACCGTCTGGATGAGGGTGTCTATCTCGTAGGAGATTAGGCACCCTAACCTCAGTCTGAGGGGGCGATTGTGATGCTGGAAATGCATCGGGGGGACAGGGCCTCCGTATCCTTGTCCTTTACTGCTTTTTTATTGTGTGTTCTGTCGTGTTTTCTGTGCAGGAGTTCATGTGGGACTCCTGGTGGTGCAGCTCTCTCCTTTGGTTTTGGTGAATGGACCCATGGGATACCCTTATGGCACCCAAGGGTAGGGGTATAACACTGTGCCCGTAGTGTATGTTTTGGGCACCTGTGGGAGGCCCAGAGAGCAGGGTACAGGCTGGTGGCAGCTCCGTGCTGAATTGACTGATGCCCTGATTGTCCTCCATTTTGGGATGCCCAGGCCCTGTCATTGGAATCAGTAGATTCCTGATGGAGACAAGATGGGCCCCGTGTTAGGCAGAATCCTGTGAAGTGCCGTTAGGGACCACTACACACAATTAAGACTACAGGTGGCAATACAACTTTTACCTTTGGTACAAGCCTGTACTACTATGTTAAAGTGGTAGCAGTAGCGGAGCAGCCAGGCTTATCTCAAGAGTATATGAGCAGTAGTAGAGATTACACAAAGGGACCAGAATTACTGTGACTCAAGCAAACACTGACTCAAGGTTTCAGGTAAAAAATATAAGTACATTTATTTTTTAAACCATTTGTTATAAACACAACACTTCTATTAATTCAAAACCACATGTAAAATATACTACAACCACCCAATTCACTTTGGTAAACTCTAACTCAAGGTAAGCACCCTGTGTTTCAATGGACCGGTGTTATGAAACAAAAGACGTTACCGGGAATACTCTTGCGATCACTTTTTGACAGTAATGACAGTTCGGTCTTAATAAAGAAACGTGTATCCGCAACAAGAATTGTTACCGGGCAAAAACACACTTAGCACCTGGGTTAACCAGAGAGAGTTGGGGGAAAAAATCACAGGCAATACTTTTGTCAAGGCAGACAGAATCAGAGAACACTGATAGACAGAAATTCAAGAGTCAATAGGCCGGAGCCAGTGTCAAGTGGAACCGGGTTCCTGTTGTCGAGGATCACACAGTCAGATAGTTCGAGATTCAACATTGCCAGGAGTACTTAGATATTGTCAACAGAGGAAGCAAAATTTAAAAGAAGGAGGGAAGACAAGGGCAAGCTTTAGAGATGAAGAAAAGGGATTCACCCTAATTCCTCAGGCAGAACACAGTACCTTATTCAATGGAGAAGCTGGTGCCCTGGCAGTTTTTCCTGTTGGTTTCCTGCAGACCCACGGTTCCTGGAGCTTCGAGGTGAAGGACGACGTCTGGAGGGGTCTGCACCACCCAGGGATGAGGCCGGCAGCAGCAACCATGAATAAAAGGTGCACTCCTTAAAAACAGGAGAGGCTCTTCAGATGGCTATCCGGACCACTACAGCAGTGTGCAGCGATTTCGACCAAGAGGAGGATCCTCTGGCTGTGGAAGATGAGCTGGTTATCCCCACCAAGCTCAAGGGAAGAAGACTCCGGACTGGATCTCTTCTGGCGTCAAAGGGTAGATAGCTTGGACCTGCAGCACGGCTTCACCGGGACAGGGTAGTTGCAGCAGCTGTCTTCTTCTCTGCTTCTCTTCGGTTCCTTGTAGTTCCAGTGGCGACTCTGACTTCTAGCCCAAGAGACCTGCCTCTTATGCGAAAATACCCCATTCACACAGCCTGGCTGTCAATCACGCAGCAGGGGGGTTGTCCGGCCCGGACAACCACCTCAGCCAATCATGGCAAAGTGCGACTTGGGTTTCCTAGGATACCCTGAGCAGGTGGTGACTACACCCCTCCCTCACATTCAGCCCACCCAGACACACAGGCTCCTGGAGGAGGGCTTCTGAGCAGAAGCCCGCCAAAAGACGGTGAACAAAGAAGGCAAACCTGGTTTGCCGTGCAAAGTAAAACACAAGAAGGACTTTAACAAAAAGAAATGGCGAATAAACCCGACCGGAGCCAAAAGAAAAAGTATTTGGTCAAGCGGGTTTAAGTTCGAGGCTAATATAATAGCCTAAAACAATACCATGTTTATATAGTATAATTGTGGTAGAAAAGTTAGGGTAGATACCAATGCCACCAGCCAAGTCTAAATGTTAAAAGAGTGAAACAATGCTCTAGGAGCTACAGATACAAAAGGGATACAATGTAACCCTTTTCCAGTACTGGTAGAGGTGCCCTACACAGACTTTCTTTCAAGCCATCAAAGGCCCTCTGACAGTCTTCAGTCCAATTAACCTTCCTAGGCTGTTTGGGTGAAGTCTGAGCTGTCAGGCGTGCAGCTACGGTTCCATAGTCTGCCATTAAATTGCGATAATACCCAGTGAGGCCCAAAAAGGCTCTCACCTGGGTTTGAGTAGTGGGAGTCTCCCAGTCATGTACATCCTTTACTTTACTGGGGAGAGGTTGGATTTGACCCCCTCCTACCTCATGACCAAGATACGTGACTTTCCCCTGAGCTATCTGGCACTTGGTGGACTTGATAGTGAGGTTAGCCCTTTTCAAGGCCTGCAGCACTTTATCCAGATGTGTCAAATGCTCTTCCCAGGTGGAACTGTAGACAGCAATGTCGTCTAAGTAAGCCGCACAAAAGGTTTCCATCCCACTGAGTGCATGATTAACCAATCTATGCAACGTGGCAGGGGCATTCTTCAACCCAAAAGGCATGAACCTAAACTGGTAGATTCCCTCTGGTGTTGAGAACGCTGTCTTTTCCTTGGCATGGTCCGTCAGAGCTATTTGCCAATAGCCTGAGGTAAGGTCAAAGGTGCTCACAAATCTGACAGCACCTATGGTCTCCACAAGCTCATCAGCCCTGGGCAATTGGTGCGTGTCAGTTTTGGTGATGGCATTGACTCCTCGGTAGTCCACACAGAAACTCCAATCCTTGGTACCTGCCTGGGAACTTGCCTTGGGGACAAGGACCACGGGACTGGACCAGGGACTGGTTGAGGGTTCAATAACACCCAGATCCAACATCTTGGTGACCTCAGCCTGGATGTGGTTCTTAACTGTATGTGATATACGGTAGCACCTGCTTTTGACAGGCATACTGTCACCAGTGTCAATCCCGTGCCTACACCACGGTGTAAGGCCTGGTGTCAGTGAAAACAGACAGGCATACTGCCAGAGCAAAGCCCTGCAGGCCTTCTGCTGCTCTGTCGTCAGATCGGGAGAGAGATGTACTCCCTCCACTGAGCCATCCTGAGGGTTGCTCTGCAGCAAATCAGGAAGGGGCTCACTCTCATCCTCTTCTTGCTCTGAAGCTAGCAAGAGACATGAGACTTCTGCTCGCCTGTGGAAAGGCTTGAGCCTGTTAACATGGAATACCTGAGGGGCTACCACAGGGGCTCCCATGTCAACCAAATAATTGACTTCGCCCATCTTGGGGATAATCCTGAAGGGTCCAGTCCACTTGTCTGCCAAAGCTCGAGGCTTGGTAGGCTCCATCACAAGGATTTCCTGTTCTGGAGTCCAATCCACTTGCAAGGCTTTAAGGTCATGCCAGTACTTATTCAGTTCCTAGCTGGCCTTGAGATTTGCTGTCTCCTGACCCATCGTCTGTGTCATCCTCCATCTGAGGCCTAACACATAGTCCCCCACTTGCTTGGCGGGACCTGGAGGGGTGTCTTCCAAACCTTCTCTGATCAAGGCAAGGGGCCTCCTCACGGGATGTCCAAAGAGTAAACCAAATGGGCTGAAACCAACACCCTCTTGAGGTACCTCTCTGTGAGCAAACAGCAGGCATGGCAGGAGGAGATCCCATTCCTCCTTAGGGGCTCTTCCAAAGCACCTAGCATGCCCTTGAGAGTTTTATTAAATCTCTCAACCAGATCATTGGCCTGGGGATGGTAAGAGGTGGAGAACGTGTAGGTTACCCGCACTCTTTTCACATGGTTTTCATGTAACTAGACATGAAGTTGGATCCTCTGTCAGAGACAACCTCCTTGGGGAATTCCAACATGGGTGAAAATGCCCAGGAGAGCCCTAGCAACCACCTTCGCAGTAACAGTCCAAAGGGGCACAGCCTCAGGGTACCTGGTGGCATGATCAACCAAGACCAGGATGAACCGATGTCCACATGAAGTGGGAGGGTCAAGGGGACCAACAGTGTCGATGCCCACCCTCTCAAACGGTGTGCCAACCACTGGCAATGGCTGCAGTGGGGCAATGACACTGCCTCCAGTCTTGCCAGACAACTAAGTTGGGCAAGTCCTGCAGTGGGACTCCACTTCCACTCCCATCCGAGGCCAGTAGAAATGAGCAGAGAGCCTCTGCTTAGTCTTCTTGGCACCAAGATGACCAGCTAAGGGCACCTCATGTGCCAACTGCAGCAGGAAGGGCCTACAAACCTGGGGTACTACCAACCTCTTGAGAGCACCAGGTTCAGGCTTAGTGGGCTCACTAACAAGGAGCTCACCCTCCCAATAGATCCGGAATGTCCTAGGCACTTCTCCTTGTACCTAGGACAGGGCCGGTTTCCTCAAACCCTCGAGAGAGTGGCACTCTCTCTGTCCCTTACAGAAGTGCACCCGGGAGGGTCCCCCTTCCGCTAACAAGCATTGAAGGTCGGGGTGTTCCTCCGGGTTGAGTACCTCTCCCACAGGAAAGCCTTCTGGCTCTTCTCTCACAGGAGTTGAGACAGGGTTCACCACTGTACCCTGTCTGGAGCATGGATCCCAATGGATGCTGTCAGAACAGCAGGAAGAGCAGGGGCTCCCTCCACAGATGCGGCCTTCTTATTCTTCTGTTTTCTTCGCGCCTTGGGTTTCCCCGTCGTCGAGGGTACCGGGTTTGCAGCTGGACCCTGTGTGACCTGCGATCGGGTGACGCCACATCAGCCATGGGTAGACCATCCGTGATCATCCCCAACTCGACCAGATCGTTTCCTAACAAAATGTTCACAGGCACGTTGTCCTGAACCAGGACCGGAAGCTTCGCTGTTTTGTCTCCAATCGTAATGTTGACTAAGGCTACAGACAATAATTTGGGAGGCCCGCCAGCTGAACTGGTGGTTCTCAGAGGAGCACCTACATAGTCCTATGGCTTTAGCAGTGTCTTGTCCACCACTGTCATGCTTGCCCCAGTGTCTCTCAAACGAGTAGAAGGCTGGCCATTCAAGAGGACCCTTCTCAGAAATCTACCAGTGTTCTGTGGGATAGTCGCCAGTACTTCTGTGTACTGGTCCCAGGCCCCAAGGGACACCAAGGAAATCTCTACAGGAACACCAAATGTGAACCCTGTAGAGGAGGGGAGGTCAGGCTGACAGCCTGGACTCCAAGTGCCTTACCCTTACACTTGGGGACACCCCTTCAGTGATCCAGAGCCCCACAATCCCAACAAGTGCCAGGAGTGTTGGGTACTGTACTGGAGCCACTGGGACCCTGCTTTGCAGCATGCGGACCACTACTCTTATTCCCACCCACGACAGACTTATCCCCACTAGGTTTTTGGGTCTTAGGAGAGGAAGGTTTTGGTTTACCCGACTGTGACTGCTTCTGGGACTCCTCAGCTTTCTGAGAGGTCCACTTTTCTATATCCTTGTCCTTCCCACTGGAGTCCTTAGGGGACACCCGTTGGGAGACCCACTTGTCAGCCAACCTAGCCAGCTTAAAGGGCTCCAGAATGTTCTGGTCAGCAACATACTGATGCAGCTCTGGTGAACAGGCTTCCGGAAAAATGCTCAAAAACAAGAGGTGGGACAATTCAACAAACGTTTTCACTTTGTAACCATTAATCCACCCCATCATGTTCATGTGCGCAGCACTCACCCAGTCAATCATAGACACATTCTCTCATTTCTTAAAATCCCTGAACCTCTTAAGGTACTGGGTAGGTGTCTTGCCAAACTTGGCAATTGAAGCAGACTTCATGCACTCATACTGACACCTTTCTTCCACACTCAGCTTCAGAATGCAATCATATCCAGACTGAGGCTCTCTGCTTAACAAACACTTAGCCCAATCTCTCTTATCAACATCATGAATTGCACGCGCCATCTCAAATGCTTCAATCCATTGGAGGATATCAGAACCCTCCGCATACACACCAACCAAATATTTCATAAACTTGGTTGCTTGGGGCCTGACACTCTCAACTGGTTTAACTGAAGTCTCCACTCGAGCTTTCGCTAAATGGATTCGCTGACATTCATTGTCCTTGTCTTTGAGTTCAAGATCCCTATTCTTGAGTTCCACTTGCTGTGCAAACTCCTCTTTCTTAAGCTCAGTATCTATTTTCAACTTGTGGTATTCAAAGGCCAATTTCATCCTTAATAACTCAAGCTCCAAGGAAGTGCTGGGGTTTGGAACAGAGGCAGCAGTAATTATGGCATTCCCAGAAACAGATTCAGCGACAACCCTCGGGGTAGGGTCCTCATTGGTTGCATCCCCCCCTTCAAGAGTTTCACCATCAGTCTTGTCGTCCACCAGGGCAGCTATCAGCTCAGCCCTATACTTATCCACAAAGTCTAACTACTTGGCTTCACAGGCATCCTGGAGAGCCTCTAAGTTCATCCTAGTCAATTTACCATTTGCAATAGATTCCATTGCTTGTAATGCAGTTATCTTGTACACAACTAAACTTCAATTTAACAAAGTGCAGATATCCTTGTAAGTGGCACGGTTATACACTGATTCTTAAAACTGTAAGCATCCCACTGCTGCCACCAGTGTGAAGACCGGAGGGGGGTCTGTACTTCCGCTCTCTATTTGGTAGAGGAGAGGCACAGAGGACCCCTGCCAAGATTCTCAATATTGTGGTAGCAATGGACGAGCAATCAAGGCCTAGCTTCTCGGGAGGTGATGCAGGCTGGTTCTTAAGTACATTGTAGTCCCCAAGCACCCACAAAGGAATGTCCGCACACTGTATTAGTTAAAACACAGTCTTTATATAATTAATATTCAAGGTTATGTACAATATCACGATAACTCACTTTGTACTCGGTTATCTATAATGGCAAATATACATTTCTACGTGGTACCACAATTATTATTAGATCTCATTAAACTGCATCAACTGTACGGTTAAATGTTACACAAATCAGTTTATAAAGGAAACCAACAATAGAGGTAAGAGGAAAGCAGTTGGTTGGAACAATTGGCAGACTACTGGCCCCGATACCTAGACACAGTTCTGTGTGGAGATACCCCCACCTGGACAACCTGTAGAATAAAGCTATATCACAAGCCCAGTCCATATATTGTTCACACAAGACTTTCCAATAGCTCTGCAACCCCAAAGTACCTGGCATTGTAGCGTTCCTCGTCAGGGGATCGACGGCCCTTCTTGAGTGTCCTCCCTTTAAGGCAGGAGTCACGGTTCGTCAAATGTCCGACAGAGAACAGGGTGAGCTACGACGGTGAAGTGGCAGCTTTGTTCCTAGCAGTGCTCGTTGAAAGAGAAGCTTAAACGTCCTGCAAGGAAGAGGAGTACAGGGCACCTCGTGTCGATAGTTGTGGACCGCAAAGAGTTTGAAGAACTGCGGCCCAGCAAGGGTGTCGAGTCGTCGGCATCTCTGTGGTCTTCGGGTGGTGGGAAACCCACCGGCGGATGCTCCTTGGCACGTCGACAGTCAGGCCTTCTCCAGTGGGATAAGAAGGGCGATGATGCAGACAAGAGCGTCCTTGGATCAAATGAAGTTCTTAGGCAATGGGAGCATGGCAGCTCCGGTCGGCAACGGCAGTCATTGACAGTGGTGGACAACAGTCTGGGTGCTTCTCCTTGGGATTCCGCAGAAGTCCCTGTCTCGGGTCGGCAGCCTGTCGTAGGTCTGTCTACCAGGGAGCTTTGGCTAGTGCACAATGGTCTCTCATCGCTCGGGAAGAGGGTGCCTTACCAGGTCCTCTCTGGGTCAGTCCTTGAAGACATAGCAGCTTTCAGATTGTGAAGGAGAGCAACAGCAATTCTTCTCTTCCAGCAGGGCTTCAAGGTTAAGCTTCAGGTTTACTCCAGTTACTCTTCGTAGTGGACTTCAGCTTCTGAACACGAATTCTAGCAGGGAGAGGCCCCGAGATATACTAGTTGGTCTCCCATTCATTCTGCTGGGTCACACTCAGGCAACCAATCGGTCAGAAGGGCATTCATGCAGGCAGGTAGCTAATCAGGTGCATAGTGCATTCAGGCCATTCACTTCTCTCCAGACACTCACAACAAGTTATGCGTATTGGGACAAGTACCCAGCCATTCAACACTCCACACTGCATTCATACCAGTTTCGGGCAGGGCTGTCTCAGTCATTGTGTAAAACACCAGATACTAGACATCCACAACACAGAATGTGTATTCGTCACACACTCCATTCACCCAGGTCCCACCCACAGGCGCGCCCACAACATACGGTCATTGGGAAGGCTCCAGCCAGTCTGGTCAGCACTTCCCCACACTACCATATATGGAACTTCCACCCAACAGCCAGTCAGGGGGAAGGGACAGAGTCAGGGCTTCCCGGGACTTCGGGAAGATCAAGGTAACAGGCGATGGAAGGCAAGAGGCCACGGGGGCCATCTTGTCTCCATCAGGATTCTACCAATTCCAATGACAGGGCCTGGGCATCCCAAAATGGAGGATGCACAGGGCACCAGTAAATTCAGCACGGAGCTGCCACCAGCCCGTACCCTGCTCTGTGGGCCAACATACACTAGGGGCACAGGGTTGTACCCCTACCCATGGGTGCCATAAGGGTATCCCATGGGTCCGTTCACCAAAACCATAGGAAAGAGCTGCACCGCCAGGAGTCTCACATGAACTCCTGCGTGGAAAACACGACAGAACACATGATAAAAAGCAGTAAAGGACAAGGATACAGAGTCCCTGTCCCTCCGATGCATTTCCAGCATCACACCCTCCCTATCCAGTAGGCTGGGGGTTAGGGATGGTGGTTTCCATGGGAACTGTCCCTGAACTAGGCCAGGATTGGATGCTCTATAGCTTGTTTAGCGCCTGGAAACAGGGGATACATTTAAGCTAAGATACAAAAAAAATGTATATTTTGGTGACCTTTTCCTCACCACAATACACAAGTAGAGCATCTTGGAAAGCTATAGGTTTCCATCTTCTTCATCCACTCCTATTTTCTATTCCTCTGGCTGTCTGTTCTGTGCAGATGGGGGTGCTTGCCAATTCCAGACAATATTACTATAACAGGGAGGCCAGCCAAGTATCTGTGTTGTCTTGAGCTGGACCAAAATGCTGCTCTTCACTTGATCCATGAAGCCAGTAAGAGTGACACATTCTTTTTCTTTGGAGGTGCACGCGCTGGCACCATGTCAAATCCTGCATTTACTTTCAGATCTTCTGTTTGCTCCATAATGTCATTCATGGCTGAGCTTCATCTCATCTCGCTGGTCATCGGGTCAAGAGATATTGATTGTCCCGCTTTTCAAAAGGACATGACTAGGAGCCAAAGTCATGAGAATAGAGTGGCCCAAGAGCCGGAAGAGGCTCTGTTAGCCGGTAACCATACCTGCAACCTCCCTGCCTTCAGGGGAAATCTGAAACACCTCATCTTCACCAATATCCGGTGTGGTACTCAGTAACTGGTCAGGCTACTTTAGGTAGCGACAGAATAAGCATGGTAATTCTGTATAGGTGAGCCTTGCAAATGTCCTCACTCAATCCATCAATCACTCACATATGCTCTGATACCCAATTTCTGTGTTCAGATCGTCATTTTACTTTTTAGGAGGGTGGGCCTTTAAATGTAATGCCTAAAAATATGCAAGTCAGTCAATTTGTTTGGATGTCAGCATACTTTCAAGCTTAACATCTTGAGGCAAAAAGATTTCAGTGGTCAGAAAAAATGAAAGTCAATAGTTAGGTAAGAAGCATGTTTAAGAATACTTTTGATGCTCCTCAATTGCATGTGCTATTTTAAACAGAGTGTGGGCTACAGAATATTCACAGCATTCAATACTGTTCCAAAATACCCAGCTACAGTGCCAGAATACACATACACAGTCACTGTGCAGGAGTATTACACGCATCGTGCATATAAACTCCACATTTTACCCAATCTTTGCCATAATATGTCCTTTCGAGGCAAACACATCTCCTTACATTTTGCCTGATCTCTGGAAAAATGTATCCTCTGTAGGCAGGAACATCTTGCCACTGAGCAAGAATATTACATTAGAATGGCACCCGAGGGAGAGGTGATGGCAAACAGGAGGTCAGAAAAGTGGGCAGTATCAGAAAGTAACCGACTGTGTTCTCTCCCGGCCTTCTCTATATCTCCTTCTGGTGCCCTGGTGCCCTGGGCCTCATTCCCCTCTAGCCTGGCACCCATTTCCCTATGTCGACTCTTTGCAGCACCACCCTTAGCCCTTTTCTTGTCTAACGTCATGTCCTTGACCCTTCACACCATGACTTAGCCTTCTCTAGACCTCCCCCTCATGTCGCTCTCTCCTCATGACAGCTGCTTTTTCCTGGTCATGAAAATAGTAAAGGAACAAACCCCCTTTAGCATTTTCTTTGAAACCACTTGTTTGTAGTTTATTTTCAAGGAAACTTGGTGCACACCTGTGACACAGTGCTGCTTCCCTCGAATAGAAAAACACAAATCCCCTAGGTAGCGAATCGCTATCACCCCCATGTTCAGGTGTGGACAGGACCACTAACAGTGTTACTAAGCTGGGCCTACATTATGCTCGGGCTGGTGGCCCATTACTGACCTTGACCACCGTCAAACGCAAGGGTGATAACAGCTTTAATGACAACAAATCTCGCCATTGTTGCTGAACTTTATCTGAATATCCTGAAACTGTGCTAATCACTGGCCTGAAGGTCTGGCCCAGATGCCAGGATTATGTATTCTTTGTGGTCCACTGGGAACCCATAGACTTCCTTCCTGTCTCTGATCACGTGCCACGGCGAAGCTGGACTTGAAAGCATCATTAAAATGCTCATTTTCTAAGGCCAAGAAACACTTGGCGAATTCTGAATTGGTCACCATTGCCACCTTGTGGGTTATCAATGATTTTGGGTGCTTTTGTGGCGATAGGAAAGAGATTTTAAAAATGCAAAATACAGTGAATACTCTGAAAATCAGCCATTGGGATGAAGGAGAGGTCATGCTATGAGAACAGAGAAGAACGCTCTAGGGTACCACTAGGAAATATTCTTTCATGAGCACCATGGTGAAGACATGGAACAGCACAGGACATACACAACCTAAGACCTAAACTGTGAGTAATAGTAATGAGCAACCAAGGGATCATTAGGGCTATGTGTCCAAAAGCAGGCATGAAATGACCCAACTTGCACACTCCATCAGCCTTCAATTTCAACCCCTAAACTTACATTAGCGCATTCCGCTCTGACCAGCACGTCCCCCCCTCCTCCCCACTCCCCTGCACTTCTTGTTACTGCACTTGCACGATCCGAAAGTCACAAGGCCTGGTAGGACCGTTTTTGTTATTCATCTTCTTTTCCGCCCCACCCCGCCCCCTGTCTTGTGGCGTCTTGAAACACCATTGCTGCATAGGCACATCATAAACACCCTATAAAATTAAAAATAAATGAAACCTGTGTATTCCAGCCCAAGGAAAGTGTGCCAGTGTCCCCCATCTGCACACCAGGGCCGATTAGTGAACTGGCAATATACAGGTTATGTGATAGTCTACGATAAATCGAGTCAAACACATGGTGAGTTCATTTGTGTCACTTTTATTTAAAAAAAATACATTTCACATTGATTTGACAGACAGGCACTCAACTGCGATCATTTTAATACTGTATACGATTTGGCAACTCTAGACTAGATATTCTGGGTTCAAATATTGATGTGCTTATCCTCTTGCTTCGATACAGTGCACTGTGCTGTCCAGGGATTCACACCCTTCCGGAAAACATTTAATCGTGTTAAATAACAAATATTTACAATCTGGAAGCCGTTGTGTAGCACCTCCTTCAAGTTGGTATTCATTGTAATGCTCCCAAACAAATGCACATAAAAGACAATGATGACTTGCAACAACAGAGGTTGAAAACAGCTTTCTATAAAAATGTAATTTCCACAATGTAGTGCTTTCCAGAAATGAAACTAAACACCACTCGGTAGCAATTTTCAGGGAACCAGTAATGTTGTTAAGATGGATATCCTTGCCAGTAAATGCCCCTCCAGGCTTGATCACATTTTGGCTATTGTTTTTTACCCTATTTCTTGGGCAAAATGCACAACAAGTCCCTTTGTCAATGAATTCAATCGGCATCTTTGGCATGCTTATAGAAAACAATCAATTCAGCATGCAGCAAACTTTGGCAATCGGATGCTCTCATCCTTTTCAGGAAAACAAGGCACTGCTAGGTCATGTGTCTAGTGGGCTTCCATTTAGGAAAAGATGGGTATACCGCTCTGTTAGCTGATGGAGTTCAGCTGGTTCATCTCAGTGCTGTTGTGTTTTTGAATGCAATACCTGGATATTTTCCTTATCCTCCTGCCTGCAGCTTTCAATATCAGGTAGAACAATTCTATCAAATTGAGGACGAGGCAGATGGTGGAAACAATGACCATGAAATACGTGAAGACCGTCTTCTCCATGGGTCTGGAGATGAAGCAGTCCACCACATTGGGGCAAGGCCAGGCATCACACCTCACCACGCGAGGCATATGAAAGCCAGTGTACATAAAATAGAACAAGTACATGAAAACTGTTTCAAATAGGATCCGGAAACATATACTAATAGTGTAGGTCCACCACAGACTGCCCACAATGCGGAGCTTTTTTAGTTGTATTTCTTCTATTTCACTGGCATCTAGGGCCCCATTCTTTTGCTTTGCAAGCTGCTTTTTCTGCTTTTTTTTCTGGTAGGCCACATGCATGGACACTAAGAGGGCAGGCGTGGCCACCAGCACGAGCTGTAAGCTCCAGAGTCGGACGTGAGACACCGGGAAGTGGTGATCGAAGCAGACGTTCTTGCAGCCTGGCTGCATAGTGTTACATTCAAAGTCAGACTGGTCGTCTCCCCAGACCTTCTCTGCGGCCACCACAAGGATCAAAATCCTGAAAATGAAGAGGACAGAGAGCCAGATTTTGCCGATGCTGGTGGAGTGTCGATTCACTCCTCCGATGACCTCATACAATGTTCCCCAGTCCATGGTATCTGTTGACTCTTCCTTCTGTAACAAATGGAACAAATGCAATGCATTAGAATGACAAGCATGAAATTGTCGATGGAAATATCAACATAGTTCCATCGATAGGGGTAGATAATCAATTGCATGCCTGTTTTATACATTAGCAAGAAACCTTTTTTAATCAACATATATAACATTTGTACATGCACACGAGCTCAGAATCCCCAAAATGAAGCAAACTACTCTTTTTGCAGATATAAACAATAACAAGCCTTCATGGTAAGCATGTGTAAATGAGAACATACATCTAGGATGGGTTTGGCATGCTACACTGTGCTATGTTATGGTATGCCATTTCATGTTTCAAGCTATCCAAACAAGTTGTGTAATGACTTGTTTTGCTGGGATCAATGTGTTCTTTTCCCAATGCTAAATGTGCTTTAGCAAGAATCTACCTGAGTGCTATTGAATGTACTCATCCACTCCTTTTGGGGAGGGGAAGAACATGATACCAGTTTCCCTTTCTACTAGCTGCGTAGGTCATGTGACATTATGTTGTGGGTTCATTATAACATTTTGCCTTAAATGTTGAATCTTCTAACGCATTTGAAGAAGCCATAAAACAGCAGGTAGCAAACCCCTAAACATGCAAAAAGAAATAAATAACACAGTAGACACAGACATCTAAACTGTTAACTAGACCATACCCCTCTGTTTCGACCCAACATTCGCATGATGCTCTCTATTAACAGTACTAAGTAACTGCAGCCCAGGGTGAGAAGGATAATCAAAGGCTGGATTATGTAAATTAATTCCCATAAGCACCTAGCCTCAGCCTAGCAGGAGCCCTGCCTCACACACCAATATAACCATTGCTTTAAAGGCCCAAGCAGGGCACAGGAAGCTCTAGAAAGGCCGGACTGAGATTAGGAGAGTAAGTGGAGGGGCTGTGCTCAATGTTTTCTTGGTCATGGTTTCAACATGCCTTGGCTCACCATGACACTGTGGCAGGCTCAAAAGTATGCATGCAGAAGGGCTTTGCTGTCTGTGTTTTTAAGGGATTGGTATAATAACGTCTGGAGGCTGACGGAAGAGACTGAGGAAGTTTCTGGAGATAAGGTATGTTTATTCTAGGCAGTGTATTACAGGAAGGCAAGCACATAGGATCAGATCAGAAATACAGAGTACTGAGAAATCCTGGGATTACCCCCAGAAAATCTAGAAAAAAAAGCTGAATGCACTTTCACTGCATATTCGGCCGTAACCATAACATTGAATACCATAATGCCGAACAGGGGAGCAGGGTTTGCCGGGGTGTCCCCCACTCCTCCTGTTCAGCATTATGGGCTTCGGGGGGTGAAAGGGACAATAACGAAGACGAAAGAAAGGAAATAAATAGAAAAAAGCATCCTGCGGCACCAGCTCCGACTCACGTTAGTGGGAGGGACCTGGCACTGCAGGGGTATAGGAGAGTCGGCACCACACTCTATGTGTGCTGCCAAAAATGATAAGTGGGAGGGTAGGGGCAGGGGGATGCAAGATGGTGGATAGTGTTCTATGTGATTTTGCAATTTGATCTTTTCAGATTCGCAATTTCCCGATGCGCAGTAATCCCTTAGATTGAGAAATCTTCACCCTGGATCTTAAACCTCTGCTAACAACCCGACAAACTCAGAGACAAAACACTGACATGAACACTCGAAACCATCATTCACACAGTGTATACACTCAACATTCCACTCATGCAAGACACAGAGGGTATAGCACCCCTTCCTCCCTTAAAAAGGAGAAGAAGACAGACAAAAAGGCAAGGTCACGCAAGACGACACTGGCAATTATGGTTGACACAAATCAGGTTGTCACAAAACATCACAGAAGGTGTTCACGAAAAAAGAGGTGTAGCTTGAAACTGCATGGCTCACCCACACTGTAAATCAAAGGAAGGGGTCAGTATAGATGACAAGCAGCAATTAGGAAACAGGTGGTACTTGGCGAAATGCCATACAACAATATAATACCAATATAATACGAAATCTGAACAACATCACTGAGGCGAGCCCATGGATTGAACTTGAATGATGATGATGGCAGGGGTGAGCATTGTAGAGGAGCACATCTGCAAAAATAGAACTGCAAAATGAGTGGGATACCTATTCACCAGGAACTGGTGCGAATCACTCCGAGACGGGTGGGCAGTAGGCACCTGCTAGATGGGAGTTGGTGGGGATCAGACGCCCATGCGGGAATAGGAACACCCAGGTGTAAAAATGCAGGGGACTGGTGGGGACCAGCCCCAATTGGTTTAGCAACTTGCACCTGCAAGATAGAAGATAGAAGTAGTCAAGTTCCCAAGTTGGTGTAGGAACTTCAAGGTCATGAGGACACTTCTGTACTATTGGAATTCAGACCACAGTGCGCAAGGCAGCGTAAAGAGATCACCTGGATGTATGGTTAAGGTGTGGGCTGGGTACCACTATAAACTGCATGATGTCAGGCCTTGGGAGCACTTTGAGGATCCCCTGTCTGCCCCCACCATGCCACCAGCAGGAGGCAGGAGATCACCACATGTCACCATTATGCGCTGTTGTCTTTTTAAGAAAGGCCTCTGTACTGAATATGATCACTGTCCCTTTAAGAGATTCCTTACAACAGAGAGTGATCCTGTTAACTCACGATGACCGTCCCATATCCCCCTGTTGTTAGAATGAGGTTTGTTTCTCCCATCATGAAATCAGATGCAGCAGGGTTCCAAATAGTAGCCGATCAAAAGAGAGAGGAGTCACACCCTGCAGGAGCAGTGGATGGTGGATATGAAATGTAAGGGCCATCTACCCCTGCGCCTGTGCGCGTCTCCTCCTAAAAGAAATATGGTGGATGAGTCTCTTATGGGCCTTGGCCGTATCACCTGGTACATCTGTATGCCCACATCTCAGACATTTGATCATCTCAATTCACCTGCAGTTAGACAATCCCAATATGGGACAATTATTAAGGACAGCCGCACACAGTTAGCGCAAGCCTCACCCATTGAGAAGGGAATGAAGCCCTTTATAAACCAAGTGATTCTGATATATAGTGTGGGTGTGTAGAGGCAGATTAGAGGTAGGGGAGAGGTGGAGAATGTTGGTGAAATTGTGAAAAGGTTGGAGAGTGGAGAAAGGTGTGAGGTGGGTGTGGGAGAAAGATGCTAGGAGGAAGGAGGAAGAGAAGAAGAACTTCAGGTGTAGGTGGGAGAAGAGCTCTAAGACAAAGGAGAAGAAGATGAAGGAGAACACCAAGTGGAGGTGGGAGGAAGCTGTCAGATTGGAGTAGGAAGAAAAGGCTAATGTTGAAGTGGGAGGAAAGGGTCTTGAGAAGGACGTGATCATCAGGTGTGGTGTGGAGGAGGAAGTCAGGAAGAAAGAAGAGGTGAAATTAATGTCAAGAGGAGATTGGAGTAGTGGAAGAGGAAGAGGGGAACCTCAGGAGGAAGATAGGGGAGGAAAGAAGAAAGGTAGGTTTGGAGGAGAGGTCAAAAGGGGAAGATCAGCAGAATTGTGAACCGAGGACCACTGAGCAAGCTAAATCTTTGGGACAGCCTAACCCACACCAGTGCCCCAGTGACAGTAAAAGAAACACAGTACGTCCCCTTTCAACCATGCCTGGTGAAACTTCATAGGCTGGACATAGTTTGGGGGTCATTGGAAGCTGGTCCCAACCATCCAGATGAAGAACCCCTGATGCTTCCAGATACTATGCTGCAGGAGGAAGAAGTTTTCTTTTCGTCATACTCCAAGTGATACACCACAACTGAGATCACCTGCAGTGGGTCACCACGCTAGGTCTTAGCCAGTAAGCTTCAGCAACCCTGAAATATCTCCTGGACACTCTGGATATGGGACAACTGTCTGTTTTATGCCAATGTAGCTCAGAAACACACACACCCTTTTTGCCAGTGTCCCTGCTCCAGAAATATGCATCCAAAAATCACTCCAAGATGCAATGCAAAACTCTAAGAGATGGAATTTTGGAACACCTAGGGTTAAACACAAATAATTCAATTGACAGCAATTGAGGGAGATCTGACTGGCAGTATAGGGGACAACATGGCAGATGGCATATCGAAAAAAGTTAACCCTGGAGAAATGGATGGGTAGACTAATGCTTAATGAGGTAAAAACCATCCAGTACCGAAGCTGTACCTCAATTGTCTCCCAACCACTTGTAGAGCCCTGTGAAACAGCTACATCAACCCTCATTGGAGTCAGCAACACCTTTCCACAATGTCTAGCAAGGGGGCCGATGGACACCACACCATGAAAGGTCCTATTAGCACCACTGAGGTGAGGCCCACCACGGAATGTGGGAACTCCAAGGGCATTGTTCAAGATTTCTGTAAGAAGAGGGCAATACCTTACACCACTGCTTCAAAACCTAGTGATGCCTGAGGCTAAGAAGCCCAGCCTTGTAGCATAAAAACACTTGTCAAGTCTTATGCTTACAGGATGTTATGGTATTTAGCAAAAGCATGCCCCATGGCTACTGCCCCGGAGTGATGAATCGTAGTTATTGCTTTTTTTTGGGAGGCTGATATAGGGCCCAGAAACTAGTGGATAGACTGAGAAGCGCTGGAATCTACCAATGAACAGTTTGGGAGAGAACTATTTGCTCAAGGGGAAAAAGGGTAGAGTTACAATCCCCCTGTTAAGTTGGAAGTTTAACAAGTGATAGACATCCTGGATTCTGGAAATAGTCAAACTGTTGTCTGCTGGCACTCGGTCTACCCAGACCAACTGATATCCAACCTGCTGTACCTGTTGACCGATGTTGATGGGGATAGAATTACCCCAAAGCTCACATGTGGCTTGCCACTAATGACCAGTTCTTCCATTCTGAGATTACTGTGATGTCCATTCAGAGGCAGCAAGTTAAGATGGGTGAGATGAAGAAGAAGAGGAGGATGGTTTAAGTTCTGAGGGAAGATGGAAGTGAAGTTGGGACTTTGTAGGTCTCCCTTCCCCTATGAAATCCCACACCAGACGTCGTATGACTAGCCTAATGTGGGAGTCTCAAAGGAAGGGGGCAGTTATATGCAAGGTTCTGTGCCTCAGCTTAAAGGAGGATGGTGGGGTTGCCTAGAGGTACTGCCATAAGCTGTGTGATGCTGTGCCCAGGGGCATCATGAGGAGCAGTCCCTGACTACCCCCACTATGCCACCAGAAGGAGGCAGGGGAGCACCACCGTGTGCCAGTGGGTGCTACAAGAACAGGTATTGTCAGCATCAGTGAGAATAATATGAAAGTACCAAATATTGTTGCTGCCCTTTTGAGAGATACCTTAAAGAACAGAGAGAGCCTGTTTACTTGTAATGCCCTCTGTTGGATCAGGTTTCCTTTCTCCAACCATGTACTCACAGGCAGCAAGTTTCCAGGACATGGAAGAACAGGAGGGAGTAGCCACAAGCTGCAGGAGCAGTAGACACACAGGCAGGGGCTGTCCACAGAGGTGTATGCATGAGTCTGGTCCCAAAACAAAGATGGCAGACAAGCCTCGCACAGACGCATCCCACAATGCTTCGCGTGTCCACTGGCCCACATCTCAAACACCTGATCATATTAATTCACCAGCAGCTATCCAAAATCCAATAGCAAACAATTATCAGGGACAGTTGTACCTAGTTAGGGTTCCATGTCCCGGGGGATAGAATGAAGCCCTACATACACTGGGTGATTCAGACAGGTAGAAGGGGAGTCTGGTGAAGCAGTCAGAGGCTGTGGACATGGTTAGGGCAGATGCAAGGAACTCTGCCGCTCTAGGCAAAGGTAATATGTCCAATAGTTTAGTCTTCATGCCCTATATGTAAACACATCATGTTAGGTGTTGAATCAGTGAATGAGTACTGTTTGAACAGACTAATTGCTCTTGATACAAGCATGGACGAGTTAGTATTAACTCCAGGGAAAGTAAAATCGAAATGGTGTATATTGGACTGGATTGATAATAGGGAATATTTTATGAACTATCATCTGTTTATCTCTCGTGGATGGAAGTTAAATCTATTAATGAAATGTCTATGGTTTTATTAAGATGTCCATCTAGAGTGTGTTGAATAAAGCTGAACCTATTGCCTACAAATGAAATAATTGGCATTAGAAAAAATATCCATAGCGCAGAGAGACTGATATCGAAACTCTAAAGCACTTACTCATCGATGGTCACATGCTGTCTTTAAAGAGGAACCAATTGTTATTCAAGTTTGCCTATAATGAGGAGAGTCTGCAGAGGGAACATTTTTGGAACAGAATTGTCGGAGCTCTGCAGATTTCTTTATCTTTAGCAGTGTCAGTTTTTGTTAAATCAATTTTATATAATTAATTTTAGAATTAATTTTCTACGTTTAACGTGTCATGAATTAGGAACCAATTTCGTAAGTTATTAATTGTATGTCAAATTAGTATTGCAATAATTTATACATTATGGTTTATTGCTGTTTGTATAATTGTGAAAGGTTTTAATATATACTGATGCACAAAAAAGGTAATGTGTTGCCCCCCTCAGAACCTCTAAAGCTGCACTCACACAGTGTGAATGGCCTGCCTCATTTCTTTTGCTCCTAATGTTTAAATCCTTCTTTTGTTACAGTAGCTGGAACAACATGAAGCTTGTTACTTTTTTGAATAACAAGAGACATCACAGGATCTTGTAGCGATGATGTCTTTATTAGGATACCTCATTGTCTGTCCTCCACTGACTGTGGTCTTGGAAGTTAGCAGACAATAATATGATTTATTCTAAAAAAGGTACCATCTCTACAAGAGCCTGTGTGTTTCTGCTTTTTCTTAAAGCACAGAGTTGCACTTTATATAATTGCAAAAGTAAATCCCACATAAGATCTCTCTCACTCCGGAAGAATCCGAATTTACCATAACAAATAAAATGGAAATAAAGACCATGTCAAGCATGACCATCCCCACCCCACAGGCCCAGACACTACAGCATGGTGGGAGCACTGCAAGCGTCCACCTCACAAAAAAGGCAGAGAACAGGTCACAGTGTTAGACTTCCCTCAGGTATCAACGTGTACAACACCAGTGTGGCATTACATGTGGCCTTAAGAAACCGGAATAACACGGGACACAGAAGTTAACGTGTTCTACACCAGTGTGGCATTACATGTGGCCTTAAGAAACCGAAATAACACGGGACACAGAAGTGCACGTGTTCTACACCAGTGTGGCATTGCATGTGGCCTTAAGAAACCGAAATAACACGGGACACAGAAGTGCACGTGTTCTACACCAGTGTGGCATTGCATGTGGCCTTAAGAAACCGAAATAACACGGGACACAGAAGTGCACGTGTTCTACACCAGTGTGGCATTGCATGTGGCCTTAAGAAACCGAAATAACACGGGACACAGATGTGCACGTGTTCTACACCAGTGTGGCATTGCATGTGGCCTTAAGAAACCGAAATAACACGGGACACAGAAGTGCACGTGTTCTACACCAGTGTGGCATTACATGTGGCCTTAAGAAACCGAAATAACACGGGACACAGAAGTGCACGTGTTCTACACCAGTGTGGCATTACATGTGGCCTTAAGAAACCGAAATAACACGGGACACAGAAGTGCACGTGTTCTACACCAGTGTGGCATTGCATGTGGCCTTAAGAAACCGAAATAACACGGGATACAGATGTGCACGTGTTCTTCTCACATAGATGGTACAGCATGTGCTGCAAAGTTGCAAGCCTCTCCCACTGAGAACAGCAGCAGCACTAAAACTTCTGTCGCTTCATACGAACAGGAAACGACACGAGCATCACTGTAATAAGCCCCCCCCCCCACAAATAGAGCAGGCGCGTGATGTGCAACCCCTCAGCACCATTCCTGTGCAACCATTGTGCAACTTTCCCTCAGGTGCATCTAGTGGTGGCTAGTGAATTTTTAAAGTGGACATGAAAGTCTTACCTGAACAGAACAAACACATATTTTGGTGCATTGTATGACACCAGCTACAGTTGAAGTCTGTCGAAGTCTGTGAAAAGCCATACAATATACCATCAGTTCTTTGGGTATTCCAATAGACTCCTGGTTGCCGACAGGTTGCCCACAGTACACAGGAGAATTTTGCAACACATTTTCATGCTGGCCATCCCCAACCAGCTACGACAACATATACCACATTTTCATGCATTTTGTGCCCAATAAATATCATCAGCACTGTAAAACACCACATGTTTATTCTGGTATTGCACAAAGCATATTTTGAGGCCAGTCACAACAATATATGCCAGACCCCCCCCCATATGTTGCTTGTGCCCAAAGCATATCATGAGGCCGGTCAGAGCGATACATGCAAGTGCTGCCCCTGTATCTTTCTCTGTGTGCGCCTAAACAATATCATGCGGCCAGCCGCTTTAGCATATGCCATCACTGGCCCAATTCACGATGCTACTTGTGCCCAAAGAATATTATGAGTGCAGTCACAACAATGTATGCCAGTGTTGACCCCTTTTACCATTCTGCTCGTGCCAAAAGAATATCATGCAGCCGGTCACACCAGTAATATATTTTCACGCTGACCCTTTGACTGTCATGCTTATTTTGCCCAAAGAAAACCATGATGCTTTATTAAATGTATATCAGCATTTGTGTAGCAAATCACATTTTAAGCTGTTTTTTCCCATTCTCTGATACATTTCATTTTCTCTGCTCAAGTTCTAACAGTGCAACAGTTGCAGAATGTTGGGAAAACGCTGGCTAAGGGTAGTACTGGGAACCAAAAGTGGCCATGGACACGTTTTTCAGAGTGGTCCCATATTGCATCGTACGAACAAGCTAACCCCCTCTAAATAGGGCTTGGGAGTTCTCGGACAATAACATTTAGACAAATGAGTTTAAATAGTGAATTTTAAAGCATATTTGTCCCATTAAGAATTACAAAATAGAAAATCATAGCACACAACTTTCATGTAACATTTGATAAGAGTGTGGCACAACATACTGGAAGCTTTATAACTAATTCTTCACAAAGGGGCCCATGGTGCATCTCCAGAGTTCCCTGTAACCAAATGTTCACCTTTTCTTTCTCCTTCCATCTGACAGCTTCCTATTACTAGAATATGGTGTTCTTCTTCTCCTCCGTCTTTATCCTAGCACTTTCCTGCCACCTTCAACTGAGGTTCTCCTCCTCCTCTTTCCTCCTGGCACCATTGTCCTGCACCATGCCATGGTCTACCCCCCTCCTTTCTCTTAGCACAGTATTCCAAACTTCATTTGATGGTCACCTTCTCCTTATTTTTAGTACCTTTCACCCGCCTCCACCTGACACCTTTCTCAACTCTCCAAACTCCTGTGTGAAGGAGATAAGACAAGAGGGATTGGAGGAGAGGAGCAACAGAGAACCATTTGACAGTGGAGGAGTGTGAGGTTCAGCTTCACAGAGCGGTGGAAAGTAGAAGCCATCAGAAGGCAGGCAGAAGTTGAGAGAGACCAACCCCCACAATTACCAGGATGAAGCCTAGAGTAGAGGGGGAGGAACACACATGCTGTGGGGCATTGTGGAGGTATAAGAAAAGCCAATGCCTCTGCACTCACTGGACATTCTCTTTCACATAAAGGTCCTCCTCCTCCAGGTTTTCTCTTTCACTTCACCATCATCTACTCTTCAGGTTTTCCCCTCCATTCCCCCTTACTTCACTCTCCAACATTTCTCTTACACTCACCTTCCTTCTCTCTTTGGGTTTTCTCTTTCACTCCACCCTCCCACACTCTCTAGGTCTTACAGGATGCATCCTGCTAGGTGCTCTGAGAGTCCCCCACTCGCCCCACAGTCCATGCATCTTTATCTAGCATTTCTCTAGCTCTCCAGTAATGCAATTAACCAACTCTGCTCTTCAAAGTTCCCTTTTACTGCTGTCCTGTAACCAGCCCTTTATATAAGTCTTGGACTGAATAGCTCCTCCCTAAGGGATTGGGAAATTCATGTATTCTGTCTAAGCATCTGTATGGCAGAAATGCTTTGTCGTCGTGAGTCTTAAAATAGGTCAGGCAACATTTTGGATTTCTTTTAAGTCTGGTGGTACTAGCTAATATTTTGCCTCTCCCCATCTTGCTCCGCGGATTTGCCTCCTAGAAGACCAATTTGGCTGTTGCCTATCCCCAGCAGGTTAGTGTGTGCTTTAAAGTCATGTTGTTGGACGTGGTGTTTAAAGAAACATGTCTCTTTTCTTCTGTGCTGTGTGAGTGTTTTCCCTCTTGATGTCAAATGGGGTGTTGGCCATAGGAGAGTTTCTTTCTATTGGGGTTGCAACTGTAGGGAAAACATGATATTCACTTTCCTCAAGTCACCCTGTAGTGGGGAAAAGATGTGCAGACCCCTGTATGTAGATGGTTGTTGCACAGGGAACAGTTGTGCATCTCCCTGTTGCACTGAATGTTAAATGAGAGAGCAGGGAGCTTTTTATAGAGGGTGGGTAGCAAACATCTGTGGGGTGACTATGGTCTCCCACTCTTGGATGTGTAGTTGAATTTACCGGAACCACTCAGTGCTTTTGCTTTGTGAGAGAGGGGTTCTGGGAAATGGGGTCCTTTTTTGTTTGGTGCTCCCAAATGCACTGTATGATTCAGCCATAAGAGTCCTTGATTTGAGTATATGGTAGTATGTCTCCCAAGTCCTTGTGATGATTCCTTGGAGGCCACTTTGTTACAAACACACTCCCTTTCCATCTGGCTATCCCCAGCTGGAATTGCTGTGTCACTTTGATTTCTTCTGGGCTGCTTTCAAATCTGGTAGTAATACGCTTGCCGGTTTGAGCTTCCTCAGGCATTAACACTACATTCTGGCATATGGATCAGGAAAATCCTTTGGTAGATCCTTCTAGCTTGTTCAAGCCACTGGTCAAAGTGGGTAGTGTCTGTGCCAATGCGCAACATTTCTGGTAGCATGAGTAGGACAGAAACATTGGGAGGATATACTTCTTTGCATGTTTGATCTAGATTTGTCTGCCTGCTTAGATGTCTACAGTTACATGTAGACAACAAATTATCATATTGTAGACTTCTTAGATGTGGAGGTACAAACCTGATCGCATGGCACTTTGGTGTCTCCCAGAGACCATTAAAATAGTATTTAATACAGGAATACCTGAATGATATCTAGCATTTTCCCTGTATAACTCGAGTATACATATATGGACAGGTCTGTATTATAGTATTGTCATGAAATAGGTCTAATATTCTTCTTACCAATTGGGTTTTCGTCCAAAGGGCTCTTTCTGTGTTCTATTTAGTAATTCCACTACTTTGAGGCTGGTTCCTCAAGTTAAGACGGAGCAAATGCCATCCCTAGACTTTATTGAGGCTTTTATAGAAGGTCTATCAGGTATGTTTATTGATTCTATGGTCTCCAGGTTTATTCACTCTGTTGTGGAAGAGTGGAACTCCATTAAGGAACTCATTCCCTGGCAGAGTCTTCCTCTGAGTTTTCAGTGGCTCACACATTGGTTTGTGACTAAAAGCTTTTAGGAGTCTTAGGTTGTTCCTACAGGTAGAAGGGGGTCATAGTTTAGGTTTTCGTGTAGCAGACTTTCTAAACTTTCGCCCTGTCTCAGGTGATGTTGTGTGTTTTTTTAACCAGACGGATCTGTATAGTGGGAACATCTACGATTTTAATGGCAGGTATGTTTCCAGGGTCTTAAAAATTATAGGGCCATCCTCATCTGCCATTACTTAACAAGGCTAATTATTACCCACATGGTCCCCTTGCCTCCTGATCCATACCCTCTTCTTTGCAGCTAATTGACCTTTTGTGATTTACTGAGACATGCAGCTCCTGTCTGGGGCATCCTTGGCCCTCTCAGCTGCAGGCTGTGCACCTGTACTCTGATTTTACAGTTTGTTAGTGTTCAAGTAAATCCAGAGTGGCACTGAGGAAAACACCTTTTCCTCTGACCTGTTTCCTTCTAGTGTGTCCCCTTCTATACTCTCTGCGAAACCTTCCTTGGACTTATCACACACTCCCAAGACACTGGAAATTGGCACATGCTCTTCACCACTTCCATCTTCATTCGACCTACTTGAAACTTCCAATCCCACTACCCCTGTCCAATACCATTTCTTTTTCACCAATCTGTTTCATTTCTGTATTTTCGAGGTGGAGAGGAAAGACGCTATCCTTGAAGAAGCAAGGTTGGCTGTAACCTCTTCTTGATAGCAATAAATGGTTTCTGAGTTCCGGGTTTTCCCTGGAGGTTTCATAAGGAGATGATCCGAGGACAGTCCAGCTGTCAACTGAGTTCAGATCTTGTGTATGTTCCTTTTGGTAGTTGGGCACCAGTTTTATCCTTTAGATTTCGAGAGCTAGCGCTTCAACCATACCTTTTATCTCTATTCCCAAACTAAGATGTCTACAGGGGACCCTGCCCTCTTTCATGTACATAAATATTTCAAGTTGCATTGATATGTTGATATGTATGCTGCAGTGGGTAAATCAATATATGGCACATGAACAAATGTATACCCACAAACTGATTCAGAAAAAATGTATAACTATTTTATGCTAATATAAAAAAGTGCACATTATTAGGGCTACAATATCCATTCAAAGTACTATTTAAATTGAATGCTTTATTTCAATTGAGGTAATGTTTCCTATGATTTTCTGTTATCAACACCCACATGATTCAGTGGTCATCTTCATTTCCTACATTCGGTTGTGTTAGATGTGTAGATGCGATCAAATGCAGCTTGTTGACCAGAGTTATCTGGCATTTGTGAATGCATATAGATGTCTAGTAAGACTTGACATGGAAACAAAGTTAGAAAGAATAGAACCTATGCAAATAGGAGTGGAAGTACTCGGACAGGCTCAGACCCTGTCAAGAGATGATGGGGACCCCTCTCAACCTGAGGCAGCATGCCCACCAACATACTTGCCAGAGCCATTCCTGCTTCAAAGGCGGGGACAAGGGAATTGAGAGAGCCCCAGTCTCTGTCCCATCTACATGTGCCTTGTACACAGTTAATTCATATTTATAATGTGCTTAATACCGGAGACCAGTATCGAAGCATGGGATCAGAAATCGAACCTGTGTTGCTCTGCGTTGTCTTGATTTCAAGACAAAAGCTTTGCTCCTGAGCTATCCTTCCAGCCCGGTACAACTGTCATTGACTATGGAGTCAATGCAGTAAGGGGCAAGAACATGGAGGACCTTCCTTCAGTGGGCATACACTGGCAACTGACCTCATTCCAATACCTCTGGGTTAGTTAATATAATGCACACCCCAAAGCTGATGCATGAATGCAATACTATGGCTGCGCTTCCTGCATAAATCGATAGGCTTCTGCTCCAAGCTCCCCTTATCCATGATGGGTAGAGCATCAATCATCTAATTGATTGTCCTTCCCAGGTTCCTCTATGGGTTTTAGAACGTACACGACTACATCAATACCCCCTTTTTTCGTTTGCTCGAGACATTATTTCGGGAGTTCCTATGGGGGAAGGGAAGACACAAGATGGCGCCATCCACGCTATCCCTCCCATACAGACAAGGTGGAATTCAACTCCTAGACCTAGAGAAATATTATGTGGCAGACCAATTTAGCTTCATGTTTAAGTGGTTAGCGGACAAATTACGCCTGAAACTGTTTTACTTCAACAACTGATTACCCCGATAAGACTAAAGGAACTCATCTGGGTGCCCCAACACCTCCTGAGTGGAACACCTTTATTAGCTAACCCGGGAAGAAGAATATGGCACAGGTCCAAGACACTCCTGCACTTAGAACACTCATACTCCCCTGAAATTCCAATGGTCTCAGACCTGTGCAAAACCAGCACCGACCTGGCAACCATCACACTCTGGGAAAGAAAGGGAGTCTACACGTGGGGAGATTTACATGTAGATGGCACTTTTCGTGATTTTGCCTCGCTGCAGTCTGAAGATGACATACCCAGCGGCCAATGTTTATGGTACCAAAAAATCCATAGGGTGGCACGGGCTAAATGGGAAGTCTGGCTTGCAGAGCCTGAAGCAGACCCCTTTGTAACACTACTATATACCCTCGGGAGGGCGGGAAGCCAGTGTCCCAAATATACGGCCACCTAATTGACAATCCTAACCCTTGCAGAACCAAATTAAAATCCAAGTGGGAGGAAGATCTCGGGTTGGAAATGACCGACAAAGAGTGGGATAGGGCTCTGGCGTTCCCTAAAGAAGTGTCCAGGAACTCCAGGTTTCGACTAATTCAGCTGAATGTACTACACTGCTCATACCTAACTCCACACAGAATGGTGAAGCTCAACAAACAAATTACTCCTAAATTGCACTTGGTGTAACGCCGACAAGGCAGATCTTCTACATATATTCTGGGAATGCACCAAGGTGCAGCGTCTTTGGGCTAAGGTAGAACAGACCTGCAAGAGGGCAGGCATGTCCCGATACGAATGGTCCCCAAGTGAATGCCTTTTGGGAACCTATCCTAGACTAGCTAAAATCAAGCACACAGTGAAACTCATGGACATTGCATGTGTGATAACCAAAAGGACCATAGCAATGGCGTGGAAACTGCCTAATGGCCCACAATACAACATATGGTATGGAGGGATGGAATGCTGGGTGGGCGCTGAAACCAAGCTTGGGAGGATAGTGTTGCCAGATCTCCTGATGATTCAATTGAGATGCTAGCCGCCTGGAAAGCGTTAACGTGGAGTATGTTTCATCCCTCTGATGATAAACCCCCTTGAGCATAACCGCTCCATTGTCATTGGAACTCATCACCCACAGAAGCACCTGTAGTGGGGCACTCTCCGTGTCCTGGTTGGCCTCCCTCCCACCCCTTATCCTTACCCCTCAGGCCTTCACCCATACTTGAACTATTCATACCGTACCACTTCATCATGCACATGGAGACAGTTGATGTTGTTATGTTTTCTCTTTACGTTATTGTTTTGTCTTTCATTACCTGCAAATCGTAGCATGTTAACCAAAGCATGCTGCTGTTGTAACCTTGAGAAATGCCAATAAAGACATTTTGAAAATAAATAAATGGAGTCAATGCAGTGCAAAAAACTGGCCATTGTTTCTCCTCTTGCTCCAGAGGACTGCAGTTACCAGAAGGCCTTGCGACAGAGACCTGATGACACAGGTCATCTGAGAGAGAGGCAGTGATGAGCAGGATGGCAATGGAACACAGCACAAGTCAGATCTGTAATCCATATGCTCCATCCAACATGGACAATAACTCTAAACTTGACTTTGTTTTATAGGGGGCTCACCTTTACTTTTATTTTTTTATTTATTTGTTTAGTTCCAATAGAACTTTTATAAAATATAAAATCGCATCTACTTATAAAGACATATTACAAGTTACAAGTTACAAATTCGCAAGCTCACAGAATCCACAGGGTGATCATGTACTATGCAGACCAAAGGCGTAGATTAGTGTGCACTTGTACATACCTGATGACTATCTGTCTTACTTTCTTTCTTTGTTTCGTATCTGATGTATGATGTTTGGTGTTTGGTCATGCCCAAAAGTCGAGTTAATGTGGTGAAATGAGCCCCTATCAAGATCAGATCGTGGGACGGAACCAGGCGAGATTGCTGCCAAACAGTGCTGAAGGGCCCTGTAGACCTGAAGGAGGTGAGATTATACTGCCCCCGACCCCCGTTGCCTTTTGACCAACCAATCCTTGTAATAGGGGAACATCTGAATCCCTTGCAGATGGAGGATAGCCATCAATGAGGCCACTAAACTTCGTAAAGACCATTGGTGCTGTTGTCAACCCAAACATAAATAAGCTGGACCTGATAATAACTGCCCTCCACAGCAAATCTCAGACATTCCTGGTAAGAAGACCTGATGGTCTAATGGCAGTCGGCATCCTGATGGTCCACTGACACCCACCAGTCCCCCTTTGCTACCAGTGGGATGATTTTCTAGAGGCTTTCCATCTTGGACCTCTCCCCCTTTACATACACATTTAGGATTTTTAGATCTAATATCAACCGAAATTTCACTAGAGTTTGGGACCAGAAACACCTCATAGTAGAACCCCGGACCGTTCAGATCCTGTGTAGCCCTCACATCCATGCTCTTTTCCATCAGGTCCCAGATGGCTCTAGACATTGCTTTCCTCTTCAGTGTGCTTCCTGGAATAGCTGCTCTGATCATGTTTGATTGCATCAAAGTGACTAAGAACTCTATGAGGTATTCCCATTGGACATTCTGAAAAGCCAAGGCATCTGCAGACCCCCTTTCCCTGACTGGAAAAAGGTGCCAGAGTCTTCCTCCCACCCGCCATTTGTAGTTGTCAGGACCTCTGGAGATTTAGACATTCCTGGTTTGGATGAAACCCCATGTTTTGCAAAAGGGTCTGGTTCTGCTCTCTGAAAAATGCGCCTCCTGAGTCTTAAACCTTGAAGTCTTGTGGCTGGAGGTTGATCAATGCTTTTCCATTTTAGCTTGTCTCTGCATATCAGTCAGGTTAGGGGCACAGCCAGATCCCTTTACCATAGCAATGTGCAACCATTTGTAACCTCCCAGGACTGTTTAAGCAGCATAGGACCATAACATTGTCCTACGGGCAAGATGAGCACCAACATGGACTTTTATTTTCTGTATTTCAATTTATGTCCACCGGATTACACACTACTGCTCCTTCTGCTTCCATGGAGGACCTTCCAACTAGGCTAGCTAAGAGGTCATCAATTTCGACTGGTTCCAGGAATTCACCCTATTCCTTAATGATTTTATCTTTAGAATCTAAGATCAGTGAGAATCCCACCTTGGGGTAAGTTTATAGTCCCTGATTTGAGGTCCACAGAGCCTCCGTGAACTGCCGTCTAAGAGTATCCCATACCATTTCAAACCTATGCCAAAAACACCATCCACCTTCCCTGTACCAATATTTTCCCTCTGCCTCCTTGTCCGATTCCGAGGGACGTGAAGAGATTGATGAAGACGGATCTGATAGCAAATAGTAGAAATATGAAGAGGGGTAGAAGGAGACACCTTTTTCTTATTTATTGCCTTGTTGTCACAGGAACCTTTTTCTTCAAAATATTCATAATCTAATTCTGGTAGAATTTAAATTCCATTTCCTTAAAGTTGTCTCTTCTTTTCTTGTGTTCTCCATCCAATCAGAAAGCAGACCTCAAGGTGAGGGCAGTTATATCGTCCCATCCCCAATCTCTGCTTAAAAAACACTGACAGACGAATGCTCCGTAGCAGAGCGAGTTTTAATGGAGACACAGAAACTCAGGAACCCATAAACAATGGCAACTCTAACCACTGTCAATCATACCCAAGGAGCCAACAAGCCTCTGGACGTACCAACAGAGGGTCCTGCACGTGGAGTGTTCCTAATGGGGACTTGGCAACCTGGTACAACACCAATCATTTGCTGCATCTCCTATAAGCAAACAGCCGCTCACAATGTCACTAAGGCTGGAGAACGTGTCATACCTGTACAATGGCAAACATTTCTCTTGTGTACGAAAATGGCAGCTCCCAAAGCCACTCAGCTACAAGGCCACCCCAGAAGGGGCTCCAGCTGGGGCTTGCATGCAGACAGACCGCATCCCTCCATTGGATCCCTTCACCGGCAGGGGATCTGTGAGGGCTCCACTTGATCAATGAGGAAGAATGCTTGACTGGACCCCGTCGCCCTGGAGGGGCTACCTTGGTGAGCTCCAATGCACCGCTGGGGTAGGAATCGTGGAGGATCTGTAAGGTTGCTCCCCAAGCCCCACACCAGGAACATGTGAGCTCCTGTCTAAAGCATATGGCATTTTTAGTTTGGGCTAGTAGGTGGTAGTAAGTGTCACCTATTAGCCAAAACTATTGCATTGGAGTACATGTAGGAGGAGATGACATGTGAGGAGGGACACGCAGCTTGTGTTGTTGTTTGTTTACCTACCCTCTGACTGTTAATGGCCATTACAATCCCTATGGCCATTGCCACCCTTCACCACCCCCCACCCCCCAACCAAAGCACATCCTCCTGGGAACTCTTTAAGCTTGCTCTAGCAAGCAGTTACATCAAACGTTGGTCTTCTAGTGATTTTTCTAAGCAGCCTGCTGAGAGTTAATCGCTTAATTGCAGATGTAAAGGGCTACTGGTGTGATAAAAATGCCATAACCAAGTATGTCTTCAGCCACTTGATTGATACCTCTTCCATGCACTGAAGTACTGTTAAAAACAAGCAACAAGAAAGCCAACAGTTTTCGTTTGAGGTATTAGATAGGCATTTGCTAGGTACTGACATCTTATGGCCAGGTAGTACCTTTACATTAGTGCCTAGCAAATGTCTATCTTATGCCTAAACAAAAGCCCAAACCGATGGCTTTGCCAACGCTTGTTTATCTAAGGGATTGCAGGGAAGTAGGAGGTATTATACCTCAGAGAAGCAAAAAACTTCCCGGTGAAGGAGGCAGGGCTTAAAAGGTAGGAACTAGGACATGGAAGAGGACATATTTCCGTGTTTATTAAGTTATTAGCACCCAGCGGGGGATGGAGGGTGTGGCAGTCTCCCAGCCAATCAGGAGCATCAGATCGAGTGGAAATTCCCCTGCTCTGAGCATCCTCGAAGCAGGAGCCCTCCATCTGCCACAGTGGTAATTCAAGTAATTGTGCCATGGCCCGGGCTAACTGTTCCCTCCTTCCCCCACCTCAACCCCAATTTCCATGTCATCCACCCACCCCTAGCCCTGCCCCGCATTCCTGTCGCTCCCTTGTCCCTTGCTAATGCCAGGAACACTGAGAGTTCCTGGCACATCTAGTCACGGCAATGGCCGCCATGGCTAGGGAGAAGTAGTTGCTGTCTCCCCACTCCATGGTGGCCATCATGGTTTGTAGTTTTTTTTTCCAAGTTGAGAAGTAACAAACGCACCATTTCTCAACTTTATAAAAAATGTCCAACATGCCACAATGCTAATTGCAATAAACACTTCTGGGCAGGGTTTATTGCTTAAATAGTACAAATTAATCATGTGCGCCATTTATTTTACCCACCACAGAAATATTTTCCCTTTCGTGGCACCACTGGAAATGCTTATAACGTACAGTCCTCTGCAAGGGTCATGAACACATGGGATAATGACCCTTGCCCAACATGTGCCCCCAGCTACAACTCAGAAACTAACTTGGGAGCAGGTAATTATGTTTCCATAATGACCCCTCCTCAAACTATAAGACTGAATTATATACCAACTGACAGGACAACTTTAGTAATGGCAATTTAAGGTATCCTGTAACAAATGCAAGGGTCATAACTTCACGGCTTTTAAAAACACGAGAGCTGGCTTTAGGCATGGGCCACTCGGGCGTTCGCTCAGGATGTCACATTAGCCCCCCATTAGCCCGCCTGCCATGCCAGCTCGGGGAGTCTTTCAAGGGCCCCCTGAGCTGCTGCTGCGGGTGACGGCGCAGCAGGAGCCCTATTGAAGTGAAATACATCCCACTCTGGTGCTGGCAATGGGTGCACAAGCACGGTAGCGGGGCGCTTTTTATTACAATAGGGTGCTGTTGCTAAACCAGCATGGGACAGCCTATGAAAGGTTGCCCCATGCTGGTTTGACAGTTTGAGCGGGGAGGTAATCACTTAATGAAATAGGGTCCCACTGCTGGTTTGGCAGCTGCACTATATTTAGCAGAGCAACAACAAATTTGCCCACCCCTCAGGCACCCGGGTTGGGGGGAGGCGTTGTTAGGCAGAATCCTGTGCAGTGCCCTTAGGCACCACTACACACAATTAAGACTACAAGTGGTAATACAAGTTCACCTTTGGTACAAGCCTGTACTACACTGTGAAAGTGGTAGCAGTAGCGGAGCAGCCAGACGTATCTCAAGAGTAAATGATCAGTAGTAGTGATTACACAAAGGACCACAATAACTGTGACTCAAGCAAACACTGACTCAAGGTTTCAGGTAAAAAATATAAGTACATTTATTTAAAAGCATCCGATCATAAAACACTTCACTTCTATAAATTCAAAACCACACGTAAAATACACCACACACAACCAATTCCACTTGTTCCATAAATTCAAGATAAGTACAGTAGGATTTGACAGACCGGTGTTGCGATACTAACGCGTACCCGCGGATAGAAATGCTCACGAAGTTAAAACACACTTTGTACTTTTTAATTTCAATCAAGGGAAAAGGGGATAAAATCACAGGCAATACTTTTGTCTAGGCAAGGGAATCAGAGGACTTCAAAGATACAGATTAAAGTCAATAGGCCTGCGCCAGTGTCAATGGAGCATATACTCAGTTGCCGAGGATCACACGTTGAACAGTTCGAGATTCGAGATGCTAAGAGTACTTAGATATTGTCAAATGGAGGAAAAGTTATAAGAGGGAGGGAAGAAAGTATAAATCTTCGTTGGAGAAAAGCTGGTGCCACGGCAGTTGTTCCTGGTAGTTCCTGCAGACTCACGGTTCCTGCGGCTTCAGTCGTGGGGACAAGAAGGAGGATGTCTGGAGCGATCTGCACTACCCAGGGATGAGGCCAGCAGCAGCGATAAAGACAACGATGAATAAAAGGTGCGCTCCTTTAAATCAGGAGAGGGCTCTTCTGATGGCTATGCGGACCACTACAGTACAGCAGTGATTTCGACCCAGGAGAGGATGCTCTGACTGAAGAAAGGGTGAGCTGGTTGATCCCACCAGGCTCAAGGAAAGAAGAATCCGGACTGGATCTTCTCTTGTCGTTGAAGGGTAGATAGCTCAGGACTGCAGCAAGGCTTCACTGGGATCCGGGGTTGCAGCAGCCGTCTTCTTCTCCGCTTCTCTTCAGTTCCTTGCAGTTCCAGTGGTGACTCTGACTTCTAGCCCAAGAGTCCTGCCTTTTATGCCAAAATCCCCCATTCACACAGCCTGGCTGTCAATCACTCAGCAGGGGGGTTGTCCAGCCCAGACAACCACCTCAGCCAATCAACACAAAGTGTGACTTGGGTCTCCAAGGAGACCCTGTGCACGGGGTGACTACACCCCTCCCTCACATTCATCCCACCTAGACACCTAAACGCCAAAGGAGGGCTTCTGGTCAGAAGCCCGCCAATGGTCGACGAACAAAGGAGGCAAACCTGGTTTGCCGCGCAAAGAAAGACCCAAGAAGGATGTTAACAAAAAGAAATGGCGATAAAACCCAACCGGAGCCAAAATAAAAAATATTTGGGCAAGCGGGTTTAAAGTTCGAGGCTACTAAAATAGCCTAAAATGTTTCCATGTTATATAATATAACCGCGGTAGGAAAATTAGGGTAGGTACCACTGCCACCAGCCAAGTCTTAATGTTAAGGGAGAAAAACAATGCTCAAAGAGGCATAGATAAAAAGGGCTAGGAATTTATGTTTCCAATACTCCATATAAGATGGGGTGCACTGGATCCGTGGTTAAGAGTGACTATGTAAAGTTAATGGCAACTTTACCCTTTACTGGGGGACAGTAGTCAGCCCCAGAAAATGGAGTCGGTGGGAAATCTAAGAGACAACCCTGTGTCACTGCACTGAAGGTGCTGTCTAACACACAAAGAGTGGGGCTACTGAAGTGATGTACTCCAGAGTCCACAATCACAAAAACAATTGAAATACTCATGCAAAACACAGGTAAGAGTGGGGGGAAAAGCTCACACTCTTACCAGGTGGAAAAAATAAACTCCAGAAATCCGGCAAAGCTGCTGAGGGACTCACTAGGTAAGGGAAATTAGCCATTGAATGAGAATTCTCCCTAACTCTCGCCCCCCCCCCCCAGACTGAGGGACAGGAGGATTTAATCCACTCCTGGATGGATCTCATACCTCTAGTCGGTTATAAACATCCTAGAGAGACCATCAGCATTTTGGTGGTGACTTCCTGCTCTGTGTTCAATGTTTCAATCAAAGGTTTTCCTTTGTAAGCTATATGACCTACACACCCTTTGATAGACATCTTTCTTTTTGAAACCAAAGGGGATCTGGTTGACCAGTCCCTCAGAAGTTGGTACAACTCCTGAACCTGTGATAGGCTTTTTCAGGGGGTCCTTATAATGGATTCCCTTAGATCTAGAGGGGCCTCCAGGGTTCCTCACCACCTCTCTTTTGGCAGCTTTGGGAGCAGGTTGGGTCTCAGGCATCTTGGTTGGAGGGATTGGGGATAAGCAAGGTACATGCTTCCCCGTCCCCTTAGATCTAACCTTACCTACTTTAGGAGTTTTTCTCCTAATATTAGGATTTGGGTTGGATTCTTATGTAGAAGGTCCAACAGTCTGAAGGTTTTTGGCATTAGACTTTTCTTTTCTGGTGTTCCACCAGCACTGGGAATTACCAGTTCTCTTAGGCCTAGAGAGGGGGGTCCAGTTGGTCTATCCACCTCTTCCTCAGAAGCAGGAGGAGTCAAAGACTTCAAAACTGGGGGAACAATGATGGAGCTTGGTTTGGGCTCCCATTTCCCTAACATCCTAGCCTGAAATTTGCCTGGGTTAGAGGTCAACTTACTAACACCAGGGCTTGTAGTGGAGTTCTCTGTAGAGGTTCCCACAGGCTCAGAGTGGTCCCTTAAGGTGGCCTCTCTGGCAAATTTGGTTTGGTTCTGCTTCTCCATACTGTGAGGCCTAGGGGTACTGGATACTACTCCTAGAGTTTTTAGATCATTCCCCAACAGGTCTCTCCCAGGCACCTCACTCTGAATACTGATAGGGATCCTTACTGTCATTTTATTATACTGAATAAGAGCTGGTAGAATAGGAACCATTTGGACAGGGGCTCCAGCAAGTTTGGTGGTGCCATTGGGTGCCTTAGCAACATCCTCAGGACAGAATTTGTTTTCATCCACAATCGTTCTGCTGGCCCCAGTGTCTCTCATTGCAGGGGTGCCCTGGCCATTGACAAGAACACTCTCCACACAATACTCCCTAGAGTTTTCAGGAATGGAGTCATACACATCACTATGTTGTTTCTTACCCAGACCCTTGGACTTTAAAGATACAGTTGCTTGAAGAGCCAAAGGTTCTTCAGCAAAGAAGTGAAAGAGGGCACTAGCCATCTGTACTTCTCCCTCTGGGGAGAAGGCTAAGGAGGTAGTGCTGACCCCTGCAGGGTTACCCTTGCATCTGGGATCTCCTCTCATATGGTCAGTTGACCCACAACTAAAGCATTTACCAAATGTTCTCTGGAATGGGGGTCTATCCTGACCTACCTCTGGTTTGGCACCAGGAGGTACACTAGCCCTATTTGGTTTCCTTTGTGGCTTACCCTGGTTATGTTTGGGGACCTCTTCTGGATGGGAGGTATTGGAATTCTCCTTGTCATCTTTCTTTGGCTGCTTTCCCTCCTCCTTCTTCTGAGTTGTCCAAGAATCCTTGTGAGTAGCCCTGTTGGCAACCCGCAAGTCATCATCCCTAGCTAACCTCTTAGGATCTATCTCCTTTGAATCAGCCAAGTGCTGTCTAAGCTCAGGAGAGCAGACATCAAAAATAGACTCCAACATTACAAGATTCCTGAAACCTTCATAAGAGTTCACTTTGTGGCCCTTAACCCAACCATCTAGGTTTTTAAAACATTCACACACCCAGATAGCCCAAGGGGTACCATCATGCTTTTGAGGGTCCTAAACCTCTTAAGGTACTGGGAAGGAGTCTTCCAAAATCTAGTTATTAATGCTAGCTTCACATACTCATAATCCTGCTTATCCTCCTCCCCCAATTCCATTACAACATCACTTGCAACAGGGGGAAGCCTAGAAAAAAGCCAATGAATCAACTGATTCACTGAGATACCCTGAATCCCATGATTGTACTCAAACATTGCTAACCAATCCAAAGCATCACATTTATTCTCATAAATACCAATCATTTCCTTTGGCACACAGGGTCTCTTAGGGCAGGAAGACGTAGAAGACTCTGGGAGAGAAGCATTTTCTACAGACAATTTCTTCATCTCTAGTTCATGATTCAGCTCCATTTCTCTGAGCCTTAACACTTAATGTTTCATGGCAGTTTGTGCTTCAATACGTTTCACTTCTAATTCAAGTCTCATTTTCTCTAGTGCAATAAACTCAGGAGTGAGTGTGGGACCTGTGGGGGTCCCTGTGGACAGAGGTTGTGATTGCTGAGCAGGCAAGGGGTTGGTAGGAACTCCTAAAAAAGGGTTATCTACCTCTTCTTCAACATTCTCAGAATCAGAAACATCAGTATCCACATTTGCTGGACGGGTAAGTCCTTCTGACCCACTCTCCAGACTTTGTTTTCCCAATAACTTAGCAACCAGTTCAGATTTTTTTCCTTTACCAGAGAGACTCCTCTCCCTACAAACGGTTCTCAAAACCTCAGCAGTGTAGCTTAAGAGACCCTCCTCAGTGTAGCTTTCCATATTTGACATGATTTCTCAGTTAATAGAATTAGTGGTGTTTAGCCTTGTGGTTGGTTGAACCCAAGAAATAGCAGCACTCTAAGTGTAATCACTATACTTCCAAATCCTCACCGCTGTACACCAGTGTTAGGCAGAATCCTGTGCAGTGCCCTTAGGGACCACTACACACAATTAAGACTAAAAGTGTTAACACAAGTTCACCTTTGGTACAAGCCTGTACTACACTGTTGAAGTGGTAGCAGTAGCGGAGCAGCCAGACTTATCTCAACAGTAAATGAGCAGTAGTAGAGATTACACAAAGGATCACAATTACTGTGACTCAAGCAAACACTGACTCAAGGTTTCAGGTAAAAAATATAAGTACATTTATTTAAAAGCATCCGAGCATAAAACACTTCACTTGTATAAATTCAAAACCACACGTAAAATACACCACACACAACCAATTCCACTTGTTCCTGCAATTCAAGGTAAATACAGTAGGATTTGACAGACCGGTGTTGCGATACTAACGCGTACCCGTGGATAGAAATGCTAACGAAGTTAAAACACACTTTGTACTTTAGAATTTCAAACAAGGGAAAAGGGGATAAAATCTCAGGCAATACTTTTGTCTAGGCAAGGGAAACAGAGGACTTGTTCAAAGATACAGATTAAAGTCAATAGGCCTGCGCCAGTGTCAATGGAGCAGATACTCAGTTGCCGAGGATCACACGTTGAACAGTTCGAGATTTGAGATGCTAAGAGTACTTAGATATTGTTAAATGGAAGGAAAAGTTATAAGAGGGAGGGAAGAAAGTATAAATCTTCGTGGAGGAAAAAGGTTCACCTCGATTCCGGATGGTCAGTCGGAGAGAACGACCAAATGTGCACAGTACCTTATTCCATTGGAGAAAAGCTGGTGCCACGGCAGTTCCTGGTAGTTTCTGCAGACTCACGGTTCCTGTGGCTTCAGTCGTGGGGACAAGAAGGAGGGCATCTGGAGCGATCTGCACTACCCAGGGATGAGGCCAGCAGCAGCGATAAAGACAGCGATGAATAAAAGGTGCGCTCCTTTAAATCAGGAGAGGGCTCTTCTGATGGCTAGCCGGACCACTACAGCACAGCAGTGATTTTGACCCAGGAGAGGATGCTCTGACTGAAGAAAGGGTGAGCTGATTGATCCCACCAGGCTCAAGGAAAGAAGACTTCGGACTGGATCTTCTCTTGTCGTTGAAGGGTAGATAGCTCAGGACTGCAGCGGTGCTTCACCGGGATCCGGGGGTTGCAGCACCCGTCTTCTTCTCTGCTTCTCTTCGGTTCCTAGCAGTTCCAGTGGCGACTCTGACTTCTAGCCCAAGAGTCCTGCCTTTTATGCCAAAATCCCCCATTCACACAGCCTGGCTGTCAATCACACTTCAGGGGGGTTGTCCAGCCCGGTCAACCACCTCAGCCAATCAACACAAAGTGTGACTTGGGTCTCCAAGGGACCCTGTGCAGGGGGTGTCTACACCCCTCCCTCACATTCAGCACACCTAGACACCCAGACGCCAAAGGAGGGCTTCTGGTTAGAAGCCCTGCCAAAGGTCGGTGAACAAAGGAGGCAAACCTGGTTTGCCGCACAAAGAAAGATCCAAGAAGGATGTTAACAAAAAGAAATGGCGATTAAACCCAGCCGGAGCTGAAATAAAAAGTATTTGGGCAAGCAGGTTTAAAGTTCTAGGCTACTAAAATAGCCTAAAACGTTACCACGTTATATAATATAACCCCGGTAGGAAAATTAGGGTAGGTACCACTGCCACCAGCCAAGTCTTAATCTTAATGGAGCAAAACAATGCTCCAAGAGGCACAGATAAAAAGGGCTAAGAATTAACCCTTTCCAATACTCCGTATAAGATGGGGTGCACTGGATCCGTGGTTAAAAGTGACTATGTAAAGTTAATGGCAACTTTACCCTTTTCTGGGGGACAGTAAAATGGAGTCGGTGGGAAGTCTAAGAGACAACCCTGTGTCACTGCACTGAAGGTGCTGTGTAACACACAAAGAGTGGGGCTACTGAAGTGGTGTACTCCAGAGTCCACAATCACAAAAACAGTCGAAATACACATGGCAAAACACAGGTAAGAATGGGAGAAAAGCTCACACTCTTACCAAGTGGCAAAAATAAACTCCAGAAATCCAGCAAAACTGCTGAGGGACTCACTAGGTAAGGGAAATTAGCCATTGAATGAGAATTCTCCCTAACAGGCGTCCAAATTTTACTTCCTCGCCAGAGCGCTGCCAGAGCTAAAGCCGGCCCTGGATGAATGACATCAGAGGAACAGATGTTGCCATAAGCTAGTGAAGAACTATTACAGAGGATCAATGAACTACAGTATTCTCAGATTAGAGAACAATCTGCCCTAGAAAAAGGGGCAGTGAAGCCCCGCTCGGCAGACTTCGATGAAAGAAGAGATGCCTAAACACTTGTGTATAGGCGCGTTATAAATGCCATATCATATCATATCATAGCAAATAAAAATAATTAATGACCTGTAGGCACACAGACCTTTTGATCAAACAGTAAGCAAGCATATGATGAACTTGCCAGCATTACGCAGATCAGCCTCTGCTCACTCCAATCCACTGTCAAATCTGGCTGATGTTTTCGCTGAAGGAGACACCTTACAGATGACAGGTGCAAGTATATTTGGTACCCTAGGCGAAAGGTAATTTTGCCACCCCCGCTACCAACTCCATGGATCCTGACTCTAAAATCCCCTCATCCTGGATGTGTCCTCACCGCTTTGCAAGCATGTCTTGATCACCATGTTCACAAGATGTAGTTTTTCCATCATGTTTTAGACTTTTTCATAACAAGGTCAAATTAAATCACTCGCTCTTACACCCACAATATATAACATACAAGCTGGATTAGGAACTAAGGCTAGATCAGCCATTTTGAAAATAATGGCCCTCACACACACACTTTCCATAACCCCCTCACCCCCACACAACAACATGTGTGTGCCTCTGTGAAGCAGTTTTCTGTGCTATTGTGAGCCACTTATTTGCATACATCAGGTGTCTATTTAAAAGTTGTTGGAAGGAGGCTCTTGTTTCCTTCCACCAACCCCACTGGCTTCCTACGAGCACCCCCTATTTTGAGGTTTGAACTACCACTGGCTATTCTTGCAATATCTCTGCTCTGCCTCCACCTGCATCCATTAAGCCTCCATGAAAGAGAGTGACAGAAACCGCTGCTCAAGTCACTGAAAGTGAAAGGGTGTTGGTGGCTGTCTGTAGTTTTGCTTCCACCATTGCCTGTTCTCTTTGGAGGTAGCCCTTCCACATCCTCTTTCCAGATAACAGGGATGGCAGAAAAATCCTGTTTGATCGACTGCATTTGCAGGCTAGTGGAGGGAATTCCTTTGACATCTCTGTGATGGAGAGGAGAACAGGAGTGAGCCATCCACCGCCATCCCCACGCAGATGGAAAGCGCCATCTGGTGTTTCAGGAAATCCACTGAAAATTCTGTTGCAAGGCTGATGACCGCCAATGGACTGCCAATAGGGCCAGGTCCGGTGAAACCTCTGCCTCCACCATGTTTTCTAAATAGGGGCTTTAGTGAACTGGGCAGCTACAACCAATTTTACTGGGCCAATGTTCTTTAAAATCTCAAATCTTTCAAAAACTGCCCAAAATCGCATCCTTAACTCACTAGCAGACACAGTACTGGCACAAAAGGTGCAAACATTATTCACACACAGAAAAAAACAAGACAACACATGCAGCAGAAGTGGAAATTTCTCTGATATACAGTAAAGGTACAATATGGGTATCAGAGTAAGATACCGTCACACAAAGAACGTGCACCACATAGGGAGCTAAACTGAAAGCTTCCATCACACAGTGGACAGCAACATCATGGTTAGCAACACTGCAAGTACTATCAAAAACCAAATAGGTAAAACATGGAAATCAGCAGGTCCAAATTCCCTCACAGGCACCCATAAGTCACAGTCTAGGCTGCAGTGCTGCAAAGTTTCCAGAGTACACGATTCCCTCCTAAATTCAGCACTTACAGTCACTATATGTACAGGACTAGCAACTTCTATTACAAACAGAACAGGTTCGGGCACAACACAGGCAGGACCAGCACAGGCTTTCCTCAAACAGGTACAACATAGACTAGGCTATTGCAAGCTTTCCTCAAAATCCACCAGGAACCACATGGGCAGGGTCAGTGGACACTTAGCACAAATAGGTACAACGTGTGAAGGGTCACTACAGGCTTCCCTAACAACCAAGTATACATGCAGAACGGGCTAGTGCAATATTGCATCTCAAACAACTACAACATTTATACAAGAGCAAACTTCTCTCACAAACAGTTCAGCATACTCAAGTGGAAGTTGCCTCACAATGCCAATGCAAATGCCCATCTCAAAAAAGTACACGTATACAGCGGACATCCCAGTGCATGTTTCCCTCACAATTGGGAACAAGTACAGCATGGAGAAGTCCCTTACAAGTTTACCTAACAAATGGGAACACTGACCTCCCAAACAGTCACAGTTTGTGCAGGGTCACTGCACGCTTCTCTAACAAACAGGTACAACATGGGCAGGGACAGTGCAAGCCCTGTGGAAACAGGTATTCACACAGCATGCCACGACCAGTGTACGTTTCCCTCACAAATATGCACAAGAACAGCAGTGGCAGAGCAACTAATTGCAAGGGTCTGTGTATAATTCACTCAAATTGGTAAATTTCAGGCACAAACCGGATCAGTGCACACTTTCCTCAAACACTGGCACATGCACATGTGCAAGGCCAGCACATGTTTCCCTCCTCAACTAGTGCAGCTGCAGAATGGTCAGAGCCAGGACATGCTCCCTCAACAGACACCTTGCACACCGTAGGCAGTGACAGTGCAAGGTTCACTTGCAAATAATAAGCACACCATGAGCTCTATATCCATGCAGTCTGCTAGCACCCATGGTTATGGCACGCTCCTCTTTTATATGACCCTCTAACCCAATCAGAAGCTCTTACCTGGGACCATGTGCTGGCTGGGGAGTGGGGCAGCTGCAGGGTGTGCACTCTGTCAACTTGCCTGCTTTCTGCACTCTGCCTCGACAATAGCTTATTACCAGGTTTACTGGATCGAAGGGAAAGTTGAATAAGATTGGAGGGGATGGACTGGGAACCAAAAGAGGCCATGGAAATAATGTTCAAGGTTGCCCCAGATTACACATTTTCAGCAGGCAAAACCGTTTTGCTAGGATAACATTTGGAAATAAAATAGGTTGCCAGACATAAGAGGCCTAGGGTAGAGGTAAATCTCCAGAGTTCCCTACAGGATGGGGTGGTATAGGCAGCTGCTGCTGGCCTGCATGGCGCACACACACAAACATTGCCCAAAGCAAAAAGTCTCCACTCCCAAGTCTGCCCAGTATACCCTCTAGCCACTCTCAGGCTGTCCAAGAAGGTAGATGGACCATGTTCTAAGTCTGCAGGCAGTTCAGCTTGCCTGGAGCATATGTGGCCCTTTGGAGCACACCTGCACTGCAGGCAAAATGCCATCAGCTTCCTCTATGTTTAATAGCACCACAGTGGATTATTAGTTGCTCCAGCCCTACATTGAAGTGCTATCAATTTGAAGGATCAACACTTTTTTTCCATAACCAAATTTCTAGTATGACCTTCCAAATTGTTCAATTCATTTAATACATTTCAAAGTAAGTTTAAAGTTTGACCAGCATTTTAACATCACAAGACCCACACACAACTTTGACATGTTGAGCGATATGCATTTACCCTTACCATGCACGTATTGTCAGCCAGCTTGCTTAACTTGGACTTATAGCCTGCACTGGATATACATATACTGGCAAAGACAGCAAGGCTTGAACAGTACGGTTCAGCATTTCTTTGAAGGTAAGCACGGAAAATTGCGAATTAATTGGGCATCTTTGTTAACTTTCCAAGAAACGCTAGCTAATGCTTGCAGCTGTGGATTCACACAGATATAAAGAAATTTGACTTTCAAATAGCTTGTGTGGCCAAAATAAAGTCTATTTAGTCATGAAGTATCTTATGCATTACTTCCACTTGAGAGCAAACACCACAAGTCAATTGTGGGGTCAGTTCTTGCTGTCAGCCCTTCCAGCATTGCTAAAAAAAGTATATCTATCAGGTTGTTCCCAGCAAATGTGCTGCAAGCACAGCACAATTTGACCTATTCTTTTTCTTTTTTGATTTTAATTCTTTTTGATTTTTTATACAGTTTATTTCAAATGTTTAATAATTTAATTCAATCCATCCATCGTTATACATCAGTTTATTCATCTAAAACAAATAAAACCTCACATAGAAATACACCATTGTTCAATACATCTTAAAACTCCAATCCACTTTCCCCTTACTTTCCCCATCACTTCAATTATTGTCTTGTTGTTCCTTTTTAAGCCATTCTTTTAAAAACGTTATGAAAGCACACGTCAGTCTAAAATCTGTGTCCCGGTATAACACTTCCCACCATTCTTCATCAGTGGCATGTATTTCTCCAGTCGTTTAGCCCACGGCAGTCCATGAATAGATGTTTCAGAGATTCGACATGGATTTTACAAACTCGACATGTATTGTCATTTAACTTTCCCACGTTCTTACAACCGAGTATCTCCTTGGTCGGTAGTAGGTTCATGCGAAAGCAAATTAATTTATCACAATGGTATTTACTGGGGAACTTTTCCAAATATTTTGGTAACCTGTTTAAATGCTTGATGTCTCCCTCAGGTGAGCAAACATTTTATACTTAGTCTTTCTCTCCCAAGTTTCCCACCAGCCATCCGCCCACAAGATCTTTTTCAGAGGATTATCTTCCAATTGCTTGTCAGACACATCCAACTTTGTTAGGATCTTTTCACATTCGCTGCACCACAGTCTCATTATTCCATTCTTTTCTCGCACCCCTTTCAGATTTCATTTTACTATCTTCACAAATTATTTTCCTAGATAATGAGAGAGTGTTCCATACCCCTCTCCCGAACAATAAAACAAGCCCCAGCTCATCCTTGATAACTGCCATCGGTACACAATTTGGGAATCATTGTACTTTTTGACCAGAAGATTCCTTCTAGCATCTCCCAAATCTTCCAAGGTACACCCAACGAGGCCTCTGCATCATAGTACATTATAGGGTTGCTTTTTGGTTGTAGAACTTTACTAAATGGACCATGGAAAACATTCCATATTTAATATGGATCTTTCTCCCTTGGGCTGCCAGATTTTTGGCTTTCAGTTTTAGCTCCCTAATTCTCAAAATGTTCCTTGGATTAACATTCACATTTATTCTCAGGTACTTTATTGACTCCGACCGGAGGATTACTGCTTCTCCCAGGGTCCATCGCAGCGCCTCTTTTCTTTTTGGCCTAACCGGTTGAATTATTAATATATCTGATTTTGCTGCATTTATCTTAAGTCCATTTCAGTCTACATACTCCTGCAACATTGCTAACTTCCTCTGCAGCCCTATTTGAGTCTGATCGATGATGACAAGGTTGTCAGGGCACAATAACCAACTTAGAGGATCCCCTTCTATTCTATGTGGGAAGGTACCCGTCTCCTTAATTGCCGCTTTCAAATCAGAGATAAATGAATTAGAGGACATCCCTGCTTCAACCCTGTGAATATGCCAATTTCTTTTCTCGTGAGCCCTGACTGGCTTAATCTCACCTGGATTGAAGTGTTTAAATACAATAGCTTCAATCAAACCTTTTGGACATCCCCAAGCTGCAAATTTTCTCCACAGGAGTTCTTGATGTATTTATTCCATCAAATGCCTGCTCTAGATCAATAAAAGGAAGGAAGAATTTCCTCCCATCACGCAGAGCTTTAATTTTTAATAGATTAATCGGGAATAAGTTTAGGCCACAGCCAAAGGCTTTGACAAACCCAGCCTGGCTTTGTTCGATATGTCCTGCTTTTGTTGCACTGGTCTACAATCTTTTTAGCAGACCCGCTGCAAAGAGTTTTCCCAGCACATCCAATAGTGCAATAGGTCGATAATGTTTTGCCTCTGATCTGTTCCCATTTTTGAAAATAGGCACCACCACTGCCTTTTTCCAAGAGGAAACAGAGCTATTGCAAGTTCTGCCCACCCGGCTGGTGCGATTTCAGTATTGCATTCGTTAGCCCATCAGGGCCTGCGGCACGTGAGCTACTGCCCTTTCCTATCTGTTGTACCAGTTTCTCCCGCGTGAACATTATATTCTACTCTGTGGCACCTGGAATAGTTATTTTCTCTCCCTCTGGTTTTTTAAACAGGTCTCCAAAGTGTTTGATCCACTTTGCTTTAGAAACTGGGTTGATTTGGGCTGCCTGCTGATGTTGCGCTTCCTCATTTAGGATCTTCCATAGTCCTCTTGTGTTACTTGAGGCAATTGCTTTCAGCATTGTTTCAGCATCTCTTTGCATCATCATACTTTTGTGAGATAGCAGCCAGTTTTTATATTGCTGTTTGCAAATTCGACATCACTTTGTTTGTATTACTACAGGAAGATTTTTTTTAGATCTCTAATATCTTTCCATAATTTATTTTTCTGTTTCACAATATCATTATCGTATCTATGCCTGTACGTGCAATTCCAATGCCTATTTCCCACCTTCTTATCAACAAAACCTGTCAATAGGTGTATAATCTGTGGTGTTCTTGTGCTCATTCATTCCATCTATACAATTCTTGGTCAAATGAGTAACTTCCTCTGGGTTAATGCATAGTCTACTTCTGTTTGTTTCAACTTCTACCCTCACATGTGGGGCATTCCAAATGAGTTTCACGAGATCATGGTCACTATTTTGCATGCAGAGTACATCTAATGATCGCGCCACATCACACACATTCTGTGATAAGAAGTAGTAGTCCAAAACTGAGTTTTGTTCACCTGTGCGCCTCGTTGGGGCGCTTGGGATATCACCAGCTATTTGACCGTTTAACATCTGAATATTTCTGGCTCGTGTTTCATTTAGCCACCATTTTGCTCTTACTTTCTTCCCACTTACTGCATTCTTTCTTTTGCGACCTTCCTTATTCGCTACATTAATGCATTCGATATTTGAATCCCCACATAGTCTCTGCCTCAAATTCTCATATAACAATGCATGTTGTCAATTACTTCCATCACTGTGCTGACAAATGGTTTTGTTTTACATATTTTATCATTCCAATATATATTGATCAATGATAAGAAATGCTTCCCCTTGCCCTCACATCCGCTTAGGATATAGGGGCTTGGTGCACACACTTCCATGAGCTCTAGACCAACTCCATTTTTGATGATCGTTATTAAACCCGCCATTGCGTGGCCTTCCGGCCCCTTTATTGTGTTATTTATGAATACACTATACCCATCCAATATTGGGCTATGCATTAACCAGGTTTCCTGTAGACATAGTATATCATAATCCCTGGTTTCTATCTCCATCGTGTTAAATAAATGAGAGAAACCTCTAGTGTTCCAGGTGCACATCACAATCACATTTTCCTTTCTAATATGGCATTAACATTTAATTTTCCGCACCACAAAAGCACCTACTAGCCAATCCCAAGATTTACATCTTGTATGGCGGAATTGTTGTTTTTAAGTGGTCATCAATCTTTGTTCTACCCCCACTCATTTGGTCGATTGTTATTTTCAGTTGGCCTACTTGTCTCCATTCCTCAGTGTTTTTCCCCCTTTAATGAGCAAGTGTATTTCTTACCCTTTCGCTCTCTTGCATGATTTCCACCCTCTGGGCCTCCATCCCCATTTCAGAGCAGGGCCTTAAGGGTTCCCTCTCCTTGATCCCCTTTCCCTTTTCCCATCCACCGTACATACTGAGATGTCAAATCCTAGTGGCCTCAAACTAGGGGCGGCCTCAATGAGGAGATTTTGTATTATACATGACTTAATGTAAAGACGCACTAAATCATACCTTCGCTCATTATGGAATTCAACAATCCATATTTCCTCTAATTCGATCGTTCTCAAGTTTGGGATGTGGTGTAACAGTCGCATCACGTTGTTTCGTTTCAGAATCAGGTCATCTTTTGCCATAAAAATTCTCTCCAATATTATGACGGATTAATCTCTTTCCTTGATGTTACCCTTGGATTCTGTTTGCTGTTTTTTCACCTTTTAGTCACGTGAATTTGACATCATTTCACCCATTAGTTCGCCATTTGTTTCATAATTCCTCAAAGTTTGTTTGCACCCTTGTGATGTTGTGTCTCTCTCCAGGCGATGTGCTTTGTCTACTACAATTCTTTTTTCAGCATGGCTTTACAGTTTAATGTTGCTATCTCCTTTGAGGTATCTGACTTTCTTGATTTATAATGGGCATTTCATTGCACCCTAAATCCTCTCTAGCCGATTTTAAGGAGGCATTTGCTTCCTCAGTGACTTCAATATCATTGTCATCATAAGTTGAGATGTTCCATAACTCTAGTTTTATAGGGTTTCTAGCCTCGTTTCCATGTGCCGATTCCTCTTGTGTTCCTACTGCTGGGATTGCTGCAGTAGCCTCTGGGTCCCTTCGCTCTTTAATCTTATTTGAGTTAATATCCTCCATAATCAGGAAACGTTCATATTTCTTAGAAATGTCCTTGACCCATTTGATTTCAGACTTATTCTGAGTTTCGTTCTTGCTCTTTTTTATTTGTAAGGCTTTATTTTCTCTTGCTCGTTGTTTTTTTTCCATCATGGACAGAAGATTTCAAAATGTGCTTTATGATCTATCTTTTTCCCCCATTTCCTATAGGGTGATCGAAATTCCCCATCCTCTTCTTCATTGTGAACGTCACCTCTATCGTCTAAAACACTTTTATCTCAATCTTCAATTTGCTCTTGAGTCATTGACATCACTTCACCTGCATCAGACTCTTTATCACCTTCTTCAACCTGCAGCCAGGATCTGATATCACACCCTCTATTAGGGAGACATCCTTTGGCCATCTGCTTATCCTTTGATTTTTTTCTGGGATTGCCACCATGTTTGCAGTCTTTTGGGTTTATGGGATTACTTCCATATTAGCAATCTGCCAGGCTTCGATGGGCTCATTTGTGAACCTATGTTGATTTTCTACCAGTCTGGACCATTCATACACCCGATTTTGTATCTCCAGACTGTCTGTTAGATTTTTAAACTCTTCAGTTATTGCTTTGTTTTCACCCAGGGCCTCTTTAATGCGATCAAGTATTTGTTGATCTCTTTGATCTCCTTTCTTTCTGCTATTCTCAATTATTTCCGGTCTTGTTGTCACGTAGGAGTCTAGATATAAAGGTTTTGAATGCATCATAGCAATGAGGGTCATCTGAGCCTTGAAGCTCTCATGTATTGCTTCATATAGCTTTAGAAAGGCAGAGAGTGAGATTGTTAGTGCTGACATTAAGATTGCTTGGACCTCCAGCTCTAATTTTGTTATTTCATGGGTCTATTGGTATCAATCCGCTTTTGTGACTCTCGTGTTTTTTTTTTCTGTCTAGCTCTCTCTCTCCCCTTGTATCTCTGAAGAATCAGTTGTTTCAGATTCACTTTCAGTATAGGTGTTTCGTCTCAAGTTTCTTTGTTCTCCATTTTGTTCCGTTCGAATATACGCTCTAGTTGGGTCTCTCTCTATATGCCTTCCTTGTTCTTTATTGAGGTCTTTGACCCAGTTCTCCAGCTGCTAGTTACCTGCCAGTAGCTCTGGAATTCCCATCAGAGAGCTGCTTAATGTGCTCTCATATCGGTCCCCTCCATGGATTTTCCATCTCAGTGTCAATTTTAGTTAAATCTGTCCGCCAGGGCCCCACTGGCTGGGATTTGCTGCTGGTCAGGGTTGTACATCTTTGATGGAACTCTCACCCCTAAATCAAAAGGTCTATTCCTAGGCGGGGCCTTATTGAATGCTAATATAGAAGTGGAGGATGTATGGGATGTCGAGTTTTTTTGGGTGGTTTTTCCCATGCAGCTAGAATCTGTAGCAGTAGTTAATCTCTTGATGATAACATTTTCAATTTCTGGGTATTTACTGTTGGGGGTGGCCAACGGGCACTTCAGAGACACCTCAATAATTTGCGATACATCAGTATCCTCACGTAATGCACCGCCCTCTGTGCTCTCAATCCCCTCCCTTTCCTCCACCTCCCACCCAGTTATCGGTGGTTTGACTAAGTTCCACCCTGGTCCACAGTCCCCTGTGATGTCAGTATTTGTGTGAATTTCAATGGTGCTATACGCATTTAGAGTCATCAGAGGCTTCGATGATGTTAACGCTGCCTCTTTCCTCTATCACCCCCCATGCCCCATTGCAGGGATCCGTTAAAAGCTCTTGCCAGGTCCCATGTATATCAGTCATATGGGTCGGAAGGGGGAGTAAGTGTTAGTTCAGGCCACGGATGTGACGTTTGGATCAGGGGTGCTGACTTTGCCATTTGTGTTGTAACATATGCACACTCCAGGGGTTCCAAGATGCACCTACCTTTATCCAGCATTCATACTTGCTCAGGATCCATTACTTTGGAGATGAAGAAAGTGAGGCGCTCACCAGAAATTGCAGCCTCGCCTGCTGTCTTGTTCGTTGCAGCACCTCTTTCGCTGTAATGCCCATTTGCTCCATTCTTATGGCTTATGGCTTAAGTCAAAAGGGAGTATGATAGGGTTGGAGAAGATAACGTTTTACCAGCACAGCTCAGGGATTCAAGGGCAACACAGTAAACACACTCCACCACACTCTGCGACACACAGCGTCTGGGTATGGTGTTTTCAATGCTGCTGCAGAATATGTGGATAAGACCCTTTAACTCCTTTGTGTTGAACTTTCAAGAGGCCCCTATACCCACCCTATACCCCCCTATCTCCCACCTGTTTCTATGGGGATGTGATTCGCCGAGCCCATGCTCTGCCGCTAGGTGTTCAGATGTTCCAGGAGGGTTCTAAAATGACTTTTGACTTTCCTGGTGTGAGTGCCTTGGCTCTGACCATTTTGTTTTATCAATATTACTTCTTGCTCGGCCACCCTGCTTTTATTTGAGCCAGACTATGCACTGTGCTGCTCAAAAACGAGTGCCAATAGTGTCACAGGACCTGTCTCCCGGCATTGTCAGGGGTGGGAGGGAGCCCAATCCCTAACACTGTTTCAGGTGATGATGGCCCTTCAACAGCGAGGAGCCACTCAGTGGGTGAGGTTAGGGGTGGCAAAGACATCACCTGAAGCCAAGGAGCCAATGCCAAGATGGTGCCACAGCAGGACTCTGGTGCCTCAGATCAGTACGCGGCCTTGGAAAGGACAGCAATGCCAGCACAGCGATAGAAGACTAGGGAGGTTGGGCAAGCCGGTCCTGCACAGCAGCAGCCAGCACCACTCCCAGCAGAGAGTGGGAGGAGTCAGCAGCAGGGAGACTACTGCCGCTTCACGGGGAAGCAGCATAGCATCCTGGGAAACGCAGCTCCAGGTGGCAGCCCCAGCTGGAGCCCACGAATAACCAGGAAACACATAGTAGGCCAACAGTGATTAAGGAAATTATAAAGGGCCTCTATGATGGCCATATTTTTCAAGGTTCCACTAAATCACCAGGGATGGTTCTTTTAAATAAAGTCCTCCACGAAGGCCAGGTTAAGGAAAAAACACTAAACCTCCAGGGACTTTAGAAAAGGCCTGCAAGAAGGCCAGGGTAGCTGAGACAGCAGTACTTTGCAGATTAACCTGCCCTTCATACAATGAATGTGGCAATACTATGTAGAGAAAGGGGCAGGGCCTACAAGCCCTTATAAGCCCTCCCTAGGCCTTCACCTGTCACACCCCCTTCAGACAGGTACATGATTGAGTAGGGACAGTGAGCCACTCCTAGGAGGAGGTGGGATATTTAAAGGGCAACTTTGAGGATATCCTGTGTGAATTGTAGTTGGGTGAGATCAGGAGGTGGGGGAAGATGTCCGAGAGGCCAGAGAAGGAGAGTGCGGAAGGAACATGGAGGTTATTGGAGTTTGGGGTATATGGTGTGCTTGTCGAAGGGAGCAAGGGGTGAGTGTAGTAGGTGGCAAAGTAGGAATAGAGAGAGCAGGTGCTAGCAGTTGAAAGTGGAGGTGGGGGTAGTCATAGTGGGAATGGTGGAGTAGTAGTGTGAGTGAGAAGTGGTAGTTGTCAGTGGTAGTGGTAAAGCAGTAGTAGGGACTGGTAGCGAGAATAGAGGGAGAGGAGAAGCAGTAGTAGATAATTGGTAAAAGCAGTAGAGGGGTAGCAGAAGTAGTCAGAGGCAGTAGTGGAGTAGGGGTAGTGGTAGAGGGAAAGAGGCAGTAGAAGTAGCAGGGAGGTAGTGGTAACAAAGAGGTGGAGTATGAAGGAAGGTAACATCGGAGGTAGTGGTGGTAATAGTGAGTGAAGGAAGTAAGAAGCAGAAGGAGAAGTAGCATCAAAGGGTGGAGAAAGGAAGGTGGAGAGTGAGATCAGAGTGATAGAAGTGTGGAGGCGAGGAGGATGTCTTGGGACCCACTATGGGAGAGGGTCAGGTGAGACTTTTGGCGTGTGTGAAGAGTGGAACTGCGTGAAGGAGGCACTATCCCTTATGCCATTAGACTACTAAGCGGGGTTAGGTCAGGGAGAGTAAGAAGATCGCTATGAGGTGAGGCAGCCATCGACTCAGGGAACTCATATTGAGTTTAAGTCAAAAACTGGAAGGTGTCACTGAGCCATAATACTAACCCCTGCTGAGGACACCTGGGTTAGGGTGGTGGTAATCCAACGGAGGGTAGAGAGAGATGGACGGTCATAGCGCCAAATCCCCAGGCTCCAGGTGACCCTTAAACCTACTCATGAATCCCTCAGCCAAACTGTTGGTGTTATATTCAATAAACAGCCATGAAATATCAACAGAAGGCTACAGAGTGGTTATGTGTGACAGACCCCATCGCAATAGGCAACTGCCCTGCTTCCCCTGCAATGCCAGGGACTCAGAGAAATGTGTGAACTGTGATTTGCAGTAGGGCACCAATAAGTGCATGAAGACATTATGCAGCTACTATAATTCAGGTTGTTTACATTTCTTTTAGAACTCATGAAAGCAGAGAGGAATCCCTGCTCTTTTGCACCCCGTGCTGGCCAGTAACACAGGCAGCTGCTTAATTTGCCTAGTGCTTGCACCAGCCTTGACAGATGTGTGACCTACAAAAACACTTGACAATGTGAAAAAAGCCACCTTGACGTGTTTAGGGTGTTCTGTTTCTAACATTGGTTAAAAAGGATCACATTGTGCACACTCCCGCATGGGGAAGACCCTTCACCTGCGTCATCGTCCCGCATGTATAACAGTATATTCTGTCATGTCCATGTGGCTTACAGTCCATGGGAAAACCCTGCAACCCCAGTAAAGCAAGGACAGCAGAGCACACATCCGACTCTTGAATACACAGCACTAAATCTTCAGTAGCAAGACATTTTACACTTTGCGGCCACATATACAGGCCAATTATGCCGGAATGTTCGACCCTACTAGACTCCATGTTTGGAGAGCAATCTTTTTCATTCATCATAATATTTTATTCAGATTATTCTATTAACATAATAAATACATTAAATCACAACACATTACATAATAAAAAAAACACTGAATATAAATGTCCATGAAATACAACATAGTCCAGTTAAAACTACGTCCTTTACAGTTTTTAAAACCACCATCAAACCTTTCCTCATAAACCCACCCTTCCCTTTGTTTTGCAAAACCTCTTCTTTAAAGCTTGGGCTGGGTAATGCATCAGATCATAGATGAACTGTGGATTATTACAACAGTTAAAAATATAAAACATCGCCTCCTTACAAGATCTAATATTTGATGCTAAAGGAGAGCTATCCAGCAGAGAAAAGAAAAAAAATGTGTTTTGTTTTATTTTCTCAATAATTGTAGTTCCCCATAGACCTAATGAGGCCTTCCCCTGGGGGCTGTTCTCAAAATGATTTGTGTTTTTGATGGACTTGGTTATATGAATTGTAATCATCAGATGGTCAGTAGCGACAGTCAGGAGATTCGGGTAATGTGAATTGTTTTGTAATGTTTATTGGATGCAGTTTTTCAGCTCAGGTGTGACATCATTTCCTGTTCCGGTTAGACACGGAGTAAAGGCAGGCCATGAGATGCCCTTTATGGGCAGCTGCAAGGTAAGGACACGGATCTGGGTTAGCCAGCATATAATGTATTCGTTTTATATTATCAGTTTAACAGAGGTCGCACATTTGATGAGATGTTTGTAGCTTTGTTCATTACAACTCCATACTGGAGGAAGGGTTCACCCCGAAAGGTTCAGAAAAGGTGGAAATTGTGTTACGCGACGCATGAGTGATGAAACACTGAAACCGATGTGATAGTTAACAGCACAGATGCAACATCGCTTTGTTTGATGAGACAGAGGGTCCCCATATATGTTGAATGACGGGAGTGGAGACAGAATCTATCCAAGGGACCCCATGACATACAATATGTATGCAGTAGCAGCAATTATGTTCATTTATGTTATCTGAAACATGGAGGCTTATTCTATCAGACATATTGGGGAATGGGAAATAATGGCAATTGGGAATTCTCTTATGTTGGCAAGGATGCTGTGCAAGGAAAAACACTGTCACCAGACATACTGAGTGCTCAGTAGAAATATTACTCTGTAGTTACCATGGCATGGAAAAGTAAATACCCCACAGAATACTGTGTCAGGGAAAAATTGCTGCCGGGATATTTTTACCAGCCCCTGCTCAAAGAATATTAAGCCACAAAATATGGATTTAGAAAATTGTGCTGCATACATAAAGAAATCACATAGTTATCTTTTAAAATAGGAGGTTTTAGCAGAGAAGTTTCCCATAAATCACTGCAAGTCAACCATATGAGCTGGAAAATGCTAGTGTTCGGAATAACGCTCCAATGGTTTAAGAGGGAGATAGTTATTGATAATACCCAGATTACGCAGTGCTCTGTTTCTACTAATAACCAAACGCAGCCATACCTAAGTTCATCACACTGAGGGACGGTAGAACGAGTGTTTAGGTTAGCTGTACAATGGAAGGCTAATGCAATGGAATGGAAAAGGAGTCCAGCATAGGTAGTAAATAATATCAGTCACCTTCATCACATAGGAGCATTCACTTGTACACTAGTCTAACCTCTCTCCCTGGCTGTTCAACCAATACCTGGCACTCCTTGCCCACCGCATTGCCGCTCTCTGCCCCAACTTTCAGTGCTATGCGGATGACAGTCAGCTCATTTTCAGGCTACCTTTGGCCACCTCTTCTCAGTCCCTCATCTCTGACTGTCTGTCTGCTATCCAGGAGTGGTGCGCCGCCAATGACCTCTGCCTTAATGTCAGCAAGACTGAGATTCTCCTCATCGGCACACCCACTCCCTCCTTTCCTGTATCTCTCTGGTCGGCCTCTCTTGGCCCTCTTCCTTCTCCCATCTGCAAGGCAAAAAACCTTGGGGTCATCTTCGACTCCAAACTCTCTTTCTCTCCTCACATCTCTGACGTCTCTAAGAAGTCACACTACCAGCTGCACCTCCTCAGAGATATTCTCCCTTCCCTCTCCTTCCCCCAGAAGCTCACTGTCTCCAGAGCTCTCGTTCTCTCTAGGCTGGACTATTGCCATGGATCAGGGTGTTTGGTGGCAGTGCAAAGTCAATTTGCACCAGTAAAAAGCCACTTTGCACCGTACAAAACATTCCATTAATCTGGCCCAAAAGGATCAGTGGATGGTCCTTCTCGGTACTAGCCCCCCAGCTCTGGATTTCCCTTTCTGAAGATCACTGCCCCACCAATGACCCCACCCCGTCATAAAAAATACAGCCTTGCTCTATCCCGTGTAACTCCTTTTCAACTTTTAACGTCTTGGTTAGTGCTGCACAGAGCAAAGAACTCCCTGAGCATGTATGCACTATACAAACTCCCTAAACATAAACGTCCACAGATTTGCCCAAAAACATGAATGCTTGTCTCACTGTGAGGGAGCGATGCCCGAAAGGCATTTCAACCGGGGCATCCTAAATCCTTGCAACTGAAACTGCCCTGTCCAGAATGTATTGCAGGGTGGTTGCATTTTTCCAAAAATGTATCCAAAAGTGCTGAATATCTCTCCACATGATTATCAGCTAGTTGTTTATTTCGAACAGAATGTAAGTGGAAAGTTGCCAGCCCTTACAGCATGCACATGGCAAGTCACATTTCCCGGAAGGTTGTATTGGTTAGTCACGTTTCCTAGCGCATGCAATGACATACTCACGTGTCTCCCAGGATGTCTAACTGGCGAGTTGCTAAATAGCAGGACCTGTAATTTGCCAGTTAGTGTATAGCCCTTTGCTTATGTCCCTGACTGAAAAGACTGGTCCAGTTTTCCATTCATATTTAACTCTAAACTCACAAGTATACACAGGAATTTGTTTAACGAGGTATATCTTTAGATATTAACGCTGTCTTCGTTTCCTTTTAGTCTCTGTGCATTGAAACTTTCGTTTTGATTGGTTTCACTATTTTGAAGCTACAGGTGAGACTATATTCAGTATGGACAAATGGTTTTGAGACCGCCCAAAATTCTGTTTTGATTGTCTACGTTTGTCTTAAAGACCATACTGCAATTTTATCACGTGGCAAGGCGACTGCTTGGGACTGGCAGCTATGGTGGTTGCCAAGCTTGTAAACTGTGGTGCTATTTGCTGGAAAATGATGCACTCGTTCAGCAATTTCCTGTTCTCCTGCTTCAAGGTAGACCTCTCTCATATCCGGAAAAAGATGCTGCTGGAAGGAGGATGTGACATCAGCACTATCCCAAGCTGTCCACACCAAACATGGGTACTTGTTTATCTGGCTATCGTCAAACCTCATCAGAGCCCCACAGCCATTTTCTGCCTCAATTCATCCAGCAATCCTGGTTAGTACGTCAAATGCTCTTACCGGCATCACCTGAGTTTTGCAATCATGATCATTGGTCTGTAATTCATATATCTAGTAATCAGAATGGTCTGACATAAATCGTCAAATCCTGGTGTGAGATATGTCTGATGGCCATTCCATGCTTTCATTTTTTCGCTTGCACCATGCCACGAGGTAGTTCTGTGGACCCCCTCCCTAGAGCCTGGAAAGTCAGATGTTTAAATCCTTAAGGGGAACATATGGTTCTTCAAAACACTCAAAGGAATACCCACACACTCTTAAGAGACTATGCCAATATGACGCAAAGTAATACAGCTCTAAATATATGTTATCTTTGTCGTGTTTATTTTGCCCAAGTGCAGTAAATGAAATCTATATGAAAGTCAAATGTGTGTCATCAGATTCTGTTCACATGATTCTTTACATTTTCAAACAACAAAAACATCCTAAAGTAATTTTTATAAATGATCTGTGAGAGCAAAAACATTAAATATTTGTATTAAGTAATATTGAATTTTTGCTCTATGTTGGCCGTAGGGTCACTCCAACTCATTCCTAGCAAGAGTATTGCTTGCTGAGGATCAGTGCTGTATTGTGGATGGTGCTCCTGCTGCTACTCGCGTTCGGGAATCAGACTTACCCCTTCTTCAGGTAGATACATTCTATCTTCCTAATAAAGGATAACATAAATCAGTGATGCTAATGAGTCTCATGGAAACTCAAGAATGTGGATATACACTCATAGAAGAAATACACTAACCTTGTGGGAATGTGGCTACCAATGGCAATTTGTTGTTATGTATAAAAAGCTGTCAAATAAAGGAACAAAGCGATCTTTTACTAAACGTTATTATAGTCACTGCAGCTCACATTGACATTAGTCATCATTAGCTAGTGACATCACAATCACTCAGTGCTGTGGTAATGAAATGTCTGTCAGTGCCTCTAAAGTGTTGTTGTAGTCAACCCCGCAATAAAGATAACATGTATGTTTGGGTGATGGTACATACATGTTAAGATATTCGATAAAACCCAATATGATCACATCAAACTGTCCGTACGGACGTTTGGATAGCATTGAGTGTTACCGTTTTGTGCGCAGCTTAAAATACTGAACATGAGGAGCGGGGACTGATCATGATTAGTATTTTGGGGTTTTGGAGCTGTGGGGGTGTCCCCTGCATCCTTAAAAATGGCAGCGGTGGCCAAAAATTGCTTGGGCCCCCATTTACAATGAACGTTCAAAACAGGAATGCGAGCAATTACACTCCGGGCAGTTTACCCACGAACAAATAGTTCACGAATAAACAAACCAGATCCAAGATATTCTGCATATAAACTTGTAGGAAAATGCACTTACTGTCCAGTTAGACAATTTTCTTAAATAGATTCTGTGCATCAAAAGGAGTTCCAATAGATGTCATGTCTGGACCCCTCCCAAGGCTCGTGCTGTGTAATGTGTACAGGGACATGTGACCCAGGATGTCATTAAGCAAATTAAAGGGCCACACGGCTCCCCGTGTGGCAGTTGAACACCCAGCTCACTGACTCCTGTGTTCATACAGACCGAGAGTGCAGGAGGGGGCCCGACCCTATCCAGAGCCCCATAACAATGGCGACGAGGGTCTAAGAAGCTTGCGTGTGGGCCTGTTCATGCCGGAGCACACGGCTGTGAGCACCCACCATGCAGAACTCCCAACTCCTGTGTCGGATCCAGTCCGACGACCATCAGCCATGCCGACGAGGTCCTGAGGTGATTGGGTGCCGGTCACTGGAGTCCCCAGTGCAGGCTTGTAAGTACCACCTGAAATATGTCAGTGTCAGTCCTGATGACTGCTAGTTCGCCAGCGAGGTCCCATGGTGCACGGGCACCCTGATGCTGGAACCCCCAGCGCAGGCTTCATCGCACCGTCCGCAGTGACATGGGCAGTCCTGTTGACTGCTGGTCTACCGGCAAGGGCTCACACCACCGCAGCAGCAAGGTCGCACATGCTAGCAAGAGAAAAGCGATCCCCATCACTGTCGCTGACGGGAGTGCCTGGGGGATTGCAATCCCAGAGCCACCGCACAACACCAAGCAAGGCTCCTGCTGCAGCTGTTTTAGCAGCAACACAACAATTGGTTCTGCTTGGGGGAGAGAAATGGAGGCGGCCAACACACAAGGCTCCCGCCTGGGGGAGAGAAATGGAGGCGGGCGAGCACAAGAATCCTGCCTGGACGAGAGAATTGAATCGGCCGTTGCTGCCTGAGAGAAACACAGTTGCCTCCTGGAAGGAAGTGTACGCCGCCCCTGACCACAACCTACCATCAGCCTGCTACCATCCCCCATCAACCCATCAAACTTTTCTCTGTCGAGTAACGAAGGAAGAACTATCTCACATACTGCATCTAGCTCAGTGACCGAAATGTACTTTAGTCAAACGGTGTTCCTGCATGATGGTGGAATGATTAAAGTGGACAAAGTGAGGAGCTAGCCTGAAGCTGTGATCCCGTGAACTGGCCGTTTGCTTAATTTGGACACAGTAAAAGGGCACATCAGTAGTCTACCATCTGCCTGGACTAATAAAGCTGTTCTTAAGTGTGTGCCCTGCCCATTGTCCCACTGGTGCAGTTTTAAAATGTACATGATTTTCGTGTTTTACCCTTCTATGGACAAACCCCCCATCTCAAATGTGTTTATGTTTGTATGTCAGCAAAACAACCCTATGTAGTTCAAATGGTGGTGTCACATATATATATTGTCATTTTGTTGAATGTATAGTTGCCATGGGATGTAATGTCTGGACCCCTCCCAAGGCTCATACTGTGTCAAGTGTACAGGGACATGTGACACATTCATTAAATAAATAAAAGGGCTGCATGGCTCCCCGTGCAGCTGTTGAACACCTAACTCACTGATTCCTGTGTCCATCCAGACTGAGGGTGCAGGAGGGGGCCCGGCCTTACCGGAGCCCCATAACTATACCCATTCCTTTGGGGAAACCAAACGATGGTTTTAGAATGTATATTTTAGAGAATTTTGATAGAATAAATCTGAGAAGTGGTACATTGATGCTTGCTTACATTGCAATTTCTTAAAAATGCTGAGCGCGGGAAGCAGCCTTCCATCCTGCACTCAGCTTTGTACTGAAGGACTCGGTCACGTGGGCCGTCTGACGTAAACGTGTGTCACGACGTCGCTCGCATGCGATGCTTAACTTCAAACTGTCATCTTAAATGACATTGATAATTGAACTTTTGGATATTCCATCATGCACTCTGAATTATGTCAAGTCAAATGTCGTGCTGCACAGAATAAAAGCACAAGTGGTCAAGCTCATGTCATTACACGGACTATATATTTGAGTTTAAAAAAGGGAAGAAACTGACGTTTGTTCATATGCGTTGGCATTGCTGTTTAGAATGACTGAAAATCAAACGTGGAGCAAATAGTGACTGTAAACCCCCTCTCGTACAGCACCAGATAGATACTCCTATGGTAAAGTAAATGTGCTATAAAACACAAAAGCGCGTGATGACGTGTCGCGCACGTGATGTGTGGCCTTTCTTACGGTTATCCTATCTTCCTCAGGTACTGTAGCTCTGAAAATGTGTACATTTAAACAGTCTAATGACTGCAAGATCAGCTCGCACTAAGTGATGGAAAAGACACAGGGCCTGATTTACAAAAGCCTTTTACAATGGTGCAATCCCATAGAAAAAAGCAGTGTAAATCAGGCCCACAGCGTTTATATTTTACTGAGAAGATATGCAACACATTAGTTATATTACATCATTGTTTCTTCGACTTTAGCCCACATGCTGCATATTTCATACAATCATATCAGTCCTTTAGTACTGCTGTTGAACACTCTGATGCGCTTCCATTAAGCTCGATAGCAGGTGCTACCATTTGGATAATGATATCATATGATAAGTCATTTATAACGTGCCTCTACATAAGCGTTACAAGGGAGGGAAGACAGAGGGAGGACAAGACAAACAATCTTACTAGGCCTTGCGTCATTCAGATCGTGCAAGTGCGACAACACCAAGTGCAGGGAGAAGGGGTAGTGTCAGGGAGAGGGAAGTGCAATCAGGGAAGCATTGCTCTGAGTAAGTGCAGCCAGGGCAGTCCGGCTCTGGGTAAGTGGAAGGAGGCAGGGGACTGCAGAGGTTACAGTTGCAGTCCCTAAGTGCGCGGTAGGCCTGGAGGTAGTGCATGGAGACTGATCATGGAGGAGCCTGGTACCCATTGGGACACTAAGGGAAGCCAAGCAACCAGTCGGTGCCGCAGACAGGTGATCAGCAGGGGAGGGCGAGAGAGAAAGCAGAAGAGAAAAAAAAGGTCTTGAGCTGATTCCGGAACCTCAGGTGGTCCAGCTCAAGTTTAGGAGAGGCAGGGAGGCCATTCCAGAGGGAGGTATTGGCAGAGGAAAGAGATCTATCCCCTACCCCCCACTCTCTGCCTCGAGAACCTTCTGACCCTCAAAGAGTTATAGGTAGATGAGCGAAAGGCTCGAGAAGGAAAGTATTTTGGAATAGAGAGTTGGATGTAGTGAGGGCCCCAGCCCCTAAAGCCTTGTGGACGATGCAGAGGGCCTTGAACGTGACCCTTGCAGCCACCGGGAGCCAGTGGAGATATTTCAGGGCTGGAGAGATACGGTCCCTGGGCCTGAGGCCATGGATAAGTCATGCAGTCCTGTTCTAGATAAGTTGCAGAGGGCAGCGAGAAGAGGAAGGAAGGTTGAGAAAGTGGCGGTTGCAGCAGTCCAGTCTAGAGAGAACCAGGGCTCTAGAGACAGTGAGCTTCTGGGGGAACGTGAGGAGGTGCACGTAGATGACACCAAGGTTTTGGTGAAAGAGGGAAAGCAGGAGCATGGCTCCCAATGATCTGGATCTTCGTCTTACTGGCATTACGCAGAGATTGTTGGAGGCGCATCAATCCTGAATCGCAGATGGACAGTCAGGAATGAGTGGGAGAGGAGGCTGAAGGAAGCCGGAAGGAGAGCTGAGTATCATTGCATAACACTGAAACGTACATATTATCTTTATTGCAGGGTTGACTACAATGACACTTTAGAGGCACTGACAGACATTTCATTACCACACCACTGAGTAAGTGATTGTGATGTCACTAGCTAATGATGACTAATGTCAATATGAGCTGCAGTGACTATAATAACGTTCAGTAAAAGATTGACTTTGTTCCTTCATTTGACAGCTTTTTATACATAACAAAGATCGCCATTGGTAGCCCACATTCCCACAAGGTTAGTGTATTTCTATGAGTGTATCTCCACATTCTTGAGACTCATTAGCATCACTGATTTATGTTATCCTTTATTAGGAAGACCGAATATACCTAACTGAAGAAGGGAAAGTCTGAATCCCGAACGCAGGAGCACTATCCACAATTAAGGACTGATCCTCAGCAAGCAATACTCTTGCTAAGTTACATGCTGTCGCATTTGTCTTAGGAATGAGTTGGAGTCACCCAACGGCCAACATAGAGCAAAAATTACATTTACATAGAGCAAAAATTATATTTTTGAAAACAAATATTTAATGTTTATATTCTCATAGATCATTTGTAAAAATTACTTTAAGATGTATTTTCGTTGAATGAAAATGTAAAGAATCATGTGAAGGAATCTGTTGACACACATTTGACTTTCATATAGATTGTATTTACTGCACTTGTGCAAAATAAACACAACAAAGATAACATATATTTAGGGCTGTATTACTATGAGTCATATAGGGACAGTTCCTTAGGAGTACCCGGGTATTTCTTTGAGTTTTTTCCAGAACCATATGTTCTTAGCATTCTGTGTCCCTGTAGCTGGGGACAGTTACCTGGAGAACCTGAAATACTCTTTCAAACCCCATTACCTTCAATAAATCCCACTGAAGTACACAATAACTAACAGTGTGGCCCCACAAATTTCTACATCCTTTTTTTTAATTTAATTTTTTTAAACAATTTTATTAATTTCAACAAACAAAACAAACCAAACAGGCAGTGCATACATCAACAGTTCCATTATACATTACTTGCTTCCAAGCACCGCTTCCCTTATCCCTCCCCCCGTTCTGAGTCTATTACTTTCCTCATCCCGTTCCTGCATCTGGTGGTAGGGTCCCCTCATGCATGGGTTCCGCCGGGTCTTGTATGGACCCAAACAATTCCGCAATCAGTAATTTCCAGCCCAACAGGGTCTATGTCTTCTCCTCCCCCCTGGCTCTGCCCGCTTCTTGCCACACCATGGCTTCTGTTTCCACCCATTTCTGTAAATCCTTCCACCACACCTCCACTCGCGGTCTATGGCATGTCTTCCACCCCATAACAATTCTTCTCTTTGCAAGCACATATGCCAGATCCCTCAGTCTGTCTACATGCTTGAGTTTCTGCGATCTTGGGAACTGCCCAGCAAACAGGCCCACACTGTATCCACTACAATCTTGACCCCCTTCTCCGCTAGTTTCTGTGCCACTTTGCTCCAGAAGCGTTCAATAACCGGACATGACCAGAACATATGCACCATGCCCGCTTTCTCCTCATCACATTTAGGGCATGCTTGCCGTCCTGCATTTTCAAACCTCGATATCCTATGGGGCGTCATATACGCCCTATGCGTAATATACAGTTGTATCTGTTTTAATCTCGCGTTCCTCGATACCTTCTTGTGGTACCCCTGTACTCGTTCCCACAGCCCATCTTACATCGGGGTTCCCACTTCTTCTTCCCAATCTAGTCTCAATTGCATGACCTCCTTCCCTACTTTTGACATCATCATCTCGTAGATTCTAGATATCTCATGTCCTCCCTCCACTATGTCATATATTATATCTATGGTAGCATCTGGTTCTTCCTCCAGTATAACTTCGGGCCACATTCTCTTAATTTTCTGCACCATTCTATAATACGTAATATATTGGCCCGTGTGTAGCCCGGTTTCCTCCCTCAGCCCCTCAAAGTCTATTATGGATCCCTCTTGCCAGATATCTCCCATTGTTGCCAACCCAACCGGTTCCCAGTGGTTCCTGATTATCATCCTTAGTTGTTCCTCTCCTCCAGTTAATGCAACTAGTGGTACCTGCGGAGAGCATGGAGACGGGGTCTCCATCATCTGGCATGCCCTTCGCCACATCTTCCACCCCAATATCATCATCTTGGGACGCTCTTTCATTTCCGCCCTGAAGAGCCACATCATCTCCTTCAAGTAAAATGGGGCACAATCTTGCCCAAATAACCTGGATTCGGAGGTCTCCTCATCAGACAACCATTTGGCTACATACTGTAGTTGGCTCGCTACATAATAAACCTCATAGTTAGGCAGTTTTATTCCCCCTTTCTCATAAAAATCCTGTAGCTTCCACAGCGCCACTCTGTTGCGCGTGCCATGCCACAGGAAATCCCTGCACATACTGTTCAATTTGGCGAAGAACTTCTTGGGTATTAGGTATGGAATCTTCCCAAAATAATGCAGGAGCCTAGGCAGGACCACCATCTTCAGCATTGCCCCACGTCCCATCATTGCTATGGGCAACTTTACCCAGAATCGCATGCTGTTTTCAATTTTTGTAATAGCCACCTCCGTGTTGCGCCTATGCTCCTCTTCCACTGTGTGGTATATGTCTATCCCTAAATACCTAAATGTATGAACCGCCCATGGTACCTGTAACACTGGTAACTGCTCCAATAAGATCCCTCTGTATCCACCCAATGGGAACATGCTGGACTTCTGAGGATTCACCGCTATACCGGACAACCCCGCGGATCTCTCCATGACTTCCAAAATATATTGGAGATTTTCTTCCGGGTGTCGCAAGTACAGCAGCATATCGTCTGCGTATAAGGAGATCAGATGTCGTTCTCCCCTCCCCTCAATGCCTATAATATCATATTGCTGTCTCAGGTATATTGCCAGGGGTTCCAGGGCCAGTATATAGAGCATTAGGGACCACGGGCATCCTTGTCTGGTTCCCCTGCAAAGCTGCCATTTTTCAGATATCACTGTTTTTTCGGTTTTGACTCTAGCCAATGGCTCACTATATAGCATCTTCGCCCACCGCATATACCCAGGCCCCTACCCATAACATTCCAGGGCCGCCAGCAGCCATGGCCACTTGACCAAATCAAAGGCCTTTGTTGCGTCCAAGGACACGATTGCCATTTCACCTTCGTTTCGCACCCAAACTCAATAACTCTTCTCAGTCGTCTGTGATTGTTGGATATATTCCTGTTTGGGACATAACCCGTCTGATCGGGGTGTATCAGTTTGCTAATAACCCTCTTCAGTCTGTTTGCCAAAACAGCCGTTAATATCTTGCTGTCTTGATTCAACATCGACAGTGGTCTATAGGAGCCGCAGCTATGTCCAGGCTTGTTTGGTTTGGGAGTGGTATTATAATCGCTTCTCTAAGTGACTCTGGCAATCTTCCCAACTCAAACGCTTCATTTAGCATTTCTAACAAAGTAGGGAGCACCTCTTCTATATATACTTTATAAAATTCACTTGGGAATCCATCCGCCCCAGGGGTCTTACTAGTGGGCAACTGTCTCACCACCTACCTAGCTCCTCCAGGGTAATCGGTGCGTCTAGCTCCTCTCTCTCCTCCACACTTATCTTTGGCAATCCTATATCTTCCAATGTTTCAAGGATCGTCGCGTGACTACTCTTACCCTTGTCTCCGTATAGCAACCTATAATAGTCCATGACCTCCTGGTTAACTCCCTCTTGGGTGTCGGCTACACTGGCGTCCTCTCTCGTTATTGTTCTAATGGTGGGTCTAGGGGTTTTGCTTTTATATAGCCACACCAAGAGCCTTCCTGGTTTATCCCCTCCCGCATGCTGTCTCTCTACATATTTTTTATAATTGAGGTTACACAACCTATCCCAATAATCCGCACATTTCTGCTGTAGCCTGAGTATCAGTTCCATGTCCTCCTTAGTGCCCCTTCCACCTCTCAATGCCTTTTCTAGTTTATCTTCCGTCTCCCGTAGGACAGCTAGAATCCCTCCTTGCTAGAATCCCTCGCTTTGGATTTTGCTATGGCTGCCCCTCTCATCGCAAACTTAAAGGCTTCCCACAGAGTTCCTGCCGAGTCCACACTGCCAGTATTAGTCTCAAAATAGTTTATAATCTCCTCCCTCATATCCTCCGTGAAAAAGGGATCTCTTAGTGCCTCCACTCGTAGGCGCCAAGTCGGAATCCTCGCTCTCGGGGGGCAGTATTGCCATTCAAGGATCAGAGGCGAGTGGTCCGAAAGGACCCTTGATTTATACTCAATTTGTGTAATCTCTGTTATTACCTCAGACGTGACAAAGACATAGTCCAGCCTCGTGTGCAACTGCTGCGGGGCAGAATAATGCGAGTTTTGCCTTTCCTGGGGGTGTTTCGTCCTCCATGCATCTTCCAAACCAAAGCCACCCAGCGATGCTTGCAGCGCTTTAGCGGCTGGAGCGGGTCTATCGATCTTCCCATCCAATCTATCTACCTTTGGGTTCGGCATACAGTTGAAGTCCCCTTCCCACATCACCACGCTCCCCAAACGCATGCTCAAGTTAGTGCATAACGTTTTGATGTACGCCGCTTTGTTCTGGTTCGGGGCGTATGTATTTACAATGCTTACCTCCCTATTTTCCACCAATCCTTTTAGTATAACCATCCTCCCATCCACCTCTGCAATCTCCTGTAGTCGCTGAAATGGGACATGCGGCGCCACCCAGATTAGCGCTCCCCTAGCATAAGCAGAATATGATGAGCCCACCACAACTCCCTTCCATTTTTTAGCGATCATATCCATCTTCTCCCATGTCAGGTGAGTCTCCTGCAGGAGTGCAATGTCTATCTTTTGCCTACGCAGGTACAGCATTACCTTGTTCCTCTTTAGATAACTGTTGAGCCGTCTGACATTCCAGGTGATTATTTTAGTTCCAAACCGCCCCCCATCGATGCAGTCCAAATCTAAGTTCCATCCTTTTCCATATGGGCTCATTCCCTAGTTTAAACTCCCCTTAACCAAAAACACACCAAACTCCCCAATCCCCCCCCTCCCACCTCCCTACCCATCTCCAACATCACCTCCCCCCCTACTGTTGCCCAGCTCCATCTCTGGATCTCAGGCACCCCCGCATCTAGCTCTTTCTGGCAATAGACTGTACTCGCAGCTCAGCAGTGTGAGGTCACCCTAATGGCTATCCTACAATACTACTACTACTACTCGGGGGTAGAGTGTCTTTGCCCCGCCGCTCCTATTCGCTTTTAATTTAACCACACATTGCTACTTGATTTACTTCTATATTCAATCGTCTATATTCCAGTCCTTAAGTTCAACAAAGTCCCAGACAATCTGTCAAATATCAGCATTACTCAATCGCACCCCATTATTTTATCATTATCATAGTCTCTACTGGGGTACCCGCTCTGCGTCATTTCAATATGCATATAATATCCCAATCACTTATCGTGCTCCTCATGGGCCTTCTCCGCATCTTGATCTGGGCAACCCTGTAGATCCAGCCATGCCGCTGCTTCCCCTGGGGTGTCAAAAAAGAACATTCTGCTTTTGTGCAACACTTTCAGTTTCGCGGGGTACAAGAGCATGTATTTAATTCCGGCCATGCGTAGCTTCCTTTTGATTGCCACATAGCTGTACCGTTGCCTCTGGACCAACATTGTGTAATCAGGATACGCCGTGATGGTACTCGAGGCCCTTTCGATCGTTCCCCCCTTCCGAAAGTACTCTAAAATCTTCTTGCAATCTTTACAGTTCAGTATTTTGGGGATGATCGCTCGAGGAGGGGCCCCAGGCTTCGGTTTCCTCATGAGGGTTCTATGTGCTCGCTCTTCCGTGAATCCCTGCAAGAGTTTGTCAGCTCCGCTTTCTTGCAAGATAAAGTTCTGTAGGATCTTGGCCTTCCTCCGCCTCCGGCAGTCCGACAACGCGGATATTGTTCCTTCTTGCCCTCCCTTCCGCTTCCTCGGCCCGGTTCTCCAGGTTGGCCACCTGTTGCTTCAATATATGGACCTCCTTTGTATTGCTGGTGCTAGTGTCTGTGTTGATTTTCACCGCACTTTCCAGACTGCTCGTTCTCTCTGCCAGCATTCTAACATCTTGTCGCAGCAGGGATACTTCTATTCCTACTGTGTCTATTTTAGCCTCCAGGGAAGTTTGCAGGTCCGCCATCGCTGTTCCCCACGAGTCTCTCAGCTCCGTTATAGCCGCTAGTATCTGGTGGTTTTCAGCCGCTGCGGAGCTCTCCGCCGGTGCTGTCACACCGCCGTACGTTGTCACCGTAGGAGACTGCTGTGTCTTGGCAAATGCTTCCATCGTGGATTGTTTATTTCTGCTCTTGCTAACGGTTCCTCTCCCCGCCATCTTGCAATTTCCGTTGTGTGTCTGAGGTTACTTGTACTGTGGCGTACCAATCCTGCCTCTTTGTTGTGGTGTAACCCCAGTGTGTCACTCCAGGCCCAGGGCAGTTTTCCTTGAGGAGCCCCTGTATGAGTTTGTGTTTGTGAAGCAGTGTCTTCGGGTGGGCTGTGTTCTCCCACGTTCGTAGTTATCTTCCTGCTTGCTGGAGACTATTTCGTACCACCAACATGACTACCCATCTCTCAGGCTCCTTGTATCCCTCACGCCACTGCTTATTTCCATTGCAGTCCCCTTTGTATCATACCGGCTTGGCTACCACTCCAGGACCCTTAAGTGGGTCGCATCTTCTCACGTATCTATTCTGGCTGCTGCAGTCGGCTCCCATCTGCTTGCTTCCTTGGATCGCTGGATACTCCTTTTTCTGCGCTGCCAGTAAATAAGTTCAATGCTGCCTGTGCGCTTCAATGCCTGCCACCTGTCTTATTACCATCAAATATCCAAGAGGCGCCGGCACACAGGCTGCTCCTGCTACAGGGATGGCAGTACACCTGAATATCCTTTTAAACTGGCAGTGCTTGGGTGCACTACCTGTCTCCTCGCGCAGGTTCTGGGTGCTTTCCCTGCTCTCTGTGATGATCTAGTTCCGAAGCCCTCTTGCAACTGAGAGCGGGCATCCGGCGCACTCCAGGTGCTAAGGTGTCACAACTTCCCATAAGGACTCAGCACCCAACAAACCTTAAAATAGGGCTGCATGTGGGTTAAAGTTATGTGCTCCACTGCACCCAAGAATGTTCTTTATTTTTTTATTTTTTTTTATTCCGTGCGGTTTGCCACCTTCCTGTAGTTATACTCAGCTCGCTTCCAGCACCTATTCGCCTCACCCTCGCAGGTGTTTCAGAGTCCTGTATGACGTTCCTCAGTCAGCTGGGGCTCCGCTTCAACTGTAAATCAGCCGCTCGCGGCCAGCATAACATAAGCAGCCCACGCCGCCGCCTTCAATTCGTGTCTGAATAATGTCCTTCCCGAGCGGCAGGGAGCCACGTAGGCACCGGCCGTCTGTCTACATTACAGTGCAACTGTATCTAAAATTTTGTTCCGCTCCTCCGCTCAAGCTCCGGAGGGCCGCATTGTTATATCCATATGACCGCAACAGTAGCAAGTCCAAAGGCGAGGCATCGCGTATACTGCAGCGGCTCACCGCTCCTGATCTGCCCTGCAGCTCAGCTTTCCTCGGTCTCCTCCGAGGCTGCGGGCACAGTCCCTTTGTTGTCCGCCATCTTGGTGACAACCTTGCAACACGGCCACTCAATTTGCCGTCTAATTTCTGCCGATTGCCGGGCTCAATGCACTCGCCATGGAAGATTACGGCTGTGCGTTATTTCCAACGCTCACTCCTTCATTTCTGGAGCCCCCGTGGCATTTTGAAGTGTGGTTTCAAGGATCATTTCCGGATCAGATGGAGCAGCGCACAGAGACACGTCCTAGTCCATGGCTAGTTAGCCACGCCCCCCCCCAATTTTCTACATCCTTAAGGGCTCATTCCGCCTTTATTCCTTTTGGGGAGAGTAAAGAGCGTGCCATTCCGTTGGATAATAATAACACCCAAGAAGCAATCCCGTTTGTGGTCTGTGCTAGAGAAGTAATCACATCACTTTAAATGTCCCTCTTTGAGTTCAATCTACGCTATCTCTGATCTCTTGGTGGCAAATGACTTGTGAAAACCATAGGCCTTTTCCAGAGTGACTTTGATTTCTGCCCTTACCTGCTCATTGGAGCGCTTCTACTCAACCTGATTTTAGCGATGTATTGCCTTTATCTGCTCTAAACCTGCTCGGGGAATTCTGGGAGATACTGTGCAGAGGGTTTGTAGTTGCACTCCACTTATGTTTTGAACTGTTAATAAAGTGTTTAAAGTTATTCAGTATTATTTTAAGGTGCGGGGGAGGAAACGTGACCCTGGCACAGGACCACTAATACATGTAAGTAGAGAAAGAAAAGAGGATCCAAAGGTATGAGCCCTCCCGTCCCCTGCACACTATTACCATTCCATCATCAGATGGTTTAAGAGAAAATTATTTGGAACATATAAATTAATACTCCTTAATAAAACGAATATATACACAAGCAACTGATTAGGCATTCAATTAGTTAAAACACAATAGTTTAATGAGTATAACAAATTGATTTTCATTTGTACATTCGATGCAGAAAACAAGTCAAATATCAAAAATAAATTCTGTTTTGGTGAGTATCAATAATATACATATGCAGTTCAGATAGAAAGGCTGACGTGTTTCGGGATCAACATCCCTTCTTCTTGAGCCAAAAGTGTGAACTGAAAAATAGTAAGGTAAATGAAAAGTATGTCACAGGGATTTGACATACTTTTCATTTACTTTACTGTTATACTCATTAAACCATTGTGTTTTAACTAATTGAATGCCTTAGCAGAGCAACACAACTAGGATGGGAGAACGAAATGCCATCCCATCCTGTGAGTGTGTCAAACCTCAGAGCAAAGACTGTGCATGTGCCTCCTACCTTGGAGCACAATCTCACTAATTTGGTGCAAATCTCGCAAGTGGGTGCATAGGAATCCCATGTGTGTGTGTGTGTGTGCTGCAAACCCCGGATCACATGCACACTTCTTCAGTGTGAAACTCTGGCTAAGGCTCTTTGAGCAAGCATTCAGGATGGGTCTCGCACCTTTAAACAGTGTGATATATTGAGTGGGCACTTCACTCCTTGGAGCATAGTATCACCTGTTGCTAGTAATCTCACAACTGAAAGTACAGTTTCACTCTTGGTCATGTCAGTGACCCCATGTATATTAATAGAGTCAGTCCCCCATCTGAGAAGACAATTATATTTCTGTTAAAACACTCTGAATTCTCACTCCAGTTTTCTCGATCTATAGATCCATACCATATTCATTCATTGTGTGTGAAGGGGTGATAACTTGTGTCTGAGAGAGCTCATTCTTTCATTCAGGAGAGATAAGCGGGTAACCACCCCCTGTATGTGGGATCAGGCTCATTTTGTCCCATGGCCCCTCACTCCAGAATGAGTGAGCAGGTTTTAAGACCCTGCTGATTCTGCTATGCTACAGGCTCGAGCCTTCTATCCCTTGCCCCATCAGAGCTTCCAACATCCTGAGCGGCAGCTTATGTACAGCAGACAGCTCGGGACATGTCTGTTGCCAATTTAATGTAGCCAGATATACTATTTAGACACTGGGCGAGTGCCATGAGCCCACATTGGTGGTGAAGAAGCACTCAACATACAGAACACAATGGTATAGTGTTGGAAGTCCTGCTGAGAAATTACAATTCGGTCTGTTTAAATGTAAAGCAGAGTGGCTAAGAAGTATACGCACTGTGCCATTAAAAATAAAGAAGCTCTGGTGAGTGGAAGTGCTGCTTTGGAGGCATCAAGAGTATGAAATTCCCTGTGGGGTATTGTTGGTCATTTCCTGTTGAAGTATAGAAGCCATATTGAGAAGTGTCATTAAAAGTGAAACTGTCCAGTATGCTGGATCAGTGCTGCCCCATAAAAGGTATAGAAGCCTCTGTGAGAAGCGGCAGTACTGTCCCAATGGTAAGAAGTGTAGTATTTTCACATTAACTATGCTTAAGCACTTTGGGTTATTGAATGGTGCTGCTACATTCTGAGTAATTCCATCCCTTTAAATATATTAGCTCTTGTATAACCACAACAGTGTTGAGTTATTCTGATGATGATGAAGATGATGTTAGACTTGCTAAATCGTTCTGGTTCTGTATCATTAAATGTACTTCGGGTCGTCAGTGTCTCGGAAGGATAGCTCAGGGGCAACGTGCTTGCCTTGAAAGCAAGAGAACATGGAGCAACTCAACTGAGAAGTGCTGATGTTGTCCCCTCAAAAGTATAGAAGCTCCACTAAGATTAACTAGCATTGCTTCAACAAAAGCATAGTATTACAATTATAGAAGCCCTGTTTAGCGAGCTAACTGAGGAGTGCCAGCATTGCCCCATTTCAAATATGGCAGCTCTAGTAGAAAAGAGATTACACAGCCCTGCTGAGAAGTGCTGTTTTGTCTCTTTAAACGTATAGAAGCCCATTAGCTCTGCACCATTAGGCCCTGCAAGTACTGCTCCATTGAATGCTATTACACTGAACACAGTCAACAGTATGGCAATGTTCATACTGGATTCTATGTGATAATTCTGCATTTTGAAGAACAAATACCAAAAAGACCGATTTATTTCGGCCGATTTGTGTGATCTTCAAAAGGCCAAATTATCACATTCTACTGCCCCTTAAGCCCCACCAAGAAGGTGATCCCACCTCACCCCACTCCACCCTCTCCCACGCTGTTACCTTCCTTAGAATTCAGGGGAGTTACCTCCCTCAACACCTCTGTTTCCCGCCCATAGCATAGCATAGCATTCACCCTCACCACGTACATACTCAGATACATGCAAACAGACTCATTTGCCCTCTCCCTGCCACCTCCCTTCGCAGATGCAATGCAACAGGGGTGCAAACATTGAGGGACAGACTTGCTTTGCATCTGTGCCTCCCTTTCTAAAAATCGTTTTGGGTTGGGTGTACCTCTACATCTGTGCACCCCTCTTGCCAAGAGGGGTGCACAGATGTACAAATACATCCAACCCAAAAAGATGTTTAGAAAAGGAGGGAAAGACTTGCCTTGCATCTGTGCCTCCATTTCTAAAAATCGTTTTTGGGTTGGGTGTGCTTCTACATCTGTGCACCCCTCTTGCAAAGAGGGGTGCACAGACGTACAAATACATCCAACCCAAAAACGATTTTTAGAAATTGAGGGACAAATGCAAAACAAGAGCCTCTTGCTTTGCATCCGTACCTCAATTTTTAAACATTGTTTTCCCCGGCTTTTACCCGGGCCGCCAGATAGAGACACAATATGGATGGAACAAAGGGCCTTCCACACTGCGTCTCTTCTCTCTGGCCCGGGGGGGGGCTCAACCCCGACTACATTCTGCCGACGGGTGCCCGGTCCCTGCAGCACTGGCGTACTCAGCGCCCCTGGCCATGGGCACTCTATGTAGGCACTGCTTGTAGGCTGACTTTAGTCATCAGAGCTTTATGGCCAGTGATAAAGGCTGACTTGGGCGCCACCAGCCGAGGGGACCAAGCGGGACCCCATTTTGGCCGTAAACACATACAAGCTCTCCTCATTGGAAGGGAGGGCACACAACAAAGCGCAGCTACATCTGAGGAGCCATACACCCTTGCACTGGACCTGGAGGGAAGTAGGTGCAAATATATGTGTTTGGGTGGGTCTTGTCTCATTTCCCAAAAGCAGTGTAAGTTCATATGTTCTGGTTGAAGCACAGGTGTGTGTGTGATTGTGTGTGTGCCAGAGGAAGCATGCTGATCATCGGGAAATGTCTCTGGTAGTGGCAAGGGTTATGATGGGTGAATGTGTGTGGGTTAAGGTAGGCAATGTCCTGTCGTGTCAGTTCGAGTCCTTGGCATCTTTATAGGCAGGTTTGATGCCACCATTATGTAGCAGGTGAGATCTTGTGCATCAACTCCTTTTGCCACATGCAATTGAGTGGTGTAATGTTTGTGGTTGCATGGCGCCTGGTGTGCACGTATGTGAACAGAGTTAGGAGTGGTGTATCGCACGTGTAGTGTTACTTTACTGATCACGTGTGGCCTGATGTTCATGAGAGACTTTCAGGGAGTGTCTGGTCTGGTATAGTCAGGTCAGCTAGCTTATAAGAGGAATCAGTAGGTATGCAGTGATTGTACTGAATCCAAAACAACCAATGACAAAATAACTCATGAAAAAACAACTAATTCCAAAATAACTAATTTTGAAAAAAACTAAAAATGGGGTTGTGAGAGGGAATAGTGGTTTTGGCGGTGGGGGAAAAGTATTATTATTTTTAAAAAGTGGGAGTTTGGGGGGTAACCCCTCCAACCCCCAAAAAACAACAAAAAATGAATTTGTTATTTTGTATTTGTTATTTTTTCATTAGGTATTATTTCATTAGCTATAATTACATGTAACCGAATCAGAACAATGGTGGTGGCAAACGGTTTCGACAATTGTGTTACAACTGATTTTCTGATGCCAGCTGCCAGTCGACAGTTAGGGCAACCCATCGAACACCATTCAAAACATTGATTCCACAGAGCAAAGATACCATGATTGCTCATTGAATGCCTGCAGTCCACCATCAAGGCACCTGGCTAGAGCCATCCATGACTCCCTCCCCTGGAAATGGCTGGCTAGGAAATACCCTTTTCTACCTTCTATCCAAACCTCTCTGCTTAACCCAGAGCTCTCTGTGAAGCAGTACGAGTGCTATATAAAAACTCCTAATAAAGTTAAATAAAAGAATGATTGAGATCAAAAATGAGATGAGCCATTCTGAGGGTAGTTGCTCTGTTTTGGGTGGCAAAGTCCTCATGACTCACCCTCTGCAGTTATCTTGCCCCAGTGTCGGCGGCACAGCCTCTGAACTTTTTTGCTATGGCTTTAGTAGATAGAACCTACCCACATCTTCAGTTTAGTGACCAATCAGTGCCCACCATGACTGTAGAAACTGAAAGGGCTGGACTAAGGAGGCAGAACGGAGGTGCCCACATCAGAGGAGCCAGGAAGAAAGCATGAACAGAGGCAATGAGACAAACCACGTGATATCTGCTGGTATCTCCACATGAAATAATGCCTGAAACATCCTCCATGGACTGCTTTCAGCGTTAGGTGCCTTTTCCCTTACATGTTACCTAACATGCATTCTGGTCCCCAGATGAAATATCTAAAAGAATGGGTTCTGTGAATCAATCAAGTGCAGGAGTGTAATTTAGAATCGGCTGAGAAGAAAGGGGTGTACGTTTTCTCTAAAGTCCTACTTTTGTCCAATCTCACGTAGAGTTAACCTACTGCATATCCAACTACACAGTTTAGGCGTATGACTACACTTTTTAGATACAGGTTACAACCAGCCACAGGTGAATCTTACACCTGGCCAATATCTCAGGCAACAAGGATTTTCCTGACAGGGGCTTTCGAACTTCTGACAAATTCTGCAAAACACTGAACTGATTTCACAAAATGGAAGGTGTGCCATTTTATCTCTGCACAGTTCACATCACTACTAAGCCATTATCGAACTAATGATATTACATAGTTGTTGGATCCATAATAATCCCGACACTACATCTTGGGAACCTGATCCGCCACGAGATGTGGGACCAGCAGTCATGATCTTCATTTTTGTGGCCTTTGCACCTCCTTCAGTGGCATTTTGTAGTTTTTTCATTAAATCTGGTCTTGATATGGATGATTTTTGACTCCAGGGTGTCCCTTCCTGAGAGGTTATTATAACCAGAGGTCATATGATGTAACTTTCTGTGATGGTGTCCAGTGGGGAGGATTGGGGAGTCAGATGTTGTGGGATGCTACTTCCTGTGATGTCACAGTGGTTAGGGAGCACGAGATGTCACCTCTGCGACCCTTTTGAATTCTCTGAAATTGGGCTGTGTTGCTGACATTTTCCTGTCCTCCTGGTTTTTCCCAGTTCTAAAGTCAGTCTAAACAGGAAGTTAACAATCCAATTACCAAATGAGGTAACGCGCAAAGGAGACCAGGGATGTGACACTAGAGATCAAAGAAAGCCCGTTACGAGAACACTTCTGTGAAGGGAATTGGGTTACACTCTTTCTAGAATCGGATCTGCAATCTGCTCCCTTCTCAACAAACTAAAGCAACTAGCGGGGGCTTGGGATCGCTCTCGCTGGATCCCCGCTCTATTGAAGAGATCTTAGTTTTGTTAGCTTCGTGTCCGGTAAAGGCAAGGAGAATGGATGGAAATAGGAGAGAACAATAATGATAGTAGTAGGGAGGACAGAGTGAAAGCGAAAAGGGAAGGAGTGGAGACTTTCAGGGAAAAAGATAAGGAAGAAAGAAGTGCTAGGAAGGAAGGGGGGGCATTGAACCAATAGAATATATCACAAAGTTGATGGAAATGTGCAAGGCAAACAAAAAAGAGAAAGTGAGATATCCAGCCGAAAAATAGAAAAGCAGGAAGCAAAGAGCTCTGAGCTTTGGTGTACAGTTTACACAGTGGCAGAGCTAAGGGGCGGGGTGGTTGCCCCCCTGGATCCCTCCCGGTGCAGGGATGTCATTTCACCAAAATGCCAGAGGTAGTGGAAGTGACATCACATGACCTTTGACCCCCTGATGACATCACAAGAAGTGATGTAATTTGAGCCCGCCCCAAAGTGATATCGCGGGTAGCGATGGAACATGACATTTCACTGGTTGACAAAACAGGAAGTGGCATCACATAGCATTGTACACTACAAAAATATAGTTACGATATCATTATGTGATGTACATTTCATACAAGAATGGATCGCCATATGTAACATTAAGATCAGTGTGTATAGTCCCATATTATCAAATTACTGTGTATGCAAGCAGACGTCCACGACCAAATGATAATGATGTATTAATATATAGCACATCAGCGCTTAAGTGCTTTATATAGGAAAAATATACACCCAATATCACCCAACCTGTGTTGGTACTCATTTATGGACCTCAGAAGGATGAAAGGCTGAGTGAGGCGTTTAAGAACAGACTAAATCAGTGACTCACCCCCTGAAGTGTGCCTGAAATAAACATTTAATGAGCCTAGCAATTATTGTATAGAATTCCAGAAAGACACATTATTTGGTATTCCTATTCTTTCTTATTTAGGGACAGTGCTGAAAGTGTTAGACTTGTGGCACTCCTGTTCTTATGTTTCTTATTTTTTTTTAAGGAGCCTGAACAAGAAAGCCAGCCACCCCAGAAGTAAAGAGCCACAGCAGTTGCGACCTCTGGCGACCCCTAAATGACGTCCCTGTCCTGGTGCCCAGCGCACTTCCCAGCCACCCTCTTTGACCCTATTATCTGCCCCCTCCACACCAAAAGCTGCCTCCACTACTGAGTTTACGCAGAAGAGCAAACACAGAGAGCTCGTGGTGATAGAGATACAAGGGAGACAAGCTGAAATGAAGAAATAGACGAGGGCGATAAGGCAGAACTGCTCCACAAAGGAATACAAGTTCCCATTTATTCTCAGTGAGGCCTGTGAACGGCTGCATGGAGCTGGACGCACTTTTAGGACGAGAGAGAGAGAGAGAGAGAGAGAGAGAGAATGCAACATAGAAGAGAGGTAATATTATACGAATGTGTAGGGGCCCAGGGGATTAAAAACTCTGCACCAAAATATATTTATATATTTCTGTGTTGTTTCAGGTCAAAGAAATCACAACATAAACGGCTTTTTTCACAATTGCCACTGAGCAGCTTTGCAACTGGTCAATTTGACTGTATCCAAGTCAGGAGGCCTACCTATTTATCTGAATTTGCATGTTTATAGTCTCATAATTTTATGTCATTTTTAAACACTGTTTCTTGGAAATCTTCTTTTTGGTGTTTAAAATAATATGTGCAGCAACGGAAAGAAAACAAGCACAAGAAAGAGCGGAAAAGAAAATGTTCTGTCACTGCTTAAATGCAAGTACAGTAAAGGAATAGTTTCATTTTTTAGTGTTGGCTCACAAGGCTAGCATTTTGCGACACCTTTATGGGCAAAGTGAATGGCAGAGAATACTATATAGTAGTTTGGCACTCTTTGATTTCATTCGCTGACACATACCATGTGTTAGTCGTGCTTAAGTAGGCACCATTATCTCAATAACTTGTCAAATTACGTAATTGGGTACAACGAAGTAGCCTTTGCTATCATCAACAGTTGTCACATTATATGGACCTCTTGGCTGAACATAGGCCCTCATTCCGAGTTAGGACTACACCATGGAGTAAATAGCTCCATGGTTGGCAACCATGGAGTTATTTACTCCATGGAATACCGGCATGGTGAATGGAGTAATTACCGGTCCATTCCAAGGTTGGATGGACCGGTAATTCCCCATTCACCATAGCCCTTCCCCATCCTCATTTCTGCCCCCATAGGGCTCAATGGGAATGGGGAAGGAGGTAATTACGGCACCGTAAATTACGGTGCCGTAATTTACTCCAAGGTCACTTTGCGGGTCCCGTAATTTACTCCTGCTAAAAGCAGGAGGTAAAGAGGGACCCGCAAAGGGAACTCGGAATACGGAGGTAAGGGATTACCGCCATCGGTGCCCTTACAGGCGCCGGTAATCCCTTACCTCCAACCTCGGAATGACCCCCAAAGTGTCATTCTTTTGGTCAAGAGTGCCGGCTGCTGTCCTTCTTTTTATTGGGAAAGACATGCCCTGTTAGGGGAGAGCTATGTGTGGTTTGTCATTATCCTTAATCTTCTATGAGGATGTTCGCTTAAAAAAACCTATCCCAAAAGATCGAATTAACACATCACAGAGCCCACTTGCCCGTATGTTATCATTTGATCTTTTGGGATTTCGCCCGGTTATCCCCCGCAGTGCCTTTAATGTATGCGGGGGACACCACCACAACAACTGCAACCCTAATACCGAACAGGGGAGCGGGAGACACCCCAACAAAACACCCGTTCCCCAGTTCGTCATTATGGGCAAAAGATCTAATCTGCTATGCCGAATGCACACTAAACGTACAGTCAGCATTTTAGATTCAATCTTTTCGTTCATTGCCTTTTATGAAGGGTGCAGGATTGTTGTAAGGTAATGAAAACGTGTCATTTCTTGCTTGACTTTGTCTATTTAGTTCGTATCTCTTTTTTGGGGAAATAGGGCTTTTTGTTTTCAGCATATTTGAATGTTTGTTGGCAAGAATAAAACGTGTTAGATGCATGGGAAGCAGGCCCTGTGGCACAGTGATGCTATGACAGAATTGACATTGTTGTAAAACAGGAAGGTGTTCATGTGAATAAGAACAGATCTATGCTTGAGTAGGAGACAGACCCATTGGGGCGCTGATGGTATGAAAGCAAATGAGGCATTAGGTGGAATTTAATATATACATATGTGAGGAAGAGTTGCAGTAGGATTTCCCGCAATTCAAAATCCTGTTAAATAAGGCAGTAACATTTCGGAAAATTACCAATTCTATTATCATTCTGTGTTAATGATTATACCAGTGGTATTATGCAAAAGCGAAGAACATTGCTAGGTAAAGCTCGGAGACAGGATGTAAACATCATTCTTGATTTCCAGCAAACTGCATGTTTCATTTCTAACCACACTGTAGTACGATGTGAGTTTCTGACACAGTAGATGTATCTGAATGCAACACTGCAAACATGGATGAAGTAGAAGTCACGTCTCTATAGAATATATATATATATATATACTTTCAAAAACAAGACATTGAAGCATCTCATTTCCAGTATGGCAAATGCTCACCCTTCCCTCAAGCTCTCACAAAACGTGTGAAATTGTTATGAAAGTATAATGCATATGACTGTGAATCTTTGGTGTAAACATGGTAGAGGAAAGCGGGAGATGTGTGGGCGCCGAGTCAATCTCCTGGCAGCCTTCATTACTGCAGCCCATATAGAAGTGCTTTTCAAAGGCAAGGTATGATACATATCATCGTTTTCATGGAACCGTAGTTGATGTGCCATCTGATGTGACCACCTAAGCATAGTACTAGAATACATGCCACATGATGGCACTGCCAGGCCATGAGGTTGCAACAGCTGGCCCATTGCGTGAAAAAGGAGCATAAGGGCACATGATGGCAGTACGTAGCAAATGCATGCTCAATGTCCATGCAAACAAATGCACCACCATTTCCATTGCCAATACCCGTGTAGTTACCCTTTCCCTGGTCCCACAGTTGAGCTAACATACCAGACAGAAGACGGGGAATGTGTATTGGCCACGCAGTACTGGGAAATCGGGTGTGTGGAGAAACACACGCCCAGTTTCTTCTGTAAACGCACATGTGCATTGTAAGATGCTTTCGACGTCTGTCTGTTTATTAAAGAAGGGATGCTGTCCTCTTCTGATTAGCCAAAGATTGTGTGTGGCGAAGAGGTCAGCGGGAAAAAGCCTAGAGATATTCTACTTTGTCGGCTGGACTAAAAGACTGCTCAACCACTGTATCCTCAGGCTAAGCAGGAAGGGGACATATGTTTGCTACAGTTGACATTTTGCACATTTCTGCTTAATCGACATTGAGAATGATCGGGTAATAGGTTTCGTTTTTGACGGTCACATGTGCCTTTTTATTCTGTGCATGATTGTGCATTACTTTCCCTGCAGCTCGGATTGTACCAAAACTTCACCATAGAAGTCCCTTCGTGCGGATGTGCTCAAGCCACTTATTCAAAATAGTCCAACATACATCAAGGACACGATGCACTTCCTATTGCGAGAAACAGAGTTCGTGGGAGGATGCAACACCCTCGTCACTATGGATGTAACATCGCTTGACTCAAGCATTGCACACGGGGCAGGACTGGAAGCAATGCAATGGCTCTTGTTGCAAACAGAATCATGCATGAGTGATAGAGTATTTGTTTTGACGTTACTCAAATTAGTGTTAATGAACAACTTTTTCAAATTTGAGGATAGGTTCTTTCTACAGTTATCGGGCACGAGCATGGGAGCAGCTATGGCAGCCTGTTATGCCAATACATACATGCTATAGTTGGAAAATCAACACGTTCTAAACGCCAACTGATGGATGCAACATCTCTCCATGTATGCCAGATACATTGATGAAATATTTGGGATATGGACAGGATCGGTGACAGAGCTAGAAGAATTCTTCAAGATGACCAATGTAATGCATCCCAGAATAAAGTTCACCACTGAACATAGCGACACCAAAATCCACTTTTTGGATGTAGAGATCTATAACACGGAAAATTGACTAAACACCAGAATCTTCACGAAACCCACGGACAGAAACAGCCTGTTACTCGCCACAAGTTATCTCTCAAAGTGGACCATTGATAGCGTGCCAATAAGCCAATTCCTGAGATACAGGAGGAACATCTCGAATGATGAAGAATATAGGAAGCAAGCAGGATCACTTCAGAACAAATTTCTGGAGAGAGTTTACAAAACCAGTGCAATACAGGAGATATCAGACAAAGTGTTGTAGATACCGCGGGGGTCTATATTAAAACATAAATCTCCTAAAACAGACTAATCACTGGTATATGTGACTACACATTCATTTCAGAGCAATCAAATCAAAAGGATCAATAAGAGAAATGGGTCCCTATTACAAATGGACCTGGTACTGAACAAACTGTTTCCGGACACACCCACCTTTGCCTACAGGAATAGCCAGGCCCTCTGCAAAACATTGGTGAGAGCGAAGATGTCTCCTAAGAAGACACCACAAAACGTACATAAGGGAACAGCACCCTGCCTCAATTGCCAGCACTATGATAATGTCATTAAGGAGAATGTCATTAGGCATCCGCACTCAGGGAAAGCCATAGAATTAAAACATTCCTGTACATGTGACTCCAAGAATATGGTTTACGCCTTGAAGTGCCTGTGTGGTCTCTACTATGTGGGTATAACCACATGGAAGGCAAAAACCAGATGGACGGAACACAAGTCCAGCATTAGGATTAAGAATCTCAAATCACCACTGGCAACCCACTTCATAGAGGCCAGATACGGCATAACACAAATGAAATGTGTAATTCTAGAACAAGTGACTATTGGTAACAGAGGAGGTGATTTAAATAAAAAAACTTTTGCAGAAGGAGATCACATGGATAGAGAGGTTAGATTCTTTGACCCCTTGAGGTATGAATTGTGACTCTGACCTTATGTGTTTTGTATAAATCAGAGGTAATGGTTGGCTGCACAAAGGGTTGCAGCTTGTTGGGATAGTACCTGGTTGGGATTCAATGTATGTATCTATCCTCTTGTTGATAGTACAACCAAGGTTTTTGAATGTGTTATGTTCAGTAGAATGTGATTGGGTAATTCTACCCGAGAGGCCGTGACAGAAGGTTCTGTATTAAGTGAGCTGCAAGAGAGACAGCGAGATTGGGAGCTGAACTCTGTTATGGAGGTCGGGCAGCAAGAAGAAGCATGTCTTTATATACTCTTTGTTTACTGGTGTTAGCAGTGTTTTGAGAATAGGTGGTGGCACAACACAGGGACAGCAGGCAGTGGATTATTGGTTAGAAATGTGTACAGACTTAGTCAGATATCAGTCCTCATAAAATTACCTATTTATTCTATGCCCCGCTCCAGCGTGACATGTTATACATGTCTGAGCGGCGCTTCTCGATAAAAGAACTTACATGGGGATGGGGCACCAGGTAGTATCCACGACCAACATGCCCCATCCTTGTGTAGTAAATCAACAGAGAATTGCTGAGGACCGGCGTTAGGCCGGTTACCATAGGGACGAGTCCCCCTGCAAGATGTCCTTGGCTCTGAGCCGCATGCGTTTGCACATGCACAAGGTTACCATGTCAATGCACAACACATACTTACGAGCAATTAACTGAGCGGTGTCATAGCCGCCAGCACCGCACAAGTGTGTGTATTTGCTGAACCTGGTAGAAATGTAAATTTTGAATGCATTTGGATGTCGTATAATGGTTTTAGAAAATCTTATTCTCTATGCCGTGTGTGCTCACAAGGGGCTAGGATTTGGTACACACACAAGTACACGCATCGCAGATTTCCAATCTCCACGCTTGGAACAGAAAGGGGGACATTTAGTTTAACAGCTCATTTACGGTCTAATCGTGGAGCCCTCATCGGGAGGTACACGTAACAAAGATAGATTTATATACATACTTTTTACCGTGCATCTCTCACGTAGTGCAGATTGGACAGTATTAGCAACTGAGACACACTGGTGTGGATGATCTACAACTTTGGACGCACAGCCTTCAGCAGCTTTTTACATGGATTTGGTCTATATTGTTCCCCTTGTAGATTACCAGGAGCGAGTGGGGAGCATTCTCTATTCGACTCTATGATACGTACCAAGTACACTACGGATTACAGCACCCTTGTTGTTGGCTGCTAACATTGAAGGTCAGTTTTAAATGAAATACATCTTTTATGTTCTTAAAATTACAATATTAAAAAATAACACTGAAACACAGTTTGTTATAGGTTGTAGGCACACAAATGAAAATGTGTTATTACCTCTTGCAAGATACTGTAGAAAATAAGCCCTGATGATGGATGGTTAATCCGAAACGCATCGGCTACTTTTTGAGAATTGACTTTAAGTCAAGAATATCAACAATGGAAATATAATTGTACACCGGTATTTGACATACCCTGATTGGGATTCTGTTTATGATTTTAAAATGTACTTTGGCTTAAAGTGCCAACCCAGGAAATGTTACTTTGTATGAATTTATTCGACACCGCTAGATCATTAGATGATGTTGTATTACAATTTGTGATAGTTACAATAAATTTGAATTGTTTAAAGTTTGGTACACAAGAGAGCTGTCTTCAATTGTTGGAGTTCTCTTTGGCTATGTAATTTACACTCCGTTGTGATATTGAACACAAAGCTATTGGACTCACCGTCTGAACACGAGAAATGTTATGTATGTGGTTGCTTGTCCTCTAATAGTGCACAGGGGTTACTGGTTGCTGACAACAGGGAGGTAGTGATAGTGTTCTATTAAGTCTCCTAAGTCCTGGAGATTATACCCCCATCCACCAGAAGTGTATTTTTAAAGATATTTAGTTTGATATACAAGATGATGTTTAGGAATTGAGACAAAGCTGACAGCAATTGAAACTGTGGTGTCCCTTAAAGTAATCATACGTTTTCCCCTGTTTTTGACTCCGTTTCTATTTTGCCCAGATAGCACATTGAGACCAGATTTCTTTTTTCTCAGAACAGTAAAAGCAAGTAAGTAGTTTCTATTAGATTAAAATACCACGGTAAACTCAGATTCCATTATGCCCAGTTTCCAAGGTAAGGTTCAGACTCTTTTTTTCCTGTGTTAGCAAAGTAATGCCAGATTCTAACATTGATTCTTAGCACAGTAAATCCAGATTTCATTGGTCCATTTACTACAGCAAGAGAGGATTGCAGCATGGCCAGTTAAAATAGTACATTCAGGTTCCCTTAGGCTCAGTTGGTAAACCAAGGCGCGATTCTTTAGGCATCGACTGGAACTCAGAAATCAAGGTTGTTCAGTGTGAAAGCGCTCACATCTTTCTGCAATCTACCCCCCTCAGCCCAACAGGGAACAATTCCCTAAAACTAAGACAAGAACAAATGGTGAGAAAATATTGGCATTCGCTCACGAAAAGGATTGGGTCCTTTGAGCACAAATCACCTTAGAAAAATATCATGAAACAAGCTACCTAATTTAACCTAAGCACTATAATCAGGACCATAATTGTCGTCCTACTTCCACTTGAAATCAGTCATTAAGAGATAGATTAAGAGGGATGAATCCAAATGAATGTGTACTATGCACGTCTCTTGGGCCACTTTTAACCTTGACCAAGCACTTCGGGTGGTGAAATATGTGCTATAAGGCAATGCACATGCATCCAAACCTGGGGCTTGCTATTTTAAGCAGGCAATACTATTATAAAGCACTCATTGTACATCATTTGTAAATGTCATTATTCAACCATTAATTAGATGTTATTCCTTATTCAGTTTTTCTGTTGAATACAAAATGATTTTTTTTATAAACCCAAAGCTAGTGATGACATTCTTTCATATAAACCGGCAAGCGGTTGTATTCAAGAATAAATGTATGCATTTTTAACACATTACCTATAAATTGCTCCGTGCAGAAATGTAGCCACATTCTCAGCTTAATCGAATTCCATATGCCCGGCTGGAACAGGGGTTGATTCTATTGTACCCTGTTAGCAGAGCAAGACCCTATTCAAGTATAAGGGGTTAGCACAGCAAGGGCAGATTCCAGTATAGACAGCACATAAGTAATTGTTATTGTTTATTTATAGAGCGTTTATACACAAGTATAAGTGCTTCAAGGCGGGAAGGGAACAAGGGAAAACAGTAGTCATTCTTAGGCCTTGAAGTTTCCGAATGACCTAACAAAATGAACTAATATACTAGGCCAGAGGCATTTCTACTAGTGCACTGAAGGTCGTGCAACTGCGCAGACAGGAAGTGTGAGGGGGGGACAAGTGCACCCAGTCCATCAGGGCCTGGATTAAGTGCAGAAGAGGGTGCCTCTCACATGGAATGTATTTCTGAGTGCAGAAGTGCGAGGCAGAGTGCAGAGGCCCAGAGGCAAATTTAGGACTGGCAGGGGAGCCTGGGACCTGTGTGGCTCTGGAGGTGCACCAGGGTACCATTCAGCGAATTTATCAGAGTTGGGGAGGAAAGCAGGAGAGAGGAGGAAAGGGGGTTAGCAGGGGAGAGGGAGAGAGAAAGATGAAGAGAAGAGGATGGTCGTGACGAGTTTCTGGAACTTGAGGAGATCCGGCTCAAGACAGAAAGAGGCAGGGAGGCTGTTCCAGAGGGAGGCACCTGCATAGGATAAAGTTCTACAGCCAAAGATATGTTTGGAGAAACGGCTCACTCACAGAGAGTTGGAAGAGGCCGAGTGGAGAGCTCTAGAAGAGGAGTATTTAGGGAGAGAGCGTTGTAGGTAGCGCTTGCCCCGGCCCCAGAAAGCCTTGTGAACTATACAGAGGGACTTGAACTTGATCCTTGCAGCCACTGGGAGCCAGTGGATGGATTTCAGCGCCAGAGAGATGTGGTCTTTGGGCTTGAGGCCAAGGATAAGTCCTGCGGTTCTGTTCTGGATAAGTTGAAGAGGTCGGAGAGTAGAAGTAGGAAGACTGAGAAAGAGACTGTTGCAGTCGTCCAGTCTAGAGTGAACCAAGGCTCTGGAGATAGTGAGCCTCTGGGGAAAGTGAGAAAAAGTAGAATACTTCTGACGAGGTGCAGCTAGTAGTGGGACTTTTTAGGGATGTCCGAGATGTGAGAAGGGAAGGAGAGAGTGGAGTCGAAGATGACCCCAAGATTGCTTGCCTCATTGGTGGGTGAAGGCGCAGGACCAAGGGAGGCTGGTCAGAGTGCAAGTGGGAAGGTGGGAGCAGGGGTCCCAATGAGGACGAGCTCTGTTTTACTGGCATTAAGGCAGAGATCCTTAGCAGCACACCAGGGCTGAATTGTGGACAGTCAGAGATGAGCAAGGAGGATGTGGAGGACGAGGGTAGCTTGAAAGAGAGCTGTGTGTCATCCGCATAACACTGAGGTGAAAGAAGAGATCATGTTGGCCAAAGAGGCCATGTAGACATTGAAGAACCAGGGGTATAGATTAGATCCCTGAGGAACACCACAAGTAGAGAGAGTGATAGCAGAGAGAAAGGACCCAAGTTCCACCTGGGAAGGACGATCTGAGAGAAAGGATGCAAGCCACGCCAGGGCCTGCTCTGTGATGCCCAGGGTATCAAGGAGATGGGAGAACAGGATGTTGTGGTTTACCATATCGAAAGCAGAAGAGAGGTCAAGAAAGATGAGGACAGAGGGAGAGTTAGAGTCAAGATTTGAGAGCAGGTCTTCATGGGTGTTCAGAAGAGCAGTTTCCATGCCTCTGGATGCTCTGAAGCCAGACTGATGGCTATGGAGACAGCCAACAGATTTGATGTGGAGGGTAAGCTGAGAGATAGCCAGCTTCTTCAAGAGTTTGCCCAGGAAAAGGGTGATAGTGATCTTTAATAGTTTGCCAGAATGAAGGAGTTGCCAGAGGGTTTTTTGAGCAGAGGGTGCACAAGAGAGTGCTTAAGAGAAGTGGGGAAAACTCCAGTGGCAAAGGAGAGGTTGCAGAGGTCTGGAGCGAGAGAGTCATTGTTGTCCTTGATGGTTTTGGAGGGCCAGGGGTCCACCTGTTTCAAAGAGGCTTTCATAGGCCAGACTTGTCGGGAAACTTCCTCAGGTGTGACAGGGGAGAGGGAGGAGAGAAGAGGGGGAGGGGTGGCCGAGAGGGGTCCAAGAGATGATGGTGCATGAGTGGGTGCGGAAAAGAGAGAGGACAGTGAAGTCTGCAGCCAGAGCCGATCAGAAGGCCTGGGTGTGTGCACTAGTAGATGAGGCTGCAGTAGGGTTGGCTGGTTCCTTGCAGACTTTGAAGAGTTCAGAAGGCGGCAGTCCAGTATGTCAGAGGATGCACCCAAAGATCCCCATTTCCGTTCCGCTGCCCCGCACTTGCGATTAAGGTCAGCCAAGTCAGCGTCGTACCGAGAGTTGCACTGCTTGGCAGGCTTCAGTTGAACCCTCATGACAGGGGCGAGGATGTGGAGAGTGTTGGAAATCAAAAGGTGAAAATTAGAGAGGGCTGTGTCGGGGTAGGAGTCAGCCACAAGAGTAGGAAGGGGAGAGTAGGTAGAGGCAAAGGCGGCTGCTGACACTCTTTTCATGGGACCGGTGACCTTGAAGGTGGGAGGCAATGCCGGGTGTGCCAGTGTTAAAGGTGCAGCAAGCTTCAAGTAAGAAGAGAGAAGAGAGTGATAAGTCCAGGAGAGTGAGGTAGAGAGAGGGATAGAGAGAGGGATGACTGTCGAGATGAGGGCATCCAAGGTGTTGCCAGCAGTGTGTGTCGGACCAGAGGGTAGAATGGAGAGAGAAAGAGAGAGAGAGAGAGAGAGAGAGAGAGAGTTGCATAGGTTGTGGAAGGGTCCTGAAGAGTCAGGACAGTAAAGATGGATGTTTAGATCCCCCAGCAGGAGGATGTGGAGGAGGAGGAAAGGAGAGAAGATGCCAGGTCAGCCCATTCCGAGAAGAAGAGGGTGGACTGGGCTGGCGAATGATAGAAGGTGGCCAGAGTAAGAGAGGAGACAGACGAGAGAGCCTGCAGCCCAGGCATTCAAAGGAAGAATTGGGCTGATTGGGAATAATGGAAACAGGGATCCACTCAGGAAAGATCAGGGCTACTCCCCCTCCTGGCCTTTTGGGCCTGGGCTCAGAGAGGATCTTGTAGCCATCAGGAAGAAGTGTGTCAAAACTCGTGACAGAGCTGTGCCAAAACAGAACAGTACCAAATTCACATATGCCAAGTTACCACAGCAAGGCCACATTAAATTAGTCTTGGTTAGCAGTCTAGGGACACATTCTAGGCTGGCTAGTTAGCAGAGCAAGATCATTCCAGTTAGCACAGTGGAGCATTGTTCACTGTGGCCAGTTAGCACGGAAAGGCCAGATTTCAGTTTTCACAGTTAACCTATTAAAAATGGATTCCAGTGTTTCAAATGTGTTCAGTAAGGCACAATTGCACCGGTCCATTAGCACAGTAATTGAAGGTGCAAATATCCTTAGTTTACACAGACATGCCAGCTAGCACAATACCAACCAGTTTGCATATATCCCATTAGAACAGTAAGAAAATATCTATTATGTCAAATGTGCACAGCAAGAGCAAGCTCCAGTATGCCAAAAATAAAGTAAGGCAAGATTATATAGGTTTAGGTAGCAAAATGAGACCACAATAGTGTATGCCCATTCAACAGAGTAAGGCCAAATTCTACTTGGCCCAGCTAGCATAGTAAGAACCGATTTCATTATGCTAAAGAGGTAAAGTAAATCATGTGATACATGTAGAACAATGAGGACTGAATCAAGTATGCCCACTTAACACAGTAAGGCCAGATTGTATTATGCCAAATTAGCACAGTAAGAACATCTTCCAGTATTCCCAAAAATAAAGTACGGCAAGATTGTGTGGGTTCAGGTAGCACAATGAGGCCGAAATCGAGTATGCCCATTTAGCACAGTAAAACCAGATGCCCATTATGCGCAGTTAGCACAGTAGGAACAGATGTCAGTATGCTAAAGAGGTAAAGTAAAGCAAGAGTGCAGTGATGCATGCAGAACAATGAGGCCAGAATCGAGTATGCCCATTTAACACAGCAAGGCCAGATTCCATTATGCCCAGGTAGCACAGCAAATGCACTTTGCAGTATGTCAACAACTGCTAAGCTTTGTGGGATATGGCATCACAATGTGTGTCACTGTGATAAAGAAAGAACAAACCTTAACATTCCATTGATCAACTTAACTGTATATTGTTTCAAATCCCAATAGGGTGGGGAGAGTCATTTTAGCAAAAATATAGATCCCGGCAGCAATCAAAAAATAAGATCAATCCAATAGTGCTGTTATTCTTAATAAAAAGACAAAAGGGGTTATTTTAATGTAAAGCCTTTTGCCCATCTGTGGGAGAAGGTCCTATCTGTGCAATGTTTAACCTTTCCACCATGTAGTGGAAAAGAAAAGAGTAAATGACAGGTGACATCACCTATTTGTCCCGGGAGGATAGCTCAGCGGCAACGTGTTCGCCTTGGAAGCAAACGAAACAACACAGGTTAGATCCTCGGGTCCGCGCTTAGAAACCTCTGGGTATTTAAGCGCGTTATAAATACGCAACTAAGAAAACAATTACGCAACTAAAAAACAAACAATTCCTGTAACAGCACCTCGATGCCCGCGGGCTGTGTGAGCGCTTTAAAAATGCAAATAAATAAAAAAATATCAGTTCAACGTTTCCTCTACTTTTGAGCAAACGTGTTATGCCTCTTGCCCCTTTGCTTCTCTGCCAGGTTCTCCCATACATACATACATACAGACATACATACATAAATGCATACGTATTGCTGGCCGCATTGCCAACAGATTCCTATGGAATCCCTGCCTTTACCAGGTGGTGGTTTTAGGCAGATTGCACAGGAGTCACACCTTCGCTGCCATTCTCCATTTGACTGGGAGGTGGGCACTCCTGTGCTCCCATGCTTGACACAACCCTGCTACCTTTTATCACACCTGGTTCAAGTGTGACAGAAAAGGCTGTGGCTATTTTAGACAAGAGGAGTGGGTTGGACTAGAAAAGAACAGCACCACCCCTAGGGCCTGATTCACAATGGGAATTTGCCATTATAAACTGCTTCTGTGAATTAGGCCCCTAGTGTCAAAGTCCCGACCCATCTCCTTCTGCACCCCAACTGTCAAATCCATGCTCGAGTTGGCAGAAGTGGTGGCGTCAGGGCAGAGTGCAATATGGATGCGGCTTGAGCATGGCAAAGTGCTCGGTAGGACATAAAACAAGGTTGGGAACCTTTTTTAAAGAGGTTTAGTGTGGCAGGGAAACGGGCTGTAGATGTATTCTTAAAATAATCTTGTGCAAATGGGAAGAGACTGGGCATGCTTCTACGTGGGTGCAGCATGCAGGAGAAACGCATGGACGCTCCTCCCCTCACAGCAGGACGTCCAATCAGCACTGCGGTCTGATGAACACAGGCAAGAAAAAGCAGGACAACGTGGCGTGTATTGCTTCATCTCCTACAGTTTGCACCGCCAAGAAGGAATATTGTATGCACTATACAAATGTCTAAACACACGCAACCCACCAAATTTGTTTTCTCCCTTTCGAATTCACTTGCAGTCCTGCACTAGAAACAAACAAAAAAACTCTACGCAAAATGGGTTCCGCAATCTTGGTATGGTTTTGCAATATATTTATAAAGCGCGAACTATGGGCCGAGCCGGCCTCTAGGTGCCGAGGGTAGATTAACTGGTGGGCCAGTAAACACGACTAAACTAAATGCGTTCTTAGTCCACAGAATGTGAGGCTCGCCAAGAAAAATACATTTTTTTAATACAACGAATTGATGTTCTGTATGCAGGTGGCAACACTAAACTGCCCTGCCCCAATCTGCAGGCATCTATAAAGCTTCCGCGGTGCCATGTCTTTCTTCCAACACAGGCACACACGCTGTCCTGTGCGTATTTCCAAGCCACATACCTGCACTGTTCAATAAAAGGCGGGAAAATGATAGCAGCCATCTTGGCTCAGCCCTGTTAAAGAGACAGCAGCAGCCCTGGGGTTCGCCGAATGATCAGCCGAGAGACAACGCTACTGAGCAGAATTGGCTATTTCCATTCCAGCAGATCCTTCTTGTCAGGTTTTGGGGATGTGGGTCTCCCAATTCCACAGCATGGCAATAGAAAAGAGTGACGCAAAAGATTAACTCCACCAAGCAGCTCATGACTGTCAGGACAGCCTCAATCTATTCTCAACATAAAAACCAAAAACCTGACAAGGCTGCTCCAGCCCCCATTCTCCGTTGTCCTCAGCCTTCCATAGCCAAGTGTACACCCCCTTTGCGTGCATACACCCACATACAACATCACCTGGCATATTCCCCTCCAGCACCCAGCAAGGAGTTACTCCGCCACCTCCTTCACTTCCCGTCACAGCCGCCCCACGCAGCGGGCCTCTCACCTGATCTGCCGCCGCACCACGCCGCTGGGTCATTCCCTTAGCAGAAGGGAAGGGAAGCTGCCCCTGACAGTCAGTCTTGCTGCTGGGCCCCTGATGTTCTCCTCTGGATCCTCTGACCGGGATGCCCAAGTGTTGGATGTTCCTGTTTATCTTAAGAGAGACCAATTCAGCAGCGCCCACTCTTACAGGGCGAACCATCAGCGACACAGGGAGTCATGCCAACTTGAAGAACCAGGTGAAACGGCTCAGGCTGTTGTACACAATGTAGCTCCTTCCCACCTAATGTCTGCTTCCAGCCACTACAAAAAATATGAAACTAGGCAAATGTGCAGTAAGGAGAGTTGCTGGTTTTCCAGGCAGAAATCGCTGGTTTGGTTTGTAAGTAAGGAGTGCAGCCCTTGCCTAAATGCTATGATCGTATGATAGATCCCTTCGCCGAAGTTGGAGAATTCCCGAGGTTATGATGGAGGCAGGCAGTTGGCATGTGCAGCTGCTGCCCCTGGCCTGCAGCGTTCACTACTGAAGGCTTCTGGCGAGGAATGAAGTACTTACTAACATTCAACACATGGAAGCCACGGAGGCAGAGTGACTGGTATGTGAGCACAGTGACGCGTCCATGATGACATCATGACACATGGCATGTGCCTGACGCTTTCATGCTCACATGCGGGTCCACGTTTCATTCCTCGAGTGCACACAACTGCCAAGGACCAGAAAGATTGTGTTTCATAAGCAAGCATATCAGGGGGTCCGTTCAGAGCCCGCACGCTCCGAGGGGCATTGACGCCACGCCCCACTGTCCTCACGCTGACAGTTTAATTGCTACGTTTCTTTATATTGTGCATGGGAATCGTTAGAGCACGTGCAACATGATAGATTGAGAGCATTGGATTCCCCAAAAGGCCCTGTGTAGCGACGGTGACATCACCCGACCCTTGACCTCTGACGACATCACAGGAAGTGATGTCATTTGACCCCACCCTTAAGTGGCATCACAGGAAGCGATGGAACACGACCTTTCACCCCTTGACAAAACAGCAAGTGGCATCACATAGCATTGGTTCTAAGTACACCATACAAAATATGGTTACAATATCACTGGCAAGTGATATACATTTCATACAAGACTGGATCACCAAATGTACCATTAATATCAGTGCGTATAGACACATATTACCAAATTACTGTCAATGCAAGCAGACGTCCAAGGCCAAACGATAATGATGTGTTATTATATAGCACTTACGCTTAAGGGCTTCATATAGAACAGCTATACATACAATATCACCCAACCTGTGTTGATACTCATTTATCAACCTCAGCAGGAAGAAAGGCTGAGTTGACCTTGCCGAGTGTCAAACCTGGAACCTGCAGCTCACACACACATTGCAGCAGCAAACGCTCAACCCACTCAGCTAGCTCACTGGGTATAGCTATCAGAAAACCAGTCATTCCATAAACAAAAAGTGACATGCTGCTGACCATAGCCCAGAAGCCTCATTTAAACAAAAAAAGCAAGGGAGACCATAGGGGTCACAGGTGCGACCCGTGGCAACCCCTAAATGACATCCCTGCCCAGTCTCCGTGTGCCTCAAGGAGAGTTCGGGCTCAGTCAACATCACTGCTAGTGCCCTTAAGTGCAGTACTGCCAGCCGTTTCCGAAATCCTGTCGAGACGCATAAGGCACAAGTCTAGACCAGCAGGGTCTTATCAGCACTCTACCATATAACCATTGTAAACATAGATCCAGAATTTGAAAGTGAAGCATGTGACTTGTAGGGTGGCCAACTCCCGTATTTTGAGGGATTGGCTCGTAATTGGGTACTCTGTCCGGCAGTTTGCCGAGTGGCTCTGTGGGACGCGGGCTGTTCCGACTTGCTCTTGCACAATTGTGCGCGAGCAGAGCAAGTCGGGAGTCACAATTAGACATGCTGGGGGCTGGGGCCGGCCGCTGCAGGGCGCCTGGGTCACAGCTAATTGCTGTGCTTCCATTGATGTCTCACAGATTAGCTGCCACTTGCCAGCCACTGTTATTCTGATTCGTGGGAAATGTATATGAACCCCTCCCCGCTCCTCTCGTAGGACCGGGGAGGGGGTCATATACATACATTTACCGCGAATGAGAATGACAGTAACTGGCAAGTGGCAGCTAATCTGTGAATAAGAGTCCTATTGCATTCAATTGCCCCGCAGCTGCTGACGTGACAGGCCTGCTGTGCAGATGCACTATATGTCCGTCGCCTGGAGTTCCGCTTTAAAGACGACGCACTTATAATGCATCTGCACAGCAGGCCTGTCACGTCAGCAGCTGCAGGTGCAATGCATTGATTCTGCCCGGTGCTCTGCGGTAGTGCACTGAAAGGGGTGGCGTGAATTACGCTGTGACATCACCATCGCCTTGTGTCCCGCAAAAGGATCTCAAAAAGTTGGCCACCCTAGTGACTTATCAAGAAGGCAATGGGACATTCACTCTGGGAACAGCTCCCCATGTCCAGAGTTGAATCCCCAAAGAAGATCGGGGAAGGAAAGAAGGCAGAGCAGCAACTCACGAAAGTGCAGAGTCAGAGGAGAATGAAGGTGACGACGGAAATACAGAAAGAAAATGGAGGAGGCACCCCGATAACCGGGGCAGGGGCCTTCCTCCTTCCGCTCTCTCGTCCCCCCTCCCCCCTCGGGGGCAGGGGAGAGGGCGGCAAGAGTGTCAAAAGAGCGCCAAGCGCAACAGGAAGCCCGCGAAGGGCAACAATGGAAAGGGGAGGGGCAAGGGCTTCATATGCAGCGGGCGCCCGGCACAGGAGCACTTGCAGCTCTTCCAGCAGCCGGGCGCCCGGCAACCAGGAGAGGATTTCGTTTCGCATCCAGCCTCTTCGGCAGAGGACGTTGCACGCCGCAGCAAGATTTCGTTTTGTTCCTGGTCATGGTTCGTGTGGCTTGTTCGGGATGCGGTTTCCGTTCCAGGAGAAGTGCGCAGGACGGCCGGTTCCAGTGAAGGAGGGGATGCCATTGCAGCGGAACCAGAATATGGTATGAAAGGTGAGCTGGACACATTCGTGGAGCAGAGCGGGCACAGCCTCCAGTGGCTCACGTGGTAAGTGCTTGGTACGCTGGAGACCGGCGTTCTAATCTAATGTTGGATCCCCCCGGGAATTGGTGTTTCCTTTCTCTGCTTGTGAGATTTTTTAATGGGGTTTATTAGTGTCATGGCGCTATTATCATACTAGCGGCGGGATGCGGCGGCAGCTTGGTGTGGGGAAAGAACGGCTGGGCTCGCCTAATATGTACTACGCCTGTCGTGAGTGGGAAGGGGCCTCGGGTCTACTTTGATACACGGTGCCATTCGTTGTCCGGGGGAACTAGCATGTTAACATTGTAATGTAGAGCCGCGCTGAGATTGCCAGGGTCGTGCAAAGTGTTTGGATACTGGGTTTGTTTTTTCGGTTCCGTGTCCGGTGTGATGAGCTTGGTGTTTTCCGAGGATACTGACGAGCTGGGGGCATGGTTTTTCCGAGAGCAGGACAGGCGTTCAGCGAAGCGACTACGGCCCCCGAGTTGTTGAGATGGAAAACGCTCTTAGGACAGCCACCAAAGGGTTCAAAAGAGTGGCGGGGGACACAAGTGGTCGCAAGGCAAGGGCGAAAGTTCGCCGGAGTGTAGTTTTTTGTCTCAGCTCAGCTAGGCGCATGGTTACACCATGGGAATGTACACTGTGTTGAAGGGGATGGAGCGCTGTTATTTTAAAGAAGATTTAATTATTGCAAAGCATGGTTAAGTGTCTAAGACGCCGCGCAGCACCTTGTTTTATGGGTGCAATGGAATATAATACGCGGATTAGGTTTCGGCTATACTTGCATTGAAGTACAATTGTAATAATCTCGTACCGGCGGCGAGTTTTGCTGGTTTGGTCGCAGCTAATGGTTTGGGCCGAGAGATTATGTGACAATTTCTGTTTTCTCTGGTCGGCTGCTTGGGGGTTTCTGTCCATTGACTGCATTGTGATCATTTCGGTGCATTTTAGGGCGTTTTTGTACCTGTGTAGCCATCGCCCGTCGCAAGACGTCTCTTTCCTACCCTATGGGCTTCTAAAGGGCGATTGTTGGGAATACAGCATGATGCTAAATGCGAGAAAGCTACCACTGCCAGATATTTGTATGCCTGTATGAGGGTTTTAAGGTGGGGTTTTTGACGGTAAATGCATGTTGCACATTTGGGTGTGTCGTGTGCCTTTTTAGCTCGTCCGACGGAATATGATTGGTATCTTACCTGGGGTGTTGATTGAAAGTACATCCTGATGCTAATTTTCAGTAAGCACGGAAATTATATGCATAATGTGGCGGTGGTATTCTTGGCACCCTTCGGGAGTTATTGCAAAACACCATGACAGGAAGGAAACAAGAAGGCGGCGGGAAGATCAGACAAGGCTTGCGAAAGGCCACAGGGACACGAGCGGGGTCACAACACGAAGCGGTGCAGTAAACAGGGGCTGAAAGGAGAAATACTTCGTAGGAGGAGCAACTGGCTGTTGGCCTTATCAGAGTAACCTGTATGGCGGAGCTGGGGCGCGGAACACGCGCACACACAGCAGAATGGGCAGTAAGGTGCTGCAGGGGTACATTCATAGCACAAGGTTATGCAGGGGAGGATGTTACGCAGGCCAGGGGAGAACAGGCCTATGGGAGATTCTGGGGAGTTCTCGGTGAGCCTCTGCACACTAGGCAGGGGAGGGCTGGCCTAGAGGGAACCCGGGAGATTTCCCGGCGGGCCTTTGCACACAGGGCCTCTTTTGTGTGTTTATTCCAAATGTGCTCATAGGAAAAGATTTAGGCTTGCTGAAAATGTGTCATATGGGGCCACTGTGAACAGTATTTCCAGGGCCTCTTGTGGTCCCCAGTAACGATAGCCAGGGCTTCTTTCAGTTCCCTGCCCGTCCCGGAATCGGGATGAGGTGCAGTTGAAAGGGGAAATGTGGGGATTAATGCGCACAACTATCCCCGGGGGAGGTTTTTGTGGCAGTCGTACGGTGTGGGACATATAGAGGTGTCGGTGGTTAGCCAGCCAAACAGGTGCCATTTGACGCAGTGCGGGCCTAAGTGCATTAAGGACGGATCAGAGAAAAAGGCATGCCCAACTCCGGCATTTGAATGGCAGGAACTTTGGAATGGCCGCGCGCAGTGTTGAGGGACTACAGTGAGGGGTCGCGCAGTGGGAGCTCTGCTAGAGTAAAAAATGAAAGCCACATCCTGGGCGTTCGGGCACTGGGGGAGGGACGTTGTGCTGTAGGGGTGTTGCAGCGGTAAAAGGGCTTATGGTCCGCATGCAAGAGTTGGGATAGCGGATTTTGGGTGCCCAAGATTACTGCAAACAGAGTATGCTCGGTTTAGCCCAAACGAATTGGTGTTGCGATAGGCACGCGTCTAAGTGATGGAAGCAGGATGTGATTATACGATACCCCTGGGCAAATGGTTACCTGGTGGTGTTATAGACTGTACACGTGTAAATTTCACCACAGGCGGAGTGGCGTCGCTGTTAGAACTACCAGCAGGGAAAGAGTATCTAGGTGCAGTGCCGGTTCCGTGTATGATTGAGTAGGCCTTTGAAGGGTGGGCCTGGAACGGTGCTGCTGGCGGGTGTGGGTATATATAATGCGGACTCGAAGTGGTGTATGCACAAGGAATGAGGCGATATTGGCTTGGGGGAGCATGCAGTATTGGCGGTAACTATATATGTTCTAGACTCACGCTTTCCACAATGCGAAGGGAACGCTAGCCACTTAGGGCAGTTGTAACGCACCGGTACGCAAGTGTTCACTACTTACATCGGTATAGGCAGCTGTGATGTGCATTTGGGACGACAAAGGGCTAGTTTTGCACTTATGATGGTTTGCTATGGGTCAATTGGCAATGCACAGAATGGTATAGGCTCAGTGTTCGCTGGTATGGTTGAGGGGACTGGGTTACTCACAGTGGCACCATTGGGATTGGCTGGACGGATGCAAGTGGGCAGTGGGTAAGAGCCCGGAGTCAACAGGGGGGGCTCATGGGGGCACTCGTGCTTAGTATGGTTAAGGCACTGAATGGAAATAAGGCTTGGTTTGAGTTGGATTAAATAGAGCGCAGGAGCGAAAGCTAAGAGAGGCGGTGCTGCTTCCCTGAGGATAGCCCAGGGGGAGCAAGCTCGCCTTGGAAGCAAGATGACACAGAGCAACACTAGTTCGATCCCATGTCGGCGCTTGGAAACCTTGGGGTATTAAGCTTATTATAAAGAACCTACTCCCATACCAACGTGCCAAATGTTATAAAGCAGGTTGGGAGAGGATGGGGGAACAGGCCAGCGAGGAAATAAGGGCACAGAGGTAGATGGTTACCCCTGTAGGCCATATCTGGGCAGATGCTAAGGTTCACGGTAAGGGACACATGTCTAAATTGGCCAGGGGGTGAAGGTGGCTGGGTCACTCAGGTCAGTGGCTGATCCACCGAGGTGGATGCACAAGAGGGCATACCCTACAAGGTAGTTTGTTCAGGTTTGGGGCATGGTGGGGTCCCTTATCACTGCATGGCCTGGTAGTTGCAAGGGCACTGATGCGGGGGAGATGGCTCAGGCTATCCATTGGGCTGCAGAAGTGGCCAGGAAGGATACTAATACACAGCGCAATTTATTGGGGCTTGTGCGAGGTGGTCAGTTAAGTTGAAACAATATAACACCAGTAGTAGGAGGCGAGCAAAAAAAAAAAAAAAAAAAAGATAAGTTTCGATCCAGAATGCAAGTCAGTATGTACAGTAGCCTCAGGTATAGACTCCACTACTCGGGAGTCGGACCAGCGCCTCTTGGGAGCTTAAACGGCAGGGGCGTCTGGTGTGGCAACGTGGGCTCCGCTTCCTCGAACAAATGGCGTTCTCTCAGCCCAAAAACACCTGCAAGGGCAGGGGTATCAGACACGGAGGTTTGAGAGAGTCGTGTCTACGAAGGAGATGGTTGGACAAGGAAAGGAACAGAGTCAGACTAGCGCCCCTTGGGAGCCTGAAACAGCAGGGGCGTCTGGTGGTGGCAACGAGGGCACCGCTTCCTCGAACAAATGGCGCTCTCTTAGCCCAAAAACACCTGCAGGGGCAGGGTGGTATCAGGCACGGAGGGTTCTGAGAGTTGTGTCTACATAGGAGATGGTTGGGCAAGGAACGGAGTCGGACCGGCACCTCTTGGGAGCCTAAAACGGCAGGGGCGTCTGGTGGGGGCAGCGAGGGCTCCGCTTCCTCGAGCAAATTGCGCTCTCAGTCCAAAACACCTGCAGGGGCAGGTGGGTATCAGGCATGGAGGGTTGAGAGAGTGGTGTCTAAGAAGGAGATGGTTGGACTATGCAAGGAACGGAGTCGGGCCAGCGCCTCTTGGGAGCCTAAAACGGCAGGGGCGTCTGGTGGTGGCAACGAGGGCTCCGCTTCTCCGAACAAAGGGCGCTCTCTCAGCCCAGAAACACCTGCAAGGGCAGGGGATTTGCAGTCACAGAGGGTGAGAGAGTTGGGGCTACCAAGGGATGGTTGGAAGAAAGGTGAGGCAGTTGGCTTCAAAGCGGTGGTCGAACCATGAGCCGGTTGTGCGAGAGTAGGTCAAGGTATGACGGAAAAAATGGAGGGGACGGAGGTATCCCTAGATCAGACACAACCGGCAAAGGTGAAATCCCTGGTCAAAGGAGGATAGACGGAGTTGCACTGGGCAGCAAGGTGTACTCAGATCTGCTAGAACTACAAAATAGGAAAAGGGGGGAGCCACGGTGGGCGGTAACCCACCTTTGGCGTGGCGGTGTTGTGGCGACCAATGAGAAGAGAAAGACTCCGAATGAGCCATTGCTAAACCGGAAGGGGCTTCGCCCAGTCTGGACAGCGCCTCCTGGGAGCCTAAACGGCGGGGGCGTCTGGCGGTAGCAATTGGGGCTCAGCTTCCCCCCAACAAACGGCGCTCCCCCAGTCCGCAAATACCTGCAGGGGCAGGCGGTTCTCAGACTCGAAGGTCTTAGGGGAGTTGAGCCTGCAATGGTCATGGATAAAAAGGGGGAAACAGGACAAGGAGCAGTCGCTACATCTTTGGAACTATTGTCAAGATCTGTTTGCTGTGGTTGTATTTATGTGAAAATAAATCTGCGGCCTTGTTACGCCAAACCAAAAGAAAATGTCTCATTCAGCACCTTACTAGAGGGGACAGGAAAGGGGCTGACAAGAATGAGAAATGGGTGATACACATGATCTAACTAATGGACAAATGCCCAGGTTATGAAGGTGACGACGGAAATACAGAAAGAAAATGGAGGAGGCACCCCGATAACCGGGGCAGGGGCCTTCCTCCTTCCGCTCTCTCGTCCCCCCTCGGGGGCAGGGGAGAGGGCGGCAAGAGTGTCAAAAGAGCGCCAAGCGCAACAGGAAGCCCGCGAAGGGCAACAATGGAAAGGGGAGGGGCAAGGGCTTCATATGCAGCGGGCGCCCGGCACAGGAGCACTTGCAGCTCTTCCAGCAGCCGGGCGCCCGGCAACCAGGAGAGGATTTCGTTTTCCCACCCACCCACCCTACAGCTACGGCAGAGCCTGGACGTCGTTGTCACAGGACGACAGTGCGGTGTTGTGGCGACCAATGAGAAGAGAAAGACTCCGAATGAGCCATTGCTAAACCGGAAGGGGCTTCGCCCAGTCTGGACAGCGCCTCCTGGGAGCCTAAACGGCGGGGGCGTGTGGCGGTAGCAATTGGGGCTCAGCTTCCCCCCAACAAACGGCGCTCCCCCAGTCCGCAAATACCTGCAGGGGCAGGCGGTTCTCAGACTCGAAGGTCTTGGGGGAGTTGAGCCTGCAATGGTCATGGATAAAAAGGGGGAAACAGGACAAGGAGCAGTCGCTACATCTTTGGAACTATTTTCAAGATCTGTTTGCTGTGGTTGTATTTATGTGAAAATAAATCTGCGGCCTTGTTACGCCAAACCAAAAGAAAATGTCTCATTCAGCACCTTACTAGAGGGGACAGGAAAGGGGCTGGCAAGAATGAGAAATGGGTGATACACATGGTCTAACTAATGGACAAATGCCCAGGTTATGAGGATGCGACGAAGAAGCCGTTTCCATCCGCGAGCGGAAACCCCACTGGCCATGAGCTAGTCAAGATGTGACGTCCAACCCCCGGGAGATAGAAGAAGCCCAACCGGGTCTGCGGAAATTAGAAGAGGTCATCGCTACCTCCACCACTAGCTCTTCTAGTGGCGGAGGCATAGGGGTGAAAGTGAATGTGCATGCGGGTGAGCGTAGATGCGGCGAGCGGCAGTGCCTCATTCTATAAGAAGCCCGGCTCCAAATAAGGGTCCCTACTGGATACCGCGTTTCAGTCTAGAATTGCGTATGAATATGTACTAGAACCGAAAATGGAGAGGCGGATCTCTGACAACTAACATTTACTCTCATTAGACAAGGTAATTCATCGATGCATGTGCGCAAACACACAAGCTCTCACCTTCCTGCTCCATCCACACTGAATTTGATAATACCTCAGCTTTCTCTGAAAAACGATTAATGGGAGCGGACCGGTTAAGTGGTAGGTAAATTGAGACCATTGTTGCAGACACAGCCCCCAGACTATGCCAGCTTTCACCGCAAAATGAAGAACCAGGACTGGGATTGAAAAACGAAATGCTACTTGCTCTTCACTTTAGAGCGGGCACTCAGTCGGACGTTTTGAAACAGAATTAATTTGCTGTATAAGCGCCTGACAAGCAAACAATAAATAAAAAAATAAGTACAATCAAGCCCCTACTACTTTTCAATTGCCCATGTTAGGCCAGGGGTGGTCATTGGACACCGGCCTCGCATCGTATGGACACGTTTGCCATAGACTCGTAAGAATTCGGCGCTATAACACCACTGCGGTGCTGATCTGCGCAGTGCAAAAGTCAATGAACAGAATATTCCGTGACATAGAAGAAAGATACAGACTGAGGATCTATTTCAGCAAGCACGGGAGAAGGGGTCCGTAAAATAGCTAAGCCTGGTTACCCAGAGCAAATGCATTTCCGGGGAGGCTCGTGTCCAGGACTCGGCAAGCTTTCAACTAGGGCTGTGCCCAATAGCATATTTAGTATTCGGCCAAATAATGAATAGCTTGTGAACTATTCGGCCGAACCCGAATATGAAGCCGAATACTTGCTTTAATTAATAAATCATGTTCCAAACTTGAAAAAACACACTTATTTTAAAAAAAATAAAGCACCATTTTAAATACATTCTATACTTTAATTTTTCTTCATTGTAATCAATGTAGCATCTTTATCAAAAGTACAAAAGCCAGAAAAAAGCAGATTTCACCATCATTGTCTGATTACTCTGTGTAGGTGTAGGGTTTTTTCTCTCTGTGTGGTCTGGGGAGGTGGGAGGCCATGCAGGGATTTATGTTTAGTAGGGTGGGCAAGCAGAATTCCAGGTAGGGGATTTGTGTTAGGGTGGGAGGTGGAATGCCATGTATGGTATTTGTGTAAGGCGTTCGTAGGCCCCAAGTAGGAAGTTTGTGGAGGTGTTGGGGAGGAAGGATGCCAGTAATGGGGGCTTGCACTGTATGCCGGCAGAGTGTCAGCAATGGTGTCTTTGGTTCAAGACTTACACGTTAATTTTGACGGTTCAGCCCACGTTTGCCACTTGGAGCCATGCCCGAATCCAAGGCTCGGCCCTGACTTGGCCCATCCCAGGAATTTTCTGGCTCTCCCAACTCTACATCCTACAAATTCCACCAACAGAGCATAGCTCTCTGACTGTCTCATAAAAAGTCCTCGCACTCATCTTTACCCGCTGTCACACAATGGTCCACTTTGGAACTGGAGAGATTAGCCACATAAATTCCTCTGAGAGGCCTGTTAGGTGGGGGCATATCACTCTGCCTGATATAACCGAGCCCTGCTAGTATCCACTACCTATTTTGAATTCTTAATGTTTCTCCCTGGGCATAGCCCATTGGAACAAATGCTGCCCACTTTTCACTTATCCTCACCACTACTTCCCGCCAGTTCACAAACATATGCACCTTATCATTCCTGATCAAATATCAGATAATTTTAAACTCAACTCAAGTCCTTAAAAAAAGAAAACTATGATGTACGCAATGGGAGGTGAAAAGATGTTCCTGTATTGTTGCTGGCCAAGCATAAAAGGTGAGCACCTTTCATGTCTAAGAATATGTAACAAAAACATGCCCTAAAGAACAGGCTACAATATAAGATATTTTACAGCGGTGTGATAGCAATTTCTCTGGTCTTGTGGCTAAGTGTCGGGTCTAATTCTATTCAGTTTTGCAAAGTGAAGCCTATATTTGCCTTTCTGAGTTCTTGTTGCATTGTATTCAAATGAGAATGACAAAGTATTCGGCAAGAGCCGAATAGCAAGAAACTATTTGGCCGGAGCTGAATAGTTTTTTTTAGCCGGAATTTGCCCAAATACTTACTCGAAGCTGAAGTTCGGTACACCCCTACTTTCAACCAATCAAGAGGGGTGTACCGACCGGAAACAGATGTGTCTATATTTATACGGGGTCACATTGGCCACAGTAATGATGTACATCCGAGAAACACAGACGGCAGTCTCTGTGGAGGGTCCCTTTACACTGGGGGCTGAATGTCTCATTGAGCATAAGGCCCGGTTGGAAAGCGGTGGTATACAGAGGCGTACACCATGGGCAGACATAAGTAAGGTGTCCAGAGTCTGCACATACAGGTACTATGCATGTCTCTATTATTGACAGTAAAATGTGCAGATTTCTGCGGGTAGAGGGGCATCAGATCGGTGGGTGTGTGGTGTAGAGAGGGGTGCCTGAAGCCCTTTCACAGTCTGGAATTATTTTAAAGGTAGACAGTACTTTGCCTCGCACTGATGGGTTACCTGTAATGGCTGCCATGAAGTCATGCAGGTGGAAAGGGACACGCAGAGAGAAGGAGCTGAAGTGGGTGGAGGCCGGGTCGGTGAGGTTGTGGCGAGAGGGGGATTGCAGTATGTGCGAGCGAGAGTCCAGAAGGAGAGTTTGCCAATCAGTGAAGGGCAAGGCCATTGATGCATCTCAACCTTGAAGAGAGAGAGTGCCTTAGCATGGAGCGCCATCCAGCATGGCAGCTGTGCGTAGGCATGGGGGAGGATCTGAGGAGGTTGTAGAGCATCAGAGGCGCAAATATGAGAACGGTATCTAGAGGTGAGAAAGAGTAAAGGGGAGGCCGAGGAGAAAGCATAATGAGTGTGTGAAGCACCAGGGCAGGGATCAGGGTTTCGGCCGGCTGGTTCCCTATGCTGAGCAGGTTAATCCTGGCAGCAATGACAGTGGTCCTGATGAATTGCTGGACTTTAGGGCGCTGTCGAAGAGGCCCCACATCTGCAAGTATTCCGCGATGGAGTGAGGAGGGAGGTCAGGAGGGATGGAGATGGGAGTGTGGGGTCTGCATTGGGGGCGGGAGAAGGATCGCTTTCATCTTGGAGGGATTAGGTATTAGGATGTCCTCTAGTGATATTGACTGCAGATCAGGTTTGTCTTTTAATGGCCTTAGTTCTGGTGAAAGGTATGTTCTATTCTCAAGTGACAAACACAATGGACAGTGATCAGGTGATGGAAGACAGAAACCACAGCAACCATACCAAGCTGCGACCACCCCCAGCCAAAATCACCGAGCGTGTGCAGTGCATAATTAACAGAGCGCTCACCCTCTCTTCTTCTTTTCCCATGTTGTTAGTATTGGTAAGCTTTATATGCATTGTTGTCTGATTGTTCTATTTTGCATGATTTATGTAATCTTGTCTGGTAAAATGTAAATAAAGTATTAAAAAAAAAAAACGAACATGGCTTGCGGGTGCACATGTGTTCCAAGCCAGGAAGACACCCGCGCAGATCGCAATTCGGGTGACTTGGCATGACTGGTTCCTCTTTGAATCACGCAAAGGGTCAGATCATGCGTCACTATTTTTGCATAATAGCCACAAAGAACAGTGTTTAGATCAGGAGCAGTTTCATTCAACAACTGAACCTATTTTTTCACGAAGGCCAATAAACCGATCACATATTGGGAAGCCTCTGCAAAGAAGAATCTTTCACAAGGGAAACAAAGAACCCGACAACTTAAAAATCAGTTAGAAGAGAACACCGGGGCATGCTGGCCAGAAGCAACGCGCTCCTCTATGGCCTGCTTTGACCACACACATACTATGTCCTTATTTCGGTGTTTTGTAAAGCAAAGCAGCAACATATCACCCTGCAGCTACTTCACAGTGCTCCTTTGCCCCCCCACGATCCCGCACTCCCCATCCATGCTGTGTCCATTGATGCTGTAAAAGAATTGTGCATCGCTGGTCCACAGAAGACCAAGTGGGGTGTTATCGCCATGTGCAAAGGCTACGTGCACATGTGCAGTTACATTAGCACCGAAGCCAGTACAGTGCATGTGTCGGGGACGAGGGGTGTGGTTGGGAGCACAGAAGGGGAAGGGGGGATTGTGGGGTCATTCACAGGTAGGGTGCATACAGTGCAGATATAAGGGGGAGACCAGCAGCCTAGATTGACTCACTGGAAAATATGTGTACCCCTCAGCCCGCCCCGCAGCGGCTCTTACCTGGGGTTGGCGTCAAGGTGATCCCGCAGGAGGAAGAGTTCTTGCGTGGCAATCCCAGAGGGCTCTGTGGCGATGCTGTGCTACCACCAATCTACGCCCCTTGCCCCTTATTCTGTTACTGCGCCCATGCCCAATGTGCCTCCCGAATTCCTCATCTGGGCTCCGTGGGTGCCTCTGTGTGCCCGACACCCGTGTCTCTGCTGGACTAGAGCTCAGCTCGCCAGACTCTGTCCCAGATCCAGATGCTGTCATTAGCCGGGCATGGTTACCTCCCAGCGTGGCACATACACCCTTTTCCTGTGTGACTCCTTCTAAATTACCGGCTGCCATCAGCCTCACCACCCAGGCTGGCACAAGCTGGGCAGTCATCATGTTTAAATTGCATTTAAAAGTTGCCTACGCTCCCATTGCATAATACGCATCTTTAAATTGGTAATGACTGATTTGTGTCTTTTAATTAATATGTAATTGCATTATAATTCCTCTTAAAGGACTAAGTGTTCTCCCCTCACAGTTCAATCAGCACCTCAAAGGTAATGTTGGACACCGGAAGTTCAGCATAAGATTCCAAAACGCGAATCTGAGGCCCGCGATTAATTATTTGGCAAGTCGACGCTGTCACTTCTGCGCTGATTGGGGATGTCCAGTGAGGTGGCCATCAGTAGGTCTTTAGGCTATTTGAGAAATACCCGCTGATCGCTGGCCCACCAGATGTCCATACTCAACACTGAAGCGACGGCGTAGACTTGCCAAACATTATTCTGGCCCAGGGGTGTTGCTGGTCCTGGAAAAGATGCGGGGCTATGCTAATGCCTGGACTGTCAGTACTTGGGGCTAGCTAGCCTTTTGGTTTTAGCCCGACAAGCTTTTATCTGGGGCTACAACCTAAAGACCCAGGGCTATAGCCCCTTCAGGCCCCCTCTAGCAAAGCCTCTGTTCTGGCCCCATCTTGAAGTCTTATACTGACCTGCCAACTTCCAACATACTCTCCGAAATGCTGGTTGACTGGTTAGGGGAACATTTAGTTCTTCAGAAAGTGTTCTATGCAATAATAAAAATAGTTGAAAGTCATAAATCACTAAGTTCTCTATTCAACAATGTTATTATGCCACACATGCATAAGGAATGTGTCTGGGGCACTGGAACTGTAATCGGTACACCAAGAGAGCTAATGGATAGCTAAGCAAATCCTCCAACTGGAATGGGCAGATGGGTTGAGGCTGGAAAGCCACTCCAACAGCGGCCTACTTATAGAGGGGCTGGAATAGCCATTCCCAATGGGTGTCTGAGTATCAGCTGCCGCTGCTTCCTCACTCAGGTTGAGTGTTCCCTCAGAAAACAGAACCACCACCTAGTCTGGAAATGGCCACTGCTAATCAGCAGCCCTCTTTCTGCTGCGCAGCTCCGGGGAAAAGAAGGACAGTTTCATTTATTTCATTTATTTGTAGTGGGCAACAGCCAAATCTCACACCCCACTGCCGGGAGGGGTGGGGTGAAACACATAAATGGCTGAGCTGCAATGGAAGTTTGTGATGTCATCACGTCCTATTATCAATGAAGAAGGAGTAGCGACTTTGTGGGGGACATGGGGGCATAGGCAAAGGACCTTTAACTCGATCATAAAGATGGAACACAATGGTGACAAGTGATAAAAGGAGGATGAGCTGCCACTGAAGACTTGGGCAAGGAGTCGTGGTTTTGTACCCTCTGCGGGAGTTAAAACATCTGTTTGGTTATATCTTTGTCTGCCGGCTGAATTTTCTTCACCTTCTGAGAAGCCAACAAAATGACTTGAGGGCTTGGAATCATCTTTGGATGCTGTTTGCAACCTGCAAGAATGAGACATCTTCTCCAGACACCCAACTGTGGGAGATTAATCACAGAAACCATGCAGCTCTGATCCAGCGACCACCCACACATTCAGCATAGAAGAGGCGGCTCTGGTCTCGCAACCACCAACACATTCAGCATAGAAGAGGCAGCTCCGATCCAACGACCACCCACATATTCAGCATAGAAGAGGCAGCTCTGATCCAGCGACCACCCACACATTCAGCATAGAAGAGGCGGCTCTGGTCTCGCAACCACCAACACATTCAGCATAGAAGAGGCAGCTCTGATCCAACGACCACCCACATATTCAGCATAGAAGAGGCAGCTCTGATCCAGCGACCACCCACACATTCAGCATAGAAGAGGCGGCTCTGATCCAGCGACCACCCACACATTGTATTCAATGTCCAGGAGTCTTATGTAACTGTGGTCAGACATCCCTGGAAGTTTCCAACTTGAGCAGCGGGGCAGATCTGTTTAGGGACTGCAGGGACTTGTTCTGCAGACCCCACTGTTCCTGTGAAATTAGGATCAGCCACTGGCTGAATCTTGCCAGAGTAGCAGATGGTGGCCACATAAAATGACCACTGACACTTGAGTCCATTGCAAGCTACTCCTAACCATTGGAAGAGCAGCACTAGGCGGCATAGTGATGTACTAGAAATCTAATGATGCTGAAGCAGGAAGAGTGGCAGTCTTCTCCGAGTGCAGGTGCCCAGCAGGATGGTTTGGTTCCCAGTTGAGGTTGTCTCATGCAGAAGAAAAACATTAGGCTATGTCACAGGCTTTGTTGCTTGCATTCTCACATCTTCTTGGTTCATTTGAGCATAAGGTGGTCAAGCCCAGGAAAGCTTCAATGGGACGCAATGCTCAAGAACGATGCCAAAGTTGGTTCGACCAAGCCAAAATCAGTGAGAGACAGAACATGTGCCCTCGAAGTTGAAACTCTAATTCCCACAGGTGCCAAGCATAGCTTTGCCGTATTGAAGGTACTGAAAAGTGTCAGATTGAGCATGATTTCCTCCCATCCAGTCTTCAGGTCAGCATCCTCTTATGATGCCAGTTCTTCTGCAAGTTAATGTTAGCATGCATTCCCCATTCTGGGCAATTGGGGCTATGGTAATGGGTACAAGTCTTCACCAGAGGGCTCCATTGATTTCAGCATGTTGGTGGTTAGCCAATCAGTGTTTGCCAAATTCAAATTATGCAGGCTTCTTTCCAGACAAATTCTCCATGTTTTGGTACTTCCATAATTCCAAATATCTATTTATAGAGATCTCATCTGGGCTTGGCATAATCAGCCTCGAAATTCAGGGGCAGGGAGAGGCATTTCAATATGGCGCACATTCTGCCGTGGAGAAAGGCCTGGTTGAAGGAACTCACACTGGATTAATAAATTGCCCTGTTTTTCCAAGGGCTTCATTCATCCTCTGCCTGACAGTGACCTGAGGTTTCCAAAAGCTTGCCAATAAATTACTTCAATAGCCACATAAGGCCTGTTGTCGTTTTTTCGCATCAACAATATATAGTGTTAATCCCAAAAAAACACAAGTGGTTGTTTGGGGTTGTCGTTACTATGTATTTAGTATTTAGTATTTATTTTATTTCTAAAGCGCACCAGGCCCAGGGGCAACCGTACAGCAAACCAACAACTACACTATCCTACCTGCCTCCTCTTTCCACCCTAGACATAATGTAGAAAATATACCACACTCTTCAATTCTAAGGGCTAAACATAACTGTTCGAAGACATGTGACTTCGCACATACCTGCAGGGAATTGAGCAACAGGTTTCGGTCTAGGGGATACTCGTGCTCTACAATCAATACAGCTTTTTAATAAAGCATCAAACACAAACCGATAGGATTTAATAAAACTCCAGAATAAGAAAGAAATAAGGAACCAAGTTCGGTTCACCGCCGCTTATGGTTTACAGTCCGACCAGATTGGTACAAATCTGAAAAAACTCTGGTATCTCCTACAAAGAGAGCTAGATCTCAAAACGGTTTTGTATTCCAAACCTCAAATCGGCGAGAGGATAGGTAAATGCCCAGATGGCTTACTGACCAAGAGCCGTTATGTTGCTCCTAACATGTCTGCCTGGCTTGCTAAACCTGTTGGAGTGTTGCCTTGTGGAGCTTGTTCCACCTGTAATAAAAACATCAGAACCAATTGTTTTGAGATTATTAATGTAAAATGGAAATATTGCATCCGAGACAGAATAGACTGTAATTCTGAATATGTTGTCTATGGATTACTATGTCCCTGCCCTAAACTATACATATAAAGCACTATAAGGAAGGTAAAAACACATATTCCAGAACACTTGAATCACCATTAAAAACGCTGATGCCACCTACCCATTCACTTTAAAGAAGTACATAATAGTGATAACCTATTGTTAAAATGGGTGGCCCTCAGTAAAGTTACATCGCAGCCAAGAGGTGGTCACAAACAATGTATTCTACGAAAACTTCAAACCAGACTTGTTTTTAGATTCTGCACAAACGCCCCATTGTGACTAAACATTTACGAAGGATATCATGTGTTTTTATGAATCCAATGAGTTTCTACAGCATACTGTTCTTGTTCCTCTTCCTGTGTTTTGCCCACATATTATAGCATTCCTCTGAAACGTACACTCCTTTTCCCCATTATTATGCACCATACTATTTTTCTTGCTGTTTTTCTAATAACAATTTAATCATTAGTGCCTCTGCTACAGATTTACTCGGTTTTCTGCCAGGCGAAAGCCTGATTGGCGATGCCTTAATGCCACGCAGACATTCAAATTATATCATTTAAATCCATATTATGAATCCGTAACATACATTTCATAATAATGTAATGTAACAATGTGTGGATTATGTATATGAAATATTTGGTAGTTGGTTGTCAGCACATTTTCACTTTAGTAACCACTTGTTTAAATTGGTTGTACTACAGCACTCTGAAAGTATGTTCGAGCACTAATAAGCACTTTTAGTCCTCTTTCTCTTAACATGAATTGTGTCTTTAAAAAGAAAGTTGTTAATGAAATGAAAGAGAGTCCTTTTTCATTGTTTTCAACATGATTCCTAAACAACTACCATCACTAAGCTGCGGAAGGAGTGAAACGCTAGTTAAACAGACTTTGTTTTACTCATATGGATTGATGTGCCGTCTGTTCCGCGGACTGCCTACCTACGTCAATTTGTGATTCCAATTGCACGAGAATCGTGGAGTTAGTGCCTGCTCTATTTCGACCGTGAACTTTACGGTCCTGTTTGGTTTTATATATATTCACTGAAAAAACCTTAGTTAAGGTGCAGTTAGGTTGTGCAGATTTAACGCTACAAAATCCTTGAAATTCAGTGGATGGGGGAAGTCATGACCAACTTAACTCGGACCACCTGTTGATATCCCCCATAATGCCATTTTGAATGTCATTGTGAATCCCTTCTCTTATAATATCTATGTGCTCATGAACTTTGCAATGAAAACGCGTCGAGTTAAGCTGGTCATTACTTCCCACATACACTGAATTTCAAGGGCTTTGTTGCATTAAACCTGCACAACTTAATTGCACTTTAACTAAGTTTTCATCAGTGAATTTTAAGTGTTTTGATATACCATTGTTTTTTTACAGGCACCAGCCATGGCCTTCGACCATGTCCGCTGTACATGTACGCCCAATATGTTTCTTTTGTTCTTTTGGATCCACTAGGTGGCAACAGCATGTCTTTCGGGCTCACAAGCCAGGGCCTTTGGCCCTGGCCGTGACCACTGTATCTTTTAAAACACTACCTTTCTATCCAGCTCACAAGCCATGGCCTTCGCCCATGACCATTGGCCCCGGCCTTTGGCCGGGGCACCTTTACATGTTGCCCCAATATCTTTCTTGCAGTCCCACTAGCCATGGCCTTTGGCTGTGGCCACTCTACATATTGCTCCGATAGGTTTCCTAAACGGGCCCACTGGCCATGGAGATGGCCAGTGGCCCCGGCTGTCGGGAGGGGCCACACCACTACGTTTCTTTTGGGCACACTAGCCATGGCCTTAGACTGTGTCCACTTTCCATATTGCACCATTCGGTTCCTTAAAGTAACCCAGTAGCTATAGTCTTTGGCCACGCCCATTACCCCAACTCTCTGTAGCTGTAATATTCCATTTTTTTTTATGAATCACATTTTGTTACTCTCTCTTAAAAAAAATCTTTTTTCCTATAACCAAGGTTAATATAACCCTGATAATAGTAATGTACTACAAATAACCCTGGCTATTCATAAAACAACCCCGGCTATTTATGTGAAAAGAAACCTGGTTATGAGAAAACGTTTGAGCTTTAAACTTGGTCCTCAGCCACCCCCCCACACCCCCAACTCCCCAATTTCACATGGGGTCCTCTTTCCCCTTCCCACTCTAACCTGATGCCATTTAATCAATTTTCCTACTCCAAATAGCATTTTTTCCACTTTTCGTTTTTTGGCTAACCTGATTATTTCAGAAAAAACCCTGGTTATCTCTCGCTTGGGGAAAAAAATGTTTTTTTTTTCATTTGTGAAAAGACTGCTGCAAAGCATCATGTGAGATATAGCTATAATTTTGAGAGAAGGGGCACCTCCTTCCCTGTCAAATATTTTAACAAGTACTGGACGGAATAACCCCAGAGGCCTCCTGGAAAAACAAGTCAATGCTTCATGCCCAAGTTGTTTCGTACCCGGTCCGGTTCCCTCCAACAATGTTTGCTGTGCCCTGCTCAGAATTGTGGACTTTTTCTCTATGGGGAAATGAATGGGAGTAGGCCAAAAACAGCTTTTTTTTCTTTCTTAATAACTTTTACATTTTTTAAGAAATCTTTCCCAAAATGCCTAGTCTGGGGGGAGCGGTGAAGAGGCCCGTGACAAACATTTTGTTTGCTAAATATCAGCCGAATCCATTATGCAAGTAAAAATGTATTTGCAATTCAATGTTTGGGTTTCCTATTGAACTTTATACTCAACTTAACTATTGGGCGGAGATATATATATATATATGTATATATATATATGTAAACCAGTTTAGCTAAAAGATGGCGCTCTCCCTCCTTAAGTGGCTGGTGCTGGAGTAGTGAATTTAGCCAAATTCGTTAATATGAGAAAAACACACAAGCCCCTGCGCGGTTGTAACACTGCAAAAAACTACCCAGTGGGCCTGCGCAAAAATTACTCCAGCACACAAGACCTAGCTATTTAAAATATCATATTTATTGTTGCTTAATACAGCACATTACAAAAATCAGAGGTGAAATAATTCACCCCTGTGACAGCCACAAGGTTGAACAAAACACTCACCTCACGGGTGGAAGAAAGTCACACGTTCCGCCTGAATGCTCAGGCTTCGTCAGACCTATAAAATCCAAATGTGGCATGCACATCATAGAGTTTAAAAAGAAAAGCAGTTACAGAGCATCCCCACTCGAGTCACATCACGTACAAAAATGGTCATGTGACCGCTACGTGTAAAAATAGTGAAATCAGTCAAATACAATGACCTCCATATTGGAATGGTCAAAACCTATGAATAAGGTATATATGATGGCAAATTGCGTAAAAGTTATGCGCAAGAAAATCACTTAACACATTTATTAGCTACCGCAATGAAAACTACACCATGGAGATGCTCTAAACTGCTTGTTTAAAATATTATTATAAAATAACAATCGATGTGTAACATATGTGCAGAAGTGTGCCTGTTCGTAGTTAAATGACTAAAAGCAGCTCAGATGGCCGCTCTTAGACATACGCCCCCAGATAGGGCAAATGCTTACAAGCCAAGGACTACGAGCAAAACGGCAGCAGCCAAGTCGTGAGTGGGCAAGTGCCCTATTGCTGCAAAGTATACCTATAATTGGCACTGTTTCATCAGGCAAGTGCCCTTTTGCCAAATAGATGCACGGGTAGGCCCGGAGTCAAGAAAAAGGATAACATTATTTCATAGTATAACTCCTCCCAATGCGCAAACAGCAGATCCTAAGTCAGTAATACAGTACAAGAGGATAGCAGCCCAATGCAATAAAAAAACAGAAAATGGATGAATTACAAAAATTGAGATGTCTAACTGTTACTCCTCCCATTGTGCAAATAGAAGTTCCTATGTCAATAACACAGTACAAAAGGATAGCAGCCTCATTAAGTAAATCAGCAGCTAGATGAATAGCAGTGCAGAGATGTCTAACTCTTGCTCCCCCCAAAGTTCAAATAGCAATACCTATGTCTATAATACAGTACTATTCATGCAAATATGACATGATTGCCTAAGGATCATCATGTATTTCAAATTGCTCCTAACCATGTGTGCAAATAGCAATTATAGAACTCTTAATGGATGTCGAAAAATAATTCAATAATGCCCACATGAAGATGGTATACAAAGATCTCAGCAAAACACATATCATAACGCAAATGTGTGGACAATCATCATATTATGAAAAAGCTCATGTTTGTAAAAACACATATAGTTCAGCATCTATGTTCAAGCCTTTAGGTTTCAAGGTGTCGAACTTACATATGAGAGTTGCTTCTAGATGCCTCAATTTCAATTCTCGGTTGCCTAATCTTTTATTAGGTGGTATATGGGCCAACCCCGTGAAGGATAGAAATTTCACATCGCCATTATGCTTTTCTTGAAAGTGGCTAGTGAGAGGGTATGTTAGATCTCCATTTTTGATGGCTCTGTAATGTTGGAGAATCCGCATCTTTAAAGGACCTATTGTCGAGCCTATATAATGGAGGCCACAAGCACATGTGATCACATATACTACATATTTCGTGGTACAAGAAATTCTATGTTTGTATTTCCAGCATTGGCCATTAACACTCTGAAAATGGACCTTAGACACATGATTACACAATTTACTGTGGGCACATTTATATAAACCAGTTCTGCTACTCTGAATCATCCCTATATTTTCAGCTGATTTGGTAATTACCCTACTGGGGGACAGCATGGTTTTGAGAGTGGGAGCCTTACGATAAGTAACCTGAGGGAAGTCATCCAGCACTAGCTTAAGATGAGGATCAGTGAGCAGAACCTTCCAATGTTTGTTCATTATCATTTTGATTTCTTTAGCTTGATGGTTAAATCCTGTGATTAGCCTGATTTTTTGTCTTTCACTTTCATTTTTCTAGACAACAAGAATTATCTAGTGGGTATTTTTGCTTTCATGAAACTTTTGGGAATAACATCTTTTTCATTTTTTTTTCTGACTGATTTTTTTGGCTTCACTCATGTAGTCATTGCTATTACTGCAGGCTCTTTTCACTCGCAAACATTCTCCATAGGGAATGGAGTCTATTAGGGCTCTTGGGTGATGACTTTTGGCTTGGAGAGTTGAATTGGAACTGGTGGGTTTCCTGTATAATTTGGAAGTCAGCTTATCTTTCTCTACCTGGAATTCCACATCTAGAAATACCAGATTATATTTGCTGATAACCGTTGTTAGTTCCAAATTGAATGTGTTGTCATTGAGTATATTCACGTATTCCATGAGCTCCAACTCGGTCCCATCCCAAACAATAAACAAATCGTCGATGAAACAATACCAGATTTTTATATCTTGGGTCCAATGTTCCAATTCTTCTGTCCACGCCTAATTTGTCTCCCACCATCCCATGTATAGGTTGGCGTAAATTGGGGCCATACATGACCCCATAGCTGTCCCACGTGTTTGCTTAAAAAGCTAATTATCATGGAGGAAATAGTTATGTTCAAGACAAAATTGCAACATATTCAATAGCATCTTATTGTGTTGGGGGTAGCTGATCGATCTACTTTCCAAAAACGATTGGCATGCCTTCATGCCTGCTGTGTGCTGTATCGAGGTATACAAAGGTACTACATCTAATGATACAAGTAGATAACCAGGCTCCCAATTGATATTTTCCAACTTCGCAAGCAGATCCGCAGTATCTCGTATGTATGAGTTCAGGCTCAAGACAAACGGCTGGAAGATAAAGTCCAAATATTTGGATGTGTTCTCGAGCAAGCTGCCCATCGAAGAAACAATAGGACGACCTGGAGGATACATTAGGCTTTTATGGATCTTTGGGTTAAAGTAGATCAAAGGAGTCACCGGATGGACATTTTTGAGAAAGAAATATTCATCACGATCTATAAGCTCCAGATCACACCACTCTTTTAACATTCCATGATATATCATTTTGGTTTCCGATAGCGTCTCCATTTCTATCGGTATATAGTTGGTACTATCACTCAGTTGTCTCTTAGCTTCTAGTTCGTATTTGTTGCTATCCATGACAACAATTCCTCCACCTTTGTCTGAAGGACGAATGACTATGGAATGGTCACTCTTCATTAGGATGCTATCCTCTTGTACTGTATTACTGATTTAGGAACTGCTATTTGCACATTGGGAGGAGTTATACTATGAAATAATGTTATCCTTTTTCTTGACTCCGGGCCTACCCGTGCATCTATTTGGCAAAAGGGCACTTGCCTGATGGAACAGTGCCAATTATAGGTATTCTTTGCAGCAATAGGGCACTTGCCCACTCACGACTTGGCTGCTGCCGTTTTGCTCGTAGTCCTTGGCTTGTAAGCATTTGCCCTATGTGGGGGCGTATGTCTAAAAGCGGCCATCTGAGCTGCTTTTAGTCATTTAACTACGAACAGGCACACTTGTGCACATATGTTACACATCAATTGTTATTTGATAATAATATTTGAAACAAGCAGTTTAGAGCATCTCAATGGTGTAGTTTTCATTGCTGTAGCTAATAAATATGTTAAGTGATTTTCTTGCGCGTAACTTTTACGCAATTTGCCATCATATATACCTTATTCATAGGTTTTGACCATTCCATTATGGAGGTCATTGTATTTGACTGATTTCACTATTTTTACACGTAGCGGTCACATGACCATTTTTGCACGTGATGTGACTCGAGTGGGGACGCTCTGTAAATGCTTTTCTTTTTAAACTCTATGATGTGCATGCCGCATTTGGATTTTATAGGTCTGAGGAAGCCTGAGCATTCAGGCGGAACGCGTGACTTTCTTCCACCCGTGGGGTGAGTGTTTTGTTCAACCTTATGGCTGTCACAGGGGTGAATTATTTCACCTCTGATTTTTGTAATGTGCTGTATTAAGCAACAATAAATATGATATTTTAAATAGCTAGGTCTTGTGTGCTGGAGTAATTTTTGCGCATGCCCACTGGGTGGTTTTTTGCAGTGTTACACCAGCGCAGGGGCTTGTGTGTTTTTCTCATATATATATATATATATATATATATATATATTCAGTAAAAAAAAGCTTTGTTAAAGGGACGTTATGGTTAAGTTGTGCTACTAAAAACCTAATAAATTCAGTAAAAAAAACTTTGTTAAAGGAACGTTATGGTTCCTAGTAAAATCGAAAAACCCCTGAAATTCGCCAGTTATGGTAAGCTAAGCAACCATAACTCGCGCCACCACCGTGCACTGCTAATACTAACACCCAGGACATCAAAGATGACATCATAAATGTCATTGAAGACATCACTGATGACATCACATGTCTGGCTCACTCTTTTTTCCTTTACTGATATATCTAGGCCAGTAACAGTCAGGAACTAAAAATTCACTATACTATGTTCTTACAGTAATTTACTGAGGGTCCACTCAAAGCATATGAAACATATACAAAGGGGAAAACACAGACTTGGAAGACAGCAATGCTTTCTATGTATGAAGATGATTAGTAAGGTTATCAACACTGTGTTATAGTTCTGTTTTTTTTATAACTGTACTTTTCCTGGATATGCTCTTATTTGTACATATTGCACCTACACTAATTACTTTATGGTCTAGTCACAATATGTGATAGTTATACATAGGGAAGTAGTAGATTTGAAGCAGAGCAATCATTTCTGTGCATGAAGAAAATCAGTTAGGTTATGACGATTGTCGGTAATACTGCTGTTTTTTTGTTAACTTCACTTTCCCTGTATATGCTCTATATGTGTGTGTTGTTGACTGTTTGTGTTTTGTGTGCAGTAATGCAATAATGTAGTACGTGGGTTTGATTAGGTACTTATTAAATGTTTAACAGTATGCAAGACTCTCATAAGAAAGCATTTATAATTTTAGTATTTAACATGGCAAGATTATTAATATTGCATCTTCATCATGTCTGCTGCACACTATGCCTATGTTACTACATGTGTACCTTAGTATATTGGAAACAACTTCATAATACAATGCTATTTGGATTAATTCATTACTTAATGCACTACGTACCTCATGATATTTATTCCAATGATCCTTGACACTTTTTTATTAACATTACAATAAGAATCCCTTGTACAGACTTTTCATGAAAGGTAAATGCACATGTGATGTCAACAGTGATGTCATCAATGACATTTGTGATGTCATCTTTGATGTCCTGAGTGTTAGTCTTAGCAGTGCAAGGTGGTGGCGCGAGTTATGGTTGCTTAGCTTACCATAACTGGCGAATTTCAGGGGTTTTTCGATTTTACTTGGAACCATAACGTCCCTTTAGCAAAGTTTTTTTTACTGAATTTCATAGGTTTTTAGTAGCGCAACTTAACCATAACGTCCATTTAACAACGTTTTTTTAGTGAATTTCATAGGTTTTTAGTAGTGCAACTTAACCAAAAAGTCTACGAACATCTAATTTCATTGCAGTCCTTCCGGACAGTGCCACATGACCATATGCTGGCATGCAGCATGATGACAGGTCCGAGAACCCATACGCATTTCACAATAAGATCTGTGCTTTAACTTCAAAATTTCCCTTGCACAGCTCCAACACCTTTTCCTACTCATCCATTAACAATCTAGTACACAGTACATACTTTAAGCAAAACTGCTATTTATCTTAAAATGGCATCAGCTAAAGCCATCCCTCCTCCCCAAGAGACACCACCACTGCTGTAATCAAGGAGCATGAGAAACACTACCCCCTACTTCAGAAATAACACACGGGCAACATTTTCCCCTTTCCATCTTCCCCTCCATATTAGTGTTTGGTGCCTCTTCCCTCATTTCCCCCCGCACCTTTCGTTCTTAGCTCTCCTGCCAAAAAAAATAAGCATAAAAAAACAACAAAAGAAATGTTCCTTTAGGAACCACCTTTCACAGTAAAAAAATAGAACTAAATAAAAAAAAACGTATAGACTCCATCTACTTTATATTTCTCAGTAAAGTACATAGACTCAATGGGCCTCATTCCGAGTACGGCGCTAACCAATGGCGCTATTAACGCCTTGGTTGACGCCGTACCCGGACCGGCAGCGCCTTGGTGGTTGGCGGAATTACCGCCCCATTCCAAGGTTGGCGGGGCGGTAATTCCCCAATCCCCATTTACCCTTCCCCATTCCCATTCCTGCCCCATAGGGCATAATGGGAGTGGGGAAGGCGTCAATTACGCCACCGTAAATTACGGTGGCGTAATTAACATCAAGGTCCCTTAGCGCCATGGTATTTAACGCCTGCTAAAAGCAGGTGTTAAAAGCACCATGGCGCTAAGGGAACTCGGAGTATGGCGGTAAGGGATTACCGCCACCGCTCTCGTTAGCGGTGGCCGCTATCCCTTACCGCCATACTCGGAATGAGGCCCAATTAGATTTTCCAACATTTCCATTTGCATTTTGTGTTATACTAATGGCAATATTGGGGCATTCATCCTCTGTTCCAGGGACTGGAACGATGGATACCGGCCCAGCAGCCTAAGTTATCAGCCCAAGCGAAGCAAGGGTGAATAACGAGGTCTCTGGACCATTATCCCCCCATTCCAGCCCCTGAAATGGGGGATGAAGATATTAGCAACATAGGTTCCCAAAGCGGGAACCCGTGGTACTAAAAAAGAGTATTTTTCGTCCTACACCAGGATGGCCACCATGGAAAGGGAAGACAGGGGTTCCATACATGGCCCCTCTTTGCTTTCCATGGCAGCCTGCAGAAGGCAAAAAGGCACCCTATGACCATATTACCACGAGCACATTTTTCTTCCCTTTCAAATCTATCCTAATTTCGAATAACTTTACCACAAAGCCAGTCCCAGGTGGACATGGCCACTTTAATCCTATGTTTTGTCCCTTCTGGTCATTACCAGTCGCCAGATTGTTCGGACCATGACTTTATTCCATGACCTGGATATTCTGGCCACTGCCCATGGCCACAGGCTACCCCTCAGCCACTAAAGCTATACCGCTAGTTTTTAACTACATTATGACACTTGTCAAATAAGAAAACACTGCCCTATTTGCAAAACCATGCTTGTAGATCCTTCCCAATGCGCCTTACGCAAGTTTGCTGGAAATCCACCCACGTTTTATTTTTTCAAAACTGTCAAATGAATGCACATACAATCGTCATATAAGCTCTGCACAAAATCCCACCAAACTTTGTAAACTCATTCGAAATCAGGTCAGAAATATCCCATCCCATCCTCATCACCTCTCACCTACCCAGAGATTATTTCATAAGTTTGACAAGTGCAATGCTCAGAAAATATTATTGTCCCGAGGGTTCGGCCATGTATTTTTATACATACGTTGATCTATCGCAAACATTTCCAATTCACCTTACCTCACTTTTCCTCTTTTATAAACATGCAAAATCTGGCAGCAGGGCACGTCCATCTTGTTCTATTCTTATCCATTGCTGCATCGGCCTAAGGTAAACTAAGGTAAACTATCCTGACGTCACTAAATCATATGCCCCACTCCTGAGCCTCACATCACCAAACCTAGTGATATTCTCCACCTTTCTCGGTGACGTTCCTCGTCAGCGGAGCCAAACACGCCCATAATCACCTACGTGACGTGACGCAGAACCCAAAAATCAACACACATCGACTCACAACACAGCACGTCACAATTCGGTATATTAAACCGTACTTTAAAAGAAAACAACAACACTGTACAATTTGTAAAGTACTTGTATTTCACAATAAACGCTCTGAGAACATCCGACTATTGCCATATTCAATCAAATTGCACATTTGTTTCTTCGCTCGTGATCCAAAATGTTTATCGTGAGGCACGCGTTGTTCTTTTTGCGTACACAAGGTGTTCATTTACGGTAAAAGAAGTGCTTGGGTCTCACAGGGAATTCCAGGGCTTCTGCATCAATTTGGGGCAAGACCACTGTAAAGGATGTTATGTTACTCCTAATCACTAGTACAGCCTAAGGGCATATGGGCCCTGGGCGATCATCCCAAAAAAGAGTCACTGTGATCTAGGTGTTGACAACTATGTTCAGCTGCCTATTGAAAAATCAGTCAGTTGGCATCTGGAATCTATGACAATTGCAGAATGGCAGAATGTATCTGTTTCGAAAACATAACAGAAAATGTGTCTCACTACCCGAACTTTATTACAATTTATCTATTGACTTATTGATTTGGCATAGAGTTTAAACTAACGATTAGCACAGACATCAAACAATCTGAACAGAGAGAAAACAACGTGGAAAGTGATGCACAATTCGAGATGGTCATACATGACATTTTAATGAAATATTAGCATTAAACCTGGGGGAACCGAGTGGTGGTCTACATGCACCTCGATGCTGGACTCCCCATAACCACGTTAAAAAGACAACTACACACAAAGATTGTACTTGCGTTTCATTGCAATAAGCCACACAGAACAGACGAATAGAATGTAACCCAAAAATAATCTTCAGATAATAATAAGTTAATGCTCATTCCGGTATACAATCATCGAAAATCAAACTTACATTATATTCACCATTTCCATTCTCTTGGCGTAACTCAGACCGTAACGCTCACTGCGTTCGCACCAACGATTCTTCATAAACTGAATTTACATGTTCCTTACCCACTTTTGGAATGCATAACCTTATCATATCTTCATTATTACAAACCTCCTTTCATTGAATTCCTTTCGGAATGGTCCCTTTCTCTCAAGGTCAAAAAACAATTGAACCTTATACTGTGTGTCCGATGCCTGGGCTTCCTTAGCTCGCAACCAAAAATTCAAAGCTTGTGACCTGCACTCAGAATGAAAATACATTCTTACTTTCAACAACTTATCTCACCGCATCCATGAGAACTGTTATTCTCATCCACGTCCATCAGGCAGGTGGCTGCCTGTGATGCCTGGCTCTAAGGGGCGCCAGTCTGACATTTTAACACATACACATTAGCCCTTTATTTGCCGCACTCTGGGTATACCACCAGAACATCAATTTATAAACATCAAGCATTTTTAATTAAGAGTGTAAAATAACCCGAAATTGCTTCTATTTAATATTCATAAATATTGGGCAACCAATATAAACAATATAGGGGAACAGCCATTCGGAATGTAGTATTACTCTGTAATACCACAAGGTAAGGTTGGGGTTGCAGATTGCAGAATCAATAATCTATATTTACAAGTCCACAATTCCATGATTATACATCTCCATCCCTTGAATGCCAAAATGCAATCTATTTCACCAGTACTTTAGGCACATATTGTGGAACACCTCCAAATGTACCGTGTGACTTTTGCGACAAAAAAACACCTGTTTTTTGCTTCTTACAGCCATATCCCATCCCATCCTCATCACCCCTCACCTCCCCAGAGATTATTTGATAAGTTTGACAAGTGCAATGTTGTGTTTTTTAATATGTTTTTACCGCGATGTCCGTGGACACCAAACACGGATCCAAGATGGCGGGCACATCGGAACAATCTGACGCACTTCACGCTCTTCACCATCCAATCAGCGAACGCGTCACATGTCCGCAGACATAACGCAAGCCGATTAGCCAATCAGTGTCTTATCCGCGGAGCGAACAGGGAAGTGTGTCCGCAGAGCGGACATAGATATCACCAATTTTTTTAGACCTACTTTTTGATCATTTAAAAAAAAAACGACTGGACGGATTTTCACCAAATTTACAAAAGCACGCTTTCGGGACCAAGCCGCTGCTCCTGCCACAAATTTGGTGAAAATCCGTCCAGCAGTTGGGGCTCTAGGCGTGAGCAAAGTTTTTCCCCATTCAGTCTATGGGAATAAAAAAATTGGGACCCCCTATAACTTTACCCCCCCTGGACCAAATGTCACCAAACTTAAAGAAATATTCAGAGTGGGCCATATACTTTTTTTTGCAAAGTTTGGTGAGGATTCGTCCAGGGGGAGCGAAGTTATAAGCCACCCAAAAAGTGCTCTTCCTATGGGATTAGCAACCTAACCATAACTACACAGCCACTAATGTGGCTGTGTAATATATATATATATATGTACACTGTTTCCTGATTTATGAGTCACTCTAAGAGGTCTCTCAGATATTAATGGCGGATGCAGAACATGACACATTGCAATCCCAGAGACTGATCACATTTATTAACCCTTTTGTTGCAAAGAAGCAGTCATATTATTACTGCTGTTAGTCTTTTACAAAAACCTTTTTTGCGATCTAGTCAGTACATACCATACTCCCTTTTTCTTTGGAGCGATATTCCAATATCCAATTGTCAGTATGGTGGACAGAGAGCACAGTAGAGATGGTGAGGCTTCCGCACTCTTTAGTGAAACACTTAACCTGAAAGCTACTAAGAACCAACAGACCGGATCAACCAAGATAATACAGCAGAAAATGTTCAAACTTGAAATACTGCATAAAAAGAAACAAAAACATGGTGGGAAGTAAAGTCCCTACAGAACTACATTGACATAAAAGGATACCAAGGGGCCTAAGAATCTTTACAATTCCAACATACGAGGATCCAGACCCTGAGGTGTTACAAGAATGGGGTGATGCAACGAATGATTGCTCATTCAGGATGTTGACCATCTTGGTCAAATATGCCAAAACTGATAGAACTAAAGCATTGAAAGAAATAGAGGAGCTGGAAGTAGACGTCTATACTGGAACCGATGCCAACATAGCCAATGACATGAAGGCTCAAATGGAAAAGAATCTTAGGAAATATGAAAGTGAAATCAAAGACCAGAAACAAAGAAAATTCCTAAGAGATAAAGACGACCAAGCCACCGGCAGAATTTACACAATTGCTAGAAAATATGATACCATCAGAAAAGGGATACGCATTATAACAGATGTATTGGCAGCCAATGTCCCCGAATTGAAATCAGAAACTGAAGACAGTGCCAGCACCTCCACAGAAACCTCAATGAGCAGTAACAATGACACCCCCATTAGGCTGAACTTTGTAGAGGAGATGAGACTTTTACATCAAGCAGGCAAATCAACGCAGGGAAGACATCAGAACAGAAGCAAACCATCAGTGTCCAATATAACACCAACAGGATGAACAGAAGGGAGCGCAGAGGAAAAAGGAAAAACAAAACAGAGAGATCAATCGGGAGGCCATCAGATGCGCTCTGGCAAGGCCAAGAAGATGTAACATCTGACAATGTTGTGCAAATAGTCAATCGTTCTGACAGAACTTTAATGAACACAGAAAACAATGTTACTGCCTCACTGCAAGTTTTGACTATCCACAGTTAAGGATCGATCTATATTGCTTCATAAGAAAATTAAGATTGGCAAAATACTATGCAAACAGTGACCCAAAACAAAAACAACAAGGAATCCAGGAAAAACCATCAATATTGAGTATTAAGGAAATACCAACATTGTGCATTCTTGATTCATTGCATAATCAAGAATTATTTACTAATGAAACACGTTGGAACAATGATGAATGGGATATGAATTTGCCAAACTGCATGGATACCACAATACTAATGCAAAGTAATCTGAAAAGGAAATCCAAATTCAATCCACTGAATACCAACAGCCCTAACATTGCTCTTTTTGAAGATCTAATAATCAATGAGTTTATGGCTTTAGCGGCAAGGCCCGAAGCCGCCAAAAATAAGAAAAACTAGACGAGTGCCCAATGGCAAGCCATGGAAAGTGTGAGAACAGACAAATCAATTGTAATCAAATCCTCAGACAAAAAGGCGTCAATGTGGTTATATCAAATGCAAGGGATTACAAAGCAGAAGCCATACACCAATTAAAAGATGTCCATAGCTGTGAAAGAATTACTTTTAACCCATACTCTCAATACAAAATTGAATACAATACCAAACTTGCAGGATGGTTTGAACAAGGCCTACTAAATTGTGGTGAAAGAATGTATTTAAGCAAGGACTGTCCAACAACACCAATAATTAATTTCATCCCAAAAATACACAAATCCAACAAGAGACCAACAGGCTGTCCAATAGTAGTCTCCATAGACTCTCTAGTAGAAAATACGTTGCGATGTATTGACATATTCCTTTTTCCCTTTTTTGAGACCTTACCATCCTACATTAAAGATATGATTGCTTTCCTGAATCAGATTGATCAGATCCCTTGGAACGACAACTATTTACTGATTACACTTGATGTTGTTTCACTGTATATGTGCATCTCCCATGAAACAAGGCATCAAAGCTGTCAAGCGATATCTCTCGACAAGATCCTTGAGTCACCGAGATCACTCAAAAATGTTGTTGGACATGTTACTTTTCTGCCTTACACATAATCCCTTTATGTTTGATGGGCAGTTCTACAACCAAGTATGTGGTACTGCCATGGGTACGTCGGTTGCTCCCACTTATGCCAACTTATTTATGGGATCATGGGAGGAGAAGTTATTCACCTCTGACAAAATGAATATCCACACTGACAAAGTGGTAATATGGCAGAGATATATTAATTCTCTTTTTATTCTATAGGATGGCACAGAGGCAGAATAGCTAAAAATTCTTTCAAATACTGAATACTGAGGATGTCAATTTGAAATGTACTGAATATCATGACAGAGTGCAGGTGGTCTACTTGGATAATAAAATAAAGATAGTAAAAGGAATGATCACCACCGAATTATACAGAAAGAATACCAGTACCAACTCTGTTTTGCATGCCAATAGTGCACACCCGACTAGTCTAAAGAACAGTATCCCCTATGGCAAGTTCTTACGTATTAAACGGAACTGTAGCGAAGAGGAAACATGCAAAACGAATGCCAAAATGGTAGCCGCCAGATTCCACGCCAGAGGATATAAAAAAACAATCATCAACAAGGCCTACGATAAAAGCTCCAGCCAGACCAGAACTGATATTCTTACCAAAAGTAGATCTCATACTTTGAAATCGCACAAGGAGAAAACTTGTATAAGATTTATTACCACAGTCAATGAAGGTGCAAAAGAAGTGAGAAACATTCTTGACAAACTTTGGCACCTTCTGACAAGAGACCAAGATGTCCACCATCACATACAAGCCAATGCCGGCATCACATTCAGGGAATAGGCATTGATACAGTCCAAATTATCACCTAGCCTGTTTCAATCCACTACTGCCACGACCTCCATAAATTGGCTTACAAATCAATCCGCACAATGCTATATTTGCTCCAAATGTAAAGCTTGTCGGTTTGGAACTAGCATTAAGAAGTACAACCATCCATGTATGGGACAGGAAATTGCAATTAAAAAACTGATCACATGTACAACAAAATGTGTTATATATGCAATTTCCTGCAACTGCAAAATGTGATATATAAGCAGAACCAAGCTTGCAGTGAACCTTTGAAAACTACAACAACTTAGAGCAATAAAGAACTGCAATATTTCTTATCCTCTGGCCAAGCACTTTGAGGAAGTGCATCAAGGGGACATTTCCTCCTTTAACTATTTTGCTATTGACACGATAAATGCACATCCAAGAGGAAGAAACAGAGAAGTGAAACTTAGACAAACCGAGTGTTGCTATATTATAGACTATAACACAAAGTTTCCAAATGGTCATAATAAGGACGAAGAGTTGCACACCTTTGGGGGTGAATAATGACCTCAATAGGCCCTTATATATCCCCTATTCAGCATATGTAGATCTTGTGTGGCACTCCCCACATGTAATGTAAATTTAGCATAGGTGATAAGTAACTTTCAGGGTTATTTTAATCAATCCCGCACTTTATGTGATATTATATAGATATACTTTTCTTATGTGTATTTTACCCTGTTCAATGCAAAGTCAGGTCTTTAATGGTCAACATTTCCCACCCATATAGATGTACCAAATGTAAATGTATAACGTCATGCATGTCCATTCCACTCCAGCGCATGAAAATGAGTAAGAACTTGGCCACTAGTATATCCAGAGCATCATGCATCTTATTAAATTATGCTTAGTATTGCACTTAGAACAACATGTTTTTTCTAATATCATAATGTTAGCTTTTTATGTATTTTAGCATATTTCACTGGTCCTTGTTGCTCAACCCAAAAGAAATTCTGAACAGAACAACGATGTACCATGCAGTTGCACCTCACTACGGGACTTAATTTATAGTTTTGATTTGAGATTTGCTCCCACAGAGACAATATTGATTGAAATACATATTTTATATATACATCTCCAATATATGCCAAGTAACACTGTTTGCAGTGCACGAGAATGCAATGAAATATTCTGTCCACTGGAGGGAGATCCTTATCCTCAGCAGGTGCGCCCCTCTGGAATAGCCTCCCTGCCGCCCTTCATCTTGAGCCTGATCTTCTCAAGTTCCCGGAAACTCCTCAAGACCTTCCTCTTCTCCTCTTCCTTCTTTCTCCCTCTACCCTGCTAACCTAGTTCTCTGCCCTTCCCTTCTCTCCCTCCTCTTCCTTACAGCTTGCTGACTGGCCGCCTGGTGTACCTCAGAGTCTCAAAGGTCTCTGGCACCCCCGCCAGTCGTCTCTCGCACTTGTCTCAGGGCTCTCCCCCCACCCACACTCACTGCACTTGAGAATAACCCAAGAGGGTGGCTCTCTCTTCAATAACCCCAGTCTCCACCAACCGGGTGCACTTGAACCTCCCCCTCCCTGTGACCAAATGTGCACTATCACGATCTGTATGCACCATGTCGGATGTTCGTCTGTCTGTTCTCTCTTGTCTTCACTCTTTAATCGCACTGGTAAAACTGCAGAATCGCCGTCAGGCCTATTTTCTGTATCTCAAACTGTAAAATCTATTTTACGCACTTACTCTGCCTGTACAGACTATTATCGTCTCAGAATTTCAAGGGCTCTGAGCGACTGTTGTTTTTTTTCCCATCTTCCCACCCTCCTTGGGCACTATGAAAAACTGCCTGTGTATAGGCGCTTTATAAATAAACAATACCATACCACTTGGAACTTGCATAGCAATCACTTAGCCGTGTTACACCAAGTATTACAACTCAGCATTCAGATGGAATTTATTCCCAAATAGTGCATGTTATACCATTTGGTTATTCAGTGGGAATATGTCACATTGGCACCATTTTTGAATTATTACTATCAATCAGGCACTTTGCACTCTATTCAGTTTTGGTCTACATGCTGTGACAACAAGTAGAACTAAAATATACAATACAAATTGCCTATGTACTCGCACACAAACAGGGGACCCAATCAGCAATACTGATACAAGATAGGCCCGTGTATAGAGAATGTCTACTGCACTATATATGTGCATTTTGCTAGAAAACATAGCTTGCAATCTATGGAGCAGCACTGAATTATTGTGTCCATTTGAACTGCACCGCAACAATCTAGCCATTATATTTGAGTAGATATTCAAAATATCTACATGGACTTCAAAAGAGTGTATGTTCCTAGGCGGAACATTTTGTGCCACGGATTTCATCCCACCATGAGGATTTCATCAGGCTATTAGAAAACAATTTAATTACAGTTCTTGTTTATATCTGCTAGTTGCGGCCCCACTGACCTAACCCCATTTCACCTGATCTGATTCTACAAGATCGAGTAAAACTTTCTAACCTGGCGGCCATCTTAACTTGTGCACATTATAATATGATGGCTACAATGCAAGTTCTGCTGAGGCCAAGTTGACGTGCTTATGTCTCATTAATTATATTATTATTTACAATGAGATATGGCTGAGGAACCCAAACCAGTGTACATAGTTAGCACTGTCTAAAAGTGCATAAACTGGTTCATACTGGAAATGGCTGCATGTATATAATCGTACATATCACTGATAATACAGGGTTACATAACTAGAAAAACTGGCCGTAATGGACCAACGTAATCATTTAACCTCCTCTCCTCAGTTCAAAACTTAAGTGATAACCAAAGGAGAAGCCTTTCCAATACAATGTGAGTGTTTAGACCTATCCTTTAAAAGCAAAGCCCCATATTTAATACTACGAAATGACCAGTCGCGTGAAAGAAAAAGCACACATTGGATGAGCTATTCGCTTCACATGTGCACGTGTGAGCGCCGACTAATACCGATTTCCCATGAAATGTGGGTTTCATACAGCCCATGCATGTAGTGCAGCCTGTTTTTTGAGTGATTGTGCTACATTACAAAGCCAGCCCCATGCGCTGCATGCTAAAATGCATTTCAAATATGAAATTCAGTGGGACCTATGTGGTTCCCTGGTTTCACGCAGACCTCTGCCATCAATGCCCAACCTCCTAAGCTAATTAGCCAGTTTCATGGGCAATGCTGTACAATCTGGTGGAAAGGCTCGGATGTCACTTACACCTCTTCACACACGGTCCTGGATTGGAAGCCAGAATGCACTGTGCCCGTATTAACCACTCACTTTATTGCAATACACTACAAAAGTGGAAACCTATCAAGCTCCTTCCTCTTTGGGTGGGCCCACTTGATGTCCCTCACTCATCTCCTCCCAAGCCCATTCCATTGACTGCAGACCTCCCTCGAGATCATCCTTCTCCAATATCTTCACTAACATTTACCTTCACCTACATGACTCCCTCATAGGATCCAATGGGTTGCAACACTATATGTAGGGAGATGACGCTCATATCCTCTGAGTGGGTGAATTTCGGATCTCAGCAGCAGCCCAATGCACCTCTTGCCGGTAGTAAATACGCACCTACATGCACCTGAACTGGTTCAGATGAAATGCTTCTGTGGGGGAAGCCAGAGGTCAACGCAAGCTGGCCACTAAAATAGATCAATGGAATAAGGAACTCTCTGCAGAGATGTATTTGAAATATGAAGTGCACAGGTTTGCATCCTGGCATGAACATTCAGCCTTTCATCATCATTATTGGATAACAGTAAAGCATTGTATCAGCAGTAAGGGATGATTCACTTCATAATGCGCGCTACATAAGTGTACTAATTATTATTAACACATGGAAATCATTAGTGGCCACTTCTCAGACAATCGGAATGTTCAGACTGCATCATTAGTGGTAGTGACTGCATTCTTGACATTCTGACTCAAAGCAGACCGGGAAAGAACAGAAGGCATGTCTCTGCATTCAGGAAACAGCAATGCAAATTCCCAGCAAGATTCATATCAACAAAGCACTCCAATATAACCAAGTGTGAGCTAAAACATTGAACAATGCTTTCACTTTTGTAAAGAAAAAATGTTCTCTTTAACATTATCCCTAAAGCAAGCTCATGCTAAAACTGTTCCAGGTCAAGCAAGTTTGCAATTAAATGTCTTATCGTATAAAGACAACCTTGCTATGTGAATATTTGAAAATGAAACAGCATTTAATTTGCTAACAAGTGTTGTGTACTTTACTCATTAAAAACGAACATGTTTGTCTTCAACACCACAACGCCAAAAACGTTATTGCTACTAGTTTTGCGCTAATAGTGGTCATTATCACTTGAGATAATGACCCTTTCCCATCCTATGGACCCCGAATTCACCATTGACCATAACTAGGGAGCAGGTCATTATCACAAAATGATGACCACTCCCTCGTGTAAATTAAATCAGAATCTCATGAAATAATACCAGTAGTGTCTGTTAGAAAAATAAATCAAATACTTTGGAATTTGATAAGGAGGTCTCCAACATTGAACATAGTCTCAGTAGAGTAGCCAAATAATCTTTCAAACAGCTCATAACAGTCCTATGTTTTCAGTTTTCTCATAATCTTATTTGAATTTTCCACAAAATTATTAGTATTGCTATCAGGTTCCGACTGCATTATTTCACATTCTTGTGTAAACCTCATAATAACCTTAGAGGTATTTTCACAATATATTTTATTCAAATCTATATACAAGGAGTTACAGACTGGGTTTAAAATCTCATAAGGAATATTCAATGTATTTCTATTTAATATAGAGCTCCAAGACTGGAGTCCGAATTCATAGCAAATCAAAGCTTGTGGAATTTATTTTGGTAGACTTAGTAACCTTTTGCAGAATCCTCCCTCTAAGTTATCCAGTACTATGGGCTTTGGTAAGGGTGATCATTCGAGCCCATGAACTAGAGCGGGTATAACTTTTCCACAATAGTACTTTAAGAGCAATCGATGTATAGGCACAATACTTAGATTTAATTTAAGTCTTTGTTTAGTCTTTTTACTAATGGGGGTTTCTTGAATTTTAAATCCCAGATACGTGAGCTGTGTTTGACGTCCAATTGTTTTGCTTCCTATTGTCCAGGAACATTTTGCATTAGATGTTCTACAAACTTCAGTTATTAAAATGGCTGACTGAGCTGAATTAATTTCCATTTTATTACCACTCTTATAATTATCTAGCGATGTGAGCGCTCTCTGCAAACCGATTTGGGTCAGGTCAAACAAGACAATGTCATCTGCGAACAATAAAATAGGAATTCGCAGATGACCTAGTTTCGGGTGAAAGGAATTCGATTTTTCCACTTGCTCAAGAATGCCTGCCACATACAAATTGAATAGCGCAGGAGCCAAGATGCAGCCCTGCCTCAATCCTCTATGTGTTGGTATTAACTTACAGAGTGCTCCACCCATATCCAACCTAATACTTATAATAGTAACTTGGTAAAGGCTCATTATTATCAATCCACCAAGACCACAATTTGTTCCATAACTGGTTGCGATCAACCATGTCAAATACAAGCGACAAGTCTACACATGCACTAAAAAGAGGTTTACTATTAGAAAGTAACAACTGCTGCTATAATAATGTGACAATAATCCCATTCAGGGAAGTGCCTCTTGATGACCTGAACCCCATTTGGAATTCCGTTGGTTCCTTATTTTATTGGACCATCAGTTTAGTTGGTCCAATAATACTGAAGCAAATATTTTATTTGCTGAAACTTGTAGGGCTATTGACCTATAATTGCCTGTGTTCATCTTGTCAGCTTTCTTTAATATCGATACTACATAGATGTGCCTCCAAAAACATGGAATAATACTGTCTGTCCTAATATTCTAGAATAGACCATTCAGACGAGTGGCCCACATACAGGGGTTTTCCTTTCAAACCAAATTTGGGAAGACATCTTGGTCCATCTTGGTCCATAGATTTAGAATGTTTGCTTTTATTTATTTTGCTTACAATGTTCTTCACAGTGAATTTGCCACATGTCTGTAAAGTCTTGTCATGGAGTAAACATTCTGTTTTTGATATTACTGTGAATTTCTTTTTGAAATTCTCTATCCACAATGATTCCTGCATCACATTAATCATACCTTTAGTCATGCAATTAAATAGATATTAATATACTTCCAAAAAGAATAAGCTGATTTATCTTTAAAGCCTAATAGAAGATTCCTATTGTCATTTATATAAAGAACTTGTCTGCAACTTTTCACCCAATTATAATGTTGTTGTTTAGTTTTTTTAATCCTTTCTGTCATGAAAACCATGTCATAGCAATGTTCCTTGCATATCCACGTAACGTTACATTTACACTCTTTTTCTCTTAGCTTCTAGGGTTTCATTATATACCTGTTTGGTAACAAAGTGCATTTTGTTGGGAGGTATCCTATTTAACATTGAGTGATCAAAAGCCTATCTACATATTTGACAGTACCTCTGTTATTGATTCCAGCTTTGAGTATTTACAATCTATACTTTCTATTAATGACTTAAGTGTTGCATTGAATATCTTTATACCATTAGGAGACCAGACTAGCCACTTACCTACATTGTTGGGTTCCAACAATATAGCTCCCTTGTTGTTTCCCAATTGGTTAAGGGGAATAACACATGTCAGACAGAAACAGGCATTATCACTCAGTGTGGACAATTGAATCTTGATTGACGATGCACATGGTCACAAAGATAGTGAACAGAATATATAGTCAAGTAGGCCTCCCCTCGATTCCATGTGGGCTTAATGGATATGTCCCCTGCTAAGCATCCATTCCATTTTAGTAGACCCCCATGCCCTTATAAAAACAAACCATGTTGTTCCATAAACATGCTGTCCCCATCCATTCCGGAAGGTAGCACTCGCCTCTTCCTCATCCACAAGATCAGGGAAAAACAATTAAAATCACCCGAAATTAAAATTCTATTCAGTTAGTGGATTTTTGACACTCATCCATCACATCTCCCAGGACTTGAGTCTTTCATTAAAACTTAGCAGAAACCTTTGAGGAACCTTTATAGACTACCATGACCTGCTTCTTTGAGGAAAACTGTTATTAACTGATTACTATTGGATCAAGACCCAGGAGGGATTCCTGGGGCACCTATTTTTCTTTTACATTTTTCTAAGTGGTAGGACCAGTTTAGTGAATAGTTTTGGACAGAGGACCATTTTATTTTGTACTATCGATGAGCACCTTAGTTCACTTTTGTTAGGAATAGAACTCCCTTTTAGTAGTAGGGTTAGTTAGTCGTTTTCTCTTATTTTAAATAAAACGACATGTAAACCATGTCCTCTAGTCCAAATCCTTCTTCTGGCTTGCCATATATGGTTTCAGTAGTGGGATCGATACCACCTGATACAGGAATTGGACCCATGAAAGTTCAACACCTATGCTCGAATGACAAAATGCCTAGTCAGGTCATCCCACAATCAATAGGGTGTGATTTGTTCCGCGCTGATGAGGTCCATATGCCACCTTCGCGCTCTGAAACACTTGTGTACGAGTGCGATATAAATAAAATATCATATCATGTCACCTAGGGCTAAGACGCTTGGTACCCAAGTGGGTTAGTATTTCCTATCTAGCAGGTACTTATATTCAGCTGGCAGCAAAACCTGAGCTAGCATGGTGACACTCACTAGATGTTGCAGCAGGGGTGGTGGATCCTGACTATAGAGAGGAAATTCGGATTATTCTACATAACCATAGATCTAAACCCTATGTATTCAAAGTTGGAGATGCAGTGGCACAAGGGTTACTGGAGCAAGCCTTATATCCTATTCCCAAGAGGTTGAGGAGTTAACAGATACCCTGCAAAGTACCACAGGATTTGAAGAGGCTGACACTTCCCTTCCTAGACCCACTAGAATAGAGTATGAAGATCCTCCACCCTTACCTGAACTCGATTTTGCCCAAAGAAATGACCCAGTTCGCACGGAAGCCTTTGGGCAAGTCATCTCACCGGATCAGAGTCATAGTCAGGCAGGACCTTTTTTTTCATTAAAAGGGGGTTGTTGTATCGAGGAGCTAGCAAAAGGGATGGCCTTCCCAGAACCCAGCTAGTGATTCCGCAAAGTCACAGGCAAATAGTCTTGGAGTGGGCCCATTCACATTTTGCGGCAACTCATCTGGGGATAGAGAAGATCCAGAGTCAGGTAGTGCCTCAATTGTATTGGACAGGATGTACCTGGATGTAACGAAATATGTTGCAGCATTTGAAATATGCAAAAATACTGCAACTGCTCCAGTACCCCATGCTCCATTACAGCTCCTCCATATAATTCAGCTTCCATTCTTCCGCACAGCTATGGACATTATGGGACCACTGTTGACATGTAAGCTGGGGAATACATTTATTTTAGTAATAGTTGACTATGGTACCCGGTACCTCAAAGCATTTCCACTAAGGAATAACACCAGTGAACACATTCTGAAACACTTACTCCCCTTTCTCTCCCAGGTTGGGATACCTGAAGACATCCTAACAGGTCAAGGCACCACCTTTATGTCCAAAATCATAAATGAGGTAAAGGAGATCCTACAGATTAAGACCTTAAGAACCTCAGTATACCACTCTCAGAATGATGTTCTTGTGGATCGCTTTAATCAGACTCTCAAGAGGATCCTTCATAAGTTACAAACACTTGAAAAATGTCACCTCTAAATGATTGTGCAGCCCTAAGCGAATGGTAAATATCCTATTCAAATTGAATGTGTAACTGGACAACAAATACAGTGAAAAAAAGAGTCCAAAGCCATAGATTCTTCAGTCAAAGAAACGCTGTTGAAACAGATTTTATGAGTTGATACAAAAACAAGACTGCCGACACGTGTTTTGACACAAAACAACGGGTCCTTTTCAAGGCAAGACGTATGTTATTCAAACTGAGTTGGAAAACCCAAGCCCTCCTGAGGGGCAGATATATGGGCCAATTCTAAAGTAGTTGATTCTCCTCAAGAATATAAACAGCAAATAACTGAAGCAGTCTCTGTTACTGATACATTGTGGTACATTCCCAGAACATGGGAGTTTGTTCAAACGTTGCAACTGTAAGTTCAGGGGCTGGTTCACCACTGTGGCCAGAGTCCAAACGTTTCACGAAATCATTGTTGTGCAGTTCATTCCTTGGAAGGGACATTGTGGGAATGTACCACAATATATCAGTAACAGAGACTGCTTCAGTTATTTGCCATGCATATTCTTGAGGAGAATCAACTACTTTAGAATTGGCTCATATATCTGCCCCTAAGGAGGGCTTGGGTTTTCCAACTCAGTTTGAATAACATACGTCTTGCCTCGAAAAGGACCCGTTTTTTTGGGTCGAAACACGTGTCGGCAGTCTTGTTTTTGTATCAACTCATAAAATCTGTTTCAACAGCATTTTTTTGACTGAAGAATTTATGGCTTTGAACTCTTTGTTTCACTGTATTTGTTGTCCAGTTACACATTCAATTTGAATAGGATATTTACCATTCGCTTAGGGCTGCGCAATCATTTAGAGGTGACATTTTTCAAGTGTTTGTATCTATTAGCAGTTTTTGAGGTGACTGCTGGTCCCTCTTTCGTGCAGCAACCCAATCTTATTTGGTTTGTAAGGGTCGCATTGACTTTAGTTTGTCTTTTCAAATTTAGTTCTAACCCAGCGCCTCACCACACCGGCACACCTCAATTTTGTTTTTCAGTTTTCCTTCATAAGTTAGTAGAGAATGATGGCCGTTATTGGGATGTAATGATTCCATGGGCTCTGTTTGCCATTAGGAAAACACCCCAGGCATCCTTAGGATATTGCCCCTCAAGTTTGTATATGGGAAAGAAACGCACAATGTCTTAGAAATGCTCAAGTAAACTTGGAAAGAAATGAAAGAAGCTACCTTAACAATCTCCCAGACCACCCAGAAGCTTAAGACCCATATGGCCGGGGTCCAAGAAATTGTGAGACATCATCTAACTGAAGCACAAGAACACCAACACACTCTACATGATAAACAGGCTGTAGTCCAGTCCTTTTCCATAGGAGACTCTGTTTTAGTATTATTACCAACATCCCAAAACAGAACTGTCTCAAAATGGTATCACCCATAGAAGATTTTTGAAATAAAAGGCCCCCTAAACTACGCTCAGCCAGACAGACTTCAAAAGACACAAATCTATAAAAACAATCACTTAAAGCAATGGAAGATCGACGCCCTAGAGAATACTACAGTTACAATGGCCATTCTCTTGACTAACTAAGAAGGAGAGGTTCATTTAATTCCAAAAAACCTTCCTCTTTCCTAACAGGAAGACCTCCATGATCTTTGGAAACAGTTTCCGGATGTCTTCTTAGAAGAAGCGGGTTGGGTACACAATTTTTGCACTTTTTTTGTACTTTGCCGGGAAAAAACAGTAAATTAAAAATCCTATAGGATCCCGGAGGCCTGGAGAAAGATTGTTGAGGAAGAGCTTTCAGCCATGCTTGAGGCAGACATAATTGTACCCTCTGAGAGACCCTGGTCTTCTCCCATAGATTTGGTGGCACAACCCGTTAGGAGCTGGAGATTCTACATTGATTATTTTCAAAAGCTAATTTTGACCACTGGTTTTGCTAATTATCCCAGGTACCAAATAGATTATTTTATTGAGAAGTTAGGGCAAGCCCGGTATATATTCACATTATATTGCAGCCCGGAGGCCTCGATGCTTCCGGGCTCCAAGTGCGCTATGCAAATGTGAATAAATAAAATAAAATAAAATAAAATAAAATAAAATAAAATAAATATTTGAAGAGAGGATACTGGCAAGTTCCCCTGAATCCATCTGACAGGAAGAAACTTGCTTTTTCTACACAACAGGGACTCTTCCAGTTTAAAGTCTTCCACTTTGGGTTAACCGGGGCCCCCGCCACATTCTAGATATGAATGGATAAAGTACTTAGACCATTCTCCAATTTCGCAAGGACCTACCTTGACAATGCCTCAATGCCTTGGGGCTGTAGTGCGCTTTACAAATGTAAAAAATAAATAAAAAAAACAACAATATAATCATGCATAGTAACACATGGCCAGAAAATATGCACCATCTCTATGAGATTACTCACACCTTGCAGAAGCAGGCTTTCAAGGCCACAAGAAGTGTGACCTAGTGTGGTGAAGTATCTAGGATACTTCATGGGGAATGGGTAAATTCCACCCCAAGCTGAGACGGTCAAGGCAGTCCAGTTAACACTGATCCCCAAGACAAAACAAGACCTCTGAGCCTTCCTGCGTCTGACAGGATACTACAGGAGGCTTTTCCTCAACTATTCTATGCTGACCCACCAGTCGCACTGATAAGTTAAATAATTCCCAGCCAAAAAAGCGTATCTGGGGAAAGGCAGATCAGAGAAGCTTTCAAAGCCTGAAGCAAGTACTCTTGCCAGGAGCCCGTTTTGAAGAGGCCCAGCTTCAATCAGGAATTTATACTACAAACTGACGCCTCCAAACTACTTTCCCACGAACATGAAGAATTAGAACATCCCATCCTATATACCAGCAGGAAGTTGTTTCCTAGGGAGCAGACTTATGCCACTGTCGAGTTGGAAGCCCTAACCATCAAGTTGGCAGTAGTCAATCTTCACTTCAATTTGACGGGAAGGAAATTCCAACTGGTGTGAAGAATCTGGTCAATTCGTCCCTTCTCCCCATATAGTAGCCTCCCCCTGTGAGGTTAGGGAGTAAGCCTGCTCCTCAAGACCCTCCATAGGGATCTGCGCAAGTGGGACCTCACTGGGAATAACTCCACTCTGAGGGACATGGACTCCTTGTCCGAGAAGGACCTCCAGGACCGGACTACCGTGTTAGCCTATATGGGAATTGAAAAGAATGTTGATACTTCTGTTTTGAAACCACTAAACAATGACATTTCTTCAATCTTTTTTGCTTCCAGGTAATGCTGGATCTTGCTTGAACTGCATAGTTGAAGAAAAAAGCACACACCACTTTTTACCGTGATAACGTACTCAAGCACAAGCGGAAATGTGAACGAGGAGGACTCTCCTACGCAGGAAGGAGAGTTAATCCTACGCAGTGGCGAACCTCTGTGGAAAAGGCATCCTGGAGAGGTGGTGTCATGCCAGACCAAGGAGCTGGTGATGATGTGGGAAAGCAAGCCTAAGGCTATACGCACGCTGGAAGGCTGGCGTCCCATCCACCTGAAAATCAAGGGTTGGTGGGAGAGAAAGAGATGGGAAAGCACCCATTTCCTCTGGTGGCGTGACAGCGAGGAAGCTGTGGTAGGCCGGGGGACTAGCAACCGATGCCGAGACCAGATCACTGGGGAGAACATGAATGCCCAAGTTCCATATCCAACTGACGTTAACTTTTCTGGGATGCGGTACCAAGGAATTGAACGCTTCCATGGAGAGAATACCATTGAGAGGTACGAATACCATAAGTCAAGGCTGGATAACCTACTAAGGTACGGGAGCCTCAGAAACCCAAATTGGCAAGTGCCCGGTATGAAGCCGAACAAGGAGACTGCAAACACTTTGAATCAAGGTAAAGTGAACCTACAAGATTATGGGAGCCTGAGAAACCCGAAGGGACCAGCACCCTATATAAAGCAGAACAAGAAGAATACAGACACTTTGTGTATAGATTGGAAGAACCTACAAAGTTACGGGAGCCTGAGAAACCTAAAGGGGCAAGCGCTTTTGTGAATCTGATCAGCAGAAACACAGACTGCATATAAGCAGGAAAAACCCACAAGGTTACGGGAGCCTGAGAAACCCAAAGGGGCAAACCCACTGTGTGAACCAAATTGAGTGGAATACAAACATTTTGCATCCAAGCTGGGGAAGCCGGCGAGGTTACGGGAACCTGCGTGACCTGAGTGAGCAAACGCCTTATATAAAGTTTGTACCCGAGAGTGAACAAGTGTCCCAGGGAGCCATACGAGTTTGGGGAGTGCAAGAGCCAGAGGCTTGTTCTCCTGAGACTTGGAGTAAGCAGAAACATATTCAAGAACCTTTCTTTTGAACTAACGTCAGCAAGAAAGATCTGAACTGTTGTTGAACTTTGAGAACAGTGCCGTGTTGAGCCAGACAGATGTCTAACCCAGAGACTATGTCCTGTTCTGCTCATTTGTGTTTGTTTTTCTAAACTGGTAGGGCCAGTTAGCAATTAGGATTCAGATGGACGACTTTTATTTTTGGACTTTGATGAGCTGCCTTAGTTTTAGTTTTGATAGGTAGGGCACTTCCCTCATAGAAATAGGGCAAGGTAGGAGTTTTCCTTTTTATTTGAATGAAACCATATTGAACATGTAACTAAGTCGTCCGACTCCTTCTTCTGGTACGTCAATCTGGCTATTCATCGCTGACCTTGAGGAGTCCCAGGAAAGATATTAATCTCTGGGTTATGAGGTGCTATTTGGATCTAGAGCCTTTTTGTTTTTCTGTGGAACATTGGAAAGGAAAAGAACTAGGGAATGTGAACTTTCATAGCTGTTTCCCTCTTGCACCTGAAGGGGGGCCTCTTACTTAACGGGATGGGTATGTGATGAATCTAGAGACTTTATCCCTTCTTTCCTTGGTGAGCCACCCCCGTTGAGGCTCGAGATGTGAGCCCGCACAGCAAAACCCTCCCTACGGCTTTGAGAAAGTGGGACCTCACTATGAATGACCCCCCTCCCCACCCCTTCAGGGAACAAGGACTCCCATTCCCATGAGGACATCCCTAAACCTAAAGTATTATCTGCCTATATGAGGGTAATAAAGACTGACATCACATATATGTGTTGGACTCAAGGTAACACTGACATTACCTCTATGTGGTTGGCTCAAAGTAGTACTGAACTTTCTACAGTTCAGCACTACTACTTGACAGCTGCCGATGAACAGTTTGCCCCTTTTGAATCCCAGAGCAAAAATAAAGGTCCAACAACTCTTGAATGGAGGAGGAGCAACCCTACGATAAGGCAAGCCTCCAATGTGAGAACGTTGGCGAGGGGTAGACTCAGAACATCGGTGAGTCACGCAGAACAGCAGAGCCAAATATAACGCTGAAGAAAGAGGACACCCAAGGGAGACACCGTCCACAAAGCAGTGCAGATCGCGGGGCCTGAGAGCCAGAAACTGCGCAAAAAGGACTGTACCTGGAGGCGTAACTATGGACAGGATGTGGTGGGCCCGGAGCCCACAAACAGCTGCTGAATACAGGAATGAAGAGAGGACTGGGTTCTCAGCTCTCAACCCATGAGCCAACCAGCAAGGAGACCTGCTGAGACAAGCACAATGTGAAAACCGCTAGCAAACCCTGCAACAAAGCAGGTTTGTGGGTTGCCCAGTACAAATCTTCAGAAGGATCACAAGTACCCCAAAAGCTAAGAGAGCCAAACGGACAGAAGGGCAATCAAAACCCCAGAGAATTAAGTGAGAAATTGGGAGACAGAGGAACCCAGAGGAGCACAGGGGCCCAATAAGAAAATTAAAGAACAGCTGCAACGGGCGCATGGAGGCACCCACCAGTTGATTCGTGTGGGCAGAGATCAACCAATGGTGTGTAGAGGGATCAGGGAAATATCCCTCGACCTAAAGAAATGTGGACATTTTGTATTTTAGGGGACTTGAGACTTTTGTTCGAACTTTGGGAAAACTTTTGAGGAACCTTTATAAGTACCAAGAACTGTTTCTTTGAAGGGAACCTTTATTAAATTATGACTATTGGATCAAGACCCATAAGGGATACCTGAGATGCTTGAGAGAAATTGTGGTGAAAAAGCCAGAGTGCAGAGCACTCAACCTATTTTTCTTTTACATTTTCCGAAGTGGTAGGGTCAGGTAAGTGAATAGGCTTGGACTAAGGACCTTTTTATTTTGCACTATGGACAAGCAACCTTTAGGAGTAGGGCCAGTGAGGCATTTATGCCACCATGTGGCAGTGTGTTTAGGTGGAGGCAGAGTCGGCAGCAACCTTTGGTCTATCCAGCATATTCTTGGAAATACAATCTTTCCACCATTTCTTGCAACCTACTCCAGGAGGAGGACCTTCAGTAAATAATCACTGCGCCTACGCGGATCGCGGTACAGTGTGTGGCAGCGTGTCTAGGTGTTTTGTTGAGCAGTGTTCAGTGTTTGGAGGCGCTACCATCTTTTTTCCCTGGAGCGGTGGTGAGTAGCATATGCTCCGTGTATTGTGCATTGTTGGGGCATAAGAAACCCTCTTGCCCCAGATCACCATTGACCACGCGTTATCAGGAGTGTGTGTCTTGATAGCAGGCACATAGCCCTTTATCTCTGCTTACTCTTACACACCTTGTCGCCTGCATTGTCTGCCAAAGAGCCTTGTCTCATAGGTTGTATATAAACCTTTTTTTTCTTTTTTTTAAATATGTTTTTATTGTGATCGTGAGTTGCATTGCAGTTACATTACATTGCTGTCTTGCAGTATAAGGCAAACAAGTGATTTTACTACATTTTTACATGTTTAAGTTTCATATCAACTGAAGCAGTTTCCCCAACCCCCCCTCCCAACGACTCTCCTCCCTCCCCACCAAAACAAAGCTGGGTAACTGGGGGTTGTTGCGAGGAGCGCCTAAAACCCTGTGTTTGCAGGAAGAAATAAGAAAGAAAAGGGACAGGAAAAAGGAGGAGAGAAGGTCAGTTCATTCGGTGACAGGGTATGCCTTACCCCTTTCTTTTCTCTGCACCATGTTGGGAGCGCTGGAGCACTTGGTGGGGGCAGTGGCGTGATAGTGTGGTATGTGGCTCACCCTCATGGGTGGGGGGGTGTCTTTCTCTTTAGTTTGCATTGTTCGGGTCTGCTTGGGTGGAGGTTTGTGAGGTAGTGTTTATTGGTTCTCTGTAAAATTCTAGGAAGGGAAGCCATTGTGTGTCAATGTGAGTGTGGGATTTAATGAGTGCCACTGTGAGGCTTTCCATCTCGTAAATCCTGTTGGCTTTACTCAATCAGTCCCACTTTCCTTGTGACACAGACAAGCGCCGCTAACAGCAGGTTTCTCGGCATGTGTGGGAGAACCAGGTATTGCCCCTCTACTGACTCAACACCTAATAGCATCAGGAGAGAGGTGAGGTCCCTATGAATGCCCTCTATATCATGGATCCAGCCCAGAACCTCTTTCCAGAAGGTTTGTATGCTGGGACTCTCCCACCACTGGTGCCAATATGTACCTATCTGTGTGCACCCATGCCAGCAATGGTGGCTGATATCCGCTTACATTTTTGTCAGGCACTGGGGTGTTAGGTGCCATTGCACGAGCAATCTGCAGTTATGCATTTTGTATTGGACGGCTGTGGATGATTTTCAGACTACTCTGTATATTGCTGCCCAGCCTTCCTGATTGTCTTCCCATCCCAGTGACTCCTCCCATTTTGCTTGGGTGCGGGGAGTTTGTGGCTGACCCCTGTCTAGGAGAGCTGTATACATTCTTGCAATCAGCCCTTTAATTCCTGGGTGTGTATTTAGAATGCCTTCGAAAAGGGTCAGGGGGCGCTGCAGCTGCTCTTTCCACTGCAGGTCTGTGAGAACTCCCTTTAATTGCAAATATGAAAGCAGATACATTTTTAGACCCTGCTGAGCCATCTACAACTCCTCTCTAGATAGGAAGTTGCTGTCCCTCTGACATTTGGCCGCTCTTACAAATCCCTGTTCATATTGAGGCTGGAAGCGGCTTGGGTCTATGATGCGGTCTCTGATTGGGGGTGCCCAAATGCAGCTGAGGGGTGAAGGGCAGGTCATGATTCCACTCATGCTAGGGATCTTCTCCCTCCATATGGTGCACAACACTCCCAGGACCGGGTGCTCTCACACTCTGTGCGGAATCGATCTCAGTGGGGCCCAGAGCCATTCTCCCAGTGTGACGGGGGCGAAGAGACCGTTTTCCAGTTGAACCCATTGTTTGCTTTTTGACCCCTGAATATGGTCTACGAGGATTCACAACCAGGCCGTCCTGTAATATTCGTGGAAGTCTGGATATGCCAGAACTCCTCTTTCCTTTGGGAGGATCAGTGTGGTACATGCGATCCGGGGATTCTTGCGTTCCCATCGGAACACAAGCAGGGTCCTTCTGACGTTGAGGAGAAAGGAGTCTGGGAGAGCAATGGGGAGGGACTGAAATAGGAAGAGGAGCTGTGGCAGGACATTCATTTTTATGGCGGTAAACCTTCCTGTCCATGAGAGCTTTAGCTTTGCCCAGTTTTCTGTGTTGCGCTGTCTGGTAGACCAGAGTGGTTTGTAATTCGTTTGGTGTAGATCTTTTAATTGTCTTGTTATGGTGATCCCTAAGTAACGTATGCTGTCACTTGCAATTTTTAGACCCCACTTGGAGGGGCTCGAGTCGGGGTGTACATGCACATCGTTGAGTGGGAGGGCCTCCGTCTTGTTGCAATTTATGCAGAACCCTAACTGCATGCCATATTCTTCTAATCTGTCCAAGAGTTCTGGGATGGACTGCACGGGGTCTGTCACATAAACCAGGACATTGGGCCTCATTACGACCCTGGCGGAAATCGAAAAACGATGGCGGAAATGCAATACCGCCATCGAATAGCGCTCGGTGCGATCATGACCCGTCACCGCAAAGTACGATGCCATTAGCGACACCGTAGTGAACGCCAACGCTAACTGCACCAAGTACGCGCGCGCGCGCCATGCCAAACCGTAATTACCACCATGGCGCAACGGTACGCGAATTCCGACCCTAGCAGACATGCACCTAACGCCATCAAGCACGGCGGAAAGTACCATTCCGCCATGGTGAGAAGTACGGCATCGCGAACCAACCGTAAACGGCCCTACTGAGTGCTTGTACACCGCTCCCTGGCCACATTGTACAACCCCCCGTAGGTGGGGTGCAACCAGTGAAATGTACTAGTCATCCATGCCTGCCAACGAACAAATGAATCTCAAGAGGGGCCAATGGGAGCTGCAGGGCACAGATGGCACGAATACAGAAGCTATACAAATGGACATGACCTCAGTCTCCCACCAAGAAACGCACGCAAACACAGGCACCTGTGACCAGCAATATTCCGATAATCACATCATTCCACCAATCCAACTGGCTGACCGGCATCTGTTACACAAAAGCTAATCCCCCGCCCCTGAGCATGACATCATCAAAACAGTCATAATGGCAGCCCTTATCCCTGACCTCAATGGGCTTCTTAGGCAAACGCGCCCAGCACAGTACCACGCAACGATACCCCGAAGCTGGAACCCAATGCAGATCTCCTCACAATACATCGCTCCCCAAATAGTAATATGCCACATCACTTGCAAAGAAGAACGCTACACGGTTCATATCAGAATAGAAATTTAATGCACAACAAATTCTCCAAGCCCATACAGCCATTAGGCCATGAACTCCAAAATATATTTCATTATTGTGGGCTGCATCCGCAATAAATGACCAGCTACTTCTTGTGTGACGCCCTGTTCCTTCATGGTACACAGGGGCTACATTCCCGTACGAAAAGGCAACATGGAAGCGCCTAGAACCGCAGGGCCGTCCCAATAGGGAGGCACTAGTCCAGCTGAAAGGCCGAAATGTTGCTCCTAGCCACTAGTACTGTGTAAGGGCATGTGGCCCATTGGCGATCGTCCCATAAGATCGTAATGCTGCTCCACTGATTAACACGAAGCAGCAGGTGTCGGGAGTAAAATCCATCTGCAGGAGTGGCATACAGATGGCAGTGGCAAAAGGGGAGGAGATACCTGTCAACCAAATGAAATGAAAAAGAATAGTATGGCCATCAGAACTACATTTGAATTACTCACTTCAATGATCACACCAAATCCACAGCCATATGCATGCTAGCCCACTCCAAAGGATCATCACCACCCAAAAACCACTTGCGAATCATAACTATCTATATCGAGGTGAAAACACTATCACAAACGAGTGTACCTGTGCATGCGTCTGTCAAAACAGAATCCATCTGATGGGATTGGTAACGTGCATAGACACAAGTGTCTGAAGGCGCGTCGAGACAGGGAGGGCTCAACAAGGCCAGATAGACGATGGTCCCACTATGGCAGCCCTGCATCACATAGCGCAGGGGAGGCGGATAGATTCCAAGAAGCCCTGTACATGGCAAACTCTGTATCAAATCATCTGTCCATGCATCCATACATCATTCCCTCATCCCGTAATGAAAACGCCTGTTTCCATACTCACATAACATGTGAAATTTCCATTGAGTCTGTGCGTTATGCAGCCTGCAAAATCCACTGTGCCCCAGCCCGTAATTCCAGTGTTGTGAAGTAACATGTATTTGGGAACGTCCGGCCTCATCGCCCACGTCGCTATTGCGCATCCCAAACTATTCATATCAATCATTGCATCCTCGCCATGGCCCCTGTCCCAAGGACATTGAACAATAGAACGTTATATTTGCAGTCAGACCTGTGGGCATCTCCTCGCCGCTAGCTGAAAACCGAAAGCGCCGCCCTTCGAATTCCTCATTTGCAACATCACGTCGAAAAGGCATCTGTGGCCGCTTGAAATCACAAATTAATCCATCTAGTGCGGCTGTGTGTGAAAATGGCAACTGCCTTCACTCACAAATGGGACGCCCCGCCCGTCGGTGAAGCTCGGTACAATGTTGCATGAGGGTCCACCGTTACTCGAGTACTACGTTCCACTGACCCTTCACAAGTCTGTTCGCGACTGCAAAGATAGTATGTGAAACAATGGGACCATAGCCGAATGAACATATCAACCAATGTTACACTGCCATCGGGTACAAATACATGATTGCAATAGCAAGATGCCATTCGTCGAATTGCAGCGTTGTGTGCGGGATGTGCTCGCCCAAAGGGGAGTGCAGCTTGCACAGGTGGAATGAATCACCACAGGTGGAGGCCATACAGCCTGAAAACACATAAATTGCACACCCAGTCTCCTCCCACAACCACACCCACTCCAAAATGCTACCGGCAGGACTAGCCATGTTGGCCCTGGGGGACCTGATAGCACTGCAAGTACTCCAACTTCAAGAAGAAGACGAACACCAACTACAACCTGCCGCACGGCAGAGACGCAGGAGGAGGAGGAGGCCAAGGCAGGGCCAGCAAGGGCCGCCAGCACAGCCACTACCACCACGCAGGCAGCCCGCAATCCCACGCCTCCGAGGACATCCGTTCAACCTCACTGATGAGCAGATCCACACCCTCTACCGTTTGGACCGGGACACCATAACCGCCATTGTGGACATGACACAGGCTGACCTTGTCAGCATGATAGATAGCCCAACCGCCATCCCACCCCTACTGAAGGTGGTGTCTGTACTCCACTTCCTGGCCACAGGCACCTACCAGCAAACAGTCGGACAGTTGCATGGCATATCACAGCCACTGTTCTCACGGACACTATTGCAAGTGCTCGATGCCCTCCTGAAGCACGCAGACGACTACATCTCTCTACCACGCTCGGAGCAGGAAATTACCAACACAAAAGTGGGATTCCATGCACTTGCCGGCATACCGGGTTGCATTGGTGCCATCGACTGCACCCATGTGGAATTGGTCGTCCCACATGCCATGGAGGCCCAGTACCGCAACCGAAAACAATTTCATTCTCTGAATGTACAAATGGTGTGTGACTCCAACAGGATCATTACACATTGTTGTGCCAGATTCCCTGGATCAACCCATGATTCTATGGTCTTGAGGAACTCTACTATACCACGCTACATGGAGCGACACGCAGGGAACAGATCCTGGCTACTCGGTGAGTCTCATTTCATGCATGATGATGTGGGGTATGTGATGCGGCAATGACCTGGCAGGAAGGGGGGGGGGGTGCGTATGTAGCAATGGCATTCCTCAAAATTCCTTTCTTGTCCACATACAGGTGATGCCGGGTATCCACTGAAGAGATGGCTCCTCACACCAGTCCGGAACCCACGGGACCAGCATGAGGAGGACTACAACCATGCCCACTCACGTACCCGTGTAGTCATAGAACAGGCATTCGGCCTACTGAAGACTCGTTTCCGCTGCCTCAGCAGGTCTGGCGGGGCACTCCTGTACCGCCATGTGAAGGTTGCAAAGATGGTCATGGCATGTGTCATGCTACACAACATGTGCGTATGTAGAAATGTGCCCATGCCCCCTGACGCAGAACTGCAAGCACCTGATGATGGTCATGATGAGGGTGGGGATGTGGCAGCACCTCAAGGAGTCTGCGAGGCACAGGAGGGCCGTGACATTCGTCAGCATCTCATAGATGCATGCTTCTAGCACTCACGCCTGGTGGCTGATACATGGACACGGGACTCGTGGCACTGTGTGTGTCTGGAACATGCACAATATGGACTGTACGCCTATAATGGCCTCGTACACAAAGATCAATGTCCACACATCTCATTGCATGATCGTGCATTGTTTATGGCATATGTGATATCATGTTAAACACCCTATCGACCCGCCACCCAAGTGAGCCCAACACACCCCCTCCACCCTCCTACCTCCCCCCCGAACACCAGTGTCCAAAGATGCTCATTGTCAGTGGGCTGTCGCTATTGCAAGCCCCCTCTGCGGGTATCAGGGGCACCCCTGCCTGTGGAGCGCAGGTTCCTCCCAGATCTACGTTGGGGGCTGCCCTGGACGGAACTTGCAACGGATGATGTCTCTGCCTGCTCACGTCCATGCATGTCCCTAAGGGTTTGTGAGAGCTCAGTGAGCACACGGCGCACTGCGGCAAGTTCGGCACATACGTCTTTGGACGTCGCATGCAGTTCCCCCCTCAGGCTCTCGGTGCTTCTCTCCATTTGTACTCTCAGGCTCTCGGTGCTTCTCTCCATTTCTACTCTCAGGCTCTCGGTGCTACTCTCCATTTGTGCCCTTAGTGTCTCTGTACTTCTCTCCATTTCTGCCCTAAGTGTCTCAGTTGATGTTTCTATGGCTGCCTTAGTGCCCCCACATTCATCGGCATGGTCCTTGAGGAGCGTGGCCAGTTGCTGCTGTTGCACGATTACCTGGTCGAGGGACTGTTGCCTCTGCTGGGCCATGGCCATTTGCGGTGGTGTCACAGAGGGGCTGATCACCTCATGTTGCCTTGCCACAGGGCTTGTGGGGGATGGCCAGTCGTCGTCTTGTGGGTGCCCCTGCGTGGTATCCTCATGGTGTACGGGATGGAACAGACAGGGGGATTGAGACAGGTCATGGATGGATCTAACTTCGACATCCCCGTTTTCTGTGTCGGAGCATGCTGCCATTAATGCAGTATCACCTATGGTGCTGCTGCCACCAGAAGCAGTGCCTACTGTGGCATCCATTGGGGGGACCTGTGGTGGTGTTGTTGTGGGCATGCTGGCTGCTGGGGTGCCTGTTGGAGTTCCCTCCTGTGTGCTGTCACTTGATTTGTGCTGCTGCCGTGTCTTGATGCGTGCAGCTGAGGTGGAGGGTCTTTGGCCGTTGGTCTTGGCCCTCTTTGCAGGTGTGCTGGTAGGGGTGTCCTGGAGCTCGTCGTTTGGATCGGACCCTGTGGTGGAGTAAAGGAGGGCGAGCGTTATTAATGGGTCTGTGGGAATTGGAATGGCAATGTATCACATGCATTGGGGTGGTACCTGAGGGTGATTTGGGTCGGGGCCTTGGAGGTGGTTTCATTTGTGTGTGGAGTGAGGGTGCAATTGTTTGGCAGCCTGCAGTTAGGGTGTGCCTGCTGCACGTGTAGAGGGTGTTTTTAGGATTTTTAATTATTTATGTATTTGATGTGAGTTTTAAAGTGTGCTATCAGGCCTATGTATGTGGACGTTCTCCTGGACATGTGTTCCTGTTGCACTATGTGGGCACGTGGTACTTCACATGATTGGACATTGTGGTTTTGGCATTGTTTTATTTGGGACACCTACCTGAATCTTCGGATGTCTGCACTCCTTTCTCCATCCCTCCGACTCCCTCTATGCTCTCCATTCCAATGGTGGAGGCACAGATTTCTTCCCAGGGGGTCAACTTGATGGGTGATTCCGATCCTCCCCCGGTAGCTGTGGCAATGTTGCGGTTGGCAGAAAGTATGCTACGGACGCGTATCCGCAGGTCATCCCATCGCTTTCTGCATTGCTGTGGGTTGCGGGGTGCGGTCCCCACCGCACTTACCCGCTGTGCCACCAGGGCCCATATGGCCTTCTTGTTCACAAGTGCCGTCCTGGTCATTTGCGTGGAGAAGACGACGGCAGCATTCTTCTGGAGGGTCTCTGTGAGCACCGTGAGTTCCTCACGGGAGAAGTGGACCTGCCGCTTGCGGTCGCACGCTTTCTTCGCTACTTTTCCCATTTTTCTTGGTTTCACTAGGTTCCGGGACCATGCTTTTACTTCCGTTTCCGTATATTTACGGTCACCGTACTTTCCGGTTGGCGCTCACTGCGGTGTCCGCTGAGATGGGTGGCGGTATTGCACCTAGGGCGCCGTACGGCGGCGGTGTGGGCCGTTTTGGGGTCATTTCCGCCATCGCGGACTTTGCACTTCCGCCATGGCGTGGTGCTCGTGCCCGATGGGTCGGAATGAGCCGCACTTTGCTCCATCGTGCAATGGCGGAAACGCTATTTACGCTATGGCGGTCCGGTCGGTTGATTTCCGCAAGGGTCGTAATGAGGGCCATTGTCTGCAAATGAGGCTAATTTATATTCTTTGCCGAATATTTGGAGGGCCATTATTGCTTCATCGTTGTGAACGCTCTGGGCCAGAAGCTCCATAGCTAGGGCAAAGACCAGTGATAAAAGGGGGCATCCCTGTCTGGTTCCTCCGATTAATACAAATGGGGGGGAAACTACACCGTTAACAATGACTCTCACAAATGTATTTCTGTAAAGTGCTCGCGCTCCCTGCACCCAACCTGGACCTCGGCCAGCTTTTTTAAGAACCTGAATCATAAACCCCCATTCCACCCGGTCAAAAGCCTTTTCGGCGTCAACCGAAATCAGCGTGGGGTCGACATCACTTGCCTCAATTGATGCAATTAGGTCTAGGTTCTTGCAGACTTTATCTGTGCCCTGTCGTCCCCTCACATATCCCACCGGGTCACTGTGTATTAGAAGAGGGAGTACTTTGCTCAGCCTGTTGGCTAATATGCTAGCGTATATTTTCGCATCTACTTTAATAATGAGATAGGCCTGTAAGAGCCACATTCAAGTTTGTCCCCCCCTTCCTTTGGTATCACAATTATCCTAGCTTCCGTGAATGAGGCGGGGCCTGTCCTGTAGCCATAATGTTGTTGAATAGTAGGGACAAGAAGGGGATCATGGCCCCCTTTAATGTTTGTAGTAGGCAGGAGTGAAACTGTCCTAACCCAGCCCTGATCCTGCTTTTAGGTGAGAGATGGCATGGTCCACCTCTTCTGATATTATAGGGGCATTCAGTTCATCGCGGTATGAGGGCTGTAAAGGATGGAACGTGACTCTTGTCATGAAGATTGCCGTACTGTTTTGGGAGGGGTCACAGTCTGAGGTGTAAAGCTGTTTGTAAAATTGGGCGAAGCAGGATGTTATTTCAGTAGGATTTTTTAGGGTGACACCTGACAGGGATTTAATTTTGTTGACCGCTTTTTCTGCCCTTTGTTTTCGTAGTTTTGCCGCAAGTAGGGTGTGTGCTTTGTCCCCTTTCTCGTAGTATCTTTGTTTAACATATCAAAGGTGTGCAAGGGCTTTTGCCTGCCAGACCTCCTTGAGTTCCTGCCTAAGTTCTCTGATTGCGGCTAGGGCTTCAGCAGCATCCCCTTTCCTCTCCCCCAAGGCTGATTCCTTTAGTCTGATTTCTTTTCTCAGTTGGGTTTCTCTAAGCAGTTTGGTCATTTGACCGATGCCCCTGAGCTATAAATAACCCCCTTATTGTTGCTTTTGCTGCTTCCCAAGCTGTTGCGCGCAGGAGATCCCCTGTGCCGTTTCTCTTAAAGAATTCTCGCACCTCCTCATCTAATGATTCCCTAAAGAGCTTATCCTTGAAAAGTGTGTTGTTGCACACACACCCATCATTTCTCTATTTTTTTGCTTGGTCCCACGTCTAACTCCACGGTCGCCATATCGTGATCAGACCATGCAGCCACCTCTATGGCAGCGCCTTTCATATGATACTCGAGGTCCCCATCTAAAAAAAGATAATCTATACAGGAGTATGTTTTGTGTGGGGGGGTACATAAACCTTTTAATTGCCAACTCACTGTATGTCAGCCAGACGCACGTTGTATTTTTTAATTATGAAAACAACTCGACAACGGAAGTACACCTTGCGAAGTGCGGCATGACAGGTGGGCAAAAGACCACATAGTCCGACCACTGTGAAAGAGTCAATGGCCCCTTCACCCCTTATGAAAAAAAGACAAACAAGACTAGGACTCAGGGAGGCAATCTAAGATACATGGGTTTTCTGCTACCATTGCACCAGAAATTGGGTCAGTACTGGGAGCAAGTACCCCCATCTTTAAATCTCCCACCTAGGTATCTCCGAATGAGAAATCAGTAACTGGTCTGCCTCTCATTGACAATGATAGCACTTTGCTTAAAATGTGTATTGGACTGCAGTCTGGGTGGCACCCAGTAACAAATCTCAGCAGCCTTGGGACCGGATAATATGAATGGCACTCAACTCTCTGCCAAGCCGGACCTTCAAAGACTGCTATCTTCCTTGGATTCTTCTTATTTTGACCCGAACAGTGAAACTGGGAGTATAACCATGTCCCAGGATTTCTCCTTTGCATAAGAAGTTGAAATCTCAACACCATCTACATCATTGAGCACTATCTTGGCAAAGATTGAGTCTCTGACGTCTTTATCAAAACAACAGCAAAAAAGTACAAAGACGCCATCTTTACTGCCAAATCCGAAGCGTATAATCGCTAAATAGCTGAGACCAACTCGCAATCCAAAGAACTCTTCACCATCTTTAACGAACTCACAGATCCCCCTATCTGCACCAACGAGATCATTAAAGATGAAGCTTGGTGCACTAGCATACAAGTTGCTGTGCTCAAAATAAATAGACCACCTACAAAACAAAATTCTAGACCATTATAAAGCCTTCTCAACCTGAACCAGCCAATTCAGACTATACCCAACCGCAAAACCGCTAACTTCCCTAAATTTGTATTTAAAGACATCTCATAAGTAGATGTCAAAGACATCCTCAAACATCTTAAACCATTGCAATGCAAGGGCGTTATATTACCCCCCAAAATTATTAAGGATTGTGCCGAGCAACTTGCTCCGCTCCTGACCGCCTTCATCAATGCCTCATTTAAAACAGGCATTGTCCCTAACAGCCTTAAAGAGGCTTGGGTGTGCCCCCTTTTAGAAAAACCAACACTGGACCTCTTGCAACCTAATAACTACTGGCCTATAACAACAGTCCCGTTTCTTCTAAAAATATTAGACAAGGCCGCTCACAGCCACATCCAACTCTACTTAGAAACCAACTCCATCCTAGGAAAAAGACACAGAAGGCACGGAACTGAAACCGCCCTGCTAGACCTCAAAAATCAAATCACTCAATTTCTGGACAAAGGCAAACCCGCCCTCCTCCTCCTCCTAGACCTATCAGCGGCGTTCGATCTTGTGGATCATAAAATGCTCACCGCACACCTCACGCATGCTGTGCATTTTTCTGACCAAGCAGCTTCCTGGATCACTTCTTTCTTAGAAGGCAGAGCAATGAAAGCATTTTCAAACATAGCTAATGCAGCTCCAACCATCATTCATTGTGGTGTCCCACAGGGATCTTGTACGGCCCCTACACTATACAATCTCTTCACAAAGCCCCTTTTTGATAAGCTGGATGCACTTGGGATCGCATACACAAACTATGCTGATGATACCCAGGTGCTCCTTCCACTAACAGGCTCTTATCACCAAGACGCTACAGCCCTACGGCAAATCTACTCCACCATCCAAGCATGGATGGCTACAAATGGCCTATGCCTCAACGGGGACAAGACAGAGATTTATATTCTTGGCCAAAAGTCCACCCTTGCTAAACTTGACTGTCTCTATGCCACCTTCAACATTGACAACTGCATTGTCCCAGTCCTATCCTCTATTAAGACTTTAGGGGTCCACATTGATGCTACTTTGTCAATGAACAAGCAAGTCAGCGCTATAGTCTCTGCCTCCGCCCTAAGCACGAAACTCATTAATGCCATAAAACACTTCCTAACTAAGGACAACTGTCTATCAATAGCAAGAGCCACCATAGGGGCCAAGCTTGATTACTGCAATGCGCTCCTAGCCGGCACCTCCACAAAAAACATAAATAAACTCCAAATCACTCAAAATAACTCACTAAGAGCAGCCTTAAGCATTCCAAAAAGAGAACACATCTCATAAATAAGAAAGACTGTCCACTGGCTCCCAGTCAAAGACTGCATCACTTTAAAAATTCTTACGACTACACACAAATGCATTAACCTTACAGCCCCTTCATAGCTTTCAGACACATTATCCAGAGCTACCTTAACTAGGCCTACTGGAACATGCTACACCAACCAACTCATTGTACCACGCACCAACAGGGCCAAAGCAGGAGGGATAGGCTTCCCATATCTAGCTCCTAAGCTATGGAATGCGCTCCCCACTGCCCTCAGAGCAGAAACTTCTCTCTCTGCCTTTAGAAAAAAACTCAAAACAGCCCTCTTCAACTAATTCACTCTCTTCTCTATTGCCCTTTCTCACTTTCTAACCTATCCAAGTGCTGCCTAAACTGTTCCTTACAATATTGTACAATAAGTGTGCCTGTATGTTTTTTGTGTAACTAAGCTGATTCTATCACTCTCTGTAACTAGCGCCACAATGCCTTCGGGATGTTGTGCGCTTTACAAATTCAAATAAATAAATAAATACATAAATATGTTCTACTATTGCAGGAGATCAGCGGGAACTCCAGTTGATTTTGGCAAAAGTTGTTGATGTGATCTTGATGAATAGCACAGACTCTGATAGTAATGTTTTACCAATGACTTCTGAACCCTTTGAAATTGTTTTCCTCCCTACCCCTCCCTGTCTTGTTTCCCACGGCTCTGGAGCCACAGGATTAGCAGCCAATTAGTCCACCCCTCTCTTCTTCACCTGATTCTCTCTATGCCCTAGTAGAGGCTCTGTCCTGTGAAACAAGGACAGAAAATTCCTTGGTGGTACACACATGTCTCTCTGGACCTATTAGATGTAAGGAATCCAAACGCCCATGGAAAAATCTTCCCAAACAGGGGGTGTGCATTTCTGAGAGTAACACTACTCATGCTGTTGATCAACAAGATTGTGTACTGGTTACATCTAATTCCACAATTGAGGCTCCTAGGAAAGTCTCTAGAGAACAAGGAGATGGTACTGTTAGAAGGGTACACTTACGAGGTGACCTTGATGCCTGGGTTTAACCAGGTGTTCGGATTACCGCAAGCACGTAGGTACATTCTGTTGAGCACCCTGGGCACTCACAGGTCGACATTAGTATAAATGGGGAGACAGACACATTACTGTGATGATGGCGTGGCTATCGAGGTTCCAGCCCCCCATTTACAGAATGCTTATCTTCCCCCTCCTGCGGTTATATCCCATTTGTCTAATTCAGGCATACGACAGTCTCTGGCCAAGTTGAGTCCCAGACTAACCCCCTTTCTATATGTTCTGCATCAATCCATCATGATCATGAATGTAAAGATCCTCAACTTCAACATGAGTTTTGGACTCTATTTGGACAGTGCCCAATTTAATACAGTAGCCCTTAGGGTTGGCCCAGTGGGCATCCAGACCCCTCTACGAACCACAGACCACTCAAACTAACTTTTGTAAGTTGAATATGTCTCCTGATTTCTTGAGGGTATACAATCCATGCCCCAATACTGTTGGATATTGTGCTCATTATGTCAGAAACATAGCATCAAATGCTACTATTATCCATTCTTTGAATAACCAGCATCATAGTGAGCAAGGAGAGTTGCTCGCATTTGGAAAGTGTGTTAGTCCCAAAATGACTAACTGCAAGTAAATGAAAAACACACCAGTCACAAAACAAATATATAACAATATTTTATTCTTGCTTCAAGCAGGGTCTCAGGTTCAGCTATGTCCGCGAACAGACATAGAGAAAATGAGCATTCATATGGGGAACAGATAGCCTTAAGTACACTTCAAAATCGGCTTTGCTTGCTCAAATAATACATAGTTTATGACCACGTAACACAGCCATTTACCATGGCAACATGAGATTCGCTTTATGTCATGTATATACAATTTACTGTCTCAGAGCACTAAGGTCCACCCTGTTCCCAACACATAGAAACATTCCTGGACACCCTTATCTGTGTTCTCTTCTACCAAGAAGGACACTTCGCATTCGGCCCTGTACTTAAATTAGCCCTACCAAGGATGTGAATGGTACGCCATGTTTCAAAACCATTGATCGCACAATTAGCTCTGGCAAACCAGGGACAGGGAGAGACATAAACTATTCTTTATCACTCTCTCTCCGTCTGTGTCTGTGTGCTCAAGGCTCAGAGCTGCTAAATTCCATTAGCTAAGCATTCTTTACACAAATGCATTCACCAGCCTTTTTGGGCTGCGATCATTATTCTGCAGGCAACAAGAAAACCGCATAAGTGGGCAAAATAACCAAAATGGAGTCTGAGGACCACACTTCGAAATGTGCGCCTTGGCTAACTCAAAATGACACAGAATGGATGCATTTTCACCAGAATTGAGGAACTCAACCCAGGCAGTACAGCCCTTTTATGAACTGAACTTATTTACTCGAACTGTGGACGGGAATACCTTGACTGATTAATCTGTGCTCAGAAGACATGACACATATAGAGATACCCCTGGTTAATAGCCCCACAAACCAGGCCCTTGTTGAATTATTTCTCCAGCTGTTGTGGCACTTCTGAGTACATGCATATCGGAGCTATTTAGATTGAATTTTGTGCTCATGGTCTGTAGAAAGCATATTATGGCCTGTGCTGATGGAAACAAGACCGAAACTTGAGTATTGACAGACGCTCTGGCTACTCTTATGGGAAAATCTGCATCTGAGAGAGCAAGCCTGCGAGCAGTGATAGATGGCAATAAGACAATGACTGGGGGCAGAGACAAGTAGTGAATTGGGTGTCGGAAACGCTAAGTGTAAACAGGAACAAACGACCAGTACATGCTCGGTTGGATCTGTCTTGGCTAAGTTGGAACACCAGGAGCTATCGTTCATTTCTTGTTCAGCTCTTCTGTGTCTCACACATCAGGGGCAGTGACATATTTATGTTACAGGAAGGTTGGCTGAAGGAAGCTTTTCACATTGACGGCCATCAAATACTATGCTGTATTGTGATCAGTGGTTTGAGAGGTAGAGGCCAATGGGGGGCCTTGCTATTGGTGTACCGGTGCATTTAATTTTATTTCCTATGACATTGGTTTTGTTTCCTCCTATGTACTCCTGGCCATCGTTAGTGACCCAAAGTGCCTTCGAGCCCAGATTTTAATAATCATTGTCTATGATCCCCAGAAGGTTCTGGCTTCCATAATTTATAGAGTGTAGTTGAAGAGATATTGACTGTATGGTTGGAATCAAACCCCCGTGGGAAAGTAATCCTTGCTGGTGGCATTAATTCATCAACACTAATGGACTATTTAGCACTGGTAAATGAAAATGAGTATAATTTAGTGGCAAATGGTGTGAATAACGAGAATATTCTTAGAAGTTCGAAATGGGGTGTGTTGTTAGATACCTATGATCTCCAATGCTTGAAAATGGGAGGAACTTCGGCAGTTGGGCCCACCTGGTCCAATGGAGTTTCTTCTTCTCATTTGAATTTTGTTTTCATGGCCGTAAGGACAAAAATTAAGTGTGGGGACCTTTTTGTGAAACATACTATCCTTAGTGATATTGCCATATTGAAGTTGTCACTGATGCTAGATTCCCCTCAGGATTTCCATTATGTCAACTCGAGAGCCACAATAAATTCCCAGGGTAACTGCCTCATTTGGACAGAGAGGAACATTGACATATGACCAGTGGATCATATGAATATGGTTACCTAATAACAACTGGGATTTCAAACTAATATTAGACTCTGAAGGATGTGTTTGAACGTACTAGTGGGAAGCGAGGAGGCTTTGGGTGTGGGGAGCCTTCCTTGGACAGGTTAATATACAACAGGAAAAGGGAGCATAGATTGGCTTGTGCCCAGATTAAATAGAATGATGTACTATTCATTATGGAGAAGGACAGACTGAAAAGGAACATACAAACTCGTTATAAAAACTGGGTAAAGGCTCCCAAGGCTTCTCTGCACAGTGCCAATACGATGCGGCTCTTTAACCTGTTGAGCACGAACAACAATAAGAGGTTTTGGTCCATGATTAGGACATACACAGTGGGCACTACTCCTTTGGCAGATAACTTCATTTCTGAGTTATGTTGGATAGATGCTATAAAAACTCTTTACTATAATGAACGATATAATAACACTATACGCATTTCTCGCCCATTACTGGAAGGCCTTTCAAATTTTGATGTAGATGACATTCTTTACATCATTATGGTTTGAAGAATTCCGGGGCCCCTGGTCCTGATGGAATTGCTAACATGATAATTAAAGCAAATCTGACCTTCTGGGCGAATACCTTATCGCCTCTTTTTCGTAGTATTAATGATTCTGGGGAAATACCAGTCTGTCTTGGTCACGGTCTTTAAGAAAGAGATTATACGGATCCCCTTAATTATCGACTGTTAGCCATGCTAGACAGTAGTCAAAAAATCTTTGCAACCCTCCTCCTGAAAAAGATGAATGCTTGGGCTGAGGAGAGGGGATTGGTTAATACATTCCAAACTGGCTTCGGAAAAGATCACGCGACTACTCTTAACATCTGTTCCCTCCAAAGTCTTATTGCTGATACGAAACAAGGTAAGGGGAAAAAGTTATATACCTGCTTTGTGGATTTTACCAAATCGGTTGACACAGTGCCACGTAACCGATTGTGGACCAAGCTAACTGGCTTGTGTATTGACTCTAGATTGTTATACCATATACCACTGTTGTGGTGTATATGAATTAGGGTGGGCTAGTGTCTAAATCCACATCTACCAATCATGGACTGAAGCTGGGCTGCAGCTGCATTCTTGCACCCTTGTTTTTTAATTTATATACATCTTACATGGCTATGGCTATTGGCGCAGTGAGAAATGTCCCTCCGGCATTAGGATGTGATCCAGTACCATGGCTTGATTATGCTGATGACACGGTGCTGCAGGATCGCACCCCGATAGGCCTTCAACGCTCGATTCCTACACTCAGCGAAATAACCTAGCCATTAACATTGGTAAAACCAAGATTGTAATTTTTGGTACCAGTGGAAGAAAAAAAACAGATTGCTATGCTTGGAAGTTGGGTGAAGTGGCCGTTGAAGTAGTCGAGAGCTACCTATATCTTGGTGTCCGTATTAAAGACCGACCTAATAATGCTTATTATGGAGATTTCATTATGTCTAAGGTCTTGAAAAAATGGTGGATCATTAAGAAGTTTGTAAGTAGCAAGGGTGGATGTAACATCAAGGGTTTGATTTCGGTGTACAGAACCAGTATTGTCCCGGGAATTCTGTATGGCACTGTGGCTATCACAGAGCCTAAAATGAATTGGTTGGAAACCTTGGAGCAAATAACAAGTGGGGTCCTGGGAGTCTCTCTGCCACGCATTAGTACTGGTTGCGAGAGCCTTACCCAGAGCCTTTAGCTCACTATCTTTCACAGAGGAGAAATATCCAAACCATATCAGTCTTTGTCCTGCCCTGGGGCAGTCCAGCACCAAAATGCTAGGCAATTCTATACTGAACAAGAGTACCAACAGCAACCCAAGACACGTGTTTCGGTCTGGTTGGTCCTCATCAGTAGGATGGAGACTGAAATGTAGTGGAAATTTCTCTTCTGTGAAAGGATGGTGAGCTAAAGACTCTGGTTGAGACTCTAACCCAGGATATTGGTCAGTAGTAGAGAAACTCCCAGGACCACCCTTGTTTTTGGAAACCTTGGATGCAAAGATCTTACACTCCATCTTGGGGGACCCTACCTCTGTCTGCATTGAAGCATTACGATTGGAGCTTGGTTTTGCATCCCTGAAAGAAACGTGGTTAGTTCAATGTTGGAAATTAGTACCAGGCGAGGGTCAACCAGAAAGTAACAACCATTCTGATTGGCCCTCACCAAGTCCGTACCTCGCAGAGAATCCCTCGAAGCTTCAGCTTCATTCTCGTCCCTGCCGGCGTCCCACACGAGAAAAGGATCTGTCGATTTTGTGTGGAGAAGGTTGAGTCCCCTCACCATTTATTTACCAGCTGGCCCAGGTGGATCTATCAGTATGTGAAAGGGCTACCCTAGCGTCTAGCTTGGACGGCATAGCAACAGACCACTTTTGGAGCTGAAGATATGGTGCAAAATCTATTTTATATACAGCAGCTGCATTTTACATACGGAGAGAGATATTGCGCAAAAATGATGTCATTTTAAGAGCGACATTTATCTTTCTATGCACCACTCTATGATTATGAAATTTTATATTCACTCTAAATGCATCTTTATTGTTTTAAGTAACTTCAGGCATTGTAGTACAAGAAGGGGGGGGGGGAACGTTTATTTTAATGTAGTTATTAACATGAACTTTTTATGTTGAAGTTATGTGAACATGAATTTTCTTATTGATTGAATCATTTCATTGGTTGTTTAATTGTTTATGTGCTTAAGGTTTTATTGTTTCTCTTTAACCAAATGCCAGAGTATATGTTAGTGAAATGTGTTCTTTGGTTTCAAATGTTTGCAGAAAGAAAAACGCAACATCTCCAGATCAATATTTAGTACACCAATAGGAGCATACGAGTACTTAAATACTTGCAAAACCTGATCCACTGTATTTAAAAGACAAAGCCATGTTACTTAAAAGATCTCTAACACACACCCACACAAACATCCCCAGATACACCCCCACAAACAGAGGAAAACACACACAAATACCCACACATGCACTTAAACATACATACGGATGTGCATTCTCTCGCAGACACGCAGACACACACACACACACACACACACACACAAGCCCGCATACCCAAATCTTCACCCAGGTACTCTCACAAATTCATCATGCATACAATTGCAATTATGTGCTAGCACACACATGCATAAACGCATTCAGAAGTACGCAAGCATGAACTCACACATCCCAACATGCACTGAGATGCAGAAAAACACGCCCCATTCTCAGCTCTACACAAATAGTTGGGTATGTGAGTCTAGTGAATAGTTGATGATCAACTAGTCTGTGTCTGGATATATTCTGCACCTAAGATAATGTAGGAAGCTTCTGCTAAGCCATCTGCAAAGGGCTCGAAGGGAGGTGTATTGTTGGGACCCAGGAATTTTCCACCATATCAAATGTATGTTGTGTGGAATCCATTTAGCTGCCACGATATTGCATTGGGTGTCAGGGGTTCTCTTGACATAAGTCGCCTATTGACAGCATAATGCCAAGGAATCCCACATATGCCAAGTACTGGCATGACATGCCAGGTAATCACAGTGTATACCTGGTTATGCCATTGTATGCCCAGGTAGTTCCATAATTGGATGATGGGAGCACCTTTAGAGAACATGCTTGCTACATCAGCATTGCTTCACTCTGTCACTGAGGGAAATGAACCTAGCTCTGGTTTGTGCCCCCACTTCCTGCACACACGTTAGGGGCTGCGTCCTGTGGAGTTCACAGGCACTTTAGGGTCCCATGCACGCTTCAGGGCCCTGACATTATCAGAGGAACAGGGCTGTGCTGACAATTCAATAACCTTTAGATAGGAATCATTGTACCCTTTGTGGCTAAGAGGGAACTGACTTCTAGCTGTGGTTTGTGCCCCCCTTCCTGCACCTGTATTAGGAGCGGGGTCCGAAGAGGCACAACTTTGGATCTCCTCTTCTGTCCTACAAGACTTCAGTTTCCAAGCACCTCCGGGGCCCACCCCTGCTCCAGCACCCAGGCATTTTCAGAGACAGCGGGCTATGCCTCCTCTCTTTTTGGTGAGTTCCTAGACATGCAGTGCCAGACTCGCAACAAAGAACAGACAAGGACATGAACTGTTTGACACTATTCACGGCAAGCAATAGCAGGTGATGCCCCATTGAGGGGTTACTGTCTAATTACAATGTGTTGTGTATCCAATCTCTTCTATGCACTAAAGTCCTTTATTTGGGACATATGCCCTCCTACTACACCACCAAGAGAAAACAGCGAAACCAATGACATACAGACTGCCATTTATGATACCCCTGCCTGTGTTCTTATCAATGCTAGATCAAGACATGATCTAGAAATCAGTGATCACTTATTGGAAACAGCTTTTGATCTGTGTTGGATCACTGAAACATTACTTAACACATCTTCCCATGTCTAGTTTGGTTTCCCAGGGTTATCACTTCCTTTCAGTACACAGATGAAAAAAAGGGCATTGGTGGAGGACTGGCATTTATTTTTCGAGACTAAAACGAGCCAGCTGCAATGTCGATACAGCCACAAATTAAAGGGTGGTAGTGTATGCTGATTCTATTTTTAACATGGAAAAGCGCCTCCAAAGTGGGCTAGCTTGTATGTTATAGGCCACATGGGCATACTTATGAACACTTTCACATCTTTCTTTACTATTTGGCTGATTTAATCATTTAGCTCCCTCAATTTACCATATTGGGGGATTTTAATTTATGGGTGGATGAACTTCATGATTCATTGTTATCATTTTATAACTGAGCCTTGTGATGAATCCTGAGTATCCCTCACTAAACCCCTGCCTAATGTCTCCTCCCAGGTGGCCAGGGAAAGGCAGACACTTCCTGATCCTGACCCTGGGGGTGGTGTACTGAGGTAGGATTACCTGGGAGGAGACAAGGCCCAGGGTGGTGAGGAGATCCCATGGGATGAGACATGGTATTTATCTTTAATGGGGAAGAATCTTTTAAAGGTACCAGGACACTTAGGGGCCGATTCATGGAACAAATGTGCGCCGAAAATCCCGGCGCAAGCTGGTGCAAGCGTGAAAAAGCAAGCGCATGCGCACGCGTGCGATTCAGGGAAGGGCCTGCACGTGTTTTCCCCTGGATGTGCGCTAAATCTGTGTGTGGTGCACACGGGCACACACGTCATTGCAACATCCCGAGCGCCGTGCGCAACGCGCACAGGGAAAATGCACAATGTTGGTGCACACACCAAAGAGGGGGCGGGACACGGGGCGTAACACGCGGAATGGGGAACAACGTGTGAAAAAGAAGGCGTAACTGGGGAAGTACTGCAGGGAAATAGACGGAACGCTCCACACGAACATAACGTATTCATGGAATCGAATACAGGAAACACGCGCACGCTAATAAACGTGCACAGGCGTCAACACGTCCACCACAGGAAGGCAGGCGTAAGCGTCCCTGCGCACAGTATAAAAGTGCGTGCAAACAACAAACACATGATACAGCTACGATGAATGCACCATTTGTCGCAGCACTGATCGTGGGACACCGCAGGAGGAGGAGAATAGCCCGGGCATGCATTTTTCCCCCCGGACCAGACTTTTTGGGATGCCTGACGGCCAGGTCTATGGCAGGTATAGGTTTCCACCTCGTATCATCCTAGACCTGATCAGGGAGTGGGAAGATGACCTTACATCCCCCACCCTGTGCTCCCAAGCATTGAGCCCCTTGGAGAAGGTGCTCAATATCCTGCATTTTTTGGCCACTGGGTCATTTCAGCGGACTAATGCCATAGTGGGGGGGGTCTCACAGGCCACGCAGTCATGCTGCCTACACCAGGTATTGGCAATCATGACTGCGCGCCCCTCAGTCCGCAGGCACATACACATGCCCAGAACAACCGCAGAAAGGCAGGCCGTGGTCCAGGACTTTTACAGGGTGGCACACTTCCCCTAAGTGCTCGGTGCCATAGATTGCACCCATGTGGCCCTACGTCCACCTAGGGACACAGAGCACATCTATAGAAACTGCAAGCACTGGCATTCCATCAATGTGCAGGTCGTATGCAATGTAAAGGGAATCATCACCTCTGTCTATGCAAACTACCCTGGCTCCACCCATGACAGTTTCATATACAGAATGTCCGCCCTGAGCCAGGCCCTGGAAGCTGGGCAGCATGGTGACACATGGCTCCTAGGTGAGTACAAATGCCCGTGCACATGCATGCATGTCACACACAGACAAATACACAAACCCTAATAATCACAACCATTATCACCACCCCAGGGGACAGTGCCTACCCTCTGAGCAACCACATGATGACGCCAATCCGGAACCCCACTACACCACCCCAGGTAAGATACAAAGCTGCCCATATTGCAACCAGGGGCATAGTGGAGCGCACATTCGGAGTGCTCAAGTCACGCTTCCACTCCCTTGACCGCTCTGGCGGGCAACTACCATATGCCCCCCCAGTAGTGTGCAGGATCATTGTGGCAGCATGTGTCCTGCACAATGTTGCAACATGGCAGGGTGTAGCGGTGGACATGGTGGTGCCCCCACATCCACAACCACAGGCACAGGCGCTGCCCATCGGAGGGTATAGGGCCCAGCTTGTGGCCACACTTTTCACCTAAACTCCCACCTCTGCGGAGTGCACACAGGCCTGGCGCATACCAGGTGACAACCAATGATGACAAAGAGACAGTCAACTGTCACAACCTTACCACCCTGCTTCATTGTGTGCATCCCTAGCTACTTACAGCCAAACAATCCTGTGTGACCAAAAGGAGCACATGCAAGGTGTGTATCACACCCCCCGCAAAACAGCCCATGACAATCCCTGGTATGTCACCCAAACCCTCCCAACCCCCATCACCCTTGCCTGCCACACCATGACATGGCAGGCAATACCAAAAGGCCAACACATGACCAATGAGATCCAAAGTGACATGTGATAAATGGAAAGTGGCTCCAGACAATGACGCCTGACATGGAATCACATGGAAGGACTGACCAACAACCTCCCACACATACCAAGTCATACACAAATGCATTTCACCAGTCGTAGCATGAACATAACACTGAATGCCTGTTCACATGCACATTGTGCAAGGCAAAATCCCTACTCCCGAAACCCGTGTGCTGTGTGTGTCTCCTGCAACACACTGCTCAGCACACAGCACAGTGAGCAGCCATTGTGTCTGAGATACACCTTGAGCATCACATGAAAAGGACAAATTCAAAAAATAACCAATTGACGCATGTACATGATCCCCAAATGGCCATAGATCATGTGTTGCAGGGACACAGCGGGCCCCAGAAGGCAATCTGTGTGCACCACTGGCCATGGAAGGGCGGATGTACATGTGGTGGATCATCGTGCAACTGTGTGTGTCAATAGGGACATGCACTAAATACATGCATGTGAAATCAAGTGATCCTCAGTGTCCTGTACACATCACATGTGAACATTGCCGAAGTGCACACCCCAGCATGTCAAACCACACCAATCCCCTCACACCTGAAAAGTAAAGACAACAGAGGAACAGGCCTTGATCAGCAGAACACATCATGTACATAGTTCCCCACAATTACAATGTCAGAGTGCCCAAAACACTGTAGCCGAAGCCAATTGTCCATCAACAAAAGGCCCTCCCACCTTCACACATCACCATGACCTACTGAACAACTGTGTCTGGGTTATGTAGCCTTCTCCCTTCAAGTACACCTGGCCACAGCTTCACCCTACCCCCGGTATCCATGTTCCACCTTGTGTGTAAATAGGGTCCAGCCCCCTCAGAGGCCACCTTGACTGGCAACAAAAAAAAAAAAAATTTGCAGAGAACTCCAAGGAGTCAAACCCACAAACCATGGAAAAAGCGTGTAGGCAACCATAAACCCTGGAAGAGTCTCCAGTAGATGACGAAGTAGCAGAAAATGTCCAAGCACATGTCCAAGCACAATGATAAAACAACCAAGGTAGCACAGTTAAACAATGCCACAACAGGATGGGTGCCATGTTTGGTACAAAACATACAAGGATGATGCACCAACTGATGGGTACTGTCACAGCTCCGGTGTCCAGGCGCAGGAGTAGTACGAACCAACCACCCCCTCCGTGGTCTGGGCACCTGCAAGGTCAAACTTACACAGGCCTCTGAGACCCCGGTGGGGAAGAAGGGTCAGGGATATGTTGTCTGGACAGGCATTGGTATTCAGGATAACCGGAAAGAGGGGCAGGAGAGTAGAGTAGGATTGTCAAGGTAAAGTAGGGAAAATACAAAATACAACTATTCACAATAACACATACTCATCAGACAAAATATGTTCATCATGCACATTGTACCAAATGAGTCAAATGCAAGCCAAAGAGAAACTTATCTCTGGGGTGAGTGCTGGCCTCCTGCCTGCGCACTCTCAGGTCCGGTAACAGAAGCAGGTCAATGCTGCAAAGGGAGTGTGAGTCACTAATCTGTGTGTGTCTACAACACCATAAATGCCCCAAAGTAAGTGACTCCTCCACAAACCAACACTCTTGTCTGCTGCTTTGTACCCATACGTTAGCTTGCCCCCGTGAAGGTCCATACACTGTCAATGCAGTAAAGCAGGCGCACGTGGGCGCGCGGCGAATGGAAGACCAATGCGTCAAGAATCACACATCATACAATGGTCCCTGGGTGAGCAGCTATACGCGTATAGCGAGGTGTGAATCCAGTACAAGTTGTGTACTGGCATCCGCAGATTAAAATAGGTAGTGCATGTGTCAATTAGCACATGTAAATGACATGCACTGCACACAATTCTGTGCCTCGCTGTGTGTCCCTGTGCGCTGCTTCATTTACTGGCTAGGAACGCTACTGCGCCAATGACTCTGCTTCTATGGATCAGGGTGGACCGGAGGATATGTGCGACAGCCCCTGCGTGTGCCCCTGACAACTTGTTAAGCAACTTGCCATTTGTCCCCCAACGCATATTAGCTGTACTGTGCGCTTCAACAACAATATCTGTACTAGCTCCCCATCAGTGGCGCTACTTAGCATGCATGTGCAAGTGGCCTGGTGGAAGCTTGGCTGCGGTGTGGCCCCCTTGTGATGCTCACCTTGCCTGGAGCTCCTGGAAACACATCTGCTTCTGTTGGCCGTCTGAGCACAAGCCCCCTGGCACTGCTTGCACACACATGTACATGTCTGGCCCACCGAATGTGGCCAGCTGTATGTCCTACAATGGCCCATGTCTGCTGGCAAAGGTGGTCTGGAGGCTCATTCTCCTGCAGAAAGGGCACAAAACATATACTTAATGCAGGAAAGTCCCCTGTGTGTGTCTCTTCATGCTGGTTGTGACTGGGCCATGTCAGACACCTACATCAGAATTCCTCCCACCATCAGTGTGACTTTGACAGGCAAAGGGTGCCGGCTACTGTCTACAGCATGAAGTGCATGAAGCACATGTACAGGAAATAAAATAAACAAACAGCACAATGTATATCAATCAATGGACACATCAATCATGAACCCACCCAAGTCTAATGCAGACATGCCCTGGATAAAACCCCCACAATCCCCACTAGGGGTGTTAACACAAGTAGTACAGCAGCAGACAGGCCACAGATATGACAGTCCAAAGCCCTTGTGTAAATGACTGTAACACCGAACCATCCTTGCGAGCCCATGGATGAGGGAAGCAGGAGTGGCCTATGTGAGTCAGGACCCCAAGCTGCAAACACATACACGAGACAAGCTTGAAGGGCCCAGCTGGAACAGACAGTGGATGCTTTCAAAAGCCACAATTCTAAACAATATTAACTAATTAAACTAACTATAAAAATCCTATATTACCTAATTAAACTAACTATCAAAAACAATGTTAACTAACTAAACTAAAATGAAAAATCAAAAATCCCACATACGACCCGGGGAGGGGGGGGAGCTTAGAGGGGGAGGTACAGGGTACAGCTCAACACCCACATGCGATGATGTTGAGTCAAAAAAAAAACCTCCATGGGCTGAACGCCTGCACAGCCCGGCCTGTGTGGGAGATATCTCGTCGACCGAGTCAGCCTCTTCCTGAAAAGGTAGACGTGGTAGAGGAGCCTGACCACGCCTAGGCGCAGCTCGCCCCTTGTCGGCAGCAAGTCTGCCGGACGGGTGAGCCTGGTTCTGTGTGGCGATGACACGTAGGTCAGCATGCAGAACCTCTCGTTATACGCGTACTTCCTCTTGCAAGGTAGCACGTGTAACACAGAGTTCTTCCAGCGTGGCCTGGCTGGACAACTGATGCACCTCCCGGCAAGCACTTAGCTCAGCCGAGATGGTACGCTCAAGCTGCACAAACCTCTCCTCTGACCGCTCCCTCTGGGACATCAAGAGGACACCCAGAGTTGATCTGAGGGATGCATACTCAGCCCTCAGGGACACCATGTGTGCCTCTGCGTGAGCAGCAATTGCTTGACGCAAAGAAAACATTTCAGCCTGGCATGCCCTGTCTGAGGCTGCCATGCCCAGCCTGAGTGAGTGGGCCGTGGACTGTGCCGCCCGCTGCTGGAGAAGCATCTGCCCAGCATGGGGGAGCATGGATTGGGCCACATGCTCCATGCTCACAGCAATGTTTTCCATAGCTGCCCCCTGATGTTCTGAATTGGCAGTCATGTCTTGCTCCCACTCAGTATACCTCAGTGGCGCGCGGCCACTGCGTTGCTGGGCTTGACACCTGCGGGTCCCAAGGACCGGCTGTCCTTGTCGGGTTGGCCCGCCCGCGGATGCAGGACTACATGCCCCCGTCGATGTGATGTCCCAGGCACATCAGCGACTGGTGTAGAGGGTGACCCTGCGTCCCGATCCACCACAGGCAGAGGTCCCACCACCGTCTGGCCCCTCAGTGCAGGTGTCGCGGACAGAGGAGCGTCCACATCAGAATCACTCAACCCAGAAGAATGGACCCGATGCACATCCAACTCGACGTTGTCGTCAGAGTGATCGTCCGGGCTTGACTCATTGCCTGCCACAGACAGGATGGTCTGTAACACATGTGGGTTTTCGTGGTCTACCACCACACGACCCCCACTTGTGCCAGGTTGCTGGTGTGACAGCAAACCTGTGACTGACATGACAACACCATCCTCTGGCTCCATTGCATCATCATCTGGAAAGTGAAGAAAATGTACATTAGTACACATGTCAGAAGCACATAACACACACGCAGACATCACACAGACTGATAACACATGAAGCACACATGTCACACACCAATGTGAACCTGACATGCATGCAAGGTCACTTTGACATAGCATCAGGGACTAGGCATGTAGAACGGTGTAACACAGCTCAGAAGTGGGTTGATGCAGTGCAGGACATGTGTGCTTTATCCACTATCGACATGAACAAGTACATCATGATGTGTATCAATTGACTTGAAGGCAGTGCAAGGGCAGGTCCAGGCATCATGTGCAATGTGCATGCAATGTGTTGCATGGCTACAAACAAGCCCCCCCCTAAGTGAAAATCTAGGGCTGCATTGCATGGCAGTGAAAGGGCGACCAGGGACCTGTGCATTGGCAGACAGTGCTGTCTAGCATCAATTGCATCATCTGAGTCAACTGACAACACAGCAGATTATGATGGGACAGAAAGCAGGACATATGATGACCCCTCAGTAGTACAGACATGTGTGCAGAAGCCCCTACACCAGTTGAACAGAGTCAGTGGGCCTGAAACGGGGGGAGCCCTGTGCCCTGCACAGACTGTGACACCCTAAACATGTGTGTGGTGCAGGACTGAGCCAGAGTGGGCATGGAATGGATGATCAAAAGCAAAGAAATGTAGGTAATCCTGGACACGTACTACAATGATCATCCAGTCAAGGACACATAGGGGCATGCATGGAATACACATGGAGCATGAATGGGAACTCATGTCCCTGCAGAGCATCTGCCATCTGCACAGTCCAAGTGAGGCAACCGGCATGAAGTGCAGAGGATGTACACCACTGCATGTGTCTGACAGGTTGGCTGGTGGAAGTTTGCATGTACACAGGAGTCTTGAACAGGCCATTGCAGTACGCCAACGTGATGCACATCTGTGCAATGTTGTAATTGGGGCGCAGGGTTGGTGGAGGGTCAAGGGAGCATGCCTAAGTGGAGTACCTGCATGCATGCAGAGGACACATGCACGTCAATAGTCCCAGTGCTGAGAGGAAACATACCCCAGGCTACATGCAGAAGGGCCATTGAGATGGAACATGGACTGTATGGGCAGCTGGGTGACTAGTATGTGATTAGGGTGCAAGTGTGGTTGTGAGGACAGTCCCAGTCTGCTCTACATGTCCACTATCCTGCACAGCAGGCACGTATCATAGAAGCATTGCATTACTTACACATGAGAACCATGTACACCTGACATGCTGTGGCAGTCAAGCACAACACATCACACAAGCAAAAAACACATGTCATCGACCAACAGGCAACAACACTCACTGGACAGGGCATCAAAGTCTGGCATCTCTCCCACTCCTTCGACCAATTCTGTTGGTATGAACACTGCAACGAGTGCCTCATGCGGAGTGAGCTCTTCCTCCTCAGGTGCTGGCCCACCCGCCAGTCACCAGAGTCATGTTGTAATTTGAGGCACACTTTGCCTTACTGCTGCGTTTGAGGTCATTCCAACGCTTTTTGCACTCTTGCGCTGTGCGCACCTCATGGCCGAATGCTCTCACATCATCCGCAACTTGCTTCCAGTGGGTGTTACGATGGGCAGTGACAATTCGGCCCCATTAGCATGTCACAGTTGTGTTCCCGCACGTAGTCCACGAGGAAGTCCAGTTCCTGCTTGCAGAAAGGCTTCTTCCTCGACATGCTGGAGGCCGTAGCTGTGTCTGGGGTCCCAGCCGCTACTGCTGGTGCAACCTTCCTCCTCTTGGACGCTGGTCCAGACCCTGGCTGGCAAACGCCGCCCTGATCAGTATGGGCAGTGGCGCTGGTGGAATGAGCAGAGGGAGTCGGAGGTGGAACATGGAGTGAAACCCTGACTTGCGTCAGTGGCTCCTGGGTGCCCTGGAATGGACCCTGCGAAGCAGGATTCGATGTGCCAGGGTCATTGACCAGGACTGTCCTGGTTGGTAGACTCACAACTCGGGTCGTGTCGGCTGCATCTGCCCCTGCACTTGCCAGCACCCGGCTGGTCGTGGCAGCAGATGACATTGCTGCCCCAGGGTCACGTGCCTCGGTCACGGCAGCCCTGCGTGCACCTACAGTGTGACTCCTGACCACCTGGGATTCTTCCATGGACTCTTCAAGTGCCAACCCAGCATGCGCTGGCAGACCCTGAGCCTGGGTGATGGTGTCCACAGCTGCACCTGCAGCTACCACTACCCTTGGGCCCCTGGCAGTCGATGAAACGGACTGCCGGGTCACATGGGCGCCAGTGTCAGATGCAAGAACTGCATCTCCTGGAGCCGCAGGGGGTGGTGGCATGACTGCACCAACATGTGCCACAACATTGTGCCGAGCTGGCACACCCCTGCCTCTTCCCCCTCTGCAGCCACCCTGGACACCCTGGAGTACCCCTACACTCTGGTCACCCCGGCCACGTCCCTGACCATGCCCACCACGTGGAGTACGCCCAGCTGAGGCGCCCCTTGTGAAAACAAGGAAATAATATGAGGCAGGGTAACCAAAAAGGAAACACACCAAACACAGGTTACAAAGGAACATACAAAGTACTTTATTTTATACTGAATCCAGTTACAAAAGAACAGAACAAAATTCAGATAGCTATCGACCCTCAGTACAACACAGCGAACTCCGGCGTGGTTCGGTGAGCTCAGTGAGTGCAAATATTCATTGAAACAGTCAGGCTTTTATACATTTCTCCAGCCTGTTGTCCAGCCTTTCTGCAGGTTAACCATTCCATAAATAAGTTACTGCTCTAGGGTCCCTTGCCAGGTCAAATCTAGTTCATCTTAGGTTTATACATTAACAAGAAGAAATGGTAATAATGTATGCTCTAGGCCTAACATTACAATGCGGGACTTAATTTATACAATATAGTTAAGCAGGTGTTCTCATTCAATAATAGATTAGTTTCGGTGATACAGGTAATCCATTGCACACAGGTCAGCAGAAGGACAAGGTCTCAGCTCATGACCCTAACAAGTGGCCTGCAGGCAAGCTATACATTAGCTGTACAGAGGTCATGACAATCGAGTTCTGTTCTGAATAACATAGGCTACCATTTTAGCTCACATGGTGACTTTATAGAGCAAGAAAACCTAAAATGGCGGCTTGACCCAAAATGACAGTTTACATGGTTTCTAAGGTCAGGACCTTGCAATGCGAGTTTATTCACATGTAGTTTATAAGCAGCTTGTTAGCAGCTTGGCGTAGGCCAATATACATATATTCATAGCAATAGGAGGCACGATATAATTTCTAGTTTGACAAACCCTCCTTTTGGCCTATGCCAAGTGCTAAACTACTTCTGATCTCCCTGCAAATAACTCCATGTGTCATCGTCCATACACCCTGAATAGCTGTCAGAAATATCTATCGCCATTAGATCTTTTACTAAGATCTCTTTCAGTACATACTCCTTAGAGGTTTTATCCGGGGCATACACTGTATGTCCTATTGTACCTATCGCCTGAGCGCAACATCCCCCTAGCATTGAACATATACTTGGTAGACATTGGATACAACAACAAAGAAATAGCAGAATTCCCAAAATAATCAGCAAGACTGAAAGCACTTTCCAACCCCAAGACCGCAAGAAGTCCCAGAACCAAGCGCTAAGATCCCAATTTCCCTCGGGAACATGCACTTCTGAACTAAGAATGTGCAGATTCTGTATTGCCTTAAAAATAGTTGGGGAGGAATCCGGTACGAAAACACAGCAAGCGGACCCCACTAGTTTACATACTCCACCACGTTCAGCCAGAATGACATCTAATGCCATCCGGTTCTGAAGCGCTACCAATCTGATCGCTTTCTGCTCTAAAGTCACATTATAGAGTATATCTGTGGTCCGGTTGATGGTTCTCTCCAGTACTCTCGCTAGTTTCCTGATATCCTCGGAATTCGCTATCTGCCCAAAGAATGGAAGGAATGATTTCGCTACATCTCCTAAAACCTGTGCTGGAGTGTCGCCATTCTCGTCCCGCCGTGGACGAGCCTTCGAAACCTCTACAGTACTTGCTATAAACACCCCAGGTAACAGGATTCCTAGATAACAAGTTCCCTGCCAATCCCTGGGCAACCATGGAAATGCTACATTACCGCAAACAAAATAGATAGGTTTGCCTACATACAAAGGTCTGTCTTCCCCAGTCAAATTTGCAACGTTGGCACAACCTTTAAAATCTCCCATTGACCGGGTGCCATTCCTCTGTATGCAGAAAGAAACTGAATCGGGGCTATGGTTAACAGTATAAGAAGGAGGCACGGCATCCTTATTGCCTATCGGAGCCATTTTAAAGGAAATCAAATATTGGAAAGGACGAGACAGTCTATCAGAAGGCCTAATAGAAGCAATATTGAGCTTACTCCTATTTGCGAAAAGCGAGCATCCCAGGGGAGTCAGAACACGTTTCTCAAAACTATTCAAATTAGTGCCATCAAAGTTCCCCGAGATGCTATCGTTCCATCGGCCAAAGAACAGTGCTCTAAGTGAAGCATAACAAGCAGTTGTCAAAGGTAAAGGGTGAATATACCAACCTAGCCCCTTATCCCCATGTTGCGGTAAATGCGAGCAGATCCAACAATTGGTTCTGTTAAAGATTGCATGGGTAGCATTCATAATTAGAAGTAGAGTGTTATTTTGATAATTCCGTCCATGCAAAAGATCTCTAGGTGACAAGGTATGTAGTTGCACAGAAGGAGTGGGAACAACAGTTATATTTTCAACAGGTAGGAAATCATTCAAAGGGTACATTCTCTCCAAATACCAAAACCCACAACCAACAGTTACTAAAAGTCCCGTGATTATCACCAGTAGACAACAAAACGTTTTCGGGGCCCCCATACATGTCTGCTCATTGTCTCTCCTAGTCACGTTTTTGTCCAAAAGTTCAGTACGAACGGTAGCGGATGCGGGCATTGTCGTCTTCAATCGAGAAACACCAATTGTTTGTTTGCTGGCGACTCCGGTCACGCGTCTTCTTAATGTCTTTTCCCACAACCCTTAGCCAGCAGAACCCTTTATGCAATTGGGCCAAAAAAAGGCAAGCCCTCAAATTCTTTCAATTGTACAGCAAGAGCCGTATTGCAAACCTATCTCCTTGGGCGGAGATTATACTTCACAGTTTCCGGTGCAAAAGAATCAGCAGACAGGATGCGTCACTTCCCACAGGTGGTGGCGAGTGAACGGAAGTTGAATCAGAAGATGGATGATCCACAAACGATGCAGTGGGAGAGCAAGGAGGCAAGATGGCCGTTTTGTCGGGCCTTACAACTTCCGGAACGGCCTCCGATACTCTCTCTCCACCGTCTGCCGTTTCGGGTACGTTGGTTTCAATGTCGGAAAGGGGTTCTGCGTCTTCTGTATCGTATGGCACTGGGTGTGGGATCCGTTTGGTGTGGCTGCCGTGGATCCAGTGGTGACGTCCTCCTACCCGCACCACAGTCTGAGTGACCAGGAGCACCTGGTAGGGGCCCCTCCAACGTGGTGCGAGGCAAGACGCTCTATCGAAGGATTTAACGAGGATCCAATCTCCTGGTCGTAGACTGTGACCGGGGCCCTCGTACTTTGCCGGCAATGCCTCTCGCACCTGGTGATAAATTGAAAACAGGTTTTTAGTCAATTGGTTACAATAGTCGGAGAGAAGTACATTTTCTACATTGCGCAATGCGCAGCTTTTAGGCAAACCCCAAATATTAGCAGGTCTCCCCATTACCACCTCAAAGGGAGAGAGCCCAGTCTTAGTTTGAGGGGTTGTCCGCATTGAAAGTAACACGATCGGTAAGGCGTCCGGCCATTTTAGTTTGGTGCCGGCACACGTTTTAGCAAGCTTGTTTTTTATGATACCATTGTGTCTTTCCACTAATCCGGCGCTCTGAGCATGTCTGGCCGAATGGAATCGTTTGTCAATTTGCAATGCCGTACATATCTGTAGAATTACAGCAGCGATAAAATGCGGACCATTATCCGACCAGATAACTCTCGGCAAACCGAACCGTGGGAAGAATTCCTTTAACATGGTCTTTGCAGTGGTCATGGCTGTAGCGTCTTTAACAGGGAAAGCCTCGACCCACTTACTAAAGGCGCAAATGACCACAAGGACATATTTTAGATTGTTACATCGCTCCATTTCAATAAAGTCAAAGTGAATCACTTCAAACGGGACAGAAGGAGGCCCAAAGCTACCTCTTGGAGTTGCTGTCCCCTTTCCCACATTGTGTTGTAGGCAAATCATGCAATTTTGGACATAATGCTGGGCAATTTTTGAAATCTTATCATTTACCCAGACTTTCTCTAACATTCTCGTGATCTGTTGAGCGCACACATGTGTGGGACCGTGTGCCATGGTAACCATCATTACTATATAGGCATTAGGAAGCGACCATTTCCCTTCAACCATGTCCACCCAACACCCATCATCATCGAGTTTCCCCAAGCCCTCAGCCCACCTCTTGGATTCTTCTAATGTGGCATCGGCTTGGATATCCTGTACAGACCCAACAACCTCATCCATTGCATAGGCATCTACAGTCTCCCTTGAAACATACATCTCCGTGAAGAGATCAGAGGGAGTTTGTCTAGCTATTTGATCAGCGAAAGCATTCCCTTTCCCTACATCATCTATAATCTTGCGATGTGCTGCGCACTTAATGATTGCTAACTGATTAGGGAGCGCAAGCGCTGAAAGCAATTGTACTATCAGGGAGCCATGTTGGATCTTGGTGCCATGCGAAGTTAAAAACCCTCTCTCTGACCAAAGTCTCCCAAAGTTGTGAGCCACCCCAAAGGCATACTGGCTATCAGTATATATGTTTACTGTTAGCCCTTCGGAAAGCTCACAAGCTCGAGTCAATGCTATAATCTCTGCGGCCTGCGCAGAGTTATGCGTAATTCTCTTGGTCTCCACAACCGTACTCAATGTAGTGACTGCATAAGCAGCTGTGGATGTACCATCCAGTAGTTTGAAGCAGGAGCCATCACAAAACAGCTCCCCTTGTGGGTTATCCAAAGGAGTGTCCCTCAAATCAACTCTGCCTTTTGTATCTTGTTCAGTAGTATACAGGCAGTCATGTGACTCTTCGTCACCGCAAACAGTATTTTGCGGGAAAGGTAGGAGTTCAGCCGGATTAAGAACGCAGCACCTCCTAATTTGAATGTGGGGAGCAAACAAGATTAATTCATATCTTGTTAGTCGTGCGGAAGTGAGGTGTTGCGTTTGGGTTTTGTTCAATAGAATATCTACAGAGTGAGGCACCATCAGGGTTAAATCATGGCCTAGGACCATTCCCTCACTCTGTTTTACAGACGCAGCAGCAGCAGCGACAGCGCGCAAACATCTTGGCAAAGCGCATGCAACAGGATCAAGGGCGGAAGAGAAGTAACCGCATGGCCTATTCTTCCCTCCATGTTCCTGCGTTAATACAGCCAAAGCACATGCATCACATTCATGCACAAACAACACAAAGGCCTTCTCATAGTTCGGTGTGCCCAAAACTGGCGCCGAACATAATGCAGTCTTGAGCAACTCAAATGAATGTTGATGCTCCGTATTACATGGCAATGGCGAAGAAATACCCTTCTTCGTCAAGGCCAACATCGGTTTTATCACTAGTGAGAAGTTTGGGATCCATAACCTACAGTAAGAAGCCATACCTATCAAGGCTCTAACTTCCTTTTGTGTATTTGAGACAGACATGCCAGAAATGTGTTTTATTCTTTCAGGTGTCAATCTTCTTCCCTCCTTTGACAGGAGATAGCCTAAATAGGCGACCTCCTGGCAACAATATTTAAACTTTTTAAGCGAAGCTTTGTGACCATGCTTAGCTAGATGGATGAGCAACAACACAGTGCCCTCTTTACAAGAGCTCTCAGAGTCAGCGGCTAAAAGCAAATCATCAACATATTGAAGCAACGTACAAGTAGGGGGCAATCCAAGGGTATCAAGCTGCTCTTTCAAAGCCCTACTATAAATACTAGGACTCTCAGTATAACCTTGAGGTGCACAAGTAAATGTGAATGAGCGTCCCCCTAAGGTGAACACAAACAAGTATCTACTATCCTCATGTATAGGAATACTGAAGAAAGCATTCTTTAGGTCCACAACACTGAAGTGAGTAGCCGTAGCTGGAATCATGGTTAATATTGTCGTCACATCAGGCACAATTGGAAATTGCGGAGCGACGACTTTATTAATGGCACGTAAATCAATTATAAAACTAAATGGAATTGCATTATCACCTTTTTTGTACACGGGTAAAATCGGACTATTGCACAAACTTCCTGCAATCTCCTCAATCACTGCACGATGCACAAAATCGGAAACAATGCTCTTCAAAGCTCGCTCTCCTTCAACTAAGATCTTATACTGTGGAATAAGGGGCAGCTTAATTCCATGTTTCAAAACTATTTTAACAGGCTCAATCTGCAAAACACCGACATCATTGTCATCAACCGCCCACAAACACTCTGGTACATTACTGAATTCTGGCGGCAAAGGTCTAGTCAAGAATTGCGAAACAGAACATTGCTGTGGTGAAATTGTCAAACGCACTCCATCAGAAGAACAATGAATTACCGCATTTAATTCCTTCAACAGATTCAACCCCAGCAAATTCTCTCCACAATTCGAAGTCAAGAGAAATGGACAGTGGTCCGTAAAGGGACCCAAAGAAATAGGTACCGGTGAAGAAACCGGACAAACAACTGGTGTGCCATAAAACCCTACAGAAACATTGGTTTGCCCTGACAGTGGAATGCTTGGAACCCGAGAATGATCAATGGAGCACTTCTGTGCTCCAGTGTCTATCAAAAATTGATGTTTCCTATTTCCCACTACCATTTCAACGTAGGGACCTTCTGATTAACGGGAATAGGTGTAGGTTCCAAACCCTGCTTCGGGCAATCCTAACGAAACAAAATATCATCAAAAGGAAGCTCTTCAGATAGATATGCAGGAGAAGGATGATCAAATATGTTTCTAGTATCCACACTCGAAGTCTGATTATCCTGTGAAAAAGGTTGTTGGGGATCCTGCGAAAACTGGCCTCTACCAGGGCCCCCTACACCCGGGCGACCTCTGGATCGTCTACCCATATTTCCAAATGTGTTATTCGACCTCTGTCGAAGGACGGGGCATTGTGCACGCCAATGACCCTCCTGGCGACAATAGGCACACTGGTTAATATTCACAGGACCCAAGGGCACATTCCCTTGTGGAACATACTGACCTCTAATCTGCAAACTACCCCCTCTGGGGCCTCTAACAATTTGCTGTAACAATACTTTAGTCTTCAAATCACCTTTTCTCTTCTCGACTCTATCTTTTTCATTATTGACACGGTTCTCGTAGTACTGAGCCATGTGCAGTACTTCTGGTTGGGATTTCGCCTGCCAAGCGCTCTCAGAAGACATAATTTGTGACTGGATGTCAGGCAGAAATCCACGTACAAATTTGTCCACATATAATCTTTTCCCAGACTCTGTGCCTAAGTCTTGTCCACTGAAATCCGAGAATACCTGTTCGAACCGATTAAAGAACTCGGTAGCACCCTCAGATTTCCCTTGGACACAGGCCGTAAGCTTGTCCCAAATAATTCTCTTTTCGGGGATTATAGTTTTCAGTTTTGCAATGATTCTGTCAGGCAAAGTTAGTATCACCTGAGGTGGTCTCTCACCAGCTGGCCTTTCCCCATCAAGCCTAACTATGTTAGCCCATGTATCTCCCAACCCTGGTACATCGTCTATAGTTCTAACTTGTTTCCACAAATCTACAGGCAGGAGTACAGGGAATAGCAAATCAATGTCGCCTAGGGTGAACACTGAGGACTGCAAAACGGACTCTATCTCTTTATAGAACCCTGTCGGATTTTTCCTAATGTCAGGAATAGTTTGTCTAATAGTATTCACTTCCTGTCGTGAAAATGGGACGTGAACAAACTGCAATACATAATGTGCAGGAATGTCCACAGCAGGTGTACCTGCTGCAGCATTATCAGGAATCTCAACCTTTGGAACAAATGTCGGAGGAACCTCTCTCATAGGCAACTGAGATGTAGGCAACTCCGAACGCTTACTAAGCAACAGAGCTAAGTCGAGCGCTAAAGCAGTTGAAGAAGTGTCAAGTGAAAAAGCTCTCTTATAAATGCTCAATAACTCTGTGGGACAACTAACCTTTCTCTTTAAACATTCATCCTGCAGGTACTCTACCATTACCTGTATCACTTTCCTCTGCATTTCTAGCGTATATTGACTGTATGTGTCATATACCTCAACTGGAGTTATCGATATGTCTGAAATCCATCTAATCGCATCTTTTGTACAAATTCGCGCCTCCTGAGATGCCGATTTACGACACGGAAGAAATCGTTTCTGTACATACATACTTTCTTCTTCGTCATCCTCATTCCGTAACCTTTCCAACTCCTTTCTATACTCAAATATCCTCTCAACATGCTCATGTACCTTCTCCACAGTGTCTCTTGAAAACGCTAAAGTATTCAGGTCCCTCAACCCTTGTGGGAGGTCTGCATTATTTAATTCACCCCACATTACACATAAATGAATACCTAAACCTTCAATGAAAACATTTTTCTCAGGAAAATTATCCATATTAGAAAGCGTGGCAAGAACATTAGCTCGATCATCTCTCTCCATACAATGCTTAGCCCATGCAAACAAATCCTGTTTCTTTTCTGTAGGAACAGTATTACGAGTAACAATCCTCGACCCCGCACCCTGATCAACTACAAGCGGTACAGAACTACTTGGGAGTGAGGGTGCAGGCAAATTCAATGGAGGTACTATTACTGTTGCAATGGGAAGAGGCAGAGGAGCAGGTGGAGGAACAACAACCGCAGGAATAGGAGCAACAGGTTGAGCAGGAAGAGCAGGAATAACAGCAGGAAGAGGTACAGCAGGAGGAAGAGGAACATACGGAGGTGGTGCAGAGGCACCAGGCCTTCGTTCATTTAACAATTTGTTGATAAACTCATCAGAAACATGAAGATCTTTAGAAGGATAGATTTTCTGAATACCGAGTGAGAAAGCCCTGTCCATATTCCTAACCGACTCAGACTGTTTGTCCTGATCATATAACAACGCCTTTTCAGCATTTGTTTTATGACGGAGCACATGTTTTTCCCTACTTTTAAGCTGCTGCAACGCTTCTCTTTTCCAATTTTGCAAAACATCAAATGCTGCAGGTCTGGCCTTCTTTTTTAACAAGACTGACTCTAAATATTCAATACGAGGGATCTCAAAACTACCATTGACTGGCCACTGAAGTTCGGAGGCATGTCTGGTTTGTCTGTGCCAAATTTTATTAAATACTACACTTCCAATGCCATGCTTACAGTACATAGTGCATGCCGGTGACCCCTCCTGTGGTGCCGGACGGCTAAATTCCAAAGATTGTCTATCGCTGCGGAATAATGCCCTAAAGCAGCTAGACAATTTCCCAGGCATTTCTCAAATACTCGGTGTTACCTGGTCAATAATTGTGTCTGCAGATACAATGCGCCAAATTCAAATTGTCAGGGTTGAATTAAGAATCGGGTAACGACTCACCTGACCAAACCTAAGGAGGACCGATCGGTTTACAAAGGACTTACCTAACGAATTTTACCTTGTGTATGGTGATTTCGGCAAATCTGCCCGCCTCAAAAAATTGACCCTCGTCAAGATGCCGTCTCAGACCACACGGCTATCGTCCAGGGAACGGATCATGCAGCGCTGTTGAGGTGTCGCGTCTCATTCAGTCGGGCCCGTTATGTCACACCGTCCGATCCCGGTCCGATAGCGTGCGTCAACCTTCAATAATCCGGCATCAATCTTGAGGGTCCCTATTCCGGGCGCCAACTGTGAAAACAAGGAAATAATATGAGGCAGGGTAACCAAAAAGGAAACACACCAAACACAGGTTACAAAGGAACATACAAAGTACTTTATTTTATACTGAATCCAGTTACAAAAGAACAGAACAAAATTCAGATAGCTATCGACCCTCAGTACAACACAGCGAACTCCGGCGTGGTTCGGTGTGCTCAGTGAGTGCAAATATTAATTGAAACATTCAGGCTTTTATACATTTCTCCAGCCTGTTGTCCAGCCTTTCTGCAGGTTAACCATTCCATAAATAAGTTACTGCCCTAGGGTCCCTTGCCAGGTCAAATCTAGTTCATTTTAGGTTTATACATTAACAAGAAGAAATGGTAATAATGTATGCTCTAGGCCTAACATTACAATGCGGGACTTAATTTATACAATATAGTTAAGCAGGTGTTCTCATTCAATTATAGATCAGGTTCGGTGATACAGGTAATCCATTGCACACAGGTCAGCAGAAGGACAAGGTCTCAGCTCATGACCCTAACAAGTGGCCTGCAGGCAAGTTATACATTAGCTGTACAGAGGTCATGACAATCGAGTTCTGTTCTGAATAACATAGGCTACCATTTTAGCTCACATGGTGACTTTATAGAGCAAGAAAACCTAAAATGGCGGCTTGACCCAAAATTACAGTTTTCATGGTTTCTAAGGTCAGGACCTTGCAATGCGAGTTTATTCACATGTAGTTTATAAGCAGCTTGTTAGCAGCTTGGCGTAGGCCAATATACATATATTCATAGCAATAGGAGGCACAATATAATTTCTAGTTTGACACCCTCACCTTACGTGGCCTCCCAACCATGGCACAGATGGAGTAGTGCTGGCACAGATGGAGTAGTGCCAATGGGAGGTGTACACGACAATTGCCCTGGGCAATTGGGGTGAAGGGGGTGGGATACAAGGTGCTAACAGCACCTCTGCACCTGCAAGGCTGTATGTGACCTCGGTGATGAAGTGACAGGTCACGCAACGCTCAGGCACCCCAAAACTGCATTAAAACCGTGCACGCAACCCCCTGTAGCCCACGTGTGTGGAATTAACCTCCCACAGTCCACAGTGGCACCCAGGGACACGAAAAACATGTATGCGTGGGACACGGAGGCTACTATGACCTCGAAAACGGGTACGCGATACACAAGGGCACCCGCAGTGGGAAAAAAAGCGTGCGCGACTCACCGTCAGACTAGCGTGATAATGAAAAACACATGTAGCCAATACCCCCGCCAAAAGAAGAGATACGTCCTTGATCCGCTGTGAAGTTGTGATGGCACGCGAAACAACACGAAGTAGCAACACACATGTCGGTCTCCAGGAAAGGCACGTACAGCGAACTGCCGGGACACGCTCACCTTTAACCCGTGCTGAGGGACACACACGCGTGTCACTTCTCTTACGCATTTAGGCCCTTTCCTCGGATCACAAACATTCTTTTTTCACGTGCTGATTCACTACGCACCCCTCACAGGGGAACGCCCGCGTGTGTAATGTCACAGATGTGCTTACGCGCTAAGGGCCTTTCCTCAAATTACACGCTGACGTGCAGTTTTTTCACATGCCAAATCACTCTGTATCAAGCTGGCCACGCGACAACACACGGAAGACCACGCTCCTGCCCAGAAGGCCATTTTCCTGCCCCCCAGACCCCCGAGCAGCCTCCCACGAGCCATCTGCTGCTGCCTGCCTGCCTGTTGCCACCATGCCCTGCCATTTGGTGCCTGCACATCTGCCATCTGCAGGGTCCAGTTGCTGTGACCACCCCGGCTGGAACAGAATACTCCCGACTGGTGTTCCATCACTCCACAGCCCAGCCCAGGACCCAGTTGCCCACCCACACCTGCCTCAGGGGTTGCCATGTCTGACACAACACCTTCCGGCACCAGTGACCACCCCAGTCAGAGAGGCAGAGGGCTGCCAGCTTCACTTCCGAAGAAGTTGACATCCTGGTTGAGCAAGTCCTGGGGCAGTATGATGCCCTCTTCACACCATCGCGCGCCGACAAGGAAGGACAGAGGAGGATCTGGACGGACATAGTGGGTGCCATCAACGCGGAGGGGGTGGCACCCCGAGACCTGAAACACGTCCAGAAATGCTGGGAAGACTACAAGACCAGGACCCTCAAGAAGGCCCGGTGCCTCTTAGAGGCAGAGGATGCAGTGGGGCACCGTGGCCAGCTTACCAACCAGCAGATAAGGGTCCTGGAACGCATTCGCCCAGTGCTTCACCACCAGATCCTCAGGATGCAGCCCGTCTGGAGTCGAGCGGTAAGTGGCCATGCATTGCTGTGTGAAACAGGGCATGTTGCAGTGTGCTGGTAGTCAGCTACTTGCCTGTATGTGTGACATTGGCCATGTATGGATGTGTGTGTGCAGGGACATCATGGTGCTGCATGCAAGACCAGTCATGCGTGAACCACATGGAGGGTGCATGTGTTACATTGCTACATGCGGGGCAACATGCGGAACGCACACATTAATGCATGCCTGTCTCTGTTGTTGGACATGGATGGGGTGTGAGAGATGGGTGCTGCTGTCAAGGACATGTATGGTGTACATGTCTATGTGTCTGAGTAGCGTGTATGTCACTTGTAAACGCCATGGATGCATGACACATGTACGTGACTATGTTGTGATTCACTGAGGCAGCCTAGTCATCCTTGTCTCCACTGTGTCTGGGGTGTACGAGGCCAGATGGATGAAAGTACGGTGCTGTGTGTGCATGTGATCAATATGAGACATGATGCATGTGAGTTTCCAACCACCATCGTATGTTTCAACAGTTCTTTGGACATGCATGCAAATGTTCTTTGCATGCACCATGCCTGTTACTGCATATGTTTTGCCTGCACTGACCCATGTGTTGTGGAGGTACATGATGGAAGTGACGTTTGACAGTGCCACTCATGTGCTATTGCTTCCTGTCTAGGGGACTATTGTACCATACCCTAATGCTTGTGTTCTATGTCTCCCTATACACAGCGGCGAGTGAAGAAGAGGGCGGAGACGGCGCTGTGGAGCAAAGCGGCGGGGATGCCTCCACCAGCCGGCGACGCAAGGCCCAGTCACCCTCCCAGGAATTATCATCATCCGGGAGTGAGGAGACTGGTGCCGCGTCTGCCACTATGGCTGCAGCGGAATTGGTGGGTGAGCCCCCACAGGGGCTTGCAACGGCAGAAGACGGTGTGGAGCCATCCAGGTTGATGGTTTCCACAGAGGAGGAGGAGGCCGCTACTGAGCCACACATGGGGCCTGGCGGGGGTGGTACCACTGGTGCAAGTGGTGCAGTCCAGGGGGAGGGGCAGGAGGCAGCACAGGTCACCGTGGAGGGGCCTGTGCATGTCCCTGTCCCTGACACTGTGACTGCACCACCATGAACCAGCAGGGATGCCCCATCCCAGGCCCGTCCGCAGGTAGGCGGGAGGTCCACGTCATCTGACTCTCCTCTACCTGCGGACGAGGGGACCCGTGACCGTATGGAGACCGTCCTGATTGGTGTGACATTGCGCACGCGTGACATTCGTGATGACGTGCGTACTTCCTGGGGGGAGCACACACGTCATCACGAAGAGCTGCGTGCCAACGTGGCCCAGTTGGGAGGGTCCTTGGTCGGGGTTTCATATATGTGTCGAGCACTCTGGCGGCCCTCTCCTCCTCTGTGGAGACTATGCGCCAGTTGTTCTCCATGCCGTCTTCTGGCCCAGATGCCACCAGGGCCCCCTGTGGACCTGCCCTGACCAACGCAGCCAACTCGGTGGAGATCCCATCCCTGCCACAGTCGGGAGTCGGAGGTCCAGCAGGGGTGGACACCCCAGCAACTGGACCCCAGCGGTTGGAGGATGTGCCGGCAGCATCGTGCAGGGCACGTGCACGACGGCGCCGGTGGATTCCATCAGCCTGGATGCTATTGTGCTGGCAGAGGCAGTTGCGTCGGAGGCAGCGGCAGGCTCAACGTGGGAGGCATAATGGCTCGGGGCCAGCAACATCAGAGGGGCAGGCATCGGCCGGTGGGCAGGAGGTTCCTGGAATGGGAGTATCTTCCGTGTGGCAGCGGTTGGGCCAGCGGATAGATGTGGAGCGGCGGCGGGCGGAGGAGGCACAGCTCACTATGGTCAGGGCGTAGAACTCCATGCGCAGGGCGCTGAGGCGGGCTGAGTGCCTCGAGGGAATTCGCAGGGAGTTGGAGGTCGACATGGTGTCATCCCTGCAAGACCTCGAGGCCCGCCTCCAGGACGTTGAACAGGAGTTCGATGATGCCCTGGCCTGGGAAATCAACTAGTGAGCCGTAGGACTTGCCCGCCGCCATTGTATATAGTTAGTTAGTGTTAGGTTTCATTTATGTTTTTATTTCATTTGCCCCACCTTCTTGTAGATAGTTCTTTATTAGGTAGTATTTTTGGTAGGTTTCATTTCAATAATTGGGCTCATGGACCCTGGATTTGTTATTTGTATATAGTTGAACAGTGGATTTATCATCATTTTTTATTTTTTTCACCATGGAGCAATGGATTTTACTTATTTCTTTCACTTTGGATTTGCTTTGTTGGACGGAGACTTTGGACACATTTTCATTTTCATTTATTTGGATTCTGATTTCATATATTTTTTTTTTGGGTCATGCTGCATTTAATTTATTATTTCCATTATTGTGTGTTTTCATTTGATTCCCTTCGTTTTGTGTTCAATACATTTTTGTTTCATACTTCAATGTGTCATTGGTTTCATGCATGGTTTCACATTCACTCGCACCCATTGTGTGTGTGTGACGGACATGTGTTGATGTACATACATGCCATTTGGGTTGTATCATGTAATGGGCATTTCAATGTGGGGTGGATGTAATACTTGCTTGGTTCTTTGGGCAGGGGTGGCGTGCAGTGGGATTTGGGTGGCCATAAGGGCCATGATTGTGGATCATAATGACATGTTGCGGGGGACATGAGTCGGGGCCTGCTGGCAGGTGCCCGTCATTGCTGGGTGGGTGGGGGTGCAGGGGGACATGTGTCGGGGCCTGCTGGCAGGTGCCTGTCATGGGTGGGTGGGTGTAGTGCAGGGGGACATGAGTCGGTGCCTCCTGGCAGGTGCCGTCAATGCTGGGTGGGTGAGGTGCAGGGGGACATGAGTCGGGGACTGCTGGCAGGTGCCCGTCAATACTGGGTGGGTGGGGGTGCAGGGGGACATGAGTCGGGGACTGCTGGCAGATGCCCGTCAGTGCAGGAGGACAGAAGTCGGAGCCTGCTGGCAGGTGCCCGTCATGCTGGGTGGGTGGGGGTGCAGGAGGACATGAGTCGGTGCTCACTGGTGCATGGTGACATGTGGGCTGGCTGGGGGGGCATGCCCAGGGTGGATGGGCTACCTGCGGGGCATGGCCAGGGTGGATGGGCTGCCTGCGGGGCATGGCCAGGGGTGCAGGGTAGTCCCCTGTGGTGTGGGCTGCCTGCAGGGCCTGGGGAGGTGGGAGAGGGTACACCTGGGAGGACCCACACTGCCAATTCGCGTGTTAAACTCCCTGCGCACCCCTCAGAATACACGTACCCCGCTCGCCCAGCGAAATCGCGTGTGAAACTCCCTGCGCACCTCTCAGAATACACATACACCGCTCGCCCAGCGAAATTGCGTTTGAAACTCCCCGAGCTGCAGTGACCGGAAGCCTATAAATAATGACTTAAATTAATTGCATTCCTCTATTAAAGTACACTTTTGTAAGTCTTCCTTAAATGCATTTACAATAGATAAATCTGCATTTAAAACTAAAAAGCTGACAAGAACACCTAATTCTGTTGTTTGGGACTACAAGTGCCATAATCCCCTAGGTATTGGGACAAGGAAGAGGGCTCAATAGCAATGTTGCAGGAGTAGTCAGCTTGTTGAGCCTAATGACCCACACCTGAGGGAAGCAGAGAGGCTTAAAAGGCCCCCTCAGGTGCAGGCCATTAGATTTAGATGACGTTGGTGCTGGAAGGTGTGCATCAGTAGCAGTAGCAGAGCAAGAGCATGTTGTTAGCAATACAAGCAGAGGTTGGTGGAAAGAAGGGACACTGGGACTTTGACCAAGCAGATTCACAATGCCTGTTCTGAGAGGGTCCTGCTCCCCCTAAATCTGAAGTGCAGAGGTTGCGCAGCAGAAAGTGTGAAAGAAGAATGCTTTTCTCCATGTGATCCTGATTGCAGAGATTACGCAGCAAGAAGCATGCCGGAGAACGTGGCTGAATGTTGGCTTATAGCCAAGGGTCCTAGGATTGAGAGAAGCTCTGTGTCTGCATGGCTGGAAAGATGACAACTTCACTGAGGAAGGGTGTGTGTCCAAATGAAGCCAGAAGCAGCCCAAAACCTGCATGATGCAAAGGGAAGAAAACAGAAGCCGGTGAGTGTTAACAAGTATCCTGAACCCTTGCGCGAACAACAGCAGGCAACTGTAGCCAAGCAGAATTACTTGTGTACGAGTGAAAGCAGTAATAAACTGACCGCTGATTGTTGGACAATGGGAAGTTACAAAAGTGGCATATGAGTGAACTTCTTCCCTATCTCTAGCGCAAGAGTAAAACACTCTGGACCACGTTACTTGAATCTTAAAACTTCTGGAAAAAGATGAAAGACTAGTCGGTGTGCTTAAAAGTAACTCTGAGGTAAAGGTTAACAAAAGAGTAAATTGTGAAGCTGTTGAAGATGATGTAGCACTACAACTAAGTGACTGAATATTGAATTGTGAGTTTCAGGAATACACACTGCCCAAGCTAAGAGTGAGGCAAACCTTTTTCAAAAGTCAAGCATTGTGCAAGCATTGCTGAAGCCAAGAGTCATGAAAGCATTGCCTTCAGCTGAAATAAACTAACAACAGGCATACAATTAAGCTACTTTGATGGGCAGAAAGCAAAGAGGTGAATGCAAGGTTGTAAAAAAGATGAAGCCTGCAGATTGCAAGTGTTCCCTGAAAATTGGTCAAAACATTGCCAAAGCCATAAGGAAGAAAGGTAAAATTACATCCTTTAGGGCAATATTGGTTGTGGATGTGGTAAGAAGACATGAGTGGCAAAGGGACCACCCATCTGAAAGGTGAATGTTCAGAGGAAGAGTGCCTTGCCTACTTGGAAGTGCTCAGGGGCACTAAGGTGGACCTTGTCTTTTCTAAAAAGTTGTTTGAAGTCACAAAGGTGTAAATTGCTGGATCTGTGACAAATATGAATGTTGCAGAAAGACACATGGCAAAGAGTCTGCCCTTCTGAAAGGTGAATGTTAAGAGGAAGAGTGCCTTGCCTACATGAAGGTGTTGAGGAATAATGATGTGGAACATTTTCTTTTCTGGAAAGTTGCTAAACACAAAGTTAGATAGTTGTAGCTGTGCTAAAACATTTGGTTGTCAGTAGATTTAAAACTTCAAGCCCAGTTGTTTGTGAACAACACTATGTGGCAGGCCAGTAGACCTGAATTCTTGCCGAATCTAACCTGGCATGAGAGTCATTCAGATGGAAGTAGTGGTGCTATAAAGTCATCCTGACAAAGATATAAACTATGATTCATAACACTATAAAGAGAGTCTTGAGAAGTGCTACCAAGAGGCAAGAGGCTGTGTTTCTGTTACCTTGCAAGCAGCTGTGTTTCTTTACCTTGCCAGAAGTTGTGTTTCTTTGAATCTGACAAGGAACCGTATTCCTTCTTTGACATTTCGAAGTTGTGGCAAAGCATCGTGACCCAGAACAATATTGATGCTATTTGGTGAAGTGGGAATTATTATTCAATGAAGAAGAAGAAATCTTTCTGTTGGTTGAATATTGTTTAAATGGAACTTTCTTTTTTACAAAGTGAGGAAGTCAAGAACTGAGTTGGAACTTTGTTGCAAGCCTGGATTTACTTCTTCCTTTATGTTGAACGCTGCAACCTAACTTGAAACCAGGGGAAGAGGAGCTCACCCAGGTTACAAAGAGACACTCTGAATATATGAGAAATGCCACTGTTGGTATTTGTTCTGAATTCCCATATATTTTCTTGTGTATTTCATGCTTGAGTGTGAGGGCCAGATCTCCTTTGTTAGAGTGTTTCCTTTAGTATCGATAGGCAGGGAAATCCTTGTTAGGGTGGGGATGGTGAGGCATTTTGATTAAACTTATAATAGAGTAAAAGGAATTCAATTGATTTGGTTTAACCATTGACACATCAGATTTTAATAGCAGAAATCTTCCATTCTCTGCTCATGTTCTGTTCTACGTGTTTCAGACAAACAATCCTTCATCAGGAAATGATCTGCTCTGTCTTACTATAAGATAATCAATACCATAAGGCTTTATTATAATATTCCTTAGCTTTGTGTCATTCATGCATTATAATTCAGAAAACAGCGGTCCAAACAGCATAGTAAAAGGCCCAAAGGCCACTGCTCATGACCTCCCACATATCATTACGGGTGACGTAACAAATTCTGTCATTGTTCAGATCGCATATGACATCCCTATTGCACGCCATTCCTGGCACCCATACTCTCATGATTCACCAGTAAGAATACCAATCGTACCCCATGATTGTTCATTCTTACTCATAGGGATTTATTCTCCTGAAAGTGGATGCTGAAGGAAAACACAAACGCTTTCCAGCTTTTTGCCGGGTATCTGCAAGTCTTCAGTGTGCTGGGGTCTGGAAATGATATGAACCCATGCACGAGGATTAACTGAGGGCATGGAGCACATTGTAGACAGACCTGCATACTGAACTATCTTTCGACAAACCAGCATACCAACAATCCATAGACAGATCTGCACACTGAGCAGTCTGTAGATAGACCTGCATACTGAACAATCTATAGACATACGTGGATACCAAACAATCTGTGACCATAGGCCTTCAATCTGTTTGGCGTGCCCTCACTGGTTGGCACTGCCGCATGTTAGGGGGGCAGGGCTAAACAAGCCCTAGCAACAATTGCCATCTTTAATGCCTTGTCGCACTGAGCATGTGCAATGGAGTGCTATGTTTTACCATGGTCACCATCGCAGATGCTCAGTGCGACTAAGGAGCTGTGATGTGAGGGGGTGTTGTGCACAATACAGGCAATAAACACAGCCTGAAAGCACACTTATCTGCATTTAGATTGTGCTTCCAGGCTGAACTTTTTTCTTGCTGCCAGACCTGGACGACCAAGGTAGAGTTTTTGCCCAAGTAAGTTATTTTTTTCTCTCCTACACTCTCCTTTGCCAGTCTCCCTGCATGCCTCTCCTTCAATGGCCTCACCTTGGAGGCCACGGGGGAAGTGGAGGAGGAGTGGGGACCAGAGCACTGCTTTGCCGGTCGCCCCACATCCCCGGCCCCTGCTATCCCACCTTGGAGACCACGTGGCAGCAGCGGGAACCAGAACACTGCTTTGCAGGTCCTCCTGCACTCCTCTCCCCACACGGACCCACCTTGGAGGCCACCGGGAGAGGAGAGCTAGCGGGGACTGGAACATTGCTTTATTTTGTTTTTGATTTTTTAAAATGTTTGCTGGTCCCGCTGAACCACTCTGCCCCCACGGACCCTCCTAAAAGGCTGAGGGATAGAGGAAGTCAAGCGGGAACCAGAGCACTGCCTTGCGGGTTCCTTGTACCCTTCTACCCCTAAAGACCTGTCGGGGTGGTCAAGAAGGGTCCCTTCTATTATTAGGAATTCATGTTGCAACTGCCATATTGATGACTGGGGGTGTGCGCACACTGAGCACGCTTTACCTTTTGTTCAGAACTGATGCCATATTGGCTTGCACATGCGCAGAAAGATAAAGTATCAAATCTACCAAATGTAAAAACATACATGTAGCTTAATATAAATTCATGAGAAATGTGTGAATCTCAGTTTAAATGCCCTTTTCACAGTGAATCAGAACATAGTGGTTAGGGCTCTCTTACAAAATGCAATTTGACTTCTAAACAGGTTTCAGATGGCAGAAGGCAGGTAAATGAGTAATCTCAACCTTTGCAGTCAGCATCTGCATAAATAGCCTTGAGTTTATGCTCTGATAAGTCTTGTAGATAGTAGATATAATCTCCTGATGTTTGAGATCGTGACCAAAAGAGTGTTGCTATGTATACTGGTCAGTAGTAAAACACAGGATAAGTTGAATGCCTAAAGCTTTCAGGAGTTTCAATTGTTCGATAAAGTGGAAGCCTTGTAGATTCGAAAAGTTGCAAGGGAACAGATGTAATCTTGCCCTTTGTATTAAAACCTTTAGAGGGCGTGGGTTAGTCATTTGTTCGGTTATGTGTTTTTCCAGGTCATCAGAAGTGGTATGTATCTGCATAACTTAGAAGGTCTTTTAGAGGCGACAGGAGTCTGTGGAATGGAGAGTGTAATCCACAGGTCGAGAAAAATCCTGTTTAAGGCAGACATTCCTCTATTTGCTAAAATACATCAGCAAGACCATGTGCAATCATCCTTAAAGTTGAAGGTTTTAGGCCATTTATTGCTAGCAATGAATTATGTTTTCAATACTAATGTTTAAACCATGAACCAATGTCAGGACCTTCTACAGCCAATCCCAAGAAGAGGTGTGTTTTAAATATGATCTGAAGATAATGATGAAGATAAGCATGATCAATGAAAATGGAAGAATTGGCAAAAGATGGGATTTCTTTGAAGAGGTTTTATCCTATCATATTTAGTGGGTAGATAGTAATAAATGTATCTGCGAGTGCCCTAAATTGTTGCAAAAAGTATATAAACTGCCAACTGAGGTTGTATTGTTGAAACTTTGGTTAGTTTGGTCCTGCAACGCCATCTTACCGCTCCCCGGAGCTTTGTACAATAAACTTGCTTTGCTTTATGTACAACCATGTTCTCACTTCTTAAGTGGTGGGCCTGTTTTGGCTTAAGGTGATTAAAGGTCCACCCCCACATTTGGTGAGCCAGGTAGGAGCCCAGGCGTTCTGAGAGAGCGGGGGTCCTCTGTCCTCACCTCTCAGCTGCTGCACCTCATGTTGGGGACCAGTCTTGCATGCACAGTGAAAAAGAGGTCTGCGGACAGCATATTCTTTAAAGGTCTGTCTGCTGTCTGGAGGCGTGGTGCCATGGCCTAGCAGTGGAGAATGATTTGACGAATCACCACATTGGAGCACCTCAGGTTCATGTGAGTACACGATTGGGGCTGTAGAGCAAGGTATAGGGGTAAAAAGGGGTTGTTTCTTTGATTTAAGGGATATTGGTTTTTGTTCGTTTTGGGGTAAGAGTAGATTTGGAGTGTCGGTTTGAAATTAGTTGAGGTTACGGTGTTTGGAAAAGTGGATGTTTTTTGATAGAGTGGCTGAACCCTTTTGTGTTTTAAGTCCTTTGTATATATTATTACCTAGTTTGTTATTTCAGAGGTGTGAGAGGGTATTTTACCCCTCACGCCCAATTTGAAGCTTGTCCGTATACCCTTTAGTTTGCTTTTGTGGTTGGCTGGAGCCCTCACCTGAAGGTGGGGTGGTATCCTAGGGTAGGTCCAACCATAGATACATTTCTGAAGAAGGCCTTGACATTCTTTTGAAATTGCCGTGCAGGCGAAGCCCCTCACCTCCATTTTCTTGGTTAGTCGAAGTAGTGAAGGCGAACTTCCTGTAGTCAGAAAAAGACTCTTGTAGTAGAGAAGGCCGTACTAGTAAAAGAAGAGAGAGCAAGAACAGCGGGGCTGTAACGGAAAGCATTGCGCCCATCCTATGCTCCAGTGGTGGGGATATCTTGGGAAATATTGTCCGCAAAGTGTTTTTGATAAGATGCTGTATTCTGTGTATGAGTGAGAATTAGAATTGAAGAAAATAGTGAAGTGCAGTAATTGTGCAATAGGCGAGTAAGGTGATTGAGTATGAAGGGCGACTAAGGAATTGGGAAAGGGTAAAAAGGGAGCTCTTGGGTGAAACATTCTTTTGTGCCGGAGGTTCGGTTTAGTATCAGATTTTTCGCGAAACTATTTTTTGATAACTTGGATTGGAGTATGGAGACTCAGTTTAATCATTTGTCTCATGTGTTGCCCGGCTATAAGTCAAACGTTTTAAAATATCATAGGGAATGGTTGTGGGAGAGTAAGGGGAAAACGATAAACTCTTGGCCTATTGAGAGATCCTATGATACAGGGATATTGGAGAACCTGCATACCTTTTTAACTACAAAGCACAAGGGCTTGAAGGTATAAAAGCGGTTAAACATCTTGGAATTATGGAGGTTGTATGAAAAAATTATGTTGAAATTGTGGGGAAAGGGCCAAAAAAGGAGGGGGCAGGAATTTTGCCAGCAACCCCCCCACACTCCCTCCCAATATGGGTGCTATCCTTTATCGTCCAAAGAGGAGTACACAAATTTGGAGTGTTTACCACCATTTTCCTGAGCAGTTACTCCAGTGGAAAGTGGAAGGGTAACTCCTTCAATGGTTAGGGCTGCAGAGAGGTTAAAAATAGAGAGTGGGATAGGGATAACTCCCCCAACTGCTAGGTTAGCAGATAGATTAAGGGTGCAGGAGTAAGAAAGAGTAAGACCTATAGGTAGAAGAGCAGAGGAAGGATTGGAAATGAGAGAGAAAGAAGAGGTTAGGCCTCTTCCCGCGGGGCTAGAGGATAGATTACGAAGAGTAGTAGATGTGCAAGAATGGCCAAAAATGAAGGAAGTATGCAGTTAGCGGAGGAAGAGGTAATGCTGTTACGATGGCAGAGAGATGAAGAGCGGGAGGAAGTGAGAATACAGATAAGGGACATAGAAGGAGGAAGGTGGAGACATGGGCAGGTTCTTGTTAGATTGGACAACTCGGTTATCAGAACAGTTGAGGTGGACATGGAGAACAGGAATTATGCCAGGGGTACAGAGGCTGAGCAGGGAGAACGGGAGACTGCACCCTATGGCAATGCTGATTATGCTTACATGCCTGTAGAAGGGGTAGTGGATGTAGCAGTCAGAGTAGTCAATGAAGAAGGAAAGGAATGGGATGTCAGGCAAGGAGAGCCGGGTGCAGGTACCCTATCTCCCACTCCGCTAGCAGTGATAGAAAGCACACCACAGAACTAAAGGACACACCAGGGTACTTGCATGACCGTAGTAAGTGGTAGGGGAGAGATGGGGAAGCCCCAGTAAAAACACTGTTGCTCAAGAAAGGGTCTGGGAAGGGCATATTATCTCCCATGGGAACACATGGACCAGAATAATCTTTCTCACTTCAGGGGCGGGGAAGTGGATTTATGCATTAGAGAAACACACTGCCGGTGTCATGTTGGCCATAGGGACCATGAAGAGCTTATTCACAGTCCTAATGGTGGAGCGGTCAGACAAACTTTGGAAGAGGTTGGGGTATCCGGCATTTCAGTTGGATACAAATACCCATGATGGGGCAGCTTTTAATCTTAGGGCACAGGTATGGGAGGCCTTGCAGATTATGTACACAGATATGCTGATATCAATTCCATTTTAGCTAAGACAATGAAGTTGGATGATGATCCTGCCGCATACATCCAGTTAATTCACTAGATGTGGAGGGCAGAAATGGGAGAAGCATTGAACAAGAATGTGGAAATGTTTTACCACATGCTGAAGAAGAGACTTTCGAAAGAAGTCCAGCATGATTTAGATAAAGTAGTAGGGATGGAGGCCAAGAGTTGGCCAGAAATTGAGGCACGCATTGTGCATTTCTGCAAGAGAAGACAGGAAAAGGAGAGGGAGAAAGTAGAACAGGCAAAAAAAGCTAAGCACATTCAAAAGAAATCGCCAAAGATTTGTTTAGAAGGGGCAATAATTACAAATGTTATGGAGGGACAGTTGGATCAACCGGTACAACGAGGACACAGTGAACCAGGTATGACGCAGGGTTGGGTGGATGGGTATGTTCCCAGTCTGAAGCCAATGAGAGGGTTACTGAGGAGCATGGTCGGTGGGATCCCAAAGGTCTGTGCACACTACCAGAAATCTGTTATGAACCAATTTAATATTTCATCACAAACACATTTCTATAAAAAAAACATTAATATTACACACAAAGGGTGCTGTCCCTTTGTCAGATATCGGGCATGCCCCAAAACACAACCTTCATCACATTATGAGTTTAGTATACACAGGTGACAGTATTTTATACCACAACACTACAACAAAACTAGTTCTGGTATGAGTGAGCTTTAACATACAGATATAATGATCTGAATCATTCTTTAAAGTACATGAAGGTTGAACCTATATAACGGGTTTTGTTGTAGTGTTGTTGTGGTATAAAATACTGTTACCTGTGTATACACAGTACAGTTAAAATTGTTTTAAAAATATGTGTTTTGGGGCGTCCCCAATATATGACAAAGGGACGGCACCCTTTGTGTGTAATATGAACTATTTGTATATAAATAAGTTTGTGATGAAATATTAAATTGGTTCTTAACAGATTTCTGGTAGTGTGCAGTGGATTATTTAACCATAGCACGGGGCATAGCTTAAGGTTGTTAAGGCAATGCATAATGCAAGCTTCTGTGTCTCCATGCAATACGGCTATCTATCCTGTGAAGAGGGCGAAGGGGATCAGTTGGAAGATGGTCCAGGATTTGCATCCCCTCAATAATATTGTTGAGGCAGAATTTCCGCTGGTAGTGAATCCTGCCACCATTCTCTGTAAAATCCCTACTGGGTAGACCCACTTCACGGTTAAAGAATGCATTTTTCTCTGTTCCCTTAAACCCTGATTCTCAGTACCTCATGGCGTTTACTACCGTGGTCAGAGATTCAATCACACAAGGTTGTCCCAGGGGTACTGTGAAAAGGTCTGTGCACACTACCAGAAATCTGTTATGAACCAATTTAATATTTAATCACAAACACATTTCTATAAAAAAACATTAATATTACACACAAAGGGTGCTGTCCTTTGTCAGATATCGGGCATGCCCCAAAACACAACCTTCATCACATTGTGAGGTTAGTATACACAGGTGACAGTATTTTATACCACAAGACTACAACAAAACTAGTTCTGGTATACATTCAACCACTGAAAGAAAATATATGAAAGAAACTTGCCCTAAACATGTGAAAATAAAAAAAGAGTTCCTTACAGGAAAAAAGAGTTTAAAAAATCACCAACAAACTATATTTACCACAAGATTCCATTTGTCCTGATGAAGGCCTCGTAGGCGATCAGGTGAGAATGTCTGGGACAGATATATCTTGAATTAGGGGCCCAAACACGATGGGTCGACCTGTAGCCTGACCCAATAGACATACGAGTCAGACGTCTATTTTGTTTGATTAGGTTATCCCCATAACGATCCATCCTTCTGTACTAGATACATCGTTAAATAAAATCTAGAGTGAGCTTTAACATACAGATATAATGATCTGAATCATTCTTTAAAGTACATGAAGGTTGAACCTATACCAGAACGGGTTTTGTTGTAGTGTTGTTGTGGTATAAAATACTGTTACCTGTGTATACACAGTGAAGTTAAGATTGTTTTAAAAATATGTGTTTTGGGGTGTCCCCAATATCTGACAAAGGGACGGCACCCTTTGTGTGTAATATGAACTATTTGTATATAAATAAGTTTGTGATGAAATATTAAATTGGTTCTTAACAGATTTCTGGTAGTGTGCAGTGGATTATTTAACCATAGCACGGGGCATAGCTTAAGGTTGTTAAGGCAAGGCATAATGCAAGCTTCTGTGTCTCCATGCAATACGGCTATCTACCCTGTGAAGAGGGCGAAGGGATTCAGTTGGAAGATGGTCCAGGATTTGCATCCCCTCAATAATATTGTTGAGGCAGAATTTCCGCGGGTAGTGAATCCTGCCACCATTCTATGTAACTTCCCTACTGGGTAGACCCACTTCATGGTTAAAGAATGCATTTTTCTCTGTTCCCTTAAACCCTGATTCTCAGTACCTCATGGCGTTTACTATCGTGGTCAGAGATTCAAACACACAAGGTTGTCCCGGGGGTACTATGAATCTTAGAGTATTTGTAACAAGGTGATACAGAGGGATTTGGGGAATTTAAATGTGTCCAGTACCGTAATTCAGTACGCCGATGATTTATTAGTCTGCAGCACTTCAGAGGAGCAGCGTCAAGGGCACTCAATAACGCACCTCACCCTGCTCACAGAGAAGGGGTATAAAGTGGACAAGGAGAAATTGCAATATTGTCAGGCAGAGGTAATTTATTTGGATCAACTAGTATTGCCCGCAGGAAGGAAGGTAATGCCAGAGAGAACCACCACAGTTCAAAATACACTCAACCAGTCACAGTGAGACAAAGGTAGCAGTTTTTGGGGCTTTGTAACTATTGTAGATCGTGGGTTTCTGATTACTCTAGTTATGTGAGTACCTTATTGCGGCGCCTAAAGGAAGCACAGAAGGCAAAATGTCTGATAGAGTGTAGGGAGAGTTTTCGAGAACTCAAGGCTGCGATCAGCAATGCTCCGGTCGTGGCGACCCCAAATTACAAGAAGCTATTCTTTCTATTTTCCCATTCAAATGGGTAGGTAATGACAGCAGTCCTGAGCTAGCATACATCGCTAGGCCACAAATCTTTAGTGTATTGCAGTGGACTCCTTTGCGAACAAGCTCTTGCGGCATCAGCTTTTGCAATTCAAAAGTCTTCGACCATTTTGATGGGTTGCCCGGTGACATTGTGCGTAGAGCATGCAGTCTTTGCGATTCTCAAAAAATCTAAATCCACATTGACCACTCAGAGTGTCAGGGTATGAGGTCATCTTATGAAATCCATTAATTCATCCTGTGCGATGTCACCTAGGAAATCCTGCAACATTTGTAGCAAAGCCGGTGCAGCCTAAGGATATTGTTCATGATTGTACCACGTATGAGGGAAAAGAGGGAGAGGGTAAATATGAAAGAGGATGCCCTAGAGGGGCGAGCTGATTTTTGTTGATGGGTCTTCGACCATCAATCATGAGAGAGGCATACGGGTGCAGCTGTCGTGGGTCTTGTGGATGGGGAGTAGCGGGTCAGATTGAAGAAACGGTTGCCTTCTCATTATTCTGCACAAACGGTGGAACTGTTGGCACTTATATAGGCGCTAGAAATCTGACTCTGCCTATGTTACCTCCACCGTCCATATCTGGGTTATCAGTATGACAGAGAAGAGGTATTAGGAAGTCTGACGGGTCCGCTGTCCAGCATGCTGTGCTGCTATCTTGGCTAATTGAAGCGTTAACCTTGCCAGCAGAGATGAAGGTTTAGTGAAGTGCACTGCCCATACTAACCACACTAATTCAATAGTTTACGGACATAATGCTGCAGAGGAGGCAGCGAAGGAAGCAGTATATTTTTCTTTCAGATTCCCTGAAAAATGAAACCATGTCCCAACAAGTACAGTTACCAGCCCTGTAGACCGCAGTCACAGTGCTCCAAATAATATAAATGCAAGGGAAAACACCCAGAGAAGAACGGGAGCTCTGGAAAAAGAGAGGATGTGTTCTCTCGCCCACAGATTTGCTTTGGAGACAGGAGGTGATGGGGAAGGTAGTAGTGCCTGTAGAGCTGCTTCTTTTGGCCCTAGAGCAACTACATTACCCATCACATATGTTGGGAAATTGGAAAAGTTTGAACTTTGCACGCCATACCACTAACAGGGGGTTGGGGAGCTGAACACGTCATCATCGTCATTTCTGTCACTTTTGCATATTGCTACAAGTATTACAATATTTATCGTAAATGGGACAAGTGTTACAATTCGGTTACTTTGTGTTATTTTGTGTAGAGCCAATACATTTGTAGATTTGCACGTGCGCAGAAACATAATGATGAAACATTGTTGCACGGAGGGCCCCTCCCCACTAAGGTAAAGCAGGCGATCAATATGTGCAAATTGAGTTTAGCTGTATGAATGGTGCTCATGATAGGAGATCATAATAGGTATAAAATGCACACATAATGGTACACATGTATGGGAAGTGTTTTTTGAATTTAGTAAAAGAGATGACATATATGAGGTGGGATTGTTCTGTGTATTATGGGCCCCCGCATTGTGGATTAATCAGAAGGGTATTTTCGCCATCATGGCAAAAGTTTGCAAAGGTTTTGGGCCTCATCACGAGTTGGGTGGTAATAGCGTTACCACCACCTGGTTTGGTGCTATTAGCTCTGGATCAAAGGTTGGGAGGTAATGGGTATTCCCCAATGAGTCCATTGACCCAATGGGGCATTTTCAGTGCAATTAGCGCGCACTTATAGCGCTGCCCTAATTGCACCCGAAAATGGGCGTTAAGTTTACGCATTTACTCCTAGCTTAGAACTGGGGATAATTGCTGCCAGAGTAATGATTGGGCAGATCCTTAAATGTGGCGGTAAAAGCGTTACCGCCAGATTTAAGGGCTACCGCCCAACTTGTGATGAGGCCAGCAGTTGGGGAACAGGATTTTCAAGTTGATCAATGGGGTAGCTGCGGTCAGTTTGCAGATGGCTCAAGTGCTTGAGGGCAAGGGAAGAGATGATCTCTGGTGAACTGTTGCAAGAGATAGGCATCTTGTGAATTCATGGGGTTGTTTGAAGCAGGTGGCCTCTCCATGGATTTTAGGAGAACAATTGTGTTGTCAGAGAGTGGGCGGAATTCATGTGAATAGAAAAAGGTCAGCCACGTAGAAGTCATAAAAATCGGACACCTAACAGGTCTGGGCAATGCAATTATCAAATATGAATAGGTCAAAAGGAAATCTACATGTCTTTCTCTTGTCTTCATGTGCTTAGGTATTTTTGGGGTAGGTCTGTGTGCGTCATTGATAGGAATTCTGTTGTTGTGTAACAAGCACATTTTCAGTGGTGGCAGACAAAGGTGAAATCATATTTGGCACAATAGCATTGCATTTGGGGGTGGAAGATTGTAGCATTGCAGAATTTGCATTGGGGGCACATTTTCGGTGGTGACAGACACCGGTGAAATCACATTTGTCACAATAGCATTGAATTTGGGGGTATAAGATTGTAGCATTGCAGAATTTGCATTGGGGGCACATTTTTGGTGGATGCAGACACAGGTGAAATCCCATTTGGCACAATAGCATTGCATTTGGGGGAAGAAGATTGTAGCATTGCAGAATTTGCATTGGAGGCACATTTTCAGTGGTGGCAGACACAGGGGAAATCACATTTGGCACAATAGCATTGCATTTGGGGTAGAAGATTTTAGCATTGCAGAATTTGCATTGGGGGACATTTTTGGTGGTGGCAGACACAGGTGAAATCACATTTGGCACAATAGCATTGCATTTGAGGGGTAGAAGATTGTAGCATTGCAGAATTTGCATTGGGGGAACATTTTCAGTGGTGGCAGACACAGGTGAAATCACACTTGGCACAATAGCATTGCATTTGGGGGTTAAAGATTGTAGCATTGCAGAATTTGCATTGGAGGCACACTTTCGGTGGTGGCAGACACAGGTGAAATCACATTTGGCACAATAGCATTGCATTTAGGGATAGAAGATTGTGCTCTGTCGGCAGACATAAGGGTGGTAAAATTCAGTGTATTGGGTTTTGTAGTGGGGCAGATACTTTTGGTCTTAATGTCACAGTGAATAGGGATCTGAATACAGGAACATAGCCGTGCATTGCGGGTGCTCGTTGGAAGAGGTTGGGATATGATGGTAGCCTTATGCGTCCGGGCACGTAATCTGAGTGCCCAGCGGCAAAGCGTGGGTTAGGATGGAGAGGGTAAAAGCCAGTCTCCTTACCTGTAGAAAGCGGCATAGTGTTGTGGCAGACTGCATACGAGCAACGAAGAGCTGCAAAGAGGAGTGCAGAACTTTTCCTCTGGCCTTCTCCTTTCAGCTTCGCCTGTCGGCTCACTCCCTCTGCCTTTAAAGCAGGGAGTGAGGAGCCAGCAGGGCTGCAGGCGGGAAAACTGGGCGATTTGGCGGCAAATTCAAACGAGGCAGGTCCGCTGGATGTCTTCACGGCAGCAGGCCCTTCCATGCTGCAGGGCTCCGCTGTGTGCGCGAGGCACGTTGCAGCTGGGGAGCCAAAGGAAATGGCATCCACGAGACTCAGCTGTAACAGCTGACTAGAGAGGGGCACTCGTAGCCGAGCTGCAAAGAGGAGTGCAGACCTTTTCCTCTGGCCTTCTCCTTACGGCTTCTGCAATGCAACTACCTTCTACCCCCATTTGTATTGCACATGTGCAAAACACTACTTTGCCCACTACCACGCCCACTCCCCCCATGATCCCTCCTCCAGCAACCACAGAACCTCACCTCAAATGCGCCATGATCAACGCCAGGTCCATTAACGTCCATGCCCTAGACATCCACGACCTCATAACCACCCACGACCTTGATCTGCTCATGATCACCGAAACCTGGCTACATCAAGCTTCAGGTCCTGTGCTCTCTGTTGCACTGCCCCCTGGTTACTACATCACCAGACAAGATCGCCCATCTAAAGGCAGAGGTATAGCACTTATCGCCAAAGACTGTCTCTCCATCAGAAACATTGAGAAATCCATGAACAACAACAGTGACTACCTCCAAGTCAAAATCAACCTCTATCCCCATTGCACTATTGCTATCCACCTTGTCTATCGTCCACCAGGCCCCACAGGAGACTTCCAAGCCTCTCTCACCCACCTCCTATCTGGCAACCTCAAAAACCCCTCAAAGCCCATCCTACTAGGGGACATCAACCTAGGCCTCTTTGACACCAAAGACCCAGGAGCCAAATCTCTTAACTCATCCCTCAAGACATTAGGGTACGAGGACACCATCTCTGGTCCTACCCACACCCTGGGCAGAACACTTGACCGGATTGCCCAACATAACTGCCCACTCATCATCACTGGCAACACTCCTACCCCATGGTCTGACCATCCCATCATCACATTCAGCATCCCCACCCCCAGCTCCTCAAACCCCACACCCCAACCCCTGCCACGAGCCCTCGTAAGAACATCCCGTCAACTCACCAAGGAAAGACTACTGCCCTTCCTCCAGGCCCCAGCTTTCAGGCCACCTTTCTCCTCTGACCCAGAAACCCTTGCACTAGCCTATGATGTTGCCCTCAAAGCAGCGGCCAACTCCATAGCCCCACTAAAACCCAGCAAACCCAAACCGACTACCCACTCCAACACCTGGTTCACCCCTGACCTTCTCACACTTCGCACAGAAAAACGGGCTGCACTCTCACAGTGGCAATACTCCCATTCTGACAAAGACAAATTGAACTTCAAAGCTTGCTCAAACAAATACAAAAAGGCTACTGGACAAAGCAGCTTACCAACAGGTTAAGCACTTCATTGAATAAAATAAACTTCTATGACTCGGCCAATCTGGCTTCCGCCCTAGGCACGGGACTGAGACTGCCCTACTCGATCTAAAAAACCAGATGGACGATGCCAGAGACTTGGGTAAACCAGCACTTCTCCTATTCCTTGACCTCTCCGCTGCATTTGATCTCGTAGATCACGATGTCCTTTGCCACCACCTCTCTTCCACTGCAAAGTTCTCCCCTGATGCCACAGCCTGGATCACCTCATTCTTACAAGACAGGACTATGCCAGTATTCTCTGACTTAGCTTCGGCCTCGCCCACCATCATGCTCTGTGGTGTGCCCCAAGGCTCCTGTCTCACTCCCACGCTCTACAACATTTCTCCTCACCCTTACTGGCAACTATGACACAGACTCCACAACCCTCAACAACATCTACAACACCATCCAAGCTTGGATGGCAGACAATGGGCTACGTCTTAACTCTGACAAGACTGAACTCCTCCTGGTAGGTTCCCCCGGCACATTAAAAAACCTTGATTCCCAATTCAGTCTCCATCAAAATACCAGTCTCAGACTCAGTCAAAACCTTTGGAGTCTATTTAGACTCTAACCTATCCATGGATAGGCAAATCAGTGCAATTACCTCCTCCGCTGCCTATCATGCTAAATTAATCAATGCAGCCAGGCCTTTTCTCTCCAAAGAGAACTGCACTAACATAGCCAGAGCCACCACTGGTTCGAAGCTAGACTACTGCAACATTCTCTTTCTAAGGACTTCCGCTAAAAACCTGGAGAGGTTCCATGTCATACAGTCATACAGAACAATGCTCTCCATACAGCACAACACAAAGCATTTCCAAGAGAGAACACATCTTGGAGGCCAGCAAATCAGCTCACTGGCTCCCAATTAAGGAAATAATTATTTTCAAAGCTCTTACACTGACCCATAAGTGCATCCATCTCACTGCACCAGACTACCTTTCACAAAGGATTCACCCCGCCACCTCTACAAGACCAACCAGATCACCTTATACCAATATGCTCTGTGTGCACCTAATAAAAAGAACCAGAGCATGTGGCTCCAGCATCCCATATTTCACACCCACACATTGGAATGCCCTACCTCCCATCCTCCGAGGTGAGGCTTCCCTCATCTCTTTCCGCAAAGCTATGAAAACTCTTCTCTTTACATAACATTCAACCCATCAGCTATGAATGACTAACCCACGACCCATTGCAAAATGTACTAATTGTATTTATGTACTACCCGCAAATGCATCCCACAAATGTTTTAACCATCTCTGTAACTAAGGATCTTGCAAGTAACAGTGCCTCAATGCCCATGGGCTGCATGTTCGTTATACAAATGTAATAAATAAATAAATAAATAAATAAATAAATAAATAAATAAATAAATTAACAATGAGGCAAGGCTGCCACCAAATATGGAGAGGTCTTTGGGAAGTGGTGTGTTGAGAATGTAAACCTTGCAATTATATTTTTTAGGGGATTGTGTTATAAGGACTATGTCCAATGAGCTGTGTGGGTTTTAGATTTCTTTGTACAGGACAACCAATCATGTTTGGGGGATGACTTTGTAACACTATCTGGGGGAGTGTATTGACTGTTCCAAATTGTGTATAATGTGCATTCATTGTGTGGTTAAGCGATACCAGGGTTAGTTTGACTCTTAGATGTCATCTAAGTCCCATACCGGCTTTGTACAATAAACTTGCAAAAGGCACACTTACTAATTTTAGAGGTGGGCCTAATTTGGGCAAAGGGGCGGAGTGAAAGGTCCATGCATACAATTTGGCAAGCCAGGTAGGAGCCTTAGGCTCTCTGAAAATATTGGGGGTCTCGTGTTCGTCCACCTCTGCTGTGGTCCTTCACTGCAGGGACCAGCTCTTGCATGAAAAAGAAGCTGTTTTCAGGCACCAAGAGGCCTGTCTGGGCCCCGCAGTGGAAGTTCCGCAGCCCAGCTGTGAAGCAGAACCAATTGGGCAAGCACCAGTTTGGAGCACTTTGAGATTCCAACGTCCAATTAAGTGCATCCTTACATCTATGTAGGGTAAACCAAGTGGGGTGTAATAGTAGAAAAATGAAGCAGGGTTTTTAGGTAGGGCAAGAAATGTATTTGTGGGATTAGGAGGGACTAGGCAGGTTGAAGAGTGAATGTGTGTAGGAAGTGCATGAATCGTTTTATGTTGTTAAAACATTTTTTTTATTATCTAGTTTGTTATTTTAGAGGTGTAGTGTGTCAGTGCAGTGGGTTACTCGTGGGGATAGGCTCGATATCCTTCAGATTGCTTGTCTGGTTGGCTGGAGCCCTCACTTTAGAGTGAGGTGGCATTTTATGGTAAGACCACCCGTAGATACCTTTCTGAGGCATATCTTGGTAAAGCCTTACGTGTACTAATTGCACGGGCGGACGCAGCACCTTGAGTTTCTTGTTAGTCTAACGTAGTGTGGGACTCCTCTGGTAGTTTCGGGGAAGATGGCTCTGTAGTAGAAAGGGCCATACTAGTGAAAAGAGGAAGAGATACAGCAGTGTTGCAGTGGAAAACATTGTGCTCCTTCTATGCTCGAGTGAAGGTGAAATCTCAAAGGAATGGAAAGAATTTGGGCTGGCATGTTTTAATAATATTTTGTCTTTGTGCACAGTTGAGGAATACATAGTTATTGAGGCGGTTATGATAAAGCAGTGAGTGCAGAGAGTGAGTGTGGAGAAAATCTTCTAAGGGATAGAAAAGGAATTTTTGGGTAGTAATATTTGTATTGACAGGTTAGGGTTTTCTTTAATAATATTGGGATTTTGGGGATTTTTGTTGAAACATGGAATCTCCACTGAATCATTTATGTCAAGTGATCCCCGGACATAAAATAAAAATGTTGAAGTATTATCGGGGATGGTTGAGGAAAACGAAGGGCAAGATGTCTAAACCATGGCCTGGTGAGGGGTCCTATGATAAGGATATATTAGACAATATGTGTACTTTCTTAGGGACCAAACATAAGGGATCGAAAATGGACAAAAGACTGAATATCTTGGAGCTATGGAGGTTATATGAGAAGGGCAGGAAGGCTCAGGAGGTCATGGCTATGAAAGAAGGGACAAGGAAGGAAGACGTAGGATTTTTTTCTGTACCACCGCCATATGGGTGCTATCCTTTGTCGCCCGCAGAAGGATATACAAATCAAGAGTTTGACCCTTCATATTCTCCAGTTACTACTCCGGTGGTTAAGAGATGTTCAGGGGTAACACCTCTGTCTGCACCAATTTTCAAGAGACAGGAAAATGAGGGAAGCAGAAGGGTAACACCTTCTTTTGTAAAGGTTGTTGGCGGGCCCTGAAGGCAAGGGGAAAGAAGAAAAGTCTATCGTAAGGATAAATCAGTGTTAACCTTGTGACCAGAAGAGCCAGAGCGAGAGAGGATTTTAAGGAGTCGGCATGAAGAAGAGTCAACGAAGGGAGAATTGTCCCCTGGTTCCAGGATAGAGGATAGATTATGGAAAGTAGATGAAAGGCAAGAACAGCAGAATAGGGGAGAAGCAGCAAGGTTATTAGAGAGTGAAACAGCATGGGTAGAACAGGATAGGAGTAAAAAGCAGGAAGACGAGAACAGGGAAACATAGGAAGCGGAGGAAGGAAGATGGAGACATGGTCTTCATGTGCTTAGTTATTTTTGGGGTAGGTCTGTGTGCGTCATTGATAGTAATTCTGTTGTTGTGTGACTAAGAGGCAAGGCTGCCACCAAATACGGAGAGGTCTTTGGGAAGGGGTGTGTTGAATTTCTAAACCTTGTAATTATACGTTTTTAGGGTATTGTGTAATAAGGACTATGTCCAATGACCTTTGAGGGTTTTAGATGTCTCTGTACAGGACATCCAATCATTTTTTGGGGGGGATGACTTTGTAATGCTATCTGGGGGAGTGTATTAACTGTTGCAAATTGCATATAATGTGTGTTCATTGTGTGGTTAAGCGATACCAGGGCTATTTAGACTCTTAGATGTCATCTAAGCCCCCTCCTGGCTTTGTACAATAAACCTGCTTTATGGACAAAAGGCACACTTACTCATTTTAGAGGTGGGCCTAATTTGAGTAAAGGGGCGGAGCTAAATGTCCATGCATACAAATTGGCGAGCGAGGTAGGAGCCTTAGGCTCTCTGAAAATATGGGGGGGTCTCCTGTTCGTCCAGCTTTACTGTGGTCCTTCACTGCAGGGACCAGCTCTTGCATGAAAAAGAAGCGGTTTTCAGGCACCAAGAGGCCTGTCTGGTCCCCAAGGTGGAAGTACTGCAGCCCATTTGTGAAGCAGAACTGATTGGGGGAGCAGCAGTTTGGAGCGCTTCAAGGTTTCGACGTCCATGTAAGTGCATCTTTGTCAGGTAAACCAAGTGGGGTGTAATAGCAGAAAAAGGAAAAAGGGTTTTTAGGTAGGGCAAGAAATGTATTTGTGGGATTAGAAAGGCCTTACTTGTACTAATTACTCGGGCAGAACCAGCACGTCGAGTTTCTTAGTTAGTCTAACGTAGTGTGGGTCTCCTCTGGTAGTTTCGAGGAAGATGGCTCTGCCGTAGACATGGCCATTCTAGTGAAAAGATGAAAAGATACAGCGGTGTTGTAGGGGAAAACATTGTGCTCCTTCTATGCTCGAGTGAAGGTGAAATCTCAAAGGAATGGAAAGAATTTGGTAATATGTTGTCTTTTGTGCAGAGTAGAGGAATACATAGTTATTGAGGCGGTTGTGATAAAGCAGGGAGTACAGAGAGTGAGTGCGGGGAAAATCTTCTAAGGGACAGAAAAGGAATTTTTGGGTAGTCATTTTTTATATTGTCGGGTTGGGGTTCTCTTTAATAAATTTGGGATTTTGGGGATTTTTGTTGAAACATGGATACTTCAGTAAATCATCAGCGTTTACATTGGGACCAGAAGAGCCAGAGCGAGAGAGGATTTTAAGAAGCAGGTATGAAGAAGAGTCAGCGAGGGGAAAATTGCCCCCCGGTTCCGGGATAGAGTATGGATTACGGAGAGTAGCGGAAAGGCAAGAACAGCAGAATAGGGAAGAAGCAGCAAAGTTATTGGAGAGCAAAGCAGCATGGGTACAACAGGATAGGAGTAAAACGCAGGAGGACGAGGACAGGGAAACACAGGAAGCAGAGGAAGGAGGATGGAGACATGGTCAGATTCTCGTACAGCATTTTAAATCTGTAAAGAGTGTAAGTGTGGACATGGAAAAGGAAAGCACCGTAATAGATGCAAAGTTAGAATGAAGGGAAGAGAGACAGCCTGCTACATCACCCCTGATGAAGTGATTGTCCCCACAAAAGGATCAGGGGATGTGATTGAAGGGACAGAGGAGGAAGAGGAGGATGACTGGGAGACAGACGATGAGGAAGGAGGACAGGAAGCATAGGCTACACCTCCCGCTCTAGGAAGGACTCTGCAAAGTACACCCTGGGGTCCTTGGATGCGCTGTGGAGCCCGACTGGCCATAGGTAGAGGGCGAGTACAGCTAGGGGAAACACTAGTAAAACCAAAAGTGACTCAATACCCACTACTCCAGAAGGGTCAGGGGAGGGCGTATTATGTCCCATGCTGACACATAGACCAGAATAACTTAATGAAGACTCTTCCTTCGCTCGCTGCATGGGTGGGGAAGTCGATTTATGCTCTAGAGAAACAAACCGCTGGTGTCATGTTGGAAATTGGGGACATGAAAAACCTTTTTACGTCCTTGATGGGGGAATGGGCAGACGAGTTTGGAAGAAAGCGGGGTATCCAGGAATTCAATTAGACACGAATTCCCGCAATGGAGCAGCTTTCAATGATTATAGGGCATAAGTTTGGGGAGCACTGAGGATAATGTATCCTGATACACCAGACATAAATTCCATTTTGGCAAAAACAATGAAGTTAGACTAGAATCCCACTGCCCAATACTCAGTTGATTCAGGAGATGTGGAGAGAAGAGAAGGTCGAAGGATGGGATAAAAATGTGCCTATTTTTGTTGAAAAAGGGACTTCCTAAAGAAGTACACCATGACCTAGAAAAGTCGTAGGGATAGAGGCGAAGAGTTGGCAGGAGATACAGGTGCACATTGCGCATTTTTGTAAAAGGCAACAGGAAACGGAAAAGGAGAGTATGGACCAGGCACAAAAGACTGAGGCCAAGCTGGCCCAGAAAAAACTAACAAAGATTTATTTAGAGTGGGCCATGATAACCAGTCCCATAGAGGGACAGCAGGGATAGTTGGGACAACAAGGACAAATAAACTCTGGAATGGGACAAGCATGGACGGATGGGTATGTACCTGGACCAAGACCGATGAGAGGATTTCCACTGGGTAGGGGAGGATTTTCCCGAGGCGTCGGGTCATTCGGTGGATTGGGAGGAATGATATGATATGATATGATAGGTTACTTATAACGCGCTTAATACCCAGAGGTTTCTAAGCGCGGACCCGGGGATCGAACCCATGTTGCTCCGTGTCATCTTGTTTCCAAGGCAAGCACGTTGCCGTTGAGCTATCCTCCCGCGACGAATGGGGCCCCCGGTTCAATGGGGCTTTGGGAGGGGAGTATGGAGGAATGTATGGAGTGCAGTGTTGGGTGTGTGGAAGAATGCGGCATGTGTCACGGGACTGTCGAAGTCAACCACAGTATTTTAACACAGGTCCTTTCCAGACAGTCAGATAAACTGATGATGCTGGAGTCGATTATGGACCAGCAATCCCCATGATGTCGGGCTATTGAAAAGCGTAGGGGCAGTGCAAATAAAATTAAAACAAGGAGCAATTTTATCAAGGGTTAGGCAATGCCCCATGTCTAAGGAGGCATATGAAGGGATTTTTGAGACCATTATAGCGTTGTTGAAGCAAGGCATTATACAACCTTCCATGTACCCATTAACAACGTCATTTACCCTGTGAAGAAGGCAAAGGGGTCTAGTTGGAGGATGGTTCAGGATTTGCGGCCTCTGAACAACATTGTTGAAGCAGAATTTCTGGTGGTACCAAAACCTGCTATCATTCTCTGTAAGATCCCTACTGGGTCAACCCGCTTCACAGTTATTGATTTGAAAAATGCCTTTTTGTCGGTTCCTTTGCACCCGATTCCAAGTACCTCACAGCATTTAAGTATCATGGAAAGAGATTTGAAGACACAAGGTTATCCAAGGGGTACTGTGAATCTCCAAGTGTTTTTAACAGAGTAATTCAGATGGATTTGGTGAGCTCACAAATGTCCAGTACTGTAATTCTGTACATGGATGATTTACTTGTTTGTAGTGCTTCAGATGAACAGTGTAGATGGAACTCAGTCAGACACCTCACCTTGCTCAGAGAGAAGGGGTACAAAGTGGAAAAAGGAAAAAAAACTGCAATATTGTCAAACAGAAATAGTGTATTTGGTACAGGTACTATCATCCGTAGGGAGAAGGGTAATGCCTGAGAGAGCCACCACAGTTCAGAACACGCTTCATCCAACTACGGTAAAACAGATGCAACAGTTTTTGGGGCTCTATATCTATTGTAGGTCTTGAGTTTTCAACTACTCTAGTTACACAAGGCCCCTGCTGCAAGCTTGCACAGAAGCACAAAAAGAGAAGAGTCAAATTAAATAAGAACTTGTTTTTTAATAGCTCAAGACTGTAAACTGGATGCTTCCAGCCCTTTAAGATGAGCAGCAATACCCTGGAAATAGATGGGGGTGTAGATTTTAATCAAACATCAATAGTTCAAATGACACAAATAGCTTGGCAAACATCTGTCTGTTTTAATGCAAGTATTTAAAACAGGGAGTAAAATGAACATCAGCAATCGCTGGATACTCTAACTCTCAATCATTTCATAAAAAAGCTGGGTTCTTAAACCCATAATCAGTCATAACTGACGTGTTGACCTGCGTTATTACCAACGTCATCCTACCTGGCAAACTGCTAAAAGCTATCGGGAAGCGGGATTGGTTCTAAGTGAATAACTAAGTATAGGTGTTATATCTGTATGGAGTAACGGAGAGAAATAATTGGATAGTCAACAACACGTGGGGCAACTAAGCCCTCCCTTCAAAATGGCCACTATGAACGTCACTAAATGTACAACGTCCCATTGGCTACACAAACTTTAGGACCCCCAACTACGTGGTCCCCTACAATTGGTTGGCTTCTAACACGTGTCAGTAACGTTCTACCTACGTGAGCAGCATGCAGACCGAACAACCAGGTGCGGGTGAGCGTGTCTTGATACCAGCTTCCCACCAATTAAAAATACAATCCATCATCACCTCAATGGTTCAGTGTCAATTAGCACTTTGAAGTTGGTCTTGAATCTATACTTTGTCTGGGACTTTTTAAGGAGTATACTCTCTGGCTTCTGTTCGTAGGTGTGATCTTCTCGTGCGTCCAACTTTCTTCCATCACCTGACTGGACACCACGAATACAGCCTTTTCGTGTATTTGATTTTATTCTTCAATAGTCCTCTGACGTCCTTTGCTCTGCTTGACCTTCGTGAACAGGAGTTTCTGTTCTTTCATGTTAATTGTATCCAATGTCAGCCAATTCCAGTTCTGATAAGACCTTGGCTTCCGTGGCTCAGCCAAATTCTTAGCTAAAATATATTCTGTTTAATTGCTTTTTGTAACTGCGACACTGAATTGAGGCCTTCCTTGTTGCTCAAGACTGCTTTATACGTAGTGGAAACATTCATTCTTTATTCAATCCATATGTATCTATGAGGTATATATGTATATGTTGGCGCTTGCCGCAACCTAACTATTTAAAAGCATTTGGATAGCTTCATGATTGCATTGCTGCTTGTGTTCCATTTGCATCTGTACACGTTTAAACTAACTAAGCATCTTCATCGTGTTTGTGGCATAAGTTTCTCTATCTTGATCCCAAGATATCACTTATACTTGGTATTTCTGCGTTCTTTATACATCGTCTGCCTCTATCTTTCTATCTAGAGTCGATTCAGCTTTGTATGACGTCACCATTCATCCTGGTCTTTCAGTTTCCTTGCTTCATTAGGAATCCCGTTCAAATGGCCATCATATTGTCTTGGATGCAAGTATGGTTTCCTCAATGGGTACTTCACCTCCCATATTCTCTTAGGTATAAGTATTCTTATGGATACTGCACAGAGACCTCTCTCTTCTCTTTCTTGGTTTACTTGTTCGGTATACATCACATATTTTGGTTCATAGCAGGCGGGGCAGGTGGAATGGGGGTACTTGGCTCCTCCTCTACACTCCTCCCTCTGGGTGATTTATTGACCACTCTCACATCATCTTCTATTCCTAGAAATCCTGGTCTGAAGAAATGCCTCTTAGGGATCCATATTTATATGACTCCCTTCAAGCATCCAGCTGACTTCACATGCTCATCCTTGTTCCATGTCATGAGCATGCACTGTCCACTTTGACTGCAATAGATCCATCTTCCTACATATTTATTATGGTCCTTTGGGTGCAGGAACTTTGTTCCCTCAGGTGCACGAATACTGGCCTTCACAAAGTCTCTGATTTCATCAGTCAGGTCTTTAGACTTCCATCCTCGTTCAACATCATTCATAATTTTCATCCCTATGGCTTTCTTTGCTGTCTTCTTGCACTGTGAGATTATTATCTTGATCACACAGAATCCAAGCATCACTAATAATAGCAAAGCACAGGCACAAGTGCAAACATCATGCTACTAAGCATTCTCAAAGCTAAGATTTTCGAAGGGAGCCACCGAGTTTTCTTGGCCTTCATAGACCGCAACCAAGCATTCGATCTGGTAAATCAAGCTAAACTGTGGCAGAAGTTAGCAGACTGGCATTGACTGCATGGAATTCTAGGGCTGTTAAAAGCTCTCTGCACCAACACAAGTGTCGAGGTGCAGCTAAATAAACAGGGCCTACTTTCAACAGGAATACTAACTGCCTGAGGGGTACAACAAGGATGCCCTCTTGCCCCAGCACTCTTTCTGGCCTATTTGGGGAACTACAAGGACGCCAACGTCCTGATAAGATATTTTCCGCCGTCAGTTGGCCTGGAAAAGGGGCCCCGACTGCTCTACGCTGACGACTTGATCCAATTGGACCAGGCAGCTATTGGATTGCAACGGCAGCTGGATACCCTTTCCATGTACACACTTTCTAACGATCTTGAAATCAATAAATCAAAAACCAAGATCCTGACCTTAGAAAAAACCATCAAGAAGGACGAAAATCTGAAATGGTACCTGGATGAGAGCAGCGTTGAAAAGGTATCTGAGTCTAAATACTTGGGAGTGATGTTGGACAACTCTAAAACTGAAAAATTGATGCAAAACGCCCTGCATAAAAAAATGTAAAATCTATCCTCACAAGCCAAAGTAATGGACAGAAAGTACGGGCGATTTTCTCTCCAACCAGTATTTAATTACCTTCTACAGAGCCAAAGTCATTCCATCCATCACATATGGGGCGGGGGCTATGTCGTATATTCCAAAATCCATTTGGACCATCTTGGAAAGCTTTTTTTGGAGAACTCTATTAAACCTCCCGAAGTTCATGCCAATTGCACTGATCAGACGGGAATTGAACCTGTCTTCTCTTGAGGCGATAGTCAACTGAAATACCATCATGCTGTACAGAAAAGTTATTGCTCCAACCAGTCCCCTGGTATTCTCACTTATCAAAATGGAGATGACAAATGGACTCTGTAAAATGCTAAACCAGTGGGAAAAGGAGTGTAAAGAAAAAAACTTGCCGCGATTGGCAGCTCTCTGGAAGAACTGATCCAAAATCCAACAAAAACAAAAAAAAGGATGGACGAAACTGATTGGATTTTGAACTTGGATAAAGCACTTACATATAAACACCCATCACACCTTCTGCCTGAGGCAAGAAAAATAAATAAAACTCAACCTTTTCTAAAGAAACACCCAAACAGAAGATTGAGAAACATTCTCCTAAGGGCCCGGTTAAACCTCCTTCCCTCAAATGAAATGCTGAAAATAAGAGGACCTTCGCAACAAACCACTGTAGATTCTGTGAAACCGCCACTGAGATTGAAACAATACGACACCTCTTGTTGACGTGTCCAGGTACTAGTTGCTTCATAACTCCATACCTGGCGCACCACTTGGCTGCGGCACAAATGCATGAAGAATAACTTTAGTGGACCCGCTTGATTGGTGGTGAGAAGATCTCATTGGTAATAGCTGCAGCTAAAATCTTAGAACAGACTTTTCTTTCAATAGATAAGTTAAGTCAAACATCTACGCATATCGCCTCATAGGCTTGGACTATAGGAGCCACAGCAAACAACGATCAGGATGGAATCACTTACACCTGGGGCCTTCCTTCCATCCTTCCTTTCCTTCTTCCTTGTTTCTCATTTCTTCCTTGTTTTCTTCTTTCATCTTTTACCATTGTTAATTTTATGAAACTAGCACCTTGTAAAAATTGCGAACGCGATTAAATCTCGTAATAAAAAAATAATAATAATAATAGCAAAGCTCCGAGAAATTTAAACATATCTGCCATCCATTGTGGAACCCACGCGACGAGTGATCCAATCCAGCTGTCATCAGCAATATCTTCTACCGTTTCTATTATCTGTTCATGGAGTTTCATCAGCATGTCTACGGCCTCCGTCAAGGTTCCGTTCTCGTCATCGTGAGAAGGTATAAATGTGCAACATGATTCTCCAATATTGGCACAAACACCTCCATCCATGGCTGTGATCATGTCCAGGACGTATCTGTTCTGGAGAGCCGTTAGTCTTACAGCCCTCAGTTCTTCTCTTATTGCATTGAAACCTTTTATAGTTGTGTTAATTGTCTGCTGCAATTCCCATCTGGTAATTAGATGCCACTTGGTATTTGCTCCAACCTGGATTCTTGGCATAAAGATCTTGGTGAACACTGATGTAGTATGGCTGAACCGCTTGTGTTCATATAAATAGCATCAAAGGCTTCTATTGATTTGGCAGGGAAGTAGTTATATCTCTTTGCTCGATTTATCAGTTCTACAGATCTCTTCTTTCATAGATGAGCATCTGCTTTCGGAAAAATATCAATGTTCAGGTCACCTTTAGGAATCACCAATGCAGGAACATGGACATTCACCAATGTGCGAATTCCTCCCCAATCTTTAGGCAGTCTGATGTAGGCTTTTGATCCACAAGCCCAATAGATTCATCCACAGTTCCGATTTTCCCTCATTTTTCTTTTACCATTGTTCCTGAAGCACAATTTAGAACTTTCCAATGGTACTATCTGCAAGGGTCCTCCTCTGTCTTCGACCCATGTCAGTAGTTTAGCAAGTTTTAGCCATAATGACTTGAAGCCATTCTGCACTTTGTCAATAGTAGGTTAATAACAGTCAATAACTACCCATGCTCTGCAGATTACCACTCCATTTTCCCATCAATCTGGTGACAGTACCGTTCCCCAGATTTGCATTTGAACTCTGTTCTTCCATCTACGAGTTTCTTCTGCAGACTTTCCTGTGACCTCCAATTTCTTATTCACCTCCCATCTGATCCCAGCTCCTTTTATTCCAGGCTTCTCATATCTGATCACATGGTTTCTTGTATGGGCTCTGTTTCTTGTCTTTATATCTTGTATATAGTCATCTTTATCTGGATCTGTCTTTTCCGTTGCCCATTGGAGAGAAGCATCACTTCCCATAAATTGACCTCTGGTTTTGCAAAGTGCTATCTGCGAAAGACAATGTGCTGTTTGAATAGCTATGAAGATCTTTGACTTCCCCGTGCTGTATGGCAAGAGTGCACATACAAAGCATTCTTCATTTGACATCCTTCTTCCAACTTCTTTAATGTGTTGGTAGCATATGTTATTTCCCAGGTGTGCTGTGCTGTCTAGATAATCATTCAGTTCTTAATTGTCTTCTTGGGTGCTTCTTTTAATTCTTAAAATCTTCATGTAGTTTTCTATAACCACATCTCTTAATGCATCAGTAAACTTCTTCTGGCTGGTTTGTCTGGAAAAACATCCACCCGGGTTCCCTCTGTAGAAGAAAGTTCAGCAAGTCTTTCTTTATCCCTCTGTCTTTTTCTGGCAATGGCTAAGAACGGCCATATAGATTCTTCTATCATCTCTGCACGTGATTTTTCTGTGGGACTTGTGCTTGGGCTTCTTGTTACTCGACCAGGTGTGTCAGCATGCATTATCTGTGTGGGCCCAACCTTTGTCAAACCCTTATTTTGCCTGTTCCGCCGACCCTCTCTCAGGCGTTCAAAAGCAGTGTTTGAAGTAAGTGCGGTGTGTGATGTATTATTAATAACATCCATTTCGAGCTCAGGTATCTGCCCATTTTTTCTAGGGACAGGAATGACTATGTATGGCCTAGGCTGCTTTGTAGTTGCCACGCTCACCTTTTCCTTCTGCTCAGAAACATATACAGGAATTTTTGCATCTTGTGCTCCTATATAGAATGCAGTTCTAACTGTCAGTGAAAGCAATATGAGTATGAATATAATACATGTGTAAACAATGCAGTGTTTGGTTCCCCATCATGGTCATTTGATGCTAAGGAAGGAAAAACACTTTTTAATAACACTGTATTTTTTTAGATTGCATCTGGAAGCTGTTGTCCTTTTCAGCAGTCGTCCTCGATCAGCTAGCTGCTTTCTGGAACCAATTCCTTCACCAGCCGTGGTCAAAATTTTCCTTTATCGTGAAGAAGAATGTCCTCTGTAGGCCTCTATAAAATCTGTTCCGTTTATTAGTTGCCAATCAATTCCTCTAATCTGCTTCAGTCCAGATGATATTTTAGCTTCCCTGTCAGCATGAACAAAGTTTTGTCCTTCATTCGATTCCTCGATCTGTCCCTCGGAGGAAAGTTTCTACACAGCTCTGTAATTTCTTTCAGAATAGATTGCCACCTGGATGAAGATTCCTTCCAAGATCACATTCAAGTTTGTAGTATTTCTTGGGTCTCTTAAAATATTACTACATCTGTGTGTCTTCCAATGAGATGTGGGTAGTCTTCAATTAGACGGAAGAACACCACACTGATCAGTCTATGTGCTGCATCGGGTGATAGGGGCATTTGTGGTTTCCTCACTGAACTCAGGTAACTTCAAAAACTCTTCAATGATGATTATGAGCAATCTTCTAATGATCTTTTCATTGTCAGGATTACCAATAAAAGCTGGAATGGTGCAAGTTCTCCCCACCAATGACGGGTAAGAACGTAACACCAACTCAAAATATGAAAGTACGAACTTAGAAAGGTCATCACTGGGTAACACCATGAGTAAGGCCAAACAAAAGCTCTGTATAAAAGGAATCAGGGTACTGTATCCATTTCCAATTGCTGTGTCCACGATAAAAATTTGGCATATCCTTATTGAATGTGTCCATTTCCCCTTTTAATATAGCTCAAAAGGGGGGGTCCAATTTAAACCACATTCCAGCTAAAGAGTTCTTCACGGTTTCCACTTGTCAGGTTATGCGTCCTTCTTCCACGTCATGGATCTCGTCTGCACATGCTGTGGCTCTTCCCCGATGTTTGTAGCTTCTTCGCAGTGGGGTGTAACCAGAGGAGTCTCTCTGGCATAAATTTTAGTTTCTACCAGGAAGATCCAAGCTCGCCTACCCTGCAATTTGACAGCAGATGGCGTTACATCTTCAACAACGAAAGGGTCGTTAAAGCGGGGCTCGTATCACTTTTTTCTTGTGTGATTACGAATCAAGACTTTATCTCCAGGGTAGTTTCTTGGACGTAGAAATTCGGGAGTTTGGATTGTTGAAGCATCTCGTTCTGTGTTCTGTACTGCCTTACACCCTCGTCTCTGCAACTGTCCTGAAATCACAGAAAAACTAGATGTTTAAACAATTCAAATAGTTTTGCAATTCAAGTCCTAAGATTTCTGAAGTTGGCCGAGCATCACTTCTAACTCGGGATGGATGCATTAAAGGAGTCCTCATTCGCCTGCCTGTCACAATCTCGTGCGGCGTAAGATGATGGTGAGAACCTGGTTGGTTCCCTAATGCATACAATGCTAGTGGTAGGCAGTGCAACCACCCTTTTTTCAAAGTAAGCTTCAACTTAGCTATTCTTTCTTTTAACAGGCCATTGAGCTTTTCACAGATACCATTTCCTTGTGGATGATACGCCGAAGAAAACGTGTGTTTTATACCAAGCAGCAAATTGATCTGCTCGAATACTGTATTAACAAAGTGAGGTCCATTATCCAATCTCATTAAACTGCCCATCTAGGAACCACTTCGCACACCAACAACTTTGCTGCACAGGTAGAGTCTGGGTGTGTACATGGACCTGCCTCTATCCATCTGGAGAAAGGACATATTACAACTAATAGGTATCTAAATCCATTACAAACTTGTATCATGTTGACATAGTCGATATGTAAGTGCTGAAAAGGGCAGTTGGGTCTTGGGATGACCCCCCTCACTATGCGCAGTGTATGCCCAGCCGTGAGCTGTTGGCAAATAATACAATTTACCATAAGAAATGCAAATTGCTCTATTAGGTTTGGTACTAACCAATCCTCAGCAATGGTTACAGCAAGATTCCCACTAGTTGTATGCGCAGGGTAGTGTAGCTGTTCTAGCGCTACCCCTAATAAGGCTATAGGCATTACTGGTTTACCAGTACTGTATTGTCGCCACAATGGTTCGGATGGGTTTAAAGAACACCCTCTTCATTTCCACAAATTCTTTTCCTCTTGCGGTGCCTCTCCTTGAAGCTCCACTATTTGTGTTTTAGACATATGAATGTATCCCTCATCCACACTCGTCATCACAGTCATTCTTTCATTGACATCAATGATTTGGATATTCATCATTCCTAAATCTGTATTTGCTATGCGTTTGGCTTCAGCTTCTGCTGCTTGATTTCCGCGCAAAATAAAATCTGTCTCTTTCCTGTGAGCTGCGCATTTGATGACCGCTATGCCCACCGGGAGTTGTAGTGCCTTAAAAAGCCTGTCCAATAAGGCTGTGTGCTGCAGTGGTGTACCGTCCACTCAGAGGTAGTCCCTCCTTCTCCAGCACGCTAATCCTGCATGCACGGTTGACGTCACATAGGCGGAATCGCTGTACACTGTTACTTACTGGTCTGCGTGATTCTCAATTGCGATTATCAACACCAATAATTCTGCAGCCTGCACTGAATAATGTGATGGCAATCGGGTACTCACAAGCACTCGAAATTCTCCATTTGCCAAATGTTTCACTACTGCAGTGCCTGTGTATCTTTGTCTGTCATTTTGATCGATTTTCAAAGAACCGTCAATGAAGACAATCTCTCCCCCTGCGAGTGCATTCTCTTTTACTCTAGGGAGCTCATCACAGAATTCTTCATAGTTTGCGCATTCGTGTATAGGATCTCATTCGGTAATAGGCTCAGCTACAAACATAGCTGGATTCACTATTTTACATCAAACAATTTTAATCACTGGAGTCGATATAATGACCTCATAGGCAGAAGCCCTTTGAGTGGTTAACATACCTTTTGGTTTTTCTAAAATTGCAAATAATACATGTTCAACAAATAACGTCATGGAGCATCCCATCACTATGCTTGTAGCCTTCTCTATGGCGAACGCGGTGGCTGCCAAACTTTGTTCGCATGGAAAGTGACCTCTCATCACAGGTTCCAAAATTCCACTGTAATATGCAAGGGGTTTGTACCCAACGTAGTTCTCTGTGTGAGTACTGCTGTCATAAAAGTACCATCTGTGTGCAAGAATAAAAATAATTCCTCTGCATAATTGGGGATCCCTAGAACTTGAGCCGTGCAAATGGCTTTTTTCAATTCATCAAACCCTTCTTCCATTGCTTCAGTCCTCACGATTTTCTCTTGCGTTGCCTGTGCTTTCTTCAAGGCATGTAAAAGCAGCCTAGTATATGAGCTTTAGTCAAAGACGCATGTTATGACATAATTACATAGCCCCAAAAAACTCTGCATCTGTTTTATCGTGTGTGGCTTAGATTTTTTTTAAATGGCCTAAGCTCTTTCTGGGGTGACCTTCTTTCCTTCATGTGAAATCAATTGGCCTATGTACAACACTTCTTATTGACAATTTTGTAACTTTTCCTTGTCAACCTTACATCCTTTGTCATAAAGTATAATCATTATCTGAACAGAATCGTGTCTGCACTCTTTTTCTGAGGTGCTGCAAACTAAAATGTCATCTACATATTGCAAAACAACGCTGTCTAATGCGATATTGCTCAAGTCCATCTGGAGGACTCTGTTAAAAATCGATGGGGACCCACAGTACCCCTGAGGCAGCCTCGTGCTTTTTAATTGCACTTGTTTGAAAGTAAACAAAGTCAAATCTTGTGAGTCTCTATGCAATGGGATTGAGAAAAATGCATTTTTCAAGTCAAATAAAATATCTGTAAAATATCACGCATCAACAGGTATATTACATAAAATCGTAGACGGGTTCGGGACTACAGGGAACTCAGCCTCTACAATCTTGTTTATTGGGTGTAAATCTTGAATTAGTCTCCAAGACCCCCGTTTTATTTTTAATCGGATAAACTGACGTATTACATGGTGACTCTGACGTCACTAAGATACCTTGGTCCATCATGGTGGAAATTGTCTTAAAAATGCCTTTATCTGCCTCTCGAGACATAGCATATTGCCATGCTCGAGGCAAAATTGCTCCTGGTTTCAATTTAATCTTCACTTCCCCAACTCCTTTCAATAACCCTACGTCATAGGGGCCAGTGGTCCATAATGAAATTGGCACTTTTGCCATATCTTCATCAAAATATTCAGGACACTTTGGTAGCATCATTCTCTGTGGGACCTCTTTCTTAATCGCCTTAACCCAATAAGTAATGCACATTTCAAATATCACAAAATTGTCAGATCTGTCATCTCCAAACAAATCTTCATCAGTGACGTCAGTCACTCTGCAGCCTTCCTCAATGGCAATTATTGTGCTCCATCGTCTACTCTTATCATCAGTTGTAAACCATATTTCCTCGGACTATAGCTGCTTCTATGGCTAAGGGGAAATTTCGCCCCTCCTCTTCATCCATAGGTATCTGTGGCCTAAATAGAAACTCATCATGGCCTGGCAGCCATGTTAACAAAACACGTATTCCATAATGGAACACCTCGGGTCCAAGCGGTATTGCTCTTGGCACTACTTGTCCTGTGTATGCCGTGTTCATTTTGCACACGTTCAAATAATGCATTCTCAGTGTTGAGCATACTATGCCATCTTCTGTGAATGAAATGGTCATATTCATTTTTGTCATCAAATCTCGTCCTAATATGTTGACAGGGGTTTGCCTCGAATAAAGTAGTGGCACTTTCATATCGCATTCTCCTATGGAGACTGGTAATTCTTCTGTAAAAGGAACTTGACCTGTTGGTCCTGTAAAGCCCTGAGTATTCATCGCATCGCCAGACATTGAAAATTTGCCCTCACATATACATGAGCGTGTTGCACCTGTGTCCACTAAAAAGGAAAAAGCTTTTCCGCCTACAATTACGTCTACCCTTGGCTCCTCATGAGAATTCAGCATAATAGATAGGACTGAACACATCAGGTCTCCCAATGAGCTGTCCTATTTTGGGTACAGTCTCACTCCATCACTCGTGAATGGATTTCCTCTATCAACAGTGACACCTCCTATTCTACGTGTCATCGGTTGTTCTGTATTTCTGTTTTGCTGAAGTTGAATAGGAGATTTCTGCGATTGTTCTTGCAGTTGATTACCTGTTACTTGCTGTGATTTCAAGCTTTGCTGCACTCTTGGCGCTTGCTGCTGCATTGTTTGATCTTGCGCAAATCCATTTCCGCTCTGCTGCGAATATGCAGGTGGATTTGGCATTCCCTGTCATGTAAACTGAGCATTCTGCACCCTCCCTTCGCTTCTACACATACAAGCTATGTGCCCTGTCATTCCACATGTCCGACATGCAAGCGGTTGTCTTCCCATCTGCCCATATTGCATGTTACCGTTTTGCACATTCTGGAACCCTCCCTGATTATTCTGCCAATACCCTTGATTAACTTGCCAACTTCTCCCACGATATCCCCTTCCTCTTGGAGCATATCCATTATTTTTCTGATCAAACTATCTTTGGTTATTTACTTGTGGCATGTGTACTGCTTGCGGCGGGTTTGATCCACTAACGTTAGTTAACATTGCCCCTTCAATGGCATACTTGGATAACTTTTTCTGAACTAACTTTGCTTCTTCACCTTTACGTGCATCGTTTTTGCGATTCTTTTCCTGCAGGAGTGTGCAATAATGTGCAATGGTTAACTGAATTTCCAACCATGGTTTTGCTTCTATTCCCACTAATTTCTTGAGCTGTTTCTGTACTTGGTCTGGCAACCCTTGCCATATTATATGATAAAATACAGGTATAGACTTCCCCCAAGCTTCCCGTGTTTAAAGCGCCCATGCATCTTGAAAACTTTGAATGTAAAGCAATGGATCCTCTCCTTCCTTCATTTTTCTTGTCATTATAGCTCCCATATTGGACATGTCCAGATATAGCACTTGAAGCGCTTTCCAAATCGCTGCTCTACAATTATTAAACGGTGCTCCATCATGCGCGGTGTTGACTGTAGTAACACCAGGGTAACCTGCCCGTGTCCATACGTCATCAGCTCTCTCACCAAGCATGGCGATTAGAAGACCTTTAATATCCCCTTTAGCTAATGTATTCCCTCCCATCATTTTTTCTAACTCATGTATCCATTTTTTTTCCAGTGCCGGAAGTTAAATTCGGGAGTTTATATTTTAAGTTTTCGCTGTCCTTCTGGGGCCATGATACATACTGAGGCCTGGCCCCTCCCTTTTCCAACAAGGGGAACTGTGACGCTCCAAACTCATTCTCATCTCGCATCGTTTGTCTATCTACTGCTGGAGTAATATTTCCACATCGCTGTCTACCAGGCAATGACCTTAGCCTGCTTACATAAGGCAGGGACTCTCCCCTTGACCATGGGGTTGCCCCTTATGTCGGTCTGACTGTGTCAGTGGCTCTAATGCCTTGGACATAGGTATCTTCAAATCTGACCATCTTACTTCTTTGTTCAAAGGTGAATGTTCTTCTGGATTACAAATATCACTCCTAACCTCCCTCGAGAAGGTTTCCATTTCTTCATCTTATACTCCTTGTGCCCAACTCGTGCAATTCCTCTCATCGTCAACTCTATTTAATGTTAGTCTGTCTAAAGACAGCTCCTTCTGTCTCGCACTACAGGAGGCTTCCTCCGTGTCATACAACTGAGTGCTCTCGAGGCGATAATTTTTTCCCTTCCTTTGTGCTTCTTTCTGGGCGTACATTTCGTGGTATACTTTATTGATCTTTTCCCCAATGCTTTGCAAGTCAAACTCGTCTTCTCGATTTATTCTAGACGTACCTGGTAATGACTCGTACTCGGGAAAGAATTCCTCTGTGTCTTCCCATGTTACCCTTTGGACTTGGATTTCTTACCTCCCGTTCCAAATACTCAAGATCGCACGCTCTCTGTCTCCTTTTGCGTTCCATGTCGTCATCAACTTCTCTGCGCTTTCTAGCCTCTTCTCTATCTTTCTCTTTCTTTTTCATATCCCTTCGTTCATATGCCCTTCATATTTCTTCATCTCTTCGTCTCTGTATTCTTTTCTCTCTTATCCTTTCCTGTTCATCAGCTTCTATTCTTTTCTCTTTCAGCTTTTCCTTTTCATCGGCTGTTCTTCTTTTATTATCACGCTTTCTTTGCTCTTCTGCTCTCTCTTGTTTTTTAGCTTGCTCATCTTGATATAACTGTTCTCGTCTTTGTCTATCTTTTCTGTTTGCTGTTTCATCTCTCAATCCTTCCTCCCTTTCTTTGTTTTTTCTGTCTTGTTCGTCTTGAGCTCCCCTTTGTCTTACATCATCGATGCCTTTACCATCGGTTTTAAGTAAAATCTGACCTCCCAACCATTTGTTCTGTACGAGCGCTATTTCATCAGTTTTATCCTTATCTCCCTTCCATCTCTTTATTTTTCTCCTTATGTCTAGAGATGTTCTTGCTTGATCACTTCTCTCCTTATCGCGTCTCTCCTTGTCCCTCGGGAGAAAGGAGGTAATATCTTTCTCTGTATCTTTCTCTGGGCCCTCATCACTACTTTGCCTAGGTGACTCGTATAACGGATTGCTATATCCCATCGCTGCTTTAATTTCTCTTAATGGGTACAACCCTTCTTCTTTCTTAATCTCACATTTCATTTCAGACGGGGCGGGCGGAGCAGAAGGCTCTTCACCCCCCTCTTTAAATATATTGATTATCCAATCTTAAGGAGGCTCCTCCTCCTTCACATGTTCATACATTTTCCAAAGTTCTAGACTCGCTAGGCATAACTTTTTTCCTGTATACGCAGCATGCAAATATGTCGTCATATGCTGTAGAACTGCTCTCGATAATGATCCGCCTTGGAGCCATGGCATAAACATTTTGTCTGCGGTCCCTCTAACCCATTCTGCACTGTACTGTTTAAGTTTAAGCGCGTGCTTTGGTAGCTGTTTGCAAAGATGCACTAACGGCGTAAATTCTCCATTTCTTAACCTTTACTTTTCTCTTTGCTACCACTTACTTATGCTTTATTTACAGTTTTCAACTTTATGTTTCAATCAACATACACTTATGAGTGAGCACCAATCGTTGCAAGCTCCAATCCCGTCACAATGCAATTGTTTTACTTTTTTTTACTTTAAACTTGCTAAAAAACAACCATCAAAGTTTTAATCTTAAAATAATCACTTTTTGTGTCCTAACTTGATGTTTCTTCAATCACTCAAAAGATTTATGTTTTCATCTCTGACATCATTTCACCTCACAACCACATAAAACAAAACAGACAGTCTTGACCAGCCACATATACATGCACCTCACGATCCTCTCTTAGGATTCGTCTTACCCTCTATATTCTGCTCCGATTGGAATTTAAGCTAATTCTGTTATGAAAGTCTTTAAACTAATCTCGTCTCCTATATATCCCTTGTAAAAGGGCTCTGAATTAAAGCTTCTGCTAGCACTCTTTAAAGTCTAGGAACAGGCCGTATCCTCATAGGGTGGCTACACCTCAAGACTATTTTCCTCATATATTACTTGGCAACACTCAAGTCAATGAGCCTCATTACGAGTATGGAGGCAGCCATGCCCTTACTAAGGGCATGGCTGCCTCCATACCGGGTCCCAGTACCGGGTTCCTCCAATGAGGACTTACCAGGCTATTCCAACCATGGAGGACCTGGTAAGTCCTCATTGGAAAAACCCATCCCCATTCCCGTTTGAGCCCCCATAGGGATCAATGGGAATGGGGAGGGAGCTAATAACGGGCCCGTTTACAACAGGCCCGTTATTAGCTCCCTGGTCCCCTTGCGGGCATCCTTACCGGGTCCCGCAAGGGAACCTTGTAATAGGGTATCCCGTAATGAAGGGTGCCGGTCCCGTACCGGCACCCTTCATTACGGGAGCGCCATGGCCGTAATGAGGCCCAATATCTTTGTCCCATATAGAGTAAGAGAGTAATGATGTTTTCTGTGTTAGGACTGCTGTCATTTCCTTCCCATCTGTATGTGAAAAAAGAAAAAATGCCTTTTGGTAATCTGGAGTCACCAAAACTGGAGCATTACTGATCGAGGAGGAGCCAAGTACTCCCACTCCGCCTGCCCTGACTGCATTACCTGAAACGTATGAACCAAAATATGTGAGGTATACTGAATAAGTAAACCAGCAAAGCGAAGAGATAGGTCTCTGTGCAGTACCTATAAGAATACCTATACCTAAGAGAATATGGGAGGTGAAGTACCCATTGAGGAAACCATACTTGCATCCAAGACAATATGATGGCCATTTGAACGTGATTCCTGATGAAACAAAGAAACTGAAAGACCAGGATGAATGGTGATGTCATACAAAGCTGAATCGACTCCAGATAGAAAGATAACAACACCAGAGAGGCAGACGATGTATAAAGAATGAAGAAATACCAAGGATAAGTGATATCTTGGGATCAAGATAGAGAAACCTATGCCACAAACATGATGAAGATACTTAATTAGTTTAAACGTGTACAGATGCAATGGAACGCAAGCAGCAAAGCAATCATGAAGCTAGCCAAATGTTTTTAAATAGTTAGATCGCGGCAAGTACCAACATATACCTCATAGATACATATGGATTAGATAAAGAATGAATGTTTCCACTAGGTATAAAGCAGTCTTGAGCAACAAGGAAGGCCTCAACTCAGTGTCTGTTTGTTTGTTTGTTTGTTTGTTTGTTTGTTTGTTTGTTTATTTATTTATATAGCGCTCCTGACCCAGAGGTATTTGGCCGCTTAAAGTACAGAATATGGTTACAGGTAAACAGCAGGTGCAAAATAAAGATGTGTACAGAATAAATACTACAATAAAGCAAGCAGTAAACAGTGATTCAGTGTTCAGTACAAAATGTAACTGCTTAGCTGGAGTCACGAGTTAAGCAGGTTCTGGATCAGATTCTGTTGAGAAGCCAAGAGATGACGAGGCTTCTGAATGCTGTGAATGATTATGTAGATTTGATATTCTGAGGAAGTGTGTTCCATAATTGGCGGCCAGAACTGGGAAACTGGTTCCACCTGCCCTTTTAAGATTGTAATGGGGTACTAGGAGGCAGGATGTGTTCGAGGATCTAGTGGTTCTAGCTGACAGTTTTTGGGTGAATTTGTCATTAATATAAGGTGGAGCTTGATGATTAAGCACTTTGTGTGTGAGGCATAGGGTTTTTAAGTCAATTTTTTCTTGAATGGAGAGCCATTTGCATTGTTTTCTAGTAGCCGATATGTGTTCTCTTTTGTGTATGTTTAATGCTGCTCTGAGTGCATTATTTTGCACAATTTGCAGCTTGTTGGTTATGGCTTTGTTGGCACCGAGGTACAGGCCATTGCAGTAATCCATCTTGGATTGTATCAGTGCTCTGGCCAGTATGAGGCAACTGTTAGGGGATAATAGTGGCCTGCAGGCCCTAATCAGCTTGCCCATGTAGGCGGTGGCTGATGCTGTCATGTTGACCTGTTTAGTAAGGTTACAGTTGGCAGCAAGGTAAAACCCTAGGGTTTTAACGTCTTTGGCAATGGGAATGTTGTTCCCATATATGTGGATGCTGGAGTATTTGATGTTGAGTTTGAGTAGATTATTGGCTGAGCCGACCAGGAGAAGCTCTGTCTTATCATCATTCAGGCATAAACCATGAGTGGCCATCCATGCCTGAATGATGGAGTAGACTTCGTTGATCCAGCGGACATCAGTGTTCTAGGTACCAGATAGTGGTAGGAGTATCTGGGTGTCATCTGCGTAATTAGTGTAGGTGACACCCAGGCGGTCCACTTTGTTGAAAAGGGGCTTTGTAAAAATATTGCACAAAGTAGGTGACACGCATGAGCCTTGTGGGACTCCGCAAGTTATGGGGATGGAGTCTGCGGCTGCTGTGAGTGAGAAGACGCACATAGTCATGTTGTTGAGGAAGGACCATATCCACATGACGGCGGAGTTGGAGAAATGAGCTGCCGATGACAGGTGACCACATAGTATGTTATGGTCAACCAAGTCAAAAGCTGTAGATAGGTCCAATAGGAGTAGTACAGCTACTTTGTTTTTGTCTTTTAGGTCGTCAATCTGGCTTTTTGCAGTTACAAAAAGGAATTGAATTAAACAGAATATATTTCAGCTAAGAAGTTGACTGAGTCACGGAAGCCAAGGTCTTATGAGAACTGGAATTGGCTCCCAGATATCCCAAAAATTAAAATGATGTCCCAACAGGTACAATTGCTGGTCCTGTATACTGCAGTCCCCTTGTTACAAATTGTTGAACTGCCCGGGAAAAGCACCACAGGAGGAAAAGGAGCTTTGGGCGAAGAGGGGGTGTATGCTCTCGCCCACAGATTTGTTTTGGAGGCAGGACCTTGCGGGGTAGTGATGCCCTTAGAGTTGCTTCTTGTGGCTTTGGAGCAACTGTATTTCCCTGCGCATACTCCTCTGTGACAAATTGCAGTTGAACTTCAGGAGGATTGGTTTGTGCCCAACCTCTCTGAGCAGGTGAGTAGGCTTATTTGTAATTGCACACTCTGTAAGGAATTCAATGAAGGAAATACTATGAGGGTGGTAAGAGGGGTTATACCCTGACCTTCATATCCTATTAAGGAATTACATGTTGTTTCATAGATATGGTACAAAGGTGTGGCACCTGTCCTTATTTAATTGTGGTTGTGTGTCTATTTTCTCGATGGCTTGAGGCTGGACCCTGCATGAACTCTGATGCCAAATCAGCAGCCAGATTCTTGGTAAGGGAGGTATTTCTACGGTGGGGTATTTGTGAAGTGTTAAGGTCCAATAATGGGACTCACCTTTTAATGCTTTGTTCACTGAAATTACTTAACTTTTGGGGATAAAGCTCAGGTTGTACTAAGTGTACCACCCTTAGGCCAATGGGATTGTGGAGCGTCTCAATGGCTTGTTGAAAACTCAATTGTCAAAAATGGGTTTGGATTTGCATAAGTCATGGCTGTACTGCGTTCCCTTAGCACTATTTTGTTTACGGAATAAGCCTGGAAAAGATCACCCCCTTAGTCCCCATGAGATGGTGACAGGTCATAGAATGTTAGCACCTTTCTCAACCACACGCCTAGATACTGATGTACATAAGTCAGCAGAAATTCAGAGAAATTAATTTGGGGACTATCTCAAGGCTTTAACCAAGAGTGTCAGAATTGTGTCCTCACAGGTTACTGCATCTCATCAGCAAAACAAGATTGAAGGCGGTGTGGTACCAAACAAGCATCAGCATCTGTTGTTACTCCCCTTGGAGAGGGTCTTCATTCACTCTTTTGTCTGTCGCTGTAACAACCCTCGATTTCACAGACCCCAATAAGGTCATCTTCTCCACTCCTGTGGCTATGAGAGTTGAAGGCATTAAAACTTGGGTGCATCTCCACGATGTTCGGAGGGACACCCGTACGCCACTACTGGTGACTGAGGAACAGGAGTCGACTAATAATTAAGTGTGTAGAATTTAAGGAATCACGGTTCGTTCCAGCTGACAGGGGGAGGAGAGCATATGAAACCTAAGAATTGTTTTAATAAATTGTCTTTTTTTTATAAATGTCTTAAAATTTAGACCTGTTTTAGTAGGAATTGGTTGTAGAAGGACAATGGGCCTCATTACGAGTCCGCCGTGCTGGAATGCAGTGATTCCGTGTCGACGGTGACTCTGCTTCCTCGACCGTAAGGTTGTGGAAATAAGGGCCGATTACGGTACGTGGGTCGCGCGCAACACACCGAGGCGGAAATGGAGTCACCACCATCATGTAAACACCCACGCGTGTGGATTAAGCACCACAGAAAATGGCGCTAGAACCGTGTCCGCCCCCGCCGACACGGAAACACCAGAAGCGGAAATACCATGACCGCGGGGAAAAAAACGGAAATAGAGAGGCGGCCATTATATAAAGCACAATCCACTGCCATCCTCAGACACCACAGATCAGATCACCTCCCTGAGACTGACAAACCATCCAACACCATCATGGCATTCAGGATACCAGCACGCAGGCAGAGAAAGCAGCGCTTCAGTGAGACTGAGCTCACAGTACTGTTGGAGCACATTGTTGAGCATGCCGAAATGTTCTTCAGTGCAGATCAGCGGTGCGCTACTCAGCAAAGGCGCAAGGAGGTGTGGGTGGAGGCAGCACGCAAGTGCACAGTGGTTGGTGTGACCACATGCTCAGTGAAGGAGTGCCACAAGAGGTGGGATGACCTCAGGCTCCGGGTGCGCAACCTCATCATAGCACACCGTCAACACAGCACTGGAACTGGTGGAGGCCCTGCATCCCCTCTGAAGCTGCAATCATGGGGGGAGCGCTGCAGCAGTGTCATGCACCTCAAAGGCATCCACGGCATAGGAGAGGCAGAGGCAGGAGTGGGCCCACCTGCAGATGCTGGTAAGTGCACAGAGTACAAAGCCATACGTGTGATTGGGAGTGACCCAATGGACCCACTCCCAATGCCCCCCCCAACAGGGCAGGAGTGACCCAATAGACCCACTCCAAATGCCCCCCCAACAGGGCAGGAGTGACCCAATGGACCCACTAACTGGCCAAACGACGAGTATCACATCCCCAAAGCACAATCCCTCGAAATTCACACAGTGCGTTCCTGACTGGAAGCAGCGACACACACCTGTGTGTATCAATAGTCAAAAGTGTTGAATTGCAAGTGGACATGGATTGTGATGTTTGATGCATGTGATGGACACATTACGTAACACCACACAACTAACCGCATGTCCTTTTAACCCCACAGTTGTGACAAGTGACAGCGACAACGGACAAGAGGCTACGCAGCGGCCACCTGCAGGCGCACAATGCAGCACTCATGTACAGGAGGATGATGCAAGCTGCTCCAACACACAGGCACCGGCAGAACCAGGCACACCGGCAACATCAGGAACACCGGTAGAACCAGGCACACCGGCTGCAGCAGGCACACCAGCAGATGACACCATCCACATGCAGCCATCCACCCTGGCCCCAGATGATGAATCGCAACCCATCTGCACAGCTGAGGAGGCTGCATCAAGTGATGGGAGTGCCCCGGCCATGCAGGCCGAAGAAGTAAAACAGGGTGAGGGGGACAACATGGGTGGCCTGTCACCCATCCATGGGCTAGAGTTCAGCCCCCCAGAACTGCATAGCCCCATGCGCTCCCCAACTCCATCCATGGGTGAGCTATGTACGAGATTGCAGCACATCGAGCAACAACAGGCCATCCTGACGCAGCTGGTGGAAAGACAGCTGGAGGAGGCCAGGCTGCAGCGTGAGGAGGCCATGCATCAGCGGGAGGAGGCCAGGCTGCAGCGTGAGGAGGCCAGGCTGCAGCGGGAGGAGGCCAGGCTGCAGCGGGAGAGCAATGCCACGTTGGTGCGTCGGCTCACCAGGTCGATTGGACGGTTTGCGGCACAATTCTCACCCTGGCACGCCATGTCAGGGAAGGGAAGAGCATGCAGTCAAGCATTGCCGAGTCAATGTTGGTAGCCCAGCAGGCGTTTCAAGGACACTTGCCCATAATTACACCAACAGTCACCTCAGCCAGCACCACCCCATCCAGCTCTGCCACTGGCAGCCCACGGAGGCATTCAGGTTGGTTTACTGGATCCGCCAGCAAGGACACACCTGCGCACAAGCACCCCCGCAAATAGTGGCATGTGGGGATGCCAGTCAACATGTCATTTGGGGACACCATGGGTGTTGGAGGGGTGGGAACATTTGGGTGGTGGGGGTTGGCCATTAGGGGGTTAGTTGATAGGGGCCTGGTTGGGGGTGGGAACGTTTGGGTGGTTTGGGTGGTTGGTGGGCATGGGTGTACAGCTTCCCTACCCAATGCACTTTCTTCCCCATTTAATTGATAATACAAAACCTTTGAAAACTACCATAATGAGTGGACATCTGTCATTTCATTAGCAGACAAAAATAATTTAATCACCGGCATCGTCATATCCATGCTTTGCTGTCAATGTGCAGTCTCTCAAAAGTAAATGCGAATGAGTGCATCCCGTGCTTGTTGGCCATCTTGCACACCCCTGGGAGGTTGTGGTGCCACACCATCCCCATCCCCATCCCCATCACCATCCCCATCTTCATCTTCTGCGTCTGGGGGCAGCGGAATGTTCCTGCGCAAGCACAGATTGTGCAGTATGGCACACACAAGCACAATTTTACCCGTCTTCACTGGGTTGTACAGCAGTGATCCTCCAGATCTGCTCAAGCAGTGGAACCTGGCCTTTAGTAGGCCAAATTTCCTCTCAATCATGCCAAGTGGGCGGACGTGTGCCATGTTGTACGCCTCCTCATGCCTGTTCCTTGGCCTCCGTACAGGTGTCATCAGCCATGGCGTGAGTGCATATCCAGCATCACCTACATGGGATGTAAATGTGGGGAACATGTCAGTGTTTGTGGTTCATCTCACGATCTGATGCAATGCAATATTGTGTCATCATAAATTCATCCATATGGGCCTAGTCGTGGTCGGAAAGGTGGGTGATTTCCATCCATGGGTAATTGTTGTAGATGGTGGCATTTGGACATGGCACTATTACTTGCTGTGCTTATGAAGTGGACCTTATACACGATAGTGGTTGGTAAGTAAGGCACTGTGCAATGAGAGGCACACATGAGGGAGTCATTCCATGGCCTGTGATGATTTGGCTTTTGCAGGATGTCTCATGTGCAGCCAACATGTGCATTGGGGGGAAGGGGTCCTAAGTGTGGGTGGCTGGATTGGGTGGATCAACTTGTATGGCTTGTTGGTGGCATTGGTCGTGTGTCTCCTTAGGCAGGTTGTGTACTGTGGCAACCTGTCATGTGTAGAAATGTGATGTGTGGGTTATGCTGACCGTCCATTACAATGCCCAGGGGGTGATGCATGTGCAGTTGTAGCAGCCCACTTACACAGGTCATTGGCCTGGGCACTCAACACACTTCCACAGGGCCTATGCATTGGCAGTTGTACTCACCCAATAGCAATGTGCTTTGTTCAGCATAGCGTTCCATGTAGTGTGGCAATGTGGAATTCTGCACGACAATTGAGTCATGTGTTGAGCCCGAAAGAAGTGCACAGCAATGTGTAATCAGCAGTCCGACATCACATACCATCTGTACATTCAGTGAGTGGTACTGTTTCCTATTGCGGTACACCATCTCCATTGCACGTGGTACTGTCAGCTCTATGTGGGTGCAGTCTAATGCACCTATGCAATTTGGCATGGCTGCAATGGCATGGAATGCCAACTTGGTTGCAATGACCTCTGCAAGTGTACGGGGTAGGGCGATGTGTTCTGACACATGGCGCAGCAGAGCGTCCAGTACCTGTCCCAATATTTTTGAAAAACAGGATTGCAAGAGCCAGTGCAGCTCACCAAATGTGTGCCGGTTAGTTCTGGTGCCTAGAAAATGCAGTACTGACACCATCTTCTGGAGGGGGTGGGGGGGATTGCAGTCGAGATGGCAATGTGGCTGCTGATGTCGTCCTCAATCATGGCGGTGATATACATGATTGTTGGATATAATTTGTGGATCTGTCCTGGGGTCAGGTTCCAGGGCGAGGCCCTCATGCGGGGTATTTCAGGCTGCCTGCGGGGGTCGTGCCGGCTGCACAATTGGGTTTGGCATGGGTGCAGGGTTTGCTAACTGACACCTGCGCCTCCTCCGCCTATGCCTCATCCTCCTCTGCACCATTGCTGCCACCATGTGCACTGCTGCCTGTAGGTTCAATAGTCCCAGTCCCAATGCTGCTGCTGCTGCCTGCATTGTTGTGTTTGGAGTTGGCCTGGGTGTGGGTGTGTCCCTTTTGTAGCCTCCCAGTGACCTGCTGGGTCCGGCTGGCCTCATTTGGGGCACCTGTGGCCTGATTCATCTCACCTGGTAATGTTTAATGTCATGTTCGCGGTGGCAGCGACACCGCCTCTGTGCCCACGGTTTTTCTGCCATTTTTGTGGCAGTGTTTCCATGTCTGTGGTACTCGTGATGCCCATGGTGTTTCCTGTTGCCGGTAAGTGGATGGTTTCGCAGCCGTCGCAATCTACGGATCCCTTAACTACGCGGCAGTGGTTTGTGGTGGTGTTTTTTCCGGGTCCGTGGGTCGTGATTGCACGGTGACGGAAAAGATGCCGGTATGGTTTTACCGGTGGTGTTAAGTCCGAGTCAGCGGGCTCGTAATGAGGCCCAATGTGTCCATCAATTTGTAGAGTTCTTTTCTTTTTTCATTTTGGGTCATATGTGTTGGACAAAAAACGTGTACAAGAAGATTAAACATTGGAACATTTGGGTACAATGGACACACTATCGGAAACGCAACAAAGTTTCAAAATTGATTTTGCATCTTATGATTCTGAAGGGACTTTGTAAATGACACACCGTTTTGCAGCTGATAATATATGGTACCAGCACATGAAGAGAGTGGGAAGGCAGAGAGTAACTGAGCCATGTTACATTTGCTCCCTCAATCCCCATGCCTCAGGTGTTGCTCAATTATTAATTCCTGTCGAGGTAGATGTGGCAGATGCACATTGTCTGGTGCACCTAGCCCTATGCAGGGTTTGAGGGCAGTTTCAGGGGCAATCTATATCATATAGCAAGTATATCTCCAAGGGGGGAAAAGGCAGCTTCTGTCCTTCCGATCGAAGAAGAATGTTCAAATTCAACTGGGGAAGATCATAAAGATATTTGGTGTATGCAAAGAGTGCAGCTTAACCTTGAGGGTCTGATACTCACAAACAACAAATGGGAGCAAGGGGTAATGAGATGGAATGCTGGAGGGATGGTGGGACTCTCTGAAGAAGGGGTCACAAACTAATTTGGCATGTAGAAACGTTTGGAGAAACTATGTGAATTTATTGACATGGCTCATTGAGCCTGAAAAACCTGTTAAGATCCAGTTACTTACACAGTTTTTCCTGTGTTTTAAGGGTGATGGCACAGTGTCTGAAGGCCTAAATCAAAACTGTGGCAATACTCAGCGTATTCCTGATTTTCATGGAGGTACGGCAGCAAATCTCAATTTATTCTGGTCATGTGGGCCCTTTACGTACAAACAATTACCTCCAGCCTGGAGAGATTTATTCAGCATGACGGCTTTGCACATGCACGTCCTTGTGGTTCTGTAGAGTCACCTGATACTGTCTGAATCCAAATGTGTGCCTCCTTTGTCCCCTGTGCATCCCTTGTGTCATCGGACATGGACAATCTGCAAACTTTGCTGGACTCTGAACAAATTGAACTTTTGAGGAGATCGAAAAAATCTAACGATGTGTCAGCAGCAACATTTGAGGCCCTAAGGATCATTCCTGATCGTTTTCGACTGTTTAGCTGTACTGAAACTTTTGTCTCCTCTCTATTGGCCCCAGGCGTGCAATCCTCTGTCAATGCAAAATGACCCGTTATGAGTTATTATTATCTGTCAATTCCTCTGTGTTAGCGTTCAGAGCCATCAAAGAAGAACTTAGAGCTTTGTGTCTTGTAGCTCTGCAGTATCGTTACATCCTGGACCTCGTAAAAGCTATGGAGGGGGTGTGCCATAAATTGGGCAAAACTTGCTGCACATATGTGCCTCCTAATGACTCGGATAACAGAACTTTGGCTCAAACAATTACTGAACTGCAATTCTGAAGGGGGCCATGGAGAGGGAGGCGGGAATTACTGACAATGATTTTTTGGACTCTCTTTTCTCTTGGATGCCATCATGGATGAAAATAACCTTAAAAGTACTGTCACCTGTTTTGATTTTTTCTGTAGCACTTTTTTGTTCTTGTCAATTATGTTTTTGATGCTGCTCAACTCAGATGCCTCGGAGTACTGCCATGTTTCTTGTAACCCCGTCTAAGGCTAGGTATAACACAATTATATTCACATGGGCACACAAACTGATTTTGGAATGATTGAAGGGGGGGTTTTCCATCCTTTCCCAGGTTGGAATGAATGTGTAGAACAATGTGTAGATTGCAGAACTAATGATGAGTCAAATTGGGGTTGTCTAGCTGAGAATTATGGGAAGAATGGTTGTGAAGATTTGTTCCATAAAAATTGTGAGATTGATGACTTGGAAATTGGTTTGTTGGTTAATGGATTAACTGACGGGGGTGGACACGTCATCATTGTCATTTCTGTCACTTTTGCAAATTGCTACAAATATTAGAATATTTATGGTGTTACATTTAGGTTACTTTGTGTTATTTTGTGTAGAGGTGAGGTAATACATTTGTAGATTTGCATGCGCGCAGCAACATAACGAAACATTGTTGCACAGAGTGCCCCTCCCCACTAAGGTAAAGCAGGCAATCAATATGTGCACATTGAATTTAGCTGTATGAATGGCGCTCATGATAGGAGATCATGATAGTTATAAAATGCACACAAAATGGTATAGATGTATGGGAAGTGTTTTTTGAATTTAGTAAAAGAGATTAAATATATGAGGTGGGATTGCTCCGTGTATCATGGGTCCCTGCATTGTGGATTAATCTGAAGGGTGTTTTCGCCATCATGGCAAAGGTTTGAAAAGGCTTTGTCAGCAGTTGGTAACCAGGATTTTCAAGTTGAGCAATGGGGTAACTGCGGTCCGTTCAGATGGCTCAAGTGCTGGAGTGCAAGGGAAGATATGATCTCTGGTGAACTGGACAGCTCATTGTTGTAAGGGATAGGCATCTTGTGAATTCGTGGGGTTGTTTGAAGCAGGTGGCTTCTCCTGGGGTACTTGAGGAGACCAGTAGTAAAACATTTTAGGAGAAGGATTGTGCTGTCAGAGAGTGGGTGGAACTCATGTGGATAGAAAAAGGTCAGCCACGTAGAAGTCATAAAAATCGGACACCAGACAGGTCTGGGCAATGCGATTAGCAAACATGAATAGGTAAAAAGGGAATCTACGTGTCTTTCTCTCATCTTCATGTGCTTAGGTATTTTAGGGGTAGGTCTGTGTGCATCATTGATAAGACTTCTGTTGTTGTGTGACTAAGAGGCAAGGCTGCCACCAAATATGGAGAGGTCTTTTTGAAGGGGTATGTTGAAAATGTAAACCTTGTAATTATAAGTTTTTAGGGGATTGTGTTATAAGGACTATGCCCAATGAACTGTGTGTGTTTTAGATTTCTCTGAACAGGACAACCACTCAGGTTTGAGGGGTTGACTTGTAACACTATCTGTGGGAGTGTATTTACTGTTACAAATTGAATATAATGTGTGTTCTTTGTGTGATTCAGAGAAACCAGGGTTAGTTTGACTCTTAGATGTCATCTAAGCCTGTTCCCGGCCGTTGTACAATAAATTTGCTTTATGGACAAAAGGTGCACATACTCATTTTATAGGTGGGCCTAATTTGGGTAAAGCGGTGGAGCTAAATGTCCACGCCTACACATGCTTCTCAATGACAAATCGCAGCAGAGCTCAAGGAGGATTGGTTTATCCCTAACTTACAAGAACAGGCAATTAGATTTGTAGGGAATTGTTTAGTGTGCAAGGAGTACAATCCCAGAAATACCATGAGGTCAGTGACAGGGTTGTTGCCGAGGCCATCAGGTCCATTCAAGGAACTCCATGTCAATTTTGTTGACATTTTAAAGAGGTGCAGTAATAACAGATATCTTATTGTGGTGGCTTGTCCATTTTCCCAGTGGCTAGGGGTCGGTCCCTGCGTACACTCTGATGCTAAATCAGCTGTGAGATTTCGGTGAGAGAGTTAATTCTGAGAAGGGGGAATTTGTTAAATTCTAAAATCCGACAATGGAGCCCACTTCTTTAATGCCTTGTTCACAGAAATGACTTCACTGCTAGGACTAGAGCCTCACTTCTGCTCGGTGTACCAAGCAGAGGCCAACAGGATCATGGAGAGGCTCAATGGGGTCCTTAAGTCCAGGTTAGCCAAATTGTATGCAGAGCCAGATAAATCCTGGCTCACCTGCCCTGCACTAGCTTTGTTATGCATACAAAATCAGCCAGGGAAGGACCATCATTTAAGCCTTGATGAAATCATTATTGTCTGTAAACTACATACACCTCTCTCACCTACACATATGACAACAGATGCACACAAGCGGCGGAATTCAAGAAGTATCTTACAGCATTAACAAAAAATGTTTAGATTATATCATCACAAGTTGCGTCTTTTCGACAACAGACAACAGGAGGAAGTGGCGAGACTACCAATGATCAGGATAAAATACAACTTCTCCCCAGGGACAGAGTCTATATCCGCACCTTTGGGCATCGCTGGAACGAGCAACGTTTCCATGGGCCACACGCAGTAGTCTACTTGTCTCTGACTGCCATGAAGGTGGAGGGCAACAAGAGATGGGTCCACCTAAAAGACACTCGTAGAGATTTTTCTCTATGTTTTAAGGGCGATGGCATGGTGCCATTGGCACGAATAGGAACTGTATTAACACTCTGCGCATTGCGGATTTGGCTGGTGGTATGGCTGCCCGTCTCAACAACTTCTGGATCTGTGGACAGCGTGCATACGGGCAGTTGCCCCCAGCCTGGCAAGGTGTGTGCAGTCTCTCCACCCTTCATATGCCTGTCCTTTTAAACCCTGAAGAGCACTTGATTTTGGCCCATCCAATGCCTGAAATTATATCTGTGCCCCCTTTGTCTCCTGTGCCCCTTGCGTCCCCTTCATCACCAAATAAAGACACATCAGAGACTATTCTTGATGGAGGAAATCCTGGACAATTGTTATGTAGGAAAATGTCCAAATACCTCTGAGCAGTATCCTCACAGGCCTTAACAGACATTCTTGATCTATATTGGCTGGTTAGCTACACAGAAACCTTTTTTACCTCCCTTCTGGCACCTGGCATTCAAGCAGCGGCAAATGTCAAATGGCTCCGGGTGACCAGGTATGAACTCTTGCTCTTTGTGAACAGTTCTGAATCAGTGTTTAGTTCCATTAAGGAAGAATTGCGGGCACTGAGGCTTATAAGTCTGCAAAACAGGTACATACTCAACCTCTTGACAGCAATGGAGGGCAGAGTATGCCAGAAAATAGGGAGTACTTGCTGTACATTTGTGCCTCCAAATGACACAGAGACTGGCACGCTCACCAGAGCTATCGCTGCTCTGCATAAACTGAAGGAGGCCATGGAAACTGAGGCTGGGATCACCAACAACTCATGGATAGACTCTATGTTTGCATGGGTACCTCCCTGGTTGATCCTTGGTGTGAAGATTTGTATGCCTATTTTTGTCTTTTTACTTATTCTTATTTGTTCCTGCCAGTTAGTTTTACATTGTTGCTCTGCCCAGGTATCAAGAGGTGTGGCCGTGATGAAGAGGTGTGGCCATGATGATCATAACCCTGCCGCAGACTAGGACCACCACTACTTTATCTCATACAAGTACTCAAACTGAAGCTGTTTTGTTTCCTCTACCAATTTGGCATGCTTGAGTGAAGGGGGTAGATTGCAGAAATGGTGGGGGGAAGAGTCAGGTTGATTCAGCAGAGGAGTATGCCCATATTGAGACCGGGATGAGAGATGGTTGTAGGGATGTGCCCCAAGAAGATGATTATGATTTGTTAGTTAAAGTATTAACTAAAGGGGGAATGTTGGGGTGGTCAAGGAGGGTCCCTTCTATTATGAGGAATTCATGTTGGGAGTGCCGTATTGATGACTGGTGTGTGGCAAACCTTTTGTTCGGAACTGATACAATATTAGCTTGCACACACGCAGAAAGACAATATATCAAATCTACCAAGTATAAAAACATACATGTACCTTAAAATAAATACATGAGAAATTCATGAATCTCAATATTTTATTTATTTGCATTTTTAAAGCACTCACAAAGCCTGGGGGCATTGAGGCGCTGTTACAGGAATATGTCTTAGTTGCATATTTAAAAGGCACTTAATACTCAGAGGTTTCTAAGCGCAGACCCAGGGATCGAACCTGAGTTGCTTCGTGTCGTCTTGTTTCCATGGCGAGCACATTGCCGCTGAGCTATCCTCCCAGGGCGCCCCTTCCACAATGAATCAGAACATAGCGTTAGGGCTCTTTTGCAAAACACATTTTGAATTCTAAACAGGTTTCCAGATGACAGAAGGCAGACACATGAGTAATCTTAAACTTTGCTGTTAGCATCTGCAAAAATAGCCTTGAGTTTATGGTCTGATAAATCTTGTAGATAGTAGATACAATCTCCTGATGTCTGAGAGCATGACCAAAAGGGTTTTGTTGTTTATTCTGGTCAGTAGTAAAACACGGGATAAGCTAAATGCCTTAAGCTATTTAGGAGTTTCAATTGTGTGATAAAGTGGCAGCCTTGTAGATTGGAAAAGTTGCAAGGGAACAGATGTTATCTTTCCCTTTGTATTAAAATCTTTAGAGGGGGTGGGTTAGTCATTTGTTCGGTTCAGTGGTTTGCCAGGTCATCAGAGGTTGTATGTAACCGCATAACTTAGAAGGTGTTTAGAGGTGACAGTAGTCTGTGGAATGGAGATCGGAATCTATGGTTCAAGGAAAATCATGTTTACGGATGAGCTTCCTCTATTTGCTAAAATACATCAGCGAGACCATGTGCAATTGTACTTAAAGTTAAAGGTTTTAGGCTAGTTATTGCTCGCAATGAATGATGTTTTCAATACTAATGTTTAAACCATATACCAACGTCAGGTCCTACTACAACCAATCCCAAGAAGAGGTGTGTGTTGGATATGATCAGAGATAATAATGAAGATAAGCCTTACCAATGAAAATGGAAGAATTGGGGAAAGATGGGATTTCTTTGAAAAGGGAATAGACAAAGTGAATAGGGCCTGCCAGTCTACGCTCCCTCAGATAAAGTCATTCAATTCAAGGTTTAACTTGGTTAAGTAATTAGTCCATTACAATGTAAGTAGAGATGTAAATACAAGTATTTATTCACAAAAGTGGACACTGCACACCAACACGTGTTTCAGCCCTCTCCGGGCCGTCCTCAGGGCGTATTAACATTGAGTTGGTACGTAACTGATAATTGTGAGTTGAGAGAGTAATAACATCAGTCAATCTCCATTGAGAATATTTTCTGGTACCTAAGGTTAGGTTACTTGATTATAGCTCTGTGAGAAGTAGTTTGCTGGATAGTCCTAGCGTCTTGAGTGTGCGAGCGAAATCTTTAAACGCCTGAATGCGTGTGCAGCACGGTGATTTCTGCCGGCTGCCTGCAACTCCCTGGAGCCGCACCCACATTCCTTCCAGGGAGTTGTGCATTTATTTCCAACCATTATATCTGACCCAAACGTTTTAAAAAGCTTTTCATGTTGTTAATTTGAAACTTTTCATGTGATGCTTGACATTTTAAAACATTTTGGGGCATTTTTTACTTTTGAAAACTTCAAATTGTTTTATAAAATGACGTGACCTAAAATATATCAAACTTGATATACACTAAATTATAGATTGCAATTTGTTTGTTTTAGTCCTCTTTTTTTGATGGATCATGTCATAATGCCCAAAGATGGTAGTGGTCTCAAACGAAAAGCAGGACAGCTGGGTACTGACAAACAATTGGGAAATCCCAGAAATGTGATGACCCTTATTTGGACTTTGGGTTCACATGGAGCACAGTTGGTCGAAATGTTAGGCCGCAGTGTGTGGTTTGTGGTGTTACATTAACGAATGATAGCCTGAAGCCACCAAAAATAAGTTAGCATTTGGAAACAAAACATGTTGATCAGGAAAAAAGAGCAGGGATTTCTTTGTACGGACGTTGGAAGGCATACAAAAACAAACATACCCAGTTAAAAATATGGCCTCCATGCCAAATGCTTTGAAAGCTTACTCCGTTGCATTCTATCTTGGAAAAAACAAAAAGCCTTTTACAGATGCCAAGAAAGTGATTCTCTCAACAATTCTTGCTGTGAACTGTGTAAGGCTTGGTGACAGTGCAGGAGAGAAACGCAAAACTATCCCGCTGTCACTCCACAATTTGATCCTGCATCACTGACCTGTCCTCCGATATCAGTACAGAATTGACATCACACTTAAAATGCAATCAGTTTTTCCTACAGTTGGATGAAGCCACTGACATTTCAAAAGAAGTTAATTTCATTGCTTATGTAAGATATTAATATCAGAGGATATTTTTATTTTGGAAGCCAATCAAGGGCAGGGCAACCAACCACATCTGAACTCTTTGACATTCTTAAGCCCGTCTTATGTTTCCACAGCTTAAAGTGGGATGCCAGTGTTGGTATCTGCGCGGATGGTGCTCCTTCAATGTGTGGTGCTAGGGCTGGGGTAAAAGGAAAAGTGTTGTCAGTGGCTCCACATATTGTGTTGGGCACATTGAATGATACACTGTGAAGCTTTGGCTTTGTGGGATATAGGCCATGAGCTCACAGAGGTGCTAACTTCTGTCGTAAAGACTGTACATTTTATTGAGATGCACCCCACAAGAGCCTCTGTGATTTACACTGGCTTGTAGTGTCAGCTTACTTTTGTGACATTACTGATGCATTCCCATTATTAGCAGATGATCATGAGGAGTGTTGCTGAACTAATAGAAAATAATTTGATTACTATCATAGCCAGTCTCGAAAAATACTTTCCAGAGGTTAATTATGACCTCAATGACTGGGTGGTTCAGCCTTTCCTAGAGGAGGCAGGGGCCCATTGGCCAATAAACCTTCAGGAAGAACTAATGGAGCTTCAAAGTGACTGCATAATGGAACGCCTATTAAACAAAATGTCTTTGGATCGATTTGGGCTACATATGTCTGCAGATTTTCCAGCTTTGCCAAATGTGCAGCCAATGAACTATTACCTTTCAGTTCCTCGTGCCTTTGTGAGATTGGATTCTCAGCACTTGCAGCCCTAAATCAAAGTATCGGTCAAAGCTGGAGGCGGAAGAAAACGTGCAGGTTGGCTGTTGCAAAAGAAGAACCAAATATTAACAGGCTGGCTGCAGAAAGACAGGTCCACCCTTCACACTAGCTCTCCAATGTGCCGTGGGCCAACTTTCAATTGACAGCACTGATTACAATCTCAAAGTTGGTGCTTTTGAGGAAAGAACTCTAACACCACTAACACGTGAAACTTTATTTTAGGACACCAATCTTGGTTATTTGTTTTGTGGCAAATAAATATTCATCACTATTTTTAGTTTTGAGTCCAATCCTCCGTATTCTAGCAAAACATTCTGAACACTGTGTTCAGGTTAATACAGATTTTTGTCTTCTAATGTGAGTTACTACAAAGCAACATGATTTTAAAATAATTTATAACGTTTTTCATACCTACACCTCCATTTCATTAAGACCACCTTACCTTCGGGAAAAGTAAAAGAATCAGGCTTTTCAATTCGCCGAGATAAACACTGATCAACCATTTAACAACCACTCCATGAACGGACCGCCCAAACTACACAATCTCTGCTTCTACAAACCATAAACCTGAAAGGAAAACAAGGGATACATTTAGAATGGAAAACAATAACATAAATACAAATAACCAGAGATCACCCAAAACCCACTTATCGCATCTTCTCTCCCACACAACAAACACTACTCACCTACAACACACGCCCAGGGGGCTAGTGAAAGAACTCACCAAAACACGCAAAGCACGCATCACTCTAACCAAGCTACTAACCCAACCACCTCAGACAACAAACTCCGGACACAACAAGCCAAGGTAACAAAACAAAAGCCCATCCAGAAAGCGCTCACACCCACATTTGCTAGTTGCTCCAGGCTCTGCTTGCATCAACAGATGAGCACAACATCCATTCTATCCCGCGCTCCCTCACTAACCAACTGTACACCATTTTCCTTGCAGAGTCACTTGAGCACCTGAAGGCCATGAAAATGGCAGCAGTACACGGTATAAATCAATTTAACATAACATAACATTTGGGCACCATTATTTGCCAGCGCCTAATAACGTTGGCAACTGAGTAACATTTTAGAATCCATGTGTATAGGGCGACCGAAGCCTGATACCTTTCTCTAAGTGGGTGGGGGGCTTGGCATCAAGATGTCTGAAGACCACAGAGAGACCCACATATCAATCAATCCGTAGAAAGACCCACAAATGCCAAACAATCCACAGACAGGGCACATACCGAACAATCCATAGACAGAGCGGCATACCGAACATTCAAGGGGGAATCATGGACAGACCTGCATGCCGCACAATCTGTGGGACATTGTAGACAGACCTGCATACTGAACAATCATGCTGATTATGCACCCTGAAAACTCTTATGAGCCTGAGGGCTTCTTGTGGACATTTTCTTCACCCCATCCATCATGCAGCGTCATGGGAAAACCATTTGTGAGGCCATGCTTCCTTGAAGAATGTCCCTGGCTGCAGATGCAAAAGAAATGTAAGCATGTGCCTTTGTTTTCTCTCTGTAGACAGTAAGCAGGGCTCTTTCCCAAGGGTTTCCACGTGTGTGCCCAAAATCACGGATCCACATGGGTGGACTGTGAATGAAAAGGAGAATCCCCTGAGAATAGACAGAGGAGGAATAACAGAGGTTGAGTACTGCAGAACAGTCTAAAAAGGCCTGCATTTGCTATAAGCTCTTGCCCCTCAGCATTGATTTTCATTGCCATTTATCGTCCCCCTGGTCCTGTTTCCACATTTTGTGATGATCTGGACCTTCTCCTCTCTACTATCCTGCCCTCTACTACCCCTCTCTTTCTCCTGGGTGACTTTAATCTTCATCTCTCTTCTACCCGTGCTACTTTGCTGCTTCTCTATCCTTGATTCTTATTCACTCCTCCAAGTTCCTACTCCACCTTCTCATATTTCAGGTCCCTCCTTGGACCTTATTGTTTCCACTATGCCTATCTCTGCACCAGTTACTGCTCTCCCACTCTACTGCTCTGATTTCTCCCTTCTGTCTTTCTCGTTCTCTCTTCCTCCCTCCCTTCTCTCAATCCTCCACCACCTTTTGCCGCTGTGACCTTGGAATCTTTGATATTTCCTCCTTTTCTTCTGCTATTGCTTCTACTCTCCCCTCCCTCGCTTTACCAACTCTCTTGATCTTATTTACCCCTCTGTTGGCACACCCCGTCTCATAGGCCTTCTCGGCCTTGGATATCACTGACTCTTCGATCCATCCCCTCCTTTCTGCGACAGGCTGAGCAGCGTTGACGTAGTCCGAAGTGGTGACTGGCTTTTCTCGTTTATCTACTCTCCACTCTACCTATGACTCTCTGCTCCTTTCTGCTAAGCTACAATATTTCCATTCTCTTTTCACCTCGCTTGCCTCTCATTCTCGTCGTCGTCCTGTTTCCTGCGTCATCTTCCTTGCTTTCTATGTATGACTTTTCTAACTACTTTACGTCAAAAATCTTGCTACTCCGTTTATCTATTCCCTCCTCTTCCTCTCTTCCTTCTTCTTCCTCTACCTGTCTCAGCTTTCCTCCCTCAGTTATGTCTACATTTCACCCTCTCACCGATCTGGATATTTCCTCTGCTCTTGCTAGGGCTAATCCCACCTCCTCCCCTTGTGATCCTCTCCCTTCCCCCTAATTCTGCTGGTATATTTGACACTTCTTTCTTATCTCAATGCTCTTTTTAATAGTTCACTTTCCTCCGCTAGTGCCCCTTCTGCTTTTGAGCATGCTTCAATCCTCCCTATTCTGAAAAAACTTAGTTTGACCCCTCTTTGCCTTCTAATTTCCGCCCTATCACTCTTCTCCCTTTTGTTTCCAAACCGCTGTAGCGTATTGTTTATTCCCAAATCTCCTCTTTCATTAATCTGCACTCTCTGCTACCTCCTTTCCAGTCTGGCTTTAGGCCATGCCACTGCACTGAAACTGCTCTTTTGTCTGTCACCAACTCACTTCTTACTTCTTGCTACACTTAGTCCATCAGTCATCGATCCATGTACTCTGCACTGTTTACCCCACGGCTCTATCACTTCCACTCTGCACACTCTGCAATGGCTATTTTCTGAAGCTCATCCTCTCTTCAGCTTCCTTTGTATTGTTTTTAAATGTCTCTATTGGTTTTGTTTCTTTGACATGTTCATTTTTATTGTATCGTTTGTTTATTCCGTGAAGCGCTTAGGCATCAAGCGCTATAACATTGTAATAAAATACAAATACAAGTAAGAGGGTTTACAAATGTGTGCACTGTCCAATGTCTCATTTACAGCATGCATGTGCACAGGTGCACCATTGTCCAGGTGGGTGGATAGCTGAAGAGTTAGGTGCTTGCATCACATATGGGTCCAGCCTGCACTTCACAGGTTTGAATGCTAGCAGGGGCCATTCATTGCTAAAACCTTTCTGGTGTGGCTAAAATAATTGCCAATAAATTGGATTATTATAAAAGCTGTTATAGCTCTAAGGAGCAGTTGTTATCTGGCATGAAGCGCCATGTGGAAACGTTACATTATTCTTACATTGAGCTCAGGTGCACTTTTTGCACACACGTGTGTTATTCACATATATGTAGTAAAACACAAAAGAGAATCTTCTGATAATGCTGCCGTAAAATAATATTTTTTGCTGGTTTGATATGGTTTACATAGGTAGTTCTGAACATTTTGTGAAGATGGGTAAGATGGAGGCTTGGCAACTAGCTTACTTCTAACTAACTGACATGGGCCTTAAAAAAGGAGAAGAATCAAATGCAATGGGCCTTATTTTGAGAAGAAGAATATTATAGAGGGACCTAAAGAAATAGTGCTGCTTTTGAATTTTAGTTCGATTTGGTACCGTCTTTTTACGTTTCGACATTTGCCCGTGAAGTGCAAAAAAAAAAAGTGTGACCCCAGGCAAATACAGGATACCACTATTTTTCCCTTTGTATTGCAAAACATGTTAATTCTTCCTGTAAATTGCATTTGTGGGAGGCATTTTACAATGGATTAATATGGAATCCGTCTGCTTGTTTTAGTAGGTGCTAAAAACAGGCAGAATAGGAATCCATTATTTTACACCAGCATGACAGTGTCATGCTACCATAAAACCACATTGTTTTTGCAGGTAGAGTGGAAATTCATGGTGCAAATGATAGATCCGTGCCGCGCCTCATGTCGATGGGAAAATCCAGGAACATTCCTTGGAGCGTGGGTGTAGCACTTATACGGCTGTTTTTGGCACCCCTTTTTGTGCTTCGAGGACTCTGGAAAATGAGCCAATGTGCTTTTCCTCAGGGCTAGATGTGCCTTGCTAGCCTCAGTGGTCCTCTGCATTTCTGGAACATGGTTCTGTGGGTGGTGAGCAGGCTGACATGATTCCTGCTTTTCTAATGTTACACACTAAGAAAGTGTCTGACAGTGTAACCCCTGAAAGTGCTCCGGGAAGTATGATGAGCACGAGCGGCAGCACACCAGATGCTGCATCCAAAGCCAGATGTGGACCTGTGACCAAAACGGATTCAGGACCCAGAGGAACTCAGTGCTGATCCAAGAGTGTACATGTTACTTGGCAAGGAGGCGGTGAAAGCACCCAGGAGAGACTCTCACATGCAGCAGCATTCAGTGTCAGAGACATACATTCACCACAGTGCCTGGGGTGGTGCATGTGACATCTCGCACTCAATGCCACGAGGGGGACACTTTATTATGATGATGCAAGATTGAAGTGATGGGCTGTGAACTCTAGCCAGGAGGCCTAGAGGCAATGGAATGGCTGTTGCTACAACATGAAGAAGTTCAAATTCACAAAGTCTTTGCAATGGAACTAGTAAACTCAATTCCATATAACTACTACTTGCGTTAGTTATGCAGGCATATTTACAAACATCAGGAACTTCAATGGGCTCATCTATGGCCCCCAAGTATGCAAACATATTTACGTTCCATTTCAAGAAGATTTGCAAACTAAATAAAGAACACAATTATATTTTGGAAAAGGTACAAAGGCAACATTTTTGCCATCTGGAGAGGTACTCGTTGGGAATTTACCAGCTTTTTTGAATATATTAACCAATGTCATGAACATTTAAAATTCACCATGGAGGTAGGAGAATCTAGCATTCACTTCCTAGATGTGTGGATCCATTACAGAGAAGGAATGCTTACACCAAGCATCTATAGAAAACCTACAGCTGTGAACAACACTTTACACTGTAATAGTTTTCTTCCATCACACCTTAAGGAATGTTTACCATACAGCCAGTTCCTCAGACTCAAACGAATAGTGTCCAACACAGAAACACTCCAAAGAGAGTATGACCTAATGGCAGAGAGATTCCAGGAATGAGGATATCCACCAGAAATCCTGCAAATGCACCAGGGAGTAGATCTGCTGAAACCAGGGCCCAAAAGGGAATCCTCAAGGTTGATTCACACATTGAAATATTCAGCTCAAAGCTATCAAGTGGCCAAGATCATAAAGAAGAACTAGAAACTGATCACATTGGATCCTTTGTTGCATAAACTTTGTCCCGATCCCCCTATGATGTCATAAAAAGAGGAAGGAATATCAGAGATACACTGATTAGAGCAGAAAGGGTGAAAGAATGGACACAGAGACAGCTGCACAAACCCAAACCAGACACCTTTCTGTGCCTTAATTGCCAGCACTGTTCTAACATCATGAAGGGAGATTATATACGGCATCCAAACACAGGCATGCAAATCAGTCTGTTGGAATCTTTATAAGACGTGTTAAGTTTTGGTAACTCATGGTAAATTGACAAGGTAAATTAGATTCTGACGTTTCTGCAAGGATATATCTTATAATGCGGTGTCCTGCAGTAACTAAAAATCGAAATGTTCACTTTTCCCAGTATGTGGGTAAAATGGAATTGTTGGACACTGAGGTGTTTTGGAAAAACTTCCTGAGGGGTACACCGATTTCGTGTGCGATTGCCACAGACTGTTTGTGCTTAGCTTTGGGTTTTCTTCATCCTCAGCATCCCGCGTTCTGATTTCGGCTCCCTGTATCTGAAAAGTAAGAAGAATGAGAAATAAAGTGAGGAATGAAAGGAAGATCACACATAGCTTTAATTAAGGAGCATTATGAGGAACACAAGAATTAGAGGCATATTTGCAGGATCATAAGGACTAGAGACACTACTTTGATCAAAGAGCCAGAGTGTGGTGTGAGCTAAATTCCCTCACACTTGCCTTCATCATAGAAGGACTGAGAAGTGGCGCAACTACGAAAACCTAAGAAACCACCCTTCACGGCTTCTGCTTAGTGAGTTCAGGTCATGGCAGATTAAGGGTTGGCCTCTTTGCCTTACCCCCTATAGGTACTTGTCTAGTCTAAAGAGCATTGCAAAGCAGAGTGGGGGGAAGGGAGCGCGCAGGCAGGGTCACTCAGTTTCCACTCTTCTCATTTCAGACCCAGTGGGATGCATGGGATTTGCCCAAGACTCTTATAAAAAAAATTGTTATAAAAATGTGTGGCATTAATTACCAGTATCACAATGAATCTGATTGAAGGATCCACTAGCTATGAAAGTCCAAAAATTGGCATGACATAAAAACCCTTCACAAACCTTTTTCTTGTCGTTCTAAGGGTGGTTGGATCACTTTCCCTCCTCTTTGAAGGAACACATGGAGTATCAAACCACTCCCATCTGTTCCCTGCTGTCTTGAGTAGGGCTGGACGAACTTTATGGCTAGAACCTTGAATCACCAGAACTTTAGGCGATTCAACCATTTCACACTTTGACAGGAAGTCGTTACTGCAAGAAGGCTTAAGTTATGTAGGTAATGGAGGAATTAACTGGGCTGGAGTTAGTGAGGTTGAGTAGGAAGAAAGGTAGTGTGATAGTAAGTGACTGGGACTCAGAGAGTTAGATTTGGGGTAGGTCTTGTATGCACAGCGCTCGGACAAAGTGGGGGATTTCAAGTGGGTGAACAAAACACGCTTTATCTGGTGGACATTAAGAAGAAGGATTCCCAGTGAAAGAGAACAAATTGGGTCATTGCAAAAGACACAGGAAAGTGACTCTTGATTTAGTGTGACCGCTAGCACTCTGCGTCTAAATGACTGTAGGTATCACATATGGCAGTGGAAACAAAAATGTTTCCAGCTTGTGCTTCACACTAGGAAGGAGCAGGAGAAGCAGCAGGAAGAGCAGGGAACCTCTGACAGCAGCTTGTCCCAGACCCATGCTCACTAGGTTTTTGTTGGAGGAAGTCGCAAAGATTCAGGGAGGCGGGGAATACAGCAGTCAGTGTCTGGCTCTAGAAGTCACTGCATGAGACGCATGCCATCAGTTGACACCTGGGGGAGGAATAGGGAATTCCTGAGGGCATCTTGTGTGAGATCCACGTTTCGTGACTGCGGTGGGAAAAAGCAGTAGAGACACAGGGAGGTGAATGGAGCAGCAGTCAGTGCACCAAACATTTGGGACAACATGTTAACACCAAAAGAAGCAAGAAGCAGGGGGAGATGTGCTACTCGTAGTAATTTCAGTTCTGCTGAAGCACTTGTGTGCTTTGGGGATGCCAGAATCCCATGCGGCTATTTTAAAGTATCATCCAACTCATGTTCCACACACCCATTCCCAAGTCAGTCTAGAGTATCTGCAACCGTTTAAGTAAATGCACAGGTATTGCACCATAATGGTGAACACCCACTGAGACCAACAGATGGTGTTGCATTTTCCTTCCACTATCTCAGGGGCAAAATGGGGAGATGTGCAGATATTTATTTATTGATGATCAGAGAAGAGCAACCCACTGTGCAATCAAACAACGAGCAGAGACTGATAATTCCAGGTCTATATATCCATTAGCCCTTCCACTGACAAGTCAGACCATAGTGATGATGAGAGCGAGACACAGATGATAATCAAGACTAAGATTAGGAGTGGACTGCTGAGTGGACTGAAGTCTTTGGCAGTCACCCTTGACTTTTGGGCTTGTGTTTGCAGTCTGTTTGCAGTGTCTATCCATTTTGTGGGAGGACCCACTTTCTCTTTGAAATACTGCAGTCGGCCGCGGAGTGGACTGCTGAGTGGACTGCTGAGTGGACTGCAGTCTTTGGCAGTCTATGGCCGCTGTGGTCAAGTATGACATGGAGGAAGAAGGTTGGTTGCTGCGTAGCGGGCACCAACGAATCCTGCAATCAGGTTCGAGAGAACTGGCCTCCACGACACCGCAGACCGACGCCTCAACAGCGCCAGGTGAGAGAGGCTGTTTGAACTCATTGACCACAATGCCTGTGGCTACAACTCCTAGCCGCGCTTCTAGTGCCTCTAAGCTACCCCACCACCTCATCTTTCATTACACTCTATGAGTGAAACAATGAGCGAAGTCGTACCTGATTCACGTCCTCTTTCTTCAACACACTCTGCGATCCCGACCTTACGGCAACCCCATAACAATCTCACTTCAACAGGAGCCTCATAGAGACTCACAGACCAACTAATCGTTTGCGATGGACGAGAGTATTGTGGACAGGACGCCTAATGAAGAGTGCACCCGCCCACAGCTACCGCTTCAAAATAAGAGTCTCACCGGTCCGCATCATCCGATTTTTTAGACGCCCAATGTGAACTTGCACCCTATGAAATTGATTATACATATTAATGTTCATGCAACGATTGACTGAGAGGACTTGGTGAGCCCTTTTAGTGATCTCCCACAGATGCTCGCAACGGAGGCTGAAGACCTTGTAAAGGAATCAGAAGATGAAAAATCAAACTCTCCTGAAAAACTCCATCAAGCTAACACGACGGCTCCTTCGATCTCAGATCAACAACATGAGAAAGAAGGAGTGACCTTGAAGACTTCAAAATCTCAAAGTCCCCTAACTCCCCTCCCGCGAATAGCACCAAGATGAAATTAAGGGGCCGGTCAAGTTGAAAAAGAAAAAACAAACCCTTGAGAGTTACACAACTTGCAATTCTCAATTACGAAGGCCAGCGAGGTAAAAGTAGAAAACTGGATGCCCTTTGTAGAGACCAAAGTGCGTCCAGAGAAAGGCTCCTCCCTTTTCTGCTCGCCAACAGTCTTTGCTATCAAATTTATTGTAAAACTGTTTTAAGAAAAAGCTAACACCACCAAGCACGCCGGACTCATTGAAGGAGCGGAAGCTCTAAATGTCCAATCATTGCTGAGTGCACCGATTACCCAAGAAGACTCTTTAGGAGAAAAATAATGCCTGATAGGCATAATAGAGAAATCTCCAGTAGTTCAAAGATGGCACTTTGGCAAGCCATTCCTTAAGCCTCAAAGTGGGACGGTTGGTTCTTTCGTCCCTGATACTTCCGAAATCCCAAGAGCTTCTACAGATTTGAAAGACCTCAAGATCATCGTTGACCTGATGGAGAGGAATGAAAAAAGGCCAAACCTCACACCAGAAACAACTGAAGAGGGCCCAGATAACTTAAAATTAGACGTCTGGCGAGTGAACGCTCCAGTTCAGAAGTAATAGCGGATCCTATGATTAGAGAACCCTGCAGACAGATTTCAATTGATGACTTGATCGCCATAACTGAAGACTGCCAATGGGTTTTCACCAGCCTCTCAAAGTAAAAAGCAATGGCCGACCCAAGACAATGTAAAGAAAGAAATAACTCAGTCTACTTAAACGAGAGGTATGTTCAAAAGAACACGGCCCCATAATAGACGTCTGAGTGAAATTTCAACTCCAACATTGAAGGAATCTCCATCTAAAAAAACAGATTTGGTAACCATCATGTCAACAGTCACAATAGCATTGGCCCCCTTCAGCAAGCTATATGACGCACTGATTGAAACTCTAAGAGACCACACCACTCTTATGACCTTAATGCATACCAAACTGTCCTATTTAGAGGGATATGTAATGGCAAAGACTCGCGACTAGCCTAATTTGAAGGATCAATCGATGGAAATATTAGTGGAGCCAGCCATTGAGAAGGAAATCAACTTCAATAATGTTGACCACAAGAAACTAAATCCAACGTCCATCAGCACACTGACGATAGAGTCAGAAGTAATTATGGTCATCCAGAACAATGTGAAAGTAGTGTCAAGGACAAGGAAACACGACCAGCAACGAAACCAATGGTTGAAACGAGACAAATAATTCAGATAGCTAAGAAAACGAAAATAACTAGCCCAACACACCAGGTCTCCTTGGGACGAATCAAAGGCAATGGTTCCGTTATTTCCACCTCATCGTCCATGCTTCAAATATCATCCAAGCCCAACCGAGAACTAGCAAAAACGTCTGCAAGCAACCATATTTGGAATCATCTCACACAAATCCAGCAGGAATCAAGAGGAAGCAAGAGCTAAAGAAGCAAATACAAATCCTCAATTTAAGCCCACGCTAAATTCAATAGAGAGCAACCCAAAAGAAAAGTGAGAAATCCTCCTTAAAACTCAAAGAAGGTCGGCGCTAAGCATCCAGTCATCAGCCAGAGATCTAACCGGACAAAAGCCACCATATAAGGAAAAAGACCAAGACCATACTACGGACGATGAGGCTAACAATCAGTCCACAGATTTAATGAACCTGAGTTTATACACGGTGGAAGACTCAGAATCGGAACTGACATCTGTGCCCCACCAAAAGAGAAAAGTGGAGGCTTCGATAGAGGGCATCTTGCCATTTCATCCTAAAAAGTTAATCATGCTCTTAGACCTGCCAGCTCTGATTTTCTTAACAATCGGCCACAAATGTAAATTGATCCACGGGGAAAAAGACTTGATAAAATCCAACGAACATAGAGGTGAGATGGAAAAAAGACAGTTTTCTGACAGGCAAAACATTCAGCCAGACAATAGTTTGAGATGGAAACGTGACAGCCATTATTCCTCATCGAAGGATGGGGAAAAGAAAAAGTTCCCATCAGATCAACTTAAACAATCTGGAAAGCAGTACGACCACTGGCAACCCAATGGAAAAGAACAATTTAAAAGTAAAGATTATAGAAAATTTCACCAGACGAAACATGAAGAGAAAACAAAACATCAGGAAAGGTCGAACATTGTTGGAGCGAGCAAACTGTATGATAGTCAAACCTTTAAGCTGTTATGCATCTTAGACGTGGAGGACAATCTGATTCTAAATAGACAAACAATAATGAAACTTTTTGAGCATGTCCTGAGGTTGAGACATCTTCACTTAGATGATATAAGGATGTAATGCCCAGTCAAAAAGGGCATAAGGATTGCTCCTATCTTATATTGAGTCGCCAGTGGTGAAAACCTTGTTGTTGAAAGCACAGGAGAACTTGCTAATCCTAGGATACAACCTCATAGAAATGAATGAAGATGGAACATGGAACAGCAAAAAAGCATTGAACTAAAAAAATATCTAATCGACACATTCAAGACCACTCAGTAACCTATCGCTGAAAGGCACCAGAGGAACGTGAAAGGTCAAATAGGTATGACTATTCACCCCAAAAGCGAGTTTACGAATCCTCGCAAAGCTATCCTCGTTGATCCAAAAGAATGGAGGTGAAGGGAATCACACCACAGACGCAGTGGTCAGAAAGAGATGAAAAAATTGAGATACATTGCTCAGAGGATAAAGAAGAAACAACTACCAACTGGCACATGGAGAGGTTGCCTAAAGGGCCCCTCCCCCAACTAAAAATAACTTTCGACCAAGATCTATCTGAGGTTAAATGGGTGAACCAGAATACTGGAGCGACACAATTACAAACTAAAGATGTCCCAAAAAAATGGTCCTGGATCTCTAGAGTCCACTTGTCATAAAAACCTAACTAGCCACTAAAATATAGAAACCAACGCTATTTGATAACAAAAAAGGAAGCTGGGAGACATTTACTAGAGAACGTCAAACTTATCATGGGTTCATGGAACACCAGAGGTTTTGGCCATTTGACCTCTGCAAGTGATGTCAAATTGGGAAAGTTTGACGTATTCTGCTTGCAGGAGACTTGGCTGAGATCTGAGCCTAGTCTAGACGGATACGAATTGACCTTTACTCTGGCTGCAAAAGGCCCTAAAGGCTGTGCAACATCTAGCCGTCTTAGAGCTATCCGATCGGGTAGTGGACTACAACTGGTGAGTGTATTATTCTCAACGGAATTCATTCAAGCTTCCTTGGTTGCCTGCCATCTGCCGAACCTACTGAAGAACAAGGATATAGTGGGAAACATTTTATTATTGAACACGTGTTGGAACGCAACAGCAATTACTAACGAATTCTACCTAGGAACTATGGAAAACAGCATAGGTTCATCAGATACATTACACAATAATTAATAGCGATCTTAACGCAGTTTGCATGAATATCGGGGAGCCAAAATGCCCCTACAAACACTGCACACACTCATTGATGAGAAGGAGCCAATGGAACATCCTAATGGATTCCATGGACCTTCACAACCTACACAAGATGACTGATAAATCCAAACCCTTTGTTTTCACATGGGAGCGAGACAGGATTAGAGCATCACTGGAGCATCACTGGATCACACCTATGGCTCACGTGAACCTCTGGCTCTAATTGAGAGCTTCAAAGTAGTAAGAACCAAACATAGCGACCATAACTTATTGACAACAGTGTGGAAATCCTCCAGCACTGTACCTTTGCAAATGCTAGCAGAGGTAGAAAATTGTGACGGAGACACGCGCCTTAGGTTAAATGAAAATGCCATCAAGTCTCTGGTAGAGAAATATCGGAGTCGCAATTCAATGGGTAACTCGATGTCTACTCAGGATATAGACTACCATCCATTACTGACAGTCTATAAATTAAAGAAGGTCAAGGATACATCAACACGCAAACTAAATATCCATGTGAGACAATGGCCCTCATTTGAGTTCGGCCGGTAGCCATGCCGCTATTGGCGGCATGGCTGCCGCCGAAATCGCATCCGTGTCCGGGTCCTCGGAATGAGGACTTACCGGGCCATTCCGAGTTCGGATGGCCCAGTAATTCCTCCCTCAAGGACCCGGACACGGTCCTTCCCCATTCCCATTTCAGCCCCCATAGGGCTGAATGGGAATGGGAGAGGGAGCAAACAACGGGCCATAACGAGATGGCCCGTTGTTTGCTCCCTCTTCCCCTCGCGGGACCCGGTAAGCACGCCTGGTTTTCCCAGGCATGCTTACCGTGTCCCGCGAGGGGACCTCGTAATGTGGCGAAACGGGTTGAACGGCGGCGTCACCTTTTACTGCGTCGTTTAACCCGTTCCGCCAGGGTCGTAATGAGGCCCAATGTGTCTAAACCTTATTGCAATGCAAATATAAATGTTCATGTAACAACCACAGCAGAAACGCGTGAGATTCTTCCACAAATAAGGGTCGGAATACTTATCCTGCAAGGTAACCAGGTCTTTTTCTCTCGAATTTCCCCAGTAAGAGGTATTGGGTTTGCCTCTCCCAACCTGTGACCTTGAAACAACAGATCAACTCCAAGAGAACTATACACAGAGCTTAGCACAGGAGTGCTTGTTACCTAGAACCCACTTCCTGTACTCTATACATATCCATGTGTACAATCATCAACTGGTGGACAAAAGGAGGTCCCTAAGGCAAATAAAGGGATTTACCTCAAAATCAGATAACGCCGTCATGATGGCTGCAGCTAAGTCAGGCGAAAAAAATATAGAACTTGGCTGTATCAACACCAACACCAACTCTATCAAGCTGATTCAGAAGAAATGCCTTGCATGCTATGCGGGAAGAAATCAAGAGACTTTTGGGCCCTAATAAGATCTTGTGCAAAAGATACAAATGCCACTTTACAGAACATTGTGGCAGAACATAAATGGGTAGATCACTTAACGACTCTTTACGAGAAACAGGAGGATGAAGAAACCAAACTCCCAAATCTATCCGGAAGCCATATGGAAGATCTGCCAGGATACAGAATCAATCGTAACAACGATCAGAAAGTTAAACTGCTCAAGAGCACCCGGCCCGGATGGGATAACAAACTTTGACTTAAAAAAACATCCCGAGATATGGGCCTCCTTCATCAGTGAGGTGTTTCAGAAATGTATAAAAATGAAAGAAATACCTTCTTCGTGGAAGACTGCTAATGTAGTCCCCATTTTCAAAAAAGGTGCTAAAGACAACCCTCGGCATTACCAACCAATTGCACCTCTAGACACGATTGGGAAATTCTTCGGATCATTTGCCCTTCACAATTTTCAGGAATGGATAAATCACACTGCATATTATGATCCTTTACAGGCGGGCTTTGTCAAGGTCATGGGAACTACAGCCAATACTCTACTACTGAGCATCTTGAAGGCTAAGGTAAAGGAGGACAACCCCCGCATATTTATGGCTGGCCTTGACCTGGTCCAGGCCTTCAACCAGGTAAACCAGGAAACTTCATGGAGGAAATTGGATCATCTAAAGTGCCCAGACTCAATCATAGAACCAATAAAGGCCTTGTATTCTAATACAACGATTCAATTGAGACTGAGCAAAATGGACCTTCTATCAAAGTCGATAAGCACGGCACCCGTGGCGCCAGCTCTGTACAATTCCTACATAGCAGACTTCATGCACTATCAGAAAAAGATTAGAGCCTTCCCTCCCTCACTAGGCAACTTGAAACTCTCTAGACTACTCTATGCAGATAACATCATTTTAATGGACCAGACAGCAGTAGGCTTGCAGAGGCAATTGAATAATCTATTATCATACTTAAAAGAAAATCATCTGGAATTAAACAAAGCAAAAACAAAAATAATGTCATTTGAAAAGGCCTCGAAAACAAAGGAAAATCTGAAATGGTTTGTCGATTGTATACAACTAGAAAAAGTCAAGAGTTTCAAATATCTGGGAATTATCTTGAAAAATAGTGCAATTGAAACACCGATGAGAGAAAGCCTCTATTTGAAGACCAAAGCTTTGACCGCCCAAACTAAAGCAGTGAACAGGAAATATGGCCGCTTCTCACTTATTCCAGTTTTGGACTTTTACAAAGCTAAAGTGGTCTGTGGTTTAATCTACGGAGTCGAAGCAATGCGAAACATCCCGGTAGACCTTTGGCAAAACTGGAAGGCCTTTTCTGATGTAGAGTGCTGGCCTTGCCACAAGCAACCCCTGTAGCTCTAATTCATCGTGAATTGAGCTTAACGTCCTTGAGAGGGACCGTTGAAAGAAATGCTCTAATGCTCTATAGAAAGATCATACTTCCTTCACCTCAACTGATCTTTGATATCATAAAAAGAGAAATTGATGGGGGGAAATGCAATGTTAACAACATGGAGATTAAATAACAGGTCCCTGTTGGACAATATAGGATGTTCGGAGGAAGAACTGGTGACCACTCCAACAATAGTGAAAAAGAAATTAGTAGAACAGGATTGGATACAAACGCAGGAAGAAGCAGTCAATTTCAGACTTACTAAAGGTCTCCCGATCAACATCAAGAAAGTAAACGAAGTAATTCCTTATTTTGCAGAATTTCCAGATAAAAGAGTGCAGCAAAGCTTTTTACGAATCTGCCTAAACTTGATAAACACAAATGAGATCCTAGCCATGAGAGGAAAGTCCAGCTGAAACGAATGTCGGTTTTGCAAACATCCAAATCAACCAGAAACCGTAAGACACCTTACCTTATCTTGTGTGGGGGTAAATGAAGAACGCAGCATCTGGTTTGGCCACTTCTTCAAAGACTTCATTATTACAGTGAAGAAGACTGGTGTGCACGTTTAATGAGTGGAGAAAAGACCACCTGGGTGATAGCAGTAGTTGGTTTCCTCACATGATTGGTCTGGATCGGAGCTCTGAGACCTTATGTGAATCAGAGGATGTTGTTTGATTAACGATCTGCAAGATTCAGGCCCGGCTCCAGGAATTTTCATCTGGGTGGGCCAGGGTTGTGATCAGAGGGGCCCACATTCCATTGGTTGTGGGTCTAGGAGTGCCCTAAACAAAGTGCTGGCATTGATCCAGATTTCCCATATCCGTGATCCAGCAAAGCATTTCTTCCCAGATCTGCAAAAATACATTTTCACCCCTCTATAAAAAACTGTACATAGCAAAAGAGAAGCAAGGAAAATAGTGTTGCCACATCAATCTACCTATCCTCCCTTCCCATCTGCTCTCCCCTTTATGTTATATCTGATCCTCCTTCACCGCGTTTAAGGAGGAAAACGATACGACCGCACGAACGCTGGATGAGATAAAAGACATGGCGGTGTAGAAAGCAACCCTTCATAGAACGAGAGGGTGAAACTGAGGAAACTTGCTCGGGCTTTGGGAACAAACACATTTAGAATCCCCTGCGTTCTACTGCTAAACACGCTGAAGGGCGTGATTGGATGTACAAAAGCTGGGATGATGACACAAAACCACGACGGACTTAGAAAGCGCCCAGTCCAACATCGTCAGTGAAAAATTGTATAACACCACTGACATGGCCTTCTTTCTAGGGGGCGCCAGAGGCTGACTATGGGGGGGCCAGGCCTCCCTGGCCCCCCTGATGGAGCCGGGCCTGGCAAGATTACGGCCTGTCCATATCTGACATTCCAATCAGAATTGAAGTAAGATCTTGCTGATCAGACTTTTTAAGTAAAGCATCCATTTGGACGATGGACTGAATATGGATTAATGCATTGGCAATGCTTTTTTGGTTTCTACTTTTTGTAAAAATTGTTTATACAATCAAATCAAATAAAAAATTTAAAAAATAAGATTAGGATCCATCTGACTCTAGACAGGAACGTGCATTGCTGCTGAAAAATATTGATACTGAGAAAGAGGAGGAGGAAAAGGAGGAGTAGGATGACACTACAGATGCAGAGGCTGTAATAGAAGCTCACCCCCACCCTCACATGTGTACATTCTCTTCAAGAAACAGACTTTCTTTCATAGATAAGAAAGTATATTACATCATTATATGGGATTCAGAACACCAGCACCTCTGCCAGCGTCTTCACACCTAGGTGAGCTCAGCCTTTGCAATGTTTGCTCATTACAAAAGTTAAAGGTGTGTCAGTACTACACATAGAATAAACAGCAACCGAATCTGGACTCTTACTGTTGAAAACAGTGTGCTGAGCGAAGGCAAAGATACACGTGTGTGCCACATGCATGCTGTCCCTTGTGCTGCGGCAGGCACCATGTGCAGACATGGGAAGAAGGCAAAAGATCCTCAGTGCATCCCTCCAGAGACCAACCCGTTGCTGTCTTACACCGACATGATATTTACTATTATGCCAGTCATGTTTTTGTTTCCTTCTAAAAAGCATCCCCCAGACAAATATGTTTGGCCTCTCCCACAGAGTGTTGCTGCACACTAAAGTTCAGGGGCTCTCACATGGAGCACTTCCATCCAGTAAAATTCTCTGGCTCTCTTGCAGGATGCGGCCATTCAATAACCTTCTCAGGCTCTCCCACCAAGTGCTGCCACCATTTAAAGTTCTTGGGCTCTCCCGCAGGGTCAGCCACCCACTAAAGGTGGCTAGCACTCCCACAGAGAGTTGCCTTCCAAGTTCTCAAGCTCTCCTCCACCCTGTCAGGCCAGTCCCTAACCCATGACTGCACCATTCCTTCCCACATGCAGAGCAACCTACTGGAGGGAAGGATGGTATGGCTTCATGTACCTCTCCATGTTAGCTCCAACTACCGCGTAGTCTAGCGCCCTACACATTAAAGGCACCAAGAAATGCAGCCAAGAGGTGCCTGAATGCTGCATCACCTGATCGCACTATCCCAAAGGTTCAGTCCAAATGTGGTGTTCCCACTGGCTTGTCACCCGCAACCACTTGTTGTGGCAGTGATGGCAACAGGGACCTGCTGCTTGCCTCAGTTTCCAGTGCCATTGGTGCCGACTGGTCATGCTGGGTGGGTGCAGGGTTTCTATGATTTAGCATGGCATGCCTGATGCTGCTGAGCTGCGCCCTGACCCTAGGGGAACTCTAACCCACATCCTTTCCACCACTGGAGCGGGTGGTTGTGGCACCTTTCAGAGTGCTCGCTGCTGCTGCCCTCACCTCCCACGTGAGGAACAGTGGAGGCAGGGGACTCATTTGGCCAGTACATTTCTGCAAGCCACTGATGAATGTGGTTTTGCATGGCTGTTGTCTCCAGGACATGCCGTTGCCTCTCTGGACCCACCTCACTTTCTTCCAACAGCGCCAATCCTCCTCACACTTGACCGTATTACCTGGTGGCAGGCCAAAATCCTCCCACGCCCAGGACATTGTAGGCTGTGTTGGGGTAGGGATCCTCTTTGCATCCTGTGGCTCCTCCTGTACCCGCTTTGCCCCCTCCCCAATGGCCGATTCAAGGCTATGCTCATCCTCTACCACCTTCTCACCACCCTGCACTACATCTTCCCCCAGGTATGTCCTCTACCTGCTGCAGACCTCCATAGGCCAGTCATACCATGCTGCTCCTCCTGGCAGATCACCCCTTCTTTGGCACTCTCATCCTGTTGTGTAAAGGGCAGCTCCTCCTTTATGGCCCAGACCAGGCAGAGCAGAAGTCCCCCACCATATTCCTCACTCGGGGTACTTGCTGCTGCGCTCCCCTCCTCCCACATGATGAACATGCCTCTATCCTCCCACTCCAACTGCATGCACCCTGCCTCTTCAGCAGTCCTACCTCCATGGGGTCATCCACAGGAGGCCCTGCCTCCCCTGCCTACATGGGAGACTCCACTCAGGGCACTGCCTGTGGTCAGGGCTTCCTCCAATGGCCTTGACCCTGCCGCCTCACTCACTCACTTCTTCTCCTGAGGCCGTCCTCAATGACTCATTGACTTGGAGGTGTCAATGAACAGCACAGGGTCCCTCCTCCTCCAAAAGAGTGGAATCCTGCTCCTCGTGTGTGGAGACATTCAGCTGCTCCTCCTCTTCCTCTGCTCCCATATTCTTCTCCACGCAGTGGCGCATGCACGCCATCTGAGAGAAGCAGCCAGCAAACTGTGAACAACAATAACCAGGAGAAACTAAAAACACCCAAATAACCCAAAACAATGAATACAGCCTGAGGACAAGTCATCTCACTAGACAACACTGAACAATACTACACAACTCTACACTGTGATAAGGTAACACAACAGCAAGTCATGAGACAAGACGATAACAACATCAGACATGCCAGAATAAATTGGGAAAGGATAAACCATGTTTTTTTTTTTGTATTTGGGGGGTCGAGGACAGGAAAATTGTTTTGCTTTTTTTATTGTTATGTTGGGAAACAAAAGATAAAAGGTTCAAGATGAAAAGGTAGCTTTTATATATGTGGGAAACTAACAGAAAGGGACAGAGGTTTCTGGGGCTATAGGTTCAGGCTAAAGGATTGATTTGTGATGGGAGGAGCAGGTGATGGCTATTGGGAGCTCCGAACCTGTTGCGGAGGAAAGTGTGATCTGCTGGTATCTGTGTTCTGTAAGATGAATGGCAGTACTGCTGCTACATTACCATCATCTGGTCTGTAAAATGGAAGCTTGCACTGCTGCTGCCTGCACTGCAGCTGCTACTATCTGTAATTCCCATGTTGTGTGAGGGGGGTTTGCACTGCTGTGGCATGTGCTTCCACTGTTCTGAGCGGGATGCCCACACCTGTGATGCCCATACTGGCCCACTGTATATGTGTTCTGTAGGGGATACATTGGAGGGAAGCTTGCACTTTTTCTACCTTTCATTGACTTTGAGGGAGGGGCACTTGTACTGCTGCTGCATGTGCTGTACCTGCTCTGTGCGGTGGATGCTAGGAGAGGGTGGTCGTTTTGCGGTACTAGCGTCTTTGTTGGACAGTTTGTGCGAGGAAAGATTGTAATGAATCATGTGTGCACTGGGGAAGCTTGACTCTTGCTGCCTGTGGGAACCTATTTTGTGGCAGTTTGTACTGATGCTGCTTCTGCTTCTGCTTGCTCTGAAGTTCTGGTATAATGAAAGCTTGCGCTGCTGCTGCCTGTGATGAACCTCTTTTGTGGGAGTTTGTACCGATGCTGCTTCTGCTTCTGCTTGCTCGGAAGTTCTGGTATAATGAAAGCTTGCACTGCTGCTGCCAGTGATGAGCCTGTTTTGTGGGAGTTTGTACTGATGCTGCTTCTGCTTGCAAGGAAACTCTTCTATAATGAAAGCTTGCGCTGATGCTGCCACTGATGAGCCTATTTTGTGGGAGTTTGTACTGATGCTGCTTCTGCTTGCTCCGAAGCTCTTGTATAATGAAAGCTTGCGCTGCTGCTGCCACTGATGAGCCTGTTTTGTGGGAGTTTGGACTGATGCTGCTTCTGCTTGCTTGAAGCTCTTTTATAATGAAAACTTTCTCTGCCAGTGAAGCGCCTGATTTGTGTGAGTTTCTACTGATGCTGCTTCCTGTTGCTATGAAGCTCTTGCATAATGAAAGCTTGCACTGCTGCTGCCAGTGATGAGCCTGTTTTGTGGGAGTGTGTACTGATGCTGCTTCTGCTTGCTTGAAGCTCTTGCATATTGGAAGCTTATGCTGCCAGTGAAGAGCACTGCCGCTAACTGTGCTTGTCCTGCCTGTCCTGTGAATGGGGGCACTTCTACTGCTGTAAGTGGGTGACCTTTTTGGGGAACATGAGGGAAGCATGTATTGCTGCTGTCTAGGCTGTACTTAGCCCAACAATATTTCAAATGGCATGGCAAATGTCTGGGTCGGTGTAGAAACGGGCACAAGAATATATGATTTTCTGGCACTGCAGTACCTGAGCATGTGCGCTGGAATCTGGAGATATGAAACAATTTCAGGAATAGACTTCTGTACGTGAGCATAGGTGCCCATGCATGTGGCCTTTTGCTTTATAAACTACTGTTCCTGCTACATGAGGCTGAGTGCTGACAGGTGATGTGAAGCTGTTCTAGTATATAATGGCGGAACATGGGCATGTGAGGAGAGACCTTGGTACATTAGAGTTGCATCTAGGCTTGTGGTGCTAAGCACACGCTTGCATGGCTGTGACGAATCAACTTCCGGGTCACCAGTGGTCCAGGGATAAATATCGGTTTCTAAACCATCAATCAACCCCACACCTCCAGTACACCAGAAGGGATCTGAACAGATTGTAATACAAGTACATTATAAGACCTCCTTGTCCAATTTTGGTAATGTGGACGGAACGATAGGCTTATCCCCACAAAGTCGTGGATCGTTGGTTAGTTGCAACACAGCGAAAATAAAATGATTACCCAATGATAAAAGGGACTGTCTAGTCAAGGTTGTATACAAATATCTACTTTATTATTACTACAACAGACAGTTCTAGCACACTACAATTACAACCCACACTGGAAGGGAACACAGAGGACAGTTTCACAAAGGAAAGGGATGCACTCTTGATACTGACAGGCGGGTAGTTGGTAAAGTAATCAGTCTTATAGTTCAAGATTATTTGGTTTCAGCACCAAAGGGACAAAGGGTCGTAACAGTCTCTAGGGGCCTTCGAGAAGGACCAGGAGGCAGAACCACAATGTACCTGGTGCTGAAGAAGTTCTTGGAGCTCGACAGCGTCGGGGCGGTTCCAGGGCTCTTCAAAGCCTGTGAGACAGAGTTAGTGGTGGGAGACAGGTACGGGTACCAGGCAGCAGGCAATTCGGCAAGCGAGGCTGGATGGATGTCTGCAGGCTGTCCCATGCAGGGGCTCAGGGCCAAGAATGGTTATCTCTGTACTGGTTGGGGGATCTGGAATGCTGGTCGAGGCGTCTCGGACGGCTCATGTGACTGCTCCATGACAACAGTAAGCGGTGCAGCCGGATGCGGTTCGAGGACTCGACTGTCTCGAAATTATCTATAACCAGATGGACGCTGGGTGATGCTTGTGAGGCACTCCTCCTAGCTTCTTCGTAGGGCTTGTGTCCTTTCAAGATAGAGGGCCCAAAGCTCAGGAGAGTGTTAGCAGGCAACGGCCTTGTCCTTTGTCCAGAGACTCTCCAGCACTTCGCACCTAGGAAACTTGCTGTCAGAACCTAGCAGGGGACGCTGTGTGCAGGCTGGGTACCAGTTCTGGGGCTGCCGGACAGGTCCTCTGAGTCCGGATCTCCTTCTGTTACCTGGGAGATGTTTAGGGGAGGGATCTTGCTTCCCTCTTTGAACTCCTGGCCTTCCTTCACTGGCAGAAGATGTAAGGTAGACTGTAACTTCAGCTCGGGTCCAAATGAGTCCTTGTTACTCTTGCAAAGTCTTCAGAGGATTTGATAAGTGAGGGGTTCAGCACTCTTTTAAATCCAAATGGGCCCCAGTGATTGGTGCAGGCTAAGCCCACCTCAATGAACCAATCCTTGGTCCCCACCAGCAATCTTCAGTGATGCTTCAGGTCAGAATCAGAGCGCTTGCAACAGACAGGTAAGGATGACAACATATACTTCTAAGTCCCAATCATCCTCCTGTCTACTGTACATAAAAGTGTCTCCCTAATTAACTGGGTCCTATGCGGTGCTTGGTCACAACATGGGCCTCCTTTAAAGTAGGGGGTTGCAGGCAGACTTTCGTCTCCTACAATTCACATACTTCCCCGCTCTGAAAGGAGTGGTTCCAGACAGGACATTCACTGCCCTTTCATACCAAGGAGGGGTGTTAGTACCAAGTTGACACATTGCATTACAAAGAGTTGTTGGTCTCTAGTCTCCATTGTTACTTCCTGCACCCGGCCTTCCCTGAGGCCTGCAAATTAACATTCTTCAGTATTCTCTGCCTCCAGCAAAGTGTAACAATGGAGATGCAAATCCAGGGGACTTGAAATGCTAATTAAGCTGCCCATGGCCAGAGGCTTTTGATGTACCTACAGCTGTCAGGTGTCAGCTACACATAACAGGGGAAGGCAACAATGGTAAGGTGTGTCCTCCCAGAGTACATGACTATTTTTCTGCTGTGCTGTGAGCGTGGAAAATATGTGTGGGAATGGCTCCACATATTATCCGGAGGTTGATCTCCCATCAGTCATTCTTCTTAAATGAACAAAAATCAAAAAGCCCAGGCGAGCGCAGTCTTCCTGTGTGGATTGGTCGAATTCCTCACAACGGTTGAACCCTGGATTATGGGGGTGTTTCTGGCATACAATAGTGGTACCCGAGCATGCAAGACTGTACCTTGCTGATTCAATGTCTTTCTGCTGAGGTTCTTTCCTATGTGGGTCTCTACCACAGTGCCTTTTCTGTGCCCTCTTCTTTGCTTTCCCACTGCTTCTGTTCTGCTCTACTTTTAGCAGTGGGGTCCCACTCACTTTATCCTATGCCCATTCCCTATTTGGAAGCCCCCATTAACTCTCCACCTGCTCCCTACCTTTCGCTTGCTCCTATACTAGTGCTCCCCGCCAGTGCTATAAGTGACATGCCAAATGGAGCCGGGGCTCTTGAGGGGGCGTGGCTGAAAGGGGGCATGGCCTGGCAGGGTGTCAGCACCACAATTAAGAGGCAACACTTGCCTCAGCTGAATGTCGCCTTTTAAGTCACGCCCCCCCCTGTTTGATTTTGCAAAATGGCCATGGTTTACCAGGAGGCCTTCAATTCAGGTGAGTGTTGCCGCTTAATTGCGGCCCCGACCCCCTGCCAGGCACTACTTTGTATTCATCAGCACCCTCGCACCTGGGGGCGCGAGGGTGATGATCCCTGCATTTCTAATGAAAGGGTGCCTTGCAGGGGGCCGGTGCCACAATGAAAATGCATGCAAGGCTTTATTACAGAAGCCTGAAGCTCTCTTAGCAGGGTGGGGTTAGCTGGTGACATTAGAGAGCCCTGGCACGGCCCTGTCTTAGACACAATTGTTGGAGACTGCCGGGGCTCCACCTCGGCTAGCCCGGGTTACCCGGTCCACTTAAAGTCCTGCTATCTCCCGCTTGACTTGTTGCATCCCACCCGTTACCCTGCCTCTAAGCTCCTACCATCTTCTCCCCATGTAAGGCCCTGTCGCATGGCCTGAGGGTTCAAACCCACATTAATAGCATGCTAAAGACCTGTAACAACCTTGAAGTGTGAAGGTGTTCCTGGCAGAGGATGTTTCTACATTGGAATTTAAGGCAGAAACTGGGCATAGGGAGATGTTCCAGGCATAGGTGCAGCGGGCATATTAAGATGTCCCCGGCATACATGGTATCACATGGGGAAATGGGCCATTAATAAATGAGAGCTCTTTATACGCTTGTTATGCTGATGTTTGTGGACACTTCTAAGGGGCATTGGAGGGTCACTCGGAACACATTCTTAAGTTGTCCTCTGCGGCCCCTGAAATTATCACATATATCTGTGGGGCTACATGCCTGATTAGTCCCACCTCTTAGCGCTATAGCTATAGGTGTTATTGCTCAACTCTCTGGTGCTCAAGTTAGCATACTGAGATGGATGAAATGAAACACCTAAACAGTCCTGGCTGAAAATATCACATATGTGTGTAGTGCTTCATGCCTGATTAGTACCACCTCTAAGCGCTGTAGCTATAGGTGTTGTTATTACTCAACTCAATGGTGCTTATGTTATCAATCCCGGAAAGATAAAACACCTAAACAGCCCTGCCTGAAAATATCACATTATTCTATAGCGCTTGATGGCAAATGATTCCCACTTGGCGCTTTTTACTCAAGTCAATTCTTCCTGAGTTATCAAGCTCGGCAGGATAAAACCCCTAAACAGCCCTGCGTCCTTTTGCCTGCAGGTTGAACACAAAGCTCTGCGGCGCGCAGAGGCTGCTCCGTGGAGCCTTTACTTCTGAAACATCAGGTAAAATAGCGCAAAGGTGAGAGGTCCAGAGCAATGGTCACGCTGTGCCCGGCGCTGTGCGAAAGGTTCCGCTGCCGGAGAAGAAAATAGCACGAATCCAGGCTCGTGCCAAAGGCACCAGGTGAAGACAGCCGTGCAGCGTTCAGCTTGCCCCGGCGTGGGAGTGGGCGTGCACCGGCACGGAAGGGCAAGGAGGTGCTGCTGGCACCGCACCAGTGCCACCTACAGAGGCGGGGCACACGTGTCCTGCTGTGAGTCAAGTACTGGGAGGTATGAGTAGGTGCAGAAATATTGTCCGCAATTTGGAAAAACCTGTTCAGGTGTTGTGCCTGTACAGCCCCGATTCTCGTGCCTTCATTCGCACAGTGTATAACTGTGCACAGGGGCGCGTGTGTACACTAAGCCGACACTCACCGTCAACGTCACGCGCGTGCCACTCTCTTCATAGAACAGGCGCAATGACATGTAATAACTCTTACATAAGCAGCCCCGGTAGCAACGCTGGTGGGATTATATAATCTACTGCCGTCATGGGTCACATGTTCACTGGCGCGATGGCGAATTAGTGCACTATTGCGAGATTCCAGGTGACAGGCGCATTTGCCATTCTGAACCTTTATGGAAAGCCAATGTCGCTGTGAGATGCCAATAAATTCAATGAAGCCTCCCTCAGGAGCTTTGAGTGCGTGTATCCCAGTTCTGGGATTGCCTCTCGTCCCTTCTAAACACGTGTTGCCTCGTGTTGGACATGCACTAATCAGCAGGAGGTGACAGGAACTAGGAATATGTCTTTATTAAACCCGCCCTAAAGTAAGACTCTGCTATAAATAGCCTCGCGCGGAATACACCATCGACTCCATCTTCTATGCGCTCCAAACTCACCCCCCCCCCCCCGCCCTATCCTGATCCCGCTCATCAGTCCTGCTTATGCTTTGTTAATGCATTGCACCCTCCCCAGTGCCTCACCCTCTCCCTCCAGGCAATGTCTACCGAGACAGGCAAGGCAGGAGTCCCTGGGGGGGTGGGAGGGGTTGGGGTTTGGGGGGTGCTGTCCTGCTAATAGGTCCCTGGGCAGGAGCTCCTGAGGGGAAGTCCTGCTAATAGGACCCTGGGCAGGAGTCCCTGAGGGGGAGTCCTGCTAAGAGGACCCTGGGCAAGAGCCCATGAGGGGAGAGTCCTCTCCTGCTAACAGGACCCAGGGCAGGAGCTCCTGAGGGGGAGTCGTGCTAATAGGACCCTGAGCAGGAGTCACTGAGGACAGTACTCTCTTGCTAACAGGACCCTGGGCAGGAGCCCCTGAGGGGGAGTCCTGCTAAAGGGACTCTGGACAGGAGCACCCGAGGGGAAAGTCCTGTAAATAGGACCCTGGGCAGGAGCCCCTGAGGGGAGAGTCCTGCAAATAGGATCCTGGGCCTGATCCCCAGGGGGGAGAGTCCTCTCCTGGTAACAGGACCCTGGGCAGAAGCCCCTGAGGGGGAGTCCTGCTAATAGGATGCTGGGCAGGAGCCCCTGTGGGGAAAGTCCTCCTGCTAACAGGACCCTGGGCAGGAGCCCCTGAGGGGGAGTCCTGCTAATAGGACCCTGGGCAGGAGCCCCTGGCGGGGGGAGTCCTGTCCTGCTAATAGGACCCTGGGCAGGAGCCCCTGAGGGGGAGTCCTGCTGCTAACAGGGCCCTGGGCAGGAGACCCTGAGGGGGAGTCCTGCTAATAGGACCCTGGGCAGGAGCCCCTGGCGGGGGGAGTCCTGTCCTGCTAATAGGACCCTGGGCAGGAGCCCCTGAGGGGGAGTCCTGCTAATAGGGCCCTGGGCTGGAGCCCCTGAGGGGAGAGTCCTGCAAATAGGACCCTGGGCAGGAGCCCCAGAGGGCAGAGTCCTCTCCTGCTAATAGGGCCCTGGGCTGGAGCCCCTGAGGGGAGAGTCCTGCAAATAGGACGGTGGGAAGGAGGCCCTGAGGGGAGAGTCCTCTCCTGCTAATAGGACCCTGGACAGTAGCCCCTGAGGGGGAGGCCTCTCCTGCTAAAAGGATCCTGGGCAAGAGCCCCTGAGGGGAGAGTCCTGCTAACAGGACCTGGGCAGGAGTTCCTGAAGGGGAGTCCTGCTAACAGGACCCTGGGCAGGAGCTCCTGAGGGTGAGAGGTGCTAACAGGACCCTGGGCAGGAACAGTTCCTGAGGGTTCCTGAGGGGGAGTCCTGCTAACAGGACCCTGGGCAGGAGTTCCTGAGGGGGAGTCCTGCTAACAGGACCCTGGGCAGGAGCTTCTGAGGGTGAGTCCTGCTAACAGAACCCTGGGCAGGAGCCCCTGAGGGGGAGTCCTGCTAATAGGACCAAGGGCAGGATCCCCTGAAGGGAGAGTCCTCTCCTGCTAATAGGGCCCTGGACAGTAGCCCCTGAAGGGGAGGCCTCTCCTGCTAATAGGACCCTGGGCAGAAAACCCCGAGGGGGAGTCCTGCTAACAGGACTCTGGGCAGGAGCCCCTGAGGGGGAGTCATGCTAAAAGGACCCTGGGCAGGAGTCCCTGAGGGGGAGACCTGTCCTGCTAATAGGACCAAGGGGAGGAGCCCCTGAAGGGAGATTCCTCTCCTGCTAATAGGGCCCTGGACAGTAGCCCCTGAAGGGAGGCCTCTCCTGCTAATAGGACCCTGGGCAGAAAACCCCGAGGGGGAGTCCTGCTAATAGGACCCTGGGCTGGAGCCCCTGAGGGGGTGTCCTGCAGATAGGACCACGGCCGGAGTCCCTGAGGGGGAGTCCTGCTAATAGGACCCTGGGCAAAAGTCCCTAAGGGGAAGTTTTGTCCTGCTAATAGGACCCTGGAAAGGAGTTCCTGAGGGGGAGTCCTGCTAATAGGACGCTGGACAGGAGCCCCTGAGGGGGAGTACTGTCCTGCTAATAGAACCCTGGACAGTAGCCCCTGAGGGGGAGGCCTCTCCTGCTAATAGCACCCTAGACAGAAAACCTTGAGGCGGAGTCCTGCTAATAGGACTCTGGGCAGGAGCCCCTGAGGAGGAGTAATGCTAATAGGACCCTGGGCAGGAGTCCATGAGGGGTAGTCCTGTCCTGCTAATAGGACCCTGGGCAGTAGCCCCTGAGGGGGAGTCCTCCCCTGCTAATAGGACCCTGGGCTGGAGCCCCTGAGGGGGAGTCCTGCAGATAGGACCCAGGGCCGGAGTCCCTGGGGGGGAGTCCTGCTAATAGGACCCTGGACAGGAGTCCCGGGGTGGGAGTCCTCTCCTGCTAATAGGACCCTGGACAGGGGTCATTGGAGGGGGAAATCCTGTCCCGCTAATAGGACCCTGGGAAGAAGTCCCTGAGCGGGAGTCCTGCTAATAGGACACTGGGCCGGAGTCCCCAATGGAGAGTCCTGCTTATAGTACCCTGGGCAGGAGTCCCTGAGGGGGAGCCCTTTCCTGCTAATAGGATCCTGGGCAGGAGCCCCTGAGGGGGGAGTCCTGCTAATAGGACCCTGGGCCAGAGTCCCTGAGGGGGAGTCCTGCGAGTAGTGCACTGGACAGGAGTCCCTGAGGGGGAGTCCTGTCCTGCTAATAGGACCCTGGGCAATAGCCCCTGAGGGGGAGTCCTGTCCTGCTAATAGGACCCTGGACAGGAGCCCCTGAGAAGGAGCCCTGCTAAGAGGACCCTGGTCAAGAGCCCATGAGAGGAGAGTCCTCTCCTGCTAACAGGACCCTGGACCGGAGCTCCTGAGGGGGAGTCATGCTAATAGGACCCTGAGCAGGAGTCACTGAGGAGAGTCCTCTCCTGGTAACAGGACCCTGGGCAGAAGCCCCTGAGGGGGAGTCCTGCTAATAGGACGCTGGGCAGGAGCCCCTGAGGGGAAAGTCCTCCTGCTAACAGGACCCTGGGCAGGAGCCCCTGAGGGGGAGTCCTGCTAATAGGACCCTGGGAAGGAGCCCCTGGCGGGGGAAGTCCTGTCCTGCTAATAGGACCCTGGGCAGGAGCCCCTGAGGGGGAGTCCTGCTAATAGGGCACTGGGCTGGAGCCCCTGAGGGGAGAGTCCTGCAAATAGGACCCTGGGCAGGAGCCCCAGAGGGGAGAGCCCTCTCCTGCTAATAGGGCCCTGGGCTGGAGCCCCTGAGGGGAGAGTCCTGCAAATAGGACCCTGGGAAGGAGGCCCTGAGGGGAGAGTCCTCTCCTGCTAACAGGACCCTGGACAGTAGCCCCTGAGGGGGAGGCCTCTCCTGCTAAAAGGATCCTGTGCAAGACCCCCTGAGGGGAGAGTCCTGCTAACAGGACCCTGGGCAGGAGTTCCTGAGGGGGAGTCCTGCTAATAGGACCCTGGGCAGGAGTTCCTAAGGGGGAGTCTTGCTAACAAGACCCTGGGCAGGAGCTCCTGAGGGTGAGACCTGCTAACAGGACCCTGGGCAGGAATCGTTCCTTAGGGTTCCTGAGGGGGAGTCCTGCTAACAGGACCCTGGGCAGGAGTTCCTGAGGGGGAGTGGGGAGTCCTGCTAACAGGACCCTGGGCAGGAGTTCCTGAGGGGGAGTCCTGCTAACAGGACCCTGGGCAGGAGCTCCTGAAGGTGAGTCCTGCTAACAGGACCCTGGGCAGGAGCTCCTGAGGGTGAGTCCTGCTAACAGAACCCTGGGCAGGACTTCCTGAGGGGGAGTCCTGCTAATAGGACGCTGGGCAGGAGCCCCTGATGGGAGAGTCCTGATGCTGACAGGACCCTGGGCATGAGCCCCTGAGGGGGAGTCCTGCTAATAGGACCAAGGGCAGGAGCCCCTGAAGGGAGAGTCCTCTCCTGCTAATAGGGCCCTGGACAGTAGCCCCTGAAGGGGAGGCCTCTCCTGCTAATAGGACCCTGGGCAGAAAACCCTGAGGGGGATTCCTGCTAATAGGACTCTGGGCAGGAGCCCCTGAGGGGGAGTTATGCTAATAGGACCCTGGGAAGGAGTCCCTGAGGGGGAGGTCTGTCCTGCTAATAGGACCCAGGGCAGTAACCCCTGAGGGGGAGTCCTCCCCTACTAATAGGACCCTGGCCTGGAGCCCCTGAGGGGGTGTCCTGCTAATAGGACCCTGGGCAAAATTCCCTAAGGGGAAGTTTTGCCCTGCTAATAGGACCCTGGAAAGGAGTCCCTGAGGGGGAGTCCTGCTAATAGGACCCTGGGTAGGAGCTCCTGAGGGTGAGTCCTGCTAATAGGACCCTGGGCAGGAGTCCCTGAGAGGAGAGTCCTGCTAACAGGACGCTGGACAGGAGCCCCTGAGGGGGAGTCCTGCTAATAGGATGCTGGACAGGAGCCCCTGAGGGGGAGTACTGTCCTGGTAATAGAACCCTGGACAGTAGCCCCTGAGGGGGAGGCCTCTCCTGCTAATAGGACCCTGGGCTGGAGCCCCTGAGGGGGAGTCCTGCAGATTGGACCCAGGGCCGGAGTCCCTGAGGGGGAGTCCTGCTAATAGGATCCTGGGCAGGAGTCACTAAGGGGAAGTTCTGTCCTGCTAATAGGACCCTGGAAAGAGTCCCTGAGGGGGAGTCCTGCTAATAGGACCCTGGGCAGGAGTCCAGAGTGGGGGTCCTGTCCTGCTAATAGGACCCTGGACAGGAGTCCCGGGGGTGGGAGTCCTCTCCTGCTAATAGGACCCTGGACAGGGGTCATTGGAAGGGGAAGTCCTGTCCCACTAATAGGACCCTGGGAAGAAAACCTTGAGGCGGAGTCCTGCTAATAGGACTCTGGGCAGGAACCCCTGAGTGGGAGTCCTGATGCTGACAGGACCCTGGGCAGGAGCCCCTGAGGGGGAGTCCTGCTAATAGGACCAAGGGCAGGAGCCCCTGAAGGGAGAGTCCTCTCCTGCTAATAGGGCCGTGGACAGTAGCCCCTGAAGGGGAGGCCTCTCCTGCTAATATGACCCTGGGCAGAAAACCCTGAGGGGGATTCCTGCTAATAGGACTCTGGGCAGGAGCCCCTGAGGGGGAGTTATTCTAATAGGACCCTGGGAAGGAGTCCCTGAGGGGGAGGTCTGTCCTGCTAATAGGACCCAGGGCAGTAACCCCTGAGGGGGAGTCCTTCCCTACTAATAGGACCCTGGGCTGGAGCCCCTGAGGGGGTGTCCTGCTAATAGGACCCTGGGCAAAAGTCCCTAAGGGGAAGTTTTGTCCTGCTAATAGGACCCTGGAAAGGAGTCCCTGAGGGGGAGTCCTGCTAATAGGACCCTGGGCAGGAGTCCCTGAGAGGAGAGTCCTGCTAACAGGACACTGGGCAGGAGTTCCTGAGGGGGAGTCCTGCTAATAGGACGCTGGACAGGAGCCCCTGAGGGGGAGTACTGTCCTGATAATAGAACCCTGGACAGTAGCCCCTGAGGGGGAGGCCTCTCCTGCTAATAGGACCCTGGGTTGGAGCACCTGAGGGGGAGTCCTGCAGATTGGACCCAGGGCCGGAGTCCCTGAGGGGGAGTCCTGCTAATAGGATGCTGGGCAGGAGTCACTAAGGGGAAGTTCTGTCCTGCTAATAGGACCCTGGAAAGAGTCCCTGAGGGGGAGTCCTGCTAATAGGACCCTGGGCAGGAGTCCAGAGTGGTGGTCCTGTCCTGCTAATAGGACCCTGGACAGGAGTCCCGGGGGTGGGAGTCCTCTCCTGCTAATAGGACCCTGGACAGGGGTCATTGGAAGGGGAAGTCCTGTCCCACTAATAGGACCCTGGGAAGAAAACCTTGAGGCGGAGTCCTGCTAATAGGACTCTGGGCAGGAGCCCCTGAGGGGGAGTCATGCTAATAAGACCCTGGGCAGGAGTCCATGAGGGGTAGTCCTGTCCTGCTAATAGGACCCTGGGCAGTAGCTCCTGAGTGGGAGTCCTCACCTGCTAATAGGACCCTGGGCTGGAGCCCCTGAGGGGGAGTCCTGCAGATTGGACCCAGGCCCGGAGTCCCTGAGGGGGAGTCCTGCTAATAGGACCCTGGGCAGGAGTCCAGAGTGGGGGTCCTGTCCTGCTAATAGGACCCTGGACAGGAGTCCCAGGGGTGGGAGTCCTCTCCTGCTAATAGGACCCTGGACAGGGGTCATTGGAGGGGGAAGTCCTGTCCCACTAATAGGACCCTGGGAAGAAGTCCCTAATGGGGGTCCTGCTTTTAGTACCATGGGTAGGAGTCCCTGAGGGGTAGTCCTTTCCTGCTAATAGGACCCTGGGCAGGAGCCCCTGAGGGGGAGTCCTGCGAATAGTACACTGGACAGGAGTCCCTGAGGGGGAGTCCTGTCCTGCTAATAGGACCCTGGGCAGTAGCCCCTGAGGGGGAGTCCTGTCCTGCTAATAGGACCCTGGGCTGGAGCCCCTGAGGGAGTGTCCTGCAGATAGGACCCCGGCTGGAGTCCCTGAGGGGGAGTCCTGCTAGGGGAAGTTTTGTCCTGCTAATAGGACCCTGGAAAGGGTCCCTGAGGGGGGGTCCTGCTTATAGAACCCTTGGCAGGATCTCCTGAGGGTGAGTCCTGCTAATAGGACCCTGGGCAGGAACCCCTGAGAGGAGAGTCCTGCCAACAGGACCCTGGGCAGGAGTTCCTGAGTGCGAATCCTGCTAATAGGACGCTGGGCAGGAGCACCTGAGGGGGAGTACTGTCCTGCTAATATGACCCTGAACAGTAGCCCCTGAGGGGGAGGCCTCTCCTGCTAATAGGACCCTAGGCAGAAAACCTTGAGGTGGAGTCCTGCTAATAGGACTCTGGGCAGGAGCCCCTGACGTGGAGTCATGCTCATAGGACCCTGGGCCGGAGTCCATGAGGGGTAGTCCTGTCCTGCTAATAGGACCCTGGGCAGGGGCCCCTGAGGGGAAGTCATGCTAATAGGACCCTGGGCAGGAGTCCCTGAGGGGGAATCCTGCTAATAGGAGCCTGGGCAGGAGTCCCTGCGGGGGAGTGCTGCCCTGCTAATAGGACAGTGGGCAGGAGCCCCTGAGGGGGAGTCCTGCTAGTAGGACCCTGGGCAGGAGCCCCTGAGGGGAGAGTCCTCTCCTGCTAACAGGACCCTGGGCAGGAGCCCCTGAGGGGGAGTCCTGATAATAGGACCCTGGGCAGGAGCCCCTGAGGGGAGAGTCCTCTCCTGCTAACAGGACCCTGGGCAGGAGCTCCTGAGTCGGAGTCCTGCTAATAGGACCCTGAGTAGGAGCCTCTGAGGGGAGAGTCCTCTCCTGCTAACAGGACCCTGGTCAGGAGCCCCTGAGGGGGAGTCCTGCTAATATGACTCTGGACAGGAGCACCTGAGGGGGAAGTTCTGTAAATAGGACCCTGTGCAGGAACCCCTGAGGGGAGAGTCCTTCAAACAGGACCCTGGGCCTGAGCCCCAGGGGGGAGAGTCCTCTCCTGGTAACAGGACCCTGGGCAGAAGCCCCTGAGGGGGAGTCCTGCTAATAGGATGCTGGGCAGGAGCCCCTGAGGGGAGAGTCCTCCTGCTAACAGGACCCTGGGCAGGAGCCCCTGAGGAGGAGTCCTGCTAATAGGACCCTGGGCAGGAGCCCCTGGGGGGAGTCCTGTCTTGCTAATAGGACCCTGGAAAGGGGTCCCTGAGGGGGGGGGGAGGCCTGCTAATAGAACCCTTGGCAGGATCTCCTGAGGGTGAGTCCTGCTAATAGGACCCTGGGCAGGAGCCCCTGAGAGGAGAGTCCTGCTAACCGGACCCTGGGCAGGAGTTCCTGAGTGGGAATCCTGCTAATAGGACGCTGGGCAGGAGCCCCTGAGGGGGAGTACTGTCCTGCTAATATGACCCTGGACAGTAGCCCCTGAGGGGGAGGCCTCTTCTGCTAATAGGACCCTAGGCAGAAAACCTTGAGGTGGAGTCCTGCTAATAGGACTCTGGGCAGGAGCCCCTGAGGTGGAGTCATGCTAATAGGACCCTGGGCCGGAGTCCATGAGGGGTAGTCCTGTCCTGCTAATAGGACCCTGGGCAGTAGTCCCTGAGGGGGAGTCCTCCCCCGCTAATAGGACCCTGGGCTGGAGCCCCTGAGGTGGAGTCCTGCAGATAGGACACTGGGCAGGAGTCACTAAAGGGAAGTTCTGTCCTGCTAATAGGACCCTGGGCAGGAGTCCAGAGTGGGGGTCCTGTCCTGCTAATAGGATCCTGGACAGGAGTCACGGGGGTGGGAGTCCTCTCCTGCTAATAGGACCCTGGACAGGGGTCATTGGAGGGGGAAGTCCTGTCCCACTAATAGGACCTTGGGCAGAAGTCCCTGAGCGGGAGTCCTGCTAATAGGACCCTGGGCAAGAGTCCCTGAGGGGGAGTCCTTTCCTGCTAATAGGACCCTTGCCAGAGTCCCTGAGGGGGAGTCCTGCGAATAGTACACTCGACAGGAGTCTCTGAGGGAAAGTCCTGTCCTGGTAATAGTACCCTGGGCAGGAGCCCTGAGGGGGAGTCCTGTACTGCTAATAGGACCCTGGGCAGGGGCCCCTGAGGGGAAGTCATGCTCATAGGACCCTGGGCAGGAGTCCCTGAGGGGGAATCCTGCTAATAGGAGCCTGGGCAGGAGTCCCTGAGGGGGAGTCCTGCCCTGCTAATAGGACAGTGGGCAGAAGCCCCTGAGGTGGAGTCCTGCTAGTAGGACCCTGGGCAGGAGCCTCTGAGGGGAGAGTCCTCTCCTGCTAACAAGACCCTGGGCAGGAGCCCCTGAGGGGGAGTCCTGATAATAGGACCCTGGGCAGGAGCCCCTGAGGGTCCTCTCCTGCTAACAGGACCCTGGGCAGGAGCTCCTGAGTGGGAGTCCTGCTAATAGGACCCGGAGCAGGAGCCTCTGAGGGGAGAGTCCTCTCCTGCTAACAGGACCCTGGTCAGAAGCCCCTGAGGGGGAGTCCTGCTAATAGGACTCTGGACAGGAGCACCTGAGGGGGACGTTCTGTAAAAAGGACCCTGGGCAGGAACCCCTGAGGGGAGAGTCCTGCAAACAGGACCCTGGGCCTGAGCCCCAGGGGGGAGAGTCCTCTCCTGGTAACAGGACCCTGGGCAGAAGCCCCTGAGGGGGAGTCCTGCTAATAGGACACTGGGCAGGAGCCCCTGAGGGGAGAGTCCTCCTACTAACAGGACCCTGGGCAGGAGCCCCTGAGGAGGAGTCCTGCTAATAGGACCCTGGGCAGGAGCCCCTGGGGGGAGTCCTGTCCTGCTAATAGGACCCTGGACAGTAGCCCCTGAGGGGAGAGTCTTCTCCTGCTAATAGGACCCTGGGCAGGAGCCCCTGAGGGGGAGTCCTGCTAATAGGGCCCTGGGCTGGAGACCATGAGGGGAGAGTCCTGCAAATAGGACCTTGGGCAGGAGCCCCTGATGGGAGAGTCCTCTCCTGCTAATAGGGCCCTGGGCTGGAGCCCCTGATGGGAGAGCCACGCAAATAGGACCCTGGGAAGGAGGCCCTGAGGGGAGGTTCCACTCCTGCTAATAGGACCCTGGACAGTAGCCCCCGAGGGGGAGGCCTCTCCTGCTAAAAGGACCCTGGGCAAGACCCCCTGAGGGGAGAGTCCTGCTAACAGGGCCCTGGGAAGGAGCTCCTGAGGGTGAGTCCTGCTAACAGGACCCTGGGCAGGATTCCTGAGGGGGAGTGCTGCTAATAGGACGCTGGGCAGGAGCTCCAGAGGGTGAGTCCTGCTAACAGGACCCTGGCCAGGAGTTCCTGAGGGGGAGTCCTGCTAACAGGACCCTGGGCAGGAGCCCCTGAGGGGGAATGCTGCTAATAGGACCCTGGGCAGGAGCCCCTGGGGGGGAGTCCTGTCCTGCTAATAGGACCCTGGACAGTAGCCCCTGAGGGGAGAGTCTTCTCCTGCTAATAGGACCCTGGGCAGGAGCCCCTGAGGGGAAGTCCTGCTAATAGGGCCCTGGGCTGAAGACCCAGAGGGGAGAGTCCTGCAAATAGGACCCTGGGCAGGAGCCCCTGAGGGGAGAGTCCTCTCCTGCTAATAGGGCCCTGGGCTGGAGCCCTGATGGGAGAGCCGTGCAAATAGGACCCTGGGAAAGAGGCCCTGAGGGGAGTCCTGTCCTGCTAATAGGACCCTTGACAGTAGCCCCTGAGGGGAGAGTCTTCTCCTGCTAATAGGACCCTGGGCAGGAGCCCCTGAGGGGGAGTCCTGCTAATAGGGCCCTGGGCTGGAGACCATGAGGGGAGAGTCCTGCAAATAGGACCTTGGGCAGGAGCCCCTGAGGGGAGAGTCCTCTCCTGCTAATAGGGCCATGGGCTGGAGCCCCTGATGGGAGAGCCACGCAAATAGGACCCTGGGAAGGAGGCCCTGAGGGGAGAGTCCTCGCCTGCTAATAGGACCCTGGACAGGTGTCATTGGAGGGGGAAGTCCTGTCCCACTAATAGGACCCTGGGCAGAAGTCCCTGAGCGGGAGTCCTGCTAATAGGACCCTGGCCCGGAGTCCCTAATGGGGAGTCCTGCTTATAGTACCCTGGTCAGGAGTCCCTGAGGGGGAGTCCTTTCCTGCTAATAGGACCCTTGCCAGGAGCCCCTAAGGGGGAAGTCCTGCTAATAGTACCCTGGGTCAGAGTCCCCGAGGGGGAGTCCTGCGAATAGTACACTCGGCAGGAGTCTCTGAGGGGGAGTCCTGTCCTGGTAATAGGACCCTGGGCAGGAGCCCTGAGGGGGAGTCCTGTACTGCTAATAGGACTCTGGGCAGGGGCCCCTGAGGGGAAGTCATGCTAATAGGACCCTGGGCAGGAGTCCCTGAGGGGGAGTCCTCCCCTGCTAATAGGACCCTGGGCTGGAGCCCCTGAGGGAGTGTCCTGCAGATAGGACCCCGGCTGGAGTCCCTGAGGGGGAGTCCTGCTAATAGGACCCTGGGCAAAAGTCCCTAAGGGGAAGTTTTGTCCTGCTAATAATACCCTGGAAAGGGGTCCCTGAGGGGGGAGTCCTGCTAATAGAACCCTTGGTAGGATCTCCTGAGGGTGAGTCCTGCTAATAGGACCCTGGGCAGGAGCCCCTGAGAGGAGAGTCCTGCTAACAGGACCCTGGGCAGGAGTTCCTGAGTGGGAATCCTGCTAATAGGACGCTGGGCAGGAGCCCCTGAGGGGGAGTACTGTCCTGCTAATATGACCCTGGACAGTAGCCCCTGAGGGGGAGGCCTCTCCTGCTAATAGGACCCTAGGCAGAAAACCTTGAGGTGGAGTCCTGCTAATAGGACTCTGGGCAGGAGCCCCTGAGGTGGAGTCATGCTAATAGGACCCTGGGCCGGAGTCCATGAGGGGTAGTCCTGTCCTGCTAATAGGACCCTGGGCAGTAGTCCCTGAGGGGGAGTCCTCCCCCGCTAATAGGACCCCGGGCTGGAGCCCCTGAGGTGGAGTCCTGCAGATAGGACCCAGGGCCGGAGTCCCTGAGGGGGATTCCTGCTAATAGGACCCTGGGCAGGAGTCACTAAGGGGAAGTTCTGTCCTGCTAATAGGACCCTGGGCAGGAGTCCAGAGTGGGGGTTATGTCCTGCTAATAGGATCCTAGACAGGAGTCCCGGGGGTGGGAGTCCTCTCCTGCTAATAGGACCCTGGACAGGGGTCATTGGAGGGGGAAGTCCTGTCCCACTAATAGGACCCTGGGCAGAAGTCCCTGAGCGGGAGTCCTGCTAATAGGACCCTGGCCCAGAGTCCCTAATGGGGAGTCCTGCTTATAGTACCCTGGGCAGGAGTCCCTGAGGGGGAGTCCTTTCCTGCTAATAGGACCCTTGCCAGGAGCCCCTAAGGGGGAAGTCCTGCTAATAGTACCCTGGGCCAGAGTCCCTGAGGGGGAGTCCTGCGAATAGTACTCTCGACAGGAGTCTCTGAGGGGGAGTCCTGTCCTGGTAATAGGACCCTGGGCAGGAGCCCTGAGGGGGAGTCCTGTACTGCTAATAGGACCCTGGGCAGGGGCCCCTGAGTGGAAGTCATGCTAATAGGACCCTGGGCAGGAGTCCCTGAGGGGGAATCCTGCTAATAGGAGCCTGGGCAGGAGTCCCTGAGGGGGAGTCCTGCCCTGCTAATAGGAGAGTGGGCAGGAGCCCCTGAGGGGGAGTCCTGCTAGTAGGACCCTGCGCAGGACCCCCTGAGGGGAGAGTCCTCTCCTGCTAACAGGACCCTGGGCAGGAGCCCCTGAGGGGGAGTCCTGATAATAGGACCCTGGGCAGGAGCCCCTGAGGGGAGAGTCCTCTCCTGCTAACAGGACCCTGGTCAGGAGCCCCTGAGGGGGAGTCCTGCTAATAGGACTCTGGACAGGAGCACCTGAGGGGGAAGTTCTGTAAATAGGACCCTGTGCAGGAACCCCTGAGGGGAGAGTCCTTCAAACAGGACCCTGGGCCTGAGCCCCAGGGGGGAGAGTCCTCTTCTGGTAACAGGACCCTGGGCAGAAGCCCCTGAGGGGGAGTCCTGCTAATAGGATGCTGGGCAGGAGCCCCTGAGGGGAGAGTCCTCCTGCTAACAGGACCCTGGGCAGGAGCCCCTGAGGAGGAGTCCTGCTAATAGGACCCTGGGCAGGAGCCCCTGGGGGGAGTCCTGTCCTGCTAATAGGACCCTGGAAAGGGGTCCCTGAGGGGGGGGACCTGCTAATAGAACCCTTGGCAGGATCTCCTGAGGGTGAGTCCTGCTAATAGGACCCTGAGCAGGATCCCCTGAGGGGGAGTACTGTCCTGCTAATATGACCCTGGACAGTAGCCCCTGAGGGGGAGGCCTCTCCTGCTAATAGGACCCTAGGCAGAAAACCTTGAGGTGGAGTCCTGCTAATAGGACTCTGGGCAGGAGCCCCTGAGGTGGAGTCATGCTAATAGGACCCTGGGCCGGAGTCCATGAGGGGTAGTCCTGTCCTGCTAATAGGACCCTGGGCAGTAGTCCCTGAGGGGGAGTCCTCCCCCGCTAATAGGACCCTGGGCTGGAGCCCCTGAGGTGGAGTCCTGCAGATAGGACCCAGGGCCGGAGTCCCTGAGGGGGAGTCCTGCTAATAGGACCCTGGGCAGGAGTCATTAAAGGGAAGTTCTGTCCTGCTAATAGGACCCTGGGCAGTAGTCCAGAGTGGGGGTCCTGTCCTGCTAATAGGATCCTGGACAGGAGTCCCAGGGGTGGGAGTCCTCTCCTGCTAATAGGACCCTGGACAGGGGTCATTGGAGGGGGAAGTCCTGTCCCACTAATAGGACCTTGGGCAGAAGTCCCTGAGCGGGAGTCCTGCTAATAGGACCCTGGGCAAGAGTCCCTGAGGGGGAGTCCTTTCCTGCTAATAGGACCCTTGCCAGGAGCCCCTACGGGGGAAGTCCTGCTAATAGTACCCTGGGCCAGAGTCCCTGAGGGGGAGTCCTGCGAATAGTACACTCGACAGGAGTCTCTGAGGGAAAGTCCTGTCCTGGTAATAGGACCCTGGGCAGGAGCCCTGAGGGGGAGTCCTGTACTGCTAATAGGACCCTGGGCAGGGGCCCCTGAGGGGAAGTCATGCTTATAGGACCCTGGGCAGGAGTCCCTGAGGGGGAATCCTGCTAATAGGAGCCTGGGCAGGAGTCCCTGAGGGGGAGTCCTCTCCTGCTAACTGGACCCTGGTCAGGAGCCCCTGAGGGGGAGTCCTGCTAATAGGACTCTGGACAGGAGCACCTGAGGGGGAAGTTCTGTAAATAGGACCCTGGGAAGGAACCCCTGAGGGGAGAGTCCTGCAAACAGGACCCTGGGCCTGAGCCCCAGGGGGGAGAGTCCTCTCCTGCTAACAGGACCCTGGGCAGGAGCCCCTGAGGAGGAGTCCTGCTAATAGGAACCTGGGCAGGAGCCCCTGGGGGGAGTCCTGTCCTGCTAATAGGACCCTGGACAGTAGCCCCTGAGGGGAGAGTCTTCTCCTGCTAATAGGACCCTGGGCAGGAGCCCCTGAGGGGGAGTCCTGCTAATAGGGCCCTGGGCTGCAGACCATGAGGGGAGAGTCCTGCAAATAGGACCTTGGGCAGGAGCCCCTGAGGGGAGAGTCCTCTCCTGCTAATAGGGCCATGGGCTGGAGCCCCTGATGGGAGAGCCACGCAAATAGGACCCTGGGAAGGAGGCCCTGAGGGGAGAGTCCTCTCCAGCTAATAGGACCCTGGACAGGTGTCATTGGAGGGGGAAGTCCTGTCCCACTAATAGGACCCTGGGCAGAAGTCCCTGAGTGGGAGTCCTGCTAATAGGACCCTGGCCCAGAGTCCCTAATGGGGAGTCCTGCTTATAGTACCCTGGGCAGGAGTCCCTGAGGGGGAGTCCTTTCCTGCTAATAGGACCCTTGCCAGGAGCCCCTAAGGGGGAAGTCCTGCTAATAGTACCCTGGGCCAGAGTCCCTGAGGGGGAGTCCTGCGAATAGTACACTCGACAGGAGTCTCTTAGGGGGAGTCCTGTCCTGGTAATAGGACCCTGGGCAGGAGCCCTGAGGGGGAGTCCTGTACTGCTAATAGGACCCTGGGCAGGGGCCCCTGAGGGGAAGTCATGCTAATAGGACCCTGGGCAGGAGTCCCTGAGGGGGAATCCTGCTAATAGGAGCCTGGGCAGGAGTCCCTGAGGGGGAGTCCTGCCCTGCTAATAGGAGAGTGGGCAGGAGCCCCTGAGGGGGAGTCCTGCTAGTAGGACCCTGGGCAGGAGCCCCTGAGGGGAGAGTCCTCTCCTGCTAACAGGACCCTGGGCAGGAGCCCCTGAGGGGGAGTCCTGATAATAGGACCCTGGGCAGGAGCCCCTGAGGGGAGAGTCCTCTCCTGCTAACAGGACCCTGGGCAGGAGCTCCTGAGTGGGAGTCCTGCTAATAGGACCCTGAGCAGGAGCCTCTGAGGGGAGAGTCCTCTCCTGCTAACAGGACCCTGGTCAGGAGCCCCTGAGGGGGAGTCCTGCTAATAGGACTCTGGACAGGAGCACCTGAGGGGGAAGTTCTGTAAATAGGACCCTGTGCAGGAACCCCTGAGGGGAGAGTCCTTCAAACAGGACCCTGGGCCTGAGCCCCAGGGGGGAGAGTCCTCTTCTGGTAACAGGGCCCTGGGCAGAAGCCCCTGAGGGGGAGTCCTGCTAATAGGATGCTGGGCAGGAGCCCCTGAGGGGAGAGTCCTCCTGCTAACAGGACCCTGGGCAGGAGCCCCTGAGGAGGAGTCCTGCTAATAGGACCCTGGGCAGGAGCCCCTGGGGGGAGTCCTGTCCTGCTATTAGGACCCTGGAAAGGGGTCCCTGAGGGGGGGACCTGCTAATAGAACCCTTGGCAGAATCTCCTGAGGGTGAGTCCTGCTAATAGGACCCTGGGCAGGAGCCCCTGAGAGGAGAGTCCTGCTAACAGGACCCTGGGCAGGAGTTCCTGAGTGGGAATCCTGCTAATAGGACGCTGGGCAGGAGCACCTGAGGGGGAGTACTGTCCTGCTAATATGACCCTGGACAGTAGCCCCTGAGGGGGAGGCCTCTCCTGCTAATAGGACCCTAGGCAGAAAACCTTGAGGTGGAGTCCTGCTAATAGGACTCTGGGCAGGAGCCCCTGAGGTGGAGTCATGCTAATAGGACCCTGGGCCGGAGTCCATGAGGGGTAGTCCTGTCCTGCTAATAGGACCCTGGGCAGTAATCCCTGAGGGGGAGTCCTCCCCCGCTAATAGGACCCTGGGCTGGAGCCCCTGAGGTGGAGTCCTGCAGATAGGACCCAGGGCCGGAGTCCCTGAGGGGGAGTCCTGCTAATAGGACCCTGGGCAGGAGTCACTAAAGGGAAGTTCTGTCCTGCTAATAGGACCCTGGGCAGGAGTCCAGAGTGGGGGTCCTGTCCTGCTAATAGGATCCTGGACAGGAGTCCCAGGGGTGGGAGTCCTCTCCTGCTAATAGGACCCTGGACAGGGGTCATTGGAGGGGGAAGTCCTGTCCCACTCATAGGACCTTGGGCAGAAGTCCCTGAGCGGGAGTCCTGCTAATAGGTCCCTGGGCAAGAGTCCCTGAGGGGGAGTCCTTTCCTGCTAATAGGACCCTTGCCAGGAGCCCCTACGGGGGAAGTCTTGCTAATAGTACCCTGGGCCAGAGTCCCTGAGGGGGAGTCCTGCGAATAGTACACTCGACAGGAGTCTCTGAGGGAAAGTCCTGTCCTGGTAATAGGACCCTGGGCAGGAGCCCTGAGGGGGAGTCCTGTACTGCTAATAGGACCCTGGGCAGGGGCCCCTGAGGGGAAGTCATGCTTATAGGACCCTGGGCAGGAGTCCCTGAGGGGGAATCTTGCTAATAGGAGCCTGGGCAGGAGTCCCTGAGGGGGAGTCCTGCCCTGCTAATAGGACAGTGGGCAGAAGCCCCTGAGGGGGAGTCCTGCTAGTAGGACCCTGGGCAGGAGCCCCTGAGGGGAGAGTCCTCTCCTGCTAATAGGACCCTGGGCAGGAGCCCCGGGGGGGAGTCCTGTCCTGCTAATAGGACCCTGGAAAGGGGTCCCTGAGGGGGGGGACCTGCTAATAGAACCCTTGGCAGGATCTCCTGAGGGTGAGTCCTGCTAATAGGACCCTGGGCAGGAGCCCCTGAGAGGAGAGTCCTGCTAACAGGACCCTGGGCAGGAGTTCCTGAGTGGGAATCCTGCTAATAGGACGCTGGGCAGGAGCACCTGAGGGGGAGTACTGTCCTGCTAATATGACCCTGGACAGTAGCCCCTGAGGGGGAGGCCTCTCCTGCTAATAGGACCCTAGGCAGAAAACCTTGAGGTGGAGTCCTGCTAATAGGACTCTGGGCAGGAGCCCCTGAGGTGGAGTCATGCTAATAGGACCCTGGGCCGGAGTCCATGAGGGGTAGTCCTGTCCTGCTAATAGGACCCTGGGCAGTAGTCCCTGAGGGGGAGTCCTCCCCCGCTAATAGGACCCTGGGCTGGAGCCCCTGAGGTGGAGTCCTGCAGATAGGACCCAGGGCCGGAGTCCCTGAGGGGGAGTCCTGCTAATAGGACCCTGGGCAGGAGTCACTAAAGGGAAGTTCTGTCCTGCTAATAGGACCCTGGGCAGGAGTCCAGAGTGGGGGTCCTGTCCTGCTAATAGGATCCTGGACTGGAGTCCCAGGGGTGGGAGTCCTCTCCTGCTAATAGGACCCTGGACAGGGGTCATTGGAGGGGGAAGTCCTGTCCCACTAATAGGACCTTGGGCAGAAGTCCCTGAGCGGGAGTCCTGCTAATAGGACCCTGGGCAAGAGTCCCTGAGGGGGAGTCCTTTCCTGCTAATAGGACCCTTGCCAGGAGCCCCTACGGGGGAAGTCTTGCTAATAGTACCCTGGGCCAGAGTCCCTGAGGGGGAGTCCTGCGAATAGTACACTCGATAGGAGTCTCTGAGGGAAAGTCCTGTCCTGGTAATAGGACCCTGGGCAGGAGCCCTGAGGGGGAGTCCTGTACTGCTAATAGGACCCTGGGCAGGGGCCCCTGAGGGGAAGTCATGCTTATAGGACCCTGGGCAGGAGTCCCTGAGGGGGAATCTTGCTAATAGGAGCCTGGGCAGGAGTCCCTGAGGGGGAGTCCTGCCCTGCATATAGGACAATGGGCAGAAGCCCCTGAGGGGGAGTCCTGCTAGTAGGACCCTGGGCAGGAGCCCCTGAGGGGAGAGTCCTCTCCTGCTAACAGGACCCTGGGCAGGAGCCCCTGAGGGGGAGTCCTGATAATAGGACCCTGGGTAGGAGCCCCTGAGGGGAGAGTCCTCTCCTGCTAACAGGACCCTGGGCAGTAGCTCCTGAGTGGGAGTCCTGCTAATAGGACCCTGAGCAGGAGCCTCTGAGGGGAGAGTCCTCTCCTGCTAACAGGACCCTGGTCAGGAGCCCCTGAGGGGGAGTCCTGCTAATAGGACTCTGGACAGGAGCACCTGAGGGGGAAGTTCTGTAAATAGGACACTGGGCAGGAATCCCTGAGGGGAGAGTCCTGCAAATAGGACCCTGGGCCTGAGCCCCAGGGGGGAGAGTCCTCTCCTGCTAACAGGACCCTGGGCAGGAGCCCCTGAGGAGGAGTCCTGCTAATAGGAACCTGGGCAGGAGCCCCTGGGGGGAGTCCTGTCCTGCTAATAGGACCCTGGACAGTAGCCCCTGAGGGGAGAGTCTTCTCCTGCTAATAGGACCCTGGGCAGGAGCCCCAGAGGGGGAGTCCTGCTAATAGGGCCCTGGGCTGGAGACCATGAGGGGAGAGTCCTGCAAATAGGACCTTGGGCAGGAGCCCCTGATGGGAGAGTCCTCTCCTGCTAATAGGGCCCTGGGCTGGAGACCCTGATGGGAGAGCCACGCAAATAGGACCCTGGGAAGGAGGCCCTGAGGGGAGGGTCCGCTCCTGCTAATAGGACCCTGGACAGTAGCCCCTGAGGGGGAGGCCTCTCCTGCTAAAAGGACCCTGGGCAAGACCCCCTGAGGGGAGAGTCCTGCTAACAGGACCCTGGGCAGGAGTTCCCGAGGGGGAGTCCTGCTAATAGGACCCTGGGAAGGAGCTCCTGAGGGTGAGTCCTGCTAACAGGACCCTGGGCAGGATTCCTGAGGGGGAGTGCTGCTAATAGGACGCTGGGCAGGTGCTCCAGAGGGTGAGTCCTGCTAACAGGACCCTGGCCAGGAGTTCCTGAGGGGGGGTCCTGCTAACAAGACCCTGGGCAGGAGCCCCTGAGGGGGAATGCTGCTAATAGGACCCTGGGCAGGAGCCCCTGGGGGGGAGTCCTGTCCTGCTAATAGGACCCTGGACTGGAGCCCCTGAGGGGAGAGTCCTCTCCTGCTAATAGGGCCCTGGGCTGGAGCCCTGATGGGAGAGCCGTGCAAATAGAACCCTGGGAAGGAGGCCCTGAGGGGAGAGTCCTCTCCTGCTAACAGGACCCTGGACAGTAGCCCCTGAGGGGGAGGCCTCTCCTGCTAAAAGGACCCTGGGCAAGACCCCCTGAGGGGAGAGTCCTGCTAACAGGACCCTGCGCAGAAGTTCCTGAGGGGGAGTTCTGCTAATAGGACCCTGGGAAGGAGCTCCTGAGGGTGAGACCTGCTAACAAGGCCCTGGGCAGGATTCCTGAGGGGGTGTCCTGCTAATAGGACCCTGGGCAGGAGCTCCAGAGGGTGAGTCCTGCTAACAAGACCCTGGCCAGGAGTTCCTGAGGGGGAGTCCTCCTAACAGTACCCTGGGCAGGAGCTCCTGAGGGGGAGTCCTGCTAACAGGACCATGGACAGGAGCTCCTGAGGGTGAGTCCTGCTAACAGGACCCTGAGCAGGAGCTCCTGAGGGTGAGTCCTGCTAACAGGACCCTTGGCAAAAGTTCCTGTGGGTAAGTCCTGCTAACAGGACCCTGGACAGGAGCTCCTGAGGGTGAGTCCTGCTAACAGGACCCTGGGCAGGAGTTCCTGAGGGGGAGTCCTGCTAACAAGACCCTGGCAGGAGCTCCTGAGGGTGAGTCCTGCTAACAGGACCCCTGGGCAGGAGTTCCTGAGAGGGAGTCCTGCTAACAGGACCCTGGGCAGGAGCTCCTGAGGGTGAGTCCTGCTAACAGGGCCCTGGGCAGCAGTTCCTGAGGGGGAGTGCTGCTAACAGGATCCTGGGCAGGAGTTCCTGAGGGAGAATTCTGCTAATAGGACGCTGGGCAGGAGGCCCTGAAGGGAGAGTCCTCTCCTGCTAATAGGACTCTGAGCAGGAGCTCCTGAGGGTATGTCTTGCTAATAGGACTCTGGGCAGGAGCCCCTGAGGGGGAGTCATGCTAATAGGACCCTGGGCAGGAGTCCCTGAGGAGGAGTCCTGTCCTGCTAATAGAACCCTGGGGTGGAGCCCCTGAGGGGGATTCCTGCAGATAGGACCCCAGCCGGAGTCCCTGAAGGGGAGTCCTGCTAATAGGACCCTGGGCAGGAGTCCCTAAGGGGAAGTTCTGTCCTGCTAATAGGACCCTGGAAAGGAGTCCCTGAGGGGGAGTCCTGCTAATATGACCCTGGGCAGGAGCACCTGAGGGTGAGTCCTGCTAATAGGACCCTGGGCAGGAGCCCCTTAAGGGAGAGTCCTGCTAACAGGACCCTGGGCAGGAGTTCCTGAGGGGGAGTCCTCCTAATAGGACGCTGGGCAGGAGCCCTTGAGGGGGAAGTTCTGTAAATAGGACACTGGGCAGGAATCCCTGAGGGGAGAGTCCTGCAAACAGGACCCTGGGCCTGAGCCCCAGGGGGGAGAGTCCTCTCCTGCTAACAGGACCCTGGGCAGGAGCCCCTGAGGAGGAGTCCTGCTAATAGGAACCTGGGCAGGAGCCCCTGGGGGGAGTCCTGTCCTGCTAATAGGACCCTGGACAGTAGCCCCTGAGGGGAGAGTCTTCTCCTGCTAATAGGACCCTGGGCAGGAGCCCCAGAGGGGGAGTCCTGCTAATAGGGCCCTGGGCTGGAGACCATGAGGGGAGAGTCCTGCAAATAGGACCTTGGGCAGGAGCCCCTGATGGGAGAGTCCTCTCCTGCTAATAGGGCCCTGGGCTGGAGACCCTGATGGGAGAGCCACGCAAATAGGACCCTGGGAAGGAGGCCCTGAGGGGAGGGTCCGCTCCTGCTAATAGGACCCTGGACAGTAGCCCCTGAGGGGGAGGCCTCTCCTGCTAAAAGGACCCTGGGCAAGACCCCCTGAGGGGAGAGTCCTGCTAACAGGACCCTGGGCAGGAGTTCCCGAGGGGGAGTCCTGCTAATAGGACCCTGGGAAGGAGCTCCTGAGGGTGAGTCCTGCTAACAGGACCCTGGGCAGGATTCCTGAGGGGGAGTGCTGCTAATAGGACGCTGGGCAGGTGCTCCAGAGGGTGAGTCCTGCTAACAGGACCCTGGCCAGGAGTTCCTGAGGGGGGGTCCTGCTAACAGGACCCTGGGCAGGAGCCCCTGAGGGGGAATGCTGCTAATAGGACCCTGGGCAGGAGCCCCTGGGGGGGAGTCCTGTCCTGCTAATAGGACCCTGGACTGTAGCCCCTGAGGGGAGAGTCCTCTCCTGCTAATAGGGCCCTGGGCTGGAGCCCTGATGGGAGAGCCGTGCAAATAGAACCCTGGGAAGGAGGCCCTGAGGGGAGAGTCCTCTCCTGCTAACAGGACCCTGGACAGTAGCCCCTGAGGGGGAGGCCTCTCCTGCTAAAAGGACCCTGGGCAAGACCCCCTGAGGGGAGAGTCCTGCTAACAGGACCCTGGGCAGAAGTTCCTGAGGGGGAGTTCTGCTAATAGGACCCTGGGAAGGAGCTCCTGAGGGTGAGACCTGCTAACAAGGCCCTGGGCAGGATTCCTGAGGGGGTGTCCTGCTAATAGGACCCTGGGCAGGAGCTCCAGAGGGTGAGTCCTGCTAACAAGACCCTGGCCAGGAGTTCCTGAGGGGGAGTCCTCCTAACAGTACCCTGGGCAGGAGCTCCTGAGGGGGAGTCCTGCTAACAGGACCATGGACAGGAGCTCCTGAGGGTGAGTCCTGCTAACAGGACCCTGAGCAGGAGCTCCTGAGGGTGAGTCCTGCTAACAGGACCCTTGGCAAAAGTTCCTGTGGGTAAGTCCTGCTAACAGGACCCTGGACAGGAGCTCCTGAGGGTGAGTCCTGCTAACAGGACCCTGGGCAGGAGTTCCTGAGGGGGAGTCCTGCTAACAAGACCCTGGCAGGAGCTCCTGAGGGTGAGTCCTGCTAACAGGACCCCTGGGCAGGAGTTCCTGAGAGGGAGTCCTGCTAACAGGACCCTGGGCAGGAGCTCCTGAGGGTGAGTCCTGCTAACAGGGCCCTGGGCAGCAGTTCCTGAGGGGGAGTGCTGCTAACAGGATCCTGGGCAGGAGTTCCTGAGGGAGAATTCTGCTAATAGGACGCTGGGCAGGAGGCCCTGAAGGGAGAGTCCTCTCCTGCTAATAGGACTCTGAGCAGGAGCTCCTGAGGGTATGTCTTGCTAATAGGACTCTGGGCAGGAGCCCCTGAGGGGGAGTCATGCTAATAGGACCCTGGGCAGGAGTCCCTGAGGAGGAGTCCTGTCCTGCTAATAGAACCCTGGGGTGGAGCCCCTGAGGGGGATTCCTGCAGATAGGACCCCAGCCGGAGTCCCTGAAGGGGAGTCCTGCTAATAGGACCCTGGGCAAGAGTCCCTGAGGGGGAGTCCTTTCCTGCTAATAGGACCCTTGCCAGGAGCCCCTACGGGGGAAGTCTTGCTAATAGTACCCTGGGCCAGAGTCCCTGAGGGGGAGTCCTGCGAATAGTACACTCGACAGGAGTCTCTGAGGGAAAGTCCTGTCCTGGTAATAGGACCCTGGGCAGGAGCCCTGAGGGGGAGTCCTGTACTGCTAATAGGACCCTGGGCAGGGGCCCCTGAGGGGAAGTCATGCTTATAGGACCCTGGGCAGGAGTCCCTGAGGGGGAATCTTGCTAATAGGAGCCTGGGCAGGAGTCCCTGAGGGGGAGTCCTGCCCTGCTAATAGGACAGTGGGCAGAAGCCCCTGAGGGGGAGTCCTGCTAGTAGGACCCTGGGCAGGAGCCCCTGAGGGGAGAGTCCTCTCCTGCTAATAGGACCCTGGGCAGGAGCCCCTGGGGGGAGTCCTGTCCTGCTAATAGGACCCTGGAAAGGGGTCCCTGAGGGGGGGGACCTGCTAATAGAACCCTTGGCAGGATCTCCTGAGGGTGAGTCCTGCTAATAGGACCCTGGGCAGGAGCCCCTGAGAGGAGAGTCCTGCTAACAGGACCCTGGGCAGGAGTTCCTGAGTGGGAATCCTGCTAATAGGACGCTGGGCAGGAGCACCTGAGGGGGAGTACTGTCCTGCTAATATGACCCTGGACAGTAGCCCCTGAGGGGGAGGCCTCTCCTGCTAATAGGACCCTAGGCAGAAAACCTTGAGGTGGAGTCCTGCTAATAGGACTCTGGGCAGGAGCCCCTGAGGTGGAGTCATGCTAATAGGACCCTGGGCCGGAGTCCATGAGGGGTAGTCCTGTCCTGCTAATAGGACCCTGGGCAGTAGTCCCTGAGGGGGAGTCCTCCCCCGCTAATAGGACCCTGGGCTGGAGCCCCTGAGGTGGAGTCCTGCAGATAGGACCCAGGGCCGGAGTCCCTGAGGGGGAGTCCTGCTAATAGGACCCTGGGCAGGAGTCACTAAAGGGAAGTTCTGTCCTGCTAATAGGACCCTGGGCAGGAGTCCAGAGTGGGGGTCCTGTCCTGCTAATAGGATCCTGGACTGGAGTCCCAGGGGTGGGAGTCCTCTCCTGCTAATAGGACCCTGGACAGGGGTCATTGGAGGGGGAAGTCCTGTCCCACTAATAGGACCTTGGGCAGAAGTCCCTGAGCGGGAGTCCTGCTAATAGGACCCTGGGCAAGAGTCCCTGAGGGGGAGTCCTTTCCTGCTAATAGGACCCTTGCCAGGAGCCCCTACGGGGGAAGTCTTGCTAATAGTACCCTGGGCCAGAGTCCCTGAGGGGGAGTCCTGCGAATAGTACACTCGATAGGAGTCTCTGAGGGAAAGTCCTGTCCTGGTAATAGGACCCTGGGCAGGAGCCCTGAGGGGGAGTCCTGTACTGCTAATAGGACCCTGGGCAGGGGCCCCTGAGGGGAAGTCATGCTTATAGGACCCTGGGCAGGAGTCCCTGAGGGGGAATCTTGCTAATAGGAGCCTGGGCAGGAGTCCCTGAGGGGGAGTCCTGCCCTGCATATAGGACAATGGGCAGAAGCCCCTGAGGGGGAGTCCTGCTAGTAGGACCCTGGGCAGGAGCCCCTGAGGGGAGAGTCCTCTCCTGCTAACAGGACCCTGGGCAGGAGCCCCTGAGGGGGAGTCCTGATAATAGGACCCTGGGTAGGAGCCCCTGAGGGGAGAGTCCTCTCCTGCTAACAGGACCCTGGGCAGTAGCTCCTGAGTGGGAGTCCTGCTAATAGGACCCTGAGCAGGAGCCTCTGAGGGGAGAGTCCTCTCCTGCTAACAGGACCCTGGTCAGGAGCCCCTGAGGGGGAGTCCTGCTAATAGGACTCTGGACAGGAGCACCTGAGGGGGAAGTTCTGTAAATAGGACACTGGGCAGGAATCCCTGAGGGGAGAGTCCTGCAAACAGGACCCTGGGCCTGAGCCCCAGGGGGGAGAGTCCTCTCCTGCTAACAGGACCCTGGGCAGGAGCCCCTGAGGAGGAGTCCTGCTAATAGGAACCTGGGCAGGAGCCCCTGGGGGGAGTCCTGTCCTGCTAATAGGACCCTGGACAGTAGCCCCTGAGGGGAGAGTCTTCTCCTGCTAATAGGACCCTGGGCAGGAGCCCCAGAGGGGGAGTCCTGCTAATAGGGCCCTGGGCTGGAGACCATGAGGGGAGAGTCCTGCAAATAGGACCTTGGGCAGGAGCCCCTGATGGGAGAGTCCTCTCCTGCTAATAGGGCCCTGGGCTGGAGACCCTGATGGGAGAGCCACGCAAATAGGACCCTGGGAAGGAGGCCCTGAGGGGAGGGTCCGCTCCTGCTAATAGGACCCTGGACAGTAGCCCCTGAGGGGGAGGCCTCTCCTGCTAAAAGGACCCTGGGCAAGACCCCCTGAGGGGAGAGTCCTGCTAACAGGACCCTGGGCAGGAGTTCCCGAGGGGGAGTCCTGCTAATAGGACCCTGGGAAGGAGCTCCTGAGGGTGAGTCCTGCTAACAGGACCCTGGGCAGGATTCCTGAGGGGGAGTGCTGCTAATAGGACGCTGGGCAGGTGCTCCAGAGGGTGAGTCCTGCTAACAGGACCCTGGCCAGGAGTTCCTGAGGGGGGGTCCTGCTAACAAGACCCTGGGCAGGAGCCCCTGAGGGGGAATGCTGCTAATAGGACCCTGGGCAGGAGCCCCTGGGGGGGAGTCCTGTCCTGCTAATAGGACCCTGGACTGGAGCCCCTGAGGGGAGAGTCCTCTCCTGCTAATAGGGCCCTGGGCTGGAGCCCTGATGGGAGAGCCGTGCAAATAGAACCCTGGGAAGGAGGCCCTGAGGGGAGAGTCCTCTCCTGCTAACAGGACCCTGGACAGTAGCCCCTGAGGGGGAGGCCTCTCCTGCTAAAAGGACCCTGGGCAAGACCCCCTGAGGGGAGAGTCCTGCTAACAGGACCCTGCGCAGAAGTTCCTGAGGGGGAGTTCTGCTAATAGGACCCTGGGAAGGAGCTCCTGAGGGTGAGACCTGCTAACAAGGCCCTGGGCAGGATTCCTGAGGGGGTGTCCTGCTAATAGGACCCTGGGCAGGAGCTCCAGAGGGTGAGTCCTGCTAACAAGACCCTGGCCAGGAGTTCCTGAGGGGGAGTCCTCCTAACAGTACCCTGGGCAGGAGCTCCTGAGGGGGAGTCCTGCTAACAGGACCATGGACAGGAGCTCCTGAGGGTGAGTCCTGCTAACAGGACCCTGAGCAGGAGCTCCTGAGGGTGAGTCCTGCTAACAGGACCCTTGGCAAAAGTTCCTGTGGGTAAGTCCTGCTAACAGGACCCTGGACAGGAGCTCCTGAGGGTGAGTCCTGCTAACAGGACCCTGGGCAGGAGTTCCTGAGGGGGAGTCCTGCTAACAAGACCCTGGCAGGAGCTCCTGAGGGTGAGTCCTGCTAACAGGACCCCTGGGCAGGAGTTCCTGAGAGGGAGTCCTGCTAACAGGACCCTGGGCAGGAGCTCCTGAGGGTGAGTCCTGCTAACAGGGCCCTGGGCAGCAGTTCCTGAGGGGGAGTGCTGCTAACAGGATCCTGGGCAGGAGTTCCTGAGGGAGAATTCTGCTAATAGGACGCTGGGCAGGAGGCCCTGAAGGGAGAGTCCTCTCCTGCTAATAGGACTCTGAGCAGGAGCTCCTGAGGGTATGTCTTGCTAATAGGACTCTGGGCAGGAGCCCCTGAGGGGGAGTCATGCTAATAGGACCCTGGGCAGGAGTCCCTGAGGAGGAGTCCTGTCCTGCTAATAGAACCCTGGGGTGGAGCCCCTGAGGGGGATTCCTGCAGATAGGACCCCAGCCGGAGTCCCTGAAGGGGAGTCCTGCTAATAGGACCCTGGGCAGGAGTCCCTAAGGGGAAGTTCTGTCCTGCTAATAGGACCCTGGAAAGGAGTCCCTGAGGGGGAGTCCTGCTAATATGACCCTGGGCAGGAGCACCTGAGGGTGAGTCCTGCTAATAGGACCCTGGGCAGGAGCCCCTTAAGGGAGAGTCCTGCTAACAGGACCCTGGGCAGGAGTTCCTGAGGGGGAGTCCTCCTAATAGGACGCTGGGCAGGAGCCCTTGAGGGGGAAGTTCTGTAAATAGGACACTGGGCAGGAATCCCTGAGGGGAGAGTCCTGCAAACAGGACCCTGGGCCTGAGCCCCAGGGGGGAGAGTCCTCTCCTGCTAACAGGACCCTGGGCAGGAGCCCCTGAGGAGGAGTCCTGCTAATAGGAACCTGGGCAGGAGCCCCTGGGGGAGTCCTGTCCTGCTAATAGGACCCTGGACAGTAGCCCCTGAGGGGAGAGTCTTCTCCTGCTAATAGGACCCTGGGCAGGAGCCCCAGAGGGGGAGTCCTGCTAATAGGGCCCTGGGCTGGAGACCATGAGGGGAGAGTCCTGCAAATAGGACCTTGGGCAGGAGCCCCTGATGGGAGAGTCCTCTCCTGCTAATAGGGCCCTGGGCTGGAGACCCTGATGGGAGAGCCACGCAAATAGGACCCTGGGAAGGAGGCCCTGAGGGGAGGGTCCGCTCCTGCTAATAGGACCCTGGACAGTAGCCCCTGAGGGGGAGGCCTCTCCTGCTAAAAGGACCCTGGGCAAGACCCCCTGAGGGGAGAGTCCTGCTAACAGGACCCTGGGCAGGAGTTCCCGAGGGGGAGTCCTGCTAATAGGACCCTGGGAAGGAGCTCCTGAGGGTGAGTCCTGCTAACAGGACCCTGGGCAGGATTCCTGAGGGGGGGTCCTGCTAACAGGACCCTGGGCAGGAGCCCCTGAGGGGGAATGCTGCTAATAGGACCCTGGGCAGGAGCCCCTGGGGGGGAGTCCTGTCCTGCTAATAGGACCCTGGACTGTAGCCCCTGAGGGGAGAGTCCTCTCCTGCTAATAGGGCCCTGGGCTGGAGCCCTGATGGGAGAGCCGTGCAAATAGAACCCTGGGAAGGAGGCCCTGAGGGGAGAGTCCTCTCCTGCTAACAGGACCCTGGACAGTAGCCCCTGAGGGGGAGGCCTCTCCTGCTAAAAGGACCCTGGGCAAGACCCCCTGAGGGGAGAGTCCTGCTAACAGGACCCTGGGCAGAAGTTCCTGAGGGGGAGTTCTGCTAATAGGACCCTGGGAAGGAGCTCCTGAGGGTGAGACCTGCTAACAAGGCCCTGGGCAGGATTCCTGAGGGGGTGTCCTGCTAATAGGACCCTGGGCAGGAGCTCCAGAGGGTGAGTCCTGCTAACAAGACCCTGGCCAGGAGTTCCTGAGGGGGAGTCCTCCTAACAGTACCCTGGGCAGGAGCTCCTGAGGGGGAGTCCTGCTAACAGGACCCTGAGCAGGAGCTCCTGAGGGTGAGTCCTGCTAACAGGACCCTTGGCAAAAGTTCCTGTGGGTAAGTCCTGCTAACAGGACCCTGGACAGGAGCTCCTGAGGGTGAGTCCTGCTAACAGGACCCTGGGCAGGAGTTCCTGAGGGGGAGTCCTGCTAACAAGACCCTGGCAGGAGCTCCTGAGGGTGAGTCCTGCTAACAGGACCCCTGGGCAGGAGTTCCTGAGAGGGAGTCCTGCTAACAGGACCCTGGGCAGGAGCTCCTGAGGGTGAGTCCTGCTAACAGGGCCCTGGGCAGCAGTTCCTGAGGGGGAGTGCTGCTAACAGGATCCTGGGCAGGAGTTCCTGAGGGAGAATTCTGCTAATAGGACGCTGGGCAGGAGGCCCTGAAGGGAGAGTCCTCTCCTGCTAATAGGACTCTGAGCAGGAGCTCCTGAGGGTATGTCTTGCTAATAGGACTCTGGGCAGGAGCCCCTGAGGGGGAGTCATGCTAATAGGACCCTGGGCAGGAGTCCCTGAGGAGGAGTCCTGTCCTGCTAATAGAACCCTGGGGTGGAGCCCCTGAGGGGGATTCCTGCAGATAGGACCCCAGCCGGAGTCCCTGAAGGGGAGTCCTGCTAATAGGACCCTGGGCAGGAGTCCCTAAGGGGAAGTTCTGTCCTGCTAATAGGACCCTGGAAAGGAGTCCCTGAGGGGGAGTCCTGCTAATATGACCCTGGGCAGGAGCACCTGAGGGTGAGTCCTGCTAATAGGACCCTGGGCAGGAGCCCCTTAAGGGAGAGTCCTGCTAACAGGACCCTGGGCAGGAGTTCCTGAGGGGGAGTCCTCCTAATAGGACGCTGGGCAGGAGCCCTTGAGGGGGAAGTTCTGTAAATAGGACACTGGGCAGGAATCCCTGAGGGGAGAGTCCTGCAAACAGGACCCTGGGCCTGAGCCCCAGGGGGGAGAGTCCTCTCCTGCTAACAGGACCCTGGGCAGGAGCCCCTGAGGAGGAGTCCTGCTAATAGGAACCTGGGCAGGAGCCCCTGGGGGAGTCCTGTCCTGCTAATAGGACCCTGGACAGTAGCCCCTGAGGGGAGAGTCTTCTCCTGCTAATAGGACCCTGGGCAGGAGCCCCAGAGGGGGAGTCCTGCTAATAGGGCCCTGGGCTGGAGACCATGAGGGGAGAGTCCTGCAAATAGGACCTTGGGCAGGAGCCCCTGATGGGAGAGTCCTCTCCTGCTAATAGGGCCCTGGGCTGGAGACCCTGATGGGAGAGCCACGCAAATAGGACCCTGGGAAGGAGGCCCTGAGGGGAGGGTCCGCTCCTGCTAATAGGACCCTGGACAGTAGCCCCTGAGGGGGAGGCCTCTCCTGCTAAAAGGACCCTGGGCAAGACCCCCTGAGGGGAGAGTCCTGCTAACAGGACCCTGGGCAGGAGTTCCCGAGGGGGAGTCCTGCTAATAGGACCCTGGGAAGGAGCTCCTGAGGGTGAGTCCTGCTAACAGGACCCTGGGCAGGATTCCTGAGGGGGGGTCCTGCTAACAGGACCCTGGGCAGGAGCCCCTGAGGGGGAATGCTGCTAATAGGACCCTGGGCAGGAGCCCCTGGGGGGGAGTCCTGTCCTGCTAATAGGACCCTGGACTGTAGCCCCTGAGGGGAGAGTCCTCTCCTGCTAATAGGGCCCTGGGCTGGAGCCCTGATGGGAGAGCCGTGCAAATAGAACCCTGGGAAGGAGGCCCTGAGGGGAGAGTCCTCTCCTGCTAACAGGACCCTGGACAGTAGCCCCTGAGGGGGAGGCCTCTCCTGCTAAAAGGACCCTGGGCAAGACCCCCTGAGGGGAGAGTCCTGCTAACAGGACCCTGGGCAGAAGTTCCTGAGGGGGAGTTCTGCTAATAGGACCCTGGGAAGGAGCTCCTGAGGGTGAGACCTGCTAACAAGGCCCTGGGCAGGATTCCTGAGGGGGTGTCCTGCTAATAGGACCCTGGGCAGGAGCTCCAGAGGGTGAGTCCTGCTAACAAGACCCTGGCCAGGAGTTCCTGAGGGGGAGTCCTCCTAACAGTACCCTGGGCAGGAGCTCCTGAGGGGGAGTCCTGCTAACAGGACCATGGACAGGAGCTCCTGAGGGTGAGTCCTGCTAACAGGACCCTGAGCAGGAGCTCCTGAGGGTGAGTCCTGCTAACAGGACCCTTGGCAAAAGTTCCTGTGGGTAAGTCCTGCTAACAGGACCCTGGACAGGAGCTCCTGAGGGTGAGTCCTGCTAACAGGACCCTGGGCAGGAGTTCCTGAGGGGGAGTCCTGCTAACAAGACCCTGGCAGGAGCTCCTGAGGGTGAGTCCTGCTAACAGGACCCCTGGGCAGGAGTTCCTGAGAGGGAGTCCTGCTAACAGGACCCTGGGCAGGAGCTCCTGAGGGTGAGTCCTGCTAACAGGGCCCTGGGCAGCAGTTCCTGAGGGGGAGTGCTGCTAACAGGATCCTGGGCAGGAGTTCCTGAGGGAGAATTCTGCTAATAGGACGCTGGGCAGGAGGCCCTGAAGGGAGAGTCCTCTCCTGCTAATAGGACTCTGAGCAGGAGCTCCTGAGGGTATGTCTTGCTAATAGGACTCTGGGCAGGAGCCCCTGAGGGGGAGTCATGCTAATAGGACCCTGGGCAGGAGTCCCTGAGGAGGAGTCCTGTCCTGCTAATAGAACCCTGGGGTGGAGCCCCTGAGGGGGATTCCTGCAGATAGGACCCCAGCCGGAGTCCCTGAAGGGGAGTCCTGCTAATAGGACCCTGGGCAGGAGTCCCTAAGGGGAAGTTCTGTCCTGCTAATAGGACCCTGGAAAGGAGTCCCTGAGGGGGAGTCCTGCTAATATGACCCTGGGCAGGAGCACCTGAGGGTGAGTCCTGCTAATAGGACCCTGGGCAGGAGCCCCTTAAGGGAGAGTCCTGCTAACAGGACCCTGGGCAGGAGTTCCTGAGGGGGAGTCCTCCTAATAGGACGCTGGGCAGGAGCCCTTGAGGGGGAGTACTGTCCTGCTAATAGGACCCTGGACAGTAGCCCCTGAGGGGGCGGCCTCTCCTGCTAATAGGACCCTAGGCAGAAAACCCTGAGGGGGAGTCATGCTAATAGGACCCTGGGCAGGAGTCCCTGAGGAGGAGTCCTGTCCTGCTAATAGGACCATGGGCAGTAGCCCCTGAGGGGGAGTCCTCCCCTGCTAATAGAACCCTGGGGTGGAGCCCCTGAGGGGGATTCCTGCAGATAGGACCCCAGCCGGAGTCCCTGAAGGGGAGTCCTGCTAATAGGACCCTGGGCATGAGTCCCTAAGGGGAAGTTCTGTCCTGCTAATAGGACCGTGGAAAGGAGTTCCTGAGGGGGAGTCCTGCTAATATGACCCTGGGCAGGAGCACCTGAGGGTGAGTCCTGCTAATAGGACCCTGGGCAGGAGCCCCTTAAGGGAGAGTCCTGCTAACAGGACCCTGGGCAGGAGTTCCTGAGGGGGAGTCCTCCTAATAGGACGCTGGGCAGGAGCCCTTGAGGGGGAGTACTGTCCTGCTAATAGGACCCTGGACAGTAGCCCCTGAGGGGGAGGCCTCTCCTGCTAATAGGACCCTAGGCAGAAAACCTTGAGGGGGAGTCCTGCTAATAGGACCCTGGGCAGGAGCTCCTGAGGGGGAGTCCTGCTAACAGGACCCTGGGCAGGAGCCCCTGAGGGGGAGTCATGCTAATAGGACCCTGGGCAGGAGCCGCTGAAGGGAGAGTCCTCTCCTGCTAATAGGACTCTGGGCAGGAGCTCCTGAGGGTGAGTCTTGCTAATAGGACTCTGGGCAGGAGCCCCTGAGGGGGAGTCATGCTAATAGGACCCTGGGCAGGAGTCCCTGAGGGGGAATCCTGTCCTGCTAATAGGACCCTGGGCAGTAGCCCCTGAGGGGGAGTTCTGTCCTGCTAATAGGACCCTGGAAAGGAGTCCCTGAGGGGGAGTCCTGCTAATAGGACCCTGGGCAGGAGCCCCTTAAGGGAGAGTCCTGCTAACAGGACCCTGGGCAGGAGTTCCTGAGGGGGAGTCCTGCTATTAGGACGCTGGGCAGGAGCCCCTGAGGGGGCGTACTGTCCTGCTAATAGGACCCTGGACAGTAGCCCCTGAGGGGGAGGCCTCTCCTGCTAATAGGACCCTAGGCAGAAAACCTTGGGGGGGAGTCCTGCTAATAGGACCCTTGGCAAAAGTTCCTGAGGGTGAGTCCTGCTAACAGGACCCTGGGCAGGAGCTCCTGAGGGGGAGTCCTGCTAACAGGACCCTTGGCAAAAGTTCCTGAGGGTGAGTCCTGCTAACAGTACCCTGGGCAGGAGCTCCTGAGGGTGAGTCCTGCTAACAGGACCCTGGGCAGGAGCTCCTGAGGGGGCAGGAGCTCCTGAGGGTGAGTCCTGCTAACAGGACCCTGGGCAGGAGCTCCTGAGGGGGAGTCCTGCTAACAGGACCCTTGGCAAAAGTTCCTGAGGGTGAGTCCTGCTAACAGGACCATGGGCAGGAGTTCCTGAGGGTGAGTCCTGCTAACAGGACCGTGGGCAGGAGCTCCTGAGGGGGAGTCCTGCTAACAAGACCCTGGCAGGAGCTCCTGAGAGTGAGTCCTGCTAACAGGACCCCTGGGCAGCAGTTCCTGAGAGGGAGTCCTGCTAATAGGACCAAGGGCAGGAGCCCCCGAAGGGAGAGTCCTCTCCTGCTAATAGGACCCTGGACAGTAGCCCCTGAAGGGGAGGCCTCTCCTGCTAATAGGACCCTGGGCAGAAAACCCTGAGGGGGAGTCCTGTCCTGCAAGTAGGACTCTGGGCAGGAGCCCCTGAGGGGGAGTCATGCTAATAGGACCCTGGGCAGGAGTTCCTGAGGGGGAGTCCTGCTAACAGGACCCTGGGCAGGAGCCCCTGAGGGGGAATGCTGCTAATAGGACCCTGGGCAGGAGCCCCTGAGGGGAGAGTCCTGCAAATAGGACCCTGGGCAGGAGCCCCTGAGGGGAGAGTCCTCTCCTGCTAATAGGGCCCTGGACTGGAGCCCTGATGGGAGAGTCCTGCTAACAGGACCCTGGGCAGGAGTTCCTGAGGGGGAGTCCTCCTAATAGGACGCTGGGCAGGAGCCCTTGAGGGGGAGTACTGTCCTGCTAATAGGACCCTGGACAGTAGCCCCTGAGGGGGAGGCCTCTCCTGCTAATAGGACCCTAGACAGAAGCCTCTGAGGGGGAGTCCTGCTAACAAGGCCCTGGGCAGGATTCCTGAGGGGGTGTCCTGCTAATAGGATCCTGGGCAGGAGCTCCAGAGGGTGAGTCCTGCTAACAGGACCCTGGCCAGTAGTTCCTGAGGGGGAGTCCTCCTAACAGGACCCTGGGCAGGAGCTCCTGAGGGGGAGTCCTGCTAACAGGACCATGGACAGGAGCTCCTGAGGTTGAGTCCTGCTAACAGGACCCTGAGCAGGAGCTCCTGAGGGGGAGTCCTGCTAACAGGACCCTTGGCAAAAGTTCCTGTGGGTGAGTCCTGCTAACAGGACCCTGGGCAGGAGTTCCTGAGGGGGAGTCCTGCTAACAGGACCCTGGACAGGAGCTCCTGAGGGTGAGTCCTGCTAACAGGACCCTGGGCAGGAGTTTGTGAGAGGGAGTCCTGCTATCAGGACCCTGGGCAGGAGCTCCTGAGGGTGAGTCCTGCTAACAGGACCCTGGGCAGCAGTTCCTGAGGGGGAGTGCTGCTAACAGGATCCTGGGCAGGAGTTCCTGAGGGAGAATTCTGCTAATAGGACTCTGAGCAGGAGCTCCTGAGGGTATGTCTTGCTAATAGGACTCTGGGCAGGAGCCCCTGAGGGGGAGTCATGCTAATAGGACCCTGGGCAGGAGTCCCTGAGGAGGAGTCCTGTCCTGCTAATAGGACCCTGGGCAGTAGCCCCTGAGGGGGAGTCCTCCCCTGCTAATAGAACCCTGGGGTGGAGCTCCTGAGGGGGAATCCTGCAGATAGAACCCCAGCCGGAGTCCCTGAAGGGGAGTCCTGCTAATAGGACCCTGGGCAGGAGTCCCTAAGGGGAAGTTCTGTCCTGCTAATAGGACCCTGGAAAGGAGTCCCTGAGGGGGAGTCCTGCTAATAGGACCCTGGGCAGGAGCTCCTGAGGGTGAGTCCTGCTAATAGGACCCTGGGCAGGAGCCCCTTAAGGGAGAGTCCTGCTAACAGGACCCTGGGCAGGAGTTCCTGAGGGAGAGTCCTCCTAATAGGACGCTGGGCAGGAGCCCTTGAGGGGGAGTACTGTCCTGCTAATAGGACCCTGGACAGTAGCCCCTGAGGGGGAGGCCTCTCCTGCTAATAGGACCCTAGGCAGAAAACCTTGAGGGGGAGTCCTGCTAATAGGACCCTGGGCAGGAGCTCCTGAGGGGGAGTCCTGCTAACAGGACCCTTGGCAAAAGTTCCTGAGGGTGAGTCCTGCTAACAGGACCCTGGGCAGGAGCTCCTGAGTGGGAGTCCTGCTAACAGGACCCTTGGCAAAAGTTCCAGAGGGTGAGTCCTGCTAACAGGACCCTGGGCAGGAGTTCCTGAGGGGGAGTCCTGCTAACAGGACCCTGGGCAGGAGCTCCTGAGGATGAGTCCTGCTAACAGGACCCTGGGCAGGAGTTCCTGAGGGGGAGTCCTGCTAACAAGACCCTGGCAGGAGATCCTGAGGGTGAGTCCTGCTAACAGGACCCCTGGGCAGGAGTTCCTGAGAGGGAGTCCTGCTAACAAGACCCTGGACAGGAGCTCCTGAGGGTGAGTCCTGCTAACAGGACCCTGGGCAGCAGTTCCTGAGGGGGAGTCCTGCTAACAGGATCCTGGGCAGGAGTTCCTGAGGGAGAATTCTGCTAATAGGACGCTGGGCAGGAGCCTCTGAGGGGAGGGTCCTCCTGCTGACAGGACCCTGGGCATGAGCCCCTGAGGGGGAGTCCTGCTAATAGGACCAAGGACAGGAGCCCCTGAAGGGAGAATCCTCTCCTGCTAATAGGTCCCTGGACAGTAGCCATGAAGGGGAGGCCTCTCCTGCTAATAGGACCCTGGGCAGAAAACCCTGAGGGGGAGTCCTGTCCTGCAAGTAGGACTCTGGGCAGGAGCCCCTGAGGGGGAGTCATGCTAATAGGACCCTGGGCAGGAGTCCCTGAGGGGGAGTCCTGTCCTGCTAATAGGACCCTGGTTAGTAGCCCCTGAGGGGGAGTCCTCCCCTGCTAATAGGACCCTGGGCTGGAGCCCCTGAGGGGGAGTCCTGCATATAGGACCCCAGCCGGAGTCCCTGAGGGGGAGACCTGCTAATAGGACCCTGGGAAGGAGCTCCTGAGGGTGAGTCCTGCTAACAGGGCCCTGGGCAGGATTCCTGAGGGGGTGTCCTGCTAATAGGACCCTGGGCAGGAGCTCCAGAGTGTGAGTCCTGCTAACAGGACCCTGGCCAGGAGTTCCTGAGGGGGAGTCCTCCTAACAGGACCCTAGGCAGGAGCTCCTGAGGGGGAGTCCTGCTAACAGGACCATGGACAGGAGCTCCTGAGGGCGAGTCCTGCTAACAGGATCCTGGGCAGGAGCTCCTGAGGGGGAGTCCTGCTAACAGGAACCTTGGCAAACATTCCTGTGGGTGAGTCCTGCTAAAAGGACCGTGGGCATGAGCCCCTGAGGGGGAGTCCTGCTAATAGGACCAAGGGCAGGAACCCCTGAAGGGAGAGTCCTCTCCTGCTAATAGGACCCTGGACAGAAGCGCCTGAAGGGGAGGCCTCTCCTGCTAATAGGACCCTGGGCAGAAAACCCTGAGGGGGAGTCCTGCCCTGCAAGTAGGACTCTGGGCAGGAGACCCTGAGGGGGGGTCATTCTAATAGGACCCTGGGCAGGAGTCCCTGAGGGGGAGTCCTGTCCTGCTAATAGGACTCTGGGCAGTATCCCCTGAGGGGGAGTCTTCCCTGCTAATAGGACCCTGGGCTGGAGCCCCTGAGCGGGAGTCCTGCATATAGGACCCCAGCCGGAGTCACTGAGGGGGAGTCCTGCTAATAGGACCCTGGGAAGGAGCTCCTGAGGGGGAGTCCTGTTAACAGGACCCTGGGCAGGAGTACCTGAGGGGGAGTCCTGCTAACAGGACCCTGGGCAGGAGCTCCTGAGGGTAAGTCCTGCTAACAGGACCCTGGGCAGGAGTTCCTGAGGGGGAGTCCTGCTAACAAGACCTTGGCAGGAGCTCCTGAGGGGGAGTCCTGCTAACAGGACCATGGACAGGAGCTCCTGAGGGCGAGTCCTGCTAACAGGACCCTGGGCAGGAGTTCCTGAGGGGGAGTCCTGCTAATAAGACCCTGGCAGGAGCTCCTGAGAGTGAGTCCTGCTAACAGGACCCCTGGGCAGATGTTCCTGAGAGGGAGTCCTGCTAACAGGACCCTGGGCAGGAGCTCCTGAGGGTGAGTCCTGCTAACAGGACCCTGGGCAGCAGTTCCTAAGGGGCAGTGCTGCTAATAGGATCCTGGGCAGGGGTTCCTGAGGGAGAATTCTGCTAATAGGATGTGGGCAGGAGCCCGTGAAGGGAGAGTCCTCTCCTGCTAATAGGACTCTGGGCAGGAGCTCCTGAGGGTGAGTCTTGCTAATAGGACTCTGGGAAGGAGCCCCTGAGGGGGAGTCATGCTAATAGGACCGTGGGCAGGAGTCCCTGAGGGGGAGTCCTGTCCTGCTAATAGGACCCTGGGCAGTAGCCCCTGAGGGGGAGTCCTCCCCTGCTAATAGGACCTTGGGCTGGAGCCCCTGAGGGGGATTCCTGCAGATAGGACCCCAGCCGGAGTCCCTGAAGGGGAGTCCTGCTAATAGGACCCTGGGCAGGAGTCCCTAAGGAGAAGTTCTGTCCTGCTAATAGGACCCTGGAAAGGAGTCCCTGAGGGGGAGTCATCCTAATAGGACCCTGGGCAGGAGCCCTTAAGGGAGAGTCCTGCTAACAGGACCCTGAGCTGGAGTTCCTGAGGGGGAGTCCTGCTAATAGGACCCTGGACAGTAGCCCCTGAGGGGGAGGCCTCTCCTGCTAATAGGACCCTAGGCGGAAACCTTGGGGGGGAGTCCTGCTAATAGGACCCTGGGCAAAAGTTCCTGAGGGTGAGTCCTGCTAACAGGACCCTGGGCAGGAGCTCCTGAGGGTGAGTCCTGCTAACAGGACCCTGGGCAGGAGCTCCTGAGGGGGAGTCCTGCTAACAGGACCCTTGGCAAAAGTCCCTGAGGGTGAGTCCTGCTAATAGGACCAAGGGCAGGAGTTCCTGAGGGTGAGTCCTCTCCTGCTAATAGGACCCTGGACAGTATCCCCTGAAGGGGAGGCATCTCCTGCTAATAGGACCTTGGGCAGAAAACCCTGAGGGGGAGTCCTGTCCTGCAAGTAGGACTCTGGGCAGGAGCCCCTGAGGGGGAGTCATGCTAATAGGACCCTGGGCAGGAGTTCCTGAGGGGGAGTCCTGCTAACAGGACCCTGGGCAGGAGCCCCTGAGGGCGAATGCTGCTAATAGGACCCTGGGCAGGAGCCCCTGGGGGGGAGTCCTGTCCTGCTAATAGGACCCTGGACAGTAGCCCCTGAGGGGAGAGTCTTCTCCTGCTAATAGGACCCTGGGCAGGAGCCCCTGAGGGGAAGTCCTGCTAATAGGGCCCTGGGCTGGAGACCCTGAGGGGAGAGTCCTGCAAATAGGACCCTGGGCAGGAGCCCCTGAGGGGAGAGTCCTCTCCTGCTAATAGGGCCCTGGGCTGGAGCCCTGATGGGAGAGCCGTGCAAATAGGACCCTTGGAAGGAGGCCCTGAGGGGAGTCCTGTCCTGCTAATAGGACCCTTGACAGTAGCCCCTGAGGGGAGAGTCTTCTCCTGCTAATAGGACTCTGGGCAGGAGCCCCTGAGGGGGAGTCCTGCTAATAGGGCCCTGGGCTGGAGACCATGAGGGGAGAGTCCTGCAAATAGGACCTTGGGCAGGAGCCCCTGAGGGGAGAGTCCTCTCCTGCTAATAGGGCCATGGGCTGGAGCCCCTGATGGGAGAGCCACGCAAATAGGACCCTGGGAAGGAGGCCCTGAGGGGAGAGTCCTCTCCTGCTAATAGGACCCTGGACATTAGCCTCTGAGGGGGAGGCCTCTCCTGCTAAAAGGACCCTGGGCAAGACCCCCTGAGGGGAGAGTCCTGCTAACAGGACCCTGGGCAGGAGTTCCTGAGGGTGAGTCCTGCTAACAGGACCCTGGGCAGGAGTTCCTGAGGGGGAGTCCTGCTAACAAGACCCTGGACAGGAGCTCCTGAGGGGGAGTCATGCTAATAGGACCCTGGGCAGGAGTCCCTGAGGGGGAGTCCTGTCCTGCTAATAGGACCCTGGGCAGTAGCCCCTGAGGGGGAGTCCTCCCCTGCTAATAGAACCCTGGGGTGGAGCCCCTGAGGGGGATTCCTGCAGATAGGACCCCAGACGGAGTCCCTGAAGGGAAGTGCTGCTAATAGGACCCTGGGCAGGAGTCCTTAAGGGGAAGTTCTGTCCTGCTAATAGGACCCTGGAAAGAAGTCCCTGAGGGGGAGTCCTGCTAATAGGACCCTGGGCAGGAGCTCCAGAGGGTGAGTCTTTCTAACAGGACCCTGGCCAGGAGTTCCTGAGGGGGAGTCCTGCTAATAGGACCCTGGGCAGGAGCCCCTGGAGGGGGGGGGGGGAGTCCTGTCCTGCTAATAGGACCCTGGACAGTAGCCCCTGAGGGGAGAGTCTTCTCCTGCTAATTGGACCCTGGGCAGGAGCCCCTGAGGGGAAGTCCTGCTTATAGGGCCTGGGCTAGAGATCCTGAAGGGAGAGTCCTGCAAATAGGACCCTGGGCAGGAGCCCCTGAGGGGAGAGTCCTCTCCTGCTAATAGGGCCCTGGGCTGGAGCCCTGATGGGAGAGCCGTGCAAATAGGACCCTGGGAAGGAGGCCCTGAGGGGAGAGTCCTCTCCTGCTAATAGGACCCTGGACAGTAGCCCCAGAGGGGGAGGCCTTTCCTGCTAAAAGGACCCAGGGCAAGACCCCATGAGGGGAGAGTCCTGCTAACAGGACCCTGGGCAGAAGTTCCTGAGGGGGAGTTCTGCTAATAGGACCCTGGGAAGGAGCTCCTGAGGGTGAGTCCTGCTAACAAGGCCCTGGGCAGGATTCCTGAGGGGGTGTACTGCTAATAGGACCCTGGGCAGGAGCTCCAGAGGGTGAGTCCTGCTAACAGGACCCTGGCCAGGAGTTCCTGAGGGGGAGTCCTCCTAACAGGACCCTGGGCAGGAGCTCCTGAGGGGGAGTCCTGCTAACAGGACCATGGACAGGAGCTCCTGAGGGTGAGTCCTGCTAACAGGACCCTGAGCAGGAGCTCCTGAGGGGGAGTCCTGCTAACAGGATGCTTGGCAAAAGTTCCTGTGGGTGAGCCCTGCTAACAGGACCCTGGGCAGGAGTTCCTGAGGGGGAGTCCTGCTAACAGGACCCCTGGACAGGAGCTCCTGAGGGTGAGTCCTGCTAACAGGACCCTGGGCAGGAGTTCCTGAGGGGGAGTCCTGCTAACAAGACCCTGGACAGGAGCTCCTGAGGGGGAGTCATGCTAATAGGACCCTGGGCAGGAGTCCCTGAGGAGGAGTCCTGTCCTGCTAATAGGACCCTGGGCAGTAGCCCCTGAGGGGGAGTCCTCCCCTGCTAATAGAACCCTGGGGTGGAGCCCCTGAGGGGGATTCCTGCAGATAGGACCCCAGACGGAGTCCCTGAAGGGGAGTCCTGCTAATAGGACCCTGGGCAGGAGTCCTTAAGGGGAAGTTCTGTCCTGCTAATAGGACCCTGGAATGAAGTCCCTGAGGGGGAGTCCTGCTAATAGGACCCTGGGCCGGAGCTCCTGAGGGTGAGTCCTGCTAATAGGACCCTGGGCAGGAGCCCCTTAAGGGAGAGTCCTGCTAACAGGACCCTGGGCAGGAGTTCCTGAGGGGGAGTCCTCCTAATAGGACGCTGGGCAGGAGCCCTTGAGGGGGAGTACTGTCCTGCTAATAGGACCCTGGACAGTAGCCCCTGAGGGGGAGGCCTCTCCTGCTAATAGGACCCTAGGCAGAAAACCTTGAGGGGGAGTCCTGCTAATAGGACCCTGGGCAGGAGCTCCTGAGGGGGAGTCCTGCTAACAGGACAATTGGCAAAAGTTCCTGAGGGTGAGTCCTGCTAACAGGACCTTGGGCAGGAGCCCCTGAAAGGAGAGTCCTCTCCTGCTAATAGGGCCATGGGCTGGAGCCCCTGATGGGAGAGCCACGCAAATAGGACCCTGGGAAGGAGGCCCTGAGGGGAGAGTCCTCTCCTGCTAATAGGACCCTGGACATTAGCCCCTGAGGGGAGGCCTCTCCTGCTAAAAGGACCCTGGGCAAGACCCCCTGAGGGGAGAGTCCTGCTAACAGGACCCTGGGCAGGAGTTCCTGAGGGGGAGTCCTGCTAATAAGACCCTGGGAAGGAGCTCCTGAGGGTGAGTCCTGCTAACAGGACCCTGGGCAGGATTCCTGAGGGGGAGTGCTGCTAATAGGACGCTGGGCAGGAGCTCCAGAGGGTGAGTCTTTCTAACAGAACCCTGGCCAGGAGTTCCTGAGGGGGAGTCCTGCTAACAGGACCCTGGGCAGGATCCCCTGAGGGGGAATCCTGCTAATAGGACCCTAGGCAGGAGCCCTGGGGGGGGGGCCTGTCCTGCTAATAGGACCCTGGACAGTAGCCCCTGAGGGGAGAGTCTTCTCCTGCTAATAGGACCCTGGGCAGGAGCCCCTGAGGGGAAGTCCTGCTAATAGGGCCCTGGGCTAGAGACCCTGAAGGGAGAGTCCTGCAAATAGGACCCTGGGCAGGAGCCCCTGAGGGGAGAGTCCTCTCCTGCTAATAGGGCCCTGGGCCGGAGCCCTGATGGGAGAGCCGTGCAAACAGGACCCTGGGAAGGAGGCCCTGAGGGGAGATTCCTCTCCTGCTAATAGGACCCTGGACAGTAGCCCCTGAGGGGGAGGCCTCTCCTGCTAAAAGGACCCTGGGCAAGACCCCCAGAGGGGAGAGTCCTGCTAACAGGACCCTGGGCAGAAGTTCCTGAGGGGGAGTTCTGCTAATAGGACCCTGGGAAGGAGCTCCTGAGGGTGAGTCCTGCTAACAATGCCCTGGGCAGGATTCCTGAGGGGGTGTCCTGCTAATAGGACCCTGGGCAGGAGCTCCAGAGGGTGAGTCCTGCTAACAGGACCCTGGCCAGGAGTTCCTGAGGGGGAGTCCTCCTAACAGGACCCTGGGCAGGAGCTCCTGAGGGGGAGTCCTGCTAACAGGACCATGGACAGGAGCTCCTGAGGGTGACTCCTGCTAACAGGACCCTGAGCAGGAGCTCCTGAGGGGGAGTCCTGCTAACAGGACGCTTGGCAAAAGTTCCTGTGGGTGAGCCCTGCTAACAGGACCCTGGGCAGGAGTTCCTGAGGGGGAGTCCTGCTAACAGGACCCTGGACAGGAGCTCCTGAGGGTGAGTCCTGCTAACAGGACCCTGGGCAGGAGTTCCTGAGGGGGAGTCCTGCTAACAAGACCCTGACAGGAGCTCCTGAGGGTGAGTCCTGCTAACAGGACCCCTGGGCAGGAGTTCCTGAGAGGGAGTCCTGCTAACAGGACCCTGGGCAGGAGCTCCTGAGGGTGAGTCCTGATAACAGGACCCTGGGCAGCAGTTCCTGAGGGGGAGTGCTGCTAACAGGATCCTGGGCAGGAGTTCCTGAGGGAGAATTCTGCTAAAGGACGCTGGGCAGGAGCCCCTGAAGGGAGAGTCCTCTCCTGCTAATAGGACTCTGAGCAGGAGCTCCTGAGGGTATGTCTTGCTAATAGGACTCTGGGCAGGAGCCCCTGAGGGGAAGTCATGCTAATAGGACCCTGGGCAGGAGTCCCTGAGGGGGAGTCCTGTCCTGCTAATAGGACCCTGGGCAGTAGCCCCTGAGGGGGAGTCCTCCCCTGCTAATAGAACTCTGGGGTGGAGCCCCTGAGGGGGATTCCTGCAGATAGGACCCCAGACGGAGTCCCTGAAGGGGAGTCCTGCTAATAGGACCCTGGGCAGGAGTCCTTAAGGGGAAGTTCTGTCCTGCTAATAGGACCCTGGAAAGAAGTCCCTGAGGGGGAGTCCTGCTAATAGGACCCTGGGCCGGAGCTCCTGAGGGTGAGTCCTGCTAATAGGACCCTGGGCAGGAGCCCCTTAAGGGAGAGTCCTGCTAACAGGACCCTGGGCAGGAGTTCCTGAGGGGGAGTCCTCCTAATAGGACGCTGGGCAGGAGCCCTTGAGGGGGAGTACTGTCCTGCTAATAGGACCCTGGACAGTAGCCCCTGAGGGGGAGGCCTCTCCTGCTAATAGGACCCTAGGCAGAAAACCTTGAGGGGGAGTCCTGCTAATAGGACCCTGGGCAGAAGCTCCTGAGGGGGAGTCCTGCTAACAGGACAATTGGCAAAAGTTCCTGAGGGTGAGTCCTGCTAACAGGACCTTGGGCAGGAGCCCCTGAAGGGAGAGTCCTCTCCTGCTAATAGGGCCATGGGCTGGAGCCCCTGATGGGAGAGCCACGCAAATAGGACCCTGGGAAGGAGGCCCTGAGGGGAGAGTCCTCTCCTGCTAATAGGACCCTGGACATTAGCCCCTGAGGGGGAGGTCTCTCCTGCTAAAAGGACCCTGGGCAAGACCCCCTGAGGGGAGAGTCCTGCTAACAGGACCCTGGGCAGGAGTTCCTGAGGGGGAGTCCTGCTAATAAGACCCTGGGAAGGAGCTCCTGAGGGTGAGTCCTGCTAACAGGACCCTGGGCTAGACCCCCTGAGGGGAGAGTCCTGCTAACAGGACCCTGGGCAGGAGTTCCTGAGGGGGAGTCCTGCTAATAAGACCCTGGGAAGGAGCTCCTGAGGGTGAGTCCTGCTAACAGGACCCTGGCCAGGAGTTCCTGAGGGGGAGTCCTGCTAACAGGACCCTGGGCAGGATCCCCTGAGGGGGAATCCTGCTAATAGGACCCTAGGCAGGAGCCCTGGGGGGGGGGGGTCCTGTCCTGCTAATAGGACCCTGGACAGTAGCCCCTGAGGGGAGAGTCTTCTCCTGCTAATAGGACCCTGGGCAGGAGCCCCTGAGGGGAAGTCCTGCTAATAGGGCCCTGGGCTAGAGACCCTGAAGGGAGAGTCCTGCAAATAGGACCCTGGGCAGGAGCCCCTGAGGGGAGAGTCCTCTCCTGCTAATAGGGCCCTGGGCCGGAGCCCTGATGGGAGAGCCGTGCAAATAGGACCCTGGGAAGGAGGCCCTGAGGGGAGAGTCCTCTCCTGCTAATAGGACCCTGGACAGTAGCCCCTGAGGGGGAGGCCTCTCCTTCTAAAAGGACCCTGGGCAAGACCCCCTGAGGGGAGAGTCCTGCTAACAGGACCCTGGGCAGAAGTTCCTCAGGGGGAGTTCTGCTAATAGGACCCTGGGAAGGAGCTCCTGAGGGTGAGTCCTGCTAACAAGGCCCTGGGCAGGATTCCTGAGGGGGTGTCCTGCTAATAGGACCCTGGGCAGGAGCTCCAGAGGGTGAGTCCTGCTAACAGGACCCTGGCCAGGAGTTCCTGAGGGGGAGTCCTCCTAACAGGACCCTGGGCAGGAGCTCCTGAGGGGGAGTCCTGCTAACAGGACCATGGACAGGAGCTCCTGAGGGTGACTCCTGCTAACAGGACCCTGAGCAGGAGCTCCTGAGGGGGAGTCCTGCTAACAGGACGCTTTGCAAAAGTTCCTGTGGGTGAGCCCTGCTAACAGGACCCTGGGCAGGAGTTCCTGAGGGGGAGTCCTGCTAACAGGACCCTGGACAGGAGCTCCTGAGGGTGAGTCCTGCTAACAGGACCCTGGGCAGGAGTTCCTGAGGGGGAGTCCTGCTAACAAGACCCTGACAGGAGCTCCTGAGGGTGAGTCCTGCTAACAGGACCCCTGGGCAGGAGTTCCTGAGAGGGAGTCCTGCTAACAGGACCCTGGGCAGGAGCTCCTGAGGGTGAGTCCTGCTAACAGGACCCTGGGCAGCAGTTCCTGAGGCTTGAGTGCTGCTAACAGGATCCTGGGCAGGAGTTCCTGAGGGAGAATTCTGCTAAAGGACGCTGGGCAGGAGCCCCTGAAGGGAGAGTCCTCTCCTGCTAATAGGACTCTGAGCAGGAGCTCCTGAGGGTATGTCTTGCTAATAGGACTCTGGGCAGGAGCCCCTGAGGGGAAGTCATGCTAATAGGACCCTGGGCAGGAGTCCCTGAGGGGGAGTCCTGTCCTGCTAATAGGACCCTGGGCAGTAGCCCCTGAGGGGGAGTCCTCCCCTGCTAATAGAACCCTGGGGTGGAGCCCCTGAGGGGGATTCCTGCAGATAGGACCCCAGCCGGTGTCCCTGAAGGGGAGTCCTGCTAATAGGACCCTGGGCAGGAGTCCCTAAGGGGAAGTTCTGTCCTGCTAATAGGACCCCGGAAAGGAGTCCCTGAGGGGGAGTCCTGCTAATAGGACCCTGGGCAGGAGCTCCTGAGGGTGAGTCCTGCTTATAGGACCCTGGGCAGGAGCCCCTTAAGGGAGAGTCATGCTAACAGGACCCTCGGCAGGAGTTCCTGAGGGGGAGTCCTCCTAATGGGATGCTGGGCAGGAGCCCTTGAGGGGGAGTACTGTCCTGCTAATAGGACCCTGGACAGTCGCCCCTGAGGGGGAGGCCTCTCCTGCTAATAGGACCCTAGGCAGAAAACCTTGAGAGGGAGTCCTGCTAATAGGACCCTGGGCAGGAGCTCCTGAGGGGGAGTCCTGCTAACAGGACCCTTGGCAAAAGTTCCTGAGGGTGAGTCCTGCTAACAGGACCCTGGGCTGGAGCTCCTGAGGGTGAATCCTGCTAACAGGACCCTGGGCAGGAGCTCCCGAGGGGGAGTCCTGCTAACAGGACCCTTGGCAAAAGTTCCAGAGGGTGAGTCCTGCTAACAGGACCCTGGGCAGGAGTTCCTGAGGGGGAGTCCTGCTAACAAGACCCTGGCAGGAGCTCCCGAGGGTGAGTCCTGCTAACAGGACCCCTGGGCAGGAGTTCCTGAGAGGGAGTCCTGCTAACAGGACCCTGGGCAGGAGCTCCTCAGGGTGAGTCCTGCTAACAGGACCCTGGGCAGGAGTTCCTGAGGGGGAGTCCTCCTAATGGGACGCTGGGCAGGAGCCCTTGAGGGGGAGTACTGTCCTGCTAATAGGACCCTGGGCAGGAGCTCCTGAGGGGGAGTCCTGCTAACAGGACCCTTGGCAGGAGTTCCTGAGGGTGAGTCCTGCTAACAGGACCCTGGGCTGGAGCTCCTGAGGGTGAATCCTGCTAACAGGACCCTGGGCTGGAGCTCCCTATGGGGAGTCCTGCTAACAGGACCCCTGGGCAGGAGTTCCTGAGAGGGAGTTCTGCTAACAGGACCCTGGGCAGGAGCTCCTCAGGGTGAGTCCTGCTAACAGGACCCCTGGGCAGGAGTTCCTGAGAGGGAGTCCTGCTAACAGGACCCTGGGCAGGAGCTCCTCAGGGTGAGTCCTGCTAACAGGACCCTGGGCAGCAGTTCCTGAGGGGGAGTCCTGCTAACAGGATCCTGGGTAGGAGTTCCTGAGGGAGAATTCTGCTAATAGGACGCTGGTCAGGAGCCTCTGAGGGGAGGGTCCTCCTGCTGACTGGACCCTGGGCATGAGCCCCTGAGGGGGAGTCCTGCTAATAGGACCAAGGGCACGAACCCTGAAGGGAGAGTCCTCTCCTGCTAATAGGACCCTGGACAGTAGCCCCTGAAGGGGAGGCCTCTCCTGCTAATAGGACCCTGGGCAGAAAACCCTGAGGGGGAGTCCTGTCCTGCAAGTAGGACTCTGGGCAGGAGCCCCTGAGGGGGAGTCATGCTAATAGGACCCTGGGCAGGAGTCCCTGAGGGGGTGTCCTGTCCTGCTAATAGGACCCTGGGCAGTAGCCCCTGAGGGGGAGTCCTCCCCTGCTAATAGGACCCTGGGCTGGAGCCCCTGAGGGGGAGTCCTACATATAGGACCCCAACCGGCGTCCCTGGGGGGGAATCCTGCTAATAGGACCCTGGGAAGGAGCTCCTGAGGGTGAGTCCTGCTAACAGGGCCCTGGGCAGGATTCCTGAGGGGGTGTCCTGCTAATAGGACCCTGGGCAGGAGCTCCAGAGGGTGAGTCCTGCTAACAGGACCGTGGCCAGGAGTTCCTGAGGGGGAGTCCTCCTAACAGGACCCTGGGCAGGAGCTCCTGAGGGGGAGTCCTGCTAACAGGACCATGGACAGGAGCTCCTGAGGCCGAGTCCTGCTAACAGGACCCTGGGCTGGAGCCCCTGAGGGGGAGTCCTGCATATAGGACCCCAACCGGCGTCCCTGAGGGGGAATCCTGCTAATAGGACCCTGGGAAGGAGCTCCTGAGGGTGAGTCCTGCTAACAGGGCCCTGGGCAGGATTCCTGAGGGGGAGTCCTCCTAAAAGGACCCTGGGCAGGAGCTCCTGAGGGGGAGTCCTGCTAACAGGAACATGGACAGGAGCTCCTGAAGGCGAGTCCTGCTAACAGGACCGTGGACAGGAGCTCCTGAGGGGGAGTCCTGCTAACAGGACCCTGGGCAGGAGCCCCTGAGGGGGAGTCCTGCTAATAGGACCAAGGGCAGGAGCCCCTGAAGGGAGAGTCCTCTCCTTCTAATAGGACCCTGGACAGTAGCCCCTGAAGGGGAGGCCTCTCCTGCTAATAGGACCCTGGGCAGAAAACCCTGAGAGGGAGTCCTGTCCTGCAAGTAGGACTCTGGGCAGGAGCCCCTGAGGGGGAGTCATGCTAATAGGACCCTGGGCAGGAGTCCCTGAGGGAGAGTCCTGTCCTGCTAATAGGACCCTGGGCAGTAGCCCCTGAGGGGGAGTCCTCCCTGCTAATAGGACCCTGGGCTGGAGCCCCTGAGGGGGAGTCCTGCATATAGGACCCCAGCCGGAGTCCCTGAGGGGGAGTCCTGCTAATAGGACCCTGGGAAGGAGCTCCTGAGGGTGATTCCTGCTAACAGGACCCTGGGCAGCAGTTCCTGAGGGGGAGTGCTGCTAACAGGATCCTGGGCAGGACTTCCTGAGGGAGAATTCTGCTAATAGGATGCTGGGCAGGAGCCCCTGAAGGGAGAGTCCTCTCCTGCTAATAGGACTCTGGGCAGGAGCTCCTGAGGGTGAGTCTTGCTAATAGGACTCTGGGCAGGAGCCCCTGAGGGGGAGTCATGCTAATAGGACCCTGGGCAGGAGTCCCTGAGGGGGAGTCCTGTCCTGCTAATAGGACCCTGGGCAGTAGCCCCTGAGGGGGAGTCCTCCCCTGCTAATAGGACCTTGGGCTGGAGCCCCTGAGGGGGATTCCTGCAGATAGGACCCCAGCCGGAGTCCCTGAAGGGGAGTCCTGCTAATAAGACCCTGGGCAGGAGTCCCTAAGGGGAAGTTCTGTCCTGCTAATAGGACCCTGGAAAGGAGTCCCTGAGGGGGAGTCCTGCTAATAGGACCCTGGGCAGGAGCCCCTTAAGGGAGAGTCCTGCTAACAGGACCCTGGGCAGGAGTTCCTGAGGGGGAGTCCTGCTAATAGGACGCTGGGCAGGAGCCCCTGAGGGGGGGTACTTTCCTGCTAATAGGACCCTGGACAGTAGCCCCTGAGGGGGAGGCCTCTCCTGCTAATAGGACCCTAGGCAGAAAACCTTGGGGGGGGGAGTCCTGCTAATAGGACCCTGGGCAGGAGCTCCCGAGGGTGAGTCCTGCTAACAGGACCCTGGGCAGGAGCTCCTGAGGGTGAGTCCTGCTAACAGGACCCTGGGCAGGAGTTCCTGAGAGGGAGTCCTGCTAACAGGACCCTGGGCAGGAGCTCCTGAGGGTGAGTCCTGCTAACAGGACCCTGGGCAGCAGTTCCTGAGGGGGAGTCCTGCTAACAGGATCCTGGGCAGGAGTTCCTGAGGGAGAATTCTGCTAATAGGACGCTGGGCAGGAGCCTCTGAGGGGAGAGTCCTCCTGCTGACAGGACCCTAGGCATGAGCCCCTGAGGGGGAGTCCTGCTAATAGGACCAAGGGCAGTAGCCCCCGAAGGGAGAGTCCTCTCCTGCTAATAGGACCCTGGACAGTAGCCCCTGAAGGGGAGGCCTCTCCTGCTAATAGGACCCTGGGCAGAAAACCCTGAGGGGGAGTCCTGTCCTGCAAGTAGGACTCTGGGCAGGAGCCCCTGAGGGGGAGTCATGCTAATAGGACCCTGGGCAGTAGCCCCTGAGGGGGAGTCCTCCCCTGCTAATAGGACCCTGGGCTGGAGCCCCTGAGGGGGTGTCCTGCATATAAGACCCCATCCGGAGTCCCTGAGGGGGATTCCTGCTAATAGGACCCTGGGCAGGAGCTCCTGAGGGTGAGTCTTGCTAATAGGACCCTGGGCAGGAGCCCCTGAAGGGAGAGTCCTGCTAAAAGGACCCTGGGCAGGAGTTCCTGAGGGGGAGTCCTGCTAATAGGACGCTGGGCAGGAGCCCTTGAGGGGGAGTACTGTCCTGCTAATAGGACCCTGGACAGTAGCCCCTGAGGGGGAGGCCTCTCCTGCTAATAGGACCATAGGCAGAAAACCTTGAGGGGGAGTCCTGCTAATGGTACTCTGGGCAGGAGCCCCTGAGGGGTTGTCATGCTAATAGGACCCTGGGCAGGAGTCCATGAGGGGTAGTCCTGTCCTGCCAATAGGACCCTGGGCAGTAGCCCCTGAGGGGGAGTCCTCCCCTGCTAATAAGACCCTGGGCTGGAGCCCCTGAGGGGGAGTGTTGCAGATAGGACCCAGGGCCAGAGTCCATGAGGGGGAGTCCTGCTAATAGGACCCTGGGCAGGAGTCACTAAGGGGAAGTTCTGTCCTGCTAATAGGACCCTGGAAAGAGTCCCTGAGGGGGAGTCCTGCTAATAGGACCCTGGGCAGGAGCTCCTGAGGGGGAGTCCTGCTAATAGGACCCTGGGCAGGAGTCCGGAGTGGGGGTCCTGTCCTGCTAATAGGACCCTGGACAGGGGTCCTTCGAGGGGGAAGTCCTGTCCTGCTAATAGGACCCTGGGCAGAATTCCCTGAGTAGGAGTCCTGCTAATAGGACCCTGGGCCGGAGTCCCTAATGGGGAGTCCTTTCCTGCTAATTGGACCCGGGGCAGGAGCCCCTGAGGTGGAGTCCTGCTAATAGGACCCTGGGACAGAGTCCCTGAGGGGGAGTCCTGCGAATAGTACACTGGACAGGAGTCCCTGAGGGGGAGTCCTGTCCTGTTAATAGGACCCTGGACAGGAGCCCCTGAGGGGGAGTCCTGCTAATAAGACTCTCGGCCTGAGTCCGTGAGATGGAGTCCTCTCATGTTAATAGGACCTTGGGCAAGAGTCCCTGAGCGGGAATCCTTCTAAAAGGGCCCTGGGCCGGAGTCCCTGATGGGAAGTCCTGCTAATAGAACTCTGGGCAGGAGTTCCTGAGTGGGAGTCCTGCTATTAGGACCCTGGGCAGGAGCCCCTGAGGGGGAGTCCTGTCCTACTAATAGGACCCTGGGAATGTGTCCCTGAGGGGGAGTCCTGCTAATGGGACCCTGGGCCAGAGTCCCTGTGGTGGAGTCCTGCTAATAGAACCATGGGCAGGAGTCCCTTAGTGGGAGTCCTGCTAATAGGACCCTAGGCCAGAGTCCCTGAGGGGGAGTCCAGCGAATAGTACACTGGACACGAGTTCCTGAGGGGGAGTCCTGTCCTGCTAATAGGACCCTGGACAGGAGCCCTTCAGGGGGAGTCCTGCAAATAGGACCCTGGGCAGGAGCCACTGAGGGGAGAGGCATCTCCTGCTAATAGGACGCTGGACAGTAGCCCCTGAGAGGGAGGCCTCTCCTGCTAATAGGACCCTGGGCAGAAAACCCTGAGGGGGAGTCCTGCTAATAGGACTCTGGGCAGGAGCCCCTGAGGGAGAGTCATGCTAATAAGAACCTTGGGCAGGAGTCCCTGAGTGGGAGTCCTGTCCTGCTAATAGGACCCTGGGCAGTAGCCCCTGAGGGGGAGTCCTCCCCTGCTAATAGGACCCTGGGCTGGAGCCCCTGAGGGGGAGTCCTACATATAGGACCCCAACCGGCGTCCCTGGGGGGGAATCCTGCTAATAGGACCCTGGGAAGGAGCTCCTGAGGGTGAGTCCTGCTAACAGGGCCCTGGGCAGGATTCCTGAGGGGGTGTCCTGCTAATAGGACCCTGGGCAGGAGCTCCAGAGGGTGAGTCCTGCTAACAGGACTGTGGCCAGGAGTTCCTGAGGGGGAGTCCTCCTAACAGGACCCTGGGCAGGAGCTCCTGAGGGGGAGTCCTGCTAACAGGACCATGGACAGGAGCTCCTGAGGCCGAGTCCTGCTAACAGGACCCTGGGCTGGAGCCCCTGAGGGGGAGTCCTGCATATAGGACCCCAACCGGCGTCCCTGAGGGGGAATCCTGCTAATAGGACCCTGGGAAGGAGCTCCTGAGGGTGAGTCCTGCTAACAGGGCCCTGGGCAGGATTCCTGAGGGGGTGTCCTGCTAATTGGACCCTGGGCAGGAGCTCCAGAGGGTGAGTCCTGCTAACAGGACCGTGGCCAGGAGTTCCTGAGGGGGAGTCCTCCTAAAAGGACCCTGGGCAGGAGCTCCTGAGGGGGAGTCCTGCTAACAGGAACATGGACAGGAGCTCCTGAGGGCGAGTCCTGCTAACAGGACCGTGGACAGGAGCTCCTGAGGGGGAGTCCTGCTAACAGGACCCTGGGCAGGAGCCCCTGAGGGGGAGTCCTGCTAATAGGACCAAGGGCAGGAGCCCCTGAAGGGAGAGTCCTCTCCTTCTAATAGGACCCTGGACAGTAGCCCCTGAAGGGGAGGCCTCTCCTGCTAATAGGACCCTGGGCAGAAAACCCTGAGAGGGAGTCCTGTCCTGCAAGTAGGACTCTGGGCAGGAGCCCCTGAGGGGGAGTCATGCTAATAGGACCCTGGGCAGGAGTCCCTGAGGGAGAGTCCTGTCCTGCTAATAGGACCCTGGGCAGTAGCCCCTGAGGGGGAGTCCTCCCTGCTAATAGGACCCTGGGCTGGAGCCCCTGAGGGGGAGTCCTGCATATAGGACCCCAGCCGGAGTCCCTGAGGGGGAGTCCTGCTAATAGGACCCTGGGAAGGAGCTCCTGAGGGTGATTCCTGCTAACAGGACCCTGGGCAGCAGTTCCTGAGGGGGAGTGCTGCTAACAGGATCCTGGGCAGGAGTTCCTGAGGGAGAATTCTGCTAATAGGATGCTGGGCAGGAGCCCCTGAAGGGAGAGTCCTCTCCTGCTAATAGGACTCTGGGCAGGAGCTCCTGAGGGTGAGTCTTGCTAATAGGACTCTGGGCAGGAGCCCCTGAGGGGGAGTCATGCTAATAGGACCCTGGGCAGGAGTCCCTGAGGGGGAGTCCTGTCCTGCTAATAGGACCCTGGGCAGTAGCCCCTGAGGGGGAGTCCTCCCCTGCTAATAGGACCTTGGGCTGGAGCCCCTGAGGGGGATTCCTGCAGATAGGACCCCAGCCGGAGTCCCTGAAGGGGAGTCCTGCTAATAAGACCCTGGGCAGGAGTCCCTAAGGGGAAGTTCTGTCCTGCTAATAGGACCCTGGAAAGGAGTCCCTGAGGGGGAGTCCTGCTAATAGGACCCTGGGCAGGAGCCCCTTAAGGGAGAGTCCTGCTAACAGGACCCTGGGCAGGAGTTCCTGAGGGGGAGTCCTGCTAATAGGACGCTGGGCAGGAGCCCCTGAGGGGGGTACTGTCCTGCTAATAGGACCCTGGACAGTAGCCCCTGAGGGGGAGGCCTCTCCTGCTAATAGGACCCTAGGCAGAAAACCTTGGGGGGGGAGTCCTGCTAATAGGACCCTGGGCAGGAGCTCCCGAGTGGGAGTCCTGCTAACAGGACCCTTGGCAAAAGTTCCTGAGGGTGAGTCCTGCTAAAAGGACCCTGGGCAGGAGCTCCTGAGGGTGAGTCCTGCTAACAGGACCCTGGGCAGGAGCTCCTGAGGGTGAGTCCTGCTAACAGGACCCTGGGCAGGAGTTCCTGAGGGGGAGTCCTGCTAACAAGACCCTGGCAGGAGCTCCTGAGGGTGAGTCCTGCTAACAGGACCCCTGGGCAGGAGTTCCTGAGAGGGAGTCCCGCTAACAGGACCCTGGGCAGGAGCTCCTGAGGGTGAGTCCTGCTAACAGGACCCTGGGCAGCAGTTCCTGAGGGGGAGTCCTGCTAACAGGATCCTGGGCAGGAGTTCCTGAGGGAGAATTCTGCTAATAGGACGCTGGGCAGGAGCCTCTGAGGGGAGAGTCCTCCTGCTGACAGGACCCTAGGCATGAGCCCCTGAAGGGGAGTCCTGCTAATAGGACCAAGGGCAGTAGCCCCCGAAGGGAGAGTCCTCTCCTGCTAATAGGACCCTGGACAGTAGCCCCTGAAGGGGAGGCCTCTCCTGCTAATGGGACCCTGGGCAGAAAACCCTGAGGGGGAGTCCTGTCCTGCAAGTAGGACTCTGGGCAGGAGCCCCTGAGGGGGAGTCATGCTAATAGGACCCTGGGCAGTAGCCCCTGAGGGGGAGTCCTCCCCTGCTAATAGGACCCTGGGCTGGAGCCCCTGAGGGGGTGTCCTGCATATAGGACCCCATCCGGAGTCCCTGAGGGGGATTCCTGCTAATAGGACCCTGGGCAGGAGCTCCTGAGGGTGAGTCTTTCTAATTGGACCCTGGGCAGGAGCCCCTGAAGGGAGAGTCCTGCTAAAAGGACCCTGGGCAGGAGTTCCTGAGGGGGAGTCCTGCTAATAGGACGCTGGGCAGGAGCCCTTGAGGGGGAGTACTGTCCTGCTAATAGGACCCTGGACAGTAGCCCCTGAGGGGGAGGCCTCTCCTGCTAATAGGACCATAGGCAGAAAACCTTGAGGGGGAGTCCTGGTAATGGTACTCTGGGCAGGAGCCCCTGAGGGGTTGAAATGCTAATAGGACCCTGGGCAGGAGTCCATGAGGGGTAGTCCTGTCCTGCCAATAGGACCCTGGGCAGTAGCCCCTGAGGGGGAGTCCTCCCCTGCTAATAAGACCCTGGGCTGGAGCCCCTGAGGGGGAGTGTTGCAGATAGGACCCAGGGCCAGAGTCCATGAGGGGGAGTCCTGCTAATAGGACCCTGGGCAGGAGTCACTGAGGGGAAGTTCTGTCCTGCTAATAGGACCCTGGAAAGAGTCCCTGAGGGGGAGTCCTGCTAATAGGACCCTGGGCAGGAGCTCCTGAGGGGGAGTCCTGCTAATAGGACCCTGGGCAGGAGTCCGGAGTGGGGGTCCTGTCCTGCTAATAGGACCCTGGACAGGGGTCCTTGGAGGGGGAAGTCCTGTCCTGCTAATAGGACCCTGGGCAGAATTCCCTGAGTAGGAGTCCTGCTAATAGGACCCTGGGCCGGAGTCCCTAATGGGGAGTCCTTTCCTGCTAATTGGACCCGGGGCAGGAGCCCCTGAGGTGGAGTCCTGCTAATAGGACCCTGGGACAGAGTCCCTGAGGGGGAGTCCTGCGAATAGTACACTGGACAGGAGTCCCTGAGGGGGAGTCCTGTCCTGTTAATAGGACCCTGGACAGGAGCCCCTGAGGGGGAGTCCTGCTAATAAGACTCTCGGCCTGAGTCCGTGAGATGGAGTCCTCTCATGTTAATAGGACCTTGGGCAAGAGTCCCTGAGCGGGAATCCTTCTAAAAGGGCCCTGGGCCGGAGTCCCTGATGGGAAGTCCTGCTAATAGAACTCTGGGCAGGAGTTCCTGAGTGGGAGTCCTGCTATTAGGACCCTGGGCAGGAGCCCCTGAGGGGGAGTCCTGTCCTACTAATAGGACCCTGGGAATGTGTCCCTGAGGGGGAGTCCTGCTAATGGGACCCTGGGCCAGAGTCCCTGTGGTGGAGTCCTGCTAATAGAACCATGGGCAGGAGTCCCTTAGTGGGAGTCCTGCTAATAGGACCCTAGGCCAGAGTCCCTGAGGGGGAGTCCAGCGAATAGTACACTGGACACGAGTTCCTGAGGGGGAGTCCTGTCCTGCTAATAGGACCCTGGACAGGAGCCCTTCAGGGGGAGTCCTGCAAATAGGACCCTGGGCAGGAGCCACTGAGGGGAGAGGCATCTCCTGCTAATAGGACGCTGGACAGTAGCCCCTGAGAGGGAGGCCTCTCCTGCTAATAGGACCCTGGGCAGAAAACCCTGAGGGGGAGTCCTGCTAATAGGACTCTGGGCAGGAGCCCCTGAGGGAGAGTCATGCTAATAAGAACCTTGGGCAGGAGTCCCTGAGTGGGAGTCCTGTCCTGCTAATAGGGCCATGGGCTGGAGCCCCTCATGGGAGAGCCACGCAAATAGGACCCTGGGAAGGAGGCCCTGAGGGGAGAGTCCTCTCCTGCTAATAGGACCCTGGACATTAGCCCCTGAGGGGGAGGCCTCTCCTGCTAAAAGGACCCTGGCCAAGACCCCCTGAGGGGAGAGTCCTGCTAACAGGACCCTGGGCAGGAGTTCCTGAGGGGGAGTCCTGCTAATAGGACCCTGGGAAGGAGCTCCTGAGGGTGGGTCCTGCTAACAGGACCCTGGGCAGGATTCCTGAGGGGGAGTGCTGCTAATAGGACGCTGGGCAGGAGCTCCAGAGGGTGAGTCTTTCTAACAGGACCCTGGCCAGGAGTTCCTGAGGGGGAGTCCTGCTAACAGGACCCTGGGCAGGAGCCCCTGAGGGGGAATCCTGCTAATAGGACCCTGGGCAGGAGCGCCTGGCGGGGGGGAGTCCTGTCCAGCTAATAGGACCCTGGACAGTAGCCCCTGAGGGGAGAGTCTTCTCCTGCTAATAGGACCCTGGGCAGGAGCCCCTGAGGGGAAGTCCTGCTAATAGGGCCCTGGGCTAGAGACCCTGAAGGGAGAGTCCTGCAAATAGGACCCTGGGCAGGAGCCCCTGAGGGGAGAGTCCTCTCCTGCTAATAGGGCCCTGGGCTGGAGCCCTGATGGGAGAGCCGTGCAAATAGGACCCTGGGAAGGAGGCCCTGAGGGGAGAGTCCTCTCCTGCTAATAGGACCCTGGACAGTAGCCCCTGAGGGGGAGGCCTCTCCTGCTAAAAGGACCCTGGGCAAGACCCCCTGAGGGGAGAGTCCTGCTAACAGGACCCTGGGCAGAAGTTCCTGAGGGGGAGTTCTGCTAATAGGACCCTGGGAAAGAGCTCCTGAGGGTGAGTCCTGCAAACAAGGCCCTGGGCAGGATTCCTGAGGTGGTGTCCTGCTAATAGGACCCTGGGCAGGAGCTCCAGAGGGTGAGTCCTGCTAACAGGACCCTGGCCAGGAGTTCCTGAGTGGGAGTCCTCCTAACAGGACCCTGGGCAGGAGCTCCTGAGGGGGAGTCCTGCTAACAGGACCATGGACATTAGCTCCTGAGGGTGAGTCCTGCTAACAGGACCCTGAGCAGGAGCTCCTGAGGGGGTGTCCTGCTAACAGGACCCTTGGCAAAAGTTCCTGTGGGTGAGCCCTGCTAACAGGACCCTGGGCAGGAGTTCCTGAGGGGGAGTCCTGCTAACAGGACCCTGGACAGGAGCTCCTGAGGGTGAGTCCTGCTAACAGGACCCTGGACAGGAGTTCCTGAGGGGGAGTCCTGCTAACAAGACCCTGACAGGAGCTCCTGAGGGTGAGTCCTGCTAACAGGACCCCTGGGCAGGAGTTCCTGAGAGGGAGTCCTGCTAACAGGACCCTGGGCAGGAGCTCCTGAGGGTGAGTTCTGCTAACAGGACCCTGGGCAGCAGTTCCTGAGGGGGAGTGCTGTTAACAGGATCCTGGGAAGGAGTTCCTGAGGGAGAATTCTGCTAATAGGACGCTGGGCAGGAGCCCCTGAAGGGAGAGTCCTCTCCTGCTAAAAGGACTCTGAGCAGGAGCTCCTGAGGGTATGTCTTGCTAATAGGACTCTGGGCAGGAGCCCCTGAGGGGGAGTCATGCTAATAGGACCCTAGGCAGGAGTTCCTGAGGGGGAGTCCTGTCCTGCTCATAGGGCCCTGGGTAGTAGCCCCTGGGGGGGAGTCCTCCCCTGCTAATAGAAGCCTGGGGTGGAGCCCCTGAGGGGGATTCCTGCAGATAGGACCCCAGCCGGAGTCCCTGAAGGGGAGTCCTGCTAATAGGACCCTGGGCAGGAGTCCCTAAGGGGAAGTTCTGTCCTGCTAATAGGACCCTGGAAAGGAGTCCCTGAGGGGGAGTCCTGCTAATAGGACCCTGGGCAGGAGCTCCTGAGGGTGAGTCCTGCTAATAGGACCCTGGGCAGGAGCCCCTTAAGGGAGAGTTCTGCTAACAGGACCCTGGGCAGGAGTTCCTGAGGGGGAGTCCTCCTAATAGGACGCTGGGCAGGAGCCCTTGACGGGGAGTACTCTCCTGCTAATAGGACCCTGGACAGTCGCCCCTGAGGGGGAGGCCTCTCCTGCTAATAGGACCCTAGGCAGAAAACCTTGAAGGGGAGTCCTGCTAATAGGACCCTGGGCAGGAGCTCCTGAGGGGGAGTCCTGCTAACAGGACCCTTGGCAAAAGTTCCTGAGGGTGAGTCCTGCTAACAGGACCCTGGGCAGGAGCTCCTGAGGGTGAGTCCTGCTAACAGGACCCTGGGCAGGAGCTCCTGAGGGGGAGTCCTGCTAACAGGACCCTTGGCAAAAGTTCCACAGGGTGAGTCCTGCTAACAGGACCCTGGGCAGGAGTTCCTGAGGGGGAGTCCTGCTAACAGGACTCTGGGCAGGAGCTCCCGAGGGTGAGTCCTGCTAACAGGACCCTGGGCAGGAGTTCCTGAGGGGGAGTCCTGCTAACAAGACCCTGGCAGGAGCTCCTGAGGGTGTGTCCTGCTAACAGGACCCCTGGGCAGGAGTTCCTGAGAGGGAGTCCTGCTAACAGGACCCTGGGCAGGAGCTCCTGAGGGTGAGTCCTGCTAACAGGACCCTGGGCAGCAGTTCCTGAGGGGGAGTCCTGCTAACAGGATCCTGGGAAGGAGTTCCTGAGGGAGAATTCTGCTAATAGGACGCTGGTCAGGAGCCTCTGAGGGGAGGGTCCTCCTGCTGACAGGACCCTGGGCATGAGCCCCTGAGGGGGAGTCCTGCTAAAAGGACCAAGGGCAGGAGCCCTGAAGGGAGAGTCCTCTCCTGCTAATAGGACCCTGGACAGTAGCCCCTGAAGGGGAGGCCTCTCCTGCTAATAGGACCCTGGGCAGAAAACCCTGAGGGGGAGTCCTGTCCTGCAAGTAGGACTCTGGGCAGGAGCCCCTGAGGGGGAGTCATGCTAATAGGACCCTGGGCAGGAGTCCCTGAGGGGGAGTCCTGTCCTGCTAATAGGACCCTGGCAGTATCCCCTGAGGGGAGTCCTCCCCTGCTAATAGGACCCTGGGCTGGAACCCCTGAGGGGGAGTCCTGCATATAGGACCCTGGGAAGGAGCTCCTGAGGGTGAGTCCTGCTAACAGGGCCCTGGGCAGGATTCCTGAGGGGGTGTCCTGCTAATAGGAGCCTGGGCATGAGCTCCAGAGGGTGAGTCCTGCTAACAGGACCCTGGCCAGGAGTTCCTGAGGGGGAGTCCTCCTAACAGGACCCTGGGCAGGAGCTCCCGAGGGGGAGTCCTGCTAACAGGACCATGGACAGGAGCTCCTGAGGGCGAGTCCTGCTAACAGGACCCTGGGCAGGAGCTCCTGAGGGGGAGTCCTGCTAACAGGACCCTTGGCAAACGTTCCTGTGGGTGAGTCCTGCTAAAAGGACCCTGGGCATGAGCCCCTGAAGGGAGAGTCCTCTCCTGCTAATAGGACCCTGGACAGTAGCCACTGAAGGGGAGGCCTCTCCTGCTAATAGGACCCTGGGCAGAAAACCCTGAGGGGGAGTCCTGTCCTGCAAGTAGGACTCTGGGCAGGAGCCCCTGAGGGGGAGTCATGCTAATAGGACCCTGGGCAGGAGTCCCTGAGGGGGAGTCCTGTCCTGCTAATAGGACCCTGGGCTGGAACCCCTGAGGGGGAGTCCTGCATATAGGACCCTGGGAAGGAGCTCCTGACGGTGAGTCCTGCTAACAGGGCTCTGGGCAGGATTCCTGAGGGGGTGTCCTGCTAATAGGACCCTGGCCAGGAGTTCCTGAGGGGGAGTCCTGCTAACAGGACCCTGGGCAGGAGCTCCTGAGGAGGAGTCATGCCAACAGGACCATGGACAGGAGCTCCTGAGGGCGAGTCCTGCTAACAGGACCCTGGGCAGGAGCTCCTGAGGGGAAGTCCTGCTAACAGGACCCTTGGCAAAAGTTCCTGTGGGTGAGTCCTGCTAAAAGGACCCTGGGCAGGAGCTCCTGAGGGTGAGTCCTGCTAACAGGACCCTGGGCAGGAGTTCCTGAGGGGGAGTCCTGCTAACAAGACCCTGGCAGGAGCTCCTGAGGGTGAGTCCTGCTAACAGGACCCCTGGGCAGGAGCCCCTGAGGGGGAGTCATGCTAATAGGACCCTGGGCAGGAGTCCCTGAGGGGGAGTCCTGTCCTGCTAATAGGACCCTGGGCAGTAGCCCCTGAGGGGGAGTCCTCCCCTGCTAATAGGACCTTGGGCTGGAGCCCCTGAGGGGGATTCCTGCAGATAGGACCCCAGCCGGAGTCCCTGAAGGGGAGTCCTGCTAATAAGACCCTGGGCAGGAGTCCCTACGGGGAAGTTCTGTCCTGCTAATAGGACCCTGGAAAGGAGTCCCTGAGGGGGAGTCCTGCTAATAGGACCCTGGGCAGGAGCCCCTTAAGGGAGAGTCCTGCTAACAGGACCCTGGGCAGGAGTTCCTGAGGGGGAGTCATGCTAATAGGACGCTATGCAGGAGCCCCTGAGGGGGGGTACTGTCCTGCTAATAGGACCCTGGACAGTAGCCCCTGAGGGGGAGGCCTCTCCTGCTAATAGGACCCTAGGCAGAAAACCTTGGGGGGGGAGTCCTGCTAATAGGACCCTGGGCAGGAGCTCCCGAGTGGGAGTCCTGCTAACAGGACCCTTGGCAAAAGTTCCTGAGGGTGAGTCCTGCTAAAAGGACCCTGGGCAGGAGCTCCTGAGGGTGAGTCCTGCTAACAGGACCCTGGGCAGGAGTTCCTGAGGGGGAGTCCTGCTAACAAGACCCTGGCAGGAGCTCCTGAGGGTGAGTCCTGCTAACAGGACCCCTGGGCAGGAGTTCCTGAGAGGGAGTCCTGCTAACAGGACCCTGGGCAGGAGCTCCTGAGGGTGAGTCCTGCTAACAGGACCCTGGGCAGCAGTTCCTGAGGGGGAGTGCTGCTAACAGGATCCTGGGCAGGAGTTCCTGAGGGAGAATTCTGCTAATAGGATGCTGGGCAGGAGCCCCTGAAGGGAGAGTCCTCTCCTGCTAATAGGACTCTGGGCAGGAGCTCCTGAGGGTGAGTCTTGCTAATAGGACTCTGGGCAGGAGCCCCTGAGGGGGAGTCATGCTAATAGGACCCTGGGCAGGAGTCCCTGAGGGGGAGTCCTGTCCTGCTAATAGGACCCTGGGCAGTAGCCCCTGAGGGGGAGTCCTCCCCTGCTAATAGGACCTTGGGCTGGAGCCCCTGAGGGGGATTCCTGCAGATAGGACCCCAGCCGGAGTCCCTGAAGGGGAGTCCTGCTAATAAGACCCTGGGCAGGAGTCCCTACGGGGAAGTTCTGTCCTGCTAATAGGACCCTGGAAAGGAGTCCCTGAGGGGGAGTCCTGCTAATAGGACCCTGGGCAGGAGCCCCTTAAGGGAGAGTCCTGCTAACAGGACCCTGGGCAGGAGTTCCTGAGGGGGAGTCCTGCTAATAGGACGCTGGGCAGGAGCCCCTGAGGGGGGGTACTGTCCTGCTAATAGGACCCTGGACAGTAGCCCCTGAGGGGGAGGCCTCTCCTGCTAATAGGACCCTAGGCAGAAAACCTTGGGGGGCGAGTCCTGCTAATAGGACCCTGGGCAGGAGCTCCCGAGTGGGAGTCCTGCTAACAGGACCCTTGGCAAAAGTTCCTGAGGGTGAGTCCTGCTAAAAGGACCCTGGGCAGGAGCTCCTGAGGGTGAGTCCTGCTAACAGGACCCTGGGCAGGAGCTCCTGAGGGTGAGTCCTGCTAACAGGACCCTGGGCAGGAGTTCCTGAGGGGGAGTCCCGCTAACAAGACCCTGGCAGGAGCTCCTGAGGGTGAGTCCTGCTAACAGGACCCCTGGGCAGGAGTTCCTGAGAGGGAGTCCTGCTAACAGGACCCTGGGCAGGAGCTCCTGAGGGTGAGTCCTGCTAACAGGAGCCTGGGCAGCAGTTCCTGAGGGGGAGTCCTGCTAACAGGATCCTGGGCAGGAGTTCCTGAGGGAGAATTCTGCTAATAGGACGCTGGGCAGGAGCCTCTGAGGGGAGAGACCTCCTGCTGACAGGACCCTGGGCATGAGCCCCTGAGGGGGAGTCCTGCTAATAGGACCAAGGGCAGTAGCCCCCGAAGGGAGAGTCCTCTCCTGCTAGTAGGACCCTGGACAGTAGCCCCTGAAGGGGAGGCCTCTCCTGCTAATAGGACCCTGGGCAGAAAACCCTGAGGGGGAGTCCTGTCCTGCAAGTAGGACTCTGGGCAGGAGCCCCTGCGGGGGAGTCATGCTAATAGGACCCTGGGCAGTAGCCCCTGAGGGGGAGTCCTCCCCTGCTAATAGGACCCTGGGCTGGAGCCCCTGAGGGGGTGTCCTGCATATAGGACCCCATCCGGAGTCCCTGAGGGGGATTCCTGCTAATAGGACCCTGGGCAGGAGCTCCTGAGGGTGAGTCTTGCTAATAGGACCCTGGGCAGGAGCCCCTGAAGGGAGAGTCCTGCTAAAAGGACCCTGGGCAGGAGTTCCTGAGGGGGAGTCCTGCTAATAGGACACTGGGCAGGAGCCCTTGAGGGGGAGTACTGTCCTGCTAATAGGACCCTGGACAGTAGCCCCTGAGGGGGAGGCCTCTCCTGCTAATAGGACCATAGGCAGAAAACCTTGAGGGGGAGTCCTGCTAATGGGACTCTGGGCAGGAGCCCCTGAGGGGTTGTCATGCTAATAGGACCCTGGGCAGGAGTCCATGAGGGGTAGTCCTGTCCTGCCAATAGGACCCTGGGCAGTAGCCCCTGAGGGGGAGTCCTCCCCTGCTAATAAGACCCTGGGCTGGAGCCCCTGAGGGGGAGTGTTGCAGATAGGACCCAGTGCCAGAGTCCATGAGGGGGAGTCCTGCTAATAGGACCCTGGGCAGGAGTCACTAAGGGGAAGTTCTGTCCTGCTAATAGGACCCTGGAAAGAGTCCCTGAGGGGGAGTCCTGCTAATAGGACCCTGGGCAGGAACTCCTCAGGGTGAGTCCTGCTAATAGGACCCTGGGCAGGAGTCCGGAGTGGGGGTCCTGTCCTGCTAATAGGACCCTGGACAGGAGTCCCGGGGGAGGGGGGAGTCCTCTCCTGCTAATAGGACCCTGGACAGGGGTCCTTGGAGGGGGAAGTCCTGTCCTGCTAATAGGACCCTGGGCAGAATTCCCTGAGTAGGAGTCCTGCTAATAGGACCCTGGGCCGGAGTCCCTAATGGGGAGTCCTTTCCTGCTAATTGGACCCGGGGCAGGAGCCCCTGAGGTGGAGTCCTGCTAATAGGACCCTGGGACAGAGTCCCTGAGGGGGAGTCCTGCGAATAGTACACTGGACAGGAGTCCCTGAGGGGGAGTCCTGTCCTGCTAATAGGACCCTGGACAGGAGCCCCTGAGGGGGAGTCCTGCTAATAAGACTCTCGGCCTGAGTCCGTGAGATGGAGTCCTCTCATGTTAATAGGACCTTGGGCAAGAGTCCCTGAGCGGGAATCCTTCTAAAAGGGCCCTGGGCCGGAGTCCCTGATGGGAAGTCCTGCTAATAGAACTCTGGGCAGGAGTTCCTGAGTGGGAGTCCTGCTATTAGGACCCTGGGCAGGAGCCCCTGAGGGGGAGTCCTGTCCTGCTAATAGGACCCTGGGAATGTGTCCCTGAGGGGGAGTCCTGCTAATGGGACCCTGGGCCAGAGTCCCTGTGGTGGAGTCCTGCTCATAGAACCATGGGCAGGAGTCCCTTAGTGGGAGTCCTGCTAATAGGACCCTAGGCCAGAGTCCCTGAGGGGGAGTCCAGCGAATAGTACACTGGACACGAGTTCCTGAGGGGGAGTCCTGTCCTGCTAATAGGACCCTGGACAGGAGCCCTTCAGGGGGAGTCCTGCAAATAGGACCCTGGGCAGGAGCCACTGAGGGGAGAGGCATCTCCTGCTAATAGGACGCTGGACAGTAGCCCCTGAGAGGGAGGCCTCTCCTGCTAATAGGACCCTGGGCAGAAAACCCTGAGGGGGAGTCCTGCTAATAGGACTCTGGGCAGGAGCCCCTGAGGGAGAGTCATGCTAATAAGAACCTTGGGCAGGAGTCCCTGAGTGGGAGTCCTGTCCTGCTAATAGGGCCATGGGCTGGAGCCCCTCATGGGAGAGCCACGCAAATAGGACCCTGGGAAGGAGGCCCTGAGGGGAGAGTCCTCTCCTGCTAATAGGACCCTGGACATTAGCCCCTGAGGGGGAGGCCTCTCCTGCTAAAAGGACCCTGGCCAAGACCCCCTGAGGGGAGAGTCCTGCTAACAGGACCCTGGGCAGGAGTTCCTGAGGGGGAGTCCTGCTAATAGGACCCTGGGAAGGAGCTCCTGAGGGTGGGTCCTGCTAACAGGACCCTGGGCAGGATTCCTGAGGGGGAGTGCTGCTAATAGGACGCTGGGCAGGAGCTCCAGAGGGTGAGTCTTTCTAACAGGACCCTGGCCAGGAGTTCCTGAGGGGGAATCCTGCTAATAGGACCCTGGGCAGGAGCCCCTGGCGGGGGGGAGTCCTGTCCAGCTAATAGGACCCTGGACAGTAGCCCCTGAGGGGAGAGTCTTCTCCTGCTAATAGGACCCTGGGCAGGAGCCCCTGAGGGGAAGTCCTGCTAATAGGGCCCTGGGCTAGAGACCCTGAAGGGAGAGTCCTGCAAATAGGACCCTGGGCAGGAGCCCCTGAGGGGAGAGTCCTCTCCTGCTAATAGGGCCCTGGGCTGGAGCCCTGATGGGAGAGCCGTGCAAATAGGACCCTGGGAAGGAGGCCCTGAGGGGAGAGTCCTCTCCTGCTAATAGGACCCTGGACAGTAGCCCCTGAGGGGGAGGCCTCTCCTGCTAAAAGGACCCTGGGCAAGACCCCCTGAGGGGAGAGTCCTGCTAACACGACCCTGGTCATAAGTTCCTGAGGGGGAGTTCTGCTAATAGGACCCTGGGAAGGAGCTCCTGAGGGTGAGTCCTGCAAACAAGGCCCTGGGCAGGATTCCTGAGGGGGTGTCCTGCTAATAGGACCCTGGGCAGGAGCTCCAGAGGGTGAGTCCTGCTAACAGGACCCTGGCCAGGAGTTCCTGAGTGGGAGTCCTCCTAACAGGACCCTGGGCAGGAGATCCTGAGGGGGAGTCCTGCTAACAGGACCATGGACATTAGCTCCTGAGGGTGAGTCCTGCTAACAGGACCCTGAGCAGGAGCTCCTGAGGGGGAGTCCTGCTAACAGGACCCTTGGCAAAAGTTCCTGTGGGTGAGCCCTGCTAACAGGACCCTGGGCAGGAGTTCCTGAGGGGGAGTCCTGCTAACAGGACCCTGGACAGGAGCTCCTGAGGGTGAGTCCTGCTAACAGGACCCTGGACAGGAGTTCCTGAGGGGGAGTCCTGCTAACAAGACCCTGACAGGAGCTCCTGAGGGTGAGTCCTGCTAACAGGACCCCTGGGCAGGAGTTCCTGAGAGGGAGTCCTGCTAACAGGACCCTGGGCAGGAGCTCCTGAGGGTGAGTTTTGCTAACAGGACCCTGGGCAGCAGTTCCTGAGGGGGAGTGCTGTTAACAGGATCCTGGGAAGGAGTTCCTGAGGGAGAATTCTGCTAATAGGACGCTGGGAAGGAGCCCCTGAAGGGAGAGTCCTCTCCTGCTAAAAGGACTCTGAGCAGGAGCTCCTGAGGGTATGTCTTGCTAATAGGACTCTGGGCAGGAGCCCCTGAGGGGGAGTCATGCTAATAGGACCCTAGGCAGGAGTCCCTGAGGGGGAGTCCTGTCCTGCTAATAGGGCCCTGGGTAGTAGCCCCTGAGGGGGAGTCCTCCCCTGCTAATAGAAGCCTGGGGTGGAGCCCCTGAGGGGGATTCCTGCAGATAGGACCCCAGCTGGAGTCCCTGAAGGGGAGTCCTGCTAATAGGACCCTGGGCAGGAGTCCCTAAGGGGAAGTCTGTCCTGCTAATAGGACCCTGGAAAGGAGTCCCTGAGGGGGAGTCCTGCTAATAGGACCCTGGGCAGGAGCTCCTGAGGGTGAGTCCTGCTAATGGGACCCTGGGCAGGAGCCCCTTAAGGGAGAGTTCTGCTAACAGGACCCTGGGCAGGAGTTCCTGAGGGGGAGTCCTCCTAATAGGACGCTGGGCAGGAGCCCTTGAGGGGGAGTACTCTCCTGCTAATAGGACCCTGGACAGTCGCCCCTGAGGGGGAGGCCTCTCCTGCTAATAGGACCCTAGGCAGAAAACCTTGAGGGGGAGTCCTGCTAATAGGACCCTGGGCAGGAGCTCCTGAGGGGGAGTCCTGCTAACAGGACCCTTGGCAAAAGTTCCTGAGGGTGAGTCCTGCTAACAGGACCCTGGGCAGGAGCTCCTGAGGGTGAGTCCTGCTAACAGGACCCTGGGCAGGAGCTCCTGAGGGGGAGTCCTGCTAACAGGACCCTTGGCAAAAGTTCCACAGGGTGAGTCCTGCTAACAGGACCCTGGGCAGGAGTTCCTGAGGGGGAGTCCTGCTAACAGGACCCTGGGCAGGAGCTCCCGAGGGTGAGTCCTGCTAACAGGACCCTGGGCAGGAGTTCCTGAGGGGGAGTCCTGCTAACAAGACCCTGGCAGGAGCTCCTGAGGGTGTGTCCTGCTAACAGGACCCCTGGGCAGGAGTTCCTGAGAGGGAGTCCTGCTAACAGGACCCTGGGCAGGAGCTCCTGAGGGTGAGTCCTGCTAACAGGACCCTGGGCAGCAGTTCCTGAGGGGGAGTCCTGCTAACAGGATCCTGGGCAGGAGTTCCTGAGGGAGAATTCTGCTAATAGGACGCTGGTCAGGAGCCTCTGAGGGGAGGGTCCTCCTGCTGACAGGACCCTGGGCATGAGCCCCTGAGGGGGAGTCCTGCTAAAAGGACCAAGGACAGGAGCCCTGAAGGGAGAGTCCTCTCCTGCTAATAGGACCCTGGACAGTAGCCCCTGAAGGGGAGGCCTCTCCTGCTAATAGGACCCTGGGCAGAAAACCCTGAGGGGGAGTCCTGTCCTGCAAGTAGGACTCTGGGCAGGAGCCCCTGAGGGGGAGTCATGCTAATAGGACCCTGGGCAGGAGTCCCTGAGGGGGAGTCCTGTCCTGCTAATAGGACCCTGGCAGTATCCCCTGAGGGGGAGTCCTCCCCTGCTAATAGGACCCTGGGCTGGAGCCCCTGAGGGGGAGTCCTGCATATAGGACCCTGGGAAGGAGCTCCTGAGGGTGAGTCCTGCTAACAGGGCCCTGGGCAGGATTCCTGAGGGGGTGTCCTGCTAATAGGACCCTGGGCATGAGCTCCAGAGGGTGAGTCCTGCTAACAGGACCCTGGCCAGGAGTTCCTGAGGGGGAGTCCTCCTAACAGGACCCTGGGCAGGAGCTCCCGAGGGGGAGTCCTGCTAACAGGACCATGGACAGGAGCTCCTGAGGGCGAGTCCTGCTAACAGGACCCTGGGCAGGAGCTCCTGAGGGGGAGTCCTGCTAACAGGACCCTTGGCAAACGTTCCTGTGGGTGAGTCCTGCTAAAAGGACCCTGGGCATGAGCCTCTGAGGGGGAGTCCTGCTAATAGGACCAAGGGCAGGAGCCCCTGAAGGGAGAGTCCTCTCCTGCTAATAGGACCATGGACAGTAGCCCCTGAAGGGGAGGCCTCTCCTGCTAATAGGACCCTGGGCAGAAAACCATGAGGGGGAGTCCTGTCCTGCAAGTAGGACTCTGGGCAGGAGCCCCTGAGGGGGAGGCATGCTAATAGGACCCTGGGCAGGAGTCCCTGAGGGGGAGTCCTGTCCTGCTAATAGGACCCTGGGCAGTAGCCCCTGAGGGGGAGTCCCCCCTGCTAATAGGGCCCTGGGCTGGAGCCCCTGAGGGGGAGTCCTGCATATAGGACCCCAGCCGGAGTCCCTGAGGGGGAGTCCTGCTAATAGGACCCTGGGAAGGAGCTCCTGAGGGTGAGTCCTGCTAACAGGGCCCTGGGCAGGATTCCTGAGGGGGTGTCCTGCTAATAGGACCCTGGGCAGGAGCTCCAGAGGGCGAGTCCTGCTAACAGGACCCTGGCCAGGAGTTCCTGAGGGGGAGTCCTGCTAACAGGACCCTGGGCAGGAGCTCCTGAGGGGGAGTCCTGCTAACAGGACCATGGACAGGAGCTCCTGAGGGCGAGTCCTGCTAACAGGACCCTGGGCAGGAGCTCCTGAGGGGAAGTCCTGCTAACAGGACCCTTGGCAATAGTTCCTGTGGGTGAGTCCTGCTAAAAGGACCCTGGGCAGGAGCTCCTGAGGGTGAGTCCTGCTAACAGGACCCTGGGCAGGAGTTCCTGAGGGGGAGTCCTGCTAACAAGACCCTGGCAGGAGCTCCTGAGGGTGAGTCCTGCTAACAGGACCCCTGGGCAGGAGTTCCTGAGAGGGAGTCCTGCTAACAGGACCCTGGGCAGGAGCTCCTGAGGGTGAGTCCTGCTAACAGGACCCTGGCAGCAGTTCCTGAGGGGGAGTGCTGCTAACAGGATCCTGGGCAGGAGTTCCTGAGGGAGAATTCTGCTAATAGGATGCTGGGCAGGAGCCCCTGAAGGGAGAGTCCTCTCCTGCTAATAGGACTCTGGGCAGGAGCTCCTGAGGGTGAGTCTTGCTAATAGGACTCTGGGCAGGAGCCCCTGAGGGGGAGTCATGCTAATAGGATCCTGGGCAGGAGTCCCTGAGGGGGAGTCCTGTCCTGCTAATAGGACCCTGGGCAGTAGCCCCTGAGGGGGAGTCCTCCCTTGCTAATAAGACCTTGGGCTGGAGCCCCTGAGGGGGATTCCTGCAGATAGGACCCTAGCCGGAGTCCCTGAAGGGGAGTCCTGCTAATAAGACCCTGGGCAGGAGTCCCTACAGGGAAGTTCTGTCCTGCTAATAGGACCCTGGAAAGGAGTCCCTGAGGGGGAGTCCTGCTAATAGGACCCTGGGCAATAGTTCCTGTGGGTGAGTCCTGCTAAAAGGACCCTGGGCAGGAGCTCCTGAGGGTGAGTCCTGCTAACAGGACCCTGGGCAGGAGTTCCTGAGGGGGAGTCCTGCTAACAAGACCCTGGCAGGAGCTCCTGAGGGTGAGTCCTGCTAACAGGACCCCTGGGCAGGAGTTCCTGAGAGGGAGTCCTGCTAACAGGACCCTGGGCAGGAGCTCCTGAGGGTGAGTCCTGCTAACAGGACCCTGGGCAGCAGTTCCTGAGGGGGAGTGCTGCTAACAGGATCCTGGGCAGGAGTTCCTGAGGGAGAATTCTGCTAATAGGATGCTGGGCAGGAGCCCCTGAAGGGAGAGTCCTCTCCTGCTAATAGGACTCTGGGCAGGAGCTCCTGAGGGTGAGTCTTGCTAATAGGACTCTGGGCAGGAGCCCCTGAGGGGGAGTCATGCTAATAGGATCCTGGGCAGGAGTCCCTGAGGGGGAGTCCTGTCCTGCTAATAGGACCCTGGGCAGTAGCCCCTGAGGGGGAGTCCTCCCTTGCTAATAAGACCTTGGGCTGGAGCCCCTGAGGGGGATTCCTGCAGATAGGACCCTAGCCGGAGTCCCTGAAGGGGAGTCCTGCTAATAAGACCCTGGGCAGGAGTCCCTACAGGGAAGTTCTGTCCTGCTAATAGGACCCTGGAAAGGAGTCCCTGAGGGGGAGTCCTGCTAATAGGACCCTGGGCAGGAGCCCCTTAAGGGAGAGTCCTGCTAACAGGACCCTGGGCAGGAGTTCCTGAGGGGGTGTCCTGCTAATAGGACGCTGGGCAGGAGCCCCTGAGGGGGGGTACTGTCCTGCTAATAGGACCCTGGACAGTAGCCCCTGAGGGGGAGGCCTCTCCTGCTAATAGGACCCTAGGCAGAAAACCTTGGGGGGGGGGGAGTCCTGCTAATAGGACCCTGGGCAGGAGCTCCCGAGTGGGAGTCCTGCTAACAGGACCCTTGGCAAAAGTTCCTGAGGGTGAGTCCTGCTAAAAGGACCCTGGGCAGGAGCTCCTGAGGGTGAGTCCTGCTAACAGGACCCTGGGCAGGAGCTCCTGAGGGTGAGTCCTGCTAACAGGACCCTGGGCAGGAGTTCCTGAGGGGGAGTCCCGCTAACAAGACCCTGGCAGGAGCTCCTGAGGGTGAGTCCTGCTAACAGGACCCCTGGGCAGGAGTTCCTGAGAGGGAGTCCTGCTAACAGGACCCTGGGCAGGAGCTCCTGAGGGTGAGTCCTGCTAACAGGACCCTGGGCAGCAGTTCCTGAGGGGGAGTCCTGCTAACAGGATCCTGGGCAGGAGTTCCTGAGGGAGAATTCTGCTAATAGGACGCTGGGCAGGAGCCTCTGAGGGGAGAGTCCTCCTGCTGACAGGACCCTGGGCATGAGCCCCTGAGGGGGAGTCCTGCTAATAGGACCAAGGGCAGTAGCCCCCGAAGGGAGAGTCCTCTCCTGCTAGTAGGACCCTGGACAGTAGCCCCTGAAGGGGAGGCCTCTCCTGCTAATAGGACCCTGGGCAGAAAACCCTGAGGGGGAGTCCTGTCCTGCAAGTAGGACTCTGGGCAGGAGCCCCTGAGGGGGAGTCATGCTAATAGGACCCTGGGCAGTAGCCCCTGAGGGGGAGTCCTCCCCTGCTAATAGGACCCTGGGCTGGAGCCCCTGAGGGGGTGTCCTGCATATAGGACCCCATCCGGAGTCCCTGAGGGGGATTACTGCTAATAGGACCCTGGGCACGAGCTCCTGAGGGTGAGTCTTGCTAATAGGACCCTGGGCAGGAGCCCCTGAAGGGAGAGTCCTGCTAAAAGGACCCTGGGCAGGAGTTCCTGAGGGGGAGTCCTGCTAATAGGACGCTGGGCAGGAGCCCTTGAGGGGGAGTACTGTCCTGCTAATAGGACCCTGGACAGTAGCCCCTGAGGGGGAGGCCTCTCCTGCTAATAGGACCATAGGCAGAAAACCTTGAGGGGGAGTCCTGCTAATGGGACTCTGGGCACGAGCTCCTGAGGGTGAGTCTTGCTAATAGGACCCTGGGCAGGAGCCCCTGAAGGGAGAGTCCTGCTAAAAGGACCCTGGGCAGGAGCTCCTGAGGGTGAGTCCTGCTAACAGGACCCCTGGGCAGGAGTTCCTGAGAGGGAGTCCTGCTAACAGGACCCTGGGCAGGAGCTCCTGAGGGTGAGTCCTGCTAACAGGACCCTGGGCAGCAGTTCCTGAGGGGGAGTCCTGCTAACAGGATCCTGGGCAGGAGTTCCTGAGGGAGAATTCTGCTAATAGGACGCTGGGCAGGAGCCTCTGAGGGGAGAGTCCTCCTGCTGACAGGACCCTGGGCATGAGCCCCTGAGGGGGAGTCCTGCTAATAGGACCAAGGGCAGTAGCCCCCGAAGGGAGAGTCCTCTCCTGCTAGTAGGACCCTGGACAGTAGCCCCTGAAGGGGAGGCCTCTCCTGCTAATAGGACCCTGGGCAGAAAACCCTGAGGGGGAGTCCTGTCCTGCAAGTAGGACTCTGGGCAGGAGCCCCTGAGGGGGAGTCATGCTAATAGGACCCTGGGCAGTAGCCCCTGAGGGGGAGTCCTCCCCTGCTAATAGGACCCTGGGCTGGAGCCCCTGAGGGGGTGTCCTGCATATAGGACCCCATCCGGAGTCCCTGAGGGGGATTCCTGCTAATAGGACCCTGGGCACGAGCTCCTGAGGGTGAGTCTTGCTAATAGGACCCTGGGCAGGAGCCCCTGAAGGGAGAGTCCTGCTAAAAGGACCCTGGGCAGGAGTTCCTGAGGGGGAGTCCTGCTAATAGGACGCTGGGCAGGAGCCCTTGAGGGGGAGTACTGTCCTGCTAATAGGACCCTGGACAGTAGCCCCTGAGGGGGAGGCCTCTCCTGCTAATAGGACCATAGGCAGAAAACCTTGAGGGGGAGTCCTGCTAATGGGACTCTGGGCAGGAGCCCCTGAGGGGTTGTCATGCTAATAGGACCCTGGGCAGGAGTCCATGAGGGGTAGTCCTGTCCTGCCAATAGGACCCTGGGCAGTAGCCCCTGAGGGGGAGTCCTCCCCTGCTAATAAGACCCTGGGCTGGAGCCCCTGAGGGGGAGTGTTGCAGATAGGACCCAGGGCCAGAGTCCATGAGGGGGAGTCCTGCTAATAGGACCCTGGGCAGGAGTCACTAAGGGGAAGTTCTGTCCTGCTAATAGGACCCTGGAAAGAGTCCCTGAGGGGGAGTCCTGCTAATAGGACCCTGGGCAGGAGCTCCTGAGGGTGAGTCCTGCTAATAGGACCCTGGGCAGGAGTCCGGAGTGGGGGTCCTGTCCTGCTAATAGGACCCTGGACAGGAGTCCCGGGGGAGGGGGGAGGGGGGAGTCCTCTCCTGCTAATAGGACCCTGGACAGGGGTCCTTGGAGGGGGAAGTCCTGTCCTGCTAATAGGACCCTGGGCAGAATTCCCTGAGTAGGAGTCCAGCTAATAGGACCCTGGGCCGGAGTCCCTAATGGGGAGTCCTTTCCTGCTAATTGGACCCGGGGCAGGAGCCCCTGAGGTGGAGTCCTGCTAATAGGACCCTGGGACAGAGTCCCTGAGGGGGAGTCCTGCGAATAGTACACTGGACAGGAGTCCCTGAGGGGGAGTCCTGTCCTGCTAATAGGACCCTGGACAGGAGCCCCTGAGGGGGAGTCCTGCTAATAAGACTCTCGGCCTGAGTCCGTGAGATGGAGTCCTCTCATGTTAATAGGACCTTGGGCAAGAGTCCCTGAGCGGGAATCCTTCTAAAAGGGCCCTGGGCCGGAGTCCCTGATGGGAAGTCCTGCTAATAGAACTCTGGGCAGGAGTTCCTGAGTGGGAGTCCTGCTATTAGGACCCTGGGCAGGAGCCCCTGAGGGGGAGTCCTGTCCTGCTAATAGGACCCTGGGAATGTGTCCCTGAGGGGGAGTCCTGCTAATGGGACCCTGGGCCAGAGTCCCTGTGGTGGAGTCCTGCTAATAGAACCATGGGCAGGAGTCCCTTAGTGGGAGTCCTGCTAATAGGACCCTAGGCCAGAGTCCCTGAGGGGGAGTCCAGCGAATAGTACACTGGACACGAGTTCCTGAGGGGAATCCTGTCCTGCTAATAGGACCCTGGACAGGAGCCCTTCAGGGTGAGTCCTGCAAATAGGACCCTGGGCAGGAGCCACTGAGGGGAGAGGCATCTCCTGCTAATAGGACGCTGGACAGTAGCCCCTGAGAGGGAGGCCTCTCCTGCTAATAGGACCCTGGGCAGAAAACCCTGAGGGGGAGTCCTGCTAATAGGACTCTGGGCAGGAGCCCCTGAGGGAGAGTCATGCTAATAAGAACCTTGGGCGGGAGTCCCTGAGGGGGAGTCCTGTCTTGCTAATAGGACCCTGTGCAGAAAACCCTGAGGGGGAGTCCTGCTAATAGGACTCTGGGCAGGAGTCCCTGAGGGGGAGTCCTGTCCTGCTAATAGGACCCAGGGCAGTAGCCCCTGAGGGGGAGTCCTCTCCTGCTAATAGGACCCTGGGCTGGAGCCCCTGAGGGGAGTCTGGCAGAAAAGACCCTGGGCCGGAGTCCCTGAGGGGGAGTCCTGCTAATAGGACCCTGGGCAGGAGCCCCTGAGGGTGAGTCCTGCTAATAGGACCCTGGGCAGGAGTCCTGGGGGAGTCCTGTCCTGCTAATAGGACTCTGGAAAGGAGTCCCGGCGGGGGGGAGTCCTGTCCTGCTAATAGGACCCTGGGCAGAAGTCCCTGAGCGGGAGTCCTGCTAATAGGACCATGGGCCAGAGTCCCTGAGGGGTGTTAGGGAGAATTCTCATTTAGGGTTAATTTCCCTCACCTAGTGATTCCCTCAGCAGCTTTGATGGATTTCTGGGGTTTATTTTTTCCACCTGGTAAGAGTGTGAGCCTTTTTCCCACTCTTACATGTGTTTTGCCATGTGTATTTCTACTTTTTGTGTATTCTTGGGCTCTGGAGCCACACCACTCCATGAGCCCCACTTTTTGTGTGTGTTACACAACACCTTCAGTGCAGTGACACAGGGTTGTCTTTGAGACTTCCCACTGACTCCATTTTTTTGGGGGGCTGACTACTGTCCCCCAGAACCATGCAAAGTTGCCATTAACTTTATATAGTCACTTAAACTACAGACCCAGTACACCCCATCTTACATGGAGTATTGGAAAGGGTTAATTCCTACCCCTTTTTGTCTGTGCCTCTCTGAGCTTTGTTTTGCTCTCTTAACATTAAGACTTGGCTGGTGCCAGTGGTATCTACCCTAACTTTTCTATCGCGATTATAGTATATAAATGTGATACTGTTTTAGGCTATTTTATTAGCCCTGAACATAAAACTGCTTGACCAAATACTTTTTATTTTGGCTCCAGTCGGGTTTAGTCACCATTCTTTTTTGTTAAAGTCCTTATTGTGTTTTACTTTTCACGCCAAACCAGGTTAGCCTTCTTTGTTCGCCAACCTTTGGCAGGCTTCTGTCCAGAAGCCCTCTTTTGGCGTCTGGGTGTCTAGGTGGGCTGAATGTGATGGAGTGGTTTAGTAACCCCCTGCACAGGGTCTCCTTGGAGACCCAAGTTGCACATTGTGTCGATTGGCTAAGGTGGTTGTCTGGGCCGGACAACCCCGCTGCTGAGTGATTGACAGCCAGGCTGTGTGAATGGGGGATTTGGGCATAAAAGGCAGGACTCTTGGGCTGGAAGTGGAGTCGCCACTGGAACTGGAAATGAACGAAGAGAAGCGGAGAAGAAGATGACTGCTGCAACTACCGAGTCCCGGTGAAGCCCTGCTGCAATCCTGAGCTATCTACCCTTCAATGACAAGAGAAGGTCCAGTCCAGAGTTTTCTTCCCTTGATGTTTTGGATTGGTTAGCAATGTTTGAGTATAATCATGGGATTCAGGGTATCACAGGGAATCAGCTGATTCCTTGGCTTTTCTCTAGGCTCCCCTCTGTTGCAAGTGATGCTGTAATGGAGTTGGGGAGGAGGATAAGCAGGATTATGAGTGTGTGAAGCTAGCTTTGATAGCTAGATTTGGGAAGACCCCTTCCCAGTACCTTAAGAGGTTTAGGACCCTCAAAAAGCATGATGTGACCCCTTGGGCTACCTAGGTGTGTGAATGTTTGAAAAACTTAGATGGTTGGGTTAAGGGTTACAAGGTGAACACTTATGAAGGTTTGAGGAATCTTATGTTGGAGTAAATTTATGATGCCTGCTCTCCTGTGCTTAGAGAGCACTTGGCTGATACAGAGGAGATAGATCCTTAGAAGTTAGCTAAGGCTGCTGACTTGTGGGTTGCCAACAGGGCTACTCACAAGGATTCTGGGGCAACTCAGAAGAAGGATGAGGGAAAGCAACCAAAGAAAGATGACAAGGAGAATTCCAGTAGCTCCCATCCAGAAGAGGTCCCCAAACATAACCAGGGTAAGTAACAAGGGAAACCAAATAGGGATAGTGTATCTCCTGGTGCCAAACCAGAGGTAGGTCAGGACAGACCCCCATTCCAGAGAGCATTTGGTATTTACTTTAGTTGCGGGTCAACTGACCATATGAGAGGAGATCCCAGATGCAAGGGTAACCCTGCAGGGGTCAGCACTACCTCTTTAGCCTTCTCCCCAGAGGGAGAATATAGATGGCTAGTGCCCTCTTTCACTTGTTTGCTGAAGAACCTTTGGCTCTTCAAGCAACTGTATCCTTAAAGTCCAAGGGTCTGAGCAAGAATCCACATAGTGATGTGTATGACTCCATTCCTGAAAACTCTAGGGAGTATTACGTGGACAGTGTTCTTGTCAATGGCCAGGACACCCCTGCCATGAGAGACACTGGGGCCAGCAGAACAGTTGTGGACGAAATGTTTAGGCCTGAGGATGTTGCTGAGGCACCCAAAAGCCCCATCAAACTTGCTGGAGGCCCTGTCCAAATGGTTCCTATTCTACCAGCTCTCATTCAGTATAACAAAATGGCAGTAAGGATCCCTGTCAGTATTCAGAGTGAGGTGCTGTAAAGACTGGTAGGGGGTGTCTGTACTTCTGCTCTCTACATGGTAGAGGAGAGGCACAGAAGACCCCAGCCAAGATTCTCTATTACGGTAGCAATGGACGAGCAATTAAGGCCTAGCTTCTCAGGAGGTGATGCAGGCTGGTTCTTAAGTACAGTGTAATCCCCGAACCCCCACAAAGGAATGTGCACACACTGTATTACTGAAAACACAGTCTTTATATAATTAATATTCAAAGGTATGTACACGATCACAATAACGCACTTTGTACTCGGAAATCAACAATGATAAATATATACAATTCTAAAGTGGTACCACCAATGTTATCGAATCTCATTAAAGTGCATCAACTGTACGGTTAAAATGTCACACAGATCAACAACGAGGACACCAGCAATAGAGATAGGAAGGAACGTAAGATGGTTGAAACAATAGGCAGAATGCTGGCCCCTTTATCTAGACACAGTTCTGTGTAGAGATCCCCCCACCTGGGCAACCTGTAAATAAAGATATATAGCACAAGCCCAGTCCATATATTGTTCAATAGTCTTATTTCCTCCTATTAAGGTTTTACCCCCCCGATGTACCTGGTGGAGTAGAGTTCTCCGAAGATGCGTCGACCGATCCTTCTTGAGTGACTCCCTTTAAAGCAGGAGCCACAGATCGTCGAGAGGCGTCAAGGAACTTGGCGTTCGGTGTCGGGGAATCGACGGCCCTTCTTGAGTGCCCTCCCTTTAAGGCAGGAGTCACGGGTCGTCGAACGTCCGACGGAGAACAGGTTGAACTACAGCGGTGAAGTGGCAGCTTCATCCCTAGCGGTGCTCGTCGACGATGGAGCATTGGCGTCCTGCAAGGAAGAGGCGTGCGGGCCACCTCGGTGACGATAGCTCTGGACCGCAAAGAAAGGATGAAGGACTGTGGCCCAACAAGGGCGTCGAGTCGTCAGCATTTCTCTGTGGTCTTTAGGTGGCGGGAAACCCACCAGCGGATGCTCCTCGGCGCGTCGACGGTCGGGCCTTCTCCAGCAGGATAAAGCGGGCGACGATGCGGAGGAGAGCGTCCGATGATCAATTGACGTTCTTAGGCAAACGGGAGCACGGCGGCTCCGGTCGGCGATGGCGGTCGTCGACAGTGGTGGACAACAGTCGAGGTGCTTCTCTTTGAGATTCCGCGGCAGTCCCCGTCTCGGGTCGGCAGCCTGTCGAAGGTCTGTCTACCAGGGAGCTTTGGCAAAGATCACCTGGTGCACGATGGTCCCTCGTAGCTCGGGAAGAGGGCGCCTTACCAGGTCCTCTCTGTTTCAGTCCTTGAAGACACAGCAGCTTTCAGATTGTGAAGGAGAGCAACAGCAATTCTTCTCGTCCAGCAGGGCTTCAAGGTCAAGCTTCAGTTACTCCAGTTACTCGTCGTAGTGGACTTCAGCTTCTGAACAATTTCCAGTGGTGAGAGGTCCCCAGACATACTATTCGGTCTCTCATCCACACTGCTAGGTCACACTCAGCAGCCAATCATCCAGAAGGGCATTCATGCAGTCAGTCAGCCAATCAGGCACGCAGTGCATTCAGGCCATCCTTCTCCCGCTCAGAAACTCACAACAAGGAATGTGGATTGGGACAAGTACCCAGCCATTCAACACTTCACACTGCATTCAGGCCAGTTTCGGGCAGGGCTGCCTCAGTCTTTGTCTCTCATGCCAGAAACCAGACAACCACAACAAGAAGTGCATATTGGTCACACACTCCATTCACCCAGGTCCCACCCACAGGAGGTACCCACAACATACATCACCAGGAAGGCTCCAGCTAGTCTGGCCGGGCCTTCACACCAACACCATATATGGCACTTCCACCCAACAGCCAGTCAGGGGGAAGGGACAGAGTCAGGGCTTCCCAGGACTTTGGCAAAACAAGGTAATAGGTAATAGAAAGCAAGAGGCCGCAGGGGCCATTTTGTTTTCCATCAAGAATCAACTGATTCCAATGGCAGGGCCGGGGTATCCCAAAATGGAGGATACTCCGCGCACCTGTAAAATTCAGCATGGAGCTGCCACTAGCCCATACCCTGCTCTGCGGGCCACCACAGGTGCCCAAAAACATACACTAGGGGCACAGGGTTGTACCCCCACCCATGGGTGCCATAAGGGTATCCCACGGGTCCATTCACCAAACCAAAAGAGAGAGAGCTGCACCGCCAGGAGTCTCACATGAACTCCTGCGCGGAAAACATGACAGAACACATGATAAAAAGCAGTAAAGGACAAGGATACGGAGGCCCTGTCCCTCCAATGCATTTCCAGCATCACAGGTGCCTGGGAGAGTCCTGTTGGGGAATGATCTAAAAACTCTAGGAGTAGTATCCAGTACCCCCAGGCCTCCCAGTATGGAGAAACAGAACCAAACCAAATTGGTTAGAGAGGCCCCCTTAAGGGACCAATCTGAGCCTGTGGGAACCTCTACAGAGAACCCCACTACAAGCCCTGGTGTTAGTAAATTGACCTCTAACCCAGGCAAATTTCAGGCTAGTATGTTAGGGAAATGGGAGCCCAAACCAAGCTCCATCATTGTTCCCCCAGTTTTAAAGTCTCTGACTCCCCCTGCTTCTGAGGAAAAGGTGGATAGACCAACTGGACCCCTCTCTAGGCCTAAGAGAACTGGTAATTCTCAGTGCTGGTGGAAAACCAGAAAAGAAAAGCCTAAGGCCAAAAACCTTCACACTGTTAGACCTTCTACAGAAGACTCCAACCCAAATCCTAATGTTAGGAGAAAAACTCCTAAAGTAGGTAAGGTTAGATCTAAGAGGAAGGGAAAGCATGTACCTTGCTTATCCCCAGCCCCTCCAACCAAGATGCCTGAGACCCAACCTGCTCCCAAAAGAGAGGTGGTTAGGAACCCTGGAGGCCCTTCTAGATCTAAGGGAATCCTTTATAAGGACCCCTTGAAAAAGCCTACCACAGGTTCAGGTGTTGCACCGACTTCTAAGGGACTGGTCAACCAGATCCCCTATAGATTCAAAAAGAAAGATGTCCCTCAAAGGGTGTGTAGGTCATATAGCTTACAAAGGAAAACCTTTGATTGTACCATTGAGCACAGAGCAGGAAGTCACCACCAAAATGCTGATGGTCTCTCTAGGATGTTTATAACCGACTAGAGGTATGAAGTCCATCGAGGAGTGGATTATATCCTCCTGTCCCTTAGTCTTACATGTGTTTTGCCATGTTTATTTCTACTTTTTGTGTGATCTTGGGCTCTGGAGCCACACCACTCCATGAGCCCCACTTTTTGTGTGTGTTACACAGCACCTTCAGTGTAGTGACACAGGGTTGTCTTTAAGACTTCCCACTGACTCCATTTTTTTTGGGGCTGAATACTGGCCCCAGAAACATGTAAAGTTGCCATTAACTTTATATAGTCACTTAAACTACAGACACAGTGCACCCCATCTTATTGGAAAGGGTTAATTCCAACCCTTTTTTGCTTGTGCCTCTCTGAGCTTTGTTTTGCTCTCTTAACATTAAGACTTGGCTGGTGGCAGTGGTATCTGCCCTAACCTTTCTATCACGATTATACTATATAAACGTGGTAATGTTTTAGGCTATTATATTAGCCTCAAACATAAACCTGCTTGACCAAATACTTTTTATTTTGGCTCCGGTCGGGTTTAGTCGCCATTTCATTTTGTTAAAGTCCTTCTTGTGTTTTAATTTTCGCGCCACACCAGGTTTGCCTTCTTTGTTCGCTGACCTTTGGCAGGCTTCTGTCCAGAAGCCCTCCTTTTGCGTCTGGGTGTCTAGGTGGGCTGAATTTGAGGAAGGGGTTAAGTCACCCCGTGCACAGGTTCTCCTTGGAGACCCAAGTCGCACTTTGTGTCGATTGGCTGAGGTGTTGTCTGGGCCGGACAACCCCCCTGCTGAGTGATTGACAGCCAGGCTGTGTGAATGGGGGATTTTGGCATAAAAGGCAGGACTCTTGGGCTGAAAGTCAGAATCGCCACTGGAACTGCAAAGAACCAAAGAGAAGCAGAGAAGAAGACGGCGGCTGCAACTACCGAGTCCCGGTGAAGCCCTGCTGCAGTCCTGAGCTATCTACCCTTCAACGACAAGAGAAGATCCAGTCCGGAGTCTTCTTCCCTTGAGCCTGGTGGGATCAACCAGCTCACCTTCCACAGCCAGAGGATCCTCTTCGTGGTCGAAATCGCTGCACACTGCTGTAGTGGTCCGGATAGCCATCTGAAGAGCCTCTCCTGTTTTAAAGGAGCGCACCTTTTATTCACTGTTGGTTCGCTTCTGCTGGCCTCATCCCTGGATAGTGCAGATCGCTCCAGACGTCCTCCTTCTTGTCTCCATGACTGAAGCTACAGGAACCGAGAGCCTGCAGGAACAACTGCTGTGCCACCAGCTTACTTCAATGAATAAGGTACTGTGTCCGACTTCGAGGAATTGGGGTGAACCCTTCTTCTTCACCAAAGGCTTGCCCTTTTCTTCCTTCCCTCTTATAACTTTTGTCTCCTTTTGTGACAATACCTAAGTACTCCTGGCAATCTCGAATCGTGAACTGTACTAACCGTGTGATCCTCGGCAACAGCACCCCTGTTACACTTGACACTGGCGCAGGCCTATTGACTTTTATCTACTGGTTAGAAGGTGCCCTCTGATTCTATCTGCTTTGACAAAAGTATTGCCTATGATTTTTATTCCCAATTTTCTTGTGTGAATTCATGTGCTATGTGTGTTTGACTATGGTTACATTTCTTCCCGCGGGTACGCTTATCTTTAGGAAGACCGAACTGTCATTGCTGTCAAAAAGTGATCGCATATGTACTCACGGTAACGCCTTTCTTTCACAACACAGGTCTGTAAAATCCCAATGTACTTACCTTGAATTTATCTACACAAGTGGAATTGGTTGTGTGTAGTGTATTTGAAGTGTGGTTTTATTTTAATAGAAGTGAAGTGTTTGGTGAACAGATGATTTAAAAATAAATGTATTTATATTTATTAACCAGAAACCTTGAGTCAGTGTTTGCTTGAGTCACAGTAACTGTAGTCCTTTGTGTAATCTCTAATGCTGCTCATTTGCTCTTGAGATAAGTCTGGCTGCTCAGCCTTTGCTACCACTCTTTCAATGTAGTACAGGCTTGTACCAAAGGTGACATTGTATTATCACTTGTAGTCTTAATTTTGTGTAGTGGTCCATGAGGGCACTGTCCAGGACTCTGCCTAAGTGGGAGTCCTGCGAATAGTACACTGGACAGAAGCTCCTGAGGGGGAGTCCTGCAAATAGGACCCTGGGCAGGAGCCCCTGAGGGGAGAGTCATCTCCTGCTAATAGGACTCTGGACAGTAGCCCCTAAGGGGAGGGCTCTCTTGCTAATAGGACCCTGGACAGAAAACCCTGAGGGGGAGTCCTGCTAAGAGGACTCTGGGCAGGAGCCCCTGAGGGGGGGGGGGTCATGCTAATAGGACTCTGGGCAGGAGTCCTTGAGGGGAAGTCCTGTTCTGCGAATAGGACCCTGGGCACTAGCCCCTGAGGGGGAGTCCTCTCCTGCTAATAGGACCCTGGGCTGGAGCCCCTGAGGGTGAATCCTGCAGATAGGACCCCAGCCCGGAGGACCTGAGGGGGAGTCCTGTTAATAGGACCCTGGGCAGGAGTCCCTGAGGGGGAGTCCTGCTAATAGGACCCTGGGCAGGAGCCCCTGATGGTGAGTCCTGCTAATAGTACCCTGGGCCAGAGTCCCTGAGGGGGAGTCCTGCTAATGGGATCCTGGGCAGGCGTTCCTGAGGGGGAGTCCTGCTAATAGGATCCTGGGCAGGAGTCCTGAGGGGGAGTCCTGCTAATAGGACCCTGGGAATGAGTCCCTGAGGGGAAGTCCTGCTAATAGGACCCTGGACCGGAGTCTCTCTGGTGGAGTCCTGCTAATATGACCATGGGCAGGAGTCTCTGAGGGGGAGTCCTGCTAATAGGAACATGGGCAGGATCCCCTAAGGGAGAGTCCTGCCCTGCTAATAGGACCCTGGGTAGTAGCACCTGAGGAGGGAGGCATCGACTGCTAATAGGAACCTCGGCAGGAGCCCCTTAGGGGGGACTCCTGTCCTGCTAATAGGACCCTGGGCAGGAGCCACTGAGGGGGAGTCCTGCTAATAGGACCCTGGGCTGGAGTCCCTGAATGGGAGTCCTGCAAATAGTACACTGGACAGGTGTCCCTGAGGGAGAGTCTTGTCCTGCTAATAGGACCCTGGACAGGAGCCCCTGAGGGGGAGTCCTGCTAATAGGATCCTGGGCCGGAGTTCCTGAGGAGGGAGTCCTGTCCTGCTAATAGTGTAAAAACAGAAACAAAATATCGAGGCTGAGTACCCCAAAAGGAAATACACCGAACACGGGTTACAAAAGAACATACAAAGTACTTTATTCTCTACTGAATTCAATTACAAAAACAGTGCAAAGTCAGATAGCTATCAGCCCCCAGTACAACACAACGAACTCCAGTGTGGTTCAGTGTGTTCAGTGAGAGACGCTGTACATTAGAATGCATTTGCCTTTTATACATTTTGTGGGCACTATGTCCAGCCCCACTTCGGGTTAATATCCCACTTTATACATCACCAATTGTAGGGTTTGTTGCCGAATCCCAAATAACTGCATCTAACTGGTTTGTTTTTATTACATGTAACAATAGGCGTATGCATTAACTGTGTATTCTAAAGTTTTGCATTGCAGGTCTTCTTAAACATTGATACAATGTAGTAAAACAGATGTTCTTTGTTCAACATGTAAATACATTATCATAAAATATACTCGTGGATTGCTTTCATTGCGTGAGTAATCTTTTTACACATAGGTCAACGTAGGACGAGGTCTCAGTGTATGACCTCAACAAGTAGCCTACAGGCCGATTACACATTAGCGATGTACAGAGGTCAAGACGGCCATGTTGTATTTTCCAATGACATCGTCCACCATTTTAGCTCACAGGGAGACTTTTCCACACAAATCCTAAAATGGCGGTTTGACCTAAAATGGCGACCTACATGGATTAAAGGTCAAGACCTTGCAACGCAGATTTTATCGCAAGCGACTTTCCAGCAGCTTGGCGTAGGCCAATATTAAATATATTTTCCAAAATAGGAGGCACAATATATTTTCTATTCCGACAAACCCTCCTTTTGGCCTACTCCAAGTGCTAAAAACTCCTTTGGGTCTCCTTGCGAATAATTCCATGCATCAGTATACATATACCCTGAATCATTATCTGAAATATCTATTGCCATTAGGTCTTTTACTAATATCTCTTTTAACACATATTCTTTGGAAGTCTTATCTGAGGCATATACCTTATGTCCTATCGAATCTATTGCTTGTGCGCAACATCCCCCTAGCATTGAACACATACCTGGCAGACACTGAATACAGCAACAAAGGAACAACATAATTCCTAAAATAGTTAATAATACTGAAAGTACCTTCCAACCCCAAGATCGCAAGAAGTCCCAGAACCAAGCGCTGAGATCCCAATTTCCCTCGGGAACGTGCACTTCGGAACTAAGAATGTGCAGATTCTGTATTGCCTTGAAGATAGTTGGGGAGAAATCCGGTACGAAAACACAGCAAGCGGACCCCACTAATTTGCATACTCCACCACGCTCAGCTAAAATGACATCTAATCCCATACAATTTTGGAGTGCTACTAATCTTATTGCTTTCTGCTCTAATGTCATATTGTAGAGTATATCCGTGGTCCGGTTGATGGTTCTCTCCAGTACTCTCGCTAGTCGCCTGATATCCTCTGAATTCGCTATCTGCCCCCAAAATGGCACAATTGATTTCGCTATATCTCCCAAAACTTGTGCTGTTTTGTCACCATTCTCGTCCCGTCGTGGACGAGCTTTTGAAATTTCTATAGTACTTGCTATGAACACCCCAGGTAACAGGATCCCTAAATAACAGGTTCCCTGCCAATCCCTGGGCAACCATGGAAACTGTACATTACCGCAAACAAAATAGACAGGTTCACCTACATACAAAGGTCTGTCTCCCCAGTCAAATTTGCAACGTTGGCACAACCTTTAAAAACTCCCATTTACCGAGTGCCATTCCTCTGTATGCAGAAAGAAACTGAATCGGGGCTATGGTTAACAGTGTAAGAAGGAGGCATGGCATCCTTATTGCCTATCGGAGCCATTTTAAAGGAAATCAAAGATTGAAAGGGACGAGACAGTCTATCAGAAGGCCTAATAGAAGCAACATTCGGTTTGCTCCTATTTGCAAAAAGAGAGCATCCCACGGGAGTCAAAACACGTTTCTCCAAACTATTCAAATTGGCGCCATCAAAGTTCCCTGAGACGCTATTATTCCATCGGCCAAAGAACAGTGCTCTAAGAGAAGCATAGCAAGCAGTTGTCAACGGTAAAGGATGAATATACCAACCTAGCCCCTTATCCCCGTGTTGGGGTAAATGTGAACAGACCCAGCAATTGAACCTATTAAAAATGGCATGTGTAGCATTCATAATAAGTAACAGTGTATTATTATGATACCTTTGTCTGTGCTGGGAATATCTAGGGGACAAAGTATGCATATGCACAAAAGGTGTATGGACAGTGGGTACATTTTTAGTCGGTAGTGAAAACTCTAAAGGATAAGCTTCTTCTAAATGCCAAAGGCCTACAACAGTGCCTATTATAAAACCAAATATTATTACAAAAATACAGCAATACGTTTTCGGGGCCCAGGCATTTTGTCCATCGTCCCGGTTGGTCACCCCCTTATTTACAAGTCCAATACGAGCGGCGGCGGTAGCAGGCATTACAGTCTTCAAACAGAAAACCCAATGTTCGTTGCTGGTGACCTCCCGGTCGCGCGATTTCTGCGTCCTTCCAAAACCCTAGCCAACAGAATCCCCTTTCTCAAATTTGGGCAAAAGCAAGCCCTCGATGACTCTTTTCCTTCCTTGTATGCACAGCCGAACCGTGCCATATGTATGTCTATTTTCTCAGACGCAAGTGATATGTGGCTGTTCATGGTACTGATTGATCCAGAAACAATGTGTCGTCACTTCCCGTTGGAAGCAACATATCAGGAACAGATGAAGAGGCTGAATTTAAAACAGCCGTTTCCGGGTGCAAAATTTGTGGAGAGTGTGGAAACAAAATGGCAGCTTCCCCAAGCCTCTCGGGCTTAGAGATATTCTCCGACACACTCTCAGTGCTGCTTACTGCTTTGGGATCATCAGTTGCACTATCAGCGAGGGGTTCTGCTTCTTCTGTAACGTGTGGCACAGGGTGAGGAAGTTTCTTGATGTGTGATGCGTGGATCCAATTCTTTCGGCCAGCTACCCGCACTGCTGTTTGGGTGATCAACAGGACCTGGAATGGCCCACGCCAGCGAGGCGCGAGGCAGGAGGTGCGCTCAAATGATTTAATGAGCACCCAGCTCCCCGGTCGTATGCCTTCGGACTGCACAGGTAAGGCCTCTCGTACCTGGTGGTAAATCAAATACAGGTTTTTAGTCAATTGGCTACAATAATCTGAAAGTAGTACATTTTCAATATTTCTCAAATTTCGACATTTTGGCAAATTCCAGATATTGGCAGGTCTCCCCATTACCACCTCAAATGGATAGAGCCCAGTCTTAGTTTGAGGGGTTGTACGCATAGCTAGTAACATGATCGGTAAGGCGTCCGGCCATTTTAGTTTGGTGCCGGCACACGTCTTAGCGAGCTTGTTCTTGATGATACCGTTGTGTCTTTCTGCTAGTCCGGTGCTCTGAGGATGTCTGGCCGAATGTAACCATTTGTCAATTCGTAACGCTGTACATATCTGTAGGATTACAGCAGCGACAAAGTGTGGACCATTGTCCGACCAGAGAACCAGGGAAAGTACTCCTTTAACATAGTTTTCGCAGTGGTCATGGCTGTAGCATCTTTAACAGAGAAAGCCTCAACCCACTTACTAAAGGCACAAATGTCTACCAATACATATTTTAAATTGTTGCATTGCTCCATTTCAATGGAATCAAAGTGAATTACTTCAAATGGGACAGAGGGTGGCCCAAAACTTCCCCTCGGGGTTGCTGTCCCCTTTCCCACATTATGTTGTAAGCAAATCATACAATTCTGGATGTAGTGCTGAGCAATTTCTGAAATTTTGTCGTTTACCCAAACTTTTTCTACCATTTTCGTCATCTGTTGGGCACACACATGCGTAGGACCGTGTGCCATTACAACCATCATCATCACGTAAGCATCGGGAAGTAACCATTTTCCATCCACCGTGTCCACCCAACACAACCTTCATCATCAAGTTTTCCCAAGCCCTCAGCCCACCTCTTAGATTCTTCTACTGTGGCATCGGCTTCGATATCCCGTACAGACCCCACACCCTCATCCATCACATTAGCATTTTCAGTCTCCCTGGAAACATATATCTCTGTAAAGAGATCAGTGGCAGTTTGTCTTGCTATTTGATCAGCGAAAGCATTTCCTTTTCCAATGTTATCTACAATCTTGCGATGTGCTGCACATTTTACAACTGCTAACTGAGTAGGGAGCGCAAGTGTTGAGAGTAGTTGCACTATTAGGGTGCCATGCTGGATCTTGGTGCCACGCGAGGTTAGGAATCCTCTTTCCGACCAAAGTCTCCCAAAGTTGTGAACCACCCCAAAGGTATACTGACTATCAGTATATATATTTACTACAAGCCCTTCAGAAAGTTCACAAGCTCAGGTTAATGCTATAATCTCTGCGGCATGCACAGAATTAAGCGTAATTCTCTTAGTTTCCACAACCGTGCTCAAGGTAGTGATTGCATAAGCGGCTGTGGATTTACCATCCAGAAGTTTAAAGCAGGCGCCATCACAAAACAGCTCTCCTTGCGGATTATCCAAAGGGCTATCTTTCAAATCAATACTGCCCTTTGTTTCTTGTTCAGTCGTATACAAACAATCATGTGAGTCTTCATCGCCGCAAGTAATATCTTGCGGGAAAGGTAGGAGTTCAGCCGGATTAAGGACACAACACCTCCTGATTTGAATGTGAGGGGCAAACAAGATCAATTCATATCTCGTCAACCGTGCGGAAGTGAGGTGTTGCGTTTGAGGCACCATCAGGGTCAAATCATGGCCTAGGACCATTCCCTCACTCTGCTTTACAGACGCAGCAGCAGCAGGAACAGCGTGCAAACATCTTGGCAAAGCGCATGCTACAGGATCAAGGGCGGAGGAATAGTAACCGCACAGCCTATTCTTCACTCCATGCTCCTGCGTTAATACAGCCAAAGCACATCAATCACATTTATGCACAAACAATACAAAGGCCTTTTCATAGTTTGGTGTGCCCAAAACTGGTGCAGAGCATAATGCAGTCTTAAGCAAGTCAAACGATTGCTGGTGTTTTCCGAGGTCCATGGCAACGGCGAACAAATGCCCTTCTTCGTCAAGGCCAGCATCGGTTTTATCACTAGTGAAAAATTTGGGATCTACAACCTACAGTAAGAAGCCATACCTATCAAGGCCCTAACTTCCTTCTGCGTATTTGGGACAGACATGCCAGAAATGTGTTTTATTCTTTCAGGTGTCAATCATCTTCCCCCCTTTGACAGGAGATAGCCTAAATAGGCAACCTCCTGACAACAATATTGAAATTTCTTAAGCAAAGCTTTGTGACCATGCTTAGCTAGATGAATAAGTAGTAACACAGTGCCCTCCTTACCGGCACTCTCGGAATCAGCAGCCAGAAGCAAATCATCAACGTACTGAAGCAAAGTACAGGTAGATTCAAGGGTATCAAGTTGTTCTTTCAAAGCCCTACTATAAATACTAGGACTCTCTGTGTACCCTTGAGGTGCACGAGTAAATGTAAACGAGCATCCCCCTAAGGTAAACGCGAACAAATATCTATTATCCTTGTGTATAGGAATACTAAAGAATGCATTCTTTAGGTCCACAACACTAAAGTAAGTAGCTGTAGCTGGAATCATGGTTAGGATTGTCGTTACATCAGGCACAATTGGAAATTGTGGTGCCACAACTTTATTAATGGCACGTAAATCAATTATAAAACGAAATGGAATTACATTATCGCCTTTCTTGTACACGGGTAAAATCGGACTATTACACATACTCCCTGAAATTTCTTCAATCACACCGCGGTGCACAAAATCGGAAACAATACATTTCAAAGCTCGCTCGCCCTCAACCGAAATCTTATACTGGGGAATGCGTGGCAGCTCAATTCCATGTTTCCAAACTATCTTAACAGGCTCAATCTGCAAAACACTGATATCATTGTCGTCAACAGCCCACAAGTTCTCTGGTACATCAATGAATTCTGGAGGCAAAGGTCTAATCAGAAATTGCGAGGCAGAAGATTGCTGCAGTGAAATCGTCAAGCGCACTCCATTGGAAGAACAATAAATCACTGCATTCAATTCTTTTAACAAATTCAACCCCAGCAAGTTTTCCCCGCAATCCGAGGTCAATAGAAAAGGACACTGGTCCGTAAAGGGACCCAAAGAAATAGGTACCGGCATAGAGACCGGACGAACAACTGGTGTACCGGAAAACCCTACAGAAACATTGGTTTGCCCTGACAGTGGAATGTTTGGAACCCGCAAACGATCAATGGAACACTTCTGTGCTCCAGTATCTATCAAAAACGGATGTTTCCTATTTCCCACTATCATTTCAACGTAGGGACCTTTCTTATTGATGGAAATAGGTGTAGGTTCCAAACCCTGCTTCGGGCAATCCTAACAAAACAGAATATTATCAACGGGAAGCTCTTCAGATAAATATGCAGCGGAAGGATGATAGAATATGTTCCTAGTGTCCGCACTCGGAGTCGGATTGTCCTGTGAAAAAGGCTGTTGAGGGTCCTGTGTAAACTGACCTCTACCAGGGCTCCCTACGCCCGGGCGACCTCTGGATCGCCTACCCATATTATTATTCGACCTCTGTTGAAGGACGGGGCATTGTGCTCACCAATGACCCTCTTGTCGACAATAAGCACATTGATTAATGCTCACAGGACCCAAGGGCACATTCCCCTGTGGGACATTCTGACCTCTACCATGAGAGTTACCCCCTGTGGGGCCTCTGACAATTTGCTGCAATAGCACCTTAGTTTTTAAATCACCTTTCCATTTTTCAATCCTATCTTTTTCATTATTGACACGATTCTCATAGTACTGAGCCATGTGCAGTACTTCTGATTGCGATTTTGCCTGCCAAGTGCTCTCAGAGGACATAATCTGTGACTGGATGTCAGGCAGCAATCCACGTACAAATTTGTCCACAAATAATCTTTTCACAGACTCTGTGCCTAAGTCTTGTCCACTGAAATCTGAAAATACCTGTTTGAACCGATTAAAAAACTTGGTAGCACCCTCAGACTTTCCTTGGACACAGGCCGTAAGTTTGTCCCAAATAATTCTTTTTTCGGGAATTATGGTTTTTAATTTAACAATAATTCTATCAGGCAGAGTTAATATCACCTGTTGTGGTCTTTCGCCAGCTGGCCTTTCCCCATCGAGCCTAGTTAAATTCGCCCATGTATCTCCCAACCCTGGTACATTGTCAATAGTTCTAACTTGTTTTCATAAATCTACAGGCAGGAGTACTGGAAACAATAAATCAATGTCACCTAAGGTGAACACTGAGGATTGCAAAACAGATTCCATCTCTTTATAGAACCCTGTTGGATTTTTCCTAATATCAGGAATAGACTGTCTAATGGTGTTCACTTCCTGTCGTGAAAACGGACGTGAACAAACTGTGATACATAATGTGCGGGAATGTCCACAGCGGCTATACCTTGAGCAGCATTGGCCGCAACCTCAACCTTCGGGACACATGTCGGAGGAACCTCTCTCATAGGCAACTGAGATGTAGGCGACTCCGAACGCCTACTAAGCAACAGAGCCAAGTCAAGCGCTAAAGCAGTCGAAGAAGTGTCAAGTGAAAAAGCTCTTTTATAAATATTCAATAACTCTGTGGGACAACTAATCTTCCTCTTTACACATTCATCCTGCAGGTACTCTACCATTACCTGTATCACTTTCCTCTGCATTTCCAACGTATATTGACTATATGTGTCATATACCTCAACTGGAGTTATCAATATGTCTGGAATCCATCTAATCGCATCTTTCTTACAAATTCGCATTTCCTCTGATATCGGTTTACGACGGAAGGTACCGTTTCTGTACATACATACTTTCCTCTTCATCATCCTCATTCCGTATCCTTTCTAACTCCTTTCTATACTCAAATAACCTCTCAACATGCTCATTTACCTTCTCCACAGTGTCTCTGGAAAGTGCTAAAGTATTTAGATGCCTTAACCCTTGCGGAACATCCGCATTATTCAATCTTCCCCACATTATACATAACTGAATCCCCAAGCCTTCAATAAAAACATTTTTCTCAGGAAAATTATCCGTATTAAAAAGTGTGTAAAAAACACTAGCCTGATCATCCTTCTCCATACAAAGCTTAGCCCATGCAATTAACTCACGTTTCTTCTCCAGTGGTGCAGTACTGCGAGTGACAACCTTTGAACCTGCACCATGATCGATTACAAGCTGCCCAAGACCACTTGGAAGAGGGGGGGCAGGCAAATTCGATGGAGGAGCTATAACTGGTGCGACAAAAAGAGGCGGAGGAGCAGGTGGAGGGACAAAAGCCGGAGGAGTAGGAACAACAGGTTGAGCAGGAAGAGCAGGAATAACAACAGGAAAAGGTACAGCAGCGGGAAGAGGAAGATAAGGAGGTGGCGCAGAGGCACCAGGCCTTCGTTCATTTAATATTTTCTCAAAAAACTCATCAGAATAATGAAGATCCTTGGAAGGATAGATTTTCTGAATAACAAGTGAGAAAGCCCTTTCCATATTTTTAGCCGATTCAGACTGTTTATCCTGGTCATATAATAATGCTTTTTTGGCAATCGTTTTATGACGGTGCGCATGTTTCTCTCTACTCTTAAGCTGTTGTAACGCTTCTTTTTTCCAATTCTGCAAAACATCAAATGCTGCAGGTGTAGCCTTTTTCTTTGACAATACTGCCTCCAAATATTCAATGCGAGGGATCTCACAACTACCATTGATTGGCCACTGAATTTCGGAGGCATGTCTGGTTTGTCTGTGCCAAATCATTAAATACTATACTTCCAATGCCATGTTTACAGTGCATAGTACATGCCGGCGACCCCTCCTGTGGTGCGGGATGGCTAAATTCCAAAGATTGTCTATCACTGCGGAATAATGCCCTAAAGCAGGTAGACAATTTCCCAGGCATATCTCAAATTCTTGGTGTTACCTAGTCAATAATTGTGTCTGCAGATACAATGCACCAAAATTCAAATTGCCAGGGTTAAATTAAGAGTCGGGTCACGACTCACCTGGCCAAACCTAAGGAGGACCGATCGGTACTTCTAAGAATCTTACCTAACCAATCTTACCTCGTGTATGGTGATTTCGGCAAATCTGCCCGCCTCGATAAGTGGACCCTCGTCAAGATGCCGTCTCAGACCACAGGCTAGTCATCCAGGGATCGGATCGTGCAGCGCTGCTGAGGTGTTGCGTCTCATCCAGGGGCCCCTTACTTTTTGTCACACCGTCCGATCCCGGTCCGATAGCATGTGTCAACCTTCAACAATCCGGCATCAAACTTGAGGGTCCCTGTTCGGGCGCCAACTGTAAAAACAGAAACAAAATATCGAGGCTGAGTACCCCAAAAGGAAATACACCGAACACGGGTTACAAAAGAACATACAAAGTACTTTATTCTCTACTGAATTCAATTACAAAAACAGTGCAAAGTCAGATAGCTATCAGCCCCCAGTACAACACAACGAACTCCAGTGTGGTTCAGTGTGTTCAGTGAGAGACGCTGTACATTAGAATGCATTTGCCTTTTATACATTTTGTGGGCACTATGTCCAGCCCCACTTCGGGTTAATATCCCACTTTATACATCACCAATTGTAGGGTTTGTTGCCGAATCCCAATAGTCCCCTTACCCTCTTCATTCTTCCTGTAATTATAATAATAAACAAGTAGCATTTCAAGGGCAACATTATCAGTCCACAACAAGGGTACTTGTGTTCTAGTGTAAGTACGGACACTTTTTTTTCAACAGCCACCACAGGGAAGGTACACAGGCGGTAGTAATAATGCAAGACACATATTGTATGAGAAAGGTGTAGATAACACTGAATAGTCAGAGGACTCAGATTAGCTGCATTCCAGAATGCAAAAGAGCTCACGCATGGATAGACGAGATCAAGTGGAACCAAGGAGAAAGCTACACATACCATAGCATAGACAGTAGATGGAGCTTAGAACCTACCAGAACAGTGTCTGTATACAGACAGAAAGTAGAAGAGAGACATGGTTTTCAAGTGGTGTTGCTATTAGAGAGCATAGAAAGATGTGGCTGTGGTGTGCAGTGTATCAATGCTCACTATTATTATAGATGAAGCAACACTCTAGCAAGTAAAACCATGAGTAAGGCTTTCATTAAATATCATACCCAGAGAACAAAATCACTGAGAAGATCTGACAATTTTGAAAGGTTTAGGACCCGGTAATTTTGACAAGTTGGGCAATACGAGAGTACATGAAATTGCCAGGATCTCACATTGGTTAAGAGGTGATTCTGGGATTTACATCAAATGTGCAATCTCTGTGCTTCAACACTTTTCTAGTTCTAATCATGAACTAAAATAACCCCATTTTATGGAACTGAGTTGGAAAGTACAAAAATCGCATAACCCAATGTGACAATGTTTAAAAACAAAATCTAATAGAAGCATCAAAAAGAAAAGAAATCCAAATGGTTAAAAAACTTCTCTGAGGCTAAGAAGGCCACCTGGAAAACCTGGAAAAGTGTTATAAGGACACCATTGTTACCATAAAAAAGAACTTCTTTAACAAACAAATCCAGGAAGCCCCTAACAACTCCAGCAAATTATTTGGCATTCTTAAATCCATGGAAACGTCCAAAGTAGCAAAGGCGCATGATAAATTAAAGGGGATCTCTCTACTTCTTTTCCACAAGCTTCCTTCGCCAGCCACCCCTATAAAGAGCTAGATTGTCCTAAATTTAGGTTTGTCCCCATCTCCCTTAGAGACATGGAAAGAATGCTTGACACCATGCATCCAACCTCCTGCCCAGAGAATATTCTACTGCCTAAACTTATTCTGGACCATAAAAAAAGCTTTCGCTCCTTATTTCACCCTACTGGTTAATTGATCTTTTCCGAGACAATCATGTGACTGTGGAGATTAAATCAGTCTCAGTTACCTGAGCTGGATGCATTGAATACTTCCAATCTACATACAGGTAGTGAGCGGGGGCGGACTTCCTCAGAGGCATTTGGCTGCTCCTCTACACTCCCCCCTCTGGATGATTCATCGACCACACCTTCATCGATCTCCACATCTTGATTTCTTCTCTTGAAGAAGTGCTTCTTCGGGGTTCAAATCTTCATCATTCCTTTTAGGGATCCTGCTGATTTTACATGTTCATCCACACTCCCGGTCATGTAACGGCACTGTCCATTTGGATTAAAATAGACCCATCATCCTACGTATTTCTTGTGATTTCTTGGGTGCAGGAATTTGGTTGCCTCAGGTGCTACGATGCTGGCTTCTATCTATTTTCTGATATCTTCATCTGTCAACTCCTTGGGTCTCAACCCTGATTCGATATTGATCATGATCTTCATTTCTACTGCCTTCTTTGCTGTCTTCTTGCACTGTGTAATTATTATCCTGATTACACAGACTCCAAACATCATCATCACTAATACTGCTCGAAGAAACTTGAAAATGTTGGCCATCGATTGTGGAACCCATGAGAAAACAAACGTGAACCATCCGTCATCTGTAATGTCTTCTGTCTCGTCTTCTATCTTGTTATGCAGGTTTGTCAGCAACGTTATGGCCTTCGTCAAGGTCTCATTTTCGTCATTGTGTGAAGGTGTGAACCTGCAACATGATGGCCCAATTTTGGCACAAACTCCTCCATCCATCTCTGTGATCAGGTCAAGGACATATCTGTTCTAGAGGGTCATCAGTCTTATGGCCCTCAATTCGTCTCTGATAGCATTGAATACCTTTATGGTGATATTGATGGTCTACAGAAGCTCCCATCTGGTAATCTGTAACCATTTGGCATTGGCCATCATCTGGATATCAGGCATAAAGATAATCATGTGTATTGAGGAAGTCTTGCTGAACAACCTGTGCTCATATGGGATAGCATCAAAGGCTTCTATTGATTTTTCCGAAAAATAATTTTCCCTCTTTGTTCGATTGAGAAATTCAAGTGCTCTTCTTTTTCTCAAATGGGCATCTGCTTTTGGAAATTCACCAATGTTCAGGTCACTCTGAGGAATCACTAATGCTGGAACATGGATGAGCACCAAGGAACATGTCCCTCCTGTCAGAGAGCACCAAAGTATTAACTGAAAAGGATACGGTACTCAAAAGGATACAGGTGGTAGGGTCTTCCGGATCCCTGTTCACGCGTTTTGATAGTTGTGAAGTCAAGTTAAGACCTTCCAAATGATACAACTCTCTGACTGGTGAAACAGGCAGAGTGATGGATCACTGGAAAGGGCGTGGGTAAGGTATAGGAAGTCAGCCTAGAACAAAATAAAGTATCATGAATAACTGCCCCAACCTGGGTATGATGGAATAGAAAATGTCATGAATGCACACACTGACCTTGAGTCTAGGGCAGATGAATCCAGCAGAGTCTCTTGAGGGATCCAAGGTAGATCAAACGACAAGGAAGGGAAGATTAGTAAGGGAGACTTATCCCGAACGGAACGAGGCTCACGCTAGATACCGGGTTGATGCACCACAGGATAGCGTCCAAAGTACTGTTCACTGTCTCCTTCCAATTATCCTTGAAAAGCTTCCTTCCCACGTAGAGTAAAGTATAGAAATGAATCAATCCCCCTGTTAATATCACAGGTGCAGGAGTTGGAAATAGCGCTCCTTTTAAGGTATAAACAAAGTACACGCGGTCCTGTACAGCCGCGAAGAAAAGAGCGTCTGCGTGTGGATTTACACGCGATTAGGATTCACGCAGTCCAGGCCAGCAGCGCTTGAAGACAATATATATGCGTGTGGATTTTACACGCGAGCAGGATTCACGCAGTCCAGGCCAGCCGTACTTGAAGATAGTGTGCGCGTGTGGATTTACATGCGAGCAGGATTCACGCAGTCCAGGCCAGCAGCGCTTGAAGATAGCGTGCACGTGTGGATTTACACGCGAGCAGGATTCACGCAGTCCAGGCCAGCAGCGCTTGAAGATAGCGTGCGCGTGTGGATTTACACGCGAACAGGATTCACGCAGCCCAGGCCAGCAGCGCTTGAAGATAGCGTGCGCGTGTGGATTTACACGCGAACAGGATTCACGCATCCCAGGCCAGCCGCGTTTGAAGACGACGTGCGCGTGTGGATTTACACGCAACCAAACAGCTCCAGGAATCAGCGTGTGGCGGAAAACACGCTATAGAAGGCCCAAAAAGTATCTGTAGTAACCTGCAAGGATGCAGACCGGAGGTTCAGCTAGACAACGCCAAATGATTCGATCAGAAGCAGCGAGTGAAGTTTCCACGCTGCTTAAATACGTAATGCCGTAGTTCACGTGACGAAGCAGAATACACGTGAAGTTAGCGACGTGAAAAGTGCAAACATCGTTTTCCCGGCAACGTATCGAACAACCGCCATTTGGAATAGAACGGTCTAGCTGTTCTACGAGCGTAGGAGGTAGGACCACGTCCAGCATGCATGACAGTTTCATCCCCCAAAGGGGCAACCTCTCCCCTTCTCGTGTGAAAACGCTTCAATAAAGCAGGAGCATGAATATTAGAAAGAGGTTCCCAGGACCTATCTTCGGGACCATAGCCCTTCCAGTCCACCAGATAAAACGGCCTACCAGAACGTAGTCTCATATCCAGTATGTCCTGTACCTCGTATTCATCTGAAGCCCGCACAGAAATAGCAACAGGCCGTACAGGCAATCTAGTAGCTTCAGAACATGGCTTAATGAGTGACACGTGGAATACGGGATGCACTCGCCATCGTTGTGGCAAAGCCAGACGGACAGCAGCCGGATTAATTACTTGGAGCACTACATACGGACCAATGTATTTAGGCAATAATTTCTTTTTGCCTGGAATTCTCAAGTTCTTAGTGGACAGCCATACTTTCATACCAGCCTTGTAGATGGGTGCGGGTATTCTATGAGCATTGGCATAGAACTTGTCGCGTCTTTTAGCCTGCTCTAATTGCTGCTTCACTTTCCTCTGTAATTTCTTCAGATCACGAAAGGTACGGCCTGCGGCAGCAGTATCCAAAGACAAGCTGGAATCCAAAGGTATTGATCGGGGGTGCTGTCCATAAAGCGCATAGAACGGTGAAGTGCCTATGGCACTATGATAGGAGTTGTTATAGGCGAATTCAGCTGCCGGCAGGACCGTGAGCCAATCCGATTGGTACTGCAGACACAGACACCGCAGATATTGTTCCATAGTGCAGTTGACTCTTTCGGTCTGTCCATCGGTTTGAGGGTGATAAGCACTGGACATTCTATCATCAATCAGTAATGCAGAGGTTAGTGCTCTCCAAAAGCGTGACGCAAACTGTGAGCCCCTGTCCGTAATGATTACTGACGGTAGACCAAAGAAACGAAATACATGTTGGATGAATAGGTCAGCCAGAACAGCAGCGGTTGGTAAACCAATACAGGGAATATAAAGAGCCAATTTAGTGAAATAATCCACTACAACCCATATGGTATCGTACTCCTGGTTTGGTGGGAGTTCTACCACAAAGTCCATAGATATCATGTCCCATGGTTTGTTAGGGACAGGTAGGGACTGGAGTAAGCCCACTGGTTTACCAGGAGTGTTTTTACATTGGATGCATACAGAAAAAGTTGATACATGATCTATGACATCTTTTGACATGGACGGCCACCAGCACCATCTTTTGAGTAGTTCTAGTGTTTTCTTCCGTCCAGGATGGGCTGCGATCAAGGAATCATGATTCCACTTCAGGGCTTTATTCCGCGTTGAAGACGTCGGTAGGTAGAGCACTCCTTGTGTGAATGGTAAACCGTTATGTACGTCCAGATTCATATCCTGGATAACTTGTGGATGATTTTTCACCCACTCTTGTACTTCGGTTTTTAAGGATGGTTGAACAGAACAACTACATATTACATGATCTGCCAACAACTGATTCTGTACTAGTGCTTCTTCCTTCTCCTCTTCACTCATACGGGACAACGCATCCGACTTAACGTGTTCTCGGGCAGGACGATATGTGACCTGGAAATCGTATTGGGCAAAAAAGACATGCCATCTGGCCTATCGGGCCGTAAGGCATTTCATGGATTTGAATGCTTGAAGATTTCTATGGTCAGAGTACACTAACACCTGATGTTTGGCCCCAAGAAGATGATGACGCCATTCTCGGAAGGCATCCTTGATAGCCAGCAGTTCCCGCTCAGTGACGGTGTAGTTTCGTTCATATGGGGTAAGTTTGCGAGAGAAGAAAGCCACTGGGTGCTCCTCCTTGGTTTCTGTGCAAACTTGTGAGAGTACCGCTCCAGTAGCGACACTGGATGCATCCGCTTCAACGATAAACTGGCAATCTGGATCTGGATGTTGAAGCACGGGTGCAGTGGTAAATGCTTCTTTCAACTTTTCGAATGATGCTTGGGCATTTGGGTTCCAACAGAAAGGAACTTTAGAACTAGTTAAGGACGTCAAAGGAGCTACTGTTTTGGAGAAGGAATGAATAAATCTGCGATAAAAATTCGCAAAGCCTAAGAAAGACTGTAATGACTTGACATTGTGCGGAATCGGCCAATTCAATATGTCCTTCACCTTGGAACGGCTCATTCGAGCACCTAGATTGGTAATGTCATAGCCCAGGAATTCCACTTCCTGTGAATGAAAGACGCATTTCTCGGCTTTCACATAAAGAAGGTTCTCCCTGAGTCTTTGTAGGACTGTAGAAACGTGTTTGACGTGTTCCGAAAAAGATGATGAATAGATCAGAATGTCATCCAGATAAATCACCACAAACTGGTCCATTATGTCCCTGAATATATCATTCATGAAGAATTGAAAAGTGGCGGGAGCATTGCACAGACCAAAAGGCATCACCAAATACTCGTAAAGACCATACCGTGTCTTGAAAGCAGTCTTCCATTCGTCGCCTTCACGAATGCGAACTAAATTGTATGCTCTTCGCAAGTCCAATTTGGTGAAGTAACTGGAAGTACCTAATTGATCCAATAGAACGTTTATCAGTGGTAAAGGATATTGGTTTTTTATGGTGATGTCGTTAAGTGCCCTGTAATCAATACAAGGCCTTAGATCTCCCTCTTTCTTCGGAACAAAGAATAGAGGAGACGCAGCAGGTGATTGTGATGGCCGTATGAAACCCATCGCTAAAGCTTTGTCAATGTATTCTTTCAACACAACGTCTTCTTTTGGGGTCAGTGAATATAAACGACCTGTAGGGATTTTGGCACCAGGAATCAATTCAATAGGACAGTCGTACTGTCGATGGGGATGCAATTGTTCTGCCTGGCCCTTGTCAAAGACATCAGCATACTCAGCGTATTCGCATGGTATGGTAGTGTCGCTTTGATGTACCACGCTGATAGTTGAAGCTCCCACCATAGAGGCCAATATGTGTTGCTTGTTTGACACCTCCTGACTGGTAAAGCAATGTTCATTGCAATGAATCGAAGGATACTGGAGCAATCCCGAAACCCAGTCAACGGCGGGATTATGAAGGGTTAACCATGCAAGACCAAGTATGATCTCGTACTGCGGAGCAGCTATGACATCGAAGATGATTTCTTCCGAATGATTATTCGATAATGTCATCTGAACAGATACCGTCTCCTGAGTTACCATACCAGAAGTCAAAACAGATCCGTCCACGGTATTAACCGTTTCAGGTTTGTTTTTGTTTACAAGGGGTATCGAACAGTTCTTGGCATATGTGATGTCTATGTAATTGTTGGTGGCTCCGGAATCAACCATGGCCTTGGAAACCAATTCTCGTTCACCACAACGTAACGTCACCTCAACAATTACGGGTGCGTGTTTAGGAATGGTACTGGAGTCCGATGAAACACTCAACATAGGGACTCCTGCTATTGTCGAGTTTTGGCGTTTCCCGAACGCTTGATGGGTTTTTTAGGACATGTCGCCAATAAATGCTCGGATGAACCGCAATACATACATAAATGGTTCTTTCTTCGGTTCTCTCGTTCTGCATTGGGCAACCGGCCTCTCACGACGCCAATCTGCATGGGTTCGGGGTCGTTCGAGAGGACTGCCGGTGTCTCTGAACGCCCCGAGGCTTGCATGAAGGGCTTTTTCTCTCCTTTCCGAGCATTCCTTCGGGCATCGATTTGTAAAACCAAATCGAGCAACTCTGTGAATCCCGTAGGAACCACCGGAACGGTAGATAAGGCATCTTTCAGTTCTTCTGAAAGACCCTTGTAGAAAACAGCCGTTTTCTTGCCGTCAGGCCATTGAGTTTCGGCTGTTAGTTGATTGAACCGGGCAATGTAAGGCAAAAGAGGCTGATTGCCTTGTTGTAGATTAAGTAACTCCATATCCATGGCTTGAGTAGCATAACGCATGTCAAAGACTTAACTCATAGCAGCCAAGAGATCGTCACAGTCGTATAACAGAGGGCTATTTGTTTCCAACAAAGGGTTAGCCCAAGCAGCAGCTGTGCCCCCTAAATGGGAAAGCACGAATGCTGCTTTTGTGGTTAGGTCAGGAAAAGATGTAGGACGGCAAAGAAAATGGAGTCGGCACTGATTAACGAAGGTTCTATAGGTTTTGGGATCACCAGTGAACCGTTCCGGAGGGGCCAAGGGAAACTGAGTGGGCATAACCACATTAATAGTTTCCTGTGGGGGTGTCATAGTCCCAGATCCAGATGCAGTGGCCATTGGAACCTGTGCTCCCTGAGGACTACCGTGCATGGCGTCTTGCATAACGTCCATACGATGCCGTAACATGTCCTGTGCCGTAACCATTTCATTTCTCAAATCGCTGATCAACTGAGTCAAAACAGCTAAAGGATCCGTACCCTCCATGGCTTCTGATTCTGTCAGAGAGCACCAAAGTATTAACTGAAAAGGATACGGTACTCAAAAGGATACAGGTGGTAGGGTCTTCCGGATCCCTGTTCACGCGTTTTGATAGTTGTGAAGTCAAGTTAAGACCTTCCAAATGATACAACTCTCTGACTGGTAAAACAGGCAGAGTGATGGATCACTGGAAAGGGCGTGGGTAAGGTATAGGAAGTCAGCCTAGAACAAAATAAAGTATCATGAATAACTGCCCCAACCTGGGTATGATGGAATAGAAAATGTCATGAATGCACACACTGACCTTGAGTCTAGGGCAGATGAATCCAGCAGAGTCTCTTGAGGGATCCAAGGTAGATCAAATGACAAGGAAGGGAAGATTAGTAAGGGAGACTTATCCCGAACGGAACGAGGCTCACGCTAGATACCGGGTTGATGCACCACAGGATAGCGTCCAAAGTACTGTTCACTGTCTCCTTCCAATTATCCTTGAAAAGCTTCCTTCCCACGTAGAGTAAAGTATAGAAATGAATCAATCCCCCTGTTAATATCACAGGTGCAGGAGTTGGAAATAGCGCTCCTTTTAAGGTATAAACAAAGTACACGCGGTCCTGTACAGCCGCGAAGAAAAGAGCGTGTGCGTGTGGATTTACACGCGATTAGGATTCACGCAGTCCAGGCCAGCAGCGCTTGAAGACAATATATATGCGTGTGGATTTTACACGCGAGCAGGATTCACGCAGTCCAGGCCAGCCGTACTTGAAGATAGCGTGCGCGTGTGGATTTACACGCGAGCAGGATTCACGCAGTCCAGGCCAGCAGCGCTTGAAGATAGCGTGCGCGTGTGGATTTACACGCGAGCAGGATTCACGCAGTCCATGCCAGCAGCGCTTGAAGATAGCGTGCGCGTGTGGATTTACACGCGAACAGGATTCACGCAGCCCAGGCCAGCAGCGCTTGAAGATAGCGTGCGCGTGTGGATTTACACGCGAACAGGATTCACGCAGCCCAGGCCAGCAGCGCTTGAAGATAGCGTGCGCGTGTGGATTTACACGCGAACAGGATTCACGCAGCCCAGGCCAGCCGCGTTTGAAGACGACGTGCGCGTGTGGATTTACACGCAACCAAACAGCTCCAGGAATCAGCGTGTGGCGGAAAACACGCTATAGAAGGCCCAAAAAGTAGCTGTAGTAACCTGCAAGGATGCAGACCGGAGGTTCAGCTACACAACGCCAAATGATTCGATCAGAAGCAGCGAGTGAAGTTTCCACGCTGCTTAAATACGTAATGCCGTAGTTCACGTGACGAAGCACAATACACGTGAAGTTAGCGACGTGAAAAGTGTAAACGTCGTTTTCCCGGCAACGTATCGAACAACCGCCATTTGGAATAGAACGGTCTAGCTGTTCTACGAGCGTAGGAGGTAGGACCACGTCCAGCATGCATGACACCTCCCCAGTCCTTGGGCAGCTTCATGTAGGCTCTGGATCCAAAAGCCCAATAATGATCCATCAGGACTGCTGTTCCTTCCTTCATGCCTGGTACATCGAAAATTCAGCCACATGGGCGATTCTCTCTAACTTTCCTTGTACCATTATTTCTGAAACATAAGGATGCATTCTTCAGGGCTAGAATCGGCAATGGTCCTCCTTTATCGTTGACCCATGTCAACAATCTTGCAATCTTCACCCATTGGTCTTTGCATTCTTTTTCTGCATTTGCCACAACTACTTCCCACTGTCTGGTTAATGCTGCTGCTTTGCGCACAACTAGTCCATCGGCCCATCCTTCATGAGTAAGCACTGTTCCTTTGATTTGTAGTTGGCCTATTTTCCAACATTCTCGTATCTCCTTCCCATTCTTATATTTGCATTGCAGAATATTGTTTTTTTCCATCTTGATTCCTCCTCCATTTATTCCAGGCTGTTCATATTTGATTATTTGATGCTTTATTTCTGGCTTCTCTCATGTCTTTAAATCTTGCACATAATTGCCTTCTCTTTGGATGCTCTTCTTCCTTGGAACTGTCCTCTTGTCAGGCAAAGTGCGAGATGTGTCAGGCAATGTACTTTTTTCACTGATATTGTAACGCTCACCTGATATCCACAGGGACGCCACCCAGTCTGGCTGGACCGCTTCCGTCCTTGGACCCACTCCCTTGGAATTTTGCTCGGCTGAGGACCAGGTCTGAAAATGCAGGAGTTTGGGTTTAGCTTTATTGTCTCTTCTAGCCCAGAGCCCACCTCTGTAAAGAGTAAAGCGTTGCATGTGCCGCCTTCTAGAACTTCTGCGTGTTAATCGGCCTCTTCTTTCTTCTTGCAGGCCATTAAATGGCCTGGGATGGATGCGGGCCAAGGGCAAGTCAAGTCCAGGTAAGTGTGCGCCTTTTTGGTTGTTTTCAATGCCGAAGAATAAACGCTTAGTAATGCTGCTTTTACGTTCTCTTTCTTCCAGGATGCGGCTTTCAAGATAGAGAGGGCATTCACTGAGATGTTGAATGTTCGGGATTCAGGAGCGGAGGACAGAAGCAGGGATCACTTGCAGGTAAGAGAATACTAACAGTTTTCTTGTTCTTGCAGGTAGTCGGGCCAGGAATGCAGATGAGAATTCAACAGACCATGGAGAGCGTCACGCTGCAACAGAAGGGTAATGCGAAGCGTGTTGCCCAGCTTGGGCGTGGCTTATATAGCCTGCAGGTATCCCAGGTGCCCCCAGGTCTGACCACACCTAAAATGCTAGCAGAGCTCAGTTCTTGAACTAAGCTATGCGGGGGCATCCATGTTGTGTAAAGGCTATTGTAAGTCCCAGTTCTCTGACTTCCCATATGAGCCTGACGCCAAAGGTGCCAGGACTGACTCCAAGAGAGTCTTGGGGAACATGATGGGGCCCTTGGGGCCATGATGGAAGACCATGGTGCAGCCCAGATGGACTGCCTGACAAGGCCAGGGGCAGGGGTCATGACAGCATTCCCCCCTAAGGCCCCTCTCAGGGTGGTTTTCCCGTCTGGTCCTGGCTTGGTGGCATAATCATGAAGGAAACGCTGTATCAAACGTGGTGCATGGATATAGTCACAGGGTTCCCATGTTCTGTCCTGCGGGCCATACCCCTTCTTTCCACTAGATAGTATAGTTTCGCTCTGACGTACTTTGAGTCCAGGATGTTCTTGACCTCAAATTCTGGTTTTCCATTGACCATTACTGGTTTGGGTGGTATAGTGACTCGGGTTGCAGGTTGGACTGGTTTCAAGAGAGACACATGGAACACAGGATGAATATGCATGTTGGCAGGCAAGGCCAGTTTAACTGCTGCTGAGTTTATAATAGATTTGACGGTGAAAGGTCCTAAATAACGTGGGCGAAATGTCCCTGTTCCTTTCATAGGCACGTGTTATGACGTTAACCAAACTTCGTCTCCAACCTGGTAGTTGGGAGCTCTTTCATGACGCTGGTCTGTGTATTTCTTTTGGCAGTCTTTAGCTTGACACAAGAGAGTTCGACTGCTCTTGTGAAGGCCTGAGAAATTATGGTGTGCAAGGTTTTGATAGCCGGCATTTCCAGAGTAGTGGGAACGTCCAGTTTGGAGGTGCATGGATGTCTGCCGTATATTGTGTAAAATGGGGTCTGTCCCGTACTGCTGTGCAGGGAATTATTATAAGCATACTCAGCTATCCACAGCAAGTCTTTCGAATTTCCTTCCACTTGATGTAGCATATAGTGCAGGTACTATTCAAGCGTTTGGTTCATTCTCTCTGTTTGGCCATCCTTTTGGGGATGGTGACAAGTGGATAGTCTAATGTCGATTTGAGCCATTGAACAGCATTTTCTCCAGAAGTTGGATACAAATTGAGTACCTCGATCAGAGATCAGCACTGACGAGAACCCATGAAGTCGTACGATATGTTCGAGGAATATCTTTGCCAGGCTAGATGCATTTGGGAGACCTTTAAACAGCAGGAAGTGGGCCATTTTAGAAAACAGGTCTACGACCACTAGGATGGTATTGTATCCTTGACTGGGTGGTAGGTCAGTGATAAAGTCAAGAGATAATGTATGCCAGGGCGCCGGTGGAATTTCTAGTGGTCTGAGAAGTCTAGCTGGTTTCTGTTTAGATGATTTATTTTCCGCACATACACCACAAGAGATGATGAATTGAATGACGTCCTTATGCCACGTGGGCCACCAGTAACTTCGCTTTACCTTGGCTAGAGTCTTAGCAATTCCAGGGTGGCCTTCAATTAAGGAGTCATGACACCCTGAGATGACCTGTTCCTTAAGCTCCTTTTGGGGCAAGAATAGACGGTTCCTGAAATATGGTAGTTGGTCCTTGTTTGCATAGTGTTCTGCCCATGAATTCCATTCTTGTAACAACTCAGGAGTCATCACGTGTCGGATCTCTTGCTGTAGTTCGTCCTGAGTCATCGTGGCTGTAATGCCCAGGAGCTTGTCATTCGGGATGATGGCCACGGGATCGGGGGTCGTGTACACCAGTTCATCAGTACCCATGCGGGAAAGGGCATCGGCTTTTCCATTTTTGACCCCAGGTCGAAACATGATCACATAATCATACTCCGCAAAGAAAAGGGCCCAGCGTAGCTGTCGTGAGGATTGAGCCTTCGCTGTTTTTAGATATTGTAGATTTCAATGGTCAGTTATCACGGTGATAGTGTGCCTGGCACCTAGAAGATAGTGTCACCAGGCCTAGAAGGCTGATTTGATGGCTAGGAGCTCCTTGTCTGTGATAGCGTAATTGAGTTCAGGTGGTGAAAACGCATGTGACCAGAAGGCTACAGGATGTAGCTGGCCGGTTTGTTCGTCCCTTTGCGAGAGAACAGCACCCATCGCCATGCTGGAGGCATCTGTTTCCACCACATATGGAAGATCTGGGCGAGGGTGTCGTAAGATCGGGGTGGAAGTGAACCTCCTCTTGAGTTCTTGGAAGGCCTTTTCTGCCCCTTCCGTCCACTGGAATTTCTTGTTGCACTTTCTCAATAATGATGTGATCGGATGCTCTATCTGAGAAAATCCCCGAATGAATTGGCGGTAAAAGTTTGCAAAACCCAACATGCTCTGGATCCCTTTGAATGAACTTGGGGCTGGCCAGTTTAGAATGGCGTCAACCTTGTGCACATCCATTCGGATTCCTTTCGGGGTGAGGATGAAGCCGAGGAACTCAACCTCAGTTACGGGAAATGAACATTTTTCAAGTTTGGCATAGAGGTGATGTTGGCAGAGTTTTGTAAGAACGGAACGAACATGCTTGACGTGGTTCTGTTTTGAAGCCGAGTATACTAGGAAATCATTTATATAGACTAGGGCACAGACGTCAATCCGCTCTCTCAAGACACCGTTCATGAAATACTGAAATGCAGCAGGGGCATTGCAAAGTCCAAATGGCATTACCTGATATTCGTATAGGCCATGTTTGGTACGAAACGCGGTCTTCCATTCATCTCCCTTTTTAATCCGGACAAGATGGTATGCTCCTCTAAGGTCCAATTTCAAATAGATTTGGGCATCTTTCACTTGGTCTAACAGTTCCGGAATAAGTGGCAGGGGGTAGCGATTTTTGATGGTGATTTGTTTCAATGTGCGATAGTCGTTGCAACTCCTCAAATCTTCCTTCTTCGGCACAAAGAATAGGGGAGATGCTGCTTGTGACTTCGAGGGCCGGATAAAACCAGTAGCCAGGTATTGATCCAAGTAGGATTTCAAGTGTTGGTTCTCGGGTTCTGTAAGCGCATAGATTCAACCACAAGGGATTTGTGCACCAGGTACCAGATCGATCTGGCAATCATAGGGTCTGTGTGGTGGCAAGGTATTAGCTTGTTCCTTCTGAAACACATCTTGAAAGTCTTGGTATTCACTTGGTAGGGTACCGATCACACCCAGGGTTATTGCCGCTGTTCCATGGACAGATGGGCTTGTATTAGTTGACTTCCTTCCTTTGTAGTAGCAAGTGTGACTACAACATTTCGGAAAAGACCAATTCCCTTGCATGCCAATCAATATGTGGATTGTGTGCGACCAACCACAGCATCTCTAGGATCAACCGGAACTGAGGCACCTTGATGAGATTGAAAGCAATAGATTCCCGGTGGCCATCCTGACACAGAAGGGTTAAGACTGTTGTGCATTTGGATACTGGACCGGAAGCTATTTCTGTACCGGTTAAAATATTTTTAATAAAGATAAAGGGGGTAAAATATATAAATAAATAAATAAATAAAATTGACCTTTTTTTTCGACCATTTTGATTCGATCAAATGGTAATGCGACCATTTATTTTCGACCATTTGACCGGACACCTTCTGTACCATCAACGGTGGCGACTGTCTCGGTGGTCGACTTAGGGCACAGAGAGAGCCCCATCTTTGCTGCAAGATCCTGGTCCATCTAATTCCCAACTGCTCCGCTGTCGATGTATGCTTCTACAGTATGCATCCTAGATGGCTGCTGGTGGTTGATTAGGATCACGGGCAATGCAAAATGGGAGGTCTGTAGTTGACGCTCAACGCTCGACAAACAGACCCCTACATTTACCGGCCTTGGTAGTTTTCCGACTCTTCATTCATGTTTTCCTTATCCGTGGCTCCTACGGTTCTCCTTGGTGGTTTTACTGGACACTCTTTGAGGAAATGGCCTGCTTTTCTGCAGTATAGGCATAGCAGCTGTTCCCTTCTCTTGTCTCTTTCAGCTTTGGTTAAATGGGGTCTTACCCCTCCCAGTTGCATTGGCTCCACCGAATTGTCTGCCACTCATGGGGTATTGTCCTTCGTTCGCACAAACATAGGACGAGGGTCTGGTCTGCTCTGATCGGCCCTTCAGTCCTGCAACCTATGATCTAGTTGAACTGCAAGGTTAATAAACTCTGCACATTCTTTTGGTGGATCCACCACTTGGGCAAGAACATCCTTTAGCTCCCCCCGTAGGCCCCAGTGGAATAGCGTGGTTCTCTTCTCCTCTGGCCACTCTGCTTCTACCACGAGCCTGTTGAAGGTTGCTATATTTGTTAATAAGTCTTGGTTTCCTTGACGGAGGCACAAGAGTTTGTTGTCTAGTGCCTGTCTATGAGTGCGATGGGCGAAGAGCTTTACCATCTCCTGCTGGAAGCCTCCAAAGTCACGTAGCAGTGGGTCATCCGGACTACCGAAAGGTACAGACCAGTCTGCAGCACTGCCACTCAGATAAGACAACAGGCAACCCATGACTGATCGTTAGGAAAGGCCCCAGCCCTGCAAAGAAAATGGAGGCGACATTGGTTCATGAATGTTTCATACTTCCTAGGGTCTCCAGTGAAACGCTCCGGTGGGGCTAAAGGAACTGCTCCTGGAAGAGTTATCTGTACCGGATTGATTGGCGGTGCTGACATCGATGAAACGTTCCCAGGCAATGGGGCTTGTCTGGAGGAGTTGTCTACTCAAGTCGTCAGTGCGTTCTTTAGCCACTATCAATTCCCTCCGCAAGGTGTTGGTCTCCTGCATGGCTGAATGCACCTCGGCGCGTAACTGCCCCAGCATCTGAGCTAACTGGTTGGTTTCCAAGGTTTCCATGACGCCCAGGTGGATTGTAGTTTGTGAGGCTTTGCGTCCTGTAACGCTCACCTGATATCCACGGGGACGCCACCCAGTCTGGCTGGACCGCTTCCGTCCTTGGATCCACTCCCTTGGACTCTTGCTCGGTTGAGGACCAGGTCTGAAAACACAGGAGTTTGGGTTTAGCTTTATTGTCTCTTCTAGCCCAGAGCCCACCTCTGTAAAGAGTAAAGCGTTGCATGTGCCGCCTTCTAGAACTTCTGCGTGTTAATCGGCCTCTTCTTTCTTCTTGCAGGTCATTAAATGGCCTGGGATGGATGCGGGCCAAGGGCAAGTCAAGTCCAGGTAAGTGTGCGCCTTTTTGGTTGTTTTCAATGCCGAAGAATAAACGCTTAGTAATGCTGCTTTTACGTTCTCTTTCTTCCAGGATGCGGCTTTCAAGATAGAGAGGGCATTCGCTGAGATGTTGAATGTTCGGGATTCAGGAGCGGAGGACAGAAGCAGGGATCACTTGCAGGTAAGAGAATACTAACAGTTTTCTTGTTCTTGCAGGAAGTCGGGCCAGGAATGCAGATGAGAATTCAACAGACCATGGAGAGCGTCACGCTGCAACAGAAGAGTAATGCGAAGCGTGTTGCCCAGCTTGGGCGTGGCTTATATAGCCTGCAGGTATCCCAGGTGCCCCCAGGTCTGACCACACCTAAAATGCAGTAGCCCAGAGCCCACCTCCCTTGTGGACCCAACGACCCCTTAGTGCTCTCCTCACCTTGCTTTTTGGTATGGTGCGCTCTCCGTCCTGCTGTTCTGTGCATGGGCGCGTTGTGGATGGGCGTGTCACAACCTACTTGCTTCACTGGTGCAGGCCCCACAAAGTCCAGGCCTGTTGCGACTCTGTTCTTCAGGTAAGTCTGCTGTTTTGGCAGTTTGTCCTTTATTTTGCAATTGCCCCTATTAAGGTCTTTAATTCTTTCTTAGGTGCGAAAGGAGTTTTGGTGATGCCGTGCTGCCTGGGGCTGTGCACGACATGGTAAGCGAAAGCGTGAAGCGCAGCGCTATGTGCCTTCTTGTGCTGACCTGTTTGTTTTCCCTTTCTTGCAGTCCGCCGCAATGTCCCAGAATGTATGCTGCTGAGAAGATGGAGAACGGTGAATGAAGCGTTGCACATGCCGCCTTCTAGAACTTCTTTCTTCTTGCAGGTCGTTAAATGGCCCAGGATGGATGTGGGCCAAGGGCAAGTCAAGTCCAGTTAAGTGTGCCCCTTTTTGGTTGTTTTCAATGCCGAAGAATGAATGCTTACTAATGCTGCTTTTCCGTTCTCTTTCTTCCAGGTTGCGGCTATCAAGATAGAGAGGGCGTTCACCGAGATTTTGGATGTTCGGGATTCAGGAGAGGAGGACAGAAGCAGGGATCACTTGCAGGTAAGAGTATACTAACAGTGTTCTTGTTCTTGCAGGTAGTCGAGCCAGGAATGCAGATGAGGATTCAACAGACCGTGGTGAGCATCACGCTGCAACAGCAGAGTAACGTGAAGTGTGTCCCCCAGCTTGGGTGTGGCTTACATAGCCTGCAGGTGTCCCAGGTACCCCAGGCCTGACCACACCTAAAATGCTAGACCACAGAGCTCAGTTCTGGAACTGAGCTATGCGGGGACATCCATGTTATGAAATGGCTATTGTAAGTCCCAGTTCTCTGACTTCCCATATGAGCCTGGTGCCAAAGGCAACAGGACTGACTCCAAGAGAGTATTGGGGAACATGATGGGGCCCTTGAGGCCATGATGGAAGACCGTGGTGCAGCCCAGATGGCCTGTCTGACAAGGCCAGGGGCAGGGGTCATGACAGATACTTCTGTAGCTATGAATATTTTAGAGGTTTCTAAAGCATTAGGTATTAGGGAACACACGTAGCAAACCTCCTTTGATGTTCTCTCTCCCACCCTTTTCCTGTGCTGATACCACATGCTATTACCCAAGTGTGCTGTATTGTCTAAATAAGCATGTATCCCTTCATTATCTTCCCCTGCATTTCTCCTATACATCCCATATGCAAGGTTTGTGTACTGACCATGAAGTGAATCAAAAGCACTTTTCATATTGGAGAGAACCAACGGGACGTCTGCTTTCTCAGGACTAATGTGATAAAGAGTGTGAAACAGGAGAAACAGAAAGATAAAAAGAGTGATAGAACATGCATATACTATGCACAATACCATGGACATCCACTCCTCTCCCCATCCTGTGATTGATTGGGCTTGTGCATCCCCTAAAATTGTACTACTTTCAACATTCCTAATTTTCACCACGATCATTTAAGGAAAAAATACTTTTTTACTCCTGCAATTGCAATATCTCCTCGATTATTGCTCTGAGTAGTCTTCTGATTACAGGGCCATTTTTAGGATCCTGTAAAAAAGTGAGAATATCAACATCTCTTCTAACAAGAGCAGGATAAGCTTGAAGGATAAACACAAAAACAGCAAGCACAAGCCTGTGCACATAGCTATCGGTCAACACCATGGGATTCGAATACTTAGAACAGGTATTAACCAAGAAACGAGTCAGGATACTGAGCTCTTTTCCAATTTTTGATTATAAATTGATGTTTAGCTTATCTTTGATACATCATCGCAATTCTAAAATTCATTTTCAAGATTTCTAAGGCTCTCAGCAAGGTTTTGCACTCCCACTACAATATCTATAAGGAGTGTCCCAATGAGCCCTAGTCCAAATGCAAAATCAGCACCATCAACTGGTTGCTTTATTGTCCTTCTTATTCATCATCGATCGAGTCTGCACACACAGAAATTCTTCTTCTTGTCTTGCTTCTGGATCGGCAACGGTTTAAGGGGTGGTCTCGCCGTTGTACTATTTCAGGTCATTCAAGTGAAGCCAAGCTCGCCTGCCTTGGACTTTTACTCCTGAGGGGGTTATATTGTCAATGCAAAAGGGGCCATTGAAACGTGGGTCGTGCCACTTTCAGGTAAAGTTTCTTATCAAAATGGTGTCACCAATAAACAGTTTAGGTGTCGATAATAGTTCAGAAGATTCGGTTGCTGGATTGTTTTCCTCTGTGTTCTGAGACTGACCCCTGTGACTTGTGAGTTCATATGAAATGAGAGAGATGCTAGAGGTCATGTCAAATAGTTATGCAGCTCATCACCTAACAGTTTTGCTGTACTCTGGGCATCACTTCTACTCCTCGAAGGAGGTGTAAGAGGCATTCTCATTCGCCTCCCTGTCACTAGTTCATGGGGGATGAGGTGGTGGTCCGAACCAGGCTGATTCCTTAGGGCATATAACGCTAAAGGCAGGCAATATAGACATCCCTTCTTCAAAGTTAGCTTGATTTTGGCAATCCTCTGTTTAAGGAGGCTGTTGAGTTTCTCACATAAACCGTTTGCTTGCAGGGGATAAGCAGAAGAAAACTTGTTTTTATTACTCAATATTAATCCTATTTGTTCGAACACCTCATTAACAAAATGTGGCCCATGATCAGATCTCAGCACTTCACACACACCCCATCTTGGAAAGACTTGAAGTACTAAATACTTCATTGTGCAAGTGGCATCAGGGTGTGTACACAGACCTGCCTCGATCCACCTAGAGAAGGGACACACCACCACTATCAGATATCTATATCCATTACATATCTGTAGCATGCCAATATAATCAATATGTAAATGCTGAAATGGATCTTTCGATTGTGGAATTACTCCTCCAATCATTCTCAGTGTATGCCCAGCAGTAAACTTTTGACATACGATGCAGTTTACTACAAAAAATGCAACGTGTTTTAACAAAGTTGGTATGAACCAGTCTTCTGCAATTGTTGCAGCAAGACTTTCCCTAGTTACATGTGCGGGGTAATGCAGCTGTTCAAGTGCTATTTTTAACAATGCTACTGGCATCACTGGTTTTCCAGTGCTGTCCTGTCGCCACAATGCTTCTATGGGGGATAAAGAACACCCCCTTTGTTTCCATAATTCCTGCTCTTCCTGCAGTGCACTTCTTTGAATTCCCATTAATTGCGTCATTGATATTTTGTTAAACCCTTCTTGCATCACCATAATTGGGACTACTTTCTCTTTGATATTTGGTGTATCAAAACTTGAAATATCTGGGGAATACGCAACTCTTTTGGCTTCTACTTCTGCTGCTTCGTTCCAGCAAGAAATAAAATCTGTTCCCTTACTATGAGCGGTGCATTTAACAACCACTATGGCTACTTGGAGTTGTAGTCCTTTAATAAGCCTGTCCAATATGGATGTGTGCTGCACTGGGTTGCCATTCGCTCAGAGGTAGCTCCTCCTTTTCCAACATGCTAGCCCTGTGGAGTCACTGTAGACTGTCACTTCCCGCCCTTCATGTTTCTCGAGTGCACCAATAAGTGTGTTGTATCCTGTGTTGACGAATGGAATGGAATGCACGTCACTATGTTTAGGTTGGAATGTATTTGTGTGTATGCAGTGACGTACGTGTGTTCTGAACTTGTCAGTTGGTGAGTGCCTGCCGGGTGGGAGAAGCCGGTGTCTTTTCTCCTATGCATTATCTTCTACCTGGAGACAATAAAGACATACATAAGGAACTTACCTGAGAGGATTTGTCCTTATTACACTGGTGACGAGGTTCGGGACTGCTGCGGAGGGGGCAGCAGAGCTGGAGAAGATACTGCCCTCGGTTTCGTATATCCCACCCGGCGGGCCGCTGTCCATCGCGTCGGGGAGAGCTGTGTTGGCTGACTGCAGCGGGGGCCTTTGAGATTGCAGTGCCCCTGGGTCCAGTCCTGAGGATCCTGTGCTGTGCTGACGCAGTGTTTTTGGGGCTTGAGGAGTGTTTGGTGTCTGTAGCAGGAGCCACCGGAGTAACGTGGCTCCTGGGTCCAGTCCTGTGGGTCCGGCACTTCGGCCGCTTCAGGGGTTACCAGAGTCAAGGTGCCTGAGTGCAGTGCTGGGGGGGCCGCCACCTGCAACTGCAGCGGGGGCTCCTTAGAGTTGTGGTGCCCCCGGGTCCAGTGGTGGGTTCCCGACTTTCGCTTTGTGCCTTCTGTTGAGGATCCTGTGTTGTCTCGAGGGGTGCGCTCGTGTCCAGCCGTCTATATAGCAGCTGTTGTCCCATGATGTTTGGTGAGCGCAGGACAGTTGGGTCACTGTCCACCCTATTGTAGGTGTCAGCAATTGTCCCGTGTTTGCATACTGTTGTGTCTTCATGTCTTCATGTCTTCATGGGGGCGTGTTGCGACTGCCCTTGCAGAGGATTCATTTGCACTTGCTCTGGTTGCTGTGTCTGTTGCATTCGTGTCACTTGTGTCTGATACACTGTCTGATCTTGGACAACCCCTTCCCTAGTTTGTGTGCTATATGGTGGAGGATAAACTGTCCCCCCCTCTTGAGAATTGGCCATTCTGTACATTCCCTTGACTCCCACATATGCATGCAATGTGCCCTGTCATCCCGCAAGTCCAACATACGGGGGGATATCACCAGACTAGTCCCCCTTGGTTGAATCCTCCTTGCGCATTCTAATTCTCATTCTGCGCATTCAGCGTGCGCATCCAGGAAGTGCACCGGAAGTGCACATTTACTGTTTGACTGTTCGATTAGTCGCGGGACGACGGGCTGGGGGAGTTTACGCCGTTACCCTAACAATTATTGTTTCCCAACGGGGATCCATATTAAGTGGTCTGAAATTCAGCTCATAACGTAAGTGATTGTCTGCCTCCTGCTCTGTCGTTCTAAGTCGAAAATCACTATTTGATGCTAATTGTACAGTCAGTCTACAACTGTGTCTAGTTATATCTGAACTCGAGCTTGGGAACTACTTCCCGCTAATACTTGAACTCACTTGGTCCTTCTGAGTATCAATGATACTATGAATAATATTGTTGCTTATGTTAGAACGTGAGCTGGGGAAACAACTATTCTTTACAATTGAATTAGAGCAGGAGAATTCTACAGCTGCTTACATTGAATTTGTTTTTCTCAATTCCGACCTTATTGTTCTGTATTCTACTATTGCCTTCATTTGAAACTGAGTGGGTGTAATATTTCCTGTGCCTTACCTAGCTAAATTGCTCGCCTAATAATTGTTGCCTACTGTTGAATTTGCACTGGTGAATATTATTCATATTCTTACTGTGAAAGTAAGTGGGTGCTTTTTCATGACTCAACTTAAACTAGTGTACATTGCTGTTGATCACACGCTCATTAGATCTAGTGAATGCCTTGCTAATCCAACCTTGAATGCAAGTTGGGCAATTATGAATATTCATATTCAATATATGAATATAATTACCACCTGCAATTGATTACGACAAGGTGAACACTACTGTTACCTATTTTTGAATCTGTTCTGGTGAACACTATTGTTGTGCATTTCTTTTTGAGATTTGATGAACGTTATTGCCATTGATACTGTGAACTTGAATTGGTTAATCCTACAGCGATCTGTAGTTGAATTGAGTTGGTGATTAGCATTGTCTAACCTAGAGAAGCTGCGACAATGGTTAATGGCTTGCGTAGTGGTCGTAAGATCCACAATGTTACCATTGACAAACATAATGAAGCGGATATCCGTAGTGAAGAAGTTGGTTTAAATGTGTCGACTCATAGCGAAATGAGTCTCTCTAATGAGGCCGGCACATCAACCTGCTTCGAAAAACTGGGAGGAATTCTACCGCAAAAATTACTGTATCATGCAGCTGATGAAACTCACCTCACACTGCATATTGAACCAATAGTGAAGGTTAAAACAGGTGATTTATTGATCCCCAGACCTACAAAATCAAAGAGATGAACCTGGATCAATCAAACATACCATCTAGTGATGATTTAGAGGCGGCTGAGCATAGTGAATTACTATCCAAGATGTCCATTACTTCTACTAAACCCAGATTCACTGATATCTCCATTATTGCACCAGGGATTGAGGCCCTCCTGGAAAAACAGAGTTGTTTTTCAAGGAGACCCTCAACCCAGGTCAAACAAAGTCGATATTGCATGGAAGATGTCCATGTAATTACCAAATCCATTGATTCGAAGGAGATTCAGAGTCAGGGTAATGAACATCTGATAGGGGGCGGGTCAATTAAAATGGATGCCCCTATTCAGGAGTTTGCCCTCAGATATTTGAGGTAATTCTAACTCCTCTGAGGTTCGTACATTTTCTGAACCAGAAATTGCCATTTCCCCTCCTACAGTAAAACCAAGAGGTGCTGAGTTTGAAATAGAGGTCGAACGCAACCTTTTGGAATCCTCGGATTTAGGATTGGATTTTCCAGTCCTGACAAGGATTCTGAATCTCCTCGATAAGGGGCACGAACAGACTCACACCCAAATTGATACCACTAATGGTCTATTAATGGAGGTATTAGCTAAAATAAATAGAGTAGAAGGGCTCCTATTTACCTGTGATGCAGTGGCATCAATGTCCACGAAAAAACTTAAGCCAAATCCTGTGATGATAGACAGAGACACTCAAACCCTTGCGGAATTGAGAATGGCAGGTACGGTTAAGTCATATGCTGCGATTACTTCAGTAGAACAGACCAAACCTGATAATGATGATCCAACTAAAAATTAATTATTTGAGTTGGTAGCCGCCAATGCTGCAGCAATTAAGCAAATTCTACAGGGTCAATTATCGGCTCAGCATCTTGCTGGAGATAAGTTGGAAGTTTTGCCTCAGGAGATATGTGCTAGCCCTGAGACCCATCTTGACAGCCCCTTAGCCTTGACTAACCTAATTGATCTTGATGATGATATACAGAAATCACAAAATCTTAATGAACCGTCCCAAGAAACTATGATGAAAGATCTAGAGATCAAACCGGTGTTGACCAGAAAACAAAAACGATTGATTATTAGGGCAGAAAAACGTAAGATCAGCCAAAACAAGAACCACAGTGCAAATAAAAAACAAAAAACAAAAAATGATTTTCTGAAGGCCGTAAAAAGAGACACTGATAACACAACCATTGAAGAGGAGAATTTTGATTTGCAACAACTCAATAAAGAATCCAGAGTATTACTGGATGTTGAGTCTGATAAAAAAAAACCCTGTCTATTGAAGAGGGGCCTGAAAAGCGAATAAATAGCAAGGCGAACAGGGAATTATTATCAGACAATTCTGTAGGTTCTCCAAAACAGAAACAATCTGATTTGTTAAACTTTTTCCCAGCATTATACATCAAGAAAGCTGGGAACAAAATCAAACAGGCCGGCCTAACCAAGAAGTCTAACAACACAAAGGTCGAGCAAGCAAAATCGATAAGATCGCAGTCAAATGATCGGGATGCCCTATTAAACCATAATGAGAAATCTAAAACACCAATTAAGGTTACTGAAAAGGACTTAGCCCCGATTGATAATAAGCCTCAGCTAGTAGAAGAAGGTGAGGACAATGCCGCCATATTAACAATTAGTCATTCAAAAGGGATGGCCATGGATATTGAACAAAGGCCTTCAAATGACCAAGTTTATGGCTTAGACGAGATAGATTAGAAGCTGATTTAGTGATCCTTACCCCTGATATACCGTCAATAATGGGATGGGAAACTAAGTCTGTAACATCTTCAAAAGTTAACCTAAATCACTCAGCTATCCTCAAGGCATTCCAGGCAATCCCAGCGTAGAGAACAATCAGGAGTGGTGATATTGATTGGGTACACCTAGCAAGTGTCAACCCGACGAGGATAATATGAGGCTATCACTCCCATATCATAATGAAAATCATATGGGAGCAGAAAGAAAATTGTGAACTATTAGGGCTATTCCCATGTATATTTAGATCAAATGAACAAGCTGACATTTATATCACCTCACCCCCAAGAAAGGAAGATTTGCCTGTGACTTCCATACCTGGGGTTAGTTTGCCTCAACTAACAGAGGACCTGGTCAAAGAGTTCATGAACTTTGCAGCAATATTTTCTGGAATGCCTGGTGCAGGGCAAAGTATTGTGATGCCGACGCTACCAAATAAGGAAAAAAACTAGGATGAGATATTTGGAGTGTCCTTGTCTTCATGGAATTCATGTGGTCTAGGCAATCTGTGCTCTTATACATCGAAACTTGATTCACCCTCCCGCCCAGGCATCTGTCTAATCCAAGAAACAATGTTCCAGGGTGGCTTTCACTTAGAAGGTTATTATAATCATTATCAGCCAGCAACAAGGGGGATACTCGGTCGCCCGTCTGGTGGACTTGCCATTCTTATTGATAAAAATATCAGGATGGCTTCCACAATAGTCGGTAGCGAGGATTCTTTTATTGCAGTAGAAATCCATCCAGCAAGACCTAATGCATTGAGACTTTTAATACTTAACGTATATTGGAATCACAATAAAATCTCCTTTGAAAATCTCACCAGTCAGCTTAGTAATATCTTTGAAAATGCATTGTCTACAAATTCCAATATTTGTATTCTGATAGGAGGAGATTTTAACGCTACCTGTCTGGCCACTAACAAGGAGACCAGTACAGGTATTCAGACATATGCGCAGAGTTCGCTGCTCAATGGAAAGAGATGGCTCGACTATTTTTTATCATGGGACATTCAGTTGGCTCCATTTGTAAGTGGTGCTTATCAGCACACCTGGTCTAGAGGGCCTTGGACGTCCATGATAGACTATATCTTTGTATCCACTAAGATACTAGGTAGGATTGACCCAATTCATATTTGTGACTTGCAATATGGTCATCACTTTTCTTTGAACTCAAGGCTCCATTTAAATTTGGGTACATTCAAACTAATTCCTATATTAACAGCGATTGAATTTGATCAGTCTCGGTTATCCCTTAAATGGAACTCAAAATGATGTCACAAATTCTTACTGAAGATCAACAATGACCCGCTCTTTACTTAGGGAGTGAGTCAAGTGGAATTCAAAGTGTTATAGCAGAATCAATTAATGCCTGGAGAATTTGTTCCTATATGTCACAATTAATGAGAGAAAGTTCGGCGTCTACATTCCATAATCATAGACACTAATTCAACATTAAGGTGGCAAACCTAAAAAAAGAGAAACGGAAGCAGCTACGACAGCTTAAGCAATCCAATTATAATGCTTATTTTTATCTTATCCACAAACAAGACATTTTACACACATATTCTAGAAAATTAAAATCCTTAAAATATGAAATTGATTTGATTGACAATCAGAAAATGTTATCGCTACTCCTAAAAAATGATTGGAAACAGGTGTGGGGTATACTGAGAACGGTAACCGGGACTTCTGATTCAATCGAGGAACCTTCGATCTCGGCCTGGGTAGAGTTTATAAAAACAAAATTTGCTTGCCCCTTGGCATTTCAAAATAAACAATTTAAAAATGCCTCTCACCTAGCAGGTGGAACCTGTCCGTGGGACGCTAATGATATTTGTGTGGCTATTGTAGACTCTAAAGGCTCTCGAGCACCTGGGCCTGACGGCATCCCACCTTGCTTGGTGAAAGCTAACCCGGAGTTATGGGCCGAGATATTAAAAATAAAATTTGATGCAATTCATCTAGCAGAAATTATTCCCAGCTCTTGGCGTTCCGCCATTATTATCCCAGTATATAAAAGCTATTGACGATCCAGCTAACTTTAGGCCGATAGCACTAATGGATGCCTCTGCAAAGACCTACTCTACTCTATTGTTAAAATCTATTAAATCACACATCTCAGCATTCTCTATTGTGTCAAAAGTTCAAGTAGGCTTCCGTAAACATATGGGATGCCAACTGAATGCTACTATAATTGCACATTTATATCAGTATATCAATTACTCCAACGCAGGGCCTATATACATGGCAGCCCTTGACCTTACAGCAGCCTTTGATTCTGTTATCAGACTCTTACTATGGGAGAAAATGGTGAAGTATGGTTTTCCCATTAATTTGGTTGCCATTATTGCGTCCCTGCATAATGAGACAACTTACAGTGTACGACTAACCAAGGTAGGGGAAATTACGGATCCTATACCCATGGAAATTGGGCTTACACAGGGCTGCAATATGGCTGCGGTCCTGTTTAACCTCTATTTATTAGATCTGGATGAAGGGTGGAACAAGGCACTCATTTTAGGTGGTCTAGTTCTTAATTGGCTTAGTTTTGCTGTCGATCTTCTATTTTTTGACCATGCACTGTTCGGCTTACAACCAAGTTGTATTTATTCTACAACTACGCCACAAAGAATAATTTGCAAGTAAACCCCACAAAGTCTTTTATTATCTCCTTTTCAGACGGTAGGAAAAGGATGAAAAAATTTGACTGGTGCCTAAAAGGAATTTCATTTCCTAAGACTCCGTCTATGCATCATCTAGGATATGATTTAGCTACTACATATTCTATTGAGTGAGGGAAGAGAGTACTTAATGATAAGGTTAAACCGCTTATTGTCATGATGCCTACCTCCAAGGAGCCAGGCCCAGCCCAGCAACCACAGAGGCAGACATCATTTTCCCCAAGGACGTCTCAGCGGGCCCAAGTTGGGGCCTTTTGGACGCAGTCCTGGCACCTTCGGCGCCAGGCTCATTCTGGACCCCAGTCCTGGCGCCTTAGGCGCCAGGCTCATAAAGCAAGACATGTGTGTAAGTGTTTTAATGTGCACTTACCTGAAGCAGACCGTGCTGCTACATCCAGGCCCTCTTGAGGACTGAATGGGACTACTTTATCTTTTGGACTACTTTATCACTCGGGTGTGGTCTGAGGAAGAATACATACCTGAGTGGAAGGATACATACCTGGAACTACTTTACAGGCTATTTAAACCACACCCGAAGAGCAGCACATGCTTCGCGTTGTTCTGCATCGAGCAGCTGGACGCTCACCGTGTTTGCTCCTGCATTCGGACTTCTGCCACGCCTGCCAGCCACCTGATCACCTACAAAGGAAGAGAAAGAGAGAATAGGAGAAGGAAAAGACTTTACCTGCAAGACCCGCATTCCGGAGTCAGCTCGCCGACGATCCTGCAAAGGAAGACACTTAATTTAAAAGCACATCGCATCGACCGCCGCAGCGCCGCATTCCACTCACCTTCACAGGGCGCCTCCATGTTCAGCAGCGATCACCCGGATTCGCAGCCACGCTTCCACGCCTAGGGAGAAGAAGACAAGAGCAAAGGTGAGAGAGAGAAGGGAATGAGGAAACCTAAACCTCCATGTTAAGACTTACCTGTTGGGTCATTCCCTCTTCATTTCGGGTCCGCGCCGCATCCAGGCGTTTCCGGACCCCGGCCCCTATGGGGAAAAAGACATTAGCGTCAATGAGCGAATGAAAAGACATTACCCAAAAACGCTCATCAAGACTTACCTGATTTCTACAGGGATTGCACCTCGCATCTCGGGTCGGTGCCTTTTCCCCGGCATTCCGTACCCCGGCCCCTATGGGGAAAAAGACATTGACATTAGCATATTGATGCAAGGACAAAAGGGGAACCTTTCAAGGAACTTACCTGGAAGCCAAGCAAGTTTGGTTCTCATAAAACCAAGAATCCAGTGAAGTAACTGGATACCAACGCGCCCCTGCATCAGAAGCAGGAAGGAGAGCTCGCCCTTCAAGACCCTAAGAAGGATACTTTTGCAAGCCGGACAAGCAGGAGTTGGGAGTCCGGTCCAGTCCATTTTCTGAGCCCCGCGCAACACCTTAGAAGAGGTCACAGCAGCACGATCCTGGCCAGCGCCTCCGTGGGAGTCAGGTGAGCGTAACAGAACGCGAAGCCTACCCACAATTTCCCACCCGGGCGCTATGGAGACTTCTGAGACAGACCAGCTGGCCCAGCTGTTGGGGGAATTAAGGGCAGAGGTACACTCAGCTCGCCAAGAGACTAATGCCCTCAAAAGAGAACTCATTATCTCCAAGGAACAAACTGATGACCTGGCCAAACGATTGCTACAGAGTCAGGCTGGACAAATTCCTTTACCTAGTCCCGGGGGAATTTCCACTTTGTTGGGTTCGAGTAACCCTGTTCAGATCAATCTGCCGGGATCCATGCCTTTAGCACCGCCTGAACGTTTTGCGGGGGACCCAAAGAAATATGCCATTTTTATGAACCAATGTCGCTTACATTTTATATGCAGACCAGGAGCCTTCCCTGATGATAGGACCAAAGTGGCCTTCGTGTTATCGTACCTAAGTGGCTGTGCTGCCGATTGGTCTGTTCCCTTGGTGAACCAGAACGATCCAATTCTCCAGGATTTATAGGGCTTTCAGGCCAGCATGGAAAGGTTGTTCGCTCGACACTCGCAGGGACAGGCCCTTGACAACGAACTGCTATCTCTACGACAAGGTAGTCAAGATCTTTTGTCTTATATAGCCTCCTTTAACAGACTGGTGGTGGAAAACGGATGGCCTGAAAATAAAAGGATCACTTTATTTTACCGGGGTCTGTGCGGAGAGCTAAAAGACATTCTGGCCCAAGTAGTGAATCCACCCCAAGGCTGCGCAGAATATATTGACTTTGTGGTACAACTGGATCACAGACTTCAGAATAGGAAAGCAGATCGGTCCAAGTTTGAAACCCGAGTACCGATCAGAACCCTCGTAAACCCCAGGAATACCGAAACTTCGGAACCTATGCAAATAGGGGGAGTTAAGGGGCCGTTAACTCAGAAGGAACGTGAGAGAAGGCGACAAAAGCAACTATGCCTCTATTGCGGGGCTTCCGGTCACTTTCTTCGTGATTGTCCGGTAAAACCTCCTAGGAAGGTGGTTGGTGCCTCTGACAACAACTTAATGGAACCTGTTTCGGGAAACGACCTGGCTCGACAAGCGTAGAGGTCCGCTTGCCGAGCTTGAAATTGAACTCTCTGACCTCGCATTTTGTTGCCAATGGTGCTCGTGGATCCAAAAAAGCCCCAACGGTTGCATGCCATCAAAGCATACGTCGACAGCGGAGCTATCGGAAACTATGTAGACCGCGAATTGGCCTCCAGGATGAACCTTCCTCTGCATCCAAAAATAAACCAGGATGTCATTACTACGGTTGATGGTACCGAAATAGCCTCTGGGCCGGTAACGCATTCCACCACAGAAGTGACACTTGTGAGTCAGGATGGACATCGGGAAGCAATAGTGTTTGATATAATCAAGGCTCCACAATTTCAAGTAATCCTCGGAATTCCTTGGTTAGAAACACACAATCCTCGAATAGACTGGCGAGCAAAGAGAATAACTTTTCCAGATTGTGGTCCCACTTGTTACCCTAGAAATCCAGCTATTGGTTTAGCCACAGTAACCCCCGCCACTGTTCAACTACCGGCAGAATACCTTGAATACCAGGACGTTTTTCAGAAAGAACAGGCTAACACGCTACCCCCTCATCGTTCTTATATTGCCAGATCGATCTAGTTCCCAATGCTCAACCGCCGTGTAGTAGGATTTACGCTCTCACTGAACCTGAAAACCAGCATTTGCGTCAGTATTCGGATCAGTACCTTGCCAATGGCTTTATTCGCCCATCAAAGTCCCCGGTCTCTTCCGCTTTGTTCTTCGTGCCTAAAAAAGAAGGAGACCTTAGAACTTGTATTGACTACCGCGCTTTAAATCAGATAACGATAAAGAATCGTTATCCCCTGCCTCTGATCCCTGAACTTCTTGATCAAGTAAAAGATGCTCGTATATACACCAAGTTAGATCTCCGGGGAGCTTATCACCTAGTGCGAATAAAAGAAGGTGATGAGTGGAAGACAGCTTTCCGCACCAAATACGGGCTCTTCGAATATCAGGTTATGCCCTTCGGTTTGTGCAACGCGCCTGCAGCTTTTCAATTCTTCATGAACGATGTTCTGCGAGAACTTATCGATGTTTGTGTCATCGTATACATCGACGACATCCTGGTGTACTCATCTTCTGAGTCAGATCATCGAAAACATGTTCGAGCAGATCTAGAGAAATTGCGCCAGCGCAAACTATTTGCCAAGCTGGAAAAGTGTGTCTTTCATACCACTAAGGTTGAATTCCTCGGATTTGTTCTGACTCCTAAAGGAATTCGAATGGATTCACGAAAGGTGGACGCCATACTCAAATGGCCATCTCCCGGTTCAGTGAAAGGGGTTCAGAGTATGCTTGGCTTTGCCAACTTCTATCGAAGATTCATCCCGGAGTTTTCACGAATAGTCCAACCCATTACTGCTCTTTTACGTAAGAATAAACATTTTGAATGGACTCCAGAGGCCGAACAAGCCTTTCATGACCTAAAGACCAAATTCACTTCCGCACCTGTGTTGAAGCACCCGCGTCCTGATCTCCCGTATATTGTTGAAACTGACGCATCCAGTTTAGCCATGGGAGCTGTCCTGTCGCAAAGGGATTCGAAAACTAACCAGCTACACCCTGTAGCCTTTTGGTCCAGGAAATTCTCAGCTCCTGAAATTAATTACGCAATTACCGACAAAGAGTTACTGGCCATTAAATCTGCTTTTAAGGCTTGGCGTCATTACCTCCTCGGTGCAAGACACACCATCACTGTAATTACGGATCACAGAAATTTGCAGTATTTAAAGACGGCCAAAGCCCAATCTTCACGACAACTCCGATGGGCTTTATTCTTTGCAGAATTTGATTTTGTAATTACCTATCGCCCTGGCTTCAAGAATGGCAAAGCGGACGCCTTATCCCGGATTGGCATGGAAGAAGCCAATTCGTGTTTAGAACCTGTGCCGATAATACCTGAACAAAGAATCTTAGGTTTGACTTCATTGCAAACCATCGAGGACGTTGAAACTCGAGTCAAACTACTTTTTGACCCTTCAGCCTTACTGGAATGGACTCAAAAGGGTCCCCACTTCACCGTTAAGGATAACTGACCGTACTTCCAAGAGCGGTTATTTCTGCCAAGTAAGGAATTGCAAGAACTAGTTATTGCTCATTATCATGAATCGTTAATGGAAGGACACCCTGGTATCGCTAAAACGGAAGAAAAGATCAAACGCCAATTCTGGTGGCCTTCTTGGAGAAAAGACATAAAGTCTTTTGTGATGTCTTGCGGAGTTTGCGCCCAAAATAAAGGTCAAAGGAACAGGCCAGCCGGCCGACTTCAACCCTTGGAGATTCCACCGGCACCTTGGCACACCTTGTCTATGGACTTCATTACGGACCTGCCTCCGTGTGGTGGTTACAACACTATCCTAGTAATCGTGGATCTGTTCTCCAAAATGGCCCACTTTATCCCTCTAAAAGGATTGCCTTCAGCTTCCATCCTGGCCAAGGAATTCCTGGAGAATATAGTTCGAATACATGGTTTCCCTTCCGTACTAGTCTCAGATCGTGGAAGTCAATTCATTTCCCATTTTTGGAGGAAGTGTTGCCAACTAGCACAAATAGATGTGCGATTATCCACCAGCCACCACCCCCAGACCGACGGACAAACCGAGAGAACAAATCAGACTCTCGAGCAATATCTTCGGTGCATGTTGCACCAATCCGAGTACAATTGGAAAGACATTCTTTGGATCGCAGAATATGCATACAACAATTCTATGCATTCCGGAACCGGTCAAACTCCTTTTTATACTTTGTATGGTCACCATCCTCGAACCTCTGACCTAGATCCACCTCTGACCCTGGAAATGCCCGCAGTAAATCATCTGCATTCCACAATAACCCGAGCCTTCAAAGAAGCTACAACTCATTTAAAGCAAGCCAAGAAAAAGTACGAAGAAAACGCTGATTTGCACCGAAGTAAAACACCTCCTTACCAAGTAGGAGACCAGGTTTGGCTAGCAACTAGACATTTATCTCTCAAGGGCCCACGAACTTTCAATCCCAGTTCATTGGGCCTTACCCCATCAAAGCCATAATCAACCCAGTGGCCTTTAAACTGGATTTGCCTTCCAACATGCGTATTCATCCCGTTTTTCATGCATCACTTTTGAAACCGGTACAACCAGGAACCCGACTGTCCAAGCCTCCAGATCCTATTCAAATTGATGGGGAATTAGAATTCGAAGTGAAAGACATTTTAGACTCCAAAATGTTAAAGTCAAAACTCTTCTATCTTGTTGACTGGAAGGGTTATGGACCTCATGAGAGATCGTGGGAGCCTAGTAACCATATTCACGCACCTCGATTAATACGAAGGTTCCACCGTAAATTCCCGAACAAGCCAAAACCCCTGGAGGAAACAACCTTGGGAGGGGCCTTTTGGGGGGTACTGTCATGATGCCTACCTCCAAGGAGCCAGGCCCAGCCCAGCAACCACAGAGGCAGACATCATTTTCCCCAAGGACGTCTCAGCGGGCCCAAGTTGGGGCCTTTTGGACGCAGTCCTGGCACCTTCGGCGCCAGGCTCATTCTGGACCCCAGTCCTGGCGCCTTAGGCGCCAGGCTCATAAAGCAATACATGTGTGTAAGTGTTTTAATGTGCACTTACCTGAAGCAGACCGTGCTGCTACATCCAGGCCCTCTTGAGGACAGAATGGGACTACTTTATCTTTTGGACTACTTTATCACTCGGGTGTGGTCTGAGGAAGAATACATACCTGAGTGGAAGGATACATACTTGGAACTACTTTACAGGCTATTTAAACCACACCCGAAGAGCAGCACATGCTTCGCGTTGTTCTGCATCGAGCAGCTGGACGCTCACCGTGTTTGCTCCTGCATTCGGACTTCTGCCACGCCTGCCAGCCACCTGATCACCTACAAAGGAAGAGAAAGAGAGAATAGGAGAACGAAAAGACTTTACCTGCAAGATCCGCATTCCGGAGTCAGCTCGCCGACGATCCTGCAAAGGAAGACACTTAATTTAAAAGCACATCGCATCGACCGCCGCAGCGCCGCATTCCACTCACCTTCACAGGGCGCCTCCATGTTCAGCAGCGATCACCCGGATTCGCAGCCACGCTTCCACGCCTAGGGAGAAAAAGACAAGAGCAAAGGTGAGAGAGAGAAGGGAATGAGGAAACCTAAACCTCCATGTTAAGACTTACCTGTTGGGTCATTCCCTCTTCATTTCGGGTCCGCGCCGCATCCAGGCGTTTCCGGACCCCGGCCCCTATGGGGAAAAAGACATTAGCGTCAATGAGCGAATGAAAAGACATTACCCAAAAACACTCATCAAGACTTACCTGATTTCTACAGGGATTGCACCTCGCATCTCGGGTCGGTGCCTTTTCCCCGGCATTCCGTACCCCGGCCCCTATGGGGAAAAAGACATTGACATTAGCATATTGATGCAAGGACAAAAGGGGAACCTTTCAAGGAACTTACCTGGAAGCCAAGCAAGTTTGGTTCTCATAAAACCAAGAATCCAGTGAAGTAACTGGATACCAACGCGCCCCTGCATCAGAAGCAGGAAGGAGAGCTCGCCCTTCAAGACCCTAAGAAGGATACTTTTGCAAGCCGGACAAGCAGGAGTTGGGAGTCCGGTCCAGTCCATCTTCTGAGCCCCGCGCAACACCTTAGAAGAGGTCACAGCAGCACGATCCTGGCCAGCGCCTCCGTGGGAGTCAGGTGAGCGTAACACTTATCTCCCAGATGCAGATTATCTTTCGTAGACTGGGAACATTTTCTCTCATTCAGAATATTAAGTTCTACCTCCAAAAAATACAACCGATTCTTCTGTATTCCCTAGACATATGTCTAAACGTATGGAAGAAACTTTAGATGTAATACAAGGAATGTTGTGGAAAAAGGGGTTGGGACTTGCTCTATCCACTCCTAACACGATTATATGTCATGAGTTAGGACTATTGCCTTTATCAGCAAAATGGCATTGACGTCTACTTTCTAACTACGTAAAATCTTTATAAAGATTTGGATATCATGATCACGAAAGAATCTCCTCTGTCTATCTTGAAATTCAAAACTAAAATGAATCATATATTATCTACAACGATGATTTCTAGAGAAGACCTACTATTTGGTCTTCCTTCATGTAAAATTAAATTTCAACGCTTTTATTGGTGTGTTTTGGTGGACAACATCAGTAAAAGTAAAGCATTTTACGAATATGCGAAATTTACTTGTCAGTGGGGGCAATATGCCAAGTACCTGGAGAAGTTTCCTTGTTATTGTGGGATGTTTTTACCCATGCATCCAAGCCCTACAATAAAACTGTGCAGTACTGGCATGGAAAACATCATGATGGCCAGAACTCCCCAGAGAGTGCACAGGGAAAACATGAAGAATAGGCTGCCACCCATTTTTGCCTATGTTGTGAGCACAGGAGGGCACTGCCTAACCATCATTGGGCTACACGCACAGTAGCCTGAAACCATTGGGAATGGCAATGCTGATTGCCAAAAGCAGCCCAGAACTGTGGGGAATTCATTTTCTTAATCCCAAAAATGGTTGCATTACCAGTACTCACCACTATCAGAAAGCCGGCGTTTTAATACCACCAGACTTTTGTGTAAAACTGAACAAATGAAACAAAACCAGACCAAGGAAAGACTTGCTAAGAGGTGGATATAATGTAAAACTATATTCTGAAATGACTTGAAGGGAGTAATTATTTAATGTATAGGTAAAAATTGTCAGTTTGATTTGAATGTAGAAAACTGGGAACAAAAAGTGACATTTAGCTGAAACTTGGCTTAATGAAACTGAATTCTGCCTGACAACTACCCCCGACAGGAGTTGAAACTGGGTGCTCAGCCACTCTGCCCCTGGCCAAAAGGAGTTAACACCTCTCTGATTAGATTAGGGGTGGAGCAGCTGGGGACTACGGGGAGTTGAACAAAGGCCTGTCCTGGACTCAGGCAAATGTTATATTGGGGGCGTCGTAAAATAGCTTCCTCTTGGGACAAACTGGGGGGCAGCTGTGCCTCTGTGAACAAGCTGGCTTGGGGGAAGTGGATAAACCAGTTATTCCACCATGTGATGTGGGAAGCCACACCCTTTTTTGACCAGAGCATAATTTTAAAAAGATAGATAACTCATAGTGCGGACTTGTCAGAATTATATAAGTAATATCATTATTTTTGTGATTTTTCTGTGAACATTTTAAGAGGCGTTAGGACCCTGTGGTGTATTCTGGGGGGTTGCTAGCGGAAAATAGGGTCTCACTCCAAATGTATGCACGTTAAAAATCTGACACTTCATCAATTAATGTCCATACTCCTTGCGCACATGTGTGTAATTTTGGGTAAATGTCCCATATTGCAAAACCAGTTAAAAAGCGCAAAATGTTGTCATTTTTTAATGCAAGCCCCCAGGAAGATCAGAAGCGGACAAGCATGGACCATAAGGAATATATAATGTGTACATATAATTTCAACAAATTGTATATCTGGGAAAGATGTATTTGAATCAAATATAGATTTGTGGGCAAACTGACCAGGGGAGGATCCTCTGACCCATAAACAGACCTCATCATGATGACAATCCATTTCCTTCCCCCAATCATGGGAGAGGGGAGAATTGGGCCAATGACAAGTAGAGAGGGGCAGGCTTAGCTAGGCCCAGGCACACACCCATTTTCAAAACAGATAAAAAGAGACTGCTGGGACAGGTAGAGACATTCAATTCCATTTGCTGCGGAGCATGCTGACCAACGACTTCACATCCAGAGATCCAGACTTCAAATCCATCAATCGCCAGAACCTGTAGCAGTACCAAGAAAGCAGTGTTACATCCAGAATCCAGAGAGGCTAGACCAGCAGAGCAGAGCTGACCCAGATCGCTGTGAGCAGAACCGGTGCCTGATTGACCCGCCGAGCAGACAGAACCGCAGCCGGACGTGTTGACCAAATCCATGACGAGGCCTAGTTCAAATTTATATTGTGAGTACCTAGCAGAACTGTGCAGAACCAATCTCTTAGTTAAAATAATCTAATCCAAACTATTTTAACCTAAGTAGAACTGCCTCCTAGAAATCGTGTCATCTGTCATTTTTAAAGCTCCAAGCTGTCACCTGTCATTTTGAGTTCCTTTAAATCCGAAAAACTACCTTTATTTAATTGTCCGTATCTCTGGAACCGTTTGGGCTAGGAACGAGATTTAACTTTCCTCTGAAAGCTTATAATCTAAGCTTTCCAACAAGCCTAGAACCGACTTCCTTGTACTTTTCCCGCAATCACGATTTACGCACTTGCGAAATTTACCATGATTTGCGATTTTGGCTCAATTTCTCCACTTGTCAAAATAGCAGCTCCATTCTTTCTTTTGTTAAAATCTGTTGCAACTTGGTAATAACTCATAGAGCATTGCTAAAGTGAGCCTGAACTAATACCAACACGGATCTCCCACTCACCCTGAATCTCTAGAGGGAATTAAAATCATTTGGCACATTTTCCCATCCATTGCCATCACATTTAAAAAGCATTTTGGGCCTGTGTTTCAAACTCCTACCTGTTTCCTCTAAGCTTGCTGGGGGGGGAACTGAATTTCGTATTGTCTTTGATTGCATTCCTGAGAACTGTGTGCTCCTCTTTCCATCTCCTTCCATTTCTTACATTGCATAGGGGAGGGGGGGGAATTGCCAGAGAAAAAGTGATTATCTTATCTTTTGCTAAAATCATATCAAGTATTTCTGTACTGCATTTTATTCCTCATTGCTTTTCCCTTGAAATCATAAACATATTTTTGCTACTTTATCCATCCTATACTAACTCCTCATTGATTGTAAAGAAGTGTGCTAGTGCCAGATTACCCATTGTTGATCCACATCACATGTCTCAGTGTACTATCAGATATTAATATATTATAAAAGTGTGATAGATATATATTGTTGAATTGTCCAAATAAACCTTTTAATTTGCAAAACAAACCTACTTCTTGGCTCAGTGGGTCAGGGGGATTCTAAGAGGGGATGTCATACAAGGGTGGTCATCCAGAGTACTGAACTAGACATAAAAATACATCAATAAGGGTTTTCCTCAGCATCCCAGACTAGGCATTGACTTGGCTGTAGTGTTGATTGAATATCGCTTACATTATAAAGCCAGACACATTTATTTAAGATTCCGTCTGAATCTACTTCAAACTAACGAAAAATGTACGATATGGTACCGTGCAATAGACAAAGAAAATGCTGGACAATGCAGATTTTGTGTAGGAGCAAATGCCCTTGAAACATTAAAGCACTTGACAGTTTACTGTTCTGGTTTTGAACCTGTAAGGAAACAAATACTGGGTGATTATCTATTCTCAGACTCAGGCTTAAGTAGAGAAACCTTATGGCAAAGATGTATGTGGGGAAGGAGTGAATCTCTGACCCTTGCTTTAACCTCGTTTATTAGGTTCTTAGAAGGTAAACTGCTGGACAAAAAAGTAAATTACTATAATGTAGACTGTAATGAGAAAAAAGAAGATATTTAGTTAGTTCTTAAAAACAATACCTCTTGGAAATGATGAATTTTGTATGTATTTAATGAAATATATGATGAGGCTTTATTAAGTCAGATAGTTCAATCAAGAGCCTCCTAGATTAATCGATGTTTGTACTAGTAATTTGCTTCTTGTTCTAAAATTTCAGGAAAGATTTTAATGTGTTTTTACTGGTATTAGTTTTACTGGGTTTTATTGAAGAATGATTCATCTGTTTATAAAGTTTTTTCGTTCCTTTATTTTAATGTTATTCATGTAATTGCAAATATGAAATTGTAAAGGTATTTTTTGTATTTACCATATACAATAAATAAATACAAAACATATATGTTTTATGTTTTTTAATTGCAGATTTTGCTTTTGTTAGTACAGTAACATCATGCATTATCATCATCATCAGTTGTCCGAACACTACACATCCCAAAAAGCCAGACACTACAATACAAGTTTCCCCCAAATGTATTTCACCAATCCTTTAATGGTTATTCAACTGTGGGGTTCAACCAGATGGCTTGTCTAGACAGAGTAATGACATCTTTATAGATAAAAGAGGAAATTGATACTGTTTAGGCAGTCATTGTTTCAGCACTTAGAGGCATGAGTTGGTAGAAGTTACAAAGAAAGTCCATCCCAGACTAAGAGATTACTTGCGACCACTGTAACAATGCTCTTTCCACATAAAAATAGGCCAATAAGTATAATATGGATCATTGTTGTAAAGTCATAAGTATTCCGCCCCGCGTGTGTACTTTGCATGTCTAAATCTTCCTTTTTCCTTATGACTATTTCATTTCTTCTATGTAGGGGGAAATGGGGGAGACCGTGTTTTGTTGGTGCCTTCAAAAACATCACAGCCAATGCAGGTGTATCTGGCATAGTTGTTTAGTCGAATAGCCAAAATGTTATCTTTTGTAAAAGCCAGGGTAGACAGGTAGCTAATATCTATCTGGTTAACATCTACGCCTATCCCCATGTATGTGCCTGTACCGTATACAGATATGACAACTGTGCCATTTCCACGTGAACCATTTAATTTATAGTCTGCAAAAGAGGGCATGGGGGCAAACCAGCATTCTGTCTGTGCCTTCAGACACTTAACAGGCAATGTAGATATGTCTGGTATGGTTGTGTTGTCGATTAGCTACAATGTTCTCTTTTGTATCACTTGAACAGTGTCTATTATGCCTTTTGTTAACTTTATTAAATTGTCTGCTCCCAAAATCAGAAACAGCATTCACACATCTCACACTTTTCTCTCTTTTCAGCAGTGATGGACATAAATGGCATGCCATACAAACAGCGATTAAGTAATTCACACTTTTGTAAATTTTTTGGGCCAGCCTGAGACTGTCAATGGCGGAAGGTCTCTAGTACATAGCCCTTGTTCTAGAAAATCAAAGGTGAGTACCAAGAGACTGCAATTGAATCAGCATCATTACTTGCTAAGAACATCAGGTTATAGTTGCCATGTTTACATAGTTGCATAATTTGCTAGAGTTTATTTCCAATTGCACTTACTCTGCAGGTTTTAACAGTGTTTTTATTCAGGTATAACATTTTAAAATGAAACGAATTAGACCGAAATTCTAAAATCAGATTTATTATTTTCCATGGAGGTCTCGGTAAAAGAAAGACCGCAAATCACAGACCACACTACAAATACGGGACTTAGCCTGTCAAATGACGCTTACTTGGGCAGATTTGATTAATAACCATCATCAGGTGTACAAGTCAAAGATGCTTATGTGCAGTGGTCAGAATTTGAATTAAGGACCAATGCTGAGCCATGACAGGTTACCAAAGAGCATGGCAACTCTCAAATGCCACCAATACAGCAGACATTATTTCTAGAACAAGTAATTTAATTTAATATCTTTTGCAATCTATGCCATCCAAGCCCAACGTGCATGACTATTTCTCGAGTATCACAAATTACATTTCAAGTACCAGAAAAATCACTTCTGGAAGCTTCAGAAGTGTTTGAAGGTATTTCTGATAATCAAGAACTTGACCCAGACTACAGTCTGTCTAGTGTAAAGGAAATGACGACATCATTTGAAGCAGAAGATAGTAAATTGACAAATGTAGGCCTGTTGTGGGAACCTAAATATATAATTTTCGAGTGCTGACTACTTGATATTTTAAAGATGTTGAAATGCACCTCATCAGCTAATGGTATTGCTTGTGGGAAACCACTGATTCATTTTCAGAAACAATAGTTGGAAGTAACTTAAACATGCAAAGTAAAGACAAACACTACAACCTTTCGTGGGCCTCTCAACTGGTCCTTGGTAATGTTGCAATTTCAACTTGTTTTAGGAGTATGGTTTATATCCAAGCACACCTATTACAAATATCAGTAGAAATGTCTCTTCCCTTCAATAGATGAAGCATGGCAACAAGAAAAAGCAGCACTGAACTATGTACTTGCTGGAAAAGGGCTTTGGTTAGCGAGTGATGGTCAGAGCAATAGCTCACAGACTTAGTGACAAATATTGCCCTTAGCATTTTTAGGATTTGTACATGAGAAAAATGATAAACTATGTGGCAGTCCTGGTAATAGAATGTTCTTCCCCTGTTCTGATAGAGAAGCATTGTTTTACAAAAACGAATTGAGCAGCTTCAGTCTAGAGGTTCAGCAGTTGAACTGGTAGCAACTGACAAGTATATGAGAACAACCAAAGTCATGTGAAAGAGGTTCCCACAGATCAAGCCTCAAATCAGTGTTTGCGATGTGTCTAAATCAGTGTCCAAGAAAAGCAGTGTTGCTGGGAAATGCGGGCTGTGAAGTCAATAATGAATAATCTCTGGTGTAGTTTGCACAACCACCACTGGAGAGTAGCATGAGAGGAGGTAGAATTGGATGCAGCCTGGGTCGCTGCCTCAAATGGATCGGCCAGTTTCTGCCAGGATGACATGTACTGGATATGGATAGAGCGTCTTTGGCTCCTGCTGTCCTTGAACTGTGGGGGGAAGCCTGCGTTCAGTTACTGAACATAGCTTCTGCTCATACTGCTACTGTGTGGCCTGCAGTCCTGAGATTCCTGACATCACAAGTTCCTGAAGGGTTAATTGGAGGCACTGAAAACGGGGAATAAATCCATGCCCCACACCACTGTGTCTGGTCCGGGGTCAGGCACAGTCTCCACTTTACCTCCATAGTGGGTCTGTGGACCACTGAATACGGACTGCTGCCACTCGTGAGGACGCTTTGCATCGGTACAAAATGGCAGCTCATAATTTCTGAAGAGCCTCAGTTACTGCAATGCACCATCCGACCTAAATAAAAGATGTTGGTCCCTGGGGAACTCTGATGTCTGACAGTGTTTTCAAAAGCTACTGGACAGATTTCCACCAAACAGACAAAGGGAATATATCTGCACCATTTTGGGCTGCGCCTGAAAACAAATTTAAAGCACATATGTCCAGCACTGCTGCTATGTAATCAGTTATTATGGTTCAGTTGTGATGTCACAAAGGCTGCTGCTTGCGCCTGCACACAGCGGAATTCCAGAGGTCACAGCAGGACTTAGTTGAAGCCATGCCAAGCTTTTCATGTTTTTTTTTATTCTTTGATTTCATTTTCTCAGAACTTGCAGAACAATTCAAGTAAATCATATTCAATCAACTGAAGTCTTAAACACAAATCCCTAATTATGAATTATTATACAATCTCTGAACTATAAAATAACCTCCAACTACCTCACTATAGACACTGTAAACATTATAAACCAAAATTAAATAATAAAGTTCACCCCCCTCCCATCCTCCCCAACCGCCACCCGTATATACATTACAATTTAAGACTAATACAATTCCATTCATTTCTCCCAAATCTTCTCGAATAAGGTCTGCTTTTTGTCTCTGCCATAGATCATTCTCTCCATCTCAGCTAATTCGTACATTTCATCTGCCCATTCCTTCACATCAGGGGCCAACCTCGACTTCCAAACTCTTAATATTAATTTCTTTGCAATTGAAACATGCTAAGCTTTTCAAATTCTTTTCTCTGACACTTTATAGCCATTAATTAATAAAGAACTGTTTACGGAAATATGTTCATTTTGTGCCTTGCTGGAATTAAACACGTCAGAGCCAGGACCTGTCAGCATCTTGTTACTTGTTTCAAAGCACAACACATTTTTAGATGCATTTGAGTAAACTGCTTAAACTATTTTTCTGAAACACATTGGAAGCTACATATTCTTGTTTAATTCATTCCGATTCTACATTGATTATTTGTAAAATACACACATACTCGAAACACTGAACTTCCGCACTGGGCTAAACATTCGGTTTTGCATTGATTATATGTATCAGCAACTGGAAGTTCTCTTACATTCGATTAAGCAAGAGGCCAGGTATTAAAGGGGATAACAGTATGTGGCCATGTATTATAAGAAATAAAATACTACGCTGTATGTAAAAAAGATACTGCAAGTCAACTCAGAGTGTTTGACCTTATAAACAAACTCGATCCTCTGCCTCATTCCTCTATTTAATCACAAAACTCCTTGATGGCTTTCAATATACTTATAGCATATCGTAGGGATACTTTATCCCCTATATTTTAGGGTAACAATCAACTCCCTATAGTTAAGGCGAAACCTAATTCGATTGCTAATAAATCTTGACACGTTTAGCATATCTGTATGATATTTTCAAAGATTCTTTCGGACCAGGACCCCCAAAACTGGAAAGTTTTGATGGAAATTTGTGTAACTTTTTATTAAAACTTTTTGAATTCGTTTTCAAATTGTGGAAAATGAGAAATAAATGAACAGGTGCACAGCCCAAACTGCTGGAAAGATTTGCTTCAAATTTCAAAAGAATTTGGGAGAAAAGCAGTGACGATGTGCCTTTTGGTGGTTTGATGCATAGGCGTCCAGTAGTTTTTAAAAAACCTTTGGCAGAGAGCACCAAAATCTTTTATAAACTGCCCCTGGTTCAATGCAACAAGTGAAGGTTTTCAGAAATGAAAATCAGATATTTTCATCAATCCAGGCTGTTCTTACGAGAATTCTCAAGACAAATTACAACATATTAGAAGGTGGAAAAGAGGATGTTTTCCTTTGAGGGATGTGGGGGAGACTGAGACAGTAGCAAATGGAAAGTTTGCAAGTTTGAAAGAAATACTGTCACTAGCATATCACATTCATTTTTCTTCTAGTCACTGGAATGGTGATGTTCTTGTGAGAATGCTGTTTGACGTGAGCCACTGGAATAAGACCTTGCATGCCATTTTTTCCATGCCTGTGGTAATGTTCTTATGTTTTCTCTGTAAAATCTCTCAAGAACAGATGGGGGGTCACCAAAAAGTCTTCAGAATTGTATGCAAAAACGCCAAAAATATGCATGCATTCTCGATCTGGTTCCTCATTATCGCAAAGTGGCCACAGATCATGGCTGGTAATGGTAAAAAATCCCTTGGTGCGTAACATACTATATATTGAGTATGACCTCTGTGAAAAGGAAAGAACTTTAATACTACAGGTGGTTGTGAGATCTAGAAAAACAAAACCCTTGGAATTCAGTGAAACAAATGAAGCTATGAGAAAGTAAAGGTGAAACAGCTCGACACAACACAACCCTTAAAATTCAGTGAAACCACTTTACGTGACGCGACTTTAAGGTAATGGTTTAACAACAAAATAATCCTTGACATTCAGCAAGTGTTGGATGCTTTGCCACCTTCATTCTGAGCTCTCTCATTGCACAAGACATGAGCACACTGATGGTGTAACAGAAGGCATTACTTATGACATTTCTTATTACACCATATATGACATCAGTGGTATCCTGGAAGAAATAATAGCCAGACTGGGTTCTTAGTAAAAAACAAGTCGGGGTATATTGCAAAGAGAAAGGGCCTCTTTACAGTTTTGCCGGTATTCCGCCTGTAATTTCGGAAAACTTGCCGGTGCCGGAATTACCAGCAATTTTACCCACATTTTGTCTGGACGGGCAAAACTATAATGAGGCCCAACGTAACTTAGTAAAACATTTGCATCACTAAGATAGAGGGTCTCCGACTAGTGCTGTGATAACAAAGATTTCCAAAGGAAATATTCGCATAACATAAAGCGACTAACACCTACCTTTATTTCGGCATAGTGGTATGTTATAGGAGAGCATTCTACATCCTTCTGAGGCAAAACAAAAACAACATTGCTATACCATGCGTCTCATTCATATCTCGTAGTGGTCTGAACGTATTTTGTATTTCTGTGGAAATCACATGTTTTTCTGAGAAATGGCAGGAATCATGTGTGAGACAGCAATGCTTATTTATGATAGGATGTGGCATTTATAACACGCCTGTACACAAGTGTTTCTAGGCGTGACAAGACAAGGAGGGGGAAACAAAGGGAGGACAAAACAACAATCTTACTAGGCCTTGTGTCATTCAGATCGTGCAAGTGCAGGGAAGAGGAAGGTGAGAAGCGCTGGGGAGGGGGCAAATGGATAAGTGCAGGAAACTCAAGTGCTGCCAGCAGGTGGCTGAGTGCAGGAAACTCAATAAGTGCAGCCAGCAGGTGGCTAATAAGTGCAGAGCGTGGGGACTGTAGGGTTGCAGATACAGGCCACAAGCACTAGGGGAGCCAGGAGGCAGTGCGAAGGGCAACTGGACATCTGGAGCCTGTGCCTAAATTCAGAGGGTAGCCGGGTGACCAGTGCGTGGGGCAGTCAGGACATCAGCAGAGGAGAGGAAGAGAGAGAGTGGAAGTGAAAAGGAAGGTCTTGAGTTGCTTCTGGAACCGAAGGTGGTTCTGCTCAAGTTTCAGGGAATCTGGGAGGCTGTTCAAGAGGGACGCCACAGCCGAAGAGAGAGATCTGCCCCCAAATCTCTGCTTGGAAAAGAAACTGATCCTTAGAGAGTTGATGGAGGATGAGTGGAGTACTCGAGAATGGAGATGGTTAGGAAGTGAGAGTTGGAGGTAGGGCTGTCCCAGAAAGCCATGTGGATGATGCAAAGGGCATTGAACTTGATCCTTGCCACCACAGGGATCCAGTGAAGAGATTTCAGAGCTAGAGAGATATGATCCCTGGGCTTGAGGCCAAGGACAAGTCTTGCAGTCATGTTCTGGATAAGATGTAGAGGTCAGAGAGTAGAAGCAGGAAGATTTAGAAAGAGGCTGTTGCAGTAGTCCAGCCCAGAGAGGACCAGAGGTCTGGAGACAGTGAGCTTAAGGGGGAAAGTGAGGAAAGGAAGAATACCTCTGAGGAGGTGCAGCTGATAGTTTGACTTCTTAGAGACCTCAGAGATGTGAGGCAAGAAGGAGAGCGTGGAGTTGAAGATGACCCCAAGGTTCTTAGCCTCACAGGTAGGAGCAGGGAGAGGACCCACAGTGGGTGGCCAAAGAGAGAAAGGAAAGGAGGGAGCTGGTGTTCCGATGAGGAGGCTGTCTCTCTTACTGGCATTAAGGAAGAGATAATTGGCGGCGCACCATTCCTGAATTGTGAGCAGACAGTCTGGTATGAGAGAAGGAGAAGAAGCAGCTTAGGGGAGCCTGAAAGAGAGCTGGGTGTCCTCTGCATAACACTGAAAGTTTGAGCAGAAAGCGGCAATGCGGTGGGCAAGAGGTGCCAGGTAGTGGGTGAGGAGCCAGGGAGAAAGGTTAGACCCTAGAGGGACACCACAAGTAGAGAGAGAAATAGAAGAGAGGAAAGACCCGAGTTGGACCTGAGCGGGTCAATCACTGAGAAAGGAGGTCAGTCAGGCCGGGGCCTGATCAGTGATACCCAGGTTATCACGGAGGCGCGTGAGCAGAATGGCATGGTTGACTGTGTCAAAGGCAGAAGAGAGATCGAGAAGAATGAGGAGAGAAGGAAGGTTAGAGTCAAGGTTCGAGAGCAGGTCTTCACGGCCATTCAGGAGAGCAGTTTCCGTGCTTCTGGCAGCTAGCTCTGAAGCCAGACTGGTGGTCGTGGAGACAACCAACAGATTCAGTGTGAAGATTAAGCTGGGAGATTGCTAGCTTTTCCAAGAGTTTGACCAGGAAAGGAGTAATGGAGATCGGGTAATAGCTAGCCGGAGAGGAAGGATTGGCAGAGGGCTTCTTAAGAAGGGGGTGCACATAGGAGTGCTTGGAGGGTTCCAGTGTCAAATTAATGTTTGCAGAAATTGGCCAAGGCTGGAGCAAGGGTGTCAATGTGGTCCTTGATGGTTCTGGATGAGCAGGGGTGATCCTGCTTTGAGGAGACTTTCATAGATCGAGCTTGTCTAGAAACATTGAACAAGGGAAAGGAAGAGAAGGGAAGAGGAGGGATGGCCACAGGCAGGCAAGGAGTGGCGGAGAAGGGGGTAGAAGAAGAGAGGGTGGACAGGATGTCCTGAGTTTTAGTGATGAAATGAGAAGCCAAGGCCGTGCAGAGGGCCTGAGAGGGAATAGGAGAGGTAGAGAGTGCAGCAGGGTTGGCATCTCGTTGCATATTTTGAAGAGTTCAGCCACGTTGTTAGATGCCGCAGTGACTCAGGCTTGGATGTAGGCTCTCTTCTTGGCGAGGACAGAGAGTCTGCATTGCCTTTGGAGCAGGCAGCAGGCCGGTTTGTCAGAGGGTGCACTTCATGCCCTCCACTTCCTCTCAGCCAGCCTACACTTTCGTTTAAGGGTGACGAGGTCGGAGTCATACCAAGAGTTGCACTTGGATTTTGGCTTCAAACGGATCCTCATGACAGGGGCAGGGACATCAAGCGTGTTAGAGATAGAGAGATGAAGGTTAGGTTGGGCTATGTCAGGGTGTGGGTCAGCCAAAGTTGCAGAAGAAGGAGAGAAAGTAGCGAGACAGCCTCAACTAACACACGCTTCATGGGTTTTATGACCGAGAAGGTAAGTGGCAGTGCAGGGGTTGGCTTGACCTGAGGGGTAGAGCGAGAAAGGTGGGAGGAAAGGAGGACGTGATCAGTCCAGGAGAGAGGAGTGGTAAGATGGTTAGAGAGGGGGAGGTCTGAGGAGATCAGAACATCCTGGGTAAGCCCTGCAGAGTGAGTCAGCCAGAAGGAAAAATAGAGATAGAGAGTCACAGAGGTTGCAAAAGAGTCCTGAAGAAGGAGAAGTAGCATCCAGGTGGATGTTCAGGTCTCAGAGGAGGAGAAGCTGGGAGGGAGGAGGAGAGGTCAGTCAACTCGGAGAGGAAGAGGGCAGCCTGGCAGGTGGCCTGTAGATAGTGGCCACCGTGAGAGAAAGGCCAGGAGAGATAGAGAGCCTGCAGACCAAGCATTCAAAGGAGGAGGACTCCTGCATAGGAATCATAGAAGCAGGGATTGACTGCAGGATGACTGGTTCTCGGTGCAGAGAAAATCTTGTAGCCATCCGGAAGGAGAGTGTCAAAGCTCTTGACAGAGTACATCCAGATCAAGTAGCTACGAGATTCACAAGAACTCATGTGCATTCTTAGGAAAGACAAGAATAGCTTAGGTGAGACATCACATAATATATGGTTACTAGCCCAGTTCAGAGAAATTGTCATAAAAAAACTTGCAGAGTAAAAAAACCTGGTGTATAATAAAATTCTAAAAGCTGCATATTTATTTTATTTTTCATTTATTTATTTGTTCATTTGTAATGTGCCGGAGCCCACAGGGATCAGGGCACAGAAGAAAAAAATAGTAGCAAGACAGAATAGGGGAATACAGAGGGATTTGAGATTAAAAAAGAACTTGTATCTCTGATTACTCAAAGAGGGAGGTTTTCAGCTTTTTCCTGAGGCTCAACAGCTTTTCTTCCACAGGCAGAGTTTCGGGAGTTTATTCCATCGCTTGGCAGCCTGTCAGTACATGACCTGCCCATACCTCTTGCCATTTTGCTCCTGGGAGCCAACAGAGAGGCCCGTTGCTTGATCTGGTGGTTCTTCCCGAGCAGTGAATCTTAATACGAGCTTGCAGGTAAACAGGGGCCTGGCCATGAAGGCATTTAACCAATGTCATTGCCTTAAAATGAATTTGTGCTTCCACCTGTAGCCAATGCAGACTCTTTCTGTGGGCGGAGATGGGTTTGTGCCTGGGTACATTTTTGACAACCCATACAGTGTCATTTTGAAGTACCTGCAGGCATTTTAAGCCATTTTTACTAACCCCAATCATCAGCGCATTGCAATAATCGATCTTTGGCGTTATCAGGGCACATACTAGAGTGGCACAATCAGCCTCTGAAATAGCGCTTTACTAAACTCAGAAGCCTAAGAAAGTATTGGACTTTGTATGTGACATTTACAATATGGGAATATAAGCTCAAGGATGATTCAAACGTGACACCCAATGTCTTAACTTTACCAACTGCCTTAATAAGATGCTTTTCAATAATAAAACCTGCATACTGACTGTCCAGTATTGCTCTGGCTTGGAACAAACCAAATGGCATGAGCTCAGTTTTGGTGGCATTCAGGCGCATGCCATTATTGGTCATCCAGTTCTGTATTATAGTGTAAACCTTATTTATCCTCTCAGCATCCTCTGTGTAATTGCCACTCAGCTCAAAGAGGATCTGAGTATCATCGGCACATTAGTGAAATGCACACCCAGCCCTTCCAGGAGATCACAGAGTGGGCGGCAGAAGACATTAAAAAGGGAGGGGCATAACCAGGGGCCTTGTGGAATACCACATTTAAGTGACTCATCAGGCGAGCAGGCATCACCCCAGACAATCCTAGACATACGTCCGGTCAAAAAAGATTTAATCCAGGCAATAAATGCTCACCCTTTTCAAGCCCCCTAGCAGTTTGTCATGGCCGATGTTAAGATGGATTTCTGAACTCTGATCTGGTGGGCAGAGGTTTAGAAGGCCAGCCTAGTTTATTGGAACAGGGTAACCTCTGGACAAGCTAGACCAATCAAGGTAGCTATGGCATGCGGTCAGGACTAGGTATCAGGACGGGTGAGGGTGACTGAAGGACCTCAATAAGCACGCACAGCAAGGACACTTACAAATTACTCCCAGACAGGTGTTTATATGAAAAATATAGACACATTTATCACAAGGCCGTTGTAACTCAGCACACAGTAAAAGAATCACAGTAACACTAGGTAAACCAACACAACACAATCAATACAATGTATATACAAGACCATGGGGGTCTAAAGGGTTAATTGCACGAAATATGTCCACAACCTAAAGGGGAAGGAAACAGCCATTGTAGGTAGTCTTTAGTCCCCTTCAACGCTCGCAACACACCTAACTAAGAGGCAGTTCAAGCCCTAAGATGAGAGGAGCCTTATGCTCAATAGTGCATGCAATGCAAATGCATGTGGTTGTTCCAATGGGCAAAACGGGGTCTCTTCAGGCTTCTCTGGCAGCTCAGGAAGGTGGGTGAGGCGATGAAGAATAGATTCCCACTATTCAGGGAGGACCTCCACTTGAAGGCAGAGGCAGTTCCAGAGTTTGGGAATAGTTTGCTAGTTCGCACTAGCAGTGGAAAAGAGAGGGGCCCCCAGGGGCCACTTGTGCGTAAAAATTAGCCGTGGCATGAGGGGCCACCGGTTGGGGTTAGAAATACTCACCGGTCCCAGGCACACTCGGACCCAAACTTCACCAGTCGAGTCCACTTTGGTTGCAGGTTCAAATGCGACAAAAAGGACGTCTCTGCGGCTTTCAGTTCCAAAGATACAGTGATGATTCCCAAATGGTACAGTGGTGATTTCTCCACTCCGGGTGGATGGATCAACTCAGTTTCACTGCAGGTGGCTTCAGGGGCAAGAGGGTCACCAATGCAGTGCATCTACAAAGATGGTTGCCGCGGCGGGGAAACACAGCAACCGCATCCACTCCGGTCCTGACGCACTCGTGTCACTTCAGACCTGGGAATGCCAAGTGTACGAAATTTGGTGTGAGGGTGCCATGGACACAGAGCTAGCAGTATACCAAGTTTCGAGGGCCTCCTTGAAACAGCGGTGGGACAGAGCAAAGCACCTGGGTAAGCTGGTCAGTCCACTGGTTGGCCCAGTAACACTTCTGCGAAAGCTTCCTTGCAGGTTTTGATGAAGGTGCCGAGAATAGTTGGTCCCACTGTTCCAATGGGCAGAAGCGTCTTTGCAGACCTTCTAGGACGACCAGATGCAGAGGGGTCCCACAGGACGACAACGGCTCAGCGTGCCAAACCTTTCAGCGGGTCACCAGTGGTTCCTCGACTCAGCTTCGTAGTTTCAGAATACTTGGATCCTATCCTTCGTTCAGTGAGAACTACAGAGATCGACATGGTATGGGTGTTTTTGGCCTCCTCTTATCCAAAGTTCCCTTCGTGCCAAAACGAAGAGGACCCATGGGAGATCTGCTCACAAACACACACTCCATACATGGACCAGTCATGGGCCACAGTGGTCCCAGTCATTCATGGCACACAGACTCTCTGGCACCCAGGATATGTATTGGACACAGACGTTCCAGCCCACATCCTGGAGGCACACACACAAGGCATGCAGAAACCAGCAAAAGCATTGCATTTCACGGGAAAATGCATGACCAAATAAGGACTGTCCCGGGTCGACTCGACCTGGAGAAGGTGAAGGGGCATGATGGCCAAAGGACAGGACAAAGAACCTTGTGGCATGGCCATTTTGGAGCCAGGCCACCTATTCGTGCCAAACACGGTAATCACAGTTAACATGGCAGGAAAGGGTTAAAAATAATGCGATTCGATAGCTGCCACCAGCCCTGTCCATGACACATCTGCACATTTCATAAAAAGTCCATCGGGAGTATCTAGGGCCTTTTGAAATTACTATAGACCCAAGTGCACTGTATTGGAAGGTACTTGCTACATGTTGCAGAAAAGTTGCAACATTGCAAAAGGACTAAGGGAAACAAAGTCTCCCAGTACTGACTGTCTTAAGGGCATGTCAGTTTCCCCATTAAAAGTGAGTGAAAGCCCAGAGAAGTGAAGCTGAAGGCTGTGCTTCTCTGGCAAAGTCACTCTATGGTGTCTAAACAACAGCAAAAACGTTTGGGGGTGTACACATGGAGGGGAAATTACATACAATTATGAAATCTTTCCTAACAGCCGACAAGGTCAAAGGCTGCTGACAGATCTAACAGCATCAGCAGCCTCGCCTTGCCATTATCCATAATCTGGAGAATTTCCGATTGAATATTCAGTAATGCACCCTCTGTGCCATATCAGGCTCTAAAGCCTGACTGCCGTGGGTGTAAGGCTCCAGATACTTCCAGGAAATCCTGGAATTGGGAGGTGGCCCTTTATAAAGAACCTTTAAAAGAAAAGGGGCATTGGAGATGAGTCTGAAGTTAGAGCAAGCTTTGTGATCCAGCCCTGGTTTTTTTAGCAATGGGGTTACCGAGACCTTCTTCAGAGCTTTAGGAACACAACTTTCTCTAAAGCTTGCATTAGTAAGATGTACTAGGAAGGGAAGAAATAATTCCTTGTTAGCAAGAATAATTTTCGGCAGGATGCTTTCCCCCCACACAAGTAGTAGGTCTCATTTTTTTCATGATGGTTGTCACGGTCTCCATTAAGGTGTTATTAAAGCTGAAGACTAGTTTATCACGCTAGGACGATTCCTTATCATTAGAGAGGGGGGCAGTGCGCTCCATTCTACCTAACTTGTCCACAATGTGGGATTGTGCTACAATTATTTTATTGGCAAAAGCTTTCTGAATTGATTCACAATCCAGAGTGGTGAGGGAAAACTGATGCGACATTCGTTGCCTTCGGTTTTTTAAGTTCTCAAAGGATCTGAAAGAGTTTCTTGGAGTCATTTTCGCTGGGCAATTTGATTGTCAAAATGCATTTTTCATTGCATGAAAAATCTCTGATCAATACAATTTTGTCATGGTTTTTCAATTTTCTCTATTAACGGGGGACTGATCCTTCACCCAAGCTCGTTCTGCTTTCCTCTTCTCCCTTTTCATCCTGTAGTGCTTCTGGTCATTCGACCTTTCCCTAACAGTCTTGGATGTCACTGGTGCTATGTGATCTTATAGGTCGGTGAACACTCTATCAAATTCCAGGACTATATTATCCAGGGAGTCCTGATCAGAAGTGGATTGCTTAAGTTTAACCAGACAGGATTCCAAATCTGCTTGTCGAATTTTGTTATAGTTTCTGCTGTATACAGTGTGAGTAGATGGGTTATTTTTCTAGACCATAGGGGTGGGCAATACGAAGTGAAAAGCCACAAGAAGATGATCAGACCAGATGCATGGCTGAACCAACTGGGGGAACAAACACACATTTTTGCTAGTTACCCAGTCCAGCACATTACTCAATTTATGTGTGGGGTCATTACTACTATCAATAGTGAACTTATTAAGCTCGAACAGTTGGACCAGCTGGGTACCTTCTATGTCCAGAGGGTTTCCAAGCCACCTGTTAGAATCCCCCAACACCATGGTTGAGTTGTTGGGTTGATGTAACAATGGCATAATGTCAGCTAGATCCTCCGAAAATGAGGGGGTGTTGTGAGGGGGCCGGTAGATCAGTATACTGTTAAGGCAGTTATTGGGTGTTGGGTGGTTTTAAGAGGATTTCACATCCCTTACACATGATGGGTACCTGGAAGAAGTTCAGGTGTGTACGAGCCACAATGCGTAACCCCCCCACTACCCTCTCTATTTTGCCCAAAGAAGGTGTAACCATGCGGTGTAGCTAGGTCAATATTGGGACTGTTAGATTCCTGAAGCCACATGGTGCACATTTGTAAAAAGATATATTTGTAACAAACCACTACTCGTCAGAGTAAAAACATTTTTGGGATGTATTTCAAGACACATTACAAACTTATTTTATAAACATATGTCAGTGCATGCTGTCGTGGAAAAAATCAACACTCAGCAAATAATCCAATGACAGGGTAGGTTGATACATGTCTTTAATGGCAGCTGGCAAATCACAGCAAAGATTCACAAAATACCAGATCCCTGTTCCCGTCTGGAACACGATACAGAAACCACCTCCAAGGGTTTACATAGCTTTTATATGAACATGTAACATGGTAATTTTTTGAAGGGAAGTGCCAAGAAACTTTCAATGGACACACAATACAAGGTATCAGGGTATCTTCAACCTGTTCTACATGGTTCTCATAATATGGTGTATGTGCATAAACTGGGTTATTATACCTCGGTGAGTAAACTTTGCAAAATGAAGCAGATATATTCAGTTACATTTATAGAAAGTCAGCATTTTCTACTATGACAACAGTTCTCACAGCGCTCAGGCTCTACACGCTGAAGGCATCTCGCGTAGCGAGGTGAGGTTCTAAAACACGCTTGTGTGTTGCAAACAGGAAAGACATAAGAAGTGGGCAGACTGTGAAGTGGGCAGTGGCGGCTGGTGAGTTTGAAAGCTGGTGGGGTGTACATTTCCCTGGGTGAATTTTTGAGCGAACGCGCGCAGCGTGCAAGCCCACACCCCCAAGGTGTTTTTGAATAAATGACCTACAAAATGTGCAATTTACTGTCCAAAAAGCCCACGGAAATATGAAAAAAAGCATTCGGTTTTACATACTAATGGTAGTACATTATTCTTAAGTGTGCAAGTGTGACGCTGTATTTTACAGCAGCTTGTATTGAGAATAGCTTACTATGGTGTATGCATAAAGAAATTCATTATATAGTCAGTAATGATGGAAACATATGTTTGTCATGCTGTTACTGGCATTCACATGCGTTCATCCTCTTACTAAGGTGGGATTTTAGGAATTTTCTGAAAAGGGGAAACTAAGCTAAAATATGACTTTAGTTTTTAACCACTTAATTAATGCAACATTTGTCCTACCTCTAATGGCTGTCTGCCTCGCTGAGTTGCCATTGATTCAGTTGCTCAAAGTTGAAACACGTGGAATGCACAGGTCTCAGAAATAGCACCTACATATTGCATGGAGAAAAATGCAACAGAAATAGTTTACTAAGTTTATTATTTTGAGTGCTTTATTATGAACCAACAACCATAACATCATAATCTGATCAACAATTAAACAAACTTCACATTTCTCACTGTTCTGTCAAATAGATCACTGCAACCTTACACAACATCCTAACATGGAAGGCCATTGACACAAAGAATTCAAGGTAACCCACAAAATAACTGCAAATAGCTTGTTGTAACAGAACATTCACTTGTCAATTATTTTGAAAGTTTGTACACACGTCTATTTTTCAGAGAGGCAAATTTATCAATAGTCCGTGTATTGAAGTCAGGGATCTCTTGATTTAGTTCTTTTTCCATGGACAGCATGGGCAAAGCATTCAGACGATCCTCAGTCATTGTGTTTCACAAGAATGTTTTAACTCGCTTCAGGGTGGAGAAACAGCGCTCAGACTCAGCTGTTGTCATGGGTATAGTAATCAGAATTTTTAATAACTGCTTTGTCTCAGGAAATGCTTCTTTGATATTGTTTTCAATGAACAATTTTAATAAATAAATTGCCCCACTTGAACTACAGAATTCTGGTCTCTCATAAACAATTGAAAGCTCAATGCGCAGTCTTTCCTTGTTTAACATGGGGTACACTTGGACAGTTGCAATCAGTGCATCATTGGGAAAAGACTGGCTATGTGTTTGAAATGGGTCACTCTGCAACAATTTGGCCCCCTCCAAGTGGTTAGTAAATGCAAAGCATTCTTGGGCTTGTGTAACTATAATATCACATACTTCTTTAGCCAAATGATTCAAAGTGGTCATATTTATATTGCAACTTGCAAAAGTTGCCTCTGATGGAAGTTTAGCTTCCAAATTGTCAGTGCTTTCCCGTACTCTGCCAATGCACTTGATAAAAGTTGCAGTAGTTTTCTGCACATTCACCTAGTAAATTTCTCGCTTCTGAAGCTGGTTATATCGAATGTCAACATGGGGCATTATGTCATTGAACAAAAAAAGGAAGAAAAGGAACTCCTTCTCTATCAGAGTTCGAATGAATCCCCGGGCCTCATGCACAATAACCCCCTCAAAATCATTACATTTTTCAATGATCTCAAAGCATCTATGGAGTGCTTCCCTATGCTGATATATGGCTTCTACTACCCGAATATGGTAGCTCCAGTGAGTGCAAGATGGTTTTGGAAGTCTTAACTTCGGTTCTTTTTGGCAAACGAGAAAAGAATGTACAGAAGCCAGAGATATCACCTAAGCAAATTCGAGCTTCTGAGTTTTTGGAAACAACTTGTTCCATGATGAGGTTAAGCTGGTGTGCATAGCAATGTACATAATGGACATTTGGATACACTTCAGCTACTTTCTTTTGGACTCCACCAGACACCCCCCTCATTACACTTGCACCATCATATGTTTGCACAATTACTTTTTTTTGTGGCAATCTTCAGGGAATACTGTCCAATTTTTCCATTATGACAGTAGTAATGGTCTGCGCACTAGAGTCTTTCAAAGGAGTAAATCCATAAAATCTTTCAACAATTGTGTATTTTTCATCAATGTAGCGATAGACTAGCACAGACTGAGTCTTAGTGGAAACGTCAGCGGTATCGTCTGCCTGAATAGCCACATAATCTGTGCATTTTAACTGCTCTACAATGATCTCTCTGGTGACCGTGAGAATGCAGTCCAGCAGCTCATTCTGAATTGTTTTTGAAGTCCTCTTGAATACTGTTGCATTCTTTAAATGCAGTTCCATTGCACTGTCTATGCTGGATACAAAATCAACCAGGCCTCTAAATACTCCAGGATTCAAAGAATCTTCAGTTTCATCATGGCCACGTAAAGCCAATTCAAATGCACCACAAAAACGCACACAGTCGATTAACTTTGACAAGATGTATCAGTTTTTATCCACATCCTCATTATGCTTCATCACGCTCTGGCGATAGGCATCATCCAACTGTGTTGCAATGTTTACACTTGCCAGCATGCACAGATGTAATAAATTCTCAATATGAGATTTGCATGATTCTTGTCTCTAGCTTTTTCTGACAAATGCTTTAAGTCAGTGACTCCTGTTTTTGTCCAGGCCATTTCACCTCCAAATCGCAGGCAAGGGAAGCAGAACAAAGACCGCTTAGCAATGCTACCAATGAGCCATGTCTTCCTTTCATACCAAACCATTGAAAATGTGCATGTGTAAGCCTTTCCCCTATCTTTTGTGGACTGTTCCATTTTTAAATCTGGCCGACCAGGCCCTAGTCTTTTCACCTCCAGTTTTTCACTGTGTGCGAGTCCGCAAAATGGTTTTGAGAGTAATTGGTCCACTGAATTCATTTTCGGCAAGAGTGACACCTGTTAATAAGCAAAATGATTATGTACATATGTATATGGGATCATGTAGTAATTGTTAGGTATGCTCTTTAATAACACATAAGTATAATTTGTCGATACTAGACACAAATAACATCTGCAATTATACACAACTCATCTGTACTTATCATTGACCAGTACAGTTGAGTATAATTGCCGATGTTATCTTTGCATGAGTTAACATACATGCCCATTAGCAAATGTGACACCAGCCACACAGTATGTATTGCAGCTTGTTTGGCAAATGAGTGCTTATGGAAGAAATGAGGCAAGTTTGTTCTGTTAATACTGTCCTAAAACAAGCATTGTTTACAATGTGGGGAGATTTTTCTGACTGCATCACACAACCCCGACCTCTCCCACGCCCTGTGGGAGCAATGGTGAAGATTAGAAAGAATGTATTCTGATGTTTGAAAGAATGTGGAATTTTTCAGCGGTAAAACTGAAATCACTGTTACCATTCAACTGGAAGATACCAGGACATCATGAGGTAAGTGGGAACCACCACCCAATCCAATCCCATCCTTCAAAAAACAGTTTCCAAATGGACATGTTTGCTTCCGTCGAACCATAAGCAGGCATTTTTGCATTATATGTATGACTTTCCATTTTCACATGCCACCCTCTCAGCTAGTCATAGATGCCATTCTGTAGTCTGTCTGTACTGTTCATCAGATTTTCCCCCACCTCATTGATCCCCACAAACATGGGCTTCTTTTCAAAATAAATGTAAACAAGATAGCTGTGTGCCTTCTTTACTAAAGATGATCCCAAACAGAGTTGGAGTGCCCCGAGCACCCAACCCTGCAAAAGACTCATGCTAGCTCACCTGCCTAGTGGTTCTGGAGAATGGTCACTGCAATGAATTCCTTCACATGCTATGGGAAATCCATGTCCTGGAAGGTGCAATGTGGAGGTTGAAGTCTGATGTTTTCAGTTTCCCTGGACTGGTTGGATTTGTTCATGTAAGGTATTGCTGGTGGTCTGTAAAGAGAAAGCGAGAGACTGATCTGAGAAAGGGCAACACAGACTCAGAACAGTATTAAAATGGTTTTCACACATGAAGGAGAGAGAGTTAACTGCTTGTAACATTGAAGCTGCACCAGAATACTCATTAGTACAATGTGTAAAGAAAGTACCAGCAACTACAACCATGTGCCAGTCATCAGTTGTATAATGCTGCAATATATACATTTTTATAATATTTTCATTCTGGGGCTTTAAAAGTGCGCTTTGCGGAGCTCACATTACAAAATTCATACGCTACAGCCCTTCAGGCACACGATTTATAAGCACTCTGCGTGTCCTTCGCTGAAGTCCTGTTAAAAAACAGCATTGGCAAAGCCACTGAGGGTCCTGTTCAAACTCAAGCATTGACAAAGCCAACATTTTTGCCTGGTTTATACGGTTTAAGCTTCTGCCAGGCACTGCTATTAGATGCCCAGGAACTTGCACCATGTTTCTGCTTCTACAACAACGGGTAGTTAATTCTGCTACAGCTGTGCCTGGTAAGTGCCTTTCCCATGCTTACATAAAAGTCCAAACTGTTGGCATTGCCATTGCTTTTTCCTCATAGCAGGGGACGCGCACCAGTTTCGTATGCATGTGCATCGCTCACTGTAGAGAGGATAATGCCTGACTACAGTGAGCGATGGTGGTAATGCCTCCTTTTTCCTCGTGATGCATATACGTTTCTTGTATTTGCACGTGTATTGCTAGATCATGATCGGTTTCTTGGCAAGATACCAAAATATCCCTAAACATCAGAGAGAGGTATTGTTGTCAGTATATTCAGTACCAGAGTGACGATGCGCAACACTTTCATGCAGTACATGCCAACAAGTACAGTCTAAACTAAAGAAACAGGGTGTGTATACTAGCCTAGAGGTAAACAAGGCAAAGCAGCACCATGCAGGCAGCCTCGACAGGAGAGTTGAGGGAAACAGAGGGCCAAGGAAAGGGTGCAGATGCAATAATACAGATAGGGAAGGGGGAGTGGAAGCATGGGAAAGAGCAGGGTCTTCCTAATAAACACGCGCTCACATTTTTTATGACAACCAATGCACACACTGGCCTCATAATGAGCATCCGGGATCTTAAAACTAGCTGTCAATTCACAGTCCAAACAAACTACGTACCTGGACACATTTACTCTCGTCCCCATCTCCAATAAAACCTCCACAGAAAGCATTCTGGTGTCATAATCGTGCCAATTTAATTGCATGAACGTGAAGACTAGCGAGAGGAATACTGCCCCAATGGGACAAATCACTGGTAGAAAGTAAACCCTTCACCTGCACAACAGCAAACACACATAGCAGGACATATGGGCAGGAACTCCCCATACAACAGTTGCCGAGCCGATCAAGAATGGTGTCCCCCAGAAGCACACAATAAAACCTTGACATTATCAGAGAAAACAAACAAAACATAATCACTGCACCACTGTGCAGTCAATGGACAGGTAAAGAAACCCCCTAGTACTGTCTGCAGTCCATCAAAGCAGCACTGCCTTGCTACAAGGCCAGCAAAAGAAGAGGCCAGAAGCACAAACACACAAACTTCCTGCAACACATCAGCTGCAAAGTGGCAGCGCCTGCCGCAGAGACCCTGATGCCGAGGGTCCTTGCACCTCCACATGTCAATACAATGTAATTATTGAGTTGGGCCATGTGTAGAATGGTGCATATGCCAGAGCACCTGCGAATAAGCAACAATACTTGTACAGAGCTCTGTATACTAGAAAATACAATGATTAGTAGCAGGGCACTGCAAGCGCCTATGCTTGAGTTGACCCCTAAGTCACACTTACACATTCTCTTAGTTTCTTTTCTGTGCAATGGATTCGTTTGAATCGTGCTGCATCTGATAAGACTTTCTCTGGGTTATATACTGCAACAAAGAAAGCCAGCCACGCTTGCGGGGTGCTCTGACTTTCCTTAGACTGAAGGTGAAGGTCAATCAATCCGACCCCAAAAGACTCATGGCAGAATCGACGACGAAGGTTAGTTTATTGCATGACAACATTGAAGTAAATGCGTGAGGAATACATGTTTCATACAACCTCACTCTCCCTTCTTAATAGATTCTTTTTGTCAGGCTTGCACAGCTGCCTGCTTTCAAATATGCAAATTATCATTGTGCAACAAGTAAACAGCGCAGCAGTGTCTCATAAAAATAGAAAATAAAACCATAAATTGTTGAAACATGAATGCATTATTGAACATCTACATATATGCGTGAGTGCTTTCGCTGTGAACAGTTCATTCAGTGTGTTAAACATGATGAAACGCATAGGAAGGGTTGTGCCGCATCTAACATTTCCAACAAGTACATATAATGTCCGACTACAATTTCCTTTGACCAGCTGTTGTCGCGCCAACACCAATACATATACATAGAGCTACTTACATAGACAAATCAATTTAAAAGGCCGCACTGCGTCAGATGTGTCTACCTCCCCACGTCACAATGTTCAAAATGATTAGTACTTGTGAATCGATTGCATACAGCCAGCTCATTAAATCACTTCCAGCCAATGTAAAGTGCTATGCATAAACATACCAAACATGACTTGCTCAATCTGGACCCTTTTGGCCACACAGAGCAGAGCTTTCTATTTGCCCCCAAAAAACACCACATTGCTTCATCAAATTCAAAGCAGAGGACCTTTTGCTATGCAATATGCAGACAGGACACGGAAGTGTATTATTAAATTTTCGGCATTTTTCGCCAATACGGCTTACCTTCAACTTCATGGAAATTTTCCATGAAGTTGAAGGTAAGTAAGTAAGCCGTATTGGCGAAAAATGCCCAAAATATAAAACGGCACATTTTGGAGATTTGCTATCACGTGCAGCAGCATGCCTGCCTGGGCCTTGCTTTATTATGGTCCATGGCCCAAGGCTAGAAAGAAAGGTAAAGAAAGGCCCAGGCGGCCCCAGGCTTGGTTCACGTGACGTCCCAGGTAGTGGGCCTGGAGTCCAGGGAGTGGGACAGACACAAGGCCCCAAGTTGCCTACACGGCAGTCAGCAGCACTGAAAGACGTGTAGGCACTGGCCTACACGTCTTTCAGTGCTGACTGTAGGGGCCATGGTGTTACACTCCCCAGGCCCAAACACTACAAACACAAACAACACTATCATCTGGTTACTTTCCGCCGGCAAGCTTGTGGACCAGGCCGTCTCTGCGGGGCTGGTGGTCTGGAAAGGGCAGGGCAGCAGCTCTGCTCGTGTCGTCGTCACCGAAAGAATCAGGGAGAGACGTGTGAAGGTGGCGCAGGCGCACGCACACACCCTGCACCTGTGACCTGCATAGAGACAGTAATGTCATTGGCTGTTTGCCAGCCAATGCAAGGGTTGTCATTGGCTGGCAAACAGCCAATGACATTACTGTATCCATGCAGGAGGGACTCGAGAGAGGGAATTTCATTCTTCAGTGCGCTGTTTGTGCACATTTTATACTGGCGGGGCCACCCCTCAAGCACTGCGCCAGCCTACTAATTAAAGGGGCTTACTTAGAGTGCATGGAGCTGCAAGCTCCACGCACTCTACTATAGAAGAAAGCAGAGTAAAACGGGACGCACCCCGCTGTGGCAGCCGGGCCCGGCCCTTAGGAGTTCTTATACAATGTATTATTGCCACAGCGCCCCCGCTCTGTTGGCAAAGCAAATACTGCTGCAATTTGCTAAGTAGATGATTCAGAACTAGATTCTTCTGAATCTCTTTACTGCTTCTGCTCATTCTGGGGGGCGACACCCAGCCGCCCTATGATAGCAGCCGCCACTGGAAGTGGGGCTGCTTCTCACAGCATTCCTGAGTGTACAATCAGGTAAGACATGTAAACAACAACATAAGTTTAGGCTTCTTATTAGTGAGGTGATATAGCACGATTCAAAATGGCATACATGAGCATATGCTAAGCTCATCGAGTAAAGCAAAGCAAGCATTAAAATGAATAGCAGTATAGGTGTAATTCCTCAAGTCGCTCCTATGAGACTTTCACTCCAGTGACATCTATTTACTGATTTAGGGGTACATATGTCATATAGTTGTACATCCTGACAGTGAATTTCTTCAGTGGTGCTCATTAAGTATAGCATTTGTATCACTCTTGTGAAATTTCTTTCGAATGCAGGTGCATAAACATTTGATGAACAGAAGAAAAGTCACACTCAAAATGAGGAGCATCATCAGAGCAATCTGCAGGCCAAAGGTACCTAGGGAACCAGGGATATTGGTAAATCCAAGACCACACAGTCCAACCAGGCCTATTATTCTCACCAGGGCAGCTACGGGCTGGCTAATCTGTGATATTACCATTAGAATTTGCTATGTAAGTGCAAAAGTCACTTTTTACGAGAGCTCACATACCACCGTTGGATGCTAAGAGGGTATGCCATAACGTTCTGAAGGACCATGGAGCAGGTAGCAACCTGTTTGTGGGATACTAGGAAGAGGGAAGACATGGTGGCATTGGCAACCTCCTCTAATGGCTGGGATAATTTGGACAGCTTGTCCTGGGTCAGTTTAACACCCAGCCCAGGGTTGAGGGGAAGTGCAGGTAAAGCAGGGGCTGCGGTCTGGCTGGCTCATCTGCCCTGTGGCAGTCTGTTTGGACATTCAGCTTTGCAGTGACCAATTCTTTACAATAATTACACTGATCATTAAACACATTCCCAGTCTGTCTCATTATTTCCAAATTCGGCTTTTGAGGGACTGACTCTCCCTCTTCCCCATACGCTTCCCCGCCCCCTGAAGAAGACCGTAATTCTCCTCTCCCCTGGGAGGGCTGTAACTGCTGTTTCTGTAAAACCATTAGCTTTGCTTCTGTACTTGTTTTCTGTCATTCGGCTTTCTCAAAAAAGTGCTGCTGCAGCCACTTTCGGTTGCAGATCTATAACAAACTGTGATGATATGGCTTCTGGGGTAATAGTGGTAGCATCTATGATTCCTGAATATTGATCAAAGTATCATTTCAGTCTTTCGAGAAAGTGAGCTGGATTTTCATGCTTAGCTTACTTGCATGCACTGATTCTGGACCAATCAGTTATCCTGCGGCACATTTTGTCAACAGACTGTATTAAAGGAATGGTTCGCCCAAACAATTTTATTGCCCAAAAAGACGGGCAATAATAAAACAAATATACTTGCACTTTTTTTTTAAAGTTCCTATATAACATTTTGAGCAATTGAAGCTCAAAAATTGAAAAAGCAAGCACATGGGCGCATCCATTTTGTGAAATGGATGCCCGCCTGTGCTGGCTTTTGCTTTTGCGGCACTAATGAAGGAAAAGCCAGCCAGCTGTAGTAAACAAAAGCTACCACTGGGTGGCTTTTCCTTCATTGGTGCCGGGACTCACAGGACGCGGACCGGAGACTACAGGCAGAAAAGCTGCAGCTGCATCTCGGTAAGTGCTATATTTTTTTTTTTTTAAATAAGCTCTAGCTGCATTTCTTTTTCTACGTTTTCCGGGCTGGAGGAGCCCGGAAAACTTAGAAATAAAAACGCAGCTTTAAAAAGCGACCGCAAACATAAATACAATGTTAATGTGTTTGAAAACGCTGCAGTTTTTCTTTCTAAGTTTCTCAGGCTCCTCCGAGCCTGAGAAACTTTGAAAGAAAAACCGCAGCATTTTCAAATACAACTGCGTTATGTTTCTGCCTGCCGTGGCTATCACTTTGGGTCTCCGGTGCTCCCTCAGGGGAGCACCGGAGACCCAAAGTGAAAGCCAAGGCAGGCAGAAACACTACGCGGTTGTGTTTACATGCTGCAGTGTTTCTGCCTACAGCTGATTTCCCATTTGGGGCTCTCAGGCTCCCCATGGGGGGCCCGAGAGCCCCAAATGGGAAATGCTAAATGCTGCAGTGTTTCTGCGTAAATCTGCTTTCCCATTTGGGGCTCTCGGGCTCCCCGTTGGAGCCCGAGAGCCCCAAATGGGAAAGCAGATTTAGGCAGAAATACAACGCGGTTGTGTTTGAATACGCTGGGGTTTTTCTTTCTAAGTATCTCAGGCTCCGAGGAGCCTGAGAAACTTAGAAAGAAAAAACACAGCGTTTTCAAACACAATAATGTTGTATTTATGTTTGCGGTAGCTTCAAAAGCTACCGCAAACATAAATACAACGTTTTTAAAGCTGCGGTTTTATTTCTAAGATTTCCGGGCTCCTCCAGCCCGGAAAACTTAGAAAAAAAAACGCAGCTAGTGCTTATTTTAAAAAAAAAATAAATAGCACTTACCGAGATTCAGCTGCAGCTTTTCTGCCTGTAGTCTCCGGTGCGCGTCCTCCGAGTCCCGGCACAATGAAGGAAAAGCCACCCAGTGGTAGCTTTTGTTTACTACAGCTGGCTGGCTTTTCCTTCATTAATGCCGCAAAAGCAAAAGCCAGCACAGGCGGGCATCCATTTCACAAAATGGATGCACCCATGTGCTTGCTTTTCCAATTTTTGAGCTTGAATTGCTCAAAATTTTACATAGGAACTTTTAAAAAAAAGTGCGAGTATATTTCTTTTATTATTGCCCATCTTTTTGGGCGATAAAACATTTTGGGCAAACCATTCCTTTAATCTGTAAGTAAATGCATTTAGATCTTCAGTGCGGGGTTCGTCAGCTGACCAGTTACATCTGTTTCAGCAGGGCAAAACCTTTAGCAGGAAGAGCAGCTCTCAATAACTGATTAAGGTCAGTGCATGTTGGCCGGTAATAGTCAATTATGACCTGCAATTCATTTTGAAACTTGATAAGATCCTCCTGGATTTTGGTGAATTTCTGGACAATGTTAAAAAGATTGGTAGTGCTCCATGGAGTGTGTACGGTAACCACAGAGTTTCTGCCCCTGTGAGTTCTTTTAAAGGGAACCCTGCAACATTGTTAGAGAGGCGGGAGTTTGGAAACCCTTCAAAAGTACCAGGAGCACCCAATGATTGGCTCCTGACTCTGGATAGTCCAGAACGGGAAGTGATCATGAAGGGCTGGTAGTAATCGTATTGGAGTGGAGTGGTTGTACAAGGACAGCTCATTCCAGGTTGAATCGGGACTTGAAACTACATTGCATTTGCTTTTATGTGGAGAGAGAGCAGAGGCAGAAATGGGTGCCTGATCATGTGGTGGATTGGGTGCCAGATTCAATATAGCAGCGTTATATGAGTCAAGAATGTCCTTGGGTTATTCTTTGTTTGGGCGTACCCCTTGGCTGGCTGAATACAGAAGAGTATAGCCTCTTTTGTCTTTAGGCACCTGCAGGTTGGTGCACTATGCCTTTAGGGGTTTTACTTGCTCTTGCAGCTTTTCCTGTGCATCCTTGAGCACACACTTTTTAGATTATGACTGTCTCTTGTCTGTCTTGAAGTACCAATCCAGGAAGCTATCCCACTGTAGTTGGTGCACCTTTGCGCCTTTTGTTTTGAGGGAGCCCCTCAAGAATATCACTCTGTGTAAGTCAAATGTGCCTTCCTGAGGAAACTGTTTAGCTGGGTCTTCTCAAGTATATTGGTTCCATTAGTCCAGGTACACACATGTTTTGGGAGAGTAGTATGTATACATGAAGTGGGATGGTCTTCCGTTAGGAGGAAGCAGTGCTCCTCTAGACTGACTAGAACCCATACTTCCAGGGGATCGCTGTTAGAATGGATTTTGAAACTCTTGTTACAACTTACCACCCATACTCCAGTTTCTCCCAGGACTTGGAGGGCCATTGGAGGGTCGTCTGAGGTATATTTTCCCACCTTCTGTTCTGGTTGCCGGTGCCCAGGAGCTGCTGTACCCAGTTTAGTTTAGTTTAGTTTAGTTTATTATTTGATAATGCGCACAAAACCCAGGGGTAGCCGGGCGCAGCAGGTAAAAGGTTACTTAAACTTAGGTTACATGCATATGGATGATAGGAAACATATCCAAAACAATACATATATGTCAGTACAAACAGTAGAGACGATAGCTAACAAGTTACAATGTTAAGAGTACATGTATGCAGAGAGGTAGGAAGGTAAGGGCAGAGTGGTCATGGAACCGGATTTCAGGAATATCACGACCGTTAGGTGCAACAAGGTTAGTTGTCGTTGGACCAGAGACAGTTTTTTACCTTACTTCTGAAGCTGGAGTAGGATACGTTTGTCTTAATGCAGAAGGCAGTGCATTCTAAGCCTGGGCAGCTCTAACAGGGAAGCTTGATCCGCCTGCTTTGGATCGTCTAAATCTAGGGGTTTCTAGCAAGAAGAGGTTAGTAGCTCTGGTGTAGTGGCTGGACGATTTTCTAGTCAGTCTGGCCGAGATGTAGGGAGGTGCTGTGTTGTTAAGCCCTTTGTGTGTGAGAGAAAGTTGTCTTGAGGAGGACTCTGTCTCTGATTTTTAGCCAGTGGTGGTCTTTCCTGATGTTGGAAATATGTGCTCTACGGGGTATGTCAAGGGCTGCTCTACGAGCGTTATTTTGAAGGATTTGCATTTTATTTATGATGGTTTTATTAGCTCCTGCATAGAGGGCGTTACAATAGTCCAGCTTCGACATTACTAGTGCGTTAGCTAGCGTGATGCAGTTAGTTTTAGAGAGGTAAGGTCTGCAATCCTGATTAATTTGCAGGTATACGCTGTAGAGGATGCCAGGGTATTGATTTGTTTTTTGAGAGATAGAGTGGAGTCGAGGTAAAAGCCTAATGTTTTTACCTCGGTTGCCACCTTGATTGTATTACCATCTATGTTGGAATTGCGATAATTGGCGCTGAGTTTTTTTAGGGAGGAGTCGGAGCCCAGGATCAGTATCTCAGTTTTGTCGTCATTTAGGCAGAGGCCGTGGGAGGCCATCCATGCCTGAATGAGGAGGTAAATTTTGTTTACTAGAGCTGTGTCTTCGACAAAATTGCCTGATAAAGGTATGAGAATCTGCGTGTCGTCCGCATAATTGGTATAGGTTACCCCTAATCTGTCAAGTTTGTCGAAGAGTGGCTTAGTAAAGATATTATACATAGTTGGGGAGACACATGAGCCTTGTGGGACACCACAAGTGATATGGATTGGGTCCGCTGCAGCTACAGGGGAGAACACTCTCATTGTACCGCTGCAACCTCTTCTCGATAAATAATGCAGAAATCGCTAGCTCAGGGCTCTTCAGGGCCCTCAACTAGATGCAGGAAAGCTTGCTTCAGGCATGGTCTCCATTGCACGGTGACACCAGGCATAACAGTTGTTGTGGTCACAGAAAACATCCTATCTCAGGACCTGCTGATCACAGGAGCTGAGCCTTCACAGGAGGGCCTCTTGTTGAACAAGCTGAAAACTCCTGGAGTAGCGGCTGAAATTCAGAATGACAGCGTTTCTATTGCCGTAGCCCAATAATGAGCTTGTCAGTCCACTGAGTGATCCAGAGACACTTCGGAGGGCTTCAACTTGCTTGGGTACCAGAAGACGCCGGGACCAGTTGTTCCTACTGGTCCAGAAGTTTGAAGCGCCAGAGAGGGTCTTTTGAGATCCGTAGCCAGACAGGGCTCCACCGGGACTGCAGAAAAAGCTGGTCACCAGTCCTTCTCAAGGATCGTCCAAGGGTCTTCCATGGTCATCTCAGCTGCAGCAGAACACTTGGCTCCTCTTCACATCACCTGGCATGGCTGCAGGACATATTTTCTTATCACAAGGTAAGGTGAGCGATCAGACTCAGTCCTCCAATAGCAAGATCTGTCCTACACATGCACACCAGCAGTGGTCCAATCAGGAACCCCTGTGGATCTGACTCGTGCATGCACACTAGACACACTGGAGTCAGGTTGTGGATTGGGACCAGACAGTCACAGCCCACATCCCAGTACCCCCCACACTTGGTATGCACTAGCCCACCAGAAACACTGCTTTTTCAAGCAATGCATGCCCATAAAAGGATTTTCCTGAACTGGCAGGGCAGGAAGAAGGCCAAGGGACAAGATGGCCAAGGAACAAACAAAAAACCTTGTGTCACAGCCATTTTGGGACACTAGCCACTGTTAGTAGTCAAATGTGGTAAACGTGGTAAGGCTAATGAAAAATACAGTAAAAAGTATAGAAAAGGAACTACTGCTACCAGCTTGTCCACAGGCACATATTAACTAACCAAAACATGCCTATGAGTGTTGACTCGGATCATACACAAGAAAACCCCATTGCAATGCATTGGAAGATGCATTGTGCAATGTTAAAAAGTTACCGAAAAAGGAAACAAAGTCGAAAGGTTAATGGAAACATAGTTTCCCAGCACTGACAGTCTGAGGACTAGTGCGTTTCCCCATAGCATGTGAGCAAACGCCCAGTGGGGTGAAGCTAAAGGCTTCACTTCACTGTAAATAGTCGGTACATGGTGAAAAGCAAAAGCAAACATTTGGGGGTCCATAGAATATGGAGGGAAAGTTGCTCAAAGAGAAAAACTTCCTAACACACCCCCTTACCCAGACTAAGGACAGGAGGAATTGTTCAGGTTGGTTATACATTCTGGACAGCCCATCAGCATTGCAATGTTAAGCACCTGGCCTATGCTCAATGGTGAAGTCAAAGCCTTGGAGACTTATGGACCACCTGAGAAAATTAGCATTCACTCCCTTCATGTTTATCAACCTCTTTAAAGGCCTATGGTCAGTCTGCACAGTGAAGTGGGTCTCATAGAGGTAGGGCCTCAACTTCCTGAGGATACACACAATGGGGAGAAAACATTATTTTTCGACAGTAGACCACCTGACTTCTCCGCCCTTAAGCTGGCGGATGATAAAACAGATAGGATGTCCTCTGCCTTTCTCATCCAGCTGTGATAGTACTGCTCCTATCCCAGTGTCAGAGGCATCTGTCTGCACAATAAATGGCCTCTTATTGTAAGGTGCCCTGAGAACAGGGGCCTGGCAAATGGAATCCTTTAGGCCTTGGAAGACCTTCTCCCACTTCTCGCTTCAAGCTACCTTCTTGGGTTTCTTAGGAGTTGTGAGACAATGAGAGGGGCAGCTCTGGTGCAACAGTCTGCTATGAAATTTCAGTAGTACCTAGTGAAGCCCAGAACAGGTCTCATCTGTGCTTTGGTGGTGGGATTTGCCCAGTCCTGTACAGTTGTATGTGATTTTAACAGTGAGAAAACACAGATATCCATAATTAACTACATTTAAATATCTGTCCAAAAAAAATGAGATATCTTTTGCATTGAATGTAATACCTACATTAAATCAGGTTGTATAGTCTCTAGTGGTTCTTTCTAGAATTAGAATGCATTTGCCTAAAAACAGTTTCATGGTTAAAACAATGTCGCTTACTAAACTTACGTTCTACCTACACTTGACTAACAAGTACTTTTTAATGGGGAAATACCCACAAACCACCTTGCCTCTTCTACCCCTGAAGCCCCCCCACCCAGCTCTTCTCTTAGGCACTATTGTTAATTAACCTATAATTTGCCCTATTTGCGCCCAAAAATTGGAACATGCAATTCATAAGCTTTGACATTTAGGCCTAAACATTGATATTTTGTACCCTCTTTATCTACCAAAATCAATATTTTGTACTATTTATTTTTTTAGTCAAGGTTTATTTGGTCAACTATATCACTGGCCACTGTCCTGTACGGCCTGTACTTTACTGGGAAGAGGCTGAATCTTGCCCCACCAACCTCATGCCCAAGGTAGACCACTGAACCCTGACCAATTTGACACTTGCTTGCCTTTATGGTCAGGTGTGCCTTCAGAAGAGCCTTCAACACAATCGTTAGGTGTTTTAATTGTTCCTGTCAGGTGGTGCTGAAGACTGCTATATCATCCAGACATGCCAAGGAGAAATTATCTAACCCATTCAGAACATGAGCCTTTGGAAAGTGGCAGGTGCATTCTTGAATCCAAAAGGCATTACACTGAACTGGTGAAGCCCCTCTGGAGTTGAAAATGCTGTCTTGTTCTTGACATTTTCTGTCAGGGCAATTTGCACATACCCTGCAGTAAGATCAAAACTGCTGAGATACTTGAAAGCACTCAGCTTGTCTATCAACTCATCAGTTCTAGGTAGGGGGCCGGACATCTGTCTTCCTGACAGTCTTCAGAGTTCGATAGTCCATGCAGAATTTTAAATCAGATGTACCTGCTTTCGGAACCAGTTACACAGGACTGGGCCAGGACTGTTAGAGGCTCAATCGCCCATAGAATCAACATCTTGTTGACCTTAGACTTGATGTGGGATCTTACTTTGTCCAAAATCCTATAACTCCTACTTTTGGTAGGCACAATATCTCCAGTGTCCATGTCATGTTTGCACCAAGGACACCTTCAATGGAGCCATGTGAAGGACTGCCCTGGAACAGGTAAGGAAGAGGTTGAGATCCTCCTCTTTCCTGTCTGCAGCCAGGAGCAGAGCAGCCATTTCAACCCTACAAATGAATGCCTTCCGTCTATATGAAACGCTTTAGGAGCCTGACCCATTCTCCCAAGGCCCACTACATTTCTCACCTCAACAGGTTGCTCCACTGCTTTGTAAAGGCCTGAGCATTTGTTCTGCGAAGCTCTAGGCCTTATACATATCATACTCAGGACTTCTTGGCCTGGAGTGAAATAAACAAGGGAAGCCTTCTGGTCATACCAATGTTTTACCAGTCTGACCAGCCTTCAAAGTATTTCTTTGAGCCATCAGAAGGGCCATTCTCGTTCTTAAGCCAAGCACATAGTCCACCACATTTGTTGTGACAGGAGGCGTGGGGAGCTCCCATCCTTCCTTGACTATAGCAAGGGGTGATCTCAAAGAAGTTCAAAGGGACTGAAACTAACCCCTTCTTTAGGCACCTGCCTGTAGGCAAAGAGTAAGCATGGTATAAGGAGATCACAATGTCTCCTCTTGGGCCCATCAAGAGCTCCTAATATGCTTTTGAGAGTCATGTGGAATCTCTCAACTAGGCCATTTGTCTGTGGGTGATAAACTGATGAAAACATTTAGGAGACTCCACACTCCTTCCACATAGCTTGCATGTACCTGGACATAAAGCTGCTTCCCTCTTTAGGGAAGCCGGCCCTAGTAAATACATTCCAAGTAATACCCTTGCAACTGACCTGGCAGTTACTGTCTTCAGTGGGATTGCCTCAGTATATCTGGTAGCATGATAAACTACTACCAAGATAATTATTCTGTGCCTGAGGATGTTGTGTGGTCAAGGGGATCAACAATGTCAATCCCTACCCTCTCATAGGGTGTACCCACTACAGGGAGGGGTACTAACAGAGCCTGCATTTGTGCACCACTTTTACCAGAAATTTTGCAAGTGGCACACCTCTTGCAATGCTTTTCTAACTGAGCTCCCATCTTAGGCCAATAGAAGTGCACGGATAACCTCTCCTTGGTCTTCTTGATCCCAAGATTACCTGCAAGGGGGCCGTCAGGCGCTAATTGCAGGATGAAGGGTCTCACCTTAAGGGGAACCACCAGCCTCCTATGATCTCATTCAAAGGACTCTCTGGGCTCACTGTACAGGAGCCCACCTTCACAATCAATTCTGTGTTTCCCCAGAGGTTCACCCTCAAGTTGGGAACAGGCCTGTCTCCTGAGGCTTTCCAAAGATGGGCACTCACATTGGCCCTTATTAAACTCTTTCCTACATGCACCCCCTTTTGCAATCAAACAGTGCAACTCAGCATGGTCATGGTTGTTGAGAACTTCAAGCAGGCCCTCTTCCCCGTCAGGTTCAGGTGCTTGGACAACTTCCTCCACCTTAGTGGTAGATGAGCTAACGGGAATGTTCTCTTTCCCTCTTTTCTGTTTCTTGACCTTAGCCTTGGGTATCCTCATTTGCTTTGGCTTGGCCTTGGACTTGGCCAAGGCAGCCCTGGTCTGAGGCCTTGTGCGTGGTTGTTCTGTAGTGTCACCCACAAGACCTAAGTCTCTGAGATCATTCCCTAAAGGAACTTTACCAGGGAATTGCCTCGGCACACTAACAGGTATACTTAATACTCCGCCATTCATAACTAGAGTTACAGGCATAACTGGAAACTTGAGATGGGGGCCTTCAGCCAACTTGCTTGGCATCATAGGAGCTCTGGCCAGTTCCTCTGGGTTTACCAATGTGGAATCCACCAAAGTTCTGCTGGCCTTAGTGTCCCTAATGGCAAAGGTGTCTACACCATCACCAGCACACTATCCTTGAAATAATGCTTGGTATTTTCAGGTATGGAGGCATAGACCTCAGCAACTCTAGGTTCTCAGGGTCCAAGGGAAACTAACACTTCTTCAGATCAGTGGTAGACTGGCTTATACGGACCTCTGGAGATTTCTCAGTGGGCCTCTGCACCATGGGTCTATTTTTTGTGGGTACCCTGGTTTTCTGCCCTCTTCGTTCCTTCTCTCTGCCACACCAACTTCAAAATGTTCTTGTGGGAGAATCCCAAACTCTAGTTCAAGTTCTTGGGTTTGCTTACATAGAGTAATATGGGCCACTTTGAAAACATTTCCATGGCCACTTTTGGTTCCCAGTCCACCCGTGCTTCAGATCCTATCCCGTAGGATAAGGAATCTGAAGAGAGGGATGCTCCTGTGAGTACTTCTTTCTCATCATGAGCAAAGGCCAGATTCACAGAGTTGACCCTCAAGGTCTTACCCTTACATTTTGGGTCCTCCTTCACATGGTCACTTGCTCGACAAGCCACACAAGATCCATGATCTGTGAACATAGGGAGGCTTAGAGTACCAAATGTTGTCTTTGGTATTGTTATTCCCACTACCCTTTTCAGCATTATGTGACCTACCCGTCTTGAATGTTTTCTGGCCCTTCAGGGAGGAAGACTTATCTCTACCCCCACCCTCTTTAACCTTTTACTTCTTACCCTCCTCCTGCTTACCATAAGCAGGCTTGCCCTTATTGGACAATCTATGTGACATCAACAAATCAGCAGGAAGGGCCAACGTTTTAGAAACTATCTCCTTAGAGTCAGCCAAATGCTTTTTGAGCTAAGGGGTGTGATGTGGAGGAGTGGGCAAGCCCCCAATATAACAGCAAGAGATCTGGTTCAGGGGAAATCCCCACGGCCAAGACATCGATAAAAACAAAAAAGTGACAAAACCACTGTTTAGCAAGCGATCACACAAACAGGGACAGGCATGGACATCTCAGGATTTACAGTGCTCTCTCAGCTTGCTAAAGGCTTGTCAATAGGTTAAAAAGGGTTGTGACATCAGAAATGACAAATTATTCTACACAAACCTGAGGCATGCTGGGGATGATTAGTGGGGCAAACTACATGTAGCATCTATATAGGGTTAGTGTTCTGATTGGTTATACTTTATCTGGTGGATCCACCCGTGACCACATCCTAAATCTTGCAAGTAAAGGCATGCCAGGTTAGTGCATTATAACAGGTTGATGCAACAAAGTGTGAACTAGCGTGGGAAGTGAGCAGGAATTGCTCAGTGAGGGTATTCTCAGCCTTGGTACCTTGGATGGTTACCAGCCCATGAGCAACAATTCAAGGTGATGAGAAGAGCCCCAAAGGCACTGTGTGTACCAATAAGGCTACCACCTCCGATCCTCTCAGACTTTAGATAGGACATTTAGCATGTAACCTAATATTATTGCCTGTCCTGAGCTGAATGGGAACGACAGTCTCTGTCTGACTCAAATGAATAGGCTTTGTCCTCCAGTCTCAGATCACGTGCGTGGAGACCCCTGGCTTGATTTTCCTGCTCAATATTTATGAGGATTATTTGCATTTATACATGCAGGTGTTATAGCTTCCCTGTCCTCTGCATGCTTGTTCAATCTACCTTTCAGTCATGTTCGGTCTGATGTGGTGTGTTTTTGTTCTTCCAGCAACATTTGTTTCTCTCCTAATCTAAGAAGACTGCTTCATGCATCTGCCTTTGTCTGCCCTTCGAGTGCCCATGTGAAACTCTCCATTCCATGATGGCCTTGGCTAAAACATGGCCAGTCTGGTTTGTGTTTTCCTGCTAAATCAGCGAGTCAGGCCTCTGCCCGCATCCTGAAGACTTCTCAGTGCTTTCCATTCATTCACGTGTGGCAGAATCTTCCATTTTGATTTTCATGGCTACTTATGTAAGTTGCGTTCCATGTCGAGCAAGCTTCATGTCTTATTATCATGAAATGTACATTTCAGCATAGCCAAAGAGTAAACACAGGTTCGATCCCCGGTTCCACACTTAGAAACCTCTGGGTATTAAGCGCATTCTAAATAACCTATCATATCATATCCATGACGGGATCCAAGAAAAGGTGTATGCCAGCCAATCGTCATTTTACCCTGCTGAGTTTGCTATTTCTTCGAAATGGGAATGCAGGTCTGAAAGGTGGATTGTGCCCTCTGCAAGGGTCCCATTACCTTCATCATGGGCAGGTACCAATGTGCAGTAGGACGGTCCGATCTTTTGTGCAGACACTGCCCTTCATAGCTCTGAGGAGATCCAAGACATACCTATTTTGGATGGTTCATGAGTCTCACAGCTCCTCCTTTATGGTGTTGAACACTTAAACATTGAATTGATGATCTGCAAGAGCTCCCATCTGATAATCTGGAGCCACTTGGCGTTCGCATTGGCCTGGAATACGGGAACAACTGAAGCAAATAATATCTCAGTCCTGCTGAACAGTATATGCTCCTGTACTATTGCATCGAGGGCTTCTTCCATCCTGCTCAAAATATAATTTCCTCTCTTCACTCTGGTCAACACCACAGATCTTCCTTTTCTCTGGTGTGTAACCATCTTGGGGAATCCGTCTATTTGTATGTCTTTCTGAGGCACTACCAATGCAGGTGTATTCAGCTGTACCAGAGAACAAATTTCCCCCCAGTTTGGTGGTAGTTGCATGAATGCTTTAGAACCACAGGCCCAATAGTGGTCCAATATTACTGCAGTACCAAACTTCACGCCAGGTATCTTTCATGTTTGTTTGCATCTTCTGTTCACCCCGAACCTTTACTGGCCTATAATTCTGGAAGACAGTGAAGCATTCTTGAGTGGTATTATTGGCAAAGGGCCTGCTTCATTTTCCACCCACGTGAACAGTCTAGCACTCGCCGCTCATTCCTTGATGCATTTGTCATTCTCTTTCTGTACCACTTCCACTGGAACCATCAGCAGCACCTGTGCTTTTCACACCATCATCACTTCTACCCATCCTTCTCCTGTGAATACTTCTCCTTATACCAGCAGTTGAGGTCTCTCCCAGCACCCCAGTATTCCCCCTATTCCTTTCTTCCTGTTTTTGTGCATTGCAACTCTTTTACTAATCTAGCTTCTCCTCGGGTTGGGCCCTCCAGTATGTATTGTATCATTTTATCTGAGCTCCAATAGTCTTCTATAATTGCTTGAGTCTTTATATATGACATTCACCACAGTGTGGGCCATTTCCTTTAAAACTGCCCCCTCGTTGTGCAGAGTGCTAAGTGCATAAGGCATTGTGCTCTGGCTACTGGAATTTCTGTTGCTACAAATGTCCTTGAGGCACTTGTGGTCTAGGGGATGAGAGCGCACACGTAGCAGCTCTCACTTGAGGTCTCTCTCCCCACCTTGGTTGTGTGCTGGTACCACATGTTATTGGTGAGCATTCACATTTTCAGAATTGGTGTTAGCACTTCGCTTAAGTCTTTTTACTTCTTGGGCAGCACTGGTGACCAGCTCAGTTATAGTTTTGGTTGCTAAGGGAACAGGTGTTGTGTTGTCATATACTCGAGTGAGTGTATAGTGTATACTGTAGTGCAAATGAGGCAAAGAGATAGAGACAACAGAATGCAAAAAATATCAAAACAATAGCTCTTGCAGCTGTGTCCATGTGTTGCATCTATGCACGCCCTTGGCATTGTCCATGAGCTTGGAATTGATGCATGCCAAAATTGACATCCATTGGTACTATCATTGTGATTCGTGGCTAGTTTCTAGCAAAAGAATTGTGCTAATATGGCAACAAAGAGTTTCTCAAAGATTAACTGAACCTTAGGGTTACTAAGCAAGGCAATAACAGGCACTTCACTAATTTTAAGTATAGGATAGCTGTTTGCAATGTAGATAAAGCATAAAGAAATATTTTTACTGGCAACATTGGATTGTTGTCCCTGTCAATTCAAAAGTGCTTCTCTGTTTTATTGTGCAGGTACAACATTACTCATAGAGAGTCTGTTTGTGCAGGTGTGCTGGTTGCCTAGTGTAGAGAAAGATAGTGGTGGGCCTCATCCTGAGTTGGGCAGTATCCCGGCAATAATTGATTTAGTGTTACCGCATCTCGGTCTGGGGCAATTTGCCTGGATCCCGAGTTGCAGTGGGGAGGTAATGCCCCATTCCCATTCATCCATTGGACATGGGGGTTTCTTGGTGCTTTTAGCAGTAGCGTAATTAGCGCTGCGCTAATAGCACAAAAAACAGGGCGAAATGGGAGATGTTTACCTCCAGCAAAAAGCTGGAGGTAAAACTTCCACTTTCCACCCAACTCAAGTTTGGGTGGAGCCGTAAATGTGGCAGTAATAGTGTTAATGCCATTTTTTACTGCTCCGCCCAAATTGCGACGAGGCCCAGTGTGCCTAAACTAGATTTTTGTATGCTCCTGTCTAGTTCTGGCCCTGGAACATGCCTGAATTTGTTGCTCTTCTTGTTGAACTATACCGTCTGTATCTTGGGCAAGTGGGGGGTCTCATCTCTGCAGGGCTTGACGTCTGCCAGATAATTCCAAACTTTCTTCTCTTCAAATTTTGCAGCTTTCTTACTGGCTTTCTGTACAGTAAATGGGCCATTATATCAGAGTTTTTGCCAGCTTCTGTGAAATTTTAGTAATTGTACTAGATCCCCGGGTAAAGAGGATTTGAGCAGTTCTTGTGGTTCTACTGATGCACCATCTTCATTATTCTTCTTTGACCTTCCCTGTCGAGCCTCCTACTTTTGAGAAATAAAAGAAGCACTAGCCATCATCAAAATGAGATACTCACACATTTCATTACTCAAAACAATGGCAGCATTCTGGGCATCTGTTAGTGCTCTAGTGGGAGGAGCAAGTGGGAGGTGCATGCATTGTACTTTCACCACCTCATGGAGAGTTAAAAGGTAGTCAGAGGCAGGCTGATTTCTCCATGTGAGCAGGGCTAGGGATAGGCAGTGAAACCATTCCTTTTCAGAGTAATTTTCACTTTTGCAATTATTTCTTTGAGCAGGCTGTTGAGGCGTTCACGTTTCCCGTTTACCTGGGGGTGATACATGCAGGAAAACTTGTGCTTCATTCCCAGTAGGATAGGATATGGTGAAACACTTTGTTTACAACGTGTGGTCCATTGTCAGACCAGAGGACCTTGCACACCCCCATCATGGGAATTTATCTCTAACAAGGAATTTGGCTGCACGGATGGCATTGGGGTGGGAGCACAGACCGGCTTTGATCCATTGAGAAAATGGACATAGGACCACTAGCATATACCTGTAGCCATTGCTATTTCAGACAATGTCCATGTAATCAATGTGTAAATGTTGGAAGGGTTCATTGGGACGGGGTATTGCTCCACTCACTACTCACAATGTGTGGCCTGCTGTGAAACGTTGGTAAACAATACAGTTATACATGAAGGCAGCAAAATGCTGTGCCAAGTTGGGACAGAACCAGTCTGGTATTTGTGCTTCAAGACTCTCTTTACTTGTATGGGTCAGGTAATGGAGCTGTGTTAAGGCTGTCTGAAGTAATGCAAGGGGCATGACCGGCTTCCTGGTGCTCTCTTGTCACCACATTGAATCCGTGGCAGATACTGAACACCCCCTCCTTAACCACAATTCCTTCTCTTCTACTGGTGCTCCTCCCTGTAACTCCATTATCTGTGTAGTGGGCAATGAATTAACCCTTCGTGCAATACCATGTAAGCGCTTGTTTGTGTCTAATGGGAGGAGTATCAAACTAATTTATCTCTGGGAAGTATGCTACTTTATTTGCCTATGTTTCTGTGGGTTTGTTGCCACAGAAAACTACATCCGCCCCCCTCATGTGGGCTTGGCACTTCACCACCGGGATGGATGATGGGAGTTGTAGTACATCTATGTGTCTGTCCAATAGGGGTGTGTGCTGCATAATCATCACGTCGAAAGCCCTGCCTTTCCCATCACGACAGTTCTGCATGTACTGTTGTCACATATGCAGAGTCAGAGTACATGGTTATCTTATCATCCTCGTGTGTTTCTAGCGGTATTATGAGTGCTACCAATTCGGCCGCTTGTGCTGAGAAATGTGAAATCTCGCACTTGCCACTACTAAAAATGTTCCGTTCTGTCTCAATTTTACCACTGCCATCCCGGTATGTGATTCCCCTGATGTCTGGTCAGTCGTTGAGGACCCGTCCATAAAGAGCACTTCCCCTCCACCAAGGGCATTTTCTCTGACCCTTGGGATGTCGTCATAGAGTTCTGTGTATTTAGTGCAATCATGTACGTAGTCTCCCTCCTCCACTGGCTCTGCTATGAATATCGCTGGGTTGCAATTCTGCATCTCACTACTTTTATTTCTGGGTTTGAGATGATCCCCTCGTATCCAGACACTCTGTTTGTGGTCAGTGTACTTTTGGGTTTCTCAAGAATGGCAAAAAGGGCATGCTACACGTAGAGCATTTTACTACAGCCCATGGTGATACTTGCCGATCTCTCAATTGCAAAGGCAGCTGCAGCCAATGCTTATTCACAAGAATAATGGCTTCTCATCACTGGATCCAGGAGCCCACTGTAGTAGGCTATTGGTTTGTGCCCCAAAGTAGTTTTATGTGTGAGTAACACTGTCATCACTACCCCATTTCAGTGCAATAATAAGTACAATTCTGCACTGTAATCAGGGATTCCCAAAATTAGTGCCATGCATTTTACCCCTTTCAACTCGTCAAATGCGTCTGTCTTTTCACTTGTCTATATTAGTTTGATGTCACCCCTTTGAGCTTCCTTCAGCCCATTTAAAAGGGGTATAGTGTACGTACTGTAGTCGAACACCCAGGCCCTACAATAAATGCAAAGGCCCAAGAATTGCTGCATCTCCCTCACAGTCTTTGGCCGCTGTGTTTACATAATCTCCTCTGCCCTTTCAGGAGTCACCTTCCTGTCTTACTGTGAGTTTAACTGTCCAACGTATAGAACATCTTCCAAGCAGTATTGTAATTTTGCCTAGTCCACCTTGTATCTCTTCTCTGCCAGAACTGGCATCAACTGTATTTAGTATTTTCTACACTGCTCCTCTGTTCTGCTACATACCAAAATGTCGTCCATGTATTGGATCACTGTGCTACCTAGATGTACATTCCCCAGGTCCATTTGAAGGACACTATTGAATATGAAAGGAGATTCACAGTACCCCTTTTGTAGCCTTGTATGTTTCCACTTTTATTTCTATCTAGAAACAAGGTCAAGTCTTGTGATTCCTCATGTAGTGGGATTGAGAAACATGCATTCTTCAAGTCAGTCACAGTGAAATGTATGGCTTCTGGTGGGATGCTACATAATATTGTCGCTGGATTAGGAACTAAAGGAAATTCAGCTTCAAAAATATTGTTCAGAGGGTATAAATCCTGTATAAAATGTGACGACCTCCCACGTGTCACCTTCTTCACTGGGTACACAGCCGTGTTGCATTGAGACTCTGATGGTACTAAGATTCCCTGTTGCACTAGCACCGAAATTGTTTCAGAAATGCCTTCATCTGCCTTCTTAGACAGGGGGCATTGTTTTGCACTTGGCAGAATTGCTCCTGAGTTTAGTTTTATTTTGCCTGCTGCTATCGCTTTTGACAGGTCAAGGTCATATGGCCTGTTGGTCCATAATATGATTGGCACCTGTGCTAAGTCATCCTCAAGAAATGGTGGTGTTTTATTCATCAGGGACATCCTCTATGGGGCTTCCCTGTGTGCTACTCTCATCCAGCAAGTAATGCTCATGAAAAATGTCTCAATATCTGAATAGTTGTTCAGAAACAGTTATTCGTCTGTCAAGTCAGTCAGTCTGTGTCCTTCACCTAATGTGATTACTACTCTCTGAGCTTTCCCTGCATCATGAGTCCTGTGAATCACTGCTCTCTCTTCCTTTACTATAACTGTTTCCAGTTATGAAGGAAATACATGTCCTTCCTCCTCGTCCACAGGAATTTCTGGTCTGAACAAAATCTCGTCTGGTAGACTAAGTAGTTTATCCTGTATCTCTGGGAGCCATGCTTGCAATACATTCACCCCATACTGGAATACCTCAGGATCTAGGGGCACCCTCTTCTGTACAGTCTGGCCACAGAATGCTTCCATATATTCTCGTTTATTCATATAGTGGATCTCTGGGTAGAGCACAGTATCCCCTGATCAGTGAACAAAATGGTCATATTGAGTTTACTCATCATGTTCCTTCCTATTATCTTGTTAGCTGGTGTCTGGTGGGAATATAACAGTGGCATGGTAAGATCATGCTCTCCAACCGAGATTGGCAAATCGTCAGTGAACGGAACCACATCTGTGACCCCAGAAAATCCTTGAGCCTCCATGGCAATGCCTGACATAGGGTATCTCCCCTCCCTAACACAGCACCTGGTGGCTTCCGGATGCATGAGAAAGGAAAATGTCTTGTCACTATGGTTACCCACATTCATGGTTCCTCATTTGAGTCGAATGTAACAGATAGGATTGAACTCATTCAGTCAGTCTATGGGCTGTCCTATTGTGGGTATAGGAACATCACTGTCCCTGTGAAATGATTCCCTCCCACTATAACCAGATTCACTAGCCTTGCTGTCGGGGTCTGTACTGCAGTATCAAAATGTCTAGTGGCTACAGTGGTCTGCTGTGCAGTGCTTGTGATGTTGCCTGCAGTTGCTGTGTGTATACTGGTGCTTGCAGTGTCTGTGTCATGGATTGTTTGCGACTGCACCGGTGCATGTTGAGCTGGTGCCATTTGCAGAGCGTAGATCTGTGTCTGCATGTGATATTGGGCATAATAGTCGGGTTTCTCTTTATTGTATGCTGGTGGATGTTTTGTGCCCCCTCTTGGGTCTTGCCAATTCTGTTGCATCCCTCCCCGGTCTCTTGACATTTGGGCTGTGTGGCCAATCTTCCTGCATGTCCAACATTGTTGTGGGGGTCCCATGAGCCTGGGCTGTCCTCCGTTAAACTCTTCTCCTCCTTGCTGTGTGTGGTATCACGCTCCTCTTCCCCAGGGCACGCCTTCTTGGCTAATAGTTAACGTCCCTCTTCCTGCAAAACGTCCCCCTGTCATTTGCAGTCGGTATAGTGTATTTTGGGGGACCACTCCCTCTCCACTTGTCAACATCGCCCTTCCATTGAATACTTTGACAATTTTTCTGAACTAACTTTGCTTCTTCTTGTTTCCTTTCTTTGTGTTTCTTTCTTGTGTTTTCTTGCATTAGCTGACCATAATGTATTATGGTCATTTGGACTTCTGACCAATTAGCCTCCATCCACACTAATTTCTTCAATTGCTTCTGTACCTGCTCTGGTAGTCCCCGACTTAGATTGTGGTAAAACAAACCCACTGTTTTGTCCCACGGTTCATGAGTCTCAAGACGCCGGGGTATTTGTATCTCTTGAACATATTGATGTGGGTCTTCGTCCTTACGCATTTTGCATGCCATAATGGCTCTTATGTCAGGTGTGTCTGGATATTGTACTCTCAGGGCCTGACATATGGCGCTCCGTAGCGCAATGTGTTTTATGCCGCCATTTGGCAAGAATGACAGAGAGCAAGCTTTTCATGTTGCCCATTGCTAATGTTGTCCCTGCTGTCAACCTTTCTATCTCATAAATCAATGTTCCCGCCCCTGCAGTCAGCCCTGCATTTTTCGCTGGCTTCCTTATGTCTTTTGTTATTGTGAATGCTCCTGTCATGCTAGCTCTATTCCGCCCGGTAACACTCTCAACCTCTGCACGTATGGGGTAACCATGTGATCAGACTTTTGGGTGCATGTTGTACCCTTCAGGTTCTGGCTCCCCTCTTTCTATATCCTCCTCTTCGTCCCACATTGTCTCACGCTCTGGGCTCTCTCCCTCAGAGGGGCAGATCAAGTTCTTCTCCCTTCTTCATCCTTTCCCCTTGTTCCTTGTCTGACCCCATTATCCTTAAACTGCCATCACTCTCTTCGTCCCCTTTGTCATTGAAGCTCAGTTGGTTCAGTCTATTTTTTCCCTGGCGTCCCCTCATTGCTCTACCCAGGGGGTCCCTTCTCTCTCTCTGTGGGGATCCCACTGGGTTTCTGCTTGCCTAAAGGCAGAGGAATTTCGAACTGTGTAGCTTCCCCCCCCGGGGGACATAGCTGCATCCCTGGGGGCGGGGGACGTGAGAGCCCACCATGAAAGGATAAAACAAGATTAAGATTGGAGGGGCGGCTGACTGGAGCATAACACTGTCTCAGGCACCAATGAAAAAGTGGTCCGCAGTTGCAAATGGACATTCATTCCTTTAGTCACAGACTCTTTGAATTGTACCCAAGGGGGGGTTGTTCTTAAAATGTAAGAAAATTGTGATATTTGAAGAATATTTATTCAGCAACAATGGTCAAAACTACTAGCTGCATAGTGAAGTAACCAGTAACCATTTTGACTGACCCACACTAGCATTTTCCATTTTTGGTACAGGCATTGCCCTATTGCCCTATATGCCAGTCCAAGCCTGGCGGCTCATCCATAATGGGTGAGGGGGCATTTACCCAGTGGCCCCCTCACCCATTATGGAGGAGTCAAGGAACCAGCCCAGTGAAACACTGAGCACTCGCTCAGCTGCTTTTTCCCAGCCGAGGGAGTGCTCCTGGGCTGGCTGAACTGTCAAAGGTTTGGTTCAGGGTAAATCTCCACGCCCAAGAAACGGAAAAGTCCAAAAATGTGACAAAGCAACTGTTTATTAAGAGATCTCATAAATAGGGACATGCATGGACATCTCAGGCTTTCCAATGCTCTCTCAGATTGTTACAGGCTTGTCAACAGGTTAAAAAGGGTTGTGATGTCAGAAATGACAAATGATTCTCCAAATACCTAAGGCAGGCTGGGGTTGGTTAGTAGGGCAAGCTACATATAGCATCTATACGGGGTTAGTGTTCTGATTGATTATAATGTATGGTGGCTCCAACTATGACCACCTCCTAAATGTAACAAATAAAGGAATGTCAGGTTAGTGCATTATAACTGGTCAATGCAACAAAATGTGAACTGGTGCGGGAGGTGAGCAGGGATTGGTCAGTGAGGGTCTTCTCAGCCTTGGTACCTTAGATGTTTACCAGCCCATAAGCAAGAATTCAAGGTGATGAGAACCACCCCAAAGGCACTGTCTGTACCAATAAGGTTACCATCACCGATCCTCTAGAGCTTGAGGCAGGACATTTAGCTTTCAACCTATTATTATTTTGTATCCCCTGTCCTAAAATGGATGGGAACGATGGTCTCTCTCTAGCTCGAATGAATAGGCTTTGTCCTCCAGTCTCAGATCACTTGTCTGGAGACAGCTTGCTTGATTTTCCTGCTGAGTATTTATGAGGATTTTTAGCATTTAACCATGCAGTTGTCATACCTTCATTGTGTTCTGGACGCTTGTTCAATCTACCTTTCAGTCACGTTCAGTGTGATATGGTGTGTTTCTGTACTTCAAGCAAACTTTTTTTTCTCTCCTTATCTAAGAAGACTGTTGTTTCATACGTCTGCCTTTGTCTGGACCTTTGAGTGCGGGTGTGAAACTCTCCCTCCCCTGATGGCCTTGGCTAAAATATGTACACCGGCTGCATGACCACTCTGGTCTGTGTTTTTCTGCTAAATCAGTGAGTCAGGCCACTCCCTGCATCTTCGAGCCTTCTCAGTGCTTTCTATTCACTCCAGTGTGACTGCATCTTCCATTTTGATGTTTATGGCTACTTATATTAGTTGCATTCAGTGTTGAGCAAGCTTTGCGTCTTATTCTCAAGCAACTTGCATTTCAGCATAGCAAAATAGTATATGTCCTTTATCTTAGTGGGTAAAAAGCATGTTCTTTGTGTCTAAGAGCAGTTTAACCTGGGTGTCTGCATAGCTTTGTGCATGGATGCATTCGTGCTTCATGTCTAACATATCTATGTCTTGATCCTGGTCGTGACATTATTGGCTCTCTCCATGGTCACTGTAAAGACTGTGTAGGGGGTGTCTGTACGTCTGCTCTCTATATGGTAGAGGAGAGGCACAGAAGACCCCAGCCAAGATTCTCTATAAGGTAGCAATGGACGAGCAATCAAGGCCTAGCTTCTCAGGAGGTGATGCAGGATGGTTCTTAAGTACAGTGTAGTCCCCGAATCCCCACAAAGGAATATCCACACACTGTATTACTGAAAACACAGTCTTTATATAATTAATATTTAAAGGTATGTACACGATCACAATAACGCACTTTGTACTTGGAAGTCAATAATGATAAATATATACACGTCTAGAATGGTACCACTAATGTTATCAAATCTCATTAAAGAGCATCAACTGTACGATTAAAATGTCACACAGATCAATAACGAGTAAACCAGCAATAGAGATAGGCAGGAACGTAAGATGGTTGAAACAATAGGCAGAATGCTGGCCCCGTTACCTAGACACAGTTCTGTGTGGAGATCCCCCCACCTGGGCAACCTGCAAATAAAGATATATAGCACAAGCCCACTCCATATAATGTTTGATAGTCTTACTTCTTCCTATTAAGGTTTTACCCCCCCAATGTACCTGGTGGAGTAGAGTTCTCCGACGATGCACCGACCGATCCTTCTTGAGTGCCTCCCTTTCAGGCGGGAGCCACGGATCGTCGAGAGGTGTCGGGGAACTTGGCGCCCGGTGTCGGGGAATCGACGGCCCTTCTTGAGTGCCCTCCCTTTAAGGCGGGAGTCACGGGTCGTCGAACGTCCGACAGTGAACAGGGTGAACTACGGCAGGGAAGTGACAGCTTTGTTCCTAGCGGTGCTCGTCGATGACAGAGCGTCGGCGTCCTGCAAGGAAGAGGTGTGCGGGGCACCTCAGTGACGATAGTTCTGGACCGCAAAGAGATGATGAAGAACTGTGGCGTCGAGTCGTCGAGGGTGTCGAGTCGTCGGCGTCTCTGCGGTCTGTAGGTGGCGGGAAACCCACCGGTGGATGCTCCTCGGCGCATCGACGGTCGGGCCTTCTCCAGCGGGAGACAAGCAGATGCCGATGCAGATGAGAGCGTCCAATGATCAGTTGAAGTTCTTAGGCAAACGGGAGCACGGCAGCTCCGGTCGGCGACGGCAGTCATCGACAGTGGCGGACAACAGTCCGGGTGCTTCTCCTTGGAGTTCCGCAGCAGTCCCCATATCGGGTCGACAGCCTGTCGAAGGTCTGTCTACCAGGGAGCGTTGGCAAAGATCAGCTGTGCACGATGGTCCCTCGTAGCTCGGGAAGAGGGCGCCTTACCAGGTCCTCTCTGGGTCAGTCCTTGGAGGCACAGCAGCTTTCAGATTGTGAAGGAGAGCAGCAGCAATTCTTCTCGTCCAGCAGGGCTTCAAGGTCAAGTGTCAGTTAATCCAGTTACTCGTCGTAGTGGACTTCAGCTTCTGAACACGATTCCTAGCAGTGAGAGTCCCCAGATATACTGTTGATCTCCCATTCATTCCGCTGGGTCACACTCAAGCATCCAATCACGACTACGGGCATTCATGCAGGCAGGCAGCCAATCAGGCACACGAGGTATTCAGGCCATTCACTTCTCTCCAGACGCTCACAACAAGTTATGTGTATTGGGGCAAGTACCGAGCCATTCAACACTCCAAGCTGCATTCATACCGGTTTCGGGCAGGGTTGTCTCAGTCATTGTGTCAACCACCAGATACTAGACACCCACAACACAGAATGCATATTCGTCACACTCTCTATTCACCCAGGTCCCACCCACAGGAGGTACCCACAACATACATCACCGGGAAGGCTCCAGGTAGTCTGACTGGGCCTTCACAACAACACCATATATGGCACTTCCATCCAACAGCCAGTCAGGGGGAAGGGACAGAGTCAGGGCTTCCCAGGACTTTGGGAAAACAAGGTAATAGGTAATAGAAAGCAAGAGGCCACCGGGGCCATCTTGTTTTCCATCAGGAATCAACTGATCCCAATGGCAGGGCCGGGGAATCCCAAAATGGAGGATACTCCGCGCACCTGTCAAATTCAGCATGGAGCTGCCACCAGCCCATACCCTGCTCTGTGGGCCACCCACAGGTGCCCAAAAACATACACTAGGGGCACAGGGTTGTACCCCCACCCATGGGTGCCATAAGGGTATCCCATGGGTCCGTTCACCAAACCAAAAGAAAGAGAGCTGCACCGCCAGGAGTCCCACATGAACTCCTGCGTGGAAAACACGACAGAACACACAATGAAAAGCAGTAAAGGACAAGGATACGGAGGCCCTGTCCCTCTGATGCATTTCCAGCATCACAGTCACAGTCAGCCCAATTGCTCCACCGTCTGCAAGTTCATCTCCTCTATGACATCATCAGGGTGGGGTTTGTATGGTTGTTTGAGTGAATATCGCTTCTCGCATCTGCAGTACAGTGGTGTTGGGGAGGAGGGGTCCAGGAATGATGTACACCTTTCATTTCTGTAACATCGAGATGAGGGTGGGACAGGAGTGACGAGGGCCACATTCATCTCTCTCTCTTCAGGAGCAGAAAGCAAACATGTATTCAAGCATGACCACATTGATCATGCCCTCAAAGGTGGTTACCTTGTAGCCTTGAAACCAACCACTTAGTTTCTTCAAAGAATCAGTAACATATGATAACCAAGTATTATTATCCTTTTTTCTTAAACTCCCTGAATCTCTTCAAGTATTGGGAAGGAGTCTTCCCAGACGTTAAGATGAGAGCTTGCTTCAATTTTGCAAAGTCATATCTGTCAGCTTTTGAAATTTCTATAAGGACTCTGCAGCCAAAATGGGGTAGCCTGCTGATCAACCATGCAATACATTTATTTATTTAGTTGTTTTTAGTTGATAAAACTATACAACTTTTATATCAAAACACATCAAGCAACACAATTAAATTAACAACAATTCATTTCATAGCTTTTAAATACTGACAGTACTTAATTCATCAACAATTTTCATCATCCATTTCATGAGTTATTCGTAATAATGTTAACATCTATTGAGCATATGTAAATTTCATCACTCCTATAATTCACTTCTTTCATTCTATTGGTCTCACAGCAGCAACAGTTTTCCAAACGCTATGGAGAGCAATATGCATTGTTTCAGATTGGGCATTCAAACACCAGTTCCAGAAGTCATCTGACTGGATTAAATTCATATTGTGTACATAACGCCCATAGTTCAAAAGGTATTGAGTTTTCCTTTCAGGACAGCTAGTCATCACATGTCTCATGGTTTCAAGATAGTTCACATTCAGGCACATGCGACAGTATCTGTCCCTTTTATGTATTTTCCTTTGAGAACCATACGTAGCTTTCACTGGTAGTTGATTAGTTTGCATTTGCAGTCTAAATTTGCGAACTAACAGATCTGGGCACTGTATCAAATACATTTTAGAGGGCAAAAATAGTTATATGCTATCCCCTCAATGTATTTGTAGTTGTTAAGTTCACTCATACGGGTGAAGTTCTTCTTCCAGTCTTTTCTCTTAACTTTGGCCTTAAACAAAGATTTAATTACGGGAAAATGACCACAGTAATTGAGTTCAACTGACCAGTTAAGCTCTTGGAAAAACATATGACAACTATTGTCATATTTATTTCTGTGGTTGGGTTCATCGAGTTTGATAACTTTCGACCCAATCATCAGCAATGAATGACTTTCTGCCTGACAGATGGCTTTTGGAATTAGCAGGCCTCGTTGTTGTAATACGATGGCCCTCAAAGATTGTAGCCCAAATTCCACCCTGATGTACTGGATAGAACAAGAAGGAGGTAGTCCTGAGATGTTACAACAAAAGATCCCCTCTATTTTATCCAGCCAAGACAGATTTTCCATAGTTATTGCTTCCAAACCATAAGTGATAACCGGCGTTAGCCACTGTCAATAGAGTATCATGATCCCTTTCAACGAATACCCTGCATAGTTGTTAACACATTTTTTTTTTCACAAGCATAGTAATTTGCTTTGCGTGTCTGATCTTATTCTCAATCAGGGAACTATATTTTGTTTTACTATTAAACAGTACACCCAGGTATTTATATGAGTATGCGTAATGGGACTCTAGGTATGGAACCATCCTTGCTGAGCTCCGATGCTTGGTCTGGTGTCCTTTTTAATTATCTGTCAGGTGTTAGGCAGAATCCTATGCAGTGCCCTTACGGACCACTACACATAAGACTACAAGTGGTAGTACAAGTTCCTTTGGTACAAGCCTGTACTACACTGTTAAAGGTAGCAGTAGCGGAGCAGCCAGACCTATCTCAAGAGCAAATGAGCAGTAGTAGAGATTACACAAAGGACTACAATTTCAGTGACTCAAGCAAACACTGACTCAAGGTTTTTGGTTAAAAAGTAAAAGTACATTTATTTTAAACCATCTGTTTGTAAAACACTTCACTTCTATTAAATTAAAACCACACTTCAAATACACTACACAAAACCAATTCCCCTTGTGCAGAACAACTCAAGGTAAGTACGTTAGGATTTGACAGACCGGTGTTATGAATAAAAGATGTTACTCGGAATACATATGCAATCAATTTTTGACAGTAATGACAGTTTGGTCTTACTAAAGATACGTGTATCCACAGGAAGAAATGTTGCCGGAGTTATAACACTCTTAGCACCTGAGTTACCACAAGAGAGTTCGGGACAAAAAATCAAAGGCAGACAGAATCAGAGAACACTTTCTAACAAGATGATAAAAGTCAATAGGCCTGCGCCAGTGTCAAGTGGAACAGGGTCCCTGTTGTCGAGGATCACACAGTCAGACAGTTCACGTTTCAAGGTTGCCAGGAGTACTTGGATATTGTCAGAAGAGGAGGCAAAAGTTATAAGGGGGAAGGAAGATAAGGACAAGCCATGGATGAGAAGAGGGGTTCACCCTAGTTCCTCGAAGTCGGACATAGTACCTTATTCTTTGAAGAAACTGGTGCCGCGGCAGTAGTTCCTGGTAGTTTCCTGCAGATTCACAGTTCCTGGTGCTTCAGTCATGGGGACAAGAAGGAGGACGTCTGGAGTGATCTGCACTACCCAGGGATGAGGCCAGCAGCAGCGACGGTGAAGAAAAGATGCGCTCCTTTAAAACAGGAGAGGCTCTTCAGATAGCTATCCGGACCACTACAGCAGTGTGCAGCGATTTTGACCACGAAGAGGATCCTCTGGCTGTGGAAGATGAGCTGGTTGACGCCACCAGGCTCAAGGGAAGAAGACTCCGGACTGGATCATCTCTAGTCGTTGAAGGGTAGATAGCTCAGGACTGCAGCAGGGCTTCCCCCGGGACTCGGGGTTGCAGCAGCCGTCTTCTTCTCCGCTTCTCTTCGGTTCCTTGCAGTTCCAGTGACGACTCTTACTTCCAGCCCAAGAGTCCTGCCTTTTATGCGCAAATCCCCCATTCACACATCCTGGCTGTCAATCACACAGCAGGGGGGATTGTCCAGCCCGGACAACTCCTCCAGCCAATGGACACAAAGTGTGACTTGGGTTTCCAAGGATACCCTGTGCAGGCTACACCCCTCCCTCACATTCAGCCCACCTAGACACCCAGGCGCCAAGAGGAGAAACCCACCAAAAGACAGTGAACAAAGAGGCAAACCTGATTTGCCGCGCAAATTAAACACAAGAAGGACTTTAACAAAAAAAATGGTGACTAAACCCGACCGGAGCCGAAATAAAAAGTATTTGGGCAAGCGGGTTTATGTTCGAGGCTAATACAATAGTCTGGAACAGTACCACGTTTATATAGTATAATCTTGGTAGAAATGTTAGGGTAGAAACCACTGCCACCAGCCAAGTCTAAATGTTAAAAGAGCAAAACAAAGCTCAGAGAGGCACAGACAAAAAGGGGTAGGAATTAACCCTTTCCAATACTCCATGTAAGATGGGGTGCACTGGGTCTGTAGTTTTAAAGTGACTATATAAAGTTAATGGCCACTTTACATTTTTCTGGGGGACAGTAGTCAGCTCCAGAAAAATTGAGTCAGTTGGAAGTCTAAAAGACAACCCTGTGTAACACACAACAAAAGTGGGACTCATGGAGTGGTGTGCCCCAGAGCCCAAGATCACATACACATGGCAAAACGCAGGTAAGAGTGGGAAAAAAGCTCACACTCTTACCAAGTGAAAACATAAACTCCAGAAATCCAGCAAAGCTGCTGTGGGACTCACTAGGTGAGGGAAATTAGCCATAGAATGTGAATTCTCCCTAACACCAGGTCACAGGATGGATTTGAGGTGAAGCCCACACCTCTTGTATTGGATGATCAGGGTTTTATCCTGGATACCTCGCAATTCATTTGATATTTCAAAAAGTGGATTTGCCACACTTCTTAAGATCAGTTTCCAGTGCAATTCTAATTTTTCGTTTTTCAATCGTTTCTTGTGGACTCATAGTCCCAATTATGGTCAGCCGACATGTGTTTCGACTGCGTAGAACAACGGGTCGAGACGCACATATGCGTTCACATTGAATTATTTAAGGGGACAACTCAAGCCCAGCCATCATCCACTAGACTGACCATTCATCACAACCCAACCCCAATTGGGGCATCTACATCTAACCACCTGCCTTGATAAAGACCTACGCGGTCGAAACATGTATCAGCTGACCATAATTGGATACATAATTTGAACCAGATCATCTGCATACAATAGGGCTGATATCAATATATTTTCAAACTTGGTTGGACAGCTCGCTTTCACCGATAAACGTCATATCAGATCAGCTATATATAGGTTCAACAAGTGCGTGGCCAACAAGCATCTCTGCTTTACACCCTTATTCACTCTGATGGGTTGTGACAGTCAACCCTCGTTATCAAGGGAAATTTGCGTGCTATTGTTAGTATGCAGTTTTACCAATATATCAAGTAACCAACTTGGACAGTGCATCTTAGCCAGGATCTCCCACAATTTTAAACGATCAACACTGTCAAATGCAGACTTGAAATCTACAAAGGTTATATAGACACATGGATTGTTACTCATTTTGGCTCTGGTGGTTATAGCATCGAGTAGTCGAATGTTGTGGGTTGTATTAGTACCTTTTCTAAATCCAGATTGATATGGATGCAATAGCGAATTGGTTTTTACCCAACAATGCATATATTCCAAGACAATGGCAGTGAATACTTTGCTCGTCGAAACCAGGATGGACAATAGTCGATAGTTTTCAGGCATTTCTCTGGCTCCCGCTTTGTACACAGGTATTAAAATCGCCTTATTCCATGATGCAGGAAAGCATCGTTCTTTACATACAGTAGTGTACAAACTAAAGAGCAGTTTAGCCCATATGTTTGGATCGTATTCTATTAAAATGCACGCAAGGCCAATAGGTCCTGGAGCACATGACTTATTCAAATGCCCAACAATTTCTTCTATACCTTTAATAGAGAATTTGAAGGTCATTTAATACCAAAACTAGGATTCGAGTCAGCACTACTCTCGAGCATTGTCTTAGTAATGTAAGATGCCCATATGTTTTCTCCTATGGGATTCAATGGTCATTGCAGGGTACCACTGCTAACTCTATTTAACAACTTCCACACCAATCAGGTATCATTACGCTGTAGTACACCAATCATCGTTTGCCACTTCACATTAATTTTGGCGCATCTTCTGCGCTTACACCAATTACTATAATCATTATTCAGACTTTTTTTTTTACATATATATTCAGTCAGCTTTACATTTTGCTTTTTCAATTTGCTCTATATTTTCTCTATATTTGCGCTTAACCACTAACAATTCACCATCAAATGAGCGGTCTAGATGTTTACATGTAACAATAGCCGGAGTACCCTTAGATGTTGCTACTTCAGTGGCTGTAGCCTTAATCAACTTTTCAATATCGTCACCACTCAATTTGTCAATTTGTTCATTTATGATCTCAATCAGGGGTAAGCTTCTACGTGACATTTTCTTACATTTACTGATGTTCCATTTTAATCTTGTTCCCCTGTAGTTGGTTCTGAAATTCTTCGGCCCACACAACCTACTTCTGTATATGGGAACATTTTATTTATCCCTTATAAGGGCATGGTCACTATATCCAATGTTTTTGACCTCAAAATCACAGATATGATTCAGCATATTAGAGTTCCCCCATAAATAGTCAATAGTAGCAAGCTTACTTCCACTAGACCAGGTACATTTTCTGGGCATATCGCTTTTAGTTCTCCCATTCAATGAACTAAAGCCCCATTCACGCATATATGTTTTCCATATAGTACCACAAGCATTACAACTGGGTGTAGTAAGTGTATTAGTTTTTGCTAAATTGGGGACATTTTTTGCCATATGCATAATCCTGCATTGTGCATTGATGTCACCACCTAGGATAATCTTGGTATTATTAACATTTGTGAGCCAATTGGTCAAAAGTTTGTCAATGGTGTCAAAATTAATATTAGTTTGTCCTCCTCCAGGAGGGTCGTAGATTTTAATTATTAATATTTTACGAGCTGCCTCAATTATTTGCATGAATTACCACTGCAAGCACATTTTCATTTTTACAAGAGGGCACCATTCTCTCTGCTTGAATATCGTGACTGATATCTACAATTTGGCCCCTATGTGGTCTAACTTTTGGACCTTTTTTTTGCATTGTTTTGAAATAGCACATGGGTATTTGCAAAAAAATCATTTACGAGCCACGATTCTTGTAATAAGAATATGGGATTGGCAACGAATTTATCAAATGATTGGCCCAAGTTGATAAAATGAGCATGCCCCTTGTGTTCCAAGATGCAATAGTACAATCTTATGGATGGGATTTTTGCATTAGGTTCTCCAATTGCTGTAACCAACGCATTCCCACTTGATTCTCAGTGTCCATTTTACTTTCCGTGTTTTTCTTTTCTTCCCCTTTGTCCTTTTTACAATGTTGGCATTCATTTTGCCGATCATCAGGTGTCGTCAATTGATCTAGTTCGTATCCGAGGAAGTCAAGCGACTCTTTTTGGGCTCTTATCAATGTTGCTGTAGCCGGAAGAACACAGTGGATCTTTGTTATTGCACCAAAATGTCTCCTCAGAGGTTCGATAAACTCAAAGTCACATGACTTGAAAATCTGCAATTCATGGATTTTGGCAAACAAAGCGAACAAAGTGGTTCTGTTGATTGCATTTTTTTGATCTCTTGCCAGGTTTTTCCCTCAATTGCACCACTCTTATGTTTAAAGGTTCCTCCGTTGCTGCGTAAAGGTTGGCCTGCATGTACCTTTACTTTTTATGCAATAACCTTAGCTTTCACCCTAGTTTGGTTGGAGTCAGAGCTAATGGATGAACTATCAAGGTCACTCAAGGAGGAGTTTGTCTTTTCTCTATTCACATTAGCATTGTTATCATTACTAGGTTTATATTCATGCAAAATACAGCTAGCAAGAAGGCCTCTTTTCATTTCTTGTCATCTTCTTCTATGATTTGCTTTTTTCCGTAAACGTCTGTTATTCCCTTTAGGTTCTTTTTGGGACGTTGTTGTTGAGCTAAGGGGGTGAATAGGTACATTTGAAACTTCATCCGTACCAGTTACAGATAAGATCTTTTCAGATAACTGTTTCTTTAATCTAGCTTGTTTTCTTGCTTTCTTTCTAGGTATATATGTGGCAGGTGAGCCATCCATACTTCTTGGTTAACTGGGGGGTCTACGATCAGCACTGATTTGTTCTTAATCTCCTCGTCCATTTCCGCTTGATACACAGAAGTTTTTCCCCTATTGTCAACATTAAGCAGATTATTATGGTGTAATAAGAGTTCTAGACTCTCACTATGCAGTAATGTCTGCGTATCTATTCTGTCACACAACTTGATCAAAATTTTGAAAGCAAAATGCAGTAGGTTGGAGGACGGGAGTGTGGTGTTTGCGATCGGCATATTCAAATGCGTCTTGGAGTCATTAGTCTCCAATCCTCTACCTTGCATTGTTTACCACATCTTCTTCCATGATAGTAGTGGATTGTATTCTAGGCTGGTTTGTGGGTGGAAACAAGGAGGGAGTGCTCGATAGTCTAGATGAAGTCTGCGCCACGTGGTTTTCCATCATCACACTGCCATTTACCTGGTCGCTTGTCACAGGATCATTACTATTGCTGCCCATTTCAGCCACAGCTCTGTTAGATCCACATAAACCACAACATAAATCCAGCAATGAGTTATTGTCAATGGCGCCAAAGTTTACCTACCCCTTTTCTGGCATGAATCTGCGCAGTGGTTTTTCTTGAATTCTGATCCATTCCTTCGTTGTCTGGTTTAGAGAAGTCCGCAATTTGATTTGGGTTCTCCCCCTGGTAATATAGTTTCTTTTCAGGGGGTTTTATTGGCAGCTGTTTTCTCAGGTATGGTGGACGTGTCACGTTTTGCTGATTTACCGTCTTCAGAGTTCTGCTTTGAAGTTTTACCATAGGGTTTAGTTTTCCAGCGATTGTAATGCTTACTTTTACTTTGCACTTTCCCCGGCATATTGGAAAACAGTTATTCTCCTTTGCACAGTAGGTTTACTTGTTGGCACACTCATAGCTCCCTTCGCGGCAATAACAAAAGGGACAATGTCAGTACATCTAAAATATGTTACCTTATTTACTGCTAACCTCGCCGAACACCGCCAAACACTCAGCCACACACTCCGCTACATGCTCCGCTTGTGTATCTGTGGATATAGAGTTCTGCAAAGCAGTCCGGAGTGGCTGTTCAGCACGGGCTGAAAAAAGACCAAATCCTTTCCAAGATAAGGAAAACAGACGCTGTTCGTGTTAGTTGCCCACTTCCACACCGCCAAACACTCAGCCACTCACAAAATGGGGTAGTCTGCTGATCAACCATGCAATCTTATCAGCCTCACCCACTTCTTGCACCTCACAAGCATACTCAAAAGTTTTCATCCAATCCATGATGTCATTATTTTCATCATACACACTGAGCCGATCTTTAGGAAACCTAGGATGAGACAAAGGCCCAGAACCATTCCCAGACCCACTGGAGGAACCATGTGAAACCTGAATACTGGCAAGCTCCAGCTAATGATCTCTGTCTTTCTGCCTCTCGGCCCTCTCAAATTCAAGCTTTGCCATGTTAAGCGCAATCTCTTTTTGCTTGATCCTGAGCTTCTCCTTTTTTAACTCCCACATAACTTCAGCCTCTGAGGTGGATGGAGAAACATTTGTAGAATCATCATCATCATCATGCCCCTCCTCTTCCCTCTGAATGGTGGCAGTAGCAGTAGTAGCAGTAATACCATTACTGCTACTGGGGGCAGCCCCAGCACCTCCTGAATCACCCTTGGAAGGTAAAGGAACACTTCTGCTTTCTTGCAGATCTATTGTTCTCTGTATTAGTTCAGCTTTGTAGCCAGAGGATAGGAGTCCTCTGTCAACACATAACGTTCTCAATTGATCAACTTAAGAAGCATTCAAAGTAGGTGCAGTGACTGTTTCTATGATTCTAAGTATTGTAGGTGACTGTTATATTACCAGAAAAATAAAATCACAGTGTTTCTGTGTAAATATAATCCAGGCACTATGCCAGTGGACAACACTGGGGTACCCTAGATGTTTTCCTCACCACTGTATACCAATTTATTAGAATGGATTTTAAAATTCTGGCCTGGTAGACAGATGTTTAGGAGGCCGCCCTTGTTATAGTGAACAGGCAGCAACTTCTGGGAGTTAACCAAACCAATCAATGTAGCATGGAGAGAGGCCAAGACTAGATCTCAGGAGAGGTGAGTGGGGCTTCTATTGCGGTAGCCCAATCAGGTGCTGGTCACTCCACTGAGTGATCCAGAGACACTTCCAAGGGCTCCAACTTGCTTTAGTACCAGAAGACACTGGGACCAGTTTTCCTATTTGTCCAGAAGGTTGAAGCACTGACAAGGGTCTTCTGAGATCAGTAGCCAGACAGGGCTCCACCAGGACTGCAGACAAAGTTGGTTGCCAGTTCATCTCATGAATCGTGCACAGGTCTTCCACTGTCTTCTCAGCTATGACAGGACACTTGGCTCCTCTTCATATCTCCTGGAATGGCTGCAGGACACTTCTTGTTAGTCAGGTGGTCCAGTCGGGTTTCCAGTTTTGTGGTCCTATCTATCCCCTCTACCCATGCTGCCACGGGTTATTGTTCCCCCCGTAGCTCCCTAGTATACAGAGCAGCGAAGATCCAGAAATAGAAGTTGGAAAGAGTCAAAGCCAAGGACCTGTACGGAGAAAACAAAGCCTGTACAGCTCCCTTCCTAAAATAGAGAGAAGTGAAACAAAAGTGTTCTTCACGATCAGATTGCACATGTAGGGCTCAGGTAAAGGAGGGGTTAGAGACAACAAAGGGGCATGCGTCCCATATTTCTTCTCCACATCCATACCAGGTTCATGTAATGCTAGTGCCTCTCCTATCTCCCTACTCTTATTATCATTAATAATGAATTGTGTTCATTGTTCTCTTAGTGTGGTGCATGGCTGCAATGCTTAGGTGCCACAGTTACATTCCTATTGATTTTTCTGCAAAGGCGGTGGCCAGCCGCTTCATGATGTTTATGCAGACCAGATTGAATTTAAAATAGGCAGAGTACCTTCCATCCTTGTTTCTTAAGTGTGGCTAGTGGTCGGGGAGTTCATCAGTGTGTTCATGGTAAGCACAATGGGGGCTCACAGATTGAGTGAACTCTTCCAACAATTGTCAAGTTTCAAGGTTCATTTTGTGTTAAACCATCACCCTAATGTCACTACAACTAAAGATATTTAACTTCAAGGATATTGTTGTGTCGAACTGTTTCATTTTAACTCTTTTTGAACTAAGGTTTTTCACTGAAGGCAATAAACAACAATAATTCGGCAATTAGGTAGCAGAAGCACCTCAGAAGAACCAGAAACTAAAAACATTAAATGCATAATATTGAATGAATTGTTGTATTTGAGCAATAATGCTCTCTTCTAAAGGCTATACTATCTGGTTAGGGCCCAGGAGCCCAGGTTGATAGATAGGCCTGAGAGCAGCAGTACAGCTTTTAGACCAGGGTATTGTTCCTATTAGCACTCCAGGAACACTCCCAGAGTTGTAAGAGCAAGTAGAACAAATGGAAAATACAGTCTGCACTGAGCGTGCAACCTCTGGATGCAATGTTTTAACAAAAGCTGCCTTGGGGAGGTGCATGTGTGTTATGGAGCCTGGAGGAGACTAGAGTGTGGCATTTCAGGAGTTCAGGTCAGGTAAAGATTAGTGGGGTTGAAGAGGGAGTGGGGAAGTGGGCAGGGGATGTGGGTCATGGCAACAGTGGTGATCCCGGGGGAGGAGATGTCAGCCAGCTGGGTGTAATGTTGACCTTTTACCAGGAAATCAAGCCTGCATTCTGAACTCCCGGAATGGCATGCTGGTATTCCCCTTGGTGTGAATTAGGCAATATAGCCCGAGAAGGGGAGCATTAATGGTGAGGTAATACCCTGGGGCAGCTGTTAGAAAGACCTCACTGCTAATGCCCCCCTCCGAGGGGTATATTGCTATAGTACCCCGGCACATTGTACCAGGGTACTATTTGTGTATTTTTCCCCGTGTTGAGAAATGGTGTGTTAACTCGAGAATAAACAACAAAAAAAGAAGGCCATCATGCATCACGGAGAAGGGAACTACTGTGGGGTACATTTACCAGCCCAACAGAGATCCCCTGCATCACAAAACTGCATTTTAGCAGTTACAAAAATAATGGCTGCGCTCTGTCTGCTGAGCACATATGGGGCAAGATGGAACATAGACACCCCGAGATTGGCTGCATTTATTTTCTTCATGTGAATCCAAAGAGAAGAATTCAAAGGTAGAATGGCTCAGCGCTGCTGTGCTGTCATCTCAAAAGCTTAAAAATGCACAAGAAAATGTCCTGTGTTTAAAACAACCTTGCACTGATACTACTTTCATCTTTAAACATCACACAGTTTGTTCTAAGTAAAGCACAGCAATGCCCATCTATTTCAGGCTGAACATCATCAAATGAGGGCCATCCCTCCCTGAATGGCATTGTTTTGTCAAATAGAGTCTGTGAAAACCAGGGAATTTAATTTCAGTCCGCATGGCTAGCATTCAATTTGAAAACAAATCAACACACGCAAAGCACTTCAAAAGAAGCTCTTTCTCACCTTTGCCTGGTGTCAGTTTCAAAGAACCCATTCCCCAAGCATATCCCTGTGTATAGAAATTGACCAGAGCTATGAAAGCTTTCAGAAAGTAAATGCGAGGAAAACCGCATTTTGTTAAATGAACATGGAAAAAAACCTGTATTAACCTGCTTTGCAAAGCAGTGAAATGACATTGTGAAAGCTAAAAGGAAATAATACTGTAAAAGGCACAGAAACACAACTGTACATTTTGGGAACAGGGGCTGCAAAAACATAGGTGTATTGTACTCTGTGTATTTTATTTTTCCTCACAAAAAGAACTTCAACAGCCTGGCTGAGGCAGGCATTCCTTTTAGACCAGTTTGGTTTATAAGCCAAATGTCGCATCTAACCCGTGATTTGATAATGCCAGTGCAGGGGCCCTGTTCTATGTACTGAAAAGTGTGATAATTACAGATTGCCTCAGACAGCCTGGCAGAGATGCTCCCAAGGAAAAAGGGAGATTCAAACCCATGTGTTTGCCTCAGAAGTGTAAATTCCCCTGCATTCAATGCAGTTTAAACTGAAGGACTTCAAAGGAGGAGTCATGACAACCCCTGTGTAAGCTGACCAGGGAAAGACATTTGGCTGGGGGGTTGGAAATACCGGCCACATTTGGGAACAAATCCAGCCCATTTGAATTAAAAGACTTTTTTACATTAAGACATTTATTTCAGTAATCGGAATAAGCAGTAATGTGAAATTATGACGGTTTTTAATGTAATTTTTGTATCAGCAAGATGAGACTATGTGGGTCATCCTGGCATGTGGTTGACGTGAATGGCATTAAAGGGGCATTTCTGGGGAAAGCGTAAATGGCGGAGATATGAAACTTGATGGAAATATGTTTGACACTGTTAGGCTTATGTGTAGCCATTTGTAGAATTTTAGGTAAAATGTTTTCCATAGAAATTGCAAAAGAGTGCCAGAAGGGCAAAGAAGCATCGCACAGACTTGGCATTTGAAATGGCATATTCCTTGTAAAATATGGGATCTGCCTCTCTGATTTTTATGATGAGTGAAGAAATTCCCGGACACCTAATCCAATTGTTTAAAAATCAAATGTTTTAGTTTTTTTGTGTTGTTTTTTTTAATTCCACATTTCACACGGTGCCCCTCCTGATGACACGTGTTTCGGCACCTTGCCTTTATCAAATCAGGGCTTGTTCATATCTCATTCTCAATTCATATTCAATTCAATTCAATTCATATCCAGATTTCAAATGCGTCGGCTCTTTCCTCGTGCACAAGGAAAGAGCCGACACGGATGAAATGTGGAGCAGTTACGGGATTTGACCCATGATAAATGCGAGATTTGAGAATAATATGAATTGAGAATGAGATATGAACAAGCCCTGATTTGATAAAGGCAAGGTGTCTAAACACTTGTCATCAGGAGGGGCACCATGTTTAATGTGGAATTAAAAAAATTATTTTGATTCTAAAACAATTGGAGCAGGTCTCAGTTTCTTCACTCATTGCGGTTTTTTGGCCTTTCGCCGCTTAACTCCGGTGAGACGCGACTAGTAACAAGAATTCAGTTCAAATACTGAAATCGCTCATATACGCAGAAATAGGAACTTATGTAAAGGTGCCGCCGAACAGACCAGATCGCAAGATAAAAACTAGTTCTGTGATTCAATCTGATTTTTATGATGATAACAATTGTAAATATAAGGGTTTTGTTTCATAACTGATTTTGTCAAAAGTAACTGTGTTGAAACAAAGCACATCATAAAACACACAAACTAAAACTGATGTCACTTTCTTCAGTCCAATCAGCTCAGAGGGATGTGGCGACATCCACAGCCTGACCTATCCCATCCAAGAGGTATGTCCAGATTACTTCTGCCCATGTAGTAAAAATTCTCTGATGCCATCGTGCTTATATAAGAGGAAGGCATAGGGACATTCAGGACATTCAAAAATCAACAAATGCAAGATCCAGACATTCAAAATTCACCCTGCAAGACTCCAGAGCCAGGCCAGAGGTAGCTGATCCAGATACAGGCAGAACCACCTATCCAGAACTACCTACCAGAACCTCCTAGCCAGGCAGAACCACCTATCCAGAACTTAACCCGACAAAAATCCCAATAATTCAGGGAGAAAGGAGGAAAGGCTGCTGATCCGTTTGGGAGAATCCAGTGACCAGACCTGTCCTTGCCCAGTTGATGCATCACGCTGCACAGTGACCAGACCCCTGTTTCCCCGCTGTTCCTTTAAAGGAGAGCCCAGCCGCTGCACGGTGACCAGATCCTTGTCCCGCCATCCAGAGACCCATTTAGCTGTCCAAACTTCCCATCTCAAGTGCAATTTGTAAGTACCACCCTTCCCCAGTACCCAAAAAACTGTATACACCGCTCTGTTACCTTGCATTCTGTCGAACCCTATAAAAATCCTATAAGTACCCTAGTAACTTCGTAAATTGTCAGAATCCTTTGTGTATCCTGTCCTTAGACAAATCCGTGTTAGTCTCCATGTGTTAGCGTAATTATTTTCAAATCATTTCAGTCCTTTGTGTAAGTCCTTAGTACTATTTTGAATACATTAATTTCCCAAAAGGATTAATGCAGCGTGAATTGGTTAACATTGCAGTGTCTTTCTTTAATAATTTAGCCACTAATATACAGTTACAGTAGAACAAATCATTTTGCTAACAAAACCGAGTTTGCCTGTGAAATTGTTTCCATTCTAAAATCCGATTTTCCTTTCCTATATATACCCGTTATGTGCCTTTGTTCCTCATCAGAAAAAACGATTTTCGATTTTGACTGTTTAGCTCATTTCTTAAGCTGTTTGCTAGTTTTAAACCAGTGAAATCTAAGAAATTGCAATTCGGTCCTATGTGATTTTGCTGCACTGCTTTCCTTCCCAAAGTCAATTTTCTCAACTGCATGCATGTTGTTTAGTACCTTGCCTTGTAGCTTGTAAGCTTTCTCGTCTCTTTAGCCCAGCCACCCAAATTCCTGTCTTATCCATTCTACTGCACGTGAAAACTGGCTTCTAACTATCCAGTGAATTTCCGAGCGCCATTTTGCTCATTTTTCAAGGGTTTTCAATTCATTTTGGCCTCTCATTCAGGGGTGATAAGTCAGATTTCCAATGTGAGTTTTTCCTTATACCTGACTCCTTGCTACTCCTCTCCACCCACACAAAACTTGTGCAACATGGGTTTGGGGGAGTGTTGCAGGGGGAATGCATAACAGTTGTGCCATCTTAAAGTATGACCAAAAAGCGATCTTGCTTCTATTCATATTTGCATTGATGTATCTGATGTCAGAAAGTTAAATTAAGTGTATCATATCATTTTGCTGTGTAATTATCACCAAACTGGCGATTGCTGCATCATATTGACTCTGTTTGATTTTCATTTGGATTTAAAAATGAATAAATATTTCATTATTACACACTGGCCTGGTTCATACATGGGGTGTTTGTCAAGGGGGGTGTGAGATGGGTTGGCTGCCTTCTCAAAGCAGAATCCGAAATTGAAAACGTTTTTATTGCGCGCCATATCCCTCGCCAGTGGAAAGTGTCTTGGCCTAGAGTGTGCCGTGTATTTAAATCCGTGACACATGTAGTCCCTTCTCCCTTTCCATGGCATCTATTTGCATAATGGGGACCCACCGGGAACACTACTGTTCCCCGTACCAGGCGAGGGACAGCAGTGCAACATTAGTGGAACGAGGACTAAATATGTGGAAAAGGGGAATGGGGGATTGGGATACAGGGGCGCAGGAGCAGACTTACCTGATTATCCGGCAGGGAAAGATGGTGGCCTCCAGCACCGAGGAGGCTCAAAGCAGGGCCTTTACCATGCGTTAAAGCCCCCATTCTGAGCCTCCTCATTGGCTGGGAGGCCAAGACCATGCCCCTGCCGGGTACTAGTAGTTTATAGGGTGCTCAATCTGTTCATTAACTAAAAATCAACATAATTTACATTTCCAATTGTTCCTAAAGGTATTGACTTGCCTAAAGGCCCCCATTCTCTCTGCGATGTTGCTTTACAGGTTTCCTGTTTATAGGTTCTCATATGATTCAGAATAGTTAAGCACCAAAAACACTATTCAGGAACTCAAAAGTATAACTGGTATTATAGCAGTAGTATTCAATGAATGTGATGATGAACAATGAAATGCCATAGAATTGTTAAATTAAAAACTCAATTGCAAAAATGGGCGATATGTGCAAATAATCCACAATAATTAGAATAATTGCTTTTTATGAATATTTCCCAATTGAAGTGAGTCCCTTATCTAACCAATGTTTATGGTGTCCAAAACAGGAATGTTACACAAACATGGAAGGACTGAACAATATAAATATAAGTATTTGAAAGTGGGTGGATGAATTATTCATTTAAAGAACGCATATGCCCCTCGCTGAGATGTATTTCTTATATGTTGCACTTACATTTAATCCAAAGCAAAAGAATCATTACGTCCATTATTTTAGGTGCCCTATATTTAAGCAATAATGTTGTATTCCAAGGGCATTATCAGGTGGTAAAAGCATGGGGCATAAACTTAACAAAGACCAAGGGGCATTATTATTTGTGTAGGGACCCGAACCTCTGTTTTTCTGTGTGAGACCAGAACGTTGCACCTGTGCTATCCTCCACTGCCAACTGGCAACTGCCAGAGGAGGGGACATTATTGCTATTAGAACATTCCACCCAATATGAGAAAACGGTTCTGTTTAAAACAAGGAAAGGTAAACGAGAAACATTGGAATGTTTGGACAAAAGACTTATAGCAACCATTAGTACCCGGAATGCAACAAGCATTCTGATTGGATCTCGCCGGGTCATTTCCTGGCTGAGAATCCTTCGATTCTCGGCCGGGATTCCAGCCGCCTTGTCCTCGGCGGGGGGCATGGCAGCCCCTCAGTCAATGAGGAGGCTCGAAGCGGGGCCATCCCCGCTCCGAGCCTCCCCATGGCTGGAGGCTTCCTTCGTCCCCCACCGGGGACTCAGGTTAGATTTATTTTTTCCCCAGCCTTTCCTCCCTTCTCCCTCCTCCCTCTCCACCCCACTTACCTTCTATCCCGCGGTCTCCGGCGGGGGACCATGGAAACCTCAAGCCGTGTGGAGACTCATTCCAAGCCTCCACACAGCTGGAGGCTTCCATCGTCCCCCGCCAGAGACAGCGGTACGTTTTTTCTTTTTTTTCTTCCTCCCCATCCCCTCCCGACCCCTCTTACCTTCTTTTTTCTCCTGGTCTTGGAAGTGAACGCACTGGGAACACTTCTGTTCCCAGCGCGTCCGCTCCCGATGGCCGCCATGGAAAGGGAAAATGGACTACGTTTTCCCTTTCCATGGCGGTGGCCATTTTTTTGCCATTTTTTTCTGTTCCGAAACTTCTTTCGGAACAGAAAAAAAGCAATTAGTACCCCGGTCTAACGGGCCAGGGTACTAATAGCAATAAGCCACTCGGTGGCTTACTTCGCTCGGGCCTATAACTCGCCCCGGGGGCATTACCTGGGGCGGTATTGGCCCGCCACCTGGTGGCTTATTGCCACATTATTGCCCTCTGCCACTACATTGTCCGCAATGGGACGGCCAACATGCCACTGCTCTAATTATGAAAGAATGAAGCTCAACTGAAGGGTTGGATGCTAATTGATGGGAAGAGTCCTGAGGATGGCCGAAGATCCTATGCTCTTCATTGCTCACTTTTGACCTCTGTGACTCCCCAGTGCTCCTGTTAAGCTGCAGCCAGAGCTGTAAGCGTCACCGGGACTGGTGTGCAGTCAGTCGAGGAGCGCAGATGATCAGACGTAGCAGCGCATAATTAGTGCCCGGTACAAACAGAAGAAATAAGCACATTTTCAGCTCACATGATAATCAACATCAAGGTTGTGCTTAGTGACTCCGGCCCCTTTTGCTGCCAGGGTGGCCACTTATCCTGAAGCAGCACCACCCTTATGACTCATTCAAAGCCAGTGACCGCTGATGATTATGTTAATTGGGGAAGGGCGCTAATATTTCTCCCTTACTTACGTGAGTAAGGACTGACTGCAACAAAGGGCCCAAACTAAAATAGGTGCATCTGGGGGAGGTGGGTTCTTCCCATAAATATCTTTTAAATAATGGGTTGACATGGTGCCTTTTGCAGCACAATTTCTGAGAAGAATTGGGTAAAAAGCCATGAAATTTGCAATCTGTTCTTTAGGGTATCACATGCAAATGTCCTATAGATAGATGCAAGAACACCAACTGTACATAGAGGCATTTTACAGCAATGTCATGGTGCTTGCGTTTACAATACAGGCTGGCAATGATACTTTCATGATGATGCCCACAATATATATCAGCACTGCTACTGTGAAGCACATGTTTGTTATGCTAATACTATATGGAGTGGCAGCGAGTGGCAGTCCTGCAGGGTATTCTATTGTGCAGAGTCTGTCTTCGCTGCCCTTTACTACTGGAGGAGGAGTTATTCCAATCCTATCTACAAGAAACACTACAGTCCGCGCAGCAGACGCTACGGTGTGTGGCAGTCCTGCAGGGTAGTCTATTGTGCAGAGTCTGTCTTTGCTGCCCTTTACTACTGGAGGAGGAGTGATTCCAATCCTATCTTCAAGAACCACTACAGTCCGCGGAGCGGACGCGGAGTGGCGGCGAGTGGCAGTCCTGCAGTCATGACAGTCGAGGCTGCGAGGACTGCCTTCGCCGTTAACTCTCTGCTGAATGAAGAGAGGCGCAGGCTGCGCAGCTCACATCCACACTGGGAGTCTGACTGAGAGATGCCTTTGTATTTCTGATATGTGGACTTTTAGCTAAGTCTATTGTGTATGTGCATGTGCGTTGTATGGCAGAGGCACAGTGTTCCCATTTTTGTGAACGTTTGTGTCCATTGATTCTGTAGCTTGAAGACAAACTTACTTTTGGAGGCTGAGCTTCGGTTGTTTTCCTTTTGAGATTGGTTGGCGCAATCAGGGGATTGATGGTTTTAAGTGCTCTCTTTCCAGCAGTTGTCGCTCTTTCTGGTCGAAGGTCCTTTTTTGTAAAAATCTGAAAGGGTTGGTCCGTACTTTCAGGTTGTAAACGGACAGACTTGTCTACAATTAATAGCACTTCCGTGTTCCCACATTTCCTCCACCTATTACGGATCTTTTAGGTGGTGGTGGTTCCATTTGGCTTAAAGGGTCTGTCGGCACACTTGGTATAGTTAAGTCAATGGCTGGAGTTGTTTGCTCAGCCTTGTCTCTCGTGGTCTGGCCGTGGACCGCCCATCTTCCTGGAGGAAAGTTAGCCCACCTAGGCTCTGTGTTAGGGCGCTATGGTGGAGATGGTCTTTGGTCTGTTTTAGGCGGTCCTCCTGTGCCATTACGTAGCCTTCTAGGTAAATCAGCTTTGTATGAATCATTGCTTGGAGTGTAATATGATCCTTTAAGGTGTCATTCATAGATTCATAAAGTTTTGTAAAGGGAGAAAGTGCTATTGTGATAGCCGACATCTGCATTCTGCATGACCAAAGGCGTGCTGCAGTGAAAAGCCCAAGAGGAAAAAAAGGAAAAACAACTAAAAATGAACTATGCCAGACATTTAAAGACATTTAAAGACACGACATTAGAAGTTCCACACATTCCCCAATTTACTCCAGCAGATCACAGAGGAGCGCAGTGGCTAAACCCAATGAACTCAAGAAAATTGCAAAATCTTGACACAGTCTTCCCCAACTTGGATTGGTTACTGACATGGTCAAACGGGTCGATTAAATCTACAATCGACCACATCTTCACCTCAAGATCATTCTTGGACCTGATTACATCCTTTGAGGTAATTCTAACCAAGGCCAGTGACCATAACCTCTTAACCACTACTTGGAAGAGCACCAATGACCCTGGGGAGACATTGGATTACCAACTGGAACAGAACATGCAAGGAAACAGACTCCGGCTGTTGGCGAAAGACATCAATGACCTGACGAATAATTATAAAAAAATCAAAACTGAAGTCCAGATCAATACGACCGACTACGGCCCTCTGCTAATAGCATATAAAAAGCCCTGTTTAAAGATGCGTTCATCCTCTGAGCTTAAAAGACACACCTAATGACACAATGCTAGTCAATAAACGATGGGGCTATTGAAAAGCACTGAGAAACGCAGCAAAGCTAAACAGAGACCAAGTGGAAATGGCCAGCCAGGAAGCAAAAACCTCATATTGTGCATGGTTAAGAGCTCACCGACTGAACCTACACCAACAAGATTCAGAAGCAATTATTAAGTCCATTTGCACAAAGAACTCGAGAGAATTTTGGTCACTACTAAACTCCACATCATCGAACAAGACTAGTAGTACCCAAAACGCAATCGGTGAAAGGTCCTGGAGAAAGTACATCGAGGAAGCCTTCAAGCTTCCTTTTGGCAGTCAAACACAAAACCCCACGGAAAATCCTACCGTTTGGGAAAAACTGGATGACCAAGAAGAAATTCATGAGCTAATAACCTCACTGAAAAACTCCAGAGCACCGGGCCCGCAGGGCATCACAAATATCGACTTAAAAGCCCACCCCGAAGCCTGGTCTATATTCATCAGCCAAGTCTTCGCAAGATGTGCAGAGTCTAAATCGATACCCGTCTCTTGGATGTCTGGCATCATAATTCCAATCTATAAAAAAGGAGATACCAACAATCCTTCAAATTACCGACCAATTGCTTTGCTCGACCCTATTGGAAAGGTCTATGGCTCATTACTGGTGAGAAGATTTCAAACCTGGGCCAATGATGCCCTGTGCAATGACCAATTCCAATCGGGGTTCAAGAAAAGCATGGGAACCACCACCAATATCCTGACGTTAAGTGTTCTTAAAAGCAGAATGATGGAAGGAGGTCCTAGGCTTTACATGGCCTTCATAGATTTCACCCAAGCCTTCAACAGAGTCGATAGGTGCCTTTTATGGAACAAACTAGAAGCTTGGTCCTGCCCTAAAGGAATCTTGGAACCTATCAAAGCCCTCCATACAAACACCACTGTTAGAGTTCGATTAAACTGTAAAGGCTCTCTGTCATCCACCATCGCGACTCACAGAGGAGTCAAACAAGGGTGCCCGTTGGCCCCTTAAATCTTCTTGGCCTACACTAGAGACTATCAGTCATCAGAAGCTTCAGTTAGATCTTTTCCTCCGTAGTTAGGCCAACAAAGAATAAGTAGGCTCCTTTACGCTGATGATCTAATTTTAATCAACCAGACGTCAGTAGGATTACAACGCCAGCTTGACAATCTTCTGTCATATGCAACAACTAACAATCTGGAAGTAAATAAGGAAAAAACTAAAATTGTAATCCTTGAAAGAACAGCCAAGAAACCAGACAGAACCAAATGGTTTTACCAATGATCAGAGATTGAAAAGGTTCAAAGCTTCAAATACCTGGGTATAACATTGGACAGTTCCAAAAAAGAATTAGCCATGCAGGAAGCGCTCCACTCAAAAATCAGGAAACTGGCAACCCAAGGCAAAGCAATCGACCAAAAATTTGGTTGGTTCTCGACAATTTCAGCTATAAACTTTTACAAAATGAAAGCAGTACCATCAATAACCTATGGAGCGGAAGCCATGTTACTGCTACCGAATGAAATATGGCCGAAACTGGAAGCCTATTATTGGAGAACAGTTTTTGGCTTCCCTACTTCTACACCAGTAGCCTCGATCCGTAGAGAACTGAGCCTCCTGTCCTTACAAGGGACTATGAACTGCAACTCCTTGAGACTATACAGAAAATGCCTGCTACCCACGAGCCCACTGTTGTACAAATTAATAAAAACTGAGTTGGCAACAGACACAAATAAGATGCTACAAACCTGGAGGAAAGACATACTCGCCCATTTGAAATGAGTTGAGAGCGACAAGGAGGAACTGCTCCTAAATCCAACAAAGATTCAGAGGAAAATCAAAGAACTAGACTGGATACAGACCTTGTCAAAAGCCTCTGAAAACAAACCAGCCCTTCATCTGCCCCCAAACATAAAAAAACTGAATGAACTTCAGGGCTATATTAAACAATTTCCGAGCAGACAAGCCAGAAACTGCCTTTTAGGAGCGAGGCTTAACCTTTTTCCAACGAACAAAATCAAAGCTATTAGAGGACTTCACATATAAGGGACTGTAGACTCTGTCTTAAGACAAATGAAAAGGAAACAATACGTCATCTTCTCCTCAGATGCACGGAAACAGAAAAACTCAGGACAACATACATGCAATATTTTGCGTCTGACCCTTCGTTGGAGTCGGAACACTGCTGGTGGTCAAGGATGATTAGTGGTGACAAACCGACGTGGCTTACGGCAATGTCAAAAATACTCCAACACGTGATGACCCAACTCGAAAATTCTCCCTAAGCAATGGACTTTCGCTTGTAAACGTAGAAATAAAAAAAGGGCCGATAGTCAGCCGAAAACCCCAGTTAATCACAAGAAAAACAATTTGAAAATCACTTATCGGAGTCATAGACAATGTTTTGTAAAAATCATTTATTTGATTAAAACAATAAAAAAAAAAAAAATGTCAGCATGCCCCGTTGAACACCTTCCTACGCTGCCTGGGACCAAATATATCCCAGGATTGCCACTGTAAAATATTTTCGTGATGTGCTCATAATGTACTCCAGCACTGCCACTGTAATGCACACATTCATTATGCCATTTTTCACATTTGCTTGCATTGCTTTGTGAATACCTTTTCATGTTCCCTGTAAAATATTTGCCGGTATAGTATAAGTCACTGTAAAACACTTCCCGGATGGTGCACACAATATATGCCAGCTACTGCAAAGCACATTCATTGTGCTGGTGCTGTTCGCCTCCCCTGCCAAACACAGACACACACACACACACGTGTCTCACTCCCACAAACACACACACTCACTGACACAAACATTCATAAAAAGACTCACTCATACTCACTTGCAGACACTCATTCTCTCTTGCACACACGCATGCAGACTCACACACATTCCGTTTTGCACATGCCCGCACACAAATACACCCACACACTTTCACTTACGTAGACACCACAAAGCAATCACAGCAATTATGTACACAAACCCTTTTATTGTTAACTTACCTTTCAACACAATGGTGGTGTCTGCTCCTCCTGTCTGGTGCTCTTCGTTGCACTCTGGAACGAAGGCTCCAGAGTGGAAGCAACATTTCTAGCACAGGGGGAGTGGACTACGTTTTCTAGAGGGCAGTGAGGGAGATGAAGGTACCAGAGGACAAAGGCAGCAGCTGGACACTGCGCTGTGATGCAGCGTGCAACCACTGCCTGTGTTTTGCACACTAGGTATTTGACCGAAAAGTTCGAGTTGATGGTGTCTCGAAATTGCAATGTTCCTTCGTGCACATTTGCCCCTCTTGCGTCTGAGTGATTCATAAGCAATTGGGACAGAAATGACAGCACGTGAACATTGACACAAGCATTTTGAACTTGGTCAGGCAATTTTAATTAAATACATTGCGCAGTGCGGCAGTTTGGGCTTGAGGCCAATATACATCATTTGCATGAACTTCAAATGTTCTCAAGCAGTGTTGCATGTTGGCGCCGGCTGTACTTAATCTTTATCTGGTTGCCTTTGTGTTGCTAGATCTTAATGTTGTTGGATTACAAAAGAAGCTAGCAGGTTTGGATCCTACCACAAATGTGAGGATATAATTTGCCCCATCAATAATATTTCGGTATCGATGTTTGTGAGTATAACAATAAAGCCTTCACAAATCTTTCAGAGTGCTAATTTGCAATAAGTAGCCTAACATAATTATTTATGACAGACATCACAAATTCTTTACATTTGAGATTGAAAATGAATAGGCAAATAGAAAGCTTGATTACAATCACAAGCTTTACTCAAAATAAATGTGTACATTGACCTAAAATCTGAAGCGTTTTGAACAAATTCCATTGTTGAAGGCATAAATAACACCTTTTGTCACTGTGGTGTCTGGAGCTCTAATATGGAGAACACGGGATTCCTAGGATTGTACAGAAACCAATGGCGTGCATTTGAAAAATCATGTATCCTTACGCAATATGCTGTGTGTTCTTAAATGAGGCTTGAGGAGCCTGTTGTGTTAGCCAAATTAGAGTTTGTGTAGAATATATCATGCAAATTAATTCTGACTGAATATCTTGGAGATATGTAGGGGAGTAATTACATTCTATTGATGGACTGCTACAGACCTGTATACTATGACTCATGCGATAACCACATTCCAAGTGGAAACTAATCAAGGAATTATTTGCTTTTGAGTACAATTGACACATTTTGCATAATGCACAAAAAACAATTAAATGCATACAATTTGTTTTAAAAATTGGGTTTCGTACCGACCATTGGCTACAAACATACCTAGAATGAAAATCCAAAAAGAGATTAGATTCCATATTTGCTGTTCCAAATGATTAAATACCTACAGTATGCCAAGACCAATAAGGCAAATGTCTAATCAATTAGTAAGGACTCTAAATCCTTCTTTTGTTTGCATCACCTCGCCTTCCCAGCCCTTCTTCCACCTCCAAACACCTCCTTGATGACCGTTGAAAAAAGGTTCCCTCCTTAACTTTAAGCTGCTTGTTTACAAATGCATGCATGAACTTGCTCCCCCTGTCTTGCTAGCCATACCTCTCCAGTGAATCTCCTCTGTGCAACCTCCACTCTAGTTCCAACCCTGATCTGTGCTTCTCCTGGTTGTTAGGGAGAATTCTCCAGAAGGGCTAATTTCCCTTATCTGTTGAGTCCCTCAGCAGCTTTAATGGATTTCTAGGATTTAAATCTTTTTACCTGGTAAGGGTGTGAGCCTTTTTTCCCACTCTTACATGTGTTTTGCTGTGTGTCGTACATTTTATGCTCATGGCATATGGAGTCTCACCCACTCCATAGGCATCATCGTTTTACTGTGTGTCACACAGCACCTTCAGTGCAGTGACACAGGGTTGTCTTTTCAGACTTCCCTCTTTAAACTCCATTTTCTGGGACTGACAACTGTCTCCTAGAACATGTAAAGTTGCCATTGACTTTACTAGTCTTTTTAAATTTACAGACCCAGTACAACCTATCTTCCAATAGAGTACTGGAGGGGTTAATAGTTATCCTCTTTTGTCTGATTCTCATGGGACATTTTTATGTTCCCCTTTATCTAAGATTTGGCTGGTGGCAGTGGTATCTACCATTTTTATCCTACAGCGAGCTATGAAAATAGCCTCAGTAACATTAGAGGCTATGGTGGTAGCCTCAAACTCTAACCCGCTGTACTCCATTTATTTTTATTTGGTTCCGGTCAAGTTTATTCACCATTTCTTTTTGTAAAGATCTTTCTCGTGTTTTACTCTGCGCGCCAAACCAGGTTTGGTTCCTTTGTTCTCCGTCCTTTGGCAGGCTTATGCACAGAAGCCCTCCTTAGGCGCCTGAGTGTCTGAGTGGACAGGATGTGAGCGAGGGGTTTGATGGCCCCTGCAGAGGGTCTCCTTGGAGACTCAAGTCGCACTGTAGTTTGATTAGCTAGGAGGCTGTCCAGCCAGGACAGCCACCCTGCTGTGTGATTGACAGCCAGGCTGTGTGAATGGGGACAAACTGCTTAAAAGCAGGTCTCTGGGACTTGGAAGGCAGAGTCACCACTGGATCGAGAGAAAGAGAAGCTGAAGGAAGAGGACTACTGCAACTACTGAATCTCCTGGTGAAGCCCTGCTGCGGGTCCGAATTGCCCGAATCTTTGATGACTGGGAAGACCTGCAAGGAATCTTCTCCCCTTGAGCTGGTGAGACCAACCAGTTCGCCAAATGCCGAGCAATACCTCCCTCTCCTGGTTGAATTTGCTGTGCATCGCTGCAGTGAACCGGATAGCCAGGAGGACCGGCCCTGTTTGGGTTTTAAGGAGCGCACCTTTTATTCGTCGCTTTGCTCTGCTGCTGGTTTCTTCCCTGGGCAGTGCAGGACCCTCCACTCTTCCTCCTTCTTGTCAGTCCAACAGTCGCTTCAGCAACCGTGAACCTGTAGGAACTGCCTGGAACTTCTGCCTCAGCTACAGCATTTTTCTTCTACTAAGGTAATGTTCAAATCCGGTCGTTTGGTCTGTCCGACCGAGGTGAAAGTGTTTTAAATCCTTCGCTAATCCGAGGGCTTGTCCTTCTCTACTCTTTTAAATAACTTTTCTTCCGACCAACTTCGTTTTGAACTCTTGGCAAAGACTTAACCGCAAACTACTCTGAACTGTGTGATCCTCTGCAAAGAATCTGAACCATTAACATTGGCCCAGGCCAATTTGAATCCTAGTTGTAGTAAGTCATTTCTAGATTACCCTGCATATTACTTGTTGTTGCTGCTTGATTTTGTATATCCTTGTCTTTCCCTCCCTTTTTAAATTGCTGGAGTGCCATTTTGCTCACACTTCATTTTGAGCTTAACTTGTCCAGAATTGATTGGGTGTTGTGTAGTGGATTAATATTGTGATTTTCTGCTGCTTTATATTAGTGAACTATTTTTTAATTGATTGTGTAAATAAATGTATAATCTTTTACTCAGAAACCTTGAATCAGTGTTTGTTTGAACCATAGTCATTGCTGTCCTTTGTGTAACTTCTGATACTGCTCACTTTACTCTTGCGATAAGTGTGGATGCTCAGCCATCGCTACCACTTTACTGTGTAGTACAGGCTTGTACCAAAGGTGAATTTGTACTTGCACTTGTAGTCTTATTTGTGTGTGGTGTTCCCAAAGGGTACTGCATATGATTTTGCCTGACACTGGTCACCGTGCTCTTCCTCTACCTCCTGTTCCTTCGCCATTCTGGCCTTAAATCATTGGCACTCCCATCCATCCCATGTGATAAACGTTTCTTACGACAGGATCAAGGTCATGACCCTGTTATAAGGAACAGGGATTACTCTCCACCTGGGGTAGGTGCCCTACTAGGGAGTATTTCAGGCCTGGTCCTATCCCAGAGGTGGAGTGTGGGAATAGGAGGGGGGCAAGTCCCTACCTTCCTGGAGGGTGCATTATATATAACTGCTGGTACCACTGTATCTTCCACAATGCCTGTTAGCCTCTCTTTCAAGCATAGTTCTCTTCTGTCTTTTTCAGAACCACAACTCCCAGAATGCACCCACATTGGAACCAGAGTCATGGAATCGAGGAAAGGCATGGAAAGTACTGGGATTTATCCTGTCAAAAGGAGATGAGACACTTCACAACCGACCTACCAATCCTAGATGGACCTCAGGGGAATAGTGGGGCAGCGAAAAACAAACCGAGAGTGGTATGGACATGCAGGGGAGCAGGCGAGACACAAAAATCATCCCCAAACTCAGTTGGAAACACAACTCACCAGAAACAGAAGCAAAGCACAAGGAAAACGAGCAGCCGGTGCACATGACTGCTAATCCACGAGTGGAGATGATTGGGGCAGGGGCTAAAAGACTTCTTAAAGTCTTTCAGAGGAAGTCCTAACCCCCTGAGGAATAGCTTAGCTAGAGATTGGCCGAGAGGAGCATGTGAGCAGGGAGTAAAATTGGGAGCCGGGAGGAGTTTGGGAAGGGATAAGCTGGGCTATAGAAGCCCAGCCCAGAGGAGTGTGGCTGAGGCTAGTTGGACAAGTCATGGACCAAGAAACCAGTGGGAGGGCGGATGGTGGTGTGGAGTGGAGAGGAGACTGTGGCAGTGTTCTGAGAGAGTGCATTTAACGTTTGTGTATGAGAGAGGGTGGTACCCGTTGAGTGCAGTGAGGGGTGTAAGGTGAAAGAGAACACTAGAAAGAGAGAGGAAGAAATGTGCAGGTTGATTTTGAGAGGGGTGGAAATGTGTTGAATTGATAGAGTTTATAGTGGAAGAGTGTTAAGAGACTGCAAGGTGGCACTACGTGTCATGGTGAGGGAAGAGTGAAGCAGGGGGAAGGTAGTTGGGAGGCATAGATGGAGAGGGTGTGTTAAGATCAGGACATAAAGCCGTACATAGGGGATTGAGAGTATCGAGAGGGAGAGGAGAGAAGAGAAGGAGAGTGGGGAGCATAGAGAAAGCGAGGGTGAGGAGAAAAGACTGGCAAAAGGAGCAAAGACAGCTAGAGTAAAGGAGGAGGAGTGGGGCTATGGGCAGAAAAGGGGGAAAGAGTGCAACCATTCTGGCGGGAGGAGAGCAGAGACAGATATAGAGGCAAAAACAAAGAGAGAGAGAGTGAAGGGGAGAGACTGGAATCGAAACCGTGGTGACATCAGACAGTAGAAACAGGCCAGAAATATCTCTTAGAAAAATCCCATAGAGAGATAGAAAAGGACACAGCCTTTGGGTTTCCCTCACAGATAGGAGAAGACTTATACAGTGGGGTTACCTTGTGTTAGAATACGTGGGGGCATTCTGACGATAACTGATGCCTGGGCTGGGATGGAGGGAGCCCACGGGGAGTTTGAAATGGACGTAGGTACCCACTACATTCCACCACCCCAGCGTTCTCGTATGATTTTTTTTAAAGGTAATAGAGCACCTTACAATGTATTAGCCTTGTCTGTAGATTTCTGAGGCCATTGTGGCGTTCTACTATCCACTCCTTGAAATCTTCACTCAAGCTCCACCGTCTTTATGAAGACAAAACACACTCTACCAACTTTCTCATTACTCTCCCTGACCAATTCCATGAGACAATGTAGCCTGTGCCACCTTATTTTAGCCTCAGTCTGCTGAATGCAAAGTCAGTTCTGGCCATGGTTTATGTAACATCTGCTCACAATTGCCCCCTGCTTATCCATGGCAGCCAGATCTGGATTGTCCTGTTGACTGTTACTTGCTTTGGTTGTGCACCTGTTTACCCTGAAAATATAAAGTTTAAGCATGAAATGTTCTTCAGCTACTCTGTCGGTTTCTACATTTCTTTCTGCATTCTTCTTTCCAAAATAGCTTGACGACAGCAGAAAGTAAGCGTCATTACTGATTGATTAGACATTGGCCCTCATTACGACCCTGGCGGAGGACCATGGTGCAATTTGCACCATGGTCCATGGCGCAGAGCTGCCAACTCCGCCATGGGGGTTGGCGGACTTACCGCCCCATTCCGACCTTGGCGGGGCGGTAAGTCCCCAATCCCCATTTACCCTTCCCCATTCCCATTTTTGCCCCATAGGGTATAATGGGAGTGGGGAAGGCGTTAATTACGCCACCGTAAATTACGGTGGCGTAATTAACAACAGGTCCCGTAGCGCCATGGATTTTTCCGCCCGGAAAAACCAGGCGAAAAAACCACCATGGCGCTACGGGAACTCGTAGTAAGGCGGAAAGGTACGCCAAGCATTACGCTGGCGTAAAACCCTTTCCGCCAGGGTCGTAATGAGGGCCATTGTATTTAAAAAGTTCACAGGCCAACATATTTGCAAGAAATACACTATGTAACAAGTGGAATGTGATAATTGTGTTCGCAGTTACTAGCGTATCGGTAATAGATCTGTGGCAGTTCTATTTTTTATTTAATGTATTAGACACAAAATGGATAGTTCAAAAATCGAGAAGTTTTAATTTTAATTCGTGAACCATGGCCTTTAAATCTTTTTTGAAAGAGACGGATTTAGAAACGATTTTCCGCTGGTCCATCTGTGAATAAGTTCTGAAATAGAACCAGAAGAACCACCAGAACACTTCACTCATGCAGATACACACTTTCATATACACATGCACACAAGCAGTCACACACCCATGAATCCTTTCTCAATCATTCCCTGGCACTCACCAGAACACTTCACTCATGCAGATACACACTTTCATATACACATGCACACAAGCAGTCACACACCCATGAATCCGTTCTCAATCATTCCCTGGCACTCACCAGAACACTTCACTCATGCAGATACACACTTTCATATACACATGCACACAAGCAGTCACACACCCATGAATCCTTTCTCAATCATTCCCTGGCACTCACCAGAACACTTCACTCAGGAAGATATATGCATGCACACAAGCAGTAACACAACCATACAGCCTCTCTCAATCATTTACAACGCACCCAGCAGAACACTTTACTCACACAGATATACACATGTACACGAGCGGTCACACACCCACACAGCCTCTCTCAATCATTCACAAGACATGCTCCACTACTCTAGACTCACGCAGATATACACAAACACACTAGCAGTCACAAATCCATGCAGCCTCTCTCAATTATTCACACGACACTCACCAGAACACTTCACTCACTCCAATATGCACATGCACACAAGCAGTCATGCACCCATACAACCTCTCTCAATCATTCATGTACACGGCACCCACCAAAACACTTAACTCATGCACATTCATATACACGCTCACACAAGCAGACATGCATCCATGCAGTGTCTCTCAATCATTCATGCACACGGCACCCACTAGAACATTTCACTCATGCACATTCATATACATGCTTACACAAGCAGTCATGCACCATACAACCTCTCTCAATCATTCATGTACACAGCACCCACCAAAACACTTTAGGTATGCACATTCAAATACATGCTCACACAAGCAGACATGCATCCATGCAGCGTCTCTCAATCATTCATGCACACGGCACCCACTAGAACACTTCACTCATGCACATTCATATACATGCTTACACAAGCAGTCATGCACCCATACAACCTCTCTCAATCATTCATGTACACAGCATTCACCAAAACACTTCACTCATACACATTCATATACACGCTCACTCACACAAGCAGACATGCATCCATGCAGCGACTCAGAATATGATTGAGAGCAGCTGTATGGGTGTGTGAAATCTTGTGTCAACATGCATATGAATTTGTCTATCTGCGCGAGTAAAGTGTTCTGGTAGTTACTGTGTGAATGATTCACTGTGTACTGGAGGACCCGAATTAAAGATGTATTGAATCAACAGCTGAATGAAGTGGAGGGCACCCCCGTGCCCCCACTTAAACCTAAGCGGAGAAATTCGTATGGACTAATGTGGTGTTGTAATTATGTGAAAATGGTATCCATAATGTTAGTATATACAAGTAGTCAAAAGCATCATGGTTATAATGTCGAAAATGTCATTACCATGATGTAGTAAGGTGGCAAGGCACAGAATGGACAATAAGCTTTTCTGTATACAGACAGATAATAGCGCTGCCTAATGCCTTTAATGAAAATGCATGTAATTGAAAATGTGGCTAAAATGAGAGGAAACTGAGTAGTGCTCAGAGTGTGTAAGATGAGGTAATTTTAAAGTTGAAACATTCAAGGTTAGCATGCAGTCAGAAACTTGACGAATGGGCAGAACCTAGACTCTTAATTAGGTCCTGTCTGGAACCTTATCTGAAGAATCCAGCTGCACCAATTATAATTGAGCAGAGCACCGAAGAAAAGTTAGACATGCATGCTAGAGCGTATTTCATTCTGAAGGTTTAGTTTAATTAAAAATAATTGCCCAATGAGCTAATGTTTGATGAAGAAGTTGCTTAAGACTGTGCAGGAACGGTGGGGGCAGACTTCTCAATCACATTTGGCTATAAAAATGAGCTCTATGTGATGCCGAGGGTGGTTGAGGCTGGGATCTCGACCAAGGCACTAAGGCTGCTCTGTCTCAGCAGTGGCATGAAATAAACCGTTATGAACTTTACAGTCTCTTTGCCAAATCCTTGAGTTGTCCCTATTGAATTGTGTTGGAGTATGTGAATCCCTCACCCTAACCTCCTTGAGGTGCAGCTATCTTATCTTAAGGTATTCGAGGGCGAGCTCTGATTCTATGGGCCCATCAGAGGTCACCCGGTCCTCGTTTACATTTGGTAGTGAGGAGGATGGTTATTGACCATCAACTATTGATTAAAATAAGACACCTAACGGCCGTTGACACAAAGTAACTATAGGTCTTTGGCAAAATCACAAGTCCTTCGCCATTTCTGGCTGAGTAGACTGTGAAGATCCCCGTAGACAATGGTAGTGTAATTGAGACTGCAGACGGGACCTGAAGGAGCCCGTCTTTATGAACATCTCCATTTCCATTCCTACGGGCAGCAGACCAGACGAAAACCTGAAGAAGGCAGTGATCACGAGGGTCGGGAGAACAAAAAAGTTGAGTGAAAACTGCCCTAGCCGATAGAGACAGGGACACAGAGAAAAAGAATAATGGCAGTCAAGATTTGGGAACAAACCAAAAATATTAACTACATTTAAAAATCAATAACAAGAGTAAAATATTTGTGAGGGGCTCGCATGCAGCCGACCAGATCGTGTCTGATTTTGACACGTCATGTTATGTTGTGTGTCTAATTGTTGTATGTTACGGCTGTTCATGTGATTTATTTTATGGCATAGCTGCATGTGCACTGTAAAAATATTGGAATTAGTATAAAATGATATTTTAAGCTAAATTAAAAATTGGCGTTAAGCCAAGGTTTTGAAATTGCGAAAAAGTGCATTAAAATAGGTGATCAGATATTATAGTTTAAAGCACACAAATTCATGGTGATTGCAGCCCAAAAAGAGTTAAACAGCCTGTGAAAAGTGCAAAAAGTTGGTACACTTTAAGCAAACACATTTTGTTTCAAACCAGCAGCTATGGAGTTAAATTTGTGATGTCCTCGTAGAAGACAAGATAACTGATAAATCATGCCAAGAACGATAGATTTTCGTAGTAAAATAGCTGAATTATAATGATTTATAGAAGTACTGGTCTTGTGCGTTAAGTGTGCTGAGCGAAAGGAATGCACTGTATGGTAAATGCAGGGCTCAGATCTGGCTGGGTCATTAAATTTTTTAATTTTGACTCGTGGTGGACACGCTAGCAGCCGTCGTAATTGTGAGGGTATTTCAGTAATCTGGAGAATGCTTGAGTGAATGTGTCTTACACATTGCATTTATTTTTGAAACTAGAGTGCATTACATGCAGAATGAATGTGTCTCACTGCAGAACAGCCCCAGGAATTGTAGGTGTCCGGCCTGTTGTGGAAAACACTGCAAGAATCTTTCATTTTAGCACTGGTGGGCGGACATTCCAGCTTTTAGGAGCCGGATGACTAAAGCTAGGCCCCGTTTGTGGAGTTTCAAGAATAGGCGTATATTATTGGGGTGACCTGGAGGGTCTAGAGGACTAACAAGAGTGATTCATTCCGATAAGGATGAATGAGCGCGGACGAAAAGACATCTTTTGCACGCTGCCAATGAGGTTAACAAGAAATGCATTATTTTACTGATAACCTGTGCCCTTCTCTCATGTCTTATGAGAGGCATCTGTATGGGAATATTCAGTATTGCCTAGAGGCCTTACTCTCTGTGAGACATACTCATGCTGATGTGCAGCATTCAAGATAAGCATGTTTACGCCCTTTTTAAATCCCTTACCCTCTCCATTCCTGCACTATTCAGAATGAGAAACAAGTAGCATTTGAAGGCCAACATTAGCAATTTACGAAGAGGTTACTTCTCTTTCAGTATAGAAACAAGATACCTTTTAGCATCCGGGAAAGTATGCAGCCTGCAGTATTAATGTAGGACTGTATGTGAAAAGATACATGCAACTCAGAATAGGCAGATTAGAAGCAGCCAGGAAGGTGTCTTTATCCAGGCAGACTGAGAGTAGGAGTGGGACATAGTTTTCGAACTGAGTTGCCATTAGAGATCGAGGAGACAAGTGCCTGTGGTATGCAATATGTCAATGCTCACTATCATAATGGAAACAACCCCATAGCCAGTGAAACTATGAGTGGTGCCTCGATGAAAAACATACCCTGAGAAGGAAATGACCCTGAAGGGCTGACGATTTTGAAAGGTTTAGAGACTGACAATTAAAAAATGTTAGGCAATACAAGATTAAATGAGATGCCCAGGATCACACAGTGTTTATGGGGTGCAGCTGGGATTTGTGCCAATATTGCAATTCCTGCAGTTGAGCACTTTCTCTTCCAGCTCTTAACATGAACCAAAACAATCTAATGTTATAAAACTGACTTGCAAAAGTATGCAACCCGCATTTCCAAACCTGACAATTTTTAAACCAAAATATTACAGAAGGGGTTACACAACGTGAGAACTATGTTAGCATCAGTCTCTCCATTATCAAGGGGAGTTCCAGCATGCAAGTAGGTAAAACCTCACAGAAGACAGCACAGTAATGCAAGGGATCCTGTATAATCTGACCAGGATCACTGTGCCGTTTGCTGGCATAGCCAGGATACAAGCATGAACACTTTGGCTGCTTAGTCTCGAATCTGCATGCTTGTTTGCCACTTGGATGGATATTCTATGCACATCTTTTAAGGGATTGCTTACGTTTTAGTAATGCCTAGCTGAGCAAACTAATTTCAACCCCTATCTGGTGCAGGAACAGTGCTGTTAATTGCGCCGCTTGTGCTGCAAACCCAAGTAAATGTGCAGGTATGTTTGTGAACTGCAGATTTAAAGGCGGTTCAGCCAGTCTTACTGGGATGTGCCCTTCTGATCTTTCACATGAACACATATCCCTAAAATAAGTGCTTAAAACACTGAGACAACTTCTGAACCTCCATGGATGAATATGGATTTCAACTTTGGTTATTGCACACGATCAGCAACTTCCCACAGAGGGGAAGTAACGCTACAAAGGTCGTGTTACCCAAACTATGTATTCCACAATGAAAATGAAAGGCATTGCATGTGTTCTTGATCAAGGCAGAATGTACTTGTCAAAACCGACAGGCAATGGGTTTGGAGCCTCAGCAGCATGCAATCAAATTTTCCTGGCATGTGCTATTTAAACTGGAATCTTACTTCAGACCAGGCAGCATTGTGGGGGGCCCTGGGCAGTCACCCCATGTGCCCTCCAATAAAAACGTCTCTGGCACCTACTGTCATCTGGCAAGGAATGAGCGATTCCTGGTAGCATGGAGCACACAGAAGCCCGTAGGCATTGTGGTGCTGTTACAAGGAAGGGGCTTGCAGATTACAATAAAAAGGCATACACTAGGGACTGCGTGACGAAGCATCGTCCGTAGTTATAGTATAAATAGATATATATTGTAATTACTATGAATGAGCTGCATGTTAAGCTCACACTGGATAGAGTATATTAAGTAAAACACAGCATAGTGGTTAATTTTGCAAAAGGGGGATGAGTGCAGACACCGCTGGGGGAACTGATAGAGGTAGGTAACCAAAGTAGGGTTGAGAGTTTTGCAGGAAATGAGGAGGGATGGATCCGCTCTAAGTTCGCTAGAGAAAGCATTCCAGGGTACGGAGACAAGACGGGGGAGCTTAGCCCTGTGGCATTAGCTTCTTTGGTTAATGGGGATAGCAGCTGGTGACAAGGAGTCCATGAGCATGGGCACTGGGGGGTAGCTCAGGATTTAAGAATTGCTTGCCTCTCGTATTGCATGCCGAAAAAGCTTCTCATCTAGGTAGGCGCTGCATCGACGAGTGTGTATGTATTTATATATATTGGTAAGTGCTGTATGGAAACAGAATGCTAGCAGTAGTGGTGAATTTTAAAACTGAGTTTGCAGGGTGTGCACGCCTAATTGACTTGTTAAATTGGGATTTTATTCCTTGCATGGGGAGGGGGAATTTAAGGCTGTGTATGACCATCCTGCGCACCCAATAGGGGAACCAGTGATGACAATGAAACAGGTCTTAGCTCCTTTTCTATTTCGTTATATTGTGGGGTGGCAAGCAGCCTGGTGCAGGTAGGCAACCTGACCCAGGTAGGCAACCTGACCCTGGCTGAGCATCACAGAAGATATTGGCTGGGTCAATGCGCCAACCGTCCCAGTGACGCATACATGCAGGACTACCAGCAACTTAGGCAAATGGAATATGGCAGTCAGAGTATGAATGCTGCTCCCTATAGCATGTGTGGCTCTGAAAGAGCTAGAGAATGGGGGATATAGTCACATCTAGCTGCCTCCTCGCTCTCAACCGCTTTCTGGGCTGGCAGAGATCCTTCGAAAGAGCAGAATCTGTGTCTGTGCATAGCTCAGAATTCCACCAGTCTCATACATGTCACTCAATGGTGTGCTGTTTGGACACTTGGCTTTCATACCCTTTGTTTGCAGACACCTTGGCACAGATATTGCTTTGTATTTCTGATATGTGGACTTTTAGTTAAGTCTATTGTGTATGTGCGTTGTATGGCAGAGGCACAGTGTTCCCATTTTTGTGAACTGCCTTTGATGGTGTCGATAGGTGCTACATTTTAGAAAAATGTATTCATATGCATTTTTTGTTAATGCTTTCACATTAGTCCAGTCCAGATGTCCTTGAGCTGGAAAAAACCATTGCCAACATTTCAGAGGATTGCAGGCTGTTTTCGACTCATAATTAGGCCAGGATTTGTGATGTCATATTTCTGTCAGCCTGGACAGTAAATTGCACATCTTGGAAGCCATTTTTCCAAAATGCCTTGCAGAGAGAGAAGCCACCGGCACACTGGTTGGTGTGAGTTGGCCTAGCTCGCTCCCAAATTCCCGCCAAGATATGTACGCCCCACCAACTTCCAAAGTCACCAGTCGCCACTGGGCTGAACTGACCCTAGTAGCAGCATCAGTTAAATAAACTAGCGCTGTGTAAGACTTACATTCATGATTTTAAAAATTAACCTTTCCTCCATGGGTAGCCAGTGCGCAGCTCGTCTGACGTGAAATCACGTGTATTCTCTCAATGAACACTGAGAGTTGCGCACAGCAGCACTCCGCACTTTTAGAGCTTGTGACGATTTGTAAGATGCCTGCAAGAATGGCAGTGTAGTAATACAATTTAACACTGATAATGACACGAGACATGAATGAGCAAGGTGTTGTAAGTATGGCGGGGGAAGGAAAGGGCCGGAGGCATTAGCATATGTGGTAGTGAAAAGGAAGTTATGACACAGGGACGTCATTCCACCAAAATGATAGAGGTAGCGGACGTGACATCTCATGACCCTTGACCTCTGATGGTTTCACTGTAGGAAAAGTTTTAAACATTTATTTTTATTGTAGGGTGAGACCGCGGGGCAACAAGGGATACCTCAGGGGTTGCAGCCTCGACCCCTGGCGTCTCCCAAATGATATCCCTGCAATGGCACTCAAACGATAAGTGCAACAATGCAGAGTGTAGCATGTAACCTGGTATGACATGAGCAAGGGTTATTTTACAGCTACAAAAGTAGTGTCAGAATTAAAAGAGGTAGTAATAAACTTCAAGAGATGAGAAACAGGCGATTTTACATGGGGTTTTAAATCAACGTGCTGGCAGGAGCAGGCACTGCCCTGTAGCTGAATGGTCCATTCCCATTCATGTATACTATCATATTTGACTTAGAATGCCCCCTGAAACTGAAGGAGGTTACTGAGTCATCTGCGACCTGCTTTTGGGAAAATTTGGGGATAGCACACATGTAGTGAAGGGGGTTTTTGGGGTGCTCCTAAAGGCTTTTTCTAGGAGCTCCACAGTGAGGGGTAGGACATTTTGCATGGAGTCATACCAGGGGTGGTATTTTATAATTTGAAGCCTCGACGGCCAGAGTAGAAAACATTTTTATTAAATAGGGAAAATCCTTTTGTGATTTGAGACGAGCAGTTGTGATTCAGGTATTATAGGATTTAGATGAATGAACAAAGGTGTGAATGACAATACGTGAAAGCATGATGATAGCGTTTAGATTGCCAAGGAAAGCATATTTTATGTAGAATATGCCCCATTTCGGGATAAGCACGATTTTGAGGCATGAAAGCGGCAGAAGGTCAATGAGAATGTTTGGGTGAAAACTAAAAGATTTCATTATCATGACAGCATGGTAAGGAACAGCTAGCTGTATGACCTGGTGAAGAAATAACGAAAAAGTAGAGGAAGGATTTTAGAAATTCAGGCGCAGGCTGCGAATTATGAATGTTTGCAGACATGAGGTAGAAACAGATGACCTCCAGGAAAATAAAGGCAGCCATAAAATAGGGAAATATGGCAAAAAAATAAAGAGCAAGCAGAATGAAATAAGAATCATGAAGGACAGTAGTGGTTCAAGTAAGGTTTCTGGGGGGGGCACCCGAGAGAAAAATGTAAGGTTTCCGGGGGGTACCCAAGAGAAAAAAATAAGGTTTCCGGGGGGGCACTCGAGAGAAAAACATAAGGTTACCGGGGGGGCACCCGAGAGAAAAATGTACAGAGGATTCGCCTTGTTCCTGCGCTTTAATACAGCGGTCAGAAGAAACGTGAACCCAGAGCCCACATAATAGGGAACGATAGGCTACGGTGACGATTAAAGACGGCATCAAAGGGGTTAGTTTACAACCCATGTCGGGGTATTGATTAGAAGGCAGGTATATGTGTGTCCAGCTGGTGTTTGGCTAGTCTGTCAAGTGTCTGTCATACATGTCCTGTTGTATGTCACATGTAAGGAATTATGTCTCCTTGTTGGTGGAAATCAAGAAAGGGTTTTATGTGATTCTATAGTTGAGAGGGAATCGCACACAGATTGATGTTCTTGAGGAAACTGGCGGTATAAATAATTTCCCGGGAAGAGACTGGATTGGAGCTTGCGGTATTTGGTGCTCGCTCATAGTAATGGCAGTGTTGGACTCATATAAGGATATCGTTAGAAACAGAGTTAAGCCCAGAAAACATTGCTCAAATTGGAGGAGTGGGTTAAAGGTACCACCCACAAGATGTTTATGCCACGGCCACAAATTGAGTCTTCATCTAAAGCCATCTTACAACGCATGGCAACTTACTTGCATGCCGCATATACAAGAAAAAGGTCAGAAAACGCTATGCTGTTCTATATAAGAACAAGGAAAGGAGGAAGAGCCTCCAGAAGCTTGGTTGCAAAAAAAAAAATATGCACTGAGGGGGGTGAGACACCTGCAGCAACGCCTGCCCTGCCTGAAACAAGAACCGAGGGAAGTAAACCTGAGGGACTTTACCCATTAAAGAGAGCTAAAAGCAGCCACAGGGTATAGCAACCCCGCTTATGAGTAGCCTACATACAGTAGTAACAAAAATCAAGGCGAAGGATAAGAACAAGAATCTCACATCCCTAGCCCCAAGGGACAAGTGGAGACGTGATGATGTGTTAATAAAGGAGGGGATCAGGCACAGACAAGTGCATCTCTCAATAAGGGGAGAGGGGGAAAGAAGAGGAAAGGAAGTGAAGCCAAAACTGATGAGATAGCATTTACAAAGGACGAATAGATGGGAGGACAACTCTCATTGAAACTCGATGGGAAAGAAAGCGATGATGGGAGACCTAAAAAGAAGTTAGATGAGGCACAGAGGAAGAAGAAAGAGAAGGAGTTAAGGGACAGAAGGATAAGAAGGAAGGTTAGACTAAGGCGAGAAACACCTATATCGCGAAGAGCAAGAAAAGCAGCTCGATCGCAAACCAGAGAACAGCCTAGAACGAGAAAGACAGAAACACCAAGGTTTAGAAGAAAAGCAAAAGGTACGTGAAAGAAGGGATGAGGAAGTTCAAAAGAAAGGTGAATGTAGAAATAAAGGGAAAAGGAAGAAGGTAGGGTTAGAGAAGAGGCGAGGAAGCGCAAAAGGATTGGTCACAGAAATAAATAACAAATAAATAAATAAATAAATCGGGAAATACTGAAAATGAGTGGTTATCTTGAATAAACAATGAATAAAGGGAAAATTGAGAAATAGGAACAATTGGGCAAATTAATAAAAGGATAAAGGATACACTCAAAAGCATAAAGCGAAAAAAAAGCAAAAAGTGGAAAACAAATAGCACTTCCAACAGAAAAAAGGAGCTTTGGGCAATAAAAAACATCAAGAGACCATGAATTGGGTTGATTAAACAAAGGAAACTCGCACAAGCCATTTTAAGTAAATATGGTGAAGTAAGCAAAACAACTTGTGAATGCCTGTAACAATTTTGATTTATTTTACAGACAAGCATGGTCCTCTTGCATGGAAGTACAAGAAATTGTCTGCATAGCCTTAAATTAGGGAGAAAGAGAAAAAGATAAGTACTAGTTCACGCCAAAAGGGTCTGAACACACAATCGATTAACACTAAAAGTAAGAGGATCCAGGTGAGTAACAGGAAAAAGGTAGTAAGAGACACAATGTCTTCAAAAGTTAGCTGTTTTTCCCAAGACAGGTACAACAGGTGTGGGGAGAGTAGAAAATAGATAACAACGTGGCCATTTCAGACAACCACAGAAAACAGAAGTCAAATTGAAGGTAAGTAATCATTTTCATGTTCATAATGTCAAAAGGATTGTTATGATAGAGGTATGCAGCATTAGAATAGGCAAGCATTAATGGGAACAATAAAGGTGGTTAATGGGAACAATAAAGGTGGAGGAATGTAGTAAGAATTGGTGCCATAGTCTTAAAAGAAGGGGTAGGCTAGATCAAGTTACACAGGGACGGTGTGCAGCGAAATGCCTCTGTTTTATCTCCCTAGGATGAACACAAAGTACTAGCATAGACCATGGTCCAACGAACGACAACACAAAAAAGTTTAGGAAGAATAGCTGCTAAGCTGAAGAAGAATGTGCAGCTAACCAGCAAGAATGTACTGCTAAGCTGAAGAAGTATGTGCAGCTAACCAGCAAGAATGTACTGCTAAACTGAGGAAGTATGTGCAGCTAAGCAGCAAGTATTTACTGCTAACCTGGATGAATGCAGCTAAACTGACCAAAGAACCAAGCCGAAACTAAGTATCCCCACGGGGTGGTTGGAAAATAGTGTTTATGTGCACCAACGAATAGGGGAGAATGAGGAGGAAGGGGGTTAAAGTCAGAAAGAAAACCTGACCCCTTGCCGATGCTCGAATGACTTTTGTCTTTATTTTGACTTTCTACAGACAACAGGAATCCCCAAGGACATTTCTGTCATTTACTACAGACGTGCCTAGAAGACCAGGAAAGAAGAAGACATCTTTCTTTAATTGTTTTGTCTCCTTAGGGTTGCATGTGGCACCCAGAAGGGGAAAATGTTTCCCATGAAGGACGAGATGTATTTTGTGTTATTGAAAACAAAAATCATTTTCTAAGCCAGCTGACACAGAGCTAGGAATGGGGGGTATTTTAGTTGTGGTGTGAACATGACCCAAAAAAGGGAAATGTTTAAAAGAAAATGTTTTGTAGCTTCTCTATGAGGCAGGGGTGTCAAATAAGAAGGAAAGTCTTGCAATTTCTGGGGATTAAGGTATAAGAGCCATTGCAAAAAGAGGTTTTAAGGAAATGGGTTGGTAGGAAATGTGTTAAATAGTAGAGACCTGTGTATAAGAAACTCATTCTGTTTTATATTACAGGTATACGTCGAGGAACCTGTATGCCTTGGGAAATTAACGTTGAACCGCGTGAGGAGAAAGGGAGGTCATAGAGAAACCCAGTGAAAGTCCGACGCTGAATTGCATCTGCAAAAAGACTCCCCCAAACCTGCATCCGCATGCTGAACCGTCCCCTCTTGTGGACTCATTGAACAATGAACCCTTTTTTCTTAAAAAGAGACACTCTGGAAAAATAAAACTGAATTTCTTGTGAAAAGGAAAAAACAATGGACTTCTGGTCTAAGCATCAAAAGAACCTGGGAGACAGACTGTGAAAACAGCACAATGGAAAGGAAAAGGCGACAGGATGCAGACGGAAGATACAGAAAAGGAAAGAGTGTGGAAAAGAGTTAAGGACAAAGTGAAAACGATATGCATGGGCAGGAAAAGATGATCAAGGAGAGACTGTACTTTGTTGGGGTGGGAGTTGGTGACAAGGTGCAACATACGAAGAGACAATGGGCTAATGGGTTACCTCAAAGCTTGACCAAACCTCTCGAGTCTCACAATGACTGTGAATCGTCCAAGGCATACAGTTAGATTAGAGGCACACGATTACAGGAAGTAGGGCTTACATGGAAGGAGATGAGACACAAATGATTGTTTTAAATAACAATACGTTAGTATGTGCCAAATTATAAGATTGTGTTAAGATGTTTTGGATAAATATTAAGGAGAATAGACATTGGATACGGTTCAAAGTAGTTGTTTTACAAACAAAAAACTTTCAACACGGGGGAGTATACTGGAGGACCCGAATTAAAGATATATTGAATCAACAGCTGAATGAAGTGGAGGGCACTCCCCCGCATTAAACCTAAGCGGAGAAATTCGTATGGACTAATGTGGTGTTGTAATTATGTGAAAATGGTATCCATAATGTTATTATATACAAGTAGTCAAAAGCATCATGGTTATAATGTCGAAAATGTCATTACCATGATGTAGTAAGGTGGCAAGGCACAGAATGGACAGTAAGATTTTCTGTATACAGACATATAATAGCGCTGCCTAATGCCTTTAATGAAAATGCATGTAATTGAAAATGTGGCTAAAATGAGAAGAAACTGAGTAGTGCTCAGAGTGTGTTAGATGAGGTAATTTTAAAGTTGAAACATTCAAGGGTAGCATGCAGTCAGAAACTTGACGAATGGGCAGAACCTAGACTCTTAATTAGGCCCTGTCTGGAACCTTATCTGAAGAATCCAGCTGCACCAATTATAATTGAGCAGAGCACCAAACAAAAGTTAGACATGCATGCTAGAGCGTATTTAATTTTGAAGGTTTAGTTTAATTAAAAATAATTGCCCAATGAGCTAATGTTTGACGATGAAGTTGCTTAAGACTGTGCAGAAACAGTGGGGGCAGATTGCTCCCTCACATTTGGCTATAAAAATGAGCTCTGTGTGATGCTGAGGGTGGTTGAGGCTGGGAGCTCGACCACGGCACTAAGGCTGCTCTCTCTCAGCAGTGGCATGTAATAAACTGTTATGAACTTAACAGTCTCTTTGCCAAATCCATGAGTTGTCCTTATTGAATTGTGTTGGAGTATGTGAATCCTGCACCCTAACCTCCTTGAGGTGCTGCTATCTTGTTTTAAGGTATTCGAGGGCAAGTTCTGATTCTATGGGCCCATCAGAGGTCACTCGGTACTCGTTTACAACTGTGTTAAAGTTGAATCTAGAAAGTGTGCCCAAATAGTGTCAATGTTTTAAAGTTGAATCTAGAAACTGTGCCCCAATAGCATCACTGAGTTAAAGCTGAACTTAGAAATATGCCCTAATAGCGTCACTGTATTAGAGCTGAATTAAGATGGTATTCCCAACATCATTGAATGTGCCTAATAGCGTCACTGTGTTAAAAGTTGAATTTAGAAGCTATTCCCAACATCATTGAGTCGGCCTGGTCGCATACACTTTACTGATTACCACAATATCACATTACTACCTCTCTCCTATACACCACCATTCAACTAGAACACAGCAGTACTATGGCACATTCGGTAAAGCTGTTCCCATACTAACATGACTCATCAAACTACCCATTATCCTAATAAAACACAGCTAGCTAGCACATACCAGCTATCTTAGGCATCTCCTCAGGCCTAACGCAGCCAGAACTCAGTCTGGATGTCCACCCTCCAGACTGAACACATTCAATTGATCTCCTCAGCAACACACCTACCGCTAAGAAGCAGCTATCATGCAACAACTGCACCAGCTTCACACATACCTGGTGCACCCACGCACTTTACAACTCTCTCTCTCTCAACTGACTTGAACTGCGGTTCCCGAGGGCGTTCAAACTACCAGCGCTTTGAGATCATACCAATGATACATAAGGTGCTATACAAATGCAAAATAACATAACATAACATTAAGACGTGCAAGACAGTCGCTCATGTAGTTACTGTATGTGTGTGAGATTAACCCATAACAACTGGTGACGAATAAAGGACCACGCCCGCCGTCTCAGTGAGGAGACACCATGGTTCGGAAGGAGGAGACGTCGGCCCACCCGCAAGCACCAGACCTGTGCTCCTGACGACAGAGAAGGCCAACAACAGAGGTGCAGAAGACAGCATGACCTGGGGAGTTGGTCGACGCTGGTGCTACAGCCCGCGGTGCAGAGGACCGGAGGTCTGCCGGAGGACCGAAGAAGGCAGTGAGACCTGAGGAGGTGGTCAACGCGAGTGATCCAGCCAGCGGTGAGGAGGACCACCGGAGGACGTAAGAAGGCTGCTGACACCCACCTGCAACAGAGAGGTGAGCCCCGACATCCTCGAGCGGCGCCAGCATGGAGGGACGCTTGCACGTGGGGCACAAAGCTGGCCGCAGCTCCACAGTAAGGAGCAATGGAGGGAAGGGCACACCCGCTGATTGCCGCGCGTATCATATATGCCATGTAGCATCTTCACATGAACCCACTAGAAAGCGAGGAGTGCAAAGGAAACACAACCATATGCACTATGCGGAAGTCACCACAAACAAGCCCACTAGAAAGCGAGGAGGGTAACCCGCACTATGCAGAAGTCACCACAAAAATACCCACTAGAAAGCAAGGAGGGTAACCCAATAAAGGCGCAGACCCTCCAATGTACAGACAACCCAGGACAACGGTCACACGTAGGGCACCAAGACCAGTGCTCCCAACCAAAGACTGCAGACAAAGGAAGCTGCATTCCACTCACGCTATGTGGTTTAAAGGTAAACAGGCTCATGCAAGTCAGTGCAGCCTGTCAGACGCCTTGAAGGCCATACAAGGCAGCCCACCGGCCCACATGAGGGTGAACACGGTCCACAAACCAGACACCCAGAACCCCAGCACCACAAGTGCAGTGCCAATCAGGGCAGGAAGCCCAGACAACACTCTAACCATTGAAGAAGGGAACAAACCTTGATGCCACACAGGTACAGGGCAGCCATGTCTCAAGGGCTCACAGGAGCAGTAGCCGCACCAGTGCAAAACGTGGCAGGAATTGTCCTTCTTACAAACCCAATAACTTTCATACGCCGGCCAAACCCTTTCACCCTAGAGCCACAGGAAGATCAGGGCCAAAGATGGCATGAGTGGATGGAAGAATTCGAGAAGTTCATGAGAGCAGTAGGAAATCAGGACACGCCCAACAAACTGGACATTTTTAAAAATTTGGTAGGAAAAGAAGTGAAAGGCATCATTAAAACCCTACCTGCTCAAGAAAAGTCCACTTATCAACTCCTAACCGCCGCCATCAATGGACGACTGGTAGTCCTCCTCAACCGGGACTACGAGCGATATACTTTCAACCAATGTGTGCAGGCACCCCATGAAACAATTGGTCAATTGTTCTACGCCTCCAGAGGAAGATTACGTACTGCAACTACGCAAACTTTAATAATGACGAAGCCATCAGACTAAGGGTGATAGAAAGGTGCATATCATCACAATTCAGGAAACATCTACTAAAGAAACCCCTCCCACTGAAGGAAGTCACAGACTTAGCGAGGATATACGAGAGAGTCGACACGCAAGCAGCCAACATTGATAGTCCCAAAAAATTGAAACAATAGCCGCCATTGTCTCCAACCCACAAGGGCACGCCCTATATTCTGGTAACAGCCTGCCAAGATCCATGGAACACCAATTGCAGAGCCCTGCCAGGAAGACAATGCTACAGATGCGGGTTCGATTTTCCACAGAAGTGCCAATACGCAGCCCTTGGTCAAATGTGCATGAGGTGCGGCCAGGAGAACATTTTCCAGATCATGTGCAGGGAAAAGGCACCACTACTGCCAGCATATAGACCGCCACAACAGTCGGGCCCCAACAGGAGATACGACCCAACAAGGCCACCCAACCCATGGCCGTACCCAGAGAGGGATAACACAAGGACCAACCTCAACAGAAACACAGTGACCTATCCGACACAGGATTCATACGAGCTGTGGAAAACGTAGACGTTGACATATCTGGTGGACCCTTCGAGACATCGGAGCACCTCTTCCAAAAACAACCTTACCAGGTGGAAGACCAAAGACCTGGGAGGGAGGTTTCCATAGACAACCCATATGAGAATCCCTCAGTAGAAGAAGAGCCGTCAAACACAAAACAGTACTATGAGTTTGACAGGTACAGCAGGGAATGCATCCGACTCATATCTGATATCTCTGATGATAGCATGCCCAAAAAGTGCAAATAGGAGGACTCCACACGCTGTTACTCATCGATGCGGGGCCACTGTGAACGTGATGAATGAGAAGACATACGAGACCATGACAAGCACCTACCCTTTACAACCGTCCCAAGCTCAGATCTTCCAGTGGAGAGCGACCCGCCCCTTACAATCTAAAGGACAATTCTGGTGTGATCTAATGCATATAGGGCAGCACATTCCTGTTGCGAACCATGTCATAAACAGTATTTTGACAAAGGTAGCGGGCGCCCCTCTCTCGCAAGAACAGACATGATAACCTGTTCAGTGGTTATTAACCACTTGAGAGTTCGCAGCCACTGCTTTTACTCACTGTGCCTTTCACAGATGGGAAATATCCATTTGCATATCAGTCTTTGTCCTGCCCAGGGGCAGTCCAGCACCGAAATACAATGGCAACTCCAATCTGAACGAGAGTACCACCAGCAACCCCATACACGTGTTTCACCCTTGTTGGGGATCATCAGTGAGGTGAAGCTGATGCCTCTCTAAGCACAGTGAGAGGGAGACCACGTCTGGTTGCCCCCAGGAGACCTAGGGTTACCAATCCCAGGTTCCTTAAAAAATATTTTTACAAAGGTAGCGGGCGCCCCTCTCTCGCAAGAACAGACATGATAACCTGTTCAGTGGTTATTAACCACTTGAGAGTTCGCAGCCACTGCTTTTACTCACTGTGCCTTTCACAGATGGGAAATATCCATTTGCATATCAGTCTTTGTCCTGCCCAGGGGCAGTCCAGCACCGAAATACAATGGCAACTCCAATCTGAACGAGAGTACCACCAGCAACCCCATACACATGTTTCACCCTTGTTGGGGATCATCAGTGAGGTGAAGCTGATGCCTCTCTAAGCACAGTGAGAGGGAGACCACGTCTGGTTGCCCCCAGGAGACCTAGGGTTACCAATCCCAGGTTCCTTAAAAAATATTTTTACAAAGGTAGCGGGCGCCCCTCTCTCGCAAGAACAGACATGATAACCTGTTCAGTGGTTATTAACCACTTGAGAGTTCGCAGCCACTGCTTTTACTCACTGTGCCTTTCACAGATGGGAAATATCCATTTGCATATCAGTCTTTGTCCTGCCCAGGGGCAGTCCAGCACCGAAATACAATGGCAACTCCAATCTGAACGAGAGTACCACCAGCAACCCCATACACGTGTTTCACCCATGTTGGGGATCATCAGTGAGGTGAAGCTGATGCCTCTCTAAGCACAGTGAGAGGGAGACCACGTCTGGTTGCCCCCATAAACAGCCCGGTGACTGGGAGATGTCTCCTCAGCTTCAAAACAGCCACCACTCTACAACTTTTTAACATCCAATGCGACCAATTCGAAACAATACAGGGCCTCCCTCCACAAACTCAAACCTTACAGACCCTATCTCGAGAACTAGATATCAGTGAACTGAAAGACAAGTTTCCCGACCTATTCAAAGGTGTCGGCATGCTAAAGGACACCGTTATCTGACTTCACATTGATCTCACGGTACCCCCCAGTACTGCAACATCCGTGGAGAATAGGGTTTCATCCCCAGGCTAAAGTGACACACGAGCTACAACTACTACTTGAAAAGGACATCATGAAAAGAGTTGACGGGCCTACCCCATGGGTATCCCCCTTAGTGGTAGTGCCCAAATTGGAGGGGCCTCTGTGTAGATATGCGGATCCCAACACCGCAATTCAGAGGGAGAGACATCCTGGGCCCGACATCGAGGACATGCTAGTCAGACTCAACCAAGCCACCCGGTTCCCGAAGTTGGATCTGAACCAAGGCTACCATCAACTGGTCATCGAGCCAACATCAAGACCCATCACCACCTTCACTACACATGAAGGCATATTCCACTACAAGCAGCTTAACTTTGGTATATCGAGATGATACGCTGACTCATATCACCAGTCACCAATGCTTTCAATTACAGCAATGACATCATGGTATTTGGCATCACCCAAGATCAACATGACGATGCACTATGACAAGTCTGCACCATCCTGCACAACAGTGGCCTCACCCTCAATGGCACAAAATGCACCGTCAACAAACGCAGCTGTGCTTCTTTGGACACATATTCTCTGATCAATGGATAAGAGCAGACCCCGATAAAATCAATGCCATTGTAAATCGGGAGTCCCCGAAGGACGTGATGGAACTGCGATCATTCCTGGGAATGGCTGGCCACTGTGTCCACTACCTGCCACACTACACAACGCTAACCAGCACACTCAGGCAGCTCCTCAAGAAAGACCTCACCTTCGCTTGGGATACAGACTGTCAAGTAGCTTTCGACACGATCAAGCGTGAACGGGCAAACGACTGCCAGTTGGCATACTTCAACCCTGACTGGGATTCCGAGATCACGGTTGACGCCAGTCCGGTTGGGCTGGGTGCTATCCTAGCCCAAACAGACCAAGGTGGGAAATCAGATGGGTGCATAGTTGCATAAACCAGCAGAGCAATCACCATCGTCGAGCAGACCTATTCCCAGGCCGAACGTGAAAGCCTTGCTGCGGTCTGGGCATGCGAGATGTTTCACCACTTCGTTATCAGGAGAACATTCACCCTCGTAACGGACCATCAAGCACTTCTCTCCCTATTTGGGAACCCCAAGATCAAGATGCCACCACAGATAGAATGGTGGGGTATTCTATTGCAAGAATACAACTACACCATCGTTCACAAACCCGGAGGCGAGGCCAATTCAGCAGACTGTCATGACACCCAGAAAGCACACCAGAAAATGGCATGCAACTTGGGCCTGAAGCATACATTGCATACTTATCTCTCAATGACCTTCCCCCAGCCCTCACGAAAGACCTATTTGCCCAGAGGTGCAAGGTTGACCCCACCATCCAGGAGGCCATCCAGCTCACAAACACCAACGGGTGGCGGCACCTGACCATGGAACACTTTGAAAACGGGGAGGTGGACTAAAGTGACCTACAGAGAATGGCAACAATACAAGGTGAACTGGCCACAACGGACCAAGCAACACTGCTGAGAGGTAACCGACTAGTGGCCCCCAAGATTCTCAGGAAAGCCCTTGTCATCATAGCGCACAAAGGCCACAGGGGAATCGCCAATACAAAGAAGATTTTGCGAAACCAGGTGTGGTACCCATACACGGACACAATAGTGGGAGAACACTGGTGGCACACTCGGTGGCACTCTGAGTGGAATCATATTGTCAGTAGGATGGCATGTGGGAGTGCAGTCTATAGTTTCCTGGCAGTTCTCCGTGCGCATGCTGTGTATAACAGATCGAACAGCTGGAGAGGTGTTGTTTACCCATACAGAGTCGCTCAGGGTCTATTGCCATATGAAATACTGCTGTGCCCACATGACTGTGGGCAGCGCTGTGAGTACACATCCCACTTCCTATTTCACTGAGCACCTGTCAGGTCAGAATCTTAGGGGAGCACAGAACACACAAGGGAACGATGGAGGATCAGTTTGCCCAGACATCCTTCCCTCCTACCCATCCTACCACTCCTTGCACTGGAATTCCTGCTTTTTCCACGTGTTAAATGATAAAAAGAGAGACGCTTGTGTGGTGTCTTGTCAGAATTAGAACAACTTTGTGGAATTCATATAGTTGGAGATGGCATTAATAATGTGTTATATGGACAAAGTGTGTTGTTCATGGGGCAGCCATTACCTAATGCCAAGTACTTACCATACCAGACATCTTAATATTTGATTCTACCTTTAATCTATTTCTTATCATATTTTTGCTTGATTTTACTATCGAAAATGTGAACATTGAAAACATTATTTCCTACAGAAAGATGTAATGGAAGTTACCAAATTAAGCCATTCACATATATGTTGGTATTAAGTAACATGACAACGAGAAACCTTTTGAGAATATGGCTTGTGGGCATCTCTGTTCCATAGAAAAACTGTGATCTCCATTCTAGCTTCTGCATCAAGCTAATAGTAAGCCAGGTTTAAAGGCATAAGGAAGATTAGAATGGGTAAACAAGTGCCAGCTGAAGACTGCTGGTCAAACACTTTACCATCTCTGACAAGTGTGGCCATCAGGTCAAAATACGCTGCCCAGAGTAAGCCTAAGAAGGGTCTCCCTCAGCAGGATACTACAAGCCTAAAATGATTAAACAGGTCAGAAGGAAGGCTCACATTAGGCCTATGCACATTTGTTGTTCCTTTCCAATGTCCCCACTCAAGACGCAGTCCTGAGGAATGTGGTAGGACCACGGGACCGCCGAAACGTCCATTCACTAATAAAGGAACAGAACTAGTTGAATAATGTTTCCAATAAGGCGTAGACCTGGTTGCAATTGAATACGTGTTTTTATAGGTTATAAGTGGGGTCTAGCTCACAAGGTGATGGTGGCTGTGTGAACAGCATTTATGGTTCACGGTAGAATTGTTTGCATATTTGTAAATGTGAATGCAGCCCCTATGGTTTGCAAAATTGACAAACGCCAGGGGGCGTATGATAAATACAGCATGTTCATGTGAGTATGAAATATGCGCGTATTGGCATCAAATAATGGATGCAGGAGGCCACCAGGGGGCGCACAGGCAATGGCAGCCTGAACACGCCGCTCCCGCCGTAACTGGGACACGAAGAGGGATTGAGCCCCCCCCCGCGACCCCCCCACGAGAGATCTACGGCCCACGGGGCCCGTGAACCTCGGGTGCCCCCCGAGGCGAAGGAGCGGCATCTGGGGACCCCCGGGGGCCCGAGAACGAGCTCCGCGGCCCGAGGGGAGGAGCCCCGGGGAGCTCCAGGCAGCATCGCATCCATCGAGAGGGGAAGCGGCGGCCTGTATTCGGAGGCGCGCGCGATCCCCTCACCCCCCCGAACACGGAGCGCGCCGGCGCCCCGGCAGAAGACCCGCCGGCGACACCCCCATAGCACCCTGCCGAGGAGCCGTCGCGGAGGGGAAGTCCCCCGCTGAGGAGCTGGGAGAAACGCGGGCCGCGACCCGCTTAGGGAGAGGCGGCCTGCCCGCGCTCCCGAACTCGGCGCCGAGGTAGGTGGGGGAAGCCCATCCCAGCCCCCACGCAACCCTCAAGGACCCCGGGGGACCAGCTGCGGGACGCATCAGTGGGCTCGGAGGGGCGAGTCGGCCCCGCCCCCCCCCCTCGCGAGCCCCCCCAAAAAAAAAAATAAAAAAAATAAAAATAAAGAAAAGTGAAGTGGGGAAAAAAAAAAGGTCAGGAAGACGCGGGGGGAAACGCCCCCAGCCCTGGAGGGGACACAAATCTTTTGGAGGAGAGTATCCTCGAGCCCATCACTTTCTTAGGTGGAGGCCCCTGGGCTCAACCCCAGGGCGAGTGCCCGCCTGGGGGCTCTCGCTGAAGGAGTCGCGCCTGAGAGCCCCCCAACAAACCGCGATTGGACGACCATGGCCGCTCCCCCCCACCCTAAGAACTGCCACCAAAGACAGAGGACACAAGGGGGGAGGGGGTGTGAGGCCCCCACCGGAGGTCGGTGGGGCGAGTGCCCGCCCACGAGAGGCCCCCCACAGAGGGCCACACCAGAAGGTGAGAGAGCGCGTTCCCCGACCGGGCTCTGTCCCTTGCCCCTAGGGACGCATCAGCGGAGGGGAGAAGCAGGAGGACCGAATGAGTTGGCGCCATACCCTCCAGGAGTACCGCTACCAAGGCACCAGCAGGGAGAACAGCGACCCAGACCAACGGGCCGGCATGTCTCATTCCGAGACCCCACCCCTGCCCACCCTCACCATGGAAAAGGGCTTTGCCTCGGTCTTGCAGGAGATCAGGGACATGCGGGCAGACATCGCCCAAAAAATGGAAAACATGGACCGCAGAGTGGACAAAGTCGAGGATAGACTGTCACAACTAGAGTCCAACCAGTCCTCAGCAGCGACCCAGGAGCTGGACACGGCCCTGAGACTAACGGCCCTGGAAAAGAGAGATGAGGAGAGGGCAAGACAAATGGACGACTTTGAAAATAGAGAGCGGAGGAACAACCTCAGAATTTTCGGGGTGCCGGAGTCGGAGGGGGAGACGGAAAGAGACTTAACCAGGGTGGTGAGGGACATCATTACCCTCCTCTTCTCGGATGAGATGACAACCGAACCGACGTTTGATCGGATCCATAGAGCGGGGGGAAGAGCTGGGGGCCCCCGGTCAATTCTGGTCCGCTTCCACTACTACACTGAAAAAGCGAAGGTCCTAGAGGAGGCCAGGAAATCCAGGGAGATAACCTATAACAACGCTCAGGTGGCCATCTTCCAGGACCTCTCATCATACACGCTGGCCAAACGGAGGATGTGCCGCCCACTGACCCAGATGCTGAAAACAAAGGGGGTACGCTACAGATGGGGGTTCCCCTTCTCCCTCATGTTCGAATACGAAGGCCAACGAGTGAACCTGATTACAGAGGAAGATATAAGGGGAGCAATACAGGAATACACAACGGACCCGACCCCGCGAAGGGAACCCTCCGGGTTCGCCGCGGATGAAGCCAGAGCGCGCCGGTCACGAGGAGAGAGGAGAAAAAAGACTGGCCCACGGAAATTTAAAAAATTGAACCCTCCGTCCCCATCGACGGACAGGAATGACACGGATCCCGGCCAGGGTGGAGCGGGACTGTCGGACCCGGGCGAGGAAGGGAGCTGAGGCATCTCACGGCAGGCGTCATCAGCCTCGGGGGAACTGTGTAAAGAATTCATCACGGGGACTCACCATCTGTTCCGGCCTGCAGACAGGCCGGGCTCCAGGACCATGGGGTCCGAACTTTTGTGGATCCTCCCGGAACAGCAAGTATGAGAGTTACATTGAGGGGGGGGAGAGGGGGTAGGGGGGCTCATGGAGGCTCTAATTTGGATATTCACCCAGCAGGAGGCGGTAGGCTGGTGGTCCGGCCAGTTACCAACAATGGTAGAACTATTTGGCTGGACGCCGGGGTGGGGGGAGGGGGGTAGGGGGTTTGTTGATATTGTTACGTTCACAGGGGGGACCAGGGGTCAGTTGGGGAAAGGTTACAGGACCACCTGGGGGGGAGGGGGGGAAGGGAAATGGGAGATCAGAGGATAACACGAAATGAGCCGGACAAGGAAAGTGCCACGAGTCAGCTATCCGGTAGCTGGTTATTCTTAGAAAATGGCTGAGGATCTGCCTACCCTGGACGTGGGCTCCCTTAACGTGAGGGGACTGAACACCCCCACCAAAAGATCCCTGGTCTGCAGGGAATTCAGGAGGGCTAAACTAGACGTGCTTTTCCTTCAGGAGACGCACTGGGCGAAGGGGAAAGAACCAAAGCTACGAGGGGGGGGATTGGAGAAGTCCTCAGCGCCTCCCACAAGACCAAGAAAAGGGGGGTGGCCATAGTGCTAGCGAGGGACATTGGCTTTGAAGTAGAAGCCTCACTGAAAGACCCAGAGGGACAATTCCTGCTGACGAGGGGCTCCCTGCGGGGCTCCCCTTTAACACTTGCAGTTGTGTACAGCCCCAATGAAGGCCAGGCGCAATTTTGGGAGGGAGTGAAGGACAGACTGAAATTATTCGTACGCGGGCTAATGGTGGTGGGGGGGGACTTTAACATGGTCCTGGACCCGAAAATTGATAGGAAACGCTTGGAATCCCAACCCACCAGGGCTGCAGACGAAATGATGGCCCGCTCCTTCCAAAGGGCGAACACAGAGCTGGGCCTAGTGGACACCATCCCGACCCCTAGGGCAGAACACCCCTCCTTCACATACTATTCTGCAATCCACACATCATACTCCCGTATAGACTACATCCTGGTAGACGAGTCCCTGCGCCCATATGTCTCTGGCTATGAGGTTGACCCGGTCCCCTCGTCCGACCATGACCTGGTCCGTACCACCATTATAGGGGAATGGCGAGGTGGCAGAAAAGGGCGATGGAAGTGCAACGACTCCCTGCTGAAGGACGACGTCCTGGTGCAGGAAGTGCAGGACGCCATTGTGGAATACTTTAAGCTGAACGACAATGGCGAGGTGGGTGCGCACGTGCTGTGGGACGCCTTCAAGGCGACCTTACGCGGGGTTCTCATAAGAATGGGGGCTCAGAAAAAAAGGGAAAGGGAGGCCCAAGAAAAATCCCTTAGGGAAAAGATCGCACAGATCCAGCCGGGAGGCCCCCCGGAGGCACCCTTGGCTATGGAACAGATCACGGCCCTAGAAAATCACAAATTTCAATTGAAAGATCTCTTGTTGCATAAAACTGAGCGCAACCTCCAGCTAGTGAAACAAAAATACTATGAGAAGGGGGATAGAGCCGATAAAATCCTGGCCTGGAAACTCAGAGAGGTCCAGCGAAGCAGAATGGTGAGGGCGATCAGAAACGAACAGGGCTCACTAGACCATAGCACCCCAGTCATAGGAGCGGCTTTCCGACGCTACTATGAACAACTATATTCGTCAGAATATGCCGGGGAAGACACTCAGATTGAGGAGTTCCTGGACTCCATTCAGATCCCGTCCCTGACAGGCGAAATGGCAGAAGGTCTAGAGGGAGGGGTCACAGAGGAGGAGGTGGAGAATGCAATCGGTGGGATGAAGGCGGGAACGTCCCCGGGGGAAGATGGGTTCTCAGTACTCTTCTATAAGAGGTTCCGGTCTATTTTGGCCACACACCTGGCGAGGGTGTTCAATGCAGTACTGGAGGGGGGCACCCTGCCGGAAACGATGATGAGAGCCATCATAGTGGTACTGCCCAAGGAAGGAAAGGACCCCACTGACTGCTCCTCCTACCGCCCGATCTCCCTCTTAAATATAGATGTAAAGATCCTAGCCAAGGTGATGGGTACACGGTTAGAGGGGATAATGCCCAAATTAGTACACGGGGATCAAGTGGGGTTCGTGAAGGGCAGGCAGGGCTCAGATAATATCAGGAAGACTATTGACCTAATCCACTATGCCCAGGAATCAGACCTAGAGGCTAGTTTGCTTTCCTTGGACTCCGAGAAGGCATTCGACAGGGTCGAGTGGAGGTACATGCAACTCCTCCTCCGTCGAATGGGCTTCGGGCCTCACGTCAGGACCTGGGTCTCTGCCCTCTATGAAGCCCCAACAGCGAGAGTGCAGGTGAACGGGGAACTCTCTGACTCATTCCCCCTCACGAGGGGAACACGACAGGGGTGCCCACTCTCTCCGTTAATATACGTCCTGACGATGGAACCTCTGGCCATAGCGGTCCGGGCCCACCCCGACATCAAAGGGATCAAAAGGGGAGAAGTAGAGTTCAAGCTCTCCCTGTTCGCTGACGACATCCTAGCGTACTTGGTGGAGCCCAGCTCCTCGCTCCCCCCCCTACTGCGTCTGATGACAGCCTTCGGGCAGTTCTCGGGACTAAAAATAAATGCAGCAAAATCAAAGCTCCTACCCATGAGGGTCCAGGACCCGAGGTTGGACCCCCGGGACAGGTGTGCGGGGATTGCGGTGGGGAAGGATTCCATCAGGTACCTGGGGGTAACCCTGACCAGAGATCTCTCGAGACTGGCCCCGGTGAACTATGGGCCTACCTTGGCGGGGGTTACGTCAGATCTGAGGAGATGGGATGGTATGATTCTGTCCTGGTATGGGCGCATGACAGCGATAAAGATGAACGTTCTGCCGAGATTACTATATTTATTCACCGCGCTCCCAACGGAGGTCCCCTCCCAGCTGCTCCGCGATCTACAAAAAGCAATCTGCGAGTTTATATGGCAAGGGCGGGCCCCGAGGATAGGAAAGGCCATTCTAACACTACCCAGAGAGGAGGGCGGGTTCGGGCTACCGGACTTTCTCCTTTACTACCGGGCCGCCCAGCTGCGGGTCTTGCTGGAGCACATGAAGGAGGGGATGGGCACCTACTGGTCATACCTTGAGGATATGGATGCCCACCCTCTGAAAGTGCGCGACCTCCTGTGGCTGCCGCGCAGACTCATCCCTAGCAAACTGAAAGCCCACCCAACCCTGGGAATACTTTGGACACTCTGGAAAGAGGGACCCACAACCTCATACCTCACGACATGGCCCTCTCCAATGTCATCGCTTTGGGGCCACCCGCTCAAACTAGGTAGCAGAGGTTTCAGGAGTGCCCAGTCCTGGTCGGACGGGGGTCTGGAATGGGCGGGACAACTGTTCAAAGAGGGCGAGTTCCTCGAATACGAGGCCCTGCGAGACGCACTGGGGCGGGAGTCCCTTTCAATCTTTGAATATCTGCGCCTGAAAGGCATCCTTTGCGACCAATCATGGGGCCAGAACCTACGGAGACAGCTGACCCCCTTCGAAAAATTTCTGGACACGGCCACATCAAGGAAGGGGGCGGTCTCCAAAATGTACCGAATACTGAACACCGTTAACTTGGAGGGGAGAAGAGGGTTTCGAGGGTTTTGGGATGACCTGGCGGGAGAACCACTTACAGAGGAGGCGTGGTCCAAAGTCTTTAAGATAGCATTCCATGGGAACCTATTTACATCGGACATGGAGCACAACTTCAAAATCTTACAGGGCTGGCACAGGGACCCGTTGAAACTGTCCAGGATGTTTTCGGGAGTGTCCCCCAGGTGTCCAAGGGGCTGTGGCCAAGTGGGGTCGAGGGGGCATATGTGGTGGTCCTGCCCCAAGGTGCAGGAGTTCTGGGAGAAAGTACGGGGGTGGATGGCCGAGGTCACCGAGGAACTAATCCCACTCAACCCCCTAACGATGTTGCTGGGCCTCCCCCCGGAGGACACTGAACTGTATAGGTACCCAAGAATGTGGGAGACGATGTTACGGGCGGGTAGAGTGGCCCTTGCACAAAGGTGGAAGAGCCCAGAGACCCCATCCAAAGAAGACTGGCTTAAGAAACTCAAAAACATGTTCTTAATGGATAAACTGACGGCCATGGTAAATAATGAACTGGGCTCCTTTCAGGTTAACTGGTATGGGGTCTATGGGGCATGGGGTTGGGACCCCCACTGACAACATGAGAACACTCTGGCGAGTTGGCGGGGGGTAGGTTTGGAATGCTTCAACCAAGGATGTAGGAGTAGCCCAGGACCCGGGAGACAGCGGATCTCATCCAGCCAATTTGGACGTGAGAGCATAGCATACCTCTGTGGCAACGTACAATGAGCTACGATGGCAGCCCCAGCTGTCCGACTTTCGAAGTGACTCTGATCTGGGGGGAGGGGAGGAGTTGGGGTGGGGGGGGAGGGGGGGGAAGGGAACCTGGGGGTTTTATGACAATGTTAAAAGTGATGATAACAACGCTCCCAGCGTTGCCGTTTGTTTTTTCCTTCTAAAAACTACTAATAAAACCAAAGTTTAAAAAAAAAAATAATGGATGCAGACAACGAAATGGTAAAGAAACAACCAATACATTGAATCTGATCAACTATTAAAAGTGAGTCAGGAGATTTTGCTTGAGGCATTGAGTGCAACAAAACAGTGAAGTTGTGAGAAATAAGAAAAAAAATATGAAAAGTTGAGGTAGAGGTGTGTAATTATAACATAAGGCAGGCTCAGCCTGCACTGGAAAGGCCTCTTGCAGCGAATCCATAGTGTGCAAGGCCAGCAGGGAAACACTCTAAGGTTGAGGGTGAGGCTCTCGGTTCCATGTGTTAATATCTCTGCAAAAATATTGCGATACAAAAATATCGCCATATTTTTGCTGCGATATTGAGGCATGGACCCTGCGGGGGACACCCCCACAATCCACGCATTATTTTTAAATGTGCGTGAGACACCCACGCAACCATGCTCCCACAAATTATCCCTCCCAAAAATATCGCCTATGGCGTTCCAGACGACCATATATACGGTGATAATTTTGGTGTGGATAATATGTAGGAATACTGAGGCTCTCCTTTCAGATCTTGCAAGGAAGCTGCTGAACAGGAGAGAGAAGGCCCCTACCCAGCTCATGTGGATTACTGTGGGATTCTTTACATCAGTCTGGGCTCTCTAGAAGACAAATAGTGCATATGTGTGATTGAATGAATTCTACACAGGGGAGCTAGAGGAGGTCTCTTGATAAACTGAAAGCTTAATATTTGTACTGCCGTTTTGGGCTGATCCAACATTTTGAGTGTTCTTATGTGGCATAACATTTTCAATAACATTATGGCCACTATCAACATAATGATTGATCTTATGTAGGAATACTAGCCTTGCTGCGTCATCTATAAGGTAGTCGCCCGCAAATAACCCAACTACCTCGCTGAGAAATTCAGCATCTCCGTTGGACAGCGCATCACCAGAAGCCAGGACATGTGCAGTCTTGAAATCAACTGCTACAAAATGGAAAGGACCAGAAAACAAGCCTTCTCTGCCTATGTCCCAAGACAATAGAACCTCCTTCCCGTCAGCATCAGACTCGCCCCTATTCTCCTACAATTCAGAAAAGAACTCAAGACCCACCTCTTCAAGGAGTCTCCCCTCCTCAATATTTAGGCCATCACGTTGCCCCTTGCGCCATCTGACTTGCTAGATATCACCTGCCACTCGCCTCACCACCACCCGGTACAGCTATACCCCTCCTATGTGCCCCTGTGTATCCAGCCCCCCACTTTATATCTGTTCTGTTGTTACCTCTGAAAAGCGCTCGGTTATGCATCAGTACTGTTGTATACCTCTGTAAAGCTCTCCGTTGTGTATCTGCATTGTTTTATACCACTGTAAAGAGCTCTGTTGCTTCTCGAAGTTAGATCTCCGCTCAATAAATACCATAAAATGAATAATAATAATAGTAATAGTAATAATAATAATAATACAATAGTGCAGTCAGTATGGACATGTTTTTTAACAATGGGCATAGATTTTTTACTGAGTGTTATTGTCCTCTACATTGAATTGCGCCACACTCAAAGTTTGTGAAGTCATGTGTAGCTAACACCTGACAGCCGTGGGTACATCAAAAGCCTTTGGCTGTGGGCAGCCTGATTAGAGTTTCAAGGCCCCATGGATTTGCATCTCCATTGTCAAACCTTGCTGGTGGCGGCGAATACTGAAGAATGTTAATTAGCAGGCCTCCGGGAAGGCCTGGGTGCCGGAAGTGACAATGGAGACCAGACACCAACACCTCTTTGTAATGCAATGTGTCCACTTGGTACTAACACCCCTCCTTGGAATGAAAGGGCAGTGAATGTCCTGTCTGGAACCACTCCTTTCAGAGCAGGGACGTATGTGAATTGTAGGAGATGAAAGTCTGCCTGTAACCACCTACTTCAAAGGAGGCCCATGTTGTGATCAAACGCGGCATAGGGCTCAGTTAATTAGGGAGACACTTTGATGTCCAGCAGAGAGGAAGATGGGTGGGACTTAGAAGTATATGTTGTCATCCTTCCCTTGTCTGTTGGCAAGCGCCCTGGTTCTGACCTGAAGCATCACTGAAGATTGTTGGTGGAGACGCAGGATTGGCTCACTTAAGTTAGGCTTGGCCTACACCAATCCCTGCGCCCCGTTTGGCTTTAAAAGGGAGCTGAGCCCCTCACTGATCTGATCCTCTAAAGACTTTGCAAGGAGTAAGAAGAAGGATTCATTTGGACCCGAGCTGAAGGTACAGTCTACCTTACATATTCCACCAGTGAAGGAAGGCCATGAGTTCCAACAGGGATAAGGCTCTCATAACCGGGACTAATGTCTGGCAGAGGGACTAACGAGGACCCCACTTGTTTTTTTGCATATGTTAAGTAACTTTGGGTCTCACCCTTAGTTACTAGGGGAATCCAGACGTGGGCCCCTTGCTCACTATTCTTAGAGAGGCAAAGCTCCACCCTACTGATGAGGTCCAACCAGACCAAAACACGTGTCTGGGGTTGCTGTTAGTACTCTTGTTCAGAGGAGAATTGCCTAGCCTTTTTCTGCTGAAATGCCCCAGGGCAGGACAAAGACTGATATGCTTTGGATATTTCTCCTCTCTGAAAGACAGTGAGCTAAAAAACCTGGGTAAAGCTCTCATAACCGCGACTAATGTCCGGCAGAGGGACTTCCCAAGATCGCCCTTGATTTTTGTCCCAAAAGGGAAGCAAGATCCCTTCCCTAAACATCTCCCAGGGAATAGAGGGAGATACTGGACTCAGAGGACCCATCCAGCAGCTCCAGACCCGGTACCCAGACAGCACACAGTGAGCCCTGCTAGGTTCTGACAGAAAGCTTCCTAGGTGGGAAGAGCCGGAGAGTCTCTGGACAAAGGACAAGGCTGTTGCCTGCTAACACCATCCTGAGCTTTGGACTATCTGCCTTGATAGGACAAAAGCCCTGCAAAGAAGGTAGAAGGAGTGCCACACAAGCATCATCCAGCGTCCATCTTTATAAGGACAATTATGAGACAGTCGAGTCCTCGAACTGCATCCGGCTGCACCGCTGATTGTTGTCATGCCGCAGTCACCAGAGCTGTAGAGGAGGTCCCAAATGCAGCCTGCACTCCGACCGTCCATTTCCAAGTACCAAGAATGTTCACGCCACAATATGTGACGTATGATGAGCAAATAAACCAGCAGAGAGCCGCAGTAGGTATCCTGGTTCAACTCATGACTCTTTGGTCCTGCGGAACTCCACTCTACCACACTATATGGAGCGACATGCTGGACGACATGCCTGGCTGCTTGGTGAGTTGCCTGACTGGGCCATGGCAGTGCATCGGGGTTGTGAGGTGTGTGCCTGAATACTCCACCTGGGTGGAAAGTGGGGCGGAGATGCATACTCCACTTGGGTGGAAATCTTGAAGCCAGTGCACGATGTGCACCTCACCGAACACTGTGCCCCAGAGCCAGTGAAACGGTACATGACTACCAAATTCAAAAGGGAAGAAGTAAGGCTGACACCTAACACTACGTGAATAACAGGTGACCAGGCCACATCCCACAACACATGCACCACTCTTTGCTGGACCTCACACACCGTAAGGGCATCTAGCACTATGCACTGCAAATGCACTATGTTGCTTCTTCAAGCATATCACCACACCGGAGAGTCATCCCTGGGAGTGCATTTAACTGAGCCTAACAGGGATACCACAGTGTGGTACGAATATGCTACTGACAACAGCCAACACTCCCTACTACCAAATCTCACTGAACACAACACATCAATGAGTTCACTCCAACACTACTGCATGCATATACGATGCACGTGCAACAAGATGTGAGTGCGCACCATAACCCATACTGAGGATGCTCATAAATTACTATCTTGTCTTAAAGTGCTTCTGGGAAAACCCCGACTCTATAGGCCGGTTGGGGGTCTCAGAGAACACTTGGTAGCAGAGATTGATGGTTATCGATTATCGATTAGATAAGACACCCGTGACCATCGACATAAAGTAACTCTAGGTCCTCGGCAATATCACGATTCCTTTGCCATCCGGCTGAGTAGACCGTGAAGCTCCCCGTAGACAGTGGTTAGAGTAAAAGTTAAATCTGCAGACAGAGGTCTGAAGGGACCTGTGTTCCCCACATAACCCCTTCCCACTCCTACGTGTAGCTGAGCGGGTGAACAGCATGAGAGGCAGTGACGAAGGCGGTGATTCCGAGCATCCAGAGAGGAAACATGCGAACGATGGGTGAAAAAGACTAAATGCTTTTGCAAAAAGTATAGACCATAGAACAAGTAAGGGAAAAGGTAACGGACGGAGGCAGGAATATAAAACACAGTCAGAAGTTGAGATAGGACATTATATATGGGGAAGGAAATAGTGATTTAAAGGGTGAATAAAAGTAGTAAAAGAGGATACCGGGGAGAACACCTGAGAAAAGAGAGGGTACCGGAGAGGACACCCCAGAAGAGAGAGGATACACCTAATTCCTATGCTTTAATATAGCGGCTTGAAGAAACTTGCATCCAGAGACCTAAATGAAGAGGAGCAAATAGGTCACCACAGCGTTTAAAGACGCTTTGTGAAAGGGATGTTTTTAATCTCCATGTCGGGGTAATATTAAAGGCAGAGGTCTATGTAACCAGCTGGAGTTCGTCTAGTCTGTTAACGTCTGTCTTATGTGTTGTTTGTTGTGACGTCATAGGTTAAAAACATTTCCTTCGAGGAACTAGTATACAAATTACAGGATTGGGTACTTGAAATGGTGTAGAATACAACCTGATTTTTTTGGAGTAAAATAGAAGATATCAAAGTTTGCGGACGATTGGTGCTCGCTCATATTGATGGAATTGTTTAAGTGACAAAAGATATTACCAAGTATTGTATAAAGAGGAAGTGAACAGATTTAAATGTGGAAGCCATGACTCCATTAGTACACATGTGCCAACACATGCACCCAAGCTTAAAAAGTACAGTGCAGAATGGGTTAAAGGAACCGCAAACAAAATGTTAATGCCTTGGCCCCAGGGTGGATCGTTATCTAAAACAGACTTGCAACACATGATGACATACTTGCACGCCACATACACGGGCAAAAAGTTAGACAAACGCCTAGCTAGTCTAGAGTTGTGGAAAATGTACCAATAAGATAAAGAGGAGGAGCCGCCATTAGATTGGATAATCAATGTATGTACAGATGAGGGTGAGATGCCCTCAGCGCCACCCAACCCATCTGAAATAAAAATCGAAGACAGTAAGGACAAAGAGTTATACCCGTTAAGAGAACTTAAAGCAGCCACAGGGTATAGCAACCCGGCATATGAGTCACCTATGCAAAGTGGGGACGGAGTTCTAGACAAAGATAGCGATAGAGATATCACCTCCAAAGTCCAGAGGGACAAGGAGAGACGCGAGAATGAGAAAAAAAAACAGACACAAGCAAGTACATCTCTCAATACAGAGAAAGAAGGCAAAAGATGAAAAGGCAATGAGGATAGAACTGATGAGATAGCATTCACACAAAACGAATGAATGTGAGGGCAGATTTTATTCAAACTTGATGGTAAAGGTTTAGATGACGTGAAACAAAAAGAGAAGCTAGATGATTTACAGAGAAAAGAGAAGGAAAAAGAAAGATGATTGAGAGGCGAAAGAATAAGGAAAAAGATAGGCAGAAACGAGAACAGTTATATCGTGAAGAGCAAGAAAGGCAACACGATCGTAAACAGAGAGTAGCCAATGATCAAGGCAGACAGGAACAGCAAAGGATGGAGGAAGAACAAAGGGTACGAGAGCCAAGAATAAAGAGACGAAGGGATGAGGAAATCTGAAGGTCAAATGAACGTAGAGATGCAAAGAAAGAGGAAGAAGATAGGGTTAGAGAGAAGTGAGGAAGTGCAGAGAATTCGATGATGATGTAGAACGTAAGCGAAGACAGAGAGCACATGATCTTGAATATCTGGAAAGAGAGGTTAAAAAACCTGAGCCAGTAGTAGACTGGGTAGATATAGAAGAGTTCTTTCCTGAGTACGAGTCAGTACCAGGCACGTCTAGGATGAATATCAAGGACGACTTCAACACAAGAAGCATCAGAGAGATGATCGATAGAATATATGATGAAATGGGGCTAGAACAAGTACCCCAAGGGGAGGGGAAGACGAGCGCCTAGAGAGCACTCAGCTGTACAATGCTGAGGATGTCTTCCGAAGTAGTGGGAATAGAGAACTGTCCCTAGATAGTTTGGAAATAAGTAGGAACAAAGAGGATGCAAGAAGTTGCACAAATTGGGCACATACAATGTCTGACACCGAAAGCGAGGAGCATGAGGAAAAAGAGGAAGGAAGGAGACGCAAAAGCGATTCTCAGGAGGGAAAGGGATTAGATGGCTAGATTCTAGTGGGTCTGCACTGACGGCATCAGGATCAACCAGACAGTCAGACCGACTCGAAGAAGTATCTCACGGTCAGAGGGGGCTGTCTCCACCATCCTATGTGAGCAGGCTAAGGACATTGCCAGGTAGGCAGTGATGCAGGAATATTACTCCTGCAATAGACAGGAGAACAATGAGATAAGAGAGAGAGGGCTATGCGTCCCAATTTCCGTTGCTTGAGAAAGGTGGAATAAGATCACAGTATATTCCATGGCCACACATGGATCGGGAAACTCTGAAAAATAAGCTTCCAATGCTGACATCGGGAGCCGGAAAATGGATACAAGAGTTAGAAAAAATGACATTAGGGAACACGTTAACTATAGGGAATATCAAAGGTCTCTTAATCGCCATATTTGGTGATAGAGCAGACAATGTGTGGGCAGGGCAGGTTACCCTGGTGTGACCACAGTTAATACCGCACATGATGGAGCTCCATTTACCAATTGCAGAGCTGCAGTGTGGAAAGCATTACAATTGCTATATCGAGATACTTCCGATATGGGAGCTCTCATGACTTGAAAAATGAAGGAGTCGGAAGACCCGATGATTTACATTCAGAATTTCCAAGACGCATGGGTACTCGAGACTCGGGAATCTTGGAGGAAATTTATACCTGTGTTCTACCATATATTGTGCCAAGGGCTGCCAGAGCCGGTACAGAAACAGCTCAAGAAATTGGTAGGAATCGAGGCCAAACCATGGTCGGAAATACAGTTGACCATTGCACATTATTGCAGGCTACTGCAAGAAAAGAATTGCAAAAAAGAAGCTGCACGAAAGGGTGAAGAGGCAAAATTACTGCAGAAGAAATTGTCAAAATATGCCCTTGAAGGAGCAATGATAACTAGCACAGACAGATCCAACATGCAACAAGCCAATTATCCACAGCAGAATAATCAGGGCAATACTGGGTTTTACCCCAGGGGAAGAGGATTTAGAGGAAGAGGATGGCAGAGTAATCAGGGAGGTTTTCAAAGTAATCAAGGAGGTTTTCAAAACATGCAAAATGGAAACCAAGATGTGTCAAATGGGCAGATGAACAGACCACCGCCAGTATGTTGGTTGTGTGGGATGACAGGGCATCTAGCACACACATACAGAAATGAAGGCATGATGCAAAACGGCCAAGTAACAGGAGCAGGTATGGCAGCCAGGGGGAAATGGAGTTGCACAGAATCACACTGTGCAACAGCAAACACCAGGAGCACAACAAAGCTTGCAACCCCAGAATTCGATAGGTTTTCCACAAGGACAGTCTCAACAGTCGCCAATGCAGCTGACAACATCAGTAAGTACAGGACAGGCAGCGAACCCTGGAATGAGGAGTAACACTGGTGATGGGGGAAGTTCATTCTCAAAGGGTGGGACAAAATTATATATGGACTAGGACAGCTCACTGTGAAGCCTGATGTGTTCTATCCTATTAGTCACACCAGACCCTCACCAGGAACCAAGGGTGGACGTTGTTGTAGGGGATAAAGAATATTCCTTCCTTGTTGACATGCGTGCAACACGTTTGTTTATACGTGAAGGCAAATTTTCCTTGTCCAGCGATGCTATTAATACTCAGAGTTTCACAGGAGCTACAAGTCGTGTTCCTTTCACAAACACACTTCCAGTATCTATAGGAGAATGTGATTTGAATGTACCTTTGTTATATTCACGACAAACCCCAGTAAACATTTTGGGTCGAGATCTAATGACGGAGTTAAATATAACAATCTCCTTCATGGAGGAGGGCACAGTATGGTCCACTCCAGGAATGCATTATTTGAACGTATGTGAAATAATTAGAGCTTACGCAGGACACATAGCTATGAGGGCTATACCATTAGAGCCTGAAATATTCATGTATGGTGTACGTGTGCTAATTGCAGTACTGCCAGGCCTGGCAGACAAAACCATGAGGACCCCAGATGAATTTCTCTTTAGGCCAAGAATACCTATACAAGATGAAAAGGGACAAGTATTTCCCTTGATGATACACACAGCCATAATACGAGGGAAAATGGCTTTGATCGATGGTTGTGATGATGAAGTCCAACAATGGTGCGCAGTGATCAACATTGAAGACGGGTACAGATTGACTGACATCACTGATGACGATCTGTTTGATGAGCAAGCAGATGGGGGAGAAACAGCATTTGAGGTAAACCTCAACTTTTGGGTAAAAATGATCAAAAGAGAAGAGCCTCACAGAATGATGGTGGCACAGAACCGTCCTGAATATTTTGAGGAAGACATGGCCCAGGTGCCTGTCTCAGTTTGGACCACAGGCCCCTATGATTGAAAGGAGTCAGAGAAGTGAAAATTAAACTGAAGCCAGGAGCAATTTAACCAAAAGCATGACAATACCCCATGTCCAGGGTGGCAGATGAAGGACTTTTTAAGACAATTTCGGGTATGATGGAGCAGTGCATCTTAGTGACGTCAGAGTCATCATGCAATACTGCAGTTTACCCTATCAAAAAATCAAAGAGAGGGTCTTGGAGGCTAATTCAAGATCTGAGGCCGATAAATGACATTGTTGAGGCCGAGTTCCCTTTAGTTCCGGGGTACGGCGATGAAGCAGAGTTGACTGCGCCAACCCGAGATGAGGTGAATACCTCCCGTGGTAAATAAGGTAAATCCTTGGGGGTAGCTTGTATAGCCTTAGAGTGTCCCCTTGCTCACCTTGCTGTCTTTGTCTCCTTAGGTGTCGGAGGGCGACCGCGAGATGGAGAGAGCATGATGGAATGCTGAAGTACTGCCAAGCAGGTGAGTTCAGCGCGGCGCCGTAGGAATGCGAAGCGATGCTTCAAAGACTTCTGTCTTTCAGTTCCGTGGCGAAATGGATCAGGATTCAGGTAAGGATTAAAGTTAAAACTCCTGTTCTAACCTTTATCCTTCTTTTCTTCTTGTTTCAGGAGTCCCAGGACTGAAGCGGGCGTGGCTGAAGACTGGAGCTGCTGAAAACACGGTGAGCGTTACGCTGCAGCAAGCAGAATAACGCAAAGCACGTGTGGCTGTCCGGGCGTGGTTTAAATAGCCTTGGAAGAAGATCCAGGTAAGTATTCTTCCACAGCCCCACCCAAGTAACAAAATAGTCCCTTCAGTAAAATAGTCCCTCCTAAACCTCATTTGGCTTGAGTCTTCATGCAGCATGGTCTGCCTCAGGTGAGTATGCAGCATGGTCTGCTTCAGGTAAGTTATCAATAATGAGCCTGGTGCCCATGGCGCCAGGACTGACTTTATCTTTATGAGCCTGGCGCCATAGGCGCCAGCACTGCACCCAAACAGCCCCTAACTGGGGCTTTTGGGCATGCTCCAAGTGGCATGATGCCTGCTTCCGGGGCTGCTGGGCCTGGTCTGGTCTTCCGGGGGCAGGCATCATGACAATACCATCTCAATTTTCAGCACAGGCTGCAAAATTATTAGCGTTGATACTCGCGATTGAGAATCACACAGAGCAGGAAGTAACGGTGTACAGTGACTCTGCCTATGTGACGTCTAAGTGTATGCAGGCTTAGCGCGCTCGAAAAGGAGGGGCTACCTCAGAGCGGATAGAACACCAGTGCAGCACGCAGCCCTATTGGGCAGATTAATTAAGGCACTACAGCTCCCAGTGGGCATAGCAGTCGTGAAATGTGCCGCCCACACGAAAGGGACAGATTTTATCTGACAAGGAAATCAAGCAGCAGACACAGAAGCAAAGTGTATGACATCCAAGAGCGAGACAATCCTGGATGTGGAAGTCATTAACATAAATGAGAAAATGATTGTCGCACGGAGTGAACCTGAAAGCTACAATAACATGGGACAAAAGCGGTTAATGGCACTCCAAGAGGAGGCACCACAGCAGGAGAAGGAGTTTTGGAAGTGGCAAGGGTGTTCTTTAAACTCCTCCGAAAGCTTGTGGCAACAAGACAGCACTGGTAAACCAGTAATGCCTATAGGCCTGTTAAAATAGCGCTGGAGCAGTTACACTATCCAGCACACATGACAAAACAGAATCTAGCAGCAACACTCACGGAAGACTGGTTCATACTGAACCTAGCAGAGCATGTTGCATTTTTTCTGGTGAACTGTATAATGTGTCAACAGTTCACAGCTGGGCACACACTAAAAGTAATTAGAGGAGTTAACCCAAGGCCCAATGGACCTTTTCAGCACTTGCATTTTGACTACACGATATGATTCAAGTATGTAACGGGTACAGGTATCTAATTGTTGTGGTGTGTCCATTCTCTAGCTGGATGGAAGCAGGTCCATGTACACGCCCAGACTCTACCTGTGCTGCCAAATTTCTAGTGACAGAGGTATTTCCCAGGTGGGCAGTATGTGAAGTCATGAGATCAGATAACAGGACTCATTTTGTAAATGAAGTTTTTGAGCAGATTAGCTTGTTGCTTGGTATAAAGCACACGTTCTCATCGGCTTATATCCGCAAGGTAACTGGATATGTGAGAAGTTCAACAGCTTGTTAAAGGAAAGGATAGCCAAGTTGAAGCTTGCTCTAAGAAAGGGTTGGTTACATTGCCTTCCCTTGGCACAATATGCACTCAAGAACCAACCCAGTTTGACCATCATCTTACGCCGCACGAAATAACCACAGGAAGAAGAATGCACACTCCACTGACACCCCAAGACAGAGCTAGATGTGATGCCCAGTCGACAGGAGAAATCTTAGGGTCTGAAATGCAAAATTACTTCAATTGCATGACATCTTGCCTTACTGAAATTTCAGGCCAGCTGAAGCGATGATGAAAAGGGTGCAGGGCAGCACGGAACACAGAAGGAGATACTACTGCAGACACAGCTCAAGGATTACATCTTCCATCCATCTTCCCTGGAGATACCGTCCTGGTAAAGAATCATACTAGGAAAAGGTGGGATGAGCCAAGGTTTAACAGCCCCTATATAGTGGAAGACTGCACTCCCTTTGCAGTGAAGCTACAAGGAAGAAGAGCTTGCATCTTTTTAGGTGACATCAAGCCAATCATCGGAGAAGGCCCCCTGCCTGCACCCCACCACGAAGAGACTACAGACGACGGGGAAGAACCACAGCACGTGCAGACGCGATCCATGATGAGGGAGAAGGACACATGACCAGCAACAAAATAAAGACAAAGAACTTTTGTGCAATAGTTGTGGCTTCATTTTGGACATTCCTCTGAGCAAAAAATGGGATAAGGACATAGAAAACTGACACCCTGTGCATCCTAGTTGCAGGGTGAAGAAGAAAATTGCATTTATAAGCCACAACATAGTCTGCCAACTTTGAACTTTGGACTGGGGCGCATTGAAGCCTTGATGAGAAAAGAATATGCCAAATTTTGACCGAGGACACATAAATTGGAAGAAAATACAGTATCCAGATTCCTTCCACACAGAGACCTTGTTCGGAATCACTTATGGTGTTCCACAGTAGCGACATCACCAAAGATGTGGTGACATATTTAGATCTAGTGCTAAAATCACACCCGTCACTGGTAGGGAGGCTCACCAGCATCACTGACTTTCTTCAAAATCCCGAAAATGAAAAAACTATAAGGAGGCCGCTTTCTGTAACTGCCGAACAGTTCCTCCTACTTCCAGAATACAGCGAGGCAAAACCAAATGTCCCAAGTAGAGGAAGAAGCGAATAGGCTTATCAATGTACTGTTCATTCGCCTAATTGAAGACTGTCCAGATCTTGTCAGAAGAAGGACAGACGTATTGAATTTCTTCGAGATCCAGCAAATACAGAACGTTTAGCATAATCCTAAACGATATTGTTATGCAAGTAGCTCTTCACGCACACCGAAATTTCAGAAACTGTTCACAGTGAGTAAGAGCCAACAGACCCCAAACCTCAGCAAGGGCAGGACAAATGTCCCTGTCACCAGAAGACAGCAGGTTGGCGAGTAATGTCTTCTTTCGCCTAATCAAGGATTTTCCAGAGCTTGTATGGAGACTTGTCGATGTTGACATTCTCACATTCATCAGAGACCCAGCTAATTCTATGCAAATGGGCATGCTCTTGCATGGTATTGTGATGCAAGTGGAACTCTTTAACCATCAACAGAACTATTTGAGAAGATTTTAAACTTTCCGCCAAGGGACAGATCGAGAGAGCAGTGCCAGAGATTTCATTTCTTATTTTTATATTGACAAGGACACAGCAATGACACACACGCACACACTTGTGGTATCAAACAAATTGAAAAGCCGGAGATAGGGACGGCAGAGTATGAATGTAAAAAGGTTACTAACAACCACACGCATGCAAACATTGAATGCACACACATCAGGCCTAGTGTCAACAACTGCAGAACCACAATCCAAAGCATGGGAGAAGAAAAGACTGCCTACTATGAGAAGTTCCATTACAAGTGAAGTGAAAAGACAAATGAAAAAAGCTGAACTCCTGAAGAGGCAGAGGACTTGGAAAATAAACCACCAGAGACAACATTAACAAGCACACATGATCCAATGAGGAGGAAGAGTACAAGTCCTACAATGCATCCATATACTGGACCAATGACAGAGTGGAAATGGACATTCTTAACCAAAAGGAAACAAATGCAAGAGAAGTTGTAGAAGAAACCAACCGAAATAACATTGACGAACACGCCTGATATGACACGAACAAAGGCAGAGACAAGCTCAAAGAAAATCTCACGGGCAGAGCTGATAGCAAAACCACTCTGGATGTCATTAGCTAGAGCCAGGAAGAGGCAAGAGCAAATAGAAAGAATTGCCAGACTTTCCTCCACCCGACTGGCACAGATGGAAATATTTGTATCATGGACCAGGATACCCAAGAATCCTCCAGAAAGAAGGAGCCATACAGATGCATTCAGGGATAGCGAACTACATGAGAACCATAAGGATCAAGAGAAGCACACAAGGAGATGCGAGTGAACTAAATAACTGCTCATTTGGGAAATAACATCTGGTACCAGCACATGAAAGAAGTTGGAAGACGGAGTTCAGAAGGGGAATGTTTTGTTTGTGCACTCCTACCGTACAGCATGGGGAAGTCCAACATCTTCCTAGCTGTCGAAATTGATGTCCAGACAGCACACTGTCTTTCACACATAGCAATGTGCAAGACCAGAGGCCAGTTCATTGGTAGTGATGCCTCACTGTAGTGGGCAACTGAAGCAACCAATCCAAAAGAAGACGATTATGTCCAGGATATAAAGACAAGAAACCATGGAAAGATGAAACACATTGTGAACAGACATGAGAAGCATGGAGTTAAAGGAGAAGAAATCAGAGGAGAAGCAAACCAGAAGCTAAATGTCCAAGGAAAAACTCCAGAAGAGACGCGAAGTTGGGAAAACAGAGGCCAAATGCAGATTTGGGGTAAAGTGCTTTCACCAGACGGATGGGAGAAAGGGGTGGTAATTTGTAGAGCCTGGATGGTCATTGGTCAATACGAACCTACCAACAACATAATGCGAAATGGAAGTAAGCCATTATGACCAAAGCTTGCAAAGCTGCTGACATGGGTCAAAGACAGAGGAGGACCCTTGCAGATAGTACCACTAGAAAGCCCAATATTCTGCTTCAGGAATAATGGCACAAGAAAGATGGGACAGAATCAGAACTGTGGACAAGTTTTTGATGCTCCAGGAATGGTGCATGGGACTGCAGTAATTATGGATCATTATTGGGCATGTAGATCAAAAGCATACATCAGACTGCCGAGAAACTGGGGAGGTATATGGACAATAGTGAATGTTCACGTTCAGCGTTGGTGATCCTGAAAAGTGACCTGAACATTGACAGTTTCCCGAAAGCAGATGCTCGCCTAAGGAAGAAGAGATCTGTGGAACTGCTGACTCGAATGAAGAGAGAGAATTACTTTTCTGCCAAATCAGAAGAAGCTTTTCATGCACTCCCATGTGAACACACGCTGTTTAGCCTCACCTCATCAATGTTCATGACAATTTTCATGCCAAGATTTCAAGTTGGAGCAAATACTAAATGGTTGCAGATAACCAGATGGGAATTGCTCCAAACCATCAACACAACCATAAAGGGATTCAACGCAATCAAAGAAGAGTTAAGGGCAGTCCGCCTGATGACTCTCCAGAACAGATATGTACTTGACATTATCACAGCTATGGATGGAGGAGTTTGTGCATACATTGGAGAATCATGTTGCACATTTATACCATCTCACGATGATGAAAATGGAACTTTAACAGAAGCCATAGGTATGCTGAAAAAATTTAAAACCAAATGATTGATGAAACTGACAAAGTGGACAAAGACAGTTGTTTTGGATCACTATTCCCATGGGTTCCACAATGGATGGCAGATGCATTCAAATTCCTAGGAGCCCTGTTAGTGATGATATTGCTAAGATTCTGTGTTATCAAGATAATGATCTCTCAATGCCAGAAAACTGCGAAAAAAAGCCACAGGGATGAAGATCATGATTGATGTCAAGCCAGGATGGAAGCCCAAAGACCTGACTGATGAAGAAATAAGAGACTTTGTGAAGGCCAGCATTCATGCATCAGAAGGAACAAAGTTTCGATATCCCAGGAAGCATAGAAATTATGTGGGAAGATGGATTTACTGCAGCCCAAATGGACAATGTCAACTGATGACATGGAACAAGGATGAACACGTGAGAATAGCAGGAAGTTTAAAAGGAGTAATAAAGATATGGACCTCAAAAAGACATTTCTTCAGACCATCATGTATAGACCCAGAAGATGAAGAAAGAATGGATCCAGGCGATGAAGTAAAGGTGAACACAGAGGATCCAAAGAAGGAGGTGAAAGTGGTTGATGAATCACCCAGAGGGGGGAGTGTAGAGGAGGTCCCAAATACAGCCTGCACTCCAACCGTCCATTTCAAAGTACCAGGAACATTCACGCTGAAATATGTGATGTATGATGAACAAATAAACCAGCAGAGAGCTGCAGTAGGGCTCTGTCCAGTGCCTATCAGAAGAACATCACCTATTGAAGTACCGATACCAAGGAAACCATGCACAGTAAGGTACCCATTGAGAAAACCATATCAACAAATGAAACAAAATGAAGATCGTCTAAGTACAGTCCCTGAAGAAACCAAAAAGGTCTTAATGGAAGATGAATGGTGACATAACGAGAACCTGGACTGACTCACATATAAAAGAAATGATGACCAGAGAAGATGTAAAGAGACGAAACGCCATGGGCTAAGGATATCGTGAACCTAAAGTGAAAGGACGATGTCAAATGTAAGAAGCTCAAGCCATGAGCATGATGAAGATATTCGACCAGTTTATGCATGTACATATGCTTGGAACTGCAAGAAAGCTAAGAAAATTGTGCGGCTTGCTATGCTTAGTAGAAAGATAGTGCGGCAAGCGCCACATATACATATCTAACTCAGACAAAACACATTATATGTGTATTTCCACTTTGCACAAGAAGCAGAATCAACCCACGTTTACTAAAGGCCACACGAGAAGGACTTCATATTTAGCAATATCAAAAATAAGCATCAGAAGTGAAACTCTGCAGAGTCGAACCGAGCCAGGAAAACCAAGGTCGTAGCAGTAGAATAGACAAACAGTAGCTACAATTAATTGAAGCTAAGAACAGAATATCCTGCCTCTGAAAGGTCAAGATAAGAAGGCAAAGGCAGGTGGTGGGTGAAACGAAAATCAAATACACAAATTATGTGGAGAAGAGGCAAATTCACAGTGTCTGAATCACGTGACCAGCCGAGCAAGAAGAAGCGAGAGTTTCACACCTACACATGGCAGCAGGCCAGGCGAAGATATCAGAACTTTTTCCAGACAGGAGATGCAGTCTTGAGGTCAACCACAGTGAAATAATTAACACATGGCCACTAAAGTGATGATTGATGTAGCACAATTGGAGCAAGGTGGGGGGAAGTAAGGGGCAACCCGCACCTCGCCCACCATTCTCCGTGCTGCTAAGCAAAGTGGAAAAGTATGCATGGGGTTGGTGCCAAACCAATCAAAATTAACCAAGTAATCTAGGGTCCTAAAGTTAGTAGAACCAATAGAACATCATACTGTTAGTGACGTTTGAAGTAGCCATTTTGAAGGAAGGGCTTAGATACCCCACCTGACAGTGTTAACCCAATCCCCTTACTCCGTTACCATATGCAGATATAGTACCTATATTGAAGTTACCTTTTCCAAACCAAAAGAGGTGCATGCCAATTTTTAAATGTTACACGTCAATGATGACAAGTTTTCAGTATAAATGTTATGTTTAATGAAGTTTGTTGGAGAAGGAAGATCTTGCATCCGCTGATATTCATGAGACTCACAGTTTTTTGTACTTGTCATTAAACAGACTCCCTTTGCCAAACAGTCAAGTTGTCATTATTGATTTGGTGTTGGAGTATTTAATCTGCACCCCCATCCATCTCACGGGTGCTGCAATGTTGTCTTAAAGTGCTTCTGGGCAAACCACGACTCTATGGGCCGGTTGGGTGTCTCAGATCTCAGAGCCACCCTAGATACCTCGACCAGCATTCCAGATCCGCCAACCAGCTCAGAGACAACAGTTCATGGCCGGAGCTACCGCATCGGACAGCCTGCAGACATCTGTCCAGCTTTGCTTCCCGAAACACCTGCCGTCTGGTACCCGCAGCTGTCTCCTGCCACGAACTCAGTCTCACGAGCTGCAAAGGGCCCTAGAACCGCCTCGATGCTGTCGAGCACCAATAACTTATTCAGCACAGGTACATTGTGATTCCGCCCCCCTGGTCCTTCTACAAAGGCCCCTAGAGACAGTTATGACCCTTTTGCCCCTTTGGTGCTGAAACCAAAATAACTTTGAACAGTAAGACTGATTGCTTTACCAACTACCCTCCTGTCAGTATCCAGAGTGCATTTCCTTCCTTTGTGAAACTGTCTGTCCTCTGTGTTCCTTTACAGTGTGTGTTGTAATTGTAGTGTGCTAGAACTGTCTATTGTAATAATAATAAAGTCGATGTTTTTATACAACCTTGACTGGACAGTCCCTTTTATCATTGGGTAATAATTGTATTTTTGCTGTGTTGCAACTAACCAACGATCCACAACAGTGCGGAGATAAGCCTGCCGTCTGTCCACGTTACCAAAAACTGGTGAAGGAGGTCTTAAAATGTACTTTTATTCCAATACGTTCAGATCCCTTCTGGTGTACTAGAGGTGTGGGGTTGATTGATGGTTTAGAAGCCGATATTCATCCCTGGACCACTGGTGCCCCGGAAGTTGATTTGTCACACTGCATGAAAATATCTTTCCACTGGCAGAATACTGGCATGTGGTGCGTTCAAATGCATATTGAAAATGCATTGTAAAATGCTCAGGTATACTGTTGGTGGCTTGGCATTTGTTGGATTTTTACATATGTTAGAATACCAAACTGATTGCAAACTGTGTGGCTTTTTACACATTTTTTCACAGGAAGTGTACCATAAAATGCACCATTGTAACCCACTATTTAAGCCTTGATGTGCCCCCATTGGGAGGTTGGGGTTCTTTCGCTACGCCTTTTCGTTTGTGCAAATTCATGGGAAATGTTTGCGCCACCCCAATTAATAATTCACCAGCCACCACTGCCTAAACCTATGAGGGGCTGAGGCAGCAAGCGAAAGTGAATTACAGGGTGCTGGGGGACATCCCTTGTTCTTAGGGGCCCCAGACCAGGCAGTGGTTATCTCCCTGTGCACAGGCCAGACATATGGCCTTCTTCTCTAAGACTGGGGGTGGAGATTCCTGCCTGAATGGATGCTCCTTCTCGTGACCGCATGCCCCAACCATCTTGGATCAAGGGTACAGACTTTACCATAACCTCCGGCCAAAAGAGGTAAATTTACTGTTTGGTTAAAGTTGACCCCCAGGAGTTGGCATAGGGGGCTTTTAAAAGATCTGCTGGTGGAAAACACACTTTTAGCATTCCCATATTCTAAACTGAAAGAAAGACATTGACCTCGTCCACTGACTCTGAAGGACTTCCTCTATGTATTGGAAGGGCCATCTCTGTGCTTTACAACTGGACTGGTTAGCAGAATTGGAGATGTCAACTGCCCAACTTAATCTTGGGAACTGTGGAACAGTGCCTGGCCTTGACACCTGCCTAGTAATTTTCATTTTCCAATCCTGGTGGCTGTGCAAGTTTTAGGGTGCAGTGAGAGGCAGGACCAATACAACGTCTCCTACAACGCCCAAGATGTGGATGATTACTCAGAAGTGGATTGCAGGAGAAGAGACAGTTGGGGTTATTTGCTACAAATGTATGTCTCTGCAGTTTCCGAGAAAGTGATGGGCCTAAAACTCCGCCTCGGAAAGCAACCTTCCTGAGTACCAGCTGAAACTATTGAGCTTACCCCAAAAAAGATACAGTCTTGGCAGACGCTCCTAGTGGCATGGACTACTTAGCACTTTCTTGCAAATTCCAGGAGTGGTCGATGCCAAGGTATCCAAAAGGGTATTCGACAGTGTGGAGCTCTAACTTGGCCACTACACTCGGGAGACCCCACTCCCTTCTCTGCATTGGGACTTCATCATTTAAAAATTATTATTTTTATTTATTTATTTATTTATTTATTTATTTATTGTTTAATTGGTTAATAAAAACCTTAAATACTTATACAAATTCAATCTTCACAAATACAGTATCAGTTAAAAAAATACATTAAAATGTAAACATATATAAATTGTGATATAAATCATTCATACGGCAATATTATACAAATCTTATACAAATACAAATTCATCTTATATAATCAGTAAATCCATCACATTACAAATATTCTAATCCTGAAGTAAGAGAGGCATTAAAATCACATTAAAAGACATTGGGCCTCATTCCGACCCTGGCGTTAACCAAGGCGCTACTAGCGCCTTGGTTGACGCCGTTATCTTTCCGACTCCGCCATGGTGAATGGCGGAATTACCGCACCATTCCAAGGTTGGCGGGGTCAGTAATTCCCCATTCACCAAGGGCCCTTCCCCATTCCCATTTTTGCCCCATAGGGCTCAATGGGAATGGGGAAGGCACTAATTACGGCACCGTAAATTAAGGTGCCGTAATTAGCTCCTAGGTCCCTTTGCGGGTTGGTTTTTTAACGCCTGCAAAAAGCAGGCGTTAAGTACCAACCCGCAAAGGGAACTCGGAGTAGGGCGGTAAGGGTTTAACGGCACCGGTCTCGTTAACGGTGACCGTTAACCCTTACCGCCCGACTCGGAATGACCCCCATTGAGGCATCCCAGCACTAAAATAAATTGCACATCTTATAAACTGATAAACTTGAGCATCTAAGCCTCCTTCCTCGCTAAATATTCAAAGGTATAGCTGTTCAAGTAGCAGTTGCAGCCTCCCATTTCTTAACAATCTCTTTCCAAATGAAATAGGCTGCACCACATACATCAAAGAAGAAGCCATATAGATGCTTGACCAAAACTGATCCGTTGCTATCAACCTTAAATCACAGGTCAGATCCTTATACCCCTTATAATATAGTTCAGATAATTGTTTGCAATTCGTCAGCAGGTCTCTAATGGTTTCCACCTCCTCTTTACACATCCTGCAGACCCTTTTCTCTCTTGGTATGCCTTTCCATCCTCCCACATGCTCAAAATATGGAAGAAGGTTAAATCTTAGTAACATAATAAACCTGGATAGTTCCATATTTGCAACTTTAAAAATATAGCTTCTAGGTTTAGAAGCTTCCAAACCTTGCAGACTATATTCTGTAAACCGTTTCCTATTTTCAAGGGAATCTGGGTTATTGCACATATCCCACTGTATAGCTTTCTTTTTCAAAAGTTTTATAAGGTGGACTGTCTCAAAAATTTCACCAGGGAGCTTAAGATTGATATCTTTTAGGAAGCTGGTTGAAGTATGTAATAGATCTTTCATGAAACAATTATTATTATTCATCTTAATCATACTACTACAAACCAATTGCAACAGACCATCTTCCTTTTGTGATAGCATTCTTATATAAATCTTGCAGCAATATATCTTCCATAATGTGGTGAGAGAGGTAAGGCCCAATTCACATCTAATTGCAGCAATAGGAATAGATCTAGGAAGTCCCAGTGCTGATCTCCACAATTTACCTTCTATTTTGTCCAGATCCACCAAAAATCTAGAAGATAGAGATTCCAGGGCATACAAGGCAACTGGTACAATGCAACTTTATTACATTTCTAGTAGGCCTGAGTAACCACCTTTAGTAGAAATGTATGATCTAATCACGCTCCATTTCCTAGAGACTTTATCTGCTATCATCTCATGATAATATTTAGGGGTAGGTTTTTCATAGATTGGCATGCCCAGATATGGGTATGCCTCTACAATTTCAATGGTTTGTTTATCAATTTTCCATTGATATTTCGATTTCTTACATTTGCCATTACTTCCCCCAAAGATCATTATTTTAGTTTCCCCAGCATTTATCTTAAGGTTGTAGTCTGCCGTGTACCTTTGAAGTTCGTCCAGTGACCTATGCAGACCGATCGGCATCCTGTCCATCAGCATAGTATTGTTTGCATAGGACAAGCAGCAAATGTAACACCCCTAAATTTTAGGTGGAAAATGTCTTACTTTATCAAATCTCTCTCCATATCTGCTACATATAAATTATACAACCCTGTTTTAAGCCCAGTTTAGTGGATATAGGAGAGGATCGAGTGATGCCCTTATTCAGGCAGATGGTAACTGATGCTTCTCTATACATTTCCCGCAAAAGATGTAATACCAAAGGATTCATATTCCATCCAGCTAACTTACTCCATAGCCCATCCCTGTTCACACTATCAAAGGCTCTGGAGAAGTCTATGAAGCAAACATAGAGCCTTGAATCTTTATTTTTACTAGTTTCTCCAAGGATGCAATTCAGAGCTATCATATTATCCAAGGTTCTAAAGCCCTCTCTGAATCCTGTTTGGTAGGGAGATAGGAGCTTATTATCTTTAATCCAACTATAATAATAGTAAGTAAAAGTAAGCAGAAAATCTTGCAGCTGGAGTCAGTCATCGCTAATAAGCGATAATTGTTAGGGAAATTTCTATTCCCCTTTTTAAAGATGGCGATAAATAGAGCTTCTCTCCAGCTAGCTGGAATTTCTCCAGTTTTCCAAATTTGAGTAAACAAAAATAACATTATCTTAGCCTATTTCAGAAGGTTTTGCTTAATCACAATGTTAGTTAATTTATCCGGGCCGGGAGACCTTGACGCTTTCATCTTATTAATAATAGCCAAGATGTTATGCAAATTGAACGGAAAGAGTCTGTCCTCTCCAGACGACCCTATTTCATGCCTGACATCTGGCGAATTTTCTACAAAATACAGGTCGTTAACATGCTTAATCCATAGATCCAAAGATATGGTATTAACATCAGAGTCTGTTTCCTCAGTGAGGTATTGTCTATAAAGGTACCAAAACTTTTTCGAGTCATGGGTACGTCATAAGGACAGGATCATTTTCCAATTTGCATTTTGTATACAGCTCTTATGCGCCCTAATCCAATTTTTATATTTGGTATGCAGGTTTCTGATAAACAATATTTTGTCTGTATTCTGAATGGCTGTATCATTTTTAATTTTCTTTATATCCATCTTCAATAACATTTTCTTTTCTTGGATCTGACAGTCATAAAGATTCCTGTGTCTCTTTAGTTTGTTTCTCTTCAATTGAGACAGTGTAATTCTGCTATTTGTTTTCATCACCATATTTAAAAGATCCCCAATAACCGTAAAACCATTTAAAATAATCTCATGGCCTGCTATGGGTAATTAATCAAGCAGTTCATCAAATTTATTTAGATTTTTTTCCATCCAGCATATACTAATTGAAGCTCTGTTAATTTGTATGTTCAAACTTTCACCTGCAAACCCCTCACTTACCCTATGACCTTTAAAAAGACATTTTAGCGCACTATGATCGCTTAAAAGAGTAGAGGGACATGCTCAAACCTTATTATTCTGCTTTCCAATCCATGGTCTATAAACATGTAATCCAATCTGTAACTCACAGATCCATTGCTCCATGTAACGTGTTTGGACCCCCTATTAATGGAATCTACAAAATGTTGTTGCAGTTCTGAAGTAAATTCAGCCAACTAATACCATTATTGATTTGTGGCATTGTTTTAGAACCCGAATTCCCAATTATCGTAGGGGGAATAGCCTCATGGATACCACATTTTTCTGTCCAATCCGCCATTTTTTACAAAGCCACATCACAATAACTTTTTTAATCACCCACTAACATTACATCCTCATAGGGAGATTCCTCCCTCCAACTGTTAATTGTGTGTCTGATGTTTTTTTTCTATTCTCTCAAAATCCTTCCCTCCTGGCCTAGAATACACATTAATTAGTAGTAGGTCTTTCCCCGAGATGGGTTTTTCAATAATAGCACACAATACCTAGTTAGAGGGATCTGCTTTCTCATATTTTCTAAAATTAACCCCTTAAGTGCCAAGGGCGAGCTATCTCGTCCTTGGCATTACTTCTGTGTTGCAAAGGACAAGATAGCTTGTCCTTTTTGGCACCTTGTTTTGAACAAAGCAGTAATCCAACCCCCGGGCTATGTGAGGGGGCGGTACCCTCTCACTGCTAGGGGGCTAGATTACCTTCAATTTCACGTTGGCGTGCGTAATGGACGCCGATGTGAAAGTGAAAGTAATTTCACTGAGGCAGCCATTTCGGGCTGCCGCGGTGAAAGAGAGAAGGTAAGAGCCCTTCTTCCTCTCCCTCGATCTCCGGCTGTATTTCCAGCCGGAGATCGAGGGAGATGTCATTGGAAAGGGGGGATTCTCCCAATTCCAACGACGCATTGTGTGACAGCATTGCTGGTCACGGATCGGTTGTATACAAATTGTTCGTTTTACAACTGTTCGAATTACAATTGACCTTTTCACAATTGACCGAATTGTGAAGGTCAATTGTAACATATATGTAGGGGGAAACCCCCCACAACCCCCCACCCAACACCAAACCCCCCAAAACCACTATATATATATGTATATATATGGTCAATTGTGAAAAGGTCAATTGTGACCCTTTAAATTCGGTCAATTGTTCATTCGAACAATTGTAAATCAAGAATTTGGCTAATACCCACGGATCAGGCGCAGAGCGCTCGATCCGTGGCTAGCAATGCCACTAGATACCAGGGATGTCTTTTGAAAGAGGGGGGAGGGAGGGCTGCAAAGAATGGGGCCACATGCATGGAGATCCCTGGGGGCAGATGGGTGACCATCTGCCCCCAGGGGTAGGGGCATATGAACAAAAAAAAGGAAATGCAATGGGAAGGGGGGAGGGGGTTGGGGAGCCTAGCCACCAGGGATTATTTTTTGGATGGTGTTGTTGGAAAGGGGAGAATCTTCCCTTTCCAACGACACCTTGTGTAAAGCATTGCTGGCCTCGGATCGGGCGCAGGGCGCTCAATCCGTGGGTAGCAATGGCCACTAGACCACCAGACCACCAGGATCCCATTTAGAAGCGGGGAGGGGGGCTGCTTACTAGGTGAGGGGGAGAGGGCCACCACAAAATGTCGGACAGGCCCCCCAATGGGTGGGGCAGTAGGTTTTAGGCAGCCTGAGGGCAGAATGGCACACTATTTGGCCCATCTGCGCCAAGCGGAGTTGGGTAACCAAAGGAAAAAAGTGAAAATGGTAGACAGCATTTTAGGGGGGCTGTGGGGCACCCCAAACCGAGGGGGAATTTTCTAATGGGAAGGGGTGGTGGCCCCCTCCACACCACCCACAATGGAGTGGGTGCCATGTCATACTGACCTCCCTGGGGGCAGATATCTGCTCCTAGGAAGGGACACCTGACCCAAGGGAAGAGTGCATGACAGCCCCCCCTTATCTGCCCCAGGGAGGGCTACATGAGATGCGCCGCCCCTCTAATTGGGGTGGGGGTGGAGAGGTGCACCACCCCTTCACATTACAAAATTCCCTGGCGGTGCAGGGTGCCCCTCAGCCCCCCTAAAGTGCAGCCTGTCATTTTCAATTTTTTTCTTTGTTTACCAAACTTGCCTTGGTGCAGAGGGGCACATTGGTGTGCCAATCTGGCCCGAGGGTGCCAAACCTTACTGCCCCACCCACTGGGGGGCCTGTCCCACAATTTTTGGTGGCCCTCTCCCCCCTACCCCAAATGGAAGGAGGGTGTACCTCACGCCGCCGTTCGTAGGAGGCCCGGGGAGGACTGCATGAGGTGCCCCTGCCACCCATTTGGGGCGAGGAGGGAGAAGGCAACCACACCCCCCCATGGGTTGGGCAGTTGGTTATGGGCACCCTGGGGGCAGAATGGCAGACTATTTGGCCCATCTGCGCCAAGGGGAGTTGGGTAACCAAAGGGAAAAAAGTGAAAATGGTAGACAGCATTTTAGGGGGGGGCTGTGGGGCACCCCAAACCGACGGGGAATTTTCTAATGGGAAGGGGTGGTGGCCCCCTCCACCCCACCCACAATGGAGTGGGAGCCATTTCATACAGCCCTCCCTGGGGGCAGATATCTGCTCCTAGGAAGGGACACCTGACCCAAGGGAGGAGTGCATGACAGCCCCCCCTTATCTGCCCCAGGGAGGGCTACATGAGATGCGCCGCCCCTCTAATTGGGGTGGGGGTGGAGAGGTGCACCCCCCCTTCACATTACAAAATTCCCTGGCGGTGTAGGGTGTCCCTCAGCCCCCCTAAAGTGTAGCCTGTCATTTTCAATGTTTTCCTTTGTTTACCAAACTTGCCTTGGTGCAGAGGGGCACATTGGTGTGCCATTCTGGCCCCAGGGTGCCCAACCTTACTGCCCCACCCACTGGGGGGCCTGTCCCACAATTTTTGTGGCCCTCTCCCCCCCACCCCAAATGGAGGGAGGGTGTACCTCACGCAGCCGTTCCTAGGAGGCCCGGCGAGGCCTGCATGAGGTGCCCCTGCCACCCATTTGGGGTGAGGGGGAGAAGGCCACCACCCCCCCCCATGGGTTGGGCAGCTGGTTATGGGCACCCTGGGGGCAGAATGGCAGACTATTGGGCCCATCTGCGCCAAGGGGAGTTGGGTAACCAAAGGGAAAAAAGTGAAAATGGTAGACAGCATTTTAGGGGGGGCTGTGGGGCACCCCAGACCTATAGGGAATTTTCTAATGGGAAGGGGTGGTGCCCACCTCCCCCCCACCATCAATGGAGTGGGTGCCATGTCATACAACCCTCCCTGGGGGCAGATATCTGCTCCTAGGAAGGGACACCTGACCTCAGGGAGAAGTGCAGGACAGCCCCACCTTATCTGCCCCAGGGAGGGCTACATGAGATGCGCCGCCCCTCCAATTGGGGTGGGGATGGAGAGGTGCACCCCCCTTCACATTATGAAATTCCCCGGCAGTGTAGGGTGCCCTCAGCCCCCCTAAAGTGCAGCCTGCCATTTTCATTTTTTTTCTTTGTTTACCAAACTTGCTTTGGCGCAGAGGGGCACATTGGTGTGCCAATCTGGCCCCAGGGATACCCAATCCTTACTGCCCCACCCACTGGGGGGCCTGAGCCACAGTTTTTGGTGGTCCTCTCCCCCCACCCCAAATGGAGGGGGGTGTACCTCACGCAGCCGTTCGTAGAAGTCCCAGGGAGGCCTGCATGAAGTGCCCCGGCCACCCATTTGGGGCGAGGGGGAAGAAAGCCACCACCAAATGTTGGACAGGCCCCCCCTATGGGGGGGCCGTAGGTTTTGGGGACCCTGGGTGACCAAAGGGAAAAAAGTGAAAATGGTAGACAGCATTTTAGGGGGGGCTGTGGGGCACCCCAAACCTATAGGGAATTTTCTAATGGGAAGAGGTGGTGCCCACCTCCCCCCCACCCACAATGGAGTGGGTGCCATGTCATACAACCCTCCCTGGGGGCAGATATCTGCTCCTGGGAAGGGACACCTGACCTCAGGGAGAAGTGCAGGACAGCCCCACCTTACCTGCCCCCAGGGAGGGCTACATGAGATGCGCCGCCCCTCCAATTGGGGTGGGGATGGAGAGGTGCACCCCCCTTCACATTACGAAATTCCCCGGCAGTATAGGGTGCCCCTCAGCCCCCCTAAAGTGCAGCCTGCCATTTTCATTTTTTTTCTTTGTTTACCAAACTTGCTTTGGCGCAGAGGGGCACATTGGTGTGCCAATCTGGCCCCAGGGATGCCCAATCCTTACTGCCCCACCCACTGTGGGGCCTGAGCCACAGTTTTTGGTGGCCCTCTCCCCCCACCCCAAATGGAGGGGGGTGTACCTCACGCAGCCGTTCGTAGGAGTCCCAGGGAGGCCTGCATGAAGTGCCCCGGCCACCCATTTGGGGTGAGGAGGGAGAAGGCCACCACCAAATGTTGGACAGGTCCCCCCTATGGGGGGGGGGCGAAGGTTTTGGGGACCCTGAGTGACCAAAGGGAAAAAAGTGAAAATTGATGGTAGACAGCATTTTAGGGGGGGCTGTGGGGCACCCCAAACCGACTGGGAATTTTCTAATGGGAAGGGGTGGTGGCCACCTCCCTCCCACCCACAATGGAGTGGGTGCCATGTCATACAGCCCTCCCTGGGGGCAGATATCTGCTCCGAGGAAGGGACACCTGACCCAAGGGAAGAGTGCATGACAGCCTCCCCTTATCTGCCCCATGGAGGGCTACATGAGATGCAACGCCCCTCTAATTGGGGTGGGGGTGGAGAGGTGCACCCCCCCTTCACATTACAAACTTCTGTGGCGGTGTACGGTGCCCCTCAGCCCCCCTAAAGTGCAGCCTGTCATTTTCAATTTTTTACTTTGTTTACCAAACTTGCCTTGGTGCAGAAGGGCACATTGGTGTGCCAATCTGGCCCCAGGGTGGCCAAACCTTACTGCCCCACCCACTGGGGGGCCTGTCCCACAATTTTTGGTGGCTCTCTCCCCCCCACCCCAAATGGAGGGAGGGTGTACCTCATGCAGCCGTTCGTAGGAGGCCCGGGGAGGCCTGCATGAGGTGCCCCTGCCACCCACTTGGGGTGAGGGGGGAGAAGGCCACCACACCCCCCCATGTGTTGGGCAGTTGGTTATGGGCACCGTGGGGGCAGAATGGCAGACTATTGGGCACATCTGCGCCAAGGGGAGTTGGGTAACCAAAGGGAAAAAAGTGAAAATGGTAGACAGCATTTTAGGGGGGTTGTGGGGCACCTCAAACCTATAGGGAATTTTCTAATGGGAAGGGGTGGTGGCCACCTCCCCCCCACCCACAATGGAGTGGGTGCCATGTCATACAACCCTCCCTGGGGGCAGATATCTGCTCCTAGGAAGGGATACCTGACCTCAGAGAGAAGTGCAGGACAGCCCCACCTTATCTGCCCCCAGAGAGGGCTACATGAGATGCGCCGCCCCTCCAATTGGGGTGGGGGTGGAGAGGTGCACCCCCTTCACATTACCAAATTCCCCGGCAGTGTAGGGTGCCCCTCAGCCCCCCTAAAGTGCAGCCTGCCATTTTCATTTTTTTTCTTTGTTTACCAAACTTGCTTTGGCGCAGAGGGGCACATTGGTGTGCCAATCTGGCCCCAGGGATGCCCAATCCTTACTCCCCCACCCACTGGGGGATTGAGCCACAGTTTTTGGTGGCCCTCTCCCCGCGCCCCAAATGGAGGGGGGTGTACCTCACGCAGCCGTTCGTAGGAGTCCCAGGGAGGCCTGCATGAAGTGTCCCGGCCACCCATTTGGGGCAAGGGGGAAGAAGGCCACCACAAAATGTTGGACAGGCCCCCCCATGGGGGGGGCAATAGGTTTTGGGGACCCTGGTTGACCAAGGGAAAAAAGTGAAAATGGTAGACAGCATTTTAGGGGGGCTGTGGGGCACCCAAAACCGACTGGGAATTTTCTAATGGGAAGGGGTGGTGGCCCCCTCCACCCCACCCACAATGGAGTGGGTGCCATGTCATACAGCCCTCCCTGGGGGCAGATATCTGCTCCTAGGAAGGGACACCTGAGCCAAGGGAGGAGTGCATGACAGCCCCCCCTTATCTGCCCCAGGGAGGGCTACATGAGATGCGCCGCCCCTCTAATTGGGGGGGGGTGGAGAGGTGCACCCCCTTCACATTACAAACTTCCCTGGCGGTGTAGGGTGCCCCTCAGCCCCCCTAAAGTGCAGCCTGTCATTTTCAATTTTTTTCTTTGTTTACCAAACTTGCCTTGGTGCAGAAAGGCACATTGGTGTGCCAATCTGGCCCCAGGGTGCCCAAACCTTACTGCCCCACCCCCTGGGGGGCCTGTCCCACAATTTTTGGTGGCCCTCTCCCCCCCACCCCAAATGGAGGGAGGGTGTACCTCACGCAGCCGTTCGTAGGAGACCCGGGGAGGCCTGCATGAGGTGCCCCCACCACCCATTTGGGGCGAGGGGGGAGAAGGCCACCACAAAATGTTGGACAGGCCCCCCCATGGGGGGGCAGTAGGTTTTGGGGACCCTGGGGCAGAATGGCAGACTACTGGGCCCATCTGCACCAAGGGGAGTTGGGTAACCAAAGGGAAAAATGTGAAAATGGTAGACAGCATTTTAGGGGGGGCTGTGGGGCACCCCAAACCGACGGGGAATTTTCTAATGGGGAGGGGTGATGCCCCCCTCCACCCCCACCCACAATGGAGTGGGGGCCATGTCATGCAGCCCTCCCTGGGCGGAGATATCTGCTCCTAGGAAGGGACACCTGATGTTACGCTCACCTGGTCTCCACAGGGGAGTTGCACGAAGCTGAGCGATGAACGTCTGTGCGCATCTCTTCCTGTCCCACTGCTTCACGCACGCTTGGGCGCTATCCTAAAATGATGAACGAAGAGGTTAACTTGCTGCGTAGGGTGGGCAAGACTCCCACCTCCCTCAAACCTCCAACCGCTTCCCTCTGTGTTTATGTCTCACCGTAGGTATTTTAACGATGGGCTCTCCGTCCTGCGTCTGAATGCAGAGGCGCTTTAATATTCTTAGGCACTTTAACTGGATCTAGTTCCTTCACTGATCCTATGGCCTGTAAGTGGAATCCAGACCAGCTGTGACTCCGTAAGTAAGTCTTGGTACCAATTGGTTCTTGGTAACTGTTTTTGCTAAATGTGTTTCTTCTTGTTGCCAAAGTTTCACTATTGTCCTTATTATTTGCAGGAGCGGTCTTGGAGATGCCAGGTTAAGCAATGGACTCCTACATGCCGCGCTGAGCAATATTTATGCAGGTGGATGTTAGCTCATGAGGGCGGTGTCGAGATGTATTTTAAAATGGGTATTTTTCTATTGCGCGGCTAACCTGGTGTCTCTTTTTCCTTCCTCTGCAGGTGCGGTGATGCTCCGGAGCAGCGACCATGTGGACCGCTTTGATGGAATCCTGAGATGCCTGATGCCTCCCGGTAAGTTTTCTTTCTCCCTTCTTGTCTCCTTTCTGCAGGTGCGGTGGTCTACAGGAGCAGCGGGAGAGAGAGCCATTCGGATGGAATTGGAAAGACTTCTTCTCGGAAGTAAGAACTTAACTAATGTTCTTCTTCTTGTTTTTTCCTTTTTCAACAGGTGCTGATGGTCCGTGGTTCCCGATGAAGATAACAGGGTGTGGCTGAAGTCCAGGCAAGCAGGAGCGGAGCTGGCACAGTAAGCGTTACACTGCAGGAGTGCAGAATAACGCGAAGCGTGTTCTGCTCTTTGGGTGTGGTTTATATAGCCCAGGTAAAGTAGTCCCAGGTAAAGTAGTTCCAGGCCCAGCCGCACCATAGAAAGTAGACTGCATAGCTCAGTTCTTCAGGACTGGGCTATGTGTGCCTCCATGTTCACTGGAACCTCATTCCATGTGGTCAAATAGTATGAGCCTGGTGCCAAAGGCCCCAGGACTGGCTCCAGGAGAGCACCTGATAACGTTTTGTGTTCTTTAAAGCCCCAATGGAAGCCTGCAACTTGGGAAGGCTGGTTTGGTCCTGAAGACTGGGGACATGCATCATGATAGCACTCCCCACTAAGGCTCCTCTCAGGGTGGGTTCTCTATCTGGTCCAGGCTTGTTTGGAGGATTTTGATGGAACTTTTTCACCCGGCGTGGTGCATGAATATGGTTGCTAGATTCCCATGTTCTTTCCTGTGGTCCATAGCCTTTCCAGTCAACTAGGTAGAATAATTTAGACTTGACAATTTTGGAATCCAGAATATCCTTAACCTCAAATTTGGGTTCCCTGTCGACAATGATTGGCTTTGGTGGTTTTTTAACTCGAATTCCTGGTTGCACTGGTTTCAAAAGTGAGACGTGAAACACTGGATGGACTTGCATATGTGGTAGTAACTCCAATTTCACTGCCACAGTATTGATGATGGCCTTGATGGTATATGGTCCTAAATATCTGGGATGAAAAGTATGAGTTCCTCTTACTGGTATATGTTTTGAAGCCAACCAGACTTCATCCCCAATTTGATATTTCGGAGCTTCACTCCGATGTTGGTCAGCAAATCTTTTGTGTTTTTCTTTAGCTTGCTTCAGATGCTTTGCCGCCTTTTTTCGAAAGCATGTGTGATGGTAGCGTGTAGATTTCTTGCGGCGGGCATTTCCAAGAGTAGAGGAGGGTCTAGGTTGGAGGTTCATGGATGTATTCCATAAATTGTATAGAACATACTTTGCCCAGTGCTAGAGTGTAAGGAATTGTTATAGGCATACTCGGCTATCCATAGAACATCTTTCCAATTTCCTTCTGTTTGGTGTAGCATGCATCTTAAGTATTGTTCCAGAGTTTGGTTGGTCCTCTCGGTCTGACCATCGGTTTGATGGTGATGGCTAGTGGAGAGTCTTACGTCGATTAAGGCTAACTCCCAACATTTCTTCCAAAAATGTGAGATGAATTGACTACCACGATCCGAAATCAGGATGGAAGGGAATCCATGTATTCAAACAATCTGTTCTAGGAATTCCTTTGCCAGGGTGGAAGCCGTGGGTAGGCCTTTTAGTGGAATGAAGTGGGCCTTTTGGAAAACAGGTCCACTACCACTAAAATGGTGTTGAACCCATTACAAGGAGGAAGGTTGGTGATTAAATCAAGAGAAAGCGTATGCCAGGGTGTAGGTGGAATGTCTAAAAGTTGCAAAAGACCTGATGGTCTTTTCTTTTGATCTTTGTTCTGTGCACAAATACCGCAGGATAGTACAAATTGCGTCATGTCTTTACGTCAAGTTGGCCACCAATAGTTCCTTTTAATTTTAGCTAACGTTTTTGCTATCACAGAATGACCTTCCAATAGAGATTCATGGTAATTTGAGATGACTTGTTCCTGTAGTTCTTTACTGGGTAAATAAAGGCGCCCTCGAAAGTATGGCAGTTGATTCGCAACTGTATGGGGTTCGCTTTGGGTAGACCAATCTTGCAAAGTCTTTGCATCTATTAGATGCAAAATTTCCTTTTGGATATTTTCCAAGGTCAGAGATGTAGTAATTCCCAAGATTCTTCCCCCTGGGATTATGGCTACTGGATCCGGGGGTTGAGTATGCATTTTCATCTACGCCGATACGGGAAAGAGCGGCAGCTTTTCCGTTCCGACACCCGGGTCGATATGTAATCACAAAATCATATTCGGCAAAGAATAGGGCCCTTCGGAGCTGGTGAGATGACTGGGCTTTTGCTGTCTTTAGGTACTGCAGATTGCGATGATCAGTGATCACTGTGTAGGTGTGTCTTGCTTCTAGGAGGTAATGCTGCCAAAATTTAAAAGCTGCTTTAATGGTCTAGAGTTCTTTGTCTGTCATGGCGTAATATAGTTCAGGTGCTGAGAATTTTCGTAACCAAAAGGCCACTGGATGAAGTTGACCCGTCTCAGGATCTTTTTGGGAGAGAACTGCCCACATTGCGAGACTGAAAGCATCGATTTCAACCACATATGGGAGATCTGGGTGAGGGTGTTTCAGGATAGTTGCTGAGGTAAATCATTCTTTCAATTCCTGGAAGGCCTTTTCCGCTTCATCCGACCATTGAAAGCATTTCTTCTTTCGCAATAAGGATGTGATTGGATGCACAATTTGAGAAAAACCCGGAATGAACCGGCGATAAAAGTTTGCAACGCAGAGCATACTCTGGACTTCTTTGATTGATGTTGGAGAGGGCCAATTGAGGATGGCATCCACCTTACGTGAGTCCATACGAACACATCGGGGAGTTAGAAAAATCCAAGAAACTCGACTTCGGTGACATGGAAGGAGCATTTTTCTAGTTTAGCGTATAACTTATGTTGCAGGTGTTTTTCAAGGACAGCGTGCGCATGTTTCACATGGTCTCGCTTGGAAGCGGAGTACACCAGAATTTCGTCAATGTACACTAAGACGCAAACATCTATAATTTCTCGTAAGATGTCATTCATGAAGTACTGAAATGCCGCCAGAGCATTACAAAGCCTGAAGGGCATTACCTAGTATTCAAATAGCCCATATTTGGTGAGGAAGGCGGTTTTCCATTCATCTCCTTTTTTAACTCGTACAAGATGATACGCCCCTCTGAGGGCCAGCTTGGTATAATTCTGGGCATCTTTCACCTAATCCAACAGTTCAGGGCTAAGAGGTAGGGGGTTAACGATTTTTTACAGTCACTTGGTTCAATGCACAGTAGTCTATAAAAGTCCACAAATCTCCCTCCTTCTTAGATACGAATTAGGGGTTCTGGGTAATAGATCCTGGGCCGTTTCACGCAAGTCAGACTTCTGTGCATTCCCACGGGTGTCCTCCTTTTGAAAATGCATGGGGCTCCCTGTTTTCCTTGGTGGCTTGGACACCCTAGGCCCATATCTGTATGGTGTGCCCTTCTGAAAAAATCATGAAATTCAGCTTTGGGAGAAGACTTCGGGTTAGCCGTGTTTCAGGGTTTCCCCTTGGTGCCCAGATAGGTGCACGCACACATGTTAGGTACTGTTTTCGTCGGGACACGTGTGGGAATGTGGGAAGGTAGGCCATGTTTTGTTGGCAGCGTGTGTCGGTGGGTGAGCTGAGTGAAATGTGCAGAAATTGGGGGTTTTTTGCCGCATTTCAGACTTAACCGGGCTTTCTGGGTAATCAATTCTGGGCCGAATTGTGCAAGTCAGACCTCTACGGATTCCCACGGGTGTCCTCTTTTCGGAAATGCATGGGGTTCCCTGTTTTCCTTGGTGTCCTGGACACCCTAGGCCCATATTTGTATCGTGTGCACTTCTGAAAAAATCGTGAATTTCAGCTGTCAGAATAGACTTGGGGTTAGCCGTTTTTTAGGCTTTCCCCTTGGCAGCCAGGTAGGTGCACCCACACATGTGAGGTCCATTTTCCTCGGGACACATGTGAGAACGTGAGAAGGTAGGCCATGTGTTGTTGGAGGCGTTTTTCGGTGGGTGAGCCGAGTGAAATGTGCGGAATTTGGTGTTTTTTCGCCACATTTCGGACTTTGCCGGGCTTTCTGGGTAATCAATTCTGAGCCGATTTGCACAAGTCAGACCTCTGCGGATTCCCACGGGTGTCCTCTTTTCGGAAATGAATGGGGTTCCCTGTTTTCCTTGGTGGCTTGGACACCCTAGGCCCATATGTGTATGGTGCGCCCTTCTGAAAAAATCATGAAATTCAGCTGTCGGAAAAGACTTGGAGTTAGCCGTGTTTTAGGCTTTCCCCTTGGCGCCCGGGTAGGTGCACCCACACATGTGAGGAACTGTTTTCGTCAGGACACGTGTGGCAAGGAAGGTAGGCCATGTGTTGTTGGCGGCATGTTTCTGTGTGTGAGCTGGGTGAAATGTGCGGGAATTGGGGTTTTGTTGCCACATTTTGGACTTTGCCGGGCTTTCTGGGTAATACATTCTGGGCTGATTTGCACAAGTCAGACCTCTGCGGATTCCCACGGGTGTCCTCTTTTCGGAAATGAATGGGGTTCCCTGTTTTCCTTGGTGGCTTGGACACCCTAGGCCCATATGTGTATGGTGCGCCCTTCTGAAAAAATCATGAAATTCAGCTGTCGGAAAAGACTTGGAGTTAGCCGTGTTTTAGGCTTTCCCCTTGGCGCCCGGGTAGGTGCACCCACACATGTGAGGAACTGTTTTCGTCAGGACACGTGTAGCAAGGAAGGTAGGCCATGTGTTGTTGGCGGCATGTTTCTGTGTGTGAGCCGGGTGAAATGTGCGGGAATTGGAGTTTTGTTGCCACATTTTGGACTTTGCCGGGCTTTCTGGGTAATAAATTCTGGGCTGATTTGCGCAAGTCAGACCTCTGCGGATTCCCACGGATATCCTCTTTTCGGAAATGCATGGGGTTCCCTGTTTTCCTTGGTGGCTTGGACACCCTAGGCCCATATCTGTATGGTGTGCCCTTGTTAGGTAGAATTATATGCAGTACCCTTTGGGAACACTGCACACAATTAAGACTACAAGTGACAGTATAATTTCACCTTTGGTACAAGCCTGTATTACACAGTTATAGTGGTAGCAGTAGCGGAGCAGCCAGTCTTATCTCCAGAGTAAGTGAGCAGTACAAGGAGTTACACAAAGGGACAGCAATTACTATGGTTCAGGCAAACACTGACTCAAGGTTTCGATGTAAAAGAATATATATTTATTTACTCAACAGTTCTTTAACATTTCACTAATCTAAGCAAGTCAAAAATCACAATCACAAATACACCACACCACTTCCCTTAAATTCCAGACAAGTTAAGTTAAAAGTGAAGGAAAGACAAAGTTATTAGAAATTAGGCAACACCAACAGGTAGGTAATCAGGGCAGTAGACAAGAGAGACTACAAGGTTAAAATCAGATAGAAAAGGCTTAGGGCCAAAGTCAATGGTTCAAATAAGGGCAGTAGAACAAGAGAGACTACAAGCTTAAAATGGGATAGAAAAGGCTTAGGGCCAAAGTCAATGGTTCAAAATTCTTTTGCTCAAGATAATAGGTTCAATGTAGTTCGTGGTAAACTTAGTGGCACAGACTCCGGACGAGGTTGGTTGGTAGAAAAGTTTGTTCAAAGAGAAGAGAAGGACAAACCCTCGGATTGGAGAAAGATTTCAAACACTTTCACCGTGGCTGACCAAAACGGACAACCGGATTTGCATAGTACCTTAAAACGGAGAGGGAGCTGTAGCTGAGGCAGACGTTCCTGGTGGTTCCTGCAGGCTCACGGTTCCTGAAGCGACTGTCAGACTGACACGAAGTAGGAAGACTGGAGGGTCCTGCGCCACCCAGGGAAGAAACCAGCAGCAGAGCAAATCAACGAATAAAAGGTGCGCTCCTTAAAACCCAAGCAGGGTCCGACCTTCCTGGCCATCTGGCCCACTGTAGCTCTGTACAGCAAATTCGACCAGAGGAGGGGTCCTGGCTTGTAGTTTGGGCGAACTGTTTGGTCCCACCGGCTCAAGGGAAGAAGTTTCCTGGAGGATCTTCTCTGTCGTCGGATTTGGAGATTCGGACCTGCAGCCGGGCTTCAGCAGTGGTAGAGGTCCTCTTCTTCCAGTTCCTCGTTGGTTCTTTCGTTCCAGTGGCGACTCTGCTCTTCCAGTCCCAGAGACCTGCTTTTTATGCAGTTTTCCCCCATTCATACAGCCTGGCTGTCAATCACACAGCAGGGTGGCTGGCCTGGCAAGGCCAGTCCCCTTAGCCAATCAGACAAGAGTGCGATTTGGGTTACTAAGGCAACCCATGGCAGGGGTCCGAAGATCCCTCCCTCACATCCTGCCTACCTAGACTATCAGGCGCCTTAAGGAGGGCTTCTATGTAGAAGCCCGCGAAAAGACAGCGAACAAAGGAATCATCCCCGGTTTGGCGTGCAGAGTTAAACACGAGAAAGACTTGAACAAAAAGAAATGGAGACTATACCCAACCGGAGCCAAAATAAAATGTATTTGGTCAAGCGGGTTTATGTTCGAGGCTACTGTAATAGCCTAAAACATTACCACGTTTATATAAGATCATCGTGGTAAAAACGTAAGGGTTGTTACCACTGCCACCAGCCAAGTCTTTGTGTTAAAGGGAGCAAAACAAGGCTCCAAGAGGCACAGACAAAAAGGGATAAGAGCTAACCCTTTCCAATACTCCATGTAAGATGGGGTGTACTGGGTCTGCGGTTTTAAAGTGACTAAGGCCCTCATTACGACCCTGGCGTTGGACCATGGTGCTAACAGCACCATGGTCCATGCCAGTAACTTACCGACTCCGCCATGGCGGAATGGGGAATTACCGCCCCATTCCGAGGTTGACGGGGCGGTAATTCACCATGCCGCCATGGCCCTTCCCCATTCCCATTTTTCCCCCATAGGGCTCAATGGAAATGGGGAAGGCGCAAATTGCGGCACCGTACTTAGCACCAAGGTCCCTTTGCGGGTTGGTTTTTAACGCCTGCAAAAAGCAGGCGTTAAAGTCTCCAACCCGCAAAGGGACCTCGTAATCAGGCGTTAAGGGTTTAACGGCGCCGCCACCTTTTACGGCGCCGTTAACCCCTTAACGCCTGGGTTGTAATGAGGGCCCATATAAAGTTAATGGCAACTTTACATGTTTCTGGGGGACAGGAGTCAGCCCCAGAAAAATGGAGTCAGTGGGAAGTCTCAAAGACAACCCTGTGTCACTGCACTGAAGGTGCTGTGTAACACACACAAAAAGTGGTGCACATGGAGTAGGTGAGGCTCCAGTGCCCAAGATCACACAAACAGTAAAAATACACACAGCAAAACACATGTAAGAGTGGGAAAAAGGTTCACACTCTTACCAGGTGGAAGAAACAAATCCTAGAAAACCATCAAAGCTGCTGGGGGACTCTTTAGGTAAGGGAAATCAGCCATTTATGAGAATTCTCCCTAACACTCGCCCCCACGGCCAGACTAAGGGACAGGAGGATTTAATCGACTCCTGCGTGAATCTCTACCTCTAGTCAGTTAAAAACATCCTAAAGAGGCCATCAGCATTTTGGTGGTGACATCCTGCTCTGTGCTCAATGGTAAAATCAAACCCTTGCAGGCAGATCGACCATCTCAGAAGTTTTGGGGTTTCCCTTTTCATTTGCATTAACCATCTCAAGGGCTGGTGGTCAGTTTGAATCAGAAAAGTAGATCCATACAAGTATGGTCTAAACTTCTTCAAACTCCACACAATGGCAAAGCATTCACGCTCTATGGTTGCCCACTTTGTTTCTGGTTCCTTCAGTTTCCTACAGAAGAAGTATGGTCTAAACTTCGTCAGTGACCACACAACAGCAAAACATTCACGTTCTATTGTTGCCCACCTTGTCTCAGGATCCTTTAACTTCCTGCTGATGAAACAAATCGGATGTTCTCTACCTTTCTCATCCAGTTGACTAAGGACTGCACCTATACGTATATTGGAGGCATCTGTCTGCACAATGAAGGGTTGGTGATAATCAGGAGCTCTTAGGACTGGAGCTTGTCAAATGGCTTTCTTCAGGCTTTCAAAGGCTTGAGTGCACTCCTCATTCCAGCTAACCTTTTTAGAAAATTTTGGAGAGGAGATCACATTTGCTTCCCTTTATGGTCAGATGGGCCTGCTCAAGAGCCTGCAAAACATATCCCAGGTGATCAATATGTTCTTTCCATGTAGGGCTGAACACTGCAATGTCATCCAAGTATGCCATGCAGAAGTCCTCCATCCCATTTAGAACTTGATTAACCATCCTTTGAAATGTAGCAGGTGCATTCTTTAGTCCAGAAGGCATTACATTAAACTGGTAGAGGCCTGCTGGGGTAGAAAATGCAGTTTTCTCCTTGGCATGGTCGGTCAGTGCTATTTGCCAATAGCCTGAAGTTAGGTCAAATGTACTGAGGTACTTGGCTGAACCAGGTCTATCCGCCAGTTCATCTGTCCTTGGAAAAGGATGGGCATCAGTCTTAGTGACTGCATTTAGAGCTCTACAGTCCACATAGAATCTCAACTCCTTGGATCCTGCCTTTGGTACTAGAAAAATTGGACTAGAACATGGACTTGTAGAGGGCTCTATAACACCGAGATCAAGCATCTTGTTGACCTCTCCTTTGATGTGAGATCTCACATGTTCTGACATTCTGTACCCCCTGCTTTTGACAGGTAAACAGTCACCAGTGAGGATATCATGCTGGCCCCAAGGGGTCAAGCCCGGTGATAATGGAAACAGGGAGGCAAACTGATTCAACAGAACTTTGCAGTCCTCCTGTTGTTCAAAAGTCAGTTGAGAAGAGAAATTAACTCCTTATATTTGTTCATCTAAAGGTTGGCTTCTGAGGAGGTCAGGTAGAGGTTCACTCTCCTCGTCCTCTTGAGCTGAAGCTAGAAGCAGAGCTCCCACTTCTGGTCTCGAGGCATAAGCCTTTAAACGGTTGGTGTTAAAGACTCAGGGAGCCTCCTTAGGTCTGCCTAAGTCCACCAAATAGTTCACCTCTCCAGGTTTGCCCACAACTTTGAAGGGTCCTATCCATTTGTCCTGCAAGGCCCTCTGCCTTGTGGGGACCATAACTAGTACAAGCTGATCTTGAGAGAACTCTACCATGTTGGCCTTCTGGTCATGCCAATGTTTGACCAGAGCCTGACCTGCTTTCAAGTTATCCCTTGCTTCTGCCATCATGTGTGACATTCTCCTCTGGAGACCTATCACATAGGCAGTCACTCTGACTGGCTTGGGGGAAGGAGCACTCTCCAACCCCTCCTTGATCAAGGCCAATGAACCTCTGACTGGATGGCCATAGAGAAGTTCAAAGGGACTGTATGCAACTCCCTCCTGAGGGACTTCTCTATATGCAAAGAGAAGGCATGGCAGTAGAAGGTCCCACTTTTTCTTAAGCGGTTCCTCTGAAGCACCTATCATGCTCTTCATAGTACGATTAAACCTCTCGTAGTCCATTTGTCTGTGGATGGTAGGCTGTAGAGAACTTGTAAGTGACACCACAGTTTTTCCACATGGCTTGCATGTAGTGGGACATAAAGTTGGATTCCCGTCGGATATCACTTCCTTAGGAAACCCGACTCTGGTAAAAATACAAGTAGAGCCTTAGCCACAGCCTGCGCCGTAACAGTTCTCATAGGTATGGCTTCTGGGTATCTTGTAGCATGATCTACTACAACCAGGATAAACCTGTTCCCTGAAGATGTGGGAGGATCAAGGGGACCGACAATCTCAATGCCCACCCTCTCAAAAGGAACTCCCACCACTGGGAGAGGCACCAGGGATGCCACATTCTTGGCTCCACTCTTGCCAGACGTTTGGCAAGTGTGACCACACCTACTGAATTTGTCAACTTCTGAACCCATCTTGGCCAATAGAAGTAGAGAGAGAGCCTTTCCTTGGTCTTCTTGAAACTCAAGTGACCAGCCAAAGGTATCTCATGGTCTAACTGTAGGAACTGGAGTCTGTTAGCAAGGGGCACTACAAGTCTTTTGCAGTCCCCAGGGGTAGACTCAGTCGGTTCACTGTAGAAGAGGCCATCTTCCCAGCTTAACCTGTGCTTTCCAACTTCTTTCCCATCAAGTTGGTTAGCAGCCTGTTGTCGAAGACCTTCAAGAGTAGGACACTCTCTCTGTCCTTTGCTAAAGTCTGCCCTGTCAGGTCCGCCTTCTGCCAGTAAAGACTGCAGCTCAGGATGTTCAACATGGTCAAGATCTCCAACTAAGACAGTGTCTTCTTCTATATCTGACTCTTCAGATATTGTTTCAACCACACAAGGTTGCTCCTCACACTCTGCCTCAGCCGGTGGTGTAGTCACAGGAGTGACCTTGGACAATCTTGGTGATGTCCTTGTTGGTAGCACAGGGGTGCTGTCTAGCTTTTTCCTGGAGGTCTTGAGTTTCCCCTTTGCCTCAGTCTTTCTAGAAATAGCAGTGAGCAACTCCTGTTGAGTGGGAGTGATATTTTCTTCCATCATCCCCTCTGGAGAGCCTCTCAAGGTTCTCTCCCTTGCAGACCTTGTGAGCTCCTGCCTCCTTTTACTGGGAGGCCTGGGGGTGCTTGACACAACTCCAAGAGTTTTAAGGTCATTACCCAACAGGACTCTCCCAGGTACTTCTCTCTGCACACTAACAGGTATCTTGACAGTCATATCATTAAACAGGATGAGAGCTGGTAACTGGGGATGCATTTGCATAGGGCCTCCAGCTAACTTGGTGAGGTGTTTTGGGTGCCTTAGCAACATCCTCCACCTTGAAAAATGATTCGTCCACCACAGTTATGCTGGCTCCAGTGTCTCTGATGGCAGCGGTTTCCTGACCATTCACAAGAACACTATCTTTATAATACTCTTTAGTATTATCTGGGATGGAATTATAGACATCTAAGTTCTGTTGTTCCCACAAGCCCAGGGACACTAAAGAAGCACTATCTGAGACTCTCATGGGTTCTTCAGCCATTAGGTGAAGGTTTCCACTTGCCATAGGTACTTCTTCCTCTGGGGATAAGGCTAAGGAGACAGTGTGGACCCCTGAAGGTTTACCCTTACATCCGGGATCCCCTTTCACATGGTCAGTTGACACACAAACATAACATTTCCCAAATGTTTTGATGAATGGGGGTTTGTTCTGCCCTCCATCTGGTTTGGGTCCAGATGGTGCACTAGCCTGATTTTGTTTCCCTTGTGGTTTACCCTTGTGTTGCTGTTTGTGCCCCTCTTTTGGTTTGGAGGTATTAGAATTCTCTTTGTTGTCTTTCTTTGGCTGTTTCCCCTCATCCTTTTTCTGAGTAGGCTCAGAATCCTTGTGAGTAGCCCTGTTGGCAACCCACAAGTCAGCAGCCTTGGCTAACTTCTTTGGATCTATCTCCTTAGAATCAGCCAAGTGCTGTCTGAACTCATGAGAGCAGACCTCAGAAATAGACTCCAACATTACAAGATTTATCATTCCTTTATAAGTGTTTACTCTGTAACCCTTAATCCAACCATCTAAGTTTTTCAAACACTCACATACCCAGGTAGCCCAAGGGGTACCATCATGCTTTTTGAGGGTCCTAACCCTCTTAAGGTACTGGGAAGGGGCCTTCCCAAATCTAGCAATTAAAGCTAGCATCACACACTCCTAATCCATCCTATCCACCTCCCCCAACTCCATTACAACATCAGATGAAACAGGGGGTAGCCTAGAGAAGAGCCAGGGAAGCAATTGATTCCCCGTGAGACCTTCAATACCATGGTTATATTCAAACATTGCCAACCAATCTAAAATATCAAGCTTAACCTCATACATACCCACAATTTCTTTAGGCATATGGGGTCTCTTAGGACTGGAAGACCTAGAAGACTCTGGGAGAGAAGCATTTTCAAGAGACAATCTTTTCATTTCAAGTTCATGTTTCAACTCCATTTCTCCGAGTTTAAGTTCTTGATGTTTTTGTTCAGTTTGAGCATTTAAACATTTGAATTCCAGTTCAAGCCTCATTTTCCTTAGAGCACTGAATTCAGGACTGAGTGTAGGACCTGTGGGGGTCCCATTGGACACGGTATGAGGTTGCTGAGCAGGCAAGGGAGCAGAGAAACCTACATTAGGAGACAAATCTACTTCTTCCAACTCATCATTAATAGACATAGCATCATCCTCAATACTTTCCACATTTGCTAAGGAGTCAGGCATTTCAGAGCCCACTCCCTAGACGTGCGTTCTTTAACAACTTTTCAACTAATTCAATTTCTTTGCCTTTGGCAGAGAGTTTCCTTTCTTTACACATGTTTCTTAAATAATCAGCAATGTAACTCAGGAGTGTCTCCTGACTGTGGCTTTCCATATCAGACATGATTAATTTTGCTTTTTTAGTGATGTTAGCCTTGTTGTTAGTTGATCCAAGGTAATAGCAACACTCCAAGTGTAACCACTCTACTTTTATCCTCACCGATGTACACCATTGTTAGGCAGAATTATATGCAGTACCCTTTGGGAACACTACACACAATTAAGACTACAAGTGACAGTACAATTTTACCTTTGGTAAAAGCCTGTACTACACAGTTATAGTGGTAGCAGTAGCGGAGCAGCCAGACTTATCTCGAGTAAGTGAGCAGTACAAGGAGTTACACAAAGGGACAGCAATTACTATGGTTCAGGAAAAAACGGACTCAAGGTTTCTAAGTAAAAGAATATATATTTATTTACTCAACAGTTGTTTAACATTTCACTAGTCTAAGCAAGTCAAAAATCACAAATACAACACACCACTTCCCTTAAATTCCAGACAAGTTAAGCTCACAAATGAAGTGGGAGCAAAATGGCACTCCAGCAATTTAAAAGGGAAGGAAAGACAAAGTTATCAGAAATTAGACAACACCAACAGATAAGTAATCAGGGCAGTAGAACAAGAGAGACTACGAGGTTAAAATCAAATAGAAAAGGCTTAGGGCCAAAGTTGTCAGATGAGAAATTATATCATGCCTCCTATTGCGACGAATATGTGTATATTGGCCTACACCAAGCTGCTTGTAAGCCACTTGCGAAGAAATCCGTGTTGCAAGGTCCTGACCTTAAAATCAATGTAAGCTGCCATTTTAGGTCAATCCGCCATTTTAGGTTCTCTTTGTAAAGTCACCCTTTGAGTTAAAATGGTGGACGATGTAATTCCGAAATACAACATGGTCGTCTTGACCTCTGTGTGTAATTAATATGCAACTTGCCTGCAGGCCACTTGTTGGGGTCGTGAACTGAGACCTTGTCCTTCGCTGACCTGTGTGTAAAGGATCACTTGTGCAATGAAACTAATCCACAAGCATATGTTAAGAACAATGTATCCAAATACTGAACTAAGAACACTTGTTTAACTACATTGTATTAATGTTTGAGAAGACCTGTATGGGAAATCCCAGAATACACAGTTGCAGTGTAGGCTTGTTGAAGTATGTATTAAAGGCAAACTAGTTGTATGTGGATATGCGAACTCGGCATGAACCCTAGATCAGTAATGTATAGAGGAATATTAACCCGATGTAGGGTTGGACATCATGTTCGCAAATGGTATAAAAGAGCGACAAATTCGAATGTACAGCGTCTCTCACTGAACACACTGAACCACGCTGGAGTTCGTTGTGCTGTACTGAGGGCCGATAGCTATCTGTTACTTTTCTTGGAAAACTGTTCAGTATAAAATAAAGTTATTTGTATGTTCCTTTGTAACCCGTGTTCGGTGTATTTCCTTTTGGGGTACTCAGCCTCGATATTTTGATTTTGTTTTCACAGTTGGTGCCCGAATAGGGACCCTCAAGATTGATGCCGGATTATCGAAGGTTGACCCTCGCTATCGGACCGGGATTGGACGGTGTGACAAAAAGGGGCCCCTACTGAACGAGACGCGACACGTCAGCAACGCTGCACGACCCAATCCCTGGATGATTAGCTTGTGGTCCGAGACGGCATCTTGACGAGGGTCCACTTATCGAGGCGGGCAGATTTGCCGAAATCACCAAACACGAGGTAAGATTAGTTAGGTAAGATTCTTTGTAATCCGATTGGACCTCCTTAGGACTGATCAGGTGAGTCGTGACCCGACTCTTAAATAATCCTGATAATTTGATTTTGGCGTATTGTATCTGCAGACACAATTATTGACCAGGTAACACCAATAATTTGATATGCTTAGGAAATTGTCTACCTGCTTCAGGGCTTTGTTCCGCAGCGATAGACAATCTTTGGAATTTAGCCATCCGGCACCACAGGAGGGGTCGCCGGCGTGCACTATGTACTGTAAGCATGGCATTGGAAGTATAGTGTTTAATGATATTTGGCACAGACAAACCAGACATGGCTCCGAACTTCAGTGGCCATTCAATGGTAGTTTTGAAATCCCTCGTATTGAGTATTTAGAGTTAATTCTATTAAAGAAAAAGGCTAGACCTGCAGCATTTGATGTTTTACAGAATTGGAAAAAAGAAGCGTTGCAGCAACTTAAGAGTAGAGAAAAACATGAGCGCCATCATCAAACAAATGCCGAAAAAGCATTATTGTATGACCAAGATAAGCATTTTGGGTCGACTAGGAATATGGATAGGGTTTTCTCACTTGGAATTCAGAAAATCTATCCTTCTAAAGACCTTCATGTTTCCAACGAATTCATAGACATATTGTTAAGTGAACGAAGGCCTGGGACCTCTGCGCCACCTCCATATGTTCCTCTTCCTGCTGCTTTGCCTCTTCCTGCTGATATTCCTGCTCTACCTGCTGTTGTTCCTGTTGTTCCTGCTCCTCCTAATGTTCCTCTTCCTCCAGTTACTTTTCCTCCACCGATCCCTCCAACCCTTCCTATTGCACCAGTAACAGTACCTCCATTGAATTTGCCTGCTCCCCCTCTTCCAAGTGGTCCTGTGCCGCTTGTAGTCGATCAGGGTGCGGGGTCAAGGGTTGTCACTCGCAATACTGTACCGCCAGAGAAGAAACGTGATTTGATTGCATGGGCTAAGCATTGTATGGAGAGAGATGATCAAGCTTATGTCTTTGCCACACTTTTTAATGGTATCAGGTATTAATATCGCCACATATATGGTCGCCGTAAATAATATTGCCGGGAAAATGTCATGGCGATATTATTTGGCTGACCATATATGTGGCGGTAGGGGCAAAAAGAAAAAATGTTAAAAAACAAAAAATGTTTAAAAAAAATAAAATTTGGGGGTTGCAGGGGTGTCCCCCGCATGTTCCATGCAATAATGTCGCCACAAAAAACAACAATTTTTCGGCAATATTTTTGTATGGCGATATTTTTGTGGCGACATTATTACATGGAACCTTTTTAATATGGATAATTTTCCGGAGAAAAATGTTTTTATTGACGGTTTAGGGATTCATTTATGTGTAATGTGGGGTAAATTAAATTATACAGATCTCCCGCAAGGGTTAAGGGATCTAAACACTTTAGCGTTTTTCAAGAGACACTGTGGAGAAAGTAAATGAGCATGTCGAAAGGTTATTTGAGTATAGAAAGGAGTTGGAAAGGTTACAGAATGAGGATGACGAGGGGGAAAGTATGTATGTACAGAAGCGGTTCCTTCCTTGTCGTAAATCGATATCTGAGGAAGCACGAATTTGTACGAAAGACGCGCTTGGATGGATTTTAGATATGTCGATAACTCCAGTTGAAGTATATGACACATATAGTCAGTATACGCCAGAAATGCAGAGGAAAGTGATACAGGTAATGATAGAGTACCTGCAGGATGATTGTGTAAAGAGAAAAATTAGTTGTCCCACAGAGTTATTGAGTATTTATAAGAGAGCTTTTTCACTTGACACTTCTTCAACTGCTTTAGCGCTCGACTTAGCTCTGTTGCTTAGTAAGCGTTCGGAGTTGCCTACTTCTCAGTTGCCTATGAGAGAGGTTCCTCTGACATTTGTCCCGAAGGTTGAGATTGCGGCTGATCATGCAGCAAATATAGTCGCTGTGAACATTCCTGCACATTATGTATCGCAGTTTGTTCACGTCCCGTTCTCAAGACAGGAAGTGAATACTATTAGACAATCTGTTCCTGATATTAGGAAAAATCCGACAGGATTCTATAAAGAAATAGAGTCCGTCTTGCAGTCCTCGGTGTTCACCTTAGGCGATATTGATTTGTTATTTCCTGTGCTCCTACCCGTAGGTTTGTGGAAACAAGTTAGGACTATAGATGACGTTCCAGGGTTGGGAGATACATGGGCAAATATAACTAGATTTGATGGAGAAAGGCCAGCTGGTGAAAGACCGCCCCAGGTGATACTAACTTTGCCTGATAGAATCATTACAAAATTGAAAACCATAATTCCCGAGAAAAGAATTATTTGGGACAAACTTACGGCCTGTGTCCAAGGGAAGTCTGAGGGTGCTACCGAGTTCTTTAATCGGTTCAAACAGGTATTCTCTGATTCCAGCAGACAAGATTTAGGCACAGAGTCTGGGAAAAGATTATTTGTCGACAAATTTGTGTGTGGATTGCTGCCTGACATCCAGTCACAAATTATGTCTTCTGAGAGCGCTTGGCAGGCAAAGTCCAAATCAGAAGTACTGCACATGGCTCAGTACTATGAGAATCGTGTCAACAATGAAAAAGATAGAGTCGAGAAGCGAAAAGGTGATTTAAAGACTAAAGTACTATTACAGCAAATTGTTAGAGGCCCCAGAGGGGGTAGTTCGCAGATTAGAGGTCAGTATGTTCCACAGGGGAATGTGCCCTTGGGTCCTGTGAACCTTAACCAGTGTGCCTATTGTCGGCAAGAGGGTCATTGCCGTGCACAATGCCCCGTCCTTCGACAGAGGTCGAATAATACATTTGGGAATATGGGTAGACGATCCATAGGTCGCCCGGGTATAGGGGGCCCTGGTAGAGGTCAGTTTGCACAGGATCCTCAGCAACCTTTTTCACAGGATAATCAGACTCCGAGTGTGTATTCTAGGAACATATTTGATCATCCTTCTGCTGCATATCTATCTGAAGAGCTTCCTTTTGATGATATTCTGTTTCGTTAAGATTGCCCGAAGCAGGGTTTGGAACCTACACCTATTCCCGTCAATCAGAAAGGTCCCTACCTTGAAATGGTGGTGGGAAATAGGAAACATCAGTTTTTGATAGATACTGGAGCACAGAAGTGTTCCATTGATCATTCACGGGTTCCAAACATTCCACTGTCAGGGCAAACCAATGTTTCTGTAGGGTTTTCTGGCACACCAGTTGTTTGTCCAGTTTCTTCTCCGGTACCTATTTCTTTGGGTCCCTTTACGGAGCACTGTCCATTCCTTTTGACTTTGAATTGTGGAGAGAATTTGCTGGGGTTGAACCTGCTAAAGGAATTGAATGCAGTAATTTATTGTTCTTCTGATGGAGTGCGCTTGACGATTTCACCACAGCAACTTTCTGTCTCGCAATTCTTGACTAGACCTTTGCCGCCAGAATTCATTGATGTACCAGAGAGCTTATGGGCTGTTGACGACAACGATGTCGGTGTTTTACAGATTGAGCCTGTTAAGATAGTCTTGAAACATGGAATTGAGCTGCCACGCATTCCCCAGTATAAGATTTCAGTTGAGGGCGAGCAAGCTTTTAAATGCATTGTTTCCGATTTTGTGCATCACGGGGTGATTGAGGAAATTTCAGGAAGTTTGTGCAATAGTCCGATTTTACCTGTGTACAAGAAAGGCGATAATGCAATTCCATTTTGCTTCATAATTGATCTACGTGCCATTAATAAGCCTGATGTGACGACAATATTGACAATGATTCCAGCTACAGCTACTTACTTTAGTGTTGTGGATCTGAAGAATGATTTCTTTAGTATTCCTATACACAAGGATAGTAGATACTTGTTCGTGTTCACCTTAGGGAGACGCTCGTTCACATTTACTCATGCACCTCAAGGTTACACAGAGAGTCTAGCATCTAGAGTAGGGCTTTGAAAGAACACTACTTGTACATTGCTTCAGTATGTTGATGACTTGCTTTTAGCTGCTGATTCTGAGAGTGCCTGTAAGGAGGGCATTGTGTTGTTGCTTATACATCTAGCTACAAATGGTCACAAAGCTTTGCTTAAAAAGTTTCAATATTGTTGCCAGGAGGTCGCCTATTTAGGCTATCTCCTGTCAAAGGAGGGAAGAAGATTGACACCTGAACGTATAAAACACATTTCTGTCATGTCTGTCCCAAATACACAGAAGGAAGTTAGAGCCTTGATAGGTATGGTTTCTTACTGTAGGTTGTGGATCCCAAATTTTTCACTAGTGATCAAACCGATGTTGGCTTTGACAAAGAAGGGCATTTCTTTGCCATTGCCGTGGAATGAGGAGCACCAGCAATCGTTTGATTTGCTCAAGACTGCATTATGCTCGGCACCAGTTTTGGGCACACCAAACTATGAAAAGGCCTTTGTGTTGTTTGTGCATGAATGTGATGGATGTGCTTTGGCTGTATTAACGCAGGAACATAGGCTGTGTGGTTACTTTTCTTCCGCCCTTGATCCTGTAGCATGCGCTTTGCCAAGATGTTTGCAAGCTGTCGCTGCTGCGTCTATAAAACAGAGTGAGGGAATGGTCCTAAGCCATGATCTAACCCTGATGGTGCCTCACTCTGTAGATGTTCTACTGAACCGAACCCAAACGCAACACCTCACTTCCGCACGGTTGACGAGATATGAATTGATCTTGTTTGCTCCTCACATCCAAATTAAGAGGTGTTGTGTTCTTAATCCGGCTGAACTCCTACCTTTCCCGCAAGGTACTACTTGCGGCGATGAAGAGTAACATGACTGTCTGTATACTACCGAACAATGGACAAAGGGTAGAATTGATTTGAAAGACACTCCTTTGAATAATCCGCAAGGAGAGCTGTTTTGTGATGGCTCCTGCTTCAAACTTCCGGATGGTACATCCACAGCTGCTTATGCAATCACCACATTAAGCACGGTCGTGGAAACCAAGAGAATCACGCATAACTCTGCGCAGGCCGCAGAGATTATAGCATTGACCCGAGCTTGTGAACTTTCTGAAGGGCTTACAGTAAACATATATACTGATAGTCAGTAAGCCTTTTGGGGTGGTTCACAACTTTGGGAGACGTTGGTCAGAGAGAGGGTTCTTAACTTCACATGGTACCAAGATCCAACATGGCTCCCTAATAGTACAACTACTCTCAGCGCTTGCGCTCCCTATTCAGTTAGCTGTTATGAAATGTGCAGCACATCGAAAGATTACAGATGGCATAGGAAAAGGGAATGCTTTCGCTGATCAGATAGCTAGACAAACTGCAACCAATCTCTTTACGGAGATGTATGTTTCAAAGGAGACTGTAAATGCATTTGCAATGGACAAGAGTGTTGGGTCTGTACGGGATATCCAAGCTGATGCCACGTTAGAAGAATCCAAGAGGTGGGCAGAAGGCTTGGGGAAACTTGATGATGACGGGTGTTGGGTGGACATAGTTGAAGGGAAATGGCTACTCCCTGACGCCTATGTAATGATGATGGTCATCATGGCCCATGGTCCTACGCATATATGTAACCAGAAGGTCACGAAAATGTTAGAGAAAGTTTGGGCAAATGACAAAATTTCGAAAATTGCCCAGCGCTATGTTCAGGACTGCATGATTTGCCTACAACACAATGTGGGAAAAGGGACAGCAACTCCAAGGGGAAGTTGTGGGCCATCCTCTGTCCCCTTTGAAGTCATCCACTTTGATTTTATCGAAATGGAACGCTTTAATAATATAAAGTACATATTAGTGGTCATCTGTGCTTTTAGTAAATGGGTTGAGGCTTTCCCTGTCAAAGATGCTACAGCCATGACTACTGCGAAAACCACGTTAAAAGAATACTTCCCGCGGTTCGGGCTACCGAGAGTCATCTGGTCGGACAATGGTCCACATTTTGTTGCTGCTGTAATTCTGCAAATATGTGCGGCATTACAGATCGACAAACGGTTCCATTCGGCCAGGCACGCTCAAAGCGCCGGACTAGTAGAAAGACACAATGGGATCATCAAGAACAAGCTCGCTAAAATGTGTGCTGCCACTAAATTAAAATGGCCGGACGCCTTACCGATCGTGTTATTAGCCATGCATACAACCCCTCAAACTAAGGCTGGGCTCTCTCCATTTGAGGTGGTAATGGGGAGACCCGCCAATATCTGGAACCTTCCTAAATGTAGATCTTTGAGAAATGTTGAAAATGTATTACTTTCAGATTATTGCAGCCAGTTGACTAAAAACCTGTATTTGATTTATCACCAGGTGCGATAGGCTTTACCTGTGCGATAAAAGGATCCGGGCCACAGCATACGGCCTGGAAGATGGGTGCTCATCAAGGCATTTGAGCGCTCTTCCTGCCTTGCACCTCGCTGGCAGGGCCCATTCCAGGTCCTGTTGGTCACACAAACGGCGGTGCGGTTTTATGGAAGAAAGAATTGGATCCACGCGTCACATGTCAAGAAACTTCCTCATCCAGTGCCACATGATACAGAAGAAACAGAACCCCTCGCTAACGCTGCAACCAACGATCCCAAAGCAGTAAATAGCGCCGAGAGTGTACTGGAGAATCTTTCTGAGCCTGTGAGGCTTGGGAAGCCTGCCATTTTGTCTCCACACTCTCCAAAAGTTTTGCATATTCACTTGTTTCTGATACGTTGCTTCCAATGGGAAGTGACGACACATTGTTTCCGGATCAATCAGTACCGGGAAAAGCAAGGTACAATCTGCGTCCAAGAAAATAGACTTACAGCACGGTTTTGCTGTGCATCTGATAGACTTACGGCACAGTTTGGCTGTGCATTCGGAGAAGGAAAGGATCATCGAGGACTTGTTTTTGCACAAATTTGAGAAAGGGGATTCTGTTGGCTAGGGCTGTGGAAGGACTAAGAAGTTGCGCGGCCGGGAGGTCACCAGCAACGAACATTGGGGGTTTGTCATTTGAAGACTACAATGCCTGCCACTGCTACCGCTCGTATGGGACTTGTAAATGATTGTGTGACCAACCGGGATAATGGACAATGCACCAGGGCCCCGAAAACATATTGCTGTGTTTTTAGAATAATATTTGGTTTTATAATAGTCACTGTCTTAGCCTTATGGTACCTCGAGGAAACTCATCCTTTAGAGTCCTTTTCACCGACTGAAAATGTACCTACTGTTCCTACTCCCTTTGTACATTTGCATACTCTGTCCCCTAGGGACTCCCAGCATAGACAAAGGTGCCACAATAATACACTGCTACTTATCATGAATGCCACGCATGCCATTTTTAATAAGTCCAACTGTTGGGTCTGTTCACATTTACCGCAACACGGGTATAAGGGGATAGGTTGGTATATTCATCCTTTACCTTTGACAACTGCTTGTTATGCTTCTCTTAGAGCAGTTCTTTGGCCGTTGGAACAATAGCATCTCGGGGAACTTTGATGGCACTAATTTGAATAGCTTTGAGAAACGTGTTCTGATTCCCCTGGGATGCTCGCTTTTCGCAAATAGGAGTAAGCCCTACGTTGCTTCGATTAGGCCTTCCGACAGACTGTCTCATCCTTTCCAATCTTTGATTTCCTTTAAGATGACTCTGATAGGCAATAAGGATGCCATGCCTCCTTCTTATACTGTTAACCATAGCCCTGATTCAGTTTCTTTCTGCATACAGAGGAATGGTACTCAGTCAATGGGAGATTTTAGAGGTTGTGCCAATGTTGCAAATTTGACGGGGGAAGACAGACCTTTGTATGTAGGCGAACCTGTCTACTTTGTTTGTGGTAATGTAGCATTTCCACGGTTGCCCAGGGATTTGCAGGGAACCTGTTATTTAGGGATCCTGTTACCTGGGGTTTATATAGCTAGTACTGTAGAGGTTTTAAAGACTCGTCCACGGAGGGACGAGAATGGTGACACTCCAGCACAGATCTTGGGGGGAGATGTAGCAAAATCTTTTGTGCCATTTTGGGGGCAAATAACGAATTCCAAAGATATCAGAAGACTAGCGAGAGTACTGGAGAGAACCATCAACTGGACCACGGACATACTCTATAATATGACATTAGAATAGAAAGCGATAAGATTAGTAGCACTTCAGAACCGGATGGGATTAGATGTCATTCTGGCTGAACGTGGTGGAGTGTGTAAATTAGTGGGGTCCGCTTGCTGTGTTTTCGAGCCAGATTCCTCCCCAACTATCTTCAAGGCAATACAGAATCTGCACGTCCTTAGTTCAGAAGTGCATATTCCCGAGGGAAACTGGGATCTTAGCGCTTGGTTCTGGGGTTTCTTGCAATCTTGGGGTTGGAAGGTACTTTCGGTTTTACTGACCATTTTGGAAATGTTGTTGTTCCTTTGTTGTTGTATTCAGTGTCTACCTAGTATATGTTCGATGCTAGGGGGATGTTGTGCACAAGCGATAGGTACGATAGGACATAAAGTGTATGCCCTGGATAAAACCTCCAAGGAATACATGTTAAAGGAAATTTTAGCGAATGATCTGATGGCAATAGATATTTCTGACAGCGATTCAGGGTGCATGGACGATGATGCATGGAGTTATTTTCAAGGAGATCAGAAGTAGTTTAGCACTTGGCATAGGCCAAAAGGAGGGTTTGTCAGATGAGAAATTATATTGTGCCTCCTATTGCAACGAATATGTGTATATTGGCCTACGCCAAGCTGCTTGTAAGCCACTTGCGAAGAAATCCGTGTTGCAAGGTCCTGACCTTAACATCAATGTAAGCTGCCATTTTAGGTCAATCCGCCATTTTAGGTTCTCTCTGTAAAGTCACCCTGTGAGTTAAAATGGTGTACGATGTCATTCCAAAATACAACATGGCCGTCTTGACCTTTGTGTGTAATTAATATGTAACTTGCCTGCAGGCCACTTGTTGGGGTCGTGAACTGAGACCTTGTCCTTCGCTGACCTGTGTGTAAAGGATTACTCGTGCAATGAAACTAATCCACGAGCATATGTTAAGAACAATGTATCCAAATACTGAACTAAGAACACTTGTTTAACTACATTGTATTAATGTTTGAGAAGACCTGTATGGGAAATCCAAGAATACACAGTTGCCGTGTAGGCTTGTTGACGTATGTATTAAAGGCAAACTATTTGCATGTGGATCTGCGAACTCGGCATGAACCCTAGATCAGTAATGTATTAGAGGAATATTAACCCGAAGTAGGGCTGGACATCATGTTCGCAAATGGTATAAAGGAGTGATGAATTCTAATGTACAGCGTCTCTCACTGAACACACTGAACCACACTGGAGTTCGTTGTGTTTTACTGAGGGCCGATAGCTATCTGTTTCTTTTCTTGGAAAACTGTTCAGTATAAAATACATTTCTTTGTATGTTCCTTTGTAACCCGTGTTCGGTGTATTTCCTTTCGGGGTACTCAGCCTCGATATTTTGATTTTGTTTTCACAAAGTCAATGGTTCAAAAGTCTTTTGCTCAAGACAATAGGTTCAATGTAGCTCGCGGTAAAGTTCGTTGCACAGATTCCGGACGAGGTTGGTTAGTAGAAAAGTTAGTTCAAAGAGAAGAGAAGGTCAAGCCCTCGGATTGGAGAAAGATTTCAAATACTTTCACCGCGGCTGACCAAAACAGACAACCGGATTTGCACAGTACCTTAAAACGGAGAGGGAGCTGTAGCTGAGGCCGACGTTCCTGGTGGTTCCTGCTGGCTCACGGTTCGTGAAGCGACTGTTGGACTGACACGAAGTAGGAAGACTGGAGGGTCCTGCGCCACCCAGGGAAGAAACCAGCAGCAGAGAAAATCAACGAATAAAAGGTGCGCTCCTTAAAGCCCAAGCAGGGTCCGACCTTCCTTGCTATTCGGTCCACTGTAGCTCTGTACAGCGGATTCGACCAGAGGAGGGCTCCTGGCTTGTAGTTTGGGTGAAGTGGTTGGTCCCACCAGCTCAAGGGAAGAGGTTTCCTGGAGGATCTTCTCTGTCGTCGGATTTGGAGATTCGGACCTGCAGCAGGGCTTCACCGGGCAGTTCAGTCATGGTAGGGGTCCTCTTCTTCCAGTTCCTCATTGGTTCTTTTGTTCCAGTGGCGACTCTGCTCTTCCAGTCCCAGAGACCTGCTTTTTATGCAGTTTTCCCCCATTCATACAGCCTGGCTGTCAATCACACAGCAGGGTGTCAAGGCCAGTCCCCTTAGCCAATCAGACAAGAGTGCAACTTGGGTTACTAAGGCAACCCATGGCAGGGGTCCGAAGATCCCTCCCTCACATCCTGCCTACCTAGACTATCAGGCGCCTTAAGGAGGGCTTCTGTGCAGAAGCCCGCGAAAAGACAGCGAACAAAGGAATCATATAAATAACACATCATTATCATTATTATCATCCCCCGTTTGGTGTGCAGAGTAAAACACGAGAAAGACTTTAACAAAAAGAAATGGCGACTAAACCCAACCAGAGCCAAAATAAAATGTATTTGGTCAAGCGGGTTTATGTTCGAGGCTACTAAAATAGCCTATAACATTACCACATTTATATAAGATAATCGTGGTAGAAAAGTTAGGGTAGTTACCACTGCCACCAGCCAAGTCTTAGTGTTAAGGGAGCAAAACAAGGCTCCAAGAGGCACAGACAAAAATTGATAAGGGCTAACCCTTTCCAATATCCCATGTAAGATGGGGTGTGTCATGGGTTTTGACCCATGTTGAATCAATAGACTGGGTAGATGTGGGGATGAGCTGTCGCCGCCCATTATTCTATCCCAGAACAAACTAAATCAATAGACTGGGTGGATGTGGGGATGAGCTATCGCCGCCCACGTTCATGCCAGAATAGGAGAACTGCGCAGTTGGCACAAGACCACTCCAAAGATACAACCTTCTTGTGGGGAATTCATTTTCTTAATCCCAAAAATGGTTGCATTACCAGTACTCACCACTATCAGAAAGCCGGTGTTTTAAAACCACCAGACTTTTGTGTAAAACTGAACAAATGAAACAAAACCAGACCAAGGAAAGACTTGCTAAGAGGTGGATACAATGTAAAACTATATTCTGAAATGACTTGAAGGAAGTGAATATTTAATGTATATGTAAAAATTGTAAGTGATTTAAACTGGGAACAAAAAGTGACATTTAGCTGAAACCTGGCTTAATGAAACTGGATTCTGCCTGACAACTACCCCCGACAGGAGTTAAAACCTGCTCAACCACTCTTCCCCTTGTCAAAAGGAGTTGTCACCGCTCTGATTAGATTAGGGGTGGAGCAGCTGGGAACTACAGGGAGTTGAACAAAGGCCTGTCCTGGACTCAGGCAAATGTTATATTGGGGGCGTCGTAAAAGTGGCTTCCTCTTAGGGGAAACTGGGAGAGGCAGTGCCTCTGCTAGCAGCTGAGCTTGGGGGAAGTGGATAAACAAGTTATTCCACCCTGTGATGTGGGAAGCCACACCCCTTTTTTGACCAGAGCATAATTTTAAAAAGATAGATAACTCATAGTGCGGACCTGTCAGAATTATATAAGTAATATCATTATTTTTGTGATTTTTCTGTGAACATTTTGAGAGGCGTTAGGACCCTGTGGTGTATTCTGGGGGGTTGCTAGCGGAAAATAGGGTCTCACTCCAAATGTATGCATGTTAAAAATCTGACACTTTATCATCTGTAACCCATATCCCTGGTGCACATTTGTGTAAAATCTGGAAAGGTTTAGAGGTCGTTATCTGCATGAAAAGGGGAGAATTCTCTCATCAGTGGACACGACATCGTACAAAGACAGGGATCGGATGGTTTGGTGCTACAGAAAATATGTTAACTGGACCTATAATATTAGAAAAATGGTGCATAGATAAATATGTATTTGGGTCAGAAAGAGATTTGTGTGCAATCTGACAAGGGGAGGTTCCTCTGACCATAAAACCTACAGCATCACTCTGACTCACATTTCCTTCCCCCAATCATGGGAGAGGGGAGAATTGGGCCAATGACAAGCAGAGAGGGGCAAGCTTAGCTAGGCCCAGGCACACACCCATTTTCAAAACACATAAAAAGAGACTGCTGGGACAGGTAGAGACATTCAATTCCATTTGCGGCGGAGCATGCTGACCGACGACTTCACATCCAGGGATCCAGACTTCAAATCCATCAATCTCCAGAACCTGTAGCAGTACCTAGAAAGCAGTGTTACATCCAGAATCCAGAGAGGCTAGACCAGCAGAGTAGAGCTGACCCAGATCACTGTGAAGTGCAGAGACCAGAACCAGAGTCCAGTCCAAAACCAGACCAGATCCGTGGCGAAGCCTATTTCAAATTTATATTGTGAGTACCTAGCAGAACTGTGCAGAACCAATCTCTTAGTTAAAATAATCTAATCCAAACTATTTTAACCTAAGTAGAACAGCCTCCTAGAAATCGTGTCATCTGTAATTTTAAAGCTGCACAACTGTCACCTGTCAATTCTGAAGCTGCAAGCTGTCACCTGTCATTTTGAGTTTACTTTAAATCCGAAAAACTACCTTTATTTAATCGTCCATATCTCTGGAGCCGTTTGTCCTAGGAACTTGGTTTAACTTTCCTCTGAAATCTTAGAATCTAGAACCGACTTGCTACTCCTTACACTTTTGCCGCAATCATGAGACACGCACTCGCGAAATTTACCGCGATTTGCGATTTTGGCTCAATTTCTCCACTTGTCAAAATAGCAGCTCCATTCTTCCTTTTGTTAAAATCTGTTTGCAACTTGGTAATAACTCATAGAGCATTGCTAAAGTGAGCCTGAACTAATACCAACACGCATCTCCCACTCACCCTGAATCTCTAGAGGGAATTAAAATCAGTTGGCACATTTTCCCATCCATTGCCATCACATTTAAAAAGCATTTTGGGCCTGTGTTTCAAACTCCTACCTGTCTGTTTCCTTTAAGCTTGCTGGGGGGGAACTGAATTTCGTATTGTATTTGATTGCATTCCTGAGAACTGTGTGCTCCTCTTTCCATCTCCTTCCATTTCTTACATTGCATAGGGGAGGGGGGGTGAATTGCCAGAGAAAAAGTGATTATCTTGTCTTTTGCTAAAATCATATCAAGTATTTCTGTACTGCATTTTATTCCTCATTGCTTTTCCCTTGAAACCGTAAAAGTATTTTTGCTACTTTATCCATCCTATACTAACTCCTCATTGATTGTAAAGAAGTGTGCTAGTGCCAGATTACCCATTGTTGATCAACCTCATATGTCTAAGTGTACTGTCAGATATTAATTTATTATAAAGTGTGACATATATATATATTGTTTCATTTTTCAAATAAACCTTTTAATTTGCAAAACAAACCTACTTCTTGGCTCAGTGGGGTCAGGGGGATTCTAAGAAGGGGGTGTTATACAAGGGTTGTCATCCAGAGTACTGAACTGATTATAAAATTACATCAATAAGGGTTTTCCTCAGCATCCCAGACTAGGCATTGACTTAGCTGTAGTGTTGATTGAATATCGTTTACAATAGTGGGGGCTCGAGCCGGGGTATTCTGGGTTAGATCTATCACTTGTGCAGATTAATGCAGTGTGCTAACTGACGGGAGACATACATCCGGTCGGATCACCACACTGTGTTACGCTGTAAAGCACTCCTCAAAGGAACGCTCTAAGGAAACGGTCTGTTTTGCAAAATAAAATACAAACTTCTGTAAGTCAGGAAGGAACTCAAATTCCAGAATGACGACCGTGGTAGACATGAAAATAGCGAGGGAGAGCCTCTTACATAAGCTATTTGTGAGAGGTGAGTGGACTCATCAGGACCAAACGGTCTGGTTGCAATCGTGCAACAGGTCACTGAAACAGGATCAGATATATGGGGAGATCAGGGTCCCCTACATGTGCCCCTGAGCGAACTATATATGACCCCTAAAGCCAAAGATGAACATAATAAGATTGCCAGGATAGCGGCATATTTGTATCTCTATATGGGAGCCATGCAGGACAAATGTGCTGAAGGCCAAGATCTGGCAAATAGGCAACAGATGGCGTTAGAGAAGGCCCAATCTGATCTGGTCTCTTCTGAGCAGAGGCTGCAGAGGAGCCAGGAGTCAGAAAATGAGAGCAGACAGTATCTCATTAGAATCAAAGAGGACATGTGTATCCTGCAACAGGAAAAGTCTGACCAGGATACCAGCTTTCTGGCCTTGCAGAAGGAGTACCAAGAAGGTTTGGACTCCCTCCTGCAGAGCCAGAAAAAGCTGGAGCAACAACTAGACTTTAACAGGGCATGCACAGAGCAGGTAGCCATCCTGCAAAGTCATCTAGATAGAGTGAAGGCAGAGAGCAACTAACTGATTCTGAAAGACCTGGATACCCAGGCAGAGTTTGATGAAGAGCGCCAGAAAGCTGGTGCCTTTTAAAGGCAGAGGGACGACCTGGCATCACAAATTCAGGCTCTTGGTCAGGAAAGGGACACCTTAGGCCAGGAAGTCTGCCATTTAAAAAGAAAAATGGAAGAAAATCACCTGGCCCTCCAGGGACTGGGTGACCTCCAAAAAGAAAACCAGAACTTGTTAGAGCACACCAGGAGGGTGGAGGAGGCTCTGGCAAGAAAGGAGCAGGCCAGTAGGGAAGGGACTCAGGAGGTAACCCTCCTGCAGCAAAGACTGGCCCAGTACTCCAGGACCAATCAGGAGGCACAGAGAGAAAATTAGGCTCTCTGTCAGCACAATGATAGGCTCCAGCAAGAGGTAGCGAAGCAGGAGAGACTGATAGACTCTAGTAAGGCCTTAACTGAGGAACTGAAAGCGCAGGCTCTTGCATTGCAACAGGAAGCAGGGGCGGATAGAGATGAGGTTCGCTGGGAAAGAGAAACTCCTGAGCATAACCTCAGGAGCCCTAGTACCAGAGGCCTTCATCTCTCCCAGTCCCTGGACTCTGCCACCCCCATGTCCCCTCGCACACATGAGCCCAGGGCCACGGGGATGGCAGATTACTATCCAGCTAGAAGTATGGGGCTCATAGGCCAGTACCTCCCAGGAATGGATGGGCGGGTATCCGGGTATGGGCACCCAAGCACAGTGCAATTTAGTGGGGAACCCCAGGAGAGTAGGCCCATTAAGGGCATCCTGAAAACCTCTGCCCAGTTAGGTCAGTGGGGGGGGATACCCAGCAAATCCTGGTAGCAAGGAGGGATCTGAAGACTCCTCTGAGTGTCACAGGACACAGGAGACCAGGTCCCCACATTCTGCCAGCCATTCCCAGGCTCGCAGAATCCGGGAAAACCTGGAAGATCAGACGGGCACCTCTGGGAGCAGTGCTTCTGAGTCAGAGGATGAATGGACCAGGGTTACCCGAACCAAATAGGCCAATAAGGCAAAAAGGGCCTTGCTTAAGGACCCATTGAAACAAATAAAGGCAATCAGGAGCGTCATCACTCCTTATCATAAGAACGCCAAGTATTCCGTTTGGGAACACATGGAGCTCTATGAGCAAATGATGGAGACTTTCCATTTGAAGGACAGCAGTAGCTGCATCCAGTACGTCAAATGGACATTCTCCCCAGAATACTCCAGTTTCTTTGCGGGGCTGGAGGACCAAAATCATTTAAGATGGTCCACCTATAAGGCGGCCATCTTGAAACATTTTTCTGTTCACAGAAATCCTCAAGAGGCTCGCAAGGCAGCCTACAATTTGCAATGTGGGGAGGATCAGGCCCCACAAGAGTTTGTGCAAGAATTAAAGCGTGCTTTTGCGCAGACCACCAGAAGGGTACGAACGGATAGCAGAGAATTTATCAATACGTTTTTCCATGCCTTACCCAAATAATGACCCAGCTCGTGAGAGATTTTCATGAGAAAAGATCTTTAGACTGGGTCATTGAACAGGCTACCCGGATCTATGAGGTGCAGAAGCCTATCAAAAAATAAAAATAACGCGCCGAAAAACCCCAAAACCAACAGCACCCCTGCTGCTGCCAAGGTGGCAGAGGTAAAGGTTGCCCCCGTTTTAGATTTGGAGATGGGGGGGGCCTAAAAACCTGCCTGCACCAAATAATTCACAGCCCAAAAGGCCCTCGGGCCAGTCACAGACAGGGAGTCGAGGAGGTAGTCCCACAAATGGGGTCCCCCGCTCCCCTGACTATGTAAGTCCCCGCTATAAGGGAAACCGACCAATCCTGGGTTATGTGTGGACTCCTCCAGCCCAAGGGGGTGGATCCAGCCAAGCACCTAACCCAGGGAACTTCCCTCCCGAATTCCCCCAGGAGGGCAGAAATTCACCAAATCCTGGGCAGAACTTTTTCCCCAGGTATCCGCCCAATTTCCAGCCCCAAAATCATCCATCCTTCTTTCCCCAATTCCCTGAGCCCAGACAACCTAATCCGGGAGAGGGGAGGCCAAGGGTGGAGGGGTACCAAAATGTTCCCAACCAGAGGTACTACCAGAGAAGGGATAGCTACCCTTCCCGGGATCAGCCCAGGGGAGAAAATAGAGCCCTGTATCAGCCTGAGCGGGTTTCACAACTTGAGCGCCAGGTGCAAAATATGGCACGAGATCTGGGTCACATACTGAGGGCTCAACAGAACCCTCAGATGAGCATGCCACCGCAGAATGCCCCAAACTCTGGACCTGGTGCTCCAGAACAATGACGGGGGCAGCACCCCGATAACCCACTGGTTCCCACGGAGGAGGCACAAGGGGAAGGGGGGGGTAAAGCCTTGGAGGAAGCTTCCTTCCCAACTTGTAAACAGCCCCTGGAAAACCAGGAACCAGAAACAAAATCTCCTACCCCTGAAAGTCTGCCACCTAAGGAGCAGAGAGGAGGTAGGAGAAACAAAGGACCCAAACAGACCCACTTTGTGGAGGAGGTACAGGTCTTCCAATTTGAGGGAGAGGGATCCTCAGAAGATCCTGGGAAAAGGATCTTCTCCTTCAGAGATGGGGGAACTCCTCCCAAGGAAAAATGGGTCCCAAAGGATGCCAATTCAGACTGGGAAGATGTGGAGACTGAGCTACCGCCGCCCATCATCTCATCCCAGAACCGACAATACCAAAATCCCGTGGGTCAAACCCATCCTGAGGACTGCCTCCAAAAAGGGGGGGGTGGTGGCCCAGAACCCGAAACCATTTCCAGTTGCCAACTTTTTCTTTCAGATTCCCCAGGCTCTCCACAGAATTATGCCCAAATCGCTTCGCTAGCAATGTCCAAAACAGAAAGTTAGCCCACCGGTTGTCCAAAAATGTGCATTATCTGTGCCCCCTTGAGGAGAAGGAGGGAAGATACTATGCCCCGGTACAAGTACAGGGGAAGGGTACAATTTTGGCACTGGTGGACACTGGATCCCAAGCTACCCTTCTGTCCAAAAGGGCCTTTGAGGAACTAAATGCAGGAAGGGGGGAGAATTACCGTATTCCTCTCACCTCTCTTCCTGGACAACTGCAGAACTTTGACGGGAAGGAAATTCCTGTCGAGGGGACTGCAGATTTGGACATCAAAATTGGACGACACAAGGTGAAACACCCGGTCATAGTAGTGACTCCAGAGGGCACCCTTTGTTTACTAGGGAATGACCTCCTGAGAAGGTTGTCACCCCTAATAGATTGCGTAAACAAGGTCCTCTGGACCCAGACTAGCCGACCAATAAAATTAAAACAGAGTGTCAACCATGTTAGTTTAAATGGCACCTGCAACATGGTTGAACAAAAATCTGACCAAGTAGAATTTCACTTCCAGAACAACCAAATTCCAGACGTGACAGTAATAGCAGTAGGACAACAGACTGGTGATGGGCGGTCCTCTCTATTTCTGCAAATCAACCTTCCTTCCAGTTTAAGGTGGTATTCCACACTGGAAGGAAACACCCTGAAATTCTTTACTAATCCACAATCAGAAACTCCCACTCCTATAGTCCAGAAAGATGTGAAATCAGCTCAGAGCCTGGCTGATATTCAGCAAATTGGAGAGCAGTTGTTCATCCCTGTCCAGTTAAATGATGGGAAGGACTCTGTTCTCGCTTGAGTGTGTGTGAACAATGGTAAGAGCTTCATCAGCGAAGCCATGTTCCGCCAACTCCCAAAAGATCCAGCCATTCCCACATTCAAACTGATAGACAAATGGGAAATGGACCTGGAAGCACCTAATTCCAAACATCTCCTGCCAAGCAGGTGTATGCTCAAAATCTCCATTGGCAACAAGAGCATAGTCCATAATTGTTGGGTCGTGTGAGACGTCAGTGCCGCCTTTTACTTAGGCAGTGACATTCTCAATCACTTTGCCATTAGTTTGGACCTAATAAACTTCAAAGCTTGGTCCCAATTAGCGGATAATCCCATGGGCTTTGATGATCCAGAAAACGCATTTAGGTCAGCTCAATTGCTACCTTATGCAGTTGAAATTCAGATCAAAGAGGAAGTCACCATCCCAGAAAGGACCCGACAATTCTCCCTGGAAGTGAAAGTTAAAAGAGGACAAAAATTGCAAAACCCTGATGCTTATATACATCTAAAGGCTTCTCTCCAACAGCAAGGGTTGGGGGTAAACCCAACTCCATTAGTCAACATAGAACATGGCACCATTCCAATAGAGGTGGATAAGAGCGACTTAAAGAGTATTACTCTAGCCGCAGGCATCAATATTGGAATGGCGGTTGATGACTGACATTTCTCCATTGATCTAGGAAATGAACTGTTAGGACCAATCCCCAAGGACTGTTTTGACAGTGACAGTGATGACAAAACAACACCAGACAGGATCTTCACCCGGCATGGGGGGAACTTCCTGGTGTACACTTCTTACCCTTACGGTAAGGAAGATGTGACTTGTGACTTCAGGAGGGATGAGGTGATTTTCCAGGTCCATGAGGGCTGCCTTTCCCACCTGAAGCCTCCAGTCCAAATCAGCACTCTGACCAGGGACTTCTCCACACAGCTGGAGGAGGCCGCTGAGATAGCCAAACCAGAAGTCTTTCCAGGCTTCAGGCAGATGGTGGAAGAGAGAGTCAACCTAGTTGATGCCTGTGTGACTCTGGAACAGAAGCAAAAGTTGAAACAAGTTTTCTTGGATTTTCAAGATCTCTTTGCGGTAGACTCATATGACTGTGGTTGCACCGACATCCACACCACAACAATTCCCACGGACCCTGGAATGACTCCAGTGTTTGTGAAGCAATATCGCTTGCCTCTCGCATCCATGGAGTCCCTTACTGAAATAATTAAGAACCTAGAGTCCCGGGGAATAATCCGTCCAGTCCACAGCACTTTCAATAATCCGGTGCTGGGAATATTGAAGCCAAACAGCCAGTGGAGACTCTGCGCCGACCTTAGGGAGCTCAACAAATGGGTCCATACTTCCCGATGGCCTCTGCCCTACATTGACCAAGGGCTGGGCCAGATTCAGGGGTCACAGGTATTCACAGCAATAGACCTGACCAATGGATACTGGACCGTGCCTGTCAGTAGGGAGGACCAATACAAACTGGCTTTTTTCTTTGGGGGCCAGCAGTACACATGGACCCGGACTCCCTTCGGATACCTCAACTCCGGCAATGAATTCAACATTTTCCTACATAAGGCCATGCCCGACCTGGGTGCGAGGGGTAACCTGGCTTATGTAGATGATGTCCTCATCAAAAGTTCATCTGTGGAGGAACACATAGCGGAGATCCGTTATGTTCTGACACAGTTGAGGGCCGCCGGAGCAAAACTTTCCTTTCAGAAAGCACAGTGGTGTAGAACCCATGTTAATTTCTTGGGGCATGAGATTACTCCTCAGGGTCTCTGTCCCCAAGAAAAGAAAGTGGAAGCACTCCAGAAACTGAAAGACCCCACAACTCTGCAGGAACTAAGGAGCCTCCTTGGACTGACTAATTACAGCCTAAAGTTCATTGCAGGCTACGCAGAGATCACTAGACCCCTGATTCATCTCTTGAAGGGGGGGGTCAAGTGGGAATGGGGTCCAGAACAATCCGAGGCGGTAAGACAACTCAAAAGAAGCCTCTCACAAGCGCCTTGCCTAGCTTACCCTGCCTAGCTTACCCTGTCAGAAACTCTCTAATACGTGCTTGACAGCAGTATTATACCAAAAGCATGACAAGGTCAATAAAGTAATCTCCTATGCGAGCAAAACTTTATCCTCTGTGGAGGAAAACTTCAACAATTGTGAGAAGGCACTCCTGGCAATGGTGTGGGCATTGAAGAATTACCGCCCGTTTATCCAGGGAGAACACATCATAGTGGAGACTCCACACCAGTCTCTGAATATCTCCAAAGTGACAGAATCCGGGCCGGAAATGTGAGTAATTCCCGAATTACTTCCTGGATTCTGTCAATGCAAGGCTTTCCTGTGGAGGTCAGATATGGCCAAAACAAGAAGAGTCCCCTCGCGCAAGGTCTGGCTGACTTGCATGATTGTGCCAGAGAAAACTGTCTCGAGGACGAAAGTCTAAAAATCAAGGACAACATGGAGGCATACCTTAATTCCCCACACAAAGTCTTTGAAGAAGACAAGTGTGAGGGAATGCCCACTGTCTATGTGGATGGATGCTCTTACCATGTTGACAACGACGGGGAGAAAGAACTGGTGGCTGGCGTAGGGAATGCATGGGTGAAAGGGTTCCCAGAACCCTTTGCTGGATACAAAATTGGTACCTGAAGTAGTCAGGTGGCAGAATTGATGGCTGTGCATCAGGCCATCCTCACTGCTGTCCAGCATCAACTCCACGAACTGGTCATAATCACAGATTCGGATTATGTACGGAACGGGTTCGTGGAGCACCTGGTCAACTGGAAAACCAGAGGCATGTTATGCGCTAATAACAAACCCCTGAAACATGGGAAGTTAATCCAAAACATTGATGATCTGGTCACCTCGAATGGGATGACCATCTACTGGAAGAAGATCAAGGGTCATTCCAAAGTAGAGGGACCAGACAAACTGTAAATGACTTAGCTGATCAGCTGGCCAAAACCGGGGCCATCCAAGGGGATCTAATCGAAATAGAGTCCCTGTTGGGGGAAATCCAGGTCACCGCTATCACTAGGTCCCAGACAAATGCTCACAATGATCTTTCAACTGCACAATGGAGTAAGGAGACCCCTGATGCTGATTTAATTACAGCTCAGAAGGGGGATCCAATTATTGGTACGTTTTACCAACACCATGAGGACCCTGAGAACTTTCCCCTGACGGATACCGATTACATTGGGAAAGAGGACCTAAGAGTGTTGATGAAATGTCCAAAAATGTTCCGAATCCAAGATGGTTTGTTGGTAAGGAAATCCCAAGCTGGCCATGATCAGTGGGTGGTTCCTACCTCATTCCGAAGCCTGATGTTAAGTCACGCCCATGATGCGGCCACCGCCGGTCATAGGGGGTTTCACACAACACTGGAAATCTTAAGAGAGGTTGCATACTGGCCACACATGGGGCAGGACCTCGACCAATACTTGAGGGTGTTTCTTGTGTGTGCACAATTTCAGCCATCATCCCTCACACACCGTGCGCCTCTCCAAAAGAGGGGGATGACACTGCCATGGTCAGGTTTGCAAATCGACTTTGTAGGCCCTGTGATTCGCTCGTCTAGAGGAAACAAGTACATGTTGACCGTTACATGCTTGTTTACCAAGTGGGTGGAATGTCTCCCAGCCCCAAACTGCAAGGCAGAAACAGCAGCTGCCCTGATGATTAACCACATCTTTTCCCGTTTTGGTCTACCTCAAAGGATTGAGTCAGACAGGGGTAGCCACTTCACCAGTGAAGTAATGACAAAAATGTGGGAGATACTGGGGGTTAAAAGGAAGCTACACATTGCTTACAGGCCAGCTTCTTCTGGAGCAGTGGAGAGATATAACCAAACCATTGTGAGCATCTTAAAAAAGTTTGTGGCAGATTCTGGGCCAAGTTGGGATATCCGATTACCTCTGGTCCTAATGGCCATCAGATCTACCCCTTCATCTGCAACCAAAATGTCACCATTTGAGTTGATGACTGGACGCAAGATGGTGCTTCCCCAGCATTTGCTCTACAGAACCCAAGAGCTCTACAGAACCCAAGAGCAAACGATGATAAATGCCTCCACAACTCATGAGTATGTGGAGAATTTAAGGAAACACCTTCAGCATGCTTTTGCCTATGCTCAGCGGAATCTAGAAAGATCAGCCGAGAGCATGAAGACCCAGTATGATTTAAAAACTACCCGAAAGGAATATAAGGTGGGTGATCGGGTCTATCTATACAATTTCCAAAGGAACCAGGCCAAACAGCGAAAATTCTTGCCTACATGGAAGGGACCGTTTGAAATTATAGACAAGATCTCCCCTGTTGCCTATAAGATCTGCATTCCCAAAGGCAGTCTGGCGGAGCGGAAGGGGAAGACAAGTGGGTCCATATTAACCAGCTAAAGTGTTGCCATCCCAGGCACACTTTGGAGAAACTGGAGGAGTCCTCTGCAATACCAGAGGGGACCGCTCCAGATTAATTCAGTTCCAACCCTAAAATATCCCACATATAGTCTTTAAAATATTATACTCTTGTAAGCCACTATCTTTGAATGATAACTTGTATCTCAAAAGTAAAATGTTAGCTATGTTAAAGTATAAAATGTATATGTCTGCCACACCATTAGTAGTGATGGAAAAATGTCTACGAATAGGTATTGCCGCTTTCCCTTTGTCGCCTTGGAGAAAGAAAACCTGGCCACTGGCCAAGGAGGACGATAAGGAGACCGGGAGCAGAGACCCGAGGGGCCCGGGGTACCGCCCAATCCTCCCATCAGGACCAGCAAGGAGAACTGATTTATCGACTGGAGGGAGGAAAAGATGCTGAACTGTGCCAACTACAGGATTGGAAGAAGATAATGGGGACATACCAGCGCAAGGGCTCAAAACCTCCTTTGCACCCGACTTCCCCTCGACTTGAATCAAAGCGCAGTCGGGCGGGGGGATTTGTCATGGGTTTTGACCCATGTTGAATCAATAGACTGGGTAGATGTGGGGATGAGCTGTCGCCGCCCATTATTCTATCCCAGAACAAACTAAATCAATAGACTGGGTGGATGTGGGGATGAGCTATCGCCGCCCACATTCACGCCAGAATAGGAGAACTGCGCAGTTGGCACGAGACCACTCCAAAGATACAACCTTCTTGTGGGGAATTCATTTTCTTAATCCCAAAAATGGTTGCATTACCAGTACTCACCACTATCAGAAAGCCGGCGTTTTAAAACCACCAGACTTTTGTGTAAAACTGAACAAATGAAACAAAACTAGACCAAGGAAAGACTTGCTAAGAGGTGGATACAATGTAAAACTATATTCTGAAATGACTTGAAGGAAGTAATTATTTAATGTATATGTAAAAATTGTAAGTGATTTAAACTGGGAACAAAAAGTGACATTTAGCTGAAACCTGGCTTAATGAAACTGGATTCTGCCTGACAACTACCCCCGACAGGAGTTAAAACCTGCTCAGCCACTCTTCCCCTTGCCAAAAGGAGTTGTCACCTCTCTGATTAGATTGGGGTGGAGCAGCTGGGGACTACAGGGAGTTGAACAAAGGCCTGTCCTGGACTCAGGCAAATGTTATATTGGGGGCGTCGTAAAAGTGGCTTCCTCTTAGGGGAAACTGGGAGGGGCAGTGCCTCTGCTAGCAGCTGAGCTTGGGGGAAGTGGATAAACCAGTTATTCCACCCTGTGATGTGGGAAGCCACACCCCTTTTTTGGCAAGAGCATAATTTTAAAAAGATAGATAACTCATAGTGCGGACTTGTCAGAATTATATAAGTAATATCATTATTTTTGTGATTTTTCTGTGAACATTTTGAGAGGCGTTAGGACCCTGTGGTGTATTCTGGGGGGTTGCTAGCGGAAAATAGGGTCTCACTCCAAATGTATGCATGTTAAAAATCTGACACTTTATCATCTGTAACCCATATCCCTGGTGCACATTTGTGTAAAATCTGGAAAGGTTTAGAGGTCGTTATCTGGATGAAAAGGGGAGAATTCTGTCATCAGTGGACACGACATCGTAGAAAGACAGGGATCGGATGGTTTGGTGCTACAGAAAATATGTTAACTGGACCTATAATATTAGAAAAATGGTGCATAGATAAATATGTATTTGGGTCAGAAAGTAGTAGAACAGCCTCCTAGAAATCGTGTCATCTGTCATTTGTAAAGCTGCACAACTGTCACCTGTCAATTCTGAAGCTGCATGCTGTCACCTGTCATTTTGAGTTTACTTTAAATCCGAAAAACGACCTTTATTTAATCGTCCATATCTCTGGAACCGTTTGCCCTAGGAACTTGGTTTAACTTTTCTCTGAAAGCTTAGAATCTAGGCTTTCCAACGAACCTAGAACCGACTTGCTACTCCTTACACCTTTGCCGCAATCGCGAGACATGCACTTTACCGCGATTTGCGATTTTGGCTCAATTTCTCCACTTGTCAAAATAGCAGCTCCATTCTTCCTTTTGTTAAAATCAGTTTGCAACTTGGTAATAACTCATAGAGCATTGCTAAAGTGAGCCTGAACTAATACCAACACGCATCTCCCACTCACCCTGAATCTCTAGAGGGAATTAAAATCAGTTGGCACATTTTCCCATCCATTGCCATCACATTTAAAAAGCATTTTGGGCCTGTGTTTCAAACTCCTACCTGTTTCCTTTAAGCTTGCTGGGGGGGAACTGAATTTCGTATTGTATTTGATTGCATTCCTGAGAACTGTGTGCTCCTCTTTCCATCTCCTTCCATTTCTTACATTGCATAGGGGAGGGGGGTGAATTGGCAGAGAAAAAGTCTTATTTTTTGCTTAAATCATAGCAAGTATTTCTGCACTGCATTTTATTCCTCATTGTTTTTCCCTTGAGACCATAAAAGTATTTTTGCTACTTTATCCATCCTATACTAACTCCTCATTGATTGTAAAGAAGTGTGCTAGTGCCAGATTACCCATTGTTGATCAACATCATATGTCTAAGTGTACTGTCAGATATTAATTTATTATAAAGTGTGACATATATATATATATATTGTTTAATTTTTCAAATAAACCTTTTAATTTGCAAAACAAACCTACTTCTTGGCTCAGTGGGGTCAGGGGGATTCTAAGAGGGGGGTGTTATACAAGGGTTGTCATCCAGAGTACTGAACTGATTATAAAAATACATCAATAAGGGTTTTCCTCAGCATCCCATACTAGGCATTGACTTAGCTGTAGTGTTGATTGAATATCGCTTACAGGTGTACTGGGTCTGTGGTTTTAAAGTGACTATATAAAGTTAATGGCAAATTTACATGTTTCTGGGGGACAGGAGTCAGCCCCAGAAAAATGGAGTCAGTGGGAAGTCTCAAAGGCAACCCTGTGTCACTGCACTGAAGGTACTGTGTAACACACACAAAAAGTGGAGCACATGGAGTAGGTGAGGCTCCAGTTCCCAAGATCACACAAACAGTAAAAATACACACAGCAAAACACATGTAAGAGTGGGAAAAAGGTTCACACTATTACCAGGTGGAAGAAATAAATCCTAGAAATCCAGCAAAGCTGCTGGGGTACTCTTTAGGTAAGGGAAATCAACCATTTATGAGAATTCTCCCTAACAGCCCTTCTGAAAAAATCGTGAAATTCAACTGTCGGAAAAGATTTGGGGTTAGCCATGTTTTAGGCTTTCCTCTTGGCGCCCAGGTAGGTGTACCCACACATGTGAGGTACCGTTTTCATCGGGACATGTGTGGGAACGTGGGAAGGTAGATCATGTGTTGTTGGCGGCGTGTTTCGGTGGGTGAGCCTATTGAAATTTGCAGAAATAGTTTTTTTTGCCACATTTTGCACTTTGCCAGGCTTTCTGGGTAATAAATTCTGGGCCGATTTGCGCAAGTCAGACCTCTGCGCATTCCCACGGGTGTCCTCTTTTCGGAAATGCATGCGGTTTCTGTTTTCCTTGCTGGCTTGGACACCCTAGGCCCATATCTGTATGGTGTGCCCTTCTGAAAGAAATCGTGAAATTCACCTGTCGGAAAAGACTTGGGGTTAGCCGTGTTTTAGGCTTTCCCATTGGCGCCCAGGTATGTGTACCCACACATGTGAGGTACCTGTGTTGTTGGCGGCCTGTTTTGGTGGGTAACTCGAGTAAAATGTGTGGAAATTGGGTTTTTTGCCACATTTCAGACTTTGCCGGGCTGTCTAGGTAATAAATTCTGGGCCGATTTGCACAAGTCAGACCTCTGCGGATTCCCACTGGTGTCCTCTTTTTGGAAATGCATGCGGTCCCCTGTTTTCCTTGGTGGCTTGGACACCCTAGGCCCATATCTGTATGGTGTGCCTTTCTGAAAGAAATTGTGAAATTCAGCTGTCGGAAAAGACTTGGGGTTAGCCGTGTTTTGGCTTTCCCATTGGCGCCCAGGTAGGTGCACCCACACATGTGAGGTACCTGTGTTGTTGGCGGTGTGTTTCGGTGGGTAACCCAAGTAAAATGTGTGGAAATTGGGTTTTTTGACACATTTCGGACTTTGCCGGGCTTTCTAGGTAATACATTCTGGGCCGATTTGCAAAAGTTAGACCTCTGCGGATTCCCACTGGTGTCCTCTTTGCGAAAATGCATGCACTGTTTTCCTTGGTGGCTTGGACACCCTAGGCCCATATCTGTATAGTGTGCCCTTCTGAAAAAATCATGAAATTCAGCTGTCGGAAAAGACTTGGGGTTAACCGTGTTTTAGGCTTTCCCATTGGCGCCCAGGTAGGTGTACCCACACATGTGAGGTACCGTTTTCATCGGGACACGTGTGGGAACGTGGGAAGGTAGACCATGTGTTGTTGGCGGCGTGTTTCGGTGGGTGAGCCTATTGAAATGTGCAGAAATTGGGTTTTTTCGCCACATTTCGGACTTTGCTGGGCTTTCTGGGTAATAAATTCTGGGCCGATTTGCACAAGTCAGACCTCTGTGCATTCCCACGGGTGTCCCCTTTTCGGAAATGCATGCGGTTCCCTGTTTTCGTTGGTGGCTTGGACACCCTAGGCCCATATCTGTATGGTGTGCCCTTCTGAAAAAATCATGAAATTCAGCTGTCGGAAAAGACTTGGGCTTAGCCGTGTTTTAGGCTTTTCCATTGGCGCCCGGCTAGGTGCACCTACACATGTGAGGTAACGTTTTCGTCGGGACACATGTGGGAACATGGGAAAGTAGGCCATGTGTTGTTGGCAGCATGGTTCGGTGGGTGATCCCAGTAAAAAGTGCAGAAATTGTTTTTTTTTCACCCATTTCGGACTTTGCCAGGCTTTCTTGGTAAAAAATGTGGGGCCGATTTTCGCAAGTCAGACCTCTGCAGATTCTCACGGGTGTCCTCTTTTCGGAAATGCATGGGGTTCACTGTCTTCCTTTGTGGCTTGGACATCCTTGGCCCATATTTTTATGCTGTGCCCTTCTGAAAAAATCGTGAAATTCAGCTGTCCGAAAAGACTTGGGGTTAGCCGTGTTTTAGGCTTTCCCATTGGCGCCCATTTAGGTGCACCCACATATGTTAGGTACCGTTTTCATCGGGCCACATGTGGGAACGCGGGAAGCCAGGCCATGTGTTGTTGGCAGTGTTTTTCGGTGGGTGAGCCGAGTGAAATGTGGGTAAATTGGGTTTTTTTCACCACATTTCGGACTTTGCCAGGCTTTCTGGGTAATACATTCTGGGCCGCTTTTTGCAAGTCAGACCTCTGCGGATTCCCACAGGTGTCCTCTTTTTGGAAATGCATGTGGTTCCCTGTTTTCCTTGGTGGCTTGGACACCCTAGGCCCATATCTGTATGGTGCGCCCTTCTGCAAAAATCGTGAAATTCAGCTGTCGGAAAAGACTTGGGTTAGCCATGTTTTAGGCTTTCCCCTTGGCACCCAGGTAGGTGCACCCACACATCTGTGGTACCATTTGTAGTAGAGCATTGTTTTTCTCAAAATTCATAGAAGCCATTGCCGTACCAAGCCTGCCACGTATACCACATACCTTTTTTCAGTCATTTTCCCGATTTTCCCCCAATCTATGGCATTTTCCCTTACCGAGTTGTTGCCTGACCTGCACAAATCACCCATTCCTAAACTTGGAATTGTGTCTACTTTTCAGAAATGTATGCCTTTCTGTCCTCCAGTTCGGCTTTCCTACCCTTTTCTTCCATTCCGTCCACGCATGTCCAATTGGCAAAAATGGCCAAAATCGCCTACCTCTCACAAAACGGTTGATAACCACATACAAATATTTTTTTTTCGTTTCCACTCAACCTGTTCTTGAAAGCCAGGACATTGGGAAATTCATTACAGCAAACCATTTGTTCCTAGCTCTTACAAGGAAAAAACCACAGGCTTCTTTGTACATCATTTTATTGTCATTTTTTGAAAAATCTCAAATTCTTTGCACTTTTTGCTTATTTTCTCTCACCACCCTACAGCAACCTATGATTCCTGGGTGGCGTTACGACCAGCTACATGTGGGGAGAAAAGGTCCCAAATTTGGCTGTGATATCTCATGTGACAAAAAAGTTACAAAGCATTGAATAGCGACATACTGAAATCACCAAAAAAGGCCTTGGCACTGCAGGGGTCGAGGGGGACCCATGGGACTAAAAGGGTTCAAAAATAATTATTTCAAGATGACCAGAAGCCATGTGAGGACGTGATCTGACATTATGGAACTCCAACCTGGACACAGCAACCCTGAGGTCTCCCACCCATCTGATAGAAGGGACTTTGAACATTGTTTTTAATTGTTACCGTACGCAGAGTTCTAAAAGGTGAATCCAACCTCTGTCAAGCACAATGCTGCTAATGCCGATTCATTGGAATTCAGAGTTCTGGCCTTGGAAATTCCATGAGAAATGGGATATGTGTTTGTGCAGATGCACACACGTGTGGGTGCATGCGTGCATGTGTGTGTGTGTATATATGAGTGTGTGCTTGGCCCCCATTAATAATTTGCCACACTTGAGGTGTGGGCATTATCGCAGACCTTCCAGGATTTTGCAGCATGAAATGGCAAATTTTGCGGCATGAAATGGCAAATTTTGCGGCACAAACCTTTATTTATTGTGGGATTTTTGCAGGACATTTTTTTATTAACTGGAGGGTGTAAGATTGCCACATTGCAGGAAAAAGGCAGAGTGCACGGCTACTAGAGAGCCAGGGTATCATTATTATGTATCTTTTGGATTAATTTAATAGGAAGAGTCCCAGATGTCTCTGGATTGGCAGAACAGTGTTTTATTTGGATACATTTTTGGTTTAATGTGCATGCCTATATAATAGTATTAACTAAATTGATCATAATCAGTTGTAATGCTGAAAATATTCCCTTCTATGTTCTCCAATACCCCAAACACCCACACACCTCTCACCAACACACATCACACATCTCACCCACTCCCCATAACAACTTGCATTCCTGAACCTCTGTCATACAAATACGTGCTATGTCACTGTCAAGTCACAATTTGCACTCCCCAGCCCCTGCCACACTCGAAATCATACTCCCAACTCACACCTTACACTCTCAATTCCTCCCGCAATATACTGTCCTTCATTCTTTTGTGTTGCTTCTGCATCTTGCATCCTTTCTCCCATCCTAACGCACTCTTCCCTCATCCTTTTTCGAAATCTGCAGCTCACTGTCTCTTTCCGGCTAACCGCTACCTCTCTGCTTTCTGGCTCACTGATCACATGCTCCCTCTACCTTCTGTACCTCCGCTCGCTCTCAGAATTCTGGCCCACCACATCACTGTTTCCTCTGCTCTCCTGTCCAACGCTTCCTCCTCTGACCCACTGCTCTCCCTCTGCTTTCTTGCCTATCACTTCACATGTCACCCATCACTCTCTCCCTCTCTCTCCTTTCCCTCTCATAGTGTTACCATTTTTTAAAATGTAGATTTTGACCCAGATCCTCAAAAAATGGGGCATTTAAAAATAGAGCCAGGATATGCTATTTTTAGACAACCCATTTTTGGAAATTAACAGATCACCTTATTCTCAAAGGTGACCGGCACATTTCCACTGGCTTGAGCTGTAGCACAAATTTTGCGCTGGCCAGCTGCCTTGAATGGGGTTCTGGGTTGTTTGACTGAAGTGTAATTATTTGCGGCTGAATTGACTGTAGTCAATTTTGCCGCAAGTTGATTGGCACTTCAGCCAAACAACCCAAAATGTACCTTTCACCACCACCCCACCCGCTCCCCCAACTGCTTGGTCGCTGATGCTTCCCCTGCAACCCTACAGTGTCAGATCCGTCTCTCTAACATGGGTCGGATCCAACTCTGCAGGGTCCCTTTTTAGTCATGTTCTTTTTTTTCGGTCCCCTGCCTCCAATTTTGAGGAAGCGGGGGACACCCGTGCAATACCCAAGCCCAAAAATACTGTACATGGTGATAGGGTGACACCCATGTAACACATGTTCGGTATTTGTTTTGTTTGTTTATTGTTTGTTTGTTTATTTTATTTATAAAGCGCTCTGGACCCAGGGGTAAATGGGCGCTGGTACATGTTACAAAGCACAATACATGGTCATTAACAGTGATACTTTTTAGCAAAGGTTATATACAGAGAGTACAGGCAATGGCCAATAAGAGACATAACTGGTACATGAACAGTATATGCAGATAGTAACTGTGCTAACATGCTAATTGACTTTGTGCCAATAGCCACCCAATGGCAAGTTTCCTGAAGGACTGGAAGGAATTGGCCGACTTACAGGCCGATTCATGGAATAAATGTGCGCCGAAAATTCCGGCGCAGAGGGGCCTATACGTGCGCTGCGCCGAAAAATAGCGAAAAGCGCAGGGAAACCAGCGCACGTCGATTCATGGAAGTCCGTGCGTAAGAAAAGCATAGGACGTGCACTGAAAAAGTGCGTGGCGCACGCCGGCGCACAGGTCAACCAACGGCGTGCGCCACGGCCACTGCGCTATCACTCCGAGCGCAGCGCACAGCTCTAAAGTAGGCGGAACACAGGGCGGGACACTCGGAATGGGGAATAAAATGGGGCACAACACTCGGAATGGGGAAGAATGTGGGCGGCACGGGGAAGTACAGGAGGCAAGTGCGCGGAACGCCCACACGCTCTCCGGCAACACGTATTCATGGATTCGAACAGGGCAAAGCAGCGCTCGATCAAACCAGCGCACAGGCCCAAAAACGTACGCCACAAGTAAGCAGGCGGTAGCGTCCCGATGCACTTAACGAAAGTGCGCCAAAACCTGCGCCAACAAATACCACCCACATACAGCAATGGGCCATACCGTGACCCCAAAGGACAAATGATGTGCAAAGGTGTACGCCATTAACACGGACACCCACTGTTCAAAAATTCACGCGCATGTGTACAACGGGTTGCGCGAGAAGTCACTCGCGCGATTGCCCTGGGTACGTGTATCCCGGGGTGCGGGGAAGTCCCACACGCGATTGCCCTGGCCACGTCGATATCAGGGGTGCGTGTGAAGTTCCACACGCGAAAAGCCAGGGTACGTCAATTACAGGGGTGCGCGGGAAGTTTCACACGCGAAAAGCTAGGCTACGGGAATTCCAGGGGTGCGCGTGAAATCCTACACGCGAAAAACTAGGGTACGTCATTTACAGGGGTGCGCGGGAAGTTTCACATGCGGCTCTGCTGGGTGGGTCCTCACAGGTGTTCCATTCACACCCTCCACGTCCCCTGCATGCAACCCACACCACAGGGGACTACCCTGCACACCTGCTCATGCCTCCCACCACCCCCACCCCCCCGCAGTCAGGGGCACCTGCCAGAAGGCCCCCACCCATGTCTACCACCACCCCCACCCCCCCGCAGTCAGGGGCACCTTCCAGCAGGCCCCCACCCATGTCTACCACCACCCCCACTCCCCCCGCAGTCAGGGGCACCTTCCAGCAGTCCCCCACCCATGTCTACCACCACCCCCACCCCCCCCCCGCAGTCAGGGGCACCTTCCAGCAGGCCCCCACCCATGTCTACCACCCCCCCCCACCCCCCCAGCAGTCAGGGGCACCTTCCAGCAGGCCCCCACCCATGTCTACCACCACCCCCACCCCCCCAGCAGTCAGGGGCACCTTCCAGCAGGCCCCCACCCATGTCTACCACCACCCCCACCCCCCCAGCAGTCAGGGGCACATTCCAGCAGGCCCCCACCCATGTCTACCACCACCCCCACCCCCCCGCAGTCAGGGGCACCTGCCAGAAGGCCCCCACCCATGTCTACCACCCCCCCCCCCCCGCAGTCAGGGGCACCTACCAGAAGGCCCCCACCCATGTACCATCCATGTCCACCTTCACCTGGGTCACAACCCCACACAATCATGACCGTAATGGACAGTCTGCCCTGCAAGAATTCCCAAACAACTATCCCATCCACCCACATATCAAACACAATGACATGTGACACACCCAATGTAAATCATATGAATGAACACATGTCTGTCACACACAGATGTTGCAAGTGAATGTCCAAACACCCCACATGTCATGCATGAAAGCAATGAGATGATACAACACATTGAAGGATCAAATGAAAATGTATTAAAAATAAACAAGGATGGTAAAAATAAAAAATAACAATAAACATGCAATGCAAACTAAATAATAAAAAAGCACAACCAAAAAAATCAGGAACACTAATTAACAAAAATAAAGTAAAATAGGGGTCCAAAGTCAAAGTCCAAAATTAAATCCAAGTACAAATGAAAGAAGAAACACATTGCCTCATGTGAAAAATTCAAACAAATATTAACATCACTCAAACTATCAACATGATGATCCGGGTCCATGAGCCCTAATAAATGAAACCTAACTATTTACACTAAGTAAGAAAATGTCTATATACAAAAATGTGGTGCATTGTCCTTTGGCAACCAAATAATAACATTAAAACAAAGGAAACCTAACTACAACTAAACTACAGAACTATATACAAAGGCGGCGGGCAAGTCCTGCGGCTCACTGATTGTTGTCCCGGGCCAGGGCATCATCGAACTCCCGCTCGATGTCCCGGAGGCGGCCCCGTTCCACAGCCCCGAGGGTCCGCAGGGACGCCGATGTACCCACCTCCAACTCCCTGCGGATGGCCTCGAGGCACTCGGCCCGCCTCAGGGCCCTCCGCATGGAGTTCTCCGCCCTGACCATAGCGAGCCGCGCCTCTTCCGCCCGCCGCCGCTCCGCATCTATGGCATGGCCCAACCGCTGCCACACGGAAGACACTTGACGTCCAGGGTCCTCCTGCCCTCCGGCTGATGCCTGCCCCTCTGATGGTGATGGCCCCGAGCCATCAAGGCTCCCACCTTCTTCCTCCTGCTGCTGACGTGCTGGTGCCGGTGCCCTGACACCTGCTGCCTGCACATCCTCCATTGTTTGGGGTGCTGTTGTTGCGGTGGCCACCCCTGCTGGACTCACGACTCCCGACTGGGGCAGGGATGTGTCCTCCACCAGCCTGGCCCCATCGTCAGAGGCAGCTCCACAGGGCACCCAGGTGACAGGTGGGTAGGAAGATGGCACGGAGGACGACTGGCGCATAGGGGGTTCAGGTGAGGAGGGGGTCGGAACAAGGCCCAGTGTATGGAGGAACACAGCCTGGTCTCCCTGAGAATGGGTCCGGACGTGGGCAACCCTGCTGGTGCAAGATGATGCAGACACAGGACCGGGGACAGGATTACACACAGGCACCTCCGCGGCGGCCTGTGCTGCCTCCTGTCCCTGCCCCTGTGCTGCACCACTAGCACCAGTGGAATGGCCACCTCCAGACCCCATCTCAGTCCCTTGCACGGCCTCCTCCTCCACCAAACCCACCACCAACCTGGATGACTCCCTGCCATCTTCCGCCGCGGAACCCTGTGGGGTCTCAGCTGCCCCTTCTGCTGCCGAGGAGTCCAACTTCCTCCTGCGCCTCCTGGACCTCCCCTCGGCAGCTGCGACCTGGGACACAGCACCGGACTCCTCACTCCCCGACGAGATGACAACAGGGGAGGGGAGCCGGGCCTTGCGTCTCCGGCTGACGGTGGCATCCCTGCTGCTGTGCTCCACAGCACCTTCTCCGCCCTCCACATCAGATGACGCTGCAGGCAGGGAGAGACAGGAGACAGGCATCAGGACACTGTACAATTGACTCACACACATAACAGTTGTACAAGAGTGGCATTGTCATACTCCAGACCTGGCATCACAATCCCCAACACACTTGTCTCCTCAATGCACACACATGAGTCATTCAACAGCCATATTGCTACAGCCCGCTACATACATTCACATACAGCAGCATGAGCAGACAAAGGTGAGCCACACATCACATGATACACACGGACTCAAATACACATGCACACATGCAAAGCACACATCCAAGCATGTGTACCACTCCGCAAACTGTCAGTCATGAGATGAACATCCATGTCACATTTGCAATTCACTCTCCAACAAGACAGTGTCACCTGCATCCATGTAGCAACACTGTTGCACCCTTCACAACTACACACACGCACACGCTGCAGACTAATGCACCTGGAATCAACATCCATGTGTCACACCACAAGCATGCCAACTCACATGCACAGTCAAACACATGTGCCCACACACAAGCATTTGCACTGCAAGCACACACACACACACACATGCACCATCCTTGTCTCACACATCACAGGCACACATGTGCTTGTCTCACAGCCCTGCACACACACATTTATACATGGCCACACAAAGACATGTGCAACATGCACACTCCTGGCACACCACCACACACACAGCTTACAATCAGTATGCATGTACACTCACCGCTCGACTCCAGACGGGTCTGCCTCCCAAGGACCTGGACATGGAGCGCTGGGGATATGCGTTCCAGGACCCGAAGTTCATCTTGCGACAAGTGGCCCCGCCGCCCCTTGGCATCCACTGCCTTCACGAGGCGCCGGGCCTTGTTCAGGGTCCTGGACCTGTAGTCCTCCCAGCGCTTCTTGACTTGATGGAATTCTCGGACTGCCACCCCCTCTGCGTTGATGGCAGTCACAATGCCCGTCCAGATCCTGGTCCGTCCTTCCTTGTCGAGGCGCATCCGTCCGTAGAGGGCATCATACTGCCCCAGGACTCGCTCCACCAGGACACCAACTTCGGTGGCACTGAAGCTGGTGCCCCTCTGCCTCCCTGGCCGGGGGTTGCCAGTCGTGCCAGATTTTGTGCTCCCTGACATGGCAACCCCAGAGGCAGGAGTGGGTGGCCAACTGGGTCCTGGGGCTGGGCTGTGGAGCGATGGTACGGCTGTCGGGAGTCTTTGGTTCCAGCAGGGGTGGTCACAGCAACTGCACCCCTGGCTGATGTGCAGGCAGCAAACAGCAGGGCACGTGGGCAGCAGGCAGTCAGGCAGCAGCAGATGGCAGGTGGGAGCGTGCTCGGGGGTCTGGGGGGCAGGATTCCGGCCTTAGGGGCAGGAGCGTGGTCTTCCGTGTGTGAACGCGTGGCCAGCTTGATACGGAGTGAATTGGCACGTGAAAATCATGCACGTCTGCGTGGAATCCGAGGAAAGGCCACGTAAGCACGTCAGCACGCGTACGCGATTTCATTGGTCCAAAGGGCCAGGCGCGTAAGCGCGTCTATAACGCACAGCCGTTTCCCAACCCGCGTGATTGGTCCAAAGGGCCAGGCGCGTAAGCGCGTCTATAACGCACGGCCGTTTCCCAACCCGCGTGATTGGTCCAAAGGGCCAGGCGCGTAAGCGCGTCTATAACGCACGGCCGTTTCCCAACCCGCGTGAAAAAATAAACCTCCCGCGCGAGCGCGTCAGCACGCGTACGCGATCTCATTGGTCCAAAGGGCCAGGCGCGTAAGCGCGCCTATGACGCACGGGTGTTTCCCAACCCACGTGAAAAAAATACACATGGCGCGCGAGCGCGTCAGCACGCGTACCCGATTTCATTGGTCCAAAGGGCCAGGCGCGTAAGCGCGCCTATGACGCACGGGTGTTTCCCAACCCACGTGAAAAAAATACACGTGCCGCGCGAGCGCGTCAGCACGCGTACCCGATTTCATTGGTCCAAAGGCACACAGCGAGTAATCGCATATTCAACAGCGCGCGTGAAAAACGCCCGGTTACCATTTACATCTGAATACAATTACAATATTAATAACGTACATTTAACCTGGTAAACCTCGAGCATGTAGTCACACACGCTCGGCCACGACACGTGCAAAATTACAACAGGCAATACGGAAAGACGTACGCCTGCAGGAAGCAGGCGTACGTGACCCGGCACGTCTAAATATTCACGTGAAAACATCCTACAAGCTCAGTGCAAAGATGAACATACCGTTCCTAGCAGCAGTGGCTGTGGGTTACCAAAGGAGGAGGAGGAGGAGAGTCAGGGCCAGAATTTTCTCACCCAGAACCAGCCTATTCGGGATGCCTGATGACCAGGTGTATGGGAGGTACAGGTTTCCAGCAAACATCATACTGGACCTGGTCAGTGAGTGGGAGGATGACCTCACATCACCCACCCTGTGCTCCCAAGCACTCAGCCCCCTGCAGAAGGTCCTGAATGTACTGCACTTCTTGGGCACTGGATCTTTTCAGCGGACAAGTGCCATAGTGGGTGGTGTGTCACAGGCCACGCAGTCACGCTGTCTACACCAGGTCTTGAACATCATCACTGCACGGCCATCAGTCCACAGGCACATATATCTCCCCAGGACTCCTGCAGAAAGGCGGGCGTGCATCCAGGAATTCTATGGTGTGGCTCAATTCCCCAAAGTGCTTGGTGCAATTGACTGCACCCATGTGGCTCTACGTCCCCCCAGGGCAACAGAGCACATCTATAGAAACCGCAAGCACTGGCATTCCATCAACGTGCAAGTTGTATGCAATGCCAAGGGAATCATCACATCAGTATATGCCAACTATCCCGGGTCCACCCACGACAGCTTCATCTACAGAATGTCTACCCTAAGCCGGGACCTAGAGGCTGGCCGGCATGGAGATACATGGCTGCTTGGTGAGCATGAATGCCACTGCACATGCATGCATGTCAGATACAGGGTCATGTCACAACACCACTAATGATACCCATCACCACCTCCGCAGGGGACAGTGCCTACCCTATCAGCCCCCACATGATGACCCCAATCCGGAACCCCACCACGCCACCCGAGGTAAGGTACAACACAGCCCACATTGCAACACGGGGCATAGTGGAGCGCACATTCGGAGTGCTGAAGTCACGCTTTCGCTCCCTTGACCGTTCTGGCGGGCAGCTGTTATATGCTCCCCCACTAGTGTGCAGGATCATAGTGGCAGCATGTGTCCTGCACAACGTTGCAACACGCCGGGGCCTGCCCGTGGACATGGTGGTGCCCCCACATCCACAACCACATGCACGCCCGCTGCGCATGGGAGGGGAAAGGGCACGGGGGGAGGCAGCCCGTACGCAACTGGTGGCCAACTTCTTCACCTAGGAATCACAGTGCTGGCTAGTGCACACTGCTCTGGCACATACCATCTGACGATCAATGATGACACTACCTGACAATGTCACAAAATTTCTTGGCAATAAACTGTCAGAAACACATCAGCCTGAGATTGTTAACATGGAAGTGTCACTATGTGTGCACCCCTACCTACACATACACCAGCAATGCATAACTATGAAAAGACACAACTCCATTCATCAAAAATGCATTGACACAGGCAAATTGCTACATGACAACATTGCCATGTCACCCAATCCCTTCACAGTCCCGCCACAGAGGACACCATGTCATGGTATGTGAGAGCAAACAAACTGACCCTCACAACATGACACCGGTGTCACAAATTGCAGTGCCCCAAATGGTACATAGCCGCACTTGAACAGCTAACCGTGATGGAGGCACTACTACACACCTGTGTAAGAGTCATTTCAATCAAATTACACACCAACCCACCCTGAAGCCCACCAAAACAAGACACAATGCATGTAATCAATGGTAGTCTCAATACCTGATTGTGCTGGTATGTCCTCACCGTCCAGATGTACAGTGATGGCGCCACGCAAAAGTGTCACTGCACATCTACCGACATGTAGTCTGACTCCAGAGAGTATGCCCGTGTGAAGAACTGTGTGAAATACCTGCAAAACATGAGTAACATATGTAAGTTGAGGCACATATCAAACCATCATGCATAGTTAGGTGCAACAACAATGTACACCATGAATGTCTACACAGTATTGACTATGGACTGCCCAACAGCTCATGGGAGTCCAATGTCACCGTGTAATTTGCTGTCACTTGGGCACACCCTTTGCAAGCCCATGGAAACGGAAGCAGGAGGGGTGTGGATGCCAGGTACCCAAGCATCGAAACCAAACTCAGGACAAGCCTGCATGTGCCCAGCCACAATACAGTGTATGCCCAGGTACCCACACAAGGCAACACACTTGAAAAAGAAAAATATGATAAGAAAAAATGGCCATGAAAGGGCCGGCGGGGAGGGGGGGGGGGCCACCTATGAGGTCCGAGGACAGGATGCACGCCACAATCCACCTGTGTGGATCATGGGAAGTAAAAACACCCCATAGGCTCGTGGCCCACACGGCTACTCTGTTGTGGGAGATGAGTCGCTATCGCTCTGGCCAGACCCTGCAGCTGACTCAGGAGGTGGGGGAGCTGCCTCAGAAGATGGTGTGACAATGGGAGGCAGCCCACGCAAAGCCCGAGTTTGCTCCTCCATGGCTGCAAGCAGGCGGGTCTGGAAGGTCTGGTTCTGGATTATAATCATGCGGAGGTCCCCATGCAGTAACTTCCGGGATGACCCGACCTCCGCACAAGTTGCCTGCATCTCGGCCGAGAGCGTCCGTGTCAGACGCTCCAGCTGCTCCTCTGTCCTTCTATGGGATGAAGCCTCAAGCTCTGACAGGGTCGACCTGAGGTGATGGAATTCTTCCCTCAGGCCTTCCCTGTGGCGCTGGGACTCCATGGAAAGTGATTCCCGCAGAGTCGCCAGTCCTGCCCGCCTGTCCATGTTGGACGCCAACATGTCCTCCCTGTGTGCCTGGCAGATGGACTCTGTAGCCTGCTCCAGTCGCTCCATCAGCCTTTCTGGGGGGACAATGGAAGTGGCCACCCTATCCATGGCCTGTGCAATCATCTCGGATGATGCTGCCTGTTGGGTGGCCATACCGTAGATGGATTGCTCCCAAGCGGTATTGCCAGGTGGCATACGGCCACCACGTTGGCGGGCACCACACCTGCCTGGGGCAAGGCGGACTGCGCCTTGCTGTGCCGGCAAAGCCTCAGGCTGCAGGACTGCATTCCCTCTCTGATCTGCAGCCCCAGGAACAGGATCAGAGATTGTGTGGTGTGGCCCTGCATCCGTAACCACCGGAGGCTGAGCTGCCGACACTGACATCCCCATTGAGGGCAATAACCCGGCTGCAGGTGGGTCGGACAGAGGAGATTCTCTCCCAAGAACACTCACCTGCGACTGCACATAGGTGTCATCCTCCGAGTCTACACCTGAATACTGCTCGGGGGAGGAACCCCCAGAGACACCCCTCGACAGCACGACCTGCAGCACTTGTGGGTTTTCACCCACAAACACACCACGTCCCTCACTTGTGGAAGGTCGGCCCGGGTTGCCCTCCTGGGACGGCTCCACCACCACATCCCCAGCATCAACAAGTGCGTCGTCCCCTGCAAAGACATGAAAGAGAGAAATGGAAACAGGCATTAGCACCATGGCATACAACAAGGGCTGATGAACAACAGAGCCAGTAGTTCAATGACACATGTCCCACATGACTGGGAAACCTCCTATGCATTCACCATCACTGGGTCTGGAGGGGAGGCTCAGGGCACACAATGATGACACAGAGAATGGAGAGCAACGCCTGCTCCCCATGCTGCCTAGCACTGGCATCACACATTGGCCGGTGATTGCCATGTCAAATGCACATGCCATCACACACATGGCATGTGACATAGCCACCAAGTGAAGAGGGAGAGGAGGGCAACTAATTTGGATTTTGGCCACTCTGGTCCTGACATTGCTTCATCACATCAAGAAGTTAACATGTTGGACATGGATCTGCTAGTCCCAATTGGCCACGATGCACAGTGCCTTGTCAACATTAACAGAATGCAGTAAACAATGAGATTCCACCTCCCCATCACCTGTAATGGAATCACATAGCATTCGTGAAGCACCTGTACAGAAATGTATGAAGGTACAGCGGAGCACTGAGGGGTGGTGGGGCAGAAGGGGATGCCATTCAACAATCCTACTGGTGCTGGTGTCATTCATGTAACGCAGGTGCAGAGGTGGGTGGCACAATGAAGTGCAAGGGGAAGTTGCGGCTGGAAGTGCTGTACAAGGTAAGTAGGACTTAACGTCGAGGGCAGATGGTGGTAGGCGCAGACAAGTGCTGGGGGGGTGGCCTATAGGGGTACAGAGACAGTCATGCAGTGCTGTGGGCTCGGAGGGGACAGGGGAGGTACACACTGCATCTGGCTCGGCAAGGTCCTTGCAGATTTCAATGTGTCCTGCAGAGTTGTCAGATGCCGCAGATATGTGCCCTTGGATTGGGGCTCTCATCTTGGTGAGAAGGGTGAGACGCTATTGCCTTTGGAGGAGGCGGCAGGCCAGTTTGCCAGAGGATGAGCATGATGCAGGCCATTTCCTCTCTGCCACCCGGAACCTGTGTTTTGGGTTCACAAGATCCGAGTCATGCCAGGAGTCAGCATTGGCATGGGGCTTCAGGCGGATTGTCATGACCGTGGCAAAGACATCCAGTGTACCTGACATAGAGTGGAGCATGGAGTGGGCCCTGTCAGGATGGGAGTGAGCCTAAGGGGGAGCTGGATGGGGGGGAGATTTTGGCAGCATAAGCCTCGACTGACACACACTTCATGGGTTGGAATACCAAGAAGGTGTGTGACAGTGGTGAGGGTGGCTTTGCCTGTGGGGTGGTGAGGGTGAGGTGGGAGGAGAGGAGAAAGTGATCACTCCAGGAGAGAGGAGTGCAGAGAGGGATGGAGAGGGGAAGGTCAGATGAGATCAGAGCATCAAGAGTGTGCCCTGCAGAATGAGTAGGGACAGACGGGAGTTTAGAGGGTGATAGGGAGTTGCTGAGGTCACGGAAAAGTCACGTGGGGGGGACAACAAGCATGCAGGTGGATGCGTACATCACCAAGGAAGAGGATTTCAGTGTCTGGGGACATGAGTGAGGAGGAGAGGTGAGGCCACTCAGAAAGGAAGTAGTACATTTGACCATTTTTCCAATACACAGTACGCACAGTTTGTGAATGTCGAGGTGAGATGGAGAGAGACGTCACACAAGCCATTCCAGAGGGGAGTAGTCTACGTAGGAGTGACAGTGGCAGGAATACCCTCAGGGAAGGCAAGGGCACACCCCCCCCTGCACAGTAGTGCCGGGCCAAGGAGAGGATCTCCGGAACGTCAGGTAGGAGTGTGTCAAAGATGCAGACAGAGCTGGCCGTCAGACATGTTTCCATGAGACCAAGGATGTCAAGGTGCATTACCTCATGTAAGTGACATATATTGGAGGAATGCCTGATGCAGCGGCAGAGTAAGGAGTGTAAATGTGGAGGAGGTTGACAGCCTTGTAGGACTTACGGGGAGTGCTACAGATCAGAGGTGCAGCATGTGTAGGAGTTGGAGTGGGAGGCGGAGAAGGATCATGGGAGGGTGCAGGGAGGCAGTGCAGGATAGATGAGGAGAGAGGAGGGGGGACAGCAGGAGAGGAAAGTTGATGAGATGTGGGTAGCATTTGTCAAGGAGAATAAGGTTGGCCTGAGGTCCTTGGACTGAGATGCTCCCATTACCATACACATCAATTGTGGCCTCTGAGGATTGGAAGGAGGCCAAGAGTACACCCCAACGGGTCACACCATTGATGGTGGAAGAGGAGCAAGGAGAGAGGACTGGGACCATGTGAAGGGTCCATGGGACAGGCAAAGGCATGTATGAGCAGATGTCAGTGAGAGTTAACCTTGAGTAGGCTCAGATGTACTTGTCAGCAATAGGGTGGGTCGCATTGGAGGGCAGGGTGCCCTCATTTGACTGTTTGCAAGCAGGTGTCGTGAGTAGGGCACGATGGTCTGAACAGTAGAAGTCAGGGAAGATAGACCATGAAGAGCAGCATGGAGTGTGAGGGAATGGGGCTTGAAACCAGACGGAACAAGAGCACACAGGTAGGAGGTGGGCGTCAAGGCAAATTCCAGAGTATGACAGCATGTTGAGTGCCATGTATATACAGAGGACGCATTAGCATGTGGTATCATTGCATGTCAGGCATGTGACGATGGAACTTGAATGGCTGGGGGAAAGTGTAGGAATGATATGTAAGACATAAGATGAATAGACAGGGGAGAATGAGCAACAATGTCGTGACAAAATGACAATTCAAGGGGAACTTCCATGGTGTAGGGCCATATGTGCACTGTTGGCAGTAGGGATAGTGGTGTGGGCACATGGTGTTGCACTGGACATACTGGATGAGGCACATGGGTGACACTATCAACTCTGCCACACACCCCCTTGACAGGCACACAACATGAAGGCTTCGCACACACACCATGCACATGGATATAACACACATGCATGTGCACTCACCGGATGATGCCTCGTAATCAGGGAGATCTCCCACACCTTGGAGTTGTCCCTCGGTGACGTAGGATCCAGCTACGGACTCGTGTGGTGTGAGTTCTATTTCCTGTGCTGGGGACCTACCTCCAGTCACCAAGGTTGCGGCATGACTTGAGGCCAGCTTATCCTTTGCCCTGCGCTTAAGGTCATTCCAGCGCTTCTGGCAATCACTAGCTGTGCGCCTCACTACTCCAAGGGCACTTATTTTGTCAGCAATGGTCTGCCAGTGTGCCTGGCGTCTGGCATGTGTGGTCTTGGACCCTGCAACGATGACCATTTCCCTATCATGGTCTGACACATACTGAACAAGTGCATTCAGTTCGGCGTCTGTGCAGCTGGGCTTCCTTGATGGGCCGGACTGTGCAGCCGTGCCTGGGGCATCAGCCTGTGCCGGACGTGCACTCTTCCTCTTCCGCTTGGAAGGGGGTGGGGATCCAGAGTGTCCTACGCCGCTGTGGACACTAGGGGCAGGAGCCGTGGTGGACTCAGTACTGGGTGTGTGGGATTGCACACTCAGCATGGGAGTAGGTGCAGGCATTGGGGGTAGAGGGATAGGGTCAGGCCTGATCTGAGGTGCATGAACTAGGACCGACACAGTCTTGGCAGGGTGTATGAGAGGTGGGGTGGATGGAGCCACACCCTGCCCACGGGGGGCAGCAGATGACCTATCTGGCATAGATGCGCGTGTCCTGATGACACCAATGTGCACCGGTGCACGTGCAGTGGACCTGCTGACCTGGATGTCAGCGATGGAGTCACCCTCGGACAGGTCTGGTGCCACAATGGGCTGGTCCAACAAGGGCTGATCAGGGTTGGTATCAGCCACATGACCCTCAACCTGGAGGGGGGGGGGGGGGGGCATGGGTGTCCCTGACTGGTCCTCCAGACTGGGGGGGACAGGGGCACCCTGCAAGTCACAACCACGTCCCCTAGTGGATCCTCCACGGCCACCACGTGTGGCTCGGCCACCTTTGCCACCCTTACGGCTTGCACGCCTCCCAACCATGGCACTGATGTTATTGTGCGTATGGGAGTGGGTGTGCACAATTGTCCTGGGCAATTGGGTGTCAAAGGGGTTGGGTACCAGATGGTATTCGTACCCTAGTGCAGTGGCAAGGCTATATGACACCCCTGGGGAAAGATGACGGGTCACGCAACGCACAGGCACCCCAAAAAAGTTAAGGAACGTGCACGATACCCCTCCTAGACCACGTGTGCGTATAAAAAACCCTGCACTACGCTGTGGCATCCAGTAACACAGTAATGAACGTATGCGTGTCACACGCAGCCTAGATTGACCTCTGAAGAGGTACGTGACACAGGGGGCAAGCACAGATGATAGATGCGTGCGCAACTCACCGTCTGCCAGGGAGAAATGCGTCAAAAAGACGCGCGTGTGCGCGTTGGCAACACCCCCGCCAAAAGAAGAATGGGACGCTGTCTGAGGAGACAGGACAACAGTAGAAGGGAACGCTGTGTGAGGAAACAGGCCCAGGAAAAAGAGCAAAAGAGAAAAAGCTGTCAGAGGTAACAGGGAGTACGACCTTTGAACGCCGTGAAGTAAATCGCGTGTCAACTGACAAGAAGTACAGAATACACCAACTCGCTCTCCACGAAAAGCACGTACAAGGAAATGGCGTTCTACATGTACCTTTTATGCAGGCCCACAGGTCCTGCGTCACTTCCGCGTGTAGGCGCTGAAGGGCCAGCCTCCAATCACACGCATTGACACTGGCTTGTGTTTCTTTCACGCGTGTTGGGAAACGGCCGTGCGTTATAGACGCGCTTACGCGCCTGGCCCTTTGGACCAATCACGCGTGTTGGGAAACACCCGTGCGTCATAGGCGCGCTTACGCGCCTGGCCCTTTGGACCAATGAAATCGGGTACGCGTGCTGACGCGCTCGCGCGGCACGTGTATTTTTTTCACGTGGGTTGGGAAACACCCGTGCGTCATAGGCGCGCTTACGCGCCTGGCCCTTTGGACCAATGAAATCGCGTACGCGTGCTGACGCGCTCACGCGGCACGTGTATTTTTTTCACGTGGGTTGGGAAACACACGTGCGTCATAGGCGCGCTTACGCGCCTGGCCCTTTGGACCAATGAAATCGCGTACGCGTGCTGACGTGCTTACGCGCTGAGGGCCTTTCCTCGGATTCCACGCAGACGTGCATGATTTTCACGTGCCAATTCACTCCATATCAAGCTGGCCACGCGTTCACACACGGAAGACCACGCTCCTGCCCAGAAGGCCGAGTTACTGCCCCCCAGTGCCCCGAGCAGCCTCCCACGTGCCATCTGCTGCTGCCTGCCTGCCTGCCTGCTGCCACCGTGCCCTGCCATTTGGTGCCTGCACATCAGCCATCTGCAGGCGTACAGTTGCTGTGTCCACCCCTGCTGGAACTGAAGACTCCCGACTGGAAGAACACCACTCCACAGCCCAGCCCCAGGACCAAGTTGCCCACCCACTCCTGCCTCTGGGGTTGCCATGTCGGGCACTGAAACATCTGGCACCACTGGCAACCCCCAGCCAGAGAGGCAGAGGGGCCCCAGCTTCAGTGTCACCGAGGTTGGGGTCCTGGTGGAGCGAGTCCTGGGGCAGTATGATGCCCTCTTCGGAAGTAGCCGCGCCAACTATGAAGGACGGACTCGGATCTGGGACGACATCGTGACTGCCATCAACGCGGAGGGGGTGGCAGTCCGCGACAACCCACATGTCAGGAAGCGTTGGGAGGACTGCAGGTCCAGGACCCTCTCAAAGGCCCGGCGCCTCGTGGAGGGGGGCCGGGGCCACATGAGTTCGATCCAAATGAGGGTCCTGGCACGCATACACCCAGCGCTCCACTCCCAGGTCCTTGAGAGGGAGACCCGTCTGGAGTTGAGCGGTAAGTGTGCAGGCATTGCTGTGTGAGACAGTGCATGTTGCAGTGTGCTGGTTGTGTGATGCTGTATGTGTGGAATGGGCCTTGTAGGCATGTATGTGTGCAGTGTTGTCATGGCGATGCATGTGCGACCAGTAATTTGTGGATCACATGGTTGTTGTATGTGTTGCTATGCAACCTGAGGAGGCCTATGCAGATTGGACACATGTGAGCATGCAAGTGTATGTTCGTGGACATGGGTGTGGGTGAGGGATGGATGCTGATGCCAGGTACATGTATGGTGTCGAGGTCGGTGTGCTTGACCTGCATGTCTGTGACTTTTGAATGGCATGGATGCATGACACATGTCTGTGACACTGTACAGATTCACTGATGCTGCCTAATCATCCTTGTATCCACTGTGTTTGTGATGTACGAGGCCACATGGATGTGACAGAGGTGAAGTGTGTGCGTGTGATTTGCATGACCAATGATGCATGTGAGTTCCATGACATCGTACTTTAGAAGAGTGCAGTGGACATGTATGTTGATGCGCATGCCATGGACCATGGGTGTTGCGTGTGTGTATTGCCTGACCCATGTGTTGTGGAGGGACATGATAGAAGTGTACTTTACCATTGCCAGTCATCTGATATTGCTTCCTGTGTAGGGGACCATTGTACAGTGCCCTGATGCTTGTGTTCTATGTCTCCCTCTATGCAGCGGCTAGTGATGGAGAGGGCGGAGACGGCGCTGTGGAGGTAGACGGCGGGGATGCCCCCACGGCTGCGGCGGAAGGGGTGGGTGAGCCCCCACAGGGGCCAGCTACAGCGGAAGAGGGCAAGGAGCCATCCAGGTTGGTGGTTTCTACAGAGGAGGAGGCGGCCGAGACTGAGGCACACCTGAGGCCTGGTGGGGGCATCCCTGCTGGTGCAAGTGGTGCAGTCCAGGGCCAGGGGCAGGAGGCAGCACAGGTCGCCGTGGAGGTGCCTGTGCATGTCGCTGTCCCTGACCCTGTGAGTGCACCACCATGCACCAGCATGGATGCCCCGTCCCAGGCCCGTCCGCAGGTGGAGGGGGTGTCTATGTCATCTGACTCCCCTCCACCTGCGGACGAGGGGACCCGTGGGCGCATGGAAAAGGTCCTGATTGGGGTCGCGTTGCGCACGGGGGTCATTCGTGATGACGTGCGTGCTTCCCAGGAGGAGCACGCACATCATCACGAAGAGCACCGTGCCGACGTGGCCCAGTTGGGATCTGCCATTGGCGCAGGTTTTCTGCAGGTGATGGCCAATGTGTCGGGCATCTCCTCCTCTGTGGAAAGTATGCGCCGGTCGTTCTCCTTGCCGTCTTCCGGCCCAGTTGACACCAGGGCCCCCTGTGGACCTGCCCCGACCAATGCAGCCGGCTCAGTGGGGATCCCATCCCTGCCACAGTCGGGAGTCGGTGGTCCAGCTGGTGTGGACACCATGGCAACTGGACCCCTGCAGGTGGAGGATGTGCCGGCATCATCAGGCAGGGCACGTGCACGACGCCGTCGGTGGATACCATCAGCCTGGATGCCGTCGTGCTGGCAGAGGCAGTGGCTGCAGAGGCAGCGGCAGCGACGTGGGAGGCGTCATGGCTCGGGGCCATCAACATCGGAGGGGCAGCCATCGGCTGGAGGGCAGGAGGACCCTGGACAGAATGTGTCTTCCGTGTGGCAGCGGTTAGGCCACGCAATAGATGCGGAGAGGCGGCAGGCAGAAGAGGGGCGGCTCGCTATGGTCAGGGCGGTGGACTCCATGCAGAGGGCCCTGAGGCGTGCCGAGTGCCTCGAGGAGATACGCAGGGGCTTGGAGGTGGACACTGCGTCAGCCCTGCGGGCCCTCGGGGCCATTGAGGAGGAACGCCTCGGGGAGATAGAAAGGGAGTTCGATGATGCCCTGGCCCATAACATCTCTCAGTGAGCCGCAGGACTGGCCCGCCGCCTTTGTATATAGTTATGTAGATAGTAGGTTTCCTTTATTTTTATTTATTATTTGGGTTGATTGGACAATGGCCCACGTTTTTTGTATATAGTTAGCATTAGTTAGGTTTTGGGTAGGTTTCATTTTATGGTTTTTAGGGATATTGGACCCGGACAATCATCTTTGTACATAGTTTGTGGATATTTTCGATTTTATTATTTGGACCATGGGGCAATGTGTTTGTTTTTGATTTCCATTTTGATTGACTTTGCACCCGTTCTTTTGGATTTCACCTTTCATTAGTTTTTGTTTTTTTTTACCTGTTACTTTGTGTATTCATTTAGGTGTTTCTTTTTTTTCCTTCTTACATTTTAATACATTGTTCTTTTGATTCTATTGTGTGGACTTCTCTCATTGGTTTGTTGACTGTCACAATCTGGGTTTTCACAGTCATGTGTTGCCATTGTGTGAGTCTGACGGACCTGGACTCATGCGCATACTGCTCATTGGTTATGTATCATGTAATGGGTATTTGATTTTTGAATGGATGTGTACCTTGGATGTGTGTATGGACTGGGGTGACATGGGGTGGGATGTGGTTGCCCATGGGATCCTGGGATCTGTATTGTGATTTCCTATTGGTAGGGGAACATCTGTGTGGGCCTGGTGGAGGGTGCCCCATGACTGCTGGGGGGTGGGGTTGGTGGGAGACATGAGTGGGACATAAGTGGGGGCCTGCTGGCAGGTGCCCCACAGTGCTGGGGGGTGGGTGTGGTGGGAGGCATGAGTGGGACATGAGTGGGGGCCTGCTGGCAGGTGCCCCACAGTGCTGGGGGGTGGGTGTGGTGGGAGGCATGAGTGGGACATAAGTGGGGGCCTGCTGGCAGGTGCCCCACAGTGCTGGGGGGTGGGTGTGGTGGGAGGCATGAGTGGGACATAAGTGGGGGCCTGCTGGCAGGTGCCCCACAGTGCTGGGGGGTGGGTGTGGTGGGAGGCATGAGTGGGACATAAGTGGGGGCCTGCTGGCAGGTGCCCACAGTGCTGGGGGGTGGGTGTGGTGGGAGGCATGAGTGGGACATAAGTGGGGGCCTGCTGGCAGGTGCCCCACAGTGCTGGGGGGTGGGGTGGTGGGAGGCATGAGTGGGACATAAGTGGGGGCCTGCTGGCAGGTGCCCCACAGTGCTGGGGGGTGGGTGTGGTGGGAGGCATGAGTGGGACATAAGTGGGGGCCTGCTGGCAGGTGCCCCACAGTGCTGGGGGGTGGGGGTGGTGGGAGGCATGAGTGGGACATGGGTGGGGGCCTGGTGGAGGGTGCCCCATGACTGCTGGGGGGTGGGAGTCATGAGCAGGTGTGCAGGGTAATCCCCTGTGGTGTGGACTGCATGCAGGGGACGTGGAGGCTGTACAGGGAAGACCTGTGAAGACCCAACGATCGGAGTAGCGTGTTCAACTATCCACGCCCCCCTGAAATGGACGTAGCCTGGGATTTCGCGTGTGAAACGTTCCCGCGCACCCCTGAAATGGAAGTAGCCTGGGATTTCGCGTGTGAAACTTCCCCGCGCACCCCTGAAATGGACGTACCCTGGCTTTTCGCGTGTGGGACTTCCCGCGCACCCCTGGAATTCCCGTAGCCTAGCTTTTCGCGTGTGAAACTTCCCGCGCACCCCTGTAATGGACGTACCCTGGCTTTTCGCGTGTGGGACTTCCCACGCACCCCTGCAATTCCCGTAGCCTAGCTTTTCGCGTGTGAAACTTCCCGCGCACCCCTGTAATGGACGTACCCTGGCTTTTCGCGTGTGGGACTTCCCGCGCACCCCTGCAATTCCCGTAGCCTAGCTTTTCGCGTGTGAAACTTCCCGCGCACCCCTGTAATGGACGTACCCTGGCTTTTCGCGTGTGGGACTTCCCGCGCACCCCTGCAATTCCCGTAGCCTAGCTTTTCGCGTGTGAAACGTTCCCGCGCACCCCTGAAATGGAAGTAGCCTGGGATTTCGCGTGTGAAACTTCCCCGCGCACCCCTGAAATGGACGTACCCTGGCTTTTCGCGTGTGGGACTTCCCGCGCACCCCTGCAATTCCCGTAGCCTAGCTTTTCGTGTGTGAAACTTCCCGCGCACCCCTGAAATGGACGTACCCTGGCTTTTCGCGTGTGGGACTTCCCGCGCACCCCTGGAATTCCCGTAGCCTAGCTTTTCGCGTGTGAAACTTCCCGCGCACCCCTGTAATGGACGTACCCTGGCTTTTCGCGTGTGGGACTTCCCGCGCACCCCTGCAATTCCCGTAGCCTAGCTTTTCGCGTGTGAAACTTCCCGCGCACCCCTGTAATGGACGTACCCTGGCTTTTCGCGTGTGGGACTTCCCGCGCACCCCTGGAATTCCCGTAGCCTAGCTTTTCGCGTGTGAAACTTCCCGCGCACCCCTGTAATGGACGTACCCTGGCTTTTCGCGTGTGGGACTTCCCGCGCACCCCTGCAATTCCCGTAGCCTAGCTTTTTTCGCGTGTGAAACGTTCCCGCGCACCCCTGAAATGGAAGTAGCCTGGGATTTCGCGTGTGAAACTTCCCCGCGCACCCCTGAAATGGACGTACCCTGGCTTTTCGCGTGTGGGACTTCCCGCGCACCCCTGCAATTCCCGTAGCCTAGCTTTTCGCGTGTGAAACTTCCCGCGAACCCCTGTAATGGACGTACCCTGGCTTTTCGCGTGTGGGACTTCCCGCGCACCCCTGGAATTCCCATAGCCTAGCTTTTCGCGTGTGAAACTTCCCGCGAACCCCTGAAATGGACGTACCCTGGCTTTTCGCGTGTGGGACTTCCCGCGCACCCCTGGAATTCCCGTAGCCTAGCTTTTCGCGTGTGAAACTTCCCGCAAACCCCTGTAATGGACGTACCCTGGATTTTCGCGTGTGGGACTTCCCGCGCACCCCTGCAATTCCCATAGCCTAGCTTTTCGCGTGTGAAACTTCACGCGCACCCCTGTAATGGACGTACCCTGGCTTTTCGCGTGTGGGACTTCCCGCGCACCCCTGGTATTCCCCTAGCCTAGCTTTTCGCGTGTGAAACTTCCCGCGCACCCCTGAAATGGAAGTAGCCTAGCTTTTCGCGTGTGAAACTTCCCGCGCACCCCTGAAATGGACGTAGCCTGGGATTTGACGTGTGAAACTTCCCGCGCACCCTTGAAAATCGCATGGGCCGCTTGCCGTGATGGTCCAGGGTTAGCGCAGCCCCTTGCGCTGGTTTGTGATTTTTATGAGATTTCCCAGCGCAAGGGGCGTTCCTGGGGGCGTAACTGGCGCTGCAGCGAGTCGCTGCGCCACTGTGCGCCACGGCTGCCTGGGGAAGCTAAAATCCATGAATACGCTGTGCGCCGGATTCGGTTTTGGCGCACGCGGCTGGCGCAGACTATCGCACGCGCACGGTGTGCGCCAGCCGCGTGCGCTACTTGTGCGCTGAATTCTATGAATTACCCTGTTAATGTTTAGTGGCAGGGAGTTCCAACGTTGGGAGGCGAGGACAGTGAAGCTAGAGCCTCCGGCTCTTTTAGAGATAAATCTGGGCACCATGAGACAAAGGGTGTTGGAAGATCTAGTAATTCTGCTGGACTGCTTCCAGGTGAATTTATTAGTAAGGAAGGAGGGGCAAGTGGTTGAGAGCTTTGTATGTGAGGCAAAGAGTTTTTAGGTCAATTTTCTGTTGGATGGTAAGCCATTTGCATGTGATTCTAGTGTTGGAGATGTGCTGTCGCCTAGGAATATTTAGTGCTACTCGTAGCTCATTATTTTGAATGACTTGGAGTTTACTAATTATGGCTTGGTTGGCACCTAGGTAGAGGCTGTTGCAGTAGTCTAGCTTGGACTGTATGAGGGCTCTCGCTAGAGTAAGGCAACTATTAGTAGAGAGAAAAGGTCTGCAGGCCCAAATTAGTTTTCCTGTGTAGGCGGTGGAGGAAGCGGTAGAATTGACTTGCTTGGTGAGATTGATATTGGCATCAAGATAGAAGCCTAGAGTTTTCACGTATTTGGCGACAGGGATGGTGTTGCGATCGATGATGATTTTAGAGTACTTTGGGGCTCAGTTTTTGTAGGTTGTTAGGTGAACCAACAATGAGCAGTTTGGTCTTCTTGTCATTCAGGCAGAGGCCATGTGTGGCCATCCATGCCTGAATGACAGAGAAAATTTCATTGATCCTGGTGACATCAGTATTGTAATTGCCAGATATGGTGAGGAGTATCTGGGTGTCATCCGCATAGTTTGTATAGGTGACACCCAAACAATCCAGTTTATCAAAGAGAGGCTTTGTAAAAAATATTATAAAGTGTGGGGGAAACGCATGAGCCTTGTGGGACACCACAAGTAATGGGGATGGGGTCTGCTGCTGCCACAGGGGAAAAGACCCTCATGGTTATGTTGGCCAGGAAGGACTGTATACATGTGACAGCAGAAGGGGAGAAATGAGCAGCAGAGGAGAGGTGGTTACAGAGTATTTTATGGTCGACCAAGTCGAAAGCTGCTGAGAGGTCTAGGAGGAGTAGGATAGCAGCCTTGCCCTTGTCTTTAATGTCGTCGATCTGACTTTTGAGATCAACAAGGGCAGTTTCTGTTCCATGCTGAGGTCGAAAGCCAGATTGACGCAGTCCCAGTAATTGGTTGGATTCTAGATAATTCTGGATTTGCAAGTAAGCAACTCTATCCAGGATTTTTAGCAGGAAGGGAACGGTGGTGATAGGCCTATAATTAGTAGGAATGGCTGGGTCCAGGGTCTGTTTTTTTAGAAGAGGGAGGACCCATGACTGTTTCAAATTGTTAGGTACTGAGTTAGTAGAGAATGATACGTTTATAAGTTTAGAAATAAATGGGGAGAGGTCTCTTGCAGCATCTTTTATGATCTGTGCAGGACAGCTGTCCCCTTTACAGTTTGACGGTTTGGGAGAGGTTAGAATTTTTTGCACTTCTAGTGCGGTTACCTTTTTGAAGGTAAAGCCACAGTTGGTATTGGACATAGTAGGTGAACTAGGGGTGGGTAGGTTACTGTTGGAAAGTTGTAGTCTTTTACTTTCAATTTTCTTTTGCAGGCCGGTGATTTTATTCGCATGGGCGTTTTGGATGCTGGTGCACCATAATTGATCCTTCACGGACATGTCCATAGGTGGATTGGGGTTTTCTAGCTCCTTCAAGATAGTAAATAATTCTTTAGTATTGGAGCTAGCATTGTTTATTCTTACATTATAGGCTTCCTTTTTGGTGTGAATTATTTCTTTTTTATAGAGGGAGGATGCATTGGTGAGATTAATTGTGTGTTCCTCAGATGGATTCGTTTTCCAAAGGGTTTCCATTTTAGTTTTCTCATTTCTTAGTATTTTAAGTTCCGGTGTGTACCAGGAGTTGAGATGGGCTCTAGGTTTGCTTTTGCGTAATTTTAAGGGGGCAATGATGTCAATGGCTTTGGTCATGGCGTCATTGTAGGTGTCTACAAGTACATTGGGGTCCGATGTGTCAGGGATCGTGTTAAGGGTAGGTAGAACCAGTGGAATGAGGGTTTCTACGGTAATGTTACGCTTATTTCTAGTCAGACATGCTGGTGCCGGGGGGCACTGTGTGTGGTTCGGGTTGTTGGTGCTAATATCAAATGAGAGTAGGAGATGGTCAGTCCATGTGAGGGGCTGGGGGTCCTTACAGGTGATGTTGCAGTTGTAGGCAGCGAGCCAGTCTAAGGTTCTGCCCTTCTGATGCGTAGGTAAGGTGATGAGTTGAGTGTAGTTGTGTTCGCAGAGGGCATTAGCAAGGGAAGATGCAGGGGTATCGAGAGGATCATTGTAACCCAGGTTAAAGTCACCTAGGATAATATTCTGTGAGAGAGGTTTGGATTTCTCTGCTATGCGGGAGGTTAAATCTTCCTCAAAGGTCCCTGTTGGGGCAGAGGGCCTGTATATTAGTTCCAAGGTGATAGTGGTCTTAGGTGTAGTTTGTATTTTAATGGAGAGGTGTTCACATGAATTTAGTATGGGGGCGGTGACAGATCTAATATCAAGCGAGGATTTGAATATGAGAGCTACCCCTCCTCCACGAGCATTGGATCTGTCGGCCCTAAGGATAGAGTAGTTGTCAGGAACCGCAAGGGTTAGGTAGGGACCTGCTGCGGCATGAAGCCAGGTTTCTGTGGTGGCAAGGAAGTCCAAGTCTTCTGAGTGGATGAGGTCGGAGATTTCAGTAGGGTGAGCAACAAGGGATCTGACGTTGAGTAAGGCTCCTTTTAGTGAACCGGTGCTTGCATGGGTATTTTTGTTGGTGTCTTTAGTCGTGGGCGTAGTTAATATTTTACTCGGTAAGGTGAGAAGTCGGCAGCCTAGTCTGTTGTTGCGGGTGGTGATGTTGGGGTAGGCTGTAGGGCGATATTCTGTTATTTTGGGTGAGTTTTGGTTGGTGTCACAGTGGGCATCTTTAGCAAGGTCAACGCGGTTAAGTGGAGGGTGATCTGGAGTGACGCCGATTTTAGCAGTATGGTCTATAGGGGCACTGTGGGGGAAGGGAGGCAGGGTGGGCGGGAAGGGTGTGGAGTAGGGAATGGGGTGATGTCTAAGGCAGCCAAGCTTGGCTAGACCATTGCTAAATGGGATGTAGCTGCTTCTACTACAAGGCGTGTGATTGGGCATAACACAGAAGGGGAACATGATGAGGATGAGCCAGGCTGGCATAGTTCGAGGCAATGGAAGGGCGTGAGTACATGGCTAGATTCGAGTTGTGTGTAAACTGGCAAAGTCACTGGTAAATAGAGCAGACAACAAGCTGGTTAAGGTAGCAGCTAGGCACAATGCAAGTGTACAGTGGTCAGTGCGTGACCATAGGGCACAACACAATTGCACAATGGTCAGTGAGTGACCACAGGGCACAACACAATTGCACAGTGGTCAGTGAGTGACCATAGGGCAAAACACAATTGACAGTGGTCAGTGAGTGACCATAGGGCACAACACAATTGCACAGTGGTCTCTGGACAACCCTAGTGTACAGCACAGTTACATTTAGGCACAGGGCACATAAAGGCTAGGCAATGCAGAAACACACATAGGCAAGGTGCAATTTTGGCACAGGGTACTTCTAGGCTAGTCAGTGTAACCTGGTAACAGTAATAGATGCAGATGAATTAAATTATTTAAACAATGAGAGAACGTCTAAATCTAGTGGACACAGTGATGCAACGAGTGCATGTGACTAGTAAAGCAGTGATGGTTCAGCTAGGTGTTGTGGTCCTTTGTGAGGGTTAATCATACAGCAGTAGTAAGGGCTAATAGTTTCATCATTGTGGGGACAATAGCTGGTAACAACAAAACGGGAAGTGGCAGCAATTGCACAAAGTTCAAATAGGCAGTAACTTCAACAATAGTTAGACGGTTGTGATCCTGGTGGATGCAGCATATGCCATGACAGCGTGATAGTGCATCGGGTGATGGTGCCTCAGGGATCCAGATGTGTGATTTGGGCAGCCTACAGTCTTAGGTGGTAAAGGCAGAGTGTTATGCCATGGGTCAGTGCAGTTAGGTGCAGGTAAGGGCGGCAGTAATGTTTTAGTAGAGCAGGCATGATTTCACAGATTGGGGGGCAGGGTAAGAAGAATAAGGCAAGTGTGACTTACCAGTATTGGGTGGCAGCGCTGGGTGCCCAGAGCCCATACGGCCCCAGACAGGCTCACGACAGGCACTGTACCTTAGTATGGGTGCCTTCGTGTGGAGCCGGCTCGAGCCTACCGGCTCGCGATTGGCTGCTTAGAGGAGGCAGGGAGCCAATGGAGCAGGGCGACGGGGTCTGTTGTTCCTCCTCCTCAGAGCCGGGGAGTGCAGGCAGGCACTCCGAATTCCGGGTCGGCCATTTTGGAGTGGCGGTCTCCCCATGGTTACTAATGGCGGTTAGCACAGATCTTTAGTGAAACGAATCTGGTGTGCAGGCGAGGGGGCTCAAAGGGACATCCAAAGTGCATACAAACACTTAGATGATGCAGCCTTGGTAATTAGGAAGGATGTTGGCGGCAGGCGGCGGGCATCCAGCTTCGTGATATGGTTGGCAAAATTAGACAGACAGCCTATCGAAAAAGCGGGTGCACATCAGAGCACCTCTCTTCTGGCCACTACTCCTGTAGTGGGGGGGGAGCTCCAGCTCCTCCTCAGGAACAGGCAGGACTGTTGTATTTATAAAAATCGATTGAATGGTCCTGGCCGAAATAGGTAAAATTGTACCATTCCATTCAATCGATTTTTGTGGGTTAAAATGGGTAGTACCTTGAATAGAAGCGCTCTCCCGACAACGTTCTGCAAGTTCCCAGCGCCTTTCACAGGGACAGGCCCTTCAGGGGCCTGCCACTGTAAAATGCAACCCCAAAAAATGCCTTTTTATCCTGTTTGAGGAACAGAAATGCATGCGACACAGCAGTGGTTCATACCTTTAAAAGAAATGCATGACAGGGTCACGAAAGACCACGTCATGCAGTGGCACCCCCACATCCCTTCCACGTAGGGTTGCCTACAATTTCTGCACATTTAAAAGTGCATCTTGCTTGGAAATGTGGGATGCGCTTTTAAATTGGCAGAAACGCCGCCTGATTTGCTCAAGGAGATAAAAAAAAGGCCATCTGAATGGGCGCACATATAAAATGTGCCCATTCAGATGACCCTTGTGGAACGGGTTGCTCTTTCTTTCGGCGCAAGTGATGAGATATGTTGGCGCATTTCTTTTTTTTGAGTAAAAAAAAGTTTAGAGAACCTGTCACCATGAGTATTTTTTTTTAAACCGTAGTTTTGCAAATTGGATTTATATATATATTTTTTTTTTAAGCTGTTTTTGCACAAAACTTCTGTTTTTGCATGGCATTTTGCGCGTGTGTGTGTGTGCGTGTGTGTGTGTGAAGTTGCAGTTTGCACGTTTGGAAGGGGCATTGCAGAGTCCAGGAGAAGCGGTATAAGAATAAGTGAGTGTGAATCTACCACTGGAAGTGATGCCAGAAACCCATGGCCGGGGTTGCGTGTGATCACAGTAGTGCGCAGGAATAAAGGCGATGAGCCGGGACAGGATGTGTGGGCGGTGTGCAGACGGTGCCCGGTGGACGTGAGAGTGCTAGGCTGGGAAAGGGCATTGCAGGGGCGTGGTACTTACTGTTCAGTCTGCTGCTCACTCATTCCTGGGGTCAGCCATGCATGGCCACAGAATGTGACAGCAGGGATGGCTCAGGAGAAGACCCGGGAATCTGTGGGACCCCGGAGTTAAAGTTCAAGGTACCCTGGAGTCCCCAGCGACCTTTCTTCTTCGTTTGACCCAAGAGCAGGCGTGGATCCATGTGCACAGGAGGAGGACGCGGGGGCTTCCAGCTGACTGGCTCTGGGCAGGATTGACCGGTAAGGAAAGGGGAGTGGTGTGGTGTGGACGGGACACTGCCTCCAACATCTTGCTGCTGGGCTCTGCCCAGGGTGCCTCACCTTCTGCAGGAGGTGAATGTTTGACAATGCCTTGCATGGCTTCGTGTGTTCATCCTTGGCGGTGTGCGGCTATAACAGGTTAACTGCTTAACTTGAAGCATAGCAAGACCCTGGAAGTACTCTATCTAATGATTGCATCATTGCCATGGGAGCTGGCACAGCATGCATGACTATTTACTGACATGAGGTGGCACAGAAGGCGGGATGATGCCCGTCACTGAGCCCAACCCGGTTCCATAGGGTGAGGGTCTCTTGGTCTGCTGAGAGCCCCTGTCAGGCGTTTTAATGAGTTGCAGAGCCCATGAACACTGTACACCTTCAGAAGGGAACTGCCATCTTGTTTTCATCTCATGCCTTCTTAGCCGTCATGTTCTTAGGCAGTGATAAAGTTGAGAATGTAAACACAAGTTGTACAAGTAAATCAATGCTTCTTATTAAAATAATAAAGGAATCAGGAATATGATGACTGACCTACCTAGGGCATTGGCTTGACAATCACTTACGTGGAAAGAAAGCATTTGAATATGTTGTGGGACTTAACAATGTATGGGAAAATGTGTGTTTTCGTATGCCGATAAGACAAGGTTGGGTTTTGTGGCTCCAGGAGGGCTGGCAGTGCGATGTGTGTGTTAGTCTGTGTTCCCTTGTTCACCTTTAGGTACACACGGCGTGACCCGTGCACTGGACACGTGCAGTGATAGACATAGAGACGGCCAGGAGGATCAGAGAGGCAGGCGGGTCCATGTCAGTGTACATGGAAGATGTGGGGACGGCTGACATGGGACACATACTGGATGCTCGGTGGTGTGGATCTACTGAGCCAATCAGCTAGCAGGGAACAGAGGCAAAGACAGCGGCCCCCATACTGATCAGTTAGATGGCGCATGCTTGCACGGTGTGTGAAAGGACGGGTGGCTGTGTGGAAGATGGGGGTGTGTGTGCATGGTTTAGATATATATGCAGGCAAGCGTGCAGCATTAGTCAGGTGCATAATCGACAAGCAGGTGGGAGTAGTGTTGATTCATGGCAAGCGGTGTGGTGTGATGTGCGCGGCAGACACACTGTGCACAATGATGAGACAGTACCGGCTGCCGCCCGCACTTCAGAGGGGGTGTTCAGTGGTCAGGCGGATGCACAGGTCCCGGTTTGCCTGCACTGGGTCGGGCTACACAACTAGGACAGGCTTGAACACAAAGGCGCTCGGCGCTGGACACCGGCTATGGTTTTCGATGTAAAGCTGGCCTTTTAGTGGCGCATTCCTGCCCGAGCCAGCGCTCACCGGGGAAAGACAAACAGCGGCGGCGGCGGCGGCCACAGTAAGAAAGGGCCGCGCTCCGTCCGTCGCTCTGGCACGCATTCCCCGCGCTCAGCACTTTGCTTTCTGCTGAGCTCAGCGCACTCGGGGCGGCGCAGACAATCGCGGAATGCACGGGGCTTTGCACATACGTGTCGGGCTGTTTTGTGTAAGCTCAGCCCTGGTTGAGGCAGCTGTTTTCCAAGCGTCGCTGGGCATGAAATACGCGGCCCTTTATGGTTTAAACGGGGCTTCGCCCACAGACCGACCCGCTCGATGATGGGTTCTTCTTTGATGCGTGATAACATATGGGGTCACAGTGCACTTCTACGTTGCCTGTTTATGTACACACACAGGCGCACGATGACAACGCACCATGAAAGCAAGGGGGCCATTAGCACGAATCGAAGAGAATACACGACACACATGCAGGCTGTTTTCTGGTTCCATGTTATGAGCACACCTGCTTTCTTCGGAGAGAATTGCCACACGTGCAATCACAGTACATCCATAACACGTTTCAGAAACAGTGGGTAGCGAGCTTTCAAAGGGGACCCCGTGATTATACGGCAGAATGCTCATCGCACATATTTTTCGTTGCAGAATATTCATCGCACATATTTTTCGTTGCAGAATAGTCATTGCAGTGAAACTCATCGGCCATAAAGAAATAATGCAAAGAGCCATACGTTTCCTGAAGGGGATATTGCTTTCTTAGAGGCGGGGAAAGGAGGTTGGAAGCGGGCGCCTCAGGAGGTGCAAACAATCAGTGGTAAAAACATTTGACAGTACAAACACATGCAACCAAGAGTGCAAAAAGGAAGATTGTCTAACAGTACAGACTATATACCTATCTGTTAGAAAATAAAGTACACGAGGTGGCTCTTTCATGTTGTTAGGGGCAGAGGGGGAAAGGGGTTAGAAGGGGTGCATTGAAGGGTGCGTGAGAGTTTCTCGTCAATGTTTAGGGGGAATAATGGGCAATTTGCAACAGTAGATATTTGTATTTATTTTTATAAATACAACAGTCCTGCCTGTTCCTGAGGAGGAGCTGGAGCTCCCCCCCCCCCACTACAGGAGTAGTGGCCAGAAGAGAGGTGCTGTGATGTGCACCCGCTTTTTCGATAGGCTGTCTGCCTAATTTTGCCAACCATAAATGGATGAAATGCTAAAACAATAGACGTAAGAGTAATGCAATAGCAGACATGTGGCAGAAATGTATGAAGGGTAATGATACTAATTGTATTTCTTTGTGACATTTTGTATAGAATGTGTAGCGATTTTAAATGAACTATCCCGTGATGTGATATAATCTATGTTGAAGGAAACTGTCTTTTTTATGCTGAGATGTATGTCACCGAGTGACATGTAAGAACAGTGTGTAGTGAATACATGCTGTAAATGTATGTTGGAAGTTGAGCGGCATGTAATATGTTATTTTAAGACCTTGCAATGTAAGAAAGATAGTATATTTTGAATGAGTTTTATAAGAATTTTGTGTATATACAAAGCCGATTTGATTAAAAGTATATTAATAAACAAATACAAATACAACTCTAGGTCAGAGAGAAAGGGAGGCCCAATTGCCCTGCTGGACACGATTGGAAAAATATTTGGATCGAACTTGCGCATTAAACTCTCAAAATGGGCCGAAATGTCGCAGATAAACGACATTTGGCAAACTGGATTCACGAAGGGGGTTGGAGTGGATGTAAATCTGACGATCTTAAAACTAGAAACCTTAAAGAAGAATGGAAAGATACATTTTGCATTCATCGATATGAAACAGGCGTTCGATGGTGTGAATCGCAGTTCATTATAGGCGAAATTGCTAAAATGGCGCTGTCCGGCATCTATTCTAGAGCTATTCATCGCTCTTCACGATAATACATCAATTAAAGTCAGGCTAAACAACAGCGGTGCGTTATCCAAAGCCACCATGACGCACAAAGGTGTCAAGCAAGGATGCCCTTTAGCTGCGGAGCTATTCAAATTATTCTTGGCTGATCTACCAATCTATCTTAATCAAGTTTCATGCTTTTCGCCCAAGATAAATCAAACTCAGATCAAATGCATAGTCTACGCGGACGACTTGGTTTTGATGGATAGAACTCAAATTGGGCTCCAGGGTCTACTAACAGGCTTGCAAACGTACATGGTTCTAAATGAACTGTCAATAAACACCTCAAAAACAAAGATTGTGTCTATTGGAAATGTAAGAAGTAAAAAAGACAAAGCATTTAGGTGGAAAATAGATGAAATCAACATAGCATCTGTTGACTCGATAAGATACTTGGGAATCCAATTTAACAACTCCATTCGAGAACAGCAATGGGTTGTGGAATTAACATCAAAAATGACGAAGCTAGCTCTGCAAGGAGCAAAAATTAACAGGAACCATGGAAAATTCTCACTGGAACCCGTCCTCAAATTTTATCAACAAAAAGTAGTTCCAATGATAATTTTTGGGGCTGTGGCTGGTTGGAACATAAGCGAGCAAACTTGGCACGTCTTAGAAGGTCGCTTCTGGTGGAAAGTTTTGAAGCTATCACAATCAACATCAATAGCTATATTGAGATATGAAATAGCGATCAACTCATTGTATATGAGAGTGGTTTGGAACTCAAAAGCAGCAATGCGCAAAATGTCCCTAAAATCACCAGCACCGGCATATAAAATCTTTGCCAACAACCAGACGCCGAACAATCGAGACCTTCTTAATACATGGTTTTGTAAATTATCAGCCTTTTTATCTGCAGCAAACATAAGTAACCAAGAGCTTCTAACTCGCCCACAACACGCAATAAAGAAATTCGACAACTGCGCTTGGATTATCAATAATGACTTAAGACTAAAGTTGAAGTCAACAAAAATGATGTGCGTCGATTTTAGGAAATTAAATGAACCAGCACGCTACTTACTGCACTGTCCTTCTCGCCATCATCGAGACCAATTTCTAAGGTTTCGAGCTAACATTCTAAAAACCAAGGAAATTCTTTGGCAAAGAAAGGACAAATCCTTGAAAGATAATCTCTGCCGTTTCTGTGGAGACTCGATTGAAACAGCCAAACATCTGCTGATCGAATGCACTCGAACTGCCACTCAACGATCCTTACATCTCGGACATCTTGCACCTCTAGATGATGATATGGAGAGGTGGTGGGCCAAGATTATTTCTGGATCCAGCATGAAACTTGTATGTGCAACTGTGAACTACTTTGATCTGATTTTGAAAGCTGATGTTTAATTTTAGTATCAGTGGGGCTGTTCCTCTGGAGAGCTCGTGGAGATCGATCGATTTGCTTTCTTTTCTTTTTTTTGTCTCCCTTGTTTTTTTCTTGATCTTTTGGCTGCTTCTCTTCTTTTTTTCTTTGGCGATGTGTTTATCTTTTGAAACAAAAGTTTGTCCTATGAGTTCAAACTGTAGATTTTTTCAATAAGAAAAAATAAAATAAAATAAAAGAAAGGGAGGCATGACAAAAGAAATGCCATCATATGGATCACACTTTTAAACATACCGAACCTTATCTGTCTTTACATTATTAAGGGAATTAACATTCTCATTAATGCACTTTGATATCATTCTTGCATATGGGCAATGTGTACAGCAGCAAAGATGTGTGAAGTTTGTTCTTTTCACTGGTTCAAGATGTTGCTGTAAGATCTACAAAGCCATATATTTGGGATAGAGCTGTTTAGTTGAAACGCCAGAGTTAAACCTATCCCTGCACCTTACAAAAAAGAGAACCCAAGACAGGCCCTCTGCGTAAACCGATCCCACTAAAAATCTATGGGCCCGATTCATAGAAAAGTGTGCATTGATCCTGCAAAGTCAGCGCTCTGAAAACTACTTTGCGTGTCCCTGTGCGCTTATGTTTTTGTGCGTGCTCTGTCCATTCATGGAATATTTCCCACAAAGTAACCTTAGGCGCAAGTAGGGACCGGAACGCCCATGGCACGCCCAGACGCAATACAATTCCAGCCACTTATACAGACCGTTGGGCACTCCTCCCCTGCAAAGTAATGCACCCCGGCAATGCTGCATGTGAACCCGACCAACTAAAGCAACACCCTAGTGACACTGCGCGAGATCCCTGTACCAATTCACAACACCCCCTCAGTATGCGTACAATTTCTCGCAACTGTAGTCAGTCCCCAGTAAATCTGCATGTGAACCCCCGTAAACTGTGGCTGCACCCCGCTACACTGCATATGCGCTACCATAACTCCAATCGGCACCCCAACTGTGTGTAGGCACCCCTAAATTCCCGATTGTACCTTACTTTTGTGGTGTGATTGCTATGCGATTTGGACTTGATACATGCCTTCAGATGGCAGTGAGATCGCGAGCTTTGCATGCTGATCTCCCCGATGTGACATTGCGCTGTCAGATCCATGAATACGCTTGGTTTTGCACAGTTGTGGGTGTGCAATTTCCTCACACGGGCCATCCCTCGACACATCCTCAATTTCACTTGTTCTTCCTCAATATGCATGTTTCACCCCCTATTTAGAGCTCTGCATAGGCCCAACCCATACTTGGCACGGAGTCTCGCGCAACGCACTCGTCTGCAGAGACGTGCCGAGCCAGCATGAAGTCCCTGCAGTGTACGGAAAAGGCCCGCAAAGTCGATTCCATGAATTTACGAAGGGAGTTTTTCACACAGAATGGCGTGCAAAGTCCCTACTCACCCTTCAAAAAATCCACAAATCAGCCCCTTTGTTATGGTATGGAAATCAAGGACATGTGTGGGTTAGGAATTTGGTATATGATTGACAGCTTTGGGGAACACCAGGAGCCTATGAACTGACTTCCCAAAGCTTTCTGAAGGACATGTGGATGGATCAGGGATGGGAATGGCCCCCAGCTCACAGTGTTACCTGGCCATAGTCAATGGAATGGGCTGATCCACCCACTCTTGGCACAGAACCTCACCTTACTCTCATTGTTGCCTTTGGGTCATCCCAAAGAAGGCTCGTGAACAGTAAGACCCTCATCAACGACTTCAAGTACATCCCCTCTCAGGCTAGACCTGTTTTACTGTACGTAATACTGGTTGTGATACGGATCACTCTGTCGGAAAGTAGCGATGCCCTGCTTGGTCGTGCAATGCACCCCCCTTGACTTCTCTAGACCACTCTGCCTTTGGCTATTGACCCTTGCTCCTAAACCGTGTAAAGGTCATTAGTTCATATCAGTATCACATGTATAATGATGGTGCTTGTGCTACAAGATGCTTTGGGTATCAAAGTCAACATGTGCTTGTCAGGTGTCTGGTCAAAGGGTCGACTTCAAAAGGATCGAATGCAATAGGATCGACGCAATAGGGCCAAAAACAAAAGGATCGAATTTTTTTTTTAATTATATATATTTTTTTGGGTTTTTGTATAGGTAAAAAAAGTGGTTTTTACCAAAAAACGTGGGATGGGGGACCCCCCCAAAAAAAAATGTTAAAAAAATATATATATGTTTTTGATCCTTTTGTTTTCGGTCCTTTTGATCCTTTGACCATTCGATTCTATAACCGTGAACTGAGCAATGGAATTTACATAACTCATGAATAGAATTGGGATCTGGCGAAGTGAAGCAATGCTAGCGTCAAGGATCACTTCCGGGTCCTGTCCCTTTCCTCCCTCGGCTGTGCGCAGACAGAGGACATCTTTGCACAGGTGTTCTCCCCCTCCATCCGCTGGTGGACCTGGGGAGGTACAAGCTGCATAACTTGTCTCCCCCCCTTATCCACTGAACTACTCGCTGCTGGGTGGGGGGCGAGGTGCAGGGAATGCAGGAAGTAAAGGCGGCTGCGCTGTGCTCACTTTCACCCCCTTGAGTTGCGCCTGAATGGTCTGACCCATGTATTGCAAGACAAGTGCCAGCAGCAGGAAAGGGAAGTGCACCGGTGCCAGCTGGTCCCCCTGAGGACCCTTACGCGACGACCTGGCCACAGCAAAAGATCAGATCAGATCTCTTACAGGGCCCTAGAGGGAGTCTCCGGGGAGGCCCACCTGGGCTCAGGCCATGCCCGCCCCCCACAGCGGGGGTGGAAGCCATATTCTGAGTTTCTGTGCCTATTGAATAGGCTCATAACTATCAAAATAGAGATGTGTACCCCAAATACAGACTCCTCAGAACAAGTGACCCCTCTCCACATGGAGAGATTTATCCATGATGAGAACATATGCAAGATTTCTAACTGTGTTTGAGTGGTAGCATGGCTTTGCATTGATGCATGCGCATCAGTACATGCGAATGATTGCACATGCATCGGTTCAGCACATTTTTCAGGGAACAAATAAAACACGTAAAAACGGGTTAGGGGCACAGGAAAAAATAAAATGGTAGGGGGCCCACGCTAGCCGCCTACGAGGAGACCAAGGATGCCGTGAGTGTGTGTGTCCTGGCTGCATGCGGCACACACGTAGCCTCCAGAAATGCATATGCAGGACACACGTGTCAGCAGGCTGCAGGGGGCTGCATTTATGTCATGGCTCTCTGCGGAAGGAGCCACTGTCCATACACGGCCAGATGCAACGGAAGCATTCAGCCGTGTCCTCATTGGGTGGTGAAATCGAGGGCACAGCGCACTGACTGCTGTCTTCTATTTGCAGTGACATTATTCTCAGCTGTGAAAAATGAAATGTAATGCAATGAGGAAAGGAGCTGCTTCTCTTTTACCAGGATGTAAAAATGAACTCTAAATTATACAAACCAGCTGATATAATGCTTCTACTGACAATTCAATGGTTTTAAACTCTTCAATAATTTGCTTAACTTTTTTTAAATTTCAAGTTGTTTTTAAGTTACAAATACATTTCATGAAGTTTAAAAAGAGAATGTTTGTTTAAAAGTGAAGAATGTTATTTAAGTGTTATAATATGTCATTGTGTATTACAAAGTGACGAGTAACCTATTAGCTTTCAAATAGCTTTGCTATTCCTTCAATAAAAAAAGTGACATGAAGTTTCCATGAATGTACTAAACAAATAGCAGCTTTGCGTGTCCAGTGGCTATCATTGTTTCTTAAGAAGCTATACAAGTCAGTCAGGTTTCTTAACAGTTTGGGCTTAATTGTTGCAAAGGTGTACACGGTATTAAAACGGTGCACGAGTGATTTATAATCTTGAAGCAAATATTGCTTAATGTGAATGGTTCTAAATGCATGAAGAGTTTATAACGAGAATAACTTGTTGTAAACATCTTTCGTGAGCTTTGAGAAAGGAGTGTTGCTGGGATACAGGTGTGCAGCCGCGTGGGGGGGGGGATGTTGCTCAGCGATTCTGATTGTGGAGTTTGGTGTTCAGTGACAGTTTTGAGGGCAATTCATCCTCTGCAAACATTGGTACTAACTCCTACCCCTAACTCAATACTAACATAGAGTGTTTCCAAGTGTACAAAAGGGGGAGGGGGCACTGCATTTTTGCCGCACTTTGCCATTGTGATGTTCCTGCTGCCACAGTGACATTTCCTAAATGTAAGATAGGCGTGAGGGCGGGGAATCGGAGAAACCGTGTCTTGGCATTGTTGACCACTGATGGCAGGAGTTCATCCTTGGTAATGTCCAAGCTTATCTCCGTGGTTTGGTAGGTGACAAGTCCAGGCAATCCTCAGTTGAGCAGAGTCCGCGTAGGTATTATTTAAGATTGTGAGTCTGCCAACTGATGGTAGATTTGGAGCAATTCTGCTGCTGGGTTGGCAGCATTGACGGATTACCGTTTGGTGGCGCGTCTGACTGGGTCGTAGACCCTCACCGTCAGGGGATCATATGTCATAACATCACATGCTCAAAGTTTGAGCTATGCTACTTGCATTCTAGACCGTGTCAAATGTGCTCTAGGTTGACATGATATGATAGTGTATTTATATAGCGCCTATACCAATGTGCTGCTAAGTTCTCCATTTAACCTTCTGTTTTTCGCTGTGTGGCTTGGGTTCCTTCTTCTCCGCTGCCTTTGTGCGACTATGTTCCGTTTGGATGTAATATTTAGGTGAAGTGAGGTCAGTGACTGGTCAGGTTGACTCCAGGTTCTGTCGGCATTCAGGTCTGGAGGGACACTCTTTCTGAGTCGGTAAGAGATAGCATCTGGTCTTTGGCTGCTCCCAGGTAACTTTGGGCCGCTCGTCTTGTGATGGTACCGCTGGCCACCCTTCTCCTTTTGCTAGTACTACCCTTGCAGTGCCCGCGGCAGGGAATTCAGGGGCAACACCAGGGCATGAAAGGAAACTCTGCTTTCTAAGAGCTGTGTTTACTTTCTAGGTTTCCTGCTCCTTGCCTCAGATAAGGGCTCCTACCGCCCCCAAGTCGACCAGTGGTTTCCTATCAGCTGTTGCCAGGGATGGGGGGGTGGCAACAGATGCAAAGATGTCCACTCTCTGCTGACAGCAGAGGGAGGATGGAGACAGGACCCTGAGTTGACCCCTGACCTTGGAGAGTGGGTGCGTGCAGCCAGCATCAATGCCGCATACGTCTTTCACTGGCCCCGGGAGTCACCGTGTTTTTGCCCAGCACACACTGGGCACTGATCATTGTACTGCCTCCACCTCTTAAAGCCTGGGAGCGAGGCAAGATTCAAATGAAAGCATTGGAAGTGTGAGGGTCAGGCGGTCTCCCCTATGAAGCCCCTGTGCGAGCACACTCACACACAGGCACACAGACACACACACGCAGGTCTGCAGGTAAGGACTAGCCACAGCTATTGAGGAGGGAGTGGCTTACTGCTCTTCTATGTGAACTGGGAAGCAGCTGCCAGGGACTGGAGGAACACACCTGCGCCATGCCCATACAGGTGTGCCTGCGTTCCGTGGGGGAGGGGCTTGCACCGCCCTTGCTGTACTTGCCCTGTGCGCGAGGCAGCGTTGCGCTGCACGTGCTGTAACCGCGAGGAAGCCCTGCACTGCCCCTGCTGTACTTGCTCAGGGTGTGCAGGAAACACGGGCCCCGTTGAAATATTCCAATAAGACACATAGAAATGGCGGAATAGCTTGAACGGATAAAATAGGACAAATGATGGTTCACTGCTGGCTGGACGCCGACGCCCTAGACCCCGTCTACACCATGCGTCTAGGTTCTCATTTCACTTATTTGGTTTAGGTAAATAGGGGCCATTTTATAACTGCAACAATCAATATGTAACAGTGCACACCTACATTCTTATACATTAGAAACACATTCATCAAGATACAACGAAAGAACCTGGGTGCGGGGGAAGTATGACGACCCTGACACGGAGTCGCCGACACATGTTAAGACAGGTGTCCGGTCTATGAACACTCCCGCAAGGCTGAGCATAGCGCTCATGAAGGTTCACAAGCATATTTGTTTTGGAAGAATATTAGAAATACGTGTATAAATGTAACGTGGGAACGTTAATGAGCGCTATGCTCAGCCTTAAGGTGTGCAGGGGACGGGAGTGCCCATAGACTGGACACCTGTCTCAACATTGCACAGCTGTAACCATCCACATTTACATATCCACCGCAATGCATTGTGGTTGTGTTCGAGGCAAGTTGCTCCTCTGAGTGTGAAACTGCACTCGACTATCACTTGGGGTGTCACAGCAGGAAGATGCACACCAATGTAAAATATTGGGGTGATTCTGACCATCAGCGTTCGATTGAGAGGTGCGCGACCACCAATTGGACGGTCCATGATTCTAACCTCACTTGATCCCGCTTTCCCTGACCCTGCACGTGTCCTTGTCCAGCCGACGTGTCTGAGTGGAGTAGCCAATAGGCTGATGGCTGCCGGTGGCGGGGCTACATGGCTCGCCAACTGGCCAAACTGTCTTGCGGGCCATCTGAGTCGGACACTGACACGGTGGCCCTTTCTGGACTTTCTGCTGACGCGCAATGGGCTGGTGGAAGGCCATAGCGCTGCAGACCGACGGAGGGGTCATTACCATGGAATACTGGCCTGCTCCCAAGTGTTGGCACGAGGCCAAGTCAAGACCATAAGCTGGGGGAGTGTCATTAGCCCGAGCGATAATTCACCCTCCCCAGTTCTATAGGGCTATTAGCAAGCACTATGTGCAATAGAAAAAAAAAGGTTTAGGCGTTGTGATGGTATAGTAGAATATGCTAGTTTAATAATGAGTAAACTACAGAAAACATGTAATGTACATTAAATGTTTCATTTTGGAATACTTAACTAACTAGATTTTCTTTGTATGGTAAGTATTTTAATTGTAAACATAGTTGAAGTGTAAAGGCTTTAGCCTGAATCTGCTTTACACGCAATGCTCCTAACGTGAACAGTTTCTACTAAGTGAAAGCATTGTTGTGTGATTGAGTTTGTTGCGTTACATTAGGATGATGCGTCTTACTGGAACTTACATTGCCGTTTCTTGAAGGCAGAGACATGCATTCTGTCGTTTCTATGGTTGCTTCTGATTTCAAAATGTCTGAATTGCAGTCAATACGAGTAGTTATTGACGGCATTCCGAAGACTTGTATTGGCTGAGAAGAGGTCAGTAATGACTTCCACGTGCTAATACTGTGTAACAGCACCAGCACAGTCTATTTTTACTTAACGTATATCTCGTGCCAAATGATGTTCTGACTCCAATTGCGAGCTATAGGACTCTCATTTAGACGGCCCATCATCCGAATGTCATTACATTCTAAAATATACACAAGTAAAAACACTTGCCACAGATGTAAGGAGTGTACAGTGCTTTCCAGATCAGAACCTGCCCGATCCATGCTTTACATGAAGCAAACGAAGTGCACACATGTGTAACGAATGTATGCTTGCCATGTGCAATACATCTGCGAATTCTAAATAGAATTGGGTTGTAGAGCTTAAGACTGAGGATCGTGTGACGTAGCCCTTGGGGAAAATCATGGAAGGAGGGGTATTCTGATACCGCAGCCAGCAGGCACACACTCTCGCTCGATTGTTTAATAGATACACCACTTGTATCACCGAGCCGACACGTGTTTCATGCTTGTATTACCTTACCGGCTCTTATCAGATATCCCTTGTCTGCACCTTACATCTTGCACTCGCCACCTTGCTGGCTGCATTTCCAGTTGTTGTTTGTATCCCTTGCTCAGCACTTTCCACTTCTCCCCTCCTCCCCTCTCCCTTGCACTTTCCCCCTTCCCCCTCTCCAATGCCCTTGCGCGTTCTCAATGTCACTGGGCCCAGTAAGATCGTTGTTTTGTCCTACCTTGTTCACCTCCCTTGCCTCGTCGCGCGATATAAATACAATATCATATCATACCATTTGTCATCAGGGATATAAAGAAGCACCCCCATTGAAAAGGGGAAAATGCAGAAAAACGTGGTTATTCGTATAGGGCCTGATTGAGGTAGCATTTTTCAATAGGAGTGAAATCAGGCCCATAGTGACCAACACCATTTACGAGAGTCTCGTTGTGTGCAATGGTGGCGTGTGTGAATCAATCTATGCCCTGCGCAGGTTAAATACTACTAAGTACATACGCAGCATTGGGTATAACACGCCATTTGCAAAATTACGAGCCAGTGTCATGTGAGCACAGCGGGCAGGGATGATGGTCACTGGAACTTATAATGGAAACGATGAAACGATATTACACGGTGATCAGGCCAAACTAGGACTGGAGATTGCATAGCAGGCGAGGCGTCATGGATGGGCGCCATTTTATTTACAAAACGATCGTACCTCGGAGATTGCGGAATAAACGAAGGGTGGGGGGCCTTGAAAGATGGTGGACAACATAAACGTACCCTGGAGAGTTGTGTTACATGCTGGAAGGGCAAGGGCCTCGCCTATCACCTGCTAACTTCGAAACGTAGCTCTGCAGAGGCGCCAGCAAAGCGGCAGGCGAGAAACCCCACTGAGTGCAACAGCAGAGGTGATGTGTTACGAGGAGCCTGGCCACTCACTGCAGTAGATCACCCCGCTGCGCATTCACTGGGGGATCACTGCATCACTTGGACCATGACACCAGGCAGACATACAGGGTGGGTGCAACACCAGGACAGCAATCTCCCCTGTCCTGAAACTCGGGCACCTCTTACACTTCTGTGCCGTGGGCACGTTTCTGGATACACTTGCCAAGCACTGAGACGGTGCCTGGAACACCCAAGCTGCATGCACGCCATCACATCTCCCTGGCAAGCACGGCAGCTGCTGTGTACAGACTGCAGATTCACGAATCAGGCCACTCCCCCACTGCGATTGCAGCATTGGACTGCAAGCCTGTGGCATGCGTGGCCCTCCGTGCAGTTCAGCAGGCATGCCACAGCATAAAGCAATGCCACTCGGTCAGTGTGTGGATGACCGGAAATCCCGACCTCACAGCAAGCAACGTTGTACCAGATTCCCTGGGGCAACCACTATGCCATGGTTCATCAAAAATGCCACCCGCCAGGATTCATGTGAGAAATTGACACGCAGGCAGAACACGAAGGCCTTGCAGATGTCTTGTGCAATGGACCCCCATGGACTCTACCGGTTTGTAGAAGATGCTTCAATAAGCCACGCCCCTTAGAACTCCATCTAAATGGCATCAAGAAAAACATGCTGCCTAAACCACGTAGACCCCGAAAGTGGAGGACTGCGTGATGCACCTGTCATTTTCCAGATTGAGCCCTCACTACGCCTTCAAAGGAAATTAATATGACAAGAACTAGACAAGTGAGGGGTGCATGGCTTACACTTTGCTTTAACACCTCACCCTACCACTTTTGGACCTCGAAATGTGTGCTTCTGAGAAATGATGCATTGCCACAGGTTTCCAACAAGATATATTTGGAAGGTGGCACCCTATCATTTTCCTTATCCAATGACGTGGTCACATCATGGAAGCGAACACACGCCCGGGCAAAACACCATGTGACACATAAATGCACAGATCATGTAGGGAAGGTTAGCTTTGTGGCAAAGGTTGCTGGAGTTTTGCAGCTGAACTCGTGACATGACACACGTGATAGGGGCAAGGAAGGGCTGTACACTTATCCCAATCCCCATACTGAGTCACATGCTACACAAGCATGGTAGGGTGATAGCGCCATATGTACATGACTCGAGGCAGAGGCAACTTGCACAGTGCAACAAAGGCGGCACCATGAGCATGTCGTAAAGCTATACTACCCTCTACAAATGTTGTATTCCTTTCAGGATAGCCTACAAGGCTACATCAGTACAAAGGTGTGCATAGAGTGTACTAACTGTGAGGGATTCAACCATCCTCATGGTGGGTGTGCGCTCGCCTAGGCTTTTTTGAAATTTTAAATTAAATGATGGTAGATCAACCTCTGGAAAATATGTGGGGATAATCCACACACATTTTCCTATGCTTACCGCATGATATACACAAAAACCTGTGTACTCTGGGTGGACAGAGCCTGCAGGCGCCGTCCACCCTGTCATATTTAGTTGGAATATGACAGCCAAGAGTACATCAAAGCATCTCAGAAGGGTGAAGGCAAAACCTTCCTTATGCCATGGCCAGCCTAATTAACTATCAAAGGCTCCATGGATCCACCCTGTCCTTTTGTGTAAGAACTGCAGAATGGTGGCAGCAGTTAACATAATTGGCATACTAATAGAGTATACTTCAAACCAGCCAAGAGGTGAACAAAAGACAGGAAAACCCCAACAACCTTGAATATGTGCAATGTCTGAAGCCAGCTCCCGCCTCTCAGTATCAAGGGCAGTGACCTGTCATGTCTGGGACTTTGCATTTACAGTAGGCAACCCCCGCAGGGGGACTCCATTCAGAGGGTAGGAGTATTTGTTTCGATGTAGGCAGAAAATCTGTTCTCGCAACAGCTTCAAGGGAGACTTGCCGCTTTACTCAGGCAACACAGAGAGCTCAATTAGCCAGAGAGACCCTTAGAACCACGATAGACAGGAAGATGGGTGGGACTTAGTGTTACATGTTTTCACCCCTTTACCTTGTTCTGTTGAAAAGCACTCTGGTTATGACCTCATGCATAGAGGAGATTGTTGCTGGGGACCCAGGATTGGTTCATTAAGGTAGGCTTAGCCTACACCGATCGCTGTGGTCCATTTGGCATTAAAAGAGGGTTGAGCCCCTCTTTTGGGCAGATCATCTGTAGACTTTGCAAGGAGTATCAAGAAGAACTCATGTGGACCCTGGCTGAAGGTACAGTCTTCTACCAGTGAAGGAAGGTCAGGATTTTCAAAGAGGCAAGCAAGATCCACCCGCTAAACATCTCTCAGGGAACAGAGGGAGATATTGAATCCAGAGGACCCTACAGCAGTTCCTGAATTGGTACCCAGCCAGCACACAGCATGCCCTGCTAGGCTCTGCAAGCAAGCTTCCTATGTGAGAAGGGCCAGAGAGTCTCTGAACCAAACCCAGGACAAGGCTGGTATCTGCAACACTCTCCTAAGCTTTGGCCCGTCCGCCTTAAATGATGACACTAGCCCAGTGAAGAAGCTAGGAGGAGTGCATCGACAAGCATCAATCAGCGTTTGCCTTAAAGGACTCTTTTGAGCCAGTTGAGCCCCTTGAGCTGCAACCGAGTGCACCGCTGACTTTTGTCAGGCCGCAGTCGCTAATGTCATCCGAGATGCTTCGACCAGTGCTTCAGACCCACCAACCAGAACGGAGACAACAATTCCTGACCCCGGGCCGCTGTGTAGGCCAGCCTGCAGCAGTCCATCCAGCCTCGCCTGCCGAACTGCCTGCCGCCTGATACCCGCAGCGGTCTCCCATCTTGATCTCTGTTGCAGAAGCTGCAAAGCGCCCTGAAACTGACTTGACCCTTTCCAGCAACAAGAACTTTTATAAGCACAAGGTACATTGTGGTTATGTCCCCCTGGTCCTTCTCCAAAGACCCCTACTGACATTTTACGACCCATTGCTCCCTTTATGTTGAAACCAAATATCCTTGAACTATTGCGATTAATTGCTTTACCAACTACCCACCTGTCAGTATCCAGAGGATTCTGAAACTGTCTTTCCTCTGCATTCCTTTACAGGTGGGTTGTGTTTTGTAGTGTGCTGGAGCTGTCTGTTGAATAATAATGAAGTAGATATGTTTATGAAACCTTGACTGGATAGTCCCTTTCATCATTGGGTAATAATTGTATTTTCGATGTGTTGCAACTAACCAACGATCCACGACCTTGTGCAGATAGGCCTGCCATTCCGTCCACGTTACCAAAATTAGACAAAGAGGTTTATAATTTTCTTGTATTTCCAATCCCTCTTGGTGTAATAGAGGCGTGGGGCTGATTTATGGGGCTGATTGATTCGTTTAGAAACCGATATTGATCCCTGGACCACAGGACCACTGGTGCTACGGGAGATGATTTATCACACTAACGCACATCTGAAGGCAATGGTCCAGGTGCCTCAACCAGTCAGGTAGGACATTATGATGCACAGGCTAGATAAGTGGGCAATAGTGTTGCTGTGTGTGCAATGCTGAACCACATGTACATTTGGATGAACATCTCCATGCTTTTGAACACACCCTTGCCCCAGTTCATCTGAATCCCAACAATCACATCTATGGCACCACCATAGGGAATCCTGGAACAACTGGTCTTGATACTAACTTCCTTTATTGAACAAAAACTTCTCTGCTCTCCCACCACACCGAACCCCAACACCTGTAACCTCCCACTACCTCATCCTGAATACCTGTACTTTCCCACCACCCTCAACCCCAACACAAGCACACTCCCACCACCCTGAATCCTAACACCCCTATTCTCCCATCACCCTGAACGTCAACACCATACCTCCCACCACCCTGGACCCCAACACCCATATCCTCCCATCGCCCTGAATCCTAACACCCATATCCTCCCATCACCCTGAACCCCAGCACCATACCCTCCCACCAACTTCAACCTTTGGGGCCAAAGTCCGCTGACTGTCAATGTATTTCTTGCTGCTCTTCCCCAGTCCTGATGGGAAGCTGATGCATGCATGGTAGTGCACTGAGATCTCAGTTGGGGGCTACCAGCAAGGGTTCCTTTTGATAGGGTATCCGATTCTGAGGATATGGAGTCAAGGCCAATGTTCTGCTGGAGTGTCAGGAAGCGAGCACGTCGCATGGTTTCCTAAACTCCAGATAAGGCCTGTCAGCTCTCGCACCCTCGGCCCAACCACAATATTTGAAGCTGTGGCCTTCACTCCATATCCTCAGATTCGGATACCCTATCAAAAGGAACCCTTGCTGGTAGCCCCCAACTGAGATCTCAGTGCACTACCATGCATGCATCAGCTTCCCATCTGGCGACCAAAGTTCCCTCACCAGCCCGTGATATGACTGCTGCGCTATGTCCTGAATTGCTTGCCTGTGGTGCAAATGGCTGTCAGGCTGTGACAGGTGCTCCATTCTTTCCTGACGAAGGTCCAGCTCGTGAGTCTTTCCCAAATGGTTGTATGGGCATTTTTGCAGTAGGTCTTCCAGTGGGTTGACAGGGGAGGGAGTGCCATCTAGGACGCGCATTCCATGTCTGGCATCCACAGCAGCAGCCAAGTCATGTCATCTGTGCCAATATCAGGGTCCACATGGGGCGGCCACTGAGGCCCTTGAGTAACCAAGCAGGGAGAGAAGCAGATGAAAGGGGCACAAGGCTTTCAATGGGCAATATGCTGGCAGGTTTCCCCTGAGGATGCACCAGTGTGCTGGCAATGATGCTGGTGTCTTGTGCACGCCCACTTGTGCCTGTCGCCTGAGCACTTGCGGTGGTGGCTGATATCTTGCTATTAGCTGTAGCTGCCTGTGGATAGTTCTTTGCCAGTTGCCAGTAACCTGTGATAGTGGATAGTTCTTTGCCAGGAATGTGATAGTTCTTTGCCAGTAACCACAGCAGCCTGCGTAGCAGTGCTGGTGGTGGGAAAGTCCGACCCTGCAGTGATGCTGGTGACAGAGGCAGATACAGGTATCACCGTGGCTCATTTTTCTTGGCTGATGTTTTTCGGCAGGTTATGGCAGGGGTGGCCAATGTGGTAGTGGTTTGCCAAAATTAAGTTATGAGTTCAGGATGTGAAGGTCCGGCTGCACTGGTGCTGGTCAGCAGCGGAGTCAGCTGTTGGTGCGGGGGGGGGGGGTCAGATAATAGAGCACCAATGAGAGACTCGAAGGCACACTGGGCACCAGAGGGAAGCAGGGGGGGGGGCTCCCATGGCTCCACCACTGGTGCTGGCTTCATCTGACAGGGTGCCTGGGAAGACTGTTGTAAGAAAAAGGACCTGTACTCAGTTGCAATGTCGAGAAGTTGTTTAGGTGACATACAATCATGTAATTTGGAGTGTGCTTGATATGTATCTTTTGTTATGGCCTGTTATGTTATGTTATTTAGTATTTATATAGCACCTTATGTATCACTGGTATGATCTCAAAACGCTGGTTGGTTGAACGCCCTCTGGAACTGTAGTTCAAGTCAGTAGAGAGAGAAAGAGTCATAAGGTGCGTGGGCGCACCGGGTATGTGTGCAGCTGGTGTGGTAGTTGCATGACAGCTGCTTCTTAGTGGTAGGTTTGGTGGTGAGGAAGTCAGTTGGATGTGTTCAGTCTGGAGTGTGGACACCCAGACTGAGAAATGGCTGCGTTAGGCCTGAGGAGACGCCTAAGCTAGCGGTATGTGCTCAGCTAACTGTGTTTAACTAGGATGATGAGGAGTTTGTGGGGTCATGTTAGTATGAGAACAGCTTTTACCGTATGTGTCATAGTATAGCTGTGTTCTAGTTGAATGATGGTGTATAGGAGAGAGTGAGCGTAGTAGTGTGAAATGGTGGTTACCAGTATAGTGCTTGAGACCAAGCACACCATGCGTACCATCTATTCTATCTGTTTTATTTACTCTATCCGTTCCGTCCATTCTATTTATTCCATCCACTTCGTCCGTTCCATCCACTTCATCCATTTCATCCGTTACATCTATTCTATACACCCATTCCACCCACTCCATCTATTCTATCCACTGCATCCGTTCCATCGACTGCATCCGTTTCATCCACTCCTTTCATTCTATCCGATGTATCCGTTCCATCCTCCCTCCGTCCATCCGTTCCATCCGTTCCATCAGTTCCATCCATTCCATCGGCTCCATCCGTTCCGTCCACTTGATCCTTTTGGTTCACTTCATCTGTTTCATCCGCTCCATCGGTTTATCTGCTCCATCCGTTCCATACACTCCGTCTGCTCCATCGTTGTTTTTTCCTACTTTGTTCCCCTCCCTTGCCTCGTCGCGCGATATAAATACAATATCATATCATACCATCCGCTCCATCCGGTCCATCCGTCCCCTGATGCTCCATCCGTCCCCTCCCTCTGCTCCATCCGCTCCATCCGTTCCATCCGCTCCATCTGCTGCATCCACTCCATCTGCTGCATCCGCTCCATCACTCCATCCATTCCATCACTTCATCCGTTCCATCACTCCATCCATTCACCAGTGAAGTGTGGCTAAAGTGCAGCAGCTCTCCAAGAAAGGTAACCAAAGCAGGTAGCCCTCAATGTGGGCTTAGAGAGGTGCTGCACTTCATCGATGTCAAGGCAGCATGGCCTCACAAGACTAGAAACGAGGTTGGTGATTAAACAGACTCAGGAAGTAGACTTCTTTAGTTCCCTGTAGAACGTACTACAGGTTTCCAACGTTACCCCTTGCATTCACGCTACTTGTGTTCCTATAGATATGCTATGTGATGTCAGGTCAGAAGCGTCAACTCTGCCTGGAGGAACAAACCCAGTGCACGGTTACCCCCTGTGTCACCACAATTTTGGTCTATACCATGGATTTAATTGGCATAATGCAATGAGCACCAAGGAGAACAAAAGCTTGAATCATATGACATGAAGCGCCCCCTTCCAACTCTCCATCCATATCACATTGTCGTGCCGGAGAGAACATAAACTTGAGACAGAAAACAGCACTTTCAGGAAGGTGTCAGCAGGCACACGTCTGGGGAAGAACCAGGAAGAGCAAGACTGCTCCAAGATAGTGGGGGGTCTCTCCCAGGTGTGCCATGAGGATCCGCATTTGCTTCTTGCAGAAGAGGCGGGAAAAGAGCGAAGAGGTGGTGAGGCCCATGGCGTTGCAGGGAGGGAATCGCTCTGCTCTGCCATTGTCGTTTGCGAGCCCCGTACAACGCTCATGCTACAACGCCCGGCGCTGCTACGTCCAGGCCGACGCGCAATGCATGTGATGACTCAATTGTGCGTTGTGCCATGCGCTTGCCTTTGTTGGGCTAGCAGTGAATTCGGATGGGAATTTGTTGTCAAGCGCATTGCTGTCATGTAGTGCTTACTGGATACCGGATGCACATGCTCCCTGCCAATGCGTCAGTCATTCAGAATGAAGGAACAGGGGCGCGCCATCTCCCGCATGTCAGTAGAGAGTTGCAGCCTGTCTGTATAGCACATTCTCATTGTTAATGTCGAAACTTGTATCACAATTTGGGGTCTGACACTTCACTTAAGCAGCTGTCTTGATATGTGGCTGGCATCTACATGGTTAGTGCATATTCTGGGCCACATTCCTTGGTGACTTTACGTGGCAGTGTCTTATTGCATGATGGTATTAAGGTGGAAGGGCATGTGGCAGTGGGTGCACCAGCTCTCATGATTACATAGGTTAACATGTATCTAGTGCCTTGGACACATTGAGAACATCACAGCCACCTTGATAGGAGCTAGATGCAACTTGTCAGGAGTGCATGTTGCCATGGAGGTTTTGTGGCCATTCTGCATTATCCTGCATTCCGAATGTGGCAGTATTTCTGTGGTACTTATGTGGTAATACTGATAAACGTGGTTGACATTACAGCCTCTGACAGCCAGATCTGATTACGAGTGGTGGCATGGCAGTTTTTAGCAGCTTTTTTAGAGTCCATGGTACTACATTGGGGCTTAGGCAGAATGTCAGTGACTACTTCCTCAGAATGTTGCCATGAAAAAGGAGGCCTCACCCCCAGCTCCTGGCACTTCAAGGGCAGCCTCAGATTTGAGCAGTGCAATGAAAATGCCGAAAGTAGGTTGCGGCCCATTACAGCCACCCCACACCCTCTCTTGGCAATACCACCGATTCATCTGCTGTATGGTCATCAACTGTAGGCCTGGCCCTCAGGTGATGTTTCCGCTTCTTATATACACCCTGCATCCTCATTTGCACTCACCAGGGTCAGCTTGGCTGCCTGCTTTCACCTCTGCTGTTCCGACTCCCTCAGTGACATTCAGGTGCCTAATGCTGGCAACTTTCTCCTCCCAGGGTATTGTGAGTAGTGACTCAACAGCCCCTCTTCCAGTAGCTGCAGTCTCACAGCAGTAGTTAATTAATTAATGACTCTTTTGTAATGCACTTCATACCGGCAACCATCCTTAAGCACGGGACCGGGATTCGAACCTGTCTTGCTCTGCGTTTGTTTTTAACACAAACACGCTGCCCCTGAGCTATCTTCCCGGCCCAAGAAGAGTGCGCACCTGTCCCTTCAAATCATTCCAAGGCTCTGGGCAGTCTTCCACCTCACGCAGCACAGTGCCCACAACCACCACCTAGTCCCTGCTGTCGTCCCAGCTGTCACTCTTCCATGGGATGGGTGCCTGAGAGTGCTGGGCGCCATACAGCTCCTCTGCATTGGACACCACCCCCACCTCCTCTGCTAGCAACTGCCCCTCCCATTCACCACATTCTGGCTTGCAGACCCGCATTTCCGGCCCCTTCCTGTGGACTTGAGGCCTGGGTGGCTACAGTAAATGATGGGTTTTGAATGGAATGGATTTTTCAAAATGACCACCATGGTGCTTCCGTTTCCACGATGACTCTATTTCCATTTAGTGGTAATTTCTCTGGGGTAAATCCACGGATATTGCAGGTGGTATAGGTCCTTCTGCCAAATATTCAGCACATGGATGGTATTGTGGCAGTAAATACGCAGGACACATTTACTAGTACAGCCTGTGCATTCCCAGTACGACCATGAGGTCATAATATAGCGGTAAATCCACCATGAGTAATGGCAGTCGTGTTAATTCCTCTGTGCTTACCACTAAGTCATAATGGGCCCATCATTAGGAAACATGTAACATTGAACCTCCAGAGAAAAAGGCATGACTGTGAACTTACTCAAGGATTCCATGCATAAATAAACATGCATGCATGTATCTGTCTGGAAGTTTTATATAGCACATTCGTGGGGCTTTGGAGGGTCCGCATTGCTCATGATGGCAGCAGATGCACACGTGGGTTATACCTTATTAGGTGCTCACTATGTGAAGCCCATGTTGTCATTATTGGGGAATGTAAGGTTTTGCCAATGCTTGTTTAAGTTGTCCATGGGGCGTAACTCAAAGATCTACTTAAGTAACAACATGGCCCCAGCGAAGTCAGGGCCTTTGACCTTATTCGGGCATATAACAAGGTCCCTGATGTTGCTGCCACCTGGGAATACCCACCCTTAAGGGTGGTATAGACCTCGGTACCCTGGCATATTGGCCTTTTTAGTTGCAAAATGGAACAGCAGCGTTTCGCAGGTTACACAAACTACAAAACAAATGACCACCGTGGAAATGTTCGAAGGAAGAACTTGTTCCCCTGGATCAGATCACATGAGGTAGGTGCAGGGACGTGGGAGATGTGCAAGGGCGTGAGGACAATGGCTCTGGGGATCCAGAGGCAGAAAGATTCCAGGCTTCACCAGGCCAGTGGGTGGAAGGAGCAGGAGAAGATGGCAGAGCATCTCTAGCTGGTGCAGGTAACCCATCGGGGTGCTGGATCAGGGTCCCAGACCATGAGGTAGGACCTGTATTCCAAGCCCTGTGATGGGCTAGGAGGCACTGTGACTTTGAACCTGGGTGTTCATGGTGCTTATTTTCATGTTGTTTTGCAGTATGAAAGTTGCTAGAGGCACATGGTATTTACCATCTATAGTTTAGTTTATTTACTTATATAGCGCACCAAACCCGTAGGTATCTGGGCGCTTTCTCTGGGTCTAGTATCACCTCTGGCTTTCTGCCATGCAGGTATTCAATGCACACCTGTATATGTGCTTGTTGTTTGATCCATGCAAGTCTCCTATCTTATCTTCAGGTGTTAATCTAGGGATAGTCTGGGAGAATACTCCTGGGTGCTACAGTACGCCTTGAATGCCTGTCTCATCTAGATTCCCGGAGAAGGTTCCGAATCCCTCCCGTTCGTGTCCTGGCATCCCCCGACAGCGGCTTTTGTTTGGAAAATGACATGAGCAGCTCAACAGCCTTACTCTTCCTGCAAGAATGGGTACAGGGAGATTGCGGCTAAAAAGTCATTTAGAACATACAAACAAGGAATTATACAATTTTAAAGCAGTTCAGAGGAAGTTCTGAAGCCATTCAATGCTTAATGGTAGTGGCGGGAGCACCCCCAGTGTGTACCCCTTTAGTCCGCCAGTCCCAGGACCCACAACCATACAGATATCGGGAGGTTTTGTGATACAAAAACCAATGCACTACAGCAAATACAGTTTATTAAGCGAGGAATGGAAAAAGGATAGACTTTGTGTGTATGGCTTCCGGAGCCATTATCAAATACATATGCTTCAAAATTCAGGATCCTCCAACTATGACTTCACACCAGTGGAATACAGTATTATTTCACTGGCATGACATCACTGTATGGGAATACAGCTTTTCCTCTAACGTCCATGGTCTCCTCAGACAGACAAGTAATAACATTGAAGGAGGGCAGAGTTATGTGTGAGGAAACAGGTGCGTTTTAAGGCTCTTTCTAAAAGTGGTGATAGAGGATGCAGTGCGTATGTGGGAACATGTGGGTGTTACATTCCCTGGGATCCCAGTGGGTAACTGCTTGTTTTTGTGTGCATGTGAGTTTACAGAGTGGCTGTCATGACCCCCGCCCAAAACCCCCTCTGGCAAACCCATTGGCCAGGTGGAGTCAGGACTCGGGCCTCTAGAGCCTGGCTTCCTCTTCAAAAGCCCTCATGGGGCCAGTACTGGCGCCTATGGCGCCAGGCTCATACACCATGAAAAACAATGTGCTTGTGAACTACTTTATTGTATTGTCAGCCAACATGGAGGCATCCACATAGCATGGTTCCTAAGAACCAAGCTATGCGGTCTAGTGTTTTTGGGTGTGGTAGCCTAGGGACTACTTTACCTGGACTATTTTGTTGGGGCTATTTAAACCACACCCGAGCAAGACAACACGCTTTGCGTTACTTTGCAGCTTCCGAACCTCGGAGAAGCAGAACCTGCAAGGAGACAAAAGGAACATCATTAGCAGCAGCATCTCACCTGCAGTCTTCATCTTTAAACACTTGCAGCTACTGAGAACAGCTTCCTCGAATCTGCACGCCTCCCGGACAGAACAACCTGAAAGAGGAAGATAGAGGCAACATTAAAGAAAGCAGTAGAGACATTTACAAATTACGAACTGCTCAAAAGGCTTACCTGGCTGGTCGCCTCTCGGCTGGCCACTCCGGACATTCCACTCGCGCTGAAGAACACTGCGACCTACAAGGAAGGAAAACACAGCTTAGCAAAGGCAAGACTTTGCAGCGCTGCGCATAGCGCTTACTTACCGCATCATAGCGCTCTTAATGCGCCATCATTTACCAGCTGGGCTCAACCAAGCCAGTTCGCTGCGCTGAATTTCTGCATACCTAAGGGAGAAAAAAGAGACATTTTAAACAAAGAAAGGCATGCAGGATAGCAACAAAACTAAAGAACAGCAATAAGACCTACCTGAACAATATCAAACGGGCCAGCATCAGTGAAATAACTGGACCGCACTCGCCCATGAAAGACAAGGCGCCCCTGCAAAGAAGGCAGGACGGAGAGCACGCCTAATTCTACCACAAGGTGAGGAGAGGGCACCAGAGGGACTGAAATCATACGGGGGTGGAGGGAGGATACTTACCCCATCGGTCAGTCTTGAACACAGTCCTCCTGTATTTTCAGGCAGAACCTTCCCCGCAGACCACATCAGGGCAAAGCTGAGAAGCATACCAGCGAGTAACCCGGCTGGGTGGCGCCCCTGTGGATACCAGGTGAGCGTAACAGAACGCAAAGCCTACCATAACAATCCACCTGGGCGCCATGGAGACATCAGAAATGGACCAATTGGCCCAATTACTAGGAGAGCTTCGTTCTGAGGTTCAATCTGCCCGACAAGAGACTTATGCCCTCCGTAGAGACCTGATAGTGACCAAAGAACGCACTGAAGAGATTAGCAGGCAATACTTGCAATCATAGGCAGGACAGACGCCTCTACCTGGAAGCAATCCAACAATGCAAAAACCCTGCCATACCACCCACTCCGGTACATATCACGTTACCTGGAACAGTGCCCCTGGTACCACCAGAAAGGTTCTCAGGCGACCCACTGAAGTATGCAGCATTCATCAATAAGTGCCACCTTAATTTTCTTTGTAGGCCTGGAGCATTTCCAAATGACCAAGCTCTGGTAGCTTTTGTCTTATCATACTTGAGTGGCAGTGCAGCAGATTGGTCGATGCCGTTGGTAACCCATGACGATCCTCTATTACATGACTTTGGGGGGTTCCAGAGAGAAATGGAAAAACTTTTTGCTCGCCATCCCCAGGAACAAGCAGTAGACAATGAACTCTTGTCCCTCCAACAGGGGAATCAGGTCTTGTTAACCTACATTGCTACCTTCAACAGACTGGTTGCCGAAGCTGGGTGGCCAGAAAACAAAAGAACCACGTTATTCCATCGAATTGTATGTGTATGTGTTTTGTATGACTTGCAGGGGGCAAGGGTGTAGTTGGGGAGTCCAGTGAGGAGAGCATTTACATAGTCTAGCTTAGAGAGAACCAGTTCTTACACTGTGGTGCGGAAGTCATCAGGAGGTAGATATGTCTGATTTTGTGTAGGAAGTGTAGTTATAGATGTCATGTTTTGGTGACAGTGGCTATGTGGTCTGTGAAGGAAATGTGAGGGTCGATGGTAAAGCCAAGGGATTTAACAAGTGTGCAGAGGGATATGTGTGGGTTGTCCATGGTGAGGTCTTGCATCCAGGGCGTGAGGTCGGGTTTGGGCCTTGGGGGACAGATGATGAGGTATTCTGTTTTGGATGGGTGAGTTTGAAGAAGTGGATAGCTATGCCATTGGTGATGGTGGAGAGACAGGTTTTGAGGGGATGGAGTTGTGAAGGGGATGGAATTTGGATGTATGTTTGTGTGTCATCTGCGTATTGGTGGAAATGTAAGTTGTGTTTGCTAAGCTCTGTCCAAGGGATTCAACATATATGTTGAAGAGGAGTGGAGATAGGGACGAGCTCTACGAGAACCGATACATGGCAGGGGTCAGGGTCTGATCGATAAGAGGGCATTGAGACCAAGTGTGTCCTGTCAGTGAGAAAGGAGGAGGACCAGTCGAGTGCAATGCAGGAGAAATTCATCCTGTGGGCTAAGATGTCTAGTAGAATGGTTTGGGTGATGGTGTTGAAGGCTGCAGAGAGGTTGAGGAGTATGGGTAGTGTTGTGTGCCCTTTGTGTGTGATGCTGTGGAGTTTATCGAGGATGTGAAGAGTATCGGTCTCAGTGCTGTGTCTAGGCTGAAAGCCAGATTGGAAGGAGTTGAGTAGGTTGTTTGTGGTGATGTGTTGTTGTAGTTTGGTAGTTACAGAGCATTCTATGATTTTGGTAGGATAGTAATGGGGTGGTAGTTTTCAGGCGGCATGGGATCGATTGATGCTTTTTTGAGGAGGGGTGATATTTGACCCATTTTGAGTGCAGTGGGGATAGTACCATGTGAGAAACAGGAGTTGATGATGTTGATTATGAAGTGTGCAAGTTTTGTCGTGTCAGTGAGGGTGATGAGGGTGTTGGTGTTGATGGGGTGGAAGGTTTCCCAAGTGTTGGAATGTTTGGGAGTGGTGAGTGGGAGAGCTGAGGGGAGGGCTGACCTGATGTTTTGTATTTTGGAGTTGAAGTAGTTCATGATAGAGATGCATGCTGCAGTGGATCGGGGTTCATAAGGTGTGAATGGTGGTTTAGAAAGGGACTTGATAATTTATAATCGTTTCTGGGTATAATTGGTGACGGATTGGAGTTCTTGGAAGTAATTTGTGGCTTTGGCATTGTGTATAGCTGTTTCATATTTATTGCGGCAGTGTCTGAGGCGTGTTCCAGTTGAGGGGCATGGGTTCTTTTGCCAGGCTCTTTCTAGGTGTCTGGCTTCCTTCTTGGTAGAGAGGAGGGAACTGTTGAACCATGGTTTGTGGTCGTTGTAGTGGGTGTTTGTAATATGAGGGGTGCAATTTTGTGAAGTGCCTGTGGGATGATGATGTTGTATTGGTGGAGTAGGATGGAGGGATGGGCATATGGGGATGGATGAGTGGTATGAGTGGTGCTAAGGCTATGTCTGTAATGAGTTTGGTTTGTCTGGCTGGGGGCAAGGGATGGTGTGGCAGGTGATGGTTTTTGTGTGGTAGTGTGAGTGTGAAGGGGGTAGTAAAGTGGTCAGGCCACGATACGCAGATTCGATTATTCACTGAGGCATAATTTTTGCTTGCAATCAAAATTTTCAGGGCGTTGGCAGCAATGTGTGTGGGATAAGTGATGAGTTGTGTGAGGTCATAGGGGTGAGTGAAGCAAGGATAGCCTTTAGTATGGGATTGGTGTCTGGAAGGTAACTACCAGGGTTGAAGTTACCAAGGAAGATGTTTTTTGCAGGGGGAGCTGTGATTGTTAGTAGTGAAGTCAGTCCAGTCTGTGTGGAAGTTGGGATTGTGTGTAGGAGTGTGATAAATGAGGCGGAGAAAGGTGGGGTGTGCGTGTGATGGAGGGGAGCAAGTGAGAGAGAGTGCTTGGCAGGATGAGTATCGTGGTGTGTGGGATTACAAAGGTTGAGTGTGTCATTGATATGATGGCGATGCCCCAACCTTGTTTGTGTGGGCGGCCGCTGTGGTGGCTGAGATTGTTTGAGTGAAGCATGTCGGGGATAATAGGTGTGTGGTGGGGTTTGAGTCTTGTTTCTGTAAGAAACAGTATATTGGGTGGTGTGTGCTAATGAGTTCATTAATTTCATGTGTATGAGCAGGTGTAGAATGGCAGTTGAGAAGAATGCAGGTGTATGTAATTAGTTGTTTTAATGGAGTTGTGACAACCTGTGGCAAACCAGGGCTAAAGGCAACACAGAATGAAATGGAGAAGGCTATAGTAGCAACCATTAGCTTTGTTTCACCTTAACAGGGGCTAATTGGGAGCACAGAATGAAATAGGAAAGGCTATAGCAGCAACCCTTAGCTCTGTCTTCCCTTTGCTCTGGACGCCTAGGCTATTGGATGCTCGAAGGTAACCCGGAAGTAACTTTGTCAGAGTTCACATGGGCGGTTCCTAGATCAATCCTGGTTATTTCTTGTGGGTCCCATGACTTTTGCAGGCTGCCGCAGGCAGAAGGAAATAGTGCTTCTGGTGGTGCTGGTGTGACCACTGTGTTGCTCCCAGCCCAGTGAAGCCCCTTTTGGAGGCAGAAAGGCCTTCCAAAGATGGTGAGTGTGGGGTCAGAGGCTACAGGGGCAGTCCCTAGATCAATCCTGGCTGCTTCTTGTGGGTTCCTTGACCTCTGGAGGCAGGCTCAAGCAGATGGAAAGTGTGCTTCTGCAGATGGAAAGAGTGCTTCTGGTGGGTAGCGTGAGCTCTGTGTTGCTCCCAGCCCAGTTGAAGATCCTTTGGAGGAGGTGGAAATACCTCCCAAAGATGGTGGTTTTGGGGTCAGAGGTCACAGAGACACTCCCTAGATCGACCCTGGATGTTCCTTTTGGCTTCCCTGACCGCTGCAGGCAGCCTCAGGCAGCCTTCATGCATCATTCAAGACACTTGAAAGTAGGTCTGTGTGGGTTATAGTCCAATTAATGAGTGGGTTGTTGCGTTGCGACAGAGCTGCAGCACAGGCTTGTTAGTGTAACAGCCTGCAGCTCCTCCTGCTGGACTATCAGCGAGCATTACTGCACTTAGTAGCTGAACATTCAGTGTCACAGGCCTGTTGCCAAGAGCGGCCTTGCCTTCTGGAGTGATATGCTTGTCAGAGTGGCAGGCAGCTTCTGCAGAGAGGACAAAGGAAAGTCAGAGAATTTGGAGTGGCGGGATGGCCAGATTTTGGTGTCTAAATGATTGTTAGAAAGACACATGCAGTAGGTGAGCTAGGATGGCACAAGGTCTGTTGTACTCTTGCTTTGTTTGGTGTCAGAGGTGGGCTGCACAACTGAGGTTGGTGAAGGAAGGCAGAGTAGGTCAAGTATTTTTTGTGCTGTCGGATGGGGTAAAGATGGGTGGCACAAGAGGGGGTGAAGTGCCAGTTCACCAGGTATTTTGTTTTTGAGCATGTTGCAAATGCTTCTCACAAGCTTCCCTTGAATTCCCAACACTGCTGGTCCGTGAAGATCCTGTAGAGTTTGGAATCAAACATCAGGGATGGCATGAACAACAACAAATAGTATATGGGTACCTCCCAACAACAGAAATAATTCAAACTCGTTGTTCTGAGTGACATAGACACCTTAGTTTCTCTCTCATTGTCTATGATGTCACCCAAAACCTCTTTGTGGAAAATATCCCATCTATAATTCGGTATAGTTTCCTACAGCAAAGTACTTGCATCCCAGAGGCAACATAGACCACGACGGCACAATCATTGCCTTCTTTGACTTTAGTCTTTATAAATGTGTGCATATTTTGTTTGTACAAATGAAATAAATGCAATTTCTTAAACACAAGGGGAATTATCCTACAATTGTGCTGCTCAAAAACCTTTTGCCGGTGTGCCAATGCTGTTTGCGCAGGTGCATTTTCATTAGCGACAGTACAAATATATTTTTACTGCAATTGTAATCTTGCACAGTATATGCAAACCGAGTTTACACATGCAAATTTGCATCATATCCCACGAATAGTATTTTTGTTAAAAAGTCATATTAGTACTGGAGTCTTGATAACAATGGGGGTCATTTTACAGGGGGCCTTGCATTAAATGGAGGTGTAAAAGTGATTCGAAATGATGTTATGCCACCATTTAATGCTCTACCCCATTTCAGTGCCTTCTCCATTGCATCCGCTCTGCTTTCCTCCACCGTCTTTGAAGAGCAACCGGTTTCACACCTGCATGATATTTTCATGCAGGCATAAAACCAGTGGATTTCTATGGAATAAACCTCTCATTTGCACCTGGTAAATAGCAGATGGATGCCATAGGAATTCATCATATCACTCTGTCTGCAAAGTGTAATTTACAGGTAGCATTGTAGTGTTTGCAAAATGGAGCGCAAAAGTTAAGCGCAAAGGCGAGTTTGCCTTAATTTACTCTTCACTATTGCACTCTGCTTTGTACATGGTGAACATTTCATTTCTTGGATTCGTACTGCCCTTTCGCCAAAGTGTTGAACAGTATGAGCAACAGTATAGTACAAATGATCAAGAAATACAACAATACTTAATGAGATGAAAGTTTATGAGCTTTGAGGGAAGTAAGAATGGAGAACAGGGAGCAAGAGAAGCAAATAGTGAGCAGCAAATCATTCCAAATCTTAGGAGAGGGAGAAAGAGTGGAAACGGGAGGCAGCACAGGGAGGTTTGGGAGTGTATAGAAGGAAAAGAGATTGTGAACATAAAGAGCGAGTGGGAGTATAGCAGGAAACCGGAGAAGCTAAGTAAGGCGGAGCCAAGCCGTGTGAGCATTTGAAAACTATTCCCAACAAATGGAACAGAAGACAATTTTCAAGCGATAACCAGGAGAAGGAGCGAAGAACATTGGAAAAAAGAAGTACAAAGAGGGAGTGAAAATAAGATACATAATGGAAAAATTGCAGATTGAACAGAGTGGGGCAAGTTGATAAGCAGGGTGACCAATAAGGAGATCTGAGCAGTAGTCAAGTCAAGAAAGGACGAAAGAAGATATTAGCAGTTTAATAGCATGAAATTATAGTAGGGGCGAACCTTACGGATGTTGAAAAGCTGAAAGCGAGAAACCTGAGCTATGTTGGCGTGTGAGAAGAGAAAGTAAGTTGGGAATCAAAGATAACTACAAGATTATAGGTGGAAGGAGATAAGGAGATGCATGATGGGGGAAGATAAGAAAGAAGAGGGCGAGGCAAGAAGACGAGTTAGGAAAAAAAAAAGATTTCAGTTTTTGATGGATTAAGGTGGAGCTAGAGAGTGGACATCCAAGCTCGTATAGCCTTGAGGCATGCAGAGGTTTTATCAATAGAGTCGGTAAAGGATGAGAAGGATAGAAAGAGCTTAATTTCATGCATTGGAACCAACAGCATGTAGGAATTGTATTGTATTGTATCTGGTTATTTATATAGTGCTCTTTCCCCACTTGTGTGGCCACAATGCGCTTTTTCCTTGGTTGGATGACCTTGGTGACCATAGTCGAAGTGGTTGGAGATTCTAGGAAGATTAGCTTAGATGCGTGTGTGCATGGTGCCGTTCTAAGACTTAGGTGGCTGGCAAGGCTTGACTAGGCAGCCCAGTAGAGGTCAGACACGTGGGTGGGTGCTCTTTGCGGTTTAGAGATAGATTGCTATTGTTGAGGAGCGTCTATGTGAGGCCAGCTATACCGGATTCCTTTTGGGTGGTGGTCGCTGGATGCTGGTGGCAGAGGTGTTGGGGTACATCAGGTGTTTCAGTCTGGATGGCTACGTGTGAAACTAGGCAGGATGTGCTTAGACGTAGACGTGTTCCATCGTGCATGGATGTTTGGCCGTGTCCACACTAGTGGTGTGAGTTATTTGTACTATAGGCTGCGAGATTGCTTATTTGTCCGGGTCTAGAATTGAGATTGCTGTAGCGATGGGCCAGGGTTTCAAACTGTAGCCGGTATCAGCGTATAATGAACAGTGATGGAGTCAAAACCTAGATTAGAGGATCCTGAACAGTGGGAGAAAGGCCTATGCTCACATTGGTTGTCCCCTGCATGCAGTTTGCATTTCATTTCAAAATGAACCCCAACGTTATCATTACATGAAACCCAAACACATATGGGCAACCACATATTCCATTTCAATGAGGGATACTGGAAATTTGAGCTTATAAGGTTGTCACTGTTATTGTATAAAATTAGGGGATTCATTTGAATGGTCTGCTGTGTTAAATGGAGGTGCAAAAAGCGAGGTGTAATGCTATTACGCCTCCATTTAATGCTCTGCCCATTTCCGTGCCTTTGCAAGGCATAGGATGGGCACAAAGCAGAGTCTGCATCTCTGATTTGCTTTCCTCCTCCATCTTGGAAGAACACCCAATTTTACACCTGCATGAGACCGTCATGCATGAGATCTTCATGCAGGCATAAAGCCAGTGGATTCCTATGTAATATGCCTTGCATTTGTCCTTGAGAAATAGCAGGTGGATTCTATAGGAATCCATGATAAAATTCCACCCGCAAAGCATCATTTGCAGACAGTATTATTATTACTATTATTATTATTATTTTTGTATTACTAATGTTATTGGTTAAAAATAACCTTTAACATATTCTAAAAAAGAGAATGAAAAAATGCAATACAATCACAATTTACAACAATTCCTAAACTTTGCACTCAAATGGGATCAAATTCTTTCTATACATAAGATTTCTTTCTTAGTGGCTAATAAAATCAAATCATTCAATATATCTGAATAGCTAAATAAAATCAACTGTTTCAATACATAAAATGTCATTCTTAAAAAGTTATTATCATTATTACAGATATCATAAAATTGAGCTACAAGCAAAGTCTTTCTTCAAGTTTTAAAATGTTTACAAAACTCACTTCTGCAACTAGATCAGAGGTTCAATTGCCCGACACGCATCTCGCCCAAAAATAATCTATGTCAGCATGGGTTAATGAATGAACAAAATGGCTAAAATAAAAATATTTAATTAGATTAACATGAAGGACAGGGCAGTTCAAAAGAAGGTGTTTTAAAGTTTCTTTTTTATTTGAACACCCACAAAACCTACAATGAGCTTGTTCCAGTTCCATCTGCTTGTATCTAACCATAATTCGTTTTTTGGATAATAGTGTCCACCTAAAGCACAGGAAAGTATTCCTCACATTCTGACTTGGGTGGCGGGCTAAATATTTTGTCATCTGACTGTAAATGATTAAGGGAGCGATAACTGTGGAGACCCTCCAGTGTCACCCTCCAGTCCCAATTCTAAAATGTACTTGTGACATGAACAGGCCTTACAATGAAATCTTCTCCTGTGCAACCCATGGTAAGCAGAAGAGATTCACAAGGGAACTGAAAAACTTAAAATGGTTGTCAACCATCATTCGAGATACTTCACAAATCTTCATATACGGAACCTACCATGGGATGTAATATTTTGCTAAAACAATGCAGACAATTCCACATGGAGTAACTTTTTATTGAGCAAATGCCCCGCTCGGAGAGGAAAAGATTTAGGCAATTTTAAAATACTCCAAATTAAGGCTTTCATTAAAGACAAATAAGTAAAAACCCAAGCATCTAATAATTCTGATCCATAGACTAATTTTGGAACAAGCTTTCCTTCGTAATATCTGGGCAAGTGGAAAACTTACCTTATTTTCCATTCATTTTACAAACTCGGTTCATCAAGACTACGGGTTTTACAAGCAGTCATTCTTTAGACCATATCACATGTGGTGTATCATATAAAGAAAAGTCTAAATAAACAAAATGATCAACCTTTTCCAGTTTTTCATTGCCATTCCACCATTGGAAGTTTGACCTCTTTGCTCCAGAAGAACATTTTATTTTGCAAATTTACCAGTAAACAGTTTCGCTTGGCATAACCAACAAAAGTCGTCAGCATAGGAGAGCTAAATTATCTTGTGTTAACCCAATTTCAGGGACACAAAAGCTACCTTTTCAAGACCTTCACCCACTTCCGAGAAATGTAAATTAAAAAGACAGGGGGCCTACATGCACCCCTGTCTAACCCTTGTGTGCCTGGAGTTTGATCTTGAGAGGGAGCCTTGATATTCTAGTCTGACCCTAATGTTAGATTGACTATGTAGACCAATCATAAACCATTGCAGACCGACAGGGATACCCCAGCTCGAATGCTTAGTCCAAAGTAGATTTTGATTAACTGTGTCTAATGCAGCAGACAGATCTATAGTGACTAAAAACACTGATGCCACTTTCTTGCTCCAAGTCAGCCATTTAATTGATCATAAGATTAGGCCATTCAAATGAGTGCCATGATTTAATCTAAATCCTGTCTGTACATTTTGTAAAGGGCCATTGTTAAAGGCCCATTTATCTAGATGATGTGATAAAAGGACTGAAAAAACCTTGCTGTCTGCATGTAAAATCGAAATTGTTCTTTACATTTTTGGGTCAGTATGGTCCCCCTTTTTATACATAGGTATAACAAATGCAATTTGCCATGAGAAAGGAAATGTTTCTGTGACAATGATCTGTTTAAATAACAATGGCCCTCATTACGACCCTGGCGGAAATCGCGGTGCAAAATGCACCATGGAGCACGGCGGAAAGCTGCCGATAGCGCCATGGGGGTTGGCGGATTTTCCGCCCCATTCCGACCTTGGCGGGCGGTAAATCCCCATCCCCCATTTTACCCTTCCCCATTCCCATTTTTGCCCCATAGGGTATAATGGGAGTGGGGAAGGCGTTAATTACGCCACCGTAAAATACGGTGGCGTAATTAACAACAAGGTCCCGTAGCGCCATGGATTTCTCCGCCCGGAAAAACCAGGCGGAAAACGCTCCATGGCGCTACGGAAACTCGTAGTAGGGCGGACGGGTCCGCCGCGAATAACGCTGGCGTAAACCCACTGCGCCAGGGTCGTAATGAGGCCCAATGTCAGGATTGTTGCCCAAATGCCCGGATTGTCTTTGAAGAAGATGTTTCAAAACGCATTCGTGCTGGGCGCCCTAAAGCAACTAATGAGATGCAAGGTGTAATATATGCCGTCCTGATCAACTGCAAGTTGCCAATTACCAGAAACCAGGTGGACAGTTTATCCAACTCTCCCGAGTCTAATTTTCAAAAGACCCCAGAAAAGATTTCCATCCATGCAAGTTCATTAAGTGGATTTAGTTGTTTGTTCACCTGAGGGGATCCCACTTCATTTACAGCCCGCCAAAAAGAAGCAGTATCTTTATGACAAGCAACTTCTGTGTACATTCTGCATCCTGCTGAAGTAGTTGCCCCCGATGGGCTCTTTGCCAACTCTGATATGTTTGAATCATGGAGTTTTCTTTTTCATTTCCAACTCCATAAGACCTTTAGTAAGTTTTACTCCAGCACGCATTATCCTCTTTCCCTGTACTATGCTAAAATCATAGCTATACGTATTATATTTTTTACAAAATGGAGCGTAAAAGTGAAGAGTAAACTCAATTTTGCCGTGATGTATTCTTCACAATTACACTGCTTTGTAAATGATGAAACATGCCTGCAGGGGACCCAACAGTGCGTGAGTGCTAACATCGTCAATCTCCTGCATGCCATTTCCATCTCTTTCAAAAGGCCCCCTAGGGTACATGCACCCGAACAACCTAGAACACAGCAATTGACCACTTGTCATTAGTACTGGGCCAGTAATGGCCCACCAGCTGAGCCTAGGTGAAGGGTCAGGGCCGTTACTGGCTCAATGTGTGCTCGAACAAGGGGGTGATCGCTAGTCGCAATCCGGGCCTCCATCAAATCCCCCAGTTCGGGGACAATATGGGGTACGGGGAGGGGAATAAATGGTAGGGCATGGGGGGTGATGGAGGTGCCAGGTGCACCCAAAGAAATGGCAACACCAGGGGAGGGCCTCTGGTGGCTGGTAGAATGTGAGCGGGACACCGGCAGTTCTCGCTAATTTTTCCAGCCACCATAATACCCAGAGCCATTCACCGGATGGGAATACAATTTATTCAGTGCTCCTTCACTGCTGCATGTGAGTCTTGCCATATGCACTCTGTCTGCTTTCTGATCAAAATTTGCATTCCTTTAACTTTAATAATAATAATAATAATTTAGCATTTATATAGCGCTACGCACCCTCAGGTATCTGAGCGCTGCTTATTATTACCCACAGTGTGTGGTGGCTCATTTAACGACCTCGGAAGGATGAAAGGCAGAGGTTGGCCCTGCAGGGATTCAAACGTGTGTCAGCAGGCTCTGCACAGATGTCAAAGCGACAGGGATGTCATTTAGGGGTCGCCAGAGGTCGCAACTGCGACCTCTGAGGTCTCCCTTGCGACCTCTAAAAAGAAAAAGTAAACTTTTTTTTTTGTAATGCAAGCTCCTGGGCTGTGGCCAGCACCATGTGGTTCTTTACTTCTGGAATGGCTGGCTTTCTTGTTCAGGCCCCTTTAAAAAGAAGAAAAATAAGAACAGGACTGCCACAAGTCTAACACTTTCAGCACTGACCCTAAATAAGAAAGAAAAGGAATACCAAATAATGTGTCTTTCTGGAATTCTATACAATAATTTCTAGACTCATTAAAGGCTTATTTCAGGCACACTTCAGGGGGTGAGTCACTCATTTAGTCTGTTCTTAAACGCCTAAACTCAGCCTTTCATCATTCTGAGGTCGATAAATGAGTACCAACACAGGTTGGGTGATATTGGATGTATATTTTTTCTAAATAAAGCGCTTAAACGTAAGTGCTATATAATAACACATCATTATCATTTGGTCATGGACGTCTGCTTGCATTCACAGTAATTTGGTAAAATGGGCCTATACACACTGATCTTAATGATACATATTGTGATCCATTCTTGTATGAAATGTACATCACATTATAGTGATATCGTAACTAGTGATATCGTAACCATATTTTTCGTAGTGTACAATGCTATGTGATGCCACTTTCTGTTTTGTCAACGGGTGAAAGGTCGTGTTTCATTGCTTCCCCCGATATCACTTCGGGGTGGGGTCAAATTACATCACTTCCTGTGATGTCATCAGGGGTCAAGGGTCATGTGATGTCACTTCCGCTACCCCTGGCATTTTGGTGAAATGACGTCCCTGCAAAGCGAGCGCCCTACTCGCTGTGGAGCAAATGCTGACACCCCTCTTCTCTGTCTGCACCTTTTTCCTACTTCATATCTGAGCTTTTACCTTGTGATTGATTTACATGTTTCCCATCAACACTATATTGAAGATTTTAGAAACTGGAATCTCTGGCTGCTATCTGGCTGCTATTTTACAGGATAAGTCAGTTGCAGTGTTTAGGCCTGTACCGGTATTGAACCGTCAATTATAGTGACCCACTGATAATGCAGAATCTTAGGTGATAGACACTGAGCCACTGGCAATATTGGGTTAAGGATGCTGAGTCACCCAGAGCGATTCTGAGCTAATGATGTTGAGGAACTGATTATGCTATGAAACTGATTATGATAATCCACTGTTAATGCAAAGCCACTGACAATACTGAGATACTCGTAATACTGAGCCAAGCCAGTAATGATTCTGTACAACTGATGATAACATGCTACACGCGTGGAGGATACGCAACCATTGATGATACAGCCCCACTGAAGACCCTGAGTCAGTGGTGCTGCTAAGCTACCAACAATGCAAAGCTGTTGATAACATGTTATTTAGCAAATAATGATACTGCTACAGCAAGTGATACTCAGTATTCTGGGCCACTGCTAAAAATTAGCAAGTTATACTCAGTATTCTGGCCCACTGCTCAGAATCAGCAAGTGATACTCAGTATTCCGGGCCACTGCTAAGAATCAGCAAGTGATACTCAGTATTCTGACCCACTGCTAAGAATCAGCAAGTGATACTCAGTATTCTGGGCCACTGCTAAAAATCAGCAAATGATACTCAGTATTCTGGCCCACTGCTAAAAATCAGCAAGTGATACTCAGTATTCTGGCCCACTGCTAAAAATCAGCAAGTGATACTCAGTATTCTGGCCCACTGCTAAAAATCAGCAAGTGATACTCAGTATTCTGGGCCACTGCTGATGGCCTGCATCCTACTTTGAACATGAGTGTCACTCGTGAGAAAGAATGTTGTGTAAAGAAGTAAGCATGCACTCTGATTGTGAAGTTTGTCTGGAAATTCCAGGTTGGTTGTGAAAACATGCATTTTCCATGGCTGGAAGGATGCTTCAGTAGGTCGAGCATCTGCAGTTGGGGTTTGTGCCAGAGCTTCAGGTTGGAGGTTCAACAGTTCACAAGTGGGGATGGTTCAGCACTGAAAGGTGTTTGTCTGTTGTGTGGACCTAACTTGCCATTTCATTGTAATCATTTTCCTATCGGCATTTTCAACTTAGTTGTGGAGCATTGTCGTATTGAGTCATTGTAAGGTGTTTTCGGCATTGCAGTCACAATTCAGTCTCAATTCAGAAATTCAGCCAACAAAAGGTGCTTTCAATATTCACCCACTTGCATTTAAGAAGTATTCCTTTGCACATTATTACTATTATTATTATTATTATTACAGTATTTATTGAACGTCGACCTAGCTTTGGGAAGGAACAGCAAGGCGCATTGCAAGTCATAGAGAGAGGTCCACAGCAAGGGAAGTAGAGACACAGGGCAGCGGGAGCGAACCGTGGGGCGGGCAGGCAATTTCACAGCAAGGAATCTGCAAGCAACCAGGGGAAGAAACGCGGGCAGTGGGGTTCGGGGGTGTTTATCAGATCACCCAGTTAGGTGGGGAGTTTAATTTGTTTGACATAAAAGTAATAATAAGGGCACCATTTTGTTCAGTCTTTTGGACAACAACTTAAAGTCCTTCAAAATAAATGTCTAAATCATAGATATTTACATCTGAATTAGTTCAGAAGTCCTTTTAAACTGTGCTGTTTTGTTTTGCAGATAGAATTTGACCGCAAATTCGAATCTCGCAATTGAATTCACACTCACCAGACATCTAAAGTCAAATCTGTTTTCATCTTTTTTTAGGTGCATTACATTTTTATCTATGGATTTGGGTTCCTTTACTAAAAATGGCTTTTGGGAGAATATTCAAAGTTTGCTTGCCATTATTTTTCCCAAAGCTGATCCGTTTGATTCATAGGAGGAATCAAAATAAATGTTTAAATTGACTGTTTTTTTCCTTTTTGCTAAATAGCCTGAAGGGGATTTTCACGTGATTTGGCTTATGATATATTATCAAATAAAGACTGGAGCCTCAGTGTACGTGGGAGCAGATCTGAGAATTGCTTTTGTTCTCTGCCTCTAGCCAGACACAGCCTGCTATGGAAATGTAAAAAGTCAGGAACCAGCATCTGCTTTCTGCTGTCTCAGCAGTCCGTAGGCTCCGGACAAATTCCCTTAAAGTTCCCCACTAATCCATACCTTGCAACCAGCTATCGATACAAAGGCCCTGATTATGAATTTGCTGGTACCCCACCGGTATTATCGCCAAAGTGCACTTACTGTCTCCGGCGCCCGATATCCCGGTATTACCAGGGAATTATGGACGGCAGAGTGCCAGTAAGTGTCAACTCCCATGACTCCATGGGATGGGATTTACTGAATCACTGGCACCGTTGATTCAGGCATTTGTTTGCCGGTAGGGTTCTGAGGTCAGGCCTGCCGGGAGATCCGTGGCCCCCACCGGTAAACCTGAAGTGTGCCGGTCCGGTAAAAATGCTGGAACCAGAATTACCAGCATTTTCCCCGGACCGGCACACTTGTAATGAGGTCCAAAGACTTTTCTTCGCTCCGTCATATAGTAATGCCAGAAGAATTGTTCATTAAGAACTGGGGACAAAACATCCTTTAACAGGTTCTCTCCCAACAAAATCACATTTCATCTGGACACCCAGTTCAGTCGACAGCATATTATGATCACTGGCATCAGAGGTAATAACAATAAATGTTTGCACAGTCGGCCACAATGCTGCATTCACACAGATATAGTCGATAACTGATGACGCTATACCTTTGTGCCAGGTCAGAGCTGGCGGTATATCTGTTGCAAACGCTCCATTCAAAACATGCAAACCATTATGTTGAACTAAGGCTCTCCAGCGTAGGAGCCTTTGGCTAGGCTGCCCACTAATGCCCTCTATGCACTTTAGATTTAAATCACCAGCAAGAATTAGGAATCTAGTGTGTTGATCTTCAACCACCATGTCTAATAGGCTGTTCAAATCTTTAAAGAAACATTCATTGCTTATTGCAACGGGGTTCCAATACATGTTCAACACAGCATAAACATCGATAGAAGTTCTGACCAGCATCATAAATTCATTGGGAATTGCCCACAACTGCGAAGAGAGATCATCACTCTTCTTGACTGCTGTGACAAGCCCTGACATTGGCCTACCCACTGATGACTTAATGGCAGGGTTTAAACATACTTCATGGTTTTCCCAAATTGGGGGTGTTATCAACCAAGTCTCTTGCAGGAGCACCAAATCATAACTATTTAACTGATGCTGATCATTATTCACGAGATGCTTGTAACCCCTAGTGTTCCAGCTGACAGGGGAGAGCGATTGAGAACTTATTTTCGGTCCTAGCTATTTTCGCCCTGTGTTAGACAAGCAAGTGCAAGGCTTTTTGGAAGTAATGTTTCCTTTTGTTTTATTGGACATTAGAGGTTTTAATTGAGCCAAGTGAGGTTGGCTTTGCTGAAATGGGACCACTTGAGAAGGTTGACTTTGCTGAGATGGAACCAATTGAGAGGAGAGGTGATCAATACTGAGGTCAAAGCCCAATTCGGCTAGAGAATCTTTCGTTTGCCAAATAAAGTTTTGCACCACTCTGGATTGTATCCAGAGCCTCACTACATTTAAGTTCCTCTTATCCACGAATTCAACCAGTGCTAAGTCCGCAGACACAATGTCTTCAAGCTGTTGGATGTCAGAAAATATTGCCATCACAGCCCTACGGTTTAAATCATATTGGATAGAAGGGAAGGGTTTGCAAGCCAGAATTAAAGAATGTGGCACTGGTTTTGCCTTAATGGAGGTGATTTTTCCTTCCGAAGCCTTTTCGCTCATAGGTTTTTCAACTTCTGCCACCCTTTTCTCCAAAGTGGAGGCGGGCTGCAGATTCCCCAGTGCACTCTCAATTAGGTGAATGATGACTCCAGACAGGTCATTCATAGGGGGCATATCACTCACTCGTGCATCTACAATTCGTGCTGAGGGGTGCTCATACGGGCTGGGCTCACAATTCCCTGTTTTAGGTATCTCATGAACTTCAGGGGGTGGCGGGGATGAGCCCGTCTTGCCTGCCTTTAAGAGTGGGTCCTGTTGATGGATTGGATCAGTAGTTACTGGATTTTGAGCGGCTGGTTTAGTCTGGGCACATTCACATGCTTATTAGGTAATTCTATCAGGGGTTGAGTGCGATCAGACATATAGGCATCGACCGCTTTTCTTATTTCAGCTCTATTATGATTGTCACTTAGTGCCTTGTTAGTTTTAGGATTCATGCCCGAGTTTTGTTTTTGACGGTTGGGGTCTTTGTAGTCGCAAGGTGGAGTGGGACAAGTTGTATTTTGTAGCCTTATCACCTGCAAAAGCTCATTCAGAGGAGGATAGTTTAATGCTTGGGCGGGTTGAAAATTCAACGCGTCCATTTTCTTCTTAATGTGCATTTGCAGGGCATACTTTTTTATAATGGCCTGAGAGGGAAGCATATGGTTCTTTTTTGGTAAAGAAATTGTCTTCAAAAACTGTTTTGTTGAAGATCCTCCCATACGCTTTGCAGTGGCTTTGTTTTTAGATCATTTTAGATCTGGTTTTCTTATATTCTTGATCCCATTGATCAGTGATTGTTGTGATATCGCAGCGCTGGGGGCCGTTGCTTTTTTATGGAGACCAGATACCACCGGGGTCAACATAGGGTACAGTGTTCCTTGGGGAGCAACAGTGGATTTGATTGGTTGAGTCACAATTATCTCTTGAGGCAAATGGTGAGTATTTACTGATAGATCATATATGATCGAATCAATACACCGAAGGGCACAGGAAGTCCCTCCGCTCTCTCCATTCACCACAGTGTCAATTTCAAGGGTCCCTTGTTCAGGGGCGTTGTCAGTTTGGCATGCTATAGAGACAAATGGTACCTTAAGTGGTGATGCTATAGAGGTGAAAGGTACTTTAAGTGGTAAAGCCGAGGTGTTATGTACCGAGTGCTGTTGTGCCTCACGCTTTGACAGCTTGTGTAGCGCCAGGATTCTCTGCATAGCCACCTCTTGCATTGATAGTCGATTATCAATAGATTGGTATATTTTCCCAATTGCCTGAATGGCCAGATTCATGGCTTGTAAGGTGATATCCAATGACATCTCAATTTTATGTATGCAGAATGATGTATTTATTCCCTGTGTGTTAGTCTGTATACCGCTAGCCTCTGATAAAGAAATAGCAGAAACAGTTTCTATTGAGGTGTGGGACACCTCAGAGTACATCATTGGGGACTTGGATAAGTTTTCAGACAGCATCTTATTAGAAAAAACAGAATTGTCAAGATCCAAGTCAATCACTGCTTCATCTTTTGCAGACGGGGTTGAATAGATGGATTCAACTGGTTGAGCAGTGGCAGGCATGTTATCAAGTATGGCCGTGTCAGAAATGGAATGACAGAAAGGAAGTTTGGTAAGCTGCTCCTGCTGATCGCTTTCCAGTGCAGCTGGAATTATTGGCAATGCTTGGGCCGAGGGATCCGACGGTACGTTGCCGGATGCTTCATGTTCCCTTGCGAGCTGAACTCTTTCCAGCCTGGACTTCGCTCTATGCGCTGAGAGCGATCCACTACAAAACATATGTATATCCATGTTGGGTATCCCCCCTTTAATGCCTTCACTTCTAATTGGCGTGGAATTCAAGTGCGTTTAGGCTTGAGAGAGCTGTGTCAGATTCTCTATGGCGGTTGGTGTAATAAGGGACAGTGGCATTCCCGATTTTAGAGTGAGAACCTTCATGAAAGAAGCGTATCAGCTACTTGCAAGGCCACACCGTCCACAATCGTTTACTACGAGCAACGCTGAGAAAGGAAGTTTGCAGGAAGTATCTCCCGCCTCCCCGCCGCTACGACGAGGCAAAGATGCAAAGAGGTACTTCCTGGTACTTTGCTCGGTGCACGCACGCTGGTGCGTGCGAGGAGCCGGTTATATGGGCGGTGACAATTGGTGGGCGTGGTTTCAGCATTGCAACGCTACACAGTATAAGTAAATAGATGTTAATATGTTTATATTCCGGTTTAAACAGTTATATTCGTATGAGTACGGTCATTTACCATTAGTCCACACAATAGTCCAATGAAAAACGGCAGGAAGTTCAGAGTCCACACGATAGGAAATACAGGATTCCAAGGTCCAACAGAAAGCGTGCCGAGGCAAAGAGGTACTTCCTGGTACTTCGCTCGGTTCCCTTTCACTGACCTTGACCCACGCGCAGTGGAAGTCTTAATCTACAATGGTTTGCTAACTTTCCCTGATTCACTGCTGGAGGTTTCAGTGGGCTGTGGCAGAGAAGAAGACATTCTTTATTTTATGTATTTATTTATTTATTCATTGTTTGGAGCACATCCATGCTATATAGTGATCACTTGTGATCAAAGCTTTTTTATTTGTATTTTGTTCTTTCATTTTTGTCAGAAGAGAATGAAAAAGTGTGTCTACACCTAAATGATGGATTGTTCAGAGCTGGAAAGGGCGCTCAATCTTCACCACATACCCATTTTCAGTTGTGGCCCATTAAAATAAAAATCTCAATGTATTTTTATTAGGTTAAGGAGTGACATGGATTATAACCTTAAGTGACCCTTTAGCAAAACGTTGAGAAACTCCTAAAACTCAAACCCACTAAAATGAATGTGCTTCTCAGTAACACAGGTAAACCCCCACTCATGCAATCAGGGATATCATGCAAGAATATGAAAGGGTTCATGCAAAACTGGATCCGAATGCCAATTCTCTGGGTTTCACCATCAAAAGCAACCTTTTGTTTTGAATTCTGATATACAAACAACCTGGCATAAACCATTGCTCCTGCTCAGAAATAACTGTCCCCTCACCCCATCACTTCAGCACTGAAGTCCAATGCCCAGTTATGTTGCACCTGAATGGGTGGTACAAAGATACGTCACTATAGCCTTGCAAAAAGAGCTGGATGACTACTAGCTCAGAACAAAGAATCACCGTGGAAAAATAAAACAATATAAATTTATTTAACAGGAAGACATTTATGTGCCATAGTGTGGCATATATGCATACAGTAAATCTGCATTGTAGTGGATTAGTATACAGTGGTGACAGTCTATTTTCTGTGTTGTTTATTATCACAACACATCGACGTTGTCGACACTTAAGTTTGTGTTTCTGGTTCGGTTGATAGCTGACAAGGCAGTGGCTGATATAAATGGAGCAGCGCTGCACTGAGGATACCGAACTGTCTTCAGGACTTGGAGGTCGAGTTCAGACTGAATGGATGAGTAAGATGTCGTCCTATGGTAAAATAAGCTATGTTAAAACGGTGAAGATAGAATATGTCCACTAGTGGTGATAATAAACAACACAGAAAATAGACTGTCACCACTGTATACTAATCCACTACAATGCAGATTTACTGTATGCATATATGCCACACTATGGCACATAAATGTCTTCCTGTTAAATAAATTTATATTGTTTTATTTTTCCACGGTGATTCTTTGTTCTGAGCTAGTAGTCATCCAGCTCTTTTTGCAAGGCTATAGTGACCTCCTGTCAAGCTATCGGCTTGGGAAGCCTTTGACTCTACCCCCACGTATCTTTGGACTTCTCAACCCTCTCGAGTCAGGCCCCCTAAAAAAGAGGGTTCGCCCATCCTTTTTCTATTACCTGAATGGGTGGGACACAAGCGGCCCACCTCAGCTCTCAAGCCACTCAGAGCAGCTTAAAATGTCGCATCAAGACTAAATGCAGGAATTATAAAATTCAAGCCGGTCTCCCTTAGTCTCTGGGAGTTTCATTGGCTCCCAATAACTCAAAAACCCTCATAACGTTCAAGGAATTGTCATCACAAGCACCACCTTGTCTAGTACCACATTCAAGGCATTGGGCCTCATTACAAGTTTGCTAGTATTTCGCCGGTAATTCCGGCGGGATATTGGCAAACAGTAATACTGTTACCAGCTCTTGTCTGCTGGTATTACCGGTAAGTGCCAGTTCAAATGGTAAATCATCATCATCAAATACATTTTCTTCGGATGCAATCCATCAAAAATGTACACGATATAATGGCAGCAATGTCCCACAATCCTTACCGGCAATGGTATTACCGTGCCAGTAATACTAGCCATTTTCTGCTGGTAGGAGTCAGATTTACCTCCAGCTGTTAGCTGGAGGGAAATCCTCTAACCCTTCTGGCAAAGTTGTAGCTGGCTGGTCCGGTAAAAGTGCTGGTAAACGTTATCACCGGCACTTATACCATGTACTGACCAACTTGTAATGAGGCCCATTGTCAACTGAAGCACACCTTGCCTAGTATCACATTCAAGGCATTGTCAAATCAAGCACCACCTTACCTACCATCACATTCATGGCATTGTCAATTCAAGTGCCATCTTGGCTAGCATCAATTTTAAAACCTCCACCTCCAAAAGGGGCTTCAGGTAGGCGGAGAGCAACACACATCACAACAGCATGAAAGCCACTTATTCCATCTGCCTGAGGCTGCCCGCAGAGGCAGCCTGGTTCACCAACTGACTCCTGCTGCTAATCTGAGAGTAGAATTCTCCACCCATTCTGCTTCCCTCAGCCACATGTACCAACATCAAGCAGCAAACAGTGTGGCCGGGCAGTGATTTCACTCTATAGTCCTAGGCTGGTGTTCCCGTCTCCCCTTCTTGCCATTGCCAGTACTTGACTGCTTGCTTTGAGGAGCCTCAGCCCGGGCAACTCAGAAAAGGGAAAACAGTTAAGTGCCAACCTCCAGCCTTTCCTCCAACCTCTTTGTCTCTTCGCCTTTGTGTTATTGCTTTGTTGTGTGCTGCTACTTGCTTGTGAGTACCAATTACGTCTTTGCTCAGCCCCGCCCTCACCATGCACTGCTCTTACTATCTCTTCCTTTCTGTTTTACTTCTCCTATGCTCCTGCTCCTATGCTCAAAACCATTTCAACTCTTTTCCTATGCCTATTCTTTTTTCTTCAACATGACCCCTCTACTTGCTCACCTAGTCTCTCTATTCACAAAACCTTCAACCCTAACTTTCATCACACTTCCTCTTCTCGCATCTACCACCAGTGCCTCTCAACATCAGTATGCTTCTTTATCTCACTGTCTTTGTATTGCTCTTTGGAATGCACAATCTGTTTGTAACAAGACTTCCTTCCTTTCCATTCGCCATCTCTGGACCTCATTGCCCTTACAGAAACCTGGATTTCCCACTCCCCCACCATCCCCACGCAACTGGTAGGGGTTGTGGTGTAGGCATCTTCCAAATTTCCTATCTCTCCTACAGCCCTATCTCCTGCTAGTTCTCCCTCGTTTGAAAACACTAGCTCCACAATCACTGCTCCCTCTGGCATTCATATCATAGCTCTCTATCAGCTACCTTGTTCTGCTGGTCACATCTGCCAACTAATTGAATCCCTTCCTCCTCATCATCACCTCATTGTCACTGGTGACTTTAAGGTCCCGTCTCTCTCCCTCCTCTATCCACTGACTTTAACTCTCTTCTCCTTAACCAGTTGCTCTCTGCTGTCCACTCTCAGCCTACCCATTAAAATGGTAACTCCCTTGACCTTATTCTTATCTCCACTCAAATCCCAGCCTCCAATATCTCCACAGTTCCTTATCCCTCTGATCTGATGTTCATCTTTGCCAAAATCTCCACTCCCACATCCACCCACTCTCTGCATCTACTACCTACTTTACTAAGTGCAAGTTTCCCTTCATCTAAATTCCCTATCTACCTCTCTGACCTACACCATTTCCTCTCCTCCAATGCAAAATTCACTGTTCAATTCAATGATAAAGACTTCGCTAACTTTAACGCTGCTCTTAATACTGCCTTCTCCTCTCACTTCCCTCTTACTACATTCACTACTAAACCCTCCCCTCCATGGCCTTGTATTACACCTACCATCCACACCGTGAAAGCAACAATGAGGAAAAACCGTTGCACTTGGCAAAGATCTAGACACTCCTTGGATCTCCGACTCTACCTGACTGCTCTTCAAAACTACACTGCTGCTCTTGACTCTGCCAAATGCAACTTGCATCTATCTCTCATTTCACCTCAATCCTCTTAACATAGGTGCCTCCAAACATCTCACAACTCAATTCTCTCATCTCCTGAACCCTCCCCCATCTCTTCAACTATTTCTGTTAATGATCCAGCTCTCTTCCTTGCTTCAAAAATGTCCAACATTCAAAATACCAGAGCAAACTATCTTCTATCCCCCTCCGGCTCACGGTTCTTAACCACCTACACCCACATCTCCGGTGACAATGTCTTCCTATGCCCCTACTAACCCTGATGAGATTCTTGACCTTCTCCTCAGGACTACCCCTTCATTCGCCCCCATCAACCCTCTATCCCCACACATAGTGAAACTCATAGCTCCCAGTGTTGCTCCATATCTTACTTCCCACTTCAACTCCTCTCTTGACAGTGCCACTTTTCCATCATCCAACAAGTCGGCTACTGTCCTCCCTATTCTTAAGAAACCTGACCAAATACCAGGCGTCCCTGTTCTTGTGTTTTCTTTACTAGATCCTAACTGTCCTGCCAACCTTCGCCCTGTCTCTCTTCTACCTCACTATTCCAAAATCGTAGAGTATATAGTTTCAACCTTGACACACACATCCTTCAGGATTCTCTTCAATCTGGCGTCTGGCCTCAATGTCAGCAACTACATCTCTTCCGCTCATCATCTATTCTTATTCTTCACAATCTCCCTTCTGCCTTCGATATTGTCAACCATTCTGACATTCTCACAACACTATCTTTCCTAGCCATCAGTGACCAAGGCCCTCACTTGCTTTGCTTCATATCTCACTCCCAGACACTTCCAGGTGCCCTGGAACAGCCTTTCCTTCCCACTCACCCCCTGTTGGTGTTCCCAAAGGGTCAGTCCTGGGACCACTTCTCTTCACTCTCTATTCATTTGCTCTTGGGACCTTGATCTCCTCCTATGGTTTTTCTATCAACTCTTTGCTGATGGCAGTCATATCTTTTCCTTCCCTTCTTTATCTGATGAGCTAGGGTCAAAAGATCGTACTGTCTCTTTGCCATCAAATACCGGGTGGCATCACACTCACTCATGTTCAACTCCACTAAGACTGAAGTTCTCTACCTCCCATCCAAATAGGCTATAACTTCCCCTACCCCTCTTCTCTTCTTCTTTCCTGACTACCTTCCCTACTCTGCTTCTGCTCTTTGACCCATCTCACAACTTCTCGCTCTTCATCTCCAAATATGCCACTGCAGCCAGACTTAATCTCCTCAACATCAGAAAAATAAGACATCCTCTTCGCTTCAACACTGCTAAGCACTTAATCTCCACTTTCGTACTCTCTCGGCCTGTCTATAATTGTCATGATCTCTGCTTCCAAAAGGTCAGGACTTACCCAACTCCCTTGGAAGCAGACCCATAACCCAGGTTCCGAGTGCCAACCAGTCCCAATTGGGACCTTTTGGATCCTGTCCTGGCGCCAGTGGCACCAGGCTCATGAATATATGCCCAGTCCCAGCGCTGGAAGCGCCGGGCTCATAATGCTTGGGTGGACTTACCTGCAGCAGACCATGCTGCTTACTTACCTGCCAGTTGAGCCTCTAATCCTCTTCTGTTTGGGACTACTTTTCCGGTTGGGTGGGGCAGGAGCCACTCCCTAGGTTCAGAACACTGGAACTCTTCTGGAAAGCAGGAACTCTTTTCTTACCTAGGCGAGGCTGTGGAAGGAGACACCTAAGCACTATAGGAGGCTATTTAAACCACACCCGATGGATGAATCTTGCTTTGCGTTATTCTGCATCCTCTGCAGCAGAACGCTCATCGTGTCTTCTGCATCTGATCCTGGGCCTAAGGGAAAAAGGCTTACCATCCTGAATCCAGTCTTCAGCAACACCTATAAAGACAAGAAAGAACAGGTTAGCATTACGGTCTTCAGTGACAGCGCTTCTCTTACCTGGTCCGTCGGCTGTCACCAACGCCTCGCGCTGCATTCCGGCATCTGAAAGACAAAGGCTTACCTACTCTTCACGTGCTCCGGAGGTCTTCGCACTGCATTCCGGCATCTGAAAGACAAAAGCTTACCAACTCTTCGCACGCTCCGGAGGCCTTCGGCGCTGCATCCCGCATCTGAAAGACAAAAGAAGGTGCGTTTAAAGACATTGGGTAACTTTATTACTCACGTGCCAGTACTCCTTCCCACGCCGAACCCAGTGGGTATTCCGGCACCCTTCAGCAGCCCCGAACTTGTACCTGCAAGATAAAAGGACAGTTAGTGCGCATCGTGAAGCAGGCAACAAGCGCTTACTTACGTGCTTCCAGGCGCTTCTATTCCTCACACGGGTTCCATCCTCAACTCACTTCAGCCCGTCATCCGCCATCGCCGGAACCCTGCAAAACAAGAGACATCATTACAAAAGACTTTTAAAGACATTTGAAATACTCGGAACTTACCGTTCGTGCAGTAAACGACGGACAGCAGTCCTCTGAGGTCAAGAGGCCTGCACCCTTATCCAGTGAAGAAACTGGTTACGGCACCCTGCCCCGAGGCAGATGGAGAGCTCGGCGTTCACTTACCTAAGGTGAGAGCGTTAACCTTTGGGGTTCTACAGGAGAATAGAAGGGGAAGAAGAGAGAGACACCCAATAACCCCAGTTCATTAATCCCATATTTTCTATCTGCAGACATCTTACTCTTCGAGTCAGACATACAGTGCACAGAGGTCCAGCCCAAAGAGCCAACCGTGTGTTACACATCACCTTTGAAGATACGGTATTCGCCCAGTCAAGACCGGCGCCTCTGCGGGAATCAGGTGAGCGTTACAGAACGCAAAGCCTACCGCAAAACTCCCGCCCAGGCGCTATGGAAACCTCGGATACCGACCAGCTAGCCCAGTTACTTGGGGAACTAAGAGCAGAAGTGCATGCAGCCCGTCAGGAAACGAACGCTCTAAGAAGGGAACTGATTATTTCCAAGGAGCGAACAGACGCTCTCGCTAGACAATTGCTACAGTCACAAGCCGGACAGACCCCATTACCCGCATCAGGGGCAAATCTTCCTTCAACATCCTCTATGAATCCAGTGCAAATCAACCTACCTGGGAATGTACCTCTGGCTCCGCCTGAACGATTTTCTGGTGACCCAAAGAGGTTTGCAGTATTTAATAATCAGTGCCGGTTGCATTTCTTATGCCAGCCAGCAGCCTTTCCAACTGATCAAGCTAAAGTAGCTTTCGTGCTTTCGTACCTTAGTGGCAATGCGGCAGACTGGTCGATCCCTCTAGTTAATCAAGATGATCCGGTTCTCCATGATTTTCAAGCTTTTCAGCTCAGTATGGAAAAACTGTTCGCAAGACATTCACAGGGGCAGGCCTTGGACAATGAGCTTCTTTCGTTGCGACAGGGTAATCAAGACCTTTTGGCTTATATTGCGTCTTTCAACAGACTGATAGTGGAAACTCAATGGCCTGAGGACAAAAGGATTACGCTGTTTTATAGAGGTCTACGTGGAGAGCTCAAAGATGTGTTAGCCCAAGTAGTGAATCCCCCGCAAGACTGTTCGGACTATATAGACTTAGTCGTTCAAATAGATCAAAGACTGCAGAACAGGAAGGCCGATCGTTCCAAGTTTGATGCTCGAGTATTTTCCAAACCACCAACTCCTTCCAAAGGAGTAGACTCCGGGGAACCCATGCAAATAGGGGGCCTGAAAGGACCACTAACACAAAAGGAGCGGGAAAGGAGAAAACAGTTGCAATTATGTCTCTATTGCGGAAACTCAGGGCACTTTCTTCGAGACTGTCCGGTGAAACCAGCCAAGAAGGCAGTAGGAGCTGCAGTTACCAAGGTCACAAACTCTGAGCAGGGAAACGACCTCGCCCGACAAGAATAGAGGTCCTCTTGCCGAGCGTTAAAACCAGTTCCGTGACCTCGCATTTCGTGATACCTATGGTCCTCATTAACCCTGATCATCCGGATCGATTACATGCGATTGAAGCTTACGTCGACAGCGGTGCCATCGGCAATTATGTGGATCATGAAATGGTTTTGAGGATGAATCTAACTCTTTGTCCCAAGGCTGTAAAGGACGTCATTACTACGGTGGATGGTACGGAGATAGCCTCCGGACCAGTAACGCATACCACTCAAGAAGTGACGCTAGTAAGTCAAGATGGACACCATGAGAAGATCGTGTTCGATGTGATCAAGGCCCCTCAGTTCCAGATTATTCTAGGAATACCTTGGTTAGAGAAACACAATCCTCAGATCGATTGGTGAGCAAGAACGGTTCAGTTTCCAGAATGTGTCTCTACTTGTCACCCTCCACCTGGTGTTGCACTGGCAGCAATTTCTTCGGAGACTCCCCAGTTACCTCCCGAATACCTAGAATTCCAAGATGTTTTCCAGAAGGATCAGGCTAACTCTCTACCTCCTCATAGGTCTTATGGCTGCCAGATAGACCTGATACCTGGATCTACTCCTCCTTGTAGTAGAATTTATGCCCTCACCGAGCCTGAGAACCTTCACCTCCGACAATACCCGGATCAATACCTAGCGAATGGGTTTATTCGTCCTTCCAAGTCCCCTGCTTCTTCAGCTTTGTTCTTCGTTCCAAAAAAAGAAGGGGACCTTAGAACTTGTATAGATTATCGTGCCCTGAACCAGATCACCGTTAAGAATAGATATCCGTTACCTTTGATCCCTGAACTCCTGGACCAAGTCAGAAAAGCATGCATATATACAAAGCTGGATCTTAGAGGAGCCTACCACTTGGTACGAGTAAAAGAGGGCGATGAATGGAAGACGGCCTTCCGCACCAAGTATGGGCTATTTGAATATCAGGTCATGCCCTTCGGACTTTGCAATGCCCCGGCCGCCTTTCAATATTTTATGAACGATGTCCTCAGAGAGCTCATAGATGTGTGTGTTGTTGTTTACATTGACGACATCCTCATTTATTCTTCATCGGAATCTGAACATCGGAAACACGTGAAAATGGTCCTCGAGAGATTGCGTCAACACAAACTTTTCGCCAAGTTGGAAAAATGTGTTTTCAACGTGACTGAAGTTAAGTTCTTGTGATTCATATTATCACCTAGCGGAGTGCGTATGGATTCAAAGAAGGTCGATGCAATTCTCAAATGGCCATCACCATCCTCCGTAAAAGGTGTTCAAAGCATGTTAGGCTTCGCTAACTTTTACCACAGGTTTATCCCCGAATTCTCTCGAATAGTCCAGCCCATCACCGCCTTGTTAAAGAAAAACAAACGTTTTGAATGGTCTACCGAGGCGGAGCAAGCTTTCCAGAATTTGAAGACTAAATTTATCTCTGCACCAATTTTAAAACATCCTCTCCCCGAACTCCCTTACATCGTTGAAACTGATGCTTCGAGCCTTGCCATGGGGGCAGTTCTATCACAAAAGGACCCAGTAACCAATCAGTTGCATCCCGTGGCATTTTGGTCCCGCAAATTCTCGCCTCCTGAAATCAATTACACTATTACTGATAAGGAACTTCTGGCTATCAAGTCTGCCTTTAAGGCTTGGCGGCATTATCTTCTGGGGGCCCGACACACCGTTACTGTGATTACGGATCACCGAAACCTGCAATATTTGAAAACCGCAAAAGCCCAATCCTCTAGACAACTCCGTTGGGCACTATTCTTTGCCGAGTTTGACTTCATAATTACCTATCGACCTGGTACAAAAAACGGTAAAGCTGATGCCCTTTCTCGGATGGGAGTGGAAGAACACTTGATCAACCCTAAACCTGTACCTATCATTCCCGAACAAAGAATTTTGGGTGTAATCGCCACACAATCCATAGAGGAAGTTAAGGATAAAGCCAGGCAACTTGTAACTCCAGCAGACATACAGAATTGGCATCTGCAGGGAAAGGACTTTGCAGTGAAGGACAACTTATTGTATTTCCAAGAACGATTATACCTGCCCAGCACAGATCTACAGAAAAGGGTAATCTCTTGTTATCACGATTCCTTAATGGAAGGACATCCCGGTATGGCCAAAACCTCAGAAAAGATCAAGCGCTACTTCTGGTGGCCGTCTTGGAAAAAAGATATCAGAGACTTTATAATGTCCTGTGGAGTATGCGCCCAAAACAAGAGTCAAAAGGAAAAACCAGCCGGCCTCTTACGCCCTATTGACATCTCACCTCGCCCTTGGCATACGCTTTCTATGGACTTCATCACCGATCTACCTCCATGCTCCGGATACAATACGATCCTAGTAATCGTGGACTTATTCTCCAAGATGGCGCATTTCATTCCACTCAAAGGCTTGCCAACAGCAACAACTCTGGCCCGAGAATTTCTCGAAAACATCGTCCGACTGCACGGTTTTCCTTCAGTTCTAATTTCGTATCGAGGTAGTCAATTCATTTCTCATTTTTGGCGAAGTTGCTGTCGGTCGGCTCAAATTGATGTGAGACTATCGACCAGTCACCACCCTCAAACCGACGGACAAACCGAGAGGACCAATCAAACTCTGGAACAGTATTTACGCTGCATGCTGCAACAAACTGAAAAAACTTGGAAAGATATCCTTTGGATAGCCGAATATGCCTACAATAACTCTGTCCACTCGGGAACTGGGAAAACCCCGTTTTTTCTTCTATACGGCAGTCACCCTCGAACCTCGGAGTTGGATCTACTCCAAGATCTTGGAACACCAGCAGTAGACTACCTGCATTCTACAATCACCCAAGCCTTTAAGGAAGCCGTTTCTCACCTTCAAAGGGCTAAGGAACAATACAAGAAAGGAGCAGATCAACATCGGAAGGAAGCCCCCCAATATCAAGTAGGAGATCAAGTCTGGTTATCCACCAAATATCTACCTCTAAAAGGACCACGCACATTCAACCCAAGATACCTTGGTCCCTATTCCATCACTACCATAGTAAACCCAGTAGCGGTCAAGTTGGACTTGCCCCCTCACATGAAGATACATCCGGTCTTCCACGTCTCTCTATTAAAACCCATGCAACCTCAAACCCGACTAACTAAATCTCCAAAACCTATCCTAGTTGATGGAGAACTCGAGTTTGAAGTCAAAACCATCCTGGACTCCAAGATCTCCAAATCTAAACTATTTTACCTAATTGACTGGAAAGGCTACGGCCCCCAAGAAAGATCCTGGGAACCTGCAGAATATGTCCACGCTCCTCGTCTAATCAAAAGATTCCATCGAACATTTCCTGACAAACCCAAACCCCCGGAGAAGCCCGGTTTGGGAGGGGCCTTGAGGGGGGGTGCTGTCATGATCTCTGCTTCCAAAAGGTCAGGACTTACCCAACTCCCTTGGAAGCAGACCCATAACCCAGGTTCCGAGTGCCAACCAGTCCCAATTGGGACCTTTTGGACCCTGTCCTGGCGCCAGTGGCACCAGGCTCATAAATATGCCCAGTCCCAGCGCTGGAAGCGCCGGGCTCATAATGCTTGGGTGGACTTACCTGCAGCAGACCATGCTGCTTACTTACCTGCCAGTTGAGCCTCTAATCCTCTTCTGTTTGGGACTACTTTTCCTGTTGGGTGGGGCAGGAGCCACTCCCTAGGTTCAGAACACTGGAACTCTTCTGGAAAGCAGGAACTCTTTTCTTACCTAGGCGAGGCTGTGGAAGGAGACACCTAAGCACTACAGGAGGCTATTTAAACCACACCCGATGGATGAATCTTGCTTTGCGTTATTCTGCATCCTCTGCAGCAGAACGCTCATCGTGTCTTCTGCATCTGATCCTGGGCCTAAGGGAAAAAGGCTTACCATCCTGAATCCAGTCTTCAGCAACACCTATAAAGACAAGAAAGAACAGGTTAGCATTACGGTCTTCAGTGACAGCGCTTCTCTTACCTGGTCCATCGGCTGTCACCAACGCCTCGCGCTGCATTCCGGCATCTGAAAGACAAAGGCTTACCTACTCTTCACGTGCTCCGGAGGTCTTCGCACTGCATTCCGGCATCTGAAAGACAAAAGCTTACCAACTCTTTGCACGCTCCGGAGGCCTTCGGCGCTGCATCCCGCATCTGAAAGACAAAAGAAGGTGCATTAAAAGACATTGGGTAACTTTATTACTCACGTGCCAGTACTCCTTCCCACGCCGAACCCAGTGGGTATTCCGGCACCCTTCAGCAGCCCCGAACTTGTACCTGCAAGATAAAAGGACAGTTAGTGCGCATCGTGAAGCAGGCAACAAGCGCTTACTTACGTGCTTCCAGGCGCTTCTATTCCTCACACGGGTTCCATCCTCAACTCACTTCAGCCCGTCATCCGCCATCGCCGGAACCCTGCAAAACAAGAGACATCATTACAAAAGACTTTTAAAGACATTTGAAATACTCGGAACTTACCGTTCGTGCAGTAAACGACGGACAGCAGTCCTCTGAGGTCAAGAGGCCTGCACCCTTATCCAGTGAAGAAACTGGTTACGGCACCCTGCCCCGAGGCAGATGGAGAGCTCGGCGTTCACTTACCTAAGGTGAGAGCGTTAACCTTTGGGGTTCTACAGGAGAAGAGAAGGGGAAGAAGAGAGAGACACCCAATAACCCCAGTTCATTAATCCCATATTTTCTATCTGCAGACATCTTACTCTTCGAGTCAGACATACAGTGCACAGAGGTCCATCCCAAAGAGCCAACCGTGTGTTACACATCACCTTTGAAGATACGGTATTCGCCCAGTCAAGACCGGCGCCTCTGCGGGAATCAGGTGAGCGTTACAATAATGTCAGTCTACTGTATGGCCTTCCCAACTATGCCTTTTCGCCACTTGACAAAGTCCTCAACTTTGCTGTACATACACTCTTCAACCATCCCCACTTTACCTCCACCTCCTTAGCCCGTCGTCAGTTAGGCCGGTTATCTATGAGAGAGAGGGAAAAACATAATATCATTCTGTTTGAAAACTATACACAGGCTTGCCCTACCTATCTGACCATCTCACTCCCCACTCTCCCCATCGCTCCCGATGATCATCCTTGGCTCACCTTCTTGCCACCTCCATGGCCCTTGCAATCCCTCTTATTTTCGCTCTCTTCCTCTTTTCACTCCCTTACTCTGGAATGCTATTTCTCTCCCTCTCTGCAATGCTCCTAGCTCGCCGCCTTTCTGAAGAACCACTTGCATAGCATTCTATGCCATCACATCTCCCTGTTCTCCTCTCCACCTACCTCTCTATGACAACCCCACAGCACTTATCCCTCACATATAGCACTTGCACAACTATACCGTTCCTATGTCATGCTCTACTGTCCTTGTCCCTTGTTGATGTTTCTATCTCCCCTGCATCTTCTTGTCTTGTATACACATCCTCTCCCCCATTGTTAAAGACACTTGTCCTCTGCTGTGTAAATCAATGTTAAAAAGTTTTGTAAGCATTGTTGCGCAAAAATTTATTGTTTCCCCTTTAATTTTCATTAAAAAATAAAGATCAACTCAAGCAAGACGCTACCCAGCCTTACATACAGGGCATTCTCAACGGAAGCACCACCTTACCTAGCTAAAAAGCTAGCAATTCCAGAAGCCATGAAATCACACGACTGGAAACAAAAACAAGCCAGAAAGAGGAAGGCAAGAAGCAAACCAGAAAGCACACCAGAATACATCTGTACAGCTGCAACACTCTCTCAGGTCAGAAAAGTAGCCAATAAGATGTGGGGTAGTTTATGCGCCAAGGCAAAGGGAAATTGCATCTGGCTGACTGGGGCCTAAAAATGCAGAAATACTTTCCTGTAATTTGAAAGCACACTGTTGACTGGCAGACCAAAAGGCCAACATGGGCATTCCTACAATGCACTCTAACAGTGTTGTCAGAAAAAGGAAGACTACAATTAAGTGTGCCATATGTGTGAATGACAGGGCTGAAAAGAACTGAGACTTACCTTCCATTACAGGCCATCGAGACAGACACTGAAATGCATTTTTCCCAAGGAGAAAGCTGTCATAGAAATGAATACATTTGGCAGTTTGGATTGAAAGCAACTGTTTCAGAGGAAAATCCCTGTCCTGAACCATTCAAATGTATATTATGAAGGGAAGTTGGACATTGAATGCCTGATGCAAAGCAGGCCTCATGTGTAACGGAATTGCCACATTAACAAATATCCGTGTTCATGAGGAAAAGCTGTGCTTACCCCAAAAAAACATTTTTCTCATGAGATTCAAATGCCCAAAACTACTCACCTTCCCCCATCAGATGCAAGGGTCAAGTACTGCTCTTCTCTTTATCTAAGAATCTCTTTGAAGCTCACAGAGCCAAGAAATGGAGAGAGCTTGTGCCAGACTAAGATTTCATGAGGTGAACAGTAAAAATACAGAGAATTAAAATTAGATTCCTAGTGAAGTCCAGGGTCTGATTAAAAACTGACATGTTACCGAGACTGGCACATGAGGAAGTGGGCAGAGTTATACTCTCTGCTCAAGGAAGATAAGGACCCAAATGGGCATTAGCCCTGGGGAAAAGCATGTAAATAAACAAAGAAACATATGGCCCAGACGATGTCTAAGTTTGAAGAAAAGAAATGCAATATTCCAGTGAATGCAAGTCCCTGAACGCTCACGCCAGAGAGAATAAAACCCGCTAGGGAAGAAAGGCCCAAGTCAATTTTGTAAGGATAATATGTTTTTAGTCTCGCCCGCAGATGAGAGCAACAGCAGAGAACTCTGCTGCTAAGAACGTTGTGCCGAAAAGTAGTACAAGTAGAATCTTATAAAGAACAACATTGTCAGACATGATGCAATACATGGGGTAAAATCCCACGTGACTCCTTGGTGTCCACCTATACAATATCTGCCTGCCCCATAAGGGATGCCAGGCCATTGATTCCAGCCCAATCCGTCCATCTCTCGTCACGTGGTTGCTGCAGTGATCATCTTCTACTCACGTCGAAGGTCAGAAACAAATTAATTATACTCCTACCATATGACTACTTTTCCATTCATACTGTGCACTTGGCAGGCATTAATACGGGCACAAAGGAGGATCTGTGGCACTCTAACCTTCACACTCACATTTCACCCACTCCCTTCCGTGCCATCTGGCTGCAAGGTCTCCACCCTCGATTTGAACTCGATATAATTTATCCCCTTGCAATACTAATCACACAATTGTCGCTTCAGCGATCTGCCCTGTACCTCCTCTTTGAACATCTCAGGACCTCTTACTTTGGGGTTGGTGGCCAAAGGGCACCTGGTGCCATGGAATACAGAGGTCTTAAGTTTTAGTCAGTTATATGTTCTATAACTCGTGGACACCTAGGGATAGGCCTGGTCATGCTTTGGCCAGTGTAACATAACATGCACACCAGGCACCGGTCTGTGATCACAGCCTTGTAGGGCACATTCCTCTCGAACAACACTGTAAGAACAATGAATAGGCGTTGTGGGGGTTGCGGGTGTGGACTGTCCTCATGGGATCTCAGACATGACTGGGGTTTTCCCTTGTCTCGTGATTTGGCCTAGTGCAGGCAATGGTGCATTTACAGTGGAGGCATTGCCTTCAACCTATGGTTACTAATATCTGCGTAAAATAGCAATGCTGCTCACGCCTTATGATATACTATGTGGATATATTATATTTGTTATATTTCAGCGGGGTCCTTGTATACTGGGAGGAGGTCCTCTCGCCATCCCCCTGTCCCCTGTCCCATCATAGTGCTTCAAATGCATCTCGCTTCACTCTAAAGAGCCTAGGGGGGTGGGGCGGCGCTGCCCCATTCCCAACACCAGTTCATTGAAGAAAAAGAGTTATGCATGTCATTATTGTTACATAGGATTGTATGGAGGATCATACTTCGGCCAATATCTCGGGAACCATATCTCTCACATACATCATTCAAATATATATGAATAGATCACAGAAAAATTCAACTTTGGGAACCAGAGTTAGAAGCTAAAATGTGTTGATGGCTTCCCAGAAAATGTCATGAAGCACAGATTTGGGGACATGATATATTGAATTAGAAATCTGTATAGAAAATCTCATGTTGATAACTGTTATATTTGTTGAATAAATTTCAAAATTCTGCCATTCGAACCTACACATCATGCTGATGCCAGACACATTTCATTAAGTCTGGCATGGTTAGATCAATCCAGATATCTTAATTGTATGATACTTATTTGTCTATTGAAAAATATTGCCTTATAGTTTTTAAGTTCATAACTGAAGTAGTCAGAAATGCAATTCAAGGCGGTGGAGTCAAAACTCTCTAGGACTGAGGTTTAGTAACTAAAGGAACCAACCCTAAGAGAAGAGGTTAGGCCTTGTTAAAGGGGAGGACAATAGATGTCCAATCATAATTAATAGCCAATGAGCCGATCTCTCCTAATTGGATATTTTGGGGAAGTGGGTAAAGATTTATAAGGAGACGCACAATGGCAAAAGGGAAGAGCTGTCGGAAATCATTGATTGGGAGCTGCTGGACGAATTGCTGCAGAACCAACATTGCATAGGAGGTGGATTTAATCAGGAGCTAGACTAAAATCTGGAGGGAACCTGGAAGGGCGAATAAAGGAATAAAATCTGGAGGTCTCCATGAATGAAACTAGCCATCCACCCAAGTCCCTATATTTCCCATGAGTTTCCAGATTCCTTGATGTACTTTCCTGAGCAAATAACCAAGAGATATTCTATGTGAGTAAACTTGTCTAACCAAACCAGGGCTTGTGGGGATCTGTTTGATTTAATACCTTCTCCTTATTGATTAGGTGGGCAGACCAAGTAGATCCTTAGTGTTTTTACTAAATAATCATTTTATTAACTCCCATATGGTTAAAGAATGCGGGGTGAGCTCGGGGGAGTTCAAAACCTCCAATCTCTCTCCGTACAGTCATTTAAAATAGGTGAGCATCCCTTACCTTATTCCATCAACTCTAAAAACTCCTAGAGGGAAGTGGTGTACTTATAACAGCGAAATTCCTAACTGTTCACCATTCCCCAGACCCTGCCTTAAAGCAGAGGGGTGTTAAATATAAACTGAATATCCTGATTTGTGCTGGGGCAGAAAAGTGTCTTGCCAAATTAAATGTGTAGTCCCTGTTTAAAAGCATACACTCTACGGAGAATGAGACAGTGACTGATCGTAGAAGAGAGATACTTCATTGGTTTGGGGTGGAGGAGTAAGGGTTCCATATATATAAAAAGTGTTTTGTTCTTAAAAGTTTGTGGCTCTTCAACACTGCTAGCATTGCCAAGTGCACAGGGAGATAAAAAAAAGAGTGTGTGTGAAATTGCTTTTGAAATAGAAACGTGTTGCATGTTATTCAAATTAAACTTCATGTAAAGTAAATTGCCAAGTATTTGATCGGTCCTGTTATTGAAAGTAAACCCCATGCAAAGTATATTGGGAAGATACTAGTTCTGTCATGCCCAGGGTGCTGCGCAATTCTATACATTAAGAGTATTTTGTGAATGGCCCAGGGATCTGAAGTATTCTACAGACCTGTGTTTCTATGTAAGCACAGTGGGAAAAAAGCACCCAATAAGGAAAACTGTACATGTTGTTGGGTTAAAGAGTTTGGGAACTGCGTTATCATAAACCAACTGCTGTTTTCAATTTGTGTGAGAAGTGAATTGTCAGAAAAGAAAAGCATCTGGGCCATGGAGTGAGGTGGCTTGTCTTGTGATTTGTGCAAATCTTAATTTTCCTATTTATTAATAAATATATATTCTTTCTACACACTTGCTTGTTTCTTGACTTATCTGTTGCACAGTTGTGTGGGCTGATGGTGGTGTAAAATGAGTCAGAGGCAGGGCTAGTGAAAGATCGATGAATGTAGTTATTGGTGTGGTGCTCTTGATTGGGGAGGGAAAGAATTACCTGCATTGATAGTTGCTGCATAAATATCTCCTACATAGAATTTAAGACCCTCAGTTCAAATAGTTCCTTACCTAGTGCTTTAAGATTAGAGTTCCAGCCCAGCTTAGTGCAACTCGCACCCCTGCAGCCGACATCGATTATCTGCCCATTCCTGAGTAATGTCACCTATTTGTACACATCTCTGTTGATTCCCAGCTAAGTTTGCATACATAGATACAAATTGCAAGTTACAGTATATCCGACTGGTAGATAAATGGCTGCCCAGTGAGTTGGGTGTCTACATTTCACTGGGTGACCTTTCAACTGCAAATGTACGAGGATAAAGGTGTATTTTGCAGTGGAATATCAGGACATATTGTCCTGGAAATATATGAACATTGGATTGTAGATTGTGTCAAGTGTATAAACAGGGATGCAATGTCATGCGAGGAGTTGGACTTGAAAGGATAAACCAGAGCCCGTTGGCTGGATTCTTCCCTGCTATTTCATCAGACAGGCCATACACACCACCCTCTCATTTGTACAGTACTAAGCAGCAGCATTGCTGTGAGAACAGCCATTTCTGCACTGTGGCAGACCATTCCGACTGCTGTTCTCATGTGTATTGAGATTTGTTTTTAAAGGTGATGGTTGCTGTCTAGTTCAGAAGTAGAGGGCAGAATTGAGCTATACATTTAAACAAAACAGACATTTTTTTTATATCCTCAGTTATTTTTATTAAAGCAATCGTTAATATTTGTTATATTAATTTATTGTTTTGAATATCTAGAGAATTCTGTTATTATACCCTCATATATATCTTTTCAGATACTGGTGACAATATACATGCATTTGTATTTGTTGTATGATAGTTATATCACCAGTGCTATTAGAAATGTACAGAATACAGTTGTACAAGGGGCACCAAGTGATGATATACAATTGATGCATCTGAAAGATTTTCATTTCCCTCCTTTTTCACATATTCCAACCAGAAAATATTACGGGTCCTTTTGCACAACTCCTAAATTGCACTGGAATGAGCTGTGTCCATTTGCACTTATGTTCAACTTTGGTAATTTACAAAACACAGTGGGGCTGAAGTTCAACTGAGCCGTAACATCAATGGGAGGCATAAAAGTGATGCCATGTATCATTTCCACTCATTTGTATGACGGAGAGGAGGGGTGGAACACAATTTGCATTTCCATTGCCTCTCTTCCGCTCCGCCATACAAATGCTCCAGAATTTGCGGCGGCATGCATTTTCAGGCCAGCACAAATGCTGGATATGCCTATGGGGTCCTCCGAATTTATACACGAAAATGCTGGCATGCCAAACAGCATTTACTTTTCACAGTGAGCACTGCTTGCCATGCACGCATGGTAAGCAGTGCTCCCAGTTGAAATGAAACCCTCCCTGACATGCAAGCATGGCAAGTGGTGCTCACAATGAAAAGTAAACGCTGCTTGGCAATCCAGCACACCAGGCAGCGTTAACTCATGTTGCACTGCACAGTGCAAATAAGAAGGGCTAAAGGCGGTGTACATGCTTGTAAGCCACATTTGGCCCTTTACATTTGCATTCCACCCACAGTGCAAATGTGAGCATTTGACGAGCAGATCTGGCTACGCCTGAGTGCAAACGTACCTTGTCCCCGCTGTCAAATTATGCTTAGGAGCAACATGAGCTACAGTGCAAATCCAAACAGGAAAACACAAGAAAATCGCCGACATTTGCTATGGATTACTCTGGAATCTGCCTGCTTATACAGGTAGTAAAGTGAGGTACACAGCTTGAAAATGATGGAGGACCCCCTGTTGGTATTTCAAGGCAGTGTGGGAATGCACAATGGAAATATATATCCTGTTCTGTTTCCCACCTCCAAATAAAATTAAAAGCCCACAGAGTGTTAAAGTAAAGTATATATAAGGCTTACAACTTGATTTTATCCTTTATTTTATGCTCCAGGTTTTCCCATAGTGTACAGTGAAATCACCATTTTGCTCGAGGTGGTGAATGAAATGGACTGGAAATAGCATTCAGCACAAAGCTCTCAGCATGTTTATTTTCTGATCTGATTCCCATCACAAAGCGTTGCATGGCACAGAGCGGGAAGTACAGTCTGGGGAGCTCATGTTCGTCCCGTTGTAGCATAAGCAAAATGCTTAGAGCCTTTACGTAAATGTTTTTGTGCATTTTGCTCATGCTAAGCCCATTTTCAATCACTTGTATGGCAGAAAGGAGGAGCGGAACGCAACTCACATTGCTGCCACCTACCTTACCATCCGCCATACAAATGCTCCAGCATTTATGCTGTGATGCATTTTCATGCGGTGCAAATGCTGGGTGTGATGCTGGAAATGCATCGGAGGGACAGGGCCTCTGTATCCTTGTCCTTTACTGCTTTTTATCATGTGTTCTGTCATGTTTTCCACTCAGGAGTTCATGTGGGACTCCTGGCGGTGCAGCTCTCTCTTTTGGTTTGGTGTACAGACCCATGGAATACCCTTATGGCACCCATGGGTGGGGGTACAACCCTGTGCCCCTAGTGTATGTTTTTGGGCACCTGTGTTTGGCCCACAGAGCAGGGCATGGGCTGGTGGCAGCTCCGTGCTGAATTGGCAGGTGCCCTGAGCGTCCTCCATTTTGGGATGCACAGACCCTGTCATTGGAATCATTTGATTCCTGATGGAAACAAGATAGCCCCCGTGGCCTCATGCCTTCCATCGCCTGTTACCTTAGTTTTCCCAAAGTCCTGGGAAGCCCTGACTCTGTCCCTTCCCCCTGACTGGCTGTTGGGTGGAAGTTCCATATATGGTAGTATGGGGAAGTGTTGACCAGACTGGCTGGAGCCTTCCCAACAACTGTATCTTGTGGCTACGCCTGTGGGTGGGACTTGGGTGAATGGAGTGTGTGACGACAGTACACCTGGGGGCCTCTAACTGCTAGAATTCATTCAGAAGCTGGAGTTGAAACTGACATTGAAACTAAAGCTTAAACTTGAAGCCCTGCTGGAAGAGAAGTAGTGCTGCTGCTCTACTTTGTCGATCTGAAAGCTGCTGTGTCTCCAAGGACTGATCCCAAGAGGACCTGGTTAGGCGCCCTCTTCTTGAGCTACGAATGACCATCGTGCCCTGCTAACCTTCCCCGAAGTGCCCTGGAAGTCAGCCTATGAAAGACTATCAGCCGGAGACGGGGACCGCCGACGAGAAACGAAGAGAAGCACCGGACAGCCGTCCACCGTCGTCGACCAGGGTTCGCAGGTTTGCTATAACCGCTGGAGGCCCATCGAAGTTAGTCGCCCAGAAGCGGGGACTGCTTGACGCTGTGCTGTCATCAACCAGAGCCGCAATGCTCCATTGATTAAGACATTTGATTCCCGAATGCGCTCGTCGGTTCCGTCAACCGCCTTATCCCGCCGGAGAAGGCCAGGCCATCGACGCACCGAGGAGCATCTGTCGGCGGGTTTCCCGCCACCCAACGACCATAGAGACACTGGACGACTTGACGCCCTTGCTGGGCCACAGTCTTCACAAACTCTTAGCTGTCCTGAACTATGAACATCGACGTGCCTCGCACGCCTCATCCTTGCAGGATGTCTTCGACTCGTCATCGACGAGCACCGCCAGGACCAGAGCTGCTACCTCACCGCCGTTGTTCACCCTTGTCTTCGTAGGATCTCGACGATCCGTGGCTCCTGCTTTAAAGGGAGCCGCTCAAGAAGGATCCGTCGACGACCCGTCGTCGAACTCTGCTATTCCAGGTACATTGGGGTGGTAGAAACACTGTAGAAGGAAATAAGACTAATTGAACAATATATGGACTGGACTTGTAGTATATCTTTATCTTGCAGGTTGCCCAGGTGGGGGGATCTCGACACAGAACTGTGTCTAGTGGTAGGGGCCAGTATTCTGTCAATTGTTCTAACCAACTGCTTTCCTCCTATGTCTATTGTTGGTTACCTTTATTCATTGATTTGTGTGACATTTGACCAGAGTACAGTTGATGCACTTTAATGAAATCTGATAATAATTGTGATACATCTTAGAACTGTATATATTTGCCATTGTAGATTAATTGATTATTGTGATTGTATATAACCTTGAACCTTAATTATATAAAGACTGTGTTTTAACTAATACAGTGTGTGGACATTCCTTTGTGGGTGCTTGGGGACTTAACTGTACCTAAGAACCAGCCTGCATCACCTCCTGAGAAGCTAGGCCTTGATTCCTCCTCCATTGCTACCAACAATAGAGAATCTTGGCTGGGGTCCTCTGTGCCTCTCCTCTACCATATAGAGAGCAGGAGTACACACACTCCCCTCCGGTTGCTTTACACTGGGGATCCCTATGGAGACCGCCAGCTTTATGCACTAGCATAAAGCATTTGGACTCCATAGGGATCCATTGTACATGCTGCCTGCCATTCGTGGATGGCAGGCAGCATTTACATTACAATTAAGCACTGCATACCATGCGCACATGGTAAATAGCATGTAATTGTAATTGTAAACGCTGCCTGCCATGTGAGCATAGTAGTCAGCATTTACTAATTTGCACAGCAGAGTGAAAATGTGCAGGGCAAAAGGCAATCTTTTGCCCTGCACATTTCCACACCGCCGTGCATATGACCACATTTTGGCAACTGGGAGCCACCTATGTGTATCTCTACACGTAACGGCTCCCAGCCACCAAATTAGGTGCAGGAGCAAAATTAGCTTCGTTGTGATTGCCACTTTGTGAGGAGAAACTCACAGCATCTCTGCCGTTATCTTATTCTGATGCAGGTGATGGTCCTGGAAACTCCATGGATTTCCACCTGCGTTTTATACCTGAAAAAACAACCACAATCCATAGGCATTCATTGTAATGAGGGTCACCAGGCTGGTACACGCCAGCTACCGTTGAAATTAATTTCACTGATAGGGCACAAAAGACAAAGTCCAGGAGATGCCTGGATTCCAGTGCTTTTTTACCACCCCCATCCTTGAAATGTCAAAATTCTGCCAGAGCAGACCGCGGGCACATTCGTGGAGGAGGTATGCTCTGGGGCATTCACCGGCTCTCTTAAAATGAGCCTGTAGAAGTGAGACTACTACTCAGGACAAGTTTCACGATTGAGAGATGATGTGGCATAAACATTTAACCAAGAAATTAGAGATCCAGGAGGGCTACTCACACTCAGATTAGTAATTCGTTTAACTAAATTAAAGTATCACACAATTCCAGAACATAAAGTATGAGGTTTATTTCACATATTGCACAGCAGCACAGCCGACGTGTTTCGACCACCTGGTCGTTTTCAAGGCCTGCTCAGTAGTATCGGGAGCTTTCACCTGTTTAAAATGCTCTATCACTAGAAGGTGAATAAGATGTTGTGTTGATTTATCGCAATCAGCTCGGGTCCAATTACCATGGCATAGTCTCTCCTGAACGTAGTCTGACAAAACGTAGTTCGCCACAATTAAAGCCTTCAAATGAATATCTTTCTGCTAATCTTGAGGTTCACAGTCTGTGTACATTGGAGTACCGGCCGTTCTATATAAAGCTGTAATAAGCTGCCTCAAAAAAGCATGGGTTCAATCCCACAACATAAACATGGCATTGTTACACTTCTGCCTGAAGTGTTTTGCTCGCAGCCGCTCGCGTGCGCACCAGTAACACGCGGGAGCCAGGTTGCTGCGTGACCAACTTTATTAACAACATCGGCGGAACTGCCGAACCCAGTGCCCTGTCCCTCCCCTAGCCCTGACGTCACGTCCGGGACGTCACATCCGTTGGGCCTCAACGGAGGCCCGCCCACAAAACAATCTGGACAATCCGACATCTCCCCCTTTTTAGCATGTGAGTCCTGGGCATCATTCTTACCCCATTTCCTCGATGAGTCGCTCTGGCTTCATGCGGCTTCTCTGAGGTCGTGTTGCCCTGCTGGGGGTCGATCTTTCCCTGGCGAGGTTTGTGAGGTGCGTCTCACCTCCTGACTCTTTGCCATCTCCTTGATAGGCCTCTTCGTGAGGTCTGTCTTCATCGCTGTCGTGGTCCATTATCCAGGGACCGTCCCGTGTCGATCTGACCCGCTTGAAGTGTGAGCTGTTTCTGGTCACCGCGGAACAGTCGTCCCTCCGTGCTGTGACCATGGTGCCCTTCTTGTGTGTCACGACTAGTGGGGTGGATGCGAAGGTGGCTTCTTCCTTCCGATTTTTGGGTTGTCTGACCCATACTTCGTCTCCTGGTTGCATGATGCTTTCGCAAGCCCTTCTTTTCCTATCTGTGACCGCTTTCGTCTTTGCTTTTCCCACAGTGTCATTGGCCTTCGGTCTTGTTCCCACAGCGTCGGTTCTTGTGGTCTCGGGTCCTCCTGCAGCCTTGTGGTGATCGGCCTCCGAAACAGCAGGTCTGCTGGACACACTCCCGTCGTACTGTGGGGCGTGTGCCTGTACTCTCGTAGTAGTTGATTGAGGGCCTGTTCGAACGGCTTGTTTTGAACATGGGTGATTTGTAGGGTTCTCTTTATGTTGGCCATGAATCTTTCGACCATGCCGTTTGCCTGGGGCCACCGGCGTGTTATTCGTTGATGTTGAAACCCCATGTATTTTGCAAAGTTCTGGAAGTCTTGACTTATGAAGGTGGGGCCGTTGTCCGACTTTATGATTTTGGGGATGCCGTAAGCGGAAAGCATCCTGTCGAGTGCCGGGATGACACTCGATGTGGCGCTGCTTTCTACTATCTGCGCATCCGGGTACCTCGAGTGTTCATCCATGAGGACGACCACGTGCGCCCCGTTGCTCAGTGGTCCAAACAGGTCTACCGCTAGCTCCTCCCACACCTTGTTCGGCATCGGTGATGATTGTAGCAGGTTTGGATGCGGCGGGGGTGCCACTTGCGCACAGACGTGACAGCTTCCCACTATGGTTTCTACCAGGCGGTCGAGTTGCGGGTACCAAGCTTTCTGGCAAAGAAGGCGCCTCGTGGCAACTACTCCTCTGTGCCCTTCATGTGCCAGGTGTACGATCCTCTCCCGGAGTGATCTCGGGATGACGACCTTGCATCCCTTCAGTATTATGTTGTCCTCCTCCACCGTCAGCTCTTCCTGGACTTGATCCAACCACCTGACGTCTTCCCTTGTTGTTTCCGATTCCCCTCGGGCCTGTTGTCTCATGAGGGTTGTCTTGTCCGCCTGTAGGCAATGCCTTGCTATTCGAAGGGCTGGGCCTGCCTCTGACTGCACTGACAGTTCGGGCCACCCTACTGGAAGTGGTTGCAGGTGGTGTATGATGTAGTTTATATATGCATCCGCTATGGACGGTTGAGACAGGGTCATGGACATGGGGTGTTGGGAGAGATAATCAGCGGGGTTCTCTTCTTTCCCTGGGCGGTGCTGTATTTGGAATCTGTAATCCTGGAGGCGCAGGCCCCATCTGGCTATCCTCGGCAGCATTCTGGCTTTTGGGCTTCCATATATGGTGAGCAATGCCTGGTGGTCGGTGATGATGGTAAATTCCTTGCCAAACAGGAAGAGATGGAAATATTCGCAAGCCCAGACAACCGCGAGGCTTTATTTTTCCGCTTTCGAGTACGCCTGCTCTGTGGTCGTCAAGCTCCGGCTGGCATACGCAACCACGTGCGTGATGTGTGGCTCTCTGGGGTCTTTCTGGGTCAGTATGGCGCCGAGTCCCACCGGGCTGGTGTCCACGATCAGTTCGGTGTCGCGGTTGTCATCGAAGTATGCCATGTCTTCAGCTTGTGATATGGCCTTCCTTATTGCCTCGAACGCTACCTGGCATTCTCTCGACCATATGAACGACGTGTCCTTTCGGGTGAGTATGCGTAGGGGATTACTGACGGTGGCATAGTCTTTGAGATATCTGGAGCAGTAGCTGGCTAGGCCTAGAAACGACCTTAGGTCTGTGGTGTTCACGGGGGGCGTGGCTGAGTTGAGGGCCTGTACCTTTTCTGGATCGGGTCTCATGCCCTTGTCCGAGAAAATGTGCCCGAAAAATCGCAGTGAGCCTTTCGAGAATTCACACTTGGCTTTGTTCAGGGTTAGAACTGCCTCCTCCAGTGCCTGGCACACCCTGTGTAGTGCCACATCCTGTTCTTCCTGAGACTTGCCGTAGACCAGGACGTCGTCCGAGTAATTCAAACAGTTGGGGACGTGTATGATCACCTTATGAATCTCCTCCTGGAAAATTCCAGCGGCAGAGGAAATGCCAAAACGAAGTCTTTTGTACTGAAATAGACCAAGGTGGGTGACAAATGTGGTGATATATCGAGATTCAGGCGCGGTTTCTATCTGGTGGTACCCTTTCGTGAGGTCTAATTTTGAGAGAAAACTCTCGCGCCGTGGAGAAGATGGATCATGTCAGTGATCCTGGGCGCCTGATGCCTCTCTCTTTCAATGGCTGTGTTGGCTCGGCGCATGTCCACGCATAAGCGTGTAGATCCTTCCGGTGATTTCTTGGGGACAGGGACAATGGGAGATACCCATGGTGTTGGACCTGACACAGGTTCTATAACGTTCATTTTGATGAGCTTGTCCAGTTCCTCTTCTACCTGACGCTGGATATTGAATGGAATTCCTCGATAGTCTTGGGCCACTGGCTTGACCTGAGGTTCTATATGCAGGTGTACTTTCCTGTTTTGCAGTTTTCCGAGGCCGGTGAACAGCTTCGGGAATGAGCTTTCAATTCCATCCGGTTTGGCAAAGTACTTGTGGGCCATCAGCTGGTAGAGGATGTGTACCAGTCCCGTGTCTACCGCGGTCCGGAAACTCAGTATGCATCCGCTATTGGCTTCAGTGTCCAAGATGTACAGTGGTACTTTTGCAGAATCTCCTTTGTGGGTGCACCAGGCTGTGATCATGCCCTTGCATGGCAGAGGGGTGGTGGAGCCATACGGATGAATGTCTACTGTGGGTTTCTTGATTTTGGGCTGAGCGGTCAGGGATTGGTATGCGCTTTCACTGATAATGTTGACCGTCGCTCCAGTGTCCACGAGAAATTTTAGAGGAGTGTTGTTCACTTGAAGTGTCAGTATAGGACTGTGTTGGGTCGCCGCCGTATTGTCCTTTAGGGCCCATACATATCCTTTTCTCCTTTGATCATCTTCTGATGATGGGGTGTCACTGCTGGTGGGGGACCCGGTTTCGACATACCTCACGAATCGCCGTCTGTGTGATCGTCTGGTGTCTTCCGACGATCGTTTGTCTTCACGAGTGTACCTGCTTCTGCAGTCGCTGCCTTCCTTCTTAGTGTGCCTTCTATCGCTATCGCCTAGGGATCTAGGCGGACTCTGACGAGAGTATCGACGCCTGTCCTGATTTCGATGTTTGGGAGGTACATGTGTTGGCGCATTCTTGCACATGGCCCTGAAGTGATCCATTCCCCTGCATGCGGCGCACTTTTGACCTACGGCTGGGCATTCCCCCGTGTGTGGGTATTCGTATCTGCATTTAAAGCACGTGGCTTCAAGGTGTTTGTTACCTTGAGAGGGGTGGGTATACAGTTTGTTGATCGCTTCGGTGTTTTCACTGTTTTGTTGTATAGATATCTTACCTAGACTGTCCAGTTGCGAATCCACCGCCGCTTCCATGCGGGCTAACGCTTGTATTTCTTCTAGGGACCTTTGTTTCTGTAATAATTGCTTGCAAAATGGTTGCGAAATGCACCCAGCAATTACTTGTGATCTGAGCGCTTCTTCATTTGAATATCGATGGAACTCACAATGTTTCAGTTTGATGGGGAGGCGCATCACGAAGTTGTCTATTGACTCCCCTTTTTCTTGTCTGGTTGTGTGGAACATGTGGCGTTCGTAGTCGACATTCGTGTGTGGTGCGAAATATTCAGACAACTTGGCATGTAGTTCCCCATATGTGACTGTGTTCACGTTCAGCAGCTCTCCCGCGATGTCTCTTACCGCTGGTCCTACAGCCATAAATAATGTATTTTTGAGTCTCGTGTCATCCGTCAGTCCTATGGCACCAGTGTAAAACTTGAAGTCTCAGAGCCATATGTTCCATCTGGGTCCTAGGTTTGAGGTATCTCGTATTTCAAAGGGATTGGGCATATGCATGACTTGGGATGCACCTCCCTCATTTTGTGCCTGTTGACTCTTGTCTTGTGCTGTATCTACGTTCCCTGATGCTGTTGCCGCCGTTCCCGCCCCTCCGGAGGAGGAGGCTATGGTGCTTGCCGTGTCCGACATGACGGCCGCACTCTGGTGGGCCCGTGTGCAGGCGAGTGACTATGGCCCTGGGAGCACACTTGTGCTGGCCTTGACGCTTGTAGTTCAGTGCCTTGCTGCACGTGATGCAGGATGTCTGCTTTCCTGCCTTTCTGCTGATTCTAGGGTGACTCCTACCTTCACCCTCTTCGTGTGCGTGTTGGCGTGGCCCTCTTCACTAAGCCCGCACGGTGGCACGTTGTTCTGAGGTGTGGAGCTCCCCTGGGCTCTTCCCCCGGCTCTGCCGTCTCTCCAGGACCGCCGGGTCTCCAAACGCGTGTGCGCCACCTCTGTACTCAAGGAGGCGGGGGCGGGATGTTCATGCGCTGTGACGGGCCCTCTGTCACGCGGGAGATGGGGCAGCACAGATGTCGTTTACCGTGGCCGAAGTGCGCCGACGCGCTGGACTGCTCGACCGCAGACCTTGGCACGGTGCTAGCGGGGCCCTTTCCCGCTCGTCGCCAGTGTTACACTTCTGCCTGAAGTGTTTCGCTCGCAGCTGCTCGCGTGCGCACCAGTAATACGCGGGAGCCAGGTTGCTGCGTGACCAACTTTATTAACAACATCGGCGGAACTGCCGAACCCCGTGCCCTGTCCCTCCCCTACCCCTGACGTCACGTCCGGGACGTCACGTCCGTTGGGCCTCAACAGAGGCCCGCCCGCAAAACAATGTCGACAATCCGACAGGCATCCCGGATCTCTAATTTCTTTGTTCATTCATTCCAAATCAGAGTGGGTGATTTGTGGGGAGTAGGGTGCCTGCTGCCGAATCGGAAACTTAACACATTTTAATTTTGAGAGTGGTCAAGAGCGCACAGAAACTTCTATTGAACCCACTCACCTCATTCTGTTAAACATTTAACCATTTAGTTCAATGAAATAGATGGGCTATTTAGATCTATAATCTCCTCTGCAGTTGTACCCGCTTTTCTCCTGAATGTGAATAAGCTAAGGCATAGAATCCCCCATTCTGTTATTGGGTAGCCTTTTCGGCCCGGTGCTAGCTATAGTTACTGCAGAGCAGAAGCATATCACTAGGCATTAAATCTAATAACTGCCCAATAGCCGGATCTGCCCATTTAAATAAGGCTGGTGGAACCAATAGAAGCCACTTACTGGTGGAAATCCTCACCAGTACAGCACATGTGCATGGGGCACAGCCACATGCCAAAGTGTTTGCACCAGGGACTCTAACAATGCTGTCATTATTTTTATTGCAAAACCAGTGCTGTCATGCTAATCAATACCCCGAATAAGGCCAGCATTCTGCTGGTCTCTTTGGGAGGTTTTCACGAGTGGGATCTGGCAGGAATCTTGGGAAACTTGTGGGAATGATGAGGGTTCTTTCGGACATACCCACCCATCAGAAGGCGCCCTGGGAACTCCCTAAACCGAGTGGTGCAATTTCTACCCAGCGCTCCATCCAGCTCCCCATTCTTGACATTTAGTGAACTGCTGCAGTGCCTTCGGGTACATTGCCTACCACCATGTGTGGGTGGCCAGTAGGCCTCCTTCATGTGGCAGGAGTAGCTTACAGTCACACTCGGCACTCCACAGAAGCACCAGGTGGAAATGAAAGCACTGAGTGGAAAAGAGCAGTTTTCCCAATTGGTTGGGCAGAGAGAGTTTACTTTTTGCAATTCCCCAATTACTTCGACTAGAAAAAGTATCTTCCATCAAGGCAGATGGTATTTTTTCAAAATGTGGATGGAATGTGGCCCAAAATTATCCAAAGAGAGGAAGTTCAATCCAAAAGAGCTATGAACCTCTGATTTAACCGGCCTTGTCACGTGGGTGTGGGACCTTTAGAAAGGTATGTGGATGCATACACATCATAAGGGCTTCAACAAGCCTACTTTGAGTCCGAATTAGACACATAACAAACTGGGGGATCTAGCACCTTTTTCAGGGGAAGGAACATGATAATTTCAAAAATTGTTTATTAGCTAAGGATATACAAGCATGTAATAATGACATCAATGATTGGTCGATTTGATACAGATTTCAACCCAGCCCATGATGACAATACATTCAAAATATACCATTTATCAAATAAATGTTGTTTACATTATGTATAATCAGCTTAATTCCTGTACAATAAGCCAACAAAACAACACATATAGTAGTGAATAGGACATAGCACGATTACAATCTAATGCTATATTTCAAAAAAACACTGTCGCATTTAAAAATCTTGCAACCCTAACCCAAAATTCTTCTGTAGCAGCACACATAAGTGGGTCTAAGGTACATTTGCTTGTTTGTACACCTCTTTGCTCTACAGTGAGACAGTGCCGTCTCCAGGAATCAAATTTAGGGAGGACACAGTAGCAGCCACAGGCAAATGTAGGGGAGCTGCATATAAAAGGACAAGCGGCCTCATTATGAGTGTGGCGGTCCGGAAACAAGGGTGCCGGTAAGCTTATTGGCACCATTGTTTCCAGACTGCCACACTCCAAGTCTGCCTGCAAGAGCCGCTGCGCCCGACAGGTCTGACCCTGCCGGGCGCAGCAGCCACGGTAGGCATAGCCGTCATGGAAGCACCGGGACCATTAGAAACAGTTCTGGTGCTTCCGTGAGCCTATTCCCGGGGAGTCCTATTGGACTCCACGGGAATGGGGTTAACATTTACTGGCACCTAGCTTCCTGGCCCGCCAGGACTTGTAAAGTCCCGGTAGCACCGGGAAGCCAGGTGCCGGTAAAATGTTACGAGTCTTGCAGCAACCCACCAGTAGCACCGGCAGGGTTACCGCCGGATTCATAATGAGGCCCTATGTGTATGCTTTTCCCAAAATGACACAGACAAAGTAGTCCAAAGTGACCCAGGGAAGGAAAAAATGGTGCATTTCTACAGCAAGCAATTCTGTTGTAAATACATTAAATATTCCAATACACCATAGGGCAGTAGAAATAACACTAGTTTTAATATTTTGCCAAGAGAACATGCAGTGCACAACATTGGGTAGGAAGTGACAGAATATTTGCAAGGGTTTACCACCAAATGCAAGATTACTTGAAAGTGTAAAAAGTCATGCTAAAATTCTGCAGGGCGCTGTCAATTCAGGGTGACCCATGTTGCTCAATTATAAGAAGTTGCACAAAAAAGTGCCAGCCTGTCTGGGGTATGTTTAAATATGCCATGGTTCTCTTAAATACGTCAATGTTCAGCGTAATCTGCCAGCCTCCGAGTTAAGCATAATACTTAATCACTGTCATTATAATACAAGTTCCAACAGTGCCATGCCAGCTTTGCCCAAGCCTGGCCCTTATGACATATTCTGAGGTAAATGCAGCCTCAAATACACCAATAATTAAATCATACACATGATCAGACACCATACATAATGTATAGCCTTGCAGGGGATGCAATACAATTCCATGGGATGCTTCAAAAGCCTCAATAATGCAATTATATCTTATTTATTTATTTTTCCATTAATAAAGCGCACTAAATCCTGAGGCATCAAGGTGCAGTTACATGACCAGCTACTCTCAAAGATAGAGCATAAACAGCGAGTCAGTATATCAAGCAGTTTCAGGATCAACACTTAAGTGAAGAGCAATGTTTCAGTGATATTCTAAAGGTCCAGTAAGGATGCTCGGCTCACAGGGTTGGCGGGAGCAAGTTCCATTGTTTGGCTGCGATGGTTGGGAAGCTCGAGCCTCCAGCTTTGCCCTGTTTAAATTTAGGTTGGATGAAATGGCGGGCATAGGCCAATCTAGCTGTCTGGAGGAATTTACTTTCATTAGTTTCTGTGATAGTTGGGGGGGGGCCTTGTTGGAGAGGCATCTATGCGTGATTGACAGTGTTTTAAATAAAATCCACTCACGGATGGGAAGTGAATTGGCCTTTCTCCTTGCTGAGGTGATGTGCTCAGGTTTGGGGATTTTCAAAGCTGCACGAAGTGCGTTATCCTGAATAATGTGCATCTTCTGGATGTTGTGCTGAGAGGTGCCTGCAAAGAGTGCATTACAATAGTCGAACCATGATCCAATGGTAGTTTGGGCGATTGTAAGCCAACTTTCGGTGGGGAAAGGAAAGGTCTGGATGCCTTGATTAATTTTGTAGTGTAGGTCGGCAGAGGATATAATATCATTCACTTGTCGTGTGAGTGAGAGCGTGGCATCCAGATAAACTCCTAGTGTCTTCACTGAAGGTGCGACAAGGATCAGGATGCCTTCAATGTTAAAAGAGGTATATTGGGCATCAAGCTTCTTGATCACTGCCGAGGGACCCAACAAGAGGATCTCTGTCTTTTCGTCATTCAGGCAAAGATGGTGTGTAGCCATCCAGGCCTGGATGGTCACGTCGACAGTGTTTAGAGAGGAGTCTTCGAGGTAGTTCCCGTAGAGGGCAAGTAACATTTGTGTACCATCGGCATAGCTTGTGTAGTATATGCCGATACAGTCTAGAAGGACAAATAGAGGTTTCGTGAAGACGTTATACAGGGTTGTGGATACACAGGACCCCTGCAGTACGCCGCAAATGATGGGTGACGGTGGGGCACAAGCATTTTCTGTGAATACTCTAATGGATGTTTGGCCCAGGAAGGAGACAATCCAAGTCGTGGCCTCAGGTGAGAAATTAGCTGCAGAGGTTAGGTGGTGGCAAAGGATCTTATGGTACACCAGATCAAATGCAGCCGTTAAATCAAGGAGTAGTAGAAGGGCAGGCTTGGCCTCATCCCTGATCTCATTGAGCTGGTTCTTCAAGTCAAGTAGTGCTGATTCAGTCCCATGGCCTGAGTGAAACCCCGACTGCTGCTTACCCAGGATGTGGCTGGCTTGTAGATAATGCTGAATTTGCAGATAATCTGGTCTCTCCATGATTTTCAGCAGGGAAGGGACCATTGTGACAGGGCAGTAGTTAGTTGGAATCGTAGGGTCTAGTGAGGGTTTTTTAATAATAGAGAGGACCAGACTTCCTTTAGACTGGTGGGGACTACGCCGGTGCAAAAGGAAACATTGATAAAGGAGGCGATGAGGAGCACCAGGACTTCAGAGCAGTCCTTAATGAGGGCCTCTAGGCAAATGTTTCCTTTGCATCTTGAGGGTTTAAAAACCTTTAAGATGGTTTTGACTTCCACTTGTGAGACATTGGTGAAGCAGCAAAACATGGGCCAGACTTGATAACTGGTGGAGTGGCCTGGGGAGTCCGTTGGAGACTGCCGAGAGGATTTGAGCTGGGCTTGCTTGAGGCCAATTCTTCTGTGACGAGTGTCAATTTTGGCAAGCATGGCATTTCGAGTGTTCGTGCAACATCATTCATCTTTGGTGATAGTGGCAAGGAGGTGACAAGGGGTTGGCTTATAGTTCCTTGAGGATGGTGAAGTTCACTGGTGTTGGACATTGCATTGGCAACTCGGGCATTGTAAGTGGTAGATTTGGCAAGAAGGATGGCTTGATTGTAGCATTTGCTGGTTTATAGTGATAGTTTCGAATCAAAACTTTAGAAAAACAAAAGTTTCGAAACAAAAGTTTCGAAAACAAAATCTTTGACATGCTATATTTAACATGCAAAGAGCATTTCTTTTGAAACCAATCCGTCGACAATAGTCATGGATTGGTTTCAATTGAAATGCACTTTTACATGTTAAAAGTAGCATTTCAATGCTTTTTTCTTTGTAATGTTGAAACGTTAGATGGAGCTGTCCAGTGCTGTAATTTCAGCGCTGGACAGCTCCATGTAACGTTTCAAAGTTTTTGTGTATACTGGAATTTAAATGTTTTTTTTTTACTTTGAAACGTTACATGGAGCTGTCCAGTGCTGTAATTTGTAATTTCAGCACTGGACAGCTCCATGTAACGTTTCAAGGTTTTAGTGTATAAAGGGGGGGTTTCCCCCAACCCCCAAACCCTGTGCCAGCCTATCCCATCCCCCAATCCCAACCCTAACCCATGTCGACGGCCTTTCAAAACTTTTACATTCGATAAAATGACCGGACACCGCATTTGGCGGCTGCAGTGAACTCCAGGTTTGTAGCTTCTGTGGGTAATTCATTCCACTTGGCTTCTGCCAGCTGTTTTTTTACAAAGAGTTCTTGGAGGTCTGGAGTGAACCATAAGTTTCTGTGTACTGACGGTTTGTATTTGCATGGCACTACCAGAGCAATAGTGTCAATGACAGCAGTCAGAGTTTCGGAATACAGGTCAGCACATGCGATGGGGTCTGCAGAGTGAAGAGCCTCAGGCAGGAGTGTTCTGAGCAGGGGCGCAGTATGCTCCTTAGTGAGGTTTCTTGAACTGCGGGCCAGTATAGGGGCTGGTGAGAGGGTGACGGGTGTGGAATAGCCAATGGGCGAGATTGTTAAGTGCACCATGTGGTGATCAAACTATGGGCATGGGGTGTTGGTGCAGACAGCGACCTGGCGGTTAAAGTCTGCAATCCAGTCTAGGATGCAACCTTTGATATGAGTGGGGGTGCTGATACATTGCAAGAAACTTAGAACATGAAGCGAGTTCACAACTGATGTGGCTGTTGAATTGGTTGGGTCATTGTATCCCAGGTTAAAGTCCCCTAAGAGGATTGTTTTAGATGTGGGCTTGGTGTGGGTGCTTAAGGTGTGTAGGAGGTCCTCTTCGAAGTTTGGTGCTGAGCCTGGAGGGCGATAGATGATGTGAAGAGTGAAGGTGTCTGAGTCTTAGACGGTCAGTTTGACTGAGAGAATATCGCAATTATCATTTAAGGTGCTGCTGAATTCTCTAACAGGCAGGGAGTCCCTTGCTAATAGTGTCACTCCTCCGCCTTTAGCATTGGGTCTGTCGCATCGGAAGATGGTAAAACCAGAGGGGATAGCTATAGAGAGGGCTGGGCCTGTTGCCTCGTATAGCTGTTTCTGGGACGTCTAGAATGGCAAGGTTAAGAACATTGATGAGATCTTTAATATCAAAGGTGTGAGCAGGGATAGATGCAGCATTGACAAGTGCACATTGTAGCAGCAGTGTCGGTGAGTTGTGATTTTTTTGGCTAGATGAAGCCTTGGTTTTGGAGTCCGGGTCTTGTAATGCCTGGTCGCTATTAGGGCGGCTGGTGGTAGCGTTTCGCATTGTAGAGAGTTTTGAGCCTTGCTGTACGTGGTACTCATTGCTGCTAAAAGGCTTGTGGAAACAGGAGTGGGGTGGGGTAATGGACTTAGTTGGTATGCAGCCCCTGTGGGAGGTAGTTTGCTTTGTCCTGGACCTAGGGGTGGATGAAGTGCACTCACGAAGGCAAGAGTTTCTCGTCACTGTGGGTTGAGAGTGGGAGACATAGTGAGGGCAGGAGGTACAACAGTGGAGTCCATTGTTCCTGGGTGGGACCATGTAGAGACTAGTAGGAGATGGCCCTGTGATTTTATAGCTGAGTGTGTTGCTGGTACTGTCTGAGATGAGCATTTCTTGCCACAGTCACAAGGGCCTGGGAGGGGAAAGCCATACTGTAGGGTCGCTGGAAGAAAATTATGTTTCTAGTGTTTGGAGAATATATGATCACTGTTGGTAGACGTGCGGGCTCGACATATAGGATGGCTGGCAGACGGGCATGGCCCTGGACAGCGGGAGAGCCCTGCAGATTGCAGTATGGGGTAGTGTATGAACGGGCGGGCAGGAGGGAGGAAGGGGCTGGGTTTAAGGTTGGAGATAACTGAGGCGCAGGTAAGGGGCAACAATTTTGCAAAAGATGGCACATATTTCAGAGAATAACGGCAATTAATACGAGTCGATAAGAGTTACTTTTACCATAATGTGTATCAGTAACGGGTGACTTGCACTGGAGTGGCACGGAGGGGAGGGGGCGTCCTGATGCAGTGGATACCATTGTTTGATGTTTTGTGTTGTCAGGTCTCGTGGCAGACGCAGCTGCATCCACGGCATGATAGGGCAAGACAGGGGTTACATCAGGTGGCCTTAAAAGTTGGCCTTTACAGGGGGCCAGTGTCACCTGCGGCGTCGCCTGCCAGCTCCCTGCAGGAAATGGGTTTTCTGCTGTTTCTGGCCAATTGTTGTGCAGTGGAGGGGGGCATTTTTAGTGAATGCAGGTCGGACTGCCTTGTTGCTTCCATGCAGTCAGCCATTGTACGATGGTGAATTGCATCTTTGTGCAAAGGCCCAACAGGCTTGCTGGGCATGTAAGAGTCCACTGGGAAGAGTCTGCACATCATTCTGTGCCAGGATAGAACTGCTGGGCAAGACAGGGGTTACGTCTAGTGGCCTTCAAAGTTGGCCTTTACAGGGGGCCCGTGTTGCCTGACGGGTCCCTGCAGGAAATTGGTTTTCTGCTGTTCCTGGCCAATCATTTTGCGGCGGAGGCGGGCATTTCAGTGAATGCAGGTCAGACTGCCCTGTTCTTGCATTTTAAGATGGTGAGCTGCTTCTTTGTGCAAATAACCAACAGGGCTTGCTGGGCATCTAGGGGGTCTCTGGGAAGGGTCTACATGGCACTCCTGTTGGTAGAGTTACTGTATGTAAGGTAGAGCCCTACAAGTTGAAACTCAAATGACACAAAACTGTCTGAAAGTCACAGTATGTAAGGTATGACCTCACAGGCCATGTCCAGGAGCTGCCATCATATATGCACATTCAATTTCCCCTCAACATGTCTGGTAAGTCACCATGGGAAAGTTATAGCTTTGCAGCAAATGCTGCCATCATATACAAAGTACAGTCTCAAATGCCCTCCAACACTGCCCTTATATGCCTGCTAAGTAACCACTGTGTAAGGTTTAGCATCACAGCAGAACGTACTTCTCCTGAGTACATACAAATGCAGAAATGGCCCGATTTACAAGTCTTGGATTTTTTTTGCAAATTTATTTATTGTCAACTGATTTTCTCACTGAATTTGCAACATGTAACTTGAAAGCTAAAACTACTTATTAAAGGTAGAAATGAAACCGGACATGTGAGTTTGCCGTTTCACATTACAGAAAAGCATTTACATTAATTAAGGTTCAAGAGGGAATTTCTCTGGATTGATGCAAATCTGTCAATTACAACATACACATTTATTTGGGCTACTAGACTGAACTAAATGTTCCAGTGTGGCAAGATCTGATAGCCTTTCCTGTCATGCGCAGATATGACTATATTAACTTTCATGCAGAAAAGCTTTGTTCACATGATGCGCTACTCACTGACAAAACACAAGCAATTTTACACATTCGGTACAGTTCGAAGAATGGAACAGCATAAGGCTCCAGAAGGGCTAGGAACTCCAGAATTGGGTTCTTCTTAATGTCTTCAGATGCCTTCTTCCTTGCCAGGGTTACCATTGCCGGCTTTAGTTCTGTTTGCCAGTTATCAAGGACACAGGAGTAGAATGTTGCCATTGGTGACAATTGCTATGCAGCCGTGGGTAGAAAGTGCAAGCCTACAGGATTGAGGCCGGTGGGGGCCGAGGCAAGTGCTGAGAGGTAGGCAGAGGTTGTGGCGATTCGGTATGGGAGACCAGGTCCCTGAGGAATACATAAGGGCCCTGGCCACCAATCACAGCGACTGTGAGATTAGCAGAGGAGGGACAAAGGGAAGGAGGAGGTGAAGAGGAAAGTCTCAATGAGCTTTTGGAATTTCAGGAAGTCCTGCTCAAGATGAAGAGGGAGTCTGTTCCATAAAAGGGAGCCAGCTGAATAAAGTATCGACCACCGGCCCTCTGTTTAGCGGACCACTTTCACACAGAGAGTTGGTGCCAGAGGACCGCAGCGGTCCAGAGGGAGAGCATTTAGTAAGAGAAAGTTGCAGATAGTGTGGGCCCCTCTGTGGATGATGCAGAGATTTGAATTTAATCTGTGCCACAACAGGGAGCCAGTGAAGAGCTTTTAGGGCAGGAGAGATGCAGTACCTGTGCTTAAGGCCAAGGATAAATCTCACTGCCCTATTCTGGATTTGCTGGAGGGGTCATAAAGTAGAAGAAGGTAGATTTAGGAGAAGGCTATTGCAGTAGTCAAGACCAGAGAGAACTAGGGCTCGGAAACATTGAGCTACTGAGGGAAAGTGAGAAAATTGAGAATTCCTTTGAGAAGGAAGAGTTGAAAGTGGGACTTCTTGGCGATGTCCTGGGTGTGAGGGAGGAAGGAGAGAGAGGAGTTGAAGATGACTGCAAGGTTTATGGCTTCAGAAGAAGGAGCAAGGGGGGAGCCCAAAGAGGATGGCCAGAGTGAGGGGTAAAAAGAGGAGCAGGGGTCCCAAGAGGAATGATCTCAGTCTTGCTGGCATTGAGGGAGAGATTGTTGGCAGTACACCAGGACTGGATGGCAGATATGCAGTCAGGGATGATGGAAGATGCAAGAGGGTCAGCAGGAAGTTTGAAAAAGAGTTGTGTTTCATCTGTGTAGCACTGGAAGTCAGCGGAGAACAAGGAAATGAGGAGTGCTAGTTGAGCAAAGTAAATGTTGAAGAGCCTTGGGGGGATGTTTGAGCCCTGGGGGACACCACAGATGGAGAAGGAAGTAGGTGAGAAGAAGGTGCCCAAAATGACTTGGGATGAATAGTCAGTTAGGAAGGAGGTAATCCAGTCCAGTGTCCGCTCCGAGATACAAAATGCATCATGGAGGATGGAATCATCATGGAGGATGGAATGGCTAACCATATCGAAGGCAGAGGAGAGTTCAAGTAGGATGAGGACAGTTGGAGAGTTAGAGTCCAGAGATGCAAGCCGCTCTTCACAGTGTTCAGAAGAGCAGTTTACGTGCCTCTGGAAGCTCGAAATCCAGATTGATGGTCATGGAGACCACCAACAAGTTCAGTGTGTGAGGTAAGTTGTGCAAATGCCAGATTCTCCATCAGTTTCCCAAGGAAGGTGGTGATAGAAATAGAGTGGTAGTTGGCTGGACAGGTAGGGTCTGCTGAAGTTTTTTCAGGAGGGGGTGCACAACGGAGTGCTTGAGGGCGGATGGGAAAGATCCAGTGGTAAAAGAGTGGTTGCAGAGATCAGCGAGTGCAGCAGCAAGAGAGCCAATCCAATGTTAGCCTTGATGGTTCAGGAGGAGCAAAGGGAAACCTGCTTGGAAGAGACCTTCATGCAGCAGACAACTCTGGTGACTTTTTCAGGTTTGACAGGGGTGAAGTAGGAGAGAGAGGAATAAGGAGGGTGAGAAGCCATAGGAGGCAAGGGAGTGAGGGAGGGGTTGGGTTGGAGGGTAGCAGGGGTGCTTGGGATGTCCAGAGTTTTAGTGGTGAAGTGTGTGGCCAGGGTGTTGCAGAGGGCCTGTGACAGGAGAGGGGAGGAGGAAACTGCGGAAGGGTGGCTAGTTCCCTGCAGATTTGAAATAGTTCAGTCATGTTGTTGGATCCACCCGATACTCGTGCCTGGTTGTGGGCCCTTTTCTTGGCCAGATGGAGAGTCTGTATTGCCTTTGGAGCAGGCGACAGGCCAGTTTGTCAGAGGGTGAGCCTGAGGTTTGCCACTTCTGTTCCACAGTTCTGCACTTGTGTTTCAGGGCTGCAAATTCAGAGTCGTACCAGGTGTGACGTTTGGAGGCAGGTTTCATGCCGCTCCTCATGACTGGGGCAAGAATGTCAAAGGAGTTGGTAATGGCCAAATGGAAGTTGATGAGAGCAGAGTCAGTGGTAGAGTCTGTGGTGGGGGAGTGAGTGGGGTGAAGCTGGAAGTGAAGGCAGCAGCTGACACTCTTTCATCAGACGGATGTCCATGAATGAGGTTGACAGGGCTTTTGGAGGGGTGGTCAGAGGGCCGAGGGGACCCAGGTGCGAGGAGAGGAGAGGAGAGAATGGCCTGACTAAGAGAGGGGAGTGACCAGAGATGGGGAGAGAGAGAGGTCAGAATGGATGAGGGCGTCCAGAGTGTGTCCAGCTGAGGAGCTTGGGCCAGAAGGGAGAATGGAGTGGGATAGTGATATTCAGAGGTCAAGGAAGAGAGTGGATGCTTTGACAGGGGAGTCCAATTGGATGTTGAAATCGTCCATGAGGAGGAGGTTAGAGGTGTTTGAGAGTAGGGAGGAACAGAAATCAGCCCATTCAGAGATGAACAGGGTGGTAGCACCAGGAGGCCTGTATATGGTAGCTATGGTCAGAGAGGAGGTGGGAGAGATGACCAGCTTGCAGACCAGGCTCCCAAATGAAGAGTAGAGCTGGATTGGTATGACGGAAGAAGGAACACACTCAGGGATGATTATGGCAATCCCACCGCCAGCACATTGAGGTCGTGGCTTGGAGATGAACTTGATGCCATCAGGGAGAAGGGAGTCAAAAGCAGTAACTGAGCTGGCATTGGACCATGTCCTGGTAAGAGTGAGAATGTCGAGGTCATTGTCTTCAAGAAGGCGGTAGATGTCGGCAGAGTCTTTGTTGGCTGAGCGGGTGTTAAGAGTAGCCAGGTGAATTAGGTCTTCTGAGGTGGAGTACAGGGACGTGGTACACAAGTCAGAGGGGGAGGGACAGAGAGAGTGGTGGGGGAGAGGCAGGTGAAGGAAGGAAGTGAAGAAAGGAAGTTAATGAGGGGCAGCAGGTACCGGTCCAAGAAGAGCAGGCTGGGTTAAGGATCCTGAACCAAGATAAAGACCTGTCTGAAAGTTGTGCTGACATAGGTGTCTGCGTTGTGTAGGCCAGGGTTCGTGAACAAGATGTCTTTTTGGTGCTTTGTCCTTCCAGACCGCCTGAGAGAGGGAGGATAGGTGATAGTGTAGCAGTTAAAGAAGATGGGTGAGATGGTAAGAGCCATAGAGGTGGCAGCAGTTAATTGAGGAATGGAAGAAGACTGATTGCACAGCACGGTTCTAGCTAAACTCACCAGGTGGCCTAGTAGGCACAAAAGGCACAAATGAAATGCAAAACGAAATTTGAAATTCCACATACCTAGGTTCGATTCCAAAAGCAATGGCACACATGCAATGCAAAGAGGGTGCAGAGATGTAAGAGCACACACACCTAAATTCGAATTTCAAAAGCAGTGGCACAAATGCAATGCAAAGAGGGTACAAAGATGTAAGAGCACACAAACCTAAATTCAAATTAAAAAAAAAACAGGGTCACAAATGCAGTAAGAGAAGAAGTAGGTTAGGTGAGGCAAGGAAGGCAGAGAAAATAGGCACAGTAATTGGTTCAGAAAGTTAGTGGAGGAGGCAATGGGAGAGTTCAGCCATTACTCACTGGTAGATCTGCAGAGAGCGTAGAGGTCCAGGGGCCCAAGTTCATGGCGTAGCAGTATGTACGTCTGGAGGCCGATTCATACTTTGAGGAGAGGGACAAAAGGTGGGCCCTCCTAGGCCTGGACAGGCTCAGACAGGGGGCCTTGGCGGGGGGGCGGCGTTCGCCTTCCGGCTTCCCCTGATTGGTCCTGAAGGGGCAAAAGCAGGCCAATCACAGTAACCGATGGCACAGCAGCCGATGCATATCCTGTGTGCAGATGGTGCCGGCCATGCCGGAGAGGGGCAGGCCCGGCCAGGGATTGCAGGCCCAGATAGGCTACGGCCCAAAAAGTGTAAATTGTGGCCACAATCGGGGTAGGAGCAGGCTGCAGGCCCACACGCACAAAGACACTTTTTATTTTTTTTCCTACTTTCAAACACGAGGTCGTAGTTAATGCAAAATGCCCAAATCCTTTCAGGGCTTACCTGTGTAGCGGCGATTAGAGAGAGATAGAGCGATGAGATGAAGCCCAGTCAGCCTCGTGGAACAGAGGCTCGATGTTGATGGTGTTGGTGATGATGGTGTTGCTCTTGATGGTTTTGCCTCTTGAAAACCATTATTGCAGCAATCATTTTGATATAAAACAGAACGTCCTAGTATCTCGACCAACTATCTCATTTTAAAACACATCATAGATCATTTTGTGTAAGAAAAGTGCCCATCTGTTCAGTTTCATGTGTAGGCACTTGCATTATCCACAATATTCCACCGAAATACACACATGGGTTTCACTGTATTGACTGCCACTGGAAGCCCTAATCTCGAATAAGCTGGCACCCTCCGACTATGCCAGTGTGCCTAAACTATGTTTAAAAATGTCGAAGATTACCAAGAAATTTTTCAAATTAAATAAAAGCATATTACTACATTTCTTTTGTTGTCATGGTCAGTGGTCTGGATTGTCTTTTTCAGCACAAGGGTGGTCTCAAGGCTAGTAATACCTAAAAATGGGTGCTACACTGCAGTTGGGATAATGGGGACCGAAAAATATGATGTATACACCAAATCCACACAACATTGTTAACTGGAAAGCTTTCAAAAAAAGGAACAGCTTTTCCACTAGGCTACCCCCAATCTCTCCTTGGGTGCTATTAGCTAACCAATGGTACTTTGGTACAATGGCCTTTCAACAACTACCCTGAACCCCTGAGATGTGTCCTGCAAGCAGCAGCACGACACATCAAAAGAGTTTGCAAATTCAAACGCATCACCCTGACCCTCATTGAACTGCACTGGCTCCTGCTGTAGGCCTGTATCATCTTATAATCCTATTGCATCATCTATAAGGCTTTTGCATCATCTATAAGGCTGTCACCCTGAAGTCCCCAAGTTACCTCACTGACAAACTCAGCATCTCCTGAGGTCTCCGATCCCCGAGAAGTAAGGATATGTGTAGACTTGAACTCTGCAGGTGCAGGAAGGAAAGAACCAGAAGACAGCCCTTCTATGTGTGCGCTAAAAAAAGACTTTGGCACCTCCTCCCTGTCAACATCAGACTCCCCTCATCACCTCTACAGTTCAAGAGAGAACTCAAGACCTTCCTTTTCAAGGAATGACTCCTCCGTAACACCTGGGTCTGTGCACCCTCCACTCCCCACCCACCTGAGACTCAGTTATCTGCTCCTCACTGTTTCCTCCCGTGGTTGCTTGTAGATCGCTTGCCGCTTATTGCCTGCCCTCCTCTGTTTGCTCCCTGCTTCCTTTTTCTCTATGTCCCTCACTGTGTTCTTCTCCCTATGATTGTAAAGCACCTGTTGCTTCCTGAATCTAGGTTCTCACTTAATCGATATAATAATATAATAATACTGTTTTATCACCTGTGTGAGGATAAAAAGCAAATATAGCCCTGCCAGAACACCAACATATGCCTGAAAAGGTAATGTACAACAACAACAGGGATAGGAAATGTGGTTAGCCACAGGGTGAGAGGACGAGAAGGAGGGCACCGGTGGCGAAAGGCATGGTGAAGGGACTCAGGAGTAAGACACAGGAGTGATGGCTGGGAGGTTTAGAATTAATCTTAACTTCTGACATTTCTCTGGACAGTCCTCCTGACCATCGTTCTTTGCCTGCCAAGCCATTACAAAAGAGGAAAGACCACATGTAAATCAGGCTTGATCCCACCACAAAAGGGGCAGTCCAGCCCAAACTGCTTGGTAACATCCCTTCTGCATGAGTCCACAAGCATCCCCAGGCATGTTTCGGCCTCGTTGAGCCTCTTCAGTGAGGAGTAGCTTGGGTCTGTAGGCCCAGCAGGCACGGGGCTCAGGAGTGATGAGTGAGGCAGGTAGAGAAAAAAAGGCAGTGTTGGAAAAGAGGACTTTTGGTGGCAACTATAGAACATAGCACTCCACTGAGGCCACTCCTAATATAAAATGTATGGCTTTCAGTTCAGTTCCACCACACACACAGGCCCATTGGCGTCATTCATCTTGCCTCTTCCCTACCCCTCCCAAACTTTTATGTGTGAAATTGGTTGCAAATTGTGCTTTTCAATCATATAATGTGATGAAAAGCATAATTTGGGACTAATTTCACAATATATCTGTGACTCCATTTGATGCAGGGAAAGTGTGAATGATGCAGATGGGCCTGAGACCAACATGTATCAGTTTGGTGTTTCATAATAGGCCACAAAACACAAAGGCCCTCTTTGCAAGTTTGCCATTATCCCGCTGGTTGATCCGGTGGGATACCGGCAAACTGACTGTTTCAGCCGTCTGATATCCTGGAATTACCGGGATACTAGAGGTGGCGGAAAGGGCAGTAAATCCCCATTCCATAGCGTCCAATAGGACTCACGAGGCGGTGGTAATACTGTTTACAGTAATTTTGCCAATGGTAATTCCGCTGACTGTAAATCGGTGGAATTACCATTGGTGGAATTACCGTTGGTGGAATTATCATCAAGAACACAAAAGCTATATCACAGTTGCATTACAAGTTGGGACATGGTGGTAATACCGATGAAAACACAGCACAGTTACCTCCACCTTTCAGGTTGAGGTAATTGCAGCCAGGTGCCACAAATGAAACCACAGGTGCATGCAATCCACTCAAGAGGCCTACATAAGGCACACGCCTTCTCCCAAACACACTTTCCAAAACCCTGCTGACACAAACCACTGCAACCTGGGATATGCAGCTGCTCACACTGCACATGGACCTACAGAGGTAGGAAAATGAGCCTAGGGCATAGGGTGCAGAGAGGAGGAGGAGTAGGAGACACCATGGAAGGCAAGCGCCCATACCCATGGTCAGGCCCACACCCTGGACCCTCACGGACATCCAGCTGGTAACCCATGACCATCTCAACATAGAGATCATGGGTGAGCTGCTCACCATAATCCAGGGGGACATTGAGAGCAGGATTAACATCAGGACAGCTGTGTCCCCGCTGCTAAAGCTAGTGTCCTACCTGCAATTCCCTGGAATTGCCACCTTCCAGCACTCTATGGCCATGCTGCACAGCATGTTGCAGCCAACATTTCCAACTGTGCTTGGACAGGTGCTGGAAGTCTTTCTGCGCCATGTGTCATGGTATATATCTCTGGCCACCATCCTGGCACAAGAGTATGCCATCAAGACACGGTTGTATACTATAGCACACATGCCAAACGTCATTGCAGCCCTGAACTGCACCCATGAGGCGTTGGTGGCCCCCCAGGCACATGGAGTGGTGTACTGCAACAGGAAGTACTACCACATGAAGTGGTGTACCGCAACAGGAAGTACTACCTCTCACTGAGCATCCAGGTGACCTGAGATCCAGACCTCTACATCACACACTACTGCGCCTGCTTAGTTGGTTCCAACCACAATGACATGGTCCTACACAATTGTACACTGTCTGGATACATCAAGGCACAGAGGGCAATGGACATGGATATTGGGTGAGTACAAGGACCATCACGCAAATGTATCTTCCAGCACTACAGAAAAGAAATGTGAAGGGTGGTAGTGCATAGCCACAACAGAAATATGCATGCCCTGTTAAGACCATGTACATGCAGGACCTGCCCTCTCACTGCACAAATGACATCCTACAACCCACAGTACTTCGACAGGATGGACAATGCTGTGGTAAGTCGCCAATGCATATTGCCCCAACAGGCTTGCAACACACACACACACACACACACACACACACACACACACGACTACAGGAACCACAATGCAACATTACACATCCATATTCATTGAACAAGGTATGCAACACTGGCAGTAGTAATGTCATGTATTCACGGAAACCATGTATATGAAGCCATCATGGAATAGATGCAGTCAACTCAAACCTGATCAACTATCAAGGCACGTGCATGAGGCCAACGCACAGACCCGACACAGGAACCATGGCACCCTGCCTTGACAATCACAGACCCTGAAAGTGACAAGTGCTGGCAGTGAGCTGTGTGCATGGTATTACACGACAGAGCAAATAGTGAATGACTCCACATGCAAGTACTGTGATAGTGAGACATGTTGTGCAACAATACTCGTAAAATACATGCGCAGAATGTCTATCAATATGCTGTTGAAAAAGTCAACATATCCACAATGCACTGTGACTGACACCTGAGACCATTGCCCTTGCAGGTGACCCTGGATACCCCAGCCACCATTGCTGATAACACCCATGCAGACTCCACGGATGACACAAGAGTTGGCCTACAACAAGTCACACTTCCAGACCAGGATCTGCATCAAGCAGACTTTTGGCTTATTGAAGGCTCATTTGCCTGTGTCTACACCAAACTGGAGTGGCCTGGATGCAGAGGCCACCGTTGGTTGGACAAATATTTCTTGGCAGTGCCATGCTGCACAACATCTGGCTTCAGTGAAATGTCCCCCTGCCCTCTGATGAGGACAGGCCACCTCCAGAAGACGACTCAATACATGCAGGTGCAGTGCTGCGACACAGTGAGTGGGAGGAGGGAAGGAATGGACGTCTCGTGTGGCAATAACTAATATGCATTAATTACAGATTCCATCGATAATCACACTGTTGTGCATGGCCACGTATAGAAGAAGACACATTTGCACAAAAAGAAATGTCTGAGCAATGCTTCCAGTTGACTTGTATTTAATACTCAAGTGTTAAAATCCCCATCACAATACCCTCCTCACACTCATCCCCAACACGATATCTTCCCCACACCCTCATCCCCAACACAATACCCTCCCCACACCCTCATCCCCAACACAATACCCTTGCAGTCTATGCAACACATGTGTCCATTACCTTCTCCTCCTGGCACCCTTTGTTGTGGGAGCAGCAGCACATGAGGTGTGGAGCTGAGAGCGCCTTGGTGATGGCCCTGGAGATGTTTTTGCTGGTGGACGACATTTGCACACACAACTCCCGCACTGGACACCCGCTTGAAGGCATAGAGCACCACATCATGCATTGCCCGTGCGTCAGACTGTTGCCCCTCAACCATTCCCTCCATTGCATTCTGCCACCGTTCTGTCTGTGTGAGCCTCACCCAGATGTCATCTCATTGTCCTTGGTGAGGGATGGAGCGGCATTCCCTGGCTGTCAGACATCTGCTCACCAGACCACTCGTCATCATCTGGCTGTGATTCAGTGTCCTCTGTATGGTTCCAATGGAAGGCATGGTGAGACGACAAGGGCGAGGGAGAAGATTGCATGGGCGAGTGTCCGAGGAGGGGGAATGATGCCTGGGACATCTCTCTCACAGGGCAGCTGCAGAGGAGGAGACAGGGGTGCGAGTGTAATGTGCTGCTGTGAAAGCGGGTGTGGCAACAGTGTTCACTGTAGTGTCCTGTCCCATTGTCATGACTGGGGCAGGTGTGTCTGTGCCCCAGAGATGCCCGGAGTAGGGCTCTTGGACTGGGGCATCTTGGAGGTGTTCTGGGGAATGTCCTCTCTGGGTGTGGCATGGCTTGCTCCCTTCCTTGCACTTGGTGGTCCAGGTGTACCAAACAGTGGTGCGCTCAATGGGGTCCTGGGTGTCTTGTGTGCCTGTTGGGCAATAGAAAAAAAGTGCTTCATTAGCCTTGTTGGGAGGTTATAGGGTGTGCTCTCAAGTAGTGTATGCAATTTACGATGGAGTCACAGTGACATACCACACCATGGTGGTCTTCTTCATGTGACAGGCAGTATGATGGATTAGTGACATCATGTTTAAGTGTGAATCTCAAGTGTTGGGTATGTGTGCCTTGCCTGGCCTGTCTTGTCATGTACTTGAGGGCTGTGCAAGGGAAGGTGTGCTAATGTAGGGCTGGTCCGTTGTTTCATACATGTCCTCTTCTCCTGTCACATGAGGGATGCCCTGCTATGCATCAGAGTGTTGGTTTGGCATTCGGAGGGAAGCACACTTCACAGAGGCCTTACTGCTACTGCTTTGTTACATTTCTTGAATGTTTGACCCAGACATCTGCAGCTGTTGCATTTATGCCATATTTGCAGTGTGTGGCAGCCCTTTGGCAGATGTGTAATTATATGGGTGTTGAACGTGCTTGCACAAGGTGGTGGGGATATGCCTTGTGAATGGTGACTGTCCATGATACTTGCTGTACCATGGCTGTTGTGCATGTCTTACATGAGGGGCACAATCATTCTTTTCTTGTGCATGGTGTGATTTTTGGGGGTTCTTGCCTACCATGCGCATTGATGAACTGTCTCAATGTGTCTGCATTGGCTGGGTGTCTGTTGCCATTTCATAGTAGTTGTGTGCATGTGGCCCATAATTCACTCATGTACTCACCAGGGTCTTCCTGGCTGCTGGCTCCCACCTCTGCCGTACCCACACCCTCCAGGCCCACCATGTGGATGATGCGTTTACCCTCTCCTCCCATGGTGTGAGCTGCAGTGGGACCATAGTTCCTCCACTTGTGGCCGCTGTGTCCCTACTGGGCTTGAGATGCAGTGGGACCATAGTTTCCTCCACCTGTGGCCGCTGTGTCCCTACCGTGGTTGGAGACAAGCATCCAGACCCTGGCTCTTAGGTCATTCTAGCACTTCCTAATGTCATCCTAGTCCCATTGGACATTTCCCACGGCTTCCACCTTGTCCCTTATTCAGGTCCAAGTGGCAATCTTGCATTGGGGGGACGTCTTGTGGTGGTGTGGCCTATATAGCTCCTCTGCATGGACCACCACATCCTCTGCCAGCACAGTGAGCACCTCCTCAGAGAAGTTTGGTTTTCACAGGCGCATTTCTGGTGCCTTGACTTTGCCTTTGCCTGAGGCCATGTTTGTGGTGTGTTTTGTGCTTGTTTGGCAATCCCTTTAGTGTGATTTTGAGTGGATTAAGTTGTTCAAAATGACCACCACCATGCTTCCCGTTCCAGTGATAAAAATATTTCCATTAGTGCCAAATGTACAGTGGTAACGGTATTTCTGCCGAATGCAGGTGGAATTACCATTGAGGACTCCTTTTTGGCCATAATTCTGCCAGATGCAATTACTGTTACCTCCAATGATGTGTGCACGCTCCCGCCAAGTTGTAATACGGTTTTATTATCACCGTACTCGTAATGAACCCCTGTGTCTTTTAAGCCTAATGTGAACAGGCTGAAGAGTTTATCTCCTTGGGCCTCATCACGAGTTGGGTGGTAACGCCGGCGGTATTACCGCCAGTGGTATTAGCCCTACCTCCAAACCTCCCGCGCTATTAGCGCCGGATCACGAGTTTGGCGGTAGTGGAATTCCCCATTCCCCACTGAGCCCATTCGGGAATGCCCCATTCCCCATTGGGCTCAATGGGGAATTTTCACGCTCCTACCGCCGGCGGGATAGCGCGAATTTTCGGCGGATTTCCACCCAGCTCAGAGCTGGGAGAAATCCGCCGAAGCCCTGATTTGGCGGACCCTTAAATCTGGCGGTAATAGTGCGACCGCCGGATTTAAGGGTTACCGCCAAACTCGTGATGGGGCCCCTTGTCTGTACACGAGACCGTTGATCATTCCATGGTATTGCATTGTTGACAATAATTGTCTTCATAATTTATGTTACACTCTCCAATCTGTATCTTTTGGTTTCGCTCTACCGGGATCCCCTATCGAGCAGATTGTATTAGGATTCAGTATATGGGACTGACCTGGTCAAGCAGTGATGACTCCTCCTCTATTTCATCCTTTGTTAGCGGCAATAAGACCAAGCACACAAAGTCTCCTATGAGCCCTATGGGAACAGGGCAACAAGGGATGCTCCGTGTGCCAAGCCCCAAAGGGAAAGAACCAAATAAATGGAAGAAAAACCCCTGTTGAGGATGATGGAAAGAAGAGAGTGGAGGCAGGATCCTTTGTGGAATAGGCAAATGACTAGCAGGAAAAACCAGCCTGCAGGCGGATCGAAGAGAAGGATGTCTTTCCAAAAGGTAGCGCCAGACACAATGGAAGTATCGGGAAGGGGAGAGTGTCCAAGCAGGAGGCAAAAGAGAATCCAAGGCGGAGCGAAGGAAACAGGGAGAAGGAATGAATCAGAGGAAGGTAGAAAGGGCTGCGCCGGAGTGCGCACGTCCTGACACAGAATGACAATGAGAGTCAAAGTAAGAGAAGTAACAAGGCAGGCTAGAAGGAAGGAAAAATCATCAGAGCTCAAAGAAATAAGCGACGTAATGCGCTCACCTGAACTGCAGCCTTATATTCCGGTCCTGTGAAGAGATCACTCCATCTTGGAGGGTACCGAATCCGATGTCGCCTTCTCCACTGATGCCAGATAGACCAGGCGCTGACAGAGGTCCTGACAGATTGATTCTACTGAGCAATATTATTGGTTTTTGTTTATCATAATCTCCTGATCTGGTTAAAATCTCTGAGGAATTTGCGGAAGGAGCAGGCTGAGTGTAATTCTTCTTTTCAGTCAGATCTTGATGTAATAGATGGTGACTTAAGTGAGGCACTTATGATTGTGAAGGCATTATTTATGCTCTGTATGAATATGTCTCAGAAACAGGACGGCCTTTGCAATACTGTAGCAATGATTGTGGATGTAATTCTTGACAACAGTGCACCCCATAAAGAATTCATATCGAAGGTTGAGGGGGTTACTGAGATTCTGGTCGATGGTCCAAATGAGATTCCACCTTGTAATCCTGATGCTATTAATGGCTCGGGTGATGTTGGAGACAATATTGTTCCTTTTTCTCCTTTATTCGCTGAAGTGACAAATATTCCTAATAGTACCTCACGATTTTCCGTTCCTTCTAAACAAGGTTCTCGGCCAATAAATAGGCATAACAAGAGAAGAAATAGATCAAAAGAAGTGTAAGTGGCTGGTCTATCAGATCAAGCTAACCTCCTAGGTGCAATGTGTCTGCATTGGCCAACACTGCATCGGATGGTATTGTTTGTATTTCCAACTCTAACGATTATGATGTATATGATCTAGAAGAGACTTGCAACTATGGATATAAGCTGGGAAAATGGTGGGCTCTAGATTTGGAGTTGACCTTTTCTAAGCTCTATTGTTTCTTGTGCATCCAGATAGGATTCATATGTCACAAGATCACAGGAGCTGTAGGGGTTTAGCCAAAACCCCAATTGTTGAGTAGACAGAGAGGGAGTTCTCCTGGCTATCTTGCTGGTGGTTCCAAGAAAATGTTCTCACACAATGGTTGCTGCGATACAATCTCGATTTTATTTGTGCAAGTGATGGGTTGTTGGACAAATTGTTGGAATGCGTATAATACATCTGGGGCTCTTGTGTCCCCTAGTTGTCAGCCAACACGTGTTTCGACCCGTGGGTCTTTATCAAGGCTTTATTAAGATTCACCACACGAGTGCCTGTGGTGAATCTCTTCCATAGCACTCCATGAACTACTCTCATACAGTCCCCCGTCCTGATGAAGGCCGTGTTAGATATGAGGCTCATTTAGCCCACATAGACAGCTGAAACACCTGGTGTAGATGCACCTTTTTTAAAAAGAATCACAGTGTATTGTCACTATTCTCGGAATGAACTTTGTAATTTTTTGTTGTCAATGTCTTTGTAAAATGTTCAATAGTTCTATGCATGACACTGTCCATCAAGCCATGGCAGTGAAGGCTTTATTTTCTGCTCCAGTACACAAGAAAATGGATTACTCATTCTTCATGCTTTTGTTCTTGTGCATGATATCCTGTATGATTATGAGAAATTATGTGTCATTTTGAGTAGTGTATTTTGTATAATTATATATAAAAATAAACAAGCAATTACCCTGTCTGTGTACTACATCCTGAGCGTTGTGGATATTTTTTGGTCTATGACCATAGGAAAAGCGGCAGTACCAAAGGGAATTCCTCTCAACCTATTCAATTGTATCCTTGCTCCATGAGTAGCCCTCCTGGACAGAATATGGTCCACACCAGGAGGCCAAATATTTAGAAATCCTGGTTTTAGTGTATGCACATGATTTCTTATGAATGGTGTATGAGTGTGAACCCTATCTGGAGGTTGATAAAACTAGGAAAACTGGTAGGAAAAGTACCGAAAGCCCAGACATGTATAGTTGCAAGGACTCAGAAGATCATCTGGTACATCTAATGAAGTCTCTTATTGAACACGTTAAACTGCCTCAAGTAATAATTTGAGGTGAACCCATAATTGTACCTGAATATGATTGCAAAATGTCGTCCTTGATTATTTCTTCATAGCATACAAGGGGTTTTCTCTTGGATCGTTTTTCATTCCAGGAGACCTGGTTAATTGATATTGTGTCTATTGATGTTTCTTCTGTTTCTTCTGTTGGTTTGCAACAAAATGCTATTAAAAAGGCCATGTGCAGACCAACCGATGGCCTCATGAAAGGTGTTAGGACATAGTTCATGATTAGTGAGTATTCCTCCTTTCCTCATCCTTTTGTTTTAACTGCTGTTGTAAAGATCACGTAGAAATTTGAGCAGCTCGAAATATTAATAGTTAGCATTTATGCTCCTCCAGATAAATTTCGAGAATTATTGCTGGACATTTCGGTTTTCTCGTGAAAGCAATATATTGTCCTTGATTATTTAAATGCTATATCTGTTCCTGATGTAAAATCTATACATACTATTGGTAGCCTAAGAGTATGTCTAGGAACTATGGGGAATTCTTTATTGGAGAGTTATGGTATGAAATATTTGAATCTGAATGATGACATTGAATTAGGACATTTTAATACTTGGTCTAATGGTATTGAGCAATCTAGGATTGATTATATGTTTTTAACAATGCAGCTAGAATGTTTGGTTGAGAGATCTCTAATGATACGCTATGGACCTAGTGATCACGCAGTACTTCATTGTGAGCTCCACTAAGATATTAGCAATAAGAAGGAATTGTTGACTAATAATGTGGTTTGCAATCTGCATTGTAACAGATTATACTGAAACACTTCTAACGTTAGGAAGTTTAATAGGAATTTGGCTTTTAATGTTTTGTGTAAACCAATATGTTATTTCCTCCCTCCCTAGCAATATGTCTTTTATCTAGGATATCATTTATAAGACTTACTCCAAATTAAAGGTTGCATGTCATAAGAGGTGTTCGAATGTATTTGATGCTGCTATTGCCATTAAGAAAGGTTACTGTGCAAGGATATAAGGAAGGTTGGCAAAGCTAATATTCAGTAAGTCTCTGATTGCCCAGCTTAAAACCAAATTTAAAAATTAGTTAAGAATGCATAAAACTTCCAACAGGAGTGCACAGTGGCAGCTTGTTTTAGTTGCACTGTGTGATAGAGGTGGTCGTAAAGTTTGGCATTACACTTGTAAGCATATGCTTACAGGTGATAATAAAGAAACCAAAACCTATTTCGGAGGAGACTTGGAAAAAATATGTCTCGGCTCCTTTTTTAAAAGGTTTATCATGAAGCATCAGATGATTAATGTTGAATCCTCCATTTCCTTTATTGTAAGATGGGATACCTCTTGGTTCACATTCTCACTTACTGATATCCAAGATATTATTGAGAAGCCTAAACCCTCTGGGGCCCTATGCCCTCATGGGCTTGCTAATGTGGTTATCAAAGGCAGCATCTTTTTTAGGGCTAATCTTCTTTGTGGTATTTTCTTGGATACTGTTATAACAGGGATTATTCCTTCTATTTGGAGAAAATCCATTTTTTCCCTGTTTTAAAAAGGGTCTTAGACCAACGCGAGTACTCAGATCTGCACAGTCCCACGGTCTTGCAATCCCTAGATTCAAGCTTCATACAGCTGGAGGTGCCAGCTTCCCTGTCCTGGCAGCCAAGCTTTGGAACACTGTACCACTCACTATCAGAACCTTACCGTCATTTAACCTATTCAAACACAAAGCCAAGCTTGGGCTAGTTACATCTCACTAACAACCGCTCCTCTGACTCTGACGGGCCATCTGGGACCTAGCTCTGCTTTGTTCCGGCACTACTGTTCTGCTTATTGCTCTGATTTGTAACGTCAATTGTATATTTGGTATATTTTGTTCACAATCTGTTGGTACCATTGTGATGATATGTTATACTTGTAATTTTCTGCCAAGATATGCGCCCGGTTGCCTTTGGGCCTGATCTTCGCTATATAAATAAACAAATACAAATCTCCTGAGAATGATCACTTATTGGCCCTATCTGACTCTATTTCTAAGATGTTTGCAACATGCTTGCTAAGTAAACTGCAAAATTGAGCATATGAAAAAAATCTGTTGAAATATCAGCCAGCATATAGGTTTCGGAAAGGTTACAGCACATTGCACAATATTTGGACGCTAATCTATCTTATCAGGTCCACTCCTTTGAGTACAGATCAGAGGCCCCATATTTGTTTTGTCGACTACTCCAGTGCATTCAACTCAGTAAGTCATCAAATTCTATGGAATACATTCGAGACTTGGGGCATCGATAACGGTTCATTATATTTTATTAATACCTCTGTGGTTATTAGGCTTAATAATGCCAGTCTACTTTCTACCCAGATTTATATTAATCATGGTGGGAAACAGGAGTGTTTTCTTGCCCCTCTTCTTTACAATGTATATGTCGCAGACATGGGAAATGCCCTGGGTATGGTTAATAACTTCCCACCTCATATCAGTTCCACACCCCTGAGTTTGTTTGTTTGTTTGTTTTATTATGTATAATGCGCAACATACCTGGGGGTAACAGGTTGGGTGGTTGTCCTATGTGGATGATAACATTATTCTAGACACTACTGCCATTGGATTAAAGCATAGCCTTTTGGCCCTGGCTAACTATTCAAAATATAATAGCTTTTTTCTTAATATTAACAAAACTAAAATAATTGTGCATTTTTTAAAAACTAAAATAATGGTCATATTTGGAAGTTGAACAATAATTCTGTGGAAGTGGTTAAGGAATATAGATATCAGGGTGAGATGGTGGGAAATTGTGTGGGCAGTTCAGTGCTATATACCTCAGTTTACCTGAAGACATTGAGTACATTTCAATTGATCAAATCGTTTATTTCTACCAATGGAGGTTATTCCATTGAGGGATTGCTTAAATTGCATAAATCGAGTATCGTGCCTTGTATTTCATATAGGCAGGAAGTTTTCCTTGAAAAGGACATTTCTAAGTGAAGACTTTTGGAAGGTAAACTTTGGTGTATTACCCTGGGTCTTCCGAGCTCGCCTCCTGTGGAGGCTATATGCTTCGAGTTGGGTATGATGTCTATTTGTACCCTATGAAAGACGGCTCAGAATTCTTTTTATTTTAACATCTTAGCTTATAATGGTAATACTTCTACTCTTTTAAGCTTATTTGTGAACTTAGATGGAGATGACTCCAAAGCTTATTATGATTTTATTAAAGAGTTGGATTATTTTCATTCCTTGCTCGGGTTGAAAATAGGTTACCCTATAAATGTGGGATTTTTTTCTCAAGGAATTAAAAGACGAGGCTTCTGTATGGGACAGGATTGAATTGATTAAACATTTTGCTGGGAAGCAAACAATTCAGGAATATGTTAGACAGAAATGTTACTTTCCTTTTTAGTTATGCAGAGAGCACCAAGCATCGCCAATTACATGTTTTTATAATGACACTTTGTTTCAATACTTAATGCACAATGAATAATATAGGTGCTTGGGACAATATCTATCCAAAACTTTCAAACCTGAATAGACTGCTACAGACATAATAGAGTATAGCTTTTATATAAGGAATATATGTACATATTTTAATGTATTCCATCTGTATTAAAAATATTTTCTATATAGAACATAATAAATTGTACAGGTGTGTCTAGAAACAGCATTAAAAAAAACAATAACAAATAAACCATATCTTAAAAACAGAATCCACAATTAATTCTACCAATACAGTCATCCATCCAACATGGAACCACATACAACTAAAAAACTATGTTAAACAGTGTTTCGAGGTTGGTTGTGAAAGAGAGACTTCATGTAGTCAAATACCCTCAGTATTCTCTTGAAAGGGTATGATTAATTATCCCTATATTCAGCCCAACATGTTTCATTTGTTTACTGTTGGCTTGTGTCCATCGAACCTCCTGAGGGCCACTGTCCCTAGAATACCTTGTATACAATCTATGACGCAACTCATACTTAATGTGTTCTAGGCTATGCTGATAAAAGCCTTACATTCTTATGTAATAGCTTTAATAACTAACACTATTTGTCTGTACTAGGTCTATAGTTGACCATTTATATTTAGAAAAACATCCTGTATGTGTAGATATTGGTCTCCTTTGTAACAGGCTTCCTTGTTTAGCCTTGCAACCTTGGATAATGTTCAGTGCTGTATGTGACGTTTTCCTGATTCACACTGTGGGGGTAATGTAAAATAACAACATGTGCGTTTTTAGATTCACTTGTGTATTACAAAGACTGTGAATTAAAAGAATTACATGCCGACTCTTATCAAGAACTCTCAATAGCATTGTGTCACCTACCCCGGGTAATAATCGGGATACTAGTGATGTAGAAGTATCTCTGGTGTTATCTGGTCATGCAGTAAGACCCTTATAACTGGTGTCCTAGCAACGGCTGGGTAGGCTTCATCACTATTTTCCTTGTTGTGCTGTAAATCCAGGCTTCATGTTTGCATATATTAAATTTACTAGCAAACCAATGCCTTTGCAGTAGGCTACCACCTTCAGAGTGGCCTACTGTATGCATTTACCATATCCTAAAGAATAGTATACTCTGGAGATACATTATAACCTTTTAGAGTTTCCCTGGTCCAAGTTATCTCATTTTGTGCCATTCAATACATTCATTAAGGGCTATTTGATCGCTTTTGGTGAAGAATATTAAATCTTGTTCCTTCCTTAGTAGGCGATTTTTGTCCATGTTGTTATGTTTGCTTTTCTGCAGCTTATATAGGATTGTCCATTTTGGCTGATCACATGTGTTTCCCTTGGACATATAATGTCCAACCATAGGGGCCTCTTTTATTTTATTGCGGATGCAGCTTTTATGTTTACTTATTCTTGTTATTATTTTCCTGATGGTTTTTCCAATGTACATCGAAGGGCAGGGACACCAGCTGGCATATACTACCATCTCTGTGTTGCAATTTGTTAATGTATGTTGTTTCCAATAGGTCTTCAATCCAATATCAACTTCACGAGGTCTGCTAGTCGAGTCACAGCATTTGAATTTACCGCATGCTGTAGGTCCTTTTGCACTAGACATGCTCCACATGGATGTCAAGCTTGGTTGTTTTATCGTTTTGAGGCTAATATAATTTCTCATAACTTGATCTCTCAAATATTGACTTCTTTTGAAAGCCATAAGTGGAACTTCTAGCATTCTTTTACCTTTTGACATAACTCTCCAATTTTTCTTTACCATTTTCATGATTTTCATTGATTGGTTTGTCACTCTTGTATTCCAATATGGCGTCTCTATTGTTGTTGCTAGCTCTTTTGCAGGCTTTTTTCAGCAGTGTTGTCAGATGTCCTCTATTTCTTAAAGAAGAAATAAAGAAGCTGTTCAAAAAGAGACTAAATGAAATCAAAACAGAAATGATGGAGTTTAAAGATTGCACCACAAAGGAAAGAATAAGGAGGTTAAAAAAAGATTTGATCAATTTCAAACACGAGAAAGCGTTTCCTAATTCTAAAGAAATTAGGAAAGAGATTATAGTAATATCAAAGAATTCCCCTTTTAGCACGCTGAATCCAGGGTATCTCTTTTTTTGTTGTTTAGAAATGTGTTTTCAGGGGTTCCTGTTGCATGTGAACAAGGAAGGCTGCCTGAGACGTGAGCTCCTCAGCCTGGCTTTTTTCCACAGCACATTTCATCAGCTGGGTGGACAGAGCTGCTTGTGACTTGCCCCACTGGCTGTGGAGACCCTTGACCACCCGCCAATGAGTTTAGGGCACTGGTGACCCTTTTGGTGCCACGGCCTGGGCCTACTGCATCAGTCGCGTTGGTACTGTGCTAGGGGGCTGGACATGAGACTGGCGAGCCAGGTGGTTTGCATACTATTTTCGGCCGCATACTGAGAGCACTGTCTGCGCTCTTTGCTGATGACCGCAGCACTGCAGGTGGGTGGCCCTTCCCCTGACACTCTACGCCCGACTGGTCCTCGGCTTCCGGAGACGTGACTGGAGCCCTGGCGATGATCGGGACACACTGGGCATGGGTTCTCCCCTTGGCCCGGATACCCTCTCCCCCTGAACCAGGCTACATACCTGGTTGCTGTTGGTGTCAGGAGTGAGGACGTATTGCGGCAGTGCCTGCGGAGAGGCAACCCTGTTCCTTCCCTGCCCATTGCTGCGAAGGCGAGCTTCTTTTGTGAAACTTCCTTGAGCGGGACGGCCTGAGGTGCTGCCCTGCTCTGTTGCTGGGAAAGACGGCCTGCTCCCCTGATCTCCTGGCAGTGCGGTGAGTGGAGGAGGGGTTCATACCCACTATCAGTGATTTGCACCCCATTTTGTTCTCCCCGTGGGGTGTGTGCTGGGGCCTGCCCTGAGTGACCTGCGGCACTCACCGGATGGGCCCGGGAGGGACACTGAGATGCAGGAGTTGGACTGGGCATGTTAATGATAATGATAACGATGTGTTATTTATATAGCGCCTGTATCTAAAGCGCTTTACAGAGCACATATTTAAATACAATATCACCCAACCGAAATTGGTACTCATTTATCGACCTCGGAAGGATGAAAGGCTGAGTTGGCCTTGCCGGGATTCGAACCTGTGACCTGCAGATCACGCTCAGATCGCAGCAGCGAGCATACGAAAGTTACTGCAGTTTGGTATCCTGTACTGCTGTTCTGTGTGGTGGGTGTGGCGGTCTGCTCTGGGTGCCCAATGGAAGAGACTTGTAGGAACCTAAAGAGGCACTGTTGCCATCCTGGTCTACTGTCACACAGTGTGGCCTCTGAGGTGTTAATATCTGTCGATTCCTTACACCTGCTGGGGGGCACCACCTGCCGACGCTGCCTGGCCCACACCGGCTGCTATCAGCTGTAGTCTGAAAGACCCCCCTGTGCTGGTGAGGTCCTTTGTGCCCCGTTAGGATCGCCAAGGCGGGAGCGCTGAACTACTATTGCCACTGCTCCATTGCAGGGTTCCCCCACTGGATCTGTTTATCCTCTGCATCCCACGTGGTGCTGCCATGACAAAGGGGACCAGCAGAAAGCAAAGTTCTATTAATATGTTTACTAAAATGGCGCCCAAGCCCCCCAAGGCAGCGGCGGCGATGGACAGCGAGCCATCCACATGTGGTGAGCCCACAGAGCTGCATGAAATTAGATGCTATGAACAGCACTATTAGCTCCATCAAATGGAAAAGACCAACAGCCACATTGTGGAGATGGAGACTAGGGTGAGCTTGAATGGAAAATGGCATCACACTCTCAGGGATGAGGTCACTTCACTGTCCAGGCAGGTGCAGTCCGTCGTCAGGAAGAACAAAGACTTTGAATCCTGATCCTGGCGTTATAACTTACGTATAATAGGGGTGCCGGAAGACAACACCAATGAAACCATGGAGGAATTCCTGGAGTGCACCCTATTATCTCTCCTTCATAGCCCTAAACTATTCCCACAATTTGCTATTGAGCGCGTGCACCGCCCTCTGGCTGCGAAACCTAAGCCCAGAGCCCCTCCTTGCCCAAATATAGCACGCATTCTCAATTACCATGACAGGGATGCTCTGTTGCGTGCCGCCAGGTCCAAGGGTGAGCTGCTGATGGGTTCCCCCAGAATCCACCTCTACCCTGATTTCTCGGTTGCTGTGCATCAGGAACGGAATACCTTCCTATCAGTCCTATCAGTCAAGAAGCTGCTGCGCGACTTGGGTGTCAAGTACGCTATGCTTTATCCTGCCAAACTCCTGATTGAACACTCTGAAAGGGTCTGCTTTTTCACTATTCCTGAATAAGCCAATAAATTCATAGAGGAACACTTTCCAGGATAGATACGGCAAATCTGCCATGTTAAGTCTATGGTGCAACCTTTGCTCCCCAGTGGACCGATCGATATATTGAGTTTTTATGTGGACCCCAATTGTTGGGTTCTAATGAGTCTTCCTGCTGCCTTTGCATTTTCACAAAGTTAATTGGTTCTGTACACCTGATTGTGTATCTTTGCTATGCTCCGTGATGGATACGGCCAATCTGCCATATTGGATCCATGGTACGGCCGTTGCTCCTGTGTGGCACGGTTGATAGACTCAGTTTACATGTGGACCCTAATTGTTGGGTTTCTAATGAGTCTTCCTGCTGCCTTTGCTTTTTTACAAAGTTAATTGGTTCTATACACCTGATTGAGTATCCTTGCTATGCTCTGTGATGTTGAAGCCGAGCTGCCTCCTGGCGTGCAGGCCCTGAACAAAGTTGCTATGTTTTTGTTGGTATTTTGTAGCAGTTGGGAAGGGGGAATTCACTCCTCTGATTGGGAGGGGGGTGGGTGGGCGTGGGAGGGGTAGGTAAGGTGTTACGGAAAATGCTTGACTTACATGTAGTGATGAGATGTGAACTATATACAGTTATAATGATGGTGCTGAGTGAAATGCTCTTAACCCAGCCTGGGCTGCTGTATATCTTTGTGTACCGGCTAGATGTGGGATGAAAGACTGTCATGTATGAGCTGCAATGTTAGGGGGCTTGGTAACCCAGTGAAAATGCACAAACTTCAGCTGTATATTGAGCAGCACAAGGCCAATGTCATGTTTCTGCAGGAAACACATTCCATGGCAGGCGGCTGCGACCGGTTTGGCAGGAACTGGGGTATGCAGCGGTATTGCACCACTTACTCCACCCAGAGGCATGGGGTTATAACCCTTCTTCATAAGTCAGTTAGATATATACGCACAAATCCACACACATAGACACTCTTGTACGATATTTCCTATTGCATGGCATACTGATGGAGCGGGAGGTAGTTTTGGTCAATGTCTATGCTCCCAATGTGGACGATGCTGTTTTCTATACACAGTTAGATGATCTATTAACCCAGTACCCCCTGATACCTATCCTGTGAGGGGGATTTTAATACCATAATTGACGCTACTAATGATAGAAGCTAATCCCAGGCCCAACAGTTGTCCAGAGCTGCCAAGGGGATTCTTGAGGACCAAAACCAGGCTCCAAGTTGTGGATGCCTGGAGGCTATTGCACCCGCAGGCCTGGGAGTACTCCTTCTATTTCTCGGCGCATGATTCACTGACCGATGGTTGGTTCAGATAGCCTTCTTGGTCAAGTAGAAGCCGCAGCAATATTTAGCTTTAAGGTGTGCATCAGGGGCATGGCCCTCTCCAAAGAAGTCAGTATTATTAAGGTTATCCGCCGCAATATCTGTGAATGTGAGGCCCTGCTCGCCCAACTTCAGATGCAATATGCGTCGTTCCGCTCCTCAACCACACCAGGTGAGATCAGGGATGCGTTGGATAACTTTAGGATCAGGAGAGAAAGTTCATGGATGACCCTAGCAATGCAAGACAATATGGTAAAGGCGATCGGCCTGGTAGACTCCTTACCAGAATAGTACGTCAGGAGAACGGCGCTCATCATATCTCATCTGTGGAAGATGACAAAAGATCGCTGGCCCACACTGTGCCAGTGGTTAACAAAGTTTTCCGCTCATTTTACGTGTCACTATATGCCAACAGGGATGAAGCATCAATATCCGAGGTGGAGACATTTCTTGATGACCTCCCGCTCTCCGTGCTCTCTGATGATGCCAAGCGAGCACTGGACATGCCAATGTCCTGCAATGATATACTGCTTGCTATTGAAACACTCCCATCGGGTAAGACCCCTGGCTCCGATGGACTAACCATGGACTTCTATAAGTGCTTAAAAGCCTGTCTGGTCCCTCTGTTGGCTGCTGTATGGGAGGAGTCCTGTACGCTGGTTATCCTCCCTCCTACATTACATGAAGCAGTCACAACTGTGCTGTTGAAACCAGATAAGCCGCCCACTCGGTGCAGCTTGCACAGCCTCATTTCACTGATAAATAGTGATGTGAAAATCTTTGCTAAAGTTCTGGCCCTCCGTCTTGCTCCCTACGTGACGCACATTATTCATCCCGATCAGGCAGGGTTTGTTCCGGTATGGTCGACAGCACTCGACTTACATTGACTATTTGACATCTTGGCCCAGATAGACTCGGATGCACAGGCAGTGGCGCGGCGCTGGATATCCAGAAAGCCTTTGACTCAGTGTCTTGGAGTTTCCGATGGGCTGTACTTGAGGAAAGTAACTTTGGTCCCTGATTCATTTCATGAGTGAAGCTGCTTTACACGCTTCCTGTGGCAAGAGTCTGCACAAATGGGCTGCTGTCCACCCCGTTTGACATTGCCAGGGGGACCAGACAGGACTGCCCATTCGCTCCTTTGATATTCACTGTGGTCATGGAGCCCCTGACCGCCGGATACGGTAATGACACTATATGTGGATGACGCATTGCTATATGTCCGCAACCCAGCTGTTAACCTGGCCCTGATCATGCGCAATGGCCACCTTTTTGGGGTTCTGTCTGGGCTCAAGGTCAACTGCACTTAGTCCGAGCTGTTCCTGCTTACCGATGCTACCGTAGCTCTGCAGGACTTAATGGGGTTCGCATGGTCCCCGAAAGAAGATCAAATACTTGGGCATCACTGTTACACGACACCAATCCCTGCTACACAACCGTAATTATGGGTGGTATCTGGCATCTCTGCTCCGGAAACTAGATAATTGGGCAAGACTACCAATCACGACTGCAGGTCGGGTTGCGCTCCTGAAAATGGTGTTAATCCCACAACTTCTCTAGAAATTTCTGAACGGCCTGCTTTGGCCGGGCACCAAGCTGTTTTTGAAACTGAACAGTGCGATCAACGGCTTTGACATTCCGGAGCCATGCGGCTGAAGTGAGATACGTTAGTGAGACCATATAGACAAGGGGGGCTCACTGCCCCCAATTTTGCGAGGTACTGGATTGCGGCTCAGGTGCAATATGCGGCATACTGGTTTGATGTAGACAGTTTGCTCCCCCATGTTAAGCTGGAGTTGCGGGCTGCCGGGGCCTGTGATGTGAGAACTCTGATACTCCCCCTGTTGATGCGCACCCTCCAGGTTCTTGCTTGGGGCAAAATCTGGAAACTTGTCGATAAACCGAACCTGTTCCACTGAGACCTTCCCTTGTGGAATTGCCTCGCCAGGACCCCCTCAATAGGCAAAGCAGCCGTGCATGGTTGGGCTGAGGACGGTTTTGTTAACCAGCGGGATGCCTATGGAATGGGCTCCTTCATTGAGTGGAGTGATCTACCCAGGACCCTGGCTGCTCATTCTTCAGGGTAGCTACACTATGCTGGTTTGCGGCGCACACTTGGATGGGACGAGTTCCCCTCACTGCCCCCAGACGACACACTCTTGACCCTAATCCTGGAGGGGACTCTTGCCCCGAGGAGGCTATGAAGAATGTATGACCTGCTACAGGGTTCAGGTTTGCCACCGTGTGCCTGCAGTACACTGCATAAACTTTGGGGTACCTGGAGTAGAGACCTGGGAGAATATGTGCCTATGTACACAGGCGGTGTCGTTTAACTCTAGACTACGACTGATCTAATTTAAGGTCCTACACAGGTTCCACTATACCCCTGCTAGACTCCACTTGACATCACATGACCGCTCCCCGCTATGCCCTAGGTGTCAAGCGGATGTGGCTGGATACGTCCACATGCTTTGGTCATGCCCAAGACTTGTGCCGTTCTGGGAAGAGGTCTGCGTGGCTATGTCTGAGATGCTTGATTACTCACTGGTGCCTGACCTTACATTGTGTCTGTTTCATGAGTTTGTTGGACTCCGACGAGAGTATAGGAAGCTGGGCGGGATGAGTATGAGTCTGGCCGTGCGCTGCATATTGCTGCTGTGGACCAATGGCTTTGTGCTGTCACTTGGGCCTCAGAAACCGAGGAGCGCTGGGCCGCCCTGCAACCACCCCTCTGTAAACCTGCTGATACATGGTCCCCCCTCCGTCCCGCTTTACTTAAAACTGACGTCCGGCCACCCGCAAATGAGAAACTGCCTGATGATGCATGAACAATTATATGCCTGAACTAATGGACTGAACCGCCCCTCCCCGCCCTCCCCCAGCCCCCCAGGCTAAATGAGTAATGTACAGTCTGCTGGTAAATGTGTTGCTAGCTTATAGCTATATACTTACCCATGCTCTATGCCTGCGCTGAGCTATCTGAGGTCTATTGTTCATCTGTCTCTGCTGTAATGTCAAGCAAGCACAAATACATTATAAAAACACATAGACATCTGTTTTCAGAGAAGCTTTTTAAGGTACAGTATTCTTGGAAGTTCCATTTCCTTGAAAGGTTTCTTGAAAATATTTCACGTCATTGAAATGTTTTTCAGCATCTTATCTCTTTCTTGGTTCCACACAAATAGTTTAAAATAAGGTGTGTTGTTGTGTGCGGATCCCATAGAAGGCATCAGCAACTATGTCCCTTTCAGAATGTTGTATTCCCCTGCTCTTATCTTACGGGAGAGAATTATGGAATTCATGAGGAACTGTACAGAAATCGCAGCATTTCTCTGTCAGGCATTCTTTCTTCCTTTTTGTGGTGGTTGTAAGGCGGGAGGAGGGAGGCTCAGGTACTTGTTTGATTTATAGAGAAGCGGCCCCTGCCAAATGAGTGGGCAAAATGGTGTGCCACAAAAGTTTGGGGACACACACACCCTTGCCCCCCCCCTTAAACGACGCCCATGATTGGACACGTGCAAATGAACTCTCATGTTCTTCCAAAGCTCCTCGCCCATCCCCTTCTCACATAGCCTGAGAAACTAGGCTTTGGCATGACGCAGCTGAAATGTAATAAGTAGTAGAAGTAATAGTGACATGGATTGGCTGTACTCCTTTCCAGTTGACTGGGAAAAAAGTGTCCTATACATTAAGCAAAAATCCACTCACAAAGCCTCCATTATCTGAAGATTAGTTCTGGAGTTATTTGACACCTGTTTGGGCTCACTAACGTAAAACAAGAAGTTTAAGACGTTCAGGGGAGGCATGTTCTGAGTTAAGCTCTGTAGCGTGATTTCAGGCACATGAGCACTGTGGGACATTGGCGAAATCGCAACAGCTGTTGAGTAGTTGGTCAACTAGTAGCCCATTAACACTGTTAGTGGTTGAGGCTGAGGGGAACAGAAGCTGGGTTCTGGAAGAGAAAACGTGGCAGTCCAATCCCGGCAGGGCAATGTGTACAGCCTGTTTGGGCTCATTATTAGTCTGCCAAGAACATGATGCTTTTTAGGAATACATAAGATGGCGGACGATTGTCCGATGATTCACACTGGCAAAGCAGTGTTGATTCATTTCAAGAGTGAGGTGCATTTGCAGAGCTATATGCAGAATCAGGCTATTAGGCGCTTGCAAGTGAACTTCCATTGGCAAACGTGGAACTTCGCAAGGGTTAGCAAAGCATAAAGCAGGGGGTCACTACCTAGAAAGTGTCTTACTTCACTCTGGAGAGCCATGTGGGCAAATGGGGACTCCCAGACAGACTCACTGTAAGTGTTTTCAGCTCGAGCAGTGCTACGACAGGCAGCTCTGGGCCATGCCAAGGGAGCTGAACTCGCCTTGCACTCTTTAACTGGCACATGTTTTAATTAACGACAAGCAACCGAGGACGACAGTTCACTGCTAATATGTGGCTGCATGTGTATACATGACTATTTCTGATATTACGCATATAACAAAACAAATAACGTTCACAGGTTTACATAGATGTGAAGCACTGCTCATTGCATCCCCTGCACAGCTTACCTTTACAATAAAGTTTCAGTTTGAACTGGAACATTGTTATGTTCTTTTACTAGATATACTCAGAAAGTTGTTTATTGTGTAGTTATCCTCTACATTGTACATGTTTTGAACTGTGCCATGTTGATGTGGTTGCCATAATTAGTATGATTTAGTACACATTTTGCCTTTAAAGATCTTTCTCTCATTGTAACCTCCCTGGGGCATCCACAGAGATAGAGTAAGCACAGGAACGTTTCTGACAATATAATAATATGCATGGAGACCCCTTTAACTAGTAATCATGGGAAAATGTGCCTTAGGTGTGAGCAGCAGGTAATTGTAATTGCTAAAAATGGAAGCAGTACTACCAGGCAGTGAGTGCACTGCTTTCCTTCATCGTGGTCTTCAGCTCCTGCAATTTTAAGTCTGTTTTGTAGCCTCTTTGGCTTTGGCAGTGATGGAATGAATATTCGTACATGTTATTAAACAGGTATTAGTGCATTTTGGGCAAATCTAATATAAGCAGGTTCTGGCACAGGGATACTGGCACATACTGGCACAGCCAGCATGGATACATTTTGTTACATTTGTATTATTACTGCATCATGGGTAAAGCCAATATGAGTGTGTTTGTATGTGGGGGATAAAGCAAAGTGCTTACAGTTACAGTGCTAGCATTATTGGGCAAAGCCAAGAAAGTTGTATTCTACAGTGGCTGGTAGTACTGGCCTTAGGCTTATCGGGCAAAGCCGGCATGGGGATTCTTTTATATTTGCAGTACAGGCATAAATAGGCAAAGCCAACTCAAATGCACTCTCACGTTGAAAATGCTGGCATATATTTTGGGCACCTGAAAGTTATTTGGCAAATGCCCACGTGCAATGGTGGTAACATGGCCTCTTTTTGAATGTTTTTAATGTGTTACCGTACAAAACAGATTGTAAATTGTGAGACCCTTTACCCAATTTTCCCTAGAAAATCTACTGAAAATGCACTATTTTAACCCGTTTAAAAAAGAAATTGGGGGAGCTCCCCCAGCGCTTCCCCCGCCTGAAGATAGCTTGGTGGTTGTGTGCTACTTCACTAAACTCCTCTGTTCAAGCTGTTTAGAAGAATATATGTAGGTCCCCCATTGGAAAATGTCACCAGCCGCCACGGGTGGAGATGATATTGCGAGAGTGTATTATAGATTCAATGGTAGTAGAGAAAGAGGGGTTGTGGGCAATAGGAGAGAATGAGAGTAGTGGATGAAGATAGATAGTGTAAGGTGAGATTGGTACAGAGGGGGGCGAGAGAGAGAATTGAATTGTGATACAATAAAGAGTAGGAGTAGGATAGGGGAGACAGTGTAGAATGGGAGGTTGGAGAGAGATATGATGAAACAGTAGGAGGGAGAGAGAGAAAGGAAGAGAGTGAATAGAATCAGAGAAATGGAGAGGTGCAGAGAAAGAGAGCGAGAGAAAGAGGCACAGAGCGACAGAGAGAGAAAGAGATAGAGAGAGGGAGAGAGAGAGAGAGAGAGAGAGAGAGAGAGAGAGAGAGAGAGAGGAAGGAGCCCTTGGAGGTAGACAGAGAGAGAGTCAGAAGGGAGAAAGGGCTGACTAGAGAGAGAGGGGGGCTATGGGTGGAGTGGTAGGGAGAGAGTAGGAGAGAACTGTCGGAAAAGTGGAGGAAGGGCGAAATATAATTCATCACAAATGGTTCCTTAAAAAGTCTTAGATAAGGCTAGGTAATTCGGTCTAGAAAATAGGGTGCAAGCTTCAACAGCTACGGTTTTTGAGTAGCTTGAAAATCCTTTGAAGGTTCCTCCAGTACATTTAAACACTGGCTTTGTCTTCAGGCTTAACAGCATATAGTCAGTAATCATGGTGCTTTTCATTGGTTCAAGTAACGGGATGATGCAGCAAGCTTGCCTGATAGGATTACAGCACTGAAACATGGTTCAAAGGCTCAAAGACCTTTGGATTCCTTCGGCAATGATTTGAGTCAACACAGATCTGATCGGCGTTTTGAAGAAGAAGCATGCATGTCTGTGCAACAGTCTCAATGCAGTGACATGGCTAGAAGGGTCGCAATCGCTACTGCACAACTTGGCATCTCAAATGGCAGTATGCAGAGCTTGATGAAGTAACAAGATGTTTCAGTGTACTTTGACTAATCTGATGATGTTGTCCCTTCTCCTCTAGGGAGAGACCTTTCTCATGGGGTCTGGGCGGTGCATCCACAGCACAAAAGTCCCGAAAGGAGCTGTGCAGGAAAGCAGCAGATGCAAACCACGAGGGAAATCGCACTGGGAGGAAAGGGAGAATCCGAGCATGGTCCGCCATCAGGGAACTACTTGGATTGCTGACAAGCAAGTCCTCCAGGTGCTCCAGGCCCCAGCAAAGTGCGCGAAAGATGGAACGTGCAGAAAAGAAGCATCAGAGCACTGCCGAAATGCTACAGACCCCGCTCAAAGCTTGTACACTACCATAGCCTCGTAGAGCGACGCAGCTGCCCGGGAACCAATGTAACCTGTAAGACTCCCATCCACTGACTGATGAGGAAGGCTACAACAATGTTGAAGGTGCCGTTGCTAGGGACAAGAGCCACAGCGCAGCTCATGTTGTCCACGATGCTTGTTACCAACAGCATCGTTCGAGAGGTTACACTCCCCACGAAGTTGGCCGCCGTGAGGTTTGATCCCTCCACTAGCCCTTTTAAGACTGCACGCCCTGCTCCAGCCCCCTTGTCCTCCAAACCAATTGGATTTGGATTGCTGATTCAACTAATGGGGATGCAGCGCTTTGCCGGCTGGCGAAGCCGGCACAACCATAAGGACCAGCCGTAAGGGCCTTGCCTGTCGCGGCCTGTCAGGGCATGGAAGGAGCTCTCCCTCCTTGTTGCCCTTTAGTGCCTTCAGTCTATACAGCCATATACAGCTGCACTAGTCTTCCAAAAGACCGGATTTTCCAGTCATCCAAAAACCAAAGAGGACAACCCTCTCACCATGTCAGCACTCCATCTCGCTGCCTTCCTGGTCATCACCAGCAACCGAAAGGCCATCTGGAATATGCGCTGCCTACTTGTGGACCGCACACACATCTCAGAGCACCTCACTGCCACTATGTTAACATTGCATGTTCAGCGATCACCCACCAATCCAAGCCAACCCTATTCCTCCCATCGCTCTGCTCCTTACCCTCACCTAACTACCTGCATCCTGCCTCCAAAGCTACTATTGTTCTCTCCACCCCCCCCAACACTCTGGAGCCTACCCTCGGCACACTGCATGCCACCCTCGGCACACTGCATGCCGCCCCCTATTTGTGGTCACCACTCTCCAACTACAGGTCAGAGTACATCATCCAAGCGCTCAGTCAACATTGCCTCTGCTACCCACCGACTTGTACCACAACCTTCCCTCTTCTCCCCCCAACTCCACTCCTTTCCAGCCTCTGCCCCTGTGAGTCCCATGCAGCTGGCAATGGCCACCCACCTGGCACCCCCTGCCGCAGGATGCCAGACATACTATGGAGTCTCACGCTCCCTACCTCTTGCAGCACACAACTTTCCTCCTCTCACCTTGGCACTGGACACCAACCTTAGGTCACTGGCAACTGATGACCCCTAATATATCTCGGATCTAGTGCTCTACCATGGCCACAGTTAGAACGCTCTCACCACCTGGCAGTGCGCACCTCAAATCCCAGCATCCCACACGGATCAAGGAACATGCACAGCAAATCTTAGAAGCCACAGAGCCACTCCTGATTCCTTCCCACCTTCCACCATTATGACTTCACCCACACTCTCCTCCCCACCACCCGATCCTCCCATCACCACTACCCAACAATTATCATGTGCTCTTATCAACGCACCCTCCATCATCGCTCATGGCATGGATGTCAGGCATCTTATCACGTGACTCCATCCTGCTGCAGGCCCAGCCCACTCCATCGCCCCTCACACAAAGGTGCTGGAGTCACCCTCATCTTTAGGGAAATGCTTACCTTCAAGACCATCCCAACTATCGTACCCCCCTCCTGCAATGTACTCAGTGCCAAATTATCACTATCCCCCATCTCCACAATCACCTTCCATGTTATCCACCACCCTCCTGGCCCTGCTAAATCTTTTGATGATGACCTCTCACAGCTCCTTAGCACTAACATCAAAGCTACCTCCAAAGTACTGCTCATGGGAGACCTAAACGTGGGATTTAGAGACCCCTCAGACAAAGATGCCTTCTCAATTGCTAATTTACTGGCCTCCCTAGGCTTCACACAACATGTTTTCTAGCCCAACATACTGTCAAGGCAGGTTTTTATACTGGCTCACCAACCTAAACTGCAATACAACCAACACCACCATTACACTCAATCTCTGGTCTGACCACTACACTATACCCTTCAATGTGCCCTCAACCTATGCTCAGACTACCACTGCTCACCCTTTAATCCTGCAATCACACGATGCCCTGCAACCTCACTAAAGAGCGTCTCCTCCCCATGCTTGCGGCTGATCACACCCTCACCCGCGCAGCTCTACCTTTCACTCCCAGCGACCTACTCAACACATATAACACTGCCATCCTATTAGGAAGTTATACCATCACCCCACTCAAACCCTGCAAGGCGAAGCCAACCACTCATATAAACTCTTGGTTCATGCCTAGTCTCCAAGTCATGCATGCCAAGAAGCGATCCATCAAAACCACTGGCTTAAATCACAATCTCAACCCACAAAACTAGCTTCCTTGACTTTTCCAAAAAATATAAAGAAGCCATCATCAAAGCCATGTCCCTCTTGAACAGGATCTCGAAAGCCCAATCCCAGTCACATTAATTATTTTCTATCTTGCATGAACTGGAAAACCCCATCATCCGCATGGCTAATTTCACCAAATATGACTATTGGTGCCAAAACATCCAATATACCGTCACCTCTAAAATTGCCACCCTTCAGATCAAAATCAATGAGAAGCAAGCAGCCATCTGTGTCAAATCACACAAGCCCAACCCTATGACTTCTGAACCCCCATCAAACCCCCTTCACCTCCATCACCTCTAGCTTTCTTTCTGTCACCGAAACTAAAATATCCACACTAATCGCGTGCCTCAAACCATCACGCTGCTAAGGAGACATCTGCCCCACCCCACTCATCAAGGATTATGCGGAAGCTCTTATACCAATCATCATCACATTTGTCAACTCCTCCTTCAGCACAAGTTCCATCCCATCAAACCTAATGAATGCCTGGATCTCCCCACTCATCAAAAAAGCCTCCCTTGACCCCACCATTCCCACTAACTACTGCCCCATCACCACCATCCTGTTCCCACTAAAAACCAGCACCATGCCACCTACACCCAAATGCAAACCTACCTAGAGAACAATAGAAACCCCAGTCCTCACCTATCAGGCTTCTGCCCGATTCATGGCACTGAGTCAGCCCGCCCTGACCTAAAAAACCAAATGGATGACATCCACAACTCCGGAAACCTAGCCCTCCTCTTATTGCTAAACCTGTCGCAGGATTTGACCTGGTCAACCACCAAACACTCTGCCAACACCTCACCACGGATGCCAATTTCCCCCCCGCCCCCGAAGCCACTAGCTGGATTGCTTCATTCCTTGCTGACAGAACTGCCTGCGTCTTCTCAGGCAGCGCAGCTGCCCACCTGACTTAGATTCCCTGTGGGGTACCTAAAGGCTCCTGTATCTCCCCAACCTGATACAATATCGATACCAAACGACTCTTTGACCATTTTGACTCCCTCGGCATCTCCTGCTATGCCAACAATACACAAATCCTCATCCCCATCACAGACTACTACGATCAAGACTCAAGCACTATCAACACAATTTATGACACAATACACGTCTGGATGTCTGCACACCATCTTTGCCTCAATGATGGCAAAACAGAAATCCTTTTGGTGGGCCCCTTTCATGCTTCGCCAAACAGAACCCCTTCTATAGATGCTTCACCATTGATGCCTTTTTGATCCCTGTCTCCTCATCTGTCCATACCCTCTGAGTCTCCCTAGACTCCAGCCTTAGCATGACTCACCATGTCAACACTGTTGCCTCATCAGCAGCCAAACCACTAAACTCTTTAATGTGACCAAAATCCTCCTCTCTACACAAAGACCACCTGACCACAGCAAGAGCAATAATCGGCTTCTGGCTCGACTATTGCAACTCTCTCCTTGCCGGCACATCGGTACACAATCTCAACAAACTCTGACTATCCATAACAATGCTATCTGGGCCACCTCGAACTTAACCAAACAAGAACATATTTCAGCCCATAAAAAAGCTGCACACTGGCTTGCAGTTACAGAACGAATCAACTTCAAGATTTGCTCCATCACTCACTGATATCTCTCCAATTCTACTCCGCCCTACCTTACGCAAAGGATCACCAAATGCACCTCTTCAAGACCCACAAGATCAATCTACAACCACAAAATGACCACTCTATGTTTTAGGCGTACCAAAGCCAGGGGCTTCAGCTTCCCAGTCACTGCCACCTGTCTGTGGAATGCTCTGCCTCTACACCTACATACCGAACGCTCTTGCTTGCCGTTCAGGAAACACCTTAAAACTAGTCTTTTCAACTGACTGTGGACGGCTCTACGAACATACTTAAACCATCTCTGCCCTACTCCCTCCCATTTTTGTAACTAGTGCCTGGGTGCCTGCTGGAATTTTGTGCGCTTTACACATGTATAAATAAATACGTAAATAAATAAGAAGGAAGGAAACAGGTACGTGGGGTGTCCAAGAGGTCCAGGAAAGCATTTGGAGGAATACAAAGTTGGAAGCAGAGGGTCTGGGACCCTAAACAAGTTGTATGCTTGGCAGGAGAGTGAACCAAGGTGATGCAACAAAGTTGTGTGAGTCTGGGACCCACACCCAAATAAGAGAAAGATAAGTAGAGGGTCTGGGACCCTGAGTGAGTTGTATACTTGCAGGAGTATGAACCAAAGCGATACAACAAAGCCGTGAGTTGTATACATGGCAGGAGAGTGGACCAAGGGGTACAACAAAGCCATGCAAGTATGGGACCCACACCCGAACAGGAGAACAAGAATTAGAGGGTCTGGGACCACGAGTGAGTTGTATACTTGGCAGGAGAGTGAACCAAGGAGATACAACAAAGCTGTGCAGGTCTGGGACCCACACCCACATGAGGAAAAGAGGGACCCAGACCCTGTGAGAGAAAGAGAGACATTCAACGAGGAAACACTGGCTTGAGAGGCAAGTGAACCAAGCTGTTTAATAATGAGAGTCAGGGATCCGCACCCACATGAGGAAAAGAGGGTCTGGAACAATGTGAGAAAGAGAGGTCAATTCACATCTCAGCTGCTGGTGTGTCTGTAGACAATGCACAGCAGAGTTATACCAGTGTTCATTATGCATTCTGTACACAATTGATGTGAGGAGGCCCGAACAGAAACTTCAAGTGAGCAAGTAGGCACAATCTGCATTTTCTGGATATGGAACAGGGGAGAGGTAACCTGCATCAGTACTCGGGCATGTGGTTGAAAGTGGCTGCTGTCTAATAATAATAATAATATCTTTAATGTGTTTTAGTTTAAATAATAAACTTTACACATATACATTTTAATAACATTCAAACTAAAATGTACAGTATAATGCAATAAAAAGATTAAACATTATCCAAAACAATAAAAAATATTTTAAGAATCTACAAATAGATAAATACAGTACAATTATACTTGAGTGTAGTTCATTCCTTATCTCTTATGTTATTAACAATTTAAGATACACGTAATGTGCTTTCAAATCCAGTGAACATATCATATTAAATAGAAGGGTCTGGCCTCCTTAAAACAGACTCCATTTCCCTATGAAACCCGAGTCTAGCCGAAGACTAACTTTCCTCATATAGATATGTCCAGTTTGTCTTCCACTCTTAGCCAAATAGAGTATAATGCGGTTAGCAAACATATACTATTAGTGTTTACACAGTAGTTCCAAAACAACATGCTCCCTATGGTTTCACAATTGTGCACATACTTTCCCAGGTAATATTTTATGTCATCGTACATAACCTGGCATTCAGTGAGGACATGCTTGGCTGTCTCGAGGATTTCCTGGTTCTTACAGAGACGGCAATAGCGTTGTACTCTGGGGATCTTATCTATTACACCCTTGGTCGTCATTGTGGGGAGGTATTCTATTCTCAGTAATAATATAAACCTTCTGAGCCTATGAGACGGACAGATCGTCAGATATTTCTGTGGTTTCTTAAACGTAAATAACCTGTTTTGCACAAATGAATACCTTTTTAATTTACGAAGATGTTCGTAGTTCTCAAGCCAGTCCCAGAGCTCTACCCGTCTCCCCATGCTAGCCTGCATAACCTCCGTGTAGATCCCTTCACGTTGTTTCCAACAGATTTCACTGAGCAATTGTTCCATTTGTTTTTTAAATTCACTAATGGTATGATCTTCATTATTCCTCAGGGCAAATGCCGTTAATAGGGCATTGCCCGTATCATTCATCATTTTTAGGTAAATCCCGGCTCTCTTCCTTAGTATCTGTGCTTTTAATGATATTAGTCCCAGCTCTAGTCTTAGCAGAGACATAGGGATACATGCCGGAAGTCCCAATATCTTTCTCCAAAACTTTCCCTCGATGATTTGTAGCCAATTTAAGTCCATCTTAGTCAGGGATTCCAGGCCATAGATCATCATGGGCGCTAATACTTGTATATATAGATGCCGAGTACCCCATAAGGTAAAACCGCCCTGTTTAGTTGTAAAATTTTTAAATAGAGCCGTAATTTGTGCTGCTCTTATTTTTCGATTGCGTTTACATATATAATAGTCACCTCTGGGTTCAAATTCTATCCCCAGATATTTATATTCCGGCACATAGGAGATTACGACACTATCGATGCGGAGCGAGACACGAGCGGATCTCTTACTTGTGTATCTCATCACGTGTGTTTTCTCAACATTGATAGTAAGCCCATTTTGTTCAGAGTAATCCCAGAGGGCTGTGGCTGATCTACGTAGGCCACTGATTGTGTGATCAAAGATCACCATATCATCAGCATATGCAAGCACAGAGCAGGGGGTTTTGCCAATACTAGGTGGGCAGTTCTTAACCAGGGCAATAGTCGCAGGGATGTCGTGTATGTATAGATTAAATACTAAGGGGGCAGTCACACATCCCTGTTTTACCCCTCTATTCTGTTCAACTTCATTCGACATATGGCCTCTGTGATCTAATTTTAGTTTCACCTTGGTGTTCTGATGTAGAAGTCTAAGGTAGTATAATAGGTCATCAGGGCAACCGAGTTTTTGTAGTTTCAGCCAGAGTTTTTCTCGGGGAATGGAATCAAATGCTGCTTTAAAATCTATATATAGTGCATATAGGGGAGGTTGTCCACTTTGTAGGGCTCTGGTACGCATATAGTCCATAACTAAAAGATTATGGGAAGTAGAATAATCTTGCCTAAAGCCACATTGGAATTTGCATAGGATATTAGCCCGCTCAACCCAAAGCTGAAGTTTTTTCAGTAAGAGAGAGGCGAATATTTTACTAGTGCTATCCAGCATAGAAAGTAATCTATAATTGTTGGGGTCCATACGGTTGCCTTTTTTATATATATAGGTATTAAAATGGCCGATTGCCAAGAGCAAGGGACTTTCCCTTCCCTCAGAATCTTCGAAAACAGTATATTCATTAAAGTGGCCCAAAAATCCGGGTTACTCTTAATTACGACATTAGCCAGCCCGTTTGGTCCAGGTGCCCTTGAAGATTTCAGCAATTTAATTGTAGTAAGTATGGAATCAAAGGAGATATCTATCGTGGGCTCAGTTGGTATATTGCCCAGTGGGATTGTCTCCACGTTTCTGCGCACAAGATTGCGAATTTCTAGGAACCTGGTCCATTCATCACTGGAAATGGGATTAACTATTTGCCGAGTTTTGTTCCCTCTGGCTTCATTAAGAAGTGCCCATATGCTTCGTGTTTTACGAGCGCAGATAGTCTGCACTAACCTTTGCCAGGATTTATTTCTGTCGAAGCTTTTTTTTGCCTTAATAATGGCCCTGTATTTATTCTTCAATTTCTTAGATATAATATTATAGTTGTTCCAGGTTGAGCTAGAGAGCTTAGCTCTTCTTAATTGAGCCCTCAGAGTTCTTTTAGCATCACGGATGAATCTATCGTAAGTGGGCAATTTTTCCTGTTCACTTATCATAGTTCTAACCGGAGTAGTAGCATACTTGTCTGAGAACAGGTGGATCCAATTCTCGACTCCATCAATGGACATCATTTTAAGTTCTTCCAGATTGGGATAGCAGTTTTTATGTATGGCTTCATCAGCACGTAACACATTCTTATCTGACCATCGAATACATGTCCCGGCATGATTAACTTTTAGGTCACCGATATAACTCAACTGAGTATGTGCTACATGGAAGTCAAAAAAACATGCCATATTAGCATGGTCACTCCAATTGTTTGGAATTACTATCATATCGTCCACATGGTGCATCATACTAGATGAAACAAAAATATAATCCAGGGTACTGCACACGGATCCATTACTCCATGTATGTCTACCAGGATAATCACTTTTAGTACGGCCATTTACCATCACAAAGTCCCAATTAAAGAAAAAGTGCCCCCAATCTAGACCTTCACCCTCTATTTTATTATGTTTCATAACACATTTTTCATACAGCTTTGGGTTGGCCGTTTTCCACCCTCCCCCCAACATATAGGTGTTAAAGTCTCCAACTACGCAAATATCTACATTCCCTTCAATGGTTGACCAGCTGGCTAATAGCTCGTGTAACGCTTCCTGTAAGGACTCTCGACATGCTGCCCCCGGTGGATTGTATAAACACACAACCAAATACTTTACAATAGGCTTCCTATCTTTATATACTATCTCGACGGCCACCATTTGATCATCTTGCCTCCCATCAATCCTCGTTGACCCTAGCCAATTAGCAAAACACCAATCCATAGCCCCCCAAAGGGCCGTCCTCTTACACCTCGTTTAGCATAAACCTGATATCCCTTATACCCGTCCAAAAATAAGGGGTTCATTTCAAATGTTTCTTGTAGACAAATACAGTTATAGCGAGATAATTGGGCAATTGAGCCCGCTTCATTTAAGAGATGGGAAAAACCCCTGCAATTCCATGATGCCAGCGTTAATTTTCATTGGTCATATTCAACTTTAGATAGAGCCTCCGTCAACCATTTCAGTACAGATTGGATCTCGGTCTTGTCCATCTTTTTTCCAATTTGCAGATTGGGACAGGCATTTGCTAGACTGTCTATAACATTTTCAGTCTTTGGACCACAGGGCTCATTGTATTTCAGTTCAGCATCAACGTCTACTGTTTTCAATTCTTTTTTATATGTCCTTAATAATTGGGCAGTAGATATGAATTTACAATGCAGAGCTGAAACCTTAGGATATGATCCTGTCAAGGGCTCAAGAAATTGAAAGTCTTCTGATTGCAATACTCTCAATTGAGGAACAGAGAACAGTCTCTTCAAAAATTCAGAGCGTGAGAGCCAGGCGCTTTTATCAGTTTGGTATAAATTTTTGATAATGCAAGTGCGATTTCCCCATACTACATCTTTCTCTTTTATAGTATCTGTATCGATAAGAGCTGAATTGTGGGGACTACCATGATCACTCGCTATCTTAAGCGCCTTCTCTGTGATAACATCGTCATCAGGTATGGTTTCAGTTAATGAATTTTCGAGATCCATTGCCCCATCGGGGACTTCTGCGTTCTCTGCAATCAGCCAACTCGTTAAGCGGCCATTTCCTATAGTCCTTCGTTTCTTCGCCCGGGCGGCTCTTTTTTTTGCTTTTTTAGAGCGATGGGTAGGCTTATCCGTCACTGATGTGGGAGACCCGTGGCTACTTGATCTAATCCCACCAGTTGCTTGCTTAGCCACTCTATGTTGCTTGCGAGTAGATGGTGTATTTGCTGTTATAGCAATATTGGGATCAGGGAGTTGGCTTTCGTGCAATTCATTTGCTATTAAGATGGCTTCAGATAGATTGCCATCTGCCTCTTCAACCAGATTCCGTCTCTGCTCGTTGACACTCATCAATGTATTTGTGTTTGCCAATATGCGTCCCGACATCTGCAATAATATTTTTAGTGCAAACTGCAGGGATGCCACAGAAGCTTGTAATTCGGCAATTTCTGGCAAGTCAGAGTAATTACTGCTGGCCTTCTCTGTTTCCCTGTCCATGGATGTATCTATGGCCAGGTTAGGTGATGTAGATAGTCTCTCCAGTGTCCCAGCTTGATGGAATATTTTATCACTGACTTTGGTCTGACTCTCTGTCACAGGAAGGTCAGTGATCTCCAAGGGGACTACTGTCTGAGGAGTCATGCCCCTCTGTATGTTTAAGCATAGGTCCAATAGGGAGTTATTGTCGATATCTTCAAAATTAATCGAACTACCAAGATTAGAAGTGTTGATCACTGGATCCAAAGGTGTCTCGAGGACTGTAGAATTGACATCGACTGGTAAGTTTAAGGGAAAAAAGCCTGTAATCTTTCCTTGGTCTATGGGAATTGCCTTCTTGCTTTTGTTCCTCTTATTTTTGGATTCTTCCATTATGGGCATCATAGCTGGTTCCTGATGTTTCTTCCTTAAATTGTATTTGGATATGGCAGATTTTTTAGAGGGAGCCATTCACACTATTCTGGAGTCCACAGGCTAAATTAATCCAATTACTTAATTAATGGGAAAATCCCCCCCCGACTCCTTTGGAATCAATGGCTTAGGTTGCCATTAAAGTATCCCTAATCCAGCAAATTTAAAGGGAGAAGGTCACAGACGGTATAGATGACAGTGGTGACTGGTGCACCCGAAGTGCTCGCTTTTATTACAATCAGGCAAGCCACCCCCACTACTAAAATCAGAAAGAGGTAGCAGGCCGCGATCAAAGAGGTATCCGATTCACACTTTAGCACCACCAACTCTTGGGTACACCTGGAAATTCCCCCCAAGAGCTTGATGGAAGTGCGCCAGAAATCCGTTCAAGGCGCCTCCAGTGATTGATGGCCGGGTTCGCCAGCAATCACTGCACACCTTCGCCGCTCACGGTGCACGGTCACTGTATCGCAGTATATTCACCAATAGCAACAGCAATGTTGCGTTGCGCGGCAGCGAGGGTTTACCTGCAGGACCGAAGACCGACCTGACCGCCTCCCTCAGGTACTGAGCCGCTCGTGAGCATTACCAGTAGCGAGTCCGATATCGAGGGACCGCCTCTTCTTCCTCCGGCTCACGGCGGCCGTCCTCGACCGCACCTCGCAGCGCCGTAGCACTTAGATGGAAAGGGGGGCCAAAAGGAGAGATAGCACAAGTCACTGCGCCCGAGTACACTCTGTCAATCGTGCCACGGAGCCACGGAGCCACACAGCTCGGCTCAGCTCGCTCGCCCAACCTGCATCCAATTCCGAGGCGAGTTAACAGAGTAAAGGACCCTGCCTCAAGCCGCGCCTCACGTGAATCACAAGACGCACTACACGTCTCCTCCGAGAGGCCGCTTCCGAAGCTCGTCCAAAAAAACGTCAGAAATCTAATGTTTCAGACAACTGCATAGAAAATAGACCCTGGCTACAGTCTGCGTTTTCTGGTCAGCTCCATCAAAAATGGGCAATGCCTGCCAGTGTGTGTAGTTTAATTTTCCAGACTGTCCCATTAAATATAGATGCAAGCAAGCAGCTCTGGCAACATTTGTCAAACTATGTTTTAACTTAACCAACATAATTTTACACTATAAGTGCCCTCAGTCAGACTTTACATGAAAGGGCAAGTGAACCCTTACCGTGGTCCTAGTCAGCCATGCACTGTGTTTAAAGGGGTGGTCTACTAAATGTGAAAGAAGCACCAGGTGTCCTTAATCCGCATTTGTCAGACTGGTTAAAAGTGAATTGCCTATGGCTGCAGTTTTGTGCACCTACGATGTAACGTAATGTAAAGGGGTCTTATACCGCCTTTTTGCCAATAATGTTGGCCTTGCTGTGCATGGCTCTGTAAGAAAGGAGGGCAGGGTGTGTTAGCCAGATAGCAGGAAGGCAGATGCAGAAACATTTGGTGTTGATGGATGCAGGTCAAATGTACCTGTTACCTGTGTGTTTGTTTGTTTTATCACTTGTATTGCGTTCCAGACCCGAGGGTATTAGGGCGCATTGCATAAGATCATTCAAAGCTTGGTTACATATAGAAATGTACATTTACATCAGGCAATTAGGTTACATACAGACAAATTATATACATACAGAATGTATACATGCATAGGTTGCAGGCTATGGGCTCAGAGCATTTACATCAGGAAGTTAGGTTACATACAGACAAATTATATACATAGAGAATTTATGCATGCATAGGGTACAGGCTATGAGCTCAAATCAGGTACAGGGCACTGGGGGTGGTTCGTATCTGGTAGTCAAAGAGAGAATAGACAGTAAGGTGGCCAGTGTTAGCATGTATATGGTGTAGTGAGCAAGAGGTCTGGGTGCTGTAGGTCGATTTAGTGATCAGCGTCTTTAAATCGCAGTATAAGGCTCTGACGGAATTTTTGGTATGGATGTTCAGCTCTTAGTGGGGCGGGTAGCAAGTTCCACAGTTGGGCCGCCTTGACCTGTGCTGCCTCCCACTCTGGTCAACTTAAATCTGGGGATCAATAGGCATGTCAAATTAGAAAGTCTTGCTGTTCTGGTCTCAGGTTTTGTGGTGATTCTTTCTGAAAGGTAATGAGGTGCTGCATTGTTCAGGCATTTGTGTGTAAGAGAGGCAACTTTTAGTTTAATTTTGTTGCGGGTGGACAGCCAGTTGTTGGCTCTTCTTGTCTCAGATATGTGTTCTCTTCTACCAATTACCAAAGGTGCTCTAAGAGCATTGTTTTGCAGAAATTGGATTTTCTTGATAGTTTGTTTGTTAGCTCCTATGTACAAGGCATTGCAGTAGTCAAGCTTGCATAAGATAAGTGCTGTGGCAATGGTAATACAGCTAGTGTCAGAGAGGAAGGCTTTGCCTGCTCTGATCAGTTTGCAGGTGTAGGCCGTGGCTGAGGCCATGGCGTTCACTTGTTTGTTGAATGAGAGGATAGAGTCCAGGTAGAATCCAAGGTTTTTACCTCCATGGTGACGGTGATGATATTTTGGTCTATGTTGAATGCTGAGTAATTGGGGCTCCGTTTTTTAAGGGATGATGGGTGCCCAAGATGATGATCTCTGTCTTGTCATCATTCAGGCATGGTCCGTGGGTGGCCATCCAGGCCTGAATGATGAGAGATACTCTATTCACCAAGGCCAAATCCTTGTCGTAATCACCAGTAAGAGGTAGGAGGATCTGAGTATCATCTGCATAATTTGTGTAGGTGATACCCAGATGATCCAGATCATCGAAAAGGGGCCTGGTAAAAATGTTATATAAGGTAGGGGAGACACAAGATCCTTGGGGCACTCCGCAAGTGATAGGGATAGGGTCAGCTGCCACCATAGGTGAAAAGACTAGGCCAAGAAGAGAAGAAAGGCTGACTGCCCTTTGTCCCTGAGCTGATCAATCTGGGCCTTCAAATCTTTTAGTGCGGTTTCAGTCCAATGCCGAGGGCGAAAGCCTGATTGCCTTACTCCTAATACAGAGTTGGATTCCAGGTATTTTTGGATTTGTAAATAGGACATTTTGTCTAGGATTTTCAAAAGAAATGGCACAGTGATAATAAGTCGGTAGTTTGTGGGAATCAAGGGGTCTAAAGTCAGTTTTTTCAATAATGGGAACACCCATGATTCCTTGAGGTTAGATAGGATGGTGTTATACACGAATGACGCATTAATGAGTTTTGTGATAAAGGGGACCAGGTCTCTAGCCGCATCCTTTATGAGTTGAGCAGGGCATTGGTCACCCTGACAATTAGAGGGTTTGAGTGATAATATAATCTTTTCAGTTTCCATTATAGTGACTGGAGGGGTTTTGATGGGTGTGTTGCAGCTTAAGGAAGCTTTTTTCTTAGCAATTTTTACTTGGAGGGTTGAGACTTTATTTGCTAGTGCTTGCTGTATTTTCGAACACCAGAGTTTGTCCTTTGTACAGTTGTCTGGTACTGGGATAAGCGTTTCTAGCTCTTTGAGCATGACGAAGAGCTCCTTCATACTTGAGTTCGCTATTCTGGCATTATATGTTTCACGTTTGGCTAAGAGAATTTCCTTTTTGTATATGGCTGTGATAGTGCTGAGATTAGTTTTATTTTCTTCAGACGGATGTCATGTTCAGGATATCTTGCATTGCCTTTTTTAGTATGTAGTGTTTTTAAGTGTGGTGATACCAGAAGTTAAGATGGGCCTTGGGTTTACTTTGTCTTAATTTGAGTGGCGCTGTTAAGTCTAGGGAGGAAGTCATGATCTGATTGTATTCATCAACCAATACATCAGGTCCCACATTTTCTGGGATAGCATTCAGAGTCGGGAGGATGAGTGGGAGTAGGTTGTCACAGGTAATGTTCTTTTTGTTCCGGGTAGGAATGGGTAGGGCTGATGATATAGGCAAGGAGATGGGTTTTTCGGTGTCTATGGAGAAGGTTATGAGGTGATGGTCCAACCAAATCTGAGGACATATGGAGGCGATCATGGCTTTGCAGTTGTGGTCTGCCAACCAGTCCAGTGTTCTTGCTTTATCATGTGTTGGGTGGAGCACTTTTTGGGTGAAGCCTTGTTCTAATAGGATGTTTGCCACACTTGAGGCATGTATGTCTTTCGGGTCATTATAACCTAAGTTAAAGTCTCCTAGTAGTAAGATTGGGAGGAGTTTTTTTAAGTTGTTGGATACAATATTAGATATGTCATCCTCAAACATTCTGATAGGGTCTGGGGGTCTGTATATCAGATGGATCGTCAAGGTCTGGGAACTATTTAAATTAAGTTTGGCTGTCAAATTCTCACAAGTTTTAATGTCAGGGGTGGGCAATAGTCTTATCTGTAGATTGTCTCTAACTATGGGAGAGATACCTCCTTCGCGGGTGTCAACTCTGTCAGATCTTAAAATGGTGTATCTGTTGGGAATTGCTAGTGAAAGGGCGGGTCCTGCAGCGGCTTGATGCCAGGATTCAGTAATTGCTAGGAAGTTGAGGTGTTCTAAATGGATGATATCTGCTATCTCTGTTGCATGAGCGATCATGAATCTTGCATTGATTAGAGCGCCCTTGAGATTATTGTTAGGTGAAGCTGGTATAGGGGAGCGCGTAGCATTTTGGGTTTTGGTGGTGGAGTGTTTGGGGGCAGTGGGTATGGGCTGTCTTTTTGTTTTGCTGATGGGCGTAACGTGTTTGTAGTTAGATCTAATGTTAGTGGTGGCAAGGGTTCTGGCTAATGGTTCATAAAGTTTGTCTAGTCTCGCACAGAGTCTAGCATTTCTATTGGTAGAGGTGCACAGTTGGGCGTTCAATAAAGATTCTTGCTGATATGTAAATCTCTGTTGTTTGTGGTTGGGACCTACGGGCAGGTTAATCATAAGGGCAGCCACATGATTTTGGAGTGCAAAACTAACAGCATTAGTGATGAAAGAAGATGGATAGGGTCTGAATCTGTTAGGTACACTAGACCTAGGAGGCCGTCTGTAGGATTGTGGTAGGTGTAAGGATGCAAGATTCTAGTAGTGAGGATTAATTGAGGGATGAGAGGGTGGAGAGTGGGGGTGATAGTGTTTTCACTACCTGGCTGTTGGTGGTAGATTTCACTGAGACTAAGGTCTGGACCAGTGCCATGCAGGAGAGGATCCTTGAGTAAGCTTGGTTCCCACAGATGGTAGTGCCTAGAGTTTCAGAAAATTCTTGTTGTGAATTAGCCCACATTTCTAGTGCACAGTTTTTAGTCGGTTGCTATTATTTTCCTTTTATTTCAACTGCCTCCAAACTCCTATGACCCCCTATGTCTTGACTGGGATGTGTACATTTGTTCCAGTTATAATTCTCACTCTCTTCATTTACTCTTGACACTTTATCTCGACTGTGATGAGTATGAGCGTTCCACTAATGATTCTCAGTCTCTCATTTACTCATGGTACTTTATCCCAACTGGGACGAGTAGCAGTGTTCCAGTAGTTATTCTCGCTCTCTTTGTAGACTCTTGATACTTTGTCTTGATTCGGATGAGCATGAGCGTTCCAATAATTATTATCAGTCTCTTCAATTACCCTTGTTACTTTATCTCGACTGAGACAAATATGAGCATACCAGTAATGATTCTCAATCTCTTCATTTACTTGTGTTACTTTACTGGGAAGAGAATGAACGTTCCAGTAATGATCTTGTCATTTACTCTTGTTGCTTTATTTCGACTGGGACGAGTATGTATTTTCCAGTAATGATTCTCACCCTCTTCATTTACTCTGGTTACTTTACCTTGACTGGGACGAGTAGCAGCATTGCAGTAGTTATTCTCACTCTCTTCATAGTCTCTGATACTTTGTCTCGATTGGGACGAGTATGAGCGTTCCAATAATTATTCTCAGTATCTTCATTTACCCTTGTTACTTTATTTCAACTGGGACTGTACTCCGAGACCCCCGGCCGGCCCATAGAGCCGAGGCTTGCTCAGAAGTACTTTAAGACGCAATAGCTGCACCCTTGAGATGGATGGGGGTGCAGATTCATTACTCCAACACCAATCAATAAGGACAACTCAATGGTTTGGCAAAGGGAGTCCGTTTAATGACAAGTACAGAAAACAGGGAGTCATGGATATCAGCAGTGATGCGATTGTCCTTCTCGCTTCAAACTCCAACAAACTTCATACGGGTTGTAACATTTATACTCAAAAATCGTCATCACTGACGTGTAACACGCAAAAGTTAACATGCAATTCTATTGGTTTGGAAAAGGTAACTTTACTATAGGTACTATATCTGTATATGGTAACAGAGTGAGGGGATTGGGTAAACTCTGCCAGGTGGGCATCTAAGCCTTTCCTTCAAAAATGACTACTGTAGACGTCACTAAAAGTATGACGTCTCATTGGTTCTACTAACTAGAGGAATCTAGATTATTTGGTCCATTGTGATTGGGTTGGCACCAACCCCATGCATGCTTTTCCACTTCGCTTAGCAGCACACAGAATGTTCGGCCAGGTGTGGGGTGCCCCTTAGTTACCCGCCCTTCCTCCAATTATGGTTACAATCAATCATCACTTTAGTTTCCATGGGTTAATTAGTTCACTGAAGTTGGCCTCGAGACTGCATCATCTGTCTGGAAAAGTTCTGATATCTCTGCCTGGTTAGATGCCAAGCGTAGGTCTGAACCCTCGCTTATTCTTGCTCAGCTGGTCACGTGATTCCTACTCAGTGAATTTGTCTCTTTTCTCTCAATTTGTGTATTTGATTCTCATTTAGCCCTCCACCTGCCTACATCTACCTATCTCGACCTTTTAGAGGCAGGATATTCTGTTCTCAGTTTCAATTAGATGTAGCTACTGTTCACTTCTTTTATTAGTATGACCTCGGCTTTCCTGGCACGAGTTGCCTCTGCCGAGTTGCGATTCAGCCATCTCTTCTCGTTTTGCTAAATATGAATCTTTTCTTATTTGGCCTTTAATAACCTGGGTTGATTCTGCTTCTTGTGCAAAGTAGATATACACTTATAATACTGTGCTTTATTTTGAGGTAGATTATGTATAAAGGCGCTTGCTGCACTATTCTTCTACTAAGCATAGCAAGTCGCACGGTTTTCTTAGCTTACTTGCGGTTCCAAGCATATTTACAGGTGTAAACTTGTCGAATGCCTTCATCTTGCTTGCAGCTTTAAACTTCTTTGCATTTCGACATCGTCCTTTCACTTTAGGTTCACAATATCCTTATTCATGGCATTTGGTCTCTTTGTGTTATTCTCTGGTCGTCATTTCTTCTATCTGCGAGTCAGTACGGGTTCTTGTGACGTCACCATTTGTCTTCCATTAAAACCTTTTTGGTTTCTTCCGGGATTGTACAAAATGGACGATTGGAGTGCAGGCTTTATTTGGGACCTCCTCTACACTCCCCCCTCTGGGGGATTCATCGACCACTTTCACTCCGTCTTTCGATTCATCTTACTCGGTTCTTCTGTATTCATCTTCACTCCATCACCTGGGTTCATTCCTTCTTCATCTTCTGGATCTATACATGATGGTTTGAAGAAGTGTCTCTTTGGAGTCCATGGGCCTCATTACGAGTTTGGAGGTAGCCATGGTGCTATTAGCGCCATGGCTGCCTCCAAAATCGTGTCCGGGTCTGTGGTCTGTGAATGAGAAATTATCGGGTCATTCCAACCTTGGAGGATCCGGTAATTACTCATTCACAATACCCTTCCCCATTCCCATTTGAGCCCCCATAGGGCTCAATGGGAATGGGGATGGAGCTAATAACCGGCCTGTTAATAACGGGCCGGTTATTAGCTCCTTGGTCCCCTCGCGGGACCCGGAAAGGACGTCTGTTTTTACCAGACGTTTGTTCCGGGTCCCGCAAGGGAACATCGTAATAGGGCGGAATGGGTTTACCAGCACCGGCACCATTACCGGTGTCAGTAAACCCATTCCGCAAGGGTCATAATGAGGCCCCATATCTTTATTATTCCTTTCAGGCTTCCTGCGGTCCGTACATATTCGCCTTTATTCCATGTCATTAGTTGACACTGCCATTTGGGCTACAGTAAACCCATCTTCCCACATAGTTTCGATGCTTCTTGAGGTAGAGAAACGTTGTTCCCTCTGATGCGTGAATGCTGGCCTTCACAAAGTATTTTATTTCTTCATCAGTCAGGTCTTTAGGCTTCCATCCTGGCTTGACATCAATCATGATCTTCATCCCTATTGCTTTTTTCGCAGTCTTCTGGCATTGAGAGATTATTATCTTGATAACACAAAAACCTAGTAATATCACCACTAGCAAGGCTCCCAAGAACCTGAATGCATCTGCCATCCATTGTGGGACCCATGAGAATAGTGATCCAAACCAGCTGTCATCATCAACTTCGTCAGTTTCATCAATCATCTGGTTCTGCAGTTTTGTCAGCATACCTATGGCTTCTGTTAAAGTTCCATTTTCCTGCTATAAACCTAGCTGGGTTCACTATCTTACATCGGACTGCTTTAATCGATGGATTCGATAATATCACTTGAAACACTTGTGTATAGGCGTGTTATAAATGCCATATCATATCATAAGCAGAAGCTCCCTGAGATGTCAATGTACCCTTAGGTTTCTCTAGGATAGCAAATAGTGCGTGTTAAACGTACAACGTCATTGAGCATCCCATTAAAATGGTTGTAGCCTTCTCTATGGCGAACGCGCGGCAGCTAAACTTTGTTCGCACGGGAAATGGCCTTTCATCACCGGGTCCAAATTCCCACTGTAATATGCCAGGGGCTTGTACCCCAATGTTGTTCTCTGTGTGAGCACTGCCGTCATAACGCTGCCATTCGTGTGGAAAACAGGTAAAATTCCTCTGCATAATTAGGAATCCCTAGAACCGGTGCTGTGCAAATAGCCTTTGTAAGTTCAGCAAATACTTCCTCCATGATCTCAGACCATTCATTCTTTTCTTTCGTCACTTGGGCCTTCTTTAGGGCCTGAAGTAAAGGCTTAGTGTAAGAGCTATAGTCGAAGACCCATGCCCTGACATAGTTGCAGAGGCCTAAAAAGCTCTGCATCTGTTTCATCAGTATGGCTTCAGCACTTTCTGGGGTCACTCTTTTTCCCTCATGTGAGATCAACTGGCCTATGTACAGCACTTCTTGTTGACAATATTGTAGCTTTTCCTTGTCAACCTTATATCTTTCTCAGCCAGTATAGTCAATAGCTGAACAGATTTGTGCCTGCATTGCCCCTTTGTCGTGCTACAGATTAAGATGTCATCCACATATTGCAGGACAACGCTTTATAATGCAATATTGCTAAGGTCCATCTGCAGGACTCTGTTAAAAATAGAAAGAGACTCACAGTACCCTTGTGGTAGCTTTGTGCTTTTCAGACGCATCTGTCTGAATGTGAATGATGTCAGATCTTGTGAGTCACGGTGCAATGGGATTGAGAAAAATGTATTTTTCAAGTCAATCACCGTGAAATATGTTGCCTCAACAGGTATATTATACAAGATTGCAGCCGGGCTCGGAACTAAAGGGAATGCGGCCTTAACAATATAATTTATTGGGTGTAAATCCTGAATAAGCCTCCAAGACCCTCCCTTACTTTTTTTCACAGTGTAATCTGACGTATTACATGACGACTCTGACATCACTAAGATGCACTTTTCCAGCATAGCCGAAATTGTCTTAAAAATTCCTTCATCTGCCTCTCTGGACATGGGACATTGTCGTGCTTTTGGTAGAATTGCTCCTGGTTTCAATTTTATTTTCAATTCATCAACCCTATTCAATAGGCCTATGTAATCGGGTCCTGTGGCACACACTGAGACAGGCACCTGGGCCATGTCATCATCAAAATATTCAGGACGGTTTCTGGCCATCATCATTCTCTGAGGCAGTTCTCTTTTGATCATTCTCACCCAAAAGGTGAGACTCACTTCCCCATTGTCTCTCCCATACCTGCTTGCTCTTCAACAGATTGTCATCAATGACGTCAGTCAATCGATATCCTTCTTCAATGGCGATTACTGCACACCATTCTCGGCCTTCATCATCATAACCATAAATCAAGGCCTTTCTTTCTCGTACTGCAGCTGTGTGTATAATCAAGGGAAATACTTGTCCCTTCTCCTCGTGCATCGGTATTCTTGGCCTAAATAGAAACTCATCTGGGGTTCTCATTATTCTGTCTGCAAGGCCTGGCAGCCCTGCCTTTAGTACACGCATACCATGCACAAATATTTCTGGCTCTGTGTCCTGCCTATGCTCTAAACATTTTGCATACATTTGAATAATGCATTCCTGGAGTTGAACATAGTATGCCCTCCTCTGTGAACGAGGTTGTCATATTTAACTTTGTCATTAAATCTCGACTCAAAATGTTTACTGGGGTCTGTCGTGAATATAATAAAGGCACATTAATTTCACATTCTCCTACAGAGACTGGAAGTGTGTTTGTGAAGGGAACATGACTTGTAGCTCCTGTGAAACTCTGAGTATTTATGGCCTCACCAGACAAGGAAAATTGGCCTTCACGTATACACAAGCGTGTTGCACCCGTGTCAACTAAGAAGGAATATTCTATATCCCCTATAACGACATCCACCTTAGGTTCCTGGTGAGGGTCTGGTGTCACTGATAGGATAGAACACAACAGGGTTCCCAGTGAGCTGTCCTAATCCATATATCGCTTGTGCCCACTGTGTGCTAATGGATTTTCCCCATTGGCAGAGTTATTTCCCATTCCAGGGTTCATGGTCTGCCCAGAGCTCATTGTTTGTGACAATTGCAGTAGTGTCTTTTTTCGACTGCCCTTGTGGAAAGCTCACTATATTCTGAGGTTGTAAACCATGTTGTGCTCCTGGCACTTGTTGCACTATGTGATTCTGTGAAACTCCCTGTTGTAAAGGCGCAGGTGGATTCACCATGCTTGCCCCTATTCCTTGACCATTTTGCATCATGCCTTGGTTTCTGCATTTGTGCGCTAAATGCCCTGTCATCCCACACAACTAACATGCTGGTGGTGGTCGGATCATTTGCCCGTTTGACATATCTTGATTACCATTTTGCATATTTTGGAAACCTCCTTGATTATTCTGGAAACCTCCCTGATTGCTCTGCCATCCTCTTCCTCTAAATCCTCTTCCCCTGGGGTAAAACCCCGTACTGTCCTGATTATTCTGCTGTGGATTATTGACTTGTGGCATGCCTGATTCAGCTGTGCTAGTTATCATGGCTTCCTCAAGAGCACATTTTGACAATTTCTTCTGCACCAATTTTGCTTCCTCACCCTTTCGTGCAGCTTCCTTTTTGCGATTCTTTTCTTGCAGTAGCCTGCAATAGTGTGCAAAGGTCAGCTGTATTTCTGACCAAGGTTTAGCCTCGATTCCTACCAATTTCTTGAGCTGTTTCTGTACTGGCTCTGGAAGCCCATGGCACAATATATGGTAGAACACAGGTATAGATTTCGTCCAAGATTCATGAGTCGCGAGTACCCACGCATCTTGAAAATTCTGAATGTAAATTAACGGCTCCTCAGACTCCTTCATTTTACGTGTCATTATAGCTCCCATATCAGCAATGTCTGGGTAAAGTTCTCGTAGTGCCTTCTATACTGCGGCTCTGCAATTGTTAAATGGAGCTCCGTCATGTGCGGTATTGATTGTGGTCACACCAAGTTAACCTGCCCTTGTCCACACATCGTCTACTCTCTCACCAAATATGCTGATTAGGAGACCCTTGATATCCCCTATAGATAACGTGTTCCCTCCTGTCATTTTTTCTAACTCGTGTATCCATTTTCCAGCTCCCGATGTCAGCATTGGAAGCTTGTTATTCAGATTTTCTCGATCCATGTGTGGCCATGGAATATATTGTGGTCTCACCCCCCCCTTTCTCGAGTAATGGAAATTGGGATGAATAACTCTCTCTCTCTTCTCTCATTGTTCTCCTATCTATTGCAGGGGTAATATTCCACCATTGCCACCTGCCTGGCAATGTCCTTAGCCTGTCCACATAGGGCGGTGATGACACCCCCCTCTGACCGTGAGATACTTCTTTGTGTCGGTCTGACTGTGTGGCTGACTCTGATGCCTATGGTGTAGACTCACTAGTGTCTGACCATTTTATCCCTTTCTCCTTTGGGAGTCGTCTTTCGTTCCTTCTCTCTTCCTCCTTTTCCTCATGCTCCTCCCTTTCTGAGTCGGACATTGTCTGTGTCCAACTCCTACCACTTCTTGTGTCTTCCTTATTCCTACTTATTTTTAGTCTATCCAGGGATAGTTCTCTATTCCCACTACTTCGGGAAACATCCTCAGTGTCGTAAATTTGAGTGCTCTCTAAGCACTCGTCTTCCCCCTCCCCTTGGGGTATTTGTTCTAACCCCATTTCATCATATATTCCATCGATCGTTTCTCCGATGCTTCTGGTGTCAAAGTCATCTTCAATATTTGCCCTAGACGTGCCGGGTACTGAATCGTACGCAGGGAAGAATTCTTCAATGTCATCCCAATCTACCACTGGATCAGGTTTTTTAACCTCTCTCCCCAGATATTCAAAATCGTGTGCTCTCTGTCTTTGCTTACGTTCTACATCGTCGTCAAATTCTCTGCGCTTCCTCGCCTCTTCTCTGACCCTATATTCTTACTTTTTCTTTTCATTTCTACATTCATCTGCCCTTTGGATTTCCTCATCCCTTCATCTCTATATTCTCTTCTCTCACATTCTTTGTTCTTTCTCTGACCTTTGCTGCTGCTGTCTGTCTTGATCATTGGCTGCTCTCTGTTTGCGATCGAGCTGTCTTTCTTGCTCTTCACGATATAGTTGTTCTTGCCTTTGTCTATCTTTCTTTCTTATTCTTTCGTCTCTTACTTCTTTCTCTTTTCTCTGTACATCATCTAGCTTCTCTCTTTGCTTTGCATCATCAATGCCTTTGCCATCAAATTTCAATAGAATTTGCCCTCCCATCCATTCGCTTTTTGCAAATGCTATCTCATCAGTTCTATCTTCATTTCCTTTCCATCTTTTGCCTTTTCTCTCTTTATCGAGAGATGCACTTGTCTGTGTCTGGTCCCTTCTTTCATCATCACGTCTCTCCCTGCCCCTTGGGACTGTGGACATGATATCCTTATCCTTTTCTTTTCCTTGATTTTCATCACTACTTTGCATAGGTGACTCATATGCCGGGTTGCTATACCCTATAGCTGCTTTAAGTTCTCTCAGCGGGTATTACCCCTCATCTTTATTTTCTTCAATCTTCGTTTCAGCTGGGGTGGGTGGCGCGGTAGGTGTCTCACCACCCTCTGTGCATGCATTAAGTATACAATCTATTGGCGGCTCCTCTCCCTTCTCTTGTTCATACATTTTCCAAAGCTCTAGAACAAATAGGTGTTTGTCTAACTTTTTGCCCATGTATGTGGCTTGCAAGTATGTCGTCATGTGTAGCAAAACAGCTTTAGATGAGGACCCGCCCTGTGGCATAAACATTTTGTGGACGGGCCCCTTAACCCAGTCTGTACTATATTTTTTCAGCTTAGGTGCATGTTTCGGCAATTGTTTGCATAGGTGTGCCAATGGAGTTATGTCTTCCATGCTTAAATCTGTTCCCTTTCTCCTTTTATAACACTTGTCAAAGCTTCACGTGACTTAAACAATTCACACAATATGAGCGAGCACCAATCACCACAAGCTCCAATCCAGATTTTCTACCAACATTTTATATCTTCTATTTTACTCAAAAAACATCAATTCGTATACTATAATATCTCAGTTATACAATCACATAAAATTTAAATCAGTTCTTCTGAACAAAATGTTCAATTTATGACGTCACAACAAACAACATGTAAGACAGACGTTGAACAGGCTAGACGAACACCAGCTGGTCACATGTAACTCTGCCTCTAAATTTTACTCCGACATGGAGTTTAAACGTATCCCTTTAGCGGCATCTTTAATCGCCGTGGTAGTCTATTGGTTCCCCTTTTATTTGGGACTTTGGATACACGTTTCTTCTAGCCGCTATATTAAAGCGTAGGAATAAGGCAAATCCTCTCTCTTCTCGGGTGTCCTCTCCAGAATCCTCTCTCTTTTCTCGGGTGTCCTCCCCGGTATCTTTCCTTTAGTTACTTCTGAGTTACTCTTGAGTCATTATTCCCTTCCCCTTAGATAAATGCATTCTTCTCTACTTCTACCTATATTTTATTTTCTCCGCCTCCCTCCGTTACCTTTTCCCTTTACTTGTTTTAAAGCATGCACTTTTGCCAAAACACTTAAGGCCTCATTACACGGATGGCGGTAAGGGTTTACCGGAACCAGTAAATCCTTACCGCCTTACTACGAGGTCCCTTTACGGGTTGGGGAATTTAACGCCTGCTTTTTGCAGGTGTTAAAAACCAACCCGCAAAGGGACCAGGGAGCTAATTACGGTACCGCAATTTGCGGTACCGTAATTAGCGCCTTCCCCATTCCCATAGAGCCCTATGGGGCAAAAATGGGAATGGGAAGGGCAATGGTGGAAGGGGGAATTACCGCCCTGCCAACCTTGGAATAGGGCGGTAATTCCCCTTTCCACCAAGGCGGTGCCGGTATTTTACCGGCATGAACCATGGCACTAATAGCGCCATGGTTCACCGCCATCCGTGTAATGAGGCCCTAAGTCTTTTTCACTCACCGTTCGCATGGATCCTCTCTGGACCCTCGGGATCACCACCTTCGTTACCGCCTTCTTCGGCTTTTCTCCCATTCAGCTGCCAGTAGGAATGGGAAGGGGCTACGTGGGGAAACACAGGTCCCTTCAGACCTTGTTCTGCAGATTTATTTCTTACAATGCCACTGTCTACGGCGAGCTTCACGGTCTATTCAGCCGAATGGCAAAGGACTTGTGATATTGCCAAAGACCTAGAGTTACTTCATGTCGACGGTCAATAGGTGTCTTACTCTAATGGATAATCGATAACCATCAATCACTGCTACCAAGTGTACTCCGAGACCCCTGGCCGGCCCATAGAGCCGAGGCTTGCTCAGAAGTACTTTAAGACGAGATAGCTGCACCCTTGAGATGGAAGGGGGTGCAGATTCATTACTCCAACACCAATCAATAAGGACAACTCAATGGTTTGGCAAAGGGAGTCCATTTAATGACAAGTACAGAAAACGGGGAGTCATGGATATCAGCAGTGATGCGATCGTCCTTCTCGCTTCAAACTCCAACGAACTTCATACGAGTTGTAACATTTATACTCAAAAATCGTCATCACTGACGTGTAACACTCAAAAGTTAACATGCAATTCTATTGGTTAAGAAGAGGTGGCTTTACTATAGGTACTATATCTGTATACGGTAACAGAGTGAGGGGATTGGGTAAACTCTGTCAGGTGGGCATCTAAGCCCTTCCTTCAAAAATGACTATTGTAGACGTCACTAAAAGTATGACGTCTCATTGGTTCTACTAACTATAGGACCCTAGATTATTTGGTCAATTTTGAATGGGTTAGCACCAACCCCATGCATACTTTTCTACTTCGCTTAGCAGCACGCAGAATGGTCGGCCAGGTGTGGGGTGCCCCTTAGTTACCCAGCCGTCCTCCGATTATGGTTACAATCAATCATCACTTTAGTGTCCATGTGTCAATTAGTTCACTGTGGTTTACCTTGAGACTGCATCTTCTGTCTGGAAATGTTCTGATATATCCGCCTGGTTAGGTGCCAAGCGTAGGTGTGAACCCTCGCTTCTTCTTGCTCAGCTGGTCACGTGATTCCTACACCGTGTATTTGTCTCTTTTCTCTCAATTTGTGTATTTGATTTTCATTTAGCCCACCACCTGCCTACGTCTTCTTATCTCGACCTTTCAGAGGCAGGATATTCTGTTCTCAGTTTCAATTAGATGTAGCTACTGTACACTTCTTTTATTAGTATGACCTTGGCTTTCCTGGCAAGAGTTGCCTCTGCCGAGTTTTGATTCAGCCATCTCTTCTCGTTTTGCTAAATATGAATCTTTTCTTATTTGGCCTTTAGTAACGTGATTTGATTCTGCTTCTTGTGCAAAGTAGAAATACACTTATAATACTGTGCTTTATTTTGAGGTAGATTATGTATAATGGTGCTTACCGCACTATTCTTCTACTAAACATAGCAAGCCGCACTGTTTTCTTAGTTTTCTTGCGGTTCCCAGCATATTTACAGGTGTAAACTGGTCGAATGCCTTCATCTTGCTTACAGCTTTAAACTTCTTTGCATTTCGACATCGTCCTTTCACTTTAGGTTCACGATATCCTTATTCATGGCGTTTCATCTCTTTGTGTCATTCTCTGGTCATCATTTTTTATATCTGTGAGTCATTCCGGGTTCTTGTGACGTCACAATTTGTCTTCCATTAAGACCTTTTGGTTTCTTCTGGGACTGTACTTAGGCAATCTTCATTTCGTCTCATTTGTTGGTAGGGTTTCCTCAATGGATACCTTACTGTCCAGGGTTTCCTTGGTACTGGTACTTCAATAGGTGCTGTTCTTCTGATAGGCACTTGGCAGAGCCCTACTGCGGCTATCTGCTGATTTATTTGCTTGTCATACGTCACATATCTTGGGGTGAACGTTCCTGGAACTTCAAAATGGATGATTGGATTGTAGTCTTTATTTGGGACCTCCTCTACAGGACGAGTATGACATTTCCAGTAATGATTCTCAACCTCTTCATTTACTCTGGTTACTTTACCTTGACTGGTTCGAGCAGCAGCATTCCAGTAGTTATTCTCACTCTCTTCGTAGTCTCTTGATACTTTGTCTCGATTAGGACGAGTATGAGCGTTCCAATGATTATTCTCAGTCTCTTCATTTACCCTTGGTACTTTATCTCGACTGGGACAAGTATGAGCTCACCAGTAAGGATTCTCAACAATTTACTCTTGTTACTTTACTGGAACGAGTATGAACATTCCAGTAATGATTCTCAATCTCTTCATTTACTCTGGTTTCTTTACCTTGACTGGGATGATTAGCAGTGTTTCATTGGTTATTCTCCCTCTCTTCATATACTCCTGATACCTTGTCTCAATTGAGATGAGTATGAGCCAATAATTAGTCTCAATCTCTTCATATACATTTGATACTTCATCTCTACAGGGACGAGTATGATCATTCCACTCGTTATTTTCGGTCCCCCTCTCGGGTCTCCTGCTTTCCCCTTTGCCTTAATTACTCAGGGATAACGTCACTGGGATTCATAACAGGCTGTAGCCCTCTCTTCTTCTTGTCAGGTTGTCTTCTCTGCTCCTCTGTAGCTCCATGTACGGTTTCTCAGTTTCTCCTTGGTTTGGTCTGCTATGCTATACCTCAAGGGAAGTGGTATCGGCATTGTTCCTGGACCCACTGGTCCACCACCACTTGTTTGTGGTCAAACCACCATGATTTCACAATCAGGATCAGGACGCCCTGAGTCTACCTCGGCCTCTCGCTTCTTACGCATCTCTTCATCTTTGCATATTCGAAACAGTATTTGGCTTCCCATGTTGCATTGCATGCTGTGCACCCAAGTTGCCTTCAGCACACCTCAGCGAGTCAGTCTGAAAATTGCAGGGTCTCTCTCTTCTGAAGTCTCAGCCTCTCTGTTTTATGACACTGTTGTGGAACTTCCCCGGGATAGTGTCAAAGTCCTTCTTCTCTGTTTGATCCATATTCTGTATTCTTCCAGTGGTTTTCTTTGTCTCTGTACCACATACATTTTCCTTCGCGGGTATAATTAGAGTGTTTGGAAGACAATTACAGATTTTCATTTGTTCTTCATACTTTTCTTCAGAAAATGCTTTTGAAGGTGTATTAGAGATATGTTCCTTAGGGAATTCCTCATAAAGACACAAGTCCCAGAGGGGGAGTCTCTCCCAGTGAGGTCCTGCTGAGGGTATTGCGTAGTGGGCTCACCTACCTAGCTTCACTGGGAAAGGCTCCCCCTGAGGAGAAGTGACAGAACGCGTGTTTCATCACAGGACACATATTTGCACTGTGATCCCAAGAACTAAGATGGAAAATGGACACACGGCAACCTTCAGACTGGATGCGTTGCCAACCCACCTCAGCATAATAAACTCATGGATTATTTAGGAAAGTAAATGTTTATCCCATTGAATGCTGTGAAGTGAAAACATATTTTAAAAGCTCAATTCACACACTTTAGTGGACCAACATAAAAACACACTCAGAGCACACAACCTGTGACATTCTACTTTCTCCACTACCATAGAGATAGCCTGCAATCAGACCTACTTCCATAAATCCAACAAATTAAGAGATACAGAGAGGATTGCTAATTTGCATCTGTCACCTTTATAATAGTCACATAGTTTGGCACAGGAGCAAACCCAGAGATGCCTGCAGCCTTTAAATGTTCATGTGGATTTGGAATTCAGAAAAACTTGCTGTAGGTGTCCCACCCATGTCTAGATAGGCATGTCAATTTACCAAAATGCCAGGGGTAGCGGAAGTGACATCACACAACTTTTGATATTTGATGGCATCACAGGAAGTGATGTAATTTTACCACGCCCCAAGCGACATCGCAGGAAGTGATTGCACACAACCTTTCACCCATTGACAAAAACAGGAAGTGGCATCACAAAACTGAACCCATGTTGCACTGATTTTTTTTTTTCCCAAAGCAAGTGCCTTGCCCCTGAGCTATCCTTCCAGATATATATTTTGTTTTGCTTGAGGAAGCAACAGATGGTTTACTTCAAAGGCAGACGACAACTTTATTTAAATTAATTATCTAATTTTGCATCTATCTACAGTGTGCCGGTGACTCAGGTCTGACAGATCTGGGCCAGGTCACACAGTGCCCAAGCAGGATTGGTGGCAGAAGCCACTGGGCCACACCTCTCACTTCACAGGTGCAGTGGCTCACTGGATGTGCAAAGCAGACAACGAGAAACACTGATGAGATTTCCATTCATGATGTGCTGTTACTGATTACTGCAGGCTGCTCTTACCCATTCCCAGCTAGATAGACCTATCAAGGCCACTTTAAGCATTTTGGGGGCCCTGGGCATGGACAACTTTGGGCCCCCCCTCCACTAAACCAAAGGAATTAAGTGATCAAGAATATCTGGTGGCACCCTCGTCCTACCGTGATCATAACCTATAGGTTGATATGCTGCCTCGCAGCATTCAAAATAACCATGTTTACTCCCTTTATGTCCCCTTACCCTCTCCATACTCGCTCTAATAAGAATGATAAACAAGTAGCATTTCAAGGCCAACATTAGCAATCTACGAAAAGGTTACTTCTCTTCTAGTATAGAAACAGGATACTTTTTATCAATAGCATCCGGGAAGGTATGCAGCCTCTAGTATTAATGCAGGACTGTATGTAAAAGATACATTTAACCCAGATAGGCAGAGAGCACACATTAGCTGCCTCAGAGGATGCAAAAGTGCTCAAGCATGGATAGGGTAGACTAATTGTAAGGAAGGAGAAAGCTACACATAGCATATCATGGATAGTGAATGCAGATTAGAAGAATGATATTAGAAGTGGGACATGGTTTTCAAATAGTGTTGCCATTGGAGATCAAGAGAACAAGTGCCTGTGGTGTGCAGTATATCAATGCTCACTCACAATTATAGTGGAAGTAACCCTATAGCCAGTGAACCATAAATGAGGCATACCCTAAGAAGGAAATCACTCTGAAGGGCTGGCAATTTTGAAAGGATTAGGGACTGGCAACTCAGAGGTTAGGCAATACAAGAGTAAAAGAGATGCCCAGGATCGCACATTGCTTAAGGGGTGAAGCTGGGATGTGTGCCAACTCAAATTACATGTTAGTTTTTATAGCAACCCCTATCTGGTGCAGTAACATTGCTGATAATAGCACCTCTTATGCTGCAAAACCAGGTACGTATGCAGGTAGGTTTATAAACTTCAGACATAGAAAAGGTTCTGCGAGCCTTGCTGGAATGTGCTCTTCTAATCTTTGATATGCACACATATCTCTGCAAGGAGTGCTTAACATACTGGCCTAACTTCTGAATCATTGTGGCACTCAATTAATCAATATGGATTTCAACTTTGGCTATTGCAATGATCAACATAATTTCCACAAGAAGGAAAGAATGCTGCATAAGTTGTGCCATACAAACTATGTATTCCTCAGTGAACACAGAAAGCATTACATGATTAATTGATCAAGTCAGAATGCATTTGCAAAACAGACAAGCAATGGGTTTAGCGCCTCAGCAGCATGGCATAAAATCTCATGCCATAAAATCTCCTGGCGTGTGCTATTTAAGTCTAGTGAACAATGGAGTCTTACTTTAGATCAGACAGCCTTGTGGGGGCCCCCTCCAAGGGGGGGCCCTGGGCAAGTGCCCCGTTTGACCTCCTATAAAAACGTATCTGAGACCTAGCTCCCATTCCCTTCCTGTTGCTACAGTACTGGGTATCAGCTGCACAGACATGCTTTTTCCTGTAGCCCTATTATTTCCCCAGTTAACGAGATCTAGATTCCAGGTGAAGAAAGCTGTGACACATTTAGCTGCATTTACAACTTCCTTTGTCAGTTGCAACACAGATTTAGGGTCTTGGCACTGCCTCTTTTTGCAGTGGCCTAGGGGTTGCATGGACATGTCTAGGGGTAGCAGAGGGGGAGCCAGGGGTAGCAACTGCTACCCCTGGCAACCCCCAAATGACATCCCTGGGTGAACCTGGCAGAACAGGGCTGGTGTAAGTCTGAGATGCTCTCAGCATACCCCAACAGGATTCCGTGGAACTGTGTAAACCAGCCCTTGGTCCACACTACAGCCTGGCTTAAATCTGCACACGTTCCTAGAAAGCCTGGCATGAAGCACTCACACGTGCACTGCAGTCTGGCCCTCCAGAAGTCAGAGCAAACCTGGACCTTTTTCCTCAGCATCCATATGTCCTATTCCTGGCATGTCACAGCTAGAGCAACAAACAAGAAGATGCTGTAACTCGCCCCGTGCTGTGAAAAGGCCTGGTCAGCATCCAGTAGCACTGCTAGCGACTCCGCTCTGTTCCCAATAATGATGAATTTACTAGAAAGGCTTTGTGAATAGAGCGCGCAGAGTGTTGCGTTGGGGCAGTTTTCTGGCATGCATGCTTTTATGGGTTGGCTGATGTCTGTATCTGGCTTCAGTCCAAGCAGTTGAATAGTGATTCTGCGGCTCTACTAATCACGCTGGTAGTGCCATCTGGGCCCTGTTTCTACTAGGCACATATCTATCGACCAAAGGGGTAGTTTGAATCCACAAAATTGCATCTGTTGCGAGAAGTAGGAAAAATGCATGAACCACTGACAACAGAATAAAACCTTGATTCATAAACGGGCAGATGTTCCATGCCATCAATTGCATACTACAGAAGGGACAGCAAGAGCCCTGCTGTGGTACCACACTGTGTAAGGGACCTACAAAGGGGCCTCATCTTAATTGCCATTAAAAATTGCATGGATCTGAAAAAACACACAGAATAAATTCTACATGTGTCTTCCAGGCTGTGCTCTTTTTGTCAGAATACCCATTATGGAGCATGGCAATTTGTTCAGGCGTTTTCCAGCTGTGATACGTTATGTTATGTTATGTTAAAGGTTCTTGTACCTTCCACCGTTACCACCCGCATGGTCTCTAGATGCTCTGGCTTATCTGCATTGCAAGGGGGGGTGGCGGGATTTGTTAGTGTAATTGAGCGGGAAACGGGCAAGAGAGTGTTGATGTGGCGTTGGCAGCTTCAGTTCGGAGAAACCAGTCACTGAGCGTTGGTGCATTTTCAGTCAGTAGCCGTCACGTGGTGTTGAGGTGAGAATGTGTATGGTTTGGTTTCATGTTGGGAAGGAGAAATCGACAGAATCTCTGACCATATGTTGTTATGTTGCGGGTAGAGGGACTTGAATCACCATGAATTCTCACCTCCTTTGTAAACATGTAAAAGGCAGATGGAATCCATCGGGATTTGCGCGTATTTCCAGGTTGGGGTACTGAAGGGCAAAGAACCACCAGGTGACTGCCTTTTTCCCCCACCCAACTGGTTGACAAGTGAAGATCCCCTGAGTGGACAGTGATGCTGTGCCCCCCTCCTCATAACCCATCTTCCTCCAAGCTGTACTCCAATGCAATAGTTTTGTCTTATATTATTACCACAATATCGCCAAACCTATTGATCCACAGTTGGCACTATGTATATTAAGCGCCGAAAAGCGTGAGCTCAAGTATTTTCGGATGCTGGCTCCCTCCAGGTGAGAGGCAGGGGCTGGCGTCACATTTCAGTTAAGCCTTTCAAAAAATGGAGCCTGGGAGTCAAACACTTCCAAAGATTGTACAGCATTTGAAATGTGATTTCCAACTGAAGCGCTGGTCACAGCAGTTGTCTACAGGGTCGGGAGAAAGAGGTGCCTTCCCAAAGTGTTCACACGCATGCTGTTAACACCATCTGAAATGCAGATTGCTGATCACTAGAGTCTCCTACGAAGGGCAATTACCAGTTTTATATTCAAAACACAAGCCACTAAGATAGAGGTTTCTTGGAAAATTCTACCGATTTAAGCTATCTTCCCTCCAAGAAATGTAAACTTGAGAGGCCAGCGTAGACTATTCTTTGAAGGTATCTAAACGGTATGCCATGGATGCCTTCAATGCGACATTCTGGTTCTCTCTATGGCGCTCTCGAAGAGCAATGGCGCAATGACGCAGTAAACATTCTCCATGAACATCAGATTCATTTGCTAGGCTTTCATGAATCATTCCAAAGTCTCCTCATCTTTTTCATTTTCATCCTAGAAGATCAGTTTTGAATCTGTCAATATGTTTGGTAATTAAAGTCGCCTCTTATTTTGAAGATGCAATTGCTGGAAAATAATAGCTTTCCCCATTCCAAAGTTCTATTTTTGGGTATATATTTTCAATATTTTTTGCAAGGCATTTTCCAGGCCCCTCACTCATTCCTGCCTTCAGTTAAAACACAATCCCCTAATGATTCAGTTGTAGACAGGTAATGATCAGTCTTGGGCTAACCCCTTCTGGGAAAAGTCCTTGAGAGATGCACACACTTTAAAATCCAAAACATGTCACCTCCCGCACTTGTGGTGCATTTAACAGGCAGGAATCCCTCTCTAAAGTAACCAGAGCTCTCAGCTAGTGCATGCTAGCCGACAGCGTGCATTTGTTGGATTGGGGACAGGGGCGCCTCCAAGGGTTGGCCAAGGGGGGCCACGGCCACCCTTATAAAAGCCCGGGCCCTCCCACCGGCCCATTCATTTATATATGTTTGTTTTGGTGTGCCACCCCAAGACTTCAAGTGTGGCCACCCCTATGAAAAATGTCTGGGGGCGCCACTGATGGGGGATGTGCTTCAAATATTGAGCACTGCTTTGCATGCTCTACAGACACAGGGAATTTGGGGCCCACATTTTTAACAGTTTGTCGGCTTTCTTTTTGGACAGACTCCTTTCAAATAGACCAAGGGCCTCATTAGGACCTCGGCGGTAGCCATGCTGCTATTGGCGGCATGGCTGCAGCCGAAATCGCCTCCGGGTCCGGGTTCCCAGAATGAGGAATTACAGGGCCATTCCGAGTTCGGAAGGCCCGGTAATTCCTCCCTCCAAGGACCCAGACCTTCCCCATTCCCATTTCAGCCCCCATAGGGTTGAATTGGAAGGGGAGAGGGAGCAAACAACGGGCCGATTACGAGTTGGCCCGTTGTTTGCTCTCTCTTCCCCTCGCAGGACCCGGTAAGCACGCCTGGTTTTACCTCATAATGTGGCAGAACGGGTTTAACGGGTCCGCATCCTTTTGCGGCACCCATTAACCTGTTCCGCCAGGGTCGTAATGAGGCCCCAAATCCTGCAGATCAGACACTCTCTCGCTTTGCTCTGATGTTGCCCACCAAGGTTGGTCCTATTCCCCTATGTGACGATGCAGGTACGCCAGCCGGGTAAACACTTTTATCTTGACCCGCCAGTACACAGATGGCACCCAGACATATCTTGCTTGCTAATATTCACTGAGTGAGGATCTGATTTGTACCATGGCTGGCGTACAGTCCTTCCACTTCTGTACTCTAAACCCTACTAAAATGAAGTTCTCTATTCTACCCCCCTGCATCCCTTATTTCTCTATTGCAAAATAGTGTAACCCTACTTTCTGCATTCAGAATCCCTTGAGTGAGTGTCTGAAGTGGATTTTGATTCCAACACCATACTTGGGTTTCAAACCCATTTCAGCTTTTGCATCCCTTGAGACTGGGCAGTGGCCTTGCCCTCCTGGCAGAGGGACTTGAGTCACCATGAATTCCCACCTCCTTCCTAAACATGTAAAGGCAGATGGAATGTATTGGGATTAGCGCTTATTTCCCAGTCAGGGTACTGAAGGGCAAAAGAACTCTGCAGGTATTTCTTTGCTTGGTATCATTGGCTCTGTATTCTGCCGCCTGCTCTAAGATGTGACTTAAAGCAGGGAACGCCATTGTACAGGAACACAGAAAGGTGAGGTCAGCAGTTTCTAGGACTCTGACTACCTGTAGAAGGCAAAAGGTGTTCATCTAAAAAGAAACAACAGAATTGGTGACCACACATGGGCAGACCGAATCACTTGCAGCCTGTGTGCTGCTATATAGGCTGCATACCATAGTGGTGTATTTTGGTGAAGTCTACCTCTGGTACATGTCATGTTTGATACCATTGACTGAGTTATCATACCAATGCCATGAGATTGCACAACAGGTACCCTATTCATCTGCCTTTAGCCAAATGACTCATGCATGACATGATACACTAATAACTTCCAAGGCAGATTTGCTGTTGTCCTTCTGCAAATGACAGGGATGGAGGATGCTATCATTGGAGGATAACCCAGGTACAGACAGAGAGAAGTGTAGTGAATGAGATGCGCTCAGGATAACATTCATGCAACATGAATTGTGTACATATTCATGGCGTAGGATTTCCCATGAAGGCACATGCATGCTCCACAGCACCTATTCTACAAGTCAATAAACATGCATTGCAACAGGATCATTGCTTCTACCTTCTATACAGCGTCCACCCACCTTTTTCAGAGGGCGGACGACATCCCCCTGGGTATTTTAGAGTCCCTGTGTAAAATGAGAAAGGAGAAATGAGAAATGTCAGCTGTCGCGTTTTGAACTTATGAATTTGCGCCTTGTGGTCGCCAGGTTCGCAGACCTGGCACTTCACTTTTGCGGAAAGATAAGCTGATACAAAATAGCAAGCATTACCGGGCCATTCCGACCTTGGAGGGCCCGGTAATTCCTCATTCAAGGAACCCAGAACCTGAACATCCCCATTCCCATTAGAGCCCCCATAGGCCTCAATAGGAATGGGGAGCATGCTAATATGCTAATAACAGGCCTGTTAATAACGGGCCCATTGTTAGCATGCTGGGCTGCTCGCGGGACCCGCGAAGGACGCCTGGTTTTACCAGGCGTCCTTCGCCTGTTCCCGCAAGCAGACTCGTAAATGGGGCAGTAAGGGGTTGACGGCTCCGGCACCTATACCGGCGCCATTAACCCCTTACCGCCAGGGTCAGAATGACCCCCAATGTGCTTTATATTAGTAGCAATTCTCTCACACTGCCGGTTTCCGCGGGAAGCGATGTTCCGTTATTGGTGATACAAAGTTTTCAAACCAAGTGATTCATTGTTTTCTGTCTGACTCATTGGGCCTCATTCCGAGTCCGGCGCTAACCAATGGCGGTAGTAGCGCCTTGGTCGGCACCGGACCCGTACCGGCACCGCCCTGGTGGAATGGGAAATTACCGCCCTATTCCGAGTTGACCAGGGCGGTAATTTCCCATTCCCCAGGGCTCTTCCCCATTCCCAAATGAGCCCCCATAGGAATCAATGGGAATGGGGAAATTGCAAATAACGGTGACCATACTTTACCGTCACCGTTATTGGCTAAAAAGCCCCTTTGCGCCCTCGTCCCTAACGCCTGCTAAAAGCAGGCGTTAAGGGCTAGGGCGCAAAGGGAACTCGGAATGTGGCGGTAAGGGATTACCGGCACCGGTCTCGTTAACGGTGACCAGTATCCCTTACCGCCATACTCGGAATGAGGCCCATTGTGCCTGTGATTCCATACAACTCCATCTGCTGGCATTGGAGTCTTTGATTAGTGTAATATTTTATTTGTTAAATGCAACACTTGTCAAGTAGTTATTTTCTCTGCCCTGAATTTAATCTGTGACATAGGTTTCTGCCAGGATTTGGTGGAATGTGCTCCTGAGCTGTCTCTTTCAAATGTTATGTTATCTTATATTTGTACAACGCCTCCTGCCATAGGTAATGGCATTGAAGAGCTGTAGGAAACATGGCCCTTCAGCAGACAATGGTCTGAAAGATGAGAGAGAGAGGAGTATCACAATGCAGAAAATGCAGTTTAGGTCCTGTATGGAAAAAGGAGGGTCTGGTGTGGAGATGTTGGCAGCCAGAGAGCAGATAGATAATAGGCTAAAAGAGTATGAAGGTGATAGAGTCTGACAGCTGGACCAAATTGTTTCCATGGGATACAGCTATATGCTATGAGGCTCAGTGCTATAGCAGAAATGTGGTGGGAATGAAAGGTGTATGAACCCCTAGTTCAACTGTCTACAGTTGAGGGCAATGCTATACTTCCTTGCCTCCTAGTTCTTCTTGACCTCTCAGCAGCATTTGACACAGTAGAACACCAGACACTCAATGACAATCTATATCTCTGCATGGGGATCAGCAAGATCATCCTCAGCTGGTTCAAATCCTACCTTACAAACTGCCAACAGTTCATACAAATGGATTCTTCCAGATCACCAACTCTACCCATCACCTGTGGAGTCCCTCAAGAATGCATCCTGTCACCCGTGATCTTCAATCTTTCCATGGAACCCCTCTGTACCCTCCTCTCTCCACACAACATCCACATTCACCATTACACAGATGACAGGCAGAGCTCCCTCAAGATATCCTCCATTGAAGACATCCACAGGCTCAAGGCCTGCCTCACATTGATCCAATCCTGGATATCCATAGGGTCCGATGTCCTTTCATTGCAGGATGTTTTTTCGCAGGTTTTTTTTACTGAAAATTTGTTAACAAAAAAACCCATTGAAATTTGTAGTGGGTTTAGACAGTTATATATATGGGGTGTGGTTGTTTGGGAATACATTAAAACTGAAAGGGAATGGGGGATTGAGGGGAACCCCCCCAAAAAGAATTGAAAAAAAATGTGATGGGGTTTTGTGTTAAAAAAAACTGCGGTAAAAAACCCTGCGAGAAAAACATCCTGCGATGAAATGACACAGAACCATCCAGTGCTTACCTGAAGTTCAACCCCTCCAAGACTGAATTCCTACTGCTGACCAACAACACTGAGCACCCTGACATGCAGACATGGCTCTCTGCTATGAACCTCAAGGGATTTACACCCAAGTCTCTTGGGTTCAATATCGACACGTTTAAACAGCACATAGCAAGGAAAACACAAATGGCCTGGTGTCAATTTTCTCTCCTGCGGAAAATCAAGCCCTTCATCCCAGAAAGCAACTTCATATCCACCTTTTGACCATATTCACCTTTTCACATTCTGAAGGCTCATCAGGAGAGTATCTTAGAATTGCACTTCAAAGAAGCTTTCAGATTGATTGCTTACATCAGCATTATTTCCTTTTTGTTTTTTAATTATCCAATTTTGGGGGATCTTTTCCTCATTCCGATGCAGCCGATCCATTTCACCGGAAGGTTAGAGTCAGAGAGGTGGTGGAGGAAGGAGGCAGAGCAGCCAGAGAAGCTGAGGAGGGAGTCAGAGAGGTGGCAGAAGAGGAAGCTGGTGGAGGAGCCAGAGAGGTGTAAGTAGGAGTAGCAGGAGAAGGAAGGAAGTTGATTAGATGCATGAAGTGTCTTTCGAAAAGGAGGAGATTGGACCGAGGGCCCTGGACTAAGACGGTGCCATTCAGATAGAAATTAATGATGGTCTTGGAGGAGTGAAGTGGGAAGGGGCCAGGAGGTCTTCCCACTGATTGCCACCATTAATGGGAGAGGAGGTAAAAGGAGAGAGAATCGAAACCATATGTGGGGTCCATAGGCTTGGATAGGGAACAACTTTTTTGAAAGTTAGTATATTTTATTGTATATCTGTTGACCAACTTTTATGGCACCTTGATGACAAAATAACATCTTTCTGATCTAATCTGATCAAAACCTAATGCACTAAGTGCAAGATAGTAACATTCCAGTCAACACCACCTTTGTTAGAGAAATTCAGTGTCCACCGTAGGTTTCAGATGCTCCTTCAAAGGTTAGGTTTTTGACAATGAACTCAGCACCCAGAATAGTGGGTATATTTGTATTGATTTCTGAGGAGTGTGCTTCCAGGGTGAAGGAGCAGTTGGGGAAGGCAGCACAGGGTAAGCAAGTAAAATATTTTTAGAGATTCAGATTGCAGAGTGGTAGTGGAATAAGGAGTCAGCATGGGGAAGCTACCAACAATAGATGTTGAATGGAAGAGGTGGCAGAGGTTGTGAAGTGTGTTGTAATCTGTGCAAACCTCCCCATGCCTTTAGAGGAGATGGCTTGACTACATTAATCCAGCCTAAAAGAACAGACTGTAAACACACTGTAAACAATTACGAAAGGAAAGTAGACCAGGGGCACAGCATGTCCCCTATAAGAAAGCAGTGCACGTGTTCATCTGTCTAATGGGCACGTGAAAATTCGGGCGTGAAAATCCACCCCTTCTCGAAGCATCAGAATTCCTAAGAGAACCTCCACTTATTGATTATGCTGCACAAGCTTTGGTAGTCATCCGTGGGCAATTGTTTGGCTTTGTGCACATTTACATATCTATTGAGTAGCACATCCATGTTTTCTAAAGCACAGACCTGACTAGTAAGCAAGGGAAAGCTGTATGAAAAGGCATCGTTAAACAGAATAGATCAGCTTTCATGGGGTGCTTTATGGTTAATGGTCGGCGGTATGTTCAAATGCTGACTTGTGGCTGTTATTTCACGTGTGCCATTCGCATTACCCAATAGTCTATACTGTTGTAAATGAAATGTGGTTGGAAATCATGAGTATTTTTCATATCATACATTGAAGTCAATACCTCACCAATTGATATGCAAGTGGAGACTTTGGGCCTGATTCACAGAAACATTTTATAATGGCGCAATCCCATTGAAAACATATCTGTGAATCAGGCCCTTTGTCTCCCTTGTGTGTATATTTTCTGTGTCACAGCAGTAGGCTCAACAGACAACTCTTGTTCAAAGATAAGATTCTGACAGGTTTATTGAACAACACAAATTTGCCCAGAGCTTAGGATGGACCTGGTAAGCATACGAGGAGTTTTCAAAGATATGCAAAGGAAGCAATACCAACTTTCATGAGGACCCTACGCTGTCAGTCCACCCCTCCCTAACCTGGGACTCCGACTCCCAGTGGTCGAAGGAATGTCATTCATAGTCATTGGAGTTGAAGTGTTCCTTGCACGTCTTTCTGGCTTGGTTAGTTCTCTCTACTGTTGCCGTTGTAGTCAGGATGCCGAGATGTGCAGGTGGTCCTCTCCACCTGCTGGAAAAGAAGGGTCTGGACTTGCTTCAGGCAATGCCACTAATGGGTCCGGTTGACAGGTCTCACTAGATACAGAAGGTTTTGGTGTGAGCTCTGGGGTACTGGCCACACCCTCTGCTACAGTTGTTGACATCTCAAGGTTGTTAGGCTCATCTGATTCCCTCTCTCTCTTATCTCCACTTATCACCTCCTCAATGCCCTGTAACTATCAGGCTGTCTTCACCCCTGCTCCCTCTTAACTTCTTTTCTTCTTCCTTGGGTGATTTGTTATCTCACTTTTCTGTACTATCACTTTCTAATTCTCGCTGCGTTCCTCACTTGGTTTCATTTCTTTCATTTCACTGTCTCCTTCCTCATCCTTCCTCCTTATGTCTTTCCACTGCTCACCTCCTCTACTCTCGAATCCCCTCTCTGTTTTTTTCTGCTCTCTATTTTTCTCTGCTCTTCAAGGCCTCTTCACTCTTTGCTACACTTTCAAACTCCACTTTCTACGCATACCAAAAGGGTTTTGTACTCTATAATTTGCTCCCTACCTTCTCCCATCTCCATGCCTTTCCACTCTCTCCTTCCTCTCTCTCTTTGGGCAACTCTTCTGCCACCTCCCACCTGTTCACTCACTTCACGTATCCTCAATCATGCTTCCTCTAGGATCTGTATCACCACTGCTTTACTCAATTCGGAAAACAATTTTACCTGTCCTGGCTTCTGATGAGAAGGATCGTGGTTGAAAGCCTGCGATCCAAATGTTCGAGGGAGGAAAGAGAAAAGAGAAGATTATTTTTTCGAAATAATGTTCGGTCTTTTCTCCCCTGAACATTTACAACTTGGCCCCCACCCACACCCCCACCACACCCCCACACCCTAATTTACCTTGTGTTCCTGCGACTTCTGTGATCGGGAACCGCCGCCGCAGGGTCCTTTTCTTTATTTTTCCTTTTTTTTGGGCGATGGCTGCGGGGGACACCCCCACAGCTCCCGCAGCCCCCGCAGCCCCTGCAGCCCTTTTTCTTTTTGTAAAGGCTTTTGGGATGGCTGCGGGGGACACCCCTGCAACCCCCGCTCACAATATAGTGAGCAAGGGTGCAGGGGACACCCCATCAACCCCCGGCACCGAATGTGTGATTTGGTCGAAATTTTCGGCTGCTCAGAATTTTCAAATAGCCGAAATTCGGCCAAGTCACGCATTCAGGCTTTTAAGCTTGGTCATTTTGGCCAGTTCCGATAAGAAGGTGTTTCTTCCTATGCTGGCGAAGAGCTGGGGATCTTTGGGGACCCTCCCTTTATATCCTTAGGGTTCTACGTTAAGTAGTGGGTGGTGACACCTGGCCCCCATGTTCACCCAAGCCCTGTCACCTAAACCAGAACCTGTGAATTTGAATCTTCCTTTCATAAAAGCCTCCTCTGCTTGCTAGGGGATGAAATATCTGGCAGATTATTTGTATACATTTAACAGAGACTTTCATTTTTTATGAATGCTTAGATGTTCAGGGTTGATCTTTGACTTTTATGTTGGGTCTTCACTGGTCATTCTTTAAGTTCTGGCACAACTGTATCCATTCTTCAATGTAATGGTCAAATGTCTTTTCACAAGTAAAGATGTGTATTTAAAATATCATATCACCAATTTAGAAATATCACCAATTTGGTGAAATTGTGCTCAGAATGTCACCAATTTCACAACATGGGTGACATTTTGATAAATTATAATGCAAAGTGGTCTGGATGACATGACATTCTGAAAATAAAACCTTCATAATTAGATTTGGGCAACCTTGTCTCAGTGTGATGGATCCAGAGCACTCATCACATGGTGTTTAAAAGCGTCTATCAATGTGTTTTATGACTTTTCAGTGTCAGTAAGGGTGTTTCCAATGGGAGCTTGTTCTCCATGATCTCTGGGAGTTATTAAAGATTTTTCAGTGCCTAATACTGGACCTAGTATAAACCATTGCATCCCTAGAATGTCAAGCTGGGAGCTTACTTGAACTGTCAGCATACAGGGAACATCAAACTGGGAGCTTGCGGCAAATGTTAGGCTTACTTGTAATGTTGAACTAGGAGTTTACTGGAAGTGTGAGACGGACTCTATCTACAATCTTTTAAAAAGTATTTAGCTAATTTAGAAGTAAGATCCCAAGCTTGGATTTTGTCCACCTTCTATGTTTGTTGATTTTTTGTTTGTTTGTTTGTTTGTTTGTTTGTTTATTCACTTTTTATGCGCGCCGGACCCAAGGGTAGCAGGGCGCAGTGGCAAGAAAATGCAAAGCTTACAGGTTATGTCATAGTGTAACGTACAGTATAAAATACAATAAAGGTCCCTGGAACACAGATAATTACAAACTATACAAATTCAAGAAAGGTCAATCAACTTGCAGGTTACATCATGGCAAAATGTGCAGTAGAAATACTGTAAGGTCATGGAACACAGATAATTACAAATATACAAAGTTCAAGTGAGGGCAATCAGGGTTGTAGGTGACATAGGTCAGCTGAGGTCAGCTGAGGTCCATCGAGGTGAGGAATCGGATGACATTTTTTCTAAAGCGAGGGTAGGGCAAATCCACTCTCATGTATTGTGGTAGTGAGTTCCAGGTTTTTGCAGCCTTTACTGGAAAGCTGTTTCCTCCGATCGTCCTGAGTCTAAAGTTCGGTATTGTCAGGCAATTAGAATTGATAGCTCTAGTCAGTCTGAGGGATGTTCTCCTGTGGAATTTGTCAATCAGATAACTGGGGGCGGAATTATTAAGGGCTTTGTGGGTCAGGGATAACATCTTAAGTGTTATTTTGTTCTCAGTGGTCAACCAGTTGTGATGGCGTCTGGAGGCGGAGATATGGGATCTTTTGTTTATGCCTAGTGCTGCTCTCAGGGCATTATTTTGTAATATTTGTAGTCTTTGAGTTATAGGGCCTCCTTACACGGACGGTGGTGGACCAAGGTGCTATTAGCACCTTGGTCCATGCCGGTAAAATACCGGCCCCGCCTTGGTGGGAAGGGGAATTACTGCCCTATTCCAAGGTTGGTGGGGCGGTAATTCCCCCTTCCCCCATTGCCCTTCCCCATTCCCATTTTTGCCTCATAGGGCAAAAAGCAGGCGTTAAAATTCTCCAACCCGCAAAGGGACCTCGTAGTAAGGCGGTAAGGGTTTACCGGTACCGGTAAAATACCGGTACCGGTAAACCCTTACCGCCTACCGTGTAATGAGGCCCATAGTTTCATTCGCTCCGGAGTAAAGAGCGTTGCAGTAGTCAATTCTAGAGAGTATTAAGGCTCTAGCCAGGATTAAGAGGCTCTTATTGGAAAGGAATGTTTTACCGGCTCTTATTAATTTGGACGCGTAAGCCGTGGAGGATGCAAGGGATTTTAGCTGTTTATCAAGAGATAGGGTAGAATCAATATACAATCCCAGGGTTTTTACGTCCTTGGACACTTGGATGATATTCCCGTCTATGTTAAATGAGGAGAATTCCTGACTAGTTTTTTGATATTAGCTTGGGAGCCCAGGATAATCAACTCTGTCTTTTCATCGTTCAGACAGAGGGCATCAGTGGCCATCCATGCCTGGATGATAAGATATACCTTGTTCACCAATTCCGTGTCTTTCGCATGATCCCCAGAAAGCGGGAGGAGGATCTGTGTATCATCTGCATAATTAGTGTAGGTGATACCGAGATGGTCCAAATCATCAAACAAGGGCTTGGTGAAGATATTGTATAGAGTTGGAGAGACGCAGGAGCCCTGGGGGACTCCGCATGAGATAGGGGTGGGATCTGCCGCTGCCGAGGGGGAGAAGACTCTCATTGTTCTTTCACTCAGAAATGACTCAATCCATCTGATGGCTTCCGGGGAGAAATGGGCGGCGGAATCCAGGTGACTACAGAGGACTTTATGATCCACCCAATCAAAGGCGGCTGAGAGGTCCAGGAGTAGCAAGAGTACTGTTCTCCCTTTGTCTCTCAGCTCGTCAATTTGGGATTTCAAGTCAATAAGGGCAGTTTCAGTTCCATGTAGGGGACAGAAGCCTGATTGCCTCTCTCCTAGGAGGTTGTGTAGTTCTAGATGCTTTTGAATTTGGTTATAAGCGGCTTTGTCCAGAATCTTGAGAAGAAACGGTACCGTAGTAATAGGGCGGTAATTAGTAGGGATGAGGGGGTCTAATGTCTGCTTTTTAAGGAGGGGGAGTACCAAGGACTGTTTATGGTTGGCAGGTATGGTAGCTGAGGCAAAGGAGGTGTTAATCAGTTTAGTGATAAAGGGCGATAATTCTCTAGCAGCGTCTTTTATTAACTGTGCTGGGCAGAGGTCACCTTTACAATTAGATGGTTTAAGCGACAGGATAATTTTTTCTACTTCCAAGGTGGTCATTTTAGAGAAGTGGAAGGAATTACTGTGCGCCAATAAATTATTGGTGTTGGGCATTTTGGGCGAATCCTGAAATTTAAGTACTTCTTTTTTTTGCTGGATTTTATTTTGGAGAGTGCTAATTTTATTTGTTAGGGCTTGCTGGATATCTGTGCACCAAGGTTTGTCCTTGGTACAGGCGTCCGGTGTGGCGATAGGAGACTCAAGTTCCTTTAGAATAGAAAAAAGCTCTTTCATACTGGAATTGGAGTTGGCTATGCGATCATCATACGAGTTACGTTTTGCCTGGCAAACTTCTTTTTTGTAAAGTGAGGAGAGAGAAGTTAGTTTGGCTTTGTTATCGACTGAAGGGCAGAGCCTCCAGGTAGTTTCAATTTTTCTTTTCAGGATGCGTAAGTCTCTTAGCTGTGGAGTAAACCATTTGTTTAGGTGAGCTTTTGGTTTGCTTGATCTGAGTTTGAGAGGTGCCAGTTTATCTAGGGTGACGAGCATGATATTATTGAATTCTTGTACTAGGGTGCTGGGGCTTAGATTAGCGGATAATGCATTGAGGGTCGGTAATATAGCTGGGATCACTTTCTCTACCGTGAAGCATTTTTTATTTCTGGTTAAGCAGGGCGGTGCTATTGGAAGGAGCGTGGGCTTAGGTCTGAAAGTAGCTAAATTAAAGGACACTAGAGAATGGTCTGTCCAAGGTAGGGGTCTTATGGATAAAATAGTGGCTGAGCATTTACAGTCAGCTATCCAATCTAACGTTCTTCCCTTCAGGTGCTTAGGCTTGACAACTCTTTGAGTTAGGCCTAGTGCGTGAATAGTGTTGGCTACCACTGTAGCATTAGTATCCGTGGTGTCATGGAAACCTAAGTTAAAGTCCCCAAGGAGGATTAGTTGAGAACAAGGTTTGAGGTTATTAGTGAGAAGGTTGTGGAGATCCTCTTCAAAGGTGCCTAGGGGGCCTGGGGGTCTATATAAGAGGTGGATGGTGAGAGTTTGATTATTATTTATCTGGAGTTTAGCAGATAAGGTCTCGCAAGATTGGATCGATTGGGTGGGTACTAGTCTGAGTGAGAGGCTCGTTTTGGAGATTATGGCGATGCCGCCACCTCTTGCACCTTCTCGGTCATTTCTAATTATCGTATAGCCATCCGGGATGGCTAGCATGAGCGAGGGTCCTGCTGCATTGTGTAGCCACGTCTCTGTAATAGCGAGAAAGTCAAGGTTGCCTTCTGAGATTAGGTTGGCAATGTCTAGGGCATGGGCGACAAGCGATCTCACGTTCAGGAGTGCTCCAACAATAGTTGGGGTCTTAGAGACCTCTGTGGCTTGGGGTGATGGAGTAGTGGGTGTATTAGGTGTCGTGGGCTTATTGTTCTGAGTTAGGCAGGTATTGGAATTGGGTAGAAGAGGTGGTCCAATATAGCGAGGATTACAGATCTGCTGGAAGTTGGTTTTGATGTTAATAGGGGGAAGAGACCTACGGCGAGGTTCATACAGTTTAGTTAGTCTGGCACGGAGTCTAAGGTTTCTACTACGTGTATCACATGGAAGTGATACAGAGGTGGTTGTCTCAGGGGATCAATGGCTAGGATATAGGTATTGGCCAGGAGAGTTACAGTTCAGATGTATTACCGATGTCAAAGGAGGCAGGCTGTTAGGTAGGTTAACATCTAGCATGATGAGTAGATGTAGGATAGTCCTCAGTAGGACTGTGTATATAGCTGGTAGATACATAGTTATATAAAGGAGGCCTATCTAGCGTACCACATTAGTAGTCGGTGGGAGCCGTTGGCAACAAGTACAAAGCACAGTGTATGCTAGAGGTATCAGCATGTAGGAACAGTTTGGTAGCAGGGGTCACCTAAATACTTAATGCTATTGTGATATATGTAGTCAATGGTTGCTACCATGTGACCTCTAAAAACCTCCAACAGCCACACCACTTCCTGTTTTCGTTTGTCTCTAGTATAATATTCCCATGCCCCCCACATCCTTTCCAGCATTCACCAGAAATGTCCACAAGGGTTCCATGTCCATTTGCTGACAAACTTGCTTTCAAAGTAATTTCCGATGTGAAAATTACTTCGAAAAAAACTCATAAAATGTTTATGTTATTTATTTTTGGTGGGGCTTCCCCCAACCCTGCCCCTTTTCCCTGTACTTTGACCCCCTAGATCAACCCCCTCCCAACCCCTTTTAACCACCTTCCACCCCCCCCCGCTTTATATCCCAATGAGTTTTATCTAAGTAATTTTGGAATCGGAAATTACTTTGAAAGAAAGTTTTTCGGCAAATCAACTTAATACTGTCCACAAGATTAGTTTAAAATTGTAATCATCATTTGTTCTCTTTCTTTGTTAATAAATGCTGGAACTGCTGGTCTACCCGCTTCCGTAATCTATTGTTCAATCCTGGTAACCTTAAGAAAGGCTGAAGGGTGTATTACAGTCACAGCATCTGAGAACATGTTCTCCTGAACACACGGACCGGTTATAATCGTGATTATTATGTCTTTTGGAAGAGACTTATTCACATCTTTTTTAATAATCTGATTTCCCCATTCATTCATCCTCTCAAGTGAAAAAGCCTGTCAACAGTCACACCCCAGTGGTAGACAGCACGGGGCTCTTCATCTTTTTATTAGAAGCCCACTCCCTCCTTGTCATTTCATCCTGCGGTCTCGCTTTCAGGTCAGTATCAGAGGATGTCTGTTCTCGTAAGGTGATTAGATATCTATTCCAATCCATTCACATTAGTTGAGGCTGGGCCATGTATGCCTTGCCACAGCCTTACAATGAATATCTTAAAAGTACCTGAACATTTTAGGGGGGCACCTAGCATTATACCCCCAGAAAGCTAGACATCCAGTTTTCTGTACTCACTGTAATATCTAAGGACTGAGAACGCCCATTGGTAGTTGTGGGGATCAGGATTCAAGAGGACATCCACACCATTGGTCACAAGATCAGGGGTGCATTTAATTCCATTTGATGTGCTGTCTCCTGGATTACTAGATCAGGGTTTGTGTTCCATCAAAGAAAATGTACAAAGGTGGGTTTTCAGATCGATTTCCAGGTGTCCAGTCAAAGGGTCGAATACATTGATTCGAATTACAATAGTTTCGAGTCAAAAGGATAGAGAAAAAAAGGTCGAATGCCTTTTTTTAAATGTATTTTTATTTTTTGGCTTCCGTATAGGAAAAGGATACCAGCAATAAAATTGTGTCTAAGACCATAAACCAAGAAAATGCACTCAGAAATCAATACTGCGGAGTAACAGCCAGGTTGTGCGAGATAGGAAGATTATAAAATAAAAATGGATGTGGAGTGAGCACTCAGAAGCTCCTTGTAATTTCACCAAAGTTTGTCATGCTCTTCATCCACAATTGCTGACACCTTTGGTGGCATTATATCAGGTAACTTAAAGACACAACTCACAAGGCAAAGACACAACACCTGGGATGTCAGTGAAGCCAATGAACTGTGCCAATCAAACAGAAAAGAAAAGCCTACAACAATAAGAGGAGACAAACATCCAAACAATACGCTTAATAATCAACATGAAATCAACAGACCACAGAAAGGTTACATTAAAAACAAAGCAAACATGGAGCCACAAGCAGTAAAAAACAAGAATACATACCACAATATCCCCCTCCCCAACTTTGGAAACAAATATAAGAGACTAGAATTAGGAATATTTTCCAAGCAGAACAAGCTCAGGGAATCCCTTTAGCGTAGTGCTTTGTCAAGTAACTATAAAACACATCAAAACAGCACTGCTCAAATAGCACAAGCTCATGAACAATAGATCTATCAAACAGAGTAATCCCAAGAAGCAAGGAAATACTGTGAAGCATAACAAAGTCGAATTCCAGGAATTCAGGATATTATGAAAAGGAACAAGTAACTTGTAATACGTGACAGGCAACAGGAGCAAGAGGGCTGACCACAACAATGAAATATGTAGATAAAATTAAGAGGCATGGAGACTGCCTCAATTGAAAGCAAAGAGGAGCCAAAATAATGTATAGCTTAATTTATTTAAATAATAACTTTCTTTATTCAATTTGTATACTCATAAACGCATAGAGCAGAACAACAACCCAACCAGCCCCCACCAGCACCCATCCAACCGCACCCAAGACCCCATGAGATCACAGTACATCCAAAAGGGGAGATTACCTGTAAACAAAATCGTACAGTCTGTTGTATTATAATTCAACCCTTACCCCGACGCTCCAACCTTAAACAAAGTAGTCCTCCCCACCCCTCACATCTGCCCCCTCCTGCCCTCCCACCTGTTCCAGAAATCGCTTGTGCCCCCCCCAAACCGACCTCCAGTTATTCCCCGTCAACATCAGAGTTTGCATCATCTCTACGCACATACAAATGCAGGGAGGCCAGTAGTCCAATGGTTTGCTCTTGCTGGGTTGAGGCATATGCAGTTTCGTGTCATTCACAAGAATTTAAACAAGACAGCCATTCATGCGCTGTTGGGGCCCTTGGTTTCTTCCAGGCCTTTGCCACCAGTGATCGGGCCACCGTGGAAGCCATTCCCAGCAATTTCCTGTCAGATCTAGAAGGCACATCAAACCAGGCCAGTAGCCAGGCTTCAGGTGAGCTACGAGGACAATCACTGACCATCTTACCCATAATCTCCTGCATCCGCACCCAGAAGACACTCCTATACCACATGCATGAAATCTGCTGCGTCTGCATGACACCGTGAACATTTCGTGGATCGTGCCAAGTAGTACCTATTTAATTGGGCCGGGGTATAGTATACCGATGTATAAACGATGTTTAGTTTAGTTTATTATTTGATAATGCGCTTCAAACCCTGGGGTACCCGGGCGCAACGGGCACAAAGCAGCAGCACATGATTTGGCACCATTTATTACTAACCTTATCAATGCCTCCTTCAAATCCGGAGTAGTGCCTGATAACTTAAAAGACGCTTGGGTCATTCCTCTACTCAAAAAACCAACTCTTGACCCAGCCAACCCGTCTAACTATAGGCCGATAACAACTGTACCCTTCTTATTAAAAATACTGGATAGAGCAGCTTACCTGCAAATACAGGCCTACCTAGAATCGAACAATCTCTTGGGAAACTGCTTTAATAGATCTCACCACCCAGATCCAACACATAAAAGACAACGGTAAACTTGCACTCCTCTTACTGCTCGATCTGTCAGCAGTTTTTGACTTGGTCAACCACCAAACACTCTGTCACCACTTGAAAACTGCAGCACACTTTTCAGACGCAGCCACTGCCTGGATTAGCTCCTTCTTGGCGAATAGAACCATGAGGGTTTTCTCGCCCACTGATTCAGCTGAACCTTCACCTGTACCTTGCGGGGTCCCGCAAGGCTTTTGTGTGTCCCCGACGCTCTATAATATATTCACAAAGCCCCTCTTCGATATCGTTCACTATCTGGGTGTCACGTATACGAACTATGCCGATGACACCAAGATACTCATTCCTATCTCAGGCGACTATGTAACAGACAGCAAAACCCTCAATGAAATCTACTCAGTAATACAAGCATGGATGGCACATCATGGACTTTGTCTCAATGACGAAAAAACTGAGTTGCTCATCCTTGGTACCCACTCTAAACTAAAAAATCTTAACACTGCGTTCAAATCTTTCACCATAGATGGCAATCATATCCCCGTTTCAAACAACACTAAAACTCTCGGTATATAACTTGATGCCACCTTATCCTTCGCCAAACAAACTAATGCAGTAGCATCATCAGCCGCTTACACTTGCAAATTGATCGCTGCATGTAGGTCGTTCATTTCCACACCCAATCGCATTACTCTTGCCAGAGCGTTAGTCTTGTCCAAAGTAGACTACTGTAATGCCCTTTACTTAGGCACGAGCCACAAAAATATCAACAAACTTCAAGTAATTCAAAATAATGCCATTAGGGCAGCTCTCAACATCCCTAAAAAGTCGCATATTTCTGAGACTAGACGTAGTCTGCACTGCTCCCAGTAGAGTATAGAATTTCCCTCAAAACCTTGGCCCTCACACACAAAGCCAGAGCCAACCTTGCACCTGCCTACCTCACCAACCAACTCACACCACATACATCATCAAGACCACTTAAAGCAGCTCAAGCAAACACCATGTCCATACCAAGATTCAAACTCCATAACTCGGGTGGAGCTAGTTTCCCTGTACAAGCATCGAAATTATGGAACACACTCCCTGCACTCCTTAGGTCAGAACCTTCCTTTAACCTATTCAAACGCAACACAAAGCGTTGGCTTCACGACTTGGACACAATGACAGCCTAAACTTCCCAGATCCTTGAATTACTGACTGCCGACTGTACGTTTTGTAAATAATTTAAGTTATTTTATACTATATTTTTATTGGCAGCCTACATTGCCTGCCATATGAACATTGCAACATGTATGTATGTAACTGTATTACTAATGTCTGTACTCATCTATAACCGGAACCACTGTAACCTTTGCTTACCGTATTCAATTGTAACTGTAACCAGATCTAACCTTACGCGCCCGTATGCCCCCGGGCCTGGCTGCGCTTTTTAAATAAACAAAATAAATAAATAAATAAGATTACTTAAGCTTAGGTTACATACAGAGGATAAAAACAGCTGATGCAGTACATGTCTTATTGCCGTATTTACAGTACATATATACAAAAAGTACAAGATAAGAGAACCTCACAACACATAGAGGGCAATGAGAAAGTCTATAGTACAAATTTCAGAAGTATCAAGGCAGTTGTATGCAGTGATCCAGGGCCTAGTGCAAGGGATCAGCTTGTTAGTTGTCATTGGACCAGAGCCAACTTTTCACCTTACATCTAAATCTAGAGTAGGGTAGATTAACTCTCAATGTAATAGGAAGTGCATTCCAAGCTCGGGCAGCTCTGACAGGGAAGCTTGCTCCACCCGCTTTAGTTAGTCTGAATCTAGGAGTTTCTAGTAGGAGATGGTTAGAAGCTCTGGTGTGGTGACTAGAGGATTTTCTGGTCAGTCTAGCTGAGATTTAAGGAGGTGCAGTATTGTTCAGTCCTTTATGGGTAAGAGATAACGGGCCTCATTCCGAGGTTGGAGGTAAGGTACAAACCATGCCGGTAATGATTTACCGGCATGGATTTCCGCTCCATGCCATTCCGACCCTTCAGACCGTAAATTACGGCACCGTAAACAACAATGCCGTAATTTACGGTCTTGGGTCGTGCGCGCACATCACCATGGCGTAATTAACGCCATGGCGTAAACCGGAGCTGATCGCAAGTAAGGAGCACACGTAAATAACGGTCTCCTTAAGGCCGTAAAGTACCTTACCGGCATGGAGTACATACAGGCATCTCAGAGAAGGAGTTAAGAACACAGAGCAGTGGTTTCCACAGCCACAGGTGCACACAATCAGCACAGGTGTAGCCAATGGAGTCTGGCACAGCACAAAATGAGCATACCCACACACCACACTCTCTCCCACACCAAGATGATACCAATAGTAGTGGCACAACTGGAGCAGGAGGCCTTGCTTGCAAGGCAGTAACAACAACAACCACAGCCCCAACCACAGAGGACACACAGGAGGAGACGGAAGGTGAGACAGGCCCAGCATGCACCACCAGTGCATCCACCGTTACCACGCCGGCAGCCCCCAATCCCTCGCATCTGAGCCACCTCCTTCAACCTAACACCACATCAGATCCACACCCTGTACCGGCTTGACCATGACACCATCACCACCATAGTGGACCTGATACATGACGACATAGTGAGTTTCTTTGAATAAAGCTCTGCCATCCCCCCTTCACTGAAGGTAGTGACTGTGCTCCACTTCCTTGCCACAGGCACCTACCGGCACACAGTGGGGCACATGCATGGTATATCACAACCCTTATTTACCCGGATACTGAACCAAGAGCTGGATGCCCTCCTCAAGCACACAAGGGACTACATATACCTACCACAGACTCCCCATGATGCAAATGTTGCCTTCCATGCACTGTGAGACATCAAATGACACCTGCGCAATGATCAATGTCCACTCCGTTTTACATTATGAACAACCAGTGTATTGAATAATTGACATGAAACGTGTACAACAAAACCTCCACCACCCTCCCCTCCCCCCAACTCCCAAACACACCCTCACTCCCCTCCCCCTCACCCACAACAACCCCAGAATAGTGCCATAAGGCCAACATAGGCCACATGTGTGTGCCAGCATGTTCAAGGCGTGCCCCCAGAGCCAGGGGGATCCATGTTGGGCCGGCGCAATGTACGCAATGAGCGTCGGAGCGGGCTGGTCTGGGTGGAGGAGCACTGTGATGGTGTGTCCTCCCGCTGGGGCTGTCGTGTGGGAGGTGCAGCCTCCAGGGCATCCGCGATGCGTCCCAGGACCGCACACAACCTATTGCTGCTGTCAGTGACCGCCTGACGCATCTGCCTTAGCTCATCCACCCACTCCACCCTGCCCTGGCAGGTGTCCTCCATGAACGCATTGATGAGGTCCGTCAGCTGATGTGCACGTGGTTCATCAATGTATGTAGGTACATTCCTGGCGGGTCTTGGGCCTACCTGCCCTGGCATGGCCTCAACTTGTGGAATAGGTCCAGGATCTGCCGGAGCACTACGTCCAGGTGTTTCCTGCTCCACAGAGTCACTGCTTGATGGCAGGGGGACATTGGTGGGCTCCGGGGTGTGGACTGTGGGGTAAAAGTCCTCCTCAGTGGCACCACAGATCGATAAGGGGCTGTCCACATTCTCCTGGGTGGCCATAGCTGCCAACTCCCCAGCAATGCTTGATTCTGCCGACCTTGGGGTGTCTAATGTGGCAGGTGCCGAGGCAGGGAGGGATTGTGGTGGTGCATCCTCCACTGGCGTTTGTGGTGCCTGGGTGGTTTTCTTATTCCGTGCGGGAATGCTCCGGGACCGGCCTCTGCACGTGGAGGTGGATGGACGGTTCGTCTGGGTATCCCCGCTGTCATGATCGGTGCCTGTGGGGGTAGAGGAGAGGGACAACATGAGTGATTGTATGATGCGCTAATTGCATAGATCGCTGCATTAACATTTCTGTAATTTGGGGTTTGTGGCCCTATGGGCGTTGCAACAGTACTAGTACATATGAATGTGAATTGAATGTACGCATGTGTACGCATGTGTCGGAGTGACTCATCCTGCCATAGTAATGTGCAGTCTGGCACACACACTGCCGAACCTGATGCACAATGTGCATGATGGAATGTGCAAGTTACTGCACTATGGCTGATGTGTGTTATGTACTTGCAGTTGGCCCTTGATTGCGTTGCAGTTGACTCTGCATTAGTTGGATGGGGGGGTGGCTACATGACAAGGTGCCTTTGGGGGAGTCTACATCATGCAATTGCCATTGGCAGTGTTGACTTTGGACACTCACCTCCATCGGCAGACGACGTTGCCCCGCAGTCCATTTCACCGATGCCCTCTATGCATTCCGTGCCAATCATTGCGGCGCATGTCTCCTCCCATGCCTCAAGTCGCACAGGGGAACTTGGGCCCCCTCCAGTCTGCATGGCCTGACTCCTGTTGGCAGTGAGGAGTCCCCGCACCCGCACCCGCAAGTCATCCCACCGCTTGCGGCAGTCCTTGGGGGTGCGAGGGGTGGAGCCTACAGCGCTCACCCTTTGGGCGGTTTCTGCCCAGATGTTCTTTTTGCGGATAGTGGAGTCCCTCCGCATGTCTGGGCTGAACACCACGTCAGCGTGTTCTGCCAGGTGGTCCACCATGACCTGGAGCTCATCAGGGCAGAATTGCTTCTTGCGGAGCCGGTCCGCAGACTTCTTAGGTGCTTTAGGCATAGTTCCTGGGTTCCTGATGCTTTCCCCAACTTCGGATTGCTCCCGAGGGTGCTGCCTGATGAGGATGGCTATGGATTGTGTTTTTATAGATGGCCGCCGCGCTCCTTCCCGTTCCTGTGCAATGACGTAATTTCCGGTTCCGTTGTTTTGCGGTGACCGTAATTTACGGGATCCGTAAATTACGGTCCCCGTTATTTACTGTCGCTGCTGCTTCCATGGCGGTGTTGTAATGTACGTGTCGCAGCAGGCCGGTAGGGGTTTTTCGGGGGGTTTTGCGGCATGCCGCTAGGTACTTTTCCGGCATGGCGAAAAGCGCGTGTCCGCGAGGTCGGAATGGGACGCAATTAGCGGTCTGTAACCTTGCCGGAGTCGTACTTTACGTCATGCCGGAAACGACCGGTACTTACCTCCAACCTCGGAATGAGGCCCAACGTCTTGAGAAGAACTCTGTCACTGGCCCTCATTACAACTCAGGCGGTAAGGGGTTTACGGCGCCGTAAACAGCGCCGACCCTTACCGCCTGAGTACGAGGTCCCTTAGCGCCATGGCGGATTTAACACCTGCTTTTAGCAGGTGTTAAAATCCATGGCGCTAAGGGACCATGGAGTTAATTACGCCACCGTAATTTACGGTGGCGTAATTAACGCCTTCCCCACTCCCATTATGCCCTATGGGGCAAAAATGGGAATGGGGAAGGGTAAATGGGGATTGGGGACTTACCGCCCCGCCAAGGTCGGAATGGGGCGGTAAGTCCGCCAACCACCATGGCGTAAACGTAGTTTACACCATGGTGGTAAAGTCACGGGCCAGGCGGTAACTTACCGCCTGGGTCGTAATGAGGCCCACTGATTTTTAACCAATGGTGGTCTTTCCTGATATTAGAAATGTGCGCTCTGTGAGGTATGTCCAAGGCTGCTCTAAGAGCATTATTCTGCAGTATTTGTATTTTGTTTATGACAGTTTTATTGGCGCCGCCATGAAGGGCGTTACAGTAGTCCAACTTAGACATTACTAACGCGTTGGCTAGTGTCATACAGTTAGTTTTGGAAAGGTAGGGTCTGCAGGTCCTGATTAATTTGCAGGTGTAGGCTGTAGAAGAAGCCAAGGAGTTGACTTGTTTTTTGAGAGATAATGTGGAATCAAGGTAGACACCTAGTGTTTTACCCTCAGTTGCCACCTTAATTATATTGCCATCTATGTTGAAGGCGAGATAGTTGGGGCTGAGTTTTTTAAGGTTAGAGTCGGAGCCCAGGATCAGTATCTCTGTTTTGTCGTCATTTAGGCAGAGGCCATGGGAGGCCATCCATGCCTGAACGAGGAGGTAGATCTTATTTACTAAAGCTGAGTCTTCAGTTGCCAGATAGTGGTATGAGGATCTGCGTGTCGTCCTCGTAATTAGTATAAGTTACCCCCAGTCTGTCAAGTTTGTCAAAGAGTGGCTTTATGAAGATGTTATACATTGTGGGGGAGACACATGAACCTTGTGGGACACCACAGGTGATTTGTATTGTATTGTGATGTCTATTGTTTAGGGAGATTCTCTGGGATAACATGCATATCTGCCGCCATTGTGTATCCAAGCGTGCTCCCCCCCAGAGATACCTCCCATTTTGCTCTAAACGAGGGATTTCCCTCTGCCCGCAGTGCCTTTATGAGTTTATAGATGAAAGATACCATCCTGGTATGTCCAGGTGGGTCGACCACAGATCAAACCAAAGGGGAGTGCCCTGTGACCCAAGGGAAGCATAGCCACAGACCACTGAGGGTCTCTCTCAGTCGGAAGTACAGTAGTATTGTCAGTGCATTCCAGGCACCTCTTTCCTTCAGTGCATTCTAAGAGATGAATCTTCCCTCCTGAACCACATCCCCAAGGGTGTGGACGCTGAGCTTTTTAAAATGGGCCCTAAAGACCTTCTCATGCATGATCCCAATCCCATGCACAATGTAAAAAAGCAAACTCAAGGTCCAACTTCCCCACGCACTCTTCCCCAGTCAAAGGCCGCTCCCAGGCACAACAAGTGACATCCACCAGCTGCACCTCCCACCGGCCACAGTTCTCTTCCTCCCCCACAACATTTCTTTCAAGTCGTCCACCCATGTGGTCGCCCGCTCTAATCCAATGTGCGGAAATTTGGGTGATGGGTGCCACCACCAGACGGCATATTGCATTTGTGCCACCAGATAGTAGCCAAACAGATTGGGCTATTCCAACCCCCCCTCCTTGTACAGAAGAGCCATGGTGTAAAGGGAGACCCCAGCATGCTTCAACGCCCACGCCAGTCTCACCAGCAAGTTTTTTGTGTGCTTCCAAAATGGAGTTGGCTGAATCACAGGCACATTGTTGAAAATATACAGCATTTTTGGGACCACTACCATTTTGACCGGGGTGATCCGCGCAGCCTGCAACAGCGGGAGGTGGGTCCACATCTCCACCTTGTGTTCTAGTTGGTCTAGTGCTGCCACATAGTTGTCCGCGTACAGTAGAGCTGGAGAAGTTGACACTCTCACTCCCCGATATCGTATACCCTTAAGGCACCATCTGAAGCCCTCCATGATGTCCTCTGCGCTTACCGTGGGCATAAGGTGCAGTACCTCTGATTTGGACCAATTGATTCTTAATCTCAAGTAATCCCCATATCGTGTGATTTCTTGTAACAGTGGCCGCAGATTATGTTTGGAGATTTCACGTATGACAACATATCATCGGCGTCCAATGATAAAGTCAGACATGTGAATATATTTTCACTCCTCTATGTGCATGGTACTCTCTTATGCTACATGCCAAGGGTTCGATAGCTAAGGCGAATAAGAGAGGAGACAGGTGGCATCCCTGGCGGGTACTCCCAGTAGTGCAGAAACAGTCAGACACCATCTGATTAGTCAACACTGAGGGGGCAGTATATAGAAGCCGGACTCACTGAAGATATGTCATCCCCCAAACCTGAGCGGAAAAGGACCTCAAATAGGAATGGCCATTCAACAGAGTCAAATACCTTCTCAGTGTCCAAAGCTGCCACCACAATGGGAACTTCATCATCCACGTTGTACATCAAGGTAAATAGCTGTCTTAAGTTATTTTGAGTGGACCATCCGGGAATAAACCCTGCCTGATCTTGTAGGTTTAGGGCCGTCATATGTGGGAGCAGCCTATTGGCTAGTAGTTTAGCAATGATCTTGTTGTCCGTATTTATCAGGGACAGTGGCCTATAAGAGGCACATTGACAAGGGTTTTTATTGTGTTTTAAGAGCAGAGTGACTAACACCGTCCTTGTAGACTCTGACAGAGTACCAGACCGATGCAGTACTCATACATTTGGCATAGTTGTGTAACCAGGAGCTGTGCATATTCTTTGTACATCTCAGCGGTTATACTGTCCATCCCGGGAGCATAATCACCTTGCATATCTCCTCTGCAGTCAGAGGTGCATTTAACAGATCTGCATGTGCTGGGTCGAACCAGCTTAGCGCCACCCGATCCAACCACTGCCCAATTTCTTCTAGCGTCACCTGTGCATGGGAGGAGTATAACCAATCATAATAATCACAGAACACCATGTTGATGTTTCTAGAGTTTCTAACTCGGCCTCCTTCTCGGTCCTCGAGCTCGAGGATGGCACCCTGGGAATTCTCCTTCCATATTGCCCAGGCCAGAGTATGACTAGGACTATCCCCCCTCACCATAGGAGATTGCCGCAATTGGGTCACCGAAATATTTCTCTTCCCTGCATGTCGCTACTGTGTACTCCTTCCTCTTCTCCTGTAGGATCTCAGCCACACCCAGATCCCTACCCCTCAGTTGCCGCTGCTCCAACTCCTTAATGTCCTGCTCCAGACTGTTTAGGGTTCCACGCAATGACTTTAGCACCCCCCTTCCTCAGAGATGAGCATCCTCTAATTTAAACCTTGAATGCTTCCCAAGTCACTATAGGATCCGGGACTGACCCCTGCTCATGAAGAAATCTTGTATATCCTGCGCAATCTCATCCCTAAACACTGCATCCCCAAGGGCATGAGCATTGAACCACAACCGGAGCGGCCAATGCGCCTGGTCTAGACAAGACAATGCCACCACCACGGGGTCATTGTGATCATGATACAATCAATTATAGACGAGCTGTGCTGTGCCCCTGAGAAAAACGAGTATTCCCTCGCATCAGGGTTGAGAAAACGCAACACATCGACTAGACCATGGTATTCTGCTACGTCCCCCATGCTGTAACGGCCCTCAGAGGAGCTACTTAAGTCGTGCCAGAGCGGTCCAGTGATAGTGACAGGGCAACATTGAAATCCCCCGGCCACACCACTTCATAAGAGGGGAATTTGTGAATATGCGATGCACACCCATAAAAGAATTCTGGCAAATAAATGTTTGGGGTATATATATTAACAATGAGCAGGCGTGTAACTAGGCATTCCCCAGCCAGGAGGAGAAACCGACCCTCCTCATCAGCAACCTGTTCATGCAGCCAGAATCTCAAGGATTTGTGAATATGTTGCCACCCCTCTAGAGTGAGATGAATAGGGCGAGCTGTACCTGTTAACCCCGCATCCGGCAGCCCCCTGGAGTGTGCCCCCTTTAGCCAAATGTGTTTCCTACAGACAAAGCGCATTAACCTTGTGTCATTTCGCTGATTCATAACCAATCGAAATATTTCCCCATTTGTCAACCCATGAAGGTTCCAAGACATTACTGTTAATAGCTCCTGCTCCCCATCCCCATGTATATGCCAGTAACATTCTCATTACTTTTCCAGCACACACAGATCCCATTGTGATGTCAAATTGGGGATGATGTGGCCCCTTGGACCAGGCCCTACATAAGTGACTCAAACATGACAGCAGTACCGTACACCCCCTAAGCCCCCTACCAGCCACATGCACCCATGCCAGAAACTCCAACATACCGGCTACAGTACCCTCCACCAAACAAACAGGAAACTTAACAAACCACCCATGTATGCAAGTTACTGCGAGAAATAAGGAGCTGCTGGCAGCCACGTTGGTAACACGTGACCAGCGACCCACACTGAATATGTACTTCCCAGCACCCATCACTCATGCCGTGAAGATTCATGAGCCGTACTGGGCTCCCCTGTAGCAAAGCATCCCATTAATAACAAGAATACAGCTAGAACAGATAATGGTGTGCCCACAAGACAGCTCAGTGATTGGGACCCCACAGGAAGCCCCCCGGGTCTGGCAGAGCCATCACACAACGTTCTGCCGCCTCAGTGGAATTGAAGAACCACGGTTTTCCGTTGTGAACCACCCTTAATTTTGCAGGAAACAAGATAGCGCAGCAAATGTCCTTTTTCCGCAAGATATGCTTAACAGCCTGAAAGGTTTTCCTTTGTTCCTGAACCTGAGGACTGAAGTCCGGAAACAGACAGATTGTGGCAGATCCAGATCGCAATTAGCCCTTCTCTCCTGTTGCCCTGAGAAGTACATCCCTGTCCCTGAAGATGCTGGCTGTTATAGCCTGCTCAGGGGCACCTGGAGGAAGCTTAGCTGGCAGGCACCTGCGTGCCCTCTCTGCAAGAAACATGTTGGATCCAGGAGGGGACCCCAGGGTGTCCATGAGCAACTTCCCTATGAACTTCTCCATATTTTCAACCGAAGTGGACTCCGGAACGCCTAGTATACAAAGTGTTTCCTTCTTACGTGATCTTCTTTCAAATGTGTTCTCCAATCCTGATATGCTGTTCCGCCTCCATCATGCGCTCGCACAGTTTATCTATCTGGACCTCAGATATATCAACCTTGGGCCGGTAAGGGCGTCAATCTTGGCCCCCAGGTTATCCGTGCTCTCCTTCAGCACCAAGAGGGTGTGGTTCAGAGCAGCCACATCAATCTGTGAGGGGCGCAGGATTGCAGTCGCCAGAGGAGTCGGCTGGTCCGATTTGACGTATTGATCCATCTTCGCCAGCTTTTTCTAATTGACCATGCTGGATGCACCGGGCTGCAAGGTGCCGGGAACTCATCCCCTGCAAACCCAAGCGTTTGCACCACTTCCAATATATTCCAGCAGTCTGGGGGTCCAGGGACTAGGGGTGGGGGCAGAGTCTGCATCAAGTCTGGTACTCAGAGAGTCTCTCCCCACCAGCAGAAATGCAGCCCAACAAGGTCTAATGTATTGTCCAATTCACTTTTAGAATAAAGTCTACTTCAATATGGACCGGATCACGCTACGCCTAGGGGCCTCTACTCACCGGTTGTCTTGTCTTCTTCAAACTGATAATAGTTGCATAGCTCTTCCTGGCTCTATGTTGTGGCAACTCTCCTTCTGTCCCCAAAGATGGGTAGGACCCCCTCAGCTCTCCATAAAGTGCACCCCAGGATCCTCTACCAGGGAATGCTCCAAACTGTTGCCAGAAGCCTTTCAGTCCAGATCTCAGGCCCTCAGTGGGAGCCGGATATCCATTGAAGGGGCCAGGCTGCTCAAGTTATAGAGCAGTGCTCCTCCTCCAGCACTGTATGATGCTGACATTAGACCAGTGCCCCAATGGTCTCCCAGCACATTGTTCACCCTCCTCCTTGCAGTCGGGATCAGGATCAGTATCCTGTATGTGTCCCAGGGGTACTCTGGTGGCCGTTAGCACCTGCAACGCAGTTGAAGATGTGGATCACATGGGGGGTGGGCTCGCACCCGGGCCCCCCCCCCCCGCAGCCTGAGGACCTCACTCTCCATAGCGGCAGCTCACTGCAGGCACAGCATGCAGGGCGGGGTGTCGCACCTCACTCCAGCGACCGGTGGTTCGCTACAAATCCTGTGGGCTCCCCCACATGTCTAGGATGCAGCCGCACTCTCCAGTGCAGCGGGGAGCCACCACTACCACCCACCGCACAGCAGACACACCAGCCTCGCAAGCTCCTTCAGCCCGGTGCACATTGGGACCCATCCCGGCCAGCAGCAGTTAGCCCACAGATGTCGCGGAGTGCTGCAGTGTATTTTCCCTCTCCGGTGGCTTGGGATGTGGCCTTCTGAACTCCACAGGCCCACCAATGGGTCAGGGACCGCCCATCACCATCCAAGAATGGGAGAGCCTGTTCGCATGCAGCCCGCTTCTCGGCTCGACCCTCATGTTGCTGTTGGAGGAACGGCCGCACAACACTGCTCCGGCCCACAGCAAGTAAGAACACTTTGGGAACTGCTCCACAGTTGTTGAATGGCACAGCTAGTGCCCATTGCTCACTGCTCTCTGTACCCACATCCAGTGCCAGTCGCAAGCGTTGGGAAGTACCAGGATTATGGAGGATTTCTGGTCACTGGTCGGAGCCTTTTGAGGCAGCGGCCATATTGTAGCCATGCTGCAGCGCACCGCCATGGCTTCATTCGTGTTGTCTGTTTCTCACCAGCTACCATGAATAAGTTGCATCTATGGGATGCAGATAGTTACCTGCTTCCATGAGAGACAGCACTCTGCAAATGGAGCACAGTTTACCACACACCAGGGACATTCCTATGAAAAGGCCCTGGGGCTGGGTTTTAACCAACTTTACATTTGATAACAGAAAATGCTGAAAGCTCCAATTCAAAACGGAACTCTCTGCATTCATGTAAAATGGTGCCCTTTCTGCACTGAAACAATGTACATTACCAAACAAAAGAAATTGACTGTGGGGCCTTTTTACATGACTCTGTATGCTGAACACAAGGTTTCGGAATTCAAGACAATTAAGCTCATTTAAAGTCAGCCCCAGAAATATATCTAAAAATGATTTTGCTTATAAATCCACAGCCATATTATGTAGAATCAAAAGGAAACGTGTGTTATGTCTGCGAGATTCCCCTTTATCAAATGAGTCAAAATCTGAATCCATATTTAATCAGTCTGCATATTGCTACGAGATGATATGGAATAAAAAGGATTTTAATTGAAAGGTATGAGCCCTGGCAGCCCCCATCATTTTTTTTTTACATGTATTGAAAAGAGAAACAAACATGGACGCAGGGAGTTAGGATTTTGAAAGCTGCCAAGAAGGCAAAGACCTGTTCCAAATGTATGAGTACTGGACATGGATCATATCTGGAGATGAGAGGGCCTTGTCCATTTAGAGCCTGAGGCATATCCGCTTTCATGAAAATGGGAAAAAGCGACTAGGAGAGGCCAAATGTCTGGGGATTTCCTTGGAACGATTGAGAATGCCTTTGAATCATTCCCCTGCTAAGTTTCTGGAGTGGGAAAGAATCCAGTAAGGTGAACTAAGAGGAACTTATTCCCAATACTATGTGTTGATATTTTAGTGTGAAATGCAACAATGCTTTCTCACTATATTTAAAGACAGGTGTAATTTGACTTCTTGTAGAAAACATAGCATTTTTCTGTGCAGAGAGAGCAGGGGCTGCTAAAGTATTACTAACAGAATGAGAATAGGATACCGTAGTCCGTTAGTGTGAGCTATATCTGTTTCACTGTGATCAAAGCTGAATGAGATTACATTTAAATAAGAACAAAAATGCTTTCTCTGTGCTGTGTGTGCTGTGTAAAAGAGGGAGCATTTCCCAGTGATGACACTGCAGCGTTTTGTAAATGATAGCTAACTTAAACTGAATCCTGTGGTGTTCACATGTATAGTGAACACCTCAGGCTGTAAATCGGTGGCCACGCTTCATAGCCTAAATAGAGAATTCATAAATCAGCAGCTATGAAAGGCATTTAAAAATAGACATTGAGCGATGAATGGAGTTTAGCTGTGTGTCTTGCATCCCCCTAGAAAACAATGCCAACCTAAATTACATTCCCTCCTCTCTCTTGACATTGCATAGTAGGGTAAGGGCTTTGTGTCTGTGGGGCCCAAATAGTTAAGTAGGATGATTCTCCTCCCTGTATTAGAAAACCATAAAACCAATTTCCTCGGTTTGGTGGGTTGACCAATATCCTCTGCTTTCTAAATTAATAGTACTGCTTCCCTAACCCAAACCATCAGAATTAAACGCAAATCACTATAGTCTGCATTGAAATTGCATAAACATACTAGCAACGCTCAACTCCATATTTAAATGGAGAGAGGAATTGATTTCTATTGAATGATAACAGTGCTGATATTCATGCAGCCTTTCTCTGATACCAACACTTGTTTTGGATACTCAAGAAAATGTTATATTCTAAAACTTGGCGATTGATTTGAAGAAAACTAATGTGATGCACCAACTGTTTTAAGTTTTTGAATATACTGGCCGATAAGAGGTGATTTAATTATAGAGTTAGATTGTGCTTAGATTCTGCTATTAGAATAAGAATGAGAAATATCATTACAAGCTCTGTTGTGTGATCACATATGTGCACTTTTCTTAGTTAAATGTCACAGAAAGTCCATATATAATTGTATAACAAGTTTTCAACTGTCATGTACCTTATTGTGGTGACTTCTCCTGCATAAAGTAAGAGGACCTACTTTGATTTTTATTTATTTAAAAACATTTTTTATTGTATATATGGTATATGTCAAACCTTTATACATTAAAATATACAAAACAAGTCTTACATTTCATTACAAGCCATTTAAGTCATACATTGAAACATACAAAACAAATCTTAGAATTCGTGACAAACGATTCCATTCACACCTGATCAATATCCATGAACAATTCCTTATTAATTATTCACTAAAACACATTTTAAATACAGACTCATTTAAACTCATCCTTAATACCGTCAAGTCAATACCCATCATTAAATTAATGCTAATTTTTCACAAGTACAGTGTGTATCTAAGACTCATAATTTTCACATTTACACAGTATTAGTAATTCGCCAATATATCTCAAAAGCCTATACATTAGTGAACATTTTCACCAAGTAGCTGTAGTACTCCCCTAATAAAGTGCACTAGTGCTATAGTAATGTGTTTTTTATTCCCTATTAACAACATTGCCCATAAGGTTTCTGCTCGATCTACTGTATTTTGTGTTACCAAGTCCCTGAGCCAACTATCTGTAAGTAGGCTCACTTTTTCACATTGCATAATTAGTTGTCTCCAGGATTCGACGTTGCACCCACACAATCAACACCCCGGCTCTTCTGGGGGAATCCTTCTCATTGGGCACACCAAGTCTAGAGTGCGTGGGATATTAAACTGAAATTGCATATGTGTTTCCCTTATGGTGCAACATGAAATAGCCCTGTGGTTTATTATATTTCAATTTAGCCTGCCTATAAAGCTCATAGGTATTGTAACCCTGCAAGCTCTCACACTGGTTACACCAAACCAATATCTTGAGTTTCCTCTTAAGCAGGTTAGGGTTTGCTATCAGTTCATTCAAAGAAGACCCTACATTCCCCAAATAAGAAAAGACATTCTGAATGATATGATATGATATGATATGATATGATATGGCATTTAGAATGCGCCAATACACATGTGTTTCAAGGCGCAACATAAAACGCATTCAAAGGAAGCAATGTACTTGCATGACAGATTCTTCCAAGATCTTCAAATAAAGACTTCTTAACTGGGCGAAATACATTTGAGTTTTAAATATAAACACATCCTGTTTCTCGTCCCAGAATTGTGGGTTTGAAGTGTATACCAAGGAATATTAGATCAGTGATTGCCACTTAGTGAAAAGAGCAACATGTCAACAAATAGCTCAATAATTGTGACAATGACCAACACTGAACTGAAGCAAATTGAGGCTTACATACCAGACTAGACATGCCCCCGGCGTTGCCGGGTCTGTAGCTGACATGCACGTGGAGTTCTGCTATAGCCTTCTGCATGTTATATTGTGTTCCAACTGCCTATATTTGAAAAATCGCAAAATCCCAGAATTGCCTATACTGATAGCACAGGGCCGGACTCCGTTCCACCCCTGTGCAGAGCGAATGGGTGCGGTTGGACACATTTCACTGTTGCCAGTACACCCCTGACTGGTAGGCTGACCTCATGTCAACATTTTAGCCCACCGATTGTTGTGGGGATGAAGCCAACAATCGCACTATCGTCAATCTCCTGAAACCACCTATATTGAAAGCACAGGGCCGGACCCTGCCCCGTGCAGGGCGAATGGGTGGGGTTGGTCAAATTTCACCATTGCCAGTACACCCCCAGACTGGTATACTGACCTTGGGGCAAAGTTTCAGCCCACCAACTGTTATGGGGCTGGAACCAACCCCGAGCATACAAACATTCTTTCAAAAAATATATATAGACTAAGGATCACCGGCGCCAAGTCTGATCAAATGCTAGCACTCGTCAGCCACAGGTTTTCTACATCCCCATCCATCCTTGTGCTGCAAGAGTGGAGGAAAAACTGTATCTGGGAGCTCTGGAAAATCTCGATTTTGGAACATAAAATCATATTGGTTGTTAATATCCCAAAATGGATTCCGCAGCAAAGATTCTGAATCAAAGCCAAATACCAGACAAGCCCGAAGCATGATTTCTCTTCTCGTGAGAACAATCGTGACAGTTTGTAATTATTTTTCAATTCTAAGCAGTATCTGTCAGGTATGTTTACAACCCCACAATCTTAAGAAACATTTTGCGTTCAGGTCACTTGTATGCTGTTGTTTTCCCTAATGCAGTTCTTCAGGTGAATACATTTGAATTTGCCCAATTCAATGGATATTATCTCTGGCCCTCAAACCATTTGTATTTTGGGACTGAATGTTTTCTCTCCGAGCCTCTGTGGCCTGATAACCTTATCAACGCAAATATTCCGGAATCTGCCTCAGAACCACAATTAGAACACATTTGGAAAAGTATATCAGGGACAGATTCTGCCCATACACTCACTTCAATCCAGTGGTCAAAGTGAGTGGGAGCGGTCATGAGCGGCGTTCCAATATTTTGTTTTTTTACTGTTAACAGTTCCACTACTTTTTGTAACCATTTGAACCATTCCGGAACAGTTTTTTGTGTAGCTCAATTAAAATCTGTCTCAACGTGATTGGCTGTCAACCAGCAGTGTTACAACCAATGAAAAATGTGTTGCATGTGGCTCCCTTCCTGCCTACTCTGTCCCCCGCGCGGGTCACAGTTCCACTATTTTTTGTCGTACGCTTCTACCACTGTTTTAATCTGCCTTTCTTTTAAAAAGTCCCTGGCGAATAAACAGGAATCAAACCTCTGGCCTTCCTGGGACATTCAACACCTTATGAACCTTTCCCCAAAAAATAAGTTAAGCCAGGACCATGCTTGCTTTTCAAACACACCTATTTTAAACCCTTCTCTATTTCACCTCTTTTCATTGCAGACTGCATTTGTCCCATGTGCGAAATGTAACAAATAATGCATAATGTCCCTAGAATCGTTGTGTTGTGAATAGTCTAGCTTGCTAGAAGGTGTGGTTACTATAAGCAGAATTCTCAGGGTAAAACAATAGCTGTTCGCTGATTAAGGTCTTTGCAAGAATATCACTCTAAATGTGCTGGGGCTGGGAGCACTGAGAAGCGTGTCCTGAAATGCAACTGTCTGCATTTTCCCTGTCCAAGTCTTTTTTAAGTACATCCAGATTTAATCACAGTGCTCAGCAGAGGTATCGCTAGGGGGGAGTTCTGGGTGGGGGGACGTGGTTATAGTCCCAGGTTTTTTGGTTGTAACCCTGGATAGAAGCTCAGGGGCTACAACCAAATGGCTAGCTAGTGCGAGTCTCGGCAGGTCCGACATTAGCAAAGCCCAAGATCATTTCCAGACCCAGCAACACCGCTGGTGCTCAGAAGCCTTTGTGAGAGAGCATTGTTATATGTTTTGTAATTTAATTTAATTGTTTTTTTATTTAAAAAAGTGCCAAGCCACGCATTACTGAGAGGACATGGGGCAAAGGGGAATGGGAAGGAGAAGAGAGGGGATGTCACAGTAAATGTGGGAGAGGGGAAGAAGCAAGGTGCAAAAGAGTAAGAGTGTGTATAAAGGACACCTCCCAGGCCTGGCTCTCTAGAGGGTTTAGCGTGGTAAGGGCTGGCAGTAAGTAGGGCCTAGCATTTGGTGAAGGCAGTTTCATGGAGATGTGCGGCTGTATTCGGGTAGTTTGAAGAGGCTAGGTCAGGGTTAATGGGGAGCCCCATCACATGGCGGATGTGAGGAAACCTTTGGACTTAAAGAACTTGAGGCACTATGATAACAAATAGTTTTACACTCACATCTGCTTTCTTCACCTTCCCAACCAACAAGTTTGACGTTGGTTACTGGGCCACCAACAGTGGCAAAAGCATTTTAGGACCAGAGATACTGGAGGTCAGGGTAATTTCTAAGAGCACCAAGACTTAATCTCTCCTCAAACTTGAAAACTGGGACCCAGAATGTAGTGACGTCAGAGCTTAAAATAGTCTCAATGCATTTATCTATGCATTGTTACTCCCTTGGTTCAGGAAGATGCTCTCTGAGTTTTATAGAAAGCTGCCTTGGATCAAGTGAAATGGGGAATTACTCCTTTTGCTGAATCTGCTGAGTGAGTAGAGGGAAGAAATGATCTATCATCCTTGTGTGCTCACGGAATGGGAACTAAAGGGAACAATGTGCCTATGGTGTGTCATCTACTATGTGAAGTCAATGATCTAATATTATTATGATTATTATTATTATTATTATTATTATTATTATTATTATTCATATTTAGTGCTTCATGCTAAATTCTAGGCTTGGCCAAAAAACAACAAAAGTGACCAGTTAATGTTCCATGCTCGACAACCTCCCACCCCCAATTCTCTGTATGCCCTCTTATCCCTACACAGTATTCCATGACTTTCCTCACCTTCACAGCACCAAAGGAAATAGAACAACGTTATGTCACTATCCACTGCAAGGGTGCAGAAAATAAAATAAACGTTTAGTATGGCCAACAGCCCTTATAGGCCTCCATGTGCCTGCCACGCTACAGGGGGGCACCTTAGGGAACCCAGCGGAGGATGGCAGAAGCTAGTCCTTCCTTGCAAGGACCTCATTCGTGAGCTGTGAAGTTTTCCACAAAAACCTCTAGAAAACTTCAAATGTTTGTGGGACTTTAAGCCATCCAAAATTCGGGTAGTTTGTATCATGCTGTAACTAGATCGCTCAGCATTACTATATAGTCCTAAGCAGTGTAAAAATACATGTTAACACAATAGAGAAAAACACTGTCTCACAGCACTGTCCTGATGTGGGTTTATTGAATACTAGTGCATACATACGGGTACAGATACCCCTAAACCATTAGGGCCACAAAGACACACAGCCAACACGTGCTTCGACCCTCTGGGTCTTTTTCTAGGCTGTACATGTATTGTTAAAGCATACAAACAAAACAGTACATTATCAAACCCGCATGTGGAAATTAGATATTCACAAAACGATAAAAAAATATAAAAATGCACAATTTGGGACAAAAAATAGAAGAAAATAGATAAATCGAACCCACCATTGAAACCATAAAAGAAGGTCATTGTAATAGGTATAAATGAAACAAAACAATACATAAAATGTAGAAACCAAAATAGAAAAATGTGCATTATTATACATGTCAACACAAACAAACAGAAGGAAAGCAACCACAAGAAGCTTGGCAAGATATCATTGTTTGTGTGTTCAAAGAACCCCCAATGCCAGTGCCTTGTGTGCTGAGAGTTTGCAGTTGTTTGAGATTGAAGCTTTTGCAGGTTTGTCAGGCAATGGCCCTGGATAACTGAGTAAGTAGGAGGTGGTTTGAAAAACATGGGGTGGTATTGCAGAGGCTTTGCCCCAGTACAAGTGCAATTTGTATGAGGGCAAACATTCCCATAGTGCAAAAAAAATATCTCAATGCATTTGTGCCCCAGGGCAATGTTTGCCCTAGTCCTTGTCTTCCTTATCCTTTGACCTGTGATGCATTGCCATCTGCCAGCGTGTGAAAGACTTAGCCTGTTATGCAAATTTTTAATGTTAAACTGATGCAGACAGTACTGTCACTGAAAGCGAGGTCTGTAATCAGACCCCCCACTTTCATAATTCTCCATTCCAAAATGATAATGCACACATGTGCTTTGCTGTAAGACATCTTCCGCACCCGCTCTGCAGTAGGAGTGTAGGAGGTGGGGACCTAAGATGAATCCTCTGAGTCGCCCCAAACTCTGGATTGAGCGGATGGGGTAATGTGGTGACAATAGCATTACCGCTGCATTTATGTTTACCACTCTGCCCAACCCCTGATGAGGCCCATAGTGTGATTATGCCGATATTTAAAAAGGGTGGTAACAGAGATCTCCCAATGAGAGATCCCCAATGTTATAGACCTATATCTCTATTGGACGCCGCTTATAAATTATTTGCGAAATTACTGTATTCAGCAATAGGCAATTGGGCCCGGGAAAAACAGTTGCTCACCGATAATCAGGCTGGGTTTAGAACAGGATTTAGTTCGATCAATCATTGTTTTACTCTTCACACTCTAGAAGAGAACTAATGTAAAATTAGAGAAGGCCATTTATGCACAGCTTTTTTAGATCTAGAAAAAGCTTTTGACTCAGTTGATCGGAATGTATTGTGATGCAAGTTAGATGCACTGAGTATGCTACGAGGCCTCCTACATTTGGCCAACTTTGCTATAAAGACACGGTAGCATGAAGAGAAACGTACTTTAGAAGATCAAATCGTAGAGTTGTAACACATTCTACGTTCAACCACCAACTGTTACAATCCCCATCAATTTAAAGCCCTACAAGTGCAGGAAAAAGTAAGAAAACGGCCAACGTGCCCATCATTCCTCAATGTCTAGTTTAAAAATATGGCACCTACTATATTCATTCATTATACTGATTCGGAATAATATAGCACATGATACTGAATCTAAAATACAATTGCTCAGATATCAACATTTGATTGGTAAATACTGGCATTTTTTTCTAATACAATGAGAGCAACCTGACCTTTTCCATTGAATAGACGTTGAACATGGCCTCTATGATTTACAAAAATGGCCGACAAACACATTATGCCTCGTTGTGTAGTTTAAGGATGTTTTACATATATAATAATAAAAAAAATATTCATTTTTTATACTGTTTAAAGTAGATATCCTGAAGGATACTAAATCATCAATGTAGTTATGTATGAATCATGGTTTTGTTGGTAAACATCAGCATTTTATCAAATATAGTAAAAGGCTGCTGTGATGGTATATGTGATAAGGCATATTCTAACAGCTATTAGAAGTCAAAATTATATGAACTTCCATTGGTACAGATACTAACAACTATTAGGTGTCAAACTGGTACAAATGCAATAACCTCAGTGGTAAAACAATAATGTGTCCTGTAACTATTTAGACATTTAGGAGTAATGATTACAGTTATGTTGTACTTCTTTCATTGTTATCAACATAATTCAACATTACTCATGCAGTCATATAAATACTGATTTGAAATTAGAACATAAGTGAATTATAAACTTAGATCACAATCTTCTTCTTTTACTTGTGTCGTACAGTTAAACAAATAACTTTTAACGCATAACATTATAAAAAATAAAAATTAAAATACATCTCTCCAATCAAATCAAATCGTTCTCCACAAGAAAATATATAATCTCAGTACATTCAGTCTACTAAGATTGGAAATATGCCATGTACCTCTCACCACAACTAGATGAGAAAGACAATCAGTACCTCATGGGAACCAGACACAAAAAGGCTCCATAGAACAGCTGGGGAGCTGTGGGGGTCCAATCCTGATGCCCTAAGGGCCCTTCTACACAGCACAACCAGTGCATCACAGTTTCTCAGCAGATGTTGTACAGTCTCCACCTCACCATTACCACAACATCTGTCCCCGCTGGAAATTTTAGACCAACAATTTCAAAGGTGCTTACTGCATTAAATTTGAGTCATAGATAGTCCCACACAATGGAATTCCCCACAAAGTTGCAGATGTAAGTGGGTGCCAGTTGTCTTTCGAGTAGATACGGAAATAAACCGGCTGCTGTGGATTTAGCAGCCAGAGTAACAACCATTTTCTCACGTTTGAGAGACACCATTTTCCCTCTCATTGCAATTTTTAAATTGGTTAGCACTTAACGTCAGCATACCCTCCCGACTGCTCCCGACCCACTGATTAATCATGCTCAGTATCGTACCCAATGCTGATTTCTTCATATAAACAGCCTTGGTGGCAAAAGCATAGAACAGAATCACCATCAATGTATTAGCTTGAGCTTGTGAGAGTTTCCAATACAGCATGAAGCTGCTGAGCACAATGCCTTTGGTGGACATAATGAGATCAAATTGAAGGGTGATCATCTTGGCTGGAACAAAAGAGGGTAGTCTTAACAGACGCTTTAAGAGGCTAACCTTAAACTTGGCAATTAGATCCAAAATGCCCGAGCCCCAAACCTTGGCTGCGTAGCACAGGATTGGCACAACCTCGGTAGAGAACTGCTTGAGCAATATCCCCACTGAGTAGCCTCCACCCCGTGATGCAAAGGAGCATATACCCCACACAGTTCGCACCATATACACCCTATTACCACACAGGTGTGACAAACCTCTAGAGCTTGGTTAAAAAACAAGACCCAAGTAAACATACTAGGACACAACCTCGATAAGCACACCCTTCATATTCCTCCCCACTCTAGCCGCATGTCTATGAGATGTTTCAAAGACCTCAGTCTTAATTTTATTGATGTTTACTCTTAGAGAGTTCAGTTGACGTTATCCAGGAAAGATTGGAGGCCGCCTGGCATCAGGTCCAGGACGACAATGTCATCCGCATAACCCATCCATAATATGACTGTATCGCCTAGCTTTGGCGTAAGAGCTCTAAGATCCACCAATGCGAGGCCCATGTCAGAGAGATAAAGATTAAAAAGGATCGGGCCAGGAGACAGACGAGCTTCAGACCCACTTCCGTTGAGATCCAGGCAGAGGTTCCACCTTCTCCCTTGAGCCTTATTTTGACACGTGTATTGGTATGGAGCAATACATTCATCCTCATTAGACCTGGTGGGATCCACCAACCCTAAAGCTTCCCCCACAGCCTAGCTCGATCCACTGTGTTAAAGGCAGCGCTATAGTCCACAAACGTTGCATATATAGGCCGATTGCGGGTCAGCTGTGCCTGTTCCACTATGGAGGAGAGTGCTAAGATGTTAACCGATGTTGAGCATCCCTTCCTGAAGTCAGTTTGATTCCAGGGAGTTATGTTGTTATCTTCTGCCCACACGGTCAACTCATCCAGCAGAATCCATGCAAATGCCTTGTACGAAAAGTCCAGCATGGCCAGAAGGCGATAATTACGAGGGTCAGAGGGTCACAATCAGCAGAGTGCCCATGTCTGTAACAACGTAAAGTCATTCCAATCCTGACACTTAGATCAGTTTTCTGAATTGATTACCATATTTTGCAAATCTGTCAATTGTTCTTAATACACTCATACAATCTATATTAAAGGGTCAATACATTAGTGTGACAAATTTAGATCAAACCATCAGAAGCTCCTAGTACTTATTATGCTTGTGATCTATATAACAGTATAGAACTATTTAAGATGTTAGACCCAATCTTCCAATAATAAGGTTAAATATACAGATTCCAGCAATTCACCAAAGCTCTTATCTTACAGATGGAAAAAGTTATAGGAAACAGTATAATTCTAATTCATCGTTGAAACCTCTAGGGTACATTGTATCCATTATATCTATCCAAAATGTCTCTCTTTAGAGGAGTAACCTATCTAAATTCACTTCTTGGATGGGTTGTTTTTTGAGAAGTTCTAGTAAAACAAACCACATTTGTTATATATTATGTTGTTGAAAATGCAGTGTTCGAAATTGAGGGGAGCTGGGAGATATTTAGCTCTTGCTTCTAGCATCGTAGACCCTGGTTAGCTTGACAGAACAGCTACCATGAGCTACTTTTGGCTCGTAGAGCCAACTGGTGTCTTCCAAACATGTAAATGTGACTTTAACTTTGAGTATTTGAGAATTTTAACAAAGAAGATTTAGAACACCTCTAATACACATTTAAATACAATGGTTCATACAAAGTGGACAAAAGGTTAAAGGAGCATTTATGGAAGCTACTGGTTCAACTGTGGTAGCTCTTGACCACAGGGTGATGCTGACACCCAGGAGCTGGTTTTAGCTCCTACTCATCGAATCTCAATTTCAAACCCTGAAATGTCTTGTGATACGCAATTTTTGATTGCCCGTCCTAATATTGGACTTACGTTCCGTCCAGCGGATCTTTGTTTTCCTATTGGTCTTTCCAGATTAATAATAAAGTCCACATGGATATGTAATGGCATATATCATGTTTATAGAGTCACATGTGCTGTAGTCATTAAGCCAAATATTTTTACCTGTATAAGGATGTAAAATTGATTCTCCTCTAATAATGTTGCCGCAATGTTGATAGTAACAACATGGGAATGTTCCTCTTTTGTTCTTATGCGTGACCATTCCCAATACATTAGATATATCAGCTTTGACTAGTACATTCGTCAAATGTTTACTAAATGTCATAATGGGAGGTTCTGGAAAGAGTCTACCAAGTGTCACATAATATTTGAATAATCCCCCCCAAACAATTATAGTGCACACATGTGCCTTGCTGTAACCATATTACTGCCATCGACAGCACCTGCTCTTTAGTGGCACAGAGTAGGTTCAAAGGTCACCTTTGCATCTTATACAGCTGCTGGAACACCAAATCCCAGCGGGCAGAGGTGTAATATTATCAGTCTGCACCTCTGATCTAAATTCTAATGATTGTGTAATCTAGACAGTCTGGTGGCATGTACATCTGTAAATATACGTCAGGCTGTTTTTGCATGGTAACTGCTAGAGTCACGCAATTATAAAGCTAATGCAATGTAATACCACACTGTGTTAGCTCTCTGAGAAATGTCAGCTTTACAGGACTGGTATAAAGTGGTGTCTGCTCTGACTCTCTCCACTACAGTCATGTGGAACAATACACAGCCATGTGGAGGATGATAAGGTTTGATTCCCAGGCACATAGTGTAGCATCCTCCTCTCAGGGCACAGGTTCTTCCCCCTAAGAATGATGCTTCTTAATTTTCTTAATTTATCAACACCTTTGGTGGGTACAGAAGGGGTTCTTGTTGCCCCATGTGGTCAGCTGACACGTGTTTCGACCCGAAGGTCCTTCTAAAGGCTAGGTATTTCAGTCTGGTGCCCCCTATGGGGTTCTGGTTACAATTGGTCCTGTATATACAGAGTCTCTTGTTGGACCCTGGAGTTTGAGGAGCTCCTTCCTTTCCACGTTCTGCTGCTTGCAACGGTCCTGCTGGTCGGCTGACCACATGGGGCAACAAGAACCCCTTCTGTACCCACCAAAGGTGTTGATAAATTAAGAAAATAAACAAGCCATGCTACAAATCTAGCACTTTAAACACAAAATTGTGTGGACAATACATTATTTCATATATACAACAAAGGCAAGGTATCCAGGTTTCCTTTCTTTTTTCTACCAATCAAACGAGGTGTGGGTTGCACCTCAACCTTAACCTGTGGTCTTGCCGCAACACTAGCAACCAAGGAACCCCACTACCAGGGCTCAGCGAGGTTGGTTCCAACCTAGAGCCCATGCCTTTTTCCCTCCTGTTTAAAGAAGGAGTTAAGCATTTGATGTCTCAATTGAAGACACAATTAGTTTGTCAAAATGTTTTAGGTAATGTTGATTAGTAGGAGTAAATCATGCATCTGCCATAGGCAGCGGATTCCTCCCCCTCCAGGAGCCAGTTGCTACTGCCACCCCAAATATGTTGCCACTACGCGCAGGAGCCATTGGTGGCCACAGCAATGGGTGGGAACCTGCCTGTCCTGGCATGACACAGTAGTGCTAGAAAATATTTGGGCCCTGGCACTCATTTTGTTGCGAATTAAGCACTGAGGCTAATATGTTAAAGGGTTATTAGTGAGAATACATAATGTACTTTTGGGTACAAAATATAGAATTATTTCCCTTTTACAACAGCCATGAAGAGCTAGGTAAAAGGTTTATAAACGTTTTGGTTATTTACCAAAATTATATTAATAACTTCATATAAAACATTAACATTGATGATAGGAAATCCATTCATCCATTTTAAAACTGTTGAAAAAGCCAACTTACTTTTGACACAATTGGTAGATATTCTGTTTGCCAAGGAGTGTAACATAACGAACAAATCACAAAATATTAGGTTGCCACAAAGTTTGCATCAATGAATACATCTGCATAAAGTACTATTTTTTCATATTTTTTCGGGTGACATAAATGTCCCAATTCTGCTGACATGTTGCTAGCGATGCCCTTATCGCATACAGTTATTGGTTTGGGAAATAATTCACAATATACTGATGTGTCCCATATTATATAAGTATGTGTTGAACGCTTTACAAATCAGGGTAAGCTATTAGGTCTGAACCTATGTAAAAATGTGCTATTGCATTGACCACTATTGAAAGACATGTTAGCTGCAAAACACATATAGATGAGCATAGCTAAGGAAAAGCTGCATTAAGTTCAACATTCATTTGTATGCAAGCTTCCTCAAGCTCACACGGTGATCCAGAATGTTTCATTTGCACATTGCTCTGATGTTGCACCTCATAATGTGAAAGCACACTGCTCTGTGCCAGTAGAAAAATGCACTCACAACCTTATCCGTTGTTAGACATGCAGGATGTTCACAGAATAAAAAAAATGGGTCCTGGTTTTTCATTAACGAGACACAAGGTATTTTCACAAAGTTTTGGATTGTTTTAATTATTTTTTAAATTTGATCCATTTTCTGTCAATACTACATTTTCCAAACAGGCTGATGTCATATTCACAACAAAAGTGTGATGCTTTATTTAATAAAACGCAATTGCATGGGGCAGAGTATTTAATGGAGGCATGGAAGTGAGGCGTAATGTTTTCAGGCCTCCATTGAATGTGTTGCCCCATTTGGGTGCACTGGAAACACGGGGAGTGACACAGAGTAACATAAGACCTAAAACGCTCACTCCTCCTCGTCTCATAAATGCACCTCATTGTATGACTGCTTAAGATTTTCATGCAAGCATGCAACAAATGGATTCTGCTTCTCGTTAGCACCTTCTAAAGAGCAGGTGGATCACAATAAGAGTCTATTCTAAATGCCACCTGTAAATCACTTTTGTAGGATGCATTTAGTTTTCCATGAGACATAGTTGAAAAATGAAAGAGCAAAAGCGAGTTTGCCTCGCTTTTGCTTTTTTCTTTTCCACTCTGCCGCATGGACATTTCAAAGTGCCTGCAGCGGACGCCACAGCATGCAAGTTCTACCGTTGGTGGTTCCCTGCATGGAATTACTGATTTTTTTTAAATGAGGCTGAATGAGTTATTTGGAAAGAATAAACTACGTATTGGGGCCTCATTACGGCGGAAACTGTAAGTCCCCATAGGACTCCACGGGAATGGGTGCAAAAAGCACCGACACCATTGCTAATGGTGTCGGTGCTTCAGTGAAAACCATGTCTGTAGGGGCCGGTACGCCCGGCAGGTCAGACCTGCTGGGAGATCCGGCTCCTGCAGGCAATCTCATAGTCTGGCGGTGTGGAAATGGTGCTGGTATGTTGCTACTGGTACCCTTATTTCGGGACTGCCATACTTGGAATGAGGCCCACTGACTTCAGATTTAATACAATGTAAAATCATTCTTTATATTTCTTGGAAAAGCATGTCCTTGAACAATGAAGATTCGGCTAGTTTAAAATGAACTGAATTCGCCATTATCAAGATGCATCTCAATGTTATCTAATTTTGGAAAGATGGCCATTATGTAAATTCAACTGCATGCAGAACAAAAATAGGCTGTTTCATCCTATAAAGCAAACAATTAATTGGCTATGATTATTTTGGGAGAACACTTTAGCCACTGACATCATCATGACTGGCAAGTATGCCGCTTTGCAGTCAACCCACTGGGTAATAGAGGGAGGTGCTTACTTATTTGCCACTTGCTCCGCTAATTGAGACAATAAAGTAGTAGAGCCTAGAGGATGACGGCTTGGCCGAACCACGTGTCGGCTGTCAGTTAAATTAAAGGATTCTGATTACCTCCACATGAATAGTGATTGATTTTCAATAGGTGCTTATCAAATTTGCACCAATACAGGTATAATAGGCTGAGCGCAATCAGCTCCACACTATACTGTCTGAAACTTCTGATTTGGATGGTTGAGGGTACATCACTCTGCCTCAGTCTTTATCTCTTTCTAGTCGATCAAGCATACCGGTACCGTTGTTACCAGACCAGCAACCTCGTAATGAAGCCCATTGTGTCTGTGCCTACTGATTGATACCATGCCTTCCTCACAGACCGATTACTGCTAACATCATGGAAGATTATTGATGACATATTTTGTTAATCCTTCACACAAATGTAATAAGAACTGATTCCTAGATTCTAGGGGTAGATACACAATAATACTGCTGTCCAGTAATAAGTCTGTCAGAGGCTCAGCGAAAGTGGTTTCTCTTGCACTAAGCAAAGAGATCCAACTTATTTACGAGCCTTGCATCAGGTACTGCACTATTCTCTGCTGTAAAACCTATGACAGGTACATGTCAGCATTTTGACCGTGTTTGGGGTGGAGGTTAGACCCAGGAAAGCAAGATATTATGAAAAGCAGGAAAAATGTACAATGACACTTATAGTAAGCTATTAATTATCCAGAAAGCCTTATCAAATATTGGTATTGCTTTGGCAGTACTTTACAGCACAGTTTACAATAAAACTTCTAGTGAGGTATTTGTTATCCTGATCGGAAACATGATTTTCATGCCTCTTTCATATTACCTTCGAAAATGTTTCTGTCCAATTAGGCCTAATAGCACGGTAAACACAAACATTCAACCTTTAGTTCACAGAACCCTTACAATTCTCCAATCTTAGCTTGGACCCACGGATCCAGAGTTTATTTATTTATTGTGTGATCTAGCTTTAAATAATCTTTTCACCCTGTCAATAACAGTACAAAAACACATATATAAAAACTACAACCACATGTATGATACAATTTAAATAAAATCACAGAAAAGCATAAAACAACATGTTAAATTAACTTTTGACACAAACATTAGCAAACAGCAATACATGTATAAAAGCCAAAGTTTTCATATAGCAATGCTTCCTAGTATTAAACAGCGAAATTAAAGGAAGTAAGACTAAAACAGTACACACATTTCATCCAGAAATAACCAATTTTATCATAGCAGCAACACACAATGAAGTACTTGGCTCACATAGCAATCAATACAAAAGAGTAACCATAAATATATCAACAGTGGTAGTTCCACATTTACCAAAAGCTTGCGAATATGCACCAATTTGTCACATTTTGTGAACAAGTGTTCCAAAGTCTTTACTGCCTTATTACAGAGGCGGCATAATCTTTCATTTTTGGGAATTTTCAACCTTGTACCTATCACACCACTCGTTTCAAACAAATTAAATTTCAATCTTAATCACATTTCGGCATTGTTTGGAGGGATGCATTGTTAAAAAAACACTACCATATTAAAAGATACGGTACACGCTGACAATTCTTCCTCTGATAAGGCAATCTCCCTCAATGTCGTCAGACAGCCTTTACTCCACTGTGTTAGAACCTGGCAAGTATGTGCTTTCCTGACCGCCACAAAAAGCGTGTATAGGGAGCCAACAGGTGGGAGTAAGAAGCCTCTATAAAACTGTAAGCAGCTCCAGATATGTGGGCCTGTAGAGACTGTAAACCCAGTACATGTTTGATCACCGGCAAAGGGACCCCTTGAGGAAGGGACAATATTTTTTCCAGACCTTGGCCTAAATTTTCACTATTAATATTAGCTAAAATCCCAATAAATAGGAGCTAATTCCATTTCGTTCACGGTCCTCTAACATGTGATTTATAATTGGAGAACACTGGCTATTCATTAGGAGCTAGCACAATCCAGGACACCTGCAAGTCTCCCATTAAGTACACACAGATATTGGCCGCCATGCAAGGTCAAGTACAAAGGGATTGCCTGGTCTCATGGCCTGAGGATGAGGGATGGTATCTCCATTAAATGAACAAAGGACAGTCCATGGGCCTCTCACCCCCCAGCACCCTGTCTGGCTCATATCTTGCTGACCTGTCAAGTGTCCAAGGATGGTTAGTACAATGCCAAGCTATCAAAATCCATAGTGTCATGTCGCTGATCGAATCATATGCCAACCAATCCTTTAACAAACAGATTATGTATTCTCACCTTTATCAAAAGAAGGGTGGTCTCAGGTGGAGCCATCAGATAGGTCTAACCAAACCAAATGTTTAAACCCCACATGATCTATATGTAGCCATACCTATGAACCAATCCCTGATCCCTGTAAGTATTTGTAACTGTAAGTATGTTTTGATGCCCTTGATGACACATTCTTAGTACGTAAATTATTGTTTTGTAGTTGCTCTCCGAGAGCCGTGAGATTATAATGCTTGTATACTGTCCCTGCTTTCTTTGGATGACAATAAAGCTGGGCTTTGCCTTGCACTTTGTCTATTTCATCATTGAGTCTGGTTTGATTTGACTCCAGTTCCCCTGGCATACTTGGGAAATTTGGGCCCACCTAAACCTGGTATACCGTAATTTCATCAACAGGCTTTTCATTGCTGGGTTTTTTGCCGCAATTTTTTTTTCAAAAAAAAAAAAATCGATTTTTTTTGGGGTTAAAAATTAAATGCATTTGGTGTGTGTCTAGGGTAATATTAAAATAATTAAATGGATCGGGGGTTTGGGGGTGTAACCCCACCAAAAAAAAATAAAAAATCAATGTTTTTTTTTTAAAAAAAAATCTGCAGCAAAGAACCCCACGATGAAAAGTCCGTCGATGAAATCACATAGAACCCTAAACCTATGGTAGAAAAGGATATGATATGATATGATATGGCATTTATTACAGTGTTTCAAGACACAACGAGGCAAGGGAGGGGGAACAGAGGGGAGACAGAGACAACAATCGGACTTGGCCAGGTGTCAATAAGATCGCGCAAGTGCATGGGAAGGGGGAGTGGAAAGTGCAGTACATGGGAAAAGAATAAATAACAATAAGTAAAAATATGGCCCGCTGGTGGCAAGTGCAAGGATAAGTTCAGACATCAGGTGGTAGTGGGACTGTTAGGAATACAGAACATAGTCCCCAAGTGCAGGTGTTACCAGGAAGTTAGTGCAGGGGTTTGACTGGGGGGGAGGGGACCTGGGGCCAAGATCAGAGGGTGGCCAGGTAACCAGTGCAGAATCATTTTCAGCCACAAAGTCAGTAGGGGAGAGGAGAAAAAAAAAACAGGAGCAGAGAGAAAGGTTTTGAGGTGCTTCCAGAACCGGAGATGATTCTCCTCAGGTTTCAGGGAGGCAGGAAGGCTGTTCCAGAGGGAGGCCCCAGCCGAAGAAAGAGCTCTACCACCAACTTGTTGCTTGGAGAAGCGACTGACTCTGAGGGAGTTGGTGGCGGATGAGCAAAGAGCTCAAGAAGGGAGATATTTAGGGAGTGAGAGTTAAAGGTATTGAGGCCCCAGGCCCCAGAAGGCCTTGTGGACAATGCAGAGGGTTTTGAACTTAATCCTCGCAGCCACTGGGAGCCAGTGCAGAGATTTCAGTCCTGGAGGGATACGATCTCTGGGCTTGAGGCCAAGGACAAGTCTTGCAGTCCTGTTCTGGATGAGTTGCAGAGGGCAGAGAGTAGAAGCAGGCAGATTTAGAAAGAGGCTGTTGCAATAGTCCAGCCTAGAGAGAACCATAGCCCTGGAGACAGTGAGCTTCTGGGGGAAGGAGAGGAAAGGAAGAATACCTCGGAGGAGGTGCAGCTGGTAGTGTGACTTCTTAGAGATATCAGAGATGTGAGGAGAGAAGGAGAGTGTTGAGTCAAAGATGACCCTGAGGTTTTTAGCCTCACAGGTGGAGTAGGGAGAGGGCCAAGAGAGGCCGGCCAGAGAGTGACAAGAACGGAGGGAGCAGGTGTGCCAATGAGGAGAATCCCAGTCTTAGACCTTCAGCAGATTCTTAGATGCAAGTATGACATCGTCATGGCAGAATGGGGGCAGAATGGGGGCGGGCATTTGTTTATGTTGGGGGATAGTGAAGAGTAAGAGAAAAAGAGTTAGCTACTGACAGGAGTCAGGAACATTCATGTGGGTGATAAGCCAAGTTATGGGGCAGAAACAAAAGAGATGGATACCTCGTGGAGGGCGAGACGACGGGCGTATTGTATTTTATTTTGCAGTGATTGCTGGCGCCAGCCTCTTCTTGTGAGATAGTTAAGGCTGTGTAGAAGTGAATTTTTGGGTACTTGTGGAGGATGAAAATTGACGGTGTGGACCAATGGGTGTGGTCCGGAGTGGCAGCAGTGGGGTGGAGCTGCTCAGTGCGTGAGTGGTGGTTGTGGTACTGCTCAGAAGTTTTGAGGGGCAGTGATATGGGGCTGCTCCAAGCATGAGTGACGTTTTGTGGTGCCGCTCAAAAGGACTGGGTGACGTGGAGGCGTGATATCAGAGAGAGATGCAGATGTATTCAATTGTGGAAAAGTATTGGAGGTGGAGGGTTGAAAAGCAGAAAAGGGTGAATGAGAATTAAAGAAAAGTTTGGTCAGTATTGGTAAATTGTGTTGTGAGATATTATAATGTGTGACACTCCAATCATTTATTTATGTAAATCATGTCCCCAGTAAAAGGACAAAATCCTTAAGTACCATACGGAATGGGTTAAAGATACTGCGGGCAAGATTTTTATGCCCTGGCCACACAAAGGCACTCATTCAAAGAAAGTACTGCAGCAGATGTGCACATATTTAAATGCCGCATATAAGGGAAAACAGTTACGGAACAGATTAGGTATACTAGAATTATCGAAAGTTTACTCAGAAACATAGTAGAACCAAAGGTGAAGGAATGGATGCTTAATCAGCATAACGAAGGGAGTACAACAACCACAGCTCTTCCTCCTCTTTCCCAGAGTGAGGAGCAGTCCTTGACTGCACAGGGATAATACCCATTACATCTATTAAAAGCAGCAGCATGATATACAAACCGTGCAGAGGCGCCTTCCGCATATAGCAGTGAAGACATTGGGCCTCCTTACAAGGTTGGAGGTAGCATTGCCAGTAAAACCGGCAAGGCTACCTCCAAACTGGCAAGAAAATCCAGCACCCACGAATGGGCAATTACCGGGGTATTCCAGCCCCGCCGGACCCAGTAATTGCCCTTTTGCGGGTGCCGGAATGAGAATGGGGGTGCCTGTAGCACCGGCAAGGTCCATTACCGTGCCAGTTGCTACAGGCTTGCTGTGCTCGCGGGTGCCTTTTATTCCGCCAGGTCAGACCTGGCCGTATGAAAGGCACCCACGGCACAACTCTGAGTTTGCCGGTCCGGATACAACGGTACCGGTAACCTTATAGGTACCATTGTATCCAGACCGGCAACCTTGTAATGAGGCCCATTGTACGTGAAAAAATAAATAAACAAACGACCAGTGTCCACAAATGTAGAATATAATGAGCATCGCAAGTTGCAAGCAAGGCTGACAGTAGCTGAGGAAGAGGTTCAGAAAGAGGCGGGCAAAATGACCAAGTGGATATAGCAATAGTACCAAGCAAATGGGTAGGAGGACAAAGAATGCTTACCTGGATGGAAAGGGCATTGATAACTCCAAAAAGAAGGCAAAGACAGTTAGAGAAAGACAAGAGAACGAAGTAAAGAATTGAGGAGGAGAGAGAAAGAGAGCACACAAGGGAAAAGAGGGAGAAAGAGAAGAGGAATTAATAAGGAGAAAGGAAAAGAGAAAGAGAAAAGCAGGAAAAGAGTGAGAGGTGCAAAGAGGTAGGGAGAGGCGCTGAAAGGAAGTTGATGATATTATTAAGGCTCATACACTTCCAGATAAAGAAAGAGAAAAGCGATGGGAAGAAAAGTAAAGAGCAAAGTACAAAGGGGAAGCGGAAGGAAGAGAGAAGCGATGAGGTGAAGAAACTGAATGAGAGAGGAGTTTAGAGAAATGATTAAAGGAAGAAGATGAGATTATGCGCAGGCATGTGGGATTAGATAAACAGGAAGAAGGGGTTATGCAAACGAGAATTTACAGTCTAAACAGGAACAGAAAGGAGAGCATTCGTGCAGTAGGAAGTTGGGGAGCAGGCCAGCCATGGGAAAACAGCAACATAATGGAGGAAGTGATGATCAGAACATATAGAACAGTTCCCGTTAGAAGATTAGATTTTGAAGATTCAGAGGATGAAGATAGAAATGATATGATGTTTGAAGATGAACAAGATGAGGGGGGTGAAGAGGAGGCAGAACACACCCCATCCACGTTTACCCAGATAGGCAGAGAGGTAGCGTGGGCAGAAATCAATGAGCCAGCGATGAAGACAGAACCCGTTGAATATTCGAGACTCCCAAAGGTACTGTCAGATAGTTTAGAAGGGAGGATACCATATGTGACTAGATTTTGAAATCTACCCAGACAGAAGAGAGTTAGCATGACAGACACAGTGACAAAGACAAGGGGCACAGCTGTGCTGGGAATTGGCACAGGGATAAACGGATTCCCCTTATTAGAGAAAGGGGGAGAACTAGCAAAATATACACTGTGGTCACTGACAGAGAATAATAATAACTTTGCTGGACCAGAACCCGATACGTCCCCATTCCCATTTGAGCCCCGATAGGGCTCAATGGGAATGGGGAAGATGATAGCAGCGGTACCGTTCAGAATGGTACCGCTGCTACCATCCTAGTCAGCTCACGGGTGCTGCTCTGCACGCCTGGTCTCACCAGGCGTCCAGAGCGGCACCCGTAAGCAAACTCGGAATGTTGCGGCGAGGTAACAAGGGCACCGGTAGCACTACCGGCACCCTTGTTGCCTTACCGCAACACTCAGAATGAGGCCCATTGACTTTGCATTAGAAACCCCAGCTTTATTTGTATGCTGTGTGCTCCAGTCGTTTCCTCGTTGGAAATATCTCAGACCTCAGCTCAATCAAAATTAGACTATAGCAACAACATGGCCACTGGACTTCCTGAGAAAGAATTCTACATATTAGAGCTGAATCAGAATAGGGCGGCCTTGGCTTGGACATATATGACTCATCAGCCATGGATGGAAGTCATGACACTAGTTTCTCACACAGCAAGGCATGCACTTTAGAATCCTTTACATTGTCTAGAATCTATTGAAATGTGTACTAGGCTAGCACACTTCTCCCCGGTCAGAACTGGTAAGGAGCCACCACCTGTTTGAAAATTCCGGTGTCCTGCCCAGTTGCTGCCTCCAGTTATCCAGTCATGGCCACCAGCAGGCCTCCAACAACTTACCTTTGTTGCAGTCCCAGTCCCAAGCACACCCAAATCCCTAGGTGTCTCCTTTGCCCGCCTGTTTTGCTACCATCTGCGCATGTACCACCCACCATCACAACAACATCTGCAGAGCAAGGGCAGCAGGTGCACAAACAGCATCAACTGAGGAAGTGAAGACGTTGTGGATCGCACCACAATGCAGCAGGCCATCGCCAAGAGGCACGAAAGATCCACCGCACGGCAAGGCACAATATCATATTTTCGCCCAGGTAACCAAGACTGCCACATTGGCAATTCCTCTACTCGACTAGCCAAGAGACCAGTTCCTCTGCTATCCAAAATACAATTCAAACCTCCTAATGGTGTGGAGGAGAAAAAAAACAAAACAACTGAATCCAGGGCTTTTGTTCTAGAGCAGTCGAGGCACGGGCAGCATGGATGGTATCTGCCTTTCTGCATATACCAATATGACCTGCATATATCAGTGAGCAACTCGGGCAAAAACAAATCACCTTGGTACTTTTACAGGAGATGGGGGATACCCAAGTCAGTAGGTGTCCCCAATATACCTTAAAAAGCACTTGGAATATACCAGCCCCCTGTAGAATTTGTCTATGCAGGATTGTATCTTAAGACTTTCCATATGAGTGAAGACAGGGAAAACCAAGATGAAAGAAAGTCTATTTCCAGTTCCATGTGATTTAAACCAATCAAATAACAGAAAATGAATTAATAACGAACCTATAACAATGAAAAATATTGATTTCTTTATTTTTTATTTATTTTGTGTGGTCCTCCTTCAAGCCTCCCCTTTCCCTATGTTTGAAAGCCCATCTCCAACCCCCTCCATACTCATTTTAACCCCTTAATTCCCCCATATATATTTTCACCAAAGAAAACGTTATTTTCCGTTGTTTTCGATTCGTTATGAATTCATTCTTTGGATCCATTTAAATCACTGCATAGCATTTCCTTACATCACAGTCACCAAATTTGTGAGCCAAACCAACTGCCACGTTTGGGATTTGGCAGACTCCTGAGTTGTCATGAGTTTGGCGGGCTGTCCAAAATTGTGCTTAAGCTTGCGTGCACGTTTTGAGGGCAGCCGTGAGTTTGGCAAGCCCATCAGAACTGCCAAACCTCTTAGGGATATTTGGCTGGCCAATCAGAGGGATAACATCTCAGCGGGGTGGGGGAGGGGGGTTGGCGGGCATATAAAAGGCCCAGCACACTTGCTGCTTCTCTGTGTCTGTTGTAAGGAAATAGGGAACTGTCCCACAATGGGAGAGAGCAGGGGAGTGTGTGCTTTTGACATTATTGTGTACTTTAGACATTGTGGTCCCTGTCTGTGGCATTGTATACTTTATTGTGCGGGTTTGCGGAAGTCTGTTAAATGTGTACTCCCCTTTCAAGAAACTCTTTGTGAAACCCTTTGTAACAACTTGTGTGATGCTTTTAACCCATTGCTTCTTGAACTTTCAATCCTCCATCTAAAAACGAAACAAAAGAAAAAAAGGAAATCCCTCGGCTCCAAAACAAAAAAGGACATCATTTGAGAAATCCTTTGTGGGAGCCTTTGTACTGCCCTTGGTGAATGATTTATTTTATTTGTTAACACTTTCCTTTCTCGGTCCACCAAACATGTTAAAAAAGGGGAAAAGAAAGCCTTTCTGAAAACCTTTCTGTGACTCCCTCCATATGTTACCTTTGCCGGTCGCCTCTTCCCTGGTGGTGGTGGGATTTTTATGAGAGTTTCTACTGGGCATGTTTGGAAGAATGTAGTCTTCTGAGGAGAAGGACGTGAATGTGAGTAGAGTTGGATGGAGGGGGATATTTTGGCTGAGAATGTAGCGTGATAGGCTTGAGGGAAGAGGACTCTGCTGTGGATGATATTAACTTGGGGCATGGTAGACAGTCACCAAGCAACAGTGCAAGTGGGAGGTAGAAAGGATACAGGCACACAATAGCATCTGGTTATTTGGGGAGCTCCCTTCACTGATGGGGGGAAAGGCATGAACGTCAGCAACTGGGTGCTTTATTGAGAGGATTGTGGCTCTAGGAAAATTGGAGGTGGATGCACCCATTGAGGAACTATTGTGGAGGGAGACTGATTATGAAGGGCAGCAGGAAACACCAAAGAATTAGGCAGATGCATTCCAAGAGAAGCAGGATTTGGAGTGACACACGTTGGAACAGTAGGTGGTTGCTTGTGGGAGGTAAAGGAAGGACAGCAGGAAGAGGTTGATCTGGGGCAGGAGGAGGAACACAAGAAGCCGGGTGAGGTGCAGGAAGGGCAGGGATACCAGAGGTTGCCCATGAGGAGACAGATGCAAGGCAAAGGAAGATTGGAGCAAAGGGGGGGTGGAGAAACCCGAGGGGGAGGATGGCAAGAACATGGAGGAGGTGGATAAAGATGAAGTTGACCATGCTAATGCCGCTGACTCTCTTCCTGGCCGGGGCGGGGTGGGAAGAAGGGTGCAATAAAGGACAGGGAACTGCCACATCATTGTCTAGAAGGTGCTCCTCATAAACATAGCAGTGCCTCCGCTTGCCCATGGGGGTGGCACTGGTACAAGCATTTGCTTCTCTTTGCAAGCTCTGCAACAAGAGTGTGAGGTGGGCAAGAAGAGGGGGGGTTACACATTGGGCATGAATGTAATGCCTAAGCATGTTCACTGGTGTCACAAAGAAATCGATAGGACCCATGTGTGGCATTCATCTCTCCTGTCTTCATGGCACCCGCTAGTGGTGCAGTGGAAGGTTCTGCCGGCATGCCTGAGATGCTGGACATGCCCTACCTTATTGGCAAGTGCAGAGGCATGAGAAACAGCCACCTCTCACCCAGAGGCACTAGCGATGACCACGATAGCGCTGGCCGTGCCTAACAGGCCAGTGTCGGCTCCCCGCTCTTGTGTTAGACACGGTTGCTGTGCTTCCATTTGGGGGGAAGCCAGCATGTTTGCCTGATCTGGCATGCAGAAATGCATTGCTTACAATGGGGTTGTCAGCTGGGGGCAGCCGGATGACTGTGCATTCCAAAAAGCTAAGGCTCTCCTTCATGTCAAGCTGGCATCCTCCAGTGAAGTGAGCAAAGGTGTGGGAGACGAGTTGGGGCTGGAGGAGAAAATGGGAAGGAAGCTGCTGTCTTCTATTAAGTTGGCCGTGAGTAATATGTGTGGTTGCGGCTATTGTGAAGCAGGGAGAGTGTGAGAAATATTTATGTTACCAGCTATTCCATAGCAGAGAGACCCAGAGAAATGTTTACAGTTGCAGCTATTGGATAAGAGGGAGGCCCAGAGAAAGGTGTGTGGTCGCATATGTTGTGTAGCAGCGAGACCCATAGAAATACGCACAGTTGCATGCAGCGTGTGTGCAACAGGTGGACTCGCACAAATATTTGCTATTGCAGATATTACATAGTAGGAAGACCCATATACATAATTTCATTCATAACAATTGAATCAAATGCCGACAAAGCCCATTTCCAGATGCAGCTATACTGCATTACTGAGACCCACAAACATGTTTGCTGCTTGTGTCACATGGACAACATGAAAAGGGGACATGTTCACATCTCAGATGCATCGGGGACAATTTGACATATTCTCATGTTTGTGGCCCTCAGTAGGGAGAATCTGAACAATTATTATTTTCTGTGGCTCTCATGTTGCAGGGAGAACCTGACACATTCTTATATTTGTAGCTTTTGTAAAGCAGAGTAATCCTGACACATTCTCATCTTTGCAGCTTTTAAGTCGCACTCAGAGCCAGGAACATTCTCATGTTCATCGCTCTCTTGTAGCAGCCAGTGCCTAAACAATGGGCTGCTTGCATATCTGCTGCAGGAGAGAAAGAGTCTGAACAATCCTCATGTTTTCAGCTCTTGAGTAGCAGGAAGGACCTGAACATTGTCATGTTTGAAACTCTGGTACTGCAGGCCAAACCTGAAAGATCCACATGTTTGTAGCTCTTGTGTAGCAGGCTGGGCAGCCGGAAAACTGATTGCAGCTATTGTGAAGCTCGGACAAACTGAACAAATCCCTAAATTGCTCCTCTCGGCCCTAAAAGGTGGCTGTCTGTGCATTTCTGCAGTTCTACAATACCAGAAGCAGAAAACTCAAGGAAAGAATGGCAGTACTAGCACACACACTAATAGTACCTGATGTATATTGCAGTCACCAGTCAGTTTCTGTTTTTCTACTACAACACAACCAAACAACTCTATTCCATTTCTCTATATGTGACCTTAATTGGATTATAAGTCTTCAAAATAAAAGGTGGTGTGTTTGCTTTAAAGATGCCCTTCGCCATAGTCTTCCACAATGTAGTGCTCATTGATTTTAATGAATGTCGTTTCGTCACTTCTGCGTGTCTACTGCGGTCAGACACACCTCTCCCAGCGACACCAAGGGCTCATTTAGACTGTGGCACTCCTTGTCATGTGATGTGTTTCACGCTCATAAGCATCCACCATGGTAGCTGCGGAAGGTTCCCTCTACATTCTTTTAAACTCATTCGTATTTAGAATTCCAGAATCAATGAGGAGTGCGTCCAACAGGAACCTCAACCGAACCGTTGTGTTCACAGAATATGGCTCCAGTGGTATATGTGACAAAAGGTAGGTACTTGCTGATAATAACAAAGACAATGGCCTTCATTACAAGTTTGCCTGTTTGTAAAATAAGTGCCAGTATTTATGTATATCAGCACTTTCCAGACCGGCAAACTAAATGTTTGCTGGTGGGGGTTACCTGTGGCTGGAGGAAAATCAGGCTCCCACTGGCAAAAAACAGCTGGTATTACCGGCACCAGTACAGATAATACTGGCATTCCCATCCATGGAGTCCTGTGTTGTAAAGCCTTATGCTAGACATTCAGGATGCATCGCTGAAGTACAGACCAGCTGTAGTCTAGGTTTGGTTCCAGGTAGGCTTTATTCACATATGTACAATCCGTACAATACTCCAGTTACTCTTCATGTATTTACAGCACGCGTAGACATGGACAGGAACATGGGAAGGATAACATGAACTTGTAAAGGAGCTGACCCACAGGCCATCCATTCAACCCAGCTCAGGCCCCCAACTGACACTCACAGAAAATCCACACACAGATCCACCCAACATTCTCCCGATCTGCATTCATGCCCCAACATTCTACAGCAAGCACCCAGGCCAGTGGCAAGACAAGACTACATTACAACATCTCCCTTTCATACCAGACTCACCACACCAACATCTCTATTTCATAACAGACTCACCACAGACTCATCACAACATCTCCCTATCACCAAAACCATCTAACCAACACAAACACCTTCCATTTGTACCTGCCACATCCAAACACAGAGCCTGCCACACTCTGGCACCAACCATACACAGCCAAGGAAACCAATCATACATCCGGGTGGGAAAACAGGGGGGGATCACGCATTTGCCCCGCTACGGACCCGGTGTCACCACATCCATGACACCCAGGGGAGCATAGTCCAAGTCCAACCAACTAACACACAAAAAGAGGTGTTGCCATGACAGGTCAACAATTGCACAGAGCGCTACTTAGATCACTCCTCTTCCTCTTTACACCCTCACATCTCATCCAAAAACAAATCGCTCCCACTTGACTCCCTCGTACATCCCACAGAATCACCATCACACAGAAAAAAAAGCTACCACCTCAACCATCAATCATTTGCAACCAGTCAAGGAGAACATACGCACATAACACTGATCACCAAAATCATGCAAACCAGACACTACCAGACCCATGCCAAGACAACAAAAAAACAAATGAAATGCTCCTGGTAGCATTAACTTATTGTTAAACATTGCTATAATAAGTAAAACTATAACAGCTTAAAATATTTGAGAACTCTAACAGCCTATACATTGTTTACTTTCCTTAGTGCACTGTATTTACATTTGAAATTCTCATTAAGCATAAATCCTGAGGCCTTTTCTTCTTTTACTCAAAATTCTTTACTATAGTCACTACACTTCATCAGCCTTTGCATTAACCTTTATAAACTTAACACCACTTGTATTTTTACTCCATAAGTGCGCATCTACTAAAGATTGCCGCACCTCCAAACTTCTATGGATGTCACCATACACTTTGCATTTTAATTTTGCCTAAACTTCACACTTTTCATATAAGTGCGCAATTATTGAAAATTGTCGCACCATCCAACCAAAAAACTTGGAGGATGTCCCCAACAACATGACATCAGCCACACTTGCAAAATCAAGCAGTGTGGCCGCCAGAAAAATTGAATTAAAAAAAAAAATGTCATGTACTAAATGCATATAAATTCTGCTTGACCTTTTCTGTATTCACTTTTCCAGTATTCACCATTGTGACAAACTTTTTCCTGTCACTAAACTTGTCACTAAAATATATAGCCTAACCCATGAACTCCTGGGCCACAACATAAACACATTCCATAGGACAACGGCCCATAACAACTTAGGGTGTCACGTTACTTACTAGTTTCACCATACATCAAACACAATAACCCACTTCACATTATGATTTGAATACACATTGAACATTGATTTCACTAATGACTTGAGTATACAGTGCAACATGTAAACATACTGCATTCTGTAACTTTACTCACCATACATAAAACTTATTTCCTTAATGTTCCAAAGCTACTCAATAATTCAGTGCAAATCACCACAGCATTTCATTTGTTAGTGTCTCCTAAGTACCTATAAATACCATTACTTCAAAAATGAAAATGTCCACCTGAAGAAAAAAAGCTTAGCAGTACATAATCTCTCTTGCAAAAACAATGAGCTTCATTGTTACTCGATACTATACAATCACCCCCAAATGGCTGCCAGCCGTCTGGTACAATATGCGCCTCACTTTAGCATTATATACTGTTAGTTCAGCACGTAACTTCCCTTTTGATGTTGCCTCGGACGAATGAACACACATCCCATGCTGTTCACGATGAAAAACCAACAGAAGAAACACTTCTATGGATGCCGTTCATACATTTCATTAACTTGTTGTGCGAGCGCTTGCACAATAAATATTTCCAAGGCAGCAGAAAGTTGGAAACTCCACGTTCCTTCCCATAACAGTTAATCACAAGGAAGACAGATCCAGAGCCTTCCGTGTTCGTCATCACGCTGGCCAACGTTCACACGGCCTCTCACCTAATGTATCTCTTCGTTTTGTGAGCGTTTGAAAGGATCTCAGCAACAGCAATTCCTCACGTTCCAAGCTTCGCCATTACCACATGCATTCCACTCTACGTCATCATTTCGCCTGACAGCACCAAACAGAGCGGATCTCGGGGGTTTCGCATTTCCAATCGTCATTTCACATGCATTAGGTGCACTGGCGTTGCTCATGCACGTTATCCGTTTTACTTTTTCTGTAACGAATGTCATTAACCCTCACTGCTGGTACTTGAAATTACTCACGCTCTCCACACTTAATCATATAAAATATCCAGATTCTGCTGAGCCAGAGAACGGACTTTATTATATGATGTTGAATTTTCACATGTTAACACATAACATCTCCATTCATAAAGCTTCACGGGAAACTAAATACATCAATGATCTCCGTAAACGAATTCCAGGTATCACTGATCAAAGTTGATATTACTCAAACACACGGCACTTTCCTATCTACAGCATTATTTCCGTTTAGTTTCCCATATTCCATGATAGTTCAATGGAGCACAGACGCCATCTGCTGGACTTTTGTATACTGCGCCCATTAATTGTTCTTTTTGTATACTGAAACGTGCACTCCCATGTAACCGGCATAACTTTTCTCCATATTTCATGACCATACTCCATAATAAATGTAGATTTATCCTTTCATCTTCCTCAAAATGAATTCCTGGTATATGTCTAAACTGAATGAGGGCCTACCCCCAGGAATCTTTTGCCATATGTTCTTTTATATTAGCTGGGCAGGATGGTTATATTTAAGTCTTTGGGGGAACGGTGGGTCACTCTTAGGCTGCTTCCCCCCCCACAGCTCTCCTTACTGTACTTTATAGTTGCTGAGGGCTCCTCAATACGCATGCTGACCAGTCCCTTTTTCCATGTCCTTTTATTATTTCAGGTGTATCCTCGTCGCCAATGTTGTAAAGCCTTATGCTAGACATTCAAGATGCATCGCTGAAGTACAGACCAGCTGTAGTCTAGGTTTGGTTCCAGGTAGGCTTTATTCACATATGTTCAATCTGTACAATACTCCTGTTACTCTTCATGTATTTACAGCACGCATAGACATGGACAAGAACATGGGAAGGATAACATTAACTTGTAAAGGAGCTGACCCACAGGCCATCCATTCAAACCAGCTCAGGCCCCCAACTGACACTCACAGAACATCCACACACAGATCCACCCAACATTCTCCTGAGCTGCATTCATGCACCAACATTCTACAGCAAGCACCCAGGCCAGTGGCAAGACAAGACTACATTACAACATCTCCTGTTGGATTTACCGGTATTCCCACTGCCTGTAATATCCCAGTAATTCCGGGATATCAAGCGGCAGGAACGGTAACACCATTTGGCAGTCTCCACTGGAATTACCGTCAGGATACCGGCAAACATGTAATGGCCCCCAATGTTCTCGACATCTATGGTGGTATGTTGAACATAGAGGTTGTTGCATTTTCTTCCTTCCTGCCTGTGTGTGTTTCACACAATTTATTTTCTAATTCCTGCATCAGTGCATATTTCCTAATCTTTAACTATGTCTCATTTTACTGGGTCTGAGTTCTCATCCTCCACATGCACCTGTAAATTGGCCACCACTCTAATCTTGATCAGTGGGTCAAGACACAACTCCAGGAGGCATTCAATGGTATCTTTCATTCTGAATATGCTGGAGCCTCACACAAGGTTGAGCTCACATCCTTCACAAGTCAGACTTCATGCGGGAGCGTATGACCTTCAAAACCCTATCGCTAACACATAAGTGTCTCTCAAAGAGTGCCCCCGTTTATCTATATAGTCAATTCTTTGAAGTCCAGTCCAACGGACCCACCTGATCTGCCTACTCCTTCCGCCTCGATATCCCTCGCTTCAGATGCCAAAAAGCCGGAGGCTACAGCTTCCTGGTGATTGCTGCCAAACAATGGAACGCCATGCCGTTGGCACTGAGATCAGATGCCTCCCTATGGTCCTTCCGCAAAGGACTCAAAACCTGGGTCTTCTGCCAAGGGAACCAATAGCAGACCTCATGCTCGCTCCTTGTTCCTAGGCTTCTCACTACACAGTTTTTGTTATGTACTCAACTCAAAGATGTGTCCGTAGGGAACTATCCCTTTTGCAGAAAAGGTTGCTAACTCCATTCACCAAGCCTAACGGCAGGACGGCATCATTAATATTGCCTTACCATATACAGTACATCATACATCTTTCACTGCAACTATTAGGCGCTGTTTCCACCTAATGGTTGCTGCTTCTTTGAGGTTTATCTCTGCAATCATTAGTCTGACTCGAGCATGCCTCTAGGATTGGTCCATAAGAAATTAGAAGCAAGCCTTGATAATGACACATGTCGAAACACGTGTTGGATGTCACTTTGCACGAATAAAGATTACATAAAGATGATGGACTCTATATATTATAGTTTTCAAGATTCTAACAATTAGAATTGTATAGGCACGAGCGCGGGTAGCGGGCCATACTTCAGATTGTATTATGTACCCTATTGTATCCTGTAACAACTGCAAATTCACATGTCATTTGATGTAACCTAACGCAGCCTGCCTTGAATGTATTCCATGACAAACCACCACACTTATGCAACTAGCGCCTAGATGCCGCCGGGCTAAATGCGCTTAATAAATGACAAAATAAATATGTGCAGCTGGGCCCCGCATGGATCACTTGCAAGACCTCTCTTCGCTGGCAGCAGTTGGGATGGTCATAGTGTGCAGTGCCTGTTGCGTAGTCAATGCTATGTCCACAAGTCCACATGTCCAGGCTGAAATCTGTATTCTGGCCCTCTGCCTGATCTAGCGCCCGCATTAAAGGACTTTAGTACAGCCTTGCGAGAAATTTCATGGCAACTGTGAATTTCCCGGCTGTGAAGGACTTTTTCCATAAGCCAACAGAAACAAGGTCTATATAGCAAAAGGACATGGCAAGCAGTCCAGACAACATGACCACCAGGATAGCATTCAGCAAGTGGAGTCAATCATGAGACTGTGTTATTTTTGACCGCGCAAAACATCTCCCTGACACTGGCGTAAGGCAAAGATGCATCACAGCTCAGCTTGCATGAACTATGCATCGCTGGGCAAATGGAGATGGGGCTCAGCATCAGTGTTGTCTTGATTGACAGTACTGGTGTGATTGTGTATGTTGATTAGTTGCAGTTATTTGGAGCGCTGCAGTTGAGGTAGTGTGAGCTTATCCCAGTCATGTTCATGGTCCCTGATCATATGGACCACAAAGGTGTTGGTGCCCACGTTGGTGCCAGCTTTCCCTAGGCACACAGTTTCCTTGCACAGGATAGTTGGCAAGATGTTCTTCATATTTGTTCTGCTATTTTGTGTCCTGCATTCCGCACTTTGGATGTTTGCTGTGGGCTATGAAGAGGTGGGGGTGTTGGTGCTGTGGATGCCGCACACACACACTGGTGTTGTGCAATTTGAGATCCCCCAGGCTGTACTAGAAGGACAGTGTGCATTTGTGGAGTGGTAGCTGTGCCTATTCCATCCATTTCAGTATCAGTGGGAGTGCACTCCTCCCCGGCATCTTTGGATTCCAGAATCAGATGTTTCATCCTGGACGCCGAGGGCTGATTGTACTTATATTGCTGATCATCAGCATCACCATTATTATTAGAACTATCAGAAGATGTAGGTGGTGGTGGATATCAGGAACCTGTCATATCCCACGCCTTCACACAGCTTGTTGTACAATCTGCGCTTCTTCCCCTTCTGCCCCAATGCAGGTGGACTAAATCACCTCTTCCTGTAGCTTCGAAGCCTGCGCATACACTTTTGTATCTTACACACCGGAGAGATGTGTGGAAAAAGCCACTACGGAATGCACAATTGATGCCGTGCATTTTCCACACACAACCGGGCATCCCAGGTGTACTGATTAGCTGTTGTGGCTGATGTACAATTCCTGTTAGCCACATACACACCCTCCCCGTTGTCACTTTTCCTCACCAGTCATAAAAAGGTGGAGAGTACTGCCTGCCGAATTACAGCCAGTGAATGGCAATTTCCTGGCTTCAACCAACTCTGAATGGTCTCCTTCATAGTCACTCACTAGGAATGCCAGGTGCATGTAGGGAGTGCAAGGAGGGCCCTGGAATTCTCGCCTCCCCTGTACCAGTCAGAAAGGTTTCACACTCTGTCACATCCACTAAATGTCATGCTTTAGTCACCTCCCTAGTCACTCGCTCACTTACGGCAAATGTTATGTTATGTTGATTTATGCCATGCACAGCTACCATCTTCATGGCCTCCAGGCACTCTACGTCACATTAGATAGTGGATATTAGCTGGGTATGGGGTGTCTGCGCTCTCCCACAAAGTGGTCCAATATTCTGATATAGTGAGTTCATTAATTTCATGCTCTTTCTAAATCTACCTGCCTCTACTCTCCGTCCTCTGCAACTAATCCAGAACAGGACTGCAAGACTTGTCCGTGGCCTCAAGCCCTGGGATCGTATCTCTCCAGCTCTGAAATCTCTCCACTGGCTCCCAGTGGATGCAAGGATTACATTCAAAACTCTCTGCATTGTACACAAGGCTTTCTGGGGCCTGGGTCCAAAATACCTTCAGCTATCCCTCCGCAAATACCTCCCCTCTCGAGCTCTTCGCTCCTCTACTTCCAACTCACTCAGGGTCAGTCGTTTTTCTAAGAAACGAGCTGGGGGTAGATCTTTGTCTTCAGCTGGGGCCTCCCTCTGGAACAGCCTCCCTGCCACTCTAAAACTTGAGGAGAACCATCTCCGGTTCCGGAAGCACCTCAAGACCTTCCTCTTTTCTTCTGCCTTCGCTCCCCCTCTCCCCTGCTGATCTGTTCTCTCTTGGCACCGTGCACCTGCCCACCCTCTGTCTTTTGGGCCCAGGTACCTGCTCATCCTGCCACCCTCCCGCACTGCTTCCGGGCCACCCCTTGCACTGGGGTCTGTATCTGTACCCATACAGCCCCCCCTTTTTCTTCCTGCACTTATCAGACCTACCCTGTCTGCTGCCTTAAACCTAGCACTTGCAAATTGCTGGTTGCATTACCACTGTTTGTTGCCTTTATTATTTATTTATTGTTATTTATCTGTTTCTCCTCTGATTTGCACTTTCCACCTCTCCCCCTTCCATGCACTTTCCCCATCCCCCTCTCCCATGCACTTGCGCGTTCTCAATGTCACTGGGCCTAGCAAGATCGCTGTTTTGTTCTCCTCTGTTCCCCTCTCTTGCCTTGTCGCGCTCTGAAACACTTTTGTATGAGCGCGATAGAAATAAAATATCTATCTATCTATCTATCTATCTAGCTATCTATCTATCTATCATTTCCACAATCTCACAATACAAAAGTGTTGTATTTATTGATATCCAGAATAAGGTCTTCGGCTGACATGTGTTTCGACCCACTGGGTCATTCTCAAGGCTGACATTAAACTCAAATTCAACATATGTAAATGATTGACTGTATACATTTCAATCTAAATATGACAACATAGGTTACAGGTCGAGAGGGAGCACACAAAATACTACACCTAGCACGACTCTGGGTAGTTCCAATCCTGAGTCAGAAGGAGAAACTGCTAATATTACAGATGATAGCTCCACAAGTACTAAACAAACTCCCACTTCCAGTGGTTTGTTTTTAGACCAAATCCGGCGTTAGAGAAAGTGTACCCTAAGAAATTACAAACAAGTCAGATTTCAAAAATCGTTGGTTACCAATATTCCAACCCCAAACGTCACGTCAGGGGGGAAGACGGGGAGGAAGCGGGAGTGGGAGTTCAGACAAAGATGCAGCCTCAACAGGGAATATAACCCGGTCCAATGTGAAGAAGAAGTTAGCAAAATAGCGGGTGTAGACTTAGTAGTTAACCTTTTGAGCAAGATATTATCTGAATCAGAACACAAACTCTTGAATAAAGGCTTATCGTTTGCACCAACCACTCAGACCGATCTTAAAGATTTTCATATTGATGTGTTTAAATTTGTACGCAAACTCAAATTACTCTTGGATATTCTAAGAAACAACTACCCTATTCTGTTTCTGCTTTCTACATCCCCCTTAATTAAGTCCTATTTCCGCTTATAGCCTCTCCATCAACTAGCCCTGCACCTTCTACCTCTGCCTCTGCCTATAAGATGGATCACAAACTCCAGCCTTGCAGGCCTTTTGTAACCTGCAAGGTTGATCTCACCCAGACCTCCCGGCACGCACCTCTATTGAAGTCTGAGAAAGTTCGAGGAGGCTGAATAGGTGAAAATGTGTGATATTCTGAGTTTATTCAAATAGGGCCACCTAGTCTTAATAAGGAAAACTGCTGGCATAAGGGGTCGTTACTGTAACTGCTGCTGAGGACTAGAAGAGCAGCCCACCAAAGGCTTGAAAAGTGAAGTGTGCTTGGAGTCGCTAGAGCAGCAAGAGCAGAAGAAGTCTCCTGTTTCAAATAATCTTTTCATCCGAACCAAATGATGCCACCTCTGGCTGGCGATGAAGCCCACTAGACCCTAAGGAGATTTAATCAGCATTTAAACCCTCAGACACCATGTTTGAGCCAGATGCCATGCATGCACAAAGTAGTGCTGCCTGCTGTCTAGCGCACCAACAAGCAACACGCCCACAAATCACAGTCCCTGAGGCTGTTTATTTGCTTTAAAGCAGGGTTTTCTACACCCACCTTCTTTGGCAGTAGTGCAGTAGCCTCAGGATCAAGCATGTGTACCTTTTCCAAGTCTACTTCGCAGTAGACGAGCCAGAGATGATGTTATTTATTCACCCTGTGAACTGAACAGCTACAGTAACTGCACTATGCACCAATCCAAGACACAGTAGGTACCAAACCCACCTTGCCTGACCTTGGGTCATAGAGACAGCCTAAGTTTCAGTACATTGAACGTCAGAAGAAGGAACACATAAAGTGTCATTTTGCATTCCCCCTCTTCAAAAGCTCCTGTTTTTACGTCACCCTATGTGAGGAAATCCCATCTGCGCGGCTGTGCAAGCCCGAGCTTTTCTAAATTGCACCAGTGTAAAATGATGCTAGTTTTTCTCTCTCAAAAAGTGAGCTCTGCTAATGAGCTCTCACTATCTAAAAACATTTAGCAAGCACGTGTTCTCTTGCCTGGGACCACTGAGATACCAGCACTTGCCATGCAGCTTGGCAACATTGTAGCCACAGAGTAGCAAGCTTTCTGACAACAGCCTTTTGGAATCCAAATAAATTCCAACCATCGTGTGCTGCCTCTAACAGCAGGCATTAATGATTTAAATTATATATACCTGTGCATTCACAAGGACTGGTGGCAGTTGGTTTAATGTAAATATAAAGCTATATCCAGTGCGATATAATGACATATGAGGAGGTATAGTTGTGCATTTCCAAAACCATTGGATGTCATTTTATTATCAACTGGTTTCTTGTGACTCCTATAGTTGTCAGAGCTTTTGTGTATTACTGTCTGGGGATGGGGACTTCAAAAAAAGAGTTTGCGCCCATCCCTGTCTGCCTCCCTTGTTCTCTGCCTGGAGAGGCTTCACGGCTTCACCGAAGGACAGCACACGCCTCTAAGGGGTGGAGTGGGAGAAAGGTACTTCAAAAGGAATCTCTTTCACACAATACGAAAGTCACACCATTGGGGGTAGTGACCAGAGTCTTTTTGATCTCAGAGGGCAAAGAAGGGCGCTAAAACGTACAAGGAAGATCATTGAGAGCAGAACCCAGGAGAGGGGCCCTGCCATCTTGGAAATACCTAAGGTACCCTCACTATCCTGTGCACTAGGATCCACTGGAGCAGGCTTAAGCTCTGGCTACTGCTTCAAAGTGCTTTTGGCATGGATTGACTGCTCTCCAGCCATTTCAAGTCGCTGCAATAGCCAGCACAGTGAACGATGACATTCTACATTTTTGAGCCGCTTCAAGCTCCGGTCTCGACATCTCATACCAGTTCTCCAGCTCCTTTGAACTGATGGCCACTGCAGAACCACATTGATCTGTTGGACCCAGTCGAGCAGGCACATTGCTGAAGTTCAATCACTGCATCAAGACTCATCCGAGCCATTTAACCAACAGAATCTGCATATTGCTGCCCAGAGGCGTCGCTAGTGGGATCTTAGAGGGCTATAGCCCCGGGTCTTTTGGTTGTAGCCCCGGATAGAATCTTAGGGTATATAACCAAAAGGCTAGCTAGCCCTGAGTCCCGACAGTCCTGACATTAGCGTAGCCCGAGATCTTTTCCAGACCTAGCAACACCCTGTTGCTGCCTGTCCCAAGCTTCCTTCAAGCCTCGAGCCGACTGCCGCTTGTTGAAGTACACTGTACCTACCTCCCATCGTACCATCTTGACCATTTCAATGCCTGCTCCAACTCACAGAAAGCACTCAGAAGCCAGACTCAATGGTGTTGAGCCTCAAGAAGAGGATTACAAGTAATTGCACAGTGGTTCTGCCCCCCGACTTACTTTTAAGGGAGCTGGCATAATTAAGACCACACACCATACCTTTTTAAAAACAATTGCCTCAATACTCCTGTCTTCATCTTCAGAATGCCCTATCAACCAAAAGTCTGTATATTCTGTGTATTTCATCACAGAAGTGAGTTGTTAGTGTTTTTTAGGTTCTCTTGGCCTCATTCTAACTATGCCGGTCCGGTAACAACGGTGCGGGTAGGCCTATCGGCACTGTTGTTACCGGACCAGCACAGTACGATTCTGTGGGTGGGTGCCATCCCACCCACCAGGGCCAGTCGTGGCAGGTGGAATGGCACCCGCCTGCAGAATTTCACGGAAGCAGCGCCACTGTTATTAACGGTGCTGGTGCTTCCGGGGAATGGGGATTTACAATTTTCAGCACCTGACTTTCCGGAACACCGGGGTTGTAATCCCCCAGTGTTTCTGGCAAGCCAGGTGCCGGTAAAATTTGCAAGTCCGGCGGCAACCTGTTGGTTTTACCGGCACGGTTACCGCCAGAATTGTGATGAGGCTATCTGTCTGTTTACTTTGACTAAAGTCTCGCATTATTAGAGAATGCTGATTGGACATTTATTTTGGTACCAAAGTGCTACCGTTGCTTTGGATGCTTCCTTGCTCGCTCACACCTCCCTTGAAGATTAAAGCCTGCTCTCTGCCCATGCCACCTTAAAGAGGGCAAGAGGTGCACCACTCATGGGTAACATGTTCAGTGAGATCACTGCTGCCTTATAAGTAGTGTGGGCTTAGTAGGAGTTTAGAAACGACTACCCGTCCCTGTACTCCTGCAGAGCAGTCGTCATTTCATCCCAGCCTGCATGTCCAGTCCCAGTTACCCAGGCTGGCTAGTTTAGTACTTTGTCTGCCTATTGTGTGTCTTTCTCTTGGGGGGCGGGTTTATAGAGTCCATTGTCATTTTCAGCAAAGAATGATAGTTGTATATAGACTTGCTTGGACATTTCTTTTATTTGGCACGATTTCATCACATTGACTTGTACCGAACACTGCACACAGGATTGCGTCCGCTTCCAGTCTCGAGCGCAATGGCCACCATGTTCTGCCCTGCCTCTTGCCGCTACATCTGCAGATTTCTTTGAGTTTATGGAAGGGCTAGTTGAAACACACCGCAGTCTATTTATTTTGTAGTTGGGATGCATGTGGGTAGTTGCTACCGTCTGCCTCCCCCCCATTAGCCTGTGCCATTGTATGCCTCACACCCCATAGTACTTCACTGTGTATCATTGGATGCCTGCACGCGGCTGGCTTGCACTAGTCATTCTGTGTATGCCCTGAACCTTTGCTTTAATGTTATCTTAACTTGGCAAGTAATGCCTTTGGGGTTCTGACTTTAGGTCCCCACTGAAGAGAGCATCTGCTCCCTGACCGAGCTCTTGGGGATACCCCAAAGCAAAGCAGATACTTCTAGGCCGACCCTGGTGTCATCAGTTCTCTGATGCAGAACGGTTCTCTCGTTGGTCCCGTGCATGCTCACCCTGCCGTGCATGGCTGCCCGTTTGGAACGCTTGCATTGTGTGTGCACATGCTTTCCTCGTATGTGTGTCAACTTTGCTGCCCTCGACTAAGCTGTCTTCCTCATCACAGTACTTATATCTGCAAAATCTATCGACTTTTCAAGTTACTCTATTTATTCGTATGACGAGTTCAAGGTGCTGTGGAGAGAAGTGCATCGCTTACGAGTGCTTGTGATAGTTCGTCTCTGTGCATTAAACTCAACACGCCTTTCGAAAGTCGGACAGAGTGTGTCTGTGTGTGTGTGTGTGTTTACGTTTGTGTGTGTTTATGTTTGTGTATAGAACTGTTTCCGAAAAGTGTCAGACTAAGGTGCCCTTTGTATGCTCTTCCCACTGTCTCTCGACTGAACTCTCTGCTCTTAATGACCATTTGCAAATCACCCTTTGTGGAAATGCAACATGATTTGCAGCAAGAAAGTTACATCACCCTGTAAACCAAACACAGCTCTTCCTGGGTATGCGAATGGGGGCTGGCTGATTCCAACGAGTGAAAGGTGCTGGACAGAGAAATTAACATCCAAATCAGGAGGCAGAGCAAACAGCGGTCCTGGCTGCCTGCGAATTCACTGTGAATTATCTTTGAAGTAAAATCTACAATGTCCAGCATTGGCCCCTACCTTCAAAAAGCCAGAACTACTGCTTATAAATAGGAAGGGGGAGGGGCAGTGCTCAGCGTTGCCCCCTACCTTCAAAAAGCCAGAACTACGGCTTATAAATAGGAAGGGGGAGGGGCAGTGCCCAGCGTTGCCCCCTACCTTCAAAAAGCCAGAAGTACGGCTTATAAATAGGAAGGGGGAGGGGCAGTGCCCAGCGTTGCCCCCTACCTTCAAAAAGCCAGAAGTACGGCTTATAAATAGGAAGGGGGAGGGGCAGTGCCCAGCGTTGCCCCCTACCTTCAAAAAGCCAGAACTACTGCTTATAAATAGGAAGGGGGAGGGGCAGTGCCCAGCCTTGCCCCCTACCTTAAAAAAGCCAGAACTACTGCTTATAAATAGGAAGGGGGAGGGGGCAGTGCCCAGCCTTGCCCCCTACCTTCAAATAAACAAGAACTACTGCTTATAAATAGGAAGGGGGAGGGGGCAGTGCCCAGCGTTGCCCCCTACCTTCAAAAAGCCAGAACTACTGCTTCTAAATAGGATGGGGGAGGGGCAGTGCCCAGCGTTGCCCCCTACCTTCAAAAAGCCAGAACTACGGCTTATAAATAAGAAGGGGGAGAGGCAGTGCCCAGCGTTGCCCCCTACCTTCACAAAGCCAGAACTACTGCTTCTACATAGGAAGGGGGAGGGGGAAGTGCCCAGCGTTGCCCCCTACCTTCACAAAGCCAGAACTACGGCTTCTAAATAGGAAGGGGGAGGGGGCAGTGCCCAGCGTTGCCCCCTACCTTCACAAAGCCAGAACTACGGCTTATAAATAGGAAGGGGGAGGGGCAGTGCCCAGCGTTGCCCCCTACCTTCACAAAGCCAGAACTACGGCTTATAAATAGGAAGGGGGAGGGGCAGTGCCCAGCGTTGCCCCCTACCTTCACAAAGCCAGAACTACGGCTTATAAATAGGAAGGGGGAGGGGCAGTGCCCAGCGTTGCCCCCTACCTTCACAAAGCCAGAACTACTGCTTCTAAATAGGAAGGGGGAGGGGGCAGTGCCCAGCGTTGCCCCCTACCTTCACAAAGCCAGAACTACGGCTTCTAAATAGGAAGGGGGAGGGGGCAGTGCCCAGCGTTGCCCCCTACCTTCAAAAAGCCAGAACTACGGCTTCTAAATAGGAAGGGGGAGGGGCAGTGCCCAGCGTTGCCCCCTACCTTCAAAAAGCCAGAAGTACGGCTTATAAATAGGAAGGGGGAGGGGCAGTGCCCAGTGTTGCCCCCTACCTTCAAAAAGCCAGAAGTACTGCTTATAAATAGGAAGGGGGAGGGGCAGTGCCCAGCCTTGCCCCCTACCTTCAAAAAGCCAGAACTACTGCTTATAAATAGGAAGGGGGAGGGGGCAGTGCCCAGCCTTGCCCCCTACCTTCAAATAAACAAGAACTACTGCTTATAAATAGGAAGGGGGAGGGGGCAGTGCCCAGCGTTGCCCCCTACCTTCAAAAAGCCAGAACTACTGCTTCTAAATAGGATGGGGGAGGGGCAGTGCCCAGCGTTGCCCCCTACCTTCAAAAAGCCAGAACTACGGCTTATAAATAAGAAGGGGGAGAGGCAGTGCCCAGCGTTGCCCCCTACCTTCACAAAGCCAGAACTACTGCTTCTAAATAGGAAGGGGGAGGGGGCAGTGCCCAGCGTTGCCCCCTACCTTCACAAAGCCAGAACTACGGCTTCTAAATAGGAAGGGGGGGGGGGGCAGTGCCCAGCGTTGCCCCCTACCTTCACAAAGCCAGAACTACGGCTTATAAATAGGAAGGGGGAGGGGCAGTGCCCAGCGTTGCCCCCTACCTTCACAAAGCCAGAACTACGGCTTATAAATAGGAAGGGGGAGGGGCAGTGCCCAGCGTTGCCCCCTACCTTCACAAAGCCAGAACTACGGCTTATAAATAGGATGGGGGAGGGGCAGTGCCCAGCGTTGCCCCCTACCTTCACAAAGCCAGAACTACGGCTTATAAATAGGAAGGGGGAGGGGCAGTGCCCAGCGTTGCCCCCTACCTTCACAAAGCCAGAACTACTGCTTATAAATAGGAAGGGGGAGGGGGCAGTGCCCATCGTTGCCCCCTACCTTCACAAAGCCAGAACTACGGCTTCTAAATAGGAAGGGGGAGGGGGCAGTGCCCAGCGTTGCCCCCTACCTTCACAAAGCCAGAACTACGGCTTATAAATAGGAAGGGGGAGGGGCAGTGCCCAGCGTTGCCCCCTACCTTCAAAAAGCCAGAACTACGGCTTATAAATAGGAAGGGGGAGGGGCAGTGCCCAGCGTTGCCCCCTACCTTCAAAAAGCCAGAAGTACGGCTTATAAATAGGAAGGGGGAGGGGCAGTGCCCAGCGTTGCCCCCTACCTTCAAAAAGCCAGAAGTACTGCTTATAAATAGGAAGGGGGAGGGGCAGTGCCCAGCCTTGCCCCCTACCTTCAAAAAGCCAGAACTACTGCTTATAAATAGGAAGGGGGAGGGGGCAGTGCCCAGCCTTGCCCCCTACCTTCAAATAAATAAGAACTACTGCTTATAAATAGGAAGGGGGAGGGGGCAGTGCCCAGCGTTGCCCCCTACCTTCAAAAAGCCAGAACTACTGCTTCTAAATAGGATGGGGGAGGGGCAGTGCCCAGCGTTGCCCCCTACCTTCAAAAAGCCAGAACTACGGCTTATAAATAAGAAGGGGGAGAGGCAGTGCCCAGCGTTGCCCCCTACCTTCACAAAGCCAGAACTACTGCTTCTAAATAGGAAGGGGGAGGGGGCAGTGCCCAGCGTTGCCCCCTACCTTCACAAAGCCAGAACTACGGCTTCTAAATAGGAAGGGGGAGGGGGCAGTGCCCAGCGTTGCCCCCTACCTTCACAAAGCCAGAACTACGGCTTTAAATAGGAAGGGGGAGGGGCAGTGCCCAGCGTTGCCCCCTACCTTCACAAAGCCAGAACTACGGCTTATAAATAGGAAGGGGGAGGGGCAGTGCCCAGCGTTGCCCCCTACCTTCACAAAGCCAGAACTACGGCTTATAAATAGGATGGGGGAGGGGCAGTGCCCAGCGTTGCCCCCTACCTTCACAAAGCCAGAACTACGGCTTATAAATAGGAAGGGGGAGGGGCAGTGCCCAGCGTTGCCCCCTACCTTCACAAAGCCAGAACTACTGCTTCTAAATAGGAAGGGGGAGGGGGCAGTGCCCAGCGTTGCCCCCTACCTTCACAAAGCCAGAACTACGGCTTCTAAATAGGAAGGGGGAGGGGGCAGTGCCCAGCGTTGCCCCCTACCTTCACAAAGCCAGAACTACGGCTTATAAATAGGAAGGGGGAGGGGCAGTGCCCAGCGTTGCCCCCTACCTTCACAAAGCCAGAACTACGGCTTATAAATAGGAAGGGGGAGGGGCAGTGCCCAGCGTTGCCCCCTACCTTCACAAAGCCAGAACTACGGCTTATAAATAGGATGGGGGAGGGGCAGTGCCCAGCGTTGCCCCCTACCTTCACAAAGCCAGAACTACGGCTTATAAATAGGAAGGGGGAGGGGCAGTGCCCAGCGTTGCCCCCTACCTTCACAAAGCCAGAACTACTGCTTCTAAATAGGAAGGGGGAGGGATATGTAGCTTTTGTTGCAGGAGAATTCGTCGAATTCGAATGCATCACATTTTTTTAACGAATTTGGCTGCAAATATATGTGGGGAGTTGGTAAGTGTAATAATTACAGGGGTGGGAGGGGGGGCGGTATGGGCGTGTGCCGGGTCTCCCTGCAGATATTTGCGGCTTAATGGAATGAAAGAAGAAATAGTAATCAGATGGATTCCAGTTCGATGATTTCTCCTCGATGAAATCACGTAGAACGGTCCTTGGTTTGTTGTCTCCTTTCCCTTCTTGGTAATGTGGTGGGGTTCCCTTAAAGGGAAAGTTATATGCCTCACATTTCTGTTCTTGATGTTAATGCCCGCTTCTTTTAGTCCTTTGTGGACTGTTGTACACAGATGACATAAGCCTGACATTGCTGAATAGGGCCCATTCTGCTGTCATGCATATCTGAAAAGTTGCTGACATCCAACACAGGGAAATACTTCTACTGCCACATGCAGGAAAAGGAGATGGCGTTCTGAGTCAAGTTCTGGTAGTAACATCTTCCTGCAGTAGGGGCCTCTATGGGGCATTAGAGCACCAACCACCTCCTGTGCTCCACATTGTCTACCCTGGTCCACTTGGCATAGAATAGATGCTTCCAAATGTCAACCCAGAATCAAAGGGAATCTGAAAGCTCTCGCATGGCACCTTGAAAACCTAAATGTTACCATTTAAAAGAAGTCCTCACAATTCACGTGTATAATATGGGTGCTAATGGAATGTAACCATGCATGCATTGGGAGATGGTTTGTAGTCTGCCACTGAAAAGTGCTATGGAGAAGAGTAGAATCCCCTCCCTCCCTGAGCGCTCTCTGGTTTCTGACAGGTGACTTGGGGTGCTTTCCAACTCCCTCACAAATAAAAGCGCCAAAGTAGACCATGAAGGTCAGCGACCGACGACTGGCCCAGCTCTTCTGAGAGGATTTTTTCGTGTGCAGGGGTCTGCCATGGCGACATTCTCCTCGGTGACATGTCTTTTCAAAGGTTCGTCTTTCTATCTGCGACTTTTCCTCTTGGGCACCTACAACATAAAACAAACATCACAAAAAAAACAAGCTGAGATAAACAAAAATGCGTGGAAAAGTGAAAAGGAGGAAAAAGAGTCTGTTTCATCACTTAAATAAAAATATATATATGAAAAAGCAAAGGAAAATACGACTGCCAATGAGTGTTCTTGTTCCCATGTTGCTGGTACAAGAACTCCCAGAACCATGGCCCTTTACTCACAGTGTAGCTGTTGCTGGGATGGTTGGCCACTCAGTCTCGGGTGCATATCATAGTCCCACGTGCATCAAAAGGGGGTGGGGTTTCTGATCTCTCTAGCCCACATTACAGGCCACAAACTTCATCCCTACATCAGACATTATACATGTATTCTCTTTAAATCGACTGGGCCGTCATACACACACAGTGCAGCGCTGCTGATAGGGACGGGTGAAACCCCAACTTTGTTAAGAGGAAAGTGTGAGAACCTGTCTCCCTAAATGTAGTCACCTGTGGGGATCCTGCCCTGCTGCTGAGTCCGCGCCAGCAGTGTTCTCGCTAAGCAAACACTTTGAAACCAATGGTATTTCTATGTCAACATGATTCGGTGTTAAAACATCGACCTGATTCGGGGATTATTATTCTTTTGAAATGCAAAGCTTTGACACAGCAGGACGACGCATTCTTGGAATGACTGTCTGAGGCGCTCCGACGGGCAGCAGCATGGAGCCCTGGCACGCACTTACCAGCCGTGTCAGATAGTGCTTGTGAAAAGTCACTCCGTTTTCTTAAATACAAGAATCAACATCTTGAATGATTATCTTGTGTGAAAGAATTGACTGCAGGCAGTTTATGTATGTGATCACAAAAGTTTTACGACTATTCGTGTCCCACTGTGATTTGGGCCTTGTTATTCATAGTGCAATATTATGGGAACAGGTCGAGCGTGGAATACACAAGAAACACATTATCCAATGGGTAGCCCATGTCATGTGATCAAGAGCTAGGCAGTCTCCACCACACTTGGGATTTCCCTTCAGTGCAAATCTTGGATCAAGCAATTACATATCCACCCGCCATTCCTTACAGTGGAAGGACGCCCTCTGGTCCACGTGCCAGGCAAGGGGCCACTATAACATGGTAAACCTCATTATTTATTATAAAACTCATTATAATACAGAAACCCACCGCCTCAAGTCAGGATAGAGATGCCAACTAACCAACTGCACTAACAATTTCCCCCTCTGCATACATCTCTCAAACTCCAAACCAAACACAACCACAAACCTACAGCACAACAAACCGCACAAACTTCACTACATGGCAACAACAAAACAAAAAACACACATAGACTCGCACAACAGTACACGACGACTACCGGCCGCAAAACACCCCAGGCCCAGCCAACGGACCCACCGGGCTAAGGCTGCCAACAGCACATCACTGCTCTCTTGCACTTTTCCAGCTCCTTCCCACTAACCCCCTCTCCCTTCCTCTTTCAGAGCCGCCAGAGCGCCAGGAAACCACTTCGGTGGTGATAGTGCACGGCACAAATGTCCTTTAACATTAACATTTGGCACATCGCAACCGTTATCCTGTGCAAAAGAGATATAATCTAACCAATAGGTCGCCACGTCCGGCCCTCCAGAACCAAATCCAGTCCGTGTTTTAGGTTTCACCTCAAACTACATTTGAATACAGTGACTCGAAAGCCCAAAAACCTGGTGTGGTTAGGGTGCTCGAATATCGCCCTTGGCCAGCTCCTTCCCACTAACCCCCTCTCCCTTCCTCTTTCAGAGCCGCCAGAGCGCCAGGAAACCACTTCGGCGGTGATAGTGCACGGCACAAATGTCCTTTAACATTAACATTTGGCACATCGCAACCATTATCCTGTGCAAAAGAGATATAATCTAACCAATAGGTCGCCACGTCCGGCCCTCGAGAACCAAATCCAGTCCGTGTTTTAGGTTTCACCTCAAACTACATTTGAATACAGTGACTCGAAAGCCCAAAAACCTGGTGTGGTTAGGGTGCTCGAATATCGCCCTTGGCCACTCTGGGTCTAACCCTCACTCTGCAGTAGTGATTTAACTGTTTATCAAACACAAAAAGACACATTCACGGCTTTCACGGAAGGAAGCCAGAATGAAAACACCCCCCACAAAGCTCTTGAGCAATTACCTGGTTATTGGTCTACATTGTAATTGGTGACATGCAATCCTCGACTGTTTTTGTGGGATCCGGGTGAGGAAAGGCAGGGAGGATTTTTAAAGTGGACATCCAAGGTAAACTGCGAACATCAAAAATAGCGTATGCTTTGAGGGATCTGACAAAAGGTACCTTGCGCGCCATCTCAGAGCTCTCAAAGGTACATCTAAGAGGGACCCTGGTTCCAATCAGCACGTGACTCTCATCAGTCCAGCATCATCCTCCACTTCCTGCACCACTTCCTTCCTGCCATTTGATGCACTCCACCTGGAGAGAGCTGCTCAGGTTCTGCTTCAGCGGATGACGCAGTTATGTTAAAATATTTGGAAAGCGCAGCGTTCACCAAAAAGGCACTTTGGCGCTACTCAACAGGACAGCAGAGAAGAGAAATTAAAAAAGGTATGTTTTCAAAGCTTGGCGAAAGGAAAGATGGTTAGATGTGGACCGAAGGGCACGAGGGATGGAATTCCACAGTGAAGCTGCCGCAACGGAGAAAGAAAGCCCACCAATCTGAATGGCTTTAAACCGGGGGATGGGGACAATGCAGGCATCTGCAGAATGCAGTGCTGACCAGGAGCATATGCACATTTCTCCTGAAGATACTCAGCACCGTGGCGTACGATGCACTAGGCACAGTGCTTTAAACTGGATGTGCTGGGCCACAAGAATCCAGTGTAATGTCCATAGCACAGGCCAGGTATGAGCACAGTGTGGAGTGGAGGTAGCCAGTCTCTCTACAGAGTTTTGAAGAACCTGAGGGCGCTGCAGTAAATAGGCAGGCTGGGCCAAGAAAGAGAGTTTCAAAGACTAGAGGATGTGGCAAGAGCAGAGATGACCGGGGCACAAAGCTGCACTGGGATAAAAGGAAGGACCCTACAGAGCACCTTTAGTTGAAAATAGCCCTGCTGACAAACTGCACCGACTTGACAATGCAGCAGATATTTTACTCCTAAATCCTTAACTACGGGAACCGGAGAAGGAAAAAGGCCTAGGGGGAATGGCCAGAAAGCAGGGGTCCAAAAGGAAGCAGAAGGAGGGCCCACCACCAGTACCTCGGTTTTATCGCCGTTCAACTTGAGCCAGTTGTTGCACATCCATTCCCCCCGACAGCCTCCAGACAGATCTGAAGCTGCCTGCCGTCTCAGGGAGAGATCAAGGCGATCCAGGATCTGAGTACCATCCGCATAAGAATAGCAGAGTAAGCAGTGGGAGAAGATGAGTTTGATCAGGGGTTGAATATAGATGTTAAACAGCTTCAGTGAGATGGTGGACCCTTGAACAACACTGCAAGTGAGGGCTGCAGATTTAGAAGGAAAAGGGGGAGAGAAAGAGTTTGACAGCGATCTGAGAGAAAAGAAGAAAACAAGGCCAAAATGGCACCAGAGAGGCCAACCCCAGTCAAACGATGGAGCAGAATAGAATGATCAATAGTATCAAAGTCAGCAGAGAATCAAGCTGCAGGAGGGTCCGAGGCCGCCTTGATCATATGGCCGAGCCAGATCATCCATGGCGGAAACCAGCACACTCTGAGGGCAGCAACCTGGACGGAAACCAGAATGTGAGTGGTGGAAATAAGAAGGTTCTTCAAGAAAAGAATTACAAAGTGATCAGAGAATCTAAAAGCTTCATTAAAAATGGAAGAAGAAACTCAGTTGAAGAAACCCACTGAGCATAACTGGTTTGTATGCCTTCCCTACTTTATACATTTCTACCGGACCGGAGCAGAGACAACTGCCATAAAGTCCAGATTTGTTCCCAGCAAAGGGCATCCTACTCGCCTCCTAGAGGAGGTGGATCTGCCTTGCGGGAGGGCCTTGGCCTGGTTCTCACATGGGTGTGGAATACTGATTTTCTGTAAGATTAAGTGCAGCCGCTTCTGGCCACTGAAACATTCCCCATTCTGAGTGTGGTAAATACATTTCCCTTTATGGCCTGGATGTTAGGGAGAATTCTCTGTTTAGGCTGAATTTCCTAACCCGGTGAGTCCCCCAGCAGCTTTGCTGGATTTCTGGAGTTTGTTTTTTTTCCATCCTGCCAAGAGTGAGACTCTTTTTCTCCCACTCTTGGACATGAATGTGTGTAATTCCTGTGAATGTCAATGTGTTCTATGGGCTATGGGGTCTTTTACTCCATAGGGTCTCATATGTTTTTCTATGTGTGTTACACCGCACCCTACGTGCCGTAACACTGGGGCGTCCTAGCGCACCTCCATCATAGACTCCATACCCGGGGACTGACTACTGTCTCCCCGGGCATGTAAAGTCACCATTGGCTTTACTAGACCTAAATTTACTAACAGAACTAGTACAAACCATCTTATTGTGGACGTACTAGTAGGGGCAATTCGATTACTCCTGGATCTGTTATTCGAGGGGGCACTGTCCCGTCCCCCCTCGTCGAGTTTTGGCTGGTGGCAGTGGAAACTACTTGTTATGTTCGACCCCGAACATAACCCTATGGGATTCGTCCCATTGTTAGAGATTGATACTGTTTCTCGTTAATCTCTAACGTACCACCGGTCTAGTTTTCTCGGATGGTTCTGCCAGAACTCGGTTTGTAAAATGGCATCTGTGTTCGTCTCTGTGACTCCTAAACCAAAGGTTGAGCCCTTTGTTCCACTTTTGGCGGGCTCTGTACAGAGACCCTCCAAAGTTGTGCCATTCTGTCTGGGTTACCACAGGGGTGTGGGAGGGGGTTTAGGCACCCTGGAGCGAGTTGCCTTGCCAACTCCGGTCGCACTCTGGTGTGATTGGCCCAAGTGGTGAGCCTCCCTGCTCACCACTTAGCATGTGTTGATTGACAGCTAGGCTGAATGAATGGGGGTTTTCTGCATAAAAGCAGGGCTTTTGGGACTGGATCTTCAGAAGTCGCCACAGGACCTAAGAATCCGACGAGGGTAAAGCTGAGCTGACCTGCAACGACGACACTTCCGGTGGAGCCCTGCTGAACCGACTCACCACTTCCCGACGACAGAGGAGATCTCCCTGCCGGAGAGTCTCTTCCCCTGACTGGTGGGAACAACCAGTCCCCTTTGCTTTTTCTTCGCCTCAGGACGCAGTGGTCGAATTGCCAGTGCAGAGCACCTCGGCAACTGGATAGCCACTACCCCTGTACCGCGACCAAAAGGTGGTGCCTTGTGACGGAGCACTCCGCGGCTGGTCTCTTCCCTGGTGGTGCACCGGACTTCACTTTTCTTCGATGACGAGATCATCTCTACTCTTGGCAAAGACCCGACGTGCATCCACCACCAGGAACAACTGCCCCCGCCGGAGCTGTCTCTCCACAAACAAGGTACTGTGTCCGCCTGGCTTCCCTTTCGATCGGTTCGAGTGAGGTGTCTTAATCCTCTCCTATCCGTTGGGTCGCCTCCAAGCTTTCTCACATATTGTTCTGAACTAGTTCAATCTGCCGATAACAATTTGCTACAAAGACTCGAACGCATTTCCACTAGAGACTTTTTGGGACATATCGCCTTGCCTCTCTCCGAGTGGGCCTGGCCTCTGAACTTTATGATCTATTGTGGTTCTTGCCTTCTTGCCTTGCATTTTTCCCGTGAAGTATTGAACTGTGTTGATTTCGTAACCTACTTACTTTTCTCTCCCGTCCTAACTAATATTAGAGTGCCATCTAGGTTGAGGCATACACCTCTGTCTGCAAATAAGTGGTGCTGGTAGAACCTAGACTTGTCGAAATATTGCTAGGGGGATTGATCGTTTCTTCTTCGTAGAGTAATTGTATTTGACTTGTTTGCCGTGATAGTGCCATAGTGTGTTTGATAGATGTTTCGTTATAAATAAATACCTTAATATCTTTACACTGAGTCTCGTTGCGTGTTTGCTTGTCTTACTGTGAAGAATTGCCCTATCTTGTATACTCCACATACTGCTTAACTCTTCTTGAGGGAAGTCTGACTGCTCAGCCACAGCTACCAAGTGAATCTGTGTGGTACAGACTGCTACCAAGTGGGTTTACTGCCAAACACCTGTAGTCCTAAATCTTTTGCAGTGGTCCCAGAGGGAACCGCACAGGTTTCCGCCTAACACTGGTGTACAGCGGTGGGATTTGTATCGAGTATACAGTTTAGAGTGCTTTTCGACACTTTAGGATAACTAACCACAAAGCTTAGCACTAAAAAGCAACTTTCAGGAACATGTCTGCGATGGAAATTTACAGTCAAGAGTCCTTGTCAGGTGAAAATACTGAGAGTCTGTGAGCTCTCTGTAGGCAAGAGAATCTTCCTGTAAGAGGCAAGAAGTTAGAACTAATAGAGAGATTGCTGGCAAACCAAAGTCTGGGTACTGGTTCAGAGGAACCAATTTCTCCAGCAAATGTAGATAACAGTGATGGTGTTGATCTAAATCGTAATTCTGATGATAGCGATGAAGAGGCTGAAGAGGACGGAGAGGCTAACAAACCTGTCTCCCCTGCTCCTCTACCTGCCTTATCAGCTGTACCTACGGGGCCCATATCAGGTCCTACAAGTAACCCTGCTTATTTTGAACTCGAAAAAATGAAGCTCGAATTAGAATACGAACGGTTCTTGGCTCAATCTGAACGAAACCAAGAGCTCGAGTTCAGATGGATGAATGCCCAGGCTGAGCAGAAGCAAGCTGAGTTAAGACTCAGGGAAATAGAACTTAATCACGAGTTAGAGATGAAAAAGTTGTCTATGGAAAATGCTTCTCTCTCCTCTGGTTCCTCTAGGAGCTCCAGTCCCAAAAGACCCCGGATGCCGAAGGAATTAGTGGGTATGTATGAACCGAGATTGGATGTGTTGGATTGGTTGAAACTGTTTGAGTACAATCATGGGCTCCAGGACATCACCGGGAATGATTTACTTCCCTGGTTGTTCTCTAGGCTCCCTCCTGTTGCGACTGATGTGGTAATGGAGTTGGGGGAGGCGGATAAGACGGATTACGAAAGTGTGAAACTAGCTTTGATAGCTAGATTCGGGAAGACCCCTTCCCAGTATCTTAAGCGGTTTAGAACCCTCAAAAAGCATGATGGTACCCCTTGGGCTACCTGGGTGAGTGAAGGGTTGAAAAACTTAGAGGGATGGATTAAGGGTTACAAAGTGAACACTTATGAGGGTATGAGGAATCTTTTTATGTTGGAGTCTATTTATGATGCCTGTTCTCCTGAGCTCAGACAGCACTTGGCTTATTCGAAGGAATTGGATTCCCGGAAGCTAGCTAAGGCTGCTGACTTATGGGTTGCCAACAGGGCTACTCATAAGAATTCTGGGGCAACTCAGAAAAAGGATGAGGGAAAACAGCCTAAAAAAGACTCAAAAGAGAATTCTAATAACTCAACTTCCAAAGAGGGCCCCAAACAAAACCAGAAGGGTAAGCCACAAGGAAAACCACAGCAGAATAGTGTGTCTTCTGGTGCCAAACCGGAAGGAGGTCAGAACAAGCCACCATTCCAGAAAGCATTCGGTAAATGCTTTGTTTGCGGCTCGACTGACCACGTGAAAGGAGATCCCAGATGTAAGGGTAAACCTTCAGGGGTCCAGCTTGTCTCCTTAGCCTTCGCTCCAGAGGAGGAAGTCCAAATGGCAAGTGGAAACTTTCTACTGCTAGCTGACGAACCCATTGGAGTCTCAGCCAGCGTTTCTTTAGTATCTCTGGGGTTGTGGGAACAACAGAATTTAGATGTCTATAATTCTATCCCCGATAATACTAAAGAGTATTATAAGGACAGTGTCCAGGTGAATGGTCAGGAGACTCCTGCCATTAGGGACACTGGGGCCAGCATAACTGTGGTGGATAAATCATTTTTTCAGGCTGAGGATGTTGCTAAGGCACCCAAACGCCTCACCAAGTTAGCTGAAGGGCCTGTGCAGATGCTTCCCCAATTACCAGTTCTCATCCAGTGTAACGACATGACTGTGAAGATACCTGTCAGCGTACAGAGTGAGGTACCAGGACGCATACTGTTGGGTAACGATTTGAAAACTCTCGGTGTTGTATCGCATACTCCTAGACCTCCTAGTAAACGGTTACAGGAACTAACCAGACCCGCAAGAGAGAGGACCATGCGCGGTACTCTCCAGGAGATGATGAAGAAATAAATCACTCCTGCTCCACTGGAATTGTCGGCCGCTGTCTCCAAGAAATCAGAAGCGAAAGGGAAACCTAAGACTTCTATCCCGAAACCAGCAGCCAGCATTCCAGTGCAGCCAACACGGACTTCCCCGCGGTTGTCCAAAGTTACACCCGTAACTCCACCTCCAGCCGAGGCTGAGAGGGAGGTACAACCCTGTGTGGTAGAATTAGACTCTGAGGGAGAGCTAATGGAAGGCCCGGAACTCATTGGAGATCTGGATCCTGTTGACCATCCTGAGCTGCAGTCTTTACTGGCAGAAGGTGGACCCAGCAGGGCAGACTTCAGTAAGGGACAGAGGGAATGTCCAACTCTGGAAGGTCTTCGCCACCAGGCAGAAGCTCAGGCTGAAGGGCAAGAGCCTGGGAAATACAGATTGCACTGGGAAGATGGCCTCTTCTACAGTGAACCGACCGAGTCTGCACCTGGAGACTACAAACGACTTGTAGTACCCCAAGAGAACAGACCACAGTTCTTGCAGTTAGCCCACTTGATTCCTTTGGCTGGTCACTTGAGTTTCAAGAAGACTAAGGAAAGGCTCTCTCTCTACTTCTATTGGCCAAAGATGGGGGCCGAAGTAGAAAAACACTGCAGGAGCTGCCACACCTGCCAGACCTCTGGTAAGGTTGGCTCCAAGAATGTGGCACCGTTAGTGCCTCTCCCAGTTGTGGGAGTCCCATTTGAGAGAGTAGGGATTGACATTGTTGTTCCCATTGATCCTCCAACCTCCTCAGGCAACAGGTTTATACTTGTTGTAGTAGACCATGCTACTAGCTATCCTGAGGCAATTCCTATGAGGACTGTTACAGCTCCGGCTGTGGCTAAGGCCCTCCTTGGTATTTTTACTAGGGTCGGGTTTCCTAAGGAAGTAATCTCTGACAGGGGGTCAAACTTTATGTCCCACTACATGAAAGCCATGTGGAAAACCTGTGGAGTTACTTACAAGTTCTCAACAGCTTACCACCCACAAACCAATGGGTTGGTAGAACGGTTCAACCGAGCCATGAAGAGCATGATAGGTGCTTTAGAAGAACCCCTTAAGTGCAAGTGGGACCTTCTACTACCATGCCTTCTCTTCGCTTATAGAGAAGTCCCTCAGGAGGGAGTAGGTTACTCTCCCTTCGAGCTTCTCTATGGTCATCCCGTCAGAGGTCCATTGGCCCTGATTAAGGAGGGGTTGGAGAGTGCTCCTTCCCCCAAGCCAGTCAGAGTGACTGACTACGTGATAGGTCTCTGGAGGAGAATGTCGCACATGATGACGGAAGCAAGCGATAACTTGAAAACTGGACAAGCATTGGTCAAGCACTGGCACTATCAAAAGGCTAACATGGTTGAGTTCGCTCAAAACCAGCTCGTTCTCGTTATGATCCCAACAAGGCAGAGGGCCTTGCAAGATAAGTGGATGGGACCCTTCAGAGTTGTGGGTAAACTCGGAGAGGTCAACTATCTGGTGGACTTGGGCAATCCCAAGGAGGCTCCGACAGTCTTCCACACCAACCGACTCAAAGCGTATGTCTCAAGACCCGATGTAGGAGTGTTGCTTCTAGCATCATCCGAGGAAGAAGAAGAGAGTGAAGCTCTTCCGGATCTCCTCAGAGGCTTACCTTTAGATGAAAAAATTGAAGGAGTAAATCTTTCCTCCAATCTGACACCCGAGCAACAAGAAGAGTGCAAATCTATGTTGAATCAGTTTGCCTCTCTGTTCTCGCTTTCACCAGGCTTGACCCCTTGGGGCCAGCACGACATACTCACTGGTGACTGTCTGCCGGTCAAAAGCAGAGGATACAGAATTTCAGAGAACGTACAAACCCACATCGAAGGTGAGGTCAGCAAGATGCTCGATCTCGGGGTAATAGAGCCCTCTACTAGTCCATGGTCTAGCCCAGTTGTGTTAGTACCAAAGGCCGGATCTAAAGAACTTAGATTCTGCGTGGATTATAGAGCTCTTAATGCAGTCACCAAGACTGATGCCCACCCTTTGCCAAGAACAGATGAGTTGGTGGATAAACTTGGCGCCGCAAAGTTCCTCAGCACATTTGACTTGATGTCAGGCTATTGGCAAATAGCCCTGACAGACCATGCCAAGGAGAAAACTGCATTTTCTACCCCCGTTGGCTTCTAACAGTTTAAGGTAATGCCTTTCGGATTGAAGAATGCACCTGCTACGTTTCAACGGATGGTAAACCAGGTTCTCAATGGGATGGAGGACTTCTGCATGCCATACTTGGATGACATTGCAGTGTTCAGCAATTCCTGAGAAGAACATGTAACCCACCTGAGAGATGTTTTGCAGGCTCTTGGACGAGCCAATCTGACCATAAAGGCGAGTAAATGCCAAATTGGACAGAGTAAGGTAGTCTATCTTGGACATGAGGTAGGAGTTGGAGAAATAAGGCCTTTGCTCAAATTGGACACCTACTACTCAAACCCAAGTGAGAGCCTTCCTAGGCCTCACTGGGTATTACAGGAATTTCATAGAGAACTATGGGACCATAGCTTCTCCACTGAATGTCATCTCCTCGCCCAAATTTCCTAAAAAGGTTAGATGGAACGAGGAGTGCAATCAGGATTTTGAAAACCTGAAAAAGGCTCTTTGCCAAGCCCCAGTACTCAGAGCTCCTGATTACCGCCAACACTTCATTGTGCAGACAGACGCTTCAAATGTAGGAATAGGTGCCGTACTCAGTCAACTGGATGGGAAAGGTAGGGAGCACCCCGTTTGCTTCATCAGCCGCAAGCTGAAGGATCCTGAAACAAGGTGGGCAACAATCGAAAGAGAGTGCTTTGCTATCGTGTGGGCTCTGAAGAAGTTTAGGCCGTACTTGTATGGTTCTACTTTCGTCATTCAGACTGACCACCAACCCTTGAGATGGTTAATGCAAATGAAAGGGGAAAACCCAAAACTATTGAGATGGTCGATCTGCCTGCAAGGGTTTGATTTCACCATTGAGCACAGGTCAGGGTGTCACCACCAAAATGCTGATGGTCTCTCTAGGATGTATGTCATCGACTAGAGGTATGAGATTCATCCAGGAGTGGATTAAATCCTCCTGTCCCTTAGTCTGGGGGGGGGGGGTGAGTGTTAGGGAGAATTCTCTGTTTAGGCTGAATTTCCTAACCTAGTGAGTCCCCCAGCAGCTTTGCTGGATTTCTGGAGTTTTTTTTTTTTCCATCCTGCCAAGAGTGAGACTCTTTTTCTCCCACTCTTGGACATGAATGTGTGTAATTCCTGTGAATGTCAATGTGTACTATGGGCTATGGGGTCTTTTACTCCATAGGGTCTCATATGTTTTTCTATGTGTGTTACACCACACCCTACGTGCCGTAACACTGGGGCGTCCTAGCGGACCTCCATCATAGACTCCATACAGGAGACAGTAGTCAGTCCCCGGGCATGTAAAGTCACCATTGGCTTTACTAGACCTAAATTTACTAACAGAACTAGTACAAACCATCTTATTGTGGACGTACTAGTAGGGGTAATTCGATTACTCCTGGATCTGTTATTCCAGGGGGCACTGTCCCGTCCCCCCTCGTCGAGTTTTGGCTGGTGGCAGTGGAAACTACTTGTTATGTTCGACCCCGAACTATGGGATTCGTCCGGTTTATAGTCAAAAAGTCGAAAACATAATGTCGAATAGCAAAAATGTCGAAAAAAAATGTCGAATGTAAAAAAGTCGAAAAAACATACATATAATAGGAAAAGTCATAATTTCGAAAAAAAAATGTCGAAAAAAAAATCGAAAACCCAAAACACTTTTTTTTTTTTTTTTTACCCAGATAGTAACATTTATTATGGGGGGGGTCCCCCCCAGCCCCCCCATCCCAAACCCCTACCCCAACCCCCTCCTCCTCCCCATCCCCCCCACCCCCCATAGATATACCTTTAATTATTTTAAAAAAATCTTTAATATAATATTGAATAATTAATTAATTATTAAAAAAAACATCCCAAACCCCTATCCCCAACCCCCCCCCATCCTCCCCATCACCCCCACCCCCCATGGAAATACCTTTAATTATTTTTAAAAAAAAGTTTAATAAAATATTTATTATTAACACATAAAATCGAAAAAAGTCGAAAAAAAGTCGACATTTTTGTTTTTCGACATTTTTGTTTTTCGACTAAATATTTTCGACATTTTTACTTTCGAATATATTGTATTCGAAATTATGACTGGATACCGATTCGTCCCATTGTTAGAGATTGATACTGTTTCTCGTTAATCTCTAACGTACCACCGGTCTACTTAACTTAAATAAGTTTCTAGGATGGTATTTTCTGCCAGAACTCGGTTTGTAAAATGGCGTCTGTGTTCGTCTCTGTGACTCCTAAACCAAAGGTTGAGCCCTTTGTTCCACTTTTGGCGGGCTCTGTACAGAGACCCTCCAAAGTGGTGCCATTCTGTCTGGGTTACCACAGGGGTGTGGGAGGGGGTTTAGGCACCCTGGACCGAGTTGCCTTGCCAACTCCGGTCGCACTCTGGTGTGATTGGCCCAAGTGGTGAGCCTCCCCGCTCACCACTTAGCATGTGTTGATTGACAGCTAGGCTGAATGAATGGAGGTTTTCTGCATAAAAGCAGGGCTTTTGGGACTGGATCTTCAGAAGTCGCCACAAGACCTAAGAATCCGACGAGGGTAAAGCTGAGCCGACCTGCAACGACGACACCTCTGGTGGAGCCCTGCTGTACCGACTCACCACTTCCCGACGACAGAGGAGATCTCCCTGCCGGAGAGTCTCTTCCCCTGACTGGTGTGAACAACCAGTCCCCTTTGCTTTTTCTTCGCCTCAGGACGCAGTGGTCGAATTGCCCGTGCAGAGCACCTCGGCAACCGGATAGCCACTACCCCTGTACCGCGACCAAAAGGTGGTGCCTTGTGACGGAGCACTCCGCGGCTGGTCTCTTCCCTGGTGGTGCACAGGACTTCACTTTTCTTCGACGACGAGATCATCTCTACTCTTGGCAAAGACCCGACGTGCATCCACCACCAGGAACAACTGCCCCCGCCGGAGCTGTCTCTCCACAAACAAGGTACTGTGTCCGCCTGGCTTCCCTTTCGATCGGTTCGAGTGAGGTGTCTTAATCCTCTCCTTTCCGTTGGGTCGCCTCCAAGCTTTCTCACGTATTGTTCTGAACTAGTTCAATCTGCCGATAACAATTTGCTACAAAGACTCGAACGCATTTCCACTAGAGACTTTTTGGGACATATCGCCTTGCCTCTCTCCGAGTGGGCCTGGCCTCTGAACTTTATGATCTATTGTGGTTCTTGCCTTCTTGCCTTGCATTTTTCCCGTGAAGTATTGAACTGTGTTGATTTCGTAACCTACTTACTTTTCTCTCCCGTCCTAACTAATATTAGAGTGCCATCTAGGTTGAGGCATACACCTCTGTCTGCAAATAAGTGGTGCCGGTAGAACCTAGACTTGTCGAAATATTGCTAGGGGGATTGATCGTTTCTTCTTCGTAGAGTAATTGTATTTGACTTGTTTGCCGTGATAGTGCCATAGTGTGTTTGATAGATGTTTCGCTATAAATAAATACCTTAATATCTTTACACTGAGTCTCGTTGCGTGTTTGCTTGTCTTACTGTGAAGAATTGCCCTATCTTGTATACTCCACATACTGCTTAACTCTTCTTGAGGGAAGTCTGACTGCTCAGCCACAGCTACCAAGTGAATCTGTGTGGTACAGACTGCTACCAAGTGGGTTTACTGCCAAACACCTGTAGTCCTAAATCTTTTGCAGTGGTCCCAGAGGGAACTGCACAGGTTTCCACCTAACACTGGAAACCAACATGACCACGCAATATTCAGAAATGCGTTGGAACTGCATGTATGCACTCTCATGTGGCACTAAGACATTTCAAAGTCATATGACGTGTAGAAATATTGTAGCTTGGGCAGTGGCGGGGGCAGACGCTAGCTTTGCTAGGTGGTATGGTACCTACGCTTATGTTTTCTCATCATGTTATCACAATAAGCACACTTAAGAACACCTTCCATATTAGTTTCCATCTTGCATAAATACCACAGAGCACACTGGCACCATTGTTTTTTATTTACCAAATTTGGAATAAAATATTGAATTTGTTGTAAAATAGCAAACATTTTGCCAAGTCTACTGGTAAACAAAGAGCACATTCAAATTACTCCCACAAAGCACATTAAGGATCAGGAGTCACGGTGCCACACAGGTATCCTGAACTGGTGCAATATACTCATCCTTATTTATGAAGCAAATCCCATATTTACATCAACATCAGAATCAGGCCCTCAGTGGCTGTGAACAGGATGGAGGTGTATATGTGGAGGCACATGTTTACGAGACCTCACAGCACTCACCTTTGAAAATGTGTATTTGTATTTCTTTATTTATAAAGCGCACCTGGCCCAAGGGCATCCGGGTGCATAATTTGGGTTACGATGGATTACAGTAATACAAGGTACGTAGCAGATTGAACAACAACTCTCAACTCTTAACAACAATAGGGTACTTATAATAAAGTACAACAGGGATGAGACGCTGGCAGAAATTTACAGACAGATAGGTTAACAAAAACAATAGTGAAAAAACAGGTTGGTTATCATGCACCAAGTATGCAACAGGTAGATAATGGTAGTACATGAGGTACAGTAAGATTGAAGATGATAGGAGCAACTTAAGCATTGAGGCAGTACAGCAACAATGGTGAAGGCATGTTAGTGCCAGGGCAGGTCTTGGTTACACAGTCAGGCTTTGGCCTTGCTCTTGAAGGCGGGGAAGGATGGTTCAGCTCTGAGAGGATTTGGAAGCGAGTTCCAGAGTTTCGCAGCAAGGACTGGGAAACTGATCCTGCCTGATTTGTGTAGCTTGAAGCAAGGTAGGGAGAGGCAGTTAGCCTGGGCGGTTCTAATCGGTCTATCGGAACTGCTTTGGGCAAATCTGCAAGCTAAGTAATTGGGTGCTTGATTGGCAAGACATTTGTGTGTCAAGGCTACTGTTTTAAGGGAGACTCTGTGTGATACTGGCAGCCAATGTAGACTCTGCCTGGTATCAGAGATGTGATGGTTCTTGGGGATGTTCAGTGCAGCTCTGATGGCATTATTTTGGATGATCTGCAGTTTTTTTAGAGTGCTTTGGTTAGTACCTAAGTAGAGGGTGTTGCAATAGTTGATTTTGGACATAACCAGGGTTCTGGCTATTGTAGTACAGTTGGATGGTGTGAGGAAGGGTCGGCAGGCTGTAATGAGTTTACAGGTATATGGTGAGGCCGATGATACTGCATTGGTTTGTCTGATGAGAGATAATGTGGAATCGAGGTTTATGCCTAGTGTTTTGGTGTCGTTAGTCACTTTAACGGTATTGGCATCAATGACAAATGATTTGAACGAGGGATCTAGTTTGGTGAGTCTCTGATGGGAGCCCAGGATAACAAGCTCAGTCTTATCGTCATTTAAGCATAGTTCGTGTTGAGCCATCCATGCTTGTGTGACTTGGTAGATGGTGTTTATGGCTAGAGTGTCCACAGTGTGGTCACCGGTGATGGGAATGAGTATCTGGGTGTCATCCGCATAATTTGTGTAGGTGACACCCAAATAATCCAGAATATCAAACAGTGGTTTCGTAAACGCATTGTAAAGTGTAGGGGAAACACACGATCCTTGTGGAACTCTGAAAGAGACTGGCGATGGATCAGCAGCAGCAGTGGGGGAAAAGACCCTCATAGATCTGTTGTCCAGGAACGAGGTGATCCAGGTGGTGGCTTTATCTGAGAAGTGGGCAGCGGATTTGAGGTGGCGCAGAGGATTTGGTGGTTTACCAGATCGAATGCTCAGATAAATCAAGTAGGAGTAGAAGGGCAAGTTTGCCTTTGTCTTTTAGGTCCTCAATCTGGGTTTTGAGGTCGATCAGGGCAGTGTCCGTGCCGTGACGGGGACGGAAGCCAGATTGTCTGAGCCCCAAAAGATTGTTCTTTTCCAAATAGTCTTGGATCTGTATGTATGTTGCACAGTCCAGAATTTTTAACAGGACGAAATGAAAATGAATTGAAGTGGACATGATGTTTAGTGTGTACCCCTCGACTGTCTTCATTTTACCACCATTTGATTGTGTTCCGCCAACACTCACCAAAGTGCAATTTGATATGCAACCAAAGCCTCAATAGGTGTGAGAGTCTGTGCAAATTGGTATATAAGTCTTGTAATTTACATACTTTTTTGTTAGGGTGAGTATTGTGGCCAATAAAAAGAGCAGAGTTCAACTTCGATTACTCGCACAAATGGGCTTTCTTAATGAATCACTATCACAGACATGTTTGACATTTAAAACTGTGGGTAGCCTTATGCTCCTAAATACGTTTTGCTTTCATGCAAATTCACCAGGCCTTGTTTCCATGAAGAGATGGTACATGGCCTGGGGCCAAGCTCATCGGCCACGCCCAGTCGTGATCCCAGCCCTACCCTCCGAAGGAAGCCACGGTTCCCAGAGTATTTTTTTTCCATTTCTAGCACTGGCACAAACTGCAAACCAAGTCAGTTCTTGGTGCCCCAAGAGCGAGAGATGGTGGGAAGGAAAGAGGCGGGGTAGTCAAGCCGAGGAGGGGACACATTGAGCTGATCCCGCACAGGTCTTCGCTCATTCAGATGAGGGTAAGCGCATACAAGGGGGGGGGACAGGGGACAAGACAGTGCTGAAAAAGCAACATCAGCAAGCGCAGGTATAAGTAGTGCTAAAAGGAGCGGGAAAAGAGGCTTAGTGGGCCTGATTTACAAAAACGTTTTGAAATGGGGAAGTCCAATTAAAAAGGCTTTTGTAAATCAGGCCCATCGAGATCAGCTTAAAGTCCGTCTGCCAGGACTGCAGGAGACGCAAGGCTGACTGTCCTGCAAGGAAAGCACCAGGCTTCCTTAGTATCCTCACCCACACAGTGCACTGTTCTATCGCATCTTTTGTAATAGCCCGGCCTACTGTTGAGCAAATGCTGTGGCCAGGGCACATGCCTCTAAAAGCAGCAGCGCCAGCCTGAAATGACTGGGCAGAGTTGCCCTTTCTTTGCTACATGAATTGAGCAGGGTTCAGAGGCAGGTTATTTTTAACACGCAGGAGCCCTTAACGCTAGAACTATATAACTGCAAAGTTGCGGTGTTCAATCTATGCCCATTTACAACCTAGGTCATATGGTGAATTTAATCTTAATCTGTATCAACTATATATGTACTATGGTGGCACGAATCAGGTGTTAAAGGCCCCCATTATGAATCATTTTCATGGAAGTAATTTTGTATAAAAAAAATCCCAATAACGTACACGCCTATACATCTAGTACCCGCACCCATACAGTCTCCAGTGTGCTCATTTACACATCTACTCTCCTACTCATCCTTCCAATAGCCTTCCCTCATACCCGTTTATAGTTCTATATGATATTATTTCATAAAAATGTCTCTGTAATTGCGAAATATTGTAAGGAACTTAACTGTAGCAGTAGTTCTTATATGTATCCCTGTTTCCTTTCTTTGAATCTAAGTACTTTTCAAATATATATGTTATTTTGTAGATTTTATAGCTGACATTTGTTTGGAAAGAGCAATTAAGAATTTTTTTATTGTGTTTTTGTTTTTTCGGCTGTTTAGATGCTGAGTACTTGTGTTGTTTTTATAGACATCTTTTTATATTCTGCTGTTTATTTTTCTGTCATATCAAAGTCTATTATTGGATGAAGAATGTGTAAAAAGTCCTTTTGTGTGACTAACTACACAACAAAAAAAAGTTCTACGTGCTATTTCCACATTTTGGCAGAACAGAAAAAAGACGGACTTATTTCAGCAGTTTTTTTTGTGGCCCCCAAAATGCCTAAATATCACTCTCTGAACCCCCTGTCCACACACCCGGGGAAGGTGACTGCCGCTCCACCCCCACCCTCTCCCATGTTGGTGGGATTTCCATGAAATTGGGGGGTTTCACCCCTCAAAGCCTCTGTTTCATCCCCCACCTCCTCCTTCCCAGACCAACAAATCACCCTGCACCCTCCAACACACACATGCAAATACACTTCTACGGCTCCCCTGGCCCCCCACAAAAAAAACACACACACACACACACACGCACGCACGCACGCACGCACACACACACACACACCCCTCCCCCCCCCCCTCTCCAGCGGCTTTCCTCGACTGGCCACGCCTGTCCACGCCTGTCAGCCGCTGTGCACACTCGTGACAGCTTGATTTAGAAAGACCTGTCTCCGTGCGGCCTTTCTAATTCGACCTTTTTTAATTAGAAAATTAAAAAAGGTCATTTCACTCTGCATGCCATTCATACACACTCAAGAATCCATCAAAGCACTAAGTCACCCATTTACCCACTCATCCATCCGCCATCCATGGATTCCCACATCCATTACCTCTCTCATCTTCCAATCCATCCATTCACAGATCAGTGCGTTCACTCATCCTTTAACCTGCTCATGGATCTTTTAAAAGACTTACTCACGCATCCAGTTATATACTCACCAATCCACTCATGCAGCGCACCAATCCATACAATGAGCCATTCACCTATTCACTCAGCCTTCGACGAATTAACAGACTCATCAATCATTCATCCATCTGTTGACTCATCTGTTGACTCACTGACCCGCTCACGCTCCAGTTTCTCACCCATCCATGAACCCATCCACTCATCCATGAAATTTAACACACACAGACACACACACGAACGAATGAATGCGGACACACACACACACACACCCTGACACGCTCTAGAACTACAATACTTTCAATGTGACAGTGTAAGAACTGGTCTGTGGGCCTGCAGTGCATGGAAAGGGACAGTAGACGTTACATCTTTGTGGAGGATTGCATTTCATAAATTGGGACAGGATTGCTATTTCCCTACAGGACTGTAGTATAAATGATTGGACGCTATCGAAACATCTATGCAAGGTTATTCATATGTTCAATGGAAAGCACAGAAAACAATGCTCTGATGTTGGTCATGTTAATTATGTTCTTAGCGTGTTCGTTAGATTTGCACTTCTGCTGCACTAACACTTGTGTGAGTCATGTTTGCACCCTGTTGCATGCGCTTCTGCTACTGCTGTCTTTACTTTACTCGTTTGTCTGTAAGTGAAGCGGCATCCATGGCGGCACTGTAACCGTCTGGGAATGGAAAGGATGCTACTCATGCGGTGTACCTTCTGTGTGTGGGTACGCATGCATGACTGCTACTGATTCCGTACCCGATCTGTGTGATGGATTGATTGACGTGGATCAAGTGCGGGGGGAGGGGGATGGGGGGGGGGGGGGGGTGTGTGTGTGTGTGTGTGTGTGTGTGTGTGTGTGTGTGTGTGTGTGTGTGTGTGTGTGTGTGTGTGTGTGTGTGTGTGTGTGTGTGTGTGTGTGTGTGTGTGTGTGTGTGTGTGTGTGTGTGTGTGTGTGTGTGTGTTTTTGTGTTTTTTGGTTCGTGTAGAAAGCTTGATCTTCTGCCCATATTGTAACTGGCCTCTGTGTGAGGAAACCCTGCACAACTGCTGCCATCTTGTTCCTATTTGTGTGTGCTTACGCTGCTGCAGCATGTACTGACTATGTTTTTGTGCCAATTAACGCCGCAGCGCTGATGCCTGGGCAGTACTGCATATGTGTGTATGAAAGGTGTACAATGCATGTTCCCATGGCATTGTGTCCAGTACCCATATACGTTCTAATATCTTGTCATCTGGGGTATTCACAGTTTCCCAGTGCCTTGCATCTATTGGCTTCAGGGTATGTGTAGTTTTCATTTATTGATGGCACTTTTATTAAAATAATGTGGATAAGATTAGGGGCTTATGCCTCAACTAATAGGTTGTGGCTCTATTTTTTTTATTTTTTTTAATAAATTGTACATAGTTTATTACAAACTTTTCACTATTCCATAAAAACAAATAGAGCAAAACACAATTTCAGAACGAAGAAATAAACAGATGGCATCCTGATCTGGAAAGAAGGGATAACTCATACTTAAAATGACATATAGTATGCAAAGCAGAAAAGAAAAGAGCAGGAGAGGGCGTAAAGAGGATAAAATAAGTTTCTTTTGTCTACATGAAATTCAATGTAAACCGTAAAAATCCACTCAATGTAAGTTATCAGTCGGGCATTTAAGATAGCAATTTCCGCCCATCCTTATAAGACTTATCCTGTCTCGAGTTTTCTCTTCTTTCCCACAAGTTTCCTTCTTTTGTTCCTTCTCTTTAAGTAATTTGAATGTTTGCTCTAAAATTGTTGCTGTTACATAATTTATTTATCGATTTCTGCATTCATATATTATGTTGCGCCACTTTTTTGCATCGGGTCCACGTAGGTAGATGTTTCTTTGATCCCTCAACTCTGGGCAGAATAATATCAAGTGTCTTAATGTTTCAGGCTTCAGTTTGCACAACCTGCATCTTGTGCCTAGAGATTCCTTTCCATATCTTGCCATGGTAGTTTTATTGTGCAACACATTCAGTCTGAAACGTAGAAGCAAATCTCTCTGTTTATGATGAGGGAACTTTCTTAAGTAGCCTGGAGTCACAGTCATTAGATTCCAATTTGTTTCTGTGTTCTCGAATTTGCTCTTAGCATTTCAGTTTTTTGCCAATCGTCAGCCCAAATCATTCTTTTAACTAATTTTGGATTTTCTATTAGGATCTTTGGGTCTATTCCTAATTTACACAGGATCAACTCACACTCCTTTTTCCAATCTCCTACAACCTTTTCTATGTAGCCAGAAGTGTTTGCTCCAAGCACTTCAAATTGTGATGGTACATTGCTGAGCATGGTCTTCCTATATAGCATTAGCTTGTTATATACTATATGGGCATACAGAGTAGACAAGCACAATTCATGATGGATCACAGCCATTGGGGTCGCTTTTGGTATTGGTAAGATGTTTTTCCAAAATAGCCCCTCCAGGACATTCCAGAAATTTTCACTGATGAACGGACAGTTTTCACCACCAAATATCAATGATGGTGTCACTTTTTGTCTGTAGAATATAATTACAGGTTGTAGTGAAAATGTACTGTATCTTTTATCAATAGTTTTACCTTGAGCAATTAGTTGTTTTACTTTAGTTTTCAGCATATTTTTCCATGGCACTTTGCTCCTTACTGAGCTCAATTGGACTCCTAAATACTTTATTTCACTGCTCAATTCTATTTGTTTGCCATTTAGTTTCCATTTTACACTTTTGCTTCCTTTCTATCATCCATCACCAAATAACATGATTTCCGATTTGGCTGCATTTATTTCCATGTCTTTGTCAACTATGTATTTCTCTAGTAGATTCAAGGATCTTTGCAGACCGATCTTTGTCTGATCTTAAATAATTAGATCATCCGCATACAAAAGTCTTCTGACCGATGATCCATTTATTTTTGGCGGCTAGGATAGGTTGTTATCTGGTATATGTTGTAGATCTTCTAGGAAGAAACCAAAGAGAGTGGCTGCCAAGGGGCATCTTTGTTTCAGACCCTTTCTTGTCTCAATTTCTTTGGACAAGTTGCCATATCGGTCTAATTTAATTCTTTTTGAAGTGTTAGTATGTAAGTCTTTCATGGCTTTTAAAAGGGCTTTTGGACATCCCTTTGTTTCTAGCTTTCTCCACAGCTGGTTTCGATTTATGCTGTCGAAAGCCTGTTGAAGGTCAATACTCGCCAGATACAGTTTTTGTTTATTGGTGAATGCCCTTCTTTTCATCAGTGCTAGTAGCACATTTTTCAAACTGCAACCCACTTGTTCCACAAAACCAGATTGTCTTTTGTCGTACATTTCTGACTCCTTAATCAATTTTTTTAGACGGATCAGAATTAAGGTGGCAAAGATCTTTCCTACACAATCCAAAAGAGCAATGAGGCGATAATTTTCCGGCTCCATACGATTCCCTTTTTTAAAAAAACAGGCACAATAATAGCTGATTTCCACGATTCTGGAATTTTTTCGTGTCTTGACAATCCTTGTAAATCGGATCTCGCAGTACTCTGACCATTTTTCTGGGTCTGTTTTAAGTACTTCATTTGATAGACACTCAGGGCCCCGGCGCTCTCGAGTTACTGGCCCTGTTAATGAAGATCTTGATGTCTTCCCTATCAAATTCAATAGTACACGGTTCACCAGTTGTCCCCTGTAATGCGCACAAGTCACTGCTTTTCCCTAAATTTTTAAATAGCTTTTCAAAGTGACTTGTCCGATGTTCTCAGGGATCAGGTTTATTAAACATAAGTCTGTTGCATTTTGCTTCTCATTCAATAATTCCCACATATTTCTGTTGTTAGTGTTATTTGGGGCTCTACACATGTGTTCTGCGTCACGTTGGAGGAGAGTTGCTTCATGTGACTTTTGCCAGTTTTTATATTGCTGGTTTCTCTTCCGTATAAGTTCTTTTTTTGTAGTTGTTTCAATGTTTTTATCAATTTTAAGTCCTTTCGCAGTTGTTTCTTTTGTTTCATTACTTCTATGTCATAGATATGAATTGGCATAAATTGGGGTTTCATTGAATTATTAGTTATTTCCTTGAAACTCTGTAAGGTTAGATTATATTCTACTGAGTTTGCTTCTTTAAATTGCCACTGTTTAAATGTTTTTATTACAGTTGGGACATCCCTTTGTTTTATTCTTAAATGATTACATCCATGTTCGAGTTAAATCTTTGTGTTGCACAGCTGCTTTATCACTTTGTTTGCTCTTACAACTGTGGGAAACATGGGATCATGATCACTGTGCACAGCAGGTACTACAATGAAACTCACAATTCTCTGAAGGAGGTTTCTAGATATAAACATATAATCTAATATGTGCCTCATGTTACTATTTGACCAAGTCATTACTGGCGGTATGTCACCTTTCGTATTACCGTTAAGTCTATGGATTCCTCTGGCTTCCATTTCTTCCATACAATATTTGCCTCGATCACATTTTTTTCTTCTTTTATGGCTCATTTTTTCTTTTGAGTTAGTCCACTCCTCTTCAAAGCAATTTGCATTAAGATCTCCGCAAATGGTTATGTATGTGTTTTGATATCCAACCAATTTGTGATTTGATCCAGGAATTTTTCTCCTTTCGTTTTTAGTGGATTCCAGTAAACGTTTAAAACTAGTAGTGTCTCTCCTGGCTTTTCAGTGCCAAGATCTATTTGTAGGACAGTTAACTGTATGTAAGAGGTTATATTTTGCGATTCAACTATGGATAGACATGTCCCATTTCTGATCACTGTCAGCAATCCAGCTGATGGTCTTACACTCCCCCCCTCTTTTGCGGGATTAAATAATACAGTGTAACCATCAACTAAGGGAGCTTTCTTTAGCCACGACTCTTGGATACAAACCATTTCTAAATCAGTTATAGGCTGTTTACTTTCAGTGAAGAGATGGTGATAGCCCCTGGTATTCCAGTTACCTATCCTCCATGAATCTTCATGCTTAGTCTGCTTCTGCTACTTTTCTGGATTTTTTACAGGGGAGCTAGTCACCCAATTCCAATATTTGTGGTCATCCAAAGAGTCTGGGTTTGAATGTGCCTCTATGCAGCACTTTTCATGGCCACCCATGTCTCCATGCAGGATCATTTTGAATGGCTGGTCTGCCTGTGGCATTGCCGTGCTAGGAATGCAAGATGTCATCAAAGGTATTCTGCATGCACAATACGTGTGTGCATTACATTCGCTCAGGAGCGTGAGAGAAGAGTTCAGACTGTAAATCCATTTAGTCCTGGTCCTCCTGGTTGCGCCTTCCAATGGGTGCCAGTACTGTATAGCAGACCAGCTGAAAAGAGTGCCAACTGTACTATGGAAGCCCAGCAGAAACACTGTAGTCATGCATGAGGAATTACAAAAGTGTAACAGTTTATTGAGAAGCCACCCTCAAAACGGGGAGTTCCTTCCCTCCCCACTTAAGTGGTTATGCAACAAACTGTTTAAAAGATTCTTTTTTTATCCCTATCTCAGACCAGACACATATTATTCCCCTTGCATCCTGATCCCCTGAGCTAAAAATGAGCCAAGAACCATGCTGGTGTACGGGAAATATATTGGTATATATTTAAATGAAAAGTAATAGAAATTAACATGAAAATATCAAAAACCACTTTATCTGTGGCATAACACAATTAACTTCTCTGAGCATAAATAAATCACAAAAGTGAGTTCAAAAGAACACATTACAATTCTTAACTTTCTACAAATTTCACTTCACAAAATAATTACACTGATCGATAACAAAGGCTCATGTGTAATGTTGTGCGATTTTGATTTTTTTTTTGCTTTGTTTTTCAGACCCCCTTTGCTTAGGTCTTTGTTGGGAAGTCCGACAGAAAAATTGGAATGCTTTGGGGAATTCTGGATTTCAGACCCCCCTTACTGAAAGGCCTGTGTTGGGGAAGCTGGATAAAAAGTTTGGACTGATTTAAGAACAAAGACACCCCTTTTTCTTAAAGAAGTCAGAGTCAGCTGGACAACAAGAATTACCCAATACATTTATAGGCTATAGTTTTCAGCACACACTGGGACGTGAGCTTTGTTAATTTCGAATTTTCGCAAAATTCACCCCGTAGTGTTCTGCCAAATGGGGAACTAATTAAATTAATATTTTTGGTTAAATAGGCTAAGGATCTGCATCATTTTGCGCCCCTGCCCAATATAAAGGGAAGCGATTCCAAGCAAGCATACTTGCACACCTTTTGGTTTCCTAGGGCTCAGTTCTACTTGCATAGCAAGCCTCTGTTTAAGGTTCAGGAAAGCCAGCTACATTCTAAGATGCTCTGGAAAGATAGGGCAGGAATCTGGTCACTCCACTCTCAAAGATGGCCTCCAGCTCTCCACCATAGGACCCAGTCAGCTTTGTGGCCTTCTTAGGAATAGACGGCTCCACTCGCATGCGCTCTCAGCAATCTCCTCTTGTGTCTCCTTATAGCTGTCATATGGTCAATTTCAGCAGCCTTCCTGATGGTCTTTCTCATTTTTCTGTGTCCCCTATCCGAGTGCTGTCCCCCTAATATAGCAGCAATGACACCACCAATTTTACAATCTTGGGGAAGTACCCTGCAATAATCGCTGCCACAGTTACCCTTCTCTCTCCTCCCAAACCCAGCCTCCAAGCCAGAATTAGTTTAGGGGTCTGGAGCAACATATGGCAATTTCCATTTAGAATCAGCCTTTGTTCTCCTTTCAATTTTTTGGCAAAAACTAGTTATGTATCATAAATTCATAATTTTACTAGCAACTGCCATGCTAAACATATTTTCTGTTTTAGCTAACCATATGGAATTAGTTAAGCCGACCACCAAATCCGTATCATGTAGCACAGCCATGTGGCACCTTTCTGCCGTTTCCATGAAAAGCACAACAGTCATGAATATGTAAGTTTTTAGGCATATCCCTAATTGCATTTTCCACCGGCTCACCAATTCTCACATTTGGAACATGTTCAGATCACCCAGAAACACATCTTAGCCATTACAGTTCCATGAGTCGCACATGGATGAGTTTATATCCCCATAATTGCCTGAAAATTATGTTAAAAATTGTACAAAAATGAAATCAGTCTGCCTAATGGTTGCTGAGAAGAAGGCCTAAAGGATAATGATAATAGTCATTTTAAATGAATTGTGAATCTACATGTGGTTCAAATGGTCCTGCTCCTGCTTCCGGACATTTATTTTCACTGGGTCAGCCTGTACCTTTATCAGTCTCCTTTGTGTTGGATGCTTGCTCTTTGAAATGGGTGCCCCCAATTTCACACATATTAGTCGTGCTCCAGCCAAGGGTGACTTTTCTTGAAGTCCATGCTTTCAGAGCCAGCAAGTCTGGAGAACACTGAATTTCGACACCTTTAGCAGGACATTTCGATTGCAGTTGGTCATTAGGTGGGAGATGTGTCTTCCAGGCTGGATGTGGGAGATGTCCTTGTGAAGTTTTGCCCTCAGCCAGCAAAATGGTCTGCTTAGGGCTGACATTTTCCATGAAAACAAAGTGGCTCTTCAAATGTCACTGGAGTTTTGGTAGGTGAAACATAATATACATTGCTTTTAGTCAACCCGTACATCATGTTTTGTTTTCCTGACATTTTACTGTGAGTGTTGCTATTATTTTTCACTTTTACTTTTTTTTAAACCGTTTTTATTTGCACACATATGTGCAGGGCGTTTTTGTTTTCAATGTTTAAAAATCCTGTTTTCCATGTGACAGGGATCTTTGATTCCTCATTCCTTTGAAAATTAAAATGCTTCTTACCTATTGGTAATGACAGGCAGGCCCCTTTCCACATGGCTCTTTAATTTTAAAACAAAGGCCAGGCCAATTTTGTTTTAGTGTTTAAAATTGCCATTCATGTGCAAGGGACTTCTGTTTGGGGGCTTTAAATGCACCCCACAAAAGCCATGCTGAGAAATGGCAGACTTTCCCAGGGAGTGCCAAATACGGCACAATAAATATAACAGCCCTGCTGAGAATGCTGTACCTCCCGGTAACTTCTCACATATTAGCATTACATATGATTGTGACGCTCAGGGAGAGGAAGAGGAATTTCAGACTCCACAGTTATTACATCCTTGCCAGGGGCGTTGCTAGGGGGGGGCTAAGAGGGCTATAGCCCCTGATCTTTTGATTGTAGCCCCGGATAGAATCTCAGGAGCTACAGCCAAAAGACTAGCTAGCCCCCAGTCCCAACAGTTCCGACATCAGCTTAGCCCCGGGTCTTTTCCAGACCTAGCAACTCCCCTGATCCTTGCCCTCTCTGATGAGAGTAGCAACACATACGGGCATCATCTTTAGACAAATCCTTGCAGAACAATACTTCGAACAGAACAGAAAAGCATAATCGAAAAAGGCTGACCTATTGGAATCTTTTGACTGTGGTTTTATGATTGTGGATGAGCATGTGTTGGTGTGTGAAGGGTTGGCAGATGGATGGTTGTATAGGTTTGCGTGTGTCGTGTTGTAGGTAGGTGGATTTTTAAGTGTGGGTGTACTTGTGTGGCTCAATTTGTGATCTGTCTCTGCTTGCATGGACAGTTAGTGGATGGGCAGAGGGTTTGATGGGTCACCGGAACCCGAGAAAAGATGTCCATTCATTGCAACAACTATACATTATGGGTCTCAAAGCATCTTCCTGCTATAAGGCGTAGCAACTTTTCCGGAACCTGCACTAGAGAGCACTGCTCCCACTGCACCCCCAATGACTAGTGTAACACCCACTGCCCTGTCTGATGCCCCCCACAATTGAGGAAGTTACTTGCATACCATGTTTAGACCTTCAGGACATCAAGAACCCCAAGAAGTAAGAACATGGATCAGATTGCTTTCTACTTGAACCTTAGCTGCTGTCTTTACCAGCAATAACCCCATTTTCAGACTAATGAGTTTCAGACTAAGGCGATTCTCAAACCTGCATCCTTTTTGCTTTGCTGGATTGTCCCACTAAAAATTCCTACATTTTGACTTAGAAGAGATTTGTATGGCCGCCGAAAATTCTTAAAGCCTCATTTTGACTGTGATTGAAAATAGGATGAATAAAAAGTAATGTGAGACGAGCGTGTTGCGTGTTTTCCCACCTGTGCTACTGTCATCAGTATTACAATGATAGAATGGGGCCCGGAGTGGGGAATACGCTCCACACAATGCACTGCACCCTTAGAGGAAGCCAACAGTGTCTCTGCTCGAATCGCGTTTGGACGTAGGAGGGGATGCTCCAAACCCCATGGATGCCCATCTGATTTTAATAACTGAACACATCTGGTGCAATCCAAATGGATTCATTTTAAGGACGGTCGTCATGCACGAGTATGGTGGCTGCCGTTCTCGCTTATTTCCCAGCTTGGGTCCCTGGGAACGTCACAGATTCCTATACCTTTAAATTCCTGATCTGGAAACATTTTTTTAAAAAAGAAAAAAATATCTCAATTTCACCATGGACCTGGCTAAAAGGCCTTTCTTCAACTTTCAACCTTTTGACTTGTAATCGTCTTCAGCTAAAAATCCCTCCTGGACTTGCATAAGCTCCATTCATCCCTATGGACATTTGTGGGATTTCTGGTCTTAAAATATAGGCAACACTCATGTTAATCAAACCTCAACAACGAAAATAGGTGTAATGCGTAAAAGGTGCACAATGTTGATATCAATATGATTTGAATGTCTCTGTAGTGGCTGTGAACTTTGTTTGACAAATACATTTCCTTCATAATTTTAGTGTACTGTTTTCATGTTTAGTGTTCTTTTAAAATGTTTTCGTAGTGTACATAGGAAGGTCCATTAACCCGGAGTTTGCCCAGTCAATTCTTGCATATTTTACCTCCATATTAATACGTTGTTTCACGTTTTAAAAGTCCTGCTGGGCCAACAGTTGTTCATACTTGCCAACATTACCCATTGCAATCTATATGTGCTTAACCACTCCTGGTTTTTTCTTTGCATTTTCGGACTTGTATTCCGAGTTTTATAATGGGAAAAGTGGAACTACAAATCGCAGAATGCAGAGAAAAAAAAACAGGACTGGATAAGCACCTACAAATTGGAATGGGTCATGTTGGCAACTATGGTTTATGTCACTTAATTGTTCCTTTGCCGGTCGTGAATAAAATTGCCAGACAATCAAACGTTCAGAGATAATAGTTAGGCTGATTATCATTGCAACACCTTTGACCTGAAACACCACTATCAATATTATGTGCTTTCTTTCTTTGGGAAATAACATTTTCAAACATTGCATTCAACCTGTTATAGATTTACTTTTTTGTAGGCATTTTTGTATATATTCTGTATATTTCGTATTTCAAGCCGCTCTGCCTCACCCACTAAGTCTTACTTTTTTGTTTTTTTTGTTTATTTGTAATGCGCCAAAGCCCACGGGCATCAGGGCGCAACAATTAGACGTAGACAACAAGAGAAACAAGACAACAATTATGGTTACTGAGATTAATCGCATTCTTTTAACAGTTCGTTGACAGTGGAAAGGTCATTTACTTGAACAGAAGTGGGTTCTAGTCTTAGGGAGTTAGGTAACTCATTCTACTTTGTCACCACATTTGTGGCGAATGAGCGCCCCAGTCCGTTTGCTTTTTTGGCACGTGAGATTTTCACTAGCCCTTGGGCTTTATATCTTAGATCACGACCTGGTTCATGTGTGGTTATGAAAGTTGTTTGTTTCGAATTGTAACAAAACTCATCCCGTGATCTTTTCTATATGCTGATGTTAAAGATTACTTGTACCACGCAGTATCACCACCGGAGTGGTCCCGTGACGCTCTGGCGGATCTGACAAAGGACAGTGTGAAACAGGGAGGCTGTGGGATTGGTTAGTAGGGTGCAGTGGGAATGGGAAAGTGAGATATAATGTGTTGCCAGCTTCAGTTCGGTTTGCACCGTTCACTGAGTTTATGTGCGATTTTCGAATCTGAGCGATTCCCATGTGCTGTTGTCCATGGTTATGTGTTGTTTGTATGTTGTTGCAGTGTGGTGAAGTACGTGTGGTTTGCTGTGAAGAGATGTGGTCGTCTAAGTTTCTGTAGGAGAAGAGTTTGCGGAAAAATTAGGTTTTAATATTGGGTTAGCAGGTTTTTTTCTTACCTCCTTGCTTTAGTTTCTGTGGTCGGCATCTATGACCATCCTGTGTGCTTTGATGTTGTTTGGCATCATAGTCGGCAGGTACATTGCGGTGTGGTAATTATCTTCTGTAGGAGTCTAGCGGTATGTGGACATGGGTCGTGGAGGTGTGTTTCCCCCCACCCTAGGGTTAGAGATGGTTAGGTTCGGAAGGTTATGGGTCTCAACCTTGAATTCTAGTGGGGGGGAGGGTCCCTGCTGGTATTCCTCTGTAAACTTGGCGGTGTGTGTGCATAAGAGGTCCAAATGTTGTCCCTATGCTCACCAGTTGGGGATGGTTAGGCAATGGATTGTAGGTTCCTCCCTGGGCTTCCTGTCTTCTGCCAGAATTTATGATTCCTACTCGTTCCCTTCTGATTTTGGGGTGAAGAGACACGTTTTTAGTGGTTTTCTGAATTCCAGATGATCCATTTTATTGTGTTTGTTTTTTGGTAGGGAATTCCATGTTTTAGGAGCCAGGTGTGAAAAAGATGCTCCTGCACATTTTATTTTATTGTAATGTTTTTGGTTCTAGGCTAATGTCATAGCTTGATCTGAGTGGTCTTGCTGGATGGTAAATGGTTATTTTCTTCTTTAGGAACTTTGCTCCTCGGCCGTGGACTGCTCTGTGTGTTATGCACATTGTTTTGAACCTTATTTGCTGTTTCATCGGTAGCCAGTGTAGCATTTTAAATGCTGGGCCAATGTGTTCCCTTCGTGGTAGTTTGAGCAGGAGTCTGGCCGCTGTATTTTGGATATGCTGAAGTGTTGGCATTCCTAAGTATAGACTCTTGTCGTGGTCTACTCTGGACATTATGAATTCGATGATGGTGAGTGTTTTGTGGATGAAGGAGAGGAACGTTAGGATCCTTTTTACTGTGTGCAGGAGGAAGAAGCATTTCTTGATTGTAGCATGTACTTGTGGCTTAAGTGTTAGTTTGTTGTCCATCAGGACTCCAAGGTTCTTTACTGTTGTTGATGGTGTTGGTGCTGTTCCTAGTTCATTTGGACATAGGATGTAGTGGCTGTTTTTGGATACAACCATTATTTCTGTTTTGCCAGGGTTGAGTTTGAGGCATTCTTGCAGGTTTGTGTTTTCTTCACATGTGTTTTATACTTTGAAGATGATCGGTGTGTCATCAGCGTAGTTGTTGCATGTGAGTCCATGTCTTTTAATGAACTTGATTAGTGGAGCCAGGTATATGGTGAAGAGCAGCAGAGATAGGGAGGATCCTTGTGGTACTCCACAGGTTAATTCCCTTGGGGTGGATTTGAAGGGTTTGATCCAGATGGTTTTTGTTCTATCTTTTAGGAAAGATTTAATCCATCGTAAGGCTAGGTTGGTGATTCCTATTTCTTCCAATCTCCTGATGAGGATTTCATGGATGACAGTGTCAAATGCTGCTGAGAGTTCCAAAAGTATCAGAGCTGCACTTGTGTCTGAGTCTGCATTAGCCTTCAGGTCGTCCCAGATTGAGAGCAGTGCTGTTTCTGTTCCTCTCATCGGTCTGAAGCCTACTTGTGCCTGGTCCAGCAGAAGGTGTTCTTCTATATTATCTTGTATTGGTCTTCATCCGTAAGTTTTGAGCAGTTTCGCTGGATGGCGGATGTTTGAGATGGGTCTGTAGTTGTCGAGGTCTTCCACGCTGCCTGCTGTGTCTGTGAAGAGCGGCTTGATGTATGCCAATTTGAATGATCGCGGTAATTTCCCGGTTAATGGTGATTGGTTGAAAAGGTTTCTGTAGTGTTCCATAGGTGCTCCTTGCATGAGGATTGATTTGTGTACGTCTGGGGGGAAGGGATCCATGGGGGAGCTGGCTTTTTTGCTGTTTCTTACAAGCTTGATGAATGTCTCTGCTGATATTTGGGGAATGTTTTGTAGTTTGTTCTGACCATCCTTGACTGGCAAGGTCGGTTGCGTGTTGTGATAGATTGGTCTGCTTTGTATGATTTGGTGGATGGTGCTGATTTTGTTCTTGAAGTGACCTGCAAGGTCGTTCCATAGTTTCAGTGAGGCCATGGGTGTTTTGTTGCAACCAGGGGGTTTCTCATTTCGTTTATGATTATAAACAGTTCTTTTTGAGTGTTGGTAGCTCTGGAGATTCGGTTGTCTTAGAATTTCTTCTTGGCCTTGTGGATTTCCTTTTTGAATGAGCGGATTTGTCATTCGAATTGTAATTTCTTTGCCTGGTCGTATTTTTTCCTCCACTATAGTTCAAGCGTCTTGCTTTGTCTTTTCATATCGCTCAGAAGCGGGTTAACCATTTTTCTGTTGTTCTTTGTGTGATGGGGCGAAAGGTTTTTGCTTGGAGATGTCATCAATTGTTTCGGCGATCCACTTTTTCAGTAGTTCTGTTTTTTGTTGAGGTCAGCTTCGTCCAGGGCCGTTGTTGGTGGTTTGTTGATTTCCACTTGTTCTTTTAGGTTGCTAACTTTGATGGCCCTCCAGTTTATTTTCATGATGGTGGTCAGTTTGCCCGGTTGTTTCGGTGTTGTCCTGGGTAGCGTGATTACGAAAGGGATGATGAGGTGGTCGACCCAGAGAATCTGTATTGGTGGTGCCGTGGTGATGAGGTTTTTGTTTGCGAAGATTGCATCTAGTGTATGACCCGCCGTGTGAGTTGCTCCTTTGACTAGCTGATGTAGTTTCATTGTCTTCAATTGTTTTGCTAGTGATTTTTGTGAGTTAGCGGTTTCTTTGTCACACCAAATGTTGAAGTCTCACAGGAGTATCATGTGTTCTTGCTCAATGGCTAGGTTGCTAATGGCTTCTGTGAAGGTGTCTACGAAGGTCGCATCAAATGTCAGTGGTCTGTAAACTAAAACAAATTTGGGGTTTGTTTTGGGGTTTGCTGTTAGGTGAATGATTGGGGATTCACAGTTTTCGATGCTTAGTGGTTCATCCGTTTAAATTTTCAGGTGTTCCTTGTAAGCTACTGCCAGTCCTCCTCTTTTATTTTTTTCTGTTCGCCTATGAGCAGTTGAAGTTGTCATTGAGGCAGTTGTGGAGTGTGATTTTGTAGTTTTCGTCTAGCCAAGTTTTGGTTATGAATAGGATATCAATACCCCATTGCACAGAAGGTCAAAAATCTCTGTGGCATGTTTGGACATTGATCTTGCATTGATTAGGTTACAATGGATCTTTTCGAGGGTGTTATGATTATTTTTATTTTTGTCTGTTTTGTCTTGCAGTAGTTCTGTTGGGTTGCTTCTGTTTTGCTTACACAAATTGATTGGAGCTCTGTGGGCTCTGCTTCATTTTTGAATCATTCTGTTAGATTGATAGCTGTGTTTGAGAAATCTTCTACTTCTTCATCTTCTATGTTTTGATGTAGTTATTGACGATGCCCTTGTATTTTTGTGATATAGAGAGTGAGGGTGCTGATTTCGTTCCTTTCTCTTCTTTTCCTGCGAGCTTCCAATAGGTTTTCTGTCTGCCTAGAACTGCCAGTGGCATTGGGGTGTTGCAGTGTGGAGGCAGTTGCGAGGTATGGTGTTAGATATGGGGATTTTTCTCTTCACATGAAGTTTGGTCTGTTGGTCATGGTATTTGTAGGGGTGTGTTCTGAATTCGTGGCAGTTTCTACTGGAAGAGGGAGTGGCTGCAATGGGATTGTTCCTTGTTCCTTGTTTCTTTGGCGGCGTCCTGTTCTGTGTCGGGGCATCTTGTGGTCCTAGGTGGTCGCAGGGCTTGGATTTTTTTTTTCCTTTTTGGTTTGGGTTACAGGGGCTGTAGCCCACCTGTAGGATCTCTTGTGCTTTGTGATTGCGTGGCACACTATGTGGCCTCGCATCTTTAGTAGATAGTTATAATCCGGGCTAGTTGTGGAGTATTTGTGATATAGTGGGCTGCTGTTGTAGATTGACTGGGGTGTCTGCTTATGAGTGATTTTTGAGATATTTGGGGGATTCTGGGATTGGGTTGTTCTAGGGTGCAGGTAGTTTTCTGGGAGTTTCCCAGGTGGCTGCCTATATTGTGGATTTAGGTTTTGTAATCTCTCTTTCCTGTGGGCGGAGGGTCTAAGTGCAGTGGTGTTGGTATATTAAGCATTGGAGAGACAGTAGGCAGTTAGGTTATCGGGTGCTTGTGGGAGGTGAACAACCTGACCTTGGTTCTTAGTTAGTTGGGTAGTGATCAAGCTATGGTTAGTTGCTTTCAGCGGGTAACCGGCAGAGACATAATTTCACCAAAATGCCAGGGGTAGCGGAAGTGACATCACACGACCATTGACCTCTGATGACATCACAGGAAGTAATGTCATTTGACCCCACCCAAAGTGACATCATGGAAAGCAATGGAACACAACCTTTAACCCCACGACAAAACAGGAAGTGGCATCATATAGCATTGTTTGTCAGTACACTAAGAAAAATATGGTTAGGATATCACTGTAAAGTGATGCACATTTTATACAAGAATGGATCACCATATGTATCGTTAATATCAGTGCGTATATGCCCATATTACCACATCACTGTGAATGCAAGCAGACAGCCAAGGCCAAACCATAATGATGTGTTGTTATATAGCACTTATGCTTAAGTGCTTCATATAGAACAAATATACATACAATATCACCCAACCTGTGTAGGTACTCATTTATCAACCTCAGCAGCATGAAAGGCTGAGTTGAACTTGTTGGGAGTCAAACCTGAAATCTGCAGATCGCACACACATTGCAGCAGCCAGTGCTCAACCCATTCAGTTATCTTACCGGCTATAGCCATCAGAAAACCAGCCACTTCAGAAACAAAGAGCCACATGCTGCTGGCCTCAATGTAAAAAATATATTTCTTTTAAGGGTAGCGGGGGAGACCTCTGGGCTAGCAAGAGAGACCTCAGGGGTTGCAGTTGCGACCCCTGGCGACCCCTAAATAACGTCCATGGTAGCTGGATGTTCCTGGATAGTTGGTGAAGGCCTGGGTTTCACAAAATGGCAGATATAAGCACTCCTAAATTTGAGATTCCTGTAATGTGGAAGAAGGGCCTAGGCTTCACAGGGTGGCAGATATAAGCATACCTAAATTTGAGACAGTGGGAGAAAGGCCTGCGTCTCACAAAATGGCAGATAGAAACGCAGCTAAGTTTGAGATTCCTAGATAGTAGGAGAAAGGCCTAGTTTTCACAAAGTGGCAGATATAAACACACCTATGTTTGTGATTACTAGCTAGTGGGAGAAAGGCCAGGGTTTCAAAGAATGGCAGATATAAACATACCTACCTTTGAGATTCATAGATAGTGGGAGAATGGCCTAGTTTTCACAGGATGGCAGATATAAGCACAGATAAATTTGAGATACTTAGACAGTTGAGGAAAGGCCTAGGCTTCAAAATATGAAGGGCATTTAAGTGCGCTTGGATTCCCAGTGGTCTTGGCAGAAGATGTCATGGACGTGTGCGTTGGTTCAATTTTTGCATGTTTTGGTTGTTTAGGGTGAGTTGAGCCTTAACGTGGCTATTAGTACCTGAAAGCTGTGCCTACCTTATCTGTTGATGCTGGTTGATGGGCGTCTAGTCCCAATCTGTCAGGCGTGGACACTGGACACTGTCGGGGCAGCTTGTGTTGGTCGCTGGTGGAGTGTCTTGTCACCATCCAGATGAGTGGAGGTGGGACGTAAGCTAGTGTTACAGTTGTCTAGATGTGACGCAATGCTAGTCTTCACACATCTTCTATCTGAGTGTGATGAATGGCTAAACTTCACCAGGACAGAATGTGAATGCCTAAATTGGAGACACAGCAGATGTGGACACATCTAGATTTGAGATGTCTGAATATATGGAAAGCGCCTAAGTATGGGACACAACAGTGAATAACACCACTGAGTGTTTGTTACACAGCAGGGAAGGGGTATTCTGTACTAGGTGCTGATTTTGGTATGCTTATATTGTATAGGTAATAAGAGATGCAAGGCTTTTGGAATATAGTGATTGCTGTCCTCCCCACCCAGACCACACTTAGCTTGTCAGTCGATGCTGGTTGGCAGCTGGCTAATGGCTTCTTAGGCGAACACAGGTAAACGCAGTCAAACACGGTCTGGAGCTGGTTCTTTGGCAGCTGCCCTTTGCCTTGGGGCCCTTCGCTGAAAGGGCTGCACAGACAGTGGGTTGACCTAGGGGGTATGGTTAACAACCTGCTTCCTGGAGGGTGACAGCCAATCACAGACAAGGGTCAGGGGAGAAGTCATACATGTGCGGCAGAGAAATGGAAAAAAGTCCAGAAGGAAAGTGGAAATGGCTGCCAGGAACAAAGGCAGAGACATACCTGACTATTCCAATCAATTGCAAGGAGGAAGGAAGGGACATGAAGAAAGCCAGAAATAAACAATGGACTACACCCCACGGACTGCACACTATAGATTCAGGCCAGCTCAGAAAAACAGGGCAAAAAGCCACAGAAACACAAGAGAATCCCACCGGAATAGCACACACGAGTCAAAAAACAATGGAAAAAACACACAAACCCCTCCACAGGAGCACATGAAACAGGTAAAAAACAAATTACAGTCAATGTACAACTACTCACTGAGCATCAACCAGACCCTAAGGCTGCATTCCAAGTGGTTTCCTTAGAGGATCCTTCTACATTGCAGTCCAGGAGGCAAGTGGAAGTGGCTGCCAGGAACAAAGGCAGAGACACACCAGACTATTTCAACCAATTGCATGGGGGTGAACAACGCCAGAAATAAAGAAAGGACTACACCCCAGGGAATGCACACTCTAGCTGCAGGCCAGGATCCTTCTAGATTACAGTCCAGAAGGCAAGTGAAAATGGCTGCCACGAACAAAGGCAGAAAATTCATATGGGAATTATTTGAATTAACTTTAATGAAATGTGCTAAGGGTCTACACAGTCCCACCTCCGCCCAACCCACAATTAAATAGACAGGATTAAGGCAGGTAGTTTCCCACACAATACAATTTAAATGGATAGAATTAAGGCAGGTAGATCCCACCATAATTCTCTTTAAACAGATAGGGGGTTTTCTATGAGGAATCAATTGAGTTATTTTTTTAGTCAAATATGGTCAGGGTCTACCCAGTATTGCTCCCCCACCCACTAATGGAAAGGGATTAAGGCTCGAAGCTCCTCACACAATTAGTAGCTTTGGGATTTATCTACTTACATGGGAGATCTCTGTTTTTATCTCAAGAGGCCAGATGGATTTCAGACCCTCTTTCAGGAATATGTAGGCAGCTCACACCTCTGGTCACTATTCACAGCAAGGTCCCTCCAGGCAGATTTTAGGACTCTCTCTCAGATAGGGCTCCCAGATTCCAGGCAAAAAGTCCCCAGCAAGTGTCCCACGGTCTCCTGTCTATCTGCTCTCAGGGGTGTCAGCCTTCCTTCTGTCAGCACTCTGTCAGTCTACTCTCCTCTTTCCCTTCTGTCTCTCCCCATCTCTCTGAGTCTCCCCCTCTTTAGATTGAAAACCGATAGTATATAGTGCTGATGACACTTACATATTATGAATATTTCCACGCTACAGATTGGATATCTCTCTTTCTCCCCCTCACACTAATCCACCCACTGCCAACTGCTAGGGCAAGGAGTTTAGAGGCCTGTATTATGGATAATGTGGGAGGAGGAAGATGACATGTTTTTGCATTTTGTTTTTACACAAAATCTCCCTACATGGCAACTAACTTCATTTTTCAGATAACTGCATGAACATATATATTTTTGAATTGTATATTTTATGGTGATCGGGGAATACTACTTTTATATCAGCACCACTTTTCTGGGAGGAGCTATACTAGTGCCATCTCGGGGTCCGTGGGTATGGTGGTCGTATGTATATCTGTGCGTCCATAGTCATATGAATCCAATGAAAAGATATCCTGAAAATCTACAAACACTTGTTCCAGCTTCTGTTTTTGCTCCTCAGTCTCACAGGCATCAGCAAGATTGATTTATTCTTCAAGGATGCTTCCTCTAGGGCTTTGCACCTCCCTTTCCCCTGGCCCCCCTTCTCAGGAACCTGTTGGTTGTTGGAATTCTCTTCCAGTCACGTCCCCCCTGGGCCTCACCCAGATGTTAGGTTATTCTGGGCAGCAGGTTCCAGTTGAGGGTTTGACTGAGCCCTCAGCATGAGACCCAGATCTTGGGTTAGTTGTTGGACCTGTTGTTCCAGTTGTGACACTTTCTATGGTTGTTAGGGACATCTTGATTCATACCCTTGCCGCTCCCGAAAAGGGTAACTTTCCCTTCTCCCAGAGTAGCTTGGGTATTGGAAGTTTCCCTGATAACATTCTGTCCTAGATATCTCTTCTCCCGGGTTCAGGAATCTATTGTCCTGAAAGTGGGGAAAGAGAGGAGGATTGTTCTGGAAATCCTCACTGGTCCACTCCCAGGCACTGGGTCCAATAGCGACGTTCATGTCCTGGCCACCTGGATGACATATCCCTGTGACTAGCTAGGGAGACACCTTCAGGTTTCTCACAGGTGGTACTTACCTGATTGGACCCCCCCACTTGTGCCTGGGCAGTCAATATATATCCAGTTATAGGTTTTGTACTTTTGTATTTTGGACTTACATGGTTGGGGTGTCAGGATCAGAAGGGTCATTTGTCTGGTATCCTGCCCGACCCACCCTTGATTGGTCTGAATCTGAGTGTCTCCTCTGCCTGTTGTTCTGTGTGTTTGCAGAAGGAATATTTCTAGCCCCCCCCATCTCCAAGTTCAATGGAGGGGTATTTTTCACCTCGCTTACCTTTGCAGCGGCAAGTGTGTTGGATGGTTTAAGGATTTTAGGGTTGTTTTTATTTTCAGAGGGCTTTTGAACCTCATATATCCTGGTGACCTGTTCAATTACCCAATGCATAATAGGGTCATAATGTATTTTGGGAGGGCATGAAAGTATGTATTGATGAACTCCCTACGATTGGTGTTCACCTGTCTAGAAGTCTGGGCAAATGCTTGTTTCAGCTCCTGCATGAACTCTCTAGGCTCCTGGTCTTCCCCACACTGCAGGTTGTATGGTGCCTTGCCTGGGGGTTTTTATGAATGTAGAAGTGTGTTAAAAAGGCCGCCCTGTAGGTGGACCATTTATGGTGATCTTGGTCCTCCAGCCTGCAAAGAAGCTGGAGTTCTCAGGGGAGAAAGTCCACTTGACAAACTCAATGCAATTTCTATCATTTTTAATTCCAAATGAGGTCATAATTTCCTCATGAAGCTGTAAATGCTCCCATACCGAATATTTTGCATTCTTATTGTAGGAAGACAGGGAGCTCTTTATGGCCTTTATCTGACGATTTGGGTTTTTCACAAGACCTTTCTTCTGTTTGGCAGACTTCTTTTTCCGCTGCACCTAAGTCCATTCACCCTTCGAGTCAGAGCTGCTACTGTTGGGGGTCCATTGGCGGTCCTCTAGGAACTCCCAACATCTATGAGACTGGAAGAACCTACCAGAATTACGGGGTCTGGGCTCTTTCCTCCTGTGGTGCTGTGAACTTTCAGGGTCATTTTCCTTGTAATCCCCTTTTCGCACAGGAGAGTACTCATCCTCCTCATCCCCCTTCCAAGTATGCTGGGAAATTCCCCCATGTCCTTGAATATGTGGAGGTTTTTAAAACACTCTTTTGAGGCCTGAACTCTGACTCTTCTCTCTATGCAGAGCGGACCATGTGGTCCCTTTGTAGCTTCATTTTCTGCCAGTCCAACTCTGTGATGTTTTCATCATAAGAGTCCTCCTGGTCGGAAGCACTCGCTAGGGTATTTTTGATTTCCCAGAACCCACTGATCTAGCCACCTTCCCTTCTGCCTGATGACCCTGAATGCTCATGGCTGTCAGATAAGGACTGACCTTCTGTATCTGTTGGAATAGGCCTGGGTGAGTCCAGCTGCCTCATGTTTCCCTGTTCTTGATAAGTGGTACACATGAGGTTAGCCGCACTCTGGACATCTGAAGTGGTTAATTGTCTTGAGGTTCCTGGTAGAGATGTCACCACACTGTGATTTTAGGGCGCCTTTCCATACCCTGACTGGTCTGGGTGCCTCAAAGCATGTTTATATTTGGCTATTTCATTTGCCAACCTCTCACATCTATTTTTCTCGGTCCCTATCTCTTGGAGGGATGCAGAGACCTGGGTTTTTAATTTTGACACAAGTGCATAAGTGACTTCTAGGACTTTACCATGGGCCATTAATCAGTCTTTTAGTCCCTTGTGTTCTTCACAATGGGACTCATTTTCCTTTTGTGAGGCGTGCCTCGTGTGCACATATTCAGATTGTTTCTTTTTCAGGAGGCTAATATCTTCCTGTTGCAAAATTTGGCCCTGTGTTGCCTGCACTCAGTGAATTTATGCTTGCCTCACACATTCCATTGGTTGTGCATTTTCGAGCCTATTGTCAGTCAGTACCTTAGAACATGACTCACTTTTCTCTGCATCCATCCTAAACTGACACACTTCCTGAAACAGGTCACTATTCTCTTTGTTTAATGGGTCCCTTTCTTCCCTCGACTGCTTTCTCTGTTGTTTCAAGGTGTTCAGATCTTGGTACATCTGATCAAACTTACCTTGAGAGTCAATCCATTTGATAATTAATTGGGTGTTTTCATCTTTCATTTGTTTTATTTGTGATTTGGAAGTGAAAATGTCCTCTAAAAAGACTCTACTAAGAACAACCTGATCATTTAATTAGCATTGCAGTGCGGGCAGATTTTCCACACACTCTTTTTTTTGTCAAATGTTTTTATTTGTTTTTTTGGCTACATATGAATGATCGCATTTTACAAGTCTTTATATGCTCACAGTTCAATATCGCTATATTTCCCATACCTCCCGCAATTCCAAACACCCACTTCCCTCCCTCCTCCCACTCCCCAACTAGCCAGACAGTAGCAACCCATTGTCGTAACATCCTTACTACAGCAAACACCCTGTGGCCTATGTGCCCGTTTGCAGTGACTTTTGCGTCATTTCCTTTACTGTTTGAACAGTATTAGTGTTAACTCTGTCCATTGCAGCATGTCTACATTACACTCTTGCTTTTGTGCGCTGATCGCCTGTTGCCATACCACTGTCTCTGCTATTGTCTATTGTTGCAGGTCTTTCCGCCATCTTTCTACTGACGGGGCTCTGACTGATTTCCATTCCATTGCTATGCTGCGTTTGGCCAGTACGTATGCTAAGTCTTTCAATTTTGCCAGTGCCTTACCGTTCTTACTTCTCTGGAAGAGCCCCAGTATTCATGTTTCTGGGGGTTGGACGTCTAGTTCTATGTGCCCCCTAGATAATCTTTGTGGTATGTCCCCCCAGAACTTCGCTATGACAGTACATTCTCAAAACATATGTAGCATTCCTGCGTTCACACTCTTGCATTTTGGGCAACATTGTTCACTAGCTCCTTTGAATCCTGCCATCATCTCTGGTGGCTCTTGCTATATATATATATATATATATATATATATATATATATATATATATATATATATATATATATATATCTCCCATCTCGCCCTGGTATGCCCAATTTTACAAGGTGTGGTTCTGTTGGTGTCACCCGTACTGCCTCCTTTCAATGTAAGTGATGGATTGCAGGTTGTAGGAGTGCTGTGTCCATTGAGGAGCCATCTGCCAGACAACCCACTACATACTGCAACTGGCTTGCTAGCTAATATAATTCACAATTCAGGAATCTCAGCCCTCCCTTTTCCTAGGGTCTCTGTAGGGTGCTAAGTGCAACCCTGTGCCTGCCGCCTTGCCATAAGAAACCTCTGCACTCTTTTTCTAGCATGTTGAAGAATGGTTTAGGGATGTTGTAGGGGATGTTCCTGAAGCAGAGCAGATTTCTAGTCAGTGCTACCATTTTCAATAATGCTGCTCTACCCATCAATGACGGTGGCGGCTTTCCCCAAAATGTCATTGGGCCTCATTACAACCCAGGCGGTAAGTTCCCTACTTTACCACCATGGTGTAAACTCCGTTTACACCATGGTGGATGGCGGATTTACCGCCCCATTCCAAGGTGAGTGGGGCGGTAAATCCCCATTCCCCATTTACCCTTCCCCATTCCCATTTTTGCCCCATAGGGCATAATGGGAGTGGGGAAGGCGATAACTACGGCACCGTAAATTACGGTGCCGTAATTAGCACCAAGGCGGGTTAGCGCCTTGCATTTTAACGCCTGCTAAAAGCAGGCGTTAAAATGGTAATCAGGCGTTAAGGGTTAACGGCGCCGACGGCGCCGTTAAACCCTTAACGCCTGGGTTGTAATGAGGCCCATTGAGTTTACCAGGCTACCCAGCGCTTTTTAGGTATTGGCCATGGGCTGTTGCTTGGGGGTGTGGTATGCATCTAGACATAAATATCCAAAGGTGTCTGTCTTCAACGGGGGCGCTAGTGTTGGTAACTCCGCGCTGCTTAAGTGGCCAGTTTGGCTTGCAGGAATAGACAGGATTGGCTACTGTTAATCATAATTCATGACAGTGCACTGAAGTTATCCAGTACATCTAGTATGTGTTGGAGATTATTCTCCAGGTTTTGTAGGTACAGTAGGGAGTCATCTGCGTACATGGATATAAGATGCCCCCCACCATCTATCCAGCTGCCTGCTTTGTGGTATTCTTGCCTGAGGAATGCTGCTATTGGTTCCATTGCAATAACATAGTGCATCAGGGATAGTGGGAAGCCCTGTCTGGTTCCCTTCGGTAGTTCCCATTTCTCAGAGTAGATGCCTCCCATTTTTACCCTCGCCGTTGGTTTAGTGTAGATCAGTTTGATCCATTGCATATATTTCGGCCCTGTGCCCATTTTTGTCATTGTCGTGTATAGCTAGTCCCAATTGCCTGAGTAGAATGCTTTTGTTGCATCTAGAGAGGCTATCGCACAATACTCATCCCCATCTTTCGTGCTGGTGATTACGTGATGTAATCTGAATAAGTTCCCAGAGATGATCCTACCTGCCACGTAACCCCTTTGGTCAGGGTGTATTAGTTCCGCTATCACTCTCCATTACCTCTTTGCCAGTAGTGCTGTGAGCATTTTGTTATCCACTTTCAGTAGAAACAGCGTTCTGCATGAGCTGCAGTCCAGTGTTCCTTTATTCGGTTTAGGGAGGGGAATTAGTACGGCTTCTCTGATACTACCTGAAAGTATCCCTGTTGCGAACGCCTCCGTGTATACTTTCAGCAGTGAAAAGCTCTCTGTGTGTTCTTTATAGAACTCACCCAGCAGAAAGTCTATGCTGGGTGTTTTCCCAGAGGGCAGCATTCTGATTGTGGCCAGCACCTCTTTGGAAGTTATGGGTTCTTCTACCATCTGCGCTATCTCTGACTCTAGTTGCAGTAAGGTTATATGTTCTAATGCTTCCTGTACCATGCTATAACTTCCTGCTCTGATGTCTTCCTACGGCTCCCTGTAATATTCATAAAATGCGTTGTTCACCTACCTTTGTTTGTTACACACGGTGCCCACTTTGTGCTGTATGGCATCTTTTGGCGTTCATTTATTATCATTCTTGCATAACCATGTTAGTAGTCTGCCTGGTTTATCCCCTTCAGCATGTGTTTTCTCTATGTGCTTCACATAGCTAAATTTGCTCAGTCCGTCCATTTTGTTATGCACTTGTGCGTTAGTCTAGTTTCCTCTCCCCAGTTTTCTTCCCCTACACTGTTCTTTTTCTCTACCTCTGCCAGTTCTAGTTTGATCTTGTTCAGTTCTACAGTGGTGGTTTTTCGCACCCCACCTTCTTGGGCTATCATCTCACCCCTGCTCACCACTTTAAATGCCTCCCACACCGTACCTATTGAGCCAACGCTGCCCTCGTTAATCTTGAAGAATTTCTCATTGTGTTTTCACATGTGCTCGCTAAATGCTGCATCTAGCAAGGCTTTGCCTACGTAACCTCCAGGTTGGTATGGGCGGTCTAGGAGCCGTTATTATCCACTTGAGTTATAATGGGGCATGATCTGACAGTACTCTGGCCTTGTATATCACCTCCTCAGACTCTCCTATGTGTTCTTCACCTGTAAATAAGTAGTCTAACCTTGTGTAAACTTTGTGTGGAATGGTACGAGTATTCTCTGTCTGTTGGGTGCAACTTCCTCCAAATATCCACTAGGCCAAAGGACTGTAGGAGGTTATTTAGAACCTTAGCTGGGGGGGAGGGTCTCCTGAACTTGTAATCCGACCTGTCCAATTTGGGGTTAAGCGTGCAATTGAAGTCCCCTCCCCACTATAGCACACCATTTCTATACAGGCCTAGTCTTGCGTATAGCGAGCGAAAAAAGGTTGTAGCGGCATGGTTCGGTGCATAGGTATTCACGATGGTGTCTAGTCAAAGGATCGAATATAAGGGGTCGGCAGGTCAAAGGATCGACACCAAAAGGTCGACAGGTCAAAGGATCGAATTTTTTTTTCTCACATTTTTGGTGTCGATCTTTTGACCTCTCGACCCTTTTACTGTCGATCCTTTGACCTAGAACCATTCACGATGCATATTTCCCTATTTTCTAGCATGCATGGATCAATACCAGTCTGCCCTCATCGTCAGTCTTCGTGTGTAGTATCTTTAGTGTGACTGTAGGAGCTATCCATATAAGGACCTCTCTAGAGTATGTTGAGTACATGGATCCCATTACATAGCCTCCACATTGTTGTGCTATTTTCCCTTGTCTGGTTTTGTCGAGGTGAGTTTCCTGTAACAAAGCCACCCCAATTTTGTTCCTTCATAGGCATGTTATCGTTGTATGCCTTTTCACATAGTTCTTATGGCCATGTATCTTCCAGGTCAGTGTTCTAATGCTACCTTCCATAGTATGTGTGTTTCAGCGTCTCCGTTTGCTGCCACTTTTTCAGGTTACTGTTTGTTAAGGTTATGCCTCTGGTTGCGGCCATCTTTTGTAATATACTATCTGGCTTCCCCTTCTTACCCTTTAACAACTCCCCACCCACTCCCCTGCTCAACTGTCCCATCCCCAACTGAAACTGCCCAGCTATGCGATGCATGCTCGGGTAAACTCGCTTCCGCTCCCTTTCCTCCTAGTCGTAGCACAGTGGGAGTCACCTCTCTTAAGTGCAGAGACAATCACTGACAGAGTTGCCATCCCCCATGGAGCCAGTTTCTGCAATGCCGATTGAGCCATGCATTTGCCACACTAGATCACAATGTTAGAAACACACCAACGGAGGTCATAATCACTTATAATCAGCGCCATCTTAAGCACTTTCGGGGCCCTGGGCACGGACATGTTTGGGGCCCCTCTCCACCAAACCAAACGAATTAAGGGATCAAGCATAATGGTTACACCCACCACCCCCACCCGTTGCGCTCACAACGTATAGGTTGATATGGTGTCTCGCAGCATAATAAGCACATTTACTCCCTTTAAGTCCCCTTACCTTCTTCATTCTTGCTCTAATCAGAATGATAAACAAGTAGCATTTGAAGACCAACATTAGCAGTCTACGAAGAGGTTACTGCTCTAGTGCATACAGGATAATTGTTATCAATAACATCCAGGAAGGTGTTCAGCCTGTAGTATTAATGCAGGACTGTATGTAAAAGGTACATGTCACCCATAATAGACAGAGAACTCACATTAGCTGCCTCATAGAATGCAAAAGTGCTCATGCATGAACAGAGGAGACCAATTAGAAGGAAGTAGAATGCTACACATACTGTAGCATGGATAGTGGATGAAGATTAGAAGCTACTAGAAAGGTGTCTTTATCCAGACAGATTGAGATTAGAAGTGGGATATGGTTTTCAAATAGTGTTGCCATTAGATATCAAAGGAACAAATGCCTCTGGTGTGTGATATAAATATGCTCACTATTAAAGTGGAAGCAACCCTATAGCCAGTGAAACCATGAATAAGTATTTTATGAAGATCATACCATGAGAAGGAAATCACTCTGAAAGGCTGACAATTTTGAAAGGTTTAGGGACTGGCAATATAAGATTAAATGAGATGCCCAGGATCACACATTGGTTAAGGGCTGAAGGGGTGAAGCTGGGATTTGTGCCAATACTGCAATTTCTGCATTTGAACACTTTCTTTTCCAGTTCTTATCATTAACTAAAACAATCTCATTTTATATGGAATGTACACACATCACATTACCAAACATGACCATGTTTAACAAAATATTATAGAAGGGTCCTATGCAAAATGGGAATGGTTCGAGCTTCATTCTCTTCATCATCAAGGGAAGTATATAAGTATCAGCATACCAATCAATGTGATTTAACAAATGTAATCTGGGTTTGTCTTTTGTATTTTAAAGCTTTAAATACTTCCAAAACAATGGCTTGTGACATTTTAATTTATAAACGTGCATAAAAACCTTTGACTTTTACCAAAAAGCTAACCATGTTTGTGTCAAACAAGCAGACCTTGAAATATGCTTGCCTAAGGCCTGCAACATCTGGTCTGCTCTCTTCTGTCTACCACCCCTTTCACTCAAATGGTCTACATAAGAAGAAAGATCAAGTAATGGGCTAAACGATGCCAGAAGCATGCAAGAAGGCAAACCTCACAGAAGACAGCAAAGTAATGTAAGATATATTAGATGATTTGACCAGGATCACTGTATCGTCTGCTGGCAAAGCCAGGATGCAAGCATGAACGCTTTCGTTCCATAGTCTTGAATTTGGATACTTATTCACCTCTTGGACTAACAGTTTATGCCATCGTTGGAGGCGATTGTCTAGGTTTTACAACACCTCATCTGAACAAACCAATTTCTAGACCTTCACCATACGGATGACATGTTAGTTTTTATAGCATTCCCCATCTGGTACAGGTACAATCCTGATACCAGCAGATGTTGTTCTGCAAAACCAAGTACATATGCAGGCAGTTTTATAAACTTCAGACATAGGAAAAGCTCAGCCATCCTTGTTGGAATATGAAATTCTAATTTTGCATATGAACACATATCTTTGCAACGCGTGCTTCACACACTGAGCTAACTTCTGAACTATTGTCACACTCAATCTATCACTATGCATTTCACTGTTGCCTATTGCACATGATCAACATAATTCCCACAGGAAGGAAAGAATGCTACAGAGTTGTGCTGTAAGGAACACACAAACTATGTATACCACAGTGAACACTTCGTTCCGCTGACCATTTCCTTCTCACTGTACCTCCATCCCCCTGCGCTTCCTCCCGTTTCCGCTCCTTCCAACTTCCTGCACCTCTGCACTGGAACTCGCTCCCTCTCTCAATCCGCTCTACCATGACCTTCACCTCATTTCGCACCTCCCTTAAATCCCTCCTCCTCCATTCTCCTCCTTGAAAACTCCCCCTCTACCCTCTCTACTTCCCCTCCCCCTTCCCCTTTCATCTGATTTCTCTCTCCCCTCTCCTGCTCCTCCTCTCTCTCCCTTCCATTTTCCCTCACCCAATCCATCTACACCCCCCCACACCTAGTCCCACTCCCCTCCCCCCTTCAGTTAATTGCTCCTTGCACTGTTTTGTCGAATGATTCATGATGTAATTTTGCTCTCATTGTTATTTGTTGTTGTTATCTTGTATTATGTTGTTCCACTGTACAGCGCCTTGGTGTAAAGCGCTCTATAAATAAATAAATCAAATAAAAAAATCAAACACAGAAAGCAATACATGATGAATTGATCAAGGCAGACTGTACTTGTCAAAACAAAAAGGCAATGGGTTTAAGGACTCAGCAGCACCCCATAAAATATCCTGATGTGTGCTATTTAAGACTGGTTAACAATGTAATCTTACTTCTTCAGATCGGCAGCCTTTTTGGGGGCCCCCTCCAAGGTGGGGGCCCTGGGCAAATGTGTCTTTTGCCCTTCCATAAAGACGTCTCTGCTTATAATTACTACAAAACCATTAAAAAAGCAGAAAAGCCTAAAGTGAAACCAAGGTAGAGATCTTGTGAAGACACTGCTTGCTGTCCTCGGCACATCAGTCACACCTGGTGGAGCTCACACTGGAACATTGATATGCTAACAGTGGCTATTTGTCTTCTTATTTACACAGCTTACATCTGCCACTTAAAGCGTAGCCCTATGGGAGAGTTAAACCAAGTATGTATTTGTTTCTTTTAAACAACAAAACTGTAAAAGCTATTAGAATGAACAAATCTCGACCTGGCACTGCTCAGCAGGAGTCCCTCTGTGATAATTACCGCCCACAAACAGAAAACAAATTCTTACAGCAAGCAATCCAGGATGCTCCCGACACACTAAAAGGTACTACAGACATGCAAATGCCGACACACAGCCGCCAAGCATACTGAAAACACACACCTAACTTGAATAAATGCTCTAAAATGTTTCCCCACTTATGGATGCCATGGCAACAAACTAGGCAATTCAGACAACATTGCTTGTTGACTGCAGGTGCTGTCCTTCTCTCCGATGTGGCCCCAGAGGATGATGGCATTGCGCTCCATAGTGCCTATCCCATGCACAAAATCTTCCCAGACTTCGCCATGCACACCCTTCCCTGTTTCCAGCACACCCCCGTGCAACTCCTGCAAAGTAATTTTCAACGATAACACCATGCAGTCTCTGTCTTGTGCTGGCAGTGCGAGCTGCGGGGCTCCTCAGCACCCAGTCGTCCTCTCGCTGTTCAACCCTTCCCCCAAAGCCACATAGCCACTTCCACCCCCTAGAAGTCCTCTCTCGTATCTCAGGTGTCCGCTTTGGTCACCTTCTGGCACTTTTATTTAGTTCTCCGCTCCCATTGTCTGTCACCTTGCTGAGGTATAATGCCTCAAGGGCAGACATTATACTGGAACACGGTGATAGACAATGCAAGAGAAGAACCAGCGGGTGACCGATTCCACAGAGTGGGCCTTGCACTTAGCTTCAAAGGTCCAATCCCGCAGAGCCTGGCCAGGCAGAAATCGGTTCAGGAAGGGGTAGGGTAGGGGCTCGCAAGTGCCTGCGTTGCTGTAAAATGAATGTTGATTTTATTGCTTGTTCTGTGGAACGGCAGTACCACGCATATTGGGGAGAGTGAGGGGATACAATGGAACGAGTTCTTTTTCCTCTAAAGCTCAAAGGCCATCGGCAGATCGTATTTGACTGAGAGCAGGAAGGGATGACGACGAACGGCAAACTGCCTGTAAATCAAAGCAACCTCTTTTCTTTTGTGCCAATGCTAGTCTCATTCTTGCTGTTTCACCAAATCAGATGAGGTGGTGATGGGGAATGGCACTCTTTCTTGGAGGAGCTCAGGGTTAAACCTGTTTTATTGTGTTGGGTACTTCACAGCTGCCTCTTTTACATTGTGCATTTTATTAGACTTTTTGGCACTGAGAGTTTTGTGTACTTAATTTGCACGAGTGAGCACTTACTCAGCCTTTTATTCCAGGAGAGCACTTTGCCTTGTTATCTGACAACGGATATGGTGTATTGGTTTATTTAACATTAGTTATGTTTAGGAGTGTAACTTCGGCTTCATGTAAGCATTCCATTAGATATTCTGCCATAGCCAAATACCTAATTTTCAGCTGGAATTCCACCGAATACTTAATCGAACCCGAATTTCAGTACACCCCTAGATGGGTGCTTATGGCACACACTAACAAAATTAGTGTGGGGAGGTTAGGATGTCGCTGCTATTGGTGACTGCCTACCCTTTAAGACTGTGACTGCCTAGCTTGTGCCCCTGCACCCTAGTCTTAGTTCAGTTACCGACAATGTTATGCTTGGTTACTGGGGTCATATCGGCTGTGTCTCTGAATGCCTTCACTGGCTGGGCTCCTGAGTCTTACGTCTATGTTGCTTGGCTGGGTTTCTGGTCTTTACCAGTGGCCATGTCGCAATGTTTGTTCATATCAGGTCATGCGTGTGTCATTCTGTGCTTGTCGTTGGTGCATTCACGCTATCTAGCCAGTCTTGGGCTTCTTCTGGATTGTCAAAAAATAGTGTGCGACCTGTATGCAGTATCTTCAGCCTGGCTGGGTAGATTAGCACATATATCATCCCAGCCTTCATCGGTCTTTCCTTAGTTGCAATGTAATGGGCTCTGCATTTCTGGACTTGGAAGGTGTAGTCTGGGTATATTGCTAGTTTGGCTGAAGCTTTTTGTATGGATCCGCCCGTCCTTGAGAATGCCAAAATCTTCTCCCTGTCCTTATAGTTCAGGATTTTAGCAATGATGGGCATGGGGGGTGCTCCCAGTTATGGCTTCCTGATTAGAGAAAGGTGCATCCGCTCCACCGTGAAGCCTTGCGTGAGGTTCCCTGGTCCTAGTTCGTGCAGCAGTGCATTTTCCACATAGTTAGTTCCACATAGTTAGTGGGGTTGGTGCCTCCATATCTTCAGGCAGTCTGAGAATCCTAATGTTGTTTCTTCTTGCCCGCCCTTCTGCATCCTCAGCCCTGTCCTCGAGCTATTTTACCAACTGCTGTAATGGTTTGACTTCCAATGTTATCTTAGAGATCTTGTTAGTGTTGTCCATGACCTGTGTTTCCAGTTGCCCTGTGCATTCCACGAATGCCCGCACATCTTGTCGCAGTAAGCCCATGTTCACCATTACTGCATCTATTTTTGTTTCCAGCACTGGGCCTGATTCATGGAATGTTTTCCTATGGGATTGCATCATTCTAAAACACTTCCATGAATCTGGCCCCTGTCTTCAGTGCTACTATTGCAGCGAGTATCTGTTGGTCCCCATTGTCTAATGCGTCTATTATATTGTCCTTCGGTGCCAGCAATCTATCCCCTCTTGGGCTGTCTTGGACTTTAGTGAATTAGTGAATGCCTCCATGATGATCTGCTTCCCTTTTGCCTTGCTGCCTTTGGGCACCATTTACATCACCCGTCTTCTGATTCACCTGATTACTTCCTGCTTGCTTGGCTGCTTTTTAGCTAAGATCTGTAACAGGGGTAATTAAAGTTCTAGCATCACTTGGGCCAATACCTCTCTGCACCCTGCACAGCCCGCTCGACGCTGCATGTGGTGCACCCTTCTTGGTTACCCGCGCTCGGTGGGGTGGTGCTATATTGGGGTGTTGGTGTGGTTAGTCTTGCTTATATTTAAGATGGGTGTGCCTCAGAATTACCTGACCAGCGCTTATGTCACAGTGCTGTCTGCTCTGCCTTGCCTCTGCAATGGTTCATGTACTTCTCCCTTTCTCTTGGCTCGTATTACAGCCTGCGCGTCGGTGTGTGCTTCCTTGTGGAGTCTTATGTTGTCCCCAGCGGTTTATTATACGACCACTGCTGTGCTCTCTGGCATCGCACGCTGAACTCTGGCTTACACCGTTAGCTTCTCTGGGGTGCCATCAGCGTTATTCCGTCCCTCCGGACGTCCACGTTTCCTTCGTGATTTGGAGAACGCCTGTTGTACCCCGTATCTTGAAGTGGGTGGTGTCCCCTTACGGTCTCATAATTTTGTGCTCTTTTGTAGCTTGGGATGACTTAATTTACACGCCATATTTGATGGATCTATATCGGATCGGCAGGAGCTTTCTTGCAGCACGTCTTCTCTAGATGGCAGTTAGCCACACCCCACCACACACTCTTTATGCTCCTCTTGCAGTGCAGAAAACCACATTTCACACTCTGAATTTCCTGGTTGCTGCATGTTTAACTCATCTTTTACCTGTACTTTCCTTTGTTAACTCCATAATATGGCTCTGTTGCACTTTAGCTTCTAATTGTTTCTGCTCTTGCTGGGCTTGATTCAAAAGCTCAGCCTGGTTTTGCACAGAGGCCCACTATTCTGATGTTGTACTTCCACTATCATCAAATGGAAGTACATATATGCTGTGAGCTGAGCCATTTTAGTCTGCTCATCTTTAGTTTGTGTCATATAAAAGTCTGTTAAAGCTTGATGCAACAGTCCATTATCCTGCTACATGTCAACATTTGCAGAGGTAACCTGCATCATTCTGGCTTGCCACATTTCATGTTCTTCCTCCACCCATTCCCATTTGATAAATAATTTGGATAGGAGGTGCATCCTGCCCATATTGATTTATACAGTGCTCATTCTGGAATGTGGTCTGCAACCTTATATACTCTGTATGCAGGGGCAAAATCTCAACCCTGTTCCTGCTTAGTCTCTACTTAGAATGTCAAATCAAGATAGTTCTATTGAAATCTGTTTTCTCTATACACCTCCCTGGAACCCAGGGTATAAGTCTGAGTGGCATTTTAATAATGCAAATGCAACTTCCTATCCACTGCAATACAATTACACCCAAATGAACAGTCTGCTACTACTGTACATTTCACAAGTGAAAACTCTCAACCAATTCCCAGCGACAAGCCCCTAGCTTTGTCACGGGTTATTCGACGGTCACTCCTAACTCAGGGAGTACCTCCCACCCCGATTAAGGTGTCGCACAACAAAGCACTTAGCAGATTCAAATTTGGTTGGGCCTCCAACCTGTATAACCACCATTCAGCAGATACCCTCTGTATCATCAATGAGCTAGAAACCAGGCCGGTGTATAGAAATAGCAGTGTATATTTATTTTAATTTCTTCACTGAATTACACACAAACACAAGAGCACCAGAGCACGAGCCACCAAATCCATGGCACAACACAGTAATCATAAATGCAAATTACTGGCATCAATTGACTGACATGTATTTCTTAATGGACTTTCTGTTACCACAACAAACACGGGTTGAATTTGAAGACTTGAAATCAAAGCATGCATAGGATTTCTTTGCACATTCACAAATAGGAAATTTTAAACAACAGCCAGTGATTGCTTGGGTTATCACAATGCTCTTCTCTCTGAGCAGCCCCCACCCACAGGCATCAGTTATATATGACCCCTTAGTTTGAAGGCAAGGTACTGGGAGTGAGAATACAGTACGAAGATTGTTTTGGCTTTTTATTAGAAAGGCAGGGTTTGAGAAAGGAACTCAATGGGAACATCTTTTTGGGCTTTTTATTTGAAAGGCAAGGTTTGGGAAAGGAACTCAATGGGAACATTATTTGGGGCTTTTTATTTGAATAATATGCAGGGCTTTGGGATTCTGATTTGGGATGCAAGTGAATAAATGGGAAATTTCGTTTTGCACACTCAACATTCACTTGAATGGCAGAGTCTTAGGGTTACTTATTTTGCGATTATAGACACCCCCCTTCTGTGAGGAAGTCCGGGGTTTCAGAAAGGTAGAATCACCCAAGTACTTTATTTACTATGATTGCTATAGCACACTGGGTATGAAATTTGTTAGTTTCGAAATGTAACAAAACTCATCCCCTGATCTTTTCATTATGGGCATTAATTGAATTAACCTTAATTAAATGTGCTAAGGACGCTACAGAGTTTTGCCCCCACTCACCCGCAATTAAATCGACAGGATTAGGGCAGGTAGTTCCCCACACAATTCAATTTAAAAGGATAGGATTAAGGCAGGTGGTTCCCAACACAATTCAATTAAAATAGGTAGGGGGTTTTCTATGAGGAATTAATTGAGCTACCTTTTTAGTCAAATATAGTCAGGGTCTACCCAGTGCTGCCACCCCACCCACTAATGGAAACGGATTAAGGCAGGTAGCTCCCCACACAACTGATATCTTTGGGATATATCTACTTGCATGGGAGATCTCTGCTCTTAACTCAAGAGGCTTGCTGGACTTCAGACCCTCTTTCAGGAATATGTAGGCAGCTCACACCTCTGGTCACTATTCACAGCAAGGTCCCTCCAGCCAGATTTTAGGCCTCTCAGATAGGGCCCCCAGCTTCCAGGCAAATGTCACCAGCAAGTGCCCCAGGGTGTCTGGTCTATCTGCTCTCCTGGGTGTCAGCCTTCCTTCTGTCAGCTCTCTGTTGTTGTCAGTTTGCTCTCCTCTCTTTTTCCCATCTGCCTCCGTTTCTCTGTGCCTCCTCCTCTTTATATTGAAAACTGATATTATATAGTGCTGATGATACTTACATATTATGAATATTCCCATGCTACGGATTGGACATCTCTCTTTCTCCCCCTCACACTAATCCACCCACTGACGGCTGATAGGACACTGAGTTTAGAGGTCTGTATTATGGATAATGGGGGAGGAGGAAGATGCATCATTTCAAAATAACATGTTTTTGCATTTTGTTTTTTTACACAAAATCTCCCTATATGGCAACTACCTTCATTTTTCAGACAACTGCAATGAACATGTATATTTTTGAATTCAACATTTTATGGTGAATCAAGGAATACTCATTTCATTTCTGCACCACCTTCCTGGGAGAAGGTATCATTTTTTGCGATTTGCCCCCGAACCAAAATAGTGAAAATTTGCCACTCCACTATTCATACATTAATTTTGCATTCTATCATTTCACAAACCTTCGAATTCCTCAGAATTATGAGAAGATCAGGATCATGGTTTTCTTCCGAACTCAAATTCTAAACATCACAGAAAAGTAAGAGATGCATAGAACTGGTGGGCCTACTGTGACCTTTAATATGGGTGCTGGGTGAAATCACTGTGACGCACGGTTATCATGTTGGTAAGGAACAAGGAGTCCAATGTTAATCAATAGCAATGCATACATATGGAAGGTTGTGGTTTCATATTCGCAATAAATCCCCTCATGAGTTCCATTTCTCCCCGATCACATGTCGCAGACATCTACCTGGCTCATGTTATTCCACCCTGCCACTAAGTGTCTTTTTTATTATTGTTGCATATATAGTTTACAAAAAACCTTACACAACATAATAAAATGGAATGAACAATAAAAAGAAAAGAAAAAGAAAAAAAACACTTTCCATTAAAAAAACATAAATGTTATAATAAAAATGCTAAAAACTAGATACATCACACATTAATCGCAGAAACACAGTTCATCCTTATAAGCAAATTAAATTAATTCAACATAAAAAAACCCTTTCTGTGGAAACTTTTCATCAGAATCCAATCCTTTAAGACTGCCCAATTCTAAATTCCTTTTATCGAATTCAGAGTTAAGAAATGTAAGAAAGAGATTCAGAGCTGGGACCAAAGAAATGCTAGTTCCCCACATACAGAGGCACCAAAACAAGTTCCTGGACTCTTCTGTGCTGACAGCGATCCTATCCCTGAAGCAGTTGGCACGATCCTTATCAAAGAACAGGCAGACAACAACCAAGTGCTTCAGGTTTTCCCGAGATTCAGTAACTCCACAGAACCTGCATTTACTCTCAGATATATTCAAAGCAGCTGAGATATTACGCTTGCTCCAATGCCTCATCTTCTCATAGACAGGTAATTGATTTAGCCTAAAACGCATGTAATTCATGCGTATGTTGGAACTGGGAAATTTCTGAAAATACAACGGTAGACATTCCCTTGCATGTACAAATTGGGAGTATTCCTCATAGCTGACATAGGAATAAATACAATCCACTGGCTCCTCCCAGTCCAACCTAAACAGGATCTTTTTAATGTGCCCTGGTCTAGACACCAGATCTTCATGAGAAACATTGATGCAGCCAGCACTGAATTCATCCTTTCACTGAACACCCCTATGAACGGAACAGTGCCAGTATGCATAGCTGTATTTAAATTCTCATAAAGGGAATTCTTGGGAGGGTCAATCATTCTCCTAAAAAAGGAAAGCTGTCTCCAAAGATACCTGGCCTTCAAAGACACAAGACACAACTCATGTCTAATGATCGCATTGGGGATTGCCATCGAAAGGCTAAGTACATCCTTCCAAAACCTTCCTTGGAGAATGTTTCAGATGCTACTAATGTTATGGGAACAAAGGTCAAGACCGTACAAAATAATAGTTTTTAAATATGGCAAGATAATAACGCCTCAAAGGCAACAGAGAAAATGTACAAACTTTCTGTGTCAGAAACTTAATTTGAGCAGTAAGTTGTTTAGCTTTTTCAGCCAGGATGTTTTTCCAGTATTCAATACTAACCCTGTTAGACAAATGATAGCCCAGATAAATCACGGTCTTGACCTGTTCCACATTATTGGGTCCCATAGTCCAGACATACTGCTGTAGCTTAGTTCTACTAAATAGAACCAAAACCTTAGACTTAGAGGCATTTGGCAAAAGATTATTTTCCTGAGCATACTTAAAGAAAAGCTGCATCTTAGCTCTAAGACCTCGCTGAGTTCTATCAAAATGTATGAAGTTGTTCGCGAAGGCCATCGACTCCAGCCTAACGCTCCCCAAGCTAACCGGTGCGATCTAGGGACCCTGCCACAGTCCCTCAACATTGCACACGTATAGGTTAAAGAGTGTAGGCACCAGAGTAAACCCCTGTTCCAGCCCAGTACAAGTAGGTATTTCCAGCGACAGAGTACCGTCTTCAGTCAGACAAACTCGCATGGTGGTCAGTAAATGGAGCAAAGCAATCAATTGGACTAATTTACGAGGAATGTTCAAAGAAAGCATTTTGTGGCAGAGCCTGGACCTTATAACATCATCAAAGGCGCTAGTCATATCTAGAGAAGCTAGATAGACGTCTCCCACCTTGGAATGATGAACATACTGTCTGAAATGTGACAGGATAGAGGCACTGAGTGTGGTTCCCAGCTCTGCTCGAAACCCCACCTGGAATCGACTCAAAAGATTAAGTTCCCTAATAGCACAGTTGAGGTCCCGCAGAAGGAGAATGGAGAAGACCTTACTGGTGGCATCGGTCAGTGCTATAGGATGGTAGTTTGTCAAATCCAATTTGCCCCCCCTTTTAAAAATAGGTACAGTGATAGACTTGATCAAAGAGGCAGGGATAGTATGGGACAAAAAGATATGATCGAACATAGGTTTTAGGAGCTCAGCCCATAAGCCCGGATCCTCTCTAAGAACGAAAGGGGGGGATGCCGTCAGGACCATGGGCCCTAGATGGCATATGCCGACCTATAGCCCACACAATGTCTTCCCTGTTCCAGGTGCATAATTCCTTCACAGGTGAGCCCAAATCAAGGCCATCGAAGACCCTAGAATCCTCAGGTAGGGCATATTTGTTGGTATAAAATAATACCCAGTTGGCAGAGTCAATACGGCAATCCATACTCCCTTTAGCATTCCCCAAAAGCCTATTAATAGAGGACCAGAATTGACCATCTTTATCCTTGCACAGGTTCTCCAGCATGTTCTGATGACGCTAAAGAAAAACGTCCATCTTCAGAGATTTGACATAATTCTTATTTTTTTATTTTTTATTTTTTTTATTTACTTGTTTATAATCAAAACAAAATTTGATTTTTACAAGAAATCACCTCTTATATGTCACATAAAAGCATTGCAGAAAGTACAGTGTGTCGTAAGAAGCGAGCCGAACGGGGCGTGTAGGAAGGGACTTTGTTAGGGAGTACTGAGAGATGTTACACTCTCTGTTGCTCGTTTGAGACCGGCCTCCAAAATCTTTACCGCCGCCGTGGACCATTTCGTCTTTTCGCCCGCAATCAAACGTCACCACCATGTATCTTCCTCACGGAGTGTTGCGCCATACATTAGGGGCAGTAAAAAAGCTTCTTGCAGGTGTGCCGTTTTGTCCCAATTTAGTAGTAAATGCTTTACAGTTTCCACCTTTTGCGTCTCTGGGCATAGTCTGCATATTTTAGTAGTGGATTTTGTCCGAATGGCTTTAATTTCTTGAGTTAGCATGAGGTTGAATCTTAATTTCATGAAATTTTTCTGTAGCCTTTTGTCAGGGAATTTTATACAGTAATTTAAAGGTCTATCAAGCTGATTTGTAGTCGGTGGTAAGTGAGTGAGCAACTTGTTTGCCATCGCTGCCTCGCATGTTTGAATCCAGTCCTCCTGAGCTATTTTTCTTTTTATCTTGGCGGGGTTATGAATTAAGTCTTCAAATGTACAGGCTATGTCTGCCAGATTTTTTTGCAGTTCTTGCTCCCATTTGTTCAGCACGTTGCATTGTCCTTGGATAAGTTCTTTATGGATCGCTTTAAACAATGGTAGAGCGTCTGGAGAAATGATTTTGCACAGAAGTCTTATTTGGCTTTGCTTGACAGATGCTTTCAATGATAAGAGGCCCAGCTCGCGCCTGATAGCAGAAATAGATGTTGATTTCGGGAGGCCCAAAACTGCTTTCCACAAATAACCTTCCAACTTTGGCCAGATCGTATCTTGAATGTTTAAAGCTGCATCCATTGCGTAGGTTATTGATGGAACCACCTTTTGCTTATAGAATTGGATTGCCGGTAGAAGAGAACATTTTCCATATTTCCGATCTACAAGTTTGGTCTGAGTGGTCAACGTTTTTATTTTTGACCACAAGGCCAAATGGATAGCCTTTTCTGAGCGCGTTGCATCGAACATTATTCCTAAATATTTTATACTGGAGACAATCTCTATCTTCTTGTTATTCAGGAACCAGTGTCCGTTGTTGCTTACAGCTCAACAGGTTTTTCCCATGATCAGAATTTTTGATTTGTTGGTGTTTATTTCCAAATCGTTCTCTTCGATATATTTAGACAGGTTGTTGAGTTGGCGTTGAAGCCCAATTTGGGTCTGATCTATAAGGATCAGATCGTCTGCGTAGAAAAGTCTGCATATTGCGGTATTTCCTATTTTTGGAGGAAAAGCTCTTATCACCGATTGGGTGTGTTGGTAATCTCCCAGAAATGCAATGAAGAGGGCCGGGGCAAGCGGGCACCCCTGCTTCACACCTCGTTCTGATGGAAATTGCTCAGACATCAGGCCTTGTTTGTTGAGCCGAACTCTCAGCATTGTATCTGTGTGCAGAGCGATCACAGGTCCTAGGATTTCACCCAGGCAGTTCCACTTTGATAGCTTTGACCAGAGTTTCCTACGCCCAATTCTACCGAAAGCTTGTGTCAGATCTATGAATGCAATGAATACTTTCGGGGCGCCGTTCTTCACTTTTTCTTTTATGATGTTTAGAATCATAATGTTGATGCTTGTGCTCGCGTTTTTGACAAAGCCTGTTTGGAGTTCGTCCAGGCATGGAGCTGTTCTTGCCCATCTGTGAAATCGGGATAGGAGAAGAGTTGCGAACATTTTCCCCATAATGTCCAAAAGGGCTACAGGCCTGTAGTTCGCTGGATTATCTCTACTTCCCTTTTTGAAGATGGGTACTATCAGTGCTTCTGTCCAAGTTTTGGGAATTTGTTTCTTGGCCTGGCATTGGTTGAAAATTTTGGATATTAGGAAGGACCATTCCTTAGGATGTTGTTTTAGGTCCATGCTGGTTAGACCATCAGGGCCCGGTGCCCTAGATGTTTTCAGTTTAAGTATCGTGGTCAAAATCTCTTCTTGGTCTGTGAGATCAACCCAAGGAGTCGCTGTAGGAAAAGCAGTTGCTTCTGTTGTTTCTGGCAGGGGTGCGAATTGGGCTGCAAAGAAGGAAATCCAGGTTGATTCTGGTATAACGTTTGATAATTGGCTGGCTGACTCGATGCTTTTATTTTTGATCAGTGCCCAGAAGTCTTTCGTATTTTTAGACATTAGGATTTTCAGCATTTTTTCCGCATCGTTCTGATACATTGTCCCTTTATGATGTTTCAGCCATGCTTTATATGATTTTGCAGCCGCAATGGCGATTTCTTTTTGTTCGTTGTTATCAGAAACTTTAGCCAGACGTCTCAGTTTACGGAGTTCTCTTCTTTTCATCACCACTTGCAAGTCATATTCATGGGTCTTGTATTCAATCAATGGAGCTTGGTTTCTTTGCTTTTTCCTGTACTTCACAAGTAGCGGGAGGTAGTTTGTCCTAATTTGTGAGGATATGTTTTTATCATCTGCCTCGTCAAATCTCCGGGAGATATCCGTGATGTTAGCTGCTGAAAGTTGGATTCAAGAGGAGTTACGTAAAACCTCCAAGTCGAAGGGATAGAGTTCTTTGGGAGTATTTACTGACACAAAGGTCGTTGACAGCAAATTGTGGTCACTGGCTTTGGTTCGGTAGACTTCATAGAGATCGATAAATGAGAGAAGGGAATGTGAGACAAAAATATAATCCAGTGTGGCTGAGGTGTCCAAACGTTCCCAAGTTGGAATCATTGGAAAGCGGCCGCGCAGAGTTGCCACGTTGTGAAAATTTCTGGAGTCCATAAGGTCCGATCATATTGAACCGCGTTCTGGAGATGGCGACAGATGGGAGTTTTTTGCGAGTTGGTCACACCTCGCGTTTAGGTCTACACAAATAAGGATGTGATCAGTGGCCAGTTCGATGGTAAATTTATCTAGGGTGCCTGCAACAGCGTTGCAGAACTCAGTATTGGTTGTTCTTTGCGGGTTCCAATACACGTTTATAATGGCTAAACTGGATTTTGTTTTCTTTCGTGAGGAGTTTTCCATTTGAATCCATTCTGTTTGTAAGGCCAAGATACCCTATGATTCTATTACTTTTTTTTTAATAGAGATGCCTGATCCAAGTTTGACTGCGGTCAAGAGGCCGAATGATGGTCTGCTAAACAGGCCCTTACTTGCCGGTGAAATACAGGTATCATAGCCGTCGATCGTTGGTAAATCCGTCAACCAGGTCTCCTGGAGACAGATGATGTCGAACTGTGCCAGGTCAAATGCATCTGATTTAGTTAAGTGTTCATGGCCTCTCGTGTTCCATGAGCACAAGGATGTTTCTTTTGGTTTAGAGACGTGTTGAGATTCTTGAGCAATGTTGTATGTTGGTGTTGATGGGACGTTTCGTTGTTATGCTCGAGTGTTTGGGTTCAGCACCTTTTTCAGCCATCTCCATGGACCTACGGGTTCACGTTTTTTGTTATGGGACCAGTCAGGCTTTGCTCAGTCGAAGAATTGAGCCTTTGCTTGTTCACCCATCTGTCGTTCTTTCTTATGTATTCAGTGTGATTAGATCTCTTGTAGTTTGCATTATCATTTGTTGAAATGTAATTTGTTTGAAATCGGCCTTGCTGGCTTTCCGTGTACCTCCTATTCATGTCATCTCTTTTCTTTGTAGTCTGGATCTCTGTGTCCGTTGGATGAGCAGGGTGATTTTCTATCGAACTGCTTGGGGCATATATGCTTTTGTCAGATGGTGCTGGTGTAGTAATTTCCTCAAAGACAAAACCCATTTCCTTCAAGGTTAAGATCACGTCTGATTTGAGGTTACTGCTTGCTGCCTTTGTGACGTGGAGATACGCTTTTGCCTTCTTGTGCCTGTGGTAATTCTTATGTCTCAAAAGCAGTCTGTGTTTGCGTACAGCATAATCGGAGAGCGGCAACCTCAATCTGCTCAACTCAACAAGTTCCTTTCTTTTGTGAGCCTTATATCGAAGAATTCTGTCATCACTCACATAGACTCTTTTGCTTACATTCAATGAGCTGCATTGATCTCTAAATTGGCAGATACAGGCCAGAATCGTATTATATAAAGAAGCTTTACATCCTTCCACTGGTTCACAGCCAGGAGTCACAGCAGCAGACTTCAAGGACATTAGCAGTAACTTGTTAAATTTGTAGATAATTTTCCTATTCCACACCATTTTCATACCTCTATTATTAGAGTCCAGACCCGCCAAATCCGGTCTGATACACAGTGTAGGCATGGAAATAAACAAGGAAAAGGATAGGGGCAAATGGTCCCCCAAGTCAGAGGGAGTATGGATCAGGTGACTGCAGCTGTTCCTGATGCCATTAGAGATATAAATGTAGGCAATCCTGCAGGTCAATTCCCCTCTATGCCAGGTGTATTTAGGGGCGGTTGAGGAGAGCGGATGGTCCAATGGAGCCAAATCCCAATCCCTCAGAAGAGAATCTCACTGAATACATCTTCTGAGATTCACATGCTGCATGGAAGGGGAGGCCCCCATAGAATCCACTGTGCACCTCCAGCACAGAAGGAGTTGAAATCACCCCCCCCAAGATCACTTGATTACCATAGCCCCTCTGAATCCGATCATACAAAATATCTCCAAAGCCATCCTCAATGGTCTCAAAGGTTATTCTAATGGGGTTCCAATAAAGGTTAAGTATCAAGATAGGTGTATAACTAGGCCTCAAATAGTTACATATAGTATCCCATGAGAACCCCAAGTTGGTATCAATAGCGATGGTAAGGTCCCCTATAGGATGCCCCCCTTCGCCCCTAACAGCCGGACATGAGACAGTATGGAACCCATCAAACAGAGGATTGGTCATGAGCATAGACTCTTGAAACAGATAGATTCTTGGCAGTCCATTACCTGCAGGATTAAGCATGAATTTATACAGATTAGACTGCCACAAGTATTCCAGGAGATGAACGCAATCTCAATTCTGTCATGCATGCCCCGGACCTTGCCTCAGACACTCTAAAGTCTTAAGGGCCGGCTGAATCCATGACCAGTCCTGGCCATTACCCAAGAAATTAGAGATAGAGATAAGAGACAACACAGTACTGGAGTCACACGTTGCTATGGCAGCTGGAATCAATGCTACTGGTTCCTTAAAAGAAAGAAATGTTTTGGCTTCAGCAATGTTCTTTTTTTTATTTTATTTTTTATTTGTTTATGGTTGTACAAAAACCTTTACAAATTAACAACATTTAAAATAGATACAAATATATTGTTTGCTGCATTCAGGTATTGGAGAAAATGTTTCAGTATGAACATAAATACTATTTAGTGGCTAATTAGTGACAGGAGGAAAAAAAGAGATGGTTGCCGCCATAGCCAAATGTAAATCACTAACCATTCTACCATTGTTGGTTCTAGGCAGGGATATAGCGTCTATATCATCTGTAGTAATTGTTCTCAGGAGCTGAACCTTCTTAAAGATTACCAATATACCTGTTCTATTAAGTTGAGTCCCTTTCACAAATTTCACATTAGGCACCCAGCCTATGATTTTACTACCGGAGCGAGAAGCTTCTGCCATCACCAACTCAGTGGCCCCAGTTGGTACATATTGACCCAGCCTAGCCCCAGCGTTAGGGAGTATAGCCCCACTTGGGACTCCACTATTAGCCAGGCTAGCCTCGTATAGCTCCTGAGCAGCTGCGCCCTCCCCCTCTATCAAGGAGTTAGACTACCCCACCACTCCCTTAGGAGCAGACATGACATACAACACTTAGGTAATTCCTCTGTAGTGTTCTCAAGAGTTGCCGCAGGCAAACTAGTAACCGGAGGAACAAGAGTGCCACTTAAGTGTAGTGGGCCCGTAGAGGTATGGGCATGCTTTGTGCTGATGATTTTGCCAAAGGCTGTCATCTTTGTCTGCTTTGTATGAGGGCGCTCTAGCAAACTATCACTGTCAACCCCCCTCTGCAATCCCAATCAGATACCAAATCTCCCTGTAGTCATCTCTCCACAAACACCTGTACCACTGACTAAGCCTGGACGCGAAGTCATACACACTTCTGCAGAATTCCCATTAGTCATCACAAGCTCTGCCATTGTTCCTACGTATTTCATGCTGTTGCAATTGACGCATGGCTTTAAGGTTAGAATCTCTCCCATTGATTTTCACAGAGGGCATGTTCTTTGTTTCTTTGATGTGTTTGGCCTCCTTCCTATGCCTTTTTCCCCCTTGTAAGATTATTCCTTTCTGGCTCTGAATCAAGATCATTTCCGCTATAAGGGGAATCTAGATCAGCCACTACTATTACCTCCTGTTCCAAAGCTTTGTCATTCAAAAGACCCATAGCCTCGACCAAAGCCGAAGGACTATCAGGAGCACTTTCAACCTGGATTACCGGTGAAATATCCTGAACAGTCACCTCTGCATGGTCTAATGTCACACCCTGATGCTTATCTTTACAGGCCGTCGTGGGTGTTAAAGTGAGAGCATCCAATATAACAGACATTTTCTAATCCAATATTGTCAATCTACAATTGAAATCATCATGAATACTCTTGCCCAAGGGTACAGCTCTACTGCCTAGATTCGTATTGCTAATTAGGCTTTCAAAATATGTCATATGTACTAAAAGATCATTAAATGGCGTTTGCTGGCAAGACAAAATCTCACCCAAATTATCCTGTGTGTCACATAAAGTTTTTAGCGCCAGGTTTAAACTAACGTGTAAGTTGGACAAAAGGGGATAAATTAGCTCACAAATCCCCATATCAGTTGTAGCCTTAGGATTACCACCACAAGTTCAGGTTTCAGGACCCACCCCCAAATATGAAGTACTAGGAACAATGTGAGCATCAATAAATGTCAACGGTGTTGGCAAACCCTTCTGTTGAACAGGTGCTGCCAAAGCAAGGAGAATGTCAAAGTATAGTGTCCCTTAACAGATTCCTTGTGGCGTTAGCAACGATATGGAATGAGTCTTCTGGACAACCTTCCTGAGTCCGTTCTTGAGGACCGGCCTCTACAGCGATAGTATGGTTACTTGCTCGAAGAGAACCCTGTTGGCTCAGGCGTCCATCAATTTCAGGCATGGATGGATGGATGTCCTTTCATCCTCAGTTCTTCCAAAAATAAACATGTTTGAGATATCCGATGTTGAGTTCGCTTTAGAAGCGCCCCAGTCAGCAAAAGAACCCCCATGCCACAGACATTAAACAGTTTATTACACCGTGTAGAACCACCCGCTTCACCAAAATTCCTACAGTTCACGTTAGGCTGCGGGGTAGATGCATGAAACCTGACTATTTTCCTTATAGACAGGGGAACTGTCAACACTTCAGCTTCTTGAAGACATTCAGCATAAGTTCATTCCAAAAGCCCTTCATTGGTCGGCACAGTTGCCAATGGATCCGTCACCCCTATATTGAGAGGTGACAAATTCACGAGAGGCTCGCCCAAGGTCTGGCCAGGCTGCGCAGGGTTAATTAAGGCGACAGTTGTAAATAAAAATTTACCATCAGACCCCTTTGTTGTAACATCCCTGATCATCGAAGTATTCCTTGCTTCGGGTAAAGGCTTAGGCACAGGCATAGACATAGGCAGATGTCCCCCAGTTTGTTCAAGATTAGACGATGGCTTAACCCCATTATTAGAAAACTGTTCAGGAGCGGGATCCAGCTCACAGTTACTGGCCCCAAAACCGCTCCTCAGAGCAACCATAATTTGAGGAATCTGTTATTATTCAATAGAGAATTGCGATTCAAAGGCCACATGCCAACAGTCACCGCAATATGCGAAGGAATTAAATACGGATAAAATCAGAAGAAGAACAGTACAGGTGTGCGGCTCAAAGGCTGTAGGCCCACAGTCACCGTGCCATACTAAATAAGACCCCCCTACAGTGGGGGCTTCAGTAAGGGCAAGTAAATGCTGTAGTAAACGCTGCAGGAGTGGAGCAAGATCAGGGGGGAAGATCAAAGCCCAAAAGGCAGCTAAAAGGGCAATAGAGTACTGATAAAGTAGCTGGCCTCTGGCACAAACTGCACAGATTGTAATAGCATGCACTCAAAGACTCCCAGTGCAGCCTCTTACAGCAGGCACCTACTATATAAGGCACGCTTTTAAAAAACACTCGTAGTTGGCTAGCAACTGGTACAGCAACCCCCTGAACCATGACGGAACTTATACCTGCATCTAAGTTTCGTCTGACTTGCCGTAGTTTACCTTGGTTTTTACCTTGGCTCCAACAAGTAATACAGAAGTCAGAGCAGCGTCAGACCGCGTGTGTTGCACAGCATCTTTAGGAGCAATACACAGTCCGCTCCCCACTCTCCACTCTCCACTAGGGTACTGAAAACGCTGACAAGAAACACCAGGCCGGGCACCCACCAGCAGCCACAGCAACTCGCGTCTGTCCTCCGTAAACTCCGTAGACTCATTCACCCAGCTCGAAGAAAGCTAGAGGAAAGCACCTAGAGGAAAGTACGCTCCACATACACGGTACAACAGAATCAAGCCGCACTGAGAACACAGCCGCGTACCGATCCATTAAGTGTCTTCAAAGGTTTCTGTTCGAAGCTAAGGCACAGTTAATGGGCAGGCCTGACCTTAAAGGTAATTTCTGCTGGCCGTTTCATCTGTACCCTTTCACAATTCTGATCTACTCTTTATATGTCTTTGTATTTTAAGATGAAAACCAGACCTACTTTTCCTCATGGGCCCAGCCCAAAGGTTTTGATGTCAAAGTTTCAAGAGGCACAGACCTTTCAGTTTAGGGGCAAAAGCAAGCTACACACATAATTCTAACAGAATAGCATTTTAAATTGAAAAGATGTGTTCAACATGACATTTTGTATCGCATCTGTTCCTGCTGTTTATAACTACAATAAAATATTTAAACAGATGTGAGTTCACTTTTGGCATTATTCACCTACACGCCACAGTTAACATAGGAAACTATAGTGCACTTCTACAAGTAGGCCTTTCCATTTAAATGTCAGTTTATTTGTGGAAAGTAAATGTCTTTCTTTGTATCAAATGAAATATGTCACTTGACTTCACTCTTTGTATTTTTCAAATGCACAACATTTCAATGTATCTTTTCCCATGTGTACTGCTGCAGTTTTAAATCTGTCAAAATGTGACTTTTCCCAGGGTACACAAAGTCAGCATCTGCAGCACCACATGTCTCTTTGGAATCCATTGGAGACAGTTAGCAATATTACAGTTCTGAGTCACACTCCTTCAGCTGAGTGCCTTTCCATTTTAGCAAAGTTAGTTGAGGGAGGCCCATTTTCGTTCCCTCACTAGACCTCATGTTGGAAAAGAAGTGTTTTCGACTGGCCTGTATTTTCCAATAGGTATTAACATCACCCAGCTTCCTTCTTATAATGGGGCCTTGTATGTCCTCTCAATCTCTTTCACTCTGGGGCTGTATTTTCACCCCACACACTGCATACCCGCGAGGGCAAGCTTTATAAATAAATACCAAATTAGAAATAGAACTACTTACTGTATTAAGACAGTAAGGAGTCAAACTGAGAAAATCACACTGTGCTCTTTACTCTATAGAGGCAATGTAACTACTACCGAGATGGTGTTTTGCTCAGACCTGTGGAGCTACTGTACTTGACAGCGGCATTTGCATAGATAGCTCTCTTTTATCAGCCAAAGTACCAACAAAGGTTGTGTGATATTGTATGTATATTTGTTCTACATAAAGCGCTTAAGCGTAAGTGCTATGTAATAGCACATCATTATCATTTGGCCATGGACGTCTGCTTGCATTCACAGTAATTTGATAATATGGGCCTATACACACAGACCTTAACGATACATATGGCGATCCATTCTTATATGACATATATATCACATTATAGTGATATTGTAACCATATTTTTCATAGTGTGCTTAGGGACAATGCTATGTGATGCCACTTTCTGTTTTGTCATGGGTGAAAGGTTGTGGTCCATCACTTCCCATGATATCACTTCAGGGTGGGGTCAAATGACATCACTTCCTGTGATGTCATCAGGGGGCCAAGGGTTATGTGATGTCACTTCCGTTACCCCTGAATTTTGGTGAAATGGCGTCCCTGCTGGCTGCTATGTTCCCTTTCGAGTTAGCTAAAACCCTAAACCCTAACTATGACTATATGATATCCCCCTCTACAGATATACGTTCTTAGTTATCAGCATCAGAAAAAGCAAGACGGTCTTATGCCTAATAGTGTATCGTTCGTTTTGACCGCTGACTTCTAAGTGATACGGGCAGTCTAGCGACTTCACCTTACTCTTTCAATGGACTGGATAACAGAAATCAATCCAGTTCAGAACACGAGAATCCCCTGAATCAGTAACTTAGGCATCTGTTATATAATAAGGCAGGTGTCTGAAGTCTCGGGCTTACCTGATGCTTTGGACTACAACTCCCATCAGCCTTAGCTAGCATATTCATCTGTGAGGGTTCATAGACATGGTAGTCCAAAACAGGGGACCAGCAGGTTGCAGACCCCGATAATAAGGAGACCAGCAACTGTTGGAACGTCAGATTGATTATACTCACGATAGTAAGGAACAGCTGTGCTAGATACTCAACGAGTGCCCCACCACTGTTCATATTAGACAATGAATATTCCAAGGGCTCTCTGAAGCCTGACCAAAATGGCACGCACATAACAATGCACAATGAAGATTACCCCTGCCATCTGCGCAGGGAGTATTAATTCTATTAAAGACTAGGAGGCGAGCATTATGCTTCACCTTCCTTTATTTCTACTCTTCAGCAGTTCAACAAACATATACAACAAAATCATGAAAAGTGTCTTAAAACTAGCAACTTTTCTCTTGTCCAAAACTACAAAATCCATGAGCCTCTGTAGTCCATGCTCACTCCACCAGTCACAATCCACTTCCTGTGCCTGGACTCCTCCTCTGCTTTTACTCGCTCTGAAAGTCTCTAACTGATCCTCGACAACTGTGCGAAGACTCTCTTGGACTTTTAACTTAATTGCTGAAAAGACTCTGGGCTCCTGATCCTCTCTGCTCTGTCCTCACCTTCAGTTATTCTTCTGATCCTCTCCTATGAAAAGAGCAACAAAAGATTACGTTAGGGTGGTGCAAACGTCTCGTACTGATACATAATAAAGCATTGCCATCGTATACACAGTACCAGACCCGAGTGGGAATTTAATGCTCGCCTCCTAGTCTTTAATAGAATTAATACTCCCTGCGCAGATAGCAGGGGTAATCTTCATTCTATGACAAGACTGGAGGCGAGCATTATGCCTGTTCAAAGCTTACCCAACACCGTACTTGCTAAACTCTCCGCTGGCTTAAAGTAAAATTCTTTAAAAGTCCTATCGCTTGACCAGTCTGCTGCCAGCATTATCTCATTCAAAGGCACTCCTGCTCTCACGGCGGACAAGGCCATTGCCCCCCTCACCGAATGAGCTCCATATGTGCTCACATTCAGACCTGCTGCATGCATAACTTCCTTGACCCATCTTGCGATGGTAGCTGATGCAACTGCGTGATAGGGCTTCCTGCGCGCTATTAATAACTGAGTAGTACTTGCTGCTCTATACTCTGCAGTTCTATTCTCGTACTCCTTAATGCATCGTGCTACGCACCATTTCGAATTACTCGGGAAATACGGATAATGTACCGTAGACGTCCCTGTCTTGGTCCTTCTGACTATGGAGAATGTAACACCCTCCGGACCGAAGGATCGTCTGTTAACATGTAGTGCTCTTACGTCCGATACTCTCTTGCAGGAGATCAAGCATAGCAACATAGCTAGCTTTCCAGATAATTGCTTAAGCGAGAGATATTTATTGGTCGGCCAACTCGCTAGTAGGCGCAGCACTGTAGTCACCTCCCATGTTGTGGTATACCTGGGCTCCGGCGGCGCTTTAAATCTAGCTCCTCTGATGAGCCTCACCACTGCAGGATGTTCTCCTGCCGGGACGCCCTCTATTGGCATGTGACCCGCAGAAATCGACGATCTGTACACTCCTATAGTACGGAAAGCTCTCCCGCTCTGTAATAAGTTCGCTAGAAAGTTCAGAATCTCCACTACAGGTGCAGAAACGGGATGAACACCTCTGTCCTTGCACCAGCTTGTCCATTTTGCCCAAGCTGCGTCATAGCTCCTCCTAGTGGATGGAGCCCAGGATTCAGCGATAAGCTGAGCAGCCTGCGCCGAAATTCCTGGCAAGGCCCACCATTTCCGGATATCCTGCACGCGACTAGCGGGAGTGTCCCTCTCACTCTCAGAGGATGACACGACCCAGCTGGGTCCGTGAGTAGTCGCTCCTCGTCGGGGAGGACTCTGGGAATGTCCGACACTAGTTCCATTAGGGTGGGGAACCACACCTGAGACTTCCATAATGGTGCTACTAATACCAATTCTGCTTTCTCCCTCCGGCATTTCGCTAATACTCTGCTCAACATCACGAAGGGGGGAAAAGCGTAATGCGGACCTCCTATCCACTCTTGCAGAAACGCGTCTGTTCCTAGCGCTCCCGGATCCAGCCTCCAGCTGAAATAGCTGCTCCTCTGCGTATTGAGCCGGGAAGCAAATAGGTCTACGTGCAATGGTCCCCATCTCGTGTTCAATCTCTGAAACACTGCTGGATCCAGCCTCCAATCGCTGGAATCCGTCAGGTACCGCGAGTTCCAATCTGCTACTACGTTCAGTGTCCCTGGCAGGTACTCTGCTGTCACCGACGTCCCTGATCGTAGGCAGAAATGCCACAGGTCCTTCGCTAACTCTGCAAGCATCTTGGATCTCGTACCACCCAAATGGTTGATGTAGCGCACTGCTGATATGTTGTCCATCTTCAGCAGGACACAAGATTTCACTCTCTCTTTCGTAAAGGCTTTGATCGCGAATGATCCTGCTAGGAGCTCTAGGCAGTTTATGTGTAGACGAAGCTCCTCTTCGCTCCACTTGCCTCCGGTCTGTAAAGACCCACATCTGGCTCCCCAGCCTTTCCGACTGGCATCCGACTCTATTATCAAATCCGGTTTGTCTCCGAATATGGCTCGCCCATTCCAAGCGTCCATATTCTTTAACCACCATTCTAGCTCTGTAATCGAGTCCTGATCCAGCGGCACTTGTTGATGGTACTTCAGACCTAGCTGCAGATGCTTTATTTTCAATCTCTGCAGTGCACGGTAGTGTAGTGGCCCCGGAAAAATGGCCTGGATAGATGCTGCTAGAAGCCCAACTATTCTCGCCAATGTCCTGAGAGATACTTGTTGCTTCTCTAAGCATACTCTGATCTCTCTCTTGATGTCTCTCATCTTCCGAGCTGGAAGTTCTAAGGTCGCCTTCTTGGTGTCTAGAATGAATCCCAGGAAGTCTAACCTTTGCGCTGGTATGGTATCTGATTTGTCTGTGTTCACTAGAAATCCTAGTGAGGTCAGAAGGTCCTGCACCCATCTCGTTTGGTATACTAATACCTCCCGATCTTCTGCAAGAAGCAGGAGATCGTCCAGGTAAATAATAAGCCTTACTCCTTTCTCCCTGATTGCTGCCGATACCGGCTTCATTAGCTTTGTGAATGCCCATGGTGCCGAAGCAAGACCGAATGGCATCGACTTGAATTGCCAGAATCGACTTCGCCAGCGAAAAGCTAGAAATGGTCTGTACTCCTCGGGAACAGGTACTGTGAGGTAAGCGTCCTTTAGATCTAGACGCGTCAACCAATCTCCTTCTCTTAGGGAGTCTCTGAGCTGATGGACGCCCTCCATCTTGAAGTGCCGATATATGATCCAGCCATTCAGCTCTTTGAGATTTATCACCGGGCGTACCTTCTCCTTCCTGTGCACTAGGAACATATTGCTCACAAATTTCGGGGCTGTCTCGCATTTCTCTATCGCCTGCTTGGTGACTAGCTGCGCTATCTCGCTGTCTAGCCATGCTTGTTCCGCTTGCGCTAATTGCTGACCCCGCGGCCCGTATCGCTGCACTGGGGTTTCTATGAAATCTAGTTGCAGACCGCTGACGGTCTGCAGTATCCAGGAATCGCTTGAAAGCTTGCGCCAATTCTCTAAATATCTGCGCGTCCTCCCCCCCTACTGGGGGATACATAATCGCTCTCACCTGGCGTAAATCCTTGACCTCTTCCCGATCCTCTGGACCTTCGGCCTCTTGGGAATCTCCCCCTGGACGGGAAAAAGGTGTCTTGGCTCTTGTTCTCCCAGTATTGTGCCCTGGTGTTCTGAGGTCTTCTCCCTCCTTGGTAGCGACCGGCTGCGCGACCTCTGTAGCGGCCGGTCCCTCCAAAAACTCTGCTGGGGAATATCTTGCGAATAGATGCTTGGGCCTTCTCTAGCGACGCGAATGTGCCTACGAACCGGCCCATCTCCTTCCCAAAGGTCTCTCCGAACAGGAGGCCTTGTGCGCCTTCCCCTGCTTCATATGACGACAAATCGCTCAATTTTGAGTCTATCTTGAGCAATAGGCCCTTCCTTCTCTCTGACGCGATGGCACAATTCGCGTTTCCAAGCAGGCAGACGGCTCTCTGAGCCCACCCTGCGAGGGCTTCCGGATCGACCTCTTCTCCCGTGTCCTTCGCCCTCTCTGCGAGGTCCATAATTTTCGCGAGCGGACCTGCTAAATCTAATAACTTCTCCTGACAGGATTTCCAGGATCTATCAATCCCCTTCCGGGGGTCCTTGCTCGTCTTGGCCACAAAGGTCAGCATTTTTGGGTCGAGCTGTCTCACCTCCTTGTCTAGTGGCTTGCGTAATCTTGCCGCCATATACTGAGTCACTCGGGGGGATGGTTGCCACTCGGTGGACCTCGGATTACGTATGCTGTCTGGGTCGAACATATCCTCCTCGTTCTCTACGAGGTGTTTCTCCTTCCTCGCTTTCTTGCCCCCACTGGGTCTAGTCCAGTCATCTTCCTCGGCTTCTTCCTCCCCTAACGAGCCTTGCTCATCTACTAGCTCTTCCTCCGAGCCAAGGTCCTCTCCAATATTGTCCTCCCCTGGAGCGGGGGTCGTGAGGTTCGGCACTGCCTGCTTTTGTAGGTACGCTTCCTTAAGCTTAGCAAAAGCGTCAGGCACCTCCGAGGCCTTTTCTATCGCCTCCTCTAATGAGCCCCGGGGGTCGTCAGAGGATTTCCTCTTTAGGGCTTGCTTACTCCCCTTATGCCCCTCATTCAAGGGTCCTGTGGGCGTGCGCTTATCCACTTTGGTGCTGGTCTTTGGCTGCGAGAGTATAGCTTCTAACGTCTCCAGCCTCTCTTGTAGGGGTCTCACCCCTTCTGCTACTGCATCCATAAGAGAGCTACCCAGCACTTGCTTGAAGCTGGCAGCGAGGTCCTGCGATTGCTCCTCCTCACTCCACTCAAAATCTGACATATTCCTCTGTGCTGTGTGCCTAAAATACCTGGAACAGGTGTCTTAGCACGCCCACTACTCTCTTATGATGTTAATCGTATTTATTTTTTTTTTTTATTTTTTTTTTTATGTGGCTGCACCTTTGTCCTTTTTTAGCCTTCCGGCCTCCAATCAACTATCTAACTGCTTCACGGCAGTGTAGGGCTCCCAGACCCGAGTCTCCCAGCTCCTGCGGCTGAAGGTCTAGAAGCAGTGCTGAGGTTATTGTTCCAGCTGATCGTGCTGCGCGCGATCGAACAATCGCTATATTCCGCTTCCAAACTAGTTGGGGTCGAGAAACTCTGCATCTACGAACGCTGGCGAAGGAAATTAGCAATCGCCGCTTCGCGATGACGCTACGCGACTTCGCGCGTGTAGGCTCCGCCCACCCGCGGGTGGGGGCTATGTTGTTGGAGCGAGACGCTCCGCGCTTCGCGCGCTAGCTCCGCCCACCCACGGGTGGGGGCTATGCTGTTGAGGCGATCCGCCCTGCGCTTCGCGCGCTAGCTCCGGCCTCCAGTGGGAGGCTATGCGTGTGACTCCTGTCGCTCGTGAGGCTGACCGAACCCCTGATGTGCCGGGTATACGGCACGGGGCCGCCAGCCTCACGGCCGTCCCTATAGATCAAGGGAATTTCCCTGGGGCCCCGCAGTGCCCCACGCGGCGAGTGCGCCTGTAACAGGGAAAAAAAAAAAAAAAACACCAAGCTTAGCTCGCGCGCGCGTGGTGTGACATTTGCGGTAAAAAGCTTCTGCCAAACAACCTCTCTCACGTTCCCCCTGCAAGTCACACTCTCTGAACATATGTCCTATCTTTAATCTACACTTCCCCTCTTCAGTCAGCCAATTTGTCTACAGGCATTAGGAGAGGAAAGAAAATGGTACTTATCTGCTTGAAGAGCAGTAAAAGAAGAGGAGGAGTCCAGGCACAGGAAGTGGATTGTGACTGGTGGAGTGAGCATGGACTACAGAGGCTCATGGATTTTGTAGTTTTGGACAAGAGAAAAGTTGCTAGTTTTAAGACATTTTTCATGATTTTGTTGTATATGTTTGTTGAACTGCTGAAGAGTAGAAATAAAGGAAGATGAAGCATAATGCTCGCCTCCAGTCTTGTCATAGAATTGCATTTGCTATTTGTTTGTGAACACAGTCCCTCTCCATGACTATGGCTGCCTGACGTGTCTTATTTCGAGCATTGTGGTAACCGTTAAAACGTGGCCTTTTAAACAGCTCCTATGTTAAACGTTTAATTAAACCGGCATCCCATGGGATAGTTAAAGCATGCTGTCCATCTGAAGTTCTGCATTCGGTACATACCCCATGTACGCCTTATGCCGTGAGTTCTTTGTAGCCCAAAAAAAAAGGTTATTTATCTATCGCACCACATTTATAATGAGGCCACAAGTCTTACCACATTGCGGCTTATCCAAAAAGACCAGGGAGAACCAGTGGAGGGTAATGTGATGACCTCTGATTTCCACTGTACGTCTCCCTGCATGACCCATGGAACACCCCCCTCGCCTCCCCACCCCCCACAACGCCCTCTCTTCTACAATGGTTGTAAATGTTCAGTCTTCTCTTCCTACTTCCTGTCTCTCGCTGTATCTACACCTCTCACTATCTTAGTCGTTTGCCACTCTGTTGTCTGTCATCCCCTTCTAGAATGACTATAAAAGGTGAAGGTTTTGTGCTGATTCGCCCAGTAGGTGAACAACAAACACAGCAGAAACTGAGAACGCTGCAATACTTGACTGCCACCCACCGGCCGTTTGAGATTCCAGCAGCCTCCTCAATGAAAACGAGGTCCCCATTATATGAACTTTGCCAGAATCTTCACACATCCAGGCGTACGTCGCTTACGCACCGAGGGGTACGCCCACCCTGTGGCAGCTTTCTGCAACACCTTGTATGACTTATCAGAGGTCGCTCAAGGGAAGAAAATCACAAGGCGACAATAAGATAGATTCTGCTATACATGTGCAGCCTTAAAATAGCGCTCACAATATTAATATTGATTTCGGTTGATGTGACATTTAAAGGCTCTTACCGGAATTGTCGTTCCAGTATTCACTCAAGCAGGTGGGATTTGGGGACCAGTGACATCAGCAGGGTTCCATGCCCCACCAAGGTGATCTGGGCGTTCATGCATTATGCATACGTTAGTGTTAGATGCACATTCAAGATTTGGAGAGCAAAGCTGGCAAGCACTTGCACCCACAGATGTGATACTGTGTGACTTTCCCTACTGCTGTCACAATATTCAAAGTGCAATAATGCGAGCCTTCAGTACTAGCTTTGCTGTAAACCTAGAACCATGTTATTATGCGCTCTAATGTAACGCGTGTAAGTGTGGCCCTTCAATAAACACAGTTAATACATAGCAAGGTTGTTCTCACATATGTGCTAGATGTTAGTACCTACTTACAATCTTACTGTTTGTGCTGTGAATTTAATGGATGGCATATTTAACACTGAACTCACCAACTTCATCAAGTATTTTTTTTTTTTATTTAATTGTATAATACAATTTTTACAAAATAAAGATACAATCCTCCCATTAACTGTTCAAATTTCCCCCAAACAAAACGGCACGAAGTCTTTCTTTGACCTATGTTGCAATCCAAGCGTAGTTCCATCTCAGATTCTGCACCGGGATCAAGAACAGGGTCCACGACCCCCACAGAAGTGGCAAGGTAATGACACCCAGCTGGCTATCCTGCCCATCCGTATCTGCGGTCAGGTAAGCAGGCCGATCTCTCGAAAAAACCCTACCACCGCGATCACCCAAGTGGTCTTTTCCCCACTTAGGAGCCGGCACCACCATTCCTCTTCCTCATAGACATATAAGTTTTTGAACAAATGTCCGAGGTGTCTCTGGCGGGGGCCCATGACGCCTAAGCAGTTGAGCAAGAGGTGTCTTATGGTTTCAGTCATCTCTAACTTCTTGCAGAATCTGCATGCTTCGTCCGGGGCCAATTTTCTTCGGAATAGGACTTCCCTTGTGTGAAGGATATTAAGACGGATTCTTAGAAAGTTCATCATGAGTTTGGAATCCGGTCCTCTCAATAAGTAAGGTTTGAGCTCGTTCACTTTAGACAACTGTGAAGGAGGATCTTTGAACAGTTCTGAGGCGGCAGCTTTTTCCAAAGTGTCGATCCAGTCTTGATTTAGAAGTCGAGATTTCGCCTTGGCGGGGTTGTTAATTAGTTCATCTATAGAACTTCCAGCACTCTCTAAGATTGAGTCGATCTTTGCCATCCAACTTGTGAGCGTTTTGCATGATCCAGATCGAATTTCGTACTGGATTTCTTGCAAGATCCGTGGAGGTCTTGGGAGTAGGCACTTTCGAAGTAGCATTGCTTCGTTACGAGAGACAATAGAGGTCAAAGATTGTAAAGAAAGTTCCCTTCTTATTATCACCATTGGTAACGAATCAGGAAGATTGAGAACCTTTCTCCAATAAAAACCTTCCACTTTTAACCAGAAAGATGTTGGCAGATTCGGTAGGGCTTCTGCTCCATACGTGAGCGTCGGGATCACTTTAGCCTTGTAGAAGGTTATCACAGGGGCCATGGTGAATTTTCTGTATTTTTTCAGTATTGCCCGAGATTGAGAGATAAGAAGTCTCGCCTTAGTCATAATGTTCTCCTGCATCAATTTTTCCTTGCAGTTCTTGTTAATAATCACTCCCAAGTATTTGAAGCTGTCTACCAATTCAATTTTGATGTTATTTACCGCCCATGTGAATTTCTCTGACTTCCTTTCGTTTCCTCCCAAAGTCATGATTTTGGTCTTTTCCAAATTCATCCAGAGATTGTTCTCTTTGAGGTAGGAATCGAGGTTGTTTATCTGTCTCTGGAGGCCGATTGGGGTTACATCAAAGAGAATTATGTCGTCCGCGTATAGCAAGCGTGAAATTTTGCTGGCTCCCAATGTCGGGGGGAACATCCGGACTCTTGCTTCGTACTCTTTGAAGTCGGCCATATATGCGTTATACAGGGCGGGAGCTAGGGGGCATCCCTGCTTTACCCCTCTTACCGTCTTCATCCAGGTGGATAAAAGGCCTTGGTTGTTGAGCCGGACACATATTGTGGTTTCCGTATATAAGGCCTTTATGGGTTCCAGTATCCTTGGGGGGCAGGCATGGAGGAGTAATTTTTCCCATAATCATTGACTGTCTACCCGGTCAAAGGCCTGGACCAGGTCGATAAATGCCATATAGATCTTGGGGCTGCCCTCAAATACTTTGGCTTTTAATGTGCTCACTGCTAGAACATTAACCAAGGTGCCGACATTTTTCACGAAGCCCGCCTGGAAGGGATCCGACAGGCCAGTCGCCGAGATCCAGTTGCTGAAGTTGTCCAGGATTAGAGCACCAAAGAGTTTTCCTATGGAGTCTAGTAAAGCGATGGGACGATAATGTGAAGGGTTGTCTTTAGATCCCTTCTTGAAAATAGGGACCAAAATCGCTTTCTTCCAGGATGATGGAATGGTCGAGAGTCTAATACAGTTTGTGAAAACTTCTTGGATAAAAGGGGCCCAGAACTCCAATTTGTTCTTTATGTCGAAATTGGTTATGCCGTCGGGTCCTGCCGCTCTGGATCCATTAAGCTGAGTTATTTTCCCTTTGATTGTGTTCAGGTCCGTTGGGATTTCCCACAGTTCTCCTGAGCTAGGTGTCCAGTTCTCTATTACCTTGTCCCGGACTCCATACAGGTTTTCAAAGTGTGATATCCAGGCTTTTTCACCGATTGTATTTTGTAGTACCTGGTTCACTAATTGAGAGTTACCTTTAATCAATGACCAGAAGTCGCGTACCTTGTGACCACTAATAGTGCTCAACATGTTTTCCGCGTCTGCCTGGTACCTATTTGCTTTAGTTGACTTCAGCCAGACTTTGTAGGCTTTTACTGCAGTAACGGCTTCAACCTTCTTGCTCGGTGACATTGTTTTTGCTGCCTCCCGTTGCAGCTTTCTGACCCCCTTTCTTCGAATAACTAACTGTTCATTGTAAGTATGAAGTGGGGCTTTAATTCCGTGTTTCAGCACCTTTTTTTTCCGGTGGTCGACTGTTAGTAGGGGCAGATATTCGATCCTGATTGCTGGGCTTAACTGCCTAATCATCTTGCGTTCCTTATATTGATTGGTTATATTGGAAATGGCTACTTCCGACAGTCTCAGTCTTATCCCACTCTGGTTTACTAGCAAATCCTGTGCGCGTACTCCGCCTTTCTTCTCCGTGACTTCCACGAGAAAGTTAGTAGGTTGTGGTCGTTATGCTGCGTTCTTATAGTTGTGAGGAATGAGCACAGCGGCAGGAGGCTCCTCGACACCTGGATGTAGTCAATTGTTGCCGCTTGATTTCCTCTTTCCCAGGTTGGGATATCTTCTGTCTTCTTACCGGCCCTTTGCCCAAGGATATGCATCTCTCTTGAGTCTAGGAAGTTGTGCCACATGCTGTTTCTATCTTGGGCTCTTTAAAATCGGGAGTTAGATCCGTGTTCAAATCTCCCGCAATGATCACGTCACTGGAGGTAGATGTTATTAAAAAGTCATCTATTAGACTCTCAATTTGTGCGAGGAAAAAGTCATTGTTCACTCGCTTTGGGTTCCAATATACATTGATCAGAAGAATTTCTGATTTGTGAGTGGGGTCCGGAGGGCCTTTCGGCCTTTCCCACTCCAAAAGCCTAGCCAAAAAAAATTCTGAGGCCAAGAGTGTCTTAGACAATGATAGCCCTGAGCCCACTCTTAGGGCCGTAATGAGGCCAGATCTAGGCCTACCTCTCTCCTCTCTAAGGGCGGGTGAGTGTGCCATTTGAAAACCGTCCAGCATTGGTGGCTCCATTAGCCACGTTTCCTGCAAACATAAAACGTCGAAACTCCCAAAGTTGACATCTGAAGAGACTGTTAGATGGCTAAAACCTCTGGTGTTCCACGATCCCAATTTCAGTGATATCTCCTGGACTTCCACGGGGATCGATACTTTCCCTAAAAAATCACCGGAAAGGACGTCTAATGGCTACTTCCCACCAACTTGAGAGTGAGGTGGGTACTTGTTATTTCTCCTTCCTTCCCCAACCGGGCAGATTTTCCCCGAAAGGTTTCTGCCCGGCTGCGATATTTCATCGGCTTGCTCCACACGTTGAAAAATTCTTTGGGTGGCATTTCGTGTCGAGAGTGGTACCAGTAGAGGACCTCTCTCCCCGCTCCTTCTCCTTTCTGTGTCGCATCGATTGATCAAATTGTTAGGGGCTCTCCGAGTCCGATTTTCATCATGTTTACTAAACATTTGAGGCCTTATGGGAGTTTTGTAAGGCAAAAAGTCTTGGTCATGATCCTGGAGTCTGGGTCGATAGTGGAACCGCTCCTGTAGAGGCGAGGTTGGTGTTTTACCCTCCATGACATTTGACAGGTCAAAGCCCAGATTATGTAATCTATCTCTTGCATTCCAGATTTGATCTTGAATATAGTTCGATCCAATATGTAAGAACGAACTATCAGTTCTTCCATTTGGATTCGGTTCCAAAATGTTTATGTCTTTTGTAACATCAATATGGAATAACCGACTCTCCTGGAACAAATTGAGTAGGGCCTTTCGATTTAATATCCAACTATCCTGTCTTTCTTGTGTTCTTTGGAGTTTGAATGTTCTTGTCATCGTTTTCCTTTGTCTGGGCAGTGGTGGGTTGTTGAGGCGAGTGAATCTGCCCTCCCGCCGACCTGTGCCCAATAAGGTGTGGACTCTAGATCTATAGTGGAGTTTGGGTTTATCCAATGAAGGGCTCCTGTACTTTCTGCTCTCTTGTTGGACCCAGGGGTTTTTCACCCCTGGGGAGCTGCGACTTTGATGTGGATCTCGGGGATGGGCTTCCACTTGGTTTCTCCCGTGGTGTCTCTTACCCAGTGCTGGGCCTAGATTCTTACTTACTCTTCTCTGGAGCGAAGTGGTTTTTACCACAGCCCGCGGAGAAGTCGAGGGAGAGTCGAGAATCAAAGCCTTTGATTTTGGTTCGTCCTTTTCTCTATTATCACGAGTTTCCGTTTTTTTTTCTTTTTTGGGCCAATGCTTGGGGAATTTCTGATTCTGATTCCTCCACCGTGTAAATGCTCATATTCAGTAGATCGATTGAGCTACTGGAGCCCTCTCGCGACCTTTCTAAGCTCCGAGAGGTCGACCGCGTCTTTTCCGCGGGTTTTAATTTGAAGACTTGACGATTTTGTGTTGGCGGAGTGGTTTTTCCTTGATTCCTCAAGTCCTTGTTCTCAGGTTTAGCCTTTTGTATAGACTCTCGCTGGGGCTTATTTTTCAGAACTTTCTTCCCCTTACAGACTGGGTTGTTTTGACCTTTGTGTTGGAAAATTTCAAAGGTAGATGGGATTTTCATTGTGGAGAAATCTATTGGTTTCACAAATGGTTGAATTACTGCGTTTTCTGGGAGGGTGAATGCCACTGATCCATTTTTCCTTCCTGATTTACTGGCAGATCTACTCAGAGACTGGCCCTCCTTTGTGTTATACTCCGATTGGTCAACAGTTTTCGCCGGAGAGGGGGGTCTCTCTATAAGCCGTGCCCCCCCTCTGTGTCCCCTTCCACCCCACAACCTTGGGTCATCACAGGGGATTCATTCGTCCCAAGTCGATCTATAGTTTGTGTCCCTTGGGTGTTTCTTTGCCAATTTGCCAAACTTAGTTTGGGGATGACTGACCTTTCTGCGGGCTCTGGTCGACTCCCTGCACTAAAGACTTCCTTGTCATCACCTTTGTGATGTTGGAGTGCAGTGATGAAGCCCTCTAGAAAGGTCAGTTTAGTATGCATTTGTGCAATCAGAGTAGTTTGGTCTTTTAAGGTGTCGCTGATTGCTTCGTATAATTTCCCAAACGGGGCCAATGCGATGGTAACCGAGGACAGCGTAGTCATGAGATCCTCATTTTTCAAGGACATTTCTGGCACTTGACTAGGAGGATTTTCAGCTTGACATCTAGGAGCCAGCAGAGAGCCCAGATCTTTGGGGTATCTCGGGCTTGTATCATTTGAAGGGTCATCCCCTTCAGTTTGTAATTCCGGACTAATCGCTATAAGTTGAGGGATTAGTGGAGCGGGTGCTTTGGGCAGCACAGGAGGGCCCTTATCCGAAGCTGGAGGCCGATGTATCTCCCCTATTGGGGTTTCCAGCGAACCCAAGCCCGCTACTTTCTTCCTCGTGTCTAATAAGTTGTCAGTAGACAGGGTCACACTTTCAGGGGTGCCGCTTCCCACGGGTATTGTCTTGGCATTTAGCTGAGTTATGACCAGCTCTTTGTTCAACCAATCGCTGGGTGCAAGACCAGGACCGGGTTCTATGCTACCCTTCCCAGTTACTGCTTCTGCACCCATGCTGATTGGGTTAAGAGTCCGGTTCCCTTGAGGCGGCTGATGTAGTGAGTTATTAGCCACTTCCTCAGGCTGAGGAGTCGTCTTAGGGGGAGGGTTCAAATGTAAGAAATGCATTGCTCTGTCTTCCACTATGGCCAGCAGTTCTGCATCTGATATATCTTGACGTGCTGCTTCCTCCATTCGTGTTTTTTTCCCAAAAAACTCTTTCAGAGTTGATATCGATTTCATACCTTGAAAAGCGGGGTGTTTTTCCCCCCCCACCTGCCCTCTTTTATATGGGGGTTTAGCCCTTACCGCTCTACGAGAGGACATCTTGTGGCTGCCTCCCGCCGTTTTCGGCGAGTTGCCTATTATCTGGTCGGTATTTGCTACTGTATCAGCCACGTCTGTTCCGAGTGGGGGGACGAAGTTCGATAAGAGTGGGGGGGGTTCCTTTGCGCCGATGTTCAACACTGGAGTTACCTGCTTCGGAGGGGAAGCGCAGATTTGATCGCCCCCATCTTCTAAAACAGACCCCGCTGACTCCCGCCCCTCATTTTCTACCTCTCCCACCTCACCCACAGGTTCGCCCAAGACTTGGGGAGCTGATAGAACAGCTGAGTCCGGGGGTGTTCTTAGCTCCTCCTCTCCCTCTGTGTTGTGTATCATGACCACTATCCGCTTCTCCTGGGGAGCGGAGGTAAGTAACACGTTAGTGCCCCCTGGACTTGGTACTTTCTCCACAAGGGAGTCCAGTGTTCGGGGCAAATGCCAGGACCCCATCCCCATCGTTTCCCGTGCGGGCGACTTAGGTTGCTCGAGGCAGTCTCCTTCCGCTCCTTCAGCGCACAGTGGGGCTATCACCGGGTTTATTATGCTTCCACACCCGACTTCTCGACCCTGAGCTATAAGGGTGGATGATGTGACTGAAGGTGTAGGGGGGGACCCAGGACACATGAATGTTACTGTATCAGCTTGCGGGTTTTCTAGAACTCGTCCCGCAATCGGCGCTGTTTGAGCCGACAAATCTTCCACACCCCGAGATTCAATCGGAGGGAACCTAAAGTCACTTACTTCACTCAGCTCAGCGGGCCGGATAGTGTTTACCTGTAATTCTTTTCCCGCGGGTTTTATTCGGGAAATCCGCTGCAATCTCAGGGTTGCCAGTTGCTCCACACTTTCTGGCGAGGTTACACAATCCTTGTTGTTGCATGGTGGCGGACGAGGCTTGCCGTTTCTTAATACGCGCTTGTCCTGGACCTCCAGCCCAAGTTTCCGCTTTGCGTGCTCCTCTGTAACTGCCATCAGCCGAGCCTGAGGGGCAATAGATCAGTGTGCAAGCAGGATGCGTTCGTCGCAAACTCATCAAGCAGTCACGCGGGCCCGCGGACTGCTGACTGCCCTTGTCAGTCCCTTCGCGGTCCGCTTCGCGGAAGGCTGGATGTTATGTAGAATGGAGGGCTCGGGACACGCCTCTGAGCACACGCCTCCAACAGTAGAATCAGAAAAGGTACTCGAACACCAGCACAGCGTGCTGGTACTGCTGACTGCCCTTGTCAGTCCCTTCGCGGTCCGCTTCGCGGAAGGCTGGATGTTATGTAGAATGGAGGGCTCGGGACACGCCTCTGAGCACACGCCTCCAACAGTAGAATCAGAAAAGGTACTCGAACACCAGCACAGCGTGTTGGTACTGCTGACTGCCCTTGTCAGTCCCTTCGCGGTCCGCTTCGCGGAAGGCTGGATGTTATGTAGAATGGAGGGCTCGGGACACGCCTCTGAGCACACGCCTCCAACAGTAGAATCAGAAAAGGTACTCGAACACCAGCACAGCGTGCTGGTACTGCTGACTGCCCTTGTCAGTCCCTTCGCGGTCCGCTTAGCGGAAGGCTGGATGTTATGTAGAATGGAGGGCTCGGGACACGCCTCTGAGCACACGCCTCCAACAGTAGAATCAGAGAAGGTACTCGAACACCAGCACAGCGTGCTGGTACTGCTGACTGCCCTTGTCAGTCCCTTCGCGGTCCGCTTCGCGGAAGGCTGGATGTTATGTAGAATGGAGGGCTCGGGACACGCCTCTGAGCACACGCCTCCAACAGTAGAATCAGAAAAGGTACTTGAACACCAGCACAGCGTGCTGGTACTGCTGACTGCCCTTGTCAGTCCCTTCGCGGTCCGCTTCGCGGAAGGCTGGATGTTATGTAGAATGGAGGGCTCGGGACACGCCTCTGAGCACACGCCTCCAACAGTAGAATCAGAAAAGGTACTCGAACACCAGCACAGCGTGCTGGTACTGCTGACTGCCCTTGTCAGTCCCTTTCAAGTATTCAGTCTAATGTGAACCCAAATAGTTGTATTATTTATTTAAGAAATCATGTTCCAAACATAAAAACACACTTTTTACAGCACTATTATAAATGGGTTTAGAGATCATTTTGTCTTAATTTTCATTAAAACATCATCCCTATTTAAAACATGAAAATGGGGGTGGAGCACTACAATATACAGATCACTGCGCTGAACACGACGTTTGGGAGAGGGTCCTGCTGCCAGCGAGAAGTTTTGTGACGCGGTGCTCTTGCTTCTCGGTGAGTTATAAGTGGGGTTTTGGTAAGAACCCCGATCACCTGGGCGCTGGAATACTGGTGATATTGGTTGTGACTTGAATTAAATAGTCAAGCAATAAATGAGGAGTCATGTCACTTGTTTTGATTGAAAGATCGCTGTGACCACTCATTTTTGTGCTGAGTCCTCTAACGCCTGCCAGATTTCTCAACAAGAGCCTTTGCTCAAGAGCTCACATCCACAACAACATTACCACGTATAACACAAACGCCTTGAAAAAGACCCATGTCAGGTCGAAACACGTGTCAGCTTTACATGCGTAATAAATCACTGTTATACCCAGAAACAGTAACAAGACTCCTCATTTATTGCTTGACAATTTAAGTCAATTGACAATCAATATTACCAGTATTCCAGCGCTCAGGTGAACGGGGTTCTTACCAAAAACCCACTGTTTAAAACATACAAGCCATAAAAGAACAAATTAACAAGGAAAATAGGGAGCATATCTAGACAATGATGTTGCACATGCGAAGCCAGTGCTACTTAGAGTGGAAGGTGTCATAAATGCAACGCGCCTTGCTGCAATGAATGTAATAGACAGTGTGATTGACAATTTCCGCTGCGAATCGCATACGTTGCATCCAATTGTGGGTTCCCAGGAACAATAGGTGGAAAGTGAGTTTCCCACCTTCCAGCTCACCTTTCTGTGGCTGCTCTTGCAGGAAAGTCAAGGACGGTATCCCCTGGCTATTTTTACAGGGGGTCCTGAGGGCAACTGAGTCAAAGGAGTCGAGCACCCCAGTGACTCTCGGGCTGGTCTGCAATTACTAATTATCATCAGTGGTGGACTTGCCTGCATGAAACTCTGGAGATTTCCTGGTAGGCCTCTACTCCATTGGCCTTGTCTTATTTGTCAATACCCTGTTTTTAGCTCCTCTTGCCCTCTCTTCAAGTCACTCCACTCCCTTTGTTCCATTTCTGCTCAGTCCCCATATCCCTTTAAAGCATTTTTAACTTTGTGTTAACCCTACATAGGGTCAAATGTGCTTTAAAATGTAATTTTTTAGCCCCATTTTCCATCCTCAAGTCCTACTTAGCGGGGTTGTCCTTGCCTGCTACATTTGCTTGCAAACTGTTACATGGGACCCTTTTGAAAAACAACATAGGGCCACGTTTGGACTGCGTGTCTGTATCACAAAGCCACACTGTCCAGAATGGGCTGCGCAATAGTTACCTCCTTTCAAGAATGCACAAGTTGAATTAAATGAATATGGTGTTCAGATCTATCTATTCCGTTTTCATGAGGACTGCTTGTTAGACACATGCAATATGTATATGTTGATGTACAGATTAATCTCACCATGTTGTGACATGGGCAGCATTCTGGACTTGTCAGGATGGGGTTCGGAAAGTCCAGGGCCACCCCTGTCCTTAGAGTTAGGCCTTAAAAGTCCAATTTTCTATTTTATCCTCTCTTTCTTCGGCGTGATATTGGGCAGTGCCCTGCTAGCCGCAAACACACTTGTTCCGGAGGTGGTGGAGCATATGGCTCCGCTGCGGCCGAAGGATGTGGGCATGATCATAAAAGGCCAGTGAAGAAGCGACTGTGGCAGGACAACAGAGGGTGAATGGAGAAGCTGGGGAAGGCTGCAAGAGGAGTGCGACCCAGCAGGCGAACGCCACCCAGTGGATGCGCGCAGCAGTCACAACACTGAAGCAGGGGCGAGCCTCCAACTGGGGAATCGAGGTGCAAGAGGTACCCAATGGATCATCCGGTCCACCTGGGTTGCTTTGTTTTCCCAACTGGAGCATTGCGAGAGCACGTGGAAAGGGGGTGGTGGTTAAGCCCCTTTTAAACTTTAAAAAAATTTCAGGCGCATATACAGACGCCCCTTGGAAATTAGCCAATTAAATTGGCTAGGGTCAGCAATCCGCTCCCTGGAAAGAGAAGGAGACTTAAAGGAGGAAACAGGAAGAGAAAAAGTGGTGGTGAAGGGGTGAGGCCAGCAGTGGAGCGGAGGTGGACCAAGAGACCAGCAAGAAGACGTGGTGGTGAAGTGTGGGGGCTGTCACAGGAGTCAGAGTACCACGAAGTGATGTGCGCGTATGTGTGGAGATGTGTAATAGTAGCAAGAGGGAATGTGTAGTAGTAGCGAGAGGGGAGGTGTAATAGTAGTAGTGAGAGGGGATGTGTAGTAATAGTGAGAGGAAAGGTTTAGTAGTAGTGAGCGGAGATGTGTAGCAATAGTGAGCGGAGATGTGTAGTAGTAGCAGTGAAAGCACAGGGCTAGTAGTGAGAGGAGGGGCATAGTAGTAGTCAGAGGAGAGGGGCACTAGCGGGGAGAGGAGAGGAGTAGCAGGAGCCAGAGGAGAGGAGCGGTAGACATAGGAACAGGAGAGAAGGAGGAAGTCAGTTGTAGTAGCGAGTGGAGGCATAGTGAGTGAAGAAGCATGAGAGGAGAGAAGTTAAAATCTAAGTGTGGAGGCAGGAAGGCAGGAAGGCAGAATGAAAGAAGAGAGAAACAGAAGATTGGTAGGGGGAAGGAGGGGGAAGAGTAGATGGCTGAGGTAAGACTGGGAGTGATTGGTTTGGACGCTTCCGACTGGAGCAAGGGCAATGCACTGTCCCGAAACCCCTAAAGAAGCCTAAGCAGGGCTAGTGTAGGGACAGAGAGGAAGCCCAGAGGAGTCAATGAGCCAAGACTTTAGGGAAAACATCACAGCATTAGCTCTAAGAAAACAGACAGTAGCAGTTACCGAGCCAGAGCACTAACTGAGGTTTACGGACGCCTGGACTAGGGTGGGTGACCCTAGGAAGACAAGAGAGAGAGAGAGAGAGAGAGAGAGCACCAAATCCCAGAACCCCTTTATCGGCCAGTATCCGGCACAACAAAAATTGGGCAATTTGACTGGCGCTATTCCAAGGCCATCTATATACTTTGCTGGTAGAATTAACATTCTTGCACTGTCTTAAGATGTCGGACAGGCCATCAAAAATGTATACTGGTATAATGGGAAAGTGAATAAAAGCGGCAGGTCCCAAGCATACCTCTTTACAGTGTGTCTTTAAAGTAGTAGGACAGTGCACCAAGAGATGTTGTTCAGCAACTACTAGTTATACAATTCACATCACTTTGTATTCTGGTAATAGTAGTCCAATATTTATAAGGGGAAACTAACGCTACACACACAGTAGCAGAATTCAAAAGGGCATTATCTAAAAGGCTTTCAGAACACGATTAGCAGGGCTCACATATCTTTTTTAAATAAGTGTGAACGAGACCACTGTGTGGCGTATAAAAGATGGCCGCATGAGTTACGAGCTCCCAGTGAGGACGCTGTAAAATGAGCTTTGATCCAACCACACACACCATACTTCGCTTCCCCGGTGTCAGCTTACTTTTTTTTTCATTGGTTTGTTACAAACCTTTAAAAAGTGTATACACAACAGAACTCAATATACTTCTACAAGAGATTCCTGAAAATAATACTAAACGAAAAAGGAGAAATCATAATGCTACTATTACTCACTCAGGGAAGGACCAAAACTTAAGTAAATAGTTGCATAAGCATCTTAATTTACATATTAACTGTTCAAATCTCATGCCCGATTCACAACAGATTTAAGTTCATTTTCCTTTTTTTCCAGTTTTTCAACCAATTTTTCTAAAAAGAAAGTAAGTTCCATTGTTAGTCTGCGATCGACATCTTGGTGCGTCTCTCTCCACCAATCATCCACAGACATTGTTGGTCTTGCCACGATGAATCTTCCCAAATGAGTAGTACGTTCCTGCCTCAAGTTGGCGCAAAGAAATGTCAGATGTTTTAATGTTTCATTGTTTTTCCCACATAAGCGACAGATCACGGAAGAATCTCTCTCTTTTTCTCGTATCAATAGCGTTTCTCTCGTTGGAAATTGATTCAATCGATATTTCATAAAGTGGAATCTACGATTGGGGTCTGGGAACTTAAGTAAATAACACTGTGGATTGTTTCGTTTTTTTGCCTCACCCGGAAATGTTCTCACGATTCTGTGGGTCCCTCGCGTATTACATGTATCAATCTTATCTTGGCGCCATAAAAATGATTTGACCTTATTTGGATTGGCATTAAGTAAGCTTCTGTTCGCACTTATATCACTCAGGATATTTTCACAACGAGATGCCCATTGGGACAAAACACTGTCTGTATTGCCTGTTCGTATCTCGGTCAGGATATGATATTGTGGCACAGTTGGTTCAATGGTCATCTTTCTATATTCATTTAAAGTGGTCCACATGATTATTGCATTAATAGACAAGAGACTTAGCTCATACCTTATACATGCGGTCGGCACACCAATTGGAAGCCGCAATACTTTGGACCAGAAAGAGTGGTCTAATGATGACCACAATTTTTGTGAACACCCCAGGGCACAGTTTGCTCCATCCGTTATTGCCGGATAAATTTCATTTTATAGAAATCTATCACTGGTTTTAGAGAATGTTTGCCATCTTTTCTGTTTAGGATACAAGCCTGAGCTGTTAGTTGTTTGCATTTGTCTTTAGTTTTCGAAACCCAGGGAAAGTCGTTGATACTGGAGCTGATGCACATGCCAAGATACAATGATTGATTTACAACCTTTATTGACTCTTTTCCAATTCTCCATACAAACATTTTTCTTCCCACACACTTGATCCAGTATATTCAATTTGCGTTGAAGTCCTATGGGTGTTAGATCTATAAGGACTAAATCATCCGCATATAAGAGCCAATTTACTTCCTTCCCATTGATTTTTGGGGGGAATGTATTTGTGTTCATACAAGCTACACCCAGATCTGAAATAAACAAATTGAATATTATTGAGGCAAGAGGACAACCCTGTTTGACTCCTCGGCTTGTTTTTATTGGGGCAGATAGTAAACCCTGTTGATTCAACCTGACCCTTATTACTGTCTCTGTATGGAGGGCTTTAAGCAGGTTTAGGCCACAACCTACGCCTCTGACAAAACCTGTTTGTCGGCAATCCAGGTGTTTCGATGATTCAATCCACTCCATTAGTTGTTTTTGTAGCTGGATAGCAAATATTTTGCCGAGGACGTCTAGGAGCGCAATAGGCCTGTAGTTCTTGGGATCCGCTCTGTTGCCCTTCTTGAATATTGGAATTACTATCGCCGATTTCCAACTGGACGGTATACTGGCTTCCTCTGCTATCCCTGCAAATAGTAACATAAGGAATTCAGACCAGTCTTCGGGATTTTGCTTGATCATGAGGTTTGTTAACCCGTCAGGTCCGGGAGCTCTTGAGGATGAGCACCGTTGAATGCTCTGTACTATACTTTCCTTGTCAAAGTATAGATCCCATTTGGTAAACTGAGGTAATTTAGGTTCAATGGTTGTACTTCTCTTTTTATAGACAGATTCAAAGTGTTTAATCTATTCCACTTGAGTCACCATATTTGTTTGAATTGCTCTTTGTTGGCAATTCATATTATTTATTAATTTCCAGAAATCGGATGAATTCTTATTGTTAAGAGTCACAAGCCTGGCTTCACTATCCTGTTTGTATAGGATGGATTTGTTGGAGATTAGCCAATTTCTATATTTTTGCTTTGACGCTTTTTTTGCGTGTTGTCGCTGACCAGACACAAGTTTTGCATGTTGTCGCAGTTCTTTGCGTAATTGCCGCTTTCTTGTGACAATTTCGTGGTTATAACAATGTTTGGGTTTGAACTCAGATCTTCTTAGACCATTGTGCACAACCTTGAACTGTTGTAATAAAGTGGTATACTCCAATCTGTTGCCTGTCGAATTGGTTAAGAAGTTATGGTATGATTCCGCGACCATTTTTACCTCAGATGGTTTTATTTTCAAGCGTGTTCTATTGGCCTCAACTTCAACTTCATTTGGCCACTTTTTGGGTATTTCTGTGACAGGAGAGAGAAGAGTAAGTATTAGCTTACTGTGATCACTACTTGGGTCATCCATTATTATCAGTGACACTGCAAGTCGATTTAAGCTTTCGGAGATGAAGAAATAGTCTATGGTAGAAGATGAATTTCTATTTTTCCAAGTTTTTTGGGCAGGAATGTCTCCAGGCGTGTTACCATTTACTATTGTTATGTTTCTTTCTTCCATTGCTAGGCACCATTTCGCAGCCAATTTTTGCAAAGTGACGGATGGAAAAGGGTCTTTCACATCTTTTATACACGACAGATTCAAGTCACCACAGCAAATTATTTTGTGGGCATATTGCACACTATTGATATCATCAATTAAGTCCAAGACTGTTTTCATGAATTTATTTATGCCAGCTTCTTTATGATGCCAATAGAGATTAAGTATATTAAGTTGACTTTTATTTTCAGCTGCCATGATTGTAGCTTCGAATATTGTATGTTGAATATAAGATGTATGATTTGTTATACTTATCAATTTCCAGCCCGAATTTTTTTTTCACCATTGTTACTAAACCAGCAGATGGGCGACCCTTTTTTCTTGATATGGCTTGATTCATAGCTATGTCATAGTCGTCTGAAATTGGACAAAGAGTCAACCAAGTTTCCTGAAGACATATGAATGTTTGATTCAAAGAGCTTTTTTTGGATTCATTGAATAAATGGGTAAAACCTCTAGTATTCCATGAGAGAATACTCATGTTCGGGCTGAGCCACCCCTGGTGGCATTAGCTAGACTGTCCCCTAAAACTCCTGCAAGCCAATTCCAATTGTTTGGGGTGTTATTCACGCTTAACTTTTGTGGAGTATGATTTTCCTCACTCAAGACAGATGAAGTGCCTTGAATCGTGATTTTGATCTTTTCCTCCATATTAATTTTTTCCTGGGGCACACTGTGTTCTATGATGTCATTTTCAGGTTTTTTGCTTTCTGTTGGAGTGCATTCTCTGTTCTGTTTTATACTGGCAGCACTTCCAAAAGTGACTTTGCAGGTTAAAGGTAAATTCTTTTCTAAGACTTGTTCAAACTTTTTAGCTGAAGAGGCTGGTTCCTTATCTACAACTTCCTCGTGAATGTCAAACCCCAGTGATAGCAAGAAGGGGACCGCATTTAGAAGTAGGTCGCAGATTAACCTGGAATCTATATGTAATCAGACTTTATCATTATGGTGGTCATTAAAGAAGTCCACCGTTTGTATGTCATTGGGCTCTATTGAGCGCAGTCCTGGAATGTGATGTAATAGGCGAAGAACGTTGTTTCGATTTAGAGTTAAACCATCTTTTGTGTCCAAAATTCATTCCAGGATTAGCATGTATTTAGCTGATTTTTTCGATTTCTCCATTTTTGACGAGAGATTTTGGGCCGATCTTCCTCGGTTTTGGCTATCTGAGTTTGTTGTTGGGTTTGTTTTGGCATTAATCATGTTGGGATGTCTAATGTTAGCCATGTTTGAACCATTGAATGTTTCTCTCGTCAATGATTCTACTTGCTTTTTGTTAGACAAGATCAAGCCAGCCAAGCTATTATCATTTACAGTTTTTGGGGTTTCTTTCTGGGCGCCGAAGTGCCTTCTTTTGTCAGCCATGGTTTCAAATGTGTTTTGTTCCTCAACAGGGACCAGAGATTTGGCTTCAGGTGGAGGTAATATTAATTGACATACTCTCCCACCTTTTGTGCAAACTTCTCCATTTGGTGCAGTTTGCCGATCTGATTTTGCCAATACAACAGAACAAGCATTTTTTTGCTCAAGTCCATCGCCATTAGTTTCGAGGCTTGTGTCATCTTCGTAAATTGATAGGTCCATGAGCTCCTGCTGATCAATTTCAGCACTTTCATCAAGCAAAATTGCAGATTCAGGTAATATGGTTTGATTTGTCTTATTCATTGAATTGATCTTTTAGCAAGTTGCATTTTCCTTCTCAGTATTAACGAAGACATTCACTGATTTTAAATTCCTTAGAAATTTCCTTGCGCCTGTATTATTGCATTTTCGTTTGCTTTTTTGGTTTTTAGGTTTTTTTTCCTGCAGTTTGTTTGCATCTGCAATTTGCGATTTCTGAAATATTTCATAAATTTTGTCACTTTTGTCAGTGCAAATAATTTCTTTTTCTTCAGGATTGCCAATGATTCCATCTGCATTAACTGAGGTAGATGGCATTGAATTATTTGCATCAAGCACACTGTTACCAATGGAGTCAGTTGGATCAGTTTGAGGGTGATTGTTGATAAGAGGCCAAAATGCTGCTGGCTTCGTTAGAGGTCACTTCCTCACTTTGAAGGGCCCGTTGAGAATTAGTCATGTTGTCCTGCTGCACTAAGGACATAGATGTAAGTTCAACTGATGAGCCATTCATTGTCGAGAGTGGCAAACTAGATCTTGTTGACATTCCACATTCATTATTTTGAGATGTATTGCCATTCTGAGCACTTGTTGAGGCATCCGATATTTGTTTGTCAAACCCGAAGCACTGAGAGGGTGAATGTCTCTCTTGTTCCGTTGTCTTGGGTTTCTGGATTTGTTTTAGTAGACTTAAGGCTTCTATTGTTATTTCGGCTAATAATCGCTTGTCATCGATGTTTGGGTGCTTTTGATCGGCTAGCTCCTTTAATGAGACATCAATTCTTTGAATGTTTTCCCAAACTTTGGTGTTTCCTCCATTAAGGAACACATCTGCGGAGGATAATTTGGTATTTGTAAGTGCAGCGAATGTGGTTAGATCTTTTAAGTTGTCATTAATTTGCTCGTATAGCTTGAGCATTGGCGCTATAGCTATAGTCAGAGACGACAAGACGAATGGTCTGAGTTCATTTAGAGCCTCCTTGACAAGGTTCTGAAGATTGGCATCTCTCAACATTTGATTTACACTTTTTTTTGGTTTGGAAAGTTTTACTTTGACTGAGTGAGGTCTGGCAGGTGAATCATGCATCGTCTCATCCAAGGATGAGGGTTCAGACACATCATCATCACTCGAGGTTACTGATAGCCTTATGATGTCTTTGTTTTGTCTCCTGGGCAGCAATGGTGAGTTTTGAGTTACATATGTTCCGCACTGATGCTTCCTATTTTGGGAGCATTGCATTGGAGGAGAAGTGCTGGATTCTACTCTTCTTCTTTTTCTGAGGCCCCTCGGCCATGTGACACTCGATGGATTTTTGGCAACAGGTCGTTCGTGAATTTGTGCGTTTATGCAGGGCTCAGTGACAAGACTCTCATTGTTGGCTCCAGTATCATTTGAGGCTGGTTTGGCATTTATGGAGCTATTTGTCTTTGTTAGATCTATTAGTTATTTGTTGACTATTTCCAAGGAGTTACGCCTTTCATCAGGAGGTGTAATTAAACTTTTGGGATCAGGAATTTTAGCAGGAGCATGATTGTCTTTGGCTTCCCTTGAACCTTGTTCCACGCATTTTGTGGAGATCGCTAACATATTACTTGACAAGGCTTCATGAGCATATTCTCCATCGCCCCCGTTCATAAACAAGTCACAAGGAGGCAAGAAGACGTGATCACTCTGTAAGGATGGTTGGTCTCTACTTGGCTGGAGCAGGCTTTCCAGCGAGGCAATTGGGAAAACAGACTCACGAGCACAACTTAAGATGTTATTTGATTCAAAGGCACTTTCTAACCAAGTGCCGTTGCATTCTGACGTTAGCCTTTGTGATTTATGGTTCACAATTCCCCGCGCTGAAACCGCCGGCAAGCTTGAGAGCACTAAATCAGCCGGCGAGCACGAGGGCACAACCAGGCCCATGAGCTGAACACGTGAGGACTGTACCGCCAACAGAACGTCGAGAGTGTCAGGTTTACTTACGGGAAACGTCTCGTCTATCACATGTTTGTCGATCCGGGTGGACTCTTCCGCACTCGCGGTCCTGGGTCCGGAAGAGATACTATTATCCTCCGTGTCACCAGAAGACATATCACCCACTTCCATGGCGCCATAACCCAGAGGTATGTTTTCTTTTTCTTTTTGACTCACAACTTTATCACGGCAAAAGTCACTGTCAAAAGCAGTATGTCTGTCATTCAAGAGACTAGGAGACACAAGCCTAGATTCGCTGGCGTGCCTGTTCTCCATGATCGCTCACGGTAACGATATTATGCACGAAGCCGGGGAGGAATTAGAGTTAGTTTTCCTTACTTGATCACTCCCGGCTGTTGCGTCGGCGCAATTCCAGCAATCAGTTAGCTTGACTTAGGCTCCTTCTCCCACGCGTTTCAGCTGCAAGCGCGTGAGGGGATGGTGTATAATCCTCAAAGTTGATCTTGGGATTTTTCCTCGATCCATAAAGGAAGGTGCTATCTGAGCCTCGAGAGCCTCCAGAGACTCACGAGACTCTGCACCGACTCCGCGCAGCTCCGTGGAGTACAAGGGGTTTTTAAGCACCACTCCCCTTCAGGAAAATGATGATAATAGAAAGAGGACTGCAGAGGACAGCAGACCAGCAGGGTTGTAGTAGGATAGCAGACTCACGAGACTCTGCACCGACTCCGCAGCTTCCTTTTCTCCTTGGTCCACAGCATCCAGTAGACCCTCTTCCGGGGACAAGCATTGTGAGGGAGAGCAGAAGCAGGAATCACCAAAGACTGTACCCTGGAGACCGGCCCCGTCATGATGCTGCAGAAGAACAGAGGTGGCCCGCTTCACCCTTCAGAGGTGGTAAGGCTGTGATTGGAGGGCTGTGAAGGGCCTGGCTAGGTGCCTGACATAAGAGCGCTGAGGGCCAGAGGTAGAAAGACCTCAGTTGGGAAGGACAGGCTCTGCGGGCGGCAGTGTGAAACTGATCGTGGAGAGAAGAGCTCAACAGGAGAGTTCCGGTGGGGGCTCCTTCACTTCTGAGAGGAGGCCGGCTGCATAGGGCGTAGGCTCAGGGACACAAGGCTTATTTTGCAGTCTTTGTTGGAAAGACACCTCTGCTCGCCTCTCTGCTGGTTCTTATGGATGGAGTTGGTGAGGGTGAGATGGCTGGCTACTAAGGGGGCATATAGATCAAGACTGGCAGTGGGAGGTAGGGTCTCGGGCGAGGGCACCAGTTGGAGACTGAGATCTTTCCTGCTGCATGGGACCATCAACCATCCTCCATAGTTGTCTGGCGATAGTAATCTCTGAAGGAGACTCCCCCCACAGTGCAGTGATGAATCCGCAAGGGCAGCTTTTAGGATTCGGTGAGGAAGGGCTCCCGTTGGAGCATCCTCTCCAGATATGGCGGTACACAGCACGGATGGGGCCTTGAAACCCTCGGTTGGATCTTCAGTGTGAGAACAACCATCTCTCCACAGAGGTCCTTGAGACCCAGATGGGCATGCAGATTTGGGAATTGGTGCTCAGAGGGAGAGGTTAGAAACAAGATTGACGATGTGGATAATAGGGGGCGAAGGAACAACATCAGACTTTGGGGTCTCCCTCAGATCAATGGAGAAACAACAAAAGACCTAAAGAGGAGGTGGGGGCCATGTTGAAGGCCCTGCTGGACGCAGCAGAATAAATGTTTGATAGAATGCATCAGGGTGCAGGTGATGGGGATGGGCCAAGGTCAATTGTGGATAAATGCCAGAGGTAAAGAGGAGGTCCTGCGAAAGGCAAGAGAACTGTCATCCTTTGACTGTGAAGGTGCCTCAATCCGAATGTACCAGGACTTGTCAACTTATACTTTGGACCAACGATGCAAGTGCAAACCACTGATCACTGATGTCCTGGTTATAGTCGGAAGGGATCAGGTTTTGCTGGAGGTTTACCTTTGCACTACTTTTTGAAGTGAAGCGGGAACAGTATGATATACAGGATGGTGATCAAGTGCAAATCGGTGGTTGAAGCACAGATATAGATTAAGGAGAAATTCAAAAAGGCCTCCGCACAACCCTCAGGGAGAATGAAAATGTCAGTGACCCGGAAATTCAGGAAAACCAACCTTCCACCACTGAAGTCAATGGGTCTCGTTACATGTTTGCTGTTGCGGAAATGACGTGCCGGTAATAACATTTACCGGCACGTTTCTGCACATACAAACTACAAGTTTGCCGGTGGGGTGGCCGCAATTACCACCAGTTAAGCTGGAGGTAATTCTGCCACCACCCTACTGGCATAAATAGCTGGTATTACCGGAAAATACTCCCACGGAGCCCTGTGATACTCCATGGAATGTGAATTTACCGCCCTTACCACCACTTGTAATGTGCCAGTTATTCCGGCAGACCAAGTGGCAGTAACAGAATTACCGTTTGGTGTTATCCCACCGGGTTTACCAGTGGGGTACCTCCAAACCTTTAATGATCATTAATGGGTTGACCCTCCTGTAGGAGATGGATAATATGCCATGCTGGTGACATTCTGAGGTTGGACTGCCGTGGGAGAATTTCATATAGTTTTGGAGGCGTGTTTGGGGTTGTGGTGGAATTTATGTGGTTTTCTAATTGGAAGCGTTGTGGGTTCAAAGTCTTGTATTTCCTATTGGCCTGGTTCATACTGGGTGTCTCAATGGTTCTGGGAATATGTGTCCCTGATGTACTAGAGTTCTTGTTTTTTGAAGTTTGGGAAAGAGGGACCCAGTATCGGTTGGGATGGGGAGCGTGGGGGTGTTTTCTTTTTCTTTTTCTAGGAGAGGAATACGTTATGAATGCAGGAATACATTTGGTGTACCTTGTGCGACTTGACTACTCTAGAGCATGGATGAGATTAGAGCAGGAACATTAAATGTAAAGGGACTGAATTCACCTCATAACTTTTTTATTTTTTTTATTTGTATTAGCTGAATTAAATCAACCTTTCAAATACAAATACAAGAAATGTATACATAAAAATACAAAAACATATTATTTACATTTACATTTACATTACATTTACATTACATTACATTCCACGAAAACCACAAGGGAACACAAAAATTAAACATCGTCATATGATCAATATATAATAAGATGAATAGATACTTTTAAACATTTTTCCATTTGTGGTTTCATGGTTTCATGGTTAATAAAATTTACTATATAAGATCATTATACATTCACCTCATAAGCGTTCCCTATTTTTAAGAAAAAGCAGCTCTCTGTGTTATTTGTACAAGAGACACATTTTAAATGCGGGGTGAAATCTCGATTGCTTGGACGGACCGTCAGCCACACTTTCTGGGCCTCTGAAGGGGTAAGAATCAAGCGGTGGAGTTGGTATTCCCTTTGCTAAATCCTTTGGGCTTCATGAGGGTCAAACTAAACAGGGACCTGATGGTAGGCAGTTGTTGGTTAAGGGTCTGATGGGGGGATCATGTACCTTTGACCACTCTCTATGGCCCCAACAATGGCTAATTGCCCTTTCTTGAATCAGGGGTGGCATTGGTCGAACAGTGAGCGGAGGGCATTATCGTACTAGGTGGAGATTTTAATATGATTCAGGACCCAGCTTTAGATTGGAGCATGGGGCGGAAAGGAGTCTGGAAGGTACAGAGCAGGATAATATGGCTTTCTCTGACCGTATTGAAGAACATGTTTGGGTGGACATCTGGAGGGCCACGCATGCTACACCTGGGGAGTACACATTTTATTCGCCCCCGCATTACTGTTCTACTAGGATTGATATACTTTTCATTTCCAGGGAAAGTCTTGAGTCGGTGACGGCCATGCTGGTGGAAATGATAGCATGGTCTGAGCATGACTTGTTGCTCGCAGTGATAACCTGGGGCATTAGGAGGAAGGTTCACTTTCCATGGCGCTGTAATATTCCTTGTTCAAAGATGGGGTGTTTAGGGATGTTATGTTAACATAACATTTAGGGGGGCTCACTATTTCAGAGGTGGCTGGAAATTAAAGAGAACAGAGTTTGGGGGAATGTAAGTCAAACAAGGAAATTGATGATCTTAGAGGCAGATTGACATCGCCAGGGGGGACACAAGTGTGATATGTATGTCCTTAAGAAGAAAAGGTGGGAATTGCACTCACTCTGATATGGGGAGATTTAAAGGAACATGGAGTATGCTGTGCAGGTATGTTATGAGAAGGGAAACAAGGTTGGCACTATGGGCCTCATTATGATTTTGGTGATATTTCAGCAGTAAATCTGCTGAGATACCACCAGCCGGATTTACCGTTACTGCCACTTGGTTCGGCGGAATTACTGCTGGATTACAAGTGGTGGTATGGCTGTGTTGGTGCCCATTTATGGAGTCCATAGGACTCAATGGGGATTCCGGCAGAATTACTGCAGGTGGTAATTCCGCTGAAATGGCAGTTTTTTGGCAGTAAGGTGGCGGAATTACCTCCACTATTTTGCTGGAGGTTTTTGCTCCACCTTACCTCCAAATCCATAGTTGGGTGGTGCGGTAATGTGGCAGTACTGCAGTGGTACCTCTGTTACCACTGCATTACCACGGTTTCTGGCCACATCTTCAAACTCAAAATGAGGCCCATATGTTAGCTAACAGGGAGAAGACCATGAGGAAGGACAGATGGGTGGATCAAATTGTCAATCCGGGGGGGGGGAACATGAATGGGTGGTCCTATTGGATTCTCCAGGATTTTGAGCCTTCGACTAAAACATGACCGTGTTGGCGACCAGATCTCAGAGACTGAAGTTGAGGAATACTTGGAATGTCTGATACTCTATAGGAGATATCTATGCAACAAAAATCAATGCAGGGAATTCTTACCCCACCCCCCCGATTAAAATACCTATTTATATTATTTAACCTAGCCCTGTCTTAGTACCATATTCTACCACGTAGATCCCTCACCCCTGTGCCATAGATAAGCCAAGAATCAGGCCGGTGTGTAGAAAGAATATATATTTATTAATGAATAGGAAAAGTAATATTTGAACAGAATCACAACTCACATCACCTCACTCTGTGTCCCAAATGCTTTTCTTTCCTAACAATTCACTTTTTACACAATTCGGAAGCATTAGTTGGTTTAGATTAACACAGATCACAGACTCTTTAACCCCACAACATGTACAGCTTTCCTTCTTTGGTGATTTCCACCCTGGTTACATAAAAATACAGGTCTATAGAATACTTCAGATGCCTGAATCACTAAAAAAATACTTTTAATGTACCGAATTGTGCTGTACTGTGGACAAGGTGGAACCATTTAACGTCACCATATACGTTGCATGGAGTTTACTTTATAACTTGTAGCCCCTTGAAACATGAACGGATCATACACTTGGCAATACACATTAAATAAGGTTTAATTTAAATAACTTGCAACACTTTTCTAATGACAAAGGCAATTTCCCACATGCAGCGCTCTTTATTTTTAATCTCCTTGTGCACTTGTCAATGCTTGCAGTGTTGGAGCACAAAAGACTTTTCAAAACAAAACACTTTTTATACATATGCAATACCCTTTTTCATCCACCACGATGCAATGAAGACGCTCTCTTCTATCAGGGGTCACTTTCTCACCCTCTGCAGAGATGTGCTTTTAAATCAGTAACGTCACTCTTTTAAGTTGGCAAGACACTTTTCTGCCCCAGCACAAACCCAGATATCAAGTTTGCTATGGAAACCACTCTGCTTTAAGGCAGGGTCTGGGGAATAGGGAACAGTTGAGAATTTCGTTTTTATGCACCCCTCCCTTTAGGGGATTTTAGGGTTGGCAAAAAAAGAAATAGGAGTACACAATTACTTTAACAGACTATATTTCTATCCACACTGGAAGCAATGCTGTTGATTTCGAATTTCAACAGTTACTCTGTGTCAGTTGGCTCTAGGGGAATTCATTAAATCATTATTTAGTAAAACTACTAAGGGTCTACTTGGTCTTCCCACCCAATCAATAAGGGAAGATATTAAATCAAACAGATCTCCACAAGACTTGGTTTAGTTAGACAGGTTACTTACATAGAATATCTATGGGTTTTGTGCTCGGGCAAAGTCATCAGGGCTCCTGAATCACCTCATCAGCTGCTTACAGACTTGGCTAGATGACCTCTCCAGGTTCAGTCATGGATACCTCCAGAATCCATCCCTCTATTTGCCTCTCCAGGTTCCCTCCAGATTTTAGTCTTCTTCTTGATCTAATCCACCTCCCAGGCAATGTTAGTTCTCCAGCTATTTCTTTCAGCAGTTCCAACTCAGATGATTTCAGACAGCCTGATCCTTTTCTCATTTTGTGTCTCCTTCTAAATCTTTAACCAATCCCCAAATTATCTAAATTATCGTATGTCAACTTATTGGCTCTTGAACTGGATTGGACATCTACTGTCCTCCCCTTTTCTCTGAGTAGTCCCTTTTAGTTACCAGCCATCATCCCTGTGAGTCATAACTCCACCCCTTTTAAATTGGCCAACACGTTGCGCACCGCGCCACCTGACTCACTAGACACTGCTCGCCCCTCTCCTCCCCAACAATCTGTACAGCTGTACCCCTCCTCTATCCCACTCTGTATCCTACCCCTTGGTGTATATCTGTTCTGTTGTTACCACTGGAAAGCACTATGTTATGCATCTGTAATGTTGTACACCTCTGTTAAACGCTCTGTTATGTATCTGCATTAGTGTAAACCTCTGCAAAGCTCCCTGTTGCTTCTCAAAGCTAGGTCCGTGCTCAATAAGTACCATATTAATAATAATAAAAATAATAATAATAATAATGATAATAATAATAATTGCATTTTAGACCACTTCAGCTATGACCTTAAAAATGACAACATGGAAAAGAAATGTAATTTACAAACAAGAGTCACAAACTGTATGTCTCTTGAATGGTCCAATCATGCCAGACTAATGAAATATGTCTCATTTCGGCACAATGTTGGAGGTTCAAATGGCAGATTTGTGTAATTTATTAAACAAAGATGACAGTTATCAACACAACCGTTTCTATACAGATATCTAATTCAACAAGCTATCATCTCACTGAATCTCCACTTCGTCACATTTTCTGAGAAGCTATCATCACATTTTAGCGTGTAACTCTTGTTCCTAATGTTAAATGTTTAGGGGAGTTGTATTATCAGATGGGATTTTTCATAAGCTTTTGAGTGTTACAGTTCCAAGGATAATGGACAAAATATGATCCTCCATAGCACCTATGGTGATCTGAAGTCATATGCATAATTTCAGTTCCATAAACATCACATTTCTTTCTTCCACTTATATGTGTGTCCAGCCATTTGCTTCTTTGTTGACCCTGCCTGCAATCAAATCATTAGCTCCTTTTAAAGTTAACAGCCAGGCCATGGGTCACCTTATCTCTTGTAGCAGATGGGACACCCCACCTCTTTACTCATGTGAAGCCCCCCACCCCCTGGTGTCTGTCAAATGTCATCAGCTCAGAGAGCAGGACCATGAATTTACTTGAATTTTGGGGAATTATTCAGAGGTCTCATCCATCAGCTGGGTCATTGTTTTTAAAGGGGCCATCTGTTCATCCCATAAACTCTTAGTCCGGCACAAACCCTGCCCCTTTTCCTGGCTCTGTTAGCTTCAAGGAATCCCTAGATAAAGAGCAGAGCTTACCCCTGAATCTGATGGGGGAAGGTAAACAGTTTTTGCCCTTTGAATCTCTTTAGAAAATGTCTTTTGAGCTCAGCCCATATGCACAGGAAACTGGTATTTTTTAATGTTGCAGTTCACACACGAGACCTGCTTCAATATCTTGCATTAGGCCATCACTATACAACTTCACATTATAATATACATTTGCATGGTTCAGATCAGGAAGTTTCCTCTGTAAACAGTACCATTCAAACCAATCTGCAAAATTCATTTCTCCATAATGTAGAAATGTAGGCCTTATTTCTTGTCAGCCTTGTTGTTCGCACACATGGCACACTTAATTTTAGTCTTCATCTTTCTGACAACACCGTTGGTGCATTTGGCAGTCTTGAAATTTCCATACTGGTCTTCCAGTAAACCAGTTAAAAGTGTGTTTTCAAATTGCAGGAAAGATTTCTGCATCTTTAGCCCAATGTGGCCAGAACAGTTTATCGGTCTTGGAGATATATTTAACCCCACAACTCCCTTCTCTGAGCCCCGCTGATCAGGAAACGCTGAAGGCTGATATTTCAGTTGGGGAGCTTAATAAAGCAATCCTACTTATGAAACCAGATAAGGCACCTGGGCAGGATGGTAGGTATGACCTTTTGTATGTTATTTGTGGATCTTCACGCTCCAGTTTTGGTTGTGATTTTGAATGGTATAATTTCTAAGGGCTCCCATTACAGTTATCCCAAAAGAAGGGAAATATTTGATGCAATGCCTGGGGTATAGACCCATCTCGCTACTGAATGTGGACACAAAGATCTTCAAGCTGGTCCTTGCATTAAGACTAGGTGCTGTCCTTCCCGAATTTGCACACTCAGACAAAGCTGGCTTTGTTCATAATAGGCAAGGTTCTGACAATTTGCAGAAAACCTTGAATCTCCTTGCATCCCGAGAGGTTTGTTCAGAATGGGCTCTCGATGCTGAAAAGGTCTTTGACTGGTAATTTCTGAAGGCAGTACTAAAGAAGGTTGTTACAGGAGATAAATGGATGAGATATGTGGCTATCAGGTTTCAAGTTAAATGTGTATAAATCAGTAGCTTTCCTCACTGAGCCATTGAACTAGTCCAATTTAGATTATTTTGAAGTCCTGCCCTTTGTATTGAAAGAGGAGGATTTTGATACCTAGGGTTTGTAGAGAGGCAGATGTACATAGAGCCCACCACCTCACCTGTGTCATATTGGAAGAACAGCAAGAGAACACTGTGCATGTCACCCGGTATCATCCCAATACCACATCAAAGGTACGAGAGATGTTATTCACTGAGACAACCTTACCGAATGCACCCCTGAACTAATGCAACAGACATGAGTCTGCATACACCACTGGACATAGAAGAACTATAAAGTAAAGTCTGACAGGTATGAAGTGACATCATGAAGAAGAGAAGATACGTGGGTGCACTAAACCTGATGTAAGGATAGCTAGAGAACGAAGATATGGCTAAAGTTACAAAGTAAACATGTATGCAAATATGAAAAAACCATAAACACTTAGAAAATAAGTAACAAGAGATGCAGGAGATGTATATACGCAGAAACACAAGGTAGATAAGACAATGTATAAGCTTGCTAAAGTAGGAAATATAACACAAGTAAAGCATCCATGTTGAGAAAATGGACGTCGGCATCATATAATAGTAAGTGAGAAGCCTCAAGAAGGGAAACAAAGGCTGCAGAGCTGACAGGTACTGGAATATAGATTTGTGCAAGAACAAGGGATATTTGCTTGGCTCAGAATCAAGGATGCCGCAGCAAGAAGCAACTGCAAGGCACAAAAGGAGTCGAAGAGGATAATCCATGTACGTAAAACATATTTCTCTTAGATTAAGTAAAGGAGTGAACAGTTGTGAGTGCCAAGTATTGCACAATCAAAGATGCAGAACACACATGCAAGATGGAGCAACCAAGTCTCCAGAGGCCGAGGAGAGTAGTAGCACCCAATATAATTAAATCAAATAGCACCAATATAAAGGACAGAATGGACAAAATCATGGTCTCCTCACACGTGGTACAAAACCAGAAACAGAGCCAATTCATAAAGCACCAGACAAAGATAGCAATATACCTTAATTCCCTTTAAAGCTTCAAGGAAGAGAACTGACAGCAAGATCAACTACAGAGAAGATGCCTTGGCTTAGGGCCTAACTGATGAGAGATTGTAAGCTAATTAGCTAAGTAGGGCAGTTGTCTGAGGTTGTTCCCATGTACCTGAGTTTCGTTGCATACGTGCTGCTAATGAGCAGAATGGCCAAGGTTGAAAGAGAGTGCCAACCGATAATCAGGGCCTATGTAGTGGTGGACTGTACATTGTTGCAGAAGCCTATGCGCTGCTGTTGTTATGCAATTATCAGTATTCTTTACGTAGTTAGAGGTTGTTCAAGGTGTGCCTACTAGATAAGGGGCAGCTAATTATGATACCAACATTTATATAAACTATAGGTATATATGTTCCCTTAACCAATCCCTCCACTTGGTAGGTTTTTACCATTAGCCACGTAGGATGACATCATAGCTGACATACATAATTGAAATCTGTTTGTATGCCAGGTTTCCCTACTTTATTGAACTGATAATAAAGTAGTATTTTGCCATATTCTTTGAGTCTGTCCGGTTATTTGCACCTGATATCATTTATTTGGTAATCCCATTCGGCACTTGTAATACTATCAGTGGTGCCGGATGACTTTCTCTTACGGGTTCAAAGGGCCATATTGTGGCTTTGTGGTTTCTTTGGAAGGGGTTGAGGCCCAGGATTGTGTATGACATGCTTATACTACCCAGAGAGGTGGGCGGTGGCATTCCCTGACCTAAGGAGTTATAAGGCTGCTCAACTTTGGGTAGTTGTGAATCATCTCCAGCCTCTTACAGCCAAACCGTGCGTGGCTATTGAAAATACTCTCTTGGCACTGGTGCCTTTGGTTGATTCATATTGGGCTCTGTGGACAAAGATCCCAAAACATGCTAGGGAGCACTCAGTCTTGGCGGTATTGTGGAGCTTGTGGAGGCAAAGGAGCCATATGTGACAGCTCACAACATGGCCTTCTCTGTTGAGCTTTATCTGGGCTCCGCCATTACGGGATATCATCAATGAGATCCTGGGATTTCCAGTGAGGTATGAGGCAGGTTGTGATAAGGTGGGACATATGTGGGAAAATGGGCAATTCCTCGTTGGAGCAGTTATACCTTAATATTATTAACATCTTGGTTTTCCGCAATTTACAGCTGGAAGACGCGCTTACAGATCCAAAGTGGGGTGACAATTTACAGAGGAAACTGACTCTCTTTCAGAAGATTTTGATTCAGAAGAAGGGGCCTAAGGGCTTGGTGGCTAGCCTGTATAAATAATTGTTGTCCGGCAACTGAACCGCCTAATGAAAGCAGAGCAAGGACGAATTGGGAAAAAGATCTCCATGTGGATATTACAGATAAACTGTTATGTGCCTGAAAGTGTTCCATAACACTGCGTCATTTATTATAGGTGGCAGGCCATTAAATTGTCACATGCATAGCATAACGCACCGACTAAAATAGCAAATATGTACCCTGGAGTTAATCCAAAATGCTGGAAATGTGGTTTGGATGAGGCCGACTATTGGCATATGTGGTAGGAGTGTGCGGAGAAACAGAAATATTGGGCCGATCTTTTATCTTGGATAAAGGAGCATGATGGGATCTCTAGAACTCACTCCCTGCTGTTGGCACTGCTAGGGGTGGATGACGATGGTGATGATGGGGGGGGGCTGGACCACATGTTCCACCCTCCATTAGTAACAGCTAGGAGTTATGTGGTGCAACAATGGATGAGGTCTACAGTGCCTTCAAAAAGGGAATGGCTTCTGAGGCTAAAAGATATTTACTCCGTGGAATATCTTACACACCTGCTGGAGGAAACTAAGGATAACATTGACGTGTGGTGGATCACTTTCTCCCACAAATATGGAAGATAGAGTTGCTTGTGTACTGATTCTGGATACTGCAGGCTCTGTTTATACTTGTACTGAACGCTTGGCCTTGGTAGAGATAGGGGGACCTAGGGGGAGGAAGTGCGGGGGTGGGGGAGAATGGTGGGAAATAAGTATTGCTATTGGGAAAGGCTTCAGCCCGTCGTGATTTATTGGACATTCCGTTGTTCTTGATTTAGAAATTGCAATAAACATTAATTTAAAAAAGAAAATAAGTGTGAATGATCAAGGGGTCAAATGAAGTCAGAAAAGTGAGCAGTAGTTTGTCAGTATTATTGGGTTTAATGGAATTGAGCATTTTCTCCTTATCTATTACTTTACATCCCTATTACTCCTGTTTAATACAAGAGAACACATATACTACTGCCAATAAAGGGGCCAATAAAGCCAAGGGGGCAGGAACATGCCAATTTAATAAAGCCAGCAGGCATTGGCATTCTATGGCATTATGCCCTCCGATGTCACTTTCTGTAGTGCTGCGCATACTATATGCAAATTACCCACCTCCTTGCTCTTTTTAAGACCCGTGTCTTGCACTCAGGCTGTCCTGAAACATAGTGGTAAGCATTTGCAAAGTGGAAGTGGTCCATGCAGCATGCCTTCTGTTGTACACCATGCATCATCATGTGAACAGGTAGTTATCCCCAGGACTGCTCCCTCCATCCTGCAAAACTCTTCACAATACAGCAAGGTTTATGAATTATAGCCCATGTTCCATAAAAGTGGCATAGCACATGTAAATGCAGGAGTAGAGGCCTGCTATCTCTGCCAGTCTTCTATGTGCAGCCGCAGTTGAGTGCAATGTGGCGCACCTATATAAGATGCCTCATCAATATTCCTGCGGCGCTCCTTAGTGCACATTGCCCCTTTGCCATGCTCAAGATTTATGCATCCTGAACCGGTCAAATGACTGGCCTCATTGCAACGCTGCTATCAGGTCATTCCATGGTTTTGGCCCCAGATATTGACGGCACAGACAGAACACTCCCAACGCTCCGCTTAGGAGACTGCCCTATTGGGAGAAAGATACTTCTGAACAGAATGATTGTGTTGCAGGGTGAAATGAAAGATATGATACTCAGGTAAGGGAAGGGAAGTTCCAGTGACAAGGTAAGTCCAAGGGTAAGTAAGTAGGAAGGTACACAGGAGACATCCAGCGGCCTCCTCTCTCACAGGCTGCTTCACTCCAACTGACCTTAATGGAGCTTACAGGGGAACTCACACCACAACATTCCATAGGCATAACATTCCATCAGGCATTCTCTCGGGCAAGCATTCATGCAGGACCAAGGCAGGGAACACAAGACACAACAGATTGCTCAGATCGGAGACACCAATATGGTTACTCCAGGGCTAATGAAGCCTGACATGATAAATCATCCCAACCCTACAGGTTCCATGAAGGCACTTTCCTGTTGGTCATTATCTCATTTGCACCAATTCTCAATCCACATCTCGGTGCCACTACTCCTTTTCACTACGATCAAATGTGCAATACCATACGGCTATCTCTATGACGCATCACTGGAAGACACAGCTCTCCAACTCTCCCTGTCCATCCAGAAAAGTGCTTTAATCTCTCATACAATTGAGGCAGTTGGGCCTTTAGTCTAGTGGGGGAATTTCCCAAAAGGCAGGCTAATACAGTTAGACAAATGTAGGCACATCTTGCACTGCCTAACATTTATCTGACTCTTCCCCGGCCCGTTCTACCTAGAAAAGGCCTCCCTCCGGATGGGAGAATGTGAGTCCTTACGCCCTCCAGGGTCAGCCCAATTTGTGGGTTGTGGGTGTGAATACAACATAGAAATGCTAATGCTGTGGATGAGCCTTTCCATTTCTGGCACTTCACTACATACAGGGATCTAAACTGCCTCCTCATGCATCACGCAATACCCTGGGCCTGGCCTCCAAACGGCAGGACACCTGTAGGAAAACGGTACTGCAGTGGGAGTGAAGACAGGAAACTCATCTATTTGTGAATTAGGATTGTACTCTAGTATGTGCATTTCACACCCCGGGCACACCCACAAGCTACATCAATTTAATGTGGAGAAAAATGTACTTGCAAAGTCATGTGGGAATGCTATTTGGCTTTAAGAACCAACACACATGTGAAACCGCCATATTTCCATTTGCATTTGCCCTTGGCACATGCAATGGGAACAGTGTTCTGTAAATCCATATACATTTCCCAATCAAATAATACAGCATTCTCTCTCAGGATCTGAACTGCCTCCCCAATGCACTGCACTACCTAGCTGCATTTAGGAAGTAACATCACCTAGTTATACCCAAGAGACACATTTATTAAGGCCTTGGCATTCCTTATTCTTGAATATGTATAAAGTATATGCAATAAACACCAGCAATAAACACATTGGTGCCATTCCTTTATTAGTATATGTTTCATCTTCCATAATAATAATAATACTATACATAACATGAGAGATGCATGCAGAAAATCCAATCTCAAACTGTATCTTCATTCATTTCAATCTATTCCACACACTGATGGATATCTGACATACTACATAAATAAATACACTCATGCATTCCAAACATTTATTATGTATGTCCTTTAATGCTTGCTATATATACCACTTTCCAAGGATGCAGCATTCGTTTTGAAAAGCAGACCATAACGTGTCAGTGAGCTACTGCCAAATAACTTTCAAGTACATTGTTTTTCAATGAAAGTGACTGGACCATCGAAACAGCTTCAAAAAGGATACACTCCAACACCAGTGGCACATTAAATAATTCACTGGAGTCTGTGTTAGACAGGCATGGTAACAAGCAATGATACAGACAACAGGGTGTAAATTCAACAATGAAATCTTTACTTAGTATCAGGATGGGTGTAATGCCAGAGGCGTAGACAGGGTAGGACCTGAGCGGGCTAGGCCCACTCAAAATCTGTAAATGCCCACTTAGCAGCCCTGTGTGGGCATTTACAGATGTTAATATCACTGTGATGGGCACGGCTACATTAGCTTCAAGCCCCACTTGTTAGACAATCCTGGCTTCACCTCTGCATAACTATGGTGGGAATTGCCCTACCTAAAGAAACTAAGAAAAGTCTATGTCAACAAGTCCAAAATAATAGTCTGTCTGTGTCAAAACCTATGCTTGCCCTCACGTCTATTACAGAAATGTAGTGTAGGGTTATTCTTCCTCAAATAGTGTTCAAAAGAAAGTCCGGAGCAGCCTCTATCTCCCTTTGCAAGCCCAAGATACAGTTCCAACAATGTTGAGTTTAAAATGTTCCTTCAGTACTTTGGGTTCCCTTCCTCAAGCTTAAAGTACTGGCTCACAAAACAATGTCCAAAAAAGCTCAGGGGCCCTTCCCCAAGCTTCAATCACAACTTCACAAAACCAATTTTCCAAGAGAGCTCAGGGTTCCGGTCCCCAAGCTTCATGCACAGCTTCACAAAATCAATGTTCCAAAAGAGCTCAAGCGCGAAGCACAGCCTCAAAAAATCAATGTTCTACACTCTTCGGCTTTATCTTGTTTCAGGATGGCTTTCACACTTCTTTTGCATTTGTTGTGGCCGCCTTGTCTATGCGTAGTTCACAGGCCGCACAGCCCACCCATTACAGGTCACACAACCAGTTGCCCATGTCCAGCTTTCTGCCAGGTTGGTGGCTTACAAAGACTCACAAGTTCATAGATTGGTGGTTTACCTTCTTTCTACTTCTTTAGCTCTCTTTTCCAAATTATACGTTGATGGCATTTGTGTACAACCTTCATTTTTGTTCAACTTGATTTTGCCCATTCAGCATTTTGCTCACACATCACCTGCTCCCCTCGGCTGCTCATCCACATCTTTCATTGACTTATTCACAGTGTTCCCCTTCGTGTTACTTTCTCACCGTTCTTGGTTAATCAGAGACTTTTGAACATGTACCGCTCCAACGTGACCACTCTGATATTGTGTTTGAACAAAAAGCCCTTTCAAACACTTCATTATGTTCAGTAAATTCCTCTGCTTCAATTGAAGACTTTCGAGAATGTGACGATTGCAAGCGACCAATCAAATACAATGTAACTCAGTCTTTCTCAAACGCACACCCGGGTTATCACACTCCTTTAAATCTCACTGGTCGCAGCGTCCTTCTCGGGTTTCCCCGTTGCAATTATTTCTGGGACTTTATGTCAGGGTCTCACCGCCTGTCCTTCGGACACCCCTGAATTGACACTTCCATTTAGGGGAACAAGCATTTCTTAGCCATAGTGAAGGGACCACCACTTTCCATGGCTCGCTACTCCCTCTGCCTCGGGCTCCTTGGAGACACAGCTCCCTCGCCATATAATGACACTCTGCTGGGCTCTGCAGTCCTTCAGCGTCTAAGCATCCAATTCTCCTCGGGCTTCTCACGGGTTGGTCTGGCCTTCCTACTGCTCCCTCTTCCCTGCTGATTTCCTCTCTCTTTTCATTCACCTGTAACCCAGCAAGGGTGTTCAGGTGTGCTTCTCTTGCTGGTTTTGCCTGACTCCAATTAAGCCAATTACTGGCACATGCCTGACCTTCAGCTCTGTATTGTTCAGGCTCCTGCTTCTTCATCCCAGTACTATAGTGGTATAAGTGTGCATTACTCTTAGTTTTCTCTTCCTTGTCTCAGTACTTGAAGTAAGCTTACAGGGAAAAGCTGCAAAAGACTGACATTATACCATAAAGATTGAGGAGGCTCTGAGAATTCAGTGTCTCCCCTTCAGGTACCCTCTCTCTAATCACCAAGGATCCTCCACCCAGGTGATCCTCCCTCGCTAGACCACCCCCAGGCTCAGGATCCAAAAGCGATGGCCCTTCCATGGCCACTTGAACAGAAGATCCCTGGGGAGTAGATGTGAGAGTACTTTCAGGTTTCTCACATCTGTCAGCACAACACATGCAACTGAGGATACGACTTGGCACAGCCTAAGCACAATCAAATGGCACTGACCACCTCTGGTCTCATGCAGCCCACCGAACACTGAACTACAGACTAGACTACAGTGTGTTCTTGCTTACATCAGGTGCAGTGCTTGTATTCCTGATCTCATTCCCGGGCTTCCATTTTGGGATTCCTGGGCTGCTCACTGTATCTACAATATAAAAAGTTATATAAGAGCACTGATTATGGAAAATGTTCCTAACAACACATCCTGCATCACAAAAGTTCTTGCCTTTGCTCACTGCAAGTCAAGCGCAGACAACACTATATTACAGAAATGTAGGTGTGGCCCACTTAAAACATATAAGCCTTGTCCTATCAAGCATAACCTATGATTTATTGAATAAAGTGTGCATACATATAAATTAGAAAATAAAATATATATTAATTTCTTACTTACAAGAACATATGGGATGACTAGTGCGCTGCCGTGCCTAATATTTAAATCATCTTAGTAAAGAAAAGATGGTAAGAACAACAGGAATGCTAGAACTGAGCAAGACCGAGTGGACCAAAGCTACACCCTTGCTGTTCCCGCCCTGACATGCAGCACTCAGTTTGCATGGCTATCCGTCGACCCTTTCTCGGACAATGGCAGTGTTGTCCACAAACAGGACATCATGGACATCCTGGAACTCTTTCCTTGTCTTCACCCAGATCTCCATCTGGGCAATCCACTGTTCCTTATTAGAATTGCGGATCATGGGGCATAGCCTGCTGAGTCAGAATAAGGCATAGTTATAATAAAAGAAATTAACAATTTCTTTGGTGCCCCCCATCTCCCAAACATAAGAAAACAGGTCTTCAAAGTCTAATTGCATACACCAGCTCCTCAGACAGGCACACGGAGTGATATTCTGAAAGTTCCACTAACTGACCTTATTTTGATTTGTTTATTTTACGTGGTTAAAAGAAAAAAACATGCATTTCAACATTTATAATAAATGACAATTAAACGTAGACAACAAACAATTGTGCATACTTGTCACCCTACAAGAAAATGATCAGGTGACACAACAAAGTGAAACATGACAAATCATCAACAACCAAACATATTCATTATTTGCTTGTTTCAAAACAAAAAAAGGAAGAAAAGAAAACAAATCTAAAAACATTCGACTGAACCGGGAAGGCGTGCTATCAGATGAAATTCAAAGCGCACGCGGGGTTAAACGAGGATGCCCGTTGGCATCAGTATTGTTTCTCTCTTACATCGGTGACATCAAAAAAAGAAGAATCTACCAGGGCATTTCCACCGAAATTGGGTCCAATGCAGATCGGACATCTTCTGTACGCAGATGATCTGACAATATTTGACCAAACTGAAATTGGGCTCCAACGGAAACTTACTGCTCTCCAAACTTATGCCGTAGAAAATCATCTTGAAATAAACACGAGTAAAACGAAAGTCATGATTCTTCAGAACTGTGGGACGAAACAAAAAACCAACTTCAATTGGCACCTGGGAGAAACCAACATTGAAATTGTAACAAAGTTCAAATATCTAGGAGTGATTATGGACAGTTCAGAAAAGGAATCTGCCATGCAAGCAGAATTGTATTCAAAAATCAAAAAACTAGCTGCCCAAGCCAAAGTCATCGATGGCAAATTTGGAAAATGTTCACTAGTTCCAACGATAAACTTCTACAAAATGAAAGTGGTGCCCACAATAACATACGGCGTAGAAGCAATGCCCACAATTCCAAAACAGCTATGGGCCAAGTTAGAAGCTCCATTCTGGCGCAAAGTGCTACACCTCCCGGCATCAACATCAGGGACAGCCATAAGACACGAACTAAGTTTGCAATCCTTAAAATGCTCAGTGACCTGCAATTCGATGATGTTATACAGAAAATGTCGAATGGCACATAGCAATGAGGTCTTTAGACTACTAAAATGTGAGATGGACAGCAGAAATTGTAACATGCTAAAAGACTGGCAAGATGAAAATCAAGTGGTGCTAAATAACATCGCATCAAATGAGGAGGAACTCATAATGAATCCTTGTAAAATTCTAAAAAGAATAAAAGACAATGACTGGGCCTCCACAACACATGAAGCTGCAAAGCTAAAACGCACCAGACATCTACCAAGCAACATGGTTAAAAGAAATGAGCTACAAGCTTATGTAAGACAATCTCCTAGCAAACAGGTTTGAAATCTAATTCTACAAGCACGTTTGAATTTGTACAAAACCAACGAGATTTTGCACATTCGGGGCCAGGCATTAACAAATACATGTCGATTTTGTAAACACAATCCTCATCCACCAAAAGAGACATTAAGGCATCTGATCATGCAATGTTCAGCTACCAGTGCCATCATGCAACGATATCTATCATACATGGCAGGCATTGATATCCTGGCCGAAGAGGATACATGGTGGTGCCGATTGATAGGAGGAGAAAAAACCGCATGGCAAATTGCACTGGCCAAAATGATTGAATATATCGAGAACAATCTACTAAATGAGAAGAGCTAAGCAGTTCCATAATTCAGCATACTCATCTGTACTATGACACATCAACGGGCACCAGAAAAGTCGTAAAAAAAAAAAAATGTAACAAAAAAAAATACAAAATGTGCTCTGTCACAGACTTGTAAGACCTACGCGAAAGTGAAGTAGAAACCTGTTTTGTTTTGTTTCGCTTCGAGCATCTGATGAAATGCTCAAGAAACAATAATGAATTGTAAAATCGTATTTTTGATCAAACAATAAAAAAATAAATTAAAAAAAAAACATTCCTTGATTATTTTTTAAAAAGAACTCCTACATTAAATCTGAGTTATTGAGGTATTGGGCATACTGCTATCACTGCTGAGGTAGCGCCACCTTCCAATAAACAGTTCCAGAGACTTTCACAGTCTATAAAATGTGTTCTATTAAACAATATTCTAAAAAGAAAAATGTGTTTATACTTTAAAGCTAAGCTGGGCAAAATATGTTGATATGTTTTAAAGTTTCAAGAGCCTTCATTTCATCCCAAAACCAACAAAAGGCGAATTCATTTGATCTCTTATTGGTAGGAAAAAGATTAAAGTCATGAAACTATTTCTAGTCCAATATCTGAAGTATTTTCAAGTAGAATGGGAGAACCCACAGCTTTTTATGTTCTCCTTTCAAGTAAGACAGAGATTCATAGTTATGCAGAGATTCAATGGTTAGCCTCCAATCGTGCTTTCAAATTCAACATCAGGTCTTCCAAAACACATTCCAAGTCAGCTAATCATTTGAAGCAGGATGTTACAAAATGAACTGTTTTAACTGTTTCTCTCACCAATTTGCCCAGCAGGGAGATACTTCCATTTAGATCTCGCTTTCAATGACTTTAAGCCTAACTTGTATCTAATAGCTGATACTGGAATACAATTGGGAATCCTCAATACTCTCCTCCAGAGCATTGCCTCCAGGTAGTCAAGATACTCAATTACCCATGGATGGATGACATTGACACCATGCAGCAACCTAGTCACTACTTTACCTTTGTAAAATGTGATCAGGGGGGCATATTGAGAATTTACCATACTTATAATTAATGTTAATCATTTTTCTGATAGCACCACCGCTTTACATTTCAAGTATTCCATAGTCTGGCATTTCCCAGGTTCACGAAGGATTGGAAATCCGAGATAAATTACATTGTCTGTGACATTCAACTTCATATTGTTTGAATACGAGCTGTTTTTAATTGGACCTTTAAAACAGGAAAAGTGCTTAATTTTTCTTCTCGTCAGATTGATTTTAAGAGAGTTTCTATCTACATGAAGTGCAGATGCATTAATTAATTTTTGAAGGCCTCGCGGCGTGCAATCAAATAAAAGCAAATCATCAGTGTATGCTATCCAGCAAAGTTTAAGATCAAATAATTTAGGAGATGCAAAAGCCACACTTTTCAGATTTCCATTATACTCGTTTTACTTGAATGTTGGAATTTTCATGAATTTGAATGAAACATTTTGACAGGCCTTCTGGGATAGCTCACTTAGCTAGTTTAGTCCAGAGTGGTTCACTGTTAACTAAGTCGAAGGCTGCCGATAAATCTGTTGAGGCCATATAGATGTGAGCATACACTTTATCCCATGTTAGCTTGTGCAGATATCTCAATATTTAACCAATAGGAAAGGTACCCTGCTGCTTTCTAAAACCCACCAGAAACATTTTTAGTTTTCCTGTTTTGTGGCCCACACATGGTGTAACAGCGGGGATGCAACCAAAAATTATCCATGACCATTATTGGTCTGTAATTCTTAGGGTCATGACACTGGTCTCATTTAAACACTGGAATTGCAAAACACTTTTGCAAAGAGATTGGAACATTTTTGTTGATCAAATTTGTCTATAATAAATAAATAAGAAATCCACCCATTTCTCTGGTGCGGCTTTAAAAATTGGGTTTGATTGGTTATTTGGACCCATAGCTCAAGTAGAGTTTCCCTTAATGATTAATCTTAGCATGTTGCCTGGGTGAAGTTCAAACTCCACACTAAAATATCTGAGGAATTAAACAAGACTGGGTCAGGGTTAAGATTGGATTGTTTATAAATAGCCTCAAAGTGCTGAACGCACGTCTCTTCGGATACATGATTTGCCTGAATGGTAGTTGGATTCATTTCCATATCGTTTATTACTTGTTAATTAAATCATTCCTTTTTAGCAGGATTTCCAGCATTTGTTCCCCATCTTTTTGATACGTAATGTGTCAGTGATTATTATCGAGTTTTTATACGCTTCAGTAACCAGACAAGATCTACTAGTTTTTATGTCCGGAGTAGCACGTCTCAATTGTCCTTTCCTATCTGCTACAATGGGATCAAAAACAGGTGAGTGGCCAGACCTCCTGGCCTGGGTCGGTTGGAATTGTATTTTAGACCGAAATATTTGTTTTACTAGGACTTCCATAAAAGGGGTGAAATGTATCATGGTTAGAAGTAGGCAGTTTCCAGCCATAAGAAGTGTCATGCAAAATTTGGGCCAGTGTTTTGTAAAAAATATTTTTTCGGTGCCCATTCCATTTCATTCGATTTGCTCCAGTATTTACTGATAAATCCCCAAAGGGCATACACTCCCCCCTGTTACTTTGAACTTCAGACTTAGCCACTAACAGATTATGGCACTCCTAGAGGTCTCTATTACTTTGAAATATTTACAGCATCAAAATAAACCTTGGTCAGCAAAAACGCAGACAAGCACGAATTTGGCAGTACCCCTCTTCCAGGTTGACTGCATAGGAATATCACCCAAGATATTACCATGCAAAATGTTTATTCTAGGGGCAGACAGACTGGAGAAACACAATCATCTATGGAAATCTTTCAAGTTGGTAAAACTGCATGGCAGCAGATATTCTCTGTCCTAATCGTGTTTGACATCATATGGGCAGGTGGAAATAAAATCTCGCACCAGCAACACATACCTGTGTTGTGTTTTTGACATCCATTTTTTTACAAACATAGTGTTGCTAAAAATGACTTTAACATACAGATACCTGATTGCCAGGAAATGTTAATTACCAGTAACTACCTAGAGTTATTGTCCACCCCAAGATCTACAACGGTCACCAGAGTCCCTCTCTGAATAAGAAACTCACAATCGGATGTGCCAGCAATATGTGTATTCACCACTGTAAGAAGCCCCGGCCCCACACCCTCTCCCTTTCTTGCAACATTGAAACATGTACTATAACCATCCATAAAGGGGTACTCAATTAGCCATGTTTCTTAGACCCAAATAATTTCATGGCGTTTTCAAACTTTACCTAATTCTTGATACTATTCCCCGTAAATTCCATGAGACCAGATTCAATTCTTCACTAAAGGTTCTGATGCCTCACACCCGTATATTAGGTGTTGGAACTTAACATGCCTGAACCTCACAACCAGTCATTACAATCCACCTTATAGTTATGAGCTTGAGGTACAAAACATATGAGGCGATTGGATTTAGCACCCTCCTGAATGGAAATCATAATCTAGTACCAGTCACTGTGTGTGAGGTAAAAGAGTAATGTCATAGTGCAGTTCCCTGAGTGAAATATATTGTTTCAAGTTGACATCGAAAACAGTCTTTGAGATGAACTCCGAAGTGACCCAGTCAGTTCTTCGATTCTCAATAAATGTAACTCTAGCAATATCTTTTCTAGAAATCACCCTCAAACTGTGCACTTCATAAAAAAGAACTAAAAAATTGGATCTGTTCAGAGCAACCGGGCACTCGTCAAGTAGCATCGACTGTTTTCGATGTAAACTTGAAACAATATATTTCACTCATGGAACTGGACTATTCCGATAGTAATCTATTGGAGCATCTAGAGGATGGGGGAGACCTCTCGTGCACGCCCATTCTCCTGGTCATTTGCCTAGAATGTTGGAAGAAGTACCCCTCAGCAGGATCTTTTAAAGGTAACAATAAGGATAATACCACTCCTCTTAAAATACCAGATGTTTTTGACAATTTCTGTTTCGGAGGACAATTACGAATCTCCGTAGAACCATTCGCCTCCGAAAGTGATTGAACATCGCAAAAACTTCTGGGCGTTGTTGTCACTTTTCCACTAGGAGCACTACAATTAGCCTTATCTACAAAGGAGACCTTTGAAACTGCAGCAGTAGCAGTAGCATCACACTCAATTCCTACTAGTGATTTAGTCAGAAATGATTTTTGTGACACTGTAGGAGCGCCAATAGTTAATTTTGTAACTGTTCCCCCAAAATTGCTTATCAGATCTTTAATTGTATCCTCTCCTTTGTTGTTGGAATCTGGCTGGTGAGACCCAACTTCTAAGTTGGAATCACGCTGTTGAAAACCATCGTCTGAGCTATAGCTAACTTTAGAGGTAGCATCAGGGGCCTCTCGGACCACTTCCACAGCGGGAAGATTTACATTTCTTAAACATTTTCATGAGGAGTTGCTGCTCTGCTTCCTCCCCTTTATATTCTTTGATTTCCTCTGCTGGAAAGCAGGACCCTTCTTCTTCTTTAGAGGTAAGTGGTTTTCCGGTTGGGCAGTGATATCAATAATTGGGACAGGGTGAGACAGACCTGAAGCCTCTTCCAATCCCAATCTGTTCGGGGAAACCTTTTGCGTGTTTTTGGTTGTCATAACAGGCAAGGGAGGCATACCCATGCTCGGACTGGCCTATAGGATGATTGGGCAATGCTCAAACCAAAAATGCTAAATGCTAGTGTGGGTCAGTTTATTTGGTCAAGGTTGGCCACTTTTCTTGCCAATGTAGGCCACTTTGATGAGTTACTTCACTATGCGGCTTGTCATTTTGACCATTGTTGCTGAATAAATATTCTTTCAATTGCCCAATTTGCATCATACTTTATCAAAAAACTCCCCCTTGGGTACTAAGCAAACAGTCTTTCACAAAAAAAATCAATTGGCATTTTCAATTGTGGGCCACTTTTCATTGGTGCCCAAGACAATTTTATGACCCAGTCCGACCCTGGGCATACCCTGAGAAATGTGTTATTTTATTTTTTACCCAGATATAAGTGATTGGCCGATTGGGTAGCACTGATATCAATAATTGGGACAGTCTGCATCGAAGCTAAAGCCTCTTCTCCTCCCCCACTGTTAGGGGAACCTGGTTGTCTAATTTTGGTTATCATAATGGGTACAAAAGGCATCGAGATTGGACACAATAGTCGGTAACACATTTAAAAGGTTTTTCCCCTGGAGGTATAGTAGGAACAAAGTCTGCGGCATCTCTCTCCCATGAGGCCATGTCCACATTTGGAGCCTTCCTTCTGCTGTCCAGGTTACTTAAAATAGGATTTAAAATTGTTGAATGTTGTTTTACTTCTCTGTGAATATTTTCATAGTGTCACGAAAGGGGCAAGAACGCAGTTAAGGACTTTTATAGATGATTAAATACAGTCCCCACATTACGATGGATTAGGCTTGATTACATTGTGGGGAAGCAAGGAGCTCCACAAGTTCAAAGATGTCATCAGGGATCATATGCGCCAAACTGGGGGCCCATCCCTGCAATGGTTCTTTAATATTAAAACCTGACTGTGAGTACCAGTTTTCCCTGATTTGTGGAATTCTCCAGCAGTTATTGTGCCAAATGATAAACAAAGATTAAAGACAAGTTATTGGCAGAAAATTGAGCTTGAGCACCGGAGTAGAGCCCAAGTGTCCTCCGTCCTGAGAATCTATTGGGAAAATAAGAGCCATGCGAAGTGTAGTTACGTGCACGGAAGTGCAGTTGAAGCAGTGGGAGTGGCGCTATTTTGTTGTTGGAGACACTGAAGTGAGCAAGCTAATTTTACTTTACATGCTGATTGCTCTTTCAAATGCTGGTCCTGGAAGCTATGACTACTGATAGTCCTCTGTTTATTTCAACTGGTGCTGCCACGCAATGTAGCAGGAAGAGGAGGAGGACTGCCATTAAAACCTCCATGCGGCACAAGGCATTGTTAGGGACACAGGGGTTGGGATGGTTTTAAGAGCAATGTTAGCCTACTTCTGTGTGATTGCTCAGGAGTAGCCACAGAGTACATATCACTGTTTTCACTAATCTCTCTGTCCATATCAGTCAAGATGTGGGAGTATTTAGGTAGAGGTCATTTTCCCTCCCATCCCTTTAACTGGTATTTAGGTCTAGCAAGTCAGTGTCAGTGATAGAGAGTCTATTAGCATCACCAGTGCCAGCAGTATCTTCTCTTTTAACCAAGCGAAGCACCTTCCCTTCCTTTGTTAGTTTGTCTCCAGCATCACCAACAAACTAATGCTGCTCCCACTGCTTCAACTGCCTTCCGTGGACTTCCTGACCTTATCGTCCTTCACTTCCAGCCCGGATCCCAGTGTGCATGGTAGATTGTACCTATGCTAAGCCTGTCCTGTGATCTCGCAACAAGATTTACCTTAACTGCTGCGTGGGAATCTAATGGTCTTGTTGTATATATTCAGAGTATCGAGTCTATGCACAGACATTTAAAGTGCAGAACAAGCAAAAGGGAATGTTACTATCAAGTATCTACAGTGATATTTGAGGCTGAATGCTCTGGACTGATACTGTAAATGTAATAATTTGCTCTAGAGTTAGTATTGCGTCGAGTAAATCTGCCCTACAGCACTATACATGAGAAGAAAATCTGATAAAACATACAAACAAAGCCGCAACAGGTGGTCTTTGGCCAACACATTTAGTTGCCACACACAAAAAATCCAAGATGGCGGCTGGTGGAGGAGGATGTGTGTGAGTGTCTCTCCTCACCGGGCCACATTAGAAGCTAACAAATAAAGGAACGTGGAGCGGAATAACAAAACCCCCCTCTGAGTCGAAACGAAGAGGCGTAGGGGGGCCATACCAGGCAGTCAGCAGGAGGAAGTGCGGCCAAGAGAAAAACCGTTATGACTCCCGCTGAAGCGAGGGGCGGGCAGGCCCCGTAGTAAGGAAACCTCTGGCGCTGAGCGTAAGGAAGGATGAGACACCCTCGCCCCAGGGAGAGAGAGGACCATCCCACGAACACGGAGAGAGTTGTGTGCCGGGAGGTGCAGAGTTAGAGGCTGCGGACGGGCAAAGGGGGAAACACAGGGAGTGTCCCCCCAGCGTACAGCACCAGGTACAGATGGGGAAGGTGGTCAGGGAGAGCGACTCCATTAAACAGGCCCGGAGGAGTAGCGGAACCCTGCTCAGTCACAGCAGAGGCTCAGCAGGCTTGGAAAGGGCCACCAACTGTAGGGGAAAGACAAGGAGACGGAAGGCCCAAACCCAAGGAATGAATCCATAAGACAAAATCCTGGGGGAGCTCCCGTAACATGGAGGAGGGTCCCCTCTCAGAGTAGCAGCAAACCCTGACAGGCCAGGACTCAAAAAGGGCTGGGGATATTTCAGCAATAAGAAGTGCCTCCCAGAAGCTGAAAGGTGATGGTGAGTGAGACAGTAACCAGAGGCAGCCACGGGGAGAGACCCTATCGCCAGTGCAGAAATAGACCACAAGATAAAATAGCAGGGGTGCACTAGGGAAACCACAATGGGGCACACATGTCCAAGACAAGGGGGAAGGTGGCATCAGTAACCCAACAGACCCCTCAAGCAAGGCAAGAATTGAGCATTAAACAGTTGTGGAGCGCTGAGAACGTAACACACTTGAGAAGTGGAGGAACCAGTCAAAACTCGCAAATGACAGGGACAAGACCAGAAGGAGCAATGGGGCTATGCAAAGAGGACATACAGAGCTGGTTTAAAGAGTTCCAAGATCAATGTATGGCCTTCTTCCAAACACCATTTGAGACATTGAAAGAAAAAATTAAACAATCAGTGCAGGAACTGAAATTTGTCGTGGCCAAGGTGGACGAAAGGACTGATACACTGGAAAAGGTGGTTCAAAACATGGAAGAGGACACACACAAAAACAAGGAAGCCCTGCAACATCTATTGTGCCTATCTTATAATTTGGAAATCCAGTGTGAAGACCTGGAAAATCGTACAAGAAGATCCAACATCAGGATTAAAAACCTTGTGGAAGTAGTGGAAGATAAAGATCTGAGAAGCACGGCTGAACACATTTGTACAGACATCTTGGCAAACAGTGCAGTAGAAGTGATTCAGCTAGACCGTGTGCATCGAGTGTGCCCACGGAGAGCGGGAGAACCGAATGCACGTCTAAGGGATGAATTAGTGGCAATAGCCTTCTACAGCCAGAAATAACACATTTTGCAGAAAGTGAGGACAGCAGGTCAAGTTCAGATAAATAGGGAGGATATACAAGACCTTGCACAGTCCACGCTACAAAAGAGGAGGCGGATGGGCCCAGTGGTGACATTTTTGGCCATAAAGCAAGTAAGGTGTAAATGGACATTTCCGTTTGGCCTACTCTTCACATGGGAAGGACTACAACATAGAATCACGGCATGTGAAGAGGGAGCACAGATTTTGAACCTGCAAGAAGAAAGCAAAGAGGGCAGCGAGGAACAGTAAAGAGGAGACAGAGGATGCAGAAAACCATGGGAATGAAAAACAGTGACAAAAAAGGGAAAAGGTGGAAACAAGAAATGAAAAAGAAACAAGGGTACACGACCGAGAACAATAACTGTTCAAACGATAAGAACAGAGGGGAAAGCGGACACAAACTACATCCCAGAAGGGGGTAAGACATTAACACATATTCATAAGCATGCATCCTAAGAGGGGCAAAGGGGGGCGACATTTGGAATTTTTAGTGGGGTTTAGCATTCCTCACAATGACTTCCCGGGGTTCTTTTGAGGGCCAGGCACGACAGACACACCGTCCAAGTAGTCATAGGAACCTGGTCTCCCCTCTGGGGTAGGAAGGGGTGTTGGACACCAAGTTGGGGGTTGTTGGTGGCAGTCGGCGAATGTGAAGGGGAATAGGGGATGCATGAGGGGGAAAATGCCAGAAGGAAAAATGGAAGAGGTAAGGAATTGAGAGGCAGGGGGAGAAAGGACAGGGAGCACTCAAATGAAAGATCTTAAGGTACTTACATACAATGTAAGGGGACAGAATACCCCAGTCAAGAGGAAAAAGGTGGAAAATGGTCTGCAGGAGAAAACGTTTGAAATTCTCATGTTTCAGGAGACACACATATGCAAAAAAGACAAAGACAGAATACGAATGAGAGGATATGCTCAATTACATCAGACGAATGCGGGAGAAAAGAAGGTGGGTGTGGTGATAGCATCCCAGCATGGGTTGGGAGTACAAGTCCAGGACTCGATGGTGAACAAGGAGGGAAAGTATCTGTTCATGAATGTAGCTATGGAAGGCCATATGTCATATGAAGGCCATTTATACACTGGCGTCAGTTTACCCCCCGAACATAGGTCAAGATTGTTTTTTGAGAGAAGTCATGTCGAAGCTAGAGAGCTTCACCAAGCAAGATATTATATTAGCGGGACCTCAACATGGCATGGGTTCCCAAACAGGATAGGAGCAGGAATGCTTCACAGGGAGTGTGGGCCCCATCCACCGCACTACGGTGGAATATGGACACATTAACCCTCCATGATATTTGGAGGTAAGTGAGGGGACAAGAGCAGGGTTTTACATATTATTCCCATGTATATTCCTCCTTGTCTAGAATATTCTACATTTGGGCCTCCAAAGGGCTACTGGGTAAGGTAAGGGGTGTGGAGTTGGGATCAATCTCACTATCAGGCCATGCTCATTATGGATGCGCATTCCCATGAATAATAGAAAAACGGGACTATGGAAATGGAAATTCCCCACGGAGCTCCTACATGAACCAATCCAGGTAGAAAACATTAGAGAAAAGATCAAGAAATACTTTAGAGAGAATGAGACAGCGGACGTGCCACAAGAAATGGTATGGGATCCATTCAAGGCAGTTATGAGGGGGCACATGATAGAATTAAGGGAAGGAGCGATAAACAGAGACACCAGTGGGAAAAGGAACTAGAGGGGAAACTGAGTGAGATTCAATGGGAAATATCAAAAAACCCAAACAACAAATTAAGACGGCATTAAGACACGCACAGAGACAATTGGAAGTGCTCAGAATGAAGCAGGCAGAGAAGGGACTACTATATCGAAATAATGGCACTGTGTGACCGCCAATAAAGCAGACAGGCACCTGGCTAGGCAATTAAGGGATAAAAGGCGCACTCAGACAATCCTAAAACTACAAAATACCCCAGGGCAGGTAAAGACGGCAAATGAGGATATAGGGGAAATCTTTAGGGAATATTATCAAGCGTTATACACATAGGACAACCCACCGGAACATGAGCAGGTGGAATATCTAACGAAGCTAACACTTCCACAGATATCAAAATAAGAGAGGGGACTCTTAGAAGAAGAAATAAAGGATGAAGAGGTAAAAAAGGACATTACAGAACTATTATTAAACAAAGCCCCGGGCCCTGACGGATACCCAGCAACCTTTTATAGGGAATATCAGGATATCTTGGCCCCTATCCTTATGAAATTGTTTAATACATTCAGGATTAAGGGAGCCATTTCCCCATCAATGAACAAAGCCAAACTGGTGGTGTTCCACAAACAGGGCAAAGATCCGACACTCCCAGGGTCATATCGTCCAATAGCGTTAATAAACCTAGATGCGAGGGCCACCAGGGGGCGCACAGGCAATGGCTGCCTAACTGCGGTGCTCCTGCTGAGGCTGGGCCTATTTTTGGGGATTGAGCCCCCCCGATACCCCTCCGAACGAGCACGCCGCTGGGCAGGTGTGTCTAACCCCCCCGTGACGCCCCCGCTCGAAGGAACGGGCTCCTGACTCCACGTGGAGCCGGAGTTCAGGAGCCGTAGGAGCGCGACTCCACAGACGCCGCGCTCGGCAGGTCCAGAAGCGGAGAAGGCCTCCGCAGTGAGAAGGCGGCGGCGACGGATCGTGCCCCTGCCGGCCCCAGGGGCGCGAGGCAAGTGCCGGCGGAAGGACGCTCCCCGGAGGGGGACCCCCCCCACGACTACACACAGAGGGATAGGCTGTCCCTCCGGCCCGGCCCCGAATCCCCGGACCCCGCTGAAGGAGAGGCTCACGCAAGGACCGGAGCCCGGGGGGCGGAGGACCGCGACCCCACAGAGAAGGCCTCCGTGCAGAGAGGGCTGCGAGGGCGGCCCATGCCTCCCCCGGGAAGCGAGTGCTGGGGGAGAGACACTCCCAAACAGAAGGATCTGCCTTCCCTCCGACCCGGGCCCCGAGTCCCGTAGTGCAGCGGCCCAGGGGGGGGTTCCAAAAAAATAAATAATAATAATAAGAAGAAGAAAATAACGCCGGGGGCTGGACCCCGCTGGGGAAGGACCAGGAAAGGAACCCTGCAACATCGCAGTGCCCCGGGGGAGCGGCAGACCAGCCCTCCCGCCACGGGGGCAGAGAACATCGACGTAGCCGCCTCACACAGGGCTACCCACCACACAGAACTACCCCGGAGGCACACAGGGAGTGCACGGCCCCGGCCAGGACCCCATTTTGACTCCACACAGTACCTCGTGGACAAAGCAGGACTAGGCTCAGCTACGCAGCAGAGGACACCCTCTGGGAGACGACAGCTACTCTACGGCCCAGGTGAGAGGCCCCCACCGGCGGTCGGTGGGGCGTGTGCCCGCCTGGGGGGCCTACCCCATCCCTACTGGAAATTATAGCCTGATCCTGTAAGCCCCACCTGAGCAACACACATTGGCACGTCTCTGGGTCAGCGGAATTCGCCTATAAAGACCATCCAAATCTGGACATACCGCGCAGCTGGGCGGTGGAATAGGAGGGAGAGTGGGGGTTTACCCACTACTTCTTCCAGCAAGTGGAGGCCCCCGTGCCAACCCCTGGGGTGTGTGCCCGTCTGCAGTCTGCCAGGACCTAACCAACCAAGGAGGTTGACCTGGGTGTGTGGCCCCCACCAGGACCCGGTGGGGCGTGTGCCCGCCTGGAGGCCTCCTCCGGCTCATCAGGCCCGATTGGGGGGCTGCCCCACCTTTAACTAGGACCAGAGCCCACGCCCCGGAGACCCACAACAACTCGACCCCGGGTCAGCGCAGCACAACCTCAGGGGCCCACTGGGCCACAACCCACCAAGCAGCTGGGGGGCAATAAGCACCCTAGCCCCAGAGGGAGACCCCACGATCACGCCGCCCAAGAGAACTGACACACACTTCCGGCGTCCTCCGCATCATCGCACCCCCGGCCCACCCTGATCTCACAGGCTACCCGTGACCCAGGTGAGAGGCCCCCGTCCTCAGTTGGCGGGGCGAGTGCCCGCCTGGAGGGCCGCCCCACCCCCTCGCAGGGGACAATCCACCGACTACAAAACCAACTGGTGCGACGCACTACGGACTGGTCCTGGGGTGGCACGGCATTCCCCCCTAGGGCCCCCCGGACTGCAGCGGACCCTGCGGCAAGGGACCAATGACACCCCATGAGCTGGAAGAAGGCCCTACAAACGTTTCGCTTCCAAGAAACAGCAAACACGACTGAGGTCCCCACTGTCTCCGGAGCCATGGCCCACACGGAACCCGCAGGCCAACCCGCAATGACGATGGAAAAGGGCTTCGCTTCCATCCTTCAGGAGATCAGAGAAATGAGATCCGACATTGCCCAGAAGTTCGAGAAACTGGACCAAAGGGTAGACAAAATTGAGGATAGAGTCCTACAAGTGGAAAACTATCAATCGTCCTCTACATCTCAGGAAATCCAATTTGGCACACGGCTTGCGGCTTTGGAGAAGAGGGACGAAGAGAGAGCCAGGATCATGGACCACTATGAAAACAGGGAAAGGCGGAACAATCTAAGGTTCTTTAGAATCCCGGAGACGGAGGGTGAGACGGAGAGAGAGCTGACTCGAGTGGTGAGAGACATCATCACCCTCTTGTTTGCTGAAGAAATGACGACGGAACTCACGTTTGACTGGGTGCACAGGGCCGGGGGAAGAGCGGGGGGCCCCAGAACGGTTCTGGCCCGCTTCCACTATTACACGGAGAAAGCCAAAGTTCAGGAGGCTGCGAGGCAGGCGAGGACGATAACCTATAACGGCGCACAGATCGCCATTTTTCAAGATCTTTCAGCTTACACCCTAGCCAAACGGAGGATGTGCCGCCCTCTGACACAACAACTGAAAGAGAAGGGTGTCCGCTACAGATGGGGATATCCCTTCTCCCTGTCCTTTGAATATTCTGGCCAACGCACAACGTTGGTAATCGAAGAAGACATTAAGGGCGCTATTCAAGATTATGTGGGCGAACCCGCCCCCCGGAGGGAACCAGTGGGTCCGGAGGCGCTCAGAGGGCGCTCAGAGGGGGTACCCCCGGGCAGCCCAACCCCAGAAGGAGAAAAACCGGCGCGAGGAAGTTCAAGAAATTGAACACACCACCAACACCAATGGAGGAAGACCGGGCCGACTCAGAGGGATGACACCAGCGACCCCACGGAGATCATCGGGTCTAGAAAGCAGAAAGACACTGGAGATGCCTGGTTTGCTGCACCCCCTTGAACTGCAACTATAAGGGTGCATAGAAGGGATCATAACTGTGGGAACCGAGAGATGCATCAACCAACGACGAGAGGGGGCAAGGGGGGGGCTCACGGTAGCGAGCTTGGGATCTGACGCCTGGCCGAGGGGAACCGGCTGGTGGTCCAGCCAACAATCCAGGAATGGAAGAACTACATGGCTGGACACCGGGGAGGGGGGTGGGGGTTTGTTTACAAGTTGGGGGTTTTAGGGTGGGGAATGCGTTGGGGGGGATGTTGGGGAAACGTTTCAAAGAGATCCAAACAAGAAAGTACAGTAAGCAGGGAGCGAGCGTCCATGCGACACCGGTGACCAAGGGGAAAGGCGACAGCGACTATGGCTGACGACCGACCGGCCCTAGGGGTGGGAACCCTGAATGTGCGGGGCTTGGACACCCCCAGGAAAAGATCCCTAATCAGTAGGGAGTTTAGGAGGGCTAAGCTGGACCTACTCTTTGTGCAGGAAACACACTGGGCGAGGGGGAAGGAGCCCAGGTTGCGGGGCGGCGGAATTGAGGAGATATTCTATGCATCCCACAAGGGGAAGAAAACAGGGGTTGCTATTCTGATCGCAAGGGGGTTGAGATTCGAGAAAGACTCCATCCTAAGGGACCCCGAAGGTCGCTACCTCTTCGTACGAGGCTCCCTACAGGGATCACCCATAACCCTGGCGGCTGTATATGCCCCGAATGAAGGCCAGGCCCAATTCTGGGAGGGAGTAGGGGAAAGGCTGAAAACCTTTGTCCATGCCCATTGGTGGTGGGAGGCGATTTTAATATGGTCCTAGACCTATCCAGAGATAGACAACGGGTAGATGCACCAAACCCCAGACCCGCTGGAGACGCCACGTCACACTGCTTTCAAAGGGTGAATGATGACCTGAATCTGGTGGACACGTTACCCACCCCCCCCCCCGAGTGGGGACTCCCTCTTTCTCGTACTACTCCTCCACCCACAAAGCCTTCTCCAGAATAGACTATATCCTTGCGGACGAGGTACTCTGACCACACATAGCGGGTTACAGGATAGACCCCGTCCCCTGGTCTGACCACGACTTGGTTAGGGTCACCTTGGCAGGGGACTGGTGCAGAGAACGGAGGGGACGCTGGAGATGTAACGATGCCATCTTGAGAGATGTGGTCCATGCCCAGACTGTACTGGAGGCCATCACAGAGTTCTTTGAGCTCAACGATAGCGGGGAGGTGGGCATGCACACTCTCTGGGACGCCTTCAAGGCAACACTAAGAGGAGTGCTCATAAAAATTGGTTCCCGACAGAAGAGGGAAAGGGAGACCCAGGAGAGGATTCTGAGGGAAAAAATAGCGCGCCTCCAACCGGGGGTCTCTCCGGCACAAACCCTAGAGCGAGACCGCATGGCCACTCTGGAGGACTACAGGCTCCAATTGAAAGACCTACTCCTCCATAAAACGGAGAAAAGCCTCCAAATGGTCAAACAGAAATACTACGAGAAGGGGGACAGAGCGGATAGGATCCTGGCCTGGAAATTGAGGGAGGTCCAGAGAAGCAGAATGGTGAAGGGAGTGAGGGACAGCTGGGGTACATTGGGATATGACACCCCCCATATAAGTGAAGCCTTCCATCAATACTATGAGACACTATATGCCTCCGAATATGACGGCGGCGATGCCCATATCGAAGAATTCCTCGACTCCATACAGATACCTTCCCTCTCACAGGATCAGGCAGAAGGGCTGGAGGGTCGGGTGACTGAGGAAGAGGTAGAGAAGGCGATCAGTGGAATGAAGGTGGGAACCTCCCCGGGGGAGGATGGCTTTTTGGTGTATTTCTATAAGAGGTTCCGATCCACCCTGTCTCCATACCTGGCGAATGTTTTCAACTCGGTATTGGAAGGGGGCACTCTCCCCGACACCATGATGGGAGCCATTATAGTGGTCCTTCCCAAGGAAGGTAAAGACCTGAGGGAGTGTTCGTCCTACCGACCCATATCGTTGCTCAACATCGATGTCAAAATCTTGGCTAAGGTGATGGGTAGGCGGATGGAGGGGATAATGCAGAAGCTAGTCCACGGGGACCAGGTGGGTCTCATTAGGGGCAGACAGGGATCGGATAATATCCACAAAATGATAGACTTGGTTCATTTCGCCCAAAATTCAAATCTCGAGGCATGCATCCTGTCCCTGGACTCGGAAAAAGCTTTCGACAGAGTAGAATCGAGATACATGACCCTCCTCCTCCAACGAATGAGCTTTGGGACGCCCATCCTGAGCTGGGTTGCCGCCCTCTACAGAGCCTGTTGGAATCTTTCCCCCTCACCCGAGGGACTAGACAGGGTTGCCCTCTTTTCCCCCTTCTGTATGTCCTCACGATGGAGGCTTTGGCCATAGCAGTTAGGTCCCACCCAGATATTAGGGGTATTGGAAGGGGAGAGGTGGAATTCAAGCTATCCCTATTTGCGGATGATATCCTAGCATACCTAGTGGACCCGGGCTCTTCGGTCCCTCCCCTCCTGTCCCTGGTTAGTTCGTTCGGGAGGTTCTCAGGACTGAAAATAAATACCGCCAAGTCTGTCCTCCTTCCGATGCGCCTGGTGGACCCGGTACTAGACCCCCTGACTAGGTTTCATGGGATAGAGGTGGGCAGGAACAACATAAAATACCTGGGGGTTCTCCTCACTAGGGACTTAACAAAACTAGGGTCTTCCAACTATGAGCCCATTCTAACTGAGATCGCCTCTGACTTGAGAAGATGGGGAGGAATGATCCTCTCATGGTACGGTCGGATGACGGCAGTCAAATGAACATACTGCCTCAGCTTTTATACCTTTTACAGCCCTCCCTACCCAGGTACCCGCTCAAACATTTATAGATTTACACAAGGGGGTCCGAGACTTCATTTGGCAGGGGAAAACCCTGCGGATTGGTAGGGCCACCTTGACGCTTCCGAGAGAGGAGGGGGGTTTTGGTCTCCCAGATTTCCAACTGTATTATCACGCAGCACAACTGCGGGTCCTTCTAGAACACATGAAGGAAGGTTTACGGACATATTGGTCATACCTAGAGGACATGGATCTCCACCCCCTAAAAGTCTGTGACCTCCTGTGGGCCCCTCGCAGGTCTATCCCGAAACAAGTTCTATCCCACCCGACCCTGGGTGTTCTCTGGGACATTTGGAGGGAATGCCCCCGGACAGCACATCTTTCTTCATGGCCGTCCCCCATGACCTCCTTGTGGGGGGCCCCCCCTGAAATTGGGCAGCAGAGGGTTTAGACAATCCCAGAGTTGGTCAGATGCGGGACTGGAATGGGCGGGCCAGCTGTTCAGGGAGGGAGAATTCTTGAATTATGAGGACTTCCGGGAGGGACTGGGAGGCGGGACCCTCTCCATTTTTGAATACCTCCGTCTCAAGGGCATCCTTAATGACCCTGCCTGGGGCCCTAACCTGCGGAGACAACTAACTCCCTTCGAGAAACTCCTTGACTCAGCAACCTCTAGAAAGGGAGCGGTCTCCTCTATGTACACTGTCCTAAACACCCATGACCTCCAGGCTAGGCGAGGTTTCCGTGGTTTTTTGAGTGATCTGGCGGGGGAGGAGATATCAGAGGACGCCTGGGCTCGCATTTTCAGGATATCGTTTCATGGCAATCTTTTCACCTCGGATATGGAACACAACTTTAAAATCCTGCAGGGGTGGCACAGGGATCCAGTAAAACTCTCGAAAATGTTCACAGGGGTATCACCTGAATGCCTGAGGGGCTGTGGCCAGTTAGGGACTAGAAGTCATATGTGGTGGCTATGTCCGAAGGTACAGACCTATTGGGAATCGGTGAGAGATTGGATAGCGGAGGTAACGGAGGACCCTCTACCCCTCAACCCGCTGACCATGCTGCTGGGCCTCCCCCCGGAGGAAGCGGAAATACACCGGTACCCAAGGATGTGGGAAACTATGTTGAGAGCAGGCAGAGTGGCCCTAGCCCAGAGGTGGAAGAGCCCGGAAACACCTTCCAAAGAAGATAAGACAAAAAAACTTAAGAACATGTTCTTGATGGACAAACTGACTGCCTTGGTGAACAATGACTCATGCTCATTCCTCGCTGAATGGTATGGGGTCCAGCAGACATGGGGATGGGATGTCCACTAGTCCCGAAATCGTGCCCCTGGTTGGTCAGGGCATGACCATCGCTGTGAAGGACAATACCCAAACGGGGGGCCCCCATGACCTTGGGCGACGTCGGCTTCAAGCCAGTAACTGAATGGGTCACAAGTTGCGGCGCTTCAAAGACCTAGAAAAAGATGTGAAAGTTTGGTCTCTTTTCTGCTGTTATGTTTGGTTTGGACACGGTGAGGGGGAGGGAGGGGGAGGGTCATGAAAGGGGGTATGGGGGCCTCAGTTAGGCCCCGTTTTCTGTCTTTACGTTTTACAAAATGCTAATAAAAATCAAAGTTTAAAAAAAAAAATAAACATATATGCAAAACAATACACAAAGATACTAGCAAACAGATTAATACACATGCTACCAAAATTAATAGGACATGACCAATCAGGCTTCATACCATCTAGACAAACATTTGATAACACTCGCAGAATAAGCCAATTAATAGAGAATTTAGGAGTGACACAAACCCTGCAATTCTAGTGTCATTGGATGCAGAAAAAGCGTTTGACAGGGTTGAATGGTCTCACTGTTTACTAGAACATATGGTGTTCGGGGAGAAGTTAACTCAAATGGTGCAAGCTCATTATAATTTACTGGCGATCCGCATCGCCCTTGATGGAACAGTTACAGGAAAGGTAACACTAGTACGGGGCACTAAACAAGTCTGCCCCCTATCTCTGCTGCTTTATGCCATCTACTTAGAACCTTTATTGGTTAAGATTCGGGAGACAGATTGGCTCAGAGGAATAGAAATGGCGGGAGGAACACACAAAGCAGTAGCATTCGCAGACGAAATGCTGGTAGCATTGACGGGCCCAGAACAGTCACTGCCGGGTTCAATGAAGGAATTAGACAACTATGGGGTGATATTAGGGTTAAAAATAAATAGTCAGAAATCAGAAACACTGAACCTATCGGAAGACCTGGAAGTGATGGGTAGACAAGAACGCAACAAAAAAAGTGGAAAAGAGTATAGCATACTTAGGCATAACCCTCACAAAAAATGTAGGGAAACTGTATAGCGCAAACTACCCGCAGTTGATAGACGGAATTAAACTCAATCTCATGAAATAGAACCCCCTCTCAGTATCATGGTGGGTGGCACTGACAAAAGTAAAAATGATGGTCTTGCCGAAGCCGCTATATTACTTTCAGGCATTGCCCAGTAGGGTCCCGAACACCTTATTAAGAACAAGGGGGGCTTAGCGCTCCCACACTTTTATGAATATTATGAAGCAACCCAGATATGGGTTATGAGAGTATGGTCGGCCGGAGGTCTGCACAAAATATGGGCACGACAAGATAGGGGGGTAGTGGGATCACCCCTCTCGGGTTTCATGTGGTTAAATAAACAAAACAGACACCCTAAGGTTAAGTTTAGTGAGATAATTGGGGTAGGGTGGAATTATGGGACTCAGCAATTGAAGGAGGGATGCTCACGGTGAAGCATCCCCATTTTACCGATGTTCGGGAACCTGAAATTTCTGCCAAGGATGGAAAAAGGGGCATTCAAGAAATGGGAAAGAGTAGGCTGTCAAAAGATACAGGATATGTACCAGGGAAAAACTCTTAGGGCTTTCGAGGATTAGGTACAGGAGCTTGATTTGATGGGGAATGACTGGTTCAAATACAACAAATTGAAACACTGGCTGACTACCCCAGCTATTAAGGAGGAAACTATGAGACAGGTGACACCATTTGAAAAATATATACCAACCCACAATGGGTCAATGAGTTTAGTATCATACCTCTATAGATACCTGAATGACCAAGAATAGCTTATTCAAAGGAACTACATGAAGAAATGGGAAAAAAACCTTTGGAGAGACAATTTCAAGTAAACAGTGGGAGTACCTGTTGGGAGCTATCCCAAAACTAACTTGTTCCATTCAAGTGAGGGAAATGTGGATTACAATCCTCTTACAATGGCACTACACACCCGAGAGGATTCATGCAATGTTCCCCCAGGCATCTGATCAATGTTGGAGGTGATGTAAGGCAGGGGGACAAGATCTGGATGTGTGGGATGTGGGAACCAGGGTTGAAAACACCCACAAAAGCACAGAAATGGGGATTCATAATCCTATTAATAGCGGCATGGATAGTGATAGTGCAACAGTGGAAACAGCAAGCAACACCCACACTCCAGGACTGGCTACAGAACGTCTGGAATTGTGTATCATTGGAATGGGTAACATATAGGATTCAGGGAGATCAAGAGGGATTTAAAAAGGACTCAGGGTCTGTATTGAGCTATCTGCAAAGCGACTACATGGTGCAATGGTGCACTCACAAGATTAGGATACTGGACATATTGGGAATCTAAAAGAATCCACGCTATCTAAATGATGGACTATACTTATGGTGAGGGGAGAGTGGTGGATAAGGGGGGGAGTTAGTAGTTTGATTTCTTTTCTTGTATTGTAACAATAAGAAACCAATAAAACTATGTTTTTAAAAAACTTGTAACATTTTGGTACACAATCAGGAGTCTACATCCTAAATAGGGATAGTTGTAATGTTTGGGAAACCCCAACCCATACAGTATAAAGAACAACGCCCCATCGCACCCTCACCTCCAATGGTTTACAGTGCACTTACCTAGCCTCATGCTAAATTGTAACGTTTTGCAGGTGCACTTTCACACTGGTGTAGGTGTAGAAGACAGGCCGAATGAGGGAAATCTTGAGGGTGATAAACCATTGATGGATTTCCGTAATGTGATAAGCTGTGTTGAAATGCTTCCTCTAATTGGCACGAATCTCTGGGGTGATGATTTTAGGAATTCCAAGTACATCAGGTACTTCAGGTACATCATGTTAAGTAGCCCATGAGTTGCAATGGATGAAAATACCTTTATAGTCATCTTCAACATGGGATCTTTTATATGAAGTAGAATGGGAGGGGAGGAGTACAAAAGGTCAGTGAAAGCCTGCAATTTCATTTTTCATTGTGTACCATTCAGTCATCTCACCACTTGGTGCCTTTATCAGGTCCTATATTCACTCCGGGCAGATAAAACCCTTCCATGTGAAAAGGTACAAACACTGCAAGAGGTCAAATGTCGGTAGTGGGCTCTATGACGAATCTAGCAAACGTGTCACTGTTTCCCTGAGAGAAAGCCCTCCTCATGTGGCCAGGGACAGGCAGAAGCTACCCAACTCTTACCCTAGGAGAATCAAAGTGAGTCCAAGGGGTACTTATACTGCTTTTTAGCACTCATTTACATTTTCCCCATTCTTGTATGGCCTATTGTGATGCGGATGAAGAACCTCCACTGATTGTTGATCACCACACTTATGCCTGTTTGCCTCCCTTTTATAACACTGAGACAACCAGTACTGAGGAGCAGCAGGAACCACCAGACGAAGGAAAATGCAAGGTGGGATCCCGAGAGGCCCAGAGGTGCGTTCCCAGTCAGCAGACAGACCGCAGAGGTACAGAAGAGATGTGACGGACACCAAAGCTGCCACAGACAACCAGTAAGCCCAGAGAAGGCAAATGAGATACTGGGGTGGCGAAACCGTGCACTGGTTACAGTGAACAGAACCCACTAGAAGGGAATTGGAGCATTATACTTAACTGGAGAATTGTCGGTGGCCCGAAGTATAAGAAATATAAGTACCTGAATGCAAAACCGAGCAAGTGCAAATGAAGAAAGTAAGCTGATTTAAAAAGCCCTGGCAGGAGATTAAACCAGGCAAACAGTGGGTCTTGGACCCGCACGCAAGTCAAGTAGCAGAAAGCCCTGGCAGGAAAGAAAACTGGCTCATAGCGGGTTTGGGACTCGCACCCAAGTCAAGTAACAGAAAGCCCTGGCAGGAGAGTAAACCAGGCACTCAGCGAGTTTGGGATTCACACCCAAATAGCAAAATGAAAACCCTGGCAGGAGAGTAAACCAGGGATTGAAATTTGAGCAGAAGCCCTCACAGAAATTGTGGAAAGCTGAGAGAATAGGGGAGGAGAATGCCCCATTTGGTTTTGTGCATCACAAGGGAAGAGCCAGACCCCTTTTCTGTAAAGGGCATCAGAGGTCCAAAGAAAGAAAGGTGATATATTTGTTTGAAAGAGAGAAAGTCCAAGGGAGGAACCATCCTCCTTGGGGATTGTGATACATATATAAGTGAATTGTTTACTCGGCAATTATAGAGGGGTGCTACTGGAAACGGGTTCTAAACTTGCCACTATCTGAACCCATATGTATTCTTAGGCATGAATTAGGCTCGTTATCTATAAGTGGAAAATGTGCTCACTTTATGGAAAATGTGTAATGGCTTCCAATAATACTGGATTACTAAGCATCGTTGCAAAATATCTTTTGTCATCAATGGACGTCTTTCCAATGACTGTGGGATGTTCTAACAACATCACAACATCGCTGTGTGCTGCTTGCATCCGAAACAACAGGACACATCGCTGTGTGCTGCTTGCATCCGAAACAACAGGATGGTGCCAAAAAGATCTATGCGCTAAGGCCGCCAATCCATTTTGCCTATGTGAGTGGTAACACAGAAGACAACTGCCAAAACCTATCATTGGGCTGCCCACAGAGTAAAATGAAACTACTTGAAAAAGCAGTGCTGCACTGCAAGGGAAACACAGAACTGCTTCAAAATCCGTTTTTTCCTTGGCTGTTAAATTTGCAAAATAATGATTCTCAACAGCAGAAGAGATCCAACATCCTTGCTGGGTGTTAAACATCACTTTATTTAAAGAATCCACCTAAGCACCATGTCAGTAGAAACACACTTCATCATAAGAAAATCCACATTCAAAGATGCTTGCATAGGAAAGAAATGGGTGCAGTACCGCCGCTCGCCTGTATCAGAAGCTGGCATTTACCTATACTGTCATTTAAACTTGTACATTAAAATCAAAGTATGGAAAAGAAGAGACTTCCCATCAAAAGCAATATAGGTTGATACAATTAAATCTTATGTTTTAAAAAGGCTGGAATCAAGAGAGTTGTGGTTATATTTGTTAAGAATGTTAATTGTATTTTAGAAAAAGACTATTTTAAACATTGTTTTAAAAGTGAGTTAAATCCAGCCACACTGGGCTTCAAAGACATTCCACAGCTTCTCCCAAACAAAGGAATCTTCCCCCATGCTCTCTGCTGAGGAACTGGCAGGGAGTTGTGAAAGGAGGTGCGAGGAGGACTTTGGCCTGTTCCTCTGACAGGAAACAAAAGACTCCCTTGAATGAAAGGAAATGCAAATTTGGGTGTCAACCGAAACCAGCTGCTGGCAGGAAGAGGCTCAGATTGCTCTTGGCTCAGCCACACCTTGAAGGCGGGGCTAGACTGAAATGTGTATCTGGAACTGAAGAAAATATCGTTTTGAGAAAAGACTCATAGAAAACTGTGCCAAACTGGTAAAAATCTGAAATGTATAGGTTGTTAAAATAAAAATGTTGGTCACGTTTTAAAACTACTCTGGAATTTGTGGGATATTCAGAGACTGAACCACTAAAAATGTTGATATTGTAGCAATTGTGAAAATGTTAGGAATATGAACATTTACAGGAGTATGCCCAGATGTTATGCACATGTATGTGGAAATATTTGTACAGATCTGACACTGGGTAACCAACCAAAAGCGCAAAAAACTGTCAATTGTGAACCGAAACTCTTAAGAAGATAGGACTTTGATGGATATGTGCTTTATTTAATTTGGGATGTGAATAAGTATTATTAGTACGTTGGTGATATTATAAATATGCTTTATATGAAAAATATGTTTTCTGTGTAGAAACAAAGGGTAGGTTTTTCCCTGGACCATAAACACAGTGTCATCTTGACACATCATGACACACTGGTTTCTTCTCAAATCAGGAAAGAGGGAATACTTTGACCAATCAGTTTCCTAGAGGGTGGGTTTAAGATAATCAGCCTATCCACCCCTTTGGGAAATACACAGATAGGGACTGTTGAGGACCTGGACAGACACACATTTACCCATCAACTGATTGCAGGAAAACCCAGATACAGACTCCAGAACTCTGAAAGCAGAAGGCCCAATCCAAAACTGAACCCTTCTGAGCTGGCCTTTAAAATCTTGCAATCTGATTTTAACCCCAAACTTCCAAGAGGCACAACAACTGAACAGCTGGGTTGTGCTGTTTTTCTGCTTCTTGCTAAGAACCCAAACCAGTAGAGCATAGCTGTAACCCAGAACCAACCCGTCAGATCCAATCCAAGAGGCCGTGCAGATACCAGAGTGCCTTGCTGAGTGCAGAACCAAGTGCCTGAAACCTTTCCAGTGGCGAGCAGATTCCAGTCCAAAACCCTGTGACTAGATCCTGACGGGCCTATTCCAAAACCATAGTTGTGAGTATTTAGCATAGAATTGTCCATAGCCAATCTCTTATCCTTAAGTAATCCAATCAAACCCATTCCACATATTCATAACTGCATTGTAGTACCTCTTTTGTCTGTCCTGAATCCTTCTCTGATCCATATAGTCCTGTGATAATTGTAGTGATAATCATCTTTGCACTAATATATATTTGCTGAAGAAAGGCAGTGTTGCAGCGGGAAAAGATCAGACAGAGGCGCTTCTGGACTGGTGGCTGTACCATTGGTATCTTGCATCTTCATAGCCCCTTAGTGTAAAGCCAATCCTTGTTTGTAATCTTCAAAAGCACATCTTTCATTTGAAATCTTGACTCTTTTTGAGAAAAATTGACCTTTACTAAAACTTCTGAACCGTACATGCTAGGAACAAAATTTAAGTGTCAAATTGAAGCTAACATCCTCAGCCTTCCAACGAACCCAGAACCGCATTCCAACTCCTGAGAAGTTTGCTGCGATTCTGCATTTGGCTCAATTTCACTCCATATAAAAACAGCTATTTCTTTACATTCAACCTCTGAATTCGGTTTCCTATCTGCTGGTTATTCCATCATCAGTGCTAGTGTCTACCTGGAACTATCAAAAGCGGCTCCCACTAGTTTTGAATCCAATTTAGAGAATTAAATCTATTTTTTAGCATTTTCCCATTCATTCAAAGCCACATTCAAAAGCATCTGACCTGTTTAAAATCATTCCTGTTTCTCTCTAAGCTTGCTGGGGGGTGGGGGGGGTGGGATTGAAACTGCATTTGTGATTGTATATGCCTGAAACCTGTATTCTCTCCTCCCATCTCTATATTGCATATTAGGAGAGATTGAGTAGTATCAGGGGGAAAGAGTGATTACATTGCATTTGATTGAATTCATATCAAGTTTTATTTCTGTGCTGCATTCTTTCCTATCATTGCATTTCATTGAACCCACACAAAGTTGTCTTCTATGCTACATTATTCTTCTCACCCATACTCCTATTGATTAAAGAGATTGTTGATTGTAATATTACCCATTGCTGATCATTGTATAAATATTAATAGTGTGATATTTAGATATTGATCATATTCATAAAAGTGTGATATATATATTGTTCAATTCATCAAATAAATCTTTTAACCTTGCAAAACAACCTTCTTCTTGGTTCAGTGAGACCGGGGGGATTCAAAGAGAGGGGCGTGATATAAGGGTACATCATTCAGAAATAAAAGAACTTCAGACATACAAATATATAATTAAGGGTTCCAGCTGGGCATCTCACGGCAGGCATTGACTTAGGTAGAGTGCTGGGTTGAAACCACTTACATGACCTGGAGGGAATCATCAGTGATCTAGGTATATCAATAAACCTTTTACTCGAAAATCCAGGCAAAGCCAAAAAACATTTATGGGAATACGATTGGATACAAACAAGGAGCGCATGCTCCAAATACCGTACATTTATTGACAATCCCTTTGCCTTTAAACGTTATGGGGCAACGGAAAATGACCTAACCTTGTTTCCTAACTCACGTCTGAGGGCTGATTTTCTGCACTTTCGTCTAAACATTTGGCCTACACATGAATTTCTGCATAAATGTAGAATAATATCAGTGAGCAAATTGCCATGTCGATTTTGTAAAATTGCTTCCGAAAGGCTGAAACATCTATGCACTGAATGTGCAGTATTGCTTCCTCAAAAAATCATGTTTTTTAAATCTTTATTTCAGGATTACTGCTTTGTAACAAGTGCTAAACTGTGGAAGCTATTATTTCATTGTACAAGGAACTCCGTCCGACATGCTATTCTGAATTTCTTATATGGTCTAAGATTATTGAACAAAACAATAATTTAAAGTGAACTGTGATGCCTACAATTTGAGCTTTGTCAAGTGTGAATACTAGATGTTCCACTTTGATTGATGCACATTATGATGATACAAGATGATTGATAACTGAATATAGGTTCTTTTAACATGAATTTTATTATTTATTTAATTTTCTTTTTACTTTTCTTTTTTTGAATTTTATTTTTTAATGAAAGTAACAAATTATCTGAAATCATTTCCTTTCATACTGTTTTGCTAAATTTAAAAATCAGATTTCTTCATTAAAACAACTAATTAAAAATAAATAAATAAATAAATAAATGGCATTGTGAATAACCAGAAAGACACTAGGGGAAGAGAAGGACCCTTTTCTGTTGGAACCTTATTTACTTATCTTTTCTTCACTTTCAAGACAATGGTCCCGATTCAAAGAACGTTTTCAAATGGGGTTTTGCCATTATAAAACACTTCTGTGAATTAGGTCCTTTGTGTTTAGAACTTTGGGAGTAATCTCATGGTGTACAGCTCAAAGACATTCCCCTGTCATGTTCTACTGAGTTTAGTGTGTGAGGGTCAGCTTAGGATTTTGGACACATGACAGAGAACTCTTTCGATTTTGACTTCCTGACATAGACGTTCATTAGTTTTGTTGAGGCAGGAGACCCCTCATAGAGTTAGGGATAGGCAGGATTTTCCCAAATCCTCATTTTCTTTTTATAAAAAAAGTCTTTGACAATAACCGAACTGTGTCTGAGTCTTACTCTTGATCCCTCACAGCACCCTTTAAGAGGTTAACTTCTCCATATCAGTGGAGTGTCCTCACGCGATAGCAACCCACAAAAGATGAAGGAGAGATACCAAGGATTAGGTTTTGTCCCCATACTGTCTTATATTAGAAAAGCAACAACATACAATTAATCATATCTAAAAGGCAATAGAATAGTCCACTGGAGACAAATGCTCTCACCTGTTTTGCAACAAACCCTCTAACCATTAGTCTTTAGAAAAAGAGAGGGTATTGTTTGCATGTTACGAAACTGCAGGCAACAAGGGTACAGATCTATCCTCTCAACCATCCAAGCAGCAAGGTTAATTGCACCTCCAATTTTACATAAGCTCTGACCGCATACTGAGGGTAACATGCTGTTAACTGTTTAGGTATTGGACGAGATGAAGCCCTGCCCTTATGGCATCTTACTACTAGTGGTGAATGACGTGAACATGCTGCGGCGGTTGGTGAATTTTGTGAGTGGAGTGGCGTAAATATTTCTTGCAGACGTGCCCTAGCGACCAAGCGTATCAAGGTAGTCCGATCCAATCAACAGGAATTTTTAAATAATGAGTTAAAATGGTGTATTTTAGAGCAAACTTTTTAGGATATTTGGGTAAAAATCCAAACAGTTTGAAATTGGTTTTCTAGGGTAACTCATGAAAATAAAAACAATAGATGCAAGTCATCAACAGTGCACAGGAACATTTCTCCAACACATTTTCATGATGTCTTTGCCTGCAATATGTCGCAGTATAAAACATTTTCACTCTGGCTGTGCCCACACATTTCCATGCTGATTGCACCAGAATACAATAGTATTTCCATATACGAACATACTCATGTTTGCTTTGCACATAATGTCAGAAATGATACTATAAGAAAACCTGTCCGTGCTTATGCAGCCAATACATGGCAGTATCCCCACGTAAGAAACTACTCCAGTTGGCTCTACCATTAAAAATGCATGCCACAGTATGAAAACATGTCCAAACTGGCTGCACCAAAATTCCAGTCTAGCTTCATAATAACATTTATCATGCTTGCTTTATCAAAGATGTACAATACAAAATGCCATGCCATTGTAAGAAATTGATAGACTGGCTCCACCAAAATGTCAGCCCAGCCAGATAATAATGCTTATCATGCTTTCATTATCAAAGATGCCCAATAAAAAATGTCATGCCACAGTAAGAATAATACCACTGATCATGCTTGCTTTATCAAAGACGCTCAATACAAAATGTCATGCCACAATAAGAATAATACTACTGATCATGCTTGCTTTATCAAAGATGCTCAATACAAAATTCCATGCCACAGTAAGAAATGGCTAGACTGGTTGCATTAAAAATGCCAGTCTAGCTACATAATAGCACTTAACATGCTTGCTTTATCAAGTTGCCCCATACAAAATGTCATGCCATAGTATGACTAATACCGTTGACCGTGCTTGCTTTATCAAAGATGCCCAATACAAAATGTCATGCCACAGTGAGAAATGGCTAGACTGGTTGCATACAAATGTGAATTTAGCTTCGTAAAACCACTTATCATGCTTGCTTTACCAAAGATGCCCAATACTGTCATACCTTTTAGACCCTGGTCGCTGTGGTCCTCCTGGAGGCATTTGCTGGGATTTGCAGGCGCCATCTTTTCTTCTAATATGGCACTCTGCAGTCCCCTGCGGAAACAGAATGAGCGTTTTAGTCATCCTAAAGTTACCAGCGACAGCTCAGGCTGCGTTTACTAATTCGTAAGGTGAACGCACTTCAATGCATCTCAACCCAGCTCAGTGCTCTGTTTACCATGGTACTCTGCATTATTCTCCTTCCTAGTCCCGCTCTGTTTCTGACTTTCCTGGTCCTTCCTTGCGAAGGTAACTTTCCCTGGTCAGTTGCCTGCATCCATCTGGGATACTCCTTGCCGGGAATTGCCTGCTGCCTTTTCTTCTTCTGAAGCTTGTTCCACTGGACTTCAGTGTACAGTGTCCTGATTCACTGTTTGTGCTACTCCACTAAGGTGTTTGCTACATTTGGGGAAGGTTTTTTCCTGGGTTTATGTGGCAGTTCCTCCGGAGGTCATGTTAAGAGAGAGGGGCGGCCAACCCAAAAGGTAGGTAAAGGATTTAAAACATCTTTAGTGCTAGTGCGAAGAAAGGGCGGCATGGCGGAACAATGGACCTTTAAAATGAAGAAGTGGCTCCTGCGGTGGCAGTATTCCTGGTAGTTCCTGCAGTTCGTGTGATCCAGCAGAGGAAGAGAGGCTCTCATCGTGGAGCAAGGTTCTAGTCACTGCACTACCCAGGGAGGAAACCAGCCGCGGTGCTGCCCGACGAATAAAAGGTACGCTCCTTTAAATCACGGTCCGGGTGACACTGGTGCCTGGCTATCCGGCCTCCGAGTACAGGGTACGGGAGATTTGACCAAGGCAGGTTCGGGAAGGCAACTGGCAAACTGGTTGGTCCCACCAGCTCAAGGGAAGAAGGCTCTTGCAGGTGAAGATCTTCTCTCGTTGTGTGGAGAAAAGTGGTGAGACGCTGCAGCAGGGCTTCACCGGCGGTTCAGTCATTGCAGATGTCTTTGGCTTCTCTCCTCTTTGGCTTCTTAGTTCCAGTGGCAACGTCTTGCTCTTCCAGTCCTAAGGACCCTGCTTTTATGCAAAAAGATCCCCATTCATACAGCCTAGCTGTCACTCACACGGTGGATTGGTCATCTTGGCAGGAGACCCTCCAGCCTATCAGGATAGAGTGCGACATGGGTTGCTGAGGCAACCCTGTCCAGGGGTCCTACTCCCCCTCCCATACAATGGACCCACCCCAGACTCAGTGGCACCGAAAGGAGGGCTTCTCGGCAGAAGCCCGCCAACCGGACGAACAAAGGATCCCCGACCTGGGTTAGGAGTTTAGAGAAAGACACGAGAAAGAAGTTATATTAAAGTTCTGGCAATAAAAACTTACCGGAGTAAAGTAAATATTAAAATACATCGGCGGTGTGTTAGAGGTTGTCAGAAAAAGTGGTAGCCTCGAACAATGGGAAAATCCCATAGGAAAATATTTGCGGTTGAATATTTTTGGTAGTAACCACTGCCACCAGCCAGAAACTTTTGAGAGAGGGACTGTACGGTACCCCCTTGAAAATGAACATAAGGGAAAAACTATTAACCCTTTCCAGTACCTCCATAGTAAGATGGGTTGTACTGGTTTTGTTCACAGAAATTGACTGTTAAAGTCAATGGGGACTTTATATGCCCTGGGAGACAGTAGTCAGTCCCAGGGTATGCAGTGTATGTTTGGAGGGGTCGCTATGACACCCCTGTGTCACTGCACGTAGGGTGCTGTGTAACACATGTGCATAAAGATGGTTCCTATGGAGGGGAGAGAAACTCCATAGGCATTAAACACAAAAATAGGCTAGAACACACATAGCAAAAATGCCTAAGAGTGGGAAAAAGAGTCTCACTCTTAGAAGGAGAAAAGAAACAAACCCTTCAAATCCAGCAAAGCTGCTGGGGGACTCTATAGGTAAGGAAATTAGCTATACGATGAGAATTCTCCCTAACACTCGCCCCCACACCCCCAGAGTAAGGGCAGGAGGATCTAATCCACTCCTGGATGAGTCTCTTACCTCTAGTCGTTTCAAAACATCCTAGAGAGACCGTCAGCATTTTGGTGGTGACATCCTGACCTGTGCTCAATGGTAAAATCAAACCCTTGTAGGCAGATTGACCATCTTAGCAGTTTTGGGTTTTCCCCTTTCATTTGCATCAACCATCTCAAGGGTTGGTGGTCTGTTTGAATGATGAAAGTAGATCCATACAAGTATGGTATAAACTTCTTCAAGGCCCACACAATGGCAAAACATTCTCTCTCAATAGTTGCCCACCTTGTTTCAGGTTCCTTCAGTTTCCTACTGATGAATCATAGGGTGCTCCCTACCTTTCTCATCCAGTTGACTGAGTACTGCACCTATACCTATATTGGAAGTATCTGTTTGTACAATGAAGGGTTGGTGGTAGTCAGGAGTTCTGAGAACTGGAGCTTGACAAAGGGCTTTCTTCAGGCTTTCAAAGGCCTGATTGCACTCCTCATTCCATTTGACCTTTTTAGGGAATTTAGAAGAAGAGATGACATTCAGTGGAGAAGCTATGGATCCATAGTTCTCAATGAAATTCCTGTAATACCCAGTGAGGCCTAGGAAGGCTCTCACCTGGGTTTGAGTAGAAGGGGCTGTCCAATTTTGCACAGCTTCAATCTTGCTGAGCAAAGGCCTAATCTCACCACCTCCTATCTCATGCCCAAGGTAGACCACTTCACTCTGACCAATTTGGCATTTACTTGCCTTTATGGTCAGATGGGCTTGTTCCAGAGCCTGCAAAATATATCCTAGGTGGTCAACATGTTCTTTCCAAGTAGGGCTGAACACTGCAATGTCATCCAAGTATGCCATGCATAAGTCCTCCATCCCATTCAGAACCTGATTAACCATCCTTTGGAATGTAGCAGGTGCATTCTTTAATCCAAAAGACATAACCTTAAACTGGTATAAGCCAACTGGGGTGGAGAATGCAGTTTTCTCCTTGGCATGGTCTGTCAGGGCTATTTGCCAATAGCCTGACGTGAGATCAAATGTGCTGAGGAACTTGGCTGAACCAAGTCTATCCACCAGCTCATCTGTCCTTGGCAAAGGATGGGCATCAGTCTTAGTGACTGCATTTAGAGCTCTATAGTCCACACAGAATCTCAACTCTTTGGAACCTGCCTTTGGTACTAACACAACTGGGCTAGACCATGGACTAGTAGAGGGCTCTATTACCCCAATATCAAGCATCTTGTTGACCTCTCCTTTGATGTGGGTTCTTACATTTTCTGGCATCCTGTAGCCTATGTTCTTGACAGGTAAACAGTCACCAGTATTGATATCATGCTGGCCCCAAGGGGTCAAGCCTGGTGCTAGAGAAAACAGGGAGGCAAATTGATTTAACAAAACTTTGCACTCCTCCTGTTGCTCAGGTGTCAGATTAAAAGAGAGATTAACTCCTATTTTCTCATCTAAAGGTTTGCCTCTGAGGAGGTCAGGTAGAGGTTCACTCTCCTCCTCTTGAGCTGAAGCTAGAAGCAAAGCTCCCAGTTCTGGTCTCGAGACATAAGCTTTTAGATGGTTGGTGTGAAAGCCTCTAGGAGCCTCCTTAGGATTGCCTAAATCCACCAGATAGTTCACCTCTCCACGTTTTCCCACAACCTTGAAGGGTCCCATCCATTTGTCCTGCAAGGCCCTTTGCCTTGTTGGGACCATAACAAGAACTAGCTAGTCTTGAGCGAACTCAGCCATGTTGGCCTTCTGGTCATGCCAATGCTTGACCAGAGCCTGACCTGCTTTCAAGTTATCACTTGCCTCAGCCATCATGTGTGACATTCTCCTCCGGAGCCCTATCACATAGTCAGTGACTCTGACTGGCGTGGGGGAAGGAGGACTCTCCAAACCCTCCTTGATCAGGGCCAATGGACCTCTGACCGGATGGCCATAGAGAAGTTCAAAGGGACGGTAACCCACTCCCTCCTGAGGGACGTCTCTACATGCAAAGAGAAGGCATGGCAGTAGAAGATCCCACTTTTTCTTAAGAGGGTCCTCTAAAGCTCCTATCATGTTCTTCATGGTTCTATTAAACCTTTCTACCAACCCATTTGACTGATGGTGGTATGCTGTTGAGAACTTGTAGGTAACTCAACAGATTTCCACATGCCTTCATGTAGTGGGACATAAAATTTGACCCCCTGTAGGATATTACCTCCTTAGGAAACCCAAACCTGGTAAAAATACCAAAGAGGGCCTTAGCCACAGCCTGAGCTGTAACAGTCCTCATAGGAATTGCTTCAGGATATCTAGTTGCATGGTCTACTACAACAAGGATAAACCTGTTGCCTCAAGAAGTTGGAGGATCAAGGGGACCAACAATGTTGATTCCTACCCTCTCAAATGGTACTCCCACCACAGGGAGAGGCACTAAAGGTGCCACGTTCTTGGAGCCACTTTTACCAGACGTTTGGCAAGTGTGGCAATTCTTACAATACTTATCTACCTCAGCCCCCATTTTGAGCCAATAAAAGTAGAGAGAGAGCCTTTCCTTGGTCTTCTTGAAACTCAAGTGACCAGCCAAAGGTATCTCATGGACTAGTTGCAAGAATTGGGGTCGGTTTGCTTGAGGCACTACACGTCTTTTGTAGTCCCCAGGGATTGACTCTGTTGGTTCACTATAGAAGAGGCCATCTTCCCAGTGTAACCTATACTTCCCAGGCTCTTGCCCTTCAAGCTGAGAAGCTGCCTGGTAGCGGAGACCTTCCAGAGTTGGACATTCCCTTTGCCCCTTCCTGAAGTCTGCCCTGTTGGGGCCACCTTCTGCCAGTAAAGATTGCAGCTCAGGATGGTCCACAGGATCAAGATCTCCAATGAGTTCCTGGCCTCCTACTAGATCTGAGTCCTCTGGCTCTAGTTCAACCACACAGGGTTGTACCTCACTCTCAGCTTCAGCTGGAGGAGGAATCACGGGTGTGGTTTTTGACAACCTAGGGGATTTCCTGGTTGGCAGCACTGGAGTGCCTTCTGCTGGATTCTTCTTAGAAGTCTTGGGTTTCCCCCTTGCTTATGGTTGCTTTGAAAGAGCAGACAGTAACTCCAGTGGAGTAGGAGTGATTTATTTTTCTATCATCTCCTCAGGAGAGCCCCTCAAGGTCCTCTCCCTTGCAGGTCTGGTAAGCTCCTGTAATCTCTTACTAGGAGGTCTGGGAGTACTTGACACGACTCCCAGGTCTTTCAGAACATTGCCCAACAGCACCCTTCCTGGTACTTCAGATTGTACACTCACAGGTATCCTGACAGTCATTTCATTGCACTGGATGAGAGCTGGCAATTGGGGAAGCATCTACAGAGGCCCTCCAGCTAACTTGGTGAGGTGTTTGGGTGCCTTAGCAACATCCTCCACCTTGAAAAGAGACTTGTCCACCACAGTTATGCTGGCCCCAGTGTCTCTAATGGCAGGGGTCCCCTGACCATTGACTAGGACACTGTCTTTATAATACTCTTTAGTATTAGGAGGGATAGAATTATACACATCTAAATTCTGTTGTTCCCACAATCCTAGAGATACTAAAGATACACTAGCTGAGACTCCAATGGGGTCTTCAGCTAGTAGTTGAAAGTTTCCACTTGCCATATGTACTTCCTCCTGTGGAGCGAAGGCTAAGGAGACAGTGTGGACCCCTGAAGGTTTACCCTCACATCTGGGATCCCCTTTCACATGGTCAGTAGAGCCACAAAAAAAACATTTTCCAAATGTCTTTATGAATGGTGGCTTGTTCTGACCTCCTTCTAGTCTGGGACCAGAAGGTGCACTAGCCTGATTAGGTTTCCCTTGTGGCTTACCCTTAGAATTTTGTTTGGGGCCCTCTTTGGAATTGGAGTTATTTGAATTCTCTTTGGTGTCTTTCTTAGGCTGCTTTCCCTCATCCTTTTTCTGAGTGACCCCTGAGTCCTTGTGAGTAGCCCTGTTGGCAACCCACAAGTGAGCAGCCTTTGCTAGTTTCTTAGAATCCAGTCCTTTTGAATCAGCCAAGTGCTGTCTGAGCTCAGGAGAGCAGGCATCATAGATAGACTCCATCATTACAAGATGTCTCATTCCTTCATAAGTGTTAACTCTATAACCCTTAATCCATCCCTCTAAGTTCTTCAAAAACTCATCCACCCAAGTAGCCCAAGGGGTACCATCATGCTTTTTGAGGGTCCTAAACCTCTTAAGGTACTGGGAAGGAATCTTCCCAAATCTAGCTATCAAAGCTAGCTTTACACATTCATAATACATCCTATCCACCTCCCCCAACTCCATTACCACATCAGATGCAACAGAGGGGAGCCTAGAGAATAACCAGGGGATCAACTGATTCCCTGTGATATCCTGGAGCCCATGATTGTATTCAAACATAGCAAGCCAATCTAAAACATCCAACTAAGGTTCATACATACCCGCAATCGCTTTAGGCATCCAGGCACTTTTTGGACTGGAACATCTAGAGGATTCGGGGAGAGAAGCATTTTCCAAAGACAATTTCTTCATCTCAAGCTCATGGTTGAGCTCCATTTCTTTGAGCCTTAGTTCTTGATGTCTCTGTTCAGTTTGGGCATTAATTCTTTTGAATTCTAGTTCAAGTCTCATTTTCTCTAGAGAGATAAATTCAGGACTTAATGTGGGACCTGGTAAGGGTCCAGTAGCCACAGGTTAAGGCCTTTGAGCAGGTAGAGGACCAGAGGGGGTGACATTGTTATCCTCCTCTTCCTCATCTGTTTCAACAATAAATCTTCAACATTATTTTCCTCAAGGTTTGCTACATTTGCTGGGGTAGTGGGCACTATGGCACCACTGTCCAGACTTTGTTTCTCTAACAGTCTATCAATCATTTCTAGTTTCTTGCCTTTGACAGGAAGACCTTTCTGTCTACACAGATCCCATAAATAATCAGCAGTATTAGTAAGGAGGGTCTCCTGGCTGTAACTTTCCATATTTTTGACTTTTGTTTAAAATAAACTTTTTGTGATAGTTAGCCTTGTGGTAATTTGAACCAAGGTACTAGCATAACTCAAAAATGTAAATCCAATACTTTTATCCTCACCGCTGTACTCCTGTGTTAGGCAGAATCCTGTGCAGTTCCCTTAGGGAGCACTACAGAAGCTTAGGACTACATGTGAGAGCAATAAATCCCCTTTGGTATCAGTCTGTACCACAAAGATTTTGTTGGTAGCTGTGGCTGAGCAGTCAGACTTATCTCAAGAGGGAGATGAGCAGTATTCAGGGTTTACACAATAGGCCTACAGTACTAGGGCACAAGGAAACACTGACCAAAGCTTTGTATTAAAAAGTAGATATATATTTATTTTATACACTTCTAGATAAACACATCTATCACAATTCTTAAAGCAAGTTAAATAAGTCAGAGAAAAAATATACACACTCCCTAGTTAAATTGTAGACCAAGTGAGCCAGAGTGAACTGAGCAAAATGGCACAGTGAGAACTACACGCAAGGGAAGCTCTATCAATTTCTCACAAGGGAGGGAAAGAACAAGTTATATAGAAATAGCTTCTCACACACCCTAGCAACACTTCCCATATGTTTGTGAACCAGATTAAGCAAGACAGTGCATCAGTATAGACAATACTTAAATTAAAACTGAGCAAAATGGCATTTCACAAGGTTTAGAAAGGGGAAGAAAGGGGTAGTTATAAGAAGTAGGTGCATCAACACAGTTCTAGTTGAGAATCAATCTAAAGAAGGCAGTTCTAACAAATGTAGCCAGAGTCAGTAGGCCTGTGCCAGAGTCAGTGGTACAGGGCAAGGGCCCAGGGGCAAAATGTTCTTGTAGCTGCAGTCAAGTCTTTGGTTAACGATTTTGAAAAGGTGGATGCAGAAGTTGAAAGACAATGTTAAAAGAGAGGGGCGGCCAACCCAACAGGTAGGTAAAGGATTTAAAACACCTTTAGTGCTACCGCAAAGAAAGGGCGGCCTGGCGGAACAATGTACCTTTAAAATGAAGAAGTGGCTCCTGCGGTGGCAGTTGTTCCTGGTAGTTCCTGCAGTTCGGGTGATCCAGCAGAGGAAGAGAGGCTCTCGTCATGGAGGAAGGTTCGAGTCACTGCACTACCCAGGGATGAAACCAGCCGCGGTGCTGCCCGACGAATAAAAGGTACGCTTCTTTAAATCGCAGTCCGGGTGGACTGGTGCCTGGCTATTTGGCCTCTGAGTACAGGGTACGGGAGATTCGACCAAGGCAGGTCCGGGAAGGCAATTGGCAAACTGGTTGTCCCCACCAGCTCAAGGGAAGAAGGCTCTTGCAGGTGAAGATCTTCTCTCGTTGTGTGGAGAAAAGTGGTGAAACGCTGCAGCAGGTCTTCACCGGTGGTTCAGTCATTGCAGATGTGTTTGGCTTCTCTCCTCTTCGACTTCTTAGTCCCAGTGGTGACGTCTTGCTCTTTGAGTCCTCAGGACCCTGCTTTTATGCAAAAAGATCCCCATTCATACAGCCTAGCTGTCACTCACACAGAGGAGTGGTCATCTTGGCGGGAGACCCTCCAGCCTATCAGGATAGAGTGCGACATGGGTTGCTGAGGCAACCCTGTCCAGGGGTCTTACTCCCCCTCCCACACAATGGACCCACCCAAGATTATGTGGCGCTGAAAGGAGGGCTTCTCGGCAGAAGCCCGCCAACCGGACGAACAAAGGATCCCCAACCTGGGTTAGGAGTTTAGAGAAAGACACGAGAAAGAAGTTATATTAAAGTTCTGGCATTAAAAACCTACCGGAGTAAAGTTAATATTAAAATACACTGGCGGTATGTTAGAGGCTGTCATAAAAAGTGGTAGCCTCGAACAATGGGAAAATCCCATAGGAAAATATTTGCGGTTGAATATTTTTGGTAGTAACCACTGCCACCAGCCAGAAACTTTTGAGAGAGGGACTGTATGGTACCCCCTTGAAAATGAACATAAGGGGAAAACTATTAACCCTTTCCAGTTCCTCCATAGTAAGATGGGTTGTACTGGTTTTGTTCACAGAAATTGACTGTTAAAGTCAATGGGGACTTTACATGCCCTGGGAGACAGTAGTCAGTCCCAGGGTATGCAGTGTATGTTTGGGGGGGTCGCTACGACGCCCCTGTGTCACTGCACGGAGGGTGCTGTGTAACACATGTGCATAAAGATGGTTCCTATGGAGGGGAGAGAAACTCCATAGGCATTAAACACAAAAATAGACTAGAACACACATAGCAAAAATGCCTAAGAGTGGGAAAAAGAGTCTCACTCTTAGAAGGAGAAAAGAAACAAACCCTTCAAATCCAGCAAAGCTGCTGGGGGACTCTATAGGTAAGGGAAATTAGCCATAAAATGAGAATTCTCCCTAACAGGTCACCTAGTCTGAGGTTACCTTACCGGCAGGGTGGCATCTGCAGAGGCTCACCCGTATCTGCATGACACCTGGTCCTAATGGACTATTTGCCAAGGAAAGGTCCTAAATATATAAAGCCATGTATAAAGAAGCCGCAGGTGAGCCAATCTGATGATTTCGAGGACTCTGACAAATACAAAATATCGTACTACAATAAGAAATGGCTACACTAGCTGCATTAAAATGCCAGTCCAGCTACATAATAACACTTTTCATGCTTGCTTTATCATCCGTGCCCAGTAAAACATGTAAAAATGCCATGCTTGCCTCCATGGTGAGCCAGCACCTTGCACTCAGACAGAATCACATCAATGATGAATGTGATTATGTGTGAGTGGGAGGTGCTGCGGGGACCAGGGAACAGATGTGTGTGAGGCGCTGGGGTCCCAGAGTACAGCATAGATACCCATTGATGAATGGCATGCCTCCACCCTGGGCCCTCCACGCCTCACATGCACAGAGAATCAATTATGTGTGCATGTGAAAGGGGGCTCAGAGGTCAGGCATGAGATTGCATGTGAGACACTAGGAATCCCAGGGGACTGAGCTGGCATTCCATACTGAGCATACTCAGTAGAATACATGTCATGCCTGCCTTCTGGGCCCCAGCGCCTCACAAGCACAGAATGGATGCGATTGTGACTAAGCAAGGTGCTGTGGGGCAGAGGGATCAGGTATGCATTTTTTTTACTGGACATCTATCATAGATGGCCAGTAGAAAAATGACATGCCTGCCCCGTAGTTCCCCAGCTCTTCACACATACACACATTCAATATGATTATGTATGTATGTCAGGTGCTAGGGGGACAGGGGGCAGGCATGTTTTTCTTTACTGGACGTCTATCATAGATGGCAGTAAAAAAGGCCATGCCTGTCCTCCGGGTCCCCCTAGTGCCTCACACACACACAATCAATGTGATTGTGTGTATGTGAGGCGCTGGCGGGCACAAGGGGCAGGTATGCTATTTTTTTACTGGACATCTATCATGTTCACAATTGTGAATGCGAGGTACTGGGGGAACAGGGGTAAGGCATGGTATTTTTTTACTGGACATCTAAAAAAAACATGCCTGTCCACTGGGCCCCCCCAGAGTCTCATACACATACAATCAATGTGATTGTGTGTATGTGAGGCGCTGGGGGGCACATGGGGCAAGCATGGTATTTTTTTTACTGGACATCTATAATAGATGTCCAGTAATAAAATACCCTCCCTGTCCCCTGGTTCCCCCAGAATCACAGAAGGGAAGTTGATTTGGCCTGTGGGAAGGTGGAGTTTTGTACAACAATGGTATTTTTCAAATGCTGTTGTTGTACACACTTCCTCACCCCCACTCGCCAAAATCAGCTCCCTGGCCGAGCACAAACACACATACTAACACTACACAACGTTCATTTCACACACAGCATGCACTCGCCACTCACTTATTCACACAAGCACCCGTTCACTCACTCATAACACAAGCATACACGCATCATTGTGGACGTGCCGCCCCTGTGAACACAAAGCCTGAGGAAGTGTAGATGAGCATGAACATGAACACACCCTATACACCTCTATTCTCAAAACGGTTCTGGGTCACAGGTAGGGATAAACAGACTTCTTGCTCTGTGAGCATACACTTTTATATACAAAAAGAAAGTCCAATATTTAAATAGGTGTCACTAAACACTCTTCCCACATCAAGTGGAATCAATTATCACAAATGTTCTTAAGATTCAATACATTTCATAAAACAATCATAAAAATGATCATAGTACATAAAACATATACATTATATTAAAACAACACAAGTAGAGACACCATAGGTGAGTAATGTTGCAATAATTTCTTTAGGATCACACACTGTGCGTACATATCACACTCTGATTCCTATGCCTCACTACTTTTGGCCTATTTCCTATTAGTGTAATACAAACAACCCGACTTGTACAAGTTTCTGTCCTTGATATACAGTCATGTAGGACATTCTTCAGGGGAAATTATCTTGTGCCGGAATTAAACATCTTCTTTTGTAGGGGAGAACCCTCTCTTCCCATTAATAAATCCTGGGCCTGTTCAGTTATTTGATGCAGATTCCCAATTTCTTAAGGAATTCTTGCGTTTCCTTTTTCTCTTCTCTATCTCAATGCAGGATTATGATGACAAAAATGAGCGCCACTTAATATGGCTCGACATCTGGGTCCCATGTCGGTATTCCAAAAAGGGACTCTTGCATGTAAGGGTGAATGCAAAGTCTCCACTACCTTCTCAGGGTTTCAAATTTAGAAGTAATTCTCTTTCCTGAAACACACGGGTAAAACAATCCTGTTGTGCTATACACCCTATACAGCACCATGCATTGAGCTTCACAAGTGACCATCACACTGCACTGTAGTGTAGCATGCAAGACTCGCTGTTCTTTGAGTGTGTCTGTCATTGCCTTGTTGGCCTTTTATTAAGCTATTACCTAATAACGCCTTTGTTACAAAAGCAACAACATTGAACCAGATAAAATAGCATTACATACAGCCAATAGAAACGATGTGGTTGGGTGTGTGAGTAGCAAACCAGTGTGCTGTGTGACATCAAGGTACTGGATAACTTCAAGGCGTCACATTTAGCAAAGAATACGCCAGCTGAGGGACTGTTGGAGAATGTGTGCGTTTCCAGAGGAGGAAAGCGTCCTAATTCTGATAGATTGCTCCCGTGTGGTCAGGCACAGGCATGGTTGGTGGGAAAAGCCCAATCGTGCTAGTGGAGACACAGCACGAGGGGCTCAACACATCATCTTTGGTCCAATGAGGCCATCCCTGATAGCAGAACATGCCAGTGGCATCAATTGCCATAGCTAGTAAATTATATCAGTTCTATGTCCAGAGCCACAGAGTGCATAGGACTTCGGTGACCTAACCCTGTCCCGCTGCCATAGCAACGGAGCAAGACAAGCTAGAGCAGGAACAGGAAACTACTATATAGCTGAAATGCAGGCAACCACAGGAACTGGTCAGATCCACCATCCATTTGCAGGTCACAGAGGTCATGTGATGGCTGATCTCCAAGAGCATCCACACAAGCCTGGACCCAGTGGTCACATCAGTAGATGCAGTCACCACCACAGAGGTGAGGAATACATTAACCATGTTCAGACAACGAAACAGATGTCCACACTGAATAGACGTCAATGTGAAATATATAGCGCTGCATGATAAGTGCAGTATGCTGTGGCAAAAGGAGAGCGGACAATGACTGCATGCTCGAAATGACATCTGTTACGAGACCAGAGGGAATGATAGCAAGAGACAGGGAGACCTGACTGGCGCAGGTGCTGATGGCAAGAGAGAGGGAGACCTGACTGGCCCAGGTGCTGATGGCAAGAGAGAGGGTGTAACGCTCACCTGATTCTCGCAGAGGCGCCGGTCTTGACTGGGCGACTACCGTATCTTCAAAGGTGATGTGTAGCACCCGGTTGGCTCTTTGGGCTGGACCTCTGTGCACTGTATGCCTGACTTCAAGAGTAAGATGTCTTAGGTAAGTGAATGCCGAGCTCTCCATCTGCCTCGGGGCAGGGTGCTGTAACCAGTTTCTTCACTGGATAGGTAGCGCAGGCCTCTTGACTTCAGAGGACTGCTGTCCGTCGTTTACTGCATGAACGGTAAGTTTCGAGTAATTCTATTGTCTTTAAAGTCTTTAGTAATGATGTCTCTTGTTTTGCAGGGTTCCGGCGATGGCGGATGACGGGCTGAAGTGAGTTGAAGATGGAGTCCGTGTGATGAATAGAAGCGCCTGGAAGCACGTAAGTAAGCGCTTGTTGCCTGCTTCACGATGCGCTCTAACTGTCTTTTATTTTGCAGGTACGAGTTCGGAGCGGCTGCAGGGTGCCGGAATACCCACTGGGTTAGATGTGGAAAGGAGTAATGGCACGTGAGTATTAAAGTTCCCCAATGTCTTTAAACGCACCTTGTTTTGTCTTTCAGATGCAGGATGCAGCGCCGAAGGCCTCCGGAGCGTGCGAAGAGTTGGTAAGCTTTTGTCTTTCAGATGCCGGAATGCAGTGTGAAGACCTCCGGAGCGCACGAAGAGTAGGTAAGCCTTTGTCTTTCAGATGCCGGAATGCAGTGTGAAGACCTCCGGAGCGCACAAAGAGTAGGTAAGCCTTTGTCTTTCAGATGCCGGAATGCTAACCTGTTCTTTCTTGTCTTTATAGGTGTTGCTGAAGACTGGATTCAGGATGGTAAGCCTTTTTCCTTAGGCCCAGGATCCGATGCAGAAGACACGATGAGCGTTCTGCTGCAGAGGATGCAGAATAACGCAAAGCAAGATTCATCCACCGGGTGTGGTTTAAATAGCCTCCTGTAGTGCTTAGGTGTCTCCTTCCACAGCCACGCCTAGGCAAGAAAAGAGTTCCTGCTTTCCAGAAGAGTTCCAGTGTTCTGAATCTAGGGAGTGGCTCCTGCCCCACCCAACAGGAAAAGTAGTTCCAAACAGAAGAGGATCAGAGGCTCAACTGGCAGGCAAGTAAGCAGCATGGTCTGCTGCAGGTAAGTCCACCCAAGCATTATGAGCCCGGCGCTTCCAGCGCTGGGACTGGGCATATTTATGAGCCTGGTGCCACTGGCGCCAGGACTGGGTCCAAAAGGTCCCAATTGGGACTGGTTGGCCCTCGGAACCTGGGTTATGGATCTGCTTCCAAGGGAGTTGGGAAAACCCTGACCTTTTGGAAGCAGAGATCATGACAGAGGGAGACCTGACTGGCCCAGGTACTGGATGGCAAGAGAAAGGGAGACCTGACTGGCCCAGGTGCTGGATGGCAAGAGAGAGGGAGACCTGACTGGCGAGGATGGCAAGAGAGAGGGAGACCTGACTGGCGCAGGTGCTGGATGGCAAGAGACAGGGAGACCTGACTGGCGCAGGTGCTGGATGGCAAGAGACAGGGAGACCTGACTGGCGCAGGTGCTGGATGGCAAGAGAGAGGGAGACCTGACTGGCGCAGGTGCTGGATGGGAAGAGACAGGGAGACCTGACTGGCGCAGGTGCTGGATGGCAAGAGACAGGGAGACCTGACTGGCGCAGGTGCTGGATGGCAAGAGAGAGGGAGACCTGACTGGCGCAGGTGCTGGATGGGAAGAGACAAGGAGACCTGACTGGCGCAGGTGCTGGATGGCAAGGTGCTGGATGGCAAGAGAGAGGGAGACCTGACTGGCGAGGATGGCAAGAGAGAGGGAGACCTGACTGGCCCAGGTGCTGGGTGGCAAGAGACAGGGAGACCTGACTGGCGCAGGTGCTGATGGCAAGAGAGAGGGAGACCTGACTGGCCCAGGTACTGGATGGCAAGAGAGAGGGAGACCTGACTGGCCCAGGTGCTGGATGGCAAGATAGAGGGAGACCTGACTGGCGAGGATGGCAAGAGAGAGGGAGACCTGACTGGCGCAGGTGCTGGATGGCAAGAGACAGGGAGACCTGACTGGCGCAGGTGCTGGATGGCAAGAGAGAGGGAGACCTGACTGGCACAGGTGCTGGATGGGAAGAGACAGGGAGACCTGAATGGCGCAGGTGCTGGGTGGCAAGAGAGAGGGAGACCTGACTGGCGCAGGTGCTGGGTGGCAAGAGAGAGGGAGACCTGACTGGCGCAGGTGCTGGGTGGCAAGAGAGAGGGAGACCTGACTGGCGCAGGTGCTGGATGGCAAGAGACAGGGAGACCTGACTGGCGCAGGTGCTGGATGGCAAGGTGCTGGATGGCAAGAGAGAGGGAGACCTGACTGGCCCAGGTGCTGGATGGCAAGAGACAGGGAGACCTGACTGGCACAGGTGCTGGATGGCAAGAGAGAGGGAAACCTGACTGCCGCAGGTGCTGGATGGCAAGAGACAGGGAGACCTGACTGGCGCAGGTGCTGGGTGGCAAGAGAGAGGGAGACCTGACTGGTGCAGGTGCTGGATGGCAAGAGACAGGGAGACCAGACTGGCCCAGGTGCTGGGTGGCAAGATAGAGGGAGACCTGACTGGCGGATATGCTGGATGGCAAGAGAGAGAGAGAGACCTGACTGTCGCAGGTGCTGGATGGCAAGAGACAGGGAGACCTGACTGGCGCAGGTGCTGGATGGCAAGAGAGAGGGAGACCTGACTGGCGCAGGTGCTGGATGGCAAGAGACAGGGAGACCTGACTGGCGCAGGTGCTGGATGGCAAGGTGCTGGATGGCAAGAGAGAGGGAGACCTGACTGGCGCAGGTGCTGGATGGCAAGAGAGAGGGAGACCTGACTGGCCCAGGTGCTGGATGGCAAGAGACAGGGAGACCTGACTGGCCCAGGTGCTGGATGGCAAGAGAGAGGGAGACATGACTGGCGCAGGTGCTGGATGGCAAGAGAGAGGGAGACCTGACTGGCGCAGGTGCGGGATGGCAAGAGACAGGGAGACCTGACTGGCCACGTCAATAGCTCAGTAGAATATTTACGTCAATTACAATAGAGACGATCAGCAGAATGGAGTGTGTTGCCAAGTATACACACAGCAGTAGGGGTAGGACATCAGCCAGTACACGTCACAACACAAAACAAGCTAATAGTTGTAGACCAACCAAACAGCAACCTTCGAGAAAACACACCAATAATCAGCAGTACCAGCATGTGACGCTTGCCACATGTCCAAACATTATAAATACGCTCAATACACATAATTCCCTATGCCCATCACGGTGGCATAACATTCATGATTGAATACACGCCATCAAGTTCACCTGACTCATTGCACAGTAGGTCATTCAGTGTCTCTTATACCTGGGCCACTCAAACACATACGACGCCCACAATGTACATGACTGGTCATCCTATAACACACACGACTCATTGATCTTTGTAAAGCTAAATGGTCACCCACACATTTAGAGGACATACAGTGGAGATACAAAGCCCAGCCAACACACTGTGCATCCGGTGAGAAGGCCTTCACGGTCTACTGGCACCCCGGAGTGCCTTCCCTGCCTAACGCTGGCGGGAAGGAGAAGAGAAGCTCGAGGCAGAAGGCGCGCGCGCCCTGATAGCCCCTGCAGCGAACAGTTCCTGCACAGACATGCATGGCAGACTCCCTTGCTCGAGCTCGCACAGCGCAAGATATGAAAGAACACCAGAACTGCAAAGCAAAATACTGCGCAGGGTTTAAATAAAACACTGATATCGTAACCAGAGTGAGATAGGGCCAACCAGCTGAAAGGAATTCTTAAAATCAATATTATTTTCAAGGAGTGGTGAAACTCTATCCTGGCGGGAAAAGGTTTGAAAAACAACCGTATTCCCGATGGAGAATTTGTTTGGAAAGAAATTGTTCCACCGGCTTGGCCTGTTAAAATCAAGTCAGGCCATAGACCGTTTGCATTTCAGCAGGGCTTTCCAGAAGCAGGGCTTTCCAGAAGCAGGGCTTTCCAGTAGCAGGGCTTTCCAGAAACAGGAATTTCCAGAAGCAGGGCTTTCCAGACGCAGGGCTTTCCAGATGCAGGGCTTTCCAGAACGAGGGATTTCCAGAAGCAGGGCTTTGCAGATCCAGGGCTTTCCAGAGGCAGGGCTTTCCAGATGCAGGGCTTTCCAGACACAGGGCTTTCCAGAATGAGGGCTTTCCAGAAGCAGGGCTTTCCAGACGCAGGGCTTTCCTGAAGCAGGGCTTTCCAGAAGCAGGACTTTCCAAATGCAGGGATTTCCAGAAGCAGGGCTTTCCAGATGCAGGGCTTTCCAGATCGAGGGATTTCCAGAAGCAGGGCTTTGCAGATCCAGGGCTTTCCAGAGGCAGGGATTTCCAGAGGCAGGGCTTTCCAGATGCAGGGCTGTAAAGAAGCAGGGCTTTGCAGATGCAGGGATTTCCAGAAGCAGGGCTTTCCAGATGCAGGGCTTTCCAGATCGAGGGCTTTCCAGAGGCAGGGCTTTCCAGATGCAAGGCTTTGCAGATGCAGGGCTTTCCAGATGCAGGGCTTTAAAGAAGCAGGGCTTTCCAGAAGCAGGGCTTTCCAGACACAGGGCTTTCCAGATGCAGGGCTTTCCAGAACGAGGGCTTTCCAGAAGCAGGGCTTTCCAGAAGCAGGGCTTTCCAGAAGCAGGGCTTTCCAGATGCAGGGATTTCCAGATGCAGGGCTTTCCAGATGCAGGGCTTTCCAGATCGAGGGATTTCCAGAAGCAGGGCTTTGCAGATCCAGGGCTTTCCAGAGGCAGGGCTTTCCAGAGGCAGGGCTTTCCAGATGCAGGGCTTTCCTGATGCAGGGCTGTAAAGAAGCAGGGCTTTGCAGATGCAGGGATTTCCAGAAGCAGGGCTTTCCAGATGCAGGGCTTTCCAGATCGAGAGCTTTCCAGAAGCAGGGCTTTCCAGATGCAGGGCTTTAAAGAAGCAGGGCTTTCCAGATGAAGGCCTTTCCAGAAGCAGGGCTTTCCAGATGTAGAGATTTCCAGAAGCAGGGCTTTCCAGAAGCAGGGCTTTCCAGATGCAGGGCTTTCCAGAGGCAGGGCTGTGCAGATGCAGGGCTTTGCAGATGCAGGGCTTTAAAGAAGCAGGGCTTTGCAGATGCAGGGCTTTCCAGGTGCAGGGCTTTCCAGATGCAGGGCTTTCCAGATCGAGGGCTTTCCAGAAGCAGGGCTTTCCAAATGCAGGGCTTTCCAGAGGCAGGGCTTTCCAGATGCAAGGCTTTGCAGATGCAGGGCTTTCCATATGCAGGGCTTTAAAGAAGCAGGGCTTTCCAGATGCAGGCCTTTCCAGAAGCAGGGCTTTCCAGATGTAGAGATTTCCAGAAGCAGGGCTTTCCAGAAGCAGGGCTTTCCAGATGCAGGGCTTTCCAGAGGCAGGGCTTTGCAGATGCAGGGCTTTAAAGAAGCAGGGCTTTGCAGATGCAGGGCTTTCCAGGTGCAGGGCTTTCCAGATGCAGGGCTTTGCAGATGCAGGGCTTTCCAGATGCAGGGCTTTAAAGAAGCAGGGCTTTCCAGATGCAGGCCTTTCCAGAAGCAGGGCTTTCCAGATGTAGAGATTTCCAGAAGCAGGGCTTTCCAGAAGCAGGGCTTTCCAGATGCAGGGCTTTCCAGAGGCAGGGCTTTGCAGATGCAGGGCTTTAAAGAAGCAGGGCTTTGCAGATGCAGGGCTTTCCAGGTGCAGGGCTTTCCAGATGCAGGGCTTACAGGATCAATGCATTGGGTGGACGCTCAAATTCAAAGACATGCAGATATAAGTCCAAATCCCTCCGGTAATGCATGTGAGAGGCAAGTGCCAGAAATTGCCTTGGAAACAGCGGCCATGGGACCGAGTTACCACCTTGCGTCACGTATTGGCAATGCGGTTGAAAGCCGAGGATAGCCTCCAGCAGGGGGAAAGGGGCGTGGTAACGAGGATAGCCTCCGCCACGGGGAAAGGGGCGTGGTAACGAGGATAGCCTCCGCCACGGGGAAAGGGTCGTGGTAACGCAGAACATGACAAAGGTCTGAACGACTGTGTACTGCACGGGCCGTTAAATGCTGCAGTTTCACCCATGAAAAAGTGGCTCACCGTTGCAAATGTCAATTCATTCCTTTTGTGACAGACTGTTTGAGCAGTACCCAAGGGGGGAGGTTTTTGATAAAATGCGATGCAAAGTGTGCATTGTACAGAATATTTATTGAGCAACACTCAAACTACTAGACGCATAATGAAGTAACTCATCAAACTGCCTGACATTGGCCAAAAAAGGGGCACACTTTGACCCCAAAAAACTGTCCCACACTAGCGTTTTTGTTTCGGGCATTGCCCTGTAGGCCAGTCCGAGCCAGTCCTTATAGCTTTTCCCCTGCTCGGGTCTTCCTGTAGACGTGGCTAGGGGGGTCATGCACGCGCTAGCTGGCTGCCTGAACAAATCAGCTACAGGCTCCACGGTCCCTTTGTTCTGCCTCTCTGGGGAACTCCAGCAGCTGATACCAGGGCCTGCACATTACACTGTCCATGCATATTCATTCCAAAAGGAATATAATGTGCCTAATGTTTCCTTGACCCCAGACTTGCATTGCCAACGTGATACAAAGTCCTGAACGATTAGCGAACCCTTGATGCTTTACTGTTCCCAGGTGGAAAGGCAATGAGCAACAGGTTTGGACGTTTAAAGGCGAGATCCTCAGGTTGCTCTTTGCTCCCACCTTGTGGCCAATAGTAGCTACTGCAGCTAAGACATTGCATCATATTGAATTAATTCCACTAGTGTCTGTTTGAATCATGCCTCTAAGGGCACCCAAATGCACAGAGCACAAACATGTTCCTTCTAGCGAGATATGCAATGCATATTCGTCTTATTTACCAAACGGCTTTACCCAAAATGAGCTGGGCACTCTGCCCTTGGTTTTTACACTTCGGTATCACTAAATTTGAAAGAAATTCATGCCACTTGTCTGCATACCAAAACTGATTTAACAGCAATCTTTTAAATTCATATTGTAAGATAATATTGGCAACAAACCAGCCCTGGTTTATTTACCAGGTCTTCACTAAAGCCTGAACGAGCAGCCTGGCTTTCTAGGAGGGTGGGTTTCCACCAATGTTGTCAAACTAGAAATTATATCGTGCCTTCTATTGCTATGAATATATGTATATTGGCCTACGCCAAGCTGCTAACAAGCTGCTTATAAACTACATGTGAATAAACTCGCATTGCAAGGTCCTGACCTTAGAAACCATGTAAACTGTCATTTTGGGTCAAGCCGCCATTTTAGGTTTTCTTGCTCTATAAAGTCACCATGTGAGCTAAAATGGTAGCCTATGTTATTCAGAACAGAACTCGATTGTCATGACCTCTGTACAGCTAATGTATAACTTGCCTGCAGGCCACTTGTTAGGGTCATGAGCTGAGACCTTGTCCTTCTGCTGACCTGTGTGCAATGGATTACCTGTATCACCGAAACTGATCTATAATTGAATGAGAACACCTGCTTAACTACATTGTATAAACTAAGTCCCGCATTGTAATGTTAGGCCTAGAGCATACATTATTACCATTTCTTCTTGTTAATGTATAAACCTAAGATGAACTAGATTTGACCTGGCAAGGGACCCTAGAGCAGTAACTTATTTATGGAATGGTTAACCTGCAGAGAGGCTGGACAACAGGCTGGAGAAATGTATAAAAGCCTGACTGTTTCAATGAATATTTGCACTCACTGAGCACACCGAACCATGCCGGAGTTCGCTGTTTTGTACTGAGGGTCGATAGCTATCTGAATTTTGTTCTGTTCTTTTGTAACTGGATTCAGTATAAAATAAAGTACTTTGTATGTTCCTTTGTAACCTGTGTTTGGTGTGTTTCCTTTTTGGTTACCCTGCCTCATATTATTTCCTTGTTTTCACAGTTGGCACCCGGAATAGGGACCCTCAAGATTGATGCCGGATTATTGAAGGTTGACGCACGCTATCGGACCGGGATCGGACGGTGTGACATAAAAGGGCCCGACTGAACGAGACGCGACACCTCAACAGCGCTGCACGATCCGTTCCCTGGACGATAGCCGTGTGGTCTGAGACGGCATCTTGACGAGGGTCAATTTTTTGAGGCGGGCAGATTTGCCGAAATCACCATACACAAGGTAAAATTCGTTAGGTAAGTCCTTTGTAAACCGATCGGTCCTCCTTAGGTTTGGTCAGGTGAGTCGTTACCCGACTCTTAATTCAACCCTGACAATTTGAATTTGGCGCATTGTATCTGCAGACACAATTATTGACCAGGTAACACCGAGTATTTGAGAAATGCCTGGGAAATTGTCTAGCTGCTTTAGGGCATTATTCCGCAGCGATAGACAATCTTTGGAATTTAGCCGTCCGGCACCACAGGAGGGGTCACCGGCATGTACTATGTACTGTAAGCATGGCATTGGAAGTGTAGTATTTAATAAAATTTGGCACAGACAAACCAGACATGCGTCCGAACTTCAGTGGCCAGTCAATGGTAGTTTTGAGATCCCTCGTATTGAATATTTAGAGTCAGTCTTGTTAAATAAGAAGGCCAGACCTGCAGCATTTGATGTTTTGCAAAATTGGAAAAGAGAAGCGTTGCAGCAGCTTAAAAGTAGGGAAAAACATGTGCGCCGTTATAAAACAAATCCTGAAAAGGCGTTGTTATATGATCAGGACAAACAGTCTGAGTCGGTTAGGAATATGGACAGGGCTTTCTCACTCGGTATTCAGAAAATCTATCCTTCTAAAGATCTTCATGTTTTTGATGAGTTTATCGACAAATTGTTAAATGACCGAAGGTCTGGTGCCTCTGCACCACCTCCGTATGTTCCTCTTCCTCCTGCTGTACCTCTTCCTGCTGTTATTCCTGCTCTTCCTGCTCACCTGTTGTTCCTATTCCTCCGATTGTTGTTCCTCCACCTGCTCCTCTGCCTCTTCCCATTGCACCAGTAATAGTACCTCCATTGAATTTGCCTGCACCCTCACTCCCAAGTAGTTCTGTACCGCTTGTAGTTGATCAGGGTGCGGGGTCGAGGATTGTTACTCGTAATACTGTTCCTACAGAAAAGAAACAGGATTTGTTTGCATGGGCTAAGCATTGTATGGAGAGAGATGATCGAGCTAATGTTCTTGCCACACTTTCTAATATGGATAATTTTCCTGAGAAAAATGTTTTCATTGAAGGTTTAGGGATTCATTTATGTGTAATGTGGGGTAAATTAAATAATGCAGACCTCCCATAAGGGTTGAGGGACCTGAATACTTTAGCGTTTTCAAGAGACACTGTGGAGAAGGTACATGAGCATGTTGAGAGGATATTTGAGTATAGAAAGGAGTTGGAAAGGTTACGGAATGAGGATGACGAAGAAAGAAAGTATGTATGTACAGAAACGATTTCTTCCGTGTCGTAAATCGACATCTGAGGAGGCGCAAATTTGTACAAAAGATGCGATTAGATGGATTTCAGACATATCGATAACTCCAGTTGAGGTATATGACACATACAGTCAATATACGCTAGAAATGCAGAGGAAAGTGATACAGGTAATGGTAGAGTACCTGCAGGATGAATGTTTAAAGAGAAAGGTTAGTTGTCCCACAGAGTTATTGAGCATTTATAAGAGAGATTTTTCACTTGACACTTCTTCAACTTCTTTAGCGCTCGACTTAGCTCTGTTGCTTAGTAAGCGTTCGGAGTTGCCTACATCTCAGTTGCCTATGAGAGAGGTTCCTCCGACATTTGTCCCAAAGGTTGAGATTCCTGCTAATGCTGCAGCAGGTACACCTGCTGTGGACATTCCTGCACATTATGTATCGCAGTTTCTTCACGTCTCATTTTCACGACAGGAAGTGAATACTATTAGACAAACTATTCCTGACATTAGGAAAAATCCGACAGGGTTCTATAAAGAGATAGAGTCCGTTTTGCAGTCCTCAGTGTTTACCCTAGGCGACATTGATTTGCTATTCCCTGTACTTCTGCCTGTAGATTTGTGGAAACAAGTTAGAACTATAGACGATGTACCAGGGTTGGGAGATACATGGGCTAACATAGTTAGGCTTGATGGGGAAAGGCCAGCTGGTGAGAGACCACCTCAGGTGATACTAACTTTGCCTGACAGAATCATTGCAAAACTGAAAACTATAATCCCCAAAAAGAGAGTTATTTGGGACAAGCTTACGGCCTGTGTCCAAGGAAAATCTGAGGGTGCTACCGAGTTCTTTAATCGGTTCGAACAGGTATTCTCGGATTTCAGTGGACAAGACTTAGGCACAGAGTCTGGGAAAAGATTATTTGTGGACAAATTTGTACGTGGATTGCTGCCTGACATCCAGTCACAAATTATGTCTTTTGAGAGCGCTTGGCAGGCGAAATCCCAATCAGAAGTACTGCAGATGGCTCAGTACTACGAGAACCGTGTCAATAATGAAAAAGATAGAGTCGAGAAGAGAAAAGGTGATTTGAAGACTAAAGATTGTTACAGCAAATTGTAAGAGGCCCCAGAGGGGGTAGTTCGCAGATTAGAGGTCAGTATGTTCCACAAGGGAATGTGCCCTTGAGTCCTGTGAATATTAACCAGTGTGCCTATTGTCGCCAGGAGGGTCATTGGCGTGCACAATGCCCCGTCCTTCGACAGAGGTCGAATAACACATTTGGAAATATGGGTAGACGATCCAGAGGTCGCCCGGGTGTAGGGGGCCCTGGTAGAGGCCAGTTTTCGCAGGATCCCCAACAACCTTTTTCACAGGATAATCAGACTTCGAGTGTGGATACTAGAAACATATTTGATCATCCTTCTGCTGCATATCTATCTGAAGAGCTTCCTTTTGATGATATTTTGTTTCGTTAGGATTGCCCGAAGCAGGGTTTGGAACCTACACCTATTCCCGTTAATCAGAAAGGTCCCTATGTTGAAATGGTAGTGGGAAATAGGAAACATCCATTTTTGATAGACACTCATTCTCGGGTTCCAAACATTCCACTGTCAGGGCAAACCAATGTTTCTGTAGGGTTTTCTGGCACACCAGTTGTTTGTCCGTTTTTTTCACCGGTACCTATTTCTTTGGGTCCCTTTACGGACCACTGTCCATTTCTCTTGACTTCGAATTGTGGAGAGAATTTGCTGGGGTTGAATCTGTTGAAGGAATTAAATGCGGTAATTCATTGTTCTTCTGATGGAGTGCGTTTGACGATTTCACCACAGCAATGTTCTGTTTCGCAATTCTTGACTAGACCTTTGCCGCCAGAATTCAGTAATGTACCAGAGTGTTTGTGGGCAATTGATGACAATGATGTCAGTGTTTTGCAGATTGAGCCTGTTAAAATAGTTTTGAAACACGGAATTAAGCTGCCCCGTATTCCACAGTATAAGATCTCAGTTGAAGGCGAGCGAGCTTTGAAGAGCATTGTTTCCGATTTTGTGCATCGTGGGGTGATTGAGGAGATTGCGGGAAGTTTGTGCAATAGTCCGATTTTACCCGTGTACAAAAAAGGTGATAATGCAATTCCATTTCGTTTTATAATTGATTTACGTGCCATTAATAAAGTCGTCGCTCCGCAATTTCCAATTGTGCCTGATGTGACGACAATATTAACCATGATTCCAGCTACGGCTACTCACTTCAGTGTTGTGGACCTAAAGAATGCTTTCTTCAGTATTCCTATACGTGAGGATAGTAGATGCTTGTTCGCGTTCACCTTAGGGGGACGCTCATTCACATTTACTCGTGCACCTCAAGGTTATACTGAGAGTCCTAGTATTTATAGTAGGGCTTTGAAAGAGCAGCTTCATACCCTTGGATTGCCCCCTACTTGTATGTTGCTTCAATATGTTGATGATTTGCTTTTAGCCGCTGACTCTGAGAGCTCTTGTAAAGAGGGCACTGTGTTGTTGCTCATCCATCTAGCTAAGTATGGTCACAAAGCTTCGCTCAAAAAGTTTCAATATTTTTGCCAGGAGGTCACCTATTTAGGCTATCTCCTGTCAAAGGAGGGAAGAAGATTGACACCTGAAAGAATAAAACACATTTCTGGCATGTCTGTCCCAAATACACAAAAGGAAGTTAGAGCCTTGATAGGTATGGCTTCTTACTGTAGGTTATGGATCCCAAACTTCTCACTAGTGATAAAACCGATGTTGGCCTTGACGAAGAAGGGTATTTCTTCGCCATTGCCATGGAATACGGAGCATCAACATTCATTCGAGTTGCTCAAGACTGCATTATGTTCGGCGCCAGTTTTGGGCACACCGAACTATGAGAAGGCCTTTGTGTTGTTTGTGCATGAATGTGATGGATGTGCTTTGGCTGTATTAACGCAGGAACATGGAGGGAAGAATAGGCCATGCGGTTACTACTCTTCCGCCCTTGATCCTGTTGCATGCGCTTTGCCAAGATGTTTGCGCGCTGTCGCTGCTGCTGCTGCGTCTGTAAAACAGAGTGAGGGAATGGTCCTAGGCCATGATTTAACCCTGATGGTGCCTCACTCTGTAGATATTCTATTGAACAAAACCCAAACGCAACACCTCACTTCCGCACGACTGACAAGATATGAATTAATCTTGTTTGCTCCCCACATTCAAATTAGGAGGTGCTGCGTTCTTAACCCGGCTGAACTCCTACCTTTCCCGCAAAATACTGTTTGCGGTGACGAAGAGTCACATGACTGCCTGTATACTACTGAACAAGACAAGGCAGAGTTGATTTGAGGGACACTCCTTTGGATAACCCACAAGGGGAGCTGTTTTGTGATGGCTCCTGCTTCAAACTACTGGATGGTACATCCACAGCTGCTTATGCAGTCACTACATTGAGTACGGTTGTGGAGACCAAGAGAATTACGCATAACTCTGCGCAGGCCGCAGAGATTATAGCATTGACTCGAGCTTGTGAGCTTTCCGAAGGGCTAACAGTAAACATGATAGCCAGTATGCCTTTGGGGTGGCTCACAACTCTGGGAGACTTTGGTCAGAGAGAGGGTTTTTAACTTTGCATGGCACCAAGATCCAACATGGCTCCCTGATAGTACAATTGCTTTCAGCGCTTGCGCTCCCTAGTCAATTAGCAATCATTGAGTGCGCAGCACATCGCAAGATTATAGATGATGTAGGGAAAGGGAATGCTTTCGCTGATCAAATAGCTAGACAAACTGCCTCTGATCTCTTCACGGAGATGTATGTTTCAAGGGAGACTGTAGATGCCTATGCAATGGATGAGGGTGTTGGGTCTGTACGGGATATCCAAGCCGATGCCACAGTAGAAGAATCCAAGAGGTGGGCTGAGGGCTTGGGGAAACTCAATGATGATGGGTGTTGGGTGGACATGGTTGAAGGGAAATGGTTGCTTCCTAATGCCTATATAGTAATGATGGTTACCATGGCACACGGTCCCACAAATGTGTGCGCTCAACAGATCACGAGAATGTTAGAGAAAGTCTGGGTAAATGATAAGATTTCAAAAATTGCCCAGCATTATGTCCAAAATTGCATGATTTGCCTACAACACAATGTGGGAAAGGGGACAGCAACTCCAAGAGGTAGCTTTGGGCCTCCTTCTGTCCCGTTTGAAGTGATCCACTTTGACTTTATTGAAATGGAGCGATGTAACAATCTAAAATATGTCCTTGTGGTCATTTGCGCCTTTAGTAAGTGGGTCGAGGCTTTCCCTGTTAAAGACGCTACAGCCATGACCACTGCAAAGACCATGTTAAAGGAATTCTTCCCACGGTTCGGTTTGCCGAGAGTTATCTGGTCGGATAATGGTCCGCATTTTATCGCTGCTGTAATTCTACAGATATGTACGGCATTGCAAATTGACAAACGATTCCATTCGGCCAGACATGCTCAGAGCGCCGGATTAGTGGAAAGACACAATGGTATCATAAAAAACAAGCTCGCTAAGACGTGTGCCGGCACCAAACTAAAATGGCCGGACGCCTTACCGATCGTGTTACTTTCTTTGCGGACAACCCCTCAAACTAAGACTGGGCTCTCTCCCTTTGAGGTGGTAATGGGGAGACCTGCTAATATTTGGGGTTTGCCTAAAAGCTGCGCATTGCGCAATGTAGAAAATGTACTTCTCTCCGACTACTGTAACCAGTTAACTAAAAACCTGTATTTCATTTATCACCAGGTGTTTTCAGCTTTACCTGTACGGTTCACGGGCCCAGGACATGATATACAGCCTGGAAGTTGGGTCCTAGTGAAGGCCTACGAAAGGTCTTCCTGTCTCGATCCTCGTTGGTAGGGACCCTACCAGGTGCTGTTGGTCACTCGGACAGCAGTGCGGGTGGCTGGAAAGAAACACTGAATCCACGTGACGCATGTCAAGAAACTTCCTCACCCGACGCCACACGTTACAGAAGAAGCAGAGCCCCTCGCTGATGCTACAGTCCCTGATCTTGGAGTAGCAAACAGCGCTGTGAGTGCGTCGGAGAATTTCTCTGAGCCCGTGGAGCTTGGGGAACAGTCCATTTCGTCTCCGCACTCTTTTGAAAAATCACTTCCGGTAAATACTGTTTCAAGCTCTGCGACTTCCGTCGCCTCCGATACGGCGCTTCCCTCAGGAAGTGACGACACCTTATTTTCGGATCAAACAATCTTGGGTACCACCAGATACAACCTTCGACGAAGAAAACAGAACTACGGCACGGGTTTTTCCGTGCATTTGAGAAAGAGAAGTGATCGAAAGTTTTCCTTTGTATAAGAAAGTTTCTGTTGAACAAAAGGGAAAAAAAGGGATTCTGCTGGCTAGGGTTGGGAAGGACTAAGAAATCGTGCGACCGTAGCGTCGCCAGCAACGAACATTGGGGTCGTCGATTGAGGAACTACAATGCCTGCCACCTCCACTGCTGCTCCCCGCACTGGACTTGTGAATAAGGGGGTGACCAACTTGGACAATGAACAAAGTGCCTGGGCCCCGAAAACGTACTGCTGTGTTTTGATAACGATAATTGTTATTTTTGCAATTACTGCTGTAGGATTTTGGTACTTTGAAGAAATCTATCCTCTAAAAACTTTACTACCGACCAAGATTGTACCGACTGCTTTGACTCCCTCTGTACACCTTCACACTCTGTCCCCTAGAGACTCCCAACATAGACAAAAGTATCATAATAACACTCTAATGATAGTAATGAATGCAACGCATGCCATTTTTAATAAGAGTAATTGTTGGATTTGCACTCATTTACCGCAACATGGGAACAAGGGACTGGGATGGTATATTCACCCTTTACCTTTAACGACTGCTTGCTATGCCTCTCTTACCTCTCTTAAAGCACTATTCTTTGGCCGTTGGAATGATAGCATCTCAGGGAACTTTGATGGAACTGATTTGAATGATTTCGAGAAACGTGAAATAACTCCTCTGGGATGCTCGCTTTTTGCAAATAGAAGTAAACCTAATGTCGCTTCTATTAGGCCGTCTGATAAACTGTCTCTTCCTTTTCAAACTTTAATTTCCTTTAAAATGGCTCCGATAGGCAATAAGGACGCCGTGCCTCCTTCTTACTCTATAAATCATATCCCTGACTCGGTCCCCTTTTGTGTACAAAGAAAAGGCACTCGGCGAATGGGAGATTTTGAAGGTTGTATGAACATTGTAAATTTGACTGGAGAAAACAGGCCTCTGTATGTAGGGGGGCCTGTTATTTTGTTTGTGGTAGTTTAGCATTTCCCTGGTTGCCCAAGGATTGGCAGGGAACCTGTTATTTAGGAATCCTGTTACCCGGGGTATTTGTAGCTAGTACCCTGGAGGTTTCTAAGGCTCGCCCACGGCGGGACAAGAATGGAGATACCCCTGGGCAAGTATTGGGAGATATAGCAAAATCAGTTGTGCCCTTTTGGGGACAAATAACAAACTCTGGGAACATTAGGGGATTAGCAAGGGTACTGGAGAGAACGATCAACCGGACCACGGACATACTCTACAATATGACACTAGAACAAAAAGCAATAAGATTGGTAGCACTCCAAAATCGGATGGCATTAGATGTCATTCTGGTAGAACGAGGTGTAGTATGCAAATTAGTGGGGTCCGCTTGCTGTGTTTTCGTACCAGATTCCTCGCCAACAATTTTTAAGGCAATACAGAATCTGCACATTCTTAGTTCAGAAGTGCATGTTCCCGCGGGAAATTGGGATCTTAGCGCTTGGTTCTGGGACTTCTTGTGGTCTTGGGGTTGGAAAGTGCTTTCAGTCTTGCTGATTATTTTGGGAATTCTGCTATTTCTTTGTTGTTGTATCCAATATCTACCAAGTATATGTTCAATGCTATGGGGATGTTGCGCTCAGGCGATAGGTACAATAGGACATAAAGTGTATGCCCCGGATAAAACCTCTAAGGAGTATGTACTCAAAGAGATCTTAGTAAAAGATCTAATGGCGATAGATATTTCTGACAGTTATTCATGGTGTATGGATGATGACACATGGAGTTATTTGCAGGGAGATCAGAAGTAGTTTAGCACTTGGCATAGGTGTCATGGGCGCTACTCCCGAGGGGCCAGGACTGGCCCAGCGCCCTCGGAAGCAGACCCGTCTTCCACTACTCCGGACCCAGCAGACCCCTACAGGGGCCCTTTGGACCGTGTCCTGGCGCCTTTGGCGCCAGGCTCATGAAGGGCTTCAGTCCCGGCGCCATAGGAGCCGGGCTCATATTGATAAACAGTGTAATAATGCTTGGGTGGACTTACCTGAGGCATACCATGCTGCATATTTACCCAGAACAATCCAGTCTGGTTGAAGTCCCCAGCCATCAGGGCTGGGAGGAACTATTCCCTCCATTCAGGAACTCTTTTCTTACCTGGGTGGAACCGGTGGAAGAACACACACTGGAAGCACTTCTCTGCTATTTAAACCACGCCCGATGGAAAACACGTGCTTCGCGTTATTCTGCAGCAGCAGCAGGACGCTCACCGAGTCGGCTCCTGCATTCCAGGTCCAGAGTCATCTTCAGCTTCCGCGCAGCAACCTGTGGATGAAGAAAGACACAGAACAATACTTACCAGATCCCGGAATCTAGTCACCGGCAAAACCTGCAAAGAATAAACATAAGGTTAGAAAAGTGCAACTCGTTTGCAGCCGCGCCCGCTCACCTGATCCATCCGTGATTGCAACGGAGCTAACTGCGGCCTTCTCTTCGGCAGCTTCTCTGCACCTGAAAGGCAAAGGACATAATTAAAAAAGGGTTTGGGTGAAGGCAGTCGCATTCATCTTAACTTACCAGTTTTTGCACGCGCAGAAGCGGCCGCATCAACCGCAGCATCCCGGCACCTGAAAACTAGAAAAAGGACATTATTAGAGGTGCCATTAAAAGTGGCCAACGATCATTATACTTACGTGCATCGGCACGTGCAGCGGCAACGGAAAACTACGCCCACAGCATCCGGAGGCCTGAAACAAAGGAAAAGGGACATTATTGAGGTGCCCATCTTTTAAAGCCTAAAGACTACAGTATACTTACAGGCATCCGCTCGTGCAGTAACGGCGGCATCGCTCTTCGGCATCCCAGCACCATTGCCACAACTAAGGCCGCAAAAGACTTGAGCCTCAACACTGAACTCATCCAGTGACGTAACTGGAATCCACGCACCCCTGCACCAGACGCAGGATGGAGAGCTCAGCATTTATACGCCTAAGGTGAGAGCTCGCCGAGACAAGTAGAAAGCTAGGCTGTGGGAGAAACTGGCGATTGGTGGGAGAAGGAATCCCATCAAACGGTGATTAACCCTTTTTCTTCCACCTGCAGAAAACTTACCCTGCAAGTCAGACAATCGATAAGAAGAAGCACAGACCTGTGAGTCGTCCGAGCTCTACGCTTCTCAATTGAAGAAACGATAGCAGCCCAGCCGGGATCAGCGCCTCCGTGGGAATCAGGTGAGCGTTACAGAACGCGAAGCCCACCAATAACCTCCTACCCAGGCGCAATGGAAACTTCTGACACAGACCAACTGGCCCAGTTATTAGGGGAATTAAGAGCTGAAGTTCATGCTGCCCGCCAGGAAACGAATGCCCTTAGGAGGGAATTGAAAATATCAAAACAACAAACTGATCATCTCGCCAGACCACAAGCGGGGCAAACCCCGCTACCTAATACAGGAGGGAGCTATATCCCAGCAGCTTCAGCCAATCCTGTTCAAATCAACCTACCCGAAAATGTGCCATTGGCACCGCCTGAACGCTTCTCTGGTGACCCTAAAAGGTTTGCGGTGTTTATAAATCAATGCCGATTGCACTTTCTTTGTAGACCTGCAGCCTTAGTCTAGTCTGACCAGACTAAGGTAGCCTTTGTGCTTTCGTATCTTAGCGGCAGTGCCGCTGATTGGTCGATCCCTCTGGTTACACAGGATGACCCGATCCTTCGTGATTTCCCGACCTTCCAGGCAAATATGGAAAGACTTTTTGCAAGGCATTCCCAGGGGCAGGCCCTGGACAACAAACTCCTTTCCCTACGACAGGGCAATCAAGATCTTTTGGCCTACATTGCATCATTCAATAGGCTAATCGTGGAAACCAGATGGCCTGAGGACAAAAGAATCACGCTTTTTCACAGGGGTTTGCGTGGCGAACTCAAAGACGTCCTTGCCCAGGTAGTGAATCCTCCTCAGGATTGTTCAGAGTACATTGATTTGGTGGTCCAATTGGATCACAGACTATAAAACAGAAAGGCGGATCGATCCAGGTTTGAAACACGAGTGTTCCCTACGCCTCAAAGTCACACCAAAGGAGTTGAAGCCGTCGAACCTATGCAAATTAGGGTTGTAAAGGGTCCCCTAACCCAGAAAGAACGCGACAGGAGACGACAAATGCAACTATGTCTCTATTGTGGAAATTCAGGACATTTTCTTCGAGATTGCCCGGTGAAACCACCTAAGAAGACAGTGGGAGCTTCTGATAAGAGTTCTGAAAAGCCTGAGCCGGGAAACGACCCCGCCCGACAAGTGTAGAGGTCCGCTTGCCGAGCGTAAAAACCAGTTCTTTGACCTCGCACTTCATAATGCCAATGGTCCTCGTAAACCCAGAGCAACCTGATCGTTTGCATGCAATTAAGGCATACATTGATAGCGGAGCAGTTGGAAATTATGTGGACCGCGAATTGGCTTCCAGGATGAACTTACCTCTTTGTCCAAAGGTGGTTAAAGACGTCATTACCACGGTGGATGGGACGGAAATCGCCTCCGGACCAGTGACCCATACCACTACTGAAGTGACGATACTAGGCCAAGACGGGCATCAGGAGGTAATTGTGTTCGATGTGATCAAGGCTCCTCAATTCCAAGTAATTCTAGGGATTCCTTGGTTGGAGAAACACAATCCTCAGATTGATTGGCGAGCAAAGACGATAAAGTTCCCAGAGTGCACACCAACTTGTTATCCAAAACCCAACATTGGCCTAGCGTCAGTAACGGCTGACGGTCCACAATTACCTCTAGAGTATCGAGAGTTCCAAGATGTTTTTCAAAAGGAACAGGCTAACACCTTGCCACCCCACAGATCATACGATTGTCAGATAGATTTGCTACCCGGTGCAACTCCCCCTTGCAGTAGGATTTACGCCCTTACCGAGCCTGAGAACCTTCATCTGCGACAGTATTTAGACCAGTACCTGGCCAATGGCTTTATCCGTCCGTCGAAGTCCCCTGCATCCTCAGCTCTGTTCTTCGTACCAAAAAAAGAAGGTAACCTCAGAACCTGTATAGATAATCATGCTCTGAACCAGATAATAGTAAAAAACCGGTACCCCTTACCTCTGATCCCGGAACTCCTTGACCAGGTAAAAAACGCCTGTATTTATACTAAGCTTGATCTCCGGGGAGCTTATCACTTGGTACGGGTCAAGGAAGGAGATGAATGGAAGACGGCCTTTCGCACTAAGTATGGGCTATTTGAATACCAAGTGATGCCCTTTGGACTATGCAATGCACCGGCCGCCTTCCAATATTTTATGAATGATGTCCTCAGAGAGCTCATTGATGTCTGCGTTGTCATCTACATAGATGACATTCTTGTGTACTCATCTTCAGAAGCTGACCATCGAAATCATGTTAGGGAGGTCCTTGAAAAACTTCGCCAACATAAACATTTTGCCAAGCTCGAAAAATGTGTTTTTCATGTCACTGAGGTCGAATTTTTGGGATTTATTCTGACACCCAAAGGAGTCCACATGGACTCGAGAAAAGTAGATGCAACCCATCACCGCCCTCTTAAGAAAAAATAAACGCTTTGAATGGTCCGCAAAAGCAGAACAAGCCTTCCAAGAGCTAAAGGCTAAATTCACCTCGGCGCCAATACTGAAACACCCACGCCCGGACCTCCCTTACATCGTTGAAACCGACGCCTCCAGCTTAGCAATGGGAGCAGTCCTATCACAAAGAGATCCAGAGACTAACCAACTACATCCTGTGGCATTCTGGTCTCGGAAGTTCTTGGTGCCTGAGATCAACTACACCATCACAGACAAAGAGCTTCTAGTGATTAAATCAGCCTTTAAGGCATGGCGGCATTATCTCCTCGGGGCCAGACACACCGTCACAGTGATCACCGATCATCAAAATCTGCAGTATCTGAAAACCGCCAAGGCTCAATCCTCCAGACAGCTTCGCTGGGCTCTATTCTTTGCTGAATTTGACTTCGTGATCACTTATCGCCCCGGCAACAAGAACGGCAAAGCGGATGCTCTTTCCCGAATTGGAATGGGAGATAACGTTGCCAATCCAGAACCTGTACCAATAATTCCTGAACAAAGGATCGTGGGTCTGATTTCTTCACAATCCATTGAGGATATTGAAGAAAAAACTAAACAACTTGTAACCTCACCAGACTTACTGAACTGGTTACAAAAAGGAAAAGATTTCACCGTAAGCAATGACTTCCCTTATTTCCAAGGACGATTGTTCCTACCACACGCCGATTTACAAAGACAGGTAATCTCCTGCTATCATGATTCATTAATTGAGGGTCACCCTGGCATTGCCAAAACCACAGAAAAGGTGAAGAGACACTTCTGGTGGCCTTCGTGGAGAAAAGACATAAAGGAATTTGTGATGTCCTGCGGTGTGTGCGCTCAAAACAAGGGTCAGAAGAGGCCGGCTGGTCTTCTGCAACCATTAGACATCCCACCGTGTCCCTGGCATACCCTTTCCATGAACTTCATCACAGACTTACCCTCCTGTTCCGGGTACAACACCATTCTTGTTATTGTGGACCTGTTTTCCAAAATGGCCCACTTCATTCCGCTAAAAGGCTTACCCTTCAGCATCAGTCCTAGCCAAAGTATTTCTTGAAAACATCGTCCGGCTACACGGCTTCCCGTCAGTACTAATCTCAGCTAGGGGGAGCCAGTTTATTTCCCACTTTTGGCGTAGCTGTTGTCGATTAGCTCAAATCGATGTAAGACTTTCGACCAGCCATCATCCCCAGACCGACGGGCAAACCGAGAGAACAAACGAGACTCTCGAGCAATATTTACGATGCATGCTACAACAGTCGGAGAGTAACTGGAAGGACATCCTTTGGATAGCTGAATATGCTTACAACAATTCAGTTCATTCGGGTACCGGGAAGAGTCCCTTCTACATCTTGTATGGGATTCATCCTCGAACACCCGCCGTGGATCGATTGCACACCGTTATTACCCAAGCTTTTAAGGAAGCGACTGCACATCTACAACAAGCTAAAGAGAGGTACAAAAAAGGAGCAGATCAACACCGAAGCAATGCCCCTCAATACCAGGTTGGGGATCAAGTCTGGCTGTCCACCAAACATTTATCGCTTAAAGGGCCTCGCACCTTCAACCCCAAATACCTGGGACCATATCCAATTATGGCCATAATTAATCCAGTTGCCGTTAAATTAGAATTGCCAACCCATATGAGAATACATCCTGTATTTCACGTATCTCTTTTGAAACCCATGCAACCTGGAACCAGATTGACCAATCCTCCAGAGCCCATTCAAGTGAATGGGGAGCCCGAATTTGAAGTAAAAGACATTTTGGACTCTAAAATCATCAGATCGAAGCTATTCTACCTAATCGACTGGAAAGGCTACGGACCTCAGGAAAGGTCATGGGAACCCTATGACCACGTCCATGCTCCTCGTCTAGTCCAGAAATTTCACTGAACCTTTCCCGATAAACCAAAACCCCCGGGGAGGACAAGTTTGGGAGGGGGCCTTGAGGGGGGGGGGGTGCTGTCATGGGTGCTACTCCCGAGGGGCCAGGACTGGCCCAGCGCCCTCGGAAGCAGACCCGTCTTCCACTACTCCGGACCCAGCAGACCCCTACAGGGGCCCTTTGGACCGTGTCCTGGCGCCTTTGGCGCCAGGCTCATGAAGGGCTTCAGTCCCGGCGCCATAGGAGCCGGGCTCATATTGATAAACAGTGTAATAATGCTTGGGTGGACTTACCTGAGGCAGACCATGCTGCATATTTACCCAGAACAATCCAGTCTGGTTGAAGTCCCCAGCCATCAGGGCTGGGAGGAACTATTCCCTCCATTCAGGAACTCTTTTCTTACCTGAGTGGAACCGGTGGAAGAACACACACTGGAAGCACTTCTCTGCTATTTAAACCACGCCCGATGGAAAACACGTGCTTCGCGTTATTCTGCAGCAGCAGCAGGACGCTCACCGAGTCGGCTCCTGCATTCCAGGTCCAGAGTCATCTTCAGCTTCCGCGCAGCAACCTGTGGATGAAGAAAGACACAGAACAATACTTACCAGATCCCGGAATCCAGTCACCGGCAAAACCTGCAAAGAATAAACATAAGGTTAGAAAAGTGCAACTCGCTCGCAGCCGCGCCCGCTTACCTGATCCATCCGTGATTGCAACGGAGCTAACCGCGGCCTTCTCTTCGGCAGCTTCTCTGCACCTGAAAGGCAAAGGACATCATTAAAAAGGGGTTCGGGTGAAGACAGTCGCATTCATCTTAACTTAGCAGTTTTTGCACGCGCAGAAGCGGCCGCATCAACCGCAGCATCCCGGCACCTGAAAACTGGGAAAAGGACATTATTAGAGGTGCCATTAAAAGTGGCCAACGATCATTGTACTTACGTGCATCGGCACGTGCAGTGGCAACGGATATAAAGCCCGCAGCATCCCGGCACCTGAAAACTAGAAAAAGGACATTATTAGAGGTGCCATTAAAAGCAGCCAACGAACATTATACTTACGTACATCGGCACGTGCAGCGGCAACGGAAAACTACGCCCACAGCATCCCGAGGCCTGAAACAAAGGAAAAGGGACATTATTGAGGTGCCCATCTTTTAAAGCCTAAAGACTACAGTATACTTACAGGCATCCGCTTGTGCAGTAACGACGGCATCGCTCTTCGGCATCCCAGCACCAGTGCCACAACTAAGGCCGCAAAAGACTTGAGCCTCAACACTGAACTCATCCAGTGACGTAACTGGAATCCACGCACCCCTGCACCAGACGCAGGATGGAGAGCTCAGCATTTATACGCCTAAGGTGAGAGCTCACCGAGACAAGTAGAAAGCTAGGCTGTGGGAGAAACTGGCGATTGGTGGGAGAAGGAATCCCATCAAACGGTGATTAACCCTTTTTCTTCCACCTGCAGAAAACTTACCCTGCAAGTCAGACATTCGATAAGAGGAAGCCCAGTCCTGAGAGTCGTCCGAGCTCTACGCTTCTCAATTGAAGAAACGATAGCAGCCCAGCCGGGATCAGCGCTTCCGTGGGAATCAGTTACAATAGGCCAAAAGGAGGGTTTGTCAAACTAGAAATTATATCGTGCCTCCTATTGCTATGAATATATGTATATTGGCCTACGCCAAGCTGCTAACAAGCTGCTTATAAACTACATGTGAATAAACTCGCATTGCAAGGTCCTGACCTTAGAAACCATGTAAACTGTCATTTTGGGTCAAGCCGCCATTTTAGGTTTTCTTACTCTATAAAGTCACCATGTGAGATAAAATGGTAGCCTATGTTATTCAGAACAGAACTCGATCATGACCTCTGTACAGCTAATGTATAACTTGCCTGCAGGCCACTTGTTAGGGTCATGAGCTGAGACCTTGACCTTCTGCTGACCTGTGTGCAATGGATTACCTGTATCACCGAAACTGATCTATAATTGAATGAGAACACCTGCTTAACTACATTGTATAAACTAAGTTCTGCATTGTAATGTTAGGCCTAGAGCATACATTATTACCATTTCTTCTTGTTAATGTATAAACCTAAGATGAACTAGATTTGACCTGGCAAGGGACCCTAGAGCAGTAACTTATTTATGGAATGGTTAACCTGCAGAAAGGCTGGACAACAGGCTGGAGAAATGTATAAAAGCCTGACTGTTTCAATGAATATTTGCACTCACTGAGCACACCGAACCACGCCGGAGTTCGCTGTGTTGTACTGAGGGTCGATAGCTATCTGAATTTTGTTCTGTTCTTTTGTAACTGGATTCAGTATAAAATAAAGTACTTTGTATGTTCCTTTGTAACCTGTGTTTGGTGTGTTTCCTTTTTGGTTACCCTGCCTCATATTATTTCCTTGTTTTCAAAATGTGATCACTCGTCTTCTTGTCATTGACCAACCTAATCTAGTTTTCAAGTACAGATACATTTTTAAAACTTTGACACCTGGGACATTATATATTCCTGCCAACTCATTTTATATGTAAGCTGGTTTGCCTTTGTGGTACATCATACACTGTCATTTGTACAGCACATGCACCACATTACACATGATATATGCCCAGTCCTGTGGATCATTTGGGGGCCTCATGAAGAACCACTAACCACTTTAAGTCGCACACAAACCACAGGATAGTGTTGCCGCATGACTCAAATTTATTAGCCCTTTGCTGACTCCTCTATGAATTTGAGCAAGAGTTCATTAAGGACAGATACTTTGCTGTAATTGACTTACATTTCAAAAAGAAAAACCGGCCTTTGTTAAAAATAATTATCCACCTATATCGTAAGAACTTAGAGACAAACTACTAATTAGCTCTCTTTAGTAATCGAGTACATCTCCCATTTGTATGGTGGTAGCTGGCAAGGTGTTGGGGTTTCCCTCCATGGCCAACCTGTCACAGAAATAGCATCTATCCCCCCTGGTCCTGATGAAGGCGTGCAAGTTATATACTACACCGAAACATATATGTTAACCTATACTACTTTAGACATAATTCTTACCTGAGCTATTTGTTTTTCATTTGTATTCCACCATAAATGTTCAATTATTTACATATGAAAATGTTTCCTTTGCGTTTTATTCTCCACATTCTTTTTTGTATTTGATTTTAGCACTGACTGTTATCTTATTAGGCATTTACTCAAATGATGCCTTTAGCTGTACGATTTTATTGATTGTGCCCTACTATTAATTATGTGGTGATATGCTGCTGTTCTCTTCCCTGTCACTTTCTTTGTTGTTTCTTGAGGATATTTAATTGTTTCACTTTTTTAACATTTTGGTTTAAAAATCCATGTAATAAAATTGATTGTGATACATTTATTTTGACTTTGTTACTTAAATACACAGATGTAACTGATGATTGCCTCTGATACTGAGATGTGTTCAGATGAAGATGTGCGCCATATCTATTGCGAATACATAATTATAAATACTGTATCTAGCTGTTTGTCCAGTAGAAACAATATTGTTTTACATATAATGTGCACAGCATGCTGTGGAACATTTTCGGGAAATGAGCAAAAACGGCTTGGCCTATTCTTTAGCAGTTCATGTTCCTAATTTACATAATTCGAACCCTTCCATTCTGTGTCCCTTTGGAATTGATTAATCAGCTTCATCAAAGGGGAATTGAAATTTACAAAAATAGAAACTAAATGGATCAATCTTCTTCAAAGTCTTGTGCCCAATGTATTGAACACACATTATGAATGTTCCTTTTTTAATGATGTGTACTTGAATTTGACTTACATTTTGATTTTGTAATCTCTGTAGTAATTTGCGAACAATATTATTAAAATAATCTGCCGTTGGTATTTACTGTATCTTCCTGATCCTTGAACAATAGTTTCCTTTAACGAATGTAACAATATGAAATGTGTTTCATTGTTAGTGCTCGGCCACTCCTAACCTTTTAAATATGGGAACGCGGAGTTGGACGCAGAGTAAAGCAGTCTGCAGTTTGCAAGGCCGCGGGGGCTGTGGGGGTTTGGGCATCATGGATCCAGGTGTCTCTCCCCCCCTCCCTTTCCCTCTCACTCGAAAATTGAGGCAATGAGAATTCTCTGCAGCAGCAGCGTCACACAAGCTTCACGGCCAGAGAAAGTATGTTCAACCTTTGTTTCACCGGCAAAGAAAACGAAAAGCAAAACCTTAAAAAATACTTCACTTACACTTACAAGCAGCGCACCTCCTTCGGTGAAGTCGAGTGGTCTGTCCGGTCTGTCCACTGCGAGGGCGCCGTGCTCCCCACTCCCACCGTCTCTGTCGCCGTTGCCGCCGCTGTTGCTCTGCGTGCTGGGCGTGCCTGCAGCGGCGGTTGCCGGCGGCTCAGGGGGATTGGCCGATGCGGTTCATGGCGCGGATACTGGTTTCCAGCTTTCCACAGAAGGAGCCTGCGGTCAGATTGGCCCGCAGGGGCAGCAGGCTGAAACTGCATTGTCCTCGGGTCAAGAAGCCTTTCACTTGCCGATGACGCATCCCCTGGCCGGGGACTCTTCATCCCCGCTTCCGGACCCCTCACATGCAGCGCCTGGATTGGACCGGAGCTCGGGCCGGAGTCCCGCTCTGGTGAGAGGGATTACCGCTGAGGCCGTCGGAGAACGGCATGAGAGGGCCCTTTCTCCGGCCCTGCTTCCTGTCCCTAACGGGCACTCAGGCGCTGAGGATAAAGCCAGGACAAATGCTCGCACTGTGAATGAAGACAACAACAAAAACACCAGCCGCAATCCACACGACCAACTAACACAGGATTGCGGAACCTCCCACGAGGGTCTGGGTCTGGGTGAACAACATCAAAACCAAATAAAGGCCATGGCAATGATACACGCCGAACCCAATGAGGAAGATGTTTTATCCCTCAGAGGCAAAAATAGCGATAGAGAAACAGACTTTCCTTCAATGAGTTCAGATCACCACCAACAAGACACTAGCCATTCTATGGCTATCCAAGCTACGCAGGGTGCAACATCCGCCTCAACAAGCTTAGTCTTGGGCTCTAGCCCCAGCAGAGGAATAGAGGATCATGAACAAATAACCCACCCCTTTCACCTACCTTACCTGTAAGGAAAATCCCCTACAACAGAAACCAAACGGGCAAAAAAAAATGGGTTCAAGCCAAACGAAAATTCACAACTGAGAGCTGACCCTGAAATGAAAGCAAAAAGAAAAAAAAAAATCCACATCACCAGACTTGAGAAATTTAAATCAAAACTCAGCAAAAAAAAAAAAGAAAAACGATACAGTGAATAAAAATCTTCCTAGGCAATCCATCCCAAATGCCCTTTTCAAAAAACAACAATGTAAACGCAAACTCAATGCAGAAATGGAACTCTCAGATGCGGAAATCTTGGAGGTCTTGGAAAAATCCTTTCCGGCACCAAAACCAAGAAATCAACCTATCCTATCATCTGCAATTTCCAACAAGAGCCCACAATCAAGCAACACGCCCTGCCATCCCCAGCTACCTATACCATGCAATCCAGACTCGGGGAGCCAGCTGCAAGAAATGCATCATCCAACATCAAGCCCAGAGTCAGTGACAGAACCCACCTCTTCGGAACAGGCCAAGACTCTTGAGCAACTCAAAGAGCCACAGTATCCAGTCCATCAGGAACAACAAATAAAGGATCAAACACCGACATCATGCCCAGCCACTGTCACAGAGTCAATTAACACCAACACCACAGGATCCTTTGGGGGATTGGATGCCGACACTTCGGCCGTCCTAGGCCAACGACCGAACTACAAAAAGCACCAAGTTGAGAGACCAGTCCCCCAAATGAGCTCACAACCATGGGCTAACATTCACCTGGACAACCACCGTCTAGGTAGGCAATATCTACCAGTGTGGCCTTACACTGGTTCCTTCAACCCAAGCCGTGATGAGCTGCTAATGTCACTGAGAGTTCGCAAATCACCACATCGTCACTTTTTTCCATCAGAAAATACACTTGATTTCCAACTTCAATCAAGGGATCGCCCAAAAAAGGGCCCAACATGACCACACTAATTTCAGCAGTTTCCATCGCCCTATTACCTTTCTGTAAACTTTATGAAGCCTTAAATAACACTGCTAAAGACAACACCTCAATTTTAGCAACTATTCAGTCAAAATTAATCTTTTTGGAAGGGTACATAACTGCAGTAGAAGCCAAAGACGCGGCAAGACAAGCAACCCTGGAAGAAAAGTTGTCCTGGCTAGAGAAACAGCAGACTAAAGCCATGCCTGCCAGTCAGACCAAATCTACGACCACAGAAATGGCTTCCCAGACCAGAGAATCAAGCGATTATGGAAAAGTGGCCCCACTCTTCATTAAATCTACTAGTAAAGATTTGAGTGATACCACAACTGCTCCTCCCAGTGCAAAGGAACTGAAAACAGGAACAGGCCCTTCAAGAAAACTAAATCCAGCATTCCAACTAGCAAGCACGAAGTTAACATCTTCAGCAAAACCAGAGCCGATAGGGCTCAACAAACAGGCCGGCAAAGAGAACTTAACAGTGAATACTAATCTTCGAACAAAACCCCTTCAACCAGGGGTTTCCATCGAAAATCAAGTTCTCATTGACCTAAGTAACTCACCACAGTCGCCGGCTGAATTTCAGGGCTCAAGCAGCCTCATGGATTTAACTCAACACGTAGATGCAGAAGATTCTCCCCTGAGCAACACAATACAGAGCAGCCCAAAGACACCTGTAGACGTCAATAGGGTAAACCACCAGGAACTGAAGCCTGCACCTAGCAGGAGTAAAACTCGAAGTCCCAGACGATTGGTCAATGAGGGCCAGCCAAACATTGAGTTAGACAAAGCACAAGATCAAGAGCGCCAAACAACTGAAGCTCAGCAAACATATCTGCCCAATGGAACACTGCAGAAAAAGCAGAGGAAAATTCATGCAGAGGCAAATTCACCTAAAGAACAAGGCATCCCTCGCCGAAGCAACCCAGAGAAAGCTCCAAAAGGCACCAGAATCTTTAAGCTGGAACAAGTTTCAAGCAAATCTGGATAGATGATTCTGAATAGAAAAACGGTGTTAAAAATCTTGAGCACAACAAAAATATTAAGATCACTAACTACGGGAAACTTCCGTCTGATTGAGCCATATCATAGAGAACAGACGGCAAAGGCATTTGTAAACATAAAAGCACGGGCGCTGCAATCAGGCATGGAAGAAGCACACAACGAGCTCAGCCAAATTGGCCTCCGGCTAACAGAACTGGAAAGCCCCTCATCCGAACCTGAAAAAAGAAACAAGGAGGACGTCAGGCCCTACAAACCTCTCGAAAACTCAAGACTCGTACAACAAAAATAACTACAGAAAGAACTCAGCTAGCAGAAGTAATCATCCGAGATCCTACAAAGATTACCCAGAGAGGCATATATCATCTACCAACTCAAATCTTACCAGGAAAGTCTCTACAGGATCTACTCTACACAGATCAGGAAACATAGAATATAATCAGCGCAAGCGATCTGACATTACGCCGCCAAGAAAGACTGATGATGACAACACCTACCGTAAAGATACGTCTCTGGAATGTGACAAAACCAGATACCCAATGGGTCCATGCGATTGACAACATTAGAATTGACTCAAACACAAATCACATAATCATTTGTAGGGACTTAAATGCCAAATGTGAACAGGAAAATGTCAGTCAGTCCAAAAACAGAACCAACCCGTCCTCAGAAGACAGGTATAGCTTGGATGACCGCCATGAACTCTAGAAACCTTCATAATTTGGCATGGTTAAAACCTTGGGAAAGCATCATACCAACGTGGGAACGCGAAAATTCCTGGGCAACACTTGACTACATCTTTGCCTCTAAAAACCTACTACCTCTGATCAAGTCATTCAAAATCATGCAGACAGAAGAATGCGACCATAATCTACTTGCAATAACTTGGTCATCAATACACCAGGAAAACAAGCTCTTTCTTCCATCGTTGGAAGCCAACACCCAACGAACTAGACTTCGCTTAACTGCCATGCACATCAAGACAATCACCGACAAATACGGAAAAACTATTGTAAGCCACCCAAACGACCACGATCGACCAGATTACCTTCCTTTCCTACTACAGTTCATGGTGGACCCTATGATCAACAAGGGCCCAAGCAGAAAGCATATACATGAGTTTGACCAAGCACTAGTGGAAGGAAGAAAAATCCTAAGGAAAGCTAAAAGAGGAGTAATAACCGAACAATCTGATTTGGCCAAGGCAGATTGCATAGCAGAAGTGACCAGCTACAAATCCTGGCTACACAGCCGCAGGAGGGCAATGTACCAAAATGACGCAGAGAAGATGCTAAAGACATTAAACACCAAGAAATCCAGTGACTTCTGGGCACTCATCAAGACTGTAACTAACAAACAGGAAATAGAAATTGCAAATTCTGTCACGGAGGAAAATTGGTCCAACTATTTCAAAACCATGTTTGCTCCAATTCCTGGTCAACCCGAAACGCCACTACAAGAGACCTGTAGCCCAGGGGTTAATTTATCAGACGAAGAAGACATCATCAACGTCATCAAACACCTTAAATCTTCGAGAGCTCCTGGCCCTGATGGTCTTAGCAACATCGACCTTAAGCAACACCTGGAAGCTTAGGCCAGATTTATAAGCACCTTATTCCAACACTCAAATCACTTAGAGCTTTACCAACCTCATGGACTCATTCAATAATTGTCCCGCTGTTCAAACGCGGCAACAGGGAAGAACCGCAGAATTACAGGCCAATAGCCTTGTTAGACATTATTGGGAAAGTATTCCTAACGTTATTGCTCAAATATTTTCAAGCCTGGGCAAAGGTTTCACCGCCAAACGACCCATTTCAGATGGGCTTTCTAAAAAATGGTGGTACATCGGTAAACATCTTGTTGCTAAACTTAATCAAGGCAAAAGTCAAGCAAGGATCACCACCGGTGTTCTTGGTCTTCATATATCTTTCGCAGTGGACAGGGGCCTGCTATGGTCCAAACTTCACAAGTGGAAGTGCCCAAACGAAATACTGAATCCAATCATAGCACTCCACACAGCTATCAAACTACGAGTTTGTCTCAATAACCAAGGAGCATTGTCCGAGGAGATTCCAGCAGAGTGTGGGGTGAAACAGGGCTGTCCCTTAGCTCCGGCCCTCTTTATCAGCCTTCTCAGTGATTTCAAGGATACAGAAGCCTCAGTCTGACCATTTCCACCCAAAATAGGAAACTCAAACATGTCTCGACTATTGTACGCAGACAACCTAATATTACTAGATCAGACGGAAATTGGATTACAGCGCCAACTATCTAATTTGGCACAATACATAAATTCAAACAATCTGGAAATTAACAAATCCAAAACGAAAGTTATGATCCTATCAAAAAGCCACTCCTACAACAGAAGCAATAGAGTTTGGTTTCTGGAAAATACCAGGGTTGAAGTAGTTGAGCATTACAAATACCTGGGCATAACGATAGACAACTCAACACAGGAAACAACTATGCAAACTATCTTATGGGGTAAAGCTAGGAACCTAGCTGCCCAGATGAGAGCCATCGATAAGCAATACGGCAAATTCGCTCTGGTTCCCGCTATTCAATTCTACAGAGGCAAAGTTGTCCCGGCCTTAACTTATGGAATGGGCGCGACCCTGTCCATGCCGACTCAAACTGGGCTAAACTAGAAGGTCTATTATGGCGCTCAGTCCTGGGTCTACCCAACTCAGCCGCAATTGCAAACATCAGGCGTGACCTAGGCTACTGTCCCTGCTTTCATCCGTCGAACAGAACGCAATGCAAATCTACAGAAAAATCCTTCTTCCGATATACAAATCAATTGCTGCAGAACTTTCAACTGGCCATATCAACATCTTGAAAAAATGGGCTGTAAAGCAAAAAACTAAACTTGAAAAATAGCCTGCACCGAAGAAGAACTGGTCGGGAACCCTGAGAGAATAAAGCGCAAAATAGAGCTCATGGACTGGATCAGTACGATCGACAAAGCCCAAGCTAACAAACTGACCGCACACCTGCCACCAACTGTAAACAAACTAAAAGTCCCTCTGCTACACTTCCAAATTTCCTGACAAAAACCTAATGAAGATCTTCCTGAGAGCACGTTTGAATTTAATGCCCACACGCGAAATCCTTTGTATCAGGGTCCAGTCAGTGTCCAAAGAATGCAGACTATGTAGGACTATGCAGACTATGCAGACTATGTATTTTCCGGTTCCTGCCCTTCTAATACTGCACTGCAAAATGTTAGACCAAGAAAGAAGGGCCTATCTTTCGCCTCTGGGGATGCTTTCTTCAGTTCTAGAAGAAGACGTGTAGTGGAACAGATTGCTATCCAGGGAAAACTCCAAATGGACCATCACAAGAGCAAAACCTTTGAATATAGCCTTCGATATAATTAAAGCATAGGGAATACAGAGGAGGACAGGTTGTAGAACACAGAAACTTTGACTTTTTACTAAGAAACTGTTAGTTTAACTCGTCCTTGTAAAAATCACAAGTTGATTACACACAAGTAATAAAAAAGAAAACAAAAATAAATAAATATGGGAACTATCGGATTCCTGCGCAGTGCGCCACTTGATGATAGTCAGTGTTTGGTTCACATACAAATATCATGTACCCATTGTGAACAACAAACTGTGCTCCCAACATTACTGGCCCTTTACTCCGGGGTAGAATACACTGAGGGCAGGTCTGGTACCGGGGGAATCTTTGTATACATCTACACTGCCTGTGATACATGTTTTATGATGGTGTATTTGATTGGAAAGTGTGTTGTGCCTAATACCCATGAATAGGTTGCCTCTTAGTAAAATTTTGCAATGAAAGCACAGTTGTCTCATAATGTTTACTCAGTGCTGCCCAAACGAACGTTGATGGACTGTTTAATAAATGTTTTGCCTGACTACATTGGAGTGCCAACACTTTCATTTGGGCTTTTATCCATGTCATTGGATACATGCTGCGTTGCAAGGCTCCGGAACTAAACCAAGCTTGGAAGGGACTTGACCAACTAATGGCATCATTGGGCAAGATAGTTCAGAATGCTGAGCACATGCTGCAGACATTTGTGTTCGATGTGTATGACATAGTTTTCCAACGCAGTTGGGCACACCCAGCTCCTCAAGTTTCTATGGTCAATAAATTGAGCACCAGTAAAATTGGGTGACACAATCACCTATTTTACCAATGCTTGGAAGCGATAGAAATCCATCAAAAAGTAATGTACCTTAGAACTGCATTTTAATCTGCATAAAAGGTTTCGCTTTTGGCAATTGGACAATGAGGGTACCTAAATAAGATACGATTGCCATGAATTCTCTCAGCAGGTGACCTCTGACCCAACCCAGTCCATTATCGCTAGTCTTTTCCCACTCTTTTGGCCTGTCTTGCCCCCCCCCCCGCCCCTCACCTTTCTCTCTTAATTCTTAGCTGCCAGGCAATGTCTTTCCTGAGAGTCCAAAGCAATGGGCAGAAAGAGATCAGAGCAATTCCTGTTAGGGCAAATAAAGGACTGCACCAGAGATACTTCAAACACCATGTTTCTTGCCCCACTCTCTCCAAATCCCATCCCCGCCCTCACTAATGCTGACACTGCACACTACTAATGCTACATGGACAGCACATCTCTCTACAAATGAACCCAAACAGTGTCTCCGACAAGAACACCAAAAACTAGGTCTGATGTTATCACGCCCTGTTCAGCAATCTCACACGCACCCGACACTGTAAACATCATCAGTTCCCAAAACCTGGACTTGCTTTTCATCCTGGGAACCTGGCTCCTATTCTCCTCTGCCCAAACTTAGGATGTCCTCACCTCCAATGCCTACAGCATCAAGTCAGAGACAGGGTCCAAAAGACTCAGAAGACTCAGCATCATCCAGTAATCCTGAACCTGCACCCGTCTTAACCTACCCACCACTAGCTCCTTCAAACTCTCACACTTTCTCCTCTCTCCAACAGGCACTACCCCTTCAAATGAATTTTCAGACAACTAAAGCCCAGTACATACTTCACTTATGACTTCACTGGCATGTTCACCACTATGTCCCTCATACAAAGCATGAACATATTCTACAGAGGTTTTAACCTCCAAGGCAGCACTGTCACCAAGATCAAAGAGGAGGAACTACTGAACCTTCTTAGCTCACTGATGCTCACCTAGCACACATCAGACCCATTTCACATCAAAGGAAACATCATGTACTTCATTGTCACAGCTTTACTAACCCCTAACTTTTGGCGAGTTAGTCCATCTCCCCATTTCTGTCACCATCCACTACATCACTGCAACCAACTGCTCCCACCCAATGCTTTTAAGCAGGAATCCCGATCCTTCAAATACTTTATTTATTTATGTGTTTATACTTTATTGCTTGAAGTGCAGACCTAGCTCTGGGCAGTGGAGTGCTGTACAAGGTTAAGCCAGCGTTTGGGCTAACAACTTTTAACAGTAGCGCATTACTGTGAGTTGCGTTCTGTGCTTCCATTGGGATTAGTCCATGGTCAAAGTGCAAAACGGCCTTGTAGATGATATATATGCAGTCTTGAAAAGTGCTCTGGCCTGGAGACGAAGCCAATGCAGTTTGTGTAGGGCGGGGGTGATTCGGGTCATATTTCTTCATAATAAGACATGATGCAGCATGGTAGACTTTTTTAGGGGAGCCAAGTGAGTAGCTGGGGGCCCTGCCAGGAGGCCATAACTCCCATTGATGTGCAAGACAACAAGGGCCTGCTTTACAGTCCAGAGGTCCTGTGTGTAGGTTTGATTTTGCAGTGGGTGAAGATTTAGAGTCAGGCTTTTTGGGCCATCTTGGTGATGCCTTTCTGGAAGGACAGGCTGCTGTCAATGGTGAAGCCTAAGGATATTGCTGAATCCGAGAGTTGCATACTAAATCCTCTAGGCCCATATCAATGAGCCTTTGTTGGACAAGATTTTGTTTAGCGGTTGTGAGGGGTCAGTAAAGCGAGGTGGACAACTGTTTCATGATTTATCAAAACACGCCATTTGACTCTCAAAATAAATATGTTCAAACATGCTTCACTATCCCTACTCTGCTGAGGATTTCCCTGCCTAACCAAAGCTAAGGGGAAACACTCTAACACAGGATAACTGGCCCTCACACTAAGCAACACATACACAAAGAAAATATATGGCAATACAACATGACATGAGCAACATTCATAGTTTCTAAGTAACCTTCTAATGACCTGGGTAATTTCCCTTCCCCAGGATTCAGAGACAATTCTGATAATGTTCAACCAAAGAAAGAAATGCCTCAAGTCAGTTCTTGATGCTTCAAAGTCAAAGTCGGAGTTTGTTAACCAAAGTTCCAATGATAGCAAATCTCTTTTCCTTGGTGAAATATCCACTTTCCACTTCCACCACATAGCGCCAATGGTAATCCCAGCCGCCATGCTTTGTCACCTCTTCAAGAAGACTTGCCGCAGTTCAAAAGAAATGCAATATCCACAACTGTGAGTGATACATAGATCTTGGTTAACAATGAGTATTTCCTTAGTTACAGTTTTAGAATTCACAAAGGTATATTTGTCAGGGTGACTTCACAGTGCTGCGGCTTCTAAGTCAACAATTTCACTTCTACTTGATTCACCATGAGAACAGTCACCTTTGTATCACAGTACTCCACCTGGGTTACACTACTACAATGTTGCATCTACTGACAACCAGATACACCACCACAGCTTCAGTACTTTGGACTACTATCACAGCTTCAGTGATTTGTACTTCTAGACAGGCTTGAACAAGATACACTTTAAAGTACTTCAACACCTTCAGGTAGGCAAGGCACTCTTCCTCTGAATATCTCACTTCAAAAGGGGCAGCCTCTTTGCCTTGCTTGTCTGTCTGCCACAATAACAACCTGGATTTGCCTATAAGACTCACTTCTCTCTGTCGTCGAGGTTTGGGTCTATTTGACCTAAAACATTTGACCTAATCATATTTGGTTGAATTTATTTGACCTTTTTTCGGTCTAAAATGCAGGCGGAGGCCGCCACAACCACCCCTCTTTCCCTCAACCTAATCTATACCCTTACGCACCATATACTTATTTATTTATTTATTTATTTGCTTATTTATTTATTTATTTATTTTGTATTTGTAGAGCGCACTACAGCCCACAGGCAACAAGGCGCTTTAAGGAAATTCTGAGAAGGCTTGCTTGCGGGTTACAATAAGCGGCCCAAAACGGTATGCTTAAATACATTCACTTAGATACATTTGCTTGGTTCCAGATGTTACACATTGAGCGTTACAGTTAATTACTCATACTCTTGTCTAGGTAGCGGATGGCAAAACAGATAAATATCATATAAATGGTGAAACAATAGTAGTGCAGATCTAGTGGGAAGTACTCTTTAGACGAAGAGCTGGATTTTTAAGGTCTTGCGGAAGGCTGTGTGTGAGTCAAGTGATCTAATCTGAGCTGGTGAGGTTGTTCCATAAGGTTGCCGCCATAGTGGGGAAGTTGGTGCCTCCTGCACGCACTCTGTGCATGTGCGGGACAGTGATGCGGTTAGCAAAGGCTGCCCTCGAAGGTCTGGCGACTATTTGTTTGGTGATATATATATATATTTAATTAAATTTGGCTGGAAAAAAGGTCAAGACAATTTGATCAAATGTTTTAGGTAAAATGTTTTTAGGTCAATTATGAAAATACTGTCTTCCACAGTCTCTGGCACTACAGGTTGTTTCCACTTCAAAAATATTCTTTACAAGCAGCCAGTTTCCATTCCACAACTTTTCCTGCACCTTTCTACCAGCTATCAGCACAAGTAACTACCCAGAAGCCTTGGTGGCACTCTCTTAGCTTCAGGTAATGCTTGCACACTTGTCTCATAGGCCAATTAACTTCATAGTAACAGTAAGATTGCTTCGTAACTCTAAGAAAGGCTTGTTTCACTGTTAATATGGAGATACACATGGCTTGGGCAATGCTTGTTCTCTTCTTCAATAATACATACACTTTAACTTTTTATATATAAAAGGTATGCCACGTTAAAGTAAAGAATAGAATTCAGTCTTTGTTTAGGAATCACAATTAGGCACACGTGACCACTTCTTAATGTAGTTTTCGAGGTTTAAAGATTGTAAAGATTGATGTTGAATTGTATTCCCGTGTGAAAGCGAAGGATAGACTTCAGTCCTCCTTTGGGAATCATAATTAGGCACACGTGACCACTCCTTGATGTAGCTTTCACAAGTTAAAGGTTTCAACAATGGTATTATCAAGGTTAGGTATTCAATAATGGTCTTCGCAATGTTTCAATTTCTCAATTAATGGCACGGAACCACTCCTTTAGTCAATAACAGTCTTTGAAAAGTTGAACAATGGATTTACGTAGCGTTTTATTTCTACGAGAATAAACAAGCTTTCATATCATATGCGAGTACTACATTTCCATTGTTCAGGTATTTCAGCTTCAACAAACAACTGCTACTTGCTTTAAACCATAAACAAGTGAATATGGTACTGGATACTGTTGCCGGCAATGCTCGTGAAAGGTATTAGTTAGAATGCTGTGCTGCACTCACCGGCTTCTTTAACTAACACTTGCTCCGCGGGTCGCACTGCTTCCACGACTTCTGCCACACATTCTACTGCTTCTGGCTTCTTGGGGACCCACACCTTTTCTCTGTGAAGGTGTCTGTGGTCCGGCCACACATTTCTGAATCCCCTCTTGCCCCTGAGATGCACGGCTTCACAACTGCTCCTCTCCTCGGTCTCCAGCTCAACACATTCACTACGCAGCAAATACAGCAATCAGGCTCACATGGGGAATTACTTCTCTCCCGCACGTCTTCTGGTGCACAGCCTCTGCACTTCAGAGTTTGGGGGAACAGGACCCTCTCAGAATAAGCAGGCAAAATCTGCTGTCTCTACATTCCAGCGTCCCTCTTCTTCTCCCACTACTGCTTGGTTTGCCAGCCTTGTTCCTTCTTATCTGCCACCTCTGCTACAGCCTGCATTCCAGTCGCAGTTCCAGCTCCTTTCCATTGCCTGCATCTGAAGTGGCCTTTTATGCCTCCAAGGTTCCTTTAGGCTTAATTGCCTGACTACTGCAACTGCATGCCTCATCAGCCCTCTTCCTCGTCTCAGTACTCCTGGGATTACGGGACTTGTTGTCCCTTACAGCAAAGTAAGTTCTTTTAGCAATTGAGTTAATTTTAAGGGTAGATTTATTCCCCTTAAACATATTAAAAGATGGACTGTTAGAATCGGTTGGTAAAGAGGAAAACATTTGATTTAAGGCATTTTCTCTAATTCCTTTTACATTATACCTTTGGGAGTAAGGAGGGTGTTTATCCTGACATACCTTGAAAGATCTTTCTGTTAATAAGGCTTGCTCAGATTTAACAGAACTTGTACCCCGGATCACAGCTCTTCTATGTGGGACAGGGACATTATAATGTCAATATGCCATTACCTGTCTTGGCAATTCAGAAAGGCACTTGCTTTCAGAGGACAAATATGGTGTCTTATCCCATAGGATCTCCTCACCACCCAGGGCCCTGTCTCCTCCCAGTTGATCCCCCCATAGTACACCACCCCAAGGTCAGGATCAGGAAGCGTCTGACTTTCCCTGGCCTCTTCGGAGGAGACTTTAGGCAGGGTTTTAGTGAGTTATCTGTAGGATTCTTCACACAGTGAACTGATGAGGACGAATTTGGTCTTGGCTGGGTTGAGTTTGAGGAAGGCAGCCAACATTCAGGACTGGATGATGGCTAGGTAAGCGTGGATGTGACTGATGGGCTTTTTAATCTCATGTACAACTGACTGCCATCCAAGTATTGGTGGATGGCCTCATCAGGGTTTTTGAGGAGTGTACATAGAGGCTACATGTACATGTTAAAAATGATCGTTTAGAGGGTGACCTGGTGTATGCCCAAGAGGTAGAAAGTCAACCAAACCAGGACAGTGTCAGGGAATCCCATCCTGTTGGCGAGGAGGGAGAGGAGGATAGGGTGGTTGACTGTGTCAAATGCAGCCGAGAGATCAAGGCGAACGAGGAGGCATGAGTGACCCTTATCCATGATTTGGAGGGCATCATACACCACCTGGATTGTAGCTGTCTAGATGCTACACTTGGGATGGAACCCAGACTGATAGTCTTTTAGGAGGTATCATTGATTTATTCTGGGGAGTAATTGTGTAGCAACTATTTTTTCCAAGATTTTACTAATAAACTGGAGTTTCGTAATGGGCCCGTAGTTGGCCAGGTCATCTGGGTCTAGATTCTTTTTTTTTTAAAAAGAGGTGATATCAGACCAGTCTTGAGGTTGTCTGGAAATGACCCTTCTTACTTCCACCTCTGGGTCGGTTGAGGGTTTGGTGCAATGCTTTACTATTTCACAAGGGTTTTGGTCCTGTTAGACGATGCCACAATGGTGGTGGAGTAGTAAGCAGCTTTGGCTTCGATAATCAGAATTCTGCTATTGTCAAAGATAGATTTGAGGTTGGTGAGATTGCCAGGGTTACGGTTTTTGCACCACCATTTCTCCAGGTCTTTGATTGAGCATTTGTTTAAGTCGAGCTTGGCGGTCTACCAAAGGGTGGACTGTTTGGTCTTAGCCTGGGTGGTTTTCTGGGGGGCATGAGTGTCAACCAGATCCATAGCTGTGCTGTTGAATAATTCTAGGAGGACTGAGGCCTTCCCTGTGGTCGGGACATCTGCAAAGTTTGCTTGTAGCTCATTGACCAGGAAGGTTTTCAATGAGCACTGCTGAGTGAGGGGGCATCTAGCCTGACCTTTGTGGGCTGTGGTTGAGTGGGTAGGCTATGCACAGGTGATGAGGTGGGGATGATGTAAAGAATAACTCGAGGTTGTTGAGTTTGTTGTGCGAGGGGAGAGCATAATTGGCTTAAGGTCCATGTATCCGGTAGAATTCCCTTTCCACTACTTTGTGATGACACAAAAGTATCAATATCATCAGGTTACTACTAGTACTATCTATTGACTACTGCAAAAACCTCAATGTAGTTTCACAAAAGAAAAACTAAATCAACTATCATTCAGAATAGAGCAGCCAGGCTTGTTCTGTGTCTGTAACCACAGACTTCCAACTTCTGGAAGCAGCGAATTGCCCTTGATATAATCAACAATTATGTTTATAAACAATTTGCATTCTACGCAGGGACATTTGTTCTGTAGTTTCGAAATTCCCATCAGCCTACGTGAAAGCATACCTACTTGGGGAAAACCAGAGATGTGCTGGCAGAAACAAGCTTATTGCAGTCAAATGTAATAGGCAACAGAGTGGAAGCTCTTTCTCGTACACAAACACCATCCAAACCCTGGAATAATAGTCCCAAGGATCTCCGAACAACCAAGAACGATGGCAATTTTAAGAAAAAACTCAAGGCCATCCTCTTCAATGCAGCCTTCCCCGATGCTTCTCAATGAGAATGCTTGAAGCCAAAACATTCTGCCAAAATAGAACCAATGCCCGCATCCTCAGATGGCCAAGTTGCCTACTCAACAGATTAACCCTAACCTTCCTGTTCCTAACTAGTGAAGAAAGGCTGAAGGCTATGTATCCCATGTTATTGAACTGCCCATCAGGAATTAAATATAGCTTAAAATGTGAATGTATACTTCATTAACCCCCTAGGCCGCTGTCTTGAACTCCCATTCCTTCTTTTTCCCTAACGCCTAACACTTTGAAGCAACATTATTTGCAATAAGGGAGGGTATAAAACAACAAAATAAAAAATAAAATAAAATATTGAAAGCCAATCAGAGAATACCTGATCAATCTAGCTTCCATTGTGTAAAAGATCTGTAATATAATCATCTATGTCCACACAACAATGTATTCACATTCTCAGGCAAAACAGGTTTTATTTATAAAATATTCTTCTCCTATTCAAAACACAAAAAGACCAGGAACCGTCTATTGTCAACAGTTCCACCATTTCAAATGATTCCTTAAACACTTCCTAAAATTTTGAGGCATCTCCTCAACACTCACCGACTCTGTGGTTCTTCTTTCAGATGTTCCCCAGCTGATCCCAGAGACGTCATTTGGGGGTCGCATTAGCGACCCCTGAGGTCTCCCTTGCTACCCCTGGAAAAAAAAGAATTTTATTTTTTTTAAACTTTTTTTTTTTTTACTGTAAGCTCCTGGGCGGTCACCAGTGTCACGTGGCTCTTTATTATTGGAGTGGCTGACTATCTTGTGCAGGCCTCTTTAAAAAAAACGTGGTTCCACAGGTGTATCACTTTGAGCAGTGACGCTAAATAACAAAGAATAGGAATAACATGTAATTTGTCTTTCTGGAATTCTATCCAATAATTGCTAGACCCATAACGGTTTATTTCCAGGCACACTTCAGGTGGTGAGTCACTGAATTAGCCTGTTCTTAAACACCTCAACTCAGCCTTTTACCCTTCTGAGGTCGATAAATGAGTACCAACAGAGGTTGGGTGATATTGTATGTATATTTGATCTATATAAAGCACTTAAGGGTAAGTGCTATATAATAACATATTATTATCATTTGGCCTTGGACGTCTGCTTGCATTCACAGTAATTTGGTAATTATGGTCCTATACACACTGATATTAACGATACATATGGAGATCCATTCTTGTATGAAATTTATATAACATTATAGTAATATCCCAACCATATTCTTTGTAGTGTACTTAGGAACGATATGTGATGTCCCTTCCTGTTTTGTCAAGGGGTGAAAGGTCGTGTTCCATCGCTTCCTGCGATGTCACTTCGAGATGGGGTCAAATGACATCACTTCCTGTGATGTCATCGGAGGGCAAAGGTCATGTGATGTAATTTCCGCTACCCCTGGTATTTTGGTGAAATGACGTCCCTGGCTGATCCCTGCTTGATAGAGGGAGATGAACCACTCACATCCTTCCTGCAGGTAGAGTAGGCATTGCTAAGGCTATGCCAAGAAGGTTTGTAGGCCTCAGTCTCCACAGAGGTTCTTAGGAAGGCCTTATAAATTCCCTTGCCTAGGGTCCTGATTACAACCCTCTGTAGCAGCTCTCTACTGAAGTTCAGGTACTGCCCCTGCTCAATGCCACACCATGTGCTTTTTCCTCCTCCCACTGTGTACTTGGGCCCATTGGATTGGGGTCTCACCCAAGCCCCTGGTTCCGGCTATACAAGCACTCTCATTCTCAACCCTCCTCCAGAGATCTCCCTCCAACCCCCTCCTGATGATGCACTTCTATCCCCTTCTGACGTTTCTATCCTACCAACTCCTGAATTCTTTCCTTACCACCTCCTGTTTCTACAAACGCCTCTTAATGTTTCTTCTCTCCCCTTGTGTCCTGCCAACTCTGTTCTCTTCTGTCTCTCTCTAAGCGCCATCTACTGTTGTATCTCGAACTCGCTACAAACTCATGTCAATACCTACCCTTCTGGACATCCACACTGCTCTCTACTGAGCCAAGGCTCAAATAAATTGAGCCCCCCTGGACTGGATGATTTAAATAAAGGGTCTGTAGCTGTGTGGCCTGTTATAGAAGCACCTAGATCATTGCTCTTCAAAATGGAGGGCTGGCCCCCCTAAGGGGGCCTGAATGATGTCTGGGGGTTAAGGGGACAGACTCTTTAAAAAGGGATTACAATGACTGCTTTTAACAAAAATAAAGAATGAAGGTAACTTTTTAAAATATAAAATATAAGCAGTAGATGACCTGCTTTAATTTTAAAGAGCCTGGGCCACACCCGACATCCTTTGCGCCCCCAAGGTGGACCAACCCCTAAGTGAAGTGGTGGGCCTAGAAACAATATTTTTACTAAAGGAGGGCTTGGTATGAAAAACCTTGAATACCACTGACCTAAATAATTGTATGTATGATTTGTTAAAGCTTTCTTTCTCAGCTCAGTGGAATAGACGACCACCTTCACAAACAAATGCTCTTTCTATTCAATTGAATAGAAACCTTTTAAGCATATGTACTGTCCAAACTCATAATGTGCCAAACCTGTCTTCACTCCGGGGAGCCGATGAGTCGTCTTCAATTGTTTCTGCTCTCACCTTTGTTGACCGAGGGATCACAGAGTCCCTATGAGTGTCCCAGTCTATACCTACTCCATTCTTTCCTGGAACATTAGAGGTCACTATTTAACTCCAATAAAGGGACTGTGCAATTTTGATATTCGTTTACACCAGAAAACCTGGCTAATGGACAAGCCTATCCTGGATGAGTTTCTTGTATTAGTCTGTCCAGCTCAGGGAGGGCTAAAAGGCTGCCCTTATGGTGGTCTTATTACAGCCATTTGTTTTACCCCTATAGTCAGCTGCAAAACATTAGAGCTAATCCCCCTTTACTTTCTAGCAGTAAAAGTCTCATGGAGGTTTTCAGTACTTTGTACAAATAACTATTGTATGCTACTCAACTTGTACTGGAATGCAGGTAGGATTAGTCAAAACACATTTCCTAAATTCCAAACAAACATTATGGAAAGATGATATCTTAACTTTAATGGAGAAATTCTAGTTACAGGGGATTTTAATTCAGCATGTTTAGATCATTCACCTCCTCGCAAAGGTCACTTTCAAGAGGCTTTAAAAAATAGGGGTATAAACATACTGGTGGTGTTGAATCTCTGGGGTCTAAATGGTTTAAGTGGCAATTGGTGCAACGATTTCCTGCCAAATGGTTCACAGGTTCCGTCTACTCCACCACAGACTACTTATTCTTGACCGATTTACTTTCAGAGTGCTGCCGTTTTAAGGTGGTTGATTGGGGCATTAGTGACCATCGTAGCCTTCAAACACATTAAACAGCAGATGATGAAAGGAGTGTGATGAGTTTGTGATTACTCTCTCGAGACCTGGGGAGCTCAACACCCCCAGGGCCTCCAATTGGAAACCTCTGAAAAAAAAAATACATTTATATACCTAAACATTGCACAAGAAACCTCACCATCCTGCTGATGCATAATTGTCAACAACAAGTGTCAAGATTGTCTTTCAATGCTGCGCTTGACAGATTTATGGAAATTAATAACAGCTACCTTACAGATCTCTCAAAGCTCTATGATCCACTTTATTCTTTTACAAATAATTTTATAAAAATGAAATCTAAAACTAAATCCTCTACTAGAAATCTGTGGCCCCACTGTTCAGATGAGCTTTTCAGGTCTAAGAAAAGAGAGCTGAAATGCAACCTTTGATCCCTACGTAATTCCAGAGATTCCTAGATTAGTATTAGGTGTAAACTCCTAAAACAGACAAAAAGAAACTGGATAAAGTCTCACAGATGTGTGATGTTCCACCTTCATGCAGACGCTATGTTAAATTCTCTGACAAGAGTTCAAGCGCAGAGCTTCTGGTACCTAACTAACAACATATAGGCACACCAGATACACCATCAAATAAACCTCATTCCCGAAGCCAGCTCGATAGTAATTTTCCAAAACAATATGCCATACCTGAGGGTCTCAACCAAGCTATCACTCACCGCCCTAATGTCTATTGCAACCTTAATATTGATTTTGAGGATGTTTACCATGTGGATATGAAGGCCAACCCTTCTCATGCTTCTGGACCAGATGGCCTCCCAATCCTATGGTGCTCTATCTTATTAAACAATTCAGCTACATATCCTAAACAAGTCCACACAAAGTCCTGGAAACTATATTAAAAAAACGGATAAGAGAAGACCCATCGGAATTAAACCCATTCCGTTGTTAGACGCATCAAGCAAAATCTTTCGTGCAATAGTTCTGAGAAACTTTGAGGAATGGTTAGTCAACTCCAACCACCGAGACCAGAATCAATCAGGTTTTCGGAATAGCTAAAGTTCCTCACTAAATTGCTTCATACTTACTACTTTACAACAACAAGCCATTTTTGCGGCATTCCCCTTTCTACATGGCCTTTGTCGACCTCATTCAGGACTTCGACAGAGTCAATAGATTTAAACTGTGGGATAAACTAACATAGGTGCATTGCCCCCTCCCATGGATCAACATCCTGATACATACACTCTCAGACTGGTGTAAAGGTTTTCTTGGACACCAAAGGATCTTTGTTGAGTCCTGTGTTTCGCTCCGCAGCATTCTCCAGGGTTGCATTGTGACACCAGCCCTGTTTAATTTTTATATTTCTCATCTGGGCAAAAACCGCAGAAACTGTTTTGCATTTTTGCCTAAATCTCTATTGGAATCCGCTAAAGATCGAGAAAACAGTTTTCTTAAAGACAGTGGAAGAGATCATTGAAAATGTACAAACCATCCTAAAAAGTCCAATGATTCTACTATATGGAGATTTGAATATTAAATGCCTGGATCATCTTGGACTACTGAAAAAACAGCAGGATGACTTGACTTGACAGGTCTCATGAGCTCTAATAACATTCAGTGGACTCGACTTACGGAAGCACACAAACTGTATCTTCTAAGGGGACAAACGACAGGCGATATGCAAAGAAAATAAACGTGGAAAAACGGCTCCCATGCGCCCGCTTTGAATTACATTTATATATCCAACAATGATCTGCATAAAGTAGAGAGTTTAGAAATACATGACCAAGAAAGGAGTGATCACAACTCGTTAAAGCTAACATGGACAGTCCCAGACCGGGTGAATTAATTACGAACACTGTATAGGCTGGAGGTTAATCAAGGCTGAAACCGGTTAAAAATAAATTGAAGAGATATAGAAGTAACAACAAATAAATATTTCAAGCAATCAAAAAAGAAAATCGACGAAAAGACAAAAAAGACATACGATACATTACTGGAAGAATATCGAGTTGTTAAAACCGGTATGAAACAGCCACTACTCCAGCCAAAACACAAATATAGTAAGATATTAGTAGAAAACAAAGAAGATTCTACAAAGGGACCTAAGAAGCTCGGGAAAAATCCACAGAGAGAGAATGTCAACAGTTTTTAAAAAGGAGTCATCCAGATAAAACAACGATATAAAAACTGGTTGATAGGATAACAAATAAAAAAAAAACGTGAACAAGAATAAGGAAAAGGGATGTTAAAGGGTATGAAAAACAAATCTTCAAAAGAAATATGGTCAATACTCAACGGTGTAACGTTAAATCAACAAAGCCGAATGAGTAATGCAGTTACGGTAGATTGCTGGATCAAGCACTTCTCCAAAGTACTCGGGACCTCTATGGTTCAGGAAACAATTGAGCAAAATAGGAAAATGACTTGGAATCACGATCTCTTGGAGAGTGAGATAGCCACAGTTATGAGAAAGTTGAAAAACTCAGCGGCAGCTGACCCTGGCGGCCTGACCAATACAATCCTGAAAAACAATACAGACATTTGGGATACATTCCTAAAATACCTATACAATAACATCATGGAATCGAAACAATTACCAGCATCATGAACGACTGGAATAATAGTCCCAATCTTCAAAATAGGACTTAGAGATGTTCCATCTAATTACAGGCCAATAGCCCTACTTGACGTTGCTGGAAAATCTTAGCCCCAACACTACAAACAAAGCTTTCAAAATGGGCTAGGGATGCCAAAATATTAGATCCAAGGCAAACAGGCTTCACTAAGTACACGGGGACAGAATTTAATTTATTCATACTGTCCTTAGTGAAGCTGGAAGCAATAAGAACAAAAGGCAAACTATTTCTCGTATTCATCAACCTTAAACAGGCATTCGATGGAGTCAACAGACAGAAATTATGGGAAAAACTGCGAAAATGGAACTGCCCGGAAGATCTCTTGGAAATGATTGAAGCTTTTCACAAAAACATGACAATAAAAGTATGGTTAAATTGAGAAGGAGCATAATCACAGCAGATAGAAACAAAGAGAGGTGTTAAACAGGGCTGCCCATTAGCAGCAACCTTGTTTAAACTCTATCTTCCCGATATACAGGATACAGTAAGTGACACCAAACTGCTAACACCAATTCTGAACAACACACAACTACTTGTATTAGTCTATATAGATGATCTGGTCGTCTTAGATCAAACTCAAAATGGTCTGCAAAGTAATCTGGAAAATGTTAATAAATATATGGAAACAAATGACTTGCTGAAACGTCAAAAATTCAAATTATTGCAATAAAAAGAAAAGGGCGTCTAAGAATTTCTAATGGAAACTGAAAGGAACAGAACTAGAACAAGGCCGCTCAATAAAATATCTAGGAATTCTGTTCAATACCTCTTTAGCAGAAAGACCTTGGCAGGACGAAATGGAAAACAAGGTACAAGCGTTAGCAGCCCAAGGAGCGATAATACACGTACAGTATGGAAAATTAACTTTGACGCCACTATGAACATTCTATCTGCAAAAAGTAGATCCATGTTTAACATATGGTGGGGAAGGAATTTTAAACCTGCACTCGAAGATATGGTCCAAATTAGATGGTACATTTTGGAAGAAAGTATTAAAACTACCTAAAAGCCTTCCAATGACAGTTATAAGGAGTGAATTAGGACTGCAGTCCCTGCAATCAGTTATACAGTTGAAGTCATTAAATCTCCTCAGAAAAATTGAAGAAGATGAACCGGCAATTGCCTATAACTTTCTAAAAGCTAGAGGAAAAGGAAAAGGGTTAGCGCTGCTGAATTACTGGAAGTCAAAATGTATGAAACAACTAGAATACACAAACTCAACAAAAGAAATGTTGTTAACAAATCCGGATAAAGTAAAGGAAACACTTTGTTTGGATAAATACATATCAGAACAAATTAAGATATACGTTTATGCAAAATCTCTCATTTGAACACAGGAAGATAAATGAAATGCCAAAATACTTACAACAATTTCTGAGTAAATATCACAGAGACCAGTTACTAAGAATTAGAATTAACATCTATAGAACAAACAAATACCTGTGGAGAACAGGAGACAGAGGGACAAGCCAAGGTGAATATACAGCATGTGAGTGCCATGATACACAGGAAACAGTCAAGCACCTGCTGATGGAATTTCCCGCATTACAAGATCGAAGAATGATACGGGTGGAGAAATACGTGAAAAACGAAAGCTCTGCTATGGACGACGATTGGTGGCAATACTTTCTTGGAGGTGAAAGGAAAGGTGTGACTTGTGATGGAATCAATTTTTTAACAGAAATTATGAAAGAACTTGAGGAAAACGATATGTTAGCAAAAAGCAATAAGACAATTAATCAATTGAAAGAGATTATAGAGAGGAGTAATGATCGTAGTAAAATTGATTGTTAAGAACAATTGATAATGAGATGGAACAAATAAATGTGTACAATGTTTATATGTAAACTAATTCACAATAAAATAAAAAAATAAAATAATTGTGTCATCATCACATTTACCACCGGTTGTATGCCAATGATATTGTGCTAATGGGCAAAACACCTGTGGCACTTAGAGACTTATACATTCCTTAATAGGTTTCCTCCAGTCTCACCACCTGGAATTCAATTTTGCTAAGACAAATGTTTTGATATGCCCAATCAAAAAAAGAAATCCCTCAGGTTTAACTGGTATGCTGACAAGCAGCAGCTGGAAGTAGTAAACAGCTCGACATACTTGGGTTTGGTTGGAGGATCTCTGCAGCAGAGTACATTCACAAAATGCTTCATCACTCTTTAACATCCTCCTCCTCTCAACCGAAAAGAACACACTATAAATATGAAAAATGTTCAATCATAACCATGCTAAAATTAGATAAATGCCAAATTGCTCCACGTCTAATTTTCGGAGCAGAGACACAATACTTGAACAGTGAGTGGTCTAAAATAGAGGGCAAGATTTGGAGAAGAGCACTCAATCTTCCCTGGGGTCCCTATTTCTACAATTAGGTTTGAATTGGGCTTATGTTCATCCAGGCCTTATTGATTGGCAAGTATATTACTAAATTCTCACTATATAGTATGCTTAATGAGGTACTGTTAAAGCACTCACTTTCAATTCTAAAATGTTGTACTGGTATGTGTCTATTAACTTTAGATAAACTAAACATGTCGACTGACAAGTTCATTACTTCTGCTGTCAAAAAGAAAATTGCGATCTTGGGGCTGAACCAGGGATCGAAGTGGGCGGGAGCGGTTGGGAGCGGTGCTCCTATACTTCTTTTAATCAAGTTTTACCGTTCCTATACTTTTATTTTAAAAAGAAACCGTTCCGGAATGGTTTCATTTTAAAATAAAAGTGTAGGAAGAAGTTGAAACTTGCACTTTCAGTGCACTGCACTGGATGTTCCCTTAAACAGTAGGCATATGTGTTTTGGGGTTTGTACTGTGCATGGGAGGGGGCATGGCGATGGGGTTTGTGGGGAAAGTTGCAGGCCAGTAGGGAACATAGTTCCACAACTTCCTTTCGTACACTTCGACCACTGGACTGAACAACTACCTCAGAACAAGCAAGAAACTAATCTTGTGTGTCTCTATCAAAAAACCTTTTGGTTAAATCTTTCCATACTTGATCAAGTTCCCCGAGAGAAGTTTGAGACATAACTTTATGAGATTGCGCCTGAGTCTCTACTCTACCATGGAGGTACAAGAGAGAAGATTCCAAACTGTCTTCAAACATGCAGATTTTGGAACGAAATGATAACATAGAAACCCTTGAAGATATATTCATTGGCTATCCTAACTTGTTGCCTTTAAGACACAATTTTTTCTCTCACTTTGTGCATAACAGAGATACTCTCTCCTGCCCCAATTTATGGCTACGTATTTTGAGTGGGAACCCCATGCCCTTGACCATTACCGCTCTTTAATTTGTGTCTAATATCTTGGATAATTCTTAGTTATTTTATACATGCTCGTCTAGCAGTTCATTTTATAGCTGCTTTTTCGTTTATTGTTTTATCTTTACATTTTTCGATTAGTATCATTTTATTGTGTTTTTTTCTTTTACTTTGTTCTTGGTTTTTCTCTTTATATTTTTTAAAGGTTTATATGTTAAACCATACCACACAATTAAGAAAAAATGTACTTTCTTTCATAGGCATTAAGACCTCAGCATTGAAAGCTGGTTATGTCATCTTGAAACAGGACAGCTTGTCTTTCTTTACAGGTGTTCAGCTCCATAAGCGTATTGAGTGTTTGCAGGGCGCTATCTTCACAATAGTGTTGACATGAAATTTGTCTTTTCTAGCCACAGGTGTTGCTTTGTGGAATGCTGGAATACTTTATCTGGGGGTAGTAATCTTTCCGACACAACTGTTGTGCATGTGGCTGTCGCTTGCCAAATCTTGGAGAGTAAGCAAGCGTCACCAGAGCATCTTCCCCATTCCAACCTCGAGGCCTTGATCAACTAGCTCAGGGAGGGCTCTGGTCTCTTGGGTACACCACTGGAAATACACAAAATAAACAAGGTACCTCATTACAGACTATACAGAAAGGACTATAACACCCTACTACAAGCATTCAATGACACCCTGAAGCCAACATACATACCCCAGAGAAACAAAACACAATCAAACCCATGCCTGCTCCCAGGTACAACCAATAACACAACATCAGACAGTGAGTATTCCAGAGGAGGAAACCTGTCCTAGGTCTAAAAACCCATTTGGCCTAACCCTACTTTAAGCACTCCAGACCACCACAGTATAAGCCCTGCATTAGACGAATACCATGGCTGAAACCAACAAACAAAGCAAGGTTCTCGTCAAAGCAGTCAGGCAATGCATCAACTCCCTACCCATTTGTATAATGCCACACACTACCAAAAACCACTGTCATCAACACATTCTTTATTGCCAAGATCAGAACAATCTACCAAATCATTGATGCTATAGCGAGGGAGCTACCTCTGAAACACTCTTCATAGAAATCTTGACAGACACCCTAGCATCGATAAAGGTAGCAGCCTAATTATGTAACATCTTGCCAGTCCTCATCCTCAAAACATTCCCCATGGATACTCTCCACTCCTTCCTTCTTCATCTTCAAAACCAGAAAAGTCCCCTCGACCCGCTCAAAAAGTCAATGACTGCCCCATCCCACATATTCCTTTTGCAGACAAGATCCTTGAAAGTGCTATAACCATCCAACTTCAAGGACATATCAGAGCCAACAGCCTCCTTCAGGCCTTTCCTTCAGGCTTAACAACCAGGTGCAACCTGAGGCCATCATTCTAGATGATTCTTTTTGCATCCTCGACAGCAGACAACCCTGCCTGCTGGAACACGTTGATTTCTCTGCAGCCTTTGATACAGTAAAGCATCAAGCTGCCATCAACTCGGGGCCCAATCATTTGGGAACCAGAGGGTATGTCAGAGAGTATATCATTGAATGGCTCACCTCCTGCCTCGAAGATCGCCATAGGTTTATCCAGAACACCTTTATCTGTCACTTGTAGATATAAACATGGATCCCTCCTCTCACCCATGGTCTTCAACCTCTAAGTGGAGTCTCTGGAAATGCTCATCACCACTTTATGTTTAATCACCTTATTATTTCTTAAATTGTTCACATTTTTAAGCATGAATTTAAAAGATTGTTTTGGATTATTGAAACACGTATACAAGAGTTAGATATTGAACAATGTTTGACACAGCATTACCATTCCTTACATTGTGAGGGGTAGGAACCCGGCATGGGTTGTAAGTATGGTACTATACTTTTGTTCAATCATCTGCGCAGCACTTTGGAAATCATTGGGCCTCATTAGAAGGTTGGAGGTAACCATGCCGCTTTTAGCGCAATCCGGGCCCGGGTTCCTCGAATGAGGAATTACCGGGCCATCGCAACCTTGGCGGACCCAGTAATTCCCCGTCCGATGAACCCGGACCCAGTCCATCCCGATTCCCATTCGAGCCCCCATAGGGGATGGAGCTAACAACGGGCCTGTTAATGACGTGCCCGTTGTTAGCTCTTTGGTCACCTCGCGGGACCCGGTAAGGACGCCTGGTTTTTCCAGGCTCCCACTTGGGTCCCGCGAGGAGACCTCGTAATAGGGCAGAACGGGTATACCGGCACTGGCACCTTTACCAGTGCCGGTAAACCCATTCCGCCAACCTTATAGTGAGGGTATTTGTCATTCTTTTAATTGGATTTTCCCATGTACATTATTAGTTACCGTTGGTCCCTTCTTCTAAGTAATTTGTATTTTTTTGTATTTTTATATATCACTGGCTTTCTATACCTTTCACTATTGCATGATTTGTGTTTCTGTTTTGTCATCCCTTTTTTCTGTTTGATGGAAGAGTTTTGTGTTGAGCCTCATGTGAAATTGATCTTTGGCAAGGGTGGTGGTTTGTCTTATGTGGATCATCTGCTTGTATTTTACGTTAATCTGCCGGTCAGTAGCATCTTTCGGATGTGTGCGTTCATGCGTCATCACACATGGATGCTACGTTGACACCCTTGCCTGGTGGTTGCTGTATGATTTACTGTCTTTTTTTCTGGGATAAGTGGGTGCAATCAATGCTGCAGTATGATGTTGACCGTTGGTTTATAATTTTTAGCACGTTTTGTTGTCACATGATCCCTATATTGAAATTAGTTTGTATTTAAGTGTGTGCTACACTGAACAGTACAGGACCGGCGGACTGTACTATAGAGCAGGAACAATAAAACTCAGGATTGAAACTCTGGACTAGAATAACACGGACTGAACTTCAGACTGGTTACAAGGAAATCAAGAAACTATAACTATTGACTGGAATAACAAGGGCAGGATTGCAGACAGATAACAAGGAAACTCAGGACTAGAATCTAGGAAAGTAATGCCAGGTAACACGGGTTATGGGCACACAGCAAGGAACTGCGTGCAGGGAACAAATTAATTGGTGGCAGAGAGCAAGGGACTGCAGACAGGGAACAGAGGACTGCAAACAGGGGAACAAGGCTGTAGGACAGGACGTACAGGCGTGCAGGAGAGAAGTCAGGGGAGTGCAGGCAAAGTAGAAGGGCTGCAGAGCAGGGAGCACGGGGCACTGTAACAAGAGCAGGTTTTGGAAACAACAGGAAACATGAAGGACTGGCAGCAAACTCAATGCAAGAGCCCTGTGCTCATGCAGACATCTGATTAAATACTGCACCCTGTACTGAAGTAGGCTTGTTAGCAGTACCTGGAGCACCACACCTGAAGTTAATTTGCTTCTTACGCCTCTGGTCCTGGGCAAGAGAAAGCAGCACTGATCTCTAAGGCTTCTGGGGATGGTAGTTCTAAGACTGGCACATAGGAATAGCAATGTAATGAAAACTGCCCCAAACAGCATTATTGCATGTGTCCTTTGTGAAATTGTAATTATAAATGGTTATTTATAACGGGCTTAATACCCAGAGGTTTCTAAGTGCGGACCGGTGATCGAACCTGTGCTGCTCCGCATCATCTTACTTCCAAGGCAAGTGTGTTGCCCCTGAGCTATCCTCCCTCAAATGAAATAAAGAAGTACCAAAGTCCTGCAAACGGAAAGTAAAAACAAAAGACATGAATAGGTATTGTCCGGGAGGATTATGGTGATGAATTTAGAGTCCCAAACTGTCCACAATGGGTGCCACATGGTGTTCTAGTGGCACAGACGTGAAAACAGATTAAGTGGTATTGAGGTTGAACCCATGCATTTGGTAAAGTATGGACAAGCACTAATGATGAACACCACATAGAATATAGCAAACACGGTTCTGGACCCTTCACTCTGATCCTCTGCGCCCTTGTCAGAACTACTCCAGGACCCCACATGGGGAATATCTGCAACTCTTTCATGTCTCCCATATAGCCAAGTAGAACTCAGTGTCATGGCAACTCTCTTGAAGGACATGCAATGACAATGTGTGACTCCAAATCCCATGACAGTCCACACTAGGCTCAGTAAATACCCCAAACAATATAAATATACTGCAGGCGATGAGTTAACTTTTGGTCAGTATATTGAAGCACCCCTGATCCATTTGGAAGGAGAGTTTGCCCAGAGACAACAGCTGTATTTGCCCTGAACCCCACAGCGATTGCATCAGTAGTCCATGCATTCTTATATGGTTTGTTTGAGGGTTTGCAATGGGAAATACTCTGGTTTTTGTAGATAATTTCGGGCAGAAAATTCCTTTTAACACAATGTATTGTCCCACATGGTGACAAATTCAAATTCTTCCATCTGCCCAATCGGGTCTCAAAGTTTGCTTGGTTCCAGATATTCCTTGGGAATCTGGGGCATAGGCACTTAAAACTATCATTTTCACTTTACGTTGGCCAGTTTACCACCTGTCCTGAGAGACCGTTTTGGAAACTCTGTGAAAGTGTATGTGTATTGTCATAGATTCCAGTATAGTAAATTGTAAATGTAAAGCAAGGTTCATGGTGTTGTATGCGTACATTGCACATGTGTATTTTGTAACATGACAATGGAAGCAGCCAAGTGTTCCACAGCTATGTCAAATATGAATGGTGAGAGCAGGCACCTTTGACAATTCCTTTCTCAAGCATAAACATTATGAGGTGTTCTCATTTAGTGTTACAAACACCACTGGTGATGTATATAATAGCTTGCAAAAACACAGGTGGGATCCCATACTTCACGGTCACCTCAGGGTAGAACAATTATATATAAAAAAAAAATGGTGCCCAGTGGAATCGAAGAGAACTAGGGAAAGAGACAGGAGCTGCGATCCTAATCAAACATTATTTTATGTTCATTCTTATTTAATATATAAAACAGTACAAAAATAGTTCATTAAAACATTACTGTTTCTCTTTCATTCATTCATACTCTATGCATACCAGTCACTTCCATCATTCTAAAATAATCCATCAACAAAAGCCAGAGTTTGCATATAAAGCTTCTGTTCCAATTCTTTTAATTTCCAATTTTCTGCTAATGGTAATATATCCACTAATACCATTCGTCCACATTGTAAACTTTATCAACTGTAGGTGTCCCGCATATGTTATCCTCCATTTCGCACGGGACTTCCAAAATGTAATAGTTTTGACTCAACAGTATCTAGTAAACTTCTTCCAGATAATTGTATACATCTTCTTCAGGATATGTGAACATTTCTCATTTTCAAATCTAAAAACAAACAAACAAAACGTACTGTTAAAAACCTTTTCGCAACTCATATCTCTTCACCCCATGTTTCCTCCTTCAGTCTAATTCCTTTAATTTAGGGGAGCAAACTTTCATCTTGCTGCTCAAACCCAACCCCATTGTTTCCTTAGAGTGGGGGAGCCAGTCCTTTTTATTTGTATTTTTAAAACTCAACCCCCATTACTTAATAGGTAACAGTGAAAAGACCAAATCCCCACCTATGCGACCTTCCTCAGAGAGTCCACAGGATCATCCCCAACTTGGCTTTTAGTTAATCATTTGTACACAAAAACCGGAAAGCAAAAAAGCTTCATTATCTCCAACCCATTAAAAACATTCAAAAATGCACCCTTGTCTGGCCTCCATTACAGAAAGGCTAATCCATGCGCAATATGCAAGACCCATTGAGTATCCAAGTATTTACCTTAGTATTTATGCAGCCGAAAACTCCATCTGTTTCTTTCTATTTTTATTTTTATTTTTTCAGAATCAAAAACGATCATGCTGTGTTGTTTTATCTGGCATAAAAGTAAATATAAATATAATTATAAACATGCCTGTCAAGTAGCCAATCGTTTTTTGTGTCCTTCACCACTGGGTCACAAGCTACAATGCTTGTGGGTCAATATTATTTACCTTGAAAATTCAAGCAAAACTTTCCGAAAATGTTTTCTTATGGTGGGCCTTTTTTTAAAATCTATTTTCGTTTCTGCCAGGGTGTGCTTTTTAATGTAACCCGGCTGCAGAAACAGAAAAGAAAAGAACATGGACACTTACAATCTTCATACCTTAAACATAGAGTTTAGACCAGTAATACAATATTTATTTACCTTCGTGTGTTTTAGAACCGCCACATTTAGTGTCTTGCGGTCATCCTCAGACTGTATTATACCGACCTCCCGATTTGGCGTATGCGTCATGGCTTGTACCAAGTAACAAACCACCATCTCAATCTATCTGTTTTTTGTGTTATTATTGCTGCCCAACATCCTATACAAATTCAAAATGACTATAGCTTGACCATCTTTATGAAGCTATCTTGAAATCTGTACATCTCAAGCACCTTGCTCCAAGCCCATTCGGTTGAACGCCTTATCTTTGCCCAATGAGATTGCTGCTAAAGGGCCAGGGATGGGTCTGGAGTCCTTTCTAGGGCAGAAGCGGTCTAATGTTGCGTATCTCTGCTTTCCCGTCAATTAAGCTTTTGTTTATCATCTCAGGCAAATACGTTTTTGCATCCAACTTCTTCAAAGACATTGGCCACGGCTCACAATATTCCTCGGGTTTGAGTTTTGTTAATCTGTTAATCAAATGATCACAGTGATCATCTCCAGTCTTTTCTTTCATAAAGTACACCTAGGAGAGTTTCACCAAGCTGGAAAAGATTTGTTTTAAAGAACTCTTCCGGAAATCCATCTAGACTTAGGTATTTGCAGAGTTTCATCTTTGACATTGCATTTCTAATATACTGATCAAAAGTGGATCATCCAAGGCCTGTTTCTCAACTAGCATCATTTCTGGGTAGTCTAATTGCCTTACGGTATGAATCAGGACAGGCATTCCCCTTTATACTTGTTCTTGTAGAAATCCTTGAATTCTTTGCCGATTTCATTGCTTCAGTTCATGACGGCTCCATCATCATTTTGTGTTGCAGAACCTTTCATAGATGCTTTGCACTGTTTTATTTGGAAGACTAATAGACTACGACCCTGGCGGATTTTTTCCGCCATCGACGGACTTTCCGGCCATGGCGTAAAGTCCGTTTACGCCATGGCGGATGGTGGACTTACCGCCCCATTCCGAGGTCGGCGGGGCGGTAAGTCCCCATTGACCCATTTACCCTTCCCCATTCCCATTTCGGCCCCATAGGGTATAATGGGAGTGGGGAAGGAGTTAATTACGCCACCGTAAATTACGGTGGCGTAATTAACACCAAGGTCCCATAGCGCCATGGATTTCTCCGCCCGCAAAAAGCGGGCGGAAAAATGACCATGGCGCTTTGGGAACTCGTAGTTGGCGGTAAGGGGTCGGCGCAGCTAACGCTGGCGTAGACCCCTTACCGCCAGGGTCCTAATGAGGCCCTATATGCCCTCACACTGGATTCCCTAAATTATAACTTTCTCATTAGGATGCCTATTCTGCTCTCCTCCAGTACCTCTTGTTTATTTCATAATCCAGCTTCATTAAATAATGGAGGCTCGGCCCAGATGGGTTGTCTCTATGTTGGAAGGCCTGCTGGACAAGGCCTGCATGTCTCAATTGAATGGCAACCAAACCTCAATGCAACAATGACAGAGTCTCATTGAGGCAAGACTAGAAGAACTAATAGTAGACAACTAATCAAAAAGAATTCTGCATAAAGAAAATCGTTTTTGGGGCCGTGGGGGGGGGGGGTCATAGTGCCTACAGACATCTGACAAATTAAAAGGTAAATTAAATAATCACACTTCTACACCAATTCTCTACTAGATGATATAGAGGACCACAAAATTAAAACAACTGTGAAAATAGTTGTCAGTAAGTAGAGAAAAAGAAACACAAATACAGGTACAAGATACAGATAAAAGAGGCCAACTTGTCCTGTATGCTGTCATTACATAACACTCTACATAAAATAATTTCCACAATAATACATTAATTATTAAAAAGGCAAGATAAAATTAATTTGATCTTAGTAGACATTGCAAAAAGGGGAGAGAGAACTCGCAGCCCCTGCAATATCAAAAAGATTGATATCCATATTATTAAATGTCCACATTATTTCCAACAGTTATAGCTTCGTATCCCAAAGGCTTTAACAATCTTGTCCTACTGAGCCAGGCCTGGAAGATATATTGGGCAACAGGGGAGGCAAGGTCCAGATCCTCGGTCCTGCTGCAATAGTTCAGAGCATCCAAGTAAAATGTAAACCAGCTTCCCGGAGGGGGGCTCCCAAGTAGCGTATACTCATCACAGATGAACAGGAAGTGTACTAAAGTCTCCTCTCCCAAATTACAGATAGGGCAAATCCCCAAGCCCTTGCTTCCCCAATCTTCAGTGAAGGAAGCCAACCTAAGTGTGTCTGTCCATCCTGAGGCCCATGAACAGTCTTCTTGCATACAGAGGAGAGAGAACATTGAGATATTTTTCAAAACCAAAATCTGGACAGAATCACCCTATTGCCAGCATATTCCAAATGTTTCCTTGCCAGGGTAATCGCTGCGTTTTAATGATCTCTTGAGTGGCTTTGTCCATCCTGGCCGGATAATCGCATAGGCTAGACTCATTCATGTTAATTAAAGACTGTTTTACATGTCTTGCCCAAAGTGAACTTTTACCCCCCCTTCCAAACCCAGAGCATGGATTTGCGATATTTGACAAGATCCTCCATACTCTAAAACCTACCCCAATAGGCAACAGGATGGGTCGAGGCTAACTCCTCGATTAATGTGACATTGGTCTCAAGATGCTCCAATACATTAGGAGAGCTCTGGGGAAGAAGAAGAAGGTTTTTCAAAACTAATGTTTCCACCCTTGTGAGGATCTGATCGTTACCAAAACCCGCCAATTCTGCATCAAACTCTGCAGCAGGAATTGCTTGCTTTTGGTATAGCTTAATTTCAGGGGACACTGTACCCCTCGAATGCCTATTAATAAAGGATCTAATCACTCTGCTGTATTTTTCCAGACTGATGTGAGCTTTGTCCACTTGGGCATACCACAACCCGGTCTCATGAAATCTCATTCCCAAGTAATCATAAGACGTTACTTGTTTCATCCAGTGATCTGTAACTAAAATTGACACGTCACAAATGGCCTGGCACATTCAGGCTTAAAAACAGGAACTTCATTTTTCCGATGTTCAAACAAAATGTTTTAAGTCTCCACATTTTCTCATAAACACAGCTGAAATTGATCTAAGCCCCTGGGGAGATGTAGGCAGCAGAACGGCATTGTGCGCATAAAATAGTGCAGGATATTTGCCAACTCCTAATTCGGGACAATCCAGACATTTGAATAAAAGGGCATCAATGGTTTCTTCGATGTAGACACAAAATAAAAGAGGGGCGAGCATGCAGCTCTGTTTTACACCTTTGTATATTTTAAAGGGATCTGTCACCTCGCCGGTTAACCCGTAACACACCGCTGCCTCATTATTAGAGTACAAAGCCTCCATTAACCCGATCAGATGTAAGGGCATTTTCCTTTTTTCTAGAATTTTCCAGAGAAAATCACAAGATACCATGTCAAAAGCAGTCTTAAATTCCACAAACACTGCATAAAGTTTAACCTTCCTCAGTACAGTAAATATCTGCACCAGCAAATACAGGCAAAAGCTCTGGTCGATGGTGCTCTTTTGTTTTTGAAACCCAGCCTGTAAATTACTGATGACCTCATTTTCATCCAGCCAAGCTTGAAGGCGGGATAAAATAACCTTGAAATTCTTTTTCCCCACACTGTCCAATAGGGAAATTGGTCGACAGTGTTGGGGACAGCGTTAAGCTTAACAACAGCATTAAAGAGTCTCCAAAGAACAGGGGCCCAAATAGACGTTTCCTTCTTATACAAGTCATTGAGGGGGGCCTCGTTACAAGTGTGACGGTCCGGAAGCAAGGGTGCCGGTAAGCTTACCGGCACCCTTGTTTCCGGACTGCCACACTACGAGTCTGCCTGCCGGGGCTGCTGCACCCAACAGGTCTGACCCTGCCCGGCACAGCGGCCCCGGCAGGCATAGTTGCCATGGAAGCACCGCCACCGTCAGCAACAGTGCCAGTGTTTCCGAGTCCCCATTCCCATGTGCACCTATAGGAATCCATGGGAATGGGGACTTACATTTCCCGGCGTCTGACTTCCCGGGCCGCCGGGAATTGTAATGTCCCGGTGGCACTAGGAAGCAAGGTGCCAGAAACAGTGTTATGAGGTCAGAGGCTTTCCGCTGGTAACACCGGAGGGTTACCGCCAACTTCGTAATGAGGCTCAATGGTACTTACCCTTTTCTTGTGACTCTATAGCTTTGCATGCTTCCTCCAGCCCAATATTAAGTGCACCCTCCCAAGGATGTCTCTTGGAGCTGTGGGAGGTCATGGTTGCTTTGTCAGACACAGTAGCCAGCTTTTCCTCATATAGTACTGAAAAAGAGTCCTACCGGGCACTAGCCGTGATATTACAATAAAGAGCCACATCCCTGTTCACTTTCAAACCGGAAACTTGTTTCCAAAAAGATACACTGTCGCCTTCCTCTCATGTTTTTAGCAGACAATCCCATTTAAGGCTGGCAAAAGCTGCTTTTTTCAGTAATAATTTGACCTTATTGGCTGTGGGGCCAGAGGATACGCTGATAACCAATGCTTGTTTGGCAGTTCTACATTCCCCGGCCTACCATTCAGCTTTTTTGGGACTTTCTTCTTGACCATGGATTTTGTGCTGGTAACATATGGTGAAAGCTTGCCGATCACTGTCCCAAAATCTCTCAGAATCTCAATATCGGCTACCCCCAAACTACAAGTCTTCACTCTGTGGCCCAATATAGCCGCATAGATAACAGGTTTTTTTTCCAGTTCAAAGAATTTGGCCCATTTAACTGATCTACGAGCATGTCCTACCAGAGCGATACCCTGTGCCTGATTGTGGGGCAGTCGGGGCTAAGCAGGCAACGCTTCTTCACAAGAAAGTTGCGACCAGTGGTCTGTGGTCATTATCCCGCTAGTCTGCTATTTTGAAATTGATGACCCCTCCTCAATCTTTGAGCAGTACAAAAATATAATCAATATCAGAAGAGCCATTTGGTCCTTTAAAGGTTGCTCTGGCCAGTTGATCCTTAGGGAAACAGCCATTGCACGCTCTCAATTCCAGATTATAAAAAATCCGGGCAGTATCAATCGAGAGCCGATGGGTTCTCTTCAGAGTTTCGGCCATCAGTCTCTTAGAGATTGGAATTCAGATGCAGATCCCCTGCCACTATAACATGCATTTAATACAAGGTCAGCCTCCCCTCAACAGGCATCAGGTCCTGGATCTTACTGTCCACAGATACTCCACTAGACCCAGTGGGTCTGTTGTAGAAATTTAATAAAATAACATGATTACCCTCCAGTGTATAGGTGACCAGATGTTGTAGGTCTACTGAGTCTGTTGAGTGAACCACGATATTCCAATTCAAAGCACTATGAAGCCATATAAGTAAACCTCCATGAGGTCTTCCCTTATGGCCCTTCCTTGCATGGATCTGAAATATTTGAAAACCCTGTAAATCTGCCACCTCTGTAGCCCAGGTTTCCTAGAAAAACAGCACCTGTAAACCCCTCACGAAATGAGTCCAGCTTAAATCCGTATTCCCCCAGTGTTTTACAAGCCCTGCAATATTCCAAGAAACCAATTTACAGGGATTGCCTGAATTGAGATTGCTGGCTCCCTGGGGTGGTCAATCTGCACCCTCAAACTCTTCGTCTCCAATTGAGTCAACCTTGCTACCTGGCCCACTGGCCGTATGCAGCTGCATGGATAAGATCAAAACTGGGGAACCTGGCCTGCTCCTTAATCTCAGTCCCAATCGAATGATGCCCTTAGGTCTTTCATGTGTGCGAGCGTAGGCCCTAAGAGTGATTGTGGATCCTACTAGGGGGTAAGTCCATATGTCGATTGCCAAAAGCCCATCTACCAGGTATATTGACTGGAATAAAATCTGGATGGAATCATACGGGCAGTTTGCTATCCTGACATGTGAACATCTAACAATGTCATCCCTGAGAATGAAACACACCCGTTGACCGATCTGATCCAGTGGGTGCACTTATTTGTTAACGATCACTGATCTTCAAAAGCCCCTAGAGCTAATCTGGGGACATTAAACATGGTCACAAATGGGGCTCCAATTGTTCTAGGGCGAACTCTTGGGGCAATCAATTTGTCACTGTTGGTAATCAGCTGCCTGCTCCTGGCGAACTCAGGGGGATTCTTAGCCTAAAACCATCCAATAGTGTCCACGATGAAACCCATTCCAGCAGGTAAATGATCTACCTGATTAAAGGTGACATTACCCATGGGACCCAACAGTGAACAAGGACCACGGGGATCTTAGCGCCTAACTTTATTCTTTTTGCTAAGGTTCACCAGAGGCCTGCTCTTCACACACTCCCCCTCGCTTCCCCATACAAAGCTTTCCCTGTTCTCATGATGATATTATAGACTTATTTTTTTTTTTTTTTTTTTTTTATTGTTTCGGTAGTAAATATACTTTACACCTTTACAAAATTTGATCATCATAAAAATACATTTAAAAAGATATTATATACATGAAATTAATACAATAATATTGCGTCACCTCACCTAAATTCATTTCCTCTAAAGAATACCTTAAGACAGATCCATTCAAATATACAAATACAAATACACAGTAGGCACAACAAAAAATCACCTACAATACTTCATAATAAAATACCCACCACCTAGAAACTCCCATACGCATGATAGCCAGAGGCAAAAAGAGAAGACATAGCAGGCAATCAAACAAAACAAGCATAAACACAGACAAAAACAGAAGAGAAAACAGCAGTTAAGCGAGGTACAAAGCTAGATACTGCATCCATACCCCTTATTACCCATGGGGATAGGCCAAACCCATCCTATTAAAAAAAGTACAATTCATTGGTAGCAGCTGTACTTCAATCAGTGAAACAAGTCTAACAGTTGCCAAAATAATGGCATTCGAGGAGCCCTGCATACATCTTAACCATACTAAGTTGGCTTCAAACTTAGAATAAGAAAAAAACACAGAATCCAAACAGCATAATCTTTGCTTAGCGAAAAATTCACAGTACATAAAGAGATGTTCAAGAGTTTCATTTACAAACTTACTCTGGCAGAATCGACATTCATCCCACCTCGCCAAATCCCTATACCCAGCCCAAAACCGAATACGAGCTCCAGTGTGGATAAGATCCATACGGAAACGCATATAAATCCGTCTAGCCCTTTTGTCAGGAAAGCATAGGATATAAGGCAACCTTGGAGTAAATGCATGTCTGAACATAGCATAGGTCGAAAAGGAGGAATAACCCCCGATCTTATCAGAATTTTGTGCCCAAGAGTTGCGAAAGAAGCGAGTTTTAACTTTAATTGGGGTATTAATCAAGTCCATCAAAGTCATATTAAGCGAAGTTAGAGTCTCCATTATTTCTACCTTCGCTTCTAAAACCGAAGCCGGGCAATTTTTATCCAACATTAACTGAAAATCCTCATAAAGTGAATTTGGGGGAGGCAAAAGGATTTTATAGAAAGCATTTAACTTCCTCCAAAGATATTTATCAGCCAGAGGATAGAGCCCCAACTCATGTAATATGATGGAATTTGGAACATAGCCTGGTATCCCTAAGATTTTCTTCCAAATTTGTCCTTGGATCTGGTTTAACAAAGGCCCCAGCTGCAACAAACATATATCGAGCGTATAGAGCAAAATGGGCTCTATTTTCATGATGTAAAATTGGATAAGGGGCAAAAGAGAAAAACTGCAGTATTTAGCGAAAATTATTCGCATTTGACCCATAAGCGGGCTGAGCTTCGCGTTCAGCAATGTCCGCCATCCACCAATTGAGTTCCTATTCGACAGGTGATAGCCCAGGTAAACAATCGAGTCCCTCCTAAAAATAGGCTGCTGATTGATAGTAAAGGTAAATCTAGGCAATTTTTTTTTTGCCGTGAAAATCATAATATGTGATTTCACCGGGTTGACAGTCATGTTGTTCTGCAGACAATATTCATAGAATATGTTTAATTTGTTCTGAAGACCGAATGGCACTCTGTCGAATAGGATAATGTCATCAGCAAATGCCAACCAATGCAGTCGCATAGAGCCCAATGTTACAGGAAATGCATTAATATCTTTCCAGAGATTCTCAATATCTGCGAGATATAGATTGAATAAAACCGCAGCTAGATTGCAGCCCTGTTTGACCCCTATCCAGTTAGGAATATTGGCAGAAAGAAGCCCTTTGGCATTTATCCGAATCTGACAAGAGGTATCCGTATGTAAAGCAGCAATTAGGGCCACCAGGGTGGATGGGATGCCATAAGCCAACATCTTCTGCCAAAGGCGCGCTCGCAGAACATTGTCGAAGGCACACGTGAGATCCACGGCTGCCATGTAAATGGAGCCCTTTGATTCTCCATGCACAGATCTCCTAAGATGTGCTAAAATTGAGGCATTTAATTGAGTACCCATGGCCCTACGAAATCCTACCTGAGCTTTGGACAAAATATTAAGGGTCCTTATATGGGTTTCTAATTCCACCAAAATAAGTCGTGAAAAGATTTTTGCAGCTGTTTCAATCAGAGCAATAGGTCTAAAGTTCGCAGGATTACTTACCACCCCCTTTTTATGTATGGGAATAATAATGGCTGTTAGCCATGATGTCGGAATGATCCCAGTATGATAAATCGACTGATAACATGGAAGTAAGTATCTGGCCCAAAAGTGGGGATCGGACTTAAACAAGCATGGGGGCAGCCCATCAGGGCCGGCTGCTTTAGATGGATTCAATTGCTCAATCGCCCATATAATATCATTTAATTCCCATGGACAGATCCCCGGAAGGGTCAAGTGCACGGGGGTACTTTCTGAATCGATATACCTATCAGGTACAGAGAATTTCAAACCAAAGAACCTCTCCCATTCTGGGCCTAAAATAACAGCCACCGTGCGAAGATCGACCTTTCCTGTTGGATTTCTTAAAATGGCCCATAAGTCCCGGACTTTTTTTTTGCACAACAGACCAATCATATGTTGGTTGGCTAAAATGTGGGCTGCCCGACACAACAATCTTAATTGGTGCTTATAGCGCGCCACAATCATGTTTTTTTGACGAATGTAACCAAACAGACATATGACGCGCTTCCTTAGAAGCCGAAGATCGCAATTTCTTTGCTTTTTTAAGCACGCAACCTGAGAAGCGTTGACCTGGGCAACCCCAAATTCAGCCTTCCCCAAGGGATCTTTCGCAACATCTACCAGATGCATGTGGATCATGTTAGCATTTATTTCATTAATTTTGGTCACATTCTCTATAGAAATCCTAGCGTCCCAACTCACTAAGATGTCCCTGTTTACCAAAAATGTCACTTTCCTACATACAGCAGGGTGCCATTTTACTGATATAGTGTGTCTATCACATACCAATAGAGATGCAGGGGCAGAAGCTGCATATTGTTCACACCTCATATGCAGACGAGAAAACAGCATATGATGATCGCTCAGACCTAAGTCTAATATCAATATGGGTTCAAGCAGCCCAGAACTCGCTTTAGAAGCGAATAAATAGTCAATAAGTGAGGAGGCTAAACCTCGATGCCATGAGAACGGAATGGATTGTGGAGCCAATTGTATTGGATATAGCCCCCATGATTGGAAAAACAATAATAATTTCTGCCCTCTGTCCTTGGCCTGTTGAGTATAGGCTGAGCAGCAGGAAAAGGAGCATGTTACGCTCTTTAGGTACATATAGCAATTCAAGTCGCCTCCAATCATGATTTCATAGTCGGGGCAAGCACTGGCTGCATAGGATAGAATCCGTTCCAGATCCTCCAGTAACACGTCCAGAGGAACAACTTTAGGATTCCAATATATTGATAATAAGAGTAGATTCAGATCTTTAAAGCCTTTGAGCGTCAGTTTTACCAACACACAAGAGGCCGATGAATCCACTACAGATGCTATGGCTTTTAGTCCGTTATTTATAAGAACTGCTATACCTCCTGAGGGGCGACCTGTGCTAAACCTTGCAGCCGCAATGGAGAAACAAGAATAGCCATCTAGGCTAAAGGCGTTTAGTGACATGGTTTCTTGAAGAAACAAAATGTCGGGTCTCTTGTCTGGCTCAACTTGCTTGTGCCATGCTGTGAGATTGCCTAACCCACAACAATTCCAAGAGGCCACCTTCAAGTATGGAAGTTATGAGCCTGGATTGGGCTCTATGTTGGCAACTGCCACTTTTATCAAAGGTTCCAACCAGGCTAATCCACTTAAGGCTTGCGAAAGTGACGCCAATTGGATAGATAATTTGTTAATTTGTGAATCAGGCAGGTCACCAGCCAGAGCATTTGAACATACCGGAGGGGGGGGCTGAACCCATTCAAGGAATGCCCATGCGGATTCCATATCAGAGAACAATCTAGGGACAAGCCCAATGGAATAAAAGTCTTCAGCAAATTCAAATAACATTTTAGTAATAATTTGCGATTGAACTCTACTAAGTACTCTATTGTTATTGTGGGTCGCTAATTTGACCTAATCCAGGTCTTTGGATGAGAGATTTCTTAGTGCTGGGATTTGAAAAAATGCATTCATTAGGAAGGATCTATTTATACGAGCGGGCCCATTTATCTCTGGATTACTCGTCCACCCTATTATTAGTTTCATATCCTTTGGCGTTTGCGCAAAGGATGGCGCTTCCAGATCTGACCCTCCTGGAGCTACTAAGGATGGGGACTCAACTTCAACACAAGGAGCACACGCCGGAGACACTGAAGCTGAAGTAGTGAGAGTTGCCCTAACAAGGTTGCTTGGCTGTTCGAGGGGTCCCTCCTGTAAGGGAGCCGGGCCCAGGGACCCCAGGACATCCGGATTAACCATAATAGGAATCTCCTGGATAGAAGCGGGACTTTGTAAGGGCGCCATTTCGGCCTCTTGCTTGACCGCTGTCGACCCTATAGCCACTTTTTTAGAGGCAGTATTGGGGAAGAAGCAGTGCATCTTAGGTTGGAGCTTGTCGGTAACTACCCTTACCGGGGGACGGGGCACAGTGTGAGTGCTTCCGATCTTCAAGGCGGCAATCTGCAGATGCCGCCTACTTTCATCGTCTAGATCATACAAGGCCATTCCCAAGTCATCGTGGCAGGTACCATTAATGGGACATGGCCCCACCTCCGTCACCAAAGCATTTTCGGGGCCGGAGGTGGCCGTGTCGACTTTCTTTAGTCTCGCTTTGGTCTGTTTCAGTCGCTTCTGAGCTCTTAGAAAAGATTTCCTAGCTTTCCGCAAAACAAAGTTTCTACCCTCATGTTCCACGGGGTCATCCTCGAGGTCTGAGGGCGGTATAGGGGCCATGTCAGGGGGCTTGTTCTGATCATTAATAAAGTCCAACAAAATGGAGGGGCTGTCAGGTGGAGAGGCCTGCCTATCAACAGCCAAAATAGCCTCTCCTACGCCACCTTGAGGGTCTGGCGTACGCTGTACGTCAACAAGCTTATATACTAGCTGCTCCATCTGCAACAGACGCATATGTTGGAGTTTCAAAGCCTCTACCAAGTTGATTTCCTCAGCCCATACGTGTTCCACTCTATCACCCTTTCCTCCACTCACCACCTGGGCATAAGATCTCTGTGGTGCTTCTATAGCACCAGAAACCCTATCTGTTTGAGTGCTTTGGGAGACTTAGGGAGTAATTTCTCTATGCTGGTCTACACCAGCCAACAAGCTTTTCTTTTAGCTTCTTAACTTCGCTAGTTAGCTCTTGAAGAATGCCACTAAGCTCAAACATTTTGAGGGCTTTGATTTCAGTTAACAGCTCATGTAAAATCGTTCCAACCTGACCAGAAGAAGGGTTTGGTTTAGCCTCTGAATCGTCAGTACTCTTATCAGTCACACAGTGAGCTCTACCATTAGCCGTTCGACAGTCAGGTTTGGCTCCAAAATGAGCAACTCTACGCATCTGCTTCTTCTTTTTAGTCTGACCCCCTTTTGTACTCTTGGGTGTTCTACTGGGTATTAATGGGATATAATATAGGGGGTGAAACGTGTTAGATAAGAAGATGGAAAGGTCCACCAAAACCACCCGCTCTTGAATTTCCACCTTTCCCGCCTCACCCATCTCCACAATACTCAAATTGTCATCTCCCATCTCAAGTTGTCATCTGGTGCCGGGACCAGATATCCAAAAGGTCACCAGCCCCCTGTGGAGCATGTATTCCACAGTATCTGGTGCAGTGTTATGGGCACCCCCCAACCTGGTAATAGGGAGGATAAACCCCCCCCCGTCTCGCCCGACTCTTTTCCAGTTCATATACCTGAAGGGTATCCTTCAGTGGCTTACGGGTATGGTACACATTAACAATGGTTAGTGGACAGGGTCTACTGGGGCATAAAATTTTCTCGGGCACCAAAGATAAAGTGTCCCACAGTTGCAAATGGAAATTCATTCCTTTTGGGACAGACTGTTTGAATAGTACCGAAGGGGATTTTTTTGATAACATGTAATGCAAATTGTGCAAATTAAAGAATATTTATTCAGCAACAAAGGTCAAAACTACTAGCCTCATAGTGAAGTGCCCCACTTTGACCAAAGAAACAGGCCCACGTTAGCATTTTGCGTTTCTGGTTCGGGCCTTTTCCTATTGCCCTATATGCCAGCCTGAGCCTGTCAGTGGATGGACATCATTATCAGATAGGCCCTAAGTAGGCTCTAGATACTAATTCTTAACACATGTTTGACCCTGCACCTTTGCCAGGGGTACCTTTGCTTCCCACTAAACCAGTGGCGGCTGGTGAGTTTGAAAGTTGGTGGGGCGTAAAATTTCCAGGGCGAATTTAGTAGCGAGCACGCGCAGCGTGCGAGCCCACTCCCCCCGCGAAAATTTTGGAAAAATGGCCTACAAAATGTGCAATTTACTGTCCAAAAAACCCACCGAAATATGAAAAAAAGCATTCGGTTTTACATATTAATGGTGGTACACTATTCTTACGTGTGCAAGTGTGATGGTGTATTTTACAGCAGCTTGTATTGAGAATAGCTGGTACTATGGTGTATGCATAAAGAAATTCATTATATAGTCAGTAATGATAGAAACATGTTTGTCATGCTGTTACTGGCATTCACATGCACTCATCCTCTTACTAAGGTGGGATTTTAGGCATTTTCTGAAAGGGGGAAAGGAAGCTAAAATATTACTTTAGTTTGTAACCACTTAATTAATGCGACAGGTAAGTCTCATAACCTTTGTATTGTAACACATGTACTACTAGTGTTACAGCCACACTTCCATTAGACAACCCACTTACCAGTCACATGTGTCTTTGTATTTCTTTAACTTTAGAATGTATTTGTTTATTTAGATGTTTTTTTTCATGCACACAACTTATAACTTGCGATTGCTTTAGACTGCTTAGTATGAAGTTAAAGTGATGGGAAGCACCAGGTGCAACTGTGACAAGCTTACGTGCCTGAAGAGCCACAGTTTAAAAAATAATAATAATAATGTTTTGCTGTGCTCTGGTTCTCTCTCATTCCTGACGTGACATCCCGTGAACCTGGAGGAAGAAGTGGTTGTACTGTTTGGAGTATTGGAGATGCTACAGTTAAAGCTTACTAGTACTCGGTTTTTCTATCATACCCTGCTAGCTTGCGGGCTAGCGCCTCCTGTGCTTCCCCCCACCACTACTCAACGGACACCTACAACACTTCGGACATGATGTCACTCAGGAAAATGTATGTTCATATGTATGTTCCTTAAATGAACACATTGTCAGCAGGCCCTGCATGTTGAATCCTATTTATGTATGTCCCCTTGTTAATGTTCCTGGTCTATGTTCCTAGTTTGATCCAAACCCCACCATCGCCATGCGTATCGATGGCCCACGTATTCCTGCACATTATAAAGGGACCCTCATCCAGGACTGCATCTGTCATGACCACTCTAGTACAGCTTCTGGCACAGCTTGGCCGAACTTCTCTGTACTGGCCAAGCCTGCTTCACTCCCATGCCTAACATTACAACAGCTGCTGGCCTGCTCTTGTGATCTCCCCCAGACCGATGACCATTGCTACATCTCTTGTTTGTTTTTCTTTTATATAGTGCTTCATACCGGATTCCTCCCGCTTGTAAGAGCTGTAATAGGTGTTATTATTAACCCATTTTTAAAGTCCTTCCTCTTGCCAACCCACCTTTTCTGTTCCATGGTATATCCAAAGTATTGGCAATTATTAGAGTGGATGACTATGCATTCCCAGTTCTGTGATTCGGTGTGTGTGAGTGCAAATAATGAGGCTAGGAGTGGGAGTGTGGGGGAAGAATGAGGATGTCCAAAACGAAAGTTGTACTGCGGATTCAGTGTGATTATTGTAAGGTACCATACTATTCCCAGTCATTTTGGGGTTCGTATTCTATGTGGCGTAGACTAAAAAGCGTGCGAAAAACGCATGCATACAAATTGAACACATCCTTTTTATCTCTACATAGTCATGGCGGGGAGGGGGCATGAGACATAATTGAGATTGCCATAAACCCCCCATCCTCTTTGTCATACACATGCTCAAGCATTTACGCCAGCATGACATGTACAAGCTGGCGCAAATGCTTTGTATTCCCCTGGAACCGGCCTGCTGGTCGTGTGAAATCAGAAGTATTCCAAAGGAATCAATTTTAAACGCTGCCTAGCATGCGTAAATGGCAGGTGCATTTGTGCAATTTGTACTACGAAGTGCGAAAACAAAGGCGTACACGCAATTACACCTTTTTTGGACTGTGTAGTGCGAATGACTAACTGCATGGAGAACCAGTTTGCACAGAAGTGCAAATGTAACAGATCCTCTCAGTTCAATGTATGCATTGGAATAAAATGACCTGCCCATCGTCTGAACGACCGAACTAACTGGTGCAGACGGCAGAAGGCATGAGCTCACACTCTGCCGCACATTTACTGGTGGTTGACTTTACTTTGCAAATTGAATGTTGTGCCTTCGATGGGTGAACCAAGCAACCCTGCAAAAGCAGACTGGCAGTGCCTCGAGTTCTGCAGAACTTCTGCTCACGTTTTAGGCCATCTGCTGCTCTACACTCTCGGGTAATTTCTGATGAGAGCACTAATGTCGCTGGGGATCGAATGAGTGGCGTTAAGCATGGCGTCATTGTAAAAGTGGCGCGGGCCCGGCAGTACCAATATTTGTATGCGGCCTTCCTGGCATGCGGCCTTCCTGGCATTCGGCCTGCTGACGTGCCCTGCTGCCGGAGCAGGAAGCGCTGTCTTGCCTAATTGCACTGCACTCCGTGCTAATGACGAGAGCGCATAAGCTGGCATTCGGGATGACCTTGAGGCTGCGTGCCGCCGCCACATGCACCCCCGGCACTTCTAAAGAACCTAGGAGCATCCAGTACTTGAGGAGCCAAGGTATAGGGCCATGCTCGGGATCTAAGCAACAGCACAAGAAAAATATCTTGTGCATGTGTAATGTAACTCACCAGCGATTTATGCTAGTCATCGTCACATCCCCCCACAGAGCTCTAACCACCCAATCAGCTTCATAGTGACCCCAATGCAGCTATTCTTTAGAAACGACTCCAGGGTGCATTCATATCCTCCAGCCATGGATACACACACCACGAAAGGTTCATTGGTGTTCAAGCTCTGATGAATGAAGCAAAACGGGGGGGGGCTGTTTCCCATGCACTGTACAACAAAGAACCTTAAATGCCTGCCCCCTCCCCAACCCCCCCTGGAAGCCCTCCTGAAAACGCTGCTCCCTTGAAAGCTACACCCACTGGGAGCAAGGCGTGGGCACGGTTTCAATATCCATTGTTATAACAAGTGAGGATTCATACGGGGCATAACATATCCGAACCAGAGTGGGGGTGTCCCATAAATCAAATGCTGCGGAACGGTACGTTAATACTTCAGAGAGTTTGACAGCAAACCCAAACTTTAACGCTCAATACCAGAGCATGCATGAAACTGTCCCAGACGGATAAAATGCCATTCGTGAATGTGGCCTAATTTTCTATGATGCCCTGCAGCACCCCCCACCTTCGAGCTTTTCAATCCCCCGCGACGTTGCATTGCATTCTGGGATATGCAGTTTAACTGCAATGCTGTCCCTCGTGTCCTCCCCCCACAACTGCTACCCCCTTGGTGCTCACCCCAGAGCACTGACTACCCATCCTGTAGAGCCCTTCTAATGAATAATGGTTGTAAAATAATGGAAATCAAAATCACCTTCTATTCAAAATAACCACATCCACGAGCGCATTGCGTTCACTTGCATCTCCAGCGGTAACCGCAGTGTCTTGGTACGTGAAGCAACAAATAAAGCGGATGTGCGCCCTCCTCATATGAAGTGCAAATATTGAACCCCACCAAATACCTTTTCCCAACTACCTGTGGCCCAAGCCCCCACCTCGCCTTTATCTTGCAGGGGCAAGGTTGCCCTACTCATTTTTTCTCCACTCTATCTGACGGCGACAGCAGCAAGGACAGCTGCACGAAGTTGGAAGCAGGACAACACGGAGCAGCCGCGGTCCGCGACCATGCACGCCTGCCAGTGCCTGCCCTGGGCCTTGCGCACCGGTCCGGCTGGCATGGCCCAAGGCAAGGCCCTTGGGGCACGGACCGGGGACGGGTTAAAACAAATAGGCCCAGGCGGCCCTCGCCTTGGTGGTAGCGGGCGGCCCGCTACCACCAAGGCTCACAGCTCGGCAGCAACACTGAACGACGTGTAGGCCAAGGCCTACACGTCGTTCAGTGTTGACTGGGCCTGGGCCGTGGTGGACCACATAGTTTGGGCCCGGGGAGGGGAGTGTAAGTAACACTCCCCAGTCCCCGGTCCCAAACAGAGAAGAATAAAAGTTAAACAAACATGGGGATGGCCGGATCATGGGGTACTTACCACGGCGCCGCTGCAGCAGCACTCGTGTTTGGTGTGTTGTTCACTCCTCTCACTCGATGTCGGAGAAAAAGAAACAGTCAACAGACGTGTGAAGGCGGCGCAGGCGCACGTACACACCCTGCGCCGCCAGTGAGTCATCATAGATACAGTAATGTCATTGGCTGTTTGCCAGCCAATGACATTACTGTATCCATGGCAGGGGAGGGAATCAGAATTTAAGTGCGCTGTTTGCGCACATTTTATACTGGCGGGGCCACCCCTGAAGCGCCCCGCCAGGCTTCCAATTAAAGGGGCTACGTAGAGTGCGTGGGGCTAGGAGCTCCACGCACTCTACTATAGAAAAAAATAAACTAAATTGGGACGCGCCCCGCTGTTAAACCGGGCCCCCGCCTGTTACACGATTACCTTGCCACAGCGCCCCCGCGCTGTTGGCAAAGGAAATGCAGACATTTTCTAAGCTAAAAGAGATTCAATCGGAGAAGTTCTCTGATTGAATCTCTTTTAGCTTCCTCTTTCTTTTCTGGGGGGGGCGGCGCCCGGCCGCCCCATGATAGCAGCCGCCACTGCACTAAACCCTTTGTGGCCTCCGGGCGGTCTATATCATGCAATAAATCTTTCATCTCATTGACTAAAAAATTTACCTTATTGATAGGTTGAAACATGTTGCACAGTTTCTGTCTGTCTTTAGGAGAAATAGAAGTGATTGCCTTCCTTTTTGACATATTGGGGAAAAAGTAGATAATACCCAACTGCCAACAATTGTTATATAAAACAAAAAGGCTAATCCTACCATTCACCATAAAGGTCCAGCAACGGGAGCAAAGAACGCCCGACTGGCTTGAAGTGCTACCAAAGTCTGACTCACCCCTCCTCCCTTGCTTCCATGCATTTAACGTCCCATTATGTATTATAAAGGCTGTTAAAATGTTTAATATCAGCTGCAAGTTATACCCATCTGTCCAGCAGGACTACCAGACGAGCTACCAGCTTGGATTATCGCTCTCTCTTGATAGGTAGTTAATAATTGGGAAACTACTCTCACGTTGTCAAGGCAGCTGGGGTCCCAAAATAGTAAGTTGCAGAATAAAGCCTGTGGAGCGAGACACACGGTTTGTTACATTACTCACAAAGCTATACGACAGTGAGTGGGTTCCATGTGTTAAAATCACTGCAAAAATGGCCGTGGACACAAAATATCGCAGCAAAAAGGCTGTGGTTTTGCCGCTGCAATCCATATAAAGGATGCAGGGGACACCCCCGCAACCCCTGGACCCATTATACCATTTAAGGGGAGCGGGGGACACCCCCGGAACCCCTGGACCCATTATACCATTTAAGGGGAGCGGGGGACACCCCCGGAATCCCTGGACCCATTATACCATTTAAGGGGAGCGGGGGACACCCCCGGAATCCCTGGACCCATTATACCATTTAAGGGGAGCGGGGGACACCCCCGCAACCAACGCTCCCCTTAAATGGTGTAATGTCGCCTGTTTGGACAGGCGACATTTTTGCTGCGATTTTATCACTGCATACCAGTGAGTGTCCCAGCGTGCAGTGCAATATCACAGCTGAGCCCACTACAAGCACATAACAGGTTGCAGCAGACCTCTGGGGCATGGAGTACCCCACAGCTCTGTCCGCCAACGATGGCTATTTTAGGATTTTTCCAGAAGTCTCCCTTTTTGGCACTGTCATAGGTTAACATTGTTACACTAAGCCATTCAGTAGTATAAGTGGGATTGAGTAAAAAAAAAATAATAATTGTTTGCGTTTATGTTTTCAAAAAGCAGTCCATAACACACACCTCTTAACCACAGCCAACAAGGAGCAGTAGCCTTTTGGATAATTCAGGCTGGATGACAGGCTTGCCCACACAGATTGTCCCACACCACCAGCTCTGAACAGCTGCGGCTTCAAACAGCCTCACCCTTGTCTGTCTAGGGCTTCACCGGCAAGGGCTTCCCTTGTGCAATTTATGTGAATGGGGGTGGGGGGTGGCACAATAAGCATCCTTGCACAGGATTCCCCCATGGTGTCTCACAGCCACGGCTTCAAACAGCTTCGCCCTTGTCCGTCAAGGGCTTTGCCTGCGAGGGCCTCCCTTGTGCAATTTTGTGTGAATGGGGGGGTGGCTCAGTAAGCGTCCTCGTGCAGGATTTCCCCAGGGGCTCTAGCAGCCACAGCTTCAAACAGCCTCGCCCTTGTTCATCAAGTACTTTACCGGCGAGGGCTTCCCTTGTGCAATTTGTGTCAATGGGAGACGTGGCTTACTAAGAATCCTTGCACAGGTGTTCCCCAGGCCGTCTCGCAGCCACGGCTTCAAACAGCCTCACCCTTGTCCGCTGAGGGCTTCACCGGCCAGGGCTTCCCTTGTGCAATTTATATGAATGGGGGGTGGCTCAGTAAGCGCCACACACAGGATTTCCCCAGGGCGTCTCGCAGTCATGGCTTCAAACAGCTTTGACCTTGTCCATCAAGGGCTTTTCCGGCAAGGACTTCCCTGGTGCAATTTATGTGAATGGGTGGGTGGCTCAGTAAGCATCCCGCGCTGGATTCCCCCAGGGCGTCTCACAGCCACAGCTTCAAACAGCCTCGCCCTTATCCGTCAAGGGCTTTGCCGGAGAGGGCTTACCTTGTGCTATTTATGTTAATGGGAGGTGCGGCTTACTAAGCATCCTCGCACATGTTTCCCCCAGCGTGTCTCGCAGCCACAGCTTCAAACAGCGCCACCCTTGCCTGCCGAGGGCTTCAACGGCTTCCCTTGTACAATTTATGTGAATGGGGGGGTGGCTCAGTAAGCGTCCTCGCACAGGACTCCCCCAGGGCATCTACCAGCCACGGCTTCAATCAGCTGTGCCCTTGTTCACCGAGGGCTTCACCGGCAAGGGCTTCCCTTGGCAATTTATGTGAATGGGGGTGGGGGGCGGCTCAGTAAGCGCCCTTGCATAAAATAACCCCAGGGTGTCTCGCAGCCACGGCTTCAAACAGCTTCCCCCTTGTCCGTCAAGGGCTTTGCCGGCGAGGAGTTCCCTTGTGCAATTTATGTGAATGTGGGATTGGCTCAGTAAGCATTCTCAGGAATGATTCCCCCAGGGCATCTCACAGCCATGGTTTCAAACAGCCTCGCCCTTGTCCGTCAAGGGCTTTGCCCGCGAGGGCTTCCCTTGTGCAATTTATGTCAATGGGAGGCGTGGCTTACTAAGCGTCCTCATGCAGGTTTCCCCAAGGGTGACTCGCAGCCACGGCTTCAAACAGCCTCAGCTCGTCCTCCGTAGGATTCAGCGGCAAGTGCTTCCCTTGTGCAATTTATGTGAATGGGGGTGGCTCAGTAAGCATCTTCGCGCAGAATTCCCCAAGGCGTTTTGCAGCAACGGCTTCAAACAGCCTCGCCCTTGTCCGCCAAGGTGGGGGCCGCCCAGCCTACCCCACACAATGTCAAAGTCTGGAGTCTGCACCGGATCCCAATACCTCTCCAGTTCATGTGGCCTGAGACTTAATTCTCTGCCAGCCCACCCTGTCTGACTCGAGGTAGGCCGGCAGCACTGGCAACCATCTTCTTGCCCCTGGGCCACCATGGTGGTATGGTGTGGAAGCGCAGATCTTTTGAGCCCACTCCACCTGATCATGGGGACGGCTGTCAGCCTCCACATCTGTACTGCCTGTGTGGTCCTGTTTTAACTGGACAGCTGTCCCCATGAGGCTGGGAGCTCCACGGTCTTCCAGCCTGCCCTGCCTTGCCACAGGATAGGCCATAATACCCCTCAGGCAACTCCTGCACCCAGGCCACCCCACACATATGGCGCAGGTGTCGACCTTCTATGCCCACCCAGTCTGACTCTCAGGTGGACCAACTCACCCACAGGCTCTCAGGGTGCCCAGGCTTCACCCAGAACACAGCCCACAGGTGTACGTTGGCACTGGTGGACTGCTCCTGGCTTGTATGGCCTTCCTGCTAAAGTCCACAGAATGCTGTGGAGCTCTCTAGGCCACGATTCCCCAGGTAGCCTTGTCACACACGTCATTTGACAATATAGCGCTGAATATGTTCAAGAGTCAGGTAATCAAAAAAATTAACAAAGACAATTTGAAAAAAAAGCCCACCAGTTAACCTTAAGAGCAGCCAGCTCAAATGTATTGAGAATTTAGCTAAGGACAAAAGTCTGGTTATCAGACAGGCAGACAAAGGGGAGCCATTGTGGTAATGGATTTTTAATTTTTATCACATGAGTTGCCTTAATCTTTTTTCAGATGAAAATGTGTATATGAATTTAGACAGAGATCACATCATCGAAATTAAGGAGCTTATTAAAAATACACTAGAAAAAGCAGAAGAGAATCATTGGATTACTGCCAAAACCAAAGAATATCTCATTAATCAATTCCCCATATCTCCAGTTTTCTATGCCTTACCAAAAATACACAAAAATGCTATTTCTGGCACAAATATACTGTTCGCATTAGATGTAGGTAGTCTTTACACATCTATAAATAAATAAATAAAGTAAATAAATAAAATAAAGAGGGTTTAGAAGCAGTAGAATGGTTGATAATGAGAGAGGATACAGTGAGAGGAAACAGACAGTTTATCAGTTTATCATTGAGTTACTATACATTACTCTACATAACAAGTACTTTAGGTACGATAATACATATTATGCACAAATTTGAGGGACAGCTATGGTTTTAGCTATGGCTCCAGCCTACGCAAATATGTGTATGTACTACTTTGAGAAGAAATACATTTTGGAGAATGTACAGTGGTCTAGATATCTCATAACTTGCAAGAGGAATATAGATGACATCTTTGGGATGTGGTCCGAATCTAGACTGCAACTTCTGTCATTTTTTGAATATCTCAATGAAATAGACTCCTGCATTAAATTTACCCTGGAGATTGGAGAAACATTCTGTAGACGGGAGTTCAAACTAATTTGTATCATATACCAACAGATGTAAACAATGTTTTACATTATGCAAGCTTTCATCCCAGACAAATGATACACAGTTTACCTAACAGTAAACTTTTACGGATTAAGAGAATAACTACCAACACTATATCACTTGAGAAAGAATACACTGACCAAAAAGCTACATTTTGAAGAGAGATTATCCACTGAAGGTCAGTGACAAAGCCATACAGAAAACTGAGGTATTAGACAGGAAAACATTACTCCACCGAGTTCCCAAAGACAAGGGCATCTCACTCTTTTACATTACTGAATTCACGAGACAGAGTTTGCATCTGCGTAGGATCATTTGTAGTAACTGGAACATTTACATTATGATCCTCAACTCCAGAAATTGTTTCCCAAACCACCCATGATGGCCTACAGGAGAGGTCAAAATCTGAGAGATAGTAAGTGAGAGCTGAAAGGAAACGCCCAGATATGCAAAGGACGCTCATGAAAAGCAAAAAGGGCACATTTCCGTGTCTGCAGTGCAGTAACTGCAACAATGTCATTAAAGGCAACACAATCCAACACACTTTAACGTTGATTTATATAATCTCACAGTATTCATTTGAATAAACAGGTGTGCTTACACCCTTCTTTTATTTTGATAGGATCTCCACAATAATGGATAGTCCCTAATTTGTATGTCACTCACAACACTTGGGATAACTTATTTTTTCCATTAATGAGACCTACGGTTCTCCACACTCTCTTTGTATGTTATTTGGGTCTTGTTTTATCACTCCTCGTTTGTGTCTATATTTGCTTTTATTTATTTACTTTACCATAGGATTTCCTGTTTACTAAACCACACGGTTGATGTTTTTACATCCCCAGTCTATTTTCTAGTCCTCTTTCTACCTTTACTACTGGTTTCCATAACTATGTAGTTGCTTTTCTTTACTTTCCATGTTTAATCCTACTTTCCTTTTACCTACCTGTTCCTATGGTTACATATAGCACTACAATCTCGTCTGCGTCCTCTGCCACAGTGAACCATTTACAGGTCAGACTTAGAGTTTATCTGCACGTATATACATTCGAATTCTCCAACAGCTTTACTGATGTTTCTCCTGGAGTGCACGTCAATCATTATTTGTTACAATCTTAGACTCAGGTTGTACTCTCATTGATGCTTCGGTCCGGCCGATTCCCTGTCATTGGATGAATAGTTCCTATTATCCTCGAAGTACTTTCCGGGATATTCTTACGCTCTTTTTTCTAATTGAGAAGTCCATTTCATGTGTTAAGACTTTGTTATTTACCGTTTCTAGAAGAACTCATGGGATGCCACCCATGATCTTCATGTGACTGAGTGGTTCCCGACTTTCTTAACTTGTGACCGAGCGGTTGCTCATGTGCTTGTTAGGTACACTTTTGGCTCTCTTAATATTTTGACTCCATGTCTCCTCTGGCATGTTACACATGGTGATTTTATTCAAATGCAGTATATCAATGTAATTGGGCCATAGGCACTATTACTTTAAGTACATAAGATACACCCTTATACTCTCTGTTTTGTTTAACGCACTTAATTCTTTTGCATGTTAACTCCTTTTGGCTTAGTAGACACGGATAGAGATATGTTTATTCTTGAGATTTTATCATCACTATAATATTTAATTTAAACTCTGAAATATTCATAATACATAGTCAGAATGGTATTTGATAATTCACCATCTTATGATTTCCCATCAAGAATTTTACATTTTTAACTACATTATTAATTAAATATTTTTATATATAATGTAATTTTCAAATATACTTACAATGTTGTTATCACATCTTATTGTATTGTAGATATTTGATTTGCACCTGATGAAGTGAGTGCTTTCCATAAATGCGCTGTGAAGTATTAATGTGAATATAAACTAAGATTTGAAAATCCAACCTTCTCACTATCATCATTGCTTACAACATTTCTAAGAATCTCATTACATAATTTGTATCTGAATGTATAAATACACATGTATCTGAATTACTCTCAGCTGATCTTTTCAGCAAAAAGGTGTGCAGGCGACGGGAATGCCCGATATTTCAGACACCATCTGTTTCGTTATTGTTTTTCAGCCTTGAGTCAAGGTTGAGCTACATCCTCTGCAACAAATATATATAAACTTTTTTCTACATTGATTCGAATAATATTCCTTGTTGGTATGCATTAATACCATTTCTATACACACGTCCTGCTTCCCTGGCTTCTTTCCAACCATTTTCTAATGAGTCCTTCAACTATTTATTTTTCTCTAGCCCATAACATGCCCTGGACAGAGGAGGCCTATGCATTGTTCCTCTTTAAAACTTCCATCCAGCGCCATGGTGGCGCTGAATGGTGCAGTCTCTTTAGAGAGTTTCTGTGTGCTTTACTTCCCTTCCCTTCCCTCAGGGGATGAGCAATATAAGCATATTAGCCAGGTCCTAATTGGGCCAGAGGTTATCTCCCTCCAAACTATGTGGTTACTCAGTTATTCCACAGGTTTGATGATACTAGGTCATTGGAATGCATTATTACTCCATCTATGAAGTACAGAATCACAGGGCTCTGAGAAACAAACAAAAGAAGCCCAAATAGTTGTTTGCCCAAGCTGCCATTAAGGTAGCTGAGGTGACGAGTACCCCTCCTAAATCAGAATCACCTCTTCCTAGAACCAACTATGAAAACAACCTCCCACCTCCTACTGCTAGGTTGTAGGATGACAGATCTCCAGGGTGGGTCGAGACCAAGAAAGTCAAACAACAGCAATTATCAAAACTGCCACAACTACTCGCCTCGAAGGGATAGATATTTTCATAAGAAAGTACAGAAATACAATCAAAGACCTCACCACAATAAAAAGACCAGGGAAATGATCTTCCGACGGACGATACAATTGAAAAAATGGATAGAGATCACTGGTCAAATGACGAGACCCAACAGGTAAACCCTAGCACTATTGCCCCTAGATGTAGTGGCCAAAGTGAATCAATGGTGCAAAGTGGACAGCGACAGGATGGACATATTCAAATACACAAGTGGAAGAGGAAAAGGAGAGTATGGGAAAAGTATAAGCCAAGCTCTAGATGAAGCTTCTTTGATGCCCTATTAAAGTCTCACTGAGTTTTGTGAAAAGCATGTAGAAACCAGCAGCAACAACTCTTTGTCTCTTGACTCAAAACTAAATGAAAACAATAAAGTGAGATTTACTACCTACAGAGAAAAATGCAATAATCAGATTTGAGTGAAAGAATAACTCAGTCGATACAAGACTGGCAGTTTTTTCTTTCAGGCATGAATTGAGACATTTAAATGAAAACACATTGTTTGAGCCTACAGCGAAAGCAAGAAACAATGCCACAGAAAAGAATGGGATTAGACATGAAAACTATAGATGCGTGATCCAAAATAAAGAAACAGAACTAGATCTTATTGAAAGACCAAAACATGAAGGTGCACCTTCTTTGCCTTCTAGACTACACTATATGTGGGGGCAGCGATCCAGAACCCGAGGAGTGGTTTCCCGTTTTCCTGATTTCTTTAACTAACCCACTCAAATGTGATTTCAGGGAAGATGTCTACATGAAGGTAATCTGATCCAGTTTATAAAACCACAAACATGAGAAGAATACATTCTGAAATTTCAATTAATTTCCACTTTGTCTGTAAATTGGAAGTGAAATCACACCTATCCATGTTATAATATGATATTATAGGTTATTTATAACGCTTAATACCCAGAGGTTTCTAAGCGCAGAACCGGGGATAAAACCTTTGTTGCTCCGTGTCATCTTGCTTCCAGGGCGAGCACGTTGCCACTGAGCTAAGGCTCTTGTTCTCAAGTGATATTGCTCTCACAGGAGGTCCTTGACCTCTTGAACCAAGGAAGAGGAGAGAATCATTGCATTACCCTCACACCGCTGTTTGTACCACTGTACATTTTTGCTCAAAAATAAATTCCAGTAGATGAACTTCCAGAATTAGAACTAAAAATAGGGCGACACAGAATCACACATCTGAAGATAGTCTTGGCTCCTAACAGTACATCGGTCTTACTGGGCAATGATTACTTTTAAGGCGTAGCTTATATTAGTTTAATTAACATTATTCAACCACAAGGAATTTCTCTACATACATCAGTAATATACGTTAAAAAGGAGACCATTCAAATATTGGTTGACAATAATGTTCTCTAAAGTGGTGTCATTTTGTCCCAGGACACCGCTATTGGCATTGCCATTGATTGCCAAATATTCTTCAAAGTATCTTACAAATCTGATCATTGGTGAGATACATGAAGATAGTTCCAAAAAAACGTATGGTATGAAACATGCCACTATCTAAACAAGACAATGGGTCATTTGCTCTCTGTGCCACTAAGGGGAGGATGATGTGACCTGTGACACTCTGGTGAATGTAATAGTATTCAGAGTTTCCAGTAACAGGTACTATCCGAGGGAATTATCCATTAAGGTTGACAGCATAAACAGAGAGCCCTCCGCCCAACTTGAGGGTAATTCAGAAATTGCGAATCAAGACCTATACTGAGGCTTCCTTTGGATGATAAAAGAATGGATTAATGTTGCTGATGCCTGTGAGGCTGATGAACAAAAACAACCATTGAGACAGCTGTTTCTGCATTTGCAGATTATTGTCTTTGTTCAGTTGTACGACTGTGGGCATACATGTCTACATTTGACCTGATATGGCACCAGTATTTGTGAGACAGTACAGGTTGCCTCTCATATCCATGGAATCTCTTGAAGAGAAGCATAGATGTTTAATTACGTGGGATGATTTGTTCAATTCATAGTACGTTTTACCGTTTTACAATCCAGTATTAGGAATATTAAACCCAATGGACAATGACAGCTCTGTGCAGATCTAAGGTAACTGAAAAAGAGGGTTCATATGTCAAGGTGCCCTCTTGCTTACTATAAATGGCTTGCACAAACCCAGGAGTCTAAAGTATATTCTGCTCCTGATTTTATACATAGATTTTGTATTGTCTTGATACTCCAGGAACACCAATATAAACGTTCCTTTACATTTGTGGGGGGCTACAGTGTGCATGGATCTGTAAGACTTTTGGGTTCATCAACAATGAGAATAAAGTTAATATACTTCTGCATAAGGCCATGCTTGACTCCCGGAAAAAGTGGAAACTTGGCTAAAGGGGTGAATCTACTGATAAAAAGAAAAGCAGTGGCAGAACACCTGGTGAAGATTTGACACATACTGGCAAAGTTACAGAAGCTGTTGCTAAATGATCACACCAGAAAGCCCAATGGTGCAGAACCAAAGTAAACTTTCAGAATCATGAAATTATTGCAGAGGACCTCAACCCTAATAGAAAGAAGGTTAAAGCACCACTGAAATTAAAGATACCCACAATTCTCTGTGAATTACGAAGTCTATTAGGATTGACCAACTACAGTCATGAAATTGTTAATGTTAATGTTAAAGGACATGTGTACCGCGCACTATCACCACCGGAGTGGTCCCCTGGTGCTCTGGTCAGATCTGAAAAGGAAAGGGGGAAAGTTAGTAGGACCAAGCGGGAAAAGTGCAAGAGAGCAATGATATGCTGTTGGCAGCTTCAGTTCGGTTTGCACCATTCACTGAGCTTAGGTGTGTGTTTCGGTTGGTATCCGTTGTGTTCTGTTGTGCGAGGCTATGTGTGATGTGTTTTGTTGTTGCAGTGTAATGAAGTTCGTGTGGTTTGCTGTGGTGTAGAGGTATGGTTGTGTTTGGTTAGAATTTGAGGCTGTATACAGAAGGGTGACATTTTTAGTGGGTTGGTTAGTGGCATGGCTATCTGGATGTGATGCATGCTAATTTCCAAATTCTTTCTAGATGCGGCATGAGAACATCCCCACACTTATATCTAAATGTGGCACAGGCTAACATTCACAGCTCTGTCTAGAAGACGGCACAGGCCAACACTCACAACTCCGTCTAGAAGATGGCACAGGCCAATATTCACAATCATATCTAGACCTGACGCAAGCCAATAATCAAATTCCGTCCAGATGCGGTGCAAGCCAACACCCACAACTCTATCTAAATGTGACACGGGCTGATAATCAAAGCTTTCTGGAGTGGCTAGGACAGTTAGGGTACAGTTCATCGAGACGCGAGAGGTGGCTAGGCAATACAATTAACAACTTAGTGGATATATATAGGTACAAAAAGAAGGATGGGCCCTAGTGTGGAACACTCCAAGTGATTCGCTCTTAGATATAGTGATTTGGTTGTTTTAGTAGCAAGGTCACTGGTGGTGCCCACACCTCCTTTTGTAGAGAGAATAAGCAAAGTCTCGGATCCCATGTGCTTGTTTAGGAAGGATGAATATCCATTCAATTGATTTGGTGAAAAACCATTGCAGTTTTATTATTGTAACAACAGACATGTAGTCTTGTGTGGTCAGCCAACACATGTTTCGACCCCTAAGGTCCATTTTACAGCTGGTGTGTTTTAATGGGTGCCCGTGGGGTCCCAGGCTATCCAGTCCTGTGTAGGCTGTAGTAGTCGTTTTGAGCTGCTCTGTGTAGGTCTGGACTGGTAATGGCGTCCTGATAGGCTGATTTGTGCTATGTCTCTGTGTGTATGTTGCCCTCGACTACTACAGCCTATAAAGGACTGGACAGCCCGGGACTCCACGGGCACCCAATAAACCACACTAGCCTTGAAAAGGACCCTAGAGGTCGAAACACGTGTGAGCTGACCACACAAAACTACATATCTGTTTTACAATAATAAAACCTGAATGGTTTTTCACCAAATCAATTGTGTGGATATTCATGCTTCCTAAACTAGCGCATGGGATCCGGGTCTTTGCTTCTTCTGGATATATATATTTTTTTATATATTTCTGAGGCTTGTGGAATCTGCTTAGATCACATGCTGTGCATAGGCCGACATCCAGTGGAAGCTGCGGAGTATTACAGTTTGTTTTTCGAAACTCGAAAATGGGCATCGACACAGGGCGTGCCAGTAATACTATCCCTAGTGTGACATCCACTGTACCCATGATCCCTCATGCGTGTAGGATCCTCAGATTGTTTTTTTCCGCCATACTTGTCGGAAGCATCCCGCGGAGTTCCCTGGCTTTAGCCATAATTTTGCAAAACAACATAACATTTCCCCGTTTCTTCCATCCCCACGTCGAGTCACCGAACTTCGAAACTCGACACCGGCCCAGAGAAGAAAACAACCGTCGAGAGCTGCACGACGGACTTTGGGCCTCGGAAGGCCTCTGGCCTAAGCCCTGCAAGTAGGGAGAGTGGGGGGTGGTACATACTCTCACTCATATACATATATATATTTGTATATTCCTGCACACACTAGCCCGCTGCCACAAGGTGCGTATGGAGGGTACCCCGTTGCAATTTTGCCCCAAGTGCAACCGCTAGTATCCTTGGGTTGACAGACACGCCACCTCTGCTTGTTGAGGGACCACCCCTAGGCGAACTGCAGAGCGTGTAGCCGGTTCAAGGCTAAAACTCTAAAGGACCGTTCGACCAAACGTTGGGCCCACCAAGCCAGGTAACGAGAGGCCATGGAAGCGGAGGGTGTCTTCAGTGATGGCAGCGACGCCGTACTATCCGACGGCAAGGGCAACGTGGTGTCGAAAGACAGGCAAGCGCAAGTCCCCGATCTCGGAAGGTTCTCCGGCAGGGCGGCTACGGGGAACACACCCGGCGACACGCACGCTACCCACACCACTTCCACTAAACACTCGAAGTCCAACCGAGACTCGACGCGCGTGTCGAGTTCTCAGAAAGAGGCACATAGAGAACGGTCCACCGAATCGGTGTCCTCTGGGCGTTCTCGGTCAAGATCGCCGCATGACACCAGGCAACCATCCACTGTTGTCAAAAGTGCCTCGCTCACTAAAGTAATGGAGGTACGATCGTCGGAAGTTGAAGCTGACCACCATCCCCAGGCTGCACTCCAGGAATCGGCGTCAACAGACCGCACGACTGCTGCTCCCGTGTCCTGACGTCCTCACTCTAAGGAGAGGGACACTACCCCCGATTCTCGACGCCAGACGTCAAAAAGCGCGGAGAAGGTGAAAACACCAGGGAAGCACTCTTCCACTCACGGGGAGGGGGTAAAACAGCAGAAGAAACATTCTCAGCCTTCATATGCACCACAAAAACATAGAGACAGTTCACAGTCCTCTGTTAAACTAGCCAAGACCCCTGCCCATAGGTCCAGTCAGGATATAGCAGGGAAACCCTCCCAGAAAAGGGTAATCCCCAGCTCTAAAGAATGGTCCAGTTAGGATATGGACAGAGTTATATCTAGAATGTCATCCCTAGCAGACTTCTATGCCAAGAATCCAGATCACTTCCTCTCCTATACCCCTGACAGGGCTACCCCCTCAGGGTCTAGGGACCCGCTACCCCATAGTAAAAAACCTCGAGTTGAGGCACCAACACAAAGTCGGTCTTCTGACCCTTTCTACGTATAGCCATACTCTCACTATAATGAGGATCCACTACTAATTGAGGATCCAGAATTGCCAACGTTGGACGACCAAACTGGGGTGGACTAATATGGGGATGACGAGGACCAAGAGGAGGACGAAGATGACCCAGAAGTCTACAGAGTAGACTCCCCAGTTCACAAAGAACCTCCGGTTACCGACTCTCCAGTCGACAACCAACCTCTCCTAAATGAGGTTTTGTCTAGAGCGGCAGAACACTTCAGCATAGATACTCAGGGAGCACAGGAGGAGAGGGACTTTGCCAAGGAACTAGTGGGAGAAAAGAGACCCATTGCCCAGGCCATCCCTATTCTCAAGTTTATACAAGGGAGAATTGATCCTTCCCTTCTCGATCCGAACCTCACCAGGGTAGTAAACCCCAGGATCGAAAAGTTGTTCAGGGCAGCCCAGTCAGACCCGCTGTGCATAAGGGGGCAACTGAAACCGGACTCCCTGGTAGTGACTAATACCCGAAAGAGGGCGAGAACGCCCCTATCATCATCTGAGGCTCCCCCCGACAAGGAGAGCAAGAAACTCTATGAGTTGGGAAGGAAGGTAGCCTCCACTTCCGCCTACCAGGCAAGGATTGCCAACTCCACCACTCTGCTGGCGAGTTACAACTGCCACCATTGGGAACAAGTTGCTGCACTCATCGACTCCGCACCAGAACCTTTAAAAGGCCAGTTGGCACAGGTTGCGTCAGAGAGGAGAGCCGTGTCCGGTTGCATCCTTAAGGCAACCTTTGATGCCGTGGATAACGCCGGCAGGCTGATAGCAGAGAGCACAGTTAATAAGAGGCATGCTTGGTTAAGGCAGTCAGGGTTTAAACCCGAGACACAAGCATCCTTAACAGACAAGCCGGTGGAGCCTGATCTACTGTTTGGCAAGGCGGTAGAGGACGCAATAAAAATGCCAAAGATGAGTACGAGACTCTAAAATCCCTGGGACTGTTAACCAACAAACCCCCTAATCAGAGAGGGAATGGCAATTTTCGTCGCCCATGCGGCCAAAATTCACAAAGAGGCTCCAACTATTCTCAGGGGCAGGGTACACCATAGGGTAACAACCAGCAGTCTACCCAGAATTACAACAGGGGAAACAAGAGGGGTCGTGGTAAGGGTGGAGGCAGCCCCAACAGAGGCGGCACGCCTCCCGCAAAACAGTGACGCCGTGATCAGGGTCCCTTCCCACGCACCTCCAGTAGGGGGACGCATTACCAACTTCATCCAAGCTTTGGAAGGGATCACATCAGACAGATGGGTGCTGTCCACAGTGTCTGCAGGATAATGCATATAACTGTTAGAGCATCCCCGAAACCACCCTCCACGTCAAAAAGTACATTCCTTAGACCACCAGAAGATCCTCCTCGAGGAGATCGTCAATATTCTAGCAAAGGACGCGATAGAACTCGTCCCGGGACACCAGGTAAACAAGAGTATTTATTCAACTTACTTCCTTGTGCCAAAAAAAGATTTGACAATACGCCCAGTATTGGACTTATGCCCTGCAAGTATGTCAAGCCCCAAAAATTTCACATGACTACTCTCCAAGAGGTAATGCCCCTCCTAAAAAATGGGGATTACATGGCAACATTGGACATGAAAGATGCCTATTTTCATATTTCCATGTTCCCAATGCATAGAAGATTCTTGCGCTTCAAGATGGACAGTCAACACTACCAGTTCAAGGTGCTGCCCTTTGGTATAGCCTCGGCTCCAAGGGTATTCTGCAAGGTACTTGCGGTGGCAGCGGCACACCTACGCAGGGAGGCAATCCCAGTGTACCCTTACCTGGACGACTGGCTCATCACGGGGGAGACCCCAGTAATTTGCAGATCAAATATTCAGAGAACTATCGACCTCTTCGAATTGGGTTTCCCTATAAACGAGAAAAAATCAAGTCTAGTGCCAAGCACCTCCAAACAGTTCCTAGGAGCTGTCCTAAACACACAAGAGGGGTTGGCCTTTCCATCAGAGGAAAGAATTTGGAATCTACTACTGCAAATTCCTCTTTATCCGGCCGGTCACCAGATAACAGTGCGCAAAGCGATGCATTTGCTAGGCATGATGGCGTCATGTATTTGGCTGTTCCCCCACGCGCGCCTGCGTCCCATGCAAGAACGTTTGGCGAAACAGTGGTCTCAGGCAAGTGATCAGTGGGACGATCTAGTCGTCGTTTCGCCAACACTTGTACAAAGTCTTCACTGGTGGACAAGAGAAAACCTGTCAAAGGGGAAACCCTTTTACGATCCCGAGGTACATGCTGTAGTCACAACAGACGCATCCCTGTCAGGGTGGGGAGCACACCTCCTTCACCACACAGCTCAGGGTCTATGGTCTCACACAGTGGCCAAGAATCATATCAATGTGCTAGAGCTTCTGGCAGTATTCAGAGCGCTTCGAGCGTTCGAGCCCCACCTGTTGAACCTGTCAGTGCAGATCTTGACAGACAGCACTACAGCCATGTTTTACCTAAACAAGAGGGAGGGACTCGTTCACCAAATCTGTCCAAGCTTGCCCAGAAAATTTGGATATGGGCACTCAGACGGAACATTCACCTGTCATCTCAACATGTTCCAGGGGATCTCAATTCTCTAGCCAACGCTTTGAGCAGAGATCCCCTCCCAAAGGAACACGAATGGTGTCTACACAGAGAAATCGTAGAAGATCTCTTCGCACAGTGGGGTTTCCCCACTATAGACATATTTGCCACAAGCAAAAACAGACAGTGCCCAGGATTCGCATCCAGGTTTCCCCAACCAGGCTCCGAGGGGAACGCCCTGTGGATGAACTGGTCAGGGATGTTTGCCTATGCTTTTTCACCAACTCCTCTCATGAGGAAAGTGGTCAACAAGATGCACAGGGAATCAATGACGCTCATCCTGGTTGCTCCCATGTGGGCGAGACAACCGTGGGTCGCACACCTACGCAGACTAGCGGTGCTGGAATAACCTACTATCCCAGCACCAAGGTCAAACAGTGCATCCTCAACCCAGCTCAATGAACTTGGCAGAATGGCTCCTGAGGTCATAGAGTTTGGACATCTCAATTAACCTCAGAGATGTATGGACATCCTAAAAGAATCTAGGAAACCAAACACGAGGCACTGCTGCTTTGACAAATGGAAAAGATTTGTTATCTGGTGCCAGAATAAACAAAACAACCCTGTTGATTGCACTCCTTCCACCATTGTCACTTACATGCTCCACCTGCTGGATGCAGGGTTGGTATTTAACTCACTTAAGGTACACCTGGCGGCTCTGTCAGCATACAAGACCTCCCATAACAAGGTGTCGTGGTGGAAAGTACCAGTGGTTAAAGCCTTCATGGAAGGGGTAAAGAGACTCCACCCTCCAATTTCAAACCCACCACCAGGATGGGACCTTGATGTGGTGCTTGCCAAACTCATGGGCCCCCCCTTCGAGCCCATGCATAAAAGCGGTCTCAAACACCTGACATATAAAACAGCCTTCTTAGTAGCCATTACATCTATAAGAAGGGTCAGTGAAATTCAGGCTCTGTCAGTGCAGGATTCTTTCATTACTGTCCATAAAGATAAACTGGTTTTACGAACACACCCTAGGTTTTCACCTAATTTATTTCTAAATTCCACATTAACCAGTCTATTGAGCTTCCGGCTTACTTCCAAGAACCCCAAAGCTCTGCTGAGGTGAAACTACACACCCTAGATGTGCATAGGGCAGTCCTATACTATGTAGACAAGACCAGAGCGCTAAGGAAAACAGACCAACTGTTTGTCTCCGTAGCTACAGGCAGAGAGGGAGATCGCATCTCTAAAGGTGCCATCTCTGAGTGGATTATAAATTGTATTCAGCTGTGTTACTCACTTTCTGATAAGACTCTGCCTTTCACGCCAAGAGCCCACTCTACAAGAGGCATTAGGGCCACTCTGGCTTTCATTGCAAATGTACCCCCTTGACACCATCTGCAAAGCAGCTACTTGGAGCTCTATTCACACTTTTACTCAGCACTACTGCATTGACACTCATTGCCAGACAGATAGTCAAGTGGGACAAGTGGTTCTAAGACATTTATTTGCTCGTGACCCTTCTCACATCCCACCTCCTTCTTCTAACACTGCTCGCTAATCTATGCACAGCATGTAATCTAAGCAGATTCCACAAGCCTCAGAAGGGATACATTACTCACCGTAATCGTATTTCTGATGCTTGTATCTGCTTAGATTCACATGCGACCCACCCTTCCTCCCCTCTGAGAGAAAGCGCATGGATGCTTGTAGTCTTATCTTTCTATCGATCTGCTTGGATAATCTGTACTCACGCTACTCCTCATGCTACCTCATGCCAGAAAAAATACAGTCTGAGGGTCCTACACGCATGAGGGATCATGGGTACAGTGGACGTCACACTAGGGATAGTATCACTGGCACGCCCTGGGTCGACGCCCATTTTCGAGTTTCGAAAAACAAACTGTAATACTCTGCAGCTTCCACTAGATGTCGGCCTATGCACAGCATGTGAATCTAAGCAGATACAAGCATCAGAAATATGATTATGGTGAGTAATGTATCCCATATGGGGTTAACAGTTGCCAAATAGAGTGGTAAATCATGCAGGCCTCAAACTAATGGGTGGTTGGGAGAATAAGGTATGAGAGAGGTGGACCAGTTTAGAGGGGTTCAGTGATTGCTGTACCCCTTGTCCCCACCACACCTACTTTGTCACTGCTGGTTGATGGTTGCCTGCTTCCTGCTTCCCCTACTGACACCTGCAGACACCATCTGAAGCTGCTTCTACTGAAGCTGCCCTTTGCCTTGGGGCCCTTCAGTGAAGGGGCTGCAGCAGGCAGTGCGGCTGCCCTAGAATGGTGGTTTATGGGTACACCAAGGACCAATCAAGGGCTGGGGGTGGGCTTTAGACCAGGAAATGACTCAGAGCACCAGGAAGGGATCGGGCCCAACAACACACTTGCAAAGATACCTGCACAGGCCAAAATGGCCATGCAGGTTACTCACATGGGTAAATGGCACCTCGTGGCGGCCGTAGCGTGTTAATGCGTGCTGGAACTCGGGTCTGGGAGTGCTTTACTAAGCCAGCAGAGCTGGATCAATCAGGGGATTGGGTGGGCTGGGAGGCGGGAGGATGAAGGGATAGACCAGGAAACGACTTGGATCACTGGGAAGGGATCTGGCCCAACAACGCACTTGCAAAAATACCTGCAAAGGCCAAAATGGCAATGCAGGTTACACACCAGGGCAAATGGCACCTCGAGAAGGCCACATCTTGTTAATGCACGCCAGACCTCGGGTCTGGGAGTGCTTTACCAAGCCAGCAGAGCTTGACCAAACAGGGGATGGGGTGGGCTGCAAGGCAGGAGGAGGGAGGGATAGACCAGAAAACAGCTCAGAGCTCCGGGAAGGGATCGGGCTCAACAATGCACTTGCAGAAACACCTGCACAGGTCAAAATGGCCACGCAGGTTACTCACCTGGGCAGATGGCACCTTGAGGCGGCCACAGCCAGTTAATGCGTGCTGGACCTTGTGTCTGGGAGTGCTTTACCAAGCCAGCACAGCTGGACCAATTGGGAGATGGGGTGGTCTAGAAGGCGGGAGGTGGGAGGGAAAGACCAGGAAATGACTCAGAGCACCGGGAAGGGATCGGGCCCAATAACGCACTTGCAAAAATACCTGCACAGGCCAAAATGGGCACACAGATAATTGGAGAAAATTATCTATTGAAGGCAGTATTGTAGTGAGAGTGAGGTGATTAAAGATAGGCAGCTGTGAAACAATTAATAAGATTTCTTTCCCAAGCTCCTTGTCATGTCTGACAGGGTCAGAGTCATGCCCATGTCAGGGGGGAACTGGGACCCCTTCCAACCTGGGGAAGGCAGCCTACCAGGATGTATACCAGAGCCAGTCCTATTCCAGAGGCCGATTGGGGGAAAGGTGGGGGGCAGTCCCTACTCCCTGGAGTGTGCATTATATATGACTGCTGGTCTCCCAGTCTCTTACTCAATTCCAGTCAGCCTCTCTCCCGGCCAAAGTTCTCTTTTGTCTTTTTCAGAACCCCAATTCCCAGAATGCACCTGGGTTCAACCAAGAAAACACAAACCGGAACCCAGGTAAGGTAATTGACTCAGTTATTGTCAGACCAGGCATGGAATGGGCTTAGATGCTTCATCCCTAGAATGGATGAGACACCCAACACCTGACCCACTAACCCCAGATGGACGCCAGAGGAATGGTGGAGCAACAGAAAAAGAAAAACTGAGAGTAACAAGGGACTGCAGGGAAACAGGGGAGACACATACATCTTCCCCAAATTCATGGGAAAACAAAACTCACCACCACAGGAAGAAAGCCACCAGGAAATTGAGCAATGTGAGCACATGGCTGTCACAGCACAAATGGAGGAAAAGGGGACAGGGCTAAAAACCTTCTTAAAGCCTTGTGTTGTGATTGTATCAACCTGCTTGTTTGGTGTTTGCAGAGTCTGCCTTGTTGACTGTCTAACGGCAGGAGGTGGACATACCTCATTGCCACACAGAACCTGAACAGACAATAATGGTTTGGCCGATGAGCGCATGTGGCCAGGGAGATCAATGGGAGCTGGCAGGAGGTTTGCAAGGGGGTGGATTTAGCTATACAAGCCCAGTCAGCAAAGATGTGATTGATAGTTGATCAGGTAAGGTCAGGTGGAGCAGTGGTGGAACTAGGGGCTGGGCGGAGGGAGGGAAGTGCAGTGGGGGTTTAGAGAGGAGTACGAGTGAGAGTAAATTATAGGGAGAGTGTATGGTAGGAGAGTGGAGTGAACGTGCACAGTGGTAGTGGGAGTAGTGGTGCGGGCAGAGTGAAAGAGGAGGAAGGTCATTGGGATAGATAGGCAGAGATTGTGCAATAAGATCAGGACACAGAGGGGAAGAGCAGAGGTAAATATAGAAGGAGAAATAGAGGCAGAACGAGAAAGAGAGGGAGAGAGAGCAAGAGAGAGAGTGAAAGGGCGAGCGACTGGAAAATAAACTGGGTTACATCAGACAGTAAAATCAGACCAGGAATATTCCTTTGAAAACTCCTAGAGAGGGATAGATTGAAAAGGTCACAGCCATTAGGTTTCCCTCCCATTCTAGGGGACATTCTCTGGATTAGAAACTTTTGGGATAGGGTAGAGGGAGCCCACGGTAAGATCGACAGAGAGAGCCTTAGGGACCCTCTTATTTCAACTGTCCCAGCCTTTCCAAACCATTTTGTTTAAGATATTAATACAATGCCTACAATCTATTATCTTTGGGGATTTCAGAGGCCATTTGGGACAGAGGCCTATCCCATAATGAACAACGTGTTCTTCCTGGAAACAGGATTCTAACACCTGTTTAACTACTTGCTTGTATCAGAACCATGACTAGTTTAACAAGGTGATTTCCTATGCAATAAAAGCATCACCTATGGAAGTTAACATCGATATTGTTAAGGGCACTGAACATTTTCCATCAACTGATTAATGGGAAACATATTGTAATGAGACCTCCACCAGCCTCTGCAATATTTGCAGAGTGACAACTTGAAGAAAGGGAATTTCTCTAATTCCAGAAATACTTTCTGGGGTGAGAGAGTAAAATTCTTTATTTCAGATAATAATATCCATAAAAAACACAAACACATACATATTTAACATAAAATATAACATTGAATACAATATAATTCAAAATAAACACAAGTTAAACATGTGTTTAAAACATAATCCACTTATATAATAATATCAACAAATTCATGATGTATAAAAGGGACATTTAAAAAAGCTTCTTAGGGTCCCTTACGATGCAAAATACAATTCTAAAAGCTCTTATCACATAATACAAGTAAAGACAATCAAGGCTAAAATGTTAAATCTGTTATAATTTTGTTTAGCCAAATGAAAATTGGCCCCTTGTTTTTCACATAATTTCCATGCTCTTCTTATATATAAGGAAACTGCCCACGCCATTAGTGGGGTTGCTACATTCAACAGAAAAAAACAATGCTGGGCGGTGTTGTACAAAAATATTTTCTTTAAATAACTGTACCAATAGCTTTTTTCTCAAATGGTTGTAACACGGGCAAAAAAATGGGCCATGTCTTCTAGAGTTGCTTGACACATGGGACAACCTGCCTCAATATATCGACCTGATCTTCGACTAAGCGTTTCTCCCAAAAACAAGCACTCGAAACAGGTTCTTGTTATTGGAGCCCTTTGAAGTTTGCTATTGTTGCAAGTCAAGTACTCTTTAATTCCTTCACTAACAAAGATAATATATCATCTATTTGGCAGTTTCAGGATTTCCCGTAATTCTCTCTCCTCCATTGACCAACTCTTTGGCCTTTTTTAAGATCTTTACCTATCTTGCTGTCCATTAAGGATGGATTGTCAAAATAATGGACAGCAGTAATGTTCCCCAATGTCTTACAGACGCTGGAAAACCACTTAATGTCCTCCACACCCAGTTTGGACAGATCTAAGACATTTATTTGCTCATGACCCTTCTCACATCCCACCTCCTTCTTCTAACACTGCTCGCTAATCTATGCACAGCATGTGATATAAGCAGATTCCACAAGCCTCAGAAGGGATACATTACTCACCGTAATCGTATTTCTGATGCTTGTATCTGCTTAGATTCACATGCGACTCACCCTTCCTCCCCTCTGCTAGAAGGCGCATGGATGCTTGCAGTCTTATCTTTCTATCTATCTGCTTGGATAATCTGTTCTCGCTCTACTCCTCATGCTACCTCATGCCAGAAAAAATACAATCTGAGGGTCCTACAGGTGTAAGGGATCATGGGTACAGTGGACGTCACACTAGGGATAGTATCACTGGCACGCCCTGTGTCGACGCCCATTTTCGAGTTTCGAAAAACAAACTGTAATACTCTGCAGCTTCCACTAGATGTCGGCCTATTCACAGCATGTGAATCTAAGCAGATACAAGCATCAGAAATACGATTACGGTGAGTAATGTATCCCATATGGGGTTAACAGTTGCCAAATAGAGTGGTAAATCATGCAGGCCTCAAACTAATGGGTGGTCGGGAGAATAAGGTATGAGAGAGGTGGACCAGTTTAGAGGGGTTCAGTGATTGCTGTACCCCTTGTCCCCACCACACCTACTTTGTCACTGCTGATTGATGGTTGCCTGCTTCCTGCTTCCCCTACTGACACCTGCAGACACCATCTGAAGCTGCTTCTACTGAAGCTGCCCTTTGCTTTGGGGCCCTTCACTGAAGGGGTTGCAGCAGGCAGTGGAGATGCCCTAGAATGGTGGATTATGGGTACACCAAGGACCAATCAAGGGCTGGGGGTGGGCTTTAGACCAGGAAATGACTCGGAGCACCAGGAAGGGATCGGTCCCAACAACACACTTGCAAAAATACCTGCACAGGCCAAAATGGCCATGCAGGCTACAGACATGGGTAAATGGCACCTCGTGGCGGCCGTAGCGTGTTAATGCGTGCTGGAACTCGGATCTGGGAGTGCTTTACTAAGCCAGCAGAGCTGGATCGATCAGGGGATGGGGTGGGCTGGGAGGCGGGAGGATGAAGGGATAGACCAGGAAACGACTTGGATCACTGGGAAGGGATCTGGCCACACAACGCACTTGCAAAAATACCTGCAAAGGCCAAAATGGCAATGCAGTTTACATACCAGGGCAAATGGCACCTCGAGAAGGCCACATCGTGTTAATGCACGCTAGACCTCGGATCTGGGAGTGCTTTACCAAGCCAGCAGAGCTTGACCAAACAGGGGATGGGGGTGGGCTGCAAGGCAGGAGGAGGGAGGGATAGACCAGAAAACGGCTCAGAGCTCTGGGAAGGGATTGGGCTCAACAATGCACTTGCAGAAACACCTGCACAGGTAAAAATGGCCACGCTGGTCAGAAAACGGCTCCGAGCTCCGGGAAGGGATCGGGCTCAACAATGCACTTGCAGAAACACCTGCACAGGTCAAAATGGCCACGCTGGTTACTCACCTGGGCAGATGGCACCTTGAGGCAGCCACAGCGTGTTAATGCGCGTTTGACCTCGTGTCTGGGAGTGCTTTACCAAGCCAGCAGAGCTGGACCAATTGGGAGATTGGGTGGTCTGGAAGGCAGGAGGAGGGAGGGAAAGACCAGGAAATGACTCAGAGCACCGGCAAGGGATCGGGCCCAATAATGCACTTGGAAAAATACCTGCACAGGCTGAAATGAGCACGCAGATAATTGGAGAAAATTATCTATTGAAGGCAGTATTGTAGTGAGAGTGAGGTGATTAAAGAAATGCAGCTGTGAAACAATTAACAAGATTTCTTTCCCAAGCTTCTTGTCATGTCTGACAGGGTCAGGGTCATGCCCATGTCAGGGGGGAACTGGGACCCCTTCCAACCTGGGGAAGGCAGCCTACCAGGGTGTATACCAGAGCCAGTCCTATTCCAGAAGTCGATCGATTGAGGGAATGGTGGGGGGCAGTCCCTACTCCCTGGAGTGTGCATTGTATGTGACTGCTGGTCTCCCAGTCCCTTACTCAATTCCAGTCAGCCTCTCTCCCGGCCAAAGTTCTCTTTTGTCTTTTTCAGAACCCCAATTCCCAGAATGCACCTGGGATCAACCAAGAAAACACAAACTGGAACCCAGGTAAGGTAATCGAATCAGTTATTGTCAGACCAGGCATGGAATGGGCTTAGATGCTTCATCCCTAGAATGGATGAGACACCCAACACCTGACCCACTAACCCCAGATGGACGCCAGAGGAATGGTGGAGCAACAGAAAAAGAAAAACTGAGAGTAACAAGGGACTGCAGGGAAACAGGGGAGACACATACATTCTCCCCATATTCATGGGAAAACATAACTCACCACCACAGGAAGAAAGCCACCAGGAAATTGAGCAACCTGAGCACATGGCTGTCACAGCACAAATGGAGGAAAAGGGGACGGGGCTAAAAGCCTTCTTAAAGCCTTGTGTTGTGATTGTATCAACCTGCTTGTTTGGTGTTTGCAGAGTCTGCCTTTTTGGCTGTCTAACAGCAGGAGGTGGACATACCTCATCACCACACAGAACCTGAACAGACAATAATGGATTGGCCGATGAGCGCATGTGGCCAGGGAGATCAATGGGAGCTGGCAGGAGGTTTGCAAGGGGGTGGGCTTAGCTATACAAGCCCAGTCAGCAAAGATGTGATTGACAGTTGATCAGGTAAGGTCAGGTGGAGCATTGGTGGAACAAGGGGCTGGGCAGAGGGAGGGAAGTGCAGTGGGGGCTTAGAGAGGGAGTACGAGTGAGAGTAAATTATAGGGAGAGTGTATGGTAGGAGAGTGGAGTGAAAGTGCACAGTGGTAGTGGGAGTAGTGGTGCGGGCAGAGTGAAAGAGGAGGAAGGTCATTGGGATAGATAGGCAGAGATTGTGCAATAAGATCAGGACACAGAGGGGAAGAGAAAGAGAGGGAGAGAGAGCAAAAGAGAGAGTGAAAGGGCGAGCGACTGGAAAATAAACTGGGTTACATCAGGCAGTAAAATCAGACCAGGAATATTCCTTTGAAAACTCCTAGAGAGGGATAGATTGAAAAGGTCACAGCCATTAGGTTTCCCTCCCATTCTAGGGGACATTCTCTGGATTAGAAACGTTTGGGATAGGGTAGAGGGAGCCCACGGTAAGATCGACAGAGAGAGCCTTAGGGACCCTCTAATTTCAACTGTCCCAGTCTTTCCAACCATTTTGTTTAAGATATTAATACAATGCCTACAATCGATTATCTTTTGGGATTTCAGAGGCCATTTGGGACAGAGGCCTATCCCATAATGAACAAAGTGTTCTTCCTGGAAACAGGATTCTAACACCTGTTTAACTGCTTGCTTGTATCAGAACCATGACTAGTTTAATAAGGTGATTTCCTATGAAATAAAAACATCACCTATGGAAGTTAACATCGACATTGCTATGGGCACTGAACATTTTCCATCAACTGATTAAGGGGAAACATATTGTAATGGAGACCTCCACCAGCCTCTGCAATATTTGCAGAGTGACAACGTGAAGAAAGGGAATTTCTCTAATTCCAGAAATACTTTCTGGGGTGAGAGAGTAAAATTCTTTATTTCAGATAATAATATCCATGAAAAGCACAAACACATACATATTTAACATAAAATATAACATTGAATACAATATAATTCAAAATAAACACAAGTTAAAAATGTGTTTAAAACATAATCCTCTTATATAATAATATCAACAAATTCATGATGTTTAAAAGGGACTTTTAAAAAAGCTTCTTAGGGTCCCTTACGATACAAAATAAAATTCTAAAAGCTCTTATCAAATAATACAAGTAAAGACAATCAAGGCTAAAATGTTAAATCTGTTATAATTTTGTTTAGCCAAAAGAAAATTGGCCCCTTGTTTTTCACATAATTTCCATGCTCTTCTTATATGTAAGGAAACTGCCCACGCCATTAGTGGGGTTGCTACATTCAACAGGAAAAACAATGCTGGGCGGTGTTGTACAAAAATATTTTCTTTAAATAACTGTACCAATAGCTTTTTTCTCAAATGGTTGTAACCCGGGCAAAAAAATGGGCCATGTCTTCTAGAGTTGCTTGACACATGGGACAACTTGCCTCAATATATCGACCTGATCTTCGACTAAGCGTTTCTCCCAAAAACAAGCACTCGAAACGGGTTCTTGTTATTGGAGCCCTTTGGAGTTTGCTATTGGTCCAAGTCAAGGACTCTTTAATTCCTTCACTAACAAAGATCATATATCGTCTATTTGGCGGTTTCAGGATTTCCCGTAATTCTCTCTCCTCCATTGACCAACTCTTTGGCCTTTTTTAAGATCTTTACCTATCTTGCTGTCCATTAAGGATGGATTGTCAAAATAATGGACCGCAGTAATATTGCCCAATGTCTTACGGACGCTGGAAAACCACTTAATGTCCTCCACACCCCGTGTGGCCAGTTCCTGGATTCTTTCTATGTAAGGCTGCCCCAAGAGAGCTCATATATGGCCAAATTAAAACGAGTGATGGTTTAAGGTTTGGCAGATCTGCATGACAGTGTGGCAGGTCATTGTTTACAACATCTAAAAACTATTGATAATATTGAGGTATATCTAGCTGGTGCGCATAAGGTGTATGAAGAAAGCACCCCTTAGGGAATGCCTACAGTGTTGGTGGATATATGTTCCTACCAGATCACCAAAAATGGTGAGAATTAATTAGTAGCTGGCATTGGAAATGCTCGAGTGGATGGCATCAAACACCTGGATACATCTTGCCTCTTTTCCTGCCATGTTCTCTTGGTTAGTGGCAATCAATACAATCTATGACATTTCACTTACGCAATGGTTTACTAGCTTAACAATGACCCCAGCATGATAAACTGTAAAAGTTTCGAGGAGATCATATGCTAAAGGGCACCTGTCATCTACAAACTGCACTATCAGTAGAGATGCTGCCATGAGGGCATTTTTCAGTGAGGAGTTCATGGAGCTTCTGTGTGCTCTGTTGCAGAGTCTAAACAGCAATATGTTATGTGGGTGGGATAGGATGGCAACCAATGTGTTTGATGTGTGATAGATACGTTCCAGTCAGAACTATTTGAATGTGAAGAGAGTTGGGGGAGTCATAGTTGGCTCTCGTTGGGAATTAAGTGACATTGTCCATGAAAGCTTGTCTGGTGCGCCCTATAGGATGCAATAAAAGCCACCAGGAGGTCACCTCTGGCAGGTGGCACTGAGATTGAAAATCAATAGATGCAGGTTTCCAGCGAGCTGTTTTGTTTGGGCAGCCAGCATTGTAAATAACGTATGCACTACATGAATTAAACTACAATATAGTCTTTGCTGGGGGCAAGGGGCTGCAACACTGGTAATACCCTTGTATGAGTGGCGAGGGTGGGATAGCTGTGCGAGCAGCTGTGGGTTGGAAATGCTCGTGGCTGGAGGACCCTAAAAGGCCCCACTTTCATTCCAGAGTTCCCACCCCTTCAGTGTTCTCAGGACATGTGCTGTGTTCCCTTCTTCTCTGACGCCTTCTCCATAGGTTCACCTTTGTTCCCATGAATGGTCCGATGTAATAGTGTCATTGGGAACCAGAACCAGTCTCTCCACTGCCATTTCCTCATTTTCTTCTAGCTGCTCCCACTTGATGGTCTCATTATATTTATATTTGTATGCATTATTCTTTACTGTTCCAACCTATAGGGCTACGCCCTTGAAGAACTGAAGACAATTACATTTATAAATTGAGAGAAATACCCATACATGGTCTCCGGGAATGTAGGCATGTGTGGGATTCATAACACACATGCCTAACTGGGAAGCAACAGACCAACAGAGGCAAAAACAGGTAGGGTTGAGATTTCTAGTATTTGTGGTTTTAAGTTAAGGGAAACAAAGGGTTCAGTTCATAAATCAATGAAAAACAAAATTGAGGGTAGGGAGCCATGGACAGAAAGGGAACTCTTAAGCATAGTCCAAGTGGGTGGTTTATCCACATGGGTTAACAAGGAGGCCAGGGTGTTTCATAATAATTTAAGATGTAGGATAGAATATCAGGAAATTTGAGATGATTGCTTTCTGGAGCCTAGAAGCCGATTCCTGATTAACAGTTCTGTGCAGGTGTCCCTGCTGTCTGGTCTAAATGCTAGCGAGTGTGTGGAAAAAGTGCTGTGGGAGGCAAGAGAGGGAGCAGTGTGTGCCTCACCAATCAGGTGGCAGTGGAGGGGGGGTCAGCTAACAAGGGGGTGAGACTCTCTTAAGAGAGTTTAGTTATGATTTAGTTGCTTTTGAAATCTTCTGTAACCGAAGTCAGTCTTCAAGTCGGGGAGGCAGTATGTTCCATTGCTTTGCGCCCGTGCTACTAATGATATTACACCATATTTCAGTCTCTTGAACCTAGATAGTGTCTGATGGTTCTGCTGATCTAAGGTGCCTCGAGGGCTCATATTTGGTCATGAATATGTTAAGGTATCTGAGGCCAGTGTGGCCTAATTTCTGGTGTAGGAGACAGAGTTTTCAAGATCATGTGCTTTGTCATAGGAAGAAAGTTGGGGGCTTTCAAAGCTGAGGTAATGTGGTGCCTTTATTTTGGATAACTGCAGTTAATGAGCCAGGATGTTACTAAAGCTTGCATAGAGCCAACCACAGTAATCCAATCTTTATATAGCAAGAGCCCTGCTTACTTCACTTTTTTGCGCCTTTTAAGTGAAGGGAACATTCTTCTTAGACTATGCAGCTAGTAGTAGGATTTCTGGAAGAGGGAATGAAAGCAGAATTATTTGTCGAACAGTTTTTTAAGATGTATAACTTGACCTGTTGAGGTTGGAGGGATTCCCATTAGGGATGGTGGGGGTGGCATTCAAAAGGTGCATGTTTAAGGTTAGGAAGAGATTGCCAATCCAACCCTCCAGTCCTGGACATTCTAAAAAGTGCAGGAGATATGTGGGTTTGAGTTATGGTCTGGATCTTGATTTAGTAATAGTAGTGCGTAGTCTGCATGCAGCTGGAAGGTAGTCATAAAATATTCTATAAGGTTTGCAAGGGGATAAAGTTAGCGAGGGGTTTAGTGTAAACAATTAGCATCCATGGTGAGGGGATAGGGCCTTGTGGAGCCCCACATTTCATTGCTGAGCGCCTTTGCATTTGAAGTCTTCATTCTTTGCTTGGGCGGAATAACCATTTAGGTAATTGGACAGTCATTGTAAAGCATATCCTTCTATATCTTTCTGGGCATTGAGACCTTTGACTTGAAACCAAAATGACTTCAGAGAGCAAGTTCTCTCCACCCCCATTGGCAGCCAAGAAGTCACCAAAGTCACAACAACCCTGAGATGGCAATCCGGCCTGGAGTGAACTTGAACATCAGTGCAGCCACACTGTGTCCTCTCTGGCCACCAACTATTGCCAAGTCACGGATTAGCGAATACTGGTCATGTGACCTGTGAATTGATCCCACCATCACTGCAGCCAGGTCACCACAGCCATAGCACCCCTAACATGGCACTCCTGCATGGAGTGAACTTGAACACCACCCGGCCTCTCAGTGTCATCGCTGGCTGCATCGTGCACCTAGACCGGTCACACATAAGTCAATACCCATGAGATGAGTCCACAGCTGCTCCCTAGAGCCAAAATCACCCCAGCCTGACTGTGCACTTGCCGGCTGCCAGATTAACTCCAGGAAGGTCAATACTGGTCACATGACACATAATTTTAGCCCACCCCAATTCCCTTGAGACAGCCCTTTCCACCTGCATTGGCAGTCAGACAACCAGAGACAGAGCACCCCTAAGTCAGCGCATTTTAAAATGCCTCTAAACTGACTGAGTACCTGCTCATTGCCACCTTTGCCTCAGGTACTGGATGGTTTACCAATTCTTGTCATGTGACCTAAGAGTCATGGAAGCCATATCTGTTGTGGGCCATTGCTCTCCAACCACCTTGCCAGCCAGGCCACCAGAGTCATAACACCTCTGAGAAGGTACTTCGGCTTTGAAGGAACTTGGACATCACTATTGTACAAATGTGTCCTCACCAAACTCCATCTTAGCCCCAGGCAGGTTGCGACTTGAACAATACTGCTCATATAACCAGCTAGTCGAGTTAACAATGAATCCCTTTGGCCCTCATTCTCCATCCTTTTAACACAGGGCCATAGGCTACCCCACCTGTCTGGCACTTATCGGTAGTATAATGCCACACAAATAGATTTATCATAACATTTGATCTATACTTGAATTAGAGAGCACCAACATTTGTATTCACACATCTAACAAATTTGATTGTCTAGTAAATTGTTAAAAGAAACCTATTTAGGCTGTTGTACATATATAGCCAATTACAACCCCATGTGTTGTGGGAGTTTGTACAAATGCAATCATATTAAGTATTCATATGACTAACAAATTGCAATAAGGTATTTTTTTCGTAAAGGTTAGTACAGGTTGTGACTTAGAATGTGGTTACTATAACCAATACATCTGTCTAGTCGACACTTGTGGTGTTTCTGGCACGAGCTGAGTGGTTTGCTGTTCTAATGGCGTCTTCAGGACTGTGGAAGTGGACTGAATGGTGTCACTTGTGTACCCCGTGAGTGGAACAAAAAGAAATAAAATCAGAACAATGGTGTCTCTCTGCAGGGATTGATGATTGCCTGTAGTGTGTGCTGTGACATGTCCTACCTGAGCCAATGGTTGTAGTGTCACAGGTACTGAGAAGAGGTGCAGCGTTCTTCTCTCAAGGTGCCTTCTGTGAACCTTGGATTTCTTGGTCCTCTGTGAATGGGATCTGGTGATGAGAATTCCAGCTGGTTCAGCTGTAAATTTAATAAAGGCTTCTGTCATCTTTGTAATGTCTATGGATTTGTAGACAAATCTAAATTACTGCATCTGTTGAGCGGGCATGCGGTCATATTACAAATGGTGCCCTGATGCTGGCAAACCCTAAGGGAGTAATGCCTGCTTGTGACTGAGTCATTGCATCACGTAAAGAAAGGATGCCTAGCCGCGATCTTTCCCTAATGCTGGCGAGCCCTTAGGGGGTGATGCCGGCTTGTGATTATGTCATTAAATCACGTGAAGGAACCCTGGTGGGTAGTGCCCCCTAACCTGCATAGTGATTAGCAGTAGTGGTCGTGCCTATCAGAAAACACTGCTCCTTGGTGGGAGACGGTCTTACCTGCGGCAGCTTCCTACGTGGCCTAGCTGTGTCTGCGGTAGTGTTTCTGGTTATGCGCTTGCGTGTGTCTTGGATATATGCACGTCGCTCGTAACTAAGCGACCTGAGACTGTAGTGTGCATGTGTCAGGGAATAGTGCTGCAGTCCAATGGTAATGCAGAACAGATTACTGATGCGTGTTGTCTATTCCGCACTGTTTGCATACTAGAGAATGCTAGATATTTGTCTTATATGCTGAGTGCGCCAGGGAAGCAGGCGACCCGTGGTGAATGTTGTGTGCCATTGTTGGTACGGTGGGGGCTGTTACTACCCGGTGAATACAAAATGTGCACATACTGAGATCAATAAACATAGTAATTAGATTGGTATAGTAAGGCACTTGTTTGTACAGATTGAATAAACAGAAACACATCTTGCATGAATGGTAATGTGGTCAGATTATCACCAGTAAAACCTCTTTGTTAATGCAAGAAGGGTAGTTTGAATAATATTCATTAGTCATCATTCATTTCATCTTAATGCTGACATATAGTAGTTGGTTCACGTTGTTTGGAAGTCATTGTATACATATTATTACACATGAGATAACAATTGAAATTTAAGTTAACACGTGTCATAATGGAACCATTCAAATCATTTTAGCCTGTACCCTCTGAGGTCTTCCCATAGATGCCATAGCTGGGGGAAAGCTATCGGACTGATTCTAGCCTCTGTGTGGTCTGGGTATTGGTAAACCCCTAATGTTAGAAGAACAGGTTCCATTCTATTGAAACATTTAGCCCATTTTTCAACCTATCTAAGCGGTGTATCCATTTCTGCTCCAATTTTCTGAGTTCTAGATCTCTATCTCCTCCTCTGGCCTTCGTAGTTCTGTGTGTTTGTGTTTTTCTTTGACAAAATGCGGCACCATTGGTTTATCCTCAATGGTATTCTTGAGACACGATCTGTGCTCACAGATTCTTTTCCTCACTTCACGCTTGCTTTTCCCTATAGGTTACAGGGGCATTTTATCATGTAGATGCTCCATTTTGTGAGGCAGTTGGAAAAGGTTTTATACTTCCAAATGGTGCCATTGAGTGAAACTTCTTTTTGGTCTTGGGTGAGATGGCACACTGAGCATTTGCCACATCTGTAATGTCCAACCGTTGGTGGGAGGTGCCATAAAGTAGTTTGGTCTGGCTTTTTGGGTTTCTCAGTAGGGTACGTGTGAACTAGACGATCTCTAAGGTTTTTACTTCTTTTGAACACAAATCTTGGTGTCTCTGGTGTGAAGGTTTCTGTTTGTAGTAGGCTCCAGATGTTAAGAATGGTTTTCTTGATTGCATTACTGACCGGTGTGAATGTGGTCACGCACGTCATTTTTTCCTTGTGTTCTTCTCTTGGACGTTTCGTCAGGCAATCTGTCTTCTTGGTGTTTCTTGCTGTCTTGCGTGCTTTCCTGATGATTACTGACAGGTACCTTCTTGCTTTGAGACGATTCTCCAAATCCTTGCCATGATGGTCATACTCTGGTAGCGTAGTGCAGTTCCTCCTTATTCTAAGGAACTGGCCGTACGGTAGGTTTTCTTTAAGGGCGTGTGGATGAAAACTCTTCAATTTCAGTAAAGTTTTCTTGTCTGTGGATTTGCGGTACAGGGTTGTGATAATTTTGCCGTATTCTGATCTGATGATGTTGAGGTCCAAAAATGCTATGTTGGTAGTGTCGTGGTGCATTATGAAATGTATGCAGGTGTCTATGCTGTTGAGCCAGGTATGGAATTCTTGGAGTTGTATAGTTGTTCCTCTCCAGATGGTGAAAATGTCGTCGATATATCGCACCCACCCTATTAGTTGGTTCCTGTATATGTTGTTGTCGTTGTAGATTAACTTGTTTTCCAGATTGTCCATGTATAAATTGGCGATGTCTGGTGCAAAGGTAGACCCACCGGGTTTCCTTCACGTGATTTAATGACATAATCACGAGCCGGCATCACCCCCTAAGGGCTCGCCAGCATTAGGGTAAGATGGCGGCTAGGCATCCTTTCCTTACGTGATGCAATGACGCATTCACAATCAGGCATTACCCGCTTAGGGTTTGCCAGAATCAGGGCACCATTTGTATTATGACCGCACGCCCGCTCAACAGATGCAGTAATTTAGATTTGTCTACAAATTCATAGACATTACAAAGATGACAGAAGCCTTTATTAAATTTACAGCGGAACCAGCTGGAATACTCATCACCAGATCCCATTCACAGAGGACCAAGAAATCCAAGGCGCACAGAAGGCACCTTGAGAGAAGAACGCTGCACCTCTTCTCAGTACCTGTGACACTACAACCATTGGCTCAGGTAGGACATGTCACAGCACACACTACAGGCAATCATCAATCCCTGCAGAGAAACACCATTGTTCTGATTTTATTTTTCTACTTTTAGATGTTCCACTCACGGGGTACACAAGTTACACCATTCAGTCCACTTCCACAGTCCTGAAGACGGCATTAGAACAGCAAACCACTCAGTTTGTGCCAGAAACACCCAAGGGTCGACTAGACAGATGTATTGGTTATAGTAAGCACATTCTAAATCACAACCTGTACTAACCTTCATGAAAAAATACCTTATTGCAATTTGTTAGTCATTTGAATACTTAATATGATTGCATTTGTACAAACTCCCACAACACATGGGGTTGTAATTGGCTATATATGTACAACAGCCTAAATAGGCTTCTTTTAATGATTTACTAGACAATAAAATGTGTTAAATGTGTAAATACAAATGTTGGTGCTCTCTAATTCAAGTGTAGATCAAATGTTATGATCGATCTATTTGTGCGGCATTATACTACCGGCAAGTCCCAGACAGGTGGGGTAGCCTATGTCCCTGTGTTAAAAGTATTGATCTCTACCCTCATGACATAGGTCCACCGTATCAAAAAAGAGGGCCACACATCCCCTACTTATTATAGACCTCATTGTCCATCTACATTAACAGCCAGTCCACTGGAGCCACAGTACCTCTAAAAAGGCAAGTCTGCTTGCAGAAAAAATAAATATCCCCCTGACCTGACTATGTTATATATGGCCACCATCGTAGCCCAAGGTAGATCATGAATTGGGCAATACTGGCAACATTGCACTCAGAGCAAGTCCAGCACGACTCCCTTGTACCTGCACTCCCCACCGACATTTGCAACCAAAGCACTGGAAACAAACACCCCTGAGATAGCATTTCTGGTTGGTGTGAACTTGAACATCAGCTCATCCTGACTGTGTGCTCATCAGATGTCATTCTAGCCCTGCCAGGAGTTCTTGAAGTGAGGAGCCTACACGCATGACCTTAATATCCAAGGACCTGACACTAGGCATCCTTGGCAAGGCCATCTACGGGCCTTTCCTAGGGCTCCTCTTTGTCTCTGCTATTTGAATGTATGCTCCAAACCACTTGCAATGTATCCATGAAATGAAAATGTCTTTATATGCGTGTGTACTATTCCTTTATTGAAAATAAATCAGCATGGCAAGAAAAGCCGTGGCCTAGCAAAGGCATCACTAGTCTAGCAGTGATGGCTTTGGTAGGCAAGTGAATAACATAGCAAGAACATCACTGGCAAACACCTGTTTCACACTCTGCAGGCTAAATATCAGCTGCCCAGTGTGTGCTTCTTCAGGGCCAAAATCATAATAACGTCAGTGGAATTGTTAATTATGAATTTATATAATAATATTTATAAATTCCTCTTTCTCAAGCTTATTCAAAATCTACTTGGTATCTTGTCATCTTATGCAGGTGCTCGTTCTTCTTAAATCATAGTATAAAACAGCATTTCATGTAGCATTCAAAATTATAGGTTTACAAAATTACAGCCTCTCCCTCTTGCTACTCATTTATTACCTTCAGATTTCCCGTTCCCAATCCACTCTTGCTACCTCTCTCACACCTATTACTAAGTGGAAAGTCAAGGCCAAATTATAGCTCCTCTTCAGTGACCAGTCAAGATCTCCATCCAAGTCCTGGCTCCCCCTATATTCCTACTCTATTTAAAAAATTCACTCACCACCAACTTGGAACATCACTATCTTGCCAGCTCTGTCACCCTTTCTGTTGCTGCCTTCAACCTTGAATCTTGCCAGGTATCCAACAGCTAAGAACAACTATGCTCTTTTACCCATACAACTGGCATGCAGATTATTTTCACCATCTCTCTGGCTCTGCTAAAACCTCTATCTAGATTCAGGTCTTATATTCTCCCTTACACGCTATACATGAGCGTTCAGGCAATACAATCCATCCCAAAATCTGCTATTTTCCCAGATCCTTCTCTTGTAACATATTTGCCTCCTGCTTCACCTCCAAAATTAATAAAATATGTGACACTCTCTATAAACTCTATCTAATGCATCCTTCTCTCCACCCCCCACCTATCCGACTATTTACCATTTCACTGACTGCACTCTAATTATTGTGTGCTCCTATTGGTCACTTTGCCTCTCAAATGATCAGAGGGACTGTACTTTTCACCTCCTCCTATCGCTCCTCCCTTTTCAAGGCCCTCTCTCTACATGTGTCTAACCAGCCTGCTATAAAATACCCACAGCCATACCCACTGCCAACAAAAATGACCCCTTACTTTACCAGCCCATCTCTCTTCTACTACATCACTCCAAAATCCCCAAGAGAGGTGGCTTTAAATACTACATCAACTACCTAGCGGTTCACACACTATGCAACCCCCTTTATTCTGAATGTTGCTGCAGACTCTCCACTGAAGCTGCCCTTAGCCTTTTGTCAAACTTTCAAACCTTTCCTCACCACTGCCAACTCTCCTCCAGCATCGTTCTGCTTTGATGCCTTCCTTCTCCAATTCCTTTCCTTGCTTGAATTCAATGAGTGAGTCAAGTCTTTAATCTCCGACTGATTCTTTTTCATCTCAATAAACTTGAAACCTCAACCCTCCACCATTTCAGTCGGCGCCTCTAAAGCATCAATACTTGGCCCACTCCTCGTCACCCTCTACACCTCCTGCCTGGGCAAGCTCAGATCATCCTTTTGCGTTCACAACCACCTCATTGCACATGGCACCCAGATTGATTCGCCTTTCCCCTCCTTCACCCATACTACATCTGATCACATCAACAGCTACCTCACCACTAACCGGCTCTGCGGGGCACTAGGGAGCCTGATGCTAAACCCTGATAAAATGGAAGCCTCCAAAGCCTCATTTGTCCATCTTCTACTGCCTTCCACCCTGACCTCCAGACTTCATCACCCACGGCTTGCAACATTCTAGTCCTCTTTGATAGCAACCTTAAACCCTCTCTTTTCTTCATGACTGCTGACACTCCAGCCAAACTAAATCTACTCAAACTCAGGAATATCTGGCTGCATCTCACTCATCATTCTGCTAAAATGCTAATCTCTACTCTTGTACTCAACAATTTGGACTACTCTTTGAGTGTTCACCTGGGCCTACAGTTGTACGTCTTTCCTCTCCTCAACAAAGTTCTCAACTTTTCAACATGCATCCTCTTCGATCTACCCAAATCCTATCCCACCTCAATTTACCAACATCAAGACTGAATGTCTCTCAGTGCAAAACATCTCCCTATTCAATTTCCTACTGCCCCCAAAACTTTGCTAAATGTATCCCCCCTTCTTGTACTCTACAGTCCCCACCTTCCATCAGTATATCTGGTCCCCGATATCCTTGCTATCAAAGCCACTCAATAAGTGGATTCATTCAAGAATAGAGTGAAGCTATATGCCTCCTCCAATGACGACCGAGCCTGTACATGAATGTACATAAGTAATTTTTACTTATGTTAATACTGGCACTCAGACCTGTATGTTTATTTTATTTATGTACTGTCCCCTTGTTAATGTACACTGTCAGTGCTCCACTGATATAACCCCTCACCTACTGGTTCACTTTCAAGCGCACAGCCAGTGTAAATTGTAAAGGCTCCATACCTACTGATTGCCTCTGCTATCTGTACTTTATCTTCTGTACGCCATTCCTGTTAGAAGTTGCATCCTGCTTATTACACTGTCATGGCGTCTATAGATTGTTTTGGGCCTATAGACTGTTGCTGCACCCATACAACAATTGCACTATTGAATTCAGAGATCGTCTTTCTCTCATAGACTGATTTGTATGATTACTGCTGCAATTGACTTGGCTGTTGCATTCACAGGTTTTGTGTGCATCCATATACTGTTAATGCACTCATAGAGAAAGGTTCGAAGTGGGCGGGAGCGGTCCGGAGCAGTACTCCTCTACTTTTAATTTAATTCAATTTTACAGTTCCTATACTTTTATTTTAAAAAGAAACCGTTCCGGAATGGTTTCATTTTAAAATTAAAGTGTAGGAAGAAGTTGAAACTTTCACTTACAGTGCACTGCACTGAGCGTTCCCCTAGACAGCAGGGGCATGTATTTTGGGGTGTGTATTGAGTGTAGGAGGGTGTGTGTCGATGGGGTTTGTTGGGATCGGTGCAGGCAAGTAGGGAATATAGTTCCACTACTTCTTTTTGTACATTTGGAACACTGGTTCCAATTGCATCTGCAGATTGTTCGGCTTTAGCACTTGTGCACTGTTCTCCTCTACTGACTGTTCCCCTTCCACAGAATGTTACTGCACTCATACATTCTTAGGTACCTTTATAATGTTGCTGCACCCATACACTGATTGATTTGCCAATTACATTAATTGATTGCACTTATAAATTGACTTTGCTATTGCATTCATAGATAATTTGGGTTCCACAGATGACTTGTGCATTCATACCTGTTTATGGCATCCATAGATTGTCTTGGTTCCTGTGATGAAGTCAAACAGAAGAGGTATGGGTCAGGAGTGGGAGGGTCTGTGAGGGTCCTGTAAAGCCACCTATTCAGCAATGCTGACTATACAGACAGTATATGTAGGATCCCTGAAGACTGCTCACCCATTTCCAGTCTTGTTCCATTGCCAACCTACATTTCTCCAACACTGTAAGACTCATAGATTCAGATGCCCTGACTCTTTCACCTGCATCTCAGGCACTATTAAAATGGGAGAACCAGAACCCAGAAACCTCTGCTTCAAGGAATACAAATGAGCCATGCATACGGGAGGGACTGTAAGACAACGAGATAGGAAGAGACAATCATACACACACACACACACACACACCAACCTTGAGAAGACATGTTGGGATCGAATTGCAACCATAACAGGGCCACCATATTCAAAGATGGGGATGCACCTCAGCAAGAGGAGAGTTTGCCGGCATTAACCAAGCATATTAATTAATTGCCCAGAGGGCTCAATTGTCCTGAGTCAGGCCCTCATTACCCAATTCCCTAATCACCTGGAATATAAAAGTGGGAAAGAACAGATCAAGTGCAAAGGTGTTTGGAGAGAGGTTGACCATGCAGAGTTTGATGACAAGAGCCAAAAGGAGCAGGAGCATTAGGGAGAAGATAGAGATGAGGAGGGACAAGACCAGAGTGGAGGAGGAAGGCAGAACTACCAGGAAAAGGAAGAAGCTGAAGGGGGGATAGAGGAGAAAGGAAGAAAAGAGCTCAGTCAGTATGAGGCAGGGAGAGAGAAAGGTCATCAGAAGCAGAGAGAGGTTGAAGACTGAGGTGGTATAGAATAGATGAGAAGGTGGCCAGAGAAGTCCAAAACAGGAATAAAATAAACATTGATCATGCAAAATTGGTCAATGGATGAAGAGGGTGCTGGGATGGAGACTGCAAGACCAGTGGGCCATGAGCTTGGGAGTGCCACGGGCAGGTGCTAGAGAAGTGGAGAACATTGTTGTGCTGAGTACAAACCAAAAGCGGAGTGTCCCAAGACAGGAAGAAGGAGAGAGAGTGTGGCTAGCTGGAAGATATAAAACAAACAAAATCTGTCATATGCTGACAGAAGGTCCCAATTTGCACTGCTGTGGGAGCTATGTCCCGTATAACAGGACAGAGTAATACTAAAATAATTCCTGGAGGCAGTTACTTTCAATTCAATCCAAAAAGGACTTTATAGAGTAGTAAAAGTAGTCTGGCGGCTGTTCAAAGGCACAGCCCCCGTTACATACATACAGTGCAAGTATCGAATGCGATTCTTACGGTCTTGACATAAAATACAAGAATATAACTCAAACACACACAACCTTACACAAGGCTAGTGTGCAACTAAGTAAAGTTCTTCTGGGAGTAAGTAGTCTATACAGAATGTGTGGTTAAAGCACTATGTTCAGTTCACAAATAACCAGTCCAATTCATTCTGTAGTCTTGTCTCTCGCTCAGTGTAAAATATGCAGGCAGCGTCCACGTTGTAATACAGTGGAGCCGACGCGTTTCGGAATTAATCCTCCTTCAGGGCTGGTACTGCCAGGTAGTGTTATCAAACACCAAACCTCTGGTGAACATCTGTAAAAAAAAAACAGATTTTAAATTTAATTTAATTGAATGACCAGTGTCGCAGTCCAAAATGCTAAAGGAAGGCAAGGAATAGAAAAATAGCTGACCTGCCATCAGGTTATAAATGTCTCGAGTGCATACTGTGCAGGGTGCATTAGTAGCAAGGTAGCGGGTGAGTCGAGGTACTGAGAAGAATTTCCTTCTCACCTCCACAGAATCGTGCAGTAAACTGTAGAAAAGAGGATAGGTATTAGAACCTCAATGGGGTACCATATATTCAAAGCTAACAGTTACATCAATGTCGGTAAAGGCAAGCTAATATCTCATGCCAAAGTTAAATTAGCCCATAGAAGAACTAAATGCGTCCAACTAAATAAGCCCAAGGGTATATACGTAGTGTTGCACACGGCCTCATCCCTTCCCCGTTGTCGCACATTACATAAGAAAATCAATACACTTCCCGACTGGTTATATAAGTGTATTACGGCATGCCCTTTACAAAAAGACTGACATGCAAGTGGCAATCGCTAGACCGCCGTCGATGTCTCTGCTCGTAGGAAGCCGAGCGGCGTCTCTGTGTGGATATATTTGTTTGTCAAGGCGAAGCCCGCGCATGCGCGGAAAGTCACAAACCCGCCATGATGGTGAGGGCAATTGGGCGTTGTCATAACAACGTGCCCAAACGAACGTATGTGATCCCAGAGCGTATCGGGGGGAAGGAACTCGACAATGACTCAAAGACTACGGTGGTGTAGGTTAGTAGTGGATAAACGCGTGTTATTGAACAGATAAAACACACAATATATACGGATCCTTATAAACGCCGTAGTGGATTTCCCTACTGGACAGCAAAGAGGCGGTCCTGCAAATTACTCACTCTTGCAGCTAGGACACACGCAGCAACAACCCTACTGCTAACGTAACAGTGTTGGTTCCACACATCATAAGGCGGGCAAGAGGGCACTACATCATACAAAGTTGATGCAGTGTCCCTCCTCCCGCACGTAGTAAATACGGTCATGCACAGCGGGGCTGGGAGGTAACCCCCCTTATCCGTCTGTGCCAAAGGAACAATAGTAACGATATTGTACACCATTCCAAACCTCTCGAAGCATCTCGAGGCTGCGACCATGGTCATTCCTCTGGCTATTAGACACATTACAATTACTTTCAGGTCAACCTAGTGACTTGATTGTTAGTCTCATCAGAAAGTAAACATTTGCATATAATTCAACACTTACATGATGCATTTTATACTTCTTTAGAGCTGTGGCATTTCCACCATACGATTTAGTAGTCCACCATAACAAAACGGTAAACACAAATCAAAAAACTACCAACAGTCAAAGTTAATATAACTAAAAACTCAAGCAAAACCATGAACTGTCAATGTACACAGCAAAACAAGTGCAGTGAAATCTAAAAAGGCTCGGATCATAGTCACATTGGTGAAAAACGTATATTGTAGTGTGTCATACAAATGTATACCACATTTCTAGAATCACAAGTACATGAGTGCTTTAGGGAGATTGATTTGCCCGCACGTGGGTGTGCGATGGTGTGCCTTTAATAATGTTGCCACAGTGCTGGCAATTGTGACACGGCACCGTGCCCTTATGCTGTGTGTTGGAAGTATTGGTATTGGACATTTCAGCTCTAATTAAGCTGTTCCGCAGAGATCTGCTGTTTCTACAGGCGAACAGGGGTAGTTCGCGAAATAGGTGTTGTAGTGGGGGGTCCATCTGAAGCATGGGCCAATTCTTCTTGATTATACCCTTTATTTTTCCACTTTGTATGGAGTTAGTGGTTGCTAGAGATGGACTCTCTTTGGGAGGCTTAGGTGTGAGCAGGGACTGTCTGTCCATGGACCCAGTTTTCCTTGCGATTTAACATGGAAAGTGGGGGGAGAGTGGAAGAGAGACATAGGGCTTTATTACACGGACGGCAGTAACCATGGCGCTATTAACGCCATGGTTGCCGCCAGTATTTTACCAAGTCCGCCTTGGTGAATGGGGGAATTACCGCCCCATTCCAAGGTTGGCAGGGCGGTAATTCCCCATTCACCAAGGCCCTTCCCCATTCCCATTTGAGCCCCCATAGGGCTCAATGGGAATGGGGAAGGAGCAAATAACGGTACCGCTATTAGCGGTACCGTTATTTGCCCTGAAGTCCCTCAGCGGGTCCCTTCCTTAACGTGTGGTCTGGCCACATGTTAAGGACGGGACCCGCTGAGGGACCTCGTAGTATGGCGCTAAGGGATTACCGGCACCGCCATCTGTGTAATGAGGCCCATAGACTAGCCTGGAGCCATAATCTGGATTCTGGTGGAACTGCCAAACCAACCAAAGTAGAAATCTCCTTGAGAATCTATACCAGAGGGGTTTATGGGGAAAGCTTAGCCTGTGGTAGCTAGTGAGAACACTGAGACTGTTGTGGGCCCATGAGAAGACCAAGCCCATGGCAGGCTCTTGACCAAGCTAATTTTGGGACTAGCTTAGACCATGGCAAACCACCCTTGGCAGGGGATGTAACAATAATTATCTCAACCTGAAAATCCACCCAGGACAGACAGGGCAAGAAATTAGCTGTCAAATGGACACCAAGTGACTAACACATGTGAGGGCCAATGTTTTCTGGCCAGATCTACAGAAGGCTGCCAGGCATTGGGAATCCCACAAGCACTATGAGTGACGCTATAGAATTATTTCACGGCAGTCCAACCCAGAGCGTCAACAATGGTAAAATAGGGTACTTGGATATTAGACCACGGTTCTGCTGTAGATTGGTAGTTGGTTTCCAAATATCCCTCTCACATGTTTTATTCTCTTGAAACTGTACACATTTATAGGGATGGAAGAAGGGTTTGTGTTTGCATCCATTTTTTGTTCTAACCCCTATGTTTGAACTGAATAAAGTTTCTATTTGTTACTACCTGTTTGAGTCTCAAGTTTCTGTTGGTCCTTTGGTCTGTGATGTTCCATAGACTCTTGTGCATCGATATACTGTATCCACATTCATAGAGGGATTCTGCAACTTTAGAGTGTGCTGCACCCATAGATCGATTGCAATATTTTATGCATAGATCATCTTGATCCGATAGATGTGTTTGGCATTTTATTGCATGTATTGATTGTCAGAACCACAGGCTGTCACTGCATTTATAGAATAACTTGCATACCATTTACTGCTCCAAATGCATGCATCCCTTGTCATAGATCCTGGATTACTGCATCCCATAGACTGGCAGTCAGCACTCCCGATCATCTCATTGCTCCCTAGCCCTACATCCCTTGTCATACTTAAAATGGTTGCATCGCATAACTTGTTTTGTGCATCCATAGTTTGATTACCCTATGCTCCTGGGTTGTCTGATTGTAGATACACTCATTGCTGTACCGCAGTTTCTGCTCCTCACTGCTGCATTCTAAAAACTAAATGTTGCATCCTATTCTGCAACTGATATGCATTTTCCCATGATAATTTCAAATATCACAAGTAGGATGCCCACGCTTTTTTTTGTCTCTGAATTTCTTTTTGCCGACACCTGCTGGGACTACCTAATTAACTTCCTAACATACCAACACAATGAACTACAAAGACAGTAGAACCTGAGCAGTGGATAGTCTCTAAGGTCACTGTTCCCCACAAATGAATGAAGGGACTGAATTCATTATAAGGGACTCAGACCAACCCATCTGCAACCAGACTTGATACTCAAGAAGTGGGTTCAAGCCACCACCCCATACTTCTTATAATACCTATTGTGATGCCAGCCACTGTCAGGAACAGTTACAGGTGTGTCACCCCCAAAGAACTCCAAGGCTGAAGAATGGGAAAAGTAAAAAGAGGAAATGCCTACCTTTGACACTCATTGAACTCAGACCCTCAGATTCAGCTTAGAGTTTCATCAACTTGATGATATTCCCGAATATTTGTAAGTCTGTTATTACAAGTATGAGTGATGTCATAGTGTAGGAGATCAATTCCTCACTGGCCTTTAACCAGATTCCTGCACTTCTAAAAAAAAATCCCTAATGATCCCGTTATTGAAAAAGCCTTCCCTTGAAGCAGTGACCTTTTCTAACTACCGGCCCATCTCCTTGCACCCTTTTTTCATGCAAGTCATGGAAGCAGTCAATGCTCCTCAATTGCGATCTTTTCTGGAGGGCCATGATATTCTGGACCCCTGTCAAATGGGCTTTCGCCCTTTAATGGGGACAGAGTGCGTCTTGGTTTCTGTGCTTGATGATTTGACAATGACCAAGGATGAGGGAAGTATGGCAGGTCTTATTTTATTGGGCCTGTCTGCCGCCTTTGATACCATTGATCATGCCCTTCTTCTATCAAGGTTGCAGAGTTCTGGCATCTCTGCGTCAGTCCTGGATTGGTTTCATGCATTCTCGACATCTCGCTAGCAACTGGTTTCTCTCGCCTGTTTTAGATCGTCTCCTAAAACTGACTTGTGGGGTCCCGCAGGGCTCTGCCATCTCCCCTTTGCTTTTTAATGTATACATCCAGCCTCCAGCAGTCCTCATCCACTCCTTTGGGTTTCATTTCTTTTCTTATGTAGGTGACACTCAAATTCTGTTTAGGTTGGCTTGGATCAGGCTGGAACTGCTGCTCAGCTGAGATCCTGCCCAGAAGCAATTGGGTACTGGATGAGGGCCAATTTAATTATTGGCCCTCCGGCCGCTTCGCAGAGCTGAACCTCTGGCTTCTGGCCATTATCGCTGGGCTCTGTTCCTGTCCCAGCAGAAGTAGTCAAGAATCTAGGCGTTAAAATCTCAGCCTCATTGACTATGTAAACCTGGATTATACCATGTGTGGCCTCCGTTTCCTTAAATTAAAGCAATTTAGGAAAACCCTTCCTTTTATTTCCAAGGACCGCCATGCTCAAGTGATAGCAGCCTGTCTGAATGGTAGTCTCGACTACTGTAACGCGACTCTTCTCTTCCAACCAGCATACCTACTGCATCGCTTGCAGGTTTTGCAAAATGCAGTCATTCGTCTGGTAAAGGGTTTTCCCTTTGGTCCCCACATCTCTGCAGAGCGGCAGGAGTTTCACTGGCTGCCTGTGCCAGCCCAAATCCATTTCAAGGCCTTGAGAATCATTCATCAGGCACTGAATGGGCAAGGTTGTCTAGCTCTGCAGGACAAGATTCAGTTATATCTTCCATGGCGTGCACTCCGTTCTGCACATGTGGTACTACTTAAGCTACGGGAGTGAGTGGGAGGCCAGGCTTTTCCATTGCTGGCCCAAAACTCTGGAATGTACTGCCATTAGGGCTTCATCGGACACAAGATTTTGCTCTTTTTAAGCATAGCCTAGAAACCCATCTGTATGCTTAAATGTGTTCTCTCTTTCCTCGCATCCAGACAGTGCTATGAAGCATTCGGTGATAGTGTGCTTTACAAATGCTTTGATTGATTGAAGGAACAAAACTCTAGCAGACTGGCACCACATGACCTACAGATACCTCCAGCGCATTACCTTCTGCCTCACTTTGAGCCACTTCAGATTACACCATTTATCACCAAGTATACACACTGGTACTGGAACCAGGATGACAACATCATTTCTAAGAGGAAGCTTCTCATTCTTGAAGACAAACCCACCAATCATGAGACACTACTGTGCATATTCCCAGCTACCAAGCAACACAAAAGGCGTTTCCCCAGGTTCATCGACTGGCCAAGAAGCAACCACAGAAGTAACTGTATATTCATCAACAGTCACTCCATCTCAAACGCAGCACAGAAATGTAAGGCCTGGTCATGAAGTACAACATAGACTGCCTCTTCATGACAGAAGTCTGGCTAACACTTATGCAATATGCCCCCCCTCAGGCCTATGACTATGGGCCCCGGGGCAGTGCCTGACTCGGAAATGCTGCGAGGGGCATATTGCTATTAGTACCCCGGCCCCCAAGACCTGCAAGACCGGTGTACTAAAAGCATTTTTTTCTATCCTGAAACACTGCAGCGTTTCGGGACAGAAAAAAAAATCACAGAGAAAATGGCTGACGGGGAAGGGAAAACAGAGTCTGTTTTGCCTTTCCATGGCGGCCATCGGGAGTGGACGCACTGGGAACAATGCTGTTCCCAGCGTGTCCGCTCTCGAAAAAATAAAGATAAGAAGGTAAGTGGGGTTGGGAGGTCAGGTGGGAGGAGGAAGGGAGGGGAAAAAAAAGAAGTAAAAAAAACATACCTGAGTCCCCGGCAGGGGACAATGGCAGCCTCCAGCCGTGTGGAGGCTCGGAGCGGGGATGGCCCTGCTTTGAGCCTCCTCATTGGCTGAGGGGCTGCCATGCCCCCCACTGTGGACAAAGCAGGGAAATGCTGGCCGAGGGATTCTCGTGTTTTACATTCTGCTTGGCTCTTGTCGGGTACTCATTAAATACACCATATATAATAACTGTACTATAAAAACAATAACAAAAACCCACCCCTGTGGAAAGAACACAGAATATGCAGTATATAAAGGATGCAAGCACTCTGGGCTATGCAGTAGGGGTGAAAGGCAACTAAATCACAATAATGCTACCAAAGCAATATGTCTTGGTTGACACAAGGTTGAAATGGGTGGCTTAGCAGTTTATAGGATTGCCTGTGAAAGTAGTCAATGGTCTAATCAACAACATCTGAGGTCAGCTGTGCTGAGTCCACTCCAGTTCCATATTTACAGGTGCCTGTCTGGCATTTAATTTCCTGTCCATAGTCTGGGAGTTCTATTAATGAGGCTGTGCATAAACCATCATTCCAGGGCTGAAAGGGTCTTTGGCCGACAGAGGCCTACTGAGCTTTCTGTGCTACGCAGTGTGGGGTAGGCCTTTAATATGGAATTGCCTCTTTGAAGCCAGGCTACTAGGAGATCTCCTGTTGTGAGCTACTGATTCTGGCATGGGGGAGTTACCCATCCTCCCAAAGTGTCAACAGAGGCAAGCAACCTGCCTTTTGTCCTATTCACTGAAATGCAGACAGCCAGGTGTCTGGAATCCACATTTCCTCTCAAAGCTGTTCTGATCTCATAGTGCTGTCACTGGTATGCTACAAATCAGATGTGGCTTTAATAATTATGTGAACTATCAGCCACCATACCAAAACCTAGGTATTGTTATATTTCCAGATTATTCTAAGACATTCCAGTAATTTAGAATAGTTTGTATAGCTTGGAACAGATGTCCAGACGTAAATGCAGCCTCTGCACTACAGTCACGTTGCTGTCATGGAAGCTGTAAAACAGGGCACCTATGACCTCTGAACCAGCTGTGTTTCACTGTAATCATAAATTCAGTTTTAGTTGGGTTACATTTTAGTAGGACAGACATCATCCATGCATCTATTTGTGAGAGGCAATTGCTGAGGTCTGGTGAATTTAGAATTTAGGCTTTCATGTGTTTGTTGATAATTTGGGAAAGTGCACATTTTCTCAGCAAACAATGATTTAGCACTCACCTTAAATTCTACAGCTAGCTCATGTCAGATTATCCTGTTGAAACAATCTCAAAATGACACTTTGCATAAAGTACTATTAGAATACCTTCTGCAAGATGGCAGGTGTTAAGGCCGCATCTCATTGCACATGCGTGTCTGGAATGCTGCTGCATGTAAATAATTAATGAATGTAGCCATTGGTATATTTGGTCCTATAAAACTTTCCAACAAGCAAGCCAGGGCTCTCTGTTAAATTCCAATGTGGTTTAGACTTTTCTTAAAAGGTTTTTAGGGTGTAAGAGAAAATGAAATGTACTACATTGCATATTAAGCTCTGCTCTGCCTGCTCTTGCCTTGCTTGTGGTTGGGCCAATCCCATTACATTATTTGGCTGGAGACCCCGGGCTGGGATGGATGGAAGATCGGCGAGTGGCAGGGAGGAAGGGGAGGCAGCGTTTTGCACATGACTTTGGGAAGCTGGTCCTGTTCTTATCCTGCTCAGGTTGAATATCTCATCCTGCTCAGGCATTATTCTTTACATACAGCACTTCTAGTATTGCTCTTGACCTTATAAATTCGAAAGTACAAGTCCAGAAAATTAGACTGCTCTCCTCTCACTGCTCTACATGGCCTGTCCACGTGTGCATTAACGTGCTAGGCACTGAAGGTGTTGGAATATATACGTGTTTAACGTTCCTTTGTTTGCTTGGTTGTGCCAGCCTCAACCTTTTAAGCTACCTGCCTGTTCAAATGAATGTGCTGCCCACACTTCCCCGTAGCTGCCAAGTGACTCCATGTCATGTGTGGCACTTGGAGCCAGTCTGGGGATTTCCACCAACGGTACTATGCATTTTATAGGGCATGTATTTTTCACTGTCTATAACGCCAGATTGTGTGTTGGCTAAACCGTTAAAACTAACCGTGGCACGTGATAGCACAACTAGTGTCATTACGCAATTGGACAGTTTTTTCTTCTACCATTGTTTGAGACGATCCTTAGAGCCAACAGCACACTAAGATGGCCAGTACCAAGATCAGTGCGGTGACATCCTGGCACACCATTTCGCTATAAAGCACCCTTTCACTAAAGGCTTACAAAATATTTAGGTACAGTGAACAAAATGCCTTGAGTCAAACTGTGAAACACTAGAATTTCCACTGTATTGGGGATTCGCCTGACTTCTTGACCTTTTAAGAGATTTGGGTAATTGAGTTTGTGCCGCCAGATATTCCTGGCTATATATATACTCTGAAGTTCTTCAGGGGTCACTGGGAATCTTTCAGAGGGGGCGGGGGGAGGGCAGTGCCTGTCGTTGTCTGAGAGCTGAATCATTTTGCATTAGGCAGAGAATAAGGGAGATTTTGGACAGTGCCTATCAGAATATACTCATATGTCTTATTTTTGCATATGCCATTTAATAGGAAGTATCTGTTTTTCAATGCGAGCCGGGTAGGTACCCTTGCTAGGTCCTTGGGGATTTTGATGAGAATGGTTTCACTCTGCCACACCCATCCCCACCTTGCATGTACATTTTATACCGGGGTAGCTTGATTGAACACACGCTCACACACAGCCTAAAATACCATGGTTCACTAGCCATGAGCACATGAATACATTTTGTTGCCACCGCTATAGGGAAAGGGGAAATGTGTCTGGGGCATGCTGGGAACATTGATTGCAATGTGTTGGTGGTTAGGCAGTGACCTTAGTGGAAGGGTTATTAGGTGCGTGATGCCGCCAACCACCTGCATTGGCAGAGGAGAAATGTGCACTAGGCGGCTTGGTTGAATGCTCACTCACACACAATTTAGCAAAGCACTTTGGAAGATATGAGCTTGTGAATTTATTGTATTCCTTTGAGGGAATGGACAAGGTGTTTGGAGCATGCTGAGAGACATTATTTGGAGGGTGGTGTAGTGTTGATCAGGCAATTACATGAGTGGCTTAGCCTCTGGGTGTGTGACACAACACAGCACATGACTAGATGTGAAGGGGGGCACACAGCATTTGGATGCACTACCTCCAGGGACGTCATTTGGGTGTCGCCAAAGGTCGCAACTGCGACCTCTGAGGTCTCCCCTGCGACCGCTAAAAAAAAACAAAAAAAAAACGTTTTTTTTAAAAAAAAAAATGTTAATGCAAGCTCCTGGGCTGTGACCAGCGCCATGTGGCTCTTTACTTCTGGAGTGGCTGACCTTCTTGTTGAGGCCCCTTAAAAAAAGAAGAAACGTGGCTCAAGTCTAACACTTTCAGCACTGACCCTAAATAGGAATACAAAATAATGTGCCTTTCTGGAATTCTATGCAATAATTGCTAGACTCATTAAAGTTTTATTTCAGGCACACTTCAGGGGACAGTCACTGATTTAGTCTGTTCTTAAACACCTCAACTCAGCCTTTCATCCTTCTGAGGTCGATAAATGAGTAATAATACAGGTTGGGTGATATTGGGTGTATATTTTTTCTATATAAAGCGCTTAAGCGTTAGTGCTGTATAATAACACATCATTATCATTTGGTCATGGACGTCTGCGTGCATTCACAGTAATTTGTTAATATGGGTCTATACACACTGATCTTACCGATACATATGGCGATCCATTCTTGTATGAAATGTACATCACATAATAGTGATATCGTAACCATATTTTTCGTAGTGTACAATGCTATGTGATGCCACTTTCTGTTTTGTCAACGGGTGAAAGGTCGTGTTCCATCACTTCACGCGATATCACTTCGGGGTGGAGTCAAATGACATCACTTCCTGTGATGACATCGGAGTCAAGGGTCGTGTGATGTCACTTCTGCTACCCCTGGCATTTTGGTGAAATGACGTCCCTGACCGCAAGAAAGCGAGCACACAGGCACCATGCTTGCTGAAGTCCCACAGGGTAAAAGGCGCACATACAATATCTGCTGCACTCCCTGGGAGAATTGGGCACATCTATACAATCAATTCTTGGTGCGCTGCAACAAGGAAGCGAGTCCACACCTCATGTTTGCAGTACTACTTTAGGGAAGAGGGAGCACACACCCATTGGAAACGGGCTGTAGAGACGCAATGTTTCTGTTACTCATGCATGGAAGCGGATGCATACGCCGTTTCAGCTAACTTCCCACCGGGCCGGAAGCACACCCACACACAATGTGTAGGTCTCTCGCTAGAAACATGCGCCCAAATGGAAAGAGGAGCTTCTGCATGAGCACACATTCAAGTCTACACTGTTCCCGGGCGGCCCAGTCACAGGGCAGGCACGGCAACAGCGTTTTATTTCCCACAGTCACTACGTGGTCTCTGTGAGGCTGTGGTAGGCAATGTTGTCAATGCTTTTGCATTCTGTGACTGACCCTGGGGACAGCATTGCCAGGTTTGGGGTGAGGATGGGTGAGGATACGTAAAGCTGACATTCGGCTGCATATTGAAAGGGAAGTGGAACACAGATTATTACAGTGATGTTGTTACCCATTGTCCTTCCTGGCCACTGTACTAGCCTTCCTCATCTACAGTGATGGTTGACCACCAGTGTCATGGCTGTGGGAGGGTTGAACGTTTCCCCCCTTCGCCACAGTAACAGTACTGTGTGTGGTTCATGAGAGGACAGTGTTTTGCCACCCAGTGAAAGAGTGTCAGAATTCGTGCCCCTATGTCACCTGGTACACTGTGCACAGCACCATGTGCTGTCAGGACCCCTTAGGTACCTTGATATGCTCCCAGGTACATAAGGGCGATGGAACAGAGGAAACATCTAAAGCGTTCGAGTGCTGTGTGCCAGAAAAGCAAGTGTATGAGAGGGACCCTGGTGAGAGTTCCTAGTGGATGAGTATCCGATAGTCGACACTTCTTCACAGATTTCTTCCAAGTGTTTACATTCCAGTCCCACAGCAGGAATAGAAATGGTACGCATTAGCCTCTATTATATTTGGACAGATACCTGTCAATATTCTTAGGGCCACTTGAATGCTGGTCTGCTGCACTAAAGAGGACAGAGAGACTATAACGTCCTTGGTAGATTCATAATTCTTAACCAGAACCAAAGGCTTCCAGATAGGACTCCTGTGTAGCCCAGGTCTTTTTTCGGTGGCCCACTGACTGGATTTTGCCACCAGGTCAGAGGGTGAACACAAGCCAACCAAGCCCCACCCTGAACTGCTGAAATGTGAGGGTTAACCAGGACCTAAAGCAACCTGCTGAGATAGGGAAACAGGTAATATGTCCAGCAAAGGAGAATCATACAGGCCCACCAAGTCCACCTGTGGTAGGCGTACACGAGAGAATGATAACGAGTGGGCCACAACCCTGCTGAGTTCTTAGTGCATGGATGTTGGCTCACACTGTAATACAAACCCGCCAAGTTATTAGCTGTACACAAAAATGTTGTGCGAACGTTTTTCGCTCACCTCCCCCCGGATTCCCATTTTTACTTTACACTAACTTCCTATGGATGCAAGATTGTAAAGGAAATGAACTTTAACCCCCATTATGTAGTCTTCTTGTTGCCACACTAGATTTCATGACAACAACACTGTTTCGGCAACAGGCATGGTCCCCACTGGGCTATTTCCATTCAGGTGCATCCCGGGTCCAGGGCCCTGGGAGAGCGCCTGTGACTGAAACTAATCAACTTAGCTTCCTCTAAGAAACGCTTACTTTTCCATTCTCGCAGCATATCATAAATGTCATGTCTCCAGCCCACCAATGTATCGACCCGGAAAATACACTTGGGGGACAGGATACACCTGGACAAAGGGAAACAAGTTCATCTGGAAGGGGAGAGAGGAGGACCCAGCAGGGCCCACTGCTTTGGGTGGTGTCCTAAACTGGGACCTTCTGCCTGTCTTGGCCCAGTGGCCTTTTCCCTTAGTGAATACAGACCCTGTGCCACAGTTTGCATCACCTCTGTGTGGGAGGTTAGGCCTGGGCAGGGGGAAGATCCCACAGCCCTCACTGTCTCAACAAGCATGGGTGCGAGTGAGAAGGAGGTCAGAAGCCACTGCCTGCAGTATCTCTGTGTTGAGGATAGAGATACTGCAGGCAGTGGTGTGTTTCCCTCTGTCCAGGCATAACCTGTCCCCACAGAAGTGGCATAGACCCTGTAGTTACTAAAGGTAAAGTCCACTGACCAAAGGCAGGTCTGATAGCCCAGCTTTATCACACCTCCTGAGGCAGTGGGCCCTGGTGGGTCCTCCTCTTTCTACTTCCAGAAGGCCTTTTCTTCAACAACTCACTTCATTCCCTACTGCCACCACGTGAGTTCCAGATCCATTATCCAGCAGAGCCAACATTCCACTAGGATTCTGTCAAGGTCACCATGGTGCAGCCTTGTCAAAAAGAGCAATCTCAGAACAAGAGCACCAAATAATACCACTGTATTTGAATAACACGAGTACTTTAAATGAAGCAAAGAAGGGTGCAGTGGGGCCACGAGTTACACCAGCCTTTTAACCAAAATAATACACGTTTAACATTTCTTTTTTTGGGTTGTTTTGTTTTACCATTTTGTTTTGATTTTTTAGACTATTTTGTTAAGGAAGGAAGGGAATAAGAAAAATAAAAACACCGCAAACATCCCTGCAAACAAAAAGAAAAGTACTGGCCACTCCCCTTAGCGACAATATTACTCGCCCATCTCACATACCCCAAGACCAGTATCCAGCAAATAATGTGCCTATACCTTAAGCAGCAGGTCCCACGCTGTCTGCAACCCACACACCCTGGGATGCTGTCTGGAATGGTCTTGGGCATTTTGTGTGTGGGTGCAATACCACTGCTGTGTGTGTAGGTCTCACTCACAGGAGGGGCATACTTACGGCTCGGATGGTGAAGTCGTTTACTATGTCCTATGAAGGGTCAGCAACACCCCTCGCCTCCCTCACTGCTTTGGCATGTGTGGGGTGGACAGTGCTATATCATTCCGAGTGCCTGTGTGGCAGGTAATTCAGTAGGGCTGAGTTACCCAGTGAATGGGTGGCAGAATGTATATTGACCATCAGCTGGCAGACGGTGCACTTGATGGTTTCAGTCTTTGATGCCTGGAGGCATCTTAAAATAATCGCAGCCCCTAGAGGTTGATGGGAAAAGGCAAAATCCCTCTTGCCATCCATGTACCTCTGGCTGGATTGGAGGGGCTTCCTCACACTCTCATTGGGTTTAGTGCCTCCCCCTCTTCAGATTTGAGGTAGCAAGACAACAGTTCCACATCTACCAGATCAAAATCAACTCCCTGATGAATAGTACTGTATCTTCTTGCTTCCACCATGCCATTTTCCTTAACAAATAAACACAACAAAAAGTTACCGTAAGAAAATGTTTCACTATCAAAACAGAGAAAATGTGGCTTACCAAACTAAGAAGAAAAATAGGTTTCCTTACTAAAATAACAAAGGTTTCATACAACATAATCCACTGTGCTATTAAAGAAAACAAATTGTGCCTAAACTTCCTCCAAAATAATTTCAATGGCGGTGTGTATCAGCCCTGCCTCAACTTCTTGAAGCCAAACTCTACGCATGAAGCAAACCAGAATTTGCTGGTCTCTGTATAGACTCCCAATCTCTCTTTCTGCCTAGGAACACTTCCGAGCCCCTAGATGGGGTCCCCACATTGGACTAAAATATGACAATCTGGCCCAAGCTTTGAATTCTATGACAGGCTTCTGGAGATCAGCCGACATCTTCAGTCATTGCGATTCTCCTGTAGATCCATCTAAATCCAGTGGTTGAGTCCATGGGAATGCCTGGATGGGATATCAGAAGATGTGCCCAGGTTTACTTCCTAGAATATGTTACCTCACCATCACAGCCAAGAATTCCAGTTTCCCCTTCCTTTAACAAGGACACTACTACTTCCCAACACACATACACACATGCACACCACAAATGCTTCTGTAAGGCAAAGTAATTTGCATGTCCAATCTTAAATGCATCTCCACTCGACACAAACATCACCCTCACACTCATAAATGCGTGTTTAGCATCCAAGCAGGAAATGGGCATATATGACATCATCACTATTAATAATAATGACATTTTATTCAACATAGAGACAAAACATGATTGATTCTCACCATCATTTATAAAGCCTCCTGGTCTACCATTATACTCTTCTCCTCCTCCACCTGCTCCATAGTTATTTCAAAATCCCTGGTGGTACAGAAGCCAAGGAAGATACTTTCCTAGATCTTCTTTCCATGCACAACCACACAGCACGCTTCTTCTTGTCCACTCGCACAAAAGCAATGTCCTTTGTCCTAAATATTTCCTAGTGTCCTATTCTTTCCCGCATGAAGCCAACTCTTGTATATAGAACAGATAATCATGCTTTCTACTTGAGTTGGGTAGTTCCCCTTATACATGTGTGCCATTTTCAAAGATATCAAAGTCCGGATACTGTACCAGTTACTGATCTCTAAATCCCACCTCGAGGAGAAAAAGACACAGACTTACTTGTTCATACACACTTGGTGAAATGCATGAGAACATAAAAAAAAGCATTTCCATCCCTGTTTGGGGGATGGAAATGCGAGTGTGACAGTCATGGTTTGCAGCGCGGCTATCACACTTAAAAAAAGAATTCATGACAGGGTGGGAAATTACCGTATTATGATTTGCACCCTTGCCTGTGCCTCTGTCAAAAGGGGCAGAGGGATGACCCCCATTTCTGGGCATTTAAAAGCACACCCCGTTTGTGAATTCGGGATTTGCTTTTAAATGCCAAGAAACTATGACCCAAATTGTTTAAATTATTGTAAAATTTTATTTGGGTTGTGTTAATTGCCACAGTTTCCATGTTTCATCTATAAATGTCATATTGCATACACTGAATTGCTAATAACAAAGGAGTGCTCATTAGAAAAGTGTCCTGAGCGATTATTGGATAGATATCACACCTCCAAAAGAAGAAATATGTTGGTCATTGTTATTTACATGAACTATAGCATACAGGAGCCTAACTCCCTTTACTTGGTTCTTGCCCTCCACATGTTTCATCTGTTATCCCTTTGATCATTAGTAGCAATATTTGATAGATGTAAAAGTGGCATGTTAGATTGTATGCTTTGGCCAGGGAGATACCATTACCATCAGAGGTATTAGGGTGAGCAAGTAAACACCCTGAGCAGTATTATTTGGAAACGTATCTAATATGGAAGTCTAACAGATTTGACTTCCCCACTAAAAAATGTACAGCAGGAGATATTGTAATGCTATTGTTGTAGCTTTATAAAAGGGAGGCTGAAAAACAAGCGGCTATTGATTGTTGGTTTTTGTTGGTTTTTGCAGTCAAAAGAAATTGAAGATATCTGTGGAATGTATGCACAATAAGAGTATTTGATAATTATTCTCTGTCAACAATCAGAAAGTGTGGAATACTGGTTATAACCACCATTAGTATATGGTGGGGGAAGAGGAGGTGGCAGCCTCCCAGCCAATCAGGCGGCTTAGAACCGGGGCTTTACCACATGGTAAAACCACTGATCCAAGCCTCCTCGGATGCGGGAGGCCACCATCTCCCTCGCCAGGAATCAGATAAGTGTGCCCCAGGTACCACCTTGCCCTCAACTCCAAATTCCACGTCCCCCACCCAGCCCCTCTCTACTTACCTTGTGCTCCTTTGTGCATCGCCGGCAATGGCAACCATGGAAAAGCAGAAGAGACTATGGGCCTCGTTACGAGTTAGGCGGAAATTCAGAGGTAAATCCTCCAAAAAATAGCCCTGATGAATTATTATTACCGAAACTTGGTCAGGTGGAATTTCCACCTGATTACAAGTGGTGGTGTTCATCCAATTCCTCAGTCATTCTGGGTCCGTTGGACCCAATAGGGCATTTTCTTCACGGAATTATTGCCGCAGAATTACCGCCACAATAATTCCACCAATTCTGTCGATTTTGGGGCATTGAGTGGGAAGAATTACCTCCAGGGTTTTCCTGGAGGTAAATCCTCCATTCAAAACCAAAACTCATAATTTGGTATAGTGGTAAAACTGGCAGTAACTCAGTTACTGCCAATTTGACCACTTACTGCCTAACTCGTAATGTGTAGTTCCCTTCTCCCTGATCTATGGTCGACATCTTGCATTGTATTTTTTTCAAGTCCCGAAACATCAAACAGGCCGTTTCTCAACTGGAACGAAAACGATTAGCACCCCAGTACAATGTGCCGGGATGCTAATAGCAATCAGCTCATCAGTGTGGTGACTTTCCCGGGCCAAGTAATGCCCCAGGCTAAAGTTAAAGCCCTGGCTTCTCTTTAAGTTACCTGGCCCGGTAAAGCCCTGCCTGTCAGGGTTTATTGTTTCAGTAGAAGGTGGTAATAGCCTGCATTTCACAACTCTCTTCTGTTGCAATGCTGGGTTTAAATACATTGCAGGTTTCCCTTTGCAATATGTACACACTGGGCAAAGAGGTATGGACAAGCTCTATCCCTGGGAGTCCCAGCTAAGGCTTTCCTTGTTACCCTCTAGCTAAGCTTGAATACTGTTAAGAGCCCTTACAATCAGTCGCGTTAGAAGCCCTCTCCATTTGCTCAGGACCCCTTACACGAGCTTCAGTCACTACCACACAATAGAGCACTGCTGTGAAGGCTCTAATGTTCCAGTACCAGCCTGTATTCCATGTGTCTCTTTTGTTCTTCTCTCTGTGTCCAGCCCTCTAGCTAAGCAGCAAGCTTGGAATGCAGGCTCTAGCAGCCTCTGAAAGGCTGCCTTCCAAGCTTCAGGTTGTGATGTGAGCACACATGTCGGAGGCGAGGCTTCCCTTTTTGCCCCGTGCCCAAGTTCTAAAAGTCTCTGTTGTGTGGGTATGCAGGACGGAGGGGGGTCACTTACACCAAAGTCTTGCGTTGGCAATCAGTTATTTCTCTGCTCTCTGCTTTAGTAATAAAGTGGTAATCAATCTGCCATAATAGCGAGTGGTCTTTATTCATCACCACCATCGTAAATTAGCATTACTTGGCTAAATCTTATTCCAATTCACCAGAATTATGTCAATGTTTCTGTCGTGTTGGTTAGGTCATTAGCCTGGTTTCCACAGAACAAAAATGATTCCTGTGTACATACATGTTTAATCCATTTTTCACCTTGCACATCAATTACCGAGCTAAACCAAACATAAATACTATAAACCTTATTTTTCTATATTCCCTTAATCTGTGTGAGGCTATGAGCTGGCACGCTCAGTTTAAAGTCTCATCTGTCAAATTAAAAACGATGCCTCATCATTCATCATCAGCAGCAACCACAGCTGGGCGGCCCGCCATGCTCACTATTGCAAGTCCCACACATGCTCAACCACAGTTGGGCGGCCCGCCATGCTCACTATTGCAAGTCCCACACATGCTCAACCACAGCTGGGCGGCCCGCCATGCTCACTATTGCAAGTCCCACACATGCTCAACCACAGCTGGGCGGCCCGCCATGCTCACTATTGCAAGTCCCACACATGCTCAACCACAGCTGGGCGGCCCGCCATGCTCACTATTGCAAGTCCCACACATGCTCAACCACAGCTGGGCGGCCCGCCATGCTCACTATTGCAAGTCCCACACATGCTCAACCACAGCTGGGCGGCCCGCCATGCTCACTATTGCAAGTCCCACACATGCTCAACCACAGCTGGGCGGCCCGCCATGCTCACTATTGCAAGTCCCACACATGCTCAACCACAGCTGGGCGGCCCGCCATGCTCACTATTGCAAGTCCCACACATGCTCAACCACAGCTGGGCGGCCCGCCATGCTCACTATTGCAAGTCCCACACATGCTCAACCACGCTGGGCGGCTCGCCATGCTCACTATTGCAAGTCCCACACATGCTCAACCACAGCAGGGCGGCCCGCCCCTCACTATTGCAAGTCCCACACATGCTCAACCACAGGTGGGCGGCCTGCCATGCTCATTATTGCAATCGGCCTGCCATGCTCACTATTGCAAGACCCACACATGCTATAGAAATAATATTCACTTGGTTTAACCAAGCGGTTTTGGCACTAGATGATCTAGTGAAAGCTTGCATCCAAACCAGTCTTTTTATAGCGCAGATCACAATAGTGAAATGTTAATTGACTTGAGAATAACCCAGCTCAGCTAATATGTTACAGTGTTTAACTAGAATATTTACAACTATGCTTCAGCAACTTCACATTTCTCTTAAGAATGTGCCTTATTCTTGTTAATGTAGAAATTCAAATTAATGTTGGCTGTTCCAAGTTGACTCCTCTATTAGTTCATCAGGTTTAAGGTTCAATTAAAATAATTCTATCTATGTTAGAAACATGTCAAATCTCTCTTAAGAATGTGCACTATTCTTGTTGCTATACAAATTTAAATTAGCGCTTGATGCTATACGTTCACAATACTTGGCTCTTGTTCAAAGAATCATTTCAGTTTAAGGTAACAGACCTATTTCAAATTGCACATGAATTTTAAAAATGTAGGGATCTCACCTGTGAAATCATTACATGCAACAAAATGTTACAGTTCTCCCCTACAGGAGCATACATTTCTCCACGGCCCATGTTACTGTCAAGAGAAACAAGCCTTCATGGTGCCATGCAGAGAGCAATGTAGGAAGGCACATTGTGGTGAGAATGCCACCCTATCCTGTGTTTAGAGTTCAGGGAGTTTACGTTAGCCCCTCTTCCCCCTTTACATTTGAGTCTTTGATGTTTTTGGTACTATCCAAGGCATTCTTGACATCATGATGCCATCTAAGTTGTTGATTATGTCGTTTCTGGTTAATGATTAAACTGCCCTTGGCCATAGGCTGTGTGATGAAACAAGGTCATTGAACTTGGGCACAGTGATGTCATCAGGGTCGCTGGCCATAGGGATGATATATCATCAGGTCGGATGCTTAATTTCCACACAGTGATGGTTAAAGTGTTGTCATCTGGAACGCCTGGGTTTCTGGCATCCATTTTCAGGTTCTCTTGGGTCGTTCTTGGTACCATAATCTTAATGAGTACACTTGAATTTCACCCACTAAGAGACAAGTGGTTTTACGGATTGTAGGGTCGATAGAGAGATAGGAAAAGTTTAGGTATCATGTTATGATCATTTCCACTTTTTCCTGAACCCCTTTGTTTCTCGAAACTTTTTGTATTGAAGTCCCATTCATTCTCCTTTTCCATCTAAGCATGCCTACTTACCTGAAAGTTTAAAGTAACCAAACATACTTCTCTCTTCTCATCAGATACTTTTTTCTCATTTGATCGTTTTGCTGTCCTATTCTGACTCTTCTTTTGGTAGGAAATATTCCTTTATCCTCTTAAGAGCACTTTAAGGATTGCACACTTTTGAGTTTATCGACTTTGGGTAGTGACACTGTTCATCCAGTGCAGCTTTAATAGGGAGCAGCGAGTGTCATTATGTTCACGTTTAGTCCATTTTCAGGAGTGCATCAGCGCCTGGAACCATCAATGTCTGCCTGAAAAGGTTTTGTGGTTTCGGGATGTTGTAATACTTAGTCCTCCCTCTGTAGAGGTTGTCTTTAAAAATGAAAACCTTCTTCCTCAGTGTTCCATTCAAAACAAATATTTTTTTTGCAGTCGTTATTGGTGTAATTTTCTCAGAAAAGTTAAAAAAAACTTCAATTAACAATTTGTCAATCCTAGAAAAGACTGGCAATCTTTGAAGCTTTTTGGTTTTGGCCACTCTACTGCTACAATAACCTTATTAAGTCCATAATAATTCCTGTGCAAGTTAATATATGTGCTAAACATTCTTCTTTTTGGTGTGGAGTTAACCGTTTGGCATCTAGATGTTGCTCATCAATGTAAGATATTGACATATTTCAATGTCGTTTTGCAATGCTTCCTGCATAAGAGGTTGGAATGCTGCAGTAGCATTGCAGAAACCAAACGGCATAACTCAGAATTCAAAAGATCAACTTTTGTACAGCATGCCATTTTCCATTGATGTACTTCTTTCAATCTGACCAAATGATCATTTACTAAATGATCAATATTACCTGATTAAGCAACGCTCGTATGAAAGGAAACGGGAGCCTATTCATTATGGTTGCCTCATTAATTGCACGTTCCTTGATGATGTCTCACTTTGTGACGTCTTTTATATTTTTAACAGAAAAGAGTAGCAGGGATACATTTTGAATGATGCATAAATCCACTTTCCAGCGGTTGGTCAATGTATTCCCACAGATATTCATTCTTGTCCTCTGGTAGCGTAGGTTCCAAATGTATAGTGCAATCATAGGACATGTGTGGCAGGAGAGACTAAGCCTTTTTTAAATCAAAGACATCTCCAAGTCCTTAATTATCCTTCATAACATGTTTGTTAGGTCACTTTGGAAACCTCTTATAACATGCTCATCACACACTCCCACAACAAGGTGTGTGCAGCAAGCCATGGCAAACTAATAATTGTACCAAACTGCAGAGCTGCACTTATATCAAAGATAATTTCTCTGATGTTGTCAGGCAAACTCCTCATGCAAAACTATGTTGTTTGAACAGTGATGGGTCAGGATATTCAGACAGAACCATCTACTGAACATGCCAACTGAATAACCTTTTTTTCACTCTACTGGGATTTGTAGCTTCTTGGCGTAGACAATAACTATGAAGTTGCCTGTCGCCCTTGATTCTATCACGGCGGAGGCAGCAGTTTTAGTATTTCCAAAAATCAGAGAAACTAGGATATAGGGATGGGAAATAGCAAATTGGATAGTGTATGCGACACTACTTGGAGCCAGTAGCATATTTAGGCTTTGTGCTGCCCTAGGCCCAAATAAGTGAATGCGCCCCTTTAACTTTACTCCACCTCTGCCAAACTCTGCAGCTTCATCAGATTCTACCCTTTCAACAAACTCTGTCTGCGTTGTCCAAACAAAGCCCTCTCGCCCCCATTTTCCCCCCATTTTGGCTTCATAACATTATAAGGACGTTTTTAAGGTTGCACAGATTAGAACGTTATTGCTTCCTCTCTATTAATTCAAGCCTGTTATCTTCTAAATGATATTAGTTGAAAGAGTGTTTTCAGATCTCTGCTGCCCAAGATTTGGAGAAGGCAGTGTGTTCTACAGTTGAGTGCACTAGAGGTAAGTGTTATGGCCAATTGGTCACTTTCGGCTATGTCAGAAAACAATCTTTTAGAGCAAGCGATTACGGCATAAGCTGTCTGCAAAATGGACACAAGTGAGAAGGTTGGAACAAGGAATTTTAGTTTCAATGTTAATATCTGGTTTCTCTTACAAATTGCCCTCTGTCACTCTATGAGAAGCACCGACACTGGTCTGTAATATTAATGCAACATAAGTATATTTCTACATCCTGTCTTGACAAATGGTAAAGTTTACATAAATATATGCAAGTGGTACAGGCACACCTTATAAATATGTTAAATAAACATAACTCAATCCCCTTCTCATGGTTACAGCACCTGTGTTAGCAGGGGAAAAAATGGAAATAAGGCAAGTTACCAGCTGAAGGCGATGTACCTCCAATCCCTTGGACTGGAACGCCATTAAAATATGGCAAAATTACAAGTGAAGTTTGTAAACTCTGCCTGGGCATAAACACCTCAGTAGAGTAAAGACCGTTGGAGAAGGTTCTTGGAATCTTTCTCTGGGCTTTCTCACAGTGGAGTAACGGATAAGGGCGATTCTGAACATTCATGTATGGGAAGCAACAGCATTCCACGTAGATGCGCAATGCAGGAACCTTTTATAACAATAAAGTGGTACATACTGTTTACATCATTGCTGTTTGTGCCATTGTCAATAATACCGAACACTCCAAGAGTGAAATTGAGCAATGCATCTGGCGTTTCAGGCTGTGGGTTTTTCCAGCTTGAGTTTAAGGTAATTTAAAATGTTTGTTAACTCTGTAGGGTTGGTTGGACTGTACAATACATAGGAACATTTTGCAATTTGTGGGTATGTCCTGTTGTCGTTGTAAGTACTGTTTCACAGGAAAAGTTCTACAATGTATTTAAAATATAATTCATGTGAAGATTACTTATAAACATCATAGTTATGCATTGTGTTACATACTTTGCAGTTGTTACTCCTGGTCGCACTGAGCGTGCAGCAGAATGTCATCAAAGAGACATAGAGACATGATAAACCCAGCAAGGATGCCATTTGCCTGCTTAACAATGAGCAGCGTCTGTAATGATGGCTGAATGGATATTTTTGTGGGACACCTTTACAGCTGTGAAACAATGTGTACCTTTGGCACACAGTTTTTGTTCTCATCCTTTTATGGCTTTGGGTACACTTTCACAGGTTTCTTGATGCACTTGTGCATTTAGATTTACTCTTTGCCATTTTAACGTCTCTATGATCTATTCCATACTTGCACCTTTTGGGCGGCCACAGACCTCTGAAATGTGGGGTCAGGGACGGCAATTAGTGCTTGCTTCTAAACATCATGTTAATGCCACCTGTGGGAACTCTGTGCTTGACATAAGCATAGGCATGCGTGCGTTTAATATTGTAAAATGATGCATCATTTTTAACTTTTACTTTTCTGAAGGGAAAACCCAAATTGTTTTAACGGTTTAAAAATGCATGTCGTGTCTTTGAATGTAAAAGTGATTGCTTAACAGTGTATGTGTGTATTGATTAGAAATAACTCTAAAGATAATGTGAAGTGGCACCAATAACACCAATGAGGTTTTGGCTGTTTTGCATATTAAAGAGCATTTTGCGAAGATAAGAATGACCAAAGAGCTTTATATCCGTCATATATGTCTGTGAGAGCTGTATGACTGAATAACTAAATACCTAAAGCATGCTGGGTTTGGTACGCATTTCCTTTTTTTTTAAATTAAATATATAAATACCAAGCATCTATATGTTTGGCCAGGAAAGACTGGCTAAACAACTAGCTGTCACACTGGCTTGACTACTAACAGCTCGAAATCACCTGTGCAGTGTTATGGATCAGCAAGACTCTGAGAAACAAAATTGGCTTTATATTAAAAAAATGACAACCATTAAATAGAAAATAAACTGCAATAAAACGCTGCTCCTCTGGCAATTTTCTACCCTAGATCTGGTCTTAGTTGGCCTTGTTGTATATCGGTCTCTGCTTGGAGTCTCTAACACAATAAGGCTTGCCGGTTCAACCTCTGTTGCTGTAGGTAGAAACCCTTCTGCAGATTTCTTATCGATTCGACCTTATCAATCGATCGATCGATTGAGGCATTATTGCCGTACCACAGTAAAGATGTATTTTTTTGCATTTAATTTCTTTTTCTTCATTACTCGCGGGTCCCTTAACAGACCGTATCTGCACTGATTGTACATCCTTACTTCAACTCCCCACTTTCCGAAATATATATACTAATGTGTGATGTTCTGGTCACCACCTGTCTCCTTTTATGTCATTCAATCTATGATCTAACCTTAAAGCGAGGTCAATTAGCGCAGTGCAATTTGAGAGCTGAAGGCCACCCTGTGCCAGAACATACTTTTTCACTCCTCAGGCCTTGGTAAAATAGAACCATCCTCATTTGTTCTAGCCACTTAGGTTCACTAACCAGAAAATTAAAATGGGTGATGTATGTGACTAAGCACCTGGCTCCTTGTATTAACATGACTAGTTCCTTATCAAAGCCAAGGACATAGCTAATATTTTGTAGACAGGCTGAGAAAAGACACCAAGGAGAACAAATATGTGATTTTAAGTGTTTTTATTATCAGCATATTATGGGCTGATAAAATGGCTACAGGAACAAGGGAAATATTCTACAAATAATGCAGACTATTTCTGCGGCAACATTTCGAGGTTTGGACACTTCGGGTTTTTAGAGTGTTCCCAAAATCTTGGCTTGATGCTTCCAGTAAACATAAAAGCCAGAAACCTAATCCTAACAAGTCCTTGTTCCTTCAGTAATGCCATGTTCTAGGAAACAAAGTCCAACGGTGAGGATCAACATAAAGGTCCAACCTGCTCTTAGCAAGACATTTAGCCTCCTGGTTAACCCTATGCTTATAAAGGAAATGTTAAAAATCCTGGCCAACTCAAGAATCCACAAACCAGCCCTGTTATGAAAACAAGCAGCTGGACCCCTTGCCCTTTGGACGCAAGTGAGTTATTACCACGTGTCTCTTACAACCACAGTCCATCCCTATGCTCTGATGGGTCCGCTCTCTAACGCATGCCCAACTTTATTGATCCTCCAATTTCTCAAACCTTACCCAAGTTCCTCATGCACCACTCCCCCACTTCTCACACTCTGCTTGCTTTCCTTAATGCTTATAAATGCCCACCTCATACAGGTGACATTGCTGATATTATCACCACACACAGGCTTGACACTTTTTCATCCCCAAAACATTGATCGCCTTCATTTCCTCCAATGTTTTCAACACCCTCATCCCACCCAGATATAGCATCCAACATGCTGACTGGGAACATGGGGTGGGATAGATGTCATACAGCGTGCCGGCTGGTCCTGGACAGTACGTAGCCAGATGGTAGTGAAATCAAGGGGCTGCTTACATGTCAGTTCTGCTACCACAGAATGGGTCCGTCACTTTCCACATCATCTAATGAATACCTCACAGGTGTGTTGCAATTCATGTATCAAGTTCTTGACCTTTTCTCATCAGCCTCTGTGACACCTCAACCAACAGCTTCATCAGGGGCTTCACCTACCACTAGGCCAAGCAGCTAAAAGCACTAGAGACCCTCTACTTATCCTAGTAAACTCCCTAAATATAATTCAACATGTGCAGGCCCACCCACATCAATGGAAACATCCTTGACCTTGTTCTCTCATCTTCCCCCCTCATAAAGGTCCTCAATCCCATTCAGCTCCACTGGACAGATCATCCATGTCCTCTAAACACATACCCTCCCTATACACAGTAGTATAGAGGTTGGGGTAACTCATTTACAGTTGAGATGAGACACAAAATATTTTTTAGAATGGTAAGGCCAGCCGTGTGGCTAGTAAACTGTGGATCTCCCCAAACCACAAACCATAAACAATATATAAATGTTACTAGCACTTTGCGCTTAGCAACAACCTATTTAAGACTCCAGTAAGAATATTTCTAGTACAGTAACCATTCGCTCAATGGGTACAAGTTAAGCAATTTTACATTTTGAAAGTTTAGTTATTCTCCAAAGTGGATGTAGTCACAGCGAATGAGTGTGGTGGCAACCTACACATGTTTTGACTTTTCGTCTTTGTCAAGGCTGTTTGTCTCCCATATGGACATTAATCAGAACAATTTCCATTCATCATTCGTCGTGAGGTAATAAATGTCATTAATACATTGCTCATATGTCACAATTGGTAAAACATTATTGATACATAGCAATCTGGGAATCGACTGGAGTAAAAGGAAAAAACAAACAAGGACAATTGGAGAAACATAATATCACAGAATATAAAACATGATCTTAAATGGCCTCTGCATGACAGTTCAATACCATGGTGCATAATATTGTGTTGACACACTTTAATGATAGCATGAAAAAAGTAGGACAGGCGCGCACCCTAGTTGCCAGTCAAAAATTCTTAATGCAAATAGTAAGTGTGTTAAATTCCAACAACATGCAGTATTAACTGGCTTGAATCTCATGATTCAGTAATAACTTGGTTGAATCCCTTATGTTGCAGTTCCAATTCTTCTGTTGATTTTCTCCTCCTAGTACTTTCCTGTCTCAAACATTCTTCAGGGAGGCTGTAACCTTTTCAGGTGCTGCTAATTGGTTTCTGATTTCAGTCTCAAAGGATTATGGTACATGTAGTGATAACAAGATAACAAAGTTCAGTCATTTCAGGTGGCCAGGAACCAACACCCTTCCAAAACACAGTTCTTACCCAAAATTGGGGGAGGGTAGAGTACCAGCAGTGTGGTCCTCCAAAGTGGAGCATGGCAACTCCGGTGCTGCTGCCTCTAAAGCCTGGAACTCATTTAGAAGAAATTAAAAAAGTAGGTCAGGCGCGCACCCTAGTTCCCAGTCAAAAATTCTTAATGCAAATAGTAACTGGGTTAAGTCCCAACAACATGCAGTAGTAACAGGGTTGAATCCCATGATGCAGTGATAACAACTGGTGAACCTCTGCAATTGGTAAACCCTGCTCCTGAAATGTCTCCCAGAGGCTGCTTGCCAATGGTCCTGTGGCGAATGAGAAAGTGGCAAGAGGGGAAGCCCTGCCTGGTTCCCCTCTGTAGCTCCACTTCTGTAGACTAGATTGTTCATGCTCGCTTGCTGGCTATCGCTCTTGTGCATAGTAGTTTAACCCACCCAACTGATACTCCTTGGTGCCTGAAAAGAAAAGTCCCAGCTCAGGGAATCAAACACATTTACCTGCATTGAGACTCACCACTGCCTAAGCCTCCACAGAGCTCATGTTATAATGGAGCACTGCAAATAGCATTTGAAGGTTCATTGTAATAATTCTATCCATGTAAAGCACATTGGATAAAAGCACTATATAAATGATAAGTTCTTAAGTTGTAATGTAGTTATTACTTTCTGTCTATGCTTTGCAACTATACTGCTCAGAATTTCTGTGTCTGTATTCCATTTTGTAATGTATTTTTTATTTATTAATTGTGAATTGGTTAATCAGAGTTAACCTTACACAAAGCAAGGAGACAAAAGTGTTAATAAATATCAAACAACAATTAAAAGAAGCTTAATCCACCAGTACAATCAATTAATAATCAACTATTAAACAAACCTGTTAAGCGTAGACATAATTCACTCATTGATTGCAATAAATAAGTAACAATATCTCTTAGGTAAAATGAAGTAAACCATGAAACAACACGTAGAAACATGTTTTTTTAGAATAACAAAAGGGAACAAGATTCCAATATCACAAAGTAAAATCCTATTATATTTTAAATATAAAGTCTAATTGCACTATCCTCCAGATTAACGTCTAGATGGATACGTCTCCTGAAGTGCCAAATGCTGAATTAAGACAAAATACTTGATGTTACATCCTAAATACCCAAATGTATTCCTTAAAAGTAATACAACCATATCAAAGTTTGTTACCATCACACTGTGATCATATTAATTAGTTTTAGAAATTTGAGTTTTGAATAACATTGTAATCATTACATGAATTACAACTTTTAAATTTGGTGTATATTTTGTCTGGATTGTTCGAATTTTAAGTTTAGCCTAAAGCGCAGAAATGGGATTCTCCAATACAAGTTTGGGAATTTCTGTAAGTATCTCAGAATTGAGCCCAAAACTTGACTACCTTTACGACAGCTCTTATACAGCTTGTAACTGTGCATAGTCTCAATTGTCGAGATTCAGTCTCTCTGAAATAATTATATTTTAACTAACATGGGATTTGTAACCCTAAAGTCCAAAATTTTATTTTTTAATTCTAAATGGCTGCAGCCACCATCATATAATTCACAAATGGCCCAGCATCACTGGCTAGCACACTTTGTTTTAAGTCCACAAAGATTGTGGCAGCAGCTGACTTTACGATTTGCCATAGAAAATGGAGTATTTTTCCATTTAAGCCAGCCCGACACAGAGACCATCTCATATCTTAAAGATGCAATTGGTACAGAATCTGGAAGATTAAGTGCCCGTTTCCATATAACAGCTTCAAGTATGCTCCAATCAACTGATTTGGAAACCTCACCTAATTCCTGGCCATACAGCATAGCCAGAACTCGTTTTAATGTATAGCACTCAATTAATGGGACCAAAGAAAACCTGCAGCACTTACTTTGGATTTTCTTCGTTTGAGATGCAAATTGAAGGCCTTACTTTTTTAATCTTGACAAAACTATACCTTTATTATGTGTAGCATCTAATCTAAATCCCAAGTCAGTGGAATTTAACACTGGTGAGAGTCTAGTGGTACCGGTTGGCGTGGTCATAATTTTCCCGCTCCTGCTCCAGTAGTACTTTTCATAATATTTTACAATGCTTTTAATAATATATACATAAATATACACTCACTAAATCCTTGGCGGTCCGTGGCGGCATACCAGGATAGGTTTAGGCGGCCTGGTGGGTGTTTTCTGGAGATGCTCGAAAAGCAAGGCCTCAGGCGGCAAGGTCCAGTGCTTGTGGGAGCCGACCTCCTGTCAGCTGTTCGACTGAAATGCGATGTGAGGTGTGGTCGCACGCACAGAGCAGAGTTTCTTCACAGCACAGGCTAATAATATAAACAAAGCCTGGAAACAACTCTAAAATGAATAAGGTACTGTTTGTTTCTCCAGCAGCAGCATTTTCTAGTGCTGGGGAGTTACTGAGTTATTTTTTCAACATCCTTATCCATTTGTAAGGGAAGTGAGTGCAAATTCGACCTGAAGCTTCTGCATATCCTGTACTGTTCAATTACTATTTTCAGAAAACACAATTTTATCATAAGATTGAATAATGAAGCAATAATGTATTAAATCGCAATTGCAGTCGTCATCTACATAAGCACTACATAAAGCACATGTGCTGGTGTTTTATTGGTCTGGTCACTATAATACAGTTGCTTCTTAATATTGGTCCACATCATTTACATAAATGACGGTATCGAGTCAAAATTTCGAAAACATTTTTTCGACATACCAAAATGTCGAAACAAAAGTACAGACTTTTTTTTACATTTATTGTTGGTTATTTTATAGGGTTTAGTTTTGTTTATTTAGCAAAAAAATGATGTTTTTTGGAAAAAAGGGAGTGTTGGGGGGATCCACCCAATTCGTTTTTTTTATTAAAAAAAGGCATTCAAAAATGTTTTTTAAGGCACTTTTGGTTCAACATATTGGTATTTCGAAATAGTGACTGTCGAAAAAGTCACTATAAACCTAAATGACAGCTCTCATTGTGCATATTGATGGCTTAATTCATATTATTTAAGTCAAAACAAATATACGGATCCTTCAGCAAATACAAATGGAGTAATATACAAATATGGATAACCACATAATAATGTATTGAGTGCCTTGGACAAGTTGCATAGGTATACAGCCAAAATACCCTGCGTACCTCTTTTTAGCCTTATAGTTTTTAAAGTGCTTAAAACCTTTTAAGTCACGTAAGAAAACTAATAGTGACTCACCCACACCAAAGGAAGATACTTTAGATCCGGCAACGTAGACCATTCTAACAGAAATGAGTGCCCTGAAGCCCTTCATGGAGGCCACTAATGCCAAACTACAACAGCTTGATGATAAATGGTCTACCTTTGAGTCAAGAATGATAGAGTTGGAACGGCGAGTGAGTGATGCAGAGAATGTTACTAGTAGAGTAGTGACGCTGGAAACCACAATCAAATCTCTACAAAAACAATCTGAAAACCAGGAAAATAGAAATAGGAGGAATAACCTACATATTGTTGGCCTTCTAGAAGGGATTGAAAAAGAAAATCCTATCCTGTTCCTTAATACCTTGCTTCCAAAACTCCTTGATTTTCCAGCGTCAGTGCAACTAAATATCCAGAGGGCCCCTTTGGGTGGGCCCAATTAATTCAGTACACCGTACTAACATCCCTTCTAGAACTTTCTTATTCGCTCTTCTGGATTATACTCATGTCCATCTTATAATTAATAAGATGAAGCAAATTAGGCAACTTGTTTGGGATGGCATGAAGATATATATATATATATATATATATATATATATATATATATATATATATATATATATATATATCTCAGGATGTGTCCAATGCAACAGCTTCTAGGAGAAAAGAACTACTCACGTTCAGACCCGCTCACACTCCTGAGGCAACTAAACGCAAGATATGGTATCATCCATCTGGCAATCCTCAAAGTCACCCTCAATGGTCATACTGCTTCTTTTGAAAATTAAACAGACCTGAAACACTTTATTCAAATCCCACGAAATGGATATGTCAAGACCAACTACTCAAATACATTCATAAGATTTAATGATCTACTACTTCTGAATATTTAACTGATATCTTCTACCAGAGTGGTCTGCGGTTTGGGCCTTCTCTCAATTGGCGCTCTACCCCTGTTTCATTGCCGTCAACAGGAATTGGTGTGGCTGTTTCCTGTTAGCCATGATTTTATCTATAGTTGTTTCTTACCTTTGGTCATTGAAGATATCCATGTTGACTTTGTTTGTCTAGCCCTCTCGCTCATGTGTCTCTCCTCTGCCGTTGTTATCATTTTTGCAGCAAAATCAGTGTATCTAAGATACATGGTTTTCTAACTATCAGTCTAACCATAATGTCATGCTAATACCTACAATAATAATATATGTTTTTAAATTTAGAAATTATGATTTTTATGTTTACCTCAATTTAAGACATGCCACTCAACATAACATCTTGGAACATTAAAGGTTTTCACAACCCTATTAAAAGACAGAAAAGGTTATATCACCTTAATAGAACAAGACCATCGATCACTTGTATCCAAGAAACACCTCTATCACAGACTGAAGCTGCCAAACCTAATCGCCTTTGGGTGGGCCAAATATTTTCAAGTGCGGCACATGGCAAAAAGAATGGCGTTATCACTCTTATTAATAAAGCAATCAAATGTAAAGTTGTAGGGACTGACTCTGACAATATGGGATGGTGGGTGTTAATTAAGATTTTAGTGGAATCCATTGAATACACGATTCTCAATGTCTATGGTCCCACCTCTCCTAATCCCTCTTTTTGGTTAGAACTAAGAAAACATGTATTCTAATCTAATCCTCATAATCTAATTGTTTGTGCAGACTGCAATGAGATTATGGATCCTTTTCTTGGTAGAAAATGTAGTGTATGCTTCAATAACCCCAGATTCCATAAACAATTTCTAAATTTCGTATCCGAACTAGGCCTCATTGACACATGGTGCATGACTCATCCCTCTGACTCACTTTGCTCTCCAAACCCCACAATTCTTTTTCTAGATTAGACTATGTATTCCTTTGTAAATCTATTTCAAATCTTCTTCATAATGCTGAATGTATAGCCCTATCAGACCATGCTCCAGTTCATATACAACTTGCAATTACACAGAATAGTCACAATTCGAATAGATGGAGATTTAACACAGCTCTCTTGAAGGATGAACTTTTCACGCCCTTCATCACTCAGAAGCACAGTAATTTGTTTTCTGAGAACAACAGTCAAGATATGTCTATCATCAATAATTGGGAATGCTATAAGGCTGTACTTAGAGGTCATATTATATCCTTTGTTGCTAATAAAAAGAAAAAATTCAAACAAGAATCAGATACTATTCTTACACAACTGAAATCCCTCGAATCTCAACATACGTGTAGTAATGCTCTTTTTACGCTCAGCAATATCATTAAACTGAAACTTCAATATGATAAAATGACCTCACGATACTCCTCTGCAAACATTTAAAAAAAAAAAAAAAGTTACCAATTTTCCAATAAAACAAGTAACTCACTTGCATTGTTCCTTAAACTTAAAAGGGAAATAGCTAGGGTTGCTGTTATCAAAGATCAGATAGGGGATAGATCATTTGCAGATAGAGCAATAGTTCAAGTCTTTGCTAAATTCAACCAAAAAGTATATTCTTTGGAATCACAACCTAATAATCCTTATTGTCAAGACTTCCTTTGGCATGTCCCTCATTCTACATATCCATGTCCCTCAATCTACATAAATCACTGAATTTCCCTATCTCTTCCAGCAAAATTCATAAAGCCATAAGAGACCTTAAAGAAGGTAAAGCCCCAGGCCCAGATGGTTTCCCCATTGATCTTTATGCACATTTTAAGAACATATTAGTACCTAAACTCAATGAAGTCTTTTCTCATATTATTATAGCAAACAAGGCACAGGGATCTTTCTCAGCAGCCATGTGAATTGTTTTCCCCAAGCCCAATAAAGATCCTGAACTTCCACAAAACTACAGACCAATTTCCCTCATAAACACTGATTGCACAATCTTTGCCAAGATTTTAGCAAATAGACTTCTCCCTTTTTCACCTAACTTACTAAAAAATTACCAGGTAGGGTACATCAAGGGTAGACTTTCCTCCTGTAATATAATGCTATTTTTAGACATCTTAGAAATTATTTATAAATCCAAAGATCCCTGTGCGGTCAAAGCCCTAGATGCGGAACAAACATTTGACAGGGCTGAATGGGGCTACACGGTTAAAGACCTCAAATGGCATGGTAAAGGCACCCTTTTTTCTCTCCATGATTAAAGTGTGATCTTCATATCCTAAAAGAGCTATTTTTATTAATGGGCAAATGTCCTCATAGTTCCACCTGTTTAGGGGTACACGTCAAGGCTGCCCCCTTTCCCCACTTCTTTTTATCTTGGTGATGGAACCCTTCATGAAGGAAATCAGACAGGATAACAATATACAAGGCATTGATGCTAGTGGAATACAGGTTCAAACAGCAGTGTATGCTGATAGCTTACTGCTCTTGAAAAACCGATACACTAGTGTACATTACTTGTTAGACATTATTTAATGATTCTTATTATTATTATTTGTCACTTGTTTCTGGCGCAACCAAGTGGCCCAGAGGCATATGGGCGCCAAGGACAGAGGTCCCAAACACAGATGGGAAGGACAAAGACAAACCTAACCTAGACACTATGAAGTAGACACTATGAATCTCCTAGCCAAATAAATGCATTTTGAGTTTTTTCTTAAGGATACCAAGGGACTCACAACAATGAGATTATGGATCCTTTTCTTGGTAGAAAATGTAGTGTATGCTTCAATAACCCCAGATTGCATTAACAATTTCTAAATTTCGTATCCGAACTAGGCCTCATTGACACATGGTGCATGACTCATCCCTCTGATTCACTTTGCTCTCCAAACCCCATAATTCTTTTTCTAGATTAGACTATGTATTCCTTTGTAAATCTATTTCAAATCTTCTTCATAATGCTGAATGTATAGCCCTATCAGACCATGCTCCAGTTCATATACAACTTGCAATTACACAGAATAGTCACAATTCGAATAGATGGAGATCTAACACAGCTCTCTTGAAGGATGAACTTTTCACGCACTTCATCACTCAGCAGCACAGTAATTTGTTTTCTGAGAACAACAGTCAAGATATGTCTATCATCAATAATTGGGAATGCTATAAGGCTGTACTTAGAGGTCATATTATATCCTTTGTTGCTAATAAAAAGAAAACATTCAAACAAGAATCAGATACTATTCTTAAACAACTGAAATCCCTCGAATCTCAACATGCATGTAGTAATGCTCTTTTTACGCTCAGCAATATCATTAAACTGAAACTTCAATATGATAAAATGACCTCACGATACTCCTCTGCAAACATTTTAAAAAACAAAGAAAACATTTACCAATTTTCCAATAAAACAAGTAACTCACTTGCATTGTTCCTTAAACTTAAAAGGGAAATAGCTAGGGTTGCTGTTATCAAAGATCAGATAGGGGATAGATCATTTGCAGATAGAGCAATAGTTCAAGTCTTTGCTAAATTCAACCAAAAAGTATATTCTTTGGAATCACAACCTAATAATCCTTATTGTCAAGACTTCCTTTGGCATGTCCCTCATTCTACATATCCATGTCCCTCAATCTACATAAATCACTGAATTTCCCTATCTCTTCCAGCAAAATTCATAAAGCCATAAGAGACCTTAAAGAAGGTAAAGCCCCAGGCCCAGATGGTTTCCCCATTGATCTTTATGCACATTTTAAGAACATATTAGTACCTAAACTCAATGAAGTCTTTTCTCATATTATTATAGCAAACAAGGCACAGGGATCTTTCTCAGCAGCCATGTTAATTGTTTTCCCCAAGCCCAATAAAGATCCTGAACTTCCACAAAACTACAGACCAATTTCCCTCATAAACACTGATTGCACAATCTTTGCCAAGATTTTAGCAAATAGACTTCTCCCTTTTTTACCTAACTTACTAAAAAATTACCAGGTAGGGTACATCAAGGGTAGACTTTCCTCCTGTAATATAATGCTATTTTTAGACATCTTAGAAATTATTTATAAATCCAAAGATCCCTGTGCGGTCAAAGCCCTAGATGCGGAACAAACATTTGACAGGGCTGAATGGGGCTACACGGTTAAAGACCTCAAATGGCATGGTAAAGGCACCCTTTTTTCTCTCCATGATTAAAGTGTGATCTTCATATCCTAAAAGAGCTATTTTTATTAATGGGCAAATGTCCTCATAGTTCCACCTGTTTAGGGGTACACGTCAAGGCTGCCCCCTTTCCCCACTTCTTTTTATCTTGGTGATGGAACCCTTCATGAAGGAAATCAGACAGGATAACAATATACAAGGCATTGATGCTAGTGGAATACAGGTTCAAACAGCAGTGTATGCTGATAGCTTACTGCTCTTGAAAAACCGATACACTAGTGTACATTACTTGTTAGACATTATTTAATGATTCTTATTATTATTATTTGTCACTTGTTTCTGGCGCAACCAAGTGGCCCAGAGGCATATGGGCGCCAAGGACAGAGGTCCCAAACACAGATGGGAAGGACAAAGACAAACCTAACCTAGACACTATGAAGTAGACACTATGAATCTCCTAGCCAAATAAATGCATTTTGAGTTTTTTCTTAAGGATACCAAGGGACTCACAACTTCTGAGATCCAAGGTCAAGGAATTCCACTTTTTGGGTGCTGCTACCAAAAACGCACATTTATTGACAAAAATAAGTTTGGTCATGGGGACTTCTAAGAGTTTGAGATTATTGGATCTCAAATTCCTGGTAATTCTCTTACTCTTCAAGTTGTCTGCCACATAGGCCGGGAATTGGCCAGCTAGGCATTGAAATATGATTGTAAGCAGGCAAAATCCAATGCTTGCCTCTATGGGGAGCCAATGCAGACTTTTCCTAGCATCAGATACATGATCACATTTCTTGAGGCCTAGAATGGTCCTTACTGTACTATTCTGAATCATTTGGAGTCTAGCTATCTCTTTCTTACCAATGTCTAATAAGAACCTGCCACAATAGTCAATCTTTGAGCCAATGATGGCCCTTGCAACAGTTTCACAATATTTTTGCGACAGATAGAGATGGATATGGCATAATCATTTGATATAATAGGCAGATGTCGATACAAGACTACTGACCTGGGCATTCATTGTGAGGAATTAATCAAACTTAACCCCCAAAGTCTTTATTTTATCTTTTGTCTTGATTATACAGTCTCCTATTAGGAATTGAGAATAGTCAGTACTGAGATTGTTCAGTCTACGACTGGAACCTATGATAATAAGTTCTGTATTTTCACAATTGAGTGCCAACCCATCCATACACATCCAGCCATGAATCAGACTATAGATCCTATTAATCTGTTTCACATCCTCCAGGTAATAATTACCTGTCAGTGTGATGAGGCACTGTGTATCATCAGCATAGTTTGAAAAACAGATCTAATTCTTTTCTAGCAGGGTAAAGAGGGTGGGTCATAAACATATTATACAGAATAGGTGGTATGCAGGCCCCCTGCGGTACACTGTACTTCAAATGAACAGGAGAGGCTTCTGCCATATTTCTACAGACCCTAAAGTTTCTTTTACCCAAAAAAGATTCAATACAGGTTAAAGCATGGTCACTGAAGTTAGTAACTTTGCGAAGTCTTTGAAGGACCAGCGAGTGATCCACCAGATCAAACGCAGCAGACAAATCCAAAGCCATCAGCACTGTGTTTTGTCCTTCATTGATTCTTCTCAACATGCTCGATTTAAGATCCAAAAGGGCAGATTACGTGCTGAAGCCCGGCCAAAAGCCTGATTGGTATTTATTAAGGATATAATTATTCTCTAGATAAGCTAAAACTTGTTTTATGCAATTCTACCCACATTTCTGAGAAGAAAGGGGGAGTTCGTAATAGGTCTGTAATTGGTGGGGATCACGGGTTCAGACCTTGTTTTTTCAAAGGTGGGTTCACCCATGCTGGTTTCAAGCGCATGGGGACACACCCTTGTTTGAGAGATGCATTAACAATTCTTGTCAAAAAGCTTATGAGGGATTCAGAACAGACTTTAATTGTCGTGGCAGGAAATGTATCCCCTTTACAGGCCGAGGGTTTACGCTCAGATAAAATTAATCTAAGCTCTGCTTCTGAGACAAATCTGAAATTTAAAGGAGGAGTTTCACAGGAAGCATCTGTATCGGTCATGTGAGAGGGGCCTGCGTCGAAGATCGGTAGAGAAGTCTGATAAAGTCTGATCTAAGAGTTTCTCTTTATCAATGTGCTCTTAATTTTTTCTAACTTCTCCAAGATAGCTTTTTGAATACTGGTACTCCGGTCCACATCTCTCAAAATACTATCCCCTTGAGAGCTGTTCGGTTTCTCATGCTCTTTAAGGATTCTAAAAATCTCTTTAGATTCCTGTTGGGCATTATCAATTCTGGCAGTATAAATGGTCTTTTTCGCAGTAATTAATGCAATTCTATAGTTCTTGGCTGAGGTAATGTACCTTTGTTTCTCCTTAGTGTTATCGGAGGATTTCCATTGGTAGAAACCTTTCCTTTTCTGTACCCGCAGGATTCTAAGTTCATCTGAGAACCATACATTGGAATTTCTGTCAATAACCTTCCAGGCTTTGACAGGCTCCAGACGATTCGTTATTTTATTCAACGCATCCAGCAGAGAGTTGGTCATCTCCTCTGTGGAGCCCAGACATACAATTAGCTCATTAGTTGGAATCATCAGCTCCTTGATTATATCTGGGGTCCATCTCTTCAAGTTCCTAGAGTTGGCCAGATGTGCTTGGTATCCCTATTCCTCAGAGGGCACAAGGAAGTGATGGAAAATTCAACAAAAAAATAATCCGACAATGGACACAGGGAGATGTTCAGGTTAGTTATATGCACATTATAAGATGGACCCAATCCAGAGTGTGGTCTTGAATATCGGTGGGTTCATCACTGGGTTGTAAAAAGCCAACCTTAGATAAATAGCTCTCTCAAGTTCTATGCCACTCAGATCAGACTGATCTCTTTCAAGAATTATCCATTTAGCCATATATTTACGTTGAGCAAGGATGCAGCTCTACAGATCATGCACAAAACTGGGGATAGCTATGGGAGGGCAATAAAGAAGCAGCATATTTATCATCTAGGAGGGGTATGTCCTTACTTTAAGCCATAGGGTTTCACAACCCTTAATTCTGGATTTATCCGATTCCCAGATGTCCAAATGATTTTTAAAGATAAATGCCACTCCACCCCCTCCTTTGTTCTCCCTATTCACATATCAGATAGTGTAGTTCATGGGAGTGGCCAGAAGGATTGACTGGCCGGCCCCGTTATGCAACCATGTTTCTGTGAGGGCGCAAATATCTGTGTCTTGGTCATGATATAGTCTAAAACAAAAACAAAGACAAAGGGGTGATGGCTGGAAGATTTAGAATGAATCTTAACCTCTGGCATTGCTCTGTGCTACCCTCCAGACCATAGTTCTTTGCCTGCCAAGCCATTACAGAAGGGGAAAGACCATATTCAAATCAGGCTTGGTCCCACCCCAAAAGGGGCAGTCCACCTATATATTGCACCTGTAGAGTCCGCCACCTCCAAGGTAGGCTTTAACAGAGACCTGGTATTGAGTAATAGGATTTCTAAAGAGGAGAGGGACTGATTACAAGTAGCGCGCTCCTGTGGGGTGTTCATGGCAATAACAACCCTTAACAGAGATGCTTCAAACACGGGAGAATTGGAACTCACCAAGGAACTGGGAGAGCTCCCACCCCTCCAGCCACCACGTCTGGCATGGACCAGCAAAGACCAACTGGTCGCTCTCGTGCCTGCGATGCAAAGAAATAGTCAGCAGGACTACAATAACACAGGGAAATGTCGTTTCGGTCTCAATTAGGCAAACAACAGAGTTCTGATTTCCTCAATATCCCTTAACTAACAGATGGCTTTAAAAGCAGTGTGCAAAATACAAACTTTCAAGTTCAAAACTTCAGAATGTAAATAACATTAGCGTTGTCTGAAAATTAGCAGCAAAGTTTTCTAAAAGGGACAAATGGCTCTCTACCATCTGGTTATGAATTAAACACAGACAAATCTAAAATTCTACCTCTTAACATATATTGTACTAGACATCATACCCAAACATTTGGCATTAAATGGTGTCCGAAAGCAAAAAAATATTTAGGCATTCATATCTCTTCATTCATTAAAGATATAATTAGGAGAACACTACTGCCCCATTATCAAGGATCACATTCACGGTCCCCCCTCTATCTATACTGGTGAGGTCATATTGAATCTATTAAAATGATTATCTCCCCAATTATCTTACATCACCACTATATGCTATCAATCCCCCTGCCTTCTTCTTTTTTAAAGCCATGGATTAATGTTTGATCAAATTCCTATGGGGAAAGAAGAGCCATAGAATCGCTATAGGCAAACTTTAAAAACCCTGTTGTTATGGTGGAGTAGGGTTCCCTGATTTAAAAAAATACCACTTAGCCTTTGTCTTGAGGCAGATGAAGATGTGGTTTATCCCTGTGGAATACATCAATGTTCCTAAGTGGCTGCTCATAGAGAGAGCTATGCTTTCCCCTCTAACTCTTGCTGATTGCTATGTCATCAAGGGGAAAATCAGATGTATTAAATGTACAAGTAGTATAGTATCTGCCCGCTGCCTTAGATCCTGTATGTATCCTTAGATTGTAAAACTCTCTCAATGAATCTCACAATATCTTTGGTTTAATAGGTTAATATGAGTTGATGGGGCATTAAGTATAATAATCAGATATTCTGACAGGGAGCTCCAATGACCTTTAATGAAGTCACTGAAATATTCTGTACCCTGGCTTCCTATATGCACCAATATGCGACAGTTATCAATGCAGTAATGGAAAATTATGATTCCCTAATATGTAAGTCCGACACTCCTAATAAAGAAAGACTACAGCATATGCATGATCTCAATTTTAGCACTTCCATGTTATAGAAGGTCCTTTCTGATTAATCTCCCTTTGAATTGAGGTGGGAATGCAGATCGCATGGCAGCAATAATGTACTTGGATAATGAATCAGAGTGAGCCCCTGTCTGGAACAACATTTCCACATCAGCCAGCCTACTTCAAACCTCATATTTCTTCCATCAAAGAGCCTTCATCACTCCTATAAAGCTCTTCAAAAGTAATGCTGCACAGAATGACAGATGTTGGAGCTGCCTACATGCTCAGGGATCATTTAAGCATATGTTTGTAGACTGTGAACATGTTAAATCATATTAGAAAGGTGTGTGAGGCACAATCAAACTCATCTTTAATATACAACAAGACTTCTGTTTTAAATTTCTTTTACTAGGTAGTGCACTGCTGTAAGGTGTCTTGGAAAGTAATGCCTGCTATTTATTTTACCTTCTGATTCTAGTGTCAATTCAAACTATATCGTCCAACTGGAAAACTCTTGATCACATTCATTATAAAATGTGGTGTAACTCTATATGTAGTATACATAGGTTGGAAAGATATAATGCCTCCTCCTCTTTTCTTTTACTTAAACATGAATTGAAGTGGCAGCTATTTCTTAGGTTCTTATCTAATGTAGCCCCTAACTGAGGATGAAGTAGAGATCTAGTTATAATTTTTCCTGCCTATGTCCTCCCTCTGTCCCTCCCCTCCATTTGTGGGTGTCCGTTTCTCTCTGTATTTTTATCATTGTATGTCTTGCTATGTTTTACACTTTAAATGTGTTAGTTTTTTTCTGCATTCATTCCATAAGTATACTTGGCCTTCATCAAATGTAATTCTAACTTTTGGATTGCAGAAATCGTTCATATTAAAGTGCCTGCTCTTACTAAACACGTGTGGTACCAATCTTCCAGGAGTAGCTGTAGGATTCCATTAATTTTTGAGAGAAGTGGATGACCATGGTCTCATCCCCATTAATGATCAGCTCATTAGTTGCTGCCTAATCATTGATGGCACTAAGCAGTCGTTGTAGTCCGAGTTGCGTATGATCTTTCAAGGCAAATCGTCCACATATGTCAGCCAATATACATGAAGGTTGTTAATTCTTGGAGGAGTGAAGGCAGATGCAGCTAAGCAATCCCCCAAATCCGAGAGATGTAGGTTGAACAGGGAGAGGCCAAGGGCAGAGACACAACCCTGCCGAAGTCCCCGATGGATATGTCTGCATTTAATAAGGGCAATAGTCTATAAGAAGTTGGCAATAAATCATCTTTATTGCGTTATCGCCATGAGCGCTCCTTTACAAAACACTTTAAAGGGCGCCCACGTCTTCCAACGTTCCTGATCCTGAACCCTGTTGTGTCTTTGGAATCCTTCCATTCTGCCCCAGAGGCCTAATTGTCATATTACCCAAAATTGCAAAATTAATTTTTCATCCAGAATGCAGGTTTCTGCTCACCCGGAGCCAGAACACAGCTACACTGGAAATGCTACAACAGTACCCCGCCCCAGTATTCACAAGTGCACAAGCTGCATTGTTGGTTAACAGCAGAGCTATACTTAAGAACAGTTTGCGTGCTGGAGAGTAGAGTAATCCCTTCCAAGCTCATGACAAATACGTCTTTTATCTTAAAGGTCATGCTGCTGTATTATTTCTAGGCACAAACAGGCCCCTCACCATGTTGGTCCCTGCCTAGGGTGATGGTCGTCTAGTATCGTGTCAAGGGCAACATTTAAATCCCCTCCTCAGATTACCAGGCAGTGTGCACAGATGTGCAAGACTAGGTCCACTACATCATGAGAACTTTTAAAGAGGAATGTGGAGCATATGGATTCAGGGGAGCACAATTCATCATTGTTCAGATGACCATAGGTACGCAAAATGGCCTCCTACTGCGAGCCAGATTAATTTATCAAAAGCATTGTGTGTAAAGCACGATGTAACAATGTGCCCTCGCCAATATTTTGTACGCCTGTCACATTCCTGTGGAAAGAGGTTGGTCTTTTTCAGCGTCACTATTTGTGCACGCTTGCATTTCCAGAAAGTGTAGGACTACTGAATTTTAGCTGCTCCTCCAAGGCCTCTGATCCTCCAGTAAACTACTCTGATCCCATCGCATTTAAATAAAAAATCAGATTATACTTGGTACATTGGGCTTTGTTGGTGTCCAAGACAATCAACCCACCACCCCTGTGCCTGCATGCTATATCAATAGACTTCATTTACATACCATTGCTGATCAACACACTTATAACTTAACACTGTGAACATGACTTCTATAGTAATATCCCCAAATGGCCTTCCTTCCCTGACTTAAGTGGCCTATCCAAGGCTACCTTGCAATGTAATACTCTGAAGTCAATCATCCCACTCCTTTTGTGCAAGACTTCACTGTACCCCCTCCAAACTCATCTAAAAACCTAGCATGATTTACCAGAGAACCACTGGCCAATACAACAGGAAGCAACTCTTGGACAAATCGTGGGGTCCGTAGCTACAGCAAATGTATGGCGTCAAGGGTCAATGGGCCTCATTACACGGTAGGCGGTAAGAGTTTACCGGTACCGGTAAGGGCACCGGTACCGGTAAACCCTTACCACCTTACTAGGAGGTCCCTTTGTGGGACCTGACCTTAACGGCTGGTTTTACCAGCACCTTATTAGCACCTTCCCCATTCCCATTGAGCCCTATGGAGCAAAAATGGGAATGGGGAAGTGCCTTGGTGAATGGGGAATTACCACCCCCGCTCACCTTGGAGTAGGGCGGTAATTCCGCCATCCACCAAGGCGGACACGGTAAAATACCGGAGACAACCATGGCGCCAATAGCGCCATGGTTACCGCCTACCGTGTAATGAGGCCCAATGTTATTAAATGTCCCTGTATTTGATAACACCACATTCTGAAATCCTATTACATTTGCAGGCCTCCCCTTGAGGACAAAGACTCCCCTTGTCACTCCCAGGCAGGTTTATCTGGGGAGTACTGTGTCAGTTAATCATTTGTTCACAACCAGTGCATGCCTTAAGTATGCATTTGTTCCAGGAGTTGTGATGACTGCTAGTGCCCATCACATCTCTCCATTTACTCTGGAGGAGAGTTAATCTCATGTCTTTCTGTTACCAGATCTTTGTGCATTCCTGTCCTCCACTGTCTAGAACAGGGGATCTGTGCCTCTTTGCTATCTAGCATGATTAGCATCTTTCGGCCCATTACAAGACCTTGTGTCAGGAAGGGAAGAACTAAGACGGGATACCATCCAAACCGTTTAGTGTACCAGTGGACAGTTACCTGTTTAATTGTGAGGTCACACGGGCAATGCTTTACTTCCTCAAAGGAGGTTTTCCGCACATTCTGAGTGTGATCTGTGTATTTATCCACCATGTGGAAGTATAATGGCTCCTTTGCAGTATCAAGCAGAGTGTCTGCATGCCTGTAATTCATGAGCCCGAGAATCATGGTTCAAAGAAGGGCACAATGAGAAGGCTGATAGAAGAGCTGTAACCATACTCTGCATCAGCCACCTCTCCATGAATGCCTCAGGGGTGCTTCTTTACACTGCTCTTTTTTTATTTTTTAATTCTTGATTTAACTGTGTTTTACCAGTTTTTGCATGGTTGAACTTTTATTCGTATTCTGCTTTGTTCACTTCGACAGTGTCATTTCTATTGTCAATCCGCATCCTCTTTAGGTAATTCATTTTATTTATTATCTTTTCCTTCTCCTTCCACCCATTGAATCTCATATTTATTAACTTATGATCCAGATCGAGGCTCTCAATGAAGTTCCCAACTGCTATGACTGGTTTTCTATTAGCCCCATTCATTAAAAGAGTCCACCAATGTTCCTCGTCCATACTACAGTAATCTGTAAACAGGTGGCCTAGATGGACTTTTCAGTTTCGTGATAGACCCTTACAATCAAGGAGCAGATGCATCAAGGTTTCTGGCACGGTCATCTGGTCACAAAATCTACACCCATTTGCTCTAGTTGTGTCTCAAACCGCAAGGACTTAATTTGTTTTTAAGATGTTCAATTGGGCTCTCATGATCGTCGATCAGAGTTTCTTATTTGGAAATTTGAGCAGATATCTTGCTGGTTCATTCCGTTTTTGGGTGTTGACTGCCAGATGTCTTGAAGCTTTCTATCTTGTTGCCGAGTCCTGAGTGTTACACCAGTCTTGTTCTTTTAGTTTTTTAGATGTTTTCGTTGGGTTGTTGATTAGTTCCTCTTGCGAACTTCCAATTTCTTCAAGGCATGCCAGGTTTTTGAGTGACCAGTTTGTCCCTTTAGACAGTTCTTCATGGATCATTTCATAGATTCTTTCTTTTGAACTATGGATCTTCCTGAAGAGCATTAGGGTGTACAGCTCTACGATTGCTTCAAAGATGTCAGGCCCAGTTCTCTTCTGATTAGTACAACTGGTGTCGATGCTGGTAGGCGTAAGACTACCCTCCAAAAAGAACCTTCTAGTTTTCTCGAGATGTTGGATGGAATGCCTGGCATGGCCTCTGCTCCATAAATGATAGCTGGAACCGCTTTAGCTTTATAGAAGTTCAACCCCGCTTCGATGGAAAAGCGACCAAATTTCTTATCCAGCTTTTTTGTTTGGTTAGTCAGGTTCTTGGTTTTCATGGGCATAGATTCTTGCATTGGTATTTCAAGGTTGTTTTGACTGAAAGTGAAACCCAAGTGGCGGAATGATTATACTTTTTCAACAGGCGTTCCTCCTACCTGCCAGACTTTCAAATGATTTCTTTTGACTGATTTGTCAAGAGTCATCACTTTTGTTTGTTAATGTTGATCTCAAGGTCGTTAGTTTGTAGGTATACTGCAAGGTTGTCCAGTTTTCTTTGTAATCCCACCGCTGTTTGATCTATAAGAATAATGTCATCGGCATAGAGTAGCCTACTTATTTTATCCTTACCCACTGTTGGCGGGAAGACTCTAATAGTTTTTTCAGAGTCTTGAAAATCACCCGTGTAGGCGTTATAAAGCGCTAGGGCCAGTGGACAACCTTGTTTGACTCCTCTGTACGTCTTGATGTTCTTTGAAAGGAGGCCTGCTCCACTAAGCCGTACTCTCATAGAGGTTTCAGAATAAAGTTCTTTAATCGGAGAAAGAATAGTTTCCGGGCACTTCCAGTTGTTCAATTTCGCCCACAGTTTGTCCCTGTTAACTTTATCGAAGGCTTGAGATGGATCAATGAAGGCCACTTTGGCCTTAAGTATGCTGAGGAGCATGATATTCGCTGTTGTTCCAATGTTCTTGGTAAAGCCGGTTTGGAAGGGATCAAAACCAGCTGTAGATACCACCCAGAGTTTGAATTTATCTAAATGGGAGGCGCCAAAGATTTTTCCAGATGCTATCTAGCAAAGCTATTGGTCGATAATTTCAGGGATGCCTGCTGTTTTAGCTGTCTTCCATGAAGGGGGGATCGTTTTGGAGATGGAACAGGTTTTGAAAATTTCAGCTATCAAAAAAGCCCAGGTGTCTATGTTTGCCTTGAGATCAACGTTTGAAAGCCCATCTGGGCCAGGAGCTCGAGACGATTTCAATTTACCGATTTTGTTTCCAATCGTGGTTTTACAAAGCTCAATGTCCCATCTGTTTGCAATGAGTTTCCCGCTCCTAGATGTAGTTGGAAGTTGGCCGAACAGGCTTAAAAAGCGTGATATCCAGTTCTTTTCATTCACACTAGTAAGAAGAGTATCTTGAGTAGCTCGTCCCCCAGCCGATATTAGTGACCAAAATGCTTTCGGTAGCTTTCTGCTCAATGTTCGGGGCATGTTTTAGGAGTCCTCTTGAAACAAAATACATTTGTAACCCTTTAGCCAGTTTTAGTACGTTTGCCTAGCTATGGTAGCTGCTTCAATATTACGCTGTGTCGGAAATTCCTTGACTTTTCGAGTAGACTACGAAGTTCACTTCTTTTTACTTTCAAAGTTTGATTATTGGAATGGTGATGGAAAATGTTTCTTGAACCCTCCTTCGTTGGAAACTTGTAAGGCACCAAGAGAGGGCAGTAGTCAAGTTTTGGCATACCTGTGGCATCATTGATCCTTGCTCTCAACTGCAGTTATTCTTTAGTGATTACATTAATTGACCGTGACTTTAGTCGTAGTCGGGTGCCCCCCTATGTTGGTATCAACACTAGCCATCAGGTATTGATTCTCGAGGACCCCTTGGTTCCAGATTGCCTTCAAGAGTCACAGTTGCACACTTGTCAAATACACCCACATGCACATGTGCATAGTGCAGATACATGCAGCATGAACCAGCATCCATGTGTGACACCACAACCGTGCCACAGTACATACTCATAATTCATTACATGTGTGCACCCACACATACATTTGCACAGCATGCTTACCAACACATACACCATCGATGTGTCTCACACTTGATAGGAATCACATGTGGCAGGTTCACGTCCCTGTACATACACAGCCATACATGTCCCTACAAAGACATATGTGCAAACTGCACACTCCTGGCACACCACAACACGCACAGCGTCCGATCAGTATGCATATACACTTACCGCTCGACTCCAGACGGGTCTGCCCCTCAAGGACCTGGACGTGGAGCGCTGGGCGTATGCGTTCCAGGACCCTCATCTAGTTGTCGGTCAGGTGGACCCGGCACCCCTTGGCTTCCGCTGCCTTCAAGAGGCGCCGGGCCTTGTTGAGGGTCCTGGACCTGAAGTCCTCCAAACGCTTCCGAACATGTTTGATCTCGCGGACTGCCACCCCCTCCTCGTTGATGGCAGTCACGATGTCCATCCAGATCCTCTTCCGTCCTTCATTGTCGGCGCGCAAACTTCCAAAGAGGGCATCATACTGCCCCAGGACTTGCTCCACCAGGACACCAACTTCACTGGCACTGAAGCTGGTGACCCTCTGCCTCTCTGCCTGGGGGTTGCCAGTGGTGCCAGATGGTGTAGTGTCCGACATGGCAACCCCAGAGGCAGGTGTGGGTGGGCAACTGGGTCCTGTGGCTGGGCTGTGGAGCGATGGTATCCCAGTCGGGAGTCTTCAGTTCCAGCAGGGGTGGTCACAGCAACTGCACCCCTGGCTGACGTGCAGGCACCAAATAGCAGGGTACGTGGGCAGCAGGCAGGCAGGCAGCAGCAGATGGCAGGTGGGAGCGTGCTCAGGGCTCTGGGGGACAAGAATATGGCCTTCTGAGCAGGAGCGTGGTCTTCCGTGTGTTTTCACGTGGCCAGCTTGATACGGAGTGATTTGGCACGTGAAAAAAGTGCACGTCAGCGTGAAATCCGAGGAAAGGCCCTTAGCACGTAAGCGCATCTGTGACGTTACGCGCGTGGGCGTTTCCCTCATGACGTGTGCATAGTGGTTCAGCGTGTGAAAAAACTGCACGTCCGCGTGTGAATGCGTGTAATCCGAGGAAAGGGTCTACGCGTGTAAGTGATGTTACGTGACACGCGCGGTCGTTTCCCTCAGCACGGGTTAAAGGTGAGCGGGGCCAGCAGTTCACTGTATGTGCCTTTCATGGAGACTGACATGTGTGTTGCTACTTCGTGTTGTTTCGTGCGCCATCACAACTTCACAGCGGATCAAGGACGTATCTCTTCTTTTGGTGGGGGTATTGGCTACGCATGTTTTTCATCATCGTGCTAGTCTGACGGTGAGTCGTGCACGCTATTTTTCCCACTGCGGGTGCCCCTGTGTATCGCACCCGTTTTCGAGGTCATAGTAGCCTGCGTATGCGTTTTTTGTGTTACTGGGTGCCACCGCGTGCTGCGGGAGGTTAATTCCATGCATGTAGGCTGCAGGGGTTGCATGCACGGTTTTACTGCAGTTTTGGGGTGCCTGAGCGTTGCGTGACCCGTCACTACATCACCGGGGTCACATACAGCCTTGCAGGTGCAGGGGTGCTGTTAACATCTTGCATCCCACCCCCTTCACCCCAATTGCCCAGGTCAATTGTGGTGTACACCTCCCATTGGCACTCCTCCATCTGTGCCGGCACTACTCCATCTGTGCCATGGTTGGAAGGCTACCAAAGGTGAGGGGCGCCTCAGCTGGGCGTCGTCCTCTTGGTGGGCGTGGTCAGGGACGTGGCTGGGTGACCAGGGAGTAGGGGGACTCCAGGGTGTCCAGGGTGGCCGCAGAGGGGGAAGAGGCAGGGGTGCGCCACTTGTGCACAATGTTGTGCCATGTGTCGGTCCAGTCATGCCACCACCCCTTGTGGTTCCGGGAGATGCAGCTTCTGCATCTGGCACTGGCGCCCGTGTGACCCGGCAGTCCTTTTCATTGACTGCCACGGGCCCAAGGGTAGTGGTAGCTGCAGGTGCAGCTGTGGACACTAGCACCCAGGCTCAGGGTCTGCCAGCGCAGGCTGTGTTGGCACTTGAGGAGTCCTTGGAAGATTTCCAACAGCGCAGGAGGAAAACCGTAGGTGCACGCAGGGCTGCCCTGACCGAGACACGTGTCCCTGGGGCAGTAATGTCATCTGCTGCCCCGACCAGCCGTGTGTTGGCAAGTGCAGGGACAGATGCAGCCAACAACACCCGGGTTGTGAGTTTGCCAACCAGGACAGTCACGGTCAATGACCCTGCCACAGCGGATGTTGCTGCGCAGGGTCCATTAGTCCCTCCACCTGCCACTCCCTTTGCTCAATCCACTAGTGCCACTGGCCATACTGATCAGGGCGGCATTTGCCAGCCAGGGTCTGCGCCACAATCCAAGAGGAGGAAGGTTGCACCTGCAGCACAGGCTGGGACCCCATACACAGCCACAACCTCCTGCATGTCGAGGAAGAAGCCTTTCTGCAACCAGGAACTGGACTTCCTCGTGGACTACGTGCGGGACCACAGCAGTGACATGCCAGTGGGGCCTAATTGTCAGACTACGACTGCCCACCGTGATACCCACTGGAAGCAAGTTGCGGAACATGTGAGTGCATTCGGCCATGAGGTGGGCACGGCGCAAGAGTGCAAAAAGTATTGGAATTACCTCAAACGTGCCTCAAATTACAACTTGACTCTGGTGACTGGCAGTGGGCCTGCACCTGAGGAGGAAGACCTCACTCTGCACGAGTCACTCGTTGTGGAGTTCATACCACCTGAATCGGTCGAAGGAGTGGGAGAGATGCCGGACTTTGATGCCCAGTCCAGTGAGTGTTGCTGCGTGTTTATTGAGGACATGTGTGTTTTACTTGTGTGATGTGTTGTCCATGACTGCCACTACATGTCATGTGTACATGGTTCTGATGTGCAAGTAATGCAATGCTTCACTGATGCATGGCTGCTCTGCAGGATGGTGGACATGTGGAGTGGACGGGGACTGTCCGCATCACCACTATTGCACCCTACTTACCAGGATGCCCCTCCGGTCCATGTTCCAGATCACTGGCCCTTCTGCATGTAGCCTGGGGTGACCTTCCTCTCAGCCCTGGGACTATGTCATAGCATGACTGACGTGTATGTGTCCTCTGCCTGCATGCGGGTACTCCACGTAGGCATGCTCCCTTGCCCCTCCACCCCCCCTCTGCACCCCAATTTCACCTTTGCACTGGTCTGCTTCAATTTTGCCGTTGAGTACTTGCCTGTTCATGCGTCCTGTGTACATTCTAACTTCCACCAGCCAATCTGCCAGACATATGCTGTGGGGTACATCCTTTGTACTTGATGCAGGGTATCTCACTTGGACTGTGCAGAGGTCAGATGCCCCGCAGGGACATGAGTGCCCATTCATGCTCTATGTGGATTCCATGCATGCCCCTATGTGTCCTTGACTGGATGATCATTGTAGTACGTGTCCAGGGTGACCTACATTGCATGGCATTTCATCAACCTTCCCATGGCCACTGTGGCTCAGTCCTGCGTCGCACACATGTTTAGGGTGTGACAGTCTGTGTGGGTCAGAGGCCTCAGCCTGTTTGATGGCCAATGACTCTGTCCAACTGGTGTAGTGTCTTCTTCACACGTGGGTGTACTCCTGAGGTTTCATCATGTGTCCTGCTTACTGTCCCATCATCATCTGCTGTGTTGTCACTTGACTCACATGATGCAATTGATGCTAGTCAACACTATCTGTCAATACACAGGTCTATGGTCATCCTTTAGATACCAAGCAAGGCATCCCTGCATTTGCACTTGGGGGGAGGGGTGGGTTGCTTGTAGCCATGCTACCCATTGCATGCACATTGCACGTGATGGCTGAAGTTGACCTTGCACTGCCTTCACATTTTCTGATACACATCATGAAGTATTTGCACATGTGGATAGTGATTAACGTACAAATGTGCTGCACTGCATCGACCCACTTCAGAGCGATATAACAACCTTCTACATGCCTAATCACAGAAGCAATGTCAAGTTGACCCAGCATGCATGGCAGGTTCTCTTTTGTGTGTGACATGTCTGCTTCATGTGTTTGGTGTCTGTGTGATGTCTATGTGTGTGTGTGTTGTGTGCTTCTAACTTGTGTAGTGACCTTTTTTCTCTCTACTTTTCAGATGATGACGCAATGGAGCCAGAGGATGGTGTTGTCATGCCAGGCACAGGATTGTTATCACTACAGCAACCCGGCACAAGTGGGGGTCGTGGGGTGGTAGGCCACGAAAACCCACATGAGCTACAGTCCATCTTGTCTTTGGCTGGCAATGAGTCCAGCCCTGATGACCACTCTGACGTCCATGTCGAGTTAGATGTGCATCAGGTCCATATGTCAGGGGTGAGTGATTCTGATGTGGGCACTCCTCTGTCTGTTACACCTGCACTGAGGGGTCAGACAGTCTTGGAACCTCCGCCTGTGGTGGATCGGGACGCAGGGTCACCCTCCACAGCAGTCACTGATGTGCCTGGGCCATCACGTTGATGGGGGCATGTAGTGGTGCAGCCGCGGGCGGTGCCAACACAATGAGGACACCCGGTCCTTGGGTCCCGCAGGTGTCAAGCCCAGCAACACGGTCGCCGCACGCAACCGCTGTATACTGAGTGGGAGCAAGACATGACTTCCAATTCTGAACGACAGGGGGCAGCAATGGAGAACATCGCTGTGAGCATGGAGCATGTGGCCAAATCTGTGCTCCCCCCTGCTAGGCAGGTGCTTCTCCAGCAGCAGGCGGCACGGTCCACGGCCCGCTCGCTCAGGCTGGGCATGGCAGCCTCAGACAGGGCACGCCAGGCTGAAATGTTGTCTCTGCGTGAAGCAATTGCTGCTCACGCAGAGGCACACATGGAGGCCCTGAGGGAGGAGTATGCTTCCCTCAGATCCACTCTGGGTGTCCTTCTGATGTCCCAGAGGGAGCAGTCAAGAGTGGTTTGCGCAGCTTGAGCGTACCATCTCGGCTGAGCTACATGCTTGCCGGGAGGTGCATCAGTTGTCCAGCCAGGCCTTGCAGGAGGAACTCTGTGTTACACGTGTTACCTTGCAAGAGGAAGCACGCGTATCACGTGAGGTTCTGCATGCAGACCTATGTGTCATCGCCGCACAGAACCAGGCTCACCCATCCAGCAGACTTGCTGCCGACGAGGGGTAAGCTGCGGCTAGGCGTGGTCAGGCTCCTGTGACACGTCATCCTTTCCAGGAAGAGCCAGACCCGGACGACGAGGTATCGCCCACATAGGTCGGGCTGTGCAGGTGTTGAGCCCATGGAGGTTTTTTTTTCCTCAACATCATCGCATGTGGGTGTTGAGCTGCACCCTGTACCTCCCCTCTCCTGGGTGCCTCCCCACCCTCGTTTGTGGCCATTTTTGATTTTTCTTTTAGTTTAGTTAGTTAAGTTTCTATTTGATAGTTAGTTTAATTAGCTAATGTAGGTTTTTGATAGTTAGTGTAATTAGTTAATATAGTTTAAAATTGCTTGTCTGTTGTGCTTTCATGTGACAGTGTGGTGCTTTGTGGCTTTTGAAAGCATCCACTGTCTGTTCCAGCTGGTGCCTTCAAGCTTGTCTCGTGTATGTGTTTGCAACTTGGGGTCCTGACTCACATATGCCACTCCTGCTTCCCTTATCCATGGGCTGGCAAGGATGGTTCGGTGTAACAGCCTATTACACAAGGGCGTAGGACTGTCATATCTGTGGCATGTCTGCTGCTGTACTACTTGTGTTGACACCCCTAGTGGGGATGATAGGGGTGATTTTGACCGCAGTTCTTCCTATGCTAAATGGGTGGTTTCATGATTCATGTGTGCATTAATTGCTATACATTGTGTAGTGTGTTTCTTATCTTTGCTGTACATGTGCTTCATGCAATTCATGCTGTAGACAGTGGCTGACACACTTTGGCTGGGAAAGTTGCACTGATGGAGTGATTACAGATGTACCTCTCTGACATGGTCCACTCATGACATGCCTGAGGAGACAAACACAGGGAAATTACATGCATTAATCATGTGTTTTCTGCCCTTTCTAAAGGGGGATGAGCCTCCAGACCACCTTCCCCAGCAGACATGGCCCAATGGATGTCTGGAAGCTGGCCACGTTCGGTGGTGCAGACATGCACATGTGTGTGCAGGCAGAGCCACAGGGATTGCGCTCATACATCATACAGAAGCTGACGTGTTTCAAGGAACTCCAGGCAAGGTGATGAGCACAAGGGGGCCACACTGCAGCCAAGCGTTCCACCAGGACAGTTGCACATGCATGCTAAGTAGCACCACTGACGGTGAGCTTGGACAGATATTGGTGTTAAAGCGCACAGTACAGCTAAGATGCGTTGGTGGAGTAATGGGTAGTTGATGGAAAATTGTCAGGGGCGCATGCAGGGGCAGTGGCACATATCCTCCGGTCCAACATGGTCCATTGAGGCAGTTGTATTAGCCATGTAGCATTCCAAGACAGGGAAAGAAGCAGCTCACAGGGACAGACAGCGAGGGACAGACTTGTGTGCAGTGCATTTCATTTACAGGTTTGAATTGCCACATGCACTACCTACTTTATTTAGGTTATGCTGGAACACGACTTGTACTGAAGTCGTACCTTGCTAAATGTGTCTGGATGCTTACCCAGGGAACATTGGATGTTGTGTGAATCTTGACACATTGGTCTTACATTTGCCACGCACCCACTGGCGCATTACTTACTGCGATAACTGTGTATGAACCATCACGGGGGGAATCTTACGTATGGGTACGAAGCACCACACCAGATAGTTTGTAGAGTATCTTGTTACTTTGGGGCATGCATGGTGGTGTGTGTGTGTATTATGGGCATGCACAGATTAGTGACTCTGGTTCTCTTTGCAGCATTGAACTGCTCATGTTACCGGACCTGAGAGTGCACAGGCAGGAGGCCAGTACTCACCCCAGAGATAAGTTTCTCTTTGACTTCAATTTGAGAAATGTGGTACTATATGCATGATGTACACGTTTGGTCTAATTGTGTATGTGTTAATGTGATTATTATGTTTTTGTACATTCCCTACTTTCCCTTGTCAATCCTACTCCCCTCTCCTGCCCCTCATTCCGGGTTATCCAGTATACCAATGCCTGTCCCGACTGCATATCCCTGACCCTCCTTCCCCACCAGGGTCTCAGAGGCCTGTGTGAGTTTGACCTTGCAGGCACCCAGACCACGGTGGGGGTAGTTGGTTCATGCCACTCCTGCGCCTGTACACGGGAGCTGTGACAGTACACATCAGTTCGTAGTGCATCATTCGATATTATGTACCATACATGGTACACATCCTGTTGTGACATTGTTTTACTGTGCTACCTTGGTTGTTCCAACATTGTGCTAGTACTTGGGCTTTGTGACGTACTGCTACTTCAAGTCATCTACTGGAGGCTCTTCTGGTTTGTTTTGCTGCCTGCAGGCTTTTTGCCTGGCTTATGTGTTGGCCTGCTTTGAGTTCTCTTTGATTTGTTGTTTTTGCAAGTCAAGGTGGCCTCTGAGGGTGCTGGGTACTTTTTACACGCAAGGTGGAAGATGGAGACAAAGGGGAAGGGTGATCCTGCGGCCAGGTGAACTTCAAGGATGAAGGCTACATACCCCATGCGCAGTTGTTCAGTGGCTCATGGTGATATGTGAGGAAGGGGGGGTATTTTGTTGTTCAACAGTTGCCTTGCCCCACAGTGTGATGGGCACCCTGACATTGTAATTGCAGTATCCTATGTACATGATGTATTCTGCTGATCAATGCCTGTTCATGTGTTGTGTTTACCTTTCAGGTGTGAGGGAATAGTTGTGGCTTGACATGCTGGGGTGTACACGTGGTGAATGTTCACATGTGATGTGTAGAGGAAACTGATGGTCACTTGATTGCACATGCATATATTGAGTGCATGTCCCTACTGACCCACACACTCGCTCTATGATCCACTACATGTACAACCACCCTTCCATGTCCACATGCACACTTTGTTTGCCTTCTGGTGCCCACTGTGTACCTGCAACACATGATCTATGACCAATTGTGGATCCTGTACATGCGTAATTTGCTTTTTGATGTAGTTTGTCGCTTGGATGTGATGCTCAGGGTGTGCATCACACACAATGGCTGTTCACTATGCTGTGCACTGAGCAGTGTGTTGCATGAGGTGGGCACGGCACACAGAAGCTGCAGTGTTGATTTTGCAATGCACAATGTGCATGTAGACAGGCATTCATTGTTATGTTACAACTACAACTGTTTGGAATGCATTTGGGTATGACTTCTTTTGGGTGGGAGGTTGTTGGTCAGTCATTTCATCTGATTCCATGTCAGGCATCATTGTGTGATGCCACTTTACATTTTTCACATGTTAATGTGTACCTTATTGGTACTGTGATGGTGTATAGCTATTGCTTGCCAGGTCATGTTGTGGTTTGGGAGGGTTTGGGTGACATAGCAGTGATATTCATGGCCTGTTTTGCAGGTCTGTGTGATTCACACCTTGCATGTCTGCCTTTTGGTCACACAGGATTGGTTATGTTTAAGTAGCTAGGGATGCACACAATGTGGCACTTCCATGGCAACATTCTCAGGGTGGTAAGGTTGTGACAGTTGACTGTCTCTTTGTCATCATCGATTGTAACCTGGTATGTGCCAGGCCTGTGTGCACTCCGCAGGGGTGGGAGTTTAGGTGAAAAATGTGGCCACAAGCTGGGGCCGGGCTGCCTCGTCACGTGCCCTGTCCCCTCCCATGGGCAGCGCCTGTGCCTGTGGTTGGGGATGTGGGGGCACCACCATGTCCACCGGTACGCCCTGCCGTGTTGCAACATTGTGCAGGACAGATGCTGCCACAATGATCCTGCACACTACTGGGGGGTGCATAGAGTAGCTGCCCGCCAGAGCGGTCAAGGGAGCGGAAGCATGACTTGAGCACTACGAATGTGCGCTCCGCTATGGCCTAGGTTGCAATATGGGTAACGTTGTATCTTACCTGGGGTGGTGTGGTGGGGTTCCGGATTGGCGTCATCATGTGGTTGCTCAGAGGGTAGGCACTGTCCCCTGGAGAGGTGATGATGGTTGTGATTATTGGGGTTTGTGTATTTGTGTGTGTGTGTGTGACATGCATGCATGTGCACAGGCATTTGTACTCACCTAGGAGCCATGTGTCGCCATGCTGCCCAGCTTCCAGGGCCCGGCTCAGGGTGAACATTCTGTATAGGAAACTGTCATGGGTGGAGCCAGGGCAGTTTGCATAGACAGAGGTGATGATTCCCTTTGCTTTGCATACCACCTGCACGTTGATGGAATGCCAGTGCTTGTGGTTTCGGTAGATGTGCTCAGTGGCCCTAGGTGGACGTAGGGCCACATGGGTGCAATCTATGGCACCAAGCACTTTGGGGAAGTGTGCCACCCTGTAAAATTCCTGGACAACAGCCTGCCTTTCTGCGGGTGTTCTGGGCATGTATATGTGCCTGCGGACTGAGGGGCGCGCTGTCATGATTGCCAAGACATGGTGTAGGCAGGGTGACTGTGTGACCTGTGAGACCCCCCCCCCCACTATGGCAGTAGTCCGCTGAAATGACCCAGTGGCCAAAAGATGCAGGACATTGAGCACCTTCTCCAAGGGGCTCAATGCTTGGGAGCAGAGGGTGGGTGATGTAAGGTCATCTTCCCACTCCCTGACCAGGTCTAGGATGATACGAGGTGGAAACCTATACCTGCCGTAGACCTAGTCGTCAGGCATCCCAAAAAGGCTTGTCCGGGGGGAAAAAATGCGGGCCCTGGCTATTCTCCTCCTCCTGCAGTGTCCCGCGATCAGTGCTGCGACAAATTGGGCATTCATTGTAGCGGTATGTACGTGTTTGTTGTTTGTGCGCGCTTTTATACTGTGCGCGGGGACGCTTATGCCTGCCTTCCTGTGGCGGACGTGTTGACGCCTGTGCGCGTCTTTTAGCGTGCGCTTGTTTCCCGTATTGAAATCCATGAATATGAGTTGTTTGCGTGCGTGTGGGCGTTCTGTGTATTTCCCTGCAGTACTTCCCCAGTTACGCCTTCTTTTTCACGCTTTGTTCCCCATTCCGTGCGTTACGCCCCGTGTCCCGCCCCCTTTTTGGTATGTGTACAGACGTTGTGCGCTTTCCTTATGCGCATCGCGCACGGCATTCGGGATGTTGCAATGACGTGTGGGCCCGTGTGCGTCACGCACGGGTTTGGCGCACATCCCGAGAAAAACACGCGCAGGGACTTCCATGAATCGCACTTCCTTTTTGACGCTTGCGCCTGTTTGCGCCAGCTTGCGTCACTTTTTTCGGCGCACATTTGTTCCATCAATCGGCCCCTAAATGATTTAAACATCACTTGAGTCTCTCAAGAGAATTGGCTGGATTCTCCCATTTTCTTTGTTTGCAGATATTGATCTGAGTTAAATCCAGTCTCTTTTCTTGGATCAAATGTTGTGTAGAAGTAACCTGTTGGTGAAATCTTTGAATGCCTCTTTAGGGGTTCTTGCAATGGAGAATTGTGTTTCTGCTTTAAAAAAGTGGACATGTCAAGAGGAAGGATGACTCGCAACAGCTGATTGGGATTGTAACAGTCAATGATGACATGATTTCAAAATTATTTTCTGTTATTGGACAAAACAAAGATAGGACTACAGAGACTTTTTTCTGCATTCTCTTGTTATGCTGGGGCCAATGGCCTTATAATTAATCCGGTCAAGACAAAAATCCTTGCACTGTTCAAAAGTAAAAAAACAGGGAAACTTCATGGGTCTTTGAACAAACAATACCTAAATGCAGTTCGAAAGCTGTGTACTTAGGTTTTCATATTGCATCGCAGCCTATACATTCAAATATCACTCTTGCCCTCGTGCAGAAGGCTAGATTTCTTTCTAACCAGCTTTTAAAATGAGATAAACAATGCGGTCGCTTCTCTAATAAGCCTACCATCACCTTTTATGAAGGAAAGGTGGTACCCAAATTCATCTACAGAATGGAACTATGGTATGATGTTTTTCCATTACAGTTGGATCAATTGGAACCTGCATTCTTGGTCATATTTTAAATGTTTAAAATGCTGTTCCTTAGGCAGCGATACAATTTGAGTTGGGCTTATCTTCCTTAGGGGTGATGAGAATACTTTGGAGACTGCTTTCCCTGTTTTGGAATATTGTTTCACCAATGGTGGACACCGTATATGCAGAATTAAATACATGTATGGTTAATCTTCCTGTAGTAGGGTCTGCAAGATGTGTTGTACATTTGAAGGAGAAATGTGTTACTACTCTGAATGAGCTAAACATGGATACGGAAGATCTGGTTAGGACCCCCATGAAAGGGAAGGAGGCCTTTTTTTGATGCAGATTGGGTAATTACGGTAGAAAGCTTTCATCGTTTTTCCTCATTAAGGCATCTTGCCTATGACCATAGGAAAAGAGGATCATTTACACCTTATTTAATTGTTTGTTTGTTTGTTTATTTATTTGTTGTGCGCACCGGACCCTGAGGTAGCAGGGCGCATGAGAACAAGTAGGTTTACAGCTTAGTTACAGAATTTACACATTTACAGAAGTTATACATTTACAGAGTATGGCACCACAGGGTGAGACATTAACAAGTATAGACGAAGTGTAGCCAAACAGTCATCATAGAGCTAACGTTACAGAGTAGAAGCAAGCAGCCAGTCAGACACCATCAGGTACCGACATGTGGTGGGTGCATGGGCAATTGCATGTTACATAGTATTCTCAGTGAGCCATTTTATTGTGTTATGTCTGAATTTGTTGAACGTTTGGTCAGATCTAAGTGCAGGGGGCAGGGAATTCCACAGTTGTGCTGCCTTAACTGGGAAGCTTGAACCTCCAATGGTGGTAAGTTTGAATTTGGGCACTAGGAGGCCGTTGGGGCTAACTGTTCTAGTGGGTCTAGTAGGGTTTTTTCTGTTGAATCGTTCTGTTAGGTAGCGGGGGCCTTTATTATTTAGGCATTTATGGATGAGGGATGCAGCTTTGAGGTTAATTTTTTCTTGGGTAGATAGCCATTTGTATTTCCGTCTTATTTCTGAGATATGTGCTCTTCTGGGAATGCTTAGGGCCGCTCTAAGTGCATTATTTTGGAGCACTTGTATTCTGTTCATTATTTGTTTGGTAGACCCTATGTAAAGGGAATTACAATAATCTAACTTTGATAGGATTAGGGCTCTGGCTAGAATAAGACAGCTGTCGGCTGATAAGAAAGGTTTCCCGGCTCGTATTAATTTACATGTATAGGCTGTGGATGAGGCCAGTGAGTTCACCTGTTTGGTAAGGGAGAGGGTCGAGTCAAGGTAAAAACCTAAGGTTTTTACTTCATTGGCGACCCTAATAGTGTTCCCATCGATGATGAATGCTGAGTAGTTTTGGATAAGTTTAGAAATGCGAGCTGCCGTGCCCATGATGATGAGCTCTGTTTTGTCATCGTTTAAGCATAGGCCGTAGTTGGCCATCCATGCCTGCACGATGCTATAGATTCTATTCACCAAAGCCAGATCTTCTCCGTAATCCCCAGTAAGTGGTAGGAGAATCTGGGTATCGTCTGCGTAGTTAGTGTAGGTGACACCCAGATTGTCAAGATCATCAAAGAGTGGCTTTGTGAAAATATTGTAAAGTGTTGGCGAGACACAGGATCCCTGGGGCACTCCACAGGTGATGGGTATTGGGTCTGCTGCCGCTAAGAGGGAGAACACATTTTCATAGTCCTGTCGCTAAGGAATGACTGTATCCAGGCTATGGCCTCCCCTGAGAAGTGGGCCGCAGAGTCCAACTGGTTGCACAGGACTCTATGGTCCACCAGGTCAAAGGTGGCTGAGAGGTCTAGTAGGAGGAGGAGGGGTAATTTGCCCTCGTCTCTGAGTGCATCAATTTGGGCCTTTAAGTCAATAAGGGCAGTCTCTGTACCATGTTGAGGTCGGAAACCAGATTGGCGGACGCCAAGGAGCTGGTTAACCTCAAGGAAGTTCTGAATTTGGGTATAGGCTACCTTATCTAGTATTTTTAGTAAGAAAGGCACTGTGGTGATGGGCCTGTAGTTTGTCGGAATGTTGGGTCCAGTGTTTTTTTTCAGAAGGGGGAGTACCCAGGATTCCTTTAGGTTATGTGGAATGGTACCCGTAGTAAAGGAGGCATTGATACGTTTTGTGATGAAGGGAGCTAGATCTCTAGCAGCGTCCTTGCATTGGTCACCTTTGCAATTGGCGGGTTTAAGGCTCAGAATAGTTTTTTCTACCTCAATCACTGAGACCTTAGAGAAATTGAATAGAGTGGTTTCTTTAGGTATGGGTGTGGTAGTTTTGTTCGAGGGAGTCGAGTTTTGGGCTGGTAGTGAGGCTTTCTTTAGAGCGATTTTAGTTTGGAGGTTAGACACTTTGTTGGTTAATGCCAATTGTATGTCTGTGCACCAGGTTTTATCTTTGATGGAGTCATCCTGTGCTACGATAGGAGTTTCCAGTTCTTTTAGGATGGAGAAGAGCTCCTTCATACTGGAATTGGCTTGGGTAATCCTGTTATTGTAGGTTTCTTGTTTGGCCAGAATGATATCCTTTTTGTATAGCGTTGAGATGTTTATTAGATTGGATTTGTTTTCCGCAGTAGGATGTAGGTCCCATACTGTTTCGTATTTTCTTTTCTGAAGTCTTAAGTTTTTTAGGTGGGGTGTGAACCAAGAGTTCAGGTGCTTTTTGGTTTGCTATTCCTAAGTTTGAGCAGGGCAATGCTGTCGAGAGCGAGGGTCATAGCATTATTGAATTCCTCCACTAGAAGGCCTGGATCAGCATAGTCAGGCCTCAATTCTGTTTCCAAACTGTTATTGCCGTTCTATCTATTTACGTTTTTGTTGGGATTTGTTGCCGACAAGGGATGTCCATTTAAGAAGGAGTTTGATCACTATTGAGGCTGCAACTTGCATGTACTGAAAAATAAAAGACTGTATTGAAACAACTAAACACCTAATTATGTATTGCAGTGTACTTGACTGTCTAAGAATGAAATATCTTTGGAAAGTATTCTATTTGATAAAATGGTCAGAGGATGACAACTTGTGGAGACGCTGCCTCAGTGGTGTAATGAATTCTGATCTGTTGGTGGTTGCTACTTTTTTAAACTCTCTGCAATTAGGCCATTCATGACTTGATGACATTTTGTATTTGTAATTTTTAGAATTCAATTTTGTTGTGTTTTAAAAATATGATGATGTTGAATTTACTGAGGGTTTTATGTAATATGGATTTTATCAACCTTTAAACAGGATGGTGTTGAATGTAATGATGGTTTTTTTATTGTTTGTGTGTACATTTTAGGAATTTTGCGAATTTATATTTTTTAATGTGATGCATTATGATGTTCTTTGTAAAGGTTTCTTCTCAACTATATACAAAAAAAACTTGTCTTGAAACTTGGTAGGGTATTCTCAGATTTTAGGAAACCTTGGCATGATATTAGGAAGATCAGTGGAGCTCCAAAGTGCATGCACAGGCAATTTCGTATTGCATGCCCTAGCAACCCATCTCAAAGGGTATGCTGCAGCATCAAGGGGGTGTGTTTGAGAACCTTTCAAATGTTGCAGATGCAGGTGAGGTGCCAACAATATTACAAATAGGCCATCTATCACACAACAGATCAACAGATGAAAGCAATTGCTATGCAGAGCTTCCCAGTAAACGTATAGGTGTATATTGACGATATGCTGGCAGTTCACTGAGGGATGAATCTGAGCTCTGGATTTAACCTGTCCCCCTGGTGGGGATGGCGGAGCAGATTCAGTCGCTTGGGATTGATGAGTTGCCTGATTAGGTTCAAGATTCAAAATAGCAGAATTAATTACTCTAAAATATCCTCTGGAGTTTCTTTTGTTGCGGGTACACCTTTAAGTGCTGCATAGACTCTGTGATAACCGTTTCTGTTCTTAGGGATGACAACATTCTTTTTTGGGTGTCCAGTGATAAAATCACCAGGGAAATGGCTGCCAGGGGATGACATTTCCCAAAAAATGCACCCTCAGTCAAATCAAAAACTTTCCCCAAATATTCTAGGATTGGCGTTTATAAGATAAAATGATAGCCCTCCTACAATATTTGAGGAAAGTATTTTAGGGGTCAGGAAAAAAGTCACCTACCTTGCGACTTTTTCCATGTGACATTATTGCATGGAACCCTTTTTTGCATTATCCACCCCATCATTCCTTCTATGCTTACACTGACAAGGCACCTTCCCACTGTTTCACTTTCCACTGCTCAACCTTTCCTCTCATTTTGGGATGCCAGTTTTTGAGCTCTGAAAACAAACATCGTTGGGTAAACGATATTGTTTTTCAGCCACTATACCACAATTTCCCCAAGTATTGGAGTTTATTTATATAATTGCACCAGTCCTAAAACATGTTGGGAAGGGTGGTTAGTGGGTAAAAACAAATATAGTTTAACCATCGATGTTTGTTTTCAGCAGTGGATACTGATAGATCCCCCATTTCAATGCACATCCCAAGGCCAATCTACGATTTTTAACCATGTGGTCTAGAATTTTCTCTATCCACTTCCGCATGATGTGGACCTGGCAGCATTTTGCAGAAAACACCTTTCCCTATTTTGCTTTTTCTCTCCCACCAGGTGTTACGATTGCTCCATTCCTGGCCTCATTTCATGCTCATGCCAGCCACAGGAAATAGGGCCCTGTCCTCTTATCTGGACCCCTCCCCACACTCAGAGCAGGAGGCATATGTAACATTCCACATACAGTGTAGATTGTGCTGTTTCATTTCACAGCAGCCTCACACTTGGGTACAAACTTTGCAATCTGCCACCCATAACCTACCTGTTTCTTTTCAATGGGTTTATGCGATGCGTGAACATATGAGAATGGTTGGACTGTGGAAATGTGGCAGAGCCTCGGCATTGGCCCACACAGAACTTCATCCGGACAAAGTACCAATTCGGCCCTAGATTTGTGATTGTATGTAGGTGATTAACGCCAAAAACGTGCTACAAAGTGCATGTATAGTGCATAATAAGAGACACCATGATACCACATTGTCACCACAAATAGCATCTTATTTCTCTCTTACAACCTCAGACAAAAGCCACCACAGTAGTATACCATCCACTGTACAACCATAGGAAGAACCGACATTAGCTTCTTTTAAGGAGACTCCTGCTTACCTGATTTAAGTCCTTAAGTAATTATCTTTTAAACATAAAGGTGAGCAAGGACCAAAGTTAATTACAAATGTGCTTTCTAATATAATTAGCACTGCAGATACCATGTTACCAGATGATATTGATCCAGGTCACCCTGAGGAATTATTGGCGAAAATAAAGGTGACAAGTAAAATATATGGGTCTAGGTCAAAGAGCTTGGCTGAATATGAGCAATTGAAAAATAAATGTATTTATTATGTAATGCTTTGAATTAAAAAACATTTTATAAATCTGATGTTTTACTGTTCATGAATGAATGGAAGAGAGATTATGATATAAACATATATAGTCATTTTTGAGTCACGCTAAGAGGGTTTTTCATGTTACACAGAAACGAAATAAAATCCTGTTTTTTATAGAAAAACCTCAAATGGGTGGTTCACCATTTTGGAAACCTGAATATATGCCTGACAACAGCAGCACTTTTCTGAAACAAACATACAAAGCTACTTCTGAAACACGTGAGAAATCCCATCTATAAAAACACAGTTATTAAAAGAGAAATAATGCGTGTGGTGATACCACTAAAAGTGAGAAAAATACAATTCTTTTGGGACAGAGTCCAGGGGAATAGCAACACAGGGTAATTGTATAAATTCATGCCTCGAACTGAAATTGTGGCACAGGCCTGTTGTTTGCACCTCTTACCTTAAACTGGACTGTTTTGCTTTTGTACAGAGCCTAATCTATGTGTTTGTCAGAAGCCACATTATGCATGAGATAGTGGAGAGGACCTCGTTCTTAGAGAACAAGAGTGTTGGATCACTAACATATTTAGGCTATCTGCCAAAGACTGAACACCTGAAAAATCATGATGTCTCTAGGCTAAAAAAGAGATCCATTTTAAGGGATGAACTATGCTACCTATGAATGTATGTACAAAAAGTGTTGATACCTCCAAGGGTTAAAGATAATTGAGCAAATTGCCTTTTTTTAATGAAAAGGACTTACTAGAGAGGTTCAAAAATGGTGCTTGTGATTAACGTTGTCCATTATGAAGGAATATTCAAGATCCTGGGACAACAAATGAAAGATATGAAGACATTACCCATAGATAAGAAGCACAGATTTAAAAAAAACAGAAGTGTAGTTATGTTATGTTGACTTATACTGCACATCGTTACCACTGGCATGCTCTCCAGGCACTCACGTGGCTCTGTAAGAAAGAGGGTAGGGTGGGTTAGTGAGGGAAGAGGGATAGGATAAATGTTGTGCTCTTCTGTTGATGCTTGGAGAACCAGGAGAAATTGGTTTCTGTGTGTGTCGACTTTCTAAGTGGGTTTTTATTCTGTGCAATGGCTTCTTGAATCCAGAGGGGTAAGGCTAGTGTCTGGGATTGTTAGTTGTTGGCAAGTGATAGTTGTGCTGAATGTGTGTTTTTTGTGTTTCATGTATGATTTCGATGGCCCAAAGGCGTGTGTGGTACTTGGGAGGAATGTGGTAGAGGAGAGGAGCAGGGCTTGTTAGTACATTGGCTAGCTTCACAATTCATCTAACTGAAATACATTGGCTACCCTGGAAATTCTTTTAAGTGCAATACATTAGCCACCTCAGAGATCTTCTAAGTGCAATACATTGGCTACCCTTGACAAAGGTCTACTTCAAATTCAAGGGATCATAAAAAATAGTTGAATATGAAAAGAAAAATAATATTTTTGGACTAGTGGGTCACCTGTAAAATGATGAATTTGGGCTGTTGGTTTCTCAGCGGTCTCATGTCAGCATGATGCTCGGCCTGAGCATCAGTCAGAAATAAGACCATCAGGCGGTGGGGTGGGGTGATGTGGGATGGGACTAACTTCCCATCCCTGAGTTGTTTGTCCTCCTGAACAGGATAAGATCAGCTTAATGTGGGACCTTTCTAAGTCCCCTGCTCCTCCGGCGTACAGTCTCAGAGTAGTCAGGCAGCATATAGTCCACGTGCTCGATAGAGCTAATCAGTTTGCCTTGCCTGAAGGAGAATTCTGAGCTCCTCAGCTCTGTTGCAAAAACTGCACTGAGTTGTAAAAACCACTAGGGGAAACTGTGCTTCCCCTAGTGGTAAAAACCACTAGGGGACATTGTGCTTCCCACCCAACAATATCTTGCCATCAGTTCTGTAATATAGGTCACCATATACTTAGCAATAATGAAAATAACATGGTGCTTTTCACCAATTGTTCCTCTGGGGAGTATGGCCAGGCCCTCTAATTTCTATAAACATAGCAGAAACATGGATTGTATGTAACATCCAAAGAACATATTTTGATGAATACTTATCAACTCTATTCTTTTTTTTCACCAGCACCAGCTGAAGGAAGACCAGAGGATCCTTATGGGAGGAGCAGTGAGTAATATCACAGCAAAAAAAGGAATGAACTATTGCCCTTACATGTGTATCCATACCTATGGCCTTCTGGATTTTAGATGGTGTTGTCTGTTATTGATTTATTGCTGGCTTAGCCATTGCAACAATACACAATATCTATATATATAAAACAAAGTCATGTTTGTTTGAGGGTTTGTATGTGGCGTAGATTTTGAGGAAGTAACCCTTCATGAACGGTGAGGTCTGGCGTCATGAAATTTGCATGGACTATTCTTTATTTCATTGCCAAATTAATGCAACTATGTCTATCTTGATAGGTAATCCCGTTCCCGAGATAATGAACTTTTATATATTTTTCGGCATTACATTTTGTGGTGTTCCGTGCGCCATTAACAGGTCATTTGTAGAAAGTGCTAATTAATTTGTTGTTCAATTAATTAGTGAAATTAACATTAATTGCGTTTTTCCTTTGTGGCAAACAACAAGAATTGTTCATCCTTTGTTGTGGAACATGAAAAAAAATCTGAGAAGGAACATCCCCGGCGAACCCGGGTACTTAAACTAGTATAATAATATATTTCAGTACATTGGTGTTGTAAGGCTTTGGGCTTCTTGTGCGAAGGCGTTCTCTCAAATACCATGAAATATGGCTAGTTTTGGTTTATCAATGTTTATATTGTGTCTGCAACAATATCCATCAGGAAACACCCTGCGAGTGTGTGTAGATTCATAGGGAACTGTGAGGTAGGAATACATTCATATTTATTTGTTCTGATCCCAATAGCCGTTCCCACCCACTACCAGCCTATCTCAAAACACTTCTCCTTGGGATATATTTGAGCAAGTTTTATAAATCGGTAACATCAAACTTTGTACTGTGAGCGTCTGCCAGACGTATTCCAAAGAAATATTCATATAGTCAATGGCTTAATTACAGCTATAAATACGCTATTGGTGTAACAAAAATGTATTAAGCATGTTTGCCTGCAGCCACTTGCTTTATGAGTAGTATACATGTCTTTGGACTGAAGTCCTCTTAAAATTAGGCTTTTGCCAGATACGGCTATCATATGCCCAGGTACTCACACCATTTTGCAGCTGTTGCAATCATATGACCAGGTAGTACTATTATGGCAGTGACTGGCAACTGTTGGCTCTGACAATACTCGTTTGTCTCTAGTCATGCTCCTCTATATCTACCTCTTTGCATCTGAAACTTACACAGGGGTAGAGTCGTGGGTGTGTTACCATTTCCAACATATACATGTTTCCTTGACATTCCTTTGTATCTGCCCATGCACCATTTAAAGGACAATATAATATGAACATTATCATTTTCATTGGGCTTCAGAATCCTTCCACTCATGGATGTCTTTTCCCAAATTCAATTGTTTTTTGTAAAATGTACGAATTGAGCTGTTCCATGCCTGTCAACGTCCATGAGCATTTAGTGAAAATCCCCTTTATTCCTATGGAGTTTATGGGAAATCAGGATTACTGCATATTTTCAGTAATTTCCGAAACATTTTATAATTTAGGGTTTTCATATGAAAATCCTGTTCCTCTTTTACTTTCCTCCCCACATGTACCTGAGCTATAAGGGACATAATTCAGAGATTTAAAATGTTATATATCAAATATTGCTATGCTAACATTATATAGTGAAATTCATATGCTGCACACTTAGATACGTTTATTCCAACGCAGGTAGTGGCCATGTAGTTATGGTTAAGTTGCTAAACCCATAGGAAGAGCACTTTTTGGGTGGCTTATAACTTTGCTCCCTCTTGACAAATTCTCACCACACTTTGCAGAAATAGTATATGGCCCACTTTGAATTTATTTGCAAAGTTTGGTGAGTTTGGTCAAGGGGGGGGGGGGGCAAAGTTATAGGGGAGGCCCCAAAATTATTTTTTTCCCATAGACATAATGCAAAAAAACTTTTGTCACACCTACAGCCCAGAGCGCTGGATGGATTTTCACCAAATTTGCAGCAGGATTGGCGGCTTGGTCCCGAAAGCGTGCCAAAACGTAAGCCATAAAAAATGTGTGATATCTATGTCCGCTCTGCAGACTCACTTCCCTGTTTGGTCCGCGGACTGGCCTCTGATTGGCCAGACTTTTGCGTGGTCCGTGGACATCGGGATGTGGCCGCTGATTAGGTGGTGAGAAAATGTGAAATGCATCAGTTTTCCTGAAAGGCCCACCATTTTGGATTCGCTGACTTTTTCGGGGTCCGCGGACAGCGCAGTGAAAACATTAAAAAAAGCAACACTGCACTTGTCAAACTAAACAAACAATCTTTGCGGATGTGGGGGGGATGAGGATGGGATGGGATATGGCCATAAGAAGCCAAAAAACTGATTGTTTCACCCCCCAACAGTCCGCAAACACTCCAGGTGTCCTGGGGCAGTCCTGTGGTGTTCGTGGACACTTCAGATATCCTAGGACATCTGTACCTATTTCTGCATTACAGGGTTGGAGAAAAGCAGTTTTTGGATGGCTTATAACTTTTGGACCACTCAGTGAAACTACATGTAATTTTGCAATTGTATTCTAGAACTAATCCTGAATGGTTTTGTGGGATTCTGTCAAGAGGGGGCAAAATTAGAGGGGTGGTCCCAAAATATTATAAAGGCATATAAATGTGGTGTCATTTGACGAATCTGCACAACATTTGGCAAAACGATTTTGGATCTAGATATATATGGTTTTCTAAAGTTTGGTGGAATTTTCTCAAGAGGGGCGAAATTAGAGGGGGGTCTCAACATTTTTAGATGGCTTATAACTTTGTTGCTATTTGACGATTGTGGACAAAAGATTTGAGAAAGATTATAGACCCAACCTTCAATGTTTGTGTAAAGACTGAATGGATGTCAAGTGGGGGCTATGTTATATGACTATTGAGTAAACTTGTGAGGAGCATTGGCAAGGACATTAAAGCATGGTTTTGCAAATGTGCCCGTGTTTTATTGTTTGACAAGTGTCATAATGTAGGTACAAAAAATAGTCATATACCTTTGGTGACTGAGGTATAGCCTGTGGCAGTGGCCAGTAGCCAGATTGTCTGGGTCTTGGCATAAGGTCATGACGCGGACAATCTGGCTACTGGCCATGACCGCTAGGGACGAAAAATGGTGTTAAAGTGGCTATGTCTACCTGGGATTGGATATGTGGTAAAGTTATTCGAAAGTAGGATAGGTATGAAAGGGGAAAAAAGCGATTGTGGTAATATGTTCATAGGGTTTTGCAGGCTTCCAAGGTAAGGGAAGAGGGGTTGTGTACGGAGCCCACCTTCTCTTTCTATGTTGGCTGTCTTGGAAAAGGATTTTCCTTCCCGCTGTAGGAAGGATAATCCTTCCTTCTTACAGCGGGACACCACAGGCGTCTTGCTATAGGAAGAAAATATATGTTTTAGCACCCTGGTTTCCCGCTTTGGGAACCAGGGGTGCTAATGGCCTTTAACCCCCATTTCAGGGGCTGCAATGGACAATAATGGTCCATACCCCTCCTTATTTCTTTATTTATTTATGTATTTATAACACGGCAAAGCTCGCAGACATCAGGCTGTGTGGTTACAGTATTTGTTGAGGAAGATGAGGTGGAGGAAGACAGCTTACTACTTGCTGAGAAAGAAACAACCTTTCTGAGAGTATTGCGGTAATTGGATTTGGTGTGGCGGTACATTGAGGTGGTCCCATAGGAGTACTGTCCAGGTAGTCTGCATTTCACTTTGGTACACTCCCAACAGTATCAAATAACTGGGACACCCATGATTCGATCTTTGTGCTAGAAGTAGACACTTCCTCTACCTCATCTTCTTGGTCCACTTCATTGTCTTTGAAAGTACTGCGCTTTTTTTGTTGTGAAGGTCATCCAGCTGGTGCTGGCTCTTGGGGAGGAGGGATGGCAATAACTGATGCCATTTTTAAGATAAATAGCAGTTTTGATAAAATTCTTCAAAGTATGTACTGTGTACTGGATTGGTAATGGATAATGAGTACAAAAAGGTGTAGGAGGTGTGCATGGGAAATTTTGAAGTTGAAAGTTCCTAGATCAGTAGAAAATGCTGTTCCAAACTGTCTTCGAAGCACGGATCTGAGCACGAAGTGCAGACACCTTCGCGAACACGTCACCATAACTAAGTTTTCTCATTGAATTTCATAGGTTTTTATTAGTGCAACTTAACCATAACGTCCCTTTAATAAAGTTTTTTCATTGAATATATTTAAAAATACACTTTGAGCTGAAATACATGCATTTAAATTAATCTGAACATACAGTATATTGAGAAGTATACATTAAATATTAAAATATATAAGCCGATATTCTGTACACAGAGATAGACATTGTATGTTCATATGTAGTGTATATTGAAATATATTGATCATATATTGAAATATATACACTGAGATACATAGTTATATACTGAGCTGTATCTACATTATATTGAGATGCAAACGTATATTGCATATATAAAATGTACACTTAAATACGGTCATACTTTACTGAGATGCACATACTATACACTCAGATACATTTATATCTGTACTTTCTACCATCTCCTTTCTCCTCCTGCTTCTCCCCACTCCTCTCTCATTTATCCTTCTGTTTAATCGACTGATCCATCTTAATTTCTCCCCTGCCCCTAGAGAGCTCCCTCCTTGCAGTGAGCTGTGTAAATTCACAAAGCAAACTAAATAAATGCATACATCCTGACTTAAAAGTTACATATTTCCTGCAGCCTAAACTCACAACTAAGCTGCACTTAAACCTAGTGCACGGTCTGAGCTCCATCGGGGGGCTGGGTTGGACCTTGCAGTCGAGCACCCTGCCCGGCCGGTCGTTCTGCATACACTAGAAAATACATCTATAATGTCCCCTGCAGTCTAATTATCATATCCTGTCCCCGCCTATCTTCTCATCTATCAGTTGGGGGCAAAGCAGCGTAGAGAGCCGTGCTGCTCCCTTATTCTGCAGGAACTTAACATGTCCCCGCAATTTGTCATTTGTGTCCTTTAGTCCCCTGATATTAGATTTCTTCTGGATTCCTCTTGCTTCCTCCAGCCACGGCACCACTGCCTATAACTCTTCTTTCCGTTCTGTTTCACTAATGCCCATCTCAAAGACTCCAGTTTGTCCAAGTTAAAGGCCCCTTCTACTGAGAACTGAGTATACCTGTGACCCTGTGTCAGTAGATGCCACAGTTCGAGAAACTCGCATGTAGCGCTCTTGTAATTGGTGCACATGAAATGAGAGGGGGTACCTCTTGGAAGGGTCTCCACCTACTTTGATTGTTCTTGCCTATCTCTGTCCCTCGTTTCATTAACTAGTGCCCCGTTCACAATTGCCCCGTGTCAGTCACCCTGTACCGTGCTCTTCTTTGGGGTCATGATAAGGGAGGCATTTTAGGGAGACTCTGCAGAATGAAAAGGACTATTGGGCACTTGGGCCATGCTCACTATCCTTTCCCTATTCATGCTATGGGCAATTCCTTTTCGCCTTTTCCCTATTTCCTTTTTGTCTCTTTTTTGTTCCCTATCTACAGCAGGTATCAAAACAGGAAGAGGCCCTCTCAAAGGCACTCAACCAGACCAGATTAAAATCTAAAACTGGAGCCAGAATAAATGAAAACCAGATTCAGATATACCAGACAGCACACCAGATCTTATCAGATTAGTTTACCTAAATGTTCAATGCAAATTTTTGACCAGATCTGTCTCAGGGTAGAAATAAAACAAAACGGTCAATAGCACAACAATAAAACAGGCCGAAAGTAGTACTGCAACGAAATATTCAACCCAAAACCTCCACCCATGTGCGCATGTACCCAAAACCAATCTTACTGTTGTGTAACCATTTTAGCAACCCCTCGGCTGCCCAGAGAAGATAGAGCAGACACACCACCTGTTAGCTTCCTCCTCCCAATTACCCCTTGGAGTTTTTTTACCAGCACTCCTTACCTCTTTCAGTCGTGCACTTAGGTCGTTCGAGGATATCGTTCACAGGTATGGCAATGCACCAACTGTCAGCAGCGTCATCAAACTGTCATATCATTTTCGGTGATGGTAAACAAATTAGTTTGTTTGCAAGACACACAGACAGCATCCCACCCACTAACCCATTCCCCCCTGACTAAAAGACCTACAGTTTTTATAAGGGTTACAGTCACCTGACCATCGAATTTTCTTGTATAATATGCCTTGCGGCATGATATTACTACCTCCCGCATAACAAAAAAAACTATTCATAAAGTGGCTAGTCCCTTCTCACTATTTATAACAAAGAATGAAGTATGACAATCATTCTTCTGGTTCAACATGGCTGCCACCATAAGACTCTCAGTTTCGCGGGTCACGTGAGGGGCATAGGACCTTCACCCCATGACTACTTCCAAAATGACTGAATGTCTCATTGTCTGAACCAGCCTGTGCCGGTGCAATCCACTGGCCTAAGTATATTAACCTTGTCCCAAAAGCCTGGATGTTCAGAAAGCCTCATGGTCAGCATTTCTGATGCAGTTCAGTTAATATATAACAATACTTGTCCACTGCAAATGGGGAAAAAGGCTTACACCTAAGCAAAGTCTGCAAAAAGAGAAGGAAAAATAAAAAATGCTAAGGACTGGGTTAGGAAGTGATATTATTGGGGAAAAGAGTACTATAGTCCATAGGAAATGTTCCTGTAATAAAAAAAAGCCTCTAGCCCTACACCAGCTACCCAGTTGTTTTCTTATTTTATTTATTTGTTTATTTATTTATTTGTATAGCCTGGTGTTAGATTGGATTTTTAAACTCTGGCCTGGTGGACAGATGTTTAGGAGGCCACCCTTTTTGGATAAACAGGAGAACACTTCTGGGAAGATAGTCAGACCAATTCACTGTAGCTTGGGGAGCAGACAAGGCTAAATCTCAGGAGGGGTGATCGTGAACAGGGGTCTCCAAAGAGCACACACAGCAAAACACCAAGAATTAAATTTAGAATGTAGTGTACACAAATACACTATCATGGGCCCAATAACAACACCTATGAATCATGAATTGCACTAGTAACATCACACAGGCACCACACTATGTAATATATATTATATATATATATATATATATATATATATATACATATATATATATATATATATATATATATATATAGTAGTTATGGTTAAGTTGCTGTTTCCATAGGAAGAGCACTTTTTGGGCGGCTTATAACTTCGCTCTCCCTGGACGAATCCTCACCAAACTTTGCAAAAAAAGTATTTGGGTCACTCTGAATTTTGCAAAGTTTGGTGAGGATTCGTCCGGGGGGGCAAAGTTATAGGGGGGGGTCCTAAATTTTTTTTTCCCATAGACATAATGGGAAAAAACTTTGCTCACGCCTACAGCCAAAACCGCTGGACGGATTTACACCAGATTTGCGGCAGGAGCTGCGGCTTGGTCCAAAAAACGTGCTTTGCTTTATTTGGTGTAAATCCATCCAGTAGTTTTTTAAAAAATGACAAAAATGTAAGTGAAACAAATTAGTGATATCTGTGTTCGCTTCGCGGACACACTTCCCTGTTCGCTCCGCGGACAGGACGGTGATTGGGCAAGCAGCTTGCGTGATGTCCACGGACATCTGACGTGCTCTCTCATTGGATGCAGTGAAACTGTGCAGTGCGTCTGGCTTCAGAGACGCCCGCCATCTTTGTTCCTCGCATGAGAGGCTTTGTATCCCACCTGCACAGTGAGTCCCCCACCCCCGCTCATGCCCGTTTTTGTCTCCTGTTCCTCCCACTCCCCCGCTCATTCCCTGTGTGTCCTTCTTGTCACCCCCACTCATGCTCCGTGTCTTCCCTTTTGCTCCAGCCCCCCGCTCACGCCATCGGCACACGGTGGCCAGCGGAGGGCCGAGGAGCGGGATCTGCCGCCTGCACACGAACGCCGTGTGTCTTTCTCCCTCCGGCCCACCCCCCGCTCATGTCCGTGTGTCTTTCTCCCTCCCGCCCACCCCGCTCATGTCTGTGTGTCTTTCGAACCTCCCGCACACCCCCCGCTCATGCCCCACTCATGCCCTGCTCGTGGCCCGCTTGTCTCTCCCACCCGCCCACCTCCCGCTCATGCCCCGTGTGTTTCCCCCCCGCTCATGTCCGTGTGTCTCTCCCCTCCCGCCCACCCCCGCTCATGTCCGTGTGTCTCACCCCACCCGCCGTCCACCCTCTGCTCATGTCAGTGTGTCTCTCCCCACCCGCCGCCCACCCCCCGCTCATGTCCGTGTGTCTCTCCCCACCCGCTGCCCACCCCCCGCTCATGTCCCGTGTGTCTCTCCCCACCCACCGCCCACCCCCCGCTCATGTCCCGTGTGTCTCTCCCCACCCGCCGCCCACCCCCCGCTCATGTCCCGTGTGTCTCTCTCTCTCCCCACCCGCCGCTCATGTCCCGTGTGTCTCTCCCCACCCGCCGCCCACCCCCGTTCATGTCCGGTGTGTCTCTCCCCACCCGCTGGCCACCCCCCGCTCATGTCCCGTGTGGCTCTCCCCACCCACCGCCCACCCCCCGCTCATGTCCCATGTGTCTCTCCCCACCCGCCGCCCACCCCCGCTCATGTGCCGTGTGTCTCTCAGCACCCGCCGTCCACCCCCGCTCATGTCCCGTGTGTCTCTCCCCACCCGCCGGCCACCCCCCGCTCATGTCCCGTGTGTCTCTCCCCACCCGCCGCCCACCCCCCGCTCATGTCCCGTGTGTCTCTCCCCACCCGCCGCCCACCCCCCGCTCATGCCCCGTGTCTCTCCTCTCCCGCCGGCCACCCCCCGCTCATGCCCCGTGTGTCTACCCCTCCCGCCGCCCACTCCCCGCTCATGCCCCGTGTGTCTCTCCCTCCCGCCGCCCACCCCCGCTCACGCCCCATGTGTCTCTCCCCCTCCCGCCCACCACCCGCTCATGCCCACCCCCGCTCAAGCCCCGTGTGTCTCTCCCTCCCGCTGCCCACCCCCCGCTCATGCCCCGTGTGTCTACCCCTCCCGCCGCCCACACCCCGCTCATGCCCTGTGTGTCTCTCCCTAAAGCCGCCCACCCCCCGCTCATGCCCCGTGTGTCCCTCCCTCCCGCCGCCCACCCCCTGCTCATGCCCCGTGTGTCTACCCCTCCCGCCGCCCACCCCCTGCTCATGCCCCATGTCTCCCTTCTTTCCCGCTCATGCCCCGTGTCTCCCTTCTTTCCACCCCCTGCTCATGCCACGTGTCTTTCTCGTGTTACCCCCCACTCATGCCCCGTGTCTCTCTCCTGGTCTTCCCGACCCCCTGCCGATGCCCTGTTGTGTTCTCTTTATATACCCTGCCTTCCCTTTCCCTGGTGTCCATCTTGGTAAAAGATTTTCCTTCCTACACCGGGACGCCTACCTGCGGTGTCCTGGTTTGGGAAGAAAAATCTTTTTTTTACCACCCCCGGTTTCCACTTTGAGAACCTAGGATGCTAGTGGTCTTTCTCCATTGAAAAGGACGTTATGGTTACGTTGCACTAATGAAAAAACTATGAAATTCAGTAAAATAAAATGTGTTAAAGTGACTTTATGGTTAAGTTGCACTAATAAAAACCTATGAAATTCAGTAAAAAAACTGTGTTAAAGGGACGTTATGGTTAAGTTGCGCTACTAAAAACCTATGAAATTCAGTAAAAAAACTTTGTTAAAGGGACGTTATGGTTAAGTTGCGCTACTAAAAACCTATGAAATTCAGTAAAAAAAACTTTGTTAAAGGGACGTTATGGTTAAGTTTCGCTACTAAAAACCTATGAAATTCAGTAAAAAAACTTTGTTAAAGGGACGTTATGGTTCAAAGTAAAACCGAAAAACCCCTGAAATTCGGCAGTTATGGTAAGATAAGCAACCATAACTCGCGCCACCGTGCACTGCTAACACTAACACCCAGGACATCAAAGATGACATCACAAATGTCATTGATGACATCACTGATGACATCACATGTGCATTTACTTTTCATGAAAACTCTGTAAAAGGGATTCTTATAATGCTGACCAAAAACTGTCAAGGATCATTGGGATAAATATCATGAGCTAATTAGTGCATTAAGCAATGCATTGATATAAATAGCATTCTATTATGAAGTTCTATCCAGTATAGTAAGCTGCTTGTGCAGAAACATAGGCAGTGTGTGCAGCATACATGATGAAGGTGCAATATTCATAATCTTGCCATGTTGAATAGTGAAATGATAACTGCTTTCTTATTAGAGTTTTGCGTACTGTGAAGGTACCGTAATTAGCACGAAGGTCCCTTTGCGGGTCCAATCATAGGTTTTTAGTAGCGCAACTTAACCATAACGTCCCTTTAACAAAGTTTTTTTACTGAATATATATATATATATATATATATATATATATATATATATATATATATAGTCACTGGAGTCAGCGCAAAAAGGTTAGTAACCCCACTAATACCTGTATAGAAAAAGGGTGAAAACTTTTATAGCAAAGATAACCTTCGAGATGGCAACCCTCACTTTATAAGTACAGCCCTAAAAAGAATGGAGCCAGATCTAGAGGTGGTTGTCAGAGGCTTGACAGGTTTGCTTCACAGATTCACAGGTGCTGCGGGTGCTGACACAGGTCCGATATGAGACAGGAGCTGCTACTCTCGATTCAGTTGAGGAATGAAGAAAACACAGATGCAGAAGGCCTCAGGGCACTAAAAGGAATGTGAGGAAACTGCCTTCAGCGACCGTCAATGTCTCACAGTGATGCAGGGACACCCAAATCTTGCAGTATGAGGCACCCTCCTATCTCGTCTCCCAAAGGTGCTGGGACAGCAAATGTTGGTGGAAAGGTGCTTTTCAAGATAAGCTGGCATTCCTGGGATTCCCCAGAGTTTTAAGTAAAAGCCAGACACTCTGCAATCGGTTTTGTAGGGTAACTCATAAAAGAATCCAATAGATGCAAGTCACCAAAAGTACACAGTAGCATTTCCCAACACATTTGTATGCCTTTCCCCACAATATATGCTGGCTGTGCCCATACATTTGCATTGGCTGCATCAATATATTACAGTATACCGATATGAGAACATACTCATGCTTGCCTTGAACATACTGGCAGTAATGATACTATAAGAAAAGATGTCCAAGCTGGCTCTGCCTATAAATGCCAGTACACCCATGTAAAAGCATACTCCTAATGGCTTTGCCATTAGAAATGCTGTGCCACAACAAGAAAGCATGTCCAAAATGGCTCCAATGTAGACCATTCTAGACACGTAAAAACACCTATCATGATTGCTTGATCATTGATGCCCCAGAACAAAAGCCATGCCACAATAAGAAACAGGTAGGCAAGGCTGCACCAAAATTCCAGCCTAGGCAATTAATACCACTTATCATGCATGCTTTATTATAAATGCCTAGTAATAAACGTCATGCCACTCTAATAAATGGCTACACTGGCTGCACCAAAATGCCATTCTGGCAACCTGATAACACTTATCATGTTTGTTTTTATAATAAATTCCCACTAAACAATGTCATGCCACAGTAAGAAATGGCTACACCGGCTGCACCAAAATGCCATTCTGGCCAACTGATAACACTTATCACGGTTGCTTTATCATAAATGCCCAGTAATAAAATGCCATGCTACATTAATACATGGCTAGACTGGCTGCAACAAAATGCAGTCTAGTCATGTAATAACATGCATCAAGTTGGTTATGCCAAAAAAATGCCAGTAAAACATGCCATGTTCCTTTAAGGAAATCTAAAAAATGCTCCTGTGCTCCCTGGGCACCCGCTAACTTGCACACAAACATTATCACATTCATACCCATTCACCCATTGTGCACCTTCTCTCACATTCACTCACACACATACCCAGAACATTCATACTGCATTCTCCAGACAGGTACCCACCCAGAGCTTTCACACACACATAATAATAGCATTCATTCACACTGTATTATCCACAAGGGTACCCACCAAAAACATTTACACACACACACAATCTCATGCATGCCTATTCACCAACCAGTCACTCACCCTTACACCTTTCACACGTTCACTCACACAAGCACCCAGAACATTCATACACAGTCACATTCATTCACCCACCAGCCTTTTGCCCATACGCCTTCTCTCACATTCACTCAAACCACATTGGCACCCACGCAGAACATTCATGCACCATCATATTCCTACCCATTCAAACACCAGTTACTGAGCCATAAACCTTTTCCCACATTCACACTGCATTCTCCACATGCACACCCACCAAGAACACACACAGAGCATTCTCCTCCACACAATGATATGCACACTCACACCCATAAATACATTCATACAAACACACCATTCACATGCAAGCATGCATACATACATACACATCCGAGACACATGCATGCATAATTCACATATGCACACATTATACATACACACAAAAAGCATGTTTGTACCAGTTTCCCCGCATAGGACCCACCATGATGCTCTGTCTCCAGGCCTCCAGCCCCAGCCTAGATCTAGACATCTAGACAGAAACAGGAAGCTGCCTTGTAGCCAGGAACCAGGAAGCTCTCAAGAGCTTCCTGTCCATTTCTGCATGGAGGGCTGGAGCCAGAGGACTGGCGATAGGGCCACTCTGCCTCCAGCAACCGTGCGCACGTCAGTCAGACAGTCATACGTGTGCAGGGGAGTCAGAGGGGGCGCAGCCTTTTCCCGCACCTATAGAGAGACACAGTCAGCCCTAACCCAGCTCTCATCCTGAATTTGGTCAAGGTGAGGACTGAGGCAGATCCCACCCCCAGACACGGGGTGGCAGGGGCCCCTACTATGCCACTGCACTAAGGCCTCAGAACAAGCAGTCAGGATTTGCAAACATTCATGTCTGGTGCAGGGCTTATAAGCAATGCAATTGTAGCTGTAGAATGAATACACTCTAGCACATGCTGCCTGTGCCTTTTCAAACCTTTCACTCTGGACAGTTTCACCATGAACAGTAACATACATTTTCCAAGATCCTTAGGCCCCCATTTTAGAATTCACTTTCCACGTTTGTGGGAAAGCACAAAAGACTGGACTGCTTTACTTCTGTACTCGTAAAAAAAACTTCTTTGTCTGCAATCTAGGGTTCTTTGTTACAGATTTACAACTGGAAGATAGGATGACATCAGCACTGCATTCCTCGGATGCCAGCCTTGGTAAAACTCTCAGAACAATACCTCTCCCCTCATTTTTGACTATTACCATATGTTGAAGAAGGTGTGCGAGACTTGCAATTCTAATGCATTTTCTACCAAATTAATATACTTTCAGTTACTTCAATAAAAGTATCAAAATTCAAGATATTTCGATTCATTTCAAATGGTGCCTCTGTTTGGCAGTGTTTGGAGTCAAATTTGTTTTGGAGAAAAAAACTGCATATCTTTTAATAAAATTGCTGTTCGATAACTTGTCAACATTGTATTATATTATTACTTTCTGTTAACTGTCTATTAACTACATTGAGTAATTGTATACATGAATGACTATTCATCTGTGGGCCTGGAATATTAGAAAAGATTCAGAAAGCTTTGCTTACAAAGGTACGTTTCTTTTCAGAATTGTCAAGGCACAACCTATATTAACTTCATATCCTTGGAGAACAGTCTAGAGTTGAAAACTGTCTTTTCTAATTGCTGTACAGTGCTGGGTATCTCACAAAGAGAAAGTATGAGGTTGACATCTTGCTTACCTAAAATGTAGTTAATTTCATGCCGGAGGTAATTTCAGTGGCAGCAGATGAATTATTTAATTGGAGCAGTGTCAATGTTTTCTCCATATATGCAGAATGACTCAGTATAGTGAGAGACCTCGAACCAACCTAGTCGGGTTGAGGAGGAATCTTCTTTGAAGAACATATTTTAAATAATGGGTTAAAATTGTCCATTTTATAGCACACTTTCTTTGAAAAATTGGGTAAAAGCCACACAGTTTGAAATCAGTTGTGTAGGGTAACACATTAAAAATAAAACAATAGATGACAAGTCACCAATAGTGCACAGGCGCATTTAGAAATTTGATACCTTTGCATACAATATATGTCAGTAAAATTCAGTTTCCAAATCACTTCTACCGATCTATTATTTTAAGATTTTGTTGTAAACTGCTATTGACAAAGGACATTCTGCTGAGGAGGGGAAACATTACCTTGGATATTGTAATGTGCAGATTCTAGAAAAACTAAAGACCCGGTTGAAGCTATTAAACATTTACTATTACAATGCAGTGCTCTGAATTAGCAGAGATTTGTTTATTTTGACAAATTATTTCGGACAATAGACTGGCAAGATGGTGAATATTTGTGGACATGATGTTTGGGTACTAACACCACTAAGGATTAGCTGACCATAGCAGCATGTCTGAAAACCCTGCACTTGACCACTTGATTGCTAATACTGTTATGATTTTCTTTATGAGGATCACTCTGAGCAATATTTTTTATCGATGGATAAATACATAGAAAGTGTTTGCAGGTAATTATGTTGATTTTAGTGGGTTTTAGGAGGTGTGATATGAAAAGGGAAAGCATTAACATTTTCTTTGTTTTTATATGCCGATTCACAGCCATTGTTTATGTACGTTGTAAATGAGTATATACTATTTTATACTGTTTTACCGTTTATCCTATTCTTTGTAAAGTTTGTTTTTTAACCAAATATAATTTTTTAAAAATATGTCAGCAAAAAACATGTATGTGCTGGCTGTGCCAATAGATGCCCTTGCTGGCTGCACCAATATATACCAGTATTCTCATACAAGAACATACTCTTTTTGTCTTTGCTCATAATGTCAATCACAATATGGCTTTGTAAATGCATGCCAGTCTATCCATGTACAAATATACTCTTGTTGGCTTTGCCATTAAGAAATGTCATGCATGTAGTAAGAAAACATGCAGTAAGAAAACATGTCCAGACGTGCTGCACAAATGTGAGTGATGGCCATGTAAGAACACAAATCATGTTGGCTTTACCAGTTGAGACAGAATGGAAATATGTGCAGACTGGATCCAACAATGTAGTCCAGAACAGCCAAGTAAAAGCACTTGTCATGTTGGCTTGTCCCTTCATGTCAATAAGAAATACCATGATGCAGTAAGAAAACATGTCTAGACTGGCTGCACTAATGTAGGTCAGTATGGCCACATTAGAACACTCATCATGTAGACCTAACCCTTGATGGCAGTAAGAAATGCCACACCACAAAAAATAAAATATGTCTACACTAGCTGTGTGAATGTTGGCTAGTATGGGCATGTAAGAGCACCCATCATGATGGCTTTACCAATGCTGCCAGTTAAACTTGCCATGCGACAGTAAAGAAATAACTGTGGACCGGCTGCAGCAATGTAGGCCAGTATGGTTGCATAAGAACTCTCATTATGTTGGCTTTACCTTTGATGCTAGTGAAACATGCCATGCAACAGTAAGAAAATATGTCCATACTGTCTGCATCAATGCAAGTTAGTTTGTTCACCTAAGAACACTCATCTTGTTGGCTTTACCCTTGATAGCTGTAAAGAATGGCATGTACAGTAAACCAAATATCTCCATACTGTCTGCATCACTGCAGGCCAGTGTGGCCACATAAGAACACTCATCATGTTGGCTTTACCCTGGATAGCAGTAGGAAATGACATGCCAGAGTACACAAATATGTCCAGAGTGGCTGCCACTGAACCAATGTGGTCACCTCAACCTCCCACTCCAAATCAGAAACCAACTCACCAGCATGGCAAACACTCAAGCACATACATTCATACAGCATACACTTTTCCATACACCCACGCACCCATACACCAACATGCACTCTATCATTCATAACCACACCCAAACGCAAAGCCTAACATGCACCCACACCTGTATACACACTTACACAGATACATAAATATTGTTTTTCTTACCTGCAGCCCCGGACCAGACTCCTGACACCACGCAGTTTCACTCCATCTCAGGCCACCACAATAGTGTTATGCTCCCACGCAAATGCAACTGGAAGCAGTGAGAACTTTGTGGTTCCTGCACATGCACCGCCCTTAGGACTCTGAATATGTGGGGTAGTGCAGAAACACCCCTACACATATTCGTCCCTGAAGTACCCCACCCTGCATCCCCAATTGGCCATAAAAGGATAGGTAAGCAAAATGCCCCCGGCATCGCATAGCCAATTGGTCATGAGTGTTGGGACACTGAAGTGTCAGTTAAAGCCAGCCCAGAAGCACTTGCTTAGCTGCTTGCTAACGGGTGGTGGCTGGTGCCCCTTTGCCCATTATAAATGAGCCCCCGATTGGTAATTAATGAAACTGTTCAGTGGATCAGAGCCATGCAGTATATAAACGTGATGACAAACAATCATAAACTACTTTTTATTTTGAGTTTAAATCTGTGACTATTAATAGCTAGCTTTCAAAACATAGCTGGGGAATTGTGTGTAATGTGTTTCATTGGGATTCATTACATTTGACCACAATTTAATAGATGTTGCCTGTTCTGGATGCTATTGGATACTATGAGATTATTTTTTTAAGTAAATGCATGTTATGCTGGGGTTGTGACCTGTTTCCATGATTACATTGCTCACAATTGGCTGTTCTTTGGTTCCATATGTAAACCATTGTTATGTTCGTGCTCTGCTGTAATGATGTTGACATCTACAGCTGTGATATTCATGGAGTTGGAATCTACTGCAGTCTTTATGATCTCCTAATCCCGCCCACTCACTGTTATTACTGATGGCTACTCCACTGCCAGATTTAGAGGTGGGCTATAGTGCTTGGAGCTATACACGGTAAGCTTCCACAGTAGTGCTGGGTGTACCACATATACTGCCAAATTCTGCATCTACATCTCTTAAGGGAGAGCCCCTTCACTTGATATGCGTGGGGTGTTGCTCATCCATTGATCCCCATAACTAGTGAGAGGGGCAAAGGAATGGTCTCCCGTGCTACCATTGAGTCGACTTATCACCTACCTCTGCGTTATCAGGATCCCCTTTTTAGGGACAGGACCCTGCATTCCAGGAATGTTTGTTAGTCAAATAATAGAAATTAGGGGAAAACATTGCTAGCTGGCGACCAGACTTTCTTTTTTTTTATTGGTTTACAACAAACCTTTAAAATGTCACAAAAAAGAAAACAAGACTTAAGAAAATCTGTCCCCACCCTTCTCACATTCTCATTACATATTCTCACGTCTTGCCAGGCTTTGTCGTTAAAGTCCTTTTAAATTATAAAGAGTCCAATCTCAACAGTTTTTTTAATCTCATTTAGCAAGAACGTTAGTGGGATTAATAATTTCATATCCGGGCCATTAAACATTTTCTGCCACCATTCGCCTGCACTCAGAGAAGGATGTTTTACGTTCCAGGGTCCCAAATGCATCGTTCTCACTGACCGGAGCTCACAGCAGAACAATACCAGGTGTTTGAGGGTCTCCTTTTCTTTTGCACAAACCCTACAAGTTGGATTGAGGTTTGCATTACTCGACCATGCACTAAGTCGCTCTTAGTCTTAAATGCATTCAAGCGAAAAAGCATGAATAATCTCCTTGCATTCGAGTCCGGAAAGAGTTCAATGTATCGTTGAGACTGTTAAAGCCCCTGGCCTCAACTGGGACGTCCACCATAAGCTTGTTTGCACCTCGCTGTGAGCTAGTCAGTTCCCAGTCAGATTTTTATCTTTGCTAAATTTGGATTTTCATGTAGCGTTTTTAGATCAATGTCAAATTCTACAAGTAGCCTTTCACACCGACAGATCCACATGGACAGGAAGTCATTCTTTTTCGAAGTTGCGCAATGCAAAAATTTGAATTGTGGAAGTTTTTCTGTATATCTTATTTTTTCGTAATAAAGACAGCATATTCCAACAAGTTCTTGCATCTATTAATATCAATGATAACTCATATCGTATGCAAACTTTCGACATGCCTTGAGGAAGTCCCAACACTTTAGACCAATAGGTGTTTTCGAGGGTAGACCACAGCTCGTGTGGACAGTCAAACGCATTTTCTGCTCCATACGTCAAAACCGGGATTACTTTCTGTTGATAGAAGTTCATCACCGGTTTTAACAAGAACTTTCTGAATTTTTTGTTCAGTACAAGCGCTTGGCTGGCAAGTTGTCTGCACTTTCTCTTGGTCTCTAAAATCCATGGGCCGTCATAAATGCTTGCACTAATCAGCATCCCCAAATATTTTACACTACTTGATATTTGCAGTGATTCTTGCCCAATTTCCAGGAAGCTTTTTTGCAGGTAGTATTTGTTGCTGTTTTCAGTTTGTGGAGGAAAAAGATCTCACATTTATTTATGTTGATCTTTAAGTGATTAATTTTCACATACTCTTCCACTGCGTCTAATTTTCTCTGCAGACCTATAGGAGTTACATCCAGCAGGATCAAGTCGTCTCCATATAGGAGCCAACTGAGATGTGATCTGTGTATCTTTGAAGGAAAAGATCTCACAGCGTCTATGGCAGCTCCAATATCGGATATAAACAGGCTGATTATGGCCGCAGCCAAGAGGCATCCTTGTTTTACACCCCTAAAAGTTTTGATCTCTGCAGACAAGATGCCAGTCTGGTCTAGTTGGATTCTTATCGGGGTCTCCGTGTGTAACTCTCTAACCCCAAGCTCGCAATTTGCTCCAGAGTAATTCACGGTTGATGCTGTCAAAGGGATAAGAGAAGTCAGTGAACGCAAGATAAACCTTTGTGTTTGTTCCTAGAGCCTCCATTTTAATCAAATTCAACAACAGAAGGTTTAGCGCGCATCCTACATTCTTCACAAATCCCGTTTGCCTCACATCCACGTGGTTTGATTTTATGGCACACTCGAGCAATTTTCATTGTAACAAGGTTGCGTAGATCTTCCCCAACACATCCAGTAAAGCTACTCGTCGGTAATATTTTGGGCACGTTCCATTCCCTTTTTTAAAAATAGGAACAATTATCGCGGATTTCCAGGACCTCGGCATAAGGCATTGCAAGTTGATCCTTTCAAATAATGGCAAACATATTTCTGCCCAAATTTCAGGGCGTTGTTTTATGGTGAAATTTGTTAACCCATCAGGGCCAGGAGCTCTAGAACCTTTTACCTTTATGATTACATTCACAATATCTTCTTTTAGGAATGTTAATGCCCAACCTGTTTGGCTAACTTCAAGTGTTTTTTCTGTGGATTCATTTTTTTTATATAATTCACCAAAATGTGAGATTCACTCAGCTTCGGTCACCAAGGTGGTTTGCAGTGCCCTTTGTGGGGCCTGTGTGTTGTTAATTAGACGCCAGAAATCTCCAGTGTTTTTGTTTCGTAGACTATCCAACATCACTTCAGCATCGTTGTGCAGCAGTAGATATTTGTGCGCTTTCATCCAATTTTTATATTTTTGTTTTGCCTCGCAGTTGGTAGAATTTCACGCTTGTGCTTCTAACCCTTGGTTCTTACGGATCTTGCAGTGCATCTGACGCTTTCTTTTTAATATTTCAAGGTCGAAACAATGGTTGTGCACGAAATTCATATCTCTTAGACCTGCAGTTTTTGGTTTAAACTGCTTGACAATATATTCCACCGCTGAACTCTCCGTGCAGAAATGTTTTGAAATCTGTGAGACTTCAGATTCATCCAACCTCAATCTTCCTCTATTTGCTTCCACAGAAACATTTTGGGGCCAGCTTGAACTTGTATGAGTTTCGAAGGTTAATAATTCCTTTCGTAACATGTCGTGATCACTATTAGTCATTTGTATGACCTTCAAGCTCTTTACCCTCAGGTGAAGAGCCTCCGATACGAACATATAATCAATAGTTGATTTAAGATCTGCTCGCCGCCATGTTGGTGCAGGTGGTATATCACCTGGGGTACATCCATTTAGCGTGTACATTTTTCTTACATCCATCTCTGCATGCCATTCTTTTGACAGTTTCGTCATCTCGGGTTGTGAGTTCTTGAAATAATCTATATTACGGTCTCCACAAATGTTTATACTAGCAAGGTTTGGCAAGGTTTGATGCTTCTACTAAGACATCCAGAATGGTCGATACTTGATCTACGTAAGGGTACTTGCCTGCTCTACTATGATTCCAGTACAAGTTTACTAACGTTACTTGGTCAGTAAAGTTATTTAGTAGGTCAGGCTTTCCAATCACAGTCACTTGGATAAAAGGGGAATAATTTGTGGTTTCTATAATTCTATAATCCGATAACCAGACTTTCTCTTGACTAGGGTTATTAGACCAGCCATTGGATGCCCCTTGTCCGTCTTTATGGCCCGGTTAAACACGAGCTCAAACCCTTCTACAGACAGCAAATGACATAATCAAGTTTCCTGTAAACATACAATCTCCAGTCCTTCTAGCCAGTTTAAGTTGAACAAATGCGTAAATCCTCTCGTATTCAAGGAAGCAACCAGACTCAGATGTGCAGTACTCTCCTTCTGGCATTACTTTAGAGGTTTTGTATTCAGAGACTTCGCCAACCATTGCCATTCAGGATTATAATCAGAGTTACTCAGGCTTTCGCAATCTCTTTCTTTGGCTTCATCGAGACCATTCGGCCCTTTTATAGTTATTTTGATTTTGTCTTTTGAGCCATCTTTTGGTTCCAATTGATCACCGGCAAACGTGACTTTGTGGATGCCAGAAACAATCCTTTCGTTCATCTCCAGTTCTTTTGTTCCCAGATTTTCCGTGTCTCGCAATAGATTCACAGTTTGGTGAGAACAGTTTTCAACATCTGTTGGGGACTGCGGGTCCACGTTCAGTGTTGTCAGCGCAGCAATTTCAACGTTCTCATCGGAGTGCACTATGAAAGCTGCATCAATATGTTTGTATGCATCCAAACCCAGTGATAAAAGGGCGGTACTTGCTTCTAAAATGGTTGCTGCAATTATATTAGATACCAAGTGCAACATGACTTTGTCGTTTTGCCCTTCATCTGGAAACTCTACTATTTTCACGTCGTTAGACTCTATAGCTCATAAACTTGGAACATGATGAAGTAATTTTTATCACATTGCACCTGTTTACGATCAACTTGTCTCTAGAATCCACTTGTTCTATCATAATCTTGTGCACTGGATAGCTCTCATCACTCCTTCTGAACCCCTTCTCCTTACTCATGAAGGCATGGTTATTTGTCAGATTCTTTAGTATTTTTTCTTTTTGTGTTTGGCCCACACCTCCTCTGTTCATGTCCTGCTGGCTTTTCGGTCTACCAACTTCGGCGGGGGGTCCAATATCCAACCTTTTATAATTTATTTTAAAGGCTTTATCAATTTGAGTTTGCATTTTAGCACTTAGCAACTCTCTTTTCTCATGTAACGTGAGAAACGCTGGACTCGAGAGGGCCATGTTTTTTAATGACAAATCTTCTACTTCTGTAATGATGGTGCACATTCTTCCAGCGTTCGGAGGAGCTGCAATACTCAGCGAGGCTACAGCACTTTTGCTCACACTCTGCTGTGCCCCTGATGGGGTCTGATCAATTTTACCCTCGCATATGTCAGTTGTTTTAACAACCTGTTGTACTTGTGGATTGTTCTGGTCATCGTTACCCTCATTTGCCCCATTTGTAGTGGCAGTCACTTCGGGCTCATCAATTGCCCCATCCTCATATGTAGACATGTTTAGTAGGTCAACTGAAATGTCATCTGAGAGATCGTCAATACACGTCACCTCACTCTCTTGATTCCTCTTTGTTAAATCTTCAGAAATGTTCTTTTCCGTAACATTCCTCTGAGTTAGACGGGACATCTTGTTATTGTCTTTTGCCATTACGTGGACAAATGTCATGTTGCGCAAACATTTTCTTGCACCAGTTACATGGGTGCTTTTTCTCCCTGCCAAATTTTTAGATTTCTTAAGTAGAGGCCGAACTGGTTGTTTCACTTTCGAGTCTTTCACAATAACCTGATTGCTGCCATTGAAGATTGCAAATACCCCGGCTGTACTGGATTTCAGATCATCGACAGTTTTGACAGCAATGTTTTTAACTTGGCCTTGATTCAGATCCCCTGAAAACCTGGCTACTTGGATGTTTGAATGTGCCAAGTTGTCTTGACTTCTGGCTTGTTCAAAAGCTGTATTGAATGAGATCTCAGCGGTATTCAGCACTGGTGAGTTACCGGGTGAACTTACATCATTTATATTGGTTTCCAAATGTTCTTTAGTTCTCTCACCCAGTTCTAAATTAGTGCCAGAACTGGACTCTAAAGTCGCGATACAACCTTTGTGAGAACTCATGCTCAGATCAATGATTTTCGCAGCCGTATTTATACATTGGCCTTTTTCTTTACTCTCCTCAGAGCAGGCTTTATTAAGTGAGTTATTGCCCTGTGATCTATGAGTAACAATTGGGTCTTTGTTTGTTGTGAGCACTACTATATGTCAGTTGCTCGCCATTTGAGCTCTTTCTTAAGTTTGTATTTTCATGTTTAAATAAGGATAAGGCCTCTTTGGCTACTTCCACAAGCAGTTTTTTATCCATAGTGTCATTGCGCTTTTGTTCACTTAAGGATTTGAAAGATGCGTCTAGCCTTTTAATACATTCATTTTGTTCATTGGTAGACCGGCCAAATAGCACCTCTAGCTGTAAAAGTTTAGAGTTCATTAATGCCATCAAGGTCGTCAAGTCTTTTGTGTTTTCATTGATGTTTTCACACAGTTTTGTAAATGGCACACGTGAAATTGCCATAGAGGAAATCAAAACAGCTTGCAGCTCATTTAACTGTACCTGATCATGAACAATTGGACTCAGAACTGTGGCGATGGTTTCATTAGTGATTAAACAGGCACTCCTTAAATTGCCTTCTTTAACCCTCCTGATCTTGGGGAATGGGAGTTCCATGAATGATGAGTTCGAGGTTGAACAGTCCGACGACTCTAGATCGTCACTGAAAGGCAATTTTCTAGTATATTATGCCTTGCGGCATGATATTCCTACCTCCTGCACAACACTAAAACCTATTCATAAAGTTGCTAGTCCCTTCTCACTGTTTAGGACAAAGAATGAAGTATGACAATCATTCTTCTGGTTCAACATGCCTGCCACCATAAGACTCTCAGTTTCGCCCGTCACGTGAGGGGCATAGGACCTTCACCCCCATGTCTACTTCCAATCTTACTGAATGTCTCATTGTCTGAACCTGCCTGTGCCGGTGCAATCCACTGGCCTAAGTATATTAACCTTGTCCCAAAAGCCTGGATGTTCAGAATGGTCAGCATTTCTGGTGCAGTTCAGTTAATATATAACAATACTTGTCCACTGCAAATGGGGAAAAAGGCTTCCACCTAAGCAAAGTCTGCAAAAAGAGAAGGAAAAATAAAAACTGCTAAGGACTGGGTTAGGAAGTGATATCAATGGGGAAAAGAGTATTATAGTCCTATAATAAAAAAAGCCCCTAGCCCTACACCAGCTACACAGTTGTTTCCTTATTTTATTTATTTGTTTATTTATTTATTTGTATAGCCTGGTGTTAGATTGGATTTTTAAACTCTGGCCTGGTGGACAGATGTTTAGGAGGCCACCCTTTTTGGATAAACAGGAGAACACTTCTGGGAAGATAGTCCGACCAATTCACTGTAGCTTGGGGAGCAGACAAGGTTAAATCTCAGGAGGGGTGAGCGTGAACAGGGGTCTCCAAAGAGCAGACACAGCAAAACACCAAGAATTAAATTTCGAAGGTAGTGTACACAAATACGCTATCATACACTATCATGGGCCCAATAACAACACCAATGAATCATGAATTGCCCTAGTAACACATCACACAGGCACCACACTATGTAATATATATACAGTTGCTGGAGTCAGCGTGAAAAGGTTAGTAACCCCACTAATAACTGTATAGAAAAAGGGTGAAAACTTATATAGCAGAGATAACCTTCTGAGATGGCAACCCTCACTTTATAAGTACAGCCCTAAAATGAATGGAGCCTTGTGCTCAGTGTTCAATGCGCGCGTAAAAGCTCTCGTTGTGCACAAAGTTCACAAGGGACTTCTTAGGATGCAGGAAAAAGTAAGGTGAGAATTCTGAACGTGTGAAATGGATTAAAAAAGTTAGGAGATGATCTGTTACGGTAAACAAAGCTGTTCCCGACTTTCAGAGGGCTTTAGGAAGCGGATACTACCCAAGCCAAAAGAAAGGCCAAAAATTCCCTCTGTGTGTAAATGCGTTTGGATGAACAAAGGGCCACCGGTAAGTGACTTCATTACTTACCGCCCTTAACTCGGTTTTGGTGCAAACTTGGCAGGTCTAGAGGTAGTTGTCAGAGGCTTGATTTCCCACCCTCAGTTTGCTTCACAGATGCACAGGCGCTGCGGGTGCTGACTCGGTTGAGGAATGAAGAAAACACAGATGCAGAAGGCCTCAGGGCACTAAAAGGAACGTGAGAAAACTGCCTTCATCGACCGTCAATGTCTCACAGTGATGCAGGGACACCCAACCCTCGCAGTATGACGCACCCTCCTATCTCGTCTCCCAAAGGTGTTGGGACAGCACATTTTGGTAGACAGGTGCTTTGTAGGATAAGCTGGGATTCCTGGCATTGCCCAGAGTTTTAAGTAAAAGCCAGACACTCTGCAATCGGTTTTGTAGGGTAACTCATAAAAGAATCCAATAGATGTAAGTCACCAAAAGTGCATAGTAGCATTTCCCAGCACATTTGTATGCCTTTCCCCACAATATATGCTAGTATAAAACCATTTTCACTCTGGCTGTGCCCATACATTTACATTGGCTGCACCAGTATATGACAGTAGTCCGATATGAGAACATACTCATGCTTGCCTTGCACATTATGGCAGTAATGATACTAAAAGAAAAGATATCCAAGCTGGCTCTGCCTATAAACGCCAGTACCCCACGTAAAAGCATTCTCCTGGTGGCTTTGCTATTAGAAATGCTGTGCCACAATAAGAAAGCATGTCCAAACTGGCCCCAATGTAGACCATCCTAGAAACGTAAGAACACTTATCATGATTGCTTATCATTGATGCCCCAGAATTAAAGCCATGCCACAATAAGAAACAGGTAGGCTGGCTGCATCAAAATGCCAGACTAGGCAATTAATACCACTTATCATGCATGCTTTATCATAAATGCCTAGTAATAAATGTCATGCCACTCTAATAAATGGCTACACTGGCAGCACCAAAATGCCATTCTGGCCACCTGATAACACTTATCATGTTTGTTTTTATAATACATTCCCAGTAAACAATGTCATGCCACAGTAAGAAATGGCTACACCGGCTGCACCAAAATGCCATTCTGGCCAACTGATAACACTTATCACACTTGCTTTATCATAAATGCCCAGTAATAAAATGTCATGCTACATTAATACATGGCTAGACTGGCTGCAACAGAATGGCAGTCTAGTCATGTAATAACATGCATCAAGTTGGTTATGCCAAAAAAAATGCCAGTAAAACATGCCATGTCACTTTAAGGAAATCTAAAAAATGCTCCTGTGCTCCCTGGGCACCCGCTACCTTGCACACAAACATTATCACATTCATACCCATTCACCCATTGTGCACTTTCTCTCACATTCACTCACACACGTACCCAGAACATTCATACTGCATTCTCCAGACAGGTACCCACCCAGAGCTTTCACACACACATAATAATGGCATTCATTCACACCATATTATCCACAAGGGCACCCACCAAGAACATTTACACACACACACACAATCACATTCATGCCCATTCACCAACCAGTCACTCACCCTTACACCTTCTCTCACGTTCACTCACACAAGCACCCAGAACATTCACACACAGTCACATTCATTCACCCACCAGCCACTCGCCCATACGCCTTCTCTCACATTCACTCAAACCACATTGGACCCACCCAGAACATTCATGCACAATCATATTCCTACCCATTCAAACACCATTTACTGAGCCATAAACCTTTTCTCACATTCATACTGCTTTCTCCGCATGCACACCCACCAAGAACACACACACAGCATTCTCCTCCACACAATGATATGCACACTCAAACCCATAAATACATTAATACAAACACACCATTCACATGCAAGCATGCATACATACATACAGACCCGAGACACCTGCATGCATCATTCACACATGCACACATTATACATACACACAAAAAGCATGTTTGTACCAGTTTCCCCGCATAGGACTCACCGTGATGCTCTGTCTCCAGGCCTCCGGCCCCAGCCTAGATGTAGACAAGAACAGGAAGCTGCCTTGCAGCCAGGAACCAGGAAGCTCTCAAGAGCTTTCTGTACATGTCTGCATGGAGGGCGGGAGCCAGAGGACTGGAGATAGGGCCACTCTGCCTCAAGCAACCGTGCGCACGTCAGTCAGACAGTCATACGTGTGCAGGGGAGTTAGAGGGGGCGCAGCCTTTTCCCTTGCATATAGACAGACAGTCAGCCCTAACCCAGCTCTCATCCTGAATGTGGTCAAGGTGAGGGCTGAGGCAGAGCCCCCTTACACATGGGGTGGCAGGGGCCCCTACTATGCCACTGCACTAAGGCCTCAGAACAAGCAGTCAGGATTTGCAAACATTCATGTTTGGTGCAGGGCTTATAAGCAATGCAATTGTAGCTGTAAAATGAATACACTCTAGCACATGCTGCCTGTGCCTTTTCAAACCTTGCACTCTGGACAGTTTCACCATGAACAGTAACATACATTTTCCAAGTTCCTTAGGCCCCCATTTTAGAAATCACTTTCCACGTGTGTGGGAAAGCACAAAAGACTGGACTGCTTTACTTCTGTACACGTAACAAATTCCTCTTTGTCTGCAATCTAGGATTCTTTGTTACAGATTTACAACTGGAAGATAGGATGACATCAGCACTGCATTCCTCGGATGCTAGCCTTGGTAAAACTCTCAGAACAATACCTCTCCCTTCATTTTTGACTATTACCATATGTTGAGGAAGGTGCGCGAGACTTGCAATTCTAATGCATTTTCTACCAAATTAATATACTTTCAGTTACTTCAATAAAAGTATCAAAATTCGATACCTTGTCAACATTGTATTATATTATTATTTTCTGTTAATTGTCTATTAACTACATTGAGTAATTGTATACATGAATGACTATTCATCTGTGGGCCTGGAATATTAGAAAAGATTCAGAAAGCTTTGCTTACAAAGGTATGTTTCTTTTCAGAATTGTCAAGGCACAACCTATATTAACTTCATATCCTTGGAGAACAGTCTAGAGTTGAAAACTGTCTTTTCTAATTCCTGTACAGTGTTGGGTATCTCACAAAGAGAAAGTATGAGGTTGACATCTTGCTTACCTATAATGTAGTTAATCTCATGCCGGAGGTAATTTCAATGGCAGCAGATGAATTATTTAATTGGAGCAGTGTCAATGTTTTCTCCATATATGCAGAATGACTCAGTATAGTGAGAGACCTCCAACCAACCTAGCCGGGTTGAGGGGGAATCTTCTTTGGAGAACATATTTTAAATAATGGGTTAAAATTGTCCATTTTATAGAACACTTTCTTTGAAAAATTGGGTAAAAGCCACACAGTTTGAAATCAGTTGTGTAGGGTAACACATTAAAAATAAAACAATATATGACAAGTCACCAATAGTGCACAGGAGCATTTAGAAATTCGATGCCTTTGCATACAATATATGTCAGTACAATTCAGTTTCCAAATCACTTCTACCGATCTATTATTTTAAGATTTTGTTGTAAACTGCTATTGACAAAGGACATTCTTCTGAGGAGGGGAAACATTACCTTGGATATTGTAATGTGCAGATTCTAGAAAAACTAAAGACCCGGTTGAAGCTATTAAACATTTACTATTATAATGCAGTGCTCTGAATTAGCAGAGATTTGTTTATTTTGACAAATTATTTCGGACAATAGACTGGCAAGATGGTGAACATTTGTGGACATGATGTTTGGGTACTAACAACACTAGGGATGAGCTTGCCATAGCAGCATGTCTGAAAACCCTGCACTTGACCACTTGATTGCTAATACTGTTATGATTTTCTTTATGAGGATCACTCTGAGCAATATTTTTTATCGATGGATAAATACATAGAAAGTGTTTGCAGGTAATTATGTTGATTTTAGTGGGTTTTAGGAGATGTGATATGAAAAGGAAAAGCATTAACATTTTCTTTGTTTTTATTTGCCGATTCACAGCCATTGTTTATGTACGTTGTAATTGAGTGTATACTATTTTATACTGTTTTACCGTTTATCCTATTCTTTGAAAAGTTTGATTTTTAACCAAATATAATTTGTTTTTAAAATATGTCAGCATAAAACATATATGTATTGGCTGTGCCAATATATGCCCTTGCTGGCTGCACCAATATATTCCAGTATTCTCATACAAGAACATACTCTTTTTGTCTTTGCTCATAATGTCAATCACAATATGGCTTTGTAAATGCATGCCAGTCTATCCATGTACAAATATACTCTTGTTGGCTTTGCCATTAGGAAATGTCATGCATGTAGTAAGAAAATATGCAGTAAGAAAACATGTCAGACAAGCTGCACAAATGTGAGTGATGGCCATGTAAAAACACACATCATGTTGGCTTTACCTTTGATGCCAGTAAAACATGCTTTGAGACAGAAAGGAAATATGTGCAGACTGGATCCAACAATGTAGTCCAGTACAGCCAAGTAAGAGCACTTGCCATGTTGGCTTGTCCCTTTATGTCAATAAGAAATACCATGATGCAGTAAGAAAACATGTCCAGACTGGCTGCACTAATGTAGGTCAGTATGACCACATTCGAACACTCATCATGTTGACCTTAGCCTTGATGGCAGTAAGAAATGCCACACCACAGAAATAAAATATGTCTACACTGGCTGTGTGAATGTAGTCTAGTATGGGCATGTAAGAGCACCCATCATGGTGGCTTTACCAATGCTGCCAGTTAAGAAATAACTGTGGACCGGCTGCAGCAATGTAGGCCAGTATGGACACATAAGAACTCTCATTATGTTGGCTTTACCCTTGATGCTAGTGAAACATGCCATGCAGCAGTAAGAAAATATGTCCATACTGTCTTCATCAATGCAAGTTAGTTTGACCACCTAAGAACACTCATCATGTTGGCTTTACCCTGGATAGCAGTAAGAAATGACATGCCAGAGTACACAAATATGTCCAGAATGACTGCCACTGAACCAATGTGGTCACCTCAACCTCCCTCTCCAAATCAGAAACCAACTCACCAGCATGGCAAACACTCAAGCACATACATTCATACAGCATACACTTTTCCATACACCCATGCACCCATACAACAACATGCACTCTATCATTCACAACCACACCCAAACGCAAAGCCTAACATGCAACCACACCTGTATACACACTTACACAGATACATAAATATTGTTTTTCTTACCTGCAGCCCCAGACCAGACTCCTGACACCACGCAGTTTCACTCCATCTCAGGCCACCACAATAGTGTTCTGCTCCCACGCAACATGCAACTGGAAGCAGTGAGAACTTTGTGGTTCCTGCACATGCACCACCCTTGGGACCCAGAATATGTGGGGTGGTGCAGAAACACCCCTACACATATTCGTCCCTGAAGTACCCCACCCTGCATCCCCAATTGGCCATAAAAGGATAGGTAAGCAAAATGCCCCTGGCATCGCATGGCCAATTCGTCATGAGTGCTGGGACACTGAAGTGTCAGTTAAAGCCAGCCCAGAAGCACTTGCTTAGCTGCTTGCTAACGGGTGGTGGCTGGTGCCCCTTTGCCCATTATAAATGAGCCCCCGATTGGTAATTAATGAAACTGTTCAGTGGATCAGAGCCATGCAGCATATAAACGTGATGACAAACAATCATAAACTACTTTTTATTTTGAGTTTAAATCTGTGACTATTAATAGCTAGCTTTCAAAACATAGCTGGGGAATTGTGTGTAATGTGTTTCATTGGGATTCATTACATTTGACCACAATTTAATAGATGTTGCCTGTTCTGGATGCTATTGGATACTATGAGATTATTTTTTTAAGTAAATGCATGTTATGCTGGGGTTGTGACCTGTTTCCATGATTACATTGCTCACAATTGGCTGTTCTTTGGTTCCATATGTAAACCATTGTTATGTTCGTGCTCTGCTGTAATGATGTTGACATCTACAGCTGTGATATTCATGGAGTTGGAATCTACTGCAGTCTTTATGATCTCCTAATCCCGCCCACTCACTGTTATTACTGATGGCTACTCCACTGCCAGATTTAGAGGTGGGCTATAGTGCTTGGAGCTATACACGGTAAGCTTCCACAGTAGTGCTGGGTGTACCACATATACTGCCAAATTCTGCATCTACATCTCTTAAGGGAGAGCCCCTTCACTTGATATGCGTGGGGTGTTGCTCATCCATTGATCCCCATAACTAGTGAGAGGGGCAAAGGAATGGTCTCCCGTGCTACCATTGAGTCGACTTATCACCTACCTCTGCGTTATCAGGATCCCCTTTTTAGGGACAGGACCCTGCATTCCAGGAATGTTTGTTAGTCAAATAATAGAAATTAGGGGAAAACATTGCTGGCTGGCCACTAGATTTTTTTCTTAAATTAATTTTATTGGTTTACAACAAACCTTTAAAATGTCACAAAAAAGAAAACAAGACTTAAGAAAATCTGTCCCCGCCCTTCTCACATTCTCATTACATATTCTCACGTCTTGCCAGGCTTTGTCGTTAAAGTCCTTTTAAATTATAAAGAGTCCAATCTCAACAGTTTTTTTAATCTCATTTAGCAAGAACGTTAGTGGGATTAATAATTTCATATCCGGGCCATTAAATATTTTCTGCCACCATTCGTCTGCACTCAGAGAAGGATGTTTTACGTTCCAGGGTCCCAAATGGATCGTTCTCACTGACCGGAGCTCACAGCAGAACAATACCAGGTGTTTGAGGGTCTCCTTTTCTTTTGCACAAACCCTACAAGTTGGATTTAGGTTTGCATTACTCGACCATGGACAAAGTCGCTCTTTAGTCTTAAATGCATTCAAGCAAAAAAGCATGAATAATCTCCTTGCATTGGAGTCCGGAAAGAGTTCAATGTATCGTTGAGACTGTTAAAGCCCCTGGCCTCAACTGGGACGTCCACCATAAGCTTGTTTGCACCACGCTGTGAGCTAGTCAGTTCTCAGTCAGCCCGCCAGATTTTTATCTTTGCTAAGTTTGCATTTCCAGGTAGCGTTTTCAGATCAATGTCAAATTCTACAAGTAGCCTTTCACACCGACTGATCCACATGGACAGGACGTCATTCTTATTCGAAGTTGCGCAATGCAAAAATTTGAATTGTGGAAGTTTTTCTGTATATCTTATTTTTTCGTAATAAAGACAGCATATTCCAACAAGTTCTTGCATCTATTAATATCAATGATAACTCATATCATATGCAAACTTTCGACATGCCTTGAGGAAGTCCCAACACTTTAGACCAATAGGTGTTTTCAAGGGTAGACCACAGCTCGTGTGGACAGTCAAACGCATTTTCTGCTCCATACGTCAAAACCGGGATTACTTTCTGTTGATAGAAGTTCATCACCGGTTTTAACAAGAACTTTCTGAATTTTTTGTTCAGTACAAGCGCTTGGCTGGCAAGTTGTCTGCACTTTCTCTTGGTCTCTAAAATCCATGGGCCGTCATAAATGCTTGCACTAATCAGCATCCCCAAATATTTTACACTACTTGATATTTGCAGTGATTCTTGCCCAATTTCCAGGAAGCTTTTTTGCAGGTAGTATTTGTTGCCGTTTTCAGCTTGTGAAGGAAAAAGATCTCACATTTATTTATGTTGATCTTTAAGTGATTAATTTTCACATATTCTTCCACTGCGTCTAATTTTCTCTGCAGACCTATAGGAGTTACATCCAGCAGGATCAAGTCGTCTCCATATAGGAGCCAACTGAGATGTGATCTGTGTATCTTTGAAGGAAAAGATCTCACAGCGTCTATGGCAGCTCCAATATCGGATATAAACAGGCTGATTATAGCCGCAGCCAAGAGGCATCCTTGTTTTACACCCCTAAAAGTTTTGATCTCTGCAGACAAGATGCCAGTCTGGTCTAGTTGGATTCTTATCGGGGTCTCCGTGTGTAACTCTCTAACCCCAAGCTCGCAATTTGCTCCAGAGTAATTCACGGTTGATGCTGTCAAAGGCATAAGAGAAGTCAATGAACGCGAGATAAAGCTTTGTGTTTGTTCTTAGAGCCTCCATTTTAATCAAATTCAACAACAGAAGGTTTAGCGCGCATCCTACATTCTTCACAAATCCCGTTAGCCTCTCATCCACATGGTTTGATTTTATGGCCCACTCGACCAATTTTCGTTGTAACAAGGTTGCGTAGATCTTCCCCAACACATCCTGTAATGCTAATGGTCGGTAATTTTTTGGGCATGCTCTATTCCCTTTTTTCAAAATAGAACAATTATCGTGGATTTCCAGGACCTCGGCGTAAGGCATTGCAAGTTGATCCTTTCAAATAATGGCAAACATATTTCTGCCCAAATTTCAGGGTGTTGTTTTATGGTGAAATTTGTTAACCCATCAGGGCCAGGGGCTCTAGAACCTTTTACCTTTATGATTACATTCACGATATCTTCTTTTAAGAAGGTTAACGCCCAACCCATTTGGCTAACTTCAAGTGTTTTTTCCGTGGATTCATTTTTCTTATATAACTCACCAAAAGGTGAGATTCACTCAGCTTCGGTCACCACGCTGGTTTGCAATGCCCTCAGTGGGGCCTGTGTGTTGTTAATTAGATGCCAGAAATCTCCAGTGTTTTTGTTTCGTAGACTATCCAACATCCCTTCAGCGTTGTTTTGCAGCATAGATATTTGTGCGCTTTCATCCAATTTTTATATTTTTGTTTTGCCTCGCGGTTGGTAGAATTTCAGCTTGTGCGTCTAATCCTTGCTTCTTACGGATCTCGCAGCGCATCTGGCACTTTCTTTTTAATATTTCAAGGTCGAAACAATGGTTGTGCATGAAATTCATATGTCTTAGACCTGCAGTTTTTGATTTAAACTGCTTAACAGATGACAATATTCCACCGCTGAACTCTCTGTGCAGAAATGTTTTGAAATCTGTGAGACTTCAGATTCATCCAACCGCAATCTTACTCTATTTGCTTCCACAGAAACTTTGTGGGTCCAGCTTGAACTTTTATGAGTTTCGAAGGTTAATAATTCCATTTGTAACATGTTGTGATCGCTATTAGTCATTTGTATGACCTTCAAGCTCTTTACCCTCAGGTGAAGAGCCTCCGATACGAACATATAATCAATAGTTGATTTAAGATCTGGCCGCCGCCATGTTGGTGCAGGTGGTATATCACCTGTGCTACATCCATTTAGCATGTACATTTTTCTTAGATCCATCTCCGCATGCCATTCTTTTGCCAGTTTCGTCATCTCGGGTTGCGAGTTCTTGAAATAATCTATATTAAGGTCTCCACAGATGTTTATACTGGCAAGGTTTGCTGCTTCTACCAAGACATCCAGAATGGTCGATACTTGATCTACGTAAGGGTACTTGCCTGCTCTACTGTGATTCCAGTACAAGTTAACTAACGTTACTTGGTCAGTAAAGTTATTTAGTAGGTCAGGCTTTCCAATCACAGTCACTTGGATACAAGGGGAATAATTGTGGTTTCTATAATCCGATAACCAGACTTTCTCTTGACTAGAGTTATTAGACCAGCCATTGGATGCCCCTTGTCCGTCTTTATGGCCGGGTTAAACACAAGCTCAAACCCTTCCACAGACAGCAAATGACATATCCAAGTTTCTGGTAAACATACAACCTTCAGTCCTTCTAGCCAGTTTAAGTTGAAAAATTCGTAAATCCTCTCGTATTCCAGGAAGCAACCAGACTCACATGTGCAGGACTCTCCTTCTGGCATTACTTTAGAGGTTTTGTATTCAGAGACTTCGCCAACCATTGCCATTCGGGATTATAATCAGAGTTACTCAGGCTTTCGTAATCTCTTTCTTTGGCTTCATCGAGACTATTCGGCCCTTTTATATGTATTCTGATTTTGTCTTTTGAGCCCTCTTTTGGGTCCAATTGATCACCGGCAAACGTGACTTTGTGGATGCCAGAAACAATCCTTTCGTTCATCTCCAGTTCTTTCGTTCCCAGATTTTTCATGTCTCGCAATAGATTCACAGTTTGGCGAGAACAGTTTTTAACATCTGTTGGGGTCTGCGGGTTTGCGTTCAGTGTCGTCAACGAAGCAATTTCAACGTTCTCATCGTAGTGCACTATGAAAGCTGCATCAATATGTTTGTATGCATCAAAACCCAGTGATAAAAGGGCTGCACTTGCTTCTAAAAAGGTTGCTGCAATTATATTAGATACTAAGTGCATCACGACTTTGTCATTTTGCCCTTCATCTGGAAACTACTATTTTCACATCTTTAAACTCGATAGCTCGTAAACTTGGAACATGATGAAGTCATTTTATCACATTGCACCTGTTTAAGACCAACTTGTCTCTAGAATCCACTTGTTCTATCATAATCTTGTGCACTGGATAGCTCTCATCACTCCTTCTGAACCCCTTCTCCTTACTCATGAAGGCATGGTTATTTGTCAGATTCTTTAGTATTTTTTCTTTTTGTGTTTGGCCCACACCTCCTCTGTTCATGTCCTGCTGGCTTTTCTGTCTACCAACTTCGGCGGGGAGTCCAATATCCAACCTTTTATAATTTATTTTAAAGGCTTTATCAATTTGAGTTTGCATTTTAGCACTTAGCAACTCTCTTTTCTCATGTAACGTGAGAAACGCTGGACTCGAGGGGGCCATGTTTTTTAATGACAAATCTTCTACTTCTGGGATGATGGTGCACATTCTTCCAGCGTTTGGACGAGCTGCAATACTCAGCGAGGCTACAGCACTTTTGCTCACACTCTGCTGTGCCCCTGATGGGGTCGGATCAATTTTACCCTCGCATATGTCAGTTGTTTTAACAACCTGTTGTACTTCTGGATTGTTCTGGTCATCGTTACCCTCATTTGCCCCATTTGTAGTGGCAGTCACTTCGAGCTCATCAATTGCCCCATACTCATATGTAGACATGTTTAGTAGGTCAACTGAAATGTCATCTGAGAGATCGTCAATACACATCACCTCCCTCTCTTGATTCCTTTTTGTTAAATCTTCAGAAATGTTCTTTTCCGTAACATTCCTTTGAGTTAGACGGGACATCTTGTTATTGTCTTTTGCCATTACGTGGACAAATGTCATGTTGCGCAAACATTTTCTTGCACCAGTTACATGGGTGCTTTTTCTCCCTGCCAAATTTTTAGATTTCTTAAGTAGAGGCCGAACTGGTTGTTTCACTTTCGAGTCTTTCACAATAACCTGATTGCCGCCATTGAAGATTGCAAATACCCCGGCTGTACTGGATTTCAGATCATCAGACAGTTTTGACAGCAATATTTTTAACTTGGCCTTGATTCAGATCCCCTGAAAACCTGGCTACTTGGATGTTTGAATGTGCCAAGTTGTCTTGACTTCTGGCTTGTTCAAAAGCTGTATTGAATGAGATCTCAGCGGTATTCAGCACTGGTGAGTTACCGGGTGAACTTACATCATTTATATTGGTTTCCAAATGTTCTTTAGTTCTCTCACCCAGTTCTAAATTAGTGCCAGAACTGGACTCTAAAGTCGCGATACAACCTTTGTGAGAACTCAAACTCAGATCAATGATTTTCGCAGCCGTATTTATACATTGGACTTTTTCTTTACTCTCCTCAGAACAGGCTTTGTTAAGTGAGTTATTGCCCTGTGATCTATGAGTAACAATTGGGTCTTTGGTGTGAGCACTACTATATGTCAGTTGCTCGCCATTTGAGCTCTTTCTTAAGTTTGTATTTTCATGTTTAAATAAGTATAAGGCCTCTTTGGCTACTTCCACAAGCAGTTTTTTATCCATAGTGTCATTGCGCTTTTGTTCACTTAAGGATTTGAAAGATTCGTCTAACCTTTTAATACATTGATTTTGTTCATTGGTTTACCTTCCAAATACCACCTCTAGCTGTAAAAGTTTAGAGTTCGTTAATGCCACCAAGGTTGTCAAGTGTTTTGTGTTTTCATTGATGTTTTCACACAGTTTTGTAAATGGCACACGTGAAATTGCCATTGAGGAAATCAAAACGGCTTACAGCTCATTTAACGGTACCTGATCATGAACAATTGGACTCGGAACTGTGGCGATGGTTTCATTAGTGATTGAACAGGCACTCCTTAAATTACCTTCTTTAACCCTCCTGATCTTGGGAAATGGGCATTCCATGAATGAGGAGTTAGAGGTTGAGCAGTCCGACGACTCTAGATCGTCACTGAAAGGCAATTGAAGCCTTTTCTTTACCGCCTGACATGTCTCGTTCTGTACTCTCATTTTTCCAACAGGAATTTTCTGAGAGTTAAGCTGGGAACAGGTGATGTATTGCGCTGAGGCGTCTTTCATTTCTCCATCTGCCATCCTCATTCGTTTGTAATTCACACTCGCCCAAATATCCTCATTGGTGTCTGATAATTGTTTATTATTTCTCTTCAAATCACCTTTTTCGAGAGCTTATTCATCTGGAGGGGATCCTAGCTGATGGTTTGCAGTACGTCCTTTGTTAATCTGAAGCAAATTTTGCAGTACTTTATTCACCACTTCCAATGAATTGCGCCTGTCAATTCTCAAGGTATCCAGTGTTGTGTGCTCAAGTAAGCTACTGCTGCCTTGTACAGCAACAGCCTGCCTACTGGTGCATGAAATGGGACCTGAGGCCTCGACCTCAGATGTTGATTCACAGAATACCTCATCGTTTGCATCTACGTTGGTGGGAGTATTTGTAACAGTAACCGGCAAACTGCCTATTTTAACCATTGTCTTTTGACTGCCACCAGCTGTGTGCAAAGAGAGCTCCAAGTCTCTTCCCAATAGATTATGATCAAGTGGGTCATTCTGAGGGCCAGAATGAGTAAAATGATTGTCTAGGTCACATAACCGTTCTGCTCGTTCTTGGTCAGTTTGTAGTACTTCTAGGATTTGAAGTGAGGCAACTTTCTGCCCCCCCCCCCCCCATGCCTGTGCTCAACTCCTCGTCGATATAGACATTATGTGTGTTAGACACGTTGTAAACACACCACACAAGTGCATGCAGGGAAGGGAGGCAGAATCAAAGGAGACGCGTCAGAGGCTCGCCATCTAAATGTCTCCCTATTTGTATCACTTGACGGCCTCCGCTGGCTCTTTACTAGCATTTGTGCACTTGAAAATTCTGATTATTTCTCGTTCGAGTGAGAACATGACATCACACTTTCAGCCCATTTCGTTAATTTGTGGCAATGCTGTTTTAACTCGGGTGCCAAAGAGTTGGTACCCACGCTATCATTACACGAAACAAGTGGGACCCTGGCAGGCTCTATGGGCGTAGGCATCGCAACATCATTTACCACAGAACAGTCATTTGCCTCTATTAGCGCAGATATTTTGCATGATGCGACAGGAATCAGGTCCTCAGACTCTGAGATGCATGAAAAATAGCAATTTACTTGTGCCTGTCGTGACGGATGAACCACCTCTGAGTCTTCTATCAGCACACCTCGCTTTCTCTGCGCTCTAGTCTTTAAAGATGTGGTCGCAAGCTCTCGCTCACGTAGCACCCCGGCCATAACTCGTACCCGAAACGAGTTAAGCGAGTGTGCTGGTTAGACAAGTAAGTGCAAAAAGTCTGTGCTGCCATAAACCAAATCAATGTTATCTGTGGCGAACACGCCGTCGCAGATGGAGAACAATCCACGCCAACTCGCCAAACAGCAAAACAGTGACGCCTCGCCCTTTCTCCTCAGGGCTTACCAGAACAGACTTTATGGTCACATCAAAGAACTGAAAGGATTTATATCATGACATTCCTACCAATACATTCCATTTGCGTCTAGTCCTGTGCACATTCAATGGGAAGAAATAATTGTATGTAAATGTCCTGTGTACAGGACTTTGATAAAACTGCTATATAAATAACAAATCAAATCAAATCAAAAGAAAACATAGTGAGTCTTTTAATTTGTGGGAGAGAGGTTTGTTTTTCTCTAAGGCGGACAAGAGTTCTCATCAATAAAAGCCCTTTTTCTATGTCAAAGCTTTTGTATGGTAATGTTTAAATATAAAAATGAAAGAGGCATACATATATTCCCCAAAACAAAGAGCTGGTAGCTGGAAGGTTTAGAATTCATCTTAAGCCTCTGGATATTGCTCTGGGAAACCCACCAAACTATTACTCATCGCGTGCCATGCCATTGCAGAAAGATGAAACACCTTGTGCAAATAAGGCAAAAATTGCCAGATGCTAGGATTAATTCCAAACTATCCAGCCATTACCTCTTTTGTATTGTATGCATATCTCCCCCCGTCCCCAACCCCCCACCCTCTTCCTCCTGCTGCCCTTTATACAGTGGTAAGATTATTCTCAAAAACAATCATCTCCTATGCATTTCCTTAGCATTATCAGACCCTGTTAACAATGATTTATTAAAGTATATTTAATACTGTTAAGGGATAACTGTTCTCGATTTAGAATATTGATTCTGAATAACCATCATCATATTTAAACTGAATAGTATGTGTAGTAATATTAGTACTGCTATTATTGGGACTTATAATAATAATGATAATAATAATAATGAACTAAAACAGGTATTCAGATCATCAGCATGCAAGCTTTACAATCTAGAGATCGGGCGGCACATCATTTCAGAAAATGGTGCTAGCCCAGGCCTGGTAAGTCTATAGGACTATCCTGGTGTAGCACACGGTGTAAATGTGGTCATGTCCCAGGCCATGCTGCCACCTATTAACCACCGCTGGAAGTGCACCTCCAGTTCAAATCCACATCAAACTGATGATCGATCCCCAGTAAGGGTGAATCTAAGCATGTAGTTGTTTGCAGTCTTCAGAAATGTCTGGCTTAGGTTGATTACGCTATGTATAAAGTAGCACTACCCTGTTTGACAAAGGCAATTTTCTGGAGCAAATGGCTTCCATTTGAGCTAATTTTCATACCCACAATGCATTGCTCATGTGACTCTGAACTGGAGGTGTACTTACAGCCATGGTTACTAGGTGATGTTGTGGCACTGTGACTTGGCTCAAATGGAATATTGCACATATTGCGCAGAAATCTGGAGGCAGCAGCTTCCCAGTGGTAGCTGGCAAACACTGGAACACCTTGCAAGTCTCTTTGAGGTCAGAAGCCTCCTTCTGGACCTTCCGTAAACACTTGAAAACGTGGCTCTTCTCACAAGAACTACTCAAATAACTCTATCAGAAACCTACACCTTAATAAGCACTATATGTATACCGAAACGTATGCTTAGCTAGGGATAGGTTTCTTCTTCTGTACTCGCGAAACCTGTAATTCATGCATAGTATTATCAAGAACTTTTGCTCAACCTTTTAACCATTATGCTCCTTATTGTAACTTCTGCGCAACCCTGTAACTTGTATGCTCTTCACTGTCAAGAACAGCGCCTAGATGCCTACTGGTTAAGTGTGCTATACAAATGTCAAAATAAATTAATAAAATAAATACATTTTATGGGATCAGCGGTAGCAACCCTGTAGTTCTGGTTAAGTGTGCTTTCCCATAGGAAGAGCAGTTTTTGGGTGGCTTATAACTTTGGTGCCGTTCAACGAATCGGCCATACACTTTGCAAAAAAAATATAGACTTGGCTCTGAATGATTCTCAAAGTTTCATGCGGGTTCATATGATATGACATGATATTTTATTTATATCGCGCCCATACACAAGTGTTTCAGGGCACGATGAGGCAAGGGAGGGGTACAAAGGAGGACAAAAAAACAACAATCTTACTAGGCCCAGTGACATTGAGAATGAGCAAGTGCAGGGGAGAGGGAAGTGGGAAAGTGCAAGGGGCTGGGGACGAGAGGAAGTGCTGAACACGTGAACAAAACAACAACAGTTAGTGCAGCCAGCAGGTGGCAAGTGCAGGGGATGAGTGCAGACAATAGGTGTCTGATAAGTGCAGGCAAGAGGCCTGTAGGGTTGCAGAATACAGACCCAAGTTGAGGGGTTCCCAGGAGGAGGTTCAAGTATGCAGCTGGGAGGCAGGGATCTGGGCCTGAATTCAGAGGGTCGCCAGGTGCCCGGCGCAAAAAAGAAACAGAGATCAGCAGGGGGGAGGAAGAGAGAAGGCAGAAGCAAAGAGGAAGATCTTGATGTGCTTCCAGAACTGAAGATGGTTCCCCTCGAGTTTCAAAGAGGCAGAGAGGGTGTTCCAGAGGGAGGCCCCATCCGAAGAAAGAGATCTATCACCCACTCGTTGCTTGGAGAAGCAACTGACCCTGAAGGAGTTGGAGGTAGAGGAGAGAAGAGCTTTAGTAGGAAGGTATTTCCGAAGAGAGATTCGAAGGTATTGGGGACCCTGGCCCCAGAAGGCCTTGTGGACAATGCAGAGGGGCTTTAACTTAATCCTTGCAGTCACTGGTAGCCAATGAAGAGATTTCATGGCTGGAGAGATACGATCCCTGGGCTTGAGGCCTAGGACGAGTCTCGTTGTCTTGTTCTGGATGAGTTGCAGAGGGCGGAGAGTAGTGGAAGGCAGATTTAGAAAGAGGCCATTGCAGTAGTCCAGCCTAGAGAGAAATACAGCTCTAGAGACAGTAAGCATTTGGGGGAAGGAGAGGAAAGGAAGAATACCCCTGAGGAAGTGCAGTTGCTAGTTTGACTTCTTAGAGACATCCAAAATGTGTGGAGAAAAGGAAAACAAGGAGTCGAAATTAACCCCAAGGTTCTTAGCCTCACAGGTGGGAGCTGGAAGAGGACCAACTGAGGCCGGCCAGAGAGTGACAGGAAAGGAAGATGCATGCGTGCCGATCAGCAGGATCTCTGCCTTACTGGCATTAAGGCAGAGGTCGGTGATGGCACACCACTCCTGGATTGCAGACAGACAGTCAGAGATAAGAGAGGAAGAAGAAGTGGCAGAGGGGAGCCTGAAAACGAGCTGAGTGTCATCAGCATAGCACTGAAAGTTATAGCAGAGAGCAGAAATGCGGTTGGCGAGGGGTGCCAGGCACTGGTTGAAAAGCCAGGGAGATAGGTTAGACCCCTGAAGAACACCACATGCCATAAAACTGGCTAAACAGACTTTTTTTGTTACTCTTAATATCACGTCTGCTCTTAACAGCTCTAAATAACTCTTCTCTGTGGTTAAATCGTTCTCTTCCTCATCGCGATTTCTTCCTACAGTTCCGTCCTCCCGCCTACGTTGCAATGCCATGGCTAACTTCTTTCTCACTAAAATTGAAAATATCTGCCAAAAGATTGTGTTGGATCAGTGTGCTACTTCTGCAATAGTGCAGCAAGCAGACACCAGGTCCAGTGCTGACTGGTCTGTTTCCAGTTTTTTCGGAGGACGCTGTTTTGTCCGCTGCGGTGCAGCTGAAATCTGTATCCCCATCTGATGTGATTCCTCTTAACACCTTGAAATATATTCCACCTGATCTGGTCCCATTTATCACTCAAGCTGTTTGCGTATCATGTCAATCAAGGGTCATCTCGCTATGCTGAAACAGGCTACAGTGATCCCATTTTTTAAGAAACCCTCCCTAGATGAATGTGACCTGTCTAACTTCCGCCCAATCTCTCTGGTTCCTTTCTCTATGAAGTTTCTTGAGTCTCTGGTCTCTCCTCTTCTCTCTTCTTTCATTAAGTCTTCAGTTAGGCTTGACCCCCTCCCAGTCGAGGTTCCAGCCAGGCATAGGCACTGAGAGTGTCGTAGCATCAGGTTAGCTGATGATGGTGGCATTGGGGTCTTAATTCTGCTTGACTTGCCATTTGATCATGTGGACCATGCCATCTTCCTTGCTCGCCTGTCCCTGGCAGGCTTCGTGGGTCCTATGCTGGACTGGTTTACATCTTTCCTGGCAAATAGGAGCCAAACCCTTTCTTTACCTCCTTTCTGCTCTGCCTCCTTTCCTGCCTCCTTTCCTATGTCATGCAGCGTGCCTCAGGGCTCGGCCTGGTCCCCTTTGCTATTTAACATTTACATCCAGCCACTGGTTATCCTTATCCGCTCCCACAGGTTCAAATGCTACTCCTATGCGGATGACACGCAGATCCTGGTTCGTTTAGTTCATGACCACGCTGGGGTGTCGTCCCACTGAGGGACTGCCTGAGCACCATTAGGGAGTGGATGGGCATCAATTGGCTCAAGTTAAATGGGGATAAGACTGAGGTCCTTGTAGTATGATCTGCATCTTCTCCTTCTGCTGATAATGCTCTATGGTCTTCTTCTTTCTGGCCTTCCTCGTTTGGCTCTGTTCCTGTCCCTGTGACAGCTGTGAAGAATCTAGGAGTTTACCTTTCTTCTTCTTTGTCTATGGCTCCTCAGGTCAGTGCGGTCTGCAAAGCTGGTCACTTTACCTTGCAAGTGTTATGAAAAATTCTCCCATTTCTCCCAGCTCACCTTCACCCTATAGTCATTCTTCTCTAGTCACGAGTCGGCTCAACTACTGTAATGTGTTCTATCTTGCACAGCCTAAGGGCTTTATCCATCGGCTCTAGCTGTTGCTGAATCTAGCAGCTAGAGTTGTTACAGCTACCCCTTATGGATGTCACTTTAGCCCAGTTCTCCAAGTGCTTCATTGGTTTCCTGTGGAGAAAATGACTGCTTTTAAATTACTTTGCTTGGTGCATTGTGCGTATATTAGGGTTGGTACTAGCTTTCTCCAGGAGAAGCTTGTCCCCTATGTTCCTGCCTATCTTTATGCTTGGAGAATAACTGTTTAATAGTGGTGCCCATAACCCGGCTATGCAGCGTTGGAAGCCGTGCCTTCTCGGTTGCTGCTAGTAAACTTTGGAACTATATCCCAGTCTACCTTAGGCGTACATCTTATCATTTTTCTTTTTCATCACCTTCTTAAAACCTGGTTATTTTAACTCCTAGTTCAGTTGCTTTTGTGTAATCGGTGTATTCCTTGTGCCAATATACTTCTTGTGAATGTGTGTGTTATTACAAGTACAAATAACATAAAAAAACATACCAGACCACTTTTCTAACTCCAGTTACCACCCACATGAAGTGTAAGGACAGAGGAGGGCCTCTATGGGTCGTCCCATCTCCCTAGTCAGCCTTAGGAAGGCCGCCACGTCCGCCCACTAGCTCACACCTCTACCCCCATTATATATATTTAACTTTAACTGTCCTACTTAGCATTCCCTCTATAACATTCCCTCTCTATTATCCCCTATTTAATATTGACGCTACTTTACTACTACTTTTACTCAGATATATACATTAATATACATAAAGACAAACAATGACATACTACATATAACACATATATTATATGGTTTATAGTGTTTTTTTCGAATGGCATATTTTCGAATGCCATTTTCTCAACACAATTTTGCTGACATTTTTTTTTAATGTTTCTTTTTTTAAATGTTTTTTTTAAATGGGGGTTCCCCCTCAAACCCCTTTTTTTCACTTACAAAACCCAAAAAAACATATAAAATAAAAAAATACATTTGAGAAAAAACATTTTCAACAACATTTTTTCGAGAAAATGGTGTTTCCAAAATAAGTTTTCGAAAAAATGACCAGATGCCATATTATATTATGTCACAATGGGAGTGACTGCTGCATCCGGACAGCCCTTTCACAGTACCTATTAGTGCTGTCTGTGGTGGCACTAGTGCTGTTCATTCTGAAGCTGGCTGCAGGGGACCTGGCCCCGGATGACTACAGGGCCTGGCTCCACTTCGTTCTTTGGGGTGGCCCTATCTTCTACATGGGGCCACCCATGCTCACTGCGCCACCAACCCTCCAACTATTGTTCCTGGGCAGCCCCCCTGCACATGTGGGGGGTCCGCTCACAGTCACTGCCACTCCCTGTCTCTTTCCATCTTCAGGGTGGCCCCCTCGCTCACTGCTTCACCCATGGCTTATTTTAACGTATTCACCATCCTCGTCCTGCGGGGACTCCACCACACTCACTGACACACCCCGGGTGCCATCTTAAATTCAGGTGGCATGCCCATGACAACGGGGACACCGTCATTGTCACTGCTGTGTGCCCGCAACCTTCTCTGCTTAAATCAGGCTTCTCCGCCAGATCATCCCGGGACTTTTCTTCACCTGCGTGGGCCTACGGGGTAGCCTGGGACTTCCTGTGCCTAGCCTGGGACTTCCTGTGCCTAGCCTGGGACTTCCTGTGCCTAGCCTGGGACTTCCTGTGCCCGGCTCTATAGCTGATGAATGTGCAGGATGTTTTGATCCACAGGGTAAGAAGTTTAGTAGGTGGTTTATGATGTTATTAGGATGAGACGCACAATACAACTTGCAGTGCGCATGTTGGAGTTATAAACGTAGTTACATTGTGATGGTTATTTTTACACTTACGGAAGTACATGCAAGTCATGTTTTCTTTTGATTGCAGTGATTAGAAAGATACAAAGGTTGTACAATTAGTGCACTGTGCCGAAGTGTGGTAAATTAATGAAGTACTTTGGTTTAATCATTGCATATGTGGTGGTAGTTGTATGGGATTATTAGTAATAAACCTCAATCGATATGTTTTAGTGCACAGATTGTGTTTGGTGAGAGCTAATCTATATTCATGTAACAGAATATCAGGAATTAGCTGAAAGGGATGGTCATTTAGGTGTGTTATGTATATTTATATACAGCTGACAGTCTCTGAGGATGTGTTTGGTCTTGAAACGCGTCAGACAGCATAGAAGAGCCCGTGGGCCTGATTCGTGGAAGTGTTTTTATAATGGCGAAATCCCGCGGGAAAACGTTCTGTGAATCAGGGGATGTCATCACTAAGAAGTGCAACTGCGTTTGGAACTCTGTTTAACAACAAAAAACATTCTGTGATGTGTTTTATTGTTGAAATATTCACCATAATTGTATAGGATGATGTTCCTTAAAAATGTTAACTACACCCTTTTTTAAAAGAAAGGGCGTGGATTTTAACTCCTGATAACTATTTTGATAATTATTCATTTTGATGTGTAATCAAGAATGACAGTATTGGGCAGTGTGCAACAATCGTCCACATCTCATGACTGATGTGACCCATACTAAATGTTTAATTTGATCCCTGGCTCTGTCGGATCTTTCCTTTTGTTGGCACCCCCTATTGTATTTATATAAATTACATTTAGAACATATACCTAAAGAAATGCATGTTAAAATATTGGTGAGCAGAGCATTGCCGTGTTACTTTGCTTCCCAAAATAAAACACATACACACACCTAACATTAACTTAAGTATTCTTTATTCACCCTGGTGTCTGTGTCGTTATGTCTAGGTTTTCCCTTAGGAGACAAGCATGTAGCCCATACTAGCTGGGTCCCTTTTTGGGCAATGGGCTGCATATTAAAAGTGCATCATGAAGCCACAGACGTCGCAATCGTTTTGTGAAAATTAGCGCACCTGAGTGATCTCACTATGGTGCAGTGTTACGATCGCAGCTCCACGTCGACAGAATACATTAAATGTAATAGTTTATATGTAAGTAGGACAACTGTTTTATTTTGTGATGAAATACAAAATAATTTACCATGTGTTTGTTCTTCTTCTTCATTGATATATTCTTTGGAGAAATACAACTCAAGCCATTGCAGAGTCCTTGCGATTTCTATTACAAAACACAGTGGGGGTAATTCATGGATTATTTGCGCCGAAAAAAATGGGATTTGTGCGCCATTCTGCCCGCAAATCCCTGTTTAACAAATGGGGATTTGCGGGCAGAATGGCGCACAAATCCCATTTATTTCGGCACAAATAATCCATGAATTACCCCCAGTGTTTATATATATATAAAACAAAGTTGTGTTTGTTTGTGAGACGTAACTCGTCATTAACGTTGAGATCTGGTGTCATGAATTTTGCATGGAATATTCTTTATTCCATTGCCAAATCAATTGAACTATTTCTGTCTCAATAGGTTATCCCGTTCCCGAGATAATTAATCTTTTTTGTTTTCTGGCTTTGTTTTTCGGCATTACTTTTTGTCGTGCTACACTTCCATCTACAGGTCATTTGTAGAAAGTGCTCAATATCACGCATCGAAGCTGAAACATGTTCAATACCATTTCTATTGGCAAATGTTGTAAAGGACAAATACTTCACCCTCATGAAATCAAATGGGATTTTGCTTCAATTTGAAGATGACATTATTTCACCTGAATCAAAACAAAATATTGAAAGCTGAAACATGATCAATATTCTGAAGAAGGAAGATCTCAAGACCATGAAGCTGATAGAATTCAACATGCTTTAAGACAGAACAATGAAAGTGTTGAAGAACCTGAAGCAAGACTTACAAATCAGAGAATTTGTGCTGCTAAAAAGAAAAGCAACGTAACTGCTGAAGAAACTGAAGCACAACTTTCTTTTAAGAGAATTAGTGCTGCTGAACAACAAAGGGATGAAACTGCTGAAGAAACTCAAGCGAGACTTACTGATCTGACTATTCATGCAGCTAAAAAACAAAGCAATGAAACTGCTGAAGAAACTGAAATGGGACGTACCGATCAGAGATTTAAAAATCTGAGAATTGAAATCACGGGCAAACCCGGGTAGTTAAGCTAGTAGTTGTATAAAACATTCCTAGTCTCGTCCAGTTGCATATTATATGTTTATAATTAAAAAGAAAAGGTACTCTTTACTTGCTTGATGATTTTCCTCTGTCATGTGAATATTGTGCTGCAGGATGTCCAGTTTACTTCAGTATATGGTACAATCCATAATATAGCGTTATCTTTATTTATTTTGTTATTAACGATAACGAAGTTTATCGTTATGTTATTTGCATTTATATAGCGCCTTATATACCATTGGTATGGTCTGAAGGCGCTGGTAGGTTGAGCGCCATCGGGAACCGAAGTTCGGGTCAGTAGAGAGAGAAGAGAGAGTCAAAAGGTGTGTGTGCGCACCAGGTATGTGTGCAGCTGGGGCGGAATTCAAGTGGTAGCTGCTTCTTAGCGGTAGGTGTGGTGGTTGAAAGATCTGGAGTATGTGTTCGTTCTGGCCGGCTTTAACCAGGACGAATGTGGCTGCGTTAGGCCTGAGGAGAACACCTGGCTGGGGGGTGTGAAACCAGCACAACTGAGGCTTGTGTCCATCCTGCAATTCCTGGCAACTGGCACCTGCCAGCACATTGTGGGCATGCTGCATGGCATGTCCCAGCCTACATTATCCAATGTGCTCATGTAGGTGCTGGAACCCTCCTGCGCCATGTGTCCTAGTACATCTCCTTGCCCACTACCCTGTTTCAGGAACATGCCATGAAGGCATTGTTGTGTGCAATAGCCCACATGCCCGAAATCATTACTGTCCTCGGCTGCACCTATGTGGCGTTGGTGGCCCCTCAGGCATCTGAAGAGGTATACCGCAACAGGAAGCAGTCTCACTCCCTCAAAGTCCAGGTCACCTACAATCCTGTCCTCTTCACCACACACTGCTGTGCCTGCTACCCTGGTTCCAATAAGAGTTCCATGCTCGTGCAGATCATCACAATGCCTGGATGCATGGAGAGGCACAATGCGCAATGGACGTGGATATTGGGCGAGTACAAGTGGCATCACACACATTCATCTCACAGCACCACAGAAAAGCAATGTGAAGGATGTGAATAGCCATAACTGAGCAATGCATTCCCTGTCAAAGCCCTGTACATGCAGAACCTGCCCTCTCACCACACACATGACAGCTTACAACTGTTAGTGAGAATTACATGCAGTACCCTTTGGGAACACTGCACATAGTTACAAGATTACAGGTGCAAGCACAATCTCACCTTTGGTAGAAGTCTGTACTACACAGTTTTGTGGTAGCAGGTCTGAGCAGCCAGGCTTATCTCAAGAGGGATGTGAGCAGTACAATGTGTTATACAAAGGACTTGCAATCGCAGTGGTTCAAACACTTACTCAAGGTTTCTTGGTAAATCAATATTAATGTGTTTACACATTTAGTTAGAAAACATTCCACGTGTAATAAGCAGCTCAGTATCACACTATAATACACTCCAGTACCATTCCAATACGTTTCTGAACAAGTTAGGCTCCCCTGAAGTGGGAGCAAAATGGCACTTCAGTAACTTTCAAAAAGGGGAAAAAAGACAAAGGTTATAAGAATTAAACACAAATACTTTCTCAGGCAGGGCAAATAGTTTCAGTCACTACAAGAGGCAATTCAATTCAATAGGTCTGGACCAAAGTCAATGGATTGGTGTCTTGGATAGAATAACACAGTTCTGGTAGTAAACGGTTAAGTCTTTGCTAAGTTTCTTAGAAGTAGTTTGCACGAAAAAGAGTTATATGTCGGTTTAGAAGTGAACAAGACTCCAAAGTTCTGAAAGTTTCACAAACTTTCACTGCGCCAGAGAGGATTTCCCAACCGCGTTTGGACAGTACCTTTGTATGAAGAAAAGCTGTAGCTGAGGCAAATGTTCCTGGTAGTTCCTGCAGACCTCGCTGTTCCTGAGCCTCATTCGTGGGGACAAGAGGAAGGACGTCGGGAGGTTCCTGCACTGCACGGGGAAGAATCCACAAGCTTGGTAAAATGTCACTTTAATGTGTGAGTGCCTTAAAGTCCACAAACGGTATCCTTCTCACTGGCTATCCGGGTTTCAACAGCACTCTTAAGAAAATTCGACCGGTATGAAGATGGTTTCCAGGTGGCTTCGAGTTGGTTGTTCCCACCAGCTCAAGGGAAGAACTTGTCCTTGAAGGGGCTTCTCTGTCGAGGGAGTTTCAGGCTATTCGGACCTGCAGCAGGGCTTCACCGTGCAAACCAACAGCCCAGGAGTTGCAACAGTCGTCTTCCTTCAGCTCGTCTTCGGTTCTTTCGTTCCAGTGGTCGACTCTGCCTGCCAAGTCCCAGAGTCCTGCTTTTAAACAGTTTTCTCCCATTCATTCCAGCCTAGCTGTCACTCACCCAGCTAGGTGGCTGTCCTTGCCGGACAGTCAGCCAGCCAATCACGCCAGAGTGCATTCAGGTCTCCTAGGATACTAAGCACAGGGAGTTTTGGGCACCTCCCTCACATCCTGTCCAGCCCAGACTCTCAGGCGCCAGAGGGGGGCTTCAGTACTACCTGCCAAAGGCAAATGAACAAAGGGACCAAACCTGGTTTGGCGCACAGAGACAAACACTAGAAGGACCTTTCCAAAAAGAAATGGTGAAAAAAGTCGATCGGAACCTGTTTTTACAGAGGGGGCTCAGACACCATCTTGAAAAACATAGCTCCGGTGGATTTCAGCTACCAGAGCATTTAAACGCGGTCGGGAAAATAATGGTAATACCACTGCCACCAGCGATTCTGAGAGGAAAGGGTAGCTTTTGAGAGCTGCATGAGTTTTCTAGGCATAGGGAATACTTGCTATTCCCTCCAGCACCCTGCTGTAAGACAGTGTGTGCTGGGTTTTAGCAATTTAAAAAGACTAGCAAAGTCAATTTAACTTCATATTCACTGGGAGACAGTAGCCAGAGAAGGTATTTAAACCTTGGGAAGTCTGAAATACACCCCTGTGTCACTGCACTGAGGGTGATGTGGGACACACAAGAAAAAGATGATGCCTATGGAATTGTCTAAAACGCCATATCCAAAGAACACAAAAGTAAAACATACATCAAAATACATGAAAGAGTGGGAAAAAAGGCTCATACTCTCACCAGTTAATAATTAAAGTCATATAAATCCAGCAAAGTAGCTGTGGGTCTCAAAAGGTAAGGGAAATTAGCACATTTATGAGAATTCTCCCTAACAACAACCCACAGGACGTGGACATGATGGACAATGCTGTATAAATTTGCCAATGCACATTGCCCCATCAGGCTACCAACACACACACATCCTATTCATCGAGTGACAAAGTAAAACACTGCACCAAAGGGATGTACAACTGGCAGTAGCAATGCCATGTACACAGGTATATGAAGCCATCATGGAATAGGCGCAGACAACACAAACCTGCAGCGATCCAACTAACCAACCATCAGAGGCACATGCATGAGAGCAACGCACAGGCCCAACACAGGCACCTTGGCATCCTGCCATGACAATCACAGACCTTGAAAGCGACAACTGCTGGCCGTGAGCTGAGTGCATGGTGTTAAACGACAATGCAAATACTGAATTATTCCACATGCAAGTACTGTGATTGTAAGACATGTTGTGCAACAATAGTCATAGAATCCATGCACAGAATGTCTATCAACATGCCTTTGTAAAAGGCAACACATCCATAATGCTCTGTGACTGGCACAGTTGACCTTGCAGGTGACTCTGGATACTGTGAGAAACCTGAGGGCATCCTCACAGCTACTTCCCTTGGATCCTCTGCGCAGGTGGCCAGGGAAAGGGCATTGCTTTTGGATCCCAACCTTGGAGGCGGAGAAGCGAGGGTGGATCACAGGAGTGGAGGGTTCTTGGGGAAGGGGAATAAAATCTCCTCAAGCAAGACCTGATATTTCCCTTTTCCATGTTTTGATGAAACCCTAGCCCCAGAAGCCTTTGTGGGATATTGTTACCCTATTTCCTTCGGGCAGAGTAGCATCATGAGAAAAGACAAGCCTTGAAGATCCAAAAGGAGGGTGAGAAAGAATAAGGGGCCCACAGGCGATATATGGTTTCCCCCTTTTCTTTCTGATAACCAATATCACTTTTCCCCTACCTTTATGGGTTATCGGTAACCAGCTTCCCTTATTTTCCCTCAGTCACACTATTCTAGTACTGGGACAATGAAGAGATGACTGGAAGTTATACACACCAACATGCAGCTGCACCACTATAGCACTGAGACGAGGAAGAGGGCCGCAGAGGAATACCACTGCAAAGACCAGCATGTCTCACTAATAAGCCTAACATTAGTGAGGCAATTGAAAGAGAGGACTCACACCTGCAGCTCACTAACAAGCCACTGCTATATAAAAGATGGGAAGCCAAGATAATGGAGAGAAGGAGAGACAGGCAAGATGCTGCTGGGAGCCGTTGTATGCAGAGCTGCCGTGTGACAAGCACCGGAATACCAGCGATTGCAGAAGCTCACGGTCTGGACTGGTGTGGTGTGGGAACAGGAGTTCTCTGGAGCAAATGCAAGGCAAGAGAAGGCAGCGTGCTAAAGGGCTGGCCTTCTATCAAAGAGGCAGAGTGCTCGCTCTCCCGTGGTGCTGTGAGAGTGTGGGAGTGTCTCAGGGGCAAGGAGGAAACCCTGAAGGCAGCAAAGTAGAATTGTGTCCAGCACAATATGCCGGAACCCTGCAGAGAAAGCCGGTGAGATTCAAAGACCGGATACCCAGTGTGAAAATGACCACGAGCGCTGTGAAGGAAACATTGATTGTTAAAGTACACATTGTATCGGAGTGGTCGCGTGGCTCTGAAAGAAGCAGAACACGTTTTAGAAAAGTCTCTGTCTGAACTGTCTAAATTATACATTGTATCGGAGTGGTCGCGTGGTTCTGAAAAGAGCAGAACATGTTTCCGAAAGTCACTTTCGGAACTGTTTAGAGTACACATTGTATCAGAGTGACTGTGTGGATCTGAAAAGACCAGAGTATGTCTTTGAATGCCTCCACCTGAATTGTTCATTGACTAAACAAATAAGTTAAGTGTTGAAGTGATTGTGTACCTTGAGAAAAGAGAAGGTACGGTTTTGAAAGGGTCCAACCTGGGGAAATGACATTTCCATTGCGTAAAGAAGAAGAAATCTTTATCGCCCAACATTATAAAATTCATAAGGATATTTAAACACTGAACTGAATTTAAGTAAAACAGATGTCTTTTGAATACTGGATTGAATGCAAGTAAACCAAAGGAAAGTAAAACTAGAACGTTTGAATTTTGAGCCTACTAAAACTCATTGAATGGAATGAAACCAAGTCAAGTATAGGTGAATTACAAAAAATAAATAAGTGTTTCTGTTGTGACCTGTTTTGAAGTTGGTGAACGGAACCCCAGTGCTTCTCTTGGGACCTGTTCTGAACTTGGGGAAGGGAAATTCAGTGCTTCCTTTGTGACCAGTTTTAACTTGGTGAAGGGAACCCCAGTGCTTCTGTTGTGAACTGTTTTAAACTTCATGAAGGCAACCCCTGTGTTCTGTTGTGAGCTGCTTTAAACTTGGAGAAGGGAGCCCCAGTTTTTTATGTTTTGTGAACTGTTTTGTGAACTTTCTTGTAACTTGAAGAGGAAGCTAAATCCCAACTGGGAAAATGTAACATTATGGAACATTTGTTTTAAACATTATTTGTTATTTTATTAGATTGACATTCCTACACACTGTTTAACTTTAGTTGTGAGGGCAAGGATAGGTTTGGACACAGAGATTTTTAAGCTGAACTCTTTGACTAAGACGTTCCTTTTATTTATTTAGGTATGGAAATCCCACCTTAGCACAGGGCAAGTTAGGCCTTTTTCCATCCTGACATTTAGGTTAATAAAAGTGTTTAATTTAAAATTTTAACCTGTTGTCTGTGTCCTTCTTCATGATGCCTTCACAACGCCCCCAGCTACCATAGCTAATGACAGCCATGCGGGATCCACAGATGTGACAAGAGGTGGCCTACAATGAGGCACACGTCTAGATCAGGCTCTGGATTGAGCAGACCTATGGCCTGTTGAAGGCTCATTTCCAGTGCCTACACTGGACTGGAGGGGAATTGATGTACAGGCCAGGAAAGGTTGGACAAAGTGTGCTTGCCTGTGCCAGGCTGCACAACGTTTGCCTCAGGCGGAATGTCCCCTACCCCCTGATGTGGAAATGCCACCCCCAGAAGAGGAGGACTCACTGCCTGTGGGTTATGCGCTGCCATGCAGGGGGCAGGAAGAGAGCCGGGATGGACGTCTGATCTGTCAAGAACTGATGTCAAATTTTTGTTTAGCACAATCATAGCCACACGCCGCGCACCTCTATAAATATAGTCACATCATGAATTAAACACATATACACAATAAGGAATGTCCTAGCGTTGCTTCAAGTGAACTAATATTTAATCTGGAAATGTGCAAACACCCTCCCCCACCTCTACTTTCCCCACACCAGCATCCCCAGCAACCCCCACCTCCCACCTCCCCACAAAGGCATCCCCAACACACACTTCATAAGATATGTTTCCATCTGTCTATATTGTTTGTGGGAAAAGGACGATCTCTAAATTCAGAGTACTTGATGCATGTTTCTCATGTTATGATCCAGTCAAATTGATCTAGTTTCTTTCTCACCCTTATCAGATTTTTTATCAAGAGAGTGAACCCGTAGGTCCTTTAAGACGAGGTAACACTCTACAGGGTGAATGGGGATGAGAAATTACTCAAACATCAACAATAAAACTGACTCAGGCAGTTGGCAAAGATGTTAGCTGTTTTAATAACAATTATCTAAAACAGGGAGTACAATGGACATCATCAGATGTCATGCAGTAAGATCTCGGAATATTTCAGAATAAACACACTAAGAAATGTTATGTGTTATTGTGATTGGGTAACAGGAAACATGTATGTATACTTTCTATGGGGGGTTGGTGTTGTCATTGGGTCTATAAAGTCAGGTGGACAACTCTGCCCACCCCTAGTGCAAGTCATTGTGAGCTTCATCAAATACACAATGTCTTATTGGATCTCTAAATTATAGGGCTCTTTGATACGTGGCATTTTATAATTGGTTGGCATGCTTGTACCCTTCTGGAATATTCCACTCATTAGCAGCATTCAAGTTGGTACCCCAGGTGCCAGTGGGTCGGACTTGACTATGCCTCCCCACCCAATTAGCCCATCATCTATCATCACGCAAGCTGTCTGCCATGAGAATATTCCTCTGCACTTGGCCTTGCAAGTATCACTGCTCCTGGGAATAAAAGGGAGTGTGAGCATGACTTTATCCTCTGGTCTCAGTGTAGCTTGCCCAAAGTCTATTTTAATCTGAAAATGTGACTGGAGACCACGTTTTGTACTCCTTCGTAGTATTTAATACTATTTAATGAATAAACTTGGCACTCATTGTCCTTCCGCCGCACCTTAATAGGAGCTCAGCTCTCGTTCATTGTATCTTTCCATGATAGATCACCAGTTTCTTCGCTGTCGCAATCCTTGACACTGGGTCAGGCAAACCTTGCATTTCCTGCCAGGCTTATTCTGCTGCATCACACTTCAAGTCCTTCTATTCACAGGGTTTTCAGTTTGCTAAAGTACCATGTGGAACTTCCAGATTTCATATATATATATATATATATACATATATATATACACACACACTGTGGCAGTATCGCCTGCACTATTCACTTGATATAGCCAACCTTATGATTACTTTGTCTACTTGCGTTCCTGCGTCTGTACAATTATAAACAGAGATTTTATATGCTCTATCCACCTTCTTTCTTGTCATTTCTTCTTAGGCATGTTAATTTTGCTTCGTGTGACATCACCAGTCTCTTCTTTCATCCGTCTTCACATGCTCTTCAGGAATCCTTCCCAAGAGGCTGTCAGCTTTTCGTGGATACATAAAGAATGGTTTCCTTAATGGATGCTTTACTTCAAAGGCGGCTCGTGTTATAGGCATTATTACAGTTGTCGCCTTTGTCACTATTTCTGGTTCCCAACAAATAGGCAAGTTAGGGGCGGGACTTCCGGTAGAGGCTTTTGACTCCTCCTCTACATTCCCCCCTCTGGATGATTCATCAACCATTCTCTCACCAGACTCCACATCTAAACGTCCTCTCTTGAAGAAGTGCTTTTTTGGAGTCCATCACACCTTTCAAAGAACCTGCTGATTTTACATGTTGATCAACACTCCAGGTTATGTGGCTGTGCTGTCCACTCGGGCTGCAGTAGATCCATTTTCCCACATACTTCTTGTGGTCTCTTGGATACAGGAACTTCCTTCCCACTGGTGCATGAATGCTAACCTTAATATAGTCTCTAATCTCTTCATAGGTCAGCCCCTTGGGTTCAAATCCAGATTCAACATCAATCATGATCTTCATTCTTACTGCTTTCTTTGCTGTCTTCTTGCACTGTGTGATTATTATTTTGATCACACAGAATCCAAACATTATCATCAGTAGTAATGCTCCAAGGAACTGGAAGATATTCACCATCCATTGTGGTACCCATGAGAAGGTTGATACAAACCAGCTATCTTCTACTTCATCTTCCATCTTGGTACGCAAGGCTGTCAACAGTGTTATGGCCTCTTTCAGGGTCCCATTCTCTTTATTGTGAGCAGGTATGAATGTGCAACATGATTCTCCGATTTTGGCACAAACACCTCCATCCATGGCTGTAATCATATCCAAGACATATTTATTCTCGAGTGTCATCAGTCTTATGGCTCTCAGCTCTTCTTTGAAAGCATTGAATACCTTTACGGTACTGTTGATTGTCTGCAGGAGCTCCCATCTGGTTATCTGTAACCATTTGCATTCGTTAACACCTGGATCCTTGGGATGAAGATTGTCATGAATATTGTTGAAGTTTGACTGAACAATTGATGTTCATATGGAATGGCATCAAAAGCTTTTATTTATTTAGCTGAGAAATAGTTCTCCCACTTTATTCGATCGAGAACTTCAAGTGATCTTTTCTTCCTCAGCCATTGCAAATGCCCCAATGTTCAAGTCACTTTTTGGAATCACTAGGGCTGGAACATGAATAATCAATATGGAACACAGTCCTCCCCAGTCCCTGGGTAGCTTCATGTAAGCTCTGGATCCACAAGCCCAGTAGTGGTCCATTATTACTTCTGTCCCATCCTTCAGTCCTGGGACATCAAAGATTCGTCCACATTGTTGGTTTTCTCCAACTTGTCTAGTGCCATTGTTTCTGAAGCATAGCTCTGCGCTTGCCAGAGGCACTATCTGCACTCGGCCAGGGAGGTTTGCATCCCTTCTCCACACACTCAATAACTGGTTTATGATGTCCTGTTGCTGCCACTGCTCTCCATACGACTATGCCTTCTTCCCAGCCATCTGGTGAAAGTACTGTTCCCCAGATTTGCATCTGGCCTCTCTCTTTGCACCTTCATATTTCTTCATCAATCTTTCCTTGGCAATTATGCTTTCTGTTTATCACCCATCTGATTCCTGATCCTTTCATTCCAGGCTGTTTGTATCTTATCACATGATCTCTGGTGTGTGATCTTGCTCTTGTTTTCAAATCTTGAACATAATCATCTTCTTCTGGTGCTGACCATTCTGTCACCCATACCAAGAATGCTGTTCGGCAGAGTGCAAGGTACGTCAGAAAAATGAGCTGTCTGGACATCTATCTCTATAGCTATGAATATCTTGGAATTCCCCAATGCATAGGGTAAGGGAGCGCAAACATAGCAACTCTCCTCAGAAGTCCCTTTTCCCACTTCTTTCATGTGCTGTTAACACATGTTGTTCCCCAAGTGTGCTGTACTGTCTAGATCATTATTTAACTCATAATCATCTTCTATTGCCCTTCTCTTATGTCTCTTTCTTGAAAGGAATGTGTGTGCATAAAGTTCATTTAATACACAAGTAAGGGTCCTTCCTACAGGGGGAATCACAGGGACATTTGTCAGAGAAATCAGTGACCTTGCATGTGTCATTGTTGTAGAAATAATCACATATGGTCTTGGTCTTCGTGTAATACATATGTTTGCAAGGGTCACTGATGAGGGAATGATCAGGGCGACTGTTGCTTTCTTTGGAACAGCAAGGTAGGCAGCATGCATTAGCAGAAACCGGAAAACAATAATAGATGCTGTGCAAACATATATAAGGCACCAATATATTACTCCCCACCAGTGGCGATTTGAGAAACATTGCTAAACTTGCTCATTTCCTGCCACTGTATCCCTTTCAGGATTCCACATTGTGTCTGTGTACTATTTTTAAGGAAGGAAAAAACCTCTTTAATCAGGTAAATTTGTTAAATGCTCTGGTAATTGCAAAATTTGCTCAATAATTGCTGAGAGCAATCTCCTTATCGCTGGACCATTTTTAGGATCGTGCAGGAACACATGAATGTCAATATTTCTCCCACAAGTGCAGGATATGCCCGAAGAATAAAAATAAAGACAGTAAGCAAGAGCTGGTGAATATTGACATCAGTTAAAACCATGTGGGTGCCCAAAGAGAAATTCTATAAGAAATGAGTCGGAATACTGCTCCCTCTTCCAATTTCTAAGCAAATGTTGTTGTTCACACTTGTATTTATTCAGCCAGCAGCTTCAGTGTCCTTCTTCCTCATCATCAATCGAGTCTGCAAGTGCTGAACTACTTGGTGTTGACTTGCTTCCGAATCGGGTGGGGGTGTTCCGGTCTCACCAGCATATGGCGTGACGTCACTGAGGTGAATCCATGCGCGTCATTCTTGGACATTTACTGCAGAGGGAGTGATGTTCTCCACAATATAGGGTGCACTAAAACGAGGCTCATGCCACTTCCTAGTGATGTTTTGTACTAGCACGGCATCCCCCTCACAAAGTCTAATTGCTGATAAAAGTTTTTCAGGTCTGGTTGCTGAATGGTCTTCATCTGTGTCCTGAGACCGACACCCCTTGCGCTTGAATTGATCTGAAATACCAGAGGCACTAGCGGTCATACATGTCAAATACTCAAGTAATTCATTTCCTAAAATTTCTGTTGTCTTCTGGACATCACTTCTAATCCTCGATGGAGTAGTCAGAGGTATTCTCATTCGCCTCCCTGTTACTAGTTTGTGGGGTGTGAGGTGGTGGTCTGACCCAGGCTGATTCCTTAATGCATATAAATAACGCTATGGGAAGTCAATAGAGCCATGCCTTCTTTAGTGACAATTTTAATTTAGAAATGTTCTCTTTGAGAAGATCTTTGAGTCTCTCACATATCCCGTTCGCTTGCAGGTGATAAGCAGAAGAAAACTTGTGTTTTATATTCAATAACAAGCTAATTTGTTCAAATAATTAATTAACAAAATGTGGGCAATTATCCAATCTTATCACCTCACATACTCCCCATCTAGGAAATACTTCTCGTATTAAAAACCTCACTGCACAAGTGGCGTCAGGGTGTGTACATGGACCTGCTTCAATCCATCTTGAAAAGGGACACACCACCACTATCATATACCTGTATCAACTACATACTTCCAGCATGTCAACATAATCGATTTGTAAATACTGAAAAGGACCATTCAGTCAAGGAATTACTCCCCTGATTGTTCACAATGTGTGCCCAGCAGTAAACCTTTGACATACGATGCAGTTTACTACATGAAATGCACCGTTTTCTAACAAATTTGGTACAAACCAATCCACTGCAATAGTTGCCGCCAGGCTTTCCCTAGTTACATGCGCAGGGTAGTGCAGTTCTCCACCCTTAATAATGCCCCTTGCCTTAATGGCTTCCCAGTGCTATCGTGCCACCATAATGCTTCAGAAGGGGATAGGGAGCATCCCCTCTCTTTCCATAAGTCTTGCTCTTCCTGCGGTGTACTGCCTTGAATTTCCATTAACTGTGTTTTCGGCAAATGATTAAAACCTTCTTGCATTATCACAGCCATAATTTCCCCCTTTCTTATATTAGGAATATCAAAACTCGAGATGTCTGAAGAAGTTGCAACCCTTTTGGCTTCTTCATCCACGGCTTTGTTTCTGCGTGAGATAAAATCAGTTCTCTTAGTGTGTGCTGCACATTAAACTATTGCAATGGCTGCTGGGAGCTGCAGTGCCTTAATAAGTCTGTCCAATAATGCTGCATGTTGCACAGGAGTGCCATTTGCTTGGAGGTAGACCCTTCTTTTCCAACGTGCTAGCCCTACATGAACGGTTAACGTCACATAGGTGGAGTCACTGTACACAGTCACTTCATCCCCTTTGTATTTCTCAAGTGCAATAATAAGCACCACCAATTCTGCTGCCTGTGCCGGAAAATGAGATGGCAGCCTTATGCTTGCCACAATTTCAAATTCCCCATTTTCTCTATGACTCACTACAGCTGACCCAGTCAGTCTTTCTCCATTAATTTGATCGATTTTTGACAACCCATCAATAAAGAGAATCTCTCCTCCTGACAGCACATGCGGTTTGTCATCCTTTGACTCTTCATAATTAGCGCAATCATCCACACGTCTGCTCTACAATTATTAAATGGTGCTCCATCATGAGCTGTATTCTCTACTGTGACAATTGAGTAGCCAGCTCATGTCAAAATATCATCAGCCCTTTCCTCAAGAATGGCTGCTAGGAGACCCTTAATGTCCCCTATGGCTAGAGTGTTTCCTCCTGCCATGTTTTCTAATTCATAAATACATTTTCCCACACCCGCCATTAAACTTGGGAGTTTACATCTTAAATTATCCCTATCCATCTGTGGCCATGGGATATACTGTGGCCTAGCTCCTCCCTTCTACAATAACGGGAACTGAGTGAACCCAAATTCACAATCAGCTCCCATTGCCTGCCTATCCATAGCTGGGACAATGGTTTTGCATCACCTTCTTTCTGGCAATGACCTTCACTTGCTCACTTATGGTGGTGGTTCTCCTTTCCCACTATATGATCGTCCTTTGGGCGCTCAAGATATGCTATGGGATCTGGCGTCCTATCCTTAGGTTGCTCCAGATCAGACCATCTTACTTCCTTGTCTGACAATATGCATCCTTCAGGGCCATATGCGCTATCTCCCTCCTCCCCAGGGAAGGGTTTCTCTGTCTTTGTCCGACATATCTAGTCCCCAACTAGAGTGACTATCATCCTTTTCCTCTCTGTTCAAAGTCAGCCTGTCCAAAGACAAGGTTCGATGCTCGAGACTAAACAGGCTTCCTTCTTTGCCTCATAACTGGTCAATTAGAGATCGATCTTCTTTTCCCCTGCTTCCCGATTTACCTTTTGCCCTCATTTCTTGATAAGCTTTTTCGATCCTATCTCTGATACTTCCTATCTTAAATTTATCATCAAGGTTTACCCTAGATGGTCCTGACATTGATCCTTGCGACGGGAGAAACTCCTCTGTGTCGCCCCATGATATTACTGACTCGGTTCCATCAGGTCTTTCTCAATGTGATCAATGTTGCGTGCCCTCTGTCTCCTTTTTCGCTCCATTTCTTCATCTAATTCCCTTCTCTTCTTCACTTCCCAACTAACCCTTTCCTCTTCTTGTCTTTTTTCTTCTCTTCATTCATTTGCTCTACGCACTTCCTTTTCTTTTCGTCTTTGCATTCTTTTATCCCATAATCTCTGAGCTTCTTCCTCTTCTCTCTTCTTTTCTAGCCAGTCTTGTTCTTCAACAGCTCTCTGCCTGTTGTCATATTTTCTTTGCTCCTCTGCCCTTTCTTCCTTTCTCTGTTGTTCCTCCTGATACATCTGCTCTTGTCTGTGTCTATTCTTTCTTTTGTTCTCATCTTCCTTTAGTCTTCTTTCTAGTTCCCTGTCTTATTTATCGTGCTCGTCTTGGTCTTCCCTTTGCCTAACCTCCTCAAGGTTTTTCCCATCGAGCTTTAATAATATCTGTCGTCCACCTATCCATTCATTCTGTACGAGCATAATCTTGTCAGCTTTGTTCTTTTCTCCTTTCCATCTTTTGATCTCCGGTTCTGTATCTGTTTATATATACAATCATTACATTTTCTCTTCCTTGCCCTGCAAGACCTTAAAGATCTCGCCCTTTCTTTTAGTCTCTTCTTGACTATCGTCACTACCATAAGCAGACGGTTCATATATTGGGTTACTATACCCTGTCACCGCCTTCAGTTCCTTTAACGGATACAGTCCTGCATCTTCCGTACTATCGCCATTTACTTCCGGCGGAGTAAGGGGAGCAGAAGGCTCAACACCTTCCTCCCTGCTCTGGTTAAGCATTCATTCCCCAGGGGACAGGTCTTCCCGCTCCTCCTGGTACATTTTCCATAGCTCTAAAATAGCTAACCTTTTTTCAAATGTTTTTCCCGTGTATGCTGCGTGCAAGTATGTGGTCATGTCTTGTAATACTACTTTTGCCAATGATCCCCATTGTAGCCATGGCATGCACATCTTATCTGCTGTGCCGTTTACCCATTCTTCTTTGATCTTGGGCATATGTTTCGGTAATGTTTTGCACATGTGCATCAGTGGTATAACTTCTCCTATTATGACATGTCTCAATTAACTGTCTATACTTACCAGTGATTTTACACAAAATACATTTCAGAAAAATAACAAATATGAGCGCGCACCAACAATCACCGCTCAAAGCATCTACTTCTCATTTATTTCAATGTACCCTATGGTCGGCGTCGACAATAGCCTAGAATAAATAATGACCTTTTCCTCTACATAACATAACCTATCATTGGCGTTCTTTGACAATTTTCTAATACATAAAATATAAAAACAAACAAACAAACAACTAATCAACTCTTTACATACACACCATGGTATATACTCCTTTCCTCTCAACCACTAAACTACTCTGACAGGAGTTTGAATCGTATCCTCTCACAGATCTATCTGTGCGCAGCCTAGTTTACCCACTTGAGTTTTGAGACAACTCCTTCTAAAATCCCTTGAATTAGGACTCTGGGCTTCTTATGGGACACTCCTCGTTCAAAACACTTCTTTTCCCGCAGACGCTCTTTGTCTAATTTCAACCAACCCGCCTCTACTTATTTATGTGGTACCACAACCCTGTTCTCACAGTTTGCCAGTTGCCTCAATCTACTCACTGTTGGTCTGGGGTTTGTTAGTTCTTGTTGAAGTTGGATTCATACTTCTGTTGTAGGGGGCGGGGGTGGGTTATTGGCTATTTTGGGGGCAGAATTTTTGTGCTTGCTGTTTTTTGTCTTTTTACTGTTTTTGCAATGCCGTCAGGGAGGGGGGACCTTTTGTCCATCTCCTCTTGGAATGTGAATGGTCTCAACAATCCAACCAAACTGCAAACGATTTTTAACTGTTTGAATGATATGCGCTGTGATGTTTATTTCCTTCAGGAGACACATGTATTGTTAGATGAAGTTAATTTGTTCCGCAAACGGTGGATTGGGGAGTTTTTTGTCTCGTGTTTTTCTTCTAGGAGTAGAGGGGTGGCTGTTTTCAAACGGAAAAATGCCCCGATGAAAGTCTTACGTTCACACTCAGATGATGAGGGCAGGGTCATTGCACTTTTGGTGGAGGTTCAGGGGGTCCAAACTGTTCTTTGTAATGTTTATGCTCCCTCAGTGGATGACGGCTCCTTTTTTGGAACAGTTGCTCAGATGCTGCAGGATTTTGGTTCACGGAATGTGATCCTGGGGCAGAATTTTAATTTGGTGATGTATGATGCCAAAGATCGTAGTGGTCCCTGTGTCGTAAATCTCCCCCCGTCTCACCTGTGATCGGGATCTCCCTTGTTCGGCCCCAGGACTCTTCCTGTGGATGGTTCGGGTCTTGAATAGTCTCGCCCGAGCCTTGTCAGGTTGCAGGATGCGTTCAGAGTTCCGGGAAGTTTGTGGTTCCAGGGTATCCAGGATTTAGCGATGAACGAGTAAGTAGGGGGGGGGAATCCAGGAACAGGATAAAAGGCAAGGAAGGAAGTAAGAGGATCAAAGGAACCAATGTAGAAGGTAAGCACACGTCGGGTCACTACCGAAGATAGCGTTGAGACGCATGGACCCGCAGGGGCTTGACCAATTTATAGTACGTGCCATGACGTGAAAAGCTAGTGCGTAGCACGGAGCTTGGTACGGAACATGTTGGGAGGAACAAGGAGTACAAGCCCTTCGTGCAAATGACCATGAGGTCCAGAAGGGGCAATTTCGCCGGGTCATGACAGCATGCCCCCTCCGAAGACTGGTTCCTCCAGGCTTGCCTGGGTGAATAAGATGGAATCTTCTGAGCAAACGAGGGGTCTTTAAATTAGAAACTGGTTCCCATGTTCTCTTGCTAGGGGGGTAGCCTTTCCATTCGACCAGATATTGTAGTCGACCCCTCCTATACCTGGAATCACATATCCTGGACACCTCATATTCCAACTGGTCGTCCACAACAACAGGTGTGGGTTTGAAGGGTTTTCGAGTAGAACTAACGTAGGGTTTCAACAGGGAAGTATGGAAGACTGGATGTATCTTCTTCCAGGAATCCGGGAGCTTAAGTCGGAAGGAGACAGGATTGATGATCTCCTTTATAGAAAATGGACCATAATAGCGAGGAGCTAATTTGTTTGGTCGTAGATGTCGAGGTAACATTTTCGAGGCTAACCAGACTTGATCGCCAACTGAATAGGAAGGTGATGGTCTTCTCTTAGAGTCCGCATATCTTTTGGTTCGAGTCTGGGCCTGTTCTAACTGATCCTTTGCCTCTCTTTGTAAGTCGATCAGCGTCTGAATCCAAGAGTCAAGGGTAGATACCAGAGTAGATTCTGGAAGAACTGATGGTAAAACAGACGGGTGATAACCTTGACTGCAATAGAAAGGGCTGATCTTGAGAGCTGAATGATCTGAGTTATTGTAGGAGAATTGGGCTAAAGGTATAAGGAGAGACCAATCGTCTTGAACCTTGGTGGCAAAACAACGAAGATATTGTTCCAGGGTTTGATTTACTCGTTCCGTTGCCCCATTGGTTTGTGGATGATAGCCTGAAGAAAGGGCATGTTGGATTCCTAGAACACGACAGAGATGTTTCCAGAATTGTGAAATATACTGAGGTCCCCGATCCGAAATAATCTTGGAAGGAAGGCCATGAAGACGAAAAATATGTTCCAGGAAAATTCCAGCAAGTTCTGAGGAAGATGGTAGTTTATACAATGATGTAAAATGAGCTAGATGAGTGAACAAGTCAATGGTTATCATGATGGTTGTATATCCTCGGGAAGGTGGTAATTCAACAATGAAGTCAGTGGCAATAACTTCCCAGGGTCTGGTTGGCAACGTAGGTTGTAGAAGCAGACCCGCCGGCCTCTGATTATCGTATTTGTTCTGACTACAAATAGCACAGGTCTTGATGTATTGAACTACACTGGACTTCATCCCTGGCCACCAGAACTGTCTTTGTATAAGACGGAAGGTGTTGGTTACTCCTTGATGGCCGGAGTGAAGAGTATCATGGCATAGATTCATTACCTTCTGTTGAAGTTCTTTTGTCGGAATGACCACTGAATTGTTCTTGAATAAATATCCTTCCTTGATTGTCAGACGCCAGGGATTTTTCTTCGATATGTCCTTCCAGAGTTCAGATAATTGAGTCTGTGCTTTGATTTCTTCCAGGAGATTGATCGCTTGAGCTACAAAGATTGTGGGTGGAAACATTTTAGGATAGATCTTATCCTCCAAGGGAACGTAGTCGGGACGCCGAGAAAGGGCATCGGCAATCAAGTTTTGCGATCCAGGAACATGTGAAATTTGAAATTGATATTGAGCAAAGAAGTAGGCCCATCGAGCTTGTCTACTGTTCCTGCACTCCATGGATTGTAGGACCTGAAGATTTCGGTGATCATTACGGACTTGAACTGGATATTTAGCACCCAGGAGTAAATGTCTCCATTCAGTGAAGGCATGACGAATAGCCAATAACTCCTTCTCCAGAACTGAGTAGTGGGTCTCGCTGGTGGTCAAGGTCCGTGAGAGATAAGCAATGGGATGTTCCAACTTATCATCGGATTCTTGTTTTAAAACTGCTCCTATGGCGTAATTGGAGGCATCAGTTTCCACTAGAAAAGGACGATTTATGTCAGGTTGGGCCAGGATGGGGGCCTGAGTGAATTCTTTCTTCAAGCGTTGGAATACCTTGTCTTGTGGTATAGACCAGTTAAATGGAACGTCTTTCTTCAGGAGATTAACAATGGGTTGAACAATCTCGGAAAAGGTGGGAATAAATTTCCGGTAGAAGTAGGCAAGCCCCAGGAAGGATTGTATTTGCTTAACAGATGTTGGGGCGGGCCAAGCCAGTATGGCCTTCACCTTTGAAGGGTCCATACTAATTCCTTCTGAACTGAGGACAAATCCCAGATAGTGAACTGATGTAACATGAAACAAACATTTTTCTGGTTTGGCTAAGAGTTGATTTTCACGGAGACGTTGAAGTACTGCTTTTACATGTTCTTCATGTTTCAAGGAGTCCTTGGAGAAGACCAATATGTCATCCAAGTAGACGATAACATTGAGAAATAACATGTCAGAGAACACCCTATCCATAAAACGCTGGAAGACTGCGGGAGCATCAGTCAGACCAAAGGGCATGACTAGGTATTCAAAGTGACCAAAGGGTGTTCTAAAGGCTGTTTTCCATTCGTCTCCTTCCCGCATACGGATCAAATGGTAAGCACCTCGGAGATCCAGTTTTGTGAATATCACTGCACCTCTCACAGCTTCAAGGATATCCGAGATCAAGGGTAGTGGGTATCTGTCTTTCAGGGTGTATTGATTTAGGCCCCGATAGTCCAGGCAAGGTCTGAGCTCTTTGGTATCCTTTTTTGGAACGAAGAACAATGAAGCACCAGCTGGTGATTTTGAAGGTCTTATGGTGCCGTTCTCAAGATTAGTGTCTAGGTATTCCCGGAGGGCTCTCTTTTCAGGTTCTGAAAGGATAAACATCCTGCCAAAGGGAATGACTGCTGAGGGTTCAGTATCTATGACACAGTCTTCGGGTCTATGTGGAGGTAAGGCTTGAACAATGGCAGTAGAGAATACATCAGCATACCCTTGATAGATCTCTGGAACTTGTACAATATTGGAAACCATGAGTGGTGTCTCTGGACACCTTGGTAGACTTATGGGAGCTGTGACTGAGGTATCCAGGTTTAAACAATGGTTCATACAGAACTCCGAGCCCAGGAATAAGGATCCGGCCGTCCAGTTGATATATGGATTGTGCTTTTGGAACCAGGGCATGCCCAGAACCAAGGGGTAATGGGCTGATTTTATAATGTCAAACACAATCCTTTCTTGATGATGATTTATGGAAAGATGGATCTCCCTTGTTTGCAGACTTTTGGGTCCTGAGGAAAGAGGTCTTCCGTCAATTGCTTCCACTGGCTGTGAAAAACTTCTTGCTTCATAAGGAATGTTATGACTTCTGGCCCAATCTTGATCAATGAAGACTCCCATTGCTGCGCAATCCACCAAGGCCAGTATGGGGTAGACCTTGTACTTGAATGGAGATAAAAAGGCCTGTAATATCACCAGTTTGTTTTGTCCAGGAGAGTTCAAGGATGGAATTGATGTGGAGCAAACATCGCTCTCCCGAAACCTTGCTCCATTTAGGATCGGGAGCTGGCGTTTCCCGAGCGTCGGGGAGGAGCCAGAGGACACTCCTTAACAAAATGTTTATCTGAGGCACAATACATGCATAAGCCTGTGTGTATCCTTCTTAACCTTTCCTGCGGGGAAATTGGTCCACGAAAGGCTCCAAGTTGCATGGGTTCAGAATCAGTGCTCGGATTCTTGGCAGATTCAGTCCTTGTAGTATTGAGTTTCTTTGAATTAAGACTTTATTGTTTTTCTTTTCGGCCTTTCTTTCTTGGATTCTGAAGTCTATTTGCATAGACAAGTCCAGGAGGGCCTGGAATGAACTAGGACGTGCCACTCTGGCTAATTCGTCCTTAATCTCTTCATTTAGACCTCTGCGAAACAAGGTAAAACTGGCTTCCAGGGGCCAGTCCGCCTCTTTGGCTAGCTCTTTGAATCTTGTAACATAGGTCAACATGTCTTGGGATCCTGGTTGGAAGTCAAGTAACTTCTCTTGAGCACCGTGGACCAGCTCTGGACGTTCGAGCATGGTCTTGAGTTCCGCGATGAACCCTTCATAATCATCCAGGAGAGCATCCCATGAATTGAGTAAAGGAGTGGCCCATGTAAGGGCATTACCGGAAAGATGCGATATTATGAAGCCCACCTTAGCCCTAGGAGTTGAGAAATAGTAGGGCTTGAAGATAAAATGTACCAAACAAGAATCCAGGAATCCACGTAAGGTCTTTGTTGAAACGTCGTATTTATCAACCACTCCTCCCAATAATACGCTGTCCTTGTTCGCGGAGTCACGTGACAAGACAAGCTGTCTTAGCGCCGCATTCTCGGCTTTTAAATTCTGCATCTCTGTGGAAAGTTCTTGCATTCCGCGCATCAAGTCCCGCATTGATCGTTTGGCGTCTCAAACTGTCGTAAATCTCCCCCCGTCTCACCTGTGATCGGGATCTCCCTTGTTCGGCCGCAGGACTCTTCCTGTGGATGGTCCGGGTCTTGAATAGGCTCGCCCAAGCCTCGTCAGGTTGCAGGATGCGTTCAGAGTTCCGGGAAGTTCGTAGTTCCAGGGTATCCAGGATTTAGCGATGAACGAGTAAGTAGGGGGGGGGAACCAGGAACAGGATAAAAGGCAAGGAAGGAAGTAAGAGGATCAAAGGAACCAATGTAGAAGGTAAGCACACGTCGGGTCACTACCGAAGATAGCGTTGAGACGCGTGGACCCGCAGGGGCGTGAATTTATAGTACGTGCCACGACGTGAAAAGCTAGTGCGTAGCACAGAGCTTGGTACGGCCATGTTGGGAGGAACAAGGAGTACAAGCCCTTCGTGGCAATGACCATGAGGTCCAGAAGGGGCAATTTCGCCGGGTCATGACACCCTGTGCTAATCGGAGGAGGGATCCGACATATTGTTCTTTCCGCTCTCTTGTGTCTGAATTTGCCTTGGAAGATTGTTGGAGATTGCGTAACTCTGATTTGAGGGAATATACGTATTGTTCTGGCTCACATGGTTCACACTCTCGTATTGACATGTGTCTCACGGCTGGCTCTGCGACCTCGAATTTGGCAGGTTGCGAGATTGGTTGTATTGCTGTTACTGATCATGCACCGGTGTTTCTGAATGTGAGTCTGAAGTTTGATACATCCAAGTCATTTTGTTGGAGAATGAACACCTCTATTCTTCAGGACGAGAAGATTGTGGAAAAAATCAGATCCAAGGCTGAACATTTTGTGGCTGAAAACAGAACAGAGGGGCTTAGTGTTGGGACAATCTGGGAGGCTTTTAAATGTACAATGCGGGGTCTGATCCTGGGTTTGTCCAGTAGCAGGAGAAAAAACTTGGAGAAGAAAAGTTTAGATTTGGAACAACGTATTAAACAATTCTCAAATGCTTTGATGAATGATCCTGCAAATCTGGAAAATAAGAGGTCACTAAGGAATATGCAGAGAGAGTTGAATGAGATTTTGAGAGTACGATCTGAGAAAGATCTGTTCAGGTTGAAATGTTCCTATTATGAATATGGTGAGAAATGTGACTGCTGGCTTGCGTACAGATTAAGGCAACGGTAGTCGGAAGGCGCAATCAGTTCCATTGTAACGGCGGGTGGTATGGTGACTTCTGATCCAAAACAGATTAATGAGACGTTTAAGGATTATTATGAGAAATTGTATCAGAATGAATTGGGTGTCAGTGGTGTGGATGAGTCCTTTTTGGATGGTTTGGATATACCTAGAGTGAATGATTTGGAGAAGGGAATGTTGGGTGAGAGTGTGACTGTGGATGAGATGAGGTTGGCTATCGGAAAACTGAACTCAGGCAAGTCTCCTGGTCCCGACGGTCTGCCTGCTGAATTTTATAAAATCTTGCCAGATTCAGCAGTGGAACTTTTACGGGATATGTATGTGGAGTCTAGGGTGGGGGGTCCGCTTCCCGCTTCTACCAACCACGCCACCATTTTGGTTTTTCTTAAGAAGGATAAAGATGGCAGTTTGCCTTCAAATTATCGTCCGATCAGTTTGATTAATACGGATAACATGATATTGGCGAAGTTGTTGGCTGTGCGCTTGCAGACTTTGCTTGTGAAACTGGTGCACACTGACCAATCAGGTTTCGTTCTTGGTCGAATGACATCTAGTAATATGAGAAACTTGTTACTGCTGATGACGCATGCACAGGATTTGGATGATGATGTGGCCATTTTTTCTTTAGATGCGGAGAAGGCGTTTGATTGTGTGGATTGGAAGTATCTTTTTTCGGTATTGCATGCTATGAACCTGGGGGAAGAATTTATTTCATGGGTTGCCCTGCTTTATGCTTGTCCAACGGCCACTGTCAGGACTAATGGACAATCATCAGATTCTTTTGTGCTACAGAGGGGTACGAGACAGGGATGTCCTTTGTCCCCTCTGATCTTTGTTTTGGCAATGGAACCATTGGCGATAACCTTGAGGTGCGATGTGCAAATACAGGGATTCAACTTTCATGGTGCCGATCAGAAATTGTGGTTTTATGCAGATGATCTGCTACTATTAATGCGGAATTTGACAGTGTCCCTTCTGGCCTTATTAGGTATTTTGGATAGATTTTATGCGGTGGCAGGATTTAAGGTCAATTGGTCTAAATCCGAGGTGTTGCCGATTTCGGGATACTGTGATAAGAATTTGATTACTGGACTTGGGTTTCAGTGGTGTGAAAGAAAACTAAAATATCTGGGTATATGGCTGACATCGCTGGTAGATGAGATGGTTGTGGTGAACATGAGTGAGGTGTGTAGCGACTTGAAAATGAGCCTTTTGCGATGGTCGTTACTTCGTTTGTCTCTTTGGGGCAAGGTGAACGCTCTTAAGATGAATGCGGCTCCGAAAATTAATTACATTCTGGGTATGCTCCCGGTGAAAATTGGTCAACACTATTGGAGGAAAATTGATGGTTTATTGCAGTCCTTTTTGTGGGATAACAAGCCACCACGGCTCAAGTTGTGGAAACTTCAATTACCTGTGGAAAAGGGAGGACTGGGAGTTCTGAACTTTAAGGCATATCACTTAGCGTTTTCCTGTCACTTCATTTTCCCCTTTTTGGTTGACGCACCTGATAAATGGGTAATTGCTGAGGCGAGTTTGCTGGGCCCGCTTCCTCCTAGGGCAATTCTCACGGCTACGAACACATTGTGTAAGAAATCGCCTTTGACAGTTTTTCTGAGAGAAACGTGGAGACTTATACATGAATTGCTTGGATCGGTTGCTATGAAGACCACTCATGCATCCATCTGGTTGAATCCGTTGATTTCTGTTGGAGGTAGGTCTTTATTCTGGCCGGATTGGTTTTTGAGTGGGATTTACTGGATTGACATTGTCTTTGTGGATGGTGAGTGGATAGGTGAAAGAGAATTACAGACGAGATTTAACATTGACAATTTTTGAACTACTGATTTCAGAAAATTGAAGAGATGTATAGGTGATGTGGTAGAGCAAGGGGGTGCAATGGTGAATCTCTTTCTTAAGGAGAGGGAGCCAGGTGGTTGTTCAATTGCTAGCAGGATTTACAATAATATTGTGTCTGCTTATGAGGAGAACTCTGGATTGAGGGATGAGTGGGGGAGGAGATTGGAATGTGAGATTTCGCCTGAGATGTGGTCTGAAATGTGCGAACGTTAAGCTTTGTGCTATTAATTTGGGGGAACGGTCGAGACAAGTAAAGATACTCAATAGAGTGTTTTGCTCTCCAGAACGAATGTTCAAGAGAGGGATGATTGATTCGGATGATTGCTGCTGTTCTGGAAATGGATTGAGAAGTTTGGAACATCTGCTTTGGGAGTGTGTGCTTGTGCAGGGATTTTGGCATGATGTTTGTTGTATTTGTTTGCATGTTTTGAATTTGGATGTTGAGTTGGATTTCATGACGATGATTTTGGGGGGAGGTGAGTTGCTAGAAGATCTCTCTGTTTCACGGAAAAAGTTTCTGCTCCGTGATACTAGTTTGGGCAAGAAACTAGTTCTGAGGGGCTGGAAAACACAGATTGCACCTATTGTGGAAGACTGGATTGAGGGAATGTCTGGGCTTGCAACCATGGAGAGGGTGATTTATAAGCGACAAGGGAAGTTGAGATTACATGAAAAGATCTGGGATGATTTTATGAGTTTGTATTAGTTCTTTGATGGTTATTTGTATATTATATTCTGCGTGTACTTAATTGATTTGTTTTAATTATATTAATTGATTTGCTTGTTTTTCTTTGTGTAAATCTTATAAATAAATAAATAAAAATAAAAAAACCCTTTTGGCTCTGGACTCTCAGGATCGCCCCTCCTCCAATTGGCCACCATCACCTTTGGTCTGCCTAGCGCCTGTGGAAACCAGGAGGGATTTTGTAAAAGAGGGGTCCGTCCCACCAGTATCTTCTTTACTTGCAAGTTGTCTATATCGGCCGTTCTCGAAAGGAAACTTTGCGTTCCTCCGGCTGGATGGCGGAGGGTGTCCAATGTTCCGACTACTCCAAAGACCTACTTATCGATGGGCCCTTTCGGCTACCAAGTGAACCCGTAGGTCCATTAAGACGACCTAACACTCTACAGGGTGGGTGGGGATGGAGAAAGTACTCAAACATCAATAATAAAACTGACGCAGGAAGTTGGCAAAGATGTTAGCTGTTTAAATAACAATTATCTAAAACAGGGAGTACAACGGACATCATCTGATGCATGATCTAATGTCATGCAGTAAGATCTCAGAATGTTTTGAGAAAAAACACACTTATATACTAAAAACTTGTCATCATTGACGTCACACTACGTGGCAAGCTAAGAAAACATATGTGGGATAGTGACTGGGTAACAGGAAACATCTAGGTATACTTTCTATGGTGGTTGGTGTTGAGATTGGGTTTCTACTGTCAGGTGGACAACTCTGCCCACCCCTAGTGCAAGTCATTGTGAGCGTCATCAAATAAATAACGTCTTATTGGATCTCTAAACTACATGGCTCTTTGATACGTGGCCCTTTATAATTGGTTGGTACGCATGAACCCTTCTGGAATATTCCACTCATTAGCAGCATACAAGCTGGTACCCCAGGTGCCAGTGGGTCGGACTTGACTATGCCTCCCCACTCAATTAGCCCATCATCTATCATCACTCAAGCTGTCTGCCATGTGAATAGTCTTTTGAAATTGGTCTTGCAAGTATAAGGGAGTGTGAGCATGACCATATCTTCTGGTCTCGGTAAAGCTTGCAGACAGTCTATTTTCATCTGACCATGTGACTGGAGACCACGTTTTGAGCTCCTTCGTAGTATTTAATACTATTTAATGAATAAACTTACCAGTCATTGTCCTTCCGCCGCACGTTAGTAGGAGCACAGCTCTCACCTTCTCGTTCATTGTATCTTTTAGATAACCAGTTTCTTGGCTGCCCCAATCCTTGACACTGGGCGAGGCAAACCTTCTTGGTTCTCCTTCCATCTCAGCCAGGATTCTTCTGCTGCGCCACACTTCAAGTCCTTCTAATCACAAGGATGTCAGTTTGCTAAAGTACGATGTGGAACTTCCAAATTTACCATGCATATATATATACCTTGGCGGCACCACCTGCACTATTTACTACATATAGCCAGCCTTATGATTACTTTGTCTACTTGCGTTTCTGCGTCTATACAATTATAAACTGGTTTTCATTTTCTTCTGTGCTCTTCACACGTGCAATCTTAATTCTGCATATGAAAGTTTACTCGATTCTTACTCTGTCATCAGATTCTATATGCTCTGTCCGCCTTGTTTGTTTGTACCTTCTTTCTTGTCGTCTCATCTTAGGCTTGTCACTTTGCTTTGTGTGACATCACCAGTCTCTTCTTTCATCCGTCTTCACATGCTCTTCAGGGATCCTTCCCAAGAGGCTGTCAGCTTTTCGTGGATACATAAAGAATGGTTTCCTTGTTCCGTGTTTCCGTGTTGTAGGCATCATTACAGGTGTCGCCATTGTCACTATGTTCGGTTTCCAAAAATAAGCAAATTACGGGCGGGATTTCTGGAAGCGCCTTTTGGCTCCTCTCCTACAAGAGTGACTGGTATATCTGCATCTGCCAATGAGTTTGTAACAGTTGTTTTCCACTTTTTCACAAAGCTGTGCTCTGACGTCATGATATACGACACCACAATATCAACTCTGAATCCAAGGCCATCAGGTATTTCCTGAGTAGAATGCATAACTTCCATACATATAAAATATACAAGGACAATAAACCTAATTCTTGTCTAATCATAGCAACGCATTGGGGAATAGAAAATAAGTGTCTCCAAAATGTGGCTTCTATTTTACACCAGAATGATTCTGCAATGATGGCCTTGAATTCTACACCATACAGTACTTGGGCAGCGACCTTTTGTCTATAAAACGTCAGGATTGGCGAGAATGAGAATTTACCATATTTCACGTGTATTACTCTTACCTGACACATCGCTGTTTGGATCTTGGATGTAATTTCCGCAAAATATGGCTAATCCTGAGCTTCATCATTAACGTTAATGCCTGAAGTATCAATATTCCTGTACTGTTTCAAGAGTGTTACTTTGAAGCATCCATTTATAGGATTTCCCATGATACGGTGGCTTGCCACAATGCATGACTTTTGTTTTGTCCAAGTTGATTGATAGCTTGTGTTCTTCGCTATAGATGGTTAAAGCATTGAGTAGGTCTGCAAACCTCTAGGCGTTTTAGAAATTAAAATCAAATCGTGTGCATAAAGCAACCAGGGAATTACATGGGATCCTAGTTTTGATGCCTCAGACATAATGTTCATGAATCGACTCTTTAGGTCAGAAATGAAAAAGTTAAAAAGTGCTGATGGGAGGAATCACTCCTATTTTAAACCTCTGAAAGTGGGAATTGGGTCAGTAAATTGGCCATCAAGTGTTAGTCGAACCTAAAATTTAGTTTTGCTGTGCAATACTTCGATTAACGCACTTAATGTTGGGGGGCAGTCGGCTGTATAGAGTTTGTTCAGTAATAGTTGCCACGAGACTGAATTAAAAGCTGCACAAAAATCAACAAATGCTAGATAAATTTGTTGTTTCTAAGATTGAGCATGCGCCTCTAGTGCATTAATGGTCATTAGATTGATTGAAGACCCCAGGCCTGCTATAAAGCCTGTCTGAAACGGGTCGCGATACTGTGATTTTATAGTCCAGCTATTGAAATCTCGCAAGAGCTGGCTACCAGGGGACGCACGGATGAACCTAACCTCTGTGTCAGCTCCACGTCCCACGGTCTCATAAGTGGCTTGAGCCCCCACTATAAGGCCCCCCAACCTGCAGAAGTTTGGCAAGTCATGTGTTGGAACATAGCCCCCTGAATCTGAGTGAAGACCGGACGAAAATAGGAGCAAGATTCCCCTGGAAAATTGAGTATTTCGATCCGGCATGCTGCTGTGAAAGTGGCCCAGCGTTGGTGCGCACGTCTGAGGGCCTCAGTGGGAGCCTCGCCCCAGAGTAATGGGCTGTGACATCTGCAACGTTCAGAAGAGGTGCAGAGCTGCAGCAGCCCCCCCCATCCCCGGAAGACGATCCCTGCGGCCGACAAAACAGCTGCCCCCCTGGCACCCCACACGGAGGAACGACAAGGAAGTGGGCTTGGTTGGAGAGAATGACCCACACATTTTCTGGAGGTGAGCCTGCTGGTACCGCCCTGCTTCTCGGGTCCCATGCTCAGCCCGTTCCTCCCTCCCTTACCGCCCAAGTTGGCAATTTACATGGGCATCCCAACATTGAGAAACGGCGCACTCCGACCCCACTAACTTCGGAGGTAGAGCGTAAATAGGCAGTTATTCCTGCCATCTTTAGAACTTTGGATGACTCTCTCAGCGGACTCCTGTTCGTCACTGACCGCAAACTTAAATGTAATACCCCAAAAGATGCGTCTCCATTGAGATCCGGAGCGCAGGTTTTGAGGAGCAATCAGGTTGCCCTGCGTCCCTGGCCCTACGCAGCCCTGCTCACACGACGGTCCTCCTTCATTGGATACACCGCAACCTCGCCACACCTGGTGGGGTGCAATACTGGAGTTGAGACCTCACAGAAAAAGGGCAGTGACAAACGAGGGTACGGGAACCTTTATGGGCACACTGCCACGGCCTTCAACATTCAGGTTCCATAGTAGACTGCCCGAGGTCGCTCCCGTCTAGAACAGGCATGTACTACAAGATATCTCGCCGACAAAGACCAAGTGCATGCCCCGGACACCCTGCACCGCAGAATGGTCCTTGGACACTTCAGAGGACAGCAAAAGCTTGACATAACCTCCTTTTTGACTCCTAGGCCATAACGGAAAGACGCTACCGGAGGCATTCAGTGAACCCACGAGTTCTTAGTAAATACAAGAAGGCCAACAGGTAATAGCCGGGAATGGCCTACAGCCTTTATTACATGACGTGTGCATAAGTACCAGGGGATAAGAAGACTCTACCAAAGCAACTCCCAGTACACGGACATGCTTTGTGCCGGGGCACACTGCTGGAATCATTCTGGTGACTTCCAAACTGAATATTGTCTCTGCAACCAAGGTTCACTAGTCTTGGGGTGCTTAGTACAGCTCATACGGTGTGAAGGTGATGCAAAGGTGAATGCAATTCCAAAGGTCCACGCACAAATAGAGACAGCCCATTGCGACGCGAACGGATGACTTTCCTGCAGCTTGAACTCTCCCGAACGCTGTCTTAGATCGGAGGTTCATGATGCGAACAACTGTCTAAAATAAAAAAGAATACTAGGGCACCACCCCACGGGACGGTACCACCCGCCCTAGAGGCTTACCCTGAGTCAGAGGGACAACTGAAGAGCACCCTCACCCTACAGTGCAGATAGGCCCCCCCAGCTGCAAGGAGACAGAGCAAGTGACGACCCCATACAGCGAAGCACGCATGAACCCCGGGAAACCGAGTGGAGATAGACAGACTCCACATGTCAAAGCACACGCAATTTGGAGCACACTCTGAGGGATTACTGGAGGGTTGGGCCCTCTTCCATGTCTAGCTGACACAGTTGTCAAGAGATGGAGGCCTTCCACAGGCTTAGGAATTGTCTATGGACTGACGACCTCTCAGTGCTAACCTCAATCACTAGACAGACCCTGTGAGAGGTTGTCTGAGATCAGGAACCACTAGCCTCCTCCCTCAGAGGCGCACATATTGAACATACAATTGACTGCTTTGGTCCTGGACCACACCCTTTATTGAGAAGGCTGGGCCCCCTCGTTTGGGGCGTGTGCCCTCTTCTACAGACAGTTTCACTCGGGGAGACAACAAATCCCACCAGCACAAACAGAATTGAGCAGAGCAATATATCATAACTGGCCCTGCTAAGAGGCTCTGATCTGATTGTTGGGGAGCCAGTGTAGATACAAATTCAAGGAAGTAGAGCATAACCCACTGACAAGCTCCAGGTGAGAAACGCATGGACATAAGGCAGAAACTTGCATCATATCGGTTTACCCCACACAGGACCCTACCAGACCCTTCAATAGCAGCATCGGGGGCATAAGGGGCCGCAACTAAGGCCGATGTGGCCGACTTATTGAACGAAATAAAAAGCATGAGAGCAGACATAGGCGTGAATGTCGACAAGATAACACAGAGAATCGACAAAATGGAAGAAAGACCAGAGCAGGTCGAACATAATCAAACCTCGCTTGGTACTCTGGAGTCCCAAATAGACCAATGTATTACAGAGATTGAAGCCAGGAAAGAGGAGTTCTGTCTGAAAATTGACGATTTGGAGAACCGGAACAACGGAACAACCTACGTATCTTCGGCATTCCAGAGAGAGAAGGGGAAACCGAAAAAGACTTGAAAAGAACCCTCCACACAATCATGAAACTCCTATTTGAAGACGACTCTATCGACGAACCAAAAATTGACCGCTTACAAAGAGCCGGGGGATCTGCGAGTGGTCCAAAGACAGTCCTGCCGTGGTTTCACAACTATGCTGACAAAGCCAGGATTCTTGAGAAAGTCAAATGCAGCGCACATATCCTTATGGACACAGCAAGAGTGACGATCTTTCAGGATTTATCATCACTGACTCTTGCCATGAGAAGGAGGTGTATGCCACTCATCAAATGGCTGAAAGAAAAAGGTGTCCGGTACCGTTGGGGTTACCCATTCTCGCTTACATTCGAATGGGAGGGGAGTACAATAAGACTGAGATCAGAGAAGGATATTCACAACTGCACATCTGACCTACTAGGGGACCAGGAGGATGGAGCGAAACAGGAAAAAAGAAGAGAAGATGACAGACAAAGGCGCATTCAAGGCCCGAAACGGAGACGAATACCAGGGTCCAGGAAGTACAGGAGGATGAACGCCTCGCCTGGTGCAGAGCTCTGAACAGCCTATCACCACATGTCAACACTGCTGAGATTGGCTCTGAGCCCTGCAGGAAACACTGTCGTAAGGAGAAGAAACAAGGTTCTAGGTGAGGACGTATTGTGTGGTCTAAATTGTGATACAAGTGGGTTAAGGTTATTAGGGTCTACCTTAAGGGCATTACATACAAAAAGGAAGAAATGTCGGTACAATTCAATTCACTGAAAGATTAGCTTTTTAGAGTCAGTACACTCAATGTCAAGGGGCTAAACTCCCCAACGAAACGGTCTTTGGTATACAGGGAATTTCAGAGGTCTGGGATGGATGTGCTCATCCATCAGGAAAGCAAATACGCACATGGGGACGAACATAGGGTCTTGCAGCCGAGGGTAGGGATGGAATATTAGTCCTCTCAAAAAGGCGGGAGTGGGGGTACTCGGCAGGAAGGGATTGAACTTAAAGATCACTAAGGTATGGGCAGATGTGGAGGGTAGAGCACTTATGTTGGTGGGAACTGTATGTAAAATGATGTTCACGCTTGCAAAGCTTTACGCTCCCAACACTGGGCAAGCAAGATTCCTACAGCGTACGATATCAAAAATAATGTTGGAAGCCGCTGGGCATGTAGTACTTGGGGAGACTTCAACCTCTGGGCAAACACCAGGGAGGACAGACAGGCAGGTAATCCCGAGCTCGGCGATCCAGGTGATGGTGGCCGAACAGCTGTAGTCGAGATGATGGTGACATATGGGTTGAAGGATTTATGGCGGAGATTTCATCCGAGTGAAACAGGCTATACTTTCTATTCAGCGCCCCATGGCACTGTCACTAGAATTGACTATCTGTATATCTCAGAAGCGTTGGCAGAAGCAACAACTGGTTCAGAGATTGTACCCATTTCATGGTCAATCATGACATGGTCACATCTGACGTAAATTTAGTCGCCCTTCCACACAGAGGGTCGAAGTGGCGGTGTAATGAAAAACTGTGGAATGAGCCTGTCTTCCGAACAGAAATGGACACCGAGATAAAAGAATATCTCAAGTCAAATAACACTGGGGAAATATCAAAGAGAACTATGTGGGAAGCAGGTAAAGCAACGTGGTGGGAGAGATTGATCAGAGAGAATGCCAAAAAGAAAAGAGAAAGGGCTTTCATAGAAAATAGACTAAGGGGCGAGATTACACACTCGGACTGTTCTGCACGGACCATCACAGAGGACAGAGCAGAGAGGATCTCTATAGCCAGACAGAAAAGGGAAGAACTTTGGCTCCTCGAGGAGGGGCAGGTTGTCCACAAATTACAGCTCCTAAAACAAAAGTATTATGAGAGGGGCGATAAGGCTGATGCCCTCCTGGAAGCTAGATAGTGGAGGAGACAATACCCAGGGCACACAACAAGGGGACATCCCAGAAACATTTGCACAGTTTTATGAGCATCTGTATAAATCAGAAAAAGCTCAAGACAGAGTGGAAATAGAGGGATACTTGGGGGGTGTCGGGATGCCGAAACTCACTTGTGCAAAGGCAGATACAATCGATGCCCCGATCATGTCAGAGGAAGTGGAGCAAGCGATGAAGAGGTTGCCGATTGGAAAGGCCCCAGGAAACGATGGCTATACGGCAGGCTTTTACAAGACCTTCCTGTCGGCCCTCCTCCCATTTCTGGTAGAGCTATGTAATGACATATTAGAGACTGGAATAGCTCCTTCTGGAGGCATTGATTACAGTCATCCCCAATGAAGATAGAGATCCAAAACACTGCAGATCATATCGCCCAATATCATTACTGAATATTGATGCGAAAATATATACAAGGATATTGGCAGCTAGGCTGGAGATATACCTGCCTCGGCTGATACATTCAAACCAAGTGGGATTTATTCTGGGGATACAGGGGGTGGATACGATGCCCAAAACACTACACTTGATATACGAGTCAAAGAAAATGATGGGGGACCCTGCTCTCATGTCCGTCGATGCTGAGAAAGCCATCGATAGGGTAGAATGGGGTTTCCTCGAGGCAATCATGAACAAGGTACGACTCGGCGAGAGATTCAGAAGAGGGGTGAAGGCAGTCTACACGTCTCACAAGGCCTCGGTGGCAGTTAACTCAGACTACTCGGGATGGTTTGCTCTGGGCAGAGGAGCAAGGCAAGGCTGCCCTCTGTCTGCAATATTGTTTGCTCTATCACTTCAACCTCTTGCACGGACGATTAGAGCTGACCACCTAGTGGAGGGATTAAAAGTACATGGGCAGGAATATAAAATAGCCTTATATGCTGATGATCTATTGTTGCATGTAACAAACCCACTATCATCTATACCAAAAGCCCTCCAATTAATAGAATTATATGGGCTACTTTCTGGCTTTAAAATGAATAGGTCTAAGTCAATCCTTGTCCCCTTGAAAGAACCCACCCAGTAGGACACTGACAGATACTCCACGCTAGGCCTCACCATTGGGGGAACGACATTGCGATATTTGGGGATTAACCTTAAATGAAATCTAGACTCCCTATATAAAGCTAATTACCCCACTCTGCTCTCCCAATTTCATGCTGATCTAGCCAAGTGGCAAATGCCTGTGTTGTGTTACATTGGAAGGCGAATTACGGTCCCTGGAAAGAAGGAATGGATGAATGTGGCCACCAACATTTATGTAATAAAAAAAATGACGACCTCCCTACATGGAAAATCCACACAGTATGAGACCTATGGAGACCTATGGAATGACTTTGTGAATCAATATGTAACTAATACTTAACCCAGTGTAAAGCATGAGACCTTAGGATGTCAAACTTATGTTACACATGAATATGCGAGTTAGAACAAGGTATTGTTCGGAGAACTGCTGGCTCCTATAACCATTTCAGTTAAGCAACCTGGAAACACTGAAAGAGACTCACATCTGAATGTGACCCACATACCACAAGTGAGACCACGTTCTATGAGGAGGCATGATGAATAACTCAATGTTCCTGGGGGGCAGGGGTGAGGGCTAATGGGAATTCAATTTTCAGACTATGTTCTATGTTTTTGTTGGAGGGTGGGATGGAGGGGTCAAAATGTGGCAGATAAGCCATACACCATCCAATACCTGTATGTTGTTTAACCTGTTCTGTAAAAATCCTAATAAAATCAAATGTGAAAAAAAATATATATATCTCTTTAGATAAGGTGACTGAACATTTTTCCTGGGGCATTTAATAAAGCGATGGTCCTATAGTTGGCAAGCTGCTGACGGTTGCTTTTCTTAAAGATGGGTACGACGATTGATTTTGTCCATGACGCCATGATTACTTTAGTTTGCATAACATAATTGAAGATGCTGTGCAGAATCTTCGCCCAGGCACCAGGATTTTCTTTAAACATTACGTTGTGGAGCCCATCCGGGCGCGGTGCCCGTGCACGACTAGATTTTTAATATAAAACAAAATGTCATCTTGTGCTATTTCTATGTGATACTTTTGTTGTGGAACTTTAATATGTGTTGGAGCAATAATAGTTGGTTGGGCATCGACCGCAGTAAAGTGCTGCACCCAATTATGTTGAGAAACTCCATTAATTAGGATTGGAGTTTGTGAGCTATAGTTTGCACGGTTTAGTAAGTTCCAGATTTGTGTTGAATTTTTAGAGGCTATAGCCTGCAGCATATGTTCTCCATCAGCCTGATACATGCGGACTTTACATGGCCTGATCCAATTTTTATATTGGGTCTTTAGCTGTCTGATGGTGGTTGCTCCTAGTGGTAGGGTGAGCAAATTTGTGAGTCTGTTTTCACGACGAAACTGGGTTTTCCTGCCCTGTAGTAATCAATCATAGACATGGTTGATTTTGGGCGGTCGTTTGCCAGTAGCAGATGAGTGTTGAGTGAACAGAAATAACACTGCCACATATGTCTCACCTGGTCTCAGCTTGGCCCCCATAGCTGCTCCTTGATTTTTTTTAATGCAAATATTTAGTTGTTTCAAAGATTTGTCCGACCATCGGAAGCGGTTTCTGCCGCTTGTTATTGTTCAATGGCCTCCATAAGTAGCATCAGCGATCTTAGAAAATAAGAGGTGCGATGACCACCTTAATGATAGCAGTTCATGATCACTGTATAATTGAGGTCTTATTTGAAACACTGTAGCTTGAGAGAATAGAACTTTATCCACATATATATAGTCAATTATCGCCTCTTGTGCACCACCGCCACGTACTTTGTGGACGAATACCACCTGGAGGAGACCCATTCATCATAATTAATTGCCTTTCTTCCATTAGGATCGTCCGTCTTTTTACCAAGATCGATTCTTGTTCGCTAGATTGAGCAAAACAGTGGAGATTTAAATCCCCCACAATAATGTTATGAGCAATAGACGGGTCTAGAATGATAAGGTGAAGTACCCCTTCAAGATCTTGGAAGAATTTATTGGCATCAATACTTACATGATTCCAATAAATATTGATTAAAGCGAAACCATTGGTAGTGGACAACATTTTTGCAAGTTGAATGTATTTATTGGGTGCTGCCCATGAGCGTGCAGTAAGGCCCGAGGTCTTTTTAGTTACAACTAGTAGTACAAAAGAAGGCATCCCTTTAGGGTTTAATTTGGCTACATGCAAAACGTCATCATGGCTGTCTCAAATCGGGGGCTCAGTGATCCACGTTTCTTGTAAGGCCACTATGTCATATTCATTTAATCGATTCTTAGTGATGTCTGTCAAATGTGTGTGACCTTGGGTGTTCCAACTGGCTAAATGAATGCTTTGGGCTTCCACGGTCTTGCATTGTTAGCATTCATAGTGTTCCAATTGATTGGACGCTTCCCTTTCTCACAATTTAGATCTGCATAATGGGTGATCTGACGAGATTTAGCGGAGCATGTCACCGTAAGTGGATAAGCTTGTTTAGCAAGATTCGATGGATTAAGAATTTGACTGCGATTATTATCTGGAGCCTCAGCAATAGGCTCTTGCAATATTATAAAGCCTAGATCATATAGATCTCTTCTAGTTTTCCAGATTCTATTTAGAACCACTCCGGATTGGAACCACAATCTGGCCTGAGAAAGATCCTTATGGTTGATACATTCTACCCGTTGTATGTCGCCAGCAAAAATATCGCCGTACATATGGTCGTCGGGAACGGCCATAGGTGATATTTTTGGTGGCGAAAATATTAGGTGCAGGGGTTGCGGGGGTTTCCCCCGCACATAAAAAAATGATGCGGGAATTGCGGGGGTGTACGCCGCAGGGTCCATGTGTTATTTTCGCCTCAAAAATATGGCAATATTTTTGCATCGTGATATTTTTGCGGCGAAAATATCACATGGAACCCTCTAAACTGGGGATGTCATTAAAAATGTTGAGGACGCTTGCTTGGTTTAAATCATAAGACTCATACGGTGACGCTCAACATTTGATTATTAAATGATGCAAGGAGGACTGTAATGGTTTCAAGCAGTATTTGGGTAATAAATTCGCTTGGTTTTTATTCCATGTTTGTGTGATGCAGGTTAGAGCACTTTTGCTCACTTGGGGACTGGCTTGGTGCTGATACAGCAAGTGCATGTCAAAGGGCGTGGGAAGAGGGTGATTCATAAGGCGGTCACATAATTGTTCCTTAGATGAGGTCATACTGTTAACGCTAGTCTGATGATTAGATGCAAAATCTAAATTCGAGGATTTCTGAATTACCTCTCTACTTTGTTCTAGTGTCAAAACCCTTTGGTTACAGCTGACGCAGGCTTGCAGAGAGGCGTGCTAGGGTTGATAGGCTTGAACGAAGGGTCCGGTTTATTAGGATTAAATAGTGTTGGCTGTTCCTCCAACAGAACCGAGACTAATTCATCTAATGGTTCATATACTAGATCTGAGTTAGTTGCAGAGCTTAAACTCAGTTTCTTACTTTGTCTGAGTTTGGCATATTTCTTTACAACCGCCAAGCTTGCTTTCTCTCTTTGTTTGTTTGAAAGGGCTAGCGAGTGTATGAAATGTTTAGGACCAGATTTAGACTGAAGGCACACTCATTTCATATTCTTTGGTTTTTTATGCTTGCTGATTGTTTAAGAGCCACCCGACGAATCTTCTGGGAATTAAAGATCTTACATGATTCTTTAGCGTGTGTAGGTTTTATTATCGGTATGCCGTTCACCGAGAGCGCTAGGCTTTGAGTTGAATCAGGAGCGTTTACTTGTTCCATGTCAAGATCACATGAACATTGTAAAATGCTGTTCATTGTTTTTGATATAGTTGCACTAGATTGGTGCGGTAAACTGTGAGTTAGGACGGGAAGGGAACCTGCGGTCATCACTTCTCCGATGTGGTTCATTTTCAGAGTCTTTCGTCTATATGAGTGTTAAAGGGCACTCTTTACATTGTAGAAGTTGAGTTATTAATGTAGTTTGTCGGTCAATTTTGGCATCTAATGTTCCAAATAATTTCATTAACGAAATAAGAGCCGTGTTCATGGCAGTGAACGTGACGTCAAGGAGGGGGGATGGACCAGCTCGATTTGTATTTGAGGCTTGAGGCTAAGAGGCACTGTTTACTTTGCTCGGGGTAGGATGTGTAAGGATAAGGATAGAGCTGAGGAATTATGCCTGCAATGCGCAAGCATTATTGGTCGATTGAGTAATATTGTGAGAGCCACTTGCGCGAGGGCGCGGGTTGTGCTTCTTCTGAGAGCACCGACTTGATAGATGGTGTGCGGGAAGATTTCATTCAATTATTCAAGCAGTGTTAGTGCCGGGCATCGGCGTGAGCTGTCATGTTTGACTGCGGTGGTGTTTCTATATCTGTCATGAGATTGAACAGAGGTATAGTTGTGGGTATGCAAGTGGACGTGCTACTATTTCTTGGAGTTGGGTGGGAGGGGAGTGACAACAAGAGTGGGTCTGATGGTTGTTTGACTATAGTTTTGGCAGAGATCTGTGGCAGTATACTGCAGCACAGTGACAATCAGTGACAATCAAAGCGATGGGGGAAGAAGGCGGCGTTGCAGTAAATCCGGCTGCCACTATCGAGTCTGGCAAACTAGTCATGCTTCTGGTGGAGTTGGTGGTGTTAGACACCGTTGGCAGGGTAATGATTGGACTCACTAGAGTCTGACTAGTTTGAGGTGTGAGCGATGAAGAGGTTTTATTTACTTCTGGTGGATAGAAATATCTAATGTCGCCCGTCTGCGTTTTTTTGCGTGACGCATTTTCAGTTATGGATGCTGGTTTAGCCAAGGTGAGCCTTGTGGGGGTTCTAGGTGGCGTGCGTCTCAATTGCAGCGTCACTTTATGGCCGTCTTGAGGGTATAAAGACTCTTGAACATGTTGTGCTGTATACGTAGGGGAATGGCGCACTGCTTATGGAGACAAGTTTAAAAATGCAGACGGGCTTGCTCTCTCAAAGTTTAGCAGTTAGTGCGTTACACGATTTAGGGTTTAGTAGCAACAACCGGGCGCTTCTCAGACCTTCTGGTAATCACAATAATTTCAATATGAAACACGTGCGGAATTAACTCCTTTGATAAGGAGGTGAAGACAAGTTGTCCAACCGCGATTCTGCAGCTGTTCTGTCACAGGGTTATATTTCTAACAGCTGCAGGGCAGACCCTGTGGCTTCTTATAATCGCAATATTTTAAATGCAAGCACGTATAGCTTGGTCCTTCGATTTCAAATAGTAAACGGAGCGTTTTAATCACAATAGTAGGGAAAAGTGAGATAGCTGAGAAAAGAGACAGAAAAGACAAACAAAAAGTTTACTTCTGTGATCTCGATAGAGCGGAATACGTAGGGCTCGTGGCATCACAGAAGTTACAGAAAGAAGCACTGATCAGGCTAACAGGATCAAACATGAGGATGGAGCAGATTGTTGTACAAAAGGAAAAGAATAATTATCATCACATATCCTTGTTTGTCAAAAGGACATAATAGCTAGCTGCCTCTGCTGACCTGCTAACTGCCAACTACACTTACCAAGCACTCTATCAAATGCACGCACGCAAATGCGCGTGGCCTGTGCTTATATGGTGAGGTCACAGGGGGTGGGGCTGGCAGCCGAAACAAAGGAAATGTAAGAAATACTCCACGGTGGATGTTGAAGTTGGAGATTAATAAAAGTGTAAAATCCATGGATAAAAGTCTTTTATAAAATCCAAATGTATTACAGAGTCTGTTATTTATCCAAGTCCAATTTGTCCACAGAGCCTCTCCTGCTGCCTACTGCACTCACCAAGCACTCGATCAAATGCGCGCGCCACTCAGAGGTATGTGTTGCAGCTGCAGCACTGAAGAACCGAAAATCGGTAAACAAGGAAAACCAACACATACGTCTGCTAATGCACTCGTCACCACCGAAAGTCATCCAAGGCCACCAAGGGGAATATTTTCTTCAGTCCAGCCTTGCCAAGGTCCACAGCAAATTTCACCTTCGTGGGACATCCACAGCCAGAGTAATGACCTGTCAATGGAGACCACTGCGAATACCGAAAGTACTGCCTTTCCGACACTGCTTCGTTCCCTTCTTCTTCCCGCCACCAACATCCCAGTGACTCCTTCTTCCAAGGGGGCGGGGGTTCCATCTTCAAGGGGTCTCATCGAGGAAAGTCAAGAAACTCCACCACTTCACCTGCCAAGGCACCCAAGGTACTGTGATGAGGAAGAGCATCTTCCATCCTCAGGAATCATCCATGGGTCCTGATCTCATGTGGCTTCCCAGGTACTTTGCCATAGTGGGTCCGGTAGAAAAAGAAGCAGAGCATTATTGAACATATTTGGACTGGGCTGTACTATACAAGATGAAGTACACCTTAATTTTTCCCTTGCAGGTTTCCGAGCTGGGGGGATCCTCACACAGTACTGCCTATCAACTTTAAAGAAAGCTTTCTGCTAAATGGTCCTAATCTTACCTGCCTTTCTACAGTAATGTCTATGAATTATTTTATGATTCCTATGCTTTTTAATAACTGCAACAGTATGTGCATTCAAAATTGCAGTGTAAGTAGCGTCCAAATCAGCATATTTACCAAGTCAGCCACGTAAATTTAGCAGATCTCACACCGTGCACAATATCGGACATAGGTCAAGCCTGATTCACAAAAAAAAGGACGTGCCACCAAAAACACCCCATATAACTACCGTCGGCTGAACTCACGCCAGCGCAAGGGAATGCGTCAAGGAAAAAGAAGGTCAAACATAACAAATATGTGCACATACCAGCCATGAATGTTTTACTCCTGCGCCCATGCTCCTTCTCCAAACATCTGTGACGTCACTGCGCCAATCAACAAACTTATATGCATCATGTGCCATACTTACATCATCATCAACTGCACACCTTCCAACATCCGCTGTTGCTTAGTAAATACGTCCAAACTTATATCCTTTCAATGTCACACTCACCGAGACACACTACACCCTTGGCACACCCAGCAAAACACAGACACACTCACTGGCCCACCCTCAGATGCATGGATACACCCACTGACCCCCCGTGGATGGACACACCCATCAGAAAACCCACCAAAAACAACACACACCCACTGACATGCCCACAAATCACTTAACACACCCGCAGAAATGCCCATACCACATGGCCAAGAAAGGAAGGCAGAGCGCATGCCACTGATGCGTGCATATTACATGCCGGACCTCCCGACTCCACCTCCACCCTTGACTAATCATTAATACCATACACATGCACTCAGCAAATGTTTGTACTGCACTCAACAAAGCATGTGTTCACTACCAACTTGGCTGTCCTGACTTGCATGGCACAGAGACATGGACTGCACACGGGTGGAGGGAAATTTGGACTGTGTGAGTGGAGGCCAGGGGAGAGACACACCATGCACACGTCTACACATCCATGCATGTCCACTGCACACAAGCCATCACCACACACACACCGCCACATAGGCAAAGGACCATGTACCCCTGAGTGTCACCAGCAGTTTGCATGCATCCATCCAACAAATCCACGCATCAGTCTAGTGACATCGTAAGCAGAGCAGCATTAAAGTCACATCCCAAAAGTGCCACGCGTAACCTATATCAGGCTCATGATGCATGTGCAGACATAGGGATACCAGTCATGCCCTGCATGATACACACATGTGCAAAACGCATAGCGGCGAACTCCCACATGCATGTGTCATGCACGCACAGACAGAGCCAGAAGCTGCATAGATCAGCCACTCAGATATCCAGCAGACCAGGCCTGCAGACCAGGCCTGAGCAAGCCCCCGGACACTGGATCACTCTCACTGAAAAGTTCAGATATCCGTACATACATCCGCCAGCCTGTGTGACATAACCATCATGTACATGACAAACACAGATGGATGTGATGCCAATCATGCCAGGCGTATGCACCAGTGAACAACATCTGCTACACGGCACTCATCAGGAACAGATGATGCTTGATGGCACGAGTCACAGGTGTCCATGGCACATGTAGAAACCTCCATGATGCAGCACATCACACAGGTGAACCTGCATGTACACTGCATGGCATACCTCAGTGGGAAGCAGTCACTAGCATGTGCATGGATCATCCAGGTCATGGCACTGCCCTGCCTTCCCAAAATGTACAACACCAACCACCGGACATGCCCATGTGTGGTCATGTGGCCTTATGCATGTGTCGACGCCACTGTTCTTGCATCTGCAACTCAAGGCCCCCTGCATGCACCACTCCCGGTACAGCAGTGAAGTACGCCAATGCGTACAGTTAGACACAGATTGCATACCAACACATGTCATAACATCCGGCTCTGCCAGGCGTCATGGCAGCAGGGAGCGTGCCTAGCAACCATGGCCCTAACACATCGCATAAAGGGCAACTGTGTGAGTACATGTTGGCGCCGCCTGACATGGAAGTAAGCAGGAAACGCTGTGGATGCAGGAATGCAACAGACCCACTGGAGGGACCCTGCAGTCTGTGTAGAAGGGTCATGCGAAGCAGCGGCCGGCAGCCCACTGTGCCTCAACCACCATGGGTGCTCAGAATGTGGGGTGTGAGGAGTCAGGAATGAAACTCGGGCACAAGTTAGCCATGATTTTGGTTAAAGACTTTTATTGAAAATAAAAGGGTTTGAGAAAATGCCTCTGACCCTGCTCTAAGAGGATTTTCCCTACCTAAACCAAAACTAATGATCTGTCTGTCACAATGTCCAAAAACTAAAATAACTGTCCAGTGGCCAAAGTTATATTCTGACCCTCTCACTACATTCTAAGGTGAAGCATGAAATGTCTTTAACCTTGGGTGGTTTAGAAAAGTGTTCATAAAGGAAGAATACATGGTTCCAACACAAAAGTTCTTCAAAGATAAAGGTCCTTGCTCCACAGGGTAGTTCCCATCCCCTGGATTCCGCTTTGCTCTCTGATGTTTTAAAAGCAACGGTTACTTGTGTCTTTCTTGGCAAACAACAACACTCACACACAAAACTGCCTGGATTTATAATTGTGTTCTTCAGGAAACCTGGCATACTTTTCTGCCAGGATTTTGCTCCATCTCTCCTGGTTAACACAATCAATTTCCTTAGTCCTGATGTTTCTTCCCATTACCTCTTTTACTCCTGATTAGCACAATCCTTGTCCTAGTCCTGTTGTTTCTTCTCAGGACCTGTTTATTTGTTGATTAACACAATCCTTTTCCTAGTCCTGATGTTTCTTCTCAGGACTTCTTTAACTTTTGTACATTTCTTATAGCTGTCTGGTATATTCTCCAGCCAGGGCTTTATAATCCCACACATGCAATTGCCTGGTATAATCTTCTACCAGGACTCCTTATATTCACACAGTTGCAGTTGCCTGGTATACTCTACTGCCATTGCTTCTTGTATTCGCACACATGTAGTAGCCCGGTGTACTCTCCTGCTAGGGATTCTTGTGTCACACACGTGTAGTTGTCTTGTATAGTCTCCTGCCAGGGCTTTTTGTACTCACACACTTGTAATTGCCTGGTATATTCTTCTGCCAGGACTTCTGTTCATACTGGGTCACTGCCCTCTCCCAGTATTGCACATATACTGTGTTTGATAATCTATCTTCTTGATTATTATCTCATTCGGTATTCACATATTTGTAAGGGCTTTGCTCATAGTTCAATTCCCCCTTGAACAATAATTCCTTTAGTTCTTTCTCTTTCGGTGGCTTCATTTACAATTACATGCATTCAGCGTGGCCGCCAATACGCCTCTGTGTCCCTGATGTCTCTGAGTGGACATACATGCTCTTGTTGACATTTCTGAATTCCCCTACGGTCAGCCGGTGAAGTGTATCCATCTGCTGCCTCCTCTCAACCACTTCCTCTTGGATTTCCCGTCTCTTGCAGCTTCCACTTGACACACCTGCTTCGTTCCAGGCTCTGGTAAGTGAAGCACTGCTTTCGGTCGCCTGCGAAAGCAGCTTCTTTCTCAAAGGTTGGTGAGCCACCTGGCTCCACCACGTTGGTCTCAGCCTTTCAGTCTCCTGAGCCTTGTGGAGGGAAGCAGCTCTCTCCCGTCAACAGCAAACATCGACCCTCTGCTCTTTAAATTTCCTGGGTGCAGGTGTATGCAAGCAACAACTAGAGCACTTGCTGGGCTTGTGAGCTCCTTCGCTCTGTATTGCACGATCCTTCTTCTGTGCCCCAGTGTTTTGGTAATTCTGGGAAAGGAAGTACATTTTTAGCAGTTGGCTCGAAAAACTTGGATAAACATTCTCAACGGTTTTCAATGGCAAGTCAGTCCTGAATGATTGATAGATGGGACTGGAGAAGGTGGTGTCATACGTTTCACAAGGTAGACCAAAGTTGGAAGGTTGGCCTATAGGTCTGGGGGAAAGGTCTTCCACATTCTTCATAGTCGGATGAGTAGATATATCACAATAGGCCAGGAGGGTATTTCTTCAAGGGAAAATGGGGGTTACCATGTCTCACCCGATGAAGCCATGAGATCTCGCTGGAGGTTGTCCTCCCCCCCATGTGATGCTCCCTCTTATAGCAGTCCAGAGGGTCAGGATCAGGTAGCGGCTGCCATCCCCTGGCCACATGGGAGGATGTCACCACTGGGAAATCAGTGATGACTCCATCGGACTCATCACAGGGGGCACCACAGGCCAGCAGCACACTGCTAAGCCCACTGGCACCAGTGCGCCCGGCTGAGCACAGCGTCCACACAGCCCCTATCTGGGACATCATGGCCACTCCCTCACATGACCACCCCCGAGTCCTGATGAGGAAGGGGTGGAGGGAATGGGACCTCCTCACACATGGGGCCTGTGGTGGACCCCAGTGAGAAGTGCATGCCTGTAGCACCACCAGCCATAAGTGCTGCCACCAAGCAGTCAGCGCCACCTACCCCAAGCCCCATCACACCGCAGGACGAAGCCTCACCATCCGGGGATGATCCCTCCTCTCCAGCTTCTGTGTTGCAGCCAACAAGAGCTGAAGGTCCTGTGGACAGAGGAACTCAGCAGGTATGGGCACCTTGTGATGCTGAAAATGTCCTTGTTCTGCCACTTCTTTTTTTAAAGTTGTATTCAACTTTTCAATATTATATTTTAAAAAACTCATTAGCAATTTAGCAATTAGCAATTTACAAATCTTTCATAGTCATATTAATGTTATACAAGATAAAGTAAAATAAAAATAATAAAAAGAAATAAAAATGCATTACATTCTGTGCATATCAAAGGTAGTCTTCTATATAAAAGTCACATAATTATCAGTTTGCTCAAAGTTCTTTGTTAGGTAAGGTTAGATCCCAGTGATGCATCATGAACAGTTAGGTCTAATCATTCGTGTCATTCTCCAACTTTAAAGAGGTCAAGAAATTAATTGCTGCACAAATTACCACATTCCATTTTCCTGTCAATATACTAGACCATACAGTTTCATGGGTTAAATGTCTACAATTCTTATACAGTTGTTCGAGATAAAGATTCCTGATAGGTGTCAGTGCATGGCAATATACTAACAGATGTTTTAATGTCTCAAGTTCTGTTAATGTTTTGCAAAATCTGCAGCATCTGCTACTTTTCGGCATATTGTTTCTTTGACCTGTGATTTCACGCGTAGGCCACACATTTAATCTAAAGCATAGAATCATAGTCCTGCGTAACTCTGAAGGTAGTAGTATTAAATACAGCTCTGGACAATGTAGCGATTTATGAGCAATGTTAATTTCATGAAATCAGAATATTGCATACACTGTTGTCGAGTGACAATCCAGTCTAGTAGCCAAAAATTTTTTTTGGGCTCTCCGAGGATTTGTTAAAAGAAGCTGTAGGGAGATACTCGCCAGAGCCATCATATTTAATACATGCTCTTTACAAGGTTTGATGATACTGACCATAAGTTGCCTTAGATATATTGCCAAGATTGAGGGTAATGAAGCTTCAGAGCTAGCCGAACACACTTTTTTGTACAAGTTAATCATTCACCTCCTCCACATGACCAGTCAGGACTCGCTATGCTAATCAAATTGATCCCTCCCCCACGTATACAAAGCGAGAACTGGAGGGTTAAGCTTCCCCTACATAGCCGCCAAGTCCTGGAACTCTCTACCTGCCGACATTAGATCTGAAAACTCCCTCCTTGCCTTCCGAAAAAAACTAAAAACCACCCTCTTCATTTAATCCCACTCCAGCACTTTCAATTGTCTATGTATTTGTTACCAAGAAGTACCATCTGTAATAATGTAAAACTGTCTGTAAATAGTGATATTAACTATCATAAATGTTAATCATGTATAATCCCTGCAACTAAGAAAAATAAATGTCTGTAACTAGCGCCACGATGCCCTCGGGCTGCTGTGCGCTCAACAAATGTGAATAAATAAATAAATAAATATGGCACTTAGGGAGAGCAGACCAAGCTCCCGGTGCACAATGCACATTGGTTGACATTTGAGTAGAGGCAACAGTTTTTTCCCAAAAGAACGCCCTGAAGCTTCGCCCAATATTTAGAATCCTGAAAGGTTCTAGTCTCAGCACAATAGGTCACTGTTGGCGTAGCTTTCTGTATGTCAAATTTCAGCACTGGAGCTAAGGTTAATTTCCCATATTTCTTTTGTATAATGGAACCCTTTGGCGCTACCGTGAGCATTTCTTTCTTTAAAGTTAACTTGTATGGGAGATCCGTTGGGTGATTATTGGCATTTAACCCAAGCTAACAGTACTGATATACTATCTACATGGGGATGTCATAAATGTGCCATTTGTACTTGCTAGGTCAATTACGGGCTACTACAAATTCTATGACTTTACTTTTGGATAAATTGATGGTTAATTGATTTAAAACTGTATAAGATTGCAATGCTGTCAATAAATTCTGCAGCCCTTTCGGTGTTTTAGAAAACAGAACTAAATCGTCCACATACAGGAGCCAAGGAATAGCATGCGGACCAATTTTGGGGGATCAGACACTACCAAGTTTAATGATTTTCCAATATCAGCAATAAAAAAATTATAAAGGGATGAGGCTAGAATACACCCCTGCTTTAACCCACGATGCGTGGGTATTGTCTGGGAGAGAGTATCATCAATGGATAGATGTATTCGAATTGAAGCGTTGGTGTGAAATTGCACAATGAGGGCACACATATAATCAGGACAGTTTGCATCAACACGTTTTTTAAAAAGGGGTTTGTGTGTGACAGTGGAATGCGACTTTAAAGTCAATAAATGCTATTTAAAGCGGTTGTTTCCCTTGTAAGTGATGACTTTTGATTGCCCAGATGGCAAATAGGTTTAGGGCCGTCCCCATCCCTGGGACAAAGCCTGATTTCTAAATGTCAAATAGGCTGTCTTTCTTAACCCACCGGGAAAAATCTCTCAAGAGAAGTCACACGAATATCTTCCTGGGGATGTCCAGGAGCGCAATTGGGCGGTAATTATATGGCAGTTCTCGATCGCCCTTTTTAAAAATAGGTACTATTACCGATTTTTGGCAAGTTGGTGGAATTTGCCTTTGTGTTACAACTTTGGAAAATATGGTATACAATACCATTGCCCATGCCTCCGGATGAGCTTTAGGCATGGTATTGGTCAGCCCATCAGAGCCCAGGGCTCATGAGTTGGATAATTCTTAATTTCCAACAGAATATCAAGTTTGTCAAAAACTAAGGTTTGGGATGAGGACCAAATCACTAGTGGAGATGAGCTTTGTGTATTTGGAACGAACATCATATGGTTGTTTGAGGTGCTGAGCCAAATTTTCTGGAGCAACTGAGTTAATTTGATAGGGCGCTTGGTTAGTTTGATAGGCCGATGTGATCATTTTCCATATGTCACAGCTGTTATTGGTGGAAATAGCAGCTAACATCCGTTTGGAATCACGCTGACAGACAAGTGCCCGATGGGCTTTCGGACAATGTTTGTATTTATTTTTTAAATTGCGAATGAGGGGGTACTTATCTTTATTAGGAGTATGCAATAACAATCTAATATCCAAACGTAGCTCGTTTTTTTTGTACCACTTCCTTATCGTGGCAGTGTTTCTGTTTATATAATAGTTTTTGATTAGTAGAATTCTGTAACTTAAACATACTCATAACAGCTACATTGTTTTTGATGATGTCAGGATTTAGTTGTTGGGACTCCATACAAAGAGCATGGTTAAAGTCAGTTAATAGTTCAAGAGTTCAAGAGTCCAACGGAACAGATTTCGAACATTTGATAAATGTAAACGTGATATGTATCGACTGGGGATGTGCATGTTGGCTACGCAAGTCCATCTCATTACTAATAGCTCATGGTCACTGTTTACTTGTGTTATCACTCGAAAATGATTTAAATGTTTAGCATGTTATTCTGAACATAAATAAAATCAATAATGGCAGACCGATTTTTCCGCTTCCATGTCGCTTGTGGGGGAATGTCATCTTTTAAGGCACCGTTTAGCATAGTAAACGATCTATCCTGGGTCCACTCAAGCCATCTAGGTGTAAGTACATTCAACCCAAGTTGTCTCCATACAATGAATGTTCAAATCTCCAGCAAGTATAGTATACATAACTGTATGATCTAAAGCAATTAATTCGAGCAACAGTTCAAGTTGTGTAAAGAAAGTAGACTCAAGTATTCTTTCATGGTTCCAGTATAAATTAATGACAGCAATGGAGCCAGCTGGAGGCATGAGTTTGACCATTGCATGTACAAATTGGGGGTGGCCCAAGGTTCAAGAGTGAAACATGAAGTTGTTTTAACAGCTACTAGAAGACCAGATTGCGGTCGTCCACGTAAACCAATTCTAGCAGGATTATAAAACAAAGTGTATCCATGCCAGGTCAGTGTATCAATTAACCACGTCTCCTGGAGAAGGATAATGTCAAAATTATTAAGAGGGTTATTTTCAAAGCAAAGCAAAAGCTTAATCCCTCTGGTCTTCCAGTGGCCAAACTGCATTTCATACTACAGCGAATTGTTATGCGTGGCATTCATTGTGTTTCATGTCTACAGCCAGGCTGGCTCGGTCTGCTGGTGATGGAGTTATATTATTCAATGTGGTCCCACAAATGTAATCAAAAGGACCTCTCGCACAGGTAATTCTAATTGATGGTGTCACTAATGACCTACAAGAGGGATCACAATTTACTTCAGATATATTGGGGGCATGTATCATCTCCTCTTGCTGTAAAAAAAATCCCATGTAGTATAGAGCAGATTTAGCCATCCATAAGGTGTTTAGGACCACCCCTGATTTTATCCATCGACGGGCTTGCATGACGTCACATTGATGTACAAACTCCACCATCGTGATATCAGATGAGGTAACATCTTCCAAACAAGGTATATCAGACAGATTGCAAGTATACTACTTCTGTTCAAGGTGAACGTTTCAAAATGACCCCTCGACCAGGCAAGAGTAAGTGATGGCACATTTTAATGTCCTCTTTTGTTTCATATCTATTGCTTTCTTGCATGCTACTACTTGTTTTGGCATCAACATTGACCATAGGTGGAGTGGCTGTTTCTGCTAGATTGTTAGCTTCATTTGAATGAGTGTGTCTAGTCTTCAAGCCTTTCATACGCCGCTGCTGAACCGTTAAGCGTTGAAGGATATTAAGTGAAGGCAAATGCAAACAAGAGGATATGTGCATTGTGCGGTTGTCATCAAGATGAAAAGTATTGTATACCTTTGGGGTATTATTAGATGGTATATCATTAGTTTGCTAAGAACTTGCCAGAGAATTCAAATTTTGTGAAGCTGTTAATCTATAAACAGCATCATTGTTAGCATTGGGAAATGGCCCAAAATGTCACCCTCACAATTGCAATGGCCGAAATGCCTGACTTTTTTTTTAAACACCCCTTTTAGACCACATATATATGTGGGGGGTATGGGATATTATAGTAATATGGAGGGGATGCGGGGGTCTCCCCACACATATCTACGTGGTGTAAAGGGGGTTTAATAAAACATTCATTTAAAAAAATCAGCATTTACGGCTGTCGCAATTATATGCGGTCGCAGTGATCACATAGATCCTTAGCATTGTTTGTATGTGTGCTTGGCATTGGTATCGGTGACCGAGCAACATTATAGATATTAGCATCAAGATTTTGGCTCCCTTTATTTGCCTCTCACACAATATCGTTCAGAGTTTCATAATCTGTGATCATCAAGCAGGAGTCCGGCATGATTTTCCCACTGGCGTGGAGGTTTTAAGTATGCCTCGTTTCCCTTTAGCAATACTACTGTATTTTTTTTATTTTTCAAAATAGTGCTATTTTGAGTTTTTGGCAGGGGAACAGGCAAGGCACGTATTAGTCTGCACCGTCCAATCTGAAGAGACGTGGGCACTAATTTTAGATTTCTTTTACCAAGCACTGTTTCTGGTGGTCCAAAAGATTTTTAGTGAAGATATTATAGTTTAGGTCTGCATTATTTCCCACAGTATTCCTCTCTGAGGGAGTTTTCATAATCGTGGGTTTAATGGGCAATAGAGCTGTGTCAGACAGCTTCTTCAATCGGGCAGTCTTTTGATGGCTAGAGTTTAATGGATCATGTATAAGTGGATCCACGTTTGTAATGATAAGATTGGGTGCAGCAATATGCTCAGGTTCATCAACAGTGGCTAAAGTACCTAGTGTTGGTTGAATTATTATTAGGGATTTTTCTTCTATCGCAATTTTTGATCTCATAATCGGAGAGGATTTTAATGCCGCATTTTCAATGATGCAAGAGTCATCCATTGGATTATGTACAGGAGGTCTATTCCTGCTTTCTTCTCTCATATTTACGGTGCCGCGTCTCAGGGGTACTGTATCTTGTAGAAGTTTTTGTGATAAATCATTATTAATATTTGTCTTTGCTTATAGTCCCTCATAAAGACGTATTAAAGGTACTAGAGACGTATTTATTGCACCCAAAGTTATTTCTAATAGTGGGGAGTTATTTTGACTCAGTAATGAATTTCGCCGAGGTGTAGGGTTTGCATATGAAGCAGAAGACGATGTAGATGCCATTGTATTGTTGGAAAACATAATGGGAGATTGTGGTAGAACAAATGAGATTCGGGTGGGAGGAGGTCTTTCTTCTATGTTCACGTGCGGTTGTGTCATAGGTGCGACAGTTAATATCTGACTCAAGCTGTTGTTAGGAGTTGTGATTTCTAATGGAAATTGATCAGAGTTTCCATATGTATTATCTCGATTGTCAGTAACAAGATCGCAATGATTGGGATTTGCACAAGTATTATGCATGGGTGAATGCAGTGTAGATTTTTGCGAGCACATGCTATTACAAGGGATTGGTTTATTTAAATTAACTATGTCAGCTCAAAGTCGCCTGTAACAATACTACATCACCATTCACCAATCCCTTTCACAAAAGGTGAGGTTAAAAAACCACACTGGTTGTGGATAGAAGAGGACAGATCGGAAGTGTAGATATGGGTAATAGAGGAGCCAAGTCTGACTCTACACAAGCAGAGTACGCAACATCAAATAATATTTAATCTGCTATCTCACTGTTGTTTTGGGCATTGGCCTCGCTCTCAACAGCTCATGTCAACTTGAGGGCGAGCAGGATTTTGATTTTGCAGAAGGCACAAATGTCTGAATTGGCTAACAGGTGAGATGCTGGCATTTTCTCGTTTTGTTTAAATTTTTCAATTGCAGTGCTTTGCCGTTATTGGTACTAAAAGGCATGGCACTTTTTAATGTGTAAACATAACTCATGATGATTCTGTTCGAGAATGAAAAGTGGTGATAGATATAAACTCAAAATAGCAAAATGATATAATGTACTTTCATATATTTAAATGAGTCAAGATAACTCAAACAGACAGTTTAAACGCAAGCATCATATGCAAGTTGCAAATAAGAGGTAAGTAAACAAGGAATGGATTCCTCACCAGCTCACCTCCTCGCCTAACTGCACTCTCCAGCACTCTTGGAATGCACCCGGCCAGGTGCTTTTAAGGAAGGCAGGAAGTTAGGGAGCGGAGCTAAGTCCGGTTTTGCTGCAAAGGCTTCAAAGTTCAATAAAAAACACAGTAAACATCCAGAAATTTTCCACAAGAGGTCCTCAATAATTCGTAAAGGGAACTAAAAATAAGAAAGGAACCACAATTCAGACACTTGATCACGTAGTGAAGTGAGTGTCAAGGGCATCCATACCATAACTAGCAGACTGTCCTGCCCGTAACTGCACTCTCCAGCACTCTTGAAATGTGCACACCAGGTGCTTTTATAGGAGGCAGGAAGTTAGCGGGCGGAGCTAAGTCCGGTTTTGCTTCAGAGGCTCCAAAGTTCAATAAAAAAACACAGTAAATATCCAGAAATGTTCCACAAGTGTTCCTCAATAATTCGAAGAGTAAAGGGAACGTAACTAGCAGACTGTCCTGTGCGTAACTGCCCTCTCCAGCACTCTTGAAATGCGCGCGCCTGCCCCTTCTCTGTTAGTGTGTTCTGTGGGTTTTTCTGCACAGGAGTCTAATTTGCACCCCTGGTAATGCAGCTCTTAATTTTTACATTTTGGTGAACAGTACCCATGGGATATCTTTAGGGCACCCATGGGTAGGGGTACACCCTTGTACTCCTAGTGTATGTTTTTGGGCACATGTGTGTTGCCCACAGAGCAGGGTATGGGCTGTTGTTTTGTTGCAGCAGATTTAATAATACATAAAAAGTAACAAATAATTTTCCTTTATAAAAAAAAACCATGCCCTTTGTTATTTAAACGTGTGGAATTATAACAAAGGTAAAAACAAAATTGTGATTTCTCCCAAAAACCTAAAACACAATTGGGACTGATTTACTAAGATACATAAGTAGCTTCAGTAAGTCTAAATTCACTAAGCGAAACAAAATAGTGTAATTAGAACTTAAGCCATTTTGTGGTGCAAGTGTAACTTACACTATTTTTGTAGCTTAGTAAAGCAGCCCCACATACATGGGCCAAATTTACTAACTCTGACTTTTTTGTGCGTAAGTTACTATAAAAGTAATTAAGTCAGACGTGCACTGTAAGTTTAGTCCATATTGGCGGATTTACTAACTCAGTCACAGAAATGTAGTGGATCTTACACCATGCACAAAATCGGACGTAAGTCAAGCCTGATTCACTAAGAAAAAGCATGTATGTCAAAAAATGCCCCATATAACTTCCGTTGGCAGGACACACAACAGCGTGAGTGAATGCTCCAAAGAAAACATAAGTCAAATATGACAAATACGTGCCCATACCACCCACAAAGCTTTTTCCCATGCACCCACACACTTTTGCCAAACATCCCTGCCATCACCATACGAATCAAAAACGTACCTGCATCGCGCACCACACTTACACCACCAACATCATGGTTCAAATTACGACACTCCACACATGTCTCCCAAGATCTGTATTCGCTTAGTAAATACCTTCATACTTACACTCTTTATGTGTCACACTCATTGTGACTCAAAATTCCCCGGACACGCCCAAAAAACGAGCACACCCATGACACCCCCTAAATGAAAGGACACCCCCATTGACACACCCACCAAAAAAAGACCCACCCACCGATATGCCCACAATTCACTGGACACACCCGCAGAAACGTCCACACCACAGGGCCAGGAAAGGGAGAATGAAGGCAGAAAGCACTTATTCGACACATGCACATTACATGTCGGATATACCGACTCGAACATTACGTCACAGAATGGCAGAGCATACACCAGATGCCAAATGGATACCAGGACCATTCGGACTATGTCAACATAGCCAACACAATGGAAGATACATACAGCACCCACATGACAAACACATCACCAGCGACACATACACATTCCATAACATAGTAAGACACAAACATAGCGAACGGACACAGCGACCTGATAACAGATGTGACAACAACTTCAATACCTCGTGACTCCCCAATCAGCAAATAAGGTGCAAACTAGGAGAAAGATGCATCCCAGGTCACATGACAGTCACAACACCTGCTCACACACCCAACCGGCGCAGTACACATGGAGCCCACCACAAAACTGAAAGATGCACACATCCCAATCAGAGTCAAACACCTCCACTTACACTAGACACGATCAATAAATACCATCATAAAAGTGGCCAAGTGGCAAAAGTGGTGGTTCTCCAGCAGGATGGAAGCTGCAAAGAAGATCCGGCGCAAGATGAACTTCACCAAAGGTGAGGTGGACCTGATGGTGGAGTTCATCCACAGCCACCAGACCTACATGCACCGGATGCCTGTATATCACACCACGGTGAGCCAGCAACACGCAATTTGGTTCAGGCTCACGGATCAAGTCAATGCTCTGCACATCGAGCAATGCACATGGTGTAGTAAAAAAAGAAGTGGTTGGATGAGAAGCTGAAGGGTCTAATTGAAGTACATCCAATTCCACATGGCCAAAGCTTCCAGAGAAAAACCACCAGGCCCCGGGTTGCGACTGACACCCAGGTATGAGAAGAACATGAGCCCGATCCCAGAGGAGGTGTGCACTGGCCTACGAGGCACAGTGACAAGCAGGGACTTCTGTGGTAAGCACATCACCATTGCGCACCAACCCATATCCATGGCTCAGACATCCATGCACAATTGAACAATCAATATAAGTAGCTCATAGGGAACACAACATGGACAAACCCAGGCCATGACCCATATTCATTTCTGGTACACCACATCATCCGAAGGCATAAAGGACACGCCATAGCGCCCAAATATGGACATGGAAGCACATGTCCACAGAACACACACAAGTCGGCATATCACACGGTAGATTACACCAGACTCTACAGAAAACACAAACAACCCAGTCACATGGAAGTCTCGCTTACAAACAAAGTGAGAATTCGACCATGCCACGTGTGCCACATGTGCACTGCCAATAAGCAACATATTCCACCCCACCCCTACATGACCACCAATGACACAACACAGTTAGGCATCAGGCCACATGGACATAGGGGGTCACGGCTACCACATGCAACACACCATCACCCGCACCAGAGCCATGCAATCAATCATGGGGCTTCCGCCATACCGACACACACAAACACCTGACACATTGTCCTGTGGCCCAGACATGCACCACTCATGGCCAATGGCAGCAGGAATACGTCTACTGGGGTTCTACATACATGGGCGACAACAGTGGGTCCTTGGTGCAATGGGAACATGCGTGAGGGCCACATGCATGCCAATATATAGCAACATATCACAACAGCAATGTCACCTATTTGCACACATCATTTTGATGCCAGGGACTGACATGTAACCTTCACTTTCAACTCCGCAGCCATGATGACGGAGGAAAGGGCCCCTGCCAAACGCTCTGACAGCAGTGACAAGGGAGAACAAGACCTGGCTGTCTGGAGCGTATCCACCCACGAGGCCCAGGAGGAGGAGGACTGGGGGGACCACATTTCACCAACACAGGAGGAGTGCTTTGCAGAATCGCCACCTGCAGACATGTGCATGGGTCTCTGAATCGTTCCACCTGCAGAGGAGGCAATGCCAGAGGTGTTGGCAGAGGACAGAATGCCCCTCGTGCAGGCTGAGGAAAACAACGACGACAACAGCAGTGGAGACTCCATGCACATCACCTCTCCCCACCATCACCCCTTACATGGTGCCTCAACCATGCCATGCCCAAGTGCCTGGCCCCAAGCCACTGTTTCCGTCGGAGCCCACCCTCAGGCTGCAGCACCACCATCACAGGCTCTGGTACCATCAGGGGTGGAGCAACCCGACTTCCTGCAGAAGCAGGCGCTCATGGTCGACACTGTGGCCGAGACCGGGCGCAACATCACACGGCAGCTCGCAGGCATCTTCAGCTGCATGGATGGGCATCATCACAAATTGGGCGATACCCCAGCTGTAATACCGCTCGCCCAACTGTAATAGCGTCAGCAACCACCGGTCCGGCAGTATTACTGCCAGATCATGGGTTGGGTATTAACTGTAAATCCCCATTCCTCATTGGGTTCATTGGACCCAATGGGGAATCTTTGGCTCCAATACTGCAAGCTAATACAGCCGGCGGTAATACAGGGCGCTAAATGGGATTTTCACCTGCAGAAAAAAGCTGGCGATAAAACAGCTCATTTAGTGCCCAACTCGTGATAGGGCCAGCCTTTAAATACGGCAGTAATCCCGTTACCGCCGCATTTAACGGCTAAAGCCCAACTTGTGATGAGGCCCCTGGTCTCTATGGCAGTGCCCAGCCTGAAGATGTTCCAGTTCATTGGCCTCATCACGAGTTGGGCGGTATCCCGGCTGTAATACCGCCCAACTGTAATTGCGTTAGCACCCACAGGTCCAGCGGTATAACTGCTGGATCACGGGTTGGGCATTAACGGTAAATCCCCATTCCCCATTGGGTCCATTGGATCCAATATGGAATTTTCGGTGCTAATACAGTCAGCGGTAATACAGGTCGCTAAATGGGATTTTCACCTCCAGAAAAAAGCTGCAGGTAAAACATCCCATTTAGTGCCCAACTTGTGATAGGGCCAGCCCTTAAATGTGACGGTAATACCATTACCACTGCATTTAAGGGCTACCACCCAACTCGTGAAGAGACCCTATGTGTGAAGGGAAGTTGTGACTGCGCAAGTGGAGGTCTGGGACGAGACACATTGTGAACACGCTGCTACATCCACGCACGTACATTGCACATACGACATTACCACACACGTCGACCTGCACAAAGGCAATTAACCATGCACCCCTCAGTTGTTCTAGTAGTTGGCGTGCATTCATTCTACACATCCATGCAGCAGTCCAGTGACATTGAATGCTGAGCAGTATAGCAGTCCCTTCCCTGTTTGTTGCAACATCAGTATATCGATCACCCACATGCACACACTGCATTACGCACACAGGCCACATGAACCTGTCACTGGACCATGATGTATATGCATATTTGGGGATGCAGGCCATGTCATACATAAGATGAACTGGTAGTATAGGAAGAGGTAACCAATTGCATCACTCTTAGGATTTCATTTCAAATTGAAAATGTAATAATCAATCAATTAAAACCATTTCCACCATTTGGTTTAACATGAAGGTATAGTTACATAAAACCAAGACAACATAATATACGTCAGTGCACTAAAACACATATAATAAAAACCAATGTAAAGTACAAATGTGCTAAAGTGCCACTGTGTTGGATACTAATGACTGTGAACTCCAATTACCAATTGTGCAAAACTTGCAATTATTCCGTAGATCCTGTTGAGGATCTAACTACCCATCATATGCCCAGCGTGTTTCATTCCTTTGCGATTGGAATAAATCAATAGAACTTCTTCAGGGGCTTTTGAACCTTCTAAACTCTTCAGTACTTTTCTATGTACTGGGGTGGAAGATACAGCAGGTTTGCCTCAACTTAATGGCAAGTCCTTTTCCCTCTACGCTGTGAGGAGCGTACAATCTACACCCTTTCTCAGCAGTAGGAGCAGGTTAAACTCTTTACCGTATGCAGACTGGGGGTACTCATTACCCCTTAGCATTGTTTCATAATTACAAGTCAGCCGGATGTAGTATAGTGCTTGGCTTGGTGTGCCCTCTCAGTAAGTTGTGCACAATGGTAAAACGTCCGGCTGCTTGCTTATCCCGGTACATGTATGTCATCCGCGAAAGCACCCAGGCAGACGCAGATTGCTGGCAAACACATGACATAACTTCCAGCTCAGTCTGGTTCCATGGCAGCAGTGAGCATGCCTAGCAACCATATACTGCTCCTTGTCACATAAAGGCTGGCCGTGCTAGTACACATGGTCGACAGCTGACATGGAAGGGAGCAGGAAGTGCAGTGAAGGCAGGACTTACACAGACCCACAGGAGGGAGCCTCCGGCCTGTGCAGGATGGTCACACGGAGCAAGGGCAGCTTGCCCACCACAGTGGACAGAGGCACCTCTACCTCCAGAGGCATCCATGAGGAGGGTGCACCATGGACAAGCAGGACAACGCCAGGCTCACCATCAGCAGCACACCCTGTCATGTGCAATGTCCCCACTTCTCCAGTCAAGGAAAGGGTTCTCCTATGCACGGCCTCCCCGACTCTGGACATGGAAGAGGGGGAGGGCGGGTACCTCCAGCCACATGGGACCTGTAGAGTACCCTAATGGGGAGGGAGCCCCTGCCTCACTGTCAACCATGACTGCTCCCGCCATTCAGTTGGCAGCTACCACCCCAACACCCACAACAGAGCTGGATGATTCTCCACTTTCTGGAGACGTCTCTTCTCTCCACCTTCTGGGTTGCAAAACCCCAACTTCACCTAACAGGGGATGGAGGTCCTGGGCTCACCGAGTATGGGCACCTCACTCGTCGCAGCTCACTGCACACCGAGGTGGCACCACGGGCCAAGTCCTGGGCCAAGATAGTAAGGCACCTCAGCATGCTTGGGCTCTACCAGTGCAACGACCAGAAGGTGAAGAAGTGCTGGGACGACCTCAGATGGGTCACTGGCATCAAGGCACAGAGGTTGCTGGAGGCGGGCCCAGATTATCCATCCTGGCCCATGCTGAGTGCCCTCATCAGGCCCCTGCAACTCTGTATCATACCCCGGATTTGGCCAGAGGACTGCCAGAGGCTCCTGCGGATCGAAAGACACCTGCACATTCCCAGAAGTGTCCTCCAATTATCCTCCACTATGGCCTGTCAATGAATATTGTGACATGCCTATCATTCAACGGGTGTATGTGCCACATGCATGTCCTCTCAACGCCCAATGCAGGGTAGCTTTGGCTTGGTGTCCGCATATTCAAATGGGTCTGGTGTCTGTTTCATGTGTGTGCTTCATGTATGTGCTGTATGTCCCTTGGTTTATGCCTTGTCTCATGTGTTCCTTTCTCCTCTCTTTCAGCCTCTGTTCCCAGTGACCCCATCACCCAGGACCATGGCCGTGTGTCAGAGCTGCAACCCACTCAGAGGATGGACACAAGCAGGAGTATGGCAGTGGTGAAGTTCTCAGAGGTGGAGGCCCAGGTGTGGCTTGAGCAGTCACAGGAATAGCAGCAGACTGCAGGGCCATCTAGTCCCCTAGGGAGTACTGTAGTCCCGTCTGCTGCAGCTAATTTGCTACGTCCTGCTCCACCTGTCCCCCAACCCCAGCTCTGTGTGTCCCCCAACCAGCCGGCTGAGGCTAGCTCCTCTTCCTGGACTGTCTCACACCCTTGTTCCCCTGTGACACCTTCCCCCCTTCTGGAGCGTGGTCCAGCATGAGTGCAGAATAAGTGTACCGATCCTGCCACCCTGCATGGAGCACATCCGTGTCCTGCAACACCTACAGTACAGGGGCCCACTAAGCCCTTTATGCTACCCGGATTATCTGTGCTGACTGTAGCTCGCCCATCTATGGAGCCAACTTGGCCCATCCCAGCGACTACTGCCACTACACCATCAGGGGTCCAGCCAGATGTCACCATGTCTCAGGTCCCCACAACTAGTTGTGGCAGTGTGGAATACAATGAACAGATGCTGGGAGTCCTGCAGGGCATCAGGGTGGGCTTGCAGGAGGTGGCAAGGGAGGTGAGGGAAGCAAGTGAGTGACAGTTCCATTAACAGAGTGCATTGAGGGAGGATGTTTGAGGACTAAGAGAAGAATTGTGGGTGTAAGGAGGGGAATTGAGGGCAATCAAGGATGCTGTCTGTGTCATCCAACAACCTGTGTGGCTGGCATAGACAGCCCTTTTGCCTCACAGGTCCCCTGCACTTGGGGGTGGCCAGTGGAAACCTTCTTCTCTATTTCATCCATCCCGCCAAGCCATTGGCCCCTGCTTGACAAGGTGCAGGAAGAGGAGGTTGACATGGTAGTCATGTGGGACAGTAAATCCGAGGGGTCAGCGGGAGACCAGTAATTGTTTTTCATTTTCCCTATTGTGTCCATCCCATTTCAGTCTCCCTGTACAGCCTACCTCGTGCATTGTTTATTTTTCTTCCTGTGTTTGCCCACTTGCAACTCTGAGTACCTCTGTGATTTGAATCTTCACTGTGTATGTTCCAATTACCTGCACACACCCTTTCCTTCATGTATTCTCTGGTCATGTTCATGTGCACCATTTTCCCCATTACTTATCACACTGTGATGTGTTTTTGAATATACCATGCTTGTGTACCATCCACGACTCTTTTCCATTTTGTTATGTATGTGCAATTAGTATCCATGTAGATTGTGGTGGGTACAATGACATGAAGAATTAACCTGCAAATGATCAAGGCAGGTACTCCATTTGGAATAGAAGTGTCTGTGTGATTTTGTCATGATGCACATGTGCATCAGCATGTACATCAGGTGAGTAGTCCTGTGTCAGAGGCAGTGTGTCCACTCCATCGATGATGTGCACATCAGGTCATGCAGCTGCAGTGAATGGAATTTGTAGACAGGAGAGGTTGTCTGGCCGTGAATAATACATCAGGTCGACATCATCTTGTGTCGCATCCTGCAGCCTTGTGGCTTGGTGATTGAAAGGCCCTTCTTCTTCAACAGTGAAGAACACACTGTTTATTGCGTCCTGCATCAACTGATTTGTAGAGAGGGAGTCGTACATTCAATGGCTTGTTAGAATTTGTGTGGGCGTCATGAGTCCTTCACCAGATGACTATGAATATGGGTGCACTGTTCAGTCCTACTAGTATATTGCACAGAGAGGGTCTGGAAGGAGTGTTCTGTGGACATTAGGCTGTTGCCCGCTTCAGGATACAAATGGACTACAGGTGGGTATGTTGCGAGTATGCGTGTAGGAAAGGATGGGGTCTAACGTCCCATTTTGGCTTCTGACTTTTGCATTCCCTCTCCTTGTCCCTAAATACATTGTTGCAGTATGTCACCATTGCAGAATATTTATCCCAGAAAATAGATTTATCAGAGAAGCAACAGCCATTCACCTGCAGTTTTGCAGCTTATTGTTGATTATGCACAGTGACATGTACAGACTGATTTGCCTGAATGCAGTGCTATACAAGGTGACTGACACACTCGTGCTACCTCTGTGATGCGATCCGCGTGGTTTGCAATAACATGTACAGTCACCCCTGGCACCATGAACATGTCTGCGTGTCGTACATGGTATTTGCAGCTCATGCTGGTGCACTTGCGCAAACATACCTGCTTGCAGCTTCTCTCATGTACGTGCTGACTGGCTAGGCACGGGTGGTGGGTGCAAGTGGCATTATGGGGAGATGTGTCATTCCTTGTGGTTCATCCAGGGTTCCTGTAATATTCCCTTTAAGATGTGCGCCTGTGCGCTTGCCCAGCTTCCTTTTGGGTGCCGCTCAGAAGATTTTTAGCAGCGCACACAGACAATTCTCATCTATTCAAAAATATTTTATAAAGCACAATCAACAGGAATCACATGACATTTTCTTTCTCATAAAATAACAAACTAGTCTTGATATTCCAGCTCAAATAACGGATACTGGCTGTAAGTAATCAGAATAGGTGGATTTGTAACCTTATCCCACTCTTCGTCTTCTTTGTACATATGACACGCAAGAGCTTTGAAGCGGTCCTCTTGCAAGTTAATGCATTATAAAACTCAAATATTAATTTGCCATCTAAGGATTCTGAGAAGCCAAATGTGATGCACAGTCTCCTACTTTAGCATTGCTACCATATCCTTGTAAGTGGAGAGCAACATTGCAATATCATTTACTTGTCCTACAAGGCATAATGGGTATGGACTATGCCTGGCATTATGGGTCGATAGTATCAGGGCACCGTATATACAGATAGTAGAATGCTTTTCACACAATCTGCATCCTTTCCAAGTATTCAGAGTTCCATTGGGCACAGACCTTCACACATTAGGCCTCATTACGAATTGGGCGGTAACGCCAGCAGTATTACCGCCAGCACTGTTAGCCCTACCGCCAAATCCCCCGGCGCTATTAGCGCCGGATCACGGGTTTGGCGGAACGGTTAGTGCCCATTCCCCATTGGGCCCATTCAGGAATTTCCCATTCCCCATTGGGCCCAATGGGGAATTTTTGCACCATTACCGCTGGCGAATATCCCGCCGGCGGTTTTAGCGGCAAAAATCAGCAAAAGTGCAGCGGATTTGACCCCAGCTCAGAGCTGGGGGGAAATCTGCCATGGCCGTGATTTGGCAGAAACCTTTAAATGTTGTGTTACCACCAAACTCGTGATGAGGCCCATTATATGGTAACACACTGCTATACAAAAACTGTGTCACTGAGCACTTGTGTAATCCTACACAATGATATAAAGGTGGGGTATACTGCGAACAATCTTGTATGCACTGCAAAATAATTGTGTACATGCAGAGTCATGACATTCTTAAAATGCACACAATATCATGTTGAGGCATATGCCTTATTAGCAAAGTGTCTGCAAATATCCCAGTGATTGTTTACTGCTACAATCCATCACTTTTTACAGTGCTCTATCAACCAGTATTGGAGGCTAGCACAGGGTCAGGGAAGGGTATGGGCGGGAGGGCACAGACGCACACTCCTTGCGGGTGATGAACAAAGCAGAAAATTCAAAAACCAAGTCAAACGTTTTGGCAGTACAGTGAAGGAAATGTGTTTATTGTTTGCTAAAGGATAGAAGATTCTAGTAACATTCTAGACAACAGCACCTTCTTTGTCTTTAAATGCTCAGTTGCTGGGGGCTTTTCAATATATCGTTGTGTCTATGTGTATCGTCTCTAGAATCTCCCTGCATCTTTATTTAACTGATAAAGAATTAGAGAAGAGGGATCCCTAGTTACAGAAGAAGGCACTCATTCTGCTGCATCGCTGAGAATTGATGCTATTAACTTAAAAGGCATATACATGTGATTTTCTTCAACAGGGATCCATAACAAACCTCAATAAGGCTCTTGTTTACTTTTGTCTAGGCTCTGGTGCGGAAGGGTGGGCAAAACTATAGACGTCATTATGTTCCCTGTCATTTTACTTTCTATGTCAGGGTTACAAGCAGGGCTCTAATCATATTTTGCTCCCTACTTAGAGTCAAATGATTTTTCAGGGAGTAAAAATGTGACTAGCTTTGCCAATAAGGGTTACCTTGTGCTAATTAAAATATGTTCTTTCCCCTTAAAATTCCTCTTGGGATCGAGCATTAAAATGATCAGAGTTTCTGCCTATGGCACTGTTCTGCTGGTTACTGATTCAAACAGATATCAGTGGAGCTTTTTGGGCAGAATGCTGGGGGGCAGGCTCCTATATGTTCATTGTTTCTCATTTTTGTTAGGCACAATTACAGAGAATGTTCATTTCTGTGCCAATTCTCTTTCACCTTAGGGACCCCGAGCTCTTTTGCTGGACTCAGGGTTTTTTATTTTTTATTACACCTGAGTGAGTGGGACCTTTTTCTGACTCCCTCATGTGTTTTCCTGACAATGATTTTCTATGTTCCTTAATGTTTTATGGAATCTGGCAAACTTCATAAGCATCTGCTTTTGCATTGTGAAACAGAGCGCCATTTGTGCAGTGTCACTGAGAAGTCCCTTGACTTCTCCTAAGGTTTAATTACATTTTCTTGGGTGAACTACTGTTCCCAAGAATAGTAAGAGAACCCCTGTCTTACTTACCTTTACTTTATGGGTCTAGCACACACCACCCTATGTGGAGTGCTGGGGGTTACATCGTAATTCCTTTAACCCATTCCTCATGTAAATTTTTTTTTACAGTAACTCACTTGAATGGCTGGTGGCAGTGGTTTCCTTTTTACTACCTAGTGACATGTATCTGCAGGCTGATACCTCAGCTTCATTGATGCACAAAAGGGTGACCATCTTCTTAAAATGGCCCCTGTCTTCTTTTTTTGCCACTTCTTGTTAGTTGGTTTCTTCTAAGCTTTTACTCTGTTGTTTGCCTCAGGTGTGAGTCCTAATTTGCCTTTTTTGTCAGGCTTCATCCCTGAAACCCGCCCAGGCTCTAGTGCGTCTGGAAAGGCAGGAAGTGAGGAAGGGTCCTGAAACTTCCCTGTCCTTTTTCTCTGTGTGTGCCTGAGTGGAATCAGTTCCAATTGGCCGACTCGACTGGCTGTCCTGAAAGGACAGCCACCCCGCTGTGTGATTGACAGCATAGGGCTGTGAACGAATGGGAAGTTGCCTAAAAAGTGACGTTTTTGGGACTAAGAGCAGAGTCGAACTCTGGAGGACAACATCAGATTCAGAAGACGAGAGAAGACGCCAGAAGCGCTCTACTGGACCTCCAAGTGCCTGGTGAAGCCCTGCAGCTGTGCTGACTCCGTTTTCAAATTGATAGGGAAGACCTATAAAGGAGGATTTCCTCCCTTAGGCTGGTGGGACCAACTAGCCTTGAGACAAACTGTATTTTTGTGCAACCCCTGACTTGCTGCGACTTTCCTATGCTGTAGAAGCTCAATACCCGGGGTACCTTGACCACTTGTGAGTGCATTGTCTTCCAAAGTCTGAATCTGACCAGATCTTCGTGGGCATCCAGAGGATGCCACAGAAGCAAGAAATCCATGTCCAGAGTGCCCTCACCCAAGTCCAGGACCGAGGGCTCAAGGAAATACTAAACAAAGCTTTTCGTTCTTCATTGGCACTGAGAAAAAGGTGCTAAAACCACAAACAGCCAGTGAATCTATGGAAATCCATTGCTGCCCAGTCTATCTCTTGAGTGTTGCTGCAGGAGCCCACCAGACGTCCTCCCTTTTGTCACCAGGACCAAGGAACAGGAAAAAGGGACTACTGTACTGCATCGTGAAGGCAACCAGCTGGAACACTTTCTTCATTCTCAGGGTACTTTGGGGCTTGGGGTATTTTATCCTTTTGCCTTTTGGGGTGCCCCCTATCTTTGGGAGTGCGATTTAACCCTACCCTAAGTTGACCTCAACTTACCTGCATTGGCCTTACAGCTTGTGCTTTCTAAAGGGGACTCCTCTTGAGTTGCTTTGATTTCTCTTTTGAACATTGAATATTTAAGAACATTTCTCTAAGAAGAAGAACATCAGAACTTTGACTTTGTCCATTGACTTTGGATGTCCTGGCTCACTAAAGGCCTCCTGAACCTATTATTAGTGCCTTGCAGGTTTTAAATGTTGAATACTTTAATGCTGGGATAATTGACTGGCTGCATCCCTTTGGGAGAATCTAACTGTTCTTGTAACCGATCAGTCTGTTCTGTTCTAACCCTAATCTTTCCTTCCTTAAAAACTCAATATTGCAAAGGTGATACTATATAAATGCTATACTGACCTCAAATGACGTCACCTCCAGGTGCTGGAACATGTGTAACATAAAAGACTTATTCACCTGCTTTATTGTTCACTGTTTGAATTGAATCCTAACCTGGGATTAATGTTACAGCTAATTACTGCTTTTTAAATAAAGTTTTAAATATCTTTGTGTATAAATTAATAAATATTTATTATATAACTTTAAGTGTGTAAGTGTTTAATTGGATACTTCTATTTATTGGTTTCATTGCACAGCTCTAGATTTCACATTACCCCTCTTAAATAAGCCTGACTGCTCAGTCACACTACCAACTTGTGTAGTACAGGCCTATATTAAAAGGTGGGTTACCTAATACCAAGGACATAGGATATGATATGATATGACATTTGTAATGCGCCTATACACAAGTGTTTCAATGCGCGACGAGGCAGGGAGGGGGGGCAAAGGGAAGACAGACAACGATCTTACTTGGCCAGGTGTCATTCAGATCGCACAAGTGCATGGGAAGAGAAAGTGCAAGGGGAAAGGGAGAGGGGAAAGTGCAGTACAGGGGTAGTAGAATAACAAGATAAATAATAAAGGGCCAGCTGATGGCAAGTGCAGGGTAAGTGCAGACAAGTGCTGGGAGGGGGGCTGTAGGGATGCAGAGACAGTCCCGCAGTGCAGGTGTTGCCAGGGAGGCAGTGCAGGGGGCAAGTGGCTGGGCCAGGGACCGAGATCAGTGAGAGTGGCCCAGTGCAGATTCAGTGCAGTTTCAATCAGGAATTTAGATAGGGAGAGGGGAGAGAAAGCAGAAGCAAAGAGGAAGGTTTTGAAGTGCTTCCAGAACCGGAGATGGTTCTCCTCAAGTTTCAGGGAGGCAGGAAGGCTGTTCCAGAGGGAGGCGCCTGCCACGGAGAGAGATCTACCCCCAACTCGTTGCTTGGAGAAGCGGCTGGCCCTGAGGGAGTTGGAGGCGGATGAGCGAAGAGCTTGAGAAGGAAGATATTTAGGAAGAGAGAGTTGAAGGTATTTCGGCCCCAGGCCCCAGAAGGCCTTGTGGACAATGCAGCAGGTTTTGAACTTAATCCTCACAGCCACTGGGAGCCAGTGCAGAGATTTCAGTCCTGGAGAGATACGGTCCCTGGGCTTGAGGCCAAGGACAAGTCTCCCAGTCCTGTTCTGGATGAGTTGCAGAGGGCGGAGAGTAGAGGCAAGCAGATTTAGATAGAGGCTGTTACAGTCGTCCAGCTTATAGAGAACCAGGGCTCTGGAGACAGTGAGCTTCTGGGGGAAGGAGAGGAAAGGAAGAATACCTCTGAGGAAGTGCAGCTGGTAGTGTGACTTCTTTGAGACTTCAGAAATGTGAGGAGAGAAGGAGAGTGTGGAGTCGAAGATGACCCCAAGGTTTTTTGCCTGGCTGGTAGGAGCAGGAAGAGGGCCAAGAGAGGCCGGCCAGAGAGCTGCAGGGAAGGAGGGAGTGGGTGTGCCGATGAGTAGAATCTCAGTCTTACTGGCATTAAGGCAGAGGTCATTGGCGGCACACCACTCCTGGATAGCAGACAGACAGTCAGAGATGAGGGAAGGAGAGGAGGAGGCCGAGGGTAGCCTGAAAATGAGCTGGGTATCAGACGAATAGCACTGAAAGTTGGGGCAGAGAGCGGTGATGCGGTGGGCAAGGAGTGCCAGATATTGGTTGAACAGCCAGGGAGAGAGGTTAGATCTCTGGGGGACACCACAGGTAGAGAAAAAGATGTCAGAGAGGAAGGACCCAAGTTGGACCTGGGAGGGTCGATTGGAGAGGAAAGAAGTCAGCCACGCCAGAGCCTGACCAGTGATACCCAGGTTATCACGGAGACAGTTGAGCAGGATGGCATGGTTGACAGTATCAAAGGCAGAAGAGAGATCCAGCAAGATGAGAACACACAGAGTGTTAGAGTCAAGGTTGGAGAGCAGGTCTTCACGGATGTTCAGGAGAGCAGTTTCCGTGCTTCTGGCAGCTCTGAAGCCAGACTGATGGTCATGAAGACAACCCACAAATTCAGCATGGAGATTAAGCTGGGAGATGGCCAGTTTCTCCAGAAGCTTGCCCTGGAAGGGAGTGATGGAGATTGGGCGATAGTTAGCTGGGCAGGAGGGGTCAGAAGAGGGTTTCTTAAGAAGAGGGTGCACAAGGGAGTGCTTAAGGGGGAGGGGGAGACTCCAGTGGTGAAGGAGTGATTGCAGAAGTCAGGCAGGGCAGGAGCCAGGGAGTCGATGTGGTCCTTGATAGTTTTGGAGGAACAGGGGTGAACCTGTTTCGACGAGACGTTCATAGATCTGACTTGTCTGGAAACATCGTCAGCAGAGAAAAGGGGAAAGGGCAGAGAAGGAGGGAGGAGGGGTGGCTGCAGAAGGGCCAGAGGAAGAGCAGGTAATAGAGGGAGCGAGGTGATGGGAAGAGAGTGAGGACAGGATGTCCTGAGTTTTTTAAATGAAGTGAGAAGCCAGTGCCATGCAAAGGGCCTGAGAGGGGACAGGAAAGGTAGAGACTGCGGCAGGGTAGGCCAGTTCCTTGCAGATTTTAAAGAGTTCAGCCGAGTTGTTAGATGCCGCAGAGATGCAGACTTGGATATGGGCTCTCTTCTTGGTGAGAAAGGTGAGCCGGTATTGCCTTTGGAGCAGGCGGCAGGCCAGTTTGTCAGAGGATGAACATGAAGCACGCCATTTCCTCTCGGCCACCCTGCACTTCCACGCGCTTCATGGGTCGGATGACCGAGAAGGAGGGTGGCAATGATGAAGGTGGCTTGGCCTGGGGGTAGGGAGGGTGAGGTGGGAGGATAGGAGAAAGTGATCACTTCAGGATAGAGGAATGGAGAGAGGGACAGAGAGGGAAAGGTCAGAGGAGATCAGAGCATCGAAAGTGTGCCCTGCAGAATGAGTTGGGCCAGACGGGAGAGTGCAGAGTGAGAGAGAGTCGCAGAGGTCGCGAAAGTGTCTGCAGGGGGGACAGGAGGCATCCTGGTGGATGTTGAAGTCTCCAAGAAAGAGGAGTTGAGTGGTTGAGGCCAAGAGTGAGGAGGAGAGGTCCTCCCACTCGGAGAGGAAGGAAGAAATCTAACCAGGTGGCCGATAGATAGTAGCAACAGTAAGGGAATGGCTAGGAGAGAGAGTCGGCAGACAAGGCATTAAAAAGAGGAGTAGGTCTGCGTAGGAGTGACAGAGGCACGAATCCACTCAGGGAAGATAAGGGCAACACCCCCACCAGCACGGTTGGGCCTGGGCACCGAGAGGATCTTGTAGCTGTCAGGTAGGAGTATGTCAAAGCTGGTGACAGAGCTGACCGTGAACCATGTCTAAGTGAGACCGAGGACATCGAGGTACAGTTCCTCAAGAAGGCGGCAGATATCAGACGAATGTTTGACAGCAGAGCGAGAGTTAAGAGTGGCAATGTGGAGAAGGTTGCCATCCTTGAAGGACTTCTGGGGAGGGGTACAGATCAGAGGTACGCCCTGCAGAGGTGTAGAAGGAGCACGAGAGTGGGCAGAGAGGGAGGGGGAAGGCAAGGTTGCCGGGAACAGAGGAGGGGGGACAGCAGGAGAAGAAAGGAAGTTGATGAGGCGCAGGAAACGTCTATCAAAGAGGTGAAGGTTGGCCTGAGGGCCTTGACCAAGACGGTCCCATTAGAGTAGATATTAATGATGGCCTTAGAGGAGTGGAAGGAGGCCAAGAGGACATCCCAACGGGTGCCACCATTAATGGGAGAAGAGGAGAAAGGATCTAGCACAGAGACCATATGAAGGATACATAGGTCTAGCGAAGGAACGACAAAGAGGATATCGGTGGGAGTTTCCTTGGAGGAGGCACTGGTGTAGCTGTCAGCGATAGGGGAGGCCTGGGTTGGAGACCAGGATGTCCTTTTTAATTTCTTTCCTACCAGATTTAGTGAGGAGAGCAGGATAGTCAATGGAGAAGCAGTTAGAGAAGATAGGAGAGATAGAGAGCACCATAGAATAGGTGGGAGAGGAGGGGGGAATGGAGGGAGGGGGGAAGACAGATGAGAGCAAACGGACAAGATAGCGAGCAGCAATCCAGTTGTTCAATAGGACAGACTCTCAGGGTTAAAGATCTCGCAGTGCTCAATATGGAACCAGGGAGAAGCCACCTAAGTTTGAGAATCCTGAGAGGGGGGAAAGGCCTAGTTCACCACAGTGCAAGAAACAACAATAAATGCGTATTTGGTAACCAGTGGAGAGGCCACCTAAGTTTGAGAATCCTGAGAGGGGGGAAAAAGGCCTAGTTCACCACAGTGCAAGAAACAACAATAAATGCGTATTTGGTAACCGGTGGAGAGGCCACCTAAGTTTGAGAATCCTGAGAGGGGGGAAAAAAGGCCTAGTTCGCCACAGTGCAAGAAACAACAATAAATGCGTATTTGATAACCGGTGGAGAGGCCACCTAAGTTTGAGAATCCTGAGAGGGGGGAAAAAAGGCCTATTTCACCACAGTGCAAGAAACGACAATAAATATTGGTACAACGGGTGTAGGAGCGGTGGGCCGGGAGAACAGGTGAAGCTAGCAATGGTGATTACTGGTGCCTGGCGTCCCCTGCGGACACAACAGGAACCGCAACCGTAGGAGCCACCCTTTGCCGAAGGGGGGGGTGGGGGAGTACAACGCACTCGGAGCACGAACAAAATTAAAATAATAAAAAATAATAAATAAATAAATCGAAATTTACAACTCACTGGAGGCCCACAGGACCTTGCAGGGGTTAACCTGCAGCCTGGGCAATCAGGGCTACCGGCGACTGCTCACACCCGCTCTGCTCTTCAAAGAAGCGAGCGGGCCAGTTGGACTGCACAAGTTCTTACCTAACAGGCATGTTTTCTTTTTTGGGGGGAGTAAAAAGGATAGTGTGTATATACCTCTTAGCTGTGAGACTGGTGTGTTACAAATATCTCTTGTTGTGTTTTTCCAATGGTATAAAACACATGTTTTTCTCTGCACAGAAGTACATTTGCAAGTTTCTCTGGCAGATGTTGAAGTCTTGGATTGGTTGATGACTTCTCTGTATAACATATAACATATTTCTTTTAACCTATGTCTTTGGAAAATGCACCTTTTACACAGATTTGTAAAGAATTGTGGTGGTTGGGAAGAGGAAATTCCTTTCCAAACTCTCTTCTGAGATGGTAGTTCACTAAATACCCATGCTCACAAAGTGGCTTACCTCATTAGTCAGTTGCGCACCTGGAAAATAATGTGTGCACGACAGCGAACCGGTTACGCACACATAGAATAATAATTAGTGGGAACACCCCGCTGGAATCTACTGGTGAATGTATTGTGGTACTTCACGTGTGGGGCGGTTTCCTACATCAGATAATCCTGGCACACTGATGTTCAAACTAGTGCTAAGTGGTCATGGGCTGTCATGTTGGGCAGAGGGATGTTGGTGGCTCACAAATTGGGAGAGGTGTTGTCCGCAGTGGGTGGGTTTGGTGCTGTACATTCTTATGCGGGCGAAGTCGAGTACTTGCCACGGTGTGGATGGACCTTTCTGGTGTATCAACTTTGCTTCAAGTAGGGCCCCCTTCCCTGATCTCTCATGCCAGGCAGTGCAGGTATGCAGTGTGAATCAGCATTTCCACCAGTCCTCACTATCAGGGCCCTCAATGTCAGTGATGTCGTGTCATATCGAGTTGTGTGTTCTCTGTGATTGCATATGTTGATACTTACTGACGTTCAGCTTGTTGTAGCCTGCAGTTACAGGGCCTTCTGTCATCAGTGCATTCCCTGGCTGTTCCTTGGTGATATTACTTTTGCAATCCACACTTGGCTCGCCAGCGTCCCCCCCGCACCTCATTGCTTTGAAGAAGATGTGTCTGCCTTCTGACTTTGTACTTGAAGGGAGTTGTGCATAGCCTTGAGTGCTTGTCACATCACTAGGCTGTGGTCCATCATCTGTGCATCCCAATGTGCAGTCACACAGTGTTCCAGTTGTTGTTTGTGCAACTTTGGGTGGTGGGATGTTTGCTTTGCTCACTCCATGGGGCACTTTGTGACTCCTGCTCCGATTGGACGCGGTGTCCTGTCAGTGCCTTACAAATGTTGTGTGCGCCAATAGGTTCTTGGCCTGTGTAATGACAGCACATCCAGGCAATATGGTAATTCTTTTTTCTCCATGCGCACTCTCTGATGTGATCCAGTGTACCTCTGCCCCTTCTGCGCAAGTGCTTTGTGTGTGAGTGTTGTGTAGTGATTACTAAGGTAATGAGTGAGAGTGGGCACTGCTAAGTAAGTTCAATTCTGACTATTAAAAATGGTTCAAGTTGTCAGTTTGTATAAACTTGGGGTGCATACCCTATGGAACATGCCTCTGCACAAGGCATTGTAGTTAATGGGAAAACTGAGGACCTTAGTTGAAAACAGCCAGTGATGAAGGCTGCACACCCTTGGCCTAGTGTGATTGCTAGAAAAACATTTTGTTAAAGTGTTGCTGTAATTATCCTGGGATTGCTTTCATTCATAAGAAAGAGAAACACCAAGCTATAGTTGAGGCAGAGACCAACTCTGTATTTGCATAAAACCAATGCGGCCAATAAACAACGGCCTGTGCCAATGTACTACAAATGCCAATGCATTTCAGATTTGATATCCTTCATCAGAGACATAGCTGTGTGTCACACAAATAGATCAAAGAACCCGAACCCATCCAAATCACAAGATAAAAACAACCACCAGTATGACAGAAATCAACCCCATATTCATCAAACAGTTGAACCAACGCAATAAAGCAATGACCAAATTACAGTGTGTTCATCGAATAGTGCTAAATGAGACACACATGATTGAAAAGCCACAAAGTTATGTGCATTGTAATTAGCAATTTGTCAACAGAACGGAAAAATGAATGTACATTTAGTATTGACACATTACCATAAATCATAGGAAGCATGTGCAGAGACAAGCAAGTGAAGGAAAAGAAAAGAAAAATCACACGTTAGACCAACTGACATAGCTAAAATGTCAATGCATCCGAAGACCTAAAGTATTGTAATTCCCTCTCCCCTGGCTAGGTTGTAGCAAATAAAGTGCCTATGCCTCTTAATAGAAGTCGCTCACCACTGAGGGGCGCATGCATTTCAAAGAATGCTGATTATCTCGAGTGAGCTCTAAAGACAGCAGCTGTTCCCAGTGCTGCAAGACAGAAAGAAATGCAATTCTGTAAAAACACTGTCCTCTTCGTCTGCTAGTCTAATTTCTAAAAATTATCTTGTGACCTGTGTTTACCTGTGTAAGGATTCCTTGCCATTTCCTGCTTCTGGACGACGGGTGGGTGGCAGATGTTGTACAGGGGGATGGTGTCTTCTCCGCTTTATGCACGCAAGTCAAGTCAGTCAACTTGTTTATGTTGGTCCTCCAGTTTGATGTATTGGTTACGGCACTGGTGAGTGTTTGTACTCTGTTCGGCTGAACTGTAGTTGTGTCACAGTGATGCGCAATTGGTAATTGTTGTGGTACGGCATGCATACATTTGGTCATGTGTGGCATGTCGTGTAGGCTGCATGTGTGGTGGTGTGGGTGTATGTGTGGACACTGATGCTGGATCCGGTTTTGCAGAGGGATACATGTTGGTTTGAGTGCTGTTGTGTGCAATTGATTTGCTGTTGATCCCAGGTTACTCCATGATCATCCTTTAAGGGATTTTGGGGATGTGCTGTACTGGTGTGGCGGAATGGTTGTATGTATCTGTCCATTGCTTTTTTGAGCAGTGCAGGGCTGGTGTGTGGACGCATGCATGTTTGTTATGCATTGGCATGGCCAAATGTCTGTTTCCATGTGTGACTCAGGCAGGTGAGTGTATGCAGGCCATGCCTGACACTTGTCATCCTTTCATCGAAGACACTGTCACGTATGCCGACACTGTTCCTTTCAGGCAGCATGTGTGCTCATGCAAAGAAGCTGTTGACCAGCCGCCCCCTCACACGCGTGTCTCTGGCCTGAGATCAGGCACACAGTGATGCTGTGCAGCATGCAACATGCATGTATGATTTTGCACATGACATGTGGCCTGTAGAGGCGAACACACCCTGGAAATGTAGGCATCGCAATCATGACTTCAGGGGCCTATGGACTGCTCAATGATGACCCTGTGTAACATATTGTACCTTTCCTGTTGCCTACTGGTGGACTGCCTGTAAGGTGTCATGAGGTAGGGGCGCAATGGATAACCGGTATCACCTGAATGAGAAGGTCATGAATGGTGTCAGTACGCATTGGGTGTTCCTTCGTGTGTTGTATTGGATGCATGCTAGTTTGCATTGTGTGGACCCAGTGATGGCGTGCATTTGTTGTGATGGTCATGTGCCTATGTGCCTGTATGTGGATGCATGGCTACATGTGTGTGGTGGTGCATGGTGTACCTATCAGTCACATGTCCCTGCAGTGTCCGGCTTCCAACTGCGCACACAAGCTGGAGACCCAGAGTATGTGGCTGTCGCGAATGGATCCTGGGAAATTGGTGTACACATCCATGAACAGCCCACCGGTATTGCAGGCCAGGTGTGCATTTATGGAGTGTCAGCGGTGCCGGTTTTGGGGAGGCATACTCCAACATAGTTGCAGTTAATGGCAGCAATGACCCGAGCGAATTGGGCGCCATCTAGAATCCACAGCACACCTGTCTTTGTTCCTCCTGGGTCAAGGGCATGTGGACAAGTCATCGGCTGCACGATATGATGCATGCCATGACTTGGTGCAGGGTGCATGACTGCGTGGCCTGGGTAATGCCTGCAGTTATGCCACTGGCCCTCTGGAAACAGACAGTGGTGAAGAAATGCAGGGCAGTCAGGAGCTCGACATGTGTCCCGATGGAATGTGAACTACCGGTGGTGGGGTGCAAATCACTCTCCCGCAACATGTCCATGATGACGTAGATCGCAGGGATACATCGCCTCAGGTGAGAGGCGTGGAATGGCGCTGTGTGCTTTCATATTTGGGGTTACTTTGAAACACCTCAACCAGATGATGTATGACATGTTACTGAAGAAATGTACACCATCTGTGTGCTTCAGGTGTGTCTTGTTTGCTGATGTGGTGTGTGTGCTCAGCATGGGTGTGTTGTTCCTTTTTTGGGATGGTTAAATTGGTTCCATGTATGATGTGGCAGTATGTGTGTTTGATGTGTTCTGTGGTGTGTTACGAAACGTGTGTTGGGTTGTGTGTGTTCTCTTCTTGGGTGACTTTGTGGTGATTTTCTTGACTTCTGCCTTTCTTTGTTTTTCACGTAAGTCCTTTTAGTGAATTTGTGTTACTTACCTCCATGTAAGTTTCGACTCTATTTGGGCACAGGTTGGACTTACTACTGGTATCTTCCTTAGTAAATCGGGCCATATATTTGTACTGGGCTGATTCACTAAGGTACAAAAAAATTGTGTACATAAAACTACATTTTGTAAGCTGAAAGAAAATAGTGCAAGTAGAACATCAGCAATTTATGGTGTAAGTGTAACGTACACTATTTTATTAGCTTAGTAAATCAGTCGTGATATACTTTTTAACACTTCCAGTGTTACTTCTGAAGCTACCTGTACCACATATCATCAATTTAATTCACCACGCTTAAAGCACCTAAAATTAACAAATTAAAATGAATAAAAAAACACTCAGAACTTGGATTTGGGGTAACTTTGAAACTCCTCAACCAGATGATGTATGACATGTTACTGAAGAAATGTACACCATCTGCAAAGCAAATTTAAAAAGAGATAACCCTAAAAAATGTCATTTAGGAAACTCTGCAATGTTGGCCCATATGCGAAATAGACATAAGCAGATATATTTTAAAAATGTTTATAAAAATAAAACAAACTTCAATAAAAAAAACAGTTCTACGGTACTTACTACTAATAAAAAAAACAATATTTAAAGCAAGCATATGCAAAGTCTAACAGTAGAAACATTACATGAACCCATACCTTCTAAAGTTCCCAACAAATATAAAATTGGGGATGATTGTTTGTCACTTCCAACTTAACCAAATATTGATCCAAATTATGCTTATTCTTTTTTAGGAAGCTTAAAATGTGGAACAGTAATTGCAGTAGGAGAAATACATGCTTCTAATCATCTGCAAAAATTAAAGTATCATCAATTCAAGCAAATATTTATTAAAACTATGTGTTTTTTTAAACAACTTTTTATTAAATTTTATAATTCAATACAGAATTCACAGTAATTCAACAAGCACGAATTATTTCATATTGACATGTTTCCCAAGGTGTTTGTCGATTGCAGGAACTGCTAGTGGCTTTGTGTCTCTGTGGTTGACCACTTTGAAACCGTCCAGGCCCCTTCTGACGCTAGTTTCTCTGCTCCCAGCTTTTCTTGGGTGTGGCCCATTGTTCAGGACAGCGGGCTGCACTGGAGGCATCTGGTAAGAGGGGGCCTCCTGGTAAGGGTTGGGAATTTGGCTGCAAAATCACAAAACGGGTCCCAAGTGGTCAGTGTTCTGTTCAGGGCGCCTGCTCGGATAGCCGCAATTTTCTCGGCTACTGCTATGTCCCAACATTTGAACTACCACAACACTATCGATGGGCCACCTTCATCTTTCCATAGTTTGGCTATTGCAATCTACGCCGCTAGGAGCAGGTGAGTGCATAGGCTGGATATTTGCCCTGACACTGGGTATGTGCCGTTTCCTGTTTCCCCCAATAGGACAATCCCCGGATCCCAGGGTAAGGAGAGCCCTGTGATGTCTTTAATGTGTTTTAGTATTTCTCTCCAATACATTTCTGCCTTCGGACAGTCCCATACCATGTTGAACAGTGAACCGGGTACCAAAACTATGTGTTTTTTAATAATATACTATACATATAAATACATATTTGCTCTGTAATGTTTGTACTTTATCACCAATTCATAAATGGTGGATGTTGCTTATTAATAATAAGTAGTGTATTACAATAAAATATTTGTACATTTTCCAAAATAAAGTAAAATAATATTAATTTAAATAAATATAAATACAGCCCAAAAATCACATCTTTACATATTGTCAATATGTATGTGTGTGACATAATAACTTATATGAATACATAATTAAAAGGATGTTCATCTATAACATTGAATACATATACCAAATATGAATAACATAAAACTAAAAAACATAGAACTATAAAATACACTCAAGTATGTTTTGTACATACTCACATTTACTGCATATAAAACATTCCATTTTAGGAAGCAAAAAATACGGCCCAAAAAAATCATATATTTGTATATTTCTATTTGTTCATTCTATTGTGAAATTGTGTTTCAAAGCGCCCACAGGGCAGAGGGGAGGGAACATGTGAGCAAAGGCAAATAGAATAAATTAAGAACAGGAAAGGAGTGGTCCTACGAGGCCTTGTGAGCATTCAGGATGTGCAAGTTCAGGGAGAGAGAGAAGGGACAGGAAAGGGGGTAAGTGCTATGTGTTCCAGAGAGGGAAGTGGCAAGGAGTCAGTAGTTGTGAACAGTAAGTGCCTGGCAGAGATCGCTTGGTACAGAGTGATCACCTGTCAATAATAAGTGTAGGCCTGTGAGAACACAAGCCAGTGGGTGCCCAAATGCAAGTGCTGGGATAGGGTGAAGGCTGAGGGTATTTAGCCGAAGGCCGGGACCCAGAAGGACACTTAAATTCCCAGGCCACCAATCTCAGCGACTGTGGGGTATTAGCATGGGAGTGAGAGGGGGAAGGTAAGGTGAAGAGCAAAGTTTTGAGGAATTTCCGGAATTTGGGGAGATCCGGCTCATGATGGAGAGAAAGGGGCAGGCTGTTCCAGAGGAGCCAGCCGAAGAGAGAGATCTGCCACCAGCTCGCTGCTTAGAAAAGCACTTGACACGCAGAGAGTCGGAGGACGGTAAAGATCTGGAAGGAAAGTATTTTGTGAGAGCAAGTTGTATATAGATTGGTCCATAGCCTTATGGATGATGCAAAGGGATTTAAATTTGATCCTTGCTGCAACTGGGAGCCAGTGGAGGAATTTAGAGCTGGAGACAAACAGTCCTGGGGCTTGAGGCCAAGGATAAGTCTCACAGCTCTATTTTGGACAAGCTGAAGGGGGCCGAGAGAGGAAGAGGGTAGATTAAGGAAGAGTCTGTTGCAGTAGTCCAGCCTAGAGAGTGGCAAAGCTCTAGAGAGTTTGAGCTTCTGGGAACAGTGAGGAAAGGAAGGATACCTCTGAGAAGGTGGAGTTGAAATGGGCCTTCTTGGCAAGGTCCAGGATGTGAGGGAGGAAATAGAGAGATGGCTTCAGATGCAGGAGAAGGGGGAGAGCCCATAGAGTGTGGCCAGAGTGAAGGGAGGAGAGAGGGAGTGGGAGTCCCAATAGGAAGGATCTCAGTCTTGCTAGCATTGAGACAGAGATCATTAGAGGCACACCAGGACTGGATAACAGATAGGCAGATGTGAACTTCTGTAATATAATTATTTATAATACATATGTCAAATCATTTTCAGTCATACATCTGAAATTATATACCTAATGTATATATAACTTTAAACATGAATGAAACAATACTACAAACCCAAATACACTTCATAACAATTTTAAAAAATTAAGCCATTCATATTAAAAATTGAGTCTTTCCTTGATGTTCTTTTATTTGGAGGTTGGACTTTTCATTCAAAACCCTTACACCGGCGCAGAGCGCGTACAGTGTGCGGGTAGTGTGTTTTTGAAGCAGCAGTACAATCACGACCCTGTGGAGTGTGTATTTCCTTGCTGTTCTTTCTTTTGGAGGTTGGACTTTTCATTCAAAACTCTTAACCAGCGCAGAGTGCGCTCGGTGTGTTGGTAGTGTGATTTTGAAGCAGCAGTACCAGCATGACCCTGTGGAGTCTTTCCTTGCTGTTCTTTCTTTTGGAGGCTGGACTTTTCATTCAAAACCCTTACATTGGCACGGAGTGCGCTCAGTGTGCAGGTAGTGTGTTTTGTGTTTGGTGGCTGGAGGTAGGAGGAGGCAGCCGATCAGCACAAGACCAGTGAAGGCAGACCGCCATCAGAACTTCCATACTACGGAGATAGACGGAAACAAAAAGTTTGACACTAGTTACTGAAATTCTGGGAGCTCCAGGAAGCTGTCCTCCAAGTCCGAGTGTTACAGCTATGATCTATGAACTGAGGAGTGGGGGGCTATCTGATGCTCCTCTGCTTACTCGAATCTCAAATGCGGAAATGCTGGCTGCGTCCCTCCGTCCTCTCCCTTCGTCTCCTACGGAGTTGCCGGTTGCACCAACACAGGCAATCCCCCCGTCACTGCATCCAGTGGCAGACAAGAAAAAGGGCAAAAGAGAGAAACGAAAAAATATGGGCTCAAAGTCCATCTTGTCTTTCTTTCCACTGACACCTGCAACTAATATCCCCAGCCAGCCTTTAACATCAATAAATCTGTCATTAGAGACTGAACAGGTGAAAGGTTCACCAATTGTGAGAGAGGGACCTGGTGTACCACGGACGGCAATAATTGGAGCCTTGATGCAGGCAGGCACCAAGACGGGTGTCAAAGCAAATAGCAACAAGGAGCAGTGAACTCACTTACTCTCGTCAGTGCAGTTGACTAGTATGGATTTTGTAATCCCGGATGATCATGAAAGGACAAAGGCTAATAGGTCGCAACAGATGCAACAAGGAGCCCTTGGTCATGCAAGATAAGTGAAACCATGAATGTACCAGAGTCATCTCAAGCCACTCAGGTGGTGGACAATGTGTGCAGTAGGCCCATGCTTGGTCAAGGAACAGGTCTAGGCTATCCAGTATTGGAGCAGTCCGGGCTGACTGCAGGGAGCAGTTCACATGGAAGGATTAGTAATACCATCAATCAAGAGACATTCATGGAAGACACTCCTCCAGACTTGAGGGACCTTCAGGATTGTTTACCATTCAGAGCCCAGAATGGTTAAAACTCAGGCACAGACTTTTTTTGCCTGTCACCCAATCTGCTTGCCCAAAGTAGGCTATCTGCAGGGTCGGATTGGCCTCTCGGCCCTTCGGGCCGTGGCCAGGCCGAAATCATCACTGGGAGTCGGGGCTGGTTTCTGACAATGGCTGGGTCAGTTTGAAAGAAAAAAAATGGAAAGAAATAATTTTTTTGCCACATTTTTATTTTTTATTTTCAAAAAGCCTTTCATCCTTCTTAGGTCGATAAATGAGTACCAACACAGGTTGGGTGATAAAGGCCCTCATTCCGAGTAGGATGGTAGGGATACCGGGCACCGGTAAGGAGACCGGTGCCGGTAATCCCTTACCGCCCTACTACGAGGTCCCTTAGCTGGTACCTAGCTTAACGCCTGGTCTGACCAGGTGTTAAGGATGGGACCGTTAAGGGACCTGGCCGCAAATAACGGGCTTGGCATACACCGGCCCGTTATTTGCACCCTCCCCATTCCCATTGAGCCCTCCGGGGGCTCAAATGGGAATGGGGAATGGTTTGGTGAATGGGGACTTACCAGACCTGCCAAGGTCGGACTAGACCGGTAAGTCCCCATTGCACCAAACCAGACGCAGTACCGTTATTGGTGGCAGTCATGGCGCAAATAGCGCGCCATGACTAATACCAACCTCGGAATGAGGGCCATTGTATGCATATTTGTTCTATAAAAAAAAAGAGCTTAAGCGTAAGTGCTATACAATAACATATAATCATTTGGCCTTGGACATCTGCTTGGATTCCCAGTAATTTAGTGTACGTAGGAACAATGCTATTTGATGCCACTTCCTGTTTTGTCAAGGGGTGAAAGGTTGTGTTTCATCGCTTCCCGGGATGTCACATTGGGGTCGGGTCAAATGACATCACTTCCGGTAATGCCATCAGAGGTCAAGGGCCGTGAGGGGTGGGCCCCTTTTTTGAGGCAAGGGGTGGGCCACTTTTCTTTGGGTTACCGGGCCTATTTCTTGCCCCAGTCCGACCCTGGCTATCTGCAGTTTTGAGGAGATTGGATGGGGGCTTACAGGCTGAGAAGGAAGATCGGTGTACGGAAATCAATAAGGTTCTGTGTATTCTGGTCTCACTATATGAGGGCATGCAATGTGAGACTAAGCGTAACACAGCCCTATTGGAATCTCTGCTTTTTAAATTTGATAATGTCTGAATGCATGTGGCAGCGCAGGATTTTCTCGCTGTCCATTATCCATCAGCTTTTGGAGGGACCTTGGGGTCCAAGATGGAAACAAAGGAAGCAGATGCCGCTTCCAAGCCAGCGGTTGTTTACAATGACTTGTACAAACAGGAGAATGAGGGGACTCAGGCCCCACTAGCCCAAGATGAGGTACAAGAGCAGACTGCCCTGCAAGGGGACATGATACAAGGACCTACACAAGGGGGCAAAAAGGGAACCCGAGAATCTCCTCTGGTCTGTGAAGTAATGAATGTCTCCACTCAAGAAGCGTTGGAGGAGGCCTCCATTGAGGAGATACTGACTATGGCTCCAATAAACATGAAGTGTGACGTGGGTGGGTTGCGGGTCTCAACAAAGAAAAAAGCAGCTGAAGGAGCCCCAGCAAAAGAAAACAAAAAATATAGCCCACAAAAAACTGAAGAATGTGGGAACTAGAACCTTCATAAACTCCTTATTTGCGTAACAGGAAACAGCCTTATCACAATTGAAGCAGGTAACTGGAGGAAGCTGCTCAGAGGGGACGGTGTTCCCCAGGGAGATGATCTGCCAGTCCCTCCACGAAGCGAACAACAAAACGAGGCAGCGCCTCAGATCCAGCCTGACATAGTGGCACTGACTGTGTAATGGTGCCGGACCCTATATTGCTTCCAGCAGTAAATACTGCCATTCTCCCTGGCCGTCTGGAGAACCCAGTAGGGCTGGAACAGTCGAGTGCATGGCCGGAACAACACAGGCAAGTGAAAGGAGGAGAGATTTGGGAAGGACCCCTCAACGTTTTCCTATGGGACTGACTAACTTGTCTCGTGCCATGGGAGACAGGCCATTGTGGCCTCAAAAGGAATCACTGTCAGTGCTTTTGTAAAGTGTGATACCAGAAACTCATGATATGGCCCTCAATCGACTCATACTATTATCTCTTCTTCAAGGGATTCCGGCTCTGACAATAATTAAATCGAATGACATTGCTAGGATAGGGTTAACTACATATTTCAAGATTGGATCAAGTAATGATGTTCTTTAAGTCAAAACTGGTTATGGACACCGTCCTGAAAGAAAAAGACAGTCTTAGATGCCTTGGATATGATATTGTTACCTGTGTCCCTAAATCATCAAGTGGACAGGCAGCAATGTTCCCTCTATGCTGTGCGCATGTGCAATTGCGCAGCTTCCTTCTGGGTGCCCCTCAGAAGAATTTTATCAGTGCACACAAACAATTCCCACCTATTCTAAAAGATTTAATAAGGTACAAGCCACAACAAGTACCTAATATTAGCTTTCTCTCAAAATAAAGCAAAAATATACGATTCTTGATATTCTGGTCTAGCCTATTTACATTTTCCTATTATGCAAGCTTGATCTTAAAAACCTAAAAATAGAATACACCCACAAGAGGTTAAAAACTAATATAAAAAAGTGGCTCCATGAACAGAACATATAACTAAGATATGGCTGAATACATTGGATGTTCTGATCTCTTCAGACCTTCCCCTTTCTATCCCTCTCACCACTCCTCTCTCCTGGAGTGATCACTTACTCCTTTCCTGCCATCTCACCCTCTCAACCCCTCAGGCCAAGCCAACTCCAGCACTGCCACCTACCGCCTCGGCTATCCGACCCATGAAGCGTGTGTCAGTTGAGGCTTTCGCTGCCACCTTCTCACCCCCTACTCCTCCTCTGGCTGACTCACATCCTGACACCGCCCTTTCCATGCTCCACTCTACTACATTTGATACTCTTGTTGTTCTTGCCCCTGTCATGAGGATCCGCTTGAAACTCAAATCCAAGTGCAACTCTCAGACCTCGTCACCCTTAAACGCATGTGCGGGATGGCCAAAAGGAAATGGCGTGCTTCCGATAAATCCTCTGACAAACTGGCCTGCTGCTGCTCCAAAGGCAATACCGTCTCTGTCTGCACCAAGAAGAGAGCCCACATTTAAGTCCGCGTCTCCGCAGCATCTAAGAACTTGGCCGAACTCTTTAAAATCTGCAAGGAGCTGGCCAATCCTGCTGCAGTCTCTACCTCTCCTGTCACCCCCCAGGCCCTTTGCAAGTCCCTGGCGTCTCATATCATCTCTAAAACTCAGGACATCCTGTCCTCTCTCTCTTCCTCTCGCCCTGCTCCCGGTACTCCTTGCTCTTCCTCTGGCCCTTCTTTGGCCATCTCTCCTCCCTCCTTCTCTGCCTTTCCCCTGTTCTCCCCAGATAAGGTTTCTATGAAAGTCTGATCTATGAAAGTCTTGTCAAAACATGTTCACCCCTGTTACTCCAAAACCATCAAGAACCACATTGACACCCTGGCTCCTGCTCTGACTGACTTCTGCAACCACCCCTTCTCCACTGGAGTCTTCTCCTCCCCCCTGAAGCACTGACTTGTGCACACTCTTCTTAAGAAACCCTCTGCCAACCATTCCTGCCCAGCTAACTATCACCCTATCTCCATCACTCCTTTCATGGGCAAACTCCTGGAAGAGCTGGCCATCTCCCAGCTTAATCTTCACACTGAATCTGTTGGTGGTCTCCATGATCATCAGTCTGGCTTCAGAGCTTCCAGAAATGGAAACTGCTCTCCTGAACATCCATGAATACCTGCTCTCCAATCTTGATACCAACATCCCCTGTGTCCTCATCTTAATTGATCTCTCTTCTGCCTTTGACACGGTCAACCATGCCATCTTTCTCAACAGTCTCCATGATAACCTGGGTATCACCGATCAGGCCCTGGCTTGGCTGACCTCTTTCCTCTCCGATCGACCCTCCCAGGTCCAACTTGGGTCCTTCCTCTCCTCTATCTTTATCTCTATCTCTACCTGTGGTGTTTCCAGGGGTCTAATCTCTCTCCCAGGCTGTTCAACCAATACCTGGCACTTCTTGCCCACCGCATTGCTGCTCTCTGCCCCAACTTTCAGTGCTATGCGGATGACATTCAACTCATTTTCAGGCTCCCTTCCGCCACCTCTGTCCCTCTCTCATCTCTGACTGTTTGTCTGCCATCCAGGAGTGGTGCGCCGCCAAAGATCTCTGCCTTAATGCCAGAAAGACCGAGATTCTCCTTATCGGCACACCTGCCCCCTCCTTTCCTGTCGCTCTCTGGCCGGCCTCTCTTGGCCCTGATCATGCTCCCACCTGTGAGGCTAAAATCCTTGGGGTCATCTTCGACTACACACTTTCCTTCTCTCCTCACATTTCTGACATCTCTAAGAAGTCACACTACCAGCTTCACCTCCTCAAAGGCATTCTTCCTTTCCTCTCCTTCCCCCAGAAGCTCACTGTCTCCAGAGCTCTAGTTCTCTCCAGGCTGGACTACTGCAACAGCCTCTTTCTAAATCTTCCTGCCTCCACTCTCCGCCCTCTGCAACTCATCCAAAACAGGACTGCAAGACTTGTCAGTGGCCTCAAGCACAGGGATCGTATCTCTCCAGTACTGAAATCTCTGCATTGGCTCCCAGTGGCTGCAAGGATTAAGTTCAAAACCCTCTGCATTGTCCACAAGGCCTTCTGGGGCCTGGGACCTCAATACCTCCAACTCTTTCTTCCTAAATATCTTCCCTCTCAAGCTCTTCGCTCATCTGCCTTCAACTCCCTCACGGTCAGCCGCTTCTCCAAGCAGCAAGCTGGTGGTAGATCTTTTTCTTCGAATGGGCACTCCCTCTGAAACTTGAGGAGAACCATATGTGATTCCGGAAAACCTTCCTCTTTGCTTCTAACTTCTCTCTTCCTCTCCCCTGCTTATTTCCTGTCTGATACTGCACTGGTCACCTGTCTACCCTCTGATTTCGGGTCCAGGCCCAGGTCCCTGCCTGCCCATTTGCACACCAGCACTACCTCCCGGCAACCCTTGCACTTGGGTCTGTATCTGTAACCCTATAGTCCCCCCTACCTGCACTTTTGGACACCTGCTGTCTGCACTTACCTGTAACGCTCACCTGATTCTCGCAGAGGCGCCGGTCTTGACTGGGCGACTACCGTATCTTCAAAGGTGATGTGTAGCACCCGGTTGGCTCTTTGGGCTGGACCTCTGTGCACTGTATGCCTGACTTCAAGAGTAAGATGTCTGCAGACAGAAAATATGGGATTAATGAACTGGGGTTATTGGGGTGTCCCTATCTCTTTCCTTTTTTGCTCTCCTGTAGACCCCCAAAGGTTAACGCTCTCACCTTAGGTAAGTGAATGCCGAGCTCTCCATCTGCCTCGGGGCAGAGTGCTGTAACCAGTTTCTTCACTGGATCGGTAGCGCAGGCCTCTTGACTTCAGAGGACTGCTGTCCGTCGTTTACTGCACGAACGGTAAGTTTCGAGTAATTCTATTGTCTTTAAAGTCTTTAGCAATGAAGTCTCTTGTTTTGCAGGTTCCGGCGATGGCGGATGACAGGCTGAAGTGAGTTGAAGATGGAGTCCGTGTGATGAATAGAAGCGCCTGGAAGCACGTAAGTAAGCGCTTGTTGCCTGCTTCACGATGCGCTCTAACTGTCTTTTATTTTGCAGGTACGAGTTCGGAGCGGCTGCAGGGTGTCGGGATACCCACTGGGGTTGATGTGGAAAGGAGTAATGGCACGTGAGTATTAAAGTTCCCCAATGTCTTTAAACGCACCTTGTTTTGTCTTTCAGATGCAGGATGCAGCGCCGAAGGCCTCCGGAGCGTGCGAAGAGTCGGTAAGCTTTTGCCTTTCAGATGCCGGAATGCAGTGTGAAGACCTCCGGAGCGTACGAAGAGTAGGTAAGCCTTTGTCTTTCAGATGCCGGAATGCTAACCTGTTCTTTCTTGTCTTTATAGGTGTTGCTGAAGACTGGATTCAGGATGGTAAGCCTTTTTCCTTAGGCCCAGGATCCGATGCAGAAGACACGATGAGCGTTCTGCTGCAGAGGATGCAGAATAACGCAAAGCAAGATTCATCCACCAGGTGTGGTTTAAATAGCCTCCTGTAGTGCTTAGGTGTCTCCTTCCACAGCCACGCCTAGGTAAGAAAAGAGTTCCTGCTTTCCAGAAGAGTTCCAGTGTTCTGAATCTAGGGAGTGGCTCCTGCCCCACCCAACAGGAAAAGTAGTTCCAAACAGAAGAGGATCAGAGGCTCAGCTGGCAGGCAAGTAAGCAGCATGGTCTGCTGCAGGTAAGTCCACCCAAGCATTATGAGCCCGGCGCTTCCAGCGCTGGGACTGGGCATATTTATGAGCCTGGTGCCACTGGCGCCAGGACTGGGTCCAAAAGGTCCCAATTGGGACTGGTTGGCCCTCGGAACCTGGGTTATGGATCTGCTTCCAAGGGAGTTGGGAAAACCCTGACCTTTTGGAAGCAGAGATCATGACAGTACCCCCCCTCAAGGCCCCTCCCAAACCGGGCTTCTCCGTGGGTTTTGGCTTGTCAGGAAATGTTCGGTGAAATCTTTTGATTAGGCGAGGAGCGTGGACATATTCAGCAGGTTCCCAGGATCTCTCTTGGGGGCCGTAGACTTTCCAGTCAATTGGGTAAAATAGTTTAGATTTGGAGATCTTGGAGTCCAGAATGCTTTTGACTTCAAACTCGAGTTCTCCATCAACTATGATGGGTTTTGGAGATTTAGTTAGTCGGGTTTGAGGTTGCACGGGTTTTAATAGAGAGACGTGGAAGACCGGATGTATCTTCATGTGAGGGGGCAAGTCCAACTTGACCGCTACTGGGTTTACTATGGTAGTGATGGAATAGGGACCAAGGTATCTTGGGTTGAATGTGCGTGGCCCTTTTAGAGGTAGATATTTGGTGGATAACCAGACTTGGTCCCCTTCTTGATATTGAGGGGCTTCCTTCCGATGTTGATCTGCTCCTTTCTTGTATTGTTCTTTAGCCCTTTGAAGGTGAGAAACAGCTTCCTTAAAGGCTTGGGTGATTGTAGAATGCAGGTAGTCTACTGCTGGTGTTTCAAGATCTTGGAGGGAATCCAACTCCGAGGTTCGAGGGTGACTGCCGTACAAAAGAAAAAACGGTGTTTTCCCAGTTCCCGAATGGACAGAGTTATTGTAGGCATATTCGGCTATCCAAAGGATGTCTTTCCAAGTTTTTTCAGTTTGTTGCAGCATGCAGCGTAAATACTGTTCCAGAGTTTGATTGGTCCTCTCGGTTTGTCCGTCGGTCTGAGGGTGGTGACTGGTCGATAGTCTCACATCAATTTGAGCTGACCGACAGCAACTTCGCCAAAAATGAGAAATAAATTGACTACCTCGATCCGAAATTAGAACTGAAGGAAAACCGTGTAGTCGGACGATGTTTTCGAGAAATTCTCGGGCCAGAGTTGCTGCTGTTGGCAAGCCTTTGAGCGGAATGAAATGCGCCATCTTGGAGAATAAGTCCACGATTACTAGAATCGTATTGTATCCGGAGCATGGAGGTAGATCGGTGATGAAGTCCATAGAAAGCGTATGCCAAGGGCGAGGTGGGATGTCAATAGGGCGTAAGAGGCCTGCTGGTCTTTCCTTTTGACTCTTGTTTTGGGCGCATACTCCACAAGACATTATAAAGTCTCTGATATCTTTTTTCCAAGACGGCCACCAGAAGTAGCGCTTGATCTTTTCTGAGGTCTTGGCCATACCGGGATGACCTTCCATTAAAGAATCGTGATAACAGGAGATTATTTTTTTCTGTAAATCTGTGCTGGGTAGGTATAATCGTTCTTGGAAATACAATAAGTTGTCCTTTACTGCAAAGTCCTTTCCCTGCAGATGCCAATTCTGTATGTCTGCTGGAGTTACAAGTTGCCTGGCTTTATCCTTAACTTCCTCTATGGATTCTGTGGCGATTACACCCAGAATTCTTTGTTCGGGAATGATTGGTACAGGTTTAGGGTTGATCAAGTGTTCTTCCACTCCCATCCGAGAAAGGGCATCAGCTTTACCGTTCTTTGTACCAGGTCGATAGGTAATTATGAAGTCAAACTCGGCAAAGAATAATGCCCAACGGAGTTGTCTAGAGGATTGGGCTTTTGCGGTTTTCAAATATTGCAGGTTTCGGTGATCCGTAATCACAGTAACGGTGTGTCGGGCCCCCAGCAGATAATGCAGCCAAGCCTTAAAGGCAGACTTGATAGCCAGAAGTTCCTTGTCAGTAATCGTGTAATTGATTTCAGGAGGCGAGAATTTGCGGGACCAAAATGCCACGGGATGCAACTGATTGGTTACCGGGTCCTTTTGTGATAGAACTGCCCCCATGGCAAGGCTTGAAGCATCAGTTTCCACGATGTAGGGGAGTTCGGGGCGAGGGTGTTTTAAGATTGGTGCAGAGATAAATTTAGTCTTCAAATCCTGGAAAGCTTGTTCCGCCTCGGTAGACCATTCAAAACGTTTGTTTTTCTTTAACAAGGCAGTGATGGGCTGGACTATTCGAGAGAATTCGGGGATGAACCTGCGGTAAAAGTTAGCGAAGCCTAACATGCTTTGCACACCTTTTACGAAGGATGGTGATGGCCATTTGAGAACTGCATCGACCTTCTTTGAATCCATACGTACTCCACCAGGTGATAATATGAATCCCAAGAATTCAACTTCAGTCACGTTGAAAACACATTTTTCCAACTTAGCAAAAAGTTTGTGTTGACGCAATCTTTCGAGGACCATTTTCACATGTTTCTGATGTTCAGATTCCGATGAAGAATAAACGAGGATGTCGTCAATGTAAACAACAACACACACATCTATGAGCTCTCTGAGGACATCGTTCATAAAATATTGAAAGGCGGCCGGGGCATTGCAAAGTCCGAAGGGCATGACCTGATATTCAAATAGCCCATACTTGGTGCGGAAGGCAGTCTTCCATTCATCGCCCTCTTTTACTCGTACCAAGTGGTAAGCTCCTCTAAGATCCAGCTTTGTATATATGCATGCTTTTCTGACTTGGTCCAGGAGTTCAGGGATCAATGGTAACGGATATCTATTCTTAACAGTGATCTGGTTCAGGGAGCGATAGTCGATACAAGTTCTAAGGTCTCCTTCCTTTTTTGGAACGAAGAACAAAGCTGAAGAAGCAGGGGACTTGGAAGGACGAATAAACCCATTCGCCAGGTATTGATCCAGGTATTGTCGAAGGTGAAGGTTCTCAGGCTCGGTGAGGGCATAAATTCTACTACAAGGAGGAGTAGATCCAGGTATCAGGTCTATCTGGCAGTCATAAGACCTATGAGGAGGTAGAGTGTTAGCCTGATCCTTCCGGAAAACATCTTGGTATTCAAGGTATTCGGGAGGTAACTGGGGAGTCTCTGAAGAAATTGCTGCCAGTGCAACACCAGGTGGAGGGTGACAAGTAGAGACACATTCTGGAAACTGGACCGTTCTTGCTCGCCAATCGATCAGAGGATTGTGTTTCTCTAACCAAGGTATTCCTAGAATAATCTGAAACTGAGGGGCCTTGATCACATCGAACACGATCTTCTCATGGTGTCCATCCTGACTTACTAGCGTCACTTCTTGAGTGGTATGCGTTACTGGCCCGGAGGCTATCTCCGTACCATCCACTGTAGTAATGACGTCCTTTACAGCCTTGGGACAAAGAGTTAGATTCATCCTCAAAACCATTTCATGATCCACATAATTGCCGATGGCACCGCTGTCGACGTAAGCTTCAATTGCATGTAATCGATCCGGATTATCAGGGCTAATGAGGACCATAGGTATCACGAAATGCGAGGTCACGGAACTGGTTTTCACGCTCGGCAAGAGATCCTCTATTCTTGTCGGGCGAGGTCGTTTCCCTGCTCAGAGTTTGTAACTTTGGTAACTGCAGCTCCTACTGCCTTCTTGGCAGGTTTCACCGGACAGTCTCGAAGAAAGTGCCCTGAGTTTCCGCAATATAGGCATAATTGCAACTGTTTTCTCCTTTCCCGCTCCTTTTGTGTTAGAGGACCTTTCAGACCCCCAATTTGCATGGGTTCCCCGGAGTCTACTCCTTTGGAAGGAGTTGGCGGTTTGGAAAATACTCGAGCATCAAACTTGGAACGGTCGGCCTTCCTGTTCTGCAGTCTATGATCTATTTGAACGACCAAGTCTATATAATCCGAACAGTCTTGTGGGGGATTCACTACTTGGGCTAAAACGTCTTTGAGCTCTCCACGTAGACCTCTGTAAAACAGCGTAATCCTTTTGTCCTCAGGCCATTGAGTTTCCACTATTAGTCTATTGAAAGATGCAATATAAGCCAAAAGGTCTTGATTACCCTGTCGCAACGAAAGAAGCTCATTGTCCAAGGCCTGCCCCTGTGAATGTCTTGCGAACAGTTTTTCCATACTAAGCTGAAAGGCTTGAAAATCATGGAGAACCGGATCATCTTGATTAACTAGAGGGATCGACCAGTCTGCCGCATTGCCACTAAGGTATGAAAGTACAAAAGCTACTTTAGCTTGATCAGTTGGAAAGGCTGCTGGCCGGCATAAGAAGTGCAACCGGCACTGATTGATAAATACTGCAAACCTCTTTGGGTCACCAGAAAATCGTTCGGGCGGAGCCAGAGGTACATTCCCAGGTAGGTTGATCTGCACTGGATTCATAGAGGATGTTGAAGGAAGATTTGCCCCTGATGCGGGTAACGGGGTTTGTCCGGCTTGTGACTGTAGCAATTGTCTAGCAAGACCGTCTGTTCTCTCCTTGGAAATAATTAGTTCCCTTCTTAGAGCATTCGTTTCCTGACGAGCTGCATGCACTTCTGCCCTTAGTTCCCCAAGTAACCGGGCTAGGTGGTCAGTATCCGAGGTTTCCATAGCGCCTGGGCGAGAGTTTTGCGGTAGGCTTTGCGTTCTGTAACGCTCACCTGATTCTCGCAGAGGCGCCGGTCTTGACTGGGCGACTACCGTATCTTCAAAGGTGATGTGTAGCACCCGGTTGGCTTTTTGGGCTGGACCTCTGTGCACTGTATGCCTGACTTCAAGAGTAAGATGTCTGCAGACAGAAAATATGGGATTAATGAACTGGGGTTATTGGGGTGTCCCTATCTCTTTCCTTTTTTGCTCTCCTGTAGACCCCCAAAGGTTAACGCTCTCACCTTAGGTAAGTGAATGCCGAGCTCTCCATCTGCCTCGGGGCAGGGTGCTGTAACCAGTTTCTTCACTGGATCGGTAGCGCAGGCCTCTTGACTTCAGAGGACTGCTGTCCGTCGTTTACTGCACGAACGGTAAGTTTCGAGTAATTCTATTGTCTTTAAAGTCTTTAGCAATGATGTCTCTTGTTTTGCAGGTTCCGGCGATGGCGGATGACAGGCTGAAGTGAGTTGAAGATGGAGTCCGTGTGATGAATAGAAGCGCCTGGAAGCATGTAAGTAAGCGCTTGTTGCCTGCTTCACGATGCGCTCTAACTGTCTTTTATTTTGCAGGTACGAGTTCGGAGCGGCTGCAGGGTGTCGGGATACCCACTGGGGTTGATGTGGAAAGGAGTAATGGCACGTGAGTATTAAAGTTCCCCAATGTCTTTAAACGCACCTTGTTTTGTCTTTCAGATGCAGGATGCAGCGCCGAAGGCCTCCGGAGCGTGCGAAGAGTCGGTAAGCTTTTGTCTTTCAGATGCCGGAATGCAGTGTGAAGACCTCCGGAGCGTACGAAGAGTAGGTAAGCCTTTGTCTTTCAGATGCCGGAATGCTAACCTGTTCTTTCTTGTCTTTATAGGTGTTGCTGAAGACTGGATTCAGGATGGTAAGCCTTTTTCCTTAGGCCCAGGATCCGATGCAGAAGACACGATGAGCGTTCTGCTGCAGAGGATGCAGAATAACGCAAAGCAAGATTCATCCACCGGGTGTGGTTTAAATAGCCTCCTGTAGTGCTTAGGTGTCTCCTTCCACAGCCACGCCTAGGTAAGAAAAGAGTTCCTGCTTTCCAGAAGAGTTCCAGTGTTCTGAATCTAGGGAGTGGCTCCTGCCCCACCCAACAGGAAAAGTAGTTCCAAACAGAAGAGGATCAGAGGCTCAGCTGGCAGGCAAGTAAGCAGCATGGTCTGCTGCAGGTAAGTCCACCCAAGCATTATGAGCCCGGCGCTTCCAGCACTGGGACTGGGCATATTTATGAGCCTGGTGCCACTGGCGCCAGGACTGGGTCCAAAAGGTCCCAATTGGGACTGGTTGGCCCTCGGAACCTGGGTTATGGATCTGCTTCCAAGGGAGTTGGGAAAACCCTGACCTTTTGGAAGCAGAGATCATGACATTACCCTTGCACCTGCCACCTGCTGTCCGCAATTCTTGTTATTGTTTTGTTATCCCATTTACAGCACTTTCCCCTGACACTTTTCCCCTCCCCCCTCGCCCACACTTGCGCAATCTCAATGTCACTTGGTCTAGTAAGATTGTTGTCTCTGACCTCCCTCTGTTCCCCCTTCCTTTCCTCATCGTGCCTTGAAACACTTGTGTATAGGCACGTTAGAAATGCCATATCATATCATGGCCAAGGAAAGGAGAAAGAAGGCTGAAAGCACGTCGCCGACACGTACACATTATATGCTGGACATCGCGACTCAGACATTATGGCACAGAATTGCTGAACATATGCCAAAGGTCACATATATATGAGAACTGCTCCAATAATGTCAACATAGTCAACACAATGCAAGATAGGCACATCACCTACTGGACATACACTTCACACAGTGACAAAGACACATACAAGACACATACCAAGACACAAGCTTACAGAACGCACACAGTGAGCCCACAACACATGTGGCACCATCAAGAACACATGCCTCCCACAATCCTCAAAGAAGCTACAAACTAGGAAATAGACACACCTATGGTCACATGAAAGACACAATACCTGCGCACACACCTAAGCCACTCAGTACACATGGACAGAATAACAAAACCGAATGTTGCACATATCCCAATCAGTCAAACGCCTCCACCTCCACCCTTGATCAACTATAAATACCACACACATGCACCCAACAAATCGAAGTACCGCACTCAATAAAGCACTTGTTCACTACCAACTAGTCTTTTGTGACTTGCATGACGCAAAGACATGGGATGCACAAGTGTGGAGGGAAAATGGGACTGTGTGTGTGGAGGCCAGGGGAGAGACACACCATGCACATGTTTACACATCCACATACGTCCACTGCACATATGGTATCACTGCGCACACTCACTGCTAAATAGGCAAACGACGACAAACCCCTCAGTGTCACCAGCAGTTAGCATGCGTCCATCCAACACATCCACACATCGGTCCAGCGACATCAAAAGCATTGTAAGCATCCCATATGTGCCACACATAACCTATACCCGTACCATAATCCATGTGTAGACACAGGGATGACGGTCATTCCCTGCATGGTACATACACGTGCAAAACACAAAGCAGTGAAGTCACAAATGCATGTGTCATGCACGCATAGACAGAGCCAGAAGCTGCGTGGACCAACCACTCAGACATCCAGCAGACCAGGCCTCAGCAAACCAACCCAACACCGGATTGCACTCAATAGAAAGCTCAGGTATCCATACATACAACCACCAGTTTGCGTTACACAGCCATCATGTAGATGACATACGCAGATGGCTGCGATGCCAATCATGCCAGGCGTATCCACCAGTGAAAACCATCTGCTGCATGACACTCATCATGGACAGGTGATGCTTGATGGCACGAATCACAGGTGCCCATGGCACATACAGAAACCTCCATGATACAGCGCATCACACAGGTGAACCTGCATGTACACAGTAACCCATACCTCACTGGGAGGAGGAACCAGTCCCTGGCATGTACATGGATCACACAGGTCATTGCACTGCCCTGCCTTCCCAATATTTATATCAACTGCCGGACATGCCAATGCATGGTCATGTGCCCTTGTGCATGTGTCCATACCACATTCCTTGGGTCGGTGAGTCAAGGCTCCCTACATGCACCACTCCCGGTACACCACTGAAGGGTGCCAATGCACACAGTCATACACAGATTACCCACCAACACATGTCTTAACATCTGACTTAGTCTGGCACCATGGCAGCAGTGAGCGTGCCTAACAACCATGGCGTTACCATGTCACATAAAGGGTGACCGTGCCAGTACATGTTGGCTACACTTGAAATGGAAGGAAGCAGGAAACACCATGGAGACAGGGATGGAACAGACCCACTGGAGGGACCCTCCGGTCTGTGGGGGTGGATCATGAGGAGCATGGGCTGTCAGCCCACTGCGGTGGATGCAGAGGCCTCAACCACCAGAGGTACTCAGAATGTGGGGGAACTATGGGCCAGCAGCACACTACCAGGCCCACCGGCACCAGTGGGCCCTGCTGAGCACAGTGTCCACACTGCGCCTGTTGGGGACGTCGTGGCCATTCCCACACATTACCTCCCCCGAGTCTTGACAAGGAGGAGGTGGAGGATGGGGACCTCCTCCCACATGGGAGCTGTGGAGGACCCCAGTGAGGAGTGCGAGTCTGCTGCACCGCCATCCATGACTGCTGCCACCAGGCAGTCAGCGCCACCTACCCCAATCCCCTCCACACTGCAGGATGACTCCTCACCATCTGGCGATGATCCCTCCTATCCAGATCCTGTGTCGCGAAACCCCAACTTCAGCCAAGAGGAAGTGGAAGTCCTGGGGCAGAGGTGCTCAGCAGGTCTGGGCACCTCATCGGTCACAACTCACACCGAGGTGGCAGCACGGTTCAGGTACATGGCAAAGATTGCAACACACATCACAGAGGCCGAGGTCTACCAGCAATGCTCAGGAGGCTAAGAAGTGCTGGGACGACTTTAGGCACGTCACTTCCGTCAAGGCACAGAATCTACTGGAGGCGGGCACAGACAATCCATTCTGGCCCATGATGCAGATCCACATCAGCCACCAGGGACTCCGGGTCCTATGCCAGATTTGCCCAGAGGACTACCAGAGGCTCTCATGCCTGTACAGGCCCCAGCACATGCCTGGGAGGTGTTACCCACCTTATCAGCCCCTACAGACTGTCGATGATTACTGTCACATGCCCTTCGTTCTGCGGGTGTGTGTGAGTGTGCGCCACATGCATGTCTACATGAAACTCCACACTGGAAAGCATAGTCTTCCTATCTGTATGTGCCAATGTTTTTGGTGTCTTACCTATGTAGTCGTCATGTGTGTGCCACATGCCTGTGCTATATGTCCCTTGGTGTATGCATTGCTTCATGTGTCCCTGTCTCCTCTCTTGCAGCCTCCATTGCCAGTGGGCACATAGACCAGGACGATGCCCGTGTATCAGAACTGCAACCTGCCCACAGGACGCGCACAAGGAGGAGGATGGCAGAGGTGGAGGAGATGTCAGGTGCAGCAGACTGGGTATGCAAGGACATGTAGTCCCTAGGGACTACGACAGCTCCATCTGCTGTGGATCATGTGCCTCCTCGTGCTCCACTTGTACCGCACCTGCATCTGTGTGACCCACACTCAGCTGCATGAGGCAAGCTCCCCTAACTGGAATGCCTCATGCCGTTGTCCCCCTGTGACACATGCCGCTGCATTTTGGAGCTTTGGCCAGCAGTAGAGACATTTACAAATTACGAACTGCTTAAAAGGCTTACCTGGCTGGTCGCCTCTCGGCTGGCACCACTCCAGACATTCCACTCGCGCTGAAGAACACCGCGACCTACAAGGAAGGAAAACACAGGTTAGCAAAGGCAAGACTCTGCAGCGCTGCGCATAGCGCTTACTTACTGCATCATAGCGCTCTTAATGCGCCATCATTTACCAGCGGGGCTCAACCAAGCCAGTTTGCCGCGCTGAAGCTCCGCATACCTAAGGGAGAAAAAAGAGACATTTTAAACAAAGAAAGGCATGCAGGATAGCAACAAAACTAAAGAACAGCAATAAGACCTCCCTGAACAATATCAAATGGGCCAGCGTCAGTGAAGCAACTGGACCGCACTCGCCCATGAAAGACAACGCGCCCCTGCAAAGAAGGCAGGACGGAGAGCACGCCTAATTCTACCACAAGGCAGAACCTTCCCCGCAGACCACATCAGGGCAAAGCTGAGAAGGATACCAGCGAGTAACCCGGCTGGGTGGCGTCCCTGTGGATACCAGGTGAGCGTAACAGTGTCCTGTTCTCCTCTGTACCTCACAAGGGCGACTCCTTCCCTGGGAAGTGCCCAAGTGGGAAGAGGAGCCTTCCAGGTCCTAAGACCAGGAAGGGGGCCGAGGCTCCGAGAGCTACCAACCAACAGGTCGAGGGGGTCTCAATATCCTCACGGTCCCACTGCTGAGGCGCTATTACCAGGGTTCTCCCTGAGGGGCTCTGCTCTAACACCCGGTTTTCTCCCAAGGGGGTGCCTATACGCAGCAGTAGCACTACCGGCGTAATGGCCGAAGACACTCCACCTCCCAGCGCTCTACCTGAGGTCCAGGGAAGGTCTGAGCCTTCGTTTCCAAGCGTGCAGGCAGAGACTGGGCCCAGCTCGTCAGGCACCACGCAGCAGGCATGCGGTGCAGGGCATGACAAAATGGCCACCACCCAGACAAGATGGCTTCTCACGCGGAGGCTCCTCACTCGAGAGAGCAGGCATGGGAACGCACGTCAAGATGGGATTGGAGAACACCAGTTACCTGGTCTATGTCATACCTGACCACATTGGCACAGGGGCGGTACACAGACCCTTGCCCAGTGTGACGAGGACCGCAAAGAGCTCAGCAGCCATGTGGCCCATCGCCCTTCACCAGCATGTGAGCATAGGTTCTTTGAAAAGTTCCTTACCCTCATGAAATCGCCTCAGATGGGCACCATCCTCAGGGGGTCATCAAGGACATGCTCCCTCCGGTACCACCTCAAGCTCGACCGTGGTACAGACCTCAGCTCCAGTTGAGGCCCTGGTCCCCGTGATCACACCAGTCATGGTGGCTGTGCCACAGGCATAGCCCCCTCAGCAGCCCTCAGTACTGCCTGTCAGCACGCCACAACTGCCCACACCAGCACACCACCAGCAGCTCCCGGCCTGCAGGACACAGTGGACATGGATGAGGAGGAGGATCAGGATACTCCCTCCTCAGCCAAGGCTTTCCACGAGAGGCTGGCAGGTGTGGCAGAGTGCCGGCAAGGGTCTTGGCTGAGGTGTTGACCATCCGCTTGTCCACAAGAACAGGCATCCCTCTGCAAAAGGATGTAGAATCCTTGGCCAAAAAGGGCTGGGTAAAGCCGCATTCCATGAATAAGCACCTTAATGCCATGTATAGGCAGGCGGAAGGGGACTCACTCAAACTATCAGTGCACCCCCATCCTCATTCCTCCGTTATAGCTGCCGCCTCAATTTATTCTAAGCTGCAGGTTTCTTCATATGCCCCCACATCAGCCCTCCTAGGGAAGGAGATAAAGCTGTTGAAGTCATATTGCAGAAAGATATACTCTAATGCCACGATCCACCTGTGCCAGGCCAACGCGAATGCTATGTTGTCGTCACTGAATCAAAAACTTTGCGGAAAATTGCAGATTTCCTCCCGGAGCTCCCTGCGGTTAGTCAGGCACGCTTCAGGGCATGGTTGGCAGAGGTGAAAATAGTGGCCAAAAATATCATGGAGTCCACAGTGGCTCACATCGATACAGTGGGCAAAGCTATCTGTATCTCCACCGAGGACAGCCTGGCTTAAGATGAAGGTGACCAAGTTTAACCATGATGTGCAGGAGCGTATTCTCGACCTGCCATTTGAGGGGGAAGGGGGCTTGTTTAATTCAACCATGGACGAGGATCTTGACAACAAGTCCTTGTCCATCCCGACAAAATTGGTGCCAAAGGCCTATGGCCAAAGTCACCAATGCTCTGACAGAGCCTGTACCTTCGGTGGCTTCAGGGGCTTTTAGGAGTGATGCGCTGGACAGCCTGACTGGTCTCCTAGCCAGCACAGGCGCAAGCAGTGCAAATCCTCTCACAAGGATTTTTTCCAGTCCCCCTCCCAAGCACCAACCTCAGAGGGTAAAAAACTGTGACAATGCCATCCAGATCCACAAGTCTCTGGTGGGTGGGAGTCTTGCCCTTGACATCCATTCCTGGTGGGAAAGGTTCACGGACCCATGGATCCTCTCCATAGTTTCAACATGCTTCTGTCTGCCAATTCCTCCATTTCCTTTTTCCTCCCCTCTACTCCCACAGATTGGGACGGCAACTCTTTTGGCGGAAATCCACTCACTCATTGCGAGTCAGGCGGTGGAGGAGGTTCCAGCTTCACAGCGAGGCATGGGCTTCCATTCCCGGATATTCGCCATTCAGAAAAAGAGCCAGGCTGGCCTGAGAGTTGTTCTAGGCCTCTTTTCCATGAACCTTTCCCTACCCCTTCAAAAGTTCAAGATGGTTATTCCAGCACTCATCACAGAGACACTGTGTGGAGGAGACTGGATGTGCTCCCTGGATCTGAAGGATGCATACCTGCACTTCCTGATTTGGGAGCCCAATAATTCCTTCCTGAGGTTCATGATCATGGATTTTCATTTTAATACAAAGTCCTATCTTTTGGCCTCAATTCGGCCCCAAGGGTCTTTACAAGGTTAATGAACTCGGTAGAAGCCCTGCTCAGGGCGGAGGTCCACCACCTTTATCCATACTTCGATGACTGGCTAGTCTGAGCGGAGTCTCCCGAGGCTGTACAGGGCACAGCTTCAGCACTTATGCACATGCTATATGATCAGGAGTTCCCTATCAACTTCAAGAAGTCACAGTTACTCCCCACTCAGTCCTTAACATTCCTGGGGTTGATTTGGGATACAAGGGTGGAGAAGATATTTCCCTCAGCAGACAAGATCACAGTAATCAGGAAGGCCACCAGGCATTTTCTCAGCATACCAGTGTACTCAGCATGGTGGTACCAGCACATGCTTGGAATAATGGCAGCTTGTCCCCTGGCTATGCCACCCGCAAGACTCAAAATCAGGAGGCTAAAGCTGCCTTTCTCAGCCTCTTGGAATCAAGAGACGGGCTCCCAGGCAGCTCTAGTTGGCATACCACAGCACCTACACCCTGACCTGGAGTGGTGGAGTACATAGACCAACCTGTTACAGGCCAAACCGTTCAGGCAGCCTTCTCCAGAGATCACCATTACCACAGACTCATCCCTAGAGGGATGGGGGGCTACACTGGACAACCACAGTGTCTATGGAGTATGGTCATGACAGGAACAGCTGTAACCCATCAACTGGCTCGGGATGATAGCCATCTGGCTTGCCCTCAAAGCGTTCCTCCCCATTGTCAACAGCAAGTCGATCGGCATCCAGACAGACAGCTCCACTTGCATGTATTACATCAACAAGCAGGGAGGTACCATGTCCCCTCTGCTCTGCCGGCTGTCCATCGACATTTGGGAGTGGGCACTGGCGAACAGCATTTACTTATCTGCAGTCCACCTGCCGGGGGAGTCCAACTTGGAGGCGGACATGCTCAGCAGGTTGGGGATCGACAACTACGAGTGGCAGTTGTACTAAGCGGTCATGAGGGAGGTCTTCAACAGGTGGGGTCGCCCCCAGGTAGACCTATTTGCCACCATGAACAACAGGAGGTACCCTCAGTTTGCCTCCTGGCTGGGGAAAGGCAGGGGATCTCTGGGGGACGCGTTTCAGTTCCCGTGGAACAGCATCAATGCATACGCATTTCCCCCACTCTGCTGATTCACAGGGTCGTCTGCAGGGTCAGGGAATCACAGAGCCTTTGACTCATCTTGATAGCGGCAAGACCTTGGTTCTCGGAGCTCCTCTGACTGTCGGACCAACCTCCAGTACACCTCCCGCTGGGTCCAGCCCACTTACTCTCCCAGCAGGGGGGCACAGTGGTTGACCCCGTGTCACAGAAGTTAGCCCTGGCAGCTTTATTCCTGAACAGGTCACCCTAAAGCATCTACACTTATCACAGGACAACCTGGCTAACATACAAGGGCCAAGAAGCGACTCCATCAGGAGTAAATACAGGAGCAAGTGGACCAGGTTCTGCCACTATGCCAGGACGAACGAGATTGATCCGCTGACATGCTCACTGGACGATGTGTTATCCTTCTCTGCACATCTGGCTCACTCAGGTGTGCAGGTAAACACCTGCTGTACGTATCTGGCGGCCATAGAGGCCTATAAGAATTCCAGAGACAACATCTTCTCCTCTTCTAATCCGGTGATTAAAAGGCATTTGGCAGGCCTGACCAGATTATATCCTCCTATCAAACGTCCACATCCGGTATGGGACCTTAACGTGGTGTTGGGCGCCCTGGCTCACAAGTCCTTCGAACTCATGGCATCAGCAGATATCAGGCTGGTTACTATTAAGACTGCCCTGCTGGTTGTCCTTACTTCAGCACGCCGGATCAGCGAGATTCAGGCTCTGGTGGCTTTGGAGCATTATACCACGTTTCACCGGGACAAGGTGGGGCTCAAGTGGCATCCTGCCTTTCTCCCTAAGGTTGTTTATTCCTTTCACATTAACGAGGAGATAGTACTCCCAACGTTCTTTGCAGATCCAAAGGATGAGGCTCAGAAGGTATTATACTGTCTGGATGTCAGGCATGCTCTCAGATTTTATCTGGACAGGACAAAGAGCTTCCGTAAATCGGATGCCTTGTTCATCACTTTTGGCATATCAAAACCAGGCTGTCAAACCTCCAAGGCTTCCATAGCAAGGTGGGAGGTTACGGCCATCAAGGAGGCATATGAGGGGCAGAAAAGGCCTTTGCCAGAAAATATGCATGCCCACGCCTCCAGAGCCAAAACTATGGCTGTGGCTTTACAAAGACACGACCAATGGCAGACCACCAGCAAGGTGGCTACTTGGGCTTTCCCATCAGTCTTTTGCAAACACTTCTGCTTGAATGCCTGTGCCAGATCGGAGGCAGCATTTGACCAAGCAGCGTTGAAGAACTTGTTTTCTTAGAAGGGAAACTCTCCTCCCCAGGACGGGCAGGCCTCCTACATGTTTCCCTAACAAATGGGAATACAAAAGAGGTGATGGCTGGAAGGTTTGGAATGAAATTTAACATCTGGCATTGCTCTGGGCGAATCTGCGTGAAAAGTCTGAGGTCAAAAAGACCTACTACCAAAAGTTTGACCTTTTTTTCTTTTTGTTCCTCATTTGTTCATATATATATATATATATATATATATATATATATATATATATATTGATAAGCAGGGCGGACTGACTGACAGCCCAAAAATAGCAGCAGCACTCAGGCAATGAAAGATGATACCAAGGCAAATCCCAGATGGGAAAATCTGCTGCAAAACAGTCCTTTATTTTTCATATATCCATGGACAGGAGGGCAGCAGAAAATGCAAAGCAAATGACAACGCGTTTCACCCTTGCGGGCTTCGTCGGGTCTAACATAATAGAGAGAGGACTTGAGTATTTATGTGGTGAAAAGGCATGTAGTCCTGCTTTTATGTTGTGTTGGAGAAAGCTACTGCCTTTTCGTGCCACATGATCGCCATATTTGAACATAGTGCAAAAGGACATCAATGTATTTGACAAACATGCATTTCATGGTTGCTAAAAAGCACATTAGAATGTAATGCATAGAAATACCAGTTTTTTTCTAATAAGCATTTGTTAATTTAAAAGAAAGGCATATTGTAACGTGGCATAATATTTTATTTTATTTTAAATTTTATTTTAAATGGGGAACAGTGGTCCATCCCGATTTAAATAGTAGGGAATAGTAGGGAACATATAAGAATCATTTATAAATGCCTCTTGGTAAATGCAAAAGGCTATCCAATGTGAAACCGTACGAATATTTGCCGCAATTCTTTCAACACTATAATACGTTTGTATACTACCACTATGTATTTCCAAATGTGCGTATTTGTAAACATAGCAACTAAGAAGGGAGAAAATAGAAAAGCATTCACCCAAGTGGGTTAAGGGAGCAATTTGTTAATATATACATAATTGTATACACAATTCCAGTTGGATAAAAAATCCTCCATATGGGGTGTAGGGCCTAAATACAGTATATATAAAAAGTGACTAGTGCATGGTGCTTCTAAGCTGTTTTACTGCACTACTTAATCTCTTGGAACATTTAGTTATATATATATATATATATATATATATATATATATATATATATATATATATATATATATATATGCCTATATATTTTCTATTAACTTTACCCCCCCACATATACCTATGCGAACAAATGAAAAAAAAAAAGTCGGACTTTTGGTAGTAGGTCTTTTTGACCTCAGACTTTTTGCCATATACCCTCTGGGCAACCCTCCAGACCATCTTTCTTTGACTGCCAAGCCTTTACAAAAGGGGAAAGACCATATGCAAATCAGGCTTGGTCCCACCCCAAAAGAGGCAGGCCAGACGGAACTACTTGGTCACAACCCTTCTGCACGAGACCACAAGCATCCCAGACATGTTTCAGCCTTGTTGGGCCTCTTCAGAGAGGAGTAGTTTGTGTCTCTAGGCCCAGCAGGCACAGAACCCATGTCAGGGCATACCTGTCCCCCCATACAAGGTAACTAAAGGAAAACATAACAGGTGATGGCTCAGGGGCAACACGCTCGTCTTGGAAGCAAGACAACGCAGAGCAACTTAGGCTCCAATCCCGGGTCCGCCCTTAGAAACATCTTCCGTATTAAGCGTGTTATAAAAAAACAATTATATTATGATCATAGGCAGTGACAGTGCAAGTTTCATTTGCAAATAACAGGCATAACATGAGTTCTAGATCCATGCAGCCTGCCAGCTCCCATGCATGTGGAGAGCTCCTCTTTTATATGGCCCTATAACCGAATCAGCAGCTCTTACCAGTGACTGTGGTCTGGCTGGGGAGTGGGACAGAAACAGGGTGTGAACTTTGCGAACTTGCCTGCTTTCTGCACTCTGTCTTGACAATAGTTAGTTGCCATTGGCTGTGGATGGAAGGGCGAGGTGAAGAAGATGGGCAGGGAGGAGGGATTCAACCATCTGCACGGGAAGAGTGCGCTCGCCTGGGCTTTTTTTGTTTATTTAAAAGAATGAATGATGGGAGATGAACCTCTGAAAATATGTTGGGCCATTCCAGCACATATTTTCCACGCTCACCGCACAGCAGAAAAATAGTCATGTACTCTGGGAGGACACAGCTTACCAGCGCCGCCCTCGCCTGTCATGTGTAGCTGACACCTGACAGCCGCGGGTGCATCAAAAGCCTTTGGCAGCCTAACTAGACTTTCAAGGCCCCATGGATTTGCATCTCCATTGTTAAACCTTGCTGGGGGTGGTGAATACTGAAGAATGTTAATTAACAGGCCTCAGGGAAGGCCTGGGTACAGGAAGTGACAATGGAGACCAGACGCAACACCTCTTTGTAATGCAATGTGTCAACTTGGTACTAACACCCCTCCTTGGTATGAAAGGGCAGTGAATGTCCTGTCTGGAACCACTCCTTTCAGAGCAGGGAAGTATGTGAATTGTAGGAGACAAAGGTCTGCCTGCAACCCAGGACAGGTGTTCCAACAGGGAAGCAAGATCCCTCCCCTAAACATCCCCCAGGTAACAGAGGGAGATACCGCACTCAGAGGACCCGTCCAGCAGCTCCAGAACCAGTACCCAGCCAGCACACAGTGTGCCTTGCTAGGTTCTGACAGTAAGCTTCCTAAGTGGGAAGTGTCAGAGAGTCTCTGGACAAAGGACACAGCCATTGCCTGTTAACACCCTCCTGAGCTTTGGGCTGTGCGCCATGAAAAGACACGAGCCCTGCGGAGAAGCTAGGAGGAGTGCCACACAAGCATCATCCAGCATTCATCTTTTTAAGAACAATTTCGAGACAGTCGAGTCCTTGAACCGCATCCGGCTGCACCGCTGACTATTGTCATGCTGCAGTCACCAGAGCCGTCCGAGACGCTTCAACCAGCATTCCAGATCCGCCAACCAGCACAGAGACGACGATTCTTGGCCCGAGCCATCGCGCCATACAGCCTGCAAACGTCCGTCCAGCCTCGCTTGCCAAACTACCTGCTGCCTGGTACCCGCAGCTGTCTCCCGCCACTAACTCTGTCTCATGGGCTGCGAACCGCCCTGAAACTGGCTTGATGCTGTCGAGCACCCAGAACGTCTTCAGAACCATGCACATTGTGGTTCTGCCCTCTGGTCCTTCTCTAAAGGCCCCAAGAGACAGTTACAACCCTTTGCCCCTTTGGTGTTGAACCCAATAACCTTGGACAGTAAGACTGATTGCTTTACCAACTACCCTCCTGTCAGTATCCAGAGTGCATCCCTTTCCTTTGTGAAAATGTCCGTCCTCTGTCTTCCTTTACAGTGTGGATTGTAATTGTAGTATGCTAGAACTGTCTGTTGTAGTAACAATAAAGTAGATATTTTTATACAACCTTCACTGGACAGTCCCTTTTATCATTGGGTAATAATTGTATTTTCACTGTGTTGCAACTAACCAACGATCCACAACCTTGCAGAGATAAGCCTGCTGTTCCATTCATGTTACCAGAAATTGGACAAGGAGGTCTATAAATTAAAAATCTGTTTGGATCCCTTCTGGTTTACTAGAGGTGTGGGGTTGATTGATGGTTTAGAAACCGATATTCATCCCTGGACCACTGGTGCCCCGGAAAGGTGATTCGTCGCAGCAGGCGTGGACTGGGAAACAAAAGGGCCCTGGAAATAATTTTCAAAGTGGCCGAATATTACACATTTTCAACAAGCCCAACCCTTTTGCTATATGAACATTTGGAAATAAAATAGGTTACCACACAAAAGAGGCCCAGGGTACAGAGTCCTACCAGGAAATCTGCAGAGTTCCCGATAGGCCATTCCAACCCTGAAGATGGAGTGGCAAGCGCAGATGCTGCTAGCCTGCATAACACACACATGACCATTGCCCATTGCAAAAAGTCTCCTCTCCCAAGTCTGCCCAGTATGACCACTAGCCACTCTCAGGCTGTCGAGAAAGATAGGATGCAGCACGTACTAAGTCAGCAGAGCAGTTCAACTTGCCTGGAACATATGTGGCCCTGGGCCTTTGGAGCTCAAGTTCACTGCAGGCAAAGTGCTGTCAGAGTTCTCTGTGTTCTAATAGCAACCCCAGTGGATTATTACTTGCTCCAGCCGTACTTTTAAGTCCCATCAATTTGGAGGGTCAAACCTTTTTACCCATCATCAAATTGCTAGTATGAGCTTCCAAATTGTTCAATTTGTTTAATCATTTTCAAAGTAAGTTTAAAGTTTGACCAGCATTTTAACATCAGAAGACCCACATGAAACTTTGACAGATTGAGTGCTATGCATTTACCCTTAATGTGCCCGTATTCTCATGCTTATCTTGGACCTGTACTGGATATAAATCTACTGCCAAAGACAAAAAGGCTTGAACAGAACGGCTCTGCATTTCTTCGAAATTAAGCACAGAAAACTGCACATTAATTGGACATCTTTGTTAACTTTCCAAGAAATGCTAGATAATGCTTGCAGTTGTGAACTCACACAGATATAAAGAAATTTGACGCCGAACTCAAATCTAATTTGGTTACTCCCTCCTGGACCAAGGCAGAGATTGTGCCGATTTACAAAAAGGGTGAGAGAGATGATCCTTGCAATTACCGCCCAATCTTCCTTTTGGACACAAGGGGGGAAGATATTTGCCAAAACTGCCCTAGAGTACTTTATTACATCATCTCCAAGGAGGTTTCGAAAGTTGCATTAGCACCAAAGATGAAAGCTTGCAATTACGACTCTTGTGCGACAAATGTGTGACCTTGAGAAAGATGTATATATATATTCAGTATTTATAGATCTACTTTCAATATTTGACAGAGTCCCCAGGTCTAGGCTATGAAGCGTTCAATAGAAACGTGGCATTCCGCCGTCGCTACTGAGGGGTCATTCAACTACTTTATTCAAATAAGGAGACACTAGTCAGGTGGAATGTAAATTCAGATGGGATTCAAATGATAGAAATTCAGATGGTAATATGCCAAGTGTGTTTTACCCCAACATGATTCTGTCTTTTTATCAACAGAGTCATCAATTCATCATTAGAGTTTTCATCTGACGCCCCAACCTTGGCCAGTGACAAATTTCCAATCATGTTGTTTACGGACAATGCAGTCCTTTTATCTCGTACGCAAGTGGGGCTCATGCAGCAGTTTGGTGTCTTTGAAGAGCTCTGTAAATATAATGGGCTCTCAGCAAGGTGGCAAAAACCAAGGCTCTGGTATTCATGGGGCAAAAAAGAAGACCTTAGCCAGGCAAGCAGGTGGACACATATGACACCTATGACTACGTTGGGGTAAGGATTAAAGAGGACTGTAAATGGAATGTGCAAGTGGCAAAGATCAGGGGCGGCTCTGGCTAGGTACAGTGGGGCGTTGGCAATCGAGGTCAGGGTCACGATTGAAGCATATAAACTACAGGCCAGGCAAGCTGCCCTGTATGAAGCTGAGTTCGGGGGAGCAAGTAATTGTAATAGCCGACAGTTACTAAGAATACATTTATGAAGAACATCTTAGGTTTACCTATCAGCTTTGTTTGTTTGTTTGTTTGTTTATTTATTTAGTATAGCGTGCAGAACCCAGAGGTAACAAGACGCAACGGAGAACAGGAAAGTAAGATTACATAAAAACTTGGTTGCAGGATAAGGCACAGGTGAGCATAAAGCATAACATTACATTTCGTAGAATCTGGTGAGAGGACTTATTTACATATATATACCCAGCCATATATACATATATATACACAGTTAATCACATTGTGGTGGGTCAATTAGGAGTGTACATATATACAGTCTGGTTGGCATGATTCAGTCAGGGGAGTTGTTGGATCGTAACCAGGAGAGAGTGTTTTGCCTAAAGCTGTAATAGGATTGGTCGGTTCTGATGTTGGGTGGGAGAGCGTTCCAATATTGGGCAGCCAAGACCGGGAAGCTACTGCCGCCCGTTTTCTTATTTCTGAATTTGGGTACCTGAAGGTAATGAGAGTTAATCATTCTGGTGGGGCGGTTGAAAGATCATTTTGCTATTCTGCCTGCGAGATATGGGGGTGCTGCATTGTTTAGGCATTTGAAAGTGAGTGATGCTATTGTGAGTGAGATGCGGTCACAGATTTTGAGCCATTTGTGTTCTCTTTCTCGGGAGGATGGCTCAGGGGCAACGTGCTCGCCTTGGAAGCTAGACGTCACGGAGCAACACAGGTTCGATCCCCGGGTCCGCGCTTAGAAACCTCTGGGTATTAAGCGCGTTATAAATCACCTATCATATCATCTTCTTTGGTTGGAGATGTGTTCCTTGGAGAGTAGGTTAAGGGTTGTTCCGAGTGCGTTATTTTGTAGTGTTTGGAGTTTGTCGGTTATGTATTTGTTGGCTCCTAGGTACATGGCGTTACAGTAGTCAAGTCTGGATAGTATTAGGGCATTGGCGATGATGATGCAGCTAGCTTGGGAGAGGAATGCTTTACTTGCCCTGATTAGCTTGCACGTGTAGGCGGTACAGGATGCTAGTGAGTTTACTTGTTTTATTAGTGACAAGGCTGAGTCGAGGTGAAAGCCTAGAGTTTTCAATGTTTTGGCAACTGTAATGGTGTTGCCATCAATGTTGAATGCCTCGTAGTTGGAGCTAAATTTTTTTAGATTGGCGTTGTTGCCGAGGAGCAGGATTTCGGTTTATCATCATTCAGGCATAGACCATGTGTGGCCACCCATGCCTGAATGATGATGTATATTTTGTTTACCAAGGCCGTATCTGAGTCAAAGTTGCCTGAAAGGGGTATGAGGATTTGGGTGTCATCTGCATAGTTGGTGCATGTGAACCCCAGTTTGTCCAACTTGTCAAATAGGGGCTTGGTAAATATGTTGTTGAGGGTGGGGGAGACGCAGGAGCCCTGGGGTACACTGCATTTTATTTTGATGGGTTCTGCTGAGGCTAGTGAAGAGAAGACTCTCCTTTTTTATTGTCCAGGAATGATTGGATCAAGGCTATGGCATCGTTCGAGAAGTGGGCAGCCGAGGCAAAGTGTTCACACAGGACTGTGTGATCTACGAGGTCAAAGGCCGCCGATAGGTCGAGAAGGAGTAGCATGACGGTATTTCCTTTGTCATTAATCACATTGATTTGGGTTTTAAGGTCGATTAAGGCTGTCTCAGTGCCGTGCTGCGGTCTGAAATCCGATAGTCGGGTGCCTAGTAGTTTGTGAGTTTCTAGATATTGCTGGATTTGCAGGTATGCTACTCTGTCTATTATCTTTAATAAGAAAGGTACCGTAGTGATGGGTCTGTAATTGGTGGGAATAGCGGGGTCTAGGGTTTGCTTCTTGAGGAGAGGCAGAACCCATGATTCTTTGAGATTGCTTGGCATGATGTTGGAGGAGAAGGATGCGTTGATCAGTTTGGTTATAAAGGGAGCTAATTCCCTGGCAGCATCCTTGAGTATCTGGGGTGGGCAGTTGTCACCTTTGTAATTGGATGGTTTAAGTGAGGCGATTACTTTTTCTGTTTCTGGGATGGTGATTTTAGTGAATCTGAAGAGGTTCTGGACAGGAGGATTGGTTGTTTTGGCATGATTGCTAGGAGATGATTCGTTGGTGGTTAGGGAGTCTTTTTTCAGTGCGATTTTAGTTTGGAGAGTTTTGATTTTGTTGGTTAGAGCGTTTTGGACGCTGGTGCACCATTGTTTGTCTTTAGTTATGTTGTCTGGTGTGGGTATGGGGGATTCTAGTTCCCTTAGTATGGCAAATAGTTCCCTGGTATTGGAGATAGATTTTTTGATTCTTTCATTGAATAGGTTGTTTTTGTGAGCAGGATTTCTTTTTTGTAATTATTTGCAAAGAGTTTAAGTTGTAGTTTGTTCTCTTCTGTGGGGGTATTGCGTCATTGGGTTTCTTGTTTTCTTTTGCGCATTCTAAGTTCTTTCAGATCGGGGGTGAACCAGGTGTTCAGGTGAGCTTGTTGTTTGCTTTTTTGCATTTTTAGAGGGGCAATGATGTCCAGTCCTTTCTTCATGGCATTGTTGTAGCTTTCTACTAGGCACTTTGGATTTAAGTTGTCGGGGAGAGCATCGAGGGTTGGCAGTAGAAGTGGTAGGAGGTTGTCAGGAGTTATATTTTTTTGCTCTAGTGGGCAGTGGTGGTGCCATGATCTTTTCTTTGCTGACTTCTTTATTGAGTGATAGTGTGAAGTCAATGAGGTTGTGGTCTGTCCAGTGTTGAGGAGTGGTTTTGGTGATGGTGGTATCGCAGTTCAAGGTGGCGATCCAGTCCAAGGTCCTACCTTTATTATGGGTGGGGTAGGCACTTTTTGGGTTAGCCCATGTTCAGCTAGCATGTTGGCTATGGCTTGTGCTGGTTTGTCATCAGGATCGTTCAGACCAAGATTCAGGTCGCCTAGTAATAGTATTTGAGAGGTGTCTTTTGTATTGTTGGCTAGGAGGCTGGACAGGTCAGCCTCGAATGAGCCAATGGGGCCAGGTGGCCTATATATTAGGTAGATGGTTAAGATGTGGCAGTTGGAGATGGGTAGTTTGGCTGTGAGGAGCTCTCAAGATTTGAGAGGTGATTGAGTGAGTGGTTTTAGCTCGAGATTGGTTTTTGCCATGATGGCCAGACAGCCTCCTCTGTCATTGGGTCTGTCCATTCTGATTATTTGATAGTTTTTAGGGATGGCTATTGAGAGTGCTGGGCCTGCAGCATCGTGCAGCCTCGATTCGGTGATTGCTAGTAGGTCGAGGTTGTTGGTGGATAGGGTATCTGCTATTTCCGTGGCGTGGGCCACTAGGGATCTAGCGTTGATCAAGGTTCCGGCTAGAGTAGTTGTATTGGGTGAATCCTGGATAGTTATGGGGATGAGTTTAGGTTGTGTGGAGTTATTATAGCGCGTGGTTAGGTTAGGATATACTTTAGGGAGTCGTGGGGTAGATCTCAGAAGAGGATTAGGGATTTTGTTGTGGCAAGTGGGCTCATAAAGATGGGGTAATCTGGCACAAAGCCTGATGTTTCTTTCTGTGGTCGGGCAGGGTACATTTTCTGCTGGGTGCATGGTTATTGCGGCCACAGTGGTGGTAAGGTGTAGTAGTGGCATGAGGAGGTACAATAGGGTGGCAGTTGGCTTTTGCTAGCGCGCATTGTATAAAGAGTAATTATCTCAAGTTACATTTAGTAGAGACAAATCTACCTTTCAATAATACCTTTTTTCATTTTACCTATCAGCAAACCCAATCTGCCCGTTTACCTGGAAACAATCCTCCCAAGTACAGACTCCCTAGGTATGTCTAAACCATTGCTCTTCTGAATATTGGACCACTGCCAAGTTAGCCAGGTACAGAGAAGCACTTGGAGGCATAATGGCCCAAGAAGGCAGTACCTCACTCCCATGTTTCACCCACATAAAGGAGTTTCAAAGTATTGGGCTAAGTGAACATTGGGATATGCATGAACGCATGGATAGTAATACCAAGCAGCCTGTTAAAAACACGTATTGTGCTTAGGTGGAAACTGTAGTGCTGAGAACCATAAGGCAATCTATTCAGCTTAGCAAGTATTGGGACTTGAAACAAGATTTTGGCTTTGAGGAATATTTGCATAGCATACGCCCCAAGGTAATTAGATCCCTATACATGCATCTACGTTTCGGCATCATTCCAGCGGCACATTTACTAAATAAATGGAACAGCAATACCACAGGTGTTTGCCTATTTTGCTCAGAACAAAGTGAAAACATTGTTCACGTTGGTATCAGGTAATATTATCCCCACCAATAATATCGCCATATATATGGTCGTCGGGAACGGCCATAGGCAATATCATTAGTGCGGATCATTTTTGGGTTAAATGGGAGTGGGTGTTGCGGGGGTGTCCCTCGCAGGTTTAATGGGTTAATATTGCCAGAAAAATATGGCGCCATTCTTGTATGGCAATAATTTTGCGGGGATATTAACACATGGTACCTTCATGTTATACTGCTATGCCTCCTTTATTTAGATTCAAGCAAGTGGTATTTAAAAGCCTTGTTCCATACCACGTTCATTAGAACTACTGTGAATGCACCGATTGTGTGCTGTTCTTCACAGGACAACTTGGCAGTGCATTCTGTGGCTAATGGTCGCCACAAGGCATGGAGAAGGGGGTGGGTCAAGTCTGCTTACAATGTCGAAGTCTGTAGATATTAGATTGACTGGATCCAGTCTGGCAGGGCATACCTGATGCGACAGTGCAATTTACTGCTGGGGATTGGTCTGCTGCTTAAACTGGAACCTGGCCCAGGCGATTGCATGAACTTGCACGTAGGTGCATCTTTGTCCAATACCTTGCTGCTATCCAATATTAAAGTCTGTCTTCTATATTTCATGAGGATTAAATGCATTTTATTTCGGAGAGATTTTCTACGTGTTACCTTTTAATCTTTTTTTGCATTTGGTTTTATTTTTGCTATGTCAAGAGAAACGTTTCACATTGATGTTTATGTATCCTAGAGATTACTGTGACACCAAAGGCAAAAGATGATGGAATGAACTGTAATGAACTGTATTGCAATGTATGTTTATTTGCTTTGATGGCCGATCGCCGAAATAAAGCTATTGATTGATTGTTAACTCTCCAAGAAATCGTAGATAATGCTTGCAGCTGTGAATTCACACAGATATGAAGAAATTCGAATTTCAAATACGTGTGCGCACAAAATAAAGTCTATTCATGAGGAAGCTTTAAAGCTGCATGTATAAATATGCAGTACTTCGTCGAGAGCAACCGCTGCAACAAGTCAATTGTGGGGTCAGTTTTTGGAGTCAGTCCTTCCAGCATTGCTTAACAAGTTACACCTGATATGATATGTTATGATAAGACATTTATAACGTGCCTGTGCGCAAGTGTTTCTAGGCGCAACAAGACGAGGGGGAAACAAAAGAAGAACAAAACAACGATCTTACAAGGCCTTGTGTCATTCAGATTGCACAAGTGGGGGGAAGAGGGAGGGGAGAAGTGCCAGGGTCGAGGGGAAAGAGATGCGCAGGTAACCCAAAAACTGCAGCCAGAGGGCGGCTCATAAGTGCAGAGAGAAGGGACTGAAGTGTTTCAGATAAAGGGCCTCATTCCGAGATTGGAGGTAGTCATGGCGCTATCTGCGCCATGACTGCCTCCAATAACGGGACCGAGTCCGGTGTGGTGCAATGGGGACTTACTGGTCTACTCCGACCCTGGAAGGGAAAAAGGAAGGTTTTGAGTAGCTTCCGGAACATGAGGTGGTTCTGGTCAAGTTTGGGAGAGGCAGTGAGGCTGTTGCACAGGGAGGCCCCCGCCAAGGAGAGTGATCTGCCCCCCACTCTCTGCTTGGAGAACCGTCTGACCCTCAGAGAGTTGGAGGTGAATGAGCCGAGAGTTCGAGAAGGAAGATGTTTAGGAAGAGAATGTTGGCGGTAGTGCAGTCCGAGGCCACAGAAAGCCTTGTGGAGGATGCAAAGTGTCTTGAACTTGATCCTTGCAGGCACAGAGAGCCAGTGAAGAGAATTCTTAGCTTGAGAGATACGACCCGTGGGATTGAGGCCAAGGACAAGTCTTGCAGTCATGTTCTGGATAAGTTGTAACGGTCGAAGAGTAGAGACAGGCAGATTTAGAAAGAGGCTGTTGCAGTAGTCTAGCCTAGAGAGGACCAGGGCTCTGGAGACAGTGAGCTTCTGGGGGAAAGTGAGAAAAGGCAGAATACCTCTGAGGAGGTACAGCTGATAGTGTGACTTCTTAGAGACATCAAAGGTATGAGGAGAGAAGGAGAGGGTGGAGTCGAAGATGACACCAAGGTTCTTAGCCTCACAGGAAGAAGCAGGAAGAGGGACAAGAGTGGGCGGCCAGAGAGAGAGAGGAAAGGTGGGAGCAGTTGTCCTAATAAGGAGAATCACAGTCTTACTGGCATTAAGGCAGAGATCATTGGTGGCACACAATTCCTGAATTGCGGCCAGCCAATCTGGAATGATAGAAGGAGCAGAGGTGGCTGAGGGGAGCCTGAAAGAGAGCTGGGTGTCATCTGCATAACACTGAAAATTGGAGCAGAAAGTAGCGATGCAGTGGGCAAGAGGTGGAGGTAGTGATTGAAGCCAGGGAGAAAGGTGGGGTTAGTCATAGTGGGAGTGGTGGAGTAGTAGTGGAGTGAGAAGTGGTAGTTGTCAGTGGTAGTGCTAGTAGAGGGGGAGTAGTAATGAGAGGCAGTAACAGAGTAGTGGTAGCAGGGAGGTAGCGGTGACAAATGGAAGAGGCAGAGCCATGGTAGGCCCGAGCGAACAACTCATGAATCCCTCAGCCAAACTGTTGCTTTTATGTTCAATAAACAGCCATGAAACGTCAACAGGCTACAAAGTGTTTATTTGTGGCAGACTCTGTCACAATAGGCAACTGCCCTGCTTCCCCTACAATGTTAGAGACTCCGCGAAATGTGAGAACTGTGATTTGCAGTAGGACACCACTAACTGCAGGAAGACATTATGCAGCTACTTTAATTCAGATTGGCTTACATCTCTTTTTAATTCATGAAAGCAGAGTAAAATCTGCTCTTTGGCGCCCCCTGCTGGCCAGCACTACAGGCAGCCACCTAGTTTGCCTTCTGCTTGCACCAGCCCTGGATAGGTCAATAGCCTACGTATCAGATGCTATTGTAAGCCTCTGTGTTTGGTCAGCATTGTGTAGACCAAAAAGAGGACTATTCTGTTAATTCTGAAAAGAAGCTTTCACTGTCTGTTAGTATCTTTAACCACATAAGCGTAGTTCTTGTCCCCTTTAAATCAAACAGAGAAGTGTGTTTTTTTTTTATTTTATGTATTATCTTATTTTGGTTGGTTAAATTAAATTAACCTTTCAAAAAAAAAATGCACATAAAACTTCAAATTACAAATCGCATCACATCGCATTAGGAAGAGACAAATGACAACTTAGAAAGAATAAGGATAAAATGAGAAAGCCACAGAATAAAAGGCAAAGGGAAGTAAAGATCATTATAACAGCATACTTAACAAACTCATATCTAACGTCCAGCCACACACACATTATAAATAAAACCTAAACATGTGTGACAACTAATAACCCAGAATAAAATCACTAGATGATCAGTCTTTAGGCAATACTGCACTTAAAAATTGCATAGTGGCTATTCTCAATGAGATTTTCGAGGTAGCAAATAATTCATACCATAGTTCATCATCTGACCGCATTAAATGATGTGTTTGGATTAACTTGTGAAGGACAATTTTCCTTTGTTTTCTGAAGGCAACACACACAATTAATACGTGTTTTAGTGTCTCTTCCATTCCATCAACTTTACAAAACCGACAGTATGAGGCACCAACATGAATTAGACCCTTTCTTAATAGGATTTGATTGGTTGGCCATAAATTCATGTGAAATCTTAAGATTTGGCTTCTAAGTGTGTATGACGAGCACTTCAGTAAATAGTCAGCTGTTTGGCAAAAATTTTTATGACCAAAGGATGATCTGTCGAAGTTTCTTAGCAATAAGCATTGCTGTTGGGTATGATGCCAATCTAGTTGATAAAATTTGAGCTTGGCTTTCGATGGATTATTGAGCAAAATGTCTAGCGAGATGTTCGCATCAGCCAGATCAGAGAGGACACTAGCTCTCCAGTTTGCTGGAAAAGAGTGTGAAGAAAGCAAAAGATAGTTTGCCAATATTGAGAGCAAATTGTTTGCAGCAAGACCCAGTAAGCATTTGCGGAAAAGACAACATCTCTTCTAAGACACTTGGATGTGTATTGACAAACTGCCCAACTCAAACCGCAATAGAGCATTTGGCGTTGTGTTAGGGAGTTTGAGTACTTTTTTCCAAAATTGGGCTTCCATTCTATCCCAAGACAATGGCTTTTGTGGGAGCCACGTCTCAGCCCCATAGGTGACGTTGGGGATTACCTTCTGCTGATAAAAGGTTAGAACATGAGCACAAGAAAATTTACCAAACTTGGCCTGAAGGACTTTGGCCTGAGATATTAGAGTGGAGAGTTTGTCAGTAATGCTACATTTGTGGGGGTTATTTGCAGGAGAATTACTAAACATAACTCCCAGATATTTATAGTCATTGACTAACACCAGTTTTTGATTCTGAAGGAACCACTCATAGAGCCTCATTGCGACCCAGGCGCTAATGGGTTAACGGCGCCGTAAAAGGCTGCGGTGTCGTTAACCTATTAGCGCCTAATTACGAGGTCCATTTGCGGGACCCGACCTTAACGGCTGGTTTTACCAGCCGTTAAAGTAGGGACCCTCAAAGGGCCCTTGGTGCTAAGTACGGAGCCGCAATTTGCGGCACCATACTTGACACCTTCCCCATTCCCATTGAGCCCTATGGGGCGAAAATGGGAATGGGGAAGGGCCATGGAGGCATGGGGAATTACCGCTCTGCCAACTTTGGAATGGGGTGGTAATTCCTCATTCCTCCATGGCGGACACCGGCATGGACCATGGTGCTACTAGCACCATGGTCCTCCGCCTGGGTCGTAATGAGGCCCATAGTGTTTAGTTTGTTTCGGTTTGCTCTTTCCCAATTCCATGACTTGGGTTTTCTCCAAGTTGAGTGTTAGATTATTTTTGGTAACAAAGATTTCTAGTTGCTTAAGTAGAGTCTGTAATCCACTTGGCGTTTGTGAGATAAGAACCAGGTCATCAGCAAAGAGAAGCCATGCAATGACCTGGTTACCAAGCTTTGGCGCATCATTTGTTACCTTCAAGAATTCAACTTCAAGTCGAGAATAAATAAATTAAACAGAGTTGAGGCTAGAATGCAGCCTTGTTTAAGGCCGCGTTTGATATGGATTATTTCTGATAATAGCCCACTCAAGTTCAATTTGACCTGCATTGTGGTATTTGTATGAAGCAGCTTTATGAGTGAAATAAGAGAAGGTGGGCAGCCAAAACTCAGCAATTTGTTGAAAAGTAATTGGCGGCCCACAGAGTCAAACGTGACTTGAAAGTCTACAAAGGCCAAGTATAGAGGTTGCTGTCTTGCCGCATAGGCTGCCTTAATGGCATTAAGCGTGATGATATTAATAGCAGTGCCAAGGCCTGCCACAAAGCCTGTTTGAAAGGGAACTCAACGATTTTCACTAGTAGCCCAAATATTAAGATCTCTCAAAATGATACGGCTAAAAATCTTCCCAGGTGCATCAAGAAGTGCTATGGGGCGATAACTTGCCGGATTCGCGTGGTCGCCTTTTTTATAGATTGGCACTACTACAGCTTGACACCAGGATGTTGGAATGCATTGCTTCGTTTGAATGGAGACAAAGATGGTGTATAAGATAGTGTGTTTCACCTAAGCTTACTTAAAGGGAGCTAGTGCAGGTGTCTCTTTGGTGGTGTTATGGTTGTTTTTAGGAATATGCAATTTTGTACATCGTAGACTCTTATGGCCCGAGTAATAATCCCCTCTAATGACCTAGTATCATCAAAATCATAGAATAACTGCGAGACCAGCTTTTTTTCGGAAGTGCATGGGAAAAAAGTAGGTTCACGTTCCCAACTTATTTATTTATTTAGTCATTTGTTTAGCGCGCAAACCCCAAGGGCATCAAGGCGCTAGTTACATATGAATACATTTGGTTGCATATTACAGTATAAAGCACAGGGAAAGACATTATCGGTGAGTCCATAAAGAATTTTCGGCCAGAAAAGATTTGTAAGATAGTTAGGCCCGGAGGTTATGATCATAGAAGAGGACATTCTTTAGTTGTTTTCCAGAAGGCCCAGAAGGATTGTTCCAATCTCAAGGATAGTGGTAGATTGTTCCCGTGTATTGCAGCTGTGACTGGGAAGTTGGTGTCCATGCTCTAGTTCACTTGAAGACGGTTATGGAGAGTTGGTGAGAGTAGGTAGTGTGGGTAGGTCTTGAGGAATGAGCCTTGGCGAATTATTGAGATAGGTATTTAGGGGCAGTGTTGGAGAGGCATTTGTGCGCGAGTGTTAGTGATTTGAAAATCATGCGCTCTCGGATAGGTAACCAGTGGGTGTTTCTTCTTGCAGCAAAGATGTGGTCGCGTTTTGGAATTGTAAGGGCTACTGTTCTGGATGAGTTGCAATTTGCTCAGGTTTCGAGAAGTAGTGCCTGTGAAGAGGGCATTACAGTAGTCTAGTTTTGAGCCAACAAGAGGCCTGGCAATGGTGAGGCAGCTATCGGTGTTGAGGCAGGGCCTGCATGCATTAATTAGCTTTGAAATCTAGGCAACTGATGAGGCAATCGCATTCACCCATTTTGAGAGGGATAATGTGGAATCCAGGTAGACGGCCAAAGTTTTAATGTTGTTGGAAACTTGGATGGTGTTTCCTTCTATGATGAAGGACTTGTATGAAGAGTCTAGCTTGTTGAGGGTTTGTTGAGAACCGATCAGTAGAATCTCTGTCTTGGTTCCATGTCATTTCATTGCGGGATGGTTTTTTGCAGGGTTTTTTACTGTACATTTTTTATCGACAAAACCCATTGCATTTTTTATCGAAAAAAACCCATTGAATTTTTTTTACATTTATTTTGTAAGGGTCCCCCCCAACCACCCATTCCCTTTCAGTTTATATCTATTACCAAAAGCCCACATCCTATATATATAATTTTTTAAAACCCCCCCAAAAAATGTGATGGTTTTTTACGATAAAAAATGTGCGGAAAAAACCCTACAAAAAAATGTCATTAAGACAGAGGTGGATGGAAGCCATCCAAGACTGAACGATGTGAGTGTACATTTTTTGTGTCATTGTCATAGTTGCCTGTGAGGTTTAGGAGAATCAGAGTATTGTCCGCGTAGTTGGTAAAGGAGATACCTTTGGTGTCAAGCAGGTCAAAGAGGGGTTTAGTAAATATGTTGTACAGAGTTGGCGAGACACAAGATCCTTGCGGGACTCCACAAGTGACCGGGGCTGAGGGGCTGCATCGGTTGGGGAGAACACTCTCATGCTTTTTTCTGAGAGGAAGGAATTGATCCATGTGATGGCTTCAGGTGAGAAGTCTGCTGCTGATTCAAGGTGCTGTCATAGGATTGGATTGGATTGTCGACCAGGTCAAAGGATTCCGAAAAGTCGAGTAGGAGCAGTAGGGCTGAGTGACCTGAGTCTTTAATGTTGTCCAATTGGTTCTGAGATCTAGCAAGGCCGATTCAGTGCTACAGCCCGGACGGGTGCCTTATTGACGAGATCCCAGTAGATTGTTGGCTTCCAGGAAGGACTGGATCTGCAGGTAAAATGCACGGTCCAAGATTTTGAGTAAAAAAGGGACAGTGCTAATGGGTCGATAGTTGGTCGGGATAAATGGATCAAGGGTGTTTTTTTTAGTAGAGGGAGGACCCAGGCATCTTGAGGCTGGCGGGAATGGTGCCAGTGGAGAATGAGGCATTAATAAGTGAAGAGATTAACAGAGCCAGTGTGTGGGCACAGGCTTTGATGATTGCAGCAGGAAAAATGTCACCATGGCAGCACAAAGGTTTCAGACCCTTGATTATTTTTAGGACGTCTGTTTCGGAGACTGGGTTGAATTTGAAGAGTGCGTGATTGTGATTGAAGTGCGTGCTAGACTGGAACTCAGGTGAAGTGAGTGAAGTGCTCGTAATGTTCAGAGAGGCTTTTTTGGTGAGGATCTTTTTGTAAGGTGTTGATTTTCTGCATCAAAGCACTTTGGATATTGGAGCACCATTCAAGGTTCTGAGAGCAGTTTGTGGATGGTGGAGTGGGAGATTCTAGTTCTCACAATATGGCGAAGAGCTCCTTTGTGGTTGAATTGGCGTTATTTATTTGGCATTGTATGTCAAGGTTTCTTCTAGTAAGATAGCTGTTTTATGAATGCTAGAGGCAAGAGAGAAAGACTATTTGTTTGGCGGGTTCTGGTTATTGTTCCATTTTGTTTCAGCTTCTTGTTTAAGCAGCCAGAGTGCTTTGAGGTCGGGGGAGAACCAGGAGTTGCAGTGTGTAGCAGCTTTGGGGCTCCTTAGTTTGAGAGGAGCTACAGTGTTTATCGCCTGTGTTAGTACGCTATTGTAATGGTCGACTAAGGTAGTCGGATCACTAGAAAATTACTGTGGTGTAATTAACTCTTTCAATAGTGACAGGATGCTGGTGTAGGTGATGTTACAAGAGCTCCTTGCCGCAATAGAAGGTAGGAGAGGGGTGGCGGTGGAAGGTGTGTTGGCAGAGGTTATGGTGAACATGATAATGTTGTGATCAGTCCACGGGCAAGGCTTGCTGGAAGTGGTGGTGGTATTGCAGTTTAAGTCGGCAAGCCAGTCAAGAATGCAGCCTTTGTCATGTGTGGGATGGACAACTCACTGTAGGAAGCTAAACTCCTGAAGCAAATTGTCTAGGGATAAGGCATTGGTGTCAGTGGCATCATTCAGGCCAATGTTGAAGTCTCCAAGCAGTAACGTCTGTGATAATGGCTTGGTGTTGGACAGGAGGTGCAGTATGTTCTCTTCGAAGGTGGGGGGGCAGGAACCCAATAAATCAGGTGTCATAGTAGAGGTGTGTGACAGCTTTAATTTGGTTGATAGAAGTTCACCAGTAGGGAAGGCAGTGTTAGTGATTTCTCTGGGACCTAGGGTCTCTTTAGCTATGAATGCAACCCCCTCCTCTGCTGTCAGGTCTATCTTTCCTATAGATGGAGTATTTGTGTGGTATGTCTAGGGTTAAGGCTGGGGAGCAAATTTAAAGAACTGATTGATCAAACATTTACAATATTTGCACCAAAGAACATAAACAGTAATAAAATGGGATTTATTAGCTCACAAGCCCTTGATTTGGAAGTCTTGCATATGAAAAGGGAATAACAAAATCAGTCAGGAATTTCAAGAGGGAGTCTTGCATTTCCAGTGATTATTTGATTCAAATGAAGCAAAGATAAAAGCAAAGGTACAAACATTGGATAAAAGCTCATATAATTGTAATTAATTGGTGAGATAGCGAACTTCAGTTGAGAAATATAAATACTAAACACTCATATAACTTTTGGAAGTGTGTAACTAACTTAGGTACCACCCAAATCTTTATAAAGGTGAATTTATGTATGTGTGTATGTTTGTCCAGCTATACAAATACACACTGTTGAGCCCACGTCTACCAAATTATACATGGATTACTCTTTTGTCTGGGGCAAGATCGTACTCTATGTTTGGATGCAAAAAATGTACTCCGTAGACACCCTCATTTACTGATGCTCATTCCGATTCACTACAGTAGGTACTAGAAGGAGGAAAAGTTTGGAAAAGTGTCTGAAGCTAAATGTTCGATATGTTGGTTATTCCTTTAAAATGTGTTACTACTGTATACAGTTCAAAACTGGTTAATTAAAGCAGTTTTAAATGGAATAAAAAAAAATTACTTTTCTTTTATCATGCCACTCCAAATATGGGAAACTGCAAGGTTACAGTTTACTTAAGTTCATTCATGAGAAGAGAACACAATCAATCAATCTTTCTTGGACATGTTCCCAAATGTGCTGAAGCCATTGGCCCTCATTGCAACCCTGGCGCTAAACCATGGCGCTATTAGCACCATGGTTGGTGCCGGTGCTGTAACGAGTCCGCCATGGTGGAATGGGGAAATACGCCCCATTCCAAGGTTGGCGGGGCGGTATTTTCCCATTTCACCATGGCCCTTCCCCATTCCCATTTTCGTCCCATGGGGCTGAATGGGACTGGGGAAGGTGCTAAGTATGGTACCGCAAATTGCGGTACTGTAATTAGCACCGACGTCCCTTTGCGGCACCCTACTTTAATGGCTGGTAAAACCAGCCATTAAGGTCGGGTCCCGCAAAGGGACTTCGTAATCAGGCGTTAAGGGTTTAACGGCGCCGACACCTTTTACGGTGCCGTTAAACCCTTAACGCCAGGGTCGTAATGACCCCCATTGTGTGACTAAAACCTGCTGCACAAAAACGTCACTTGGAAAAGCTCCATCTGATGCAAAGCGAAAATCAATATCAAAAGCTTCTGAAAAAACAACAACAAACAGCAGCACGACTTGCCGACCAAAGGACAAGAGCAACTTTCTCCAGGGCAAATGAGATGGCAGAGCAAACTGAAGCAAGACTTGCTGACACAAGGACAAGAGCAACACCCTCCAGGGTACATGAGAAACCAGAGCAACCTGAAGCAAGACTTGCAGACAAGAGGACAAGAGCAACATCCGACAGGGCACATGAGACACCACTCGATCAGGACACGGGCAACGCCAGGTACACCAGCTAGTTTCTCTGATAAATGTGGAACTGATCCAGAGACAAAGGTAAAATTTGAATGGAAGGCCCTATCTTTCTGCAAGGGTTTGTTTTATAGAGCTAATATAGAACATAACATATTGTTATCAAAGAGTTCAAGATCGTTGAGATGAGATGGTCTTTTTGACTTTGTGTTAGAATTGGAGCCTTCTATGTGGGTAGAAATGTTATATATGTGTTTAATGGCATCACTATTAAATCTAAATGACCTAGCACTTGGCATACAAGTTATGTCATCCCAATGTATAAAATGGAGGCCCATTTAAATCCCCAGAATTACTGACCAGATATCATGAGTAACATTTTTGCACCCTTGTCACTCACAGATTTAGAACAATGTGCAATTAACCTAGAAAGACTGACCAAGTTCCAAACAGGATTCAGGAAAGAAATAGGTACATCACTGAATGGTTTAGTGTGAAACTTACTCCAAGCTTAGGTATGGACAAATGGCAATGTACCCCGACATAGCCACTGTAGATTTAACTTCAGTTTTTAACCGTCTCGATAGTCAGGGGCAATGGAACAAACTTTGAAACTTGGGAACTCCAGAGGGGCTTCTGGAAATGATAACTGAGCTTCATACTAGAACAACTATAAAAATATGAATTAATACATCAGGGACATTTTCTAGAGAGAGATACGCGCATAGAGCAAGCTGGGAGAGCGGAATGCAGTTATGCGAGTGTTTTCTGTGCCTCTCACAGCTCTGGAGTTTTGAGTTCCTCATTTTAAATCACACTGCTTTATTAAAGACAAGCACCAATGCAACAGAGCGAAGTAGCTGAAAAGTGGAGGCTGTTGGCTGTGAATTGCTTTCTCTGTGGGAGCCAGTGCATTTCCTTCGTGTTTTGTGAATTGTCCACACATTTCTGCAAACTGCTCTGAAAAAGAACTAAGTGCTAACACCTTTAATTGCTGCAGGGGGCACTGTGAGAGCAGACATGCTCCACCCCCCCTTCCACTAATTAAAACCACTTCCGGACCGTGAATGTGGCAGCGAAGTGGCTGAAAAGTGGAGGCTGTTGGCTGTTTGCGGTGTGGGACAACAGAAACGGCAAGGAAATATTCTCTCCTCCTTCTCCTTATTCAGCAGGATACTACATCAGGAACTTTGAACCTGTAAGTACAACGCCGAGCAGGTAAATGCTACACTGATTTCTACATAACCGGTCAAAAACTCTACATATCTTGTTGTGCTACCGGCCGCTTGGAACTGTAGCAAACTGTAACTAACCAGTTATTTAATTGCCAGGTAACACTGGGCGCTGCTGGGAGACTCTGGGGTTTTTACCCTTTGATCCCAGCAGCAGTGCTAGAGCATCAGAGTAAGCGCTGAGTGACTGGTCCCTCGCGGCCAGAGGTAGTGGGGCGTGGGGTCCCAGCCCACTCAAGGAAACTTGATGCATCACATAGCCTCTCTAAAAGCTCAGCCACCTCGGTTTATCCTATATATAGGTGTCCAAAAGAAACATGATAACCTGCGCTCTATAATAAAACACAAGATGGCCAAAAGCCCAAAAACAAGAGCTACCATCTCAGGCACAAATGACAGCATTTCTTTTTTTTTATAAAACATTTTTTATTATCATTTGATTACAACATAAACAAAACAACCAAAACCAAAAAGGGAGGAACAAGAGAGAGACGAGGCAGCTACATCCAAGGGGGCCGACACGGCCCGTCTTACAGTAGTAATTTGTCTTGCATCACCATTTTCGTGGAGTACGATCACAGTTCACCTTATAAGTGTTCAGAGTAATATCCTTATACTTCAGGGCCTTCCCTCCTCCCATGCCGCCCATATTTTGGAGGCTTTGTTGGGACAGCCTCTTCCGTTATAGATCCTTCTTTCAATCATAGCACATGTGTCCATGTCCAATGCCCATTTCTCCAGTGTCGGAGAGTCCGGGGCTCCCCATTTTTGTGCAATATTGCGCTTGATTAGGGTGGCCGCTGTATGCAATAGCAGTTCTTCCCATTTACTCAATTCGTGCTCCCCCGGTGCTCCCAGGATTAGGACCATCGCATTTTTTATCGAAAAAACCCATTGAATTTTTTTTACATTTATTTTGTGAGGGTCCCTCCCAACCACCCATTCCCTTTCAGTTTATATCTATTACCAAAAGCCCACATCCTATATATATAATTTTTTAAAACCCCGCAAAAAAATATGATGGGTTTTTTTTACGATAACAAATGTGCGGAAAAAACCCTACAAAAAAACGTCATTAAGACAGAGGTGGATGGAAGCCATCCAAGACTGAACGATGTGAGTGTACATTTTTTGTATCATTTTCATAGTTGCCTGTGAGGTTCAGGAGAATCAGAGTATTGTCCGCGTAGTTGGTAAAGGAGATACCTTTGGCGTCAAGCAGGTCAAAGAGGGGTTTAGTAAATATGTTGTACAGAGTTGGTGAGACACAAGATCCTTGCAGGACTCCACAAGTGACCGGGGCTGAGGGGCTGCATCGGTTGGGGAGAACACTCTCATGCTTTTTTCTGAGAGGAAGGAATTGATCCATGTGATGGCTTCAGGTGAGAAGTCTGCTGCTCATTCAAGGTGCTGTCATAGGATTGGATTGTCGACCAGGTCAAAGGATGCCGAAAAGTCGAGTAGGAGCAGTAGGGCTGAGTGACCTGAGTCTTTAATGTTGTCCAATTGGTTCTGAGATCTAGCAAGGCCGATTCAGTGGTACAGCCCGGACGGGTGCCTTATTGACGAGATCCCAGTAGATTGTTGGCTTCCAGGAAGGACTGGATCTGCAGGTAAAATGCACGGTCCAAGATTTTGAGTAAAAAAGGGACAGTGGTGATGGATCGATAGTTGGTCGGGATAAATGGATCGAGGTTGTTTTTTTTAGTAGAGGGAGGACCCAGGCATCTTGAGGCTGGCGAGAATGGTGCCAGTGGAGAATGAGGCATTAATAAGTGAAGAGATTAACAGAGCCAGTGTGTGGGCACAGGCTTTGATGATTGCAGCAGGAAAAATGTCACCATGGCAGCACAAAGGTTTCAGACCCTTGATTATTTTTAGGACGTCTGTTTCGGAGACTGGGTTGAATTTGAAGAGTGCGTGATTGTGATTGAAGAACGTGCTAGACTGGAACTCAGGTGAAGTGAGTGAAGTGCTCGTAATGTTCAGAGATGCTTTCTTGGTGAGGATCTTTTTGTAAGGTGTTGATTTTCTGTATCAAAGCACTTTGGATATTGGAGCACCATTCAAGGTTCTGAGAGCAGTTTGTGGATGGTGGAGTGGGAGATTCTAGTTCTCACAATATGGCGAAGAGCTCCTTTGTGGTTGAATTGGCGTTATTTATTTGGCATTGTATGTCAAGCTTTCTTCTAGTAAAATAGCTGTTTTATAAATGCTAGAGGCAAGAGAGAAAGACTATTTGTTTGGCGGGTTCAGGTTATTGTTCCATTTTGTTTCAGCTTCTTGTTTAAGCAGCCAGAGTGCTTTGAGGTCGGGGGAGAACCAGGAGTTGCAGTGTGTAGCAGCTTTGGGGCTCCTTAATTTGAGAGGAGCTACAGTGTTTATCGCCTGTGTTAGTACGCTATTGTAATTGTCGATTAAGGTAGTCGGATCACTAGAAAATTACTGTGGTGTAATTAACTCTTTCAATAGTGACAGGATGCTGGTGAAGGTAATGTTACAAGAGCTCCTTGCCGCAATAGAAGGTAGGAGAGGGGTGGCGGTGGAAGGTGTGTTGGCAGAGGTTATGGTGAACATGATAATGTTGTGATCAGTCCACGGGCAAGGCTTGCTGGAAGTGGTGGTGGTATTGCAGTTTAAGTCGGCAAGCCAGTCAAGAATGCAGCCTTTGTCATGTGTGGGATGGACAACTCACTGTAGGAAGCTAAGCTCCTGAGGCAAATTGTTAGGGATAAGGCATTGGTGTCAGTGGCATCATTCAAGCCAATGTTGAAGTCTCCAAGCAGTAACGTCTGTGATAATGGCTTGGTGTTGGACAGGAGGTGCAGTATGTTCTCTTCGAATTGGGGGGCAGGAACCCAATAAATCAGATGTCATAGTAGAGGTGTGGGATAGCTTTAATTTGGTTGATATAAGTTCACCAGTAGGGAAGGCAGTGTTAGTGATTTCTCTGGGACCTAGGGTCTCTTTAGCTATGAATGCAACCCTCTCCTCTGCTGTCAGGTCTATCTTTCCTATAGATGGAGTATTTGTGTGGTATGGCTAGGGTTAAGGCTGGGGAGCAAATTTAAAGAACTGATTGATCAAACATTTACGATATGTGCACCAAAGAACATAAACAGTAATAAAATGGGATTTATTATCTCACAAGCACTTGATTTGGAAGTCTTGCATATGAAAAGGGAATACCAAAATCAGTCAGGAATTTCAAGAGGGAGTCTTGCATTTCCAGTGATTATTTGATTCAAATGAAGCAAAGATATAAGCAAAGGTACAAACATTGGATAAAAGCTCATATAATTGTAATTAATTGGTGAGATAGCGAACTTCAGTTGAGAAATATAAATACTAAACACTCATATAACTTTTGGAAGTGTGTAACTAACTTAGGTACCCAAATCTTTATAAAGGTGAATTTATGTATGTGTGTATGTTTGTCCAGCTATACAAATCCACACTGTTGAGCCCCCGTCTACCAAATTATACATGGATTACTCTTTTGTCTGGGGCAAGATCGTACTCTATGTTTAGATGCAAAAAATGTACTCGGTAGGCACCCTCATTTACTGATGCTCATTCCGATTCACTACAGTAGGTACTAGAAGGAGGCAAAATTTGGAAAAGTGTCTGAAGCTAAATGTTCGATATGTTGGTTATTCCTTTAAAATGTGTTACTACTGTATACAGTTCAAAACTGGTTAATTAAAGCAGTTTTAAATGGAATAAAAAAAAATTACTTTTCTTTTATCATGCCACTCCAAATATGGGAAACTGCAAGGTTACAGTTTACTTAAGTTCATTCATGAGAAGAGAACACAATCAATCAATCTTTCTTGGACATGTTCCCAAATGTGCAGAAGCCATTGGCCCTCATTACAACCCTGGTGCTAAACCATGGCGCTATTAGCACCATGGTTGGTGCCGGTGCTGTAACGAGTCCGCCATGGTGGAATGGGGAAATACGCCCCATTCCAAGGTTGGCGGGATGGTATTTCCCCATTTCACCATGGCCCTTCCCCATTCCCATTTTCGTCCCATAGGGCTGAATGGGACTGGGGAAGGCGCTAAGTACGGTACTGCAAATTGCGGTACTGTAATTAGCACCAAGGTCCCTTTGCGGCACCCTACTTTAATGGCTGGTAAAACCAGCCATTAAGGTCGGGTCCCGCAAAGGGACCTCGTAATCATGCGTTAAGGGTTTAACGGCGCCAACACCTTTTACGGCGCCGTTAAACCCTTAACGCCAGGGTCGTAATGACCCCCATTGTGCGACTGAAACCTGCTGCATAAAAACGTCACTTGGAAAAACTCCATCTGATGCAAAGCGAAAATCAATATCAAAAGCCTCTGAAAAAACAACAACAAACAGCAGCACGACTTGCCGACCAAAGGACAAGAGCAACTTTCTCCAGGGCAAATGAGATGGCAGAGCAAACTGAAGCAAGACTTGCTGACACGAGGACAAGAGCAACACACTCCAGGGTACATGAGACACCAGAGCAAAATGAAGCAAGACTTGCAGACAAGAGGACAAGAGCAACATCCGACAGGGCACATGAGACACCACTCGATCAGGACACGGGCAACGCCAGGTACACCAGCTAGTTTCTCTGATAAATGTGGAACTGATCCAGAGACAAAGGAAAAATTTGAATGGAAGGCCCTATCTTTCTGCAAGGGTTTGTTTTATAGAGCTAATATAGAACATAACATATTGATATCAAAGAGTTCAAAATCGTTGAGATGAGATGGTCTTTTTGACTTTGTGTTAAAATTGGAGCCTTCTATGTGGGTAGAAATGTTATATATGTGTTTAATGACATCACTATTAAATCTAAATGACATAGCACTTGGCATAGAAGTTATGTCATCCCAATGTATAAAAAGGAGGCCCATTTAAATCCCCAGAATTACTGACCAGATATCATGAGTAACATTTTTGCACCCTTGTCACTCACAGATTTAGAACAATGTGCAATTAACCTAGAAAGACTGACCAGGTTCCAAACAGGATTCAGGAAAGAAATAAGTACATCACTGAATGGTTTAGTGTGAAACTTACTCCAAGCTTAGGTATGGACAAATGGCAATGTACCCAGACATAGCCACTGTAGATTTAACTTCAGTTTTTAACCGTCTCGATAGTCAGGGGCAATGGAACAAACTTTGAAACTTGGGAACTCCAGAGGGGCTTCTGGAAATGATAATTGAGCTTCATACGAGAACAACTATAAAAATATGAATTAATACATCAGAGACATTTTCTAGAGAGAGATACGCGCATAGAGCAAGCGGGGAGAGCGGAATGCAGTTATGCGAGTGTGTTCTGTGCCTCTCACAGCTCTGGAGTTTTGAGTTCCTCATTTTAAATCACACTGCTTTATTAAAGACAAGCACCAATGCAACAGAGCGAAGTAACTGAAAAGTGGAGGCTGTTGGCTGGGAATTGCTTTCTCTGTGGGAGCCAGTGCATTTCCTTCGTGTTTTGTGAATTGTCCACACATTTCTGCAAACTGCTCTGAAAAAGAACTAAGTGCTAACACCTTTAATTGTTGCAGGGGGCACTGTGAGAGCAGACATGCTCCACCCCCCTTTCACTAATTAAAACCACTTCCGGACCGTGAATGTGGCAGCGAAGTGGCTGAAAAGTGGAGGCTGTTGGCTGTTTGCGGTGTGCGACAACAGAAACGGCAAGGACATATTCTCTCCTCCTTCTCCTTATTCAGCAGGATACTACATCAGGAACTTTGAACCTGTAAGTACAACGCCGAGCAGGTAAATGCTACACTGATTTCTACATAACCGGTCAAAAACTCTACATATCTTGTTGTGCCACTGGCCGCTTGCAACTGTAGCAAAATGTAACTAACCAGTTATTTAATTGCCAGGTAACACTGGGCGCTGCTGGGAGACTCTGGGGTTTTTACCCTTTGATCCCAGAAGCAGTGCTAGAGCATCAGAGTAAGCGCTGAGTGACTGGTTCCTCGCGGCCAGAGGTAGTGGGGCGTGGGGTCCCAGCCCACTCAAGGAAACTTGATGCATCACATAGCCTCTCTGAAAGCTCAGCCACCTCGGTTTATCCTATATATAGGTGTCCAACAGAAACATGATAACCTGCGCTCTATAAGAAAACACGAGATGGCCAACAGCCCAAAAACAAGAGCTACCATCTCAGGCACAAATGACAGCATTTCCTTTTTTTTATAAAACATTTTTTATTATCATTTGATTACAACATAAACAAAACAACCAAAACCAAAAAGGGAGGAACAAGAGAGAGTCGAGGCAGCTACATCCAAGGGGGCCTACACGGCCCGTCTTACAGTAGTAATTTGTCTTGCATCACCATTTTCGTGGAGTACGATCACAGTTCACCGTATAAGTGTTCAGAGTAATATCCCTATACTTCAGGGCCCTTCCTCCTCCCATAACGCCCATATTTTGGAGGCTTTGTTGGGACAGCCTCTTGCGTTATAGATCCTTCTTTCAATCATAGCACATATGTCCATGTCCAATGCCCATTTCTCCAGTGTCGGAGAGTCCGGGGCTCCCCATTTTTGTGCAATATTGCGCTTGATTAGGGCGGCTGCTGTATGCAATAGCAGTACTTCCCATTTATTCAATTCGTGCTCCCCCGGTGCTCCCAGGATTAGGACCTTCGGGTCCATTTCTGTAGTTTTGGAGAGTATCCGGGCCAGTTCCCGACAACAGGCCTCCCAGAAAGTTTGGATGCGGGGACAGGACCACAGAATGTGAAAGAAGGTCCCCTCCTCATCCCCACATCTGAGACAGTTCGGGTTTGTTGCTTTCCCCCACCCAAACAGACCAGTTCTAGGATAATACACTCTATGCAGTATTTTAAATTGCACCAGTCTGAGTCTCGAGGAAATGGCAGCTTCCCGTGGGTGCATTAGTACCTGGATCCATTCCTCAGGGTCGATCTCCCCTACATCTATTTCCCACTTGGCCTTTAGACTGGTCAACTCAGGAGTCGCGAAGGAAGTGATGGCATTATAGCGAATGGATATGCATTTGGATGGGATATATTCAGGCAAAATGTTGCGTTCTATAGGTGAGCATTCCGGGATATTGTCCTCTGTCGATATGCGGACTCTTAGGGCGTGGGGCATTTGCATGTGATGGTATCTCTCAGTGTCTGGGAGCTGGAACCTGCATTGTAGGTCCGCAAACGGGCCAAGATTCCCATCTTTCAAGACATTCCCCACCTTCTGGATCCCAGCCCTCACCCAGCACGGCCAAGGCTTTAGTTTCGTAATTTCCTTCAGATTGGCGTTTCGCCATAGGGTTGCGCTGCAGATAGTCTGTACCCCCACCCCACAAACTTGCGTACGTTCCTCCAGGTGGTAATAATCTGTGCCTTCACCGTTAGTGGGGAAGATCTAGGGGGGGTTTGGTACAATAGCTGCAATGGATCGGTGTCGTGCATAGTTCCCACCTCGGCTTTGATATGGGGTAGTTCCCGGTCTCCGTGCAGTAGGTCATTGACCACCACCAATTGGGAGGCCCAATAGTAGGTCTGAAGGTGGGGCACTCCGATCCCACCCTCCCAGATCGACCTCTGAAGTGTGGCCAGGGCTATACGTGCTTGTCCTCCGCCCCATAGGAGCTCCCTAAGGAGGGTTTCCACCCGGCCAAATTCAGCCCCCAGGATCTGCAACGGGGTGTTTTGAAGGACATAAAGGAATCGCGGGAGAGCTAACATTTTAAAAAGGGCGGCTCTACCCACGAGGGTCAGGGGAGAAGCTTCCAATGTTGTACATCATTGGATAATCGGTCCACGATCGGTTTAAGATTGTGCATGGTATAACTGGTAAGATCTGTTGTTATCCAGATCCCTAGGTATCGGAAACCAAACTGTTATATGTGGTATGGACAGTCAGATGGGTCGGGCTGACCCCCTCCCTTCACCAGGAAGAAAACAGATTTCTTCCAATTGATCTTTAGACCGCTAAATTCCCCGTATTGGACAAGCATCCGGGTCACCACGGGGCAGGTTCGGACAGGCTCTCCCAGGTAAATCAGGAGGTTGTCCGCGTATAGGGATATCCGGTCTTCGTGTCCCTCTGGCCATCTGAATCCCATCCAGGATGTGCTCTGGCGAAGCCAGATGGCCAACGGCTCTATCGCGAGAGTGAAGAGAAGGGGGAAAGAGGGCACCCCTGCCTTGTACCCCTGCCCAATCGGAAAGAGCAAGAGGTCCACCCATTCACCCTGACCTCCGCCTGGATATTTGTGTACAGCAGTTTCACCCATCCCAGGAACCCCTCCCCGAAGCCCATGCATTCCATGATCTCCCAGAGGCCATCCCAACGGACCGAGTTGAAGGCTTTCTTAAAGTCGATCGCTAGAAGAGCAAGCGGGTTGTTAATGGTGGGAGCCCTCTCTAGCGCCAAGTGAAGTTGACGCAGATTCATACGGGTCGATTTGTGTGGCATAAAGCCACATTGATCCGGGTGTAGTAGGGCATCAGCCACCGGTTGTAACCTGTTGGCTAGGAGTTTGGCGAGGACCTTAGCCTCGCCATTGATTAGCGAAATTGGCCTATAGGAGACGCACTGCTCCTGGGGCTTATCAGATTTAGGGATGACCACAATGGTGGCCTTACAGAGGTCCTGCGGGAGGGTCCCCTGTTCCTGGGCCGTCAAGAACATTTTATGGAGGGAAGATGTAATGTTGCCCCCCCCCCCCCAGCTTCCGCCAGGTTTCAGCTGGGAACCCATTCGGGCCCGGTGTTTTCCCGGTCTGCAGTTGGGCTAGTGCTTCGGCTACCTCGGTCTCCGAGAGGGCAGAGTCGAGACTCGCCCATTGCTGTACTGAGAGAGTTGGGAGTAGTATGTCATTAAGGAGGGTTGGGTCCAGCCACGGGGTCGGAGCCCTATAGAGTGTTTCATAGAATTGGGCAAAGGCCTCGGCTATCTCAGCGTCCGATGTGCACCTTTCACCCCGTGAGGTGACAATCTCACGAACGCAGTGTTGTCCCTCATCCCTTTTCTCCAGCCAAGCTAGCATTCTGCCGGCTTTGTCGCCATGTTCATATACTTTGGCTCGAGAGTCCCAATGGGCTTGTTTAGCACTGTCCAATAAAAGGTTTCAGAGCCGCTCAGTGGCTCGTTTAAGGGAGAGCTGGGTCTGTGGGGATGGGTCAAGGATGTGTTCGTTCTCGCGTTGGGTCAGTTCGCCCTCCGCTGTTGCTATGTCTTGGAGTCTCTCCCGCCTCCTGTTCGCCACCCAGGAGATGAAAGCACCCTGTAAGACTGTTTTAGAGGCCTCCCAGACCACCACCGGGTCCTGTTCTCCATAGTCATTAAATTCGAAGTACTCGGTGAAGACTTCCGTAAGGTGGTCAACTAGCTTGGGGAAACCCAGGTAGTAATTGTTCAATCTCCAAGTTCTAGGGGGGGGGACCCTGTGTGCGAATTTCCACAAGTAGGGGTGAGTGTCTGAGATGCCCCGGGGAAGGAAGTCGGCCGCCCGTGCCCTATAGAGATCTGTGTGTGGGACAAAGAGATAGTCAATCCTGGAGAGGGAGCAGTGGGCTCCAGAGTGGAAGGAGTACCCCTTGGTGTCTGGGTGTAAGTCTCGCCATACATCACCCAAACCCAAAGCAGATGCAAAGTTAAACAGTGTCGTAGGGGTGTCCGGGTTGCGGTGTCTGAGATGTGTACGGTCAGTGGTATTGCACATGACATCATTAAAATCTCCCCCCAGAAACAGCCTATCAGGTTGGTGTTTACCAATGAGGGCAGTCAAATCCTCCAGCAGTTCCTGTCCCAGTCCGGATGGGGAGTACACTGAAGCAAAAGCGACCCTCTCCTCCCAAAGCGTTACCAGGATCAGCACATAGCGGCCCCTAGGGTCTTGTTCCAGGCTTTGAATGGAAAAAGGAATGTGCTTGTGTACAAGAATGAGAGTACCCCTGGATCCCATTGTGTATCCCGCATGGAAGGCAGCCCTATAGTTTGTGCGTTGGAAATGAGCACAGTTTGATCCCGCTAGGTGTGTTTCGGATAGCAGGGCCACGTCGGGGGAGTGTCTACTGAGTAATTGCTTAATCAAGCGCCTTTTGATCGCAGAGCCCATCCCATTTACATTCCAGGTGAGCACCTTAAAAGACTTGGGGCGTTCAGTCGGGATCGACTGGGGTTGTATGGATGCCATCCAAGAATCGGGGTAAAGGATTGGACGGGTGATTCACAAGGAGGGTGTCCCCGTCAATGGTGATGTATTGCAGTGCTTGCCCGGAGTAAATAGTATTGTACTGTCTGGACCATCTGTGGCCTCGTCTTACCATGAACCTCAACAAACCTTGGAGCTTGCAGTGACACGTTGCTCCCAGGGTAACAAAAAACTCCCTATAACTTTCCCTTCCCTCCCCCTCCCCATACTCCACCCCAACACGAAGTACCTGTAGCCCCAACATCGCTGACACTCAAAAAAGGTAGGGTGTCAACCTTGCGAACCCTCGTTCAGGTTAAAACTAAAGAAGTTAGGGGGGGGGCCCGTAGCCTTCTACCAGGTGCGATGGAGGTACGCCACCGCTAGCCACAGTATTAATGACGTAAACGACTTACAACAGTTTTGTGGCAACACCCAGCATAGTCAGTAGTATCAATTCGGTCTTACACCCGCTTGTGGGATCAGACCCCACTGCGGGGGGCCCGCCAGAGTCAGTCCCCAGCCTCCGCCGGTTGGTTCGGTGAGGGTGGCTGGTCCAGCTCCAGAGGGTGGCCCGCCGGTGGCCTGGGATTTGTGTCCCTGTTGGTTCGAGGTGCCGACCAGTCTCCCTCGATATGCTGCTCTGCCCAGCGCCAGGCCTCCTTTGGGTTGTTGAAGTGGGCCGTTGTGCCCTTGTGATAGATAGATTTTCAGCTGAGCCGGGAAGAGCAGGCTGTATTTGACTCCCATCGCTTGCAACTGTCTTTTAAGTTTTTCTAAGGATTGCCGTGCTTTCTGGACCTCCCGCGTGTAGTCCGGGAAGAAGGCTACCTTGGAGCCGTTAAAGGTGATCGTGCCTTTGGTTCGTGCAAGGTGCAACAGCGTGTCTCGATCCCGATAGTTCAATAATCTTGCTATCACCGTTCGCGGGGGAGCACCAGGCACTGGCCTACCAGTGGGCATTCGGTGTGCCCTCTCTATAGAAAAGAATTTGGAAAAGGATTGCTGGTCGAACAGGTCCATCAGCCACTGTTCCAAGAAGAGCACCATACAGGGGCCTTCAGCCTTCTCGGGAATACCCAGAATCTGAATGTTATTGCGCCTGGACCTGCCCTCTCCTTCTTCGACTCTGGCTTCCAGAGTTTTGAGTTTGGCGGTGACCCCTTGAAGCTGTTGTTGCACCGCGTGCAACCCGTCCTCCGAGTTGGAAATACGCTGTTCCGCCTCACCCGTTCGTGCTGACAATTTCTGCAAGTCGTGTCGGAGGAGGGACACATCCAGGCTGATTCCGTCCATCTTCTGCTCCATCGATGTGCGGGAGTCTGCTATAGCCGCCATGACGTCCCTCAAGGAGAGTCCGGGTGCCGAGTCCTCCTCTACCGATGGTAACGGTTGGGAATCGGGGGGGTTGCGATGGAGGGAGCGTGTACTGTTCGATTCTGTTTTGCATGGTGGGCCATCTAGCTTTGTCTTTCCCCATGTCCGTTGCCGGGCACTCACCGCTGTGTACGGGTCTTCGTCGCGGCGACCAACTGGCTGCGCCCATCTCTCCTCGTCCGGGCGGGGCGGCTCAGAGTCCGGCAAACCGATTCCTCCAGTCGGGGATGGGGCCTCGCCTTCACTCCCGGCCCCCGCCAGTCCTCAGGAGCTCCGTCCCCGACTCAGGCTGGCAACCACCACAGGGTGTGTGGATGGTCCGGTCCCCGCTCAAAGCGCGCCGAGCGCTCCGGTGGCCATCTTGGTTCGTCGTCGGGCCTCACCAGCGTCTCCTTCCCGGGCTCCCACCTCTGCAACCCCGGCGCGTTTCAGGCTGGAATTCACCCCAGATGTGCAGTGGGGTATCACGCACCGGAGAGCGTATTTTGGGGGTCACCAGATGGTTTTAAGTAGTCGTTTATAACAGGATGTTAGGCCGCGGCAGCGGGAGCTCCAGAGGCACACGTCTACTGCATTGCGCAGTTGGCCACGCCCCCAATGACAGCATTTCTTGACGCCAAAGATGGCGCAGGGTCTCAACATTCTTCAAAAACACATGAAGAGATGAATGAGTCCATTTTGGCACAAACTTGTTATAATAACAACTCATTGCTAAACTTGGTCACTAATTTCAAAAGGGCTTCTATGGAGGGGGTGGCATTTACTGCTGGATACAATTTGCCTGGAAGACGCTGCAATAATTATTCTAACCTGTACCCTGGATATGACAGTTTTTGCCTCGCACTCAGACTCCTCAAATACAACGGAATCAGATGGTGTAAATGAGTCGTTAGCTACCAAAACTACAGAGGGCGATCAGGTTGGGTTAATGGGCTATCTGCTCATAATGAAGAGCAAGATCGATAATCAAACTAATATGCTTGCTGCTATCATTGAAAACCTCATTGTTTGCAAAACCTTCACCCAGAAACTGCTTGACCATGTGGTTTTCCTAACAGAAATCATTGAACTGAAAACCACGTCGGATGGCAAACAACAGGGCATTGGGTCAAAAAATGGGTAAGAAAATAAAGGATTGGACTAAGCCTTGCCTAAAGCTCCAGCGAAGAAAGAAACATTGGCTGCCAAACAGGCAACACCAATGGGAAGGTATACTTAAAAGTCCACCACAAGTTGGGACTTTAAAGAAGTGTACACCCCCCTCAAATGAATTAAAAAAGCGCAAAAAAATAAACACTCAGCACCAATCTCATACACACCACCTACACTGATTAAGCCCTTTGTGGCACAACCAAAACAAACCCTTAAAACTGTCCAGAAAGAAAAGTGTCTATGTGTATGCAAAGGTTCTTGGTTTGAAAACCGTGCTTTGGCTGGCTTAATACGGCAGGCATACTTGCAGGGCCCTACAGGAAATGGAATTAGCAAAGTGATGGTAAACCAACAAAACTGTGGCGGAAAAAGGGCCTCTATGCAATCCTAGATAAGCACCACCAATTATTCCTCCCCCCATAAGTAAGTAATCAGTCGGGGGGAGATAGTTCAGAGAAAGGAAAAAACAAACCCTATCCTCCTCAGACTACGGAACCAAAGGTTGCACCCCCTGTTATACACCCTACTGCTCTAAAAGACAGAGGGACTGATTCATGGAATTTGTGCGCCGAAAAACAGGGATTTGTGCGCCATTCTACCCGCAAATCCCCATTTGTTAAACAGGGATTTGCGGGCAGAATGGCGCACAAATCCCTGTTTTTCCATGCACAAATTCCATGAATCAGCCCCACAGGCACTTTGGAAGAGAATGAGCCCACATCGCTAAGCCCATTTCTAAATAGATCCATCCTCCTATCCATTTTCAAAAATCTTCCTTACTTAGAAGTTATTCAGTCATCTGATATTTTGAAAATTGAGTTGCCTCTCTGGAATAGCAGCACAAATTGGGCCTTAGTAGAGTTTGTATCACTGCTGATTGTGGCAATGCTGAAAACCTACGCAGAGATTTTGTTGCAAGCCGGTTACATTCTAATTGCCTGTCGGAAAATCACTGGCCAGAAGCAAGAAGAAAATAAATAGGCATCAGCAACAGGGTGTACTATCCTCACCCAAACGTCAGAGAGAGCTGTGCTAAGAGCTTTACAAAGTCAAAACTGACAAGCGCAGGAAAAGTGATCAACCACTGACCTCTGGATGCCACGATGCTCACACAATGGTGCAAAGGAAAAACAGATCAAGTTTGGCCTGGCTATCGTGGAATACGCGAGGCTACCGCTCTTTTCTTGTTCATCCGAAAGGCCAGATCCTATTGAAGGAGGCTGACATATTCCTACTCCAAGAGACCTGGTGCACTAAGTCTATCTCAATGGACGGCTAGCAAATATTGACCAACTATGCTACCCAGGCGAAGAAGGGTATTGCAAATGGTGGCCTCACAATAGGAGTAAAGGCACATTTGGGCTTGACCCCATTCCTTGTTTCGAAGAGGTCACCAAATGTCCTAATGGGAATAATACAGCCTTCTTTGCTTCTATCGGAGTAAATCTTGGTCGTTAACGTGTATGACCCACCGGGTGGCTCCCAGAACTTGACAATAAATAATATACTAATAACCACAATCTCACATTCGCCTAAGAGATCTCCATATGGGCACGTTATACTGGCCGGCGATCTCAATAGGAGATCATTACATCTATGTGAATCGAGCAGGGCTGGGAGAAATAGCTCCTGGTCAAAACTAATTGACTTTTACGACCTGGAATTCCTCAAAACTGTCCCAAGGAATGATACTAAACCACAATACACTTGGTCCAACAGGGTTGTGTCTTCATATATAGACTATGTCATAGTTGATGTGGAACTGAGCACCGATGGTAGCTCAATTACAATTGTGCACAACAAGATGAGAGATCACGGTGCACTATGCTGGTCTACTGAGGTAAAAAACTAGAGAAAATTGGAAGTGAAATGTGCAAAAACAACGACGAACTTTGCTGGTAACAGAATCCAATGGGATAACAAGAACATGAAAAAGCTGAATGGGTCCTTAAACCTGTACTTCCACGATTTGGAGCATTTGTTAAGGGCGGCCAATCGGGACGTGAGTAAAATATTAAAATGCCTTATTCCTGCTTCCATAAACAATAAGAAATGGAACGGAAATGACGGAACAGCAATTGCTCCAAACCCTTTGAACATGTTATTTTGGAAAAAAAATAAGCAATACCGTAAGGACAAGACAGCGATTAAAAAAATGCTATATTGTCTGCATGTACCAGACAGAAAAGTATAACAAACCTGGCTACAAGGTAAAGGAATTGGTAAAAAAATGCACAAGTCCTCATTAAGAAGCATTGCTTGCCGTAAGCTATTCTTGTGGCTAACAATTAACAATACGTCTAGATTCTGGTGCAACTTAAATAGTTTCAGTAAATCCCTTTTCCTTACGGAAATTAATCTGGTCTCACAGACTAGTTGGTCACTATACATCCAACACCTCCCCCCCTCGTAAATCTAATACCACAATGTGAGATCCCAGAGTATGTGGAGGGTGTATTGGAGGAGAAGCCTTGGGCGGGTACCTTAGAAGCAGAGATAGACGAGGCTAATCTGGAGCGATTAATTGTGCAATCAAAAGCATCACAAGCTCCCGGGCCCGACGGCATCCCCAATCTGGTATATAAAGACAACCCGAATGTGTGGGGAAGGTTGCTAGAAATTTACTTTAGCCATATAATCAAGACTGGTAAAATACCAGACAGCTGGCGCCAATCCATACTAGTCCCGAATTTTTAAAAAGGAGATAGATTAATATCATCTCATTACTGTCTATTGGTGATAATGGATTCACGCCAGAAATTGTTCGCTATTCTAGTGGAACGTCTAAATGCCTGGTAGGAAGGGAATAACATCTTAAGTACATTCCAAACAGGCTTTAGAAATAAAAACAGTACCACATCTAACATCATGACAGTACAATTTTTGAGGGAGTTAAGACCTAAGTGGAAAAATAGATAATACTGTTGTTATGTTGACTTTTCTAAAGCCTTAGATCTTGTGTCCAGAGTAAGACTTTGGAGGAAACTGAAAAGTTGGGGCATGAATCCCGAACTCCTGTTTCATATTCAATCCTTGTACACAAATACATCAGTGGCAGTACGTTTAAGCTCAGAAGGTTATCTTTCAGAATACATCCCGACTAGTCAGGGCTTAAAACAGGGATGTGTTCTCGATCCAGTACTATACAACCTGTACACAGCAGATGTGGAATTGGCTTTCAAGCTTATTAGAAATTCCCCCCCAATATGAATGGGGTTAAAATCACATGCATGACATACGCTGATGACATCATAATATTTGATCAGATAGAAATTGGTCTACAGCGTACGTTGGATGCACTAACCATATATGCAAAAGAAAACTTGATGGTTATAGACAAAATGAAAACAAAAACGATGTGCTTGGGGGCGACCAGAAAACCTAAGTGGTGCATAGATAAAACTGCTCTTGAAAATGTCAAGAAAGTGGTTTATTTAGGCTTCTCTATATGAGTAAAACCTTTGACATCTCATTACGAGGACTTAATATACCCATGCATCTGGAAAAGATGGTCAGCAATAAAAGCCTATATTGATCATCATGTTGGACGAAATGTCGAAGGTTTCGTTCAGATCTATAAAGCCAGCATAGTACGCAAAATTCTGTACGCATTAGAGGTTCTTCTATCTGCACTTATGAGGTGGCTGGATAAGCTCAAGGGCAAGTTACTCCGCTCCATTATTAACCTTCCTCAGGGTGTCCCAGTGTAAGCCCTGAGATTAGAATACGGGTTGCAATCATTATCCTCAGTGTGGTTGGTAAAGAAGGCGCTGTTGCACTTCAAAATGGGTAAAGCACGCAGCAGATTTAATAATCTACTACAGCCGCTCGGTAAAGAACAGCAGACAATCCCCCAGTACCATGCTGTTAAGAACCTTCATGCATTTACTAAATAATATTTGACCGAATTGGGCCTTCATTTGGAAACGATGGAAGGGCGACCCGATCTTGAAATAATTTTAAAGAGAAAGGCACAAGAACTGGATCTGGTCATGTGTATCGACAAACTATATAAAGAAATACAGGGAATTTTCTTCTCAGGGTTTCAAGCGTGGTCAATTACGTAGTTACTTAACTACTTAACTAAATGGTCAAACCCAGAGTTTAGGAGATTTATAATGCAGCTCTGCATGAATATATTGCAAACTAAGAAACTCACTAGTAGATGTAGGAACATAGAAAATCATGATAAGATCTGCAGACATTGCTCAGCTGCAATTGAGATGACTAGACATATACTGACCGCCTGCATAGTGTTGACAAATCTCTATATAAGAGGGTATGGAGTCTTTGTCAGCCACCCTGACAAAAAAACGGTTGACCAATTCTGGTCGAGTTTGATGGGGGCAGAATCAGTTGTTATGAATGCAGCGGCTTTCTATATATGGAAGCGAGCTATGAGAGACCTAGTAGAACCTTGTGCTTTCTAATAGATATGTTTTTATGTTCTTGATAAGAAATAGATTTCAAGAGAAGTGATAAACTAGTTTAATTATTATTTTAATGATTCAGTTTATTGGGTATTATTCTGTTCTAATTATGTTATTGTTTTACTGATGAACTGATTTGTAATTTGTATCCTGTAAAGTTGATTTATGCTTTCTCCTGTTTATTTTTGTAAACATGCAAAAAAGTTTAAATACACTATGTGCACAATAAAAAAAAAAAAAGAAAAATACACATTCATTGGCTTATGACAATGTTCTGCTTTGGCACACTGTCTATTTAATGAATATGTTTCAGATTTATATACGGGGATTAGACATTTTTGAGCTGTTCCTCCCAAAATAAGCCACATACATATTGTGACACTAGCATTTGCAGATTACATCATGCTATTTGACAACACTCAGACTCTAGCTTTTCTTGTCTGGTAAGGAGTCCTATGCTAATGTAATAATAATGTATTAATGAATACTGTAAAATTATACATAATGTTCAAGCATGATAGGAAAGTTATGCCACATAATTGTTAAATGTATATTGAACGCTTAGCAGTATCTCATCACTTGGTATATTTGGGTTTTCCACTTTATCATAAAGTTAGGATAACAGATGTATTTGTTAGACTAAAAACAAAGCAAGCCCATTTGGTAGCTCAATTGAAAGAAATCTATATTATAATTGGACTCTTATACCTTTCATTAATATTTTACAAAGGTAAGGTTATTCCATCTTCAGTTAAACAGTGGAGTCACATCATGTTAACGCTCACAGAGACTTAAAGAATGTTGGACCAATTTAGTTAGTATGTGCCAAACGGCTTAATTTAATGGAAAATAATATATGCATATGTTATCTTCACATACTCTGAACGGAGAAATTACTAATTTTAGTTGGTGTTCTCTTTAACACTGAATTGGTGTTCTCTTAAACACGTGAGAATCATCATATTCCAAAACCATAGAATAACAAAAGCACACCTACATGTGTTTCAGCCCTTTAGGGTCGTCATCAGGACGTAAAGTTTGATACTGTTCGCACTATAACATTTCATTTCTGAACCTTTAGAAATGAAACATTGTCAAAAAAGGAGTGACATTTGTATACATGAAGAAAACATAATAAACCGATAACAATGTTAAAAAACAGGACAAAACAAAGGTCCAAAGAATGATAGAAAAGACAAGGCCAGAGGGGAAGAGGGGAAGAGAAAGGGAACAAAAAGGCAAAAGGAAGGAGAGAAAAGAAGAGAGAGGAGAGAGTTAATGAAATACGTATAATAGTTGGTCATGATGCATACATGGTGCTGTCCTGATAATTCAGAATCCCATAGTAATGTATAGATGAATTTTAGTATATAAAAACTCCATGTGTTGCAAATCTGTGGAACATAGCCTTGTGATATTTAAGTAGTATGCCAATATAAAAAGTAAAGGTGGATTCTGCACAAAAGACATATTTTCACTCAGACCTTCACAATCTATTTAGCCACTTGAACAGATTTAGCAGAAACATCTAGTTAAGATCATTATTTTCATAAAGGTCTAAATAGTTCAAATGGAACATAAATTGTTTACCTGCCTCATGATTCAGCGAAGCCAGAACAATTGTTGCTCGTAAATATAGAAAAATGGATATAGATCCACGTTTGTGGTCCACACGTTCTGTTTGTTCAGTCAGTATTTCAACCGTGTCTACCAAATAATTAACAGACGTAATGTTGTTGTATTGAGTCAAGATAAAGCCTCTACAGGGCATAACGTTTGTCTTATTTACATTATTTGCAAGTTTGAGTATCTTACCTTGCTATTTGCAAGAGGCACAAAAATGGCATGTTCGGATTGTTCTCATAAACAGTTTATTGAGGCACTGATTTTAAATGCTAAGAATGCCGTATTGCTTTGCAGCTGTCCGTTCGCACATGAAAGCATTACTCACCATTTTGTTAATACTGCTTGAATGCAGTGTTCAAGTGCCGTTCAGCTTGTGCACAGGGGGTACAGGCGTCTGCTGCCTTTGCCTGATGTGCAGGACCTCTTGCCGGTCACGTGAAATCGTCACATGATGGGCGCCTGTCACCATGGCAACCCTTAAAACTTCACATAGATTCTGAGAGAACGTCTATTTTTAGTAAAACAGATCCAGTTTTTGCTATATTTTAGTTAGACCGCCATATCCGTTATTTACTATATTAGGCTACTGGGTTGTGATTAGAAACCGGGTGCCATATTTTCCTGAATCATTTGAGTCTGGGTGAGAATGTTTTTTTAAAATACACCTGTTTTTGGTTTCAGAATCGTGATTTTCCAATACGGGTGTTACTGACCTAAGAAATATTACACTATCTATTTTGAATGGTCTGACCACTTTATTAAGATAAGAAGACATGGCTTCAGGAGACAGCACGTTTAAATGCTGATTTAGTATGATTAAGGTGCACCTGTTTCTGTTGTAGGTTCGTAATTTACTAATCAAGATGTTCATGACATAATCCTATTTTTGCTAGTCAAACCACAGTGTTAAAATGAGAGGACATGGCTTCACCAGACCTCACATTTTTTTCCCTCCAGTGCCAATATAAATCGACTGGAAATGCAAAAAAAGGGGGGATTTTCTACCCTCCAAATCACATGTACAACTATATTCGGTTTGATATTGTGTCTGTTGACTGAAATCATTTGTCATAAAATTGGGGGTGGTGGTATGTATGAATATAAAGGGTGAGTCCCAGAAAGTTCTGATAGAGGAATTCAAGACAAATATTAATTTCAAATCAGGAGAGAGTGAGAGACAGGTGACAGGTGCTTAGAAATTATAAAAATACACTGAGCCCATGTTCTTGGTTAAGTCCCTAAACAATGCAATTTGCATATAATGCGTGCCTCTTGTTTTCTTAACATAAATTGCCTGTTACCTCCCCTGGCATGTTGCTTGATTTGTTGCAATCCAATAAATCTGATGTCCCTGCAATGGTCTGATTGATGCTGTGCTTGCCATTGGGTGACAAATGGAAGTTCCGGGTCCTGGCTGTTCAAGTTAGAAAGGTGTTCAGGAATTCTGATGCGCAGCTCCCAGATTGTGCTACCTATGTAAATCTTTTTGCAAACACATTGAATTCCATAAATAATAAATTTAGAGCGACAGTTGATAAAGTCTGTGATCTTGACTTGTAAGCCCCCATGACATGTGAAAACCTTTGTCTGGGACATTGCGAATTAGCAAAAGGTACATGCACCACATTTATAAAAATCCAATTGATTCGGTGAAGGGAGACATCCATTTATGCTGCCTGATGGGTTCAGATTTCAAGAAAGAGGGACTGAGGAGATTCCTCAGAGTAGATGATTTGGTAAAGATAATATTCGGTTTAGCTGAGATATATTGTTCCAGATCAGGATCCAATTGAAAAATATGCCAAGTTTTTGGAGAATATAGAACAGAAACTTGCAATCTTGTGAGTATTTGGTTATAAAGCTCACATGTTCTGGAAAGTCTTTATTTTTGGTTTTAGCCTTCTGGGATACTAGGTGTGAACAATCTACTTTCTCTATGCTTTTAACTGCTTTTTTTGCAGTATGCATTTGGTACCCTCTTTCTCTAAATCTGTCTCCAATCAACTCACATTCTGCAATAAATATTTCATCTTGTGTACAATTCCGTCTCGATCGTAGAAATTCCCCTCTAGAGATATTGTCAATAACACTCTTTCTGTGACTACTAGCTGCATGTAAAATGGTGTTTACCGCTGCTTCTTTGCGGTATGTACGCGTCTGAATAGTATTGGATACAATATTGATTTGTAGGTCTAGGAATACAATCTCCGTGGCATATATGTGTCCTGTGAATTGAATGCCAAAGCTGTTTTGATTCAAATGCTGTAGGAAATTGCTAAAGCTTTCCTGATTCCCAGACCAGATGACAAAAATGTCATCAATGTATCCTTTCCAAGTCTTTATGTGATGCTGAAAGGGATTGTTTTGAAAGATGTTTTGATCTTCATAGTAGGCCATGAAGAGATTAGCTAAGGTGGGGGCATATTTCGCCCCCATTGCGATCCCTTTAGTTTGAGAGTAATAGTTGTCATTAAAAATAAAATGATTATGTATCAGAGTAAATTCCAAAAAGCTTTTCAGCATTTGCACATGCATGGAATGTGAAGCCGAGAATGTCCTAAAACTATAATCAATTGTTTCAACAGCTAAGTTGTGTGGAATTGACGTATATAAGGCAGATACATCAAAAGTAGCTAGAAAATAGTGCGATTCCCAGGAGATTTCATTTAGGACTTGTAAAGTGTGGGTAGTGTCCTTTAGAAATGCTGGTATTGTACGCACTAGGTGTTTGATTCCTGAATCAGTATACTCTGCCAGTCCTTCTGTGGACCCTCCTTGTCCACTCATAACTGGACGTACAGATGGTAAGTGTAGGAAAGGTTTATGTACCTTTGGCAAGAGGTACAAAGTTGGCATGCGTGGCCTTTGTTTGATGAGAAATTATTCTCATCATCTGTAAGTAGTCCTTTATTGTACCAAAAAAGTATTAGGGTTTGCAATTCATTAACTGATTGCACAGTAGGGTTTCCATCCAATTTCTGATAGCAATTTGGTGTTGAAAGATGTTCCTGAGCCATATCAATGTAGTCTGTTTTATTGAGAACTACAATATTGCCACCCTTATCGACTTCCTTTATGATGATTGAATTATCATCTGATAGGTCTTGAAGTGCTAAGCACGCTGATTTAGTTAAATTGCTTCTTTTGCTTGTAAAGCTTTTGTGGTGTTCATCAATATGTTTATGTATTTCATTTGTGATAGATCTGTAAAAGATTTCAATGGCATTGTCACCTGTTGGTGGTGGCATAAATTTGGACCAATTTTTATATTCAATCATTGTTAGTATGTGCCAAACGGCTTAATTTAATGGAAAATAATATATGCATATGTTATCTTCACATACTCTGAATGGAGAAATTACAAGTTTTAGTTGGTGTTCTCTTTAACACTGAATTGGTATTCTCTTAAACACATGAGAATCATCATATCCAAAACCATAGAATAACAAAGCACACCTACATGTGTTTCAACCCTTTGCGGTCATCATCAGGACGTAAAGTTTGATACTGTTAGCACTATAACATTTCATTTCTAAACCTTTAGAAACGAAATATTGTCAAAAAAGGAGTGACATTTGTATACATGAAGGAAACATAATAAACCGATAACAATGTTAAAAAAAAACAGGACAAAACAAAAGTACAAAGAAATGATAGAAAAGACAAGGCCAGAGGGGAAGAAGGGAAGACAAAGGGGACAAAAAGGAAAAAGGAAGGAGAGAAAAGAAGAGAGAGGAGAGAGTTAATGAAATACGTATAATAGTTGGTCATGATGCATATATGGTGCTGTCCTGATCATTCAGAATCCCATAGTAATGTGTAGATGAATTTTAGTATATAAAAACTTCCATTGTTGCAAATCTGTGGAACATAGCCTGGTCGTATTTAAGTAGTATGCATATATAAAAAGTAAAGGTGGATTCTGCACAAAAGACACTTTTGCACCCAGACCTTCACAATCTATTTAGCCACTTGAACAGATTTAGCAGAAACATCTACAGTAAAATCATTATGTTCATAAAGGTCTAAATAGTTCAAATGGAACATAAATTGTTTACCTGTCTCATGATTCAGCGAAGCCAGAACAATTGTTGCTCGTAAATATAGAAAAATTGATATAGATCCACGTTTGTGGTTCACACGTTCCGTTTGGTCAGTCAGTATTTCAACCGTGTCTACCAAATAAATAACAGATGTAATGTTGTTGTATTGAGTCAAGATAAAGCCTCTACAGGGCATAACATCTGTCATGTTGGAAGTTGCACTTGGGCAAAGGAAAGGCCATAGTTTAAAACAGACAGTTGTTGTGCCGAAAGTATCTTGTCAGATAAATTGATTACTAGGTTTTGATAATCGGTTTGCTCCTGGGATTTTTTAGACTTGATCTTGTGAATCTTTTGTTTGTATCGTTGGCATCCCCTGTGTCTTGCTCCTCTTCCTCTCCTTCCTCTGAGGTGGTGGGAGTAGTTGGCGTAATTTGCCCTAAAGGGGCACTTGTTTGGAACCGGACTTGTTTGTGACTTAAATTATAGCTTGATTGGTTGCCCTTTTTGTACCTTTTAATTTCTGCTAGAAAACCTCTTCCTTGATGTCGTGCAGTTTCTAGGGCAGATTGTGGTTTCTGATCTGCTATTGCTGGGTTGGCAGTCTCAGATTCAGAATCAGCATCTGATGTAGTTGGGATGACAGTTGGTGTTTTAACTTGAGACATGTCACCATCAGATTTGGGTTGAAAGGTATAAACTCGGTCATTCAGGTAGTCTTTTTCATCTCGATAGAATTTTCTGAATTTTCATAATTTGATTTCATCTTGGTATTCTCCTAAAATAGTATACATTTTTTCAAAGTTTTTCTCTTTAGAAGCAATAGGATTTTTCATTTCTTCAATATCTTTTTTGATTTTATCAATTTCTTCTGTGACTCTAGCATGCTCTCGTTTAGCATATATTATTAGGATCTTCATCATGTTTTCTGAGCTAGCCGTGATATTGGCCTCCCAGTCTGCAGCTAAATCTTGGTCATCCTTATGCGTGAAGTCTGGAAAGATCAAGATTCAAAGCCCCCCTATGTGCATCATGACCAACTATTATACGTATTTCATTAATGATTATGGCTCTCCAGTGTAGGGCAAAATAACCCTGGTGCTGCAGCCTCTGGAGTCCGGATCTCCACAAGTTAATTGTTCAAAAAAGCAGGGGCGAGGCACGCACTCCAATTCCTAGCCAATATATTACCTGAACAAGTATTTGCAAGTTTGCTTTGGAAAGGTTGCTGTTACCGCTGCGAGACGCTTCGCTACTGGATTTATTGCACTCGCCGACGAAGTGTGATTGACCGTTGCCTCCACCAAGACGTGCCGCAGTGAAATCCCGCCCCCAGCTAACAGGAAACTATTTACATCAAATGCACGCGCTTTGCGCGCGCGCTTTGCAAGTTTGCTTTGGAAAGGTTGCTGTTACCGCTGCGAGGCGCTTCTCTACTGGATTTATTGCACTCGCCGACGAAGTGAGGAAGTGTGATTGACCGTTGCCTCCACCAAGTGAGAACTCTTGTGAACTTTTGTGACTGTTACAAACTAAGGTTGCACAAGGCAACTGTCTGAGCAACTGCTTAAGCAACTGCTTAGGCGAACTCTATCAGTGCACTCACGGTAGTTTGTCTTCTCTTCACCCATAGGACGTGCCGCGGTGAAATCCCGCCCCAGCTAACAGGAAACTATTTACATCAAATGCACGCACTTTGCGCGCGCGCTTTGCAAGTTTGCTTTGGAAAGGTTGCTGTTACCGCTGTTATAGCGGTTATAGCGGATAGTGGACTGTGGAGTAAGACTTTTTCACTTATATTCAATTTGTTGCATTGTTAACCATCTGTTTGTTAAACGTGCCGAATGAAAGGTATTACATATACGCTGACGTCTGGGATGCCAGCAAACATCGTAATTACAAGAGCCTCTGTGAACCTTAAGCCTGCAACCCCTAAAGCCTCCCCCATTACGATTCCTAAAAAAAAAAAATTAGGAGGTTCACCTATTGTGACTCCCGTGAGAAAGAACTCTACTAGTGACATACGAGGATTTTGCACGCTAAGGGGTGATTCAGATTTACTTTTTCCCACATGTGTTGAAAATCAACCTTCGAGCCCGGTAAATATGGGAGGAGGGAAACTTGCACCGCATGTGGTTTCCGTGAATTCAAATGTGTCGATTTCGGACACTATTATTGTAAATGAGATATGCTCAACACAACGCGACTCAGAGAGAACTGAGGAGTGCCCTCTAATCGATTTAACTACACAAAATCCTGTATTATCATGTAAAAACAACCTAAATTATATTAATGATGAAGCGGCTAATGAGGGTGAGAATAAAGATATGCAGGAGGAGATGGAAAATATAACTGTTACAAACAAATCTAATCTGGACGATTCTATTAATAAGGTTGTGGTAGATGACCCTGCTTTGTCTGAATCCCCAATTCCCAATGATAGAACTAAGGGTAATGATGGCAGTTTATATGGCTCTCCAAGCCTTTTTGATCACCATACACAATGCCCTAGAGACTTGACATCTTCTTTTGTCTATCCTACACCACGTGCACCACACAAAAAAATTGTTCCGAGTGTGGGAATCACAGATGGTAATGGTGGACAAATTGTACATGGCTCATTGGTGGAAATAACGCTGAATGCCATAAATATCTCGATTATGTCCCTTTTTAAATTGTTTGAGACCTTGGATGCTAAGATAAGCCGACAAGCTGTGCAGATTGAACTGATTACTCAGAACCTAGACAAAATATCTAGGTACATTGACATGGGTGATAATAAGCCACCAAAGACAACGAAAGATATTAAAAATAGAGACTCTGCACAAATGTCATCCGATGTAAAGGAGAAGAGCGAGGTTGAGAATGTTGTATCGACTTTACCTGCTTTTGAGCTTATTATATGCCCTGTCACATCCAGTGAGGATGAAGTGCACTGTAGTCCCTCTAGTAGCGAGATAGTGACAGTGGAAAGTTGCACCTCTGTTAAGGTGAATGCAGATAAAACTGTTGTAGATAACCGAGGGAATGACTTTGGTGTGTAATATGTTTGACTCAAGAACCAATGTAAGATCCAAAGCTAACACAATAACTAAAAAGAAAACTAAGAATCAGAAGCAGGCCCTGCGACCAACAAAGGCCGCTACTAATCAATTCCTAAAACGATTGCAAATTACTTCCAAAAGTAAAGCGGTTGTGGGAGGAGGATTACAAGTTAATTATACTAACTTAAGACAGGCTAGAGAACTGGTAGCTAGTCAATCTCTGAATGGTGTATCCCACAACGACTATGTTCCACTAGATGATCTAGTGGCTCTGCTTGCAAAAAAAGGTTCAGAGGATCAATTGCGGCTGCAACGAGCTGCTGTTAACATCACAACCCATGAAACACCTTGCATCCCATTGGCTAGTACCATTGTGACAAACCATCCAAAGAATGATGTTATAACAAATACTACAAGCGTGAACCCTCCTCTAGCGAGAGAACCTTCACTGGACATACTAAAAGACATTAGAGAGACCATACAGAACTCGGTTGATGAGTATCTAAGATGGAAACAAGATCAGACCCTCGCGACAAACACTGTAGTGGAGAGAGGTAAAGTGTCATTTAACAGTAAAACTACAATGTATTCATCCGATACAATACAAAATATTGAGAGAAATTCGGAACCAAACCAACGATTTGAGATGGAACGGTTGGGTGGGGGTACAGGAAAGAAATTAAAACATGCCCTAGATCTGAAACTATATCACAGATTTATTCTGAAATGCCACCCTGCTCCCCATATATCCTATGACCTAAATAGAACAAGTGTGCTAATGATATTTGAAGATATTGAAGAGTTAAGAGATATCTCTTCAACTGATATCCAACAAGTTGAATTCTTAAATGAGGAGAGGCTTGACGTTGTCCGATTGTGGATTTCATCCAACCTTGTCAGAAATATTATATGGCAAGCTAGGATGGAATTGTTCACAATGGGTTTTTTGCTAGCAGTTGATCCGAGAATTTCACCAACTTATATTAACTACGAACCATTACAGGACCCAAATGATAACGTGACTGCTAGATCCCTAAACATATATCATAAACAAAACTTACTAGATCAAAATAAATTAGTAGGAGATTTGGGGAAAAATGAATACAGACCGAGTGATAAAAGATCATAATACAAAGAGTGGCGGGAGGACACACTGACCTTGGTGAGTTGGAATACCTGTGGTCATGGCCATCTCTCTGCAAAAGATAGCAATGATCTTAACAGCTATGATGTAGTTGCCCTACAAGAGACGTGGCTGGTGGATTGCCCGGTATGGAATAATCATGAAATAGCATTTCTGGCAGCCACATCAAATAAGAAAGGACGTCCATCCTCTGGGTTACTAATTGCCACCAAAATGGGGAGGGGCTTGTCAATTAGGCCTTGGGCAACCCCGAATATATTCATGCAATTAGTTAAAATCCTCTACCCTGGAGGATGTTTGGCTCTAATTAATATCTATCGTAACCCGATGGCTATTTCAGATAAAATTTTCATTAAAGAACTGGAGAATTTCTTCAACATGATTCTTATGACCCCCGAAATAACGAATGTTATTCTTGTGGGAGATCTGAATATGCAATGTCTGAAAGACAAAAAAACGCAAAAGGGCCGCATAAATGAAATATGGGCGGATGTGATGTGCGATCGTAATATGCTGATGCTTAATGGTGCGATACCCGGAGACACACCCGCTAGTGAGACGTGGCGTAGAGGACTCAGTAGCTCTACAATTGATTATATTTATACGGACAAAGCAATGTTCCAAAACATTGCTTCATTTAAAGTGATAACACAGACTGTGAGCGATCATCATATGCTAACCTTGAAATGGAACTGTTATAAAGAACCACAAAATCTAGAAAAAGAGCGGTACACAACCAATTTGATAACAAATAACTCAAGAATAAGGTTTAGGTGGAATTAATCTACCCTGAATGAGTTGAATGAAGAGTTGCTGGGTGAACAGATGGGGAATGGTGGGGTAGAAGAACCGTACAACGTCACACTCCAAATGTTCAAACTGCACTCTTCAACACAAACTCATGTGTACTTTGCACCTAGACACAATGCTGACGATCAGGTTCAAAAACGTAAAACCTTACTGAGACGAGAAAAGAGAATGGCATTATCATTGCCGGTGAATATCAGGTTTGAGGTCATTCGTTCTCTTCAACGTGCATATACGGCTTGGATTCGTACTCGTCGATGTATTCTATACCAGTCTGATGGTGAAGAAATGCTCAAGGTGATTATGTCAAAAAACACAGCCCAAATTCGGGCTTTGCTTAATGATGCTAACCATTTGGAACAGGGCCCGGTCCAGATAAACGGTGTAACTGAAACACTATGGATCGACTATTATACAGAACTATATGCTGACCCTGAAGTCAGACAAAATAGCCCTGTGATACTATGTAACAGCATGGAACTATTACAAACATCTAGAGAAGATATACTAGGATATATCCTTAGAGCGTCTAACTCAAGGGCCCCAGGACCTGATGGGTTAACCAACTATATGATGAAGCAGCATCTGGAACAATGGGCTCTGATTCTGTATAACATCTTTACCCATGTCCTACAATCTAACAGTATCCCAAAGACTTGGAAATCCTCTGTGGTAGTGCCCATCTTTAAAAAAGGTGACAGGTCTAAACCGGCGAACTATAGACCGATCGCACTCTTGGATATACCTGGGAAAATCTTTTGCAGGTTCATTTTACGGGACTTTAACAATTGGGTAAGAACTTGTGACAAGCAAGATCCGCATCAAACAGGGTTTATACCTGGCATGGGAACTTCTATAAATTTGTTATCAATAACAGCTTTAATACAGCATCATAACCTCCTGAAACAACCATTATTTTTTGTGCTCGTCGATTTTAGAGCGGCGTTTGACTCAGTGGTTAGATCAATATTATTTGACAAATTAGCCCGAGAAAAGTGCCCTACATACTTAATTAATTTGCTAATTATGTTACACTCAGAGACCAGCATACGAGTGAGGCTAAATCTACAAGGCTTACTAACCACGAATATTCCAACTTATAGAGGTCTCAGACAAGGCTTCATACTTGCGGCAACTTTGTTTAATTTTTTCATCGCCAATATATGCAAAGCCTTCAAAGAGGTTATTTCTGATGCAGCGAAATTAGCAGGCAAAGCGCTTGCAGCTCTGCTATATGCTGACGATTTGGTACTGATTTCGAAAACTCCCCGTGGCCTTCAAAACCTGCTTGATGCACTTGCCAGATATGTCACTGAGAATAAGTTAACCGTGAATATGAACAAAACAAAGATAATGGTCTGTAACCCGAATCCAAGTGGTACCCTAAACAAGAAACAAAAAGCATTAAGGTGGTGTTTACAAGAGCATACATTAGAGATAGTTCCACAATATACATATTTAGGAGTTATTATTGATGGAGCAAGTAATAAAGCATTCCTACTAAGCCTCAACCAGAAGCTGAATATGATGATCTCACAAGCCTTAATTATCCAAGCCAAATATGGTAAATTCACTATTACACCTGCCATAACATACTTCAAACAGAAAGTGGTCCCGGTACTACTCTATGGAGCGGAAACAAAACCATGTATAATGGGAAATACATGGTTACGTTTCGAGAGCAAATTTTGGAAATGCATCCTGGGTTTACCAAAATGTGCACCTATGGCTTGGGTTAGGTATGAATTGGGGTTAATACCACTGCATGCACGCTACATCTGGCAAATGATATCATTGTACAGAAAATGTATTTTGGCTTCTGGTAGGCATAAACTAATTAATACACTTGCTGATTACGTGTTTACAACTAATGATCAATACATGGTGAAATGGCGGCACACTATAATTGAAGCTTTGGCTGAAGCGGATCTTTCCCTTGATGACCTCCTTACAAATCCGGATAGAGCCAAAACTAAGATATTTCAGCATGACTGGTTACGTACGAGGGAGATATGTTTGAAGTATCATGATTTCCCCAAAAATGCATACCTGCATAAAAGGTATAGTATAGTGGAACCATATCTATTTAGATCACCTTCAACTGATCACAGAAAACAATTTTTAAGAATACGGTTTAACCTATGTGAGACGAGGGATCTGAAAGCTAAAAGGAAAATGATAATGAAGGAAGATAATTTATGCCGCTTCTGTAAGATAAATGATCAACCTTAAACTTTACGGCATCTCCTTACAGAATGTCAAACCCTTAAACAGAAACAGGAGCTCTATTTTAAACCACTGTTATATGAAAACACCCAAATTACAACAGAATCTCTTTGGTGGTTGATTTATTGCGGGCATACCACCCCTCTAAGGCTTGCTACCATTGCTCTTGTGAAGGATTTGAGATTGGATACTGATCAAGAACTGACAGAACCCAAGATATAACCATTATGGTAACCATTAGTGAGGGATATTGAGAGAAGAGTAAGATTAGATGTGTCTTGGTTAACATAGTACAACATGGATAAGCAAATATGTACAAATACTGAGATAAAAGAGTGCACTTATTAATACTGATGAATGTTTAGTCAGTTTTTATATATAGCTGAAATGCTAAGTACATATATACATACCTGTGTTAGAACTCGGTTATGAGTAAATTAAAATTTTCTGAGCAGAATATTAGGAAGTTTGTTAGGAATGAAACTGCATGGATAATGATGAGCAAACTTTTAAGAAGTGTACTGATAGTTGAAAGGAGCAAGTAGAGTTGATGTTGGTTGCTTAAGTGATAGAAGATACTGATGCTCTGTTTTACTGTAATGATTGAAATCTATGCTGTTTACTTTGTTTATTTTGTTTATCTTGCTATTCTGTTTATTTTGTTGTTAAGCCCAGTGGGTGTGTTTTCTTTTCTCCTTTTCTGTTCAGCTTACAGGGTGATACATATGTATGGATATGTATGTATATGTGTACTTTTTTTATGTGTATTTTTATGTGTGTATTTCTATGTGTACTTTTTATGTGTACTTTTTATGTGTACTTTTTTAAATACAATTCTATAATTTTATAAATATGAATGAAAATGGAATATCAATGAAATATTGTAAAGTTGATTCAGTTCAGCTATAACAATAAAAAAAAAAAAAAGATATGTCAAAACAAGTTTAAGAAGCCTGTAACGATACACCAGCTATGATGCCAATGCCCTTAGAGCTCAATCACAGGCAGTGGTGATCCACAGTAAACTAAATAATTTAATGTTGAACAAAAGGAAATCCAAAATCATGGCTATTAACATCAACCATGGTAAGAAACAATAAGCATGTTTAGGATGGAGGGTGAACCTATAGAGGTTGTTGATTGTTTTACCTATCGCATGGTGTGCATATCTTCTAATTTACCCTGGAATCCACACACAGAGTTTGCAACCAGGAAAGCGGTAGTTGCAGGGAAAGCCATCAACAATCGTGTGTGTAAACACATGGATAATTATGGGGCTGAAAATAAAAGGTTTTTCTGTGGGAAGTCTGGTGACACGGTTGCTTATGGTGCAGACATTTGGGACTTGAAAATGTAGACAGAGTGGGCATAGCGTACACCAATTTTGGAAACAGCTCCTATATTTACTGCATGGGTTGCAACCTGTGACCTTGCATACTCAGGTGGGCTTTTTTAATGAACAGAGGAGGATGTTGGATGTACCAGCCAGGTATGCTGTCAAAAGAATGACAACTGGTAGACATAGCCAGGCATGAACATTTTAGCCAACCCTTCATCTGACTTATACGAAGCAGCTGTCCCAAGGCCTCACTGCAATGGGTCTAGAATGTGTTCTGAACACTGTGCTCTATCCCATGGACTCTCACTGCTTTTGACTATGCTTAAAAACAGACAGCTCACAAATGCAAGCTTGACAGAGGAGGGTGAACTGGTCTTTTTAGCACATTTAGGGTGGGCTGGCATTTATCAAACCCATCTGAAAAACTTTGCGAAACCTCAAATCAGACGCCTTTTCACCCTTGCCAGAGCTGAGACTCTACCACTGCGTGCAATCTGAAAACATGGAAAAGTGAACAGTGCCATGTGGAAAATCTATCACTTTCTCTCATTTGCCCGGTCTATGACCAATTAAGGTCAAGATGTATTTTTCCCTTATTAAGTAAGGAAGGTCGTTTAGGCAGCGTAAATGCAGCAATATCCTTTCCTTTAGGGGATTGTGACAGTGGCATCACTGAATTAACTGCAGGTTTCATATATGGGACCTGCAGACAGTGAATTGGCAAGATGGTGGTCACGGTCTACCGGGCGTTTAAAGATTTTACTCCCTAGGCACTGCAAGTGTTGATGCTTAAACTTAAATGTTTTGTACCTTTCTATTCCTACCTCTCCCCTGCAGCATATACTGTTCATTTAGTTCATCCTTACAACAGATTTACTGACACAGGGGAGGATTGTTTTAACTCTGATTCTGACAATGTTATAATATATGGTGGACGAGCTATATGTTTAACTGAATTTTAGAATATTGTATTTTGTACTTAGGAAGTTGTATTTTTCTTACAACTTGGATATATATTGTATGTGCAAGTGTTTCATTACTTTATTTCCAACATGAAAGGCCTAACCAGCCAAAAGTATAATAAAATCAATCAGCTTATAGGTTTATGCTTTAACTCCACCTAATAACCAACACTAAAACAAGTATTTTATATATGATGTTCATTTAAAATGAAGACAATAAACATGAAGAATGCAGACTGAAAATGACATTATCTAAAAATAACGACACAGATCAGGCACAGGTCCATTTCAAAGGTCATAAATAACAGAATTTACAATTTGACATTTGAAGACATCACACGCAGGAAACAGGGTAAAGGCATCTGTTTATTAAGCTTAGCACTAGAAAAAGAGGGGTTTAAAATAAATGTGTCAGTGTTATTTGAAGAAAATTATATAATGGTTTCAACACAATTTATAGTAACAGAATATTGCATGACAATGAGTTGTTTAGGGTACTGGGCATGGGGGTCCGCCGTTTTATAGCGGATATGTTCACTTTTTATAAACCTAATGCGTTACACAGAAATACATTTTAAAAATTAAATATTATGGCTAATTTCAATATTTTTGCTTTCTTTCTTTTTACTTTCTTTATTATTACTGCCTACATTGCTTTTAATATAAAAATGGATTTTGTACATTTTCATTGTCACTTCTTCATTTTTACTATGAGGTATGTTTGATAGAACCGCCGTTTGCCTTACTACTACTTCATGTGTGAATTCAGCAGTTGATACCAGTCTTTCCACTGTGAATCTTGATGAAGCCACCAGTGCTACTTGCCTTAAGAGATGCAGGAGAGACACTGGAATTAGGGCATTTTCCAAATTGAGGTCTGAGGCACAACAGTCCAAGGAAAGTGTCTACCATTTGTGTGTATCTACTTTCATTTGTATTAGTTGGATTTGTTTTTGGTAGCACTATCGTTTTGAGCGTGTTTATATTTACCTTATATTATAATACTCCCAACACTTCCTTTTCTTACAGCAGTGGGCTACACCAAGTGTAAACTCGAACGTCGAAAGCTGCCGGCTTTAGAAAGGAATGTCACTGATGATATTGTGTCCCAATTCCCAAGAACATAACACATTGTGAAAGATACAGTAAATCCATTATAATTGGTCGACGAAATTCAAAGCTTTATTTATGCTATTGTTTTCACACAAATTAAATGAACTTCGTGACTTAATCAGTCATTTCATAAAGTCCAATTGACCATGAATACAAGTTTTGTGTTTCTTTGTTTTGCCTTTTGTTTTTGTTTATCTTGTAAGAAATTTGGGCCTTGATAAACACTTCATGCAAAACACACATCAACTATGTTGGAAAAAGTTTACAACATGGTATATAAAATAAGCAAAGTTCCTATGTCCACAAACTCTGCTGGATTTGCTATATCTTTCACGAAGTGTTATGCATTTCTGTTTGCACATTTTGAAAGTCATATAGTTGACAGATAAAGAGCAAGGTAACAGTTAAGGGCTTTTGCAACATATCGGTTGCCTTTACTATGTCGGTTATTCTGTGTTATTCTTGGTGTTGCTATGTTTTCCTGTGTTTCATGGCTCTTCTACTAATAGATTTCCTTCTGATGGCAAAGAAATCTGACTTCGAGGAGCTAAGTCGTGGATGATACATTACTTTATTATCACTTTACAGACCCTTAGAGGGGCATGCAATTATTCTGTTCCTGAAACATGCAGTCATTGAATCAATGGAGCCATTCCAACACAATTTAGATTGCACTGTGTGTGCAAACATGGGCCAAATTGTGCTTTTCGTTTGCCCTGTTGAATATTCACGGACTATGGGTCAGCAGACATCCAGTAAAGGAATGGGCATGTTCTCTTGTAACAGAACAAAGGGGCAGATGTTGCACTGCACTCAGTGTATGTTACAAATCATTTGCCCATGTACAGTAGAATGCATTTTGCTACTGGACAATCTCTGTTCACAATCCCACTGGGGTCTTAAATTAACATGGGTGCAATCAATTGCCCCAACAACCTTCACACACCAAACAATATTGTACAAAACACTTTCAAGTCTCTTCAGATTGGTGTAATATTTTGGAAAATAAATAAACTCCACAATATATAACATGACATGAATGATACTGTCAGATGTGGTTAGACATGTTTGAGATATGCATTCAGCTATTGCCACACAGACTGCAAATAATTAATTAGTAGCATGACCACGGAGCACAGCTAGGAAATTAACTAAAGAAGGTAAAGTAGTAGGAATGCTTCTGTGCAACACCAGTTCAGCTTAACATTTCCAAATGTATTGGATATGGGTTGTCTATCAATCCTGTAGCCCTGTAAGGCCTGCTCACCTGTCATACTAAGCATCTACATTCTTAGCCTATGGGGCTGCTCTGTGTAAGGCTTGTTGTGGGTTTTTCAGAATTGCCTACATGCCGCTACTACCACATGTCCTTCCCATGCAACATTGGCTTCACAACTGGGTTGGTGATTATCAATGTGAGCACGATATACAGCTATGCCCATGATATGCATGACCAGAAAAAGATTGGTGATTGCACTTAATGAGAAGGAATGCTAGCAGGAATTAATAGCACATGTGGTGTTACAGGTGTAACAGAAACAGGACATTTACCAAATGGTGCCTACAACTCAGCAATGCAAAAAAGGTGTAGCACTATACCGGCCAGAACCAACACGTACACCCTGTGATAGGTACACTAAAGCGCAATGCCAGTTACAGCTGGGCGGCTATTACAATGGGCATGTGTCACCAGGTTTCACAAAGTAAAACAGCAAATAGAACCCCTGATGTAGAAAAACAGCAATGCAGTTCTAACCAGTAATCAGACTTGCACTGGTATGTTTATCTACGTCTAGCAAGTTGATCAAACATATACTTGAAACCATAAAATCATCACACAGAGCAGCAGTCTTGCTGAAACTCAAACAAAATAGGCCTGCTGTTGGCCTCTCAAACATTTTAAGGAAGTTGGTGATGGCATGTTGACTCCTTTGTTTTCTTTTGTACAGTGACACTGTGCCAATGTTCAGATGCAGCTGGCAAAAAAACACCACCGGTGATATTTCCCTTCACACCTCTTTATAGGAAAATGTGGGAGCCGCTTGACTGAGAACAAACACGGCCAAATAACCTGCTCTGTGCCTTGGTTCCTACTCAGGAGGGTCTAGAATCACGTTTTCACTCAGTAAACAGGGTTCTATATATTTGATGAGCAATGTCAAAATAAAAAAAGACATTCTTAAATTGTCAGGGTTATTTAACAAGTACAACATTTGTACATATCACTTTTATCTTATCGGTTCATTCAGCGACATCTCCCACACATCGTGATGCTGGTTTGGTCCTAATGTATCTTCGGTCCACAGCCTCTTGAGACAGTGCTTATCTTCTCACCACTACATGGCTTCTTGACATTCAATGAATGTGGAAGAACCCACACCTTCCGGCGCCGGCACGGGCCACACGCGTGGTGCGAGTGGGGCATAGGTGTCCTTTCAAGAACATAGATATTCAGACTCATGTCGCTGTCTGCAGAAGCAGTGCCTACACAGTTGCACCTCTGATAGATTGGGGACCAGGGTTCGAACTTAGTGTGAACTTGATGTGAGTCTCAACAACACCAAATCAAATCAGTGATCTTTAAATTAACTGGGTCCCACGATTTGACTGCCCCACTGTTTTTAATTTTAATGTGCTAAGTAAATCGTACATTTTAAACATTTCGCATTTATTTAGTTTTATGTATATCAGACAGGTGCCTAAACGGATCCTGGTTGCACTGATTTTTCAAAAAAACTCAAAAATGTTTTATCAGTTCCTAAATATAGAACTCTTACTCTGCTGCATAGGACAGATTCAGACACTCCACCTGTATGTGCCTATCATTTAAACATTAATATTGAAAGTGAATTGCTGCTATGTGCTGTGTATTTTTTTTAATAATAATTAATGAAGACTATATTTCAATAGGGTTGGATCCATTTAATCCATCACAAAGTTCATCAAATATCATCTCAAAAAATGTTCTTGACATTTCAATAGTTCAATTTCATCCAAAACAAAAACAGGATTTTGTTTTGATCCAAAATCAAACAACTAAATTAATATTAATTTCCAATATTTAGCCGCACACAGAAAATAAATGTGTTCTAGTTGCTGAACAGATATTCTTCAGTGTTATCATTTCTCGAGTAAATTAACATCTACTTCTCGAACACATGAACAGCCTAAACTTGTTTCACTCCTAAGCCCTTTTTTTCTTCAAGGCGAATAGTCGACTCTTTCTAATATGCACATATATACATCATTACTAATTAAATCAATGAGATTTCAAAGGTTAACGAATATAATCAAATAAACAACGGAGGAAAAAACACAAGAGAAACAGAAAAAATGTTATTAGATTAAACTACAAATTCTGAAATGTTATATCTGGTTATTTACTTATTGTAATTTATTAAATCAATTTCTAATGATTCTGAATTTCAAATCCCTCTTTACATAACAGTATTGTTCAGCTCAAGCTCAACCTCCCTACCCATTGCTCCCCTCCCTTCTCCCAGATGTTGACACCTGACAGCAACAGGATCCCGTGGTGCAGATAACTTGCAGGCGGGCAGAGGCGTATCAAACACTCTTCAGTAGGTTGACATTTCTGTATGAGTGGTGTATCTTAATCCCACAGCCACCAAAACCAAACATTCAAAGGTACTGTTCGAAAAGTAAGAAATTAAAAAATGTGGCCAATACAGTGGCACACATTTACAAAAAGATCTCATGGTAAAGAGACACCATTGTGAATAATATTATTTTACCCAAATATTACATAGGTTGTTAAGTGGGTCTAAACCTGTTAAACTTGGTCCCTGTACAGCTTATTATAATCCGTCCTGGGCATTTCAATATTTGAAGAGACTATCCTCAGCTAGCAGGTCAGTGGACAGGACACTGCTGCCTTTCTCTGCCTTTCTCTTTAGGCATACCCAGGGACGTTTTTATGGGAGGGCAAAAGGGGCACTTGCCCAGGGCCCCCACCTTGGAGGGGGCCCCACAAGGCTGGCTGATCTAAAGAAATAAGATTCCTTTGTTCACCAGACTTAAATAGCACACACAAGGATATTGTATTTCATGTTGCTGAAGCTCTAAACCTATTGCCTGTCTGTTTTGGAAAGAACATTTACCTCAACCAAGTCATCATGTAATGCTTTCTGTGTTCACTGTGGTATATATAGTTTGTGTGTTCCTTGCGGCACAACTCCTGTAGCATTCTTTCCTTCCTGTGGGAATTATGTTGATCACGTGCAATAGCCACATTTGAAATGCATACTGGTAAATTGAGTGCCACAATGGTTCAGAAGTTAGCTCAGTGTGTTAAACACTCATTGCAGTGATATGTGTTCCTAGGAAAGAAGACTGGCTGAGCCTTTCCTATGTCTGAAGTTTATAAACCTGCCTGCATATGTACTTGGTCTTGCAGCACAACAGGTGCTATTATCAGTAATATACTTGCACCAGAAAGGGGTTGCTATAAAAACAGACATGTCATCCTTATGGTGAAGGTCTAGAAATTGGTGTGCTCAGATGGGGTGTTGTAAAATCTAGGCAATAGCCTCCAACGATGAGCATAAACTATTAGTCCAAGAGATGAATAAGTATCAGAATTTGCAACCAAAGCATTCATGCTTGTATCCTGGCTTTGCCAGAAGACTATACAGTGATCCTAGCAATCATTTTATATCTCAAACATTATTGTACTGTCTTCTGTGAAGTTTGCCTCCTCGCATGCTGGTGGCATTGTTTAGCCCTTTACTTGATCTTTCTTCTTATGTAGGCCATTTGAGTGGAAATCTGTTAAATCACACTGTTTAGTATGCTGGTACTACGCCTCTTGATGATGGAGACAATTAAGCTAGAATCATTCTGTGTTACACCCTTCTATAATGTGTTGTTATTAAAAATGGTCATGTTTGGTAATGTGCTGTGTGTACTTTCAAAGTCAGTTTTATAAAATTAGATTATTTTAGTTCATGATAAGAACTTGTAAGAACTGGTAACGAAAGTGTTCAAATGCAGAAGTTGCAGATTTGGCACGCATCCCAGCTGTCAGTCCCTAAACCTTTCAAAATTGTCACCCATTCAGAGTGATTTCCTTCTCAGGGTATGATCTTCACAAAAGCCCAATTCATGGTTTCACTGACTATAGTGTTGCTTCCACTATAATAGTGAGAATTGATATATTGCACACCACAGGCACAGGATTTCGAATGGCAACACCACTTGAAAACGATGTCCCACTTATAATCTCAGTCTGTCTGGATACAGACACCTTCATGGTAGCTTCTAATCTACATCCACTATCCATGCTATGGTACTTGTAGCTTTCTCCCTCCTACCAATTGGTCTGCTCCATCCATGCTTGAGCACGTTTGCATTCTGTGAGGCAGCAAAAGTGAGATCTCCGTCTATTCTGGATTACATGTACCTTTTAAATACAGTCCTGCATTAATACTACAGGCTGCTTACCTTCCTGGATTCTATTGATATAAAGTCTCCTGTATCTATGCTACAACAGAAGTAACCTCTTCGTAGACTGATAAACAAGTAGCATTTGAAGGCCAACATTATCATTCTGATTAGAGCAAGAATGAAGAGGGTAAGGGGACTTAAAGGGAGTAAACATCCTTATTTTAATGCTGTGAGGCAGCATATCAACCCATGGGCTGTGATTGCAGCGGGAGGGGCAGATATTCTTGATCACTTCATTCCTTTGGTTTGGTGGAGGGGGGCCCCAAAGAAATCCGTGCCCAGGGCCACAAAAGTGCTTAAGATGGCCCTGGGCATACCGACAATGGTGAAAAGCGTGCATTGTCTTTAGGTCGATATTACAACTGTCGATGTCTAGCACTGTATGTATAACTCTATTAATGCAGGCACATGCTAATAGAATGAGAAAACCAAAGGCCTAGATTACCGCAAGTTCAATGCAAACAAAATAAGAAGTATTCAACATAATTTGAAATATTGACCAGCACAAATCTGGTTGATTTATTTCATTTTTTAATTGCCACTGGGTCTAAAGAGAAACTAACTAATGGCGCCTACCCACTCTTCCATTGGGTGGTGACAGATGGAAGCTGTGCTGCCAATGTGCTAGGTTTTGTCCGAGCGGAATGCATGGTAAGATATGGGGCTGTGTTAGCATTTAGCTATGCTTCTACAGGCTTCATTGGTAGTTAAGTGGTTTGGACACTTGCTTCCAATTAAGGAACAGCCATGGATGCTAGATGCGCGTCCCACCTCATTTATAGCCTTTTTGAATTGGCCTTTGTTTTTTTTTAATTTTGTTTCTTTTATTTACCTGTTGAAAAATGTATCAAAATCATAGATAATGTAGGAAATATTGTTTCAAAACATAGGTATTATTTTATCAGCAATTAGCCTCGTGGGTCAAAATGCACAGGTTTAGAAACACTTGCCATCCAATGTCGCTTTTTGGTTCCTTCTCAGCAAATAGTTACACTTTTTAATCACAGAACTACAGAATTACAGATAAGTGTGCTTCTTTGTTGAAATTGGTGCCAAAGTTTGGGTCACCTTTTTTTCAATGTCTTCCCTTCGAAGTTTTGGTTGTGTTTTGGCCATGGCACTTCTCAATATTGTAATGGTGTAATATAAAATATGCGGATGAAGCTAATATATGCCCCGTGTCTCGGTAGCTGTGGTGTTATTTTATTATTTATTTCATTTTAAACATTTGATAAAGTAGGCGCCCAACCCAAAGTCAGTGCAATGCAGAACAACAATGAAAAATAAAGATACAAAAGAAATCCACATGAGCAAAATGATTGTCTCAATACTGGTCCTAAGGGATACAGTCAATAGCGCCTCCATTTTGGGACAAAGAAGGTCTTTGTTAACTATCGAAAAGCACATAGGAGTGGGAAAACCACAATTGGGTTGTTAGGAACTCCAAAAGCAGGGAATGGCCGCAGAGAAGGATTGACTGGCAGTAAGAGATTTAGACACTTTAGCAATGTTAATCGCAGAAGGCCCTTACTCCTCGTGGATCGGGAGCCACCAGCAATCTGCAGTTTGTTAGCAAGGTATGGGGTATTCTAAGCCTATATATCCCATTTTAAAACGAGTTCAAGCCTCTAAAAGCCGACCCTGTGAACCTTAGAATCAGTTAATATGAGTGTACGTCTTCTTAGCCATGGCCAGTCGAGCTGCAGTATGCAAGACACATCTAAGAGGACGCAAAGGACATTTAGTTACTGCCATAAAACTGCTTTGTACCCATCAATAGGCCACTGCTTGTCCCACTGTTTCAAAACGGTCAATGGGTACAAATGGTTGTTCTTCCTCAGTAAGGACTGCAGACAATTATCTGAGCATTCTTTGCAATATATTTCCTCTTAGAGGATGAATTGTCCACCCAGAATCCCAGAGAGTTGGCCCTGGGAGCCAGTGTAGTCGCAACCATGGCAACCATGGATGGTTCATTTCCTCTTTCCCCATAGGGGGAAAAGGGTAAACTCAATTTTGACTGAAATTAACTTTAAATAGTCACCCACCATCCAACCCTTAATCTCAGCCGGCCAGGCAGTTCACTCTTTGCACATCTTCAGTTAATGACAAGTTGAGATATAGCTAAGTATCATCAGCATACTGGTATATAATGACTCCAAAACTATCCATAGGATCTCTGAAGGGTTCCACCTACATACTGTAAAGAATAAGTGATAAGATGGATGCCAAAGTGAAGTGATGCCCCATTACATAGGCAAGGAGGTTGACCTTCCAGATCCAACTGCATCGCTTGGCCTTAAAAGAAAGAAAAATAATGAAACCAGTTCCGGGGCTGCCTGCTAGTTCCCATACGGGGGTGAAGTGGACAAGCAGAGCTTTCCGGCTCACTGTCTCCAATGCCTTAGAGAGGTTGAGGAACAGAGTCGCACAGACACCCCCTGTATTGGTTACCTTCAATGCCTAAGCATTATTTGAATGGTTGCAGATTCTGTACTAAATGGACTACACAGACCAGATGGTAAGAGCGGATACGATTAGATTAATCCAAATAGGCAAATCGTGGCCTGGGAACATCCTTCTCCATGATCTTGCTGTAAAACTGGAGGCTTGTTGTAGGCAGATAGCTGCTTAGAAATTTAGATGTACACACAGTGGACAAGTGGAGTCCTTCCATACACCATAATGCTGAGGTCCTTTGACCTTGGGCAAAGGCAGACATAATACGAATAACTCACTGATTTAGTGCCCAACGGCAAAGCCAATTCTGAGACCACCAATGGTACAGTAGTATATAACTGCTCCTTTGCTCTCGTCCATTCACAACTCTCTTCGCCCCTGCGCTGACAGGCACCATGCCGTGTATGAGGGGTCAGTGTGTGTTGTTTAGAAATACAGATTTGGGGCACCTGCAGGCTTTTTTCTGTTTGTCTCTTGCAAAATTGTGGATTTGTACTTTTCAGTGAGTGATTTCTGTCTACCCAGTATGTAAAGTGAGTTGGAGCTGATTGTTATAGTGTGTCCCCTAGAGTAATGTAGTTGATGGCTGTATATACACAGCAATTTGTTAGGACACACTGTTACTGCACGGGGCAGCTCCCAAACCCATCCTGATAACTGCATCCATGATGTGGCTAGCCCACGGATGTCTCAGGGCTACTTTCCTGCGCATGTTTGTGCTGCGGGCAAGGGACGATGTACATTAACACACATGTACCTGTAGGCTTCCAGTATATAAGGGTTCAGACTTTTTCAGAACTCACTAATAGAGTATCACTCAAGTCCAAATTGTTGCTCCCACTCTGCCTTTTTCTACTCTACATGACACTAATGCAGGAGTTACCCTCTTTGTACCACAGATATGCATTGCTAGCCTGTCCTTGCAGAATTAATTAGGCCTGTTGACTTTAGAGGCGCAGTTCCAAATCTGACCACAGGGCGAACTCGTTGTGCTAACCAATGTCCTCATTCTAAAACTGTGATGAGGCGGTGTGTACTGTGGGCTTAACAGTGCTGCATGTGTGACCCTTCTCGTTATTGCATGGATTTTTTCGGGGCCAGTCTGTTGACGGCAAAAGTATGCTTTCAGCGACCTGTATTTGAATGATTTATTCAGTGTCTTTTTTACCTTTTTAAAGAAGAATGCATTTTGGCCAGTTAGTGGAGAAGCCTTTGCCCTGCAAATCATATTAGTTATACCAGATTATCATTTTTAATGTCACTGGAAACATGTGGTATTTATTGAGCAGCAAAATGCGACCCAGGCATAAACTACTAGTACAAGCTGATCTGGTAACAAGGCAGGATGTATGGCCTTAAAGCAGGCATGGACATGAGCTAAACCAATCACACACACACGTGCAGCACTGTTAATGCACCCAGAATGTGTGGCTGCCTCTGCTGCCTATTGTTGCTATGCATGACACTTTGATATCATCTACCAAATAAATCCAAATAAAAAATACCTATGCGTGAGCCAAGACTACTCTTCACAGGCTCGAGCCCTGAGCCTGCTAACTCAACCCTTCATCCTCCCAAGGTTGATACATTGAGCAATTAATATAGTTCTCATTACAGTATTTGCAAGTGTAAGGAGTCTGGCATGAAAACCTAATAACAGTATTCCTAGATAGGTCTGTTTATCCATACTTTCCAAATATATGTTGGTAGTGATATGTGCATAACATAATCGTAATTTAAAAGTGGCCATCGGAACATTAGAATGGAAAACGCCATGGCGCTTTCAAAGCCTTCCTCCACTGCATGTCCGTTTAATGTCTGTTTTTATGGCCAAAAAGATAAACCAATCAAATAGGGGCTTCATATGACGGAATGTGCATGGATGTCATTTCAATACTTCCTCTCAAACAAAGTTAATGAACTCACCTGTCTCTATCACTCTGATTGAATGGGAAATGAGTACTGCTGCCCTCTCCACCAGCTCACGCCTGCCACCCCTGCCTGCACGTGCTGGGACCTAAAGGATGGGACAGGGGAAAGATCACTGAGGGGAGGAGGAACAGGTGACACCTTGAGCTCCCTTTTCTTTGGATAGCGGACTCTAAGCGCTGCAAGCACTAAACAAGCCCAAGAAATTAGCAACCTCATTCTTCTGCATTGCAAATTACAGAGTAATGTTGCCTAATTTGTGCCTAGAATTAGCGGATGAAAAAGCAATACACACTAACTTTGTGAAATTAAACTGACAGTCCTTGAACACAAAAAGTACTTTTTAGTTGCAGGCACTTGGATCTTACTCCAACTTTAGCAAAAAGGAGGTCGCTTTGAACTCATGGATGTAGTAACTTTATTAAGTCACTCGACCTGTGGACCTAGTGCTTTTTTCTTAAATCCCTGAATGTGCAAAATTGGGCGCAAAGGGACTTAACTGATGTAGATGACAATATGTCAGCTAATAACTTATCTATTAGCAATTCGAAAACAAATGTCATGATGTTTTCCTCTACTAGGATCAAGAGCTGTCATAGCTGGCATATCAGGCAATGTAAATGAGAAAAGATGGATTCTTTTGGGTATTTGTGTTTCAACATTTTCAAGGATAGCAGAAGAAATTTGCAATTTGACAATCCTGGAGCAAGAGCAATACAACATGTGGCACAAATGAAGAGAATTTGGCCACGATTTGGGAAGTTTTCTATTTGACCAGTTTTTAAATTCTATCATGCTAAAGTGATTCCGTGTTTGTTACATGGAGTGGGATTATTTTCTATTCATCATTTTAAATGCTAATTGGTGCTTAAAGGTCTCACTTGGAGGAAAACTGTATCACTTCCCCAAGGCGTCCATATTTCTGTTCTAAGATACAAACTTTGTCTCCAATCGATTGAATCCAAAATCAGCTAGAAAATGTTACGTTTATTTGAGAAGATTTTAGATCCTCTACCCAACTTTTTTATTTTTAATTAAGTCATGTGTTAGGGTAAACAAGGAGTTTTTAAGAACTGGGAAAAAGACTACAAAGCCATATTAAACAGTTTAAATCTGTCCTAGGTGACTCCAAATTAGAATACAAATTTGGTTAAAAATACACTCTGGGCGGGCCACCAGGGGGCGCGGGCAAGATGGCCCCCTGAATCTCAAGCTCCCCGTATGGCCCTGGAAAACCCACGGATAAACATGCCTTAAGTGCTTTTTAACCCCATCTACCAGCAATCGTTGAGGAGGGGAACCGCTGTGGACTACCCTGAAGCTTGTCCGGACTTCGGAGATGCCCCCGTTCCCCAGATAGCGACCCGTGAACGGTGACCCCCCTGCGCCTGAGGGAAGGCCCCGGGTGGGAGCCGTGCATCGCCTGGCCGCGTAGTGGTGGGAGTCGTCGATTTCCCCACCCGCTCTGACTCGTGCACCGAGGCCTGAGGTGCTGTCGACGGCTCAGGCGGGCCCTGCAGAGATCCCCATCAGCGGCTTAGGCCCCACGGCTGACGGCCCCCGCCTCTCCGGACATCCCAGAGGAGCCCCCACGGCAGATGCGGCGGGTCATCCGACCCCACCAGAGAGGAGGAACGGCCCGCGCGACTAGCATACATGGCCCAACGCCGGGCGGGCCTTCTGAGAAGCCCTAACAGCTGCCGGCGACCGGCTCATCCATTACTGGACAGTGACCTGCCCCCATCACAGAAGATATGGAGGAACCACCGCTATACCTGCCCCGGTCCGGGCTCCAGGGGGGCCTGTGCTCCCCCCACCGCTCTCAGCACGGTGGTGCGCCTCGGAACCATCTCAACGGCCCACATTTCCACGCCTGACCATCGCCCCAACGGCCTACCTCCCCACGGCCCCCACGGGGCTCCGGACTAGTGGCAGAGGCGACCACCGGAGAAGGTTCAGGCCGTCGCGGGAGCGCGCCTGGGCCACTCCGCCACCCGCCACCCGGAAGACACCTCAGGAGAACCCTATAGCTTGGTGCGATCGATACCCCATGAACTGGAGGGAGACCCTTGCGCAATATCAATACACGCCTGGGTCCCACGACATGGAGACCGGCCCTGCAGCCTCGTAACCCCCGGACATGAATGCCATACAGAACAACATCCAAACGATCCTAGAAGAGATTAGGGGTATGAGGACAGACATGGGGGCCAAATTGGCGGACCTCGCGGCCAAGGTTTCACGTTGGAGGATCAGGTAGAAGGGGTCGATTGCAACCAAGTATCGACGGACATCCTTGAGGCGCAAATGGAAACTAGATTTCAGGAACTGCAACGCCACTAGGAGGACCTCCGGCTCAAGGTCGACGACATGGAGAACCGGGAGAGAAGAAACAACTTGAGAATTTTTGGCCTTGAGGAGACGGAGGGAGAGACCCCGGTTGGACTTGAAAGCAAAATCCAAGACATCATCAGAATTGTCCTGGGGTCGGACTCTGGGGAGACTCTCCTACTTGACAGGGTCCATCAGGCTGGCGGGGGGGGGGTAGAGGCCCACGCTCAGTGCTTGCAAGATTTCACTACTACAAGGACAAGGCTAGGGTGTTGGAGAGGGCGAGAACATTACAGGATATTCAACATGGTAACTCCAGGGTGATGATTTACCAGGATCTCTCGTCCCTCACTCTTCAGATGCGAAAAAAATGCGGCACTATCACCAGGTGGCTACAAGAAAAGGGGACACGCTATCGCTTGGGCCACCCACTCCACATAGCATTTGAATACCAGGGCCAGAGGTACCAACTAGTCACGGAGGCGGAAATCCGAAGGGCCACCAAGGATCTCACAGGTGACGTCGCTGGACCATCAGAAAATCGGAACAAAACCAACGGAGACCGCCCTCGTGCCCCTCAAGGCCCAGACCTCTCCCAACGGAAGCTAAAGGTCAAAGGCTCACGTAAATTTCGAAAAACCAAACATCCACCCACAGACCGAGGAGACCCCATATGAGCGCACAAGCAACAACCAAGGCTCACCTTTCTGCAAAGAAGGCCCGATCCACACCCCACGGGAGCACACGACGATTCATGGAGCCCGTCGGTCATAGTGTGTTTTTCCCACGGCCAGTGGGGAGTTCTCTGTTCAATTGACTTCGGTCAGGGTTGAAGTGTTGCCCAGGCGCCATGCCGTGACACGCCCCGTCAGGGGCGAAGGGATACGATGAGGTACTAAGGCCGGGGGGTGCCTGGCTCGGGAGACACTACAGCCAGTTCCCCACTGCGGATCAGAAAGGGCCAGTACTTAATGAAGAGAGGCATGTTGGAAAGCGCTACACCCAAGAAAAAATTTTCCCAGGGCCAGGGAAGCAACCCTGGTGGTTCGTTGCCAGTCACATCCCCACCCGGGGACCCGGCGGCGAACGCCCCACAAAATGGGTAAGGGGGCGGGGGGGACTAGAGAGGGGGTGCCCCTCGTGGGGCTCAAGGGGAAAGGGGAAACCAGCTCAAACTATGAACACTTTCTTTACAACGTGCTCCGAGTAGCAGTCACTTAGAGGTGATATCAGTGCGCATAACGAAAACTGACAATGATTGAAGCAAAAATAGGCACGTTGAATGACAAGGGCCTCAACTCCCAGAATAAGAGATCTCTCACGAGTAATATGTTCTGTAAGCAACACCTAACGGTTCTCTTCCTACAGGAGACGCATTATAGGCAAGGCAGGGAATCGAAGATCAAGGGGAAAGACATTGGGTGCAATTACTGGGCCTCACATAGAAGTTCTAAGAAGGAAGGGGTGGGAATCCTCCTGAGCAGGGCTTTCCGTTTTACAGATATAGAAACCAAGAGGGGTTTTGGTGGTCGTTTCCTGGCCATTAAGGGAACCTGTGAGGGAGAGCACTTTACCCTGGCCACTCTATACGCGCCCAACTCAAAACAAATACACTTCCTCACCCAGGTCTTTCATGTCATGGATGAGTGGGCAGAGGGAGCCATGATACTGGGGGGGGACTTCAACCTTATAATGGACCCGAGGCTTGACGGGTGGTCCGCGAGAGGGGGGACACCCAGGGGCATCTCCAAGGACAATCTGGCCCTGCAGGCTCCTGCTGAGAGAGCATTATTGGGTGGACGTTTGGCGAAACGCAAACCTGAGCCAGGGTGGGTACACCTTTTTTTCGCCCCCTCATTGCACCTACACCAGAATTGACCTTTTGTTAATCTCGGAAGAAGGGAACGGGGTGGCACAACAGCCGAAGGTGGAAGCCATAACTTGATCGGACCACAAACTGCTCATAGCAAATTGGTCACTGGCCATCTCCCCAAGATCTTCCCGATGGCGTTGTAATGATACACTTCTCAGGGACCCGGTATTTCGAGATTTCATGAGACAGGAAATGTCAGCCTACTTTGAGACGAACGACACCGGTGAGACGGATATGTCCATGGTGTGGGATGCAGCGAAAGCCACTTTCAGGGGCCTTGTCATAGCGGAGGGCTCGAGATGTAAATGGGAGAGGGGCCTAATTGAGGGTAAACTCCGTGCAGAGCTGGGCACTCTGCGAGCCAGACTGGGCCTCCCGGGGGTTGATCAAGGGGCTCTCTTGGAGGAGATGCAGGGTGAAAGACAGGAACTCCATTCGGTCCTCTCATAGGGGAAGTTATCAAAAAATTGAGATACACCAAGCAGAGGTACTACGAACGGGGAGATAAGGTGGGGACCCTACTGGCGCAGAGGGCACAGGGCTGCAGGGTTGAGAGAGAAGTCACTCGTCTCAGGGGTGGAGTGGGCGGCATTCACAGAGGCCGTGAGGAAATAGTGGAGTGTTTCGCTGACTATTACAGCAAACTCTATTCCAAAAAGGCAGGTGAATCACTGGAGGACATCCGCGCCTACCTGGCAGAACACCATCTGCCTAGGCTGTCCGACGTGGAGCTAGAGGTCCTGGAGAGAGAGATATCGGAGGAGGAGGTGGAGGGTGCCATCAAAAGACTGAAGGCGGGAAAGGCACCGGGAGAAGACGGCTATACAGCCGATTTTTACAAGCAGACCCAACCCGTCCTGCTGAAGCCCCTGGCCAAATTGTTTAACCAGATCAGGAATCGGGAGTCCATCCCACCGACATTTTTACAGGCCCTCATCACTGTTATACCCAAACCCGGCAAGGACCAGATGGAATGCGGGTCTTATAGACCCATCTCACTCCTTACCCTGGACGCTAAGATCTTTGCCAAAATCTTGGCCACCAGACTCGAGGGCTGCCTTCCGCGCCTGGTACACCCCGACCAAGCAGGATTTGTCTTGAACAGGCAGGGTTCCGATAATATGCGGAAGACGCTCCATGTGCTTGCCTCGAGAGGGGTCCGCACGAAGGCGCGCTCCTGCTGGCCCTTGATGCGGAGAAGGTCCTTCGACAGGGTCAACTGGGCCTTTATGGGGGAGGTATTCACGACCCTGGGTATGGGCCCGAGGTGGCTGGGTTGGATCTCCGCGCTCTACTCCTCCCCCTCCGCTAGAGTGGTGGCAAATGGGACCGAGTCAAGGACATTCCCCCTCGAGCGTGGTACACGGCAGGGATGCCCTTTGTCCCCACTAATCTACGCACTCGTGATGGAACCATGAGCAATCTCAATCCGTAACGATGCGGCCATCAGAGGAGTACAGGTCGGAGAGATGCAGTGCAAAATCTGCCTTTTTGCAGACGATGCACTGCCCTATATCACAAACCCATCCCAAACAGTCCCCCGAATTCTGCAGGGCCTCTCGCGCTATGGGGTCCTATCGGGGTACAAAGTTAATCTGGAGAAATCGGTGGCGTTCGTAGGGGGTAATTTACCAGACTCAGAGATGGCTTTTGTTAACAGGCTCCCCTTTAGGCTGAGAGAAGACAGATCCCGGTACCTCGGAGTCCAGGTCACCCGTGATCCCGAGGGCTTATACCCGGCCAATTTCCCCCCCGTCTGGTCAGCAATCCGGAAAGACACAGAACGATGGTCAGGGTCGGGGCTCTCCTGGATAGCACGTCTCAACCTCATAAAAATGGTAATCCTTCCCGAGTTTCTATTTCTCTTTCAAATGCTCCCGGTGCTGATCCCCAAAACAGTTTTCAAGGAAACGAAGCGAGTCCGCCTCAACTTTCTTTGGTCAAGCAAGAAACATAGAATCTCCTACGAAGTGCTGACCAGACCGAAGGAGGATGGAGGGGTGGGATACCCTGACCTTGAAACATACCATAGGGCCTCCCAACTGAGGGTCCTGGTCAACCACTTTGCCCCGGGTACGAAAAAACAATGGGTAGCCATGGACAACGGGCCACTCACGCCTGTCACCATAGAGGAATGACTCTGGGTCCCGAGGAAGAAGATCCCTAGAAGTGTCTTGTATCACCCAGTCCTAAAAGTGCTGTGGTCCCTATGGAGGGAGGGAGGGGGTTACTACCGCTGGCTCACAACCTGGCCCTCCCCATTGAGCTGCATTTGGGCCCTCCCTTCCTAGCCAAGATAGCAGAGCCAGCGGCGTACCAGACGTGGTTCGAGGCAGGCCTTAGCAGGACAGGTCACCTGTGGGTGGGGGGCTCTTTCTTACCCCTGAAATATCTGGAAGAGACCCTGGGGATAGGCATCTTGTCATCCTTTCACTATCTCCAGCTTACGGGAGTCCTAACCAAACCATCCTGGGGGGACACCCTTAGGAGAGACCTCACTGACTTTGAAAAACTCCTCCTTTCGGCGAGGGGCTCAAAGGGAATAATATCCCGTCTCCACAAGCTCTTCCTCTTTTCTGTCCCACGAGACCCTCCACCTGCACGCACGCAATGGGGAAAGGACCTGGGTGAGGAGATCGACGATGAGAGGTGGGGGGAGATGTGTAGGCAGGCCAATCGCTCCACGGCCTCACTCCAGTATCGCCACCAGACCCTCAAGGTGTTGCATCGCTGGCACTAACCCCCGCAGAGGATTGCTAGAATGAGGCCAGGGTACGACCCACATTGCTGGAAGTGTAGGACCGAAAGGGGGGATTATATTCACATGTGGTGGAGGTGCCCGGTGGTCCAAAGGTACTGGGTGGAGGTATTGTCATGGATTAAGGGGATAGATGGGGTGGAGCAGCCTTCCTGCCCCTGGCTTCTCCTTTTCGGAATTGACATTGGGGACGATCATGAAAATACCCATGACCACATGCTGCAGGTTATGGTGGTGGCGGCCAGGTGCTACCTGGCACAAAAATGGAAGAACCCCGGAATGCCCGGGGAAAAAGCATGGGTAACCAAGGTACGGGCCATTTACGACATGGAATTCCTCACGCATTTACTTGACGAATCTAGATCCAACATCGAGGAAATATGGCTCCCCTTCTTTGAAAAATACGGACGCTCAGTATAATCTTAAGCACCGGACCCGGAGCACTCCCCCCTGGGGGCCTCGGGCAATCGTTCACTGGTCCAACTTCGAGTCCTTCAAAGCTCGGCCCACGACTTTGACGTGCTAAGTGCACATCATGTAGGCATTGCCACGCTCTTTTCGGAACCCGTCAAATATGCAACTACTGAGAACTTGAACTGGTGGGGGGTGGAGGGGTGGGAAGTAGTGGGTTGCAATGGGTTATAACTGGTTTCCTGTTTATCTATGTTTAAATATGTTCTGCATTATTGTAACACATGTGCGAAACCTAATAAAATGTGATTTCTAAAAAAAATACACTCTGGGATTTTGATTGGCGTATAATGAGAGAGTCTATCTCCCACTAAAAACACATTTTGTTAGGCTAGAGAAAATAAAATAACATATTGCCTGCTTATTTATGAAAATCTCCCAGCAGTTGGATTAGAAATATGTTTCTAAGATTACATTTAAACATCCTGCCTACCTAGGAATTCCTGGGTGTTATTAAGCAGATATATATTGTAAATCAGGTGTATGAATCATTACCTTAAAGAAGCGCTATCCATTCTGGTCCTTGGCTGTGTGGCGAAGAAAATGTCTTTCTGCCACAAACAAGGTCTTAGCCGTTCTGAAGAAAGCGGCCCTATAGCTTTATGTTGCTTAAACCGATCGGCAATATGACAACATAGGGATATCTGACATTAATAGAGATACTTGTTTTGGTAATTGAGATTCAAAAGTCATACTCAGGCGCTGACCAAGTGATACTTGATATTTATTTGTCATGTGCTTAATACAGTGGTTGTCATTCTTGTGACATACATTCTAGTTGGTCCAGACATCCATAGTATACCAAAAAAGCAATTGCCTGGGTTTCACTAGTGCCGACACGTGTTTCAACCTTAAGGTTTTTCTCAAGGCAAGTAAGTTGGATGCGTGGTCCGGATGGGTGATGATAATTGTCAATGTAAGCATGTGTACTGGATAGTACCTCTTCTTGGATGGGTGTGTGTGTGGTCCCTGGTCTCGCAGTGATCTGCTATTAGTAAGCTATGTGCTTACATTGACAATTATCATCACCAACTAGAATGTATGTCACAAGAATGACAACCACTATATGAAGCACATGACAAACAATAAATCTATATTTATTGCAAACACTTACCAAGTGTGGAAATTAAAACTTATTAAATATCAAGTATCACTTGGTCAGCGCCTGAGTATCACTTTTGGATCTCAGTTACCAAAACAAGTGTCCGCAAACACTGGGACAGCAGGAGCTGTGTCCCTCTGAGATCCCGATACAGGCGGCAGACTGGCAACAGAGGAAGTTCATACAAGCTCCAGAGCAATCTAAACAATAGCAAAGAGATCCACAGTTCCTAAAAGCTCCAACCCTTCATCACTATTAATAGAGATACCCTTGAGAATTTTATCCAAACATGGTGGCCTCTACAACGATATTTTATTTAAATTATTGTTTCATGTCTCAGCTTTTTTTTCAAAATCAAAGTTTATTGCAGTTTCCAAGGGAAATAATACATGTACAGAACACAGAAATACATATTCCAACACAGTATTAATATAACTCTCCCATAATAATGGCCTCCCACCCACATCTCCCCTCTCTGGCCCCTCTCCATTTGATGCAATGCATAAACAATGGACAAAACCCTTCATGGAGCACAGTTGGTTATTCCAATCGACCTTATTTTGGGGCTACTTCTCATATTTGAGAAAGAAGGGGAGCCAAACTATTTCTATATTACCCCTGGTTTCACTGAGTAGGTATGTAGGTTATTCCATACTATAAATGTGTCTCACTCTCTGGATCCACTCTCTTTTCGTAAGGGCCCTGGCTCTGTTCTTCAACTGTACCACACAACTCCTGGTAGCTATTAATGGGACAAGCAATATTTGGTTCAGGTCCTGCTCCTCATCCTCTTTGTCACTCACCCCCAATAATATCAGTAATGGTGAGCATGTCCTAGAAATCCCACCCAATTCCTTTATCCAGGATAAAACCTTCATGCAGAATGTCTGCATGTGCCAACTCTTCCACCACAGATGCCAATAATCACCCTCTTCCTGCCCACATTTCAAACAATGAGAATTTACTTACGAGTACATTCTAACTAATTTGTTGGGTGAGTAATGCCATCTATGTAACAGCTTTACTGCTTGCATCCTGTATTGCAAAGATACTGGGGAGTATGATACCTTTCAACAAATCTTTGACCAGAGCCCATCTGAAATTTCCATGTTAAGATACCTGGCCCACTGCAGTGATTTGACCAATTGGCTTCACAAATTACTCCTTGTACAGCGTAACCTTGAGTCCCTTTGTTCCCATCCTTTGGATCAAGGTAATCTCAAAGGATGTCAATCCTCTACAAAGGTTTTCACCCCACCTTGGGTCCCACAGTGTCCCTTTCAACTACAAATATCAAAACATATGGAGTGTCCCAATCTGGAGACCTTCCCGCAACCGGTCAGAGGACATCAACCTTCCTACCTCCCAGAGCAGTTCCATCTTCTCCAACCCAGCCTCATACCAGGATAGAAAATTAAGTGGCTTCTCAATGTGGTCTCTCAGTGGGGGGCCAAATACAGCTCAAGGGTGAGGGCCACAACATGAGCCATCGGGTACCACTCCCCTCCTTCCACATAGTCCACATTACTCCCAAGCCGGGGTGCTCAATCACCCTTCTGGGGATTCCATTCTGTGGAATCCATAACTAGTCACTCAGCAACACCAGTGCTAGGAGTGCGTATTCAGGCGCTACACATTTCTTGGTTGTTTGTGGGTCTAGATGATCAACCAGCACTCACAATAGTGCTTCTTTAAAATATAACATAACATCAGGAAATCTCCCCACCCCCCATATCTCTGAGGAGGATAAGGGTACCATAGGCAATCCTGGGATTTGTTCCCCCCCAGAGAAATTTAAGCAGAGCCTTTTTTACTTCTAAAAGAACAGGAGGAAAATGAGAATTTAAGGATTATAGTCATTTTGATACTATTCAAGCTAGCCATCCAGAACAGATATGGTCTCCCCCATTTGTCTATAACTAGCTTGACTTTAGCCCAAAGGGGGAGGAGCTTATCTTCAAATAAACAGCTCAGGACCTTAGGGACCTGTATCTCCAGATATCTAAACCCATCTTCTCGTACCAGAAAAATATAAGCCCTCTGATATAGTCTAATTCTTCACCCTGTAGCGGCACTGCTGGGAAGACCACTGATTTATCCATTAATTCATTTTCTCATTTGTATAGCACTTTTCAGCATAATTATGGTCTCAGCATGCTTTTGGTTGAACGCTGTGGGAGAATTGGGAGGTGCTTTTATGCGTGTGTGCCTTTCAGCCATTAAAGTTATGTGATGGTGGCCAAGACCCTGCTAGTCACCCATGTCCAAATGGAGTGCTTATGGGCACAGCAGAGGCATACTATGAACTAAAGGGGGAGGATTGTGTTTAAGGAGATAGAGAGTTATGTGGGAAGCTACAATTTGAATTTTTGTCATTAAAAGTAGCTTCATTCTTATGGCAGAGGTGTTGTGCAATAGTGTTTGTGTTATATGCAATTGAAGGGTCTGTGGAGTGAGCCGGTGCCTTCCGCTAAGTTGCAAAGGTGCATTGTGCGAGAGGAGACATGGGTTAGCTGTACAAACAACAATGTCTACTTCCTGGGTTCCATGTATGTTCAAGGAGCAGTGCTATGTTTCACAGGCAATCTAAGTGCGAATTGAATGCATAATACTCACCCGCTGAGAGGATATTAGAGTGCAAAACAAGGTCCCCATTCCTGATTACATGCGGCGGCATGGCCCACCCTCCTGTGCTTTAGAGTTTCTTCCAGTTCCAACCACGAGTGAGGGGTCGGAGGTGCCTGATTGTCTTCCTCCAGGATAATCAGCATGATTTTCCCAGGGTGCATTTTAAGTGCGATGCATGATATATGCTATTTTATTTATATAGCGCCTATACACAATGTTTTTCAAAGCGCTTCAAGGAAAGGGAGGGAACAATGGAAAATACAATGACATTCTTACTGGCCATAAACAGTAAGGATGTGAAATTAACTATCATACTCGGCCTGACGACATTTCAGATAGTGCAAGAGCTAAGACATAGATAAGGAAGGGAGGTGGAGAGTGGGAAGGAAATGGAAACAGATGGGCGACTACCGTACTAGGCCTGACGGCATTTCTGGTAGAGCCGGAGAAAAACAAAAGGTGAGGGAGAAGGGTGCAGAAAAGGAGGGGAGGAACAAAACAAGTGACTATTGTACTAGGTCTGACAACGTTTCAGATAATACTGGAGGGCGGGGGGGGGGCAGTAAGGGGATGGGGGAGCGACAGACGAGGTTGCTATCATACTAGGTCCAGTGATAATTCTGATAGAGTAAGTGCATAGAAGAAAGTAAGGGGAGGAGGGGAGGAGATATTAAAAGGGAGAGGGAAGGCGAGGAGAGAACAGAAAGTAAGCTGTCAAAAAGAGTGGAGAAGAAAGAGGAGAGAGCGAATACAATTGCAGAAGTCAGTAGTAACACATCATGGTGCAAGTCAAGATACAAGATGAAGATGGGAACAGCATGATTCAGGGCCACCATGAGTACAAGATGCAAAGGAGGTCCAGCATGAGAGTTGAGAAAGGGTGACTCACCGTGAATCAATGAAGTCCATAAAAGTAAAATCCAGCATTGGCCACAAGACGGTGATGGTGAAACCAGAATGTATCAGGACAGACTCCTGTGTGCGGGAAGGAATGGCACAAGGGAACAACACGGGGGGGCCAGAGAGGGTGGGGATGGCCTGTGGGGACAGAGGGTGTAAACACATGTTGGTGCATGTTTACCTGCTGTCTTAGCAGAGGGTCGGACCCTGGGTCCTCCTGGTCTGAACAGCTCCAAACAGGAATGGCCCTTTTCTTTGACTGCCCTCCGCTTTGGACGCCCGGGTGAGAGACACCCTTGATCTAAGAGTTAAGAGCAGGAAGGAAGAGGCAGGGCTAAGAAGGTGGGTGGTGCTTAGGCCAGGTGACCCAAATCCACTTACACCTGCTCCCCAGCTGCAAAGGAAAAGAGGCTGTAGGGCTCCTTAAGGAGGTAAAAGAGCAGCAAGCAGGAAGGCACCAGGTGGGTGGGGCTTGCTAAGTGGTGAAAAAGAGCGGCAACCAGGAAGGCACCAGGTGGGCGGGGCTTAGGCCATGTGACCTAGATCCACTTACACCTGCTCCCCAGCTGCAAAGGAAAAGAGGCTGGAGGGCTCCTTAAGTAGGTAAAAGAGCAGCAAGCAGGAAGGCACCAGGTGGGCGGGGCTTGCTAAGTGGTGAAAAAGAGCGGCAACCAGGAAGGCACCAGGTGGGCGGGGCTTAGGCCATGTGACCTAGATCCACTTACACCTGCTCCCCAGCTGCAAAGGAAAAGAGGCTGGTGGGCTCCTTAAGTAGGGAAAAGATCTGCAAGCAGGAAGGCACCAGGTGGGTGGGGCTTGCTAAGTGGTGAACCCTCCAAGCCCACATTAGTGCAATGCCCAGCCCACTGTCAGGATTTGTTCCAAGTCTAAGTTACTGGAATGACTACATGAGTCGTCTATGTGTTGTTGGTGGCCCACAAAGAGGGGCTGGGGTAGCAGAGAAAAGTGGTTGAAAGTAAAGAAGAGGCTAGTAGCTGACAGAGGGACAGGTAGGAGGAGTGTGGGAGGGGGACTGCTGGATGAAACAAGCATGCAAGTAGCGGGGAGTGGGTGCTGGGAAGCGGGGTATCAGGAAGTTGGGGGAACAGCCAGGTTTTGACAGCTTTCCTGAAAGCCAGGTGATCCTCTATGAGGCAGAGAGTGAGGGGCAGGGAGTTCTATGGAGTGGGTGTGAGGACAGAGAAACAGGCACCTCCTAATCTGGCGAACTTGAAATGAGGGACTACCAGTAGGTGTGCAGAGGCTGATCTTAGGATTCTGGTGGGGCAGTATTGTGTGAGCTTGTTTTGCAAGAATTCTCAGGCCTTTCTTGTAAATGGCATGGTTAGCAATGCACATGGCTTTGAAGGAGGCCCGTTGGGTGATGGGCAGCCAGTGAAGTGTCCTGAGTGTGGGGAGATGTGTTCTCATGGGGAGTGCGCGAGGAGGAGCCTAAATGCAGAGTTTTGTATCCATTGGAGATTTCTGAATTGGTATGTAGGTTTAATTAGAACCCCAACAACCTCCCATACCAGGATCACCCTTGGAGCAGTTGCAGGATCAATCCTGTGGTTTTGATACATATAATAATGCAGCACCAGCAAAGAGACTCAACTTGTATTCCATTCCCCTGATATGCCCTGGATCCCTTGATCCCCTCATACTTCCATCACCGCTGGTTCCATTACTAACACATAAAAGAGTGGGTACATGGGGCAGGCCAGTCTAGTCCCTCTCCTTAAGGGGAAGACTGATGACGCCAACCTGTTTACCAGTGCCCTAGCCGTGGGAGCCGAATACAGAGCCTCAATCCATCTCATCCACTTTGCGCCATTCCTGTTTTTGTAAGGACTGCCTGCATTAATGACCAACTAACAAGATTGAATGCCTTTTTTGGCATCCAGGGACAATATTAATGCCCCTGTAGAGAAGGAGACAAGTAACCCCACCTTAACCACTTCGCCCATATTGCCTATATGTTGGGAACCAGCGTGTGAGACATGTGCAGTACCAATGAAAATAAGATACCAAGGAGAAACCTGGATGCAAGGTTCCCATTGAGAAAACCATACCTGCATACGAGACGGTATGATGGCCATTTGAATGAGATCCTGGAAGAAGCAGGACCAATGAATGGCAAAGGAGAATGATGATGTCTCACAGAGCCAAGCTGACGCACATAGAAGAGATGCAGAGACTAGAGAATGCATATATTGTATAAGGCATCAAGAAAGTATCGAAGATAAGTGGCATCTTGGGATCAAGATTAAGAAACTTATGCTAGAGAAATGATGAAGATATCAAGTCATTTTACACTTGTACATATGCAAAGAAACGTAAGCAGATGAAGTATTCTTGAGGCTAGCTAAGTAGTGCATGCGCCAACATATATGCATATATACAGCAAAGAATGGATGTTTCCACTATGTTTTATAGCAGAGCTGGGCTAAAAAAGGAAGGCCTCTTTTCCAGTGTGTCCCAGACAGAAAACAAGTGAATTACGAAGTGAAACTCAGAAAGGCGAGACTGGATGAGCAAAGAAGCCAAGGTCATATCAGGCTGGGGTGAGCAGACATTGGATACAAATCGTGTGAAAGAACGAAGCTTCTGTTTAGAAGGCATGAACAAAAACAAGGAAGACGTCAGAGGTCTAGTAGACAAGAGTATTTTAATGCACCAGAAGCTCGATTTTGTGGTCTTCAGTCACGTGGAAGGATGAAGTTGGACGAACAGGATGGTCACACCTATGCATGAGGGCAGAGTGTGCCTTCACTCCCCTGAATTCCCCACAGCAAAAGAACACTCACAAGGACAAGTCCAAAGCCCTAATTGACAGCAGACCACTGAGGTGATGATAGATGAATATACTAATTGGTGGGAAGCTATGGTTAAAGACTAGTTCAACAGCACCTGGATGCCCAGTCTGCCTGCTGCTAATTTAGGTGGAAAACTACTGACCGAGGTTAGGGTGTCAACCAATGGTAGGAGGGCACGTGATTAAGGGTCCTATAGTTTGTGTAGCCAATGGGACGTTGTGCATTTAGTGATGTTCGTAGTGACCTGTTTAAGGGTAGGGCTTAGTTGCCCCACCTGATCTTACGACACCCATCACTGTTCTTCACTCTCTTAGATGAGTGTGGAACCACAATTGCCACTAGGTTTTTGTAGTTTGCCACGTAGGATGACATTAGTAATACATAGGTTGACGCCAACTATGATGATTTTTTGCTATAAAAGAATGCTGTTCTTTAAGATGCATTGAAAGATCTTACGCTGAGACGTCCGTTGATTTCCGTTGCACTCCCTGTTTAAGATAATTGATATTAAAACAGTTATCCTTTTGCCAACTACCTGAGTCGTTTTGATTATTGATGTTTGAGTAACTTCTTCATCCCCATCCATCTCAAGGGTATTCACGTGGTAGCTGAGAGGATGGCTAGATATCCATCGAGAGCAGGCTTTTGGGGTCCTGGAAATAGTGCACGACCTCTGTCATTTAGCTGAAAGGACGTGAAGCTCCCTAATGATAGTGGTATCAGTTTTGAAACTTTAGACTTGCAAGCAAGGGTGAGACGGGTCCCCTGGTTTCTACAGAATCCCCTCGCAGCATCTACGGGAATCAGAATGGATGGAAAGTTGAAGAGGCTACTAAGTAGGCGTACGATCCCGAGAGTCGGAAGGTGAAAACGTGAATGGTGAGTAAAACTGAGTGAGGGGGCAAAAGTGTGAATGGGCAGCGGGTGAAGAAAGTGATAAGGGGAAAACGAATAACGGAGGGAGGTTGGGGCAAAGTAACTTGAGAATGATTAGCATTGAATATTAAATAAATTGTCTTGAGGAGAGGCCAAGCAATGAAGACGTATCGTAAGGAGAGACCACGACAAAGAGTACGCCCAGGATTTCTGCATTTTAAAGAATGGAACAGAAGGAATTGTACCTAGAGCCCTATTTACGGGTGACGTAGGTGACAAACTCAATTAAATATAAGTTTGAAGAGGACGATTCACTCCCCAAATTGGGGTATTTTTAGGGGTAGGACAGGTCTTAAAGAGGAGACAGAGCTATATGTGGCCGGTCGAGTATGTCTGTTTGTCTGTTCGTTTTATGTGACTGTATATGGTATAAAAACAATAGAGGAATTGATAGATGCGAAAAAAGAAGACACGAGAATTGTGAATTCATTATTTATTTGTTGGCATTTGAACTGATAGTGTTTAGTGAAAACATAGATTAAAGTAAAAAACGTGATCTAGAGGGTTTGGAGCCTGCAACAATTGGTGCACGCTCGTATTGTTTTGTTTTTCTGAAACGTAATTTTAAAATCTGCAAAGTATAACGGTGAGCATTGGCAGTCAAGTGTGACTAGTCAAAATAGAGGATATTACTCCACTTATACACCTCTGCAAGCAGCTACCCAAGCATGCACCTAAGCTTAGACAGTACAGTGCAGAGTGGGTTAAGGGCACATCAGACAAAAAGTTCATGCCATGGCCACAAGGGGGATCACTATTGAAGGCAGTTTTGCAACATATGATGACATATTTGCATGCTGCATATAAAGGAAAAATGTTAGACAAACGATTAGCAAGCTTAGAGCTCTGGAAGATGTACCAGGAGGAGAGAGAAGAGCCACCTCCTGTAGATTGGTTGCTCAATATATGCACAGAGGGGAGTGAGGAGCCTTCTGCTCCACCCGCTGTGCCTGAAGCAGACAGCGATATAAAAAAGATGGTGGCTGTACCCATTAAGGGAGCTCAAGGCAGCAACAGGGTTTAGTAACCCGCCATATGAGTCGCCTGCGCAAAGCGACGCAGAGACGCGATAAGGAGAGAAGTGAACTACCAAGTACATCCTTAGATATAGGGCAAGAAATAAAGAGATGGAAAGGAGAAAAAGATAAGACTGATGAGTTAGCGCTTATACAGAACGAATGGATGGGTGGTCAGATTTTGTTCAAACTTGATGGTAAGATCATCGAGGACGTGAGCAAAGGGAAGATCGAGATGAGCAAGATAAAAAGGATAAAGAAAGATATGAAAGATTGAAAGAAGATGGTACGAAAAGAAAGGATAGGCATAGACGGGAACAGTTGTGTCAAGATGAGCAAAAGACAAAGCAGGAAAGAGCAGAGAAAATATGATAACAGACAGAGGGTAATGAAAGAACGAGAAAGACTACAATGGAAAAGAATGGAGGAAGAGGAACAGAAATTAAGGGATAAAAGAATGCAAAGACGTAGAGATGAAGAGATACGAAGGGCAAATGAAAGAAGCGACATAAAAAGAAAAGTGGAAAAAGGGTAAGGGAGGAAACAAGAAAACGAAGAGAATTTGATGATGAGCTATGAAGAAAGAGAAGGCAAAGAGCACGCAATATTGATCATATGGAAAAGGAAGTAATGGATCCTAATCCAGTAGTGGCATGGAAAGACATAGAATAGTTATTCCCAGCACATGAGCCAATAGCAGGTCCGTCTAGAGCAAATCTAGAGGATGAGTTTGACTCAAGAAGCATTGGGGATGCTATTGATAACATCTATCATGACATGAGGACTTAGATAGTGCTGCAAGATAAGGGTAAAAATGATTGACTCAAGAGTACGCAGCTATACGATAAAGAGGGAGGCTCCTGTAGTTTTGAGCCCAAAGAGCTTTCTTTAGAAAGACTGACTCTGAATAGAGACGAAGAGGAGAGAAGTCACACGAGTTGGGAACAGGATATGTCAGACGAGGACAGAGCAACCTTCTGTGGGGAAGAGGGAGGTGACACATGTGGCCCTGAGAGGTGTTTTTTAATGGATTAGGAAGTAATATGGTCGGATCTAGACCTACCCAAATCTAGGGTGTCAGAATCATGTGGGCGGCTAGATCAACCTAAGAGGCAATCCCATGGTCAGAGGGGAACTCGCCACCTTATGTGAGCAGATTCAGGTCACTGCCAGGTAGAAGGTGGAGCGGAACCATTGTCCCTGTTATGGACAGACAGACGATGGCAGACGAATGTGAGTTTGGGATATCACAGTTTCCTTTGTTAGAAAAGGGAGGAGCTAGGCCACAGTATATACCTTGGTCACAGATGGATAAGAACAATTTAAGGCGTAAACTCCGAGTTTAACTTCGCTGGGAAATGGATAGATGAGTTAGAGAAAATGACAGGAGGAAACACGTTAGCTATAGGGGGTATTAAAGGTCTCCTGATTGCTATCCTTGGGGAAAGGGCTGATGACGCTTGGTCAAAAGCAGGGTATTCTAGTGTTACTACAATAAACACTGCTCACAATGGAACACCTTTCAATAACTGTAGGGTGGGGGTCTGGAAAACGCTTAGAGTACTGTATGCGGACACGTCAGATATGGGAGCTATAATGGCAAGAAAGATGCAGGAAGGGGTGATCCTCTTGTTTACATTCATAATTTCCAAGAGCAGTGGGCCTTGGAGACACGGGAATCTTGGGGGGAATCTATACCTGTATTTTATCATATATTGTGCCAAGGGCTGCCAGAGTTAGTAGAGAAGCAGCTCAAGAAATTGGTGAGTATGAAAGCGAAGGCGTGGTCTGAAATACAGTTGACCATTACGCATTATTGCTGGCTTTTGCAAGAGAAGAATCGAAAGACAGACAATGCTAGGAAAGGTGAAGAGGCAAAGTTAGTGCAGAAGAAACTGTCAAAGTACGCCATTGAAGGGGCAATGTTGACTAGTGGAGACGGGTCGGGTTCACAGCAAGCAGCAAACATGCCACAGGTAAATAACCAAAGGCAGTTCGATCAAGGTAATAATGGATTTCTACCACAGGGAAGGGGAGGCTTTCGATGTAGAGGCTTCCAGAATAATCAGGGACATTTCCAGAATAATCAAGGTGGGTTTCAAAACACGCAGAACGATAGTCAGGGCATGCAGAAAGGGCAAATTAGGAGACCTCCTCCTGTATGCTGGACATGTGGTATGTCAGGGCACTTTGCTTGCACATGTAGAAGTCAAGGATTCGTGCAGAATGGGCTATTCTCAAGAGGGGAGACTACAAACCCGCCTGCATATTCGCATCAGAAAGGAGATGGGTTTGCTCAGCATTAAACAGTGCAGCAGACACAAGCGCCGAGAATGCAGCAAGACTTTCAAACGCAGCAAGCACCAATGAATCCGCCACAAGGGCAGTCACAGCAGTCACCCATGTAGATACAGCAAAGCACAAACACGGGACAATTGATGACTCCTAGAATAGGGGGTGTCACTGTTGATGGAGGGAACCGTTTCACAGGTACGGGGATGAGAATGTATCCACAATAGGACGGCTCACTGGGAGTCCTGATGTGTTCAATACTATCTGTGATGCCTCATCCTCAAGAGGAACTGAGAGTTGACATTAATATAGGAGGCAAATCTTTTTTGTTTTCAGTAGACACAGGTGCAACACGCTCATGTATACGAGAGGGGAGAAGTTTTTGATGTCTGGAAATGCGATGAATACTCAAGGTTTCACAGGAGCTACAAGAAGAGTTCCTTTACTGATGCATTGCCATTCTCTATAGGGGTGTGTGACATGCCTGTGCCATTGTTATATTCAAGACAGACACCTGCCAATATATTAGGTCGAGATTTAGTGACCAAATTGAACGTGATGATTTTGTTCACTGATGAAGGCATAGTGTGTTCAACGCCAGGAATGCATTATTTAAACGTGAATGAATTTATTATGGTGTTTGCAGGACAAGTGGTCATGCGAGGAGTATCTTTAGAACCAGATATTTTTCATTATGGGGTACGCATTTTGCTAACGTAGTTGCCAGGTTTAGTGGGTAGAACTATGAGAATACCTGATGAATTTTTATTCAGGACAAAGCTACCTATGGATGAAGAGGAAGGGAGAATCTTTCCTTTAGAATTGCAAGCAGCCATAGTGTGAGGTGAAATGGCTTTGCTTGATGGAAATGATCATGACGGCAGATGATGGTGCACAGTGATTGCCTTTGGGGAAGGTTACAGATTGACTGATGTCACTGATGAGGATATGTTTAGAGATCATCCATCAGATGACGAAGTAATATTTGAGATGCGTATTACTTCTTGGGCGAGAGCAATTAAACGTGAAGTTCCTCAGAAAATGATGTTAGCATGGAAGCGCCTCAAATATTTTGATGACGAAATGGCGAAAGTGCCAGTCGCGTTATGGACAACAGGCCCCTATGACGTAGGCCTATTGAAGGGAGCTGAGGAAGTGAAGATTAAATTGAAACCAGGAGCAATTTTACCTCGAGCACAACATTATTCCATGTCTCAAGAGGCAGATGAAGGTAATTTTAAGACGAGATCCGCCATGATGGAACAGGGCATCTTAGTGACGTCAGAGTCACCGGTAATAGCGCGATTTATCCAATTAAAAAAGGGTAAGGGGGGGTCGTGACGTTTAATTCAAGATCTTAGCCCGATTAACCAGATTGTAGAGGCCGAGTTCCCTCTAGTTCCTAATCCTGCGACGATCTTATGTAATATTCCTGTTGAGGCACGATATTTTACTGTGATTGACTTGAAAAATGTGTTTTTCACAATCCCATTGCATAAAGACTCACAAGATCTGACATCATTTACATTGAGACTGTTAGGCAGAATTATGTGCAGTACCCTTTGGGAACACTACACACAATTAAGACTTCAAGTGTAAGTACAATTTCACCTTTCGTACAAGCCTGTACTACACAGTAAAGTGGTAGCAATGGTTGAGCAGCCAGACTTATCTCAAGAGTAAAGTGAGCAGTAGAACAAGTCCTACAAAGGACCCACAATTACAGTGATTCAAACAAACACTTATGCAAGGTTTCTTGGTAATAGAATTTTCATTTATGTACACAGTCAGTTTGAAAACATTACACTAGCAAGAGCAGCTCAATATCACACACTAATAAACCACAATTACACACCGGTAAGTAAATGAACAAGTTCAGCTTCCCTGAAGTGGGAGCAAAATGGCACTTCAGATATTTTAAAAAGAGGTAAAAAGACAAGGTTATAAGAACAGACAGCACAAATACTTGCATAGGCAGGGCAAAGGGCTTCAGTAAACTACAACCAGCAATTCATTTCATAGGCCTGGGCCAAAGTCAATGGTTCAGAGTCTTTGTATAGGATAGCACAGTTCTGGTAGTAAACTGTTAAGTCTTTGCCACAGAGTTTAGAACAATTTGGCTAGGCAAAAAGTTTGACAAATGTTTGGGGAAGGACAAGCCTTCGAAGTTGAGAAAGTTTCCATGAACTTTCGTAATGGCCGAAAAGATTTCCGGACCGCGTTTTGCACAGTACCTTTGTATTGAAGAAGAGCTGTTGCTGAGGCAGTTGTACCTGGCAGTTCGAGCAGATCTCGCTGTTCCTGAGCTTCAGTCATGGAGACAAGAAGCAGGACATTGGCAGGTTCCTGCACTGCCCAGGGATGAGGCCAAAAGCTTTAGCAAGACGTTGGTTTAAGGTGTGAGTTCCTTAAAGTCCACAAGCTGATTTTCTTCCCTCTGGCTATCCAGTTTCCAACAGCACTCTAATGAAAATTCAACCAGATGGGGACGGTGTCCTGGTGGCTTGCGAGTTGGTTGTTCCCACCAAACTGAAGGGAAGAAGTTAACCTTGAAGGGCTTCTCTGTCGATGGAGTTTCAGGCAATTCGGACCTGCAGCAGGGCTTCACCGGTCATCCAGGAGTTGCAGCAGTCCTCTTCCTTCAGCTCGTCTTCGGTTCTTTCATTCCAGTAGTCGACTCTGCTTTCCAAGTCCCAGAGACCTGCTGTTCAACAGTTTTCCCCCATTCATTCCAGCCTGGCTGTCACTCACACAGCTGGGTGGCTGTCCTTGCAGGACTGCCAGCCGGCCAATCACGCCAGAGTACATTCAGGTCTCCTAGGAGGCTAAGCACAGGGAGATTTTCGGGCACCTCCCTCACATCCTGTCCACCCGAGACACTCAGGCGCCAGAGGAGGGATTCAGCACTGAAGCCCGCCAAAGACCTATGAACAAAGGGAACAAACCTGGTTTGGCACACAGAGACAAACACAAGAAGGACATTTCCTAAAAGAAATGGAAAAAAAAGTTGACCGGAGTCTGTTTTTACAGATAGGTCTGGGGCGCCATATTGAAAAACATGGCTGACCCGATTTTTAGCTACCGTTTTTTGCGGTCAGGAAAAATCATGGTAGTTTGATCTAAACCACTGCCTCCAGCCATTTAAAGTAGGAAAGGGTAATATTTGACTGTTAGATGAGTGTTTTGACTTAGAGGAAGCTAGGCAACCCCTCCAGCACTCTATAGGAAGTGTGTGCTGGGTCAGTAAATTTAAAGAGACTAGTAAAGTCAATTTGACTTTACATGCTCTGGGAGACAGTAGTCAGTCCCAAAGAAGGTAGTTAAACCTTGGGAAGTCTGAAAGACATCCCTGTGTCACTGCACTGAAGGTGCTGTGTGACACACAGAAAAAGATGATGCCTATGGAGTTGTTTTGTTTCAAAACTCCATAACCAAAGAACACAAAAGTAAAACACACATCAAAATACAGGAAAGAGTGGGAAAAAAAGCTCACACTCTTCCCAGGTAGAAAAATCAAATCCTAGAAATCCAGCAAAGTTGCTGGGGGTCTCAAAAGGTAAGGAGAATTAGCAAATTTTGAGAATTCTCCCTAACAGAGACAAAGACATCTGAAAAGCACTAGTTTACCCCAGGGGTACTGTGAATCCCCATCAATTTTCAATAGAGTCCTGCAGAAGGACTTAAGCAATATTGATTTGGAAAGTGTTGTGTTGCAGTACGTGGATGACATATTGGTCTGTAGCACCTCAGAGGAAGAGTGCAGACATGATTCAGTTCGTCTGATGATTATCCTTGCAGAGAAAGGATATAAAGTAGACAAGGAGAAATGGGAGTACTGTCAAGAAGAAGTGCTGTACATAGGCCAGCTAATTTTGTGTGAAGGAAAGAAAGTTACTCCGAAAAGGGCTGAGGCTATTTTGAAAACAGCAAAGCCACTCACGATAAAGCACATGCAGAGATTTTAGGCACTGTTTAACTATGTAAGAGCATGGGTCTTTGATTACAGTTCATATATAAGGCCCTTGTTGCAATCTCTGAAGAAAGCACAGGTAAATCAGGAAAACATTATTTGGACTGAGGAAATGGAAGAAGGGTTTGACGAGTTAAAAAAGGCAATTTGCACAGCTCCAGTTTTAGGGCTACCCAATTATGCTGAGGAATTCTTTTTGTTTTCACACACGAATGGCAGTGTTATGACAGCTGTACCTACGCAGAGAACCACGTTGGGGTACAAGCCCCTTGCATATTCTAGTTGCATTCTAGACCCAGTAATGGAACGTCACCTTCCATGTGAATAGTCTTTGGCGGCCGCGGCGTTTGCCATTGAGAAGGATGCAGAATAGTGAATCCTGTCATGTTTGTAGCAGAACCACTGGCAGAGGGCTAGCATGTACATGATTGCTCGAACTATGAGGAATTTTATGATGAACTCCTGAGGGTGAAGGAAAATGCGCTGGCAGCGCAGGAGATTCTCTTTATTGACGGTTCTTCAAGAATCGATCGAAGTGATGGACAAAGATATACAGGTGCCGCTGTGGTGAAGCACACGCCAATGGAGAGTTTGAAGTATTAATAAGTGCACGACTACCATCTCACTTTTTGGCACAGGCTGCAGAATTACTGGAGCTGATTATTGGGCTCGGGAGACACGCAGACCAGGAAGTAACCGTGTACAGTGACTCCGCCTATGTGACGTCAACAGTGCACACAGGGCTAGCACGTTGGAAAAGGAGGGGCTACCTCCGAGCGGACAGCACTCCAGTGAAATACGCAGCTTTATTGAACAGACTCATTCAAGCACTACAACTCCCAGTAGCCATTGCAGTAGTTAAATGCGCAGCACATACTAAAAGAGCAGATTTTATCTCACGTGGAAATCAAAAAGCAGACGAGGAAGCCAAGCGAATTGCATGTTCAGAAATTATTATGTCATTTGATACGCCTGATGTCAATGACAGCATGGTAGCGATGATGAGTGAGCTTGAATGTTATAATAACTTGTCTAGGACTCAGCTAGCAGAGATCCAAAGGGAAGCACCTCAACATGAGAAAGACTTGTGGACACGGATAGGGTGTTCTTTAAACCCCTCTGAAGCATTGTGGCGACGCAGAAGCTGTCAAATAAAGCCAAAGAGTATATTGGACTGTGGCTTATTTCAGGACACTCTTTTTAGTCACTAAAAAGGAGTTAAGGGAAGTTATTTGTTCTTTAGCCACAGGAGTTTGTTGACATTGGACTGAGACATGCTTTAAGTCTTGATCATAAAGGCGAGCATGCCAGATTTGGAGTTCCTTTTCATCGACTGTAAGAGGGAGCAGTTCCCCGATTCCTTTCTCACTGAATTTCTTTTCGGAGGTGCCTATGGTGGTGCCCAATGACAACGTTTCATGAATCGTTCCTGCAGTTTTTATGTTCATTTTGCGTGCTTACCCTGCGCTTGTGGGGAGAACTACTAGCGTTCATCTGTTCGTGCAAGATCCTAAGAATGGTCCAATCGTAAGTAGATTGCTCGCGCTATCATTGAGCAAATTCTTCAGTTTCCTGAGTTCAGTGGGGAAAACGCAAATGCCCATATCACCGGATAATGCGCATAGACTGGTCAGTTTGGTGTTCTACTATCTGATTGAGGAATGCCTGCATCTTGTTGGGAGACAAACTGATGTCAGAACCTTCGTGAGGGACCCGAGGAACAATGCAATGCTCAATGACTTACTGGGAGACATCATAATACAAGTGAACGGGTCTTCTCGGATACGTCAGCAGCCCCCCCTGTCTCTGTGACATGTGGTGTCCCACAAGGATCCTGTGTGTCACTGACACTATGCGATGCATTCACTAAGCTATTATTTGTCAAGCTTGACAACATGGGTATCATGTATACAAATTATGCGGATGATACACACATTCTCATTCCAATTACTGGATGTTACGACACTGATTAAAAAAATTTAAACAAAATATACCTTGCAATCCAAGCCTGGATGTCTCTCAACGGATTGTGTCTTAACGATGACAAGACCAAGCTGATTCTAATAGGAAACAAAACCAAACTATGCAATCTCCCACAAGAGTATAAATCATTCAACATCGATGGAAATACCATCGTAGTCGCTAATGAAATAAAAACACTTGGGGTCTACATTAACTCCTCCCTCACTTTAAACAGACAGGTCAACGCCATAGTCCCCTCTGCTGTATACACAGCTAAACTGGTTAGAGCCAGGAGACCATTCCTCTCCCCGCATAACTCTATCACCCTGGCTAGAGCCTTGATACTCTCCAGGATTGATTACTGTAACTCACTATTTGCTGGAATGAGCACTAGAAATATAAAAAAAACTACAAACCATACAAAACAACGCCATCAGAGCAGCCCTGTACATCCCCCTCAACGAACACATCTCGTCCACTAGGAGGAACATCCACTGTCTCACAGTCCTTGACAGAATAAAATTTAAAATGCTCATGCTCACACACAAATGTATCTCTAACAATGCGCCGGCCTATCTGAGTAACTTGATCTGCAAAACTCAATCCAATAGACCCACCTGGTGTTTTTACACTAACCTGCTCATCACACCTAGATATAGAAGGCAGAAAGCGGGAAGCTCAAGCTTTCCGGTAATTGCACCCAAACTGTGGAACGCACTCCCCATGCAACTCAGAAATGACACGTCTTATAGGTCTTTAAAAATTAAAACCTTCCTATTCAGCACAGACCTCCCTGTACCACTGTGACAAACACCAATCATACTTAACTAATGTAACTGTAGCTATCCACTGATTGTATGTCTTGGATGTGTAACGGATGATTTCACTACTTTGTAAATGCATTTTCTGTCATGTAAGCCTGATTAATTTTGTAACCATCTTCTTAAGTGCTAGCGCCTAGTTGCTTTTGGGCTTTGAGCGCTCTACAAATGTACAAATAAATAAACAGGTACTCTGAGAGAAACCTGAGAAATGAATTAGACTTTCAAGGGAGAAGATCCAAAATTCTACTGGTTGAGGACCTTTGTTTCATGCTGAGGGAGAATCTTCATGTCGTCTGGTAAAAGGCCAATTTGTGGCATTCACTGGGCCCTTTTGTTCATCATCTTATAACCAGCTGTAGCTGATCGAGGGAACGTGTGGAGCCGATTCAGCAGCTTCCAGAAGTAGTGCATGATGTTGCCCGATTAAACATTTGATTTTACTTCCTTAAGTAGTAAAATTGGCAGCATCAATAGTAATATTATTATGGCAGATCCTGAGAGACATCCACATTGTGCAAGAAGCTATTGCTGCAAATGGACTGTATGTCATTTATTCTTGCATTCTGTGCATAGTGATACTGCACTCACAGTACACACTGCTTACTATATAGACATAAATGGAGCAAAGTCTCTTGTGCATCTTCCTGTACAGAAGGAGAGTACAGATGTGGCAACTACTAGGCAGCCGAGACCTTATGTGATTGTTCTTACTCTAGAGATACACACAAGAGCACCTGGTCCTATAATGGATAAACCTGAGTTACCTTGTGAAGAGAGGTCACGTATGGAGGTTATAGCAGACTCTCTATGGCCGTCATACACCGCTGCTAACAAATGCCATAGAGATAGGAAAAGGCTTTTAGATCTTTCTCCTACACAGGTAGTACATGTAAAAACACCCAGTCCGCTGACAAATGTTTCTATGGTTGGTCCAGTAAGAAGAAACTTGCTGACATATTGAATGAGATGGTTAAAGGAGCTTGTAAGAAAAGAACGAGATCTAAGAGAAGTGCTAGGGAGGATGATCATGAGCTGAATGATTACCTGGATAGCACTACACCCCCTACAACTTTGCCCCCCCGGACCAAACCTCACCAAAACCATATCATTTTTTTGTAAAGTTTGGTGAGAATTCTTGGGGAATAACATATGGTAATAATTGCACCCTTGGGGAATAACATATGGTATCAGCATATGAAAGAAGTGGGAAGGAGTACCTCAAAGGAGGAATGCTGTGTATGTGCACTCCTGCACTATAGCATGGGGAAGTCCAAGATCTTCATAGCCATTGAAATAGACATACAGACAGCAACTTGTCTTTCACATAGAGCTCTCTGCCGTACAAGAGACCAGTTCATGGGTCGAGATGCCTATCTCAAATGGGAAACTGAATTGACAGATCCAGATGAAGATGACTACATTCAGGACACAAAGACAAGAAATAGGGCACATACTAAGAATCACGTGATCAGATACGAAAAGCCTGGATTGAAAGGAGCTGGAATCAGATGGGAAGTAAACAGAAGACTTGAGAGTACAGGAAAATCTGCAGAAGAAATTTGTAGATGGAAGAACAGAGACCAGATGCAGATTTGGGGATCAGTGCAATCCCCAGATTGATGGGAAGAAGGAGTGGTGATCTGCAGAGCCTGGGTGGTCATTGGTTGTTATCAATCAGCCATTGACATAGTGCAGAATAGCTGCAAACCTCTATGGCCAACACTTGCTAAGTTACTGACCTGGGTCGAAGATAGAGGAGGACCCTTGCAGATAGTGCCTTTGGAGAGTACAAAGCTGTGCTTCAGAAATAATGGCACAAGAAAAGTTGAAGAGAATCAGAACTGTGGTCGAATCTTTGATGTACCAGGAATGAAATTTGGAACAGCAGTGATCATGGATCACTATTGGGCATGTGGATCCAGAGCATATATGAGGCTACCCAAGGATTGGGGAGGACGATGCTCACTAGTGAATGTTCATGTTCCAGCATTGGTGATTCCTAAAAGTGATTTGAACCTTGACAGTTTCCCGAAAGCAGATGCTCACCTGAGGAAGAAGAGATCTATGGAGCTGATTAATCAAATGAAGAGGGAGAACTATTTCTCTGCCAAGTCAATAGAAGCTATTGACTCCATTCCTTATGAGCACAGACTGTTCAGTCAGACTTCACCGGTATTCACAATGATCTTTATGCCGACTGCCCAGGTTGGAGCAAATACCAAATGGCTGCAGATTACCAGATGGGAATTGCTGCAGACGATCAACACAATCATGAAGGGATTCAATGCTATTAGAGAAGAGATGAGAGCCATACCACTGATGACTCTTCAGAATAGATACATCCTGCACATGATTACAGCTATGGACGGAGGTGTTTGTGCAAAAATTGGAGAATCATGTTGCATGTTCATTCTTTCTCACGATGACGAGAATGTCACCTTGACAGAGGCCATAGAAATGCTAACGAAGCTACACGTCCAGATGATAGACGAAGTGGAAGACATTGCTGATGACAGCTGGTTTGGATCACTTTTCTTTGGGTTTCACAATGGATGGCAGACATGTTCAAGTTCCTTGGAGCCCTGATCGTGTTGGTATTGCTTGGATTCTGTGTGTTCAAGATAATAATCACACAATGCAAGAAGACAGCAAAGAAAGCCATAGGGATGAAAATCATGATCAATGTTGAATTAGGATGGAAGGCCAGAGACTTGACAGATGAAGAAATCAGAGACTTTGTGAGGGCCAGCATCCATGCACCTGAGGGAACAAAATTCCTGTATCCAAAAAACTATAAGTAGTATGTGGGAAAGTGGATCTATTGCAGCCCAAGTAGACAGTGCATGCCCATAACTTGGAACAAGGATGAGCATGTGAAATCAGCTGGATGCCTGAAGGGAGTCAGAAAGATATGGATTCCAAAGAAGCTTTTCTTCAGACAAGGATGTCTAGACATGAAGGATGATGGGAGAGAGGTTGATGCATCGCCCAGAGGGGGGAGTGTAGAGAAGGAGCCAAGTACCCCCAGCTCAACCACTTCGCCCATATTGCCTATATGTTGGGAACCAGAGTGTGAGACATGTGCAGTACCAGTGAACATACCGATACCAAGGAGAATCCTGGAGGCAAGGTTCCCATTGAGAAAACCATACCTGCATATGAGACAGTATGATGGCCATTTGAATGAAATCCCGGAAGAAGCAGGACCAATGAATGGCAAAGGAGAATGGTGACATGACACAGAGCCGAGCTGACGCACATAGAAGAGATGCAGAGATTAGAGAAAGCATCAAGAAAGTAGTGGCATCTTGGGATCAAGATGAAGAAACTTATGCTACAGAAATTATGAAGATATCAAGTCATTTTACACGTGTACATATGCAAAGAAACCCAAACAGATGAAGTATTCTTGAGACTAGCTAAGTAGTGAATAGATTGCGGCATGCGGCAACATATTACACAGCCACACTAGTGGCTGTGTAGTTATGGTTAAGTTGCTAATCCCGTAGGAAGAGCACTTTTTGGGTGGCTTATAACTTTGCTCCCCCTGGATGAATTCTCACCAAACTTTACAAAAAAATGATATGGTTTTGGTGAGGTTTGGTCCGGGGGGGTCAAAGTTGTAGGGGGGGGTCGCAAAACTTCTGTTTTTCACATAAACATAATGGGAAAAAACTTTGCTGACGCCTACAGCCCAAACCGCTGGATGGATTTTCACCAAATTTGCGGCAGGAGCGGCGGCTTGGCCATGAAAGCTTGCTTTTGTTAATTTGGTGTAAATCCGTCCAGTAGTTTTTTTTTTTTTTAAATGGACGAAATGTAAGGCAAATCAATTAGTGATATCTATGTCCGCTCCGCGGACACACTTCCCTGTTCGCTCCACGGACAAGAAACCGATTGGCTACTTTGCTTGCGCCATGTCCACAGACAGGCAACGTGTTCTCTGATTGGCTGGGGTGAGGCGTGAGGTGCATCACATTGTTTCGATGCGCCCACTATCTTGGATCCGCCAACAGCGTGGTGGCGAACAGAGACAAAATGCAATTTTGGGGAGTGTGTTGGTGTGCAGAAGTGCTTGGGGAGTAAGAGATGGGTGAAATACTGTATTTGTTTAGGTGGCAGGTGTCCCTGATGTGTTCATCATGTCTGCAGTCTTTGCGGTTGTCTGCGGATATAGTCAATGCACTACTGGCTATTTTACTTTAGTATGATGTTGGTTTTGGGTTGTTAGTAGAGGATTGATTGTAATTAATATCCTCTATAAGCAGTCTACATACCACAGTCAAAATGATTGGTATTATAGATGTGTTATGCTGCGGTTGTTCTGGCCAAGGCGTAGAGTCTTGGGTGCATGGCCGAAGGCCGTAGGCCGTAGGCCATGCACCCAAGACTCTACACCCTGGACACAACCACCGCAGCATAACACATCCATAGAATCAAACACCCATCAAATATCCAGAATGCACAGGTTTGTGTACTGTTTCATTTGTAGAGTTTGTATGTGAAGTTTTGGCTAGGCTATGCAGTTAAGATTGTAGAGTTTGTAATAGGACGGCAATATAAGATACCTTTGGAAGTAATTATTTTGGATTGTGGTGTATAATTGTGTACATTTTCTTTGAGATCTAATCGTAAACAAACTACTTTGCTACAAATGCCTTTCACTAATTTAGAGGGAGTTAATTTTGCTGTTTTTGTTGAAGGTGTACTGACAGCGCGGCGGCGAACAGAGGCAAAAAGCAATTTTGAGGAGTGTGTTGGTGTGCAGAAGTGCCTGGGGAGGGTTGGGGAGTAAGAGATGGGTCAAATACTGTATTTGTTTAGGTGACAGGTGCCCCTGATGTGTTCGCTTTGTCTGCGGTTGTAGTGGTTGTCCGTGGATATAATCAATGCATACTGGCTATTTCATTTTAGTATGATGTTGTTTTTGAACAGGAGATGGGCTGATCTGACAGGTGGTGAGGCCTGACTGTGGGAGTCGCTGGGAGACTGCAAAGTTCTCCAGAGGAACAAAATAAATCTGTAGAAATGTCAGCCGCATTGGTGAATGGTAGCAAACAATTAATATGTTTTTCAAAAATATTTGTAATGCCTCTGTGCTGTGAAGCGCTATCGGTTTCCATTCTGAGTGAAGGTCAGCGCCGTTGAATTTTTGTTTCCTAGCTGAGCACAGCCACGCATGGTACAGAGTATAAGGTTCAATTGTTTTTTGACCTTGAAACAAACGGAGGATTGCGAACGGAATACATGAAGGGAGAGATGTAAGACTTCCAAATATGATAATGTTCACCATTCACAAATTGGAAAAAGGAACATATAATTTCATTTCATGAAAATTTGTTGAAGTGGACGGAGTGCTTGTTTTACGCCGATAGAATGGAAATGCTAAATATTATGTAAGTTTTACTTTGGACGATTTTATACACGAACTAGTCAAATTATAATTCGGTGACAATATTGTTAGGGTACATTGTATTTTGTGTTGTGTGTGCTATATTCAATGACACGCAATTAGAACTTGTGTGTGTAGTTTGTTTTGTCGTGGGGATATGGGCAGTGCAGCATCGAGATGGGTGTAGTGCAGTAGTGGGTTACCCCAGGTTCACAAATGCGTAATTGAACGCTAATATTTAATTAAAATTCCGTGTATCTGTTCTTTTTGGTTTTATTTAGCTCTCTGATTGAAACGTCAGCGTTAGCATCCCATTTCGAGCTCACCATACTCCGTAGCAGTAACGTGTACAGCAAACTGAGGAGTAATTTGCACGTTCTTTTGTTTGAGTTATCATTGTTTGATGTCCGTGTTTATCAACAGTTATAACAGGGGCCCAAATTGATGGTTAAAATGATAAACTGTAATAAGATTTGTTACTGAGACATATTTCTGTTATCTTTTTTTTAAACAGCTACATCTTGACTTTCTGCGATTGTCATGGATTCCAGATACCAACTGACGTTTTTTTTTAACCTTCAGCTACAGATATATGTCAGTGGTTTGATTACATCGACGCTTTTTTGGGATGATCGACACAGGACCATATGCCCGTACGCCATACCAGCGATAAGGAGCAACTTCATATCATTTGTGGTGACCTAGCGGAAGTTCATGCCAAAGTCTTCACAGTGCGTCCAATCCATTTTTAAATCCAAAAGGAATACCGCGTGACTCACGATAAACATTTGTGGATTGAGAACGAAGAAAACAATGACCTATTTGCTTGCATATGTAAGTCTCCGGATGTTCTCGGAGCATTTATTGTGAAATAAAAGTACTTTACAAATTGTACAATTTGGTATTTCCTTTAAAAGTATGGTTTATATTCAAAATTGGGACGCGCTGTGTTGTGAGATGATGTGTGTTGATATTCCGGGTTCTGTGTCAAGTAACGTTATCACGTAAGTGATGATTGGGTGCGTTTTACTACGCTGTTTAGTAATGTTCTGGAGATAGGTGGAGCATATCACTAGGTTTGGTGATGTTAGACTCAGGGGCGGGGCATATGCATTAGTGCCGCCAGGGCAGTCCACCGTGGGCGATGCAGGAACAAATAAGATTATCACAAGATGGCCGCACCCTGCTGCCTGATTTCGCATGTGTAAAAAAGAGCAAAATTACGTTAAGGTGCATAGGAAATGTATGTACGATCGATCAATGTATGCTTAGAAGTACATGCCCAAAACACTTGGGAAAATAATATTTCTGAGTGCACTATTATTTTAATAGATCAATTTTTTGCTGCATTCGCTGCAGATGATTGTCTAAGGTCTGTTTCTGTATTATTTTTAATGCCTGTATGGTGTGTTTAAAAAATTATTTTTTTGGAAAGTACACATAAAGTAATGGCTAATAATTTGTTTACATAGAGAAGTGTGGTGTGTTCCATTAGGAGGGACGGTCTAACACCTGAGTGTACCCCAGGCAGGAAGCATCATTGGCGCCCCTCACCGCAACAAAAAATGACAACATAAGTTGGGTGCAGATGAGCACAGACCCTCTTACTATAGTATTTTGGGGGCGTGATTCAGGGTGGGCTATGTTTAGAATTAATAAACTAATTACACCTGCATGATCTTCTCTGCAGAATATTCCCATTTTACAATGCATTATTCACCAACATAAATATGTTATCCATTCTCTTGAAAACTGGTTATATAAAGAGGCATGTTAGTATAACTTCAATTCTACAGTTCACTATACAAATGTGGATCTTGCACCAACTAAATGTAAGGTAAGTAAGATGGAGAGAGGTAAAAGGTATGGGTAAATCATAATGCTTGGCAATACTGTGATACAAGTGTCATCGCAGGTGTTTGATGGGTCCAATGTCTACATACCTTTACAATGCACAGGCATTTGCAAAAGGAATGCCACTGAGTTGTCAGTTGAGGGGGTGCACACTGTGAACCTACTTAGCAGACTTATGCTAAGAGGTTGTATACAACTGACTATGTTGGCATTTTCAAACACGACGAAGGAGGAGGATTTCTGTGCTATAAAGGAAGTTGTTTCAATGCATAAATACACACATGCTTCCAATCACTGTATCAGTAACTAGTCTGCCAAATATTGGTTTCAGTCTGATATACTTCACGCTACATTTAATGGTCGTCTTCATATCCTGCTGTTCAGTCAGTGCACTTTTGAGCCTTGCTTGCATTTCAAAACTCCCTGCCACTACTTGATGTCCAAGTGCATAGCTGCCATGTGAGTCACCAAGACCCATTCTTGGCTTTGCTCGTTGCATGATTGGATTTGTAGTTTCATGTTTCCCGTGCTAAGTATGGGCCTACAAATTCCAGCATGTAAAGTCAAAAGCAAGAACAGGCTTGTGTTATCGGGCATGATATGGGAGCACTTGACAGCTATGCAAGTGTTAATCAAAAACCACGCACCCGGCAGGTTTTGCGAATGCTCTTCACACTCTGCCATGCCCAGTCATGTGCTTTTAAATGCTCATGTAGCAGAAGTGTTACCACAACTGGGTTTTTAGGTAAACTAAAGCATGTGCGCGCCCTATATTTTTAAGAAGACTGTCCCTTATTTCTGAGAACACCTCATGGTGGCCACAGTAGTGAGACGTTCAGCAAATGGTTATTTTCTTAAATCCTATAAGTTTAAATTGAGGTTCTTAGGGTTTTCAATTCCGGTTATACATGCATGATAGTACATATTCTAGAAGGCACAGAGATCTAAGTTAAGTGCTACGAGACGAGTGACTAGGCAGGTTCAACTTGACGGGGACCCAGTCCGGCTCCCCAGACACACGTGTTGTCTGGTGCTACATCCCGAGTCACCCCACAGCGTTTTACTCCTATGCCACAGGCGTCCGTGTAAAAAGAAATATATATATATTATTTTTACTGTACCTAATACAGAAAGTTTATAAATATATAAAATCAGTGAAAGAAACTTCCTTAAAGGGACGTTATGGTTAAGTTGCGCTACTAAAAACCTATAAAATTCAGTGAAAAAAACATTGTTAAAGGGATGTTATGGTTAAGTTGCGCTACTAAAAACCTATGAAAATCAGTAAAAAAAACGTTGCTAAAGGGACGTTATGGTTCGAAGTAAAACCGAAAACCCCCAGAAATGTGCCCGTTATGGTATGCTAAGCAACCATAACTCACGCGACTACTGTGCACTGCTAAGACTAACACCCAGGACATCAAAGATGACATCACAAATATCACTGATGACATCACATGTGCATTTACTTTTCATGAAAAGTCTATACAAGGGATTCTTATAGTAATGTTGATAAAAAAGTGTGAAGGATTATTGGAATAAATATCATGAGGTACGTAGTGCATTAAGTAATGCAGTGATACAAATGCCATTCTATTATCAGGTTCTTTCCAGTATACTAAGCTACTCATGTAGAAACATAGGCATTGTGTGCAACATACATGATGGATGTGCAATATTATTAATCTTACCATGTTGAATAGTAAAATGATAAATGCTTTTTATTACAGTTTTGTCTACTGTGCAACATTTAATAACAAGCTAATAAAACCCACTTACTACATAATTGCATTATTCGAAACAAAACACAAATAGACAACAACACATACAAATATGAGCATATACAGGGAAAACGAAGTAAACAACTGTATTACCAACCAATCTTCATACCCCAACTGATTAATTTTATACACAGAAATGATCGCTTTGCTTCAAAGCTACTACTTCGCTATGTATAACTATCATATAATGTGACTGGACCCTAAGGAAAGTAGTGTGCATACAGTGTATACAAATATGACCATATCCAGGAAAGTAAAGTAATAAAAAAAGGCAGAACTATAGAAAGTGTTGATAACCTTAGTGCTTATCTTCATACACACAAAGCATTGCTGTTTTCCAAATCTGTGTTTTCCCCTATGTATATGTTTCATACGCTGTGAGTGAACCCCAAGTGAATTACTATAAGAACATATTTGAAGTATAAGTCTACAAATATAGTACTTGAATATGAATTATGAGTATATGAATTTTTAGTTCCTCACTGTTACTGGCCTAGATATGTCAGTAAAGGAAAAAAGAGTGAGCCAGACATGTGATGTCATCAGTGATGTCCTGGGTGTTAGTTTTAGCAGTGCACGGTGGTAGCGCGAGATATGGTTGCTTAGCTTACCATAACTGGCTAATTTCTGGGGTTTTTCGGTTTTACTTCGAGCCATAACGTCCCTTTAACAAAGTTTTTTTCACTGAATATATATATATATAAATAAGTAAAGAATGGATGTTTCCACTACGTTTTATAGCAGAGCTGGGCTAAAAAAGGAAGGCCTCTTTTCCACTGGGTCGCAGATAGAAAACAAGTGAATTACGAAGTTAAACTCAGAAAGGCGAGACTGGATGAGCCAAGAAGCCATGGCCATATCAGGCTGGGGTGAGCAGACATTGGATACAAACCGTGTGAAAGAACAAAGCTCCTGTTCAGAAGGCATGGACAAAACAAGGAAGGCGTCAGAGGTCTAGTAGAAAATAGTATTTTAATGCACCAGAAGCTCGTTTTTGTGGTCTTCAGTCACGTGGAAAGATGAAGTTGGACGAACACAATGGTCACACCTACGCATTAGCGTGCCTTCACTCCCCTGAATTCTCCAGAGCAAAAGAACACTCCCAAGGACACGTTGAAGGCCGTAATTGACAGCAGTCCACTGAGGTGATGATAGATGAATATGCTGATTGGTGGGAAGCTATGGTTAAAGACTAGCTCACCAGCACCTGGAAGCCCAGTCTGTGTGCTGCTAACGTAGGTGGAAAAGTATTGATGGAGGTTAGAGTGCCAACCAATGGTAGGGGGCCACGTGATTAAGGGTCCTATAGTTTGTGTAGCCAATGGCGTTCGTAGTGACCTGTTTAAGGGGAGGTCTTAGTTGCCCCACCTGATGTTGAGAAACCTATCACTGTTCTTCACTCTCTTAGACAAGTATGGATCGGATACTTAGAGGTTCCTTAAGAACCTATCACAATTGCCCCTAGGTTTTTGTAGTTTGCCACGTAGGATGACGTCAGTAATACATAGGTTGACATCGCCGCTGACAATTTTATTCTATAAAATAATGCTTTTTTTAAGATGCATTGAGAGATCTTACGCTGAGACATCCGTTGATGTCAGTTGTACTCCCTGTTTTAGATATTTAATAATAAAACAGTTATCCTTTTGCCAACTACCTGAGTCGTTTCGATTATTGATATTTGAGTAACTTCTGCATCACCATCCATCTCAAGGCTCCAGTTCACTCCCTTCTGCGCCACCTCCGAGGGGGAGAGCAGATTCAGCGTCTTTCTAATGTTGTCTGAGCCTTGTCTATTTTGCAAAAACCCTGCCTGTTGCGGATGAATCAGTTTTGGGAGGACCACCTCCAGTCTGGATGCCAGAATTTGCATGAACAGTTTGGCATCAATATTAGCAGCGATATCGGCCTGTTGGGTTGGGGATCACTTTTATCAAGGTGGCCAGGAAGGAGGGAGGCACATCTCCCGTGTCTCTAATAGCATTGAAAACATTAGCATATGGGGAGCCAAATGTCTTGGAATGGTTTATAAAAGCCTGTGGTGAAGTCATCCTCACCTGGGGCCTTCCCTGGTTTGATATGCTTGATAGCCTTCATTAACTTTAAGGCTGTAATGTCTGCTTCTAGCCTCTCCCTCTCAGATGTGGTTAACGACGCAAAGGCAATCCTCACAAATACCCTGCAATCTCGGCCTTGTCAAACCCTCACTCAGTGCTATGCAGATCTTCATAAAACTCTGCAAACCACCAAACAATCCCCTCATGGGTTGCCTCCTATCTTCTTCCCTTATCTCTGACCTGTTCCACCTTCCTATACACTGTCATTGCACGTAACCTATTGACCAAAATTGTCCCCACCTGACTGCCCTTGTCATAATATTTTTGTTTAGTATATCTCATTTTTCAGAGCACTTCACCTAGAAGAAGGGAGTGTAATTCCTGGCTCTTTTCTCTCATGGAACTCGTGGATGTTTCCACATTACACCCACTGTCGTATAACTTGGCTCTCAACAGGCGTATTTACTCCTTCAGTCCCATTTCCATTAGGCCCCTCTCCCTTTTATTCCTTGCTCAGTGCGCAATGATGAGCCCCCTGATCGGCGCCTTTGCAACATCCCATACATATCTCATAGCTAACTCCCCTGTGTCATTAACCTCAAATGAACTCTATATTTCCTTTTCAATTAATTCCAAAAAGGCAAAGTCCCTAAGGAGAAAATCATTGCATCACCTGCGTGAACTAGTATTCCACTGCCTATCTAGTTTCCATGTCATGGTCCGACCAACCTATTGTTACTATCCCCGTGGACCCTATATAATGCTGTTGGTCTTGTGGGACCAGAAGGAAGTCTATCCTCGTATAGGTATAGTGCAGGGGCGAAAAGAGCATATACCCCCCTGGTTGACCGGTTCTGATGCTCCAGACATCTGCCCAAAAATGATCTCCCAGGATGCGAGAGAACACTCCACTTTCATTACTTCACTCCCTCTGGGCATCCCATCTACCAGTTTTCCAATCCATGTTGGGGTCAATGATCATATTCAAATCTCCACCTACTGTCATAAATCCCTCATCCCAGTGTTCCAACATATTAAAGACTGACTTAAAAATTGCAATCCAGCCTGTGTTGGGGGTGTAAAGAGTAGCCAGACTCCCCCAGGTACCCATTCTCCCTAAGAAGCCTCCCATCGAGCGCTTGGCTTTCTTTCATCTGTATGGCTTTTTCCAAAACAATACCCACTCCTCCCCTCTTCTCTTTATGTGAGGCCCAAAATGCTTGCCCAATTTCCATACCACCCAATCTTGTTTCTTCCCCCTGTTTAAAGTGTGTCTCCTGCACAAAGAGAATTGAAAGGTACAATTATGGGGGGAGTTTGGCCCTTGTACATTTAGAGTCTCTACTTTGATCACCTCCATATTACCCAGTAAAGCTCTCCAATCGTAACCATCTCATGCTCTCCCATCTTGCCCTAAACGTTAGCTCAACAGGTATGCGTGGAATAGAAACATTCATCCCTCCCATTTACCCCCACCTCCTAGTTAGAACCCCTAAACCCTTTATTTCCACCAATTGTAACAACAAAACCAATCAACAACCAAACAAGTTTGAGAGGCACAGCTATCGCTGGGCCACTAGGATCACAGACTCCCATCCCTTCCAGCTTGTTCGCCTTTTAAGAAAATTAAATAGTCTTAATAATTACATCACTCCGTTGCTTCAATAATCACAGTCTGACCTCATCCTGAGTTCTTTGGCAAGTAATTTTGCTGAACTTTCTGGCTCCACTCACTTTCTTGTGCACCCCGGGTTGGGCAAAAGCCTTCTTCAATCGTTCTCTAATCTGATGCTGGCCGTCTTGTGACAAAGGTACCCTCTCTCCCTGTATCTCATGAAGGAGTTGCTCAGCCATTTCACCTTGTTTCACCTCATAATGTTCACCATGAAACTCAAAGGACAAGGAAAATGGGTACCTCCATCAATAGTGTATCCCTTCCACCCAGAGTCATGTCATCAAAAGCCTACATTTTCTTTTAATTTCTATTTGTTCGCACTTGGCAACAACCAATTTCTGCACCCAACCCCGAACCAGCCCCACAGTGGACCCTATCAAAGACTATTTCCCTCTGGTCTTTTGGGCCCAAGAGTCCCCTTACTAGTTGTACCACACTCAGCTCAAGATCTCTCTGAACTTCACCCTCCATCTCCAGGAGCCCCCGTAATCTTAGTTTGTTCCTTCGCTCTCTGTTTTCAATATCATTCATCTTATTCCTTGTCTCTCTCTCCTTATCCTTATGTTCCAAGTTCTTGATCTGTGTCTCCAACTTAGCCTCCAGGACTTCCACCGTTAGCTGATTGTTTTTCAGGGCCTCCAATCTGTCTTCAACTTTCTCCACCCGTTCCCTGATGACCCCCATCAAGGTCTGCACCTTAGCCCTAAAAGCTTTCAATTCCATAAAGATTGCATGTATACCAACCATGTTGTAGACCCCCCATTTCTCCCACTGTGGATTTAGGCCTCACTTCCATCTGCGTTGCTCTCCTGCAGGAGTCCAGATAGAACTCTCTTAGCATAGACGTTGCCGCCACATCTGAATCTAATCTATCTCCAGGTGCCACTTACATCAGAATACCCCCTCCAAATTAGTGGGAACCAGTCTCTTAAATGGGGATTAACAAGGGTCTCACCAATTAGCAGGGCTTCAGCCTTACCAGATCCAAGGCAAGGTGTGTCTTCAACCGCAGTCTACTGTCCTCTGCGCATAGCCCAACACCCCCTCTCTTCTATTTGTGGCAGACAGGGGCCCCGAAGAATCCTTGCTGGACAGTTTTCCCTCACTAGGGGCAATCAGAAGGCTTGAGCATCCACCCAGATCTTATCTCGCAGGGCCATGAATCGGCAACGCTTGTAGGTGACCATTCAATTACCTACAGCCCCCAGCCATCTGCAACCCCCAATGCCCAAACATATTGTCTCCACACTTGGCGATTCCCTGTGCCCCCAGTGCCAAACCAGGGTAAGATGAGGAGGGTATCAGGACAAGTGGCTGTCATAGGGTGTCTGTGGCTCCACTCAGGTCAACCCCACTGGAAGCCTCCTCCACATCCCCCATCAATATATGGGGCCCTCAAGTCCTGCTTAATGGTGGGCAAAACCTCACCAGGTTTCGGCACCACTGTATAGTCAGAAGCGAATCTCTCGGGTCAGGCATCTGTGATAATCACCCCTGTGTCAAGCACTGCTTTTGAAGCCCCCCACCTTGGCTTTATCTTGTGACTTTCGCAGGTTCCTCTCATATCTCTGTTGCCACACCGACCAGAGTGGATCTTGAGGGTCCCCATCAACACAAGGCCTCACCGGGCAAGGCCGACTGCCAGCTCAGGGCCCGCCGCTACCAACACCGGGACCACCTCTCAATGTAGGGAGTGCAGTGGTTGGCAGCGGCAGGGAAGCACCTCGGACTCACCGGCACAGATTGACCTGCGGCCACCACTGTAGCGGTGATAGTTCCCTACTTCCTCCAATTGCACCCAAGGCTCATTGGCCTAGTCACACAATGCCACCGGCCTCTCCACAAGTCACTGACTCTGCACCCTCTGCAGTAAGTCCCTGGGCCCAGGTGCAGCAACCTCCACATCCACATGCTTCTAAATCATATAAAGCTCGGGCCTAGCCCAGCAGAAGGACCCAACGCTGCGATGGAGCTGCAATTTATGCGAGCTGGGTTGGCAGCACAACGACTATGCAACCGTTACTGTCCGCGTCCCCTAGCAGTCTCCCCCACAGCTTTCTTTAAAGTCTAAAATTGACATTTACATTTTCAGTCTTTTTGGGTTTGGATAAGCAAAGTTTTGTCAGACGCGTATGCATAATGTTAAGGACTCGTTTTTTTTCTTCTATCCACTTTCATAGATAGGCGTCAAACCACCAAACACTAGGGGCAACATTCATACTTGAGGAAAAAGTCAGTTTTTTCTATAGGGCAAGAGTGAGTGATGCACTGCACCAGCTATTCGAAGTGATCATTTTTTTGGGAGGTAAAGTGAATTGCATTCACAACATCGCTAACAAACAAATATGTGGGCAGCAGATATTTGGTTTGACATTATCACAGATACATTTGGGGTTGAACAGAATAATATATATATACTAGCGTTACCACCCAGCATTTCACAGGTCTGTAGCTGACATGCACATGGGGGTCTGCTATAGCCTTGTGTATGTTTCATTGTGTCATAACTTCCTATTTTTGAACAATCTCAAAATCGGCAACCTTCCAAAATGACCTATACTGATAGCATAGGGCCGGACCCCACTCCAGCCCTGTGCAGGGCGAGTGGGTGGGTGGGTTCTTCACATTTCTCTATCACCAGGACACCCCAGACTGGTATGCCGATCTTGTGTCCTAACTTCCTATTTTTGGAAAAGTCGCAAAATCGGCAATCTCCTGATAAAGCCTATACTTATAGCACAGGGCCGGACCCCGCCCTATGCAGGGCGAATGGGTAGGGTTGGTCAAATTTCACTATCACCAGTACACCCCAGACTGGTATGCCGACTTTGGCCCAAGATTTCAGCCCACCAGCTGTTATGGGGCTGGAGCCAACCTCGAACATACATACATGGTTAAGTTGCTCAACTCATAGAAAGAGCACTTTTTGGGCGGGTTCTAACTTTGTACATGGATGGAGGGCGCTAGAGAGCCCAATCAAGATTGCGGCTCCTAAGTGAGCTCCCAGCGAAGCTCCCGAAATTCCTGTTGAAATTCCTGCCCTGGGTGCCCACGAAAACTCAAATTGAAATTCCCTCCAAGCACCCCTGACTACAAAGCGACCGGTGAGAAGGCGAAAGAGGAACCGCATCTTCCAATTTGCAGTAGCGGTGCTCGTGCGGGAGCCCTGCCGTCACACCAACAGAGCGCCAGCAGAATACCGCAGCAACGAGAGGCACCAAACTTCAGTTAACACGGCTCGCCGTATAAAGTGTAAACAGGCTCAGGACTGGAGAAACCACAAGCACAGTGAGTTCAGGAAACATACACCGGCGACTGTATTGCCTGGAACAACCCACGACAGCGGCAAAAGTGCTTTACAAGCTGCTGTACAAGATGCCAGGCACTAACCCCCCTCCTGTGCAGAGAATTAGTGGCGTGGCAGAACTCTGCCGACCCTCACAAGTGCCCAACCACCAGTGAGCTGCCGGACGAGCAACCCAGCCAACAGCAGCCCAGTGGTCTGCCTCTCACCGGAGTATAGCTGGAGCCATTGTCCGGGACACCCCACCCTGGGCAAACCGCAACCTCGCCCGACGTGACACCAGGAAGTGGACCGACTCCTGACCTCCTGCACCCACGCTCCCAAGAGACATTGGACGGGGACAGAGGCCAGTCCGGTGAGTGCAGGCAGGGATACAGGTCCGCAACACCTGCTCCCCCGAATCGACCAACACTGGGGATTACTGGGGGAGTAAACCCGTCCAGCCTAGCTCCGCTCCCTCCCCTTGATAATCTGCAAAGACGGAGCCTGCTCTGTCAATCTAGCGGAGCTCGCTGGGTGGACCAGCCCAAATATAGTGAGAACCCGGAGGCTCCTGGCTTGAGGTGGCTCCGCTACCAAGATCCACACTCCTGGTCTGTGTGAGATGGCCCCTGATGAACGGCGCAGGGAGGTAATCTTACGCAAGGCCCCGAGACCTTTGCCCAGACCAAGACTGCAATCAGAGACCACCAGCCCCTCATACGCCAACACACCACACTATCCTGGACTGTAGCGCATCAACGGACCCCCAGGCAGCACAGCCAAATCCAGTCCCAGCGGGGCCTCACCATTCCCGCAGCCCCAGTCGGGATGCTCTGATACGACACCAGCGATCCTCACGCATGGCGCTGTCACCACGCCAGTCCCGCACCCATATAAAACAGGGCCACCAAGGTGCGTTCCCTTGTGCTCCAGCTGATCGTGCTAATGACATTTTTACTGGAAAACAGCTAAAGGAACACCAGATGAGACACCTCGCAACCACGTTGCCATACAAGCCACAAGTAAGGAATGGTCTGAATAAAGTGTCGCCTCAACTGACCACATTCTATCCCCTCACAAAGCCGCCACCCCTTTACCACAACACCTGGCAGCCCGACCCAAACACCGGGGAGAAGAAGATTCATCTCCAAGAACTGACAACCCTGATATCAGTACCAGAGTGGCACTGAACAGGAACTGAACCCAACAACCAGCCAACACCGGCACCAACAAACAGCACAACCATAGAAGATCCATGCACAGGCGGCATTACAAACCTGCCCGATCAGGCCGCAAGCGCCCATCCAGGAGCTGGGGAAACACTGTGGGGCCTGCTGAAAACCGTCGTCCAGCTCCCTCCCTGGCATAATAAGTCAATCCATTGACATCACGGCCTGAGAATCCCAATAGAGACACTCGAGTCCGAGTGACAACAAACACCCAAAAATGGGGATGAACAACAAGTCACAAAGAAAACAGAATTTTGAGTCAGGCCCAACCGGCAGGACCCCTGTTACCAACACATACCAGAACCGCTGTCAACAAGCAGCGAACAGAACAACAGCGCACACCCTACTCCAGATATAGACATTTGTGAAATACTACTGGACCTCAAAGCCGGCATCAGGAACCTATATTCCAAGCAAAATAACCTGTCCTCAAAAGTGGACCAGCTCCAACACCGGCTGGACAAGGATGGGGATAGGCTGGATACGGCTGAACGGAGAGTGTCCGACATGGACGATGGAAGCGCGGCACTAACAGCCAGAGTCTCAGCACTGGAAGTGCAACTGAAAGCAGTGTCCGCCAAGACCAAGGACTTGGAGGGACGAAGCCGGTGCAACAACATTTGCCTTTTAGGGGTGAGGGAGCAACAAACTCTGCAGAAGATGGAGAAATTTGTCAAAGTTATATGCAAAGAACTGTTCAGAGCAGTAGCCTTGTCCCACCTCTTCGTGGTCGAGAGAGCACACCAGGTCCCAGCCAACTGCCGGCGCGCCCCCACAAACCATGCTAGCATGCCTAATCAATTACAATGATCGTGACACGATCCTGCGCCTCGCCAGGGAGAAAGGAGAATTGCACCACGACGGCGACCGGATCCAAATCTTCCGTGGCTTTTCTCAAGCAGTCCAAGCATCGTGAAAATCCTTTGCAGGGGTGAAGAAACGACTGAGAGGCAATCAAATCCAATACTCCATGCTCTTCCCGGTGAAACTCTGAATCCAACACGCTGGAAAGGCACAGTTCTTCATCTCACCCGAGGCCGTGAGCAGCTTCCTAGACGAAACTGGCTGCCGACCCCCTAATAACAAACCGAGGCCAGCGAAGGATGACCAGGATAGGAGATGCCCCAGCTGAGCTCCCTCGGTATGTACGTTTCTGAAAATGCAATGCATGCTGCACCCCACGGCACTGATTAAAAAACCCGCTCACAAATACCCATAAAATGACTCACCTTCAACACTTCGTCACATGATCCAAAGGCAACCCAGGAGAAAACCGACTATGTAGCACAGAGGGGAGATACGGAACTTGGCTGTGCACTAGAACCCCGTGCTCAGCAATGTTGCAAAGTTATTGGTTCGGGGGGAGGGAACAATCGACAGGCGATTTCGGGGTTGCCCGCGGGAATGGGACAGAGAAGGAATCTCCACTACAAGTTAACCAGGGTGGAACCCTCCAGTTGGAAAATGGGAATAGTTCAACAGAATGCACCAACGGTGGTCCCGGTCACCACCGACAGACCCCACTGCCAGTCCTAAATACTCAAAAGAAGCATGCACTCACCCGTAACACAACAGCCAAAAAAGATGACCATACCCTGAATAAACATAGAACAACCCTGGACCATTCAAGCTGGTGACGTGGAACATTAGAGGGGGAAATAATCCAGCTAAAACTAGGAGGATACTATACTACCTCAAGAGACATCGCCTTAATTCCAGAGACCCACCTCCTCCCATCCTCTGAAAATCGATGGGCCACACACAACATGGGGATGCCACAGATATCAGTCTTCCTTCTCATTTTATGGAAGAGGGGTAGCCATACTGATCAATAAGACCAAGGAGTTCAGGTTGCTGTTGATGCAGCGAGATGAAGAGGGCAGAGCGCTACTGGTCCACGGGGTGCCGTAGGGCACATATGGTCCAAATTCTGACGGCACCAACTCTTTCGACTGGGTGATGACACATTTGGCGGGTATCAATGCGGCCACAACCATCTGGTGAGGCGACCTGAACACCACCTTAGATCCCGCAATGGACAAATCACTCTCTCTTACCAATACGCCACCAAAGCAAGCCTTCAAATTCGGGAAATCTGCAAAGCTTACAACCTGATCGGCGTGTGGCGACTCGGCCACAGCGACACCCGTGAATATACTTTTCACTCCTGGATCCATGGCACAAGCTCACGACTGGATTACCTGCTGGTGTCCCGCGTAGGAGGATTCTAGTGGGGCAAATGTTTGATCCTCCCAAGAACTCTCTCTGACCACTCCCCAGTTACCCTAGAGTGCATCCCCGCTGATGACATAAAGAAAAGTCCCAGCTGGAGATTCAAGTCAGGAGCACTCCAAGACCCAGTATATTCGCACAGGAACGCCTTACAGAGATTAGATACTTTCTTGCCATCAATCAAGATTCTGTGGCGTCGAGTGGGATCCTGTGGGAGACGCTAAAGTGCTACATCAAGGGAATATGTATGGCCAAAGAAAATGGGATCCTGAAAACAATCCGGAGGGAACTAACCAACAACGAGACCCACCTGAAAGAACTTGAGCAGACCTACACCACCTCACAAGACCCTCAATCGCTAGCACTCCTCAAGGAAGAACTAGAGAAGTTCAGAAACACCGACCGCGAGAGCCGGTTCATGGCTCGCGGTCACCAGGTACGAGAGCACGGCAAAAGCCAGAAACCCGGGAGCCCTCTTGGAGAGGCTGTTGGCGGCAGACAGAAGACCCCTACAGTTGGACACTGTCCGCATCCCCCAAGGGAACCTAGTCCACACCAAAGGCCAAATAGTGGAAACATTTCGTACCTTTTATCAAGACCTATACAGCTCCAAGGCCCCAAATAACCCAGAAACCCTCTAAGAATACCTAAAGGAAATTGAACTATTCTGGGTGGAAGGTGAAATAAGAGAATCCTTAAATAAACCAATCACACTCGAGGAGATATCAGCCATCATAAAAGAACTACTGGGGACTAAATCATCAGACCCTCACAGCATGACAGGTAAATTTTACAAGGCATTTCCCCCGGCCCTCGCACCAATCCTTCGATCAGTATACGAAGAAGCACTGGAGAAGGGGTGCCTGCCTCCCACTTTGTGCGAAGCCAATGTCATCCTGCTCCATAAAGCAGGGAAACATCCCAAAGTATGTGCCTCCTATAGGCCGATTTCACTAATAAATGTTGACAACAAAATCCTTGCTAAAATCCTAACTAATAGATTGCTCCCTCTGATGCCCGGGCTAGTAGTGGCAGACCAGGTGATGTTCATACCAGGGTGGAACACGACATTCGGAATCAGGTGGCTCTTCGGGATCATGGAAGCACTAGACCCCTCGGATCAGGCTGTGGAAGTCCTGCTGGACTCAGAGCAGGCCTTCGACCAGGTCGAGTGGCATATCTCTTTGCTGTGCTAAACCATCTTGGCCTGGGTAACCACTTCCTGAAACTGGTTTCACTCCTCTACACACATCCTATGACCAGGATCACCCTGGGGAAAACTAAATCAGCACCCATAGAACTAAAGAGAGGGACCAGACAAGGATCTCCCCTGTCGGCCGTGCTGTTCGCACTTCCACTGGAGCTGCTGGCTGCAGGCCTCAGGGGTAAACTACTGGAAAAAGGCCTCACTATAGGGCCCCATAAACTGATCCTATCCCTATACGCAGATGATGTGGCTCTCTTTATAGGCGACCCAGCAATAAACATGAACCCGGTAACGAGGAAGGTACTCAAGTTTGGAGCCTTCTCCAGACTAAAAATTAACCATAACAAATCAGTCGTGTCCCCCTAACCCCAGAAACAGTGGAATTCAGAGATGACTTTGAGTTCAAGTGGAAATCCTCAGGGGTCAGGTACTTGGGAATACTATTGTCCATAAATTATGAAAATATGTTCCGAGATAACTACGGGTGTGTGCTAGAGGCCCTCAGAGACAAAATCTCAAGATGGAGACACCTACCACTCACATTGTGGGGCCGGATCATAATCGTAAAAATGCCCAAACTTCTACATTTGTTCATGAACATTCCACTTCTACTAACGCAGAGCTTCTTCCAACACCTACGCAGCCTGGTATTCGAGCTCATATGGGCCGGTAAACCAGCAAGAGTAGCCCACAAGATACTTGCTCAACGTATCGCAAAGGGCGGTTTGGCACTGTCCGACCTTGAATGCGATTACTGGGCTGCACAAGCACAATTTCTAAGTCACTGGTATGCCACCCATCCTGTCCTCCCACACACCCAAATCGAACGGTCCCTGGTAACTCCCATTCTTCTATGAGCCACCATTATAGGCAAACTTTGAGTTCCACCAAGAACCCTAAACGTGGTTCTAACCATGGAAAAGATATGGAAAAGGATTGCACTTAAAAGCAACATCACAGTTGATTCTCCCCCTCCTTCCTTCCAGATTCATCCCTGGAATACCCCTCACGTCGGAGAAAGTATACCAACGGGCAGATAAGCGAAAGATCGACACACTTCAAGACTGGTTTGTAGACGGTCACTTCCTGACGATCCAACAAACCCGAGAACGGGGGGCCGACTCCCCACTGGACATGTTTGTGTACTTCCGCCTCCGAAATATGCTTCAATCCTTGTTCCCTTCGCTCCTGGCTCAACCACCTACATGGCTACTCCTGCACAGAGTGATTCAGGCACAGGGATCGGGGAGACTAGTATCCAGCATCTACAGAGACCTACTGCAGATCACCACTAGCCAGATGCCTAACCCGAAACTGAGATGGGAAAGAACACTTGGAGACACGATTGATGACGAAGACTAGTCGTACATATTAAAGTAAACGCTGAAAGTGTCCTTACACTCGAGATATAAACTAATCCATTTCAACTTTATTCATCCGGTTTATCACACACCAGCCAGACTGCACAGACGACAACCGTCGATTGTGGCCACCTGCGAGAGGTGTGGAGCAACCAGGCAGGATTCCTGCATCTGGCCTGGGAATGCCCGAACATTGAACGATTCTGGACGGAGGTGCTACACAAGACTTCAGCAATAATAGGCGAACAACTCGATCAAAGTCCCAAAGTCGCACTCCTAGTGTGCACTAAAAACTTACAATCCTCAGTGAGAAGACTAACTGGCCTCCTGCTAGTTCTGGCACGGAGACGTATCGCTATGGCTTGGTGAAAAGGGCACCCCTCTACAACACAACAATGGCTGCAAGATGTAACAGACTGCCACTACATGGAATCAAGCTTCATTAAAATGTTACCCCTACACGCAAGTCCACCGCACGTATGGAGGCCCTATGTCAGCCACCTGTTGTTGACGCCAGACAGAACCCTGTAGAACTATCCCCGAGCCAAACATTCTGGGTCTGGAACCCTCTGTTCGGATGTAAACACCGAACACTAAAATGTAACATGAATGTATGCTTGACAAAAATTTCAATATACATACTGGGGGCAGGCGGGAATCGGGGACCACGTAGCGCAGGTCTGTATTTTGGTTCGTAATAGTTTAAAAAATTACCAAAAATAAAGGTTTTTAAAAAAAACGTTGTCCATGGATGAATCCTCACAAAAACTTTGTAAAAATGTATTCGGCCACCTCGGAATGATTCTGAGAAGTTTGGTGCGATTTTGTCCAGGGGTGGGCAAAGTTATAGGGGGGCAGAGCCATAGACAGGATAGGGCCTGAGCGGGCAATGCCAACTCAAATTTGGTAAATGCCCAATCAGCAGCGCTGTGTGGGAATTTACAGATGTCAATGACACTGTGGTGGGCCCAACTGTATTAGCTTCAGGCCCCAAAATCCTCATAGACACAATGGAATAAAATTACATTTGTGATCTCATCTATGATGTCCTGGGTGTTAATCTTATGTTATGTTATGTTATGTTATGTTATGGCTATTTATATAGCGCACAGTCACCCAGAGGTATCGTGGCGCTGGAGAGGTAAAGAGCCACAAGAACATGTAGACAAAAGACAGACCCAAGCAAATGCATCAGAAAAGATGGGTTTTCAAGGCATTACGAAAAGCAAGATGATTGGACAGTAGTTTCATAGCAGATGGGAGACTGTTCAATAACTGTGCTGCTGTGATAGAAAAAGCACGCCCCCCCCAGCCAGGAACGGCGGAAGGAGGGTACGCACAGCCTGCCAGCAGACGCTGACCGCAATAGGCGGATGGGAACATAGCTCTCAAATTTGACACATAAATACTCTGCACCTTGACCATGCAGAGCCCTGTGCACAATACAGAGGGCTTTAAACTGATTATGTTGTACTACAGGAAGCCAGTGGAGGGAGCGCAGTACAGGGGGTATATATGAGATCCATAAGGGGTGCCTGTTGCCACCCTAGGTGCCAGATTCTGGAGGCGCTGTAACCTACTGACAAGTCCCTTGGGTTGTGCCAGATACAGGGAGTTGCAGTAATCCAGAATACTCAGAATCATAGCTGCTACTACCGGTTCACGCAGTGTTACTGGGATCAAATTGAGCACTTTCCTTAGGATTTTGCGTTGAAAGTGCCCCTGCTGACATACCGAGGACCCTTGGACCGCCAGGGGGAGATCAGCTGACATAATCACTCCAAGATTTTTTACCTTCAGAGACGGTACCGGAAGAGGACCCAGAGAAGAAGGCCAGAAAGAGGAAATTCAGAGTGAAGGGTCAGGGGGAGAACCCACCACAACACCTCAGTTTTGTCCCCGTTCAGTTTCAGCCAGTTGTGACCCATCCCCAACGGCAGTCAGGCACTTGTACAGGCACACAGATACCTTAGCCTGATCCAGATCTAGCAGTCCACAGTGGTGGTGCGAGTTATGGTTGCTTAGCTTACCATAACTGCCGAATTTCTGCGGTTTTTCGGTTTTACTTGTAACCATAACGACCCTTTAACACCATTTTTTCACTGAATTTCATGTTTTTATTAATGCAACTTAACCATAATGTCCCTTTAACAAAGTTTTTTTAACTGAAAATATTACATGGACGCAGTAGCGTCCATTTAGTTATGGTTAAGTTGGTGTTTCCATAGGAAGAGCACTTTTTGGGTGTCTTATAACTTCGCTCCCTCTGGATGAATCCTCAATCCTCACCAAACTTTACATAACAGGTATATGGCCCACTCTGAATTTTTCTGCAAAGTTTGGAGAGGTTTGGTCCAGGGGGGGCAAAGTTATAGGGGGGGTCCCAAAACTTTTGTTTTTTCATAGAGACATAATGGGAAAATAGTTTGCGCACAGCTACAGCCCGATCCGCTGGACGGATTTACACCAAATTTGTGGCAGGAGCGGCGGCTTGGTCCCAAAAGCATGCTTTTGAAAATTTGGTGTAAATCCGTCCAGTAGTTTTTAAAAAAATGACCAAAATGTAAGGCAAAAAAATTAACGATATCTGTGTTCGCTTCGCGGACGGCCTTCCCTGTTCGCTCCACGGACAGCACCCCGATTGGCCCATGGGCTTGCGTCATGTCCGCGGACATGCAACGTGTTTGCTGATTGGACGGCGTGGGGCGTGGAGCGCGTCAGATTTTCTGTGGTGCCCGCCATCTTGTATTCGCCGTCGACCGCGTACAGCGCAGTGAAACTTGGATTAAAAATTGTATTAAGTGGAGTGTGTTGGTGTGTAAGAGTGTTTGGGGAGGGTGGGGGAGTATGAGATAGGTTCAATGTTTTGTTTTTTATGTGCTATACGCTTTTGTTGTGTTCGATTTGTCCGCGGAGAACACGGCTGTTCTGACATTTTGTAAATAAACTAAATGGTGGGGTGTTCAGAGGACAGAGTATGTGTCCTTTTTGTTCGCAAGGAAGGTAAAATTGAGCTTAAAACACTCGCAGTGTATTTAAATGTTTGTAAATACACAAACTGGGGGTGTCCTGAGGACGCTGTCTGTATTGTAATCTGTTAAGTTGAATGTGTTCTAAGAACACTCGCGGTGTCCCGAAATGGTTGCAATTACACAAAATGGGGGTGTTCTGAGAACGTTGTTTGTATTGTTTGTTGTCAGGTTGAAAGTGTTCTACGAACCCTCCTTTTGTCCGCTGATAGTACAATTTCCTATGGGCTTCACCCGACTTTTTGTCCACTAAAGAAACGATAAATCAGGCTGGTGTGCGCTGACATTATGTGATAATCCTATGACTGGCGCTATTGACCTGGCTGACTTGCGTTTGTGACACTAAATCATATCTCCCGCCCCTAAGCCTAACATTATGAAAGCATTCATATTCCCCGCCTCTCTCTGTGACGTTACAGGGTGCATCATCAAACGCGCCCAGTCGTCTCCAGTCCTACGCGACTTTACACAGAACCCGGAAGACAACACACATTATGTCACAACACAGCGTGCCACAATTCGGAATATGAAACTGTGATTTAAAAACAAACAGCAAGATTGTAAATTTTGTAAAGTACATTTATTTGACATCAAATGTTTAGAGAATATTCAGCGATTTGCATTTGTCTTTGTTGTCGATCCGCAAAAGTTCATGTTGAGCCACGCGATGTTCCTTTGCGGTACAGAGGGTGTTAGATCAGCTTAGAACACAGTGCGCCACAATTCGGAATATGAAAGTGTGGTTTAAAAGTAAACAGCAGGATTGTATATTTGGTAAAGTACATTTATTTCACATGAAATGTTTAGTGAATATTCAGCAATTTTCAATTGTCTCTGCTGTCGATCAGCAAAAGTTTATTTTGAGCCACGCGCTGTTCCTTTGCGGTAGATAGGCTGTTGGTTTGTGATAAAAGCAGTAAATGGTCACACTGATAATCGGAAGGTTGATCCAACAACGAGGCATTAGACCACCATAATGGTTGGTATGTTGCTTCTAGCCGTTAGTACTGCGTAAGGGCATATTGGTCCTTGGCGATTGTCCCATAAAATGGTGAGGGTCATGAAGTTGCTTACATGGAGCTGCACCTGGCAGTTGAAATATCCATCCGCTGGAGTCTGAAAATCATGACATTGGCAAAATGGGGCAACATACCTGTTTTAAAAAACATAAATTAGTCTCACCAGCCGATCTTTATTAAAAATATTCATTTTATTTATTAGGGCGTGAAACTATTTCCTAGCAAAGATAGTGCAACGGAGTATGTTAATAATAAAATAAAAATATTTTCGCATTTATATAGCGCTAAGAACCGTCAGGTATCTCAGCGCTGCTTATTATTACCCACGGTGTGTGGTGCTCATTTATCAACCACGGAAGGATGAAAGGCTGAGTTTGGCCGTGCTGGGATTCAAACCTGCGTTAGCAAGCTGTGCACGGATGTCAAAGCGAGCGCACTACTCGCTGTGCCACTTGACCGGCTACAGTGAAGTTGCACAGCGGTTGGAGCGCTTGACCGGCTAAATTATTTCTATTAACCCGCCCTGTGTCGTCTGCCTTTTTCAGAGGCCTCTAAATGACAGGGGATCAATTCGGCGGTGATAGTGCGCGGTAGAAAACAATATGTCACATTGAACGAACAAGTACAACTTGACCGGGCTTTAATGCCACGCTATTGTTATAATATTCCGGTATAAAATAATCTAAAGGGTTACTTACATTATAATTACATTTTCCATTGTCCAAGTGTAGTGCAGTCCCAAAATACGACTCCGCGTGTGCCAACGATATTTCTCAAAGTGATATAACATACAAAAGTGGTTTCGTTTCAGAAATTTCATCTTTATCGTGTCTTATGTTTTTGCTACACTTCTTCAAAAGAAGTCTTTCAGCACAATCTCTGTCTGTCATGGTAAAAAAAAATAGAAGCTTATACTGGGAGTCGTGGGCCTCTCCGGGCTGCGAGAAAAAAATGGAAGCAGCTGACCTTCACTGTGAACGAGCATAAATGCTTACTTTGCAACATTCTGTGTAAAGCCATCTGTGAGAACTTGCTGTTTACACTACATCTTTGTATATTGTTTGCGTGCTAATAAAAAAAGTTTGTTTAAGGGACGTTATGGTTCAAAGTAAAGCCGAAAAACCCCTGAAATTCGCCAGTTATGGTAAGCTAAGCAAGCATAACTCGCGCCACCACCGTGCACTGCTAAGACTAACACCCAGGAAATAAAAGATGACATCGCAAATGTCATTGATGACATCACTGATGACATCACATGTGCATTTACTTTTCATGAAATTTGTGTACTAGGTATTTTTATTATAATGTTGCGAAAAAAGTGTCAAGGATCATTGCAATAAATATCATACCGTAATTAGTGCTTTGAACGATGCATTGATATAAATAGCACTGTATTATGGGGTTCTATCTAGTATACTGAGCTACTAATGGAGAAACATAGCATTGTGTGCAGCGTACAAGATGAAAGTATAATATTTGTAATGTTAATATGTTAAATAATGAAATGATAATTGTCCTGAAATGTTTGAAAATAAAAGAAATCGGGGTGTTCTGAGGACGTTCTTCGTATTGTGTGACTGCTTAGCTGTATGCAATGAGGGAATGGCACAGAGAGTAAAGTGGAAATGGTAGAAGGGGTGTTGAAGAGTTACGCGGTCCGCGGACACTGCGGCTGTCCGTGGACAGAGCGTGCTTCATCCGGGGTTTTCCAGCAAATCCAACATGGAAAGAAGACTGTACGGATTAGTCAATCAGATGTCGAGGTTGTGGATTTGTGTTGAAAGAGACTGTGTGTGGTGAAGATGGCAGAAGTAGAGAAAGTCAGGGTGTTGGTGCTTGGAGATATGTTTGTGCATGGTTTACAACAATACGCTCGATGCAGGCATGTTGATGTGAAAGGAGTGGAGGTGGTGTGGAGCACTGTGCCTGATTGCAATGTACAGGGAATTGTACAAGTTTGTGAGGATATGGCCACGATGAACAGTCCGCATGTGGTAGTTTTGCACTATGGTGCTTTCCATTTGGGCAACATCAGTGCCCCTACTTTGTTGGCTGATTTGGACCGCTTGGTTCAAGCCGTAATGAAGATCCTTCCAAATGCAAAAGTAATTTTTTCTGGATTACTACCTAGGGCAATATGGGACAATAGTTCAGTTTTTTGTCCTCAGCAAAACATTGCTAGGTGTGTCATCAACCGAGGCATGTGTGCCTTCATGCTTAGAGCTGGTATGTTCTTCTGTAATAATGAGAATATTGATGCCACTAGTACTGTTAATTTTAAAGAAGATGGTATCTCTTTATCTTTTACGTGAAATGCCTTTCTATTTTGGAAGTAAGGGTTGCTTTGGAGAAGGTTATGTGAAGATTTTAGGAGTAAAGTAAGAAAAAAAAACAAGAAAAAAAATACAAAATAACAGGTGTCTGTCAAGCATCTGTAAAAAAGCAAAAAAAAGGCTCTTTTCAGAGCCAACTTCAAAGGGGAAATGGGGCACACTATTTAAATTTACATTCATCACGCTCAGATTCTCGATATGTCCGCGGACATGGTGGTAGTCCGCGGACATCAAAATCACTATGTGGGGGTTCAGTATGTTCTATGTTACATGTATATGAAGTCAGGGATATTATGGTTAAGTTGTGCTACTAAAAACCTATGAAATCCAGTGAAAAAACTTTGTTAAAGGGACGTTATGGTTCAAAGTAAAACCGAAAAACCCCTGAAATTCGGCAGTTATGGTAAGATAAGCAACCATAACTCGCACCACTGTGCACTGTTAACACATACACCCAGGACATCAAAGATGACATCACAAATGGCATTGATGACATCACTGATGACATCACATGGCTGGCTCTCCCTTTTTTTCGTTTACTGACATATCTAAGCCACATAGTTTTCTTCAGTAACAGTCAGGAAGTAAAAATTGAAAAGGTACTATATTTGTAGACTTAGGGTCAAGTCAAATCATATGAAACATATACATAGCGGAAGACACAGGCTTGAAAGAGAGCAATCCTTTCTGTGCATGAAGATAATCATTAGGGTTATCAGCACTTTCTCATAGTTTTATTTTTATGACTCTACCTTCCCTGTATATGCTCATATTTGTATACATTATACTCACTCTCCTTTCCTTTGGGTGCAGTCAGATCATGTGATACACATACATATGGTAAGTAGCAGCTTTGAAACAGAGCAATAGTTTCTCTGCAAAAAGACAATCAGTTAGGTTATGAACTCTTTCTGCTACTACTTCTGCTTTAACAAAGTTTTTTCACTGAATATATAGATAGATAGATAGGATCTGCCTGGCATAAGATTGGAAAACCACCCAGCTGCTCAGCAAAAGACATTGGCCTTCATTACGGGTCCAGCGGAAACCGTGCCGGTAAAACCGGAAGGTAGCCGCCAGACCCATAATGAGTCAACAGGGGATTACTCAATCGGAATAGGGGTTATGGAAGCCCCGGCACCATTAATAACGGTGCTGGTTCTTCCGTGAAAGTCTGCGGGTGGGTGCCGTTACACCCGCCAGGTCTGACACTGACGGGTGGTATGGCACCCCGCCGCAGACTCGTAGTTTGTCAGTCCAGAAACAACAGTGCCGGGAAGCTTACTGGCACCGTTGTTTCCGGACCAGCAAACTTGTAATGAGGGCCATTGATCCAAGATAGTTACATCCTTAAAGCTTAACTGTATTGGTGACATGCTGACCCAATCAAAGGTGGCGGAAGATACCATCATAATGAAGGTTCCACATATTCTGAACAAATAGAAAATCAATAACAGTTCAACAGCTGTGTGCCACTGCATTACCCTAATGGACACAGTATAATTGCAAGCAAAATAGCCAGTTTATATGAAAAGGATTGTGCATGAATTATATCAAATTCTGCAGGCGACATTCTCTTTTTTTAAAAAATGGGAACCGGAATCCCCACAAATTCCTCCTTTGTGGATTCTTCCCCCAGCATCTAAAATCTTTCTGTATCCCCCACCCACTGTGTTGAGTGTTAAATGGGAATAATGCCAGCAGTATTTTACAGACAGCATTCACCCGCTGGGATACTGACTAAATGTCTTACTATACCTTCTCCATAACAATCGTTGGCTCACTTTCAATTGGTGGCAGATAATTTAAAAATGAAACAACAGTTTTTTGAGAAAGTATGTCGGAGGATATACATTAGTTAAGGTTGTTCTCATAACTACCCCAAAAAGCAATCAAAACCTGAAAAGTGTGAAACCTGACTGCTGTGTAGATGAACTGTTTCTTGGATTTTAGCATCATCATTTGGAAAGCAGAGAGTTTGTACTTTATGTCGCCAAAATGTATCTAACTTCGGTCATTTCTTTTCGGCAGCTTGGTGAACCTATCTGCATCTGGAGTCTCCACGCAGCCTCTACAGATTTGTCCAGCTTTCTGGACATCCACAGGCCCTCTGCGGTCATTCTAGGACCTTTCGCGGAAAGTCTGTCTCCTTGGCTGGATCCAGACATCTCACCACGACGCTTGAAGCGGCAAAGGAGAATCCAGAGGACTGAAGAGCCGGACAATATCGGTGTCCCTCTGCTCAACCTGGGTGAATCGCTGTCTCTTTTCTGTCATTTCTCTTGTCTGATTTCAACATGTAGAGTTTGATCAGGTATTAGCACACAGGGAGAGGCGCGGGCTAATCAGATGTGGCGAAATGCAGGTGATAACTGCCAACGACTGCGCACGCTCACGATGGCCATGTGCGCCTCTCCTCTGGTGCAATCATTTGGGAATTCCTCAAGCTGCATCACCCTCGCCCCATCCCTACTTTGTCTGACTGTTTGCTTCCCCACTACGGCTCCTGCATCATGACGATCAAATAATTCATGCCCCTCGTCTTTGTTTTTTTAAAAGTATTCGTTATTTATTTGTGCTTATATAGCACTTATCGCCAAAGCACTGAAAATAGGTTTAAAAAAGGTGCACATTAAATGTAAACAATGAAACATGATGCTATCCAATTTTACAGTGAAAAAAAAAGATAAGTTTTGAGATGTGTGCGAAAAGAGAAAAAAAAATTATAGGACCACAGTTTTGGGAAAATAACGAAACATGATTGCTCACAAGGAGGACGTGAAACAGGTACCAAAAACGGTGACTGAGAGCGAAGAGGACATGAAGGACGACAAGAGCAAAAAGGTTCTGTTGAGGCCTACGGCAGCTCAGGGGTCCTCGGTAGGACTCAGCAGCAATAACACACACAGGAGCCAAGCTGATGAATAAACAGGTTTCTTGTTATGCACAGGATAGACAGAATACACCAAAAAGTCAGCTAAGCTTCGTTTAGCACATGGTGATAAGTTACAGTAGTTGTCAGAAGGTGCTCTGAGGTTCTTGGCCCAGAGTGCATCTTATAAAGGCACATCAGTAATGTCTTATCACCTTGGCACGGATCCTGTTGGTACTTTCCATAAGTATACAGAACTCCTGCAGTAACTGACAGCTGGATCATGAGTACATTCTGTTGAAACAGAGATGAGCAGCATATGAGAAACAACCGTTACATTCTATATATATATGTTAATAGCGAGAAGAGTGGATTAAAAAGAAGTAGGCACCGGTGGATGTGACGTGTCTTTGTTGGTGTTGCTGGGGCAGGTGAGATCTGCCAAACAGGGCCTGGACATGTCATGTGTGCCGTGTGCAGTGTGAGGACGATGAATGGGCTGTGATAGTATAGCCGGGACCTAGGTTACTATAAATGGCGTAGCATAAGTATTCTGCCACATCACCCCCCCCCAAACTCCCCCACCCCACATTTGGTCATCCCTGAGACATAGTTTAGACCACAGGACTCAGGAACATGAAGACAGCAAAAACAATCCGTTAATATACCCCATAAAATTGTTATCACACAATTGTGAGAGAGAAACATACATGCAATATATGTAGTACCACACAATGTGCATCATTATAACTACGCCGGTATGGTAACAATTGTGCCGGTAAGTGTCCCAGCACCGTTGTTGCTGGATAGGCACAGTACGACTCTGCGGGCGGGTGCTGTTCCGCCCAACGGGGTCAGATCTGGCGTGCGGAACGACACCTGCCCGCAGACTTTCACGGAAGCACTGGCACCGTTATTACAGTGCCCGTGCTTCTGTGGTCCCCATTCCTATGGAGTCAAATGGGAATGGGGAATTACAGTTACCAGTGCCTAACTTCCTGGAACGCTCGGGTTGTAATGCCCCAGAGTTTCCAGCAAGCCAGGTGCCGGTAAAATGTACAGGTCCGGCGGCAACCTGCCGGTTTTATCGGCACGGTTACCACCGGACTTGTAATGAGACCCAATATCTTATCATATACATGGGGATCATCATCCAAATTAAGAGACATAAGGCCAGATATGTCATGCAATTCTATTTCCTTAGCAAGCTCATCATCATATGGTTAGTTTGAATTGCCAGGGCCAGTAACGTTGTGTCTGTGGGCATGCATGAAGCCTGTTTGGCACAGAAGGCAAGCAGGCAGCATATGAGGCAGCCAAACCTAGCTAGGCAGACCTGGACGTGCCTACAGGGAACTCTGGAGATGTCCCCCTGGGCCTCTGCACCTTGGGCCTCTTTTGGAGTTTATTTTCAAGTGTTCTCATAGGAAAAGGGTTGGGCTTACTCAAAATGTGCAATATGGGGCCCCTTTGAAAACAATGTGCAGGGCCTCTTTTGGTCACCAGTCCCATCCCTGTAGCTAGGGCAACAATAATCACAAGAATAATTATAATGCTGTGTAAAATGGAAGAGCCAAGTGAGCCAAAAACCTCCTGAATCCATGTAAAGAGTTTCCAAGAGTTAACTTCATTAATCCCATGAAGGGTGAAACCAACATCGTGAAGGTGTGCCACGACATCTCCCATTGGTTAGGAGCTATCAGGCAACCACATGCAACATTCCTGACCTATAATTTTGCAGGTACCTCCCTGGGCCACTAGTATGTAGTCATGGGGAATTCTATTTTGGAGCACCACGGTCCTGAGTGCTACTTGCTCCGCCGTGCGCATTGCAAGAGTGGAAGCTGTGCTATTTGCTACCTGCTCAAGGAGCAATGATAGGGCACGCAGGTCAGCCTTATTTATTGTTGTGCCAATAGATGGCACGAAAAAACCTAAAATCCTCTTTAACCAGTTTTCAAAAGAGCGTTTACTGCACCGGGCAGATTGAACTGTGGTAGGAAACTGAGTAGGGTGCCTGATATCTGGTCTGATAATGCCATTCGTGCAAACCCCCTGACAGCTGGAGGGGAGCCATTAGTAGGCCGAGGACCCACTAAGGAAATATGTACCTCTGAGCATGATACGAATGCCACCCAAGCCGTCCTTGGGGTTACCTCTGAATTTCATGAAGGTGGCATTGCATTAAGTTGTGTTCAACATGGTGTTAGGCCGGTGATTGCAAGTGGCGGGTGTGTCTCGCATAGAGAAGGAACCATTATTTGTGAATGACATGACAGCAGTGGGTGTGTAGGCTGTATGTATCTTGGGGGTAAATGCCCAGGTGTCGTTGGTGATGCATCAATGTATGGAAAAGGGTGCGTATATGTAGTGAAGGACACGTAAGTAAAGTTCTGAAGAAAACATCAATTGGACCAATGAAATGGAATTGGGAGCAACGGGATCCCCCCTCAGGCATGCAGCGGACATGTGCACCTACGTAGCAGTCACAGGCATTAATGAGGTTGGCATATTGCCAGGAGATGTTTAAGTATGTATTAATGTCTGGGGCAGCTGGAGAGAGGATGGAAAAAGAAACTGTAACATGCTCAAGACTGCATATTAGCAACATGGCTAGGAAAATCATGATGAAGAAGCAGAAGCACACCACAATGCTAGTATACAGGGAGATAACACTGGTTCAAAAAGTTGCCTTCTGGATCAGCATAGCAGACTGCCACATACATAGAGAGAGATGTGTGGAAGGAGACCAGGAGGGAAAGGAAAAGGAGAGTCCAGTATCTGAGAATATAAGCAATCACGCAGGAGTCCATGAGGTAGAGGAAACTCATAGCAATAAGAAATTGTGATAACCAACCAGGACAGCATCTTCTCCATGGAATGCCAATCTGAGTTGATTGAGAGCGGTGGAAATGATCATTAATCATCTAAAGGTGAATGGAGTCTTGTGCCCAAAGGTTCGATGTGTTGAGTCAGTTAGAAGTACTCGACAATTGGCACGGAAATGACAATAAAGTTCAGAATGCCAGCTGGAATGACGAGGACAACAGCGTAGAGCTGGAAGTACTATGGCCACTCTAAGGAGATGTCTATTTGGTGTGCAGCAATATGAAAACACAGATATGCACACCAGACTGTTTCTGTGACGTGGAAAATCAGCGAAGAGGGGACCCAGAGTCCTGAGATAGGTCTGGTGTGGGTGTTGTGAGGACCTCATGGTGGCAACAGTAAAGACAGACACAAGTGATCACAGTTCAAGGGTGTTCATTAACCTTTAAATGCAGGGTGGGAAAACACCTAACCTAAACCAAAATCTAAGATGGCAGCAAGCGTCGACCATCAAATGAAAAATAAGGCAGTCCCAGTGGCGTTGTGTGAAATAAAAGGGCCTATACTAAGAAAAACCTATTGCCAATTCCTTACAACTATTTGCATAAAGAGTGTGGCATAGGGTATCAAAATAAAGGAAACAGGGCCTCCTTACGAGTTTGGAGGTAGCCATGCCCTTATGGTTAAGTTGCACTAATAAAAACCTGTGAAATTCAATGAAAAAACATTGTTAAAGGGACGTAATGGTTACAAGTAAAACCAAAAAAACTCAGAAATGCGCCATTTATGGTAAGCTAAGGAACCATAACTCACACCACCACTGTGCACTGCTAAGACTAAAACCCAGAACATCAAAGATGACATCAAATGTCATTGATGACATCACTGATGACATCACATGTGAAATGAATTTTGATGAAAGGTCCCTTTAAGTGGTTGTGTTTATAATGTTAGTAACAAGACTTCAGGTGTGATTGGGAGACCTATCATGAACTACTTAATCTATTAAAGAATGCACGCATTTAAAAAAACATTGCATTGGAGAATTGTTGTTAATACAGGAACCTAATGATACATAAACATAGGCAACGGCTGCAGCATGCACCATAGAAGTACAACATTTATAATCTTGTAATTTTGGATAGTACAATAATGAATGCTACCTTATCAGAGTTTTGATTAATGTTAAACGTGTAATAACTAGCTAACAATTCAAGAATTACTACACACTTGTGCTAGTACAAACAATACATATGAAGACCCACAATGCATACAAATCAGAGACATACAGGGAAACTAAAGTACAGAAGAATGAAACAGCATCATCAGAAAATGTTAATAACTTGCAACTTTATCTTCATGTATACAAATGAATTGTGTGTTTGAGGCATGTTTATTGCCCCATGTATGTGCACCATGATCTGAGACCAAACCCTAAGGAAAGTACTTTAAGAAAATATGACACGTTTCACATCTAGATGTATAGCACCTTTTGAATTTTAATATTCTGACTGTCAGTGAACAAAACCACCTGGCCTAGATATGTCAGTGAACAAAAACAAGTGGCCCAGATATGTGATGTCGTCAGTGATGTCATCAATGACATTTGTGATGTCATCTTTGATGTCATGGATGTTCATCTTAGCAGTGCACGGTGGTGGCGCGCGTTATGGTTGCTTAGCTTACCATAACTGACCAATTTCTGAGGTTTTTCAGTTTTACTTGTAACCATAACGTCCCTTTAACAACGTTTTTTCATTGAATATATATATATATATATAGCCCTTTGGGCAAAGTCGCCCACAGCATAGCGCCACCCATAAACCATTGCCGAAAGTTCACTCTGTCAGGTCCTGTTCTTTCTTGTCCGCAGGAGCTGCTGAACCGCATAGGTTCCCCCCCCCCCCCAAGATGTATGGCCACCAACTGATAGTAAAACAGCTGAAATCCAAACACCCCAGAGGGAAAGGCGAAGTGGATAAAATAAAATAGCAACATATTTTCTGTCTTACACCAGGAAAATATCTGCAGAGGGTGAGAAAGCAAATAAATTATAATCACGCTACACACCCAGCCCTCCAACTCCTACTGACAACAATGTATACCAGTGCACTCCTCTACAAGAGCTGAGAGGAATTTCAAGTGTCCTTCAGGGAACTGAAAGATTAGCAAAGATCCTGGGTTTACTTCTTTTCAAAGTGTTAAATGAATTATCTTGAATAACAAAACTTTGGGGGAGCAACACATCCTGTAAATTAGTCTTTGTGTACTGAGCCTCTCAAGATAGTCTGATCTCCAGTATTTTAAAACCACTGTTTTCTCTCACTGTTTTCTCTAAGTAAATTGAACTCTTCTCTCTTACTTGTAATTACAGCATCAGCTGACTCAAACTTGGTTCTGCACTCAACGTTGTTTTATTTTTTGAAACTGCATTAATCAGAACAACCACTGAATTTAACTGATCTGAATCTAAGTTATGATGTAATGCACGACGAAGCAACTAGAAACGCTTCTCTCCTATGCACGGGACAGTTGCTTGACTGTCTCAGGCAAGACACTACTCTCCTCCAGGCAATGCTACTCGATCCTCGGGGACTAGCGTGACCTAGAGAGGTTGCACGTTGCTGACTGACTTGTCCCTTCTTATGTTTGGAACTTCGCTGGCATTTACGCGGCTCCCTTGACTATGCACACAACAAAGCCCTGTCAGTTTTCTTTCTTCCAAAGGTTGCGCAAACAATTACAACGTCTTTAATAGCTTGCGTACTACAGACCGATGTGTCCTTTCATTAGTTCAGATAGTGCTGACATATAGGTGCTCCCTTGGTCATGCGCACTGTGTCCATGTGATTTTCTTTCTCAGTTACTTGTGCGCGGAGCGCATTCAAGATCATTTACTCAAACAGCTGCTCAAACGGATGAAACTAACGCTCCAACTAACTTTATTATTAACTCTCTGAATACCTGATCTAGAAATGTTTTGACTAAAACTTTAATACAATTTACAGGAATACTTGAATATCCTGACTACTTTCAAGCACAAACATGGGGTGCACTCCCACCAACACTCTGCTTGTCTTGTCTCACTCAGACTTGTCAGCTTCCAAATGATATTTAACTCAAGAACTTGACTTCCTTTTCCAGATTAGGCCTGTAACCAAAGCTGATAGACACAGGACCTTCCTGCTGAAGGTAGGACAATGAAAGGCAGTTTAGAATGTTATTTCCAATTCCAAGTTGCCTTAATTCACCAATCAGAAGCTGGGTTCTATCCTCTCCAATCAGCTACCAGATTCTTCACTTCCATGATGGTTTGGGAAGAACTCCCTTTGAAAACCTTTAGTTAAGGACCAAACCCAAGTTGTTCAGCAAAACAAATTTGTAAGCTAAAATCATACAAGTAAAATGACCCAAGAATGACTGAATTACTCCATGCAAGACCTGACAGTCCTCCAGTTCAGAGCAAGATGGGCAATGCATTGTGGGTATGCACACTACCTCAAATGCCAAGCTTGTGCTCCAGAAAAATATCTTTGTCTATAGGGTAGGCCTATTTTAAACATAGCATTTTCAATCCAATAAACAGTTCTCAAGGCTGCAGACAACTACATACCAGTTTCGTGCTTATTTTATATACACACCAAGAATGAGCAAATTAGCATAATTCTATGCTCATAGGCGGCGCACTCCCAAGCAAATTTTGCAGGTTGCCGGGCGTTACCCAATAGACATTTCTATTTCCTCTGAAACACTGAACAAACAGAAAGACCAACATTTTGCTGTTTCCACAGCGTAGTCATGGAATATACATATACACATATTCACTGACAAAAAACGTTAAAGGGACATTATGTTTAAGTTGCACTAGTAAAAACCTATGCAATTCAATAGATAAACGTTGCTACAGGGACATTATGGTTACAGGTAAAACCGAAAACCCCCAGAAATGTTCCCGTTATGCTAAACTAAGCAACCATAACTCACGCTACCACTGTGCACTGCAAGGACTAACACCCATGACATCAAAGATGACATGACTGATGACATCACATGTGTACTTAGTTTTCATGAAAAGCCTCCACAAGGGATTGGCATTGTAATGTTGGTAGAAAACTATCAGAGATCATTGGAAGAACTATTATGAGATAAACAGTTCATTAACCAATGAATTTCTATAAACACCATTGCATTACAGAGTTCTTTCCTGTACTTGACCCAACTAATGTAGACACGTAGCCACTGCCTGCAGCATGCATCATACAGGTACACTATTCAAAATCTACCCCTGTTGGATAGTGAAATGATGAATGCTTTAGTTTCTAAGTTTTATGTACTGTGCAACATGTAATAACTAGCTAGGAATGCCTCACTTACTACATAATGGTACTACTGTACACAAAACATAAAGAGACGACAACACACACAAATATGAGCATATACAAGGAATGTACAGTTAGCAACACAGTACTACAAGAAAGTGTTCATACCCTAACTGATTATCTTCATGCACAGAAATGATTGCTGGGTTTCAGGCTTACTTCTTCTCCTATGTATAAGTATCATATCATGTGCGTGAACCCTAAGGAAAGTAGTGTAAGACCATATGAGAAGGGTAGGTTCAACAAATATAGTACCTTTTCAATTTTTAGTTCCTGACTCCCAGTGAAGAAAATCACCCGGTGTACATATGTCACTGAACAAAAAAAGAGGGAGCCACACATGTGATATCATCAGTCATGTCATCAATGAAATTTGTGATGTCATCTTTGATGTCATGGGTGTTAGTCCTTGCAGTGCACAGTGGTAGCGCGAGTTATGGTTGTTTAGCTTATTAACATGAACAATCTCAAATCTCTCAGAGAGGAAAGAGGTCAGCCAGGCCAGAGCCTGATCAGTGATACCCAGGTTATCACTGAGATGGTTGAGCAAGATGGTATGGTTGACCGGGTCGAAGGCAGAGGAGAGATTGAGTAAGATGAGGACAGAGGGAATGCTAGAGTCAAGGTTGGAAAGCAGATCCTCGCGGATGTTAAAGAGGGCAGTTTCCGTGCTTCTGCCAGCTCTGAAGCCAGATAGCCAACAGAATCGGAATGAAGGTTTAGCTGAGAGATAGCCAGCTTTTCAAGGAGTTTGCCCAAAAAGGGGGTAATGGAAATTGGGCGATAGTTGGCCGGACAAAAAGGATCAGCTGTGTTTCTTGAGAAGAGGATGCACAAGGGGACTATATTCGCCAGGCATCTTGAGCATTTGCGAAGATGGGCTGCTTGCAGGCAACGTTCTGCTATCGGGGCCGATTCTTTTCACGCAGGAGCTGTCTGCAAATGCTGTAACAGCTTCTTACATTGCAGGGAAACGTTTTTAATCGAGGCTGGGAATGTGCGTGTGCACCCGACCGGCGCATAATGAATATGTATGCACATGTGCACTGACCACTTATTTAAAACCTACCTTCCGTGGGGCGGCCACGGCTATGCTGATGATGACAAAAATACCCAGTGGAGCGGTGCTCGCTCCAATGGGTTTTTATTGTCATTATCAGCGTGGCAGCGGTGCGGCACAGCAGCCCCACGAAAATTCAGATTTTAAAAGAAAAAACTTATTTTTGGGCAGCTCGGGCCCATCATATTCCAAGTGATGGGCCGCAGCCGCCACTTAAACTAAGTTATTTATTTTAAAACCTACCTTCTGTGGGGCAGGGCCCCAGCCACCGGCCCCAGGGAAGGTCAGGTTTTAAAAGAAAAACATACTTCTGGTTGGGCACAAGCCGCGGGCCCATGGCAGAGTCATCGGGCCATCTCTGACTCAGTGGGTAACACCAATATTCGTCACCCACTCACCTTAATGAAGTGGGTCTGTCTGCTTCACAAGTAGGGAGCGTGGTAATCAAACCCGTAACTTTTACAGTATGGGACACAACAAATATAAAAGAAATATAGGACGGTTCCTTTCCTGTATTACATCATTCCTCTCCCAAAAAAAGCTGATGCTAAGCAGGGTCTTAAACTGTAATGCCACACAGACCTTTTTAGAGGATACCAGGCATCTAGACTGCTTTACTTGTAGGCAGCAAGTGTAAGGTATTCATAGAAAATAAGAGATTCAATTTTTTTATTTTGTATTATGGTTAGAATAAATTTCTACCTTTACAATATTAAGAGCAAAGATAAAGAGAGCCCATTGACTCACTGAACAAGTGGAGGGTAACACATTCACCTTACCAGCTAACTGCAGGCAATGGGGCAAGGAATAATCCTTCTCAGGCAGCTTTACTCAAGGAAGTGTTGAGATTGCACTGAGGCTGTGACTGCCCAGCAGGGACTGAGGGCAAACAGCATGCACTGTTGGAACATAGTAATCCGTAAGTGTAGTAAGCACTTGCGTTCACTTAGCCGCTCCTACCAAATTCAAATCTCTGTGCGTGGTGCCTGGGAAAGGATATGGCTGTGTGGGTGGGCACAACGCACAAGCGCTAGCTGAAATGAACGCATAACGCGGGTCTCTGAGAGCAGAATACTGACAGCGCTCAAGTAAGTGGTGGCATATATAGGAGATATGTGCAGCCACGGGCGATAAACCCTGCAATGAGAACCGTAGGAGTTAACCATGCGCTCCCTACCATACCTGATCTGATCTGATATAATCATTGTTCAAAATTCAAACCTTATACATAGTAATGACTCTGTCTGCCCCTGGTCATGGCCAGCCCTGGTCACGGAATCGGTGGCCTGGGTCTGGCACTACTGCAATCAGCAGCAAGTGCAGGTCACACAGACAGCAGGGCCGCGGCGGCGGCATCGTACCCTGGTGGTGTCCTGACTCCTGGGTCCTGGCTAGGGCCCAGGAGTCCGGACATCACCAGGGGACTGCGCAGTTGCCCGGGCCCAGCCCGATCCTGGGCATTGGAATCACTTTGACTGTGACAGGCTTACGGTCAGAGTGACTCACTTACCTGATTTGGAGTTGGCTACCGGTGGGAAATCTGTCTCCTGTCGGGCCTCAGGGTTGGGGGGCGATGCACACTGGCACTTAGTAGGTACTAGTGGAACTGGCACACAAATGAAAAAGCAGGGCCCCAGCAACTACGCTGCACCACCACTTAGTAGGTACTTAGTGGAACTGGCACACAAATGAAAAAGCAGGGCCCCAGCAACTACGCTGCACGCACCACGCAGTGCAGCATGCTCTCTCTCACGAAGACCGACGCCACGCCTAGACACCTTCACAGTAACTCATGAAATGAAGTTGGCGCCGCGCTGCCTCCTGTGGCAACAACACCACGTCACCATGTCATTTCACTGGCTCAGATAAAACAGGCAATGCAAACTGCACATTCTGTGTTACTATACAGAATTTATCAAATACTGCATAGTAACAACAGAATGTTAGTTTTCATTGGCTGTTTATAACAGTTTGTTGCTGCATTGCTATTTCTGGTCCCTCCCAGGCCAAGCCATGGCCTGCAATAATGATTTATGATCAAAACGAAGTGGAAGAGTGGAAAAACAAATGAAACAATTTAAATTGCAGATGCGCTGGCCCCTGCATGATTAGTTCCGGTGCCCAAAAAAGAGTGCCAATGTTGCCCACCGGCAAACACTGGCACAAATTAAGCAACGTCACCCTATTGCCTTTGGTCAGAATAACATTGGAAAAAATGACAAATCTCAAAAACATAGAAGGATGAGAAAGAATAGGGTATCCTTGGACAAGACATGGTATCAACCTTTTCTTCTTGATGACCAAACCAGCCCTTCCCCAATCTTCATAGGCTGTTGTAAGCCAGTTAGCCTCTTTTCTCCACAATTGACAGTTGACAGCACTGGGACGAAGAAGCAACTAAGCGTAATGAAGACTATGCTCTTTTACCACTCTGGTACCGGGACGAGGAAGATGCATGCTAAGATCTGTGAAGGTCAGGCATGTCCCTGTAATTGGGGTCAGGCAGGGCTAATAGAGGCTTCACACATGCAGCCTGTCAAGGGGCTGCAGGTGTGTGGAAAAGAGAGCGACAGGGGCGACGAGAGCAGCAGCAGGAGCAGCGAGGAGGCCAGTGCAAGCATCAGGAGCGGGATGCTGAGACGCTGTGGACCAAGGAGAGAGGTGGTCCATGGAAGCGTGGCAGGGGAGCTGGGACTCCCTGGAGCTGGCTGAGCAGTGAGGGGAGCCATGCAGAAAGGCTGCCCCTTTTTCGTTGCTTGAGATGCTTGTTTCTTTTGTGAGAGAACCTAGACAGGGGCATGAGTTGGAGCCCTACAGTGAAAACCAGAGGTCTGTGTGATCCGCACTGCAACAAGGTCTGTGAGCAGAAGAATGTGTGATCCATGCTGCAATAAGGACTGGGAAAGTGACCAGTGAGTTTCTAATGAATGGAAAACCCGGTGCGCAAATGTGTGAACTTATGTTGAGTACTATGTATTAGAGTGGTCGCGTGCCTTGAATACGCACATTTTCGAAAGTCTCTGATCCTTCCTTGTCAATTACTGAAAAGCAGGGAAAATCTGAGGATACTTTGTCTCAGAGTCATCGCATGTAGCTAGAAACACATTTTCGAAAGTCCCTGAACACTGGGCCATCCATTTAAAAGAAATACAAGCTTATTGAACAACAGACTAAGCGCAAAGGAATAATACGCCAAACTAATGACTATTGAATACCAAACTGAATCAAAACCTTGCTACTAATCAGAAATAAGACATTTTGAAGTCAAACAGAAAACAGAACATCAAATTTAAACAACATATGGTATATTCCATAATGGAATGAATACAACTTTAAAGAATAAACAAACCACAACAGGTTGAGTTCTAAATTAAATGTAACTTTAAGAAATCTACAAACAAAATGTTTTACAACTTGAACTTTGGAACTTTAATAAGGATACCTTGCTTTTTGAAGTTTGTTACTGAAATCTTGGGGAAGGAAACCTCAGGTCCTATTTCCTTTTAAGGCTACGGAAGATCATTTTGAGACTTTTTTGTGGAACTGTTTCAAACATGGGAAAGGGGGCTGAAAGGAAGCTGTAAACTGGAAAAAGCTCAGAACTTTGGGTTAAACACTGTTTTCTTTTTGGTTGGTGTCATCCCTACACATTGTACACATTTAGTTATCAGGGTAAGTAAAGGTTTTTGGACACAGATTCTTCAGTTGAACTCTTTAACTCAGACTTTCCTTAGTTTTCTTTAGGTATGGAGATTCCACCTGAACATATGGCAAGTTAGGGCTTTTTCCATCCTGACATTTAAGTTAATGAAAGTGTTTATTTTGAATTCTGAATCTGTTGTCTGTATCCTTCTTCATGATGCCTTCACAGTAAGCAGGTCACACATCAGTTTGATATATACATTGAAGTGTGCAGGTGACAAGCATGCACCCTAGGGAACTCCACATTGAGGAGCCAGTCTGAAGCAGCGTAACCCCAGTGTACTATGGATCTCCTGTAATTTAAGGAGCAAATCCATTGCACAGCATTATCTGACCATTCTCCCATTGTGATAGCAGTGTCACGAGGCGCTCGTGATCTAGAAGGTTCAACAGTGCCAATAAGTCTAGCAACACCAGTAACGCAGTCTTAGCCCTATCCATAATGTCCAACATGTGGGTCTGCAGATATAATAAAGCGCCCTCAGTGTCACGGTTCGGACGAAAGCCAGATTACCTCAGATGAAAAATAAAAGAAAGGTCCAGATGTTCCTGGAACTGAAGGGTGGCAATCTTCTCAATAATGTTTCAGAGGAATTGGCCATCCAGCAGGCCAGGCCTCAGCAAACCCACCAACATAGGATCAGACACAGTGGAAAACTCAGGCATCTGTACATACATCTGACAGTCTGCATGACATAGCCATCATGTACATGACATACGCAGATGGATGTGATGGCAATCACGCCAGGCATATTCACTAATGGACAATGTCTGCTGCACAACGCTCATCATGAACAGGTGAAGCTTGATGACAAAAGTCACAGGTACCCATGGCACATGCAGATACCTCCATGACACACATGCATCACACAGGTGAAGCTGCATGTACAATGCATCAAATACCTCACTGGGAGGTTGAAGTTGTCTCTGGCATTATGCACTAGTTGCCCAGCTCATGACACTGCCCTGCCTGCCCAATATGCACAACACAAACCGCCGCCGCCTAGGGGAGGTATTAGCAACATCTGGCAGACAGACATGCCAACCGTGGTCATGTCCCCTTTTTGCATGTGTGCATGGGTCCACGCCACCGTCCTTGTGTCAGTGAATCAAGGCACCCTGCATGCACCACACCCGGTACACCAGTGAAGGGGGCCGTTGCACACAGTCAGGCGCAGATTGCCTGTCAACACGTCATAACATCCGGACCAACCTGGTGCCATGGCAGCAGTGACCTCCTCCTACATGGAACCTGTGGCGGACCCAGTGAGGAGTGCACCCCAGTAGTACTGCCAGTCATGACTGCTTTCACAAGGCAATCAGCGCCACCTATCCCAACCCCCACCACATCACAGGACGACTCCTCACCATCCAGGGATGATCCCTCCTCTGCAAAACCCCAACTTCAGCCAACAGAAGGTTCAGGTCCTGTGGGCAGAGGTGCTCAGCAGGTATTGGCACCTCATTGGTCACAGCTCACTGCGCACTGAAGTAACAGCATGGGCCAGTTCCTGAGAAAAGACCACAAGGTGCATCACCAATGTTGGGGTCTTCCAGCGCAATGCCAAGGAGGTGAAGAAGCACTGAGACATCCTCAGGCAGGTCACTGCCATCAAGGCGCGGAAGCTGCTAGAGGCGGGCACAGATTATCCATCCTGGACCATGCTGCAGGCCCTAACCAGCCACCTGGAACTCAAGGTCTTATGCCGGATTTGCCAGGAGTTCTACCAGAGGCTGTCGTGCCTCAACAGGCCTCAGCCCATGCCTGGTAGGTTTACCCCGCCATATTGCCCACTATGGCCTGTTGATGATTACAGTAACATGCCCTTCATTCTCCAAACATGTGTGGCACATGCATGTCTACATGACACCCCACGCTGGATAGCGTAGTCTTTCTATCCACATGTGCCAATGTGTCTGCTGCCTGTTACCTGTGTAGTCATGCCTGCGCCACATGCCTGTGCTGTATGTCCCTTAGTGCATTCATTGCCTCATGTGACCCTTTCTGCTCTCTTGCAGCCTCTGTTGCCAGTGACCCCAGGGCCCAGGACGACAACTGTGTGTCAGAGTAGAACAGGACGTACATGGAGGCGGTGGAGCTGTATGGGGTAGAATCCCAGGTGTGTCATGAGAAGTGTGAAAAAGCAGAAGGTGTCTCAACGACTAGTCCCCGGGCATCTGTCATGCAGTTGGCCAGGACACTGCCATCACTTTTGCATCCAGTTCCTGGGGGTGGACGAGTGCGAGAGGATCACCTGGGTGAGGGGTCTTCGGGGAGTGGGGCACCGGATGGTGAGACGCAGTATCCCCTTCCCTGTAACACCTTTACCCCACCCTACCAGGTAGGATATTCAGGAACTCTACCCCTCTCCACCTTTACAACACAAACACTTTCTCACGGACACCCTTCTATGAGAGAAAACAGACTAACACCAGAGCAGTATACCTGACGTGTCCCAATACAATGGTCAAGCGAGGTCTGGCAATTACTGACCATCACACACCTGACTTCCATTAAGCTTCCCGGCATGGATAAAAGGCAGAGCACAACAGCACACTCTTAGCCAGGCAAAGCACGAGGAAACCGCAGTTTCGAGGCGGCAGCTGAACAAGAAAAGGAAGAAGGCAACGCAGAAGGGGATCGCAAGGAAGGAAGTTCCCTTGACCCTTTCCGATAAGGAACCATTATTTTCCAGAAGCCTCGAGAATAGAAAGTGTAAGACCAGGAGACCAGGCTGAAGAATCCTGCATTGTGTATTGGAGATACCTAGGGCCCTCCCGCGTCTATAATGAAAGCGGTGAGAAGCACCAGATAAAATACATTTGACAGTGTGGTCTGGCACTGCGTGGGTGCTCAATTGAAGATCTCTGTAAGGTATCCAGCCGAGAGGTGGCAAAAGTGAACTGAGAAAAGGGTCATATCAATAAGAGAATGATGAGTAATTGTTAATCAAAGTGGTCCTGCGACGGGTCAGGCTAAATCCTGCGCAGAGTCGAAAGTCTTCCATTTTGATGAAGTAGAGAAATTTGGTCTGAGCCCGGCAGAGGGAGACCAATTGAGGGTTTTGTGTTAAAGTGGGTCTGAGCCCGGCGCGGGGGGACCCGAGGTGAACAGTAAATCACAGAGAAGTTGTATATATGAAATCCTAAGAAGAAAGGAACTTTAATGTTTGCCGTGTTACATCAGGCCCTCTGAAATAAGAGACTTTGAATGGCAAAGAGAATTTGGCACAGAAGGCCCTGATGGTGATGTTTTGAACTGCATCCTCATGCTAGAGAAGCCAGTGAGTGTGCTAAGCTCGAGTGTGCTGCCTTGTCCCATGCTGAAAACATGGGGAAGGGAAGCCAATGGCTTGAATATCCTGACATATCATTTCTTAAACACTTCTTTTTTTCATAATATTGTTTCACACATATTTGTATTCAGAAGTAAGGATTGGCAACACATTTATTTATTAGTGTAGGCCCTTTTTATTTTGACAGACTCGACTAGGACTGTGTTATTATTATTTGATAATCGTAGCTTGCCACCATCTTTAGATTTAGGATTAGATAGGCCTTTTTCAAACCCAATTGAAGTTCAATAAACACCATTGAACTGTGATCACTTGTGTCTGTTTTACTGTTTGACACCATGCCTTTCTTAAATGAGGCACAAGAGTGGCAGCAGGCAGAGTGTCCATGGCCATGTACCCCAGAGGGACAATGGTGGCCCCATCTATTGTGGCTCATGTGCCTCCTCCTGCTCCACCTGTCCCTCCACTCCCCATCCATGTGTCCCCCACCCAGCTCTCCAGCCTGGACTGTGCCACACCCTTGTCCCACTGTGACTCCTGCCCCACTACTAGTGCTGGGGCCAGCACAAGTGCACAGGGAGTGTTTACCACCTTCCGCCCTGTGTGGGGTGCTGATGGGATGCACACACTGGCCATTGTGCAACATGGACCATCAGTGCTGGCTGCAGCTCGTACACCTATGGAGGACAGTGTCTCCGCCCCAGCGACCGCTGCCACTGCACCTTCAGAGGACCAGCCGCATGTCACCATGGCATAGGTCCCCACACCTGGAGGTGCCAGTGTGGACTTCAATTAACAGTTTCTGGGGGTCCTGCAAGGCACCAGGGCGGAGTTGCAGGAGGTGGCAACGGAGGTAAGGAAAGCAGGGGAGAGACAGTCACAGAAACAGAGGGCATTGAGGGAGGAGGTTGCAAGGCTGAAGGCTGCATTGCTTGCAGACAGAGGGGAAGTGAGGGCAATCAGAGATGCTGTAAGCATCCTCCAACATCATCTCTAATGGACATAGACAGCCCCTTCAGCTCACAGGTCCACAGTGCTCTCGACCGCCCTGACTCCTCCTTTGCCTTCGGGTGGCCAGCGACGACACACAGCGAGTACCTCTTTCACATTTTCCTCCATCTCGCCAGGCCAGTGGCCCCTGCATGGTGAGGTGAAGAAAGAGGAGTTGGAGGCTTAGTCGTGGGGGACAGTGCTTCAGCAGGATCATGTCCATCCTATTTCACTCTCCCTCTACTGTATCCTTTGTGTATTAGTTGCTTTACACCACGTTTCTGTTGACCGATTGTGCCAGAGACTCCCTTCGCGTACTACACTTTCACTGTCAATGTTCCACTTACCTGCACTCCCCTTTCATCCATTCTTCCACTGCCCATGTACACCTTACTCCTCATTGTTTTATGTACCATGCTGTTACTCACAATACACATTCATCCGTGTGCTATCCATGACTTGTGTCCAGTTTGTAATGTGTGTGTGTGTGCCATGTAGGCTGTGGTGTGTGGGACGATGTAGGGCCTGACTCTGCACATAATAATGGAAAGTGTGTCCAGTGGCATGGCGTCACTAGTCATTCACATGGGTGACATGTGTGTTAATTTCCCGACGTGTGCCCCTTCGCTTGGCTCATCTGTGTGACTGCTTCATGGTGCACATGTGAATCCACATGTATCAGGTGAGTAGTCCTGTGCCGGAGGCAGTGTGTCCGCTCCATCGATGATGTGCCCTTCAGGCCATGTGACCTTTGTAAGTGGTATGCTCAGGCATGGAGGGGTCGTGCCAATGGATGGGTACATACATCAGGTCTACGTCTTCTTGTGTGGTGTCCAGGCGTGGGCGAGTCAGTACGTGCAGCGACGGTGGGTTCCCCAAGTGGACTGGTCATACGCAAGGTATTCCAAGTGGATGAAGGAATGGTGTGTGAACATGAGGTAATTAGGTGCCGTGCAATTGATTGAGATATCTGGTAAGATAATTCTGCCTGCGTGTGTCTATACCTTTAACATTATGATTTGCTACTCCAGCAATATACTAGTATATCTTAGATACAATGTAGGCTGCAGCTCATTGAGGGCACTGAACTAAATCAGGGATAACAAAATGTCAGGTTTGTATCTGTAACCATAAACACCCAATTAGGAATCTCTTTTACTCAAATAAAGTCAGCTCTAATTAATACTAGATCAGATGTAGCTCATGGACCAGAGCTGCTGGATCTGGTGGAATTGCACAACTTGGATCCTTTATTCATCACAGAGACCTGGTTTGATGATGCACCCTCTCCCCAATTTCACACCATGGACCCCCATGATGATTCTATCAAATACATTAATTGGACATGTGGTAGGTCAGAAGAAGGAGACAGAGTCACTGGTGGCATTTTAACAATACATTATATTTAAATAATAAAGAAAAAAGGTCCGTCAATCCCTAACACTATAGTGTTTGCCCTTCCTAACGCAAATCTAACTAGGGTGCTCGTCGTCAGTAAGAGGGTCCAAAGCAATATGCTGTCCTCCATCCCAAACTACCCTATTTTGTCCCTACCACTGTACAAAAAGACTCAAAGAAAAAGAGGGGTCCAGGAAAAGGACTCCCTTCTCCTGGACAGGATTTTATAGCCTCAGCAAGTCTTTCTTGGAATGGCTTTTGGTGATTCTGTGAAAAAGATCCTTTAATTCTTCAAAGGGGCTCTTTTCCCTCTGGGGTTTCACCTTTGCTACTACTGACACAGTTCCTCATTCAGGTCAAGTCTTTTGTGACCACTCATCCTCCAGACCAGTAAGTGGCTCTCTGTTCCTTGTCAACTTATGAAATCCTGGGGATCTTTCCCTGTACTGTGGTTTTAGTTTCACATACAATTTGCTCACCTGGTAAGTATGGAGGATGAGCTCTCCGTCCTGCTACTTCTGGCAGGGGGGCTTGTGGATGCGATCTAGTTGCTTCACTGATCCCTAATAGGTATAGTCCAGTACAGCTGCGACTATGCTCCTCCTGGTTGGTGGTAAGTGTCTCTTAATGCCTCTTGTCTTTTCCTCTTTCTATTTTCTGTCTTGGTATTGTTGCTCTCAATGTTGCTAATTCCTGAATAACATTTTCTCTTCTGCTTTCTTCCAAATAGGTGGAATTGCAGCCCAACAGCAGCTGTGGAGATGCGGAATGTGGCCGAGATGAATATGGATGAAATCGCAATGTCCGACAACTGGTAAGTGATGGTTTAAGGAAAATCGTGTGGTTTGATGGTAGCGCGACCTTAAACTTAATGTCTGTTAAATGTCTAACCGTGCCTTTTGTTTTATTTGCAGGTGCTGCGGTTGCGGGTTGAGCGTGTCGTGCTACGGTATCAGGATGAAGATTCTAGCGTGCCTGAAGAATGGAAGATGAGCCGTGGTGCCAGATGATGATGCCTGCGCTCCGGGAGATGTTTAAAGGTGAGCCGCAATGCCCAAATGATGATCTCTGCGCTCCGGAAGATGAAGGTGAGCCGCAGTGCCAAGAAGAAGATGTGCACAGATGACCACAAAGACGCACACAGGTGAGAGCAGGATCCCCCACTTGGTAAGTATGGAAGCAGATGACTGGACTTCTTAAAGGTAAGTGGAATCCCAGGCGGCGGTGAGCATTATGCTGCGTGTAAATGCAGAATAACGCAAAGCGTCTGCCTCAGGGATCAGAGCAGCTTATATAGCTGTGCTCGTGGGCACACCCTCTAGGCTTGGCTTGCCTGCCACTCCTAGTGATTCAGCACATATCAGGCAACCCAACAGCAATTAGCCCCACCCAAGTGTGCACGTGGAGCTGCTTTAAAGAGGAAAGTTCCAATGTTAAATACACGGTGCACCCAAAATGAAGTGCTATGTCCATATTAAAGGTATTTTTTGACCCAAATGAATGTCTTGTTTATTGTTCCTTATGAGCCTGGCACCAAAAGCGCCAGGACTGTCTCCATCCGGGCCCCCTGCGTGTGTGACCCTGTAAGGTCTGTGTCCAGGCCCGATGACCATGACAATTATGAATAGTGATGAATAACACCTCTTAACTACCTCGCCTTCAATTGAACATGGGCACTACCTCGATGTGCTACTAATGCATGGCACAAGTATTCAGATAGATAATACTGAAACGATCTTCTGCTCAGATCATTTTATTAGATGTATCTCTTTTACTACTACTAGGAATTTGTTCATTACTAATCAAGATAAAGAAGTATTTAAGACTTGTAGTAAGAAAGATCTCCTCAAAACGCCAGGACCCGATAGAGCAACTGCTTTGGCAGTAATTGAGATCAATGTCGGTGTGATGAATTCTTTAATAATGGTACACATATTTTGAAATCAGTATGTGATTCTTCTTCCCCTAATAAATCAAGAATACCAATAAAATGGTCCAATCTGTAGTATTCAACCTCGCTTTCCGATCTGAAACAACTACATTGTGAACAGGAAAGAATATGGAGGAAATCAAACATTTCTGACGATTGTGAAAAAGTGCTACATGCAATTAAACTATATAAAAAAGCTATTTTCGAGGCTAAAGCCAATAACAGAGTAAAATCTCAATTTCTTTGAATAAAACTCGAGAACTTTTTTCCACCATCTCCAATTTTATTATTCCTTGGAGTGCCTCTTCTCCTATAACTTCTTTGACCTTTAAAGTGAACAAATTGAATTAATTTTTTATAAACAAGATACAAAATATTCAGAAGAAGATTGGGCAAGCACCAGTGTATACAGACAGTGCAATGGGAGCGATTTCACAGCCAGAAGAGTAGTTAACTCTGATTTCATCATATCATCCAATTCATCACTACATTTGTTAATCTGTCTTTCATGCAAGGTATAGTTCCGTGACGTTTTGAACATTTCAACAATTTCTCCACTATTGAAAAATCATCTTTGAATCCTAATGATCTCCAAATAATAGGCCGGTGGTATACTCCTGCCATCAAAAATACTGGAAAAAACAGTATCCCTCCAACTCAAGAACATATTGAAAAGTTCTCTTTGCTTGACACTTTTCAATCGGGTTTCCATCCATTTCATGGCACAGAGTTTGCTCTAGTAGCCATGTAGGATGACATACTTAAAGTCGCAGATAAAGGGGATCTCACATTGCTGGTCATGCTTGATCTGTCTACGGCGTTTGACATAGTGGGCAATAATATGTTATTGTCCAGACTGACTACAGTGGCTGGATTTTCCAGCCATGCGTTACCTTCTTTTATATCCTTTTTAGCTAATCGTCATCAATGCTTTGAAATGGCACGGTATATCTCAAATATGATTCAACTCGATTGTGGGGTTCCTCAGGGATCATCACTGTCACCACTTCTATTCAGTCCCTACCTACAACCATTGATGGGCATTTTTAGAAAATATGATCTGGGTTATCACTCTTACACAGATGATACCCATATATATATGAGAGTAAGCAAAACCCTGGAATCTCTGTCAAAAATGATGCAGTGTATTAAAGAAGTGGGCCAGTGAATGGCCACTAATAGACTTCATCTGAACCCAACCAAAACTGAGTTGCTATTAATGGGTCCTAAACAATTGTTGGAGAATCATTCTCACTATCCCTGCCACCTTGTCTACCGGAACTATCTATGCCTTTTTTGACTAAGGGTAAGATTCTGGGATGTCTATGGCAGTCCAATCTGGGCTGCGATGATCAGATAGGAGCTAAGATTCAATCGCATTTTCCCCTCACGCTGCTACATCAAGTTCTCCCATTTATCAATCAGAAAGACCATGCAGTCGTGGTAAGCACATTGGTCAACTCCAAACTGGACTGTAGAAATAGACGTTTTCTGGGGATACCTGATGAACAAATGAACCGACTTCTAAAAGCACAGACTGTGGCTGTTCAGCTAAATTTCAGAGTAGCAACCCATATTTCTCCTCTGCGTCGCTCTCTACATTGGCTTCCAGTCAAACAGAGAATTGAATTCAAAACTCTGTTTGGTATTTAAGTGCGTTAATAACCTGGCTCCTGTTTTCCTTACCAGAAAGTTGTCTATAAGCCTAAGCGCCATTTGTAATCCCAGGACAAGTAATTACTGGTGATCTCACCTTCTACATTTGTGTATAGAGGTAACAGGTGTTTTTCTAAATATGGTACAAGATTGTGTAACCTGTTGCCGCTTCATATTTCGAAGCATTGCATTTTTTACCTTATTTTGGAAAATGTTAAACATCCATTTGTTTAATTTATCAATGATTTGCTGTCTACTTGAATAGAGCATCAAATGGTTAGGTCAATACAAATTAATGAACACCCGTGCTTAGATGCAGTTAATTCTGTTTGGAGCGTGTTATAAAAGCATCAAATCAAACAAATCATTCCTGTGCACATCTGCCATGGCTTGCCTACATCCTGGGGGTAGACACTGACCTTGTACTTGCCTGCTGTGTTGATAAGGTGAATGGGCATTGTTTCTAGCAACCTTGTGGGTTGAAAGGCTCTTCTGAAACAGTGAAGGACACGCTTTTCATTGCAGCCTACCGCTACTGATTAGAGTAGTGGGGAATTGTGCATTCGGTGGTTCCTCAGAATGTGTGAGGGTCATGAGTCCTTCGACAGATGCCTACGAATATGTGCAAACAGTCCCATCCAACCGGTTTCTTGCCAAGTGAGGATCTGGAAGGGGTGTACCGTGGACATCAGGCTTTTCCGCTTCAGGATAAATTTGGAGTACTGGTGGGTACATTGAGAGTACTGTGTGCATTGTGAGCACTTGCATGAACATATGCCATTATGTGTTACAGGGCCAGCATTGGGCCTGTGCAGAAAGCAGGGATGTCGTCACTAGTCTATCCTCCGAAGCCTCTACATCTGATGTAAGCGCACTTCTTTACTAGTATGGCTCCATGCATGTTTCTTGCTGCTGGCTGTAGGTGGGGATGGTATCACATGTCCCATTTTGGCCTATTACTGTGCCTCCCCTCTCTTTGTTCCTAGATACGATGCAGGGTTGCAACCTGTAGCCATTGTGGCATATTTGTCCCTGAAGATAGATTTTTCTGAGAAGTGACAGCCATTCACCTTCTATTTGGTGGCTCTGTGTTGATCATGTGCAGTGACATTAATGAGCTTATATGCCCGCATGCTGTGTTATGCATGGTGACAGACACACTCGTGCTACCTCTGTAATGTGTTGTGCGAGATTTGAAATAAAGTGTATGAACCCCATTGGTGCAATGAAGTTGTCGGTGTGTGGTACATGGTGCTTGTTGCTCATACTGCTGCTCTTGCGCACACGTGGCTACTTGCTGATTAGCTCATGTGCAGAGTAGCTGAAAACATAGTCATGTTATAATGTGGTGCTTGATGTATCATGGAGGTCAACGACAGGTCATCTGGGGCTGTGTCTTACAACTGTTGGGTAGATGCACTGCTGTTCACACGTCTAATATCTTGGTCATGGGCTGTAATGTTGGGTGGATGGATGTGGGAGGTGCACCCTTATGGAGTGGCGTCATCCGCGGTTGTGCTACAGGACATACACATCTGCGTCAGGTGGAGTCGTTACTCTGGGGTGGGTGGGCCTTTCTGGTGTGTCAAGGTTGTTCCAGGTGGTGCCCTCTCCCCCTGTTCTCTCATGCCAGGTGTTATAGGTATGCTGTGTGCATCTGCCGGCCCTCACTGTGGGCAGCATTGTAGTTTCATCATGAGTAGTGTGTACTCTGTTTTTGCATGAGTTGATACTCACTGACGTCAAGCTTGTTGTGGCCTGCAGTAACCGGGCCTCAAGTCATCTGAGCATCCCCTGCTGCTCCTTCATGACAGGCTTCTGAAATCCACACTCATCTCACCTGTGTGCCCCCTCCACCACCCGCCTGTCAGGGATGATGTGTCTGCCTCCCCACTCTGTACTTGGTGGCACTACTGCATCTCGTTGTGTGCTTGGTGTCATCTCTCCAGACCATGTTCCATCGTGTCTGCCTCCCAAGGTCCAGACACAGTGTTCCATGTGGTCATTGTGCACCTTTGGGAGGCAGGTGTTCCGCCTGGGGATGGGGTATACTCCACATTCTGCACGGCATGACAAGTTGACCAATGTGTCCATGTTGGTCCTTTGGTGTGTCATTTTGGCCACGGCATTGGGGAGTGTATGTGCTCTGTTGGAGTGTACTGTGTTGGGGTCACAATGTGCCATGCACAATTGTTCATTGTTATGGGTGCTGCATGCAGACCACTGGTTATATGTGACATGTCATGTGTGCTGATGTGTGTTGGTGTGGGTGTACGTGTGGCTGCTGTTGCTGGATCAAGTGGTGCTGATGGCCACATGGTGGTATGTTTGCAATTATGTTGCTGTTGATTCCCGTTTACTACATGGCCTCCATTGATGGGATTCTGGGGATGTGCATTACTGGTGCAGAGGTATGGTTCTATGTATGTACCCATTCTGTCGACGTGAAGTGTGGGGTTGTGTGTGTGAAACCTGCAGATCTGGTATATGTTGGCATGGCTGTATGTCTGTTTCCATCGGTGTCTCAGGCAAGTGAGTGTGGGCAGGCAGTGCTGGCAATTTTCATCCTTTCATCATGGGCACCATCTTGTGCTCATGCGAAGAAGCTGTTGACCAGCCGTTCCCTCACTCACACTGTTGTTGCACTGGGTGTCCCCCCCCTCCACACAGGTTGGTGGCCTGGTTTCTTGATGTGGCCTAAGGTCAGGAACTAGGTCTGAATGTACACCTGCAATATTATGCAGGTTGCAACAGACATGTATGATCTCACACAGTGTGTGGCCTGTACAGGCATACACCCCTTAGATATCTGGGCATCTGAATCATGACTTCACTTCAGGAGGCCTATGGACTGCTCTACGATGCCCCTGCTTGCCATATTGTAGCTTTCCTGTTGCATGGTGACACGCCACCTGTCGGGTGTCATGAGGTAAGGCTCAATGGAGGAGGAGGAGGAGGGGGAGGGGGAGGGTGGGGGTGGGGGAGGGGGGGGTGTGTGGGTGTGTGTGGGTGGGTGGGTGGGTGTGTGGGTGTGTGGGTGTGTGGGTGTGTGTGTGTGTGTGTGTGTGTGTGTGTGTGTTTTTTTTTTACCCATCAGCCACATGTCCCGAAGTGTTTGGCTTCCAACTGTGCATGGATGCTGGAAACCTTGAATATGTGGCTGTCATGGACGGAGCCTGAGAAATACCCATACACGTCCAAGAACAGACCAGCGGCATTGCACACTAGTTGGGCGCTGTTGAAATGCCATCAGTGCCAGTTCCAGAACATGTCGGCCAAGTCCTGTGGAGGGTACAGTGCGACATGGGCGCAGTCGATGGCACTGATGACCTGAGGTAATCGGTGCTCTGCATAAAATGAGCAAGCCACCGGTCTCTGTTTGTCCTGGGTCAAAGGCATGTGGACATGGCGTTGGCAGAACAATATGATGCATGCCACGGCATGGTGCAGGGTGCATGACTGAGTGGCCTGTGAGATGCCTGCAGTGATGCCACTGGCCCTTTGGAAGGAACCAGTGGCAAAAAAGTGCAAGGTGGCCAGGAGGTCCACATGTGCCCCAATGGCATGTGGCCACGTGGTGGTGGGATGCAAAGCACCCGTCCACTCCTGCAACATGTCCATGATGACGTGCAGAGGGAAGCAATATCTTCCATAGACCTCAGCATCAGAAATGCCAAAGAGGGTGAGCACTGTGCGGAAGACCCGCTCCCTCTGTCTCGTCCTCCTCGGCTGGGGTGCGGCAGTGGCTGCGACTGCAGCATTGTGCCATTGCTACGCATAGGGCACTATCCCCAAATCACAGGGATACATTTCCTGGGATGGGCGCATGGAGTGGTGCTGTGTGCCTGTATATGGGTACATGTTGCGTCATGCTGTGCGTGCTGATGTGTATTGTCGCTCTAGTGGTTGGTTTGTTCTTATTTGCGTGGTATGTTCTGCAGCTGGTTTTGTGTGTGGGTTTCAGGTGTGTCTTGTTTGCTAGCACTGTGTGGGGTTTTTCATGGGGGAGTTGTTTATTTTTGAGATGGTTGCATTGGTTACACGCATGATGTGGCAGTATGTGTGTTTGATGTGTTCACTGGTGTGTTACGGGGTTTGTTTTGTGTTTTGCATGTCCTGTCTCCTCACTGGTGGCTTGGTGGTGATTGTGGGTATTGTTGGATATTTTCTGGTAGTTGGTTTGCATTGATATTAAATATACTGTGTTTTTGATGTTGTTCACATGGTTTCATATTGGTGTGACTTCCGCATTTGACGGAAGTTCTGCATTGATGTATGACTTCTGCCTTTCTGTTGTTTAGTCCCAAGTCCTTTCCTCCCTGTAAATTGCGACTGATTTTGAGCGTAAATTGGACTTACGATTCGTATCTTCCTTGGTAAATCGGGCCCATTTGTGTGTATTACAATGTCTGCAGTAGCTTCCCTGTATTTATGGTTAAGTTGCCCTTCCCATTGGAAGAGCAGTTTTTGGGCAGCTTAACGTTGGTGCCATTTGATGAATTTGCACAAACCTTTGCACAAAAATGTATTGACCCGACTTTTTTTCAAAGTTTGTTGCAGTTTCATCAAGAGGGGAAATGTTATAGTTGAGTCCCAAAACTATTGAAATCCGGGTAGATGGAAAGAAATGTTGCCCGGGGCTACAGCCCAAACCGTTGGACACATTTGCACCAACCTTGCACGTGGAGCGGCAGCCTACTCCCAAAAGTGTGCTTTTGCGTATTTGGTGTCAATCCACCCATTCAAGTTTTTTTTAAAATGCCCAAATAGAAAGTCAAAAAGATTTGGGATATCTCCATCTGGTCTGTGGACTCACTTCATGATTTGGTGTCCACGGATGCCTCTGAGCCAATCAGGGATTCGCCTAATATTCACGGACATCGCACACAGCCGCTGATCGGTCAATTGAGAAACATGAGGTGAGTCAAAACATTTAAAGTGGATGCCATTTTGGATTTGTGAACTGCGCCTGTAGTCAGTGAACATTGTGATAAAAACACATTCAAAAACACAACATCACACTTGTCGAACAAATTAAACAATCCCAAGGGAGGTGAGAAGTGTTGAGGATGGGATGGGATATGTCCAGAAAAAGCCAACAAATCTGGTGTTTTTTCTTCTACAATGTCCGTGAACATTTGTGATTTCATCTTTGATGTCGTGGATGTTAGTCTTAGCAATGCATGGCAGTGGCACGAGTTATGGTTGAATAGCCTACCATAACTGACAAATTTCTTTGGCTTTCCGATTTTACCTTGCAACCATAACACCCCCTTTAACAAAGTTATTTTCAATTAATTTCATAGGTTTTTATTAGTGCAACCTAACCCATACGTCCCCTTAACAATGTTTTTCAATGAATATATATATCCATATGTCTGTAACAGTTATGAATGCAAACATCTATGTACATACATATATATTATAAGGCAGCGGTCGCTGCACTACAGTTAAGGTCAGTCGGAGACACATGGGAACCCCTCCAAATTGTATTGTTAATACCTTGTGATTCGAGTAACGGATGTGACTGAAATTTCTAAAGTGATTAAAAGTCTGCAGGGCCCCTCAGTCTGCAAATGTTCGTAAAGATTTGTTAAAAAAGAAAACATTTTATTAGGCGTCAAAAACAGTTTTTGCCAAAGCGCACAGCCTAAACCGCTGGATGTATTTGGAACAGGTCAAAAACAACTTGGGCAAGAAGCGTTGACTCGCAATCCATTCATAGTTTGGGGTTATTCTGTGCTGTAGTTATTTTAAAATTTGACAGAGAAGGGGGTGCCCCTTTCCCCCAAAAATATAGTTATATCTCCCATGGTGCATTGCAGGATCATGATTTGCAGAAATGAAAAAACCGCCATCTTGTTTTTCTCTCGATGCAAGAGATATTCGCGGCTATAGCCGAGGTTATGCGAAAATGAAACACAGTAAAAAAAACTATTTGCAGGTCAAAAATGCCATCAGGGTAGAGGTGGGGGGATGGCTAGAAAGCACTGAGTGAAATTTGGGAGTTGGAGGGCGTCCAGGGGCCAAGCTTGCAACACAAAGCTTTCTGTAGCCTCGGTTAAAGCCGCGAATAGCCGACATCTGAAAGAAAACTGCATCACAGAAGCAGTGTGTGCTCTGGGGTGAAAGGGAGAGGGCAAGGGAGATGAGGAGGCCGTCTGGGGAGTCGGGGGAGCTGGCACAGATGAGGGGGGCACTTGGTGATGGCCTGGGCGGCAGGGAAGCATTTGTTTTTCTGGCTGTTTTTCTGATATTCGCGGCTATTTCCGAGGTTACCAAGGACTACAGATAATCACGGGTATGTGTAGTTCGGTACCCGCAGTTACATTTAAAAAACTTTTTTAGATAGTGACTTTGGGGGTGCAAAATCACTGACTATGGCCAAAGGCCATGGCCAGTGACTCAATTGCCGTCCAGGTCTCCCATTCATGAAGTAACAAGGACATATGCTGCTTAGCTTCAGAGTGAGGAAGGGGCCAACCTCCTCAGACCATGTTGCCTGATAAATGAGCCAAACTTAAAGACCACTTAGAGGAATGGGCCGACCCTTTTCTTGCTTTGAACCTAAGCAGGGTCAGCCCCAATTTGAATCTACGCAGGGTCAGTCCCAGTTACTGCATGGATGGACGACCAAATGGGCATCTGAATTATTTACTTTTTTTAAACAGTGCTACTGTCAATACCTGAAGGTTTTGCACTCAGAGACAATTTGTTGCCTTTTGCCGAATTGCATTGTGGTATTTGTAGTCTCCCAGTCAATAATAAAAAATAGGTCTTTTTACAGCAAAACTGGGGATTGCATTCCTGCAGTAATTGGGAAAAACTCTGCTTTTCTTCAAAGTGAGGAAGGGGTGCCTAATATATTCCTCCCCACTTAGAAGAACACTTATAGAAATATGGCCTAAAGGGGCTGGAACATTTCTCGCTTTGAAACTAATCAGGTCAGTCCCAGTTGGATGGCAGACAGTCCCCTGTCCTGAATGCCGTGTGTTTTCTTAGTTTTAAATATCTCATAACGCACGGCATCTGCATCTTTATAAAACAAAAAAATGAAATTTAAAAAATCACATTTATGCTGAACACTGCTATCAGAGATCCCTGGCCTTAAGGAGTTCGAAACGCAGCACTTAACCATTATGCTACAATTATATAATTGTTTGGATTTTCACAGGTTTCATACCTAGCCTTTTATCATTGAACATATTAAATTATAGGCTAAGTATGAAATGTATGCCCCATGAAGCACCAAGGCTGTATGTTTTTTTAAACTAATTTAATTTAATTAAAAGGAAAGCAACGCAAGTGGGAGGTGGCGAGGTTTGTTGCAGTTTGTTGCAGTGCAGTCCTGTGATCTTATTTAGCATGAGGGCATTAAGACGTGGCTGACAGCTGACATTGCAGCCACGTCCAAACATCTCTCATGCCAAAATAACGGCGCCGGAATGACTTTCGCGCTGAAAGAGGCACACCGAAAAGGGCGCTGTGGCGGAATGCCCATGCCAAATTGGCCCATGCCATAATGATGACGCCAAAAAGGGGTGTACTGCTTGGAGAACGCTGCTTAACCAAAGTGTGTGCTCCATGGAAAATAATTTAATTTCACTGCGCATTGCCTAAAAATATTGGGAGTTCTCAAAGTTTTAAATATCACATAACACACGGCATCTGCATTCTTTTTTTTAAACCGGCTACTGTCAGTCCTTGAAAGCTTTGCACTCAGAAGAAACAATTTTTGTTGCCTTTTGCTGAATTGCATTCTGGTATTTGTAGTCTCACAGTCAAGACAGGGGGGAATAATGCCACAATTGTACACGTTTTGCGTAATATAGTTCTATTAGGATTCATATATTTGAGTTACACTATGGTATGTGTACTTTTCAAGTTAGCTTTATAAAGCAGAGTATTGTTGAAACCCAGACATGGGGGTAAAGAGGGGAAATGGTGAGAGGGCAAGTAAGTCATGAGTATTTGCCCACGATGTGGCAATAGAGTTTGCAATCCTGAACACTGGTGCAGTTGTTTTCCCCTGATTGGGGCTGCTTTTCAGGGCACAGGTAAAGGACACATGTGGATGAAGAGCATAACGTTTTTTCAGAGGGCGGACGCAACCCCTTGGTTTTTATTAAGGTTGGCCAGCTTGCTCAAGTATTTGGCTACCATGATTTTACTCAGGTTGTCATGTTCCCAGTGCAGACGCTTACTCGCAAGACCACAAGCACTTGTTTCGTATTGGGATTTAGTTTTCCAGGGAATATTTCACAACAGATTGCTGGGTTTGCAGTTTGCCTTTTTATAGTTTGCCAGCAATTTCTCTGAACATTTCCCCTCTCGGGTTATTATTCTGCTGTTCATTACTTTTTTTAAATGTCAAATGCTATTTTGTGTTGCGTTCTTTCACATAAGGAGTAGGTCTGTATTATTAATGTTAATTATGTATGGACCAACAAAACCCTTGGAATTCAAGGAAAACCTTTAGTTACAGCGACGTTAAGCGGAGCAATACATTGTATCAAAGCCTTTGAAATTCAGGGAAAAACTTTAGTTGCAGGGACGTTAAGGTATGAAGTTAATGCAACAAAACCCTGGTAATTCAGCTAAAGCCACCTTAACTTTGACATCACTAATTATATTACAACAGTAAATGGCATTAAGCATGGCCTTCAGTCATGGTCAGTGTGCATGGCCAACTATATTTTAACACATGAATGGGTTCTAGTCATGGCCTTCAGTTATGGACAGTAGTCACAACTTTCACCTATATGCACTGAATAGTTTAAAACACTAACAAGCTACCAACCATAGATTTGAGCTTTTACCAGTGGATGCAGCTTTCAACAATGTCCATTGTATATTATATACACGGAACAAGCACTAGCCATGGACTTTAGCACAATACTGGCCAGTGGCCACAATCTTTGACTGTGCCCACTATATATTCTAACATATAAATGGGCCAATAGCTATGGCCTAACCTCACCTTCCACATTACAATATGGACAGAACATAACCCAAACTGTAACAGCATGGCAATAACTTGCAGCCTAATGTTTTATATGATTTTGGCCAAATTGTTCATAATGGATGTTTGCCATAAACGTAGATTGCATGTTATCAAATTGAGTGTTTTTAATGGTTGTCAGTTGATGAAATGCTCACTAATTGTTTTCTTTATTGGATATGCCACACCCGATGCATTTATGCTGCATTTGGCCATGGTGGTGGCAGTTCAAATGTGTTGAATTTGTAGAAGTTTTGATGCCTTTCTAATGAACTATCTTAAGTGTTATAACATTGCTATGCATCGAATTTCAAAGTCAAGTAGATTTCTTAAAATATGGTGAAAGTCATTGGTACAGCAAGATTGTTTTTATATTTGAATATCACAACAGGAGCATGCAAGACAAAGTGATACTGCAACCCCAGCACAGCCCCATTTTTTAGTTTAGCTGTAATATTACATTAACTCTGTCTAATAAGCAGCAATAAACATTTGGAAATGCTTGATGGCGGGTGCCAGAAACTTCCTAACATATGCTGAATTTAGGGGTGAGCAAAGCTTACATTCCGCTGGGCGAAATTTGGCAAAATTCAATGTGCTTCACTTCATGAAACTGTGCAATTGTGAATTCATTTCTGAGTTGCAAACCTGGAAAACAATGCAAAAACAATACAGCAAAAACTTAATTTGGATGATTGAGTTTTCAGAAACAAAAGGTGGAAACCCAAGTGAAGCCTTTCTACATAATAATCAAAGAGAATTAAAAAAAAAATGTTTAACAGTAACAATTGTTTTACCACTTTAACATAATACTTGAACGCTTTTAATTTGAAGCAAAATGCCATGTTCTTTCTTTAAAAGTTATAAGACATAACACACCTTAATGATATGTTGAAAACAATGCTGGAATTGTTGTATCTCAGTGCAAAACATTTGAAATACCAAATGTTACTTATTAAGTATTTTATAAGCATCACTAGTTGATCCTACTTGGCAACCCTTACATTTAAACAAAATGTTTATTTTGAATTAATAAATCAATGGTGGTATTATTCTCATGCTCAGTAGTCAAAATGTTATAGCCTCAAAACGCTCAAAACCGAAAGACCTGATGATGATACTTTTTTGATGAGACCATTATATGAATGTTCAACATGTATGTGAATTGTTGGTATATTCAATTAAAATATAAATTAATCAATTAAGCAGAAAAAAACAACTTAAAGTAAATAAATAAAAAGGTAAAAAAATCATTAAATGTAAGCTAATTGTTTTTTTGTTTTTTTAATAAAGCATTTGGCTTGAAACACACCTTTTGGCCCATGACTTTCAGAAACATTATTGTCCAAATTCTCAATTTGATGTTCATTTTGGAGTCCAGCTTCCAGCAATTACACTTGTATAAATGTCTCAGATTGCTTCAATGTTCCCATTAATGTAAAAATGTCCTTTAAAAATGTGATCAGTGCTAAAGTCAGTGATCCTTGCATCAGCATGGCCCACCAATGTTCCACAGAAAACGAGGATTGCTCATGGAAGAATTTCCCCAACATCTTCGCTCTGAGTTCTGTTAAGAGAAGCACCAAGTGCTGCAAGGATTTTATAGAATCTTTCCATCAGCACAGTCTGCATTCTTGATTGGGCTTAGACATTCTCGCCCTTGCTCCCAAGATTTCGCGAGTTGGAAATAGAGTTAGTCGGATTTCAAAAACTGAGCTTGATAGTGACTATTTGGGAACATTTGCAGGTATTTAGGCATTGAATTGTAACTTCGGGCTTCAGGGAGAGGCTGCGCAAATAGCTTTCATGATTGTCTTTCTGATTGAGTTTCAATCCAATCTTGCATCCAAAGTTTCAGTTTGACCAAGAGTGGGTTAGTGACCAAGATGTTGTCTGACATCTGTGGGTTCTGTAAGATCGCATCACAGATGTCCTTCCACTCCTTCAGTACCAATTCAGAACCTGTGTTGATCGCACCTTTTAGCACTTTAAAGCCTTGGATGGGGTTTGGTAAAATAGCCTTCCAATATAAGGATAAGGACTTCCATGCCACCATTTCATGAAGCGAAATTAGGCCCAGTTCCATCCGGATCACTTGAATCGGCGTGCTTTTAGGCATATAGAAGACTTGTTTCCAAAACATGCCCTCTAGAACAGATCATAAATGGGCAGACAGTGCAAAGAAGATAGGGACCACCTTTATCCGATAAAAGATAATTAATGGTAGTATTGGAAATCAACAATACCTTCTTAGTATCACTTGCCCTTGTGCTGCGAGATTTTTTGCCTTAATGTGCAGGCTTAATTCTCTCAGAGCATCTCTCACGCTTGCGTTAAGGCCCATCCCCAAGTAAACCAGTGAGCTAACTTTTACTAGTCTGTTGTTGTTCAAGAACCATGAATGCGTGCACGATTTGATGCAACTAGATGGGTCTATTACCAAAATTCTGGATTTTTCCATATTGATTTTTAGGCCGTTTGATTTGACATAATCTGGCAAGATAATCAATTGTCTTTGTAGTCCAATGGAAGTTTGGTCTATTAAAACCAAATTGTCCGCATATAGCAGTCAATCTATTCTCCAACTGTCAATTTTTGGGGCAAAACTTCTAACCTTAGCCATTGTGTTCTGAATAACCAATATGAATAGTCTGAAGAGTGCCGGGGCGAGAGGGCATTCCTGTTTTAGGCCGTTTCCAGTTGGTATAAGGTCCGAGAGCAATCCACTCGTATCCAATCTTACTCAAAGTTATGTTTCAGGCTACAAGTCGCCAATGGCCTCCCTCAACGTCTTTAGGACAATCCCAGGCTTTGAGTTTAGATCATAATTTAGCACGGTCTATGGTATCAAAAGCCGGTGCAAGGTCTATGAAGGCGAGGTATATTTTATTTTGTTTTCCCCTAATGCAAGCTAATTAAATCAACAATTTAATAAATGACAATAACAGAAAATACAAGAAAAATATTCAGCAGCACTGATGTATTATAATTGCAAACAAAGCATTTGCTAGTGGTGAAATGATTTTAAAAAAGAGCTGTTTCAATAAAAAGACATTGATAATATTATTCTAGTCAACATAGTAATGAAAATAATTGTCTATACATTTATTTAAAAAAGTTCTGTGATGATTGGTAAAACCGTGTGAATAAAGCTACTTGTAAAAAATGCTCTTTATTCGCAAGTTACATTTTTGTATTATAATTGTAATCCTACCTATACAGTGAGTGCTTGTATGAGTATTCATGTGTGGGTAATTTGTATGTCTGAGGGTATGGTGAATGTGTGTCTATGCATGCCATGATTGCATTGGTTAATCCCAGTTACCCATATATTAGTGTTCTGATTTGAAGTATCACTGCATTCTGAAATATACAGCCCTTCAAGATTCCACATTTCAGAAACTGTCATCACTCCACATATTTGCTGACCACAACTATCAAAAAAATATATAAACAGTACTTTGGCAGATTTCTTTCTTCCCATTTCACAAGTGTGGTGTTCAAATCTTTTCAGTTTTTCAATCCTTCAAAACAAAATGTGCAACATTAATTAATACGATTTGTACCCAATTTGAAATATAAAATTTGCACATAAATCTAAAATAATATTTTTGTGGATGATGTTCTTTTCTCCCAATTGCGCTGTGAGGTTATGGTTGTTTACTTGTCTGTATTTTTAATCTGACAAAACTATTTTGTGTGGGCTTTTCTTTGCAAGGAAATTGCAGAAATTTGGCATGAATTATTTTTAAATTTGTAGGAGCAAAATTGACCAATTTGGTACAGGTCTACTCAAGTTCCACAAAGCACAATTTAAAAGAAGGTCTGTGGGAGCCCATCAAGAAGATTTAATTTACATGCACTGTATTGCGATAATCAAGGAAAATGTACCTTGCAGCCTGGTCTTTGGTACGACAGCACAAGAAGTCGAAGTTAACATTTATTGACAAATCTTAAGCTTTTAACTGTGAAATTAAGTGCAACGGCTAGATGCTACATTGACATTCAGTTGAACAAGACATTTTAGTGTCTAGTAAATGTGATCATCAGATTCCAAAAGCCACTTTGTCAGTGTACAATGACTTGCTTTTTATTAATTATAGGCCATTTTAGATCAAGAACCAGACAAGGAAGAAAGGAGGGAATGAACTACTTCCAAAATAGGTTTGGCTACATAAGTCAATGAAACGCTATCTGCAGAGTACCAGAAACACAGGTAATGTAGAGGTTTCTCTTAAAAAAAGTGTAATGTATAGACCCATGCAGCAGGTGACTAGTGAGCATAGAAAGTATGTTTGCACTAAATATGTCTCTGACTAGAACAAAAAACGAGCAAGCAGTAAATAACATCATAATCGATAACTTAAGCTGGTCATTGCATAGAGAAACAACAATAACTAAATGCAATGATCAGCAATGGGGCAATTCCATTGTGCTTCAATTATGTCACAAACAAATGTTTATATATTTATGCATTTAAATGTGCCATCCTAAGCACCAAACCACACTCAAATGTTACTTCTGAAAGCAAAGAGGTCGAGGAGAGATTGGATATAGTCCAGGCAAGACACACATAGGCATTAGCATCATGTTCCTTCAACTACATTACACTTGAGTTGAACATGTCTTAATGACCTTGCCATGGATGGTAGAATGTTTTTATTGTTTTTATTATTATTAATATCATTATTAATATTATTATTACATATTTATGTAGAGCAAACCCTACTCAGCAGTACAGGTGTGCTGAACAAGTCATAGAGCACATTTGGTCGACAAAATGTAACAAGTTGGAGACAAGATGGCTGCCGGTAAGAGTAGACGTGTTCCTGTGAGCTCTGCACGTCCTCCAAATTGATAAGGTGACTCCAGCCAATACGTGGACCGAGGTGTCCCTATAATGCCAACCCTTCCACCCTAGCAAGAGGAGGCCCCCTTGGTGGAAGCCAGGAGATCCCCATAGTGGAGTAAGAGCAGAGAACAGGCCCCGGGCGGAGGATGGCACAGCCTGGATTGCAGACACCCCAGGGTTACCACAGCTGTCAGTGGTGGGGCAGTGCCTGGGTGACCCCAGGTAGCATGGGCAATGGAGCAACAGAGTGCAGACCGAGCACAAATAAACTGGCCCATAAAAGGGGGCGCTGAGCCTCGCAAACCCAACAGAGCAAGGTGAGAGGTGACTGGCGGATCAGTGGTGAAAAGTGCTGAAGGAACAGCAAAAATACTGAAGTGGAGAATAAGCGGAGGATGGAGGATTGGTCTGGCCCACGGAGGAGCTGGGGGCCCGGGCGGTGTCCTAAGCATCGACGAGGTGGTGAGGGGCACTCTGAGATCCTAGTTTGGGTTCCCCATTAGCACGAACAATCTAAGCCGGCGGAAATAACCCCGGGATGCGTGCAGGGTTGGACCCATGACACATATAACTCTCCGCGATAAAGGGTATATGATATTTATTTAGTATTCCGCTCGTACACAAGTATTTCAGAGCGTGACAAGGCAAGGGAGGGGAACAAGGGATAACAAATAAAAAGCAATGATATTACTAGGCCCAGTGACATTGAGAAAGTGCAAGTGCATGGGAGAAGGAACAGAAAAAGTGCATGGAAGGGGCGAGAAGTGGAGAGTGCATAGCAAAGGAAAAAAGATAAATAATAAAACAAACAAATAATAAAGGCAACAAACATTGGTAGTGCAGCCAGAGAAGTCTCAAGTGTGTTGAGGCAGCAGAGAAGGTATATCTGATAAGTGCAGGAAAAAAAGGGGGGCTGTATGGTTACAGATACAGACCCCAGTGCAGGGATTGCCCGTGAGCAGTGCGGGTTGGTGGCAAGGTGAGCAGGTACCTGGGCCCGGAAGACAGAGGGTGGGCCAGGTGCACGGTGGCGAGAGAGAAAACATCAACAGGGAAGAGGAAGGGCGAAGTCAGAAGGAAAGCAAAGGTCTTGAGGTGCTTCCAAAACCAGCGATGGTTCAGGACGCAGTCAGGTGTGACACAGACTGACTCTGCAGAGGCGAGACAGCCCGGCGAGAAAAAGTGGTAGAAATAGCCCAGAGAGGGAGTGGATACTGGAGCCATGTGCTAATCCAGCAGGGGGCACCGTAGGAAGAACAAATTCCTTGGATCCAGTCCCCTTTGGTGACTTTGGAGCCCTGGCGGTTCTTCTTGAGGGGGAAATCCAGCAGAGGCAATGGTGGTATCCAATAAACAGCGAAAATTCCTTAAAACAGAAGGTCTAACCAGACAGGGTCTTCAACAAAGTCTCAAAGACTTCCAAGAGTCCCCAATGACTTCTTTTCAGGCACAATTTCAACTAGTGGGAGCCGACCTGAATTCAATGGTCTCAGGCCTGAAAAAGGAAATCTCAACTCTGGGAGAGCGAGCCGACACGTTAGAGCGTGGCCTGCAAGAGTCATACAATGAGGTCAAAGAGAACAGCAAACTCCTCAAACACCTGAGTAGGTTGTCCCAGAATCTCAAACTTCAAGCTGAGGACCTCGAGAACAGATTCAGAAGGTCCAACATCAGAATTAAGAATTTTCCGGAAGAGATAAGGGACCCTATGCAGACTCCTTGTTTGCAGAAATACCCGAAAACATCCAACAGGATGATATCTCCATTGACAGAATGCACAGAATGAGACGGAAGGTCAGTGGACAGGAACAGCATCCGCGGGACGTGCTGGTGGCTCTTTTTTCATATCCCCAGAAGGAGTGGATCCTGCAGGCCGCACAAGAGAACGAGCCCCTGAACTTTAAAGGCAAGCATAGCCCAATTGTTCCAAGAACTAGCCGGAAGCATGCTGCTAAAATAGAGGCAAATGGCAGAGGTGGTAAGGGAACCGGCCAAACAAGATATCCGTTACAAATGTACTTTCCTGTTCGGCCTTACCTTTGTGTGGAAAGGGTCACAATGTAGGATAATATTGCTAAAGAAGGCTGCGCCCTGCTACAGATCGACTTGGAGGGGCACCAAGGAGAGAGGCCTCCCTGGACTGAACTCACAAGAAGAGAGAGAAATTGGGAGTGGTCCACAGTAGAGTGGTGAGGTCAGAGAAGAATGCTGCGTGGCCCCCTCTGAGAAGGAGAGAGAAGAATTAATCTGGGGGTCTCTGGCGCAATGTCTAGCAGAGGAGAGAGAGGTGTGTTGGAGGAGTTGGGGGGGACAATGAAGGTTATTTTCCAGTGCAGCTGACATAGGTGGCGAAATGTGTATCAGAGGAGCGGGGCGGGGGTGGATCTGCTCTATCTTGTCCAACCACCAGGGCCAAAAGGCCTTTAGAACGGGGGGCTTAATTGAGGTCCGGGGGGAGGGAGCGGTACACAGGGATGGGTAGGGATGTTATATCAGGGAACTAACGGGGAAATTGCAAGGGGGAGAAGGCAGGGAGGGGCTCAACCTGTGGGGGGCGAGAAAGGAAGTGGTGTGGAAGGATGAGCATCAATAGACTAGATAGAAGGGAAGGGAACCTAGTGGGCACTCAGAGAGGCGCATTCAAGTGTCTGACACAAAATATTAGGGGATTCAAGTCCCCTCTAAAGAGGAAGAGCTAGAGCTGTTTGTCAAAGCTCAGAACCCAGACGTGATTGCAAGAAACACATCTAGTAAGATGTGACCAGGGTAGAATACGTATAAAGTTCTACCTGCAAATATTTCATGCATCAGCCTCTACAAAAACAGCAGGAGTTCTGCTGGCAGTCAAAGAGGGAAATTACATCTAAGTGGAGTGTAGTCATGGGGATAGTGCAGGCCGTTATGTCCTAATAAGAGGTTCTATTAGAGGGCAAAAGTGAACAGTCGCCTCAGTGTATGCCCCAAATATGAGGCAGAAAGTCTTTATAAATGATTTCCTTTGGGTTTTGGAAGACTTTGCAGTAGGCAAGATGGTATGCATGGGGTACTTGAATCTGAAGTGGCCCCTACAGCTTGAAAGAACAAAGGTCTCAGGGATGAGGGGTTGTGTCTAGATCCCTGAATAAAAAATGTCAGCAAATGTTCTTTAGAGACGTCTGGTGGGAAACACGAGGGAGGGAACACAGTTTCACCTTCTATTCGAACGTCCACAAATCCCAGTCGTGAATTGATTATATATGGGTCTCAGCATCTCTTCTAGGGAAAGTGGAGAGGGTAGAGGTGGGGCCAGTGGTGGTGGCTGACCATGCAGATGTCTCCATACGGGCGCTTCTCCCGATAGCGTTGCAGTTAGTTTGGAGATGGAAAGCCCCGGTCGAGTTATTTAGGGACTCAATCCATAGCGGAGAGATTGAAAATAGGATTTCCATCTTCTTTGCTAAGAACGACACATTTTCCACAACCAAAGTGGTGAGATGGGATGCAAATAAGGCAACAATAAGAGGGGAATTGATAGTACTTAAAGCGCAAAGGGGGAAACAGCTGAGAGCCCTGGAGGCCCAACTAGGAAAAAGTAGAATATTGTAGACATAGGGTACAGAGTGCCCCGTCTAGAGAGACTTATAAAGCGTATGGGGAGGCAACGAGGCAGTTGCATCTGCTCCATACAAAGGAGCTGAAAAAGCCCTGCTCCGTGCAAGACAACATTATTGCATAAGCACCAACAATGGGGATAAAATACTGGCCGGGACTTTGAGAGAACAAGCAGGCTCAAAATGGATCCGTTCCATTGTAAACGAGCAGTCAATCAAGGTGACTCAATTGGAGGAAATGATGATGCAATTTGAGCAGTTTTATAAATTACACTATTCTTCGAGCGGGCCCAATGACGGTTTGCAATTCGCTTACCTGAACAAAATGAATTTGCCAAAGGTGGGAGCGGATATAGCTGAAGAGATTGATCGAGAGATAATAATAATAGAAGAGGTCCAGAGGGTCATCAAGGCATTCCCCATTAACAAGTCCCCACGACCAGATGGGTTTACAGCGGGTTTTTACAATACCTTCAGCCGAGTGTTAACCCCACATCTCACCAGTCTGTTTAATCATTTACGGGCAAAAGGATGAATTACCCAGTCGGAAGAGGAAGCTAAGGGTGTCCTTCCCCTAAGCTCAACAAAGATCCTACGAGGTCTGGCTCCCAGCAACCCATAGACTTAATAAATGTGGATGCTAAAATATTCACAAAAACATTATCAAACAGGTTGGACCCAGTAATGCAAATTCTGATCCATCTGTCCCAGTCAGGCATTCTCTCAGGCCGCCAGACGTTTGACAGTATTAGAAGGGTGGCTCATCTACAGGAGAAAGTACAAAAGAGTGGCATGCCGGTAATCATTCTCTCGTCCGACGCCTAGTAGGCTTTCTACCGGGTGGAATGGTCCTTTCTCTTTACGATCATGAGAAAGATGGGGATGGGGGAGAATTTTCTCCAGATGGTAATAGCAAATAACACTGGCCTTTCCACCAGACTTCAAATTAATGGGGGCTTCTCAGATAGACTAGAGCTACAGAGGGGAACCAAGCAAGGGTGCCCATTATCCGCATTACTTTATGCTACATATTTAGAACCTCCGCTCCATGTTGTACTGGAATCAGAGAACCCTTTGGGAATGGGCAACACAAAGTAGCATCCTTCGTGGATGATATGCTCCTGAAGCTAGCTCATCCATTGAGGTTGATTCAAGGGGTCTTTCCAGAGCTGGAGGAATTTGGGGAGGTGGCGGGTCTAAAGATTAATATAGGGAAGGCCAAAATTCTGAACCTGTCAGTTAAGGGCTCCCTCAAGGCTGAGTTCCAAGCATCATCGCCCTTCTTGTGGAATTCAAAAGGGATTAAGTAGCTGGGGGTGATGATCACCCCTACAGTAGACAGAGTGCACTCAGAAAACGTCCTTTTGCGTACAATTTCTTGGATGGGCTGCATTGCCACTCTTAAAATGGTGATCCTGCCATGTTTCGCTACATATTTCAAGCTCTGCCTGTGCCCAAGTCCTTCTTTGCCATAATGCAAAAAATAACTGAGGTGTGGAATGATAAGAGACCATGAATATTGTGCAAGATCCTAACTGCTACTAAGCAGAAAGGCGATGTTGGATTCCGTGTCTTCTGATTTGTACCATCAGTGAATGGTTTAGCAAAGATATGAAACTATGTGTCAAAATGGATCGAGCATAAGTGAAGCACCCCCTACACGAAATGCTGAGGCTTCTCTGGGTGGACCTTATCCACATTACTAAGCTGGTGGAAGACACTTAGGATAGCCTGATCAGGAAGTACAGCACAGCACCACTTCCTTTCCCCGTCCCTTCACAACGTTGTTCAATAATCTCCAATTCTCGCCCGGAATGGAGCAGGGGGCCTTAAAAAAATGGCAAACAGGGGCAGTGGTAAAGAAGTAGTGGAACTATGCTTCCTGCTGGTCTACCCCTGCTCTCCACAAACTTCATCACCACGCCCCCCTCCCACATGCAATATAAACCCCCAAACAAACACACCTGCTGTTTAAGGGAATGTTCAGTGCTTAGCACTGAACTGCAAGTTTCAACTTCTTCATACACTTATATTTTCAATTTAAACCATTCGGTACAGTTTATTCTTAAAATAAAAGTATAGCAACAGTAAAACATAAAACTAAAAAAAATAAAAGTAGAGGAGCATCGCTCCCAACCACTTCGACCACTGAACAGGGGGATGCCTCAAACTGAAGGATATGTTTATTGAAAAGGAGATCCAGGCTTTCAAGGACTTTAAGAAAAGTGCATCCCTGGGGGAACGGGAGCAAATGCAGTACTTTCAGCTATGACACTGGGCATCAAATTTAGACAGTAGAACTACAGCCTTATATCGGATCCTTGTTCACATGGGCAGCCAAACTAAATAGGCAGATATGCAGCATTTGGAAGAGGTCCCTGGGGAAGAAATTGCGCAGGGGGAAGGGCAAAGGCTTTGGAGGGACATGCCAAGACTAGCAAAATCCATACAAATACAGGCAATGTGTTACAAGCTGATGTTTACATGGCACTATACCTCAGATAGACTTCAGAGAATGTATCCCAATGCTTCACATTGGTTTTGGAGGGGTTGCTGGGAAAAGGGCACATGGTCACATATATGGTGGAAATACCCTAAACCTAGTGCATGTTGGAAGGAAGTGGCTGATGCGGTGTCGTCTGTTTTCAGGGATAGCTGCAGACCGGAGCCTTGAGTTATTCTGTTGGGATTGGGGAGAGAGACATGGGTACTAGTCTCGAAAACCAGGCATAGAGCTTTAATGGTATTGATAATTGCAGCAATAATGCTGATAGCTCAGAGATGGAAAAGGGGCGGGCCAACCTTCCAAGATTGGCTGAGGAAAATATGGGAATTAGTTGCTCTTGAATAGGTTACCTATGCCCTTCAAAACAAAATCTTGGATTTTTTGAAGGTGGACTTTAGAGTTCAATGGTGCCCACATAGACTAAAACTGGTGGGCATAGATTAAAATTGTTGTGTCTCGTCCTGGATTGATTAGGCCTTTCAGCTGCCATTTTGTGGGGGGCTAAGGAGAAGGGGTAAGGTGGGGGGACATTTCTAATGAGCAATGTTGTGACATGGGGTGTATTGTATATACTGTGGACTGTTCTGTTACAAAATGCAATGAAAATAGGTTGCAAAAGAAAAATGTAACAATTCATCATTTAAACATTAGTATTAATTATCGTATCACAATATGCGTTGGCGGTGTGCACAAGATAGCCGGAAACTAGGTTACACCAATGTGTTGTTTGAAGAGCCCGGCTTTTGTTCTTTCCTAAACTAAAGGAGACTTGTAGCAGTCCAGAGTTCCACCAGGATTGAGATCCAGACGACTGGAGCGTAGCATGAGATGGGCTGTATCCTAGTTTTCTCTTTGTGAGCAAGTCTAGTTTCCAGTCTGCCGTGGTCTTACTGTGAGTTGAATGTGTGCTGATTTTAGTTTCGAATTCAGTTAGGCTGGTGTACCACTGGTGGTTGCCTTTTAGGGGATGCAAGCGATTTTGGGCCACAGATGGGGAGCCAGTGTAATTCGTGCAAGGTGGGGGTAATGTGGTCAAATTTCCTAGAGCCAGTGATTGGACAAGCTGCAGCATGGTGGGCTGCTTGGATGGGGCCCAGGTGAGAAGCCAGTAGACCTGCAAGGATGGTTTTCCCTGTCGCAAGATCACTAGGGCTTGCACCACTGTTGAACAGTCCTTTGGCAGGAGGCAGGCTTTGGTCTTGTGGAGTAGAGAGCTCTGATATCAATCCGGTTGAACTTTTTCGTGATGTGTTGTTGGATGGATAGATTGTTATCCACAATTAAGCATAAGGATTCTGCTCAGAGGGTGAGGTGAGGGTTGGCCCCATCCATGCACATTTCAACCAACCACATTTGAGTGGGATCCTGCTTGGAGAGGTGGCCCAGGAGTATGACTTATATCTTGGTGGGTTAAGATTTAAGTAGGCACTTGTAGCCCCTGATTACATTGTTGCATGGATGAACAAAAGTGATTGAAATATTGTGAGCCCTTGGCCTTTAGGTACAACGGTCTATCATCTGCATATTGGTGTATTGGGACATTGGTGTCCTCTAGGAGTGAACCCAGTGGTTCCATATAGAGGTTGAAAAGGATGTTAGAGGGGATGGAACCCTGAGATGCTCCAAAAGTGACATAGTAGTATTCTGGCCTGAGAGAGCACATCTAGAAGGCCTGGTCCGCCAGATAGGTCAAATGTGCACCATTTCAGGATATGAGGCTGAGTAGTGTGTAATGGTTGTCTGAGTCAAACACAAGAGAGAGTTCCAGGAGGACTAGCAGGCACAAGTCCACTTTGACAATAATATGAAGGGCATTGTCGACCACCTAAATGGAGGCTGTTTTAATGCTGCATTTGGGGCAGAACCCGGATTGGTAATCCTGGAGCAAACTGAGTTATTGGATTTCTGTAAGTAGTTCATTAGCAACTACTTTCTAGATGGTTTTGCCAATAGAGGGAAGGTCTGTGATTGGCCGGTAGTTTGCTAGTTCTTCTATCCCAAGGATGGGTTCTTTCAAGAGTGGGCTGATATGCCTTGTTTTTGGTATGACTCGGAATGGACCCTCAATGAGAGAGGTGATGACTATGCTAAGAATAGCACTATGGGTAGGACCAATACATCTTTTCAGAATGGTGACCCGGAGGATGTCATCGATCGAAGAGGTCAGTTTTAAGAATGCAAGCATGTATGAGGGGTTCTCGGGTGACAGGGAAAAGAAGTCGGCTTGGGCTTGAATAGCACATGGGTACATATTTGGAGGGGGGTTAGAGGATTTGGAGCCATCCATGTGGATCGTAATGGTATCGATCTTGTTGATAAAGAACATATTAATAGACTTAGACCTCTCCCATTATTCTGGTACCTCTGGCTCTGGTTTGCAGTACAAGCAGTATTTGAGTGCTCTGATAAGAGCATTGCTCCTGTTAAAGGTTGCCATAAATGTGCTGGTGAAAAAAATAGTCTTGGATTCGCATATCAGGATCTTTTATATGAAATGTAAGGACTTGGGGGGATTGAAATTCCTGCTTGTTGATAGAGAGCTCTTGAATATACCAGGAAACTGATGGATTGGTTCTGATGCGGCCAGGGCTGTCAGAAAATGTGGTGAGGCCCGGGCCAAAACATTTGGTGAGGCCCCCTTACATTTTTTTGCACTCGGCCAGCGGCAGCACATCCGCAAACAGGAGACTCGAGAAATCTATGCACTGGTCACCTGGTCAAGCTCTGAATTCGGGCCCAAGTCCCTGCCTGTCCTGTGGCAATCCTGCACTGCCTCTTGGCTCCCCTGCACTTGTGGTCTGTATCTGTAACCCAACAGTCCCCGCTCTTGCTCTTATTCTCCACCCGTTGGCTGCACTTATGAGTCCCCACACTTGCCACCCGTTGGCTGCATTCTTGTTTCTCCTTTGTTCCTGCACTTCTGCATCCTACCCCATCCTCGGCACATCTCCCCTCCCCCTTCCCTGCTCTTGCGCGATCTGAATGACACAAGGCCTAGTAAGATCTGTGTTTTGTCCTAGGGCCTCATTACACGGATGGCGGTAAGGGTTTACCGGTACCGGTAAAACCTTACCGCCTTACTGCAAGGTCCCTTTGCGGGTTGGGGAATTTAAAGCCTGCTTTTTGCAGGCGTTAAAAACCAACCCGCAAAGGGACCAGGGAGCTAATTACGGTACCGCAATTTGCGGTGCCGTAATTAGCGCCTTCCCCATTCCCATTATGCCCTAAGGGGCAAAAATGGGAATGGGGAAGGGCAATGGGGGAAGGGGTAATTACCACCCCACCAACCTTGGAATAGGGCGGTAATTCCCCTTTCCACCAAGGTGGTGCCAGTATTTTACCGGCATGGACCAAGGTGCTAATAGCACCTTGGTCCACCGCCGTCCGTGTAATGAGGCCCCTAGTCTTTTGTTTCTCCCTCCTTGCCTTGTCGCGCTTGGAAACAATTTTGTACAGGCACGTTATAAATGCCATATCATATAATTAAGGAGCACCCTGCCCCTGTGTGCGCATTAAAACACACATCATACACAGTGACAAATGATGTACAGTGGAGGCTGGTACATTTGTCAACTTAAGAGGCTTAAATGTTTGTGCCAATTAGGCAGGATCAGCAGAGCACAGTGAAGGAGCCCAAACCAAACAAGGGTTGCTTGAGGGGGGTTCTCACTCCCAAGAAAATGTTTGAATCATTGGGTTAAAAGTATGCATTTTACAGCACTTTCTTTGCAAAATTGGGTAGAAATCAATACAGTTTGCAATTAGTTTTGATTGGAAGCACATGAAAATTCCCAATAGTTGCAAATCACAAATTGTGCATAGGAACATTTGCCAATACATTTCATGCCGCCTTTCCACGCGAGATATGGTAGTATAAAAATATATTCATGCTGGTTGTTCTAATTATGTCCATGCAGGCTGTATCAATGTATGCCATTATTACCATGTACGGACTCCCAGCCAGTAAAAATGCCATGTCACAGAAAGTATATCCAGGCTGACTGTGTACCATAAGTGTTATTACTGGCTAGATTGGCCTACATTCAATGTGGACCAATTTAGCCAAGTAGTATGTTTGCTTCAACCTTGATGCATAGTCCTGTGCATCAAGGGTAAAGCAAAAAGAGCACTGGCAATGATAACAGTTTGGGCATTCGTGTAGGCATGGGAAAGGCACTTCTGTATTGGTATTAGCTGGCCATTGATAGTGACAGTGCTAAATGGTTTGAGTACCTGAGCAGCCAATAGCAGTGCCTGGTAAATGTCTGATACTTATACACAAGCCAAAACTGTTGGCCTTGCCAATACTTATTTTTAAAAGAACTTCAGCGAAAGACATGCAGAGTGTTTTTAAATTGAGTGGCCAAAGGCAGACCTGATTAAGACATTTTTATTACACCAGTTACGTGTTTACAACTCCAATGAAGTCATGAACTCTCAGAAGACTCCTTTGAGGATACACTTGCAGACACATTGAGGGCAAAGTTTGATGGCAAGGCATGTTTAAAGCTAGCTCAAAGAGTTCCAGTGACGAGGTGTTTTGGGTGGGGAGGGCAGGAACTTGGTGAGAATTGCCATAGGGATTAGCAGGGCCATGAGACGTAATTTCACTGTTCGCACCTGCATTCATGTCCATACATTTTTAGGTAATTGAAATCGTGATGTGGTGTTAGCATTTGCATGCTAGGGGAGTGATTAGAAGGGAAGTGGTGACATGAGACATATCATTCTTACAGCAGTCCTTAAGTGTGACGTTTCAGAAATGAAGGCAAAAGGTAGCTGCTTGTAACATTGAAGCTTTACCAGAATAGTCTCATTCGAAATGTGGAAAGATGTTGTTGCCTCTTACAGGCCGCGGAAAAGGAGGACGCGCACACGGAGATGTCGTATGACTTCTTTATTCCTTGTCTACACATAGATTACTGGCGCCCCTACGCGCCTTCCGCAGAAACCCCTTTTCCTCCCTTGGCGCCGTAACATGGCTCTGCCTCCACAACGGTGGGGGCAGCACTCCTTAACCCCTGAGTGCTTGGTAACATCAACCCCGAACAATATATTCAAACATCGAAATCAACATTCTTCAACAAGTCTCATAGGTTTCCTTACGACTCTCCGTGGCCTCTCCTCTTGGTCACCTGCCTCTTGCAGTTCCGTGGTTCTTCCCTGCTTGTCCCTCCTGGGTCTCCTCCCGGAGGGATCCACAGGTCGTCCCGCGACTCTCGCGGTTCTGGGGAGGTCGATCGCTGGAGCGGCTCTGTTCCCTCTCGTCTGGTGTAGTGTTTAAATTGTTGACAGTTCCTGGTGACAGCTCTGCTTTGATCCTCAGCTGTCACCATCGTGCCTTTCACTGCGGTTACCCTCATGGGGCTTGGAGCAAACCGCGGATCTGTCTTCCTGGGCGTTGGTTGCTGGACGAGTACTTCGTCTCCTATGTGGAAATCTTGTATCACCGCATGGCGGCGAGCATCTGTCTCTCGTCTTGCTCTCTCCTTGGCTTCCGCGTCCCTTCGGAGTACGTCCATGTCAGGCAGCTGCTCATCAGATGGATTGTGCGGTATGCGGGTTCGCACTTTGTAGCGAAACATTAGCTCGGCCGGTGTCTTGTTGGTGGCTTCATGAGGAGTGTTTCTGTAGTCCCGTAGGAGTCGGCACAGTGCCTGGTGCGCATCGACTCCCTCTACTCTGGCTCTTTGTCTTGTTTTCTTGATCGACGCCATGAAGCGTTCAGCCATCCCATTCGCTTGTGGGTGGCGAGGAGTTATCTTCATATGTTCAAACCCTAGGTGTTCCGCTAGTGTACCAAATTCGTGTCCACTGAACGGGGGCCCGTTGTCAGATTTGACTATTTTGGGGATCCCCCACTCACTGAATACCTCCTCTATTGCCGCTGCTACTTGAGGAAATGCGGTGGTGGTGACCGTTTTGACGATCGGGAAACGTGAGTGTTCGTCTATTAGGAGCAGGAGGTAGTCACCCTCTTCCGTGGGCCCGTAGAAGTCCATGGCTACACGCTCCCACGGCCGATCGGGTATCTGTGTGTGTTGGAGCGGGGGTGGATATTCCGCAGGAGCCGTGCACTGGCAGGCATGGCAGTTCTTCACCCATTCTTCTACTGCCGCGTCTAGAAACGGGAACCAGACATGGCACCTCAGCTGTCTTTTGGTGTTCTCCGCTCCTCTGTGTCCCTCGTGGGCCGTACTGACTACTTCGTTCCTGAGCGTGGCGGGGATGACAATTCTGCACCCTCTGAGGAGGATGTCGTTGTCCTTGACGGCCAGTTCGCTATGTACCCTGGCCAGCCTTTCAATTTCTTGTCTGCACACCCCTGGTTGTCCCAGCATTGCTCTGTGGTGATCCCTCCATTTGTTGGTCAATGTGAGGCTGATGGCGAGTGCCGTGGTGGGGTCAGCCGCTGATGAAGCGGCAACTCTCTCCAAGGACAGCGCAGGTGGTAGTGAGTTGGACGCTATGTATTGCACATAGGCGATGTCTCCCTCGCGGGTCAGTGGGGCCCCAACTGGGTGTCGTGACAGATAGTCAGCGGGGTTAAGGTCACCCCCGGGTCGATGCACGATGTCGTAGTCATATTCTTGTAAGCGGATTCCCCACCGCTCGATTCTAGGGGGCATCTTGGTGTGCGGGTTGCCGAAAAGTGATAACAAGGCCTGGTGGTCCGTAATTAGAGTGAACTTTTTCCCAATGATGAAGTCATGGAAATGTTCGCACGCCCAGACGGCAGCTAAACTCTCCTTCTCTGCCTGGGAGTAAGCCAGTTCCGGGGTGGACAGGGCCCTGCTCGCATAGGCGACCACATGTCTCGGGTGGACATCCGCCCCGCTGGTTTGGGCTAAGATGGCACCAAGGCCCACCGGGCTTGCGTCCACCACGATTTCAGTGTGCCATGAAGGATTGAAATATGCCAGGCGGTGTGCTTCCGTCAGGGCACGCTTGATGTTAGAGAATGCCTGGTGGCAACCAGGGGTCCACTGGAACACAGTCTCTTTTTGGAGAAGCTTCCGTAGCGGGTCGGTAAGGGACGCATAGTGTGGTATGTACCTCGCACAGTAGCCAGCCATGCCGAGGAATGAGCGAACATCTGCAACCTGTCACGGTTCACCCAAGTTGGTGATGGTGTCAACCTTGTCAGGATCCGGCATCATCCCTTCGCTGGAGAAGATGTGTCCAAAAAATGTCAGCTTTGTCTTGCTAAAATGGCACTTGGCAATAATGAGAGTGAGGCCCGCTTCCTGGAGTGCGGCACACGCGGCGAGTAGGGCTTTGTCATGAGACTCTTTAGATGATCCAAAGACGAGGATGTTGTCACTGTAGTTCAGTGTGCCCTTGATGGGTCTGATCACCTGCCGGATGGCCTCCTGAAAGATTTCCGCGGCTGATGAGATCCCGAAGTTCAAACGCCGATACCTGTAGAGGCCGTCGTGAGTCGCGAACGTCGTGATGGGTCTGGATTCCGGATGTAGCTCCAGCTGATGGTATCCTTGGTTGAGGTCGAGTTTGGAGAACATCCGAGCATTGTTCAGTTGTACGATCATGTCCTCAATGCACGGTCCCGGATGCCTCTCGCGTTGAATGGCGGTGTTTGCCACCCTCATGTCGACGCACAAACGGATCTTTCCTCCCTCTTTGGGTACAACCACGAGTGGGGAAACCCATGGTGTCGGACCTGTGGCTGGTTCAATGATGCCATCAGACAGCAGTTGTTGGAGAGCGTCTGATACCGCCGCTTGCAGGTGAAAACCTACTCTCCGGGGATGTTGCGGTACTGGCCTCACCGATGAGTCGATGTGGAGCCGGATGGGAGGGGCCTTGAGTTTGCCCAGCCCTGTGCAGAGGTTGGGGAACTCCCTTGTGACGTCAAGCTGTGTGACCGGGTTCTGCGGCTGGTAGCACGCGATGGTGCCAACTGTGTCTCTCGTGTTTGTGCTCTCGGAGGTCGCTGTGATGGAGTCTCCCGGCCTCACGTGTATTTCAATCAATCCCAGGCGGGAAGCTGTGTGGTAGCTGAGTAGGCATCGGCTTCTGGCAAGTGACCGGATAATGTGTATTGTTGTGTCAACTTTCCGGCCATTTAGGAGGAGGCGTTGTGTGAAACATCCTATCGTCGGTAGGGGGGTGGTAGCTCCCCACTGAAATATCCTTGAACGAGATTGTTCAAGCGCCGGTGGGTTCGGTAGTACGGCATAGTCTTGCTCGCCCATTATGTTGACAGTAGCGCCTGAGTCAATCATGAATTGAAATTGCCTGTTTCCCATTTTGATGGGGATTTTTGGGGCTTCTCTGGCCTCTTCAGTGTCGAGTATGAGATTGACAAACTCGTCTTGGTCATATGGGTCATATGGCATGTCATATGCAGCTCCCTGCTCGTCCTGGTAGAGGGTCTCAGGCCTGTATTCCTCTGGTGGATGATCATATTCGTCCATGAAATATTTGGTCTGATCAGCCTGCTCTGGCTGTATTGGGTACCCCGGCGTTTGGTATTCGTCGATGGCCCTGACATACCGCCTCTGTCCCTGGCCTTGTTGGTAGTATTTGGGTTGGATGTATCGTGGAGGTGGCGGACGAAAGAATGGCCTGACAGGCGTTTGGGGCCTTGCGGGGGGAAAGGGTATGCCTTCCCGGCACACCGAGTGAAAATGCCCTTCTCTTCCGCAGTTCGTGCACCGTTGTGATAGGGCTGGGCATGAGCCTGCATGTGGAAAAGACATCCCACAACGATAGCATTGTCTTTGCTGGCGAGGAGTTTGGATGGTTTGAGTTCTGTATGACTGTGGCCCTCTGTCACCTGGACGAGATGGTTGTATGGTTGCGACCACTTCCGCTGTGTCTTGCTTGGGGTTCCTCGGGTTGCCCATGGATGTGGCTTGGGCATCAACCCTCTCATGTATGCGAGCGAGCTCGCTCACCTCCTGGATGGTGAGGGGTTTCTTCAGGAGCTGTTTTTTGAGAGCAGGGGATAGGCAGCCTTCAATGACCCTCAATCTTATAGCTTCATCCAACGAGAATGCGTCAAATTGGCAATTTGCTCCTTTTACTCTTAGGCGGGTTATGAATTCGTCGACTGTCTCCTGTGGCATTTGGGTGTACTTGTTGAATAGGTAGCGTTCATAGTCACGATTAACTTCTATGATGAGGAGTCTATCTAGAGCCTTGATCAAGTCCTTGAAAGTGTTCTGTTCAGCTGCAGGGATGGTCTTGACCACAGTCTTTATCTCACCCCCTACCAGATTGAGGAAGATGTCCCTAATATTGGGGGAATTACCATCACCAGACCCCCTGACGTAATGCTGGAAATCTTCCATCCAGTCAGTCCATCTGGGCCCCTTCGTGGCTTGTGGAGTCATGGTGAAAGGCGGGGGTAGTCGCAGCTGAATCGGCTGTACGATATGGGCAGGTGTAGGTGCCCCAGGGTTGGACTCTGCGGTGGAGGCCGGTGTGCTCATGATGCCAGAAAGTGGGTGTGTGTTCGGCCCTTGTGGATGCTTTGGTTAAGCTGGCAGAGCGTCACCCACCTGGGAGGTCGGGTGCCACAGATGGGCATGCAGCTTCACAGGCGTCGTGAGAAGGGAATGGCACTCAGCACTGCTGGGGCTTCGCTGCGAGCGCTGGCAGTATGAGGACACTGCTAAACGTCCTTGTTGGTCCTCTGGAGGGCGTGGGCAGGCTTGCCGGCACGCGAAGTAGGGGGGGCCGCAGCGGATGGCTAGGGCCCAGCTGCAGACTCCCCAGAGTGCCCGTAGTAGTGTGGGGACCAAGCAGACTGCCAGGGTCCAACGTCGTGCTTCTAGATGTAGTGCGGGAGAGAAAACCGCAGCGTTTTCGGGTGCGGCCAGCAGCTGCCGCCCGTGTAGGAGGTGGAGGGGCGGGAGGAGGCCCAGCCGCAGCCGGAACGAGGAACTGGCGGATTGCCAGCAGGGACGGCTTCGAACGCGCATGCAGCACCGAAGTGCCGGAAAGCCACGGACGAACGGCGGACTGCCGAAAGGAGGACTCCGTGGGTGCACGGAATTGACCTCGTCGCCTGTGTTGCCTCTTACAGGCTGCGGAAAAGGAGGACGCGCACACGGAGATGTCTTATGACTTCTTTATTCCTTGTCTACACATAGATTACTGGCGCCCCTACGCGCCTTCCCCAGAAACCGCTTTTCCTCCCTTGGCGCCGTAACATGGCTCCGCCTCCACAACAGTGGGGGCAGCACTCCTTAACCCCTGAGTGCTTGGTAACAGATGTTAGGTGCCCCCACACAAGGACATTTGCCCCTTCCTCACAGCCTCTGACGTTAGCGCCTCTCCCAACATTTGAAGTGTTAGTCCCCTTTCCCCCTGACATTTTAGCCTAGGTGCATCTCTGATGCCATGAACCCACCCCTTAATGAAGTGGCCCTCAGGGCGGCCACATTTAGGGGTGGTGCTGAACACACACTCACAAAAAACACTTCACCCATGCATTCATCCACCAGTTACACAACTCCATACATGAATGTATACATAAAACCAAACACAGCATTGACACAAACACCAGCATGCATGCATGCATTCATAAATACACATATACATACTAACTTAATTTAAATACACATATACACTTTTAATTTAAAATAAAAAACGTACCTTACCTCCATGCACCCTTAAAAAGCATCCACGCAGCCGACACGTAGACATGCTGCCTGACAAGAGAGAACTCCTCTCTCATCAGTCAGCGTGGTCATGCTGACAACATGAACACACTGACTGACAGGAGAGGAGCCCTCTCCTGTCAGTCAGAGTGGTCATGCTGAGCAACGTGAACACACTGACTGACAAGAGAGAACTCCTCTCCCATCAGTCAGCGTGGTCACGCTGAGCAACGTGAACACATTGACTGACAAGATAGAACTCCTCTCCCATCAGTCAGCGTGGTCCCGCTGAGCAACGTGAACGCACTGACTGACAAGAGAGAACTCCTCTCCCATCAGTCAGCGTGGTCACACTGACAACATGAACACACTGACTGACAAGAGAGAACTCTCCCATCAGTCAGCGTGGTCACGCTGAGCAACGTGAACACACTGACTGACAGGAGAGGAGTCCTCTCTTGTCATTCAGCATGTCCACGTTTTCAGCTGAATGACGGGAGGCAGCAGAGCCCACTTCTGAGCCCTGCTGTCTCCCATTATTTTGCTGTTTGTTGCGGGGCCAAATGGCTTTGCAACAAACCGCAAAATCATTGTAGGGGCAGAGAGCAGACAGCACAGTCCCCCGTGTGAATAAATGACACGGGAGACTGTGCTGCTTTCCACTTAGGAGAGGGGGCTGCGAGGCCCCCCGCAAGTGCGAGGCCCAGGGCAGTTTGCCCCCCCTGCACCCCCCTCGTGACGGCCCTGGATGCGGCTCAATTTTTCCAGAGGGAAAGTATCTGTCAACTCCTTTTAGGTTTGGCTAAAGATTTCTGAAAGCCAGGTGACATTTGCATACATGGCGAAAATGTGATCCAGCACCTCCACTGGAATGTTTTTGAAGGAGAGTATTTATCCTGACCCTTATGGGCTGTGAGTGTGATAAGGAGAATGAGATGGGTGCATGTACTGCCCAATAGAGAAGGATAGGGTACACACAGATTAGGAGGGGGCAAAGGATAAAACAATGTTGAGGGTATTGACCCTGATGTGTGTGGGAGTTAGTATGTGTTGGGTTATGTCCAGTGATTCTGCCCAGAGCAGGAATTCATCTCCTGTGTTTTTTATTGCTTGAGTCCTGGGGAGGTTGAAGTATTGAAGAAAGATGTTGGTCATGTGAGAGACTGAAGCTTTAGAAAGTAAGCCTGTAATCTCATCTAGGAAGGTACCCCACATTTGAGGTTGTCTGAAGTTGAGGTGGAAAGTGGTTGAGTCTTTGAGTGATAGAGGAAATTGGCAATTGAGTGTTTCCATTGAATCTAATGTAGATCAAGCATGTAACATATAAACCCAGTCGATTATGTGTATGACTGTCACTCCTCTGGCTAGTTTCCATGACCGGTCAATTTGTTGGATGCTATATTCGGGTGGGACAAGGACATCAAAGAGGTTGGAAGAGGTTTCTGTGTGCCAGGTTCTTGTAATGAAGATAGCATCAAGTTATCTGTGGATGAATTACTCAACATTAAAGATAATGTACAATGCAAGGGTGAGCAATGATGAGGGAGATTTGGAGAAGGTTGGCCAGGTTAGATGTGCAGTGTGGACGAATGTGTTTGGCCAGGCAGTCCCTGGACAGTGTATGGCTGAGCTGGGTTTGTGAGAGGCAGATGGTTATGAGTCTTAAGAGTAGCAAGGTGCAGTGAGTACAGCCTTGGCCCTGCCAGGCCAGTACAGGCACAAATAGACATCATGGTCTTCATGAAGACGATTGAAGAGTATTGCTTTGATATCCTTGATGAATTTGAGGAAATCCTCTGTTGGTTCAATGTTGGCAGAAGCATTTTTCAAACTACTGTAAGAAATCACTCCAGACTGGATTCAGTTGTAAAAGATGGAGCAAAATTACCAGCCACAGTAGATCTCAGAATGCAGAAATAATAGGGCCTGCACATCAAGAATACCAAGAAACCTTCTTGTTACTTGTGACGTAGTGAAGAATATTTTTCTTCTCACCAATGTGCCTCTCTGGATGTCTAATACACATACAGATGGACTAATTGGTTGGAAGATGGATCCCACGAAACACCAGGCTGTAAGCAGGAAAAAGGGCCTGTTAAGTACAATGTCAAATAACAGTACAAAAAAACAAAGTTTCTGAGTGTTTCCTAACCTGTACTGGATGATGACTTGACTAAGAAAGAACAGCAGAAAGACAACCAGGTGTAGATGGTAGGTCTAAACAAGTAAAACAAGGTATCAAATAAAGTACACTAACCAAAAGCAAAAGGCTATACAAGAATTAGGAGTAGATCTTACCCTTGGAATCAAACGAAAGGTGGTAAGGAAAATAGGTGATGATTTTCAGTAGAGCAATCCGAAATAATAGAACTGCGATGACCAGAGAGCAGTTCTAACAAATCCAATGAAAGAAGCTTTCCCTCAGTGCGCGCATTCGCATCCTCAATTAGAGTCTGGAAAGAAGGAAATAACCAGCTGATCCTTCGGTGCATGCGTTCGCATCCTCACAGATGACGATAGGAAGAAGAAACTGCTGCTCCCTCGGTGCGCGCATTCGCGTCCTCAGATATGAAAGGAGAAAGTTAAACAGCTGATCCCTCGGAGCATGCGATCGTGTCTTCAACGATGATGGTGAAAACAAGAGCTATCGGCCCCACCAAGTGAGTAAACTTACTCGAAGCTGTAGAGGAGTGTGAGCAGGTAAAGCAAGCAAGTTAGTGGTTAAGCTAAGGCATGTCGAAAAAACGTTCTGAGTCCCAGCATCCATAAATCAATGAATAACCAAAACACCAAATCCGATAAGGGCAAAACGAAGGCAGAATCCGTGAACCAGGCAAGAAATACCGGCGACGTGAAGTTTCCAGAACCAAAACACAGCGTAGTGGAAAATGTTCAGATGCGAGGTCTCCTTCCGAAACAGGGCTGAGAAGGACCTGATCACATGACTAATCTGACCGGTCCCATACGTAATGGACGCCACCGTTTCCAGGGCAACCGTCATCTGTCCATCACACGCCCAACTTGGAAAGTTTTACTTAAAGGAGAAGTACTTTTAAGACCGACTTTGGGAGAACGGCCTTTGTTTACTTTGTAACCTGGTCTCCAGGCACTAGTGAAACCGGCATTTCCAGGTCCATAAACCCAAACCATGACAGTACCCTCCCACAAAGAGAGCCCCCGCCGGGATGCCCAAAACCTGCTAACAAGACATGGGACGTGAATGTTCCCAACCGGCTCCCAGGTCCTATCCTCTGGTCCATAGCCTTTCAAACCAACCAGATACATCTAAACACCCCAAACGACCTTAGTATCCAGTATCTTGGAACCTCATACTCATCCTCCCCATGAACCGACAGTGGGGCAGGATGCCAGACTAGCCTAGTATCAGGATGGCTTGAGAAGCAAGACGTCTAATACCAGGTGAACCTTCCATTCATCAGGAAGCTCTAGACGGACAACCACTGGATTTATGATAGCAGAGACAACAAAAGGACCCACATAGCGCGGGAGCAGAATCTTACGACCAGGAATGTGAAGGTTTTTTGCTGATAACCAAAGTTTGGTGCCAACAGTGTACAATGGTGCAGAGGAACGAAGCTTGTCAGCATACCTATTGTAACAATCCTAAGCTTCAAGGAGGTGTTGTTTGATTTCTTTTTGAACATCTAGGATATTGCCAACACAGGATTTAGCTGCAGGACTGTTGCAAGATAAAGTGGGAGAAAGGGGCAAGGATCTAGGAGGTCTACCATAGAGGGCAAAAAACGGGGATGAACGAGTCGCTGTGTGGAGAGAGTTGTTATAAGCAAATTCCGCCATTGGCAAGACGGAAAGCCAAGATCTTTGCTATTGCAGCGTAAGACATCTTGGATATTGTTCCATGGTAGAATTAAGATGTTCAGTTTGACCGTCAGTCTGCAGATGGTAGGCACTAGAAAAATTATTGTCAATACCGAAAGACTTAGAGAGTGCCAAAAACGAGACGTGAATTGAGAACCCCTGTCTGTGATTATAAGAGTGGGGAGTCCAAAGAGTCGGAACACATGTTTGATGAAAAGATCGGCTAAAGCCGGAGCAGATGGAAGGCCATGACAGGGAACAAACAAGGCTGCTTTCGTGAGATAGTCAATAACGACCCATATGGTGTCATACCCATCAATCGCTGGTATTTCTACTACGAAATCCATGGATATCATGGACCATGGATGGTCAGGACAAGGCAAAGGTTGCAGCAACCCAACAGGTTTAACTGGCAAAGTCTTGCACTGTGCACATACAGCACAGGCAGATATGTAGTTGTTGACATCCTTTGACATTGACTGCCACCAACACCATCGCTGCAAGAGATCCAACATTTTCTTGATCCCTGGATGTGCTGCAATTAACGAATCATGACACCATTTGATAGCTTTGTTTCGAATTGGTGTGTTAGGAAGGAAGACCAGACCTTTTACATAAGGAATAGGTTGTATTGTTGTATTATTTCCATTTTGTAGTTTTGGATCTCTGATGGGGAGATTTCACCCAGTCCTGCAGATCACTACGCAAGGTAGGTTGCAAGGTACAACTGCAGATGACTTGATGCGTGAGCAGCAAAGACTAACTCGATCTAGAGGTATTGGCCTCTAGATACATACGCGACAGAGTATCTGCTTTAGTATGTAAGGAAACTGGACGATAAGAAATCGCAAAGTGAAACATAGACAAGAACTCATACCATCGTATGTGACGTGCGGTTGTACACTTGACCGACTGTAGAGCCAAGAGATTGCGATGATCCGTGTAAACTTGGACCGGTAGTGCTGTTCCTAACAAATGGTGTCTCCATACCAAAAAGGCATCCCTGACAGCAAGCAATTCTTTTTCTTTATTAGTATAGTTGTGTTCATAGGATGCTAATTTCCTTGAATGGTAAGCGACTGGATGTAAGCCGCTAGCATCAGGACAAGACTGAGAAAGAATAGCCCCCAAAGTGACATCTGATGCGTCCGTCTCCACAATAAATGGAAGCATGGGATTGGGATGCTGCAGAACAGGAGCAGTAGTGAATGCCGTCTTAAGTGCAGAAAAGACCTTATTGGCCACATTAGTCCATACAAACCTGCTTTTGCTACTGGTTAGAGCAGTTAGTGGTGCAGCTATGGCTGAAAAGTTATGTATAAACTGCCTGTAAAAGTTAGTGAATCCCAAGAAAGATTGGAGGGCCTTCAGGGTAGTAGGAGTGGGCCATTCCAGAATGGCCCTGACATTGTTATCGCTCATCTGCACTCCATTGCTAGCGATTTCATAACCAAGAAACTCTACCTCTGAAACATGAAATATACATTTTTCTAATTTAGCGTAGAGATGGTTATCCCTTAAGCGGCAAAGAACCCTGGATACATGAGACACATGTAGTTCATAGGAAGATGAATAGATCAATATGACGTCTAAGTAAATGACCAAGAATTGATCCAACTTGTCTCTGAAGATGTCGTTGATGAAATATTGAAACGTGGCCGGGGCATTACAAAGTCCCAACGGCATCACTCGATATTCAAAAAGACCATGGGCCTCATTACGAGGATGGAGGTAGCCATGGAGCTATTAGCTCCATGGCTGCCTCCGTTATGGGCTCCATTACCGGGTTACTCCGAGATAGGAGGACCCGGTAAGTCCTCCATGCAGGAACCCATCCCCATTCCCATTTGAGCCCCCATAGGGCTGAAATGGGAATGGGGAGGGAGGTAATAACGGGCAGAGTACAACTTGCCCGTTATTGCCTCCCTCTTCCCCTTGCGGGACGCGGCAAGCACGCCTGGTTTTACCAGGCATGCGATCCAGGTCCCACGATGGGAAGCTCGTGATCGGTGCTCCCGGATTGACGTGGCGACGTGAAGTTTCCAGAACCAAAACACAGCGTACTGGAAAATGTTCATAAGCGGGGTCTCCTTCCGAAACAGGGCTGATAAGGACCTGATCCCATGACTAATCTGACCCGTCCCATACGTAACGGATGTCACTGTTTCCAGGGCAACCACCATCTGTCCATCACACGCCCAACTTGGAAGGTTTTACTTAAAGGAGAAGTACGTTTAAGATCGACTTTGGGAGAACGGCCTTTGTTTACTCTGAAACCTGGTCTCCAGGCACAAGTGAAACCCGCATTTCCAGGTCCATAACCTTGAACCATGACACTGCACTAGGTCAACCTTATGTTGTTGATTTAACATAAGGACAGTTTTGCTGAACATGTGACAGGACAGATGTGCCAGCTCTTTGTCGCTGCATTCACTGTAAGGATCAAAAGTGCTGGATTGTATACAACACACATGTTTCTTATTATAATAGCTGGTATGGGTGTCATTCCCAGAGAGGACAGCCAGTAAAGCAGTAGCGAGTTGAGTTTGAAAAATAGCATAAACTCTGTTTATCAGCCATGTAGGTAAAGGCAGCTTTCTCTCGTATATTCTCCTGTCTTTGTATGATAGGAATCAATTGTTTTGAACGCTTCTGGGCTTATTGATAGGTGGAAAAAGATCTTAGTGTCATTGACTACATTTGATAAGGACTGTTAAGCTGATCCAATGTGTAGGCTTGGTGGCAAATGTGTATAATGAAAAAACAAGTTGACAGAGCTAAATCTTAGGTTGGTCTAGACAGAGCCCACAATGTCAGAAAGGTAGGTGAAAATGTTTTCTGAAATGATGAAACGTGCACGGTTTTAAGGTGTTGCTTGGCTGTCTCCTCATTGGTCCTGAGATTGTAGCGCAGGCTCTACGAGTCCAACTGGGCAAATGCAAGGTGATCAGAGAGAGAGAAGACAAACACTTGGGTATTTATTTTAAACCCTCTACTTCCAAATCTTGAAGTTGAGTTGAAGATCATGCGTAGCAGGAGGCCTGTTGAAAGGATGGGTACTTGAATTATCTGCTTCAACTCAAGCTTTGGTGTGTTAGTTTGGGTAGTAATAATCCACTAAGTGATTTAAGACTCTGAGGATAATGAATTGGTTAAAGCACTGCTACAGCATTATGGTTCCGGAATGTGTCTGTGAAGCTTACATTGGAAGCTGAAAAGGCGGATATGTTTGCCATAATGTAGGAATTATCATTTCCAAGTGATAATCAGGTATTTAAACTCTGAGATACTTCTGTAGTGATCCCTATGCACCCGAATTAAGAATAGAACGCTAAGGCCATTTAGCGTCCTCGTTTGTTGTCCTTGCATGGACGATTTGCCATACTTCCAGAAAGAGTTAATCAACATATACATTTAAGCTCTGATAGAACTCTAAGTCTCTATCATCTCTAGAAAGGTGACATTCGTGGCAGTGTTTTATTTGCAGGGCTGTAGTTTGTCAAGTCCATGTTTTTATTTGTAATTGTAGGGCTGACGTGGCTCCTGTTTCTTTGTATTCATGCAATGCTCGGGCACATGATGGCTGTTAGGGTCAAGATCTTGTCTTTCAATGTGGTGTATTTAATTGATTTGCGTGTCCTTCTTGGGTTGCTGCAGTTTGATTTTCTCCATCACTCCAGCATTCAGGTTTGCAGGTTGGAAGGTCTGGACGTGTGTGTAAAATGGCTACTGACAGGTTGTGCATCCGTTTATAGTCTAGGTACTGGTGCACGATTATTGATTTAATGCTATTGTACAGTGAATCATAAGCACAAAAGGACAGCCTTTCCTAGTTTGGTGTAACATGTGGATAGACAACAGTCCTGTTCCCGGGCGTGACATAGGAAAACAAAAGAAGTGATGGCTAGAAGGTTTAGAGTTAATCTTAAACCTCTGGCAATGTCTCTGGGCAACACTATAGAGCATTGTTCTGAAGCATGCAAGTCTTTACAGAATGGGCAAAGACCATATGCAAATCAGGCGGAGTCCCACCCTTGTTCGGGTTGCTGGTGGTTTCTGCAGAAAGGATGTGATCTATCAGTTCGGCATGACTGCACCTTCTGGGGTGCGACCAAGCCTGATTTGTATTCGGTCTTTCCCTTTCTGTAATGACTTGACAAGCAACGAAAGATGGTCTGGAGGCTTGCCCAGGGTGATCCCAGAAGTTAAACTAATTCTAAACCTCCCAGATAACACTTATTTTGTTTATCTGTAGTCAGTCTGGGTGTGGCATTCTAGATACATGTAACACATTCTCTGCTTGTGTATCGTTCCTTTTAGTTTATTCTGGGGTTGAGCAAGTAGCTTCAAAATTGGCATGCATTTTGCCTGTGATGGGAAATGATTACTTTCTCGGTTGGTGGTAGTGGACAGTTGGTAATGGGAGGCAAGGGTAACACTCTTCCTATTGTTGCTTTTCTTTGGTCTCTTTACTCCAGGACAGCGTGAGGTTGATGGTCAGAGGATTTGCATTGAAGGGCAGCATTATGGTGGTAGGTTTTGGTTCCTTGTAGAATTGTATATCTGTGGGCATGGGATATTATGTGATATTATGTCCATTTTTTGTACTATGCTATTTTTATTGTGTAAGGTTTAATTTAAGCCAAACACATAATTAAAAAAAGGGCCTCAACTTTTGCCCTACGACCAGATATGACTATGCTGAAACTTGGATTGACTTTGACAAATACATGCATAAAGTCAGATTGAAAAAATTCTTTACCATGTATCCACCTAAACTTGAATCAAAATCTAATCTCCAGGGGGGCACTGATGTTTCTATTCACGATGCATTTACTTTAAGAGATTTGGAAGATCTAGAAACTGATGGGGATCGTGACATGGATGTTTGGGACCAAGAATCTGCCTCCATGTATGTTGACACAGCTTGGCCTGGCAAGACACAACTCAAAGCTAAATCACGCTTCAACCCGGTATTTAATCCAGGGGAACATGTTGAGGCCTTTCAGGATTTGGTGGTTCAGGATCTAAAAAAAATCAGGAAGAAACGGGTGCCTCATAAAAACTAATCTTACTTCATCACAACAATGCACTATTGAACATTTGAGTGCCATGACGGACTGCATTATCAAACCATCAGATAAGGGCATGAATATCGTCCTCATGAATCGTGATGATTATATCAAAGAGGCCAATAGACAACTACTGAACAAGGACTGTTATGCTAAATTACTAAAGGATCCATCTGGAACCATGAGTGACAAATTAGAGCATCTCTTACAGACATGGAAAGAGAAAGACCTGTTGGATGAGGACATTTGTTCTTATCTACATCCGAAGTTCCCAGTTATTCCGACTATTTACTTTCTGCCTAAAGTACACAAGAGCCTTATAAGGCCTCCTGGCAGACCAATAGTCACCCTATGTGGTGCCTTGCTAGAAAACACTTCGAGATTCATTGATGAGTCTTTGATGTCCTTTGTTACTACCTTGCCTTCTTATCTTCGTGACACCAAAGATTTTCTCAGTCGTATAGAAGGTATACCATGGGAATCTACTTTTCTATTAACAACACTTGATGTAGTCTCTCTCTACACGTCAATTAGACATTCAGATGGTCTTAAAGCATGTAAACATTTCTTGCATACCAGATCTTTGAATTACCTCCAACATTCTCAAATGATATTGTAATGATTTCGCTTTGTTTAACTAATAATTGTTTTCTTTTCAACAAGCAGTTCTTCAGGCAATTACAAGGTACTGCTATGGGTTCTACATTTTCCCCCTCCTATGCTAATTTGTTGATGGGCTGGTGGGAGAAATTTGTTGTATGGGATCCTAGAAACTGTCACCACACATCCAAGATTGCCCTATGGCTTAGATACATAGATGATTTGTTTATCATTTGGGAAGGAACTAGTGCAGAATGGTTGGATTGTGTCGCAGTACTCAACATCAATGATCTTAATCTGCAGTTCACGGAGAGCCACAGCAAGACTGCTATCACATACTTGGATAGTCTTGTTACTGTGGCTCAAGGTGAATTGACCACTTGTCTGTTTAGAAAACCTACTAGTTCTAATATCCCTCTTCACGCCAAGAGTAATCACCCTACAGCTTTAAAATGGAGTATCCCCTATGGGGAGTTCATTCGCATACGCAGAAACTGTTCCAAGATCGAAACATTTGATTGCGAATGTACCCTCATGGCCAACAAATTTAAGCAACGGGGTTACCCCAAAAAAGTGTTGGAGAGAGCCTTCCATAAAGCTAGAGCGATTGATCGCTCTCTACTTTTGTCAGCTGACATCCCTGAACATAGAACCACAGACACCAGTGAGACACGTCTTATCTTGACTTATGGTGAGGGTGCCCACAGGATTCCACAAGTCATGCAATGTCATTGGCATATCCTTAAATCAGATGAGCATTTAAATACTATTTTGGGAGATCGCATTAATATTACTTTTCGCAGATCTACCTCATTTAGGGATACCTTAGTTCCCAGCTTTATGAGTCCTATCGACAATGCATTGACCGATGGTTGGTTAAACACCAAACCACGAGGCTTTCATAAGTGTTCCAAATGTAAAGCCTGCACTTATGCAGTCAACAAGACGTGTTATATACATCCTATCCTGGGAAACAATGTTCAAATCGCATCCAGAATCACTTGCGATACAGAATTTGTGGTCTATGTTTTGAATTGCCCTTGCAATATGTGGTATGTGGGCAGTACAAAGGGTAAATTGAAGCTGAGAATGCTGCAACACATAAGAGCCATAAGAAATGTTGATCCCAACTATCCGATGGCTCTGCATTTTCAGTCTCAACATGAAGGTAAATTGGAGGGCTTTTGCTTCTTTGGTATTCGGACAGTGCCTAAATCACCCAGAGGTGGTAACCGGGAGTTAATGTTGAGACAACTGGAAACTAGGTCCATTCTCGACCTTGAAACAAAAAAACCCAGGTGCCACAATCTTGATGAAGAGTTATATACGTTTTTAGGTACCAATTAAGTATACTTTGTGAATTTTCTTGCACCTTTATGCAATACTAGGTACCTGCAATGTTCAAGAGTGACCCCTTGTGTGTTTAATATTTGAATACTTTTCCATTCCGGTCCACACTCTTATGTATTAATGTACATTAACTCTTCTTTCTTCTTCTTTTTTATTGATGCATCTTACAGGTTCTTTCTCCAAATGATTGTGAAGCATATCTTGCATATGATTGTTTTTAACATGATTTTTAGGAGGGTATTTTCCATTGATATTTATCACTTTGATCAATATTTTTGTATAGCTTGGTTTTAGGCTTCTCAATTGCTTTTTTACTCTGTCCCCATATCTTGGTTTTTTGTCTCGCATTGTCTCATTGTCGATTGATTATTTGTAGTTTGGTATGTAGTCTTTTTAAGGTAATAATTTCCCAGTGATGTTATTTTCCTTGCTGGGCTCATCGAGCGGAAAGGGTCTTGAGGATTTTTTTTATAGGGAATAGTTTACCATTCATGGTAGGTAATTTTAAGTAAAGTTTTTTGCACTTGCACTTTATTGGGGATAAATTTGTTGTCTACTTTACAGCCGTCCATGGATGCACGTTTTTCTGTTGTTCCAGTCGCATTGTTATTTTATCTATTTGTGAGATATATATATTTATTGACTTTCATTCTTTTATCTATTTGATTGTTAAATCGTATTATGTGACTTAGTATATGCACCACACATTTAGGTACATATTTGTGCATCCATGGACGTAGAGCACTGTGCATTTTATCATTGCTATTGTCTGGACATTTCTCTCCTTTAAACTTTTTCCCTATTTTGCTGCTAAATATTATGCATTTTAACAACTGCTGCTATTGCACTAAGCACTTTAAATTTGCTGCTAAAGCACTTAGCACTTTACATTGCTGCTAAAGCACTAGGCACTTTATATTGTCTCAAGACTGCATTATTATGTTCGATTTGTATTACACCTCGCATATATATGCGTAAACCTAGACCTACATGACTATATATCTTTGTTTATTCGAGACGAACGTTGGACACTTAGAATGGCTACATTTTGTCTAGTAAACACATCATGTTGTGGGGCTGCTTGGACACCGTTGAGGTAATGGCTGTTTCAGACGTTATAACGTCGACAGACCTACAAGGCAGGGCTCGTCATATTTGGCGGTTGCCCTAGAATGGCATTATTTTTTGACTTTATTTTTATCTTGGGTACCAGCCTTTGTTGACAGACATATCATTGGAAAACACACGTTTATTTTGAACGATGTGTATTTATATATATATTTATATATCCTTTTTTATATATATTTTTTCCTTAGACACTCGTTATGTACCTGAGGTTTTCTTTTTGCCATTTTTCTTTTTGCCATTTTCCTCCACAGTCCTCGCAGCCAGCACATCTGTGCAATTGTTGCTATATTCTTCATCATATAATATTTGGTTGATGTATTGACACCAACGATGTGTTTTTATTTTATTTTATTTAATACACTGCATGTTGCAGTGCTTTAAATGTTCTAAGATGGCTGCCATGTGTTCATCAATTTGTACCACCTCGTGAATGGGGACATTCTATGCACATGTATCATAGAGGTTTTTAAAGCATATATAAGAAGTCCTTCTTCCATGAAACACCCTACCTACGTGAACAAGCGGTCAGTGTACCGCGAAACGCGTCGTTTTGTATCCAGGCTTTCCCTTTTTGCTGCACCTTTTTATCAATAAAGAAACATTTGTGCTGCCTGGAATTGCTGTCATGCCTTTCCCTTGCTGAGACTGGATTTCGTTTCTCAGCTGCTCTTGGGAGTGCAATAATCTTGCCCTGTTTTAGGGCATTTTTTCTTTTTTTGAAAATATATATATTTGGTTCGTATGCCCTCTACAATCAATGAATAACTGTGGTATTAAGAAACACTCAAAAGCATCCGCATAAAGCAAGTGTGGGGCTCCACAGGTCAGTGGCAGCTTTTTGGGCTTTGTAACAGTAGAAACGGTCTTCTACAAGTGTGTTTGGCCATTTCTGCATTGCATCATTTTTAGTCTTTTTTCTCGCATTTATAGATTTCATATTTACTGCGTGTTTGATTTGGAAGCTTTTATGACCTTATTGACAAAGTACCATTTGCTGGTTTCTGAGTAGGTCTAGGCAGATGTGAATGTACCTAGTCTGTAGACACAGAATGTCTTAGTATGCATTCATTTACCACTACTGCATCTCTAGTGTTAGATGATCTATGTATTTTTTTCTTTTTCTGGTCATTTATATGACCATTCACTTTATGTCTTTGATTGCTTGCTTATTCTGCTGTTACACGTGTATTGGTTTTGTTACATTTGAATTGTATTTGTTTTAATTATATATTTTTTATTGAATAATTCAAATAATACAAACTGGACGGAGTGGACGACGAGTGGCAGTCCTGCAGGAGAGCAGTGCGAGTCTGTTGCTCATTTCCAATGTGTTCTGAGTTGGGGGAGGATCCTACATAATCCCCATCCACCCGCGGAGTGGATGACGAGTGGATGACGAGTGGCAGTCCTCCAGTCATGTCCGTCAGGGCTACCAGGTCTAACAGGGAAGTGAGAGACACTGAGCTAAGTGACTCCTCCAGAGAAGAAGATGAAGGTCGGCGCTTGAGAAGCGCGAAAACATGTCAGAAACTGGGACAAAAACACCAACAAATCGCCTCCAAAGAGCAGCCCGTTGGTGGTCCACACAGGACCAACAAGGGCAGTAGTGTGGAGCCTTGGAGTGCGAAAGAACCCCTTGATCTAACGCAAACGGAAACCTATACTCAAACGAGGTGTGAAGAACTAAGTGAAGAACCAAGATCGGCAGTCAAAATCATCAAAGACAGAAACCGCCGGCCGTCAGTTTCAACGGAAGACTCTAGCAAAGAGAGTCCACCACACAATCTAAACAACTTACGTCAAACCTCACTTGCCGGGGTGTCCTCCTCGGCGAGTTTCCAGGAACTGGACCCGGCCTCAGCCGTGGCCCCTCCCTACCTGGAACATGTCCCAATGCCTCCCCTTGCCTGCCTGGCAGCTGCGGATCCAGCGGCACCGCCGGTCCCCACGGCAGCGGCTGTCGAAGGAGGGCCGCGGTCCGTGGGATAAGGTGATGAGTAGTGGGTGGGGCGGGAAAAGGAGGCCACCGAGGATGCGAAATCCAGGCTTGGTGCAGAGTCGGCGGACTCCGCTCATTGCTCCCCCCTCGGGGTGCCTGCGTCTGCAGTCGCTCCCCGCCCCACGTCGGCGGCTCTCGGAGGAGGGCCTCTGCTCGTGGTTGTTGCCGAGGGGAGGAGGAGGAACAAGGAGAGCGAGGAGAATGCGAGGACGGGCGTTGGAGAGGCGGCTAGGGAGGAGGCCGCGGCCCCCCCCGGTGAGAGTGGGGAGCTCCAACAGGACCCTGTCTCGCCTCAGCCTTGGCCGCCTGCCCTGCTAGCGCAGGTACAGGTAGTGGCGCTTGTCCACACAGACACGGAGAACAACGCAGAAGTTAGAGCGGCTCGAGAACAAAATGACATAAACGAAACAATTGAACAGTCGGGAAACACTGTAAACATTAAGAAAAGACAGAGAACTAGGTCCTTGACCATCAAGGAATACAAGAACCGCAAAACCCTGAATAGTAAGAAGGGTTACAGAGCAAAAAAAATGATGCAGAAGCCCAAATTAACAGAAAACCCACCCCAAACAACGCCGGTTATAACCAATGAAAACCGGGCAAGGGGAGGGTGGGACACTCAAAAACTCCATAAAATACTATTTTCTGGCAAATGGAAGACAAAGAGCAGTAAATGGGCTACACCACATGGAACTTTCAGACCACAAAATTTTGGAAGCACTAAACGAATGTTTACCTGTGGCCAAATTGCGAAGACGGGAGTATTATGTCAGTGAAAAACCGACCGTTAACAAAGGCACAGTGTCAGAAGAGAGTAACGAGGCATTAACTAAACCAAATGAAGAAGAGAGGGCGGAGAGGGAGACGCCGAACTTGATTTCGCCCTCGAGGAGCTCACAGAAACTGTTAGATCATCAACCAAATTTGTCGCCGCCAAAAGAACGTAGCAAGAGTGAAGTAATGACAAATATTGGCAACAAGCCCGAAATGGGGAAGGAGGCAGTAGACAATCAAAGTGATAACAATAACCAACAGGAAAAGATTCATACAATAGACGAAATTGACGTCCTCCGTGGACCAACAATAGAAATACTTGAGGCACCCCCCCAATCAACCCTGGATACACACTCACTATTAGGGGAAGTCACCTTGCCATCAGAAAAAGAAAAAGAAAAAAAAGAAGAAACCGCTGACAGAGTGCATAGAACACCAAAAAAAAATCTCAACGGGAAGAACCAAACCAAATGGAGCGGCCAAGGTCGATACGACGAGCGAGTATGTCCATCGACAAGGCAACCTCAAAAGATGCAAACGATCCAAACCAAGATACAGCCCCGAGTCCACAAGATTATCTAAACCAGAATACGGGGGGCAACGTCAGTTCCAGTCATTGCACAGATAGTAACAGAAATCAAAGAGTCCCATTAGAAACAGCAAGGCCGTCGCGAAGCCTATGGGCAAACAAAACAACGTCAACTGACTCACCAACAAGGAGAGGTACTACACAGCAACAACCGATAAGCCCGACGGACCCGCCAAACAAGAGAAAAATGGATCTATTTTCTATCATGTCATCTGTAAACATAGCATTAGCTCCCTTTATGAAGCTATATGAAACCATTGCAGATTCATTGAAAGACCACACAAGCATCCAAGCAATGATATACAGCAAAGTCATCTTCTTGGAAGCCTATGTTATGGCTTTAGAAGCAAGGAAAACAAACAGTTTGAAAGTAAACGAGGATGCATCCGTCCCACGCCAAAAAGAAAACCACCCAGACAAAGACCAAAGACTGGTGGGAAAATCAATCGAGACCCAAACCATCGCAACTATCGATCTAACTTCAACCAAAACAGTAAGCGATGTACTAAACAAGAGGGCGACGACGAAACCAGCTCTGGGCCAAACAATACCTACACCCAGATCAAATAAAACTGGAAACCATCCTGTAGAAGGAATCCTTCAATTCTTCACACGCCCAGTAATTCAAAATGAACCAACACAAAGGGAAGATAACAAAGTAAATCTACAACAATCACAGAACCAAAAAACGTTGAACAAAAGAGACATCAGCTTATCTCCGACAACAATTGACCTAATTGAAAACGAGGAACTGATGAACCTGAGTCAATATTCAACAGAGGAGACCCCGACGACCCCAAAGCGGGACAAAAGTAGCGAAACACCACACCAAAAAACCTGTATGGAAAAGGAAAGACCAGAACCATCACAGCGAACCAAGAAAGAGACAGGTGAAAAAGCAGCGACTGACCCGAGGGCCAAGGAGAAAAACAGTAACAAAAAAGGCACTCCATCACTTGAAACAGCAAGACAGACAATTCTAAAACGTATGATGAAAGAAACGAAAAGTGAAAGAGAAAGAGTGAGATCAAAAACCCCGGACAAGCGGACTCCCAGACACCGAGAGACAGTTCAAAAACGAACCCACTCGAAACAGAAGGTCCGAGACAATGATAAAGCAGACAAGAGGCCTGAAAATAGCAGGAGGGATCAACGAAGAAACAGGAAAAGCCATAGCAATGAAACACAAATAAGACCTCGCACTAAATCCAGGAACGATCGAAGTAGAAACAACGCTAAAATCGATCCTGTTCACCAAGAGAACTATGGGAAACGGTCTTTCGTTACAGGTCCAGGACACAAAATTACAATCAAAAACCTAGAAAAGTGGATAAAGCAAAATGGCGAATCAAGCTGGCACAAGTGCAAGAAAATAGAGATGACATAATACTGAACTGCAATTCGGTGTTAAAACTCTTCAAGTATATTCAAAAGCTGAAGCACATCAAATCAGAAGATCTGCTGCTGGTAGAGCCCAGCCATGTAGACACTAAAGCAAAAACGGTGCTCTACATAACATCAACAACGCTAAAAAAACCTTCTCTTTAATAGAAAAACTGAACTAGCAGAAATGGGATACGACTTAAAAGTGCAATCAACAACAAGCACAGAAAATAACAAAAAGGACGTAGAAAGTAAAGAATAAAATACGCTCCAGAAAAAACAAAAAGCTAAATATCAAAAACATGACACATCAACAACTGCCACAAAGAAAAACCTCACAAACATCAAGGAAAGAATAAAGGAACTGGAACCCGAAAAGAGCTTGGGGGGAAAGCTGACAGTCCTTAAAGAAAATAAACACCATGAAAACTCACCAAAGACAAAAGACACAGGAAAGACCACCAGAGCCAAGAAAACATCCCTAGAATCTGACAAAAATCGAAAAATTGAATGCGTATTGCAAACCAAAATGTGAACCAATGAAAGGGATATGGTCCTGGTTGCCAAAAGCACTGAGGGACAAAAAGCAAATATAGCAATGCAGCAGAGACGAGCACATTTTTCAGGAAAAACCTTGTATGATCCATCAGAAGAAGAAGATAAAAATGTGCTTGTGGAATACGAGAGGACACAACCATTTACTGGCAACCAGTGACATGGACCTGGGGGCATATGATTTAATATGCCTCCAAGAGACCTGGCTGACTGAACCACCCTCTATGGCAGGTTTTGAACTCATTCTGGCACCAGCTAAACAAGGGCTTCTACGAAGGCCGTCCTCGGGCCTACTGATTGCATGTAAAAACGATTGCGGGATCAAACTGGAAGAAACTTTGATCAGCAACCAAATGATACTGATGGTCAAGGCATCATGGACCCTCCAGGAAATAAACAAAGCTGGATACGGAAAATCTACTCTAATCATCGCCAACACCTATTGGAACCCAGCTAGCGTGGAGACAACCACCTACCTAGAAAACATCAAGGGTGCAATAGACAAAGCTCTGGCAGACCATCTGGCAAAATACTTCCTTATCTGTGGTGATTTAAACGCCACTTGTGCAGGTTTGGAAGAAACTGGAGAGAACCAAGGTCAAGGTTCGACAGGTAAACAACGAGGAAAACTATGGGCCAAATTGATGAAATCAAGAAACCTCCATAACTTGTACAAAGTTTTTCCTGACCCAAATCGTCTTCCATCGTGGGAAAGAAACAAATCTATGGCGACAATAGATTACATCTTTGTATCTGAACCTATTCTGGCAATAACCAAATCCTTTGATATAACACGAGTAACAGCAAATGACCATAATCCACTGTCAACGACCTGGGAGTCAACAAGCCCCCTGAACGATTACGTTGAATTTAACGTAATTACAAACGCGAAGGGAAACCGATTAAAACTGTCAAGTGATTCTATCATTGACATAGAAAAAAGATTTAGTTCTATGTCAAACAAAATAGGCGCAAACAAAACGGATTACATTCCGCTTTTGACGAAGTGCAAAAAGACGTCAACCGCAAACAAGAAAGGTGGAAATCCTCCAAGACATGTGTTTGGCATAATATTGGTGGAGAAACGCTGTGTTCTTCACAAAATCCAACGCAGAGCAAAATCGTCAGGAACACAAGCAGCAGTAAAAGAAGCGGAAGTGGCAACAAAACTCTACAAGTCATGGGCAAAAGGACACAGATTGAGTCTTTACCAACGAGACGCCGAAAACATTCTAAAAATAATAAGCGGAAGAAATACAAAAGAATTTTGGAGGACTCTGAGATCCATCGATGACACACAAGAAAACTCCATAATAAATGAGATTGTAGAAACAACTTGGACAAAACACTTTATGGCCATGTATCAGGCACCAACTACCCAAACAGGGGCACCAATAGAGTATAACTCAGACCCATGGGTTAAAGTGGACGACCCAGAAGAGATTCCACTAAAGATCGCGGGATTAAAAAACTCACGAGCCCTTGGACCAGTCGGGATTACGAATTTAAAACAAACCAAGAGGAGTGGACCAGCCTATTGAGCAAAATTTTTGACAGATGCACGAACCTGAACATGATACCGCCTTCTTGGAAACCAGCTACAGTGGTACCAATTTTCAAGAAAGGAGACAAAAAGGATCCCGTAAACTACAGGCCAATTACTCTCCTTGACATAATGGGTAAAGTGTTCGGCTCATTACTCCTCGACCGCTTCAGGATCTGGGCGGCAAATTCACCTTGCAACGACCCCTTCCAAACAGGATTTTAAAAAACATGGGCACGGCTGAAAACATTGGTTGCTAAACGTGTTGAAAAACAGAGTACTGGAAGGTGGCACAAGAATTTGTCGCTTTCATTGACCTCACTCAGGCATTTGATCGCATAGACAGGGCGAGACTGTGGTCTAAATTGGAAGCCTGGGATTGTCTGCCAGCCCTACTGAATCCGATCAAGGCCCTATACTCGGACACCAACATGCACATTCGATTGGACCAAAACGGCTTGCTGTCTTCACCAATTACTACGGCACAAGGTGTGAAACAAAGCTGCCCGCTGGCTCCCGCCCGGTTTCTGGCATTTATTGGGGATATAAACAAAGAAGATTTGGAAACACGATCATTCCCTACCAAAATTTGCAAAACTTTGATAACGCGACTCCTATATGCAGATGACCTGGTCTTATTGGACCAAACGCCAATAGGACTTCAACGGCAATTAACAAAACTACAAAAATACATGCAAAAAAACAACCTGGAAATAAATGTAAAAAACACGAAATTTCTGATATTAGAACCATCGCACAGGAAAAAAAAAAAACCAAGACTAAACTTAGAAGGAAGTCCAATCGAATGAGTATTTCATTTCAAATACCTAGGAGTAATTTTGGATTCTTCAAAACAGGACAAAGCGATGCAACTAGCTCTAACGACCAAAGTCAACAAACTGGCAGCCCAAGCAAGAGCTATAGATAAAAAGTTCGGCAGATACTCGTTGATCCCTGTACTTGAATTTTATAAGAAAAAGGTGATGCCAACGCTAACATATGGGGGAGACACAATGATAAACCTACCATCAACCATCTGGTCAAAAATGGAGGCAAAATTTTGGAAGAAAGTTCTAACGCTGGCAAACTCCACCCCGATCGCATCGATCCGCCAAGAGCTCAGTTTACCATCCCTCAAAAGTACAGTGATACAATCATCATTAATGTTGTACAGAAAATGTCGGATGGCGGAACCCCTGTCAATATACAACCTCATCAACCAGGAAATAGAAAGAAAGACAAACAAACGCCTCACCAATTGGAAAGAATAAAACATCAGAGTCTTGGAACAGATACATGCCGACGAAGATTTACTAACGAAGAACCCAAAGAAAACTCTTATAAAACTCAGAGAATTCGACTGGATATCAACCTTGGAGATAGCCGGAAAGAACAAGCTAATTACACATCTGCCACCCAATACGAAGAAAATAAATGAGCTACAAGAATACATAAAAAAGTTTCCTTCCAGGAAGGGGAGAGACATGCTGCTAAGGGCCCGTTTAAACTTATTGCCAACAAATGAGATTTTGGCCATTCGAGGCAAGTCAGAAACTGACTCTTGCCGTTTCTGCAAATCACAAGAAAAGGAAACAATCCGTCATTTACTCCTAAAGTGTGCCGCAAACCAACATATAAGGAACCGATACTTAAGGCCAACCTTTACGGACTTCATCATTTCGGACGAAGAAATATGTTGGTTTCGTCTGATTGGAGGCGACAAAACAAAATAGCAAATAGCCACATACAAAATACTGTAAGCTGGCCACCGCAGGCACACTTTTAGAGAGTCAAACTCTTTTTCTTCTTCTTTTTCTTTTTCCTTCGCTTCACTATGCCAAATGCATGACAAAAATTATTTTTTTGTAAAAATCTTTTGATTAAATACAAATAAAAAAATGAATAAATAATACAAACAGGAAAAAGCACTCCAAATAATGTCTGTCGATCTATGTCATGTTTAATGTAAGCTGTAGGAATTCAAAAAATGTTATGAAACAAATAAAACCAATACAAGGGGAAGGGAAGAAATGATGTTTAGGGGTAGAGCTGGTCTTTTAATCAAGCTACTTCAAGTAAAGGGACAATCACTTTTCTTATTTTTTAATGATATTGTCCTTGCAATATTTTCACATCAGCAGAAGGCTTGATAGGCATATGTTTGATCTTTCTTCATCCTTATTTTTCCCAATTCTACCTTTTTTAAACGTACTGTTCTGTGTTTCGTTTTTTAAAACTTTCTTTAGATAAATATTTTTTTTGGGTGCAGTATTTATCTCTGTTTCTTCTGAGACTTGACTTGAACCAAATCCCATTTTCCTTCAGTAATAAGGAGTGCATGTAACATTGCTACAGACCCTTTCCTTTTGATTGGCCCATTTTCATGCTACTTTCTTTCATCAATTGCTGGAATGTGTTTTCCTGCATAAGCAATGGCGGCCACCTTCATAGTATGCATGCACAGGATTTGCCTTTAGGATGCCCCATTATACACAGTGTGACTGTGGGGTCTTAGTGCCTGCTTTGTGCCACTTACTCTCCTAATTGTTGACATGTATGCCTCTGCTACTCCCACCTAACATGGCCTTCTGGGATTTGCACTGCAGTCCTCCATCATTGGCTGAACAATTTCAGCCCAAAATCAGGTTGCTAACACCCCTACTTTGATGAACCACTGTTTTTCTATCAGGTTCCTGAAACCGTATTCTGATTACCCACTGCTTTTCTATCAGGTGCCAGGAATCTTAGTCTGAATACTCAATGTGTTTCTATCAGGCGCTTTTCTTCTAAAATTAAGCATCTGCTGAGGTGACTGGAAGTGGGGAGATGAGGGGACCCAGGAAGCCAACGTATGGAGAAGATGAGGCAGTCTGTCCAGCCCAGTGATATTCAGAGCCGTTTGCCATCTTCTGTTGCAGGATCATAATTCCCTTTCCTACATTGGTGATAGAAAAGTTATATTGTACATTAGCACCCAGGGTGGGAGAGCAGTCAATCAGTTTCCTTGTATCGCGGGCTGACACCGCTAATCACAGCCCACATTCCCTGGAACCTGGAGGCTGCTTCCACTGCCCGCAGCTTCATTTTTTCCTCACCTTCCCTTTTGTTATGTTCCATTCACCCTCCCCCGCCCCACTTGCCTGTTTTCTTCGGCGGTGACGGCCCCTCTGCCTCCGTCGCGCTTCTGCTCCTGATCTGTCGCCACCATGGAAATGGAAGAGGGGCTCCAAATAGAGCCTCCCTTCTATATCCATGGCAGCCATTTTGGCACAGTATTGTCATTCATTGAACAGGGCGTGCTCCGCTCAGGCCTCTAACTCGGGTCCCGGGCCGATAACACCCAATCCGGCCTGCCGGATCGTTGTTAACTGCACATGAAAGCCCTCTTACGAGCTACACTTTCCCTTCGGAATGTTTTGCATCCTATGGCAAATAGGCGTTATCGCCTATTTGTCACAAATGATCACTAAATTGTCCTTATTGTTCCTATGCTGGACAGCAATCACTGCTAGATACCGTCCATGGTGGAACATTTAAGCATTTAAGTCGGGCAACGCCTTTTGCCAGCACCTGTCATTCTTCCAGTCATTCAAAGCAATGGCCTATGACGCCATATTCACTACTAGCAGTCTATCTGCCTTAATGGACATTTTGTTTGTCTGAGCACATGCACTCCCACTTCCATGTTGTCATTTCGCTGAGGACGTGTAGAAGCCTGCACCAAGTGCTGTAGAGTCTCATCAGACAGATGCAGTGGTGCATTAATCTGTGGCATTCAATTTAAGAAAGGTAAAAAGTCTGACATCAACTTTACACTATTGTCCATTTCCTTGTGTGCTAGGTGCAACAGACTGCACTTATGTGGCCTTACAGTCACAAATCAAGACTGTACACCTTACATTGTGATCGGAAGGGCGGGTAGTCCAGCAGTGTACCAACTTATAACAATGATCAACATCAAAAATGTCTATGATTTTTGCTCATTTTAGCTAAGCGTTGTATGGTGATAGCGTGGGAATCCCCACAGGGCCCGGCGGTTAATCAATGGCGGAAGGATGTGCTGAGATGGGGAGTAGCGCAGTTAATGGTGTTACAGAATGCAGACTCAGAGGCGGAGCGGGCAGATGTACCGATTCATTGGGCCCAATTGTTAGATGACTTATCGAGAGACATTGATTTACGACCTCCGTGAAAGATTGGAGGCAGGAAGGAATAAATAAGGAGATCAAAAGCTAAAGGAGAATACAGTGATGGGAGTTGTTGGTTGAACCACCTAGTTTGTATACATGCATAGACAAGGGAGAGTTGCAGGCTGGGGTCGAAGTGGGGAGCGGGAATCAACAGACTTATATGGACACTGAAAGGTGGGAGGGTTTAGGGGGTGGGAGGGACCGGGTAGTTGTTGACTTTGTTCGATTGGAAACTTGGAAGATGTTTATGGGGAGGAATATTAGGGGTTGGGGGGGGAGCGTTCTAGGGTTGTTATAATAAAATGCCAATAAAGAGTGTTTAAAAAAAAAGAAATGTCTATGATAACTTTCCTGCCAGATAGGACAGCTACATTTTCCGCCACTGAGATAGCTTCACAGGTACAAGCGAAGTAGAAGGGGGCATGGGGCTTTTTGGTGCGCACACACGTATCATGATATTTCATATGTGGGAAATCATGACATCAATACAGGGGAACATTGACAGTTGAAATATTGCCCAATTTTGACACATTTTCATATCATCCCACAACAACGGAATTAATGATGTCACCCACATTTACATGCAAAACATAGAGACAGGGCTACCTACATGAGTACAGTAAGAACTTGCATGATACCAAATAGCCACAAGATGAAATGTCAAAATGTATTGCAAGCAAATGTTTGCAATTTCACCAGGGTAGATTTGCTGTCATGTCCCTTTTATTTGCAGCTGAATGCATATCCTTTGCAGACTTATCTCTTAACACTATAGCCATATTGACTGAGGGAGGGGTCATTACCACAGGATAACAACTCACCACCAAGTTATGTCCTAAGGTGAAGCCGAGGGACATAAATTGGGAAGGGTCACTATCCCAAGTGATAATAATCCCTTCTGGGGTCTATAAGGCAATCAGCACATAGTGGTAATAGCAATACATGTTTTGGTGTTTTTGTGGAGAAATGGAATGTTACTTTAATATTGCATAAAGTAAATAGAGAAACCGAGTTAGTAATTTAAAGATATTTTAATTGTGTAATGTTTACAGGTTGTCTTCATAAATTAGTTATTTAAATTGCTAACGTGTTTATACTGGAGCGTGTTTAACATGAACTATCATTAGGTGTCCTGTAGAAGTAGAACATTCCTCTATTAGAAAGTCAAAGCATTTTTCCATGGCCTAGCTTTCTCTCTATTGTGTTAAATAGGATGTTCCAGCTAAACAAAGCTCCACCAGAGAGGAAGTGTCTTGTTGAAAACAAATCCTGCTGGGAAATTGCATACCTGCATCACCATTACTTTTGAAGACAGAATTTTTAGAATGCAGTCAATACCAGTAGTTATTGACTGCACTATGAACATTATGATTGTCTGAAAGGAGATCAATAATGTTCTCCATGTGCTAATATTCCATAATCCCATACCCCTTCACAACTATGGGCAATGGTGCACCCAAAACCACAAGATACATCATCAAAAGGGCCTTTGCCATGCAGAGGTCATATTTCTAAGGCCTGTGTCACACAGTTGGGAGGCACAGTTGGGAATACACACCAACAATGATCTGAAATATCATAGTGGTTTGATGTAAGCAGTATGTAATTAACACATGACAAGCCATAAATGCAGAGATGAAGAAGGGCCTATGTCCCCAACCACAAACAGCAATTGAATGTGCATTGCTGTATCCGAGAGTGACCTTTATGCAGATTCCTCTTTGTTATGGGCTGAAACGGCCATCCCACCAATACATCTCGCCACTATTTTGGCCTCAATTTTGGCCTAACCCACCCTTCCAATACACGCTCTGCTATTTTGCAAATAGGTGTCTCCTGGTCATATAAAGTGGGTTAAAGCATTCTCTGTCCGAAACACAAACTGGTGCACCATTAGGAAGAGGGTGTGACATAGAAGACATTTAAAGCTCATAGAGATTCAGGCACCGGTAATAGCCTGTAATGCTGGTGGACCCAAAGTCCAGCACTTGACTGGTATATTCTGGATCAATTGGCAACCTGATGTACTCCTCAAACAACTAGGGAAATACCTCAGCCAACTGGGAAAGGGTTTGATCCGCTCCACCAATGTTAATTTCTCCAGTATACAGTAGCATAAAGAAGCACCTTCCACTGGCCTTCTGGGACCAGGTTTAACGTTTTCGTTGGCCTCCCGATCAATGCTAGAAAGATAGGTATGGGAAAGGACCCCCCCTTATACCGCAAAATATTTTATATAAAGGTCTAAGTGATCTCCCCTCCCCACTTTAGCAACAACCCACCGTTTGCATGGATCAGGGCCAGTGTAGGCACTGTGGTGGGTGGTCTTGCTGCTGGAATGCTGAGGCACAAACCGCAGGTGGAGAACAGGAGTCTCCATTAATGCGAGCCTGGGATGGGAGTTCTGGCAGAGAACAGACTAGAAAGGAATTAGTGGTCAGGCTAAGAAGGTCAGTAACAGAACCAAATGTAAGAGCAAAGGAGAAGTAGAGAGCAGGAATAGTTAGGCACTGGGCGAGTGAGAGATACAGGAATCATGACTGAGAAGGAAGCCAGCACAAAGCACTGGGACTGCAAAGATGGAGAAAGGGCCCAACAGGGAATAGGAATGGCAGCACCAAGGCCCACATAAATAAGCGGATAAGGAGTAGGCTGGGTAACAGGAAAAGGCACGGAAGAGATCAAAAAGCAAATTAACATGGCATTGGACAATGGGGACAGCGTGAAAGCCCAAAGTGAGTTTGAGATGCATCTGCCAAAACTGCACAATGCCAGATATCCACCACAGCTGAGATCAAGGGTCAGCCTTGACTCTTTGCATGTCCAGAGAGCACACCAGACTGTGTACATCCCAAACAGTGCTACTGGTCTTGTGCATGTTGATTGCAACTTGGTGGCACCCATGCCCCTACTTGTCACCACAAATGTTCTGCTCTTGATGTGTTAGTGGGGCTCCAACTATTCCCCCAAATGTCAGGCAAGGCCCCATCTGAGATAAAACGCCACTCTTTGGTACTTTTACTACCCTGTGAAAATAAGGGTTGGGGGGGTCTGTTGAAGGTCTTGACAAGTAGACATTGCAAAGCTTTTTGGATTGTATTTATGCACTGTGTTTTTTGTTGGCTAAATTTACTGTAACAGTGCATAGAAAGTGTCTGGATGGTCGTCGGGCGATCGATGACCAGGCACTCATGTCAGCTACGTACAAGGTGATTCATCAAGGAAAACAAACAAAGTGTGGGGAAAACAATAAAGGGGAGTGAAATACGTTGTGAACTCTTTTTTTTGGGTCAAAACAACTGTCTGTCTCGCTTCTGTTGTAACACTGTCAGACTTTGGGGAACCTGCACCCTGCCAGAACCACTCAGAATGACAAAAAGCTCCAGAGCTTAGATGACCTGCCCCCTGCTACTCCTCTACGGGCAGTGTGACTCTCTTTAGCTGGTCGGGCAGGCGCAGGTCTGGGATGAGTAGTAGTTTGGGTAGAGAAGGGACGAGAAATTGAACCGAGCTTCTGTCTCCCCAGTCCTTCTCTGTTCCTTCAGGCGCCTTCTACCCAAGTTCCCTCCCGACATCTTCCCTCTTTAACTTTGCCCCCCATGTTCCCACCCTTCCTCTTTTGCCCCTTTGGGTCCCAACTCTCTACACTGGACACTTCTCCTTCCAACCTTCTCTTGATGTTCAACCACCACCTCCCTCTCTTGACCTCCTAACTCCAATCTCACCCAGAGATATGCTGCCATGTAACCCCCTAAGGGATATGGTGATCTGCTCCTCCAGGGATTTGGTGCCCTCCTAAACCATGAATATGGTGCTCTGTTTCCCCCGCCAGGGTAAATGAAGGATATGGTGTACTACTGCCCCAGGGATATGGTGCCCTGAACACCCAGGTCAATTCTTTCTATACCAATTCCTGTGGTCCCAACATCATGCCTCTCCTGTCAAATACTCCTTCTGGCTTCCTCAACAACCTTTGACCAAAGCCAAACAGTTCAAGCCTTCCTCTTACACCAGGTAATCAAACACCTCAACTGTTTCCCCTCCATCCTCCTCCTCTGATGTCACTACTTCTTCCTCACTTTCCCCAAACCCCTCTGGACGTTATTGCGTCCTGAAATCTTCCTCTGTCAACCCTTCCATAATTCTGTCTCCACCAACACCACCTAATTCTACTCCCAACCGACACCTTTCACTTCTTCTACTGCCCTTGGCTCTTTCTCCTCTGTACACCACTCCATATCTCTCTGCTGATTCACTTCTCTACCACCTCTAATCCGCTCCATTTTCGAACCAACACCCCACTCTGAACTCCATCCTCATGCTTGCCATACTATGTCCTTCATCCATCCCAGCAACTCCCAATGTGAGCTGTGTGGTGTGGCTATTTATAATATTTTTTCCTCCCCTGAGCTGCCTCTCAATCTGATGGTTTCCGCCTTAGCCTACGGGGGCAGGTCAGTGTTCCGCTACGGTGGCTCCTGCTGCTTCCTTTCTGTTTTCCAGGCTGGTGGGTCCCGCTCACATGCCAGGTGCTGGCTTGCACACGCTAGCAACTTCACTGTTTCTGCACGGACGTGGACGGCGTCCTCCCTCCTTCCAGCTTGCTCGCCGTTCCATCGGCTCATTCTTCGACACAGAGGCTTCCACACCTCTGGCGGCCTAACAGACCCACTTGCCTTAGGGTCCACAGGTCCTCTGGGTTGTCAGCTGACATCCTGGCTCCTCCTCCTCAGGTCCCACCATTGCTGCCTTCTTCTGGAAGGGTCCCCTGCTGGTCTCTCCCACACAGGCCTCCCTGTTGCTCCACTGTTCACTTTTATACACCTGCAACCAGTTGACAGGTTGCAACTGTGGATTCTCAATTGGGTTTGCATGACTATAATTAAAGGGACAGTACTCTGAAAGCATCTTCCTCATCTCAGTACTAGAGTGGTGAAATGGGTTTTTAGTGTTCATTACTCGCATTCGCTTCTTCCTCGTCCTAGTACTGTCAGAGGTAAAATGTGGGTAAATGAGGGAAACTGGTTTATAGTAGCCTATAAAGGCAGGGGGAGGGTTAGGATGGTCTTGAATAGGGAAAGGGGGATACCATGTCTTGCCTGTAGGCACCCCACTCCCAATCCCCAAGGGACCTCCACCCAGGTGATCCTCCCTCGCTTTGCCAACTCCAAGGTCAGGATCCAGATGACCTTTCCCTGGCCACCTGAGTAGAGGATCCAGGGGGAGTAGGAGTGAGGATACCCTCAGGTTTCTCAGACGAGATACACACAGGGGGGATTGTACCTTTTTACCGAAAATAAAGGTCTGCAAGGACCAAAAGTTCTAAAAATGCTACCACCAAAGGTTCGAACACCAAAAGTTCGAACCTTTGGTGGTAGTATTGCAGGTAAGTTAAAAAAATAAAAAAGACTGCGAGGCTGCGGGGGTGTCCTCTGCAACACCCCACTCACTATACTTCACAGTATAGTGTGCGGGGGTTGCGGGAGAGACCCCTGCAGCCCCTGTAGTATGTACGTGTGTTCTCACGAAAAAGGTGCAAACTTTTGGTAGTTCACTCCTTTCTCATGCGAACGTTTCGACCGTGGCACAATCAGCCGCGGTCGGATCACGTAGATCCACACAGGGCTCCATTCAGGAGTATGTATGTACAGTAGGTATTACAAGCCCTGAACCGTTGTGTTTGGTAGGGTCTTGGTAGTCAAATTTAACTGGACTGCTAAGTTAATGTAGCACCGGTTATAAACAACGTGAATTGGGCCTAAATTAAAATATGAACTAGTCCTAAATTCATTGAGATCGCAAGTCAAATGGAATCTTTTGTGCTATTATCGCTAAATCATTGCTCCTCCGAATGGGCTCAATGTTTGACATTTTTTATGAATCAATGCACTTTGGAGATTCTAATTTCATAACATTATTGTCTGAGAAATTTGAATCAATTCTGGAAACCTTAAATACAGACAAAAACTTGCTGATTGTAAAGGCAGACACTGTTAAGAAAAAAATATGGGAACATGACTGGATTGACAATAGGGATACGTTGGCCTACTTTTGTAATCACCTATATGTAGGTTGCCATACCTCGCTGACTATTGCAGTAGTCAGAGTAATTCATGTTATTTTCGTATCTAAGATTTAGGATTTTACTAAGCACTTTGTCCCTGGAATGGTTCTTTGCTATGATGCTGAACGTTTGTGATTATGCTATATCCTAGATTTATATTGAGTATTCTTGTGAAATGTAAATGAAATAACTATTGTTAGCGTTGTATGATTAATTGGAACACTTTTAGTATTCACATGAACATATGTATTTTTAGAAGTGATAATGTAAAATAGCAGTGTAAAATAATTGAAGTGCATCGTAACTTGGTACTCGATAACACTATAGTTACTTTTTAGCTGTCTTTGTTATGTTGTTGTGTAATCTTAAAATTGCTTTGTTTTATATGTCAGTATGTGAGTATGAAATGTTTATTGTAAACTGTAACACACTATAATAAAAAATAAATAAAGAATGTTCTAAGACATGCAGCATAAAGTACATGGCTTAATATTTAGTCCTGAAAATGCTTTGTGTTGTGGCAAGAAATAAGTTTGAGGATATCGTACATTCTACATTTCCAGGCCAAAAGCAAAGATACCTGTGTGACCTTGTATGAGCATTGGCCATACGCGATGTACCATTTTTATTTGTATTTTCCAATGGGACTCTTACCACTTAGAGCTTGCAACGTCGATTGAAAGCACCACATACACTTCTTGATGAACCCATCTCCCGCACAGCTGAACTGGCAACAACACCAGCTTCTTTAAAATCACTCTCCTAAAGCCGCCCTTCTCTCCAATCCTCCACCCATGCACACCAGACTGACCTCCGAGAACTGCAGTTTCTCGACCATCAAGGCTATCAAAGGTACTTTGAGCTGCATTGTCATGTAAGCACACTGGAGTGCCTTCCGCAGGGTGGGTGAATCAATGCCATCTAGGTGCCCACCTGCCATACCCTGGCAGCACTTCAAACAGAAAAGGGTTAGGAGATCCCATGACAGAACTTCTGATTAAGTGACAATTGTCCTCCTACCCACTTAAAATTGAGGGAGCGGCACCATCACGGCTCAAGCATGAGCACAGTATTTTCCAGACCCAATCTGTAAACAGCAGTGATCTGTGGGTGGAGATTCTATAGTAAGGAGGGAACAAACTTCATTTGTCAATAAACCATCTTTGAGACATTTGGTGGCAAGCATGAAAAATAGTGTTAAACGGGAAATCATATCGTTCCTCCTTTCTCATATATATTGGCCTAAGCCCAATCGCTCTGCGAAGAAAACCACATTGCAAAGTTCCGATTTTAGATCAACTTCGCCGCCATTTTTGGGATCATCCGCCATTTTGATTTCTGTTCAATGTAACTCTGTGTTCAAAAATGTGGACTGTGTTTCCAACTTGTAACCAAGCCGTCCCGACCCTTGCACCTTAGTTAGTGTTTAGACTGTCCGCGGGCCGAATGTTTAGACTGGGTAAAGAGACCTTGTCCCATGCTTGACTTGTGGTCTAAGGATTGTCTGCACCAATAAGTCTCATCCATGAACAATGTAAAGTAAATGTTGAACGTGGGCACTGGCTGAACTGCATTGTAAGGGAAATGTGCTAAGGCTTACTGTTAAATCCGGGAATACACTGTTGCCATTGTAACTTGTTTGACCGTAAACCAGAAGATAATCCGTGTGCATATTGTTGTATAAGCCATAAGTGAACTCGGTACGAACTCTAGACCATGGATTATTAACTTGCAGAGGGGCTGGACATTATTACCGAAATTGTATAAATAACCGAATGTCCAGGTGTCCAGTACCTCTCACTTCTCACACTGAAGGGCTGGTATTCGCTGTGATATACTGAGGGCCAGATAGCTATCTGATTTTGTTCTTTGTAAACTGCGCAGTAGTAATTAAAGATCTGTGATTCTTTATAAGCCTGTGTTTGGTGTATTTCCTTTTTTGATACTCAGCCTCGATATTTCCTTTTGCTTTAAAAGATGGTGCCCGAATAGGGACCCTCAAGATTGAAGCCATCTTGTTAAAGGTTGACGCGGCTATCGGACCGGGATTGGACGGTGAAAAAGGGGGCCCCTTTCTTGGATGAGAAGCGATACCTCAACAGTACTGCACGACCCGATCCCTGGACGGTGAGCCCACGGTCCGAGACGGCATCTTGACGAGGGTCTATATATCGAGGTGGGCAGTTTTTGCCGAAATCACAAACCAAGTGGGTCCTTTGTGTCCTTAGAAATCCGGTCGGGCCTCCTTAGTTCTTTGATCAGGTGAGTCGTGACCCGATTCTTAAGTATCCTGATAATTTGTTTTGGGGCATTGCACTCGCAAGTACAATTATTGACCAGGTAACACCAGTAATCTGACATGCCTGAGAAATTGTCTGCCTGCTTTAGGGCGTTATTCCGCAGTGACAGACAATCTTTGGAATTTAGCCGACCGGCGCCAATGGAGGTGTCTCCGGCGTGTACTATGTACTGTAAGCACGGCATTGGTAGTATAGTGCTTAATGATATTTGGCACAGACAAACTAGACATGCTTCTGAACAATCAGTGGCCAACCAATGGTAGTTTTGAAATTCCTCGTATAGAATATTTAGAGTCTATATTATTAAAGAAAAAGGCTAAACCTGCAGCATTTGATGTATTACAAAATTGGAAGAAATAAGCTATGCAGCAACTTAAAAGTAGAGAAAAACATGCACGCCGTCATATGACCAACGCCGAAAAAGCGTTGTTGTACGATCAAAATAAACAGTCTGAGTCAGTTAGAAATATGGATAGGGCTTTTTCACTTGGTATTCAGAAAATCTATCCGTCAAAAGACTCATGTATCTAATTGACAAACTTCTAAATGAACGAAGGCCTGGTGCCACTGCGCCACCTCCGTATGTCCCTATTCCTGCTGTTTTACCTCTTCCTGCTGTTGTTCCTCCTCCCGTAGTTGTTCCTGCTCCTCCTATCGTTCCTCTTAATGTTGCTCTTCCTCTGGCTGTTGTTCCTCCTCCTATCATTGTTCCTCCACTTGCTCCTCTGCCTTTTCCTACTGTTATGGGTTTGGTAGATTTGCCTTCTGTACCATTGATAGCACCCTTGTTACCGAATGTACAAGATTTGTCTACTCTTTCTCTTCCAAGTAGTTCTGTCCCACTTGTAGTTGATAAGGGAGCGGAATCAAAGATTGTCACTCGTAATACTGTATCTAAAGAGAGAAAGCGCGATTTGACTGCATGGGCTAGACAGTGCATGGAGAAGGGTGAACAAGCTGATGTTTTTGCCACACTCTCTAATCTCGACACTTTTCCTGAGAAAAACGTTTTTATTGAAGGGTTGGGAATTCATTTGCGTATAATGTGGAACAGATTAGATGATATAGATCTCCCACAAGGGTTGAGGGATCTGAATGTTTTATCATATTTAAGAGATGCTGTGGAGAAAGTACATGAGCACGTCGAGAGGGTTTTTGAGTGTAAAAGGGAGTTGGAAAGGTTACAGAATGAAGAAATTGATGGTGATAGTTTGGGCGTTAAGTTTGTACAGAAACGGTTCCTTCCTTTTTGTAAGTCGATAAGTGAGGAAACATGAATTTGCACAAAGGATGCGATAAGGTGGATTTCAGACATGTCGATATCTCCCGTAGAAGTATATGACACGTATAGTCAGTATACGCCAGAAATGCAGCGGAAAGTGATACATGTAATGGTAGAATACCTGCAGGATGAATGTATAAAAAGAAAGATTTGTTGTCCCGCAGAATTATTGAATATCTACAAGAGAGCTTTTTCGTCTAACATTCCTTCAGCTGCTTTAGCGTTCGATTTAGCTCTGTTGCTCAGTAAGCGTTCGGAGTTTCCTGTCTCTCAGTTGCCTATGAGAGAGGTTCCTCCGACATTTGTCCCAAAGGTTGAGATTCTGTAATGCTCACCTGGTATTCACGGGGGCGTCACTCAGCCTGTTCTGACCTCTTACGACCTTGAGGCCTTCCCTGGAGGCTATTCGACTGGAGACTGGGTCTGAAACACAGGATTGGTAGAGTTTAACTCCCTATTGTCTCTGTGTGCTTGAACCCCTTCTTCCCCGGGGTCCAACCCTTCCCTTTGATCCACAGCTCACCTTGTTTTCTTGGATAGTGTGCTCTCCGTCCTGCTTTCAGCGCAGGGGCGCGTTGATTGTTGCAGGCTCGTTGCTGCCTAGTTACTTCACTGGCAAGAGTCCAACAGGTAAGTATAATGGGCCTTATTACGAGTAGCCAGGTAAAAACGGGTTCATTACCGGCATGCCGGTAAGAGCGGGTCCGTGCTCAAGCATGCGCGAACCCCCATGCCGGTAATGGTAATACCGGCATGCCGCTAAAGGCCCTCCAACCCCCCGATAGCGGCATCACGGGACCCGCCAATACCGGCACCGCCTCAGAGCAACCCCTAAATACCGGCCTGGTAATACCACCATGCTAATACCGGGTTTGCAAAACCGGACCCGGAAATTACATCATCAAGCAGGAACGGGAAATGGGCCGGCTGCCATCTTTAAAAAAACATAATCCATTGCCATCCTCCCTAGCCACCAGTCTTTTCGTGTCGTGCTGTGTTGGAAAACCATGAGGATGTCCAAGGCCACCTGGAAGACGACCACCCGGCAGCGGAAGAAGCGTTTTTCAGACGCTGAGCTCAATATGCTTGCTGACACTCTGGCTGCACATGCAGCCATAATGAAAAGCAATGATATGAAGCGAGAAGCCCAGATGAGGAGAAAGGAAATCTGGCAGGAGGTTGCCTGGAAAGTGTCGGCTGTGGGGACCACCCCACGCACCGTGCGTGACTGCCGCAAGAGGTGGGACGACCTCCGCTTGATGGTGCGAAACATCCTATCGAGAAACAGGAGGGTGGCCAGGGAGACAGGTGAGGGTCCACATTCACCTGCTAAGCTGATGCCCTGGGAGGAGACTGCCAGCACTTTTATTGATCCTGGGTCAATAGAGGGATTCAGAGCGATGGAGATGGGTGCGGCATCATCCACAGAAAGAGGCGAGTGACCCTGCACATCCCTGTAGGGGAAAACATGACTTAGCACTAGTGACGTGGATGTGAGACTAGGCAAGGCAATGTATGTCCCTACACCCACATCAACATATCCAAGTCAAGATTGTGGCCCAAACCCTTCCACACAGAAATGCATGCTGAGTGCCAATCCCATAACCTAATACACGGGCAACATACCAGGACCGTGCCCATGTAACCCAACACACAAGCCCCATATCAACGGCATGCCACCTGCCATGCAGTGAATGCTAACATACCCCCTCTGAATACCCTGCGTGACACACCTATAAGACATGAATGCATGATCAAATTAATAATGAACAGCACCATTGTATGCCTCTGCCATGTCACGCCCTGCATCTCTTCTACCCCCCAGGCACCGATGATGAAGAAGCAACCCAGTAGACCACCGCAAGGGCATTCACCTCACACCCTAAGAAGAGGGCTACCACCACCACCACATCCGCTGGAGGCAAGCAGGCCACTGCCAGTGTGCCTGTGTGAGCTGGGACACAGCCAGCAACACCTGCTGTCAGTGTGCCTGACACACTACTGACCCAGCAGGCCACACCCACACCTGTCGAAGGGGAGTCCCTGGAAGCACCCGCCTCCACTGGGGAAGAACTTGATGCCAGTGTGGAGCCTGAGGGAGACACCGAGGTGGCATGCCCAGCCACCCCGAGCCCCGTGACCACCCCCTCACCCCAACACCTGCAGTCACCCACCTGCAGTGAAGCTGATCCCTGCCTCCGTGACTGTGACCTACCCACCTCTGATGAGTACAGTCCCGAAAATGCCATCCACGTGACTGCACAACCCACCACTCCCATCCCCCTCCAAAACCCTGGAGACACGATTGTCGACGGCGGAGGCCCGACAGGAGGCCATGTTAGACCTACTCCGCCAGTACATAGCGGACGGGGAGGAATCCAGGTGGGGTATTGTCACAGCAATTTTGGGGACCACAGCGGCCATCACAGCCAACACTGCCGCTGTTAATGCATCGGCTCGGCTAATGAGGGACTGCCTGGGGGCGGTGACACAGATACTGACTTCAATGCTGCTCCATATGCAGCAGCCATGGCTTGCAGGAGGTGTGGAACCTGCCAGCGACTCACCTACTACCTCCACACCAGCTTCATCTGTCCCCACAAGCCCAGTGCGCCAGACACGTAGGAGTGCAAGGCACACTGAAATGCTGCCTTCGGACAGGGAAAAGTCCCGGAAGTAGTGTGGGCAGACAATGGGAGTGGGACACAAGGTTGGGGGTGAAGGGGTGCATCTTGTGGAGTCTATTGGGGGTATTGGTGTTGGTTGGGGGGGTTTTGGAGTTTGTCTGGGGGTTTGGAGTTTGTTGGGGGGGTTTGGAGTTTGTCGGGGGGTCTAGGAGTTTGTTGGGGGTGTTAGGGAGGGGGGAGTGGGCACATTTTAGCTGTTGTAAATAATACACACGTTGTGATAAGAAAAATCCATGGCTGGACATTGTTATTTTTGTGTGCATCCATTTAATGTGTTACTGTGTTCAGTGCCCAACTCCCAACATTCTCTGTGTGCATGTCCACATTGGCCTAGTGTCTGATGGACACATGTCTTTCATAGTCCCTGTGGGTCAGGAGTATTTGTGAATCTGTGCTTGGCATACTGCATGACCATCCCATGCATCATGTACTAGCAGGGGGGCTACTTCACTTCTGTCTCCATCCTCCTCATCCTCACCCGGGGCATGCATGTCAATGTCAGGTGGCAGTGGTACATTTCTCCGGACGCACATGTTGTGCAGCATGACACAGGCCATGGTGATCTTTGCCACCTTCTCAGGCCTATATAGGAGTGCCCCACCAGACCTGCTTAGGCAGCGGAAACGTGCCTTCAACAGGCCAAAGGTCTGCTCTATCACAACACGGGTGCGGGTGTGCACATGAATGTACTCCTCTTCATGGCTGTTCTGCGGGTTCCGCACAGGGGTAAGTTGCCACGGCCTAAAGGGATATCCTCTGTCACCTGCAAGCAAATACAAATAGGTGTGTGTCACTCTGAGCTAGCACCTTCAGGAAGCACAGTCATGGCGGCAGCAATTTGGTGTGGACATGCACATGTCCATGTACGTATGCAAAATTGTCACCTAGGTGCATTCTAAACTGTTATGAGGTGTGGTAGTCTGGATGGGGTTCAATAGATGATGCAGGGTGTAATCACGCATGCTGAGGCGGATGTATTGTGGTAGTACGACAATTTTTAGCCTCCCATTCAAGCAGTTAGTTCTATGCATGGTCACACTAGCCACATTGGCCCAGTTGCCATCCTGTACAGTCATGCATTGCTTGCCATCACCATGGTGGCCTGGTTGTGCCTCTTACTTGTTGTCATCGATATGCATTATTTGTTTAATTTGTGCCAGTGATGTGTCAGGTTCAGGTCTTTGAGTGTTTAGCTCTGCATGCATTCTCCAATCACCAACAATTGCCACCCAGGTGGGGTATGCATCCCCTGACCCCTTTCCCAACCAGGTGGAGTATGCATCCCTTCACATCAGTACCCCATAGCACTGCCATGGCCCAGTTGTGCAACTCACCAAGCAGCCAGGCACATGGTCCAGCATGTAGCTCCATGTGACGGGGTAGGATGGAGTTGCGCAGTACCATGGCATCATGTGTTGATCCAGGATATCGGGCACAGCAAAGTGTGATGATCTTGCTGGAGTCACATGCCATCTGCACATTGATGGAGTGGTATTGCTTGCGATTGTGGTACACCGCCTCTATGGCATGGGGGACTACCAATCCAACATGGGTGCAGTCCAGGGCACCAACACAATTGGGCATGCCTGCCACTGCATGGAAGCCTACTTTGGTGTCGGCTATCTCCTGGCCAGTCCGTGGTAGGGATATGTGGGTGCTTGCGTGCTTCAGGAGGGCATCCAGCACTTGGTTCAACATGCGTGAAAAAAAGTGGTTGGGGAATACCATGCAGCTGCCCCACTGTGTGTTGATAGGTGTCTGTGGCCAGGAAGTGGAGCACGGACACCACCTTTAGTAGTGGGGGGATGGCAGTGCATATTTCTATGAGGCTGCCTATGTCGTTGTGTATCATATCCACTATGGTGGTGATGGTGTCCCGGTCCAACCGGTACAGGGTGTGGATCTGCTCAGGGGTTAGGTTGAATGGGCTGGGTCTGATGCGAGGGATTGGTGGCTGCCTACGAGGCACTGCTGGCTGCGCTGGTGGTATTTGCTGGGCCTGTCTCACCCTCCTTCTCCTCCTGCGTCTCCTCTGTGCTGCCTGTTGTTGCTGCTGTAGTTGTTGTAGTTGGTGTTGTTGCTGTAGTTGTAGCAGTATTGGCATGTCCTCCAGCGTCATGAATGCAACAGCTAGTAATGGCATTTTGGTGTTGGAAGGGGTGTGGTGTGTGGGTGTGCTCATTTTATACTGGCCCAGCCTCCATTGCCGCCACCTGTGGGGATAGTGTGCACCTGTGGCAGTTGGCTTGTTTCCCGATTGCTGTTTGCGGGTGGTCCGCGATGCCTGTATGGCCGGCATCGTGCAGCCCGTGATTACCGGCTTCGCGATGCCGGTATTTGCATGTCCGCGTGGGTTGGGATGTCCCCATATTACCGGCATGCTGGTATTTGATCCCCGAAGGGGCGCGTTTACACACCCATGCCGCTATTAGCAGTGCCGCTAATACCGGGTTGCCGGGTCAGAATACACCAGAGCGGTAAACGATGCCGGTATTACCATACTGGCATCGTTTTTGCCTTACCACCAACCTTGTAATGAGGCCCAATGAGTCTTTTGAACAGTTCTCTAACTTTGTTCCTTTCCTTCCTTCCTTAGATGATGGCCGGTGTCCGGGGATGGCGCCGTGCTGCTGAGATGAATAGCGCTGAAGGTGAGTGAGAGCGCGATGCACCCCTTTCATATTTGCATTGAACTGAGTTATTTTTCTGTGTCTTTTAGGTGCCGCGACATTTTCAGCGTGGATACCGGTTATAAAGAACAAATCCGGTGGGTAAGCGCGGAATGCGGCGCCTCTAGATGTTTCCATGCTAACCTGGAGTGTCTTTTCCCTCTTGCAGAGGGATGAGAAGTTTCGGAGACCGAGTTCCCCGAGAGCGGCTGGCATTCAGGTAAGCGTTTGAAGCTCGTACAGTATTTAAAAATAAGCGAAGTTTTGCAGAGTGCTTACTAATGCCTTTTTTCTGTTCTTTTCCCTTTTCCTTAGGAAGCGGCGTGCCGGGATGGGAATGGCACCGCCGAAGATGCCCGCAGAACAGAAGGAGCGATGAATGATGGGCAGAAGCGCCGTAAGGTAAGGCTGTTCTTGTTCTTGCAGGAGCTGAGCACAGAAGAAAGATGCAGGCCTACTGGAGACCGATCCGAACACAGCGAGTGTCCCGCTGCAGGTGCAGAAAACGCAAAGCATGTTTCTCAGCCCGGGTGTGTCTTAAATAGTCTCTGGGTATCCCAGGTGTCTCTGAGCTGAACCACACCCAAAAGACTAGACCGCACATGCAGTTCTGGGAACCAAAATATTAGGGGGGCATCCATCTTGTCCCCATCAATGCACTACAAGTCCAATCCCCAATGTTATCCTATGGCAGTGAGGTAGTCTGGTGCCACAAGTGCCAAGTCTGACTCCAAGTGGGTCTTTGGAGGGATGGAGAGGCCCTTGAGGGCCATGTAGGTGATCGTGGCCTGGCTCCAGCCTGACATCTTGGAGGGCTGGGGACATGAGGGGCAGGAATCGTGACAGATTCCAGCTAATCCTGCAACAAGTACTGCTGCTCAGGACATTCCTGCACATTATGTGTCGCAGTTTGTTCACGTCCCGTTCTCGAGACATGAAGTGAACACCATTAAACAATCCATTCCCGATATTAGGAAAAATCCAACAGAGTTTTATAAAGAGATAGAATCTGTCTTGCAGTCATCAGTATTTACTCTGAGCGATATTGATTTGTTATTTCCCATGCTCCTACCTGTTGAATTGTGGAAAGAGATTAGGACTGTAGACGATGTACCTGGGTTAGGAGATACATGGGTTAATATAGTTCGATTAGATAGAGAAAGGCCAGCTGGCGAGAGACCGCCACAAGTAATACTGACTTTGTCTGACAGAATAGTCACGAAACTAAAAGCTATAATTCCTGAAAGAAGGATTATTTGGGACAAACTTACTGATTGTGTCCAAGGGAAATCTGAGGGTGCTAACACATTCTTTAATCGGTTCGAACAAGTGTTTTCAGATTACAATGGACAAGATTTGAGCAGACTCTGGAAAACGTCTTTTGGTAGACAAATTTGTGCGTGGATTGTTGCCTGACATCCAATCGAAAATGATGTCTTCAGAGAGTGCTTGGCAAGCTAAGTCTCAGTCTGAAGTATTGCATCTGGCTCAGTACTATGAGAAGTGAGTCAATAACGAGAAAGAAAGAATTGGAAAGAGAAAGGGAGACCTGAAAACTAAAGTTCTATTGCAACAAATTGTTAGAGGCCCTAGAGGGGGTACTTCACAATTTAGGAGACAGTATGCTCCACAAGGAAATGTGCCATTGGGTCCTGTAAACGTGAACCAGTGTGCTTATTGCAGACAAGAGGGTCATTGGTGTGCACAATGCCCGATCCTCCAGCAGAGGTCGAATAACACATTTGGTAACATGGGTAGATGATCCAGGGGCCGCTCTGGGGCAGTGGGTCCTGGCAGAAGTCAGTTTTCTCAAGACGCGCAACCTTTTTCACAGGATAATCAGGCACCGAGTGTGGATAATAGAAACATTTTTGATCATCCTTCTGCTGCGCATCTCTCTGAAGAACTTCCTTTTGATGACATTCTGTTTCGCTAGGATTGCCCGAAGCAGGGTTTGGAACCGACGCCTATTCCCGTTAATCAGAAAGGTCCCTACTTTGAGATGATAGTGGGAAATAGGAAACATCTATTCTTGATAGATACAGGAGCACAGAAGTGTGCCATTGACCATTCACGGGTTGCAAACATTCCACTGTCAGGGCAAACCAATGTTTCTGTAGGGTTTTCTGGCACACCAGTAGTTTGTCCGGTTTCTTCGCCATTACCGATTACATTGGGTCCATTCACGGACCACTGTCCATTCCTTTTGACTACGAACTGTGGAGAGAATTTGTTGGGGTTGAATCTGTTGAAGGAATTAAATGCGGTAATTCATTGTTCTTCAGATGGAGTGCGTTTGAAGATTTCACCACAGCAACTTTCTGTCTCTCAGTTCTTGACTAGACCTTTGCCGCCGGAATTTAGTGATGTTCCGGAGTGTTTGTGGGCAATTGACGATAATGATGTCGGTGCTCTACAAATTGAGCCTGTTAAGATCATTTTGAAACATGGAGTAAAGTTGCCACGTATTCCTCAGTATAAGAGTTCGGTTGATGGTGAGCAAGCTTTGAAATGCATAGTCTCCGATTTTGTACATTGTGGGGTAATTGAGGAAATTGCAGATAGTTTGTGCAAAGGTCCGATTTTGCCCGTGTACAAGAAAGGTGATAATGCAATTCCTTTTCGTTTCATCATTGATTTACGTGCCATCAATAAGATTGTTGCTCCACAGTTTCCTATTGTGCCTGATGTGACGGCAATATTAACCATGATTCCGGCTTCTGCTACTCACTTTAGTGTTGTAGATCTTAAGAATGCTTTCTTCAGCATTCCTATACTCAAGGATAGCAGATAGCTGTTCGCGTTCACCTTAGGGGGACGCTTGTTTACATGTACCCGTGCGCCGCAAGGTTACAAGGAAAGTCTGAGCGTCTATAGTCTATACTTGTACACTGCTTCAATATGTGGACGATCTACTTTTAGCTGCTGAGTGCCTAAAAGCACCGTGTTGTTGCTTATTCACCTAGCAAAACATGGACACAAAGCGTCAATCAAAAAGTTTCAGTATTGTCGACAGGAGGTCCTGTCAAAGGAGGGAAGAAGGTTGACGCCTGGGCGGATAAAAATCATTTCTAGCATGTCTGTCCCAAATACACTGAAGGAAGTCAGAGCCTTGATAGGAATGGCTTCTTATTGTAGGCAGTGAATCCCGAACTTCTCGTTAACGATTAAACCAATGCCGTGGAACTTGGAACACCAGCGAGTGTTTGATCTGCTCAAGACTACATTGTGTTCAGCACCAGCTTTGGGCACACCAAATTATGAAAAGGCCTTCGTGAAGTATGTGCATGAACATGATGGATGTGCTTTGGCTGTCTTAACGCAGGAACATGGAGGGAAGAATAGGCCGTGCGGCTACTTTTCTTCCGCCCTTGATCCTGTTGCATGCGCTTTGCCAAGATGTTTGAGAGCGGTCGCTGCTGCTGCTGCTGCATCTGTAAAACAGAGCGAGGGTATGGTCCTAGGCCATGCTTTAACCCTGATGGTACCTCACTCTGTAGATGTTCTATTAAACAGAACACAAACGCAACACCTCACCTCCGCACGATTAACGTGATACGAATTGATCTTGTTTGCTCCGCACATTCAAATTCAGAGGTGTTGCGTCTTGAATCCGGCTGAACTTTTATCTTTCCCGCAAGGTACTGCTTGCAGTGACGAAGCGTTGCATGACTGCCTTTTGCACCACAGAGCAAGAGACTAAAGGCAGAATTGATTTGAAAGGTACACCTTTGAACAATCCACAAGGGGAGCTGTTTTGTGATGGCTCCTGTTTCAAACTTCCGGATGGCACATCCACGGCTGCTTATGCAATCACCACATTGAGCACGATTTTGGAGACCAAAAGAATCACGCATAATTCTGCGCAGGCCGCAGAGATTATAGCATTGACTCGAGCTTGTGAACTTTCTGAAGGGCTTCCAGTAAATATATATACTGATAGTCAGTATGCTTTTGGGGTGGTTCATAACTTCGGTAGACTTTGGGCAGAACAAGGTTTCTTGACCTCACATTGGATCAAGATCCAATATGGCTCCTTGATAGTACGGTTACTCTCAGCTCGCACTCCCTACTCAGTTAGCAATTATGAAATGCGCAGCTCATCAGAAAATCATAGATGATTTGGGGAAAAGGGAACGCTTTCGCTGACCTGACAGCCAAACAGACTGCCACTGATCTCTATTCAGAAATGTATACTTCAAGGGAAGCCACTAAGGTTTGTACTTTGGATGAGGGTATCGAATCTGTAAAAAGTATTCAAGCTGATGCCACATTAGAGGAATCTAAACAATGGGCTGAGGGTTTGGCAAGATTGGATGATGATGGGTTTTGGGTGGACAAGGTAGAAGGAAAATGGTTGCTGCCAGATGCATACATTACAATGATGGTCGAAATGGCTCATGGCCCCACCCACATCTGTGCGAGGAAGGTTTGCAAAATGTTACAAAATGTCTGGGTGAACGATAAAATCTCCAAAATAGCTGAACGTTTTGTTCAGAGTTGCATGATCTGCCTACAGCATAATATGGGAAAGGGCACATCGACTCCAAGAGGTAGTTTTGGTCCACTTTCTGTCCCCTTTGAGGTTATCCACTTTGATTTCATTGAAATGGAGCGTTGCAACAATTACAAGTATGTCTTAGTTGTTATCTGCGCCTTTAGTAAGAGGGTTTAAGCCTTTCCTGTTAAAGATGCCACAGCAATGACAACGGCAAAAACCATGCTTAAGGAATATTTTCCTAGGTTTGGTTTGCCAAGGGTCATCTGGTCGGATAATGGTCCACATTTTATTGCTGCTGTAATTCTGCAGATATGTGCGGGATTACAGATCGATAAACGGTTCCATTCGGCTAGACATGCTCAAAATGCTGGTTTGGTAGAGAGACACAATGGCATCATCAAGAACAAGCTCGCTAAGACATGTGCTGGCACCAAACTGAAATGGCCGGACGCCTTACCGATCGTGTTGTTCTCAATGAGAATGACCCCACAGACTAAGACTGGGCTCTCCCCATTTGAGGTGGTTATGGGTAGGCCAGCTAGCATTGGAACCTGCCTAAGCCGCAATCTTTGCGTGGCATTGAACATGTACTTCTTTCCGACTACTGTGATCGGTTAACTAAAAATCTGTATTTGATTTATCAACAGGTGCGAGAAGCCCTCCCCGTCAAGTACGAGGGCCCAGGTCACAGCATACGGCCTTTAAGCTGGGTGTTGATCAAATCATTTGAAAGAGCATCCTGCCTCGCACCGCGTTGGAGGGGCCCGCATCAGGTTCTATTGACCACACAGACAGCAGTATGAGTGTCGGGACGAAAGCATTGGATCCATGCGTCACATGTCAAGAGGATTCCCTTCCCTTTACCACACGATACAGAAGACACAGAAATCCTTACCAGCGCTGCTCCCAATGATCACGTAGCATCGAGCAGCATCGAGAGTGCTTTGGAGACTCTCCCTGAGCCCGTGGGGCCTGGGGAAACAGCCGCTTTATGTCCACACTCTCCTACGGATCCTTTTTCACCATTTTCAGAGTCTGTCACAAATCCACCACTTCCTTCAGGAAGCAACGACACGCTGTTCGCAGATCACGCAGTACCAGGAGTCACAAGGTACGATCTACGTCCACGGAGCTAGACTTACTGCACGGTTCGGCTGTGCCACCAGGAAAAATCATCGGAGGGCTTGTCTTTTTGGCCCGTTCTTTTGCACGTACAGGATTCTGTTGGCTGGGGTTAGGGAAGGACTAAGAAAACGCGCGATCAGGAGATTGCCAGCAAACAAACTCTGGAGTGTTCGTTTGAAGAAACAATGCCTGCAACCGCTCCCACTCGTACAGAACAAATAAGAGACTGTGTGTCTGATCGTAACAATGAACAATCGAATGCGTGGGCCCCCCGAAAACGTATTGTTGACTTGTGATTATGTTAACCGGTTTCACAATAGTAATTGCCTTAGGATTTTGGTATTTGGAAGAAGTACATCCGCTTGAAATTCTTTTGCCCACTGAAAATGTACCTACTGCTTCTACACCTTTCGTGCATCTGCACATGCTATCCCCTAGAGACTCTCAGCACAGATAAGAGTTACCACAACAACACTTTATTACTCATAATGAATGCCACACATGCCATTTTTAACAAATCTAATTGTTGGGTTTGCTTGCATTTACCGCAACACAGAGACAAGGGGTTGGGCTGGTATATCCATCCTTTACCTATGTCTACTGCATGCAATGCTTCTTTAAGGGCACTATTCTTTGGCCGATGGAACGATAGCATCTCGGGGAACTTTGATGGGATGAATTTGAATGATTTTGAGAAACGAGTTCTGACGCCCCTGGGATGCTCACTTTTTGCAAATAGGAGCAAGCTTAATGTTGCTTCTATTAGGCCTTCTGATAGACTGTCTCGCCCTTTTCAATCTTTGATCTCTTTCAAGATGGCTCCTATAGGCAATAGGGATGCCACGCCACCTTCCTACACTGTTAACCACAGCCCCGATTCAGTTTCTTTCTGCATACAGAGGAAGGTGTAACGCTCACCTGATTCTCGCAGAGGCGCCGGTCTTGACTGGGCGACTACCGTATCTTCAAAGGTGATGTGTAGCACCCGGTTGGCTCTTTGGGCTGGACCTCTGTGCACTGTATGCCTGACTTCAAGAGTAAGATGTCTTAGGTAAGTGAATGCCGAGCTCTCCATCTGCCTCGGGGCAGGGTGCTGTAACCAGTTTCTTCACTGGATCGGTAGAGCAGGCCTCTTGACTTCAGAGGACTGCTGTCCGTCGTTTACTGCACAAACGGTAAGTTTCGAGTAATTCTATTGTCTTTAAAGTCTTTAGTAATGATGTCTCTTGTTTTGCAGGTTCCGGCGATGGCGGATGACGGGCTGAAGTGAGTTGAAGATGGAGTCCGTGTGATGAATAGAAGCGCCTGGAAGCACGTAAGTAAGCGCTTGTTGCCTGCTTCACGATGCGCTCTTACTGTCTTTTATTTTGCAGGTACGAGTTCGGAGCGGCTGCAGGGTGCCGGAATACCCACTGGGTTAGAGTAATGGCACGTGAGTATTAAAGTTCCCCAATGTCTTTAAACGCACATAGTTTTGTCTTTCAGATGCAGGATGCAGCGCCGAAGGCCTCCGGAGCGTGCGAACAGTTGGTAAGCTTTTGTCTTTCAGATGCCGGAATGCAGAGTGAAGACCTCCGGAGCACACGAAGAGTAGGTAAGCCTTTGTCTTTCAGACGCCGGAATGCTAACCTGTTCTTTCTTGTCTTTATAGGTGTTGCTGAAGACTGGATTCAGGATGGTAAGCCTTTTTCCTTAGGCCCAGGATCCGATGCAGAAGACACGATGAGCGTTCTGCTGCTGAGGATGCAGAATAACGCAAAGCAAGATTCATCCACCGGGTGTGGTTTAAATAGCCTCCTGTAGTGCTTAGGTGTCTCCTTCCACAGCCATGCCTTGGTAAGAAAAGAGTTCCTGCTTTCCAGAAGAGTTCCAGTGTTCTGAATCTAGGGAGTGGCTCCTGCCCCACCCAACAGGAAAAGTAGTTCCAAACAGAAGAGGATCAGAGGCTCAGCTGGCAGGCAAGTAAGCAGCATGGTCTGCTGCAGGTAAGTCCACCCAAGCATTATGAGCCCGGCGCTTCCAGCGCTGGGACTGGGCATATTTATGAGCCTGGTGCCACTGGTGCCAGGACTGGGTCCAAAAGGTCCCAATTGGGACTGGTTGGCCCTCGGAACCTGGGTTATGGATCTGCTTCCAAGGGAGTTGGGAAAACCCTGACCTTTTGGAAGCAGAGATCATGAAATGGTACTCAGTCAATGGTGATTTCAAGGGCTGCACCAACGTTGCAAACTTGACCAGACCTTTGTATGTAGGCGGACCTGTCTACTTTGTTTGCGGTAATGAAGCTTTCCCATGGTTACCTAGGGATTGGCAGGGAACCTGTTATTTAGGAATTCTGTTACCCGGGGTATTCATAGCAAGCACCATAGAAATCTCTAAGGCTCGTCCAAGGCGGGACGAGAATGGCTATACTTCAGCACAAGTTCTGGGTGACGTAGCTAAGTCCTTTGTACCATTTTGGGGGCATATAATAAACTCTGAGGATATCAGAAGACTAGCAAGAGTACTGGAGAGGACCATCAACCGGACCACTGACATACTCTATAACAATACTTTAGAACAGAAAGCGATAAAGTTAGTGGCACTTCAGAACCGGATGGCATTAGACGTCATCCTGGCTGAGCGTGGTAGAGTATGTAAATTAGTGGGGTCCGCTTGTTGCGTTTTTGTGCCAGATTCCTCCCCAACCATCTTTCAGTCTTGCTGATCATTTTGGGTATTCTGTTATTTTTCTGTTGCTGTATACAGTGTCTTCCTGGCATATGTTTGGTGTTAGGAGGAAGTTGTGCACAGGCGATGGGAACGTTGGGACAAAAGGTACACGCCCCAGAGAAAATCGCAAACGAATTTGTGTTGAAGGAAAAGTCTGTTTCTGACCTTATGGCGATCGATATCTCTGATGATAGTGATTCAGGGTGTATGGATATTGAGACGTGGAGTTACTCATATAGTGACTAGAAGTAGTTTAGCGCTTGGCTTAGGCCTAAAGGGGAGATTGTTAAACAGGAAATCATATCATGACTCCTTTCTCATATATACTGGCCTAAGCCCAATCGCTCTGCGAAGAAAACCGCGTTGCAAAGTTCCGATTTTAGATCGACTTCGCCGCCATTTTTGGGATCATCTGCCATTTTGATTTCTGTTCAAATGTAACTCTGTGTTCTAAAATGTGGACTGTGTTTCCAACTTGTAACCAAGCCGTCCCGACCCTTGCACCTTAGTTAATATTTAGACTGTCCGCGGGCCGAATGTTTAGACTGGGTAAAGAGACCTTGTCCCATGCCTGACTTGTGGTCTAAGGATTGTCTGCACCAATAAGTCTCATCCATGAACATACATCGAAACAATGTAAAGTAAATGTCGAACGTGGACACTGGCTGAACTGCATTGTGAGGGAAATGTGCTAAGGCTTACTGTCAAATCCGGGAATACACTGTTGCCATTGTAACTTATTTGAACGTAAACCAGAAGGTAATCTGTGTGCATATTGTTGTATAAACCAAAAGTGAACTCGGCACGAACTCTAGACCATGGATTATTAACTTGCAGAGGGGCTGGACATCATTACAGAAATTGGATAAATAACTGAATGTCCAGGTGTCCAGTACCTCTCACTTCTCACACTGAAGGGCTAGTATTCGCTGTGATGTACTGAGGGCCAGATAGCCATCTAATTTTGTTCTTTGTAAACTGTGCAGTAGTAATTAAAGATCTGTGAATCTTTATAAGCCCATGTTTGGTATATTCCCTCTTTAGGTACTCAGCCTCGATATTTCCTCTTGCTTTTACAAGACGAGCCCTCAAAAGATGAAGAAGAACGTGTTTCTAAAGTCAAATAAAATCAAAATCAGAGCATCTCCAGAAGAGAACAACATCCTCTTCAAATCCTAACATGAGTTACTGCACTGTACTGTATGGTGTATCTCTTGCTCTACTGTAAACTATTACAATGTCCTCTTCAATATGGGCTAAAGTGCTTTGCATTGTGTTCTTCCCATCGCAGCCCAATACATATCTGTCCGTTTTGAGGGCGTCATTAATTTTCTAATGGATTTGGAAGGGCCTGACCCTGCATAGTGGATACCATACTGTATTTTACGTTCTTTCAATTACAAAGATGTAATCCATTTTCTGTTGCCACTGGAATGGTTTGATACTGAACGAGGGAACCGTACTGTCCGGTGTGTTCTTCATATTTGTGGGAGCCCATGAAATGAACATGCTTTAAGTTCCTTTTCTTTGGCACCTTTCCTGCCCCTACCAGTGTTGGACATCATTTAACAGGACACATTGTCACTTGACAGCCCCAATGAGTGGGAGAAATGCCAGGGACCAGACCAACCATCCTATGATCTTTATTTTATGTATTTATTCATTGTGCATTTGTTAGGTGCTTATACAGTAAGTCATTTCTGTTTCAAAGCGCCCACAGGGCAACAGGGAGGGAACATGGGATTGAAAAGAGTGAATACAGTGGAAGATAAGATGAACCTACTATGCCTTCTGAGTTTTCAGAATGTGCAAGTGCAGCGAGAAGTGGGGAAGCAGGGATGAGGGTAAGTGTGCGTGGGTGAGCAGCAGATGAGGTGCATAGTATGGTAAGTGCTATGCAGCCTGCAGTCGCATTGGGTACAAAATGCAAGCCTACAGGATTGAGGCTGGTGAGTGCTGAGGTGAGTGCTGCGACGTAGGCAGAGGCTAGGGCGACTGGATATGGGAAGCCAGGTCCCTGAGGGACACATAAGAGCCCTGGCCACCAATCACAGCGACTGTTAGTGGTGGGTGTAAGGAGTGTAGATTAAGGAAGTGGATGTCATAAAGTGGGCACAGGAGCAGTGTAAGTACCTACCTATGATCTCAGTGACTGTCTGATTTTCAGGAAGTGCAGTAATGTCCTTCATATAAATAAGGAGGACATTTGGGTGCCCGCAAAAAAAGACTGGCAGCAGCTTAACATTCAGTGATTTTTTGATATTATGGTGCTTCTTGATCACAAGATATCTGTACAAGCAGTACTGCTGACACGTAAAAGACATTCAATTAATTTGATTGGCCTTTCTTCTTTTCGGTGGTCCACAGAATGGGAGTGAGTGAGAGCTTCCTCTCTATCATGCACCCTCCGATAAGGTTTGGACCAATGTTGTTTTGTCACCTGGGAAAAGACAGGACTGACCCATGTCCCCTCTTATTGTTGCCCTGATTATAGAACCTCTGGCATGCATATTACATGTTCTGAAATCAGAATGGGCTTGCTACTCTATATGCCAATGACCACGTTCCTCTATATCCACTCACCTGAGAATCGTTTTGACTCAAGTCGTGGAAGATGTATGCCTGCATTAAGAGTGGACCAAATCAGAACTTTACCCACCTACTGATACTACTCTGGTATAAGGCTCTGAATGGGGCTTTTCATAGTTCCCGAAATCGATGCGCTATCTAGACTTACAGGTGGGTAGGAGAGCCTCAATCCTTCATGAAGACAAGTGTGTGCCTTTGCTACTTGAGCCCACATTTAAAATAAAGAGGTGTATTCACTGCGCTAATCAATATGGTGCATTTTTAATGTACGCATTTCAAATATTGCTTGATTTTAAGTAATTTGATTAATACTAACTTTGCTTGTGTTTGTATGATTTATTAAGTAACAATATATTTTAATTATAGGCATTTGTGATGTTGATGGTTTGATTTTTGTTTAATTAGTTAAAACTATTGTCAGTTTTATTTTGTTTTGTACAGCATAAGGTAAAAGTTAAAATTTTACAATGACCCTCGTTATGGATGTGGTGGTAATTCAGTGGAATTACTGTTACCTCCATTATGTCCGGCGGAATTACTGCCACATCACAAGTTGTCAGGAGCGCGTGCACTCCATTGGAGGTAACGGTAATTACGTCCCGCGAAAATGAGTGACGGACGGTAATGCTGCCCGAAATCGGTGGAATTACCGTTACCACTGGCACATTCGGCACTAATTCTGCTCGCGGAATTACAGCCGGCGGAATTACCGTCTGCGGAAATAGTGTCATTGTCAGAACGGGAAACCTGCCGGCAGCCACCTATAAAAATCCAGTTTACTCTGAATCTACCATTTCCTGGTGCCAACTGGAGACAAGAGTTGGCAGGAACATATCCCAAGAAAAGGATAAAAGCAAGGGTGCTAGGGATGAGGCTGAGGAAGCACAAGTTCAGTGAGGGTGAACTGCAGGTGCTGGTGGATGAGGTAGTTGTACATGCAAAAGAGCTGTATGGAAGTAGACAGCAGAGGACCTCTGGCCAGAGGAAGTCTGTCATGTGGGCGGTGTGAGGAAGGCATAGTATCAACAATATAGAACACAAGACAAAAGATACAAGTTCCAAAACCTTTATTAAATAATGGTTGGGGTTGGAGCAATCCCAACTGGTCCTAAACCTAACAAGGGAGTAGTCTCGAACATGAAATAAAAGAAAAACCTATGCCCCATCAGTCTTGGTCAAAAGAAATGGCCTATACTAAATAAACCTAACCTTGCCCTCCTTCTTAAACAACAAATGTGGGTAGAAAAGTGAAGAAAGAAATGTGTTTTCAAAACAAAAGTCAGAATGGCTTAAATAATAGTTCCCTTCCCCACGTTTAATAGCACTGGATTTATGAGAGTTCAAATAGATCGGTGGCTGGCCCAGTTTCATCAAGTTCAACAGAGTCTGGCTTACTGCAACCTTTGTACCCGTCAGCAGTTCCTTTGGGCGCTCTGTGCCATACCATCAAATGTCCAGTGTTCAAAGTTCAGCTCCTTTCATCAAAAACTCCATATGTAGTTTTTACGTGCATTACAGTTCATTTCACTTTTACCCTCAGGCACCACATTTCCTCTGTCAGACTTAGGCCTGTCCAGATCACAATTCACACAGGCTTCCCTCAGTCAGGCCCAGGCCTGCAATGTTTCATCTAAAGTTCCCACAGGCATCCCTCAGTCGGGCTTGGTGTTGTAATGTTTCCTCTTTAATCACAAATTTCTCCCACAGGCTTCCCTCAGTCGGGCCCAAGCCTCCCAGTTCACATAGGCTCCCATCCGTCAGGCTCAAGCCTGCAACGGTTCACATAGGCTCCCCTCAGTCAGGCTCAAGCCTGCCACAGTTAATGATTTGATTAACAAGTTATACTGTCTTTAACTCATGGGGTTCTATTCCCCAAATGTGCTGCTTCGCTTGAACTTTGTTGAAGACTTTTGAGACTGCAAGGATTTTACTCAGACTTCCGCATGACCAATTTGACCTTCCTTTGGAAAGCAGTTCACTGATCAGTTTAAATAGACATTGCTCGGCCAGGCTCAAGTATTTCCCCTTTCTCTTCCTCTGGCTTCCCTGTGCCGGGATCGCGCTTTCTGCTAAGGTAGATTCAGTATTTTGCTCTCTTAGCACTATTATCCACCCTTTGCCAGTGTCACTTGGTATTTGTAGTTCTCTCACTTCTGGCATGTGTAGTTTCACTTTGATTTGCTCTGCTTTCACTCTTAATAAGCTTTTATTTAAGACTGTGTTACCTTCTTACTTTGCTATCTGCTTCAAAAGGATTTTACAGAGTCTTTTGATTTTTTGACTTCCTATCGCAGGACCGCTCTGTTACTTTGTAGTTAGTGTGCGCGATGAACTTCAAACACCACTTGTCGGGCCACGCGCAAACTTCAAAGCTTTCTCACCATCAGTTCACAAAGGCTCCCCTCAGTCGGGCTCAAGCCTGCAATGCTTTCTGTTTGTCACAAGTCGCAACAGGCTTCCCTCAGTCGGGTCCAAGCCTGCCAGTTCACATAGGCTCCCCTCAGTCAGGCTCAGAGATTTACCAAAAATAATGTCTCTGGACCTAAAGTCCCACAATGCCTAACTCTTATTTCGCTCCCACTTCGTCAGCTCCCCTTATTAGTATTCTGTTGTTTTAGGAGTAGTACAGTCTCTTAATGGGATGTTTCCTGAGATCAGGGTCTCACCACCTGCCCCTCAAAGGCCTGTGTTTTAGCATTTCACCCAGGGGAGGAGCTCTGGCTTGGGCACTGCCAGGTAACCCAAGCTGCCCCTGGTTTGGCTTCCTGGAGTCATAGCTCCCTTGCCACGCTTCAGACTCCTCTCTACTCACAGGCTCAGTCTTCTGGCAGTCCTACTCCGTCCAGGCCCTCCAGGGTTCCCCCAGCTGCTGTTCCTTGCTTCCGGCCTCTATGTCCCATCCAGCATCCCCAGCTCGCTCAGAGTGTTGCTGTGAGCTCCATCTTTTACACTTGCTGAGAGAATTAACAGGAGTCAGGTGTGAGTGGTTGCCCAGCCCTGCCTGACCTTGTTAACGAGACAAGATGTAGACTGTCCATAGGAATCTATGGTACATTGTTTCCTATGGGTAATCTTCATGGCTCCAATTAGCTTCTTCTTTGTCTCGTGGCTTTGGGAAAAAGCAGTACGGATGAATTCTGGGAGTTTTAGCGTTTCTTAGTGTTTGTAGAAAAATCTAAAAAATGTGGTTTGGAGAAGGGGAACAATCTGGCTGTTGTAAAACATGGGGTGATATATGTGCTCTCCCTTTGGTGGTTCTCCAACGCCTCCCTTTGATCTTGGTATCTGTTGGAATTCGGAAGGGGTGACGTGATAGGATTTATAATTGTTTATGATAGTGGAGGGAATGTCGGGTAGGGAGGAATTAAGGAATTAAGGAAAGGGGGACACCATGTCTCACCTTGGGACTCCTCCTCCCTCTCTCCACTCCCGGGGTCCGGACTCAACATCAACAACCCCTCCCTAGCCGCCCCAGAAGAGGATACTAAGGCGGTTGATAGAGAAAAGCCCTTGGGCTTTTCACAGTACCCATACGAGACAAGGTTGTGGCAGTAGGCATTGCCCGATGGGACAGTGAAGACTGCTGCAAGAGGTGGAAAAACCTAAGCTCCAGGTTCCACAGTCTCATCGCCAGGCGCAGGCAAGAGACATCAGCCACAGTAGGTGGCACCGTGGAACCCCTCACCCTGACTCAGTGGGAGAAAAAGGCCAGCTCCGTCCTCCACTTGAAAGGGATAGAGGGGATTGGCAACACAGAAGTTGGAGCAGCAAGTCAAGACCATGCCGGTGAGTCTTTCAGTCCCCACTCCCATGTGAATGCACTGGCCAAAAGCATGCATCCCCATCATAGATGAGCACAGTGGTCAATGGAATGGCAAACCACATAGCAAAGGCACAGAGAAAGCATGCATGTGCCGGGGAAGGTTGAATACTGTTGTAATTCACATGCACCATAGGAGAAATGTGCATGTAAAGCCATGAAAAAATTAGCAGAGCCCATGTTTGCTGTGAAAGTTCATGTTGCAAAGTGAACCCCCTGCGCCACCACAACTACAAGCCATAATGGCAGGCCAAGAGGCAATGCGCTCATGCATGTGCTGTGTGCACCCTCAGCAGGCACTACTCCCACCTTGCATTTGCTGAAACCGACCCTTCCCATCATACAAAATGTGTGTAGGATGACTATACCTCATGTTGCAGGAGTTTCTCACTAGCCCACTTACTAGTATGCATGATGACTGACAACATGTCATTATCCAGCCAGCAGGTTCACAGTCGACTCAGGCTGAAGAGGCAGGGTCTTCCACTGCCCAGTGCATCTACCTCCACTCCTGCACAGGCCGGCCATGGGAGTAGCAGGAGGAAAAGCAGGAGGGAGGCACCAAAGCCACGTGACACCAGCCACAAGTAAGCAGTGTGAAGTACAGAGACAGCCGATGACCCCTCAACTGACTCTGCAGATAGCACAGGAGGCACTGCACATTCAGCAGCTGGAACTGTCACACCACAGCCAGCCCCGTGCCGATCACCAAGGAGCAACATGATGCTGCACTGACACCTGCACCCACCCATCTTCCCCCTGACACCCACTCATCACCTGTGTCAGACAGCCATTACCAGCCCCAGGCTCAGGCAGACATAGGGACTGATGGCACTCCAGATGATGACGAGGATGACACAGGCTTCTGCTCACCCTGCTTCAGCCATGGCCCTCTACAAATCCTGCAGCCTGCAACATAGCACTGACTGGCTGCAATCTGGGTGAGGCTGGATGCCATGGAGCACCGGCAGCTCACAATATAGAACCTTGCAGAGGGCATATGGACAGTGTCCAAGGATTGCCAGGTCCTTGGACCGGAACTTTTGGCAGCTGTCTATGGCAACTGCTGCCATCCCATCAGTGGGGCAAAGGATGAGGCAGCATACAGAGGGCATGTCAGCATTTACTGAATCCATGCATGCTCCTTACAATGCAACACATCCATGGCCAGGAATCTAAGCCTTCCCCTCCCTCACCCCCAGAGAGGGTTTATTGTCTGGGACCCCAAGGCAGTGCTCATTCTGCAATCTAGCCCATTCGGTGCCCGAGCAGGCTGGCAAAGGGCCACGAAAGTGACATGAAGTGACATGACACTGTTTCACTGACCACACGTGAGGTGGGTGGCTTGGGCTGTTGGGGGTTGGGGAGGTGGGTGGCACAGGTTGTTAGGTATTGGGGAGGTTGGTGGCAATGGACTTTGGGGATTGGAGAGGTAGATATCAAGGGAGGTTGGGTATTAGGGAAGTGGGTGGCAAGGAATGTTGGGGATTGGGGAGGTGGGTGGCAAGGCATGTTGGGGATTGGGGAAGTGGGTGGCACGGGTTGTTAGGAATTGGGGAGGTTGGTGGCAAGGGACATTGGGGATTGGAGAGGTAGATATCAAGGGATATTGGGGAGGTGGGTGGCAAGGCATGTTGGGGATTGGGGAGGTGGGTGCCAACGGCTGTTCGGGATTGGGGAGGTGGGTGGCAAGGGACATTGGGGATTGAGGAGATAGGTATCAATGGATGTTGGGGTTTGGGGAGGCGGGTGCAAAGGGATGTTGGGGATTGGGGAGGTGGGTGGCAAACAATGTTGGGGATGGGCGATCATCACAATTAAAAAATAAGTTCACTTGAATAAATGCGAGGACATTACTTTTTGTGTCAAGGTGATTTGTTAAAAATGTGCATATCTGCTTAACTGTGATGTATGTGCAAAGTAAAGTCTCTAGGAAAAATGTTATATTGGTTCTTGCCACATCAGATGTACGTCCCTGGCTTCCTCATGATCAATGTGCAGCAGCAATTCATCTGCGGACAGTGCATCATTGTCTGCTGGGGGTGGCATGTCCAGGTCAGGGTGCAGGGGGACATTTCGCCTGAGGCAGATGTTATGCAGCATGGCATACACTACAGATATCTGAGCTACCTCTACTAACCTGACCATCAGAGCCCCTCCAGTATGGTCAGGGCAACGGAAACTTGCCTTCAGCAGGACAACGGTCTGCTCAATGCAGAATCTGGTCCAGTCGTGTGCCTCATTGGATTGCACACAGGTGTCATCAGCCATGGGAGCTGGGGGTAACCAGAGTCACATCCAAGATCATAGGACACATATGTCACTCACAGTACATTGAGCATGCATATCATTGTTGTCTCTTGAGGAGGTTATGTAGCATTTGTACAACATGGTTTACATTCCCAGTAATTCAATGATGTATGAAACATTTCATGGGTACATGTGCATTGTCACTTAAAAATACACAGTGCACACACCTCATGAGCAAATTGTGCCAGACATGGCCTGGGATTTCAAATGTGCATGTTGTCTGTGTTGTGCCTGTGATGTGCTGTGCAGTCAAGTAGTGCCCTGCTGGGTTATTTGTTATTTATACAAAAACAATGAGCACGCTTTTACAGCATGAGTCCTCTTTTTTTAGGGGCTTGTTGGAAGAGGACAGGGTACAGAGAGAAGCAAGAGAGGGGTTACCAACAAACTACCTTTACATATCCTCACCAGAGGTCACGCAACTGGCTCTCACACCAGATCCATGTAATCACGGACCATCAATCTTTTAACAAATATAAAGAGATGGTAGGCTCAATTTTAGCAAACATAATTCATCAGTTTATTATATTTTCTAATAAAACAGACCATTTGGTCACGTTTACACAACTCATACATAAAAAACACAAATAAAAAGAAAAACTTGATCTATAATTTGAATCTTTGTGTTGTGTTCACATAATACTTGATAGTCAACAATAGTGGTGTTAGTAGCACAATGGGTGACTTCACAATAGCCTGATCTTATATTGCTAAAGTGTCCCCACTTTCTTTGACACAAAGCAGGTGTTACTTGTTGGGGCATTATGCATTGCTGTCATGGAACTGGCAGTTGAAGAACTCTTAAAAGAACTGCTGGGAAACCCTGGCTGGTCAACAATGTTCATTTTTTAAAAAAGGAATGTATTTGTATATAGTTCAAAGAACCTTTACAAAATTACACAATACCTATTTTACAATTTTACAACACATTTCAATCTTAAAAATACCAATTAAAATCATATTTAAGTTTAAAACAATCTATCAATGAAGAAGCAAAATCTCTTTTTCAATTACCTTCAGAAAATCAACCAAAGCAAATATTAAAGCCTTCTCATTGCCTTTCATAATTCTACTCCAGAGTGAAATCATACAATCTTCATAGTTCAAATTTATAAATCTTAAGAAAGACTTTGTCCTTTGATCCCTAAAGAAAGGACATTCTAAAACAAGATGTTTTAATGTTTCATTCCGTGCTGTGCATTCAGGAAACCGACAATTGGAAATGCCCAGCTTATTTTTACCTATTTCCCAATACTTTGTTCTTTCAAGGGTATGATATTGGTTTAACCTAAAAGGCATGTAATACATTCTAGTATGTTGCACGGAAACATCCTAAGATACCCACTACATCCATCTCTTTTATGGGGAAATTGCGCATATTCCTTATATGTACACAGAGTGGCAATTTGATCAATGATTTTACACCAATCGTTCTGAAATAACTTTTGTTTCACGTAATTTGGACGCCTATACAGATCATCGCTATTAACACTCACATTCAACAAAGTATTCTCCATGGTCACATAGTAGCTGGTAATAGACCTGGAGGAGCAGCCCTTTGTAAAATCAAAGAAATCTCGATAAATTGAATTATGGGGGCAATTCAGAATTTTTGAATAGTTTGATAGAGCACACAGTATAAACCTGGTAGATAAGGAAATCAGTCCCATCTCGTGTTCAATAATGCAGTTAGGAATAGATAAAGATAGGCGCAGAGGTTTTTTCATCATACTGCCCTGTAGTAAGTCCAATTCTTTATGCATGCTACTAGGACAAATGTCCAATGCATAGAAAAGAATTGGTTCCACTTTTAATGTAAGGAATTCGAGGAGCGGAATAATTGAGAATTTGCAAAGTGTAGAAAAAATGAATTTCATTTGTCTCAGCAAAGGTCTGGATTTCTGCTTTAGATAGTGTACCCATGAGTTATTAGTATTCACATTACTCAGTCGATATCCCAGATAGATGGTCTCATTTAGCTCAAGTATAGGAGTGTCACCAATGTGCCATCTAAATTTATTAAGCTTTTTGCAAGATTGAAAGATCATAACGTGGGTCTTGCTTGGATTAGGAATAAGATTATGATTATAGGCGAACCTTGAGAATATGTCCAATTTGGATTGGAGACCAGATGGAGATAAGTCAAAAAAAATCAGGTCATCAGCAAAGGCTGTAGTCGAAGTGAGCAAAGCCTTGCTGGATAAGTAATGACAGATTCCCAAAGGTTGTCTATATCTGAAAGATACAGATTAAAGAGCAAGGATGCAAAGTTGCATCCCTGCTTCACACCAAGATAGAGAGGAACAGACTCGGTAAGAGAACCCCCACGGGTTAAGCGAATTCTACATGATGTATTTGTGTGAAATTTGGTGATCCAATATATGAAGTGTTCAGGGATTTCAAACTTTCGCATTTTATTCCATAAAACTTGCCGCACAACTGAGTGAAATGCAGAAGACATGTCAATGGAGGCAATATAAACATGACCAAGTTCCCTTCTTTTAACACCAGCAATCAGATGGGCCATGATTGTAGCATTTAAAGGAGTGCCCATCTGACGCCTAAATCCATTATTTTCAACATTTTGATGTTATAGTTGAATCTATGCTTGTGATTGGATTCAAAAAGAGGAATTTTGGTTCTGTACTGATTGAGAGTGTCTTCAATGCAATCATTAATTATTGCAATGTTCAGGTCCTGCATGTGCCAGGCCGTCACAGGGCATGCATTGATCAATGGGTGATATTCCACCTCCCATCACATGGTATACAACTGGTGCTGAGAAATTGTATTGTGTGCTGGCACTTGTACTCATCCAGCTTCCAAGTCCGTTGCTCTCTGTTTCTGTCAATATGCGCCGGCAAGGTGCTGTTATGGAGGACCGTGGCATTGTGGCTATATCCAGGGAAGAGTGCACAGCCGTGTGTTCTTGTAAGGTCAGTATCGCACTTCACTAGACCATTCATGGAGTGAAACTACTTCTTGTTGCGGTATGCTTCTTCCGATGCCTGGGGAGAAATCTACGCCACATGGGTGCAGTAAAGTGAGGCAATCACGTTTGACATGTGGGCTGCTGTGTGGATACATGCCTTTGTGTGGCATTTATCTGTGCCAGGTTAGTGGGCAGGAAGATGTGCTGGGATGGATGGCACACAAATGCCTCCAGCAGCTGCCCGAGCACAAGTGTACAAGTGGGCTGGAATATGACATGCAACATGCCCACAGTGTGCTGGATTGTGCTGCTGGCAAGAAAATGTGGCACAGTTATGCATTTCCCAGTTAGCGACGGCTGATGTTAGCATGTTGAAGGTGTGTTTGGGTCTGGTGCAGGCACTATGTAGTCTTTCAGAGTGGACCCATGACTTGTTTTCCATCACCTGTAAGCATTTACTTCCACCTTTTAGGTGCAGATAACTGCACTGTGTTTTCGGCAAAATTACTACCAATTTTCTGTGGTATTTCAACTTCTGTTGCAGCGGAAATACCGTTTTCAATATTGGCATTAATTCCACCAGCAGAATTAGCAGTGACACTAATTCCACCTGATGTTGGAAGTAACTCTGCCAGCGGTAATTGATATTGATATTTTATTTGTATCGTGCTCGTACACAAGTGTTTAAGAGCGCGACGAGGCAAGGGAGGGGAACAAGGGAGAACAAAAACAATGATTTTACTTGGCCCAGTGACATTGAGATTGTGCAAGTGCATGGCAGAGGGAGAGGGGTAAGTGCAAGGGAGGGGGGAGAGATGGAAAGTGCTGAGCAAAAATAAAAATAAGTAAATAAAACATGAATAAATATAAATAGAGAGGTGGAAAGTGTTGAGCAAAAATAAAAATGAGTAAATAAAACATGAATAAACAACAAAAAGTAACAAACAGTGGTAGTGCATCCAGCAAGTGGCACGTGCTAGGAATAAGGCAACAGACAGGGTGTCTCTGAATAAGTGCAGAAAAAGAAAGGGGGGGCTGTAGGGTTATGTATACAGACCCCGGTGCAAGGGTTTGCCCGGAGGCAGTGCAGGTGGGTGGCAGCGTGATCAGGTACCTTGGCCTAAAGACAGAGGGAGACCAGGTGCACGATGCCGAAACAGAACAGATCAACAGGGGAGAGGAGGAGCAAAGGCAGAAGCAAAGAGGAAGGTCTTGAGGTGCGCATCCAGAACCGGAGATGGTTCTCCTCAAGTTTCAGAGTCACCAGATGGAGGCCCCAGCCGAAAACAAAGATCTACCCCCAGCTTGTTTCTTAGAAAAACGACTGACCCTGAGGGAGTTAGAGGTGGAGGAGCGAAGGATTTGGGAGGGACGGTATTTATGGGGGGGACAGCTGACGGTATTTTGGACCCAGGCCCCAGAAAGCCTTGTGGACAATTCAAGGGGTCTTGCATTTAATCCTTGCAGCCACTGGGATCCAGTGAAGAGATTTCAGGCTGGAGAGATATGATCCCAGGGCTTGAGGCCAAGGACAAGTCTCGCAGTCCTGTTCTGGATAAGTTGCGAAGAGTAGAAGCAGGTAGATTTAGAAAGAGCCTATTGCAATAGTCCAACCTTGAGAGAACCAAGGCTTGAGAGACGGTGAGCTTCTGGGGGAAGGAGAGGAAAGGCAGAGTACCTCTGAACAAGTGTAGTAGGAAGTTTGACTTTTTTGAGACATAAGAGATGTGGGCAGAGAAGGAAAGCGTGGAGTCAAAGATTACCCCAAGGTTCTTGGCCTCGCAGGTGGGGGTAGGAGGAGGGCCAAGGGAGGCCGACCAGAGAGTGACAGGAAAGGAGGGTGAAGGTGTGCAGATGAGGAGGATCTCAGTCTTGCTGGCATTCTGGCAGAGATAGTTGGCAGCACACCAATCCTGAATGGCAGATAGGCAGTCGGAGAAGAGAGAAAGAGAAGAGGTGGCCAAGGGAACCCTGAAAATGAGTTGAGTGTCATCAGCATAGCACTGGACATTTGAAAAGAAAATGGCAATGCAGTGGGCGAGAGTTGCCAGGTATTGGTTAAAGAGCCACAGTGAGAGGTTGGACCCCTGGGGAGCACCGCAGGTAGAGAGGGAGATAAAGGAAAGGAAGGACCCAAGTTGGACCTGGGAGGTTCGATCAGAGAGCCTGATCAGTGATGCCCAGGTTGTCATGGAGACGGTTGAGCAGGATGGTATGGTTGACAGTGTCGAAGGCAGAAGAGAGATTGAGTAGAATGAGGGCAGAGGGAATGTTAGAGTCAAGGTTGGAGAGCAAATCTTCATAGATATTCAGGAGAGCAGTTTCCGTGCTTCTGGCAGCTCCAAGTCCAGACTGATGTCTGTGGAGACAGCCAACAGAATCAGAGTGGAGTTTAAGCTGAGATATGGCCAGCTTTTCCAGGAGTTTGCCCATAAAAGGAGTAATGGAAATTGGGCGATAGTTAGCCGGGCAAGAAGGACCAGCTGTGGGTTTCTTGAGAAGAGGATGCACAAGAGAGTGCTTTAGAGGGGAGGGGAAGGCTCCTGAGGCAAATGAGAGGTCGCAGAAATCGGCCAGGGCAGGAGCGAGGGTGTCAATGTGGTCCTTTATGGTTTTAGAAGAACAGGGATGAACCTGTTTTGACGAGACTTTCATAGATCGGACTTGTCGACCTCGTCAGGAGAGAAAAGAGGAAGGAGGAGAAAGAGGGTCTGGGGGTGACTGAAGGAGGGTCTGAGTTCACAGAAGGAGGGAGGAGAGGAGGAGAAAGTGGACAGGATGTCCTGGGTTTTTGAGATGAAGTGAGAGGCAAGGGCCGTGCAAAGGGCCAGGGTGGCGACGGGAGGGGTTGAGACTGCAGCAGGGTTGGCCAGCTCGTTGCAGATTTTAAATAGTTTGGCCGAGTTGTTAGATGCTGCACAGTCACAGGCTTGGATGTGGGCTCTCTTCTTAGTGTGGACAGAGAGTCAGTATTACCTTTGGTGCAGGCGACAGGCCAGTTTGTCAGGGGATGAAGAAGAAGCCCTCCATTTCCTCTGAGCCGCACTACTCTTACATTTAAGTGTAGCTAGGTCTGAGTCATACCAAGAATTACACTCCACCAGAGGAATTAGCGCCAACCTCTAATTCGTCAATGTGGTAAAAATTGAGGTAATTTCTAATACCGCCACTTTTTCTGTATACCGCTGAACTTGTAATGAGTCACTATGTGTTGTATGCATTTTTAATATTAATGGATTTCTTTTTTTAAATTTGTCTGACCTGTACTTGTTTTTGTTATATTACATTTACATTTTATAAATGAAAATGATTTTACTTATGTTTTTTTTAATTACTTTATTCAACAAGTTGGCAATGGTTACAAGAAGTACATTTGACTTTGCTTTCCATAAACATTATTTTCTGTTACATGTGTTACTGTTTCATACTGCAAGTAAATTCATACATTTGTTTCCTTTCATCAAATCCGGATTTATATGATTTATTTATTTATTTATTTATTTGGATTTATAGAGCGCACATCTGCCCGGGGGCATCGTGGCGCTAAAGAAGTCTTACTTGTTACAGGCATGCATAGTGAATAAACAGATAGACAGATTTGCATAGAAGCATATTTTCATACATTTGCTGTTATTTCCAAATATACAGTGGTGAGAATACAGGTGAGGCAGGGTTAGTTGAACAGCGTGGTTTTGAGTAGTCTACGGAAGGCATGGTATGATTTTTCGTTCCTTAAGGCGGTGGGGAGTGCATTACATGTCTCTAAACATCAATATCAAGTTATGCTTTCCATGTACGCCCATACTGGCCCATATGTCGTTGTATGGTGCTGTTATCACAGTTTGTACATGCCCCTCCTCCTTAAGATTTACATAGGACATTTCAGTGAACCATTGTTGTAATGTGGCGCTTCTTTCGCTTTCCATTTGAGCAATATACATTTTTTGGCGATTATGCAGCCCATGTTGAAAAGTCTACGAATCTTAGTTTCTGTCTTACCAATAGCTCCCAGGAGGTATTTTAGCAGGAGAAATGTCGGGGTTATACCGGTCATTTCGTTTAGTATTTTTGCGATTTGTTGCCAGAAATCAATGATCAGGGGCATTTCCAGAACATATGCATCGTATCTGCTTCTTCGCTGTTACATTTTGGGCAGAGTTACACTTTTTGAGGGTTAAATCTGGTGATGTGTTTGGGGGTGTAATGGAGCCTATTCAGCACTTTAAACTGTATCAATCATAATCGCGCATTGAGAGATACTTCTTTACTGTGGTTGTATATTCTCTGGCATTTGGTTTCGTCGATCACTGACCCTGTATCGCTTTCCCGTTTTTCCCTCAGTGTGCTTGTTGGGGGAGCATCCTCTTGTATTTTCGTGTATAGTCTTGACAGTAAACTTTTCTTGTTGTCACACTTTACCATCATTTCAATATGCTTGTTTGGGTCGGGCTCTAGAGGGAGCAACGGCCATTTCTGTCACACAGCCGCTCTCATTCGGTAATATTGCAGTAATTTCGTCGGGTTAGTGCCCAGTTTGTTTTTGAATTTGTGTAATGTGACAAACCTGCCCTCGGGGAAGAGGTCTCCTAGTTTCATGATCTTGTCCGGGTCCCACGCTTTCTGGCCATCTACGTCCATTGGGGGGGGGGGGAGATCAACGGGACACTTTTACAGTATGGGTTCGTAATTTTTAGCCTTGCCATTATACGTCTCCACGCATCTAATGTGGTGCGTAGTGGGCCGAATGGGGCTGTTTTATGATTGCATAACAAGGTCGTTTTTATGTCATTAGGTGCTGCGGAGCATTTCTCAAGATCAATGTGCGCATATTTATTCTCTGGTTTGAACCATAGACCAGCGTAATGGGCTTGTGCAGCCAAATAATACAGCTCGAAATCCGGAGAAGCCAGGCCCCCTCATTTATATGGTTTGGTGATGGATTCCCATCTCATCCGGGCTGTGTTCCCGCCCCATATAAACCCCACCGCTAGTTTCCTCAGCGTATCAAAGAATCAAACAACTGTCGTCCCGGCCAAATCGGTATTGTATGGAAAAAGTATAGAAGTTTAGGGGCCACAATCATTTTCAGAATAGCGATTCTACCATTGAAAGAATTTAGTCCATAGGTTAAGTTTATTCTCAGGTGTGTTGAGGTATTCCGAATGATTATTCTCATATAGTAGTTTGAGCAACTGTGCCGCCCTCAACCCTAGATATTTCACTGAATTCTCCATCCATTTCATCCCATATAATGGCTTCGGCCTGGGGGTGTTGTCGTTTAGTGGGAAAAGTTCCTATTTCATTGTGTTAATTTTGTATCCTGAATATAGTGTGAATTTGTTGACTTTGGTAAGGATCAGTTCTATGTTATCTTCAGGGTGTTTGAGGTATATTAGTGTATCATCTGCATACAGCAAAATTATATGTCGGGAAGCCCATAAGCGTATCCCCCGATGATTGTGGAACTCGCAAATCCTACATGCAAATGATTCTATTGTTAGTGCAAAGATCAGGGGGGAAAACGGGCATCCGTGTCAGGTACCTCTAGCCAGTTTAATTGTATTGGAGTCGTTTTTATTAGTCTGTATCTTAGCCTTGGGGTCATTATATAGCAGTCTTACAAATTTGTTGAATCCCTCCCCTACTCCCAGGCATTTTAGGACCCCCAAAAAGAAATTCCTCGACACTGAATCAAAAGATTTTTTAGCATCTATCACCATCACTGCGGCGGGAATCGTTGGGTTTATCCGTGCTATTGTGCCAAACAGTCTTTGCAAATTTAGGGCTGTTGATCTGCCCGGGACGAAGCCCAACTGGTCAGGGTGTACTAGTTCAGGTATGTAGGGCAAAAGTCTGTTGGATAACGTTTTAGCAAGAATTTTTGTATCCGCATTTATTAGCGAGAGTGGGCGGTATGAGGACATTTCATTAGGAGATCTCCTTGGTTTTGACAGAACTGTGATTACCGCCTCGGTGACGGAGGTCGGCAGCACACCAGTGTTAGATGATTCCTCCCAGACTTTAAGCAGTTTAGGGACTAGGATATCCTTGTTTACTTTGTATAGCTCAATACGAATGCTATCAGGGCCAGGGGCCTTGCCGGACGCCAAAGAGGCCACAGCTTCGGTCAGTTCCTCCTCTGTTATTGGGCTACTCAATTTATCGATGGAGTCACCATCTAATGTGGGTAGTTTAGTGTGTTCCAGGTACTCCGCCACCTCCCCCACCGTCACAGACTCATTCTTAGAATATAGTGTTTGGGAGGCCACCAGGGGGCGCAGGCAAGATAGCTGCCTGAGCTGACAGCTCTGTCTCGAGCCCCGGGGAATCCGAGGAGTTGAAGAGGAGAAAAGGATCCTTCTCGCCCTAAAAGAAGGACGAGTCAACGCTGTAGCATGAGATCTGTCTGGGGATCCAATCCCGAGATCTCAAAGTGTCCCTTACAAAGAGATAGGAAACATTGACGGCCCAGGCACTCATCCCCCCTCCACGGTGCGCACAGCATTGGGGAGGCGGTGTGTTGAGTAACCCTCCCAATCGAGGAGACAGCCTGTTAGGCAGAATCACATGCAGTACCCTTGGGGAACACTACATGCAATTAAGACTAAACGTGTTAGTACAATTTCACCTTTGGTACAAGCCTGTACTACACAGTAACGTGGTAGCAGTGGCTGAGCAGCCAGACTTATCTCAAAAGTAAAGGGAGCAATAGAACAAGTTACACAAAGGACCAACAAATACAGTGATTCAAACAAACACTTTCTCAAGGTTTCTTGGTAAATGAATATGCATTTATTTACACAGTCATTTGGAAAACATTACACTAGCAAGAGCAGCTCAATATCATATACTAATATACTACAAATACACAACCAATAAGTTACCGAACAAGTTCAGCTCCCCTGAAGTGGGAGCAAAATGGCACTTCAGTTACTTTAAAAAGGGGTAAAAAGACAAGTTTATAAGAAATGACGCACAAATACTTTCATAGGGAGGGCAAAGGGTTTCAGTTAACTACAACCAGCAATTCAGTTCATAGGCCTGGGCCAAAGTCAATGGTTCAGAGTCTTTGTATAGGAAAGCACAGTTCTGGTAGTAAACAGTTATGTCTTTGCCACGGATCTTAGAAGAATTTGGTCAGAAGAAAAGTTAGATGTTGGTTTAGGGAAGGACAAGCCTTCGGAGTTGGGTAAGGAACAAGTTACTTACCTGTAACTGTTGTTCTCCAGCACGGGTCTGGCATGGATTCACATGCTCATGAATATTCCCTGTCGTCAGGCTGGGAATCCTCGGTAAAGAAAAATCAGTATCAGTTTCGTTTCTGATCTGTCTTTCATAGTAGTAACCAATCACTGATCTCTGCGTCATACTGACCACAGCCAATGACTGCCATCTCCCTAAGCCCCGCCTCTGGCAGCCATCTTCAGATTTGGTAGCACGTGAAGTGGCAGTATGACCAAGTGAAGAGCCGCAGAGGGGTAGGCGGGAGGGTTCGCATGTGAATCCATGCCAGATCCATGCTGGAGAACAACAGTTACAGGTAAGTAACTTGTTCCTTTTCCAGCATGGGGTCTGGCATGGATTCACATGCTCATGAATAAAAGAATACATAGCAGTACACACATGCACAACCAGGGGAGGTGGCAAAGGCTCAACATTAAGCATTACATCCAACACTCAACATTAAGCAATTCTTACCTCCTCACCAGGCTCACCTTAGGCGAACAGGTTGCGCAGCACTGCTTTGCCGACCCTGGACTCCTCCCTGGAATCCCGATCGACGCAGTAGAATTTCGTGAATGTGTGCGTCGACCTCCACGTAGCAGCCCTGCACATGTCCAGCAAGGGCACACCAGATAGGAACGCCGTGGTAGCTGCGATCGCTCTGGTGGAATGGGCTCACGGACGGCCAGGCAGCGGTCGGTTTGCCAACCTATGACAGTACATGATACAGCTGTAGAGCCATCTGGAAATGGAAGCCTTCGAGAGAGCCTTCCCCTGATTGACAGGTCCAAAGTTCACAAAAAGTTGTGACATCTTCCGAAAACTCTTCGTGCGGTCCACGTAGAACTTCAGCGCTCTAGCCACATCCAGCGAGTGCAAAGTCCTTTCAGCTGGCGACGAATGCGACAAGAAGAAAACAGGCAACACCAAGGGTTTGTTGAGGTGGAAGTCCGACGGCACCTTGGGCATGAAGGAGGGGTGCATCCTGAGCACTACCCTCGTGTCGTGAAAAGTCAAGTACGGGGGCTTGCAGGAAAGGGCCTGGATCTCTCCCACCCGTCGTGCAGAGGTGATGGCCACAAGAAATGCTGTTTTCCACGACAAGAATTTCAACTGAGCTGAGTGCAGAGGCTCGAACGGAGGTCCCATGAGCTTGGTCAGCACCACGTTGAGCTCCCAGGCCGGGGCCTTCACCGGCGGGAACGATCCGAACAGTCCCTTCATGAATTCTTTCACCAGACGACGAGACCACAAAGACGTCCGTCCCGTGGTTCTGGTGTATCGGGAGATCGCAGCAAGATGAATCTTGATGGAAGCGTGCGCCAGTCCAGCCTTGGCCAGCGTCAGCAGTTACGGCAGTACTTGAGGAGCCGTAATCCATAGAGGGTTAATCTTCTGTGCGTGGCACCAGACAGAGATCCTCTTCCATTTGTGTCCGTAGCATTTAAGAGTTGAGGACGCCCTGGCCTTTGCAAGAACCTCTCTGCAGTCGGCCGGTATGTCGTAGCCTCCAAACTCTAACGCTGCAGGAGCCAGGCCTGCAAGTTCAGCGACTTCGGGTCGTGATGGAGGATGGCGCCTCCACTGGCAGCTTGATTGACGGGGACGCTGACAAGTCCAGAAGGTCCGGGAACCATATCTGCCTCGGCCACACAGGTGCGATGAGGATCATCCTGCACTGTGACCTCTTGAGCTGGTTGATGAGCTGGATCAGCAGCGGCAAAGGAGGGAACGCATATAGGAACAGGCCCTCCCAGCGCAACGAGAAAGCATCGCCCATGCTCCTCGGCTGGGGAAACCTGCTGGTGAACCTCCGGCACTTGGAGTTTGTCGCCGTCGCGAACAGATCGATCTGGGGTGTGCCTCACCGTCGGAAGAGGCGGTCCACTAGATCCTGTCGTAGTTCCCATTCGTGGCACGAGCGCAGCTCTCTGCTGAGCAAGTCGGCGATGGTGTTTTTTATTCCTGCCAGATGAAAGGGCACCAGAAACATCCCTTGGGTGACGGCCCAATGCCACAGATCCTGCGCCTCCTTGGACAGAGCTGGGGATCTGGTACCGCCCTGCTTCCTGATGTAGAACATGGTGGTGGTGTTGTCGGTGAAGATCCTCACCACCTTGCCCTTGAGGGATGGAAGAAAGGACCTGAGGGCCCAAAACACTGCACGGAGTTCCAGGACGTTAATATGGAGGGACTTCTCCGTCGGCAGCCAAAGGCCCCTCGCGTGCAGATTTTCGGTGTGCGCTCCCCACCCTTCCAGGGAGGCATCCGTGGTCACTATCTTCTGGTGGCCTGGGGTCTGGAAGTCCATGCCTGCCGTCAGATGCGCGCGGGTGCCCCACCACCGGATCGCTCGTCGGAAGCTCTCGTCGAGTGTGATCCTGTCCTCGAAGCTGCCCGTCGTCTGGATCCAGCAGCGTCCAGGAACTCCTGTAACGGGCGCATCCGAAGCCTGCACAGGCGGATGAGATAAATGCAAGAAGACATCATCCCGAGTAGGGACTTGATGGACCTCACCCTGGCCGCATCCGCAACCAGCATCCGCTGCACTTTGCCCAAGATGGCCCTCGTCCTTTCCTCCGACGGAGAGGCCAGAAGCGCCACTGTGTCGAGCTTCGCTCCCAGAAACAGTGCGTCTTGCGCGGGCACCAGGTGGGACTTGGCGTAGTTTATAGAGAATCCCAGGTCCGTGAGTAGTTGGACGGTCCTCGCCGTGTGCTCCGCGGCGAGCTCCTTTGTCTTTGCTCGGATGAGCCAGTCGTCCAGGTAGGGGTAGACGTTGATCCCCTCCAGGCGCAGCCGCGCCACCACCGGTGCGAGGCACTTGGTGAACACCCTGGGTGCCAACCTCAATCCGAAGGGAAGGGCTCTGAACTGATAGTGACGCCCTTGGACCATGAATCTGAGAAACTTTCGGTGTCCCTTTAGGATGGGGATATGGAAGTAGGCATCCTCCAAATCCAACGACGACAGGAAATCGCCCTCCTCCAGTTGACCCAGGACGTGCTGGAGGGTGACCATCCGGAACTTCTGTGCCTTGATGAATTTGTTCAGTCGTCGTAGGTCCAGGATGGGACGCCATCCTCCCGTCTTCTTCTTCACGAGGAAGTATCTTGAGTAAACTCCGGAGCCCCGAAGCCTCTTTGGGACGAGCTCGATGGCGCCTTTCTTGAGCATCGCCTTTACCTCCAAGAGAAGTTGAGGGACGTGATGTTCCTTCCTGGCCACGGGGGGGACGCGCAGGCTCTTCTTTAGAAACTTGAGCGCGTGACCCTGGACCAGGGCGTCCAGCACCCAACGGTCGGTGGAGATGGACTCCCACACGCTGACGAAGTTCGCCAGCTGGCCTCCCACCGGGGTGCATCGGTGGGGGCCCGACCCCACGGCCGGTTCAGTCCTGCTTCGACAGGGCTTTGCCGCCTTGTCCTCCTTGGCGACGACGGCGGGGTCCGACTGACTTGCCTCGTCCCCTGTAGGCTTCCTGTGACGACCAACGGGCCGCTTGACGATAGGTGGAAAATCCACCGCCGGAACCTTTGGAGGCCCCCTGCTTGCCTCCGCCACTCCGAAAGGGTGGCCGTCGTTGCTGGAGAACACCAAGAGCCCGGGCCGTCTCCGTGTCCGTCTTGATGGCTTGTAGGGAATCGTCCACTGTTTTCCCAAACAGGTTGCTCCCGTCGAACGGCATGTCCAAGACTCTGGTCTGCACGTCCTGACGGAAGTCAGTTGCCTTGAGCCATCCACGCCGTCTAAAGCACATGCCGTTGACAACTGGCGAAATCCAGTGTCAACGATGTCCGTCGCTATTGTAATGGAGTGGTCCGACGCCACTTCTCCTTCCTGTAAGATCTCTAGGGCCTCCGCCCTCTTGTCGTCTGGCAAGAAGTCCAGCAGGGGGGCGATTTTGTACCACAACTCCCTGTCGTAGCGGGCTACGATAGCCAAGGCGTTGGCAGCCTTAATCGTCGTCGCTGCCGATGAGATGACTCTGCATCCCATCGTGTCCAATTTCTTTCCCTCGCCGTCCGGCGGGGAGGTTGACGTAGAGGCCGAGGCGCCCCCCCGCTTTCTTCCTGGCCGCCACGGAGATGACCGAATCCGGTGTCGGCTGTGCCCGAAGGCACAAGGGGGCTGCGTCTGGGACCCGGTACTACTTCTCGTACCGATCCCTTCTCGCAGGTGTTGTGGATGGGTTCTTGAGGAGGGCGAGACCCTCATCCCAGATATCGTCCAGTAGAGGTACAGCGAGGACCGTCTTCCTCTTGGTCTTGCGCCATTGATAAAGGAAACCTTCCTTCTTCTTCTCTTCCGGGCAGAGCTGGAAAAGCTCGGATGCCCTGGCGATCATGGCATGAAACGATCCAATCTCATCGGGCGGGGAAGCCCGGGGAGGAGATGACGACGGGAGATCCTCATCGTAAACCTCGTCGTCTGTACCCGTCGCGGCCGTGACAGTCCCCGTATCATCCCCACAGGTCGTGGACGGGGAGGAGGGCTGAGCAGGGCGCGATGGTTGAAAAGGAGGTGGAGGATGAATCCTTCTTCTCTTAGGAGGAGGGCTCCCAGAAGGGCCTGGCTCCGGGTCCCCCGTCAGGAGCGGTTCCTCCGTTGGTGGTAACGGCAATCTCGTCCTTATCTCCGAGCATAAGGACTGTATAGCCAACAAAATGGCCGCCGAGTTGTCTTGCGGCACTGGTTGAGGGGATTCCGACGGGCGGTCAGGAGCCCCGTCGGCACCCTCGACGTTCTCGTCGTCTCCTACGTCGGGGTCCCTTCCGACAGGCTGGTCTTCTTCCACGCCAACGCTGTGGCTTAAGACTTCGATCAGCTCCTCCTCAGAGGTTGAGGCCGAATCCACTACGACCTCCTGCCCCCCCCTTTTTCTTCTCCGTCGGAGGTTTCACGGGGGTCCTGTCGATGGGCATGTCGGTGGCAGGGAGACTCTGGGCCCCGAGGTCACCACCACTGGTGTAGCCTCCACAGGCTGAGCCAGGGCCGCCGCGACTGTCTCGATAGAGGCCTTGGCCGGGTGGATTAAGGCTTTCACCACCTTAGGTGCGCTCACCGCCTTCTCCTTGGGGGGAGGGTCACCGCCTCGCTCCCCCTCCGATGGTGCCTTCAAGCTCGACCGGGATCTCTCCAGGAGCTTCGCCTAGTGCTCGGCCTTCCTCTTACCCGAGCCAGAGCGTTGGCTCGTGGTTGATGGCGCCGGAGAGGATGCGCCCTGCCTGCCGTCCGTAGAGCCCGACCGTTCGGCGCTCCCAGTGCCAGCGGACTCGCGGTGCTTGGCCTTCTGTTGGACCCCCGTCGCCGGGGCGCCCTCAAAGGTCTTAGAAGACCGCTCGGACTTCTTCTTCTTCTTCTTCTTCTTCTTCTCGCCTGATGGGCTCTTCCCTTCCAGCCAGTTGGCGAGACGCAGATGGTGGTCCTTCATGGTCCGCTCCGACATATTGCCGCAAAACGCACAGTCCTTCTCCACGTGCGTCTTGTCCTCATGCAGGCAGTAGAGGCAAAGGGAGTGTTCGTCCTCCTTAAAGACATTCTGAAGCTGGCATCCAGGGCAGACCCTGAACAGCTTTCCGGGCGTCGAGCTTCCCTTCTCCTGGGCCATGATCTAGATGGGCCTGAGAAACTTCTGGAGTCCTCCAAAAGCGTGGCTCGACGAAATCTTCACCCTTGAGGGGCGTAGAAGAATCCGACACGGGTCCCCCTTGATCGGATAAAGAAACGGTGGAGCTTGAGGCTCTTTTGACCGAAAAAGAGAAAGTTTTCCTAAGAAAAAGCACGAAAAAAGCACTAAAGCTCGAGAGCAATAGCACGAGGATCCCAACACTTGAACGTGCGGTAAAAATCTGAAGATGGCTGCCAGAGGCGGGGCTTAGGGAGATGGCAGTCAGTGGCTGTGGTCAGTATGACGCAGAGATCAGTGATCGGTTACTACTACGAAAGACAGATCAGAAACGAAACTGATACTGATTTTTCTTTACCGAGGATTCCCAGCCTGACGACGGGGAATATTCATGAGCATGTGAATCCATGCCAGACCCCATGCTGGAGAAGTTTCACAAACTTTCACTGTGGCAGAAAAGATTTCCAGACCACATTTGCACAGTACCTTTAAAGTGAAGAAGAGATGTAGCTGAGACACTTGTTCTTGGCAGTTCGAGCAGATCCCGCTGTTCCTGAGCTTCAGTCGTGGGGACAAGAAGGATGATGTCGGGAGGTTCCTGCACTGCCCAGGGAAGAGGCCACAAGCTTGGCAAAACGTCTGTTTAAGGTGTGAGTAGCTTAAAGACCACAAACTGGCATCGTTCCCACTGGTTATCCAGTTTTCCATAACACTCTGCAGAAAATTCGACTAGGAGGCTTACGAGTTGGTTGTTCCCACCAAACTCAAGGGAAGAAGTTAACCTTGAAGGGCTTCTCTGTCGATGGAATTTCAGGCAATTCGGACCTGCAGCAGGGCTTCACCGGTCGTCCAGAAGTTGCAGCAGTCGTCTTCCTTCAGCTCTTCTTCAGTTCTTTTTTTCCAGTGGCCAACTCTGCTTTCCAAGTCCCAGAGGCCTGCTTTTAAACAGTTTTCCCCCATTCATTCCAGCCTGGCTGTCACTCACACAGCAGGGTGGCTGTCCTTGCCAGACAGCGAGCCGGCCAATCACGCAGAGCGCATTCAGGTCTCCTGGGAGACTAAGCACAGAGAGTTTCGGGCACCTCCCTCACATCCTGTCCACCCCAGACACTCAGGTGCCAGAGGAGGGCTTCAGCACTGAAGCCCGCCAAAGGCCAACGAGCAAAGGGACCATACCAGGTTTGGCGTGCAGAGACAAACACAAGAAGGACCTTTCTAAAAAGAAATGGTGAAAAAAGTTGACCGGAGTCTGTTTTCAGGTCTTGGGCGCCATATTGAAAAACATGGCTGACACGATTTTTAGCTACCGTTGTTTGCGGTCAGGAAAAATCCTGGTAGTTTGATCTAAACCACTGCCACCAGCCATTTCAAGTGGGAAAGGGTAACATTTGACGGTTACATTAGTGTTTTGACTCAGGGGATGCTAGGCAACCCCTCCAGCACTCTATAGGAAGATAGCGTGTGATGGGTCTGTAAATTTAAAAAACTAGCAAAGTCAATTTAACTTTACATGCTCTGGGAGACAGTAGTCAGTCCCAGAGAAGGTATTTAAACCTTGGGGAGTCTGAAAGACACCCCTGTGCCACTGCACTGAGGGTGCTGTATGACACACAGAATAAGATGATGCCTATGGAGTTGTTTTAAAACTCCATAGCCCAAGAACACAAAAGTAAAACACATTGAAAATTAAAAGTTCAAAGTCCCAAAATATAGCAAAAGAGCTGCAGGGCTCTAAGGTAGAGGGAATTTAGCACTTGGGTGAGCGTTCCCCCTAACACAGACCGGCGAGATCCCATGTCGAGGACGCTGCAGCGGAGGAGAAGCTAACCTCCTGGCAGCGGGGTGCCCCACTGACAACCCGGAGTGACTCCCCCAACGGGTGAGGTGGCCTGAGCACTGGGACCATCCCCCTCTCCTGCCGGCCCAGGGGTGTCTCCAGCTCTTCCATTGGGTTGTAGGTGAGGGCCCCTGAAGGTCGGATATACAGTACGGCGCATTACTCCCTGTGACAAGGCCAGCCCGGCCCAAGCTGAAGCAGGAGCGCGATCGAGGGGGAATAAGCACTGAGCACTCCACATGTGAATGGCCTGGAGGACGACCCCAGAGCGGGATAAGCGGTCCAGGTACAGTGGGTGATCATCATCCCCCCACAAAGCTATAACCCGCAGACGATCCGATCTTGAATGAAGTGTCCTCAGCTGCAGAACGAAAAGAGGAGGCATTTAAGAGCCACACCACAAACACACAAACACGGTGGTGTACCAGGGGAGACCACAGCAACTATATAAACTCAGAGGAGACCCGGGAATGCCGTACTCCAGTGCCGGGGTGATCCCCCTCCTCTCCTGCTACTGAAGCCCCTGCGGTCCGGGCCGTCGCGGGAGCACGCCCGGGGCATTTCAAGCAGGAGCAACACAATTGACTGAAAATATAAGGTGAGGCGACGAGGGGGCCCATATACCACCTACATGCGGAGTGGCATGAACACTGCTGGACCCTGCAATATTTAAGGAGACTCTGGCCAATAGGGGGTTCCGCTAACAAAAAGCACAAAGCCCCAGCCTGAAGCCACATGCAGAGTGGTATCTAGTGGAGGCCACCCTCCCCTGTGTCTTGACTCAGTGGAGTGATACCGACGGTGAGTGGGGGGGTAGCTGGGGACGTGTGACCTGGCAGCCTGAACCGTGCACAGCTGTGGGCAGGGCCTTACACCGCCCAGGTACCCTTGAAGAAGTAGACATTGATGGTGGGAGGGACTGGGTAATGGAACCCAGAAGAGGGTACAGAGACAGGGGAGCAGGGAAGTAACTGTGAGGTTACCCAGACTAAATACAGCCCCAGAGACACGTGCTGGACAACCCAAGAGACTCAAAGTAAGGGAGGTGAGATGAGCCACGTGCCCTGGGGCATCATTGACAACCGGAGGGCACTATGTGAAGGGAAAGAAGTGGACAGTTGGGCATAGTGGACAATTGATGGCCCATCACGCCTTCCACTCTGGGAAGTCTGCTGTAAGGCGGTCCTCATGGTGAATGTGGAGGAGAGAGGGGTAACTGGTGGCCCTTAAGCCCCGGGCCTGAAGACACATGTGAGAGATCACCTACTGCCACGTGCTACGTGGTAAAGAGAACGCAGAAGCACGCAAACAGGTCTTGCCACATGCGCCCACTGCATTGAACCCCAGGGGACAAACTTACATTTGCCACGGGGATGTGCCACAAGCACCTGTTGGGCACGGGAACCCAAGGGGGGGGGGGGGGCAACGATCTATGAGCTGGAAAGAGGCCCTGGCCAAAATATCACTACCACAGAGAAGACACTGAGAGGGACGCCGGCCCCCCCCCAGGGGTTGCACCGGACATGGGCAAACCTGTCATGATCTCTGCTTCCAAAAGGTCAGGGTTTTCCCAACTCCCTTGGAAGCAGATCCATAACCCAGGTTCCGAGTGCCAACCAGTCCCAATTGGGACCTTTTGGACCCAGTCCTGGCGCCAGTGGCACCAGGCTCATAAATATGCCCAGTCCCAGCGCTGGAAGCGCCGGGCTCATAATGCTTGGGTGGACTTACCTGCAGCAGACCATGCTGCTTACTTGCCTGCCAGTTGAGCCTCTGATCCTCTTCTGTTTGGAACTACTTTTCCTGTTGGGTGGGGCAGGAGCCACTCCCTAGGTTCAGAACACTGGAACTCTTCTGGAAAGCAGGAACTCTTTTCTTACCTAGGCGTGGCTGTGGAAGGAGACACCTAAGCACTACAGGAGGCTATTTAAACCACACCCGATGGATGAATCTTGCTTTGCGTTATTCTGCATCCTCTGCAGCAGAACGCTCATCGTGTCTTCTGCATCTGATCCTGGGCCTAAGGAAAAAGGCTTACCATCCTGAATCCAGTCTTCAGCAACACCTATAAAGACAAGAAAGAACAGGTTAGCATTACGGTCTTCAGTGACAGCGCTTCACTTACCTGGTCCATCGGCTGTCACCAACGCCTCGCGCTGCATTCCGGCATCTGAAAGACAAAAGCTTACCAGCTCTTCGCACGCTCCGGAGGCCTTCGGCGCTAAATCCGCATCTGAAAGACAAAACAAGGTGCGTTTAAAGACATTGGAGAACTTTAATACTCACGTGCCATTACTCCTTTCCACATCTAACCCAGTGGGTATTCCGGCACCCTGCAGCCGCTCCGAACTTGTTCCTGCAAAATAAAAAGACAGTTAGAGCGCATCGTGAAGCAGGCAACAAGCGCTTACTTACGTGCTTCCAGGCCCTTCCATTCATCACACGGGCTCTATCTTCAACTCACTTCAGCCCGTCATCCGCCATCGCCGGAACCCTGCAAAAACAAGAGACATCATTACTAAAGACTTTTAAAGACATTAGAATTACTCGAAACTTACCGTTCGTGCAGTAAACAACGGACAGCAGTCCTCTGAAGTCAAGAGGCCTGCTCCCCTTATCCAGTGAAGAAACTGGTTACAGTACCCTGCCCCTCGGCAGATGGAGAGCACGGCGTTCACTTACCTAAGGTGAGAGCGTTAACCTTTGGGGTTCTACAGGAGAAGAGAAAGGGAAGAAGAGAGAGACATTCAATAACCCAGTTCATTAATCCCATATTTTCTATCTGCAGACATCTTACCCTTCGAGTCAGACATACAGTGCACAGAGGTCCAGCCCAAAGAGCCAGCCGTGTGTTACACATCACCTTTGAAGATACGGTATACGCCCAGTCAAGACCGGCGCCTCTACGGGAATCAGGTGAGCGTTACACCATGCAAAACAACATTCAGGCGATCCTAGATGATACGAGGGATGAGAACGGACATGGGGTCGAAACTGGCCAACCTCACGACTAAGGTGTCCACATTGGAAGACAGGATGGACGGTGTAGAGAATAATCAAGTGTCCACTGACTTCCTGGAGACACAGATGGATGCGAGATTTGTGGCGATACAGTGCCGCGAGGAGGAGCTCCGTCTTAAAGTAGATGACATGGAAAATCGCGAGAGGAGGAACAATCTGAACTTCTTCGGCCTGGTGGAAGTGGAGGGCGAGACACCGTCGGGTTTGGAGGGCAAGGACATAATCCGGATCGTCCTGGGAGCAGACACTGGAGAAGGGGTCGTGACAGACGGAGTCCATCAGGCAGGGGGAGGGGTGGGAGCGACCCTCGCTCAGTGCTGGCACGGCTCCACTACTACAGAGACAAAGCCAGGATTCTGGAAAAGGCAAAGAATCTCCGAGACATACAATATGGAGACTCCAGATTGGCCATCTTTCAGGATCTCTCGGCCCTCACGCTACTGATGAGGAAAAAATGTGTGGCCACTACCAAATTACTACAAGCGAATGGGGTCAGATATCATTGGGGGCATCCATTCTACCTGGCCTTTGAATGGCAGGGGGAGAGGCATCACCTTGTCGACGAGGAGGACATCCAAAGAGTCACGGACAACCTGGCTGGTGGTCATGCAGCGCGCTCAGGAGAACGGGCCGAGGGAGACCCGGATCCCACTCAGGGACCTAGGGGCCAGGACTCATCCGGGGGAAACATAGGGTTAAAGGGACACGGAAATTTCAGAAAACTAAACCCCTCCCCCCCCGGCTGCCCATAGGAGCCACTTGAAGTGAAGCGAGACTGCCTCATAAGTGTTCAGCACATTAATGTGCGCTTCATTTTTATGGAGGGGGCCCTGAGGGTTTAGGTGGTGGTGCAGGGCTCAGACAAATTGCTATAGTTGGCTTGTTCTTGTTGTTGGGTCCGTAGTGACAAAGCTGGGGCTGATGATGTACTACTTGTAAGGTCTTCCCAGTTGTTGATTGTGGGATGGGCTAAAAAGGTTACTCAATGTTTTTTAGGGACGGGGATGTGGGGATTGAGAGGTGTGACCCTGGGGGTTGCCACCGAGGGCCGCTGGGACACAATGGACTCAAAGGTTTGGCCTAAGAGTGGGGGGGCGGGTTCCCTGTTTCACAAATAACCTGGGTCTTGGGACGAGCCACTGATGGTTCACCGACCGATCGCAGTTATCCTGCGAGATGGAGGCGGATGCCTCAACATGGGGGGTGGCAGGTTAGGGAGGGAAGGGTGTGGTGTATGGAAGGTGAGTGAGGGGGTGAGGGGTGGGAGTAAAAGGGAAGGGGTTAGATGGGTTATAACATGGATCCTTGGTTTACTAAAGGTTTTGAATCGAGCAGGACGCATAGAGGCTCTTGAGGACAGGATTGACAACGATAATGGTTGAAGGATGGGTTAAGGGCCTGAATTCGCAGAACAAACGGTTCCTTACCAGCAACATGATCCACAAACAGAAATCGGTGGTCATTTTCCAACAAGAATCGCACTATAGGCGAGGTGCTGAATCGACAATATGGGGGAAGGAAATCGGGAGGAACTTTTGGGCTTCCCATAAATCCTCCAAAAAGGAAGGGGTGGGCAGACTTCTGGGTAAATCATTACACCTCACAGAGGTTGAGATAAAGAGGGGTTTCAGAGGGAGGTTCTTGGGGATTAAGGGAACATCCGAGGGCATACACATCACCCTTGCCACTCTCTACGCACCCAATACGGGCCACAAAGTTTCTGCACAGGGTGTTCAGGGCAATGGATGAGTAGGCGGAGGGTGCCATGGTCCTGGGTGGAGATTTTAACCTTATAGCAGACCCCTGACTAAATTGGTGGTCTGCGAAGGGGACGGGGGGAAAGAAGCTACGAAGGATAATCTGGCCATGAAGGATCTCTTGCAGGATCATTATTGGGTTGATGTGTGGCATAAGACGTGGCAGGGTCCAGGAGGTTATACTTTCTCCCCCTGCCCCCACTTCAGACATACACAAGAATTGACCTCTTTCTGATATCGGAGGAGGGAGTGGGGAAGGTAGGGGTGCCGAGTGTGGAGGCCATTACCTGGTCGGATCATGAGCTGTTGGTAGTGAATTGGCTACTGCCAGGACCACGAAGAGCTAGAGGTGGTGTTGTAACGATACCCTGATGAGGGACCCAGTATTTAAAGAATTCTTGAGGAAAGAATGGAGGCATACTTTGAGATCAATGACAATGGGAAAACGGAGATGGTGGTGGTATGGGAAGCAGGGAAGGCCACCTTTTCGGGGCCTATTCATTGCAGAAGGGTCACAACGGAAGCGTGAAAGGGCCCTGATCGAGAACAGGCTTCATGAGGAATTGAGGACTATGAGGGCATGGCTCATCCGCAAAGATGAGAATCGAGACGCTCTCCTGGGGGAAATGTGGAAGAAGAGGCAGGCTCTGCATACAGTCCTTATGGGGGGAAGTACTTAAAAAGATGAGGTACACGCGGCAAAGGTATTACGAAAGGGGGAAATAAGGTGGGGACCTTGCTGGTGCACAGAAGTAGAGGCAATAGGGTGGAGAGGCAGGTGGGAGGGATTCAGGATAAAGGAGGGAGGCTCTGTAAGGACGAGTTGAGTGTAGCGGAATGCTTTGTGGTCTTCTATAGGGAACTGTACACCAAGCAGGAGTGCAAGTCGGTAGAAGATATCCACAACTACCTGGAGGGCCACCCCCTTCCCAAACTCAAAGATTCTGAATGGGAGGCCCTGGATGGGGAGATATCGGAAGAAGAGGTGGAGGAGGCGGTTAAAAGGCTAAGGACAGGAAAGGCCCCGGGGGGGATGGCTACACGGCCAACTTCTTTAAACAATATCAATCCATCTTGGTGAAACCAATGGCTAAATTGTTTAACCAGATCAGAGGGCAGGACACGATTCCACTGACATTCCTCCAGGCCGTGATTGCTGTGATACCCAAACCGGGGAGGGACCCTGGCGATGCGTCTGGAAAGATATCTTCCCCGGCTGGTCCACCCGGATCAGGCGGGATTCGTGTCGAACAGACAGGGAGCAGACAGTATGCGCAAAACCATCCACGTGCTGAATTCAAGGGACATTCGGGAGAATGGGGCTCTTCTGCTATCTTTAGATGCCGAAAAGGTCTTCGATAGGGTGAGCTGTGCTTTTATGGGGGAAGTTTTGGCATCTCTAGGGATGGGCACGAGGTGGCTGGGTTGGATGTCGGCACTGTATTCCGACCCTTCAGCAAGGGTGGTGGTGAATGGTAATGAATCTGGGTCGTTTCCACTGGGGAGGTGCACGCCCCCTCTCTCCACTCATATATGCATTGGTGATGGAACCGTGGGCGTCATCTATCTCAGGGGAGGGGAGATCAGCGGGGTCAGGGTGGGGGACGTGCACTGTAAGATCAGCTGGTTTGCGGACGATGTGTTACTTTATGTGACCAACCCATCCCAGTCGGTGCCACGGATCCTGCATAGTTTGAAACACTATGGAAACCTGTCGGGCTATAAGGTGAATCTGGGGAAATCAGTGGCGTTCGTGGCAGGAAACCCGACGGCTGCGGGAGGAAAATATGTGGAGGGCTCCCATTTAGAATACGGAGAGACATGTTTTGCTACCTCGGGGTTCAGGTGACATAGGACCTTGGAGACCTCTTAGCCAGTAACCTCCTCCCTTTGTGGTCGGCTGTGAAGCAGGATATCGAACGATGGCCAGGGTCAGGACTCCCATGGATGGCACGTCTTAATTCAGTGAAAATGGTTATCCACCCCAAGTTTTTGTTTTTGTTCCAAATGCTTCCAACCCAGATACCCAAGTCGTTTCTGGTGGAGGCTAAACAGGCCCTGCTACGCTACCTCTGGGCCGGTGAAAAGCACTGAATCTCCTACGAGGTACTGACGAGACCAAAGGGGGAGTGGGAGTCCCAGACCTTAAAATATGCTATAGGGCTTCACAGTTAAGAATTTTGGTGGATCACTTCCCTCCGGCACGGGAAAGCAATGGGTGGTTATGGATAATAAGGTCTTATCCCCAGTCACGCTGGACTCAGTGTTGGGTGTTTTGTGGTCGCTATGGAGGGAGGCGACTTTAGATGGCTCACAACATGGCCCTCACCTTTAACCTGCATTTGGGCTCCCCGCTTAGGGATAGGATAGATGAGCCACTTGTGTTCCAAAAGTCGGTCTCAGTAGGGCTGGACAGTTGTGGGTGGGGGGAACTTCCATGTCCTTAAAGGAGCTGTAGGAGGCCCTGGGCCTAGATAATCTTTCGCCCTTTCGTTATCTGCAACTAAAGGGGGCTCTCATGGAAGACAGATGGGGGGATACCCTGAGGAGGGAATTAACAGACTTTAAAAAATTCCTGATTTTACACAAGGGTTCCAAGGGTGTAATATCCAGACTCTATAAGCTATTGCTCTTAGCGGCCCCGAGTGATCCTCCGACCGTGCAGGTGCGATGGGGAGAGGATATCGATTACAAGAGATGGACCATCATGTGCAGGCAGGCCAACCGTTCAACTGCCTGGCTCCAATACTGCCATCAGGCTTTGAAACTGCTACACAGATGACACTATCCCCCACAGAGGATAGCCCGGATGAGGGAGGGGTATGACCCACACTGCTGGAAGTGGTATGTTGAAAAGGGGGACTATGTGCACATGTGGTGGAAAACTCTGGTGGTGCAGATGTACGGGGAAGAGGGCCTGTCCTGAATAAAGGGGGTGGATGAGATAGGGAGGACCTTGTCCCCGTGGCTGCTTCTTTTTGGGATTGAGGTGGAGGGAGACCACGGTGAGACACACAACCATATGCTACTGGTCATGTTGGTAGCGGCTAAGTGCTGCCTGGCCCAAAGATGGAAAACTCCATGAATGCCTGGGGAGAAATAGTGGGTCACTAAAGTTTGTGCAATCTATGACATGGAGTTTCTTCCAGCTCACAGCTTCCTCTCAGCTCCCCTTCCCCAAGAATGTGGAAGTTCCATGAAAAAAAGAGTCTTAAAGTTTACCTTTCTCCAGTTCAAGGCAATATAGTTCATAATCAATCCTGGGGTTCCCTTCCCCAAATTTAATACAACACAATACAAACAAAAGGGGTCTTGAGACTCCATTCCCAAGACAACACATATAGGCCAAGTCTCATGGTTCCCTTCCCCCAAGACTTCAATGTCTCACACAGGTTCCTTGGTACTTGCTCCTGTGCACCAAGACACCTTTACTTGATTCCTTTAGTTGGCCTCTGGGATTAGGGTGTGCTCTTGGGCTCCTCTGGCTTCCCTTTAGGCGCCTCGTGGCTCTGCAGTCAGTGGACTGTAGGGTTGCAGATACAGTCCTTAAGTGGTTGGGAGGCACAGAGGCAGCGCAGGTGCAACTGGTAATGCAGGAGCCTGGTCCCATAAGTTCAGTGGGTGGCCAGGTAACCAGTATGCACAGCAGACAGGGACATCAGCGAGGGAGAGAGAAAGCAGAAGCAAAAAGGAAGGCCTTGAGTTGCTTCCAGAACCTTAGGTGGTCCTGTTCAAGTTTCAAAGAGGTGGGGAGGCTTTTCCAGAGGGAGGCCCAAGCCGAGGACAGAGATCTACGCACAACTCTCTGCCTGGAGAAACGCCTGACCATCACAGAGTTGGAGGTGGATGACCAGAGGACTGGAGAAGGAAGATGCTTAGGAAGAGAAAGTTGGATGTAGTGTGGTCCCCAGCCCCATAAAGCCTTTTGGACGATGCAGAGGATCTTGATCTTGATCTTGATCCTTGCAGTCACCGGGAGCCAGTGGAGGGGTTTCAGGGCTGGAGCGATACGATCCCTGGACTTGAGGCCAAAGACAAGTCTCGCCGTTGGGGTTAAGAATATGGATTAGAGTGAAAGGGTGTTAGTGGGGTCTCCCCCTGTAATGATGAAGTGATTTTTAGAAGAAGTTAAAGACAGAAGAAGTAAAGGTAGAAAGTAAACCTGGCAAAGGGAATTAATGGTGAATTGAATGCATAAAAAGTAAAGGCATACATCTCATTTGCCCATCATTGAGTCTTTGTTGTGTAACACCAATTGTCAGATGCCGAATATTGCACTCTGGATGTTGTTCAAGGTGAGACTGAGGCAACATCAGATTCCTTTTAGGTCTTTTAGTAATTGCTAATACCTCAGTGGTCTTGTCTTGTTACTGTCAGTTTTTAGATCTCCTTCAGAATCTATTGTGCTTTCTTTCAATATTTAGAGTATGGTTGTGCTATCTGTAGGACCTGTGTTTGCTGTCTAAAATTAGAAAGAGACATTAAATGACTGTCAGACAATCTGCATAGTTGACTCATAATTCCTTCAGAATTTGCAGGTGGGGTTTCCTGTTTTAGTGCCATATTGTGGCAGTAAAACAGTGTAAAAGCAGTAGTTTTGGGGATTGGGAGAAGATGTCCCTGAGACAGATGAGGTACTCCCCCTTCCACTTCGATAGTGAACCCATAATCCCAGAAGATTTCATGGGATGTTGTTACTCTTTTTCCTCCAGTCAGGGTAACATCAGAATGAACACTAAGACCTCTTTTCACCACTCTTGTACTGGGACGAGGAAGATGTCTGCAGAGTACTTGCAAGGTCAGGCATGTGTACCTTTAATGAGAGTCAGGCAAACCCAATAAGGAGTATACACCTGCAACCCGTCAAGTTGTTACAGGTGTATAAAGGGAAACCAGTGAAAGAGAAAAAAGAGCACAGGGAGGGTTGTGTAGGAGAGACCAGTGGACCCTTTCGTAAAGAGGCAGCCATGTGGTCGGACCAGAGGAGGAGCCTGGATGCCGGTCGACATCCCTGAGGACATGTGAAGCCCAAGGCGAGTTGGACCATATGGCTAACACATGTGGGGAAGCCTCTGTGGCAGAGATTCAGCAGTTTGGGCTTGCTAGCCAGCAGGAGAGAAAAAGGACACTGTTTGCTTTCTCAAAGAAGCAACAAAGTTTCGAGGGTATGCAGGATTCCATGTGTTGTGCGAGCGGGGCTCGCTAAGGTCAGAGCGCCAGCCAAAGAAGCAGAAAGGAAGCCAGAGGAGCCGCTGGAGTGGGATGCCAAAGACCGGTGAGTGTTGGGGAAATCTTCTCAGAAGCTGGGGCGCTCTGGGCAGGCTGCGCATGAATAACAAAGCGCCGTATGAATGAAAGCTTCAACCCCATCAGAACTATGCTTATTGAATACCGAACTGAATGAAAGTTTAAAAACAAAGCTGAACTATGCATATTGAACAGCGAACTGAATGAAAGCTTGAAGCAACGCTAAACTATGCATATTGAATACCGAATTGACTAAAAACTTGAAATTAAACATATTGAATACTGAGTTGAAATGCAACTTTACGGGCAAAGTAAATAGTTCATAAAAGCCACAAGGAAGAGTGCCTACATAAAAGCAACCTATGGGAAAAAGAGCAAATGAGAAAGAGTGCAACAAAAATGTGGGCATGAACAAAACAACCACAAAGTGAATCTTATGAATGAGTACAGTGCTGCAAAGCCAAAGACTGACAAAGAGGAGTGTGGCACATGATGGCAAAGCCAAGCGATTGACACAGAGAAGCCTGCAGAGTGTGCACCTGTATATAAAGCACCAAGTAAAAGTGTAACTGTACACAGGGGCAAATGCTGAAGAGCCTGTGTGGGCTGAAGAGCCTAGGGGTCCTGGTTGCTTAACCTGTGATGGGTGGACCGTGTGCTCTGACAACTGTGCCTAGACCAGTAAGCCCTATATTCTGAAAGCCAAAGACATTGTGAAATAAACCATGAAGGAGCACTATAAGTGAATTGGTGATGCAAGCCAGAAGAATGGTCAGGTTGACCTAGAATTAAGTTAAACTTTGAAAGACTGAAACAAACATTGGTTTCTACGTTGAAATCTTGGGGAGGGGAACCCTGAGACTTGATGAACTGCAAACGCTGTCTTGAGGACGGAGCATCAAGACACTTTTCTTTTGAACTGTGCTGCTTGGAACTTGGGGAAGGGATCGCCGATGATTGTGTGGAACTGTTTGAACTTTGGCAAGGTAATCAGGAGCCTTTTGTGGGAACTTGGAGAAGGGGAGCTGAAGAGAAGCTAAGAGAAAGACGAAGTGTCGGACTTTATGTTGAACACAATTTCTTTGATTGTTGACATCCATACACGTTGTTTAGCATTAGTTGAAAGGGCAAGCAGAGGTTTGGACACAGACAGACTTTTAATTTGAACTCATTGACTCAGACTTTCCTTAGGTTCGTTCAAGTAGGGAAATACTACCTTAGCATAGGGCAAGTTAGGCCTTCTACCATCCTCACATTTGAGTTAATAAATCATTTTGCTTTGAACTTTGAATTTGTGGTCTGTGTCTTGCTTCATGATGCCTTCACACAATGTAATACATCAACAGATGTTTCACCAAATCCAAAGTCTAGCATTGGGACTGAAGGCAACGCACTCTTTTCTTAGGAGGGATACCCCTAATTGGGCCCCATCTCTAGAATGTCCCATGAGGATCAAAATGGAACCTCAAGAAAATATAGCAGAAAGTGGGCTCAGGAAATCTAACCAAATACTTAGGGAGAGTATTGTATGGTCTATGTATTTTCCCATAATCAAAATAAAGTTTATATTTCCAATGAGTTCGTGATCCCCAGCCCATTCCAAAGATTTTATTTTATGCTTCATAATACCAAAATTAGACATTGAGTTTGTCGGTTACTGCTCACTTCCAACAGGAGATTATCGCAATCAGATGCAAAACCAATTAGCAGGGTAAACTATTTCCTCACAACTGTAAGGTTTAAATCCACAAATAAAGATTTATTGGGAGACACTATCATTTTTTAAAATAATTTCAATTGCATACCCTTATGATAAGATTGCCATGATTGGATGCCTAATGCATGACGTATTAAAGCAAAACAAAAATAAGTTGGTAGGCCCAATAGTCTTTCCCAAAAGCAATTGTCTAAAGGATGCATTTTATTCCCGTCTAAAGAAATTAAGCTCTCAAGTCCATATAGAATAGACAGGATACATTTCCCTACATAACATTTTCTTAAAAGAAGTAACGTGTATTTACAATACTTTTGCTTAATTCTTTGCATGTGGGGAGGGGGAAACTTAGATCTTAATTGAATAACAGATATCTCCAGTCCTAAATTTGTTACAGACCAGGAAACTAAGATAGACTAACTTTGTGGTAATATTAAGACAAGTCCTTCAATTAACCAATTACATTTAGATTTATTAGTGTTATTTTTAGAAATAAGAATTGCGGCTTTCAACACCTTTTTACTTAAATTGTTGTTACATAGTTATTGGCTCATACAATTCAAGGCCTATTGAAGTCCAATGAGGGTCCTCTGATATAGGGTGATCTCATCTGCAAATAAGAGAATTAAAATACTAAAATGTCCAATTTTAGGATGAAATAAACATCATTTGAGTAGTAAATTGACAAGATCAGATAGATATAAATTAAAAAGACAGGGGGTTAAATTACAGCCCTGTCATAAACCGACAAAAATGCAAACCTTTACTCCCAGATATTTTTTTCTGTATGTAACCTAATTAACATATTAAATAAACTGCCTGGAAAACCCCAGTCATTTAATTTATTCCAAAATCTCATTCTATCTACACAATCAAATGCTCAAGAGATGTCCACACATGGCAAAATAAGTATCAATTTTTTTTCTCCAAGCTTGCTCTTGTAACCAGTGAATTTTGACACCTTTAAAAGAAGTGCCAGACTTTTTACGAAAACCTGTTTGTAATTTAGATAGTCGACCAACTGTTTTCACCCAAGGATTAAGATCATCTATTAATAATGATGCAAAGATCTTAGAAGAGCCATCAAGCAGGGCTTTACAGCGTTAATTAGCAGGGTCAGTGAGGTTTCCTTTCTTAAAAATGGGGACAAAGCGTGACCACGATGAGGGGGGAATACTCCCCCATAGTGCAATATTCGATTATAATTTGTACAGAATATTAGCCCACAAAACATAGTCCCATTTAAGGATTAAATTGGGTAGTCCAGATGGGCCCATTGCTCTTGATCTTTTAGGTTTATTTAGAATTTAATATTCATTCTAGAAAAAGACCCTTTACACAGGCTCAGTAAGTCTACTACAAATGATGAGGATGTATCACTGGAATGGCCAAACTTCTCTATATAATACTTATTCCAATTAGATTCAGGAATAGTGTTGTCTAAAGTAGAGATTAAATTAGTGTGGTTAATATTTGTACTATTAATACATTTCCAGAACAATTGAGGAGTGTTTTTTGTTGGCCACCGTCAACATAAATTAGCTGTACTGGATGTGAAGCTGTGTTCTATTTTCTTTTTAGTAAAAAATACACACACTCCAGCCTTTAAAAAAATAAATATGAACCTTTCAAAGCAATTGTTCAACTAAGCTTAAAAAAAGTTGCAGTAAAGTCATTTACTTTTAGGAAGTTAGAGATGTATTGGGAAAACTGTTTGTAGACATATTTATTTCTTTACCAATAACAAATTGGAAATGTATTTTACAACATATTCAATAGTTTGTGACTATTTGCATTTTTCTTCTGGTTAAATATGTAAATGTATTCACAACAAAGCTGATAACCTTATGCTATGATAACCTTATGCTAAGTTCATTGAGATATTGAGGATTGTATGGTATATTCTCACTGTGTTGCCATCGATTGATTGTAAGGCCTGACAAGTGATGTGAAACATTCATTTTGCTCTTTCTTTTTTTGTTGTTTGTATTTTAGGTTAGACTCCTGAAACAATGGGTGACTGGAGCTTTCTGGGGAGGCTACTAGAAAATGCACAAGAACACTCCACAGTGATTGGCAAAGTTTGGCTCACGGTACTCTTTATATTCAGGATACTAGTCCTGGGGGCTGCGGCAGAAGAGGTTTGGGGAGATGAGCAATCTGACTTTGCCTGCAACACCCAACAACCTGGTTGTGAAAATGTTTGTTATGACAAAGCCTTCCCCATCTCACATATCCGCTTTTGGGTGCTTCAGATTATCTTTGTGTCCACCCCCACTCTTATTTACCTGGGGCACGTCCTACACATTGTGCGGATGGAAGAGAAGAAAAAAGAAAAAGAAGAACAGCTGAGGAAGTGCATGAAAGACAGCGAGGAAAACGAAATCATGTTGCAGAAGGGAGGTGAAAAGAAGGAAAAGCCCCCCATCAGAGATGAACGTGGAAAGATTAGAATAGGAGGCGCACTTCTACGCACTTATGTTTTTAATATCATTTTCAAAACTTTGTTTGAAGTTGGTTTTATCGTAGGACAGTATTTTCTGTATGGTTTTGAGCTGAAGCCCCTCTACAGGTGCAACCGGTGGCCCTGCCCAAATACTGTGGACTGTTTTATTTCCAGGCCAACTGAAAAGACAATATTTATCATATTTATGCTTGTAGTGGCTTGTGTTTCTCTTTTACTTAACATGTTAGAGATTTATCACCTAGGCTGGAAGAAGCTTAAGCAGGGCATGACAAACCGGTATATCCCAGACCCGGCCTTTAACAAGAGTGAGCCAGTGTCCCCACACCCTCGGACCACACATCCAAGCATGGGATACCCTCCCTACTATACCGAGGCATCTTGTTCTGTTGCAGCTGTGCCTTCTGCTTTGATGCACTCTGCCTACAGCAGGGCCCCACCACCTGATTTCAAAATGGTGCCACTTGTGGAGGAGCATCTCCACACAGCATATTATGGAGGGAACACCCATCACCATGCAATGGCCTGTGAACAAAACTGGGCAAACATGGCTGCTGAGAACCAAACTCGTGGGAGAAAGTCTGGTTCTGCATACACCACAAGCTACTCATCAGCCAGTGCCTCTACCAATGCTCTTAGCAGCCTGAGAAAAGAAGGTAGTTCCCTAACAATGGGGGCTGTTAGCAGTGGAAGCAGCAGCAGTCTGAGTGGGAAGATAGAGATGGACGACGGACATGTGACCACTAAGGTGGAGTTGCATAAGCCGCCTGTCCTCGTAGATACGCGGCGGTTAAGCCGAGCTAGCAAATCTGGAGGCAGCAGAGCACGCTCAGATGATTTAGCAGTATAGCATCTCATACTGTACAACATATCAAGAGAGGGGAAAAAAAACATACATGCTTGGAAAGAAAGCATTAAGAGCAGATAAAAGTGAAGCCCAGGTGCTGTCATCTATTTGGGACATTAGGTTTGAAAATGTGAAGTTTACTGTTTGCACACCCTGTTGTAGTGGGACAAGTTACACTTTCAACACAATTTGATCACCCTGTTAGCCATACTGGCATGGTTATCAACATGTCAGATAGCCAATGAATACCATTGCAATAAACGGGTTAAATAACCAAATGCACTAAAAGAGGTTCAAAGGTATTCCCTTGTTGCATGCTTGGCACACCTAAAATGACATACATACAAGGGGCAGTCAATGGCAGGAATCAGCTGCTGAGAAAGGAACATTCAAGAAGCACCACTTCAACATTCAAGGATAAGCATTGGTGTGTGTGGATGCCTGATAGATTAGAACAGGATTATTGCCCCTATTTCATACTGGTAATCTCTATTACTCTAAGTTCGTGCCATCCTCGTCATAGTCCTTATATAATAAGGCCAAACTGTGATAAGATAAACTAACAAGAAGGTAATGGTTGCTTCTTTAATCTTCCCACATTTCCATGCATTACATTGGTGGGATACAAGTGCCTTCGGGAAACACTGATCTACATTTTTTTTTAACTATGAAGAGAATTTGTCAGTTCCCTGACCCTTGTGGCAAGACCTGAAACCATTACCTTGATCCAATATGATGGAACCTGTACCTTCCTTTAAAAAAACTGAAATGACTGAATATTATATTCGAGAAGTGGAATTGTTTGTGCAGAAAAATGTTAGATTAACTTCCCTTATGCTGATCACGAGCAGAATTCTTAAGCAAATAAAGGATGATCAATAGACAGCTAGATACACAATTAAATTGTAGTAAACCACATAGACTGCATAGTTTAAAGAATTACCTCATTTTAACATTATTTTAATTCAGAGATGCACCACAACTCTGTGTCTACAAAGTAGAATGATGCACACTATCTAACATGAAACAGTATGGAAAGGAAGGCAGAGTTGCCAACTGGCACTGTGTCATGAAGAGGATATTTGTCCAGTCCTAGACTTTTAGCCAACTACACTTTGAATGCTGGGTCTTGTAGTTATGGGGTTTCCATCATGAATATTGGTCCACAAGTTCAATCATGTTCCGTGATGTTGACTAAAATGTCAGAAATGGATAAAGGTACACCTCATGACACAGATACAATTAGCAACTGCACGCACGTGTAACCAAAATGCAAAACACATTTTCAATTACAAAATGCAGGATCATATGCAAACATTTCGTACATAAAATGTGTTGTCCTTACATTAAATTTGGGACAGTGAAACAGAAAACTGTCATTTATTGCACTCAGAACTTGCATTAATAATGTACCTGGTATTATGATACAAGGGTGTTAGAAAGTAGTTGTCTTATGCACCAGCAATGTTATCAGTATCTCACTTAATCAATCTATAGAGATATACCATGATACTTCGATCTAGCAATAATGTGGTTATTTCATACAATTCTTTGAATTTCTACAAAATAATTCTCTATATAGAGCAAATTATACAAACAATAAAGCAGTATGAACTACAGTACACATGCCTTAAACGTAAACAGGAACCAATTGATATGTTATCACCTATTTGAACATTGTGCTTGTGAATATAAAAAATGATTGCCTATGATCAAAGTTCAATAAACATGTATTATTTCTGGATTGTAATTTCGCTGCATGACACATTTAAAGCCAACATTATTTCCCAATGAAGTCGTGCCCAACAACACCACAGACTTCAATCCAAACAAAGGGAATGCTTGGGTATCCGAGAACGTGAGCACTACACAAATAACACACTATTAATGGTAGTTATCATACTAACTATAGTGTTTATCTAAATACAGCATGTTTTGAGTGAGTTTTCAAAGAAGATCACGAAAAGGTATGATGTGAAAAAAGATATGCCAATTTCAAATGTGCAATAATTGATGTGATGTGGTCAAAGCAGTACTGCTGAAAGAGCTTGCACTAAAGCAGTGGACACCCTCAGGAGTCCCTCAGGATAGCATCTCTCTTTTTACTTTTCAACACATGTGTGACTAGCACAGTTCATTGGATAGCACCATCTATCATTCCAAAGGTATGCTAACAACATACATCTCTGTCTTCAAAGCAAATGAGAGTAGGGGGCAAATGAAAAGAAATGACAGATCACATCCGTTGCTGTATGTGCTAGCATTTAACAGTTCAGAAGTAAACAAAATATATTTTTTGTGGCTGCATCTTTGAGATAAACCAAAATATGTTTTCCAAAAGCCCAGTGCCCCAAGTCATTGTGACAATTCAGACCTATAATTTTCTCACCCACTCCTCCCAGAATTATCTGAGTGGCCAAGGGTACCATACACACTTCGAACAATCTACACAGCTAAAAAACGTTGCCTTGTACACACCAAACAGTAGAAGGTGAAAGGAGATCAGAAAAGTGTGTCCATCACCCAAACATCTACATTGACAGTGTGTCTTAACATGACAATGCAATCCTATTCACTGCTGGGGCTTCCATGCTTTCCTATGGAAATTCAAATGTATACACATATGTCCTAATGATACTGTAATAGAAGGCAATCTGATCAAGACAAAAGTGAGTGAAGTAAAAGCCTTGGTGGTTATAAGTAAAGAGATCAGTGGAAATGCCATGTAATCATGTTTGTCACTCTCCAAAATGGCATTGTAGCTGGTGTTTTGAACAATACCATGTTAAAACTGTTAATAAATGTATCATCTTCACTTTATGAACAGGAGAGAATTTTTTTCCAGATTCCTTCATGCTCAAATCTTAGTCAAATTTGAAAATATGTAACCTAAGAAATATCTAAACAATCAAAATCAAGAAAGAGTTGCACTTTGAATAATGTACCACTTATGTTTGTTAACATTTTCCAATTATGTATCAAATTTATAATTTGATGTCTTCAATTGTTTCTTCCATTGGGTGATATCGTGCCATGCATTTAAGATATAGCACAATCTGTTAATGTGAAATACATTTAAAGATCTGCACAATTTACAGTTTTGGAGGAAACAATAAATAGTATTAATGTTTCTTCCTGTTTTTCTACAGTGATAACTTAGGTAAAAGCACATGGCCTACCAATAAGCTAATTTAAGAAACCAATGTGTTCATGATTAACTAATATGGTTCATAACGGTTTACCTGCTGTCAAAACTAAATTAGACTTTATATGATGATGATGAATTGGATCATTGTTCAAAAATGTTTTCTTTAGGGAGAAGATACCCAATGTTTAACTACGGTTTAAAGTTTTTTAAAAAATATTTAAGCAGTATGAAAACCATACATAGTATGCTTTTCAGGTTAAGAATTAAAATGCGGTAATTGCGAAGAATAATCACACTTCAACAGTTATTCTAATGTAGAGTTGTGTCATGCTAGCAGTTGATTTCCAAGTTACAATTGCACAGATGAACAAAATACACATATGGAAGTCTTCATTGGTATTACACAAATAAAAATAGTCCTTGTAAATCTGTTGTTTCCCTTATATGTTATTTTGAAAAAAACAAAGTTTTTTTTTATTTAGTACTGTACACATAAAAATTAAATTTTAGAAAAGTTAGAAATGTAGGTTGAATACATATATAATTTAGAAAACACACATGCTGGTAGGACATAAGTAGCTGTTCATAATGTTTATGAATTGATCCCAAACCAGGTAGCAATCTGAAGACAACATCTTTTTTTCTTTTTTGTGTTTGGATGTTTTGTTGAAAACTAGTAGAAACTCTAGTTACTTTGATTCTGAATCGCTGCACACTAAGAGGGCTTATGGAATGATGCTTGTTGAGCACACTGGGTGTTATATGAAATGAGAAAGGTTTTACATTTTTTGAAAGAATTATGACATCATCGGCTAATTGTGTTAAGAGGAGTACATTAGTGAAATCAAGTGTACGGATTCAAACTCGCAAAACCCATGTGAAAAAGTATTGTACAGTTGGAAGTATGTGTTCTTCTTTACAGGAATTCTCATGGCTAAACAATGAGTTACAGCTAATACCTCCCTCAGAGGTTTCTGTTACCCAAATCATTTCAGTTTTCCCTTTAGATACTTTGACATAGATGTTGAGAGTGTTCTGGTTAGCCAGGGATGCAATTACATGAAAAGCAGCAAACTGTTCCAAGAGCTGTCTTCGCAGAAGTGCCTTGTGTGTGAAATTCTGTAAGAACAAGTTGATGTAAATGTCAATTTACCTCAAATGTTTACAAACTGTTTCTGAATAAACCTTTTTGTACTGTACGATTGCCTCTTACATTAAATGGTTAGAAATATGTAAGTGTTTATGGGCACTGCTTAGTTGCAGCTAGATCTCAAATCAGCATACTTATGTGTGAAAGGGCAAAACTATTTAAAGCACAAACAACATAGAGCAGAAGAACACAATTCAAATTACAAGCACAGCAATATTTGTGATGATAAATAAGAACTATATTAATCAAAATGTAATGTTGGACCATACCTTGTGAATGTAGCACTTACTCATGGCACTTTTTGTTGTTGGCGTAAATCAGGTCCCATGATCCAAATAAAACATACCTTAATATCAATGTGCCAAAGCATAAGACTATGCACTAGAAACAGTTGAACTATCTTGAGGAAACCAAGCATACAACCATGAGATCTATTTCTTCATTTACTAATAAATCTTAAAGGGCAACTCCACTTTTTATAGCACAACATGCATTTTTAGCAGGGACTGTGGAGTCTTTCCCAGCAGCTGACAGTCTTTGTGATACAAAAACCAGTGAAGAATTCCCAGAAGCTCCTATATCTATTATGCCACAACTACCTTTAGCAAAAATAGAAATGACCCTCTTTATTGTGGGGACAACAGTAGGGTTCCAAATGTATGAGTTCCGATAGTCTGAAGCAGTCTCAAACAGTCCCGTAATGGAGCCCTTAAAGAATGCCCTCATGCAACAAACTAAAATGGTTACACTGAGTCATGTGGTGCAAGTCCCTGGGGTCCAAGAGGAAATCAGCAGTGGTGGTGATGTCAGGCCGACAGAACAGTTCTATGTTCTTTTGCTGCCAGCTTTTCTTACGATTTAATCTTTTATGAAAAAACTACCTTGAAAAAACAAATCGATGTTTATGTTATGTTATGTCATGAATTCTTATATAGTGCACGGTCGCCCGAAAGCATCATGGCGCTAGAGAGGAAGAGATAGAAGCCCAGGAATAGAGACGCCATAGGCCATCAGCCACTGAGCTCAGAATGCCATATGGTTGGACTTTTTTTTCATTACCAAAGGAAGTTTATTCCACAGCTGAGCCGCATCAATAGAAAAAGCATGTCTGCCAATCCGAGAGCGACGGAAGGAGGGCACACACAGCAGGCCAGCGGATACTGATCGCAAGGAACGCTTCGGAAGGTAGCGCACAAATTTACTACAAAGATACTCTGCCTCCTGGTCATGCAGAGCCCAGTGAACAATGCACAGCGCCATGAATTCAATACGCTGGGCAACCGGGAGCCATTGCAAAAGGTGTATAACTGGGGAAATGTGAGCCCGAAGGGTGACCCACAACCACACATGCTGCAAGATCTTGAATACGTTGAAGTTGGTGGACCAATCCCTTAGGCTGTGCCAGATAGAGTTGCATTAGTCCAACCGACTCAACAACATCGCAGCCACGACCGGGGTAGCAGAGATGGCGGTATCATATGAAGCACCTTTTTTAAAATGTTCAGATGGAAAAACCCAGTCTGGCATACAGCGGATACCTGGGCATCCATGGAAAAAAAGTGGCTGTATAATCACCCCCTACATTTTTCACCTTAGCCGTGGGGACAGGAAGAGAGCCTAAAGAAGAAGGCGAGAAAGAAGAAAGAAGCAATCCAGAGTGAGGGATCAGGAGGGGAACCCACCACCAACACCTTTGTTTTGTCCCCATTCAACTTCAGCCAGTTTAGGCCCATCCACTCCCCTAAGGTCGTTAGGCACTGATGAAGGCACAACACCACCTCAGCCCGATCAAGATCTAAACTGATCAGGATCTGGGTGTAGTCGGCATAGGAGTAGCACCTGACGCCAAAGGAGCGGATGAGGCACACTAGTGCCCAGATGTAAATGTTGAAGAGAATGGGGGACAGAGCAGAGCCCTGAGGCACACCACAACTAAGGTGGCAGGGATTAGAAGAGAAAGAAGGAAGCAGAAGAGATTGAGATCTATCAGCTAGGAAAAAGTAAACCAGGCTAATACTTGACCAGATATGCCGATCTGGGCCAGGCGGGAAAGCATGGTGGGATGGTCCACAGTGTCTAAAGCCGCTGATAGGTGTAATAAAATCAGGGCTCCAACTCCCCCCGCATCCACCAGCCTGTCTATGTCATCCTGGACAGAAACCAGGACGCTCTTAGTGCCCCTGCCCGGTCGAAAGCCTGACTGGATTGGGTGAAGCCGATCAGATAACTCAAGAAAAGAAGACAAGAGAGGTGAAACCAGTGATCCCAAAAGTTTCATAAGCGCAGGCAGAAGAGAAATAGGACGAAAAATAGAAGGTAAAGAAGAGTCCAGCAAAGGTTTTTCTAAAAGGTGGATTACCTTAGCGGCCTTTAACTCAGGCGGGATATACCACGAATGGCAGGAGGCATTTACGCCTTCCTTGATCAACCCTAAAAGGTCAGAGAAGATCTCCTTCAAAACTCTCAATGGCACCACATCAGTTGGGGCGCTGGATTTGATCTGTTGAATGGCCTTGAATACCGACTCCTCAGAGAAGAGAGCGAAAGAAGACAAACCTGATCGCATGGTACCCATGACATAGTCAAAAGGTATATTGCCAAGAGTGGATGTAGTGGCAGCTAGTGCAGAGCTAACTGAGATGTTGGCACGAATAATCTCAATATTCCTAATGAAAAACTGGGATAAGGAGTCACAGAGCTCCTGGGTCGGCTTGACATAGGTGTACATTTTATCGAAGAAGATAGAGATTTAACAGCTGCAAAATGGGCCTTGGGCTTACCCAAGGAAGTTTTGATTCTCTGGGCAAAGTAAGATTTCTTTGCCGCTAAAATAGCACCCGAATAGGCCGCTGAGCAATCCTTGTACTGGGTCTTAAGAGCAGGATCATAGGCAATGCGCCATTTCCATTCACTTGTCTATTTTTCAATCGAGTGGCCCTCAGCTGCTCCGAAAACCACGGCTCCGAAGGAAGCCTTTGAAGTTCAGTGAGCCAAATCATTTTTTTTTTTAAATGGTGTGGGGGATTCCACCTCCAAACTCCCCAACCCTATTATTTTATAACTATCCCAAACCCCCCTAGCTCTTATTCCACCTTACACCCTAAAGTTTTCAATTAGTTTTTTCGATGTCATTTTTTCATAAAATATTACAACGAAAATAAAACTGCCGGCAAAATGACTGCATACCGGACAGAACTGATGGTCGGTAGATCCAAGCAGCAGAAACATATTGTAAACCTTTCTAGCCAAAACACAGAGCAATCAATGGTTGCCACCAATGTGGCTGCAAAGATGGGCAGATAACATATGTTACACAGGTAAGGAAACAGCAATAAGAGAATTTCAGCAGAGTGAAACATCAGAGTGAAAGCAAAATCTTTAGTCCGAAGTCAGGTCGCATGACACACGATGTGGTGTTCAAGAGGCTATCAGCAAAGGCCCTGATGACTGATAGTTCTAGGTTCTAGGAAGAATAAAAAGAAGTTCTGCCAACAGTGCAGCTCTAAACATGGGCAGATAACACATGTTACAATCAGGGCCGGTCTTTGCATCAGGCAGCACAGGCGGCTGCCTGACGTCAGTCAGGCTCTGAGGGGCGCTGCACCAGCAGTCCACAGTGCCAGTGCTAGAATACATGTGTAACACGTTTGTTTCCTAACATTATAAAAATTAATGTGCCTGTTCATTTTTATAATGTTAGGAAACAAACATGTTACACGTGTGTTCTACCACTGGCACTGCTGCATGCTGTGGCCTCAGCCAGGGCAGTTTCTAGTCAATTTGGTGCCCTGGACGAAACACTAGGAATGCGCCCCCCCCCCGCACACCATCCTATGCGCCACTCCCACCGCACCCCGCACTCCACTCCCGCTGCACCCCGCGCACCACTCCCACCGCACCCCGCGCACCACTCCCACCGCACCCTGTGTGCCATTTCCAAACTACACCATTAAGGAACTCCTACCCAAAGTCAAACAGTCCGTCACACAAGGAATGAATTGCCATTTGCAACGGTGGGCAACTTTTCCACTGGTGCCAAAGACAATTTTATGCCCCAGTCCCACTTAGGCTGCAGATAATGAGGACTGGGCACACCAAGAGACCATGAATATGGCATAGGATGCAGTATATACAACCAGCAAAGAACACAAGATTCTGAAGGGGGTTTGGAGGCAACCTAAGCCAAAAGGGCAATGACAAGGAGACACCTGAACCCAATAAACAATCACTTTAACATTGTTTGAATCGGATCAAGTGTATGCTTTGATACAGTAAAGTCTTGACTGTTGTAAGGATACACGGACCAGGATTATTTATTTATTTATGCAATGTGTGTCGGATACAGGTATCCGACAAACATTGCATAAATAAATAAATTATCCGTCCCCATGTACCCGACAAACATTTCATAAATAAATAAACCTGTTTGTGGCTTAAAGAATATTTACTCAGCAACACTGGTCAAAACTATTATCCGCATAGTGAAGTAACTCCTCACCAGTGCCATGGAAGTGGTTTCAAGTGTAATTGATATTGTTTGGAAAAGAAGTGGCATGAAAGAAATAGCGCTGTTTTAAACTATTATTTTGGCCATTTTCTGGGCTTGCAGGGACGCACCATGGGCCCAAACGGGTCTCTGTTTGTACCGTGTCGGGGCCCACGGTGCTTCCCTGCAAGGCACGCCCACTCCCCACAGCCCACTGCACCTCCCCTCCCATCCCAATGCCAGCACGAAACCATTTAGTGACTAATGGGCCACCATTAGCAGTTTCCTGCCAGCATTGTGATGGAAGGGGCTGGTCTAAACTGCAGGGGGACATCAAGTGTTTTATTGGTGTGCTTATGTCCCCCACCCCAAGTGGTGCGAAAGTGGTCAGAGGGAGCCTCTGACTTCTGTAATGTCACGTAGTACTTTTGTACTACGTGACATTACAGTCGGAAGGAGCAGCGGCAGCACCTGACATGCAGAACATTCCCCACATCAGTGCGCCGCCGCACAAACTGGGGAATTCCATCCCCTCCAGAGGCTCCAGGGACCGGGGCAATTGCGCCCTCCAGGGCTATTGCGCCCCAGGCAGTTGCCCGCCTCGCCCGGGCCAAGAAACAGGCCTGGCCTTGGCCCTCAGGCAGGGCAGGGCAATTGGCAAATAAATTAGCAACATTTGTTGCTTTATTACCTTCCACCGGCCCAGGGTGGCGCCGGCGCTGCTGGCGCCTGCCAGGCCCATGGGCGCACGTGCGGTGTGCCCTCTTCCAGGCTATGGGCGTGCACTGACACTGAAGTGTGGATCGATTGGTGCTGGCTGGTGTTGTCGGCCCCGGCCATTACGGAAAAGAGAAGCGATTGGGTCACTAAATCCTGAAGTTGTTCCCATCACAAGCACACACTGCCCAGCAGCAGCAGAATCAGCAAATACAAACAGTTGCCGCATCCTGCCCTCGCTGATTGGCCTTGTTTCAGGACACCCGGCAGTAACTACAGCCTGCCGAGGCAAGCACACTTCTTTCCTCCTGCTCCCGTCCTCGCAGGTGAGGCCTATTGCTGCATAGGTGTTTTATTTATTTTAAAATGGTATTGCGGAGATGACTGGCCCAACAAAGAACAGCCTCTGGAGGCCACAAAGCTAGACACTTTTGTCGTGGCTCAAGTAGTCATGAAAAAGGAAGCGAGCACTGGTGGTGGACTCTCCTCAGGAGATCAAAAGGCCGGTTCTCGGAAGACCTGGGCAGAGTGTCACCGTCAGCAGATCTTAGACAGTTGCACGTTCCAGCGGGGTTGGATTGGTCCGTTCATCGGCCATTCGGCCCGCGGCAGGCCAAAATCACTTCGAGGGTGAGGCCCTGGGGGCCAGTACGACACATGGGGCGGTTTGGAGGTTACTATGGCCCCCTAGTTCCCACTCCCAAGCATATTGTTCGTCGTTCCCTCTTTCCTGGGCATGCCCAGCCATTACGGAAAAGAGGAGCGAGTGAGTCACTAAATCCTGAAGTTGTTCCCATCACAAGCACACACTGCCAAGCAGTAGCAGAATCAGCAAATACAAATAGTTGCCGCATCCTGCCCTCGCTGATTGGCCTTGTTTCAGGACACCCGGCAGTAACTACAACCTGCCGAGGCAAGCACACTTCTTTCCTCCTGCTCCCGTCCTCGCAGGTGAGGCCTATTGCTGCATAGGTGTTTTATTTATTTTAAAATGGTATTGCGGAGATGACTGGGTCAACCAAGAACGGCCTCTGGAGGCCACAAAGCTAGACACTTTTGTCAAGGCTCAAGTAGTCATGAAAAAGGAAGCGAGCACTGGTGGTGGACTCTCCTCAGGAGATCAAAAGGCCGGTTCTCGGAAGACCTGGGCAGAGTGTCACCGTCAGCAGATCTTAGACAGTTGCACGTTCCAGTGGGGTTGGATTGGTCTGTTCGTCGGCCATTCGGCCCGCGGCAGGCCGCAATCACTTCGAGGGTGTGGCCCTGGGGCCAGTACGAGACGTGGGCCAGTTTGGAGGTTACTATGGCCCCCTAGTTCCCACTCACGAGCATATTGTTCATCGTTCCCTCTTTCCTGGGCATGCACTGCTGACTTTATTTTAGTGCAAGAGTTTCATACATTTCACTGTTCGCTCAGACTTGTTTTATACTATTCTTTGTCGTTGTGCTTCTTTTGTTTGGAATAGCAATCACGCTAGTCTAACGAGATAAACAAACACCTACACAAACACACCTTGTGAATGATGGTGAGAAGGATGGATGCAGGCACTGGACCAAAAGCTGAGCAAAGTCTGCACAGCAGCTGGCTTGGGAAAGCAACTCAGCAAATACAGTAGAAACCGTCTCCGTGGGCGGTTGGCCAGTATTCCGGATAATGCAAATACCCAGACTTGCAGGATGCATGCTTCACTTTCTTTGTTCCATTGGGGGCAACATGCTGTAGCATCAATTCATGGCCTTTAAAATACCCAGCACGGTGCAGCTTCTGATCTCCTTTAACACAAACGCTGGGAAATGACCATGACTAGCTAACGCCACATTAATCAAAGCCAGGTCTCTAAAGAATGGTTCAAGTGTTGGGGAATCACCTGCTCACACTTTCTGTCGTGTGACCAACCAGTGTGCAAAAGGTGTTTCAGAGCGTGGGGCTCTTGATGCCACCCATTTCTGCATTTGATACACCAGCAGCTAAACACACCCTGGGGAGGCCACTCCTTCTGCATAGTCCATTTCTCGCCCAATGTTCTTTACCATGATAGAGAATGTGAAAAAGCACAGTGCTGCAAGGCTGGGGGGTGAAGGTGGAGGGAAAGCACACTATGCTTGGTGTACACTGGAGATGCTTCCCCTGACAACCGCAGTACTCCAAGTCCCTTGAAATGAAATTCGTCTATACACTGCACAATGTGCAAGGGCCGCTGTTATTCAAGCAGCACGCGACTAGTAATTTGCAAAAAGCTAACTTAACGAGTCCCAAGAAAAGGTTACCTTCCACCCTTTAAGAATTTGATTGTTTATGTTTTTATTTTGGGTTGGTCGACATCGTTTTTCTTTGCGATCTTACAGTTTCATGGTGCTGTCGGGAGCTAAAATGAGTGATCACGAAGGAAATATTTAAGAATATTGAGAGCTCATGAGCATGAGCGAAACAAACCTCAATACTCGAACTGCCATTTCTCTGCCGTGGTAATGCACTGTAGTGTGTTTCAATGTAATGTCCACATTGTAATGTCATAATTTTAGAACGTCACCTCTCCAATATTAACATTGGGAGCTATGTTGAATTGTACATGCACGTCAACTCTCTGCATATGTTTAAAGTAGACTTTACCGCTCACATGGAGTAGTGATATTGTTTACGTGTGTCCCTCCTAAGTATATGTGAAATATTTGATGCAATACAGATTGCCTAAATGCATGTATTTTAATGCTGAGGTAGACGAGCTTGTACAGCTATCAGTGGGTATGTTGCTGGTGCTTGTTCTTGGAGGTTCGAGTAACACTGTTCAAGAACAGTTCATCACCTTTAAGAGTGGCTAAATGTTTGAGGTCATAAGAATGACATTAGTGTAGATCTGTAATTGTCGATTCTCTGACCTGAGTCACAGCAGCACACTGGTCATTATTACTAAAAATGAAAATCAAAAGCAGACTAACATAACCAGGTCTGTTCGGGTTTGACCCTCTTATTGCTGTTTTCTGAGGTTCATGAAATTCAGCAGATGCCAGCATTGCCAATTTTGTTAACTCATAGTCCACACTCCCGCTGCTCAGCCCATGACACATGCATGAGATCACAGGTCTGGGGAGAGGAGACGCCAACGATGCTTCCCGCCTGGGGTGCAATCTGTTGTAAGACCGGCCCTGGTTACACTGGATAACAACAACAGTAAAAGAAATGCAACACAGAGTGGCAATGAAAATCAGTAACAGCCCTGATGCTTGGTCGGTGGAGCTGATATGAATTAAATAATATAATACTATCATTTTAAATCCTAACTTGAGATTCTTATGTGACTGATATCTAACTGATACATTACAGTGTATTTTGTGTGAAAGATTCAAAAATCTATCTTTCAAATTCTAATTTTGAAATGCAGTTTTCATTCTGTCCAACGGGTTGAGGGGGGGGTTGGTACATACAAATAAAATGAAAAATGACACAAGGCTGTGCTATTTTATAAGATTGAGCAAGCCACAGAAACATAAACATCCTATATTTATTGTGGTTATAGAAATAAAGGGAACTTGTTTACCTCTTATTATATAAGGGGTTCAGCGAAGAAGGTACCTTGTTTCTCTACAAATCACCTTTATGTCACTATAATCAAAGCAGGACCTGTTACTATAAGCCAGGTAAGACTCATCTCATACTAATACAGCATCAACGCTGTAATCGAGCCACCATTATCGAGCGTAAAACACAACATATAGAGAATTGGGTTGCAAACAAAAGAAATTACGTGGTTATAGGTAAACATGACACGCAGTTGTTTATAATAATATACAAAAAAGATAGGTGATTGTAAAGTCCCAAATACACATCTGCCAAACACTTATCCTATTATCACTTTTTATGAAAAAAAAATGTATATGAATTATAGGAAATCTTTATAAACCAGCAGAGCATGATTTGGTCAGAGACATTATCCATCAGAAACGCACTATTTGAATAACAAACATAATTATGACCAAATGACAAATAGTATACCAGATGCATTAACCTGCTCAATAAGGCACACCAGAATGTCACTGGTCTGAGCAAATACAGTGGAACTCTAACAAATGTAAATACAAAACCTGAATAACCAAAATCCTCTCATTTCTAGAGCAAACTTGACTGTTGTTGTGGAGGATTGTCATCTCGTGAAGGTGTAAAAGTCCAGCTTTTTCGATTTTTATTAATAATAAAATGATGCGCGTCATCCACCTAAGGAAGGGTGGTCTGCTCAACAGACCACGCTTTCATTAAACTCTATGACAAAAGTGTACACCTGTAACCTGCAGCAGCAGCATCCCAATCTGCAGTGTCTGCCTTGCAGTGGCACAGAGCAGTTTCAGAGGTCACAGGTGCCCTTTTTGACAACCACTGTAACAGCAAAGTTACTGCAGTGCAGAGGCAGCATTTAGGTCTGCAACTCCTATCTAAAACTATACAAATGATGCTAAACTATCACCAGGTGGTAGGATAATCTGGAAATGTAAGACATACCTAGGTTTTTGGTATGGCGGCTGATAGCTAACATAATTATCAAAGCCACATCTGATGTGTAACATACTAGTGTCAATCCTGTCAGCTCAAACTAGCTAAGTAATGAAATGGATTACAGGCGCCTAACTGTATGCAGTCCGAATGAGGCAAAAGCCACTATTCCGTTACAATCAATTTTACATTCTGCAGTGAGAACCTTGTTTTTGTCTACCTGTGTTATCTAATATCTCCTCCTACTTGTCCCGTATCCATTGACGTCCAATAAAACAATGGCGTGAGTTTCAGTTTCTCTGTTTAATTTTTAGGAGTATTCATGCTTTGTCCTTCCAGTTATGTTCCCTGATTTCCCTGTATTCTCCTACTAGAGAACCTAGTTCTGCCTCTCAGCATCTTCTTTCTGCCCTACGACCAACCGGTGCACCTTCTCGATTCCATTCTCTCCAACTTCTTGCCTTCATCTCTGGAACGCTCTACCCTTGGAGATTTGCTCATGTCCTACTCTTAACAAGTTTAAGAAACATCTTAAACTCCATTTGTGACAGTCTGTGTCTCCTTAAAAAAAATGTTTTCTTCCCTGAATTGTCTTGTGAGAATATTTATCTTGGTTCATGTTGCAATCTTTGCATTCATTGTGCCGACTGTCCTTCTATTCAGCGCTTTGGATAAAAGCGATATCCAATCTTTGTAAATAAATACAAAAAGTCTGAGAGGATGAAAACATTCTCTGAGCCAAGCCCAGTAGCTCCCAACAGGAGATCTCTTCGAAGCCTGGCTTTAAAGAGGCATTTGCGTATCAAAGGCCTGACTCACACTAGGGGTGGTGGTATCAGAGTGACTCTTTGAAGATGTAGATTGAGAGATGGTGGAGTTAGGACAGTAAGCGAGTACAAGTGGGTTTGAGAACGGATTCCTTTATCTTGCTTTACTGCGGGCTTTTCTTTCCTTCTTGTCCCCTCAACGTCCGATGGAGCAAGGCACATTGGGTATGACATTAGGAGGAAAGGGTCTCTTGACTCAAGGACAGGGATGGCCCGCTTAACTATGGCTTGCTTCGATCCAATCCTGTGTGACATTTTACCTATATAAGAGTGTTTCTCCCTCTCCTTCACATATGGACCTTGACGGATATCAGGAAGAATTCATTTGGACCATGTTAGGGGAACAGGTCTTTCCAAACCCCTCTGTCAAAGGCGAAGACAGGTTTTCCAAGGCAGAGGAAAAGATCTGCTCCCTACTCATCCCCAGGACACTTTCGGGGTAACTTTGCTGAGGGCTGAGGTATGACACCCAGCTAGCAAACCTCCCTAGACTTGAAGGGCAGAGACACAAAGGGACTTACCTTACCCTAGCGCCCCCTACAGTGGGACTCAGAGCAACCAAGGGGCTGTGGTATTCAGGTCCAGGGTTGGACTGGGCCTATCGGTCATTCAGCCGCAGGCTGAATGACTTATTTATTTATTGATAATATGCTTATAACAATAAATGTTTTGCATATATAGTCACATAAAAATTATCAATAAGCCTCAATAAAATCAACACATCACAATGAAAATGCCAATATACCACTTGATAACTCTTTTAAAATAGCTAATATCATCACATAAAATGTCATCACATAAATAATTTAATTCATATCATTCCCATCAAGTAGCCTTCTCCAAATATCACGCATAATGCAGTTGTGCATATTATTATTGCATTCCATGAGATGTTTACTGCGTAACTCAACAAGACTATCACACTCACATATTATGTGGTATGCTGCTTCTAATATGTTTATTCCACATAGTCTGCAGTATCTAAGCTCTTTTTGGATACCAACTTTTTCCCCTATTATTTCTAAGACATGACATATGTTAAATTTGAACATCAGGTAACAGAGGATAGTAGTACAATCAGGATAGGCATGTTGATAAGTTGTTTACTCTCTCACACATCCAAATGACCAAGAAATAATCTACTATTTGCTTTTGTCGCCAGGTTAACTATCATTTGTTCTCTATCTAGGCCATATACCAGGCTTTTTAGCTTCTGCTTTGTCTGAGCAATGGAATATAAAAGCCAACAAAAAATATCATTATTAATCCATTTATAGTAAACCCCTCTCCATCTATGTAGGGTTAAAAAAATCAGCTTTGTTATCTGCCTGTACATATTGTTCCATTAGCTTCACCACAAAAGTACAGTTGGTGTGTCGTGTCAATTTAACATACAACATAGCCACCATCAATTGTACACGGCTATTGACACTGTTCAGCTCACATTCTAATAGGATGTATTCATACAAAAGATTGTTGGGCATTCTCATTATTATCTTCAGCAATTTTGCTTCAAATTTGTCCAACTCATTTTTTAAATGACCCCCCCAAATTTCAGCACCATATGCCATACAGGATACCATTTAGCAGAATATAGTTTCAAAACAGTACTCACTGAGAAGTTACCTTGACATCCAATGAATTTACTTAATGCCATGGTAGCTATCATACATTTTCTCTTAGTTTCACTCCAATGTTTTTTCCAATTAAGCTTATTATCGATTATTACCCCCCAAATATTTATATTCATTTACAACTTCAATCTGTCGCTTGTCTATCACCCATCTTGGATTTTTGTTTTTATTCAGAGTTTTATACTCAAACTTCATTATTTTTGTTTTGTCTGTGTTAATGACCAGATCATTCGCAGCAGCAAACTTATCTAATTCATCCAACTTTGCTTGAAGTCCCTTGGGTGTATAATTTAGTAGAAGGAGGTCATCGGCATACCGTAGCCATCCAAGATTAAGTGCGCCCAACTTAATATCATTCATCTGGGCATGCACCACATCTCTTAGAAAATCTGCCAAGTATAGATTGAAAAGTATGGCCGCAAGTGTACAACCTTGCTTTACACCAGGTAATGTGGGTATAGCTTCTGACAATCTCCCCTCTATATCAAGGCGAACTCTAACAGATGTATCTTGATTTAGCAATTGTATCATATAGAGAAGGTCGAGAGGTATTCCCCATTGTTTTAGCTTAGCCCATAATTGACTTTGTGAAACAGTGTCGAAGGCCGCTGAAAAGTCGATAAAAGCAACATATACGGGCATCCCACGATTCCTCCACGAATATTCAACAGCACTAAATAGGATAGCTATTTTATGGGATGTCGATGACCCCGCTCTAAAATCAGATTGACTTTCAGGCAATATCCCACAGCATAATATCCACTGATTGAGCTCACTTAGTAGAATTTTAGCAAAGATTTTTGCCGGGATATCCAGCATGGCCAACATCCTGTAATTGGCCGGGTCTTTGCGGGCACCTTTTTTTATAAATTTGAAGTATGATACTCTTCTATCACAATTCAGGAACCTTCCCTAGGCTCCAATCCACTAAAATATAATGTACAACACCCTAGCCCATCTTTCTGGGGACTGGTGCAACAGAGCATTACAGGTACTGTCAGGTCCAGCTGCTCTTGACTTAGGCAATTTCTTTATCAAATTTGTCAAGGAGACTACCGTAAATGTTTCCTTCCACACCATTGCATCGTTCTGGTGACCTTTATCGTCACTCACCATGGTATCCAAAGTATTCTTAACATAGGCAGTCCAACTACTCTCCGGTACACAATTGATCAGGAGTGTCTTTTCTTTTTTACTATTTATAATGTCCCACTTGGCTTGACTATTTTTATTTTTTGACGCGTGAGCCAAAGTAAGCCATATTTCTTCCTTTTTCTTTTTCAGGTGGTTTTTTAAACATCGTTTATGCTGCATTTTAAGTTGATATATGATGTCAACTGCATAAATATAATTTTCCATTATACATTTACGAATATTCAGAATAAGTCTTTTTTTTTCAGATGTATGTCATTATCGAATTTCTTATGGTGTTCCAGATTCCATTTTTCATTGACTTACCTATAGCTTCATTTTATCATTACGCCCACTTTTATTTTTTCAGTTAATTGTTCGAACTCACTAAACATATTACTCTCAGGATTCAATGGACTAGATTCAAATGTTTCAATAAAGTTTTCCAACAAGTGTACGGCTGTCATATTCCCTTTCTCAATGTCCATAGGATTCCATTTTATTCTGTTGCCTGCAGTATTTACCCCAATATCTCCATTCTTTTGTTAATCGCCTCTAATTGTAGATTTATCTATCAACCAGAGATATAGGGGGATGGTCACTTTCCTCACTACAACCTACGGCCATGTCATGCACAAGCACACGTGCTCTTTTATTCACAATCACGTAATCAAGAGTACTCATACTCCGGCCACATATCCGGGTCACATTTTTCTCACAGTCCCCAGGTGTGTTACCATTCAATACAATTAATTGAAATTTATTAAATAGGGAAATCCATGCTTTACCCTCCCTATTATAGTGACAATTGGTAAACGGTTCAGAGTTATGTTCTTATATTGTAATCTCAGACACAAAATTAAGTTTAACATTTAGGTCTCCTACAATAATTAGCGGCATCTTACTACTAGATTCCACTTGGGTTGGCCCTAGGCTGGCTAACTGAACTTTTCTAAACTGAACTGATTCCCTTCTGTCCATACATCCTGAATCACCATCAGAGATATCAATTGCCATGAGGTCAGATACTGAGATTTCTTTCAGCACAAATTCATTAGAGATTTTCACTGGGGCGTATACTTTGTGCCCTAATGTACCCATCGCTTGTGCACAACATCCTCCTAACATCGAACACATACCAGGAAGACATTGTATACAGCAGCAAAGAAACAACAGAATACCTAAAATAATCAGCAATACCAAAAGTAGCTTCCATCCCCAAGATCTTGGGAGGTCCCAGAACCAAGCACTAAGATCCCAGTTTCCCTCAGGAACATGCACTTCTGAACTGAGAACATGCAGATTTTGAATCGCCCTAAAGATAGTTGGGGAGGAATCTGGCACGAAAACGCAACAAGCGGACCCCACTAATTTACATACCCCACCACGTTCAGCTAGGATGACATCTAATGCCATTCGGTTCTGAAGTGCCACTAACCTTATTGCTTTCTGTTCTAACGTCATATTATAGAGTATGTCAGTGGTCCGGTTGATGGTCCTCTCCAGTACTCTCGCTAGTCTCCTGATATCTTCTGAGTTCAATATTTGCCCCCAAAATGACACAAAGGATTTAGCTACATGGCCCAGAACTTGTGCTGAAGTGTCGCCATTCTCATCCCGCCGTGGACGAGCCTTTGAAATCTCTACAGTGCTAGCGAAGAATACCCCGGGTAACAGAATCCCTAAATAACAAGTTCCCTGCCAATTCCTGGGTAACCATGGAAATGCTACATTACCGCAAACAAAGTAAACAGGTTTGCCTACATATAAAGGTCTGTCCTCACTAGTCAAATTCGCAACGTTGGCGCAACCCTTAAAATCACCCATTGACGGAGTATCATTCCTCTGTATGCAGAAAGAAACTGAATTGGGGCTTTGGTTGACAGTATAAGGACGGGACAGTCTGTCAGAAGGCCTAATAGAAGCAACATTTGGCTTGCTCCTATTAGCAAAGAGTGAGCATCCCAGGGGCGTTATAACACGTTTTTCAAAATAATTTAAATTAGTCTCATTGAAGTTCCCTGAGATGCTATCATTCCATCAGCCAAAGAATATGCTCTAAGAGAAGCATAACCAGCAGTTGTTAAAGGTAAAGGATGAATATACCAACCCAGCCCCTTATCCCCGTGTTGCGGTAAACGCGAACAAACCCAACAATTGTATCTATTAAAAATGGCATGTGTAGCATTCATAATGAGTAATAGAGTGTTGTGGTAGCTCTGTCTATGCCGAGAGTCTCTAGGAGATAAAGTATGCAGATGCCCAAATGGAGTAGAAACAGTGGGTATATTTTCAGTGGGTAACACATTTTCAAACAAATGCACTTCTTCCAGATACCAGAATCCTAAGGCAATGACTATTGTAAAACCAGTTAACATTATCACTAAACAACAATACGTTTTCGGGGCCCACACATTCGAGTGTTCGTTTTCGTAGCTGGTCACACAGTCTCTTATCTGTTCCGTATGCGCGGGATCGGTCGCAGGCATTGTTCTTCAAACGATTTGCAGCAATGTTTTTTTGCTGGCGACCTCCAGGCCGAGCATCATCTTAGTCCTTTCACAAACCCTAGCCAACAGAATCCCCTTATATACAAATGATCGGGCCAAAAAGGCAAGCTCTCTGATGATTTTCTTCGATGGCACAGCTGAACCGTGCAGTAGGTCTATTTCCTCGGACGCAGATCGTACCTTGTGACTCCTGGTACCAAGTGATCTGTGAACAACGTGTCGTCACTTCCCGATGGAAGTGACGAATCCAAAGCGAGATCTGATGCAAGATCCGAAACTGTTGGAGAGTGTGGAGGTGCAATGGCTGTTTCCCCAGGCCCCACAGGCTCAGGGAGAGTCTCCAACGCACTCTCAATGCTGTTTACTGCTTCGTGATCGTTGGTTGCAGTACTGGTGAGGGGTTCTGTTTCTTCTGTAGCGTGTGGCACAGGGTTTGGAATTCTCTTGATGTGTGACACGTGGATCCAGTGCTTCTTGCCCGCTTCCCGCACCGCCGTCTGTGTGACCAGGAGGACCTAATAGGGGCCCGCCAACAAGGTGCGAGGCAAGAAGACCGCTGAAATGCCTTTGTGAGGACCCAGTCTCCCGGCCGTATGCTGTGACCAGGGCCCTCGTACCTTACTGGTAAAGCCTCTCGCACCTGGTGATAAATCAAATACAGATTTTTTGTCACAGTAATCAGAAAGAAGTACATTTTCGACTTCACGCAAAGAATGGGGCTTTGGGACATTCCAAATGTTAGCTGGCCTACTGTCATGACCCTCGCCCAAAACCCCCTCTGGCAAACCCATTGGCCAGGTGGAGTCAGGACTCGGGCCTCTAGAGCCTGGCATCCTCTTCAAAAGCCTTCATGGGGCCAGTCCTGGTGCCTATGGTGCCAGGCTCATACACCATGAAAAACAATGTGCTTGGGAACTACTTTATTGTATTGTCAGCCAACACGGAGGCATCCACATAGCTTGGTTCCTAAGAACCAAGCTATGCGGTCTACTGTTTTGGGTGTGGTAGCCTAGGGACTACTTTACCTGGACTATTTTGTTGGGGCTATTTAAACCACACCCGAGCAAGACAACATGCTTTGTGTTACTTTGCAGCTTGCAACATGACGCTCACCGTGTTCAGCTATTCCCTCGAACCTCGGAGACGCAGAACCTGCAAGGAGACAAAAGGAACATCATTAGCAGCAGCATCTTACCTGCAGTCTTCATCTTTAAACACTCGCATCTACTGAGAACAGCTTCCTCGAATCTGCACCCCTCCCGGACAGAACGACCTGAAAGAGGAAGATAGAGGCAACATTAAAGAAAGCAGTAGAGACATTTCCAAATTACGAACTGCTCAAAAGGCTTATCTGGCTGGTCGCCTCTCGGCTGGCACCACTCCGGACATTCCACTCGCGCTGAAGAACACCGCGACCTACAAGGAAGGAAAACACAGGTTAGCAAAGGCAAGACTTCGCAGCACTGCGCATAGCGATTACTTACCGCGTCATAGCGCTCTTAATGCACCATCATTTACCAGCGGGGCTCAACCAAGCCAGTTCGTCGCGCTGAATCCCCGCATACCTAAGGGAGAAAAAAGACATTTTAAACAAAGAAAGGCATGCAGGATAGCAACAAAATTAAAGAACAGCAATAAGACCTACCTGAACAATATCAAACGGGCCGGCGTCAGTGAAGTAACTGGACCGCACTCGCCCATGAAAGACAATGCGCCCCTGCAAAGAAGGCAGGACGGAGAGCACACCTAATTCTACCACAAGGGGAGGAGAGGGCGCCAGAGGGACTGAAATCATACGGGGGTGGAGGGAGTATACTTACCCCAGTCGGTCAGTCTTGAACACAGTCCTCCTGTAGTTTCAGGCAGAACCTTTCCTGCAGACCACATCAGGGCAAAGCTGAGAAGCATACCAGCAAGTAACCCGGCTGGGTGGCGTCCCTGTGGATACTAGGTGAGCATAACACCTACCCATGACCACCTCAAAGGGAGAGAGCCCAGTCTTAGTTTGAGGGGTCGTCCTCATGGACAATAATACGATTGGTAAGGTTTCCAGCCATTTTAGTTTGGTGCCGGCACACGTCTTAGCGAGCTTGTTCTTGATGATGCGTTTGTCTTTCTACCAGTCCAGCACTCTGTGCATATCTGGCCGAATAGAACCGTTTATCGATCTGTAATCCCGTGCATATCTGCAGAATTACAGCAGCGATAAAATGTGGACCCTTGTCCGACCAGATGACTCTTGGCAAACCAAATCTTGGAAAATATTCCTTCAGCATGGTCTTTGCCATGGTCATGGCTGTGGCATCTTTGACGGGGGAAAGCTTCAACCCATTTGCTAAAGGCACAGATGACAACTAATGCGTACTTGAAGTTATGACAACGCTCCATTTCAATAAAGTCAAAATGAATCACTTCAAAGGGGACAGAAGGTGGACCAAAACTACCCCTAGGAGTTGATGTGCCTTTTCCCACATTGTGCTGCAAACAAATCATACACCCCTGAACGAAGCGTTCAGCTACTTTAGGAATTTTGTCATTTACCCACACATTTTGAAACATTTTGGTGACCTTACGAGCACAAATATGGGTAGGACCATGAGCATAACAACCATCATCATAATATACGCGTCGGGCAATAACCACTTCCCTTCAACTTTGTCCACCCAACACCCGTCATCATCCAATTTTCCAAAACCCTCAGCCCATTTCTTAGATTCCTCTAATGTGGCATCGGCTTGAATGTTCTTTACGGAGTCAATACCCTCATCCAAAGTACAGGCAGTTGGGGCTTCCCTTGAAGTATACATTTCTGAAGAGAGATTAGTGGCAGTCTCTTTGGCTATCTGGTCAGCAAAAGCATTCCCTTTTCCTAGATTATCTACGTTGGTCAGAAACTCTGCGCATTTCATAATAGCTAGCTGAATTGGGAGTGCAAGCGCTGACAGTAACCATACTATCAAGGAGCCATGCTGGATTTTAGTGCCATGTGAGGTCAAGAACCCTCTTTCTGCCCAAAGTCTGCCGAAGTTATGAATCACCCCAAAGGCATACTGGCTGCCAGTATATATGTTTACGGTAAGCCCTTCGGAAAGTTCACAAGCTCGGGTCAATGCTATAATCTCTGCGGCCTGCGCAGACTTATGCGTGATTCTTTTGGTCTCCACGACCGTGCTCAATGTGGTGATTGCATAAGCAGCTGTGGATGTACCATCAGGGAGTTTGAAACAGGAGCCATCCCAAAACAGCTTCCCTTGTGGATTATTCAAAGGAATGTCTTTTAGATCGATTCTGCCTTTGGTCTCTTGCTCTGTGGTGTAAAGTCAGTCATGTGACTCTTCGGCACTGCAAGCAGTACCTTGCGGGAAAGGTAGATGTTCAGCCGGATTAAGAACACAACACCTCTTGATTTGGATGTGCGGTGCAAACAAGATCAATTTGTATATCGTTAATCGTGCGGAGGTGAGGTGTTGTGTTTGTGTTCGGTTTAATAGAACATCTACAGATTGAGGTACCATCAGGGTTAGAGCATGGCCTAAGACCATTCCTCGCTCTGTTTTACGGACGCAGCAGCGACAGTTCTCAAACATCTTGGCAAAGCGCATGCAACAGGATCAAGGGCGGAAGAAAAGTAGCCACACAACCTATTCTTCCCTCCATGTTCCTGCGTTAACACAGCCAAAGCACATCCATCACATTCATGCACATACAACACAAAGGCCCCATAGAAAGTCCCTGATTAGTGATTCCAGTTTTCTGAAGAAGGGCAGGGGGTTGTAGTAGCAGACGTTCGTGAAGTAATACAGGAGTCTCGGAAGGATAATCATTTTCACAATTGCTGCTCTGCCCATCATGGAAAGTGGTAGTTTTGACCAGAACTTCATGGAGTTGCGGAGTGCTTTTGTTGCTATTTCGGTGTTATGGTCATGTGTAAGCTCTGGGGTATGTTTTATATTAATTCCCAGATATCGGAACATTCCTGGTCGCCATTTTATTCCCACCTCTGGCAAATCGGCTTCTCCCACCTCGTTAAGTCTGGCCAGCGGGAACGCACAAGATTTTGATCTGCTGAATTTAATCCCGGAATAGCGAGCATAGTTATCAAGGACATCGAGCAAGACCTGCGCGTTTACATGTGGGTCCTTTAGGTAGAAGAGTACGTTGTCAGCGTACAAGGAGATTATGAAGTGTCGATTGCCTAGTTTTATGCCCGCATCAAAGAACTGCTTCCTGCAGTAGATGGCAATCGGTTCCAGTCCCAAGATCTACAACATGGGTGACAGCGGGCATCCTTGCCTGGTGCCTCGCTGTATCGGCCATGCTTCAGATATTATTCCGCCGGTTTTCACTCTGCCCATGGGTGAGTTATACAGGACTTTGACCCATCTCACGAAGCCCTCTCCAAATCCAAACTCCCTCAGCACCTCGATCAACCATTCCCAGAATATGGAATCGAAGGCCTTGATGGCATCTAGTGACAGCACCGCCAGGTCCTCATCTCTTTCATAAGTTTCCGCTATGACATGTTGTAGTCTCCAGAGGTTGGCCGTGGTGTTGCGTCTCGGGACAAATCCATTTTGGTCTTCATGTATTATAGACCCCACCACCCTCGCGAGTCTCTTAGCCAGAATGGTGGTCAAAATCTTGCTGTCATAGTTCAGCATTGCTAACGGGCGATAAGAATCACAGCATTCGGGTGGCTTGTTTGGTTGGAGCATGGGGATTATGATGGTTTCCTTCATGGTGCAGGGGAGAATTCCTTTCTCGTATGCTTCCGTGTAGACCCCGTATAGTATCGGGGTAATGGTTGCTTCATAGGCTTTGTAAAATTCGGGTGGGAGACCATCGCTCCCTGGGGTCTTGCTAGTGGCTAGGGAGCTGATTGCGTCCTTGATGTCTTCTGTGGTGATCTCAGTGTCTAGTGCTTCTCTCTGTTCTTAAGTCAGTCTTGGGAGCCCGATCTCATCGAGGGTGGCTCTAATTTCCTCCCTGGGTACTTGTTCATCGTGGGAGTAGAGTTCGGAGTAGAACTCCGCAAATGCGGTGTTGATGTCCAGTTGTGATTTATATGCTATTCCACGTGCATCTTTGATCTCTGTAGGGAAGTGTCTTGGATGTTCACGTTTGCACAGCCATGCCAGTAGTCTGCCTGGCTTATCGGCCTCTTTATGGGCCTTGGTGGTATTAGCTGCAAAGTCAAATTTAGCCAGTCTGTCCCAGGCTGTTCGGCATTCGTCTCGGAGTTCCCGCATGATCTCCTCCGTCTCCGGTGTGGCGTCTGAGTCGGCTTTGAGACGTGTTATTTCTGTTTCACGTTCTTCTAATGACTCTTTCAGATGTCTCCGAATGCCTCCCGCTGCAGAGATCGCTTCACCCCATGTTACCACTTTCATCGCCTCCCATAGCGTACTCCAGCTCGATACGGATCCTTTGTTGTTGTCGATGTAGTCTTCGAGCTTAGTACCGAGATCTTTCCCTGAAGTACTGATCAGTAAGTGCTGCGGGGGCCAAGCTCCATGTCGGTATCGGGGGCCTGGGGCCTTTTAGTTTCCACTGCATGACTAGCGGTGAGTGGTCAGATATCGATCTGCCCAGGTATGTGGTGGAGTCCACCGATGCAATTTGTTCCCTGTCTACGAACAGGTAGTCGATCCTTGTGTGGATCTTGTGCGGGGCTGAGTAGTATGAGTAGCTTCTTTCTTCTGGGTGTTGTGCTCTCCAGATGTCTACTAGGTCCAGGTGTTCCAAGGCGTTGTTGAGAGCCGTGGTAGCGGCATTGTGTGGTTGTTGGGGGGGCACAGACCTGTCCATTTCACCACTTCTAATGCAGTTGAAGTCACCACCCCAAATGAAGGTGCCCTCTCTGTGATAGCTATTTTGGAGCACAACATTGTAATGTGTGATGGTATTCCATGTTGTGGGAAGTAGGAGTTAACCAGGCATATTGTGGTGTGCTCGATCGTCCCCCACACTATTAGGTACCTGCCTTCCTTGTCAGCTTCCACGCCCTGTAGGCGAAACGGAGTGCTTGGGTGCGTATTTGGAGTAAGGTGCTCCTTTCCCAATACCTCCCCATCGTTCTGCTAGCTTGGATGAGGATTCCGCCGTCAGGTGGGTTTCTTGAAGCATTGCAATAGAGATCTTCTTTCTGCGAAGATAGGATTGAATCCGGTTTCTTCTCAGGTACGAGTTCATCCCACGCACGTTCCACGTCATTATTTTTAGTTTTGATGCCATTTGGGTGTATAGGTGCTCATTTCAATCCCCTCCATGGTGGGTCTGCCCAGTGGATTCAGCCTCTCGCTAACGGGGCTCAGCGTTCGTCTCTCATTTCTGCCTGTGTTCAGGTGCTGTGTCAGTCTCGTCCGCTGTCTTTTTTCGGATGTAGTAGTGTGAAGACTGTGCAGCCAACGTAACGATTAACATAACTATAACTAGTGCGCCTAGCGACTGCATTGTTGTTGCTGTGCTCAGGCGCTCTCGCGCCGTCGGAACCCATCCGGGCGTCGGGCTCGAGTGGGGTCGGTCAGGCAACTGGCCTGTCCTGGTCTGTTCGCGGGGGCGAAGTCCTGTGTCCAGTGTGGGGCCAAGCGAGTGCCGCATTTAGCTGGCTAACTGTAGCGTAAGTTACTTCCCCGGTGCAGGGTGCATGTGTTTGTAGTGAGTTCTTGTTTCGGCGACCATGCACGATTCATGTGTCCCGATCTTTAGCTTCTCTCATTTGTCTCTGGGATGGGTGTCCTCGCCTTGAGCTAGGTTATTATCCTCCATCCACATGTTGGCGGCCGCTGGAGACTCTAGGAAGATCGAGCGGCCCTTGAAGATGACCTTTAATCTGGACGGATAAAGCAGCATGTACTTCAAATTTAGTTGCCGCAACCTGGCCTTAATTGGAACAAATGAGTTCCTCTCCCTTTGTACTTTTGGGGTGTAATCCGGGTAAATGAATATCATTGAATTGCTGCGTTCTATTGGGCCTCCTTCCCTGGAGTACCTCAGGATGACTTCCCTGTCCTGGAAATTAAGTATTTTTGCGATTATTGGCCGAGGGTGCAAACCCGGAGGAGGTTTCTTTTTGAGGGACGTATGTGCCCTTTCGACTGCGAAGCCTTGCGTGAGTTTTCCGACGCCCATTTCCTGTTGCAGCAGGGACTCTATATATGCAGTGGGGTTTGGGCCTTCGTCACCTTCCGGAATTCCTAGTATCCTGATGTTGCCCCTTCTAGCGCACCCTTCAGCCTCCTCGGCCCTCGCCTCGAGGATAGCCACCTTCCTTTCAAGATCCACTACCTTGGCTTTCAGTTCAACTGTGTTTTCAGTTGTTTCTTTTATGGTTGCTTCAGAGGTGGCGACCCTGTCTGTTAAATTCCTGGCATCCTGTCGCACAAGTTGAATGTCTGACCTGAATTCGTCTATCTTGGAATCTATAAATGTGTGCAGAGACGCTATGGCTTCCAACACTTGGGTCTGGCTCTTGGGGGGGGGGGTCCGCGTTTCTTGGTTGAGTGGGTTCAGGCGCGGAGGGGTGCGGGTCGGCCATGTTTTTAGGTTTAGTAGAGACATAGTTGTCCATTGTAGTGGGTTTTGGCTTGCTTCTGGAGGACATGGCAAGTTCGTGGATATGTGGTGCCGAGCCTGCCTGGGCGGGTATTAATGTTGCTCCCTGCGTTGGCTAGATCAGGTGGGCACCGGGTGATGGTGCCCTGCCAGAGTGTTGCGGGGTTTTGCTTTATGAAGGGGTAGTGCGTGAGATGTCAGTGGCCTGCAGGTTTTGCAGGAGTGTTTAGTTCGTTCTAGATGCACCCCAGGCACCACTTCGGTGGGGGGGGGGCTGGAAATGTTATCTACCCTTAGGGTCTGGGTCTTCTTCCCGTAACAGGATCTGGGGAGGATACGTTGGATGGGTGGTTAAGTAGTATTAGGCACGGAGCCGGGGAGGTCGCTGCTGATGCCTCTGTGTTGTTTTGTGGGGCCCCCCGGTCTCCTCACCTTGTGAGCGCCTGATCCTCGCCGCTGGTGCCGGTGCTGTTCGCAGGCGGGGGATCAGGTGTCTTCTCGCCCCGAGCCGGTGGCGTCCATCGATTCCCTCCTCAGATGTCGCTGGTGTATGCGCTATTCCGTGTTGTTATGGGCGCCGCGCACCTCCGGTGGGGCCAGGCGGCTGTGTTGGGGGAGCCACGCTCAGCCTTCCGGGGCCTCAGTGCCTCCGGAGCAGTCTGGGGTCTGGGTCTTCTCCCCCCGATGGCTCTCTCCAGCAGTGATCTGAGTTTCTCTGGCAGGGCGGGTGTATGGGAAGCCGCGCTCCGCCTGATCAGGCCGCGACTCCGTAGGAGTAGTTCAGGGTTTGGTTCCACCCCCTCTTATCGGCGCTCCCCGGCGGCCCGCAACGCCTTGCGTGACGTCGGGGCTACGGGCGCCCAGCGCTCAGCCTCGCAGCCACAGGGGTCTATGTGCCCACGGATTTGCGTCCGCTTCTTTCCTTCTCCTCCGCGTGTTGACCGCAGCAACAACGGTCCGCCGCGGAGTGACAGGCGGCGTCAGTGCAGCGTGGAGGCCGCCATCTTGGACACCAGCGAGGGCAGAGGGGGGGGAGAAGGGTCCGTGTAGGGCTATATTTGCGTGTTCCCAGCACCGATTTTCTTCTGGACTGCCATCACTAGTCGGCAGTGGGTTCCGCCACCTTCTGATTAAATTTGTCGCCTGAAGGTCTTCTGCATGCGGTTGAAAAAAGATCATAATGTGGCGTCTCGGCCAGAGCTCGGCGCCTTAGCCTCCTTCACCGTGAGCTCCAGGCCACGCCCCCACAGATCTTTATTCTATAACTGTACAGTTTTACAAAGAAACAAAGTATCAGATAGCTATCTGGCCCTCAGTACATCACAACGAATACCAGCCCTTTCAGTGTGAGAAGTGAGAGGTACTGGACGTCTAAATATTCACATCTTTTATACAGTTTCCAATCGTAATGTCCAGCCCCTCTGCAGCTTAATAATTCTCAGTCTAGGGTTCATGCCGAGTTCACCTCTAGTTAGTCCAACTATATGCATGTGGTTTATTTCCAATTTGTACAACAACAAGTCATAATAGCAACAGTATATCTTCAGATTTAACATCAAGCCTTAGTACACGTCCAATACAATGTAGTTCATTTAGTATTTAAACAACATTGTATTTGATGAATGTCAGCGGATCGGACTTGTTGGCGCGAGTAATTCTGAATCTACAGGTCAAATGTAGGACAAGGTCTCATTACATGACCCAAACATTTAGCCTACGGGCAGTTTAGACATTAACCTATATGAAGGTCAGGACAGCTAAATTACAAGCAGGAGAACACTGTCCACCATTTTAGAATACAGAGTGACTTTGAGATGGAAATCAAAATGGCGGATGGACCTAAAATGGCGGCTAAGTCGATCTAAGGTCAGAACTTCGCAACGCAGATTTCTTCGCAGAGCGACTGGGCTTAGGCCAATATATACAATAAAGGAGGCACAATATGATATCCAGTTTAACACTCCGGCCTTCTCGGCCACGACACAGCAATCCAGCTCACAACGTAGCAGCACAATCCACAGCAAGTTGGTGCCCACAGTAAACAGTACACTTGCGTGCACTTCCTGGTGCGAATGACTTGTTCGACCTGGGGGCCGGTTTTATAAAAGCAAGCCACCCTGTGCCGGTTTTGTGAGGATTAAATATGTTCGTAACTGATGTTACTTTAAGTAACGCTTAGATTCCCTGCGGGCAGCCCGCTCAGCAGCCCAGCAGCCCAGCTCATGGCAATGGTCCAGTGACACAGTGGATGCGCATGCATTCATCAAAGAAAGGTAACACATAAGTGTTACCTTTCTTTGATGAATGCATCACAATAGAGTAGGCCGTGCTCGCCTAGCAGTCCCCTGGCCTGATCCAAGCCATTTTCCAGCAATGGCCCAATGGCATGGGGCCAGTCAGGAGCAGGAGCTGAGGTCAAGGCCACCGAAGCAGCCGGGGCCAGCCCCCGCTCCTGTGTGAATTGTCACACTCACATTGCATTTGCAAGTTGCTTTCAACTTTGCAAGTGCAACAAGTTGTTGTTGCACTTGCAAATTTGAAAGCAGCAACTTTGTTCTCTAGGGCCGGTGGGGAGGGGCATCCGGCGTGCGTGGTGTCGTAGTAACAGACACAGGCCCTAATTAATGGAATGATTTGTGCAGAAAATAGGGGGCATGCGCATGGAATCGTGCGCAAGCGCCAGTATGTGTATTCATGGAACACATTGCGCGGGGCTTACCAGGGACTTGTGAGCAATCAGCGCCGGTCCAACATGTCACTGCAACACCACAAACGTCTTATGTGAGACTCGTGGCGAAGCGGCGTTGGGTTCTGCGCAGTCACCTAAAAAGGGGGAGCAACACGTGGAATGGGGAACAACAAGCGAAAATATGGGCATAACGAGGGATGTACCAAAGTAAAATCCTTGCAACGCCCATACGCGTGCTAAAACTCTGTATTCATGGAATTGAACAGGGCTCTCCATCGTGTGGAAAAAGATGCGCAAATCCAGAAACATGTACGCCATGCGAAAGCTGATGTAAGCGTCAACCCTCACTAAAACGAATGCATAAAAAGGGCGCGCGGTCAACAAACGCGTGTATACAGCTACGATGAATGTACCATTTTTCACAGAAGTGATCGTGGGACACCGCAGGAGGAGGAGAATGGCCAGGGCACTTATTTTTCTACCTAGAACCAGCCTTTTTGGGATGCCTGATGACCAGGTCTATGGCAGGTATAAGTTTCCACCTCATATCATATCAGACCTGAGCCACTTGGAAAAGGTGCTCAATGTTCTGCATTTTTTGGCCACTGGAGAATTTCATTGGACAACTGCCATAGTTGGGGCATTTCACAGCCCACACAGTCACGCTGCCTACACCAGGTGTTGGCAATCGTGACTGCACGCCCCTCAGTCCGCAGGCACATCAACATGCCCACAACACCTACAGAAAGGCAGGCCGTGGTCCAGGATTGGTGCGATTGATTGCACCCATGTGGCTCTACATCCACCCAGGGCCACATAGCACATCTATCGCAATCGCAAGCACTGGCATTCCATCAAAGTGTAGGTTGAATGTGATGCCAAGGGTCTCATCACTTCTGTATATGCAAACTATCCAGGGTCCACCCATGATAGCTTCATATTCAGAATGTCACCCCTACACCGGTCCCTGGAAGCTGGGAGGCATGGCAACACATGGCTCATTGGTGGGTATAAATGCTTGTGTACATGCATGCATGTCACACACAGACAAATACACAGCAATGACAAACATTTTAACCTCTACAGGGGACAGTGTCTACCCTCTGAGCACCTACATGATGACGCCAATACAGAACCCTGCCACACCACTCCAGGTAAGCTACAACACAGCCCATATTGCAACTCGTGGCATAGTGGAGTGCACATTCGGAGTGCCCAAATCACGTTTCCGCTCCGTTGACCGCTCTGGTGGTGAGATGCTACATGCACCACTACTAGTGTGCAGGATCATTGTGGCAGCATGTGTCCTGCACAATGTTGCAACACAGCCCGGTGTACCGGTGGACATGATGGTGCCCCCACATCCCCAACCACATGCACGTCGCTTGCGCATGGTAGGCAAAGAGCACGTGGCGAGGCTGCCCGTACCCAGCTTGTGGCACCATTTTTCACATAAGATCCAACCCCTGTGGAATGCACACAGCCCTGGCACAATCCAGGTGCCATTCAATGATGACAAAGGGGCAATCATCTGTGCCCACCAAAACACCCTGAGAATACTACATTGTGTGCATTCCTAAAACAAATCATTTTTTTGGCTTTCTAAAAGAAACATAGATGAGGGACTATGCCACTACCACCATGCCAAACTCGACATCCAATGTCCTGTGTGTCACATAAACGGTTCCATATTTATATTCTATTTCATTTGCACAACATGCCTTGGCCATCACAGCGCTGTTACAGAAGGCTTACTCAGTTACATAAGTGCTTGTCAAAACATACATGTTGCCTAGCCCCGTGTTGCAGGGTGGCAGCATCATACAAATGCAGAAAGTAAATTTAGGTGGCCGTAGCTAGGAGGAGAGGGAAGAAGGGGGGGGGGCATCCACATCTCAGTCGACCATGGGGGGGGCATACACAACATCACAGGCAACCAGGTGGGGTGAGAGGCATACACAACATCACAGGCAACCATGGGGTGTGAGGGGGCATACACAACATCACAGCGACCAGGTAGGGGCATACACAACATCACAGGCAACTGGGGGGCATAAACAACATCACAGGTGACCATGGGGGCATACACAACATCACAGGCAACCAAGGGGGGTGGGGGGAATACACAACATTACAGGCGACGCTTGGGGTAGTGGGGATCATACACAACATCACAGGTGACCATGGGGTAGGGCTTACACAACATCACAGGTGACCAGGGGGGGCATACACAACATCACAGGCGACCGGGGTGAGGGGCCTATACAACATCACAGGCAACCAGGGGTGGGGGGCATACACACAGTGCCCCATTCCCATGCAAACACCACAGAAGTGTCAGCAAATGCCATGCACTCACCTCTCTGTGGAACTCACCTGCCTTGCATACGATGCACTCCATCAGGAGACGCTCTACCGACATGGAATGAAATGCAGAGTAACAGCACAAAATACATGCACATACATGATCATTGTTGACACCAGACAGAAAATATGCATACAACACAGAGTACAGGTTCAACACAGGGTGAATGGCCATTGATATGTGCAGGAGTACAGCGTACCACACCAGAGACTGAGGGAAAGAGAGTAGCACACAGAGGGTGAATGACAAGGAATTGACTGATCAAGGAGTCCATGGCCTGGTGTACCGATGTACAATGACATGCTGCACAGCACAGTCGCTGCACCCATGGAGGCATCCACATAGGTAGCTTACACAGTGACATGAACTCCTATCAAATTACCACAATGCCATGGGAGCATGCAAAGGACATATAAGAGAACCAAAATGCAGAAAAAAATGACCAACAATGAAGCATGCACAACATGCAAGACAGTGCAAATGCTTACCAAATAACAGTGTCTGAATGTTGGCAATCCCACATGACCTTCACCAGTAAGTGTGCTTCCTAATCTGTTAAAGGAACGACATTGTCTGGTAAAGGGCATGAGGAGTGTGGACTTCGAATGGTGCAGGATGTCTCAGCCGGGACAGCAGTCAGCGCCACATCACGGATCACTGGAACAACATGGGCGAACATATTAAAACACATTGTGCAGTATAATGAACACAGCACACACGTGCCAGTGCAACAAAGCCATGATTGCCTGCACATGCCACCCGATGCACCCCCATGCAAACATGCTAGATGAGTTCACTACTGCACATGTATAGTCCCTGTAGAGTTAATGGCACACCTGAAGGACAATCAATGCAAATAATATCAAAGACCACAACCAGGAAAGGACAAAACAAAATATGACATGTCAACATCTGGTCGGGGGGGGGATGAAAAAAGATAATGTCCATCTTGGACTGCGGGGGGTGGTTCTTGAAACTGGAGGAGGGACAGGCAGGGTGCACATCAACACCCACATGTGTGAAAGTTGAAAAAACAATTCCCTCCATGGGTACATGGACCGCACAGATATGATGAATTGGGAGGGCTATAGCTGCTGTCGCCACCCTCCTGTGTAGAATACGAAGGTGGTGGTGGTGGTGGTAAGGGAGGTTGACCACGCAAGGCCCTGGCCTGGTCTTCCATGGCAGCAGCCATGCGTGATCCAGATGAATGCATCTGAGACATGAAGCCTCGGAGGTTCGCATGCAAAACCTCACGGGATGCACAGAGTTCCTCTGAGATGGTATGATTCCACTGTTCCATCTGCTGTTGGCACTGTGTACTGCGGGCTGCCTCTCGCACTTCCATTGAAGCTCTGAAGGCCATTAACTCTCGCCTCAGTGCCTGACCCTCTGCAAGCAGGGATGCCTGCAGAGCCCGCAGTTCGACCCGTTGGCTCCTGTTGCTGGCCTCCATGTGCATCCTGTGTGAGCGGCATGTGGACCGCAATGCCTGCAGCGGGCACACTACCTGTGTTTCTTGTGAGAACATGGAATTGGCCACCCTATCCATGCCCTGAGCCAACATCTCATAGGAAGCACCCTGTTGCTGTGCAACACGCAACATTGACTGCTCCCACACATTCTCCCCAGCCACGACACGTCCACCACGTGTGCGTGCCCCACAGCTGCTGGACCCATGAGAGCGTGGCCCTAGATGTGAAGCCGCTGTCTCTGGCTACAGGACTGCATCCCTCCCTTGGTCATCCATCTCAGGATCGGAAGCCAATAGAGTGGAGCGTGGCCTTGCAGCCGTAACCATCAGCAGACAGACATGGCAACACTGACTGACCCTGTGAGGGGACGTTACCCCCTGCAGACGCACGGGCTACATCAGTACCATCACTTGATGCACTCACCTCCGACAGCATAGGGGAATGGACGTCCGGCTCACTGCCAGAGCCACTGGTATCATTGGAGGTGAACTCATACTGAGTAGTGCCCCAGATGGACTGTAGCACCAGTGAATTTGCATGGGCTGCCACAACACGTCCTCCACTGGTGTTCTCTCCGGGCTCAGGCTCCCATTCCTCCTCTTCCTCCTCCCCTGAATCTGGTGGCTCATCACCTGCACATGGACACATAAAGACATGAAGAATCAGGTTAATTGCTTCTACTACATGTGTTGTCATCATAATGCTGTCCTACAACACATTTACATGCATTTTAACATGCCATAATTTGCATTCATACACTACGTACATAAATCCCTGAAATCATGGCATCTGCACACTTGCCACCACATCCCATGTCCCTGAACATGTAAGCACTGCAGACATTCCCAACAAACATGTGTGGTGTCCCAGGTGTGTGATGTGGAGAGAGTGAGGACATGTGCTTGGAGATAGGAAGAGGGGACAGTGACACACAAGAGGGACAGAGCCATGCACCCATGGGCGACAGGGGGTCCAGTGTGGCAGGTCAACATGGATGACTCCAGACTGAGTTCTTACAAGGGGCTCAGTGCCATAGCTGCGGCAGGGATTTGTACGGTGTAGCAAAAGGCTAGGACACTCATGGCACAATATCCCGCACGCTGACAGTGTGCATGGAAGGTATGTGTAGCATGAAGCCACCTATGGACATATGTGGATGGAACCTTTACTACATGCAGTGCATGATGAATATCACGTGCTTCAGACACAAGCACTTGACTGGCATAGCTGAGTCAGTAACATCACTGAAGTACATAGCCAGATGCCACGTTGTGTTGGCATGCTGGAAATGTGTATTAGTATCTGCCGGTTGCGGATGACTACTGTCACAAAGCCATGTTCAACCGATGTGCAGCACATGCGTTGTATGCACTCTGCGGTACACTAAGCTTGAGTCAGTAGACCATGACATGGTTCACCCATGGCAGTCATACAAATGCAGGCAGAAGTGCCACACAATGATACCAAATCATTAAATCTACATACACATATTCAAGACCCACACGCTTCTTCACTCAGAAGATGTTTCCTTGTATTCTGGCAGGCCTCCCATGCCTTGGATCTGATCCACATGAATCAACTCGCTCATGGCCTCTTCATGTGGGGTGTGCTCCTCCTCCTGCAGTGACCCAGCTCCAGTCACCATAGCAGAAGCAAGGTTGGCACCTAGCTTTTTTTTGGTTCGACGGTGAAGGTCATTCCACCGCTTCATGACCTCACGAGTGGTGCACCTCTCATTCCCCAAGGCGTTGATGCCATCCGTGACTCGCTGCCAGTGGACCATACACTGAGCAGGCGTATGGGTGCTCCCTGGCCCCATGCACATGTCATGGTGGTGTTTGTGCACGTAGTCCACAAGGATCCTGAGTTCATGATCATTGAAACTTATCTTCCTCGATGTGGAGGCCTCCTTTGCTGTGCTTTGGGATTGAGCCTTTCCCTGTTCTGCACACTTCTGCCTCTTGGAAGGTGGTGCAGACCCTGTGTGGCTGGGACCACTCACGCCATTAGGGGCTGGACCACTAGTGGCCTGAGCCATGGCATCACCCTCTGATGTTGGGTCAGTTACTGGCCCTGCAGGTCCCTCAACCTGGGAGCTGGGTCCAGGTGTTTTGCATTGCCGTCCCTTCCCCTTGGACACACAAGCATCAGCTGCCCCTGCGTGTCTGTGTCAATGGAGGGGGCGGAAGACACCAGATACCGCTATTGCTCCCTGACCCTCGTTGTTGGGGACAGCAGCTGCCCCTGCAGGTGCCTCAACATGAGAGCAGATGACCCTGCAGCTCCCTGACCCAGGGTGCTGGGGTCAGGTGTTTTGCGTTGCCGTCCCTTCCCCTTGGACACAGGGGCCTCAGCTGCCCCTACGTGTCCGTGTCCCTGGGGGGAACACAACAGATACTGCTGCTGCTTCCTGACCCTGGTTGTTGGGGACAGGAGCTGCCCCTGCAGGTGCCTCAACCTGGGAGCAGGGGACAGCAGCATCACCTGCAGCTCCCTGACCCTGTTGGGGGTGGTGCACAGCTCTCCCTGCACGTCCCGACCCTGGCCACCTTGGGCACATCTGCCACATTTCCCTCTTGGGGCATTCACAACCATGGTACAGGTGGATTTGTACAATGGAGGTCCAACAAGTAATTGTCCTGGGCAATAGGAGTGAGGGGGCAGGGTACATGATGTAAAACGTACTAGTATGGTCCAGCAAGGCTCCATATTACCCCTGGTGAAAAAATAAATGGGACGCATAACGCACAGGCACCTCAAACATCAAAAAAGCATGGATGCGACCCCTCGGTAGCTCACGTGAAAAGAAAAAGCATTACGCGGTACGCTGTGGCACCCAACAACACAAAAAATGCATACGCGAAGCCCACGAAAGCCACTGTAATGTTAACAATGGGGGTACGCGATACAAAGGGGCAGCCAGAGTATGAATAATGTGTATGCGACTCACCGTTCGCCTCAAAAAAAGAAAAATATAATGCGCGTGTGCCCAGAGGCAAATCCCCCACCAAAATAAGAAGTTTGCACTGTCACAGTAGTGAACAAAATGCGTTGCAGCACAAAAAACTCCAAAGTCCACACGTCCGTCCGCTCCAACTCGCACAAGCTGTGTGATGTTCTCCTACGCACTCCTTTATCCCTTAACTGAACACCAACGGCCAGCGATTGTCATGTAATTTACGCAATTAGGCCCTTTGCTCTGATTTCACGTGTATGTGCTAATTTTGCATGCGCAAAGTAACCGTCACTCTGTTTCCGGCTGCCCACACGAATAACACAGAAGACCCATGCACTCCTGCCTATGAGCCTTTTTACCTGCCTCCTACTGCCATGAGCTGCCTCCTACAAGCTATCTGCTGCTGCCTGCCCACTGTGTGTGCCTGCTGTCCACCTGCCCTGCATTTTGAGTGCCTGCTGTTCAGCCATTGCCAGTGCTCCTGTCCTCGGCCCTGTGACCACCTCAGCTGATTCAGAAGACTCCCAATGTGCCAGAACATCACCACCGCTACACAGCCCATCCCCAGGACCACTGTGCCACCCACACCTGCCTCAGGGTTTCCATGTCTGAGCAAACATCTCCGGAGGCAAGAGGCAACCCCACGGCAGCAAGGCAGAGGGCTGTCAACTTCACCGCCAGGGAAGTTGACATCCTGGTAGAGCAGGTCCTGGGGCATTATTATGCCCTCTTCAACCCTGCAGCGGAAGTCAGCAAGGAAGGATGAAAGCTGATCTGGGAACACATTGTGGGTGCCATCAACGCAGAGGGGATGGCACCCCGTGAATACCAGCATGTGCGCAAGCGCTGGGAGGACCTGAAGTCCAGGACCCACAACAAGGACCAGCGCTTCCTCCAGGCTGGTGCCAACCAAGGGGTGCGGCGGGGCCGGTTGAACACCACGGACATGCGGGCCCTGGAGAGGTTTTACCCGGCGTTGCACACCCAGGTCAGCGATTTGCAGCACCGTCTGGAGTCGTCAGGTGAGTGTCCATGTATTGCTGTCCTCCACTGTGCATGTGCATGTTGATGTATGGTGGGAGTGTGCACCTTGGCCTACAGCAAGTATGCCTCTTGTACGGATGTCTGTATGCATGTCCCAGTCAGTGCTGCACATGTGTTCAATGAAGCATGCCTGATTCCAATGGTGTTACTTTTGCAATGTGTGTTGTATGGCAGCATATTACGACGTTCACGTGGTTTCTTACATGTGTCTGAGACATGCCCGTGAGAGAGGTGTGACACATGGGTGTTGTCGTCACCATCATGAACAGGCATGGTGTATGTGTCTGAGGTGTGACTGTGTGACTGGCCATCACTCCGGATGGATGTAACTGGTGCATTTCAATGTGTGCCCTGCTCTTGCTGCCTGATGAACGTTGAGGGGACTCTGATGTGATAGCTCAGTGTGCTGCTTCAGGACTGTCAGGTGATATGTGTGCATGACATGTGTATGTCCCCTGACGCATGTGTGTGTAGCATGCACAATTTGTAGGTGTTGACAGTGCTATGTACAAGATGTGATTTTCTGTTGTGAAGGACAGACATGTATGTGTGTTGTGGAGGGCGATGAGGGTTGTGACATTTGGCAGTGTACTTCATGTGCAAATGTTTTATGCCAAACACACATTGGTACAGTACCCTGATGTTTGTGTTCTATGTCTCCTTATCCGTAGCGGCGTTGGAAGAAGAGGGCGGAGAAAGTGCTGTGGAGCAAGGCAGCAGGGATGCCTTCACCGGGCAAAGACGCAAGGCCCAGTCACGCCCCCTGGCATCAACATCATTGGGGAGCAAGGAGACTGATGCCGCATCTCAAACATCAGCCACAGCTGCTGAGGGGAGGTCTAAGAGGGCGAAGGTGGATGTGGACTCTTTGGCAGCTGGGGGACAGGAGAACTCAAACAGGGGCAATCCACTGCAGAAGACGCTGAGCAGGCATCCAGGTTGGTGGGGGAGGAGGAGGAGGCCGTATCAGCCCAGTCCATGGGGCCCGGCGGGGGTGATGAGGTGGGTGTGACTGGTGCAGTCCAGACTCAGGGGCAGGAGGCAGTGCAGGTTGCCGTGCAGGTACCTGTGCCAAATCCTGCCCCTGGGCTAGCGCCCATACCAGTATGCACCTGCCGGCATGCCCAGGTCAGACCCATCTGCAGGTGTCGGATGTTTCCACACAAACCGACACCCCAATGCCTGCAGATCTGGCCATTCGAGACAGAGTGAAACCAACGCTAGCTGGTATCGTGAGGCGTACAAGCACCATTCGTGATGGTGTGCCAGTGCTGCTGCTGTTCACTGGGGCCGGGGTGCTAGAGATGTATCGGTGGTTGTGCTGAATGTGAAGGTGTCCTTCTCAGTATGCCATTGTGTGGCTCAACATCATAGGGTACTGATCAATATGGCAAAGTGATATTTAATATATTAGAGTGTTTTTAAATGTGCATTGTCCCATAATATGCCATAGCATCCCTGGGATTATTGGGTACTACGCAAGGAGGTATGGTTGTTTCTGAATGTGGCAGCATGCTGCTAGTGTGTGTTGCAGTGCCCACCCAGCCACTACCATATATATGAGCACTAGTTCCAATGTTCTGAGGCTCAACACTACTGATCCTGTCATGCTCTTTGTGCATGCAGGATGAATGTGTCCGGTGGAAGAATAGCCATGGATTGGCAGAGAGGGCCATCACACTACGCTTTCACATGCTCCAGGTCTACCCTCGGCTCTGCTTCCTTTTGTGGAGCGGTAGGAACAGTCGCGGCAGTGCCCAATACTAAGGGGCTGGTGCAGTTGTGAGGGATACATTTTTGGCCAAGGATGACAGAAGGGGTTCGGGCATCCAGCTGAATGCAGCAATTGCTCCAAAGGACCAAATGCCTGCTCTTTACCCATCTAGGAGGTCGAATTCCTACATGGGCCACAAGACGTTCGCAAAGTCATACAAGGTGAGAGGGATGCATGGGGATAACAGACACACTTATGAGCCCTGTCAACTGCTAAATGCCATCCCTACAGTAATGCACAAATTTACTTGGGGGGTCAGGAGTCGAGATAGGGCCTCTGGGATCATTCTAGCAGCCAAACAACAGAAAAGATACAGAGAGGCGAGAACTTACCTGAACAATTCTGAGAAATGCTATCATAGGTATTGCTTAAAAAAATAGATAACTTTAAGTGGTTCTCTTTATCTGCAACCCATGTGAGATCAACTTTACTTAGGGTCGTTGGCATCAGCAGATGACAGTTTTGCATGAACACAGACTTCTCATGAAATAGCAAAGAGACCAAACAGCATCAGCTCAGCATCATAGTTTATTTATTTACATGCACGTTTTTGTTAACAATCCATCTGCAACCCGCTAGGGACTAGTGTGTGTGAATACTGTACTTTTATCCCACTAAAAGGCCTTCAAGTGCACAAGAGTACAAGTGTAATCAGCGACGTTGAGGTTTTGGTTGAGCCGGGGTGAACTCTAGGGCTTCAGCGTATTGGGGTTAGGGAGTGCAAGAGTGTGCAAGGCTTTTTGGCTTTTGGTAGAAATGTGAGCATACAGTGCCGCATTTAAGCACGTGGGGCACAGGCAATCGCATTTGGGTGGTGCTTTGGTGTATTCTATACCTATTGATGTATGGTTGTTTGAGGGGCGCAGTCTGTTTTTTAAATTATACAAGCATGGAAAAGCAGCCCTGGACTTTTGGGACAGAAGACAACTATGTTTTGTAATACAATCAGCAAGCTGATTTTGGAAAGTTTTTCTAGATGTTTTGACTTTGATTTTTGTAAATGTGTTTGCATTTCCTCACCTACCTTCAGCATTTTATGTGAGTGATGCAATGGCCACAGCAGTCTGCAGTGCTCACTCTACCACTGCAGAAAGGGGGCCATTGTGTAATGGCAACACTCGGAATAAAGTTTTTACACGCATAACCAGCTATTGCTAGTAACATGCAGCCCCTACTGTGCATGTTTAGTAGCAACGTGCAGCCTCGCTAATTCTCCTGCATGTGTACATGCACGTTACCAGCCACATGCGGCAGTGTTTGATATGTGCACTAATTGTAGCACTCTCTAGCAGCATTTCAACAGCTAGTACGACACATCTTGGCACAACTAAATCACAGAAGACAACAAGGGACACACTAGGTGACAACTAACCTAAGCTAACTGCTGCACTACCTCACATGTGTTTATTATGTTGCTGTGCCTTTGTATACTGCTATTGTGCTATTATATATATTTGTGTGGAGTCAGAAGCAGGGAGGTGTGCTGCTATTTATGTAACAGTGGTCAAAACCTTACCCTAACATCCCCAACCTCTCCCTAAACCTCATTCCGGTTTTCCTAATTCCCCCCTTCCTATCCAACCATCGTCACCCTAACTCTCCTTCCCTGCTGGGGTTGCAGAGCCCTGTTTAAGCATCGGCTTGCAGGTCCCAAAACCACAGTGGGGGTGGTTGGTTCATGCCACTACTGTGCCTCTGAGCTGTGGACCCTGTCACAGAACTGTATGCAAAGTTATTTTATGCGTTGTGTTGTAATGTAATATTTGAGCATAAACACGATTGGCAAGGTACTTTGCCATCATTTGTCTGTACTGCTTATTAAATCCAACTCTAATTTCATTACTGGTTTCAACGAGCAGACATGCCTTGAGTCTGGTTCTGCAAAATAAGTATTTAGCTATGTGATGATGTTGTTGTTTTAAAAAAGAAGAAAAGGAATGTTATCACTTTCTCAAACGTTTACACAAAACATAATATGCAACAGACACATTAACCCTCCATAAGAAGCATTTTCTGTAAAGTCGTGAATTGATGCGATTCATGGATGATGGGTTGATGGCCACTTTTTTGAGGCGAAGGGTGGGCCACTTTTTTTGGGATATCCGGGCCTATTTCTTGTCCCAGTCCGACCCTGTGCAGGCTCGGACTGGCCTATAGGGCAACAGGCCCATGGCCGAACCAAAAATGCAAAATGCTGGTGTGGGCCAGTTTTTTTGGTCAAAGTGGGCCAGTTAGATGTGTTACTTCACTATGTGGCTAGTAGTTTTGACTGGTGTTGCTGAATATATATTCTTTAAAATGCACAAATTGCATCGTATTTTATCAAAAAACTCCCCCTTGGGTACTATTCAAACAGTGTCACAAACGGAATGAATAGCCACTTCGCAACTGTGGGCCCCTTTTTATTGGTACCCGAGACAATTGTATGGCCCAATCCGACCCTGGCTGGATGCCTGATGCAATCTGCATGCTGGTGTAGGGATCAACATTATTAGTAGGCCTTGTAGCTGTTCCTTTCTATTTTGGCTGCAACAAAGGGAGAATATAGCACTCAGGGTCATTCATCATATCTCAGTAGTCCTTGAAGGAGCAGGATAATCAATAATAGACTGTCCATGACACTCCTCTCCCTCAGGCCTGGGACAAGGATGGATGGTCTGGGGGATCTTCCATTTACCGCTTCTTCGGGCCCAGCACCGTGACCACTGCATCTCAGGTGCATGCAAAGGGTTTAGTTATATCCCTCAGCTCCATGCTTATTAGAATCACAAATATGTCCATGATACAGAATCAAAAAACTTTTTACGTATCTAAGAAACCAGCCAACAACTTGTGTCTCAAAGTTCAGCAATGGACCAGGAAGTCTGTCTGCCAAAAATGTTAACATCTGAGTTGATTAATGGCTTGTACAAGCCAAAAAGTAGTGGATCTTTACATGGTTTTAATAACTGCATATTCAACGACTAAAACATCGAGTCCGGCAGCAGGCGGGCTTCCATTGCTTCTTTTAGAACTGTGAAGGAGTTTGGGGCAGGACTTGTTTCACATTCTTTACAGCATTCATAGGTTAGCCCATCAACATCCCAGGCCTTTGCAATCTGGATGGTGTTCATCACATGACGGCTATTGGTATTCAGCTAAATCCCCCAGGACAGCAGATCTTTCTATAATAAAGATTGACATAGAATTCCGAAAATACTGCTTCCCTTTTTTCAAGACCAGTGTGGGTACTACCCACGCCATCTCCCATCATCAAGCCCAACTTCCACCCCCTACCTCCATGGAACAGCTGTGCCAATATCCTGCTCGATCTGTCAGCTTTGGCACATTTCATAGTCATTACAGGTTTGGTCAAAAACATGTTCTACCTGTCCTCAGTTAAATGGAATCCATTGGGCTTCAGCTTAAAAGATAGTTCCGGGACTTTTTTTTAATTGTCCCTACGGTTCGGCCATGTGTTTTTAAGCATAAATCGGTAGATCGTAGAAAACTTTCCTATGGACCTTACCCGACTTTTCGTCCATTAACGCACTCGAAATCAGCCGCCATTTTGTGATAATCCTATCATTTCCCCCCATCGACCTGGCTCACCTGCGTTTGCGGCACTAAATCAAATCCCCCGCCCCTGAGCCTGACATCAGCAGACGCGTACCGCCCATTTCCCAACGCCAAAGCACGTTTCGTGTCAACAATCGCTGCGCCTCAGCTTATGAAGTGTCGCCATGGAAATGGCAGGACGCCTCTTTCCTCAATAAGTATAAACACACCGTTTCACAACACACAGCAGCAGATTTTCGATTCCATTCCTCTCTCTGTGTTACTTTGAGTATTCTGTGACTCGTTTCTGTGCTCTGGTCAGCTACCTTCGCCGCTTCTAGGCCTTGTGAACACCTGTACCATCTCTGTAAATTATTTTACTTTCTTTACCACACAATGGCTACAATAATGCCGTATATGTACGAGCCCGAGTACACCGAGGAGGAACTACTGGAAAGGCAAGCACGCGAAAACGATGGGGATTCGGACGGCAGTTGGGAGGACCAGTCAACGGATGAAGAGCCTGGACCATGTCGCATGGACGGCGTCTCCACCTGGTGCACGTGCAATCGGTGCGAGCTAATGCCAACTGAGGAGGAGAACTGCTGCTGCCGTGAAAATTCCGGGTGCTTGGCCTACATTTCGGAAGGCGAGCCAAGTCCGCAATGCATCACCGAGCTGCCAGAGTTCAGGGAAGCCTGCCTCTCACGGACCGCGTTGAGGATGATGATGGTGCTTATGCACGAACTTCGCGGCACTGTTCGTCCGCGTAATCCGAGTAACGAGTAAGTATACTCTGGTTGTGATGTCAGTGATGCCACTACTATTTCATGGTCGTCTCCCACATATAAAATGACATCTACATATCATTCGAACGCATGTAAATTGGTTCCATATTGTGCATTTTCTAGATAGAATTTTTTTCAAAGCAGAATGACATTTTTTACCTGAATCGACATTGATAATAAAGTTTTGTCATTTTAATACAGTTTGCATCTTTCTTTTTCACAGGTGGTACAGGCTGGTGGCCTATCGTTGCTTCACTTGGTGGCTTCACGGGAGGCTCGGACACCGCGTTCGGAGAGTAATACCTGCCTGTGCGGTACTTGCCATTAGACAACATTTCCCCAGCGACCGTGGACAATACCGCGGATTTTCCCTGGATGTGCTGCAACCGGAACTTTACAATGTGTAATGTTTATTATTTATGTTCAATTGAAATTAAGATCTAAAATAAAACCCAACATATATTTTAACAATGGTTGTTTTGATTTTTTAAATGAATCTAGTGTGTCTCCATTGAATAGTCTTCCTGTGCCTTGTCTTGTCACACCACATGTCTCCGGCCAGCATCCTCCCTCACGCTGGCCGCCCACCTTCAATCCACATAAGTGTGTCTCCATTCACGAGTCTTCCTGTGTCTTGTCTGCACGACCACCGCCCCAATCCACCCCCCGCCCTATCAAAGGCAGTTTGCACCGGGGTATTTGCGCTGGCAAGTGGAGCTGTCAGGGAGCGATAAAGGCCAAGAGGTGCCAAAGACCATGTACACTTCAAAGTGGTCTATAGAGCATGGGTTGTTGTTCCCATGTCTACCTCCAGACCCCGTGTCTCCTGCCAAGCATCCTCCCTCACGCTGGCCGCCCACCTTCAATCCACATAAGTGTGTCTCCATTCACGAGTCTTCCTGTGTCTTGTCTGCACGACCACCGCCCCAATCCACCCCCCGCCTTATCAAAGGCAGTTCGCACCGGGGTACTTGCGCTGGCAAGTGGAGCTGTCGGGGAGCGATAAAGGCCAAGAGGTGCCAAAGACCATGTACACTTCAAAGTGGTCTATAGAGCATGGGTTGTTGTTCCCATGTCTACCTCCAGACCCCGTGTCTCCTGCCAAGCATCCCCCCTCACGCTGGACGCCCCCCTGCAAACCGCATAATGCCACGACATATACACGTCATTCATTCACAAACACACCCCTGTTTCGAATTCTTTATAACCCACTTCATATTTCTAATGAGAACTTCTTTGCGCTTTGCTAGTCAACCCGTGAAGGTGCTGGTTATCTGCTCTTCGTCTCTGTGAACTTCCGTGACCACTTCGAGCAAACTCGTCAGTTTGCAACCTGTGAACTGCTCCCTGTTCTACAACAAGAAACTACTCTGATCCCTGCATCTAACTGTTTGTTCGTCAAGGTAAGGCCATGTACCATAATCATTTTGCGTCCAATTTTTTAATTTATATCTATTTGCTAGTAGTCATCAAATTGCATCCATGTTTTCTTTTCGTTCAAGACAGTACATGCAAGGAACTAGTCACATGTTCTGAGTTTAGTCAAATTATTTTTCTATTTTTTTAAAGTTATTCAAATACTTATCCGCATGTGAATAACGTGTATAGTTCCAAGAACCAAAACTTGCATTGGACCTTTTATGTGTGTCATTTAATTTTTTAACACATTGGTATTCATTGAGAATTGTTGATCTTTACTTTTCAGAACTTTCCACAATGCCTGCCTGTTCCATTGGCGGTTGCCCTTCGAAGATCCGTAATAAATCTGAAGGTACTATAATGCATGTTTTCCCTAAGACAATAGATCAGATAAGAGAATGGGTCCGATATTGCGGATATCCACCGTCTGAGCTTGAAAGTAGAGTCCTAGAAGTCTTTGCGGACAAGAGGGGTGATCGATACCGCATCTGCAGCAGGCACTTTAGCTCAGACATGTACTCCACATCATTGCTAATAAAGAAGAAAACACCGCGAGCGACGCGAAAATTGCTCTCAACCGCTATTCCCACTCTATTCGTCCACATCCCTCCACTGGTGAGTCAAGTTTACGGATTTAGCTCTCGGCCTTGCGGTAGTGTGTAGCATTAGCTAACAATAATTTCCCCATTTATGTATCCACTCAATATGAAGGCGGAAGATTCTCCATCCGTGTCGTTATTGCAGTCATCAGCCACTTCAAGCGCCTATCGGGTAATCTTACTTAGCTATTCTGCCACTGACTTGTTTTAGGCATGTAAATCAATAGTTTTAATTTATCGTGTAATTATTTTACCTAATGGTACACCCTAGTACTCGTCCTCTAGTCTTTGTTTTCAGTTATAATTATTGTTATCCAAAATAATGCAAGTACTGTCTTTCAGGGAGATGCTGAGGAGTCCAACGCATTGACGACAACCGTTGATGTCACTCAGATGCTCGAGGTATGTTTCCGGACAGTTCCATCGATGGAGATCATCAGATCTTGCATTCTTGTAGCGTGATTGTTACACACAATGTTTCTTTCGTTTTTAGCCATTGATATGTCCTTCTGTCGTCACCCTCCTATGTGTCTTCTTTTTTCAATATTGTGTTCATTACTAATGAAAGTCCTATGTTTCAGGGAGTCGATGGAGCATTAGTCCAAGAAGAAGGGGGAGCATGCAGTTACGGGTCGGCGCAACAGCTTGCAGAAGTGTGCACCGCAGTTACAGCGTCCCTTGATGTTCTTATGCATTTCGAGGTATGGATACTGACAGTTCGATCAAGCGAGATCATATGACGTGATTACATCCGCTATACTTCCTTCTTTATTAACGCAAGTACTATGTTTCAGGGAGATGACGGAGCTTCTTCTACAAGAACATCACCCCTAGTAGTTGATGCAGATCTCTGGGTGGTGACACTTCCAACGATCGAGCAAATCGAATCATATTTAGATATCCATTATTTATTTTAGACAACTGATCATTTGTGCAGGTCTATTTAGATGAGCCGTTGACGCCTGCACAAAGTTTATGTTCTTTTTAACAAAATAGAAAACCATACTAATGCAATTACTGTGTTTCAGGGAGTTGCTGAAGCGTCATCTTCAATAATATCAATGGAAGTCTATGCGGGAGGTATGGATCTTGACAGTTCCATCTAACTAGATCAACAATGCGTGAATAATTGTCGTTTGAATGTTCTACACAATGCGTTCATTTGTGTTTTGCTATTGAGATGTACGTGGGTATTGGTCCCCAAGTACATTTTGTGTTTTCAATATTATTATACATACTAATGAAAGTTCTATGTTTCAGGGAGTCGATGGAGCGTCAGTGCGTGATGGATGTGCTTATCATGAAAATATAGTCGTTGCAGCGCAAGAGGAAGTGGAGACATGCACACACGAGTCGGAGCAACAGCGTCCAGATGTTGAAGTTCGAGGCAAGAAAGTTTCAAAGAAAAGAAAGCAAAAGAAGGTTAGTGTCCTGGTCACTATATTATGTTGTTTTTCACTGTTAATAGTTCAATACTGTAAGTTGTGTTTAAACTGAACATCCCTTTTCCAATCTGTCCTCTAGTTGCGAGTGGGTGTACGAACTAGATCTACACAGACAGTGAAGCGAACGAGAGATGTTGCTTGTCAAACCTTTTGGCAGGGACTTGAGACTGGAGATGCATCGTGCCAATGGGAAGAATATGAAGTGATTGACAACGGAGCTATACCACCACCAGCCATTGATAGTGAATGTCCTCCTGGTAGTTCGGATGCAGTCGGAGATCAATTCACAGAATCCACACCCGCAAAAACTAAGACCGCGAGAAAGTTGAAGAAATTGTTTTATTCTCCCATCGCCGGAGAAGGAACAGATGTTGCAATGGAAGAGAATGAAATGGACGACAATGAAACACCATCAATATCACTGAACATAGCGGAAGACGATATCAGAGATTGTACCTTTAATGTGAGTGACATGTCCTCAACGTTACAGGCCGAACCAGCTGGGATGCAGAGTGACAGTATAAGGAAAGAGGCCAAATTCATTGTATTCGATAGTTGTTTGATTGATATTATTATGATGATGAAATGTGGGCATTCGGTTGGTGGGGAAGTATGTGGGGAGCCATTGATTAATGTGACTCGTGCAATTCGAGGCACTAACCTTAAAATACATGCCACCTGTACACAATATCATCCGTTCTCATGGTCTGCACAACCCATGCTGGGGCAACTGCCAGCAGGCAATCTACTTTGTGCAGCGGCCGCACTTTTTAGTGGTTCAAGTTTTAAAAAGTTAGAGTATTTCTTTCAGTTTGTGGGAATCCATTTCATTGCGAAAACTCAGTTCTACAAATACCAAACCGATTATCTATTTCCAGCCATTAGCGAAGCTTGGAGAATGGAAAAAATGTCTATTGAAAGTACATCCGCGGGCAAACGGTTCAGGCTAGCCGGTGATGGACAGTGCGACAGCCCAGGATTTTCAGCCAAGTACTGCACCTACCACTTTCAGGACATGGAAAGTAAGAAAATTGTGAGTTCGGTGGTCGTGCAGGTGTCACAAAGTACATCCTCAGTGGCCATGGAGAAAGTTGGCTTTGTAGCATCATTGCAAGAACTACAATCGCGGGGAATGGTGATCGACCTGATAGCCACGGACAGACACGTTTCAATTGCCAAGACAATGAGAGAAGAGTACAAAAATATAAATCACCAATTTGACGTTTGGCATCTTGCAAAAACAATCAATAAAAAAATGTCGGCTGCAGGTAAAAAAAAAGATATGCAAGGTATTTCACAGTGGTCCAAGTCAATCAGCAACCATCTTTGGTGGAGCTCAAAAACACGTGAAGGGTCGTTGGAAATTCTACTGGAAAAATGGGGTTCAGTAATGCTACACTGTAGCAACGTTCACCGCTGGACCACAAACCAACATTTCCACAATTGTGAACATGGCCATTTGTCCACAGAGGAGGCACGGAAGAAGAAGTGGTTGATTCCTTCATCACCCACTCACAAAGCCATTGAAAAGATTGTATTTGATAAAACTATAACAAGAGATTTGAGGGGACTCACGGAATTCTGCCACACAGGAGATTTGGAGGTGTTCCACAATATGTGCCTAAAGTACAGGCCAAAACGATTGCATTTTGGCATGGAGGGCATGATAAATCGGACTCTTCTAGCAGTCTTGGCACATAACCATAATGTTGGCCGTCAACAAAGTAGGACGACCGGAACTTTAGGGACGCTTCGCTACAATAAGGCCTTCACTAAAAGAAGTAAACAAAGGGTGATCAAACCAGTGTTTGAGGATATGCAATATGAGTTTATTGAGAGACTTATTGTTGATGTCCTAGATAGGCACATACATGGAGTTGTGAACGAACCTGTGCAGGGGACAACTGCATTGCCACCCAACATTGCCTCTGTTCCATGTCCACCTAAAGCAGAGCTCATTGAGAAATACACATCACGGTTTAAATGATTGTAATTTGATTGTCTGTTCTCTCGAGTCTCCTCATGTTGCAGGCCCATTGAATATGTGTAGCTATGCATTGTGTAAATAAAAGTGATTGCTCAGTGTACATGCAATGTGTCTCTCCACCCTTGCCCCTCCCTTCACCGTGCAGTAGTGCGAACCACCCGGGTGTCACCTGTGACTTTGCTCTCGAGTCTCCTCATGTCGCAGGCCCATTGAATATGTGTAGCTATGTATTGTGTAAATAAAAGTGATTGCTCAGTGTACATGCAATGTGTCTATCCAACCTTGTTCATTTGCGCATTAAATTAAACCAAACAGTAATATAAATAATTTTTCAAAAAATATAGAATGTCTCCGTATTTATGGTTCTCTGGGGCTGCAAAGCACGCAGACAAAATGCAAAGATGGAGTGTAAATTTCAAGTCCTGTGAGATGGCCTTACACTGAATGTAGCTAACTAGGAATGTGTGCTCGTTCAAAGTGAAGGTCAGCTGCTTTGATTTTTTTGCTCGGGTGCCGGAATGGCCCACGACTCAGTATAAGGTTCTATTGTTATTTGACCTTGACAGGCCGGGACCATCCCGAAAGACTTCTTTTTGGGGGTGTGGTGCAATAACGTAAGAAACGATAATGAATAAAATTTCAAAAACGATAGCCATTTAATGTTCATTCATTAGAAGAAATAACGTCGGCATAGAAGGAGTGGTATTTCGGGGCTGCCCTACGCACAGACACAATGGAAAATGCAAATATAATGTAAGTAACTCTTTAGATGAGTTTATACCACAATTTAATTACTATACAGTAGCTTTAAAGACGGGTTAAGTTGTACTTGTTCGTTCTATGTGGCATTTGTTTTGTACCGCGCACTATCTTGAGGAGAACCATCTCCTTTTACGGAAGCACCTCAAAACCTTCCTCTTTGCTTCTGCTTTCTCTCTCCCTCTCCCCTGCTACAACTGGTCCACTGTCTGCGACCTCGGTCCTGGGCCCTTCCACTCTCCACCTGCACTGCCTCCCTGTCAACCCCTTCACTGGGGGACTGTCTCAGTATGCTACAGCCCCCCCTTCCCAGCACTTGTTCTGCACTTACCTTGCACTCGCCACCAGCTGGCCCTATGTATTTATTATTTTATGCTACTTACCTTGTACTCCACTTCCCCCCTCCCCTTCCCCTTGCACTTTTACCTTCCCCCTACCCCTGCACTTGCGCGATCTGAATGACACCTGGCCTAATAGGATCGTTGTATGTCTTCTCCTTGTTCCCCCCCCTCCCTGCCTCGCCACGCCTTGAAACACTTGTGTATAGGCGCGTTGCAAATGCCATATTATATCATATCAGTGACGAAGTGGTCCACTGGCGCTCAGGCGGTTCTGAAAAAGGCAGAGGAGAGGGGGTGGGTTACTGGAAATGACGTATAATATCCAGTTGCACTGTCCTAGCTATGAAATAATTTCCCGACCTAATATATAAAATGAATAATTTTAATAAAGATCTGATGGTGAGACTAATTTCATTTTTTATGTTTTTAAAACAGGTACATCCTTCATTATTGTCTGTGTCACGAGTACCAGACACCGGCGGATGGCTTTTACAACCGCCAGTTGCATCTCCGCGTGAACAACGTTACCACCCTGACCATTTTATGGGACGATCGCCAAGTACAAGTATGCCCTTACGCGGTACTAATGGCTAGATGCAACATACATACCGTTGTGGTGGCCTAGTGCCTCGTTGTTGGAACAGCCATGCGATTATCAGTCCGAAGAGCTTATTTTATCGTAAACCAACACCCTGTGTACTGCACACGAACATCGCTTGCCTCAAGACGAACTATTTTGGATCGAGAGCAAAGAAAAATGCAAATCGCTGAATATTCTCTAAACATTTGATGTCCAATAAATGTACTTTGCCAAATGTACAATCTTGCGGTTTGATTTAAAAGTACAGTTTCATATTCCGAATTGTGGCGCGCTGTGTTGTGAGCTGCTCTGTGTTGGTTTCCGGGTTCTGTGTGGAGTCGCGTAGAAGACGCCTGGGCGCGTTTGCCTACGCAGCACAGTCACGTCACGGATAGAGGCGGGGAATATGAATGTTTTGATAAAGTCTGTTTCAGGGGCGGGGGATATGATTTAGTGCCGCAAACGCAGGTGAGCCAGGTCGATGGGGGGAAATGATAGGACTATCACAAAATGGCGGCTGATTTCGAGTGCGTTAATGGACGAAAAGTCGGGTAAGGTCCATGGGAAAGTTTTCTACGATCTACCGATTTATGCTTAAAAACACATGGCCGAACCGTAGGGACAATAAAAAAAAAGTCCCGGAACTATCCTTTAATGGGCTGGAGCAAGTTCACATCATCCAATAAATCAATCATTTATAAGGAATGCAAGATATTCACCAGTTCACACCTAATTGATTTTAAGAATCCCTCCCTCAGCTCCAATGTATCCCTGCTGAAAAACACTTGGAAGGTCTCCAAAAATGTTAATAGCCGGGGAATCGACCCCGACATCATAAGCGGACAAGTACAAGAGAATTAGAGGCCTGGCCTCTCTTAAAACCCCTTGCTCTATTGAATGGGGCTTTTAACTGCATGGGGTAAATTCCAAACGAGTCCCACTGAATGCCAAGTGGAGCCTAACTGGTGTGTTGGCAAAATAGGTGCATTGCAATATTGTTCATTCAGAAAACACAGGCAACATTTCCAATGAAAGCAAGATACGGTCTATCATGCATTGACAAAAAAAGGAATGTGTATGCTTATCCAGATGCCAGACTCTCCTCCATCCGCCAGCTCCAGATATGATAGAACATTGATTGTTTCATGCACTGTGCATGATAGAGGTCGAACAGTAGTGGTCAATCTATTAATGGACATTTCAATGTTATAGGACTTAGTTGCAAATTGCACAAAACATTCATGATCATCAATATTAGGAGCAAACATGTTTATCAAAGTTATGCAAATCACTTGAAGTGTGACTCCCTCAAACAATAACAAATGACCCCTTAATGTCCATGTCAATCACTTCAGGAACAAAGGCAAGGGTCTTGAAAACCAGGATAGTGACCCTTCAAGAGCAGGAAGAATATGATTTATAGAAACGTTAGGTTACCCAAGACCTTGTCACAGTGCTATTTCTGGGGCCACATAAGCACATCTGCTGCAGGAAAGCAAGCTGCCCCCCCAATCTGCCTAGGAGCTCAATAGCAAGCGCTTCGGATGAAAGCGCTATACAAACATAATAAATACAAATAATTACAATAGCCTGCCAGGCTTTAGTACATTTAGTCAGCCACAGAGCATTCCAGCTCACCATGAAAGGGAGGCAAGACTTGCCCCCCCCTTTGCCTGAATCCAGAGGACACCATGTTACAGTAGAAACATATAAAGTGCAGCCCACAATCACGTTCCACCTCAGCAAACACCAGCTGTGGTCGGTTTTCAAATGTACAACCCCAGACACCCTCCTGTTCTCAATCACCAACTCCCACCAATACTATTTATGCTATCGCAGCCTGCAGGGTAAAGCCCACCCTTTGAGAACATGTACCCTTGTGCACGGTTAGAGTGGGCCATCTAGTCCCTCTACTATGAGCACTACGGATGCAGGGACAATACATACATATGTATTCATTTTCACATACAACAGATCAAAGAAATAACCTGCCAATGACATTAAAAGCAAAGAAGCCAGAATGAACCTCATAAAACATAAATCAGATAGAAATCACAATGTTGTCTGCGGGTAGGATGTAGAGCCTATATACAAGTGAAGGCCATGTGAGTAAATCTTGCAAAGCAATACATATTTCAGTGGGAAGAAATGAGTTTCTTTACCTCACTAGAGACTTCTGTTGGAAATACCTTATTCAATTATCTATTCTTAGAGACCTATGTAAAAACACAAATACAATGATAGAAATGTGAGTGTAGCTGAGCCAGATCTAGCAAAGCCAATTAGGATCTCTGGGATAAGAGCGTTCAATATGATCAGCGCTGCAGGCACTGAAAATGGTTAGAAAACATCTGTAATTACCTACGCTCGTGAGTTACCACAAAAGCAAACATATGTAGACACATCTTAATTACATGCAATGTATGTGCATTGGATCAAGTAAAAAAAAGGAAGAATTCCGTAGGGGGTGCAACACTTCTGTCTATTTTAACAGCACCATGTTAAAATAGACAGAAAATAAGATCTTGCTAACAACTTAGCAAAATACAATGTTACTGTTAAACTTTGGAGTCATAGTTCAAAAAAACTGAACCTTAGTAACGGATTTTCTCATTTACTTCAGGGAACAGGTCAATGTGTTTGCTGTCTGAAAGTTGTGCACGTTCTGTTCTTCATTGTGACAGAACTTCTGTCTATCCCGGCGGCGGTATCGCTTTAATTTATAGATCCCCCGTTGCTTGCACAATCCTGTCACTCGCCCATAGTATTAAAATGTAAACCCAACTGACACGGGTGACTATTACGCCATCTATTAACCTGCACATTTTAATTATTTATCATCATCCTCCCCCTCCTACTGATTCTGCATTTGATGTGGCCCTTTTGGAATTGGCTGCTAATTTGCAGATATATTTTACTAACCTGATAATAGTTAGAGATTTTAATTTTAGGCCAAATGACCCGTTGGATCATCAGGCTGCTAGGTTTATTTCAGCCATGAGAGACCTGGGCCTTCAACAGTTAGTTGTTGGCCTGACTCATCAGCCTGGTAATACGATGGATTTGTTTTCTGCTTCTGTTACGTTGGTTACCATCTACCCTGCTTTACATGCTCTTTGGACCAATCACTTTGTCATTCCTTTTTCTATTGGGGTAACTTCTTCCTACAATGTGTCGATTAATCGAGGCCCCTTTCAACGAAGGTGTCGGTCAGCTGAAACCTCTAAAACGTCGGCTCAAATCATTGAGTGCTGTGCTGCCTCAAAGGTTCCTGACCTGACCACTCTTATGCAGGCTTTCACAACTCAAACTCTCAAAGCTGTGTTCTCGCCTTTTTGAGCCTTTCTTTACCGCTCATCCGGCTGAGCTACAGCTCTGCCATAGACAAGCGGAATGGAAATGTCGGTTGGCATATTGTCCCGATGCTAAGATTCTTTCTCTACAGGCCTCTGCTATCTATCATAAAGCTATTTTCGAGGCTAAGAGTGCTTTTGACACCAATCGTGTCGAATCTTCCTTTAATCAACCGAGGGAGTTATGTGGTAGGCTCCCTTTTTTGTACCACCTTAACTTCCTTTAGCTTGCTTTCTCCTTCACAGTCTCTCTGTGATTCATTGTCAACCTACTTTATTGAGAAAATTGACATAATTTGTGAGAACATTCTATCTTCTGGTCTTAGGACCATTGACCCTGATATTGTGCCCTCTGTTACTGTCCTTGCACGCTCGTGGTCTAGCGTTCCATCTTTTGTACCTACTGATATTGTAGCTGCTACCAACAAAATGAAATCCGCTTCTCCTCTTGACTCCATTCCACTTACTATTCTGAAGGAAATGATGCCTTCCATCGCTCCTTTAGTTACTCTGGCAGTTAAACATTCTTTTGTATCTGGTTTTATCCCCCCCTTCACGAAGCACGCCTTGGCAATTCCACTTTTGAAAAAACCTTCCATTGACCCCACTCTTCTGGCTAACTTTCGCTCTATTTACCTTTTTCCTTTTTTAAGGAAACTCCTCGAAACTCTGGTCACTTCTCTGCTTAGTGCTTTTCTTGGGGAATCTCCATCCTTTTCAATCGGGTTCTCGCCCAGGCTGCTTCAGAGAAACGGTACTGGTCTCCTTTGTTGATGATCTTGCTCTGCTCTATGATCAGGGTGGTGTTGGGGATCTGATTTTGACACCATTGATCATTCTACCCTGCTTGATCGTCTGGCTATGGCAGGCATATCGGGTTCTGTGCTGTCCTGGTTTAGATCCCTTTTAGCTGACCTGGTTCAGTCACTTTATCTTTCCTCCTATCAATCTGATCCAGTCCGCTGACCTGTGTTGTGCCTCAGGGATCAGCTCTTTCCTCTAGTCTGTTCAACGTTTATATTCAGCCTCTTGCTAAGCGCATCCTGTGCTACCCTTATGCTGATGATAATCATATTCTTGTCCATTTAGATCTTTCTCAATCTGATACTGTCATACGCTTGAGGCGTTGTTTGGAATCCATGGGAAATTAGATGAGCGACAATTAGCTGAAAATTGAACATGGATTAGACAGAGGTACTGGTAGTTGGTCTCCCTTCAGCCACTTCACTTTGGACTCCTTTGTTTTGGCCCCCTTCGATTGGGCCTTTTTCTACTCCCGGTTCAGTGGTCAAAGATTTGAGTGTCAGTCTCTCTGTCTGCCAAACCCCAAGTCACTGCTATTTGCCAATCCGGTCATTTCAAACTAAAGACTCTTTACCAGCCCATAAGTGGACTCCTGTAGCTGCTTCCTTGGTCTTTGGTACCATGGACTATTGCGACTCTTTGCTTCTAACGAAGCCAGCATGTTTTGCAGAATTTAGATGCCAGAGTGGCTACTCAATCCCTGCATGGGGTGCATGTTACTCCTATTTTGCGGTCACTTCATTGGCTTCCTGTTCTTAGTCGTATCCATTTTAAAACACTGTGCATTGTTCACCACGCCTTTTATGGCACGGGTGCACAGTACCTTCAATCTAAGTTTCGTCCTTATGTTCCCTCTCGAACCCTTCGCTCTCAAGAAGCTTCTCTTGTTCAGGTTCCACGGTTTAAACACTCCCGGATTGGAGGACGTGCTTTTTCAGTGGCTGCAGCTGCTCTATGGAATCGACTTCCACGCTCACTCTGGGTTATTGAAAATCATTTAATCTTTAGACGTAACCTGAAAGCATGCCTATTTTAGGACAAGGGGTGTTTTTTTGCAACGGGCATTCTGCATGGGTTTATATAGCGCCAAGATGCCTTGTTGGTGTAAGTTGCGCTTTAGAAATAAACTTAATATAACATATGTGCAACCGCCATGAACAGCAATATCAAAAGCAAAAATATGGGAGTGTAATTTTTTTTTTAAATTATAGTGTCTTACAGTTAAAAGCTTTAACTTTTTGCCCTTAAGATAAATATACTTCATATACAAGTTAATAAAGAAAAAACAGTATATCACTTCTAAAAACCTTAAATTCTGATTCTGTCAATTCAAACATAATTACAACGCAATTTCATAAAATACAATATTTGCTAATATTAGCACTTCGTAATAATCATTCAATTAAATGAATCATCTCTTCCCATAGATGTATGAAGGTGGCACAACCAAAATGTGTCCTTTTTAAAAGTTGCTTTGTTATATACAAAGCGGCTCACGTCCAAGTTCCGTTTTCTATGGCAACACATTGTGTAAGCCAATGCCTGCTAGTCTCTAAAATCTTCTTGTCCTTGCATACTCAGCAGTACCGGTCCTCCTGGGACATTTTATTTCGAGGTCCAGTGAATGCCAGACAAGGTAACAAATTGAACCTCAACGGCCCAAATTGTTTTCGTATACAAGAACTAGGAAATGTAATCATGTAAGGCTGAGTATAACGTATCTTATCTTATATGTATACACAATTTGATCCTGTGTAGACGAGTATTTGCTTAATTTCTCTAAATTGTCGCTTAAGTCCCACATCATTGCTTTGGTAATCCATTCCTTTCTTAGTGCAATGATACCCTTTCCCCATCGATGTTCTATTCCATTGACTCTAAGAATCATGTGCATCTAGTTCTGAAGTCAGCACAATCTTTCTTTTTCATCTTGTTCCAGATCAACTTATATAACAGAGTGCGTTTACATTCACATATTTCCAACAATAATAGGCCATAGATTAAATGTAAAATCCCATTACGGGACAGCAACCTTAGTTCCAATCGCATTGCATGAAACGAAGTACAATTAGACACGCCCAATAGACGCCTTGAAAATTGCGCCATCAAGCTTGTCCAGTCTATTTCCACTCAAGCCATCACTACTTTCTAGTCTGTACAAGATGGAAAGGACAATGCTCTGTTTGTAAAGCAGCAATAAGCCCTACACGCTGTACCCATTGTAGTCTGTTATCAAATTCTTAACTGCACCTTTTTTCCGAATAGCCTTCATCTTTATATATCATAAATGATATACTTTGTGTTTTTGGTCAGATCTAAGTGCCTAGGTAAGTATATGCCTGTGCCATCTTCTTATTGTTAATCACCCATTTTCCCAGTACCTGTTTTTCCTCGTACCAAAGGACATTACTTGTGTGTTTTTTTTAATGTATAGTTAAGCAATTATTGGTTGAATAACTACATAAGGCTAGCAAGGCTCTTTGAATACCATTAGGATGTGGCATAGCATTATAATGTCCTCTGCGCATGATAGCATATTCAAGTGTGTACTACCCCGCACGGGGAAAAGCTTGCACACCCTTCAGTGCCAAAGGGCGATCTGCAGTATACAGATTAAAAAGTAGCAGCACGAGCACACAGCCTTGTTTAAGCTCTCCATTGGTACTAATCAAGCATGTGAAACTTCTGCTAGAATCCAACCTCACTCTGGCGGCTGTGTCAGTGCAATCAATGGATGCTGTATATAAAGGAGGTGTTTGGCCTCGCTTTTCTCGTTTTATCAATGGTCTCATAATTAATGTTGTGAATGGTGGAGCAATCCTTACAAAATCCGGTTTGTTTTACTTTCATCAGTTGTGCCGGCTGTGCCAATATAGTCAGTATTCTTAGTAAGAAATGTTTGCAGATATCTTGCTCGAGGTATCCAACTTAGCTAAGAGCCTAGTCTCTTTCTCCTGCCTTAAAATCAAGAATAAAGAGGGATTGCTTCCAGGAAACAGGTATCTTGTATACTTACAATATTTTAAAAGTAATTTAATAATATATGTGCCCGCATACTTAAATTGGCCTTCATTACTTTATTACAAAGGCCATCGGGCCAGGGGCACCTGAGTTTTTGGGTCTTTTTATTATCATCTCTATGTCCTCAACCTCATAGTCTTTAGATATTTACCTTTTACATATGTCTCCCATCTTACATCATCTATTACAGTGGGCCTCATTACAAGGTTGGGGGTACAGGAGAAAAGTGCCGGTAATTCCGTTGCTACCACATTTCCAGCACCACTAAACTACAAGTTTGCCGGTGGGGTAGCCTGATTTACCTCCAGTCATGAGCTGGAGGTAAATCATCCACCCCACTGGCAAAATACAGTTGGTAATACTGGCACTGGTATTACCAGTAACACCAGCAGTCCTCCATGTAGTCTTATCGGACTCCATGTGATGGGGATGTACCTTTATTCCAACCACATGTAATCTGACGGTAATTCCAGCAGACCAAATGGCAGGAACGGTATTACCATTTTGGTGGTATCCCGCCAGATTTGCTGGCAGGATACCACTAACCTCATAATGAGGCCCATTGACTGTTTGTTTGATGCACCATAACTATCATTGTCTAATGATCAGGCTTTTTTGTAGTTTTTGCTAGCCAGAGTTTATATCATTAGCTGCCATTCCTTCGTTTGTATTGATTTTCCATGATTGTTTCGCCAGTTGTTATATTTGCACTATCATTTTTTTATCTATGGGGGGCTCTGAACTACCTTATTATTGTCTCAGCTCAAGGAGTTTAGTTCCGGGATATAATATCTGCAAGCCGTTTTGCCGCGGGTCCAATTAATTTCCCTTCACGTATACCGTGTGATCGTTGGATACCAGTACAAGTCCCCATTTACTATCTGAAGTTGGCGGCCAGAATTATATCACTCCGAGATTTCCACATTAATCTGGGATTCGGACTAGACTACTTCGAGACTCTACTTATATCCACCTTTCCAGTGGGACAGGATTTTGAGGAGCCGCAGCATGTGCTTGAGTATCCATTTACTCCACCGTAGATCTTCCATAGTATGGGGCATCTTATTCCTCCAGTCATCACTAAGAGACGACTGCGTCCATTTAAGGACAGAAGTGATACTGGAGAATTGTATCTGAACCCAGTAATTCACACAGACTAAAACCACTTTGACGCGAGCCCTCCCACTACAAAAGCGCCTTCTATAGCGCTCTTTGGAAAAAATAATCTGAGACTAAATATAAAGTTCAAGTGACCAATTGTGAAACCCTCCTGAAGAAAGTTTGAGATGAAAGATAGAGAACTGAAACATGTTGAGGCATAATACTAGTAATTTGATATACTAGATATGTATTGAGATCTTTATTGATCATACTTCATTTATAAATGTTAAGTGAATCCTTAGTCTGAAGTTGACTGATGTTCTCAATAGATCAGTAATGAATTGCTGCTATTAGATCATTAGCCTTTTTTTGGTGTCACTAGCACTTTATTTTTATATATGTTCTAAGTTTACTGTGTCTATTTGTTTTTTAGGGATTATGAATAAAATGTTTATATTTTGGAGTATTAAGTGACTTTTGGAAGTGCTGTTGTGTATAATTCTAACTTGTTGCTCTATATATTTCCACTCCAATCCCCCAAATTAAGAGGTAGAGAAATCACTACCCTTGTGAGTAGTTTTTTGGGTTTCCCCCCTCTTTATATTTATATTGTTTTTTTATCAACACTGTGATCTCTGTTTGTGATAGATTCCTGCATCGATTCAATGCATGTACGCTTCTTCTCATCTCTCGCTTTTTCCTGCCATCCATGACATCATAGGAATTAACTCTGTCTTATTGATCTTCTTTGATTCTCCTTTTTCCCCAGTCATTTGTCATCATAATTGTAAAATGTTCTATTTCATCAGACACTAGGTCATAGAACTTGTTGCTGTCCTCCCAGTAACCCAGGTGTTCCCTGTTTGTGGACGTTATATTACGCCTAGTCCCACGGAATCGATTCCCTTGCCTGTTCACTGTAGTAGTGCCTAGCATCAGAGTTTCCCTCTGCGTAGTTTTTGTTTTAAGACTTATTTTCACGACAGCATGATCACTAAGCGCTGTATTAGTAACGCTTATTTCATCATCAAGTGCAAAGTGACCTTATCCAATAAATACATATTCTATCCCCATATGCCATGTGGGGTAAGCCACTGTGATCCCTTTCGCCCTACCAATTAGCAGAACCAGACCCAAAGCATAGTAGTGTTTTTCCCTGTTTGTTTCCTTTATTACATCTAGTTTTTGCCGGATGTACTGTTAAATGTGTCATATACTTAAAGTATTCATTATCATATGGCTCCCCACAGTGAAAATTAAGGTCTCCACCTAAGTCCATATTTAAGTATACATTAAACATATTCATTAAATTAAATAGATTTTGAGATGATTTAATAACACAGACCATTAGAGGCAATGATATAGCCCATTTTGTGGGTTTGTAACCTGTGGATCCAGTGTTGCTCCAATTTCAGGAAGCAGTACACAACAGTAAAATGATTGCAGTCAAGATGCAGAAGTTTAGTTATGAACCACTGAATATCATCTTCATTATGAGAGGCTTTAGGAAAATGAGTAAGTAAGGGGTGCTTGCCCTTTTAAAGTTCATATTTTAGAAATCCAAATGGCGTCAGGCCGGGGGTTCATATCAGTGCACCATGAATTATATGGACAACAAATAACGTAAGTGACATTCTGAAATTCGTAGATAGAAAAGTGTTTGATCCGCCATAGGAAACTGCCCTATGTAAATTGGTTCCTCTTGGTTGTATACTTACATACCAAACAGTGACCATAGCGGAAATGGCTTTTGTCAAGGGGCACAGCGGTCCCAAATGGTTGCTCAGTATTAGTTGGTAATCCTTGTTTTTGTGAGTTGCATGTACCAATTTGTCTGTGAGGTCACTTCCTCTCTTCAGGGCAAAAATGAAATTAGAGCCAGTAATAGTAGCCCCAATAATGGTGGATCAACCATTTCAATTTGGTTGTAAAACATGAAACAGCTGTCGCCCGTGCTGTTATTACTTCACTAGTATGTGATTTTGTGGTTGACAGAAGAGCAGCTCTGTCTGTAAACCATATTTTTTTGGCTATTTTTAAGGGGGTGTGGTGGATATACCCATTGCATCTGTTTGAAAAGTAAAATGTTAGCATTACCATAATAGGGAGTTTTCTTAGCGTAATCATGCCTAAACCTTAAAAATGGAATACAGGGGAGATGATCATGTAAAGACTTTGTATGTTGGCTTGAACATTGAAGCATGGTTTTCTGATCCATAGGCTCTCTGACCCAAGTTGCCAAAAAAAGGAAATGTTAAACAGTACACTGCCATCTTAGCCATTATCATTGAGTCCGTCCCTTGGACAGACCACTCCTTGATCCAATTTCTCCTCCCGTTGGAGTCCTCTAATGCCAGCAATGACACCATTCTCTTCTCTGTAACCTCTAGACACACTCGCAAATTCATAGCATCACCTTTATCATTGCACTCCATAGAATATGGCTGAGTCCTACAAAGATTTTAGTCCAGATGTCACATCACTGACATAGAGGTTCATTGCATGCCTAAACAATGATCATCCTAAAGCCTTTGTAATGTCACTGTACACGCCCTCTCTGCTAATAATTCAATAGTTGCTTGGAATGCTAACTTCTATTTGCATGCAACGTAATCCATTTTTCTAGCATGCTGGAGGAATATTCACACCAAAGCGCTCCTAAGGCAAAACAATGCAGGAAGGCTCTTTAGAAACATTAAGTAAATTAATGACTTTCTTCTTCTGTACGAAATTTCCTATCTTTATGTGAGATTCTCCGATCAGTATGTTACACAGTGCTCCAAAAGTCCAGAATGTTTTCGCCTGCAGAGAGCTGTGTATTCATTTTACCAGGCTCTCCAGTTACATTTTCGAGGGCAGGCAGAGGTATTATTGGTGGCCTGCTGATTATACTCGGCCAACTGTTTTCTGATTTTGAAATATGCTCGGTGCACTCTGAACTGAGATGTCACAGAGACAGAGAAATGGCTGATTGACAAAACGTCAGCATTATTGTTGAACTTGTTTGAGCGAAAGCCACTGACTAAGTTTTGAGATCAGTCTGTATTAATGTGGTGTAATATGCATCATTCCGTACAAGTCTAGTGATCTGTCAGTTAAGATGGAGAAGTACAGCTAAAAGCTGTGTCGGAAGCGGCCGCGATTTTGTTGTAAAGCGATGTAGTGCAGTTTGACACATTCCTCCTTGCACCTTTGAAGGACGTCTGAAGGTCCTTTTCTCTGACGTTTTTCCTGTTGCTCATTGCCACCGCCACGGCTGCTGGAGTTTGTGCTCCGTGACCCTTCAACTCCCGATTCTTGATCCCAAGGCTGACTAGGATCAAGGAGGGTAGCGAAAAGGCTGGTGGCAGCTGGAGACAGCGGCAGCAGCGTCGTGCCACAAAGTTCCGTGGGGGCGGAGGTAAAGAAAAAAAGGAAAGAATAGAAAGACTCTAGGCATGGCTCTGAATCTTTCATGGCCCTTGGGTGGGTGGATACACCTGATTTTGTAATTGGCGTGTGAAAGCTCGTTGATACCTATAGGCGTTTATGGAGCTTGGCGGGTGAGAAAGTTGCCTAAGTGGCGGGTGACACCCGCCAAAAGAGTATGAGTTGAGCGGTATGCTCTAGGGGTGAGTCCGGTGAGCCAAGGTTACAAAGTAGTGAGTGCATACTGCACCCCACAAAGCTCCTGGTGCGAGGCGGATTCCCCTTTTCTTTTCCTCTCTTGTTGCTCTGTCCTACTGGCTACCACTACAACCTAGCCCTCAGGTGTGAGGCAGCCTCCCCTCTAATTTTCAATACTAGCTCCCTCCTGCTGGCCACTCTATAACTTGTGTGGATCTCCTGGTGAGGGGGAGGCCCGTTGGGAATATTGCCCGCCCAGCAAGTGTTATTGCAGGATTGTGGGGGTGCTCCCTTCATCCAACGTTTCTTGCGCTCCAAATCGAAAGGGGGCTGCCTTACTGATACCACACACACGGTCTTCCTTTCTGGAAAGAAATACTTCTACTGTATTGCCTGTGCAGTGACTGTGGGCACTTTGCCTTTGAACCAACTCGGGCTGACAGGAAGACCTTTTCTTTCTTCCTTCTTTTTTTTTCTTCTTTTATGTGATGCCTAATATAAGGAGTGGCTTTTGTTTTTCCAAACAGAGCTTTGGGTGTGTCCAAAGTGAGGAGATAGCGGCACCCTCTGGGCCCACTCAGGTGGGCCCACTGATAATGGAGCATTTAACCTCTGGATCTCTAACAAAGAGAAGCCAGACTGTCCTGTCTACTGAAAAAAACGGATATGGGGCATACGAAAAAACCTGTTGACCAATATAGGGACTGAAAGGGAGTCATCATCTGCTCACCCTGTTATGATTACAAGAAAGATTGTACGAGTTCACGCTTCTACACCACAGCAGTTACATTTGGGTGAAAATAAAAAACTTGAGCAACTCAGCAGTCATAAACCTAAGACCTCTGGGACTGATACCAATCCGCCCATTTTTGTGTTTGGAGATCTGTCTAAATTGCACCAAAAATCTGTAGGACCCACTATCCAATCACCACATGTGCAATCTGCACTTCAGTTTAATTTGGGAGTTGGTGGTGAACCTGGACCATGTGATGCATGTTATGAGATTCTTCATTCCACCTACTCTCATCTGCAAACAAAGGTCTACTCAGAGATATTATTGATTTGGAAAAGGCTTGAATACAGGAGGATATGGCATCACTTAAGGAAAGGGTAAACATTGTGGAGATGATGCCTTATGTTGGAATGCAGTAAATCACCCTATGCCCGATTTATGGACACTAAAGACTGAAGTAAACGAGCATTCTTTGGACCTCTCTACTCCTGCGAACAGCAATGACTTACATGGCCCCTCTTTGCCTAATATGCCCGGTCTAGACTGATTGGAAAGGCGTCCTGACATAAGGGAAAGCCAACAATTTGGCAACTTTCAACTGGGGCTATCCTCTCGCCCTACAAACACAGGGGCCTCAAAATACCCCATGGAAAGGCACCAAGCGCCTGCTCTCAACACTGATCCTACAATCATAATCAACCCCACAACAGCTAAGGAAGAACAATTGGCTGCGAGCATACCTATTGGGCCTCAAACACAGGATTTGGTGCCTTCCTTGTTAACCAACTTGCATATTAGCCTGAATACGATAAAGACCTTGGTTGACACCCACAAGGGGGGATAGGGGGGCTTTAGTGGGTCAACAGTCAGCATTTAATAACTTGATGAATCGTATACTTGGAAGGCTTTGCCAAAGGTCTTGTGATAACAAATGAGGAAATGGGGGGTATAGAAGTAAAAGACCTAGTGCTGGGGAATTCACAAAAATTAACAATGTTGGATGAAAGGGTGTGCTCTTTATATGACATTCTATCTACAGGGGAAATGGTGCAGATTGTAGGAGTGGAAGGTGGTAGAGCTGTGCTGAGCTCTAATGAGGAATTGCAGGTATCTAAAGGAGTGGAGGAAGTGGGTCAATGTGCTCCCAACATCGCTGTGCTCTCGGTCACACCTAATAGTCCAACTGCTCTATTAGAGGCAGCAGCCAGTCTGGAAAAACAGGCAGGGGTGTCTCAGAGCACAAAGGTGTCGACTGATGATGTGTCTGACATGGTCGAACAAGAGGCGACCACTGTACTGAATAGTGAGTACCTCATTGTTAAAGGGAAAAAATGCACACAGTATAAATACGCCAGGAGGAATAATGCATCTCTTAAAGGAATGTATCAATTGTCTAAAGTGGTTGAGTTGAATGACCATGACCCTAAGATGTGTCATGGAGCCCGACAGGGGAGAGGGAAACTTAGGGGAGGGGGGGGGGCGATCCCATGGCCAAGGGGAGGGGGAACCATTTGGTAACAAACGCCCACTCACCTACACCTGACAGTACTGTAGATCAGCCGACATGCGTGAAAGAGCAGATGATGCTATGAAGAAGGGTCATGAGTCCCAGCTTAATAAATCTAGTACTGGGTCAGATGAAACTCGACCAATGAACAATGTTTGTGATCCTATGAGGCCCAACGATAGATTGTCAGATCGGCCACGCACCAAACAAACTAAGATCACATCATTTGGGAAGATCACAAACAGATCATATGCTCGGATGACCGTGGCTAGTCACACCACATATGGATGGTGGGGGAATTGGGCCTATAGGCTGTGCAATAATGCTTCTGGAGTGGAGGTAGGGGTTATTTGGGATGTTCTCCTTAGAGCTAAAAATAAACCAGGCAGAGAGGAAAGCTTGGGGTCAATGCAAACAAAATCTCCTGCCAATAACCAGTGTGTGGATGGGTCTGTATGGTGCCCCTCAAAAATATTGGAGTGGGAGTCAACAGAACAAAACACTGATTCTCCAAGGCTCACCAGGACCAAAGTACTGGCCATTTTTAAATAGATCCCACAGTTGAGGTCAATTACATCAGATGATATTGACGGAATTTCCCTCCCTATAGTGAATAATGAATAGATGGTGAGTTATTTCCATTCTGAGATCATAGCAAATATGGTGTGGGACCAGTGTGCATACCTGAAAATGTTGGGATACAATCTGTTTGGCCTTAAGAATGTCGATGAGGCTAAGGTGTTTTTTGCTTTCAAGCACATTATTCCCTATTTGAAGGCCATGGGGAAGGGCTCGATGGAATGCCTGAAGAGGGTGAGTGATCACACCACGCTAATTACGAGTCTTCTCCAAATTGGAAAGGCCTGGTTTTGGGTGGGATCTGCACTCAAAACCTTTGGGGTTTTCACACAAGGTTTGGGTCAATCCTAGCAATATCCCAGTAGAACTCATCTCATGGAGTGTCTGTGGTAGGGTACATCTATTAAAATTCTGGGAGAACCCCTCCTGGGTGGGAGTGCACAAAATCTACATGTTTCAGGAGACCATGGCAATTACCCACTTTGACTTAGAAGGCTACGACACTTTTACGAGTTCAGCTGTTAAAGGTGAATTGGGGTGTCCTGGGCGGGTTGGCAGTAGCATTGATCGCAATAACTTACTATCCCACTCAGAAGGGCTTCTGGATGCGAAGTTAACCCCCATCCCGATCCAACCGTCCATACTGGTTATTAACATGTACTGGAACCTGATTGGTGTAAGCTTAGAGTGTATTCAGGGCTCCCTGGCCGCACTTTGTGAGGATTGGTTCACAGGGGGAAATGACAACCTTGTTATCTTGGGAGGGGATTTTAATGCCAATTGTGAGGAGGGATCCACCTACAATAGTGTTAAGTCCATTTCATCTGGTACCCGGGGGGGTGAGATACATAGTGGGATCAGCTGGGATCATTTCCTCTGAGAATGGGATATGACCTATTTGGAGCCCGAGTCAACTAATGAATCACCGGTATATACCTGGCACAGAAGGCTTAGAACGTCAGGGATCCATTATTTTTTATATATCTTCAGGCCTTAGAGCAAGGTATGGCCCATTGGTTCTTACTGATCGAGGTCTAGGGGATCATTTACTATTGTCATTCCCCCTAGAACCTGTTTTAAACAACTATGACCTGAGACCATATTTCGCTTGCATAACACCTGCCGGGGGGCGGCTCTTAAATGGAATGGCGGAATGGTTAGGAGGTTTACTGAGTGCCTGACCAACACTCTCGTGAGCCTTGGGAATAGAGATTATGACATTGAGTGCTCCGAAGGTTGGGACATATACCCACATAGGATTATTATGGACTATCTGAGATCTACAATACATGGGAAAACCCAGGGGGGTAGAGGTGAGACTAGGCACATCTTTGCTGCCAGAATTAAGGGGTCTAAGAGACTCAAACGTAAAAATCTGGCTCTGCTGAAGAAGCAGAAGTGGTCTCCTATCGAATACATTAAGGTTACAAAAAGTGCGTGCCAAAAGCAAAAGAACTTGGTCATATCACTGAAGAGAGATATCTATGTCAAAGATAATCAGGCTATTCTGAACCAACTCTGTAGTGGTAATGAATAAACATTCTGGGTACCATCAATAAGGCCTTGTGCCTTAAGGGGGTCTCCATGGATTCAGAGATCAGAGAACAAATCTGGGTTGAATTCTATGAGAAAAAATGCCTTCTACCTGAAGTCTTTACAAATTACAAAGATCCCTCTTTGGGCCCCATTATTTTGGGCACCTGCCCTTGGGAGATTGCTGATATCATCTGGGCTATAGACCATCTTAAACCCTCGAGGGGAATCTGGTGCCGATGGCATTCCCCCATTTGTTTTGAAGGAATCACCATCTGTTTGGGCAACCATTCTTAAACCTCTGTTTGATCAAATCTTCAGGACTCATGAAATCCCTGTGTCTTGGCTACAGTCCATTATTATTCCTATATTTAAAAAGTGTGACCCGCTGAAACCAAGAAATGACAGGTCTATTGCTTTAACAGATGCAATTAGTAAAGTGTTTGCTTTATTGCTCCTTAAAGATCTAAATTATAGCATCACCCAGTCTCAAGCTCTGTCTAGATTTCAGGTGGGATTTAGGAAGCAAATGGGGACTTCCCTTAATGCTACCATGTTGGCTCATTTACACCATAACGTCCACCATAGTAATGTCGGGGCGGTTTACATGGCCTCCCTCGACATGTGTAATGCGTTTGACTGTGTGGTCAGGTCAGTGCTGTGGACTAAACTACTTCGGATGAATATCCCCAGAAAACTATTACAGCTGCTCTCTCTTCTGCATACAGGCACTACACTGCAGATACAAGTCCGGCTTCTTGTCATGATGCATGCTCCCAAACCCTTGAATCTAGTGAGGGCACCCTTGACACTGGCATCCTTAAGGCATTATCAAGCCCCTAAGAAGTACCCTAGAATCTCCTGGACTCAGTTCTGGGGCCGCTGGCGCCAGGCTCATAGTAGGTGTTTAACTCATGGAACTATATTTTCAGCTTAGTGAGGCTGAGCCTTCCGGTACAGGGTGTGGCTGTGGGACTACTTTACCTGAAGTGGCAGAATACGGTTTAGGGACTATTTGCCTGGAACTACTTGCAAGGCTATTTAAACCGCACCCTGCAAACAGAACACGCTTCGCATTATTCTGCACTCCTGCAGCGCAATGCTCACAGTGTCTGCTCAGCTCTTCTTCAGCCACACACGTCCAGAGTTTCTATCCATCGGCACCTGTGAATGGAAAAGAAAAGAACAGGAGTTATTAAGCGACGAAGGCCTTACCCTCAATCGAACATTCCGGCCCTGGCTTCCGCTTATTCCCAGACCGCCTCATCTGCAGAGAAGAAGCAGAAAAGAAGGCACCCCACGAGCATCCATCCTCACCTGGGCTGACATCTTCCAGGAACTTCATCGAGCGGTCCTTCCATCGTCTTCCTGGAATCGCACTGCACCTGCTGAATATAAAAGAGACAGCGGTTAGTCACGCATAGCAAGAAAGGCTATTGAAACATTCGGCGCGCCTCGCATAGCGCTATACTCGCCTGCAAGAAACCTGCTTAACAGTGCAAGGAAAGTCAACCCATCATCTGGAAACCGCCTGACAATACGCCTAAATGAAAAGAACAAAATGCTAGTTAAAAACTTGGGCGACAGAGACTTTAAGCATCTATTCCAAGAAGGCATTGGTATAGAGACTTACCTGCTTACTCAGGTTCTTCCAAATCAGCAGCAACACCCACCGAATCAGTGAAGTAACTTGATCCTGGGGAAAGACTGAACATACCGCGCCCCTGCCAGAGAGTGCAGGACGGAGAGCCCACCTTTTAAAAACCCAAGGTGAGCCAGAAGAAGAGAAGGAAATCGGAAAGTGGTGAAGCCAACCCAGCTCCATTCAGTTGGCTAATATCTTGTTTCGACATTGCAGGCAACGCCTTCCGAAGTGAGATCGAAGGGAAGGCGCGGGCTGGCACCATCCTAGAAGCAGTGCAATACCAGTGCAGACAGCAGCCTTCAGCCACGAGCTACGCGCACGTGGAGACCAGGTGAGCGTGACACTTCTCTAGGTGGCGCTCTACTGACACAAGCCGATCGCCTATAACACAGTAAAGTGATTTCAGGACATCCAGTGTTTCTGAACGGCTAGTTGGGTTTGGGAGGTTACACGTTGCTGATCCTCCGCCAGGCCTACTGATCTCTGCAAGAGATGTCGCCTGTCAGCATATTTCCCCATTTCATAAAGGCCAATTACAATCTGCTAGAATCATGATTAGGCTCCAGAATGCTAAATGCTCCCTCCCACAAAAAGGGCTCAGGGAAGAGGCTGCCAGAAAGGCAGGCAGACATCGGCTGCTCCAGAACCCCTTTCTCTCAGCAGTGAATGCTTCACTTGAGGCTGTGCTGTACAAATTCGAATAGGATCCAAGCTATCAGCTCCAGCAAATAGTGTTATAAAATAAGTATTCATTCCAGCTGTACCGTTTCGGTCCCACAAGGGCTGCACGCAGTGTGCAGTGTTTTCGTAAGGAGGCAGACATTTTATGAAGGACTTTTCAAAAATGTACATGCAAAAACAATGGGGGCATGGGGCACGGTTTCTTTTTGGCACGATGCACTACGAATATTTCCGGGAACTTGACAACATAGAAAGCAGTAAAATGTCTACAAAATTAATAATTATAGGGAAATTGCAAGGTCCGTCTATAGTAGCAAGGATTATCCTAGCAGGGACAGAGGTTTGTATAAAAAACACAACACAATCGTACAAAATGTATATTTCATTAGCAATCTGGCCCCTTCCGCAGCACATGCCAAAGGCGAAGCCTCACGCAGGTCACTGGGGGAAGAGAGGCCTCTGTGCTTCGTCTTTGGCTTCCCTGCACCGCCCACTGCCAGTGCTCTGCCCATCTTGAGCTGTCAAGTTTAGAAGAGGGCGTCAACATCATGCCATCACATACATGACAGACACAATTTGGATTGGCACTGAAGCATTCTACCGGACTCTAAAACGGACTGAGGACTGTTTGAATTTAAATTAACATATCTCACTTTGGCACTTTTTTCAAGATCTCGATGCAACAATTGGAGACTGCAACCAGATGGTCGCGGATGTTGAGCGGCCAAGAAAAAAATCAATTTTTACGATTATGCAATTTCTTGCCAATATTTTAGAACTGGAAAAACCGACAGATTGACCATTTTCTGTTATTGTGCTTCCTATATGTCGGGTCATGTTGCTAAACATTTTTTTTTTTTTAAAAAAAGGAGAATAATGTAAATTATCTTGGAAAATGTATAAATGAAAAAGTTTGCGTGTAAACTAACATTTTAAATAAATAATAAAAAAATGTACATAAGCAATGAATTGACAAATTGAACACACAATTCATTTTTCGCCTCCCTAATCTAATGTGCCACCCTAGGCCAAGGCCTACCTGGCCTTATTGAAAATACGTCACTGCCTGTTAGCTTCCGTAAGGACAAAACCTGGTGCACTACAGTCCAATTAGCACTGACAAACAAACTTACTAAGCTGAGAAACTAAACCATCCTAAAGAAAACTCTGCTAGCTGCTAAAGATGCCTCTGGCAGCTAGCTTCCCTGAAGATCCTGCTCCCATCACTGCCTCCGCCTTCCACTTCGCCCAAGTCTAGCCCTCCGATGCCCTTTCCATTATTCAACACCTTAAACCATCAAACTGCAAGGGTGACATCTGCCTTTTCCATATCGAAATGTGCGCTGAGCCCTTGGCCCCCATCAACTCCAAATTCATAAATGCCTCATTCAACACTAGTTCTGTCCCCATAAACCATCAAGAAAGCCTGGGTCAACCCTACACAAGAAACGCTTCCTGGACCCCACCCTCCCAACTACAGCCCCATCACCCCTGTTCCTTACCTCATTAAAAATCTTGACCGTACAGCCTACACCCAACTCCAAGGACACGTGTAAAGCCACTGCCTACTTGGCTCAAACCAATCTTGCTTCAGGCTAAAACATAGTACGGAGGCTGCCCTTCTTGACCTTAAGATCCAGCTCAATGGTATTCATGATGCTGGAGACCTAGCCATCCTCCTCCTCATTCCTCTCGACCTCTCTGCTGATATTGATCTGGTCAACCATGGCATTTTATGCCAGCACCTCAACACAAAATACAATGTTTCCGGAAATCCAAGTTGGGCGCCGGGTGGGAGCCACTGTAGTCGTGGTGCTCCCGAGCCCCGGGACCAATGGAGAACTAAAAAGCACTCACTAACGCCCTCCCCAGGTGTGACAGTGACCGCAGGGAGCCCTGTTTAAACCGGGATCCACTTGCCGTGCTTCGAGAAAGGGGACTGACGAGGACTCTGAAAAGCCCCCCCAAGCTGCAACGACGAGCGGGAAAGCCAGACCCAAGAGGGCAAGACCCCCATCCACGCCCGGGGTCGGGACAGGCAGAGCCCTCCATCTGAACAGAAAATCCAAAAGGGTCGACAGTGAAGTGGAAGGCCAAGCAGAGAGGCGGGACCCATGGGCGTAGGACATGGGAGGGGTGAGGGGGGACAAATCCCCCCCACAATTTTAAGTGGGGGGGGTGTAATGTCATTTATCCCCCCCAGAATATGTGTTTGGTGTGTTGTGCAGGGATCTGTTTTTGAAGTGGGGGGAGGGGCTGCTTACTATGTAAGCTGCCCTCTCCCCCTGGCCCCCAAAGCATGGGGGCAATACCCTGGGGGCAGATGGGTGATCATCTGCCCCCAGGGAAGGGGGGGCAAACAAAAAGAAAATATATTTTTTTTAAATGTAGTTTTGGGTGTGGTGGGTGCGGGTGGGACCACTAGCCACCAGTGATTTTTGCAAGGGGGTGGCCCTCTCCCCCCCACCCTAAGTGGATGGGGAGCACCTTAAGTATCCCTCACTGGGGGCAGATTTCTGCCCCTAGGAAAGGGCACATGAGATGCCCTCCATCCATTTGGGGTGGGGGGAGAGGCCACTGCAAATATTGGCAGAGACACCCCTCCCAAGCCTGGGACAATATGTTTTGAACCCCCTGTGGGAAGATGGCCACACACATGTGCCCATCTGCCCCCTAGGGAAGGGCAAAACAAATATATATATATATATATTATAACTTGTTTTGGGTGGGGGTGGGGGGCCCACTAGACCACCAGGATTGTTTGTGTTTGAAAGGGAGACGGCCCTCCCCGCCACCTTAAGTGGATGAGGGGGCACCTTATGTAGCCCTCCCTGGCATCAGATTTCTGCCCCTAGGAAAGGGTACATGAGATGCTCCCATCCATTTGGGGTGAGGGGAGAGGCCACTGCAAATATTGGCAGAGCCACCCCCCAAGCCTGGGGCAGTATGTTTTGCCCCCCCAGGGGGCAGATGGCCACACACATGTGCCCATCTGCCCCTAGGAAAGGGGCAAAACAAAAATAAAACAAATTATAACTTGTTTTGGGTGGGTGTGGGGGCCACTGAAGCACCATGGATGTTTTTAGTGGAAAGGGGTTGACCCTCCCCCTCCACCCCAAATGGATGGGGGGCATCTCATGTAGCCCTCCCTGGGGGCAGATTGCTAGAACAATCTGCCCCTAGGAAAGAGGCAAAACAAAAACAAAAATACAAAAAATGATTGCTTGTTTTGGGTGGGCGTGGGGGTTGCCTAAACCACCATGTGTGTTTTTAGTGGAAAGGGGGGTGCCCACGGGTACCTTCTTTTCGGAAATGCATAGGGTTCTCCGTTTTCCTTGGTGGCTTTTACACCCTAGGCCCAAATCTGTAGGTTGTCCACACGAGCAAAATCTGCTCTGCCGAAAGGCTTGGGTTTATCAGTGGGTCAGCCTTTTCCCTTTGCGCCCATGTAGGTGCACCCACACATGTGAGGTACCGCTTTTGTCGGGACACCTGTGGGAACGCGGGAAGGTAGGACATCTGTTGTTGGCGGTGTGTTTCGGTGGGTGGGCAGAGGGAAATGTCTCTGAAATTTGGTAGAAAAAAAACACAATTTTCAGACATTTCACTCAGGCCACCCACTGAAACACACCGCCAACAACACTTGTCCTACCATCCTGCATGCCCACAGATGTCCCGACAGAAATGGTACCTCACATGTGTGGGTGCACCTACCTGGATGCAAAGGGAAAAGGCTGACCCACTGGTAACCCCAAGCCTTTCGGCAGAGCAGATTTTGCTCATGTGGACAACATACAAATTTGGGTTTAGGGTATCGAAGCCACCAAGGAAAACAGGGAACCCCATGCACTTCCAAAAAGAGGACACCCGTGGGAATTCACAGAGGTTTGACTTGTACGAATCGCCCTAGAATGTATTACCCACAATCCCCGGTAAAGTCTGAAATTTGGTGAAAAAACAATTTTCAGACATTTCCCTCTTGCCACCCACCAAAACACACCGCCAACACCACATGTCCTACCTTCCCGCGTTCCCACAGGTATCCCGATGCGAACGATATCTCACATGCCAGGGATTGTGGGTCATAAATTATGGGGCGATTTGCGCAAGTCAGACCTCTGTGGATTCCCACGGGTGTTTTCTTTGCGGAAATGCATGGGGTTCCCTGTTTTCCTTCATGGCTTCAACACCCTACGTCCAAATCTGTAGGTTGTCCACATGAGCAAAATTCCTAAAAATCTGCTGTGCGAAAAGACTTGGGGTTACCAGTGTTTTAGGCTTCTCCCTTTGCACTCAGGTAGGTGCACCCACACATGTGAGGTACCGTTTTCATTGGGAAACCTGTGGGAACGCGGGAAGGTAGGCTATGTGTTGTTGCCGAGTTTCGGTGAGTGACCAGAGTGAAATGTGCAGAAATTGTGTTTTTTTTCCTGTCATTTTCCCGATTTCCCCCAAACTATGGAATCTTTCTCTACATAGTTGTTGCCTGACCTGTACAGATCACCCCTTCCTAAACTTGGAATATTGTCTACTTTCCAGAAATGTATGCCTTTCTGGCTTCCCAATCAGCTTTCCTACCCTTTTCTTCCATTCCATCCACCCATGTCCTACTGGACAAAAAACGCCAAAATCGCCTTCCTCTCTCCTTCCTTCTAACATATCAAAATATGTTATTTTGGTTTCCACTTAATCTGTTCTTGAAAGCCTGGAAAATGGCGAATCCAGCACAGCAGACCATTTGTTCCTAGCTCTTACAAGGAAAACACCACAGGCTTCTTTGTACAACATTTTATTGGCATTTTCTGAAAAAAAACGAATGTTCTGCTTTTTGGTTATTTTCTCTCACCCCCCTACAGCAAATTAGGATTCCTGGGTGGCGTTACGACCGCCGACATGTGGGAAAAAAGGGGCCAACTTTGGCTGAGATGTCTCATGTAACAAAGAAGCTACAAGGGATTGAATGACGACATACTGAAATCACCAAAAAAGGCATTAGCAGCGGGGGGAAATACCCATGGCAGTTAAGGGGTTAAGACGGTAAAGCCCCAGAGGAGATATCATTTGTAAGGTAGCTCAGTTAGTTAATTCTCCAAATGCAGATTGTGCACAGGAATATGTAGCACCTGGCTTAATCTTCCGGTGGGATAATAGGCAGAGTGAATGCATTCAGCTTCCGATGCAACACAGCATTTTCCAGGTCAATTGGTTCAGAAAAAGTGGTGGAAAACACTACTAATGTTGCTTTTTCGAATCGGCCAGATTTTCGTGCATTTTCTGGGTGGTGTTCGGGAGTCGAGTGGACACACCAGGACCCCCTGTATTTCCCTCTCCACCAGACAAATGCGGCCTTACTGCCAGCATAGATTCTCATGCTGGAAATAAGGAAAGGGATTCCTCTGGGATCTGCTTGGAAATGAAACCTGGTAAAAGCGGGCAGAGTCCAGAGGAAGCCATTGTCAATTCAGCCAGCAATCGCTAATTGCGTGAGGTATTTACACTCTTCCAAAGTGGAAAAGCAATGTGATTTCACCTGCCTTTTACGCTAAAATCTTCCATTTTCTGGTGGAAAAGTAAAAACGTGCGCCAATGGAAGTGGTCCACTCCATGCAGTTTACTTTGCGCCTTGATGTTTGGGGGTTTTGCGTGATGCTACACATGTAATAAATAAATACATTTAACATGACCCCAGATAAATGCCAATTCGTGATCACAATGAGTGAGCATGGCATGTCGCTGGTAAGAGGGTGTCCTGTGCTTCTTGAGTGCGTTGGCAAATGCCCTTAATTGCCATCTCGCGTTAAGCAGGTGTTGAAACTCATCAGTGTGGACTGCGTAATAATAAGTCGACAGAGGTATTTCAAATGGCCAATTTTGCTCTTTGGGTGACATTGTCAAAGTGGGAGAATGTTGCCCAGCATGTGCCACTTTCTCTGCGGAGTGAATTGTGCCCACCCCGAGGAAGAAGTGTGAAAAACCCACAAGGGCACTGTGCCATGCTCTTTCTGTGTGTGTCTTCCCCACAGGGCGACAGATGCAGACTCAGACATGGGTAAGTCTCAGGTGACAAGCCTGTACCCTAGTTGATGTGGCAAAGGATGCCAGACTTCTGGGGCTGATAACATTAGTAGCATTGAGTTACATGCCACCTGACAGGTATGTGTGATAAAGTTGCAAGCTGTTAGTGGGCTAAAGCAGGAGGCAATGTCTGCCCACCCTCAAAGGGTACGACAACCAAAAGTAATAAATCCCTCCCCCCCATCATGGCTGTACGGGCCAGGCTCCAAACCAGGGCAAGAATGCCTTCCAATCATCGATGCCCACGAGTAGGGTACCCCTCGTGCTCCAGGAACCCTGTTGAGCAACCTCTGTGCTTTCCAGGTGATACTAACGTTATTTAAAGCCAGAATGCTAAAAGGTAATCGCTTAATTGCAGCTGGAAATTAGCTACTGGCGTGATCAAAATGTCTTAACCAAGTGTGACATCAGCCCCTTCTTTTACAAGCAATATGTGTGCTCTCGCGTTTCTTCATCCACTGAATTACTGTTAGAAACAAAGGCAAGAGTTGTGTCTCTTGTGAAGGCATTAGGAAGGCAGTTGCCTGCCTCTGGCATAATATGCCCATGTTCTTCCAATATTGGCTAGCTGTTGCCCTCTAATGGCCAGGTAGAACCATCATGGCAATGACTGGCAAATGCCTTTCCCCTGCAGACAGAAAAGCGGAAATAAGAGGCCATTTCAAGACACGGAACAAATAGAAGTTAAGACAGACTGCAGCTGCCATTGCTGTGTTAGGGAGAATATGTTGAGTGTTCAAGCAAGGAGATATGTATTAAGCAAGCAAGCAGTGAGACAAGGGAGAGCCAAAGAAAGGCCGGAGGGGCTCTTTGAATAATGTAACAGGGCAGAGGACCCATGCTCTGCTGTCCTAGTAACATATGAGAGAATCAAATAGATCAGGCTTTGCAGCAAATGTTAAACAAGAAAGGAACAGAGTCCAGCTCTGCATTGAGAATAACAAAGGCAAAGAAAGGCTAGGCTCTGAACCCAGCATGAGATTAAATAAGAGGGACCAGACTCATCATGAGAGGCTGGCCCGGCCCTTGCAGGGGCGCTAGAGGTGCAGCCCACATAGCGGGTTGCGCCTCTGGCCACCACCTGGGTCCACATACACCCCTCCTACTAGGCATCCCCCGGGTCCAACACATCCGGCAGCGGACCTGGGGAGTGCTTATAAGGGGGTGGGCTTGCAATCGCACATGCTGTACCCCCCCCCCCCCCCCCGGAGGACAGTCAAAGCAGCAACATCACACACCTGGTCCTTCTACTCCAATAATAGGGCTTACTCAGAGGTAGAAACAAGATTTCCTCTTTCTTTGAAAACCCCATCTTTCCATTCCAAGAGACACACACGTCCCCTTGCCCCACACAAAAAAGTAGCAACTTGCAGTTGGTAGAAAAGGCTTCAACTCCTTTATTTGGCAGGAGTCCACTTACAGGTGATCTGCCTCTTAACGAGCTGACGTCCTAGCTGTGGCCCACTGGAAGTAATTGTTATTTCCTCTCTCTTACCATGGACTCATAGTCAGATGAAAAATCCAGAAATGCAACATACAAAGACATGTTCTTTGCTGCTGCATCCTTTAATTTTCTTGTTTTCTTTTCTTGTTTTCTCTTGTTTTAAACAGTGATATTTGTAATTTAATACATACTGCTATTTTAGTTCTAATTTTGTGAAAAGTCGAGTTCTTTGACTAAAACACAATAAATAAATAAATAAATAAATAAAGCAAAGTCCCCAATATGTCCCCTGTCTCCCCCCCCCCCAGATTTTGTGTGTCTCCTACGCCCCTGGCGGGACCGCGGCAGAGGGGAAGGTGGCCCCTGTTGGACCGAAGCAGGGTTGGACTGGGACAAGAAATAGTCCCGGACACCCAAGAAAAAGTGTCCCACCCCTCGCCTCACGACCCTTGTCCACCGATGACATCACCAGAAGTGATGTCATTTGACCCAACCCATAAGTGACATCCTGGGAAGCGATGAAACACGACCTTTCACCCCTTGACAAAACAGGAAGTGGCGTCAAGTAGCATAGTTCCTAAGTACACTACGAAAAATATGGTTATGATTTCACTAATGTGATACACATTTCATACAAGAATGGATCACCAAATGTATCCTTAATATCTGTGTGTATAGATCCATATTGTCAAATTCCTGTGACTGCAAGCAGGCGTCCATTGCCAAATGATAATGTTATTGTATAGCACTTACGCTTAAGCTCTTTTTTTATAGAACAAATATGCACACACAATCTGTGTTGGTACTAATTTATTGACCTCAGAAGGATGAAAGGCTGAGATGGGGTTTCTGGGATTCGAACCTGCAGATCACACACACATTGCAGCAGCGAGCGCTCAACCCACTGAGCTTTCTTATCGGCTATAGTAAAATGAGCAGTTATTCTGTAGTGGATACCATTAATCTGGTAACTGAGATTTAACAGCAGACCAGTTATGTTCATCTGCAGGTCTGCTGCAAAGTGAATGATGTATGCATCATAATTCATGATGCACACATCATGCATGCAAATCAATCATCAAAGCAAGGTAACATGTGGTACCTTGCTTTGAAGAATTATGCCGTTGCAGGTGCTTTTTTTGTTTCAAAAATTCAACAAAATTTTTTTTTTATTTATTTTTTTTACTTTTTTTTTTCAAACCGGCCCAGGCGTGGGCAGAAAGCGGCCCCCATGGACTAGACATGATTTCGGGCCGGCCAGGCAGATGGGCCAATCCGACCCTGGACCGAAGGGGACTGGTAGAGGAGTGGCCTGTGCACCGGATCAGAGAGCACGCAGTGAGGGAGCAGGCAACCCCGCCCCTGAAGCACCTGACTACGGCAAGTCAAGGTGAGGGGGCCCAAGCAGGGAGGGGGTGAGATCCCGGCGTGGGCTCCCGACGCATCAAGGGGGGCACCGAGTGGGAAGCCCCCCTCCCCCTCGGGATACAACCGGACTAGTGGGAAAACACTCCCCGTAGCTTAGACCCCGACCGGGGAGACTGGCCAGAGACTGACTGTTCTCCCCTCCCCCGCCCCCTCCACCAGCACCATTACTGAGATCCGCGGGAGGGCCAGGAGAGTGGGCAACAGCACAGGGAAACGGCAAGGGAGCCTGGAGGACAAATATATTTATTGAGCGCAAGAGTGGCGGATCTCAACTCCATAGCATTCTAACACTGCCACTGCCAGAGGGGTGAACGCACCAAGGAACCCAAGGAAGGGACACCGCCAGGTTCTACAAGGAGGAGTAGAGAAGTCACTGGAATAACTGCACAGGAAAGCTTGTTGACCTCTGGAACAGTCACTTGCCATTTTTGGGGAACTGCTTCATTGTATGCCATAAAAAGGCAGTTGAGAGGGACAAATATTGCACTGGAACCTGGAGTAACGATTCCGAATTACAACTAACCTGAAGTGCGCACCAAATAGGGAAAAGAGGAAGGGGGGAAACACACCCCTAAGTGACATCAGGCATCCACAGCCAGGATCAGGGGACAGATGTATAGTGGCATAGGAGCGCAATTGAAATAGGGGGTCCCCCCCCACCCAGGGGATCAGGCATGCTACAAGAGAAAGAGACAAAAGGGGAAGCGGATAGCTCTGTCGGCTGCACACATTGAAATAATTCTGCCTGACAATCTACGTCAGTCAGGCATTTTAGGGACCCCAGAGAAAGGGGAACCCCCCCCCCCAAGAATATCAAACAACAAAAGAACACACAATCCATCCCTGCAGCAGAAGGGGGGGGAACAGTGAATACCCTAGGCAAACTATGACGGGCCCCCTGGAGGCCCTCCCTGTACACAACCAGGAAGGCAGAGGGGAGCATCAGAGAAGTGGACCACACCCACCACCGTACAAATGTGTCGAAATCCAGGGGGAAAGAACCACCAACCCCATCGAAGGGAACTAGGAAGAACCATGAAGGGGCGTTGGAGAAGATTTGGACCAGGGAATCTAACTCTCCCGGGGAGGGGCTACCAACACAGGACCAACCGGAAGAAGGAAGAAACAACTCGCAGGTCGAGCAGTACGTCCCAATGACCCAAACACTACTCAAACAGTATTTCAATTACTTCGGGGACAAAATAGCCAACGCAGTTCAAAATCAGATGCAAAGACTGCAAGACCACCTGGCGGAGGACCTGCAAGAAATCAAAAGGGACAAAAACAAAATGGAAGAAACGGTGGACACAAATGAGAGAGCGATTCAGGTGCTTATGGAAGATGCAAGGAGAGCCGACTTCCTACTGGAGAGCCTGGCGACGGCCACCCACAACCTTGAGCTACAGGCGGAGGACTTAGAAAACAGATCCAGGAGATCCAAAATCCACCTCAAATGTCTCTCAGAGGATGTCCAAGGTAAAGGCCTCGAAGCAGTGGTCAAAACCATTTTCACAGACCTCTTGGATGCCGACACCTCCCCTGAAATAAAGTTCAACAGGATCCATAGAGTGGGCCCCCGTAGGCAGGAACCCGGGGCAAGGCCGAGGGACATCCTGGCAGCCCTTCACAACTATACAACCAAAGAAAGGATTCTTCTCAAGGCAAGGAAAACCATGCAGATTACCTACAATGGAGCGGAAATTTACCTATTCCAGGACCTGGCTCAGTCAACCCATTTTAAGAGGAAAAGAATGGCCCCAGTCTTGTCATTTCTGAGAAGCAAGGATGTCTGTTATAGATGGACATTCCCATTTGGCTTGCTCTTTGATTGGCAGGGGAAGCAACATAGAATCACGTCCCACGAGGAGGGAGCAAGCCTTCTGGGGATTGAAGAAGATCACCACATGCCAGCCCACCCTTCAGATGCCCAACAAATCAATTGCAGACCCTGGGGATGGTCTACAATGAGATCGAAAAAATCCAGGAGAGGGGGACATCATCCACATCTAAAAGGCCCTTCCGCAGGCAAACAGCAAGAAAAGGAAGGGTGCCCCACACAGAATGCTGAATGATTAAGCAGCACTACGCTGAGCCACACGAGCGATCTAAATCCTGGGGAGGGCATGTAACAACAAAATTTACATAACAGTCACGGGAGGAGGAAGGGTAGGAGGGTCTCTGGGTCTGGGTTCGGGAGAACCTGCAGAGGACAGGTTTGGGTCTTGAGAAGGATTCAATCCTTGAGACACTGATTCAAGGGGGGCTAGAGGCCGGTTGAATCCACCCAGACAGGGGAGGGAACGAAGGGGGCTTCAGGGGGGGAAGGGAGGGCTTGGGTCAGGGGAAGGCTCCAGGGTGGCAGAGGCAAAACAGAGGGAGGTGGTCTGCAAGGCTCCGGGGGGGGGGTGGAACAGAGAGGGGGGGCTCTGGACAAGAGTACAAAAGGAGACACTACCACTGGAACACCCACGGGATAATGACTAATAAAAATAAACTCACACTGCTGTCCCTTAATGTCAATGGGTTAAATTCACCAATTAAAAGGAAATAAATTGAAAGATTCCTAAGCAGGGAGGGCCTGACATAGTAGCCCTTCAAGAAACCCATGTTCACTCCCGGGACAGGGGCAGGATAAGGTGTTGGGGCTATACCTGAATCTATCAAGCAACACATGCCAGCAAGAAAGGGGGGTACTACTGGCCCTGAAGGACTGACTGGATCTTACACCCATAGAAACCGATAGTGATGATCAGTGGAGATACCTGACGGTCACCCTGAGGGGGAGAGCGGAGAGGGGAGGCCTACACGGTTGCCACAATATATGCCCTCAATCTAGGACAGGATGCATATATTCAAAAGGTGCTAATCAGACTAGAGAATTTTCGCAACAACCCCCATTATCCTAACAAGAGATTTCAACATAGCGTGGGATCCTGCAAGGGACAGAAGCACAAGAGCCTAATGACACAAGGGAAACCTTTGGGGGAACTCAGGGAGAAAATACCAAATTTTGCCCTAGTGGATGTATATGTATGGAGAGAGATAGGGGGAGACAGGGAAGGGTACACCTACTCACACGTCCACCGCACACACTCCAGGATTGACTACGTTTGGGTCTCCGGGACACTTCTTGGCGGAACACTGGAGATCACTGTGGAAACAATAATACAATCCGATCACGCCCCCATAAAATTAACACAAAGGAAACCAGGGACCCTCGGGCCTATGGAAATGGCGATACCCTACGGCTTTGATCAAGGACGGGAAACTGACGCAAAAGGTTACGGAAGGGATAAGGACCTTCTTTGAGATTAACAATCCCGAGGTTACAAAGCCGCAGACTAGATGGGACGCATTCAAGCCAACAATAAGGGGTAAAATTATAGCCATAAATCCAAGGCGAGACAGGGAAATAAGACTACAAGAGACGCAATTCTATGTCAAGACGGAGGCGAGCATTAAGCTTTCTCTTCTCTTTAATTCACTCTCCAGCAGTTTCAACAAATACTTAATATTTCGTGAAAATATATATAAAACTTTTTTTCAATAAAAACGTCAAGTCCCATCATTCTCTATAGTTCTAGTCTCTAGTCGCTGTGCCTTAGCCCTTCCTGTTCCTGTGTTCCTCCTCTTCTTTTCCTGCTCTCCAGATAAGTAACACGTTATTGTAGAGCTCCGTGAATTTATTTATATAATGTGCATGTGAAATTGTGTGTTAACGTATTTATAAGAAGACATTGTCATTGGAGTGTTGGTGAGACGTGACACAGCGCGGCGCGCAGCATGACGATTTATATTTTAGCTGAGGAGATTCGGTGGCCCCGTGTCGCATTACCGACACAGAAGGGGCCTGCCTATCTCCCCAAGTAAGCCCACAGTGCTCCGTAGCGCGATTGTGGGCTAGCGGCCCTCACCCCTGGGGGGGCGGAGCAAGCAACGCGAGCGGGAGGTTGGCCTTCCCGCTCGCGTTTAGGAGGGAGATAGCCCCTACCCTCGTGGGGGCGGAGCGAGGACCCGGAAGCTCGTGCCCTAGGAGAGGGGGAGTCTCCCTCCTCCTAGCAGAGTGAAGCACACGGGAGCCTATCAGAGCGTGAGCGCTCAGCTCCTGAGGGCCCCCATCCTTGGGGAGAAGGAGAAAGTTACACGACGTGGTGAGATTCCGGAATTCTGAAGGGATTTTCACTGCGTTTCGTGTTCGGAACATTAATAAGCTCAGGAAAGTAATAAAATAACATTGCAAGCACATTCTTGCTCATATAAAACATAAGCCCATATCTGAAGCACCCTGCACAGCAAGAAAAAAGGGCAGACAGGTGCAGCCTCATAGAGTGGAACAGTGGACGTGCACCTACCCCTGGAAAGGTATTGGGAAGGAAACCTGAACAGCACAGTAATGTCTAACTTTGAGTGGAGTGATGAGGAGCAAGAAGCTACCTACCCAGAGGATTTAGCCTACAGCTTTAAAGAAGTGCTGGGAGACTCGCTCACAGAGGCAGTAGCACAGGGTGTGAGACCCCTGCAAGACAGGCTACATACCATAGAATTATACCTGAGTACTCAAGGTAAATGCACCGGAGACAGCACGTCCACCAGGGTCGCTGCAAAGGACCCCAAGGGGTGTACGAAGGCCCGGAAGAGCAAGGACTCTTCTGACCCCCTGGGCCAAACTGAGGGGGCAAATACTGAGGCCCCGGAGGCTGGAGACGCTTTTAGTAAGCTAAGAGAAGCGTTCATGAAGAAAACACAGGTGCCGAGCCTCGAGACCCCCTACCCAGGGGATGATAATATGGGCAACATGGAGGGAGGTTTCCCCGAAGAGGAAATCCCAGAATCCACTACCTCCTCGCAAGAAGAGGCGGACAACGAGGGGGACGAGAGCAGCCAACCTCAGCCGAGGAAGAGGCTCAGAAAGCTCAACAATTTGGAGGAGGAGGAGACCTCCAATATGTTTAACCCCGAGGAGATCAGGAACCCAAGGTCATCAGAATGGGTACCGTCGCCAAGGGTGGCGAAATATATGACGCAGAGATTGGGCAAGGCCTTAGAAAAAGAAATGAGGCAAAGGATGAGGGCAGAGTGCCCGAAACCAGAGCTACCGGGGAAAGTAGCAGAGGCTCCGGAGCTTGATCCGAAAATGTTGTCATTCGTATCAAAGGCGAATAAAGATCCAAGAAAAGGCATTGACCGCTCTTGGAAAAGCTGTCAAGAGAAGCTTCTTGACCTAGTAGGACCATTAGCGAAGATCATGGATCTGGCCGAACGTGCGAAGGACGCGGGGGAAGAAGTGGACCCAGGAGTTCTGGCAAACTGGGCCCAGAGAGCAGTATGTCTGCTAGGAAATGCGAACTGCACAATTTCTTCTGAATGCAGGAAAGGGCTTCTGCTGAAAATCGATCAGAAGTTAGGAGACCTGTCGTCCTATGAGGCAGGCGAAGCTGCACAAGGCCTTCTATTCGAGGACACCTTCGGAAAAGAAATGGGGAGGTTTGTTGGAACATACACCTCCCTAGAAAAGGCCCAGGCATCCATGAAAAAGATTTTCCCGACACAAATTTTTGGGGGGACCGGTCGGTCTAGAGGCCGAGCGGCCGGTCGCTACCAAGCTTACAGAAGGCCTCAAGGAAACAGGAGTAATTACTGGGAAAACAGACAGCCAGACGTCTTCTTCCCCCCCAAGGGGTCGCTTCCCGAGAGGGAGACGTAGCAGAGGACAAGGGAGAGGACAAAATTCTTCCACAGGTGAGAGTCGCAAACTATCCACCAGTTGGGGGGAGGACAGCAATTTTCTGGGAGAACTGGAAAACGCTTTCCAGCGATGCATGGGTGTTGCAGACGGCAAAAGGCATGCTCATAGATTTTATAGAGACTCCCTACCAAAGTCAGGCACCACGTCCCTTAGCGAAAACACAAAAAGAGATAGATCTCCTGCACACAGAACTGCTGCAGTTAGCGGGAAAACAAGCGATAGAGCCTTGCGTGTCCCATCCCAAATTTGTGAGCAACATGTTCTTAGTCCATCGAAAGGACAAAGTGAGACCCGTAATAAACCTAAAAGACATGAACAGATGGGTAACTTACAACCATTTCAAAATGGAAGGAACTCATCATCTCAGAGACACACTCCGACAAGACGATTGGTTAGTGAGAATAGACCTCAAAGACGCTTATCTGACGATACCAGTTCGAAAAGATTTCCGCCCATTCCTAGCATTCTACTGGGGCGAGCAATTATGGCAGTTTGCTACTATGCCGTTTTGCCTGGCATCAGCACCTTGGGCCTTCACAAAAATTATGAAACCAGTAGCGGCAGCGATCAGGGAGCAGGGGATTCGTATGATTATATATCTAGACAATATCCTGCTGATGGCCAGCTGCAGGGAGACTCTCCACTATCAAACCAGCTGGGTAGTGAGTCTCCTGACGTCGCTGGGATTTTTAGTGAACCGAGAAAAATCGGAAATGAGACCGGCCAAGAGAATAGAATTTCTAGGTTTCGTGGTAGACACCAGATCAGCGACAGTAGAACTTCCAAACAGAAAAATACGAGACATAAAAAGAGAGATAAAAACATGTCTCAGCAGAGCAGTTATATCACTACGCACAATAGCTCGAGTGGTGGGCCTCCTTGCAGCCTCCATACAAGCAATATTCCCGGGGCCCCTACACTATCAAGCCCTTCAGAGACTAAAGAGAAGACACCTTCAGCAGGGTCTGCAATATGAACAGCTGGTCCACATCGACCAGGAGGCCAGAACAGAGCTGGAGTGGTGGCTAGCAAATATGGAAGCATGGAACGGGAGAGCCATTTTCGACGACCGTCCAGACCTGATTATAGAGTCGGACGCCAGCAGAGCAGGCTGGGGAGCCCGTTGCGGAGACCTGCAGACAAGAGGGAAGTGGAGCTCGGAAGAACTCAAACTGCATATCAACTGTCTAGAATTACTTGCATGGTCATTTGCGATCAAGGCGTTTACGAAAGGGAAAGTGAACTCCTGTATTCTGTTGAAAATGGACAACATTTCAGCAGTGAAATATATCAATCATCTAGGTGGAACGAGATCCAAACTTCTGGCGGAGATAGCCAAGGATTTCTGGCACTCCTGCCTGGAATCAGGGATTTCAGTGGTAGCGGAATACCTGCCAAGATCACAGAACGTGATAGCAGACTGGAACTCCAGGTACCTCTCGGACTCCAGCGACTGGAAGCTGGACAGAGTAGTTTTTCGACAGCTGGAAGAACTTTGGGGGCCGGTCCATACAGATCTGTTTGCGTCCAGACTCAACGCACAGAAGACGAGGTTCTTCAGTTGGAGATTAGACCCAGCAGCAGCTGGAGTAGATGCCTTCCTGCAGGACTGGAGGGAACAGACTCTATACGCCTTCCCGCCGTTCCTAATGTTGAGCAGAGTGCTAGCAAAAGCTCGCAGGGAAGCAGCGAATCTGATACTAATAGCGCCAGTATGGAAATCACAAGTTTGGTTCCCAGCACTCATAGCAATGCTAGTAGATTATCCGAGAATACTGCCACAAGGAGTGCACCTGCTCACGGACCCAGTTGGGTCATTTCACCCTCTGAGAGTGAAGGGGACGTTGCCATTGATGGCGTGCAGGATAGCAGGAGACGCTGGAACCTCCCAGGCATTTCGGCGCAGGCTGCAAGTCTTATCGCCGAGTCTTGGGCACCCTCAACCAGAAGGAGCTACGACGCAGCTTGGAATAAGTGGTTGTCATGGTGCAGAAGGAGAGATCTTCATCCTGTTTCTGCACCTTTAGAACAAAATTCTGAACTTCTTGGAAGAGCTTCTGCAGGACGGCAAAGCATATAGAACCATAGGAGTCTACAGATCTGCAATTTCAGCAGGTCACACACCTCTTGATGGTACTCCAGTAGGGGAGAACATAGCAGTGATTAGACTCCTGAAAGGAATAAGATTTAGGAAGCCACCGCAACCTAAATATAAAGTATTATGGGACGTGTCGGTGGTGCTGAAGCTACTATCAGACTGGCCTAGCAACAGGTATCTATCGTTAGAACAACTATCAGGGAAACTAGCCATGCTACTGTGTATGGTATCGTGCAGGAGAGTAGCAGACGTGAAGGCACTAGAAATAGATAGGAAAACGTATGGACCGGAAGGTGTAACCTTCCACCTGGCGAAGAGAACTAAAACAGACTCAGCTACAATCACATATCCATACATGCAGGACTATCCAAAATGGTGCGTGGCCTCATGTATTAAGGAATATGGGAGTAGGACAGCGGAAATGAGACCAGTAGGTACAACCCAACTACTTATAGTGCGCAGAAAACCACACAAAGGCGTAGCATCAGCCACAATAGCGAGATGGGTCAGAGATATCATGAGCTTAGCGGGCATTAATGTATCTGCATTTGGAGCACACTCTGTCAGAGGAGCGATGGCATCTAAAGCATTGGGGCAAGGCGCAACCTTACAAGATATCATGAAGGCAGCAGATTGGGCTAGTGATAAAACGTTTAAGACATTTTATTTTAGGCCAATCAACACGGTGGCAGGGGCAGTAGCAAGAAGCTTTGAACAAGCTTAATGCTCGCCTCCGTCTTGACATAGAATGAAGATTCACCCTGCTAATAGCGCAGGGAGCTCTTGATTCTATTAAAGACAAGGAGGCGAGCATTAAATTCCTGACCCAGATACACAGAAAACGGGAAGAGTATTGTAATGAAGGACATATGAATTGTGAATAACCATGATGACCGTTTTCTCCTCAAAATAGGGTGTGTATTCCCAGCCCTAATATCGCTATTGTTTATTTTGACGCTAGGAGATGACCAAAAGAACGGATGATTCCTTTCAAAGAAGTTAGATGGTTCCGATCAGATTGCAAGTTTCGAGGCAAGAGATCGAATTCTGCTGAAAGCAGGAAGTGTGAAGCTTTTGGGCCCGTTGGCAAGTTAATGTTACAGAGGATTACAGTTAAGCAGTCAAAGAAGAGGAGGAACACAGGAACAGGAAGGGCTAAGGGACAGAGACTAGAACTACAGAGAATGATGGGACTTGAAGTTTTTATTGAAAAAAACAAAGTTTTATATATATTTTCACGAAATATGAAGTATTTGTTGAAACTGCTGGAAAGTGAATTAAACGGAAGAGAAAGCTTAATGCTCGCCTCCTTGTCTTTAATAGAATCAAGAGCTCCCTGCGCTATTAGCAGGGGGAATCTTCATTGGAGGAGAAACTTAAAGAGATCATGTCCCTCGTGGGAACAGCTCCGAGCAGAGCAACAAAGAGGGAGTATAGGACAATAAAGGGTCAACTAGACCTGATACAAACCAGGGTGGCAATACGCGTCCTTCTATCCCTAAAGCAGAAATATTATATCAAAGCAAATAGGTCGGACAGGTTATTGGCCAGGTTACTGAGGAGAGAAGAAAGGGCAAAAAGGATTCTAAAAATAAAGTGGAAGGGGACAGCACTAGCTCTAACACAAATGATATTGAAAGAGAGTTTGCCAAATACTACACTGAGCTCTACAGCTCGGATAAACCCTCACCATCAGATCAGGAGGGGTACTTAAAGGACATTACCCTACCAGCAATAACGGAGGAAGAGAGGCAGGTTCTAGATCAGGATATAACCTTCAAGGAAGTCCGGGAAACAATAAAAGCACTACCCACTAATAAAACTCCAGGACCTGACGGATTCACCTCTGAATTCTACAAGACCCATAGGGACGCACTATTACCACACCTACCCACCTTGTTCAACCAAATGGGCACCGATGGGGCCATCACACAATCTATGGAAGGTGCAAAAGTGGTCCTCATCCCCAAAAAGGGGATGGACCCACAGAGCGCAGATCATACCAACCAATCGCTCTAATCAACAGACGCCAAGATTTATACAAAGGTATTGGCAGCTAGACTCGATTGAGTCCTCCCTCGCCTTGTTCAACCAGATCAATCAGGTTTTGTTAGGGGCTGTCTGACTAGCAACAATGTTAGAAGAATCATGCACCTAATTGAAAAAGCTAATAAAAAACATTCCTGCCCTCCTCATGGCCATGGATGCTGAGAAAGCTTTCAACCGGGTGGAGTGGGCCTTCCTGTCGGCAACCATGAATAAAAATGGGATTTGGAGATAACTACCTGACAAGGGTCAAGGCCAACTACCAGCACCCTCAGCACTGACTAGTCAAAAATTCCCAGCTAACGGAACCAGTCACAGTGCAGCAAGGATCCATATAAGGTTGCCCTTTGTCACCCCTGCTCTATGTGATACATTTTGAACCCCTCCTGACAGCGGTGAGAGCTAATAAAGGAATAGAAGTAATGACATTTGGGGGAAGAGTACATAAAATAGTGGCATTTGCAGATGACATGTTATCAATAACCAATCCACAGGACACCCTAGGAGCAATAGATACTGAAATCCGACAATTTGACGCAGTGATCGGCCTAAAAGTAAATGCACACAAGTCTGAAGTGCTCAATCTTCCAATCCCGAAGCGAATAGAGCTGGAACTCAGAAGGGGCTCCCCTGACAGATGGGTCGGAAAGACCATAACCTATCTGGTAATCAGCTTAGCCAAATCAATAGACGACCTTTATGAGGAAAACTATCCGTCCCGGCTGGAAAGGCTCAAGAGGAAATTGATTGATTGGGGCCCCCTGTCCATAACATGGCTAGGCATAATAAACGTCCTAAAAATGGTAATATTACCCCAACCGCTATACCACTTTTCAGCGCTCCCAGTCCACGTTCTGACCGCCCCATTAGGGCTATCCAAAAACATACAAGTAGGTTTGTCTGGAAGAATAGAACACAGAGATTAGCAAGCAGGATAATGAAGATGCCCAGAAGCAGAGAGGGGCTTGGGGAACCAGATTTCAAAGCTTACTATTTGGCAGCCCAAATTCGAGTGATAAGAGATTGGCAGAAGGATGACCGGGATAAAATGTGCACACCAATGGAAAGGGCAGTAGCGGGGGAGAATCTGGAAGGGGTACTTTGGAGGCCTAAGGCAGAGACCGGCCCAAATGTATGGCAGCACAATACTCTCTCTACTGGGGGACGTGTGGGATGAAAGTATCAAACAAGCCCATATCGCCTCCTTTCCAACCCTGCTCACCCTATTTGGCAATTCGCAATTTACCCCAGGGCGGAAGACCATCACCTTTCTCAAATGGCAGGAGGGAGGGTGCCAAAGGATCTGGGACATGTTCGAAGGGGATCAGGTAAAACCCTTCACCCAATGTAAAGCAGACTTCGGAGTGGGAGAGGGGGAACGATTTTGATACACGCAAATACAGCACTGGCTTCAGCACCCCCTAATAAAACAGGCAGCGACTTGCCAACTAACCCCCTTTGAAAAATACCTGACTACAGACCCTGGGGACAGGCGGATGGTGGCATCAATATATACACATAAAAATGGGTAAGGACCCTGCTCAAAGGAGCTACATGAAAAGATGGGAACTGTCCACGAGCCAAATAATAGAAGAGGAGTGTAGCAGGAATAAGACAAGACGGGAGTGAAGTATAAATATACCATTAGAGATTTATTAATGAATTTAAGTATACTGAATATATATATGTTAAAAGGGGATATGGAAGGAGTCTCTGAAGGGAGATGCTTCTGTCTCTACAACTGTCTTCTCAATGTGTTCACTCCACCTCCACATTCTCCTTCCAGAATCCCTGTAGATTCCGCATCAGTGTAGCAACAGATGTACCATGCTACACATCCCTTTTCTTTCTAAACAAATCTTCACTGTCCATAGTCCATTAAGTACTTCGGTCTTTGGTGTCTTCTCCCAAACCTTGATACCGACATCTGTGTCACATTTGGTGTATATATGGAGTTCATTGGTAAGGAAAATTTCTGGTTCCCTCTACTGTCACCAGCATCACTTTTGTCCACACTCTCACCATCAACTTTACCATTCACTCCCATAACTCTTCCATTATTCCATACCCTTCCATCACTTGTTCTTACAGCATGTTTAAACACTTCAATAACTTGGATGGGATCAGACCACTTAATGCCTCTCACTCTTAGAGCTTCTGTTGAGCTTCACTCTCACAAAACACCCTACTTCCAGTGTTTCATTACACCTAAATCTTTTCTTGTCATGCCATGCTTTATTCCTAAATTGTCTCTGCTTAATCATATCTACAGCATTACTAGTTACTACTCCCATATTTATCACTTCTCCCATCCATCCAGGACATAACTTGGTGGTTGCTTTTCTACCTCTGCTCAATTCAAATGGTGATCTACTTGTAGAACTGTGCGGAGTAAATCTGTGTGCCATAATGACATTTCTGACTGCTTCTTTCCAGCTCATTCCATTGGCCCATGCCCATTTAATGGCATCGTTGAGAACCCTGTTGTATCTTTCTACTACCCCATTGGTCTGTGGGTGATAAACTGCACTAGTCACATGCTTAATTGATCTCTTTTCTAAATAATCTTCCATCTCTTTCGAGACAAATTGAGGGCCATTATCAGAAAGGATAACTCCTGGATATCCTTCCCTACCACATACTTCTTCCATGAAATTGATAATATTTTTAGTTGTGACACTAGGCATCATTTTCACTTCTGCCCATCTTGTTAAAATGTCAATCATAACCACACAAAACATTTGACTGCCTTCACTCCATATAGGACCCATTATATCAATTCCAACTTTCATCCACGGTCTGCTCGGCACATCAGTCATAACCATCGGGTACTCACTACTCACACAACCCTTATCAGACTTTTACAAAGGATACAGTTTCTTATGATCCTCTCGATTTCCGCATCACATCCCGGCCATCAGCATGTATTTCTTCTCCTGCCCTTGGTCTTGGAAATGCCTTGGTGGCCTTCATGTCCCAGGTCAATTATTTTCTTCCTTACATCTTCAGGTGGAATTAATCCATCTCCTCTAAGCAAATATCCATCTTGTACACTCAACTCATCCCTGACACTCCAAAGTCCTTGCACATGTGCCTCCTTGATCTTATTGAGAGGAACGCGTTTCCTGTTTATATTTTCCATCATAAACTGCAACTTCGCGTCTTTACTCATTCCTTCCAACCATTCTTCCTTAGCAACCGCTGTGTCCTGTAACACAAATCATTTCTTGTTGATTTTCTTCACCATAACTTTGACTTTCATCTTGAGTATTCGTAAGCCTAGATAAACAGTCTGCAGCATAATTCCTCACTCCTGGAATATACTTAACCACTACATTGAACTCCTGCATTCTATGGACCCATCTCCGTATCCTTGCTGATACTTTGTCCAGCCATTTGTTCATGAATAGTTCCACAAGTGGTTTGTGGTCTGTGTTTACCTCAAATTGCGTTCCCCAGACAAAACTCCTGAATTTGTCCACTGCCCATACAATGGCTAGAGCCTCCTTCTCAATAGTCGCATACGACTTTTCTGCTCCTTTTAACAGCCGTGAAGCAAACGCAATTACCTTCTCCTCTCCATTATGTAGTTGCGCCAACACCGCACCTAGGCCCACATTACTGGCATCTGTTGTGATTACCGTTTGCTGTCCCCTTATAAAGTTCTTCAGTGCCAGTGCAGTTGTCAGAGCACTCTTTATGTAATTGAATTCCTTCTCACAATTTTCATTCCATTCATATTTGACATTCATCCTGGTGAGATCCCTCAATACAGCTGTGTGATCAGCAAACTTTCTAACATATTTAGAGTAATACTCAGCCATTCCCAAGAATGTTCTCTATTCTTCTTTGTTGCCAGGTGTAGCCATATCATTAATCGCAGACATCAAGTCCGGCTTGGGTGTAGTCCCCTGACATAAATATTCAATTTGCTTCCTGTAGATCTTTGATTTCTCTCTGCTCAATGTCATGCCCATCTTATGATATTTCCTTAATGCTCCATCCAGAATTCTCTCATGCTCTGCTTGATCTCTGGCAAATATAAGAATATTGTCTTGAAAAAAAATAATGCCCTCATCACCATCAAAAATGTGATGCATGGTCTTCTGAAACACTGAAGCTGCTGATAGAAGACCAAACGGCATCCTCTTATATTGATACAAACCCTCCGGGGTTATGAACGCTGTCAGATGTCTTGAGTCCTCGTGCAGACGAATCTGGTGATATGCTGAAGTGAGGTCTAGAGTCGAAAACACTTTTGCTGGCCCCATCGTTGATAACAGCTCTTGAATGTTGGGAAGTGGATGTCTCTCAGGGATGATGCACTTGATCAGTTCTCTGAGGTCGATACATACTCTCACCTTTCCAGAGCTCTTCCTCACCACAACTAGCGTTGATACCCACTCCGAAGCATCAATCTTTTCGATTATACCCTGTTCTTCCAGTTTCTTCAAATCACTTTTGACCTCATCTCTCATTGCTAAGGGCACATTTCTCAGCTTCTGTGCAACTGGATTACAATTCTTTCTGAGCTGTATTCTGTGTGCGTAATCCCTTTTGCACAGCCTATTTCATCCTTGAACACCTCCTCTGTAGACATCTCATTGGATTCAATCACATAGATAGACTCCTCAGCACTGGCATCCAATCTAACTTTCAGCCATGCCTGATGCGTCCAGCTGAGTAGAGGCTTTGCTCCTCTTCTTGATACATAAACTTTCCCTTTTGCAACTCTATCCTTGAAGGCTAACTTCGCCTCAAACCATCCAATAATATCTATTTTCACACCACCATCAACACTTGGATTAATGTCTGATTCATTCAGCCATCTGGGACCAATTTTCCTCCAAATCTTTTCAGGCAACGACGTATATTTCGCTCCTGAATCAGTCATTCTTACTGGAGTATCATTTATCATAATGATAGTCTTCGGACTCTCCAGTTCCATGCCATTCACTGTGTCGCTGACAGCAAATACACATTCTTCCTCTTCATATTCTTCTGCACTTCCAATCCAATTCATGCTTCCCTTATCAACCCTACAGCATTTGGCCATATGGCCCTTGCTATTACAGTTCTTACATATAATGTGGATAGCTGGACACTCAGGACTGTTAGCTCAGTGCATGGGACTGTCACACCTAAAGCACGTCCTAATTCTTCCTCTGCCTCTCTGACTCATTTGAGGGCGTCTATTACTCGTGAAGCTTCCCCTGTTGTAACTCCCATAATCGCGTGCAAATCCTCTGCTTCTCATATCACTACTGTATTTGTACGTGCTTTGTATTCTAGGTTCCTCATTCCGTCTCACCACAGCATTTTGATTATTTATATTATGAACTTTTGTCATTTGAATTGCATTTATAGGACTTTGACTTTAAAGTGGTACTTTTCACCCTTTCTTCTAGTGTTTTGACACAATTCTCCATATGTTCAACCTCTCTGGCTATGCGTAGTACTGTATCCAAATCAGGATCATCTTCGGCCCATAATCTCTCTCTAATTTTAGCACTATTACACTCCAACATAAAGTGATCTCTGAGCCTTTCATCTAATTGTGGTCCAAATTTGCAATTCTTTGCCAATTTCCTCAGGACATTTATGAATTGTTCCACACTCTCTCCACTTTCTAGCGACCTCTTACCAAACTTATACCTTTCCAAAATTGTACTCAGTTTCTTTTCAGTGTTTATTCAATTTTGAAATACATTTTTCGTATTCATTCATATCCCCTTCATCATCATCAGGTAAGTCCGGCAAGTCCTCATACTTTTCCTGTCCGGCTGGTCCCAAACAGTGAAGCAATAGTGATTTCTTTCTCTCCACACTGTAGTTTGTTCCACAAACCACTGAAGCATAGTGCTCGAACGACTTCAACCATCTCTTCCATGGTAAATTAGGTTCTCCAGCTTCAAGTAAAAACATAGCTGGTGGTGGGACAGTGTGCACTGTCATATTGCTCCTCTGTCACCAATGACTGCTACGGACCTCCTACTAATAGCACTGTATGACTCTTTTATTCCCACATATAACACAATCCTTTGTTTGTTTGGTGTGTAGCTCCTTAAATATCACACTGTTCTATAACTATTGTTGTCTAGTATTGCTCTCTACTGTACTGGTACTTCGACGAGTAGAAGCAGGAGCGGATCATTCAATCCTCAACCGGATCATTCTTTTTTTTTTATATATATATATATATATATATATATATATATATATATATATATATATATATATATATATATATATAGCCTAATATAAGTGCTGCCACAAGCGCTGTTATAAATAAAATTTGCTTATTTTCAATTTCTGATAATGTGATGCAGACAATCTATCGATGAAGTCTGAGCCTTGTCACTACAAACGCTGTAGCTGTAACCGCTCCCTTAACCTACTCAAAATGGCCGCCTGTGCGCAACGTGTGTCACAACATCGCAGGTCCTTTCTTCTAAAGCGCTAGCTTTGCACTGCAAGCTCACGATCGGCTCGGGGCAGTGTTTACATCTGATGCGCTGCTCGAGATGCTCGCGCGTACCCCAAACTGGAATCGTGAGTCCAACTCAGCATATATAAACATATATAGTGACTTGCTCGTTGTGGATCAACTTGCCAAAGTTTCTTAATTATGCATGAGGGCAGGGTTCTTTCAAGCTCACCTGCAGACTTCATATTCTTCACTTCACCCAGGTGACTGGTGTTCCAAACTTCCTCGTTGCCAAATATAGCAAGAATGATAAGACAGGAGTGAAGTATAAATATATCATTAGAGATTTCTTAATGAATTTAAATATACTGAATATATATATACATATGTTAAAATGGGATATGGAAGGAGTCTCTGAAGGGAGATGCTTCAGTCTCTCCAACTGTCTTCTCAATGTGTTCACTCCACCTCCACATTCTCCTTCCAGAATCCTGTAGATTCCACATCAGTGTAGCAACAGATGTACCATGCTACAAGGAGGACTGGGCAAAATTATGGTCAAACATCCCTAAACTTACCAGGTCCCTCCAGATCCATGAAATGTGGGTAAAACTGCTCATACAGTGGCACTTAACCCCAGCAAAACTCCCCAAAAGGTACCCAGACAGATATAAATATTGTTGGAGGGACTGTGGGATGGAGGGAACTTGGAGTCACATATGGTGGGAGTGCCCCAGAATACAAGACTACTGGATTGTTATACAAGAGGTGGGGGACCAAACAGTGGGGGTGAAGAGGGGCGGCAAAAAAGGCTTGGCTCTGATAGGTCTAGACGGGCCATCGACCACAAGGTGTACGTCATCCTGATGGCAGCAGAATTGGCGCTAGCACAGAAATGGAAGACTAAGGAACCCCCCTTGGAATACAAGTCGATAGGGAAAATATGGCACTTTGCAGCCCTTGAGTGGCTAACATATTCCCTGCAGAGAGAGCATCGGCATATCGCACAGACTGGTCGAGGGTTTTGGACTTTCTACAAGCAGGCTCAGGGGGGTGCCTGGTGCCCAAGGAGAATGCGCCTCTTAGGACTGGTATAAGCATCTGAAATTTCTTGGAAATTGTGGGACGAAAACTAGGGAGGGAGCAGGGAAGGAACATAATGCATACACCCCTGGACGAAGTGGAAGAGGAACGCACAGGGCCAGAGAACACGCCCATGGACCATCGCGGGACCGGGAGAGGAGGGATTCAGTTAATATGGAAATGTTCTGTTTAAAAATGCAAATAAAAAAACTATTCAATTTTTGCAGACAAGCTACCAGCTGGATCTGATCCGGCGGAGAAGCTGCAGACTGCATTCCTGTGCCCTATGGTGTCCCGCAAGGGCCCTGCATCACTCCCACCTTGTACAACATGTACACTAAACCACTTTCAAAAAAATATATATATATTATTATTTGGCTTTATTGGTTTTAACGAAATAAACAAACAAGATGGAATACATGTCACATTTAACACTATCGCATTCATGTGATTGTACGAGAAAGACAATAAACATTATATCAAGACATCTTTGCAACGTAAATCAGGTTATTTTTGTCAGAGTACATCCATCACAAGTTAAAGACGCCAACTTTCCCCCTAACCCCCTCCCTTCCTTGATTGAGCACTCATCTGTTGAATGGTATACAAGCGTGGGGACTTCAAAAATGTTTTATTCACATTTCCATTGTCTGATTGGTCTGGGAGAATCCAATGCAAGTTCACCTCCCATGATTTCCATCAGGGATTGCGTTTTTATTATGGCTCGGCAGGCTCTTCCGATTGGGACTCGGAATCTGTCGCAAGATGTTTGTTTTTGAAGTCCATCCATAGAGCTTCACATTGTGCGGCTTTGCCATGTAGACAGGCGGTTATTGTCTCCATTAGGTAGATATTTGTGGCAAGATTGATCCACTCATTTTTGCCGGGCACCGTTGTAGACTTCCATTTAATCACAAGGAGAGCCCTGGCTGCTAACAATAGGTGGAGGGTCAAGACCTTCACTTTAGTCCATTCATCTTCGTCTTTTTCCAAGCCAAAGAGTATCAAGTAGGGGTCAGCGTCTCTTTGAACCCCTTCTATTTCTTTAATCCACCCCAAGACCTCATTCCAGAATACCTTTATGTGCGGACAGTCCCACCACATGTGCCAATAATTGGCTATTTCCCCACATTTTCTCCAGCATGTTGGGCTCATTGTTTGGGACATTTTGGAGAGTCTGAAGGGGTCGTATTGCCATCTATGTAGGAGTTTAATGGCGTGAAGCTTGTATTGACTGGATATAGACGTTTTGGAGGCCGCTCTACACATAGTTTCCCATAGGTCAGGGTGTATTTCTTCTCCAAAGTCTTTTTCGCACCTTGCTCGTAGGGGTTCCGTTGATCCATCACCTGCCGCTATTAATTCCTGATACATCACCGATATGAGGCCTTTCCTCTCTGATTTGGAGTCTAGAAGTTTCTCAAATGGGGTGAGGTCTATGTTCAATTTGTCTCTCCATTTTGCCTGCGTTAAGACTCCTTTCAGTTGGATGTATTGGAATGTGGAGAGGGTGCCTATGCCCAAAGCCTCCGTCAGGTCTGGTAGCGTGATGAACACATCTTTCTTCTGGAGCTGACCTACTCTCTCCAAACCCACCTCATACCACGGTTGGAACCTACCCACTTTAGGTATTTGATTGTTTATGCCGGGTGACCATAGATGACTGAGTGGAGACTGCCAGGAGGTGATTTTGCGCATTTCCTTGCCCGGGCGCCATATGCTCCAATAAGTGCTCAAGATGGGGTGGCCTCAGGTTTTTCGATGTACCCTTTTGTGCGGGGTCCAGAGCCATTCCGATACTGTGGCTGGGGAGAAATAGTGATTGCCCATTTGGACCCATTGGAGGTTTTTCTGATCTCTAAGGTCTGGGATCAGGACACGCAGCTGGGCGGCTTTGTAATAGGTCCACAGATCGGGTTGTCCGACCCCTCCCTTGTCTTTGGGGAGTGTTAACGTATTGTATGGAATTCTGGGTTTCTTCCCCTGCCATATGAATCTTACCATGACCTTTTTGGCTTCAGTAAAGAATTCTTTTGGGTTCTCCACCAGGAGCATTTGGAAGGGATACAGAAAACGGGGGAGGCATACCATCTTAACTGCATTGACTTGGCCGAGCCATGAGATCGTGAGTTTTTCCCATTTTTTGAGATAGGCTGCGAATCACTGGAGGAGTAGGGGAAAGTTGGCTTCAAAGAGGTCGCTCAGATTTTTAGTGATTTGGAGCCCAGGTATTGTAATGTAGCATGCTCGAGCTTAGGGCCGAGCTGGCGAAACCTGGCATCGTTTGCCTCTACAGTTCCCTGCAGGGGGAACAAAATGGACTTAGTCTTGTTGACTTTGAATCCAGAGAACTGGCCATATTCGTCCATTAGTTTAAGGGCATGAGGGACAGAATCTAAGAGGTTAGTTACGTGAAGGAGGATATTGAATTCCGTTGATCCTAGCTTCATCCCCCCTATCAAGGGGTCTGCTCTCATCTTTTGTGCCAGGGGTTCCAGCGAGAGTGCAAACAGGATTGCAGAGAGGGGGCATCCCTGTCTAGTCCCACGTTCCAGCTCAAACCATCTGGAATATTCCCCATTAGCAAATATCGCTGACTTTGGGGATATGTATATTGCTCGTATTCCCTTTCTAATTCTGGGACCTATCCCGACCTTCTGCAGGACTGCTCCCAGAAAGTCCCATTCAACCCTATAGAAGGCCTTCTCCGCGTCTATTGACAATAGTGCAGGGTCGTTGGGAAGGTGCAAGGCCGCGTGAATGAGGTGCAACAGCTTACGCATGGAGTCAGCTCCCCGTCTCCCCAGTATAAACCTGACCTGGTCTGGGTGGATTAGGCAGGGCATTATTGTTTTCAATCTGGCTGCTATTACCCTGGCATAGATTTTGGCATCAAGATTGAGGAGGGAAATGGGGCAATACGATCCGCAACACTTAGGGTCTCGTCCCTCTTTAGGGATTACTGTTATCAGCGTTTTTTGTCTGGTGCTACGCCTGTCTCCATTATTTCATTAAATAATTCCGTTAAGAAGGGTGTCAGGTGTTTGGCAAAAGTTGTGTAGAACCCAGCAGTGTAGCAATCCTCCCCGGGGATTTGCCCAGCGTCAGTCTTTTAATCGCCTCTTGGATCTCCAGTTCAATAATTGGGGAGTCAAGGAGCTCGGTTTCTACAAGCGTTATGGTAGGCATAGCGATCAGGGATAGGTACGAGTTTATTTCTAACTGGCCTGAAGCTATTTCAGAGGAATATAGGTTCTCATAGAAGTTGGCAAAGGATTTGGGGATAGTACAGGGGGCCTGGACAGAAGGGGCGGGGTCCTGAAGTATTTCGGTTACTTTGCGCTCCACTCTTTGTTCTCTGAGCCTGGCCGCTAGTAAGGCGTCGGCCTTATCCCCTTTTTCATAGAATTTCTGTTTTAGAAACTGCAGTTTACGTACTACTTGACCATGTTCCAACAAACATAGATGTTCCTTTTTTTGTTGGGCAGTTCTCATTTTGTCCAGGTCTACCTCTGGGTTGTTCCTTACCTCTGCCTCCAATTGACATATTTCAGTCCGTAACCTTTGCTCTATGATCTTCCGCTCCCTTTTCTTGGTGGACCCCTCTCATATTAGGATACCTCTCCATGTGGCCTTTCCCGCTTCCCAAATTATCTGTTTGGAGACCTCCCCATCGTTATTCATTTTAAAGTATTCATCGATTTCTACCTCCATGGTAGTTTTGAAAGCCAGATCTTTCCAAAGGGTCTCGTTACACCGCCACTTACCTCCGGTGAGAGGTACGTCTGCCCAGTTGATATCAACCAGAACCATATCATGGTCGGACCAAGTTATCGGGACGATGTCTGAGTGGTGTGTAGTGATGGTAAGGTCATTTGTGAGGTATATGTAATCAATAAGCGTGAATGTATGGTGAGGGTTTGAGTAGAAAGTATAGCCGCTCTCGGTGGGGTGCATAATTCTCCACACATCCTTCATGTTATAGAGATCCAGCAATGCGGTCAATGCAGTGCCGTCGCTTCTGTATTGGTTTCTCGTTTCAGGTCTACCCAGTTTCCAGTCTTTATTCGGGTCGACCCATTGATTCAAATCCCCTCCCAGGATGACATGTCCTGTGGCCTCTAACATTATCTTAGGGATCATCTTCTCGAAGAATGCGAGCTGTCTAGTATTAGGTGCATATAGAGTGGCAATAGTTACCTGTATCTTTTCTACTTTCCCAGTTATGAGGAGAGTACGGCCCCCTACGTCAGACCATGTTTTGTCCAATTCCAATTTGAGACCTTTCCTGATTAGAATTCCAACACCACCTTTCCTGAGCGGCCCCGAACCCCAGAACTCCAGGCCCCCCCTCTTACCCAGTATGCTCCGTTCTTCGCCTTTGGCATATTTAGTCTCCTGCACTAGGAGTATGTCAATATTAGATCTACGAAATTCCCTATGGACTAAGGATCTTTTGGTCAGTGAATTTAAGCCTTTCACATTAATAGTCCCGACCCTGAGCGAGACCTTTGCCTCATGATGATCAGGAGATGCCATTGTCAGGTATCTTTGGAGATTCACTGCAGGCAGCCGACGCGAGGTGAGAAAGGCCATCCGGGCCCTGCACACCTCTATTGGTGGCAACTAGGCCCCCAGACCCCCGGCGCATCCCTCTCCCACCCCGCACCCTCTTCCTGGGTCCCGCTCCCCTCCCGCCTCCCATCCCGCCCATCCCCGCTCTGATTGGGCCGTGAGCCCTGGCTGAAAGGGTCTAGCGACCCTCCTCGCGCCGGCCCCTGCATTCACTGCAGGCAGCCTACGCGAGGTAAGAAAGGCCATCCGGGCCCTGCACACCTCTATTGGTGGCAACTAGGCCCCCAGACCCCCGGCACATCCCTCTCCCACCCCGCACCCTCTTCCTGGGTCCCGCTCCCCTCCCGCCTCCCATCCCTGCTCTGATTGGGCCGTGAGCCCTGGCTGAAAGGGTCTAGCGACCCTCCTCGCGCCGGCCCCTGCATTCACTGCAGGCAGCCGACGCAAGGTGAGAAAGGCCATCCGGGCCCTGCACACCTCTATTGGTGGCAACTAGGCCCCCAGACCCCCGGCGCATCCCTCTCCCACCCCGCACCCTCTTCCTGGGTCCCGCTCCCCTCCCGCCTCCCATCCCGCCCATCCCCGCTCTGATTGGGCCGTGAGCCCTGGCTGAAAGGGTCTAGCGACCCTCCTCGCGCCGGCCCCTGCATTCACTGCAGGCAGCCGACGCGAGGTGAGAAAGGCCATCCGGGCCCTGCACACCTCTATTGGTGGCAACTAGGCCCCCAGGCCCCTGGCGCATCCCTCTCCCACCCCGCACCCTCTTCCTGGGTCCCGCTCCCCTCCCGCCTCCCATCCCGCCCATCCCCGCTCTGATTGGGCCGTGAGCCCTTCGTCACTGGTCCTCCCAAGGCAGCCCTCTGCCCGGCAGCCCCAGCGGCTAAGGGCCCCATGGCCAAGGGCGGCTCCAACAGAGGCGGCTCCAGGAAGTGTCAGCAGGTGTCCGCAGGGGACGCCAAGGAAGCCAACAACCAACAGACACCACCAAAGCCGTGAGTGTGGTATGGGTAGGGGAGTAGAGCAATCACTCCACTCCAGAAAGCCCATGCCACTCTATCTTACTAGACGGAATTGTGAAAGTTAGCATGTCCACTCTAGAACTGTGAAAGTTAGCATGTCCACCCTAGAACTGTGAAAGTTAGCATGTCCACTCCTAGACGGAATTGTGAAAGTTAGCATGTCCACCCTAGAGCTGTGAAAGTTAGCATGTCCACTCTAGAACTGTGAAAGTTAGCATGTCCACCCTAGAACTGTGAAAGTTAGCATGTCCACCCTAGAACTGTGAAAGTTAGCATGTCCACTCCTAGACGGAATTGTGAAAGTTAGCATGTCCACTCCTAGACGGAATTTACGAAAGTTAGCATGTCCACTCTAGAACTGTGAAAGTTACCATGTCCACCCTAGAACTGTGAAAGTTAGCATGTCCACCCCTGGACGGAATTGTGAAAGTAAGCATGTCCACTCCTAGACGGAATTGTGAAAGTTAGCATGTCCACTCTAGAACTGTGAAAGTTAGCACGTCCACTCCTAGACGGAATTTGCGAAAGTTAGCATGTCCACTCTAGAACTGTGAAAGTTAGCATGTCCACCCTAGAACTGTGAAAGTTAGCATGTCCACTCCTAGACAGAATTGTGAAAGTTAGCATGTCCACTCCTAGACGGAATTGTGAAAGTTAGCATGTCCACTCTAGAACTGTGAAAGTTAGCATGTCCACTCCTAGACGGAATTTGTGAAAGTTAGCATGTCCACTCTAGAACTGTGAAAGTTAGCATGTCCACTCCTAGACGGAATTGTGAAAGTTAGCATGTCCACTCCTAGACGGAACTATGAAAGTTAGCATGTCCACTCTAGAACTGTGAAAGTTAGCATGCCCACTCCTGACGGAATTGGGAAAGTTAGCATGCCCACTCCTAGACGGAATTGCGAAAGTTAGCATGTCCACTCTTAGATGGAATTGTGAAAGTTAGCATGTGAAAGTTGCATTTAGAAAGTGTGCCCTACACCCTCTCCGTCAAGCTTAGAAATGTGCCCAATAGCCTCTCTGGTAAATTGAATTTAGATGTGTGCCCAAGATCCTCTGTGAAAGATGCATTTAGAAGTGAGCCCAATAGCCACTCTGTGAAAATTGCATTCAGTAGTGTGCCCAATAGACACTCTGGAAAGCTGCATTTAGAAATGTACCCAATAGACACTCTGGAATGCTCCATTAGAAGTGTGCCCAATAACCTCGCTGTGAATTTAGTAGTGTTCCCAATAACCACTCTGTGAAAGTTGCTTTCAGAAGTGTTCCCAACAACCCCTCTGTGAATTTAGAGGTGTACCCATTAGCCGCAATGAGAGTTACATCTAGAGGTGTGCCCAATAGCCCCTCTGGTAAATTGAATTTAGAAAAGTTCCTAATAGCCTCGCTGGAAAACTGAATTCAGAAGTATCCCCAATAGCCTCGCAGGAAAATGAAGTTAATAGTGCGCCCAGTAGCCTCTCTGTGGAAAATTGAATTTAGATATGGGCCCAATATCCTCTGTGAAAGCGGCATTTAGAAGTGTGCCCATTAGCCACGCTGTGAAAGCTGCATTTAGAAGTGCTACCAATAGCATCTGTGAAAATTGATTATAGAAGTGCATCCAATAAACACCCTGGAAAGTCTCAAGTAGAAGTTTGCCCAATAGCCTCTCTGGAAAATTGAACTTAGAAATGTAGCCCAGTAGACGCTCTGTGAAAATTTGCATTTAGAAGTGTACCCAATAGCCTCCGCGAATGTTACACTTAGAAGTGTGCCTAATAGCGTCGCTGATAAACTGAATTTAGAAATGTTCCCAATAGCCTCTGTATGGAAAATTGTACTTAGAAGTTCGCCCGGTAGCCTCTCTGGGAAAGTGATTTTAGAAGTTTGCACATTGAAAGAGCATATAACCATTCTTACCACACCCCACGCTTACTCTCTCCTTTACATCACCACTCAACTAGAACACAGAGATACTATGACACCATTCGGTATAACTGTTCCCATACGAACATCCACCGCTTACTCCACATCATTCTATGTAAACACTGCTGGTCTCACACCCCCAGCCAGGCGTTTTCCTCAGGCCTAACGCAGCCACATCCGTTCCGGATAAATCCTGCCAGAATGAACACATTCTCCTGATCTCTCAACCACCACACCTACCAATAAGAATCAGCTATTACATGTGTACCGCACGAGCTGCACACATATCCGGTGCACACACGCACCTTTTGACTCTCCCTACTCTCTCTACTGATCTGAACTTCGGTTCCCAAGGGCGTTCAACCTACCAGCGCCTTCAGACCATACCAATGGTATATAAGGCGCTATATAAGTGCAAAATAACAATAACTTCAGATGGGCAGACCAATATTTGATTTTTCAGTCTTTCGCTGTCAATGGTGTTGTAGGTTTGTTCAGATGTTAGTGCTACTGATCTTGAGGTTCTCATTTCCCTTCCCCCCCTTAACCCCCCTCCCTGAGTCGATTGAGTTCAAGCGAACCCAAGAACTGAAAGTGTGCCATTCTCAGCACCTTGATGGCGTCCGATTCGGACTTGGTGGAAATGTTCAGTCCAGTACCGGACCACCAGCAGAGACCGTCATCTCACGGTCCCTTTCGAGTATAGAATCGTAACATTTAAATTAATCCCCCTCTCCCGTCCCCCCCAACATCATATGTTGCAACTGTAACCTTGAAAAGAAAACAAAGGTGTAACATTACATGCGACCTCCAGCTCGGTCTTGAGAGGTTCGTTTTCCTCCCTACTTCAGAAGGGAGTCTTCCCGCCGGGAGCCACAGTCCTGCCAATGGTTCTATTGCCCTACGGCTGTGGATATCTATTCGCAGACCTTTCAGATGCAGGTTTCAATCAATTAGCTTGCGAGGTTTATGCAGATCCCATTTCTTTTCCCTTTTCAGGCGTATTGTTTGGTCGTCTGTATTTCCTTGATCCTTTCACTCGTCTTCTCTTAGGGCCCTGCAGCTCCCATTGCATCCCCACGTGTGCAGGCTCGCCTCCCTTGCCCATTCCCAAAATGTCTGCCATGCAGTCCTTGATCTCCTGTTCGGACTGGAGGGTTATCTTCGTGCTACCGTGCTCAAATGTGAGGTAGAAGGGGTATCCCCACCTGTATCTTGTGCCCCGTTCCTTACGCCATTTCATCAGGGGGCTGCAGAGGCGCCTCAGCGCCAGCGTGAGGGAGGATAGGTCTTGAAATATAGTGCTTCGAGCACCTCCCAACGTGAGCGAGTCTCCAGATCGGGCCTTGGCTAGGATCCTGCTCCTGTCCTGATATCTGTGGAATCTTGCGAGGAGAGAGCGTGGTCCACCAGGGGGACAGCTTGCCCTATGGATCCGCTCCGTCTTGGGTTTGTCTATCTCCTCATCTGCCATTCGGATTTTTATGATGTTGTGTATTGTAGTTGTTCCTTCTTTCTCTGTTTTCCAAGTCATCCATTTTCAAATGTATCGCCTCTTCCCTCCTTTCAATATTTCGAATTCTCGTGTCCATTTGGGTTTCAAGGGTGTCAATTGAGGCCTGGTTGTTCTCCACACCTTCCAGTCTCTCTTCAATGTTGTCCATTCTCTGCGTGATCCTGTCGATCTTTCCGCCCAGATTGGCTCCCATATTTTTTATCTCGCTTAGCAGTGCAGCGATATCCCCCTTGGTGGCGGCTGCCCCCGCTTCCACAGTGTCTGTTGACATTGTGACTTTATATTCGAGGGCCGAAGAGGATGGGGAGTAGGCATATCTGGCTAGCTTGCTTTTAACGTCCATAGAATAGTTATTATCTCAGAGGAGGCACACGCCCCTGGGTCGGGGGCCTTACCCTCTTAGGCGCTACGTGGTCCGGGGGTATCAAGACAGACCTTAGTGCAAGGATCGATGCGCAGCCCGTTGCTTGGATGATGGGATGTTTTGAGGGGTTTGTGGGCTCTCTGCGGTGTTGGAGGCCCTGTCCTCGGGTGGGTCCACCTGCGGTTGCCTCTCGTGGGGGGGGCCCTGCCAGGTCACAGTCTTATTCTCCGGCTGTGTGTAAGGAGACGTTTTTCTGGTCTATGGCACTTGTGACATATTTTGGGTGACCATGGGTCTGTGGCTCCACAACCAGCCAAAACCGTCAAATCGCTGGATTAGGGTGGGGTACGGTGCTCCTGGGCATCTATGGGAGGCCCAAGTATCAGGTCTATTATGGTGCTTCACTCCTCGCTTCAGTGGTGCAGCGGCACATACTTCATTCAAACTAGGAGGGGGCCGTAGGCATCTTCAGCACCTGGGTCCTGTTCTCATTGCATAAGGCCCACTTCCCACGTGGGGTGTGAGGCGGATGTATTACACTGGGCTGCTTAGCTAGCCCTGCATTGGTAGACTCGTTGGGAGAGGGTCGCGTGGAGATCCACTTTTTTTCCTATTGTTTATTTTGTATTTTTAATTATTTGTATTTATTTATTTATTCCCCCCCCCCCTTTTATATTAAAGGGCGGGCTCCAGACCCGTGTGCCTTGCCTTTGTCAGGGTGGGGGGTGGGCTGGAGTATTTTGTGTCCAGGGCCTAGATATTCCGGAATCCGTGGGTGCAGCGCAGCTCCTCACCACCCTGCTCCGGCGGGCAGCGTGCACTGTTTCTCAGAGCTGCGGCCGCGCATGTCGCAGGCAGCCTCCCGCCACCCGCCTGCTGGAGCCGGAGCTTCCTCGCCGCGCGGCCCCGGGTGCTGCTTCGATGCCGCGGGTGCGGTGCAGCAGGGGGTCCGAGACCCGCCCCGTTTGCCGGGGGAAGTGCCTCGGGGGCCCCGCCTGGGTCCAGGGGCAGGGCTCTCCAGTGGGGGGCCTCCAGGGAGGGGGCCCAGGTCCTCCGCTCCGCGGGCGGGTGACTCCAAATTCCGCTCACCAGCAGCTAGGAGGGGTGGGGGAGGGCAGGACGCCACACTCTTCTTCAGGGCACCTTTGGATCAGTACGGGAAGTCCCTCCACGGCCCCTCGAAGGCCCGTGACGTATGCTTTGTGCTCCCGGTCTCTATCTCACGTCACCAAGGGGAAACTTCAGATGCGGTTTTCTCCCACTTTTCTTGTCCGATTTTCATCGGGTTTTCTTGCGTGCAGGCAGGGGGCCCTCAGGCGCTCGATCCACCGCAGTGCTCTCTGGGGGGGGCGTAATGTGGGGGCTCAGTTCACATTACGGACCTGTGATGGCAGAGCTCACACGGGGAGCTTGCTCATCCGTGCGCCCCCTGGTGGCCATCCACTAAACCATTTTTTAATTAACTCTACACTCTTGGATCCTTTACACAAACTTTGCAGATGACACTCAAATCATGCTCAAACTCACTGGGAACCATGCCACTGATTCCACCAATATTTACCACATCTATTGTATCATTCAAGCTCGGATAGCTGAACACCATCTCTGCCTGAATGATGAAAAACGGAACTCCTCATCATGGGGTCACCACACCGACTCAAGCACTTGGACCCAGCGTATGCATCTTTCTTCATAGTCGGTAACCCCACCACTGATTGGAGCCATGTGAAAACCTTGGGAGTACACTTAGAGGATGAATTAACTATGTACACACATGTTAAGGCCCTTGCCTCCTGCAGCTTACACCACTAAGCTCATCAACCTCAGCAGAAAACTCCCTTCCACTGACCTCACCCTTGCCAGAGCCATCATTGGCAGTAAATTGGACTACTTAAGGTCATGGTTTTTGGCACCTCTTTGAAAAACCTGTCCAAACTTCAGCTGAATCAAACTAATGGATTCACATGCTCATGAATATTCCCTGTCGTCAGACTGAGAATCCTTGGTAAAAGAAAAAAGTTTCACTTTCCCTTGAAAACTTTATTTCTCCTCTAAACCAATCACTGTGCTCTGGGTCATACTGCCCTCATCCAATGACAGCACTCTCCCTAAGATCCACCCCTTGTGGACATCATCAGATTTGGTAAGCATGTAAAGTGGCAGTATGAACCAAGAAGAGCCACAGAGGGGAAGAAGGGAGTGATCGCATGTGAATCCATGCCAGACACATTTTGGAGAATAGTGGCAAACTTGGGGAGCTTTTCTGGCTGCACTCTTGAACCTCTGCGACTTTATGCAAAAGTGATAACTTAATCGTGTCGCAATGATGTGTATAGAGAACGAAGACACAGAGTTCCCCCACTTCGTATGTCAAAAGTGAAACTATAGAAATCCACACACATCCATTACTGCGCCACAACAATATATTGTTCAAGATCAGTTTTTTTTGTTCATTTTCAGCCTTATTTATTTTTGATTGCAGCCCATATTGATGACACGTGTTTCGGCACTTTAAAATTGCCTTTCTCAAATCTGGGCAATTTTTCTTTTACAAATTATTTTCAAAACAATCTTTTGTTGCTCATGATTTCTCTAATACCGTGGGTGATGAATGGAACAGCCGACAGAGGTAGCAGGTATGGATACCAGATTTGTGTAACGCTCACCTGATTCCCACAGAGGCGCGGGTCTTGGCAGGAAGCTGTCTGTGACTCGAAAAGTGATGTGCAGGACTCGATTGGCTTCTGGGGTCGAACCTCCTCGCACTGTGTGTCGGACTCGAAGAGTGAGGTTTCTGCAGGTGAAAGAATATGGGGGTTAATGGTCTGGGTTGTTGAATGTCCCTCTCTCTCTCTCTCTCTCTCCTCCCAGCTTTTTCGTAGAGTCCCAGGTCAACGTGCTCACCTTATATAGGTGAATGCTGGGCTCTCCATCTGCGTCTGGTGCAGGGTGCCGTTGCCAGTTCCTTCACTGGTGAAACACAGGCCTCTTGAATTGAGAGGATGGTTACCGTCGTTATCTGCACGAGCGGTGAGTTTCTGGACACCTTTTGTCTTTATAGTCTTTACATGCGTGGCACGTTTATATGCAGACTCTGTATAATGCTTTTCCCTTATGTATTGCAGGGCTATTGAGATGAAAGATGAAGTGAAGCGCATGGAAGTTCGTAAGTATGGCAAGCGCTCTAACTGTCTCTTTCCTTGCAGCTTAGTTCGTGTTAAAGAGACGCCGGAGTATTCGCAGGCGTTTTATTGCGACGAGCGTGATGGGCGTAAGTAAATACCTGCCTAATGTCTTTTCTTTTGCCTTTCAGATGTTGGGTTGCAGCGCCGGAGTCCGCGGAATGCCAGTAAGTTGTTAACGATACTTTGTCTTCACAGGCGGTGATGCAGAACGAAGAAATCCGGAATTCACAGCGTGCTGGTAAGTATGGCAATGCTTTTGTTTTTGCAGGTGGAGATGCGGCGTGAAGAAACGGCCGCAGCCGATGGATCAGGTAAGTAAGCACTGCGTGTAAAGTTTGCCTTGCTAACCTGTTGTTTCTGTTCTTTGCAGGTGCTGATGATGTCTGGATACTGAAATGGTAAGTAGGATTCTTGCAGGTCCAGGATCGGAAGAAGAAAGGCCGGAGCAGACTCGGTGAGCGTTCTGCTGCAGATGCAGAATAACGCGAAGCACGCTTCATCTATCGGGTGTGGTTTAAATAGCCTTGGAGTGATGAGGCGTCTTCTTCCACGGCCCCGCCTAGGTAAGAAAAGAGTTCCAGTTTCCAGAAGAGTTCCAGTGCTGTATCCAGGGAGTGGAGCTGCCCCACCCAGGTAAGAAAGTAGTTCCTGTTCTCAGATGGCTTCTAAGTGGCTGGTAAGTAAGCAGCATGGTCTGCTGCAGGTAAGTCCACCCAAGCATCTTCACACCTATTATGAGCCCGGCGCTTCCAGTGCCGGGACCAATGGTTTTGATGAGCCTGGTGCCACCGGCGCCAGGACAAGGTCCAAAAGGTCCCAGTGGGGTCCGGCTGGTGCTTGGGATTAGGGTTAGGGGCCTGCTTCCAAGGACGTTGGGCTGGTCCTAGCTCCTTGGAAGCAGTGATCATGACAGTACCCCCCCTCAAGGCCCCTCCTAAGCGTGTCTTCTCCGGGGGTTTTGGCTTGTCGGGGTGATTCAGATGGAATTTCTTGACCAGACGAGGTGCGTGGACATATTCTGAAGGTTCCCAAGACCTTTCCTGGGGGCCCTAACCTTTCCAATCAACCAGATAATATAACTTAGATTTGGAGATCTTGGAATCTAGGATGTTCTTAACTTCGAATTCAAGTTCTCCATCTACTAAAACCGGTTCTGGGAATTCAGTCAATCGGGTTTCTGGTTGTACTGGTTTTAATAAGGAGACATGGAATACTGGGTGTATTTTCATATGCGTAGGTAACTCCAATTTGACAGCCACCGGATTAATTATGGCAGATATGAGATAGGGTCCAAGGTATCTCGGGATGAAGGTGCGGGGTCCCTTTAGAGGCAGGTGCTTAGTGGATAGCCAGACCTGATCTCCTACAGCGTAGTGAGGAGCCTCTTTACGGTGTCGATCTGCTCCTCTTTTGAATTGAGCTTTAGCTCTTTGCAGATGGGCCGAGGCTTCCTTAAAAGCACGGGTGATCTCCGAGTGCCAGTGATCCACAGCAGGTGCTTCAAATTCTTGGGGAGGATCCAGGTTAGAGGTTCTAGGATGGTGTCCGTATAGTAGGAAGAAGGGAGTCTTCCCTGTTCCAGAATGAATCGAATTATTGTAAGCGTATTCAGCGATCCAAAGAATATCCTTCCAGGGGTTTTCAGTTTGTTGGAGCATGCAACGTAGATATTGCTCTAGAGTTTGATTTGTCCTTTCGGTTTGTCCGTCAGTTTGCGGATGGTGACTAGTTGAAAGTCTTACATCAATTTGGGCTAGACGACAGCAACTGCGCCAGAAGTGAGAGATGAATTGACTTCCCCTATCGGAGACTAAAACCGAGGGAAAACCGTGTAGCCGAACGATGTTTTCTAAGAATTCTCGGGCCAATAGTGAGGCTGATGGTAGACCCTTCAGGGGAATGAAGTGAGCCATCTTGGAGAATAGATCCACGACTACTAAAATGGTAGTATACCCCGAGCATGGAGGTAAGTCCGTGATGAAATCCATGGACAGGGTATGCCATGGACAGGGAGGGATGTCTAGTGGCTGTAATAGGCCGGCTGGTTTCTCCTTCTGACTTTTATTCTGGGCACACACACCACAGGAGATTACAAAGTCTCTAATATCCTTTTTCCATGACGGCCACCAGAAATGTCTTTTAATCTTTTCCATGGTTTTGGTAATGCCAGGGTGACCCTCCATTAGAGAGTCGTGATAATAGGAGATTACTTGTTTTTGTATTTTCTCACAGGGTAAATGCAGTTGTCCTCGGAAATATGGTAGGTCTTGATCCACTGAGAATTCTTTCCCCTTTAATTGCCAATCTTGCAAATCGCCAGGAGTTAGGAGTGATTTAACCATGGTCTTGATGTCTTCAAAAGATTGAGCGCTGACCAAACCCAAAATTCTTTGTTCTGGGATTATGGGTATTGGTTCTGGATTGGTCAAATGTTCATCTACTCCCATCCGGGAGAGAGCATCTGCTTTTCCGTTCTTACTGCCTGGTCGATAAGTAATTATAAAGTCAAATTCTGCTAGAAACAGAGCCCAGCGAAGCTGTCTGGAAGACTGAGCTTTGGGTGTCTTTAGATATTGTAAATTGCGTTGATCAGTCATTACGGTGACTGTGTGTCTGGCTCCTAGAAGATAATGCCGCCAGGCTTTAAAGGCCGATCTGATGGCCAAAAGTTCCTTGTCTGTAATTGAATAGTTGATCTCGGGAGGCGAAAACTTGCGGGACCAAAAGGCAACAGGATGTAGTTGGTGTGTGACCGGATCTCTTTGTGATAAAACTGCCCCATAGCAAGACTAGAAGCATCCGTTTCCACGATGTAGGTGAGTTCTGGGCGAGGATGTTTTAAAACAGGTGCAGAAATGAATTTAGCTTTTAAGTCCTGAAAAGCTTGTTCTGCTTCAGAAGACCACTCAAAACGTTTGTTCTTTTTCAACAGAGCGGTGATGGGCTGGACTATCCGAGAAAATTCAGGAATGAATCTGCGGTAAAAGTTAGCGAACCCTAACATGCTTTGAACTCCTTTTACAGAGGTTGGTGATGGCCACTTGATGATTGCATCAACTTTCTTTGAATACATATGGACTCCGTTAGGTGACAATATGAATCCCAGGAACTCGACTTCCGTTACGTTGAAAACGCATTTCTCAAGCTTAGCAAAAAGATTATGTTGACGCAATCTCTCGAGAATCTTTTTAACTTGTCTCTGATGTTCCTCTTCAGATGATGAAGAGACGAGGATGTCATCAATGTAGACAACAACACACACGTCTATGAGTTCTCTAAGGACATCGTTCATAAAATACTGGAAAGCAGCAGGCGCATTACACAGTCCAAAGGGCATCACTTGATATTCGAATACCCCGTACTTGGTGCGGAAGGCCGTTTTCCATTCATCGCCCTTTTTTATCCATACCAAGTGGTAGGCTCCTCTGAGATCCAACTTTGTGTATATACATGCATCTTTGACTTGATCCAGGAGTTCAGGGATCAAAGGTAACGGGTATCTGTTTTTAACGGTGATCTGATTCAGGGCGCGGTAATCTATGCAAGTCCTAAAGGTCTCCCTCCATTTTCGGAACGAAGAACAAAGCCGATGAAGCTGGAGATTTTGAAGGACGGATAAACCCGTTAGCTAGTTATTGGTCTAGGTATTGTCTGAGGTGAAGGTTCTCTGGCTCGGTGAGGGCATAAATCGTGCTGCAAGGAGGAGTTGTTCCAGGTATCAGATCTATTTGACAGTCGTAAGACCTATGAGGAGGCAGGGTGTTGGCTTGATCCTTCCGGAAGATGTCTTGGAATTCCTGGTATTCGGGAGGTAATTTGGGAACCTCCTCAGAAGAGATTGCCGCCAGTGAAACATCAGGCCGAGGATAACAAGTGGTAAAACACTCTGGAAACCGAACCGTCTTTGCTCGCCAATCGATCTGAGGATTGTGCTTCTCTAACCAAGGGATTCCCAGAATGATCTGGAACTGAGGGGCCTTGATTACACCGAACACTATTCTCTCCCGGTGTCCATCTTGACTGACTAGCGTCACTTCTTGGGTGGCATGCGTTACTGGTCCGGAGGCTATCTCTGTGCCATCCACAGTAGTGATGACGTCTTTCACTGCCTTAGGGACAAGGGGTAGATTCATCCTTGATACCATTTCACGGTCCACATAGTTACCGATTGCTCCGCTGTCAATGTAAGCTTCAATTGCATGCAAACGATCCGGACGTTCAAGACTAATGAGGACCATGGGTATCACGAAATGCGAGGTCACGGGACAGATCTTAACGCTCGGCAAGAGGACCTCTACTCTTGTCGGGCGAGGTCGTTTCCCTGCTCAGAATTTGTGGTACAGGTATCCGCGGCTCCTACAGTCTTCTTAGCTGGTTTCACTGGACAGTCCCGAAGAAAGTGTCCTGAGTTTCCGCAATAGACGCATAATTGCAGATGCCTTCTTCTTTCCCGCTCTTTCTGGGTTAAAGGTCCTTTCATGCCCCCTATTTGCATGGGTTCCACAGTGTCAGCTCCCTTATTCGAGGTCTGTGGTTTAGAAAACACTCGGGTATCAAATCTGGAACGATCTGCCTTCCTTTTCTGTAGTCTATGATCCAATTGGACAACTAAGTCAATATAGTCAGAACATTCTTGTGGAGGATTCACAACTTGCGCTAACACATCTTTGAGCTCTCCACGCAGGCCTCTGTAGAAAAGCGTTATTCTCTTGTCCTCGGGCCATTGTGTTTCCACTATGAGTCTATTGAAGGAGGCTATATAAGTCAAAGGTCTTGATTACCCTGTCGTAATGAGAGAAGTTCATTGTCCAAGGCCTGCCCTTGTGCATGTCTTGCGAACAGTTTCTCCATGCTGGACTGGAAGGCCTGAAAATCATGTAAAACCGGATCATCCTGGGTGACTAAAGGGATCGACCAATCTGCGGCGCTGCCACTGAAATAAGAAAGCACGAAAGCCACCTTGGTCTGGTCTGTTGGGAATGCAGCTGGTCGACATAAGAAGTGTAGGCGGCACTGATTGATGAACACTGCGAATTTCTTTGGATCACCAGAAAAGCGTTCGGGCGGAGCCAAGGGAACATTACCGGGCAGATTGATTTGCACTGGATTTGAAGATAATGCAGAAGGATAACTTCCTCCTGGAACAGGCAAAGGTGACTGTCCTGCCTGCGTTTGTAACAACTGCCTAGCAAGGTCCTCTGTTCGATACTTGGAAATTATCAGTTCTCTTCTTAGAGAGTTCTTTTCCTGACGAGCTGCATGTACTTCTGCTCTTAATTCCCCGAGCAACTGGGCTAGTTGATCAGTGTCTGAGGTTTCCATTGCGCCTGGGTAGGAGTTTTGTGGTGGGCTTCGCGTTCTGTAACGCTCACCTGATTCCCACGGAGGCGCGGGTCTTGGCAGGAAGCTGTCTGTGACTCGAAAAGTGATGTGCAGGACTCGATTGGCTTCTGGGGTCGAACCTCCTCGCACTGTGTGTCAGACTCGAAGAGTGAGGTTTCTGCAGGTGAAAGAATCTGGGGGTTAATGGTCTGGGTTGTTGAATGTCCCTCTCTCTCTCTCTCTCTCTCTCTCTCCTCCCAGCTTTTTCGTAGAGCCCCCAGGTCAACGTGCTCACCTTATATAGGTGAATGCTGGGCTCTCCATCTGCGTCTGGTGCAGGGTGCCGTTGCCAGTTCCTTCACTGGTGAAACACAGGCCTCTTGAATTCAGAGGATGGTTACCGTCGTTATCTGCACGAGCGGTGAGTTTCTGGACACCTTTTGTCTTTATAGTCTTTACATGCGTGGCACGTTTATATGCAGACTCTGTATAATGCTTTTCCCTTATGTATTGCAGGGCTCTTGAGATGAAAGTTGAAGTGAAGCGCCTGGAAGTTCGTAAGTATGGCAAGCGCTCTAACTGTCTCTTTCCTTGCAGCTTAGTTCGTGTTAAAGAGACGCCGGAGTATTTGCAGGCGTTTTATTGCGACGAGCGTGATGGGCGTAAGTAAATACCTGCTTAATGTATTTTCTTTTGCCTTTCAGATGTTGGGTTGCAGCGCCGGAGTCCGCGGAATGCCAGTAAGTTGTTAACGATACTTTGTCTTCACAGGCGGCGATGCAGAACGAAGAAATCCGGAATTCACAGCGTGCTGGTAAGTATGGCAATGCTTTTGTTTTTGCAGGTGGAGATGCGGCGTGAAGAAACGTCCGCAGCCGATGGATCAGGTAAGTAAGCACTGCGTGTAAAGTTCGCCTTGCTAACCTGTTGTTTCTGTTCTTTGCAGGTGCTGATGATGGCTGGATACTGAAATGGTAAGTAGGATTCTTGCAGGTCCAGGATCGGAAGAAGAAAGGCTGGAGCAGACTAGGTGAGCGTTCTGCTGCAGATGCAGAGTAACGCGAAGCACGCTTCATCTATCGGGTGTGGTTTAAATAGCCTTGGAGTGATGAGGTGTCTTCTTCCACGGCCCCGCCTAGGTAAGAAAAGAGTTCCAGTTTCCAGAAGAGTTCCAGTGCTGTATCCAGGGAGTGGATCTGCCCCATCCAGGTAAGAAAGTAGTTCCTGTTCTCAGATGGCTTCTAAGTGGCTGGTAAGTAAGCAGCATGGTCTGCTGCAGGTAAGTCCACCCAAGCATCTTCACACCTATTATGAGCCCGGCGCTTCCAGTGCCGGGACCAATGGTTTTGATGAGCCTGGTGCCACCGGCGCCAGGACAAGGTCCAAAAGGTCCCAGTGGGGACCGGCTGGTGCTTAGGATTAGGGTTAGGGGCCTGCTTCCAAGGACGTTGGGCTGGTCCTGGCTCCTTGGAAGCAGTGATCATGACAATTCGTCACAGCCACGCCAGAGCGACGAGTATCATACTGCAGTGACACTGTCTGAGTGTGTTGATCACTCGTGGCAGGAGTGGGAACGGAGGAAAAACATATAGGAAAAGTCCCTCCCACGGGAACGAGAATGCATCCCCCATGCTTCTCAGCTGTGGGAACCTGCTGGTGAACCTCTGACACTTGGAATTTGTCGGTGACGTGAAAAAAGGTTGTTCTGGGGATGACCCCATTCGTGGAACAGAAGATCCACCTGGTCCTGGCGAAGCTCCCACTCTTGGCAAGAACGTAGTTCCCTGCTGAGCAAGTCTGCACTGGTGTTCCTGGTGCCTGCCAGATGAAAGGGGACGAGAAACTTGTCCTGATGAATGGCCCAGTGCCACAGATCCTGGGCCTCCCTGGAGAGAGCCAGAGAGCACGTGCCGCCCTACTTCCGGATGTAGAACATGGTGGTGGTGTTGTCCGTGAAGATCCTTACCACCTTGCCCCCTCATCAATGTCAGGAAAGACTTGCGGGCCCAGAAGACAGCCAGAAGCTCCAGGACATTGATGTGAAGGGTCTCTTCTTCTGGTAGCCAGAGGCCTCTGGTGTGCAAGTGTCCGGTATGAGCTTCCAAACCCCCCAGAGAAGCATCCGTAGTGACCGTTTCCTGGTAAGGAGGGACTTGGAATGGGGCCCCTTGCGTGAAATGAGAGTGCGCGCCCCACCACTGTATTGTTTGTTGGGACTCCTCATTGAAGGGGATCTTGTCCGTCCAGGATCCAGAGACTTGCAGCCATCTCACATCCAGAAACTCCTGGATAGGTCTCATCTGTAGTTTGCAAAGGAGGACGAGGTTGATGCAAGAGGACATCATGTCCAACAGCAACGTGACGGCTTGCACAGTAGTCAACTGTGCTGATGACAAGTGCTGCACCTTCCCTAGGATGGCTTATGAGGGAGCTTATGAGGGATCTCTTATGAGGGAGCCACCAGGCAAGCCACTTTGTTGAGTTGTGCCCACAGAAACACAGCGTTCTGCGATGGCTCCAAGTAAGACTTTGGATAATTTATGGAGAATCCCAGATCCGTCAGAAGACGCACAGTCCTCGCTGTGTGCTGGCTCGCCAGAGCATGGGAGCGGGATCGAACTAGCCAATTGTCCAGATAAGGGTAGAAGTGGATGCCCTTGAGACAAAGATGCACCACCACCGGAGCCAATCACTTTGAGTAGACCTTTAGGGACGATTTCAGGCCGAAGGGAAGTGCTTTGAACTGATAGTGCTGCCCCATGACCACGAACCGCAGGAACTTGCGATGCTTCCCATGGATGGGCATGTGGAAGTAGGCATCCTCCCGGTCCAGAGATGCCAGGAAGTTGCCTTCCTCCAGTTGGCCGAGCACGTGCTGCGACGTGACCATCCTGAACTTCAAGGACATCAGGTACTTGTTGAGGCGTTGCAGGTCCAGGATCGGCCTCCACCCTCCTGTCTTCTTTCAGACCAGAACGTATCTTGAGTACACCCCAGAGGTGCTAGGGAACGGGTTCTATCACCCCCTTTTTTAACATGGCTTGGACCTCTTGCAATAGTTGCTCCACATGCTGTTCTTGTTGAGCTACAGGGGGAATACAAGGATACCAGCGTCGGAACTCCACGGTGTACCCCTGTCCGAGAGCATCCAGCACCCCATCTGTCGTTGGTGATGGTCTTCCGCGTGCTAATTAACCTCACCAGTCAGCCTCCCACAGGGTGTACGAGAAGGGCCGCCCCACCCGATTCCACAGCTGGTTCAGGCTTGTTTACGTGCCCGGGCCCTACCCTGCAGGCGACAACGGCCATGTCCTCCTCTGCTGTATGCCTATGAGCGTCCTCTGAATGCCTCATGTATCGTGGAGTGGAGCGGGAAGGCTACTGATAAGGGGTGATGTAGCCCTTGCAAGACCTGCCAGGTTTCACCCTTGAGGAACGAAAGGATAACCGACATTGCTGCAGGTTGCCCAGCAAACGGTCTGTCTCCGTGTCAGTCTTGATGATTTGAAGAGACTCTTCGACCGTCTTGCCAAACAGGTTTTCTCTGTCGAATGGCATGTCTAACACCTTAGACTGAATGTCCGGCCTGAAGTTGGTGGCTTTCAATCATCCATGTCGACGAAGAGACACTCAGTTTCCCATCTGACAGATTCCAGTGTCCGCCACTGTGATGGCGTGGTCCGAGACCACCTCCCCCTCCTGAAACAATTCAAGAGCTTCTGCCACCTTCTCGTCTGGTAGAAAGTCCAGGATAGGGCCCAGCTAATACCAAAGCCCCCGGTCGTAGTGCAACAAAATGGCCACTGCATTAGCGCCGGAATGGTGCTGACAGCCGTATAGATAATCCTCTTCCCCATACCCTTCAGCTTCTTCCCCTCCTGGTCCGGGGTACAATGGTTGAGGAAGTTTCCTGGCTGCTGCTGAGACCACAGAGTCAGGTGAAGGCTGGGACCTCAGGCACTTGGGACTTCTTCTCGAGCCTGTCTCGTTTGGGCGAGGCACTGCTCAGATTCTTCAACAGTGCTAGGCCTTCATCCCAGATATCCTCCGACAAAGGAACGGACATGATGGTCCTCTGCCTGGACTAGCGACATTGATAAAGGAAACCTTCCTTTTTCGTCTCCTCGGGCACCAGTTGAAAAAATTTGGAGGCCCTGGACATCCTTGAATGAATGCTGTAGCATCCGTATCCGTGCCCGTGTGCGTGGCAGGACCCCCTGTTGGGGTCAAAACCTGAGGTGGAGGAGGCAGTGGTGTTGGTTGGCACCTTGGACTGCAGTGTCCTTTGACTTGTGTTTGCGCCTAGATGGGCTTCCGGAAAGCGGTCTTGGAGGACTTCCAGGCGGAGCAGGGCCCGGTGTGGGTGACAGTCTTTGCAGAATTTCTGATACCAGCGTGTGCAGCGTGGTCACCATGTCCAACGAAACGTCGCTGGGTTGAGGTGTAGAAGGAATGAGAGGGGGAGGCTCCAGGCTGGTATGCTTCTTCCGGAGAGGTAGGCGATAGGGTCCACACTGCAGCGACCCACTGTCCAACAAGGGTCACTGGCCATGTATAGTATCCCTCAGGCAGGGTGTTACCCTCGTCAGAGCTAATATAAACATGCCCTGGCATGCTTGGTTCAGCTCCTTGTTCTGTAACCCACCAAGGGGTCATCAGAGGCCTACTCCCTTCCCATTCCTGAGACTTCTTGGAGGAAGCGGCTGCTGTCCCCTTTCTGGGGGTTTTCGCCAAAGCCGTGGCAGTTATCTCACACTGTGTCAGTAAGGACACCGGCAGAGTATCCTTCGCTGTGACTGTGGGCACCACCTTCATGGTCGGCCCTCCTTTTGAAGTAGTGGTAGTCGATGAGGCGGTCAATGGGGTCATTGACGGGGTGGCAACAGCAGTCGTTGATGTGGCCGTTGATGACGCAGTTGATGATGATGATATCTTGGCTGGTTGAGATGTCGATGGAGGCAGAGTAGGGCTCACCTTGGATTTCTACTTCGTTGCCTTGTCCACTGATGGCAAGCAGAGTGTCAAAAGGGTCAAGTACTTTCTCTGAGTGTCCGACCCTCGCCGATAGGCTCACCATGGATGTGGTTGGTGATGGCGTCCTTGTCCATCCTGAGCGGGGACACGCAGCAGCAGCAAACCCATTGGGATCCATGGTGTGCAGCATTGCCTTCTTTTGGACCCCACCGGTGGGGCGTCCACAAAGGACCTCAACCTCTTATCTGAGGGAGTTTGATCATGGAACCGGCCAGTCCTGGGAGAAGTGTGCGCCTGCCCGAAGGCCGAGTCAGAGGCCTTACCCGATTTTAACCACACTGCCAGCCTGCTATAGCAGTCCTTCCTGGTCTTCTTTGAAAAACCACGGCAGATGTTGCATCCCTCCCCATCATGTTCGAGATGCAGGCAGTAAAGACATTTGTGGTGTCGATCCTCCACGAAAATGTTCCTTAGTCCACATTTTGCCCAGAGTTGGAAGAGGCATCTCTTCTCCTCGGTCATGGTAAAGAGGCGCAAAGTAAAGCCAAACATGGGCCTTCCGATGAAAAATCCTCAATCAAGTTTGATCTTCACTGACAGAGGATCCCCACTTCCGTTAGTCGACATCTGGTCGAACGATAAATCCCAAAATCGGTCAAAACTTTCAAATTTTACCAAAAAACTCAAAATATTAGAAAATAAGCTCAGAGAGCACTGAGAGGACTCCCAACACTGAAGCATGCAGTACAAATCTGAAGATGGCCACCAGGGTTGGAGCTTAGGGAGAGGACTGTCATTGGATGGGGGAAGTATGACTTAGAGGACAGTGATTGGTTTAGGAGAGAAATACAGTTTTCAAGCGAAAGTTAAACTTTTTTTCTTTTACCAAGGATTCCCAGCCTGATGACAGGAAATATCCATGAGCATGTCAATCCATGCCAGACCCCATGCTGCAGAAACACTACTTCCTCAGCCTTAGCTGTTGCTATTGTAAGATGCCTACTGAGATTGAATCACTTAAACATTTTGTATTTGAATGTCAAATAAAATACTTGTGGTGTACTGCATGGTTCCCCTTCTTTCCCCTTTACTGTTCAGGCCATCATTTGACATTTTAACTAAGTTTCGACTGATGCTTTATTCCTACACATTTGCCACATAAGTCTATATCACCATTGATGGCCTCAATCATGAACTTAACTTATTAAGTAGTCTTTCTAAAAGTGGAATTCTGGATGCTCAAGAACAGTCTTCAGTGAAATCCGACCAAGACAGGGGTTATTCTTCTGTGTTAAAAAAAATATAAGCTTGCAGAGGCTGTATCTAGCTACCCTTCACTCTCCTTGTTTGGTCTTCCCTTCTGCTCCTAAATCAGAAATATAGGTGTTTACTGGCAAGCAGATTTTGATTTGAATTCCCAGATTAATGAAACCGTGAACGCAACGATTTTCAAACTCTGTGTGCTCAAACAATAGTCTTGTAAATTAACAAGAACCTCTAGCCCGATTTAGTAGGTGCCTTTATTACCTTTAAACTGGATTATTGGAGTTAATTAGATCTAGGAATTTCTGAATTTCAATTGTCACGTGTTTAAAAAGTTAAAAAGGCTGAAATTTTCCTTATTTGTAACTTAGCTAGTGCAGACAGTAGAACACCTTCACAGCAACCCCTTTACTGTCTTCCAGAATCCCTTTTCAGATATCGTGGCTGGTTTTTAAATGTCTTCATAATTTAGCAGCCAGTTACCTAGCACAAAAGATCCCTTGGTATTCTCCTTCTCCCACACTACGGTCTGCCAATAAGGAGTTGCTTATCTTGCCTAAATCGAAGCCGAAATCCTGCAGTGATCATAGACTTGCAGTGGCTGGTCACCACTTATGGAAAGCGCTACACCTCTATGGTTGTTCCAGTCTATTAACTACGCCAGGTTCAAATGGCTGCGTTTACCTACGTTTCACTGCACCAGGGTATGTCAATATTGGGTGGTTTGCAGCTGTGATGGGTGCATGAGGGCTGCCCCACAGTCCACAAAAGAGAAAACCGTTAGGGTTATTGCACCATATCACACGCGCATGACCGGTTACTTATGTGCTATTCAGTTCAATGTTCCTGGTCAGTCGTCGAGAATGGCAATCTAGTTATTTCAATATTCACAAATAATCATCAGTCTTGTTGTGTGATATAGGAGATCGGTTTAATACTAATTCGACAACATCTTTCTCAAGGCTGGGCTACCCATATGTTTATGCCAAAACATAACATATAATTTTGAAAACATTCCACATAGTAAAATCAACAAGATGATGAAAATAGTGAAATAGGGTAATAAGCAAAATAAATATAAGGACACCTAGTCCAGAGAAATTGGCATATCAGGATACATCCAAATTATAACATACATTTGGAAAATAGTCCACAGAAAAGAAAAAAATAAAGAACCAGGAGAGAAAAGGAGAGATAGAAAGGGGAAAAGAGAAATGGTAATTTGCTGTCACACATTGTCATTTAGGCTCGTTATTTTCCATGAGCTCTCTCCATATCATGTTCTTGTCTACTTAATTGTCCACTAATGTCTTGTCCCTTTCTGTTTCATCTGCTTGCACCCCTCCTCGTCTCCTCACCTAGTGTCCCCCCCACCTTTCCCCTCTACCCCTCTTCCTCTCTCCTCTTCCCCCACCTACTCTATGGTGCTCTCTGTTTCTCCGATCTTTTCAAACTGCTTCTCTATTGACTATCCTGCTCTCCTCACCAAGTCTGGTAGCAAGAAGTTCAAAAAGGATATCCTGGTCTCCAACCCAGGCCTCCCTATCGCTGAAACCTATGGCAGTGCTTCTTCCAGACAAACCCTCACTGCCATCGTCTTTGTTGTTCCATCGCAAGACCTATGGACTCTTCATATGGTCTCTGAGCTCTCTCCTTTCTCTTCTTCTCCCATTAATGGTGGCACCTCTTCCACTCCTCTAAGGTCCTCATTGATGTTTACCTGAATGGCACCGTCTTGGTCCAAGGCCTACAGGACAACCTTCTCCTCTTTGATAGACCCTTCCTGTGCCTCATCAATTTCCTTTCTTCTCCTGCTGTCCCTTCTCTCCCTTCTTCGGCTTGCTTGCCTCCCCCCCTCTGCCTCCTCCTTGGTTACCTTACCCTCTCCTTCCTCTTCTGCCCCCCTCGGGCGTACCTCGGATTTGTACCCCTCGCCAGAAGTCTTTCAAGGTTGGCAACCTTCTCCATTTTGCCACTCTCAACTCTCACTCAGCTATCAAACACTCCTCTGACATCTGCCACCTCCTGGAAGAACTTGATCTCGATGTCTTCTGTCTCACCGAAACATGGTTCACAGCCAGCTCTGTCACAAGCTTTGACACTCTCCTCCCTGATGGCTACAATATCCTCTCCGTGCCCAGATCCAACCGTTCCAGAGGGGGGTGTAGCCTTGATATTTCCCAGAGTGGATTCCTGCCTTGGACATTCCTATGCAGGCCTATTCCTCTTTCAAATGCCTTGTCTGCAGGCTCTCCCTCTCTCCCTCTCCCTCTCTCTCTCTCTCTCTCTCCCTCTCCCTCTCTCCTGGCCACTCTCTTAATGTGGCTACTATCTATCGGCCACCTGGTCAGATCACCTCCTTCCTCTACGAGTGGGCATACCTCTCCTCCTCCCTCGTGGCCTCGACCACTCAACTCCTCCTTCTTGGAGATGCTTCCCGATCCTCCTCTGGACTCTTTCACGACTCTCTCTCTCTTTCTATTCTCGCCTCTGGCCTGACTTACTCTGCAGGGCACACTCTGGATGTTCGGATCTCCTCAGACCTCCCCTCTCTATCCCCCTCACCACTCCTCTCTCCTGGAGTGATCACTTTCTTCTTTACTACCATCTCTCCCTCTCTATCCCTCAGACCAAGCCAACTCCAGCACTGCCACATACCTTCTCGGTCGTCCGACACATGAAGCGTGTGTCAGCTGAGGCTTTTGCTGCCACTTTCTCTCCCCCTCCTCCTCCTCCTCTGGCTGACTCACATCCTGACACACCCCTTTCCATGCTCCACTCTTCGATCTCTGATACTTTTGATGTTCTTGCCCCAGTCATGAGGATCTGCTTGAAGTCCAAAGCCAAGTGGAACTCCTTGTATGACTCTGCCCTTGCCACCCTTAAACACAAGTGCAGGGTGGCTGGAAGAAATGGCTAGCTTCTTGCGCATCCTCTGACAAACTGGCCTGCCGCCTGCTCCAAAGGCAATACTGGCTCTCTGTCCGCACTAAGAAGAGAGCCCACATCCAAGATTGCATCTCCACGGCATCTAACAACTCGGCTGAAGTCTTTAAAATCTGCAAGGAGATGGCCAATCCTGCTGCTGTCTCTATCTCTCCTCTCCCCACCCCAGGCCCTCTGCATGGTCCTGGCTTCTCATTTCATCTCTAAAACCCAGTGGAAACGTACGAAAATGGCACCCTTATTTGTGCGCCCTCACAGTCACTGCGACTTTGGGGGCACACAAATGAGGGAAACAACCATTACTGCACCCAAGCAGAGCAGGGGTAGCGGGGGTGTCCCCCTTGCTCCTTGGGCGCAGTAACGGGAGTCGGAGGTTGCAGGGGTGTCCCCCGCTTACCATTGTGGTAAATAGGAGACAAAGTTAAAATAAAAAGCACCCTGCGGCATCAGCTCTGACCCACGTTAGTGGGAGGAACTGACCCACAGGGATAGTGGAGTTTAGGCGGCACACAAAAGTGTGCTGCCGTAAAGGTAAGTAGGGTGGGGTGGTGGAGTTCGGAAACGGGAATGCAGGCCGGGGATGTGGGCAAAGTGATCTATTTGACCCCTGCGCCTCGCCGTAACTGGCGTCGACATTTTCATTGGCGCAGTTACAGGCGGTGCAGTGATCACATAGATTCAACCCAGGACATCCTGTCCACCCTCTCATCTTCTCCTCCTCCTCCCTCTACTCTCTCCTCTACCTCCGGTCCCCCTGTGGCCACCTATCCTCCCTCTTTCTCTTCCTTTCCTCTGTTCTCCCCTGAAAAGGTTTCAAGACAAGTCTGATTTATGAAAGTCTCGTCAAAACAGGTTCTTCCCTGTTCTTCCAAAACCATCAAGGACCACATGGACACCCTGCCCTCGCTGACTTCTGCAACCACTCCTTCGCCACTGCAGCCTTCCTTTGTCCCCTGAAGCACTCTCTTGTGCACCCTCTTCTCAAGAAACCCTCAGCCAACCCCTCCTGCCCGGCTAACTATCACCCGATCTCCATCACTCCTTACATGGGCAAACTCCTGGAAAAGCTGGCCATCTCCCAGCTTAATCTTCACCATCTGTTGGTTGTCTCTATGTTCAACAGTCTGGCTTCAGAGCAGACAAAAGCATGGAAACTGCTCTCCTGAAAATCTGGGAAGACCTACTCTCTAACCTTGATTCTAATCTCCCCTCTGTATTCATCTTACTCGACCTCTCTTCTGCCTTTGACACGGCCAACAATGCCATCCTGCTCAATCATCTCCTTGATGACCTGGGTATCACTGATCAGGCCCTGGCCTGGCTGACCTCATTCCTCTCCGATTGACCCTCCCAGGTCCAACTTGGATCCTTCCTCTCCTCTATCTCACTCTGAACCTGTGGTGTTCCCCAGGGGTCTAACCTCTCTCCCTGGCTGTTCAACCAATACTTGCCCACCGCATTGCCGCTCTCTGCTCAAACTTTGAGTGCGATGGGGATGACACTCAACTCATTTTCAAGCTCCCCTCTGGCACCTCTTCTCCTTCTTGCATCTCTGACCGTCTGTCTGCTATCCAGGAGTGGTGTGCCGCCAACGATCTCTGCATTAATGCCAGTAAGACCGAGATTCTCCTCGTCAGCACACCTGCACCCTCATTTCCTGTCACCCTCTGGCCTGCCTCCCTTGTCCCTCTTCCTGCTCCCACCTGTGAGGCTAAGAACCTCAGGGCCATCTTCGACTCCACATTCTCATTTTCTCCTCACATATCTGACGTCTCTAAGAAGTCAAACTACCAGCTGCACCCCATCAGAGGTATTGTTCCTTTCCTCTCCTTCCCCCAGAAGCTCACTGTCTCTAGAGCTCTGGTTCTCTCTAGGCTGGATTACTGCAATAGCCTCTTTCTAAATCTGCCTGCTTCTACTCTCCGCCCTCTGCAACTAATCCAGAACAGGACTGCAAGACTTGTCCGTGGCCTCAAGCCCAGGGATCGTATCTCTCCAGCACTGAAATCTCTGCATTGGATCCCAGTGGCTACAATGATTAAGTTCAAGACCCTCTGCATTGTCCACAAGGCTTTCTGGGGCCTGAGTCCTCAATACCTCCAACTCTCTCTTCGTAAATACCTTCCTACTCGAACTCTTCGCTCCTCCACCTCCAACCCCCTCAGGGTCATTTGCTTTTCCAAGCAACAAGCTGGTGGAAGATCTTTCTTCGGCTGCGGCCTCCCTCTGGAACAATCTCCCTGCCTCTCTGAAACTCAAGGAGAACCATCTCTGGTTCCAGAAGCACCTCAAGACCTTCCTCTTTGCGTCTGCCTTCTCTCTTCCTCCCCCCTGCTGATTTCCCGTCTGATACTGCACTGGTCACCTGGCTACCCTCTGATTTCGGGTCCAGGTCTCTACCTTAGCCAAAACAGGAGAAAAAGAAGGACATCTCTAGTCTGGTCATATTCCTACCAAATTCTTTTAATATTAAGTAAAGCTCTCTTTATGTGAGATGCAGCGTCTCTCAATGCTAAATATAACAATGGTGAGTCACTCCTCACTCTTAGATTATAAGGGTGGGATGACAACATAATGGCATGCTTTGCGCTAGCGGGCAGCCTGATCATGTTGCACGTTCACAAGTGTATCACACGGCATCATTTTGAAAACCTCATTATATATGGAGCGTGACGTCATGCGTCGAACGTGACACGTCACGGTTGTAAACACAGCGTCGCCGGCTAGAAGAAGGTCTGCTTGTGTCGTCTTGTGGGGATTCGATAATGTATAAGGAGTAAGCTAATTAACTGTAACTCCGGTTCTCCAGTCTTGGTATCTTTCATAGATTCACAAGCTGTAAATATTCTCTGCCGTCAGGCTGGGAATCCTCTGTAACAGAGCAGTTTAAACTTAAACTGAAAACTCTCAGTCACTTTTGTGCTCAAGCATAGTCATTTTGGGCCGTACTGCCCACAGCTAATAGGAACACCTCCCTTAGCTCCTGCCGGCCATCTTTAGATTTGGCCAGCGCATGTGAGTGGCAGTAAGAGTCAAAAGCTGAGCCATGCGGGGTAGGAGGGAGGGTCGCATGTGAATCTATGAAAGATACCAATGCTGGAGAACCAGAGTTACAGGTAAGTAACTTATTCCTTCTCCAGCATTGGATGTTTCATAGATTCACATGCTGTGAATAGATTACAAAGCAGTATTATCAACAATAGATAATGGCGGAGGCAAGCTTCCAGCACAACTTAGCACTGTAGACTTACAAACCTCATGCAAAAGGTTCTGCAGAACTGACTGGCCAACTCTAGACTCTTCTGCAGAATCTCTGTCGACACAGTAGAACCTGGTGAATGTATGCACCGAACTTCAGGTGGCTGCATGACAGATGTAAGGCAGGGGGATCCGGTAGAGGAAGGCAGTAGTAGCAGCCACCGCTCTGGTGGAGTGGACCCGGGGCCTTCCCGAAGTAGCCTGCCTGCCTGTTCATGGCTGAAGGAAATGCAGGCTGCAATCCACCTAGAAATGGAAGACTTCGACAGAGCCTTCCCCTGCCCTGTAGGTCCAAAAGACACAAACAATTGATCTGCAGACCAGATTGACTTAGTATGCGTCACATAGAACTTGAGGTTGCGCACTGCATCCAGCATGTTCAGAGCACGTTCCGCTGGAGACGTTGGAATGCTGAAGAATACGGGTAGAACCACGTGTTGGTTGAGATGGAAAGAGGACGGCAACTTAGGCATAAACATAGGGATAGTACGCAGAATAGCCTTGCCGTTGTGAAACATAAAAAATGGCGGTTTGCAGGAAAACACCTGAATTTCACCCCCTCACCTGGCTGATGTTATGGCCACCAAAAGAGCAGTTTTCCAGGAAAAACTCTTGATGGATGTCATGTGCAGATGCTCAAAAGGTGGTTTCATGAGCACACTTAGTTCCCACGCTGGCAGTGGAACCCCTGCGGAGCAGCTGCACCTGGAGATTGCAGCAAGGTGTACTTTAATTGAAGAATACGTTAAGCACGAATTGTTAGGCAGAATCATATGCAGTACCCTTTGGGAACACTACACACAATTAAGACTACAAGTGTCAGTACAATCTCACCTTTGGTACACACCTGTACTGCACAGTAATGTGGTAGCAGTGGCTGAGCAGCCAGACTTATCTCAAGAGTAAAGTGAGCAGTGCAGCAGGTTACACAAAGGACTAGCAATTACAGTGATTCAAACAAAGACTTACTCAAGGTTTCTTAGTAAAAGAATATACATTTATTTACACCATCATTTGGAAAACATTCCACTAGCAAAAGCAGCTCAATATCACAATCTAATACACTACAATACACAACCAATCAGTTTCTGAAACCCTGAAGCGGGAGCAAAATGGCACTTCAGTTACTTTAAAAACAGTTAAAAGACAAGGTTATAAGAATCAACAGCACAAATACTTTCATAGGCAGGGCAAAGGGTTTCAGTTTACTACAACCAGCAATTCAATTCAATAGGCCTGGGCCAAAGTGAATGGTTCAGAGTCTTGTATAAGATAGCACAGTTCTGGTAGTAAACGGTTAAGTCTTTGCCACGGATCTTAGAAGAATTTGGTCAGACGAAAAGTTAGATGTTGGTTTAGGGAAGGACAAGCCTTCAAAGTCGGGAAACTTTCACCGCGGCCGAACTGAGTTCTGCACCGCACTTGCACAGTACCTTGTAAGCGAAGAAAAGCTGTAGCTGAGGCAGTTGTTCCTGGCAGTTCCTGCAGATTTCGCTGTTCGAGCTTCAATTGTGGGGACAAGGAGGAGGACATCGGGAGGTTCCTGCCCTGCCCAGGGAAGAGGCCACAAGCTTGGCAAAACATCAGTTTAAGGTGTGAGTGCCTTAAAGACCACGAACTGGTATCCTTCCCACTGGCTATCCGGTTTTCAACAGCACTCTGGAGAAAATTCGACCAGTCTGGGGACGGTGTCCAGGTGGCTTACGAGTTGGTTGTTCCCACCAAACTCAAGGGACGAAGTTATCCTTGAAGGGCTTCTCTGTCGATGGAGTTTCAGGCAATTTGGAGCTGCATCAGGGCTTCACCGGTGGACCAGGAATTGCAGCAGACGTCTTCCTTCCGCTCGTCTTCGCTTCTTTCGTTCCAGTGGTCGACTCGGCTTTCCAAGTGCCAGAGACCTGCTTTTAAACAGTTTTCCCCCATTCATTCTAGCCTGACTGTCACTGACACAGCAGGGTGGCTGTCCTTGCCGGACAGCCAGCCGGCCAAACACGCCAGAGTGCATTCAGGTCTCCTAGGAGACTAAGCACAGGGAGTTTCGGGCACCTCCCTCACATCCTGTCCACCCCAGACACTCAGGTGCCAGAGGAGGGCTTCAGCACTGAAGCCTGCCAAAGGCCAACGAACAAAGGGACGAAACCTGGTTTGGCACGCAGAGACAAACACAAGAAGGACCTTTCCAAAAAGAAATAGCGAAAAAAGTTGACCGTAGTCTGTTTTTACAGATAGGTCTGGGGCGCCATATTGGAAAACATGGCTGACCCGATTTTTAGCTACCGGTGTATGCGGTAGGGAAAAATCATGGTAGTTTGTTTAAAACCACTGCCACCAGCCATTGCAAGTGGGAAAGGGCAACATTTGACTGTTACATGAGTGTTTAGACTCAGGTTAAGCTAGGCAACCCCTCCAGAACTCTATTGGAGGATAGTGTGTGCTGGGTCTGTAAATTTAAAAAAGACTAGTAAAGTCAATTTAACTTTACATGCTCTGTGAAAAAGTAGTCAGTCCCAGAGCAGGTATTTAAACCTTGGGGAGTCTGAAAGACACCCCTGTGCCACTGCACTGAGGGTGCTGTGTGACAAACAGAAAAAGATGATGCCTATGGAGTTGTTTTAAAACTCCATATCCAAAGAACACAAAAGTAAAACACATCAAAATGAAAAGTTCAAAGTCCCAAAATATAGCAAAAGAGCTGGAGGTGTCTATGGTAGAGGGAATTTAGCACTTGGGTGAGAATTCTACCTAACACAAATAAGGACAACAGATAAGGTAGAATGTCTTCTGGCTGAAGCAAGTGATGGTTGCTGCACCACAACTGAAAATGTTTCCACTTGCTTTTGTAGCACTTTAACGTGGACGGAGCTCTTGCTCGGGCCAGAACCTCGTGGCAGTCTTGTGGAACGGACAGAGCTCCAAATTCTAAGAACACAGGAGTCAGGCCGTCAGATTGAGTGAGGCCAGGTCATGGTGCAGCACCGCTCCCTGGTTCCTGGACAGGAGCGTCTGGTGTGGGTGCAGCTTGAGAGAAGCCACTGACGAGAGGGCGAGGAGGTCAGAGTACCAAAACTGTCTCGGCCACGCAAGGGCCACTAATATCAGTCTGCACCGATAGTCTGAAGGAGTGGAAGAATTGGGGCACCAGCGGAACCGGGGAAATGCATACAGTAACTTCCCCTTCCAAGGAAACACAAAGGCACCCCTAAGCTTTCCGGATGGGGGAATCAGCTGGCGAAGGTCTTGCATTGACTGTCATCGTAGGTGGCAAAAAGGTTGATCCCCGGAGTGCCCCACATCTGGAACAGGTGAAGTTGATCCTTGTGCAGCTCCCCCTCGTGGCAAGAGCGCAACTCCCTGTTAGGGAGAATTCTCATTTCATGGCTAATTTCCCTTACCTAGTGAGTCCCTCAGCAGCTTTGCTGGATCTCTGGGGTTGTTTCTTTCCACTTGGTAAGAGTGTGAGCTTTTCCCCCACTCTTACTTGTATTTTGGTATGTGTTTTGACCTGTTTTTGTGATTGTGGGCTCTGGAGTACACCACTTCAGTAGCCCCCCTCTTTGTGTGTGTCACACAGCACCTTCTGTGCAGTGGCACAGGGTTGTCGTTCAGACTCCCTCCACCCTCGACTCCATTTCTGAGGCGACTACCTTCCCCCAGAAAAGGGTAAAGTTACCATTAACTTTACTTAGTCAAATTAAACCACAGATCCAGTACACACCATCTTACATGGAGTGCTTGAAGGGTTAACTCTTAACTCTTTGTATCTGTACCTCCTAGAGAATTGTTTCGCTCTTAACATTTAGACATGGCTGGTGGCAGTGGTATCTACCCTAAAGTTCTACCGCAGTTATCTTATATAACCGTGGTAATAATGTAGGCTATTGTATTAGCCTCAGACTTAAACCCGCTTGACCAAATCCTTTTTCGTTTGGCTCAGGCGCGGTTTATTCGCCATTTCTTTTTGTGAAACTCCTTCTTGTGTTTTACTTTGTGCGGCAAACCAGGTTTGCCTTCTTTGTTCACTGTCTTTTGGCGGGCTTCTACCTAGAAGCCCTCCTCAGGGCGCCTGGGTGTCTAGGTGGGCAGAATGTGAGGGAGGGGTGTAGTCGCCCCCTGCACAGAGTATCCTAGGAAACCCAAGTCGCACTTTGACATGATTGGACAAGGTGGTTGTCCGGGCTGGACAACCCCCCTTCTGGGTGATTGACAGCCAGGCTGTGTGAATGGGGGTTTTGCGCATAAAAGGCAGGTCTCTTGGGCTGGAAGTCAGAGAGTCGCCACTGGAACTACAAGGAACCGACAAGAAGTGGAGGAGAAGTCGACTGCTGCAACTACCCCGTACCGGTGAAGCCCTGTTGCAGTCCTGAGCTATCTACTCTTCAACGACTAAGACGAGATCCAGTCCGGAGTCTTCTTCCCTTGAGCCTGGTGGGGATAACCAGCTCATCTTCTTCAGCCAGAGGTCGCCTTCGTGGTCGAACTCGATGTACACTGCTGTAGTGGTCCGGATAGTCACCTGAAGAACCTCTCCTGTTTTTAAGGAGCGTACCTTTTATTCATCGTCGCTGCTGCCGGCCTCATCCATGTGTGGTGCGGACCCCCTCATCGTCCTTCTTCGTGCTGAAGCTGCAGGAAAGCGTGGGTCTGCGGGAAACCAACAGGAACAACTGCCGTGGCACCAGCTCCGTTCTTTGAGAAAGGTACTGTGTCCTTTTTGAGGAATTTTGGGTGAAATCCCTATTTCTCTACTTTAAGGCTTGTCCTTACTTTTCCCTCCTTCTTATAAGTTTTGCTTCCGAACATTGACAATATTAAAGTATTCCTGGCAATGTTGAATCTCGAACTGTCCGACTGTGTGATCCTCGACAACAGGCACCTGGTGTCACTTGACTTTGGCTCCGGCCCCTTGACTCTTGAATTCCTGTCTATGCGTGTTCTTTGATTCTGTCTGTCTAACCAACATATTGCCTGTGATGTTTTGCCCCCAACTCTCTCTGGGTATTTAGGGTGCTAAGTGTGTTTTTACCCCGGTAGCATTTCTTGCCACGGATATGCATTTATCTAGTAGACCGAACTGTCAAAAAGTGATGGCAATTGTATTCACGGTAACTTGGTCTGTTTCATAACACCGGTCCATTCAAACACAGGGTACGTACCTCGAAAAATACTGTACAAAGTGAATTGGTCAGTTGTACTATATTTTACGTGTGGTTTTTGACTTCATAGAAGTGTCGTGTTAATAACAAATGGTTTAAAAATAAATGTACTTGTATTTTTTTTACCTGAAACCTTGAGTCAGTGTTTGCTTAAGTCACAGTAATTGTGGTCCCTGCTCATATACTCTTGAGATAAACCTGGCTGCTCCGCTACTGCTACCACTATAACCTAGTAGTACAAGCTTGTACCAAAGGTAAAACTTGTATTGCCACCTGTAGTCTTAATTGTGTGTAGTGGTCCCTAAGGGCACTGCACAGGATTCTGCCTAACACTCCCTGCTGAGTGTGTTGTCCTGACAGTGGGCGCCGCAGCATTCTAGTGAAGCATCCGTCGTAACGGCAGCCTGATGGTATGGCAACCTGAAAGAAGCACCCTTCACCCGATGTTCCCTTGCCGACCACCAGTGAAGGCTCCGCCTGAAAGCCTGTGTCAGAATGATGCAGTCTTCCCAGCACACTGATGCTTGTATCCAGTGGGCATCTAAGAATGCCTGCACCAGCCGCATGCATATCCTGCAGTGAGTGATCAACGGGATGCACGATGACCACATCCCCAGATAGGACTTGTAATTGCGGACTGGGGTCACATGGGTACAGATGAGGCAGCACACCTTTTCCAGAAGAGCCACCACCGTCTAGTCCAGTGGTCTTCAAACATTTTTGGCCTGCCCCCCCCCCCCAAGCAAAGGTTGGGCAGGCTGGGGGCCCCCACCCCCAAAAAATGCAAAATGGACAGTATGTATTGCGCACCGTCATCTGCTCCCATCACAGTCGCTGGGCTCCCTCATCCCACTCCTACCCAGTCCCTGGGCTCTCCCCCACCTCATCATACATCCTGGGCTCTCCCTACCCTGCTCCCGCCACTATCCCATGGTTCCCGCCCATCCTGCTCCCACCACAGTCGCTGGTCTCCCCCCATCCCGTTCCCAACACAGTCCGAGGGCCAGTGGCGGCTGATGAATTTTTTAAGTGGAGGGACACAACTATTTCCCCCAAAAATGCCATAGCGACAGAGCACAGTGAGGGAGCCCAAACCAATCAAGTGGGGTTTGGGGGGGGGGGGGTTTCCCCCGGTGATTTTGTTTTAAAATAATGGGTTAAAATGTTGCATTGTAGAGCATATTTAAAAAAAAAAAAGAATAGCCAAACAGTTTGCAATTGTTGCTGGGGGGCCCAGGGGGCAGGCATGACATTTTTTACTGGACATCTATGATAGATGTCCAGTACAAAGATACCATCCCTGTCCCCTGGGCCCCACTGGGCCTAACACATTCAACATAATTATGTGTGTATGCAAGGAACTGGGTGCCAAGGGGGAGAGCAGGATATTTTTGATTGGACATCTATGATAGAAATCCAGTAAAAATAATATAATCCCTGTCCCCTGGGCCCCACAGCGCCTCAGAAGGAGAGCCGATTTTGGCATGTGGGTAGGGGGATTGTGCAACAAAGGCATTTAGGCATTTTGTAAATGCCTTTGCTGTACAACCCTCCTTCCCCCCCTCTTTCCACCACTTGCCAAAATCAACTCAACGGACCAAAACAGACTAACACACACACAAACACACACACACATTTATACAGCAATCACTCTATCATTCACGCGAGCATCCATCACCATACACTCACTCATAACACAAGCATACACGCATTCATATACATGTTTAAATAAAAAAAAAATGAACATAAACGTACCTTCTGCATTGGCCTGCGTGTGGGTGCTGAAACGCCCTGCTCCAGGCTGCTCTGTCCGTATGTGCGGCGGTGCAGGTGCTCCCCCTCCACATACAGACATGCTGTGCCCCAACCAGCATTTCCAATGAGCTATGCAATGCTGGCGAAGCAAAACGGCTCAGCCTTGCATGACTCGGTGAGCATGTGCGGCTGGGGAACTGAACTGTCAAAGGGGAATAGTGTTTCTCTTTGACAGTGCAGCCAGCACAGGAGCACTCCCTCAGCTGTAAAAAGCAGCTGAGGGAGTGCTCACTGTTTCACTGGGCTGGCTCCTTAGCTCCTCCATAAAGGATGAGGGGGCCACTGGGTGGGCACCCCTTCGCCGTTATGGAAGAGCCGCCAGGCTCGGTCTGCCCTATAGGGCAATACCTGCACCAAAAATGCAAAATGCTAGTGTGGGCCAGTGAAAATGGGCCACCTTTTTGCCCAATGTGAGCCAGGTGGATAAGTTACTTCACTATGCAGTTAGTCATTTTGACCATTGTTGCTGAATAAATATTCTTTAAATATCACAATTTACTGGCATTCAAACACAAAGCACCCCTTTGGGTACTATTGTAACTGTCTGTTACTAAAGGAATGAATATCCATTTACAAATGTGGGCCACTTTTTGATTGGTGCCCGAGACAATTTCATGCTTCAGCCCCACCATGTGAGCTGCCCCTGTTCATTTCTTCCAATCTAAAAAATATATATATATATATATATATATTTTTTTTTTTTGTACCTTTCATGCTGGGCTCTCACGGACCCCCGGGGATGCACCCCACAGTTTGAAAACCTAGTTGCTGCAGACATTGGATGGTGGCTGTGGTTTTGACCTCTACCAGCGGGTAGGTGGGGGCCCTCACCAATCAGTCATCTAGATACGGGTATACGCGTATGCCCTTTCACCGCAGATGAGTCGCCACTGTTGCAATGCACTTGATAAACACCAGTGGAGCAGAACGCGGGCTGAAGGAAAGGGCCTTGAATTGATAGTGAACTCCTGTCACCACAAAGCGTAGGCATCGTCGGTGTGAGTGGCGAATATGGATGTGAAAAAAAGCATCCTCAAATCGAGGGACGCCAAGAAATATCCTTGCAATATCCTTGCTGTAGCTGGGAGAGAACCTGGTGAAGTGTCACCATGCAGAACGTTTGTGCCTTTAGGAACTTGTTGAGTACCCTTAGATCTAATATATCCAACCCCCCGACTTGTTCTTCAGTGCCTTTTTCCTTACCAGGAAGTAGCAGAAGTCGACTCCTGCACCAACTTCGTCCTTCCGCACCTTCTCCACTGCTCCTTCTGTAGCTGAGCACGCACTTCATGCAGCAGGAGGTGTTGTAACCTTTCCGGCTTGTGTGTTGGAGCAATGTCCGGTGGAAAGTCTGTAAACTCCAGCGAGTGGCCCTGCAGGAGAAGGTATAGCAGCCCTTCGTCGATTGATATGTTTTCCCATTCTATGATGAATCTTGACAGTGGGAGGACCTGGCCCTGGGCTGGTCACGCTTGCTTGCCGGACTTGCCCCAAGATTGGGAGGAGCCATGGCAGCATTGCAAACCCCCGCTGGACTGGGATTTCCTTTTGTACTAGTCCCCTGATGGGTACGGAGTCTTGTAGGAAGACCAAGACTGGTACGTGGAGCGGTTGACCGCAAAGTTCTACCATAATGCCCTTTCCCAGTGCGAAAGGACTGGTGCCTCTGTTGTAGCATGCTTAGGGTACCTGCAGTCTCTGTGTCTGTTTCAATGAACTGTAAAGCCTCATCCACCTTATTCCCCAACCAGTCTTTTCCGTCGATGGGCACATTTACGACCTGGGACTGGACACCAGGTCAAAAATCTCTGGCATTGAGCCAACCATGCCTGTGTAGGACCTCTCCATTTCTGAACTGGCGAAAGCCTGTATCAGCGAGGTCAACAGAGACCGCAATGGCATGGTCTGACGCCAATTCGCCCTCATGTCTGTAGCTTCCAGTTTTTTGTCATCAGGCAGAAACTCCAGAATAGGACCCATCTTATACCACAACTCCCGATCATATGCGAGGATGGCCATAGTATTCGCTGCCCTGATAGTCATGGCTGCAGTGGTAATAATTTTCTTTCCGAAGGCATCACAGTGCTTGCCCTCATTATCCTGGAGAACGGACAGGAGGATGACGGGTTAGCTGACTCCTAGCGGCAGCAGAAACCAGAGTCTGGTTTAGGTTGGGTGCCAAGGCAGGCAGGCGTGCTCTCTGGGGCCTTGTACTTCTTGTTGAAGCACTCTTTCTTTGCCAGGGATGTAACAGGATGGGCCAAGCTGACCAGGCCATCCTCCCAGACATCCTCCAACAGCAGGATTGACATCACCAACTTTCTGCGCTGGCCTACAAGTAGTCTGTGTCCGCAACTTTACCCGATAGTTGCTGGGGCCTTGACTGGAGTTCACACATCCTGGTGGGGCGTGGAATGTCAGCATACTCCCTGGACTGGCCAGGGATCTCTGTGTGAGGTTATCTAGGCGATACCAGAGTTGGAGCCGGTGCAGGTAGCCCATGTTGTAAGTTTGCCACCAGTGTGGTTAAGGTGGATAAAATGTCTAGTGACATGTCCCTTTGGGAAAGCAACGATGGGGCTGGTTGCATTGGAGGCAAGTCGTCCCCTGCCGAAGAAGCATGCAAGGGTTGTAATACTGGCAGTCTGATGAGGCTTGCTTCACCTCTTGAAGAACCAGGTTGCCTTCTGTTAGGGAGAATGATCCAGAATGGCTAATTTCCCTTACCTACTGAGTCCCTCAGCAGCTTTGCTGGATTTCTAGGATTTATTTTTTTCACCTGGTAAGAGTGTGAGCCTTTTTTCCCAGTCTTAAATGTGTTTTGCTGTGTGTGTTTAACATTTTTTGTGTTCATAGACTGTGGAGACTCACCTACTCCACAGGCATCATCTTTTTACTGTGTGTTACACAGCACCTTCAGTGCAGTGACACAGGGTTGTCTTTTAGACTTCCCAACTCAGACTCCATTTTCTGGGACTGACTACTGTCTCCCAGAACATATAAAGTTTCCATTAACTTTATTAGCCTCTGTAAAACCACAGACCCAGTACACCCTATCTTACATAGAGTACTGGAAAGGGTTAATACTTATCCCTTTTTGTCTGTTTCTCTTGGAGCGTTGTTTCGCTCCCTTTTCATCCAGACTTGGCTGGTGGCAGTGATAACTACCCTATTTTTCCTACCGCGGTTATCTTAAATAACCTTGATTTTGTTTTAGGCTATCTTGGTAGCCTCGAACTTAAACCCGCTAGACCATATATGTTTTATTTCGGTTCCGACTGGGTTTATTCGCCATTTCTTTTTGAAAATGTCTTTCTCGTGTTTGACTCGGCACGCCAAATCAGGTTTGGTTCCTTTGTTCACCGTCTTTTCGTGGGCTTCCATGCAAAAGCCCTCCTTAGGCATCTGTATGTCTGGGGGGGACAGGATGTGAGGGAGGGGCTTAGGACTCCCTGCACAGGGTCTCCTTGGAGACCCTTGTCGCATTCTGAACTGATTGGCTGTGGTGACTGTCCCGGCGGGACAGCCCCCCTGCTGTGTGATTGACAGCCAGGCTGTGTGAATGGGGGAAAACTGCATAAAAAGCAGATCTCTGGGTCTGGAAAGGCAGAGTTGCCACTGGAACGAAAGAACCGACGAGGAGCTGACGGAAGAGGACCCCTACCATGACTGATCCGCCCAGTGAAGCCCTGATGCAGGTCCGAATTCTCGAACTCCAATGACAGAAAAGATCCTCCAGGAATCTTCTTCCCCTGAGCTGGTGGGACCAACGAGCTTCCCAAACTGCAAGCCAGGACTCCCTCCTCTGGTCAAATTCGCTGTACAGAGCTACAGTGGGCCGGATAGCCAGGAAGGTCGAACCCTGCTTGGGTTTTAAGGCGTGCACCTTTTATTAGTTGCTTTGCTCTGCTGCTGGTTTCTTCCCTGGGCAGTGCAGGACCCTACAGTCTTCCTACTTCATGTCAGTCCAACAGTCGCTTCAGGAACCTTGAGCCTGCAGGAACTGCCTGGAACGTCCGCCTCAGCTACAGCTTCTTCTCCATTTAAAGGTACTGTGCAAATCCGGTTGTTCGTTTCGTTCAGCCGCGGTGAAAGTGTGTGAAATCTTTCTCCAACCCGAGGGCTTGTCCTTCTCGACTCTTTAAACTAACCACCTTTCTGCCGACCAACTTAATCCGGAACTCTCGGCAAAGACTTAACCGCGAACTACCCTGAGCTGTGTGATCTTAAGCAAAAGACTTTTGTCCTATTGACTTTGGCCCTAAGCCTTTTTGATTTGATTCCGGCACTGTAGCTCCTCTTTCTATATTGCCCTGCTTACTTATCTGTTGGTGCAGTTCAATTTCTGCCTAACTTTGCCTTTCCCTCCCTTTAAATTTCTGGAGTGTCATTTTGCTCCCACTTCATTTGTGAGCTTAACTTGTCTGCAACCTATTGGGAGTGGTGTGGTGTATTAAGAGTGTGATTTTTAAACTGCTTTACTTCAGTGAAATGTTAGACAACTGATGTGTAAATAAATGTATATTGTTTTACTCAGAAACCTTGAGTCAGTGTTTGTTTGAATCATAGTAATTGCTGTCCTTTGTGTAACTATTGATACTGCTCACTTGCTCTTGAGATAAGTATGGCTGCTCAGCCAGCGCTACCACTTTTACTGTGTAGTACAGGCTTGTACCAAAGGTGAATTTGTACTGTCACTTGTAGTCTTAATTGTGTGTGGTGTTCCCAAAGGGTACTGCATATAATTCTGCCTAACACCTTCTGAGAGAGGGGGTGTCCGGCATGATGGGGAAGAAAAAGGTGATATGAAGGCCTCTTTTTCATGCTCCTCTACACCCTCAGAAGAAGGCTCTAGTACCTTCTGGTAGTACAGCCAGTCCAAAGTTAGGATACAATGCTCATGGTCGAGTTCCCAGTGCTGACACTGTGCTGGTTAGAGTGTCAGAGATGTTTGTCACTATAGCGTTGGTGGTGATCCTATGTAAAAACACAATTTTTCCCTGTTGGCAGGGCCATTAGCAAGGGTGTCACAGTCGACATGGTTGACATCAACAAAGTCTTTGTCAATGGAGCAGCATGTCTGCTCATCGTCGTTGATTGCTTCATCGGCTGGGCGCTGGTGGACGGCATCGATGGCCTTGGTGTCGTCGACGAGGACTTACTTGACATCGATTTCGAAGACTATGTCAACGTGGTAGCTTTTGCCACCGAAGATGAAGAGTGGCTCCCAGATTTAGCTGTGGATTTGGCTGACGTGGTCACTTCCCTGGGGAGATGGAAAAGGCATTGGCTGCTTTTCTCTGTAGACACCCCTGAACCACTGACCTTTGGTAAAGAGCGGTCTTTGTGGGAGGGTCTGGTCTCGTGGACCGAAGCTTCCTTGTGCTTCCCCTTGCTGGTGGTGTGGAGCTCATGCGATCTAGACCACTTACTAGAGGTGGTTCGGTGGGCTGTCCTTCCCTGATTTAGCTAGGCATAGCTCCATACAGAAGTCGAGTAAGAGGCCCCACCGGCGTCCTCAAGCCACGCGACAAGACGTCGATCCTTCAGTGTCTTGTTGGAAAATGACTGGCAGATTTCACAATCCTTACTGACGTGGTGAGGGTGAAGGCAGTAGAGGCAGTCGTGCTGATCTTCCACGGAGACATTTTTCAATCCGCAGCGGGAACAGGCCTTGAACAGGCTGTTCCTTGTGGACTCAGCCATGAGGTAGGCCCAACTACACAGACGATTAGTCGAAGATTATAGACGGCGGGAACACTCCATGGATCCAGCAACGTCACAGCTAATGCCGGTCATCGAGAAGACGTTGAAAATGATGAAATCTTTCATCGAACATTATTAAAAACTCGAAATGTCTTGAAGAATAGTTGGAGAGAATAAATGAGGATTCGTTACACTAACGTGCAGTAAAAAATTTGAAGACGGCCGACAGTGGAGGAGGGAAGGGAGGTGTTCCTATTGGCTGTTGGCAGTATCACACAAAATGACTGTACTAGAGCACAAAAGTGACAGAGTTTTCAGTTTAAGTTTAAACTGCTCCATGTTACCGAAGATTCCCATCCTAACGACGGGGAATATTCACAGCATGTAAATCTATGAACGATCCAATGCTGGAGAACACAAATTGCGTGCCTTGGCGCCCTCCTTGGTTACATGGGTCTACCAAGGTAGTCGTTTAATAATTACAATCCACAAAGATTGCGTGGGTCTCGGTGTGTTCCCTTTTTATCCTAAGTATACACCAGCCCCTGCTGAGATCCTGTTAGAAAGCATTGCGGAACTATCTGTCCTGAGTTATAGCATTCAGGTCTACCAAAGTAGTTGTCTAGTGGTTCCAATAACAAAAGATTACCAGTATGTGCCTTATTGATTTTGGAGGTAAATTAGTCCTGGTTGCGATCTTGCTATTTCAGTAGTACTGTACACCATTTCACTATGTATCCTGAGCAATGGCACTCATTCATATTGATAACAGTGTGGTTAGAAAACTCCTCACTGTGTGTTGCGCTAAATCTCAGGTCATATCGCGATCACACTATGTTCATGATTAGAATGAATAATCAAGATGAATAGATGTAAATTAAGGGCGTGCCACAAAATGTTTGGGGGAATGTAAGCAAATGTTGCAAAGAGATACTTCAAATGTCATGCACCCCCGATCTGTCTAAATCTGGGGCAGTCATGTATGTAATCTTACCCATTCCTGAAAGCACCCTTGTTCATGACCATGGCCCGTGATGCTTGTGAATGTTCGTCAACATGTTCCCAGAGAAAGGTATTATTGTTCTCAATGAGTGGGTCTTCCCAACACTATCATATTCAACTGCTGATAGCCTATCACTACTCGTTTTTCTCCATATACTTCCGATACCGATTTTGCAATGCCCTAATGCTGTCCCTATATTTGCCACTTACACTGGGTTCATACTCGCCATTATCATTTATCTCCAGGGAAAGAGATTTCCTTAAAGAAAGGGCTTGTTAGTAAGATAAGCATGACTTTGTATACTGTTAATCGTCACAGATTATCCTATGGCAAATCCATTTATATTGATTCTAATAAGTACATGTTCCCAAAAACTCAAGCAAGAAAATATAAACAGAATTCAGCAGTGAAATACTAGTGTTAGAGCAATATTCTTTATAAAATAAGCACCCATCTCATGGTTGGTATTTAGACCATGTTCAATAGTTGGCATCCTGCATATCGGTCTGCTCTCCAACTGTCTCAAGCTCAGCTGACAGTCTCCTTCTCTCAAGTTCAGTTTCGCTTTTTGCAGCCCAATAAATCCGATGCCCCTTTTCTCATCCAATTGATGACATTGCTTCCAATGTACAGCCAAGGGGAGCCTTGGGTCCTGGCTGCCGAAACTGGCCATTTGTTCTCGAATCCGGATCCATAATTCTCTGATAGTACTCCCAATGTAAATTTTAGAGCATATGCAAATGATAGCGTAGACTATAAACTTGTTACAACAGTTGACAAAGTGATTAGTGTAATGCCCAGTTGGTTAAAAAATGGATGTGTGCCGTTAGTTGCATACTTGCACACAGTGCATGTTCCACATTTTGAGAACTCTGATTTCAGTGGTTGTAGCCAAGATAGTGCTGTGCTGCTCTTCTTGGGGGGTGACATAAATGAAAGCCTAAATTTGTTCTCCAGTGTGGGTGTATTCATGTACATAATCCCTGGTATCGGATCCAGGCATTTACAGAGAGCCTCATCAAGGTATAGTATATATCAATGTTTTTTCATAATTTGAAACATATATTGGGTGTCATTGCAGTGTTTGGTATTGTATGTTGTCTCGTGCTTGCAGGGTAAATCTGTCTATTTCAAATTGATCTTGGGCATGGCAATTGCGTCTCGCCCTTATAAACTCCCCCACGAGTATGTTATTTATTATGCTGCTCTGATGACAATTTGTGGCATGGAGGGTGGAGTTGACTTGTGTTTTTCTATATGTGCTGGTTTTCAAGATGGTATCCTATGTATAGATATGTAGATCCAAGAAATCAATGGCATCAGTCACCATGTTGAATGAATGATACACCAAAGGTATTGTTGTTCTATCTGTTCAAAAACCTGTCAAGTGCACTAGTTTCCCCCTTCCAGATCATTAGCACATTGTTTATATGCCATTGGGCTGTTACTGCGCTTTACAAATCTAAAAATAAAATAAATATACATCAGCACCATGGTATAACGTGTGGCAAAATCTCCATCTTGATAAATATAACGGTCCTGGAGCTGTCCGATGAACAGGTTGGGCAGGGACGGGACATATTTGGCCACCATTGCAACCCCATGCGTCTGTTTATAATATTGCTCATTGAACAGGAAAAGGTTATGATCTAATGAGAATTTGAGCATTTGAACATGATTTAAATAGGAAGTCAAGCTGTTCCTAAAGGTGTAATCTATGGCTCGTATGGCTGAGTGAGGTATGCAAGGCCTTCACATCTAGGGTCACCAAGATATAGTCATGGCTCCACTTAATGTCCCTAGTCGTTGTGATGACCTGTGTGGAGTCTCTGAGGTATGATGGCAGCGATACCACATATGGTCTAATTTTTGTGTCAATATACTCCAACAATTTCTCTGTGGCCCAGCCAATGTTGCTCATTATTGGCCTAACTTCTGGAAGGGTATCAAAGGCTTTACGTATTTTTGGCAGGAAGTATATTGTGGGCATTGTAGGCTGTCTAACATAAATAAAAGTCCTTTCTTCATCCGTTAGTAACCCCTGTCTGTACCATTTAGTGACAGGTTCCGTCAAATTGGATTTGACTGCATTAATTGGGTTAGATGGTATGTTCTGATAACAACAATGTGTATCTAGGTGTACGTTAGCCATGTTGATGTCATCTTCAGTATTTAGGATGACAATGTTCCCCCCTTGTCAGCTTCCTTGATAACAACTCCTGGGTCTTTTGACAGATCTGAACTAAGTAATAACTACACCAGCTTTCGGAAATCTTTGAAAAAGTTTATTTTCTGCTTATCTCACAGTATTCACGTTGGCCTGCACCTTCATGCATTTTGTTTGGCTTGCCTGGGGTGCAGTACGAATCCCTTCAGAAATCAGAAGGGGCAGAAAGACTGCTTGCTGGCCAGGTTAGTACAAAAGCGTATAAGAAATACCAGAACAGAGGACAGCACCATTGTAATTAAAGACAGGGATACAACGTTAGCCACTATCCTTCTCTTTTCACATTTTTACAAAAAGGAGCCAACAGACATGCAATGAGTTCACTAATATTTGGGAGCACTTTACTTCCCAGTTTTTAGTTGAAGATCGGTCTAGAGTAGAAGACCAGATCACAGCAGATGCGGTGGAGGCACCCATTAAAATCATCCCCCAACAAGGAACATGGGCCTCACAGCTTGACAGCGATATTCTACAAGTCATTTAAATCTGAGCTTTCCAATCACCTGGCATCTATCTTTAATCGTTTTCTTCTTTTATAAGCCAGAATCTCCTAAATATTGAAACCGTATAAGAATCAGTTGGAGTGTACCTCTTATCGCCTGAACAGATTATTGAAACAAGAAACCAAAATCTTTTTAGCTGTCTCCGGCTAAATCTGTTTATGTCCAAACTGGCAAAACGTGAGCAGTGAGGATTCATTCTGCATAGAAAGGTATTTGACAATGTTAGGCAGGTCATTGATATAGTAGAGCTACTATGCAAACACAGACGCCCTCTCAATGTTCCTCTAAGAATTGGACACAGAGAAAGTGTTCACCACATTGAGTATACCTAAAGAAAAGTTCTTCATGAATTCCAATTTGGCCCAGTAATGACCCATTTCATTTTGGCAAACTTCAAATACTTGGCCACATACGTGGAAGTGAAGGCTTTCTCCCCACCTAAAATTCAGATCTAGCAAAGGACAAGGTAAATGTCCACTTTCTACCCTAATATTTGTCTTAGTGATAGAACCTCTAGTCAGAGTGGGTTAAACCAAATAATAGGATTTTAGGCTACCCCAGAGCCGCAAGGAACCATAACATCACTGACTTTGAAGATAACATGTTGTTCATGATGAAGGAGGTTAGGCACACTTTACCAGTGATAATTTCCGAGTTGGAATCCTTCAAGGATCGAACCTTCAGAATCGCAGGAGACGGTCCCCTTTTTTATTTAAACAAGCTTTTCCCTTTACTTGGGAGTAGAAATGTAGAAGATATTTGGGATTCAACATCATCCCATCATATGACTAATTACACAAACACAATATTCAACAGCTGCTAGTAACACAAATAAGTATACAGCTCCTTTGGGATACTTGTACAGTTACCCTTTGAGTGGAGGATGAAGCTGAATCCTACCAACTGAGATCTCCCATGAATAAGCTCACAACCCAGACGTCATTAGCGGCAAGCATAGCACTAGCCCCCTGATGAAAAAGAAACATGTCACCTGCAAGATAAATAGCATGGTGCAAACCTTGGCATTAATTATCCATGGACAAGCGAATACACTCAATGCCGAAAATGTTCCCGTATTGTGTAGAAATATGGTCACCGTTAGTTGAATTTATGCAGGCTAACAAACATACCATACATAGATCTGAAACACTTTTCCACAGATGTTTGTGATGATCCACTAGACAAATAAAGTGGCTCTATTGCCCTTATTGTCCCTGTCTCAAAAGTAGTTTGAGGTGACTATATCATTTTCCATTCCCTCATAAAGATTATGTTTGATATGCTACTTCTGAAAGTATTTATTTTCCTTTTGGTTTATGTTATTTCTTTGTTCTTTTGAGTACACTGTCCCCCAATCATAGAACAAGCATTATTAATTTAGAAACTGACCAGCATTCAAAATTGCTTATGATACGTGAGCACATACCAAAAACTAAAACTGCACATAGGTTTTGCTTTTTGTGATCAAATTTCACCCTACAATGTAAGACATGATTACTGCTGCTGTTCCTTAGGTTTCATTAAACGGAATTTCCCTAAAAAAAAAAACAAGTGAACTGCTGGCTGTATTGATATGCCAACACCCCCACCCCCAAAAGGGTATAAACATTTGGCTTTATAAATATCAAATGCCAAGCCACAGTAAGAAAACCTGTCCAGACTGTCTGCAACAACATGCCCCAGTATGGCCGCATATTAACACTCATCATGCTAGCGTTATCCCAGAAAAACAGGTCACAGTAAGAAAACATGTCCAGACTGATTGTAAGTCAATATGGCCACATAAGAACTCTTAGCATGTTGGCTTTACCCTTGATGCTATTAGAAAATGCCATGCCACAGTAAGTAAACCTGTCCAGATTGGTTGTACCAATGGAGGCCAGTACAGCCACATACGAACACCCACCATGTAGTTTTAACTGAACACTCGCATATATTTACTCTAAAGGGGCATGAATTTATGAATTAAGTGCATATGTATCATGCACAGGCTTTACATTATAGTTGCACGCAACATTACAACACTCACATGCGCAAGCACACAAATTCAACATTTCACCTACCTTCGGGCAGCAGTGATATCTTCTCCACAGGAATGGGACTCAATGGAAGTACAGGCTCAGCAGCAGGTCAGGTGTCACCAGCCTTTAACCCTCTCCCTTCCTGCTCTGAATCAGGCTGGGGTGGAGCCAGCATCCTCTACCCGCCCACGGCCCGAGACAGACATGGAGAGGGAAGGGTGAAGAGGCATTTGGTTCCCTGTGAGGGCTGGATTTACTGTGCCCATTCAGGGAAATACATGCTTCACCGTAAGGTGACTGCTCCCTAATGTCTTTAATAGCGCTGTACATGAAATAGTGCATGGAACTTCTGACCTGGCCCATATGTAGCTCTATGAAAGACATTGGGAAGTGGGAACACCACCAGTCTGTACTAAAGGTGCTAATTTGCAGCCAGATATGGGGGCATACCTACCAACTGTGAGAGTAAAGAAGGGGCGGTGGGAGCAACTACACAGGGAGTGACACAGGTATTCTAAGCCATAGACAACACCACTCCCCCCAAAAAGGGCCTCCACTGGGAACGGCAGGGGTAACAATGCATTGGGTTTACAGAGAGCCAGAGAGACCACCTTATGATTAACCTAAAAAGGGCAAAGACAAAAATAGCTCCATCACAAGCACACGTAGTGGGAAATCCCTTGGGCGGGCTGAACCTAGGAAATTTCGATCTGAGACACATGACTCATATGCCAGGAATATGCGAAAGAATGACGGGGCTCAAGCTGCTCATCGCGAGTAAGTCAGCATAGCTAAAATTCGGTGTTGTAACTACAGGGCAGTCAGCCAAACTAGCCGTCCTAAAAGGCAGAGGAGAAGTGGCTCTGTACCAGGGTGCCGGTCACATGACCGCCAACGCCCATCGGCAGGCGGCTGTGGGAAAGGAACACTGGACGGAGTGGCATTCCTCTGAGAACCAATCAGACAGTAAGTTCCTGACTTCTGGGGAGGTGGCCAGCCTTTACAGTATCTACCATAGGGCTCGCAAAGGCCATCCTCCAACAGATATCATGGGAGTGTCCCCTTCATTTATTTATTATTTATATAGCGCACAAAACCTTAGGGTATCTAGGCGCTTAGACTTAAGAGATTGGTTACAGTGCTTCTGGTTACATAAAGGGAAGCTCAGGAAGTGATTACATCAGTGGGGAACATAAAGAGGCAATTACATCAGAAGTAAAGTGCAAAAGGAGTTAAGGTGAGCATAAACATGGAGCCTCACCCCATGTTGAAGGGCGCTTACTACACCGAGATGCAAAAGTTAAATAGGGCACATTTATGGAGCCTCACCCCATGTTGCAGGGCGGCTACTACACAGAGATGCAAATGTCAAACAGGGCACATTCATGGAACGTCACCCCATGTTGCTGGGCGGCTACTACACAGAGCTGCAAAAGTCAAATAAGGCACATTTATGGAGCCTCACCCCATGTTGCAGGGCGGCTACTACACAAAAATGCAAATGTCAAATAGGGCACATTCATGGAGCCTCACCCCATGTTGCAGGGCGGCTACTACACAGAGATGCAAAAGTCAAATAGGGCACATTCATGGAGCCTCACCCCAAGTTGCAGGGTGGCTAATACACATAGATACAATGTGAAATAGGTCACATTCATGGAGCCTCAACCCATGTTGCAGGGCGGCTACTACACAGAGATGCAAAAGTTAAATAGGGCACATTTACGGAGCCTCACCCCATGTTGCAGGGCGGCTACTACACAGAGATGCAAATGTCAAATAGGGCACATTCATGGAGCCTCACCCCATGTTGCAGGGCGGCTACTACACAGAGATGCAAAAGTCAAATAGGGCACATTCATGGAGCCTCGCCTCATATTGCAGGGCGGCTACTACACAGAAAGGCAAAAGTCAAATGGGGCTCATTCATGCAGCCTCACCCCTTGTTGCAGGGCAGCTACTACACAGAGGTGTAAAAGTCAAACAGGGCACATTCATGGAGCCTCACCCCATGTTGCAGGGTGGCTAAAACACAGAGTTGCAAAAGTCAAATAAGGCACATTCATGGAGCCTCACCCCATGTTGCAGGGTGGCTACTACACAGAGATGCAAAGTCAAACGGGCAAGATCAAGTGGGCAGCAAAGTGGGACAGCGTCTCACAGAGCGTCCGAGGAGCGGACAGGGGCAGGCAGGGCCTTAGTTGTGGGCCTTTGTAGAAGTGGCCGGCTCCCGCCTCCCGGTTGCTGTGATTGGCCTATGAGGCCAAGGCAACCAATTGGAAGGGGAATGTGGCCAGGCAAGAAGGCACAAGTTCAGTGGCAAAGCAGTGCAGCCATTACAGAATGGTGGAAAGAATAATGATGCCAAAGCTGCAATGACAAAATCCACACAAAGAACACATTTGGTGGGACAGAGGCAGGCTGCGAGCCACTCAGATCAGACCCACAGCTGCTTTTGATTCTTTGTGTAAAATTTGCAGCAAATGGGAGGAAGGTCATGTAACGAGCACAGTGCTCAAAACACAATGAGAGTGCTTACCCTTTCATGTGCGCACTCATGGAGATGGAGGTTTCAGGCAGGGAAAGAATCCTGCAGCCACGCGCTGTTGCTCCTTCCCCGGAGTAGTTGAAGAAGTAGAAAACTGAATGCAGAAAGGCCTCGTCATGGGCCTTTGTAGAAGCGGCCGGATCCCGCCTCCCGGTTGCTGTGATTGGCCTATGAGTCCGAGGCAACCAATGGGAGGGGGAGTGTGGCCAGGCAAGATGGCACAAGTTCAGTGGCAAAGCAGTGCAGTCATTACAGAATGGAGGAAAGAATAATGATGCCAAGGCTGCAATGACAAAATTCACACAAAGAACACACGTGGTGGGACAGAGGCAGGCTGCAAGTCACTCAGATCAGACCCACAGCTGCTTTTGATTCTTTGTGTAAAATTTGCAGCAAATGCAAGGAAGGTTGCGTAACGAGTGCAGTGCTCGCAACAAAATGAGAGGGCTTACCCTTTTCATGTGCACGCTCATGGAGATGTATTTTTCAGGCATGGAAAGAATCCTGCAGCCACGTGCCGTTGCTCCTTCCCAGGAGTAGTTGAAGAAGCAGGAGGGTGTCTCGTGTCCCGTTCTCAATGGTGTTGAACAATGGCAGTGTATTAAAGTTCCGGCGGTCAGCACCAATGTTATTTCATTAATAACAAGTTGTTCCAGGGTGGGCTGTGAATAAATGTGGAACCACATGGGGAGGTAATGTGTTGGGGAAACTGTTGAACTGTTTTTGCTCCAATTGCGCTTTGCTAATCAATGTATAACTTTGAGGGGGTGACATCAACGAACCAATGAAATCCCTGGGAAACGTTGAACGTTGAAAAAGTGAACTTTCTAAATTGAAAGTGTTTCGATGGATTTCCGAAATTGTACTTTTTGGTATAAAACATACTGTTCGTAGTCCATTCAGATGTCATCCTTATCGATCAGCGCCTATCCACTGTTCTTGTTCACCCAGCTGTAATAAACAGCATTCCTTCTTGCCCAGTGTGTGCACTTTTTGAGCATGTATTTCTTTTTTAATGTTCTAATTTATGGACCCCTAATTACATTTTGATGCCTCAGCGAGATCCATCGGTCCTCTCTGGACCGCTGAGGGTATCCAGGCCGTCCTCGCAGGGGCCACGGGTCCAGTGACCGCAGACCTGATTACTGTGCCTCACTGAGGAGGCCCTGCAGACGCCGACTTCGGAAGGTCTGCCAGGTCCCAAGCACCGTCCTGTGCCTAGTGGGAGGGGTGAGCCCGCGCTGGAGGCTCAGTGCCGAGGGCACTCGAGAAGTATCCAGGACATGAGTACAACCATGCAAGAAGACACTGCATCGTGGTGCATGCCCACGGAGGGGGAGGGACACATTTTTGTATGGTATATAGGATGCATCCCTCGGAGAAGGGAAGACGATCAGACATGGTAGTGTAGATATTAGTGCGTACCACCCGATAGGGAGTGGGCGCAGGTGTGGGCACGCCTGCGGTAGAGCAGGAGAGCTGCATAGTGTGTGGCAAACTCTGTTAGACAGGAGTGATGCAAAGTACAGTCGATTGTACAGTTATGTCATGGGGGTACGAGTTATGTTAATGTATTATTTCTTGCAGAGAAGGACTTGCGTGTGGTAGAGTAATTTAGCGGAGAGGGCTTGCGGTGGACGAGTCAGCACCAGGTAAAATAGCAGGCTTTGGCATTTTAAAAGCAGGATTGTGCCAGAGGTGCATGGATAGACACTTGGCACTCTTGCACTAACATAGAGAACAGTGAGCCTGTGGAGAGGGCTGTTGAGTACTAACACTGAGTGAGTAGTCGAGTCCGTGGAGAGGGCCAGTGCGATGAGTGGAGTGTTTGGTTGTGCCTGTTGAGAGGGCCAGAGTGAACTTAGAGAGGTGTGATTGGGAATAAAAAGGGGGAACAAGTGAAAGGGAGGGGAACACGGGAGAGTGGAATAAAAAGGAGAAACATAATGGCCTGTACAGACAGCCTCCAGACCACATGTGCCTCAAACTGCCCCAGTACCGTGATAAACTATTAAAATACAATGTCCCGTGGGCAAAGGAGAATGCAGTTCAGCGTTTCCATGCGTGGCCAGGGGAAGGCACATTTAACAGCAAGATAATAGAGAACGGATTTTCGTACCTATTGACAAAAATGAAGGGTCTCAAGCTAAAAATCAGGCAAAACATATTGGGTATCTGGAAATTATACGAGGAGACAAAAAGGGAAAAATTGAAGAAACAAGAAGAGGAGACAGCGAGAGGGAATGGACCAAGCTCACTGCCCCCGCCGTATGGGTTATATCCCACCTTGCAACCAGCCGCAGGGTATACTAATCCTCAGCGGGAGACCAGGGGAATACAATGCACACACGGGGTGAAAGAAAATATCTAGCAGAAATTGAAAAGAACAAGCGCCAACAGGTGGATGCGTTATTCAGTGAGGCAGGACGGGTGATAGAGGGGGAGGTGAGAAGGAAGAGAAAGTTTGATAAGGGAGAATACAAGTTAAGTTAGTTGGGGAAGATGAAGAGGAAGAGACACACCCAACAAACTAAGGAGAAGGGGAGGAAAAGAGCAGAAACGACAGGACAGTGGCGTCATGGGCGTAGGACATGGAGGGGAAAGGGGGGACAAATCCCCCGCCCCCACAATTTTAAGTGGGGGGGATGTAATGTCATTCATCCCCCCCAGAATATGTGTTTGGTGTGTCATGCAGGGATCTGTTTTTGAAGTGGGGGGAGGGGCTGCTTACTATGTAAGCAGCCCTCTCCCCCTGGCCCCCAAAGCATTGGGGCAATACCCTGGGGGCAGAAGGGTGATCACCTGCCCCCAGGGAAGTGGATGGGGGCACCTTATGGAGCACTCCCTGGCGGCAGATTTCTGCCCCTAGGAAGGGGTACATGAGATGCCCCCATCCATTTGGGGTGAGGGGAGAGGCCACTGCAAATGTTGGCAGAGCCACCCCTCCCAAGCCTGGAGCAGTATGTTTTGACCCCCCCCCTGGGGGCAGATGGCCACACACAGGTGCGCATCTGCCCCTAGGGAAGGGCAAACAAAAACATATATATTATAACTTATTTTGGGTGGGGGGGACCCACTAGACCACCAGGATTTTTTGTGTTTGAAAGGGGGGTGGCCTTCCCCCCCACCTAAGCGGATGGGAGGCACCTTATGGAGCCCTCCCTGGTGGCAGATTTCTGCCCCTAGGAAGGGGTGCATGAGATGCCCCCCATCCATTTGGGGTGAGGGGAGAGGCCACTGCAAATATTGGCAGAGCCACCCCACCCCCGAAGCCTGGGTCAGTACGTTTTGCCACCCCCCTGGAGGCAGATGGTCACACACAGGTGCACATCTGCACCTAGGGAAGGGCAAACAAAAATATATTTTTATAACTTTTTTTTGGGTGGGGGGCCCACTAGACCGCCAGGATTTTTTGTGTTTGAAAGGGGGCTGGCCCTCTCCTCCCACCCTAAGCGGATGGGGCCACCTTATGTAGCCTTCCCTGGGGGCAGATTTCTGCCCCAAGGAAAGGGTACATGAGATGCCCTCCATCCATTTGGGGTGGGGGGAGAGGCCACTGCAAATATTGGCAGAGCCACCCCTCCCAAGCCTGGGGCAGTATGTTTTGACCCCCCCTCGGGGCAGATTGCCACACACATGTGCCCATCTGCCCCTAGGGAAGGGCAAACAAAAATATATATATTATAACTTGTTTTGGGTGGGGGTGGGGGGGACCCACTAGACCACCAGGATTCTTTGTGTTTGAAAGGGGGGGTGACCCTCTCCCCCCACCCTAAGTGGATGGGGGCACCTTATGTAGCCTTCCCTGGGGGCAGATTTCTGCCCCTAGGAAGGGGTACATGAGATGCCCCATCCATTTGGGGTGGGGAGGAGGCCACTGCAAATATTGGCAAAGCCACCCATCAAGCCTGGGGCAATAGGTTTTGCCCCTCCCACCCCCGAGCAGATGGACACACACATGTGGCCACCTGCCTCTAGGAAAGGGGCAAAACAAAAATAAAACAAATTATAACCTGTTTTGGGTGGGTGTTGGGGGCCACTGAACCACCATGAATGTTTTTAGTGGAAAGGGGGGTGGCCCTCACCCCCACCCCAAATGGATGGGGGGGCATCTCATGTAGCCCTCCCTGGGGGAGATTGCTAGCACAATCTTCCCCTAGGAAAGAGGCAAAACAAAAATTAAAAAAAATATAACTTGTTTTGGGTGGGTGTGGGGGTTACTAAACCACCATGGATGTTTTTAGTGGAAAGGGGGGTGTCCACGGGTGTCTTCTTTTTGGAAATGCATGGGGTTCTCCGTTTTCCTTGGTGGCTTCGACACCCTAGGCCCAAATCTGTACGTTGTCCACATGAGCAAAATCTGCTTTGCTGAAAGGCTTGGGGTTACCAGTGGGTTAGCCTTTTTCCTTTTCGCTGAGGTAGGTGCATCCACACATGTGAGGTACCGTTTTTGTCTGGACACCTGTGAGAACGCAGGAAGGTAGGACATCTGTTGTTGGCAGCGTGTTTCGGTGGGTGGGCCTTGTACCTCACCCTTTCAGAAGCCAAGCGTGAAGGTTGAGGGTTCTGATGTCTGGATGGAGAACCTGACCTCACTCCGGTGAGAGAAGATTCTCTTTGAGTGGAAGACGGATTGGAGGACAGATGGACATATCTAGAAGGTCCGGGTACCACGTTCTCCTGGCCCAGTCCGGGGCAATTAGGGTCATGGTTTTCCGGAATCTTCTCAACCTCCTGATCATTTGAGGAATAACAGGGACTGGTGGAAACGCGTAAAGGAGTGGGAACTCCCAGTCCACTACGAACGCGTCCCCTAGATCTCCTCTCGGGGGAAATTCCCTTGAACAGAACAGATCGCACTTCCTGTTGGTCCCGGTGGCGAACAGATCCACCTGAGGGGTTCCCCAAAGGGCGAAGATCTCTTGAAGGACTTCCTGAGCTAGCTCCCACTCGTGGGAGACTGTGCTCTGCCTGCTCAGAGCGTCCGCTGTCAAGTTCTTCTCTCCGGCTAGGTGGACTGTCGATAGAGAGATTCCTTCCTGAATTGCCCAAAACCAGAGCTGCATTGCCTCTCTGCACAGTGGCAGTGACCCTACGCCTCCTCTTTTGTTGAGGTAGTGCATGGCCACTGTGTTGTCCGTCATTATCAGGACATTTCTCACCTGTACTGATGGCAGGAAAGCTTTCAGCGCTAGTCTGATCGCTCTCAGCTCTAATAGGTTGATGTGTAGTCTGGACTCCGATGGAGACCAACGACCGCTGATGGTCAAGTCGTTGGCATGGGCTCCCCACCCCGTGAGTGAGGCGTCTGTGACTACTGTTATCTCCGGCCATGGTTGCCAAAACAGTTCTCCTTTCAAGATGTTCTCTGGATAGGCCCACCATTGAAGGTCGTGGGCTACCTTGTCCGGAATCCGGAGTAGATCTGTCATTCTCTCTGAGAATTGCGACCACTGAGTTCTCAGTGCCCAATGAAGAGATCTCATTCTCAGGCAGGCCTCTGGCACAAGGAAGATGCAGGGTGCCATGAGGCCTAGCAACCTCAAAAAGTCGAAGGCTGGGAGATGTTGGGCATTTTGAAACTTGTTGACCATCTGCAGAATATCTTGAGCCCTCACCTCTATTGGCGAGGCTTTTCCCAGGGAAGTGTCCAGGACCGCTCCAATGAACTGGAGTCTCTGTGATGGTATCATCAGTGACTTATTTAAATTGAGGGAGAAGCCCAGTTTGTGAAGGAAGTGGCACACATAATCTAGCTGGATCTGAGCCTGTTCCGAAGATACAGCTCTGATCAGCCAATCGTCCTGGTAGGGGTAGACGTGGATCCCTTCCCTCCTTAGACTCGCAGCCACTACCGACAGTAGCTTGCTGAAGACCCTCGGGCGGAGGTCAGCCCAAATGGCAGAACTCGAAATTGATAATGAGAGTCGCCAATTGCGAACCTCAGGTATTTCCTGTGTTTGAGATGGATTGGCACATGGAAATAAGCATCCTGAAGGTCCAGAGATACCAGCCAGTCCTGGAGCTGGAGGGCCTGAAGGATCTGATAGAGAGTTACCATCTTGAACTTGTCCTTGCTGAGGAACTTGTTCAATTCTCGTACGTTCAGGCAGGAATGCGAGAGACAGGCAGCCGAGAATGCCACGAAGGCAGAAAACAAATTGGTCCAAAAGAAACTGGCCAAGTACACCATGGAAGGAGCACCACTCATGCCAGACGCTGCTGCAGTGGCACCGGCACCACTGAAAGGGTTTCCTGTAGGACAAATGCTGCAACAAGGAGGGTACATGCAGCCACAGAATATACCCCAATGGGGAACACCACCACATGGGAATTACATGCATGAGGGATATTTTCTATGAGAAGAGGGTTCTCATAGCGAGGAAGAAGGGGGTATAGAGGAACAGGGTACAGGGTCTTTGAACCATGCCACATATGCCAGGACATGGGACACTTGGCACGTGCCTGTCTATTCGTGCAAAAGTCAAAGGCAATCCAAGTGGCGAAACAGATGCAGTGTCTTCCAGTGCAGTCACAAACGATCACAGATACCGGACAGCAGGGGGTGGGCGGACCCAAGGGGGGGGACAACCGACAGCGGGGGTAACAGTCCCAGTGCTGGTTGAGCCACCCGCAGTAGCAGGTGGGACCACAGTAGTGCTAGGGAAAATGTGGGCCCCCATTAAACAGGGGTCAGCGTGCTAGGAGGAAATCCCTTCCCCTTCCTGCCAAAAAAAACACAGTAATAGGGGTGACTCTCCCTCACCCCCCGAGTCCGAGCGTGTCCAATCCTAGCAATAGCCAACGACCCCGAAGAGTAACCCGAGGTAGCAGTGAAAATAGAACCAAGAGAGTTATTGTTTCTCATAGATAGAGGAGCAACCAAATCCTGCATCAGGGAGGGGGGGGGATTCCCATTATCTAACAAGGTAATGGATACGCAGGGGTTCTCTGGGGCGGTGGTCACGATTCCAGTAACAGAAGATTTACCATTAACGATATGGATACAACACATTGTAAATCCCTTACTGTACTCCAAAGACACAACCATTAATATCCTGGGTGAGAAACCTGCTCAGCAAATTGAATGCAACCATATCAGTCACAGAGAAAGTGATGCGTGTTCCACGCCCACCATTTACAATGCCTGGGTAGCAGCTCTTCTCTTGGCAGCACACGCGCAAAGCACTTTGCGAGCACAGGCATTTTACCACAGCATGTTCCTGTATGGGGTCGAGATTCTGTTAGGTTGGGTCCCAGGAATACAGGGAAAGGTGTTCCGACTGGCTTTGGAATTACTATTCAAATCACAGTGCCAGAAGGATGATTTAAATTGGAAACCAGTGGTGTTACAGCTGGAGGAAGCGGTAATACACAAAGACATGGCAATTCTGTGTAGAACAGCTGACAACAACATGGAGTGGTGAACAGTGCTGTGCATTGATCCCACATTGACAATTACAGAAATGTCAGATTAACATTTGTTCGCCGAAGAGTATGACGACGGAGAGATGGTATTCCAACTACAGATACCCTGCCCGGTCCAGATACTGGAAAAAATGGTAACCATTCTGACACAGTTAGTGAAGAGGGAAAACAATCGCACAGAGGATGATCTCAAACGGGTGCGGAGGAATTGTGGACTAAGGGACCCCACGATGTAGGGGTACTGAAAGGAATTGGGGCATTGAAAATAACACTGAAGCGAGGGGCCCTGCTGGCGCGGGCAACACAATATCCATTGACCAGAGAAGCAGATGAAAGGATATACTCATAAATTGCACGGATTGTGGCAGAAAGGCATAATTCAGACATCCACATTATCCTGTAATACGGTGATCTATCCGATAAAGAAATTAAAGGGTGGGTTCATGCCGTTTATCCAGGATATACGCCCCCCTAAATGAAGTGGTGGAAGCAGAATTTCTTGTGGTTCCAAACCCTGCCCCTATATTGTGCTCTACCCCGGCGAAGGCAAAGTACTTCATGGTCATTGACTTGAAAAATGCCTTCTTTTCCATAACCCTGCACCCAGAGTCGAGATATTTGACCGCCTTCAGATATCGCGTAACTAGATTCAAGCACACTCGTTTGCCCCAAGGGTACTACAAATCACCCAGCATTTTCAATAGGATAATACAAATGGACTTATGCAATGTGCAAACATGAAGCACTGTGATTCAGTATGTTGACGATCTGCTAATATGCAGTGAGACGGAAGAAGAGTGTGGAAAAGACTCGGTACACGTTTTGTTGCTGCTCGCAGAGAAAGGGTATAAGATGGATAAGGCAACATTACAGTATTACTTAGAAGAGGTTGTCTACCTGGGGCAAAGAATATCCAATGAAGGGCGTAGAATAACACCCGGAAGTGCACAGGACATTCACTCCACCACCCGTCCATGAACCGTGAAAGGGATGCAGAAGTTTCTAGGTCTATGCAATTACAGCAGAGCATGGGTATTTGATTATGCCACATTTACTAAACCCCTATTACAGAGCCTTGAGGAAGCGCAAAAAGAGAAGGGGGACATGTGAGAAACCAGAAGGTGTCTCACCTACTAGTCCCCAGGGATCTGTCATCCAGGTGGTCATTACACAGGCATCGCTTTTGGATCCAGTTCCTGGGGGTGGGCCAGTGTGGGAGGATCACCTGGGTGAGGGGTCTTCGGGGTGTGGCACACCAGATGGTGAGACTTGGTAATATCCCCTTCCCTGTAACACCTATACCCCATCCTACCAGGTAGGATATTTAGGTACTCTACTCGCCCTTCACAACACGCACACTTTCACATGGACAGCTCGCTATGAGAGAAAACAGAGTAACACCGAGCAGTATACCTGACATGTCCCAATACAATGGTCAGGCGAGGTCAAGCAATTGCTGACCATTACACACACCTGACTTCTATTAAGCTTCCCCACACGGATAAAAGGCGATGCACGAGAGAACTCTGAGTGAGGCAAAGCACACGAGGAAACAGCTGTTTCGAGATGGCAGCTGAACGAGAGAAGAAAGACGGCAAAACAGAAGGGGATCTTAAGGAGTGAAATTCCCTTGACCTTTTCGACAAGGAACTGTTACTTTCCAGAAACCCCAAGAAAAGGAAGCGTAAGACCAGGAAACCAGGCTGAAGAATCCTGCATTGTGTGTTGGATATACGCGGGCCCCTCGTGTGTCAATCAAGGCAGGGAGAAGCAGCAGTCACCGTAATACCGTCCTCCAAGATCATAGCAGCGTCAATAAAAATCAACACAGCCTGTGAGTTTGGGAGACAGATACAAGACAGGTCTGTGTTGAAGCCAAGGTTGCAAGCAGCAACTTTGTATGGTGAGTGCTGGAACAAAATTGTTAAAACGTGTGCAATAAGAGACACAAGTAAAGTTGAACTGCTGATGAGTGATTAAAAGCAAGATACAATACCTTTGACAGAGTGGTCCGGCACTGCGTGGGTGCTCAATCGAAGGTCTCTGTAAGGTATCCAGCTGAAAAATGGCAAAAGTGAAAGTGAGGAAAAGGTTATATCAAGAAGAGGATGAGTAATTGTGAATCAAAGTGGTCCTGCGACGGGTCAAGCAAAATCCCACACACAGTCGAAAGTCTTCGATTTTGATGAAGTAAAGACAGTTTGGAAAAGTAGATAAACATGGTCCGAGCCCTGTGGAGGGAGACCAATTGAAGGTTTTGTGTTAAAAAGGGTCTGAGGAATTCCAAAATGGTAGCCCACAGAGGAGGACGTACTTAAGTGTATCTCCCCGCTGGGCCGCATCATCAAGCACTGCAACCAAGTGTTTCAGGCGAGTCTGAGCCTGAGACAACCGTGTGGAAACACAGCACAGAAACCGGAGAAGGGAAGGGTCCAAAAGAAAAAAAATCACAGAGCAAAGAAACATTCTAAAGCACCCAGGCGCCCAGCGTGGCGAACAGAAGAACCCATGGCCCGCAGGTGAGATGGAGCGGGGTGAAGGCAAGCGAACCCCTCCAATCATAACAGCATACCCCCAGGGATCACTCACCTGAATGAGCGGGTAGCGGGAACACAGACAGCCAGACGCGACTAGCACCCTCCATGTGAGAAGCACACCCGGAGCCCCAGCAGCGTAAGCAGAGGAACGGGACAATCAGCCGGGTAGGCAGGCCGGGCTTGCCACCCCAACCCCCGCCGCATCAGGTAGGAGAGGAGCCCAACACAAGCGGGCCCCAGTTTTCTATGATGACCCAGGGCGAAACAAACCCTCTGCCCGGGGTTCTCGGACGGTGCCCACAATCATCGACCACTAGCCACCTACGGTGCGGTGTCCCAAAGGACACTACACATGCAGGGCCGCCAACCTTATCCACCACAGGGACAGCGTGGGAGAGACGCCGGAGAGCCCAATGTTCAGGCAGCACAAGGGACACAGTAAACACACAAAACTACTGTTCCCCACCCAAGGCGCTGCAAAGAACATGTGGAGGCCGAGGCACACAGGGGAAACTCTCCATAGTGCGAGAACGCCCAGTACGAAACATATGTAGCAGATATTGGAAGGAAGCCGACACAGACTCGTAACAGCAAATGAAGAGCAGCGAATGGAATGCAGCGAGTACTCATAAACCTTGGCACAGGCCTGCAAACACTCTGCCCATACGAATGAACAATACCCACATAATGGATACATCCCGAGGGGACCGAAACAAAAGGAGCACCCTGGGCCATTAAAGGGTTAAAAAGCAATGCACAGCACACAGCGGCTACCGGGGAAGGGAAGAACCTACACAGGAGGCGAAGGAACAGAAGCCAGTACACAGAGATCATAAAAGACTGGGGAATAATACGATCAAGACAGGGACAAGCACAGACAACAAACAAGAGGGCGAGACAAGATCCACATCCAAGGGGGGCAACAACAGAAAACCCGGCTGGACACAAAACAAAACCGCCCCACCAGAAATACAGCGGGGTTATCCCGAACCACTGGACTCCAAATTAAGTGCCATTACAGCGAAGCAGCATACCGAAACCCACACTAGGAGCGACCATGGCAAAGACCATAAGAAGCATAAATCAGGCGGTTAACGGGGCTCCAACCTCGGGGAGAGAAGGCAACACAATAACAAACAGTGGATATATATCCGACGTACATGGGTAATTAAACGATAATAAACACATGCCATCCGCAACTTAGAAAATAACCCACGTCGAAAGTATTGATGTCCAAGTCCAGAGCTAAACCCCAGCGCAGTCCCCACCAGGAATCTGAAACAACTCTGGAGCTCTCAAGACCCAACCCAGAGAAATAAAGGAGAAGCAGCAATAACAGACTCACACAACTCCCCCCAACAAGCCATGGAGGATAACATGACGAAACCAGACATGCAGAACTGCTTCAAAGAACTGCAATATCAACTCCTGCTCTCTGTTCAGGAACAGTTCCAAACGCTGCGAGACGACATGAAACACTCTCTACAGGAGTTCAAGCAAGACATCGCAAAGCTGGAGGAGAGAACCGACACTCTGGAGAAAATAGTCCAACGGGTGGAGGACACACAGAAATCGGACAAAGGCAATTGTCACGCACCTCCATCACGCTTGAGCTTCAATATGAGGACTTGGAAAACAGGTCAAGAAGATCGAACATCAGAATAAAGAATCTCCCAGACTCAGTGGAGGATAAGGACCTACAGGGCATGATTATCCAACTCTTCACGGAAATCCTAGCAGAGGATCCAGAACCACGAATACAAATAGACAGGCTGTACAGAGTTGGACCCAAAAGAACGTCAGAACCGGGGATCAGACCAAGGGATGTATTAGCGGCCATGAACTCCTACACCCAAAAAGAGCAGATACTGCGCAAAGAGAGATACGCAACTCTGATGCAAGTAAATGGACAAGATGTCCAACTGTATCAGGATCTAGCCCAGTCCACCCTCATTAAAAGACGAAAAATGGGCCCGGTGGTCCAGCATCTAACGGCCAACCAAGTGAAATACAAATGGACCTTCCCGTTCGGCCTCCTGTTCACTTGGGAAGGAGCACAACACAGGATAATGTCATGCAAGGAAGGGGAGCACATCCTAGGTCTGCAACAGTATATGCTCCCAACACAGGGCAGGAAGGATTCCTCAAAGGAACTCTAGCGACACTGGAAGACTTCGCAACACGGGACATCATCCTGGGGGGTGACCTCAATATGGCATGGAACCCCAAACTGGATAGGAGCACCAAAACACGAACGGAGGCAAGAGACACAAGGCTTCACACACTAATCTCACATTTACAATTCGCAATCCAGAATAGACTACATGTGGGCCTCGTCAGGGCTGGTGGGAAAGGTGGCGGAAATAGATATCGGCCCGATCTTACTCTGACCATGCCCCGATAATAACCACCCTCAACATTCAGAGCCCGAAAAGAGGTCTCTGGACCTGGAGATTTCCAGCGGACATCCTGCATGACTTGACGATGGTTAATACAATACAGGAAAAGATAGACCTACATGACTCCAAGAATGATACAGGATAACCCCCCAGGGAGTACTATGGGACGCATTTAAGGCAGTTCTGCAGGGTGAACTGATAGCTATGAAAGCCAGGCAGGACAGACAACGCACATTGTGGGAAGAACTTGAAGGAAAACTTACAGAAACACGAAAGGAGCTCATAAATAACTCCACCAGAAAGGCAAAAAGGGCCATGAAGCACATCCAAGGCCAACTGGGGTTGCTTCAGACCAGAAAAGCTGAACTGGCCCTTCTTAGAACTAAACAGATGTATTATATCAGCACCAACCAAGCCGACAGACTCCTGGCACGACAACTTTGCGACAAAGGTCGAAAGACGACAATACTGAAGCTGAAAGACCCAGATGGCAATATTAAGACAACCAACGAGGAGATGGCAGAGATTATGAGGACATATTATCAGACTATATACCAATGGGATAACCCAAAGACAAATAGGAAACCTATCTGGGCAACATATCGATACCCCAAATATCAAAAGAGAGCAAACAAATGCTAGAGAGGGACATACAGCCAGAGGAGGTCAAACAGTCAATCAAGAAATTACCAAAGAACAAAGCGCCAGGCCCAGATGGCTACACAGAGACTTTTTACAAACATTTTTGAGAAACACTAGTCCCGAGATTGGCTAGACTATTCAATCGCTTCAGATTACAGGGCACCATAACGCCATCAATGAACGCGGCGAAGCTGGTGATATTCCCCAAGCCAGTAAAGGACCCAACACTACCGGGGTCATACGTCCAATCCCCCTTATCAACCTCGACGCCAATCTCTACACCACAATATTGGCAGACAGGCTTTCGGGCCTTTTATCGACGCTTGTGGCTCCAGACCAGGCAGGGTTCATCCCAAAAAGGCAAACGGCAGACAATACAAGAAGGGTGAGCCACCTCATCGAGAAAGCAGAATACACACGCACTACAGCAATCCTGGTATCGTTGGACGCAGAAAAAGCATTCGACAGAGTCAAATGGACGCAATTATTCAACACAATGGAACGCATGGGCTTTCAGTCAGTCGTATACACAGATGGGTCAGGCCAACTACAAACCACCCACAATGAGAATATCATTAAACAACCTTCTGTCGTCCCAAATCAAACTCACCAGAGGTACCAAACAAGGATGCCCATTGTCGCCCCTTTTATATGCACTCTTTCTAGAACCGCTACTGATCAGAATAAGAACATGCCAACGAATAAGAGGTATATGGATGGGAGGAGAAGAGCACAAAGTGATGGCCTTCGCAGACGACATGCTACTGGCCCTAACAGACCCGGATCAATCACTTCCAGCTCTGCTGGGGGAACTGGACCACTTTGGATCCATATCTGGCCTCAAAATCAATACACACGAATCAGAGATCCTAAACCTAACAGCAGACCCAATGAAGATAGCAGAGTTAGCCCGTACAACTCATATGAATGAGGCAACAGAGAACATAACGTACTTAGGGATAAAACGGACACCATCAGCGAAACCCCTATACATAGCCAACTGCCCGGCAATGCTAAATAAGCTTAAAGCGGACCTTACATGGAACCCCCTCAACATCTCATGGTGGGGTAGAATGAGAGCTATCAAAATGACGATCCTACCAAATCTTTTATATTACTTACAGACGCTCCTGATAAAACTCCCGAAGACATTCTTCAAATCATTTAACAAAATGGTATCCACCTACATATGGCAACACAAGACACCAAGAGTGGCTACAGTAACACTGATGGCTCAGAAGAATGAGGAAGGGCTTACACTTCCTCACTTCAGTCAATACTACCAAGCGGCACAACTGAAAGGGCCGCTGCTTATGTCATTCCACGAATGCATCCAGGAAGTAGGAATAAAACCGACAGAAAAATATCAGCACCTACAGCTTGCGCACTGGCTCTCATCCCCCCCCAACAAAGCAGCAGCTAAAAGACAATTGACCCGGTTAGAAACATTCATGACAACGGACACAGGATCCCACAAACTGATATCAAACCTGTACAAACTCCTAAATGAACAAGGGGAGGAGATTCAATGGAAGTACATGAAGAGGTGGGAAAAGACCTTGTGTCATGATCTCTGCTTCCAAAAGGCCAGGACTTACCCAACTCCCTTGGAAGCAGACCCATAACCCAGGTTCCGAGTGCCAGCCAGTCCCAATTGGGACCTTTTGGACCCTGTCCTGGCGCCAGTGGCACCTGGCTCATAAATATGCCCAGTCCCAGCGCTGCAAGCGCCGGGCTCATAATGCTTGGGTGGACTTACCTGCAGCAGACCATGCTGCTTACTTACCTGCCAGTTGAACCCCTGATCCTCTTCTGTTTGGGACTACTTTTCCTGTTGGGTGGGGCAGGAGCCACTCCTAGGTTCAGAACACTGGAACTCTTCTGGAAAGCAGGAACTCTTTTCTTACCTAGGCGTGGCTGTGGAAGGAGACACCTAAGCACTACAGGAGGCTATTTAAACCACACCCGATGGATGAATCTTGCTTTGCGTTATTCTGCATGCTCTGCAGCAGAACTCTCATCGTGTCTTCTGCATCTGATCCTGGGCCTAAAGGAAAAAGGCTTACCATTCTGAATCCAGTCTTCAGCAACATCTATAAAGACAAGAAAGAACAGGTTAGCACTACGGTCTTCAGTGACAGCGCATCTCTTACCTGGTCCATCGGCTGTCATCAACGCCTCGCGCAGCATTCCTGCATCTGAAAGACAAAGGCTTACCTACTCTTCACTTCGAGTCAGGCATACAGTGCACAGAGGTCCAGCCCAAAGAGCCAACCGGGTGGTGCACATCACTTTTGAAGATACGGTAGTCGCCCAGTCAAGACCGGCGCCTCTGCGAGAATCAGGTGAGCGTTACAGAACGCAAAGCCTACCGCAAAACTCTCGCCCAGGCGCTATGGAAATCTCGGATACCGACCACCTAGCCCGGTTACTTGGGGAACTAAGGGCAGAAGTGCATGCAGCTCGTCAGGAAACGAATGCTCTAAGAAGGGAACTAATTATTTCCAAGGAGCGAACAGACGATCTTGCTAGACAATTGCTGCAGTCACAAGCCGGACAGACCCCGTTACCAGCATCAGGGGCAAATCTTCCTTCAACATCCCCTATGAATCCAGTGCAGATCAACCTACCTGGGAATGTACCTCTGGCTCCGCCCGAACGATTTTCTGGTGACCCAAAGAGGTTTGCAGTATTTATTAATCAGTGCCGGTTGCATTTTTTATGCCGGCCAGCAGCCTTTCCAACTGATCAAGCTAAAGTAGCTTTTGTGCTTTGGTACCTTAGTGGCAATGCGGCAGACTGGTCGATCCCTCTAGTTAATCAAGATGATCCGGTTCTCCATGATTTTCAAGCCTTTCAGCTTAGTATGGAAAAACTGTTTGCAAGACATTCACAGGGGCAGGCCTTGGACAATGAGCTTCTTTCGTTGCGACAGGGTAATCAAGACCTTTTGGCTTATATTGCATCTTTCAACAGACTAATAGTGGAAACTCAATGGCCTGAGGACAAAAGGATTACGCTGTTTTATAGAGGTCTACGTGGAGAGCTCAAAGACGTTTTAGCCCAAGTAGTTAATCCCCCACAAGACTGTTCGGATTATATAGACTTAGTCGTTCAAATAGATCACAGACTGCAGAACAGGAAGGCCGATCGTTCCAAGTTTGATGCTCGAGTATTTCCAAACCACCAACTCCTTCCAAAGGAGTAGACTCCGGGGAACCCATGCAAATAGGGGGCCTGAAAGGACCACTAACACAAAAGGAGCGGGAAAGGAGAAAACAGTTGCAATTATGCCTCTATTGCGGAAACTCAGGGCACTTTCTTCGAGACTGTCCGGTGAAGACAGCCAAGAAGGCGGTAGGAGCTGCAGTTACCAAGGTCACAAACTCTGAGCAGGGAAACGACCTCGCCCGACAAGAATAGGGGTCCTCTTGCCGAGCGTTAAAACCAGTTCCGTGATCTCGCATTTCGTGATACCTATGGTCCTCATTAGCCCTGATCATCCAGATCGATTACATGCGATTGAAGCTTACGTCGACAGCGGTGCCATCGGCAATTATATGGATCAGGAAATGGTTTTGAGGATGAATCTAACTCTTTGTCCCAAGGCTGTAAAGGACGTCATTACTACGGTGGATGGTACGGAGATAGCCTCCGGACCAGTAACGCATACCACTCAAGAAGTGACGCTAGTAAGTCAAGATGGACACCATGAGAAAATCGTGTTCGATGTGATCAAGGCCCCTCAGTTCCAGATTATTCTAGGGATACCTTGGTTAGAGAAACACAATCCTCGGATCGATTGGCGAGCAAGAACGGTTCAGTTCCCAGAATGTGTCTCTACTTGTCACCCTCCACCTGGTGTTGCTCTAGCAGCAATTTCTTCGGAGACTCCCCAGTTACCTCCCGAATACCTAGAATTCCAAGATGTTTTCCGGAAGGATCAGGCTAACTCTCTACCTCCTCATAGGTCCTATGACTGCCAGATAGACCTGATACCTGGATCTACTCCTCCGTGTAGCAGAATTTATGCCCTCACCGAGCCTGAGAACCTTCACCTCCGACAATACCTGGATCAATACCTAGCGAATGGGTTTATTCGTCCTTCTAAGTCCCCTGCTTCTTCAGCTTTGTTCTTCGTTCCAAAAAAAGAAGGGGACCTTGGAACTTGCATAGATTACCGCGCCCTGAACCAGATCACCGTTAAGAATAGATATCCGTTACCTTTAATCCCTGAACTCCTGGACCAAGTCAGAAGAGCATGCATATATACAAAGCTGGATCTTAGAGGAGCCTACCACTTGGTACGAGTAAAAGAGGGCGATGAATGGAAGACGGCCTTCCGCACCAAGTATGGGCTATTTGAATATCAGGTCATGCCCTTCGGGCTTTGCAATGCCCTGGCCGCCTTTCAATATTTTATGAACGATGTCCTCAGAGAACTCATAGATGTATGTGTTGTCGTTTACATTGACGACATCCTCGTTTATTCTTCATCGGAATCTGAACATCGGAAACACGTGAAAATGGTCCTCAAGAGGTTGCGTCAACACAGACTTTTCGCTAAGTTGGAAAAATGTGTTTTCAACGTGACTGAAGTTGAATTCTTGGGATTCATATCACCTAGCGGAGTGCGTATGGATTCAAGGAAGGTCGATGCAATTCTCAAATGGCCATCACCATCCTCCGTAAAAGGGGTTCAAAGCATGTTAGGCTTCGCCAACTTTTACCGCAGGTTTATCCCCGAATTCTCTCGAATAGTCCAGCCCATCACCGCCTTGTTAAAGAAAAACAAACGTTTTGAATGGTCTACCGAGGCGGAACAAGCTTTCCAGAATTTGAAGACAAAGTTTATCTCTGCACCAATTCTAAAACATCCTCGCCCCGAACTCCTCTACATCGTTGAAACTGATGCTTCGAGCCTTGCCATGGGGGCAGTTCTATCACAGAAGGACCCAGTAACCAATCAGTTACATCCCGTGGCATTCTGGTCTCGCAATTTCTCGCCTCCTGAGATCAATTACACTATTACTGATAAGGAACTTCTGGCTATCAAGTCTGCCTTTAAGGCTTGGCGGCATTATCTTCTGGGGGCCCGACACACCGTTACTGTGATTACGGATCACCGAAACCTGCAATATTTGAAAACCGCAAAAGCCCAATCCTCTAGACAACTCCGTTGGGCACTATTCTTTGCCGAGTTTGACTTCATAATTACCTATCGACCTGGCACAAAAAACGGTAAAGCTGATGCCCTTTCTCGGATGGGAGTGGAGGAACACTTGACCAACCCTAAACCTGTACCTATCATTCCCGAACAAAGAATTCTGGGTGTAATAACCACACAATCCATAGAGGAAATTAAGGATAAAACCAGGCAACTTATAACTCCAGCAGAAATACAGAATTGGCATCTGCAGGGAAAGGACTTTGCAGTAAAGGACAACTTGTTGTATTTCCAAGAACGATTATACCTGCCCAGCACAGATTTACAGAAAAAGGTGATCTCCTGTTATCACGAGTCTCTAATGGAAGGGCATCCCGGTATGGCCAAAACCTCAGAAAAGATCACGCGCTACTTCTGGTGGCCGTCTTGGAAAAAAGATATCAGAGACTTTATAATGTCCTGTGGAGTATGCACCCAAAACAAGAGTCAAAAGGAAAGACCAGCCGACCTCTTACGCCCTATTGACATCCCACCTCGCCCTTGGCATACGCTTTCTATGGACTTCATCACCGACCTACCTCCATGCTCCGGATACAATACGATCCTGGTAATCGTGGACTTATTCTCCAAGATGGCGCATTTCATTCCACTCAAAGGCTTGCCAACAGCAACAACTCTGGCCCGAGAATTTCTCGAAAACATTGTCCGACTGCACGGTTTTCCTTCAGTGCTAATTTCGGATCGAGGTAGTCAATTTATTTCTCATTTTTGGCGAAGTTGTCGTCGGTCGGCTCAAATTGATGTGAGATTATCGACCAGTCACCACCCTCAAACCGACGGACAAACCGAGAGGACCAATCAAACTCTGGAACAGTATTTACGCTGCATGCTGCAACAAACTGAAAAAACTTGGAAAGATATCCTTTGGATAGCCGAATATGCCTACAACAACTCTGTCCACTCAGGAACTGGGAAAACCCTGTTTTTTCTTTTATACGGCTGTCACCCTCTAACCTCAGAGTTGGATCCACCCCAAGATCTTGGAACACCAGCAGTAGACTACCTGCACTCTACAATCACCCAAGCTTTTAAGGAAGCCGTTTCTCACCTTCAAAGGGCTAAGGAACAATACAAGAAAGGAGCAGATCAACATCGGAAGGAAGCCCCCCCAATATCAAGTAGGAGATCAAGTCTGGTTATCCACCAAATATCTACCTCTAAAAGGACCACGCACATTCAACCCAAGATACCTTGGTCCCTATTCCATCACTACCATAGTAAACCCAGTAGCGGTCAAGTTGGACTTGCCCCCTCACATGAAGATACATCCGGTCTTCCACGTCTCTCTTTTAAAACCTGTGCAACCTAAAACCCGACTAACTAAATCCCCAAAACCTATCCTAGTTGATGGAGAACTCGAGTTTGAAGTCAAAAGCATCCTGGACTCCAAGATCTCCAAATCTAAGCTATTTTACCTAATTGACTGGAAAGGCTACGGCCCTCAAGAAAGATCCTGGGAACCTGCAGAATATGTCCACGCTCCTCGTCTAATCAAAAGATTTCATCAAACATTTCCTGACAAGCCAAAACCCCCGAGGAAGCCCGGTTTGGGAGGGGCCTTGAGGGGGGGTACTGTCATGATCTCTGCTTCCAAAAGGCCAGGATTTACCCAACTCCCTTGGAAGCAGACCCATAACCCAGGTTCCGAGTGCCAGCCACTCCCAATTGGGACCTTTTGGACCCTGTCCTGGCGCCAATGGCACCAGGCTCATAAATATGCCCAGTCCCAGCGCTGCAAGCGCCGGGCTCATAATGCTTGGGTGGACTTACCTGCAGCAGACCATGCTGCTTACTTACCTGCCAGTTGAACCCCTGATCCTCTTCTGTTTGGGACTACTTTTCCTGTTGGGTGGGGCAGGAGCCACTCCTAGGTTCAGAACACTGGAACTCTTCTGGAAAGCAGGAACTCTTTTCTTACCTAGGCGTGGCTGTGGAAGGAGACACCTAAGCACTACAGGAGGCTATTTAAACCACACCCGATGGATGAATCTTGCTTTGCGTTATTCTGCATCCTCTGCAGCAGAACGCTCATCGTGTCTTCTGCATCTGATCCTGGGCCTAAAGGAAAAAGGCTTACCATTCTGAATCCAGTCTTCAGCAACATCTATAAAGACAAGAAAGAACAGGTTAGCACTACGGTCTTCAGTGACAGCGCATCTCTTACCTGGTCCATCGGCTGTCATCAAAGCCTCGCGCAGCATTCCTGCATCTGACAGACAAAGGCTTACCTACTCTTCACGCGCTCCGGTGGCCTTCGGCGCTGCATCCCGCATCTGCAAGACAAAAGAAGGTGCGTTTAAAGACATTGGGTAACGTTCAATACTCACGTGCCATTACTCCATCCACGCCGAACTCAGTGGGCACTCCGGCATCCTTCAGCAGCTCCGAACTGGTACCTGCAAAATAAAAGGACAGTTAGTGCGCATCGTGAAGCAAGCAACAAGCGCTTACTTACGCGCTTCCAGGCGCTTCTATTCCGCATACGGGTCCATCCTCAACTCACTTCAGCCAGTCAACCGCCATCCCCGGAACCCTGCAAAATAAGAGACAGCAATACAAAAGACTTTTAAAGACATTTGAAATATTCGGAACTCACCGTTCGTGAAGTAAACGACGGACAGCAGTCCTCTGAAGTCAAGAGGCCGCGCTACCTATCCAGTGAAGAAACTGGTTACAGCACCCTGCCCCGAGGCAGATGGAGAGCTCGGCGTTCACTTACCTAAGGTGAGAGCGTTAACCTTTGGGGTTCTACAGGAGAGGAGAAAAGGAAAGAGATAGGGACACCCCATTAACCCCAGTTCATTAATCCCATATTTTCTATCTGCAGACATCTTACTCTTCGAGTCAGGCATACAGTGCACAGAGGTACAGCCCAAAGAGCCAACCGGGTGGTGCACATCACTTTTGAAGATACGGTAGTCGCCCAGTCAAGACCAGCGCCTCTGCGAGAATCAGGTGAGCGTTACACCTTGGGGGAATCAATTTCAAGAGAACAATGGAAAGAAGTATGGAATAAAATCCCCAAGTTGACACGCTCCATACAACTAAGAGAAATGTGGCAAAGCATTCTCCTCCAGTGGCACCTCACTCCAGAAAGACTCCACACAATGTACCACACCACGAGCAAGAAATGCCGGCGAGGACGCCAACAGCTAGGGGACTGGAAACATATATGGTGGGACTACCCAGTCATAGCAGACTACTGAAAGGAAATAAAGCAACAAGTAGGGAATATGATACAAGGGGCTGACAAACTGGAAGATGCGATATAGTTGGCGGGAATGTGGGACCCGACTCAGAAGACCTCCACGAAACAACAACAACAAAAAGGGGTGATGACACTGATCATTGTGGCATGGCTGACACTGGGCCAACGCTGGAAACAAAAAGGACCACCAACGCAACTAGACTGGCTCCAGAAAGTGTGGGCTTTCGTGACACTGGATTGGATGATGTGCAAAATCCAAGGCATACCAGAAGTCTTCCAAGCAAACTGGGGAACTATATTCTGCAATATTTTCAGAGCGACTACATGATCGAATGGTGCCCACACAAAATATGAATACTAGTCATTCTATGACTCAATCAACAACAAGGAATTAAAGTTTAAAACCGCCTATTGGGGAGAGCAGGAAAGGGTGGGGGGTGGGAGGGGGTGGAGTGAGGGGACATTGGGGATGTTGATTTGTCAGTTTGTAAATCAATATTTTTAAAAAAAGGGTCTGAGCTCGGCAGAAGGGGCACCCGGGGGTGAACAGAAAATCACCTGAGAAGTTGTACATGTGAAATCCTAAGAAGAAATAAACTTTAATGTTGGTCGTGTTGCATCAGGCCCTCTGAAATAAGAGACTTTGAATGGCAAAGAGACTTTGGCACAGAAGGCTCTTATGTTGAGGTTTTGAATGTCATCTTCATGCTAGAGAAGCCAGAGAGAGTGCAAAGCTTGAGTGGGCCACCTTGTCCCGTGCTGAAAACGTGGGGAAGGGAACCCAACGGCTTGAATATCCTGAAATATCATTTCTTGAACACTTTTCTTTTGCATAACATTGTTTCCCACACTATTTGTATTTAGAAGGATTGGCAATAGGTTTATTAGTATAGGCCCTTTTATTTTGACAGACTCTACTAGGACTGCGTTATTATTTGACGGCCATAGCTTGCTCCCATTTTTGGATTTAGGATTAGATAGGCATTTTCCAATCGCAATTGAAGTTCAATAAACCCCCTTGAACTGTGATCACTTGTGTCTGTCTTACTGTTTGATACTATGCCTTCTTTACAGCCATAAAATAAACATCTGAGATTAATGAAAGTTTTACAGAATTAAAAAATGCACTGGCACATGCACCAGTGTTAGCTACCCCAAATTAAAGTGAAACATGCTATTTGCTCTCACATTCAGATGGATCAGTGATGGCTGTCCTCACACAAAAGAAGTCGCAAGGACACCAGTCACTAGCTCATTATAGTGGATGACTAGATCCAGTAATGCAAGGACATTCCCCCTGCGAACAAGCGCTCATGGCTGCAGCGTTTGCTATTGAGAAAGCATCAACTATCACCATGGGGTGTCCAGTAGTACTGTAGGTGGAAGACTCATTATTCACTATTCTCTAGAAATCAAAAAGTACACTAACAACCCAAACAGCATTGGGATATGAGGCCATATTAACAAACCCAGCCATAGAGGTGGTAAAAGATGAAGAAATAGCAGGGGCTGACATGGCCTATATTGATGGGTCATCAAGTATTGACCCAGCGACAGGAAGGAGACACTGGTGCGGCAGTAGTGTGCTGCATAAATGGGGAATATGTAATGGCATCCCAATAGCACTTGTGTATAGGCGCGTTACAAATACCATATCATATTATAGCGACTATTTTCACACTATTAAGCACAGGCAGCAGAATTAGTGGCAATGATAAGAGCACTAAAAATGAGGGAGGGGCATGCAGCAAATATCTTTTAGACTCTGCCTATGTCACGTCAACCATTCATTCAGGGATGGCACAGTGGGAAAGATAGGGATTCAAAAGAAGCAACGGATCCCCAGTACAACATGCACAGTTACTTAAGGAATTGAGGCTCTAAAGGGTCCTGTGAAGGTGGCAATAATAAAATGTGCTGCCCACACAGGAAAACAAGACAGGATATCACTGGGGAATGAAATGGCCGAAAGAGCAGGAAAAGTGGCAGCATCACTTAGTATTTACGCAAAAAAACAATATGATAATAAACCAGAAAAAATGCCACAGTTACATTCAGTAATGCAAAAATCAAAACCAAAAAAATAAAGTGGGCTATTGATGGTACTAAGATTGACAGTAGGAAGGAAGTGCTTTATCTGGGGTTTAATATCAACAGTTTTTCTAGTAAACGGTATTGTACTCTAAATATGGATAAAAAATTGACCAACTATCTTTCCAGATGAGACAAATTCTCTGAATATTCTGTACATTTTCTATCAAACCTTTGCTAATTTTAGGGATTACTTTTCCAACATAGAAGTTATGTACGGTGTTGAACTGGATGGTGCAGCACATAATATCGATTGGGATAGATTGGAAGGGAGGCTTTGGAAGAGAGTCCTGGGACTGCCCTCCTCTCTTCTCATGGCATCACTGCGCTTTGAATTAGGTATGCTGTCTCTGCGATACTGGTTCAATTGGCATGTACTATCCAGCTTTGTAAAAATTGTGTCTCCTATGCCAAATACTCTGAAAATCTTCAGGAGTGTCGGAACCGAAAGGTTTCTCCATTCCTGAATGAAATATCAGCACTTACTGATGATCTGTTAAATCAAATGAACAAACAAATCCAGTCTATAAAAAAATAAAATAAAGCAGTTGGACTGGATTTCTACAATTGACAAAACACAATGCTACAAACTTCACTCAACTTTCCAGGCTATTGATAAACCGCTAGGAGATTTGCCTAAATACCTCTTTTGATTTCCCTGCCCTGTCACAAGACAAGCTTTTCTGAGATTTAGTTTAAATGTTTTGCCAACCCATGTTCGATCCATGATACAAGAGGGAGCGAATGATATCTGCACGCATTGTGAAGATGTTGAAAGGCCAGAAACCCTCCAACATCTTTTGGTAGAATGCACTGTCGTGGTCGATTTAAGAACACAGTACTTGGGTCGATTTGTTTGTATTAACAATGGATTTGTACTTGTAGACGGTATGTGGAAACGTCTGTCAGCTGGTTCAGAGTTATTTATACTGTGATTCAAATGCTCAAGGAACTAAACCTATATAGCTAACATGATCATTTTTATCAAATATGGAACCATACGATTAATTGATAGATATGTGCGAACTGTGGAAATTGTAATCTGATCTCTTGTGATCTTCCCTGTTCATTTTTTAATGTACTGACAGTTATGGGCCAATTCATGGAATCCAGCGCAGAAGTCTCGCAAGTTCCTCGCGCAGAGAGGGAGCGTGCGCCACCCGTGCGCTAGTCGCAGCGCAAAACACCTTTTTCGCATACCGCGTATTCATGAATTTCCCGAGCCATCACAAGCTGTGGCGAAGTGAACATCCAGCAGCGCCAGTTAAACCCCGAACACCGCCCCTTGCGCTGGAAAAAGCCAGTGAAATGTCCAATATGGCCCAAAGGCCCGCGCTATCCTTGGTCCAGCACACAGCCCCCCTCCATGGTAATCGCGTAAAAAATCGGAGTGTACCCCGCTTGCGCCAGTCAAATTGCGTGAAAAGTGCATTGCGTACCCCCACGAAATCGCATACCCTGCTCGCGCCAGTCAAATCACGTGAAAAAGGCCTACCGTGACCCCGTGAATACACGTACCCCACTCGCGCAATCCAAATCGCATGAAAATGGCCTTGCGTACCCTCGTGAAATCCGGTACCCACCCGCGCCACCCAAATCACGTGGAGAGGGCTGAGCGTGTGGGTGTTGGGGGGAGTCCCATGTGGTGTGTGCTGCCTGCAGGCCATGGTCAAGGGTATTGGGGGTCCCCTGTGGTGTGGGCTGCCTGCGGGCATGGTCATGGGTGATAGGGTCCCCTGTGGTCTGCGCTGCCTGCGGGGCATGGTCATGGGTGATGGGGGTCCCCTGTTATGTGGGCTGCCTGCAGGGCATGGTCAGGGGGGGTCCTCTGGTGTGGGCTGCCTGCAGGGCATGGTCATGGGTGATGTGGGGTCCCATGTGGTGTGTGCTGCCTGCGGGGCATGGTTATGGGTGATGGGGGTCCCCTGTGGTGTGGGCAGCCTGCAGGGCATGGTCATCGGTGATGGGGGTCCCCTGTGGTGTGGACTGCCTGCGGGGCATGGTCATGGGTGATGGGGGTTTCCTGTGGTGGGGGCTGTCTGCGGGGCATGGTCACGGGTGGACTGCCTGCGGGGCATGGTCACGGGTGTTGGGGGTTCCCAGTGGTGTGGGCTACCTGCAGGGGATGGTAATGGGTGATCCCCTGTGGTGTGGGCTGCCCGCGGGGCATGGTCATGGGTGATGGGCTGCCTGGGGAGCATGGTGATGGGTGTCCCCTGTGGTGTGAGCTGCCTGCGGGGCAGGGTCACGGGTGATAGGTTGGTCCCCAGTACATGCCCTATGGCATCATAAATGCACACATGCATGCACCCAAAGACATGACCAACATTGCTACACAGCAGTGACACATGACCGAGCCAATGCCGAGTGACACATGCACCAAAATACTCCATGGGGAAAATGAATGTCCCAAAAAATATACAAAGTGCAACTATTTACAAGGATGAAGGGTCCATGATCCCAAAAGGCAAGAAATTGCACATAAAAACCATATAAAAAAGTAACTATATAAACATTGTGGTGCAATGTCTATGCACTCCAAATAAAAAGACAAACTAAAGGAAACCTAAGACTACAGAACTATTTACAAGAGCAGCGGGCTAGTCCTACGACTCACCGATGACACACTACTGCAACTCACTGCATCTTGCCCAGCTCCGCTATGTGATTCATTGGTTACAGTTATTGCAGAACGCTGCTGTCAGAGCTATCCTTTGGCCCCCTACTGGAGCCCACACTACCCTTCTGCTGAGGCAGCTCCACTAGCTTCCGGTGGACAAGAGGATATTGTTAAAATCCTTCTGCATGGTTCATCAGGCTTTTAACGGCATGGGCCTGAATATATTCAAGAAAACTTCCCCCATTAAGTACCTACACAGTGTCTCCGCTCTCACTCTGCTTTTCTGGTCAAGGTACCCCGGTTTAGACTGACCCGTACCGGCAGCCGGGCCTTTTCGGTGGCTACAGCCAAGGCATGGAATGCTACTCCCCTGGCATTGCGGATGGCAGTTGATCACCTCAACTTTCGGAGTATGCTCAAAACTTCTGTGTTCCAATTTATTTTATGGTAGCTCTGTACTCATCCTAGCACCAGGGTGCCCTTGGGTGTTTGTGCGCTCTGTAAATACGTCTAACATAACATAACCAAAAGTCTTGGCCAGGGCATCCTCAAACTCTGTGTCTATCTCCCAGAGGTGGGACTCAGCTCTATCCTCAAGGGTTCGCAGGGACTCCGCCATGCTCTTCTCCAACCCCCTGCGAGTCTCCTCGAAGAGTTCCGCCCGCCTCTCTGCCCGACGCATGGAGTTCTCCACCCTGGCCATGGTGAGTCATGCCCTCCGTGCCCGCCGCCACTCTGCATCTATTTGCTGGCCCATCTGCTGCCACACGGAAGACACTTGTTCCTGGGTCCTTCTGCCCATCGGCAGATACCTGCCCATGTGATGTTGTTGGCCCCCCGAGTCCTGACACCTACTACATTGAGCCTGCTGCTGCCTTGAAGCCCTGTGCCTGCTCCACCAGGACTGCCTCTGGGATGATGACACCCCCGGGGCAGTCGTGCATGTGCCCTGCTCGAAGGTGCCTGCACAACCTCCCTTACCAGTGGTCGTGTTGCTGGGGTGACCACCTCTGCTGAACCTCCGACTCCCAACTGTGGCAGGGATGTGATCTCCACCATACTGGCCGCGGTGGCTGGGAGAGGTCCACAGGGAGCCATGGTGGCATCTGGCCCGGAAGACGGCAGGGAGGACGACTGGCGCATAGTGGAGGAAGAGGAGGGGGCGGGGGTAGCATCAGGGCCCAGCACATGTAGCAACCCCACGACAATGAGCCGTGCTAGCCAGTCCAGTATGGCACAGACATCTTTGTGATGAAGTGTATGGTCCCGCCAGGAACCACGCACGTCATCACGAATGACGGTTTTGCGTATCGAGACACTGACTAGCACAGACTCAACCCTGTCACAGATTGCCAGGTCTGCAGGTAGAGGAGGGACAGTTGACGTGGACCCATCCCCTACCTACGGAACGGCCTGGTCTGAGGCATGCCTGCAGGTGCCCACAGATGCAGTTGCAGGATTAGGGACAGGATTAGGCACAGGCCCCTCCGCAGTGATCTGCGCTGCCTCCTGCCCCTGGACTGCACCAAATGCACCTGTGGCATCACCCCCTCCAGGCCCCATGTGCTGTTCTGATGCAGCCTCCTCGTCGTCGTCCTCGTCGTCCACCACCAACATGGATGCCTCCACACCGTCTTCCGCATTGGATTGCCCCTGTGGGGGCTCACCTGCCCCTTTCCGCGGCACCAGTCCCCTCGCTCCCGGAAGATGTCTTAACCTCGGAGGGTGACCAGGCCATGCGTCTCCGGCTGGTGGAGACATCCCCGCTGCTTTGCTCCACAGCGCCGTCTCCGCCTTCTTCCTCCATCAGCGCTGTAGATAGGGAGACATTGAAAACAAGCATCAGTGCACCAAACAAATGGGTTTCAGAGAGCTTCTGCCTGTGAAGTGATCATATCGAATCCATTGATTAAGGTAGTTTGATACAAGATAGTGAACCCAGCTATGTTCATAGCAGAACCAATCACTGAAGGAGAGCCAATACATGACTGTGCAAATTATGAAGAATTCTACGATGTAATTCCCAGAGTAAAAGAAAATGCATTGGCAGAAGGAGAAATTGTCTTTGTTCACAGTTCCTCGAGAATTGACCAACACGATGGACAAAGATATACAGGTGCTGCTGTGATGAAGCACAGAGCAAATGGAGAGTTTTGAGTGCTTCTTAGTGCATGATATACATCTCATTATTCAGCACAGGCTGCAGAATTATTGGTGCTGATACTCACGATTGAGAATCACACAGACCAGGAAGTAATGGTGTACAGTGCCTCTGCCTATGTGACATCAACAGTACATGCAGGCTTAGCGCGCTGGAAAAGGAGGGGCTGCCTCCGAGCAGATGGCCCGCCAGTACAGCACTCAGCCCTATTGGATAGGCTGATTAAGGCACTACAGCTCCCAGTGGTCATAGCAGTCGTGAAATGTGCCGCCCACACGAAGGGGACAGATTTTATCTCATGTGGAAATCAAGCAGCAGGGACAGAAGCCAAGTGTATGGCATCCAAGAGTGAGACGATCATGGATGTGGAAGTCACTAGTGTAAATGAAAAAGTGATTGTCGCACAGAGTGAACCCTGAAAGCTACAATGACATGGGACAAACACAGTTAATGGAACTCCAAGGGGAGGCACCACAGGAGGAGAAAAATCTTTGGAAGTGGCGAGGGTGTTTTTTAAACCCCTCCGAAGGCTTGTGGTGACAAGACAGCACTGGTAAACCAGTAATGCCTATAGACCTGTTAAAAATAGCATTAGAACAGTGACACTATCCAGCGCACATGACAAAAGAGAATCTCGCAGCAACACTCGCTAAAGACTGGTTCATTCCGAACTTAGTAGAGCATGTTGCATTTTTTATGGTGAACTGTATAATTTGCCAACAGTTCACGGCTGGGCACACACTAAAAGTAATTAGAGGAGTCATCTCAAGGCCCAATGGACCTTTTCAGTACTTGCATTTCGATTACGTCGATATGATTCAAGTATGTAACAGGTACAGGTATCTAATTGTTGTGGTGTGTCCATTCTCTAGATGGATAGAGGCAGGTCCATGTACACACCCAGACTCTACCTGTTCAGCCAAATTTCTAGTGAGAGAGGTGTTTCCCAGGTGGGCAGTATGTGAAGTCATGAGATCAGATAATGGGACTCACTTTGTAAATGAAGTTTTTGAACAGATTAGCTTGTTGCTTGGTATAAAGCACAAGTTCTCATCAGCGTAACAGGTTATGTGTGAAGCTCAACGGCTTGTTAAAGGAAAGGATAGCCAAGTTAAAGCCTACTCTAAGAAAGGGATGGTTACACTGCCTTCCTTTGGCACTGTATGCACTCAGAAACCTGACCATCATATTACGCAGCACGAAAAAGCAACAGGAAGAAGAATGCACACTCCCCTGACACCCCGAGACAGAGCCAGATGTGATGCCCAGCCGACAAGAGAAATCTTAGTGTCTGAAATGCAAAATTACTTGAATTGCATGATATCTTGTCTTACTGTAATTTCAGGCCAGCTGCAGCGACGACGAAAAGGGTGCAGAGCAGCACGGAAAACAGAAGGAGATACTACAAGTGACGAAGCTCAAGGACTATGTATTCCATCAATCTTCCCTGGAGACACCGTACTGGTGAAGAACCACACATGGAAAAAGTGGGATGAGCCAAAGTTTAACTGTCCCTTTACAGTGGAACACTGCACTCCCTCTGCAGTGAAACTGCAAGGAAGAAGAGCTTGGATCTTTTTGGGTGACATCAAGCCATACATCGGAGAAGGCCCCCTGTCTGCACCCCACCGCGAAGAGACTACGTACGACGGGGAAGAACCACAGCACGTGCAGACGCGATCCATGACGAGGACACATGACCAGCAGCAAAGAAAAGATAAGTAACTTTTGTGCAAAAGTTGTGGCTTCATTTTGGACATTCCTCTGAGCAAAAAAGGGGATAAGGACATAAAAACAGATACTCTGTGCATCCTAGTTGCAGGGTGAAGAAGTTAATTGCACGTGTAAGCCACAACATAGTCTGTTGACTTTGAACTTTGGACTGAGGCACGCTGAAGCCTTGATTAGAAAAGAATATGCCAAATTTTGATGAGGACACACAAACTGGAAGAAAATACAGTATCCTGATTCTTTCAACACAGAGACTTTGTTCGGAATCACTTATGGTGTCCCACAGTAGAGACATCACAAAGGACGTGTTAACATATTTCGATATAGTGCTAAGATCGTACCCGTCACTGGTGGGGAGACTCACCAGTATCACTGACGTTTTTCAAGATCCTGAAAACGAAAAGACTATAAGGAGACTGGTCACCGTGATCGCCGAGCAGTTCCTTCAACTTCCGGAATACAGCAAGGAAAAACCAAATGTCCCAAGCAGAGGAAGAAGCGAATCGGCTTATCGATGTACTGTTTTTTCGTTTAATTGAAGACTGTCCAGATGTTGTCGGAAGAACTACAGATGTCTTGACATTTCTTTGAGATCCAGCAAACGCAGAACGCTTAAGCATAATCCTGAATGGAATAGTTATCCAAGTTGCTCTTCACGTACATCGAAATTGCAGAAACTGTTCACAGTGAGTGAGAGCCAAACAGTCCCAAACTTCGACAAGGGCAGGACAAATGTCCCTGTCGCCAGAAGACAGCAGATTGTCGAGTAACGTCTTTTTTTGCCTAATAGAGGATTTCCCAGAACTTGTGGGGAGACCCGTTGGCGTTGACATACTCACATTCATCCCAAACCCAGCTAATTCTGCGCAGATCAGCATGCTCTTGCATGATATTGTGATGCAAGTCGAACTTTCTAACCATCAGCAGAATTATTTGAGAAGATTTTAAACTTTCCGCCGAGGGACAGAACAAGAGAGTAGTGCAACAGATTTCACTTTTTTGTTATACTGACAAGGACAAAACATGTCTTCTGTAATGATGCAGATCAGAGGCACCGATTGGGAATCATATTTTGAACATGCACAGTAAAGAGACTTCCTGAATTATTGCCCGATGTTGACACTTCCCATAGCCTAGCAAGAGAACTGTATCCAGAGATAATATTGTTTAAGAGTGTATTAAAGGTTAGCATCTTTCAACAAATGATCGAGATGGGGATTCAGAGCAGCAACCTCCTCCTCCGTGTGACCGATAGACGTCCGTATTCTTCTGGAAGTAAATGCTGTAGATTGACATACAGGGGTATTATGCATTATATTCATCATTGTTTTACTGTCACTGACTATCAGAACCGCATTTTTTATTGGTGCACAAAGCGTTCCAATTCCAGTGCACCCACGTAATGATGCACGCATGAAGCCTACAAAGGCACCCAGACCTTACATAGCCATTCCAGTCCCTAGGAGGTCTGATAGTTGAATGAATGAACTTGAGATGGATGTGATTAGCAATGACACACACACACACACTTGTGGTAACAAGCAAAACGAAAAGCCGGAGACAGAGTCGGCAGGGTATGAATGTAAAAAGGTTACTGACAACCACACACATGCAAACATTGAATGCACACACACCAGACCTAGTGTCAATAACTACAGAACCACAGGCCAAAGAAGAAAGGAAGGTTGGGCAGCGAACAATGAGAAGCTACCCTACCAGTGACAAGACAAGTGGGAAAAAATGAGCTCATGAAGAGACAAAAGGAGTTGGAGAATGACACAACCGAGACAGCATTGATAAGCACACACGATCCAATGAGGGGGACAAGTACAAGTTCTACACTACAGCCATATATTGGACCAATGGCAGAGTGGATATGGACATTTTTAACCAAAAGAAAAAGAATGCAAGAGGAAAAGGAAAGAATTGCCAGACGTTCCCCCACTTGACTGGCACAGATGAAGATACCTCGATCATGGATCAGGATACCTGAGAATCCTCCAGCAAGAAGAAACCATACAGATGCATTCAGGGATGTAGTTATAGCAAACTACATGAAAACCCTAAGAATCAAGAGAAGCATACAAGGAGGGGGGCGCTGTTGCGCACAAGAGAAAATGGCAGCTCCCGTATAAGCTCCGGCTGTCTCCAGGGCCGAAAAGCCAAAATAAACCATTTGCTCACTCTAGATCAACAGATTGCCCACACGAAATTTGGGCCAAAACGGCGAAGCGAGTATCGAGTTGTGAAGCCAGACGCCCTCCGAGGCGGTGCAGGACGCGTCCGCCGGGGATTGAGGGGAGGAGCTCGGCACCCGAACAATGTGAGCAGCGGAAGCAACTGCACGATTCACCCGTCTTGCGAGGGAGAGTTGCGGGCGCTCCGAACTTCGTTGAGCGCCTGCAGACCCCCTCAACCCTGATCACGTCGGTGACTCGCGAGAAGGGAGAGCACGCCCCCGCCCGGGCACGCCGCAGTGAAGGTAAGCCGGGCCCGCTCCCCGCGCATGTTTCCTCGCTCTCCCCTTGGCCTGCAAGCGACACCGCAGCTGGCGGGAGGGGCGGGCGGGCGGATTGTCTGCCAAACGAACAAAAGACTTTCTTCGTCGCAGGACGATTGGCATAGACGAACGGGTGCAGGGGGAGAACAGTGCCACCCCCCCTTAACTCTCTTGCCGGGAAGCGGGAACGCAAGAAGGCCCGACATCCCCACCTAAGCAGCACACATCCAAGCCCCCCCCATGGACTTTTCGGTGCCCAGGAGCGGACAGCAAGCCCATATGCTCTGGCAAGAGGAACTGATTTTCCATTATCCCTTTACACGAGTCCATTGGGAACGCTAGAGGCAACCAATAAAGCACTGGCAAGAACACCAGCACTGTTGCCACTACTCTCGGGGTGACCTGGACACTTGAACAATAAAGTATAGCCCCCTCTGACACGCAGAGGGGGCAACAAACTACTGCGCAACCGCCCCTGAGTGGTGGGAACAACGGGGCAAAGAGCAAAACAGGGCAGGACAATAACAGCCCTCCTAAGGGTGATAGCATAGGCACCCCCAGTCTAGTCCACAGCGAAACAAGTCACCGAGACAACCCAAACCACCTCGGTGTACGTGGTGCATCGTTAACGAGACATTAAGCTGGTAGCCGGAAAGGACCTCCTCCAACATCACTCTGCCACGGTCACCACTCAGGCCCACACCAGCTCTGCATGACAATACAGGATACAATGGAAACCGGACACTGAGTTAACCTATTCATCACACTCTGCATCTCGGCCCCTGCGATATATCGCAAACACAAGACAATTGGTAAGCGGAATTCAGGAATAACTCCTCCTGATATACTCTCCAGACCCGGAACAATGCCCAAGAACTTTGGCCCTAAGAAGAGCAGAGGAACTATCGATAAGTATACGACTACAATGCAGAAAGACACTGAGCTTGAAAGGGATGAAGAAATGCCCACACAGGAAGTGCAGGCCTCCACAGCATCCATGATGGATCCCCAGGCTATTTTTCAGGCGATGCAGCAGGGTTTCGCAGCACTTACAGACAAGCTAGATGGAATCACGGCAAGTGTTGCAAATATAAAAACGCAACAAAACAACCTCTCGCATGACCGAGGCAGAAACAAGAATATCAAGCACAAAGGAGACCTTAGAGACCCTGAAGAAAACGGTGTCCACAATGGCTATCGAGCTGGGGACGGTGAAGTCCAAATGTGAAGATTTGGAAGCAAGGTCTCGAAGAAATAATATCTGCATAATTGGTGTTCCGGAGGGGGCTATTAAAGGATCAATGGAGAAAGCGGTGGAAGACCTTTTGCGTACACTATTAGGAGACTCGGGATGGTCCCCTATGTTTATAGTGGAGAGGGCATACAGGTCTATCATAGCACGCATGATAAACTACAGGGGCAGGGACCTGATCCTTAAAACCGCTAGAGAGAAACAGGAGCTAAAATGGGAAGCAAACATTATATGCATCTTCCCAGACTTCACACTGGCCGTGCAACAGGAAAGGAAGCTCTTCTCGGGAATCAAGAAAATGCTACGTGATCGGTAAGTGCAGTATGCAATGCTCTACCCCGCCAGGCTCAAGATCCAACATCAAAATAAGTCATATTTTTTCACATTCCCGGAAGAGGCTGCAAACTTCATAGAGACACATATTCCCCCTAATAATGGACAAACCTAAAAGAAGGGCAATCTAAATAATCCTGAGGCCAGATCACTGCTACCACGTTTAAGAAGTAAGAAGGAATAGCAACGACAAAGGCTTCCCTCCGGGAGGCCCACATCTGGGATATCTAAACATTCATGTTTCAAAATACATTGAACGCGTTAACCCAAAGACGTTATAATGAGTGAGAGCAACAAGCTAGAACCGGATGCAACACTCATAACTAATGTTGGCTTGGGCACTGGAAACGCCGCAGCCCCCCCTGTGCTTGCAGGTGCTTGTGATGTTGTTGGGTGGGGAGGGGGGAAACTTAAAGGCACAGTTGAAGTTGGGGGGACTGTGAGGGAGGGGGGAGGGACTAAATTGGGAATGTTGGGTTTTTGTTATGAAAGGAAGGTTGGTAAAGCAAAAAGCGCACAGGTTCTAGGCACGGAAGCACTTAAGCATACAACAGTAATGCATCGGTGTTCATATGAAAGCAAGCGCCCTATAGATAATGGCTAAAATGGGCAAAGACAATATTAATGCACTAAGCTGGAATGTGAGGGGCCTAGGATCTAGGATCAAGAAAAGGAAGATTCTGGCCTATTTCAGTAGACAAGCCGCTAAGATAATCTTCCTGCAGGAGACCCACACGGGCCCCCGACACGGTGAACAATTGATGCCCAACTGGGGGACACATCGGTACTTCACAACATACTCCAGCAGGGCGAGAGGGGTTGCAATACTGATACACAAAATGTTACCGTTCGTATGTATCAAAGCTGAGTGTGACCCTGAGGGGAGGTACGTTCTACTACATGGCAATCTCCATGATAAGGAAATAGTCTTCCTTAACTTATATGGACCGAATATCGACCACCCGGATCTCTACTCCTCAGTCTTTGAAAAACTAGTGAGTTACCCCACGGCCCAGGTCCTATGCGGTGGGGATTTTAATACAATTCTAGATGTACAATTAGATCGCACAACAACACAAACTAGAACACTAACCAAAGCAGCACAGACAATACTTACACATATGTCAGACTTATATCTAAGGGACGCTTGGAGAACATTAATTCCCAACAGGAGAGAATACACATACTACTCCACGGTCCACGACATGCACTCCAGAATAGACTTATGGCTGATAGACATAGACAGCATGGCATGGGTAACAGACTCCCACATATACCCTAGAACTTACTCAGATCATTCCCCGATACAACTGACACTGCAAATCCCCAACAGGGTTAGCGACAGACCACCTTGGAGATTTAAACCCGCAGCCCTAAGAGACCTGGTTTATAAAAATTCAATGGCGCAATATATACATATAGTACTTCGATATCAATGAGCATTCGGTCTCAAGTTAGGCTACACTATGGCAGGCATTTAAAATTTGCATAAGAGGTCAGTCAATATCCACAGAGAGCGGAATTCTCAAAGACATTTGGGGCAGGCTAGCCAGGCTGGAAATACAAATAACGTCTCTACAATTCCAGTATGCACTGTCCCAGTCACCTCATCTCAGCACAGAAATAAAGACCAAACTAGATGAATATATAGAAGCAGGAGGTCAGATACTTTGATAGACCTGCAGCGGCATGCAGATATGGGGAAGGGGAACGCCCCGGGAAATTACTAGCAAAAACGGTGCGCGGAGAGAGAGGCCCCACAACTATACCCTGCATACAAATGGTGGATGGTACAATGTCCACAGATCAGAATAAACTGAAGGAAACATTCTACGCATTCTATAAAGACCTATACTCTCCTCAGTGTACCGTCACAGATGCCGAGATAGAGCACTATCTCTCCCGGATACCGACAACTCTTATAGCAGATGTGACTAGGGAATCACTGGAGGAACCTATCACAGAAATAATTGAGGCAATAAAAGCTCTCCCCAATGGGAAAGCGCCAGGCACAGACAGGCTGGGAGCTGAATTCTATAAGAAATTTACTCACTTACTAGCGCCCAGACTGCACGCCGTCTAGATGGAAGCACTAGACATAGGGGAACTCCCCGAAACCATTAGAGAAGCAATAATCACACTCTTGCTTAAACCAGGGAAACCCCCTGGAGAATGTGTGTCGTACCGGCCATTATCCCTAATAAATACTGATGCCAAGATCCTAGCGATGATACGAGCAACCAGACTCACACCATTGATGCCATATATAGTACATGAGGACCAGGCAAGGTTTATAACGGGCAGATCCACAGCAACAAATATAAGACGATGCCACCAAATCATAGCCACAATACCCCCTGCAACCCAAGGAATAGCGGTCTCCCTTGACATGCGGAAAGCATTTGACACTGTCTCCTGGCCCTTCCTATTCGGAGTACTGCGGAATGACGTGTTCGGCCCAAAATTCATAAAATGGATTCAGATTTTATATACACGACCCCACGCGAAGATTAGAATTAATGGATCCCTCACAGACATACTGGAATTACTAGGAGGCACCAGACAGGGCTGCCCATTCTCCCCACTACTCTTCGCTCTAGTTATAGAACCCCTAGCAGACATTCTCAGATCACGATATAGCACATTCGGGATATGGCTTGAGGGCAAACTACAAATCATAACGCTATATGCAGATGACATTCTATTATATCTAAAGAATCCACACCGCACACTTGGCAGGGTGCTGGCAGAAGTATAAAAGTTTGGTGAATACTCAGATCTACGCCTTAACCCCAATAAGTCGGAGATATTCCAGCTCACAGACAACACCAAGCAACCCCAAAACCTACATGGTTTATCTAGGCGCTCATATTGCCAGAACTGCCCAACTATCCCGCACATTAACCCTTTAAGTGCCAAGGGCGAGGTATCTCGTCCTTGGAAGTGCACACGCAGTGCCAAGGACGAGATAGCTCGTCCTTTTCGGCACCTTGTTTTGAGCGATCCCTGCAAAGCAGGAATCGCTCAAAACTGTAATCCGACCCCCGGGCTATGTGAGGGGGAGGTCCCCCCTCACTGCCCGGGGGTTGGATTTCCTTCAGTTTCACGCCGACGTGCGTGACGCACGTCGGCGTGAAACGGAAAGCAATTCCACCGCAGCAGCCATTTTCGGCTGCTGCGTTGGAGAGAGAAGGTGAGTGCCCTTCTTGTTCCGCCTCGATCTCCGGCTGTATTTCAAGCCGGAGATCGAGGCGGGTATCGTTGGAAAGGGGAGATCTTCCCCTTTCCAACGGTACCCATTGTGTGACTTTGCTGCCCGCGGATCGGGTGCAGGGCGCCTCGATCCGCGGGCAGCAACGTCACGGATCAAACGAAGATCCTTTTGTGACGCGTGGAGGAGGGGGGCTGCTTACTAGGTAAGCGGCCCCCTTCCCCCGTGGCCCCAAAGCATGGGGCCACAGCGCCAGGGGCCCCTGGGGGCAGATGATCACTGCCCCCAGGGGTGGGGGAAAAAAAAAAATGTCGAGGGAAGGAGGGTGGTGGGTTTGGGTTTTGGGCCCTGGGGCCCACTGGGCCACCAGGGATTGACCTAAAAGTGGTGTCCCTGGAAAGGGGACTTTCTCCCCTTTCCAGGGACACCACTCATATGCCGCATAGCTGGTCACGGATCAGCGCAGAGCGCTGATCCGTGACCAGCAACCCACTGAACCACCATGGATCTGTTTGTGAGTTGGGGGGGAGGGGGGCTGCTTCAGGTAAGCAGCCCTCTCCCCCCCCCCGGCCCCCAAAGCATGGGGACACATGAAAATGAACCCTGGGGGCAGATGGCTGACCATCTGCCCCCAGGGAAATATATAAAAGAAAAAAAAAGTAATAATCCGAGGGATGGGGGGAGGTGGGAGGGGGTTTGGGGTCCTGGGGCCCACTAGGCCACCAGGGATTGAGCAGAAAGTGGTGTCCCTGGAAAGGGGACTTTCTCCCCTTTCCAAGGACACCACATATGAGGCATTGCTGGTCACGGATCGGCGCAGAGCGCTCGATCCGTGACCAGCAACCCACTAGACCACCATGGATCTCTTTGTGAGGTGGGGGGGGGAGGGGGCTGCTTCAAGTAAGCAGCCCTCTCCCCCCTCCCGACCCCAAAGCATGGGGGCACGTGCATGTGAACCCTGGGGCAGATGGCTGACCATCTGCCCCAAGGGAATGTAAAATAAAAAATAAAAATGAAATGATGGGAAACAGGGTTGGGGGAAGGGGTGGGGGCCACTAGCCACCATGGATTTTTTACTGAATGAAAGGGGGGGGTGTCCCTCCACAGGGGGGGGGGTGCCCCCCAACCGAAGTAGAAAGGGGGCACCCCTTTTAACCCTCCCTGGGGGCAGATATCTGTTCCTAGGAAGGGGCATCTGACCCCAGGGAGGGATGCATGAGGTGGGCCCCCCCCTATCTGCCCCCAGGGAGGGTTGCATGAGGTGGGGCCCTCCATTTGGGGTGGGGGGGTTGAGGGCCACCCCCCGTTGCGGTACATCATGCGCTGCCAATTTAGGGTGGCCCTCAGCCCCCCCTAAAAAGCAGCCTGTGATTTTGTATATTTTTTTTTGTTTACCCAACTTGGCTTGGTGCAGATGGGCCCATTAGTGTGGCTATCTGCCCCCAGGGTGCCCAAACCCTACTGCCCCATCTATTGGGGGTCCTGCCCCACCTTTTGGGGTGGCCCTCTCCCCCCTCACCCCAAATGGAGGTGGGGTGTACCTCACGCAGCCGTTTGGAGGAGGCCCAGGGAGGCCTGCATGAGGTGTGTCCCCCAGCCATTGGGGGTGGGGTGGGGGGGGCACCCCAAAAGGTGGGGCAGGACACCCAATAGATGGGGCAGTAGGGTTTTGGCACTCCGGCACCAGATTGGCACACCAATGTGCCCCTGTGCACAAAGGGGAGTTGGGTTACCAAAGGAAAACAGTGAAATTGTTGGAAGGTTTTTTTTAGGAGGGGCGGTGGAGCACCCCAAAGGGTTGGGAAAGCTTCTAAAGGAATGGGGCGTTAACCCCCCCTGCCCACAATGGAGTGGGTGCCATGTCATGCAGCCCTCCCTGGGACCAGATATCTGCTCCTAGAACGGACGCCTGAGCCTAGGGAGGAGTGCAGGACAGCCTTCCCCCTTATCTGCCCCTTGGGAGGGCTACATGAGATGGGCCGCCCCTCAAATTGGGGTGGTGGTGGAGAGGTGCAACCGCCCTCATGTTAGGAAATTCCACAGCGGTGTAGGGGGCCCCTCCGCCCCCAGAAAAGGGCAGCCTGCCAGTTTGAATTGGGTTCTTCGTTTACTATACCTGCCTTGGCGTAGAGGGGCACATTGGTGTGCCAGTCTGGCGCCGGGGTGCCCAAAACGTACAGGCCAATGCAACAGGGGGGCCAATATGGGTGGTCTGGTATTTGGGTGGGCTGACAAAGATAATATATGTTTTGTTCTTCCTTTACAGGTCTTGAGCAGTTCAAGCTTCTCCCTTGTTATGTACGTATGAAATTTTGCTTATTCCAACATTTTATAGTGGGTGGAGGGCACATTGCTATTGGGTTGGGGGTGAACAGGGCCTGTAGTGTTCTGTTGTGAAGGAAGTGGGTGCTCTGGGGAGGGATTGGGGTGGCCAGGAACACACTTGCCCGGGTTGCGGACAAAATGCCCCCCCAGTGCAGCTGAACAGTGCTGTTTCCATGGGAGGGAAGTTTGCCACTTAGCCATCTGTGCAATGTTTTTTTTGTGTGCTGGGGGTTGCCATACACCCATTGGTCTTAGGCCAGTTTGCTATCACTGTGCAGTCCAGCCTTCTGTGGAGGTAGATGACTGAGAAGTTTCATGTATGTGGTGGAAGGAGCTGAAAAATGTACAGATATATGCCAGACAGTTTGGATGTGTTATTGGTAGGCAAAGCACTGAATGTAAATCTTTTATGTTTCTGTTGCAGTTGCGGCTACTGAAAAGCTTATGCTGATTCATGTAAGTATCACATATATTACTTGGTAATGTGCGGGTGGAGGGTTACTGTGGTGGGAGAAACTGTGGCTGCAGTGTCAGTGGTATGGGTGAGAAAGGGTAGTAGGGCGGTTCGGGGGACACTGATGGGAGTGCCTTGCATTGAGGAAGGTGGCTGCTTTGCAGAAGGAAAAATTTGCCGACATAAGTAGCAGCTCCTTTTCAAAAATGTTGCCGGTAGTAATGCAGATGGTCATTTTGTTCTGAGCATGGTACGCGTACTTGATACAGAGAACACTACTTTTACTGCAACGATCACCATTTCTGTGGTCCTTTTCCAGCAGTCGTCCCAGTGAGCCCCGCCAGGCTCCCCATCCTTTTGCAGGGGGAAAAGCTGTAACGCAGGGTAGCTAGAGGGGCAGGAGGGGTGGGGGATGAAGTCATTGCCCTTGGGCGTCCATCTCCCAGATGGATATTTCGTCCCTCAAATGCAGCAGTGGGTGCAGGGTGCCCCGGCACGGTCCCCATCCCGTCCTAGAGGGGAAAGCTGCAGTGCTGGCCAGGCAGAGATGTAGTGTGGTGGTGGTTGATGTGTGTGACCTTGGCTGCCTCTCTGCCTTGGTAGTTGAATGGCCCCAAGTTAACCAGTACTTTAGGAGCTGCGCCCCAATTTCTCACAATCAAAGTGTCCAAATTAGCATGCATGTGTAATGAATGGCGCACATTCTGTCATAGGAACTATATTCGGAGAGGTTACAAAACACCCTTGCTGCACAGGTCATATCCTCTGTCAGACTAGTCACCCTGCCAAAGTGTAATGGTGTAGCATGTGGAAGTCACCTTACCACCGTGCAGTGCAGGCGGTGGGCCACAGGAGCAGACAACCTTTACTGATTACAATTTCCCCAGCAGAACTGTGTTATTGCCACAAGGTGACATACTGTCTTCCTCACCTCTTTGCCACCTCCTTCCCCTAAAACACAAGTGCCAATTACGTAATGACCTACTGTAAATTCACATGAGAGGTGCATGTCCGAATGGGTGAAGTGTGTGTCTGGGATTGTTACAAGAGCCATGTGTTCACACAATCATTCAGCTAGTTTGTAAACTGTATGTATAGGCATATTCATGGGGGTTCACTTGTTTCCATATCATAGTGACGATGAGGGTTGTGTAGATAATTGCCTACTCTTTCACCCAAAGGGCTGCACGATTTTCCGAGGGCCAACCACATCTGGCTCTCAAAGGGATGCCCTCCTGGTGCATTGGTTTGGGGTTAGGGGGAAGTGCTTTCACCAGCTCAGAGGAGCCATCAGCGATGTCCATGCAAAAGGAGATGCAACCCCAACACCCTACAGCGGTGCAGCTGGGAGGAAAAGATTTAATGTCTGTGGGAGGGAAAGGGATACATGAGCTGCTAATGGAGGAACTGGAATGGATAGCACAGATGTTTCCAAACAGTGATGGTTTGGTGCCAGATATCCGGGATTTATGTATTGTTATGTTTTTTCTGCAGGATGCCATATGCCCACTTGTCTTATTTCCATTTCCAATCCGTGTGCAGTCTAGCCTTCCGTAGTGGTAGATTACTGAGAAGTGTCATGGAATTGGTGGAAGGAAGTGAAAAATGTACAGATAGTAGCCAGACAGTTTGGATGTGTAATTGGTAGGCAAAGCATTGATTTTAATTCTTTTATGTTTCCTTTGCAGTTGCGGCTACTGAAAAGCTATTGCTGACTTATGTAAGTACAACATTAATTACTCGGTAATGTGGGGGTGGAGGGTTACTGTGGTGGAAGGAATTGTGGCTGCATTGTCAGTGATAAGGGTGGGAAAGGGTAGTGGGGAGGGTCGGGGGCCAGTGATGGGTGTGCCTTGCATTGAGTAAGGCAGCTGCTTTGCAGAAGGAAAGGTTTGGCCGACAAGTAGCAGCAAATTTAAAAAAAAAAATTCCAGTAGTTATATAGATGGTCATTTTTTCTGAGCATGCCATGCACACTTGTTACAGAGCTCATTCCTTTCACTGCAAAGTTCACCATTTCTGTGGTCCAATTTCAGCAGTGGTCCCAGTGTGCCCTGTCAGGGTCCCCATCCTTTTGCAGGGGGAAAAACTGTAACATGGGTAGCTAGAGAGGGGGGTGTCATTGGCCTTGGGCGTCCGTCCCCCAGGTGGATATTTTGTCCTCCAAATTCAGCAGTGGGTGCAGGGTGCCCTGGCAGGGTCCAATCCCTTCCAGGAGAGGAAAGCTGTAGTGCTGACCAGGAAGCTATGTAGGGTAGTGGTGGGTGATGGGTGTGACCTTGGCCACCTCCCTTCCTTGGTAGTGAAGTGCCCCCAAGGTCACTAGTGGTCCTGGAGCTATGGTCGAAACACTCACATTGAAAGTGTCTGAAGGTGCACCCATTTGTGGTAATTGTGGCACATTCTGTCAGGGTACCTATATTCAGAGAGCGTACAAAGCACACTTCCGGTGGACTTCATATCCTCTGTGAGACTAGTCACCCTGCCAAATTGTAACGATGTAGCATGTGCAAGTCACCTTACCACCGTGCTGGGCAGGCGGTGGGCCACAGGAGCAGACAACATTTACTGATTACAATTGCGCCAGCACAACTGTGTTATTGGCACAAGGTGACATACTATCTTCTTCACCTCCTTTCCCTGAAAATAATGTGGCAATTATGTGTCGACCTACTGTTATCTCAAATGAGAGGTGGTTTCCGAATGGGTGAAGTGTGTGTCTGGGATTGTTACAAGAGTCATGTATTGGTGCAATTGTTGTATAATGTGGTAAAATGTATGTGTAGCCATAATCATGGGGGTTTTCCTGTTTCCATTTCCTAGTGAGGATGAGGGTTGTGTGGATTTTCGGCCACTCTTATATCCAAAGGGCTGCACAACATTTCCGAGGGCCACCTACATCTGGGTCTGGAAGGGATGGCCTTGCAGTGCATTGGTTTGGGGTGGGGGGGATGCGCCTTCACCAGCTCCGAGGAGCCATCATCGCTGCCCAAGCAAAAGGAAAGGCCCCCCCCCTGACCTTATAGTGGTTCACCTGGGAGGAAATGATTTTGCGTCTGTGGGACGGAAGGGGGTACGGGAGCAGCTCATGGCAGACCTTGAATGGATTGCACAGAGGTTTCCAAACACTGTGGTGGCCTGGTCCCAGATGATTCCCAGGATGGATTGGAGAACTCAAGGGAATAGAAGGGCCATCAACCGCTCGGTGTGGAAAATGAATGCCGAGTTCACTAGACTGACAGAGGGCAACACCAGAATACGGACGATTCACCATGGCAATATCAAAGGTGCTGTGATGTTTCACAGAGATGGGGTGCACCTTTCCAAAACAGGCATGGAGCTGTTCATTGGAAACATAATGGATTTTGCCCAGACGCTATTTTAGGGGGAGTTTGCCCAGTGACTGATGGACACACTGGAAGATGTGAAAAGTGAATACAAATGGTAGTAAGTATGTTGGCAGTGAGACTTCCACTTTCTAGCAATTGTTTGCATTCATGGCATGTCAAAGCATTCCGTATGTGTCTGCTACTGAATTCTTAGGTACCCATCACTACTTGCTTCAGCCTACATCAATTTGCTTGGCCTTGCAATAATTTTGTCCTTGTGAGCTTTCCCCTTACAATAGACACCCCTATATGAATGAGCAGGTGTTTTTGTCAAAAGTGTGCCAGCAGTTGCCCGGAAGGGCCAGCCGTGTACTTTATTTATCTTCCCTTTCTGCTTCTTCATTGCCTATGGCTTTTCAACTCACCCAATTACTAAGACGTTGCATGGTTCCTTCTCACCTCGAATTACCATCCACGAGCATACCATGGAGGAGGGCATGGTTCAAAGCATGTTGGCTGTTTCTGAATAGGTAGTGTGGCTGAAATCCTCGTCCCCACGCTTGTATTTCTGTACAGTTTAGCGGAATAGTACATTGTCCATAGATTTTTTTGTTCTCTTTCTTTTAGGTGCAGGTGTGTTGTAGCTGTCTACCCACTTGTAGGAAAGCAGTCAGCTGGTCCTTAGCATTTCACGTGAGTGTTTGCAAAGTACTACTCCGTTTATTGTAGCGTGCAGGGAGTACTTCATATTGCAGAGGGCTGCTACAGTTTGTGAGCAAAGTCTGGACCTTTTGGTGTACTTGTGTGGAGGAGGTTTGTGGCACTGAATACCACTTACTGTGCTACGTTCCATACTTTCAGAAGCACACATACTTCTTGTTTCAGTCTTCATCTGGTCTTTGGGCAGTGAAGGGTTCCATAGCGAAGGTACTCATGGCTTCTCTGCGATCAATGTCTGGTGCGGAGGCATTAGCTGCAGTGATGGAGTCTGGCTCAAAGCAAGGCACAGATGTGTACATGCATTCTGAAACAGATAGTGCTTCTGAGGGGCACGAGGGAAGTGATTGGGGAAGTGAGATGGCCATTGACGAAAGTCCCTCCTCCCACTCATCATCGTCATCATCTGATGATGAAGAGGAAGGAAGAGTGCGTCCACCTTTTCGCACACTTCCCACACGCAGGGGACCTGTAAGGGGGAGGGGACGTGGAAGACGGCCACGCAATGTGGTAGTTCCTGACATGACTCAAGAGTCGCTCTGGGTGCCTCCAGCAATGGCTCAGCCTGTTGTGCCCCCTTTCACTGGTATATCAGGGTGCACAGTGAATACAGAAGGGTTTCAGCCTATTGATTTTTTCAACCTTTTTGTTGATGATGGGTTCATTGCAGATGTGGTTGAGCAAACCAATTTATACGCTGCACAGTTCATGAGGTCTAGGGGTCCCACTCTAAAACCCCACTCCAGAGCACAAGCATGGGTACCCACAAACGATGTTGAAATGAGACAGTTTTGGGGTCTCATTTTGCTCATGGGAATTGGACACAAGCCGTCTGTCGCAATATACTGGACTACTGTAGCACCACTTTATTGCCCGTTTTTTTCAGCTACAATGAGCAGAAATCGCTTTCAAGCACTGCACCGTATGTTGCACTTCAATGACAACTCGGCAGCATTACCCAAAACGGACCCAAACTTTGATAGGCTGTTCAAACTTAAGCCATTTCTGGACCACTTCACTCACTGATTTGCAGAGGTGTATGTTCCTAGCCAGAACATATCAATTGATGAATCGTTGGTGTTGTTCAAAGGTCGCCTTGTATTCAGGCAATACATTCCTAGCAAGAGATCACGATATGGGATTAAAATGTACATGTTGTGTGAAAGTACCACTGGGTATGTCAGCAGCATGAGAGTCTACACCGGTAAAGACTCTACCCTAAACCCTCCGGGCTGCCCAGCCCATTTAGGGACAAGTGAGAAGATTGTTTGGGATCTTCTCACACCATGGCTCCACAAGGGACATCATTTGTATGTAGACAATTTCTACACCGGAATTCCACTGTTCAAGGAATTGTTCAATGTGGGCACACTGGCATGCGGTACAATCCGCAGTAACCGCAAAGGCTTCCCCAGACAACTTGTGTGTAAGATGTGTAAGAAGTTGGCCAAGGGACAATGTATGGCATTGCGGCAGGATGAATTGTTAGCAGTGAAATTCTGCGACAAAAGGGATGTGTACATGCTAAGTACTATTCATGATGAAAGTACTTCAGCTGTCCCTCTGCGCAGGCAGACTCAGCAAGTGTTGAAGCCCAATTGCATTCTGGATTACAACAAGTACATGGGTGGAGTAGACAAAAATGACCAAGTGCTTGAGTCATACCACGCTGAACGCAAGTCGCGTTTCTGGTACAAAAAGTTAGCCACACACATTGTGCATATGGCAACGTACAATGCTTATGTGGTGTACCGTGCAGCTACTCCACAAAACAAGCTCTCCTTTTTGGATTTTGAATTAGAAATTGTTCAATCTCTGGCTAATGTTCATGTACAAATTCCCTCCTTTCCAGAGGTCGAAGATGTGGCCAGATTGCAAGAGCGACACTTTGGTGATTATGTTCCTCCCACTGCCACGAAGGCACAACCGTACCGAAAATGTAAGGTGTGTACAAAACAAGGAAAGAGGAAGGATACTCGGGTGTACTGTCCCCAATGCCCTTCCCAGCCTGCCCTCTGCTTTCAGCCTTGTTTCCTTTTGTATCATACAAAGGAAAATTATTGGGAGATCGACTGATTTCCGAAAATGCCCATCGTTCCTTGAAAGGGACCCTTAGGCCCTGAAATCGTGCATGTCTTGTAAAGGAATGGCACTCTTGCACCCTGCCCTGGAGGAGTACCTTCAATGAAAATGCAACAGGATGTCAACTCACTTCACTTGATTTAGCGTGCATTCACGAGCATCGCTAGTCCTGCTTCCTCCACTTGAGGCCTGCCTTGGAAAGGCAACCACAGCCGTAGCTTTCCCTTGCGGCCTGCCAAGAAAATGTACATCAGTCTAGATCCCTCAGCTCAAAGCGTGACTTGCAAAGGAACGCTAATCGGGCTCCTTCCATTGGAGGCGTGCCTACGAAATAGTAATCATTATGATTCCCTGGACTTGAGTTGTGCCATGCGGGTCTTTCCCCTTTGGCGTGCTTTGGCAAGCAATGCTAGTCCTGCCCCCTCCACTTGAGGCCTGCCTGGGAAAGAGACATCACCCCCGGTACCTTTCCCTTCAGGTCTGCCCCATAAGGAAATGGCAGTCTAGCTCCCTCTGCGCGTGGCGTGCCTTGCAAAGTAACGCGATGCTTGTTTCTTCCAAAGCAGGCACATCTTGGAAAGAAATGCCACTCTAGCTCCCTCCACTTGAGGTGTGCCTTGGAGTAGGTGGGGACAGCACTCTGCTTTACTCCCCTTTGGCGTGCTTTGGCAAGCAATGCTAGTCCTGCCCCCTCCACTTGAGGCCTGCCTGGGAAAGAGACATCACCCCGGTACCTTTCTTTTCAGGTCTGCCTCATAAGGAAATGGCAGTCTAGCTCCCTCTGCGCGTGGCGTGCCTTGCAAAGTAACGCGATGCTTGTTTCTTCCAAAGCAGGCGCATCTTGGAAAGAAATGCCACTCTAGCTCCCTCCACTTGAGGTGTGCCTTGGGAGTAGGTGGGGACAGCACTCTGCTTTACTCCCCTTTGGCGTGCTTTTGCAAGCAATGCTAGTCCTGCCCCCTCCACTTGAGGCCTGCCTGGGAAAGAAACATCACCCCCGGTACCTTTCCCTTCAGGTCTGCCTCATAAGGAAATGGCAGTCTAGCTCCCTCTGCGCGTGGCGTGCCTTGCAAAGTAACGCGATGCTTGTTTCTTCCAAAGCAGGCACATCTTGGAAAGAAATGCCACTCTAGCTCCCTCCACTTGAGGTGTGCCTTGGAGTAGGTGGGGACAGCACTCTGCTTTACTCCCCTTTGGCATGCTTTGGCAAGCAATGCTAGTCCTGCCCCCTCCACTTGAGGCCTGCCTGGGAAAGAGACATCACCCCCGGTACCTTTCCCTTCAGGTCTGCCTCATAAGGAAAAGGCAGTCTAGCTCCCTCTGCGTGTGGCGTGCCTTGCAAAGTAACGCGATGCTTGTTTCTTCCAAAGCAGGCGCATCTTGGAAAGAAATGCCACTCTAGCTCCCTCCACTTGAGGTGTGCCTTGGAGTAGGTGGGGACAGCACTCTGCTTTACTCCCCTTTGGCGTGCTTTGGCAAGCAATGCTAGTCCTGCCCCCTCCACTTGAGGCCTGCCTGGGAAAGAGACATCACCCCCGGTACCTTTCCCTTCAGGTCTGCCTCATAAGGAAAAGGCAGTCTAGCTCCCTCTGCGCGTGGTGTGCCTTGCAAAGTAACGCAATGCTTGTTTCTTCCAAAGCAGGCGCATCTTGGAAAGGAATGGCACTCCACCGCCTCTAGTTGAGGCGGGCCATGGAGAAGAAGGGTGGAGCACTCTGGGTCACTCCCCTATGGGAGTGCAGCTTGCTCCTGTTTGGGATTGCCTAAAAAAAAAAGTCTGGAAAACCCCATCCGCTTCCGGCGTACTTTGGACAGGAACCCAAATCTGGCTCCTTCCACCTAAGGTTTGGCAAGCAAAGAAAGGCCAGTCCCGCTCCCTCTACTGAAGCCGTGCGTTGTGGAAGACCAGAACACCATTCAGGTTCCATCCACTCAAGGGGTGTCTTTTCTAAATAATACACGCCACTTTGGCTCCAACCCTTGAGGTCTAAGTGTCATGAAAGTGGTACTTGGACACCAACTATATGGCAGCGGTGTCTTGCGTACCTCGTAAGATCCTGCCTTGTTTATTGTTTTACTGCGAGTAATGTTATGTGTGGTGTAAGTGACACGTCTTCTGTAGGAATGAATTGGATATGTTTGGTGTGTGAATTAGGTAAAGATACAAAGAACATGCAGATGCAATTTCTGTGAATGGACTTTTCCAGCACTGCCGAAATGATTGTCATGTAGCAGGATGGCTGTTTTGTGTGGGTACGGTGGAACATAAGAATGTTTGCCCATAGTTGCTATGGGCATACTGAAAGCTGGTGTGGAAGATAGCGCCTGTAGGGCAGGGTAGCGAAGTCAGCCAGTATGCACTTGCTATCACTGTCCACATGTGATTGCCGGCACAAAGTTTGCATGCAGACACAGTTGCTATGAAATTGATGCCAAATGATAGTTAAGATATTGCTAGAGACACAGTTGCATTGTACACACATGTCCATGTGGTGTAAGTGTGTAGATATGCTCATGTGTAGATATACTTGCTCTGGTGCTAGTGATTTGGTAGAAGTGCAACTGCTGAAATGGATGCCAACTGACTGCAGACACGAAAGGGATACGAATGGCCAGTGATACGGTGGGTGCCTTGTCGTGGCATCACTGCTCACAAGGACAAACCTGCTTGTGCAACACAAGGGGGTTTGTCCTTGTGCTAAATCCCACCTTGCGTGTCTAACTGCATTGCGTCTGGTATGTATGGGAAGTGTGAGGAAAGGTGCATGTGAAATGGCTTACTGCCAGTACTTTACTGTTTCCTAAGCGCACTACAGCGAAGTTACTATACTAAAGATGTACCCATTGTCACTCAGGTACCACACCTGCACACAAGAGGTCAGCCTCTCATTGGGACACGTGTGGCGATGCGGGAAGGTAGGCCACGTGTTGTTGGCGGTGTGTTTCGGTGAGTGGCCAGAGGGAAATGTCTGAGATTTGTCTTCATTTCCGGCCAATTTCAGAGACATTTCCCTGTGTCCACTCACCGAAACACGTCGCCAACAGCAGATGTCATACCTTCTCGTGTTCCCACAGGTGTTCCGACGAAAAAGGTACCTCGCATGTGTGGGTGCACCTACCGGGGTCGCAAAAGGAAAAGGGTAACCCGCTGGTAACCCCAAGCCTTTCGCCACAGCACAATTTGTTCATGTGGGCAACCTACAGATTTGGGCCTAGGGTGTCGAAGCCAGCAAGGGAAAAAGGGAACCCCATGCATTTCCCAAAAGAGGACACCCGTGGGAAAGCACAGAGGTCTGATTTGCACGAAGTGGGCCAGAATTTATTACCCAGACACCCCTGCAAAGTCCGAAATGTGGGGGAAAAACGCTTTTTCTGCACATTTCGCTCGACACACCCATCGAAACACGCCCCCAACAACACATGGCCTACCGTCCCGCGTTCCCACAGGTGTCCCGATGAAAACGCTACCTCACATGCGTGGGTGCACCTACCTGGCCGCCAAGGGGAAAGCCTAAAACACTGCTATCCCCCCCAAAAGGGTTTGGGGAGGCAACCGACAGATTTAGGCCTGGGGTGCTTCAGCCACCAAGAAAAACAGGAACCCTCATGCATTTCCAAAAAGAGGACACCCGTGGGAATCCGCAGAGGTATGATTTGCGCACATCGGCCCAGAATTTATTACCCAGACACCCCTGCAAAGTCCGAAATGTGGGGAAAAAAATGCTTTTTCCGCACATTTCGCTCGACGCACCCATCGAAACACGCCCCCAACAACACATGGCCTACCGTCACGCGTTCCCACAGGTGTCCCGATGAAAACGGTACCTCACATGCGTGGGTGCACCTACCTGGCCGGCAAGGGGCAAGCCGAAAACGCAAGCAACCCCCAGTCTGTTTGCAGAGGGGAATCTCAGCCATTCTGCCGACCGGCACAACATACAGATATGGGCCTCGGGTGTCCAAGCCACCGAGGAAAACAGGGAGCCCCATGCATTTCCGAAAAGAGGACACCCGTGGGAATCCGCAGAGGTGTGATTTGCGCACATCGCCCCACGTTTTTTTACCCAGACACCCCTGCAAAGTCCGAAATGTGGGGGAAAAAACGCTTTTTCCGCACATTTCGCTCGACGCACCCATCGAAACACGCCCCCAACAACACATGGCCTACCGTCCCGCGTTCCCACAGGTGTCCCGATGAAAACGGTACCTCACATGCGTGGGTGCACCTACCTGGCCGGCAAGGGGCAAGCCGAAAACGCAAGCAACCCCCAGTCTGTTTGCAGAGGGGAATCTCAGCCATTCTGCCGACCGGCACAACATACAGATATGGGCCTCGGGTGTCCAAGCCACCGAGGAAAACAGGGAGCCCCATGCATTTCCGAAAAGAGGACACCCGTGGGAATCCGCAGAGGTGTGATTTGCGCACATCGCCCCACGTTTTTTTACCCAGACACCCCCGCAAAGTAGGTGTCTGGGTAAAAAAACGTGGGGCGATGTGCGCAAATCACACCTCTGCGGATTCCCACGGGTGTCCTCTTTTCGGAAATGCATGGGGCTCCCTGTTTTCCTCGGTGGCTTGGACACCCGAGGCCCATATCTGTATGTTGTGCCGGTCGGCAGAATGGCTGAGATTCCCCTCTGCAAACAGACTGGGGTTGCTTGCGTTTTCGGCTTGCCCCTTGCCGGCCAGGTAGGTGCACCCACGCATGTGAGGTACCGTTTTCATCGGGACACCTGTGGGAACGCGGGACGGTAGGCCATGTGTTGTTGGGGGCGTGTTTCGATGGGTGCGTCGAGCGAAATGTGCGGAAAAAGCATTTTTTCCCCCACATTTCGGACTTTGCAGGGGTGTCTGGGTAAAAAAACCTGGGGCGATGTGCGCAAATCACACCTCTGCGGATTCCCACGGGTGTCCTCTTTTCGGAAATGCATGGGGCTCCCTGTTTTCCTCGGTGGCTTGGACACCCGAGGCCCATATCTGTATGTTGTGCCGGTCGGCAGAATGGCTGAGATTCCCCTCTGCAAACAGACTGGGGGTTGCTTGCGTTTTCGGTTTGCCCCTTGGCAGCCAGGTAGGTGCACCCACGCATGTGAGGTACCGTTTTCATCGGGACACCTGTGGGAATGCGGGACGGTAGGCCATGTGTTGTTGGGGGCGTGTTTCGATGGGTGCGTCGAGCGAAATGTGAGGAAAATGCGTATTTTTTCCCACATTTCGGACTTTGCAGGGGTGTCTGGGTAATAAATTCTGGGGCGATTTGGGCATATCATACCTCTGCGGATTCCCACGGGTGTCCTCTTTCGGGAAATGCATGGGGTTCCCTGTTTTCCTCGGTGGCTTGGACACCCGAGGCCCATATCTGTACATTGTGCCGGTCGGCAGAATGGCTGAGATTTCCCTCTGAAAAGAGACTTGGGGTTACTTGTGTTTTCGGCTTTCCCCTTGGCAGCCAGGTAGGTGCACCCACACATGTGAGGTACCGTTTTCATCGGGACACCTGTGGGAATGCGGGACAGTAGGCCATGTGTTGTTGGGGGCGTGTTTCGATGGGTGAGTCGAGCGAAATGTGAGGAAAATGCATATTTTTTCCCACATTTCGGACTTTGCGGGGGTGTCTGGGTAATAAATTCTGGGGCGATTTGGGCATATCATACCTCTGCGGATTCCCACGGGTGTCCTCTTTTCGGAAATGCATGGGGCTCCCTGTTTTCCTCGGTGGCTTGGACACCCGAGGCCCATATCTGTATGATGTGAGAGTGTGACATTTCTGGTGTGAAAACAGACTTGGGGTTACTTGTGTTTTAGGCTTTCCCCTTGGCGGCCAGGTAGGTGCACCCACACATGTGAGGTACCGTTTTCATCGGGACACCTGTGGGAACGCGTGACGGTAGGCCATGTGTTGTTGGGGGCGTGTTTCGATGGGTGCGTCGAGCAAAATGTGCGTAAAAAGTGTTTTTTCCCCACATTTCGGACTTTGCAGGGGTGTCTGGGTAATAAATTCTGGGGCAATTTGGGCATATCATACCTCTGCGGATTCCCACGGGTGTCCTCTTTTCGGAAATGCATGGGGTTCCCTGTTTTCCTCTGTGGCTTGGACACCCGAGGCCCATATCTGTACATTGTGCCGGTCGGCAGAATGTCTGAGATTTCGCTCTGAAAACAGACTTGGGGTTACTTGTGTTTTAGGCTTTCCCCTTGGCGGCCAGGTAGGTGCACCCACACATGTGAGGTACCGTTTTCATCGGGACACCTGTGGGAACGCGGGACAGTAGGCCATGTGTTGTTGGGGGCGTGTTTCGATGGGTGAGTCGAGCGAAATGTGAGGAAAATGCGTATTTTTTCCCACATTTCGGACTTTGCGGGGGTGTCTGGGTAATAAAATCTGGGGCAATTTGGGCATATCATACCTTTGCGGATTCCCACGGGTGTCCTCTTTTCAGAAATGCATGGGGTTCCCTGTTTTCCTTGGTGGCTTGGACACCCGAGGCCCATATCTGTATGATGTGAGAGTGTGACATTTCCGGTGTGAAAACAGACTTGGGGTTACTTGTGTTTTAGGCTTTCCCCTTGGCGGCCAGGTAGGTGCACCCACACATGTGAGGTACCGTTTTCATCGGGACACCTGTGGGAACGCGTGACGGTAGGCCATGTGTTGTTGGGGGCGTGTTTCGATGGGTGCGTCGAGCAAAATGTGCGGAAAAAGCGTTTTTTTCCCCACATTTCGGACTTTGCAGGGGTGTCTGGGTAATAAATTCTGGGGCGATTTGGGCATATCATACCTCTGCGGATTCCCACGGGTGTCCTCTTTTCGGAAATGCATGGGGTTCCCTGTTTTCCTCGGTGGTTTGGACACCCGAGGCCCATATCTGTACATTGTGCCGGTCGGCAGAATGTCTGAGATTTCGCTCTGAAAACAGACTTGGGGTTACTTGTGTTTTAGGCTTTCCCCTTGGCGGCCAGGTAGGTGCACCCACACGTGAGGTACCGTTTTCATCGGGACACCTGTGGGAACGCGGGACGGTAGGCCATGTGTTGTTGGGGGCGTGTTTCGATGGGTGAGTCGAGCGAAATGTGAGGAAAATGCATATTTTTTCCCACATTTCGGACTTTGCGGGGGTGTCTGGGTAATAAATTCTGGGGCGATTTGGGCATATCATACCTCTGCGGATTCCCACGGGTGTCCTCTTTCCGGAAATGCATGGGGTTCCCTGTTTTCCTCAGTGGCTTGGACACCCGAGGCCCATATCTGTACATTGTGCCGGTCGGGCAGAATGTCTGAGATTTCCCTCTGAAAACAGACTTGGGGTTACTTGTGTTTTAGGCTTTCCCCTTGGCGGCCAGGTAGGTGCACCCACACATGTGAGGTACCGTTTTCATCGGGACACCTGTGGGAACGCGGGACAGTAGGCCATGTGTTGTTGGGGGCGTGTTTCGATGGGTGAGTCGAGCGAAATGTGAGGAAAATGCGTATTTTTTCCCACATTTCGGACTTTGCGGGGGTGTCTCGGTAATAAATTCTGGGGCGATTTGGGCATATCATACCTCTGCGGATTCCCACGGGTGTCCTCTTTTCGGAAATGCATGGGGTTCCCTGTTTTCCTTGGTGGCTTGGACACCCGAGGCCCATATCTGTATGATGTGAGAGTGTGACATTTCCGGTGTGAAAACAGACTTGGGGTTACTTGTGTTTTAGGCTTTCCCCTTGGCGGCCAGGTAGGTGCACCCACACATGTGAGGTACCGTTTTCATCGGGACACCTGTGGGAACGCGTGACGGTAGGCCATGTGTTGTTGGGGGCGTGTTTCGATGGGTGCGTCGAGCGAAATGTGCGGAAAAAGCGTTTTTTTCCCCACATTTCGGACTTTGCAGGGGTGTCTGGGTAATAAATTCTGGGGCGATTTGGGCATATCATACCTCTGCGGATTCCCACAGGTGTCCTCTTTTCGGAAATGCATGGGGTTCCCTGTTTTCCTCGGTGGCTTGGACACCCGAGGCCCATATCTGTACATTGTGCCGGTCGGCAGAATGTCTGAGATTTCGCTCTGAAAACAGACTTGGGGTTACTTGTGTTTTAGGCTTTCCCCTTGGCGGCCAGGTAGGTGCACCCACACATGTGAGGTACCGTTTTCATCGGGACACCTGTGGGAACGCGGGACGGTAGGCCATGTGTTGTTGGGGGCGTGTTTCGATGGGTGAGTCGAGCGAAATGTGAGGAAAATGCACATTTTTTCCCACATTTCGGACTTTGCGGGGGTGTCTGGGTAATAAATTCTGGGGCGATTTGGGCATATCATACCTCTGCGGATTCCCACGGGTGTCCTCTTTTCGGAAATGCATGGGGTTCCCTGTTTTCCTCGGTGGCTTGGACACCCGAGGCCCATATCTGTATGATGTGAGAGTGTGACATTTCCGGTGTGAAAACAGACTTGGGGTTACTTGTGTTTTAGGCTTTCCCCTTGGCGGCCAGGTAGGTGCACCCACACATGTGAGGTACCGTTTTCATCGGGACACCTGTGGGAACGCGGGACGGTAGGCCATGTGTTGTGTTTGTGTGGTTTTCATAACGTTTTGACCCATTTGCTGGAGCCCTTTGTCTCACAACCCTTTCTTTTCCCAAATGTGACCTACATTTAGTCGCTGCTTTAGCCACCATACACTTTTGTAACCTGCACAAGTCACCTACCCTTGAAAAGGTCTGCCTGTGCTCTTTCAAAAAATGTATGGCTGCCGTTCCTCACCACATTGGTTTTCCCAATTTACACATGCTAAGTGCGTCTGGTCAGGCCGTGAGCGTAAAACTCCTGTGTACCATGGCTCAGTGTTTGGCTTGTGGTATTGCTTGTTTTGTACAAACACTACAAAAATGGTATGCTCTCCTAACTGCAAGAGTTGGGGGAATGTAGCGGAGCATTGCTTTTCTCAAAATTCATAGAAGCCATTGCCGTACCAAGCCAACCATGTCCAACACATACCTTTTTTTCAGTCATTTTCCCGCTTTTCCCCCATTCGATGGCAGTTTCCCCTACCTAGTTGTTGCCTGACCTATACAAATCACCACTTCCTAAACTTGGAATTTTGTCTACTTTTCAGAAATATATGCCTTTCTGTCCTCCAATTTGGCTTTCCTGCCCTTTTCTTCCATTCCGTCCATGCATGTCCAATTGGCAAAAATCGCCTACCTCTCACAAAACGGTTGATATCCCCATCAAAATAATTTTTTTCCATTTCCACTCAACCTGTTCCTGAAAGCCAACACATTGGGGAACTCAGCACAGCAAACCATTTGTTCCTAGCTCTTACAAGGAAAAAACCACAGGCTTCTTTGTACATCATTTTATTGGCATTTTTTGAAAAAACCCAAATTTTTCGCACATTTTCCTTATTTTCTCTCACCCCCCTACAGCAACCTGGGATTCCTGGGTGGCGTTACGACCGCCTACATGTGGGAAAAAAAGGAGCCAAATTTGGCCGAGATATCTCATGTAACGAAAAAGTTACACGCCATTGAATGGCCACATACCAAAATCACCAAAAAAGGCTCTGGCACTGGGGAGAAATACCCATGGCACTTAAAGGGTTAAACTACACTGCACTGGCAGAAGCACTGTGTGCCAAAATGAAACGCTGGAATGCGCTGCCCATATCATTAATGGGGAGGATAGCCTTGATCAAAATGGTAATATTGCCGAAGCTATTTTATCTTTTTAGCATAGTGCCAGTATGGCCCGGCCGCGCTCTGTTTTCCAAAATGAATAGCGCTGGAGGGTACTGACAGACACGTATCCCAGGGGCGGGCTGATGGCACCGGACATGGAACTGTACTACCTAGCAGCGCAGGCACATCATGCAGCTGGTTGGGCCACATGCTTTCTTAACCCTGGCCCCCCACCCTCCTCATCAAGGGAGCGTGAAGCGACGCTAGCTCTACAAAGGATAACTAGGCCCACCCCTAAACAATACAACACGATAAACCCATCCAAGGTCACTATCACGGGATGGTCCAAAATCGCAGACATATTATTTTTTGAAAATGTGGTTTTATTAGAATTGTACAGTTATGACATAATTAAAAAAATAATGCAAACATCCATATATATCAAGGTGAGGTCACAACTCCGCCCCCCCCACCTCCCGCACCCGCCCCCCTATCCCACACCATGGTTTAATGGTAGATAACAATGGTAGATAACAACAACAGGGTCCAGCACATCATCTGAGGATACAATGCGAGCATAGGGTTGCTTCCGAGAGAGAAACGGTGCTCAAAAAACAAAGTCCAACATATAAGAGTCACATGTCCTGTAACAATCGATCTCCTCTCACTCCAAAAGAGTTGCCCCGATAGTGTTGTCCCCATCAAGAGAACCGTCTGAGATGGTTACTCGTGCCTCAGGCTGTTTTCCCGTATTTGTCAAAAAATGGCAGCCATAGGGCCTCGATGTTAGATTTGGATTCATCGATCAGGTGGGTCAAATATTCCATATCGTAGATTGCCCGTGTTTTCGCTACCCACTCCCCCTCCCCAGAGGTCGGGGTGATTTCCATTTTTGGGCCCAGCAGCATCTAGCCGTGACTAGCATGACCTGCAACATGTGTTCGTGTTTCACCTTGGGGCCCCCCTCAACCTCAATACCGAACACCACCAGCCAGGGGGACAGAGTTCTCACCATTCCATCCACTCCCCTTATCCATGACAGGACCTCACTCCAATAGGTTTGTGCCACCTGGCACTTCCACCACATATGGACATAGCCTCCCTTTTCAACATGGCATTTCAGGAAGTGGGGGTCGTAACCTTTTCTCATTCTGGCTATCCTTTGTGGGGGGTAGTGCCATCGGTGTATAAATTTTAGGGCCTGGTGGCGGTATTGGGGTGCAGTTGTGGAACGGTGTGCCTGCCTACAGATCTTGGTCCATCTCTTTTCCGTTATGGGGGTGCCTAGATCTTTCCCCCATTGTACTTCGGAAGATGGGGGGTCCCGTGGGGTAGAGAACAGCAAGAACCTATAAAGCCGAGATATCACCCCCTTGGTACCTTTGTGTGTTATGAGGAATTTCTCAAAATCGGTTAGGTCCCGCCTAAGTGTGTCTCCCCATCTGCTCTCGGTAAGGGCACCCTTAAGCTGTAGATATCGAAAGGGGGAGAGGTCAGGGAGGCCCAGGGCGTCCTTCAAGTCACCAAGAGAAATAAACACCCCATCCACCCAAAGCTGTCCGGCCCTACAAAGACCCAGCTCATACCATTGCTGGAAGGCTAGTGGTTTGTAGATCCCTTCCCAAAGTGGTGGAGCCCAGATGCAGCTCAAAGGTGAGGGCCACATTGTGAGCCATCTCAGGTAACCCCCTTCCTTCCAAATGGACCACAGCACTCCCAACACTGGGTGTTTCAGAACCCTTCTTGGAATGGATGTCTTGGGGACCCATAGCCATTCGTCCAATGTGACCGGCGAGAAGAGTGTGTTATCTAACGTTACCCATTGTTTCTTTGGGCCAGTCATCAAGTGGTCAACAATGACGTGCAATTGTGACGCCTTATAATAGGTGTCAAGATCAGGGAAACCAACCCCACCCTCATCTTTGGGTCTTGTGAGAGTGCTGTAAGCAATTCTATGGGATTTACCGGTCCATAGATAACGGAGAAGGGCCCGCTTGATCTCCAGGAGAAATGAGTTTGGTATCTGTGTTGGCAGCATTTGAAACAGGTACAAGAATTTGGGGAGGATTACCATTTATGATGGAGTTGAGGCGAGCCATCCATGAGAGGCCGGATTTTGACCAGCGTCCCAGGTCGTGTTTGATCGACCTCCATAGGGGCGGGTAGTTTACTTTGAAGAGATTCCCTAGGTCTGATGGAATTTGGATCCCCAGGTGGGAGAGTCCCTCTGTACGTTTACAAAACAGAAGGTTATTGATGTATTGTCTCTCGGTCTCGTTGAGCTGGCCTGCCGGGAACGCCACTGATTTATCTACATTGATCCTGTAGCCTGGCAGGGAACCATATCGCTCCAGACTATTCAACACCTCTGGGACATATTGGGATGGTTTAGAGAGGTACAGGAGGACATCGTCGGCAAACAGGGTTATTTTGTAGTCAGTTCCCCCCATCTTAACACCCTGGATCTGATCGTTAGTCCTGATTGCTATAGCCCAAGGTTCCATCACCAGGGCGTATATGAGGGGGACAATGGGCATCCCTGTCTTGTGCCTCTCACTAAAGGAAAGGACTCTGACTCTCTTCCATTGACCACCACTTTAGCGGAAGGGCGGGAGTAGAGGGCCGTCATCCATCCCCGCCACCTGGGTCCCATCCCCAAGGACAATAGAACCCCCTCCATGAAGGCCCAGCTCACCCTGTCGAACGCCTTCTCCGCGTCTAGAGACAGGAGAAGGGCACCATCGGATTTCACTCCATTTGAGCTCAATATGTGCAGGGTTTTGCACATACTATCCGCTCCTTGTCTATTTACTACGAAGCCCACCTGATCGGGGTGGATCAGCCGGGGGAGACACCGTTCTAGACGTGTCGCCAGGATCCTGGTGAAGATCTTGGCGTCTGTGTTCAGGAGCGAGATGGGCCTATATGAGCCACACTCCACTGGGTCTCTGCCCGGCTTAGGGATAACTGTGATTATGGCCTGCAGGAATGTCGGTGGAATGGTTTCTAAGGTTTTGATTTAGTTAAATAATTTGGTCAGTGGTTGGGTTAGTTCGGACTGGAATTGTTTATAGAAATCCGCTGTGTACCCGTCTTCCCCCGGGGTCTTGTCTATTTTAAGCTTTTTGATGGCCTCTTCCACCTCCTCATCCGTTATCTCCTTGTCCAGTCTCTCTCTCTCTCTAGGTCTGTGAGCTTGGGTACGGGGTGGTCATCGAGATATTTTCTAATTTCATCCAGTGATTCACCATCTTGTTTGGTATAGAGGGCCCTATAAAAGGCTGCAAATGATTCTGCTATGTGTTCAGTTTTTATCTGGGTGTTACCCGCCCCGTCCTTGACCTTTTCTATGTGTCTGTCTGCCCTGTTTCCCCTCAGCCTATGTGCCAGAAGAGTCCCAACCCTGTCACCCCTCTCGTAGTATCTCTGCTTCGTGTATCTCCTTTTTTTTTTAACTACCTCTCCAATCAGGATTGTATGGAGAGCCTGTCTCTTCTCTCTCATTTCACTCAGGAGGTTTTCGCGGTCTATGTTTCCCTTGTTGAGCTGTGCCCTCATGGCCCGCAGGTCTTCCCGGAGTCTGGATTCTATCAGGGCCCTCTCTCGCTTCTTGCTAGCGCCCTCTGCAATGAGGAGACCCCTGAAGGTGGCCTTAGCTGCCTCCCAGACTGAAACCATTGGGACCTCCCCTGTGTCATTCGATAGGAAGAAGGCCTTTATTTCGTTCCTAAGGAATTCCCTAAACACCTGGTCCCTCATGAAGGTGTCGTTACAGCGCCACCTACGTGATTTCACGGTGGCTTGCAACCGCCATTCCATAACAAGGAGCTCATGGTCTGACCAGGTCACAGACTCAACTGTAGGGTCTCCAACCTCTCCCCCTCCCTCCTCCGAGACCAGCAGTAAGTCAATTCTAGTGTAAGTTTGGTGGGGAGGGGAGAAGAACGTGTAACCCCCAGGGGTTTGCCAGCATTTGCACCATACATCAACCCAGTAGTATTCTTGTAGGAGGTCCCTCAAGGCGAGATTATCTTTTGTGGGGGCTCTTGGTCCCGTCCCTTTGGCCGACCACCAGTCCAGATGGGGGTCTGTAATGAGATTGAAGTCTCCGCCCAGGATTGTGGCTCCCTCGGCCCACCCGTCCATGACCCTGCGGATAAAGTTGACTTGGCCGGCGTTGGGTGCGTATATTGTGGCTAGTGTGACTCGTGCACCCTGGGCTAACCCCTTGATCGCCAGAAATCTGCCTCCAAAGCCCCTTTTCGTCTCTACATCAGTGAGATGCAGCGATTTACCCAAGAGGATACCCACTCCCTCCTTCTTAGAGGATTTGTGCGAGGCCCAGAAGTTTCTGCTTATCTCCTTTCCTTTGATCGTTGACTCGACCCCCCTTCTCTAGTGGGTTTCTTGTAGGAAGAGGCCCAGTAATTTCTGTTTGCGGAATAAGTTACTAGTGAGAGACTGCTTGTTCTGCGAGTTGAGACCCTTAACGTTGAGCGTACCGATCCGACCTTCAACCATGGTCATCGCTATCCTTGCCCTGTGAAACCTCAGTGAGCGCCCTCGTTATCTGTTGGCTTGAACCCCAGAACCATGGCGTGGCGTTCCCTATTTCTTTCCCCTCCCCCATCCCTTCCCCCCGGTTCCCCATTTCCCTTACCCATTTTGGTAGGCGTCCATCTCCATCGCCCGACAGACATCGGGTTTAGTCAACGAACCACCAGGGCCGCTGCCTGGGCCCCGAGAGATAAATAGTGTGAAGCGTACCCTCCAAATTATACCCATAGGAACATTCAACAGGTCTAGTCGGGGTCCAGTCCCTCAACAAGACCTCCCCTACCCCAGTACCCTCTACTCTCGCCGCATGTCTCATAGGGGCTGGGTCCAACCGTGAACTAGCTTCCAATGTGAGTTGGAGGGATCTTTGAAGGCCTGGGGGGATGCACCTGGCCACCGTCCGACAACCGAGAACAACACCCTCTGTGTTTCAAACAGGTGGGACCCGAAACCTTCAGCCCTCAATTTCGGCCTAAGCCTCACCAACCGTGGCAACATCACAACACAACATAAATCGCCCCCAAACATGAAGGGGCCCGTGAGGACCCTGCGGTCAAATGCAATACAACACAACAACATCACATTTCTTAACTTTCTCCCCTTCCCTCTCAGTCACTCGGATCCAACGCGCGTGCTTTGGCATCCGCGGAAGTGGAACAAATGCTTCTCCTCAATTTGCCGGCGGCCGCCGGGGGCGAGCGAATGAACGACAACAGATCAGCACTGCGTTCTTTTTCTTCTCTCCTCTATCCCGTAGTCATGCAGGTCCTCTACGTCCCTCCGAGGGGTGTCTGGTTTTTCTGAATTTCCGGGTGCCCTTCACTTTGTGTTTCCCCTGGCTGTGGTCAGGGCCCTGTGGGGCCCGGCTCAGGTCTCTGTTGGGTCCACCGCTCTCCCCCGAGGGCCCCGGAGAGACCCCGATCAGTTCGTCGATGCCTCTTTGGATGTCTTCTTCTGTAAAGAGCTGAAAGTTTTCCCCTTGCCACTCAAAGGATAGGTAGAATGGGTGTCCCCAGCGGTACCGGACCCCCTTCTCCTGGAGCCACCTGGTGATCGGACCACATTTTTTCCTCATTTGTAGCGTGAGGGCGGACAGGTCCTGGTATATTGCCACCCTGGAGTTGTCGAATTGTATCTCCCTTAGGGTTCTAGCTCTTTCAAATATTTTTGCTTTGTCTCTGTAATAGTGGAACTTCGCAAGCACGGAGCGTGGGCCCCTACCGCCTCTGCCAGCTCAATGAACCCTGTCGATCAGGATGGTTTCTCCGGAGTCGGTTCCCAAGACAATCCTAATGATCTCCTGCACTTTGCCCTCCAGGCCGGTCTGTGTCTCCCTCTCCACCTCCGTCAGATACACAGACGTGTGCGGCAGGCCGGGGTCCGGTCGTGGAGGCCCGGGGCGTACTAACGTCCAGAACCGCCACAGCAGGAGCCGAAGGTGGGCTCGTCTGAGGAGGCGCCCACGGACAAGGGCCCCGGTTCCCGAAGGACTCAAACGGGCTTTCAGTGATGCCGGCAGAGGTGCAGGGTGTCGATTCCTCAGATTGATCCCAGCGCGGCGCTCATCCGCGGAGAGGAGGAGCCCGGGCACAGAGTTTAATTTCGTGCGTGGCACGGGCCCGGAGGGCAAACGCGGATGCTCCAAGTCAAATATCTCGGGGACCCGGGCACCCCCAAGACTCGGGAAGGTATCTCCGGAGTCCCCAGGAGTTCCCCCACCTGGATTCAGCCTTTATACGAGGATAACGTTCCTTTTATTGCAGTTTACTCCACAAATCTCTCGGGGCTTCAGGGGAGCCGAACGATCAGGCGCCCATCACGCCTGCGCCCCCTGATGGCCCTCATCGCAGACATATTTGGCGCCAGTAAGTTATATCACCTGAGTATGCCAATATGGGGCGACCCTCACACGTCCTTCTCCATAGAGAGTGAAATGGCAATGCATTGGAGTGCTAGAGGCATTAGCAATGGGGACAGCTATTTTCAGATCATCGCTTTCTCCAGTGGAAGGACATCAAAGATACAGTGGGTAACACACATGCGCATAAGCAACAATATCAGAGGGTAGCAGCCATTACACAGCATATATACCCAACATTCCCCGAAGAACGTGAAATAAACACGGCACTACTATACATATACACAGGGGGGATTCAGAAAATTACGGCCTCCGCTCTCTACAAAGTTATAATACAGACACGCCCGGCGGTAACCCACACGGCTAAGGGCGGATGGGAGCACGATCTGGGGCAACCGATAGAAGACCAAGTGTGGTCCCATATCTGTGCATTGACCTAACGGATATCTTGCAATTCAAGATTCAAACTGATACACTACAAAATAGTTCATAGGACACACTATACGCCATAAAGACTCAAGCGAATATATCCTACTTTATCTGGCACCTGTCCAAGATGTAACTCAGAAAATGCTAATATATTTCATGTGTTGTGGGACTGCACAGAGCTGGGCCATTACTGGTCAGAGGTCTGCAGAGCTCTGGATAAGATGGCAGACCAACCGGTGGAATGGACACAGCGGATGTGCATGCGGGGGGCAGTGGGGAAAATGAACCCAGCGTGGCGAAAACTTTTGAACCTAAGCCTACTAATAGCTAAAAGGGTCATATTAATGAGATGGAAGAATGCACAACCCCCAACAATGGAAGACTGGAACAGAGATATGGTGTGGGCTAACGATACCAAAGAACTATACATAGACTCAGTCATGCCCCCCTGCAGACCCAGAAACGTATGCCCACGGTATAAACAATATCTGGCAGATTTAACGGACCTCGAGAACCTGAACACAGAGGAAAGCTAGCCTGTATATGTTGTATGCCTGCATAACTGAGTGCTACAAATGTATGTGCATAACCTGTATGCAAAGATAAATAAAGTTGTTAAAAAAAATTAAAAAAAAGAGAAGCATACAAGGAGATGACAGTGAACTAAACGATTACTTGGACAGCACAGCACATTTGGGAAACAACATCTGCTAGCAGCGCATGAAAGAAGTTGGAAGACGAAGTTCAGAGGGGGAATGCTTTGTTTGTACACTCCTACCTTAAAGCATGGGGAAGTCAAAAATCTTTGTAGCTGTAGAAATTGATGTCCAGACAGCACACTGTATCACACGTAGCAATGTGCAAGACCAGAGGCCAGTTCATGGGTAGTGATGCCTCACTGAAATGGGCAACTGAAGCAACCGATCCAAATGAAGAGGATTATGTCCAGGACATAAAAACAAGAAACAATGGAAAGACAAAACACATTGTGATCAGATATGAGAAGGCTGGAGTTAAAGGAGCAGAAATCAGAAGAGATGAAAACCAGAAGCTAAATATCCAAGGAAAAACTCCCGAAGAGGCTCGAAGTTGGAAGAACAGAGGCCAAATGCAGATTTGGGGAACAGTGCTTTCACCAGACGGATGGGAGAAAGGAGTAGTGATTTGCAGAGCATGGATGGTCCTCGGTCAATACGAGCCTACCATCAACATAGTGAGAAATGGATGCAAGCCATTGTGGCCAAAGCTTTCAAAACTGCTGACATGGGTCGAAGACAGAGGAGGACCCTTGCAGATAGTGCCACTTCAAAGCCCAAAATTCTGCTTCAGGAATAATGGCACTAGAAAGATGGGAGAGCACCAGCACTGTGGGCAAGTTTTTGATGCTCCAGGAATGGTACATGGAACTGCAGTAATTATGGATCATTATTGGGCATGTGGATCCAAAACATACATCAAGCTGCCGAGAAACTGGGGAGGTATATGCAGAATAGTGAATGTCCACGTTCCAGCGTTGGTGATCCCGAAAAGTGACCTGAACATTGACAGTTTCCCGAAAGCAGATGCTCACCTGAAGAAGAGGAGATCTGTGGAACTGCTGAATCGAATGAAGAGAGAGAATTACTTTTCTGCCAAATCAGAAGCAGCTTTTCATGCAATCCCATATGAACACAGGCTGTTCAGCCTCACTTCATCAGTGTTCACGACAATCTTCATGCCAAGATTTCAGATTGGAGCAAATACTAAATGGTTGCAGATAACCAGATGGGAGTTACTGCAAACCATCAACACGACCATAAAAGGATTCAACACAATTAAACAAGAGTTAAGGGAGATCCGACTGATGAATCTCCAGGACAGATATGTACTTGACAAGATCACAGCTGCGGATGGAGGTGTTTGTGCAAAAATCGGAGAATCATGTTGCACATTTATACCATCTCACGACAAAGACAATTGAACCTTAACAGAAGCCATAGGTATGCTGACGAAACTACAGAATCAAATGTTTGATGAAACTGGCGAAGTAGACGATGACAGTTGGTTCGGATCACTATTTTCATGGGTTCCACACTGGATGGCAGATGCATTCAAGTTCCTAGGAGCCCTGCTAGTGATGATATTGCTAGGATTCTGTGTTATCAAGATAATAGTCTCTCGGTACCAGAAAACTGCGAAAAAGGCCATAAGGATGAAGATCATGATTGATGTCGAACCAGGATGGAAGCCCAAAGACCTAACTGATGAAGAAATAAGACTTTGTGAAGGCCAGCATTAATGCATCAAAAGGAACAAAGTTTCTATATCCCAGGAAGCATAGACATTATGTGGGAAGATGGGTTTACTGCAGCCCAAATGGAAGGGGTCAACTAATGACATGGAACAAGGACGAACACGTGAGAACAGCAGCAAGTTTAAAAGGAGTCTTAAAGATATGGATCCCAAAGAGACATTCCTTCAGACCATTATGTATAGACCCAGAAGATGAAGAAAGAATAGACCCAAGCAATGAAGCAAAAGTGAATACAGAGGAACCAAAGAAGATGGATCCAAAGAAGGAGGTGAAAGTGGTTGATGAATCGCCCAGAGGAGGGTTGGGGGGGAGTGTAGTGGAGGTCTCAAGTACGGCCCGCACTCCAACTGTCTATTTTGAAGTACCAGGAACGTTCACGCTGAAATATGCGACGTATGATGAGCAAATAAACCAGCAGAGAGCCGCAGTGGGGCTCTGTATGATGAGCAAATAAACCAGCAGAGAGCCGCAGTGGGGCTCTGTCCAGTACCCATCAGAAGAACAACGCCTATTGAAGTACCGATGCCAAGGAAACCATGGACAGTAAGGTACCCATTGAGAAAACCATATCAACAAATGAAACAAAATGAAGATATTCTAAGTGCAGTCCCTGAAGAAACCAAAAAGGGTCTTAATGGAAGACGAATGGTGATTTGTATTGTATTTGTATTTATTTTAATTTATATAGCGCCTTAATCCAAAGCGCTTTAGAAGAGGAACAGGTTAATACAACAAGCAATAGTTAACAATGAATCTAAACCAGAAAACAGTACAACAAACAATTTACATTTATGATGAGGCTAAGTACTAATAGAGGGACAGAAGGTAGGAGGAGAAGGTGGAGGTGGGTTAGTTGGTGAGAGAGGAAACAATTGGTGCTAGGGGGGAGAGTGGAAGAGATAGGATTTTAGAGAAGTGCGAAATAAGGGATAGGAGGTGATGGAGCGGACGGGAAGAGGAAGGCGGTTCCAGTGGAAAGGAGCAAGAAGTTGGAAGGAACGGAAACGGGAGGGGGCACAGGGGAGAGGTGGAGTAGAGAGAAGGAAGAGATCTGCAGAACAGAGAGAATGAGAAGGAGCATAGAAAGAGAAAAGGGAAGAGAGTGTCATGATGCCTACCCCCAGAGCATCAGGCCAGGCCCAGCACCCCCGGAAGCAGGTATCATGCCCTCGGGTAAAAGCCCAGCGGCCCCTTATAGGGACTCTTTCGACTGAGTCCTGGCGCCTTTGGCGCCAGGCTCATGTTGGACATCAGTCCTGGCGCCATAGGCGCCAGGCTCATAAAGGGAGGTGTTTTGTGCACTTACCTGATGCAGACCATGCTGCACGCTTCAGGCCTCTCTGAGACCTGAAAGGGACTATTTTTTCATAGGGACTATTTTTTCACTCTGGCGTGGCCAGGGAAGGATACATACCTAGTTGGGGAAGGGTACATACCTGGGACGTCTTTGGAGGCTATTTAAGCCACGCCCAGACAGCAGCTCATGCTTCGCGTTGTTCTGCTTCCTGCAGCTTAACGCTCACCGTGTCTGCTCCTGCTCCTGGACTACAGCCACGCCCGTCTTGAACCTGGAAGACCTGCAAGGAAGGAAGAGAAGAGAAAGGTGAAAACCAAGGATTATTTCAAGCTTCTTACCTGCATCCGGAATCTTCTCACCAGCATCCCTGAAGGAAGACTTCAATTTAAAAACATCGCGTTGCTCGCTGCAGCGCCACGCTTCTCTCACCTGTCCTGTCCTCGAGAAATCTCCCGGCTCCATCGCGGCTGTCAACATCGGATGCCACATCTCTGCACCTAGGGGAGAGAGGAAGAAACAAAAGGCGAGCAGAAGGACACACAGAAGGAAAGCCTGATTAACAGCCATAATACTTACCGGCTTTTCTTCCACATTTCGGGTCGGCGCCGCCCCGTTGGCAGGTACTGTACCCCGGCCCCTATGGGGAAAGGACTAGAGACATTTCAGAGGAATAAGGACATCTAGAGGGATCGCCCTCATTACTACTCACCTTGGCAGGTTAACCCCTCGACACATCGCCTTCATTCTGCACCTGAAATAAAGGACAGATCACAGGTGAGGAAGACAGCATAAAGGGGGCCTCACTTGAACTTTCATACTTACGGCTCATCGCTCAGGAAAGTCAAGTGGATTTTGCCAGCGCCATTCTGAAAACCAGTGAAGTGACTGGACGAACGCGCGCCCCTGCACCAGAAGCAGGATGGAGAGTTCAACCTTCCAAACCATAAGAAGGATATTCCTACGGGCCAAGGAAGCACGATTTGGAGGTCCTGTCCAATCGGTGTTCCGGGTCCTGCGCATCACGCTATAAGAGGCCGCAGTAATCCAGACTAGATCAGCGCCCCCGTGGGAACCAGGTGGGCGTTACAGAGAGGAACATAGGGGTAAGACCATAGAGGGCTTTGAAGACTAGGCAGAGCAAGTTAAATTTGATCTGGGAGTGGAATGGGAGCCAGCCTAGTGAGTTAAGAGAAGAGGAGATGGAGTTGTGAGGTGAGAGGAGGCAGAGGGAGCGAATGGCAGAGTGGTAGACAGATTTGAGGGGGGAGAGATGAGAGGAGGGGAGTCCAAAGAGAAGAGTAGAGCAGTAGAAAAGTCTGGAGAAGTGGAGGGAGGAGATGAGGAGTTTAGTAGCTTGGAAGGTTAGGAAAGGACGAATTTTGCAGATGTTGTAGAGGTGGAAACGGCAAGATCTGGCAGTGAGGGAAATGTGATGAGAAAGAGAGAGGTGGGTGTCAATGTGCAGACCCAGGTTACGAGTATGAGGAGAGAAGGGAAGTTGGGAAGGAGGAAAAAGAATGCAAGGAGGAGGGCAGGGAGGAGGGAGAGTGTTGGCAGGGAAGAAAAGGAATGACACAAGCACCTGTACTCAAATATAGAAGAGATGACGACCAGAGAATGACGTAAAGAGACGAAACGCCATGAACAAAGGACATTGTGGACCTAAAGTGAAAGGACGATGTCAAACATAAGAAGCTTAAGCCATGAGCATGATGATGATATTCAACCAGTTTACGCATGTACATATGCTTGGAACCCCAAGAAAGCTAAGAAAATCATTCAGCTTGCTATGCTTAGTAGAAAGAAAGCCACCTATACATATCTACCTCAAAAGAAGCACGTTATAAGTATACTTCCACTTTGCACAAGAAGCAGAATAAACCCAAAGGTTACTAAAGACCACACGAGGAGAGCTTCATATTTAGAAAAATCAAGAATAAGCAGCAGAAACTAAACTCAGCAGAGGCAAATCGTGCCACGAAAACCAAGGTTGTATCAGTTAAAATGTACTAACAGTAGCTACAATTAATTGAAGCAAAGAACAGAATATCTTGCTCTGAAAGGTCGAGATAAGAAACAAAGGCAGGTGGTGGGTGAAACGAAAATCAAATACATGAATTACATGAAGAGGCAAATTCACTGCGTCTGAATCACGTGACCAGCCGAGCGAGGAGAAGTGAGACTTTCACACCTACGCGTGGCAGCAGGCCAGGTCGAAGATATCAGAACTTTTCTAGACAGAAGATGCAGTCTCGAGGCCAACCACAGTGAAACAATTGACACATGGCCACTAAAATGATGATTGATTGTAACAATAATTGGAGGAAGGCCAGGGGGAACTAGGGGGCACCCTGCACTTGGCCGACCATTCTGCATGCTGCTAGGCAAAGTGGAAAAGAATGAGTGGGGTTGGTGCTAACCCGATCATAGTGGACCAAGTAATCTAGGGTCCTATAGGTAGTAGAACCAAAGAGACATCGTACTTTTAGTGACGTCTACAGTAGCCATTTTGAAGGAAGGGCTTAGATGCCTCACCTGACAGTGTTTACCCAATCCCTTTACTCTGTTACCGTATACAGATATAGTACCTATATTAAAGTTACCTTTCCTGAACCAATAGAATTGCATGACAACTTTTAAGCGTTAAACGTTAGTGATGAGTTTTTAGTATAAATGATGTGTTTTCATGAAGTTCGTTGGAGTTGTGAAGTGCGAGAGAAGATCACGCTTCAGCTGATATTCATGAGACTCCCTGTTTTTTATACTTGTCAATAAACGGACTCTCTTTGCCAAACCGTTGAGTTGTCATTCTTGATTTGGTGTTGGAGTATTAATCTGCATCCCCATCCATCTCACGGGTGCTGCTATCTTATCTTAAAGTACTACTGGGCAAACCCCGACTCTGGGCCGGTTGGGGGTCCCGTAGTACACCCATCTGACCTGACAGGCAGTGTCATCTGCGGTCACGGGGCCCCAGGTAGTGGAAGCTGCAGCTACCACCAGCCAGGCTCGGGGGCAGCCAGCACAGGCTGCATTGGCACAGGAGGACTCCAAGGCTGATTTCCAGGTCAGGAAGGTCAGGCCACGCGTGTCTAAGGTTGCTGTTACCAAGCCACGTGTTTCTGGGGCAGTGGTGACATCTGCTGCCCCGAGAAGCCAGGTGGTGGAAGCTGCAGGGGCAGATGCCGCCAACACCATCCCGGCTGTGAGTCTGCCAGCCAGGACTGTCGGTCACAGCTCTTGGCACCGAGGCAGTCATTCGGCTGGGTCCGGCCGACAGCACCAAGCAGCCAATGACTCAAGTCAGGCCTTCCGTCCTCATGCCACTGCCTACTCCCATTGGCCAGTCCACCAGCACCCCTGCCCCTACTGACCAGAGCGGCAGTAGCCACTAAGGGTCCGCACAACGCACCAAGAGGAGGAAGCGTGTTGCTGCGCAAGAGGCTGGGACCCCAGACACGGCTCAAGCCTCCAGCACGTCAAGGAAGAGAAGTTTCAATAAAGTGGAACTGGACGCACTTGTGGGCTAAGTGTCGGGACACCACCGCAAAACACTGGTGGGGCAGGGTGCCAAACTATGCCTGCCCAGAGTAAGGCCCACTGGCAGTGCATTGCGGAAAGTGCCAGGGTCATGCGATTTGAGAAGTGCACAGCTGATGATTGGTATAAGCGTTGGACTGACCTCCGACACTGTGCAAAAAACAAGTGAGCTTATAATTACGCCTCAACTCTGGTGACTGGCAGTGGGTCAGCATCAGTGGACGATGTACTCACAACTCATGAGGAGATAGCTTCAGGGTTCATCGATGAGGTGCTAATCCAAGGGGTGGGAGGGATGCCGGATTTTGATGCAACGTCCGGTGAGTGTTGATGCGTGCGTGTCCAGCCCATGTGTGTTTTGCTTGGGTGATATGTTGTGATAGACTGCCAGTTCAGGCTATGTATTCATGAGTGCCATGTCTGACCCATGCAATGTTTGACTGATGCGTGCTTGTTGTGATGCAGTCTGCATGCAGGCCATGTGCTGCACACAGAGCCAATCCTCCGCTACACACCTGCACCCTCCTTACATGCAAGACACTTGGCAGCCTCTCTTGTCCATATCCTTGCTCCCAGACATGTTTGCTGATTACCTGTGCGGATCTTCCACTCAACACTCAGCCTATGTTGTCAGATGATTGTCGTCTGTGAGGTCACCCTGCAAGCTGGTCCCCCTCAGGGGCATTCTTCCTTGTCTCTCTATCCCCCAGCAGCTCACTGTCTCTATGGTACTGGTGAGTCACATGTTGGACTCATGAAATGGCCTGTCCCAGAATTCTCTGTATATGCACACTTCCCTCTGCAACTCTGCCAGACCTGTACTGTGTGGTACATCCTTTGTCCTTGATGCAGGGTGTCTCAATTGCAGATGACACAGGCTCACAGTGGACATGAGTGTTCATTCATGGACCATGTGCATTCCCAGCAAACCCCTATGGGTCCGTGTCAAGCTACTCATTCTACTCCATCTCCGGTATTTCATGTGTCTCATGGTATTTGGTCATCCCTTTCATGCTCACTCCGGTTCAGTGCTTCATCACGCCCATTTTTTGGGTGTCCTCTTCTGTCTCTGTGTTTTGTTGAACTTCTGATGATTACTCATGTGTTGTGCTTTCTGTCCTCCACTCATCTGCTGTAGTCTCAGATGACTGAGGTGATGCAATAAACACCTGCTCACACTGTCTGCTACAACACAGTACTGTGATCCACCATTCTAAGACATGCACTGCCTCCCAGCCATTCCCCGAATCAGGGGGGGGGTTACTGTATCCCGACAATCCACTGGCAACACTTTGCACATGGTGACTGCAATTGCTCTTACACTGCCATCATCACACAAAATTGACATGACTGCGTTTGTGTTTCGATTGACAGTTGAGACCGTACTCATGTACTGCACTGCACCCACACACTTCTGAGCCCTGTTTCAGCCTTCTACATGCCTATTCACTTGTGTGATGTCAAGGTGACCTAGCATTTATGTATCCATGTGCCTCCCTTCACTGTATTGCAACACACTGGCATTGTTGCATCTTGTGACACGTGTGCTTTTAGTCGCAGTGATTCACATGTAATGTATTGTGACATGCTTTCTACATGGGCCACGAATAGTACTATTTGACTTCCATCTGGGGCTGGTTGACAGTTTTGCCATGCCTATGCTACGTGCCATGTTTGTTGGCATCTATCATTTTTGTGTAAGGTCTATGCAATGCAGGAGCTTGTGTGTGATGCAGGTGCTATGCAACATGCAGTACATGCATAGGTTTCACATTTGACACGCATCCATGTCTGCTTTTAGGGTCACCTTCCATTTCATTTCCACTGCATGCATGCCAGAGTTTGTGTTGTGTGATATGGCTGCTTCATGTGTTGGCTGTCAATGTTGTGATGTCTATGTGTGTGGTATATGCTGGTGACTTTCGTGCTCATGTGCCTTTTTTGTTTTGTTACAGGTGATGAGGCACTGGAAGCAGAGGAGGAGATGGCAGAGAGGGTGGAGGGTTCAGGGCACCAACCAAGTACCAGTGGAGGGTGTGGTGTGATAGGCCATGAGCATCTATTAGTGTTCCACACCATCCTGTTCCGGACTGGCTCTGGGTACACCTCTGAGGATCTCTTTGACACGGTTGCTGAATCGGATGTTTATCAATCCATGCTGTCGCAGGTGAGGGATTCTGCAGTGGATGATGTTCTGCACGACACACCTGTAGTGGGGGGGAAGACCCTCAAGGGGCCAGTCAGTGTTGGAATGTCTGCCTGCGGTGGTTATAGGTGCAGGGTCACGCTCCACACCAGTTGCTCCTGTTCCTGGGGCAGCAGATCGACAGAGGGATGCAGTCCTGCAGCCACAGGCAGCACCAGCACAGCAAGGACCAGGGCTCCTTGGACCAAACAGGTGTGCTGTCCGGCAAAGCGGTGGCCGCGCGCCACCGGGGAACACTGTGTGGGAGAATCACATGTATGCCATTGCACAGCAACAGGTGCCAGCTATTGAGATGATGGCTCAGGGCATGGAATGTGTGGCCGATTCCATTCTCCACCATGGTAGGCAGGTGGAACTCCAGCAGCAGACAACGCGGGCCACATGCCGCTCACACAGACTGGACACATTGGCCGCCAACAGGGACAGGCGGGCTGAACTGGAGGCTCTGCGCACAGCCATGGCTGCTAAGGCAGAGGCCCACAGAGAAGCCCAGAGGGAAGAGAACATCTCCCTCAGAAATACTCTTGCTACACTTTTGATGGGCCAGGGTACGCGGGCAGAACAGCGGATGGAGCAGCTGGAATGCACCATCTCGGCTGAACTCCATGCAAGCGTGAGGAGGACCGTCTGTCACGTGAGGCCATGCAGGCAGAACTCCGTGCTACACACAAGACCTTGCAGGAGGAACTCCGTGCTACACGTGAGGTGCTGCATGGGGACCTCCATGCCATCTTCCTGCAGGACCAGGTTTACCAGACCTGCATGCTTGCTGCCATGGAGGGGCATGCTGTTATTAATCGTGGGCAGGCACCCTTACCACGCACACCTCCTGATATTCAGCCAGAGGGTGACAACAGCAACAAATGATCTCTCACTTCAGCCTAGCCGTGCAGACACTGAGCCCATGGAGGATTTTTTGTGTGTCTCAACCTCAGCGCATGTGGATATTGAGGTCCCCCCAGGTCGACAATGGACATTTTTTCCCCCTTTTTTTGTCTATTGTGAATTCATGTCACAGTGTGTTGCTTTGTGACATCCGAAGGCATCCACTGTGTGTCCCAGCTGGGCCCATGCAGGCTTGTCTCGTGTTCATGTTTGTGGCTTGGGTTCCGTCCACATATGCCACTCCTGCTTCCCCTTTCCATGGGCTCGTAAGGAGGGCACCGTGTGACAGTAACTTACACAGAGGCATTGGGCTTCCGTCATATCTGTGGCCAGTCTGAAGTCCAACATGTGTATACACCCATAGTGGGGATTCATGATGGTTTCTCCAGTGCATGGTTGGCCTGCATTTTGGTGAGTAGATTGTTAACTGTGCATATTTTCATGTTGCTTATTCATGTATTGCCTTGCCTGTCTACATTGTTGATGCACTTCATGCTGTATGCGGCACACTGGCCCCTTTAGCCATCAGAGCCACACTCAAGATGGAAGGGGGCGTGTGGTGGCAATGTCACATTGAGGCACTTGTGCTATAGTGATTGGTCACTGTCTGACATTGTCACTGTTGGGTCCTGTGTTCATGATATGTTATGCTGGTAAATAGATCGTCCTGTGTTGGGTTTGCTTTTAATGTGTCAGGGGATCGGGGAGATTTTCCCCTTGCCGATGAGTCCGCAATGGAGTGGTTCACATGGAAATGTGCGCAACACTGAAGGTTCGTACATTTCACATGCAAACATGCATTGAATACCCCTGCAAACACACAACACACACCCCAACTCCACCCCAACATACCCCCACGCACACACTACTTACCTTCAGAGACATGCTGTGTCCCTGTGTCATGACCCTTGCCCCTGGCCCTCTCTGGCAAGTCAGCCTTCCAGTTAGGGCCAGGTCAAAGGCCTTAAAATCTCATCCAAGACTCTCTTGGAGTCAGTCGTGGCGCCTTTGGCGCCAGGCTCATAACCATCATGAAGACCAACATTAGAATGGGACTATTTACTTGGGACTATTTAACTTGGGGGGGGTTCAGCCAACATGGAGGCACAAACATAGCTCAGTTACAAGGACCTGAGCTATGCAGTCTAGTCTTTTGGGTGTGGCAGGCCTGGGACTACTTTACCTGGACTACTTTGGGTGTGGCAGGCCTGGGTCTATTTTATCTGGACTACTTTACCTGAGACAATTTAAACCGCACCCAAACAGCAGAACATGCTTTGTGTTATTCTGCTGTGGGCAGCGCAACGCTCACCGTGTCCAGTTCTTTGATGCCAGTTTACCTGAAACCAAGGACCTGAAGAGAGAGAAAGAACACTACGAAACTTACCTGGAACAGTATCCGGTCTTCAATCCATCGTTGACTTCAGTTCCACTCACCCGACGGTACGAACTTCATCATCCGGCACCACATGCATCCTGGAATACCATAATATGGAAAGAGGAGAAAGAAAGACAGCATTAGTAAGCGTTTACTCACGTTTCCTCCCGAAGGAAGAAAGCCACACAATTGTTACCTGGGTAGTCATCTCCTGGTCAGTATCATTGCTGGAACATTACGGCGCTCGGCGAGGAACATCTCAACCTGCAAGCAGAGAAAAGATACAGGTTAGCAATATAAAAGGCGAAACAGCGCCGCGCATCGCTCACCAGACAACATTGCGCACACCGCGCTTTCGCCTACCGGCCCATGCTCATCTTCAAACTGCATGACAACACCAAAATACCTTTCCATACCTAAAAGGAAAGAAACAACACATTATTATTCGAACTAAGAGGAACATAAGAACTGCATATAAAGACTGTAAAGCAGCAAATCTACCGAGTCGCAGCAGGCCTGGATTCCCAAAGGGGGTGTTGCACGAGTGAAGTAACTTGGTCGCTGCTCATCCCCCACATCTACGCGCCCCTGCCACGAGGAGCAGGAGGGAGAATGCACCTTTTACAATATTAAGTTGAGGAGAGGGCCCAAAGGGGAGGAAGGAGTTGAGGCCAAGGGAGGTGGGAAAACAAAGAATCTGGTATTGAATCCGGCTCCCCTATATTGCAGACCCATCTTTAACCAGAGGTCTTACCAAGGGACCAGGAGAGGGTTCGAGAGTCCAAATCATCCAACCAGGGCTGGGTGGCGTCCCCGTGGATACCAGGTGAGCGTAACACCCTGCTGCGCAAGTTTTCTTTCACTTTCATGATCCGGAACTGGTGACACAGGTTCATTTATTTTGATTGTTTTTTTCTGCAGCTGCAGGGGTTTCCAGCCCACAGACCCCGCTCACTTTACTGTGTAGTGTAGTGAGCAGGGAGTTGCGGGGGACACCCCCGCAGCACCTGCAATTTTTTAAAATTTTATTTAGAATTGCCTGGAATGCATGCCAAAGGTTCAAACTTTTGGTGCTCTAACCTTTGGTGGCATGCATTTATGTCCTTTTACTATAGGTTGTATTTTTTGGATCAGTCTTTTCGTCAGAGTCTGTGCCTGAGGGAATTGTCTCTGGCCTGTTTCCATTTGTCATGGTGCACTTTGTGGCAGTTGTGTCATGTGTTGTGAATTTATTTTTGAGTTTTCACATTGCATGGCATGGCATGGCATGGGCGGGTGACATAGGGTTGAGAGGGGTTTAGGTGACATACCAGGATTTTGATGTGCAGTTTCTGTTTTGCATGGGGGTGGTGGAATCTGTAGCTTGCATCTGTGCCTTTTTGTTACATGGGATTGTGTTTGTTTCAGTGGCTAGGGATGCACACAACTTTGTACAGGGGGGGTAGTCCTGTCCTCAAACATTTATACTACAATACATTGTTGTAGTGGTGATTCAAATAGACCTCCATATTAGTGCTAATACATTGAAAACAAGTATGCATTATTGGAAGAAGGTTCTGATCCAGATACTGGAAAACAACTACAGTGTCCTTTATTAATTGGGCCACCTATGTAGACATTGGGGCAAGGTATAGCTGCGGGTGTTCTGGGCATGTATACATATAAAGGATGTGCCTGCGATCTGAGGGGCGTGCAGTCATGATTGCCAACACCTGGTGTAGGCAGCGTGACTGCGTGGGCTGTGAGACGCCCCAAACTATGGCAGTTGTCCGCTGGAATGACCCAGTGGCCAAAAAATGCAGGACATTGAGCACCTTTTCCAAGGGGCTCAGTGCTTGGGAGCACAATGAGGGTGATGTGAGGTCATCCTCCCATTCAGTGACCAGGTCTAGGATGATATGGGGTGGAAACCTATACCTGCCATAGACCTGGTCATCAGGCATCCCAAAAAGGCAGGTACTGGGTTAAAAAATGCGGGGCCTGGCTATCCTCCTCCTGCAGTGTCCCACGATCACTGCTGCGAGAAATGGGACATTCATCGTAGCTGTATATGCTCGATTGTTCTTTGCGTGCACTTTTATGCTGCGCGGGGGCGCTTACGCCTGCTTTCGCGTGGCATACGTTTTTTGGGCTTTGCGCGTCTTTTGGCATGCACAGGTTTGCCCAGTTCAATTCCATGAAACTTTTGATCAAATTGCACACACAAAAAAAATATGAAAATTAACTTTCTAAATTGTGAGTGTTTTGATGGATTTCCGACCATTGTACTTTTTGGTATAAAACCTAATGTTTGTAGTCCAACCAGATGTCAGCCTTATCAATCAAAGCCTACCCACTGTTATGTTTGATTTGTGCTTACCCAGCTGTAATAAACAGCTTTGCTTCTTGCCAGGTGTGGGCTCCATTTGAGTATGTGTTTTTTTTAAATGTTCACATTTATGGACCCCTGACTACTAGACTTTGCATTTGCAAAGAGCTACATACATTTAGATAAATTTCAAATGCAGAGACTATATTTGCATTATGAAATGCAAAACCCTTTTTTATCATGTAATGGGACACAGAGGGTATCCTCTGTGGGTGAGCCAACCCTGTAAATTAAGGAAGAACTGCCCATGAAAAAGGAACTTAATGCTGAGAGCAACACATTATTTACCTCTCATTAATGCTGTTTCAGATTAATGTTCCACCCATGGATTTCCCATTTATGATATTTTACCTCCAGCACCAGAGGCCTTCCAAAACATTTGTGCCACCAGGGGGTGCAGTGTGACCCTGGTGTGCGCCTCTACACGCGCTCCAGATAGGACATGAGGTCTGGGCCAGTATATATGGAGACGCTGTGCCCCATGACCGCAGTTTCATCCCTTTTCCTCCAGCACTGAGAGACAGCAGGGCATCTGCTAAGAAGGGCAAGATGGGTGTGCGATGAGGAATCCGTGGGAGCAACATCCACCAGAAAGAACATTACCAAGAGGCAAGTAATTTGTTCTAGTGAACTCCTCATCTATGATTGACTGTGACAGATGTATGTAGGCCTAGAGCTGGGAGTAGAGCAAGAAGACACCACCTACATCGGAAAACTGGAGGACCGATTCCCAGAAAAAAAAAGTCCTGCACGGAGATGGATTTGAGGGAGCGATGTTTGGCAAATGTGTGCAGCAAGGCCCATGTTAACACATGGACAACATCCACCACAGAGCAGAGGTGGCAGTTAGACCTTTGGTTAAATGAGTCCTGTGTCCCTCAGGCACATCCTTTCCAGCCAGATCGTAGTGTTCCAAGATGTACAGTATGATCCTCCTTGACAGGGTCTGTTTAGTCACAGCCCCACCATTATGGGCACCAGCATAACCTGTAAAAAACTGGTCGTATTGCCTGACGCCCCTTGTCCGAGACACGTAGTAGCTGAGGGCCGGATTAGGCTGAAATTGCTCCTACGTCTAAGAAAAAACATAAGAAGGAGAATCAGAGAGATGGAAGTCCAAAACCACCTTGGAAAGTAAAGACAGTCTCAATCTTAAAGTCACCTTCTACTTGGAAAACACCAAGTAGGAAGGTTTAACAGACACCAACTGGAGCTCATTTGCCCGTTTCACGGAAGTGATGGCAGGAAAAAGGAAGATCACCTTCAGGGTGAGCAATCTTAATATAAACTAATGCAAGGGCTCAAAGGGCACTCAAATGAGAAAAGCAAGAACTAAATTAAAATCCCATGCAGGTACAACAAACTGATATGGTGGAAACTGGTTGCAGAATACCTGCAAAAATGCTTAATAACAGAGATAGTGAAGAACAAGCTATGCGTGTGTAGACTTGTAGAGAGGAATGGCAGTAAGGTAACCCATCACAATCTCAAGACCTGTTCAGGCCAAAGAAAGCGGGAAATCCAGAACCAAGGAGGTAGGACATTTGAAAGGTCCAGACAAACACTAATTTGTAAATGTACACCGCCTTCAGGAATAAACGGATTTGGTGGCTGGCCTCCAAGCAGAGAGGAGCATGCCCAGGATGTCATCTGGCAAATCCCACTCCTTGAATCTCAGGCTCTGAGCAGCCAAGCATGAAGGTTCTGGATGCTGAGGCTCGGATGGACCCCAGATCCACGCTCGTCTGGAGGCCCCAGGCAGGGCTGATGAACATGCACAGGAGCTCTGGGTACAACATCCTCTGGACCCAGTCCGGAGCAATTAAAATCAACATGGACCTGAATAGATGCAGTTCCCTGATGATGACTGGCAGGACTGCACAGAGGTGATTCCGCTTCATTAGGTATTTCAGCCATGCTTGGAGTTGAGTGCGATCTCAAGCACTTTATTCTTTAGGCATGATGGCACGTACATAGTAAAATGCATGGAAAGGTATTGATGCAGTAAGAGTGCCTGACCTTGGGTGGTATTGGTGCATGGTATAAATCAACATAACATATCAAGTTATATCAAAGGGAGTGTCCTAGACGCCCACCACTCCTACTTGGGGCGGGGCGGGGGGGTCTAGGACACTCCCATTGGGGTGGACGAAAGGCTTTGTGAGGTAGAGTTGATAAAAAAGCATGTCATTAGCATGTCATACACCCCAGATGGGACACACGGCTTAAATAATCCTACACCTTAAAATATTCTCTGTACTTAGCTACTGAAGAGGGGCCAACAGGGTTGCTACAGACCTGGCGATACAAAGAATTACATATAAAGATCTTAAAAAAACACTCTAGTGAAGAGCAGGGTGTCTTTTTAAGCAAATAATCTTCATTGCTATCAAGCTAAGAGATTCTGGAATGATCTTCAAAACCAAAAGCAGATGCAGAAGTACCAGACATGCCACTTTGGATGTTGGCAAATGTGATATACGCTGATAGGAGTGTTGTACAAGCAGTTGGGACAAGCACTAAATATTCTGCTGCCTGTGCTGCTTTAAAAGGTTGTTTCAACTACAAGAATGATTCTGAACACTGATACCCAAACAAAGCATTGAGGTGATACATTAGCTCTGGTCGATGAGTTGCAGGCCTAATCCTTGCCTTGCGGAAGGTTGGCTCATGTTAATTGTGTCTGATTCAGACTATGGGACTGATCATGAGTTGGGAGGTATTGCGACGGTATACTGCCGGGATAACACCCAACGTGAATTGTGTTAGCGCCACCTGCAGTAATTGTGCCGAAAACGGGCTGTTAAATGGGATTTTCACCTACAGCTGGAGGCAACACAGCCCATTTAGCGCCCAACTAGTGATCAGGCCAGCCTTAAATGCAGCGGAATTAGCATTACCGCTGAATTTAACAGCTACCGCCCAACTAGTGATCAGGCCTATGTTGTAAGAGGTTACAATTTTGTCCTACAATGGTGGCAAGCAAACGGTATCACTACATAATATCCTCAACAAAATTATCGCCGTAGATAGGGCCATTTGGTTCGCATAGGTGATATTTTTGTTGGGGATATTATGTGGGAGCAAGGGTTGTGGGGGTGTCCCCCGCACATTAAAACATTATTCAGGGTTGCGGGGGTGTCCGCCGCAGGGTCCATGTGTGAATCTCGCCGCAAAAATATGGCAATATTTATGCGGCGCAATTGGGGGCGTGGCTAACCGCCATGTGAAGAGGACGCTCGCTCCGCGCGCTCCGCCTGATGCGACCATCATAAGCTGCCATTAACTACACTTTTTGGGGGTCCTGAAGCCCACAAACGGCCTCACCGAGGGCTGATACCCTGCTGCACCTGCGGGCCAACTCCCGTGGCTCTGAGCGACCGGCTTCGCCTTATAGACCGTGCGACACGATCCAACGGATCGGAGCCGCAACGCCCAAGCTGCCGGAGGGGAGAAGACCCCCTCCGTCGTACAAGTGCGCCCGTCCGGACCGACGAGGGGGACCTGCGAAGCACACGAGCGGCTGGGTGCGCAAACGAGAAGAGGCATAACCAGGACGCAGAACCCAGCCTGATACGAGCCGGACACGTGCGCTACCCACTGCGGAACCATGAGCCTGGGTGTCGGAGAATCCTCAAGGTGAGCGGGGGGGACAAATCCAACTGCTATATACCGGCTGTCACCGCCGGCCCACGCGAGCGCCCCCCCCTCCCTCTTCCACCCTACATAGGCACGGTGTCCCCCTCCACAAAGCGCCCAGCAAACGCAGTGGTGACTCGCCAGCCGCTACTCCTGAAACCCAGAGAAACGGCCCCGACGCACGCTGACGAACACTGCCGGTCTGGCCCCTGCACATTAGCTATCTATCTGGGCCTCCGGAGCGGCCCACAACATACTGTCGCCCTCTACCGCTGCTCCCACCCGGACTGAGCCGCACAATGGCTCAACCACTGGAGCAGGCACTGGGAACTTATGGCCTCTCCGCCTCATCACACCTTGACCACCCCTAAACCAGTGAAGCGCCTGTGGTCCAGTTGATATGTCCACCAAAGGGGCAAGGGCCAAGCAACGCCAGACCACCATTGATACCTTCACGGCGGCGGGGCCCAGAGCGCCTGAGACCATGAACGGGGCACACGCCGCAGATCTACTCGACCCCTTGAGGCCAACAACTGAACCAAGCAACACACAGATCCTCGAAGCCATCAAACAATCTCAAACAGCCGTGGAACATAAAATTGATGCAGTCTCCATAGACCTGGGCCTCCTACGCCAAGGCGTCCGCTCTTTGGCCAGCAGGACAGATACGCTGGAAGCCCAGGTCCGCGAAAACATTGAATCCAAAACTGTGCTCCTCAAAGATGTAGATGCACTCCAACAGAAAGTGAAAAACCTGGAAGACAGGGCTGAGGAGGCAGAAGGGCGCGCACGCCGTAACATTCGCCTTCTGGGCCTCCCTGAGGGCATCGAGGGATCGGACCCCACGAACTTCGTTGAAAACCTCCTATTACAGGAGATAGGTGCAGAGAAACTCCCCCGGGTTTCACAATCGAAAGGGCTCATCGATCCCTCACCTCGAAACCCCCCCCTGGCAACCCACCCAGACCAGTGATCGCAAAGGTACTTAATTACAGGGACCGTGAAACCATTCTCGCCTTCTCGCGATCAGGCGGCCAGATCTGCAGGGGCTCAGCCAAAATATCCATCTATCCGGACTATACTTTTCAGGTCCAAATGAAGAGGGCACTGGTCATACACACCAAAGCTGAAGTCTGCCGGTCTACGCTACATGCTCCTATACCCCTCCAGATTGAAGGTGATACGCAACAACAAATCCTACCTCTTCGATACCCCTGCCGAGGCTCGGGACTGGATGGACAGTGAGCAGATCCCAGACATCGAAGTTAAGAAGCGACAACCACGCTGAGCCTCGTCCCTCAATGGCTATACCTTGCCCCAATGTCTCTCAGGGGCCCCACCAAGGAACGACTATACACACCGCAGCTGACTTGATTCCTCAAAACGAGACGCCCGGACGAACACTCTCCTACCCCCGGAAGCTCTTTCTTGTTAAGGGTACTTCGATACCCACCCGTAGGGCACCATTCGACCGATGCTCGGTCTAAAGGAGCGGAAACGGGACTGTCATACTGAGGGAGACCTCGCTCGACCTGGTTGATGTTTGGGACGTTCAAAGTTATGGGGGGGGGAAGGGAGTTGGCACAGAAGTTAGGTGCCGAAATCGGGAAAAAGCAAGACCACCAACAACCATCGTAGACAGCACGGATGAAGCACTTCCCCTACGCCGGATGGGATTGCAGTTATCGGAGCAGAAGTCAAAAGACGCAGGCAACCCAGTTAGGACCCACATCCATAAACCACCTAGACCTCAAACGAGCCGCACATGCCTCTCGCCACATGCAATGCCTCCAGGTAAGCCTGCAATAGATACAGGAACCCCCGATTCCCATGGCTGACTCGATAAGAATCATGACGTGGAACGTCAGAGGCATGAATAGCTTCGTGATGCAACGCCGCATACTCGCCTACATCAAAAGAAGTGAAACCAGAATAGCCCTACTTCAAGAAACGCACCTAACGTCGGACAAACTGAAGGCATTGGCCAAAGCATGGTGCGGAACTCTGATAGGATCCTCCTACTCCTCTTATGCCAGAGGTGTCCAAATTTGGGTAGACCCCTCTATCCCCTTCAGATTAGTAAGCTCCAAAGTAGACGATGAGGGTAGGATGGCACTAGCATGCGGCACAATCGAAGGCAGGGAGATATGCCTAGTTAGCACCTATGCACCCAACCACGACGCAACAGCCTTCTTTCATTCCCTATATTCACGTCTCAGCCCTTACAGGGACCAAACCATGATATGGGGAGGCGACCACAACTGCACCCTAGTCCCCCAGAAAGGCAGGTCAGATGATAAGCATACACGCCCTTCTCCACCGGCCAAAATACTGTCCAGGCTGTTACAGCAGTTACAACTCCAAGACTTGTGGAGAGAACAACACCAGACCTGCGAGAGTTCTCCTTTTACTCCCCTCCACACGCGGTCCACACTAGGCTAGACTACCTCTTCCTAAGCCTAGAACAACAGGCAATGTTTGGCGGGGCTCAGAACCTGCCCAGGGTGCTGTCTAATCATTCCCCACTTCTGACCGCCTGGGAGGTCTACCCGCCTAGAGCCCCTGTCCCCACCTGGAGACTTAGGGCTGAGGCCCTCCATGACACAGCCCTCTGCGAACACATTGCGGACAGGACGGAGGACTATTGGGAAAGAAACCTCAACAATGTCAAATACATGGGCCCGCCTGGGAGGCATACAAAGTGGTCATGAGGGGTGAGATGATTGCAGCCATGGGTGGAGCACTAAGGTCTGTTACTTCTTCCCTAGAACACTCAGAGAGGGAGCTGGGAGAACTGGAAGGCAGATTAGTCCCATCCCCAGAACAGATACAGAAAGTAATTGACCTAAAACAAACCTGCCTTACGCACTGGGAGTCCCTGGGAAGGCTGAGCTACGCCAAACACATTGAACGAACCCATGCCCTAGGTGATAAACCCGGTAAACTCCTGGCTTGGCTATACAAGAGGGAGACCCCCAGAACACCCATTTGCCAAGTACTCAAACCAGACGGCTCCTTAGTGCACACCCAGATAGAAATTAACTCTGTGTTCTCCGACTTTTACGGCAAACTATACGCCAAACCCCCGCCCATGGCCGACTCTGGCATTGAGGATGTCCTGGACGACATCGACCTTCCCAGGCTCGATCCTCAAATGACGGACATCCTAGATGAGCCCATCACCCACCCCAGATGAGGTCAAGGTAATCATTAGATCGCTCCCGGCTGGAAAATCCTCTGGCACTGATGGCCTCCCCGGGGAATTTTATAAATTGTATGAAGAGACCCTGGCCCCTCTGTTGGCGCAGGTGTTTAACGAAGCTTACGAGCGTGGTGCCCTCCCTGACTCCATGAGGGAAGCTGTAATTATCCCCCTCCTGAAACCGGTAAAGACGGATCACACTGCGGTTCCTACAGGCCCCCCTCCATGTTAAACGTTGATTGCAAGATCCTAACCTCCCTGCTAGCGAATAGACTGCGAAGGGTGATTCCCCCACCTGATCCATCAGGACCAAACGGGTTACGTGTCCGGACGCTCCATAACAGAGAACCTGCGCAGGTTGCATCACATCATGTACAGCACGGAACGGAGGCCGCAAAGATACGCGGTTGCGTCACTTGACGCCACCAAGGCCTTCGATTCAGTGCGTTGGGAATGGCTATATGCCCCTATGACTAGAATGGGAATCGGACCCGCCTTCCTGAAATGGACCCAGCTAGTCTACACCAACCCCACCGCTAGGGTGCGCACAAACAGGACCTTCTCAGACAAATGGTCCCTACACAGGGGCACCCGTCAGGGCTGCCCACTCTCCCCGATGTTATACATCATTGCCACCGAGCCCGTAGCCGCATATCTCAGACAAGAATACGGAGATGGGGGCATTATAATAGACGGAGTAACCCACCTCGTCTCTATGTACGCGGACGATACACTATTGTACCTACACAACCCCGAACACCTCCTGCCCTACATTCTAGAGACTCTGGACGGATTTAGCAAATACACGGGAATCCAAATTAACAAGGACATGTCTTGCCTCTACCCTCTAGCTGCACTGTATAAGGAAGACCTAAGATCCCTTCCCCCCCCTTGACCTAAAATGGCAAGTGACCTCCTTTAGGTACCTGGGAATCACGAAACACCGGGACCCATAAACGGAACATATACTCAACACGGTGAGAGCTAAAGACTCTCTTGAAAAATCTATGGAATTCTGGGGCAAGCTCCCGCTCTCGATGGCCGGAAGGGCAGGTCTCCTCAAAATGGTTGCACTCCCCCGCTTACTATACAATTTTACAAATGTTCCCTACAACATTCTCCCCTCCTTTTTCAGAAACATTAATAAACTATGCAGACGGTTTCTTTGGCAGGGAGGCAGACATAGGGTGGCGCTGGACACACTCCAAAGACCCTACGAGAGCGGGGGAATTAAAGTCCCCAACTTCGAATTGTACTATCTTGCAAGCCAACTAAGGCATGTGATGCGATGGATGGCCGACGAGATCTCCACAGACACCAGGCTCCTCCAACCAGCATTGCCCAATCTGCTCCTAAGGGATCTACTCTGGGTCCAGAACAGACTCCCACAGCCCTTCCCATACCTAATCAAATTTGGAATAAAGCTCTGGAACAGAGCATGCAGAACAGTGGGGTCAGCTGATCCCTACTCCCCACAAATCCCCATCGCAGCAATTATGGCCAACCAGCCGTGGGGCTCTCTTGAATCGCGCGCCCAGTGGGAACCCTACGGAGTGGCTACCCTAGGAGACCTAACACGAGACCAAGAGATCATACCCTTCCCCGATCTCACTGAGACCACGGGATTACCTGCTGGTCAATTCTTGCTCCATAGGACAGTGATACAAGCCATAATGGTTAGATGGCCAGAGGCTACTACCCCAAAGACGGAAAACGAGATCATAGAAACATTGTTAAATACAGCCGAAGGTGGCCATGAAACCTCGCGACTTTACGAAACCCTACTTCAGGGCACGACAAGCAACAAGCTCAAAAGCAAAGTAAAGTGGGAAACCGAACTAGGCCAGGACTTTGCGGACGAATAATGGGAGAAAATAACCCACTACCACAAGTAAGTTTCTAGGAATGCCCGTTTGCAGCTCATTCAATTATACATCACCAACAGAGCCTACCTAACACCTGAGGCCATATCTAAATTCAAGGAGGCTGAGGCCCAAGTATGCCCCAAATGTAAGGAGCCCAGGGCGGGAATGACGCATATGTTTTGGGGCTGCCCAGAGATACGCAATTTCTGGACACAGGTACAGGAGAGGGTGGCGGACGCAGATATTGAGCTAGAAGTGAATAATCCTGCAGCCTGCATCTTGGGCAGATGCAAACGTAACCACAAAAATAAGCCTCTAAACAAACTCAAAGATCTGATATACATAACTGCGAAGAGACGCATAGCCTTGGGATGGAAGAGCCCAAGGGCCCCGATCGAGGAACAGTGGTGGGGGGACCTTACGAAATGGATAACGGCTGAGACTGGCGCGTGGGAAACGGCAATCCTCGAACAGAGGCTGGACTCCAGTGGGGAACTGCATCGCTGGGTGGCGTTAACAGTGCCACTACTTCATCCTAGCAATACGGACGATACCTCGGACGGTTCGGACTGTCCTAGCCATCAATCCAGTCCAATAAGAATGGACGATAATGTTGACTGTGTTCTTGAGTTGGGGGTGGGGGGGATGCGTAATTCTGTTGATTTGCGGTAAATATTACAAGTGATGCCAACTATGTTTGTTATACTGTTAAAACCAACAAAGAAATTTTAAAAAAAATAATAAATTATGCGGCGGAATTAACACATGGAACCAAGCAAACTTAGTCAGAGATTCTAAAGGCAAACAAATATTGTCAAAGTAACTTTGGCAAGAATTATGGGACATCAAGGAGGCTAGAACTCTCCTCTGGGTTATGCATACCAAAGCACACAAAGAATTCTGTGCACAGTGCAAGACAGGGGACTATACGAATGGTAGTGGCGCATTAACCTGCTATGATACATATATAGAGGAGGATATAAAAGCAGGTTTGGATGCAAATAGTCCTAAGCCACATGCCTACACTGTAAAATATGTAAAAGGGAGGCCCTGTTCACAGGGTACAACCAAATAAGCAGGATAGACAAAATAATCTCTGCAGCACAATAAAGTGTATCAACAACCCATTTTGGGGGGCCGGCTACTAAACAGCTCTTGCGAGACAGGTATTGGTGGTCAGGGCATAGTAAAGAGGTACGGCAGTACATAGCAAATGGCTTCATATGTTTGCAAACAACTGTGGACAATTCCAGAAAACTACCAGAGAACACAGAAATAAGGGCGACAGTGCAATTTGAATGCCTGTATATGGATCACAGAGGTCCACAGACACCCGTCAACAAGTACAAATATATGTTAGTTGTGGTGGACTCCTGGTTAATTTTCCAGAAGAAAGCAGATTGTAAGGAGGCCAAAAAGAGTTTGCTGTCCTTAGCTATGACAGCACCAACATTACTCCAAGCTGACAATGGGCCAGCCTTTTCTGGCAAAGCCTTAAGAGAGGCCCTGTCAAGCTGGACATTGTACTCTGCATTTCTCAAACCTGTTTTGACCACAGTCAAACAGGGTTGTTCAGAGGGCCAATGGCATAATAAAGCAAGCCTTGACTCAATGCATCCTCTCTGCTGGAGGCAATTGGGTAAATCATATACCTTTAGTGCAGCACAGCATAAATAACGTACCTCTCCTTTCTCAATGTGAGGGTAAAACACCTTGAGTTGCTATTTGGCGCTCCAATGTAAATGCCTGACTTATACAATCCTTGCATTTCTCTCACCAGGCCAGATCAGCAGCTTCTGACAAATCTCCTGAGAGACTCCATCCATGGTGAAGAAGTCTTACCACAGCACCAATATAAATACAGGTTACAGAGCACCATGAAGTCTGGAGACTATGTACTGCAAAGAATCTATGCAGAAGCACTTGGGCCACACTACAGACCTCCTGTGAAGGTATTGGAACTCATAGGCTCAAGAACAGCCCTATTGCCAGTTCCGCATTCTAAAAAAGGTATGTGTCAAGTGTCAGTAGACCACGTTAAGCCAGCTCCAGATGGTTAAACCCCTGTTCCTGAGGGAGGATACTCTCCATCTTGAACAACCTGACAAGCAGGAAAGAGTAGATGAACATAATAAAGCCAAGTGCAATGTCCATCCTGAATATTTTTGAACGCCTGAAGTGCTCTAATAACTGTAAAATGTTTATTGGAACAGTAATCCTGTTCTACACTTTGCTGTGAATAAGCGTTCTCACTTTTTTGTCCTATTGACCACAGGACATTGTTTAACCCCAATGGAGATCCCAATAACCAGCAGACAGTTAAACATGTCTACTTTAGCCTTAGCACATATATTACACAAGAGGGAGGTGCAGGCTGCTGATGAGCGTGGCGTCTCAACACAAAAACATATAACCACTAGATTTAGGTCAGTTTTAGACATGCCAGTATAAAACATACAGTGGCCCAAGTATGAAACTCCAGGTACATACACTATAAATTACTCACCGGAGTGACTAACGTACTCCTAGTCCATAGTCCTCTTTCCTCCATACTGTATAGGGGCCTCCAAAACAATCAAGGCCCACATTGTCTCCCTGGTTCCTGCTCTGGGCGGCTTGTGCAACCAGTCCTTCGCCGGTGGAGTCTTCCCTTCCCCCCCTTAAGCACTCCCTTGTGCATCCTCTTCTAAAAAAAAAAAAAACTCTGCCTACCTTCCTGCCCGGCTAAGTATCGGCCAATCTCCATCACCCCTTTCCTGGGCAAACTCCTGGAAAAGCTGCCCATCTCCCACCTCAATCTTCACACTGAATCTGTTGGTTGTCTCCATGATCATCAGTCTGGCTTTAGAGCTGCCAGAAGCACTGAACCTACTCTCCTGAACACCTGCTCTCCAACCTTGATTCCAAACCCCCCTGCATCCTCACCTTACTTGATATCTCTTCTGCCTTCGACACGGTCAACCATGCCATCCTGCTCAACCGTCTCCGTGATAACCTGGGTATCGCCGGTCAGGCCCTGGCGTGGCTGACTTCTTTCCTCTCTGATCGACCCTCCCAGGTCCAACTTGGAAGTAAAGAATAGGTTGTCCTGGTTTGCGCTTGTACCTATGAAAAAATATATGCAATAGGCAGTATGTTTGTAAATCTAATCATTTACTTGAAACACTCAATTTGCTCGAAAGAGCTCAAAAACTCGATTTGCTTGAAAGACCTCTTGTAAATATTTATTTACTTGAAAAAATCAATTTGCTTGAAAGAACTCAAAAACCCGATTTGCTTGAAAGACCTCGACACGTGTTTCCCCGCCAATCATTATAGACGGTTCTTCAGGAGGTATAGTTCACATTGAACCTTTTCAGTTTGTATTGATTTCATACAATAGTCATTGAATACATTGAATGAAAGGAACAATCCTGGGTGATAAATATGTATTGATTTCATACAGTTACTGAAAAAATATATATAATACACGAGTCCTTTTGTTTGATAATTTAAAGAAACAGTCCTCGTTTATGACCCTGTATTCGTTTCATGTGGTAGGGTTTCACATGGTAGTAAATCTGTATTTTGGGGGGCACCCAAGACCACGTTGAGGACCCTCACTGGTGTGGTTTCTTGATGGGCGGATAAAGCCTGGACAGGCCCGCCAAGTGTCTTAACCATCAGATTAGAAGATGAAAATACCTCCTCCTCCTAGTTCCTGTAGGTCCAATAGCCACCAGATAGGTGCAGCATGTGTCTACCTGAACCCCTGAGTGTGTTGTCCAACGGGCAGGTCAACGGATCAACCTCCCTTGATTCTGCCCAGTGACAAAACCTAGTCCATTTGCTTTTGTACTGGCTGCTGGTAGCATCGCTCCTAGCCCCTGTATAATGTCCAGGTTAGCTTGCGACAGCTGCAGATGCCTCAGTGTGACTTATTCAGTAAACACGCTGCAAGGGCTTAATTTCTGGGGGGTGGGATGGATGACCGTCCCTCCCTGCTGAGAGAGTAGGTGTGCTGGGCCCAGCGGAAGGTGTACCGGGGCCTGATCCGACAGGCTGAGTAGTTCCGAGAACCATGGTCTTGTAGCCACCATGGAGATTTCAGGATCATAGGGGGGGTCAGAGGGAAGGCATAAGCGTTTGTCGTTCCGCTGGATCTGCATAGCGTCGCCCAGGGAGCCTCTTGTTGTATCAGGTGGGACAGAGGTCCACCTGAGGATGGCCCCACCTGTCAAAGATCCCCGGAAGGACCTGTTAGTTCAACTGCCATTCGTAGTTGTCCGCCGCCAGCCTGCTGAGTTGTCCGCCTCCATGTTGGATTCCCCCGGGCAGTGTATTGCTGTCATGTGCATGTCATTTACCAGAGCCCACTCCCAAATGTCGACGGCTAGAGTGCAGGAGACCTGGTGCCACCCTGCTTGGTCATGCAATATATGCTGGTGGAGATGTCGGTCTGAATCAGGATGGCCCTGCCGCTGATCATCGGGAGGAATGCTCTGAGAGCGAGCCAGATGGACATCAACTCAAGCCAGTTGATGTGAGCTGCCTGCTCCTGACGGGTCCAAACCCTGTGGATGCTGTGGCTGCCCAAGGTACCTCCTCAGCCCTCTAGGGAAGAGTCCGTGGTGATGGTGACCTGAGGAGCTGGTTGATAGAAGGGCCTGCCTATATGCAGGTTGCTGTCCGTCCTCCACCAGACTAGGTCCTGGTGGAGATGAGGAATGCTGACCCCTCTCTGCCTGGGAATCCTTCTCCTTGCTCCAGGAGGCTGTGAAGTGCAACTGCAAGTGCCTCATCCTGAGCCTTCTATGGGGCACTGCGAGGAGACATGCTGTGAAAATGCCCTGTGGCCCTCTTGATGGCAGTGGACTTGTCCTCTGAGTGGAAAATCGTCTCAGAGCTCGTATTCCAGATGAGGCCCAGAAAGGTTAGACTCTGCGTGGGCTCCAACTGTGATTTGAGATTGATGGAAAATCCCAGTTCGTGTAGTGTATTCATGAGGGCAGAGGCCGTGTGGTGTACTGCCTCTGGAGACCTTGCCCTGACGAGCCAGTCGTCTAGATATGGGCAGATGTGGTGACCCTGAGCAGGGCTGCCACCGCATTCATCAGTCTTGTAAAGACCCTTGGAGCCGAATTGAGGCCAAAGGGTAGAACCTTGTATTGGAAATTAAAACCCATGATCCTGAACCTCAGAAAAGACTGATGGGGCTGCCTGATAGATACGTATAGGTAAGCATCCTTCAGATCCAGGGAGCACACCCAGTCTCCCGCACACAATGTCTCTGCTATAAGCGCTGGGGTAACCATCTTGAACCTTTGGAGGGTAAGGGAAAGGTTCAAGGTGGAAAGATCCAAAATAACTCTCAGGCCAGCCTGGTTCTTGTGTATGGCGAAAATCTGTGAATAGAAGCCCAGACCCCCCTGGGAGGCTGGGACTTCCTCCACCGCCTGACTCTCTATGAGTGAGCGAATTTCCACCAACAGAGTTGCCGTACCAATCTGTGGGAGTAGAGGTGAGGAGAGAGAAGGCGGGATAAGGAGCCGGAAGCCCATGGATACTACTGAGAGGATCTGTGGGTCTGTGAATCTTGTCCGCCAGTGTTGAGAGTGAAGGGCAAGCCTGCTCCCCACAGGAGACTCGTGGATCCAGATGGCTGTCATGCTTTTTTGGCCTCTGAGGCTAGGGCTGAGTAGGTGGACTGGAAAAAGCCCTTGTGAGCGGGCTTGTGCTGCTTGCGCCTGTGCTGGCTCTGGGATCTGTCCGGTTGTCTAGATCGGCTCTCCTGGAAGCCCCTGAAGCCTCCGAAAGACTGGCCCTTGTCTGAGCGCTGGTGTGACTGGCTATATGCCTTGGGGGTGGACTTAGTGAGGATTGATAAGGACTTGGCAGTCTGCAAACTATTATTCTTATCGAGTTCCTCGTCCGTAGTAGAATGGAACAGATTGCCCCCCCTTGAAATGAAGGTCCAGCATACGCTCCTGGACAACAGGGTTGAACTTCCTCGTCCCTAGCCAGGCTGTCCTTCTCATGTCGGTAGCAATACATATGGCATGCCCTGAGGTATCAATGTGAACCACTGTGGACTTCATTATGTCCTGCGCTACTATTTTGGCTTCTGCCAGCCCAGCCTTGCAGCGCGCCTGGCTCTGCACAGGGAGGTCAGGAAGGAAATCGGCGATCTCTCGCCAGAGCCTCTGGTTGACCGCAGCCAGTATGGCATCAGCATTGGACTGGCACAGATGGAGAGAAGCGTTGGAATAGATTTTCTTTCCATATGATTCCAGGATCTTCTCCTCCTTACCCAGGAGTGCAGACGGTGATGTACCGAGGACGATTGTGGCTTGGAGTAGAGTCCCCGTCTATTTGCATAAACTTGCCATCAAGGCGCTAAGTGGTAGGCTGTGTAGAGTGAGGTTTGAGTCATCCTTTTTTGGCAAGCGCCACCACGTCTTTGGGATTCCCGTTCTAGCCGTGGGGCATAGAGTGAGAACCTCTGCTAATACCCCCAACTCTGGTTGTTCCACCTCTGTGGCTGTGGGATCCCCAAATACGCAGCCAAGCCAGTCAGCCTTTCGTGAAAGGTCTTGGCCGACAATGGCGTGCCAGGGTCCTCCTCTTCCTCCGTGTCCACCAAAGTGTCCTGCTGGTCTGGTGCAGCTGGAGGAGTGCTGGGAGCAGGGCGCTGCAGCATACTGATAGGCACCAGAGGCTGCTGCGGCAGCGGATAAGGGGCTGCTGTGACTGGCAGAGGCATGGGAGCCGGTGTTGTGGGGACTGGCGCAGGCAGCTGGGGCTGCATTGGGCCAGGAGGAGCTGCACCCAAGGGCGGGATGGCCGTGGGTGCGAGCGGCTGTACCAGAGGGAACATGTCCCTGATAACATCCCTGAGGAGGATGCCCATCTGCGGAGACCTCATGAGAGTCAGGAATTTAAAAAAAAACAGTCTTCACAGGCGCAGGGCCCTGAGGTCGCTGAGACCTGGGTGCACCCTGTCTTGCTGTATGTGGCGAGGTGCATCTGCCCTGCGATGCTGATGGATATGCCATGGGCCAAATGCCAGGGGATGACAAGTCCCACCTGGAAACTCGTTCCCCCCAAAGGGGGATGGTGTCGGGCGAGCCGTCATTTTGTCTGGCCCGGTGGCTATTTTGTCTGGCTGCATGCCACGTGCCTGCATCATGGCGATTGCTGCACTGGGCCCGGCTTCCTCCAGGACGTGGGGCGGTGGAGGTTGAGGCCTACCCTGCACCTCAGGACAGGGCCTGGTAGGCGGTGTGCCCTCAGATGTGGCACCGGTAGTGCTGCATACAGGCACCTCCTCATACATCTGTCCGGTATCAGGGCGTAGCCCTTTGGGTTGAGACCGGGTAATAGAACCTTGCAGTCCCTCAGCATAGTCACCGGTAGGATCTTGCGACCCCTCGGCCCAGGTGGGCGGTAGCTGAAGCAGCCCTGGTACGTGTGCTGGTGCTAGGACCCGATGAGTCCCTCCTGCCTGTGCGCTTCCTGTGGAAGGAGGCGCCTTTGCGAGGTGCGGAAGAGAACAGTGCACCTACCTTGGGCCTGGTCTTGTGCTTCCCGAACACCTTTAGGTCCTCTGGAGGAGACTTCCCGAAGAGCTCCCTCCACCTGGCTAAAGTGTTATTCAGAGCGCACAGTGTCAGCCTTCCCAGCCGTGGCCGGTGCCAAGGCAGCAGAGACAGACTGGACACCTGCTGAAGCCAGCTGACGTCGACATGCACCGGGGACGAGCGTGGCGCCAGAGGACAGAGCGGTACCTAATTGAAGATAAGAAAAAGACAAAAGTACTATTCCGGGGAAGAGCATGTGGAATTACTAGGCCGCAGGCCTAACCCAGGAGCGCTGGTGAAAGTGGTCCGCTCCCGTTGACGTGGAAAAAAAGGACTGAGAAGTGGCGCCGGTGGACAGCGTCAGGGGAGCGCATGCGTGCAGGTTTGCCCCCCTCGCGCGCATCTACATTTAAAGGGGAAGATGATTTTTCTGGTGAAAAATGTTCCGTCTCCCGTCCCTACCGAGGAAGGCCCCTATACAGTATGGAGAAAAGGGGACGGGACGTAGGAGTACAATGACATATTAACCCTAGGATAGTGTCCCCTAAGATGCATGTCTCAGTCATCTATATGAACATGTCGAGGCTCAAGCAGCATTGTTAGATTCTAGAGAATTTAGATGACACCTTTCTTTCTTCACACGCAAAGACCAGTACGGTGACTAGAAAAAAAAAACAATTGGAGCACTGTCATGTTAGTTTTCTGAACTCCCCACCAGAATTTAAGGCCCAATTTCCTTACATACCAAAACTCCAGGTGGAGGGAGAGCTCGTAGCGCGGATTGGATATATATATTTCCCCACCTCCTGAAAATTGTCAGCTTGTGTGGTCCACACATTCTGTGGTCTATGATAAAACATTCGATACCACAATGACAGAGAAAACATGGCAGGAATCAGCCCCTCTTAACATGATATGGGGTGAATCGTGGCAGGTACATGGGACTTACCGCGTAAAAATACACATTTAATATACTTACTCAATTGCACTCATTCTGGGGTAATCTGTAGTCCACACTATCTACCCACAAATCCAGATTGGAAAGTCAAAAAGGGTACATTCTGTCGGATAAGTGAGCAGCTTAAAGCAATGCAGGAAAACAAATAACATATTACCAATGCCTCAGGTGTTCCAGTATACTGGAATCTCACCATCAATTAGTATTATAAAAGGCACAAAGGTATAGGCATGGGTCTACACAAAGCACTTCACAAACCTATGCCATTTGCATAGGCAAAGCACGTCAATTAATGGTGAAGTAAGCACCTTTACATTAGGTCATTAGCGCGACAGACCTATGGGGAAAGTCGGCTAATTGGTTGGCAATGCTAGACAGGATAGGTCATCTAGGAAAGGCTAGGACCAATAGAGAGACAAGTGCAGAAGGAATCATCTTACATCTAGAAGGGAGATGTATTAGAAATCCAAAGCTTGGCATAACATTCCATAGAGAAGAGCTTTGTTACCGCTGATGACAACTTAATTGCGTTGCAGCAGGGAATCTACAACCTGATGTTGTAGTGGATATGGTGCACATCATCCAAAAGGGCTTGGACACCCTGCAAGTTGAACAAAAAGCAGTTGTCAAACTTCTGAGGATCACAGACTTCCTGGACACACGGTCTACAGGAGTACCAGATTGGACTACCATAACATGGCCAGTACAACTGATGGAAATGAACCAGCTTCTTACTCTCCGTCACGGGGGACGAAGGTTGTCTTAATGCTGGCAGTTGGAGCTTGAACCACTAAGCTGTCCTTGGAGGCATGAGTGAAGAGCACAGCTCCATCAGAGGGTGCCGGGCGGTGTTTCTTGGCCAAATCTTGGTTCACTGCAGAGGCTGAGGGAGGCTTTCCAATTCTTGCAAGTCCAGAATATCAGTTAACTCAAACTGAACATTAGGTCTTGTAGGTGCCGACAAACCCAATGTGTTCACCACCTTGGTCATAATCTTTTGGAAAGAATCATGTAGCCTCCCCAGAGTCAGTGCTGGGAGGATATCCAGCTCTGGGCAGGTGTTAAGATTGCTTGCTTCCTGTAAATTCAAGGTCATATCCATTAGATCTTCTCCCTCTCTGTGCAAATCCTCTGGGAAATATCTTACCTCTCTGGAGCAATATGGCTCCAACACAAATGGAAGAGGATTACCCTCCTTGTGAAAGACTTCTGACATCTTTAAACTGAACTGTCGCATGGGAAGTGTGGCATATTCTAGAGGTGCTTCGGTGCGAGGTCCCGGCAGGCTACTTCAGTAGGGTGGGCCCCTTTGATGTCACCACTGCAGAGGCCAAAGCCATCAGTGCAAGGGCCTTGGCAAAGATGACTAGCATCTTTAGACAAAAGCTTTCCATTCCTCTGAAGTGGAGGATTGGGTTGGAAACCATAGCTGTGGGGCCAAATCATCTATGGAGTCCCTACACTAGCCACTCCTCTTCTTCGACAAATAAGAACAGTGTCTTAAAACCACTTAGGGAGAGGGATCTCTGGCAGGGTTCTCTTCTTCTCGTCTTTTTGGGTTGCGGATCAGTCTTCCTCGCTCCTCTGCTTGTCGCCTGGTGACTTTGATGGGAGTCCTTTTGGTCACCTCTTTGGGTACATGGATTGGCACAACCAGAAATCCAGTAGGTTGTCCTTCTCCCCCGGCAGTATAAACAAATCCTATCGGGGCCAGAAACAGACGATCTGCAATCCATGTCAGCCTTGAATCCTGAAGCCTTAGCAGCAATTAGGCATTACACAGTAGAATACCTTGAAAAATGTAACCTTAGTCATGGGGAGCAGCAGCTCAATATATACTGACCCAGGCATCAGGTCGGGCCAAGGGCACATACAGGCGGTAGGTAGGTGGAGCCGATGCAGAGCCATGCTGAGGCCCATTGTGGCAAAAAAGATTCCAAAGGCAGCTGGCGCTGGAGATTGAATATCAGAGATGAGGAACCCGTGGGAAGAAGGAATCCATTAGAAACCATAAGTTAGTGGCTCCAGTCATACTCATGAATATTTTACGAATGGTGCAGGAAGGTCAGCCACGCATTAGGATTATAAAACAAGGTGCAAAGTGAAGTATTAGTGGTCAAATGTGGGCACTTTATGAGTGCGGACCAGGCAAACAAGGAGCCTACTACCTAGCCTAACAATACATATATTGGAATGTTACAGTACAATAATAAAAGGTAAAATGTTGATCTGTGTGCAGTGTGCAAGGTGTGTGCAGTTTTGCAGAGGATTGCACTGAGGAGCAAGTCTGTTTACTGTGTTCATTGCTTTGGAGACAGACCAGTTCAAACGCTGCACCTGGCGAGGTGTGCGAGCTGTGTGTAGTTTTGTAGTTCTGAGTGATTTTGGGTCACGGTATTGAATCATAGCCCTTTTTCCCCCCACGTTTGGCAGTGCTGTATGCAAGTAAATTTTTGACTTGTCCTCTGGTCCTAATTACTTGCACGAGCTTAAGCGCTAACTTGTGACTGTTGTGTTCATTTTAGACATCATATTTCTAACATATATGAATCAATACTCAGTTATTAACTTGCCACCGATTTCGGATCAAGAGATGTTAACTTTTAAATTACCTCTCTCGCCGATGGAAGGCACGTCAGGGGTTGGAACTCTAAAACTAAGTTGTTAGTATGTTGCCATCATCATTGGTTACAACAGCTATTCCATATGAGGGAGTGTTCTCGTGTCAAGGTCCGACTCAAGCGTACCATGGGAAAATTACTAACTTTTTTTCTTTTAAAGACAAATCTTATTTACAACCTGTGGATACTGTACAGTCAATTGATGTTACTTCTGGTATAGGACTTGCAACTAATGCGCCTCGCGGTGATGATTCAATCAATATGATGAATACACCCCCAGATATTCATTTGGGCGCACTGCGAGACTCTGATTCTTCATTCACATCATTCAATTAAACTCCTGCGTATGTGCCGCCTAGAAGACTATCAGCGGCTTTCAAATATCTTAATGGAGGTAACAATCTTTCAATCTCGGAAGCCTTGACAGAGATCAACCAAGTTCTATGTGTGTTGGTTTCACTATACAAAGGGATAAAAACTGAAACCAAGTCAGACGCGATACTGTTAGAATCACTTTGGTCTAAATTTGAAAATATTGAATTGCACACTACAGCTAAATCATTTCTATCTAAATACGGGCAGGCAACTGGGCCTGCGAATCAGGAGATTAAAGAGAGCACTGTACAACAGGGAGATGGAGCTTCCACTATTCAGGAAGCTATTACAGGAGGTTTAATGAGGGATTGTTTACAATCAGAAGCTTCCTGTATCGTTCCAGAGGCCTGGCGCATCTAAATATTTTAATGAAGCCACTATTATTATTAGTAGCGCATTGTCAAATAATTTTGAGTGAAACTCTACTTTTACCTAGATCATACCTGCGGTTGTGCATTTAACCCTTGGAGATAATTATCAGTTATAGATGGTGCAGGTTTAGATAATTCTAATGTGCAGTCTATACCATGAAGCACTTTCACTACTGTGGTTATTGTTGTGGGGATTGGTGACTCCTTTCCACCAATCATAAATCGGGGAACTCCCCCTGCAAACAGCGTAGGAAAACAAAAAAAACATACTCCAGCACAAAAAGAATAGGTAAGTGTCTAAAAACCTTCTTTGCACCTTATTAAAGAAACCAGTGGGTAAAGCAAAACTAATTAAAAGATGTGAATTTGGATACTGTTGGTGTTACGGAGGTAGTGTCAACTGGAGCAACTATTGGGCGGTGATTAGATGATTCTCAAGGGGCGCCAGTGTAGTCATTAGTACTTCAGGAGAGGCAGTTGGATTCCATGGTCCCAAATGTGGCGCAGCCTGTTCAATTGCAGACTGTGAGGGCCAGTAGGTCTGGTCTCCATTGGGTAGCTTCTGCGTTTGGCTTACCTGAGGAACAAGCTTCACGGCAGAAGCCCAGTGCACTATCCAACTCCTCTGAAAATTATAACAATCATCATTATGGAGCAGCAGTTGCTGACTCACTAAATGGCCCCATTAAATTTAATGCGCCTTTGGGTTACCTAAATTTGTTGTCCAGAATGGTCAAGTATCTAATCAACCACCGGCTACAGCTGCTGCTCTGTATCCTTAGCTTTTACTTTAGTTGATGGCCAGAAAGCATTGACATCTAAATTTCTAAACTTTTCTTTTACTTCATCAATGCCCATAACTAATTTGGCTGCAGTTCAGTTTCATGACCAACATGTTGATGATAGGCATTTGCATAATCGTAAGAATTAAGTCTATATTGTTGTTAAAAGGTCTTGGGGCACTGAGCATCTAGCGTAATCCTCTGCTGCTGCATCTGCTAATCCAATACCCTCTTGGAATAGGCATGATGTAGCTTGAAGCTCCTTGGTTTTACAGCCGGGGGACATTTTCAGGGCCTGCAAGTGCTTTTGGAAAGTGTTCTTCCTAAGAACAGGAACATTACTCTCAATCGCACCAATATCCTATGTATATTTTTCAGATCACTTTAGAACAGATCGTGTTATTGTATACCTGAAATCTAAAATCTTGCTTGATTTGTTGATGAATGAACTTCATGCTATTAGAACATTAGGATTTGATCTCTCTTTATGCAAAGACCTGAGACTCCGTTTGAGTGAGCGGAATCTGGGTGAACACTCATCTCTTGCTTAAAGATACGGTAGTCTCATTGCGAATGGAAAATGATCAACTACAAGAGTTACAGCAGATTTAAAGTTTTCTGGTGGCTAAAGAAAACCGGAGGGGCTGGTCTTGGCTCTCTGGGACCTTGTTGGCTAGGAACAATCCACAATTCACTCAATTTCCCTAATACCCCGAACAGGAGCTTTTCTTTGACCCTCCTTCTCATGGAATACTAGGGGTCCTATTGCGCAGTTTATAATTAGGAATGCGTGTGAATTGCTAAAAAATAATTTTATTGTATCCTTGCAAGAAACATGGCGCATGCAATGTCCAGCATTTGACGGCTATACAATAAGCTTCCTGTCTGCCAAAAAAGGAGCTCTTGCTTGGCCTTTTGGTGACTTACTTACTATGGTTCGTACATCTGGACTTGTTTCCATTGTTAATTCAACCATTGTAATGTTTGGGATATTAGCAACCCACATTAGGTTGGAGCTCCATTAATCTTTACACATAATGCCAATCAGCATATACTGGCACGCCGTCCGTATAAATCTTGTGATCTTCATAGAATCTATCTTGACTTATGCTGGGCCTCATGATATTGAATGGCTGTGTATCTGGAGATGTTCCTAGTAACTTTACCTGGAGTAATGGGATCTCATTTTCAACAATAGATTACATTTCTGTGAGCAGGGATCTGTTTGATATGTGTACCTATTTGTCTATTATTGGTAATGAGTTTAGCGACCATTGCCATTTGTCACCTGTATTCCATTTAGATTCGGTTAACCGTCATATAGATTTCTCTGTTTCTCTGCCCGTAAGTGTAAATCCAGCTGATAATCAAGCAATTAGTTGGAATCCGTGTTTTGTCCAAAAAGTCAATGAGACAGCCTCATCTTGTCTAATTCCTTCATCTATGGACTGGCAGTACTGTTCGTTTCGGGTAGAGAAATTTGAGGATTTTTAGAAGGAGCTCTTTAGCCATAGTTTAGCTTGGCATAACAGACAAAAAAACTATTAAAAACATCTGGAACTATAACGTGGGCAATAGGAAAAAAGCTATGCGTGTTGAAATTAGAGCCCTGAAATTCTCTAAGTTTTAGCTTTGGCTGCAAATATCTTTTAATTCAAAAAGTAAAACAATCATGCAGAAATTTGATGAGGGATGCCAGTACTCTTCGTAACCAATTAGATGCAGAGAACATGATCCAGGTTTTGAGAAATATTCTAGGTCCTTCTGGTACTTAATGATATGGAAAAGATCCAATTGGAACATATAATTTCTTCTGTATCTGAACATCAATGGGTTACGCATTTCACTAAAGTTTTCTCTGGGGCTGCAGTTGGGGTAGATATCTGGTAACATCAAATAGTACTGCAGCCACTAACTGAAATCTCTCTGTTGATTGTGAATCAATAATTGAGGTTATTTTGAAGAGTGGTTCATCACGGGCGCTGGGACCAAATAATCTTTCAAACCTGTTATTTAAAGGCGACCCTAATACCTGGGCATCTACTGTGTGTACTTTATTTTGAGAACATACTAGATGCACATACTTTCCTAAATCTTGGTCTACTGCTCACATATTGCCAATCTATTAAAAAAAAGTTCCCACTCCGACCCATTGAACCACCAGCCCATAGCGATTTTGGATGCGGATGGCAAAGTATTTTCAGTTCTGCTCCTACAACATCTGGAAGCTTGGCAAAACAAAACAAATAAGATCCCGAAATGGCAAACCGGCTTTCGGAAAAGCAACACCATGCTGAATGGATTTTTGGTCCATCCCACCCGGAGCCAAGTTTGGCAGACGAAATAGGATTCTGACTATTTGGCCACAATTGACTTATCTGCAACCTTTGACGCAGTTGATCATGGCCTAAGATGGGCAAAATTGCAAAGGTGGGGAATCCTTCAGGAGCTACTTCGGCTTATTAGTGGCCTGCATACTGACTATAATGTTCAAGTATCATTAAATCGGGAGGGAACATTGTCCCATAGCATTATGATCTCACGGGGTGTCAGGCAGGGTTGCGTTCTTGCTCCCAGTCTGTTTAATCTTTATTTGAGCGATATAGGTGAGCATTTAAACCAAAAATGTCAAAGTATTTAACTGAAGAGTCGGCCAAGAAGTCCTTGAGAGGGTTGAAAGTTTTATATATTTGGGATTCCCCATCTTTATTAAACAGCATAAAACGCTAGTCATGGAATGGGTAATGTCTTGTGGGGTGGTGTTAGGTAGCCAACTTCATTGGGTTGATTTTAGGGATGGTAGCTACTCGCTTTTGCCCTCTGTGAAATACGGAGGGAAAAATTGTCCCAAAACATTTGTATGGTATAGACATTCTACCTATGTGGGCGCTTGATTTTGTGCCCGTCAGAGGGGCAAATGTGTAGAAAAATCTTGCAGGTACTGAGTAGTGTTCCTCCGGTTGCTGTCAGGTACGAGCTAGGCCTCTATTCACTCAGAAGTCATGCTCTTCTGAAATATCTATCCCTCTATTATAAAATTCCCAGTTCAGTGAATATGTCTCCTTTATTCACTGCTCTAAAAGTGGTCATTGGGGAAGGAGGTGATAAATCTGTGCATATTCAGAGTTTTGTGTAAGACTTTTGCATGATTTGGGACATTTGATTCAAGAGTTGATTGACAATCTGACTAAGGTCAAACATACTCTCTTTAGACAGGATTGGGCCTCAACAATTCATTCGTTTAACTCTTATGATTCATTACAAAATCTGAGACTTAATTTCAGACCTGCTAGTGTAATGGCTCCCTACCTATGTATCCGTCGCCATCGATCTGTGAGGCGTTTGTTTGTCAGATTTAAATGGAATTTGATTTTAACTAGGGAGGTAAAGATTCATTATAGTATGATTTGGAAAGAGTTAAACCACTGTCATTTTTGTAATTTAACAAGTTCTGTAGAATCTCTTGAGGACTTATTGATTTTTTTGTCCTGAACTCCAAAGCAAGTGTGAATTAGATTTTAGGTGATTATTATCACTACTGACTTTGGATTCTCATGATTCATTCTGGCAATGTTGTCATGCAGGTCGAACCACTTCTTTGGTTTTAGCAGGAACAGGTTTTTTCTCTTCATTGAAATTGGAGTGAGATTCCTTTTTACATTTACTCGCTCCTCCAACTGATATTTTAATGAATTTTGTGAAATCAAATGTGTTTTATGATAATTGTTGATTATACAAAAATACAAAAACTGGCAGAAAGCCCACAAATCACAACTGCTCCAACAAGATGCTGAAGCCATGCAGAAAGCAATATCTCAGGCAAATAGTAGATCATTATGGGACCTGCTAAATGAGAAACAATCAATGGCAGCGCTCACGAATCCAATACCAGAAAATGTTTGGTCAGAACATTTCACAAAACTATTCAACGAGACAGAAACTCCGGATAAGGACAATATTAAAGAAGAACCACCATGTCCTTGGGAAATTGAATTCGATAAGGAAGAGATAAAGTCCTTGATTTTGAGAACAAGCTCTTCAAGAGCCCCAGGTCCAGATGGCTTGTCAAATGCAGTGCTAAAGGAAGATCCAGAAAAATGGGCAACTTTCTGCGAAAGACTCTTTAACAGAATTGTGAAGCAAGGCCAAATACCAAGATCATGGAAGTTGGCTATCATCGTCCCTATTTTTAAAAAAGGTAATAGAATGGATCCTATAAATTACCGACCAATCGCTCTGTTAGATTGTGTTGGGAAAATGTTTGCCACTATTTTGCTAAAACAACTAAAGACCTGGATAAAGGCCTCGAATACCTATGACAAAAGACAATCAGGCTTTGTCGAAAATGTGGGGTGCAATTTAAATCTCCTGATCCTAGGTCTGATGAAAAGAAGGGCCTACACAAATAAACAAAAATTGTATATAGCCAGTATAGATCTTCGACAAGCCTTCGATAGTGTGAACAGAAGTCGGCTCTGGGAAAAACTGGCCTCCAAAGGGTGCCCCTCTGATTTCTTGAAAGCGATCAAAGAACTGTACGCCGAAACTTCAATAAGAATTAAATTAGATCAAGGCGGAAACTTATCTGAGGATATAAAAACAGCAAAAGGCCTTAAACAAGGATGCCCGCTAGCAGCCACTTTATTCTGCTTCTATATCGGAGATCTGCAACAATGCTTTGAAAACATCAGGTCTTTTCCACCGAGATTAAACTGTAAATCAGTCAACCATCTGCTCTATGCTGACGACCTGATAATCTTAGACCATACACAAATTGGTCTGCAACGTGCATTAAATCAGGTTGAAAAATACATAGAAAATAATGACCTAGAAATAAATGCAGATAAAACCGAAATACTAATAATCGGTGATAAAAGATGGAAAAAGACCAAAAATGAAGAATGGAAAGTGAACAAAATCTGGATAAAACCATGTGATGAAATGAGATACTTGGGTTTACAAATAAGCGGAATAAAAAATGAAGAGCCCTGGAAAAAGATGCTAAAGACAAAAATTAAACAGCTAACAGCCCAAGCAATCATCATCAACAAAAGATACGGAAAATTCTCTCTGTCCAGTGATAACATTCTATAAGCTCAAAGTAATTCCTACACTAATATATGGAGCAGAAACTGGTACAAATATCCCAGAGAAATTCTGGACCACTCTAGAAGGTCTTTTTTGGAAAACCGTCCTCCCAATACCAAAAGCGATCCCAATCTCGGTAATTTGCCATGAACTAGGCCTAACATCAATATATATACACATCCGGTACAATCAATTGATGCTGTATAGAAAAACAATGATTAATTTGACACCTCCCCAATTTGAAATACTGGGCAAATCCAAAAACCATGAAGAAAAAGTAGTAGAAGATTGGAAAAATGGAAACGAACAAACCCTGACAGAATTTGGCATTAAAACTCAAACACTAGCGGAGAAACCAACAGCTGTAAAAAGAGCACTTTGGGCTGAGGACTGGACGAATACTGAAATGAAACGAGCTTTGTCAAAAACACATACACTTCTGAAATCCAATTGTGGTGTGATGTCTATCTTACCAGACTATTTGAAAAAGTTCCCAAATTCGAAACAAAGAGATCTTTTATTACGTTTCTGTAACGCTCACCTGATTCTCGCAGAGGCGCCGGTCTTGACTGGGCGACCACCGTATCTTCAAAGGTGATGTGTAGCACCCGGTTGGCTCTTTGAGCTGGACCTCTGTGCACTGTATGCCTGACTTCAAGAGTAAGATGTCTGCAGACAATGAACTGGGGTTATTGGGGTGTCCCTATCTCTTCCCTTTTTTTGCTCTCCTGTAGACCCCCAAAGGTTAACGCTCTCACCTTAGGTAAGTGAATGCCGAGCTCTCCATCTGCCTCGGGGCAGGGTGCTGTAACCAGTTTCTTCACTGGATCGGTAGCGCAGGCCTCTTGACTTCAGAGGACTGCTGTCCGTCGTTTACTGCACGAACGGTAAGTTTCGAGTAATTCTATTGTCTTTAAAGTCTTTAGCAATGATGTCTCTTGTTTTGCAGGTTCCGGCGATGGCGGATGACGGGCTGAAGTGAGTTGAAGATGGAGTCCGTATGATGAATAGAAGCGCCTGGAAGCACGTAAGTAAGCGCTTGTTGCCTGCTTCACGATGCGCTCTTACTGTCTTTTATTTTGCATGTACGAGTTCGGAGCGGCTGCAGGGTGCCGGAATACCCACTGGGATTGATGTGGAAAGGAGTAATGGCACGTGAGTATTAAAGTTCCCCAATGTCTTTAAACGCACCTTGTTTTGTCTTTCAGATGCAGGATGCAGCGCCGAAGGCCTCCGGAGCGTGCGAAGAGTCGGTAAGCTTTTGTCTTTCAGATGCCGGAATGCAGTGTGAAGACCTCCGGAGCGCACGAAGAGTAGGTAAGCCTTTGTCTTTCAGATGCCGGAATGCTAACCTGTTCTTTCTTGTCTTTATAGGTGTTGCTGAAGACTGGATTCAGGATGGTAAGCCTTTTTCCTTAGGCCCAGGATCCGATGCAGAAGACACGATGAGCGTTCTGCTGCAGAGGATGCAGAATAACGCAAAGCAAGATTCATCCACTGGGTGTGGTTTAAATAGCCTCCTGTAGTGCTTAGGTGTCTCCTTCCACAGCCACGCCTAGGTAAGAAAAGAGTTCCTGCTTTCCAGAAGAGTTCCAGTGTTCTGAATCTAGGGAGTGGCTCCTGCCCCACCCAACAGGACAAGTAGTTCCAAACAGAAGAGGATCAGAGGCTCAGCTGGCAGGCAAGTAAGCAGCATGGTCTGCTGCAGGTAAGTCCACCCAAGCATTATGAGCCCGGCGCTTCCAGCGCTGGGACTGGGCACATTTATGAGCCTGGTGCCACTGGCGCCAGGACTGGGTCCAAAAGGTCCCAATTGGGACTGGTTGGCCCTCGGAACCTGGGTTATGGATCTGCTTCCAAGGGGGTTGGGAAAACCCTGACCTTTTGGAAGCAGAGATCATGACAGTTTCAGACTGAATATTCTACAAAACAAGACAACAAAAGCAAGATATACGAAAGAGGAAATATGTACAAAATGCAGACTGTGCAAAAGAAGCGAAGAATCTCTAATTCATTTAGTGTTATTTTGCACAGAATTAAGAGATCTGCGAAACTTGTTTTTAGCAAGCAACATCTCTGACTTATGCAATCTAGATGCGGAGAAATGGTGGAGTCTAATCTATAGTTGCCAATCCCCAAAAATAAACTTTGCAACGGTCAAATTCTTAGAAAATACCCTAAAAAGGCTAGACCATATCGACGAGGGAAACACATCGTAAACAATGAATTTGAACGACTGAAAGGATGTGTTGAGTTAATGTTAGATATTCACTTGTTACTCCAAATCATTGATCTAATAATTTTATCTTAATTAATATTGTTGGCAATCGAAATCTACTTTAAGTACTCCACTCGAATCCGAATGGGGGTTTTAAATTAGTTTAGCTTCTCTGGTTTTTCTAGTTATTCTTGAGTTAATTTTTAGTTATTTTTTTGCTACCTCTTACCTTTTACTTATTCCTTGGACCGTTGCTTTGTCGAGTTTGATGTGATTTCATTACGACAGATCTCTTCATGAAACGCAATGTTTTACTGATGTGAAAGGTTTGAAATAAACCAAATACACTTAAAAAAAATAATAAAAAAAAATTACTATGTTTTTATATTTCCATTTTGAGTGTTTTAATGTTTTATATTGCCATGAAATATTGGAAATGAAATGTTTTTGTTAAAGGTTTATTTGAACTATATGACAATAATAAAAAAAAATGTTTATCATTCTGATGATTGAGCATCACTTTCAATGACCAGAGGCAAAAACAGTGAGTCAAATGACCACAGAAACAGTTGAGTTTTTGGATGGAATGGTTTAAAAAAAAAAAAAAAGAACACTATTTAGAGATACACAGCACGAGTGACAACTGGGCTCAATTTTCTGTAACTTTATTAAAGAGTATTGCAAGAGGAAGATATTCAAATGAAAATGTACTCCTATCTACCATCCAGACGATAATGGTAGGGTAAAATGGCTAACCAGAATAAGTAGGGCTTTTCCAACAAGTCAATGGTAATAAATTGAATGTTCGGGTGGCTTTAACAGAGGTGTTCTGAAGCATGATGGTGGCTCCAAATAGAATCACAATGATACCACCACTCAAGCTAATGAAATGATATGAAGTGAATTCTATATCACCTGGATGGGGGAAATGCACTCCTCGGAGACCTCCAATCATCCTCCCTTGTGCCTCCGACAAGTGTCCTACACGCGACCAGGCCTATTCAAGGGCCTACGCAGATACAACCACGTCATCCTGGCCCTCATCAACCTTCACTGGTTGCCACTGCACGCACAAATCACCTTCAAGTCTTACTGCATCATCTATAAGGCAGTCGCCCTGAAGTCACCCAGCTACCTCGCGGAAAAACTCTCTATCTCCGGTGGACAGCGCACCTCCAGAAGCCAGGACACATGCAGTCTTGAAATCCGCTCCTGCAAAAAGGAAAGGACCAGAAAAAAAACTGCCTCTGCCTACACCCCAAAACTATGGAACCTCCTCCATGTCGGCATCAGACTCGCCCCCACACTTGTACAATTCAGAAAAGAACAAGACCCACCTCTTCATGGAGTCTCTCCTCCTCAACACCTAGGCCATCACGTCACCCCTAGCACCACCTGACTCGCTAGACACCACCAACCCCTATACTCCCTGCCACCTGGTACATCTCCCCTGTCACCCTCTGTAGCTTATCCCCCGCTGTATATCTGTTCTGCTGTTACCACTGAAAAGCGCTCCGGTATGCATCTGTGATGCTTTACACCTCTGTAAAGCGCACTGTTATGTATCTGTATTGGTGTATTCCTCGGGCTCTGTTACTTCTCGAAGTTAGGTCTGCGCTCAATAAATATAATAATAATTAAAAATGAAATCCTGCATGGGTGAATAAGAGGATTAAGGAGAACCTGGAGAAGCAAAGTGAATTACTGACGAGATGCAATGCAGATATAAATCACATTAAAAGACTAAATATGCATGTAAAAGTTGACTATCCAGCTGCCGACGTAGGCAGAATGAATTGAAGAGTTAACTGTGGGATAAAGATAAACAAACTCTCGAAGCCAATGTGAGTTATTACGTTTTCATAAATGCAGCTCAAATGGAAGGAAGTACAGTGTGCAATGGGAATATGATGGTAAGGCGATATAAGGAGAAAAAGAGGTACAAATTAATACAAGAAAAGACCCTAAAGAAAAATGCAGGAGACATGAGGATTACAGAAGAGGTCAGACACAGGTAAGAAAAGGAACTTTCGGGAGCAGGGAGAAAGACATTTTCAACAACTTCCTGTAGGGAGAGAAGGAAGGGGCAGCGCTCGTAACAATGTGGAAAAAGAAGGAAAGTTAATAATGCAGTTAAGGAAAATAATGGAATGTAAAAGCAACTTCGTTGGTGAAAATTGGTGGTGTATTTCAAGAGTTCAAAAGGTGCAATAATCTTCTGATAGATTACATATTTCTATGTTATCTTTTAGTAGATGGTTCGAGGTTTATTTCATTTTCTTTAAAGGGTGTGTGTAGTGTCCTATTAATGGAATTGTAATCATCTAGAATTCAAGTGTGTCCCATGAACTAGCACAGAATTTAAGAGGGAGAACTCGGATTACAAGATTGTCAGGTGGGGTAGCTAGAGAAGTCAGAGATGGTTGCAGTAAGTTGATGTATGCAAGCATTATTCTTTAGTTAAAATTGGCTTTGATCCCTAAACGGCTCTGAATATAAAATGAGTGTTGGCCTCAATAGCTATGTGTTTTTCTTGTAAATGCAACCTAAAGAAAGTGTGTCTGCTGCCTGCTTACTGAAAACCTTCTTTACAACAAAAGCATTGAGTTGCCATCAAAAATAGAATGCTAGGGTTCAACGTTGGGTCAGTTGACTTGCTGTGACTGGTCGACACACCACACTTGTAATCGTGACCACTTAACCACAGGGGAATGCCTGGGAGACCTAGTAATGTGCAGTGCCCATCTGCAAGTAGATGGAAGAGCCACTGAAGACTGCAAGGGAGGAGGGGAGGGGGCAAGCCCTGGGAAATCAAATCGGACCATTAGAGACTGCTTGGGAAATCGTTATCAAAAGGACATGCATTGAATATCCTCAACGCAGCAGGTTTGCACAGCACAAGGCCTAGCAAAGATGCATGGGTACGTTTGGGGGATGGGGGAAAGGGGGTGACCCTCCTGTACAGTGCTGTGTTACCGGAAGAGACTCCTATCAGCACCAACAATGACACCCTGGCTGCAGGGACTGCATGGCTTGCATGTGCTTTCTTTAAAAAAAAAAACATAGTTGAACATACCCATGTGGATATGTGTGAAGTGTGAGGCACCAGTTTGCGAGGACTTGTGGTGCTAACCACTTGCGGGAAAGAACATCCTCTTGGAAAGTGAAGGAACATTGAGAATTGTGGTTCCAAACAAAGGCAACACTGGTCAAGGACTAAAAAAAGAGCAACGCATCATGGAATCTGTTTCCTGGCAAAAATGCAAAGACTTGTGGAATGGCCAGTGGGATGTGTTCCCCGCCTAACAGCAATTGGTACATCACAAACTAGACGAGGACAAGGTTTACCAACCAAAGGTCCATGGTTCACATCACGATAAGAAAAAGGATGGAACACTCCGATATCAAGTTATGTCACAAAGCAAATAACACAGAACACCGACATCAAACACAGTTCCTGGGACTTTAAAGTGGAGTCAAGGGAATGTTTACTAAGCATTGTGACACTGCACAGCAGATGGAACTGCACGGGACAGTAGAAATCTAATAGGAAGTTGTGAGATCACAACAGCACCATGACCTTTATGATGTCACAATGCTGCAGATCATACTTCCCTAAACAAGGCAGTCTGCATCCAGGCATTTTTAAAAAAGACACTGTTCTTGCCTTATCCCGGTGAACCCACAACCGCGGTTGTATTCACTACAAGCATTTTTCAGAGCAGTTGGCATTAGATATTTCACAGATGAACAAAACAAAATAGCCCTCCTGCACTGTTTAGGTACAGAATGCTCGCAGGTATTCCAAAGTTTGCCTGAGGTGACCACCGCCAGTGATGAGGAAGGCAGGGGTTTGAGCACAATTTATAAGTATGAACAAGCGCTTGCCAAACTCAAAGAACATTTTAGAAAGAAGATGAATTTTATGTCATATGTCCCATCAGTACCTGAAATACTTCACAGGTTGGGTTGAGGGGTATTTTACAGCTCAATTAACAAATAACATTTTGAACCAAAACATCCAACAAAAGATGTGGCAAGTGAAAATCCCAAATATATAAAATGTCAGAGGTAATGCAAGAGCCATAGAAATAGGGTTAATGTGCATGAAAATGAACAACTGTAGCAAAAATTAGGGAAAGCAGTCAACTGTGAAGGAAGGGTGGTAAACCAGTCACTCAGGACACTGAAGGTACGTTTGAGGCAAGCGATCAAGAAATCTCCTACGTAACTCAGGGCAGACAAGTAAAGCTCAAGTCATTCCTAACCAGGAACACAAGCCAGTGCAAACCCAATGGGGTCAAAGGATACAGGCAAATCATAAAGGTTTGGCAGATGCGCTGGGATAGGGATGCAAACTATCATAGAGAATGCCTGCCAATAAAGGCAAAGAGCCACAAGTGAAGCATCAGGGGTCACTTTGCAAGGAGGTGTAGAAGAGCCAACCTGGCAGAGTGAGGACATTTCTGAAGATTCAGACTTTGTATTAAATATCTTGGGGACTAAGCAGAAAGGGCAATAGGATTGGGGGATGGTGAGCAAAACACCCATCCATATGTTCTCGGACTCTTGATAAACTAAATACGATCATAGGTAAACTCTGATAATGTTGAGGATCTCTGAAAAGCAACCAACATAAATACAACGGGATACATTAACTCCCATCACCTTCTCAGAAGACTAATAGCAAGTATACAAATCAATATCAGGATGAAATGATAGGTTGCTGAAATGAGGGTAGGATGCTATAGCATGACCAAGCACAAAAGTAGATTGGCCAAGATCTAGGCATATGCTGAGGTGGTCCCTGTGCACGGAGACGAAGCTTGAGGACGCCCACCTATAATACCCAAAAGCGTTCCCCATGACGTGCAACATCAAATAAGCAGAAGGTACCTTGCAGCTCGACCTTAGACATGCAAACTTGTGCCTGCTTCGGCAACTGTGGAACACAACAATTGGGGCTCCAAATGACAGAGTAAAGAAGTGCCAAGGCAAGCCCCAAAGTCATGACAAACTGGTGATTGATTGGTAATTCAACTCACGGTAGCGACAAAGTTTGATGATTATGTGCAAAACAGCAATGTTAGTCGATTCCCCCAGGTCCCAGGGTTAGGTGTTCACATTGTGTTCCCAAATATAGGCAAATCGCTTCATTGGCTCACACCTAGTATTAGCAGTAGTTGAGCACTCAAGGCATGTGATAAGAAAAGCAGTGTAGACAAGAATACAACGTAACAGTATTGCGTTGAATAAAGATCTTAAACATTTAAATCATTTGGCTTTATAAAGTCTTGCTTTTCTAAAGAGGGTGTTCAATATTTACCTTGTCCAATAAAGTCAACCACAAGGTGAAAGATCACCAATGCCAGAGAATAAAATGTTTATTATAAGGAGCCCAGTCGGTACTGAAAGTATGGTATCTGCTCAACTGCGGATTAGTCTTTCAGAGGAAATAGTGCAGAGAGTTGGACATGCTTCTGACTGGCTGAGTGCGTCAATGATCCCGATGCTGTGGGGTTCTCCAGAGATAAGTATAAGTCCAATGTTAGAAAAATGGCCATTGTTTTTAAGGTGACTTGGGCCCTTTTCAAGAGGTTGATAGAATGGACAGTATATCACAGTGGGGGGTGGCGGTCGTCAGCATGGTACGACCGCAGCCAGACAGGCTCCAAGTAAGAGTATAGATAAGAGGGCAGCAGGGATGGTTGCCTCTAATCTAGTGGTTGTGGAAGCGCAATTGCTGGGGAATCCCTGTGTAATAAGGACAACAGTGGAGCCATTGTTACTGGAGAACTGCTGCTTGAACTGGGACCCATTATAGTCTGGTAGTGTAGTGACACGGCTCCAGCGGCAGATGGTACAGAAGACACCCAGGGACTGCAGTTCAGGTAGAAGCACTCCTTAGAATGCCTATCTAAACTTGGAGTTCATTTGTGTACTTCAGGATCTCAGGCAGCAAACAATCTTGCGTGCTTTGTACTTCAGCAGTTCTCGCAGTTTGTTAGTTGGAGTTGTGCTGAGTGCTATTCCTCTTTGTATTGGGTCCACACAGAACAGGCAGCAGGGCTTTCTTCCTCACAGTTCTCGTGGGCTTTTGCTGGGTCAGCAGTAGTGAGCATTATGGTTGGATTTACTATGTAAGAGGGAGGTCTGGCACAGACAGTATTGGGACATAGCTTCTCCATCAGATGGCTCTTAAACCATTCATACAGGACTTCCTCAGGTCTCATCTTCGGATTGGTGTCATATTCCGTACTTCAGGATTCATTGCAAGGTTTCTACAACGAAAGGGACCCCAAATAGTTGGGACAGACGAGAATCACCTTTTGTGGCCATTTCCTGGAGCATAATGCAGGTTGGGAGTGAGTCTTGTTTGAATCCCACTACGCATTCACGAACTAATCATAGCTATTCCTAGCAACTATAGCCCCTGCTCTCCAGAGCAGATAGAACCCATGACTACATATGGCCACATCGAGATGCCAGACAATCACTCAAAGGAACAATAGCATTCTCCAGGACATGGCAGTGGGTTTTACGTGAGGGTGACAGTTGGGGTAACCACAACTTACAGCAGGCTGTAGCCCCTACAATTACAAAAAGGCTGCCACCAACCAGTATAACACACAGAATGGTGAGAAGTTTTCTCCAGATAGAAAACGGTGCACAGTGTACAATGACCCTCAGGGGTGTATGATCCCCCACATGGCATACACTGTATTTCCATTTCAGATGCAACACATGAGGGAAAATAGTTGGGTAAACCAGTCAGCAACATTGAGGTCAGTAGCCTTGTGCCATCATAGCAGGATGCCACAGTGGGTTGCAAAAGCAACACATGCTCTGATTATGGAAGATAAAGCAATGTCTTGAACAGAATTCCAAGTCTGGCTTCCAATGGCAACTTGCTCCTTACAGCTTGTCCACCAAGTAAGCACAATTACTATGGTGGGTGTTGCCTCAATAGTGTTGAATTGTAAAAGACTGAGGATGTCCGATCTCTTACTTGAAAAGGTGGGCGATAGCTCCACGTATCAAGTGCTAGTAGTCAGTACTAGCAAGGTACCCAAACTAAAGTCTTCCAAGGAGTCTGCCAAGGAGGATAAAAAAGGCCAAGTATCCTATTATTGACAGTCTAACAGTGTAGGAACTATGTGCTAATATGTTGTGAGGCGGGTAGTGACAAAGATTACCCCAAATTAGCTACCACCTCTCAAGGCTTTGTGGCTTATGGTAGTGTTGGTGCAGGAGACATCAAGAGCTTTTTAGAATAGTAAGCTGATAAGTACGTCTCAGTTGCCTTCTATTTATGCCTCATGGTCACCTATGAGCACACTTGTGTACTAGTGTGCTGCGATTCCAATTTTACGCATAGGAAGCACCTCACAGTTGCAGCTAGTGTGCTGAGAAACTGTTCCAACCAGTCATCGGCTGGAAAATTGTTCAGGTGAAGCCTGTCAAAATAATCGACCTCTAATATTCTGCTTTCATGCTACAAAGTGTAAAGCACTTGAGGGGGACGGTATCGAAAATAGGTGTACACCAGAGAATCCTGCTTATGAAAGGCCAAGTATGCTCACTTCCTTAAGCACTGTTTGTGCTGGTCAGCTGCAGTAAAATGCAAACGATGCCCACAGAATCTTCTGAAGCTCCTCCTCCTCTGAAGGGAGACACGGGAGCTGTACCGAGGAAACGTGAAGCAATGCAAGACATTAAATAGACACAATATGAGATGGGATCAAATAGATCTGCAGGGAATATTCGAGAACATGTCCAACCACCTTGGGTTTAAGAAAATTATTAAGACACAAGGAAGCCTCTGGCATATAGTGGGACAGAGCCTGGGCAATCCCCCACAAGCGCAGTAAGCCATAATTAGATTTTGTATTAACGCTGTGCAAAACGGTTAACCTGCACTATGGACACAGAAGGCTTGATTCTGTTCAAGGCACAATGAGCATGGAAAACACCATGCTTCATTGCGACAGTTCTTGATGCCCAGGTACTGCCCTTATTCTCAGGGGGTCATGGGCGTCAGCGCGGAGCACGATACTACCCCGTCGTAAACTGCCCTATTCTGCCCATTTTTTAGGTTAACGGGCAGTGGATTGCAAGGTTTCAGAAACATGTTCGCAGAAATCCGAGATTTTCAGTTCTTTACGAAAGTGTTGCTGACCTCTGCTTCACATATAGAGCACTGGTACAAGCCATTTAAACAGCGCCTGTTGACAGATATATCTTGTGCACCGAGGTGTTGCGGGGGGGGGGGGAGTTCGGGGGAAGGGGGCTGAGGCAGGGACGTCATTTCACCACCAAAAAGCCAGGGGTAGTGGAAGTGACATCACACGACCCTTGACCTCTGACATCACAAGAAGTGATGTAATTTGACCCCACCCAAAGTGATATCGTGGTAAGCGATGGAACACGACATTTCACCCCTAGATAAAACAGGAAGTGACATCAAATAGCATTGTTCCTAAGTACACTACGAAAAATATGGATACATTTCATACAAGAATGGATCGCCATATCTATTGTTAAGATCCGTGTGTATAGGCCCATATTACCAAATTACTGTGAATGCAAGCAGACATCCATGGCCAAATGATAATGATGTGTTATTATATAGCACTTACACTTAAACGCTTCACATAGAAAGAATGCACATACAATATCACCCAACCTGTGGTGGTTCTCATCGACCTGAGAAGGATGAAAGGCTGAGTTGTAGTATTTAAGAGCAGACTAAATCAGCGACTCACCCCTGAAGTGTGCCTGAAATAAACTTTTAATGAGTCTAGCAACTTTTGTGCAGAAGTCGAGAGAGCCACATAATTTGTCATTCCTATTCTTTCTTATTTAGGGTCGCTGCTTAAAGTGTGAAACCGCTGTTTTTTTTTATGGCCTGAACAAGAAAGCCAGCCACTCCAGAAGAAAAGATCCACATGGCGCTGGCCACAGCCGTGGAGAATGCATTAAAAAAGAATTAAAAAAAATAAATAAAAAAAGAGACTTGATTTTTACATTTATTTTTTAGGGGTAGCAAGGGAGACCCCAGGGGTCGCAGTTGCCAACCCTAAATGACACCCCATTGGCTGAGGTGGCTACAACCAAAAGGCTAGCTAGCCCGCATCCCGACAGTCCCAACATTAGTGTAGCCGCAGAACATTTCCAGACCTAGCAACACCCCTGCCTGTGCAGGTAGCAGGCTTTCAAAAGACGACTGCTGATTGGTGGCATTTGTTTAAGAAAATAATGAATCAGTCCAATTTTACTTTTTTGTATTTTTGGTATTTTCAAAGTTGCAACTGATGGAAAAACACGTGAAAAATGAAAACCCGAACTAGGAAAATAAAAGGCTGGAGAAATCGCATAATGCGGTATACAAGCAGTATTTTGCAACAGGAAAGCAGGGAATAGAGAAATCAATTCCTCTTTCCCGTTGTAAAATCATCTCTCGTGTAGATAGATGCAGCGCCACCTGAGGGGGGGTACTGCATTTTCCTGAAATGTTTGCACTTTCTCTAACTTGGCGCAGTGAAGGTGCTAAACAGCACAATGCACTGCGCCAAAAGAGGACGCCCAGGTTCCACTAGTATTCTCAAGTGGGCCTGGGCGTCCTCGTAGAGCACGACAGTGCACTGTGTGGATTGCGCCCGTTTTTAGTTGTAACGGGCGCAATCTAATCTCGGCAGCATTTTACAAAAATGCTACCGAGAACACAGGTGACTATGAACACGTTCCTATACAGCAAAGTTAGCAGCTTCAACATGTTGAAGCTGCTCACTTTGGTGTATAGGAAAGTGTTCATATACAACACACGGGTGTATATGAACACTTTCATTTACACCAAACAAGGCTTCTTGAGCACTCCTCCAGTTTAACGCCACCAAAAGGGTACCGTATATGTGCGCTACTTTAGCGCACATATTAAACTGGCGGAGTGCCACAAGAATAGCCTTCCAAAAAGCTAGTTTACGAATGCGGCGGTTGCCAGGTTGATTTCCAACCCATCCTAGCAACCGCCACATGTACACCTTCAGAATAGGTCTTAAGTACGGAAAAGGTTGTTAACCCTTTGAACATCCTTTTCGGGACTTAACACCTTGATGAGAATATGGGCCTGAGTGCTCCTCTGACATTAGCGAAAGTGCCGGTTGTCAGGCAATGCCGGAAACCATCCCATTCTAGGCATGATTGGCGTGCCACTTACACCCTCGCTTAAAACTGACTTCAAGAGAATAGGTGTTGTTTACAGAAAATGTCACACTTCCATATCCAACATTTTCGATAAATACCTCCTACCAGATAATTGGGCCTAGAGTCCCTCGAGTTTAGCAGAAGGAAGAAGTAACCACAGGTTTACAGTTTATCTGCTTACTGTACAGAAATACAGGAAAACTGGGGGAAAAAGGAGAGCTTATCTACACATTAATGTGTCTGCAATATTGTCACTTTTCATTGTTAAAGTAAATCTAACAGAAATTGCAGCCCTCAGACTTCATAAAAAGGACTATCTAAATAGTAATATGACTTAAGCTTCTATTGATTTAATTTGATGTGGGCTATTCAGAGAAGAACAAGTGAGAAAAGGACACTGAGGTTTTAATAAAATAAAAATATGTGTTTTCACCATTAGCGAGTCACCTAATAGTACGCCAAGTGACAGCATTCTCCTTGGTCCAGTTTTGGTACATACATATCTCTCCACATAACCCAATAAGGCATCGTTAACTAAAGGTTAAAAAATAATACTTTACATTTTATTTAAAAATTTGGACACAGCAAATATTTTTTAGTAGTGCTACCCATACATAACCATCTGTTTGAAGAACCAAGAAAAATAGCCTCTACCAAAGGCAGCAGAGTTATGAAATATGGAGGTTTCTTTATGCAAGAACCAAATTACACATGGCACATTCTCATTCATATTTTGTAATGTAAAAAGATACAAACATATGTAACCAAATAAATAATAAAAAATGAATTTGAATGTTTGTGTGTTTAATATGCTAAAACCACTAAAGAGAATAATGGCAACGGTCACGCACATATTATTTACATGGTAATACCCAATCTGGGTATACTGCTACAAAACTCATAAAACGAGAGTAAACTTGAAATGAAGTTTTTTTTCTATTTTTCCTTTTTCGTTTAAAATGGAATCTAGCAGCTTTACTTGTGAATGTTTATCTTTCACTGCTCTTTGAAAGTTTTGAGCTATTTTTAATATGTGTCTTCTTCCAGTTCAGAGCTGTCTTTCTCATCATAGATATCCTTTACTAAAAGAACCCGGACAAGCATATTTTCCAAGGTGTTGCGGTCCAGCGAGGACGAAGTGTACCACACAGGATTCTCCGTGGGGCCAGGGCGTTCTGGCTGTAAATAGAAGACGTCTTTTCTCCTTTGAACATTCTGAGGGCTGGAAAAAAGTGTAAGATTAGATATGAAAGAATTCTTATTCTAAATTAGCATTTTCTAGCCCACCCACAAATCCACAGCAAATACTTCAAACCAGTCTCTTTATCAAGTTAGAAAGGAAACTGGATGAGCGATCCAATGTTTGGACCAACAAGTTTGGCAAATCTTTCGAAACCGCATTACCTTGAACATACATTTTCTTTTTTTACAAACATCAATATTAGTTATTTCAATGATTGTCACATACACTCCAACATAAAATGTGCAAACATGAGTTGATAACCACTTTTCTCTGCTATTTGCAGTTTATAAAACCCTATACAAACAAACAATATGGCATTCTAGAAGAGATCCCTGTTTAGTTACGAGTAGGAAAAGTGCAGACGTATACTTTTTTGTACTGCATATTGTTAGGGAGAATTCGCTCTTTAGGCTGAATTTCCTAACCTATTGAGTCCCCCAGCAGCTTTGCTGAATTTCTGGAGTTTGTTTTTTTCTCCTGCCAAGAGTGAGACTCTCTTTTCTCCCACTCTTGGACATGATTTATGGTGTTCCTTTGACTGTTAATGTGTTTTATGGGCTATGGGGTCCTTTACTCCATGGGGTCTCATGTGTTTTTACTATGTGTGTTACACAGCACCCTCCGTGCAGTGACACAGGGGTGTCATAGTGACACCCCACCATAGACTCCATACCCTGGGACTGACTACTGTCTCCCAGGGCATGTAAAGTCACCATTGGCTTTACTAGTCCCAAATTATTAACAGAAACCAGTACAAACCATCATATTGTGGATGTAATGGTCGGGGCAATTCGATTGCCCTGGGGTCTGTTAGTCGAGGGGGCACGTCTCCATCCCCCCTGATCGAGTTTTGGCTGGTGGCAGTGGATACTACTTTTTAGATTCGACCACAAATATATTCCTATGGGATTTTCCCATTGTTCGAGGATACCAACTTTAATTATTTAATTCTCATAGCCTCGAACATACCGCCGGTTTATTTATTTAATATTAATTCGCCGGTTGGTATTTTTTGCCAGGACTCAATTGTAAAATGGTGTTTGTGTTCTCTTCTGTGACGCCAACCCAAGTCGAGCCCTTTGTTCCACTTTTTGGCGGGCTTCTCCACAGAAGCCTCCAAAAGTGGTGCCACTCTGTCTGGGTACCACAGGGGGTGTGAGAGGGGGTTTAGGCACCCTGGACTGAGTTACCTTGGTAACTCAAGTCGCACTCTTGTGTGATTGGCCCACCACTTAGCATGTTTGATTGACAGCTAGGCTGAGTGAATGGGGGTGTGCTGCATAAAAGCAGGGCTTTGGGGACTGGAACTTCAGAAGTCGCCACAGGACCTGAGAATCCGACGAGGGAGAAGCTGAGCCGACCTACCACGACGACACCACCGGTGGAGCCCTGCGGAACCGACTCACCACTTCCCGACGACAGAGAAGATCTCCCGGCTGGAGAGGCTTCTTCCCCTGACTGGTGGGCACAACCAGTTTACCTTCTTCTCTTCGCATCCCAGACCGGCTTGTGGTCGAATTGCCCGTGCCAAGCACCCCGGCAACCGGATAGCCACTTACCACTGGACCGCGAATCAAAGGACCGCTCCTTTTACATGAGAAACTCCGCGGCTGGTTTCTTCCCTGGCAGTGCAACATACTCCTGTCTTCCTCCCCGACGAGATCCTCTCTTCCCCCGGACGAAGCACCGACTTGCATCCGCTGCCAGGAACAACTGCCCCCACTGGAGTATTCTCACCACTTTAAGGTACCGTGTCCGCCAGGCCTCCCTTTCTAAAGATTGCTACAAGGTAATAACCCCTTAACCTTCTGGACTGGGCTGGCCGCCTTGACCCTCTAACTGGTCCCTTTCTGTGGTCCAACTCCTTTTTGAACCTTTACAAGACTCTTGTGCACTGCAACCGTGTGACCTTGGACACATTTCGTTTTGATCCCCTTAAAGTGGATCCGGCCTACTGACTCTAAACTCACGGTGTTACTTTGCCTCCCTCTCTTGTGTTCGTGAAAAAGTGTTGGGATCTGTTTCAATTTATTCTGTTTTTCTCTCCTTTTTTAAAAACGAGTTATTAGAGTGCCATCTACGTTAAGGGCTCACTGCTGTCTGAAAATAAGTGGGGCTTTACTTAAGACTTGTCTAATATTCTTCTAAGGGAGTGTATATCTTTTAGTGACCGTGTTTTTGAATTGCTTACTATTAATGCCTGTGTGTTTTTCTAGATGTTGTTTTAAATAAATAATGATATCTCTTTTACACCAAGCCCTGGTCAGTGTTTACTTTTTCTACTGTGTTCTTTTGACCTATTGTGAATACTCTGTATACTGCCTAACTCTTCTTGAGGGAAGTCTGACTGCTCAGCCACAGCTACCAAGTGAATCTGTGTGGTACAGACTGCTACCAAGTGGGTTTACTGCCAAACACCTGTAGTCTTAAATCTTTTGCAGTGGTCCCAGAGGGAACTGCACAGGTTTCTGCCTAACACATATTCTTCAGCTTTGAAAATCAACTAGGCTTGGAGTCAAGAACCTTATTTTTTGCTTTCACTGTGTCAGGGAGTACACACTTAAGTCACAGATTGCCACATAGGCACTCTGAGGTGTATGTATTGGCCTTTACACTGTCTGTCGCACATTATAACATAGTCCTTTCATACATTGTTTAAAGGTACCATCCTACAGTACATTACTTGTCACCCTTGTCACATGGAGATCTGAAACACTTTTGGGAACCATTATCCATTCTACTAAATTCATCTCCCTGAAGAATGTTCGGTACAAGATGGAACTGAAACATGTTGGGGTTCCACACGGTGTAGAGGGGACATTACACAGGGGACTGATCTTCGGTGTCAACAGTTAACTTACTTTCCGTACTTTGCAAGTGATTTTTCGTTCAGTTTTTTATCCACATTATGTCACTGGGTTCGGTGGAGGTCTCATCAAATATTGTTCCGATTTCTTGATCATTTAGAAGTTAATGTTGGTTAGAGAGGTGCCTGTAACGCCTCAGGAGCAACATTGATGGTACATTCTATGATTTTGTAAAGAACTAATCATTTTGCTAACAATTAAAAAAAAAAAAAGACTTTAATAGAGATGCGATTTATCAGCAACCAGAAAATTGCACCTGTATTCTCTTTTTCAAGGGCATATTTTTGATACATCCAAATTTTTAGGGGGCTCCTTTGTTTTATTCCAGGTCCCTCTCCTAGGTCTTACCTCTATATTAACTCACCAGAAATTAGGACACCGGGAGGTCTATGCGCACATGCAATTTGTTTCAAGATTGTATCTGCAGGTTGCGCGATGAGCGAGTGAAGACGTGACTGATGGCAGCTCCATGTGAGCCACAGATATCCTGCTTAGAAAACTGCCTTTTTGTCTGACAATCGGAGCACAACCTTGCGGACATATATGTAATGAACCAGTGGGCACTGTAATACCGAATCTCCCAAGGAAACTGACGGCTATGAAGCCCGGCCTCTATGCTTTGTCTACACTGATCCGCGCTTGCTGTGATCTTGCTGAAAACCCCCGGTGGCGGTGAAGGTGGAGAATCGGCAGTCCACCGCCCACCAGGGAACGGATGGTAAGCGGCGTACTTGCTGGCGAACTGGGAACAGCGTGAGCCAGACTAATCCCACCAACTGCAGCACCTGAGGTACCTGTTTGGACCGACGGATATGGCGGTGGTGCTTTCCATGTGATCGTTGTGCAACCGCAGTGACGGGGGTCAGAAAGATACAGAATTGATGCCGGTTTATGAAACTCAGACCGCCAACACCCCGCGGCAGATGGCCTGATGCCCGCTCTGAACATAAGCACGCAACAAGACTACAACACAGGCAGTGTGGTGCTACGACTTGAAGCTCATCTCAGACGGTGGGCCACTGGGAACACACAACCCCACGTTTTAGGTATACACAACCCCACAACTACTGAAAAAGCTATGAAATACTGGGGTGTGATTCTGCACAGCGATGCAACAACAGCTGTCATAGATACCGCCACATTAATTCGCTTTGCCACGCTGGTGCTGAACTACGGTGAGAGGACTAACATTGGCGGTGATCCCACAATTGCTGTTTACCCTCCTTTTGCGGCAAGTGTGTGCCGTAGTTGTCCTCCTCACTCCATACCCTCCCTGTGTGACATCGATGGACGGAAGGTACAATCTATGCGGGGATCCCTACCTGGGAAACTTGATTTATAGTGCTGGACGGATTTAACAATGATGTACAGTGGTGGTAGTAGGATCTTCCAGCGCTCCTAACTTTGCTCGTCGCACTCACAAACAAGAGGTACTATTGTGACTGTGTTCATATAAGAGTGTGTCAATGAAGGAATATCCTGACTTGTTCCCCGCCGGTTATGGTCCCCGACGTCCTCTGTATTGTTAATTATTGGTCTGGCACGACAACCTCTCCCCCGGGTGGAGGACCAAAGGGGTAAACTCTAGACCCACTGTGGATCTCGAACTTGTGCCCGATTGCAGCACTATGGCTGTACGTGGCCAACTTATCACCGACCACGCCTGCACTGGAGAACTACAAGCAATCCCTGTGCTGAGTACTGGAAATAAACTGTACCACTTGATGAGATGCCAGTCTTTATATATTGCTGAGAAGTACACAATTTACTGCCAAGTAACTGTTCACTACACTGCTGACTGCCAATAGCCCTTGCTGGCTTTCCGAATACAACACTTCTTCCTAGCCCCATGATGCAAATGCCAATTTGGCGTCCTCTCCTCCTCACAACAACTAAACACATGTTGTTCAAGGACAAACCAAAATAAATCTCTACGCAGAGCAAGATGGACCAATATGCAACACGTGGTACCAACATTCCCATTAGCCAAACTGCACAGGGGGTTACTGCTCAGTTTCAAGCCACTCACTCTTTGAAAGACGTGATGGCGGCCACTGCCAATTCTCGCTCCTCCATGGAAGAGAAAATGGATGGCATCTGCGTGGAGGTATCACTCCTGCGCCATGACCTGCAGAAGTAAACCTCTCGCATGGGAGAGGATGAACATGACATCACAGACACTGAAGACTCGGTTAGAGTATTTGTATTTTATTTATTTATATAGCACACTAGGCCCGAGGGCAACCAGGCGCATATCTTAAGGTACAGAGTGCAAACATGGCATAGATACAGTTACAGTCATCGAATAGATACACACGTGTTTATCTTAAGGCACATAGGTACAAACAGGCAAAGACATGAGTTCTCAAGCAGTGAGGTGCCGGTAGTACAAAAAAGTGGAGCTGGAGGCTTAGGCTGGTAGTGGGTGGGATGTTGAGGAAAGCCATAGCTTGGCTTTGTGTTTGAAAACCGTGGCGGATGAGAGGGTTCTGATGGACAATGGCACAGAGTTCCAGAGTTTGGACGCAAGGACTGGGAAACTGAGACCTCCGGCCATCTGTAGGTTGTATTTGAGAATTGCGAGTGCATGCACTTGGGCAGATCTTAGAGTCCGTGAGGGAATGTACTGCGAGAAGCGGGAGGTTAAGTAGGTGGGGGCTTGGTTGTTGACACATTTATGAGTCAGAGTCAGTGATTTGAGCGAGATTCTTTGGGCGACCGAGAGCCAATGAAGGCTCTTCCTGGTGTCTGAGATATGCGCCTATCTAGGAATATTGAGGGCTGCTCTGATAGCATTATTTTGGGTGATCTGCAGTTTATTAACATTACGTTGGTTGGTGCCTTGGTACAGTGCGTTGCAGTAATCGAGTTTAGACATAACCAACGTCCTGGCGAAAGTAATGCAGTTCTGGGAGGAGAGGAATGGGCGGCAGGCTGTGATTAACTTGCATGTGTAGGCCGATGCAGCGGCAACTGCTTTCGTTTGTCGGTTTAGGGACAGTGTGGAGTCCAGGTTGATACCTAGAGTTTTGGTCTCTTTAGCCACTTTGATGGAGTTACCATCAATGTTGAAGGTGCTAAAGGCTGGGTCAAGCTTGCTAAGCCTTTGTTGGGTGCCGAGGATGAGGAGCTCTGTCTTGTCATCATAAAGACAGAGCTTGTGGTGCGCCATCCATGCTTGGACGACTTGGTATACTTCGTTCAACGCTTTAGCGTCTGCAATGTAGTCAGGATGAGTATCTGGGTGTCATCCGCATAGTTGGTGTAGGTGACACCCAGATAGTCAAGCACATCGAACCATGGTTTGGTAAATACATTGTAGAGCGTCGGAGATACGCAGAACCCTTGAGGAACTCCACAGGGGACCGGGGAGGGGTCAGCTGATGGAGTAGGTGAAAATACTCTCATGAGTCTATTATCCAGGAAGGATCAGATCCAGTTAGTAGCTTTTTCCGAAAAGTGGGCAGGTGTTGGCATAAGATTTGGTGATTGACCAAATCAAAGGGTGCGGAGAGATCCAAAAGTAGTAGTAGGGCTAGTTTACCATTGTCTTTTAAGTCCTCTATTTGGGTTTTCAAATCTAGTAAGGCTGTTTATGTCCCCTGCCTAGGTCTGAAGCCAGATTGTCTTGTGCCAAAGTAAGTTGTTAGTCTCCAAATATGTCTGTATCTGGAGGTAGGCCGCTCTATCTAGGATTTTTAGGAGGAACGGGACCGTGGTAATTGGTCTGTAATTGGTGGGTATGGACGGATCAAGTGTAGGTTTTTTCAGCAAAGGGATGACCCACGCGTCCTTCAGATTATTGGGGACAATTCCAGAGTGAAATGAGGAGTTAATGAAGGTAGTAATAAAGGGAGCACGGTCGTGGGCAGATTCCTTAATGATGGGTGCCGGGCAGGAGTCCCCTTGGCCGTTAGAGGGTTTAAGGTTGCTGATAATTATTTCAACTTTGGGGGAGGAAGCTAAATGGGGGCGGGGTGAAGGTGGTAGTGGTGGTGGGTGTAGGAGGTTTAGAGAGGAGAGAGTTTTGTTTGGTGTTGATTTTGGCTTGTTAAGTGGTAATTTTGGAGAGGAGAGCATTTTGGATGCTGTTGCACCAGGAGCTGTCTTTGTTGCAGGTGTCTGGTATGGGTGAAGAGGATTCTAATTCTTTAAGAATTTTGAATAGCTCCTTCGCGTGGGATTCAGCTTGCGAGATACGCAGGTTATAGGTTTCTTTTTTTGCTTGTATGATTGCTTCCTTGTAATTGAGGGATGCGATGAAGAGGTTGTCTCTGTTAGCGGGACAAGGGAGACTTTTCCAGAGTGATTCCGCCTTACGTTTTTCTTTGCGCAGAGCTCTGAGTTGATGAGTGAACCACGAGTTCAGGTGAGCTTGTTATTTAGCTTTCCTAAGTTTAAGCGGTGCAATAGTGTCGATAGCTTTGAGCAGTGTTTGGTTAAAAGTGTCGACTAAGACCGTAGGGCCATTGTAGGTTGTGGCACAGTTGTTCAAAAAGGGTAGGATAAGCGGGAGTAGCTTGTCCCGGGTGATGTCCTTTTTATTCCTGGTGGGAATAGAAGGGGCTATTTTAGGTTTGGTGCTTGGAATGGTGGCTGGTAGGTGGAAGATGATGACGTGATGGTCAGACTAGGCACAGGCTGAGTTGGAACTTATCGTAGTATTGCAATTCAGGTCTACGATCCAGTCAAGCGTTCTGCCTTTATTATGTGTAGGTTCGAGGATACGTTGTTGAAAGCCAAGGTTTGACACAATGCTTACAACTTCAGTAGCCATGAGATCCTTCGGGACAGAAAGTCCAAGATTCAAGTCTCCTAGTAACAGCACTTGTGAGTTAGGTTTAGTGTTATTGGATAGGATGGACGTGATATCTTCTGCGAAGGAGGATAGGGGGCCGGGTGGTCTGTAAATGAGGTGTAGTGACGCTGTGGGTGAGAGTTTCACTGATAGTGATTCAGCAGAGCTGCAATGAGTGTTGGGGATGGGTCGCATGCTGATGTTATCCCTAAATATGAAGGCAATGCCGCCGCCTTTGGACAGGTTGGATAAGCGGTCATTTCTAAGGATAGAGTATCCTTCAGGGATGGCAAGGGACAGGAGCAGGCCAGAGGCAGCATGTAGCCAAGTTTCTGTGACAGCGATGAAATCTAGGTTCTGTGTAGTAATGAGGTCTGATATAACGAGGGCATGAGCAGTAAGGGATCTAGCATTGATAAGAGCTCCTTTAAGTTCTTTACTGGGTACGGTTGTTGATGGTTTGGGTGCAGTCTGAGTGACGGCGCAGGGTGTATTGGAGAGCGGGCGTTGGGAGCAGGGAATGCGAGGCAGTCTGGATCTAAGTCTGGCATTCCTAAGTAGGAGTGTGCATGGTTGGTTGGGAGTAGGTTTGGTTGCGTAGTGTTTGAGCCACAAGGCAGGATTGTTGAGGTATGGGTTGCAGGAGTGGCTGGTGAGAGGGTTGGCAAAGTGGTTATTAGCGTGTGTATATGTGAGGGGGTTAGGTTGTGGGTATGTGCTAAGGTGCATTATGGTAGATTAAGAACTGGGGATGTAGCAAGGAATGCAAGTGATGCAGGTGGGCGTTGCACAGTATGCCCTCACTAGAGACCAAGAGATGGCTAGGATGTATAAAATGATACTGGCCGGGGGCTGGGGCAACATGTCCACAATGATGAAATAACTTCAATGTATCAGGAGACTTTCAATGGCAGTATGCTAGCAACTTTCAAAGGCAGTGTGCCAGTAGATGAAATACAACTTTGATATGGCGATGTGCTAGCTGGCAAGATGTAACCAGATACGGCTAGATTAGCTGAGCGGTTCGGGCAGTGCAATTATACTTATATGTAGTAGGGCAGAGGTAAGCATAGGTAGTGCCTGGATTACACAAAGGCACAGTAGGCATAGATAGGCATAGGCAATGACTAAATTACACCAGGCAAGGCACAGTAGGCATAGATCAGCAAGGGCAGTGACTAGATTACACAAAGGCACAGTAGGCATAGAGCAGCATATGTGGTGACAAAAACACACCAAGGCACAGTGGGCATCAATCAGCATAAGCAATGACTAAATTACACCACGGCAAGGCACAGTGGGCATAGATCAGCAAGGGCAGTGACTAAATTACACCAAAGCACAGTAGGCTTAGATCAGCGTAGGCAATGACTAAACTAAACCAAGGCAGGTGCAGTGGGCAACATATCAGCATGGGCAGTGACTAAATCACACCAAAGCACAGTCGGCTTAGATCAGCATAGGCAGAGTGATGGAACAGCAGATATTGAAGGTAACGCAACAATTCAAGATGAGGGAGAATCGGATTGATGAAGATGAATGTAGATCTAGACGCAATAATGTTCGCATCTTGGGCCTACCTGAAAAGGTGGAGGGACAGAATATGGAACTATTTCTTGAGCAATGGCTGATGGACATGTTTGCCCCCAAAGAAATTCTCACACTTTTTTTCTATCGAAAGAGCTCGCTGCATCCCATCGGGAAGACCTAGCCCTGGTGTGTCACCATGCACGATCATCGCTAAGATGCTGAATTACAGAGAGTGAGATGCACTACTCCAGATGGCTCGTATTAAAAGGTTAATTTACTTGCAACTGATCCAGAATCACATTCTTCCCAGATTAGACCAAGGAAGTGCAACAAGCTAGAAAATCCTTTGACCCACTGCACGAAGACTACAGTTCCTGAACGTCAAATATGGGCTGTTCCCAGCTCAGCTGAAAATCTACTACCAGGAAACCACAGTCCATTTCACGGACCATCGCGTGGCATGGCTCTGGGCCGAACAAAACCTGGAGGGTGATTGTGGACCCGAAGGAAAGAAATCACGCCAAAAAATCCCTGGTCATGTCCCCTACGATCTCCCGTCACACACACTTGACCGATATGCAGGGACTGGTACCGGCCACACTAACGGAGGACACATGACTACTGCAAGATAGAGGAGGTATGTGACACGGTCACTAGCACAGGCCTGGGATGGACCCGTTAGGCACGAGGGCTCCACTTTAGGATCTGCACTACGCAGAGCCATGCAGCTGCCAAAGCTCTGATTGGTTGTTGTACTAGTTAGCGCACCCCCAGGTTTGGCCTTTTCAAAACTTTACTAGTCTGAGTTGGTCAAGACCGTATTTACAGCCTAGCATGTTCTTGTTTTTTTGTTGATAGTGTACTAACAGGTCTATCAGAACATGTTTGGGTGACAGATACTTCGGGTTGGGGTGGAGTATGGGGTGGGGGTAGTTTGAGGTCCTTTTGCTTTTTTCTGTGTTAGTTTTAATGAAGTCATCACACAGATACTCATTGTAGCCACTGATACATATTCTTATCACTGATTACACATCATACCACTAAAATGCATACCCTATATCCCCTGCCATGACAGGAATGGGAATGAAACAACATTTCAAACTTCTTACATGGAATGTTAATGGCCTAGGTACCGGAATCAAAAGACTAATCGTCGCACAATTCCTCAATAGGCATTCCCCTGATATGTCCCTCCTTACAGAGACACACCTAGCGGGCACGTCATGCACCCTTTTTCACAGAACAAACTACCCAACAGCAATGCATGCAGGCTTCTCAATGGGATCCAGGGGAGTCTTAATATTGATACACAAACGCCTTCCTTTTAAACTGGCACTGGTGAAACAAGATCCTAGAGGTATATTTGTGATGCTGACTGGCAATGTATGGGGTGGGACCATAGGTATCATGGAAGTATATGCCCCTCCTCTACTCTCAGCAGACCTACTTGATGACATCTTAGCCAGAGTCGTAGATCATCAACCCGACTTGAAGATCCTTGGTGGTGATTTTAACGAAGTCATGGAGGTGACCCTAGACTATGCACATTTACGAGGCAGAAACCCTGACGCTTCCACAAAATTAGTGGCTTTCGCCTCTGCACTCGGTCTGAGCAATGTCTGGCGAGATCTTCAGCCATAAGAGAGGGGGTACACAGTCCACTGCGGGGTTTACGCCTCCTTGTCGAGGCTCGACTACTTTTTCCTCTCAAAACAGGACCCACATAGGGTAATTACCGTGAACCTTCTTGATCGAGTTGTGTCTGATCACTCACTGCTAGAGATTGAGATTCGCACAAATGGAGTCAAACCGACTCGCTCGTGGAGCCCAAATAGTTATTACCTGGTTTTCCAGATTTGATAGACCATGTCCAAACCAGTACCATGGAATATTTTGACCTCAATGAAGGCACAGTAGAAAACCCTGACACATTATGGGAGGCATACAAGGCAGTACTCTGGGGTGAAATGTTCTCCTGGATCTCTGCAAAAAAGAAGGGCCAAACACAATGCGTAGCTGAGGCAGAGGAAGAAGCAAATAAGCGGGAAGAGGAATATTTACTTTCAGACTCACCCGAAACGCATCGATCGCTATAGTAGACAACATTACACTTCCCTGTCTGTCGGAGACCCAACAGACACAGCTAGACGCTGACATAACAGAAAATGAAATTGTAATTGCCATCGCCCAGCTGCACTCTGGGAAAACACCTGGTCCCAGTGGGTTCCCGATTGAAACATGGAAAAAAATGGGGGAAAGATAGTGCATCCTATACACAAAATGTTCAATCACTGCAAGGAATAGGGCTCCCTTCCCTTTGACTTGCGCAAAGCCAGTATTGTGGTCATTCCCAAACCAGGAAAACCCCCAGAACTATGTAAATCCTATAGATCAATCGTACTTCTCAACGGAGAACCCAAAATACTTGCCATAGTGCTTGCAAATAGACTACAGGCAGTAATCTCAACACTGATCCATCCAGACCAATGCAGCTTTATGCTGGACAAATCAAACTGCATAAACATCTGTGGAATAAATCTAATGATTCAACGGGCCCCCGGCTTGTGGAGAACCCCTTGCATTTTTAGCTATGGACTTCGAGAAGGCTTTCGATTTAGTGATTTGGGACGTTATCTGGGGAATTATGAAAAGGATGGGATTCAGAACAAGCTTTTTGGACTGGGCCGACTACTGTATAAATCTCTGCTGGCTGAAGTTAGGGTTAACAGTTGGTTCTCTAGAACGTTCCCGCTGGGTAGAGGGACGCATCAGGGATGCCCTCTATCCCCACTGCTATTTGCAATTGCCATAGAGCCCCTTGCCGCGTGGCTTCGCCTGGATCTGTCGTGTGTGGGCTTTCGCTGGCCAGCGAGGGGGGGGGGGGGGATAGACAAAATCTCTCTATATGCTGATGACCTATTAATATACCTGGGTAACCCATCCCACTCTTGCCCAATAGTTACACAAATGCTTAGGGACTATGGAATAGTCCGTGGACTACGAGTGAACTCGGATAAATCCATACTCTTTCCAGTCCAGGGGGATGGAGCAAGCGATCCCCCTGAACTGCCCATATCGAATCAAGTCAAAGTGGACCTTTCCAGATATCTCACCCACAACTTGCACCCAATTACTGAACGCTTTTCCACCGACGTCCAACACTGTAAGACGCTCCTCTTATCCCTACTGGGCAGGGCAGCCCTCTTCAAGATGCTTGCGTTACCAATCTTCCTGTATGCTATACAGAATGCCCCCTGTGAATTCCATACCCAGAATTCCACAGGATCAAAAGCATCCTTACAAATCTTTTGTGGGGTGGTGGACACCCACAAATAGCTTTTACCACGCTACAGCGATCAATCAGGGTAGGTGGAATTGGACTATCGCACATTAAATCATATTACTGGGCGTCCCAAATGGTGGTTATTAATGATGTAGTACATGGGAACCAGGACCTACCTCTTATTCGGGCAGAGGTAATGGGGCTGCAAGATATGACGCCATTTGTCACTTTATATCAGAAAGCGGGAAGGGCCCCCTCCCAACGCTGGCACTGCATACGACACACATATGGAAAGAAGCCAACAGATATATTGGTTGGGACGGCAAGTTGACTCTGGCACATCCCCTATGGAAGAACAGTAACCTAACTACTGGTGTGTCAGAATGGGTGGGGGCAGGTATTGTAACACTAGGGGATATGTGCACTGGGGAGACTCTCGCCTCTTTGCGGAACCGAGACATAAATTTGCCTTGCCAAATACAGAGCATTATCACTTACTGCAGATCACTCGTGCATTAAGCAAACATATTCCCTGTCCATCAGACATGCCACAATGCTCGCCACTAGAGGGGAATGTTCTTTTAGAACCCATCGCTACTAAGGTCACATCTTCACTGTATCAAACAATAACTGCTTTTGCATCTCCAGAACTGTCTAGTCTCAAGACAAAATGGGGAATGGATGTGGGGCCTATAGACCCAGAGGACTGGACACTGGCAATGATGAATCCATGTGAAGTTGCAATCTCTTCCAGACTTCGCTTCATACAGCTCAAGATTTTTCATAGAATATGCTATCCCAGGGTCGCACAGTATTGCTGGAATAGAGCCACTAGCCCAAACTGTCTATGCTGTGGGAGTGAGGTACCTTTATTCATATCCTGTGGGAATGCCCCCAGATCAACAGCTTCTGGCGGACATGCTGTACTAAACTGTCAGGAGTACTAGGAGTGGAAGTGCTGACAGACCCTAAATTGCAAGTGCTGGGTATCTCAGGAGATGAACTTGTTGACCAGTACGAGAAACTATTTCTATCCGCAACAGGCCTGATCAAGCGCAACATTGCAAGGAAATGGGGGGCTCTGGCATGCCGTAGCTTCGCACAGTGGGTCGCCCATGTGGACAGGTGTGTGTCCATGGAACTCCAAATTTATATTGCTCTGGGATGTTTGGAAAAGGCTGCCAAAATCTGGCACAAATGGGAAGAAGGGAATTGATGAATTATATTATGCTTAAATATCCATGCAATGGAGAGTAAGATGACCTGGTATCAGGTTCCAGTACTGCTTTCCAACAATGGTATGACTGCGTTAGTACACCGAATGTAACTTTATTGAAGGTTTGTTATTGACTGACTGTTAAAATCAACAAAATTGTTATATTAAAAAAAAAAAAAAGATTGCATTTACAAATATTTTTGCCAGCCTAGGCTATTGGTTTCTTCATCTCTCTTGTCCTCACCCCACCTTATCCCGCTAATGTCATGCCGCACCTCCTACTGTGCACCCTCCCCTCCCATTTCTGACCATAGTGAAAGGTCAAAAACCACTCATATCTTTCAAGTCTTGCAATAGCACAGTAAACATGTGTCTTAAGACTTGCTTGTTAATTTACAATTCTTTTGAGGTAATAGTTGACACAGCCCACTGGACAACAGAAGGCCCACAGTAGGAAAAAACAGGACATGTGTTACACCATGTTGTGGTTTAATTTACTACCTTTTGAGAACTGGATTTTAGGATATATGTGAACTCATATTTAACTTTTAGATATATATGCAACAAGATCTGCCAGGGTGGGAGATGTCTGATGGTAATGGGCCACATTAACAAGCCCTAGTGAAGCAAGGTCTAGGCGCCACATAACTGGCAGCAGTGCACAGTATAAATCAACTTAGCAAAACATAACTTGTATGGTACTAAGAAAGCTTTTTTGCAACAAGAAACAGTTGCAAAGAGAGCATGAGCCATTGCTTGTGAAAAAAATAAAAAACATACAATTAAGTTTTGGCTGCCCTCAAAAGGGTACAGGGGGCATATAAGGGTTTATATGATCAAAATGTGGGGGTGAGGATATGTGTGGGAGAGGTGCAGATGAAAGAGCGGTAGGCAGAGAGGGCAAGTGAGAGCGGAAACAATGAAGGAAATGGCAGACGCCAGAAGACAGTGGCACTGGCAGCAGACATGGAATGCAGGTTTTCTGTGGGGAATAAAGCCCATGTTCCTCGCACTCTTACTGTCTAGTGTCTCTTCACAGCGTGCCAATGGCCATATCAGCAATTTAAGAAATGAAAACTATAGCAGACGTGGTCTGAACCAAAACACATTAGACAGGACAAGAAACAATCAGTGATGTTCTGAAGAGAGGATGGTTGGAAATCCTCTCATGCTTGGGACAGTGTCAGCCTCCCTGGTTTTCGGGTTCTGCGTGTTGAGAGCTGGTTATGTTTATTCAACTGTTGGAGCAGTTCCAGCACTTTTAGGCTGGGTTGACACGCTGTGAGAGTTATGTTTATTTAGTTATCTCAACAGCTTCCTATCATAGTAGTAGTATAATTTATTGCGCAACTGAGGTTATGACAAATACTTCTAATAACATGAATAAAGCAGAGGCAAACACCTCGTTGCCCCCAAACAGTTGACCGAAGAGTATCCCTTGCTTATGCTGGTCAATAGTCTCTGGAGTTCTGTAGGGTTGTCCGTGGTAGGGAGGAGGGGGGTCTCACTGTTCAGGCTACTACCACTCAGGCCAGATGGCTTTGGTGTATATTGTCTTTTAGTACAAACAGCAAGCCCTAAACCGGCATGCAAGCAGATGAGCGCCGCAACGTGGAACATCTGTATGTGCCTGTCGGCAAGCTGCAGGTTATGGCAGATTTCCCTGAAGTGAGTGGTCCTCCCAGTTGTGCGGTGCACAGCGATCTTCCCCAATCAACACCACTTTCTCATGGATGCACTTCCTGTGGCCCCCCCTACAGGGAGTGGCCATCAACGATATGGCAGTCAAGCTCACCGCCCCCACCCTGCGTGCTCCTGACCCTGCATCACCTCACCTCTCGCTCCGGCCTCAAAGCCATAAAGGATCCAATGGTGTCTCTGGGGTGCACGTGTTCATAAACAGCTGACCACCAGCCGTCCTGGCCTCAGCAGCATTGTAGCTGCTCGCGATGCCTGAGGGCCACTTGGATGACCGGTCTGTAGGGGCACTCCAATCCCAGCCTGAGGCTGGGATCCCATTGTGCACAGGCCTGAATTGACGCCACCAAAGTGTTCTGTGGGCCGAGCCATTTCTAGCCCGGATTCATCTCTCTACAAGCAGTTGTGGCAGGTGCTGCAGGATCAGAAGCGTCCAGTAGCAAGGAGCTTCAGACACCGCCATCTTGCTCAATGAGCAACACTGCCACCCCGAAACAAGTAACTTGTAGTCTCTGTCTTCCTATATAGGATAAGAAGCCCCCCATGCTGGGGGTATGAAACAGACTCCATTCTCTCAGTCTATATTTCTCAACTTATTAACATGGTTGACACCCTAGCCATGAAAAATGGGTAACCCCTACTTTAAAGGCAAGCAAGCAATGCTAATTGTTCATCGAAGGTCTTGCCATCTTGCCAGTTATTAATCAACATGTTCGAAAGAAAATGGCGGGAAAGTTGTAACTTCAACAAATTAATTTATCTTATCTGGCGTACATGGCCATACACTAACCATTTCTAAGGATAAGGAAGCATTATTTTAAAATAAAATAAATCTTGCGGCTAACTCTAACAAAGAAATGTATTGCACAAAGCCCCATCCACAATGATTATCCCCTCCCAAATTCTTTGATACTCTCTAGTTTGATATTTTTTTAAAAACATGGACAACTGCATCACGGTATGATCTACTATGAATCCAATATGGCTTCAAATGTATTTCATGAGATGGTTATCACATCTCATATTTCCACCAGATTATCTCAATTTCATTATAACAAATTGAGGCTTTTCTGCGGCAGTACACGCCTTTTAGTTGTCAATTTGATCCCGGTCTGCTTAATGTGTGTATTAATTCAATCTTATCAACATGAACCAGGCTGCACTGTAACCAGGTGGGGGCTGGTGGTGTGAGGGCAACAACTAGATGTTACTCCCCCTATGCATCACATTTGACACTGTCTGCATCAGCTATTCCTGTCCCGCCTCTCCCCTAGAGACATCTTTTGAATGGCATGTGCTCATATATGAAGGACCAACCTCAGGATGTGTATCCCCTTACGTATCTAACTGGGTTTTAATGACGTGGCAATTCATCAGGACTCTTTCCTGTCCTCACTTCCCTTTCGTCTGTGACACGCCCTTAACTGAAATGGTCAACTTATTCATCATGCCCATCTTTATGTATGCCAATGATGCACAAATCCGTCTCTTGGCTGGATGGAGACCGGGATTCCATCTCTGAGAAATTCAAAGAATGTCTTTACAGTAGATTCATTGATGTGCCACAACAGAATTAAGTTGAGTAAAGATTGAGATTCTGGCATCCTTTCCCGAGCCTATGGTCCCCAGCATTTGGGGCTCCGTGTGGGTACTTGCTAGTTTTGAGTTTTCCAGTGCTGTACTCCACGAGTTCCACATTTGTTTTCATTTCCAGGTCAGATTGTGATAGTAAACTGCTTTACCTCAAGCAGGTTAGTATGATAAAAATGCAAGTCCAGCACGGTATGAAGAAACACACTTATCAGCTGAGAGAGTAACACTCTAAAATGGGAGGGGGCCCTTTCTCATATATGCAAAATTAAAGCATAATAAAACTAGTCCATAAATCCCAGGACACAGGTAAGTACAATCAAACTTAGTGATAGAATAAAGTGCAGTAAATAGGCGCCAAAAGCCTGCCTTGTTTTAAACGTGTGATAGCATTTTGTTTGCGGCAAAGGCCACTGCAGGCAGTCCATTAGCACAGAGTATGCAATCTGTGGCCAAGCGTAGATAATCACAGAGGTTATTTTTTCATTTTCATGGTCAACTGATTAGAGCGTGCAGGGTCTGACAGTGAAAGAAGAATACATGACCATTTTAGAATTCCATTTTCCTCTGGAAAGAGGGTAAGAATGTTCCCAATATGCAACAATCATTTAAAAGCATGTCTGTGGGTCAAGGCTCTGATGTCGTTGTGATGGATAGACATTCCCATGGGAGACAGGAAGAGAGGACCAGGGTAGAGTAATAGTTCCGCTGATCGTTTAAAATGTTTCAAGCATATACCTTTGTGTTGTTGGAATTGGGGATGGATTGCGACATCCCAAAATTGTAATTGAGGGCGGTGTGGGAAGGTTCATGGACGCAATGATCCAGCATAATGCACACAGTTCTATAGGAGTCCAAAGTGCAAGAACCAATAATTTTTGTGTGGGGAGATTGTTTCTATGTTGCATGATCATAAATGGTAATTATTTAACTGTATATAAAAGATTCAACTCCAAGGTTGGTCCTTTGACAGCAATTTTTCATGCAGTTCTGTTCCGCATTCTGTTTGAATTTGCTGTCCCAGCTGCGTCTAGGGCCCTGAATAAAATAGCGTTACTGATCGCACCGTTGTACACTCCTTTTGTAATTTCTTGTTGAGTGCTACGAGACGACCCCCCGACACATCTTTGGAGGCCCCAGTGAGATATCTTTGCTGTTCGACCAAGGCACAAAGAATTTGAGCCATGCTACCGGAGGAGTGCGGGGCAGCATCCGTTGGCAAGTATAAAGAGCTGAAGAGAGGTCCGTGGACGCCACTTTCCAAAGGTCTGCCTGGTTCGGCTCTGGCCTTCACTCCGACCGCAAGTGCAGGCCTTGAAAGGGAGACTTTGAAGTCGAAAGAAGTGGAGAATCTCCTAAAAGGATACATGGGTGTACCCGTGGATGAAAGCGCTAGGGGAGGGAGGGACTCTTTTTTACGGTGTATAGGACGCACCCTAGTTAGTGCTGTAGAGGGCGATTGACCGCGCTAGTCTTAAATATTAGGTCTGCCGTTCCGATAGGGAACAAGTAGACAGTGGCAAGTCTGCATTAGAGTAGAGGGTTGTGAAGTAAGTGGCGGACCTTGTTAGACAAGAGTTGTGCGTAGAACAGGCAATTGGTATGGTTGCGTCATTTCTTTTTCCTTGGGGAAGAGTTTATTGAGGTATATGTGCCCATGTGTTTGTTTGTTAGAAGCAGTTCGTTTTTCAGTGTTGTGATAAGTGATCGTAGTGTTAGTTTCATGTGGCTGTGGAAGGGGAGGAAGAGTCGGAGCCAAATTAACGTGAACATAGCGCAAAGCCACGTAGCGCAAGTTGCTGATACTGTTGAGCAAGGAAAAGAGCAGAACTTTTACTAACTCATTAATAAAGAGCTTTATTGTTAAGGTGGTGGGCCTGTGTAGAAGGCCACTTCTGTACTAATACGATTTGAAAAGGCCATTGTGAGGTGTGGAACGGTGGGGCCTGTGGAGAAGGCTGGAGTGGACGAGAGTAGGGCGATCAAGCAAAGTGTTAAATTTAAACATTGAATGAGTGGGGTTGTTTGAAGAAAGGGCGTTTGTTTTTTTATATTGTGAAGGGAAGGAATAAGGTAGGAAAGAAGACTATTCTAATAAGAAAAAGACAGGGTCCTACTGGATGGATGCTCCATCTAATCATATGTGTAGGAAATTGCCCCAATACTGCAATAAAATATCAAAGTATAATTTTGAGTAGGTACACTACACCGTGGGCAAGTGTTATAAAGAGTGTCCCGAGAGGGAACGTTCGATAAAGATATTATATTAAGTACTTAGCAGCTACTTATAAAGGAGCTAAACTTAATGTTAGGCAGAATCACATGCAGTACCCTTTGGGAACACTACATGCAATTAAGACTACAAGTGCAAATGCACAAGTAAAATTTCACCTTTGGTACAAGCCTGTACTACACAGTAAAGTGGTAGTGTTGGCTGAGCCAGACTTATCTCAAGAGTTGAGTGAGCAATAGAACAAGTTACACAAAGGACCAACAAATACAGTGGTTCCAACAAACACTTACTCAAGGTTTCTTGGTAAAAGAATATACATTTATTTACACAGTCAGTTTGAAAACATTACACTAGCAAGAGAAGCTCAATATAATATACTAATAAACCACAAATACATAACCAACAAGTAACTGAACAAGTTCAGCTCCCCTGAAATGGAAGCAAAATGGCACTTCAGATACTTTAAAAAGGATAAAAAGACATGGTTATAAGAATTAACAGCACACATACTTGCATAGGCAGGGCAAAGGGTTTCAGTAAACTACAACCAGCAATTCAGTTCATAAGCCTGGGCCAAAGTCAATGGTTCAAAGTCGTTGTATAGGATAGCACAGTTCTGGTAGTAAACGGTTAAGTCTTTGCCACGGTTTTTAGAAGAATTTGGCTACGCAAAAAGTTTGACAAATGTTTAGGGAAGGACAAGCCTTTGAAGTCATGAAAATATCACAAACTTTCTCCGTGGCCGAAAATATTTCCAGACCGCGTCTGCACAGTACCTTAGGACGTCGGGAGGTTCCTGCACTGCCCAGGGTTGAGGCCACAAGCTTGGCAAAACGGTGTTTTAAGGTGCGAGGGCCTTAAAGTCCACGAGCTGGTTTCCTTCAATCTGGCTATCCGGTTTTCAACAGCACTCTAAAGAAAATTCGCCCAACGGTGTCTAGGTGGCTTGTGATCTGGTTGTTCCCACCAAACTCAAGGGAAGAAGTTAACCTTGAAGGGCTTCTCTGTCGATGGAGTTTCAGGCAATTCGGACCTGCAGCAGGGCTTCACCAGTTGTCCAGGAGTTGCAGCAGTCCTCTTCCTTCAGCTCGTCTTCAGTTCTTTCGTTCCAGTGGTCGACTCTGTTTTTCAAGTCCCAGAGACCTGCTTTTAAACAGTTTTCCCCCATTCATTCCAGCCTGGCTGTCATGCACACAGCAGGGTGGCTGTCCTTGCCGGACAGCCAGCCGGCCAAACACGCCAGAGTGCATTCAGGTCTCCTAGGAGACTAAGCACAGGGAGTTTCGGGCACCTCCCTCACATCCTGTCCATCCCAGACACTAAGGCGCCAGAGAAGGGCTTCAGCACTGAAGCCCGCCAATGGCCAAGGAACAAAGGGACCAAACCTGGTTTGGCGCACAGACACAAACACGAGAAGGACCTTTCCTAAAAGAAATGGCGAAAAAAGATGACCACAGTCTGTTTTTACAGATCGGTCTTGGGTGCCATATTGAAAAACATGGCTGACATGATTTTTAGCTACTTTTGTTTGCGGTCGGGAAAAATCATGGTAGTTTGATCTAAACCACTGTCACCAGCCATTAAAAATAGGAAAGGGTGAAATTTGACCGTTACATGAGTGTTTTGACTCGGGGGAAGAAAGGCAACACCTCCAGAACTCCATAGGAAGATAGTGTGCGTTTGGTCAGTAAATTTTAAGAGACTAGTAAAGTCAATTTAACTTTACATGCTCTGGGAGACGTTAGTCAGTCCCAGAGAAGGTATTTAAACCTTGGGAAGTCTGAAAGAAATCCCTGTGCCACTGCACTGAAGGTGCTGTGTGACACAGAAAAAGATGATGCCTCTGAGTTGTTTTAAAACTCCATAACCAAAGAAAACAAAAGTAAAATACATGGAAGAGTGGGGAAAAAAAGCTCACACTCTTCCCAGGTAAAAAATAAAATCCTAGAAATCCAGCACAGTTGCTGGAATTCTCAAAAGGTAAGGGAAATTAGCACATTTTGAGAACTCTCCCTAACACTTAAAGAGACAGGACATTCTGGGGCTTATGGAAATTGTACGAGGAGAAAGAGAAAGAAACCCTATACAACATACCTGTCATAAAAACCAGTATCAGGGTATACAAATCCTAAACGAGAAGCAAGACGAGAGACGTACAAGTGTCGTCAGCAAAGACGAAAAAGGAAAGGGGAACTATTTAAATGACAGAGTGTGCACAGCAACAACTTGACAGTGTGTCCAAGAAGGAAGAAAAAGCTATGGAAAGGAAAATAGAGGAGAAAGGAAAGGAACACCAGAAGCAAACAAATGAACAGGGATGGACAGCAGGACGCATCAAATTTAAGATAGACAATTGGGGATGGGATTCGGACCATAGTGAAAATGACAGCAGACAAAGGGCAAACCATATCACACTGGGAAGGCAGTGCTGACAGCCATCAGGGGGAGGACGAAACTGACACGCATCCTCTGACAGATAAGAGACGGGAAAGGAGAAGAGATGAAAGAGAAGAGGAAAGGGAAGAATCATTGGATATCTGGGGAATAAGGCTTTGCAGCAGGAAAACCAGAATAGCAGTGGCGAAAAGACCACAATGCAGTAATAAACGCAGGGCGCACACACAACAGCCACTTTTCCAGAAAGCAAGTAGCAAGGTTCATTACATACCGTGGCCGAAAATGGACAGGGATAATCGAGTTTAAAGTTTTACTTTCATTGATGGCAGGGGCGAGCAAGAGGATTTATGCATTTGAAAGAGAGACAGCGGGAACGCCCTTGGCCATAGGAAATATAAAAAGTGTGTTAGCAGTATTATTCAGGAACAGAAGTGAATAAATATGGTTGCAGGCTGCGGGATGAAATTAAGCTCTAATATACATGATGGAGCGCCCTTCAGCAATTACCGAGCACAAGTTTGGAAGGTTCTGAGGGCGCTCTATCCAGACATGTCAGGCATGGGATCTATAATGGCTCGCTCGCAAAATGAAGCCTGGCAAGGACCCAGCGGAATACATACGATCCATACAGGAAATGTGGACACAGGAAAATAAGCAGGCATGGGACGGAAAAATAACTTTGTTTTACCATATCCGGTGAGGCTGCTCCCCGAAGATGTACGGATCTCTTTAGAAAAAATAGTGGGAATTTAGGCAAAGGGGTGGCCTGAGATACAGGTGACAATTGTGCACTTTTGCGAGAAAAAACAGGAGAAGGTGATAGAGGATAATGCAACAAAGGCAGAAAACAAATTGTTTCAGAAAAAACAAGCAAAAATACACATGGAGGGAGCAGTACTCACAGGGCCAGTGGTGGTTCCTCAGTCTCAGAACGGGGGCTTTGCTTGGCTGCGAGGATGCCACCAGGAGGGTAAACACAGATGCCGCCAAACCAGCAGTTGGGGATGGTACCAATGCCACAGCAACCCACATTCACAAACATGCAGCAGCCTGGGGTTATGCAGGCAGGTGGTGGAGGTGCATATATGGGACAGTATCAGGCGGGAGAGGATACTACACACGTGGAAGGGGAATGGGATACAGAGTGATGAGTCCACCTTTTGGAGTTCAATATTAGGCATGCAGGAATTCCGGACATGTCGTACGAACATGCCCACTAGTTCAACAGGGAGGGCAGCAACAGCAGGCATACATACATACATACAGCAGACACGTCAACAGATGCAGGTCATACCGCAACAACAGCAGACATGGATGCCACAGACTACACAGCAAGTACAGGTAATACCACAGCAGCAACAAGTGCAGATACAGCCTGCACACACACAGGGAATTACTACCCAAGGAAAAATACAGGTAAAAAATAGGGAAATGGCGGGAACACAAGGTACAGTGAGCGTGCTTCAGGCACCAGCACAGACACAGATACCTGAAGGGGTGACAATCTGTACCTCTAAATACAAATAGTGTGGGAAATAAATTATGAGTTACTCACCGTAGTGACTAACCTTAGTCCCCTTTCCTCCATACTGCATGGGCTTCCCTTATAAGGGATGGGAGACAGAACCTTCTTCCCCAGGAAAAAAAACCTTCTTCCCCTTTAAATGTAGAGGCACGCGGGGTGCGGCCCTGGGAGCATGCGTTACTCTGACTCCACCGGCGCCACTCCTCAGTCCACATTGACGCGTCAACAATATTTAACATTGCCTAATGACACCAGTATTATTAGGGGGGAGGATGGTGGGACGAATGGAGGAAGGGGGACTAACGTTAGTCACTACGGTGAATAACTCAATTACTCTTACGCCCCGCCCCCTTTCCTCCATACTGCATGGGCGATTACAACTGAATGTAGCCCCATGGTGGATAGGAGACAATTCTTAAGCAAATAAGTTCCATAGAGCCGCCTGTCTGAAGGCTGTGTCTGATTTAGAGCCGGCGTCCAAACAGTATGTTTACAGAAAGCCGAAGGGGTGGCCCAGGTAGCCACCCTGCTTATGACTTGCCACGGAACCTGCTGCTGGAAGGCGATGGCCGTGGCTCTGATCGGGTGAGCGTGCATGTTGGCTGGCAGTGGCTTGTGCTGCTCTTCATAGGCCTCTTTGATGGCCGCAACCACCCACCGAGCAATAGAAGCCTTGGATGCCTGATAACCAGGTCTGAGCCCACAAAGTGCATCCGACTTGCGGAAGCCCTTGGTCCTGTCTAGATAGAATTTCAGAGCGTGTCTGATGTACAGACCGTGCAAGAGACTCTGAGGCTCGTCCTTGGGGTCAGCGAAGAACATAGGTAAGACTATTTCCTCGTTTAGATGAAAGAAGGAGGGTACCTTAGGTAGGAACGCCTGGCGAGTCTGCAGGACCACCTTGTCCCTGTGGAACGTGGTGTAAGGTTCTGAGGCGACCAAAGCCTGGATCTCGCTGACTCAGTGAGCAGAGGTAAGTCCCACCAGCAAAGCAGTCTTAATGGTGACCAGCCTGATGTCCGCGGACGCCATTGGCTCAAATGGTTTGTGCACCAAGGTCCCCAACATCACATTGAGGTCCCACACAGGGTGTGGCCTTTTAATAGGTGGGTAAAGCCTGGACAATCCCACCAGATGCTCCTTGAATATCGGGTTGGAGGAGAAGACCTCCTCCGAGTTTCTGTAGGCCCTATGGCGGCCAGCTAAGTGCGACAGGTGTCTACCAGAACGCCTGAGTGTGCGAGGTGCGCCGAGAAGGAGAGCACGTCATCCAGCGTGCACGTAAGGGATCTACTTAGAGTCTGCCCAGTGACAGTACCAGCTCCATTTGCTTTTATATTGGCTCCTGGTAGCCTTGCTCCTGGCGCCCTGAGTGATCTCCAGGTTGGCCCGTGATAGGCTCAGGTGCTTGAGGGTGATGTACTCAGGAACCACGCTGCGAGGGCCGACTTCTGAGGCGTAGGACTTTGCCCCCCTGCTGGGACAGGAGAGGTGCCGGACCCAGCAGAAAGTGAATTGGTGGTCTGTCCATGAGGCTGAGCAGTTCGGAGAACCACGGTCTCGCCGGCCACCAAGGAGCTATCAAGATGACACTGAGGTGATAAGCTTCCTTTGTCTTGCGGAGTACCCTGGGGATCAGGGGTGTGGGATGAAAGAAGTATGCTGTCATGCCTTCCCATTTAATCTGCAATGCGTCCCCCAGTGAGCAGGGGCCCAGCCCCTGCCAGGATACAAATAGATCCACCTGAGGATGGCCCCATGTGCTGAAGACCTCCTGTAGCACCTGGTCGTTTAATAGCCATTCTTAATTGTCTGCTCCCAGCCTGCTGAACCTGTCCGCTTCCAAGTTGGCCTCCCCTGGGAGGTGGACGGCCATGAAGTAGATGTTTTCCAGGGCCCATTCCCACATGCTTACCGCTAGGCTGCATAGCGGAGGGGACTTGGTACCCCCCCTGCTTGTTGACATAGTAGATGCTGGTGGAGTTGTCGGTCTGGATAAGGACGGTCCTGCCTGAGGGCTAGCCAAATGGCCCTGAGCTCCAGCCAGTTGATATGCGACTCCTGCTTCTGCCGGGTCCAGACTCCGTGGGCAGCGTGGCTGTACAGAGTGGCTCCCCAGCCCTCTAGGGAGGAGTCCGTAGTGATGATGACCTGCAGAGACGGCTGCTGGAAGGGCTTGCCTGTCCGCAGGTTGCAGTCCCTGGACCGCCACGTGAGGTCCGAGTGGAGAGAAGTCGGTATGATGACCAGCTCCGCTTGGGAGCCCTTCTCCTGATTCCATGAAGCTGAAAAGTGCAGCTTTAATCTCCTCATCCGAAGCCTCATGTGTGGCACGGCCAGGAGGACTGCTGCCATGATACCCATTAGGTGTTGTTACCACCAAGCCGAGGTCACTGCTCTGGTAAGGAAGTGCGTAGTGGCCCTCTTGATGGCTGTAATCACGGAGCTTGTATCCCAGATGAGGTCCAGGAAGGTGAGGCTCTGCGTGGGCTGCATTTGAGACTTCTTGAGGGTGATAGTAAACCCCAGGTTGTGGAGTGTGTTCATAAGTGCAGAGGTAGTGTGGGTAACCCCTTCCGGGGATCAAGGCCTCACGAGCCAGTCGGCCAGGTACGGGTAGACATGGTGGTCTTGGGCCCTGAGGAGCGATGCCATTGCATTCATGAGTCTGGTAAATACCCTGGGGTTTGAGTTGAGGCTTAAGGGTAGCACCTTGTACTGGAAATGACAGCCCATGATCCTGAAGCGTAGGAAGGAGCGATGAGGTTGCCAAATTGGAACCTGTAGGTAGGCGTCCTTCAGATCCAGGGAGCACATCCTGTCTCCCTTCTCTAGTGTCTCCACAATGAGTGCTGGCATAACCATCTTGAATTTCTGAAGAGAGGGAGAGGTTGAGGGAGTATAGATCCAACACAACTCTCAGGCCAGCCTGGTTCTTCTTTTGGATGGCGAAAATCCTGGAATAGAAGCCTAATCCTCTCAGGGAGGCGGGTACTTCTTCCACTGCTTGGCTCTCGACGAGCGACCGAATCTCTGACAACAGAGTTGCAGTCCCAATCTGTGGGAGTAGAGGGGAGGCGAGAGGAGAAGGGGGCATTGGTAGGCGGTACCCCTTGGATACTACCGAGAGGATCCAGGGGACTGCAAAATTCTGGTGCCAGAAATACACTTGAGAGGCAAGCCTGCCACCCAATGGAGACATGAGGACCCGAAGGGACACGTCATGCCTTTTTGCCGTCTGAGGCTGCTGCTGAGGAGGGGGACTGGAAGAAGCCCTTGCTCCTCCCACCCACCCTTTTTGTTGCTTTCACCGGTGATGACTCGGCAAGTGGTCAGGTTGGTTGTCTCGACCTCCATTCGCTGGTATCCCCTGGACCCCGCCAACCGCATGCCTCTTGTCGGAGCGTTGATGCGACTGGGTGTACGCCTTGGGCGTGGCCTTCATCAGGATGAATAAAGACTTTGCAGTTTGCAAGCTGTTCTCATTATCCAATTACTCCTCAGTGGTAGAGTGGGAGAGGTCACTACCCTCGAACGGAAGGTCCAATATGCGATCCTGGATGTCGGGGTTAAACTTAGTAGCACAAAGCCATGCAGTCCTTCTCATGTCCTTCTAATGTCCGTGGCGATGCAGATGGCCCGGCAGGAGGTATCGATGTGGGCCACGGTGGACTCCATGATTTCCTGCACTACTACCCTGGATTCTCCTAGAAGCGTGCCTGGCTCTGCATCAGAAGTTCCGGAAGGAAGTAAGCTATTTCCCGCCAGAACCTCTGGTTAGCGGCTGCCAGCATGGCATCCGCTTTGGCCTGACGCAGGTGCAGGGAGGCGTTGGAGTACAGCTTCCTCCCGTACACCTCCAAGATCTTATCCTCCTTGCCTAGCAGCGCCGAGGACGAGGCGGCTGAGGACGACTGAGGCTTAGAGTAGAGTGACGCTGCAGCGATCACTGAAGAATGCAGCTGGGGGTGTGTTGAAAACAAGAGTGTATCCCATTCCACCTGTCTATACTTGACATCGAGGCGCTGATTGAGAGGTTAGGTTTGAGCCACCCCTTCTTGGCCAGAGCCACAATGTCGTTCTGCATCAGGATATCTGTCTTGGTCGGGGCTCTTAGGGTGAGGACTTCTACCAAGACCCCCTTCTCGGGTTGCTCTACCTCAGGTTGAGGAAGGCCCAGATATTCTGCCAAGCCTGTCGTGGAAGGCCTTCACTGACGACGGCGTGTCAGGGTCCTCCTCCTCGTCTGTATCCACCTGAGTGTCCGGCTGGTCCGGAGCGGTGCTGGGCGCTGCGGCATGGAGACCGGAGCCGGAGGCTGCTGCGGGACCGCCTGAGCTGTGGTAGGCAGGGGAGCTGGAATCGAAGGAGCCGATAAGGGATGCGAGGGCTCCACTGGGGCCTGTGGCGCCGGAGCCATCGGAGGAATGGCTATGGGCGCTGGTGGGTGACCGGGGGGAGGAAGTCCGACTGCATCCCTTAGGATGGCCCATATCTGAGGGGTTTGTATCAACGCCAGGAATCTTTCGAAGAACTTGTCTTCGGAGGCAGAAGCGGTAGCAGGGGATTTTGACGGAGTGGCTGGGGGCTGCTGGGGCTGGAAGGGCACTCTGTCTTGGTAGCAGGGGAAACCTGCCCTGTGCTGTGTTAGGAAGAAACCTGTGCAGTTCCCTTAGGGAACAGTGCAAAAGAATTAAGACTACAGGTGTTGGCAGTAAACCCACTTGGTAGCAGTCTGTACCACCCTGATTTACCTGGTAGCTGTGGCTGAGCAGTCAGACTTCCCTCAAGAAGAGTAAGGCGGTATGCAAAGTATACACAATAGGCACTCAGATACAATACAAGCAAACACTGACCAGAGCTTTGGTATCCAAGTATATAATTATTTATTTAAAAACACACAGTTTGAAAACACTCCAGTACTCTTGTTGTAAAATATTCTAAACACAGTTACTATTGTAATATATACACCCCTTTTTCCTTATCAGATAAGTCACAGTAAAACACCACTTATTTTCATACAGAGGTGAGCGCTTAACTAGATTGCACTCCAATAAAGTTTGTGAGAAAGGGAGGGAAAAAGACAGAATATGGAAAGGTACACCACTCTAAGATTCAGGAACACTATTAGCAAGGCAGAAGAGCAAAAGTCACTGGTGAGCCAAAGTCCAAAGGCTGGGCCCACTCTTAGAGAGAGCAGAGCACAAATGCGCCCAAGATCACACAGTTACACTAGGCTTAGAAAGTCTTGCAGAGGGTTCAAAAAGAGTTTAGAGATGCTTAGGAAAGTTTAGCCAGGGTGTCCCAGGCTAACCCAGGTTCGAAAGCCGGGGGCTAAATCTACCCCGTACAGTCGGTAGCAAAGGAAGCCAGGCGGGACACGGTACCTTAAGTGGGAAGGGTCCTCCAGCGGTGGCAGTTGTTCCTGGTAGTGGGTGCAAGTTGCGTCGTCGTCCAGGGGAAGAGAAGATCTCGACTTGGAGGAAAGATGAAGGTCGTTGCACTACCAGGGCAGTACCCGGCCGCAGAGTTTTCTGGTTAAAGGTGGTACCTTCGTTTCGCGGTCGTGGTAAAACGTGGTATCCCGGTTGCCGGGGTGCTTGGCACGGGCAAGGCAGCCACGAGGTACGTCGGGAAAGCGAAAAGACGGTGAAACTGGTTATCCCCACCAGTCAAAGGAAGAAGACTCTCCAGCGGGAGATCTCCTCTGTCGTTGGGAAAAGGGATGAGGCAGTCCAGCAGGGCTCCACCGTTGGTGGTGTCGTGGCAGGTCGGCTCAGCTTCTCCCTCGTCAGATTCTTAGGTTCTGTGGCGACTTCTGAAGTTCCAGTCCCCAAAGCCCTGCTTTTATGCAGCAAACCCCCATTCACTCAGCCTAGCTGTCACTCAAACATGCTAAGTGGTGAGCCGGCCGGCTCACCACTTGGGCCAATCAGGATGGAGTGCGACTTGAGTTGCCTAGGCAACTCAGTCTAGGATGCCTAAATTTCCCTCCACCCCTCCTAAGTACCCCAGACAGAGTGGCACCACTTTGGAGGGCTTCTGTGGAGAAGCCCGCCAAAAAGTGGAACAAAGGGCTCGACTTGTGCTGGAGTCACAGAAGAGAACACAAACGCCATTTTAGAATCAAGTTTTGGCAAAAAATACCAACCGGAGAATTAATATTAATTAAATAAACCAGCGGTATGTTAGAGGCTACCGTAAATAATTAAATAAAAATAGTAGCCTAAAACAATGGGAAATCCCATAGGAAAATATTTGCGGTTGAATATAAAAAGTAGTATCCACTGCCACCAGCCAAAACTCGATCAGGGGGGACGGAGACGTGCCCCCTCGACTAACAGACCCCAGGGCAATTGAATTGCCCCAGCCAGTACGTCCACAATATGATGGTTTGTACTGGTTCTGTTCAGAATTTAAGACTAGTAAAGTCAATGGTGACTTTACATGCCCTGGGGGACAGTAGTCAGTCCCAGGGTATGGAGTCTATACTGGGGGGTCACTATGACACCCCTGTGTTACTGCACTGAGGGTGCTGTGTAACACACATCACAAAAACACATGAAGCCCTATGGAGAAAAAGACCCCATAGCCCATTAAACACATCTAGAGTCAAAGTAATACACTCAAATCATGTGTAAGAGTGAGGGTAAAAGAGTCTCACTCTTGGCAGGAGAAAAAAATAAACCCCAAAAATCCAGCAATGCTGCTGGGGGACTCACTAGGTTAGGAAATTCAGCCTAAACAGAGAATTCTCCCTAACATGCTGCTGATGGATAAACTGTAGGCCACGTAGCTGGTTGACTCCAGTCCCACCTTGAAACTCATTCAGCCCCCTGCTCTGTTCCTAGGAGTGGCATCGGACGAGCAGCCATTTTTTCTGGCGCAGCAGCCATTTTGTCGAGCTGCGTGCCACGTGCCTGAGTCGTGGTGCATGGCTCCCCGGGTCCGGCCTCCTCCAAGACTCATGGTGGTGGAGCATGAGGCCTACTCTGCACCTCAAGTCTAGGCCTGGAAGGCGTATTGACCTCAGCATTGTTGCCGGTAGTGCTGCATACAGGTGCCCCCTCGGACATTGAGCCGGTACTAGGGGGTTGCCCCTCGGGTGTACATACGGTAAAAGAACCATGCGGTCCCTCAGCACTGATTCCGGAAAGATCTGACGACCCCCTCGGCCGTGAGGCCGGTAGCTAAACTAGCCTTGCTGTGTGTGCTGGTACTAGAACCTGAGAGGTTCCTCCCGCTTGGGCGTTTCCTCGGGAAGGAGTCGCCCTTACAGGATGCGATGGAAAATAGCGGCCCTCCTTTGGGCCTCGATCTCTGCTTGACGAAGTTTTTCAAGTTCTCTAGAGGCAATCTTTCGAAGATCTCCCTCCACCTAGCTAGCCTGTTCTTCAGTGCACGTGGAGTCAATGCGTCGCACGCGGAACACCTTGCCAGCCGTGGCCAGGGCCAAGGCAGTGAAGGCAATGAGCATGGGGGTCAGACGTAGGGAAGAGCCCCTCGCAGGATGGACACCTGCTGAAGCCCGCTGAAGTCGACATGTGCCGGGGAGGAGTGTGATGCCAGAGGACCAAGTACCTGAATGACAAAGAGAAGACAAAAAGATAAAAGAATAATAATTCTGGGAAGAGCCCATTGTATTACATGGCTGAAGTCAAACCCAGGAGCGCTGGTGAAATCGTCCCGTTCCCGTGAACGCGGAAAAGGGGACTGAAGAGTGGCGCCGGTGGGTGGAGTCAAGGTAGTGCATGCTCTCAGGGCTGCACTCCCGCGCGCCTCTAAATTTAAAGGGACAAAGGTTTTTTCTGGTGAAAAAGGTACCACCTCGCGTCCCTTGAAAGGGACGCACATGCAGTATGGAGGAAAGGGGACAAGACGTAAGAGTATGTTATGCAAAAGAAAAGTGTTCAAGAAATGATATGTCAGGATATTCAAGCCGTTGGCTTCCCTTCCCAATGTTTTCAGCACGGGCCAAAGCAGCACACTCGAGCTTAGCAGTGTCTCTGGCTTCTCTAGCACGAGGGTGCAGTTCAAAACTTCAACATCATGACCGTCTGTGCCAAAGTCTCTTTGTCATTCAACGTCTCTTCTTGCAGACGGCCTGATGTAACAAACAAACAAGGTTCCTTTCCTTTATGTATTTCACATATACACAATTTTCTTAGATGATTTACTATTCACCTCGGATCCCCCACCGCCGGGCTCAGATCCACTTTGGCACAAAATCTTCAGTCTCCCTACGCCGGGCTCGGACCAATATATCTACTTTGCCATCAACTTTCTGTACTGTATCAACATCGAAGACTTTCGATGTACACAGGATTTTGCTTGACCTGTCACAGGACCACTTTGATTCACAATTCTTTGCCACTCTTTCACTAACTCTCAGCTGGATACCTTTCAGAAACCAATGCGGTGCCCAACCACTCAGTCAAAGGTATCGTATCTTGGTTTCAAAGTTCAATCACTCATCTGCAGTTCAACTTTGGTTATCACGCGTTACATACAATGTTCGTTCCAGCGTTCACCATACAATGTTGCTGCGTGCAACCCTGGCTTCAACACAGACCGGTCTTGTATCAGTCTCCCCAACTCACCGGCTGTGTTAATTTCACAGACGCTGCTTTGTTGTTGCAGCCAAGGACAGTACCACAGCAGCTGGCGATTCTCCCTGTCTTGATTGTCAACGCTGGAGGGCACCGGGTACCTCCGATACACCATGCATGATTTCTCAGCCTGGTTTCCTGGTCTTACGCTTTCTATTTTCAAGGCTTTTTTAAAGTAACAGTTTGTCGTCTTTCTCCTCGTGTTAAACTGCCATCTTGGAACTGCTGTTTCCTCGTGTGCTTTGCCTCGCTCAGAGTGTACCCTCATGCTCTGCCTTTTATCCGTGTGGAGAAGTGTATCGAAGTCAGGTGTGTGAGATTGCCAGTAATTGCCTGACCATTGTATTGAGACATGTCAGGTATACAGCTTGGGTGTCTGTTTTCTCTCATAGGGGGCTGTTATGAGAAAGTGTTTGTGTTGTAAAAAAAGCAGTGAGTGGGGATCAGTTCCTAAATATCCTACCTGGTAGGATGGGGTAAAGGTGTTACAGGGAAGGGGATACTGTAATACCATTGATGGGATGGTTGTCAGGGATTGAGTGGAAGGTGTTCCGGCTGTCTAACAAGTTTTTCTTCAGGCCTCAGTGTCTCTTGTCAGTTAGCTCAGGCATACACACTATACTGTACTTGGAGGAAGTAGTAGTACAGAAAGCTATGATTATAATGGTTGCTACTGATGAGAACAACATGGAATGGCAATAAATATTATGTATTGATCCTACACTGACAGGAATAAGTGACACAGAGTTGTCTGCTACAAAATAACATGAAGAAGGAGAGGTAGTGTTTGAGCCACCTTGCCCAGTTCTTAGAATATAAAGAACAGTGCCCCACATGATGCAGATAGCATCTGTCATCCAGGTGGCCAGGACACGGCCATTGCTTTTGGATCCAGTTCTTGGGGGGTGCACCAGTTTGGGAGGATCACCTGTGCGAGAGGTCTTCGGGGGTCGGACACCGGATTGTGAGACCCGGTATCCCCTACTCTGAACTACTGTAAATGTTACCACTCCCAGTAGAATTAGCATTAATAAAGTGCAAAGCCTATACAGGAGGGCAAGATTTGATCTCACTAGGAAATGAAAAAGCAGATAGAGCAGCAAAAGAAGCAGCATATCTGCCAGAGGGATCACATGTGTTGTACCCTGGCAGGAAAGAAAAGATACCCCTAATAGCAGTACTGAAAGTGAGCAAAAATAATGATAACTTGCCAGAGAGTTTCAATGCAATTCCAAATAATTGAGGTGCAAGGGGAAGCATCACATGCTGAAAATGATCTGTGGAAGAGTAGATCTGACTGATCTGGTTTGGTAACATGATAGCACAGGAAAGGTTGTTAAGCCAATTCAATTGTTACAATTGGCATTGGAACAGCTTCACTATCCTTCCCACGTATCGAAAGAGCATGTGGCTGCAGGTATAAGTGAAGACTAGTTTGTGTCAAATCTGTACGAGTATGAATATGTTTCTGAGTATGTGAGCAATTGTATGGCATGCCAGAAGTATTACTAGGTGATACATTAACAGTTGTACAGGGAACTTTGCCGCTACTGGAAAGGCCCCTTCCGGCACTTGCATATTGATTACCAAGATATGCAAGAGAGGTGCATTTCATACAAGTACTTGCTAGTAGTGGTGTCCAATCTCACGTTGGCTTCAGGCAGGTCCCTGTACCCATAACTATGCCCGTTCAATGGCAACAATCTTGGTGAGGGAAGTATCCCTGAGGTGGAGAATTCCAGATGAAATGTGCTCTGATAATGGACAGCACTTTTCTAATGAATTAATTAAGGAAATTAAAACTCTCCTGGGGATCAGACAAACTATGCACATTTTACCATCCTCAAGCCAACGGTTTGGTACAGAAAACAAATGGACTGCTGAAAATCCGACTGGCAAAACGTATGCAAATGCTTGACAAATCGTGGGTGCACTGCTTGCTACTTGCTTTATTTGCCTTGCGGAATACACCTGGAGGGGATCATCACTTGACTCCTCACAAGATGTTACAGGGTGGAGAAGGCGTGCGCCAAATCTACAATTGCGTACTACCTCTGATGCTCTTTCTACTTCTGCTATTCTGGGAGGGGAATTTGATCAGTATCTCAAACAACTTACCAAGTCCCTTAAATACATATCAGTACAGAAACACCTAAAAATCAATGCAAACAGCAAGTGATGTGAACAGACAATTTCCTAAAGCAGAACCTCTTTTTCCTGGAGACCAAGTGCTTGTCAAAACCATATATGAAAGTGGAAAGAGGAGCGTTTCACTGGCCCGCATACCGTCGTCTACTCGACACCGACAGCAGTCAAGCTAGAGGGACGTCGCAGATGGATCCATAAAACAGATGTTCGCAGAGACAAAGGGACTGTCTCCCAAAGCACAACATGATGGGAAGTATTACCAAAATGTCCTTTCATTTTCTAACTGAACTGAGATTTTTTCAGAAACCAGCAAAAGAGGGAGCAGAAGAGGGGTGTGCTGTAAAAAAGATGACCATGAAAAAGAAAGACATTTTCAAGTTTTTGGAATATTATGATGTTAATATGTTTTAGTACAGCATTGTTGTTTTTATTTTATGTGTTTTTCAAAGAAAAATGCCAAACAGTTGAATGCAAAAAGGAAACTGGGAAAGAGGCGTGTGATGAATGGGGAGGGCATCCACCACAACACAGAGGAAGAGCATAGTTCATTAACAGCCAATGTCTGGTACGATGAGTATGGAAAGGGAGAAAGTAAATGGCACATGTTACATGTGCTCTCTCATTCCACACGTGGCAGGGATGTCCAAGGTTCTTCTGCCCCAGGCTATGTCCTATGAGGAGGCTGGATGCCTGATGCAACTGTCTCTTTGTAGAACTCAAAGTTAGTTCCAGGGAAACAAAGTAGCGGTTCATGGATGAAGGGGGAAAGGTTTATGAGGATAATTATGTACAAATAACGAGAATGCTCCAAAATCAGAATACAAAGCATATAGTTATAAAATATAAAGACGGAAAATTAGAAATAGAGGATCATAAAAGTATACAATACACAACTAAAGGAGGAAAAAGTGTCCCTTGGTGTCATACTAGACCGCTGATGCGGATAGAGGGATCAGTGTGATAGGGGGACAAATGGTAGGGGGAAATATTGCAATGTCGTGCTGAAGGACTAGTGGGGTTTGAACAAAATGTTGTAGCTAAGGTTCATGGAAATTGTAGAGTTATCTGGGGAAAGCATGTCCTTGCCTTAACTTGGTTACATGAAAAACATCAACCAGTTAAAATAAAGATCTTTCCACGATTCCCTTTGTGTTTCAGGTTAAATGGGTCCATTTTCCTGGGAGCCAATTCTGGCTGCGCCAAGGTTTTGCAGAACGTGGCGCTGGCACGGGGGACAGCTGTTCTCATGGACCTGCAGATCCAGAGCATAGGCCCAGCTTCCCCCAGACTGGAGTGGAGCTTGTACCATATTCACCTTGCACAGCCCTTCTGGTGCCTCAAAACAGCACTGCCATGAAGATCACACTGCAGGGGAATATGGCACATCAAAGTAAACGAAGAAAAATGGTGAGAAAGAAAAGAGTAACTACTTCTCCAGGAAAAGTTCTGACAACTAGGCCGCTATCCTGGATGAGTAACGCCAGTTTTCTTTGACAGCTACATTCTACACCTCTTTGCTACTTCCAGGAGTACAGGCTGAAGCCAATGCAAAATGGCTGCAGCTCATAGGCTACGAGCTATAGCAAGTAGTTAATTCGACAGCAAAGGGACTGAATGCAATCAAAGAAGAGATGAGGGCATTGCGCTTGGTGGCCCTTCAGAATCGCTTCGTCCTGGATCTCCTAACAGCAATAGAATGAGGTGCAAGCACCCAATTTGGGTCAAGCTGTTGTACGGCAATCTCTGACCGGAATGCCTCAAATGGAACTCTAAGTGCAGCTATACAAAAGATAAGGACACTCCAGGGAAAGATGACATGCAAGGTTAATGCAGGCTAAAGACTGGTTGGACAGAGTATTCGCGTGGGTGCCCACTTGGCTTTCTGAACTTTTCAGAGTAACTGTCCCTGTGCTGGTGCTGCGTCTCATCACCTTCTGCGTTATTAAGAACACAATTAAAATATTTTTTAATAAACAAAAAGGACATTTGATGTTACCCTTGACTACTAATAAAAATAACATTGAAAAGAAAAGCAGGAAGAAAATAATGGAGGAAAATGAAGGGGAGGATCCTGACGGATGGGTGTTTACACAGCCTTCTGATATCGAAAACTATAACCAGTACTGGATCCAATGCCTAAAAGATGGGAAAGGGTGTGTCTGGGTTGGAGAAGACCTGAAAGGCTGGGAAGAAACTGGGGGAGACACAATTCGGTTAGAAAAGATATGGATCCATAAAGATGAAGTAGCTAAAAAAGAGTGAGAGGCCCCAAAAGATTTAGTTATTAATAAATATTAATAAATAAAAGGGGGAGTAATGTAATAAAAATGCAAGTCCAGCGCGGTATGAGGGAACACACTTAACAGCTGAGAGATTAGCACAGGGGAGGTGGCGCCTTCTCATATATGCAAAATTAAAAGCATAATAAAACTAATCAGTAAATCCTGGGGCACAGGTAAGTACAATCAAACTTAGTGATAAAATAAAGCACGGTAAATAGGCCCCAAAGGCCTGCTTTGTTTTAAACGTGCGAGAGCATTTTGTTCACTGCAAAGCCAGTTCATTAGCACAGATCATGTAATATCTGGCCAAGTGTACAGAGAAACACACAGAGGTTATTTTTTTTTAATGTTAACTCATTAGAGCGCACAGGGTCTGCCAGTGAAAGAGGAATATATGGCCATTTAATAATTCAAAATCATTTATGAAATGTGATTTTCTAGTGAAGCTGGCAAGTCCCACAGCAGTTTCAAATCACCTGTAGACCATTTTCCCCAGGAAGAGGTTTAAAATGTTCCCAATATGCAACAATCATTTAAAAGTATGTCCGTGGACAATGGGCCTCGGAGAAAAATGTATTAATAGGGTGGCGGCAAACTACAAGAATCCTAGCTCATGGATCCTAGTGAATGGGGAAGTATCACATTCAATAAGTCTGCGACGGGGAACTAAGCAGGGGTGTCCCTTGTCCCCGCTGCTCTATGCTATTTACCTGGAACCTCTGTTGATAGCTATAAGAGAGGCGGATGGGATTCAGGGCATGCCCTTTGGGGGATACCAGCATAAGGTCGCGGCCTTTGCTGACGACATGCTTATGTTGACGCATCCAAAGGAATCCGTGGAGGCATGCATGGATCTGCTGACCATTTTTGGGGAGGTGTCGGGCCTGCGGATCAACTGGCAAAAGTCTGAGCTGATGAACCTGTCCCTTGGGGAGGAAGAGAGCAGGGTACTGAAGACTGTCTCCATTCAAGTGGAGTCCGGGTGGTCTGAGATACTTGGGGGTGCGAGTGACCCCCTCCCTTTGTGGCTGGTATGGTGAGAATTACCCCCCCATGCGAAAAGGCGATCAAAAAGGACTTGAGTAGGTGGGGTAACTTGGGGATCTCGTGGCTGGGGAGGGGGGCGGTATTGAAAATGGTGATCCTCCCCCGTATACTCTACTTGTTTCAGGCAATCCCTCTGTCTGTCCCTGGGGGCTTTTTTAAGGAATTGGACCGGGTGGCTAAGCAGTTTATTTGGAATGGGAAGAGGCCGCGCCTCTCGTGGCGCCTTCTCACGGCGTCTAGGGGACGGGGGGCCTGGGCCTACCGGATTTCAGGCGATACCATGAGGCGGCGCTTCGCCGGGTGATCAGGGAATGGTTTGCAGCGAGTTATGACAAGCATTGGGTAAAAATGGATAGAGCGGTTGCTCGGCACCACCTGGGTGAAGTCTTGTGGCTCCCCCGGAGGCTGCGACCACCACATATATACCTGAGCGATATCACGAAGGGTTTGGTGGATACATGGGACAGGGCAGTGGAGAGAAGAGGGATTTCGTCTTTCCCGTCCCCGTTCACGCCGCTCTTTATCAACGGGGATTTCTCGCCTGGACTGGAGAGGGGAGCGTTCCGGAGCTGGGAGGAAGGAGGGTGTAGGACCCTTAGGGATGTGTTCTCCGCCCAGGGAGTGAAAACTTTTGAGGAGTGTAAGTCACAATTCGGGATAGGTGAGGGGGAAAGGCTTCGGTATTTCCAGATTAGACATTGGGCCATGTCAGCGGAAGTTAGGGAAGCAGCAACGCGTGACTTGACGCAGTTCGAGCGCTTTCTCACTACCCATAACGGTTCTAGAGGGCTTATATCGGACTTGTATAAACTGTTGGAGGGCACGACCCTGAGGGTTACTTGGCCGTACATGAAGGGCTGGGAGCGGATGGGGAAGGACGGAAATGGCATGGGGAGACTGGGAGGCGTTATGGAGACTGATCCCAAAAGTAGCTAGGGCTTCTCAATTACAGGAAGCTTGGTACAAGTACATCTTTGGTTGGCACTATACCCCCGCCCGGTTCCGCGCAATGTATCCTGCAGCCTCAGACACCTGCTTGAGGGGATGTGGGGGGGTGGGCACAGCAGCACATATATGGTGGGACTGCCCGCGCATTAGGCCTTTTTGGAGTGACATGGCGCGGTCCCAATCTGCAACCTCGGGGGGAGTGGGGGAGATGGCCAAGACCCTCGGGAAATATTATTATGGAAGGTTGGTGCGGAGGGGGAGGGGCGCAGTCGGGGGAAATGCAAAGCACGAGTGGTCTCTACCCTGGCGGCAATGGGTCTAATTGCTCGGAACTGGAAGAGCTCGGAGGTTCCCGCGGAGCAGGACTGGATCAGGAAAATGTGGGAAATCTTATCGCTGGAGTGGGCGACGTATGCAGGGGAGGGGAAGCTGGCCAGCTTCGCTGCAGACTGGGGCGAGATGCTGAACTACTTGAAGGGGGAGTTTAGGGAACAGTGGTGCCCCCAAAGACTGAAGTTATTAGACATCGCCTGTGGATGAGAATGCTGGCGGTTTCCGAACTGTAGAGCTCGCTTTCGCTACGACCCGATGGGCTTGGGGGGGTGGGGTGGGTGTTAATTCTGTTAGTGTTGTTTTTTGTTTTTTTGATGTTGTGCTTGTTCTATCTTTTCTTATATACATGCTGAAATCAATAAAAAAGATGTTAAAAAAAAAAAAGTATGTCAGTGGGTCAATGCTCCGATGATGTCTTGATGGATAGCTATTCCCATGGGAGACAGTAAGAGGTGACCAGGGCAGAGTAAAACAGTTCAGCTGGTCGTCTCAAATGTTTCAATCATATAATTTTATTTTGTGGGAATTGGAGGAGATTGTGAAGTCACAAAATTGTAATTGAGGGCGGTGTGGGAAGGTTCATGGACCCAATGATCCAGCGTAATGTACACAGTTCTATAGGAGTCCAAAGTGCAAGAACCAATCATTTCTGTGTGGGGAGATTTTTTCCATGTTGCACAATCATAAATGCTAATTCTTTTACTGTGTATAAATGATTCAACTCCAACAGTGTTTTTTTTTGACAGCACCTTTTCATGCAGTTCTGTTCTGCGTTCTGTTTGAATTTGCTGTCCCAGCTGCATCTGGGGCCCTGAATAAAATTGCGTTACGTCTTGCACTGGCGTACACACCAATTTTTTGGTGAGTGCTACGAGGCGACCCCACACATTTGAATAGCTCCCCCTTGTTGTCCACCTTGACTCAGACAAATAACAATGCCCTTTGGCCCAACAATGTCTGCCATAGATGTTAAAATGAACACTGCTCCTGTCGTGGGCTAGCATTGCACAGACAAAAGGTATCCCAAAAGCGCAATTAATTAAATGCCTTGTGTATGATATGGCATTTATAACACACATATACACAATTGTTTCAAGGCGCAAAACGCCTTGCTGTAATGATTAATACACAAATATGCTTCCCATATCAGAAGTTGGCCCCATAAAGTTGAATTGCTGCAGAACACCATTTTTCATGTAATTTAGCTGCAGCGTGTGGGCGGGACACAAACCAGTGTGGCAATGCTGTATCTGGGAAAGGTGTTTGAACAAGTTTTATCTGTGATTCACCCTCTTCACTGGCTCCCTGTTGAGAAACATGTTTTTAACGTTTATCATTTCCAATATCCCGTTGTTGACCACAAATATCTGTCACTATCTGCAAAGGGCAACATTTGTTGCTATTGGTACATCATCTAGGCCTACATTTTGCTTTGCACATTTTGCTGAGGAGTCTTTTACGGTTCAAGCTACAATGTGGTGAACGTTTCTGCTGGTCAGAATTCCATTTTTGGGATTCTTTTGGTTAACTCTAGGGGTCCCCTAAACTTGTTGTTGGCTTTCTTGGTGTTCTCCTTTTTGGTGTGCTGTCATTTTGAGTCCATATAGACACCATGTCACGGGTGCTCCTTGAGTGCCTCATTTATCCCTGAGCAAGAACTCTCACCCAGACATTTTTGGGCTGTAGGTTGGTGGCAGCCATCATTTTTGTTATGGGCTACATTATCATTTAGCCTTTTAATGCATTGGTAGTCAAAATGCACATATGGTGGCCAGGGGGGCTACCAACACATTTTTAGAACACTACACTCCAGCAGCATTTGTTTTGTGTGGACACAGAGGAGCAGTCAAAATTCCTGTTCTGTCTATGAAGCTATCTGCTTTTAGCTGGACGAGGGTCACCCAGCTGCTTCATTTGTTTGTGTGTGCCCAAGTGTATGTTTGGTTGGTAAATTCACATAGAATGGCCACCATAACTTTGAATGGTGCATGGTTGTGGATTGCTAGCTGGGTGTGTGCACGCGTGCGTGCCCAACCTGGGAGACAGCAGACCATTAAGGAGATTCTTTGCCGAACCTGCCTGGGAACACTTTGCCTATACCTGGTGGCTATATGGACTTTGTAGCTTGAACTGAGAAAGACTGTCAGCAGAATCTAGGCCCTAAGTGGATGATGTGGTAATCTGGAAATGCCGATGATGGGATGCCTCAGAGGACCCTGCTGCTACTATACTGATTGCACTCATGGTCTTCTTCCCGAGCCTCTCTGCCTCTCTTGTGCTTTAGAAGCTTGACCCATCCCTCCCACCAAGCTTTCTCCTAGTCTTTATGTACTGGACTGTCCATGTTTTCAGCCTATGGTACCCACATAAAGCCTTTGTTTTGCTCGCTGGACCAGACGCGAGAGCCCCCGGCTGTATTGCTTGAACTGAGTGGCTTGCTGCTGCTCAGCCATATCTTCTGGTCAGTCATGTGAGACAGAGCCTCACACATGTGCATCCATGATGTTCTTGCTCTGGCCTTGCGGCCTATGCATGCTTCTTACCCGTAGCCCAGCTAGGGATCACTTGCCAGGATGTTTTGAGTCCCCTTTTTATTTAAGCAAACAAACATTATCTTAACAAACCATTACCCCGTTCATAAACTCCTATATTTTCCCTACCCCAGCAGGATTCCCCTCATATGGATCAGCTCCACCAACTCTCCCCTTTATGGACAGTGTTATGGAGGGACCCTTTTAGGGTGAACTGTCAGAACAGACCCTCCTACCTACCTCTTGCCATCCACCCCAAAGAATGGCCCCAGCGGGCAGCCCCTTCCCCTAGGCATATTCTGGCAGACTGCCACTTCCACCTACCCTATTACGCCAGGGTTCATATACCTTTCCCGCTTTCCTAAACCTTTTTCCCCTTATCTTTTCCCTCACACTCTAAACTACTATGCAAACCCTAAATAAAACTATGCAAATAAGTGACTACATAAATAACTAACTATATGCATATGACTGTATAAACATACATATAAATATATGAAAAACTAAACATTTCTGTTATATATACACTAATTACATGGGTATGACTGCTGCAGTCGGCCACACCAAATGGCCCTTGAGGTACCACACGGCAGGCAGAGTAACGCTGCTGTGGGCCCAGGTTTGTCTCATCTTTAAAGGCAAATCCTAGTGTAGAGCCGCAATCGCTGCTGTGCATCCCACGCTCTTGTTCCTCAATTGTCGCTCCATTCCCGGGGGCAAGCCACACCTGGTCTATCATGGGACCTATGTGGCGCAGGTGGGCGGACCTGCTGCAAGCCAGTTAGTGCTCCGACGTGGTTGGGGTTTGGGGAGATTTGATCTTCGCACGGGCCGCACTGCACATGCGGACCACATCTTTTCCTCTTCTGGGCCTGCCTGGTTGACATGGTGGACATGGCTGCAGGGCACACTTCGCTTCTCCCGGCTTGTACAGTTTGTGTTAGCACCAGGGGGGCTGCTCAAGGCCACCCCGCTCCCCAGGGACCGTATTCTCCCGCATCCTACTGCCTCTCAAGATGCTGACCATTATTCTTCCAATGGTCACTCCTTAGAACCCTCCGTTTTCTCCCATGCTAAAGTAATTCCTCGGCAGGTGAGAGCTGCCCATTTGTTCCTTTCCTTCAATCAACATTCCATCCCCATGGAGGGGCTGGATGGTTTTGTCCATACATAGAACAGTTAATTGGATGTTAAACACAATACAAACACTACATGACATATTTGGGGAATGATCAGTTGAGGATCTGTTGGGCACACTTAAGAGAACTACATTATACAAAAGTATAGGTCTACAATATCAGCCAGAGCATGTTGTGGCATTCCCTTAATATTGCCATATACACAGTGAAAGTATGTCAACAATTACTGTTGGCTTGAAATTCATGCAATGTCAGAGACTTGCCTTTCCATCATTTACCAACATCTATTACATAGAGAGAGTACATATGAAACTCTATTGAACTCAAGAAAGTTTACCTTTTGGATAAATAGCATTCAAACATTTTCACAGGACATCGTGAGGGATCGGCTGTATTTTCAATTTGTTCAAATACTGGCTCATCATCTTCATGTTTCCTTTTTCCCGTTGTAATTTTATCTTTAAGAAGAAAATAGTACACTGAGATGTGAAGCCAACACAATTGTGCACTTTTGTATCCAAAATGCCATGTAGCATCCACCACCCTTGTCACAATACCAGCATACCTTTCAAACTTTAAACTAAGAGGATATCTAACCTTTTACATTGGTCCCTGCACAATGCATTCAAGGCAAAACATACAATATTTAAATACGGGGGATCAAGCTGGTCAGTTGATTACACCAGTAGCTACGTGAACTAATAACCATGGCATAATAGGTTTGCTGGCATATAAATCGCAAATAATTACACAAATGCAGAGGAGGGATATGAACTTTTGGCACATTTGAAGCCTCCAAAATTATTCCTTACAATCTAGTTTCACCTGTGCACTTAAAGCAGAGGTAAGAACTACTTCACAATAATTTCAAAACAAAGCTATTATATGAAAGGTCATTATATAGAAAATAGTGTATTCTATGATAACCATGCCTCCAACAAATTAGATTTACAGAAAAGGGAAGAAACATGTTCTGAAGTGGCAAGAAGGTGCAAAGGTAGACACAGTGGTGGTTATTGGTACACAGGCCCCCCCATCCCGTTCAGGGAAGTAGAGGAACAAAGCTCCAACCTCTACACAATGGTTCAACTAACAACCACACCACACAACAGTCTTCCCTGGAACACCAAATGTATCATTCTCATTCCATCTCCAACACTCCATGTTCCACGGTAGCTCCCAATCGTGCCCCTTAACATAGAAGTTCCCCCCCATGAAAAAGTCTTCATAAACAGCCAGATGTCAGCACACACTGCTGGATGTAAGAAATCACCTCTGTTACAGATTATCTCACACTTAGGTCCAATGCAATCCAGGAAGCTGATCGATGCAAAATTGCCACTGACATTAGGCTCATCTGAACAAGAAAGCAAGGAAGATAGATGGACCAGAGGTGTGGTGCAAACGCTTGTACACACTTTAGCATCCTGTTAGGAGTATGCTCACGTTATTTGAATTCACTACACAAGCCACTGGGGAGAATAGGTACTACTAGGTTTTCATCTTTTAGCCACAGAGTCACAGGTGATGAAGCAGTGGTCCAGGGCCAAGGCCACCATAAACATACTTTCCTCTCTCTTTCTGCTACTGTTTGTGAAGTAAATGTTCATCACTGTTTGAGACGGGTGTTCATGCCATTGTCACTTGTGAAGCAAGTGCCTCTTAAAGGACGCAAGTTGAGTTTTAAAGCTTAAAATTGAAGAACTATTTGTTGGTTTTAAGGGAATGGAATTCCGGGGCCCTGGTGGGGGTGGAGGAGGTTGGGTGAGGGGAGGCAGATGGGGGTAAACCAAAATATCTTCCTCCCATGGTTATCCTATTTTATTTGTGTTCAATCACGAGGAGTCCACAGGCTGACCTAACAGTTCTATTAGGGATATTGTGACATAATTTATTAATACAATTAGGTTCCCGTCACAGGCAAGCTTTATATGCTTTGCACAGTGCTTTAAACAGTATTGTAGCTGAGATGGGGAGCCAGTGCAGAGCTTTGTGTGAAGGATTTATGTGGTCTCTGCATCTCATGCGGGATGCAGCATTTTGATGACCCTGAAGTCACAGCACAGCAATTGCAGACAGACCCAAATAATTGCTATTTGCATTATTAATTCTTGGCAAGACTAATTCTATAATTAATAAAATGGTTTGTTCTGGTAAGAGGAGCAGGAGAATCACTTTACATATTCTGTTTGAACCACCGACAAAATCAGTGGACCATGGACTGTAAAACGTGACTCCAAGATTTTTCACGTGTCGTTGGAAGAGTTTTGAAGCTCTGCTGGACCGAGGAAAGAATGCCAGAGATCTGGTTGATGTCCCACAAACAAGATCTATGATTTTGCAGGGTTCAGTTTTAACAAATAGTTGTTCATCCAGGTGTCAATGGTCAACAGACATTCTGAAAAAGAATTAAGTGTCCCATTATGATCTGACTATGATCTAACAATTTTACAAAAAGCTGTGCATCATTGGCAAAAAATTATAAATCGTAGCCATATTCTCTCATCACTTACATAAGGGGGAGAATGTGCCAATCCTGTGGAACCCCACTGGGAACTGTGAGAAACCTGAGGGTATTCTCACTCCTACTCCCCTCGAATCCTCTGCGCAGGTTGCCAGGGAAAGGCCATCGCCCTAGGATCCTGACCCTGTGGTGGAGAAGCAAGGGCCCAGAGGACTTGTGGGAACCGAGGTGAATGGGCTTTGTAATTTCCCCAAACCTGGCAGCCTTCAAAGCTCAGCACAAGCAGCAGGAGATGCTGGAGAGCGTGGAAATCCAGGGATGCGCTCTGTGTGTGAAAACAAGCGTCGGAGGTGCCGCTGTGAAGGAGAAACTATGCAGCGAGCGAGTGAAGCTTACACTGGTGGGTTTCCCAGCTTCTGGAGCTGAAGGGAAGCCGCAGGAACCAACAGACAAACCCAAAGGGGGATGCAGAGTGTCGGAGGGACGCTCCAGTGTGAGGAAACAGTTAACAGACCTGCAGTTAGTAACGTCAGTGAACATTTAACAATTGAGCGCATATTGAACACTGAACTATATGAAACTTTAACGTTGAAAGAAAATCAATATAATTTGAATGTCGAACTACATGAAAACTTAACATTGAGACAAACAAACCTGTTGAATATCAAACTCACTTATAGTTTGGCTTTGAGACACACAAGTTTACAATTCAAACCAAATATAATGAAGCACTATAAAACCACTTTTGAACTCTAAACTGAAATTCAACCATAATGAATCTATGTTGCACAAGTTACATTTAACCTGAAAGTTGAATATATTAAAGGCTGAAGCAGGCCTAAATAATGAATTATATTGACTGAGTGCAATGTGGCAAAGCTACAACTTGACAAGGGGTGTGTGATATATGGTGGCAGAGGCCCGAGACAAACGAGGAGAAGCAAGAGGAACACAAGGAGTGCACCATCATAAAGCCAAGAGGCCAATAAAAGGAGTCAAGGGAAGGTGACTCGGTGTACAGGAGCCAGTGCCAAGAAACCTGCATATGGGCCAAGGAACTCAGGGATCCTGGTTGCAGGCCTGTGATGGGTGAACCGTATGGTCTGATAACTGTGCCTATGCCACAGAGCATTGAATGGTGAAAACTAAAGGACACCACAAAGCAAACCCACCAAAACCACTTCAAAACCTTTGAAAAGACTGAAGCAAATGAAGTCTTGGGGAAGGGAATCCTGAAGCTTGAGGTATTACACTTGTTTTCTGCTGAGACCCTTTGTGTTTGAATCGAGCAACTTAAAGCTTGGGGAAAGGGACCCCAAGGATTGGTTTTGAACTAGATCACCTTGAACTGGTGAAGGTAAAATTTTGAGACGTTTTGTTAATAGAATTTTCATATGCTTGTGGAGAACTTTCATATACTTGGCGAAGAGGAGCTGAAAGAAAGCTGTGAGCTGGAAGAAGCTCAGAACTTTACATTAAACACGGTTTCTTTTGACTTTGATATCCCTACACATTTATTGGTTCTAGTTGTGAGGGCAAGGATAGGTTTTGAACACAGACTATTAAGTTGAACTCTTTAACGCAGACTTTCCTTAGTTTTGTTCAGGTACGGAAATCCCACCATAGCATAGGGCAAGTTAGGCTTTCAACCATCCTGACATTTGAGTTAATAAATATCTTTTGTTTGCATTTTAAGTCTTTTGGCTCTGTCCTTCATGATGCCATTACAGGACGCAAAGAGATCTATATGGATGGAAGGCAATTGCTGAGGTATGAATTCATAAAAATGAGGGTATCCAGTGGAAAGTGTGTCCCTCGACACAAGATCCTCCTATCGCTGTGTTAGCATGTTATGATCAACAGTGTCAAAAGCAATAGAGGTGTCGAGGAGAACTTGGGCAATCATGTGCACCCCGCGTCCACCTGACATCAAAGATAATCTAGAAGCAAGACTGACTTTACTTTTCTAGCTGGTCGAAATATAGCATGAAAAGCCTCAAGGGATCCATGAAACTGCTGCTCTATTGATATCACTTAACCCTACTGCCCCTCATTTTGATTGTTCTGTTGGTGGGCAAAAGTTTTCATGCATGATAGGCACCAGGGTTTTGTGTTCCGCACTGCATGCTTAAGAACTTCCTCATGTTGTGTGTTATAAGAAAGTTAGTAATGCTGTTGAGATTGGGGGTACGCCAATACCCTATCCATTGTCTTGCCCTCTGTTACGATAGGTCCTATTTCTTAAGAGCATGCTTTTCTGCTAAGTGCCTCTATCCCTGTTAACTTGTTGGGTTTAGACTTACTGTCCATCGTATTGCTCCATTGTACTGTTCACCAGATGGTATCTTCTGTAACATTCCCGCTCTTTGGGAATTTGAGGTATTGGCTGCATTACAAGAGGCAAATTTGAAACCAGAAATCCAGAATACCTCTCCATTGTTGCAACAGGGATTGTTGGACCGGGGGTCCTTCCAAATTATAAATACAAAAGGGTGTGGGACAATGGTGTATGCAAAACGAAATGTGTTCAAGAAATAATATGTCGGGATGCTTGAGCAGTTGGTTTCCCTTCCCCACGTTTTCAGCACGGGGCAAGTTGGCATGTTCAAGCATTGCACACACTCTGGCTTCTCGGCCACAAGGATACAGATCAAAGCCCAAGCATCAGGGCCTTTGGCCAAGCCACTTTTTCAATAATAGTCTCTTACGGTAGAGGGTCTGGCGTAACAAACAAAGTCTAAAAGTTCCATTCCTATTAGGATTTTTACATTCATAAGTTCTCGCTTTCAATGTTCATCATGGGTCTCCCTCTTCAGGCTGAGACCCCCTTTTAATCACAATGTTCACACTTGGCCTCTTTCGTTCGGACTCGGACCATGGACCATGGACCTCCCTCGTTCGGGCTCGGATCCTCTTTTTACCAAAATCGAAGACTTGAATGTGCAATGGGCTTTGCTTAAGCCGTCGCAGGGCCACTTCGATTTACTTCACACAATTGTTTTCCTCAATCTTCTACTTACATTTCTCTTGGCGGGATACCTTACAGAGACCTTCGATTGAGCACATTCACTTTGCCGGAACAACCCTGTCAACGGTATCGTATCTTGCCTTTTCAAATTCAAACATTCATCAGCAGTTTAGCTTTACTCGCGTCTTTCATCACACACGTTTAACAATGTTCGTTACAGCACTCATTATACAATTCTGCTGTTTGCAAACTTGATTTCAACACAGACCTGTCTTGCATCGGTCTCCCCAACTCACAGGCTGTGTTGATCTCTCTTGTGCTTCTTTGTTCTTGGAGCCAAGGACGATACCACGGGGGCTGCTGCTGCTCCTCCTCCTACTCCCAGGTCTTGGTCAGTTACGTGGGAGGGCCCTCGGTATTTTTGACACACAATGCAGGATTCTTTTGTCTGGTTTCCTGACCTTCCTGTTTCTGCCTTTAAGGTTTCTTGAAAGTAACAGCATCTTTTAGGTTTGGTGTGTTTCTCCCCTCGTTAGGCTGCCGACTCGGAACAGCTGTTCCTTCGTGTGCTTTGCCTCACTCAGAGTGTGCTCTCGTGCTCCACCTTTTATCCATTTGGGGAAGTTTAATGGAAGTCGGGTGTGAGTGATTGTCAGTAATTGCCTGACTTCGCCTGGCCATAATAGCGGGACATGTCAGGTACACTACTCGGGTGTGAGTCTGTTTTCTCCCAGAGCGGGCTGTCTGTGTGAAAGTGTTGGGGAAGAGGGGCTGGGGGAGGGTTAAGGCTCCCCCGTATCCTACCTGGTCGGATGGGATAAAGGTGTTGCAAGGGGAGGAATACTGTGTCTCGCCATAGTGTCCCACTCCAACTCTCCGAAGACCCTTCACTCAGGTGATCCTCCCGCACTGGTCCACCCCCAGGGTCTGTATCCAAAGGGGATGGCCGTGCCCTGGCCATCTCAGAGAGAGATCTGCGGGGACTAACGGGTGAGACACCTTCTGGTTTCTTACAGTACCCTATCTCCAAACAAGCTGAGGAAGGGATTCACCCTGCCATTGAATCTTTGCTTGAACAAGGAATTATTGTACCCACGTGCAGCCCCTCTAACATCCTCATTCTAATGATTAAAAAAAATGGGTAAAGATGTGAATAGTTTAGTTCAGGACCTACACTCGGTCAATGCAGCTGTATTGGCCACTTTTGCAGTGATTCAGAACCCTGCCACCATCCTGTCTTGCATCCTCAGCCACTGTCACACATTTTACTGTAGTCAATTTCTGTTCTGCTTTTTTCTCGATACCAGTACACCCAGATAGCCAGTACTTGTTTTCCTTCACCTATAAAACCTTGCAGTACACATTCACTATGCTTTTTATGGGGTAACGTAGGGACGCCCATCCTTTTTTCTCAGATATTGAAAAAGTACCATGACTCGTTCAAGTTCAAAGGAGGGTCTTGTCCTGGTGCAATACGAAGATTATCTTAAACTGGTGCCCCCCTCCTTGAGAGCGTGTAAGCAAGACTCTGTTGATCTATCGACAGCTTTTGCTTTGAAAGGTCACAAGGCTGGCTTCTAGGGAAAAGGTTTAAGAGTTACTTACCTGCAACTATTGTTCTCCAGCATGCGTCTGGCATGGATTCACATACTCAGGAATATTCCCGGTTGTCAGGCTGTGAATCCTCGGTAAAAGAAAAAACAGTTTAACTTTCAAACTGTATTTCTCGTCTAAACCAATCACTGTCCTCTGGGTCATACTGCCCCATCCAATGACAGTCCTCTCCCTAAACTCCACCCCTCGTGGCCATCTTCAGATTTGGTAAGCATGTAAAGTGGCAGTATGAACCAAGAGCCGTCACAGAGGGGAAGGAGGAAGGGTTCACATGTGGATCCATGCCAGACTTAAGCTGCAGAACAATAGTTACAGGTAAGTAACTTAAACCTTCTCCAGCATGGGGTCTGGCATTGATTCACATGCTCATGAATAACGATTACACAGCAGTACATATACACAACCACGGGAGGTGGCAAGGCTCAACAGAAGCACTAAAAGTATCATCTGGAACAGACTCACCTCAAGTGAACAGGTTGGGTAGTACCGCGGTTGGCTGACTCTTGACTCCTCCCTGGAATCACTGTTGACGCACTAGAACCTTGTGAAGGTGTGTGTGGACCTCCACGAAGCAGCCCTGCAAATGTCAAGCAGAAACACACCAGAGGGAAACGCTGTTGTTGCTGCGATGGATATGGTGGAGTGGGCTCACGGTCGGCCTGGCAGTGGCCTGCTCGCCAGTCGATGACAGTGCATGATGCAACCAGAGAACCACCTGGAGATAGAAGCCTCCGATAAGGATTTTCAGTGATTTACAGGTCGAAAGTAGACAAACAACTGAGAAGTCTTCCGAAAATTCTTTGTACGTGCCACGTAGAACTTCAAGGCAAGAGCCACGTCCAGCGAATGCAAGGCCCTCTCCGCTGGTAATGATGGATTCGGGAAGAAGACCGGTAACACCAAAGGTTTGTCGAGGTGGAATTCTGACAGTACCTTAGGCATAAAGGTGGGGTGTGTACGCAGTACCACCTTTGAAGCCTGGAATGACAAGTAAGGCTGCTTGCACGACAGTGCCTGGATCTCCCCGACCCTCCTGGCAGAGGTGATAGCCACAAGGAAAGCTGTCTTGCATGAGAGGAACTTGAGCAGGACTTGATGCATAGGTTCAAAAGGAGATCCCACAAGCTTAGTCAGCACTACATTGAGTTCCCCCTCACCGGCGGAAAGTTCCTGAAGAGTCCCATGAGGAACACTTTGACTAGCCTATGAGACCACAGGGAGGGTCAATCCGGAGTCCTGGTGTACCAGGATAAGGCAGAGAGGTGCACCTTGATAGAGGCGTCAGCCAATCCCGCCTTGGCCAAGGGGAGCAAATAGGGTAGGAGTTGAGGGGACGTGACCCACAGGGATGTGATCTTCGAATCCCACACTATACGGAGAAACGCTCGCATTTATGGCCATAGCATTTCAAAGTCAACAAAGCTCTGGCCAGGATCTCCTTATATTCCGTTGGTAAAACAGAACCTCCTAACACAAGGGCTGCAGGAGCCATGCCCTCAGGTTCAGCAACCATGGGTCGTGGTGCAGACTAGCCTCTCCCTCTCTGGTGAGGTGGTCTAGGAACAGCGGTAGCCTGATGGACGGGCCACTGACAAACACAGCAGGTCCGGATACCAGATCTGGCTCAGCCAAGTTGGGGTGACGAGTATGATCTTGCAGTGGTACTGATCAAGCATGAGTGGAAACAGAGGAAAAGCGTACAGGAACCATCCCTCCCACAGGAACATGTCCCCCATGCTCCTCGGCTGAGGGAACCTGCTGGCGAACTTCTAGCACTTGGCGTTTGTCGCAAAGAGTTCAATCTGGGGTTAGCCCCAGTTATCGAACAGAAGATTCACCTGATCCTTGCAAAGCTCCCTTTCGTGGCAGGAAGGCAACTCCCTGCTGAGGGAGTCTGTGATGGTGTTCTTGATGCCCGCCAGGTCGAAAGGGACAAGGAACATGCCCTGCCGAATTGCCCAGAGCCACAGATCCTGGGTTTCCCTGCAGAGTGCTGAGGAGCCGGTCCCGCCCCTTGCTTCCGGATGTAGAACATGTTGGTGGTGTTATCTGTTAAGATCCCCACCACTTTGCCCTCCTGTGCCAGCAGAAAAGACTTGAGGGTCCAAAATACGGCCCGAAGTTCCAGGACGTTGATGTTGAGGCCCTTTTCCTCTGGCTGCCAGAGGCCTCTGGCATGCAACTGCCCAGTGGGGGCTCCCCATCCTTCTAGAGATGCATCTGTGGTGGCTGTCTCCTGGTAAGGCGAACTTGAAACAGAGTCCCCTGGACGAGATGCGGTTTAACAGCCCACCACTAACACCCGACGAAACTCCTTGTTGAGGGATATCTTGTCCGCAAAGGTCGCCGTGACCTACATCCACCCCGCATCCAGGAACTCCTGGAGAGGTCCATGTGAAGTCTGCAGATATGGACAGGCCAATGCAGGAGGCCATCATTCCCAGCAGCGAGTTGATGGACCGCACTGTCTTAGTCAGTGCCGGGGACAAGTGCTGCACTTTGCCTAGCATGGCTCTCACCCTCTCGTCCGAGGGAGATGGCAAACACGTCACTGTGTTGAGTCGGGTGCCTAGGAACAGCGTGTCCTGAGATGGCATCAAGCAGGAGAACCGCAACTCAGTCAGGTTCTCGATGTGTGCTTGCTTGCCAGAAGGTGAGAGTGGGAATGCACCAGCCAGTCGTCCCGGTAAGGGTATACGTGGATGCCTTGTAGACGAAGATGTACCGCCACTGGGGCCAGGCGCTTCGTAAACACCCTTGGGCTGACTTCAGGCCAAAGGGCAGAGCCTTGAACTGGTAGTGCTATCCCTGAACCACAAAATCGTAGGAACTTGCAGCGTTTCTTGTGAATGGGGGTGTGGAAGTAGGCGTCCTCCAGATCCAACAATGTCAGAAAATACCCTTCCTCCAGTTGCCTGAGCATGTGCTGCAACGTGCCCATCCAGAACTTTTGGGACATTAAGTACTTGTTAAGACGACACAGTTCCAGGATCGGCCTCCAAGTCCCCATCCCCCCCCCCCCGACGTCTTCTTTCAAACCAGAAAGTATCTGGAATATACTCTGGCGCATCGGAGACAGTGAGGGATGGGTTCTATCATCACTTTTATGTTATTTGTACCATGGCCTGCACTTTTGCAGGAGCTGTGGTCGGTGTTATTCCTGTCGCAGTATTGGTGGAATAAGAGGACACCTGCATTCGAACTCCAAGGTGTTCCCCTGTCCGAGAGCGTCCAGCACCCATCTGTCTGTGATGATCTTTTCCCACATGCTGATGAACTTCACCAGCTGGCCTCCCACTGGGGTGCACAAGCGGGGGCCCGAGACTGCGGCCAGTCCAGGCCTGCTTGGGGGTTGGAGCTCTGCCCTGCTGGCAGCACCAGCAATGTCCTATGCTGCCTTGAGAGCGACCACTGTACGCTTTTTGCGTGGAGGAACGTGAAGGCTGCCTGTACGGGGTAGTATATCCCTTGGAAGATCTGACAGATTTTCCTCTGGATGAACGAAAGGACGATAGCCATTGTTGCTGTAAGGTTCCCAGGGAACGGGCCATCTCAGTGTCGGCCTTTATTGCTTGCAAAGACCTGTCGACTGCCTTGCTGAAGAGGTTTTTCCTGTCGAACAGTATATCCAGCACTTTAGCCTAAAGGTCACGGCGAAAGCTTGTTGCCTTCAACCAACCTTGCCGACGGAGGGATACCCTGTTCCCTCATGTGGCGGAAACCCATGTCTGTGATGTCCACTGCAACTGTGATGGAATGAAGTCTAGGTTCGGACCCATCTTTACAATAGTTCCCGGTCATATTGTGACAGAATAGCTAGGGAATTAGCTGCCTTGATGCTAGAGGCTACTGTATAAATTATCCTCTTGCCCATTGCATTCAGCTTCTTCCCCTCCTGGTCCAGAGGTAACATGGCTGCCAAGACCACAGAGTAGGGCGAGGGTTGAGACTGTAAGCACCTGGGCGCTGAATCTGGTACCCTGTACTTTTTCTCCAATCGGTCATACTTGGACGGGGCCGTACTTGGGTTCTTCATTAACGCCAGGCCTTCCTCCCAGATGTCATCCAGGAAGGGACTGACATGATGGTCTTTCTTCTTGAGTCACGCCACTGGTACAGAAAACCCTCCTTCTTGGGAACCAACAAACAGCTCAGAGGCCCTTGACATCATGGAATAAAAGGATCCAACTTCGTCCTCGTCAGTGCCCGTAGCCATGGTAGCCGTGTGCGGTGCCGGGGGTCCGGGTGGGATTGTGTCACGGCAAGGTGGTGGTGGAGCGGTCAGATGACGCTAAGGACCAGCGCCCCCTTAAACGTTCCCGTGGGGGCGGGGTCAACCTCAGAGGTTCTTGAGGGTCTTGTGGAGGTATAGGCCCCGGTTCCGTGGGCATCCTCTGATGGATTTCTGTGAACAGTTTGTGCAGTCTCATTAGAATATCCAGAGACACGTCCCTCGGTCTAGGGGTGAAAAGAGCCAGTGGCATAGGGTCTGGACTGATGGTCTCCCCTTGCAAGCAGGGGACTTGGGTCCACCGCCCCTAATTTCCTCCCCCTCTGTGATCTGTGTAGTAATCATGGGGCAGATTTTCGTCTCCCTCGTTGGAACTTCAGTAAATCTGCTCTGGTCTGTCAGGAGCAGGCCGTGGGTCCACATACCGATGAGGTTCCATCGGGGGTGGGGGGCTTTTTCCCTCTCAGGAGGCTGCTGAGTCAATGCGGTTGCCGCGTCTTTCCCTGAACCCGAGAGGTCGCTGCATCTGCACCCGTATCTCACCTCAGGGGTAAGGACACCCGTGGGGGGGTCATGGCAGCCACTTCTTTTTCAGACCCAGTCTCCTTCAATGCTGTCATGGTAGATGTCGACGATGTGGCCGGTCGAGAGCTTTGTTGACGGAACCGCCGTTGACTTAGTTGACCTGGTAGGCTGCCAGTTCCTAGTTGGCTTTGATGAGTTCTCTCTGGGTTTTTGTCCCTCGTCGGTTTATCCGCAGACACACAGTTTGTAACGGGGTTAGGGATTTTCTCTTAGAAGAGGTCCCCATCGTTGGCAGGCTCACTGTGGAGGCTGACGGTGATGGAAAACACGTTCTTCCCGACTCAGGACCTGCACCAGCAGCTCAGAGCTTGGCCTTCTCTTGGACCCCCGCGAGTGGGATGCCCTCAAAGGATCTCGACCCCGTTCCTCGGTCTGGCCGTGCCAGATGAGGCCTGGCCCTGCCCGGAGGCTGAGTCAGTGGCCTTGCTTGACTTGAGCCAAGGTAAGAGTCTGCTGTAGCAGTATTTATTGGTTTTCTTTGAGAAACCACGGCAGGACTCACATCCCACCTCATTGTGGTCTGGATGCAGCCAATATAAGCATTTATGATGGCGATCTTCCACTAATACATTCCTTAATCCACACTTCGCTCAGAGTTTGAAGAGGCTTCTGCTTTCCTTCTTTACCTCAGACAAGGCTGAAAGGTGCGAAGTAGGCCCAAGGACGGGCCTTCTCGAAACTCTGATGACTATCAGACAGTGGATGAAGATCTTTGTCGGTAACGGATCCCTGATGCCGGTCTCTGTCCTTCGTCGAAGACAAACGAGCAAAAAAAAAAAGAAGAAAAAAAAAAAATCAACATTTTATCTTTTTATAGAAAACATTTCGAAATAGCACTAAAGTTGCACAGAGAGCAACTTGAGGACTCCCAACACTGGAGCATGCAGTAAAAATCTGAAGATGGCCACCAGAGTGGAGCTTAGGGAGAGGACTGTCATTGGATGGGGGCAGTAAGTCCCAGAGGACAGTGATTGGCTTAGAGGAGAAATACTGTTTTAAAGTGAAAGTGAAACATTTTTCTTTTACAGAGGATCCCCAGCCTGACGGGGGATATTCATGAGCATTTGAATCCATGCCAGACCCAATGCTGGAGAAGTTACAGTTGTGCTTGCCCGTGTACGCTATGTAGTGCATGATATATCCAAAGCCCAAACCACAGATCCTGCAACAAAATAGTGGAATCCTTGAGATGGTCAGTTTCTGGCAACAAGGCTACGCCATACCAAGTCGGCTGCGTACCAAAGAAAAGTGGCACTACAACCCAGCAGGAGAGGACCACACCAGGTACTACTCACAACCCAGACTGCCATGAAGTGCAAGGGAGTTGACTCCTGTATGCATGCTGTCCTTTGCCGGAAAGCAAGGCCCTCTGCTGTGCACTCCTAACAGACATGTTCCAGGGACCAGTCCTCCAATTACCTGTGTCATCCAAACTGATGCCTCCAGTCCAAAAAGGTCAGTGACCGTACCAATTCCATCCAACCCCAATCCTCTGAGCCATCCTACAGCAGGGATGGAGGCCAAGAACTCCCACTCTACCTGTACGCCCAGATCTTGAATCGGCACCCACAGCTGCTGAGCCTGTTCAACCTAGTGGGTTAATTTAAAAGAAATACTGTTCCGGCTACTTCGCCAAGCATCTGAGCCCACACACAGACTTCAGCCCCCCGGCCCAACCTCATCCAATAACCAGATGCTTCTCTGGAAATTGGCTGTCTTCCTCTGGGCCAGTCTTTTCCTGCCTCTGGAAGATAAGGTCTACGGCCCCCGGAAAGGCAGTCAATAGGCAGTAAAGGGAATTTTCCTCCTTTCTGCCAAGCACCCACTGTACTGCCTTGAGAAAGGAGATAGGAGTTAGCCTCATTTGCTAGCATCTCCCTGTTATTCTCTTTTTCAGTTATCTTCGACTTTGCTGCCCTGCATACTGAGAACTAATCGTGCTGGGCCTTGTCCCCGTACTATGGACTAAATGCTGTTGCTATGGGATTCTTATTAACTGACTTTTGAACTGAACTATTGGGATTTGATCGCGGACTCCTATGCTTTACTATCTTGGATCTTAAGCTCCTACCCTATGAGATTTTCAGGTGAACTGCAGCACATCATAATTCTACAGACACTGATTCTCCTTGTCCTCCACACTTCGATCACTGCATTCAACACCACCTGCCACAATTACTACGTTCCCTCTGCTCACCCTTGGACTCTCAGCGAGAACACTTTTCTTTATTCCTGATTGTAGTGTTTGTGCACACCTCGCCCATGATTCTACCTCGGAGATGTCTGCCGGGATCTCGAGCTGGTGTCCCAGACCCTGTGGTGGTTACCATTCCCAAATCGATTTTACTGGTCCTCCAAAATGTTCCTTCCCCTGTCCAATTATCACAAAGACCTGTCACACTTTACCTTTCCGCTAAGGCTATTGGCGTGCTGTGTTATAAAAGCCAGGGTACATTATTCGTAGAGAACAGTATATGTCAGTATAACCTTTCAACCGTTACCAGTATGATCTTTGATAATGTCACTTTTGCATTTAATCCAAGGTTTTCTGACACTAGATCCTGGTTTGACACCTTATTTGTGGAGATAATGATTATTCCTGGTTGCCCAAAGTTTGTGGTGGTAGCTGTTAATTACATCGGTAATGACTAACCAACAATACGTCATTTCAAAACCTTCCCTTTCTCCCCTGGCTGTGAGAGAAATTCTGGATGGGATAAGTTCATCAATGGGGTAGAATACTTCAACACAGGACTGGCTGTAATGTTGTACCCAGATAAGGCTTTAGACACCCTGCTAGTTTCTCAACGGGGCGCGAGCGCTCTCATGAAAATGAAACGCTGCACTTACATATAGTAATATCACTGATGGAGTAAGTTGGTTGCCTGTATTCCCTGTTCTCCAGCATTTGTATTTTTCATATTCACATGCTTTGAATATTCCCCGTCAGGCTAGAAATCCTCGGTTACACACTTCCTACTTTTAATAATATAAAGAAAAAACTGTGTTTTGTAGTCTGTCCATCTTTTTTCTTAGTGCTTTCAGCCCCATCCAATAGGACGTCGAGTACCAAGTGCCAACCCTAGAGACCATCTTCAGATTCAAACCCGGCGTGGTAAGGAGATTCATCATTTCTGGTATTAGCCTTTATACTTTGGGGTGGGGGTAGGCACATGTGAATCTATGAATGATGCCAATGCTGGAGAACAGGAGTTACAGGTAAGCAACTTCCTCCTTCTCCGGCATAACTTCAGCTTGTAAGATGCTGAGACTCACGGCTCCGAACATGCCGCGCTGCACATCGCTTCAATTCAAATAAGTGGATTTCTGTACTACAGGCAACATACAGAAGCAACCAGTTGCCGTCAAACTAAGGCCAACACCTTCCCGCATGGCTGAGGCTTTCCAGATTCACAGCTCCAAATCCACTCGGAAGGAGCTGCCTTACCCTTAATCCTACGATACCAGACCATTTATGCCTGGCCTTACTGCTACTGCTGCGGTCCCGCGTTTCAAGTCCAGCAACTACACAAGGTTGACGCTTTGATTACGCAGTGAAGGGAGACATTACCTTCACCCTCTGCAAGACTGTTCCCCAATAGGTCCCTGTGAAACACCAAAGAGAGACTATCCCAGAGGAACGGAAGAAGACTCATCTACCAGCAGCCGAAACATCAGTGGACCCAGCAACTTCCCTGCTGCCAAGTCCATCACCTTTTTGGGCGTTTCCACGCCCAGGCGTAGACCTACGGTTTGGTCCTCTCGCTCTTCCCTTAGATGTTAGGCCGTACCCTTTGAATGGTTACCCCCGTTTCCTTACCCTTCTGCTATGTCGTTGCCAGGAGCAAGGTACCGATTTATTTCAAATGCTCCAGATTATTTGAGTCCCAATCTCCAGAAACTGAATCCATGATTGACTCTTTACCGCCAATGAGGCCCTTTACCTAATTGTGCCCAACTGCACTGCCCAATCGGCTGCTTAGTGTGACCTTTTGCTCATCAATCTTTTTCAGACAACAATGTCACAGTAATTATTCATCTCCTGACTCCCCTGCACTGCATTTTGGGATACACATTTCCTGCTCACCGTTAACTCACTATATTATTGGTGATAATGAGGGAATGGACATGGTAGAAGTGTGGACACTGCACATCACTTTCACTTTGGTACTTGGCTTTTATTACCATATCAGTATTACACTTTCAGCTGTTAGACAGAAATTGCCAAATAGGATTCATTACTTTTAACAGCGACAAGAGTGATTTCAAAACTATCTCTTACTGATTAGGATTCATGTCACGCATTTATCCTGTATGAAGTATGTGACCAGAATGTATAGCTCATTGTATATTCCATACCTTTTGTTCTCTCCTTATGTATGTTACATGGGATTCCATATCGCTGGACACTGGATGTTGAATGTGCCATCTCCAATGGTAACATTTCAGTTGATTTTATTTGTGACCTAACATTATAATTTTTCCTGTATTTCATTTTTCCTGCACTTGATGCTCACCTTGCATTTATTACTTTGTGGTTCTCCCTGATGGTTTCTGGTCCTCTCACATACACAACCATGTGCTTTATTTTGAACTTTTCATGTTAACTTTTTATTATGTAGATATCAGGGGCTTGCCACACTTTGTGACTTTTTTGTGTGTTATTATGAACAGCTCTGCCTTGAAAATTACCCGTTGTTCAGGGTTGAAACGCGTGTCGGCATTTCTGTTCTTCATTTCCTTATAAACATCTACGTCAAGCATTTGCATTTATTTGACCTTATTGCCAAGCACATTTTCGGACAATGGTTCTCTCCAAGATGACATTGATTCTGCAGATCTGTGTACTCAATTAATACACGTTAGGGCTGCGCAACATGCTTGGGGTGACACCCTTTTGTTTGCTCATGATTGAACTCACATGTAAATGTCAAATATGATGTAATATTTGTTTGCTCACTTTGAGTCCTTACACTCCTTATTTTTGTGTAGTGTGCCCGCTATTGCTTTGTAACAAATCATGTACTGACACTAATAAATGTGTATGGTCTAAATAACAGACAAATTACCAGCAAACTTAATAAAACTGAGTTTTTAATAAACACTTGGACAATAGTAACTATATAGATTGAGTCTATACATTAGCAATAATGTTTTGTGGTTATCTAGCAAATCCCTTGTAGCTATCTTTCTGATTTAGTAAATAAATAAGTGACATACTATAAATAATGTATTGTTATGAAATGACCCTGTGGTAGGAAACGTTTTTGTTGCATTACTTCCTCCTTCTCCAGCATTGGATCCTTCATAGATTCACATGCTCGATTAGAATACATAGCGGTTTACCATAAATATATGGTTGTCTGAAGGATAAAGGCCTACCTTATTGGAAAGGTGCTGTAGGACCGCTCATCCGACTCTGGTCTCTGTTGCATCCTGTCCCTCTAGTAGGCAGTAGTGCCTTGTTAATATATGGGGCACCGCCTAGGTGGCCGCCTGGCAGATGTCCGTCAGTTGGACGCCAGCCAACAATGCTGCTGATGCCCCAGTTTCTCTAGTAGAGTGGGGTTGTATTGTGGCCTTCAACTGTCTAAACTTAATCATAGTATCTTGATATAGCCAACGTAATCAACCTGGCTACACCTTGTTTTGATATGGCTTTCCCCCTGTTGGAGGAGCCAAAAGCCACAAATAGTTGTGTGGTATCTGAAGGACTTTATCCTGTCCAAATAGAATGTATTTATTTATTAATTAATTTTGGCATTTGTTAAGCGCACCAAACTCTGATGGGCGCCGATTTGATTTTGGACTCTTTGGAAGAATTTGATTGCTCTTAACTTCCAGGGAGTGTAATGCCACCTCAGCTGGCGACGTTGCACTTCGAAAAAAAGGTCTGCAATACGATTGTAGAATTCAGGTGGAACTCTGTGGGCACCCTTCGAATTAACTGGGGAATTTGTCTTCAATATCACTTTGTACTTTCCAAAACACAGATACGAATCATTGATGGTTAGAGCCTGGAGTTCTGACATTCTGAATGATTGCCACCCAGAAGGCTACTTTCCAAGAGACATATGTTCTATGTGTCATTACCAGAGGCTCGAAACATGATCGCATGAGCCCAAAAATCACTATATTGAGACTGCACTCCAGCAGAGCCTTTTTTATTGCGGGAAAGACTTTTCATGAAGTGCTTGATGATTCTGTCACTAAGCAACTGAGGGGCATTCATCCTCTGTTGTATCTGCAGATATCTATTAAGTGCACTCGGAAGAAGGCGTGTGACAGTCCTCCCCATGCCAGACTTAGGAGATAGGGGAGAAGACGGCGAGGTTCCACACTGAAGGCCTAGTTCTAGTTGTTGTTGAGAAAAAAATGTGCAAAACCGGTTCCATTTGTCTCTGTATGACCTGTTAGTAGAAAAAGCTCTTGCCACCAGTAAGATTTTCCTGCATTCTTCTGGGACCTCTAAATGTCTGAACTCCTCAAAGGCAAGAGCCACACTGTGAGCTTGAGTGACCCGGATCATGGTGAAGTAGTTGTCCCCTGTTCTGTGAAAGTAGGTCAGGAGTGGCAATGGCGCGATCCTCCAACATGTGCAGTAGGTCTCAGAACCATGGTTGGCATGACCCCGCTGGAACAATGAGGATGAGGCGACAGGGATACGTTATCATTTGGATGATCTTGCAAATCACAGGGATATGGGGAAATGCATTAGCCAACAGGCCCTTCCATGACTTTGCAAAGGAGTCTCCCAACTAGACCGTTTGTGGGAGTCTGCTGGCAAAGGTTGCACGCTTTGTGTTTTGTTGTGTCGCAAGCAGGTCTACTTGCGGCTCGCTCCACGGATTGAACACTTTTGTAAGTCGCTGGTCGCCAGGGCTCCTACTGTTTTGGACGCCTGCCATGTGAAATGCCTGCAGGGAGATGTAATTACCGGTTGCACAGTGCCACAATATCTATGCCTCCCACGACAGCGTCCCGGACCGGGTACCCCCTTGTTTTCTAATATAATATATGGTGGTTGTATTGTTCATTAGTATTCTCACCATTGTTCCCTTTAGCACTGGCAGGAAAGAGCGAACTGCTCGACATACCACTTTTAACTCGAGAATGTTGATAGGGATGCGTCTGTAACAAGGTCATGTGGTGTAGTGGCTCATGTAATGTCATATATTTGGTTATGTTGTGGGGTACCGTCCACCACTGTAATCATAGGTCTAGCGGTGCCGTACCCTGATTTTGTCGTCCCTTCCACCTGTGACCACCTGTTGGCCATTAACTCTTGCAGTGGTTTCAGATGCAGTCTGCAGTATCACATTAGGGGTATGCATGATGACATTGTCACCAGCAATTGCATACACTTTGTGATGGAAAACCACATCCCTGGTTTGAATATGGCTGTTATAGCTGAGATCGTGCAGGCACTCCGTTGTGATGGGCGGACCAGCAACTCTGTAGTGGAGAACATTTCCCCCAAAAAGACCCCGTGTCTGGAGGGTTGCATCCAGGATTCTTAGTAGTTCATCGCAAATCCGAACTGTGTAAATACTGCCAGTGTCAGTGCTAGGGACTGCAATGCCATGTTCAATGTGGCCCCTCACAACTGCTAGTCATTCAAGAAGGGGTATATTTGGTGACCAGGTCTTTGTAGGTATGCAGCTTCAGGTGCCAGACAGTTTGTGAAGGTAGTGGGAGGGGACCTGAGGCCTGTACTTTGAATTGGTATTGGTGGTTTCCCACCACGAACTGTAGGTATTTTCTGTGTGCTTGGTGCACTTGGATGTGGAAGTACGCGTCCTGTAAATATAACTATGCTAGCAAGTCATTTAGTTGCACTGCCTTCATTACGTCTGTTAGCATGATCATCTTGCATTTTTTCCCCTTGATGAATTTGTTTCGAGCCCAGAGATCGAGAATCGGTCTCCATTTTTCATCCTGGCTTTTTCACCACGAAGTAAACTCATGTGCCCCAAAATTGCTTTGGCACTTTTTGAACAGCCTCCTTGACAGGCATCTCTACAACTTTCGCTTGAAGGATTTTTAAGGGAGGTTACTCCTGTTACTTAAAAAAAATGGTAGGACATGCCAGTGCCCGATTATTTCAAGAACCCATGTGTTCGTTGTAATGTGTTCCCATTCTTCTTGATGATGTAGGAGATTTCCTGCGACCTGTGCTAGAGCTTTCCCCTTTGTGCCGGGGGAGTCATGCCTGTCACTTATGTAGTCTCTCTCTGTGGGCTGTTGAAGATGCACTGCATCTTTTTGTGGCCCTGTAGTCTTTAGACTTGTAGTATCTTTGGTGGTTCTTCCTGTACCGTTGAGTGTAATAAGAGCTACGTTGGTAGGCTCTGACCCCTCTTGCGGAAGCCGCAGAGTGACCTGAAGATCCCTGAAAGGGACAAAAAATGTTCCTTGCCTAAAGCGATGTTAGAGACCTTGCCGTACACCTATGTCAGTCTTTATCACCTTCAAAGTTTCGTTGATTTTGGTGCCAAATAACTGGTCTCCTTCAAACTGCATGTCCAGAAATTTTGGTTTGCACCTCAGTGACCGAAATGTCACCAAAGTTCTACTCCGTTACCCATTTGTTTAAATCCTTTTTCCACAACAGCCACAGCTATATTAATATTGTGGTTGGAGTTTTCCTCTCCTGCATGAAGGATAGCCATGGCTTCCTTCCTTTTCTCTTCCGGCAAGTGTTCTAGAATGGGTGCCATCCTATGCCACATTTCTCTGTCATATCTAGCCATAATTGCTAGAGCGTTCACTTCCTTTACCATTGTCTCTCCAACAGCAAAGACCTTTTTGACAAAGGTGTCTGCTTTGTGCCCTTCATTGTCCGGCGGACTGGAGCACTTAGCTGCTTGTGTGCTTGCTTTTCTCCCCTACGCCACAGACAACCGACTCCGGCAAAGGTTGCACTTTAAGGCATTTGGATGTTGAATCCGGTGTCCTAAACTTATTCCTGAGCCTCCCTTTTAACGTGGGCACTGAAAAGGGCTTTTTCATGATATGACGGCCTTCCTCCCACATGTGATCTAAAATAGGTACTACCCACCGCTCCGGCTACACCACTTCAACCAGTCCCAGGACCCGCAGTGCTGGCGCCACTGTGGCCCGACAGGCTCCTACCTGCATATGTGGTGGACATGCCCGATAGTGGCGGACTTCTGGTCCCAATGTATAGCCACCATAGCTGACATCACTCCAACAACGCTACCACTAGAGCAGGAACCAATACTGTTGAGGGCCCCGGTTCCGGGCATATATCCCAGATCTGGTAAGCAGGCGACCCTCATAACACAGCTGTTCCTAGCCGCTAAAATCACAGTGGCGTGAACCTGGAAATCCTCAGAGGGCCCCCTAATGATCCTGTGGTGGCTAAAACTCTGGGACATCTTCATTGCGGAAAAGATCATGGCGGCAAGCAGAGGCCACCTTCACCGCTTCACAAACATTTGGTCGCCCGTGATAGACTACGACCAGAGCTACCCTGCTATAACATACAAACCATGCTCGGTGGTGAATGCCGTACGGGCAGAGAACAGAGCTCTGGCTCCACGAGCAGAGGAGACAGGCCCGGAAAGCAGCCAGGAATAGAGGGTGGGGGAGGAACTATTAAGGGACGGTGAATTGGGCTTAATACGCGGCATGTGCCAAATTGTTTGTAATGCAATGTTTTCCTGTGTGCTGATCAAAAAATAAACAAGAAAAAAAAATAAGAATGGAGACAATCTATCTCCTGCATTTGTTCATCAGGTCAAATAAGAAGCAGTCTTTCTCATCTTCAGTGGGTGTAAGACCAAACTCTTCACATGCCTTAGCCATCATTGTGTGAATGCTCCAAGCTCATCTGGTGGTGATTGTTTCATGGGTTGCTAGAGTATGGCGTCCTTGGGGCTGTCGTCTGTATCCCAGTCAACTCCTTAAAATGTTGTGGAGACTGAGGGCCTGATTCTGAGCTTGTGCTAAATATAGGGAGGAAAGCTGTCATTCTCCCCTCCAGTTTCCAGCACCATCATTCTGAGATGGGTGGAAATGTGAGGGGGAAAAGGTCATGCTTTCCAGCAGCAAAAGCTGCTAAAATCTCCTTCTGGGGGAAAACATGTGCTCCAGTGGCATTGCAAGCATTTCTCAAAAGAATGCTGGTTTTCTAATTGAAGAAATGTTTCTTAAACTTTCACTAAACTACAAAAATGGTGCTGCAGTCTGAGAAATGCTATGTTCATAATGGGAAGAAGTGTGCTGTGGAGTTAAACGGCACCACCCAGGGTACTGTTAATAAACGCCTCTTTAGGCTGGTGCAGGATGTGTGTTTTATCCTCTGAATATAGTCCTTGCAACACCTTATGATTATGATTGGTTATTTATCACACATTTAATACCCAGATGTTTGTAAGCGCGGACCCGGGAATCGAACCTGTGGTGCTCCGTGTCGTCTTGCTTCCAAGGCGAGCACTTTGCCCCTGAGCTATCCTCCCGAGGATTTAACTTTACATGGGAGGTGCTTGGCAAGGCTGTTGCAATACCGTTAATCATAGCTTTGCAGGAGTGGCGGACTTTGTTTTTGCTGCCACTCCTGTATTACATCAGAATACAGGTCTACATGGAAAAGTGCCTTTCAACTCAGACATGCCACTTTTCCATTATAACACGCACTTAAGAATCAGGTCAGAGTCTTTTGCGCCCTCGTCTGTGTCTGAATACGATAGTTCACCTTCTTCCTGATCTTCCTGGGTGGGCTGTGTTGGGTGCCCACTTTGCTGCTCGGGGGATTTTGATTGTGGTGGCGACCTTGACCTTAATCTGAGCGACCTTGATTTTGGTGGCAGTGACCTTGACCGTTGTCTGTGCAGCCTAGGGGGTGGATTGGCCTCCCTATGCGGGATGGTGGTGGTAATTGTGGGGTCGGTAATATATCTAGTTGTGCCACCAGAGTTTGTAATGATGTTAGTACCTGCATGGATAGCAGCATTTGTGGGTGTAAACTCGGGCCTGGTGTGGGCATTTGAATGGGCACTGGTATAGGCATCTGTGGCCCTTGCAGGGGTAGGATTGGCAGTGGCTGCAGCCAGTTGTGCTGCTTGTTGTGGCGTTGGTAATGGCACTGCCATGTCCTTTTTTTTTTTAAAAAAGAGACTGGGTTTGTTCCGTAAGTATCAAAGATTCTTCCGAATCAGAAAATCTTGGTAAATAAACTTGCTCTGCTTCAAAGTCAGAGTTAGACGGGTGCGCCTTCATCAACTGAACCTTCACTGTGGTAGCGACGCAATTCGTCAACTAGGTCTCCGCCAGCCCTATGGTGGGCTTTTTGTTTTGCGTGTTCATCCGGTCTGTGTGGCCTCTCCTCTCACCTGGACTACTTCTGAGCCTGGGAGGGGATCTTTTCAGAGGGTTTTCCTGCAGCAACATTCTTTGAGGAATTTGCCTCGGGCGGGCAGTACTTGCCTTTGTTTAAACATTAAAACAATCTCCTATGCCTATCCCTCAGCGTTTCTGCGCTGAACTCTTGGCATAGCTCACAGTCTTCATTTTTGTGGTCAGGATATAGGCAGTCACTACGGTCGTTATGCCCATCACATTGATTGACATTCGTCATCCCACATGTGGCACAGGCTTTAAAGAGGAATTTTTTTAAGACCTGCTCTCCATGATCACAAAAGAAAACCCTTTTACTTATCTGCTGAGAAAGGGTTTTCCTGAAATCTTTCCATCGGATTTCTGTGAGAAATGATTTTCTGAAAATGTTCTCCTGGGAGAAAAGGCGTGAGGGCTCCTCTCAGCACGATTGTGCAGTTAGAATCTGAAGACGACCTCTAGGTTGGGGCTTGGTACAAAATGTCTCATTGGATGGGGCTGAAAAACACCCACAAAAAGGTGGAAAAACTATAAAACACTCCAGTTTTTGTAAATATTAATAAAAGTATGAAGTGTGTAGCCAAGGTTTCCCAGCCCGACGACGGGGAGTATTCTATAAAAGAACCAATCCTGGATAAAGTATCTCACACAGTCGCCAGATCATAGTTGTCCTGCAGGAGAAGAACATCCTGGATGGTCCGTTCGGTCTTGGTTTGCCAACACTCACAGCTCTTTAGGTACCTCAGTTCTACATATTGCTCTCTTTATGAGGGTTTATTTTCTACTGCTGCTCGTCCGAGGTCTATGTAATTGTATTTAAAAGAAAACTAGAAAGAATTCAAGAGTAAGACAAATGCAGTACTTAATGAAAACCTCAGAAGAACTGCACTGTCAGGATGTACAATTGTGTGACATATGAACCCGACACTAAATGGTTCAGAATTGGAGTGAAGTTCTTATAGGAGGGATCTCTGATGGAAAATATAGTTATGCTGCTACTTCATTTAATGCTCCTCTATGCCTAATTCTCACGGCTAAGCCTCACCTGTGTTAGGCAGAATCCTCTGCAGTACCCTTGGCGAACACAACAGACAATTAATGTACAAGTGGTAGTACAATTTCACCTTTGGTACAAGCCTGTACTACGCAGTAAAGTGGTAGCGATGGCTGAGCAGCCAGACTTATCTCAAGAACAAATGAGCAGTAATAGGGATTACACAAAGGGCTACAATTATTGTGACTCAAACAAACACTGACTCAAGGTTTCTGGTTAAAAAATAGAAGTACATTTATTTTTAAACCATCTGTTCATAAAACACTTCACTTCTATTAAACCAAAACCACACTCTAAATATACTACACACAACCAATTCCTTTGGTTCAGGTCAATTCAAGGTAAGTACATTAGGATTTGACAGACCGATGTTGTAAAACAAAAGACGTTACCGGGGGTTAAGAAGCACTCACTTTTTGACAGTAATGACAGTTCGGTTTTACGGAAGAAAAGCGTGCCCGCAGGAAGAATTATAACCGTAGTCAAACACATTCAGCACATTGAATTATTAACCTGGGAAGAGTGGATAAAAATCATAGGCAATACTTTTGTCAAAGCACTAGAATCAGAGGACGTATTCTACGAGACAGATAAAGTCAATAGGCCCGTGCCAGTGTCAAAGGGAGCAGGGCTCTGCTGTGAGGATCACACGATTAGAACAGTTCGAGATTAACATTGCCAGGAGTACTGTATATTATCAAAGGAAGGCAAAAGTTATAAGAGGGAAGGAAGAAAGGACAAGCCTTCGGTAAGGAAAAGGGTTCACCCCGATTCCTCCAGGTCAGACTGAGAGAACAACCAAATGGACACAGTGCCTTATTCGAATCAAGAAAGCTGGTGCTACGGTAGTTGTTCCAGGTAGTTCCTGCAGACGGTTCCTGGAGCTTCAGTCGTGGGGACAAGAAGGAAGACATCTGGAGCGATCTGCACTACCCAGGGATGAGGCCAGCAGCAGCAAAGCAACAGTGAATAAAAAGGTGCGCTCCTTTAAAACAGGAGAGGGGCTCTTCTGATGGCTATCCGGACCACTACAGCTTCGTGCAGCAATTCCGACCCAGAAGAGGATTCTCTAGCTGTAGAAGGTGGGCTGGTTGATCCCACCAGGCTCAAGGGAAGAAGACTCCGGACTGGATCTTCTCTGTCGCTGAAGGGTAGATGGCTCAGGACTGCAGCAGGGCTTCACCGGGACCCGGAAGTTGCAGCAGCCGTCTTCTTCTCTGCTTCTCTTCGGTTCTTGCAGTTCCAGTGGCGACTCGGTCTTCAAGCCCAAGAGTCCTGCCTTTTATGCCAAAATCCCCCATTCACACAGTAGGGGGGTTGTCCAGCCCGGACAACCACCTCAGCCAATGGACACAAAGTGTGACTTAGGTCTCCAAGGAGACCCTGTGCAGGGGGTGACTAAACCCCTCCCTCACATTCAGCCCACCTAGACACCCAGACGCCAAAGGAGGGCTTCTTCGCAGAAGCCCGCCAAAGGACGGCGAACAAAGAAGGCAAACCTGGTTTGGAGTGAAAAGTAAAACACAAGGATGTTAACAAAAAGAAATGGCGACTAAACCCGACCAGAGCCAAAATAAAATGTATTTGGTCAAGCGGGTTTATGTTCAAGGCTAATAAAATAGCCTAAAACAGTACCACGTTTATATTCTATAATCGGGGTAGAAAAGTTAGGGTAGATACTACTGCCACCAGCCAAGTCTTAGTGTTATGGTAGCGAAACAAGGCTCCAGGAGGCACAGACAAAAGGGGATCAGAGTTAACCCTTTCCAATACTCCATGTAAGATGGGGTGTACTGGGTCTGTAGTTTAAGTGACTACATAAAGTAAATGGCAACTTTACCTGATTCTGGGGGACAGTAGTCAGCCCCAGAAAAATTGAGTCAGCCGGAAGTCTCAGAGACAACCCTGTGTCACTGCACTGAAGGTGCTGTGTAACACACACAAGAAGTTGGGTTCATGGAGTGGTGTGGCTCCAGAGCCCAAGATCACACAAAGTAGAAATACACATGGCAAAACACATGTAAGAGTGGGAAAAAGGTTCACACTCTTACCAGGTGGAAAAACGAAACCCCCAGAAAGCCAGCAAAGCTGCTGAGGGACTCCCTAGGTAAGGGAAATATGCCATAAATGAGAATTCTCCCTAACAACTTGTACCTGCCATATTGAATTGCGTAATTATGCCCTAAACGAGCCTAACCTTGTATCGTTGTGTGCATGCCTTAACCAAATGCGCCCCAGGTAAACTGCGAGGCAGTCGCTTCCTACATATTTCCGTTTTGGCTTCGGCAAGCGAGTAGTAGAAAACGCCTCACTCAGCAAGACAGCTTCCGTGTGTAGAATTACCAACATTAGGTGGACCAGGCACTGTCTGAGTCCTGTGAGAACCATAGTTTGGAGTACTAGAGTCTCAAGACTTGCTACAAATGTATCCGAATAAGTCTGTTCCATGTTGTCAGGTGCACTCACCCAGGCGGTAGAAAAAGTTGATGTTTATGTATCTTGCTATGTGAAACCGTAAAACAGGCTGGAGATCCCTCTATCTGGCGCTGAATGAACACCTTTAACACATTCCCCCCTTCGATTGATCTGTCTATTGATATTTCTGCCCCTTTAATGTCCTTTTCTGTACACACCCTTGTTACTCTGTTCATGCCCCCCTCTTCCTCAAACCCATCCAAGTATTCCCTAAAAATCAATATTTTTGTCCCGTCATGCAAACCCCACCCCCATAATGCATGGTTACTCTCTAACACTGGTGGTGGTGCTGAAAATATTTCTTCTTCACTCTCTCTCTCTCTCTCATTCACACTGGGGTGTTCCTCTCCTAATACCTCCTTGACCTGCATAGCATCCCCTTTCTTGTGCTGGTGGCATTTACATCACTGGATGACCAGACGACCGACGCAAGTGACGATGACGATCCCAAACAAGAAGTAAACACAAAGCACACCTTGTTAGATGTTTGTGGTTATTTAGTGATGGTATACTTTAGAGCGTAGAATCTTAATTTTAAGAAAATTCTAGGTGTGGGGGAGAAAATCTCAGCCTTGGCATCTAGGCTGAGGAAGGAATGGAAATAGAAAAAAGGTCCCTGTTGTGGAACCCGCGTCCCCCGCACACTGTCTATGGCCTAAGAGATTTTTTTAGCCTAATCCCTGCTAGCCTCGTACAAGGCTAACGGGTATGGCTTGTAAAAAGTTAGGTTGTATTTAAAGACATTTGTGTTATTTAAACCAGAAATAGCTTGTCACAATAACCATTCAATTAACAATGTAAAGATAAAAAATATTTATTTTTCAAATGGCCCAACGCATTTTGAGTTTTTTCAATCTTCATCAGGGGCAAGTAGTATTTTCAAATCATTCTACAAAAGAAAACATTAAAGAAATGAACTTAATTACACAACTGTGTTTGTACAATCTTCTTGCATATATTCAAATTCAATTTGTAAACATCCATTGTTGATATCGAGTACCCAGTAATTTGTCACGATAATGAACATATTTGAATATCACCTTTAAGACACCATGCCAGTGCTTTTGCCATTGGCTTCATGGTTTACGCATATCATTATCAATTGGTCACATAGTTCCTAATACCAGAACAATTTATAATCCTTCGATGGTTATTTAATTAACTAGAGTCTGATGCTGTTAATTATATCGTTGCTGGATAATGATTGGTTAGTATGCATTCTACTAGGATTTATAGCTGATGTGCCAAGTGGCAAAAGTGAAATAAAGTCAATTGGTGGCTATTTAACCCATAATAGGCTAGAGTAAACTTATTGTTAGTAAAAATGAAGAGGAGAGACTGAATGCTAACCTTGCTGTTGGTCCTAAGGGTAAACCGAGAGGCTTCGCACAACTTGTATGATGGAGTGGATTTCTGTACTTTGAGCGTGATTCTGTTAGTACCAGATTGTGTGGAAGAATCTAAAAAAGGTAAACATTTGTTTATGTCAAATGAGTGCTAAGCGGAGCCACTCTGCGAGAGGTCACGAGAGGGTAAGAAGTAGGTATATCTTACCAGCAAATTGGAAGACGTGGGAGGGCTATGAGCCGGGCTGTGTTGTTCAGACCCAGAGTCCCTGGAGAAATTCTGTGTATGCCATCAGCTAGTGATGAGATCTAAAAATTAAACAGGTATTAAAATGAGTAACGTGCTGGTCAAGAACCGCTAATTACTTGTGATTATAACCGGAAGTATCAAAATATATCTTACCCATGGAAAACGGTCCCTTAAGCGTCTGAGTAGGACTCCTGGTGTGGAGTTGGGATCGGGGTGTCCTCAATTGGGATGGCCTAAGACGCTTCACAGATATACAAAAGATACATGTACTTAATGAAGTATCCTGTTAGATTTTTTAGGTGTATAGTTAAACTGAAAAGAATTTAAGGAATATATCTCATCAAGTAGGGTATTCTTGCTGGCTACCAATAAATAGGTGCAGGGCAGTCATATATATTTCATCAGTCTGGGACTCGATAAGAGGTCGCAATATTGCCAGAATCGCTCTTTAAATAGAAACCAATTTCCATAATGTATCTGTAAGCAAAGAGTGTTTTTAGTAGAATAGTTAGTTTGTATAAAGGGATTGTTCAGAGAATCAATGATCTGGAAGACTTCTTTATCAGCGAAATACAGCAAGGAGTGTAGCTTCATGGGACCCCTTGGGACACCAGGATGCCTATGCTGCCATTTTCGAAATGGTGCAAGCTTCTATGTGTCATGTCTACTGACGTCACAGCGCACATGCACGAGTGACGTGATCACTTATTTCGCTGTAAATAACGGTAACCTGAAAAGATACAGTCTATATATTCATGAAAGTCCTGATGCACTTTTTATCAGATGATGTTAAAATATACTAAGTGTTTTTCAGTACTGCAATAACATATTTAGGGTATGTTTCCCAATAATGGAGCTTGTGACGTCATTTTGAGCATGCGCGAATGACGTCACGTTAGAAATTTGATTGGGTATTAAATGAAAACAAGTTGTTAGACGCCATGCCTAATAAGTAACTAGTTATAATGACAGTAGAAATATTTATGTGCTGTACTAGTTGTTTGGGCTGGTTTGCAAGTGTTACGTTTGTTGACGTCAGTGTGCGCATGCGTCAATGACGTCATGTTGTGAAATCAGTGGAAGCATTGATAAAAACAAGTTGGTGAACAACATGCCTGGTATGCATTGGTTTAATTTTAAAATGTTTTTAGTGGCATGTTAAGTACATCTATGTGTTTCAAGTGTTATACATTCAATGCAGGTGTTGTAACGTTATATTGGTAACAACAACATACACCAAACAACTTTCTTCACTCGTCAAGCATTGTGTCTTTTCCAAACTACAAATGTGGGTTGCCCCTTTTAAAGTGCTACAGCTATGGTGGGGGACTAATATAATGAAAAACAAGGAATCCAAAAAGCTGTAAAGTGAATCAAAAATAATAAAACCTCATACTTATTCTAGGCTGGTATCAAAAGATATCCTAATTAAATTACCCTTTTGAACAAAACTTAATTATAAGAGAGAGCGAATAACAAACAAAAAGTCTGATGTATACAAAATAGTTTCAATGATAGTTGACAAAAATTCAAGTAAACAATACAAATATATATAATCTTTGTATTTTAACAACGAAAAACATTTTTTAACAACAAAAACAACTTCACAACAAAAAACATAAAAAGTGCAGTGATAAATGGTTCGTAAGTTCATGAATGGTTCGTAAATCAATTTACAAGTCTGGAACAACAGAGAAAATATACATTGCCATAAAATGAAAAAGTATATCTCAATACATGAGAAACATTTTTTAACAAGGTAGACGGTGAATGTAAAAAAAAAAACAAGTGTCAGTACATAAATAATGAAAGAACAAACAGTAAATGTTGAATAACAGGTCTGCCTACATAGAATTCTACAGTAACAAATATCCAAACCAATGTTGGATAGGGTCCAGGATGAGTTAAGTTAAGGGAGCCTAAAGAAAGAGTTCGAGCGATCAAGGACCGAATTTAAGTTTCGGTGGGGCCACCTGTCGGCCTTCAAAGTCTGAAAATGCCTTCCTCGGGGCAGAGTGGAAAGAAGTAGTCCCTAGGGGAAGCAGACAAAAAACACAATGAGTGTTTTTTTAAAACATAAGAAAGAATATTTAGTTTTGTGTTGCTATTTTCTCATCTGCATCTCTTAGTATGTTAAGTTAGGGTCCAAGGGCAAAGAAAATGACAAAATTGAACATAAAAAAACTCCTAATTAGAAATAGATGTCCGGAACAACCCTTACCCAATGCTACTGGGGGAATTCCCGGACAAAAATTACTCGACACAGGTCCACATTGTGGCGGGCGAACGTGTCACATCAAATTCGGGATGTCTAGGACAGCAAACAGCTGCGCACTGTATGGATAAATGAGTGTTGCCAATTACATTTTGATCACCGGAGTTTTAATGATGAAAAGGTTGACACATTAATACAAAGGGAGAATGTCCTACCTTGAAACTGAATGTGTAATGATCACAAGGAGCCTGGTGGGTTCTTGTAGTGAAACAGCTCCGAACTCGGACAGGAATATGTAACCTTCGGTAATCTAGTGTAGACAAAAAGATTTTGTCTTGGGTTAATTCTATTTGAGTGCAGCAAAAATAGTTGATGCATATGCAACTGAAGTCATGTGTTTTGGATTAAATTTGTGGAATTGCAAAAGTAGGTAGATGTGAAAATAAACTTACTTTTGTTTGTAGATGAAGAATCACAGTCAGCAAATTATTGGCTGATTGCTGGAGGTGCGGTATGGGCATCCGACATATAGAAAGGGTACATCGTTTTCTACCTAGAATAGCAAAACGGAATGTTGCCTAGCACCATTCTGTCATGTATTCATTAAAATATAATAAATAATGATGGACATTATTCATGATATGGGAAGTTTGCTGTGATTTATTGGTTCCCCGTGAAGTTGCCATACAATAACGTGAGTGTCACAGTGAGCAATATCTATTTACACCCGTTGCTCATGTAAATGAGAAGAAAGAAAAAATAATAAAACAAAGGGACTGTGCGCGGTGACTTAACCGCGGCACCGAAAATCGTTAATGTTGACTGCGAGGTCCGGCCGTGCAGCTTGAATGAGGCTGTGCTTGCGTCTTTCCCAGCCTGTTGGTGTGCACAATACTAGACCAGAAGCCCAGCTCTCATTTCCCTTTCACTGCTCACAATAGCATCAATCCAGTAAGCTAGGTTTTATTCAAGCTACGTTGGAATCTTAGGATAAATACTGTTCAGTCATGTTGTTGATCTTCAGGGGGGTTTATCATCCGACGGGTGAAACATGTCCCAGATCAGCACCTTCCAGATGTCACATTTATCGCTCCCATCAGTTCCTGCTCTGTTCATCCCATCCATCCACACCTTAGTTTCCGCTTCAGCCCAGCGCTCAAATTCACTATGCCATCTTGTGTATTGTGGACCTCCAGCTGATTTCCAGGCTATTACAATAGCTCTTTTGGCCAGTATGCATGCCATATCCATAAACTTAAGCACATCTTTATATTTGCTGATTCTGGGGAATGCTCCAAGCAGGCATTCCTTTGGTGACCACTCGTATCTAGCTATGCCAGCCTTCCTGCAGGCTTGTTCAAATCTCATCCAAAACCTTCGCACTCGGACACACACCCAGAACATATGTATTAAGCCCGCGTCCCCATCCCACACCAATGTCTGGTATGCATTGGTAACTAGTTATCGTGCCCGAAGGAATAATTTTGTATGTATACTATACAAGTGTGTGAAGACTTTCTAATGGGGCATATACTTATGTAAAGTAAATAAACCTAGCCTCTTCAGTTCATTGGTGTAATGACTGACATAAGGATGCATGAAGTTAGAATTCGAACACAAATCTACTGATCAAGTGAAGCAGCTATGGCACAACAATCTATATACTATTTAAGAGATGTACAATGTAGAGTCTATGTCTTAAAAAGGGGAAAATAAAGATCTCGACTGTTATGACAATATGGGTATTCGTGTGGTCATGGGATTGTTTTTGACTCTTTAGTATGGGTAGGCTATTATCACCTCTGTTCTTCTAATGTCCCTTTGTAATTAAACCATGAAGATGGAAACGAGCCTATCTATGGGGTAACTGTAGTGCTTGGTCTGAAGACTGAGGCGTAATCACTGTGGTTTAATGCATTATTAGAAAGATGCTATGGGATAACCCTCATAGGATACTGCCATGGTTATCCCGGAGTACTTCCAAGTTAAGTATAAAGAAGGTTTAAGGCAACATATGATAAAGTAGTCTCCCCAGTTCTACATATAGCTCAAATAAATGTAGTGACATTGGTCAATGGGAATTACATAGAAAACCATATTGTTGCTGTACTAATTCGATTTTGATGATAACCATATAGCATTTTAACACTAACCCATACTGGGTGTACAATCTATATACCTAATAGATAAAGTATATTATGGGTGATCAAGTTAGTTGGAAACAAGGGAAGCAGTCACATCATTATAACATCATTTCCTCATCTTGAGAAATTGCAAAAAAGGACCCAAATAATAATCTTCATTGATGCCAAGCGGTGTCATGGCATCCAATCTATGGATTGAAAATAGTTCTTGTGATAGGATTTTTGGTAAATCCCCTCCCCTAGGGAGTGAGTGTACTACTTCTGAGGTGACTACTCTCATTTGGGAGGTATTATGATGGTTGTCCCTAAAATATCTAAAGACTGGTGACTTGGTGTTACCGGTCCTAATGCTGGCCTTGTGTTCCATCCACATGTCCTTTGCTTTTCTGGTAGTCTTACCCACATAATATTTGCCGCAAGGGCAGCGCAATGCATATATTACATTCTTGGTGTTGCAAGTGGCAAAATGTTTAAGCATTATCTTTTTACCAGTGTTCGGGTGGCGGATGTGGTCACCTTTGATTATGCTTGAGCGGTGTTAACAGTTAAGGCAGGCAAAAGTCTTGCGTTTCTAACTGCTCAAAGTGCTTTGTGATTGTTGTTTCGGTTTCTCAGCTTTGAGAAATGTGCCCCTGAGGTTCTGTTCTCTTTTGAAGGCCAATCATGGATGGCTCTGGAAAAAGTTTGTTGAGTGTTGGGTCAGATTTGAGAAGATCCCAATTTTTGTGAATTATCCGTTTCACCAGGAAACTCTGACTAGTATATTTGAGTGTGTGTATGAGGTTTATATTTCCCTTCTTAGTGTTGCCTTTGAGGAGTTCCTCACATTGTTGTGTGTTTGTTCTTAGAATGTCTTTATTCAGTGTGTCTTCAGGGAAGCCTCTTTCCACAAATCTAGACTTCAGATTCTCATATTCTTCTTGTAGTTTGTCTGAGTCAGATTAATCCTTTTCAGCCTCAATAGTTGGCTATAGGATAGATTTTCCTTAAGATGTTTGCGGTGGAAGCTGCTGTAGTGCAATGTGCTGTTAACATCCGTCGATTTTCTATAGATTTGAGTGTTAAATCCATTTTCGCTCAGTTCAATGGTGACATCCAGGAAATTGACTGAAGGGTTTCCGATTTCTATTGGGAAATATCCTTTCATTACATCCGTTTAGATATTGCCAGAATTGTGTTAGTTCGTCCTCTGTTCCGATCCAGATCCCAAAGTTATCATCGCTTCTTTCTGCGGGTATCTGGCCAGTGCTGCCACTACGTCCCATGGTCTCTTAGGGCCGGTTCTGTGGACCCTGTCCATCGGGATGTCACCAACCAGATCTTTATCAAGGAGGCTTTCAAAGATTAGGGTGACCACACTGTTCAGATCTGGGTCCTTCACGGTTTCCGGCAGGTTTCGCATTCAGATGTTTGATCTGCGGGACCTGTTCTCCAGGTCCTTGCACTGTTGTTTGATATGGTAAGTTCTTCTAGAGCTATGTCCATATTTCGGGTGTCCGCCAACACCTTTTGTAGGGCTCTTTCTGTAGCATCTGTACGCTCCCCCAGATCCGTGATATCCATCCTCAGTTCAGCGATGGACTGTTTCATTTCCCTCATGAAGGTCGTGAATTGAGCTTGAAATGCATGGGTCATTTTGTTTTGAAACTCCTGGAGGATGGTCTCCATGTCTGCCTTTCTGGCCGCCCTTGTGGGGGACAACAAGCCAGGGCCCTCCGTCCGCGGGTTTTGATCTTCTTGTGTTGCTTGAAAGGGGTCCCCTTCGGGCTCTCTGAACCAGCAGCGCTGGATAGAGCCCTCCCGAGGGGTGGTAGCAGGGAGTTTCTTGGGTCCCGCTGATTTTCCTCTGCTTCCTGACATTGTGGGTGGTTCTCAAGAGCTTCTGGGGGTGCTAGCTCTCAAGGCTGATCCCCCGTCTCTCCTGCAATGGCCAAAACTGTAATACTTGTCTGCTGTGCGCCTCTAGGGTCTGTGTCCAGGCGTTCTTCCTTTATAAGGCTGCCTCCCAGGGCCCCCACTTCTTCCCGCCAGGTCAATCCATGTTGTGATCCTCTTGTGGGGGGAGGCAGTGCGGGGAGCGGGGCCCAGGGGGCGGTGAGTATGTTGTGGAGTGGGGTCCCTTTTATATCCGCTGTGCAGGCGCAGTCTGCTAGAGCACAACTGCCGTGCGAGTCGGGTCTCTGGCAGCTTAGGGCACCAGGTGGCTGCAGCGAGGGCCCTCAGCCTGTGACCCTCTGTTTCGGGGCCCCCCCTTATTGTTCCTGTGTCCGTGGGTCAGTGCACCTTTTGGGAGGTAATCGGCTCTGGATAGCGTTCTCACTATGTGTTGGGACGCAGGGGGCGAGCTCCGGATCACATAACTATGTGCACACCTTGGACGGCCGCGCACTTACCTCAGTGGTTTGCCGCCTGGAGGCTCCTGATGCTTACAATCCCAGTGGGGCTGACAGGGCTTCATTGCGTCCCCTTGAGTGGCATGTTGTCTCTCCACCCTGCCACCTCGCTCACCTTACTTGCGGGTGTTGCATGCCCAATCCTTGGCGCACCTTCAATTTCGCCGGCTGCAGTCCCGTTGTTGCGGCATCTACCAGCACTGGAGTGGCGGGTTGCTGTCCCGTGCTGGTTGGGGGGCAGCTGATCTTCTGGATGCCCTGTGGAGAGGGGCGCCGGTTTTGTGTCACCCCTGGCTACAATTGTGGTCCGCCTGGCTCTGTGCCATAGGCACCCTGTGCGGAAAGCCGAGTCTGCCTGCGAGGCCCCGCTTGACCGGATTGGTGTACTCCCGCCGCCGTGGGTTTGCATCAAGGTGGTCGTTTTCCCCCACAGCGTATGTGCCCAGTGTGCTGCGCTTTTCGTGGTGTCCCGGTTCAGCGCTATTCCCAGTGAGACTGGGGGCTCTGTTTTTTTAAGTGGATTGTGCCGTTTCTGGTAAAGGCTGCTGGAGGGGGACGGGGCGTGCTGAAACACATTCTCCTTATCGAGCCGCCATCTTGGAATTCCGCATTTGCCAATTTGAGCAGTTTGTAGCAGTTATCTGCAGCTGTTTTGCATTGGCCGCAGCTTGTACTCCGGATACCAGGAGAGAAGTGAAGAAAACAGATGCTGAACTGAACAGTTTCAAATGAGATGGAATGTTCTCTAAGCTCTTGGTGGAGTCTGCCAAGATATAGTTGCACTGGACCTTTTCTTCCTTGTTACCTTATGTTGGTTTGTTATTCTCTGCTGCCGTTTTCTCCTTAGCCGTGCACAACCCATTGAGGGGTGTCAAGTCTTCGCGTGGAACAACTAATGTGAGGCTTTGAAGAGTCACCAGTGCACAAATTTCCTTCCAATGTGGTGGTAGTTGGGCGTATGCTCTTGTCCCACACAACCAGTCCATCACAGCAGCGGTCCCCTTCTGCAACACTGCAATGTCCATCTACCTCGTGCAGCTTGTATTCATCCCCAGCATTATAGTTCCATTGGCTCTAAAACAGAAAATATTGTGTCAGAGGCTTTTTTTCTGGACGTGTATTTTCATTTATCAATGTTAAAGCATGTATATAACCATTCCAAATGTTCTTACATCTACCATAAATTTTCTAGACCGCCCGTTTAATCAAAGCCCACTAACCCTTCTGTATGGCACTGTGCCATCCCCGTTTCCCATTTCCCGTTGTGTAGCACCGAACCCAGGATTTGCATGAAGGACATGGTGTGGCATCATGGCACATAATACCCTGTGGAGGTTTTACAATATATTCCTTTAGGGACAGCAGCCACCTGTTTTCCCTTTTGAGCCCACTCTGTTACATATTCCAGAACCAGGTCATTCTTTTCCTCCTCCTGGGCCATGCTTTCTAGTTGTATAAAATTGTCCTTGTACACCTCTTCCCCCTCATCAATCCACTTTACTTCTACCGTATGTCCCTGGAACATACCCCTGGTTCTGCATAAGGCCAGATGTGCCAGACACCCTACCTCTTCTGCTGTCATCTCTTGTGGCAAAAATTGCTTTGGCGCTCCGGCGAAACGTGGAATCGGTGAGCACACGTAACGGGTATCATTGCTGCCCGGCGTCCAACTTTCTTCATTTCCCTATACCATAAAGTGTCTGAGGCTAGATCCACTCCTTCCTCGACAGTGTTTAATAATTTCAGTGTGCAAGGCACACTTCTTTTAGTGCGTGTTTCCCTCTCACCACCAGATGATGGGCTCAGTTTATCCTTATGTACTAAATACCAGAAAAGAAAAAGACAGAAAACAAAGTTGCAGATCAGTATAATATTTTTTACTTGCCCCACTCTTCTCATCAATCTCAGCCCCTTTTCTTTTTCCTTCCATTGTGGGTTTCCTGCAACATCATATTATAGTACAAAGTGTTAATGTAAATTGGGTTATACTTCCCATCAAGACACTCCTCCCCTTTTCCAACATGCTGCTGGTATCCCCTCGAACATCGGTGTGATGAATTCAAGCATGAGGTTCTTTTATCTTCACTGCTGTGGGTGTTGCGAAATTACTTCAAACGGGCCACAAAAACAAGGCACTTTCTCACTGCGTTTCGAATGAGGACTTTGTCACCCGGGTAGAGTGTCTGTGTGTGGACATGCTTGTGCACTCTCTTCAATGCTGGTTGGCGCGCTTGTGGATTGATGGACCTGGCAGGAAATGTAACTAGGATTAGCGTCTGATATTGAACTTGGAGGAGGGACAGGCGCATGCATTCTCCACCGTTACAATTTCATGCAGAGTCAGGTGGTGATCCGCAGATGGTGTGTTACGGAGGGCAAAGAGTGCAACAGAAAGGCAAAAAAGCTACATTTTGACGTAGTATTGGTTAGCTTAGCCAAGCGCTCTTTTACTAGGCCATTTATCCTTTCCACAATCCCATTTGCCTACGGCCAATAAACTGTGCAAAGTTTGTGTTTAATGTCCAGGGGACACGTTATCTTCTCAAAGAGATCGTTGGAGAAGTGCTGACCATCATCTCATCTGATCTGGCCACATACGCCCCCCATCTTGGGAATACTTCCCCTTACTAGAAACTTAGATGCGGATTTGGCATCATTCTTTGCACAGGGTCCTGCCTCAAGCCAGCGTGAAAACTGACTCACTACTAATATTAGGTACCTGTAGGGGGCACATCTCTCTTGCATGTCGACATAGTCGATAAGCAAGTGGCGGAAGGGCCTTTCCGGCTGTGTTATTGTTCCCCTTAAGGTTCTCAATGTGTGACCAGACAGAAAAACTTTTTAAACCATACAATTTCCCACAAATTCATTAACTCATGCATGTCTGGAACATACCATCCATCACTCAGCTCTGCTGCTATGCTCTCTTTGGATGCATGAGTGGGGAAATGGAGCTGTTCTAAAGCTACATTTAACAATTATTTGGGCAGCACATGCTTCCCTGTGCTTATCTGCCGCCAAATCAGGTATGTTGGTGATAGTGAACACCCTCTGTGTATCATATTCAACCTTTCCTCTCTTTCTTCCTCCCCACTCTTCTTTCTCTCCACTGTGATCAGTGGCACCCTTTCCCCTTCCACTGGGTATCTCAACACTCCCCCTTCCACCGGTAAATATCCTGCTGTTTTTGCTGCTGTCAGCCATTTCTTTCCCCATTGACACCCTGTCTTGTTTTCCTGAATGGGCAGCTCATAATATTCTTGCCAGCTCTACAGGAGCTTTTAACGCCTACATGAATTCCTTTAATAGTTCTGCATGTTGTACAGGAGAACCATCACTTCCTTTTAAATTCCCTCGTTTCCCACCATGCCAGTCCGGAATGGATAGTTGATGTGACCTAGGCAGGATCAGAAAATATATTTGCTGCATGACCCACCATCATTTTTAGTGCTCTTAACACCACCAATTCTGCTGCCTGTGCTGAATAACGCAATGGTAGCCACTGCTGGGATGCTATTACACATTCTCCATTTATACAGCATACCACTGCCACGCAAGTATATCTCCTTCCTGTCTCTGGGTCAATACTTGAGGAGCCGTCAATATAGACCATGTCTGCCCCTGCTATTTTTTCCTCTTGTACCCACACATCCCCTTCAATTCTGTCCATGTGTGCTGCACAGTCATGTATGCAAACCCCTTCCTCTATTGGTTCTGCTAGGTAGACTGCTGGGTTTACACCAACACCTTACATCCTCTATGGCTGGGTTTGTCAGTATGACCTCATAACCCCATGACGGTCAATGAGCTTTTTTATTTTGCCCGAACAGCGAATAATGAGTGTTGCACGTATAATACTACGGGACACCCCACGGTAATCGTTGATGCCTTCTCAATTGCAAACTCTGCAGCTGCAAGTGATTGTCCACAAGGGAAGGGTCCTTGCATTACTAGGTCTAAGCTTCCACTGAAATAAGCTAGTGGTTGATGCCCCTGTGGCTTCTTTTGTGTGAGAACAGCTGTCATCCCTGAGCCATCTGAAAGCGAGAACGAATAGAATTTTGCGCTATAGTTTGGTGCTGCTAACACTGGTGCATGCGCTAGTGTATTTTTTAGTTCTGCGAAACTCTCATTTATGTCAGATGTCCATTTTATGACCCTCTTCTCTTTCTGTGCTTCCGTATGGCCCTGGAGGAGGGGTCTAGTGAATGTGGGATAATCAAATACCCAGGCTCTGCATAAACCTTGGAAATTTTGCATTTCTTTCACCATCCGTTGGTGAGCGGTTGAATGAATGGCCTGTATTCTTTCAGGCATTATTCTTTGCCCTTCAAAGAGATTTTTGTCCCAAATACACTACCTCTTCGAGACAGTACTGTAATTTTTCCTTATCCACCTTGTACCCTTTTTCTGCGAATAGTGACAAACTGTGCACTGAGTCTGTTCTACAGTCGTCTGTCTCACTGCATATTAGCAGGTCATCTAAATATTGAATTACTGAAATTGATGTTTGCATGTTGCATAGATCAATTCGTATTATTCTATTGAAGATACTGGGCCATTCACAACACCCCTTAATATCTTGAATCAGGGTGCAAGGGTAGACAGAAAAAGGCTTTTTTAAGTCAATGACTGAAGTAATTTTCCTGTGCTGGTGTATTGCACAATATTGTGGCGGGGTTTGGAACTACATGAAATTCTGCTTCTACCACTTTATTTAGGGGACGCAAATCCTGATTGAAACGCCACAATCCGCATTTTGATTCATTTCTGGGTAGATTGCTGTGTTGCAGGTGAAGGTTGATGTCTGAATTAAGCCTTGCTGACATAATGCGTGCAGAGTGGAATATATCACCTCATCTGCTTCTATGGTGAATGGGTATTGTCTTATCTGGGGCAGCAGGGCCCCTTGTTTCATTTTTATTTTTAGCGCCCCAATCCCTTTCACTACCCCTACATAGAGGTCCCTTTACCCATAGCTTGTTCTTCTTCTTCACTAACTGTGTTAGAATGGGCACCAGTTTTTCCACTACCTGGACTGGACATGGTATCTGTAACTGGACCATCATTTTTCCTTCATCCCTTCTCATTGGTGAACAGTTGTTCGTCCGACACTCCTGTAATTGTCAATGTGGGATCAATGCAGAGCACTGTTTCCCATTGCATGTAATCATCTGTGCCACAAAGAATCACCATGTCCTTGGGTATTACTACTTCTTCCAACGGTAACACCATTTATTTTCCCCTTTAAATCTTCTTTCTGGCACTGTGGTCTGAATAGGAATTCCGAAGCCAGCCGAACATCTTCCTCTGTATTACCGGGACCCATCCTAGCAGGACTTCAACCCTGTATAGGAACATGCTGTGATATACTGGCTGTGCTCGCAGGGTGCTTTGCACGTGTCTTCCCCAAGAGAAGAGCTGCTACCTATTGTAAGGAAGGCATGGTATCAAACAGTGAAGACAGACACAAGTGATCACAGTTCAAGGGTGTTCATTGAAATTCAATGGGTTGGTAGAAAGCCTGTCTAAACCTGAATCTAAAGATGGGACCAAGCTACGACTATCAAATAATAACGCAGTCCTAGTGGAGTATGTTAAAATAAAAGGGCCTACACTAATAAACCTATTGCCAATCCTTATTTCTAAATACAAAATGGTGTTGGATAACAATGTAGGCAAAAGAAAAGTGTTCAAGAAATGATATCACAGGATAGTTGAGCAGTTGTCTACCATTCCCCATGTTTTCAGCACGGGACAAGGCGGCACCCGTGCAGGCTTCACACACACTCTGGCTTCTTGGCCACGAGTTAGCAGTTCAACACATGGGCATCAGGGCCTTCCACCAAAGTCTCTCTCGCAATGACAGTCTCTTATTGCAGAAGTCCTGATGTAACAAACAAAACACATGAGTTTCTCTCCTTTGTCAGGGTTTTCACTTTCAAGACTGGTCTCCCTCCTTCGAGCTCGGACCACGAGTCCCCCTCAGATCATTTTTGATACCACTATCGAAGACTTTCGATTGTGCGATGGGTTTTGCTTAAACCGTCGCACGAACACTTCGATTCACTTCACACAATTTACACTTAACATCAATCTTCTACTTTTGTTTCTTTTGTCAGGAGACCATACAGAGCCCTTCGACTGAGCACATTCACAGTGCCGGACCACTCTGTGAACAGTATTATATCTTTCCTTCTAATGTTGAAATATTCACCAGCAATTTAGCTTCACTCGCGCCTTTCATCACACGTGTTTAACAATGTTCATTTCGGTGCTCATTTTACAAAGTTGACGCTTGCAACCTTGACTTCAACACAAGCCGGTCTGTCATCGGTCTCCCCAACTCACCGGTTGTGATGTTCTCTGTCGCTTCTTTGTTCTAGGCAAGGAAAATACTACAGCGTGTGCTGCTCCTCCCCGCCCTGGTCAGTTATGCAGCAGGATCTATGGCATCTGCGACACAAAATGTAGGATTCTTCAGCCTGGTTTCCTGGTTTTACGGTTTCTGCCTTGAAGGTTTCTTGAAAGTAATGGCTTCCTCTCAAAAAGATCAAGGGTGTTGCCCCTGGCACAAACCTCTTGTGTATGGTCGTCTTTCTCCCCTCGTTCAGCTGCCGACTCTAAACTGCTGTACCTTTGTGTGTTTTGACTCGCTCAGAGTGTGCTCTCGTGCTCTGCCACATATCCGTGTGGGGAAGTGTAATGAAGTCAGGTGTGAGTGATTGTCGATAATTGCCTGACCAGGCCCGACCATAGTATTGGCACATGTCAGGTACATGACTTGGGTGCGAGTGTTTTCTCCCAGAGCGCCATGCCTGTGTAAAAGCGTTTGTGCAGGAAAATTGTGGGATGGGGAGGTTGAGTTTTTAAATATCCCATCAAGTAGGATGGGGTAAAGGTGTTACAGGGAAGAGAGGGATACCGCGTCTCACGATCACTCCCACTCCCTGAGGAACCCTCACCCAGGTGATCCTCCCGCACTGGTCCACACCCAGGGTCTGGATCGAAAGGCGATGGTCGTGCCCTGGCCACCTGAGAGAGAGAGATCCATGGGGAGCAGCGTGTGAGACACCTTCTGGTATCTCACACCGGGCATAGTAAATGCCGGGCTTGGAGCACACCATCCCTTTGCCTGCAAATGATATAGTTGCATTCAATTTACAGAGCAAATCTCTCCCCAAAATGTTGATGGGTGTGGTTTTGGAGTATAGTAAGGCAGCTCCGAGATGTTGAGTCCATATAGTTAATGGTGAATCATTTGTTACTGGAATCGCAACCATCGCCCCAGAAAACACCTGTGTCCCCATGACTTTATTATATTACATAGTGGGAATCCCTCTCTCTAATGCAGGATTCGGTTGCTCCTGTATCTATGAGAAATGAACTCTATGGGTCCTATTTTCATTGTCACCTCGGGTTCCTCTTCAGGGTCGTCATTTACTACTATGACTGGAAACGCTCAGACTTTCTGTGGGCCCCCCTTTTGCTGTGTGTTGTTCGGTGGGAAGAGAAAGTGATTCCCCCCTACCACGTTGACTCTTGTGTAGTGGGGCACCACATTTTGCCCTAGCACCACAGTTGTTACCCCTGCTACTGTGGGTGGTTCGGTCAACGCTGGTTGGTCCTTGGGGCGGCACACACCCCTGCTGTGCTTGTATCTGCACTGGAGGACTCTGTGGTACCTGCTGCCATTGGGAGTCATTGCTGTTGCGCTATTCGATTAGCCTGCGCCTGTACCGTTTGCAAAAACTGACACTGTACACTGTTCCTCGATACCCCCCTCTTCTGTGCAGAAAAACCCTCTTCCTTTCCCATAGGGAGGTATCAGCCATGCATGTAGTTCCCCTTTGGTAGTATTCACCATTGTGGCCCATACTGTGGCTGCATGTACCCACCTTGTTGCAGTGCTTGTTGCAGTGCTTGTCCGACGGGGAACCCTCCCTGCAGTGTTGGTGCCACTGATGCAGCGTATGGCACTAACAGTACTCCTCCCCTTAGCGTATTTAGCAAGCTTCTTTTAAGCTAATTTGATTTCTGCCTTCGCAGCATTCTCCACTGCCTGCCTCTCGTTTTTCTGCTTCTTTTTACAATAGTGCATTATTGTGGCCTGAATTCCAGTTCAATTTCAGGCCAGCTTTTGGCTGCTATGCCCACTATCTTGTCTAAGAATGGGTGTACTTCTGTTGACAATCCTTTCACTGGTATGTGATAGAACAATGGTATACATTCATACCAGAACCTGTGTGTCTCTTGGGTCCATAAATCCTGAATTATCTTCACTTATTCTGGCGGATCATCTTCTCCTTTCATTTTGTGAATCATCACTGTCCCCAGGTCATAGCTGTGGCGATACATGCTTCTTAGAACTTCCCAGCCATGTGCTCGACAATTGTTAAATGGAGCTCTGTCATGAGCATATGTGCTAAATTTCACTCCTTTGTAGCCCACCTGATTCCAGATTTTGTCTGCCTGTTCTACTATGATTGTGGCAAACAAACATTGCATATCCCCCATGGCCAGCGTCACCCCTACTGTCTTTTTCTCTAGTGCCTGTATTCATTTACGGACACTGGTTACGAGAGAAAGTAAACTACATATTAAGTTATCCCGGTCCATTGTTTGTCAGGGCACATAATGGCGTCCTCCTTATCCCTTCTTTAAAAATTGCATTATCTGTGTTTTTGGCCCTGCCCCTCCTTCCCTGACAACTTGGGTTATCCCCAATTGTACCTTCTTCGTCCTACTGCGTAAGGAGGTGGACTAATCCCTACCGCAAATGTCTCTGTTCTGTTGTTCCCGCTCTTTCCTTCCCCTTCTCTCCTTAGCTTGTTGGGTGTCCATTCATCACTCTCCCTGTCAATCCATTTGTTTCCTATTAACCATTCATCTGATGCTATGTCTCCCTTATCCCCCTCAACGTCTTTTCCTGTTTCCTCTTCTCTGTCCTCCCAATCTAATTTGAATTTTATTCTTCCTGATACCCATTCCGCCTTGTCTTTCCTCCTCATCTCCTCTTCGATCACCCATTCTGCTTCACTGAACAATGCATCCACTTGCTGGCGCGTGTTCATTTCGATGTTTGCTAGATATTTCCTTTCGCTTTGCGTATGCATTTCCTCTCTTTGTTCGTCCTTCTCATTTTCCCCTGTGCTTTCTCCCCCCTCTATTAGATGTTTCCTACCGTGGATTGGTGTACCCTGTGGCTGGTCGTAAAGTGGGATATAACCTGTAGTGCAGGGGTGGAGAGCTTGGTCCGTCCCCTCTCTGTCACACCTTCCTTCTTTAATGTGTCCTCATTAGTCTCCTCTTATAGTTGCCAGAGACCCAATATATTCTATCTGGTTTTTAGCTTCAAGCCTTTATATTGTGTTAACTGGTATGAGAATGTATTCTCTATTATTTTACTGTCAAACCCCCCTCTCCTGGCCATATGTGGAAACACTGCCCTGCAATCTCCTCTGCCCACTGGAAGTTGTATTTTAATATTGTATCCTGACACTGGGGCAATTTGCGGAACATATGGCATAAAGGGCTCTCCATATATGCATTATTTCCTTTTCTTTTTGATTCCACTACCCTGTTTCCCCTTTTTCTATTTCCCCAACTCTTCCCCCCTCCTTTATTGCCAAGCACACCCTTCAATGCTCACTCTGGACCTCTCCACAGCCCCAATCAACCACTCCACTCGTTCACACTGGCCCTGTCCACAGGCCCAACACGCCTGGTGCTAATAAGGCGAAAACCCTTCTATTTTACACAAGATACCTCTGGGTGCTGATTCGTCCACCACGAACCCTCACCATTCAATAACGCTAGCTACCACATGCATGTCCCTCTATACAAGATAAAACCAACACAACTCATACCCCAATGACGCAACTATACAATCACCTGTACTATGCGCCACTCCTGTCTAACAGAGTATGCCACGCACCCCTCCTGCTGTACCATATGCATGCTCACACCAGCGCCCACTCGCTATCGGGTGGTATGCTTTAATATCTACATTAATACGGCCAATCGTTGTCCTTCTCTCGAGGATGCACCCTATACACCATAAACAATCTATCCATCCCCTTTCTGCTAGCATACACCTGCTGTTGTGCAGCGTCTTCTAGCACAGTTATACTCACGTCCTGGATACTCTTGAGTCCCCTTAGCACTGAGCCTGCACAACAGGCTCGCCCTTGCACTGAAACGTGCAACGGCTCCCGGGACCTGGCAGACATTCCCAAACTCGGCATCTGGGCCTCCTCAGTGATGCGCTGTCAATAGGTCTGCGGTCGCCAGACCCGTGCCCCCAGGGAGGGCAGCGTGGATACGCTCAGTAGTTTAGAGAGGACTAAGATAGCTCGCTGGGGCCTCCAAAAATGTAGTCAGGGGTCCGACAATTGGTGCATAATAAAAACCAAAAATTTTAGCACAAACCGGTCATGAAGCAATGCTGTTTACTACAACTGGGTGAGCAAATATCAAACAGAATAGTGGATTCACTCTGATCGAGAGGCTGGCATCTGAATGGACTATGAACAGCGGTTTTATAACAAGAAATACAATAGGCAGAGGAAAGGAGCAACACTTGCATGTTGTAAGATTATTTCTTTCTGTGCTTCCGAGGGATTTGATTGCTTTGCAAACTCCTTCTCCTCGTCGATAGTAACATTAATTAGTGAAAGCGTCATTAGAGCAAACAGTTCAATAGTTTCCATATCACCTCACCTTCCCCATGTGGTACCACATTTTATTCACAACTACCCGGAAACATCTTGTTATTAATGAACATTTGTGCTGACCGCCGGAACTTTAATATATTGCCATTGGTGAGAACGAGACACAAAACACCCTGCCGCAGGTGGGAAAGGGAACATTCACATGATACCTATTAGATAATGGCCTTCGTGGCCTCTATGGTAGATACTTTGAGGGCTGGCCCCCTCATCAGAGCCTAGGAACTTACTGTCTGACTAGTCCTCCCAGTGTTCCTTTCCCACTGCTGCCTGTCGATGGGCCTCAGCGGTCATGTGAGCGGCACACTGGTACAGAGCCACCCTCCCCGCTACTGTGCAGGGTGGCTTGTTTGGCTGACCGCCCTGCAGTTACCTCACCCAGTTCTGGCTGTCTTAATTCCCATATGAGTACATTGAGCTTCCTCCCCCCTTGCACATTCCTGTCATTTTGGTCATGTGTCTCAAATTGAAAAGCTCCCAGGTCCAGCCCGCTCAGAGGGATATCCTACTACACGTATATGTGATTGTACTATTGTTGTCCCTCCGCTCCTCTAGCTGAATCTTCCATGTATCTTCTTTACTCCCCTAGTTGGTAGGTGCGTCCCCCCTATCTGGCGCTGAATTAGCACCTTTAACCCATTAGCTTGATCGAAACCTTTTTGGCGTGGCCATCCGAGCAGGGGCATCTCTTCAGCAATACCATAAGCAATAACCTTGATTTGTGCACCTCCTTATACTCCATATTGATGTCCAATGCTTTCCACTTTTCTGCACTCCTCACTATTCCAATCCAGGTGTCCTTGTTTACGATTTAGTATGGGGCCCCGAATTCGACATTATTCTAAGAGTGACCCACCACTCAGGAGTGTTTCTCCATTCACCACAAATAAAAAAAAAAGAGGTCACTCCTCATGGTCGACTACCTCTAACACATCTCACCATCTGCACACTTCCCTGCCTGACTGCTTTGCTTATTTATTTTTTTTTTTCACACCTACTCACTGACCTGCTGCCACCACACATGGCTGAAAGCTAGGAATTCACAATTCCTACACGTGGCAGAAGCAGGAGAACCTTTTCCTTTTCAGGCACATCCCTCATCCCACCCACATTTTTGCATTCTGTGGCTCTGTGTTCCATCAGATGGGGCTTAGACCCATTCTTCTCATTATGGCGCTCACCTCCATTCCCTCAGATTTAATGAGTACCTTAGTGCATTTAGCAAATTGTTCTGCCATCACGGCCACTCGCATGGCACTTTCAAAAGACAAGACCTTCTGTAACAGCAACCTCTCCTGTACCATCTTGTTAGGACATCAGCAAATCTGTGATCAGAGCAAACATCCATAGCTCTAAAAACATATGTGGGTATCTACTTACTGGCACACTGCAACATACTAAAGAATAACTGGCTATCAGGAACTATGTGTCTTTTTGGACCAAAGTGCTCCTCCAACAGACCAATGGCTGTTGAGAGCATGCGTGGTGTATCACCAGCCCTTTCTCCTACCAGTTGAGGTAGTAAGGAATGGAATCCATTTAGGCAATATCGTTTTCTTATGTTCAGCATCACAATTCTTGACACCAATAGTGATGTTTGTATCAAACAACTTTCTATATTAGTCCCACTGAATTTCAGTATCACTCACCATAGGTTAGAAGACTAGTGATGATAATACAGTTGCTTACTTTGAAAAAAGAAATGACCATAATAAGCTAATATAACACGAATATAAAACATCAACATAAGAAAGCAAAATAAGAGATGAACTAGACAACGGATCCAGGAGCAAGCAATAAAGGATATGGCAGCCACATATTAAAAGTTGACACGCTGCTGTTACAGTTTACAAGTTGTTCTGCTTTATGGGGCCATGTGCAGTGTCTTTTGCTCAAAGGATTAATGAAATCTCTCTTAGTTCCTCACCATTTATCAATCTGCTCTGGGATATAGCAATGTCACAATGGGTAGAGGGCTTGACGGAACGCATGGGGCGGTGCATGCTCAACAAACAATTGCAATTCATGCATTCTTGTACTTCATGCAAACTCATCCTTGAAGCTACCACCCGAGGGGTGCACACACAGCAAATTGGTACGATCCACCCAACTACTATGTGGTCATCTCTCCCCAGAATCTGTGTGATACAGAGCACTTGGACAAGTGCCCCAGAAACTCACTTTGATGCGGCTGGCAGTACAGTTCATGCAAGGCCTCTGCACATCTCTGCCAGTACAGCAGTTACTGGTAGTCACTGGCTAGTGTGGCTCTCACCAGCAAACACTTGGATGTCACCCCTATGGCAGCCATAATTCCAGATTCACTGAATCGGGCACAATGTCTGCTTCTTTTCTGCCATGCCCTGCTTCATTTCCTCTTCCTGGCGGCCATTCACTGCATCGTCCTTCACAGGTGGGGGTCCGGATCTGCTTGGTAACAGTGTTAAGAACTGATGAGAAGGCTAACAGGAATGATGGAACAAAGTGAGGTTAATTGGTAAACAGGACCCCACAGAGAAGCATAGAACACAAATCTATCCTCTACATCATGGCTCAACTGCTCACCCCTTCCCAAGAATCTTCTCTGGACCCCCTCCTCATTGGCATTTTCATTTAAAGCCCAACACTCTGCCTCCTATGTTCCACTACAGCCTTCACAGAATCAATTAGAACTGACCATACATCATAATGTGCAGTGGTAAAGATACATAGCCCAGGATAAACTTACATTGGCAAGTTGTCTTCAGCTGAGTAGGGGGCTTTGGAGTGTTAACTATCAAACAAAATGCCATAAATCTGTAATAATAGGCCGGTAGTATGAAAAGGTAGGGTCTGTATGGTGACACACAACTCAATAATGCAGAGAATAGGTGAGCTTGAACTGCATAATCTTCAATAACTAAAGCATTGGATAGAAAATCCCCAAAAGAATAGAAATGCTCTTAAATCTTCATAAACGTTGTCTTCAAACTGGGAGCGTGTCCTATGTGGAAGGGATTGTCAATACTGGTTTCCCTTCCATTGAGAAAGCAATACCTCTTATTAGCATCCTATGCATAGATATGAGCCCTACCTAGCTAACCAATGGACCACAATGCCATGGGGGCATGATAATAATCATAACACATACTTGTAGTATACATATTGAAGAATAGCTGGCCATGTGCACCATATTGTTGCCATTTGAAGTATTCTGGTGCAAAAACTAAAGAGCAGATTTCAAAAGATCAATCCATTTTCAGTCCAACAATTGTGTTGCCCATGGATACTCTACTTCAGCAAGTAAAAAACACTTTTACTGAGTCTGCAACTGACATGCATATTGGTGCGAGGCAGAGGGTGGATAGACTTTCTCTAGATATAATGGAAATAGAATCGCTGATGTCAAATCACAAAAAACGGCATATGCTTTTCAACAAGCCTGCATCAATCGTTAATCTCGAGAAAAGGGAATGATGTCAACTCCTTGGTACGATTGTAACGATAGGCCAACACTAATGACGTCCAGGAGCTGGGAGTACAAACCAGATCCATATCAGGCGAGAATATCCTCGAACCAGCCAATACACAGAAATGCAATGCCTATGCCACAGACTCCAGAACAACAACAACAGAGAAATTACATCGACGAATGCGATCTCCCATGAGCACTGCCAATGTCCCAATGATCAACAAAAAATATATCCAGCAATTCCAACAACGATGCTGGACCTACAAAATGCATTAATTACAGCGTCAACACACGCATTATTAACTTTCATGAAATTTACGAAACTATGGCTGAGACCCTAAAAGGCTAGCCTTAGTGCATACCAAGCAAATCTTTCTAGAATCGTTTGCAATGAAAGTTCAGCAAAGACTGGATATAGAGGCTGAAGCCTCTCTTCAATGGCAAGAGCACCTCTTTGATATCACAAGAAGCGATCGAGCCGATAAAGTCTCCATGGAGGCAACAATGACAGAAATGATAACGACTCACAAAGAAATCTGCATGCGAAAATAGCAAAACAAGGACTACAAAATGCACAACTAGTAGAAAAACAACTGTCATACAGCAACTTACTACTACTTCGCAAATCGAAGTGCCAGAAGGAATTGAATTAATCCCATCTACATCAACTATAACTCTCCTTGAGGCTGGTAACATTATGCAACCTAGTCAGACAAAACAATCTGGCTCAATAAATAGTCAAACGAAAGACGCTACAAAAAAAAAAAAAGATTCCTGATGTAATACAGAAGAACACAGAATTTACCGAGCCAATCCTTCATTGAAAGCTTTGCAATATTTGACCCCAAACCAACATCCTTAAAATCTGAAAACTCCAAAATTGAAAAAAGGCTGATACAGAGAAATAATAAACCCAAGAAAAAAGGGAAACCATCAAAGAGAGGCTCACATGCTTTTCTATGTAATCTGACATTGCCTACGAGCCAGACGTCAGCACAATTACTAAGAGATAAACGGATCTGTTCAAACAAACCCATTGCTAAGGCTGCTACTAAAGCCGCCCTGTTAAGTAAGTATGAAACTGACTAAAAAAGATGAAGATTATGAAATACAGGACTTACTAATGAATTTGTCAACTTACTCTGCAGAAAGTGAAGGTACAGCCATTGGTCAAAAAACTGAGAGAACCTTAAGCAAAGAACAAGATGAATTATTGTACATTGTAGATGTATATGAGCAAGGTCACTCCATAATCACAGAGAATTATATTCTCTTATGTGAAGACATCTTGGATATCGAACTAGAGATATCAATTACAACATGGACCTCAACAGACAAAACATGGACACCGAATCATACACCAGGTAGACGAGTAAGTCGACAGCACCACACGATAAACCAACATTGTCAAGGCCCAATTAGAAGATTGACAGGAAATGAGCATTCTACTCACCAACAACAAAGCTTTTGCAAGCACCAAAAATTGGCAATCTTTGTCAATCCACGGCGGAAACACGAGACATACAAGATGAGGATTGAACGGATTGTGAATAAACATAATTACTTAATCCTCAATTGAACGAACACCTTGCGTCTATTTCATGCGATTCCAAATCTCCAGAATATTCGATCAAGATATTTTTGTAATAGAACTTCCATTTGAAAGAGAAACGGACTACGCAGTGTACGCATGATCAAGTAATAGATAGCCTTGGCCAATTGCGAACCTTGGGATTCCGTTGCCTAACAAGTGACTGCCCAACAAGTAAAAAAAAAATGACAAAACATGACCTAAGCCAAGATGCCATCTCGATATCTCAAAATGTGACACATTTTTTCCACCAATCTCATACTTTTCAAGGCTTGACAAGAAGATCAAACTACACAAGTGCCACAAGATTACTGACTCAACCACTAGAAAAAAGCTGAGACATAAAACATGAAGGTACTGGAAAACAAATCACCAGAAAACGAGTAAAAATACAACAATAACAACGAAAATTTACAGCAACCCGATCTATAGTCCAATGCTCATGGAATACGAGGGGCTCAGGGCATCTTTTTGGTCATAGCAAGTCAGACTTACTGACCTTTGATGCGATATGTCTACAAGAGACTTGGATAGCACAGCAGCTCACATGTGACGGCTCTATAACGAAGATGAATGCTGCGATTTTAAGAGCAAAGTGCCGCCCATCAGCAGGCCTTCTAACGTTCATAAAAGCAGAGGCGAACTTTAGAATACTAGAATCTTACACCCCTAATCCATTCACACAAATTACAATACTAGAGTTATCTACAATTTCTAAGATACACCAAGTACAGAAAACTCAGGAAAGTAGAAATAAAGATTTGCTCTGGTAAATCTATATTGGAGTTCAGCCGCCATACACGAAGACGATATTTATTGACACAGTACCTTCAAATATCGATGCTCTACAGATAAAATACCGCCAGATCGAAATAATAGTATGCAGCGACTTAAATATACATTTATTTAATGCAGATGGAACGAAGATAGCTGGTGGAAAACTGGAATTGAAAGCCCAAGTATGGCCAAATGAAATGGATAGGCATGATATGATACTCGCTAATGAGCTGTTCACAGAAGATTCAGCAGTTAGACCCACATGGGTAGGCAGTGGCTCAACCTCACTCTTGGACTATATTTACATCTCCGATACCATGAGAATGAAAATACAAAAGGTTCCAAGTAATTCCGGCAGAATCGAGCGACCATCATAAAGTTACGATGCGATGGGAAGTGGCTCATGAGCGAGCGCAATACAAAGATTGGCACAACTAGAACTAAATAATGGTCTTAATAGATTGCGTATAACCGACTCGCAGCTGGGAACCTTAAAGGATGCCTTATGTAATACAAAATTGTCGGACAGAGAAAAATTGGACTATGAATGGTTAGTAATATCTTTTAGGTCTAATAAACGAGGTATACAGAAACAGAGAACGAAACATGCTCACGGGTACAACATCCCGATTGTTCAAAAGAAAAAGGATCTAAGGATAAAGACGAAAGCTGCTGCAAATGAGTCCAGAACAACGAATACTAATAACAAAACAGCTTAAACAACAATACAGAAATTGGCTTAGAAACTATCAAGCACAGATACTACACAATGATGCTGAGAACATGCTCAAAGAAATACCAGAGATTTGTGGAATTTAATCAACGATAGAGGAAACCAAATTGATCGATTGATCTCCGGCTTTGCGGAGGATGATTGGGTGGCACATTTCTCAAACCTGTATGACAAACAAAACGACAGAAGTGAAGAAGAGTACTTAGATCCCTTAACACCTTGGGACATAACCTGGGACGAATCCGAGTGATTTGCCCGTGGCTGAAAGTACCGCGGGCAAATCGTTCACATGAGAAAGGTACGAATCACACATACATTCTCACACCCACAACACACCCCCCACCCACACCCACACCCCCAACATAAACAAACCCCACTATACCATAGAGTAGAGAGAGCGGGGTGACACCCCAGCAGCCCCTGTTTTTTTTTCAATGCCACCACCAAAGGTTCGAACTTTTGATGTTCGAATCTTTGGTGGTAGCATTTTTAGAACTTTTGGTCAATGCGACCATTTTATTTTTAGGTAATTTCGACCTAAACCACCTGAGACCACAATTAAATCCTAAACCATATTGAACACCTAAATGGTTCAAGAGCCCTAGGCCCAGATGGCCTTAGTAATGCAATCAACAAAAAAAACCCAGAGTTATGAGCCGACATCTGCCTTCATTTATTTAATATTACCGAAGATCTAGCCCTGCTGCCAAAGACGTGAAAAACAGTGACACTAATATTTATTTTCAAACAAGGGGACAGGAATTTACCCTCAAACTACCGCCCAATAGCCCTTTTAGGTCCCTTGGGCAAACTCTTTGCGAGGTTCCTACTAAAAAGTCTAACTGACTGGGCTTGCAAGAATGGGCGCTTTGATCCAAGACAGACTGATTTAATGAAAATATGGGTACAAATGTCAATCTACTACTTCTAAACTGTTTAAAACATGAAGCATTGAGGAAAAAGACCCTGACGTATGCGATTTTTGTAGCCCTGCAACTAGCTTTTGATATGGTTAACCGCCACAAATTATGGGAAAAACTGGCAACATGGAATTGCCCGAAAGATATATTACAACCAATAAAAGCCCTCTACTCCCAGACTTCGATCTGGGTAAGGTTATCACAAGAGGGCGTGAAGTCACAGGTAATTCCAACAAGTAACGGCTTAAAGCAGGGCTGCCCTTTGGCTGATACGCTATTTATCCTATACACATCAGATGTAGGAGACAGCTAAACAATATCTGCTAAACCACCGAATTTGAATGGCACCACAATCCCATACAAGTTATATGCGGATGATATTGTCCTGGATAGGACACAAGTTGGGCTCCAGAAGAGACTGTCAGGCCTAGTGCATTATACTGAACTTAAAAATAAATATTAAAAAAACCCAAGTGATGGCATTGACGCAACGTCCAAATCCGAAGAACAAACCTTTGGCAATATTCATCAAAGGGGAACAACTTGTTCCTGTAAAAATAGTTAAACACCTAGGCGTCTGGTTGAACGAATCTGAAATAGAATCAGGATGGTCGGAACATCTAAAAACCAAGTCTCTTTCTTTTGCTCCAGAAGGATTAGCAATTCATAAAAAACACAGAAAATATTCACTGAAACCAGTGATGACATTTTATCGCCAAAAATTGATAGCAATTTTGACATATGGGAGTGAAACAATGCTAAATATATCCCGGCAAACTTGGAACCAAATAAAAGCCATTTTCTGGAGGAAAAATACTCTCATTACCAGCATCTTACCCAATGCCGCGAATCAGATATGAACTGGCTGTACAATCTCTAGAATCAATAGTCAATTGGAAACATCTAGCTCTATATAGCAAAATACTCAGATGATATCATTCCTTCAATTGACATTCCGTGTGAGAAGCCAAACATCAAATAATGCTGTAATAAATACGTGGAAAAACTCATGTATACAACTAATGAGGAACGTTGAAGTAACAAGCAATTAATTGGCCACCCAATGTCAAGTCTATAATTCAACGTAACGATTGGATTAGTTCTCTAGCAAAAAAAGTGATGTATCATATGGACATTCATTCAATCATTGGAGTAAGAGCGCTGAACCAACTGCCTCAATATTTAATATTGTTTCCAGACCGAAAGATGAGGGACACGTTCCTAAGATTAAGATTAAATATTCTCCCCACGCGTGAATTTCTTAGGTCTACAAAACAACTGACGCCAAAAGACTGCAACCAGCAAGATCTAAGAGAATCTCTTTTCCATATCATCACGGAATGTTCCGTACTGATGGAGAAAAGACAAATATTCGCAACCATGCTTCCACAAGAAGCGAGACAGATGGACCGCGATAGTCTCAGTGAATTCCAAAGCGCTTATATACAAAGTAATTCAATTTTGGCAATTAAGAATACCAGTAAAGTAACATAATGACATGATGGAAAGCTGAATAACGCTAACAGAAGGGCAACAAAATAAGCTCACAGTGAAGTAATATGACACAGACTGTCGAACTGCCTTTCTAATTTATGAATTTCTAAACGGTTCCTCCATTTTGGTGGGAAACAGACAAGGAAAAGGTATTTTTTTCTGTTCTCTAATGATGGATAATATAAAGTTTGTTATCAAACTAAATAATTTTAATTACAAAAAAAAAAACACTTTTACAGTTGCTTAGTTCAGAAATGCTTATGCTATTAATAAAATGTACTTTCCAAACTACTATAGCAGTGTGTTTCCAATCTGCACAATGTAGCTGGACTTCTTGAAACAGCAGTTGCCTTACACTTGCAGAACCCATCCCCAGCATCAATTCGAACCTGGCAAGGTCGTCTTGTCACTTTGGTAGAACAAGTACATCAAAAGGACAAAGGATGGTGGTTTAAGTTGCATGATATTATTATATCAGTTATATTTAATAGCAATTATGTTATTGTGTGCTCCAGTCTGACAAACATCTCAATCAAGGTTCTTTCTGGTTTAAGTCATTTCGGTTTATTTACTTTCAAATTGTTTTCCAACATACTGTTCCACCTGGCAAACCTTTCTTATTATGCATATTATGGGTTTATACATTAGCACACACTGCTATATACAATAACTTAACTTAATTATTATGCTCCCACATTATAATTCCTTAGCTTCAATTCTAATTTATGACAGTAGCAAAACATTATGTAGCATTTGCCTTTCAATATTCTATGCCACAGCACCTCATAACCGTATTAAAATCCTACAAAAACATATAGCACTCAATCTTTACACTAATACATTCTAGGTACAAATGTTTCAAAGTTTTTATGTGGATTGTTTGCTTACACAGTATACAAATTCTCTCATTTCCAACTATTCATGCACATCCCTATTTTTTCATCTGTGTCAAGTTGCTTGAGCAAGAGTTTTAAAACTATTCTTCTTTAAGTTGGACACAGAAATAACCACAAATATGGAAAGCTAGTAAAATGTTTGTATACATTGAATTGACACTCCTACATTCTGTTCTTTTGATTAAGCTTTTTTATTTGATTACACCTATCCGCCTTATGGAAACCTTATTTTAAAATTATTTATTGGCATTTATCAAACATTGTCCCGGGAGGATAGCTCAGCGGCAACATGCGCGCCTTTGAAGGAAGACGACACGAAGCAACAAAGGTTCGATCCCCGGGTCCGCGCTTAGAAACCTCTGGGTGTTTAAGCGCGTATTAAATATGCAACTAAGACAAAAAAAATAAACAATTACGCATCCAAAAAACAAACAATTCCTGTAACAGCGCCTCGACGCCTGTGGGCTGTGGGAGCGCTTTAAAAATGTAAAATAAATAAATATTTTCAAACATTCCCCCTCCATCTCACCCCCCCTGTGGACCGCATAGTCGAGCTGTAGAATTTCAGTTATATATAGTTTGTTGTCTTCTAAGGTGCTCATCAGGTGCATCGATAGTCACTGTATGGTCAGCACCCGTACATTTTGTGGGCACCATTGTTGTACAAAGTCGCTTTTCAAGAAAAGGGTAACTTCTCCCCATTCCTTTCGGAATCTCTCTGTGTCCCCCTTGGAACTTGTAGGTAATCCACTCCATTGCTACTATATCCCAGTTTGCGAAGCCAGCACATCGCTGTAGGTGGTCTTTTTTGTTTCCAGTTCTTTTGCAATTACCAACCAGGCCGATATTAGTAACTTTACCATTGCTCTTTTCTGTGGCTTTGAGATTATGTGTTACTCTGGGTCTACTAGTCCACATAGATTCTCGCCTAGAGAGAGGTTGGATTTCAGTTACTATTTTCTGCAGGTAACCCGTAACTTTTTCCCAAAAACCTTTACTCTTGGGGCACCCCCCACCATATGTGCCTCCTGTCCCCAATGCCCTTGCACCCCCTCTAACATTCCGAAAATGCCAAGGCATACCTTTTATCGAATCTACTAGGGCTGTAATGTCACGGTAGCATCGTTTTATACCAGGCCTCTCGTAGCTGTAGGGACCAGGTCAATTTTGGGCTGTTTCTCAACATTTCTTCCTAGTGACCAACCGGGACAGTTTCTCCCAACAACTTTCCCAGGCTATTTGGTATGGACAAATCTTTTGGTCCGAGTACTCTTGAAGTATCATATACTGTCCGATACTTGTAAATTACTCACCATAGTGACTAACGTACTCTTAGTCCTTAGTCCCCTTTCCTCCATACTGCATGTGCGTCCTGGGAGAAGGAACATTTTTCACCAGAAAAAAAAACTTCCCCTTTACATTAAGAGGCGCGAGGGGGTGTGGCCCTGGGAGCATGTGCTGCCCTGTCTCTGCCCTACAGCGCCACACCTTAGCCCCCACAGACGCGTCAACAATAGATTAACATTGCCTAATGACACCAGTTTTATTAGATGGGAGGATGGAGGGACGTATGGAGGAAAGGGGACTAAGAGTACGTTAGTCACTATGGTGAGTAAGGAACAAGTTACTTACCTGTAACTGTTGTTCTCCAGCACGTGTCTGGCATGGATTCACATGCTCATGAATATTCCCCGTCGTCAGGCTGGGAATCCTCGGTAAAGAAAAAATCAGTTTCAGTTTCGTTTCTGAACTGTCTTTCTACTAATAACCAATCACTGGTCTCTGGGTCATACTGCCCCCAGCCAAGGTCTGCCCTCTACCTAAGCCCCTCCTCTGGCAGCCATCTTCAGATTTGGTAGCACGTGAAGTGGCGGTAGGACCAAGAGTAAAGCCGTAGAGGGGTAGGCGGGAGGGTTCGCATGTGAACCCATGCCAGACCCATGCTGGAGAACAACAGTTACAGGTAAGTAACTTGTTCCTTCTCCAGCATGGGGTTTGGCATGGATTCACATGCTCATGAATATAAGAATACATAGCAGTACACACATGCACAACCACGGGAGGTGGCAAAAGGCTCAACATTAAGCAGTACATAAACACAACATTAAGCAACTCTTACCTCCTCACCAGGCCCACCTTCAGGCAAACAGGTTGCGCAGCACTGCTTGGCTGACTCTGGACTCCTCCCTGGAATCCCGGTCGACGCAGTAGAATCTTGTGAAGGTGTGCGTCGACCTCCACGTAGCAGCCCCGCAGATGTCCAGCAGGGGCACACCAGACAGGAACGCCGTAGTAGCAGCGATCGCTCTGGTCGAATGGGCTCTCGGACGGCCGGGCAACGGTCGGTTGGCCAACCGATCACAGTGCATGATGCAGCCGGAGAGCCATCTGGCAACGGAAGCCTTCGAGAGAGCCTTCCCTTGGTTCACAGGTCCAAAGTTCACAAATAGCTGTGATGTCTTCCGAAAACTCTTTGTTCGGTCCATGTAGAACTTAAGCGCTTTAGCTACATCCAGCAAGTGCAAAGTCCTCACGGCCGGCGACGAAGGCGACGGAAAGAAAACTGGCAACACCAAGGGCTCGTTAAGATGGAAGTCCGACGGCACCTTGGGCATGAAAGAGGGGTGCGTCCTCAGCACCACCCTCGTATCATGAAAAGTCAAGTATGGAGGCTTGCAGGATAGGGCCTGAATCTCTCCCATGCGTCGTGCAGAGGTGATGGCCACAAGGAATGCTGTCTTCCATGACAGGAACTTCAACTGAGCCGAATGCAAAGGCTCGAATGGCGGTCCCATGAGCCCGGTCAGCACCACGTTGAGCTCCCACACCGGGGCTGGAGCCTTCACCGGCGGGAACGATCAGAACAGTCCCTTCATAAATTCCTTCACCAGTCGATGAGACCACAAGGACGGCCGTCCCGTAGTTCTGGTGTATCGGGAGATTGCTGCCAGATGTATCTTGATGGAAGCGTGAGCTAGTCCAGCCTTGGCCAGCGACAGTAGGTATGGTAGCACTTGAGGTGCCGTAATCCGTAGAGGGTTAATCTTCTGTGCACGGCACCAGACAGAGAACCTCTTCCACTTATGTCCATAGCACTTGAGAGTTGAGGACGCCCTGGCCTTTGCAAGAATCTCTCTGCAGTCTGACGGGATATCGTACCTTCCAAACTCTAGTGCTGCAGGAGCCAGGCCTGCAAGTTCAGCGACTCCGGGTCGTGAAGAAGAATGGCGCCTCCTTCTCTGGAGAGAAGATCTGCGTCCGTCGGCAGCTTGACTGGTGGGAACGTTGACAAGTCCAGAAGGTCCGGGAACCATATCTGTCTCAGCCATGCCGGTGCGACGAGGATCATCCTGCACCAGGACCTCTTGAGTTGGTTGATGAGACGGAGCTGCAACGGCAATGGAGGGAACGCGTACAGGAACAGGCCGTCCCAGAGGGAACAAGAAAGCATCGCCCGTGCTCCTCGGTTGGGGAAACCTGCTGGCGAACCTCTGGCACTTGGAGTTTGTTGGATAGGGCCGGGGATCTGGTTCAGCCCTACTTCCGGATGTAGAACATCGTGGTGGTGCTGTCGGTGAAGATCCTCACTACCTTGCCCTTGAGGGACGGGAGAAAGGACCTGAGGGCCCAGAACACTGCCCGGAGCTCCAGGATGTTGATGTGGAGCGGCTTCTCCTCCAGGAGCCAAAGGCCTCTCGCGTGAAGATCTCCGGTGTGGGCTCCCCACCCCTCCAGGGAGGCATCCGTCGTCACCGTCGCCTGGTGGGCTGGGGTCTGAAAGTTTGTCCCCGCCGCTAGATGAGCGCGGGTGCCCCACCACTGGATCGCTCATCGGAAGGTGTTGTTGAGAGGGATCCTGTCCTCGAAGCTGCCCGTCGCTTCAATCCAGCGGGCGTCGAGGAACTCCTGTAGAGGGCGCATTCGAAGCCTGCACAGGTGCACGAGATAAGGACATCATCCCGAGGAGGGACTTGATGGCCATCACTCTTGCCACGTCCGTGGCCAGCAGACGCTGCATCTTGCCTAGGATGGCCTTTGTCCTTTCCTCTGACGGCGAGACCAGATGCGCCACTGTGTCGAGCTTGGCTACCCAGAAACAGTGCGACTTGAGATGGGACCAGGTGGGACTTGGGGAAGCTGATGGAGAACCCCAGGTCCGTGAGCACCTGGACGGTCTTTGCTGTGTGTTCTACGGCGAGCTCCCTTGTCCTTGCGCGGATGAGCCAATCATCCAGGTAGGGGTAGACGTGGATCCCCTGCAGGCGCAGTCGCGCCGCCACTGGAACGAGGCACTTGGTGAAAACCATGGGTGCCGACTTCAATCCGAACGGGAGGGCCTTGAACTGGTAGTGTCGCCCTTGGACCACGAACCTGAGGACCTTCCGGTGCCCTTTTAGAATGGGAATATGAAAGTATGCATCCTCCAAATCCAACGACGACAGGAAATCGCCCACCTCCAGCTGTCCCAGCACATGCTGGAGGGTGACCATCCGGAACTTCTGTGCCTTGATGTACTTGTTCAGTCGTCGCAGGTCTAGGATGGGTCGCCACCCTCCTGTCTTTTTCACGAGGAAGTACCTTGAGTATACTTCGGAGCACCGGAGCCTCTGTGGGACGAGCTCGATGGCACCTTTCTTGAGCATCGCCCTTACCTCCAACAGCAGTTGAGGGACGTGGTTTGCTTTCCTGGCCACGGGAGGAATGCGGGGCACTTTTTTTGAAATTCGAGGGCGTGCCCCTGGGCTAGGACATCCAGCACTCAACAGTCGGTGGAGATGTACTCCCACAGGCTGACTAACTTCGCCAGCCGCCCACCCACCGGGGTGCTTCGGTGGGGGCCCGACGCCACAGTCGGTTCAATCTTGCTTGGAGGACGCCTTGCCGCCTTGGCCTCCCTGGCGACGACGGCAGGATCAGCCCGACTTCTCTCGTCCTCTATAGGCTTCCTGTGATGGGGAGCGGGCCGCTTGGCGGTATGTAGAGGAGCCACCGCCGAATCCCTTGGAGGCACCCTGCTTGCCTCCAGAGCTCCGAAAGGACGGCCTTCAATGCTGAAGAACTCCCAGGGCCTTAGCTGTCTCTGTGTCCGCCTTGATGGCTTGGAGGGACTCATCCACTGTTTTCCCAAACAGGTTGTTCCCGTTGAACGGCATGTCCAAAACCTTGGCTTGTACATTCTGGCGGAAATCTCGTACCGATCCCTCTTGGCAGGCGTCGTAGACGGGTTCTTGAGAAGGGTGAGACCCTCGTCCCAGATGTCGTCCAGCAGAGGCACGGCGAGGACTGTCTTCCTCTTGGCCTCGCGCCGCTGGTAAAGGAAACCTTCCCCCTTCTTCTCTTAGGGGCAGAGCTGAAAAAGCTCAGATGCCCTGGCTATCATAGCATATGAAGACCCAATCTCGTCGGGTGGGGAGGCCCGGGCTGGAGGCGATGGGAGCTCCGTCCCATCGTCGTCATCCGTACCGGTCGTGGCCGTGTCTGTTCCCGTGGCATCCCCAGGTACGGGGGAAGTGGGCAAAGGCTCAACAGGCCTGTGAGGGCTGAAAAGGCGGGGCTGGATGGGTCCATCTTCTCTTATTTGGGGGACATCCCGACGGGCCTGGCTCTGGCTCCTCTGTCGGGCCTGGCTCTGGCTCCTCCGTCGGGCCTGGTTGTGGCTCCTCCGTCGGTGGTAGGGGCAATCTCGTCCTTACCTCCGAACATAAGGATTGTATTGCCAACAAAATGGCCGCAGAGTTGTCCTGCGGCTTCGGAAGCGACGGTTGACTAGGAACCAAACCGACGCCAACGGCGCCGCCGCACTCTCGTCGTCGAGGCCCTCCAAGACTTCAACCAGTTCCTCCTCGGAGGCTGTGTCTGTGTCCACAATGGCCACCAGCTCCACCCCTCTTTTTCCGCCGGGGTCTTCACAGGGGTCTTCTCGATGGGCCTGAAAGAGGCTTCCCTCCGCGGTGGCAGGGAGACTCTGGGCCCCAAGGTAACCTCCACTGGTGTAGCCTCCTCAGGCTGCGCCTGGGCCGCCGCGACTTCCTCGATAGAGGCATTGGCCGGGTGAATCAAGGCCTTCACCACCTTCTGCGGGCCTGTGGCCTTCACCTTGGGGGGAGGGTCACCACCTCGGGCCCCCTCGGCTGGATCCTTCGAGATCGACCGGGGCCTCTCCAGAAGCTTCGCCGGGTTCTAAGCCTTCCTCTTCCCTGAGCCAGAGCGTTGGCTCGTGGTTGATGGCGCTGGAGAGGATGCACCCTGCCTGGCAGCCGAGGGGCCCGACCGTTCGGTGCTCCCGGTGCCCGCAGACTCGCGGTGCTTTGCCTTCTGGTGGGTCCCTGTCCCATCCTCACAGGACTTAGAAGACCACTCGGACTACTACTTCTTCTCACCTGACGGGCTCTTTCCTTCCAGCCAGTTGGAGAGACAAAGGTGTCGGTCCCTGATGGTCCGTTCCGACATGTTCCCGCAAAACGCACAGTCCTTCTTCCACGTGCGTTTTGTCCTCATGAAGGCAGTAGAGACATTTCGAGTGCTCGTCCTCCTTGAACATATTCTGCAGCTGGCATCCAGGGCAAACCCTGAACAGCTTTCCGGGCATCGAGCTTCCTTTCTCCTGGGCCATGTCCGGGTAGGCCGCAGAAACTTCTGGACTCCTCCAAGAAGCGTAACTCGACGAAAACTTCACCCTTGAGGGGCGTAGAAAATCTGAAACGGGTCCCCATTGATCAGATGTAAACACGGTGGAGCTTCAGGCTCTATTTGACCGAAAAATGAGAAAATCTCTTTGAAAAAGCCGAAAACGCAGCAAAAAGCTCGAGTGCTAAACACGAGGACTCCCAACACTTGAGTGCGCAGTAAAAATCTGAAGATGGCTGCCAGAGAAGGGACTTAGGTAGAGGGCAGACATTGGCTGGGGGCCGTATGACCCAGAGACCAGTGATTGGTTATTAGTAGAAAGACAGTTCAGAAACGAAACTGATATTTTCTTTACCAAGGATTCCCAGCCTGATGACGGGGAATATCCATGAGCATGTGAATCCATGCCAGACCCCATGCTGGAGAATTTATAATTACTCTTACGTCCCGTCCCCTTTCCTCCATACTACATAGGCGATTACAACTGAGTGTAGCCCCAGGTTGGAGAGGAGACCCTCCTTAAGCAAACAGGTTTCCAAGAACCGCCTGTCCGACGGCCGCATCTGATCTAGAACTGGGATCCAAACAGTAGTGCTTGCAGAAAGTCGAAGGGGTTGTCCATGTGGCTGCCCTGCTTATGACATGCCAGGGGACATGCCGCTGGAAAGCGATGGCTGTTGCCTTGGCTCTGACCGCGTGGGGGTGCATGTGGGCCCAGCAGTGGCTTATGTTGTTCCTCGTAAGCTTCCTTAATGGCCGAGACCATTCAACGGGCTATAGAGGCCTTAAAGGCCTGATACCCCGGTCTTGATCTGGCAAAGGTGACAAAAAGAGCGTCCGACTTGGGAAGTCCTTGGTCCTTTCCAAGTAGAATTTCAGGGCATGCCTGACATCAAGGCAGTGCTGAACTCTGTGCCTTGTACTTGGGCTCGGCAAAAAACGTAGGTAGCACAATTTCCTCGATCAGATGGATTGCGGAAGGCACCTTGGCCAAGAATGCTGGGTGTGTCTGCAGGACTACTTTATCCCTGCGAAATGTAGTATATGGCTCTGAGGTGACCAGCGCCTGGATTTTGACGATTCTGTGAGCCGAGGTGAGGCCGACTAGTAAGGCTGTCTTAATGGTGACCAGCCTCATGTCTGCAGATGCAATTGGTTCAAATGGTTTGTGCGTCAGGGCACCCATGACTATGTTGAGGTCCCACACAGGGTAAGGCCTCTTGATGAGCGGGTAGAGCCTGGCGAGTCCCGTCAAATGTTTCCTGACAAACGGGTTGGAAGAGGAGAAGATCTCCTCCGACGAGTTTCTGTAAGCCCCAATGGCTGGCAAGTAAGTGCAGCAAGTGTCCACCTGCATGCCTGAATGGGCGAGGTGTGCCGAGAAGGAGAGCACGTCGTCCAAGGTACATGCAAGGGGGTTGATACCCTTAGAGTCTGCCCAGTGGCGGAACCTGGCCCACTTGGTCTTATACTGGTAGACCTGTTCCTGGTGCCCTGTATGATCTCTAGATTAGCCTGGGAGAGGCTGAGGTGACCTAGCGTCACCTGTTCAGGAACCATGCTGTAAGGGCTAGTTTATGTGGCGCGGGGTGGATGAACCTGCCCCCCTGCTGCACCAGATGATGTGCTGGGCCCGTCTGGAGGCGAATGGGCGGCCTCTCCGAGAGGCTGAACAGCTCTGAGAACCATGGCCTGGCCGGCCACCATGGTGCTATTAGAATGATGCTGAGGTGGAGAGATTCCTTCATCTTGCATATCACCCTGTGTATCAGTGGAGTGGGCGGGAAGGCATATGCTGTCATTCTGTCCCACTGAATCTGGAATGCATCGCCCAGGGAGCCAGGGCCCCGACCCTGCCAGGAAGCGAACAGTAGGCACTTCCTGTTGTCCCATGAGGCAAATAGGTCCACCTGGGCGTGCCCCCATTTGTGGAAGATCTCCTGCAGTACTAGGTCGTTCAACTGCCACTCGTAGTTGTCTGCCCCCAATCTGCTGAGCCCATCTGCCTCCAGGATGGATTTCCCCCGGAAGGTGGACAGCCGTGAGGTAGATGTTCTCCAGGGCCCATTCCCACATGCTGATTTCAAGCCTGCACAGTGGGGCGTGGGGGGGGGGGTCTGGTACCTCCCTGTTTGTTGACGTAGAACATGCTGGTTGAGTTGTCTGTCTGAATGAGGATGATCTTCCCCTCGATAACCGGAATGAAGGCTCTGAGTGCCAGCCAGATCGCCTTCAGTTCCAGCCAAATGATGTGGTATTCCTGCTCCTGCCGGGTCCAGGTGCCATGGATGCCGTGGTTGTACAGAGTGCCCCCCCCACCCCCCAACACTCGAGAGAGGAGTCTGTGGTGATGGTGTCCTGTGAGGTAGGTTGACGGAAAGGCTTGCCCAACCGAAGGTTGCAATCCCTGGACCACCATGTGAGGTCCGGGTGAAGTGATAGAGGAAAGTTGATCATCTCCGACAGAGTCTCGCTCCTGGTTCCAAGAGGCTGCAAAGTGCAGCTGTATCCTCCTCATCCTGAGTCTTGTGTGGGGGACGGCCAAGAGGACTGCTGCCATGAGACCCAGGAGGTGTTGGTACCACCAGGCTGAGTTCACTACTCTGCTGAGGAAGTGTGCAGTGGCCCTCTTGAGGGCCGTGATCTTGTCCTCCGAGGGGAAAAACTCTCTCGGAGCACGTGTCCCAAATGAGACCCAAGAAGGTCAGTCTCTGCATGGCCTGAAGCTGTGACTTCTTGAGGTTGAGTGAAAAACCCAGCTCGTCTAGTGTGTTCACAAGAGCATGGGAAGTATGGTGCACTGCTTCTGGCGATGTCACCCTGACGAGCCTGTCGTCTAGGTATGGGTAGATGTGGTGGCCCTGCGACCTGAGGAGGGCCGCCACAGTGTTCATCAGCATGGTAAAGACCCTGGGGGCCGAGTTGAGGCCAAAAGGAAGCACCTTGTATTGGAAATGGTAGACCATGATCCTGAATCGTAGAAAAGAACGATGAGGCTGCCAGATCGGTACATGTAGGTAAGCGTCCTTCAGATCCAGGGAGCACATCCAGTCTCCCTTGCACAATGTCTCCGCTATCAAAGCTCGCATAACCATCTTGAATTTTTGTAGAGGTTGAGGGTGGAAAGGTTCAGCACAACTCTCCGGCCCGCCTGGTTGTTTTTCTGAAAGGCGAAAATCCTGGAGTAAAAGCCGAAGCCTCGCTGGGAGGCTGGGACTACCTCCACTGCCTGGCACAGGACGAGCGACCAGATCTCCACCAAAAGAGTTGCTGTCCCAACCTGTGGGAGTGGAGGGGAAGAGGGAGGAGAGGCTGGGATAGGTAGGTGGTACCCTGTGGAGACTACCGAGAGGATCCAGGGGTCTGCGAAATTCTGGTACCAGAAATGTGCATGGAGAGCAAGCCTGCCCCCCATTGGAGACACGTGGACCCGGAGGGGCGTGTCATGGCTTCTTCCCCTCTGAGGCTGTTGCAGAGGAGGGGGACTGGAAAAATACCTTAACACCCCACCCCCTTTTGTTGTTTGCGCCGAATGGTCTGGCTGCCTGGGCCTCTGCTCTTGGAAGCCGCAGAACCCTCCGTATGTACGCCCCTTGTCCAAGCGCTGCTGTGACTGGGTGTATGTTTTGGGCGTGGTCTTTGTCGAGATGGATAAAGACTTGGCCGTTTGTGAGCTGTTTTTCTTTTTGTCCAACTCCTCGTCTGTTGTGGAGTGGAAGAGGTCACCCCCTTCGAACGGAAGATCTAAGATGCGATCCTGGACATCCGGGTTGAATTTCGTAGCACGTAGCCAGGCCGGTCTCATGTCCGTGGCAATGCAGAAGTCATGGCCAGAGGTGTCAATGTGGGCCACGGTGGACTCCATGATGTCCTGCGCCACCATTTGGCCTCTGCCAAGCCCGCCTTGAATCGTGACTGGCTCTGCGCTGGAAGCACTGGGAGGAAATCCGCAATTTCCTGCCAGAGCCTCTGGTTAACGGCTGCCAGCATGGCATCTGCGTTGGCTTGACGAAGGTGCAAGGATGCGTTAGAATACAGCTTCTTCCTGTACGCCTCCAAGATCATCTCCTCCTTGCCTAGCAGCGCTGCAGAGGAGGCGGCGGAGGACGACTGAGACTTGGAGTATAGTGATGCTGCACGATCACAGAGGTGTGTGGCTGAGGATGGGCCAATAGCAAGAGTGTATCCCCCTCCATCTGCCTGTACATGCCGCCCAGGTGTTTATTCACCGGCTGGACTGAGTGGGGCTTCAGCCAACCCTTCTTGGCCAAGGCAACTACGTCATTCTGCACCGGGTTCCCCATTCTGGTCACAGGACGTAACATGAGAACTTCTGCGAGGACCCCCTCTGCTCGTTGCTCAACCTCGGGTTGAGGAAGGCCCAAGTACTCTGCCAGCCCTGCCAGATGTTCGTGGAAGGCCTTGGCTGAAGATGGCGTGTCGGGGTCCTCCTCCTCATCTGTGCCCGCCTGCGGGTCCTGTTGGTCAGGGACCGGAGGAGGGGAGTTGGGAGCCGGGGGCTGCGGTGTGGAGACAGGAGCCGGAGGCAGAGGCTGTTGTGGAACTGCCTGGACAGGAGGCTGAACCAAGGCCAGGGATGTCTGCACCGGAGCCTGCGGTGCGGAGCCATAGGCGGGAGCACTTCCCTCATGGCGTCCCTGAGGATGTCCCCCAACCGAGGAGATTTCATGAGCCTGAGGAACCGTTCAAACAACTTGTCCTCGCAGGCCGGATTGGTGGTAGGCGATATTGACGGGGTGGCGAAGGGGTGCTGGAGCCATTGCGTGCCCTGCTCGTATGGACGCAGCGGGAACCTGCCTTGCACAAAGGAAGGGTAAGCTGTAGGACACATACCTGGTTGATACCAGTCCCACCTTGACACTCGATCCTCCATCTGCTGCCTTCCTTGGAGCGGCGTCGAGCGGATGTCTGGATTTTCTGGCACGCAGCCATTTTGTCGAGCTGCCTTCCACATGCCTGTGTCGTTTTGCTCGGCTCACTGGGCCCCGCCCCGTCCAGGACTCATCAGGCGGATCTGCAGGTAGAACTGCGTATAGGTGTTACGCTCACCTGGTCTCTGCAGAGGTGTTGGGGCACGGTTGCAGCCCTCCCGGGGGTGAGGTCACTCGGGTCCGACTTCGCCCTCAGCGCTTATGTGGTGACTGGTGGTAATAGGTGATGCTGCTCGGGACTGCTCCTGCGTGGAGAATAGGGGGCGTGAGTATGCCAGCTTGTGCCCCTGATCCATTCCAGACACCTTCTCCCAAACCATGGTACCCGTGGGATGCGCTGTCCCTGGAAAGTACACCTGTTGATTAGTTTTGGCGAGCGCTCCGTTCTGCTGCTTCTGGCAGGGGCGCTTGTATGATCTGGACCGAGTTCCTTCACTGGTCCCTTGCACGTGGTAGTCCAGTCCTGCTGTGACTAGCCACTATACTTCAGGTAAGTGTTCCTGTTTGCCGTTGTCTTTCCTCGTCTGTTTTTGTTGCATTGTATAGTTTGTTGTCTTGTATTGCTGTCCGTTCCACTTTTGATGTTCGCTCTTTTGCTTTTTTTCCTTGCAGGTGATGTTGCCGGCCCGGAAGAAGCTGCGGAGCTCAAGGCAGCAGCTGGAGGGAATGAGGAATGAAGCTGCAGCGGTACAGTAGCTGGTAAATTGTTAACTAGGGGGCGCGCGGGTTCAAATGCAGCACAGTCCTAGGACAGATCTTCTAACCTTGTCTTTCTTCTTCTTCACAGGGTCCAAGTTCGTGGATGCGGAGTGCGGTGCTGCGGCATCGGGTTCAAGATTAAGCGATGAAGCACCAGTTTCCTGGAGGTGAGTATGCAGAAGAACGCCTGGTTTCAAAGGTAAGTAAACTGGTCCAAGCGGCAGTGAGCGTCACGTTGCACTCGAGTGCACAGTAACGCGAAGCACCGGCCTTAAGGATGGAGCAGCTTATATAGCGGAGCGTCTGAAGCCACACCCACCAGGTTCAGCCTGCCTGCCACCCACTGCCACACCCGATGAGTCAGCACATGAAGACCAGGCCTAGGGAGCCACACCCGATGAGTCAGCACATGAGGATGTTCTCTGGAATAAAGGCTTTCAGCTCCTGGAAAGTTCTTGTAAAATAAAAGCACTCCTGCACTGAAATAAAGTAAAAGCAGTCCTGCACTGAAATAAAGTGTTCCTGCTCACATCTCTATATGAGCCTGGCGCCAAAGGCCCCTGTGTTTATGGATCCCAAAGGGACATAAGTGAGTCAAGTGACCCATTGCCCCCATCACTAGATGGTGTGGTTTTTGTATTCTGGGGCCAGTGGCCATGACAATAGGCGCCCCCTTGGACATGTTTCCGGTTCTAGGGGCTCAGCCCCTCGGGTGAAGACCCGGTAAAAGAACCTTCCGGTCCCTCAGCACTGTCACCAGGAGGATCTACTGACCCCTCAGCCTGGCGGGCGGTAGCTCATTCAGCCTCGGTACTTGTGCAGGTAAAAGGACCTGAGTGGTCCCTCCCGCACGGGCGAGTCCTTGGGAAGGAGTCTCCCTTGCAGGGTGCCCTGGAAAAAAGCGGCCCTACCTTGGGCCTGGATCGATGATAGACAAAGTCCTTTAGGTCCTTTGGAGGCGATCTCTGGAAGAGCTCCCTCCACCTGGATAGTCTGTTCTTCAGAGACCTTGAAGAAAGCGTGTTGCACGCGATACATGCTTGCCAGCAGTGGTCTGGGCCAAGGCACCGTAGGCAGAGGGCGTGGGGGTCTTCAGTCGGGAAGTGCCCGTCGCAGGAAGGAGACCTGCTGAAGCCTGTATAAGTTGAAATGCGCCGAGAAGGAGCGTGACGCCTGAGGGTCGAGTACCTGAATGATAAAAGACAAAAAAGACATAAGAGAAGAAGTATAAGCACGTGGAATTACATGGCCGAAGCCAAACCCAGGAACGCTGGTGAATTCGGCCCGTTCCCGTCGCTGTGAAAAAGGGGACCAATGTGTGGCACCGGAGGGCAGAGTCAGGGCAGCGCATGCTCCCAGGGCCGCACCGTGCGCGCCTCTGAATTATTTTTTTTTTAACTTTGGTTTTAATAGCATGTTCGTATTGTTACAGAAAGGGAACAGTGCAAAATCGAAATGAATACATTCAACCGATCCAGTAACCCCTTACCCCACCTCCCCGAATCCCCCCACCCCAACACCGACCCTCCCCCCATCCGCGTGTCCAAACAGGAGCTTTTGTCTAGGGAGACTTAGAATGTTCTCTTCATACCTTATGTTTAGGTGATGATGATGCGGATGGCCATATCGCCGGCTGATTTGTGGCCGCCGTTCCCCGGGCGCCAGGTTTGTTCGTAACATGTCTCCAATCCCGTCCCGCTCCCCTCATGCCAGGGCCTTGCCCATGGGTCAGTGAACATCCCATCCCCAGGACTGCTGCACCCCATACGAGTTCGCAAGGAATGAACCAGAGTCGTTATTCACCATGGCAGTCAATTTTTCCATCAGGAATGTATTCTTCACCTTCTTCAGCCAATCCTCCTTGGAGGGGGTCTCCGGGCTCTTCCATTTCTGCGCCAGGGCCACCCTGCCTGCTCTCAACATGGTTTCCCACATTCTCGGGTATCTGTGTATCTCCGTTTCCTCCAGGGGAGCCCCAGCAGCATCGTTAGAGGGTGCAGTGGGAGAAGTTTGTCTGATACTTCCGCAATCCAGTCCCTCACTTTCCCCCAGAAGACTTGAACTTTCGGACAGTGCCACCACATGTGGCTTCTGGTATCTGTCTGGCCGCATCCCCTAGGGCAATTCGGAGATATCCCCGGGAACATCTTTGATAGTTTCACTGGGTCTCTGTGCCACCCCTGCAGAATTTTAAAGTTATGCTCCATGTCCGAGTTGAATAAGTTCCCATGGAATGCTATTTTGAATATTTTTGACCAAGCGTCCTCTGAAATTTCCTCTCCTGCCAGGTCGTTCCAGAATGAGCAGAAACTGCTCCTGCCCTGAAGACTGTTGGTGTTCATGATTTTGTACATTCTGGACACCGCCCCCTTCCTTGAGGTCGCCGTCTCCAGGAGCTTCTCAAAGGGGGTCAATCGTCTACTCAGATTTTGGCCCCATGACTGATCGCAATGGATGCCTTTGAGGCGAAGGTATTCAAAGATGGAGAGAGACCCATGTCCGAGGGCGTCCCTCAGTTCCTCATATGTCAGGAATTCACCATCTCTAAACATCTGCCCCGCCCACTCCATTCCCATGTCAGACCAGGTCTGAGAGTTCCGGAACCTCTTACTACCAAGGCTGAGCGGGTGGCCCCAGAGAGAAGTCATCGAGGACGGCCATGAGGTGAGGTAAGCAGTTTTGGGGGCCCCCTCTCCAGATTTCCCAGAGAACTCGCAAGGTCGGATGGGATTTCAGGTTCCTCAGGATCGTCTTGCGCGGGGCCCACAGGAGGTCGCGAACCTTTAGAGGGTGGGCATCCATGTCCTCCAAATGTGACAGGTATGTCCCCAGGCCTGCCTTCATATGTTCCAGGAGGACACGCAGCTGGGCGGCGCAGAAGTAAAGGTGAAAGTCCGGCAACCCGAACCCCCCCCCTCCTCCCGTGGAAGAGTCAGGATGGCCCTTCCAGTTCTCAGGGTTTTTCCTTGCCATATAAAGTCTCGTGCCGCGTTCTGTAGATCTCTGAAAGTGCGTTCGGGGACACTGGTTGGGAGCGCAGTGAAGAGGTACAGAAGCCGTGGCAGTACGTTCATCTTTACTGCTGTCATCCGGCCGTACCAGGACAAGATAATTTTACCCCACCTCTTCAGGACTGATGTGATCCCTGCCATTATGGGGTCATAGTTGGTCGTGGCGAGTTTCGACAGGTCCCTGGTCAGGACGACGCCCAGATACCGTATGGAGTCCTTTCCCACTGCGATCCCATGGAACCTATCTAGGGGTCAAGCTCCGGATCTCGTGTTCTCATTGGGAGCAATACTGATTTCATCGTGTTGATTTTCAGACCCAAGAAACGGCCAAACGTGGACACCAGGGACAAGAAGGGGGGGAGCGAGGAGCTTGGTTCAACCAGGTATGCTAGAATATCATCCGCAAACAGGGAAAGCTTGAATTCCACCTCACCTCTACTGATACCCCTAATGTCCGGGTGTGCTCTGACTGCTATGGCCAGTGGTTCCATCGTGAGGACGTATATCAGGGGGGAAAGTGGGCAACCCTGCCTTGTCCCTCGGGAGAGGGGGGAAGGACTCCGACAGCTTCCTGTTTACTTGGACCCTTGCTGTGGGGGCTCTATAGAGTGTGGATATCCAGTTCCTAATATGTGCCCCGAAGCCCATTTTTTGGAGGAGGAGTTCCATGTATCTCCACTCGACCCTGTCGAAGGCTTTCTCTGAGTCTAAAGAGAGGACACATGCATCGAGGTCCGATGTTTGGGCGAAATGAAGCAGGTCTATTGTCTTGCGGATGTTGTCTGACCCCTGCCTACCCCTAATGAAGCCGACCTGGTCTCCGTGGACCAGTTTCGGCATTATCCCCGCCATCCGCTTCCCCACCACCTTGGCCAGGATCTTTACGTCTATGTTCAACAGCGATATAGGGAGGTAGGAAGAACATTCTGCAGGATCCTTACCCTCCTTGGGTAGCACTGCTATTATGGCCCCCATCATGGATTCAGGGATAATCCCCCCTCCAGCACGGAATTGAAAACCCTCACCAGGTGCGGGGCCAGGGTAGAGCAGAACCGTTTGTAGAAGCACACTGTAAAGCCGTCCTCCCCGGGGAAGTTCCCACCTTCATCCCACTGATTACCTTCTCTACCTCATCCTCGGTAACCGGGCCCTCCAACCCCTCCGCCATCTCCCTCGACAGGGACGGGACTTGGATCGAGCTCAGGAACTCTTCGATCCGGGCATCGCCCCCTTCATATTCTGAGGAATATAGTTTTTCATAGTATTGGCGGAAGGCCTCTCCTATTTGGGGAGAATCATATCCTATGGACCCCTGAGAATTCCTAACTGCCTTCACCATTCTACTTCTCTGGACTTCTCTCAGCTTCCAGGCTAGGATCTTGTCCGCCTTGTCCCCCTTAGTGTAGTATTTTTGCTTAACCAGCTGGAGACTCCTCTCCGTCTTGTGAAGGAGAAGGTCCTTTAGCTGGAGCCAGTAGTCCTTCAGGGTGGCCACCCAGTCGTGCTCGAGAGGCTGATCCGGGGGGGCCCCCCTGCTGGAGACGGCTATTTGTTCTCTCAAGGCTATCTCCCGGGCCTCCCTCTCCCTTTTTTTCTGGGCTCCTATCTTGATGAGTACTCCACGTAGGGTTGCCTTGAAGGCGTCCCACAATGTATGTGTGCCCACCTCCCCGTTATCGTTTAGCTCGAAAAATTCTGTTATGGCGTCCGCACCTCTGAATTTAAAGGGGAAGAAGGTTTTGTTCTGGTGAAAAAGGTTCTGTCTCCCGTCCCTTGGAAGGGACGCCGATGAAGTATGGAGGAAAGGGTACAGGACTCAAGAGTATAAATGTTTATCCCCCGTGTGAGTCATAATGTATGCCTCAAATTTTGTTAGAGGCCTAATTGTTGCTTGGCGGATCTCCTTTTGTCATAACCAATACCTCAGCTGTATGCATTCATATCTGTCCTCCTCCACTAATCCTACGTGCGTCTTGTAATCCTCAAATGAGGCTATGTCCCCATCCCACACCATATCTCTAGTCTTCATGCATCCACTTTCTTTCCACCGAATGAATGAGCATTTTACAGTGAAATTTGGATTTTCAATCATAGGGGTACAAGCGACGGAATAGAAGATAAGTGTCCCCTTTTGATCCACCTGTCCAATATATCACAAGTCATACTGAGTACTCTGCTGCACCTAGCGCTTGGGCCAGTCTTCCCTATGGAGCCACAGTAAACCTGCTAATGGGCATCCAGCTAATGCTCTATCCATCCATGCACAGATTTTGTCCCTGCAGTCTGAGTACCATACACGCACAACTCTCAATTGGGCAGCCTCGTAATAACGGTACAAATTTGGCAGCCCCAATCCACCACTCTACCTTGGGTTCATCGGGAGATCCAATGCCGCTCTAGGGCATTTACCTTGCCAGACAAACCTAGAGATAAATGTGTTCATTGATTTAAAAAAAAGTTTTCGGGGCCACTGTGGGATGGGTTTGGAACTTAGATAATACCCTTGGGAGGGTCACCATCTTCACCGTATTTATTGACCCTAGCCAGGATATCTGCATCAGAGTCCACCTAGCATAGTCTGCTTGTGTCTTTTTAATTAAGTCTGGGTAATTAGCTTTATACATCACTGAGACTCTACTGGTTAGTTTTATCCCTATAACTATTATGCGGCCCCCTGCGGAACGGAAGGGGGAGCAGCTCTGAAGCGTGGTGATCATATCTTTAGGTATACCCACCTTCAACATTTCTTATTTGGCCATGTTTATTATCAGACCAGTCAACCCTTCTTGTTCCTTTAGTGTTCCCACCAGGGCCGGGATGGACATGGCTGGTTCCACCAGTGTAAACAGCATGTTGTCCGTTTTATGCACCCTCCCACATGGGACTCCCTTGATATCTGATACTGTCTGACTGCGGCCCACAGGTGTGCCAGGTTGATGGCATATAGATGAGGCAATAAGGGTCATCCCTGCCTGGCCCCACGCTCAATACTTATAGCGTCCGAGATGTGTGTGTTAACTGCCAGCTTAATCGATGAGTTTCTATAGTTTGTCTCCACCATTTGATGTATTTTGGCCCGAACCACATTTGTTCCATCGACTGAAATAGGTACGGCCATTTCACTGTAACGATCACCTGGTTCCCACAGAGGCGCGGCGTCGAAGGCGCAGAACTCTGAAGATGGACAGGAAGGGCCCCTCTATTCTGGCTTCCCTGGCTCGTTGGATACCCTCCTGTGCGTGAAAAGGGAGTATTACCAACTGTGGAACAATGCTCAAGCCTCCCACTCCCTTCCAACCCTCCACGATACCTCCTCCACGATTCCCCGTGAAGCCTCACCTTAGGGTTTGGAAGGATGAGCTCTCCATCCTGCTTCTGATGCAGGGGCGGGTTGAAACCCGGTTACTTCACTGGATTGAGGATTGATGGGAGTTCAGGTAAGCTTGACTGTTCAGGTAAGGCGCTGTAAAAGTTCTGTTCAAAAGTTCAAGCTTAATAATAATGTTCGTTGTCTAATTGCAGCAAGCGCTAATGCTTATGTCTTTTTCCCCTTAGGGGCCGGGGTTCGGAGTGCCGGAGATATGGCGCCGACCCGAAGTGAAACAGTTCTGGATGAGCGCTCAGGTAATGTCTTTGCATTCGCTCATTCAATGTCTGTCTTTTTTTCCCCATAGGGGCCGGGGTCCGGAGATGCCAGGAAGCGGCAGGACCCGAAATGCAGTGGGAATAATCCAACAGGTACGACTTAAAAGGAAACTGAGCTTTCCTTATTCCTTTTCTCCCTCTCACCTTTGTTCTTGTCTTTTTTCCTCTAGGCGCCGGGGCGTAGCTGAATCCGGAAGATCGCTGCTGAAGATGGAAGCACCTTGGCAAAGGTGAGTAAAATGCAGCGCTGCAGCGATCGAAACGAAATGCCTTTAAAATGATGTCTTCCTTTTCAGGGCCGTTGGAGAAATGACTCCGGGATGCAGATTTAGCAGGTAAGGGCTTTTCTTCTCCTATTCTCTTCCTTTCTCCCCTTGCAGGTGTTCCAGGGTGCTGGCAGGCGTGGCTGAAGTCAGGATGCAGGAGCTGACACGGAGAGCGTCCAGCTGCTAGGTGCAGAACAACGCGAAGCATGTGTGGCTGTTCGGGTGGGGTTTAAATAGCCTTGGAAGAAGTTCCTGGTATGTATCCTTCCACCAATCAGGTATGTATCCTTCCCCGACCACACCCGGGTGGTGAAGTAGTCCTACAGGTTAAGTAGTCCCATTCAGGCCTCAAGAGGGCCTGGATGAAGCAGCAAGGTCTGCATCAGGTAAGTGTGCACCCAAGCACTTAAACACATATCCTCTTCTATGAGCCTGGCGCCTAAGGCGCCAGGACTGGGGTCCGCTATGAGCCTGGCGCCTAAGGCGCCAGGACTGAGTCCAAAGGGCCCCGACTTGGGCCCGCTGAGACTTCCCTGGGGGAAATGATGTCTGCCTCTGGGGTTGCTGGGCCCGGCCTGGCTCCTTAGAGGTAGGCATCATGACATTCACCCTGTCAAAATCTTTTTCAGCATCTAGAGAAATGAGGGTGGCCGGGATCCGTCTTATTTCCAATTTCTCTAATAAATGGATTACCCTTCTGGTTTTGTCTTCCCAAAATAAAACCTGATTGATCCTGCCCTATGACCCCTGATAGAACCCCCTTTACTCTTTCTGCTAGAATCCCAGTGTATATTTTTGCATCTATATTTAGTAACGCTATGGGCCTATACAACCCACAGCTTGTAGGGTCGTTATTTGGTTTTTCAAACAGAACTACCATCGCCTCGGTCATTGAACGAGTCACTCCTTCTCAGTTCCAAAAGGCATTATATCATTTTGTGAGTTTAGCTCATTGCAATACTACGTTTTATAGAAAGTCCCGGTGTAACCATCCGGGCCGGGTGACTTGTTATTTGGGAGGCTCTTTATCGATCTCTCTACTTCTTCCACAGCGATTTCCCTTTCTAAGCTTTCCCTGTCTTCTCCCGTAATCTTCGTTAACTTCACCCCATCTAAGAATGCCTTTATATTATGGTCCTTCGGGCACCTGGAGAAACATAGCTGCTTATATTATGTTACAAAGGCCTGTACTATCCCATCTGAGTCTGTGACTAAGGATACGTCTTATTGCTTTATTCCCCCTACCTGGCGCTGACCTCTGGTGTTTCAGTAGCCTTGCAAGCATTTTATCTGCCCGGACATAGTAGCACTGCCTGAAACTTAAGAGGGCGCTCTCGGCATTAGTGGTTCTAAACAGCCTCCGTTGTCTCTGAGCTTCTTTCACTCTATTATAGTTCTCCCTGTTCTTGAGCTATGCCAGTTCTTTTTGGGCCCGACTCAGTTCCGCCTCCAGATCTTTTTCTAGCTTATCTTTCTCTTTTCGTCTTTGAGCTTTTAGAAAAATTAACTCCCCCCTCAAAAAAGCCATAAAAGCATCCCATACCATGCTCAGGGGGACCCCTTGTGTGTTGTTCAGTGCAAAATACTCTAACTTTACCCCTCACAGTCTCCCTTAGGATTTTGCCCCCGAAAAGTTCTTCGGGCATTCTCCAGGTCCACGACAAGTTACTCGGTTTCAGCCTCCTGAGGTGAATCTTTATTGGTGCATGATCCGATAGGGAGATAGGATCTACCTCTATATCTATTAGTGTGCCTAATATACCAGGGGTTCCCCAAACGTAATCTATTCTGGAGAACCTTCAGTGGACCTGGGAGAAACATGTATACCTCACATCCTGCCCCTTTTTTGCCCCCCAGAATTTCCTTATGCCCACTAACACTCCTGCTAGTCTATTCCGGGCATTTGCCTGGTATAATTGTGCGAACTGGTGTATTTGTATTTTATAGCCATCTCCTTTTCTGATGTGTGCATTTCCTGTAGTAGTATCATGTCCACACCGCTCCTTTTTTATCTGTGCACCTAACTTCTTCCTCTTTACCGGGGTGTTCAGGCCCCGTACGTTATGTGAAAGAATTTGCAGCGGCCTCATAATTACTCTGTCGCCCTTCCCCTCCAGCTGCCTCATGTATACCCTGTGTGCCCCTTCCCTCTACATGCTCTCGTAGTCCTTTCATGCGGTTCCCCTTCCCCTCCCCAATCCCCTCCTCCCCCATCTTTCCCCCCTCAGTTTCCCTCCCTCCCCATCCGGTCCAGGCTCGGTATCCTAGGATTCTTCCCAACCAGATGGGAACCGGCCCATGTTCCTCCCGGACCCCTGAGGTTGCACTAACCTTATAAGATTCCAAGCGGTGCTCCACTCCCTCCCATAAAGGTTGACTTATTCCTGCTGGACAGCATTCACTGTTCTTTATGACTCAGTCAGTTCACCCCTCCTTTTCGGCTTTTGTCCATTCGTCTTGGGCTTCTCCTTTATATGCTTTTATAGGTCGGGTCTGTTATTTTTCGTCCCCTCTTGCTCAGGGACCTTTCATCTTTTCTCCTCTTTTCCCTTGCACAGTAGACCATTCCCAGAGCCTGGATCTCTGCTGTTGAGCCCCACGTCCTTGCTCCAGGGGTCCATCTCCTCCTCCCTCCAGTCCCAGGATTGCCAAGCCTTCAGCGTTTGTGGTGGCTCTCTGCTGTCTTCCATCCCAAAGGAATAGCAAGCCAAAGGGGAACATCCATTTAGCAGTCCGATCTTGAAACGGGTTCACCTGCGACACGTCAACTGTGATCGTGATCTGTCCCCTAGCAGCCTTGAGGATTTTCTCTTTCTCTTCCTAAGATGCTGATGCCGCTAGAACATCCCTTGGCCTGTTTCTTTCTTCACTCCCACTCTATGTATCCGATCTATCCGGATCTCCTCTGGGGCAATGTCCATCAGCAGGGCTGTGAAGCACTGCTGCACCAATTGGTTTCAGTTCTGCATCAGAGTTCTCCTCTGCCAGACCCTTAATTCTTATATTAGAGCGTCGTGAACAGTTCTTAAGGTCCTTGGCCTGAATTTTCAGATTTTGCGTGGCGGAGGTGATTTGCTTCAATAGTTTCGAATTCTGTTGCACATCCTTTTCTACTTCAGATAGACCTTGTTCTGCTAAATCCACCCTATTTCCCAGGGAGTTTATGTATTCCCTGATTTCTTTCAAGGATGTTCCTGGAGAGATATTGTCATCCTCTCCCCCATGCCCTTCAAGCACATTTGCAGGTCTTCTTTACGGAGGGCCATTTCGCCGATTGCCTGAGGGACCTCACCACCCTTCTGTAATAGCCCTGATTCCCTTGAGGCCGTCTCAGCTGGGAACCATTGCCAACACCTTTCTAACTGGCCTCTCCTCACATTTTTCTTACTTGTCTGCAGCACTGGGGTCTGCTTTCCTTTTATTCCGGGCATCTGTGTATGTCCCAGTTACTGTACGCCTCTCCTTGGTCTTGCATGTTTACATGCACCGCGGCATAGACCTGCAAACCCGCTTGATTTCTTCGGCGTCGGTTAAGGTCCCAGCGCTAATTAGATCCTTCCTTTTGCCAATTTTCAGCAGCAGCGGTTATTTCACCTCCTCCTATGTGAGCCCAAATCTGGGCCGCAGATTCTTCCCTTTGTTACTGTGGTCCCCGGCTTCTCAACCCGGGCCCACTATCAATCTTGTCTTTGTTTTTGATTCGCAGGTTGGTGGTTGTTAAAGGGGGGTGGGGGGGCTTGCGTGCAGGGTACCAGGAGTTGCGGGTCCCGCTTCTGGGACCGCCTTTATAATGACTTTACTAGCCCATCCAGAGGCGGCCCGGGTGCATACTATTTATTGCTCACTATGCGGGCTGGCCACTATACATGCAGGCTAATCTCTTGCTGGTTGCTGGACCGTTCAGTATCAGAGGTCCATGACCGGTCCCGCTGCCTCTCCAGATTGGTATTATGCTCTGTATGGGCTGCGGTAATCTCTTCCTTCCCTCCGGGAAACGTGTCTGCCGGGAGCCTTCCACCCGCTCCCATCCTTTATCGTTCTACATCGCATATTCTGGGAGTCTGCGCTCTTCCTCACCAACGCTCTCTCTGATGCCAGAGATCCTTTCTGATGCCAGAGCACCTCTTCTCCTTCCATTTCTCTCACTGCTGCGTGGGGGGCCGCCTTTTCAAAGCCTCTGTTCTGCCGGATATCCTCGTTACTTGCACCGGCATCTCAGACTTGGCCGTGTCTAACTCTTACGGCGTCCCTGTCCCGAATCTCCCGTTACGAGGGATCTCGATCCGCTGAACTCCGCTTTGTAGACTGCTCTTAGAGTCTGCCTCACTGTCACCACTCCTTTTCACCTGGGGGTAGCAAATTTCATTTCCCCGCTGTGCTGTTGTCCGTGGCCTGGTTTATTACACCTTTCGTGGGCCTGGCCAGTAGCTTGTGAGAGTGCAAATTCACTCTCTGGCAGCCATCTTGGAATCATGGATACTTTTTAAAGCTTCTCCTTCATATAAGCAGAATCTACTGCAAAAAAAGGTTAATATGGTAGAAAAAGTGTAGAAATTGGAGTTTAAATAAAAATGCGTCTCCATCATGTTTCATTATTTCACTTGCAATTAGACAAATTACTTGTTTCACAAGTTACAGTTTTAATGAAGAAATGAATTGCTTTGAGATTAGCCTGTGCAGACCAAAGCTATTAATCCAGTTTCCAAATGAAAGGCCCATGAGTTTGCCTGAGGTTTATTCAACAAAGCAAGATCATCATAGGCCCGACTTCTAACACTAGATTTGTTAATGTCTCTATGTAAGCTTCCATTAATGGGCACAGTATCTGCCACATTTATTGTCAAATGCTAATGAAACACTAGTCATGCTCAGGGATATGACAATGCATTACTTACCGTAAAAGCATTTCTGATGGTTGTATCTGCTTAGATTCACATGCTGTGCATAGGTCCGACATCCAGTGGTCACTGCATTTTGTTTTTCGTAGTCGAAAAGGGGACGTCAACAAGGCGTGTCGGTAACACTATCCCTATAGTGACGTGCGGTGTACCCACAATCCCTCACACGTCGAGGTCCCTCTGTTTGTATTTTTTCTGCCCTTTTAGATGTGAGTGAGTACAGAAAAGAGAGATATAAAAGGATGTCTATGTTCCTTCCATCTGAACGGGGAGGAAGGGTGGGCGCATGTGAATCTAAGCAGATACAACCATAAGAAATGCTTTTACGTAAGTAATGCATTGTCTTCTGATGTTTGTTAATCTGCTTAGAATCGCATGCTGTGCATAGACTAGCGAGCAGTACCCGGAGTTGGAAGTGGGTTGTGAGAAGGAACAGTAGAGAAAAGGTGTCTTAATACTGCTTGTCCCACCTGGGAATCAGCTCTAGAGTGGGCATCTAGACGAACAAGTTACTTCTTACCTTGTAAAGTTCTTTCGATGGGATGTTCCTCCGACGTATTCCTTATCTTAGATAGATATCTCTTTACAGCTTTGCTGGCCTCGGAAAATTTTTCTCTAGAGGGCGCTGCGCGTCGACGTCCGCCGAGTCGATGTCCCTCGACAGCCGCCATATCGACGTCATCCTGCCTATAAAGGCAGTGCGCAGCGTCCGTTGCTCAGTTCCGTTTTGTAGCCCACAATTATTCTTTCTGGACTAGACTAATCACCCTGAAGGAGCGTAAGCTGCAACAACAAGGGAAGTAGTACTGCAGGGATGGATGGGAGGGTCGATCAGGAATACGTCAGAGGAACATCCCATCGAAAGAACGTTACAAGGTAAGAAGTAACTTGTTCTTCGAAGGGATTGTGTTCTCCGACGTATTCCTTATTTTAGATAGGCTCCCATAGCAGTATTCTGTTATTGGAGGTGGGAGTACTGACTTCATGCTTCCTCTTATTGATGAATAGAGTGCAATACTGCCTTTCCAAACCTAGTCTCTTGACTGGAGGAGGAATCCAAGTTGTAAAACCGTGTAAAGGTATGGACGGACGACCATGTGGCAGCCGCACATATGTCTCTAACCGGCACTCCTCTTTTGAGGGCCGATGAAGCTGCGATACCTCTGGTCGAATGAGCCCTAAGATTTTGAGGGGGCTCTTTTCCTGCCAGTTTATAACATTCCAAAATGGCTAAAATGATCCATCTGGAAATGGTCTGCTTAATTATCGGTAACCCCAGCTTGTGACCTGCGTAGCCTACAAACAGCTGGTCTGCTTGTCTTATCCTAGCCAGTCTACTGATGTAAAAACTGAAAGCCATTCTTGAGCCCAGCCTGTGTAACCTCTCTTCCTCTTTCCCCGGATGGGGAGGAGGATAGAAAGATGGAAGGGTAATCTTCTGAGTGATATGAAATTCAGAAACCACCTTTGAGAGGAAATTAGGCTTCACTTGCAGAACAACTTTGTCTTTGTGAAAGATTGTATGAGGGGGTTTACAAGAAAGAGCTTGTAACTCGCTCACCCTTCTAGCAGATGTAAGTGCTACTAATAAAACAGTCTTAAGGGTAAGAAATCTTAACGAACAAGAGTCGAGTGGTTCGAAAGGTGTGCCCATCAGGAAAGTTAGGACTAAGTTTAAATCCCATAGGGGAACCTGGAATGGTCTTGGGGGATAAACGTTAGTTAACCCCTTTAGAAACTGTATTACCAAGGGTAACTTTAAATAGGATGGTTCTTCCGCAGTGCGCTTAAAGATGGATAGCGCTGCGAGATAGCCCTTGATGGTGCCAACTTGAATGCCTGAATTCGCCAAATAAAGTAGGAAGGACAAAACCATTGGTGTACCACATGAAAAGGGATCGATATTCTTTTCTCTACACCAGCTGCAAAATCTGTTCCAACGGCAGCGGTATAAATATTTTGTTGCTGGCCTTCTTGCCGAAAGCAACACCTCCATAACATCATCAGGGAGGTCCCAATCCTTGTACCTCAGCCTTTCAGAAGCCAAGCGTGAAGGTTGAGGGTTTTGATGTCTGGATGGAGAACCTGACCTCCCTTCTGTGAGAGCAGATTCTCTCTGAGTGGAAGTCGAATTGGAGGGCAGATGGACAAGTCTAGAAGGTCCGGGTACCACATTCTCCTGGCCCAATCCGGGGCAATTAGGATCATGGTTTTCCGGAATCTTCTCAACCTCATGATCATTTGAGGAATGACAGTGACCGGTGGGAACGCATAGAGAAGCGGAAACTCCCAGTCCACTATGAACGTGTCTCCCAGAGCTCCACTTGGGGGAAATTCCCTTGAACAGAACAGTTCGCACTTCCTGTTGACACTGGTGGCGAACAGATCCACCTGAGGGGTTCCCCAAAGGGCGAAGATCTCTTGAAGGACTTCCTGAGCTAGTTCCCACTCGTGGGAGACTGTGCTCTGCCTGCTCAGAGCGTCCGCTGTCAAGTTCTTCTCTGCGGCTAGGTGAACTGCTGATAGAGAGATTCCTTCTTGGATTGCCCAAAACCAGAGCTGCATCGCCTCTCTGCACAGAGGTAGTGATCCTACGCCTCCTCTTTTGTTGTCCGTCATTATCAGGACATTCTTCCCTTGTACAGATGGCAGGAACGCCTTCAGCGCAAGTCTGATGGCCCTCAGCTCTAACAGGTTGATATGTAGTCTGGACTCCAATGGAGACCAACGACCGCTGATGGTCAAGTCGTTGGCGTGGGCTCCCCACCCCATGAGTGAGGCATCCGTGACTACTGTTATCTCCGGCCAGGGTTGCCAAAACTGTTCTCCTTTCAGAATGTTCTCCTGACAGGCCCACCACTGAAGGTCGCGAGCCACCCTGTGGGTAACCTGAAGAAGATCTGTCATTCTTCCTGAGAATTGTGACCACTGAGTTCTCAGTGCCCACTGGAGGGATCTCATTCTCAGGCGAGCCTCTGGCACTAGGAAAATGCAGGATGCCATGAGGCCTAGCAACCTCAAAAAGTCGAAGGCTGGGAGACGTTGGGCATTTTAGAACTTGGTAACCATCTGTAGAATATCTTGAGCCCTCACCTCTGGTGGCGAGGCTTTTCCCAGGGAAGTGTCCAGGATTGCTCCAATGAACTGGAGTCTCTAAGATGGTATCAGGTATCATTTGTGACTTCTTTAAATTGAGGGAGAAGCCCAGTCTGTGAAGGGAGTGGCAAACGTGATTTAGCTGGATCTGAGCTTGTTCCGAAGATACAGCCCTGATCAACCAATCGTCCAGGTAGGGGTAGACGTGAATCCCTTCCCTCCTTAGACTTGCAGCCACTACCGACATTAACTTGGTGAAGACCCTCGGGGCGGAGGTCAGCCCAAATGGCAGCACTCGAAATTGATAATGAGAGTTGCCAATTGCGAACCCCAGGTATTTCCTGTGTTTGAGATGGATAGGCACATTGAAATAAGCGTCCTGAAGGTCCAGAGATACCAACCAGTACTGGAATTGAAGGACCTGAAGGATCTGAGAAAGAGTTACCATCTTGAATTTGTCTTTCCTGAGGAATTTGTTCAATTCTCGCAAGTCCAAGATGGGTCTCAGTCCTCCGTCTTTCTTTGGAATGAGAAAGTAAGGGGAGTACCAGCCCTTGTTCCTTTCCGCTACAGGTACCGGTTCTATGGCACCTAGCAGGTCTAAAATTTCCTGCAAGAGGAGCGGATCTGGAGCTTTTTGAGAGCTGATCCCCCGGTGGATGACTCTGAAGTATGCGTAGGAGAGGCAGGCAGTAACCTTGTGCAACTGTCTCCAATGCCCAAGCATCTGACGTGATAGCCTGCCATTCCGCCAGATGTTGAGTTAACCTGCCTCCTACAGGTGTCTTGTGAGGGAAGTCCTCAGAGTGGTTTTGGGGCGCCTGATGCAGATGCCGATGGTAAAGAGGCACCTGCTGTTGCTGCGGCTTTTGAATATCTACCCCGTCCACCTCAGGTAGTTCTTCTTTGTCCCCTTTGAGCCGGTCGTCCTCTACCTCTTCCGAATGCGGAGAAGAAGCGAAAGGACTTGCCTCTCGCAGAGGATCCTGTGGAACGAAAAGGTGTCTGACGGATTGCAGCGCCTAGGGATTTTGCTGCTGCCTTTGATGTTTGCAGTTTTTCTAAACTGTCATCCGCCTTTTTCCCAAACAAAGAAGAGCCATCGAATGGCATGTTCAAGAGCCTGGCTTGCACATCTGCGGCAAAACCAGACTTTCTCAACCAAGCAAATCTCCTGGTTGTTGTACTTGCCGCCATTGCTCTGCTGATACTGTCAGCCGAATCAATGCCCATCTGGAGGGATTCGCACATAGCGTCTTTACCGTCCTGTATGATATTTAGGAACGCCTCCCTTTCTTCTCCCTCCGGGATGCAGTCAGCTGCTGTAGAAGCACACTCCCAAAGTGTATGGCTGAATCTAGCAAGGGTGCAAGTAGCATTAACAGATTTTAACGCCATGCTACATGCCGAAAAAACGTTCTTTGCAATAGCATCATATTTCTTATCGTCTCTGTCCTGTGGGACGGTAGGGTAAGCAGTCTTGATGTCAGTAGAAGATGCTGCCTGTACCACCACACTTTATGGGGATGGTTTTTTTGACAAAAACTCCGGGTCTGCAGAAGATACCCTGTATTTAGTAGACAGTTTTTTATTTACTGCCGGGACGACATCTGGGGTTTCCCAGTTCGTCATGATTTTCCTTTGAAGAGCTTTATGAAAAGGCACTACAGGATCCTCCTGTGGACCTTTATCAAGAATATCCATGAGGTCATCTTGTTGGAAAGCCTGTGAAGGTGTTGACCACCCCATAAATTCTGTGATCCTGGCCATTAAGGCTCTATAGGGGGTTTCAGCATGCTCCCCCGGGTCTGGCCTAGCAAACTCCACCTCAGGGGAAGTGTCTAACCCACTTGCCTCATGTAAGGAATCATGGAGATCCTTTAACCTGCGTTCTTCTGAGGATAACTCCTCTTGAACTGGGGTTGCAGGTCCCTGCAACTCAAATGTCTCTTCTTGGTCAGATAGTTCTCTCTCTTCCATAATTGAGGACATAGTTCTCAATTGTTCTGAACTAACAAAGGGTGCGAAACCCATCTCCAAGGCAGAGGGTGCCAAACTTGTTGTAATCGGCCTCGAAAACGTCAATGTCGTCGAAGGCTTCGAGCGTGGCGTCGAAAACAAAGGCGGCGGCCTCGAGGTCCTCGATAGAATTGGGATACTGCTCGAGGAAGTCCACAATCTTGACGCCATCGAGGACCTGGGGATAGCCACTGGGTGCGCCGCAGCCGTGACGTTCCTTGGCGTCGACGCCAGTGTCGAAGATGGCGTCGAGTCGACAGACCCGTGTGTCGAAGGTCCCTTCGACAACGGCATCGAAGACACCGACCTCGGCGTCGACGGAACCTTCGAAGAAGGTTTCGAGGTCATAGCTTTACTCGAGGGTTCGTGACGCGCTCGAGAAGCTTCCTTCGCCGGGTACTGCGACTCGCAGCGTTTTTGACCTTCGGGTCTTTCGACCAGAGCATCGCTCTCGGCAGTCTTCGAGGGGGTCGAGGCCGCTTTCTTGAAGACACTCATCATATTTTTGCGGAATTCCTCCCATTCAGCCCGGGAACTATGTTTCGTGGGGCAAGGGATTCTCTTAGGAGAAACAGAGGAAGAGGAGGACGGAGAAGGGGATCTTCGACATCTCCTCTTCGAGTGCTTCGAACTCGAGGAGTGGTGGGACCCACTCCGAGGCCTGGAGCGTGAATAGTGACGAGGAGACTAATGTCTCGACTTCGTCAAGGAAGAAGAAGCTTTTGAAGTCTTACCTTTTTCCAGCTTCCCCCTACGCTCCTTCAGGGCCTTAGCTGTCATGGACATACAGTCCTCGCACTCCGAACAATGGTGTTCAGCTCCCAAACACCACAGACAAACTCTGTGAGGGTCAGTCAGCGACATCTTTTTCCCACAGTCTCGGCATTTTTTGAAGCCGGACCGAGGGGTCGTCGGTTCCGACGAGGAAGCCATTGAGTATGGATCGAATATCTCGAGGAAATAGGATAAATTCTCTACGAAACTGAGCAACGATATGCCGAGGCACTGAGTAAGCGCGGAAAAACGGAACTGAGCAACGGACGCTGCGCACGGCCTATATAGGCAGGATGACGTCGATACGGCGGCTGTCGAGGGACATCGACTAGGCGGACGTCGACGCGCAGCGCCCTCTAGAGAAAAATTTTCCGAGGCTAGCAAAGATTAAAGAGATATCTAAGATAAGGAATACGTCGGAGGACACAATCCCTTCGAAAGTAATGTTTTGTAAAGGTGTGTACAGAACTCCAGGTTGCCGCTTTGCAGATGGACTCAAGGGGAACATTTGCAATGAAAGCTATGGATGCCCTAGTGCCACGAGTAGAGTGTGCTCTTGGCTGGAAGGGTAGTTCTCTCTTAGCAAGAGTATAACAGAGAGTGATGCATTGAACAATCCATCTAGATATAGTGCACTTTGAGACTGCATCTCCTCCTCTTCCTGCTGCCACCGAGACAAAGAACTGATTAGTCTTTCTCAGTGGCCTGGTTCTTTCCAGGTAGAACATGACAGCTCTGCGTACATCCAGTGTATGCAGACTTTTTTCTCCCAAGTTGGAAGGGTTTTGAAAGAACGTTGGTAGTTCTATTGACTGGTTTACATGGAATTTCGAGATGAATTTCGGTGCAAACCTTGGGTGTGTGCGTAGAACCACCTTATCTTTGTGAACTGTTACGAAGGGGTCTAGAACAGAAAGAGCCTGTAGTTCACTTACTCTCCTAATGGAGGTGATAGCTATTAGTAAAGCAGTCTTAAGAGTGAGGTCTTTAAGAGTTGCCTTGTGCATGGGTTCAAAGGGTGAGCCCATGAGCCTGGTGAGTACCACATTTAGGTCCCAGCCGGGAGCTGGGTTTGCTATTGGAGGGTGTATCCTTTTTACCCCTTCCATGAAGGCCTTGATCACTGGGACTTTCCACCATGACACTAAATTGGGAAGTGGTGTATGCAGAAAGTGCCGCTAGGTGGACTTTAATAGAATTGAATACTAAACCGGAGTCCAGCAAATGGGTCAGGTACAGAACAATTTGTGTGGGAGAGCAGTCAATGGGGTTGATGCTTCTTCCTCTACACCAGATGACAAATCTCTTCCATTTGCTAGAATAACAGTGAGTATTAGGTTTTCTAGCTTCCCTGAGGATGTCCATGCACCTTTGTGGAAGTTGTAAATGTCCAAATTCTATGATCTCAGGAGCCAGGCTGCTAAGTTCAAGGTTTGAGGGCATGAATGCAGTGTCCTGGCCTTGTCCTGAGACAGCATGCTGTGCAGGCATGGTAGTTTGACTGGTGGAGACAGAGACATCTCCATCAGATGAGCGAACCATGGTTGCCGGGCCCACATAGGGGCCACTAATATCATAGTGGAATGTTCCCGGTGCATCTTGTGCACAATCTTGTTGAGCAGGGGAGTCGGGGGGAAAAGCGTAAACAAATTTCCCTGACCATGGAATCGATAGACCGTTCCCCTTGGACTGGTTCTGAGGGTACCTGCAGGCGTAATATTGGCATTGTGAGTTCTCCAGAGTTGCGAACAGGTCTATTTCTGGGAAACCCCACTGTGTGAAGATGTCGAAGACGATGTCTTCGTGTAACCGCCATTCGTACTCTGCGGGCAGGGGGAAATCTCTGCTGAGTTCGTCTGCTAGCAGACTGAGTTCCCCTGGTACATGTTGTGATAGTAGGAACATGTGTCTGAGAGCACACTTCCAGATGTTCTGGGACAGCTTGAACAGTCCTGGAGAGTGGGTTTACCCTGGCTTGTTGAGGTAGTACATGGCTGTGGTGCGGTCCGTGAGGACCATCACTGTCTTTCCTTGTAGGTGTTCCTGAAAGGCTTTCAGTGCCTTGAACGCCGCCAGTAACTCAGTAGATTTATGTGCTTGGATGCTACGCTCGGAGTCCACACTCCGTGAGCAGTCTGATGGGATAGGTGAGCACCCCATCCTGTGAGGGATGCGTCTGTGGTTAGAGTGGCTTCCACTGCGGTTGTGGCAAAAGGTTTCCCTTTTAGCAGGTTTTCCTTTGTCCACCACCGTAGCGAGAGAACCAAGGCCTGCGAGACCACCACTAGATTGTCCCATTGTCTGCTGGCCTGACACTACTGGTTGTTGAGACACTCTTGCATTTGGCGCATGCGCAGGCGCGCGAGGTACCAAATAAATACATGACGCCATCATTCCTAGCAATCGCATTGATTTGCGTACCGTCACCTCTCGACCTGCCACATATTGGGGGATCTGAAACAACATGTTTTGGACCCTCTCGTTGGAGGGGGAAGACGAGGCCGTCCTTTGTTAGACCCCCTAGGAATTGTTTGATCTGGCTGGGGTCTAAGCTGGACTTCTTCTCGTTGATGGAGAAGCCCAGTTGGAACAAAAGGTCTACAGTCTTTTGGGTATTGGAGAAGCATGTTTCATAAGAATCCCCTGTTATGAGCCAATCGTCGAGGTAAGGGTATACTGGGATGGACAACCTGCGCAGATGGGCCGCTGCCACTGCCAGTACTTTCGTGAATACCCTTGGTGCTGATGCTATCCAGAAGGGTAGCACTCTGAACTGGTAGTGTTTGTCCTCTATCATGAACCTGAGATATTTTCTGTGTGCCGGCAACATTAAAATATGAAAATATGCATCTTTCATGTCTAGTGTTGTCATGTAATCCTCTTGTGATAGCAAGGGAATTACTTCCTGTAAGGTTACCATGCAAAACTTTTGGGGCTTGACAGATTTGTTCGCTGGGCGCAGATCTAATACAGGGCGCATGGTTAGGTCCTTTTTGGGTACAAGGAAGTACACTGAACAAATACCTTCCGTTACCTGAGATAGAGGCACGACCTCTATAGCTCCTTTTTCCAGTAGCTGTTCCACTTCCTGTAGAAGGATGGCGAGGTGTTCTGGTGTCATGCGTCGTCTCCGTGGGGGTCTGTACATTGGGGAACTGTTGAATTCTATACAGTAGCCGCGGGCTATGGTTGATAGTACCCAACGGTCTGATGTTATTCTCTCCCATGCTAGAAGAAACAATGTTAACCGGCCCTTGACCGGCGATGCATGGGAGGGGACCCGAATCTTCGGGTCATTTGCTGTTATTGGCCTGGGAGCCTCTAGGGGTAGAGGCCCGACCTCTCCCCTTGCCACGGCGTTGGCCTCTGTGATTGTACTGGCCACTATTACCCTGGTTAGAGGACCAGTTGTTGGCAGAGTATTGTTGTTGTTGATTCTGCTGCTGGCGTTGGCCACGAAAAAGGCACTTATTGCCATAGCTGCGTCTGTTAGGTGGCCTAGAAATCTGGTCAAGGGTCTTGATTGTATCAAACTCCTTTTTAGCATTTTCTAGAGCCTCATCAACTGCCTTACCAAAGAGATTGGTATCCTCTATAGGTTTGTTGATCAGGGAAGCCTGAGTTTCAGGTTTAAACCCCAAATTGCACAGCCAGACATGGCGTTTGAGGAGTATCCCTTGGACTAGGGAACGGCCAGCAGTCTCTGCAGAATCTAAAGTGTTTTTAACGATGCTTTGGTTCACTAGTGTCCCTTCCGTGATTGTGGCCAGAAGGCGTGTACGCAGGGGTTCTGGTGCCTCTTCAGCGTCGCTACGTAGCTTGCGCCACTGTGCGTCCGCGTAGTTTGCTAGTAAAGAGTTGTTATTAGCGATCCTTGCTGAGAAAGCGGGGGAAGCTGTGATTCTTTTCCCCAGGGCATACAGCTTTTTCCCCTCCTTGTCTGGAGGTGCCTCACTGGTGGACAGTGGGACCCCTGCCATCTTCCTTGTATTTGTTACTACAAGGGAGTCTGGTACGGAGTGGCCCCTGACGTATAAAGGGTCAGAAGGAGATGGGCTGAAGAGTTTTTCTATTCGAGGGTTGACCCCTCTGACCAACGCAGGAGTGGATAGCGAAGGGGTGATTCTTCTTTTCACTGAGGCAAGGAGTGGAATGGTTTGACTGACAGGGGGCTTCGCCTTAATTACTTTTTCCACAAAGTCAATGTCCGGAGAGGTCTCCCCTGTGTCTAATTCGAAATGCGCTGCTGCTTTGCGCAACAGTGCATTAAACGTAGGCTGGTCATCTATAGAAGATGTGTTCCTAATAGGCGACTCTTTGGGAGGAGATAGGGTTATGGCATCAGGGTAAGAGTACGCTGATGGGGACTGCCAGGGGTGTGAGGTAACTACCTCTAGTTCTTCTCTGAAGCCCCCTGCACCTGTATCTGGATCTTCTTGAAACCCCTCCTCCTCTAGGTTTCGTTCTTCCTCTACACCCAAAAACTCATCCTCTTCAGTGAGGTCATACACATTTAATTTGTCATGCGAAGGATTAAACAACCTAGGAAATTTGACCCTGGGGTGCTCCTGGGGTCCTTCTCTTGGTCTTTTGGGTTTCCATAAACCTTTCCATCTTCTCCATGCGAAATGGAGTCTCTCCAGAGTTCCATGGGGTACCCCTGAGTAGTATAGGGGGGGGGACATTAGTGTTTTCTGCCTGCAAACGCTTTCTCCCTCAACGTCGAAGAAAGGTTTCCGTCGCCTTCTGAAAATCCTTTCGGTAGGCCAGGAGTCCCTCTAGATGAAGGGGGCAATTCCTGGCTCCCCTTTAGCCCTTTGCATGGTATTCGACGTGTCTTTCGTCGTCCGCTTATGGGTATCGGCGGAAACAATCCTCGCTAGGCTCTCGACAAGTAAATTGTCTGTGGAGGTTTCTGGTCTCGACGTTACGGGCGTTGCGTGTTGTACTGCGACGGGCGCTCTTACATGGAGCGTTACGTCGGATGGTTTTGGGGTAGCGCCTTTATTTGTGGAAAGCCCAGTCGCTGGTCGCGGCTGCGTTTGCGAGTGGGGCTTTAGACTCTTACGGTCTGAGGTAGACGCCGGGGTGCCCTGCGTCTCCTTCGGCGCTGATGGATTCTTCGTCTTTGACGAAGAAGAGCCGTGGGGTTGTGTGCTTATGGGAGTGAGTCTTTTGTGCGTCCTTGTCGCCGGGGTGTTCATCCCCATAAGCAGGGCGTGAGCCGAGCCCGTCGGGGCCGGGGACGCACATCGAGGAGCGTGAGCGCTCCCTCGAGAGGTTTAAGACTTCCGCAACGGAGGTCGTGTTATCACCTTCCTCGTCACTTTCGGCGATGGCGGCGTCGGCGGGTGAGGAATCGGACATCGACATGGCGTAGGCCGCCCACCTCTTGACTACGTTCTTTTAGAGTTTTGGGTTTTAAAAGCTGACAAGCCGCGCAGCCGTCTTCTTTATGATTGAGGGGCAAGCAACGATTACAGCGTTTATGCTTGTCCTTCCAGGTGTACTTGCCCTTGCAGCACGGGCAAAACCTAAAGGGTGTCCTCTCCATAGCTGAGGCAATAATTAGTGGTGATAACCCTGAGGGAAAGGGAAGGGAAAAGGAAAGGCATTCTCGAAGAGAAACAAGATAGTTCCACCCCCACTCTACCTACTGTATGTTGGCCGACATGGCCAGGCCACGTGTTCGGCAGCGCCGAAGGATCTCCTCCGTCGAAGATCTTGTTCAGCGGAGAAACAGCTTTGCAGCTACGTCGAGGGGAGGGATCTATGTGTTAATGTAATAAGTCTGGACCAAGGCCCAGGAAATATGTTTTGCAATGTCTCTCGAGGAGCTCTGCGTAAAGGCGACCAAAAGCTGGGCGGAAAAAAACTATCTGAGGGACCTCGACGCGTGAGGGATTGTGGGTACACTGCAGGTCACTATAGGGATAGTGTTACAGACACGCCTTGTCGACGTCCCCTTTTCGACTACGAAAAACAAAATGGAATACTCCGCAGTGACCACTGGATGTCGGACCTATGCACAGCATGTGGTTCTAAGCAGATTAACAAACGCCAGACATATTTTTATTTTACCTCTTGTTGTGCTCTCCAATTTAATGTCTCGCCCTAAATACTGATACTGTGTACCATTTAAATGATCACAATATCCAATTTTCAAGTATACGCTAGCTTTATTTGCTTATGTATAAAGACGGTTTTCATTTTAGTAATATTTATTTCCAAATCCATTTCCTTAAAATAGTCAGCCAGCATGTTAATTAACCTCTGGAAACCTATTTGGGGTGGTGTCCATTAAGGTAATAACATATACCAGCCATTGCATGAATATGCCACCAGGTTAGGCGGGAAAGAATATGTTCAGTAATATGGTTTGTAAATCAGTCAATTATGAATTAAATAAGGATGCACAAAGACAGTCTTACTTAAAAACACAACTAATTGCCATTTCAGGAGTTAAAAAGCAATTTCCATTTGAACGACTGTCCAAGTAGTCTCATTCACCTACATTGACATCTGTTGTCTAAAGCCAGTATGCAAAATGGAAAGCATACTTTTAGTTTGTATCCATTTGTTAAGGGCTTCAAGTTCACTATTAGTATATAGCTTGGCAGCAGAATGAAGTATTGCAGGCAGGCAATAGTTTTCTCGATTTTTCCCGTCACCTTCTCTATACCCGGGTAACTTTTTCCAAGTAGCAGTGACAATACCACATTAACAGATACAAATAGGCTACACAGTAATTTCACCCAATGTTCTGAAATGAGTTTAATAAAGGCTTTCTAAAGCTTGTCTTATTCAGAGGCAGTTGTCGGTTTGATTTAAGCAATAATGTTTTTAATAGCATCTACTGAAAATATATAGTCCCAGGTGGCAAATGTGTTCTTTGCTAAGTTCAGAGTTTCTGCCTCATTCATATAATTTCGTTTAACATATTCTTTCCACTGATTTCGGTTACTGTATTAATGTGGCTGGTTTTTATAGTCCGACTGCTGCAATTAAACAGCTTTCAAAATGTAACCTTGCTCTGAACTTTAATAGCTACTAACATTAATTTACATTTCTTTTAATTCTCTTGTTTTCTATTATACTTCAGTCAATTTCAATAGGACTGTCTGGTCTCCCGGACCGTTTCAGCATTTATTGTACTGTATATTCAGAATTGAATAATTTTTGTCTAAATTCTCTTCTGTATTTGACAATTCATGGATTATGACCAGGCGTAGGACCACAATATGTTCTAAATCTCTGTGATTATTTTGCTTTTTTACTGAATACATAATGCCATCTATAAACATTGATATTGTTTTAATGCAGTTAGCTGGTCCACTATACAGTTGTTCCCTTTGATTTCCAATTGCCTGAATATTCGTGCTTTGCATTTTGGTACCTCAAATTGGATTACCAGTAGCATTAAGATCTGTATCTGTATTATAGATAAAAGACCTTGTGTTATGACCTCTAAACACCAGTTGACAATTAGTGGAAAATGATCACTGATTTCTTTGCTCAACTTCCAATTTGATAATAATTTAAATATTGTTTAACAATGTAAACACTTAATCAAGAAATGATGCACATGTTGTAGCGACTAGTATTGTTTGCCGGGCGATTACTCTATTCTGCCACTGAACCCACCTAAATGATGGCTATAATAAACTGTGACTTCTAGAGATCCCATTAGATGGGTCAAAGGGCTTTTTAGGGCTTACTAGTCTCTATATTGTTGCTAATATGTGGGCAACCTTTTGTTTGCATCACCCAAGGCACTGGACTGAGCCCTACCGTGTCTGTGTCTGTGTGTGTCTGTGTGAATCTGTTGAGTTCTTTCGGCCAAATATCTTTTCTTATGCAGATGATTTGCAAAACCGGTTCAGAGTGGATAGTAACCAAGAGAAAGCAACCAATGATAGCCATTCACTATAATCAATGTTGGATGCAGATCACCAATATTAAGTTTAATAGAAACACAACAAGAAGCGTTTGTTTTTGGATGATACAGATCTATGCTGTCCATCATGCTGGCCGCCTTGTGTGGGCCCTGCATCTATTCTGGTATCCAAGGTTCAGAATCTCATATACAATTCTGATGTAAATTAACCAATTATCCTTTGGACTGAGGAATTTTCTAGATCTAGCTTCTTCTACCTTTATTTTGGAAAGAGTGTTTCGTTTAATACATTAATATGTATAAGTCTTTGTGATAAACAAGTCAGACATCCTAAGCAGCAACTATATAGATTTGCAAACCACTCTTCTTTATGTATCACATTTAAATCCTGGCTTTTTAACTTTTAACTGGGATTGTGTTCTGGTAAACTTCTCCAGTTTAGGTTTCTGGTTACCGTCAAAAAATATTTGGGAGGCAGTATCCTACCAAAATATTTTTAACAAAATAAGACAATGCACATATAGAGAAGGCAACAGTTGAAAATAAGGTACACAATATTAAAATATGGTGTAGATGTAAGGAGAAGCCAACAACTCCCAGTTACTTGGAATGGCCCATCCTCATGGGACATTAGGAGACAACATCCTATTTAGATGGACAAGAAAATAAGTGAAGTGGAAATACAATATTGTCAATCAGGCCAAAAACTTCAGTCTACCAGCCACTAAATAAAGCATCGGCAGAGCCAATATATCAGGCCTTGCAAACCTAGAGGGGAAGATGTTTTTGCATATCCCAAAGGGCAGAAAGGCTACATTTGCAAAGCCAAATCTATTGGCTTTGCCATGCTTATTATAGATTTGCCTTTGAATGGAATTGTCCCTGCTTCTGCTTCATATCTGCATGAATGTAACGCTCCGTTTGTTCTGCAGTTTTATTTCTCTGACCAGAACTTCCCACTCAAGGACGGGAAATCAGTCAGCCCTCATTTGTATACTGTGGCGGGTCAGAAGAAGGAGGCGGACACTTGAAGGACATTCCAAGTGTTGTTTATTAAAGTAACAATAAGGCCTAGCTTTCTCTATGGCTAGAGAGGTTTCCCTGCATATATAAATAACTCAAGGTGCTTGTCAGTCAGGCAGTTCGAAATGAATATATCCTCCGCCCAAACCCAATTCTATGTGACCCGAACACTATAAGACTAACTCAAATCATACTAGAAGAATGTCTCTCCTTTTCTGGTATTTTCTTAAGGTAATGTCTCTACTTAATCCATAGTTCTCTTCAGTGAGATATCTTCAAATAGTCTCTTATCACCTTCTGGACAAGATCCTGGAGCGCCTTTACAATGTACTTAGGTTTCATCTTACCTCTTGGGACAGTTTTTCCACAAGGCTTTGTATTCCTCTTTCTTGTACTTTGTTTCAGGCGTACATGCCTTTCTGACTTCAGCAACTGGCCTTTTTAAATTGGTTATCCTTGGTAGCAATGTGACCTTTCCCCTTTCATGACGTCGCTCTGTTTGATGACTTCTTCCCCCGACGTTGCTCTGTTCGATTACTTCTTCCCCTATCTGCTTCACTGGACTTCACTTCCCATTTAGATTTCCTGCCTTCTTCCCAGGGTGTTTGTGTCCAGTTCTTAGTACTTTCTCTTTCAAGTTTATTCATTACTCACAGGATCACCTTAATAGAGTTCCACTTTCCTGGCTTTATATTTAGGAACTCGCCAATCTCATTAGGACGGGTTTCTTTTTGTTTCTATTCCTTGATACATTATCTCTGTGGCCTATTTGTTATTCTCATGATTACATTAATACACTTTAATGGAATTATATTTAGTATCTCGTCAATTTCACTGGGATGAGATTCTGCTGTTGCATAGCGATGCCCCGGCAACATCCCGGTACTCCCGTTCTCCCTATTGCCTCTGTATCGGCAGGGGATCTCTTGCGCTTCTCTCTCTCTCTCTCTCTGGTCGTGCTTCGCCTCGACTCAGCGTGCTCTCCTCGTCCAGCCTACTTATCTAAATGGTTCTCACCTTAACCCTTTAACTGCTGGGCTATTATGCATTTCTAAGCAAAAAGGACAAACATACTCGTCCTCAGCACTTCAGATCCTCCTTTTTGTGCATAATGGGATATATCATTTTCACCTTCGGCCAAGTCCCTGGAGCTTACAATTTTCTTCCTATCTGATAGTTCAATTTTTGCCATTTTGAGGAGTTCCTCAAAGGAATGTGAGCACTTATCCCCTAAGGGGGAGTCTCTCCCAGTGAGGTCCCACTTCCCAGACCCCTACGGAGGGTGTTGCAGTGGGCTCACCTCCCTAGCCTCAAAGGTGGGTGGGGGGGGGCTTCCCCTTTGGGAGAAGGGACCAATACCCTTGATTCGTCACATAATTTATGAATCCATAATGTTTGTAGTAGACATTGCTCATTTTCTCTTATAAATCATATTTTCACATAGGATGGATTAAAAAGGTTTGAATGGATAGAGTTGAGTGGATGGACAGTGTTGTGAAAATATGGTTGCCATGGCATTTTTTTTTAGAAATAGTACAACATTTTTTCAGACATAGTAATATGTTTGACAAACGTTACTTACCTAGTAATAGTCCTCCTGGAGCATGTATCTGTTTAGAATAGCATGCTGTGCATATCCAGCCATCTAGTGGCAAGTCAAAGTATACTTTTAAATTAAAAGGAGGCATCAACATGGGGCATTCCCGTCATACCTCTACACTACATATGTAGAAATCTATAGTGCTCCTTAGTGCTTACATCCTTAGATTGTTTTCCATGAAAAGTTAGAGAGCAGTGTGACCATAAACGCTAAGTATTGTATTTTTATCTAACAATCTACTGTGGTAAGCCAGCAATAGGAGACGGACACAAAGACATGATGCAAGCGGACCTTTATTAGAAAACGTAAAGAATAACCTTCTCCAGTCCCCATCGCTAAGATGGAATCCCTACGGTACAAAACAATAAAAAGGGTTCCCATCAGGATGTCACAATATACGTAAAGTCCTCAGTCCAGACCATAAAATAACCTACTCGGGGAACAAAAAAGATAGAAAAGAATTCTAAGCTGCTGTTTTTCTCAGGGTTACTCCACCCAACAGACTTTATAAAAGGCTGGTTTCTGAACTCCACCGACTGGTGCATGAAGTCTCTGAAGACTCTTAAGTAGAGTCTCTTTATGACAAACGTCTCATAGGCAAACGTCTTTTCAAACAAACAAAATGCCACAAAAGGGTTTGTCCAATAAGGCCTGTAAGGAAGGCATGGTACCAAAGTAAGACAGACAAACGTGACCACAGTTCAAGGGTGTTTGTTGAACTTTAACAAAGGTGTGATGAAACACTGATCTAATCCTAAACCGACAGATGGGAGCAAGCTACAACCATAAAATAATAATGCAGTCCTGGAGGAGTCGCATCAAAATAAAACAGCCTATACTAAAAAACCTATTGCCAATCCTTACCGCGAAGTACAAATAGTGTGGGGGTAATGTTCATGAAAAAGAAAGAAGTGTTCACAAAATGATGAGTCAGGATGTTTAGCCCATTGGCCTCCCTTCCTCACGTTTTCAGCATGGGACAAGGCGGTTTACTAGAGCATAGCACACTCTTGGGCTTCTTCAGCACGATGGCACAGTTCCATTACCAACATCAGGGCCTTCTGTGCCCAAGTCTCTTAAATTATCCAAGTCTCTTGATTCAGAGGGCGTGAACAAACAAAAAGTGATTGAAATCAGGTGTGTGTAATTATCAGTAATTGCCTGACCCTTGGTGTTGGGACATGTCAGGTATACGGCTTGGGTGTTAGTCTGTTTGCTCTCACAGTGAGCTGTCCGTGAGAAAGTGCTTGTGTCGGAAAAGGTGTCGGGGGGAGGGGGGGTATTGGTTGAGTTCCTAGGTCTCCTACCTGATCTTGTAGATGGTCTGCCTTCAGCAGGCAGCACCTCAAGTACCTCCTCTGAGAGGTCCCAGTCATCATGCCTCATCCTCTCAAGAGCCACGCATGTAGGTTGAGGGAATCCGGGGTCGGGTGGAGCATTCCTGTCATGATGCCTACCCCCGGGCATCGGGACCAAGCCCATCAGCCCCGGGAGCAGGCATCCAGGTGCTTACTAAAAACCCAGCAGCCCCGGCTAGGGGCTGTCTGGGTACAGTCCTGGAGCCATTGGCACCAGGCTCGTAGAGGAAATCAGTCTTGGCGCCATAGGCGCCAGGCTCATGTACATTTCTCACCTCATGCAGAACATGCTGCAATGAAGTCAAGCCAACGTGAGGCCTGAATGGGACTACTTTACTTCAGGGACTATTTTTTACTCGGGTGTGGTTCTGGGGGAACTTCTTACCTGGGACTACTTTGAAGGCTATTTAAACCACGCCCGAACAGCAGCACATGCTTCGCGTTATTCTGCATCCAGCAGCGTAACGCTCACCGTGCCTGCAGTCAGCATCCAGTCTTCTGCCACGCCGGCCTCGAATCCTGAGCTCCTAGAAAAAAAAGAAAGAAGGAAAGGATAGAAAACGGACTTTATTTTAATTCCTTAACTGATTCCGGATCCATCACGTCTTCGAACTTGGAAAGGACATTATTTCTGCACGCGTCGCATCACGAGCTGCAGCGCCGTGCCAAACTCACCAGTCCTCACAGCATTTTTCGATTCGGCTCTGCCTCCATCATTTTCCTCGCCGAACTCCAGCATCTAGGGGACAAAAGAAATATAAAGGTGAGCCGAGAGAGCCAACAAATACAATCTCTTTTTACCACCATAGACTTACCTGATTTACCACCGGAGGCATTATTCTTTAACATCCCGCAACTTCTTACGCCGCACCTGTAAGAAGAGAGAAAATAAGTTAAATACACGCATCTTTTACCGGACAGTGTTGGGTAATACAGACTCTTACCTGAACGCCATCAGGCGCCACAAGACAATATTCGCTTGGACCCGGCTGCAACACAAGAAGGGAATGGGACAAGAGTGAACATCGGACATATTGAAGTCTTTGGACTTTATACTTACGGGTTCTCGCCAGGAACCTCGCAGTCAATATTCATCCGAAACTCTTCCAACGCCTTCGAACCAGTGAAGTAACTGGTATCTACGCGCCCCTGCATTCCATGCAGGATGGAGAGCTCATCCTTCAAAAACATAAGGTGAGATTACTGAAAGGGAATATCGGAGGTGATAAGTGGGGAGAACAGTGGGGTGCCATTACTAGAATCCACGGGTGGCTAAATCCCTTTCTCCACTTGCAGGAGAATACTTCTACGGGTCAAGCAGACGAGATTAGGCGGGCCAGTCCAGTCTGCCATCTCTGCACTACGCTTCACGTTGGAGGAGACCGCAGCTGTCCGGGTCCGATCGACGCCCCTGTGGGAGCCAGGTGAGCGTAACAATTCCACCCTCTGACTGGGTTAGGAGATCCGGATGCCGAGTGAACCAGTGATGTGGACCGATGGTCAGATCCAGGAGATCAGAGTACCATGTCCTCCTCGCCCAATCCGGGGCGATCAAGGTCATGGTCGCTCGGAATTTCTTCAACCTCCTGAGAACCCAAGGGATGACGGGAATCAGGGGGAAGGAGTAGTGGAGAGCGAAGATCCAATCCACCAGAAACGTGTCCCCCAGTGTGCCATTCGCTGAGAATTCCCTCGAGCAAAACTGTTTGCACTTTCTTTTGGACTGAAACAAATCCACTGCTGGAGTACCCTAGCGAGCGAAGACCTCCTCTAGGATTCCCTGGCACACTTCCCACTCGTGTGAGACTGTACTCTGCTTGTTCTCTATCCCCGCCAGATGAACTGGCGAGACCGAGACAGAACCACAGCTGAATTGCATCTGTGCAGAGTGGACAGGAGTGCACACCACCCTGCTTTTTGAGGTAGTGCATGGCCACCGTGTTGTCTGTCAGGACAAGGACATGCTTCCCTCTGAGAGAGGAGGCAAAAGCCCCCTCAGGGCTCTACCTAATGGCCCGCAACTCCAGCCTGTTGATATGCCACCTGGCTTCTGATGAAGACCAGAGGCAGCTCACCTGCAAATCCTCGCAGTGGGTGCCCCAATCCTTCAGGGACGCATCCGTGACTACTCAGGCCTGGGGCCAAGGAGGCCAGAAGGGTTCCCCCGCCAATAGATTGCTGTGCATGTTCCACCAGCGAGTTCACAGACTACCTGGCTGGACATTTAAAGGTGATCCGTGAGCGCTCCTAGACACTTAGACCACTGGTCCCTCAAAAGCCACTGGAGGGATCTCAAACTCAGCCTGGCCTCTGGCACTAGAAAAATACAGAGGGCCATGAAGCCCAAGAGGCGGATTGAGGAAGCTGCTGGAAGGGTGGCATGGTTCTGAAAAAAATACACCATCTGGGCTATATAACTCTCTCCTAGCGAGGGAAAACCTTCCCTACCAAGGTATCTAGGACGGCTCCTATCAACTGGAGCTGCTGAACTGGTGTCACATGGGACTTCTTCGAGTTGAGGGAGAAGCCCAGCCTGTGCAATAGTTGGCAGGTGTCTTCCAGATGAAACAAGAATTGCCCCACCGACTTCCTTCGGATCAGCCAGTCTAAATGCATGGACCCCAGATCTCCCGAGGTGGGCCGCAACTACTGCCATGAGCTTGGTGAAGACACTTGGAGCGAAGGTCAACCCAAAGGAAAGCACTTTGAACTGATAGTGCTTGTCCCCTATGAGGAACCTTACAAACTTCCTGTGCTTTTGGTGGATCGGCACATGGAAATAAGCGTCATGCAGGTCTATTGACACTAGCCAGTCCTGGAGTTCGAGAGTGTGGAGAATCTCTCTCAACGTCACCATTCTGAATTCGTCTTTCCTCAAGAACTTGTTCAAAGCCCTGAGGTCCAGGATGGGATGGAGACCTCCACCCTTCTTGGGCCCCAGAAAATACCAGGAATACAAACCCGACCCTCTCTGAACGGGAGGTACCTCTTCCACAACACCCTTCGGCAACAGGGCTCTCGGTTCTTCCTGGAGCTCCTTTCCCGGTTGGATTGGGGGAGGTGGAGGTCTGTCTGGAGACTTCTTTAGAAAAGGCAAACAATAACCCCACTGAATAAACTTTAGGGCCCATTCATCGGAAGTTATTTCCTGCCACTGGGGCCAATGCCCTGCCAACCGTTTACCAACCAGTGCATCGTGGAAGGGGAATATCCAAGCGGTTTAGAGGGCGCGGGTGACGCAGCCGCCGTCGCTGCTTGCTGGCCTCTAGAGGTCTGGCTCTCCCTACTGGGACGCGAGAAGCGCCTCTGCCCTTGCCTGGCTTGCAGGAGCTGTGCCTTCCTGCCATAGGATACATAAGGTCTATAGCTTCTGCCCCTGGAGGCAAAGCAGAAGGCAAGTTTGGCCGGCTGCGCCGCTTGGCCCAATGATTTAGCAGCCAACTTGGATTCCTTAAATGTATCTAAGGATTCGTCTGCTTTCTGACTGAAAAGCAGGTCACCTTCAAAGGGCATGTCCAGTAGCCTGTTCTGCACATTTGGGGAGAAGCCAGAAGTTTCTAGATAGGCTTGGTGTCTCATCACTACCTCTGAACCCATTGCTCTGCCAACGCAGTCCGCCAAGTCCAGGCCCGTTTGCAGCGACTGCTTGGTGTAAAGACTGGAGGGGGGGTCTGTACTTCTGCTCTCTATATGGTAGAGGAGAGGCACAGAGGACCCCAGTCAATATTCTCTATTGTTGGTAGCAATGGAAGAGCAATCAAGGCCTAGCTTCTCAGGAGGTGATGCAAGCTTGTTCTTAAGTACAGTGTAGTCCCCAGCCCCCACAAAGGAATGTCCACACACTGCATTAGTTAAAACGCAGTCTTTATATAAGTTCAAGGTTATGTACACAATAACAATAACTCACTTTGTGCTCAGTAAATCTACAATGTCAAATATATACAGTTCTAGAGATTCCCCCCCCACCTGGGCAACCTGTAAAATAAAGATATAACACGCCCAGTCCATATATTGTTCTATAAATCTTATTTCCTTCTATAATGTCTCTACCACCCCAAAGTACCTGGAATAGCAGAGGAGGCGTTGAGGGATCCTTCTTGAGTGACTCCCTTTAAAGCAGGAGCCACAGATCATCGATGGGCCTCGAAGAAAATGAACTTGGCGTTGTGAATCCTCGATGGAAGTTCGGCAGCGTTGAGGCAGCAGCTTCGATCCTGACGGTGCTCACTGACTACGTCCTGCAAGGATGAGTCGTGCAGGGCACCTCGATGTCCATAGTTCAGGACAGCAACGAGTTTGTGAAGAACTCTGGCGTCTCTATGGTCCCTGGGTGGCGGGAAACCCACCGGCAGATGCTCCTCAGCAGGTCGACGGCCTGGCCTTCTCCGGCGGGATAAGGCGGGTGGCGGGGCGGACGAGCACGTCCGTGAATCAAAAGACTTAGGCAAAGGAGCGTTGCGGCTCTGGTCGTCGCTGGCACGGCATCAAGTGGTCCCCTCTTCTGGGCAACACAGCTTTGGCGTGCCTCCAGCGGTTACAGCAGACTTGCGAACCCTGGTCGACGATGGTGGACGGAATGTCCAGGGCTTATCTTCGTTCTCCTCGGCGGTACCAGTCTCCGGTCGGCAGCCTTTCAAGGGTCTGACTTCCAGGGTACTTTGGCGAAGGTTAGTGGTGCTCAATGGTCCCTCCGAGCATGGGAAAAGGGCGCCTAACCAGGTCCTCTCTTGGATTAGTCTCGACGGCTTTCGGATTTCGGCAAAGGACGGCAGCAGTCAACCTTCTTCTTCAGGCTCTGCTTCGAGATTAAGCGTCAGTTTCAACTTCAGCTTCTGAACGATTTCTAGCAGCAAGAGGCCCCCAGATATACTAGTTGATCTCCCATTCATTTTGCTGGTTCACACTCAGGCAACCAATCACTCAGAAGGGCATTCAGCAGTCAGTCAGCCAATTAGGCATACAGTGCATTCAGGCCATTCTCCTCCCCCTCAGACACTCACAACAAGGAATGTGTATTGGGAGAGGTACCCAGCCATTCACCACTACACACTGCATTCATACCAGTTTTGGGCAGGGCTGTCTCAGTCATTGTGTCAAACACCAGAAACCTGACATCCACAACAAGAAGTGCATATTGGTCACACACCCCATTCACCCGGGTCCCACCCACAGGGTGTACCCACAACATACAGTCCCTGGGAAGGCTCCAGCCAGTCTGGCCTGTACTTCACAACACCACTATATATGGAACTTCCACCCAACAGCCAGTCAGGGGGGAAGGGACAGAGTCAGGGCTTCCCAGGACTTTGGGAAAACAAGATAACAGGCAATAGAAAGCAAGAGGCCACAGGGGCCATCTTGTTTCCTATCAGGAATCAACTGATTCCAATGGCAGGGCATGGGTATCCCAAAATGGAGGATACTCAGAGCACCTGTCAAATTCAGCATTGAGCGGCCACCAGCCCATACCCTGCTATGTGGGCCACACACAGGTGCCCAAAAACATACACTAGGGGCACAGGGTTACATCCCCACCCATGGGTGCCATAAGGGTATCCCATGGGTCTGTACACCAAACCAAAAACAGGAAGAGCTGCACTGCCAGGAGACCCACATGGACTCCTGGGCAGACAATACAGAACACAAATGAAAAAGGACTACAGGACAAGGACAGGGAGGCCCTGTCCCTCCAATGCATTTTCAGCATCACACTCGGCTACCTCCTTCCCATCCACCACCAGGTGTAAAAATCTGTCCCGCATGGCACCCTCAGGAACGTATTCAGCAGCATGTTCCACAGCCTTCCATAAATCAAAGGAGTACTTGGCAAATCAACATGCTATGTTAGTTGCTTTGAGCTCCATGCTGCCAGAGGTGAACACCTTTTTTGCCAATGCGTCAGATTTCTTTCCTTCTCTGTCCGTAGGCAGATTGGAAGTGGATGCCGCAGGTCTGGTGGAAATAGTGGCAGCCTGTATAACCAACCCTTACGGGGAAAGCTGTGTGGCGAGAAATGAAGGGTTACCTCTTGCCGGCCTATATTTCCCTGTAAAACTGGCATTCACAGGGGGAATAGAACAAGGGTGCTGTCATAAGGAGGCTAAAGGGTACGCAATGGCTGGGTTGAATGGCCTGTTATGCTCAACTGTGGGACCCTCGTCCAAGAGGTCAGTGAGCTCATATCCCTGAAGAGGTGTGGTGGACGCCTTCAACCCAAGGGTGTCAACAACCCTGAGAACCAGATCCCTGCACTTGATATTAGCAGGGGTATAGTATCCAGACCACTGGTGTCTTGTAGACCCTGAGCTAGGGCCAATAAATCAGCCTGGTCGTAGAAAATATGGATTGCATTGAGTTCCGAAGAAACCAGATCTCGACAGCGACACAAATGAACCGTTGCAGACTGTCAGATAAACAATGGGCGTCGTGGGCCTAGGCCTTATAGCCCTCTGGCGAATTATGCCTGTCAGACATGATGCCCGAAGGCGTGTTTGACGTCAACACTATCAACGGAACGGCTGGCTTTGGGTTGGGACCACAGAGCGCCGCTTTTGCCGCCAAAGGTTGCTTGTCGGGGGCCGGAGCCACACCTACAGCAGCTTATTGACTAAATATATCAAGCATGGAAGTCTTGAAGCTTTCCCACTCTTCTCAAGTGGTCGGCCCCGCTGAGGGCTTACCTCGATCTGACAAGCCGGACTTACGTCGACTGCGGTGATGCCGCTTCCTCTTCTGAGAGGAAGACGACAAGGAATGGGTCCTGGAGTGGGACCGATTTAGTCTTCCTGCGAGGTAGTTCTTTCCCTTTGTTGGGAGTGGGCTTATCCGTCTCAGCCTCTGAAGACGGAATGAGGGACTACGCCAGAGTTTTGGTGACTGGTTAGGCCAAAGCCAATTTCCTGGCCCTCTCACATAGGAACTTGGGCTGCATTTTTGCATATGACGCGCATGCCACTGTTTCATGGCTAACACCTAGACACCACAGACACACGTTGTGGGGGTCGGTTACCATCATTTTGGCCTCACAATCGCAGCATCGATTGAAGCCCGAGACCCGGTGAGAAGACATTGCATCGTGGTTTTCTGAGAAAACGTACAAATAGGTAAGTAAACTCGACTAGTGTTCGTGGTGCAACCTGCACGCGCGTGGAAAAAATGAACTGACGCAGGGGGCGTAGTGACGAATTATATATACGATGCCTGATGTCACTTCCAGAGCTGACAATCGAGAGCCGGACAAGACAGATCACCAGCCAAGTCGCGGTCCACTAGGTCCCCTGACGAAAAGTTTCCAAACAGCAGGGCTGGATGATGGATAGCTATCAAAATGAGGATCCTGCAGGAGAAAAGCAATCCATTGAAAGTATATTGCAATAGCTCAGCCTAGCGCCAACCACTACTCGAGCAATGGTTAGGCAGCTTCCTCTGTAGAGGAAGGGTCGGGCATCGTTTAGCAATTTGGATGGGCAGGCCGCTGAGGAGGGGATTACATTTACTTGACGGGTTAAGGAGAGTGATGCGCAAGGTAGACCCCTATGGTTTTGACTGCTGGTGAGACTGAGATCAGGCTGCCATTAATGTTTAAGGGCGAGAAATCCAGGTCAAGTTTTCTTTAGCACAGAAGAAGGTCCAACGAGGGGAAGTTTGGTCTTCTTGTCCTCGAGACAGAGGCCGTGGGTCGCCATCCAGGCTTGGATGGTAGCGTAGGTTAAGCACATCGTGGCAGCACTGTTGGTGTAATTGCCAGAGAGGGGAAGAGGATTTGTGTGTCGTCAGCATAGTTGGTGTAAGCTATGGCGAGGGAGTCCAGAAGGTCGAAGCGTGGCTTTGTGAATATGTTGTACAGAGTCTGCGAGATGCAGGATCCTTGAAGTACTCCACAACTGATAGCGGAGGGCACAGCGCTGGCGTTGTCAGAGAAGACTTTCATTGCTCTGCCTTCTAGGAAGGAAGCGATCCATGATGCCGCTTCTGGGGAGAAGGAAGCTGCAGAGGTAAGGTAGTGGCAGAGTATATTATGGTTGACTAAGTCAAAGGCCGCAAACAGGTCTAGGAGGCGCATTAAGGCAGCTTTTCCCTCAACCCTGGTCTTGTCAATCTGAGTTCACAGTTCCAGGAGTGCTGACTCCATGCCGTGGCCTGGGCGGAATCCAGATTGATTGACTCCTAGGATGTGGTTTGCTTCTAGGTGACGTTGAATTTGAACATATGCCTCTCTGTAAGTATTTTAATTGGAAGGGGACTGTAATGATGGGTCGGTAATTGTTGGGTAGCGCAGGGTCGAGTGAGTTTTTTTTTTTTTTTTTTTTTTTTTAGGAGGGGTAGAACCCAGGCTTCTTTGAGGCTGGATGGTACTGTGCCTGTTGAGAAGGATGAGTTGATAAATGCTGTGATGAACATGGCCAGTGCTTCAGCACAGTCTTGGATGAGGGGGGCCAGGCAGACAATCTCTGTTGCATCTTGATGGCTTCAAGCTTTTAAAGATGTGCAGGGTTTCCCGTTTGGTGATCTTACTGAAGCTGAACAATGGGGTTCCTGGGGTATTAGAGGTGGGTATGTGGGTGGCTTTGGTACCCAGGCGGGAGTGCTTCAAACTGGCTTGTTTGGATAGTATTTTTTGTGAAGCATGTCCATTTGTTTACAGCATGGCGTTCTGTATACTAGCATACTAAGCCAAGACTTTGGTTGTGGTGGTTGCTGGGGGGCCAGGGCTTCTAATTCCCTAAGGAGGGAGAATAGTTATCTGGTGTCCGATTTGTCATTGGCTATTCTTGTGTTGAAGGTAGTTGCTTTGGCTTGGATAATAGCTTGTTTATATTGTTTGGATAGGTTTGTGATCCCCTGTTTTAAGGCATCGGAAGGGGATTTCTTCCAACAGGTTTCGGCAAGTCTTTTTTTGTTCTAAGATCCGAAAGGTCCTGGGTGTAACAGGAGGTGAGATGAGCTGCAGGTTTGGATTTTTTAGGAACTAAGGGGGAGATGGAGTTAATTGCTCTTGTTAGTGATTGGTGTAAAAATCAACTAATTTCTAAGGATCCTAAGTGTTCAGGAACTCTGGTTTGAGGACATCGAAGAACGGTAAGAGGCTGCCTTTGGTTACCTTACAGGAGCTACGAGCCAGAGACGGCAGTAGCATCTTCGTAGGAGGTTTGGTTTGCAGGCCAACAGGGATGGTGAAAGCAATGATGTGGTGGTTCGACCAAAGGCAGGGAATGTTGGACATGATGGAGATATGGCAGTTGAGGTCAGCTAGCGAATACAGGGAGTGCCCTTTAATGTGCGTGGGGTCGCAGATGTGCTGACTGAAGCCTAAGGCGGATAGTGAATTCGCTAGCGAGGAGGCTTGAGGTCAGTGTGGTTGTTAAGGCCTAGATTTAGATCTCCCAGGAGAATCACGAGTGGAGGGCTTTAAATGATCTCCTAATGTGTGATGGTCCTTCTTAGTCCCCATATATTCTACAAACATGTTGGACTGTAAGGAAAGGGGAGGGAGGATGTCGCTATCAATAGGGCCCCCCTCCCTAGTGCCAAAGAGGGTGGCTCCCCCTTTGGGAGAAGGGACAAACTCCCTGGATTTGTCAAACTACTTTGCTAGGCTGTCAAGATACATGTGCTGCTTTGTTTTGCATATCTAACATTAGGTAGGTCGAGCAAGCAGATGTGATTCCAAACAGATACAATCACTTGGTAAGTAACGCGTCTCTTCTGGGCTTAATTAATCTGTTTAGATTGGCACGCTGTTCATAGATTAGCATGCAGTGTTCAGTACAGGTGGTGGGTGTGCCAAGGCAAGATCAAAAAGAGGTTTTGCAGTAGTCTGTCCCACTTGAGAGTCTGCTCTTGTGTGATCATAAATAAGTTTTAACTTACTTACCTGTAACTATTGTTATCCAGCATGGGTGTGGCATGGATTCTCATGCTCATGAATATTCCCAGTCAGGCTGGGAATCCTTGGTAAAAGAAAAACAATTTCACTAACAAACTGTATTTTGCCTTTAAACCAATTGCTGTACTCGGGGTCATACTGCCCATCCACTAACAGTCCTCTCCCTAAGCCCCTCCTCTGGTGTTAGGCAGAAACCTGTGCAGTTCCCTTAGGGACCACTGCAAAAGATTTAGGACTACAGGTGGTTGGCAGTAAACCCAATTGGTAGCAGTCTGTAACACCCAGATTTACCTGGTAGCTGTGGCTGAGCAGCCAGACTTCTCTCAAGATGAGTTAGGCAGTATATAGAGTATACACAATAGGTACAGAGATACAGTAGCACAAGCAAACAATGACCAGAGCTTTGGTGTAAAAGTATATAATTATTTAAAGACACACTTGTAAATTACACTAGCACAAAAAGAGGTCAGTCAATTCAACACACAGTCACTATTATATATATGACAATGCATTACTTACCGTAAAAGCATTTCTGATGATTGTATCTGCTTAGATTCACATGCTGTGCATAGGTCCGACATCCAGTGGTCACTGCGGTGTATTGCATTTTGTTTTTCGTAGTCGAAAAGGGACTTCGACCGGGCGTGTCTGAAATACTATCCCTATAGTGACGTGTGTTGTACCCACAATCCCTCACGCGTCGAGGTCCCTCTGTTTGTATTTTTCTGCCCTGAGGGAGCCTTCTAGACGTGAGTGAGTACATAAAAGAGAGATATAAAAGGAAGTCTATGTTCCTTCGATCCGAGCGGGGAGGAAGGGTGGGCGCATGTGAATCTAAGCAGATACAATCATCAGAAATGCTTTTACGGTAAGTAATGCATTGTCTTCTGATGCTTGTTAATCTGCTTAGAATCACATGCTGTGCATAGACTAGCGAGCAGTACCCGGAGTTGGCGGTGGGTTATGAGAAGGAACAGTAGAGAAAAGATTTCTTAGTACTGCCTGACCCACCTGGGAGTCAGATCTCGAGTGTGCATCTACACAGTAGTGTTTTGTAAAGGTGTGCACAGAACTCCAGGTAGCCGCTTTGCAGATGGACTCAAGGGGAACATTTGCAATGAATGCTATGGACGCCCCCGTGCCTCGAGTAGAGTGTGCTCTAGGCTTAAAGGGCAGTTCTCTCTTAGCAAGAGTATAGCAGAGAGTGATGCATTGAACAATCCATCTAGAAATAGTGGACTTTGAAACTGCATCTCCTTCTCTTCCTGCTGCCACCGAGACGAAGAACTGATTAGTCTTCTGGTCTGGTTCTTTCCATGTAGAACATGACCGCTCTGCGCACATCTAGTGTGTGCAGAGTTTTTTTCTCCCAAGTTGGAAGGATTTTGAAAGAACGTTGGCAGTTCTATAGACTGGTTTACGTGGAATTTCGATATGAACTTCGGAGCAAACCTTGGGTGCGTGCGTAGAACCACCTTATCTCTGAACTGTAACGAAGGGGTCTAGAACGGAAAGAGCCTGTAGTTCACTTAGCCTCCTGATGGAGGTGATAGCTATTAAAAAAGCAGTCTTAAGAGTGAGGTCTTTAAGAGATGCTTTGTGCATGGGTTCGAAAGGTGAGCCCATGAGTATGGTAAGTACCACGTTAAGGTCCCATCCGGGAGCTGGGTCAGCTATCGGGGGGTGTATTCTCTTTATACCCTCCATGAAGGCCTTTATAACAGGGATCTTCCACCACGACACCTTGAGTTGGGAAGTGGTGTATGCAGAAAGTGCCGCCAGGTGGACTTTAATGGAATTGAACACTAGACCTGAATCCAACAAGTGGGTCAGGTATAGAACAATATGTGTGGGAGAGCAGTCAATTGGGTTGATGCCTTCCCCTCTGCACCAGATGACACATCTCCTCCACTTGCTAGAGTAGCAGTGGCGAGTGTTAGGTTTTCTGGCTTCCCTGAGAATGTCCATACATCTCTGCGGGAGCAGTAGATGTCCGAATTCTATGATCTTAGGAGCCAAGCTGCTAAGTTCATGTTCTGGGGGCATGGATGCAGCGTCCTGCCCTTGTTTTGTGACAGCATGTTGTACGGGCAGGGGAGTTTCACTGGGGGAGATAGAGACATCTCCATCAAGTGAGCGAACCATGGCTGTCGGGCCCACATTGGGGCCACCAGTATCATGGTTACTTGTTCCTGGTGCATCTTGTGCACCACCTTGTTGAGAAGGGGAGTCGGGGGGAAAAGCGTAAACAAATTTCCCTGACCATTGCATCGACAGACCGTTCCCCTTGGATTGGTTCTGGGGGTACCTGGAGGCGTAACTTGGGCATTGTGAGTTCTCCAGGGTTGCGAATAAGTCTATTTCTGGGAATCCCCATTGTGTGAAGACGTCGAAGACGATGTCTTCGTGCAGTCGCCATTCGTACTCTTCGGGCAGGGGGAAATCTCTGCTGAGTTTGTCTGCCAGCAGATTGAGTTCCCCTGGTACATGTTCTGACAGTAGGAACATGTTTTGTTTGAGAGCCCACTTCCATATATTTTGGGCCAGGTTGGACAGTCCTGGAGCGTGGGTGCCCCCCTGCTTCTTGATGTAGTACATGGCTGTGGTGCTGTCTGTAAGGACCAACACAGTTTTGCCTTGTAGGTGTTCCTGGAAGGCTTTTAGCGCCTTGAACACAGCTAGTAGCTCCAGTAGATTTATGTGTTTGGATGCTACGTTCGGAGTCCACACTCCGTGAGCAGTCTGATGGGATAGGTGAGCCCCCCATCCTGTCAGGGATGTGCATGTGGTTAGAGTGGCTTCCGCCGAGGGTGTGGCAAAGGCTTTCCCTTTTTCCAGGTTTTCCTTTGTCCACCATCGTAGCGAGAGAACCAAGGCCTGCGAGACCACCACTGGATCGTCCCATAATCCGCTGGCCTGACACCACTGGCTGTTGAGCCACTCTTGCATAGGGCGCATGCGCAGGCGCGCGTGAGGTACCAAATAAATACACGACGCCATCATGCCTAGCAAGCGCATTGCTTTGCGTACCGTCACCTCTCGACCGGCCACATATTGAGGGATCTGAAACAGCATGTTTTGGACCCCCTCGTTGGAGGGGAAGACGAGGCCGTCCTTTGTTTGAATTAGAGCCCCTAGGAATTGTTTGATTTGGCTGGGGTCTAGGCTGGACTTCTTTTCGTTGATGGAGAAGCCCAACTGGAACAGAAGGTCTACAGTCTTTAGGGTATTGGAGAAGCATGTTTCGTAAGAATCCCCTGTTATGAGCCAGTCGTCGAGGTAAGGGTAAACTGGGATGGACAACCTGCGCAGGTGGGCCGCTGCCACTGCCAGTACCTTCGTGAATACCCTTGGTGCTGATGCTATGCCGAAGGGTAGCACTCTGAACTGAGAGTGTTTGCCCTCTATCATAAACCTGAGGTATCTTCTGTGCGCTGGCAACATTAAAATATGAAAGTATGCATCTTTATGTCCAATGTTGTCATGTAATCTCCCTGTGATAGCAGTGGCATCACTTCCTGTAAGGTCACCATACGAAACTTCTGGGGTTTGATAAACCTGTTCGCTGGGCGCAGATCTAATACAGGGCGCATGGTTAGATCCTTTTTGGGTACAAGGAAGTACACTGAATAAATACCTTCCGTTACCTGAGATAGAGGCACGACCTCTATGGCTCCTTTTTCCAGCAGTAGTTGTACTTCTTGGAGAAGGATGGCAAGGTGTTCCGGTGTCATGCGTCGTCCCCTCGGGGGTCTGTATGTTGGGGAACTGTTGAATTCGATGCAGTATCCGTGGGCTACGGTGGAAAGTACCCAGCGGTCTGACGTTATTCCCTCCCATGCTGGAAGAAAGGATGTTATCCGGCCCCCGACCAGTGTTGCATGAGAGGGGACGCGAATCTTCGCGTCATTTGGTGTTGTTGGTGGCTTGGGAGCCTCTGGGGGTGGACCCCCGCCCTCTCCCTTTGCCCCTGCGCGGTCCTCTTTGGCTGTACTGCCCACTATTGGTCTGGTAACTGGTGGCAGGGTACTGTTGCTGCTGATTCTGCTTTTGGCGTTGGCCACGAAAAAAGCGTGTGTTGCCATAGCCGCGTCTGGTAGTGGGCTTAGAGATCTGGTCAAGAGTTTTGATAGTATCAAACTCTTTTTTAGCCATTTCCAGAGCCTCATCCACCGCCTTCCCGAAGAGGTTTGAGTCTTCAACAGGTTTATTTATTAAAGACGCCTGTGTCTCCGGTTTGAACCCTGAGTTGCGCAGCCATACATGGCGTTTTAGGAGTATTCCCTGAACCAGGGAACGTCCCGCTGTCTCAGCAGCATCCAGAGAGTTCTTTACAATACTCTGGTTGACCTGGGTTCCTTCGCCAATAGTTGAAAGCAGGCGTGTACGTAGTGGTTCTGGCGCTTCTTCGGCGTCCTTGCGCAGTTTGGCCCACTGCGCGTCCGTGTAGCTAGCTAGCAAAGAATTGTTGTTCGCAATTCTTGCCGAAAAGGCAGCCGAGGATGTGACTCTTTTGGCAAGGGCATATAACCTCTTGCCCTCCTTGTCAGGTGGTGCCTCACTGGTGGACAGCGGCACCCCTGCCCTCTTCCTTGCATTAGTTACTACAAGGGAATCCGGAATGGAATGTCCCCTGATGTACAGCGGGTCTGCGGGTGAAGGAGTGAAAAGTTTTTCAATCCTTGGATTAACTCCTCTGATTAGTGCGGGTGTGGATAGCGAAGGGATGATTCTTCCCTTCACTGAAGCGAGGAGGGGAATGGTCTGGCTGACTGGGGGTTTCTCCTTAATTACTCTTTCCACAAAGTCTATTTCCGGAGAGATCTCCCCAGTGTCCAGTTCGAAATGTGCTGCTGCTCTGCGCAACAGGGCATTGAATGTGGGCTGATCGTCAATGGGAGACGTGTTTCTAACAGGTGAATTGTCTGGAGGATTTAGGTTCAGGACATCAGTGTCCGAATATCCTGATGGGGATTGCCAGGGATGAGAAGGTCTTTCTTCTGGATTTTCTCCGAAGCCTTCTCCTAACATGTCTGGGCTGTCTTCCAGACCTTCCTCTTGGTTCTGTCCTTCATTGTCCACAAAATCATCCTCCTCTTCTAAGTATTGTTCCTCACCAGTGAGGTCATACACATTATGGAAGTCGAAGGCTGTGTCCTGCCTCGGGTATTTGGCCCTGGGGTCCTCCTGAGGCCCTTCTCTTGTTCTCTTGGGAGTGGGAGGGTTCTGGGTGTTCATAAACCTCTCCATGCAGAGATGGAGCCTTTCCATGGTTTCATGGGGTACCCCTGAGCGGTCTAGCGGGGGAAAATTAGTGTTATCTTGCTGAAAACGGCTCGACCTCTCCCACAACGTCAAGGAAAGTGTCCCGTCGCCCTCCGAAAAGCCTTCCGGTGTGCTGGGGGTCCCCCCGACTGAAGGGGGTAGTCCCTGTTTTTCTTCGGGCTTTTTCGGCGTGTCTTTCGACCTTTGCGTAGCGCTCGACGTGTCTTTCGGCGTACGCTTCTGGGCGTCGGCTACAACGATCCTCGCCAAGCTCTCTGTAACTCGTTTGTCAGCGGAGGGCTGTGGTTTCGACGTTACGGGTGTCGAACGTTCTACGGCAGCGTGCGCTCTCTGCTGTTGCGCGCCAGCCGATGGTTTGGGGGTGGCGCCCTTATTTGCCGAAAGCCCAGTCGCTGGTCGCGGATGCGGTTGCGAGAGGGGCTTCGAACCCGAACGGTCCGAGGAGGCCGCCGGTGTAACCTGCGTCTCCTTGGGCGCTGATGCTTTCTTCGACGAAGAAGAGCTATGGGTTGTGTGTTTATGTGTTGTAACGTGTGCGTCAGTGTCGCTGGGGTGTTCATCCCCATAAGTAGGGCGTGAGCCGAGCCCGTCGGGGCCGGGGACAGACGACGAAGAGCGCGAGCGCTCTTTAGAGGGGTGTACCACTTCTGTAGCGGAGGTCGTGTTATCACGTTCCTCGTCACTGACGGTGGTAGCAGCGGCGGGTGAAGACCCGGCCTTCGACATAGCGTAGGCCGCCCACCTCTTGACCCTACGTTCTTTTAGAGTCTTTGGCTTTAGAAGCCGACAAGCCGAGCAACCCTCCTCTACGTGATCGAGGGGCAAGCAGCGGTTACACCATGAATGCTTGTCCTTCCAAGTAAACTTGCCCTTACAAAGTGGGCAAAACCTAAAGGGTGTCCTCTCCATAGCCGAGGCAATAAACCGTGATAACTACCCCAAGGGAAAGGAAGGGGAAAAGGAAAGGCATTCTCAGAAAAAGAATCAGAGATGTCCCACGACCCCACTCTCCCTACTGTATTTGGCCTGCGAGGCCAGGCCACGTGTTCGGCAACGCCGAAGGATCTCTTCCGCTCGTCCCCTCTGTCGAAGAACTTGCTCGGCGGAGACAGCTTCACCACTGCGTCGAGGGAGGGATCGATATATTAAATCTTTAAACAGGAAAAAACGACCAAAGGTCGAGGAGATGGAATCTGCAATGTCTCTCGAGGAGCTCCGCGTAAAGGCGACCAGTAGCTGGGCGGAAAAAAACAATCTGAGGGACCTCCAAGCGTGAGGGATTGTGGGTACAACACACGTCACTATAGGGATAGTATTTCAGACACGCCCGGTCGACGTCCCTTTTCGACTACGAAAAACAAAATGCAATACTCCGCAGTGACCACTGGATGTCGGACCTATGCACAGCATGTGATTCTAAGCAGATTAACAAGCATCAGAAATATATATATATATATACAACCCTGATTACTTATTAGACAAGTCTTACTGAGAAACACCACTTATTTTCAGACAGAGGTCAGCGCTTAACATAAGATGCACTCTAATAAGGTATAGAAAAAGGGAGGGAAAAAGGCAAAGTTATGAAAGGAACAAGTTACTTACCTGTAACTGTTGTTCTCCAGCATGGGTCTGGCATGGATTCACATGCTCATGAATATTCCCCGTCGTCAGGCTGGGAATCCTCGGTAAAGAAAAAACCAGTATCAGTTTGGTTATTACTACGAAAGACAGATCAGAAACGAATCACTGGTCTCTGCGTCATACTGACCACAGCCAATGACTGCCCTCTACCTAAGCCCCGCCTCTGGCAGCCATCTTCAGATTTGGAAGCACGTGAAGTGGCAGTATGACCAAGTGAAGAGCCGCAGAGGGGTAGGCGGGAGGGTTCGCATGTGAATCCATGCCAGACCCATGCTGGAGAACAACAGTTACAGGTAAGTAACTTGTTCCTTCTCCAGCATGGGGTCTGGCATGGATTCACATGCTCATGAATAAAGAATACATAGCAGTACACACATGCTCAACCACGGGAGGTGGCAAAGGCTCAACATTAAGCATTACATCAAACTCAACGTTAAGCATCTTACCTCCTCACCAGGCTCACCTCAGGCGAACAGGTTGCGCAGCACTGCTTGGCCGACCCTGGACTCCTCCCTGGAATCCCGATCGACGCAGTAGAATTTCGTGAAGGTGTGCGTCGACCTCCACGTAGCAGCCCTGCATATGTCCAGCAGGGGCACACCAGAAAGGAACGCCGTGGTAGCTGCGATCGCTCTGGTGGAATGGGCTCTCGGACCGCCAGGCAGCGGTCGGTTTGCCAACCGATGTCAGTACATGATACAGCCGGAGAGCCATCTGGAAATGGAAGCCTTCGAGAGTGCCTTCCCCTGATTGACAGGTCCAAAATTCACAAAGAGTTGTGACGTCTTCCGAAAACACTTTGTGCGGTCCACGTAGAACTTCAGCGCTCTAGCCACATCCAGCGAGTGCAAAGTCCTCTCAGCCGGCGACGAAGGCGACGGGAAGAACACAGGCAACACCAAGGGTTCGTTGAGGTGGAAGTCCAACGGCACCTTGGGCATGAAGGAGGGGTGCGTCCTGAGCACTACCCTCGTGTCGTGAAAAGTCAAGTACGGGGCCTTGCAGGAAAGGGCCTGGATCTCTCCCACCCGTCGTGCGGAGGTGATGGCCACAAGAAACGCTGTTTTCCACGACAGAAACTTCAACGGGCCGAGTGCAGAGGCTCGAACGGAGGTCCCATGAGCTTGGTCAGCACCACGTTGAGCTCCCACGCCGGCGGGAACGATCTGAACAGTCCCTTCATGAACTCTTTCACCAGACGATGAGACCACAAGGACGTCCGCCCCGTGGTTCTGGTGTATCGGGAGATCGCAGCAAGATGAATCTTGATGGACGCGTGTGCCAGTGCAGCTTTGGCCAGCGTCAGCAGGTACGGCAGTACTTGGGGAGCCATAATCCGTAGAGGGTTAATCTTCTGTGCGTGGCACCAGACAGAGAACCTCTTCCATTTGTGTCCGTAGCATTTAAGAGTCGAGGACGCCCTGGCCTTTGCAAGAACCTCTCTGCAGTCGGCCGGTATGTCGTATCCTCCAAACTCTAGCGCTGCAGGAGCCAGGCCTGCAAGTTCAGCGATTTCGGGTCGTGGTGGAGGATGGCGCCTCCTTCCCTGGAGAGTAGATCCGCGTCCACCGGCAGCTTGATTGACGGGGACGCTGACAAGTCCAGAAGGTCCGGGAACCATATCTGCCTCGGCCACGCAGGTGCGACGAGGATCATCCTGCACCGTGACCTCTTGAGCTGGTTGATGAGCCGGATTAGCAGTGGCAATGGAGGGAACGCGTAAAGGAACAGGCCCTCCCAGGGGAACGAGAAAGCATCGCCCATGCTCCTCGCCTGGGGAAACCTACTGGCGAACCTCCGGCACTTGGAGTTCGTCGCCGTCGCGAACAGGTCGATCTGGGGTGTGCCCCACCGTCGGAAGAGGCAATCCACTAGATCCTGCCGTAGCTCCCACTCGTGGCACGAGCGCAGCTCCCTGCTGAGTGAGTCGGCGATGGTGTTTTTTATCCCTGCCAGATGAAACGGCACCAGAAACATCCTTTGGGCGACGGCCCAATGCCACAGGTCCTGCGCCTCCTTGGACAGTGCTGGGGACCTGGTTCCGCCCTGTTTCCTGATGTAAAACATGGTGGTGGTGTTGTCGGTGAAGATCCTCACCACCTTGCCCTTGAGGGACGGAAGGAAGGACGTGAGGGCCCAAAACACTGCACGGAGCTCTAGGACGTTGATATGTAGTGATTTCTCCGTCGGGAGCCAAAGGTCTCTTGCGTGCAGATTTTCGGTGTGCGCTCCCCACCCTTCCAGGGAGGCATCCGTGGTCACTGTCTCCTGGTGGGCTGGGGTCTGGAAGTCCATGCCCGCCATCAGATGCGCGCGGGTGCCCCACCACCGGATCGCTCGTCGGAAACTCTCGTCGAGTGTGATCCTTTCCTCGAAGCTGCCCGTCGTTTGGATCCAGCGCGCGTCCAGGAACTCCTGCAACGGGCGTATCCGGAGCCTGCACAGGGGAATGAGGTAGATGCAGGAAGACATCATTCCGAGGAGGGACTTGATGGACCTCACCTTGGCCGCGTCGGCCACCAACATCCGTTGTACCTTGCCCAGGATGGCCCTGGTCCTCTCCTCCGACGGGGAGGCCAGAAGGGACACTGTGTCGAGCCTCGCTCCCAGAAAAAGTGTGTCTTGCGCGGGTTCCAGGTGGGATTTGGCGTAGTTCACGGAGAATCCCAGGTCCGTGAGAAGCTGGACGGTCCTTGCCGTGTGGTCCACAGCGAGCTCCCTCGTCTTGGCTCGGATGAGCCAGTCGTCCAGGTAGGGGTAGACGTGGATCCCCTCTCGGCGCAGCTGCGCCGCCACCGGTGCAAGGCACTTGGTGAAAACCCTGGGTGCCGACCGTAGTCCGAAGGGGAGGGCTTTGAACTGGTAGTGACGCCCTTGGACCACAAACCTGAGAAATTTTCGGTGCCCCCTTAGGATGGGAATATGGAAGTAGGCATCCTCCAAATCCAACGACGACAGGAAGTCTCCTTCCTCCAGCTGACCCAGGACGTGCTGGAGGGTGACCATCCGGAACTTCTGAGCCTTGATGAACTTGTTCAGACGTCGCAGGTCTAGGATAGGGCGCCATCCTTCCGTCTTCTTCTTCACGAGGAAGTATCTCGAGTAAACTCCGGAGCCCCGAAGCCTCTTTGGAACGAGTTCGATGGCGCCCTTCCTGAGCATCGCCTTTACCTCCCGGAGAAGCTGCGGGACGTGAAGCTCTTTCCTGGCCACGGGGGGGGACGCGCGGGCACCTTCTTTGAAACTCGAGCGCGTGGCCCCGGGCTAAGGCGTCCAACACCCAACGGTCGGTGGAGATGGACTCCCACACGCTGACGAAGCTCGCCAGCCGGCCTCCCACCGGGGTGCTTCGGTGGGGGCCCGACCCCACAGTCGGTTCAATCCTGTTTCGACGAGGCTTTGCCGCCTTGACCTCCTTGGCGACGACGGCAGGGTCCGCCCGACTTGCCTCGTCCCCTATAGGCCTCCTGAGACGACGAGCGGGCCGCTTGACGGTAGGTGGAGAAACCGCCGCCGGAGCCTTTGGAGGCGCCCTTGCCTCCGCTGCTCCGAAAGGGCGGCCGTCGTTGTTGCAGAACCCCAAGGGCCCGGGCCGTCTCCGTGTCCGCTTTAATGGCCTGAAGGGAATCGTCCATTGTTTTCCCAAACAGGTTGTTCCCATCGAACGGCATGTCCAGGACTCTGGTCTGTACGTCTTGACGGAAGTCCGTAGCCTTGAGCCATCCACGCCGCTTAAGGCACACGCCGTTGCCCAACTGGCGAAATCCCGTATCGGCGATGTCCGTCGCAATTGTGATGGCGTGGTCCGACGCCACCTCACCTTCCTGTAGGATCTCCAGGGCGTCCGCCCTCTTGTCGTCCGGTAGGAAGTCCAGCAGGGGAGCCAGTTTGTACCATAGCTCCCTGTCGTAGCGGGCCAAGGCGTTGGCCGCCTTAATCGTCGTCGCTGCAGACGAGATGACCCTGCGTCCCATAGAGTCCAATTTCTTTCCCTCGCCGTCCGGCGGGGAAGTCGATGTGGAGGCCGCACACCCCCCCGCTTTCTTCCTGGCTGCCGCGGAGACGAAGGCGCCGCCCGAAGGCACAGGGGGGCCGCGTCCGGGACCCGGTACTTCTTTTCGTACCGGTCTCTTCTAGCTGGCGTCGTGGAAGGGTTCTTGAGGAGGGCGAGGCCCTCATCCCAAATGTCGTCCAGTAGAGGCACCGCGAGGACCGTCTTCCTCTTGGCCTTGCGCCGTTGATAAAGGAATCCTTCCTTTTTCGTCTCCTCAGGGCAGAGTTGGAAAAAGTTCGGATGCCCTGGCGATCATGGAGTGGAATGATCCAATCTCGTCGGGCGGAGAAGCCCTGGTGGGAGATGACGACGGAAGATCCTCGTCGTAGACCTCGTCGTCTGTACCCGTCGCGGCCGTGTCAGTCCCCGTAACATCCCCTCGAGTCGTGGACGGGGAGGAGGGCTGGACGGGGCGCGACGGCTGAAAAGGAGGTGGAGGGTGAATCCTTCTTTTCTTGGGAGGAGGAACGCCAGAAGGTCCCGGTTCTGGGTCCCCCGACGGGAGTGGTTCCTCCGCTGGCAACGGTAGTCTCGTCCTTATCTCCGAGCATAAGGACTGTATAGCCAACAAAATGGCCGCCGAGTTGTCTTGCGGCGCTGGCAGAGGGGAATCCGACGGGCGATCAGGGGATCCATCCCGATGGGCCGGTCTTCTTCCACGCCGAGGCCGTGGCTTAAGACCTCGATCAGCTCTTCCTCCGAGGTTGAAGCCGAGTCTACGACGACACCCTGCCCCCCCTTTTTCTTCTCCGCCGGAGATTTCACAGGGGTCCTATCGATGGGCATAAAAGAGGACTCCCTCCGAGGTGGCAGGGAGACTCTGAGCCCCGAGGTCGCCACCACTGGCGTAGCCTCCACAGTCTGAGCCAGGGCCGCCGCGACAGTCTCGATACAGGCCTTGGCCGGATGGATTAAGGCCTTCACCACCTTAGGTGCGCTCACCGCCTTATCCTTGAGGGGGGGGGACACTGCCTCGCTCCCCCTCCGATGGGGCCTTCGAGCTCGACCGGGGCCTCTCCAGGAACTTCGCCGGGTGCTCGGCCTTCCTCTTACCCGACCCAGAGCGTTGGCTCGTGGTTGATGGTACCGGGGAGGGTGCGCCATGCCTGGCGCTCGTAGAGCCCGACTGTTCGGCGCTCCCGGTGCCAGCGGACTCGCGGTGCTTGGCCTTGTGTTGGACCCCCGTCGCCGGGGCGTCCTCAAAGGTCTTAGAAGACTGCTCGGATTTCTTCCTCTTCTTCTCGCCGGACGGGCTCTTCCCTTCCAGCCAGTTGGCGAGACGTTGATGGCGGTCCTTCATGGTCCGCTCCGACATGTTGCCGCAAAACGCACAGTCCTTCTCCACGTGCGTCTTGTCCTCATGTAAGCAGTAGAGACAAAAGGAGTGTTCGTCCTCCTTAAAGACGTTCTGCAGCTGGCATCCAGGGCAGACCCTGAACAGCTTTCCGGGCGTCGAGCTTCCCTTCTCCTGGGCCATGTCCGGGACGGGCCTGAGAAAACTTCTGGAGTCCTCCAAAAGCGTAGCTCGACGAAATCTTCACCCTTGAGGGGCGCAGACGAATCCGACACGGGTCCCCGTTGATCGGATGGAGAGTCGGTGGAGCTTGAGGCTCTTTTGACCGAAAAAAACGAAGTTTTCGAGAAAAACGTGAAAAAATAGCACTAACGCTCGAGAGCAATAGCACGAGGATCCCAACACATGAACGTGGGGTAAAAATCTGAAGATGGCTGCCAGAGGCGGGGCTTAGGTAGAGGGCAGTCATTGGCTGTGGTCAGTATGACGCAGAGACCAGTGATTGGTTATTACTACGAAAGACAGATCAGAAATGAAACTGATACTGGTTTTTTGTGAATCCATGCCAGACCCCATGCTGGAGAAGCACACAATTTCAATACTTTCAAAGAACCACAGTGAGGCAGGTTAGGCAAAGTCTACTGGAGAGCAAGGACGTTCAAATGCCAGGCCCACTCTTAGCGAGAGCAAGCGAAATGTGTCCAGGATCACACAGTGGGGTTATGCCCAAAGAGTCTTTGTAGATATTTCATAAATGATTGAGATAAAGCATGGAAAAGGGAATAGTTTCTTACCTGTAACTCCATTTCTCCAGCATTGGTATCTTTCATGGATTCACATGCTTAGAATATTCCCCGTCGTCAGACTGGGACCCCTCGGTACACATATATAGCCTTTTCCAATAGGAAAACTTCCGACACTTTTGTGTCCTATCTATGTCCTTTTAGGACCCGCCTAGGCATGCTCCGTAGGCCGTCCCCGTATAAGAGGCCCGCCCCCGCGGTTCCCCTTCAGATTTCGATCCCTCCAAAGTAGGAAGGGTTAAATTTATCAATTAAATACATTACATTCCGGGGAGGTTGGCGGGCGCATGTGAATCCATGAAAGATACCAATGCTGGAGAAATGGAGTTACAGGTAAGAAACTATTCCCTTCTCCAGCATTGGATCTTTCATGGATTCACATGCTTAGAATAGATTGTATAGCAGTAACACTTGAGACGGCGGTGAGAATGTAATGTAATATACCCTCAACCTACTACACAATGCATATGTACAGTAGGAATAAGTTACCGCATATAACCTTACCCACCTAAAATAAACTGTCATTAAAAGGTAGACAACAGATTCTCCACAGCGTGGAGCTTACCTTACTGAAACAGATGGCGCAGGACAGCTCTTCCCATCTGCACCTCGTCCGCATGCTGCCTGGCAAGGCAGTAGTGGCGGGTAAACATGTGGGGCACTGACCATGCCGCAGCTTGGCATATGTCAGTCAACAGAATTCCTGCCCATAAAGCTGTTGAGGAGGACATCGATCTTGTAGAATGGGCTCTAGGATGTCCTTGCAGTGGCCTTCCGGCCTTAGAGTGACAAAAAACGCAATCGTCGATGAGACCCATCGAGCCAATCCTTGTTTAGAGATTGCTTTTCCTCTAGTCGACGGACCATATGCGACGAACAGCTGTCTAGTAGACCTGAATTCCTGTGTACGATGTAGGTAAAATTTCAGAGCCCTCTTAACGTCCAGGGTATGAAGAGCTTTTTCTGCTGCCGATGATGGTGTGGCGAAGAAGGTAGGGAGAACAATGGACGAGTGTTTGTGATACACTGTCGGACCTTTTGGGACGAACATAGGATTAGTTGCCAGGACTACTTTGTCCTTAAAGAATCTTAGGTATGGCGGGTCTACGACCAGCGCTTGCAGTTCTGAGATTCTTCTAGCTAATGTGATAGCAATCAAAAATGCCAACTTCCATGAAAAGAATTTTATGTCGGACGTGGCCATAGGCTCAAAAGGCGGTTTCCTTAAGCCTGCCAACACTGTGTTGAGACTCCAAGTCGGGGGGAAACGTTTTTCCGGGGGAAAAGCTCGAAATAAACCCCTCATGAAGTGTTTTACAAGTCTGTCGCTAAATAGAGGAGACGACTGCCTTTTCCTTGTGAACCTCGAGATGTCCGCCAGGTGGACCTTTATCGATGTGAAGGATAATCCCCTCTCCGCCGAGAGGAGCAGGTAAGGTAGAACTTGTTCCGGCGTCACCGACAACGGTTGTAGGCCCTGTTGTCCCCTACACCATTCACAGAACCTCCGCTACTTATAGGAGTAGGATTTGTTTGTAGAAGGGGCTCTAGCCGCCTGCAGAATTTTTTGACAATTCTCCGAAACGTCTAAAGCACCAAACTCCGAAAAGTCAGGAGCCAGGCTGTAGGGTTGAGACTGTCCGGGTCGTGATATCACACCGTGCCTTTGTCCCGGGATAGTAGGTTCGGGGCTTTCGGAAACCCTATGGGATGTTCCAGCGACAGGTGAAGCAGGTCGGAGAACCACGGTTGCCTTGGCCAGTATGGTGTCACTAGAATTACCCGGCAATTGTATCTGCGTATCCACTGTATTGTCCTCTGTATGAGGGGGAACGGGGGAAAAGCATAGAGGAACATGTCCGTCCATGGGAAGGAGAATGCCTCCCCCCTGGAGCCCTCTTGGGGCCATCTGCTTGCAAATTGCTTGCATTTATTGTTGTCTTTGGTCGCGAAAGCGTCCAGAGGTGGGTGACCCTATTTTTCGTACACTTTCATCAGGTGAACTGTGTCCATTTCCCACTCGTGTATCTGGGCCATGCTTCTGCTGAGGGAGTCTGCTTGGGAGTTCCTCACTCCTGGAAGGTGATGAGCCACGATGGAAATTTCGTGCTTTAATGCCCAATGCTATGTTTTCTGGGCTTCTATGGAAAGAGTTCTTGATCGCGTCCCTCCTTGTTTCCTCAGATAAAACATGGCTGTTGTATTGTCGGTCAGTATTCGTACTTGCGAGCCCTTGATGTGTGGTAGGAATGCCTTCAAGGCCCATCGTACTGCTCTGAGTTCTAACACGTTTATGTGTAGGAGTGACTCCGTTGGAGACCAGCGACCCTGCGTTTGGAGAGCACCCATGTGAGCTCCCCATCCGGTTCGCGACGCATCCGTGACTATGGTTCGCTGAAACTCCGGCTCCTGTAGGGGTACGCCGTTGTTCAGATTGTGGAAACTCTGCCACCACTGAAGGGTCCGAAGCAGCTTGTCGTCGTCGATTGTTACCTTGTTTGACCACGATCCTTGAGCCTGCGTCCATCGGTCCGCGAGGAATTCCTGGACTGGCCTCATGAATAGGCGACAGTTTTCCACCAGATGGATGCAGGATGCCATGGCCCCTAGGACAGAAACGTATTTTCTCACTGAGATCTTGGTGTTTCGCCGTAGTCGGCATGCTTGTTGATTGAGTCTTGAGGTTCTGTCGAGAGAAGGTTTCACTAGCCCTAACTGGGTCTCGAACTGTGCCCCCAGGAATACCAGCGATCTCGATGGCTGCAGAGAGGATTTTTCGAAGTTTATGGCGAATCCCAGCTGTTGTAGAAGCTGCATGGTGGCTTGTAAACTTGTGTTGGTCGACGCTGGGGAGGATCCCCTTACCAGCCAGTCGTCGAGGTATGGGTATACATGGTGGCCTTGCTTCCTTAGCCAGGCCGCTACTGGAGCCAGGCATTTCGTGAACGTTCTGGGGGAGGTCTTGAGCCCAAAAGGAAGAACCGTGAATTGGTAGTGAGTCCGCCCTATTACAAATCTTAGGAATTTCCTGTGTTTCCGACACATTGGAATATGGAAATACGCCTCCTGTAAATCCAGGGACGCTAGAAAATCCCCCTCTTGAACGGCGCGGATCACTTCCTGCAGAGTGAGCATCTTGAATTTTAGGCTCTTCAAAGATTTGTTGAGATCGCGTAAGTCTAAAATGGGACGCCATTTGCCGTTCGGCTTTTTTACGACGAAATATCTTGAGTAGACTCCTTGACCTCTCTGTGATGTTGGAACTAATTCTATCACGCCCTTTGCTAACATGAGTGTTACCTCTTGTTGCAGTATCTTCAGATGGGAATGAGCGGTAAACGCAGGTGGAATTTGCGGAGGGCTGTGTTTGAATTGTAGAGAGTGTCCGTTTCTTATAGTATCCAGCACCCATTGATCCGTCGTTATTCGTTCCCATTCGTCGACATATGCTGAAACTCTTCCCCCCAGAACGGTGTGTTGTATGTCACTGCTGATCTTTATTTTGCTTGTCTCTCGACGACGACGGATATGATGGTCTTTTTTCTGGAAGTCTGGAAGTTCCGGCGACGGTTTGCCGTTTGGGAGGCATGTCTGTATCCCTGGGAGGGGTAAGCTGATCTGCCAAAGGATCTGTCTCCAGATGCAGAGAATCTTGAATTACCGAAAGCCCCTCTAAAGGGACGAAAAGACTTGTAGTTTTCTGCCACTCTGGAGGGCACCCAATGAACGTGCTGTGTCCGAGTCCTCATTCCCTTTAGGGCTTCGTCCACCTTCTCACCGAAAAGAAGGTCTCCCTCAAAGGGCATATCTAACACTTTGTATTGTACTTCTGGCCTGAAGTAGGTACACTTAAGCCATGACTGTCGACGTAATATGACCCCATTATTGACTTGCTTGAAGCCTGACTCAGCGAGGTCCACCGCGATGTTTATTGCGTGATTTGAGGCTTCCTCACCTTCTCGGACGAGTAACATCGCTGCCTTCCTATGCTCTTCCGGAAGATGATCAAGCAACGGAGCTAGCCTGTGCCACATCTCCCTATCGTATCTGGCAACAATTGCCAGAGAGTTTGAGGCCTTTACTGTGGTCGCTCCCACGGATATCACTTTTTTGCCAAAGGCATCTTGGCGTCTCGCTTCGTTCTCAGGAGGAGTTGTGCACTTTTGCTGGGCCTTCGCCTTCCTCGCCGCTGCCGCCGACACCACCGAGTCTGGCGTTGGTTGGGAGGATAAACACTTGGGGGTAGACTCTGGAGCCTTAAACTTTTTTTTCCAGGCGTCCTTTCACTGCCGGCTCTGAAAACGGGTGACGCATTGTCTGCAACCCCTCCTTCCATACATGGTCTAGTATTGGTATCGAGAACACAGACCTCCTCTTACCCATGTGGTCGAACAAAAAACAGTCCTTTTTCTGTTCTTCCTGGGACAAACCAAATTCTTTGCATGCCTTCTCCATCATAGAATGGAATGACGCAATGTCGTCCGGAGGGGACGGGTGAGGTGGGCTTCTAGGGGTTTCCAACGCCACCTCCGACTCCCAGGTTGGATCCCTGGAGGGGGATGATGAGATATCCGACATGGCTCCCCTGTCAGACTCCGAATCTGGCAGCTCACCTTCCTCTTGTGCCAGTGCTGAGATTGGCGTGTGTAGTTGCGTCAGTTGACGGGACGGGCCCGGCTCGTCGACGGGTGACTGTGGCAGGTTTGCCTGAGGTAGTCTCTGGTCCAACGACTGTAACAATGATTGAAGCGTGGACAGAATTTCCAACGACAAAACAGATTGAGGATTGAGAAGAGGGGCAGATACCGGTGTAGCGGATCCCCTCGTCGACGACTTGTCAGCCACTCATAGCCCTAGGTCTGCTGGGCCAGCTATTCTCTCATTCTCGTCCTCCGAGGACAGCAACACAGCCTGTTCTTGTAGTAAAGTATCCGGGGGGGGTCGGATCAAAAACTTCAGGCCTCCAGGCCTCCTGTAGAAACCCTGTCGACGAGGCCATCGTCGACGTCGTCGTCGGTGGGACGGTGGATGCTACCTGCGTAAGTGGCAGGGTGGAGGCCGATGACTGGGCTGCCGTCGACGACGGTGACTTAGCAGGTGGTTTTGGTGGTCCCGCCTTTTCCACACTTGACTTGCTTTTACTCGACTCGTGTCGATCTAGGATGATCGCCCGAGGAGGATTTCCTTTCCTTTGATGAAGATGATTTCTTTGACGAGGATTCTCTAGTTGAGTGACTTCCAGACGACTCTTTTTCCGTCGGTCGAGATTTCTTCGCCGGTGGTTCCGACGAGGTAGCGCGGCGTGATGTTTTCGCCGATTGTGTGGAGCCTACCTCCGAAGGGGGGTATGCCCCCGCTCCATCATTCAGCCATGCCACCAGTCGTCGACTGCGGTCTTTGAGGGTTTTTTGAGAAAACCCTTTGCATTTGTCGCAGTTATCTGCCGAATGATGAGGGTGGAGGCAATATATACGATCCATATGTCCTCCCCCTCGTAAACTTTTTTCAAGCCGCACGTCGCGCATGGGCGGAACAGCGCTTTACCTGACACGGAGGACATTTTCTGTACTCAAATTCCAGTAATGCAACCTTGTACAAAATAGTAAGACAACACGAGGAGATCCCACTACTTTGGAGACGGTTGAAATCTGAAGGGGATCCGCGGGGGCGGGCCTCTTATACGGGGACGGCCTACGGAGCATGCGTAGGCGGGTCCTAAAAGGACGTAGATAGGACACAAAAGTGTCAGAAGTTTTCCTATTGGAAAAGGCTATATATGTGTACCGAGGGGTCCCAGTCTGACGACGGGGAATATTCTAATCATGTGAATCCATGAAAGATCCAATGCTGGAGAAGTTAGTTAACAGGCCCCAGGCTAACCCAGGTTAGAAAGTCGAGGATTTACTGTCACCCCGAACGATCTGTTGCAAGGGAAGCCAGGCGGGACACAGTACCTGAAATGGGAAGAACGCTCCAGCGGGGGCAGTTGTTCCTGGCAGCGGGTGCAAGTCGGTGTTTCGTCCAGAGGAAGAGAAGGTCTCGACGTGGAGGAAAGATGAAGGTCGCTGCACTGCCAGGGAAGAAACCAGCCGCTGAGTTTTCCGGTTACAAGGTACTACCCTTTTCTTTGCGGTAGTGGTAAACCGTGGTGTTCCGGTTGCAGGGGTGCTTGGCACAGGCAAGGCGGCCATGAGTTGGTCCAGGAAGGCGAAAATACGGGCAAACTGGTTATCCCCACCAGTCAAAAGAAGAAGACTCTCCGGACTGGAGATCTCCTCTGTCGTCGGGAAAAGTGGTGAGACGGTTCAGCAGGGCTCCACCGGTGGTGTCGTCGTTGAAGGTCGGCTCGGCTTCTCCCTCCTCGGATTCTTTAGGTCCTGTGGCGACTTCTGAAGTTCCAGTCCCCAAAGCCCTGCTTTTATGCAGAAAACCCCCATTCATTCAGCCTAGCTGTCACTCAAACATGCTAAGTGGTGAGCCGGGCGGCTCACCACTTTGGCCAATCACACAAGAGTGCGACTTGAGTTGCCAAGGCAACTCAGTCCAGGGTGCCTAAACCCCCTTCCACACCCCCTATGGTACCCAGACAGAGTGGCACCACTTTTGGAGGCTTCTGTGGAGAAGCCTGCCAAAAAGTGGAACAAAGGGCTCGACTTGGGTTGGAGTCACAGAAGCGAACACAAACGCCATTTTAGAACCAAGTTTCGGCAAAAAATAACAACTGGTGAATTTATATTAATTTAATAAACCGGCGGTATGTTCGAGGCTATATTAAAAAGTGGCAGCCTCGAACAATGGGAAAATCCCATAGAATTATATTCGCGGTTGAATATAAAAAGTAGTATCCACTGCCACCAGCCAAAACTCGGTCGGGGGGGACTGGACAGTGCCCCCTCGAACAACAGACCCCGGGGCAATCGAATTGCCCCAACCAGTACATCCACAATATAATGGTTAGTACTGGTTCTGTTCACAATTTAAGACTAGTAAAGCCAATGGCGACTTTACATGCCCTGGGAGACAGTAGTCAGTCCCAGGGTATGGAGTCTATGTTTGGGGGTCGCTACGACACCCCTGGGTTACTGCACGGAGGACGCTGTGTAATCCACTTATCAAAAACACATGAAACCCTATGGGGTAAAGTACCCCATAGCCCATAGAACACAAAGTCAAAGAAACACCTCAAATAATGTCTAAGAGTGGGAGAAAAAGAGTCTCACTTAGCAGGAGAAAAAAATAAACCCCAAAAAATCCAGCAAAGCTACTGGAGGACTCACTAGGTTTGGGAAATTAGCCTTTACAGAGAATTCTCTCTAACATCTGGCAGCCATCTGCAGATTTGGTAACCACGTAAAGTGGCAGAAAGACTAAGAAGAGCCGCAGAGGGGTCGGAGGGAGTATTTGCATGTGAATCGATGCCAGACCCATGCTGAAGAACAATAGTTACAGGTAAGTAACTTAAACCTTCTCCAGCATGGGTCTGGCATGGATTCACATGCTCATGAATAACAATTACACAGCAGTACAACATGACCGAACCACAGGAGGTGGCAAGGCTCAACAGACACAATTACACTTACCCCTGGAACAGACTCACCTCAAGTTAACAGGCTGCGTAGCACTGCTTGGCTGACTCTGGACTCCTCCCGACTCTGGACTCCTCCCTGGAGTCCCTGTCGATGCAGTAGAATTTCGTAAAGGTGTGCGTGGACCTCCAAGTAGGAGCCCTGCAGATGTCGAGCAGGGGCACACCAGACAGGAACACCGACGTTGTAGCTACCGCTCTGGTGGTGTGGGCTCTCGGATGGGCTCTTAGCGGTCGGTTGGCCAACTGATGACCGTGCGTGATGCAGCCAGAGAGCCATCTTTAAATGGAAGCTTAGGACAAGGCCTTCCCATTGTTCACAGGAACAAAGTTCACCAACAGCTATTAAGTCTTCCGAAAAGTCTTTGTGGAAACTTCAGGGCATGAGCAACGTCCAGCAAGTGCAAAGCCCTTTCCGCCGGCGACAAAGGTTTGGGAAAAAAACAGGCAACACCAAAGGCTTGTTGAGGTGGAATTCTGACAGAACCTTCGGCATCAAGGATGGGTGCGTACACAGCACCACCCTCGATTTGTGGAAAATCAGGTATGGCTATTTGCAGGATAGGGCCTGGATCTCAACTACCCTTCAGGCAGAGGTGATGGGCACAAGAAAAGCTGTTTTCCACAAGAGAAACGAGAGCGGGGCCTGATGCAGAGGCTCGAAAGGGCCCCCCCCCCCCATGAGCCTCGTCAGAGACACGCCGAGTTCCCACCCCGGGGCAGGAGCCTTCACCGGTGGGAAATATCTGAAAAGTCCTTTGAGAAACTCATTGACAAGCCGGTGGGACCAAAGGAAAGATCTTCCTGGTGACCTGGTGTAGCGAGAGATAGCTGCCAAATCTACCCTGATGGAGGCGTGCGCCAGTCTGGCCTCGGCCAAGGATAGCTAGTATGGCAGGATCTGTGGGCCCATGACTTTCAAAAGGTGTAATCTTCTGTGACCGGCACCACGTAGCGAAACGCTTCTACTTGTGACCGTAGCACTTCAAGGTCGACAACGCCCTGGCTTTGGTGAGGACCTCCCTGCAGTCTGCTGGCAGCTCATACCCTCCAAACTCTAAGGCTGCAGGAGCCAAGCCCTCAGGTTCAGCGATCCTGGATCGTGATGCAGGATTGCGCCTCCTTCCCTGGCGAGAAGATCCGGGACTACTGGCAGTTTGACCGGAGGCGACGCTGACAGGCTCAGAAGGTCTGGGTACCAAATCTGCCTCGGCCCCACCAGGGGGATAAATATCATCCTGCAGTGACACTGTCCGAGTGTGTTGATGACTCATAGCAGGACAGGGAATGGAGGCAATGCGTACAGAACCAGCCCTTCCCACAGGAGGGAGCACGCGTCCCCCAGGCTGCTCGGTTGATGGAACCTGCTGGCAAACCTCTGGCATTTGGAATTCGCCGCCATCGCAAACTGATCGATCTGGGGGTTGCCCCACTTGACGACGATGCGGTCCACCTGATCCTGCCGAAGTTCTCACTCATGGCAGCAGCACAATTCACTGCCGAGGGAGTCTGCAATGGTGTTCTGGACTCCTGCCAGGAACATCCCCAGTCTGACGGCCCAGCACCACAAGTTCTGCGCTTCCTTGGAGAGCACCGGGGATCGAGTGCCCCCTGTTTCCTGATGTAGAGCATGGTGGTGGTGTTGTCCGTGAAGATCCTTATCACGCTGCCCTTCAGATACAGAAGGAACGACTTGAGGGCCTAGAACACTGCCTGTAGCGTCAGGATGTTAATATGGAGATCCTTCTCCTCCAGCAGCCACAGGCCTCTGGTGTTTAGACATCTGGTGTGGGCTCCCCAACCTTCCAGGGAGGTGTCCGTGGTGACCGTCTCCTGGTATGGGGGAGGAGGGGATCCTGAAAACCCCTGCCTTGGGCGTTGTTGGAGCGGACGCCCCACCACCTTATCGCCCGTCGGAACTCATCATCGAGAGGGATCATGTCCGTGAAGCTTCCGGACACCTGTATCCAGCAAGCGTCCAGGAACTCCTGGAGGGGTCGTATTTGCAATCTGCAGAGCCGGATGAGGTAGATGCAGGACATCATGCCCAGCAATGACTTGATGCCTGCACCATGGCCGTCTTCGTCGACGACAGTCACTGCACCTTCCCCTGAATGGCTGCTACCCACTCTTCCGAGGGCAACGCCAGGCAAGACACCATATTGAGCCTGGTGCCTAGGAACAGCACTTTCTTTAATGGTGTTAAGCAGGACTTTGGAAAGTTGATGGAGAATCCCAGATCCGTCAGAAGCTGGGTGGTTGTCTTGTGTGTCTGACGGCCAGCTCCCACAAGCGAATGAGCCAGTTTTCCAGGTACGGCTATACGTGTATGCCTTGTAGACGCAGCTGGGCCGCCACCGGAGCCAGGCACTTTGTGAACACCTTGGCGGCCAATTTCAAGCCCAAGGGTAGAGCCTTGAACTGGTAAAGCTGTCCTTGCACTACGAAGGGTAAAAACTTTCGATGTTTCTTGTGAATGGGTTTGTGGAAATAGGTGTCCTCCAGGTCCAACAACGTCAAGAAGTCTCCTTTTTCCAGTTGACAAGGCATGTGCTGCAACGTGACCATCCTGAGCTTCTGGGATTTTAGATATTTGTTGAGAAGTTGTAGGTCTAGTATGGTCCTCCAGTCACCTGTCTTCTTTCTGACCAGAAAGTATCTGGAATAGACTCCGGAGCACCAGAGTCATTGAGGAACTAGCTCTATCGCACCTTTTCGTAGCATGGCCTGCACCTCTTCCAGGAGCTGAAGGATGTGCTGCTTCTGATGGGTAACTGGAGGGATCCGCGGACACCTGCGTTTAAACTCCAGAGTGTGTCCCTGGGCAAGAGCATCTAGCACCCATCTGTCATGGTGAAGATCTTCCACTCACTGACAAACTTCCTCAGCCGGCTTCCCACTGGGGTACACAAGTGGGGGCCCGACGTCCTGCGGGCACCATAGATGCTGTCCTCTGCTACCGTAGGCCTGAGTTGTGGATCGGGGGGTTGACGGTACGGAGAAACCTTTGGAAGACCTGCTCGACTTTCCCCTGGAGGAGCGAAATAGAGTGATGCTGCTGGAGTGTGCCCAGGGAACGGGCCATCTCCGTATCCGCTTTGATGGTCTGGAGGGACTTGTCAACAACTTCCCAAATACATTTTCCCAGTTGAACGGCATGTCCAGTACCTTCACTTGGACCCCCTGATGGAAATTCGTGGCCTTCATCCAGCCTTGGCGACGAAGGAAAACACTGTTCCCCATCTGCCGGAAGCCTGTGTCCGCGATGTCCAACGCCAGTGTGATGGCATGATCAGGTGCTACTTCCCCTTCCTGGAACAGAGTGATTGCCTCCATTCTCTTATCGTCAGGGAGGAACTCCAATATAGGCCCCAGCTTGTACCACAGCTCCCTTTCGTACCTGGCTAGGATCGCCAGTGCGCTGGCCGCCTTGATAGACGACACAGTGTAAATCACCTTCTTTCCCATGGCGTCCATCCTCTTCATCTCGCTGTCCGCAAGGACCGAAGACTATGAGGCCGGGTTGGCGGATTCCTTGCAGAATTCGGCTATGGCTGCTACCTCAGGCAATTGAGTGCAGAGTCTGGCACCCAATACTTCTTCTCCAGCCTATCCCGTTTGGCTGGAGCCGTGCAAGGGTTCTTAATGAGGACCAGGCCCTCTTCCCACATGTCTTCCAGAGGGGCACCGCCATGATCGTCTTCCTCTTGACCTCGCGCCTCTGGTACAAGAAACGCTCCTCGTTGGTTTCCTCTGGCACAAGCTGGAATAGCTTGGAGGCTCTGAAGATCATGAAGTAGAACGATCGCACCTCATCCAGTGGGTACACCCTATGTGGAGCATCCAAATAGGAAGACTCGCCGTCTGCTGCGACAATATCCTCGTCGTCATCCGTCGTTGTGGCCGTATATGTCCCGGTACCTGTGTCTGCAAGGGCAGAAGGGACCCGACATGTAGGTTGAAATGGGGCATTGGATGATGCTTCCTCTTCAATGCTGGAGGTTGATTGGGGACCTGTGGGACCACCGGAGCCTTGTCTGGGGGCATCCTTCTCTGGATCTCTGACACCACGGTGTGCAGGGTTGATAGGATGTCCAAGGAAATGTCCCTCGGCTGAGATGGCAAGGCTGGAAACTTAGGTCCTGCGCCGTCCTCCTCGACCGTGTGTAGGTACTCCTGGTCTTTGTAGTCCGTGGACGAGACCTCCATGGCTTGGGCCACGGCCTGGAAGGGCTGTTTGAGGGCCTCCTCGCCCCTCACCCCTTTATTCGCTCCACACCCCCCCCCCCGAGGGTCTTGAACCGGGGTCTGAGCCCGTTTCCCAAAGTCACTGTGGTCGTGTCCCACCTTGGGGGCAGAGATATCTTCTGCGCTGCAGGGGCTACCTTCGCAGGGTGAGCACCCTTAGCTGTCGTGGTAGCAGCAGCTGCCAACTCTTGTCACTGACGAAGTCTTAGCCTTTGCCGATAGGGCCTGCTTGGGCTGTTCGGCCTAATTCTCCTCTGTCTGCGGCTTCTCGGATTTCTCCTGCAGTTTAGCCGGGGTAGATGACTTCCTTTTCGAGGAGAAGCTTGATTGCCGGCTGACATTGGAGGTGGAGGATGATGTTGTTCGCAGCGAACCCGGTGGATTTGTACTTGCGGTTGTTGGCCTAGTCTTGTTCCCCCACAGATGTAAAGAATGCAATTTATTAGATTTACACAATTAAAAACCTTTACAAGAGTCGAAAGGTAAAGTACTTTACCTTTCGACTATTGTAAAGGTTTTTAATTGTGTAAATCTAATAAATCGCATTCTTTAATGTTTGAAAAAGATATCTTGATCTTTTGGTGTTTATGTTATGAGCTAACTGATATGTGTTAAGTTAGCCCCACTGTGATCTTCTTCCTACTGAAAGCGTCAATGACTAGGGTAGCTGTTGACTCCGATTACTTTCCTAATTGTTGCCTTACCCTCTGGAGTCAAGCCCCCTTAGAAAAAAAGAGGGTTCCCTGCCTTATTTTATAGACTACTAGAATCTTCGACAATCTTCTCCCTTGGGAGGTGCTGAAATTCACAACAATGGGTCCCCGCTGTTGGCAGATGGAGAACAGAGCACACTGGCCCCTTTGGAACAAAAATAGAACCTTTTTCTGTCGAAAAACACGAAAAAACGAAGTAGCCCGCATAGCAAACTCAAGGACTCCCAACACTGAAGCGTGCGGTAAAATTATAAATTATCCCTTTCCTCCATTCTGTATGCAGCGTCCCTTGCTAGGGACAGGAAACAACTTTTTTCACCAGAAAAAATGATATTCCCCTTTAAATTTAGATGCACGTGGCCCTGCGAGCATGCGCTCCCCTGACTCCGCCACCGGCACAACTCTGCAGATCCCTTTGACAATATTAAGATTGCCTAATGACCCTGGTTTTGTTAAGGGGGAGGATGGTGGGACGTATGGAGGAAAGCGGACTATGGAATAGAAGTACGTTAGTTATGACGGTGAGTAACTTATAATTACTCCTACGTCCTGTCCCCTTTCCTCCATACTGTATGGGCGATTAAAACTGAATGCAGACCCAAAGTGGAGAGTTGCCCTCTTATGAAAACAAGTTCTTCAAAACTGCCTGGCCAAATGCTGTGTCCGACCTGGCTCTGGCATCCAAGCAGCAGTGTTTGCAAAAGGCAGAGGGAGCAGCCCACGTAGCCGCTTTGCTGATAGTCTGCCAAAGGACGGGTCTTTGAAAAGCTACCGCTGTGGTTTTGGCTCTGATGGCGTGGGCGTGCATGTTTGCTGTTAAAGGTTTGTGCTGCCTCTCGTACTCCTCCTTGATGGTCATAACCACCCACCTTGCTATGGAAGCCTTGGATGCTTCATAACCTTGTTTCGAGCCTCTGAATATGATAAACAAGGCATCTGACTTACGGAAGCTCTTTGTCCTCCCCAGGTAAAATCTCAGCGTATGCCTGACGTCCAGGCAGTGCAATACCTTCTGAGCCTCGTCCTTTGGCTCTGCAAAGAACATTGGGAGCACTATCTCCTCCTTTAGATGAAAGGAGGAAACAACCTTAGGCGGAAAGGCAGGGTGCGTTCTAAGCACCATCTTATCACGGTGAAAGGTTGTATAGGGCTCTGAAGCCAACAGGGCTTGAATCTCGCTGATAGCCAGCAGGGCCGCCTTAATGGTAACAAGCCCGATGTCCGCAGATGCCACAGGCTCAAATGGTTTGTGTGCTGCGGCGCTGAGCACCACGTTAAGGTCCCAGACCGGATGTGGCCATTTTACAGGCCGATATAATCTGGTGTCTCTTAACCACCGGATTGGAGGATAAAAAAATAGTGTTGCTGGAGTTCTTGTAGGCTCCTATGGCCGCCAGATAGGTGCGGCATGTGTCCACCTGCACACCTGAACGAGCCAGATGTGCTGAGAAAGATAGACCATCGTCCGGCAAGCATGTTAGTGGATCAATCTTTTTTGTTTCTGCCCAGTGACAAAACCTGGTCCACTTGCTCTTGTATTGACTCCTGGTGGAGTTGCTTCTAGCTCCTGTATGATAGCCAGGTTATCGCTCGACAGGTGAAGATGCTTCAGGGCAACCGGTTCAGGAACCAAGCTGCAAGGGCTAACTTCTGCGGCGCGGGGTGTACCACTGTGCCCCCCAGCTGGGAGAGTAGGTGGGCTGGGCACACAGGGAGGTGTACCAGGGGGTGATTTGCCAGATGGAGGAGTTCCAAGAACCAGGGTCTTGTGGGCCATCATGCTGCTATCAGGATGAGATGAAGGTTCCGAGAATCCCTGGCCGTGCCGATTACCTTGTGAGTCAGAGGAGTGGGGGGAAAAAGCATACGCGTTCAGGTCGTCCCACGGAATCTGTAATGCGTCGCCCAAGGAGCCCCTGCCCTGCCCCTGCCACGAGATAAACTGTGGGCATCTCCGGTTTGAAGTGGCAAAGAGATCCACGTGAGGGTGGCTCCACCTGCTGAAGATCGCTTGTAGGACTTCTTCGTTCAACTGCCCCTCGTAATTGTCCATCCCCAGCATGCTGAGCCCATCCGACATCCAGGTTGGATTCCCTGGGCAGGTGGACAGCTGACAAGCGAATGTTGTTGGACAGTGCCCACTCCCAAATGTCGATCGAAAGCCTGCAGCGAGGCAGTCACCTGGTACCCACATGCTTGTTGATGTAATACATGCAGGTGGAGCGGTCTGTTTGGATAAAGACCGGTTTGCTGATGATCATGGGGAGAAAAGCTTTGCGAGCAAGCCAGATGGCCATCATCTCGAGCCAGTTGATGTGCTACAGCTGCTCCTGATTAGACCAGACTCCATGGATGCTGTGGCTGTCCAGGGAAGCCCCCCCACCAGTCTAGGGACGAGTCTGTGGTAATGGGTGGTAACGGCTGCCGGAATGGCCTGCCAACCAGCAGGTTGGTGTCTGTACCCCACCGGACTAGGTCCTGGAGATGCTGGGGTATGCCGACTAGCTCCGCCTGTGAGCCCTTCTTCCGATTTCAGGAAGCTGAGAAATTAAGCTGCAGCCTTCTCATCTTGAGTCTCGTATGCGGTACCACGACGAAACATGCTGCCATAATTCCCAGCAAGTGTTGGCCAGGCTGAGGTCACTGCTCTGTTGAGGTAATGTCTCATGGCCCTTTTGAGTGCTGTGATCTTGTCCGGTGAGGAGGAAGATCCTCTCAGCCCTTGTATCCCATATACAACCCAGAAATGTCAGCGTCTGGGTGGGCAGGAGCTGTGACATTTTGAGATTGATAGAAAATACCAGGTCGTAGAAGGTATGCATCAGTGTGGAAACTGTGTTGTACTGCCTCCGGCGACTTGGCCCTGACTAGCCACTTGTCGAGGTATGGATAAACGTGGTGGCCCTGCACCCCGAGTTGATCTGCCACTGCATTCATTAGCCTTATAAAGACCCTCGGGCTGAGTTGAGGCCAAATGGTATAACTTTGTATTGAAAGTGAAAACCCATGATCCTGAACCGCAGGAAGGACCGATGGGGTTCCCAAATCAGGATGTGCAGGAATGCATCCTTAAGATCCATGGAGCACATCCATTCTCCCTTGCACAAAGTCTCTGCAATGAAGGTAAGGGTAACAATCTTGAACTTTTGAAGGGAAAGGTTCAAGGAAGAAAGGTCCAACACAACTCTCAGGCCAGCCTGGTTCTTTTTGTGTATGGCGAAGATCCAGGAATAGAAGCCCCTGCCTCGCTGAGAAGCTGGGACTTCCTCTACCGTCGGGCTCTCTACAAGCGAACATATTTCTGCCAACAGAGTTGCTGTCCCAATCTGCGGGAGGGGAGGAAAGAGGTAACTGAGGCATTGGTAGGCAGAAGCCCGTGGAGGCTTAGAAGATTCACAGGTCGCGGACCTTGTCCCCCAGAAGGGTGCGTGTAGGGCAAGCCTGCCCCCCACTGGAGACTTGTGGATCCGGATGGACCTGTCACAACTTCTTTCCCTCTGAGGATGGTGCCGAGGAGGGCGACTGGAAGAAACCCTGCTAGACGCCATGTGCTGCTTGTGCCTATGTTGGCTCTGGGAGCTGTCTGTTTGCCTGGACTGTCTCTCCTGGAAGCCCCTGAAGCCTCCAAAGGCCAGACTCCTGTCAAAGCGTTGGTGCGATTGGCTATATGGTTTGGGTGTGGACTTTGTAAAACAGACAAGAATTTCGCTTTCTGGGAGCTAGTCTTTTTCTTGTCTAGTTCCTCATCTGTTGTCGAGTGGAACATGTCGCCCCCCTCAAATGGCAGGTCGAAGATGCGTTCGTGCACATCTGGGTTAAACTTTGTCGCCTTGAGCCAGGCCATCGTCCTCATGTCGGTGGCGCTGCATATGGCTCTGCCTGAGATGTCAATGGGGCCACCGTAGATTCCATCATATCTTGGACCACAATTTTGGCTTCCACCAACCCTGCCTTGAACCGTGCCTGGCTGTGGGTAGGAAGCACTTTTGGTTAACTGCTGCCACCATGGCATTGGCCTGACGCAGGTGGAGCGTGGCATTCAAGCATACCTTTTTTTCCAAAGGACTCCAAAAGCTTTTCCTCCTTGCCCAGGAGTGAGGGAGCAGATGCAGCTGAAGACAACTGCGGTTTGGAATACAGTGATGTCGCTGCTATCACAGAGGAATGTGGCTGGGGGTGCTGCAACAATAGGGAATCCCCAGCCTGTATTTAGCATCCAAACGCTTATTGGTCGGCTGGATGGAATGAGTCTTGACCCAGCCCTTTTTGGCTAGGGCTTTAACATCCTTCTGGAGAGGGCTGCCAGTTCTCATGGAGGGATGCAGCATAGGTACATCCGCCACAACCACCACCTCTGGTTGCGCCGCCTGTGGATGTGGGATGCCTAGGTACTCCGCCAGCCTCTCATGGAATGCTTTAGCTCACAATGGTGCGTCTTGGTCTTCTTCCTTGTCTGTGTCCGCCGCAGTGTCCTGCACATCTGGGGGTGCAGGAGGAGTGCTGGGCGCAGGCAGCTGTGGTTTGTTGACTGGCATTGCCAGAGGCTGCTGAGGAGGTTGAGATGGGGGCTGAGTTGCCATGATCGGAGCGGGTGTGGGAGCCAGTGCCTGAGCTGGACCCAAGGGCTGTATACCAGCGGGAGCTTGGGGCTGTACCGGGGGCAGGGGGAACCTTGATTACATCCCTGAGGATGGTGCCCATCTGTGGTGAACTCATGAGGGTGAGGAACTTCTTGAAGAACCTGTCCTCATAGGCAGGGGCGGCTGACGGAGTAGGGGCCAGAGCCTGAGGATGCAGTGTCCTGGGCGGCCTTGTCTCGACATGCTGAGGGATGCATACCTAACCTGCGAAGTGGAGGGGTAGGACGTGGACCAGGTAACCAGCGTTGTCCAATCCCATCTGGATGCTCGCTCCCCAGCCTGATCTCCGGGCGGGAAAGGCATCGGGTGAGCCGCCATTTTGTCTGGCACAGCAGCCATCTTGTCTTGCTCCGTGCCACGTGCCAGAGGCGTGGTGGATGCTGAGCTGGGCCTATCCTCTACCTGCAGGATGAATAGCGAAGGCTGAGACCTTCCCCTGCACCTCAGGTCGAGGTGGAGTGCCCTCGGCCATGGTGGCAGTAGTCCTGCGTACAGGCGCCCCCTCAGACATGGGTCCGGTAATAGGGCGATGCCCCTTGGGTATGAGCCCAGTAAAAGAGCCTTGTTGCCCCTCAGCGGTAGGACAGATAGGATCCTGTGACCCCTCGGTCCATGGGCCGGTAGTTGGAATAGCCTTGGTCTTCTTGCTGGTTTTAGGACCTGGGGGTGGGGGGGGGGGGTCCCTCCCACTCAGGCTCTTCCCAGGGAAGGAGTCGCCCTTATGGGTGGAGAGGAGAATGGAGTCCCTACCTTAGGCCTGGTCTTACTTCTTACATACGCTTTAAGGTCCTCTGGCGGTGATCCTTTGAAGAGCTCTCTCCATCTGGCCAACCGATTCTTCAGGGCGCGCGGAGTCAAGGCGTTGCACGCGGAACAGTGATCCCAGCCATGGTATGGGCCAAGGCACCAGAGGCAGAGTGCGTGGGGGTTGGACGTAGGGAAAGGACTCTTGCAGGCTGGACACTTGCTGAAGCCTGCCGTTGTCGACGCGACAGGGAGGAGCGTGGCCCCAGAGGAAGAGAAAAGTACCTGACAATTGGAAATAGAAAAGATAAAAAGAATAACTTCTTCCGGGGAAGAGCGCATGAAATTACAACGCCGGAGGCCTAACCCAGGAGCGCTGGTGGAAGCATTCCATTCCCGTCGACACAGAAAAGAGGACTGAGGTGGGCGGAGTCAGTCCCCCGAGCACATCTAAATTTAAAGGGGGAGAATTTTTTCTGGTGAAAAAGGTTCAGTTTCCCGTCTCTGGCAAGGGATACCGTATACAGTATGGAGGAAAGGGGGCGGGGGGGGAGGAGTGCTTAGTGAAAGGACTGATTGATTTAAAGGAGAAATACAGTTTGTAAGTGAAGGGGAAACTGTTTCTTTTACCGAGGATTCCCAGTCTGACGACAGGGAATATTCATGAGCATGTGCATCCATGCCAGACCCCATGCTGGAGAAAGAAGTGTTTTCTAAACATGTGTACAGATGCCCATGTTACTGCCTTGCAGATGTTATCTAGAGAGTCAATGCCTAGAAACGCTAGAGTGCCCCACTTCGCTCGAATAGAGTGAGCTCTGGGAGTGCATAGGAGAGTCTATCGTGCAAGTGGGAAGCATTCCTGAATTCAATGCACAAATCATCTTGCAATGCTGGCTTGAGTTGCAGCACTACCATCTTATGTGTTGACAAAATGAATTGAAGAAGCACTTCCTTAACGCCTTGGTTCTTGGGGCAAGAAGAACATAACAGCTCTGCATGAATCAAGTTCAAAATGTTCTGCCCTTCAAACCCCCACTTGTAAATCTGTGGACATGTTGTACCCCATTCTGTGTTCTAACATGTATAATTCTGTGCCCATTTAATGGCAACACGTGTTTCAGGCTGAAAGCTCTTCCTCTGGGCATATGAATATTGTGATGTTAGCAAAGACAATTTTTGTAAAAAAGCATTTAACAAACTAAGTTCAAAGCAGTCTCTTAGTGGGTTTATATGCCTTTAAATCATGTGCTTGAAAGGATTAGGTACTCGGGGTACATGTCTTTGTCCTCATTGGTATCTTATCAGCAATTATTTTTATTGTTTTGATTTATTGTGTTTAGCCTACAAAATTAAGCTTTTCACAAGTGAAAAAACTGAAGAAAATATAAAAAACAGTCTTAAGCTAATAAAATAATATTTCATCAATAGTACAAGAAAAAAAAAGTGTAGTTAATATATCCTGGAACAATGAATACATTTAAAAACTTTTAAAAAAATCATTCTAGTCCCAAGAAAACACAAAGCATACATCGCCAAAATCAATTTCACTGAGTTCCCCCACATAAGCCTAAGCCAAAACATCTCAGTCAATAATACTTTCCCAAAGCCAGGGCAAGTAAGGATAATGTGTTTGAGGGTTTCTACTGTAGTGGATTTACAGAATCTGCAGTTGTTTGTAAATGTCTTGTCCCACTTTAACCTCCTTTCTAAGGTAGCAAATTGATTCAGATGGAAGCGCAGGTAAATACCCCATGATCTTTGGGCAGGGGAAGAGGGACACGTACATCAAGTTAACCCCGCGCTTCCTTCTGAACCTTGCATACTCTCTGTAGAGCGATAAATTTCCCAATAGGTCAGAGTTTTCAGCCCAGTCAGCAGTGTATAATTTGCACTTTACAACCCCCAGCACCACCCTCAACTCCTCCGAAGTGGCACCTATCTGACTAGGTATACCACACAAGGCGAGCTTGAACTGATTTAAATAAGAAGCTGATTTGAGTTTGGGGCGGTTCACCCCAAGGTTGGTACAGGGAGTTGTTCGGAGGATTAAACATTTTAGCATATCCGGTTAACTTATTCCATAAAGCTCTAGCACCATAGAAACAAGACCCATCTCGTGTCCAATCTCGACGGTGGGCACAGAATTGTTCAAATCCAAGGTTCTCTTCCAGAGGAGCCCCTGGAGGGTGTTGAGCTTAGCCCCCAGATCGAAAGGGACTATGCACAGACGATAAAGGTCATCCAGGGCAGGCCACCTGCTTGTGTGCCCCCCATCCAACCACCAGACCTTCTTTTACCCGATCCGCGACCGAAGCTGCACGTTCCCGCTGTATTCTACATCCACAAAATGACGGGCGCATTGCAACGCCAAAACGAGGCTTGGAGCCTCTGCCGTTGCCAAGCAACGATAAACATTTTTATTTACAAACATCCGCCGGCAGGCGGAAGGAGCCGGCTGAAGGCCACGACTAAGGCCAGATAAAGGCCATCCTGTTTGCCGTGTGAGCTTATCAGGAAAACTCCACTGGCCACACCAAATATAGTTAAGCCGTTGCACATAACGCATACCGCCAACTATAAACTATGCTGATCCTACAGATCACCATTACTGCTTATTTTGTGCACTCACCCTGACTCGATTGATTGTGCTCTGCAGAAAACTAAAATCATGGCGGTGCGCTGCGACCAAGGCAAATCTTCACGATTAATACCTATCTTTACAGCCTCACGCTCGCTGTAGCCCCGTGCTACGATCACACTCAATTCTACTTAGCCTTTCAACTCTGCAAATCCTGCCGATCGTTAGCACTGTAGAAGTCACATGCACCGCCCCGCAATTGCTTGCCTCCCTTAGCCGAAGCCATCCATACATACATGGACTCGCGTGGACCTGTTCAAACCTTACTGTGGTCACCCCACGTAATGCGCTTCTTTACTGAGACATATGCCTAGGCAACTACCCGACCTACACTGTATGTTCCTGCTCCCTGCCAATCCGTGTACTGTAACACTCTTACTTTTTAAACTGCACAACATGCTACTTCACCCACCTTCATTGTCACCTGTGCGCAGTTAATCTCCCGACACTGTATGCCTATTGTATGCTTATCTTATGTAATGTACAATGCGGCCATTTCTTGTTGCCATCTGTGCCTAGAGAATCTCCCCGCCTGACATGGTATGCAACTTCCTGCTAGTCACTGCGCTATGTTACTTTACTGCTTATCTTGTGTAACGTGCCATTCTGCCCACTCTTTGCCGCGTTACTGTACTGTTGAATTACTTGATCTCGTGTAACGTGCCACTCCGACCATCTTGTCAACATCTCTTTCTCGTGCACTGATCCACCTAGATAAGCTTATTCTACATAGTCTCCACCCTAATAGGGGACTAGAGACTGGCCAATTTCGAATCTGTAACTGACCAATATATGTGAGACCGGCCTATCTTGCTTGTAACCATGCTAATGTGGGACTAGCATATTTGATTTGAATGCAACCATGATAATGTGGAACTAGCCCATTTGATTTGATTATAACCATGCTAATGTGAGACTAGCCTATTCCTTTGATTTGCAACTACCCTATCGTTGTGGAACTAGACTATCCTGCCTTTATCTGCCCTACCTATGAGGGACTAGCCTATTTTTGATTTTATATGCGAGACCGGCCTACTTAATTGATACCACCCCACTAATGTGGGATAGCCCATTTGCTTAGCATCTGCCCAGCCCATGTCGTACTAGCCTCTTCTGATTGGCATTACACACTTCCCCGCTGTATACCAAAATATTGCAGCCAAACGGAACTATGCACACTAGAAAGTCCTAGTTGACCAACACACGACTGTCACTTCTTTGCACCCTCATGATAATGGGCTGCATCAATTTCATACCCTGCCCCTTGCAGGACACAAACCACAGACTTCGAGCAAGACTACACAGTCTTCACAAGCCTAAAACGAACAGAAGCAAGCTCCAAAAACCCCACCTCATTTGTAACACCATCGACATAGATCAGAAACCCTCCAATCAGTCCTAGAAACCTTGCAAAAAACACAGAACTGCGCCACCCCCCTCTCTTCACACCCATACGAGAACCAACCACCCTAAACGCAGACCCTCCCCTCCCCAAGGACAGAACAAGATGACAACTATCTCTGGAGCTCTTATTAACGCGAGATCTCTCATGGCACACACTACTGAAATTGCAGACATATTATACACTGATGATTTAGACATAATGGCAGTTACTGAATCCTGGCTTCATGATGCAGCAGGCCCTACCCTCATGCTAGCTATACCAGATAACTACCAAATACTTTGAGTAGACAGACCATGCCAGAGGAGGCGGCCTAGCCATTATAGCTAAAACAAATCTGGCAGTAAGACTAACCACACCCCCCCCCCCCAAATTAAATCTTGCGAAATACTTTCAGCTAAATTACCTATATCAAACAACCGTACGCTAACTATCTTCTTGTTATATAGACCTCCAGGACCTATAGGCACCTTTGAGGAGGACTTATCGAGTCTACTCACAAACAACATTAAGGACTTTACACAGCTTCTGCTCCTAGCAGACTTCAATTTGGACTTGAACGACCCTGAGGACAAACACGCCCAATCAGTTGAAGCTATCTTGACTGAACATGGCCTTACCCAAAAGGTTCTTGCTCCCACTCTCACCAAAGGGAGAACACTAGACTGGGTCGCTAACTTAAACTGCACTATCACTATCACTAAAATAACACCGAAACCCTGGACCGACCACCACCCAATTGCTTCTCCTCCACAATAGTGCCCCAAAAGCTGAAAAACATAGATATGGTACCCCCCCCCGACCAGATGTAAAAAAGCTATTACAGCTGAAAAATGACTTCCTCACTTCCTCCCGACCCTCATCTCTCTCACTAACAATTCTGACACAAACATACTAGTAGAGACCTTCAATAACACTATGACCAAGGCCCTTGACATCATTCACCAGTCAAACTACGTAAAAGTAAACAGAAGACCCACCTTAACACCTGGTTCACCCCCCAGCTTAAAGAACTACGACTTCAAAATAGAAAACTCCAAGCTATAAGGCGACATTCCCCCACAGACTAGAACAAAGTCCAATAAACCAACTTCGCCAATATGTACAAAGAAGAAATGTTCCTCGCCAAAAGGAATACGTTCAATGACAGAATTTCCAAGGCCAATTCCAATACTAAGGAGCTATTCACCATTCTCAGTGAAATGGAAACCCCCATTCCACCCACAGACAATGTTCCTAAAGACAAGCAATGGTGCACTAGCATCCAGAATGCGTTATCCAACAAAATAGCTACTCTTCAGACTAAAATAGCCAACAAAAAAGCATCCCTGCTCTCAGTTGAGATGCAACCCACCCTACCTACTGTAATACCTAGCACCAACACACCTTTCAGATTAACTAAAATCTCTATACTAGAAACTGAAAAAGTTACACCATCTCCGAAACCCTCAAACTGTCAGGGTGACAGTTGTCCGGCACAAATAATTAAGAACCCAGCTAAAGATTTAGCACTGTTTATCTGTAAACTAATTAATGCCTCCTTCAAGATCAGCACTGTCCCAAACAATCTCAAAGAATCCTGGGTTCTACCGTACAGACCCTAGACCCGTCCATCCCGACAAACTACAGATCGATTACCATGGTCCCTTTCCTCCTTAAGATAATTGACAGAGTAGCACATCTCCAAATTCAGAACCATCTTGAAGCCAACCACTTACTAGGCTCCCGCCAATCCGGATTCAGACCACAACACGGTACGGAAACGGCACTAATTGATTTAAATACTCAAATCGACGAGCTGAAGGACAAAGGTAAAACAGCTATGCTACTCCTCCTCCTCCTCCTCCTCGATCTATCAGCAGCCTTTGACCTGGTGGATCACGCAGGGTTATGCAAACACCTGGCGTCAGCCGCCCATTTCTCGAGTGATGCTATAGCCTGGGTACAATCCTTCCTAGCCAACCGTACAATGAGAGTTTTCTCCCCCTCAGCATCGGCAGACCCAATCCATATCACCTGTGGCGTTCCACAGGGATCATGCATCTCACAGACAATGTATAACATCTTTACCAAACCACTTTTCGACAAATCGTCACCTACACTAATTATGCAGACGATACCCAGATCCTCATACCCCTTTCGGGCAATTTTGTCAAAGACACGGCTTTGGTAAACAAAATATACCTCATCATTCAGGCATGGATGGCATCACATGGCCTCTAACTGAATGACGACAAAACTGAGATCCTGATATTGGGCTCCGACGCCAACCTAAAAAAACTTAGCCCCAGCTACGCTGCATTCCATATTGACGGCAATGTAATTAAAGCAGTGACCAAGGTAAAAACATTAGGATTTTACCTGGACTCTACCCTATCACTAAAAAAACAAGTCAGCGCCATGGCATCATCTACTGCCTATACCCGCAATGCTTGCAGACCCTTCCTTTCCAAAGCTAGCTGCATCACGCTCGCCAATGCACTAATAAAGTCCAAATTATACTACTGCAACGCATTATACACAGGAGCAAACAAATACATCCTAGATAAAATGCAAACACTACAAAATAATGCCCTCAGAGCAGCTCTGAACATACCCAGTAGAGAGCACATCTCCAACATTAGAAGAGACCAGCACTGGCTACAAATCAGCAACAGGATCCTTCTCAAAACTGTATTCCTTACCTTCAAATGCCTGAACAATGCTGCACCTCCATATATTTCAGACGGAATGATTAGAAGAACTTCGACCTGCCCTACCAGATCATCCAACTCCCATTGTATAGAAATTCCCAGATTTAAACTTGCCAAATCTGGCGGAGCCAGTTTCCCAGATAAAGCGGCTCGATCCTGGAATGCACCCCCCCTAGCGTTCAGAACTGACCAGCCATACCCTAGATTCAGATGCATAACTAATACTTGCTTGTTTTGCTGTACCCATATGTGCACTTGACTACTCGACCATTCTTTCATCTAATTTAATCTAATCTAATAAACAATGTACCACTCTGTTGAATTTAACATTGCACTTGCTTTGCATGTTACTACCTACCCATTGCACTCCCAAATTTTATTACTGTACCTATTTACATGTTGTAACTAAGCTTCAAGTATACCCTCCAGCAATAGGTTTTGGGACGTTTCTTTGAGGGCAAGATAACAACTTAATTTCTGCACGTTGATTATCAAGTTATTCTGAACAGCATAGTGGACGGATACTGTCAGTTTCCTGTGGAGGCCAATTGGGGTTTTATCAAAAAGTATGATATCGGCAAAGGCTAGCTAGTCTAGAACAATATTGCCCAGCTTTACCGGATTGGTGTTACCCGCCTCCCACAGGGCTGCAATGCCCGAAACATACAGATTGAAATGGGTCGGCGCAACCACACAGCCCTGCCTCAGCCCCACAAAGGTAAGAACTGGGGCAGAAGCTGCCCCATCCCATGTCAGCCTGACCCTCAGGGAAGACTCCCTGTGAAACAATGCCAAGATCTGAACAATTTTTAGTGGAACCTTCCACTCTCATCAGTATCTTATCAGTAATTATGCATAAATGTTCTTCTCGCTAATTGCCCTCTTCACTTAAGTCAATGTAGTAGTGCAATACCCCTCTCAAATTGTAACAGATCCTATGTAGGGATCACGTATAGCCTTAAAACTGAATTGCAGTCTTCAACTAATTCAGTGTGGTAATGTAGTACTCCTCCTCTGATTTTAACAAATCCCATGCAGGGATTGATTCCCACATTTTAGTTGCCCCCCCTTTTTATCTTTCTGGCTTTGTCTAAGGTTTCAGAAAAAACAGGGTTAAATCCATAAATTGTTAAACAAGAAATGTGAATACGCATTTTGGAGAGAGGCATGAAGGAGCTCTGCAGACCTCCCATGTCCTTATGAATAGTGCCAAAGGGGTAATCTGCTGACAATACCTGTAGTTTGTTTAAACGCCTTATTGTGGTAATCAACAAAAACGACCTTGTATGCACGTTTTCTTGTTGTATATTTATGAATAAATTGAAATGATGAAAGCATTAATCTGGGCAAGACTGTGTTTAAGCCCCAACTAGGAACCAGATTAGTAACCACAGACGATTATTCAAAATTGCGTCCACAAAGGCTTTAACCACAGGGATTTCCCAACATGAGACTTTGTTCCAAGATATGTCATATGCCGGTTACAGCTGCTAAGTGTACGCTTTGAGAATTGTGCAAATCCAACAGATGCAGCAGGTAGCCACATCAATAAACGTGACCTCAATTGGATTATTAGATCATAATTTTTTACGCCCAAGGACAAAATGCTTCCACTTATTAAAGTAACGTGTGTGTATTTGGCTTTCATGTCTCCCTGAGAATGTCCATGTACATAGGTAGCAGTTGTAAATGCCCCAATTCCATGACTTCAGGAGCTATGCTGGCAAGTTCATAGTTGATGGATTTGGGTGTGATATTTGCTCTTGTTGTGTGAGCAGATCATATTTTAGCCAAAGCTTGATTGAGATTCCACTCCCATGGGCGAAAGATGGGGGTAACACACCTGGCTTGTCCAAACTGGTGCGATAAGTACAAGGATTAAGCATTCCTGTAACCATGTCTGCACTACTGTTTGTAATTGCAGTATTGTAGGAAATGTCTAAGCTAATAATCACTGACCATGTGGCCATTAGCGCCTTGCCCAGTGACCCTTCCTCTGCACATATAGGTTGGGCATTTTGAAGTTGAATTTATTACAGACAAGTCGGTGTCTGGAGTGCACCACATTTTATTTAAAAGAAATTGTTCAAGTCTATTTGAGCTCAGCTCCAACTCATGTTTTTGTTGTACGAACCTGCTGAGTTTGTCACAGACAATTCTGCACTCCGGGACATGCTGACTATTTAATGGTAATGAAGGCCCAGTGACTCACAGATCAGCAGCATTAGGTAAGTCTTCTCCAACATGCTTTATTTAGCCTCAGCCCATCAACCTTCCTTTCCTCCTCCCATCCGCTTCCTTTTCAAAACTACGCACTCTACCTGGCTGCAGACTTCCAGATTCCATCATGGAATGTCCTTTCAACACTCTAGTTCACATTTCTTGAGCATTCACCAATATGATAAGATGTAACATTAAGCCAAATCCCCTGCTTTATGTACCAGTGTCATATTTACTGACACACTTAAGATAGTGTTAGGCAGTGTTTCCCCCAATTCTTGTTCACTGAGGGCATTGTCCATCTTTATCGATTTTCAGCAGTGTCTGGAAACTGAATAGCGCTTTGTGAACTGCCATGAGCTCTAGTATATTTATGGGTAGCAGAATCTCTTGGGGGGGGGGGGGCAGAGGAAGGGTCCATTTACCTTGAGCACATGAAGGTATGCTGCCCATCCTAACATGGACATCTCACTATGGTCACCTGCCCTGGGGGGCTTCTGAACAGTGGTCCCGTCAGCATGCTTGTTGTGTTTAACCATAGGAGAGCTGCAGTGGAGTAACTTTGCTGAAAATGTTGGGGCAGGCAGGGGTGGAGTGGTGGGAGGGTGGATGGTGGCTCTTAGGGATCATTTTGGCCAAATTGTTTAAAAAAATTTCGAATGGTAGATTTAACTGAATTCTGTCAACACTATGGATTCGAAGCCGAAGATACCGAACATGAAGAGCTGGGGTCCCCATGTTTGGTGTTTTTGGCTTCGGCGGTTGCGGGGGTGTCCCCCTGCTTCTTCAGCATTGGTGGCAGGGGACCCAACAAAAAAAAAGAAGAAAAAGGGACCCTGCAGCGTCAGATCCAACCCACGTTGGATGGATCGGACGCTGTAGGGTACAGGAGAGGCAGCGGATGGAGAAAAGGTAAGGTGGTGAGGTTTATGGGTGTACTGGCGGTTTGGGGGGACATGGGTTTGGTTTTTTGTATCGAGGGGTAACGAAAATGACTACGGTCAATTCTGCTGTGATTTTGTACCTCAGTCAAACAGCCTAAATCACTGAGGGTAAAACACTATACTACTACACCACAAGAGTCCATTGCCAACGCTCTGTTATAACTTTCATTATAAGACTGGTGGCGTGTCTTTAAAATTCAATTGGGCCCCCACACATCTTCAGCCAGCCTGCCATGCACTCAGTGATGCAACATAACATTCACAAACTTAATTCCAATAGAACATACAAACAATGCATTATCATTCATTCAGACACAAAAGTCAACACACATATGCTTGCATACACTCTCACTCACACACAAATGCACCCAGCACCTCCATTGACATACACTGTGGGCACACAACATTTAAAGTACATATACAATAACACATGGAAACAGTGGCGCAACATCCATTGAGCAGACCAGACTATCACCCCCTGACCCCTGAAATTTTGGGCTAAATTGACTTGATCTAGCTGAACTATAAAGCCAAGGCTGAAAGGAACAGATTCACTGGAATGTCAGCAATTCCCTTGATTTTTACTTTAATTCAAAGGCAGAAGCCATCCGTTAATGCAGTGCAGTGGGTGACCAAGTATACTTGGTATCAATTTCTAAATGCCATATATCTCCAAACTTGGGTTCTGCACAGCACCTTATATGCGAATGTGCTGATAAATGTTTTCTACAAGATTCTGACAGATTGAAATTAAGGTATGTTTTCCTGTGTTCAAATTGCTCCAAGCAGTGGAGTACTGAGAGGGAGAGGCAGGGGGTGGGGTCGGGGGGGGGGGGGGGCAAGCTGCCCCCATGGCTCTTTTAAGAGCCAGATGGGAACATTTGTCATTGGGACACCTCTCCCCGGAAGGCACCTCAAAGAGGGTGCCCAACAGCAAAGGTGTCACGCTGGCAGGACAATGTGTGCTGAGCAATTCCTGCCCAGCACACTTATTGTCCTGGCACCTATCTTGTATACTCTATATACTGTCTAACTCTTCTCGAGAGAAGTCTGGCTGCTCAGCCACAGCCACCAGGTAAATCTGGGTGGTACAGACTGCTACCATTGCCTATCTATTTTTGAAATAAACATTTTTGGCCGAACCATCCCTTTAATCACATTGTTAGGCAGAAACCTGTGCAGTTCCCTTAGGGACCACAGGGGTTGGCAGTAAACTCAATTGGTAGCAGTCTGTACCACCCAGATTTACCTGGTGGCTGTGGCTGAGCAGCCAGACTTCTCTCAAGAAGAGTTAGACAGTATATAGAGTATACAAGATAGGTAACAAAATACAGTAGCACAAGCAAAAACGGACCAGAGCTTGAGTATAAAAGTATCTAAATATTTATTTTAAAAACACACCTTGTAATATACACTAACACTAATATGGCAAGCAAGTTCAAAACACAGTCACTATTAATATATATACATCCCTGATCACTTATTGGACAAGTCTTAGTTAAAACACCACTTATTTTCAGACAGAGGTGAGCGCTTAACCTAAGATGGCACTCCAGTAAGTTAATTAAAAAGGGAGGGAAAAAGGCAGAATTAGGAACATTCACAATACCAACACTTTAGGGGAACCAGAGCAAGTCAGAAAAGGCAGAGTCTACTGAGGAGCAAGAAAGTCATAGGCCAGGCCCACTCTTGAAGAGAGCAAGGCGGAATGTGTCCAAGATCACACAGTTGAATAGTACTTTTAAAGAGTCGTTGCAAAGAGTTCAAAAAGGGTTGGCTCAAGTTAGGAAAAGTTAGTTAGTAGGTCCCAGGTCACCCCAGGATAGAAAGTCAAGGATTTACGGGACCCCTTGAACAGTCTGTTGCAAGGGAGACCAGGCGGGACTCAGTACTTGAAATGGTGAGAAAGCTCCAGCGGGGGCAGTTGTTCCTGGCAGCGGGTGCAAGTCAGTGCTTCGTCCAGGGGAAGAGGAGATCTCGACGTGGAGGAAAGCTGGAGGTCGTTGCACTGCCAGAAAAGAAACCAGCCGCAGAGTTTCCCGGTTAAAAGGTACTACCCTTTTATTCGCGGTAGTGGTGAAGCATGGCTGTCCGGCCGCCGGGGTGCTTGGCACGGGCGATTCAGCCACGGGACGATCCAGGCAGGCGAAAAAGAGGGTGAACTGGTTATCCCCACCAGCTCAGAGGAAGAAGACTCTCCGGGATGAAGATCTTCTCTGTCGTTGGGAAGTGGTGAGACGGTTCAGCAGGGCTCCACCGGTGGTGTCGTCATTGCAGGTCGGCTCAGCTTCTCCCTCCTCGGATTCTTTGGTCCTGTGGAGACTTCTGAAGTTCCAGTCCCCAAAGCCCTGCTTTTATGCAGAAAACCCCCATTCATCAGTCCTAGCTGTCACTCAAACATGCTAAGTAGTGAGCCGGGCGGCTCACCACTGGGCCAATCACACAAGAGTGCGACTTGAGTTGCTGAGGCAACTCAGTCCAGGGTGCCTACACCCCCCTCCCACACATCCTGTAGACCCAGACAGAGTGGCACCACTTTTGGAGGCTTCTGTGGAGAAGCCTGCCAGAAAGTGGAACAAAGGGCTCGACTTGGGTTGGAGTTACAGAGGCGAACACAAACGCCATTTTAAAACCGAGTCCTGGCAAAAAGACCCAACCGGGGAATAAATATTAAATAAATAACCCGGCGGTATCTTTAAAATTGCACCAAAAAGTGGTGCGTTTAAAATGAATGGGAAAATCCAACAAGAAATATTCCGGTGGAATATTTTGCGTGGTAACCACTGCCACCAGCCAGAAACTCGACTAGGGGGGACTGCACAGTGCCCCCTTGAAAAACATTCCCAGGGGCAATCTAATTGCCCCTACCATTACTTCCACAATATGATGGTTGGTACTGGTTCTGTTCACAATTTAAGACTAGTAAAGTCAATGGTGACTTTACATGCCCTGGGAGACAGTAGTCAGTCCCAGGGTATGGAGTCTATGTTTGGGGGTCACTATGACACCCCTGTGTTACTGCACTGAGGGTGCTGTGTAACACACTTACCAAAAACCTTATGTTAATATGTATCATGGTATAATGATGGAAGAGCCTAATGACTATAGAGATGCTCCACATATAACAATAGTGCAATTTAGGTATTTGCACCACACTTTGCTCATTTATGGCAACTTATTCTAAAGTCACTTCCATGGTGCCTCCAAGTATCATAGACTGATGATCTTCTGTTGGTACAATCCATATAATGACTAGGAACTTTGCATGTATTTTGCCTCAGATGGCTTGGACAGAGCTTTAATAGACGAGTTTCCTGCATCTGGAAGGATTATGCAGTTTTATTTTTGTTGTTGTGTGTTAAAATGCCATCTTCCACTAATCTTACCAAAAAATTAGATTGGGGCAGTGATGGGTGCCAATGAGACCATGTGGAATTCCACACATTGCATTTCGTTGCTCACTCCCCCTCCCTCTGCCCCCTCCCACACTCCTGCAACACCCAGTTCAGCATCCTGGCTGCTGACTTTGAATCAGGCCAGCCAGGGTGAGGGACTGAGCCATGGAGGGCATCCCAGCCCTGAATGTGTTGCAGCGCGGCTGCCAGGCATCTCAGCATTATGTAATGAGACAGCGCAAGCCTTGCTGGGCACCCCAACTAGGCTTGCGCTGTCCAATTACATAATTTATGATTGTGGCCCCCCTGCCCTCCCTCCAAAAGATGGGAGGGACAAAAAGGCATGCCACAGATGTTGGGGGGGGGGGCCTGTCTCCCCTATAATTACGCCCATGAGAGCTTGCATTATCTTTCTACCAATCACTGTTGATTGTGACCAATTAGCCACTCTTGCAGAGGTCTCATGTGCAGTTTTGTGAGGGCTGATCGGTAAATACACAACCCCATCATTATTCCCGGCAGTTTCATGGCTTTCCTTACAGTGCATGAACCTGCTGGCAAATGAAGGGGGACAATTGCTTGGTATGTTCAAACCCTTTATTTTCACAGGTAGGTGACAGTGATCTCCATGTTTATTTCTGCTCCTAGGACTATCTTCACATGAGAAGTCACTAGGCTTGATGTGGTTACTTATATTGAGAAATCCAAATCGGAGGAGCAATGCTATGGTATTGTGTATGCTGGTACTACAGCTTGGCGCTTTTCCCCGTTATGAGCTAGTCGTCCAAGTTGGGTTAAACATGTATGCCCCTTCTGCACAAAAGTGCAGCTACTACTGCTAGTACATTTTTATTTATTTATTTATTTTTGTATTTGGTTACATAACCTTTTACAAAAATCAACAATCCAGAACAACAACAATTAAAACAATTGCAATCAACCACAATTGAATAAAAACAATAAGGATCAGAAAAAGGAAACAATCCGAACAACATTAAAACCATAGAGGATAGAAGGCAAAGAACAGAAAAAGCAAAAAGATGACAAACCAAAAAAAGAATACAAAGAGAAAAAAAAGATTAAAAAATTACTTTGATAAGAAAGAACAGATATCCGAGTATAGATTACAATAATTGGAATAGAGGATTCTGCCAAGAGGTATAGAGAATTCAGCCAGGAGGTAACAGGCATCGAACAATCGAATTATTACATACCAAAGATAACCCACAATTGCCAGACCCCGAAACATTGACTTCAACATCCCCAAGTCAAAGCTAGACTTTAAATCTCAATGTTATTTCTTTCAAGAACCTGTACCACGGCAGTTGTTAATGCTCGGTCATGCCTGGGGATCAACACGTACAAAACATATCAGCTAGGAAGCCCTCTTTACCCACTCCAAACCTGGCAAACAAGGATAACCTAGCGGGCAGGTGCCCTCACGCTCCATCAACAGATGTTGGATGGATTGTTAGCTGGGTTTTTGCACAGAGAATACAGAATATTGGTGAGCTCCCCATGCCCCCTTTTTGAGAGAACCTATCCAGTGTGGGCTACGTTCAATCGCATTCTTAGGAAGCTTTTCCTGACCTTCCAATCAGGATATTTAACTAAATATCTTGCAATGAAACCTAATTTTTCTATCAACTACCGAGAAGGGCTTTACTGGAGTTTGGGAGCGCACATTGTCAATTGTTATAATCCAATCCATAGCACCCAGAGCCTTTTTCGCTTTCATGGGTTATGGATCAGTGTCTCAATATTTGTATATGCTTTGACCAAGGCCCCTTTCACCCTTTCTTCCAGCCTTAACATTTTAGATTTTTGACTTTCCATATGGGCCTTAATGTCCAATACAATGTGAAGTCCTGTGCAGTGATAAGACAAACAAGTCGAAAAAGAGAGATCAACTTTCAGTCTGCCTGTGCTTTCAACGATGGCAGACCCAGTTCGAATCTGAGACTAGACATGGGCAGGTTCATACGTAGATTGAGAACTCTCTTCCAAATAAGACCATCTAATCTTTGCCAATTAGTGTTCCACAGGAGAGGTTTGGCATCCAAGCCATACAGGATCACGGGAATGACCTTTGCAGAGTAATACCTGATCGGTGGGACGATCGAGAATCTACAATACTTTATCAGCACCTTTTTCATCTGAGGTACTAGCTGTGTGATCTTACTCTGCACATCCCGTTCCACCTTACATGCAGAGGGTGAGGTGTGGTACTTGTATCCCAGATAAACCAAATCTTCAACTCTTGGGATCGCCTGCCGTCCCAGCAGCCATTGAGGATAAATCACCCTTTTATGTGCGTGTCTAAAGACATTTGGGATTTTTTGGGGTTTATTGAAAGACCATCCTCCTGTGTGTAGTCGTCCAGTTTATTTAAAAGGTGCTGGAACCCCACTGCAGTATTATCCAACAGGAAAACGTCTTCAGCATAGGCCAGCCAGTGGATCTTTAGTCCATTAATCACTGGGCAGGCCAATGCTGACGTTTCCAGAAAAGTTCCCATGTCCGTCAAGTACATGTTGGAAAAAAAGGGGGGCGCCCAGGCAACCCTGACGGACTCCCAGTTCCACCATGATAGATTCTGAGAGGTGGCCTTCATTATCGAGTCGCACTCTGATGGTAGTATCCTTATGGAGCTCAACTAACATTGCAAGGATGCCCTCTGGGATACCCCGACTTCTGAGCTTCGACCATAATCTATTTCTATTGACTTGGTCGAAGAACTTTGAGAAATCCACCCAAGCCGAGTTGTTGCTCTCCCTTACCTCTAGTTTTTTCACACATGATGTTCAAATCCACCCCATTCAGGGCGGTCAAGAGGCCTTTTCTGAACCCCGTTTGATATTTAGAAAGCATTTTTGCATTTTTCATCCAACTTTCCAGTTCCCCTAGGGGAATCCTCATGAACAACTTGCTTTCAATGTCAAGGAGGGCGATGCATGGTCGCCCTCCTTGAAGAGAGGAATTATTACTGCAGTTTTCCACGATGGTGGAAACCTTTGTCTCATAAGGATTTCCTTATACAGCCAAGATAGTAATTTGGCCCACAGATCCGGGTTGTTCTTCAGGACTTGGTAAGTGATTCCATTGGACCCAGCCGCCTTTAAGGTTGATGAACTGCTAATCAGATCTACTAAGACCTGCTCATCAAAAGAAAAATGCCAGTGAACATGTTGGGTGGGTCTAAATATAGCCTGCACTGGATTTTCGAAATTAAGTGACAAATAGTCTAGCCACCCCATTTCCGGTACCAAATTACACTGAGTGCTGCCCGATTTATTTTTTAGCTGGTGGATGACCGACCAAAAGCTCCTAGAGTCTTTATTACACAGCAATTTTAGCATTAGTTCTCCATCCTGTTGTAAACACAGCATTCTTCTGCTCGCTGACCAATGTTTGTATTGCTGTGCAACATCTCTAGACTCTTCTGTAATCCTCCGTATTAATATGCAGTCTCTTTAATTGCCTCAGCTTCTGGTTTAATAATTTTTTTCTCTGCATTGTTGCCTCATCAAATGTATGGCGGTGCATTTGTAACTTCCTCCCTCCCCTTAGGCACGGTGGGCACACTGACCATATACATTTGACAAATACATCTGGCTGACAATTTTCCTGGTGGACCTTATCTGGAATTTCCGATAGTTTGCCATTGAGAATCCCCCCAATCCCATTTGTAATTGGGCAGACGTATTCTACCCTTCCTATGGGTAAGGACCTGTACCTGCTTATCAGGGAGACTAATGGACATACCGGAAAAGGTCAGCTTTAAACGAGAGGGATTACTCCCTCCATCTGCCTTGATATTCAGTAAAACATTTCTTGTAAAGAGGTCTGCTGACAAAGATATAATCCAACGGTTGAGGCAGAAGACCCTCGATGTCACGTTGGGGAATTTGGAGTATCCCCCATTATTGCACCATTTGTCATATTCAGCCCCCAGCCAACCAAAAATTTCACCCAATTTCTGCCCCTGTCCGAGATCCTCTTTACTCTCTGAGTTGCCTTGTCCGGTGATAATGGGACACACTGTGTATTCAGATCCCCGCCAATATTATATGTGTGGCCCCATACAACATTTTAATCTTTTCCAACAATGAGGAAATACTGTCCAGAAAATCCTGAAGTCTGGAGCAGGCGGGCTTCCAATACACACTTAATCACCTCAAAAACTGGCTTCTGATGTTTTAGTGTGACTTTACAGGCTTCAATGCCCATTTTGTTGTTAGAGATCACCATGATATCTCCAAACGTGATATTTTTAAAAGCCAGCAGCAGACCACCTAACGGCCTGCCTCTGGCGTTTTCAAGTGCTGGTTGAGTATGCACTGTGTAACCTTCAACTACCATCGGGTTGACCAGCCATGTTTCCTGAATTCGAATATCCGTATCCCGAAAGAGAAGCTCTTTCATTTTTTTCGAGGTGAACGTGTTAGAACCCCGCATGTTCCAGCTTATCAGGCACAACTCTTTCTGCCTAAAGAGACTGCGAGCCCACACCCAGTTTCTGCAACACCTGCATCAGAATTTCCAGCAATAAAAAGAGGGCATTTTCTTGGGAGCTTTTTCGGTAGTCCCTTTGCCTTGTGAGCCGTTCTTCCCCAGAACACCACTTTGCAGCAGGGTGGATCGTCAAAGGGATTTCTGATGGAGCTGAGAGGGAAACTAGGAGACCCTGGCCCTCCATGTTTGTTGCTGCCCCCACTATGGCATCTTGACCTTTTTTTGATGTAAGGCCAACTTCTGGCAAGTAAGGGTTGGGGAACTGCACAAATTCAATGTCCGGAGAGCCAAAAAGATAAAGATTTGCCACTCTGTTAAAGTGCGACAGGATTAGGCCTCTATATAGGGACTTATATTTATTGTTCTTCGATAATGAGGAGAGCCAGATCTTTGGCATTGCGAATGATGAACTGTCTTCTTCTTTGCTCTTGTTTTGAACAACCCCCGGTTTTATGTTTTGTATGGGTTGAATGGGCTGGGAGTCATTCTTCCTAACCTCCACCGATTTCCAAGCTCCATTGGATTTCATGTCGATCACAGAGTGCTTGCCATGCCCTGCCCTGTTCCCACTTCCTCAATTGTGGCTATTTTTCCTGGCTTCCTACACAGATATTTCAGAAAGGATAGGGCTATCTTTACATTCGGCCCCTGTGCATCGACTACTACAGCAGTAGTAGATATCCTTGGTGTACCTGAAGAGCGTTTGTTCCTCAAGAAAATTGGGGCTAAAGGTAGTTTAGGCCTTATTGAGTCTTGATGGTTCGTAAAAGTGTGGGACTTCCCCATGACTTTCTGGAACATGCTGACCTCCTTCTGAATAAGGACATCGGGTTGCAAGTTCTCAATATTAGCTCCCAGTACTTGTCTATCCGTTTGAAGACCCACACTTACACTTATGATTTCAATCCCTTCCTGGATGACACCTACACAGGACGGCCTCCTGGCCTTTTGGTTTTTTCTTCCCGTCTCTGGATTCACCTCTTTGCGAGATTTTTCGGTCAGTTCCTTCCTGACATTGATTGTGGAATTTATATTGTCATTTGCCCCTGAAATTACTTCAACAGGGGATCTTGATAACAACTTAATGAAAGAGCTTGTTTCAGTTTTTTTTTGGTTTTATATTTTTCTGCTTCTTTGTTTTTTTCAACTTTTCATAATTAGCATATTCTTTGTTCCTCCTCCTCTTCCTGGCTTCTCTCTTCCTTGCTCTCCTCCTGTCTCCAAAAAACAAATACCTATCTCCGACTCATTTTGTGAGGCTGCTTCCCAGATCTGCGGCAGCTCATCTGATGACATCTGCTGGGGGACTGAGTCTCCATCTATTGTTCTTTCAGCTACGTTAGCCAAGCATCTGAATTCCTCTAGGATTGACTCGGAAAGGGGGGTGTCACCAAATGGCAAATTTGCCTCTCCCCATCTCGCTCTCCCTCTCCTTCAGCTGATTGGAGCATAGGTTTCAATTGAATCAATGCTTCTTGCAGAAGTAGATTAGTGTCTTCCTCTTGCCTTCATTTTGCAACTGACGTTTGTATTGCTGAGTGGTCCAACCCTTGTTTTGCTACCTCCAACCTTATGTCCTTCAGGGTGGGCACCAAGATGGAATTGATGACACTAGTGATCCCCACCAAAGATGAATCACAATGTGCTGTTTCTTTTGTAAGTTCTAGCAACACCGCTGCTTGTGACTGCACTTCTGCTTTTAACAATTCGAAAACGGAGACCAAAGAGTTCAAGACAAAATTGAGCGCCAATAAAGTGGCTTCACTTGTTTGGGGAGCCGCTTGCACAGTTAAGATGGTCGGCGAGGAGCTACCTTCTTCAGTATTTACATAGCTTCCCTCAGCTTCTATTGGGTCCCCTTGGGTACAGTTACTGGCCTCCCTCCCTTTGCCCAAAACCTCCAGGGTTTCCCTTCCCACCGAAAGATCACTCAGGCAATTCGCACATCGTAACTCTGTATGTTCCTTTTCCCCTTCCTCTTGAGACAGTGTAGAAGCCTGAACAGAAAGTGAAGCTTCTTGGTCATTTGCACTTGTGCTCCTTTTTCTTCCAAAGTGATCATCCATTTTTCTTTGGATCTTCCTTGTGGTCACTGTATACTCCAATCCTCGCTTCCAAGAATGCATAATGGCTTCCTGCCCCTGAGCAATTGCAATTCCTCCCTCAGGTGTATGCAATGGAGGTGGTTGTACTTGAGCATGTATCAGTTGACTTGAATTAACTGCCATGTAACTCTCCATACCCTGTGAGTTCAGCACTGCTGTAACAACTGGGTGTTCCGTAAATTAACCATCCCACTCTGGGGATCGAATATCATCTTGAAGAGTTGTACTGCAGAGTTTCATCTTGTTCTGCTATGGCAGCAGAAAGAGGAAAAGAACGAATGGGGGATAATAACCACACTGAAAAAGTTAACTGATCCCGCATTGCGCGAACACGTGTATTTATGTGGTCCTCAGCTTCTTTTTCCCAGCTGGTATTCACCGTTTCAATATAGGCGTATTATATAACCGACCCTTCTGAGTGGAATATCAAATCAGAAAGGGTCTTGGCTGGACCCACTTTTCAAAACCGTATATACGTGTGGTTCTTAGAATTCTCTCTTCCCAGTTTATTTCCACCGTCGCAATGTGCGAAAAGGGAGCCTTCTGAATAGAACGTCTGAGCAGTAAAGTGTGCTGATCTTAATCTGCTCCCTTTCTAAGAGCGGCTAGACACAACTACTACCGAAAGGGTTCGCATTCAGAAATAAGTGGCTCTTCCCCGTGCAACCATTGTCAAACAACAAGCATAGAACCACAATGTCAATACAGCAGTACCTGCAGGGCTGAAATCCGAAGGCGAATATTCCTTAGTGATTATATCTTTCAAGCCAGCTATGCGCATAGACAGAACAGGTGCACACAGGCACTCCAAAAACCAGCCCCTTGCCCTATCACAGTCACAGTGTTGGGCTGACTGCTCACTTTTATCACACTGCCTCCTGTTTTTCTGTCGAGCACTTAAAATGTCCCTTAGGGAGGATTATGGATTGAAGAATCTTCAGTCCCGTGCCCTCGAGCCCAACGAGCACAAAGACACTGCGACCTGACTCCGCGGACGCTCCGTGGTATCCCGCAGTTTTTTATTGCTGTACACAGCAAACCGCAAAAGAGGACTGGAATTCTCCAACAGCAACGAAGCAAGGTAAACAGCTGATGATTAGAGTCTCCGCACAAAGCCTCTGCGACCTGACTCCGTGGCCGCTGCGCAGTCGACCTCGGGCATGTGTTCCTTGTAACATGAGTATCTTTACCCCATGCCTCTGGGCTTAGGCCGTGACCCTGCATGCTTTTGTGAAACTACAGAACCCTCGAACATTCCATGACATTATTTTTATGGCCATCCCTTTACCTCAGGGGACATCCCAGCAAGTATGACCTTGTATGAGTATACCTGTATCAGTATTGCCACTGTGTCGCTCATCCGTCATGTGTAGTGCATTTCCGCTTCTGTTTTTAGTGTAGCTTTCCCCAACAAGTCCTACCCCCTCCCTCACTGCCCTATCCCCTTTGGCAGTGTACCATCCCTCCCCCTTCGTACAAGTACCAGCGGGCCTTCCCCAACTTGGCACAGCCGTACCGCAGGCCCAACAGGGGCATCCAAGTACCACAATTTCCAGAACAACTGTTGCAGCCGCAGTGGGGTGTGCCGCGGCCATGTAACCAACTCTGTAGTAGCAGTGGCATTGCGCCATACTGCAAAGCAAATATCGGAGGTTGTAAAATACTACTTCGTGTAACAACTCTAAAGGATAAGGATAACAGGGAACAATAGTACAATCTTCGAACAGTGCACCCTACGGTACCGACCACTTCACCCCACCACAAAACATAGTATTCAGCTGATGTATACATGTGACCCCGGCCTCTAGTTCCCATGTGTCTACAGGACCACCCATCAATACATTGGACTGGCAGCATTATCATTCTTTCAAACACAGTGTTTCATATGGCGGAGAGATGTTGATTCCGTATACCACTATCAACCCATGAGCTGCAGGATGACGATGGTCGGAGGTAGAGCGGGCATGGATGTCAGCAGCTTTCATTGCAGTCATTTTCCATGAGGTCATCTGCATGGTTATTTAGTGGAATATGCGCTTCAATGAATTTCACCGCCTCATCGGGAACCGTGAAGAAGTAGAGCTTCTCCCTAAAGGTGAACTTGAGGCGTGCGGGAAACAGTATCGCATAGGAGATATTTCATTCCCTGAGCATTTTCTTGACCCAGCTGAATTGGCGTCTCTCCTGCTGCACACCCACAGAGAAGTCCGGAAAGATTCTGATGACCCGAGAGCCATGCCGGAGCTCCCATTTCTCACATGCAAGGCAGAGGACCTGATCTGTCTCTGTAGCTTAGGATTTTAGCAATGATGGGCCGGGGGAAGTCGCTAGGTCTAGGTCGCGGAGCCAGAGCATGGTGGCCCGTTCGACAGTGAAGAAGTGAGACAGATCAGGGTTGCCCAGTAGTTCCTTGAGTAAGTTTTCAATCGCTTTCTCCATTCGACCTTTGAGGGCATTCTCAGATACCCCTATGATTTGGATGTTGTTCCTGCGCAACCTGGACTCCAAGTCATCGCATTTCGCCTTCACTAGTTTCATGTCACGAGAAAGGGAGGCTACCGTGTCCTCTTTGCTTGCTCCAATTCTGGATTCGGCTTCTGTGATTCTGGTGCCTGCGTGATCCAGTTGGGATCTTAATGACGACTCATTTGCATTTATATCGTCCAGCTTGTCGTGCAAAGATGCAAAGTTTTTGGCCATGGATTCCATCATAGCTGCAAGGCCAGGGGCGGGTACATCCGCCGGCTCAGCCGCATCCTCCTGACTGGCCGAAGACTGGCCCGGATCCAACCTGGACATTGCCCTGGTAAATGTGTCCATGGCACCAACCTTGTTGGTGTTCCAGGATCTGTTTGACATCGTCCGGTCGGACATACGGTTCCCCCGAGCCCAGTATGTAGTGTCCGGTGATACCCTACCCCACAGCAGAGCCGGGCACGGGCCATGTCGGGTCCAGCGAGGCACAGGAGGCAATTTGCCCCTATCTCAGCGCGGCCTAGGGCGTAACCCGTATGTAGTCGAGGTCAGGGAGCACCGCTCAGGTCCACAATGGGGCAAAGAGTTCCAAATGGTGGCCTATATGGCAAGGGATCAGCGATGCAGAGCCAGCAGATAGTCCTATGGTAGGGATCATACAGTGTTTATTTCCTCTCAGGCAGACCTTGCAGATGGGCAACAAGAGGCCCACCAGAGGCCAGGCGGGCCTGATGTAGTCCAGTTGCAGGAGAGTGTGAGCAATATGGGCCTTAATGCTTGTTGCAGAGGGAATGTTGGTGGCCCCCCCGCCGCCAGTTTATGCCAACACTGATGGTCACGCTGGGCTCAGCGGATCTAGGTCAAGCCCCGGAGGCGGAGGAAGTGTCCAGTCGGTGCCCAAGCGTGGTCTAGGAGCCGAATCTTGTGGATCTGCCAAGGAAGGGACCAATACAGCAATGGGGCTCCAGATATGTAAAGGAGCAGGTGGCCAGACAACAATCATTTGCCCAAGGAGATACCGTGATGTAGCCACAGGCTATTGGGCAGAGAGGAACTCAGCAGAGATTTTGGGTCCAGATTCGTGACCAGGGACCATGCCGGCGTAGTCAGGGATCTCCAATTCAGCACCTAATCCCCTCGGCAGTTGGAAGTGCTGCGATCCAGTGGAGAGAAGCCCAGAGGTCGAACTGTGGGTGGAAGACCCAGGGCAATGGTATATTAGTTGGGGCGTTAGGGATTCCCCACAGACTGTAGGAGGACAGAGGAGGACTCCTATCTAGTGGTCGGCTGTGTTCCTGCTTACCGGCACTAGTGTGATATTAGCAGTTGTGTCCCCAGGCCGGTGGCGAGAGGGAAATGTGTTTACGGGGCAGGCCAGCCCAGTGATGTGAGAGAATTATTCCGCCGTGGGATAAGCGGGCCCGAGATGGGAGAGTATTTAAAAATGGTAATGGGCCCGCTCCTGGGCCAGGCACTTACTTGGCAGCGTCGGTCCCTGGGCACCAGATGGAGGTTCGGCAGCGCAGGCCCCACGCACATGCAGCACCTTGCCCAGGCGGTATCCCGCTGGGGAACCCGTAAGCAGGCCGGCGCCTGCGGGGATCATTTTCTGTGGCGCCAGCTCCCTGCAACTGGCCCGCGGCAGCTTCAGTGACACGGCGGGGGATCGGAGGGGCCGCGCAGAGACCCGGCCGGGGATCGGAGGGGCCGCGCAGAGACCCGGCCGTCCACCAAGAAAGCTCTGCCGTCTGTATGGTCTCACAGGCAGGGGGGCCAGCTGGACACCCTCTGCAGTAGCAGCCGCACCTCACAGTCTCTCCTACGCTAAGGCGACGCCACCAGCTCTGCTCCAGGGGCAGGCCCCTCCCGCCAGAAAACACCTTCCACAAGCCCAGGCCAGCCAAGCACATCAGCCGCGCCACGGGGTAGGGGACCAGATCTCAGCCCCAAAACTTCAGATCTCAGGATTTGAGCCAGGTGTGCCCCACGTCTTCATCAGAACTCGATGGCATTCATAGGTGTAGGAGAGTTTGGAAACCGCCGCTGTGGCTAGATTGTAGTTGGTGACACACAGAGCTTGTTAGCTAGGCAGCCATTTTCCAGCAGTTTCCCGCAGTTTTTAATTGCTGTACACAGCAAATAGCAAAAGGACTGGTATTCTCCAACAGCCAACTAGTACATTTTTGAATACACAAGATGCCAATGTTATGCCAAAAGACAGAAGTATTAAGTGGTAGTGCCCACCCCAACCTTAGATAATTGCAGTGATTTTGAAAGATAGAAAAGTGAAAGTAATCATCTCTCTACCCATGGTGGCCATGTAATCCCTGTGTCCTAACAATGTAATTACCTCATGTATTGTTATCCTTCTGAACTTCTAGCCTTTTATGAACTTGCCATAGATCCAGGACTGGGAGTATGGCAAGATCCTCCTTTGGTATGAGAAGGTTTACAGAGAAGAGAGTGTTTGATTCCTGTTGAGGCACTTCATCTATGCCCCATCTCTTGATTTAGTGTTGCTACCCCTATTCATAGAAGACGGTGATGTTCTAGGGTGATTTTTGTATTTCATGGTGGAATAATGTGTGGCATTGTGTGGAATTCTATGCAGTACCCCACCTTGCTTTGTCTTGTACCTACTTGTCCTTGGTTATGTCTTCCCATATGTGGGCATAGATTGTTATTCACTCCCAACTGGGAAAACATGGGAAATACATTGATCTGTAAAGGAATGGTTTAGGTGCTGCTCCACCCCAGGTGGGAGCACCTCTTCCATAACCTTTCCCTTTGCAGGCCTGCTTGTGCTGGAGCTTAGCACGACTGGGTTTTCCAGAAATGTTATTGCAAGTGTCCACAAGAGGTCTGGCCAAAATGAACCCTCTGGTAGAGCTGTTGTGCCCATTGGAGTCTGCAACCCCTTCTGGTAGTGCCTGTTCTCCTATGTCCAAAACCACGTCCAGAGAGTTGACTTAACACTTACATTTTCCATTCCTGCTTGGCTTTTTCTAAAATATCCTCCACCTTTGCAAAAGAGCTACCCACAGTCCAGAGGTTTGTCAACAAAGGTGTCCACCCTTTCAGGTCTGAAGCCTGTCTGCACAACCATGAATAATGCTCAAGTATTGCAGTCTCTGCTGCCTGACAGCCAGCTGTTATTGCTCAGTCTAGGATGCTTTGAATAGCTGCTTTTGAAGTGTGCTAGTCCTCTTAAATTACTGTATGCACACCGGCTCGAATCCCTTAAGAAAAGTCCTGTAAAAAGTCTTGTATTGCATCCCATTGGGAGTCATCGTACCGGTTCGCTAGAATCATAGATTTAGCGATATGCATGTCACATGCAGCGGTGGTCGCCATCTTTTTGCCCATATGGAAGCCCAAAAAGCTTCTCATTTTCCCCTGTCAGTTGATGCATCTTTAGTGGTATGCACAGTAGTAATCACCAACTAGTACGTTATTAGTTGCCCGCGAATCATAAGAGGATCGCTAAGGGATGGTTTATATTTTTCCTCAAATGGCATATTGACTGGCTGACAAGTGGTGGGTGCATACATAAAGGCCTTCAACTGATGTATAATCAACTGTATAAGAGGAATATATTGTGTGAGGGGCTTTGATTCTTCAAGCATACTGTCTATAAAATCCCTTTCCTCTGTGTCTTGCTGGATGTTAATATTAAAATGAATCCCACCCTTCTTAGCAGTGCTCCAAATGAACAATGGTCTTCAGGGAGCGAGTCAGACTGGTGGTTTTGTTCCTTCTCAGTAGTCTATATTACAGTACTGCCGGTCATCCTCATACAGGTCTATACTCCTTGTGACTCATCTGGATCTGAGTGTAGATCTCCTGCAGGGGGGCTTGTGAGAGGCTAACTCAACCATAGATGTCTAAGAGGAAGGATTGTCACATCCCTCATGGAAGCGCAGTGTTATTCTCTTCTCTTTTTCATCCTGCTCATGCATGAGCATATTTGCATTTGCAATAGTTTGAGCAAAGCTATGTTCTTGCCATGCGGGCATGACCCTCTTGGATATGTTATACACCCCTTCTGTTCCTCTTCCTCAAAGTACTCCTCTTTCTACTCTTGGAAGAAGAGGACTGGGCTCTGTAACTGTCAGCCCAGAGGGCACAGAAAGACAAGTTACTTACCCCTGGTAACGTTCTTTCAACTGGATGTTCCTCCCATGTATTCCTCATTTTATGATATCTGCGTTTCCAGCTGCTTCAGATATCTTTTCTCTCGGCACAGGGCGTTGTGCATCGAGACGGTCGACTCGATGTTGCCCGAGGGCATCCATCTCGGCTAAAGTCATCATCGAGTACATATACCACGCACAGCGCCTGTTGGCTTCAGTTCAGTTTGTTCGCCACCCATATGCAGAATTGCCGGCCGTTATAAGTGCCTTTAATAAATTATAACACATTATCAGACCTTAAAAGAGTGCAAGGTCTAAAGCTTGAAAACTCGACAGCGGGGTAGGTTGGGAGCGCAATGAGGAATATGTGGGAGGAACATCCTGTCGAAAGAACATTACCAGGGGTAAGTAACTTGTTATTAGAATGAATTGTGTCCTCCCACGTGTTCCTCATTTTATGAGAGACTCACAAAGCAGTATTAGGTTCTTTTGGAAGAGGGAGTACGAATTTATAGTTAATGTTTGTCCAGAATGGAGCATAGAACTATCTTCCCAAAACGTCCTTCATTGTTAGAGGTGTCTAAACAATATTGTTTTGTGAACGTGTGGAAGATGGACCAGGTAGCTGCCTCGCAGATATCCCCTCTGAAGGGCAGAGGAAGTTGCCATGCCCCTGGGTGAATGAGCCCTTAAACCTTCTGGGGGAATCTTTCCCAGCTAGCCTGCAGCACTCTAAAATAGCCAGTATGATCCATCTGGACAGAGTCTGTTTGGTAAATGATACTTAGATTGTGCCCTGAATAACCAATGAAACGTTGGTCGTGCTGTCGCAACTTTGCCATCGCTGAAACAAACATTTAGAGCTCTCCTCGGAAGGAGTCTATGAAATCTTTCCTCTTCCTTGCCATGATGAGGCGGAGGATAGAAGACCAGAAGCACAATTTTCTGTGCTAAATGGTAATCCGATATAATCTTAGGTAGAAAAGAGGGTTTGACCTCAAGGACAACCTTATCCTTGTAAAAGGTGGTAAACAGAAGTTTACAGGATAATGCCTGAAACTCACTCACCCTGCGGGCAAATGTTATTGCTACTAACAAAATGGTTTTGTAAGTTAGCAGCCTTAAAGGGCAGGAATGGAGTTGCTCGAAAAGGAGCGCATGTCAAAAACTTTAAAACCAGGTTATGGTCCAAAGTTGGTGTTTGGAATTGTGTGGGAGGAAACACATTGCGAGTCCTTTAAGAAATTGAATTATTAAGGGTATTTTGAAATAGGATGCCTCTTCTGAGGTGCGCTTGTACATGGAAACCGCTGCTAGAGAACCCTTGATTTTTCCAATCTGGAGCCCCAGATTTGCCAAATGTGGTAGAAAAGATAACACCGTAGGTGCTTCGCATTGAAAAGGGACCACATCATTTTCCCCACACCAGCTGCAGAACTTGTTCCATCGGCAGCAGTATAAGGATTTTGTTGCTGGCCTTCTGGCTCAGAGCAAAATCTCCATTAGGTCATCTGGGAGGTCCCAATACTTCTACCTCAGCCTCTCAGAAACCATGCGAAAAGGCGGAGTCCCTGATTCAGAACTTGGTGCAGTGAAGGTGCTAAAGAGCACGATTCACTGCACCAAATGAGGACGCCCAAGCTCCACCAGTATTCTTAAGTGGGCCTGGGCGTCCTCGTAGTGCACGATAGTGCACCATCAGGATTGCGCCTGGTTTAGTTATAACGGGGCAATCCTGAAATCTCAGCAGCATTTTTGTAAAATAAAGACATTAGTTATTTTACAAAAATGCTGCAGAGAACACAGGTGTATAGGAACACTTTCCTATACACCAAAGTAAGCAGCTTCAACGTTGAAGCGGCTTGCTTTGGTGTATAGGAAAGTGTTCATATACGCTTTTATGTAAATGAAAGTGTTCATTCATTTACACCAAAGTAAGCAGCTTCAACTTTGCAGACTACAACCTTGAAGCTGCTTGCTTTGGTGTATATGAAAGTGTTCACTTTCATATAGACCAAACAAGGCTTCTTGTGGCACTCCTCCAGTCTAACGGCACCAAAATGGTACTGTATATGTGCGCTATTTTAGCGCATCTATTGAACTGGAGGAGTCACACAAGAATATCCTTCAAAACAGCCAGGTTACGAATGTAGCGGTTGCTAGGCTGGTTCCAACCCATCCTAGCAACCGCCACATGTATTCCAAAAGTGGCGCATTCCTTCCGACTTCAGAAGAATGCGCCACCTTCAGAATAGGTCTGAAGTACCAACCTTTTCGGTACTTAACACCTGGATGAGAATCGGGGCCTGAGTGTCTTGACATCTGGATGGAGAACCCAACCCTCCTCTCGCGAGAGATGTTCCTCTCTTTGTGAAAGACGTATTGGAGGGTATATGGACATGTCCAGAAGGTCCGGGTACCAGGTCCTCCTGGCCCAATCTAGGGTAATTAGAATCATGGATTTCCCGAACTTTCTCAACCTCCTGATCACGCAAGGAATGCCGGGGACTGGAGGAAACGCGCACAGGAGTGGAAACTCCCAGTCCACTACAAACACGCCCCCTAAAGCTCCTCTTGGAGGAAATTCCCTGGAGCAAAACAGTTTGCACTTCGGTTGACACGGCCACAAACAGATCCACTGGAGGGGTTCTGCAAAGGTGAAGATCTCTTGAAGGACTTCCTGAGTTAGTTCCCACCCATGGGAGACTGGTTCCATGTCATTTCATCGCGGGCTGTTTTTTCGTGGGGTTATTTACTGCAGATTTTCTTTTTTGAAAAAACTATCAAAAGTTTTATTTTTGGGGGGGGGGGGTTACCCCCACAAACCCCAATCCCCTTTAATTTTTTTTAATATTCCCGTACACCCACGCCCAATTTGTATCATTTTTTTAACCCCCCCAAAACATTTGATGAGTTTTTTTGAGAAAAATAAATCACGGTAAAAAAACTGGCGAAAAAACATCCTGCGATGAAAGGACGTCATACCGGGAGACTGTGCTCTGCCTGCTTAGAGCGTCCGCCACTGTGTTCTCCTCTCCGGCTAGGTGAACTGCCGATAAAGAGATTCCTTCTTGAATTGCCAAGATCCAGAGCTGCATTGCTTTTCTGCACAGTGGTAGTGACCCTATGCCTCCTCTCCCATTGAGGTAGTACATGGCCACTGTGTTGTCTGTCATTATCAGGACATTCTTTTCCTGTACATAGTGCAGAAAGGCCTTCAGCGCTAGTCTCATTGCCCACAGCTCCAAAAGGTTGACATAGTTTGAACTCCAATGGAGACCAACGGCCGCTGATTGTCAGATTGTTGGTGTCAGCTACCCACCTCATGAGTGAGGTGTCCTTTACTACTGTTATCTCCGGCCATGGTTGCCAAAAAGGTTCTTCTTTAAGAAGGTTGTCCTTGCAGGCCCACCACAGAAGGGCCTGTGAGACTGCTCAGAATCTGAAGCAGGTCTGACATCCTGCCTGAGAATTGGGACCACTGTGTTGTGAGAGCCCAATGAAGGCATCTAATTTTCAGGCAAGCCTTTGGTACCAGAGAAATGCAGGATGCCATCAGGCCGAGTGTTAGGGAGAATTCTCTGTTTAGGCTGAATTTCCTAACCTAGTGAGTCCCCCAGCAGCTTTGTTGGATTTGTGGGGTTTATTTTTTTCTCCTGCCAAGAGTGAGACTCTTTTACCCTCACTCTTGGACATGATTTCAGTGTATCTCTTTGATTCTATATGTGTTTAATGGGCTATGGGGTCTTTTACTCCATAGGCTTCATGTGTTTTTGTGATGTGTGCTACACAGCACCCTTAGTGCAGTAACACAGGGGTGTCATAGTGACCCCCCCAGTATAGACTCCAGACCCTGGGACTGACTACTGTCTCCCAGGGCATGTAAAGTCACCATTGACTTTACTAGTCTCAAATTCTGAACAGAACCAGTACAAACCATCATATTGTGGACGTACTGGCCGGGGCAATTCTATTCCCCCGGGGTCTGTTAGTCGAGGGGGCACGTCTCCGTCCCCCCTGATCGAGTTTTGGCTGGTGGCAGTGGATACTACTTTCTATATTCGACCGCGAATATATCCCTATGGGATTTCCCATTGTTCGAGGCTACCAACTTTAATTATTTAATTCCTATAGTCTCGAACATACCGCTGGTTTATTTAGTTAATATTAATTCTCAGGTTGGTATTTTTTGCCAGATCTCGGTTCTAAAATGGCGTTTGTGTTCGCTTCTGTGACTCCAACCCAAGTTGAGCCCTTTGTTCCACTTTTTGGTGGGCTTCTCCACAGAAGCCCTCCAAAGTGGTGCCACTCTGTCTGGGGTACTTAGGAGGGGTGGAGGGGGATTTAGGCACCCTGGACTGAGTTGCCTAGGCAACTCAAGTCGCACTCCGCCCTGATTGGCCCAAGTGGTGAACCGGCCGGCTCACCACTTAGCATGTTTGAGTGACAGCTAGGCTGAGTGAATGGGGGTTTTCTGCATAAAAGCAGGGCTTTGGGGATTGGAACTTCAGAAGTCGCCACAGGAGCTAGGAATCCGACGAGGGAGAAGCTGAGCCGACCTGATACGACGACACCACTGGTGGAGCCCTGCTGAACCGTCTCACCACTTTTCCCAACGACAGAGGAGATCTCCAGCCTGGAGAATCTTCTTCCTTCGACTGGTGGGGATAACCAGTCTGCTTCCTTTTTTGCTTCCTGGAACATCTCGTGGCCGCATTGCCTGTGCCAAGCCCCCCCGGCAAACGGGATACCACGTTTTACCACTACCGCGAATCAAAGGGTAGTACCTTTAACCGGAAAACTCTGCGGCTGGTTTCTTCCCTGGCAGTGCAACGACCTTCATCTTTCCTCCAAGTTGAGATCTTCTCTTCCTCTGAACGACGCCGCGACTTGCACCTGCTGCCAGGAACAACTGCCCCCGCTGGAGGATCCTTCCACATAAGGTACTGTGTTCCGCCTGGCTTCCCTTGCAACCGACTGTACGGGGTAGATTTAGTCCCCGGCTTTCGACCTAGGGTTAGCCTGGGACACCCTGGCTAAACTTTTCTGAGCCTAACTAAAACCTTTCCAAACTCCCTGCAATACTTTTTAAGCCTGTTGTCATTGTGTGATCTTGGGTGCATTTGTGCCCTGCTCTCTCCAAGAGTTGGCCCGGCCTATGGACTTTGACTCACAAGTAACTTTTGACTTTCCTGACTTGCTTAAGAGTTCCTTGATATTAGTGTGGTGTATTTTCCTACATTCTGCCTTTTTCCCTCCCTTTTTCGTTAACTTATTGGAGTGCCATCTATAGTTAAGCACTCACCTCTGTCTGGAAATAAGTGGTATTAACTAAGACTTGTCAGATAAGGAATAAGGAGTGTATATATAATAATAGTAATTGTGTTTAGAGTGATTTACAATAATAGTGCTGGAGTGTTTCAATAAGTGTGTTTTTAAATAAATAATGATATACCTTGATACCAAAGCTCTGGTCAGTGTTTGCTTGCACTATTGTATCTGAGTGCCTATTGTGTATACTTTGCATACTGCCTAACTCTTCTTGAGGGAAGTCTGACTGCTCAGCCACAGCTACCAGGTAAATCTGGGTGGTACAGACTGCTACCAAGTGGGTTTACTGCCAACACCTGTAGTCTTAAATCTTTTGCAGTGGTCCCCAAGGGAACTGCACAAGTTTCTGCCTAACACCGAGCAACCTCAAAAAGTTGAAGGTTGGAAGACGCTGGGCACTCTGAAACGTGATGACTATCTGCAAAATGTCTTGTGCCATCACCTCCGGTGGCAAGGCTTTTCCCAGGACTGCGCCAATAAACTGAAGTCTCTGAGATGGTATCATGTGGGACTTCCTGTAATTGATGCAGAAGCCCAGTCTGTGGAGGGAGCAGCAGGCGATACTGAGATGTTCCTGAGCATGTTCGGGTGAACGTGCCCTGATCAGCCTATCGTCCAGGTAGGGGTAGACGTGAATCCCCCCTCTCCTGAAACTTGCTGCCACCACTGCCATTAACCTGGTGAAAATCTTCGGGCGGAGATCAGCCCGAATGGCAGAACTTGAAACTGATAATGGGAACACCCAATGGTGAACCTGAGGTACTTCCTGTGCTTGTGATGGATTGGCACATGGAAGTAAGCATCCTGAAGGTCCAACGATACCATCCAATCCTGGAGTGCCTGAAGTATCTGAGAAAGTCAGACCATCTTGAACTTGTCATTCCTGAAGAACTTGTTCAAGTAACAAGCCCAAGATAGGTCTCAGTCCTCCGTTCTTCCTGGGGATTAGGAAATAGGGAGAATACCATCCTCCGTTCCTCTCTGTCACAGGTACTGGTTCTATAGCACCTTCCTCTGGCAGGGTCAACATTTCCTGCAACAGGAATGGATCTGGAACATTTAGCCAATGGTTTCAGTGGATGAACCCTTGGCTACTGTTTCCAGTGCCCATGCATCTGAAGTAATACTTTGCCATTCTTTTAGATGTTGTGACAGTCTGCCATGAGTTAAGACCTCAGAGTGATTTGAGGTGGCTGAAGCAGCGGCTGATGGTAAAGACGCTGCTGCTTGGCCTGGATTCTCACCTCTCCCTCGTCCACCATGAGGGAATCTTCTCTGACCAGCCTGTCCTCTCTCTCTCCCAACTGAGGAGTAGTAGCGAAAAGACCTACCCCTCCAAGATGATCCGCTGGGGTGAAACGCAATAGAGAATTTTTCTTAAACACTAACAAACAATATATTTGGCGCTGGACAATAATTCAAGCGGTCTTTGCCTTGGTCTCACAGTATAATTGTATCCAGTTGCCTGTAACAAAGTGAAACAGCCTTAATTAATGCTGCAACTGCTATATGGTGTCCATAATCCCCTGAGGATGTTCTCAAATTATGTTGAATTAATGTGAAGAGAACGAAACATGTCAGGTTACATGGTAAGCTATAGGAGGATAGCTTGAGATTAACGGAATAACTCCACATGTGAACCAAATTACAGTGGTGTCGCACAAATGAAAATGTTAGCCATATTACAGCATCAATCTCGTAATTGTGTTACATTTAGATGCACAAGTCACTTTTGGGATGCACATGTCCATTTTTGTCAATTTTGTAATAAGATGCGTTTTTTAAAAGAACGGTACTTTTGGATTAAAGATTTTTAGATTTTTAAACTGACCCGTCGGTGACCGATTTTTATAAGGTAGGAATATTCGTCCTGCTTCCATGAGATTGCACAATAAGTGAAGCCTCGCCATTATGTTGCCTGAATAATAATGTACAAATCAGGAGAGTCCATTTTGTAATGTTAGTATATTTTTTCAGGGACGACCCTCTCTTGCGTTCCCTGAGGTCTCTTGTAAGTTCAGACTGTATAGTACGACTATCGGTCGTGAGACTTAACTAGTCAAATTCCACCTCCCACTGAGCCAAACAAACTCAACTCCAGAACAATTGTTACACAATTTTTTAATCTAAGATGGCAGCAGATAAAGTTGTACTGTATTGTATTTGTTATTTATATAGTGATCTTTCCCCATTCGTATGGCCTCAATGCGCTTTGTGGTTGGAACACCGTCAGTGACTGTAGTCAATGTGTAGGAGGTTCTAAGAGTTTAGATAAAGAGATACTTGTGTGCATTTTCACAAGCTTAGGACTTAGATGGCTGGCTAGACTCCAGTAAGCAGCCCAGAGGTCAGGTACATGGGTGGGCGCTGTTGATGGTTTAGGATAAAGTGCTATTGCTGAAGATTCGATGTGTGCCCAGCTATACCAAAATGTATTTTCGTTGGTAGTCTCTGTATGCTAGTGGCAGAGGTGTTGAGGTACGTCAGGGGTTTCAGTGTGGACGGCTATGTGCGCTGCTAGACCGGAATGGCATAGCCATAGCTGCATTCTATGGTACATGGATGGATGGCCGTGCCTGCGGCCTGTGTCCACAGATGTGGTGTAAGCTATACGTACCGTATGCTTTGATGTAGTTCGGCTGCAGTGTTCTTTTTATTTGTCCAATGAGGATGGCATGGTCTCGTTATTCGTGGTCTCTCTGGAGCAAAAGTCTGAGACTTGCCTGGCACAATCTTACACAAATCAGGCTAAATATGAGGTATGGCTATCTGGCACAATCAGGCTAAATGCTATTGGAGAAAGGCGATATGAAAGGGTCAGACAGCCTAATGGGGGACAGTGATTGCTGGTCACTATGTTGAGACCTAATCTTCACAATTCTGTCTAGATGTGACAAAAGCTACTATTACAGTTGTCTAGATGTGACACAATGTTAATCTTCACAATTCTGTCTAGATGTGATGCAAGCTAGTGTTGGTTGTCTAGATGTGACGCAATGCTAATCTTCACAATTCTGTTAAAACTTAAAAGTTATAATGACCAGTATGTTACGGAACTACTTGCTAGGACTTCACGATTTGCCACAGAGGGCGATCCCTCACAAGTGCCAACTCTGAGTAATTGGGATGAATTCTCCAGAATTAAAAAACATCTGATCAGAACAGAGCTATGCGGGTCAATTATGATGGAGCACCTAAGAAATGGTACTCTACCACATGGACTAATGGTGCGGAATGAACTAAAACTATTCCCAGACAACAAGCAATTTATCATACAATGGAGCTATATAGCCAATAAGCACGGCAGTGATTGGATAATACTAATCATAGATATGGTAAAGGAGATGTCTGACAAATTAATAATTGACCTGGGAAAATTGGAGGCACAAACAGTTGGTATCTCTCGACGTCTCTAAATATAGATTAGAGGAAATAATAATAGAGATGGATGAATTGAAAGATCTAACAACAAGAGAGCATATTAAAGGAACGAAAAAAGATCTCTCTAACTTTAGCCATGAAAGGGCTTTTAGGTACACCCAGGACGGGTATGATCCTTCTGCAAACCCACTGCAACAATTGCCACAACAACAAAAGAACAAAAGAGTCTGGTTTGGAAACACATCATAGATCTCATATAGTTCTTGTGATGATAGTACAAATGATGACTTACAACTGCAAAATCCTAATTCAAGAGGTCAAACATCTTCAAGAAATAGAGACGGTCACAATTGCAGAAGAGGTAACATGCAGAGAGGTAGAGGCTGTAGGAATAATGGTCAAATAACATTTTTTAGGACAGGAATCAGGAAGAACAGACTGGGACTACGAACCACGGCAGACCAGGAACAGGCAGAACTATGGATTAATTTATCAATAAATAGTGAAGAAATTAAAGTACTTAATAAAGGGTTTGGCTTTGTAACCAAAGCACCCTACGATAGTTTTAAACAAAGATCAGAAATACAATTGTTACGCAAGATCCATCTAAAACAGTACTTTAGGCATGCTATATTTGATGCAGAAGAGAATTACAGTGGCCTACGTAAACCCTCCACTTTTTGTCCTCCTAGCACTAGTCATTCACCTGAAGCCATTGTCTTTGAAAATCGGGGTTTGAAAGAAACTACAGAGTTAGAATCCAAAAAAATACAAAAGGATTTTTCAAAATCTCTCTAGAAATGAACATGGAGCAATCACACATTTTTTATTTAGTCAATATTAAAAGCATAATATTGCGAAAGGCTGATAAAGGAGGAGCCATTGTGATGTTGGATAGATCTATGTACATTGCCGAATGTGAGCGACAATTGGAAGACAGTTAATTCTATGATGAATTAGACACAGACCCCACTAACAGGCTCAAGATAATAACCTCAACAAAAGTTGAAAAAGCTTTAGAGAGGGGATGGATATCAAAACAAGAGTCGGAATACCTTGTAGCAGAAACGCCTAATGTTCCTTAATTCTACCAGAAATCCATAAATCACGGTGAAGCCTCCGGGACGCCCAATTGCGTCAGGAATGGGCTCTGTTCTCGAACCATTATTGAAATTTGCAGATTTTCATTTGAAACCATGTGTGTTAGAAATGATCTCCTTTATTCAAGACACTACACAGGTGATTTACCTAATAGAAGGACAACCTTTTGATGACAGACATATTGATAAGTCTAGATATAGTGTCTTTGTATACCAGGATACCTCAGACTGACACATGAGATGATTGAAGAGTTACTTTTGAATAAACATTATGACAGCCCTACACCAGACTCATTCATATTATGGTGTACAGAACATTTCCAAATGGAAAATTACTTTACATTTTGCCACCAAATACCTGGAACAGTAATGGGGAGATGTAGCTCCCACCCTTGCAAACCTTTATGTAGAGAGTTTTGAGCTGAATAAAGTTTTGACAAAGAGCTCTCCATATGTAGAACACATCACAGTATGGACACTTTACATTGATGACATCTTAATGACCTGGCATGGAGACTTGATATTGTTTGATCTGTTCTTTAACTGGCTGAATAACCAAAATCAATTTCTAACTTTTACATCTAATCACAGTAAAAGAAATTAACTTTTTGGATATCACATTTGAGACAGATATTGTAAACAAAGTACTCTCCACTACTTTCCACAAGCTTTCATCCTCGACATGCGAGAGGGAGTCTACCAGTGGGACATTTCTTACGCATACAACATAACAATATAACATCGTATGTAACAGAATTCAAGAAACTAAGCATCAAGCTGACACAAAAAGGCTATCCCAAACGATTTGTGAAACGGGCATGGAAAAGAGCAAGCAATAATAATAGGGAAGCCCTACTGGAATATAACCAGAAAGACGAAGACAAGGATAATATTGTCTTTGTCAGTACATACAACCCTCTGGCAAACCAGATTAACAATACCATTAAGAAGAATTGGTGAATTTTAGAAGGTGGCAATAGCCCTTTAACCCCACTGAGATGGGCTTTTAAGAGAAGAACCTAAAAGAAATGTTAACCAAAAATTATATATACATACCGACAAAAAAAAATATCGGATTAGCATCACTCGATGTTGGGGTATGCAAAAGCCTCATGGACATACACTGTGTGGCCATTGCAGTTGTTGCAGCCAGACCAAAAGAAGCTTTACGGTAGATATGAAATTAGATGCCCCTATAATAAGTTATACAGAGGTAAAACGGAACAAAAGGTGAAGATCAGAATAAGCAAGCATAAAACCTGTATACAATACTGACTGCCCCCAGGGTGGGACACTTCAATAGTATGGAACACAAATGTGATGAATTATAGTGGACCATCTTAATGAAGGTACACCAAAGTAGTGATGTGGCCAGTGACAAAAGAAAACATATGGAACAGGAATGTTGTTTGATTTGTCTTACTAAAGGCCATGCGATTGTCCTTAATTTGTGCATTGAGTGGTATAGAATGTAATAAGATTACTTTGACCTCGAGACTAAAATATCTAGAATGGTTTGTGGTAACTAGACCATGTATAGAAATACTAACGAAAGAATATGTACCTAGACTATTATGTATATTGTCTAATTAGATAAATTAGCAGCGCTGTGTTACTGATAATAATCAGGGTATTTTAGACAGCCTGTTTTGATATAGTGATCATGGGCTGTTACCTCTCTTGTTTTTAGAATTTGCTAAAACATAAAAATATTTAGTAGATACATAGAACAAGGAGTTATTCTGGTCACTGCAACCTATATTGTACCGCGAGGTCAAGTCAGAACCAAATTTTATATTCATAAAAATAGGTGATTAATCTTTTATGAAATCGGACCACAAATATGTTTTGAATAAAAATATGTTTAAAAAAGTGCCGTGATCGGCCACCAGGGGGCGCACGGATGGATCCTCCCTCTGTGTGAGCTCCGACACCGTAGGTCCATAAGGCGGATTGAGCCCCCTCCTTGGGCCCCCCCCATGAACAAAATAGTGGAGCAGTAGTCGGAAGATCACCCCCCCATGCCGGCAAAAAATCTGATCCAAAATGGAGCTCGGGAGGCTGAGAAAAGTGCCTTCCCACGCGTGTGACGTGTGACGGCCCCGCGGCTCTCCGGTACCCTGGGCAGCAACGAGTGGCAGGCCTCGGACCTCCGGGACTGGTGGAGCCTCCCCTGCCTCTCCCCCTGAGACAGCAGCTTTCTACCCGTGAGGGGCCAGCGGAGACGCCGACACCACACCCGGCGCTGTGCTGCCTGTGCCCGCGCTGAAGGAAGCGCCCACTGGATCACGGGGCGAGCCCGCCTAAGGGAGAAAGGTACGCGGCCGTCTCCCCCCTCCCAACACTCCCTGTGAGCTGCGATCAACCCGTGCCCCCCTTCACCCCAGCGGTCGCAGGAAGCTGGAACTGCGCGCCGCCTCTCCTCTCCTCTCGCCGAGGGACCGCGTATCACGCGAGAGGCCCTGCGGGCGCGGTGCCAGAGACCCGCCAGAGACCCACGCTCGAAGAGGAGTACGCGGAATAAAGAAGAGATCTGCTCTCGGACCCATCCACCCCTCAACACTCACCTGACTGCGCGGAAACAGCGCAATTGCCTAAATAAAGGAGAGGGGAGAGGAAAGAAGACAATAAAACACATAGGCCTCAATCATTGGGGCCCCACATACCCACGATTGAATAGATACCCCACCTACAAGACACTGGGCATCAAGGCCATCAGTGAGCATATGATCCTCGCCAACGCTCTCCCTTGATTCCTGCCACACCACGATGCACCCAGAAGCGCCGTCAAGGGCTGTCACCCTTATTGCACCGTTACCTCCACCAGCCTTCATCTGCTACTAACCCTGCAAGAGCACCCAAATCAGACGAAGACACTCTTTTGGGGATACTCCCACCCAAGACTTTGCCGGAAACACCACGCCCTGCGCTTGCCTCGCAGAATACAAACAACGTGGATTGTCTCCCTCCAATGTGCTGTCCCCTGTGCCTTGGATTCTCAAGGACAACCTGCTAGGTGGGCATAAATACCGCTTTCTCTAAATCAGAGGCACTGAGGATTGTTCCCCGGTCTACCAACCAGATAGCCTCCATTGGTGGTGCTACTCCAGGCTATCAACGACGACCCAAGAACATTACCAACTAGTGGAAAGTGAACCACAAATAGTCCCCCTCCACTGTGGACCACCTAGTGAACCCCCCAGCCGTCTCTCCGGCCTTGTCACGAGCCACGCAAACACCTGAACGCCTGGATCTACCCTGCTCCCACCAACCCACGCTCCGACAAAGAGGGTAAGGCCCCCCGACTACGGGGCGTGTGCCTCCTCTGATCTGGGACCCACCCCATGAGCGCAAAAAGTAGGCTCGCCAAATACACTTACGCCCCATCCTCCCCGAATCCTGAACGGAAAGCAACAATGTCAACAGACGCCGCGGAAGCGGGAGCCGCTGCCACCAAAGGGGACATTGCTGTATTGCTAAGTGAGATAAAGTCACTTGGAGCCAACCTGGGCGGTAAAATCGACAGGATCACCCAGAGAATGGACAATTACGAGGAGAGGTTAGAGGGTGTGGAGAACAATCAGGCCTCGATTGACACCCTTGAAGCCCAAATGGACACGAGGATTCGTAACATCGAACAAAGGGAAGAGGAGATACGCCTCAAAATGGATGATTTGGAAAACAGAGAGAGAAGGAACAACCTCCGCTTTTTCGGAATTCCGGAATCCGAGGGGGAAACTGAGGACTCACTCAAAACCACAATACACAACATCATAAAGATCTTAATGGCAGACGAGGAGATAGATGAACCTAAAACGGAGCGGATACACAAGGCTGGTGGGCCCCCTGGTTGACCACGCTCTGTCCTAGCAAAGTTTCACCAATATCAGGACAGAAACAGGATCCTGATGAAGGCCAGATCCGGGGACTCGCGCAAATCACCATCTTCCAGGACCAATCCTCACTTGCACTGGCACTGAGGCGCCTCTGCAGCCCCCTGACGAAGTGGCTCAAGGAACAGGGCACAAGATACAGGTGGGGATATCCTTTCTCCCTCACATTTGAACACAGTAGCTCGAAGATTGTCCTTCGATCCGAGCAAGAGATCAAGGACTGCATTGCGGACATCCTCGGAACGGCCCCTAGAGGAGGTGAAAGGGACGGGCATGAACAAGCGGTAATGCAATGGGAACTTCAGGGTCCTAGAAGTAGAAGAAAAAGAGTGAAAGGATCAAGGAAATACATGCGACCAAACAATACGCCCGAAAATGGAAAATGAAAGAGAATCTCAAGAACCTTGCAAGCCAACTGACTGCACTCCACGCCTGCAAATGTTCGGAAACGATCATCCATCGTCACAGAGGGAGGAGTTCACTTGCTGGACGACGGCTCTCAGCCGCAAAACCCCCTCCTGAAGTGGGAGGGAAATGAGCTTCTGAAGAAAAAAGCCGGAGTGCACACGTATCGTTACACCTTTGTTTCCTTTTTAATGTTATTGTTGAATTAAAGTATGTTGGGGGTGGGATGGAACAGGGGGATAAGGGGGCTCAATGGTATGTTATGGTAGCATATTCGAATCGGACCGTGATGTAACGGTCTCCACTGGTGGTCCAATACTGGACTGAACATTTCCACCAAGTCCGAATTGGACGCCGGCAAAGCGCCTAAAATGGCACATTTTCAGTTCTTGGGTTCACTTGAACACCATCAACTCAGGGAGAGGGGGGGAAGTGGGGGAAGGGAAAAGAGAAACTTGAGAACAGTAGCACCAACATCTGAACGAATTTGCTCTATTACCAAAAGCATGGGATGGATGAATCAAACACCGGTCTGGCCACCTGAAGTGAGCGATCCTCTAAAAGTACCTAACAATGGCGACATCTGATGAACACATGGTGAGAGACTCACTCAGGTTCGGGACTATTAATGTGAAAGGTTTGAACTCCCCGACTAAAAGATCCTTGGTCCTTAGGGAATTTCGTAGATCCAACATTGACATACTTCTCCTGCAGGAGACCAAGTATGCTAGGGGCGAGGAGCGGAGCATCCTGGGGAAGCGAGGAGGCCTCGAGTTTTGGGGTTCGAGCCCACTCAGGAGAGGCGGTGTTGGAATTCTACTCAAGAAAGGAATCAACTTTGAAGTGGATAAAACATGGTTCGACGTTGGGGGCCGTGCCCTGCTCATAACGGGCAAAATAGCAAAATCTCAGTTGACTATTGCCACCGTATACGCACCCAACACTGGTCAGGTCGCATTCCTTGAGAAAATGATCCCTAAAATAATGCTAGAAGCCACAGGGCATATCATCCTGGGAGGAGACTTTAATCAATGGGCTGACCCGTACAAGGATTGGAAGCCAGGCAGAGCTGAAGCGAGAAAACAAAACAATAGGAAGCCCACCAAATTGGCTGCAATGATGGCTCTATACGACATGAAGGACGTGTGGAGACTCATACACCCCACCGAAAGCGGATATACCTTCTACTCAAACCCCCATCACACATTTACACGGATTGACTATATATATCTCTCAAGTGCTCTCACAACCACGACACAGCAATCCGACATAGTCCCGATAACCTGGTCCGACCACGACATGGTTCTGACCGATATCAATTGGGCGGACCTACCTGTCAACGGAGGAAAGTGGCGATGTAACGAGTCTCTTTGGAAAGATCAGGTCTTCAAAACCACCATGGAGACCGAAATTGACGAATATTTTAAAATAAATAATAATGGGGAGGTCCTCAAACAAATGGTATGGGAGGCGGGGAAGGCCACATGGAGAGGCATTCTGATCCGAGAGGGGTCCTCCAAGAAAAGGGAGCGGAAGATTATAGAACATATGCTACGGACCGAAATATGTCAATTGGAGGGTGAGATAAGGGAAGACTCAGAGGTAGACCCAGACAGAATGAAAATAGCCCAACAGAAAAGGGAAGAACTTAGGCTGTTAGAGCGCGACCAAGTAGTACGCAAACTGCAGTTTTTAAAACAGAAATTTTACGAAAAAGGAGACAAGGCCGGTGCTCTACTAGCTGCCAGGCTCAGAGAACAAAGGACAGAGCGCAGGGTGACCAAAATACTGGATGACTCTGTCCCCTTTTCCCAGACCCCCCACACTATCCCGGAATCCTTTGCCAATTTTTATGAGAAACTCTACACTTCCGAAATAACCTCTGGCCAGTTAGACATAACCGCTTACTTATCCCCGATCACTATGTCTACAATAACGCATGCCGACACCGAGCTCCTCGACTCCCCCATTAGTGAACAGGAGTTCCATGATGCAATTAAAAGGTTAACCCTCGGCAAGTCCCCAGGGGAAGACGGTTGCACTGCTGGGTTTTATAAAACTTTCAGCAACCAACTAACACCCTTCCTAACGGAACTATTTAATGAAATCATAGAAACAGGCGTGGCTCCAGCCTCCTTTAAAAGAGCACTTATAACAGTGATCCCCAAGGAAGGGAGAGACCCCAAGTGTTGTGGATCATACCGCCCCATTTCCCTCCTCAATCTCGACGCCAAAATCTATGCTAGGGTAATAGCTGCCAGACTGGAAACGCTAATGCCCTGCCTAATCCACCCAGACCAGGTCGGGTTTATACTGGGGAGACAGGGAGCTGATTCCATGCGCAAAACACTACACCTCATCCATACGGCCCATGACCTCCCTGGCGACCCTGTCCTACTATCGATTGATGCCGAGAAGGCCTTTGATAGAGTGGAGTGGGATTTTCTGGGAGCAGTCCTGCAGAAAGTGGGAATAGGCCCGAGAACTAGAAAGGGAATACGAGCATTATACACATCCCCCATGGCAGCGATATTCGTTAACAGGGAATACTCCAGATGGTTCGAACCTCAACGCGGGACTAGACAGGGATGCCCCATCTCCGCAATTCTATTTGCACTCTCACTAGAACCCCTGGCACAAAAGATGAGAGCGGACCCTTTGATAGAGGGGATGCGGCTAGGGCCAACAGAGTACAAAGCCGCCCTCTATGCAGATGACATCCTCCTCCACATAACTAACCCCACAGAGTCCATCCCTCATGCCCTCAAATTAATGGACGAATATGGCCAATTCTCTGGGTTTAAAGTAAATAGGATCAAGTCCATTTTGTTCCCCCTTCAGGGAACCGCAGAAGTTAATGACGCCAAGTTCCTACCGTTGGGCCTCAAGCTCGAACATGCCACACTACAATATCTGGGCATACAGATCACCAAAACCCTGGACGATCTTTTCGAAGCCAATTTTCCTCCGCTCCTCCAGCGATTCGCAGCCGACCTCAAAAAATGGGAGAAGCTCACGATCTCCTGGATTGGACGAATCAATGCAGTTAAGATGGTATGCCTTCCCCGTTTCCTGTATCCATTCCAAATGCTACCGGTTGAGATACCCAGAGAGTTTTTTTATTGAAGCCAAAAAGATCATGGTAAGATTCATATGGCAGGGGAAGAAACCAAGAATCCCATACAACACACTAACGCTCCCCAAGGACAAGGGAGGAGTTGGGCTTCCTGACCTGAGAACCTACTACAAAGCCGGTCAGCTGCGCGTCCTGATCCCACACCTTAGAGACCATACTAACCTCCAATGGGTCCAAATGGACAATCATCTGTCTCCTGCCACGCTATCGGAATGGCTATGGACCCCGCACAAAAGGGTTCAACGAAAAATCAAGGGCCACCCTATCTTTAGCACTATATGGAGTATTTGGCGCATAGGCAAAGAAATGTGCAAAATCACCACCTGGCCATCCCCGCTCAGCCACTTATGGTCGCCTGGCATAAACAACCATATACCTGATATGGGCAGATTCCAAGCATGGTACGAGGCAGGCTTGGAGAGAGTAGGACAGCTACAGAAAAAAGAAGCGTTTATCACTTTACCAGATCTAACGGAAGCGTTGGGTATAGGCACCCTATCTACATTCCAGTACATCCAACTGAAAGGGGTCTTAACGAAGGCAGAATGGAGAGACAAACTAAACAGAGATCTCACCCCATTTGAGAAACTCCTAGACTCTAAATCCGAGATGAAAGGCCTCATATCCGCAATGTACCAAGAATTAATAGCGGCGGGAAACGGGTCAACGGAACCCCTGCGGAAGAGATGGGAAAAATACTTTGGGGAAGAAATGCACTCCAACCTATGGGAAACAATGTGTAAGGCAGCCTCCAAAACGTCCATATAAAGTCAATACAAGCTTCATGCCATCACACTGCTACACAGATGGCAATACGACCCCCTTAGACTCTCCAAAATGTCCCAAACAATGAGTCCAACAAGCTGGAGGGAATGCGGAGAAATAGCCAATTATTGGCACATGTGGTGGGGCTGCCAACACATCAAAGTATTCTGGAACGAGTTCCTGGGGTGGATCAAAGAAATAGAAGGTATCCAAAGAGACCCCGATCCCTACCTAATACTGTTTGGCCTAGAAAAAGATGAAGATGAATGGACCAGAGTGAAAGGCTTGACCCTCCCACTTGCTGCTCGCAGCCAGGGCCCTCTTAGTGATTAAATGGAAATCCACAACAACGCCCGGTAAGAGGGAATGGATCGCCCTAGCCACAAACATCTATTTAATGGAGACAATAACCGCCTCCCTGCACGGCAAAGCCGCCCAATGCGAAGCTCTATGGATGGACTTTAAAAATAAATATCTCATAACAGACTCTGGGCTCCAATCGGAGGAACCTGTCGGACCCTGATGAAAAGGCAACACTCGACAGAAAACAATGGAAGAGACTCTGCAATAAGTAGCACCTGACCGACCATGCAATGGAGCTCTGAATAAAACACTTCGGAAATCCCCATGCTTTCACAAACTTCAATGGACGTGTGCTCAATCAAGGAAGGGAGGGGGAGGGGGGAGGGTAGGGTTCGATGGATATACTTTGAGGTACCCAATGTAACATATGCTGCATAACTATGCTTGTTCGTCTTTTAACAACAAATATATCTTCCTAGTTCTGCAAACATATGCTTACTATGGTGAAACATGTAATATGTATTCCATCTTGTTTGTTCCTTTGTTAAAACCAATAAAATCAAATTAAAAAAAAAAAAAGTGCTGTGTCGAGCGCATGTATAGTGATTAATATGTGCGATACAATCGGCTGATTTATTAAGTATAGATATTGGACTAACTTAAAAAAATATATGAATTACATTATGCAGTCTGTTTTTATATTTATTTGGTTTCCCTCAACACTTAGCCACTTAGTAATGGCTCCCTCACTGGGAAAAGAATCAAGTAAGCCTCCATCAGTACGTGAGGGCCTCACGTGACCTGTAAGATTACACTTAGGGGAATAGACATTACATGGTGATACAACGCGTTGCAAAGGCAGATCCCGAGCCTGTCCATATACAGTTACACTTTCGCCAAAACAAATTTGGGTAAATTGGGGGGGGAGTTGCACAGACACACATTTCCACACGCGAGTAGCGCTCTACATAATCAGCGATGCAAACATAGCGGAACTCTGTCTCGCTCTATGTCTTACAGACTATGCTGAACTACGAATTAACCGCTTGAACAACTGATTATTTGCTAGAATGCATGGAGCTGCCAAAACGTTTTTAATAAATGAATGATTAGAATGGTGTCAATCATTTTTGCAACACTCATGATACAGGACCTGATATAAAGGTAAGAATGTAATCTATTCACCCATTTATTGCAGTACCTGATTACAGACAGTATCTCCAGACTATGGACTTCGATAAACAAGAGCCCCTCCATCTCTTTTTCTCTCCCTAGCTAATCAGCATTTCCATGAGGTGCATGCTTTAGAATTATCATCTCTCGTGACTCTGATTAACTAGTAAGTCCTTTACTACCTGGCATGGACTAAAATTAGTTTTATAATACATTCATGTAATGAAGTTTGAGACAAAATTGATTCTGCAGTATAAGTGGTGTGTTTGGCTCTATTTCTCAGGTGGATAGCCTAATTGTTAGGCATTTGACAAACCAGTACGGTTGAAAAACAGACTGGTGGTAAGCATGAATCAAGTTATTAAATTACGAGATGATTGCTATCAATAAGTGGTTGCAGCATTAAGGCCTTTTCACATTATGTTACAGGCAACTGGATACAATTATACAGCGAGACCAAGGCAAAGACCGCTCGAATTATTGTCCAGCGCCAAATGCATTGTTCAATAGGTTTTTAAAGAAAAATTCTCTAATGCTAAATGGTGTCCAAAATCCCCGGAAGAAGTTATGAAATTATGTTGAAGTAATGTAAAGAGAACAAAACATGTCGGGTTACATTGAGAGCTATATGACGATAACTTGAGATTAATGGAATAACTCAACATGTGAACCACATTTCAGTGGTGTCGCACAAATCAAAATGTTAGCCACATAACAGCATCAATCTCGTAATTGTGTTATATTTAGTTGCGCAAGTCACCTTTGGGATACACGTCACTTTTTGTCAATTTTGTAATAAAATGTATTTTTAAAAGAACGTTACTTTTGGATTAAAGATTTTTAGATTTTGAAGCTGGCCTGCCGGTGATTGATTGAATTTATACATTTGGAATATTTGTCCTGCTTCCATGAGATTGCACAATAAGCGAAGCCTCGCCATTATGTTGCCTGAATAATAAGCTATTCACAAGATCCTCCTGTTACACTTAAGGACATACAGGACATAGTGTGTACTGAAGGTCAGCCACAATACATTATCCTCAGAAAAGGAGGGATTGCGTCTCATGTAGATGGCATGCGAGCATGGCTGACAGCCATCACAGAGTGTATACGTGAGGAGGAGGGGAGGACCGATGGAAAAAAAACATTACATTATTAAGTTTTTAAAAGAGTAGAGAAAGCTTGAAACTGACACCAAAGCAATAACTGATCAGGTAAATGATTTTGAAGGCCACTCAAAATGCTACAAGGTTAGAATTCTAGGTTTGAGAGATGGAATTGAGCCTAGAAAAATTAAGCCTTTTCTTGAAGGTCGTTCACAGAATCTATACCCAACCGTGACCTTCCGACCATAATTTGTGACAGAGAATGGTTTAAGTTACTTACCTGTAAATCTTCTTCTCCAACATGGGTCTGGCATGGATTCACATGCTCATGAATATTCCCCGTCAGGCTTGGAATCCTCGGTAAAAGAAAAAACATTTTCACTTTTGCTCGAAAACTGTATTTCTCCTCTAAACCAATCAGTGTCCTTTGGGTCATACTGCTCCCATCCCATCCAATCCAATGACAGTACTCTCCCCAAGCTCCACCCCTGGTAGCCATCTTCAGATTAGGTAAGCACGCAAAGTGGCAGTATGAACCAAGAAGAGCCACAGAGGGCACGCAGGGAGGGTTTGTTCGCGTGTGAATCCATGCCAGAACCATGCTGGAGAAGAAGAGCTACAGGTAAGTAACTTAAAGCTTATGCAGCAACGAGTCTGGCATGGATTCACATGCTTATGAATAAAGATTACAGAGCAGAACAAATACACAACCACGCTAGACGGCAAGGCTCAACAGAGCAACAACACTTACCCCTGGAACAGACTTACCGCAAGTAAACCGGTTGCCTAGCACTGCTTGGCGACAAGTGTCTCCTCCCTGGAATCCCTGTCAACGCAGTAAAACCTTGTGCGCGTGGACCTACACGTAGCAGCCCTGCAGATGTCAAGCAGGGGCACACCAGAGAGAAATGCTGTTATTTCAGCGATGGCTCTGGTAGAGTGCACTCTCGGACGGCCAGGAAGAGGTCTGTTAGCCAGACGATGACAGTGCAGGATCCAGCCAGAGAGCCACCTGGAGATGGAAGCCTTAGACCAGGCCTTTCCTGCGATTGACAAAGTTGACGAACAACTGAAAAGGTACTTTCCGCTGGCGATGACCGATTCGGGAAGACGACGGGCAACCAAAGGTTGGAACTCCAATGGCACCTTAGGCATGAAGGTGTGGTGTGTATGCAGTCCCACCCTAATAGTGTGGAATGACAAGTATGGCTGATTGCAGGACAGCGCCTGGATATCCCCGACCCGCCTCACTGAAGTGATTGCCACGAGGAACGCCATCTTCCATGAGTGAAACTTGAGCGGGCCTGATGCATCAGTTCAAAGGGAGCCTCCATGAGCTTAGCCAAGACCACATTAAGTTCCCAAAGCCAGCAGGAGCATTCACCAGAGGAAAAGCCTGTGCAACCACAGGAAAGGCCTACCAGGAGTCCTGGTGTACCAGGATATGGCCGCCGAGTGACTCCAGCCCAGCCTTGGCCAAGGAAAGCAGGTATGGTAGGAGCTACAGGGATGTAACAGGCAGAGGATTAATCCTCTGAGTCCGGCACCACACGGAGAAACACTTCCACTAATGGCCGTGGCAAGTTAACGCTGAAGAGGCTCTGGCCTTGGCCAGGAAGTCCTTACATTCCGCAGGTATAGAGTAATGTCCAAATTCTAGGGCTGCATGAGCCTAGCCCTAAGGTTCAGTGGCGTTGTGATGCAGAGTAGCCCCACCCTCTCTGGCGAGAGGATCGTAAGGTATTGGCAGCCTGAAGGACGGGGCTGCTGACAGATGCATCAGGTCTGGGTACCAGATTTGTCGCAGCCAATGCCAAAGCGATGAGTATCATCTTGCAGTGACATAGTCTGAGCGTACTGATCACTCGTAGTGGGAGCGGAGGGAAAGCGTACAGCTAAAGTCCCTCCCACGGGAACCCCCCCCCCCCCCCACGCTCCACGGCTGCGTGAACCTGCTGGCGAACCTATGGCACATGAAGTTTGCCGCCGTCATGAAGAGGTAAATCTGGGGTTGACCCCATTCGTGGAATAGAAGATCGACCTGATAATGGCGAAGTTCACACTTGTAGCAAGAATGTACATTCCTGCTGAGCGAGTCTGCAATGGTGTTCTTGGTGCCCACCAGGTGAAAAGGGACAGGAAGTATGTCCTGACAAATGGCCAAGTGCCACAGATCCTGGGCCTACCTGGAGAGCGCCGAAGAGCGTGTCCCGCCCCGCTTACGGATGTAGAACATGGTGGCAGTGTTTCCGTGAAGATCCTCAGCACCATGCCCCTCAGCGACGGAAGGAAAGACTTGAGGGCCTGGAAGACGGCCCAGAGCTCCAGGATATTGATGTGAAGTGCCTTTTCTTCCAGCAGGCAGAGGCCTCTGGTGTGCAATTGTCTGGTGTGAGCGCCACAACCTTCCATAGAAGCGTCTGTGGCAACTGTCTCCTGGTAAAGAGGGACTTGGTGTTAGGCAGAAACATGTGCAGTTCCCTTAGGGACCACTGCAAAAGATTAAAGACTACAGGTTATTGGCAGTAAACCCACTTGGTAGCAGTCTGTACCACACAGATTCACTTGGTAGCTGTGGCTGAGCAGTCAGACTTCCCTCAAGAAGAGTTAGGCAGTATACAGAGCATACAAAATAGATACAGAAATATAGTAGCACAAGCAAACACTGACCAGAGCTTGGGTGTAAAAGTATATAATTATTTATTTAACACACACTTATAAAAACACACTAGCACTAAATTGGTAAGATCAGTTCAAAACACAATCACTATTATCATATGTACATCCCTGATTACTTGTTGGACAAGTCTTAGTTAACACCACTTATTTCCAGACAGAGGTGTGCGCTCAACGTTCGATGGCACTCCAACAAGTTAAATAAAAAGGGAGGGAAAAGCAGAATTATGGAAGCACACACACAAAACACGTTTTAAAGAACCACAGCAAGTTAGGAAGGCACAGTCTACTGGCGAGCAAGGAAGTTTATGTGCCAGGCCCACTTTCAAGGGAGCCAGGCGGAAGATGCCCAAGATCAGACAGTTACACAGAGTCTTCGAAGTTTGTGGAGGTAGTTCGAAAAAGGTTTAGTTCAGTTCAGAAAAGTTAGCTAAGGTGTCCGAGGCTAACCCAGGTTCGAGAGACGAGGATTTAATACACCCCGTTCAATCGGTTGCAAGGGAAGCCAGGCGTAACACAGTATCTTAAATGGAGAGGATCCTCCAGCGGGGGCAGTTGTTCCTGGCAGCAGGTGCAAGTCGCAGCGTCGTCTAGAGGAAGAGAAGATCTCGTCGTGGAGGAAAGATGAAGGTCGTTGCACTGCCAGGGAAGAAACCAGGCGCGGAGTTCTCCGGTACAAAAGGTACTACCCTTTCGGTTTGCGGTAGTGGTGAAAACGTGGTATCCCGGTTGCCGGGGTGCTTGGCACAGGCAAGACGGCCACCAGATGCTCCAGAAAGGCGAAAAGAAGGTAGACTGGTTATCCCCACCAGTCGAAGGAAGAAGACTCTCGGGGCTGGAGATCTCCTCTGTCGTTGGGAAAAGTGGTGAGACGGTTCAGCAGGGCTCCACCGGTGGTGTCGTCGTTGCAAGTCAGCTCAGCTTCTCCCTCCTCGGATTCTTTAGGTCCAGTGGAGACGTCTGAAGTTCCAGTCCCCAAAGCCCTGCTTTTATGCAGCACACCCCCATTCACTCAGCCTAGCTGTCAATCAAACATGCTAAGTGGTGAGCCGGCCGCCTCACCACTTGGGCCAATCACACAAGGGTGCGACTAAAGTTACCAAGGTAACTCAGTCCAGGGTGGCTAAACCCCCTCCCACACCCCCTGTGATACCCAGGCAGAGTGGCACCACCTTTGGAGGCTTCTGTGGAGAAGCCTGCCAAAAAGTGGAATAAAGTGCTCAACTTGGGTTGGAGTCACAGAAGAGAACACAAACGCCATTTTAGAATAGAGTTCTGGCAAAAAATACCAACTGGCAAATTAATATTAAATAAATAAACCGGCGGTATGTTCGAGACTATAAGAATTAAATAATTAAAGTTGGTAGCCTCAAACAATGGGAAAATCCCATAGAGATATATTCGCGGTCGAATATAAAAAGTAGAATCCACTGCCACCATCCAAAACTCGATCAGGGGGGACGGAGACGTGCCCCCTCGAACAACAGACCCCGGGACAATCGAATTGCCCGACCAGTACATCCACAATATGATGGTTTGTACTGGTTTCTGTTCATAATTTGGGACTAGCAAAGCCAATGGTGACTTTACATGCCCTGGCAGACAGTCAGTCCCAGGGTATGGAGTCTATGTTGGGGGGTCGCTACGACACCCCTGGGTTACGGCACGGAAGGTGCTGTGTAACCCACATCAAAAAAACACATGAGACCCTTTGGAGTAAAAGACCCCATAGCCCATAAAACACATGGAAAGTTAAAGGAACACCTCAAATCATGTCTAAGAGTGGGAGCAAAAGAATCTCACTCTTAGCAGGAGAGAAAAAAATAAACCCCAAAAATCCAGCAAAGCTGCTGGGGGACTCACTAGGTTTGGGAAATTAGCCTTACAGAGAATTCTCCCTAACACTTGGAATGGGGCGCCTTGCGTGAGAGGAGTATGCACGCCCCACCACTGTATTGTCCATTGGAACTCCTCGTTGGGGGGTATCTCGTCTGTCCAGGATGCCGAGACTTGCAGCAATCTCGCATCCAGAAACTCCTGGAGAGAAGTCATCTGTAGTCTGCAAAGGACGAGGTTGATGCAGGAGGACATCATGCCCAACAGTGACTTGACAGCTCGCACAGTAGCTGACCGCGCCGACGACGGGCTCTGCATGCACCTTCCCTAGGATGGCTACCGCCCTCTCTTCCGAGTGAGACGCCAGGAAAGTCAGTGTGTTGAGTTGGGCTTCCAGAAACAGTGTTCTGCGATGGCTCCAAGCAGGACTTTGGATAATTTATGGAGAATCCCAGATACGTCAGCAGACACATGGTCCTCGCCGTGTGCTGGCTTGGGATCGAATAAGCCAATCGTCCAGGAAAGGGTAGACGTGGATTCCTTCCAGACAAAGATGCGTCGCTACTGGCACCAAGCAATTCATGAGGACCCTTGGCCAGATTTCAGGCCAAAGGGAAGTGCATTGAACTGATAGTGTCACCCCTAGATCAGGAACAAAAGGAAATTGCAGTTCTTCCATTGGATGGGGACGTGGAAATAGACGTCATCCAGGTCCAAAGACGCCAGGAAGGCACCTTCCTCCAGTTGGCCGAGCACGTGCCACAACTTGAATATCCTGAACCTCTGAGACTTTAAGTACTTGTTGAGGCGTCCCATGTGCAGGATCAGCCTTCACCCTCCTGTTTTCTTTCGGACCAGAAAGTATCTGGAGTACACACCGGATCCCCAGAGGTGCTATTGCCCATTTTTTTTTAACATGGTATGGACCTCCTGCAGCAGCTGTGCCACATGCTGTTCTTGATGAGCCACAGGGGGAATACGAGGACACCTGCGTTGGAACCCCAAGGTGTACCCCTGTCTGAGAGCATCCAGCACCCATCAGTCGGTGGTGAAGGTCTTCCAAGCTAACGAACCTCGCAAGTCGGCCTCCCACTGGGGTGCACAAGTGGGGGTCAGAGTCCACGACCGGTTGAGGCCTGTTTCTGGTGTCGGGCTCTGCCCTGCCAGCAGCGTGGATTCTGGCGTACGTTGTTGTATGCCTGTGAGCGACCTCTGTAGGCCTCTTGCGTTGGGGAAAGGGAGGGCTGCCGATAAGAGGTGGTGTTGCCCTTGGAGGATCTGCCAGGGTTTCCTCTTGAAGAACGAAAGGAAGAAGACCGACGCTGCTGCAGGGTACTGCAAAGACCCGTTAACCAGCTTGCCAAACAAGTTTTCCACATCAAATGTCATGTCCACCACCTTAGACTGAACGTCCAGCCTGAAGTTGGTGGCTTTGAGCCATCCCTGTTGACAAAGAGACACTCTGTTTCCCATCTGACGGAATCCAGTGTCCGCGACGGCCACTGCCAATGTGATGGCGTGGTCGGAGGCCACTTCCCCCTCCTGAAACCTCTGCCTTCTTGTCATCAAGAAGGAAGTCCAGTATAGGGCCCAGTTTGTACCATAGTTCCCGAACGTAGCGGGCTAAAATGGCCATGGCACTTGTGGCTTTAAAGGTGCTGACAGCCACATATTTATAATCCTTTTCCCCATAGCATCCAGCTTCTTCCATGGCTGCGGACGACTGGTTTGCCACGCATTTCCTGGCCGTATCAGAGACCATGGAATCTGGTGGGTGTGTGTGTGTGTTGTTGGGGTGTGTGTGTGTGTGTGTTGTTGTTGGGGTGTGGTGTGTGTTGTTGTTGGGGAGAGAGAGAGAGAAAGAGAGAGAGAGAAAGAGAGAGAAAGAGAGAGAGAGAAAGAGAGAGAGAGAAAGAGAGAGAGAGAAAGAGAGAGAGAAAGAGAGAGAGAAAGAGAAAAAGAGAGAGAGAGAGAGAGAGAGAGAGAGAGTTGGCTTTTAGGATAAGGAGAGGGACCCTGCATGCATTTCTCAGAGATCCTGGAACAGCCAAGAATCCGTCCAGCTGAGAAGACCTGCAAAGCAACCTGAAATCTGTCTAAAGGAGGCCTGGCAACCAACTTCTGCTGCAGTCCTGGTGGAGCCCTGTCTGTCTCGTGATCTCCAGTAGGCCTGCAGAGGTGCTACAATCCCAGGAGTGGAGTGACCATCCATTCCCGAAGCCTACTCGGTGCTCAGCGCAAAAACCGCCTTCGGAGGTGACCGGGAATCGTCCTGTGGCTGACCAGCTTTGTTTTTGGGCTACCAGGTTTTCTTCGCTGCTGTTCCAAGTTTCTGCCTGAAACTTGGCACACCCTCAGCTGCCACTGAAAATGACACCCTCTGTGAAATTTTGGCATCCTAGCACCAAGGGGAACCAAGAAAGACCGCAAAGTCCGACCGCAGCTATGGAGTCCTGCTGCATCGCTGTGCGCGGCGTGCACGGTCCGAAACCTGCTTTTCTGACCCACTTCCAGTCCAGAGAAGGATGCTGCATCGTTTATTTATGCATTTCTACATCAAGAGTCCTTGCACCAGCAAAAGATCCTAACCGGAGAATCACTTGAACCTGCAACCCGTGAAAATCTAGGACCGCGGAATTCGGCAGGAAAAGCAAGCCAGGACACCCTTGGAAAGACTTGGGAAGATTCGGAGTGAGGGGGGTAAGTTACTGAGCTTTTAACATACCCCTGCACTTCCATTATAAGTCAATGGACTTAAAATAACATTTATTCTAACACTATTGGCTTTGCCATTACTTGCCTTGGCAAGACTTTTGACTGGTGGGGGTAATTTTGGGCACTTGTCTATGTTGAACCCCGACTCTCAGAATCCATCACTGGACCCCAGAGACCCTTCCTACATTTTTTCCTGCATCCTAAATTCTGTGTAATTGTATCCTGAACAATAGGGCACTAGGATCCAGACAATTTAGGGTTGGAGAATATTAGTTAGGGATCATCTCTATGGACCTTTTTTTGTGTGATACTCACCTATTCATTCCCTTGCAGGAGTATTTTCATTTGTATTATGCACTTGAACCTCTGACTGTATATATGTATTTTAGTTTGAAGGTATTGGTTGATAAGTCTACCTGCTTGTATTAATTTTCCTTATAGTGTGTTTGGCCAGAATTAAATAACTATTTTTATACATCCTGTCTAAGTGTCATTTGGGACTCCCATTGTGGGACCTCATTGTGGACCCTTTACACTCTCACCTCTCTGAAGAACTTAGCCTAGAACGCCTGTCGCTGCTACCTTAAACTGGTTTGGCTACAGCTTCCCAGAGTTGTCCCTGTCACAATATAGGTTGGCCTTCTACACATCTGTCCACCAGGCCAGAGTATAGAAAATCAGTCTTAACAATGGGACCTAAGACACTTGGGGACCCAAGTCTGGCGCTATTCCCTCCCACCCCCTCGAGCCTGTCCCGCTTTGATGGGCGGTGCTCGGATTCTTCTGTAGCGCTAGGCCTTCATCCCAGATATCGTCCAACAAGGGTACGGTCATGATGGTCTTCCTCCTGGACTCGCAATATTGATAACGGAAACCTTTATTTTTCGTCTCCTCAGGCATCAGTTGAAAAAGCTCAGAGGTCCTGGATATCATAGAATGGAAGGCACCAACCTAATCTGGAGGAAAGGCCCTGTGCGGGTCATCCACACCTGGCGGTTCCCCATCCCGAAGAGATCGGCCTCATCAGTGTCCGTGCCTATGTCCGTGTCTGTTTGCATGGCAGGATCTCCCGTTGGGGTTAGCTCCCGGGGTGGGAGCGGGCGGGTGGTGTTGGCTGGGGCCTTGGACCAACAGGGATCTTTGACTTTGGCGTCCCCAAAGGACCTCGACCTCTGCTCTGAGGGAGTTCGCTCGTGGGACCGACCAGTTCTTGAAGAAGCATGCCCATGCCCAGATGATGGCATTACACAATTTTAGCTATTCCCCCAGCCTGCTGTAGTGATCCTTCTTGGTCTTTTTTTAAAAACCACGGCAGACCTTGCATCAGTCTTCATGGTCCGGAAGCAGGCAATATTGGCATTTATTGCGACGATCTTCAACGAACACATTCCACAATCCAAATTTCACAGAGAATTTGAAGAGGCATCTCCTCGGACATGTTGGAATGGCGTGAAGTTGGCCCTAGCCCAGGCCGTGTCGAAACCTTGATGAAACATCCGATATAGGTTATCTTCGCCGGCAACGGCTCTCCGCTGCTGGTGATTGACTTTCGCATGAACAATTAAGCAAAAATCAGACAAAAATAGTTTGGAGCGCAATGAAAGGACTCGCAACACTGAAAGGTGCAGTAAAAATCTGAAGGTGGAGCTTATGGAGATGACCGTCATTGGATGGGGGCAGTATGAGCCAACGGACAGTGATTGGTTTAGAGGAGAAATACAGTTTTCAGGCAAAAGTGAAACAGTTTTTTCTTTTACTGAGGATTTCCAGCCTGAAAACAGGGAATATTTATGAGCATGTGAATACATGCCAGACCCCATGCTGGGGGAATATAGCTTTCTCTGCCCCTGTCCTAAATCGGTTAGGTTATAACTACTTGTAAAGCAAAACAGGGGCCCAAGGGCATCCTGGCGCTAAGCAGGGACCACTAAAAAGAAGAAAGGGCCCAACAAACAACCGGTAGAAAGAGAAGTACCCACCAAAAGGACCAGAAAACCATTGGTTAATCAGGTACGTTGTGACTGCTTTTCAGAAATGTAGATGGTCCTCAAAATTCAGAAGAGACAGGGGGAGAGAGTTCCACAGCGTAGGAGCAGCTGCAGAAAAAGCTCTGCCACTGAAAATAGATTTACAAAAATGCAGGAGCAGGAACAGAAATTGATTGGCAGACCGAAGGTTTCAAGACGGGTGGTATCGACCATAGAAGGCCAGATTGACAAAACAAAGGATTTAAAGTTTTATCCAATTGGCAATCGGGAGCCAGTGCAGCTTCTGAAGCACATCTAGGCAGTCCCAACGCCAGACAGGCTGCCGCATTATGCAGCACCTGCAAACGATGGAGGAGAGTTTTAGACTGAGCAAAAAGGGTGGCATTACAGTAGTCAGATTTCCCCCTAACAAAAGTGGAGACCACCAAGCCACGTAGTTCAGAGGGCACAAAGGGAATACACTTCCTGAGAAGGCTAAATTTAAAATAAGCAGTGCTACAGCTCACCTTAATCTGGGAGTCTGCAGAAAAAAAAGCAGCGATTTTTATGCCCAGATTTTCTACAATAGTCACTGGTGTGGGAAGCGAGCCCAGGGCAGGAGGCAAAAAGGCCATCGACCAAGAAGAACCCACCAAAGGGTCAGCGCCCGGCATCATCACTTCCGTCTTTTCTGCATTGAGCTTAAGCCAGTTTCTCTGCATTCCAAATTCCAATGTCAGACAGACAGTTTTTCAGGCGGACAGCCATTGATGCCTGATCAACACGTAAGATGATTTGTGTGTTGTCGGCATAGGCAACCAACCTGCAACCATGGGCATGAATAAGTTTAGCTAGATGGAGCACTAAACAACAATGGCGAAATCGCCAAACCCTGAAGGACACCAGAGTTAAGAGGGACAGGAGCAGAGGAAAAAGGCGATAAAGACAAGGACTGGGTTCTATCAGAAAAAAGAACAAAACCATTCCAGGACAGAGCTGCCAATTCCAATCTCCTTGAGGTGTTGATATAAGATGGCATGCACAATAGTGTCCAACGCTGTGGAGAGATTTAATAGTATAAGAACGCCAACTTTGCCTTAATCAAGGATAAGGGATAGGTCATCGATGAAAGCTTCCAAAACACCTTCATTACCCATAAGGGGGCGAAAACCTGAATGGAAGGGCTGCAGAATGAGCTGGGACTCAAGACAGTCTCTCAAATGAGGCATTACAATAGACTTAAGGACCTTCATCAAAATCCACAACAATGAAATTGGTTGAACATTTGAAGAGAAGGCAGGGTTCAAGGAGGGTTTTTCGAGCAAACGGGTAACTAACGCAGGAATAGTGCCAGTATTAAGCAAATGGTTAACTGCGCCGGTAATAAGCCCAGCTGTAGCACCACCATGGCTGGTGTTTCTAAAATTCCTGAATTATCAGGACAGGCATAACCTATCGAAATCAGTGCGAGAGGTGGGGACATATTTAACTTTGAAAATGTCACACTACCGTTTAACCCCAACTTTAGTCCGGGAGTTCAGGAGCCTAAGAAACAGCTGAGAGAAAAAAAAAGAATATTCTATAAAAAGTCAGTATTATTAAAGATGGGAAGACACATTTAAATGGACACTGACTGGCTATGTAATTTGTAGAGACTACATCCTGCTCAAAAGAAGTGGCTATTGAAATGACAACTTCATGTTTGGCTCCACAGATCGCACATGTAATATGCAATCAGTATACCTATTGCTGACTATTTGTTAAAGTTTAATGCAGATTGTGAAAAAGTGTACAAATTCAGAATATCTAAAATAAGTGTACTTATGCTTGCTAAGAAGCTGTTGGACTGGTTGGTGACTAGACCACAAGATGAGCTCCCAGATGGAGAAATTACTTAACACAATGTTCTTTCTACGGATGCTTCTCCCGCAGATTCTGCTGCTTCGGAAAAACGTCGACATGGGGCGTTAGTGGACCTCGACTCGGCTGTCGATCCGTCTTGCTCGGTCCATGGCTCCAGATGTGACGTCAGGCATCTTATTTATACCACATCACTACGCCCCACACCTCAGTTTCCCCCTTTTATTTCAGAGCTCGACAGCTGAATAGGAAAACAGAAAAAAGTGAGCTAAACAGCCCATAAGAGGTTAATACAACAATACATTTCCCAAGGGAAGAAACCACCTTGCGAAGGACACCACAACTTGTAGCGTAAGAAATTGATTTGTTTTTTATTTGGAGAGAAAAAACATTAAAGACAGAAAACATCCCAGGACCATCACCAGGTGTCAACCCACTAAACAAGAAATGCGCACCAACCGCCAAACTTTCTGAGAGGGGATAGATGGGTGGGGAGATGACATCCACGTCCTGTACCTACATGGACTGAGACATAGCCATTGCTTTCTTGAACGGGGAAATTCAGCCCCATAATTACTCCCACTCTCTGCTTTTAGAGACTCTGGAAGTAAGACGATCTAGCCACACAGCTTCTTATCCACCATTAACCACGAAATGGATCTTGATAATACTGTGTGAAACTATGCAAACACAGTAAGAATAACCACCTCCATCCACATGGGGTTGGGGGGGGCTCTTTTTAAAATAATACGCATTGAATGCCTGATATTAAATATTGAACCATTACCAAACAAACACACCCACACTCCTTCCTCTGTTCATCTTCTGACAGAGAGAAACGGGACTCCTTCACTGAATTCCTCCTTTTCGTCTTGATGAAGGCCATCCATTTCTCAGCACAATAGACCAGCTATCAATTGGCCGAAACACCTCTGTGTCGACATCTGTCTCAGTGTTTAATGTCAACACTGTCACTATTGTAAATTGGTTTACACCAACGTTGTTCTTCTTGAACCAGATTACCTGATCCCAGAATGTTGCATGGGACCTTGTTATTATGATGCCTCTTCAGTTCAAAATGCATGGACTAAAATGTCACTATTATGTATAGGCATTGTACTTTCACCATCGTTTGTCCTGTTGACATTTCGTCTTACTATGAATCCATGTATTGAAACATTTGGTTAAAACTAAATGTTTTCAACCCACAAAAGAATGGCATTCATTTTATAAACTTAATGAATACTGGAGTGTGTTCTCATCGTTTGGTCACCCTGATCATTTGAGAATAGTTGAGCAGTTGGCTTCCCTTCCCCACGCTTTCTGGACGGGACAAGGCAGCACGCTTTAGCTTTGCGCACACTCTGGCTTCTTTGGCACCCGGAAACAGTTCAATGGTTCAGCTGGTCTCACACCAATCTGGCAAAGTCTTTAAGAAACAAAAAGGATTCTCAAAAGAAATGTCTCTTTTCAAAACACAGGCTTCCTTCGCCTTGAAACAAAAGTTCACTTTACTTGTCAAAACACACAGACTTCTCTTGCTTGTCACTTTGGGCTTTCCCTTTTCCAGGCTTTTATCGTCTAAGGTTTTCGAAACGGCATGGGGCTTTACTTAAACCATACCCAACCACTTCGGCTTTCACAGTACTACCTTCTTTCCCGCTGTCTGCTGGTACTTTTAGTTTCTTTTCTCACTCGTACAGTTAAGAATCTCAGAATCAGGACCTTCTGTGCCTAAGTGTCTTTGCTATTCAAAGTCTTACTTCAGAGGGCCTTATGCGACAAACATTCAAAGATCCTTTCTCCTCAGGATTCTCATATGCAAAACGTCTCTGGCGATTCACTGTTCACCCTGGACCCCCCTCCGAAGGGCTCAGACCCACTTTAACACAGAACCTTCAATTGGTCTCCCTCTGCCAGGCTCGGACCAAATGTATCTACTTTTCCAAACTTTCTTTACTTCATCAAAATCAAAGATTTTCAACTGTGCGCAGGATTTTGCTCGACCTGTCGCAGGACCATGTTGATTCACAATTCTTTGTTCTCTTCTTAATAGAACCCTTTCAACTTTCATTTCTACCAATTCTCAGCTGGATACCTTACAGAGACCTTCGATTTAGCACACCCGTGGTTCCGGACCACTCTGTCAAAAGTATTGTATCTTTTGGGCTTCAAGTCCCAGAATGCAAATTCAAGATTTTGTTCCTACTTCGCCAGTTACAGGCACTTATGGGATTTACACAAAGTTCTTGACAACAGATTATCCCGCCTTAGCTTCCCTCGAGTCACAGGGCCTTCATCTTCTCAGTGACTAGGTGTTAGCGGGTCCTCAATGGAGACTCACTTGAGGTCAGGATTCCAGCACCTGCCCCTCAACTACCTGGGTTTCTGGAACTCAACCAGGGAGCAAACACTGGTTTAAACACTACCAGAAAAGTGTAGCTGGTGTTTTAGTTCGGCTCCCCTGCCACACTGTAGCCTGCTTTGTAATCACAGGCTTCAGTGTCTTGGCACTCCGGAACCCTTCTGGCTTCTCAAGGTTCTCCCAGCTGCTGATTTTTCCTTCTGGTCTTCACCGTTCCTTCAGCAGCTCCCGCTCGCTCAGTGTATACCTTGGCGTCTGACCTTTTATACTCTTTAAAACAGTTGATTCAAGTCAGGTGTGAGTAGTTGCCCCCCCCCCACCCTTTCTGACCTCATTATCGAGACAACATGGAGAGTGCCCATAGGAATCTATTGCCCATGGATTCCTATGGGCAATCCTCATGACTACCATCTGCCTCTTCTTTGTCCCCGTAGTTGGACTTCTAGAATGCAAGTAGGGATGGTGGGAGTTGTAGGTTTTCCTGGAGATCATGAAAAACCATGTAGGTTTTCATCAGGATGAAGCGGTAAATGTATTGTGATGGATGAATGGATTTTCTATTGGGTATTATTTTCCCTGGTTGTTTGCTCCTTTTTCTTACAGAAAGGTACTGGGGTATGATGGGACTCTGCTGACAATATCCCATGACAACTGAGGGGATTTCGGGTAGGGGTGTATCGGAAAGGGAGGAATACCCGAGGAATTCGCCCGAGGGTGCGTCTCCCATAGTCCCCAAGGACCCCCCCTGCCCAGGTGATGCTACCTCGCTCGTCCGCCCCCAGGGTTGGGATCCAAGAGTGATGGCCCTCTCCTGGCCACCTGAAGAAAGGATACATGGGATTAACTGGGAGAAATGGCTCAGGTTTCTCACAGCAGCCAGCAACACCTCAAGCACCTCCTCAGAGACGTCCCAAGTCATAGCTAATCGTCATAGCTAATCCTCTCAAGGGCCATGCATGTAGGCTGAGAGACTTCGGGTTCGGGTGAAGCACCCAACCTTCTGACTGGGTTAGGAGATTCAGGTGCTGAGGCAAACAGAGAGGTGGGCAGATGGTCAGATCCAGAAGGTCAGAGTACCACGTCCTCCTCGCCCAGGCTGGGGTGATCAAGATCTTGATTGCTCGCAACCTCTTGAGCCTCCTGAGAACCCATGGAATGACAGGAATCGGAGGGAAGGCGTAGTGGAGAGGGAAGGTCCAATCCACTAGAAACGCGTCCTCCAGCACACCATTCACAGGGTATTCCATTGAGCAAAACTGTCTGCACTTCCTGTTGGACTCTGTCAAACAAGTCCACTGATATGATATAGTATTTATAACACGCCTACACACAAGTGTTTCAAGGAACAATGAGGCAATGGAGACAGACAACGATCCTACTAGGCCAGGTGTCATTCAGATCGCGCAAGTGCATGGGAGAGGGGGAAAGGGAGAGGGGACAGTGCAGTACATGGGATAATAGAATAAATAACCATAAGAAAATGTAAGGCCAGCAGGTGGCAAGTGCAAGGGTAAGCGCAGGCATCAGGAGTCAGGTGCTGGGGTATCCCAACAAGAGAAGATCTCCTCTAGGACTTCCTGGCTCAGTTCCACTCGTGTGAGACCATGCTCTGCCTGCTCAGAGCATACTGCAAACAGTTCTGTGTCCCTGTCAGATGAACGGCCGAGACGGAGATACGGTTCTCCAATAACCAGAACCACAGCTGCATCGCCTCTCTGCAGAGGGGGAGGGAGCGCAAGCCACCTTGCTCGTTTAGGCAGTGCATGGCCACTGTATTGTTGGTCAGAATCAGTACATGATTCCCCTTCAGAGACGGAGTGAACACTCTCAGGGCTAACCTGATGGCTCACAACTCCAGCTTGTTGATGTGCCACCTGGCTTGCATTGCTGACCAAAGGCTATTCACCTGCAAGTCCTTGCAGTAAGCACCCCAACCCTTCAAAGAGGCATCAGTGACAACTCAGCCCTGAGGCCAGAAGGGCTCCCCTGCCATGAGATTGCTGCCGTCGGCCCACCAACCAAGGTCGTCGACCACTGCCCGGGATACCTTGAGGTAGTCCGAAAGGGTTCCGAAGTACTGGGACCACTGGCCCTGTAGGAGCCATTGAAGAGATCTCATTCGCAGCCTGGCCTTTGGCACTAGAAAGTTACAGGAGGCCATAAGGATAAAAAAAAAGGTGGAGGAAGGAAGCTGCTGGTAAGGCGGTGCGGTTCCAGAATTGGTGTACCATCTGTGCAATGCTGTAGGCTCTCTCTCCCAGAACCTAAAGGAACAAGACCGTTATCTGTCCGACAATATCTTCAGTATTGCGCATCAGTGTCTCAAGATCAGCAACAACACAAAGTTGTCACACTCAACGACGCAGACAAGGGAGATACCACCTTGACATTGTGCAAGACTGTTCCCAACAAGTCCCCTTGGTACACTGCAGAGAGACTATCCCAGAGGCCCGGATGAAGGCTTTTCTACTAGGAGCGGAAACGTCAGTGGACTCAGTTACATTCTGGCTGCCCAGTCCACTATCATTTGGGGGTTTCCACCCCCAGGTGTAAACCTACGGTTTGGTCCTCTTGCTCTTCTATTAGCTGCTAGGACTGACCCCTTGAATGGTCACTCCTGTTTCTCTGATATCTTGTCGTTAGGACTAAGGCACTGACTCACACTAAGTGCTACAGAATTATTTAAGTCCCAACTTCTAACTGAATTTACATGCAAATGACAAATAGGCTGTAATATTTGTTTGTTCTTTCCTTTTTCTCTTTTTTCCTGTATGATTACACCGGTATATGCTTCGTTCTGTATATAATTTTCTGTGCAATGTAACCTGTATTGTTTTGCCATGAATTGGGCATTGACACTATCAATTATAAATTATCTATATGAAAAAATAGACAAATACATCAGCAAATTAAATATAGCTGACTTATGAATCAATATTTAGCTACATAATAACTATATGGATTGAATCCTCCAACTGACAAGAAGGTTTGGGGACATCTAGCTAAAGTTTTATGCTATGTTTTGATTTTCCGAAAAGTTAAAAAGGACATACTATGAATAATGTATTGTCATAAACGTATCGTATGGTAGGATACCTTTTTGTTGCATTATCTATCAGAATTGGCACAACTCTGCCAGCTAGCACTAATCGGGAATTTAAAACGGAGTCTCTCTGATTACTATCTGCCTTTGTGTTCCTGCTGCTACTGCATTTTCTGCTGTCCCCCTGTGTCAGGCCCATTTCTCCCTCTATCCAGGTGGCTCAAATCTAGATGTTTTAATTACCGCCTGACATTCTGTGAACCCTAGGCCTTTCTCCCTTGATCCAGGCGTCTCAAATCTAGGTGTTTTAATTACTCCCGTACCCATATTGTAATGTGAAACCTAGGTCTCTCTAATAATATACAGGACTCTCAAATCTAGGTGTGTTACCCGTATCTGCCTATTACATTGTGAAACCTACTGTATTGTGAAACCTAGGCCATATCTCCATATCTGCCTATCACATCTGCCTTGTACGCACTGATCGCTGCAGCCGAACAACATTGAAGCCTACAATATGTATACATTACACCACATCTGTGGCCACAGGCACGGCCAAACATCCATGCACCATAGAATGCAGCTATGGCTATGCTCATCCGGTCAAGCAGCGCATATAGCCGCTCAAACTGAAACACATGACATACCTCAATACCTCTGCCACTAGGATACAATGACTACCAACAAGAAGAAATTCGGTATAGCTGGCCACACATTGATTTTTCAACAATAGCACTCTATCGCAAACCTCCAACAGCGCCCACCCAGGTGCCTGAGCTTTTTGGGCTGCTTAGTCGAGGCTAGTCAGCCACCTAAGTCTTAGACAAGCGAAAAATGCACACATGCATCACCTAATCTAAAACTCTTCGAACCTCCAGCACATTGACTATGGTCACTGAGGGCGTTCCAACTACAAAGCGCATTGAGGCCATACAAATGGGGAAAGAGCGCTATATAAATAACCAAATACTATAATTTAAATTCCGGGAGATGTCCAGCCTATAGAGTAGTGAGCAGGTGTCCTCCAGGTGTGACAAAACACGCTCCGCCGACTTTCCCCTGATCAGCCAGTCATCCAGATACAGGAATATGTGGACTCTGGATCTCCTGAGGTGAGCCGCGACTACTGCCATGAGATAGGTGAAGAACCTTGGAGCGGAGGTCAACCCAAAGGGAACGACCTTGAACTGATGGTGCTTGTCCCCTATGAAAATCCTCAGGAGCTTCCTGTGCCTTCAGTGTAACGGCACATGGAAATAAGCGTCCTGCAGCTCTACAGACACAGCCAGTCCCGCAATCTGAGAGCGTGGAGAATCTCTCACAATGTCACCATCTTGAACTTGTCTTTCACCAGGAAGGTCCAAAATGGGACAGAGACCTCTTCCCTTCTTGGGCACTAGGAAATACCAGCCTGATTCTCTCTGCTCGGGTGGTACCTTTTCCACGGCACTCTTCAACAACAGGGCTCTCAGTTCCTCCTGGAGCTCCTGTCTGGGTTGGCTTGGAGGTAGTGGGGTTCTGTCCGGAGGTTTCCTTAATAATGGCAGACAATAGCCCCACTGCACAAGCTCCAGGGCCCAGGTGTCAGAGGTAATCTCCGGCTATTGGGGCCAAGGCTCTGCCAGCTGTCTACCAACCATTAAGTCATGGGAGGGGAAAATCAAAGCGGCTTAGAAGGCAGAGGCGCCCCCGCCACTGCTCGTTAGCCCTTGGAAGTCCACCTGCCATTTCCGAGGTACGAAAAACGCTTCGGCCCCTGTCTGGCCTGCAGGAGCTGTGCCTGCCTGCCGTAAGGCACATAACGCCTACAGCCACTGCCGCTGGAGGCGAAGCTGAAGGCAGGTTTGGCTGGCGCAGCTAGGCCTAGTGACTTTGCAGAGATCTTTGACTCCTTAAATTTCTCTAAGGGATCACCCGCCTTATGGACAAAGTAAGTTTGCCCGCAAAGGGCATGTCCAGCAGTTTTGGATATTAGGTGAAAAGCCTGAAGACCTCAAATAGGCCTGCCTCTTCAATGCAATTGCTGATGCCATTTATCGGCCCAAGCAGTCGGCCACATCCAGGCCTGTTGCAGCGAATGCCTGGCCACCTCTTTCCCATCCTCCACCAGCTGTATGAAGCCGTCTCGCACTTCCCCCTCAGGGATATACTGCGTAGCATTTTCTAGTGCATTCCAGAGGCCGAAGGAGTACTTCACAAAACCACTAGCCACGTTTGTGGCTTTCAGAGTCATGCTGCCAGATGTGAAAACTTTCGTGGCCATGGTGTCAATTCTCTTCCCTTCTCTATCAGGCGGCAGATTTGAAGCGGTAGATGCTGGTCTGGTGGAGACTGTGGCAGTTTATAAAACAACATCTTTCCCGGGAAGGGTGAGAAGACAGAAAGGACGGGTCTCCTCCTGCCGGCCTATACTTTCCGGTCATGGTGGAGCCGATCGGGGGGATGGAGCAGGGATGCTGCTACAGAGAGTCTAAAGGGTTGGCAATCACAAAATTCAGAGACATGTTCCGTACCGTAACCAGACCCTCGTCCAGTATATCTGTAGATTCATACACTTGAACTGGCACTGATGAAGTCTGCAGTCCCAAGGTGTCAACCACCTCTGTACCAGTGCCCTAAACTTGGCATGAGTAGAGGGTTAGCTTTGCTGAAACTCCAGGTCAGGTGAAGTGTCCAGCTCGCTGGCAACATGAAGCCCCTGTGCCAGCTCTAATAGCTGAGCCTGATCTTCGAAATAATCGAAGCCACCTGTGCCCATGAACATAGGATCGACTCCTCCCTGGTCATCCGCATCATCAATGCCAAAAATGGATGACATATTGCCGAACAAATCAGACCGGGAGAGTGGGGTACAAGATTTGTCGCTGAGCGCCGGTGCCAAGGGCTTGTCCTTCAGCGCTGATAACCGAACTGTCGACGTCGATCGAGGCTGTTGCACTGGGGCGGCGTCTGAGACGCTCAAACCAGGATTTGCGCGGCAAGGCCCTGGAATCGAACGTTTCAGGTGCCTTTTCTGGCATCGAGTCTGAAGGCTTCCCTGGCGCCAATGTCATCACCACTCGGGCTTGTAAGGGGTCGGTGTTGCTGTGCGCAGCTGTCGCTTCCGAGGCCTGCTGCTTGGGGTGAGGGCACCCACGCCTGCCGCAGCATGTTTCTAAAACATTTCAAGCATGGAGACCTTCAAATCTTCCAACTCAGTCAAATGCTTACCTCCTTCTGTCGATGAATCGGAGTCCCGAAGGTGGCACCTCTCTTTTGCGATGAGGAGGAAGAATGGAACATAGAATGGCGACTCTTCTTCTTCTGCCAATGTTTCTCATCTTTTTTGGGGTAGGCCCCCCTCGGTCTCAGAGGACCGGGCGGTACCCCGCGCTTGAGATTTTTTTTTTTTTTTAAAACTTTTATTTTTGAACGGCAGAAGTACACAAGGCACACACAAGGCAGTAGGTACATAGCATTAACATCTTGGAGCAACACATCAAAAGGGATACAGCAATCACAACATGGACAGCCGGGCGGTATCTGATAAGGAGCATAGCAATCCAAAGACAAGGGAACAAGGTGGGGGCTCACCTAGTGGGATCAGAGCCCGACGGGGTAGGAGACAGACCAGATTCGGGGGTGGCCTCGTCCCGGATACTGAGGTAGGTGTTGAATGCAGCCCAAATGTTCCTGGGGCGAGACTGAGCGGGGAGCATGGACAAGTATTCTTCTTCGCAATTGCGCGACCAGGTGAGTAAGCGCAACCATTTCTGAAAGGCCGGGGGAGCGGGGCTTTTCCAGCTCTGGAGTATGCACTTTTTAGCAATCATACAGCTTATGTTTAGGAACTTAGCTAGGCGCCTGGTTCCATCAGTTTTCCAGACCCCGAACAGAATCGACAAGGGGTCAGGATCAACCACAGTTTCAGCTATGTCAGAAAGCGTTTTCAAGATGCATTCCCAGAACCCAGAAAGCTCCCTGCAGAGCAGAAACATGTGCAGGTGATCAGCCCCCTCAGATCCACAGCGAGGGCACCCGGTCGCAGTGGCCCGGGCGAACGCTGAGGTCCTGTGTGGAGTATAGTAGAGCCTATTGAGAAGTTTGTACTGTATTGCTCGGTAGCGGAAATTGAAGGAGACTTTTTGAGTATGTAGACACATTGCGCCCCAGTCGCCATCAGACAACTCCAGGCCCAGCTCATTCGCCCAGTCGTCACGCGCCCTAAGTGCTGGAGTTGTGATGGACTCCTGAAGGATCCTATATAGTGAAGAGACGACACTACGGGCGCCGCCTGAGTTGGCAATGTATGCGATCGCCGGGTTATCCGGGGGCTCATCGGGAAATGAGGGCCATGCAGTGCGGAACGCTGCCCGTAGCCTATAGTACTGGAGGGTCTCCAAGGCGGATCTAGTGTGGCCCTGTTTCCATGTTTGGGGGTCAATGAACTTGCCCTCTGGGTAGAAATCGGACAGCGCTTGATACCCCAGCATTCCCCAGTGTTGGGCCAGGGCGTTATCGTGTGTAGGTTCCAGAGCAGGCAGGCGCCACACCGGGAGCCATCTGTAGTAGGGAGGGGACCCGTCCGTCGGACTTAGCAAGCGTTCCCATGCGTGGATGGTCGTGGCGACAGGGTCAATGGGTGAATCAGGTGTGTAATGGCGATGTAATATAAGGGACATCATGTTGGTACCGGCGGCTGCTAGTCGCTCTAACTTAACATGTGGTCGCGTTGGGGAGCCCGGGTACCAATGGGTGGCATGTTGAGCCTGGGCCGCAGTCCAGTAGAGTAACAGATTCGGAGCGGTGAACCCCCCTTGTTTATAGGTGAGCGCCATGTCAGACCACTTCTTACGCACTGCACCGGAGTGCCACAGGAACTGAGCGCATAGTGTATGCATTTTAGTGAAGGCCTTCCCAGGCCACACAGGAACGTTGCTAAAAGTGTAAAGAAGCTTGGGGAGCAGGATCATTTTAATTAGGGAGAGACGACCAGCCATGGATAGTGGGAGCGACCGCCATCTTAACATCTTGGCCTCGGCAGTTTGCGCTGCGGTGGAATAATTGTCGGTTATCAGAGTAGATTTGGTCAAGGATATCTGCACCCCCAGATATCTGACACCGTCCGGAGACCAACGAAGGGGGTACTCAGTGGTAGGTTGTTGGGTAGAATTTGTGAGCGGGAAGATATCCGACTTTGAGTAATTAATTGTGAAGCCAGAGTAGGTACCAATACGGGTGATGTCCCTAAGTATGGGGTCAATGTGGGTCGCGGGCTCTCTAATGTATAATAGCACGTCATCTGCATATAAGGATATGATTTCGGGGTCATCCTTCAGCCGTATCCCCTTGCGGGCATGCCGAGCACGGACATAGTCCGCCATTGGCTCAATTGCGAGGGCGAAGAGGATCGGGGAGAAGGGGCAGCCCTGCCGGGTACCCCTGAAGAGTGTGAAGGGGTCGGATGTCAAAGAGTTGGCTCTGACCCGGGCCACATGGGAGGCGTATAGTAGCTTAATGAACCCGATCATGTTTGGGCCAACTCCCATCGTCTCCAGCACCAGCCACGTGTAGTTCCAGGAGACCATGTCAAAGGCCTTCTGAGCGTCCAGAGTGACCGCCACGGCCTGGGCCTCTTGATTTATACGAGACATGACATTGAACAGTCTTCTTATATTATGTGAGGTGGACCTGCCGGGAACGAAGCCTGCTTGGTCCTCGTGGACCAGATATGGCATAATGGGGATAATGGGGAGAAAGCGGTTAGCTATGGTCTTAGCAATGATTTTCGTGTCTAGGTTCATGAGGGAAAGGGGCCTGTAAGACCCACATTCGTCGTCCGGTTTGCCAGGCTTGAGCAGTACCGTGATGACGGCCTCACGCATGGACGGGGGAAGAATAGAAGAGCGGAGCGCTTCGACCCAAACCTCGAGCAACTTGGGAGCCAGTACGGACACGTGTTCTTGGTAGAACTCAGCCGTGAGGCCATCAGGTCCCGGCGCCTTGCCTTTGGGCAGGTTAGATATGGAGGGTACTATTTCGTCCAGCGTTATCGGGGAGTCCAGCTGGTCGCGGGTAGCAGGGGAGATTTCGGTGGTGGGGATCTGAGTAAGCAGCTCGCGCATGTGTCGTTCGGAGTGTTCGGGAGGCTGGGAGTAGAGAGACCTGTAGAACTCGGTAAATATCTCCAAGATCTGTTGGTCAGCCCACTGTGAATTGCCAGATGCATCTTTGATGGAGGTGATCTGTGTTCGGCCAAATTCCCCCCTCACCACTCCTGCCAATGTCTTCCCCGGTCTGTCCCCCTCGCCATATTTCCTGGCAGCCTGTGGGCGGCTGAAGTACTGAACTTCATTGGTAGCGAGCGTATTATATGCCTGCAGTTCCTCGCTGATTTGGAGAAGTAAGGCGGGATCGGCGCCAGTGGAGCATTGCTGCTCCAGCTGTTTCAGTTTAGCTTCAGAGCGATCGAGGCTGGCTCGGATAGCTTTCAGTACCCCAGCCTCCCGTGAGATGGACATCCCCCTAATGTATACCTTAAAAGCCTCCCACCGAACCGCGGCTGAGGTGTCCTGAAGAGAGTTGTGGTCAAAAAAGGATGTAATGTCTGCAAGTATATCAGCCCTAAAGACGATGTCCCCGAGGGCCTCAGATTTGAAACGCCAAGTGCTCAGAGTCGGAGTGGGTATACCCAGCCTCACAGAAAGTGCGATTGGAGCGTGGTCAGATAAAGTGCGGGGGAGAATCCAGGACCCCTCCACCCCTCCCATGGTTTCCTTGGACACTAAGAACAGGTCTATACGAGACGAACTGTCGTGGACCGATGAGTAATAAGTGTACTCCCGGGACACGGGGTGTACAGTCCTCCAGGCGTCGCAGACATTGAGCGTCTGCATATGGCCACACAACCTGCGTGCGGCACTTGTAAGGGCTCTGGAGGACGTGCCAGTCCTGTCCAGGACAGTGTCAAGAATAAGGTTTAGGTCACCCCCCCATATAATCTGGACCCCCACGTAGCCCAGTAGTATGGCAGTTACCGCATCAAAGAACTCAGGAGAGTCAACGTTGGGGCAGTATGTGTTAACAAGTAGGTATTCTCTATTCACCATTGTGCAGTGTAATATGATATAGCGACCCTCGGGGCACACGTAAATTTGTGCAGGTTGAATTTGATCGATTTGTGGATCATTGTGAGGACTCCCCTGGATTGGGAGGAGTATGAAGTGAAGAATCTATTGGGACCCCACGACGGGGCCATGGTGCCCGGAATGTGGGCATTGGAGTGTGTCTCCTGCAGGAGTAGTATCCTGCAGCCATGTCTATTAGCAAAGGCCATGATCTTGCGGGCCTTGGTGTGATTGCTCAATCCGCGAATGTTCCAGGACATTATAACGGTAGACATGTCAATGGCGGATCTCTAATCCCGGTGTACCCGTATCAATGAACATCCCAGGTGTAGCAGCAGTGTTCACTGTCGGGGTTGAGGTCGGGAGTGCGCTTATGTATGGCCAGTGTGCGTGCCGTGAGCCTTAGTGTGCCGTTTTTTTCAAATACCCCATCACCGCCCCCCACCCTCACCGCTGACCCAACTACAGCAGTGTAAACAATACCCACCCTCGACTGTGCAGAGCCGGGCCGACCCCAACATGGCCCAGACTGCGCAAAAGCCCAACAGGGACTGGCCCATAATAAGGGCGTATACAAAACCAGTGCAATCGCAGTGGGGTGCGCCGTTGCCGTGCGGGAGCACGCTAGGAACCATTGGTTCTGTTACAAAACAAACATTGTTAGCGGGCAATACTTTGATACCCCAGTCCCGCCCCATGGAGCGCAGCGAGCAACACACATATCACATAGATTCAGCAACCCAGCCCAAGCGGAGCTATGAGAGGAACCACCTTCTAGTGGTCGTGGATAGAGGGGAACGGTTGCGGCCAGACCACGGGAGCTGTGCATATTAGAAAGCAGCAGGAGTAAGTGTGGTAGAGTGACTCGGACGAGGTGGCGGTTGCTCCTCAAGGAGCAATACTTAAGCCCACATAAGAAAGCATTGCATACAAGTGGATACAGAGGTGTGATCGCTCGCGTATGCGAACCGAGAGAGGCGGAACTCAGTCCACACATTAGCATAGTATCAAGGCATCACAAGGCAATTATAGAGTTCCCTTCGTTATTCATGTTGTCATCAGCCGGAGGATGGAGCGGAACATGTGCCTCAATGAATTTAACCGCCTCAGAAGGCACTGTAAAAAAGTATAGTTTATCGTTGAACGTAAACTTCAGGCGTGCAGGGAAGAGGATGGCATATGGGATGTTCCTTTCCCTGAGGAGTTTCTTCACTCCAAGGAACTGGCGACGTTCCTGCTGAACTCCGGTGGAAAAGTCGGGGAAGATCCTGATGACCTGTGAGTCGAAGCGTAGCTCGCCTTTCTCCCGTGCGAGGCGAAGAATTAGGTCGCGGTCTTTGAAGCTCAGGACCTTGGCAATGATGGGTCTCGGAAAGCCACCGGGTTTAGGCCGAGGTGAGAGCGCCCTATGGGCCCTTTCAATGGTGAAGAAGGGAGACATGTCCGGATTACCCAGTAGTTCCTTCAGGAGTTCCTCGACCGCTAGTTACAGTCGACCCTTCAGCGCATTTTCAGGGACACCCACAATGCGAATATTGTTCCTGCGTGACCTAGATTCGAGGTCATCACATTTGGCTTTGACCGCCTTCATATCCGAGACCAGAGTGGACACCGTGCTCTGGAGTGTAGATATATTATCCTCATTGGTGCCAATCCTGTTTTCGGTCTCCGTGATTCGGGCCCCCAGATGATCCAGTTTGGCTCTCAGTGAGGCTACATTGGCATTAATGTCATTGAGCTTTTCATGAAAGGCCGCAAAGTTTCTAGCCATGGACTCCATTATCGTTATGAGGTCAGTAGTGGGTGCCTCTGCGCCCGGTGGTTCATCAGCAGGGTCGCATGGTGCGTGGGCCAAGTCGGGTCTCAGGGCGGCTTTAGCGAATTTGTCCATGGCCCCGGTTTTATTGTTATTCCTCGATCTGTTGGACATCGTGAATGTCGTGGCGGGGCCCCGAGCGGCCAAAGTGAAGACTCGTGTGGGAAGAAGCAGGAGAGGTTCAAGGCAGATGACAATGGTCCAGCTCGCCAATTCAAGCAGATCCCGACATAGGTTATAGGAGCTGTGGCGTCAGGAAGGTATAGAGTAGCAGCAGGGATGGTGCGATCCAACCGCTCTGGAGGGTGATGCTGGTGTCCAACCCGACCCGAGTCTGCCGGGATGTAGGGACACGGGCCTGGAGAGCGATCAGAGTGGCGCGGGAGCCAGCCGGTGCCGCCCGGCGCGGGGGCCGAGGCCCAGGACGGGGATGGTCTGTAGCGGTGACGGGGGCCTCAGTGCGCCGCAGCCCCAGCAGCCCCTCACCTGGTATGTAGCCCGCAAGTGTCCAGTCAGGAAGTAGGTGTAGCTTCTCGGGTCTTCGGGTGTCGCCGGAGGTAGATCCGATCTTGGCAATGGTGCAGAGCGGAGGTCGTAGGGCGCGACAAGGCCGCTAATGTCAGACTAGCGGGCCCCAGTCAAGCGCCGCCGCCAAGCCTAGCAGTGGGCGCAGCTCCCCCCAGAGAGGCGCGCCGCCCAAGTGTCGAGTCACGCGGAGGAGAGACAGCCAGGGGCCTTCTAGTGCCGGGCCTCACGGTCGGGGAGAGTGGGCTAAGCGAAGCCCAAAGAAAATCAAGGATGGTCGGCAGAGGGCACGGCCCGAACAGCGGGCGCCAGTCCGGCGAAGAGTGCGACCCAGTCCGCGGCGCTCCCGGCAAAGATCACAGGCCCAGCGATGTACGTCTCCGCAGGCGGGCCAGTGGAGGGAGGCGGCGGGGTAGGCCCGAAGGTCTCGCAGAGTGGATCTCCGGTTCAAAAGGTCCGATCCGAGTCAGGATCACATCGACACGTAGCTGCAGCTATAGGGATGCCAGTGGGTCGGTCGATTAGTCGCAGCACTGCATTAGCCCGCAGATGTCATCGGATGAAGAGCGGCTGTGCACGGAGCTCAAGAGCTAGGCAGCCATCTTGACGGCTGCTCAACAGCGCCCCCCCCCGCGCTTGAGATTTTGAAGGCACTCGGCCTAGAGCCAGTTTAGCCGCCCGACCGCACTGATTTCGAGTGAATTTTAGTGCACAACGCACACCACTCTGTGTCGTGACCCAGGGCGAACGCCACCAGAGGCAAACCCTCATGCAGGTCGGTAACCAACATTTTGGAGTGGCAGTCGGAACACCGTGTGAAACCCGGAACCTGAAACCTGGGCGACAACCTCTTGTGGTCGAGGACAATTTTTAATTCTGACGAAAATACGTCAAGCAGAGTCAAAGACTCAATCACTGTGTTCCTAAAGCAGCATGTCGAGCGCGCAGGAAGAAGGAACTGAGGTGTGGGGCATAGTGATGTGGTATAAATACGGCACCTGGCGTCATACCAGAGCCGACAATCGAGCACCGAACAAGACGGATCGACGATCAGCAGCCGAGTCGAGGTCCACTATGCCCCCTATCAAAGTTTTTCCGAAGCAGCAGAGCTGGATGAGGATATCTATAAGAGGAGGAATTTGCGGGAGAAAGGGAATCCATTGAATGGCCCATGTGATGTGACCATTGATAGTTTGACCATAGATTATGGTTATGTTTTACTCGGGAGGGTATATTCTCTGGCTGGTTGGAGGAAGGAGGCATTTCATTTTTGCCAACAATGAAAAGACCATTCAATAATGCAGCTTAAGGCACAGTCACAGTATTGAGCCTGGGGGGACGGAGGGAGTTGGTGTTTCAGGTCATTCGATATCAAAGCATGCCTCTTTATAAAATGTCACTTAGATGGTCAACTATGGTTAATTCTGATATTAAGTTGCTATCATTAAATATTCATGATTTGAATAACTTTAGGAAAATTCCATGTCCTTCCATATGCCAGTAGACATTGTATTAAAGAACAATGTCTCAAAATAAAAACTACATACTACGACACAAAATAGACAAAATAGTTAGTAATTGGGGTGATAATAGATATTGTACAACATACTCCGGCTATGCACGTGGGATTTTAATACTGATTGGAAAAAACAAAATTCAGGGATTTGTCAAACAGTTGACAAAAAAGGTAAATAAAATATATGTACCTTTTGCATACACATGAAGTATCTGCAACTTAAATATATGGGTATAAATTTGCATTTAATACAAAGCAAAAATCACAAGTTGCAGCTACTCAATGTGTGTGCACCTAATTTGGATTCACATACCTTTTCTTGATAATGTATCCGATTTGCCATTGTGGTCAGACGCCATTCCACTTTGTGATTTCAATATTACTTTAAATACTGCCTTAGATTGCTACAGAGGCACTTTTAGATCCATTATCATTATTGTGGTATTTATTGAGCCCAGACGTCGCTTCAGCAAGCAAAGGATCAATTTACAATCATAGAGGGAAGAACAAGGCAGGGAGCAGAGAAACAAGGGAGTGGGGATCTAACAACAGGGGAGGGAGGGCAATTGTCTGCAACGGGTCAACAAGTAACCAGGGGAGGACACAGTGGGAAACTGAGTCTCAGGCATGGTGTGAGTGTATGGACCTAGGTGTTATGGGAGGAGCCATCCCCTGAATAGTGTCTTGAGAATCTTCCTGAAATGTTAAATGTGAGGGGGCAAGTCATATGATGGGGAGGATGTTCCAGAGACTTGGGGCATAGACAGAGAAGGCAAGTCTTCTGTTTTTTCCCTGCTGCACCATTGCAGTTCAAGTTTGCACATATCCTAACATCTGGTAGATCGTAGGCCTTCTGAGATGCTGAGTTTCTCAGTGATGTAGCTCAAGGACTCCAGGGTGACAGCCATCTAGATGATGCAGCAGGCTATGATGATGACACAGGCCTGCAACAGGAGCAAGTGCAGTTTGATGAGGGTCACAGTGATCTAGTCGAATTTGCAGAGCTCTTTGATGCGTTGTGGTGCAGCAAGCAAGGCACATGTCAGGGGTACCAGGGTAGTCACTGGAAGGTCTTCCAAGGGGGCATTTCCACCCATCTAAATGGGAGAGAACCAAGGCTTGGATAGCAAATCTGAAGTTGTTTTCTGGGATGAAGGGCTTGATTTTCAGCAGGAGTGAAAGGTGGTACCAATCAGTTTGTGACTTACTTCTCCTACAAACAGCACATAGCAAGGGTCCGTTGATGTCAAACTGAAGGGACTTGACGCAGGTGGCCAGCTGGTGTGTGAAGCCCTCGAGATGCATGGCAGAGAGCCAATTCTAGATGTCTGGGTGTTCTGTGCTGTTTGTCAGCAGTAGGAATTCAGTCTTGGAGGGGTTGAGCTTCAGGTAAGCCCTAGACATCCACGATTGGATCAATGAGAGGTAGGCCTTGAGCCTGTGGATGTCTCAGATGTAGGACATCTTGAGGTCATCTGCATATTGGTGGATGTTGTCGATCGAGCAGGGTTCCAAGTGGTTGCATATAATGATTGGAGATCCCAGGGGAGAGGATGGATCCTTGTGGGACTCCACAGGAGATGGGTAGAGTTGGTGATCTAGAGGATTGCATTTGTACAAACTGATGTCGATCAGCATAGTACGATTTGAAACAGCCGAGTACGATCTCACCGATCCCCATGCAGCGATGTAGATTGTCAGTTAATGTCTGGTGGTCTACTGTGTCAAATGGTGCTGAGAGGTCAAGGAGAACCAGGAGGCAAGGATGGCCAACATCAAGGATTTTGAGGGAAACTCGATCACCTTGATGGTAGCCATTTATGTGCTGTATCTGGTTCTGAAGCCAGATTGGTAGGACTGAAGGAGGTTGTTTGCTTTGATGTGTTGGAGGAGTTGCATGGCTAATGACCTATCAAGGATTTTACCTGGGAAGGAAAGATGGGTGATGGTGCGGTAGTTGCAGAGGCTGTAAGGGTTCAGTGTTGGTTTCTTGAGCAGCAGGAGGATTTGTCCGGTCTTGAGGGCCGAGGGGAAGGTGCCTCGACTAAGGGAGCTGTTGATGAATGTCAAGTAAGGGAGGAGTGCTTCAGATGCAAGTGTCTTCAGTACCGAGGCAGGGAAGATGTCGTCCACATACGATGTGGCATTGAGGGATGATAGAATAGCAGTGAAGTCTTCCACAGCAAGTTTTTTTTTAAAGTTGCCCATGTATAGTTGTGGTTTTGCCAGATGGGATGTCGGTGTCTCTGAGTTGGCGGATCATGCTGATCTTATTGATGAAGAGTTGCTAACAGAGGATTTCTCGATGGAGTGCTGTACGGGTGGGTCGGGCAGAGGGTTGGATGGCTTTGGAGAGGGCTCTACTTTCATTGTTGGCCTTAGCTATGGTGTTTTGCTAGTAGCTGGCCTTGGCCATGGTGATCAGTCATCTGTGTGTAGCACAGAGTTCCTTGACCTGGGCAAGGTTGAATGCACTGCAGGATTTTTGCCAAGTCTTCTCTTGTTTTCTAATGATTCACTTGTTGAAGTTGTACCAGGGTGTGGAGGTTTAGGCTTGAAGGCTTGATGGTGCGTTGCTACACTGGGGTATGGTGGTTAATGAGGGTTGTGAAGGTGGTGTTGAGTTCTTGGAGGAGCAAGTCAAGTGGCACAGCAAGTAGAGCGCTCGCTTTGATATCCGTGCAGGGCCTGCTAACGCAGGTTGGAATCCCGGCAGGGCCAAACTCAGCCTTTCATCCTTCCGAGGTCGATAAATGAGCACCACACACCGTGGGTAATAATAAGCAGCGCTCTGATAACCGAGGGTTCGTAGCGCTATATAAATGCGAAATTATTATTATAGTCCTGTTTCGTCAGAGGTAAATCAGCCAATGCGATGTGAAGTTTGGCGAGGTCTTCCGTGAGAACCTACACTGGGAAGTTCTTCTGGGAATTATCTGAAGGCTTGTTTTCAGGGTTTCCTTGTGTGTTGTGATGAATGTCAAAGGGGATTGCTTGATGGTGTGACCAGTCGAGCGAAATTGAACAGCTGTAATGGAGGGTAGGCAGGGCATTGATGAGGAGGTCGAGGATACTATCTTTGTGTGAGTTCGGCCTTTCATGTGCTGCCTTAGGGTCAGAGTGTTGACTAGGCAGTGGAGTTCTTTCATTGATGTGGTTGCTGGGTTGCCTGGGATGTTGAAGTCGCTGAGGAGGAGGATATTGGCATGTGTGAGAGACATGGTGGTGACCAAGTACGTGAAGCCTTTGATGAAGGAGGTGTTGGGCTTGGGTGGTCTGTAGATGAGGAGAGAAGGAACAAGTTACTTACCTGTAACTGTTGTTCTCCAGCATGGGTCTGGCATGGATTCACATGCTCATGAATATTCCCCGTCGTCAGGCTGGGAATCCTCGGTAAAGAAAAATCAGTATCAGTTTCGTTTCTGATCTGTCTTTCGTAGTAGTAACCAATCACTGATCTCTGCGTCATACTGACCACAGCCAATGACTGCCATCTCCCTAAGCCCCGCCTCTGGCAGCCATCTTCAGATTTGGTAGCACATGAAGAGGCAGTATGACCAAGTGAAGAGCCGCAGAGGGGTAGGCGCGAGGGTTCGCATGTGAATCCATGCCAGACCCATGCTGGAGAACAACAGTTACAGGTAAGTAACTTGTTCCTTCTCCAGCATGGGTCTGGCATGGATTCACATGCTCATGAATAAAAGAATACATAGCAGTATACACATGCACAACCACGGGAGGTGGCAAAGGCTCAACATTAAGCATTACATCAAAACTCAACATTAAGCAATTCTTACCTCCTCACCAGGCTCACCTTAGGCGAACAGGTTGCGCAGCACTGCTTGGCCGACCCTGGACTCCTCCCTGGAATCCCGATCGACGCAGTAGAATTTCGTGAAGGTGTGCGTCGACCTCCACGTAGCAGCCCTGCAGATGTCCAGCAAGGGCACCCCAGATAGGAACGCCGTGGTAGCTGCGATCGCTCTGGTGGAATGGGCTCTCGGACGGCCAGGCAGCGGTCGGTTTGCCAACCGATGGCAGTACATGATACAGCCGGAGAGCCATCTGGAAATGGAAGCCTTCGAGAGAGCCTTCCCCCTGATTGACCGGTCCAAAGTTCACAAAAAGTTGTGACATATTCCAAAAACTCTTCGTGCGGTCCACGTAGAACTTCAGTGCTCTAGCCACACCCAGCGAGTGCAAAGTCCTTTCAGCCGGCGACGGGAAGAAAACAGGCAACACCAAGGGTTCGTTGAGGTGGAAGTCCGACGGCACCTTGGGCATGAAGGAGGGGTGCGTCCTGAGCACTACCCTCGTGTCGTGAAAAGTCAAGTACGGGGGCTTGCAGGAAAGGGCTTGGATCTCTCCCACCCGTCGTGCGGAGGTGATGGCCACAAGAAACGCTGTTTTCCACGACAAGAACTTCAACGGAGCCAAGTGCAGAGGCTCGAACGGAGGTCCCATGAGCTTGGTCAGCACCACGTTGAGCTCCCACGCCGGGGCCGGGGCCTTCACCGGCGGGAACGATCTGAACAGTCCCTTCATGAATTCTTTCACCAGACGATGAGACCACAAAGACGACCGTCCCGTGATTCTGGTGTATCGGGAGATCGCAGCGAGATGAATCTTGATGGAAGCGTGCGCCAGTCCAGCCTTGGCCAGCGTCAGCAGGTACGGCAGTACTTGGGGAGCCGTAATCCGTAGAGGGTTAATCTTCTGTGCGTGGCACCAGACAGAGAACCTCTTCCATTTGTGTCCGTAGCATTTAAGAGTTGAGGACGCCCTGGCCTTTGCAAGAACCTCTCTGCAGTCGGGCGGTATGTCGTAACCTCCAAATTCTAACGCTGCAGGAGCCAGGCCTGCAAGTTCAGCGACTTCGGGTTGTGATGGAGGATGGCGCCTCCTTCCCTGGAGAGAAGATCCGCGTCCACTGGCAGTTTGATTGACGGGGACGCTGACAAGTCCAGAAGGTCTGGGAACCATATCTGCCTCGGCAACGCAGGTGCGACGAGGATCATCCTGCACCGTGACCTCTTGAGCTGGTTGATGAGCCGGATCAGCAGCGGCAATGGAGGGAACGCATATAGGAACAGGCCCTCCCAGGGGAACGAGAAAGCATCGCCCATGCTCCTCGGCTGGGGAAACCTGCTGGCGAACCTCCGGCACTTGGAGTTCGTCGCCGTCGCGAACAGGTCGATCTGGGGTGTGCCCCACCGTCGGAAGAGGCGGTCCACTAGATCCTGTCGTAGTTTCCACTCGTGGCACGAGCGCAGCTCTCTGCTGAGCGAGTCGGCGATATTGTTTTTTATTCCTGCCAGATGAAACGGCACCAGAAACATCCCTTGGGCGACGGCCCAATGCCACAGATCCTTTGGCTCCTTGGACAGGGCTGGGGATCTGGTACCGCCCTGCTTCCTGATGTAGAACATGGCGGTGGTGTTGTCAGTGAAGATCCTCACCACCTTGCCCTTGAGGGATGGAAGAAAGGACCTGAGGGCCCAAAACAATGCACGGAGTTCCAGTTCCAGCAGCCAAAGACCCCTCTCGCGTGCAGGCTTTCGGTGTGCGCTCCCCACCCCTCCTGGGAGGCATCCGTGGTCACTGTCTTCTGGTGGCCCGGGGTCTGGAAGTCCATGCCCGCCGTCAGATGCGTGCGGGTGCCCGACCACCGGATCGCTCGTCGGAAACTCTCGTCGAGTGTGATCCTCTCCTCGAAGCTGCCCGTCGTCTGGATCCAGCGCGTGTCCAGGAACTCCTGCAACAAGCGCATCCGGAGCCTGCACAAGCGGATGAGATAAATGCAAGAAGACATCCTTCCGAGGAGGGACTTGATGGACCTCACCCTGGCCGCGTCCGCAACCAGCATCCGCTGCACCTTGCCCAAGATGGCCCTCGTCCTTTCCTCTGACGGAGAGGCCAGAAGCGACACTCTGTCGAGCTTCGCTCCCAGAAATAGTGCGTCTTGCGCGGGCACCAGGTGGGACTTGGTGTAGTTAATGGAGAATCCCAGGTCCGTGAGTAGTTGGACGGTCATTGCCGTGTGGTCCACGGCGAGCTCCTTCGTCTTTGCTCGGATGAGCCAGTCGCCCAGGTAGGGGTAGACGTGGATCCCCTCTAGGCGCAGCCGCGCCGCCACCGGTGCGAGGCACTTGGTGAACACCCTGGGTGCCGACCTCAATCCGAAGGGAAGGGCTCTGAACTGGTAGTGACGCCCTTGGACCACGAATCTGAGAAACTTTCGGTGTCCCTTTAGGATGGGGATATGGAAGTAGGCATCTTCCAAATCCAACGACGACAGGAAATCGCCCTCCTCCAGTTGACCAAGGACGTGTTGGAGGGTGACCATCCGGAACTTCTGTGCCTTGATGAATTTGTTCAGTCGTTGTAGGTCCAGGATGGGACGCCATCCTCCAGTCTTCTTCTTCACAAGGAAGTATCTTGAGTAAACTCCAGAGCCCCGAAGCCTCTTTGGGACGAGCTCGATGGCGCCCTTCCTGAGCATCGCCTTTACCTCCAAGAGAAGTTGAGGGACGTGATGTTCCTTCCTGGCCACAGGGGGGACACGCGGGCACCTCTTTAGAAACTCGAGCGCGTGACCCTGAGCCAGGGCATCCAGCACTTAACGGTCGGAGATGGACTCCCACACGCTGACTAAGCTCGCCAGCCGGCCTCCCACCGGGGTGCTTCGGTGGGGGCCGACCCCACGGCCGGTTCAGTCCTGCTTCGACGAGGCTTTGCCGCCTTGTCCTCCTTGGCGACAACGGCGGGGTCCGCCCGACTTGCCTCGTCCCCTGTAGGCTTCCTGTGACGACGAACGGCCCGCTTGACGATAGGTGGAAAATCCGCCGCTGGAACCTTTGGAGGCACCCTGTTTGCCTCTGCCGCTCCGAAAGGGCAGCCGTCGTTGCTGGAGAACACCAAGAGCCCGGGCCGTCTCCGTGTCCGCCTTGATGGCTTGTAGGGAATCGTCCACTGTTTTCCCAAACAGGTTGCTCCCGTCGAACGGCATGTCCAAGACTCTGGTCTGCACAACCTGACGGAAGTCAGTAGCCTTGAGCCATCCACGCCGCCTAAGGCACATGCCGTTGCCCAACTGGCGAAATCCAGTGTCAGCGATGTCCGTCGCTATAGTAATGGCGTGGTCCGATGCCACTTCTCCTTCCTGCAAGATCTCTAGGGCCTCCGCCCTCTTGTCGTCTGGTAGGAAGTCCAGCAGGGGGGCGAGTTTGTACCACAACTCCCTGTCGTAGCGGGCTACGATAGCCAAGGCGCTGGCAGCCTTAATTGCCGTTGCTGCCGATGAGATGACGCTGCGTCCCATCGTGTCCAATTTCTTTCCCTCGCTATCCGGCGGGGAGGTTGACTTAGAGGCCGCGCCCCCCCCGCTTTCTTCCAGGCCTCCGCGGAGACGACCGAGTCCGGGGTCGGCTGTGTCCGAAGGCACAAGGGGGCCGCGTCTGGGACCCGGTACTTCTTCTCATACCGATCCCTTCTCGCCGGCGTTGTGGATGGGTTCTTGAGGAGGGAGAGACCCTCATCCCAGATATCGTCCAGTAGAGGTACAGCGAGGACCGTCTTCCTCTTGGTCTCGCGCCGTTGATAAAGGAAACCTTCCTTCTTCTCTTCCGGGCAGAGCTGGAAAAGCTCGGATGCCCTGGCGATCATGGCGTGAAACGATCCAATCTCGTCGGGCGGGGAAGCCCAGGTGGGAGGTGACGACAGGAGATCCTCGTAAACCTCGTCGTCTGTACCCGTCGCGGCCGTGTCAGTCCCCGTATCATCCCCACGTGTCGTGGACGGGGAGGAGGGCTGAGCAGGGCGCAGTGGTTGAAAAGGAGGTGGAGGATGAATCCTTCTTCTCTTAAGAGGAGGGCTCCCAGAAGGGCCTGGCTCCGGTTCCCCCGTCGAGGGAGCGGTTCCTCCGTTGGTGGTAACGCAGTCTCGTCCTTATCTCCGAGCATAAGGACTGTATAGTCAACAAAATGGCCGCCGAGTTGTCTTGCGGCACTGGTTGAGGGGGCTCCGATGGGCGATCAGGAGCCCCATCGGCACCCTCGACGTTCTCGTCGTCTCCCACGTCGGGGTCCCTTCCGACAGGATGGTCTTCTTCCACGCCAGCGCCGTGGCCTAAGACTTCGATCAGCTCCTCCTCAGAGGTTGAGGCCAAATCCACGACGACCTCCTGCCCCCCCTTTTTCTTCTCCGTCGGAGGTTTCACGGGGGTCCTGTCGATGGGCATGAAAGAGGACTCCCTCCGCGGTGGCAGGGAGATTCTGGGCCCCGAGGTCGCCACCACTGGTGTAGCCTCCACAGGCTGAGCCAGGGCCGCCGCGACTGTCTCGATAGAGGCCTTGGCTGGATGGATCAAGGCTTTCACCACCTTAGGTGCGCTCACCGCCTTCTCCTTGGGGGGAGGGTCACCACCTCGCTCCCCCTCCGATGGGGCCTTCGAGCATGACCGGGGTCTCTCCAGGAGCTTCGCCGGGTGCTCGGCCTTCCTCTTACCCGAGCCAGAGCGTTGGCTCGTGGTTGATGGCGCCGGGGAGGTTGCGCCCTGCCTGGCGCCCGTAGAGCCCGACCGTTCGGCGCTCCCGGTGCCAGCGGACTCGCGGTGCTTGGCCTTCTGTTGGACCCCGTCGCAGGGGCGCCCTCAAAGGTCTTAGAAGACCGCTCGGACTTCTTCTTCTCGCCTGACGGGCTCTTCCCTTCCAGCCAGTTGGCGAGACGCTGATGGCGGTCCTTCATGATCCGCTCCGACATATTGCCGCAAAACGCACAGTCCTTCTCCACGTGCGTCTCGTCTTCATGCAGGCAGTAAAGGCAAAGGGCGTGTTCGTCCTCCTTAAAGACATTTTGAAGCTGGCATCCAGGGCAGACCCTGAACAGCTTTCCGGGCGTTGAGCTTCCCTTCTCCTGGGCCATGCTCGAGAAGGGCCTGAGAAACTTCTTGAGTCCTCCAAAGGCGTGGCTCGATGAAATCTTCACCCTTGAGGGGCGTAGAAGAATCCGACATTGGTCCCCGTTGATTGGATAAAGAAACGGTGGAGCTTGAGGCTCTTTTGACCGAAAAAGAGAAAATTTTCCTAAGAAAAAGCGCGAAAAAAGCACTAACGCTCGAGAGCAATAGCACGAGGATCCCAACACTTGAACGTGCGGTAAAAATCTGAAGATGGCTGCCAGAGGCGGGGCTTAGGGAGATGGCAGTCATTGGCTGTGGTCAGTATGACGCAGAGATCAGTGATTGGTTACTACTACGAAAGACAGATCAGAAACGAAACTGATACTGATTTTTCTTTACCGAGGATTCCCAGCCTGACGACGGGGAATATTCATGAGCATGTGAATCCATGCCAGACCACATGCTGGAGAAGTGGCTGTCGTGAGAGCAGGAAGTGGCAGGAAAGGTTTTCCAAAGAGCCAATGGTGGCGACATCCAGTTGGTCGAATGGCCATGATGCCTTGTGAATGACAGCAAGGTCTCTGCTGATCTTATTTGGACGGTCTTGTTGTAGAATCCTGTAGCTCTTGGGGATGAGGATATGTGGATGTAGGTGGAGGTATATATCATACAGGTCTCAGTAATAAAGATGGCATCCAGCTCATGTGTGGTGATGAGTTTGGCGATGTCCGCTGCATGGATTGTTGCTTAGCGCACAGTGCGAGCGTCAATTTTCTTGCAGTTGGGGATGATGGAGTTCTGATGGGGTCTATGGTGATGGGAGTGAGATTGCTGTGATGCAGTGTCCATGATTGAGTGGTGTGGTTGGCGAGGATTGGTAATGGTAGGGACGGGCTGTTGGGAGAGAGTGGTGAAACACGGATTCGAGGGAGTTTACCTGATGTTAGAGGAGCAAGTGTTCTGGTTGTGGGTCCTCCTAGTCTGAAAAGGTATCAACAGGAATTGTGCTTTGTCTGTCCTTCACTTCGGACGCCCACACAAGAGACGTCCTGAATCTAAGAGTTAAAAAAGGAAAGCAAGGGTAGGGCAAAGTGGATGGGGCTTAGGTCACGTGACCGACCACCACCTCAAAGCTGTTGTTTGAAGCTGGCCTGGGGTCCTTAAGCAGCCTGATAGGCGCTAAAACAGGTGGTGACCTATAGCAAGAGCTGCAGAAGTTGTGGATGACTTTCTAAAATTCTGCAGTCTTTTTGAGTCCTGGAAGGCTGTTCATCCAACACTTAAAGAATATACTCATTATTCAGGTGTTCTTAATGCCTATGCCAGACTGGACTATGTAGCGTTATGTGAACGGGATGCCTCCTGGATAGAGGAATATTGAATTCTTCAAAGGACGCTCTCATACCATTGTCCAGTAAAAATATCCATTAAGGTCTCTGTTGCGTATGCTAGATTCAGGACATTGCAATTTAAGTCACAGGCACTAATGGCCTAGTGTTTAAAAATGATATGTTGGAGTAGGATGCTTTTCATCTGTATTGTGAAGTTAATACAGGATCAGTCTCCACATTGGTGACTTTATGGAAGGCATTTAAGTTCTATGTAAGGGGCACCTGTATTTCTGACAAAACATCTGAAGGAAAGTAAATGCAAACTGCTAAAGAAAAATTATGAAAACTAACACAAGACCCTATGCGTGATCTAGAACTGTGGTGCAGTCCTTGCATTAACCATGCAGCAGACCCACAAGGATACAGTGGCATTTATTACCATATTTTGCAGCTAGGAAAAGGAAATATGTAACCTTTGGAGCATGTATGCTTTATTAAACGAATAGTATCTAAACATACAAAATGTTATTTATTTATTAAATGTATTACCTTTGGGTCTGGGCGAGTAACAAATGTATCACGGCGAGGTTGCAAAGAGCTTATAAACATTTCTTATACAGTGTTACATGTCGATGAAGAACAGTGATAGCGATTCAGGTTAGAGGCTATTATTACAGACATTGTAGGGTGCTAAGACATACATATAGATGACAAGAACATCCTTTTAGGTTGCAGTTAAGTCTATCGAGTGACTTCTGGTGCCCAAGCGTCAGTATTTATTGAACACCCAGGTTTTCAGGGCTTTTTTGAAACCTAATAAGGTATCCTCATTTTTGATGCCGAGTGGTAGTGCATTCCAAAGAGTTGGGGCTAGGACTCTGAAGCTGCTTCCTCCAGCTCTCTTAAATTTGTATTTCGGCATTTCCAAGAGCGCCAGATTATTGGATCGGAGGGTTCTTCATGAGGTTTTTTCCTTGATACCATTATTAAAAGGTAGCTGGGGGCTTTGTTCATAATGCATGTATGTACAACACAATATTTTGAAAATGATTCTGCCTTCAATAGGCAGCCAGTGGTTTTCTCGCCTAATATTGGAAATGTGGTCGGATTTCTTTATGCCTAGAGCCGCTCTAAGGGCTTTGTTCCGCATAAGTTGTAGTTTGCGGATATTTGCTTTGGAGGCTCCTACTAGAAGGGCGTTACATTAATCAAGTTTTGTTAGAATCAGCGCTCTAGCCAGAGTGATGCAGTTAGTAGGCGTGAGGAACTGGCGACAGAGCGATGAGTTTAGCTGTGTAAGCTGTGGAGGAGGAGAGGGCTGATATACGTCTATTCATAGTGAGATTGGCGTCTATATATACACTCCAAGAGTTTTTACTTGCTTGAGTACTGGGATCGGGTCCCATCTATGTTGATATGTGAGTAGTCTGGGTGGAGGGTACTTATTCTGTAATACCATGTCTAATGCCTTAATGGGGCCCCTGAATTGAAAATCTCTTACAAAAGGGAATTCCTTCATGCAAGTAATGCATGGGACTTGGGGCTACTGGCACTGTGAGCACTGGCTATCAAATCAACATGAATTTGTAAATCAGACTAATTATATTGAGATATATGAGCGAAATACTATATTTAATGCATTCCTAGCAATACTTCAGAAATGTTAAAAATGACTTATTTTTCACTTTTTTACTGCAAGCCAAAATCACTATAAGCTGGATGTTCTCACTTAGGGGGGTAGTTGGGTATTTTTTTCTGCTAAACCAATTAATAAGCTAATACTAGTATGTCAGCAATATGGGTGTGTCATGGAGGAGGTACAACAACACTTGCCTAGTAGAACTTAACTTATGTAGTATCGGGGCAATGGGGCAAGTGAGGACACAGGGCAATAATGGAGTTACTATATATTTATTAATAATTAAGTATATATGTGTAACATGAAGAGGAGGGGGTCGGAGTCCGTCGGCCTCCGCAGCTAACAGCTGTTGTCCCTTGAACAGCATTCTCATTCCACATGATGTCACAAGGATCCGTGTCACGCTCCAGGACATGGACAGACACTACACATCTCCCTTCCTTTATAACATGGCAAAACAAAACTAACTTGCTAAAAGTGAAACAAGAAGAAAAGTCACACAAAGTCTTTCATCCGGCTTGGTCACCGATATGCTCTTCCCCACCTGGACCTGCAAGTCTTGTCTCTGATGAAAGCTGGCAAGGAAATTACTTTAGATTTGTTAGACAACTCTTTTTGCACATTCTTCTCCCTTGACACCTTCCTTTGACACATTACTCTTCAATCAGTCTCACTCAGACAACCAGCAGCTTCCTCACCACCACTGACATTCAAATGTTTATTGTTACTACATACCCATACTCTCTCAACATTCCAAATCCTTCCATTCTCGTTTCTGACAGAATGTTTAAATGCTTCCACAACTCTGATAGGCCTTGACCATTTACAAGGACCTTCTCTGAGGGCGGGAGGAAGATTGACTAACCATTTTACCCACTACAGTATCTTTGTCAAACTTGTTTATGGGCCTCTTCTCATCATACACAGATTTGTTTTTTAATTGGGTATTTCTGATCTTTCTACATACAGCCTCGAAATCTTCCTCCACTCCCTTATCTTTGTTATCCAACCACAGAGGTGCCAGTTTGGTGTTCGCCTTCCTCCCTCTGCTTATCTCAAAAGGAGAAAGACCAGTGGTGGAAGGCGGTGTGAAACGATGCGCCACTATTCTCTCCTTAACAGCTTCCTCCCAATTCATCCCACAGGACCATGCCAACCTGAAAATTTGCTTCAACACTTTGTTGAAACATTCTACTGTCCCATTCGTCTGTGGGTGGTAAATGGAACTCTTTTTGTGTATGATCGAGTACTTACTGCAAAAATCCACCATCTCTTTAGATCTGAATTGGGTACCATTGTCAGTCAAAATACTCCCTGGATACCCCTCTCGCTCACATATATCGGATAGAAATTCAACTACATTCTTCCCTGTAATACTCAGTGCGATTAACACGTCAACCCATCTAGTAAGAAGGTCAATTACCACCAGGCAAAATGTCTGTACTCCATTACTATTCAAAGGGCCTAACACATCCATGCCAAGATCTTTCCATACCTTATTCGGAATTTCAGTAACCACCATAGGTGTTTCACACCCACACAACTCTTCTCACTAATACTGCAAAGGATACAATCTCTGATGTAACGTTCTATTTGTAAATCGCATCCAGGCCACCAGAAATCATTCCTTATCCTCTGCTTAGTTTTTATTATTCCCGAGGTGACCTTCATGGCCGAGTTCAATTATTCTTCGACGTAAACCTGGAGGTGGAATTGCTTTGTCTCCTCTCATGAGGAGTTGTTGTTTACATGTAATTCGTCAGCAACAATCCAATAATCCATAAGATCTGCTTCTTCATATCTTGTTTTATTCCATGGACTCTGACTGTTGACTAGATCCTTGAGGCGCCTCAGCACTCATTTTTTTCTGCTTCATTCAATTCTATCTTCGAAATAGATGCTGTCTCTGTGTTCAAAACCACTTCCAAATTGTCATCTTCGTCCACAATTTCAGATATATCAGTAAGTCGAGATAAACAATCGGCAGTGATGTTCTTAGCTCCAGGTACATAACATACAGTGCAATTATATTCCTGAAGAAGCATAACCCACCTCCTGATGCGATTGGATACTTTGTCCAGCCTTTTAGACATGATGACATGCACCAGGGGTTTATGGTCTGTGCGGAACTCCACTTCACCGCCCCAAATGAAGCTCATGAACTTTTCCACCGCCCATTTTATTGCCAAAGCCTCTTTTTCAATGGTGGCATACGATATTTCAACCCCCTTGAGCACTCTTGATGCAATGCAATTAATACTTCTCGGCCCTTACTCTCTTGTGTCATGACAGCTCCAAGACCAATATTACTGGCATCGGTGGTTATGATGACTTTATCACTACTGACATTTTTTAATGCTGGGGCTTTGTCTATTGCAGTTTTAATAAATTTGAATTCTTCCTCGCATTCGTCATTCCATTAGAAAATCTTCTTGAGCAATTCTCGCAATGGAACAGTGTGTACAGCAAAATCACGGACGAATTAGGAATAGTATTCTGCCATTCTGATGAATGTTTGTACTTCTTCCTTACTACGTGGTTTGGCCATTCTTTTAATAGTATTTACTAATTGTGGCTTAGGTGATATGCCGTCTGCAGAAATCTTGTGTCCCAAGGAATTCTTCCTCGCATTCGTCATTCCATTAGAAAATCTTCTTGAGCAATTCTCTCAATGGAACAGTATGTACAGCAAAATCACGGACGAATTTGGAATAGTATTCCGCCATTCCGATTAATGTGTGTACTTCTTCCTTACTACGTGGTCTGGGCATTCTTTTAATAGTATTTACTAACTGTGGCTTAGGTGATATGCCGTCTGCAGAAATCTTGTGTCCCAAATATTCAATCTCTGAGCAATTGATTTTGCATTTGTCCTTGCTCAAAGTCATGCCAGCATTATATAATTTCTCACATACATATCTCAACTTTTCATTATGGCTCTTTTGACTGCTCGCAAATATCAAGGTGTCATCTTGAAAACAAATCACTCCAGGCACTCACTCAAACAGATTGTGCATTATCTTTTGAAACCTGATGCCGCGGACACCAGACCAAATGGCATCCTCTTGAATTGATACAACCCATCTGGTGTAATAAAAGCAGTGAGATGTCTGGAGCATCGGTGTAATTTAACTTGATGATAGGCTGATGTCAAATCGAGAGTGGAAAAGAAACTTGATGGCCCGATTGTGGAAATCAACTCCTGTATATGTTTGGAAGAGGATGTCTGTCCGGGACAACGCACTTGTTCAGTTCCCGCATATCCACACATATTCGAAGTTTACCAGACTTTTTCCTGAGAACAACTAATGGCGAGACCCATTTGCTGGCATCTATACTTTCAATAATTCCTTAACTTTCCATCTTTTTGATGATCTCTCTGACTTCATCTCGCATAGATAAAGGTATACTCCTTAATTTCTGGGCTACTGGAGTATGATTGGGTTTCAATTGTATTTCATGCACATAACCACGAAGACACCCGACACCATCGCGGAATACTGCTTCCATGACATCATTGGTTTCACTCCTTGTTACCTTGAGATTATTCTCAGACTTATTCACATCGTTGGTGATCGCAAAACAGATTCCTCTGCCATAGAGTCTATCTTCACCTGTAATTTACTCTGATGAGTCCAGCTCAACAGGGGTGTCTTGCCCACACTGGTAATGTAAATGTTTCCTTTAGCTATCCTACCTTTGAATTTTAACTTGCCCCAGAACCAACCTATTGTGTCAATTTTTACGCCGCCATAGGCTCTGGGTTTGATGTCGGATTCGTGTAAGTATTCATGTTTCTCTCTATTCCATAATTGTTGCGGTAGTAATGTGTATTTTGCACCCGTATCAATCATAATATCCATTTCTACTCCATCAACTGAAATAGTAGCTTTAGAGCTCTCCAGGACTTCCTCATCATCATCATCTGTAATACCAAATACACATTATTCACCTTCTTCTCTTTCACTGTGGTCACTGTCTGAATTCCCTCCTATCCAATTGGTGGACGTTATTTCGAAATCTGCAGCACCTGGAATAATGGCCCCTTCCTTTGTATCTGCTGCATATGATCTTTATTGCTGGACACTCTGGGTCGTCGGCCCAGTGATTAATACTGTCGCATCTATAACACTTCCCTTGACGTCTTTTTCTCAAATTCATAGGTTGCTCATTTGGACTGTCTCTACTGGTATAATTATTGGAACTTCCCCTTTGATAGTATTTGTACTTCGCGCTGTCATTCTGTGGTGGTTTGTATGGTCTACCAGAAGTTTTCTTGTGTACTCTTGTCAAACTTGTATCTCTCCAAAATGAAACTCACTTTTTTCTCCTAGTGTTTGTCAATCTTTCTGACTGTGCGTTCATATTCATTGATATTTATGTCCTCATCTACTGGGAGTTCTGGTAAAGATTAATACTTTTCTTGGCCGGCTGGGCCCAAACAGTGCAATAACAGTGATTTCCTCTTTTCTGCACTACAATTCGGACCACAAACCACTCCTGCATAATGTTCAAAAGAACGGATCCACTTCTTCCACGGTATGCTGGGTTCATTAGCATCAGGCATAAAGAATATTGGAGGAGGGACACTGCTAAATGCCATTGTCCACAAGTACTATTAGTAAAGAACACTTCAAGCAGTGTTGCAATAAATTGTTACACTTTAAGTTTATTTTTTTTTCCATTTTCCTCCTTTGCTGCAATACGATGGTGAATATGAGCTGAGAATGAAAGATTGGTGCACTTGATCGACCCAAACATATACTTATAACCCTGTTGTCGCCGAAGATAAACTATTTTATCTATACTTGGCTGGAATATGGCAGGCTGTTATTAAACACACTTGGAGTGTCCGTTGAACACACTATCTGACTTGTGATGATTGCGTTGGTGTCACTTTAATGTCCGACACTGGATTCCCATAAAAACGCGTGTATGGCATTAACGGCACGCATGATGCCGAGAAACTTGAAATTAGCATAGTCACAACGAAGCGCGCATGTGTGTAAGGATTGAGGAAATAGAAGCGGCCAAGCGTACAGTAAACACACCTCCGCAGGCAGTTTGTCTTCCTCATGAAATTGTGAACTCTGGGAGCGCCACACTAGGGTAGAGCAGAGCAAAGACAGCAATGAAAGGAGGTACGTTACCAAGCAGACGGTTCACTTTGTCTGGGGCCGGTACAACGCTCGGACGTGAGTGGGGCAGCCTCACGGCAGGTCACAAAGCATTAGCAGCACACAGGAAATGTCCTCGTCGCCAGTTAGTAGTATCGGGGCAATGGGGGCAAGTGAGGACACAGGGCAATAATGGAGTTACTATATATTTATTAATAATTAAGTATATATGTGTAACATGAAGAGGAGGGAGTCAGTGTCCGTCGGGCTCCGCAGCCAACAGCTGTTGTCCCTTGAACAGCATTCTCATTCCATATGATGTCACAAGGATCCGTGTCACGCTCCAGGGCATGGAAAGACACTACAAGGTACAACAAGATACGCAGGAAATAAGATATGAATAATATGTAAGGAAAGTGCAATTATGGCTGACGGATTCAGGCTCCAACTTATATAAAGATTGGATAAACTGACTGTCACTGTATATGTATTATGAGAATTCATGCTCCTCATTAAGTCTATGGGGCCACATAGAGTGTACTAGTGCGACCTAAAAAGTGTCTCATTGCAACCTTTTCTCAGTGTTACTTTCCCTGATGGGGGCGTACATCACTTCTATAATCTGGAAATATAACTGTGTAATGTTATGGCTCTTCTGCTGGAAAGAGATGTGAGGACTTAAATCTTTGCTATGCAGATAGGTGGGCACCATGTCACTTTAACTGCTTCTATTAGATAATTGAAAATGTCAAGCCACAGCTGTGGTTCTGTAGACAATACTTCAAGGAGTTGACTGGAAGGGGGTACAGAGACACCTGGGCTCAAAATACAGCAAAGCGAGAAGCTAGATGGGCAACATCTAGCTAACCACTCTCTCACAAACTATACCCCAAGTGGGGTTACTATAGGCAATTTATGGCCTCATGAAAAAAAGTTAAATAAAAAAATAGGGATTAGTGATGATAGATTCATTCCGAACTAAAGAACCAAATCCTTATGGTAACATTGTGTGATTAATCCGCCATATTAGCGCACTTTAGAGAGTTGCAGTTCCCTTAGACGAACTTCAGAAACTTCTAGTGTGTTTTTTAGTTTCAACAGACCACTAGAACCCAGGGTGGTTCTGTTTTTGGCATCACCTTTATTGATTTATAGAATGCCCACATACACATCTCACAACTTTTGCTAAGGCTTACAAAGCATTGGGCAACCTGAATCGTCCCGATTTGCTTTTTCGAGCAAATTGAGGCACGAGACATCATTGGGGGCGGTACATCTCATTGTACTTGTCTCCCACGTCGTCTCAATAGGTTGCCTAGTTACGAACATTCAAGCCTGTCCCAGCGTTAATAGTTTTTGTGATAGATCTGAAACCACAACAGATTGTGGTTTTCGGCCATCGCATATTCACTTTTCCTGTGAGAAACACACAACACGGATTACATATTCCTTTTAACACAGAGAGCTTTACACAGAGTCTTTGCTTAGTTACTTCGAGCACCAAACTCTGACTTAGAATTACATCAGCGCACTCAAGCGCGGGTTCACGCATCTCTCACACACAGAGCGGTAAGAGGACCGGACATTAGACACAACCCAGATGGGAACATTACCAGACAACAACATATTCATACCAGTCTTCTGCCTTTATTAATAGCTTTCTGAGATACGCCCTGTGAACTGCGTGGAGCCCCAGCAGTTCAATGAGCACTTCAGCGCGATGATTCCGGCAATCATTGGATCGCGTGAAGCATTCAGGTAAGCAAAGTATGCCCCCTGTAGAGACACCCTGTGAAACTCACGAGTCAACAAATATAGGATAATTTTCTTATACCCACAATCTATTTCTTCACAGTGCAAGTGCAGTTTTAAACACAGCCTGGCCAGTTACATGCCATGAAATCAGAATTGAGGTACAAAATCACATTCCTGGAGTATTGTGATTGAATTACCGTAAGGATTTGGTTCTTTATTTCTGAATGAATCTATCATCACTAATAAACCCTATTTTAAAAAAAAATGTTTTCATAAGGCCATACATTGCCTATAGTAACTCCCACTTAGGGTACAGTTTGTGAGCGACTGGTTAGCTAGATGTTACCCATCTAGCTTGCTTTGCAGGACTTACATCTTTGTCACATAAATTCGAGTGAAGCTCTATCCACCTGAATTTTGCTTTTCCGTTTCATATGCCTACGTTACTTAGCCTACAGATGAATTGGTTCAATGTCATATTCCCGAATTTTAAAGCCAGAACACAATATAGACTGATATTTTTGGGTCGGTTTTGCATTGGCTTTAAAATGCTGAAATATTACATACTGTCCCCCTCCTGCCTCTCTCTCTCCCCATCATTCCCTCGTTAATCGGGGGGAGGATGGGCTAGGCCCCGGAACCCCCATTTCCCTACCCACCACTGCTTCCCGCCTCTAAACAAGGATCCTTGCCACACATACGCATACAGACACAAACGCACACACATATACAGTCCAACTCACCTCTCCCACAAGACCGCTGGGGCTCACAGAGCCTGTCAGTCGCTGGCCGCACTTGTGCAACAGGGGCGGGACAGCTCGATTTAGAAAGATCGCTCTGTGCGGTCACAGAGCGGTCTTTCTAAATCAACCTTTTTTCCTTTCGGAAAAAAGAAAAAGGTCTTTTGACCTAGTAGCAATGAATCACATGTAGCAGAATAACACATGTATAACCTTGCCAGAGTATGGATGTAAAATGTTATCTCAAGTAAAATGTTCTGAACTCTGGACGCCCATGAAGTTGATGTACAGGTAATATTGATTGTGGAAAGCACTTAAGAGAAAAACAAAGTAAGCTAAATGGTCAATGCTGTTCATATGTCGGGTTATTCACAAATAAAGCTACACTCAAAGACACAGAAATGCAGTAGTTGAAATATCTTGCAGGGTCAACGTACAAATTGGGATTTGTGAAAGAAAATTAGGAGTTAAATATATTCCTGCTAGACCTAAACGTGATCTAAAATGAACTTTACATGTTCTAAAAAGTGCATAATTGACCGTACAATTTGGCATGGTCACAATATGCTTCCCAAAATATTGACGTACCTTCACTATCGCTTCCACATAATGAAGAGACATGGTAACGCAGACATGCCTTGCTTTCTTTTGTTACTGGGTTCTTTTTCCACTTCCTAAAAACGGTTGCAAAGGAAAGCCTCAAGTGCTGTTCCACAGTCTTCAGTCCAAAATACTTAGTGTTAAAATAGAACAGCGTATACAAAAGGGCTACTGGCGAGTGCAATCCCAGCTGCTTTATCCTCCAAAGATAATCTTCTTCAACTCGAGAAAATATTGAGCCTTGGAGAAGCAAAATGGAAAGAGAAATTATCAGCCATTGAAAAGCAAATGTTAAATAATCAAATAAAACTAGGAGATATCACGCCATGGACAACTCTACTTTATTAGAAAAAGTTGCAGTTGGTCAGTCCCAGGAGATGTTTCCAAAACCATATTAAACTTTGACACACAAAGTTTCCCTGCAATCAAGCCACTAGTGTGAATATTTGTATGTTAGAAAATATATTCTTTTTTTCTGATTTCCCTCTGTGGCACCCCCCCACAATTGTTTTTATTTTTACGTGCTTATGGTTAATTAAAACCTTAAACACAGCAACATTTTTATTTTGTTTACAATCTGACCTGACTTTTTAAGGTAAGTACAGTTTTATTTTACTTTACTTACCTTGGCAGTTCATCTATTTTTGAAACACTGATCAGTCACTATGGCTATCAGTGTAGGGAACCCTGTACCCTATTACGAAATCAAAAACAGAGAGAGGATGGCTGGAAGGTTTAGAATTCATTTTAATCTCTGGCACTGCCATAGGCAACCCTTCAGACCATTGTTTTTCGCCTGCCAAGCAATTACAGAAGGAGAAAGACCATATGCAGCAAATAATGCTTGGTTGTACCAGAAAAGGTGCAGTCCAACCCGAACTGCTAGGTCACATCCCTTCTGCACAAGACCACAAGCATCCCCAGACATGTTTCAGCCTTGTTGGGCCTCATCAGTGAGGATTAGTCTGGGTGTCTAGGTCAAGCAGGCACGGGACCCACGTCTGGGCATACCCGTCCCACTCGGACTGACAAAGCAAAAACAAAGAGGTGATGGCTGGAAGCAGGGATGTCAATTCACCAAAATGCCTGGGGTAGCGGAAGTCACCTCACACGACCCTTGACCCCCCCGATGACATCACAGGAAGTGATGTCATTTGACCCCACCCCAAAGTGATATTGCGGGAAGCGATGGAACACAACCTTTCACCCGTTGACAAAACAGGAAGTGGCATCACATAGCATTGTACACTACGAAAAATATGGTTATATCACTATAATGTGATCTACATTTTATACAAGAATGGATCACCATTTTTATTGTTAAGATCAGTGTGTATAGGCCCATATTACCAAATTACTGTGAATGCCAGCAGACATCCATAACCAAATGATAATGATGTGTTATTATATAGCACTTACGCTTAAGCGCTTTATATAGAAAAAATATACACCCAATATCACCCAACCTGTGGTGGTACTCATTTATCGACCTCAGAAGGATGAAAGGTTGAGTTGAGGCGTTTAAGAACAAACTAAATCGGTGACTCACCCACTGAAGTGTGCCCGAAATAAACCTTTAATGAGTCTAGCAATTATTGTACAGAATTCCAGAAAGACGTTATTTGGTATTCCTATTCTTTCTTATATAGGGTCAGTGCTGAAAGTGTTAGACTTGTGGCACTCCTGTTCTTTTTTTTTTTAAGGGGCCTGAACAAGAAAGCCAGCCACTCCAGCAGTAACGAGCCACATGGTGCTGGCCACAGCCCAGAAGCTTGCAGTACGACCCCTAAATGACGTCGCTGGCTGGAAGGCTTAGAAGGAATCTCAACCTCTGGCATTGCTCTGGGCAATTCTCCATACCATCGGTCTTCGCCTGCCAAGGCATTACAGAAGCAGAATGACCATATGCAAATCAGGGTTGGTCCTACCTCAAAAGGGACAGCCCAGACCGAATTGCTAGGTCACATCCCTTCTGCACAAGACCACAAGCATCCCCAGACCTGTTTCGCCTCGTTGGGCCTCATCAGTGAGGAGTAGCCTGGGTCTCTAGGAACAGCAGGCACAGGACCCAGGTCTGGACATATCCGTCCCCAATCGGCCGGTAGTCTGTGGAATTCTCAATTTGGTCCTGAATCGCGTGGCCCATATCCAGCGGTCTGTGCACCTGTAAAGAGCCTAGGGGTGAGACTTCTCCCCAGTGGGTCGCGAGAAGCTCACATTTTAGCAGTGAAACAGGGTTTGGGAAACTTAAAATCCTAAGGAAGATACTGCCTCTCCTGACCGTGATAACAGATCCACTTGGGGGTGCCCCCACCTGAGGGAGATCTCCTTCAGTACCAGGTTGTTCAATTGCCACTCAGAATTGGTGGCCCCCAGTCTGCTAAGCCTGTCTGCCTCCAAGTTGGACTCCCCCGGGAGGTGGACTGCAGTGAGGTAGATGTTCTCTAGTGCCCACTCCCACGTGCGGACAACTAGGTTACACAGTGGAGGGGATCTGGTACCCCCCTGCTTGTTGACATAGTATATGCCGGTGGAGTTGTCTGTCTGGATAACAACTGCCTTGCCCTCTATGAGAGGGAGAAAGGCCTTGAGAGCCAGCCATATGGCCTTCAATTCCAGACAATTAATGTGGGACTCCTGCTCCTGCCGAGTCCAGACTCGGTGGACACGGTGGCTGTCCAAAGTGGCTCCCCAGCCCTCTCGAGCAGAGTCCGTAGTAACAGGGACCTAAGGGGCCAGGTGCCGGAAGGGCTTGCCCTGCCGCAGGTTGAAGTCCACGGACCACCACATGAGGTCCGAGTGGAGAAAGGGAGGAATGTCACTGGCTGCGCTTGGGAGCCCTTCTCCTGATTTCACAAGGCTGTGAAGTGCAGCTGTAATCTCATCTTGAGCCTTGTGTGGGGTATGGCTAACAGGACCACCACCATTATACACAACAGATATTGGTACCACCAGGCCCTGGAGAGGAAGTGAGAGGTGGCTTTCTTGATGGCCGCGATCTTGTATTCCGAGGGAAAGACTCCCACGGAGCTCGAGTCCCAGATGAGGCATGCGTGGGTTGCAGCAGAGACTTCTTGAGATTGATAGTGAACCCCAGGTCATGGAGTGTATACATCAGTGTGGAGGAAGTATGGTGAACCGCTTCCGGAGATGTAGCCCGGACGAGCCAGTCATCCAGGTATGGGTAGACGTGGTGGCCCTGGGCCCTGAGGAGGGCTGCCACTGCATTAATCAACCTGGTAAACACTATGGGTGCTGAGTTGAGGCCAAAGGGTAGTACCTTGTATTGGAAATGGCAGCCGATGATCCTGAACCGCAGTAAGGACCGATGCGGCTGCCAAATCGGGATGTGTAGATACACGTCCTTCAGATCTAGGAAGCACATCCAGTCTCCCCTGTCCAGTGTATCTGCACTGATGGCATCGCGGAGGATGGCCCCCATCTGGGGAGTTCGCATCACCCCTAGGAACCTGTCTTCGGAGGCTGTAGAGGTGGCAGGTGATATTGACGGAGTGCCTAAAGGCAAAAGGGACCGGGGCACACTCTGCCTGGGGTGCAGGGGAAACTTGCCCTGTGCGGTTGATAAACTGTAGCCCACGCACCTGGTTGACACCAGTCCCACCTTGTGACTCTTTCCTCCACCAGATCTGCAAGAGGGGGTATCGGACGAGCAGCCAACTTGTCTGGCGCGGCAGCCATTTTGTCGTGCCATGTGCCGAAGTCGTGGTGCCTGGCTCGCTGGAACAAGCCCCGTCCAAGACGCTTGGTGGTGGAACAAAAGGCCTATCCCGTACCTCAGGCCGTGACCTGGAAGGTGCATTGTCCTCGGCAGAACTGCCGGTAGTGCTGCGTGAAGGCGCCCCTTCGGACATGATGCTGGTATTAGGGAGATGCCCCTCGTGATTAACCCCGCTAAAAGAACCTTGTGGTCCCTCAGCACTGACCCCGAAAGGATCCAGAGACCCCTCGGCCATGACTAGCCTTGGTACGTGTGCTGGGGCTAGAACCCAAAAGGTTCCTCCCAGTCGGGCACTTCTTTGGGAAGGAGTCGCCTTTACGGGGTGTGATGGTAAATAAAAGCCTTATTCCTGCTTTAGGTGTTTAGCACTAGTCAGGCTTCAAAAACGGTGCTATACTAAAGGCTCAAACTCTACCGGTTTAGCCAAGGCAAAAAAACCTTCACGCCAACATTCACCTATACATGCATTAAATTTAGCTGCCATTGCTAAATGCCATAATCGGAGCACAGTCTCTCTGCCTTATATCAACATCTAGAGGAGTAGTACTCAGCTGATCGACCAAATTCTTTCATAGGAGAGTAAATTTGACTTGCTTGTGATCGGTACCTTTCTCATTTGCTACTTCCACTCTGGTGCAAACATTATACGGATCACTACACACACGGACTAGCCAGTTCCGATTCCTTGGTGATAGTGCTAGGCCGTTCAAACTTTCATTAGCAACGCAGATGTTATAGTACCTTCTTCGCGAGACATTTCGACTCCTGCTGCCACATTCTTGAAGGACCTCAAGAATGTACATGAACTTTTATTTCCTTGTTTGGGCAGGTTTTTACAATTTGACTTCTTGTTTTTCTTAGTCATAGGTTGCTTTACATTTTTGTTGTGGGGACAGGCCATCGGCGCATCATACACCTCCACCTCCACCTGCCATTTTTACCTCACAATGACCAATGCCATCCACTTGAGGATGGCTCCTGGTTACCTCTATGTAAGATTCTCTACTCGGTTTCAAAGTCACTTCCATAGAATGTATTGCACTCAGTGACCCAACCTCAGCTATCAGAGCCTGTGAAGATTTATCAGAGCCTGCAACTCCTTTAGCACAGTCACATCCTGAATGTATTACCATTCTAAAAGGAACTCTTCTAACTTCTGGCATGGTCACTGGTCTACCACTGGCCATAATGAATCCTTTGACAAAATGTATTTTGGCACATTAGTCTTAAGGTCAAACGTACATCCCTTAATTCAGATTGGAGCATATCGTGACCTTTAGCCATCGAATTAAGGATCTGTGATAATACTGGGAATGACAGATCAATAATCACTTGCTCTCCCTGATTCTCAGCCTCAACTGACTGAGCTTTGTTTCCCGACACTGGGGGAGAATCACGATGGGTATACAGCAATCAAGTACTGCACCAGCATAACCTTTTGAATCAATCGAAGGAACCATATTTTGCAACCCTGCCTCCCGATGCCCTCATTCACATAAGGTGTGGAAGTGGAAATCGCCACTCCCTTTGGTGACATCCTATGGAGGGCCACATTCTCCCCATCATCCCAGAACGGCGAAGCTGCGGCACGCCCATCAAGCACTCTCTTGGCCAGTTCATGGGAGATTAGAGGGGCCATTATGGAGACAGATATTTAAATCTAGAACCAGAAAGTCAATAAGCTCATCCAAATCAAGCCACCCCATGGAGCAGGAACCCTACCCCCCACACCCTGATATCTCCAAATCAGTATGTAGTTGACAGGGGTCTGTTAACCACAAGCCCCTTTTTCTTCAGTGAAACTGGCTGCTTTGTCTCACCCGAGAGAAGAAAAGCCTCTGATAAGCTCGTCCCCCTCAGGCAACCACCCTCCATTGCCTGTTACGACCACCTTCACCAAAGTACGCACTGGGACTGGACTTTCTGGACAGAACACACTCCCCTTAACGCTCTCATTATTGCAGTCCTTAGCGCTCATCCCCAGAGATGCAGAGGTTAATAGCCCATTTAGCTGAAGTATCGATGCTTGGCTAGTTGATGTCAAATTGGTTGCGGTTCCCCTACGCTTTATATTGGTTCGTAAGCCGTACACCATAGGTGACGCTGCATTGTCAATTATGTGAATAATGCGAGAATAAGAAACAGCACCAGCAGTCTCAGTAAGGCCTGTGGCTGGGATATAATACCATCACATCTTCCAAGTAAATGCAGTACCTTTTACTCGTTTCCATGGACTTTGTTTATATGCAAACCCTCCACCAGTCGCCAACCACGTGCCAGACTGCACAACTGCTCCTTCACTTGCTGCTCTCTGCCCTGTGTGTGCTCTGCGCGAAAACCGGGGCTTTGTAGTAATTCCAGGTAAGTAAGTCAATTGCAGAAACTTCAGGCAAAAGCAATGGAAGAATAGGGAATGAGCCAGACGACTGTACGACTGGTCCTTTATTTGCTGCTCACTCGCTGCACTCTGCCCAATTTATAGTTAAACCGATGGATGACGTACTCCCCGAGGTTCAGATGTTGGCATTCAATAGCTAAATTGGATGAACACGTACTAAAGTATTATCCAAAATGGACAGAACCAAGGCTTTTTTACAGAGTTTGGAAACTTTAAGGAAGTAGGAGAGTTAACTCAATATGAGCACTGAATATAAGGGAAGTTCACTGAAAAGTTCCCTGTTTCGCTGGTAATAAAACCAGAGCAGTTTAAGTGGTGCGATGCAAGTGGTCTGCCGTGCTGTGACTTTTACATTGCTCTGAGGATTTCTTCCATTGCACTTAAAAAAGGTGTGCCTTGGCAAGGCGAAGCGCTGCTTCAACTCTTCATCTCCTCAGTAGACCGCGGTATGCAGAGCGGTATAAGTGGTGCAGTGCAAGTGGTCTGCCGTGGTCCCCCGGAGGACGGCGTGAGGCGTACTCCTGCTTCAGTGGTACAACATAAGGTGGTTAACTAACGGCCAAAGGTACTGTCTAACTGCTTATTTCTGACTGTTTCTGCTACTTGTAAACAATGCCGGGTCTACGCAGTGTGAGAATCCCATTGGGACAACAAGACAGACACAAATAATCACAGTTCAAGGGTGTTTATTGAACAATGAAAGTGGTATGCAGGTTGGAAAAACGCCTAATGTAAACCTAAATCTAAGATGGGGGCTCCCTTCCCCACGTTTTGAGCACAGGGAAAGGTACAGAATCGGGCTTCTCTAGCACGAGGCGACATTTCCAATGATAGTTCTCAGGACCGTCGATGGCCAAGTCTCATTTCCTCTGAAAGTCTCTCGACTTCGGGCATGATGGGTTTAAACATCAAAACAAAAGTTGCTTTAACAAATGAAAGTTTGTTTCCCAAAGTTCAATGTGGGTGATGGTTTCACCCCTGGTTCCCCCACTTCTGGGCTGACCCTTTTCGATTCATATTTCAAAATTCCAATAGGGTGACGGTTTTGCCCCTGGGTCCCCCTCTTCTGGGCTGACCCTTTACGTATCATATTCCTTACTTTTATACTTACTTTTAGTTTGGATAGTAACTTCACCCTTGAATCTCCCCCTGCAGCGCTCGGACCTCACTCGGCTGTCAGTACTTGGGTGATGGCTTCACCCCTGGATCTCCCTCCGCCAGGTTTGGACCCCTCTTGACTGCTAGTACTTGGATGATAGTTTCATCTCTGGCATCCCTCCTTCGGGTTCACTCTTGCCGTCTCTTTAATAATGTCAGGGTGACAACTTTTCACCCTTGGACCCCCCTCCGCCGAGCTCCGACCCCTCTCGATTCTTAGCCTCCCTTCACAGGGTTTACCATAGCTCTCGAGCAGGGTGATAGTGGCTCACCCCTCTTTACTTTCAATGTTCGCTTTTATATCTTTTACACAGTTCAAAGCTTTCAGGATTCACTTCCCTTTCTTTTACAGTGCTTGTAGTTCAAAGTCTTTCGATTGTACAGGGATTTTGCTTGACCCTCTGCATGGCCACCTTGACCTATTTTGCAGCCCTTCCTACGGCCTTCTGGTACTTGTAGTTTTTCTCATATCGGGCTCGACCAGTCTCTCTGGAATTAGCACCCACGTGGTGCCACTTTCCCTCTACAGCTGGTCTCCCCTGGCTTTTAACACTTCATTCAAAGTTCGATAGCTTTGGTTCTAAACCTGCCACTTTGCGATTCTCACGCAAACCATCCCAGTGCTCATCAATTCTCCCCTCGACTCACTGGCTATATTGCACTGCTTGGCTTTTGGCTTCTCTGGACTCAAGGCCGGTATCACGGGTGCGGGAGCTTCCCTCGCTCCTGCATATCGGCATAAGCATGCCCTGTGTACCGCTCACATCTGCTGCAGGACTCTTATGCTATTTGCAGTCTTAGATTCTACTCCACAAAGATGTTGCAGGTCTGGGACGAAAAAGGCAAAGTCGCTTTCAGCCTCGCCACCCTGTCGCTTCCTGCCGCTTTTCTCCTTCTCGAACTGCCGATGGTAGCCGTCTCGTTGGGATCTCTGCTATGCTCACTGTGAGAGAACGGATCTCAACGACCGGTGGGGGGTGTCTGTACTCCCACTCCCTATATGGTGGAGGAGAGGCACAGGAGACCCCAGCCAAGATTCTCTATTCGGTAGCAATGGTCGAGCAATCAAGGCCTAGCTTCTCAGGAGGTGATGCAGGCTGGTTCTTAAGTACAGTGTATCCCCAAGCCCCCACAAAGGAATATCCACACTCTGTATTGGTTAGAACACAGTCTTTATATAATCAAAAGTTAAGGTTATGTACATTTATCATGATAACTCACTTTGTACTCTGGCAAAATCTATAATGACAAATATTTACAATCCTAAAGTGGTACCACCCTAGATCTCATTGAAGTGCATGAACAATACTGTACAATATCACACAGACCAATAGAGTGAAACCAGCAATAGAGAGGAGAGAAAATAAGATAGTTGAGCAATAGGCAGAATACTGGCCCCTACCACTGGGCACAATTCTGTGTGGAGATCCCCCCACCTGGGAAACCTGTAAAGAAAGATCTAGCACAAGCCCAGTCCATATATTGCTCTGCAAGTCTTAGTCTCTCCTATAATGTTTTTACCCCCCCAATGTACCTGGTGGAGTCGAGTTCCTCGAAGACGTCGACAAACGTCGAGGGACTCGCTGTTCGGCGACGGGGAATCGACGGCCCTTCTTGAATGCCTTCCCTTTCCAGCGGGAGGCACGGGGCGTCGAACGTCCGTCGACGAACGAGGTAGAACGATGTCGAAGAGGCGGCAGCTTCGTCCGAGCGGTGCTCGTCGGCGTCGAGACGTCAGCGTCCTGCAAGGCGGAGGTGTGCAGGGCACCTCGATGACAATAGTTCTAGACCGCAAAGATTGTAGAGACGGAAACCCAGCAAGGGCGTCGAATCGTCCAAGTCTTTGAGGTCGTTGGGTGGCGGGAAACCCACCGGCAGGTTACTCCTCGGCGCGTTGGTCGTCCTCGACTTTCCCCGGCAGGATAAGCAGTGACGTCAAGTGGTTCCCACGGCTGGGCAACACAACTTCGACGGGCCTCCAGCGGTTCCACAAACCTGCGAACCCTGGTCGACGGCAATGGACTTCGACGGCGTCGATGTCCGGGTGCTTCACTTCGATCTCCTCAGCGGTCCCGTCTCGGGTCGACAACCTTTCAGGGGTCTGTCTTCCAGGGCGCTTCGGCGAAGATGGAGCGATGCTCGATGGTCCCTCGGAGCACGGGAAGAGGGCGCCTTACCAGGTCCTCTCTCGGGTCAGCCCTCGACGATCTAGTCAGCCTTCAGATCGGTTGAAGCAAATGCCACAGCAAGTCTTCTTCTTCCAGCTGGACGTCGAGGATCAGCAGTTCCAGTTACTCGTAGAGTGGAGACTCAGCTCCCTGGCTGCTTCAGGAGCACCAAGGTTCCTTCTGAACCAATGGTTCCTTCTGAACACTGAACAGTGGTGAGAGGTCCCCAGATATACTATCCTCACTCTCATCCACGCTGCTGGCACACACTCAGCAGCCAATCATACTGCAGGGCATTCATGCAGTCAGTCAGCCAATCAGGCACACAGTGCATTCAGGCCACACTCCTCCCTTCCAGACACTCACAACAAGAAATGTGGATTGGGACAAGTACCCAGCCATTCAACACTACACACTGCATTCAGGCCAGTTTCGGGCAGGGCTGTCTCAGTCTTTGTCTCTCATGCCAGAAACCAGACAACCACAACAAGAAGTGTATATTGGTCACACACTCCATTCACCCAGGTCCCACCCACAGGGGGTACCCACAACATACAGTCACTGGGAAGGCTCCAGCCAGTCTAGCTGGGCCTTCACAACAATACCATACATGGAACTTCCACCCAACAGCCAGTCAGGGGGAAGGGACAGAGACAGGGCTTCCCAGGACTTTGGGAAAACAAGATAACAGGCAATAGAAAGCAAGAGGCCACAGGGGCCATCTTGTTTCCTATCAGGAATCAACAGATCCCAATGGCAGGGCCTGGGTATCCCAAAATGGAGGACACCCGGAGCACCTGTCAAATTCAGCACGGAGCTGCCACCAGCCCATACCCTGCTCTGGGGCCACCCACAGGTGCCCAAAAACATACACTAGGGGCACAGGGTTGCACCCCTACCCATGGGTGCCATAAGGGTATCCCATGGGTCTGTTCACCAAACCAAAAGAGAGAGCTGCACTGCCAGGAGTCCCACATGGACTCCGGGGCAGAAAACATAACAGAACACCCGGTAAAAACAGAAAAAGGACAAGGATTCAGAGGCCCTGTCCCTCAGATGCATTTCCAGCATCACACTCACCTTTCTCGTACTGCACTCTCCTGCTCCACCTTTTATCCCTGTGAGGAAGAGGAAGGGTCATCAGGTGTGTGTGATTATGATCAATTGCCTGACTCTGTCTGACCCTCGGGTTGGGACATGTCAGGTACACAGTTTTATAACAAGTTTGTAAAAAGTGTTTATGTCAGGATATGATGGGGAAGTGATGTGATAATCAGACGGGAGTCGGTTGATAGACCGAAAAGGATAAAATGGTTAATAGTAGGTTGGGAATGCAGAAAATGATAATCAGAGGAACGGAATTGATAGGGTTTGCAGGCTAAGCAGAAATAGCTAGGGTTGTGATATGAACAAAGGGGATTGTGGGAATCAGTGTTGAAGTAGTGAATGTAGAAAATGATACTCAAGAGGAACGGAAAGAAGAGAGGAATAGGGAGTATTTGAATGGAGACCACTGAAACAAAGATTCTGGAAGTTATGCTTTTTGGATGTAACCAGATTTGGGGCCTTAGTGGATTGATTACGTATGGAGGGTTTGTTGGATATTGGCCGGAGAGATCTAACAGGAGGAAGGGAGGCATATGCAATGCAGCCCATGAAAACCTCAGATATCTCGCCCTTCTCTGGTACAATACTGTGTCTCACCTCTGGCATTCCCCCCTAGCATAACCCTGGGTTCCCCTACCCAGGTGAATCTTCCCCACTGGTTCACCCCCAGGAACTGGATCCAACAGCGATGGCCGTGTCCTGGCCACCTGAATAAGGGATTTCAGAGGCTTTACTGGGAGAATACCCTCAGGTTTCTCACAGCATTGGCAAATCTACGGGAATTAAATCAGAAATCTTAGAGGAATGTATGGGAGGCAGAGTTCCTAACTTGGAACATATAAGAAGAGCGCAGCAGATGGCTCTGTTTCTTTTACCCACGCAGACCCAGAAGACTTAACAGATCGAGTAGGGTCGAACTTCATCTCCTACGTGTCCATTCTGGCTCCGGTTTTCTCATTGGAACTAGCAAAAATAGTGCGCCTATGCTTGGGTGGTCGATCCCGGGATACCCCTTTCAAGTGAAGGGTATGGAGGATGTGAAACTCTAAAAGTCCTCACTCTTTCAGGCAGTGGCCCACAAGGAGGTTGATGTGTTTCCTACGATCTGTCACGGCTTTCCAAATTTGCCAGAACCCCATAACTTTTATAATCAGTCTGGCCCAACATCATTACAATGTTCATCGACGTCTTTGGATGAGAGACCGGTCTTCGACACTAAAGTTGGTATGACTACCAAACAGGATGATCAGGCTCAAGTAAAGCAAGTGGTGGATGCCTCTTCTTTTTCCCGTTTTATCCTGAATTTTAGACACTATGGAACTGTGACATGACATGAATATGTATGAATTGAGAGAAGTACGATCCACGTTGAAGGATCTGCTTGCAAAAATGAATTTTATTGAAGGCTTTATCTTGGCCTTGAGCGTCCCATGTGTAATTTGTAAAAAAAAAATCTGACTGGGGGTATTCCTATGTCTCTAAATTCAGTTTCTGTTGCTGCCCAAACCTCTTGGGCCGATTGTAGTTTATACCCGGCAAAGGGGTGTGAGCCAGATATTTCAGATGAGGTAGCTGCTATTGGCGAGTCAGCAGCACCTTTGGAAGTTGGCAGCAGAAAGAAAAAGAAAACCAAGAATGGTAAAAAAATAAAAATAAATAAAAAAAAAAAAATCGCCCTTTCCAACTCTCACAAATTTAAATTTCTGCGATCCATTAAGGCACAGACGGAAGCATTCACTGATGATTCAAACCTTTGAACAGACTGAAGCATTCTCTGATGATTCAAACCTTTAAGATGGATTTTCTGTCTCCAAGCCACAGGCTTCTGCCTTTTAAGGTGGCTGGCAACCATAAGAAGGGCATGGCTCGCTCACAGGTACAGGCAGTAACTTCTGTTCAGCCTTGTTCTAATGAACGTGAGGCATTCATTGATCAATGCATACCTTAAACCTAAAACAGCAGAAGTGATTGATGAGGGCATGAATAGGTTTCCTCTCTTTCCTCTTATTCAATTGAATCTGATGAGGAGGCCCTTTTTGCCACCTTGCCGGAGGAAGGTGGTTCTCTGCCGCAACCAATGGCATTAGGGGGTGATAGCCTAAGAGTACCTCATACCCATGTGTCTATAAATTCAGCTATGCAAAAAAATTGCAACCTACTGCAAAAACCCTTTGAGCCATCAGGAATGTTTGCCCCGCCAATCAATTCGGGACCCAATGACTTCTTAGCAATGGAGGAAAGGAGGATGTCCCTCCTGCAACCAACTGGGTCTGGAGGTTTGCCTATAGGACAAAGTAGATTCCCCAAAGGACCATCTGGGGTTCTACTTTTAGACTACCGGTGAAGGGGGAGGTTTTTGATGATACTCAAGTGCCCGTGCCGTCAGGTCTGGTCCTGACAGTTGAGTTATCTGTGTTTAAGCCGCACCTTCATGGTCGAAGAGCCTTACTCGCTACATCGTCAATATATTTGAGCATTATTTGGTCAAACAACAAGGCTACAACTACTTTGTTCAAAGGATATTGCCAGAATCTTTTTTTTGGATTTTAGGCGGGTTGACTCAGTTAAAAGTGGCTTTCATTCTAAGCTCAATTACAGCCTAGTGGTTGCAGAGGCTGAATGTCTGCTAAATTTGGGGGTATTCTTTAACTGAAGATCGGTTGCAAGATATTCCAAAGGGACCTATTCAGTGGGGAGATGGCGGACCATAGCTTAACCCTCGAGAACCTTCAAAAATGAATGTGCAACTGGTTGCACGAAAGGCGTCTAACGACGTCTCCCCCTGGAGGCTCCCCATGTGACATACGACTGGTCTCATATTATAAACACCTTGAATCAACATAACCCCGGTGAGGATCGTTTCCTGGAAAACGCGTGGGTTTTGCCATCTTCGCTCTAATAGTGAACTTTGGCAAGAGGCCGACTTAATATGTATTCAAGAATCTTTCCTACTTCACACTCCACTTATGGATGGCTTCAATGTTGCATTCGAAGCGTGCCACGAAGGAATTAAAGGGCAGGCCGTATGGGGGCTTAATTTGTGCTTGGCGTGTTTCCCCTGGTTCTAATATTGAAAATCTCTGTATAGGCCACCCTGAAATTTTAGGTTGTAAAACAACATGGTTTGACCCTTTTGATGAATTTTTAAGAGTTAATTGTTTTGAATGTTTATTTTCATCCTGTATCGACTACTTTGATAGCTCGTATGTCATCCATTATTAGTACCCGGCGAGAGACAATCTGAATGCAACAAGCATTCTGATTCGCTCTCGCCAGGTCCCTACACGGCCGAGAATCCCTCCGTCGGGATTCCACTGTCATGCTCACCCGGTCTCCACAGGGGCATAGCACGTAGTCGTATGACCGATATCTGTACTGGCGCAGTTTTGATGGTATGTTGGCGTCCTCTCCCTTTTAACCTCCCCAGGAGGCGTTTGCCTGCAATTTCCAGCTTGCCAGCAACTCCAACTGACTTCTTAGGTGGCTTAACAGGACAGTCTCGAAGGAAGTGACCGGCGGAGCCGCAGTACAAACATAGATGCTGTTGTCTTCTGTCTCTTTCGGCCTTAGTTAATGGCCCTCGCACTCCCCCAATTCGCATGTGTTCGGCCAAGTCGGAAATCTTGGATGCATTCTCCTTTGGGCGTACAAACACCCGAGTGTCCATCCTAGCTCGATCCGCATTACGGTTCTGTAGTCTATGATCAAGCTGAACCACCAGATCAATGTATTCCGCACAATCACTAGGAGGGTTGACCACATGAGCTAAAACGTCTTTCAACTCCTTCTCTTAAGCCCCGAGTTGTTCTCTTATTGTTGGGCCAATCAGTTTCTACTATCAGCCTATTAAAGGTTGCAATGTACGTTAACAGATCCTGGTTGCCTTGGCGCAGAGATAAGAGTTCATTATCCAATGCCTGACCCTGAGAGTGGCGGGCAAACAACTTTTCCATGTTCATTTGAAACCCCAGGAAGTCTCGCAAGATGGGATCATCCCGATTGACTAGAGGCACCGACCAATCTGCCGCACTGCCACTGAGGTAAGACAATACAAAGGCTACCCTTGACTGGTCGTTTGGAAAGGCCCCTGGCCTGCATAGAAAATGAAGTCGGCATTGGTTCATGAAAACCGCATACCTTTTCGGGTCTCTGGCAAAATGTTCTGGAGGTGCCAAAGGTACGGCTCCTGGAAGGACCACTTGAACTGGATTGCTGGGTGCAGGCGGAACCGTTGATCCCAGTCCAGGTAGCGGTGTTTGACCTGCCTGGGATTGTAGCAATTGCTTAGCAATCTCATCCGTACGATCTTTAGCCACAATCAATTCCCTCCTTAAAGAATTAGTCTCCTGCCGGGCCGAATGTACCTCGGCCCTGAGTTCCCCCAAAAGCTGGGCCAGTTGGTCAGTCTCTTAAGTCTCCATAACGCCCAGGTAGAGAATTTGTAGAATGCTTCGCGTTCTGTCATGCTCCCCTGGTCTCCACGGGGGCGTAGCACGTAGTTGTATGACCGATATCTGTACTGGCGCAGTTTTGATGGTATGTTGGCGTCCTTTCCCTTTTAACCTCCCCATGAGGCGTTAGCCTGCAATGGCGAAACAAGAGGTTAGCTATGAGTGGGTTGGATTGGTCCCACTACTTGTCCCCACCTGATGCCCGACTCCTCTCCTCCTCACCTTCGAGTTTGATGAGGCTGGCTCTCCGTCCTGCTTAACCTTCAGCAGGGGCGGGTAGGCACAGTCTTTTTCTGGGCGCAGTTACCTCACTGTTCCAGAGTGCTGTTACTGTACCTTTTGGAATGCTGGGGTTATCGGGTGAGTATCTACCTCAATAGCAGCTTGGTATAGATGCTCAAAGTCTTATTGTCCCAATGTTTAAACGTATTTGTTTTCTCTTGCAGATGCAGTTTTGGTGCAGAAATAAAGTAAAAGATTCAACAGGATGCTAAATAGTTGTCTCCAGGTGAGTATAACACGGATGAAAGGCGCCGAGTGACTGGAATAAATATTTGTTCAGTATTGTGCACGGCTAACCTGCAGTTTCTTTTTCTGTTCCCTTTTGCAGGCGCGGTGCGGCCCTTAGATGTAGAATGGAAGAACCGCTCCAATGAAACCAGGAGGAACGCGGAATTCCAGGTGAGTATCGGTACCTGCGTGGACGTCCTTTCAACAGGGGCGGCGATCAGGAAACCAGCTAGAGATACGACCGATGGACCAGATTGCAGGTAAGTGTTTGGTCGCTGAAGTAACACCTGTTCTTCTCTTTTTCTATTTCCAGGCTCCGATGGATGGAAGCACTGACGGGCGTGGCTGTAGAAGCTTGAGGACAGAGCAGACACGGTGAGCGTTACGCTGCAGGAGTACAGAATAACGCGAAGCGTATTCTGCATGCAGGGTGTGGCTTATATAGCCTTGTAAGTAGTTCCAGGTAAAGTAGTCCCTTTGCCACACCCTGTCTTCCCAAGAAAAATAGTCCCTCTGCCCCTCCCTGGATTATACCAAGGCCCAGCCTCACTAGGCAGGTTAAATAGTTCCATGAGTTCAGCCCATTTCATGAGCCTGGCGCCAACGGCACCAGGACTGAGTCCATGAGGCTCTGGGGCGCTTCCTTGGGGCCTGACAAGCTCTTCTGGGTGGTGGGGACTGGGATGGGCCCAACAGCTCTAGGGGTTTCGGAGCTCGCACCATGACAGCACTCGCCCCCCAGGTCTCCCCTAAAGGCGGGGTCTTCCCTTGGTCCTGGTTTGTTCGGGTGGCTATGATGGAACCTCTTTAACAATCGTGGTGCATGAATGTGTTCACTAGGTTCCCAAGATCTTGTGTGGTCCATATCCTTTCCAGTCTATTAGATAAAATAGTTTTGATTTGACGATTTTCGAGTCCAGGATATCCTTTATCTCAAATTCGGGTTCTCCGTAGACCAAGATCAGTTTCAGTGGTTTCAGTATCCGGGTTCCTGGTTGTACTGGTTTCAGAAGTGAGACATGAAACACAGGATACATTTTCATGTGTGAAGGTAAATCCAACTTTACGGCTACCGGATTGATGATAGCCTTAATGGTGTATGGGCCTACGTATCTGGGATTGAAGGTTCGGGTTCTTTTCATGGTTATGTGTTTGGATGCCAACCAGACTTCATCTCTGAGTTGATACCTTGGAGCTTCACACCTATGCTGACTTCTTGCATCTTTCCTTGGCTTGTTTCAGCTGGCTCCGTTGCTTGCTTAAAAGCTTGAGTTATGGTAGTGTGCAAGCTTTTCACTGCTGGCATTTCAAAAGCTTGAGGAGAGTCAAGATTAGAGGTTCTTGGATGCAATCCATAAATGGTGTAGAAGGGGGTCTGTCCGATGCTGGAGTGCAGGGAGTTGTTGTAGGTGTATTCGGTTATCCATAAGATGTCTTTCCAACTGTTTTCTGATTGGTGTAATGTACATCTGAGGTATTGTTCAAGAGTCTGGTTGGTCCTCGGTCTGACCATCGATCTGGGGATGGTGGCTAGTAGAGAGTCTTACATCGATTTGCGCTAATTCGCAACACGTTTTCCAAAATCGAGAGATAAATTGGCTGCCGCGATCCGAAATTAGGATGAAGGGAACCCATGTATTCGGACTATCTGTGCTAAAAATTCCTTAGCTAAGGTTGAGGCTGAGGGTAGGTCCTTCAGTGGAATGAAATGAGCCATCTTTGAAAACAAGTCCACCACCACCAGGATTGTGTTGAACCCGTCACAAGGAGGAAGGTCAGTTATGAAATCAAGAGACAATGTATGCCAAGGCGTAGGTGGAATATCCAGTGGTTGCAGTTGACCTGGTGACCTCTTGTTTTGAGCGCAAACTCCACAGGATAACACAAATTCCTTGATGTCCTTATGCCAAGTGGGCCACCAATAGTATCGCTTGATCTTGGCTTCGGTCTAAGCAATCCCAGGATGGCCTTCAACTAGTGATTCGTGGTAAGTGGAGATGACCTTCTCCTGAAGTTCCTTGATGGGTAGGTAGAGACGTCCTTGAAAATAAGGTAAATGGTTTGAGACCGGATGATGAACACTTTTAGTAGACCAGTCTTTCAGAGTGTCTGTGTCCATGAGATGTGTGATTTCTTTGTGGATGTCGTCTAAGGTTAGAGACGTCGACACTCCTAATATCTTTTCTCTGGGAATGATGGACACTGGGTCTAGGTTGGTGGATTCCTCTTCTACCCCAATGCGAGATAGGGCGTCTGCCTTGCCATTTCGACAACCAGGTCGGTAAATAATTACGAAGTCAAATTCGGCGAAAAATAATGCCCATCTGAGTTGGCGAGATGATTGGGCCTTTGCCACCTTTAAATATTGTAGGTTGCGGTGGTCAGTGATTACAGTTATTGTATGTCTTGCTCCCAGTAGATAATGCTGCCAAGCCTTGAAGGCCGCCTTGATGGCCAGGAGTTCCTTGTCTGTAATGGCATAATTCAATTCTGGCGCCGTGAATTTCCGTGACCAGAAGGCCACTGGATGGAGCTGACCTGTCTCAGGATCTTTTTGCGAGAGGACCGCTCCCATTGCTGGACTGGAAGCGTCGGGTTTGACCACATACGGTAGGTCTGGACGTGGATGTTTCAAGATCGGGGCTGAGATAAATTTTTGTTTTAAGTCTTGAAACGCCTTCTCGGCTTCTTCTGACTATTGGAAACATTTGTTCTTTCGTAGTAGAGAAGTAATGGGATGAACAAGCTGTGAGAACCCCAGAATGAAGCGGCGATAGAAGTTTGTGAATCCGAGCATGTTCTGAACACCTTTAATCGAGGTTCGAGGTTGGAGAAGGCCAGTTGAGAATGGCGACAACCTTCCATGAATCCATGCGTGCACCATGTGGAGTTAGGACAAATCCAAGGAATTCGACCTCTGTAACATGGAAGAAGCATTTTTCCAGTTTTGCGAACAATCTATGTTGACGAAGTTTGTCCAAGACTGCACGGACGTGTTTCACATGTTCCTGTTCCGACGATGAATATACCAAAATGTCGTCTATGTATACGACGACACACACAATCAATTAATTCACGCAGGACGTCATTCATGAAATAGTGGAACGCCACCGGGGCGTTGCAAAGTCCAAAAGGCATCACTTGGTATTCGAATAATCCATATTTGGTGCGGAAGGCGGTCTGCCATTCATCCTCTTTTTTTATTCGCACCAGATGATATGCCCCTCTAAAATCTAGCTTGCTATAAATTCGGGCATCTTTAACTTGATCCAGGAGCTCAGGAATCAGAGGAAAGGGATAACGCTGTTTAACTGTGACTTGGTAATGCACGGTAATCGATGCAAGTCCTAAGGTCTCCTTCCTTTTTTGGCACGAAAAACAAAGGCGAGGCTGCAGGGGACTTGGACGGGCGGATAAAGCCATTAGCCAGGTACTAGTCCAAGTATTTTTTCAAATGCAGAATTTCAGGGTCTGTAAGTGCGTAGATTCTGCCACATGGAATCTGAGCATCAGGTATATGGTCGATCTGACAATCGTACAATCTATGGGGAGGAAGGGTATTCGCTTGATCCTTCTGAAAAACGTCTTGATAATCTTGGTATTCTGGAGGCAATGGATTAGGCTGATCCATGATTGTTACAACCTTTTTAACCAAAGGTTCCTTTGTTCGATAACAGGTACAAGCGCATTCGACTGAGAAGGTCAGCCTCTTAGCACGCCAGTCGAGACAAGGATTGTGTGATTCTAACCATGGCATTCCTAGGATTATTTGAAATTGTGGAGCCTTGATTAGGTCAAACACGATGTCTTCCCGATGTCCGTCTTGACACAAAAGTGTCATTTCAGTTGTCCAGTCCGTTACTGGGCCCAAAGCGATTTCAGTTCCATCGACAGTAGTGACTAAATCTGTAGTTGCCTTTTCACAAAGAGGAAGATTTATCCTTGTAGCCAAATCATGATCCATATAATTTCCAATGGCGCCGCTATCGATATATGCCCTAACTGCATGCATTTGGGAAAGGCTGCTGGTGATATATGAGAATCATTGGCAAGACGAGGTGCGAGGTCCGAGAGTCCTCCGTTTTGCTCGACAAGCAGACCTCTACGCTTGTCGGGCGAGGAAGTTTTCCGATTCCGGCTCCGTTTCCAGCTTGCCAGCAACTCCAACTGACTTCTTAGGTGGCTTAACAGGACAGTCTCGAAGGAAGTGACCGGCGGAGCCGCAGTACAAACATAGATGCTGTTGTCTTCTGTCTCTTTCGGCCTTAGTTAATGGCCCTCGCACTCCCCCAATTCGCATGGGTTCGGCCAAGTCGGAAATCTTGGATGCATTCTCCTTTGGGCGTACAAACACCCGAGTGTCCATCCTAGCTCGATCCGCATTACGGTTCTGTAGTCTATGATCAAGCTGAACCACCAGATCAATGTATTCCGCACAATCACTAGGAGGGTTGACCACTTGAGCTAAAACGTCTTTCAACTCCTTCTCTTAAGCCCCGAGTTGTTCTCTTATTGTTGGGCCAATCAGTTTCTACTATCAGCCTATTAAAGGTTGCAATGTACGTTAACAGATCCTGGTTGCCTTGGCGCAGAGATAAGAGTTCATTATCCAATGCCTGACCCTGAGAGTGGCGGGCAAACAACTTTTCCATGTTAATTTGAAACCCCAGGAAGTCTCGCAAGATGGGATCATCCCGATTGACTAGAGGCACCGACCAATCTGCCGCACTGCCACTGAGGTAAGACAATACAAAGGCTACCCTTGACTGGTCGTTTGGAAAGGCCCCTGGCCTGCATAGAAAATGAAGTCGGCATTGGTTCATGAAAACCGCATACCTTTTCGGGTCTCTGGCAAAATGTTCTGGAGGTGCCAAAGGTACGGCTCCTGGAAGGACCACTTGAACTGGATTGCTGGGTGCAGGCGGAACCGTTGATCCCAGTCCAGGTAGCGGTGTTTGACCTGCCTGGGATTGTAGCAATTGCTTAGCAATCTCATCCGTACGATCTTTAGCCACAATCAATTCCCTCCTTAAAGAATTAGTCTCCTGCCGGGCCGAATGTACCTCGGCCCTGAGTTCCCCCAAAAGCTGGGCCAGTTGGTCAGTCTCTTAAGTCTCCATAACGCCCAGGTAGAGAATTTGTAGAATGCTTCGCGTTCTGTCATGCTCCCCTGGTCTCCACGGGGGCGTAGCACGTAGTTGTATGACCGATATCTGTACTGGCGCAGTTTTGATGGTATGTTGGCGTCCTTTCCCTTTTAACCTCCCCATGAGGCGTTAGCCTGCAATGGCGAAACAAGATGTTAGCTATGAGTGGGTTGGATTGGTCCCACTACTTGTCACCACCTGATGCCCGACTCCTCTCCTCCTCACCTTTGAGTTTGATGAGGTTGGCTCTCCGTCCTGCTTAACCTTCAGCAGGGGCGCGGAAGGCACAGTCTTTCTGGGCGCAGTAACTTCACTGTTCCAGAGTGCTGTTACTGTACGTTTCGGAATGCTGGGGTTATCGGGTGGGTATCTACCTCAATAGCAGCTTGGTATAGATGGTCAAAGTCTTATTGTCCCAATGTTTAAACGTATTTGTTTTCTCTTGCAGATGCAGTTTTGGTGCAGAAATCAAGTAAAAGATTCGATCTTCCAGGATGCTAAATAGTTGCCTCCAGGTGAGTATAACGCGGATGAAAGGCGCTGAGTGACTGGAATAAATGTTCGTTCAGTACTGAGCGCGACTAACCTGGTGTTCCTTTTTCTGTTCTCTTTTGCAGGCGTGGCACGGTCCCAAGATGAAGAATGGACTGGTTGCATCCAGGTGAGTATAACGCGGATGAAAGGCGCCGAGTGACTGGAATAAATGTTCGTTCAGTATTGTGCGCGGTTAACCTGGTGTTTCTTTTTCTGTTATCTTTTGCAGGCGCGGCCCCTAGATGAAGAATGGAAGAACCGCTCCAATGAAACCAGGAGGAACGCGGAATCCTGGTTGAGTATCGGCACCTGCGCGGACGTCCTTTCAACAGGGGCGGTGATCAGAAAACCAGCTGGAGATGCGACCGATGGACCGGATTGCAGGTAAGTGTTTGGTCGCTGAAGTAACACCTGTTCTTCACTTTTTCTATTTCCAGGCTCCGATGGATGGAAGCACTGATGGGCGTGGCTGTAGAAGCTTGAGGACAGAGCAGACACAGTGAGCGTTACGCTGCAGGAGTGCAGAATAACGCAAAGCATGTTCTGCATGCAGGGTGTGGCTTTTATAGCCTTGTAAGTAGTTCCAGGTAAAGTAGTCCCTTTGCCACACCCTGTCTTCCCAAGTTAAATAGTCCCTCTGCCCCTCCCTGGATTATACCAAGGCCCCCCCCTCTCCGAGCCTCCCCGCGGCTGAGAGGCTGCCTTCGCCCCCCGCCGGGGACTCGGGTAAGTTTTTTTTTTATTTTTTATTCCCATCCCCGCTCTGCGCCTCCACACGGCTGGGGGCTTCCCTCGTCCCACGCCGGGGACACAGGTACTTTTTTTTTCCCCCTCTTCCCTCCGTCCCACGCCGCAGCGTTTCGGGACAAAAAAAAGTGTTCAGTGCCCCAGTCGCGCAATTTTTACGGGCCGGGGTACTAATAGCAATAGAACCCTCGCGTCAGGGGCATTACCGACTCTGGTAATGCCCCGGGGCCTTTGGTAAGGTCCTCGCTTCACTCGGGTCCTTACTTATGGGCCCTGGTAATGCCCCCGATGCTCGGGTTCTATTGCTTAATTGATCAACAAGGAATTCAGATGGCTATAGGGAGGGCGAAGTCTTTGAATGCCCCTGGACCCGATGGTGTAACATCCTACCTCTATGACCACAGCTTATTTGTTTAGAGGATGAGTCCTCTGTTTGTTGCTGTTAATTAGTGGGCTGCGACCCACGCGTGGTGGGGGCGGGGCTACCGCCCAGTAGTCGGTTTGAGATATAATAAATCAGAGTTCAGACGTGCCGCCCTGTCTCTGCGCCTCATTGCTTTATTACTTTGTCTAATTAAATTGCCTGCATGATTGAAGTGCGGCGCTCCAGGCGGAGCCCATTCGAAACATAACAGATGGGCTCTCCAATTTGACACTAAAATCAGTGCATATTATATGGGCTGAGGTATTGTTTCAGCTGTTTTCCAATGTGGTAGGGCGGGCTAGATGCCCTACAACTTGGAGAGAGGCCATTGTGATAGTTAGTTCAAAAGGGGCGATAGGGCGAATCTTGGTAATTACCACCTCATCTCCCCTTTGGATGCTTCCTATAAGATTTTCTACCTTCCTTCTTTGGGCACCCAAAAAATGGGCAATTCATGCTAACCAATCCGCGTTTCGTAAGGGAAGAAGTACAGCTTTGAATTGCCTTGTATTACAACTTTGGAAAAACCAGGCATTACAATCGAAGCGCACAACATATCTTCCTTTCCTTGATGTCTCTAAGGCATTTGATTGTGTGGATCGAAATAGGCTTTGGGGAATGCTTAGATCATGGGGCTGTCTGGAGGCCTTTGTTAGGTTGCTGGAACTCCTGCATAAAGATATTAGAATCAAGGTCAGGTTGGACAAACAGGGCATGTACTCTGGTTGGATCCATGTGGATAGTGGTTTACTTCAGGCCTGTGTACTAGCTCCCTTTTTGTTTAATTTACACAATTTGGGTATTAGGGCAGATTTGTAAGGTATAGTTGTAAACAGTCTGTCTCAGCGCCTGCACAAATTCGAGAGCTGGACAGAAGATATGGAAGTTTCTCATTACTGCCAGGGCTCAAATTGTACAAACGGGTGCTAGTACCAAAACTAACATACGGGGCAGAGTTCCAGGAGGAGAGCTTGGATTGGGCTAAGATGGAGTATTTTATTTGGAAACGATTTCTGAGACTTCCAAGTGGTACGCCGTTACCGTCGATTAAGCATATTCTGGGTATCACATCCTTAGATACCAAGGTCCACTGGAGAAGAATTCTCCTTTTAAGATCTATTATACAACGCAGTTACTGTCACGAGTTAGTGGAACCTCTGTCACAAACATGTGTGGTAACGTATGATTTCGTCTTGTATTTCTTTTAATGTAAAACATGTTGGTTTGACATGACATGTAAAATGACTGCAAAAAATGTTGATTGGGTATAAGTAACAAGTTACTTACCTGTAACTGTTGTTCTCCAGCATGGGTCTGGCATGGATTCACATGCTCATGAATATTCCCCGTCGTCAGGCTGGGAATCCTCGTTAAAGAAAAAATCAATATCAGTTTTGTTTTTGATCTGTCTTTCTTAGTAGTAACCAATCACTGATCTCTGGGTCATACTGCCCCCAGCCAATGACTGTCTTCTCCCTAAGCCCCGCCTCTGGCAGCCATCCTCAGATTTTTACTGCACGCTCAAGTGTTGGGAGTCCTCGTGCTTTTGCTCTCGAGTTTTTGCTGTGTTTTCATGCTTTTTCAAGAGATTTTCTCATTTTTTCGGTTTAATCGAGCCTCAAGCTCCACCGTTACTACTTCCGATAACGGGGACACGTTTCGGAATTCTTCTACGCCCCTCAAGGGTGAAGTTTTCGTCGAGTTTACGCTTCTTGGAGGATTCCGGAAGATCTGCGGCCTACCTCAACGGACATTGCCCAGGACAAGGGAAGCTCGACACCCGGATCCAAGCTGTTCAGGTGCTGCCCTGGATGCGGATTACAAAACGTTTTCAAGGAGGACGAGCATTCGCGATGTCTCTACTGCCTTCATGAGGACAAGACGCACGTGGAGAAGGACTGTGCGTTCTGCAAGAACCTTTCGGAACGGGTCAAACAAGATCGTCGTTCCTGCCTCGCCGCCTGCCTGGAGACGGGCACAGCAGGTGAGAAGGCGAAGAAAAAATCTGAGCAGGCTTCTAAGTCCTGTGAGGGCGCCCCGGCGACGGGGGCCCAACAGAAGGCCAAGCACCTCGAGTCTGCGGGCACCGGGAGCGCCGAAAGGTCGGGCGCTTTGTCTGCCAGGCAGGGCGTGACTTCCCCGGCACGTTCAACCACGAACCAGCACTCTGGTTCGGGGAAGAGGAAGTCCGAGAACCCGGGTAAGCTGCTGGAGCGGCCCCGGTCGGTCTCGAAGGGGGAGCGAGGCGCTGACCCTCCCCCCAAGGCGAAAGCCCAGGACACACCTAAGGTAGTGAGGGCTTTGATCCAGCCGGCAAAGGCCTCTATCGAAGTGGTCGCTGCGGCCATTACAGACTCGAAATCAGCCTCTGATGAGGAGCTGGTGGAAACCGAGAAGGGCCTCAGCGAGAGGTTCATAGGCCTCAACGAGAGGTTCGAGAGGCCCAGTGGGGCAGCCATCCCGTCCATCGCAGCCATTACCCGAGCCCCAGGATAGCTCGGTAGCCATTTTGTTGGCGATCCAATCCTTATACCGAAATAAGGACGAGATTACCACGGACCCCGACGGAGGATCCAGAACCGGGCCCGTCGGGAAACCCTCCGAACAAGCGGAGGAGAGCCCACCCCTCTCTGCCCTTCGTGCCCGCGAGGCCTGTGGACCCCTCATCCCCCTCGCCGGACCCTAGAGAGGATATGGCGACGGATACAGCGATGGGGACGGACGACGACGGCGGCGATGACACAGCGGACATCCCGTCATCACCCCTCCCTCGGAAGAAGCTATATTACAACACGTCCTTGCATCTTCATCAGGCCAACGCCGATGCCATGCTGGCTGCTGCTAACCAGAGGTTATGGTGGAAAATTGCAGACTTCCTCCCGGAACTCCCCACGCAGAGCCAATTGCGATTCAAGGCGGGATTGGCTGAGGCCAAGCTGGTGGCGCAGGACCTCATGGAATCCACCGTGGCCCATATTGACACCTCTGGCCGTGCCATCTGTATCGCCACAGACATGAGAAGGACAGCCTGGCTCCGTGCAACGGAATTCAACCCGGATGTCCAGGAACGCATATTAGACCTGCCATTCGAGGGGGGGGGGGGAGAGACCTCTTCCACTCCACCACGGACGAGGAGCTGGACAAGAAGAGAAACAGCTCACAAACGGCCAAGTCTTTATCCATCTCGACAAAGACAAGGGATGTACGTACTGAGGGTTCCACGGCTTCCAAGAACGCAGGTCCTGGCAGCCCAAACCCTCGCCGATTCCAAAGCGGTGCAAGCACCAAAAAGGCGGTGGGGGGGGGGGGGAGTAAGGGCTTTTTCCAGTCCCCTTCCTCTGCAACAGCCTCAGAGGAAAAGAAGACATGGCACGCCCGTCTGGGTCCACATGTCTCCAGTAGAGGGCATGCTTGCTCTCCATTCGTAGTGCTGGCACCAGAATTTAGCTGACCCCTGGATCCTCCCTGTAGTATCTACAGGGTACCCATCCCAGCCTCTCCTCCCTCATCCCCTCCACTCCCTCAGGTTGGAACAGCAACTCTTCTGACAGAGATTCAGTCGCTCATAGAGAGCCACGCCGTGGAGGAAGTCCCAGCCTCCCAGCGAGGCTTGGGCTTTTACTCCAGGATTTTCGCCATTCAGAAATAGAACCATGCAGGCCTGAGAGTTGTGCTGGACCTTTCCACCCTCAACCTCTCCTTATCTCTACAAAAATTCAAAATGGTTACGCCAGTTTTTATAGCGGAGACATTGTGCAAGGGGGACTGGATGTGCTCCCTGGATCTGAAGGATGCGTATCTACACGTCCCGATTTGGCAGCCTCCATCATTCTTTCCTTCGGTTCAGGATCATGGGCTACCATTTCCAATACAAGGTCTTTCCTTTTGGCCTCAACTCGGCCCCCAGGGTATTTACCAGACTCATGAATGCTGTGGATGGCCTCGTCAGAGCACAGGGCCTCCACATCTACCCATACCTCGACAACTGGCTCGTCAGGGCTACATCTCCGGAAGGGGTTCACCACTCCTCTCATGCCCTTATGAACAGGCTGCACGATCTGGGCTTCTCGCTCAATCTCAAGAAGTCGCAGCTGCAGCCCACGCAGACTCGGACGTTCTTGGGCCTCATCTGGGACACATGCTCCGAGAAGGTATTTCCGTCGGAGGACAAGATCTCGGCCATCAAGAGGGCCGCCACGCACTTCCTCAGCAGAGAAGTTACCTCGGCCTAGTGGTACCAGCAAGTCCTGGGTCTCTTGGCAGCGGTCCTACTTGCCATCCCCCACACGAGACTCGGGATGAGGAGGATACAGCTGCACTTTGCAACATAATGGAACCAGAAGCAGGGCTCTCAATCCGAGTTGATCAACGTTCCTCCAACTCTCCCCCCAGACCTCACATGGTGGTCCAGGGACAGCAACCTACGGACGGGCAAGCCCTTCCGGCCTCTCCTCCCGCAGGTCACCATCACCATGGACTCCTCGCTTGAGGGCTGGGGAGCCACCCTGGACGATCTCTCAGTCCACAGCACCTGGGACCGACAGAAGCAAGAGTACCACATCAATTGGTTGGAGCTGAACGCCATCTGGCTAGAGCTCAGAGCATTCCTTCCACTTCTCAGGAGCAAGGTTGCCCTCATCGAGGCAGACAACTCGACCAGCATGTTCTATGTCAACAAGCAGGGAGGTACCAGATCCCCTCCACTGTGCAGAGTGGCAATCAGCATGTGTGAGTGGGCCCTGGAAAATGACATCTACCTCACGGCAGTCCACCTTCCAGGGGAAGCCAACCTGGAGGCGGACAGGCTCAGCAGGTTGGGAGCGGACAAATGCAAGTGGCAGCTAAACGACCTCGTTATTCAAGAGATCTTCAACAGATGGGGTCTCCCCCAGGTGGATCTCTTTGCCAACTGACCCAACAAGAAGTGCCCCAAGTTCGCCTCCTGGCAGGGACAGGGCCCCGGCTCCCTGGGCGACGCATTTTGGATTCAGTGGAATGGCATGACAGGATACGCCTTCCCACCAACTCCGCTGGTTCACAGAGTGATTTGCAAGATCAAGGAGTCTCGCCAGCTCAACATCATTCTAATAGCTCCATGGTGGCCGGCCAGGCCATTCTTCTCAGAGCTGCTCAGCCTCTCGGAGATGCCACTGATTAACCTCCCGACAGGCCCAGCACATCTTCAGTCGCAGAAGGGGGGCAGAGTCATGACCCCGCACCACAGAAACTAGCCCTCAAAGCGTGGTTCCTGAGCAAGTAACGCTAAGGCACCTTTGCCTATCCCAGGTGTTAGGGAGAATTCTCTGTTTAGGCTGAATTTCCCTACCTAGTGAGTCCCCCAGCAGCTTTGCTGGATTTCTGGGGTTTCTTTTATTCTCCTGCCAAGAGTGAGACTCTTTTACCCTCACTCTTGGACATGTTTGAAGTGTGTTTCTTTGGTTTACCTTGTGTTGAATGGGCTATGGGGTCTTTTACCCCATAGGGCCTCATGTGTTTTTATGATGTGGGTTACACAGCACCCTCCGTGCAGTAACCCAGGGGTGTCCTAGGGACTCCCCAACATAGACTCCATACCCTGGGACTGACTACTGTCTCCCAGGGCATGTAAAGTCACCAATGACTTTACTAGTCTTAAATCCTGAACAGAACCAGTACAAACCATCATATTGTGGACGTACTGGCTGGGGCAATTCGATTGCCCCAGGGTCTGTTAGTCGAGGGGGTACGTCTCCGTCCCCCCTAATCGAGCTTTGGCTGGTGGCAGTGGAAACTACTTTTTATATTCAACCGCAAATATTTTCCTATGGGATTTCCCATTGTTTTAGGCTACTACATTTATTTATTTATTTACGGTAGCCTCGAACATACCGCCGGTTTATATATTTATTATTATAACTCCGGTTGGGATTTTTTGCCAAAACTTGATTCTAAAATGGCGTTGGCGTTCGCCTCTGTAACTCTGACCCAAAGTGGAGCCCTTTGTTCCACTTTTGGCGGGCTTCTCCACAGAAGCCCTCCAAAGTGGTGCCACTCTGTCTGGGGTACTTAGGAGGGGAGGAGGGGGATTTAGGCACCCTGGACTGAGTTACCTTGGTAACTCAAGTCGCACTCCGTCCCGATTGGCCCAAGTGGTGAGCCGGCCGGCTCACCACTTAGCATGTTTGAGTGACAGCTAGGCTGGGTGAATGGGGGTTTGCTGCATAAAAGCAGGGCTTTGGGGACTGGAACTTTAGAAGTCGCCACAGGACCTAAGAATCCGACGAGGGAAGAGCTGAGCCGACCTGCTACGACGACACCACCGGTGGAGCCCTGCTGAACCGTCTCACCACTTTTCCCAACGACCGAGGAGAGCTCTTAACGGAGTGTCTCCTTTTCTTGACTGGTGGGGACAACCAGTTTTCTCCTTCTTTCCGCTTCTTCGAGGTATCTCGTGGCCGCCTTGCCAGTGCCAAGCACCCCGGCAACCGGAATACCCCACTTTTACCACAACCGCGAAAGTCGGTACAACCCTTTAACCGGAGGGCTCCGCGGCTGGTTTCTTCCCGGGCAGTGCAACGACCTTCTTCTTCTGCTCTTCAGCGAGATGATCTTCTCTGACCGACGTCGAGCCTTGCTGCCACTGCCTGGAACAACTGCCACCGCTGGAGGATCCTTCCCGTTTAAGGTACAGTGTTCCGCCTGGCTTCCCTTGCCACCGACTGTACGGGGTAGTCTTAGCCCCCGGGTTTCGAACCTGGGACCGCCTGGGACACCCTGGCTAAACTTTCTAAGCCTCTCTAAACTCTTTCCGAACTCTTTTGCAAGACTCTGAATCCCTAATAACTGTGTGATCTTGGGCACATTTTCGCTCTGTCTGCTCTAAGAGTGGGCCCTGCCTAGTGACTTTTGCTCACCTGTGACTTTGTGCTTCCCTGAACTTACTAAAAGTGTTCTTGACCTTAGAGTGGTGTGTTTATCCTATTTCTGTTTTTTTCCCTCCCTTCTTTAACCCTACTAGAGTGTCATCTAAAGTTAAGCACTCACCTCTGTTTGAATTATGTGGTGTTAACCAAGAGTTGTCTAGTTAAGGAATAAGGGTTGGGGCTGTTTTTCATATAACTGTGTTCGGAGTGTTTTACTATATATTGCTAGAGTGTTTTCAACTTATGTGTTCTTAAAATAAATAACTATATACCTTTGAAACCAAGCTCTTGTCAGTGTTTGCTTGTACTATTGTGTCTGAGTACATATTGTGTATACTTTGCATACTGCCTAACTCTTCTTGAGGGAAGTCTGACTGCTCAGCCACAGCTACCAGGTAAATCTGGGTGGTACAGACTGCTACCAAGTGGGTTTACTGCTATACCTGTAGTCTTAAATCTTTTGCAGTGTTCCCCAAGGGAACTGCACAGGTTTCTGCCTAACACCAGGCTAATCTGGAGATCATACAGGGCGCAAGGAGCAAGACTACTAGGGCCCAGTATAAAAGTAAATGGACCAGGTTCTGCCACTGGGCAGCCTCCAAGGAAATCGACCCCCTGGCATGTACTTTGGAAATCCAGGCACTGGTCGCCTCAGAACCATATACTAACTTTCACAGGGACAAAGTAGTCCTGCGGACACACTCAGCATTTCTGCCTAAGGTGCCGTTTGCTTTCCATTTGAACGAGGAAATAGTCCTTCTTACCATTTTTGACGATCCTAAGGATGAGGCACAGAGAGTTCTGCACTGCTTAGATGTCAGGCGTGCCCTGAAATTCTACCTTGACAGGACCAAGAGAATCCGCAAGTCTGACGCCCTGTTTGTCACTTTTGGAGGTGCAAGACCAGGCTACCAAGCTTCCAAGGCCCCCATATCCCGCGGGATGGTCTCTGCCATCAAAGAAGCATACACGGGGCAGCACAAGCCTATCCCGCCAAACATGCATGCCCACGCAGTCTGGGCCAAGGCAATGGCCATCGCATTCCAGCGTCATGTCCCATGGCAAGTCATAAGCAGGGCGGCCACATGGGCCACACCCTTGACTTTTTGCAAGCATTACTGTTTGGATGCCGGCTCTAGATCTGATGCAGCTTTCGCACAGGCGGTTCTCAGGAACCTATTTGCTTAAGGAGGGTCTCCTCTCCACCCTGGGGCTACATTCAGTTGTAATCGCCCATGCAGTATGGAGGAAAGGGGACGGGGTGTAAGAGTAATTATAAGTTACTCACCGTAGTGACTAATGTACTCTTAGTCCTTAGTCCCCTTGCCTCCATAGGTCCCACCACCCTCCCCCCTAATAATACTGGTGTCATTAGGCAAGTTAAATCTATTGTTGACAGGTCTACGGGGATTGAGGTGTCACTTATAGCATATAGGCGGAGGGCAGAGACAGGGCAGCGCATGCTCCCAGGGCCGCACCCCCACGTGCCTCTAAGGGGAAGACGTTTTTTCTGGTGAAAAAGGTTCCATCTACCGTCCCTTAGAAGGGACGCCCAAGCAGTATGGAGGAAAGGGGACTAAGGTTACATTAGTCACTATGGTGAGTAACATAATTAATCATCAATAGAAACACATACAAAATGCTCTCACTCTCTGTCATACGTCCATGGCTTCTAGACAGAGTTAACGAAGAACAGGCTTACAGCAATCGAAAGTCATGGGTTAGAAGTTCCAGGTAAATCATTTTAAACCCCCCCCGCCATGAATTCTACTCTTCCGTCCTCTATGATTTGATGGATCCACTTACCATTGCCAAAGAAAGTGGTATCACAGGCTGAAGTTATACGTTGTGCTGAAAAACAGTATTACGATAAACTCAGTGTGTCACCAGCTCAGAAATGGTTGAAAGGCTACCTGACAAAAATACATCATGAAAAATATGTCGAAAAACTATTGGTAAATCTTTTTCCTCCAGACCCCAAAATATTGAGTCATACAATTAGACTATGGAAAAATTGGCACAGTGCCAAGCTTTAGTCCCATGACCACATTTATTGGCCCAGGGTGAAGGCATTTAAGAGCAGTTTGCTACTTCTTAAAGCAGTTGAACTCCAAAGTTTAGTTTTTCCTCCAAATGATTGGAGCAAGTTTAAACATCAGAATTGAGAAAAAATGGCACGAGTGCCCACAGCAGGCCCATAGACATCTACTGTCATATCCCTTAATTTAACACGACACACTATTCCTGCCTTTCCCGTACCCACGATCGCTCCTATTTCATAGGATTCTCTGATGTCCCAACCCCCCCTTTCTACACAAATACTGGGCCAAGGAAGAGGGCGACTGAGATTGACAATACTAACTCTTACGCATCGCATTGGACATGTCCTGCCAATTGGGTCAGGAAAAGTCAGGAATTTGCCTTTAAGTGCATACACCTGATGCCAATTAGCTCTCCTCACTAATATAAAAGGCAGAACATATAGAGACACACGGGAGCAGAGCAACGGACTGAGGGACGAGAACCACGGGTGGAGAAACCCAAGAGTTCCCTGCAGGAGGCTGTTGCCTCCAAAATGCAGCGGAAGACACATGGAAAAGGCTGAATCACAAACCACAAGGCTGCATTGTGTTTCCAGGAAGCCAGCGACCCTCCTGGGTGAACGGCAGAGTTGGGGAGGCAGGGCCAAGCCTGTGGTACTAACCTTGACTCGTAAACTGGAAGACAACAAAGACAAGAAAGAAACGCACACAGCATGTGAGTTGGAAAGCGACCTGAGAGAATGGTGTGTGCTGGAGAAACATTGAAGTGGCAACATTATATACCCCAAATGAAGGCTGCACGCGTTTGGATGAGACGCAAAGAAAGGCATGCCTGCGAATGAACCTTGAAGTGACGATAGCTATAAAGTCAGCGACACTGAGTAACGGAGTGGTCCGGCGAAAGGAAGTAGCCCACTCGAAAGTCTCAGTGAAAGGAGAAAGGTTTGTAGCGATAAAATGAATGAACTGTGTAATAGTGAGGTGATTGAAATTAACCACAAGAAAAGCGGTGAGTTAAAAGGTGAACATTGAACTTTGGTGCATAATACAGTGAACTCCACTGGAACCTTCTTCCTCCATCTCTCTGCTCTATTACCTCCTATTCTCTGTTTCACTCTTTCTTAAAAACTCATTTACGTCAGTCGTCCGATTGTTACTGGTTGATTCTGAACACCGCTTTCTAGTGCTGATTTTAATGTACTCTTGATTGTTCTCTGTGAAGCGCTTTGGTTAAAAGCGCTTTATAAAGTATAATAAAATACAAATACCCAGGGCCAGGAAACACTTGGGAAAATAACATAGGATTGTGAGTTGAAATCTGGAAAGTCGAAGTGGTCCTGCGGAGGTCTGTAGAAAAGAGCCATGCACATTCAAAGTCTTCGACTTCAGGAAACGGTCCGTGCCTGACTGAGGGAGACCGAAGGTGTAATAAGTTAGGCGAATGGAACCCCTAAAGGAGGTGTATTAAGCTTGAGGAAGGGAACCCCTGCAAGCTTTCTGTTTTGCTGTGAAAGGCCCGAGTGCGACTGAGGGAGACCAACGTGAATGGTTTGGTGAACTTTTGCTTTAAGAGGTCAGAGCCCGACAGAGGGTGACTGGTGTGAATGTTTTGTCTAACTGTGTTTTAGAACCAGGAAAGAGACTTAAACATGGAAGGCCAGGCCGGCCTCAATCCACGTTTTGAACTGTCTACTGTGTTAAGAGCCTGAGCCAAGGTGTGTCATCATGCCTACACAGACTGCCTTACTCCATGCTGTCCAACGTGGGGAGGAGAGCTGACTCAGTCACATTTATTCTTTATATTTGAACACCGACTTTACTTTGCATAACATATTCTCCTTTTCACATTTTTGTACAAGGTATAGGGCAGGCATTAGGTTTTATTAGTATAGGCAATTTTGATTTGACAGACAACTAGGACTGTTTTATTAATTATTTGATGGTCGAGACTATTCCCATCCTAGCTATAGGGCAAAGTAGAAGTTTCTCCAACCCCATTGAAACCTTAATAAATGTTTTACAAATTGTACCTTTTGTGTCAGTGTCATACTTGTGATACCATGCCTCCCTTACATATGGTGTCACAAGTGGGATAGGACTCAATTGAGACAAATTGGGGGACCCTAAATTTCCAGAAACAGTCACAGAGCCTCAGACACTTCTACCGCCACAAAAGAACCTATAGTCTCTGATATTTGTAGCAGCAGAGAAGCCACTATCCCTCACAGGAAAAGACAGATGATTCCCACTGACTTAGTTATAATACCCCCTGAGGGTTGTTAAAAAAGATAAATATTGGCCCCAAGATCTGGCCTGGAAGTTTGGTCTAAATGGCCTAGCAGGCAATATAGATCCAGAATTTCAGGGAGACATAAAGGTTCTCCTACAGAACCATGGCAAAACTGTCATGATGCCCGCTCCCGGGGAGCCGGTTCAAGCCTTGCGTCCCTGAAAGCGGACATCCAGTCCCCAAGGAAGGACCCAGCAACCCCATATAGGGGCCCTTTGGACAGTGTCCTGGCGCCTATGGCGCCAGGCTCATAAAAGATATCAGTCCTGGCGCCATAGGCGCCAGGCTCATTATGGAAGTGCTTGGGTGCACTTACCTGATGCAGACCATGCTGCAGGATCCCGGCCTCCTTGAGGCCTGAAAGGAACTACTTTACCTGTGGGACTAATTTACCATCCGGGCGTGGTCGGGGAAGGATACATACCTGATTGGAGGAAGGATACATACCTGGAACTTCTTCCGAGGCTATTTAAACCCCACCCGAACAGCCACACGTGCTTCGCGTTGTTCTGCATCTAGCAGCTGGACGCTCACCGTGTCGCTCCTGCATCCTGACTTCTGCCACGCCTGCCAGCATCCTGGATCACCTGCAAAGGAAGAGAAGAAGATAACAGAAGAAGGAAAAGTCCTTACCTGCTAAATCCGCATCCGGAGACATCTCGCCGACAATCCTGAAAAGGAAGACTTATTTAAAAGCTCATTGCGTCGATCGCTGCAGTGCCGCATTCCACTCACCTTTACAGGGCGCCTCCATGTTCAGCAGCGATCATCCGGATTTGCAGTCACGCCCCAGCGCCTAGGGAGAAAAAGACCAGAACAAAAGGTGAGAGAGAGAAGGGAATAAGGAAAGCTAAATCTCCATGTTAAGACTTACCTGCTGATTCATTCCCTCTTCATTTCGGGTCCGCGCCGCATCCTGGCATTTCTGGACCCCGGCCCCTAAGGGGAAAAGGAGACGTCAGCGTTAATGAGCGAATGAAAAGACATTACCAAAAAACGCTCATTAAAGACTTAGCTGATTTCTACAAGGATTTCACCTCTCATCTCGGGTCGGTGCCTGTTCCCTGGCATTCCGTACCCCGGCCCTTATGGGGAAAAAGACACCAGCATTAGTACATTAATGCATGGACACAAGGGGAACCTCTTATCAAAAAACTTACCTGGAAGCCAAGCAAGTTTGGTTCTCACCAATCCAAACGCGCCCCTGCATCAGAAGCAGGATGGAGAGTTTGTCCTTCCAGACCCTAAGGTGAGACGCTACGAGGAATCACAGAAGGGTTTCGAGGAGGGTGAGAGGGGAAAGTGGGAGGCTGATTGCATTACCCCGCAGACAGTTAATCCCCTATTTTCGCCTACAGAAGGATACTTCTGCGAGCCAGACAAGCCAGATTTGGGGGCCCGGTCCAGTCCGTCTTCCGAACCCTGTGTATCACCTTAGAAGAGGCCAAAGCAGCGCGAACCAGGCCATTGCCTCCGTGGGAGTCAGGTGAGCGTTACAAAAACTCCATTTGAAATACGCCCTGGGGACAAAATTGCACAGTGAATTCTTGAGAAGGCTCTATTTCCCTGTTTTGAGGAAGAAAGTGAACCAGAGGAAACAGAGAGGTAGCTTAGGCTTTGGAGAGGCCGATGAGACACGTATCGCTGTGGCAAAAAGGGAAGAGGAACCTACAATCTTTCCCGATCTAGCCTTCGCCCAGCGAAATGATCCAGTACTCAGAGGATTTCTTACAAGTGATTCCTGAGGGAGAAAGACAAGAGAAGGGGAGCCTTCTTTTCTTCCTGAAACAGGGATTACTATACAGAAGGGAAACCTCCAGGAAGGCCTACGTAAAAATCAGTAATACCCAAAACCCATTGCAAGATGGTGCTAGAGATTGCACATTCTTATTTAACAGGGGGACACTTGGGACAATCTAAAACCCAAGCTCACATTAGTGGGGAATTCTATTGGCCGGGTACCCATGCCGACAAAGAACTTCATTCAGACGTGAGATTTGCCAAAAAAAATATATAACGGCTCACTGATTCACTTACCTGCCCCTCTAAACCCATTACCGATAATAGGAGTCCCTTTCTCCCAAATTGGGATGGATATCATTGGACCATTGGAAACCTCTAGACTGGATTATCAATATGTTCTCGTACCCAGAAGCCTTCCTCATGCGGAACAACACAGCCCAGCAAATTTTAAAACACCTGCTGCCATTCTTTTCAAAGGTTGGTTTCCCCAAGGAAATTCTAAAGGATCAGGGATCCAATTTCACGAGTAAGATTGTGGGTGAAGTCAAGGAATTACTATACATTACCACCTTAAGAACCTAAGTTTACCACCCCCAAATTGATGGATTGGTAGTTATTTAACAAAACCCTCAAAATTATTTTGAGAAATTTAGTAGATGAGGATCGGAAGGACTGGGATCATATGATCCTGTGGGCCCAATTTGCAGTGAGAAAGACCCCTCAGGCATCCACTGGATTCTCCCCTTTTGAGTTACTCGATGGTAGGGAACCAAGAAATGTCTTAAACATGCTCCGGGAGACCTGGGAAGACAGAAGAGGCACCTATTCCCCTCTCACATACAGCTACCTGACTGCGAGAGCCTGTGCAACTCGTCAGGTGCCTAGTCAAGACGCACATGGAGAAAGCACAAGCCCAATAAAAATCCACCTTTGACAAGAAGGTACATTTAAGATCATTTACAGTGGGACAGACTTACCTACCTCTGAAACATGTCTCAAAGTGGAATGAGCCCTATGAAGTGCTAGAGCAAACCAGAACCTGTATCTACAAAATAGCCCAACCGGATAGAAGGCAAAAGACCCACCTCTCCAACGTAAATCTCCTATAATTTTTATTTTGTTTATTTCTAGTGCGCACCCTGCCCAAGGGCATCAGGGCGCATGTTTGTAATGTGGTTACAAGTTGCAATAATAGGTACATTACATTTATACATATCTACATCGAGGATAGGACATTTGCAGGGAGAACAGAACAGCTGAACGTATACAATATGTACAGTGTGCAGGCAGTTTACTACTAACATTTGCCTAGCTTACAGTGTGGTGGCCAGGGCCTCCTGTTCATAAATCCACAGTTTTGTTTTATTTTTGAAGGATTGGAAGGCGGGAACATTTCTGAGAGCATTCGGTAGAGGGTTGCAAAGCTTGGCCACAAGAACTGGGAAGCTTGAGCCTTTGGCTGTGTGCATCTTGAAACTAGGAATAGTTAGGGTGTGAACCTGGGCCTAACGCAGTGGTCTAGTTGCAGTGTGTTGTGTAAAGCGTGAGGACAAGTAAGCCGGTGCTGCGTTATTCTGGGCTTTGTGTGTTAGGGTGAGTGAGTTGGGGGAAATGCGGTGCGTAATGGGTAACCAATACAAGTTGCGTCTGGTGGAAGAGATGTGGGAGCGCCTAGGAACATTGAAAACTGCCCTTAAGGCATTGTTCTGCGTGTCTTGGAGTTTATCGATATTTCTTTGGCTCGTCCCTAGATAGGGCGTTGCAATAATCGATTTTGGACATGATGAGGGTTCTAGCAAGGATTAAACAGTTGGCCGTTGTCAAGAAGGGACGGCACGCTGTGATCAGTTTACAGGTATATGCAGACGCTGAGGTAACTGAGTTGGTTTGTCTCGTGAGAGAGAGAGTGGAGTCGAAGTAAATACCAAGCGTTTTGGTGACATTAGTGACTTTGATAATGTTGTCATCGATAATGAAAGATTTGTAATTGGGGTCTAGTTTAGCAAGTTTAGACTGCGATCCTAGGATGAGCAACTCGGTTTTTTCATCGTTGAGGCATAGTCCGTGATGAGCCATCCAGGCCTGGATGACGGTATAGACTGCATTTAGTGCTTTAACACTGGTTACATAATCGCCAGTGATAGGGATGAGAATCTGGGTGTCATCAGCGTAATTGGTGTATGAGACACCCAGATAATCCAATATATCAAAGAGCGGTTTAGTAAACACGTTATAGAGCGTAGGAGATACACAAGAGCCTTGCAGGACTCCACAAGGGACATGTGCTGGGTCAGCTGCAGCTAAGGGGGAGAAGACCCTCATGGATCGGTTTGCGAGGAAAGGGCTAATCCAGGATATCGCTGCATCAGAGAAGTGTGCAGCAATCTTGAGATGACACAGGATTTGATGATCAACCAAATCAAAGGCAGCTGAGAGATCTAGGAGGAGCAAAAGTGCTTGTTTGCCTTTGTCTTTCAAGTCCTCGATTTGGGTTTTCAGGTCAATCAGGGCAGTCTCCGTGCCGTGTCTGGGACGGAAACCGGATTGTCTCAACCCTAAGTTGTTGGTATTAAGGTAGTCCTGGATTTGGAGATAGGCAGCTCAGTCCAGAATCTTAAGTAGGTACGGCACCGTGGTGATGGGCCTGTAGTTAGCAGGGTTACTAGGATATAGGTTTGGTTTTTTGATAAGAGGTATAAGAGTGGAAAGAAAATCCTTCTGCTACTACCTCCTCTATATTGTCCTGTTTTGTACCCGAGGAGATGGACAACTCTGAACTTATTCCCCAAAAACGATCTAAACAAAAACAAGACGATTTGAACAACGTTATTATGGCATTCCTCAATGTATTCTGTGAGAAGCCAGGGAGAGTACATGATACTTGCCATCATATCAGAACTCCAAAGGGCAAAGTGGTCCATTTTAAACCAGATAGACTCCCAAAAGCACGAAAGCAGATAGTAATTGAAGAGGTTAAGTAAATGCTGATGGCAAACATTGTCGAGCCCTCTTCCAGTCTAAGATCCTACCCTATTGTGTGACTAAACCTGATCATTCTTGGAGATTTTGAAGAGACTTTCGGCAGGTTAACGCCGTCTCTGATTTCGATGCCTATCCTATGCCACGCATCAATGAGTTAATAAATCAACTTGGAAAAGCCATATTCCTGTCAACACTAGATTTAACCCAGGGATATTGGCAGGTACAAGGACCTGATAAGGAAAAGACAGCCTGCTCAACACCAATGGGACTATTCCAATTCAACTTCCTCCCTTTTGGACTGCATGGGGCCCCAGCCACTTTCCAACTACTTATGGACAGGATATTACAAACATACTCCGTTTTCTGCGGGGCCTAGATTGACGGCCCTAGGCATTTATAGTAAAACTTGGGAAGACTTATTTTACATCTTTTTACTTTCATGAAAACCCTAAAAACCTGGCTTGACTGCCAATTCATCCATATGTAAATTGGCTCAATCGGCCATGAACTACCTAGGCTTATTTGTAAGGAATGGCAATGACAGTGCCAGCCCCAGCAAGAAAAAGTGACAGCCGTCCTAGATGTCCCCAAACCCAAGACCAAGAGAAACCTCACGGCATTCCTAGGATTGATTGGTTATTACCGTAGGTTTATCCCAAATTTTTCAGAAAGAACAGCCATACTGACAGACAAACTAAGAAATGCGTAGCCCCAGACAATTCGGTCGACTGATGAGGACGATGCACGTTATAATAACCTGAAACAAAGCTTATGCCAAAATCTAATACTAAAAGTGGTGGATTTCTCAATGGAATTCATATCACAGACTGATGCTTTCCTCACAGGGTTAGGAGCAGAATTGTCGCAAATATGCGATGATTAGAACACCCCATCCTAATCACTAGTTGTAAACTCTTCCCACGTGCGAAAAACAACTCTGTATTGGAATAAGAGGCCCTTGCCATCATATGGGCAATTATTCATCTGTGGTACTACCTTCTGGGGAGAAAGTTCAGACTTGTTACCAACCACTCAACCTTTGGTATGGATAAGTCAACGAAAGGAATCTAACCCTCAAGTCATGCAATGATTCTTAGATCTGCAACCCTACTGTTTCACTGTGGAACACCGACAAGGAAAGGACAGGAGAATGTCGATTTTCTTTCCCGGTTTCCATGTGAAACAGATGCGGCTACATCACATAGGGGAAGGGTATTTGAGAAACCAAAGGGTGTCTCACCTGATGGTCCCCAGGGATCTCTCGCTCTCAGGTGGCCAGGGCACAGCCATCGCCTTTGTATCCAGACCCTCGGGTGGACTAGCAAGGGAGGATCACCGGGGTGAGGGGTCTTCGGGGAGTGGGGGTGAGGCAGCCGATTGCAAGACGCGTTATTCATCTTTTTCCTGTACCCATGATCCCTCCTATTCTATAGAATTCTCTGATGCCCCAACTCTCCCCACCCCTTTCAAGACAAACACTGGGCCGAGGAAGAGGGCGACAGAGTAACAATACTAACTCTTACGCATTGCATTGGACATGTTCCGCTAATTGGGTCAGGCTAAGTCAGGTACTTGACTAAGTGCATGCACCTGATGCCAATTAGCTCTCCTCACACAGATAAAAGACAGAATATAGAGACACAATCTGAGCAAGGTGGAACACGAGTAAGAGCAGAACTTCCGAGGCGAAGGCAAACCTACTGGAGCAGAGCAATGGTCTGAGCCCGACTGAGGGAGAACGAAGGTGTAATAAGTTAGGGGAATGGAACCCCTAAAGGAGGTGAATTAAGCTTGGGGAAGGGAACCCCTGCAAGCGTTTTGTTTTACTGTGAAAGGTCTGAGCCCGACTGAGGGAGACAGGTGTGATCTTTGTCTAACTGCATTTTAGAACCAGGAAAGAGACATTTTAACGTGGAAGGCCATGATCCACATTTTGAACTGCCTATTGTGTTAGGAGCCTGAGCCAGAGTGTGTCATCTTGCCTACAGGGACTGCCTTACTCTGTGCTGTCCAACATGGGGAGGAGAGCTGACTCAGCCACATTTATTCTTTATCTTTGAACACTGACTTTCCTTTGGATAACATTCTCCTTTTCACTTTTTTGTACAATGTATAGGGCAGGCATTAGGTCTTCTTAGTATAGGCAATTTTGATTTGACGGACACAACTAGGACTGTTTTATTTATTATTTGATGGTCGACACTGCTCCCATCCGAGCTATAGGGCAAAGCAGGAGTTTCTGCAACCCCATTGAAACTTTAATAAACTTTTTACAAATTGTACCTGTTGTGTCAGTGTCATACTTGTGATACCATACCTCGCTTACATCTCCAACTGCCTATTTGGTCCGTTTGTCACTGCGGTCCTGTGCAACTAGTTACATACAGGTCGAGGCCAAATCGAAGCCAATTGTCTGCGATGCTTCAGGGCTGACTTCTTTCTTCCGTGCTCAACAGTTTTATCTTGGACATCACACGATTCTCACCACAGTCCAACACAGCTGGGTGCTTTTTTCAATACACCCAGTGTAAAGCTATGGAACACGTTTTATAGGCGTTCTCACCTTGGCCATACACGCTGAAAAAGGGGATGATGTCATCATAAGCTGCTCTGCTACCAAGCTCGACGGAGCTCTCCCAGGCAAAATGCTCCAATGGTTGCTGGCAGCTCCATGCTTCACGGACCTCCGTAAGCATCCATAAGTACGGCGGATGCCGTTTCCTCCAGCCCACACTCTCCAGGCTCATTGGGGGACTGCATCATCCGTGAAACAGAGTTCTTTAAATGCTTCATCGCGCTTAAGTGGGGAACTATGGCCATGACCTCCTATTCCAGCTCAGCCACTGTTCAAGGTGATTTTGTAGGACATGGATGCTGAAGAGCGGATAAAGGGAGAGTACAGATTCCAGTAGACCCTGAAGGACCATATGTCGAGTTATCACTTAAAGATGCAAAACCAGGAAAAATGAAGTTCTTACTTGATACTTGGGCTACCCATACATCTATCTCCCATAAATTGGTACCTACTGTGCCCCTCTCTGGAAAGGTAAACACATTAGTAGGTTTTTCTAATACGCCTGTTCATAGCCCTATTTCAGAGCCAATCCAATTCTCTATAGGACCCATTTCATGTCTTGCTCCTGTTGTGCTTACTGACAAATGTGCTTTGAATTTATTGGGAATGGATCTGCTTAAGAAATTGCATGCTACTATTTATTGTACGCCTGATGGGGTCTACCTCACTTGCATGTCTGATTACTTACAAAACGGCTGTGCATACTCTGTTACTACCACAGGTGTGCTTCCAAATGTATTACTAACTGTTGATGAAAGAGCATGGGCCAAAGGTAAAAATTATGTAAGGTGTCTCCAGGTAGAACCTGTTCGTATTACATTAAGAGATAGTGCTATCTACCCAAGAATACCCCAGTACGAAATGACACAACAAGCACTAGAAGGAATCCGCCCAGTGAGACAGGATTTCTTAGCTAAGGGCATTATCAAACAGATAGCAGGCAGCCCCTGTAACAGTCCTATACTTCCTATCCGGAAGAAGTTTAGTGAGAATGCACCACCTGAAGGGAGACTAATAATTGATCTTCGTGCTATTAACAAGATAGTGCTGCCCCAGTTTCCAGTTGTGCCAGATATGGTCTCTCTTTTTACCATGCTCCCACCTACTGCCCAGTATTTTTCTGTTATTGACCTTAAGAATGAGTTTTTTTTAGTGTTCCAATCCATGTGGATAGTCAGTATTTGTTTGCTTTTACTATTGAACGAAGATCTTATACATTCTGTAGAGCCCCACAAGGTTACCCAGAGAGCCCAAGTATTTACAGTCAAGCTTTAAAAGCACAGCTAGATTGCTTTTCACTTCCTAGTGGTACAGCCCTTTCAGAATATGTAGATGATTAACTAATAGCTGCTGACACCAAAGAGCAATGTATAAACTGAACAGTCCAACTATTGAATTGTTTAGCACCCTTGGGTCACACAGCTTCTCAGAATAAGCTACAGTTTTGCCAACAGCAAATTTCCTAGTTAGGCCATCTCCTGCAAAGGGAGAAAGGAGTTTACATCAACAGAGAATACAAGCTGTACTTAGTACAGTAGCTCCAACCACTCGGCAAGAAGTGATAGGTTTCCTGGGTATGACGTGTTTTTGCCGGCAATAGATCCCCAATTTTTCTCTTTTAGCAAAACCCTTACTCAAACTTACTATTAAAGAGACACCAACTCCATTGCCATGGTTACCAGAGCACCAAGAAAGCTTTGATATGCTGAAACAGGCTTTGTATAATTCACCTGCTTTAGGCACCCCCAATTATGCTAAGTGTTTTTCCTTGTTTGTGCATGAAAAATTGGGTTGTGCTTTATCTGTATTAACACAAGTGCATGGAGATAAACACAGGCCTTGTGCCTATTTTTCCTCCACCTTAGATACAGTGGCTAAAGGGTTACCAAGATGTCTAAGGGCAATTGCAGCAGCTGCCCTTTCTGTCAAACAATCTGAAAGTATAGTTCAAGGACATCCACTGTTTGTGATGGTACCTCATGCTATTGATATTCTGATGAAGAAGACCCAAACGCAGCATATGACAAATGATTGACTAGATATGAATACATTTTACTTGCACCACACAACAATAAAAAGATGTAATTCACTGAACCCTGCCACGGTGCTACCCCTCCCTTCTGATGACCTCACTGTATTGCAGGACTGTATTTTAACAACAGATGAGGAAACAAAGGGACGGATAGACTTGACTGATGTACCTTTAATTGATCCTGATGGAACTTTGTATGTGGATAGATCGTGTTTTAAACTGCCATGGGGTAGCTCCACAGCTGCCTATGCTATAACCACATTGAAAACTGTGGTTGAAAGATGTAAAATACCACAGCACTCTGCCCAGGCAGCAGAGATCAGTGCATTAACTCGAGCATGTGAGCTCAGCCTTGATTTGAGAGTGAATATTTACACTGATGGTCAGTACGCATTTGGTGTGGCGCATCATTTTGGAAGACTATGGGCTGAGAGAGGTTTCCTTAGTTCTCCCAGTACTAATATTCAGCATGGAATGCTAATCACAAGGTTATTGAATTCGCTGGTAGTGCCTGGACAGCAAGCTGTCATAAAATGTAGCACCCACAAGAAAGTGACAAATGAAGAGGGAATAGGTCATGCTTTTGCTGATAAAACAGCTAAATTGACTGCCCAAGCACATGTCACTGTAACCTATGTATCAGTGAGTCCGCCAGTGACTACTGAATTTGATAATTTTCTCGAATGTGTCAGACAAATACAAGCAGATGCATCCAAAAAGGAAATTGAGAAATGGAATAGCCATGCTACCCTTGATGATGGTTGTTATGTATACAAGTCTGATAAAAGGTTATGGATGTTACCTAACAAATATGTGCCTATGATGGTCGCAATGGCACATGGCCCCTCCCATACAGGTGCAGATACAATTGTAGCCTTATTGAGTGAAGTATGGTATAATAATAACATTCGAAAGACAGCTATAGCTACATGTCAACATTGCATTACATGCTTAGCACACAATATAGGAAAGGGTACACCTACCCCAGAGGTCATTTTAGACCCCTAGAACTACCTTTTGAATGCCTTCAAATGGATTACATAGAAATGACACAATATCAGCGATTCAGATATATTTTAGTTGTAGTATGTATGTTTAGCAAATGGACAGAAGCATTCCCTATGGTGGATAATACTTCTTCGAGTACTGGCAAGACTTTGGCGAGAGAGTATTATTCAAGATACAGACTGCCCCATACAATCTGGAGTGACAATGGTGCTCACTTTGTTAATAAAACAATGGAACTAGTAGGTCATGCGTTGGGAATACGCCAGAAATTCCATACAATATATCACGCACAAGCATCAGGGCTTGTGGAACGTTTCAATTCCACCCTCAAGAGCAAATTGGCAAAGATCTGTGCTAGTAGCCCTCTCAAGAGGGTTGATGCTTTGCCCCTACCCGTAATGTCCATATGTACTGTCCAACACTCGGGAGTAGGTTTATCAGTTTATGAGATAGTAATCAGACGACCTGCCAATATATGGGTAATCCCAAGTCCAAGAAAACTGTCTAATGTCCCTTATCCTTTGTTGAGTGATTACTGTTTGGAGCTTACTAAGAGGCTGTCTATTATCCATAAACAGGTCAAAGACTCTTTGCCTAAACCTCTGGAAGGATCAGGCCGCTCTATCCAGCCTGGCGACTGGATCTTCACCAAGAATTTCCAGAGTTCATCCAGCCTACAGCCAAGGTGGAAAGGCCCTGTAAAAGTTCTATTGGCCACACAGACTGCTGTAAGGTGTGAAGGACATCGTGACTGGATACATGCAGCCATGTGAAGCAGGCTTCTCCATTTCTGGCTGGGAATACATTACCGAGTTGCCATGGAAAGACTATGTGCCAAAAGGGACCGATAATTCCCAAAGACTATCCCTGTGCAACATTTACCCAGATGCTGTGCCTCCCAACAATATTACAGTAGTGACAGAGGGACCACGGTATAACCTCAGACAACGAAAGCTAAAATGACTGTGCTGATTGACATGGTTTCCTTTTCTACAATGGATTGTCCAGGGCGGTGAATACCGGCATCTTTAACAAACTGTCTTTGGGGTGAGGCATATGAACACTCCTGACATTCCTATAACCCTTGTTTTACCTCATTCTGTTAGGACATTTTCTGTGAAAAGGTATCTCACTGCCACCAAGAACTTAAATAAACGCAGACTTCTGCTCCAGAGCCAAGCGCAGGACACCAAGGGGAAGGGCAGACATGGAACACCTGCTACTTTGTTGCGAGGTGGAGAGCATCCAGAGGGCCTACCTGGCACCAACCTCCTGAATGACAGGGTGCTGCAAGCCATGCTGAAGGCCGATGAGAGCTGCTCCCCCTCAGCCTCCTACTTCGAGTGTGTGCAGAAAGAGGTGCAGCCCTACATGCACATGATTGTGGCCACCTGGATGCTGGAAGTATGTGAAGAGCAGAGGTGCAGATAAGAGGTGTTCCCTCTGGCAACTACTTATCTGGACAGATTCATGTCTGTGGAACGGCTTAAAACAAACCAATTGCAACTCCTGGGGGCCACTTGCATGTTTTTGGCATCAAAAATGAAAGAAACCATCCCATTAACGGTGAAAAAGCTCTGCATCTACACAGCTAATTCTATCAGACCCTATGAAGTAGTGCAAATGGAGCGGTTCACATTGAACAAACTAAAATGGGACTTAGCTTCTGTCACCCCTCATGACTTCATTGAACATGTTCTTTACAAAATACCACTGACCGAGTACACCAAACTATCACCCACAAGCACGCACACACTTTCCTGGCCCTCTGCACTACAGACATCAGGTTTATTTCAAACCCTACATCCATGCTTGCGGCAGGCAGCGCTGCTGCAGCTGTGTAAGGCCTTCCCTCGGCAACACCTACAGTTTCCTCTCCCAGAGGTGTCTCACACCCTTCCTTTCGTAAAATCATCAAGTGTGATCAGGATTGTTTACAGGCTTGCCAGGAGCAAATTGAATTGCTGCTAGAATCCAGTTTACGCCGTGCACAACAACACGTCCGAGTGCAAAAGTACTGACGACGAGGATAGCCTACCTTGCACTCCTACTGATGTACGAGACGTGAACATTTAAAGGGACTTGCGCACCACTAGTGGTGACGCTGGTTATGTGTCACAAGCGATTGTCCAGCTATGGTCTAAAATTCTTATTGTAGAACTAATGTTCTTAAGGGCTGTTTGTGGAAAATGTATTTTATATGCTCGTTAGTTATTACAATGTAACCTGCCAAAGCCATTATAATGTAAACTGCTAAAAACCCATTTATGAAAGCCCTTCTAACTGAAATGACTAGGCCACACTATGAAATAGATTTACTGCACACGATTCACGAAACCTGCTTGCTTAAGATAAATGAGTAAATTCAAAGACATGAACTTTATACAGCTTTTGTACGTGTTTAGTCTGTACATTAGGTCATCACAGATGTGATGTGGTTCTGCTGACTTTGATCAAGATGTTTACTTAAAGTAACTGAAAATTGCGAAGGCTATGCAAAAATAAAGCGCCTGATGCGAACGTCCCTTTTCGCAAAGGAAAGCTGCGTGTGGTTCAGAAATTGGTTTAGAAGTTGAACTCTTACACAGAAGCACATATAAGCATATGCTATTTTTGATCCAGCTGCTGTCATGAACTTGTGATAGGTCTGCTGACATGCAAACACACATTACCATATATTATATCTTGACACGTAGAATAATTGTGCAGAGTTAGCATGATGAGATGATGTGACCACGAGATGTCTACAGCTTTGCGCACATAATGTCTGGAATTTAGGTATATATACACATGACCATTTTGCATTGTCATTTGTGAGAGACTGCAATGGCTTTCTGCTATCGTGTTTTCTTTCCCACTTAAGTGTAACAATTGTGTTTTTGCTGTAAGGCAAACTTTGAAAATCTCTATTTTGGAATCTCAAATATTTGTTGCGTTTTATTATTTCCAGACGGGGCAAACCCAAACCCAAAGCAGCATTTGTAATATTGTTTACAGATCGTGTTACAGTCACTCCCATGTCGACGTCCTCTTTCAATCCTCGAAAGAAAGATGCAATACTCTGCGATTACCACTAGATGTCGAACTAAATGCACAGCATGTGATTCTAAGCAGATTAACAAGCATAAGAAACTTCATTACATGACACTGAGCTACTGGAGGCAAGGCACCCTTGTGCAGCCGCACCCCCGAGCCGGTGCTGTGCTGCTCTTATATGCTGGCAGTCAGGCCGGAATAGGGGCGAGTGTGTTTTTTTGTTGTTGTTATAAATGGAAGCAATGGGCAAGCAACTAGTGGGGCTTGTGGCCGGCTCCTGTTTGGGCAGCCACTAGCCCGAAAGGGAGGTCTGGCCAGAGCCCTAGTTGGGGTTCGGGCCGGCCCAAATCCTGTCGGGCTCGCCCAGCTCTAACGGACCACAGGTGTTGGGAATCAACACTGCCCATGGTCTGATCATTATATGGTGAACGCTTTATTACACCCTCCAAAAACTCTAGCAAGACTAGATATACAGCTCAGGAAATTGGAAAAAAGCAGGAATTTTAAGAATGTCACCCCTCCCGGACTGTCAGCCCTACTCATCACTGAGCTACTTCCACTACACATTTAGTGATTCCACCGAGCTCGCCACACACCTTACGTCTACTATCAACTCATGCATAGAGACTCTTGACCCAGAAAAAGTGAAGAAGGTAAAGAATGAAAATGTCAAAAATTCATGGTTTAATGATGACATCATTCAAGTAAGACTTGTGAAAAGATCGCTGGAAAAGGAATGGTGCAGAAACCTGTATCCTCCAACACTTACAAAGAGCCTGTGAAAAAGTTAAAGGTGGCCACTGTTGAAGCCAAATCCCAAACTATTAACACCAGAAACTGCCAACGCTCAATCTAGTACTAGCAAACTATTTAATATTCTTAAAGAATTTGAAGACAAGTCCACAGCTAACCAAACCCACATCAGAGACTCATCATGGTGTCAGGAGATACATGATGAATTATCGGCTAAAATCACACATCAGCTAGCCACCCAGGAGCAAAAACTAAGACCCATGGGTTCTGAGGAAGGCCAGTTTATCTGACACTTTAAAAAACTTCAATAATACTATGCCGAAATTTGAATTTAAGCAATATACAGAGTCCAAAATTCTCAAGATAATCTCGGATCTAAACCCCACGTCCAGCTTGGGAGACACTTATCCCACCAACACCTTTAAAGGATCATTTGATGTCCTGGTTCCATGGATTACCAGACTAGTTAATCTTTGCTTTACGGAAGGTCCGATTCCACGCTCATTGAAGGAGGCTTGGATTACCCCACTCCTAAAAAAAGAGTAACCTCGACCCAGCAGTGGCAAAACATTATCGGCCCATAACAAACGTGCCTTTCATCCTTAAAATCTTGGATAGAGTGGTATACTTGCAATTCCAGGAATTCAGAGAGGGCAACAACATACTGTGTAACCACCAATCGTGATTTAGAGCCTGGCATGGCACTGAAACTGCCATGCTGGATCTTAAATCCAACCTCACAAGCATTGTGGACAGAGGTCATCCAGTCATGCTGATGCTGTTGGATTTGCCAGCGGCCTTTGATCTGATTGATCACACGCTATTGGTTGACAGATTAAAAGTACCTGGCATGTTGCTCAGACTTGGCTTCTCAATGTATCACCTCCTTTTAGGGACCACGTAGCGCTAAAGTGGAAATTTGAGGGTGCTAAATCTACACCCTCCATTACAACCTGCAGAGTCCCAGAGGGGTTTTGTATCTTGTCCTCTCTGTTTAACATATATATATTAGACCACTACTCGGCCTCCTAGACTACCTGGGTGTCCAAAATACCAACTCTGCCGATGACACTCAGGTGGTCCTTGGGTTGTCTGGCGGAGTCCCACAGGGGTCTTGTATCATGCCCTCTGTGTTTAACATCTATATTAGACCTCTACTCAGCCTCCTACACTACCTGGGTGTCCAAAATAACAACTCTGCCAACGACACCCAGGTGATCCTTGAGTTGTCTGGCAACTACACAAAGGACTCTGAAGCCCTCAACAGAGTCTACAATGCCATCCAAGTTTGGATTGCATCAAATTCTCTGGCACTTAACAGGGAAAAACAGAGCTCCTTATTGTGGCCTCTGGACCACGAGTAAAAAAAAAATTAATTCTGACTACAAAAGCTTCTCCCTCGCTGGTAGCAGGATTACAGTAGCCAATTGTGTGATGACCTTGGGGCTATATTAGGATATCAGAATTATCAATGAGATCTCAGGTCTCACACGTTGGCTCCACCTGGGCTACGTGACCAAGCTCTTAAACCATGTAAGGGCATATAACTTCACCACCAGCAGTGCTCTTCTGGCCACTAACCTAATTAACACCAGGCTAGACTATTGTAACAGTATACTTGTCGGAACTTCACAGGCTAACATTCAAGCACTGCAAGTCACACAAAATGGCGGACATGAACATATAACGACCGCCATAAGTGCCCTACATTGGCTACCGGTTAAACTAAGAACAACACACAAGATCCTGACCCCATCACACAAATGCTGGGCCGCTGCAGCCCCTAAATAAATACCTCACAGACCGCCTGACGGTGAGTCAACCAAGTCAAAATCTGCGTTCTAAAGAGAACTTCAAGATGGTCCAACCACAGTTCAAGTTGCACAAATTTGGAGATATCAGCTTCGACATTCAAGCAGCAAGGGTATGGAATGAGTTGCCAGTCGCACCAAGGGCTATTGTCTCCATCTAGGTATTTAAGTGTTAGGCAGAAACCTGTGCAGTTCCCTTAGGGACCACTGCAAAAGATTTAAGACTACAGGTGTTTGGCAGTAAACCCACTTGGTAGCAGTCTGTACCACAGAGATTCACTTGGTAGCTGTGGCTGAGCAGTCAGACTTCCCTCAAGAAGATTTAGGCAGTATACAGAGCATACAAAATAGGTACAGAAATACAGTAGCACAAGCAAACACTGACCAGAGCTTGGGTGTAAAAGTATATAATAATTTATTTAACACACACTTATAAAACACACTAGCCCTAAATTGGTAAGATAAGTTCAAAACACAATCACTATTATCATATGTACATCCCTGATTACTTGTTGGACAAGTCTTAGTTAACACCACTTATTTCCAGACAGAGGTGAGCGCTTAACGTTCGATGGCACTCCAACAAGTTAAATAAAAAGGGAGGGAAAAGCAGAATTATGGAAGCATACACACTAAACACGTTTTAAAGAACCACAGCAAGTTAGGAAGGCACAGTCTACTGGTGAGCAAGGAAGTTTAGGTGCCAGGCCCACTTTCAAGGGAGCCAGGCGGAAGGTGCCCAAGATCAGACAGTTACACATAGTCTTCAAAGTTTGTAGAGGTAGTTCGAAAAAGGTTTAGTTCAGTTCAGAAAAGTTAGCTAAGGTGTCCCACGCTAACCCAGGTTCGAGAGACGAGGATTTAATACACCCCCTTCAATCGGTTGCAACGGAAGCCAGGCGGAACACGGTACCTTAAATGGAGAGGATCCTCCAGCGGGGGCAGTTGTTCCTGGCAGCGGGTGCAAGTCGCAGCGTCATCCAGAGGAAGAGAAGATCTCGTCGTGGAGGGAAGATGAAGGTCGTTGCACTGCCAGGGAAGAAACCAGCCACAGAGTTCTCTGGTGCAAAGGTACTACCCTTTCGGTTCGCGGTAGTGGTGAAAACGTGGTATCCCGGTTGCCGGGGTGCTTGGCACAGGAGAGGCGGCCACGAGATGCTCGAGGAAGGCGAAAAGAAGGTAGACTGGTTATCCCCACCAGTCGAAGTAAGAAGACACTCCGGGCTGGAGATCTCCTCTGTCATTGGGAAAAGTGGTGAGACTGTTCAGCAGGGCTCCACCGATCGTGTCGTCGTTGCAGGCCGCCTCAGCTTCTACCCCCTCGGATTCTTAGGTCCTGTGGCGACTTCTGAAGTTCCAGCCCCCAAAGCCCTGCTTTTATGCAGCATACACCCCCATTCACTCAGCAGAGCTGTCAATCAAACATGCTAAGTGGGCCAATCACACAAGAGTGCGACTTGAGTTACCAAGGTAACTCAATCCAGGGTGCCTAAACCCCCTCCCACACCCCCTGTGGTACCCAGACAGAGTGGCACCACTTTTGGAGGCTTCTGTGGAGAAGGCCGCCAAAAAGTGGAACAAAGGGCTCGACTTGGGTTGGAGTCACAGAAGAGAACACAAACGCCATTTTAGAATCGAGTTCTGGCAAAAAATACCAACCGGCGAATTAATATTAAATAAATAAACCGGCGGTATGTTCGAGGCTTTAAGAATTAAATAATTAAAGTTGGTAGCCTCGAACAATGGGAAAATCCCATAGAGATATATTCGCGGTCGAATATAAAAAGTAGTATCCACTGCCACCAGCCAAAACTCGATCAGGGGGGACGGAGACGTGCCCCCAAGAACATCAGACCCCGGGGCAATCGAATTGCCCCGACCAGTACGTCCACAATATGATGGTTTGTACTGGTTTCTGTTCATAATTTGGGACTAGCAAAGCCAATGGTGACTTTACATGCCTTGGGAGACAGTATTCAGTCCCAGGGTATGGAGTCTATGTTGGGGGGTCGCTACGACACCCCTGGGTTACGGCACGGAGGGTGCTGTGTAACCCACCTAAAAAAAACACATGAGACCCTATGGAGTAAAAGACCCCATAGCCCATAAAACACATGGAAAGTTAAAGGAACACCTCAAATCATGTCGAAGAGTGGGAGCAAAAAGAATCTCACTCTTAGCAGGAGAGAAAAAAATAAACCTCAAAAATCCAGCAAAGCTGCTGGGGGACTCACTAGGTTTGGGAAATTAGCCTTATAGAGAATTCTCCCTAACATTAAGAAAGCAGAAAAGACCCACCTGTTCAACCTTAAACCAGGTTGAATTCTCCTTTGTCATTTCCCTAGTCACACCCCGCTGCTTTGACCTTTATATCTGAATGTCTTCTGTCATGTTTGTTTTGTGTGTGCCCTGAGGTCCGAGGGCATGTGGTGCCCTATAAGAAATAAATAATAATAATAAAGCACTCTTACCTGTGACCTTTGGGCACAAAGCCCCATTCATCTTAAGGGCTAGACTTCTAAAGATATGATATTGAACTTGTGACTAGTTCCCATCATTACTGCATTTGCTTTACTTACCTGCATTGATGATTTTGGCAGGGTGTTGCAGTGTAACATAGTGACGTCTGACGCACTGCGTTCTGGGCACTGTTGTTCAATGATAACTGTCTTGCCCTCGGGAGCCATGGCAAATGCCATTTAGTGACTGAGCATGGCAGGCAGCGACCACATCCTGGAAATACTGCTCCCGACAGTGTGCCATATTTAATATATACAGGCCACAGATTGATAAGAAGATTTTTTTTAAAGACAAGTAGATCGGTTGTCATGTCTCCTGACAAGTGGATTTTTTGTTTTAATTCCACACCCCTGCATCTGATGCCGAGCAAACACATATGTAAATGAAACTGTGTGTTTGGGACGATCTATAAATAGCCATTATGGCACATCTATATAACATATAAAGAATAAAGGGTCATAGATAATGAAGAAAATGTTAAATCTGCATCTTATGTGTAAGTCAGAATTGCAGAACACCATATAGTAGCTCCTAATTGCCCAGTGATAGCTCCTGGCCACTGGCTAATGCAGGATACCCAGGAGTTGTTTTTGGCTCATGCTTATTCAATCTTAATTTCTATCCCTGTATACATGAAGTGGGATCACAGTAAATTCCTACGGAATAATATTCATACAGGATAAATCGAAAATAGAATGTATTAAAATGTATTTTATTAGGTAACTAATCCCAGAACATTTCTATAACAGCATATTGGTCCTTCCTCAATCAATTCATATACCAATAAATGTTTTAAAAAGCATTACAAATATTTAATCATTCTCAACACCATTTCATACGACACCAGATCACAATTTCATAAATATGTGCAAAATACCATTAGATTTAATCTTCAAAGGATTTCATTTATGTACATTGCATTATCAAATAATCATCAGTAAACAGAAAATCATATTAATGACATTTGAATCATTTGCATAAGAGAAGACACTTTTTGGTAGTTCTTAATTTTTCCACCACACAATTCATACTTTTGGATCAGAAGAACCACTTTGATAGTGTACAATCTAAGCTCATTTAAATGGTTGCATAAGTTATGGTAGCATCTTGCTGCCATACATCACTTTGCAACAAGAACACCAATAGGTTTCGACATGCAGAGTTGACTATCGTCACTTCATCGTGGTGACCAAACAAATCAAGTGTGACTAAATATTAACTTGGAGGGCCATGGAATGTTATCTCATTTATCCAAATTAATCTTAAAATCCAAATTGTTGACTTACTACTTAACAAGACGATTTGTTCAACCTATATGTAACAGTAAATTACTTTTGAAAACCTCTACCAGTGACCATCACTTGGCACTGCACACGTGTAGATATACTCACATTTTGTTTGGCAAAATTCACTTCCAAGCTGTGGAATATAGCTCATACTGGTTAAAATCCAAAGATTGTGTTCTAAATTAGCTATTTTGTGCACCCAAAGCAATACTATGGTATCAACTATCTTACCTGAGGAAGAGTAGTCTTTTTTAAAATGTAGACACAGTATCCTGCATCCACGCTGCTTGGAAAGGCCAGACAGACATTTAGACTTTTGACGATAACTGCTGTGTAGTTCTACTGGCATTCACGTTTAGTAAGCACAACATCATGGTATCAGACGTCTGTCTTGTTTAGAAAGAAAGTGCAGGCATTTAAGCACTTGGCAGTGTCCAGTTACTTCTAGCAACTTTCACGCGGGGCCCTACTGTCGAGCAATTGCATTATTTTAAAGGAATCAACCAGTGTACTAACTTGTCATTATCTGACAGATTCACATGTCTGGCATACCGATTTCAAATTACAGATTTTACTAAACATAAAAAAGGGGGCCAATGCTTATCAAAAAGTAAGTAAAGTAATTGTGGCCATCTTGGAATGGAGTCACCTAATGGAGTCCCAGTCTTCCAACATATTAAGGCCTCTTTTGTACGATCTAAAATTATGCATCCAAAGTTGTTACTTAAAACGTAGCCTATTCGTTATATAATTTCCAGGTAGCAGATTCCCCCCCTGCCCCCCCACCCTCCATTACAAACCAGAAAACATCAGGTCCAAGTCCTGCCTCTACGTAGTGGGCCATTAAAGTCACATTTACGTTTTTTGTACAGATTTTTGAGTGATGTACATTGATCCTCCACACATACTTGTCTAGATATTTTTCCAACGTATACCTTGTTGCATGGACACATTTATGTAGATTACATTTTTACTTTTACAACTGGTATGTTTACGTAACTCCCATACTCTGTTTTCATATTGGAAGTCGGTCATTCTTTTGGAAAATGTACAAGCCACGTAATCTGTACAGGGCACGTTGCATCGGATTGGTAGAATGTTCCACATCGAAGTACTAGTGTTTGGTGGTCTATTTTGGATGCTGGCTGATCAAACTAATTGCTGTTTTAGACTCTACCTTTTTGAAATCCAACTTGATCTGATTGGTAGCCTAAGAATTGGACCTGATTCAGTGAAAACTAAAAATGGACTACAACTGTATTAGACAGTTAAACCAGTGCCATTGAGGAAGAAATAGTAGCTTAATACTTAAGAACTGATTACTTCAAATACTAACAACTGCCAGGATTACATCCTCATATAGCGTATCTACATACCGCTAAGCCATCGGCCTCCACCAACCCCCTTTACTGCTCTAGTAGATGAATAATGAGGTAGTATTTGATTGTCGTGCTAGTCTATGGTTTAGTATTTGTTTCTTTAATGCTGCAGTGTCTAGTACGAAACATGCTACTGTATTGCACCTTCACAGTGCTTGAATTGAAGAAACATGCCACGTCATAGCAGCATCTGAGTGCTTAAATGATTCAAGAAACCTCAACAAAAGCAAGGACATAGTAGCAAACCACTTATTAAAATAAATAACTTACCATCTGGAAGGATGCTTGGTTGCCAACTTCTTATAATTTTGTTCAATTCTTGACCAAACGTATGGTACTTGAGATCAATAAATATATTATCCTTTCTTCCGCTCCCATGCAAAAACTATTGGAAAAACAACTGCAAATTAGGATAAAGTGTTGTTTGAAATGAAAGGTTTATTCTTGGCATATGTAACTGAATTTGAAATTGATTTCTCATTTTGGTTTACCAAAGTAATTGGAAATTTGATAAACTGCTGGAATATAAAAACAAATTACTCACCTGTGACAATAGATCATGAAAGCTTGTCATTATATATGCAGATTACCAGTCTTTAAATTCGAATTTATGTCAGAGCTATGGGAGAGGTAGATGTTGAAGAAACTATAGCCAAAACCACTGTGCTGCACTATCACTTACACCCTTAGTGAGATCTTACAGTGACAGAGTAGTCTTCAAGGCTAAGCAACTCCACGGCACGCCCGACTGATAATGTCCTATAACTTTTTGCTTTGCTATACAAACCATCCCTATCCAGGCCTAATCCCTCACCTGCCCACTGTCAGTGCTCACAAGAACTAGGCTCCGCTATCCTCAATTACCCTCATATCCTAGACTCCTCCACTCAATGCCACATACCCGTGCAGACAGTGCTTACATTGTAAATAAATATGTGCCTGGGCCCAAATATTTTCTAAAACACATTTGTCACATCAGGGCAGTAGCTCACTGCCCACGGCTGCCCCCAGTGTCAACATAATTGGGGTTGCAGCTGAAACGCCCACGCCTCATTGGTGGTGATGTGTGCACCACCCACGGAAGAGGTGTGATTTAAACATACCAATCAAGTTAACATTATATAATAGAGCATAGTAGTTCTGCCTTGAAATGAGACATCAACAATTGTAACTGATTCTTTAAATATATCATTATAAATGTCAACTTATTCAGTACGTGGTAAGTGGAACATTTTTATATTCTCTCCATTTCTTCATGCAGTCAAGTAGTGGACAAAACCAGATATATTAACTGACTTAACTTGCTTATCAAACACCTCAGGAAGATCTTCTGTAGGTCGGCATTCCTCCTTGGCAGTGGCCCTTTCCACTGATGGTTCTGCTGGCTAGATATTTTCCTTTTGTGCTGTGTTGGATGTCCCTTAGCCCACTAATGCACTGTTGATTCTGTGGCATCAATCAGTCATGTTTCAATGTGTGTCGGACGCTATGAGTTGGGGCCTGGCATGCACCTGTGTATTGGTGCCTCTGACGGTGGTTGTATTCTAGAAGAAAAAAGGGGAGGTTCCCAGCTTAAGAAGGCCTTGCATGTGCTCAGTGGCTGCCCCTACTTGTACAGGTGCAGCAAAGCCAGGGTAATCATGACACTGAGCCTGATACCGTGGGTGCCTGGCTGCTGTCTGCACCATACACCAGAGCCACCAACCCTGCTGTAGCCATGCTACCAGTTATTACTGTAGTAGTGTGGCCCCAATGGCATGTAGACAGACTAACAATCTGCTGGCATGTCCAACCCGAGCACCCAGCACTGTCTCCTTTTCTTGCTCATTTTTATCCATTAAACTCGACAATAGCACAGCAGCACCGGCGTAGCTCACTCTGTTGTTTTTTGCTTGACTAGTGAACGGAGGATAGCAAGACCACGCATGAATCCCGGATCCGTGCGTTATAAAAAAACAATTAAATAAATCAATTTAAAAGAAATAAATCAGTCTGACATTTCACAAAACAAAGTTGCCAAAACACCATATCATAATTTAACTCAATTCGAGACAATAAATGCCATGCTCAGAAATATGTCCCAGGGCCCAGTCCTGGTAAATAACCCCACAAATTAACAATTGCATTTAGACAGTCCCAAAAAACAGTCCCGTTTGGTAGACCCAGGCGCTTTGTAGAGGCACCCCTGCGAGTTATAAAAAACAAAACAAAAACCAGGAAAAGACAAATTAGCTTTCCACACGTGAAACTGTTTGGTGGGGAGGGAATGGAGTACACCCAATGTGAAGGAGTTATTGAGAAGAAGATATGGCATGAGGGGCTAGAGTCCACCCCAAGCTACAGAATGCTGGACACTGAGGTGGTATACGGGGGCGGCGGCGAGTGGTTCTGCAGGGCCTACAGCCCAATCCAAGTAGTGTGCACAACAGAGCTTCCTGTTCCTTAAAACACTAACAAATCAATATAAATGAGCTCTGTGGATTTTGCAAGCATGGTCCACAAAGCAGTGGACAAAAAACATGCAAGAAATTACACTTGGTCCACAGAGCAAACAAGTGCACACATATCAAGTAGGCAGACCAGTGGAGTTATGCGAAAAGGAGAGAAGGAATATATACATGCACATTGTAAGGATTGATTCTTTTTGCACCTTTCTCTACAGAGATTTCTATGGATACCTTTTTCTTGTTGCTTGTTTTGAACCCTGTCCTGACTTTTTGGGGATATGCAAAGCCTTCTGCTTTACTTCCCTGGCCTGTTTTTCTTATTCTTATGTAGAAAGTTAAAGTTCCTCACCGTAGTGACTAGAGTACTCCTAGTCCCCTTTCCTCCATCCTTGAGGGGCGTCCCCACCCCCCCCAACACGGGGACGGTCCGGGAACCTTTGGCAGTGAAATATTGAGCTTCCCCTTCAAATTTAGTATACCGAGCAGCCCCAGGCAAGGGAACGGCCCCCGAAGTCCTGCCCTAAGGTGACTCACACCTCAGTTCTCTTAACACATCAGAAGCTTAAATACCTGCCTACGCTGAATTTAATAGCCCCTGACATACAAGTGGGGGAAGGTGGGTGGGATGTATGGAAGAAAGGGGACTATGGACTAGGAGTACTCTAGTCACTATGATGATTAGCTTTAATTACTCATACGCCACATCCCCTTTCCTCCATCCGTGTGGGTGATTACACCAAACAAGACCATAGGGTGGAGCTGTGACAACCTGCCTCATATCTAGGAAGAAGCTAAAAGATCTGACTGAACTCTGCATCGCACCTGGAACTGAAGAAGGCCGACTGAGTGGCCCCAAGTAGCTGCCTTTTGGGGGACATCCCAAGAAGCAGGTAACTGAAATGCGAATCCCTTCATGAAATGGTTTGCCCATGGCCGTATGTGTCTCCGAAATGGCCTGGACTATCCAACGGGTGATAGAAGCTTTGGAAGCCTGGGTGCCGGAAGACCTGACCCCAAAATGATGAACAATGCCTCCGACTTCCTGAAAGATTTTGTCTGAGAGAGATGGAACTTGAGACTCTCTTGAGGTCCAAGGAATGTAAAGCCCTTTCTGCTTCAGACTGAGGGTTCAGGAAGCACACCGGCAGGCACATTTCCTGATTCAAATGGAAAGGAAAGACCACCTTGAGCCAAAAATGCAGATGATTGCACAAGAGGACCTTGTCGTTATGAAACGTAGTGAAGGGCTCACATGATGACGACGCCTGCAGCTCGATCACCCTGCGCACGGAAGTGAGCAGCACCAATAGTACTGTCTTTGGTGTCACCAGCCGGATGTCCCCAGAGGCCATCAGCTCAATGGGAGTGCGGTGCAAGGCAGCAAGAACCACATTCAGGTCCCAGACCAGATGCGGCCTATGCACCGGAGGAAAAACCCTGGCCAGCCCCTTGAGGTGCGCTAACCACCGGGTTGGCTGCTGAAAACAACGTGCAGTGAGAAATTCTTGTAGGCCCCAATGACTGCCAAATAGGTGCAGCAGGTGTCCACCTGAACGCCAGAACGAGCCAGATATGCGGAGAACACCAGCACATCTTCCAGGGAGAAGCTTATGGTGTTCCGCACTTGTCGCAAGCCCAGTGGCAAATCCTAGTCCACTAGCTCTAATAATGGGATCGAGTAGACAGCCTCCAGTATGATGTCCCAGTTGCCATCCGGAAATTGAGCACGCTGTAGTCTTAGCTGCGTCAGGAAGCCTCTGCTGGGGATCAGAAGATGGACAGGCCCCTGGGAGCACAACTGCAGCAGATCCGAGAACGAAGCCCTCGAAGGCCAGTGAGGGGCAATCAGGATGTGGCTGCAGCTCAATGACGCATGGAATTTGCAGAGGGTCCGCTGGAGCGATGGGGGAGGAGGGAAGGCTTTATACCTGCGGCTGTGCCAGCAGATCTGGAAGACATCTCCCAAGGACCCCTGACCTATCCACGAAGCAAAACAGGGTCACTTGGAATTCAGGAGAAGATGCAAATGAGTCCAGATCCGGAAACACCCAACGCAGGAACAGGGGTTGACGTGTAACTCCCACTCACAGGTTTTGTACCCCAAGCGGTTCAACTGGTCCACTTCGGCATTGCTGTCCCCTGGGAGGTGGACCACTGAAATCCAAATCCCCTCTGACAGAGGCCATTTCCAGATCGACAAAAACAAATGTTTTGCAATCACACTGCGCATAAACACTAGTTGAGTCCAAAGTGGTATAGTAGATTTAATTGATACTGAGGTAGCCTGACACGTGTTTCGGGCACTTGCCCTTCAACTGAGGCTGTGAGACAGGTGTGTTCAGTTTGGACCTGATTAGGGTAATTGAAAGAGGCGTAACAGCGTCTCCGCTGTGTTGAACGAACTGGAGCTCCAGTTCAACACAGCGGAGACGCTGTTACGCGGAAACGCCTCTACATATATTTTGAGTGCAATTGCATATGACAGTGGAGCACATAAGATTTTATCCTCTTTCAATTACCCTAATCAGGTCCAAACTGAACACACCTGTCTCACAGCCTCAGTTGAAGGGCACGTGCCCGAAACACGTGTCAGGCTACCTCAGTATCAATTAAATCTACTATACCACTTTGGACTCAACTAGTGTTTATGCGCAGTGTGATTGCAAAACATTTGTTTTTGTGGTTCCTTACCTGGCGTTAGATTTGGCAAATCGCGCCTCCTGCATTCACCTGCAGCTCTAGTCACTCCAACCAAATATATCAGATCCTTGCGCTGAACCTCAAACCTCTCCCCTTTTGCCACTCATTTCCATTTCCAGATCGATACTGCCTCCATGCACAGGAGGGGGGTTGGGGAGAATGGGTGCCATTCTGATTGTTCAGGTAAAAGAATTGTCGTGGAGTTGTCTGTCCGGACCTGAACCGCTTTGTCTCTGATGAGGGGCAGAAAAGCCTTGAGCGTCATGCTCACCGCCGTGAGCAGATTGATATGCAAGAGGTCTTCCTCCCTGGACCATCCACCATGAATCGGGTAGCCCCCAGAGTAGTGGGTGTTAAGGAGAATTCTCCTACATGGCTGATTTCCCCTACCTAATGAGTCCCTCAGCAGCTTTGCTGGATTCTAGGGTTTCGTTTTTTTCACCTGGTAAGAGTGTGAGCCTTTTTCCCACTGTTACATGTGTTTTGGTGTGTGTGTTTCTACTTTCTGTGTGATCTTGGGCACTAGAGCCTCACCTACTCCATGGCCTCACATGTTTCATGTGTGTTACACAGCACCTTCAGTGCACTGACACAGGGTTGTCTTTGAGACTTCCCACTGACTCCATTTTCTTTATTTAGTCACTTTAAACCACAGACACAGTACACGCCATCTTACATGGAGTATTGGAAAGGGTTCATTCTTATCCCTTTTTGCCTGTGTCTCTTGGAGCATTGTTATACTCCCTTTATATCAAGACTTGCTGGTGGCAGTGGTAACTACCCTATTTTTTATACCACGGTTATCTTAAATAACCATGGTATTGTTTTAGGCTATTATATCAGCCTCAAACAAACCCACTTGACCATATATATTTTATTACGGTTCCGGCTCGGTTTATTCGCCATTTATTTTTGTAAATGTCTTTCGTGTGTTTTACTGTGCGCGCCAAACCAGGTTTGGTCCCTTTGTTCGCTGTCTTTTCGCGGGCTTCTGCACAGAAGCCCTCCTTAGGGCGCTTGAAAGTCTGGGTAGGCAGGATGTGAGGGAGGGGTCTTAGGATCCCTGCCATGGGTTCCCTTGGTAACCCAAGTCGCACTCCTGTTTGATTGGCTGGGTGACTGTCCTTCCCAGGACAGCCACCCTGCTGTGTGATTGACAGCCAGGCTGTATGAATGGGGTAAAAACTGCATAAAAAGCAGGTCTCTGGGAATGGAAGAGCAGAGTCGCCACTGGAACGAAAGAACCAACGAGGAGCTGATGGAAGAGGACCCCTACAAGGACTGAACCACCTGGTGAAGCCCTGCTGCAGGTCCGAATCTTCAAAATCTGACGACAGAGGAGATCCTCCAGAAAACATCTTCCCTTGAGCAGGTGGGACCAACCAGTTCGCCCCAAACTTCAAGCCAGGACCCCTCCTCTGGTCGAATTCGCTTTACAGAACTACAGTGGGCCGGATAGCCAGGAAGGTCGGACCCGGCTTGGGTTTTAAGGAGCACACCTTTTATTTGTTGCTTTGCACTGCTGCTGGTTTCTTCCATGGGTGGTGCAGGACCCTCCACTCTTCCTACTTCTTGTCAGTCCGACAGTCGCTCCAGGAATCGTGAGCCTGCAGGAACTACCAGGAACGCCCACCTCAGCTACAGCTTCCTCTCCGTTTTAAGGTACTGTGCAAATCCGGTTGTTCGCTTCGTTCAGCCGCGGTGAAAGTGTTTGAAATCTTTATCCAATCCGAGGGCTTGTCCTTTTCTCATCTTTGAACTAACCTTTCTGCCAACCAACCTCGTCTGGAATCGTGGAACGAACTTTACCGCAAACTACCCTGAACTGTGTGATCTTGAGCAAAAGACTTTTGACCCATTGACTTTGGCCCTAAGCCTTTTCTACCTGATTCTATCATTGTAGTTGCTCTTGCTCAATTGCCTGGAGTACTTACCTGTTTGTGTGGTTCCATTTTTATTAACTTTGTATTTCCCTCCCTTTTAAATTGCTGGAGTTCCATTTTGCTCCCACTTCATTCTGTGAGCTTAACTTGTCTGGACTTATTGGGAGTTGTGTGGTGTATTAAGAGTGTGATTTTTAAACTGCTAAGAATAGTGAAATGTTATACAACTGAAGAGTAAAATAAATGTATATTCTTTTACTTGAAAACCTTGAGTCAGTGTTTGCCTGAATCATAGTAATTGCTGTCCTTTGTGTAACTATTTGTTACTGCTCACTTACTCTTGAGATAAGTCTGGCTGCTCAGCCCCTGCTATCACTTTAACTGTGTAGTATAGGCTTGTACCAAAGGTGAATTTGTACTGTCACTTGTAGTCTTAATTGTGTGTGGTGTTCCCAAAGGGTACTGCATATAATGATGCCTAACTCTGGTGTACAGCGGTGAGGATCAAGTATAGTAATTATACTTAGAGTGCTGCTATTACCTTGTATCAACTAACCACAAGGCTAACATCATTAAAAGCAATATTGATCATGTCTGATATGGAAAGCTACAGTCAGGAGAATCTCTTAGTTACACTGCAGATTATTTAAGAAATCTATGTAAGGAAAGGAAACTCTCTGCTGAAGGCAAAAAGTCTGAATTGATTGAAAAGTTGTTAAAGAGTCCAGGTCTGGGGAGTGGGTCTGAAATGCCTGACTCCCTTGCCAATGTGGAAAGTATTGAGGATGATAATGTGTCTGTTAATGAGTTGGAAGCAGCAGATTTGTCTCCTAATGTAGGCCTCAGTGCCCCCTTGCTTGCTCAGCAACCTCAACCCTTGTCCACTGGGACCCCCACAGGTCCTTCACTCAGTCCTGAATTCATTGCTCTAGAGAAAATGAGGCTTGAGTTGGAATTCAAACGTTTAAATGCTCAAACTGAACAAAAGCATCAAGAACTGAAACTCAGAGAAATGGAGTTGAATCATGAACTTGAAATGAAAAGATTGTCTCTCGAAAATGCTCCTCTCCCAGAGTCTCTCCTAGGTCTTCCAGTCCTAAGAGACCCTGTATGCCTAAGGAAATTGTTGGTATGTATGGGGTTAAGCTTGATATTTTGGATTGTTTGGCAATGTTTGAATATAACCATGGTATTCAAGGTCTTACAGGGAATCGGTTGCTTCCCTGGCTCTTTTCTAGGCTACTCACTGTTGCATCTGATGTTGTGATGGAGTTAGGGGGGGGGAGGGTTTGGATAGGATGGATCAGGATTGTGTGAAGCTAGCTTTAATTGCTAGATTTGGGAAAACCACTTCCCAGTACCTTAAGAGGTTTAGGACCCTCAAAAAGCATGATGGTACCCCTTGAGCTACCTGGGTATGTGAATGTTCGAAAAACTTTGATGGTTGGATTAAGGGTTACAGAGTAAACACTTATGAAGGAATGAGAAATCTTGTTATGTTGGAGTCTATTTCTGATGTCTGCTCTCCTGAGCTCAGACAGCACTTGGCTGATTCTAAGGAGGTAGATCCAAAGAAGCTAGCTAAGGCTGCTGACTTGTGGGTTGCCAACAGGGCTACTCACAAAGATTCTGGGGCTACTCAGAAAAAGGAGGAGGGGAAACAGCCAAATAAAGATAAAGAGAATTCTAATACCTCCAATCCAAAAGAGGGCCACAAACAACAACATAAGGGTAAACCACAAGGGAAACCAAATCAGGCTAGTACATCATCTGGACCCAAACCAGATGGCGGTCAGAACAAACCCTTATTTATCAAGACATTTGGGAAATGTTATGTTTGTAGGTCAACTGACCATGTGAAAGGGGATCCCAGATGTAAGGGTAAACCTTCAGAGGTCCACACTGTCTCCTTAGCCTTCGCCCCAGAGGAAGAAGTACCTATGGCAAATGGAAACTTTCACTTACTGGCTGATGAACCCATGAGAGTCTCAGCTAGTGTGTCTTTCGTGTCCCTGGGCTTGTGGGAACAACAGAATTTAGATGTCTATAATTCCATTCCAGATAATACTAAAGAGTATTATAAAGATAGTGTTCTTGTGAATGGTCAGGAAACCCCTGCCATCAGAGACACTGGAGCCAGCATAACTGGGGTGGATGAATCATTTTCAAGGTGGAGGATGTTGCAAAGGCACCCAAACGCCTCACCAAGTTAGCTGGAGGCCCTGTGCAAATGCTTCCCCAGTTACCAGCTCTCATCCAGTGTAATGATATGACTATCAAAATACCTGTTAGTGTGCAGAGGAGCCTGGGAGAGTCCTGTTGGGTAATGACCTGAAAACTCTTGGAGTTGCGTCAAGCACCCCCAGGCCTCCCAGTAAGAGGAAACAGGAGCTCACTAGGTCTGCAAGTGAGAGAACCTTGAGAGGCTCTCCAGAGGAGTTGATAGAGGAAACTATCACTCCCACTGCACAGGAGTTGCTCACTGCCATTTCTAGGAAAACAGAGGCAAAGGGAAAACCCAAGACCTCCAGGAAAAAGACAGACAGCACCCCTGTGCTACCAACAAGGACATCACCAAGATTGTCCAAGATCACACCTGTGACTTCTCCACCTGCTGAGGCAGAGTGTCAGGTGCAACCTTGTCTGGTTGAGCCAGTTTCTGAGGAATCAGATCTGGAAGAAGATACTGTTTTAGTTGGGGATCTTGACCCTGTGGACCATTCTGAGCTGCAGCCTTTACTGGCAGAAGGTGGAACGAACAGGGTAAAGGACAGCGAGAGTGTCCTACTCTTGAAGGTCTTCGACAACAGGCTGCTACCAACTTGATGGGCAAGAAGTTGGGAAGCATAGGTTAAGATGGGAAGATGGCCTCTTCTACAGTGAACTGACTGAGTCTAACCCTGGGGACTCCAAAAGAATTGTAGTGCCCCTTGCCAACAGACTCCAGTTCCTACAGTTAGCCCACGAGATACCTTTGGCTGGTCACATGAGTTTCAAGACCACCAAGGAAAGGCTCTCCCTCTACTTCTACTGCCCTAAGATGGGTTCAGAAGTTGACAAATTCTGTAGGAGCTGTCACACTTGCCAAACCTCCGGCAAGAGTGGAGCCAGGAATGTGGCACCCCTGGTGCCTCTCCCAGTGGTGGGAGTTCCTTTTGAGAGGGTGGGCATTGACATTTTCGGTCCCCTTGACCCACCTACATCTTAAGGGAACAGGTTTATCCTGGTTGTAGTAGACCATGCTACAAGATACCCAGAAGCCATACCTATGAGAACTGTTACGGCTCAGGCTCTGGCTAAGGCTCTACTTGGTATGTTTCCAGAGTAGGGTTTCCTAAGGAATGATACTGACAGGGGATCCAATTTTATGTACCACTACATGCAAGCCATGTGGAAGAACTGTGGTGTCACTTACAAGTTCTCTACAGCCTACCATCCACAGACAAATGGACTGGGAGAAGTTTAATCGAACTATGAAGAGCATGATAGGTGCTTTAGAAGAACCCCTTAAAAGAAAGTGGGACCTTCTACTGCCATGCCTTCTCTTTGCATATAGAGAAGTCCCTCAGGAGGGAGTTGGTTACAGTCCCTTTGAACTTCTCTATGGCCATCCAGTCAGTGGTCCATTGGCCCTGATCAAGGAGGGGTTGGAGAGTGTTCCTTCCCCCAAGCCAGTCAGAGTGACTGACTATGTGATAGGTCTCCGGAGGAGAATGTCACACATGATGGCAGAAGCAAGTGATAACTTGAAAGCAGGTCAGGCTCTGGTCAAACATTGGCATGACCAGAAGGCCAGCATGGTTGAGTTTTCTCAAGACCAGCTTGTATTAGTTATGGTGCCAACAAGGCAGAGAGCCTTACAGGACAAATGCATAGGACCCTTCAAGGTTGTGGGCAAATTTAGGGGGTGGGGGGTAAACTATCTGGTGGACTTAGGCAGACCTAAAGAGGCTCCCAGGGTCTTTCACACCAATCGTTTAAAGGCTTATGTCTCAAGGCCAGAAGTGGGAGCTTTGCTTCTAGCTTCAGCTCAAGAGGAAGAGGAGAGTGAACCTCTACCTGACCTCCTCAGAGGCCAACCTTTAGATGAAAAGATAGGAGTTAATCTCTCTTCTCAGCTGACTTCTGAACAGGAGGAGTGCAACGTTCTGTTGAATCAGTTTGCCTCCCTGTTTTCACTATCACCAGGCTTCACCCCTTGGGGCCAGGATGATATTCTCACTAGTGACTGTTTACCTGTAAAAAGCAGAGGTTACAGAATGTCAGAACATGTAAGATCCCACATCAAAGGAGAAGACAATAAGATGCTTGATCTCAGGGTTATAGAGCCATCTGCAAGTCTATGGTCTAGTCCAGTTGTTCTAGTACCAAAGGCAGGATCTAAGGAGTTGAGATTCAGTGTGTACTATAGAGCTCTAAATGCAGTCACTAAGACTGATGCCCATCCTTTGCCAAGGACAGATGAACTGGTGGATAGACTTGGTTCAGCCAAGTACCTCTGTACATTTGATCTAACCTCAGGCTACTGGCAAATAGCATTGACAGGCCATGCCAAGGAGAAAACTGCATTCTCCACCCCAGCAGGCCTCTACCAGTTTAAGGTTATGCCTTTTGGGCTAAAGAATGCACTTGCTACATTTCAAAGGATGGTTAATCAAGTTCTGAATGTGATGGAGGACTTCTGCATGGCATACTTGGATGACATTGCAGCGTTCAGCCCTACATGGACCGAACATATTCATCACCTGGGATATGTTTTGCAGGCTCTTGAGCAGGCCCATCTGACCATAAAGGCAAGCAAATGTCAAATTGGTCAGAGTAAAGTGGTCTACCTTGGTCATGAGGTAGGAGGAGATGAGATAAGGACATTGCCCAGCAAAGTACAAGCTGTGCAAAACTGGGCCACCCCTACTACTCAAACCCACGTGAGAGCTTTCCTAGGTCTCACTACGTACTACAGGAATTTCATAGGGAACTATGGGTCCTTAGTTTCTCCCTTGAATGCGATCTCTCCAAAATTCCCTAAAAAGGTTTGATGGAATGAGGAGAGCACTCAAGCCTTTGAAAACCTGAAGAATCCGTTTGTCAAGCTCCAGTCATAAGAGCTCCTGATTACCACCAACCCTTCATTGTGCAGACAGATGCCTCCAATATAGGTATAGGTGCAGTCCTTAGTCAACTGGATGAGAAAGGTAGGGAGCAGCCCATTTTCTTCATCAGTAGGAAACTGAAGGAACCAGAAACAAGGTGGGCAACCATAGAGCGTGAATGTTTTGGCATTGTGTGGGCTCTGAAGAGGTTTACACCATACTTGTATGGATCTACCTTTGTGATTCAGACAGACCACCAACCCTTGAGATGGTTAATGCAAATGAAAGGGGAGAACCAAGAACTTCTAAGATGGTCAATCTGCCTGCAAGGGTTCGATTTCATCATTGAGCAGTAGGTCACCACCAAAATGCTGATGGTCTCTCTAGGATGTTTTTAACCGACTAGAGGTAGAGATTCATCCAGGAGTGGATTAAATCCTCCTGTCCCTTAGTCTGGGGGGGTGGTGTGGCGAGTGTTATTGAGAATTCTCATGAATGGCCGATTTCCCCTACCTAATGAGTCCCTCAACAGTTTTGCTGGATTTCTAGGGTTTACTTTTTTCACCTGGTAAGAGTGAGAGCCTTTTTCCCCACTCTTACATGTGTTTTGCTGTGTGTGTTTCTACTTTTTGTGTGATCTTGGGCACTGGAGCCTCAACTAATCCATGGCCTCACATTTTTCATGTGTGTTACTCAGCAACTTCAGTGCAGTGACACAGGGTGTCTTTGAGACTTACCACTGAATCCATTTTCTGGGGCTGACAACTGTCCCCCAGAAAAGATAAAGTTGCCATTAACTTTAGTCACTTTAAACCACAGACCCAGTACACCCCATCTTACATGGCATATTGGAAAGGGTTAATTCTTATTCCTTTTTGCCTGTGTCTCTTGGAGCATTGTTTTGCTCCCTTTACATCAAGACTTGGCTGGTGGCAGTGGTAACTACCCTATTTTATATACCGCGGTTATCTTAAATAACCATGGTATTGTTTTAGGCTATTATATTAGCCTCAAACATAAACCAGCTTGACCATATATATTTTATTATGGTTCCGGCTGGGTTTATTCGCCATTTCTTTTTGTAAATGTCTTTCTCGTGTTTTACTCTGCACGCCAAACCAGATTTGGTCCCTTTGTTCGCCGTCTTTTCGCGGGCTTCTGCACAGAAGCCCTCCTTAGGGCGCCTGAAAGACTGGTTATGCACGATGTGAGGGTTTTAGGAACCCTGTCATGGGTTCCCTTGGTAACCCAAGTCACACTCCTGTTTGATTGGCTGGGTGACTGTCCTTGCCAGGACAGCCACCCTGCGGTGTGACTGACAGCCAGGCTGTATGAATGGGGAAAAAATTGCATAAAAAGCAGGTCTCTGGCACTGGAAGAGCAGAGTCGCCACTGGAACGAAAGAACCAACGAGGAGCTGATGGAAGAGGACCCCTACAACGACTGAACCGCCCTGTGAAGCCCTGCTGCAGGTCCCAATCTTCAGAATCCGACGACAGAGAAGATCCTCCAGGAAACTTCTTAACTTGAGCTGTTGGGACCAACCAGTTCGCCCAAACTTCAAGCCAGGACCCCTCCCTCTGGTCGAATCCATTGTACAGAGCTACAGTGGGCCGAATAGCCAGGAAGGTCGGACCCTGCTTGGGTTTTTAGGAGCGCACCTTTTATTAATTGCTTTGTTCTGCTGCTGGTTTCTTCCCTGGGTAGTGCAGGACCCTCCAGTCTTCCTACTTCTTGTCAGTCCGACAGTCACTTCAGGAACCGTGAGCCTGCAGGGACTACCAGGAACGTCCGCCTCAGCTACAGCTTCCTCTCCGTCTTAAGGTACTGTGCAAATCTGGTTGTTCGTTTCGTTCATCCGCGGTGAAAATTGTTTGAAATCTTTCTCCAATCCGAGGGCTTGTCCTTCTCTCTTTTCTGCAAACCAACCTCGCCCGGAATCCGTGATCTTGAGCAAAAGACTTTTGACCCATTGACTTTGGCCCTATGCCTTTTCTACCTGATTCTATCATTGTAGTTCCTCTTGTTCAATTGCCCCGAGTACTTACCTGTTGGTTTTGCCTAATTTCTAATACCTTTGTCTTTCCCTCCCTTTTAAATTGCTGGAGTGCCATTTTGCTCCCACTTCATTTTGTGAGCTTAACTTGTCTGGAACTTATTGGGAGTTGTGTGGTGTATTAAGAGTGTGATTTTTAAACTGCTAAGAATAGTGAAATGTTATACAACTGAAGAGTAAAATAAATGTATATTCTTTTACTTGAAAACCTTGAGTCAGTGTTTGCCTGAATCATAGTTATTGTTGTCCTTTGTGTAACTATTTGATACTGCTCACTTACTCTTGAGATAACTCTGGCTGCTCAGCCACTGCTACCACTTTAACTGTGTAGTACAGGCTTGTACCAAAGGTGAAGTTGTACTGTCACGTGTAGTCTTAATTGTGTGTGGTGTACCCACTGCATATAATTCTGCCTAACAGTGGGTGAAGGGGGTTCCCACTGCCACATTGCCATCCATCAACCACTAGCAAAAATCTGGGAGGAGGAGCAGGGGTATTTGGATCCTGTTCGACTGAGACCCTGTCTCCTGGTCCCAATTGGCCGTCAGGTGGAGCTGGAGGCGTCTCATCTTGAGGCGGCTGTCCTGCACCGTGGACACCCAAGATGCCATGGAGGTGCTGGAACCGCCAAGCTGTAGTGGTAGAGTTGGCCAGAAAGTGCCCTATTGCCTTGTGGAGGGAAAGTAGCCTCTCAGGTGTGGGGAGCACCGCTGCATAGCCGTGACCCAGTGCATGCCAAGAAAGACCAAATCCTGGGTGGGAGCTAGCTGCGACTTCTGTCTGTTAAGAGAGTCAGTCGTCCAGGTAAGGGTACAAGGCGGAAACCAGACAACGCATTCATCAGCTTCATGAACACATGAGGGGCTGAATTGAGGCTGAAAGGCAGCACCTTGTACTCGAAGTGGTATGACAATCGTGAACCGCAGAAACCTCAGACGCGGCTGGTAGATGGGGACATGAAGGTGCGCACCCTTGAGGTCTCGGGAACACATCCGGTACCCTGCGCACAGAGATTCTGCTATGTGCTCAGGAGTAATCATCTTGAAGTGATTGAGCGGTAAAGACAGGTTGAGAAATGACAGGGCCAGGACTACTCTCAGGCCAGTCTGGTTGTTCTTGGGTACTGCAAAAATCCAGGAGTAGAAGCCGGAGTCCCTGTCCGAATGAGGAACCGGTTCCACGGCCTGCATCTCTAAAAGAGAAAGGATCTCCCGTAAAAGGGCCTGGGACCCTATCCAATGTAGAGGTGGAGAGGATGGGAGAGGAAAAGGAAGAGGAAGACTGAAGCCTGTGGAGACTATAGAAAGGATCCAAGGACTCTTGAAATAACACTTCCAGCTGTCCTGGAGGAAAGCCATCTGGCCCCCTACAGGCAAGCTGTGTTCCTCGACCATGACGTCTTTGCTTCTTGTTGTCTGAGAAGGCAGTGGAGGAGGGGGAGTGGAAAAAACATGCAAGTCCTCTGCTGCATCCTCCTGTGGTCACTGGGTGACCACAGCCAGCAGAGGGCTGTGCCTGGGGGTCGAGATGATACCGACGGCATGGATGCATGCCACTAAATATTGATCAGATGTGCAAGAGCGGAGCCTAGATCTTCCCTTTGAGGGCTCAGACCTTTTTCATTCGTCCACCAATGACGGGTTGACAAAGAAGAAGACCTCTACACAAGCAGCCAAGTCCTTGGGCATCCTGGCTAAGTCAGGGTAGAAGTCCTTCCCTCAGTCTCAGGGTAGGAATGACTTCAAACCCTGCGCTTTCACTGGCTTCAAGGTATTTTGGGACCATGGTGCACGGAGGCCTGACATTTGTTGTGTGTGGCCGAATAAATCTTCCCCCAGGTGTTGCTCTCTCCAGACATCAATTAGGCCACCGGTCACTAACGTACATCCTAGGTGTCCAGGTTTCGCGCCGACACTCCCCCCTCTTCCCCACCTGTGGTCCCTGTGGTCTTCCCATCTCTAGCTTTGTCTGCCCAGGAGTTGAACTCTCCCCCCATTATGTAGAGGTCTGCCTCCTGTTCCTGTAGCACTTTAAGCGCCTCCGATATGAACTGTGTCTGATCCTGGTTGGGGATATATAGTGCTGCCAGAAGTACCCTAGCCCCTTCCAGAGTCCACTTGAGTATCAGTAGTTTCCCTTCCAGAAGGCAGGTGGTTGAGCAGTCCCTTAGTTTGCATTGTTTGTGTATCACTGTGATGCTGGAAATGCATCGGAGGGACAGGGCCACACTGTCCTTGTCCTGTAGTGCTTTTTCATTTGTGTTCTGTATTGTTTTCTGCACAGGAGTCCATATGGGACTCCTGGCAGTGCAGCTCTTCCTGTTTTTGGTTTGGTGTACAGACCCATGGGATACCCTTATGGCATCCATGGGTGGGATACCCAGGCCCTGCCATTTGAATCAGTTGATTTCTGATAGGAAACAAGATGTTCCCTGTGGCCTCTTGCTTTCTATTGCCTGTTACCTTGTTTTCCCAAAGTCCTTGGAAGCCCAGACTCTTTCCCTTCCCCCTGACTGGCTGTTGGGGTGGAAGTTCCATATATGGTGTTGTTGTGAAGTTCAGGCCAGACTGGCTGGAACCTTCCCAGTGACTGTATGTTGTGGGTACACCCTGTGGGTGGGACCTGGGTGAATGGAGTTTGTGACCAATATGCACTTCTTGTTGTGGATGTCTGGTTTCTGGTGTTTAACACAAGGACTGAGACAGCCCTGCCTGAAACTGGTATGTGTGTAGTGTTGAATGGCTGGGTACTTGTCCCAATATACATTCCTTGTTGCGAGTGTCTGAGAGGGAGGAGAATGGCCAAAATGCACTGTATGCCTGATTGGCTGACTGACTGACTGCTGAATGCCGTTCTGAGTGATTGGTTGCCAGAGTGTGACCCAGCAGAATGAATGAGAGATCAACTAGTATATCTGGGGGCCATCATTCAGAAGCTGAAGTTGAAACTGACGCTTAATCTCGAAGCAGAGCCTGAAGAAGGTTGACTGCTGCCTCCCATCGCCGAAATCCGAAAGCCGACGAGACTGATCCAAGAGAGGTCCTGGTTAGGCGCCCTCTTCCAGTGCTCCGATGGACCATCGAACATCGCTAACCTTCGCTGAAGCGCCCTGGAAGTCAGAGCCTCGACAGGCTGCCGACCGTAGACTGGGACCGCCGAGAAGAATGAAGACAAGCACCGGACATTCCGTCCACCGTAGTCGACCAGGGTTTGCAGGTTTGCTATAACCGCTGGAGGCCCGTCACAGCCGTGTTGCCCAGAAGCGGGGACCACTTGACGCTGTGCCATCGACGACCGGAGCCTCAACGCTCCTTTGTCAAAGACTTTAGATTCACGGACGCGCTTGGCCGCACCGCCGCCCGCCTTATCCCACTGGAGAAAGCCAGGCCGTCGACATGCTAAGGAGCATCCGCCAATGGGTTTCCCGCCAGCCAAAGACCGTAGAGACGCCGGACGACTCAACGCCCTTGCTGGGCCACAGTTCTTCACAAACTCCTTGCGATCCTGAACCAACGGCATTGAGGTGACCCGCACGTCTCTACCTTGCAGGACGTCTTCACTCTGTCGTCGACAAGCACTGCTGGGATCGAAGCTGCCACCTCGGCGCCAAGTTCACTTTCTTCAAGGGATCTTGACAATCCGTGGCTCCTGCTTTCAAGGGAGCCGCACAAGAAGTATCCGTCGACGACTCGTTGTCGAACTCTGCTATTCTAGGTACATTGGGGTGGTAGAAACCTTGTAGAAGGAAATGAGACTTATTGAACAATATATGGACTGGGCTTGTAGTGTATCTTTATTTTACAGGTTGCCCAGGTGGGGATGGGGGGATCTCCACACAGAGCTATGTCTAGGTAACAGGGCCAGTATTCTGCCAATTGTTCGAATCAACTGCTTTCCTCCTAGGTGCATTGTTGGTTACCTTTATTAAGTGATTTCTGTGACATTTAGTACAGTTGATGCACTTTAATGAAATCTAATAATAATTGTAGTAACACTTAGAACTGTATATATTTGCCATTGTAGATTTACTGAGCACAAAGTGAGTTATTGTGATTGTGTATATAACCTTGAACATTAATTATATAAAGACTGTGTTTTAACTAATACAGTGTGTGGACATTCCTTTGTGGGGGCTTGGGGACTACACTGTACTTAAGAACCAGCCTGCATCACCTCCTGAGAAGCTAGGCCTTGATTGCTCGTCCATTGTTTCCGTAATAATCTTGGATGGAGTCCTCTGTGCCTCTCCTCTACCATATAGAGAGCAGAAGTACAGACCCCCCCTCCAGTCTTTACAATCACTATGCCGACTCCCCCCTTTTTAACAGTCCCCGATGCCAAGTGGACCTGACCAATCCCTGCCCCTTGTATCATCCGTTCCTCTCCGTGTAGTAGACGTGTCTCCTGTAGGAAGAGTATGTCGAGATTTGCTTTGCGGAATTCTCTAGGGACCAATGATCTCTTAGTCAGGGAATTGAGCCCTTTCACATTCAGCATCCCCACCAACAGACCTCTTACAACATCAACCCTTCCCATCGCTCGTGCCATTCATCAACTTGACATATGACTACACTCTCATCATCATCATCTACATTGGTGTAATGATTCTCTCCAGTGCTGTCTCTGTCTAAAGAGCCATAACATTTGTAAAACCCCTCCCCCACCCCCAACAACCTTTTAACCCAAAACAACTGTTGCTTTTCATTCAATTATGTTCTTGGAGACACCCTCCTTCTCACAGAGGGGCACCTTGGAGCGGAGTGTTCTGCCTTCCTCCGGCTAACCATTAACTATCCTCCGAGTGGGTGCCCGATCTCTTATAATTCTGTTCCGTCATTCATGTATTTCGTTCCCTAGGTTCTTGTTCAGGCCTGTTGTCCCGGGTATCAGGCAGCTTGCGTGGCGAAGGTCCATTAAGCCTCATGTACTTCCTCCCCGTTTGCGCCCTCCTTCTCCTTTGTGGGCCTGGAGCGTGTCCTGACCCTTCCCTATTCGTGGATGGGCTCTGTGGGCTCACCCGGCTTAGCCTCTAGGTCCGCTGTAAGATGTTTCAGGGCCTGTTCGGCTTCCTCTGCTGAGGTTGGGCGGTATTCCACCCTCTCCACTGCAAATTTAAATGAGAATGGATAGCCCCATCAGTATCCAATTCCTTTATCCCGCATCCATGTAGTGAGGGGTCTACAAGCTCTGCGCCTGGCCAGTATGAGGTTCGAGAGGTCCTGATATATTGCAACTTTGGAGCCTTCAAATTCTATTTCTCTTAGCCGTTTAGCTCTGTTCAAGATTTCAGATCTGTCAGTGTATCTAAGAAATGTGACCACTATAGACCGGGGACCATTCCCATAGGGTCTGCCAACTCTGTGCGCTCTTTCGATCTGCACTGTCGTTCCCCCTTCTGCTTCAAAAAGTTGGTTCACTAGTGCCTGGACTTTCTCCTCAACCTGCCTCTGGGTTTCCCGCTCTGATTCCTTTAGTCCGAGTATCCGTATGTTGTTACGCCTTTCCCTATTCTCCAAGTGTCCATTCTGAGCATGACCTCCTCTTCTCGGAGCTCTATTTCCAACATCCTTGTGTCCAACTTCATTTCAACCATGTCAGCGTTCAGTTGGTTGTGTTCCAGGTTTTCAACTTTGTTTTTGACCGTGGTCACTCTACCTGTTAAGTCTGTTAGGGAAGCTTGTATATCCCCCTGAGGGACCGCCAGACCATCCCATCGAAAGAACGTTCCCAGATAAGAGTAACTTGTTCTTCGAGGGGATTGGGTCCTCCGATGTATTCCAAATCATTACAGACTCCCAAAGCAGTACCAAGCAAGGAGGTGGGAAAAGAATTTAGAACACAAATTCAGCATGCCCAATCAAATTGCGGAATAAAGGACTGCCTTGCCAAAGGCCAGATCCTGCCCTCGGATGGATTGGAGGGAGTAGCGATGTACAAAAGTATGTACCGATGCCCAGGTGGCTGCATCACAGATGTGACGAATAGGAACACCCCTATGCAGGGCAGTAGACGCAGCCACTCCCCTGGTAGAATGGGCCCGCAAGCCAGCCGGAGGGTCCTTACACACCAAGCAGTAACACTCGGCGATAGCTAAAATAATCCAACGAGACAAAGTCTGTTTCATCACAGCATGTCCCAAGCGCTTTCCAGCGTAACCAATGAAAAGTTGATCGTCCACTCTGACCCGGGACATGCGCGAAATATAAAAGTTCAACACTCTCCTAGGATCAAGCCTATGGAGCCTCTACTCTTCCTTACCAGGATGTGGAGGAGGATAGAACGCCGGAAGAACCACCTTCTGGCTCAAATGAAATTCCGAAACCACCTTCGGAAGAAACGAAGGACGAACTCGAAGGACAACCCTGTCCTTATGAAACACAGTGAAGGGTGGCTTAACTGAAAGTGCCTCTAACTCACTCACTCTGCGAGCGGAAGTAACCACAACCAAAAACACAGTTTTCAGAGTTAACAGTCTCAAAGGGCAAAAATGCAAAGGCTCAAATGGAGCACCAATAAGGAATTTAAGAACAAGATTCAAAACCCAACCTGGCACCAGAAAAGGTGACGGAGGAAACACATTAGTGAGCCCTTTCAAAAACTGAGAAATTAAAAGGAATCTTGAAATAGGAACATTTTTCGGACGAGCGCTTAAATATGGACAGCGCCGCCAGGTAACCTATAATGGTACCCACTTGCAAGCCCCTGTGGGCCAAAGAAAGCAAAAAAGACAGAACCATGGGAATGTCACATTCAAAAGGATCCACATTCGGGCCCATGCCGGAGCAATGAGGATCATCCGGGAACCAAACAGCCGTAACCTCTGCAGTACTTGCGGGATGACGGGGACTGGAGGAAACGCGTACAGCAGTGGGAATGACCACTCCACCACGAACGCGTCGCCTAAGGCTCCTTTTGGAGGAAATTCCCGCGAGCAGAACCTTTTGCACTTCCGGTTGACACTGGAAGCAAAGAGATCCACTTGAGGGGTCCTCCAAAGGGCGAAGATCTCCAAGAGAATCTCCTGAGCCAGCTCCCACTCGTGAGAGATCGAGCTCTGCCTGCTCACAGCGTCCGCCGTCTCGTTGTCGTCTCCGGCCAGATGAACAGTCGAAGCCGAGATTGAAACTTCCTGCTGGATGGCCCAGAACTCGAGCCCTGCCCCCCACTTTTGTTGAGGTAGTGCATGGCCACCGTGTTGTCCGTTAGAATCAGGACACTCTTTCCTCACACAGTCGGCAGAAAAGCCTTCAGGGCTAGTCTGACTGCCCTCAGCTCCAAAAGATTGATATGGAGTCTGGACTCCGACAGAGACCAACGACCGCTGACTGTCAACTCGTTGCCATGAACTCCCCATCCCGTGAGGGATGCGTCTGCCACGATCGTCACCTCCGGCCAGGGCAGCCAAAATGGGGCCCCCTTTATCAGATTGCCTTCGACGGCCCACCACAGAAGGTCCTGGGCGACCGAGGGCGGCACCTGAGCAGGGTCTGACATCCTGCCGGAGGACAGACCACTGGAGCTTGAGTGCCCATTGCAAAGATCTCATCTGCAACCTGGCCTCTGGCACCAGAAGAATACAGGATTCCATGAGGCCGAGCAGTCTCAAGAACTCGGACGCTGGGAGAGTCTGGGCAAGTTGAAACTTGTGCACCATCTGCTGAATGTTAAGAGCCCTCACCTGGGGGGGAAAACACAGCCCCAGGGATGTGTCGAGCATTGCTCCGATGTACTGGAGCCGCTGTGCTGGCATCAAATGGGACTTCTTTAAATTGAGGGAGAAGCCCAGCTTGTGAAGGGAGTGGCAGGTGACAGACAGATGATCCCGGATTTGCTCGGGAGAGCTCCCCCTGATCAACCAATCGTCCAGGTAGGGGTATACGTGAATCCCCCCCTTTCCTGAGATGCGCTGCCACCACCACCATGAGCTTGGTGAAAACCCTCGGGGTGGAGGTCAATCCGAATGGCAGGACCCGAAACTGAATGTGCGAGGCGCCAACCGCGAACCTCAGGTACTTCTTGTGCTTGGGATGGATCGGCACATGGAAGTAAGCGTCCTTGAGGTCGAGAGACACCAATCAGTCCTTAAGTTGAAGGGCCTGGAGGACTTGAGAGAGAGTAACCATCTTGAACTTGACCTTCCTGATGGGTCTCAATCCCCCGTCTTTCTTCGAAATCAAAAAATAAGGGGAATACCATCCCTTGTTTCTCTCCGCTACAGGCACCAGTTCTAAGGCGCCTTTCTCCAGCAGGGCTTGAATTTCCTGCGCAAGGAGCGGATCCGGACTCTTCAAAGAGAGATTCCCAGGTGGATTGTCGTGAGGCCTCTGCCGAAAGGGAAGACAGTAGCCGTGGGCTATTATCTCCAGAACCCAAACATCTGAAGTAATGGCACACCACTCTACAAGATGCTGCACCAGCCTTCCCCAACCGGCGAACCGTTGGACCTGGCCTCATGACTGAGTGGTAGCGGCTGCAGCTTTGCCTGAGGGCAAAGAGACAACAGCGTGAGCGGCCTTGGCACCTCGAGTACCCTGTTTTCCACCTCTGGCACTCTTACGGTGGCCTCTTTGACTGACAGCTCCTCCCGCTTTACTGAAGGACGAGTAATAGCGAAAGGACCCTCCCCTCCATTGTTGTCCCTTAGGACGAAAAGGCAGAGGTTGTCGAACTGCAGCGCCCAACAACTTTGCTGCAGCTTTGGAGGTCGGCAACCTCTCAAGGCTCTCATCAGCCTTGCTACCAAAAAGATGTTCACCGTCAAAGGGCATGTTGAGGAGCCAGGACTGCACATCAGGAGTGAACCCCGACTTCCGCAACCACGCAAACCTGCGTATTACGGTGCTTGCTGCCATGGACCGGCGGACACAATCTGCCATGTCCAGACCCGACTGAACGGCCTCACACATGGCATCCTTGCCATCCTGAACCGTAGCAAGGAAACCATCCCGTTCGTCCCCTTCGGGAATATGTTCAGCCGCTAATGCAACACAGTTCCGCAGTGTGTGTGTGAAACGAGATAAGGCACATACGGAGTTGGCCGCCTGAAGCGCCATACCCCATGAAGAAAGCACTTACTTCGCCCAGCCATCAAAACGTTTGTCGTCCCTATCCGGAGGGATGGTAGGATATGACGCCTGCTTTGCCCGGGCACATAGCCGCCTGCACCACCAAACTCTCCGGAGTGGGGTGCCTGGACAAGTAGCAGGGGTCGCTACTGGCTGGACGGTATAATAAGACTTGCCCACTGCCGGGAGACTCTCCGGAGCAGTCCAAGCCGCCGCCACCCTTCTCTGCAGAGCCATATGAAACGGCAGTACTGGGTCAGTGGGGGGACCAAGATCAAGGATGTCTGTGAGATCATCCTGAACAAACTCCCCTGGGGGAGCCGACCATCCCAAGTACTCAGTGACCCGAGACATAAGGCGCTGGTATGAAGAATCGGCATGAGTGTCAGGCTCCGGCCTACAAAACTCCACCTCCGGAGAGGTGTCCAGTCCACTGGCATCATGCAGTGACTGCCTCAGGTCATCAAATTGGCTATGGCCCGAGAGAAGATCATCCGGCACCGTAACCGGAACCAAGCCCTCATCAGAGCCCTCATCACCCTCTGAAATGTACCCCAGGCGGTGAGAGGAAGACACCTGGGGACCAAAGCTATGCCTGACCTTAGCCAGAGCCTTTCTAGGGGCTACGCCAGTGCCACGGGGCCCCTCCGACACCACTGCCTCGAAAGGCGTCGAGGGCGCCGAATGAGTCGGCGCCGAGAGAATCGGCGTTGCAGTCGAGCGAATCTGCGTCAGGCGCAGCATCGGCGGCGTCGACACAGGCCTCGAAGCCAGAGCTCCGAGCGTGTCCTTTGATGACCTAGTCGCCGACAGCGTCGACGACCCCCTCGGAGGCAGAGCCTCGAGAGAGGTCGTCGACAACCTCTGCGCCACAGGCGTCAATGTCTTCCCCGAAGACTGCACAGGATCACGCGGTCTCGAGCGCCTCGAGGACCGGGACCTGGAACGGTTACCCTTGTCCGAGCGGGACCTCTCCTCGAACCGTGCCGACCACTCAAGCCCGAAGGCGTGTGAGCGGTGTCTCGACCGATCACGAGCGACCCCACTCAGAGGCGCGGTGGACCGGGGCCCTGCGATTCAAGAATCGCCAACATCTTCTTCCCGAAGGAAGCCCATTCCTCCTGCGTCGCTTGCATGGTGGGATAAGCGACCCGCCGACGGGTGGAGTCTTCGGAAGAGGGCAGGGAAGGCGACCAATGTCGGCGCTTCCGGGAATGCCTCAAAGAGGCAGAGGAGTGGCGAGACCGACTCCTGGAAGGAGATCCACCGGACCTCCGACGATGACGCGGAGAGTCGCCTCTCAAATCATCTGACGAAAGCCCCGCAGACCTCGACTTCCTGGGCTTAGACACCCTACCTACTGACAACTTCTTCTTGCGCTCCCGCAAGGCCTTGGTCGTGAGCGACTGGCAGTCGAAACAGTCGTCCATGTCGTGGGCCTCCCCAAAGCACCAGAGGCAGTGCGAGTCCGTTACCGACATCTTGGACCCACAGTCCCCGCATTTCTTGTAGCCCGGAAGCGGGGTTGAAGACGAGGTAGACATTGTCACTAACAGGTTTTCACAAAAACCGAATAGGTTCAAAGAATCGAGAAGAATACAAAAAACTCCAAAGAGTCGAGGCGTACCGAGATTCACGAAGCGAACACGTTCGCGGAAAAAATGGAACTGAGGCTACGGGCGTCGTGCGTCCTACTTATAACATCGGGTGACGTCTGCCGTCGGAGGAGGTCCTCGGGGACGCCGCATCGACGTCATCGACGCAGGACATTTTCCAAAGCAGCACAGCTGTGGTGATTACTGTCATGGATATGGAATACGTCGGAGGACCCAATCCCCTCGAATACATTTTATTTTGGCTCCGGTCGGGTTTAGTCACCATTTTTTTTTTTTTTAACATCATCCTTCCTGTGTTTTACTTTTCGGTCCAACCCAGGTTTGCCTTCTTTGTTCGCTGTCCTTTGGCGGGCTTCTGCGAAGAAGCCCTCCTTTGGCGTCTTGGTATCTAGGTGGGCTGAATGTGAGGGAGGGGTTTAGCAGGGGGGGAAGAGGTTACCCTTTCTCCAGGATGATTAAAAGGCAGTTTCCTGGACCGTGTCTCACATGACTGTTGTAGAGACATACAGCTAATACACTCCCCTGTCATATCTGATCACTGCTCACCAAGCTGCCACGAGCATGCTATTAAATTGCTGCGGTCGTATAATTGTGTGATCCTAGTAGCCATCATGCCCTAACCTGGCATGGTGTCTATTTACAGTTTAACATGCAACCAAGCCGACTACGGTACACAATTATGATTCGAATTGGAGGTGCAGAAAAATAAAAAGACACTGCTGTCTTTTGGAACTTGGTGTTCCAGCAACTGTCAGGAATGCACATGTAACCATTAAAGCTGTCCTGCTACCACTGCAGAGCATTTGCTATAGATGTTTGTTTCTGTATGCCAAAAGGGTGGAAAACATCCCTTGTACAAGTGCTACGCTCACCTGGAATCCAGGGGGACGCCACCCAGCCCTGGTTGGATGATTTGCACTCTCGAACCCTCTCCCGGTCCCTTGGTAAGGCCTCTGGTTAAAGATGGGTCTGCAATATAGGAGAGCTGGATTCAATACCAGATTGTCTTTATATTTTCCCCCCTCCCTTGGCCTCAACTCCTTTCTCCCACTTGGGCCCTCTCCTCACCTTAATATTATAAAAGGTGGATTCTCCGTCCTGCTCCTCGTGGCAGGGGCGCGTGGGTGTGGGGGGCGAGCAGGGACCAAGTTACTTCACTGGTGCAAGCCCCCCTGTGGGAATCCAGGCCTGCTGCGACTCCGTAGGTTTGCTGATTTACAGTCTTTATATGCAGCTCTTATGTTCCTCTTAGTTTGAATAATAATGTCTTGCTTCTTTCCTTTTAGGTATGGAAAGGTATTTTGGTGTTGTCATACAGTTTGAAGATGAGCATGGGCCGGTAGGAGAAAGCGCGGTGTGCGCGTTGCTGTCCGGTGAGTAATGCGCGATACGTGGCACTGTTTCGCCTTTTATATTGCTAACCTGTGTCTTTTCTCTCCTTGCAGGTTGTGATGTTCCTCGCCGAGCGCCGTAATGTTCCAGCAATGATACTGACCAGGAGATGACTACCCAGGTAAGAATTGTGTGGCTTTCTTCATTCGGGAGGAAACGTGAGTAAACACTTACTAATGCTGTCTTTCTTTCTCCTCTTTCCAGGTTATGGTATTCCAGGATGCATGCGGTGCCGGATGATGGAGTTCATACCTTCAGGTGAGTGGAACTGAAGTCGGCAATGGATTGAAGACGGGATACTGTTCCAGGTAAGTTTCGTAGTGTTCTTTCTCTCTCTGCAGGTCCTTGGTTTCAGGTAAGCTGGCATCAAAGAACTGGACACGGTGAGCGTTCCGCTGCCCACAGCAGAATAACGCAAAGCATGTTCTGCTGTTTGGGTGCGGTTTAAATAGTCTCAGGTAAAGAAGTCCAAGCAATAGTCCCAGGCCTGCCACACCCAAAAGAGTAGACTGCATAGCTCAGTTCTTTGTAACTGAGCTATGTGTGTGCCTTCATGTTGGCTGAACCCACCGTCCCCCTCCACCCCCCAGTTAAATAATCCCAAGTAAATAGTCCCATTCTAATGTTGGTCTTCATGATGGTTATGAGCGCCAGGACTGACTCCAAGAGAGTCTTAGATGAGGTTTTAAGGCCTTTGACCTGGCCCTAACTGGAAGGCTGACTTGCCAGTGAGGGTCAGGGGCAAGGGTCATGACAGTGTTAGGAAAGATTTCATAATTGTATGTACTTTTCCCTCCATGTGTCAACCCCCAAACTTTTTGCTGCTGTTTTAACACCGTTGACTTACATTGCCAGAGAAGCACAGCCCTCAGCTGCACTCCTCTGGGCTTTCGCTCACTTCTTATGGGGAAACTGACATGCCCTTAAGACAGTCAGTACTGGGAGACTTTGTTTCCCTTAGTCCTTTCCTCATGTTGCAGCTTTTGTGCAACATGTAACAAGTGTGCAATATAATTTACCTTACAGCACACTTGGGTCTCTAGTCGTTTCCAAAGACCCTAGAACCTCTCCTTGGACTTTTTATGAACTGTGCAGATGAGTCAGGGACAGGACTGGTGGCAGCTATCGTTTTCATATATTTTTAAACCTTTCTTGCCATGTTAACTGCGTTTACCGCGTTTGGCACGAATAGGTGGCCTAGCTCCAAAATGACCATGCCACGAGGTTCTTTGTCCTGTCCTTTGGCCATCTTGCCCCTTCACCTTCCCCAGGTCGAGTCGACCCGGGTCAGTCCTTATTTGGTCATGCACTTTCCCGCGAAACCCAATGCTTTTGCAGGCTTCTGCATGCCTTGTGTGTGTGCCTCCAGGATGTGGGCTGGGATGTCTGTTCCCAATACACATCCTGGGTGCCAGAGATTCTGGAGTGTCCTGAATGCCTGGGACCACCGTGGTCCATGATTGGTCCACGTATGGAGTGAGTGTTTGTGAGCAGATCTCCCATTGGGTCCTCGCCGTTTTGGCGCGATGGGAACTTTGGATAAGAGGAGGCTGAAAACACCACTACCATGTCGATCTCCTAAGTTCACACCGAACAAGGGATAAGGAGCCAAGTATCCTGCAACAAGAAGCCAAATCATGGAACCGCTGGAAGGTTTGGCACCCTGAGCCCGCTGTCGTCCCGTGGGACCCCTCTGCATGTGATCGTCCTAGAAGGTCTGTGAAGACGCTTCGACCCATTGGAATAGCGGGATCAACTACTCTCGGCACCTTCATCAAACCCTGCAAGTAAGCCTCTTCGGAAGTGTCCCTGGGCCAACCAGTGGGCTGCCCAGCTTACACGGGACGTTTGCTCTGTTACCGCTGCTGTTTCGAGGAGGCCCTCGAAATTTGGTATACTGCTAGCTCTGTGTCCACGGCACCCTCACACCGAATTTCGTACACTTGGCGTTCCCAGGTCTGAAGTGAGACGAGGGCGCCCAGACCGGAGTAAACGCAGTTACCGTGTTGCCCTGCTGTGGCAACGACCTGCGCACGTTCGCTGCATTTGTGACCCCCTTGCCCCTGAAGCCTGCTGCAGTGGAATTTGGCTGATTCCTCCACCAGGAGCGGAGAAATCACCACTGTCCCATTTGGGAATCCTCGCTGTATCTCGGGAACTACACGGTGTCGAGACGTCCGGATTGTCGCATTCGAACCTGCCAGCGAAGTGGACTGTACTGGCGAAGTTTGGGTCTGCCTGCGTCGGGGACCGGTGACTAGTCCTTTACCCCAAGCGGTGGCCCCTAGCGCAGGAGCCCATTTTTACACACGAAGTGGCCTCTGAGGGCCCCTTTCCTTTCCACAGCTATTGCAAAATAGCGACTCCATCCCACACTCTAAAACTGCCTCTGCCCTCAAGTGGAGGTCCTGCTTGAATAATGGGAACTTGTTCTTCATCGCCTTATCCACCTTCCTGAGCTGCTAGAGACCCTATTTTGTCCATTGGCACCAGCACGTGCAGGTACTATTGAGCATAAGGCTCCTCTCTTCGTAGGGCTTGGACTGCCTCTTAGTTAGGTGTATTCTGAATGTGGAAATGGGTCTAAAGATTACTTGCACTGCCTGTTTTCCTCCCCATCTAGATGGTCTACATAATTCGTGCTTTTAACCCCTTACACCCCATTGGTCTTGTATATATATTGTGCTGATAATGATGTATTGGTTTAGTCTAGTGTTACTGTGATTCTTTGCTATGGTCTATGTTACAAAGGCCTTGTAATAAATGTGTCTATATTTTTAATATAACACCTATCTGGAGTAAGTTGTAAGTGCCCTTGCTTTGTGTGATCATTGAGGTCTTTCAGTCACCCTCCCCCCTCCTGAGACTTAGTCTTGACTGCCTGCCATAGCTACCCAGATTGGTCTGGCTTGTCCAGAGGTTACCATGTTCCAAGAAACTAGGTTGGTCTTCTGAACCTCTGCCCCTCCAGGTCAGAGTTCAGAAATCCTTCTGAACAGACAGTACTCACCGCCACCGCCCCCCCCCCCCCCAAGGCCCCTCTCACGGTGGCACTTCTGCCTGGTCCTGGTTTGGCTGGGTAATTCTGATGGAACTTTTTAATTAAACGAGGTGCATGGATGTATTCACTAGGTTCCCATGATCTGTCTTGAGGGCTGTATCCCTTCCAATCAACTAAGTAGTATAGTTTGAATCTGGTGTATTTTGAGTCTAGGATATCCTTTACTTCAATCTATGGTTCTCCGTCAACTAATACTGGTTTCGGTGGTGTTGTAACCCGAGTACCGGGTTGTACTGGTTTCAGGAGTGATATGTGAAACACATGATGAATCTGCATGGTGGGTGGTAGGGCTAATTTAACTGCCACTGGATTGATTATGGATTCAATAGAATAAGGTCCCAGATATCGGGGACGAAAGGTCTGAGTCCCTTTTATGGGCACATATTTTGATGCGAACCAGACCTTGTCTCCAATTTGATCGTCTTTACTACGATGTTGGTCAGTGAATTTCTTTTGTCTGTTCTTGGCTTGGAGTAAATGTTCTGCTGCTTCTTTGGAGGCCTGGGATATAGTCGGATCTAGGGTTTTAACCGCTGGCATTTCCAAAGGGGTTGGGAGATTCAATTCTGAAGTACGTGGATGTCTACCATATATAGTGTAGAAAGGGGTTTGTCCAGTGCTGGTGTGTAATGAATTATTACAGGCATATTCAGCTATTCATAACAAGTCCTTGCAATTTCTTTCCACTTGATGTAACATGCAACGTAAGTATTGCTCGAGGGTTTGGTTTGTTCTTTCTGTTTGGCCATCTGTTTGAGGAGGGTGACTGGTGGATAGTCGAATGTCAATTTGGGACATTGAACAGCATTTCCTCCAGAAGTTGGATACAAACTGACTACCTCGATCTGAGATCAAGACCAATGGAAAGCCATGTAGCCGTACGATTTCCTCCAGGAATACTTTTGCTAAATTGGATGCATTTGGAAGACCCTTAAAAGGAATAAAGTGTGCCATTTTAGAGAACAAGTCTACAACTACTAAGATGGTGTTGAATCCTTGACTGGGAAGTAAATCTGTAATGAAATCAAGGGACAATGTGTGCCATGGTGCGGGAGGAATTTCCAATGGTTGGAGAAGACCAGCTGGTTTCTGCTTTTGGTACTTGTTTTGTGCACACACACCACAAGATTGGATAAATTGTATGATGTCTTTACGCCATGTGGGCCACCAATAGTTTTGTTTTACTTTATCTAGAGTTTTGGCAATTCCAGGATGACCTTCAATCAGGGAGTCGTGATAACCCGAAATAACCTGCTCTTATAAATTTTTACTTGGCAAGTATAGATGGTTACTAAAATATGGTAACTGGTCTTTAATGGTGTAATGTTCTCCTTGAGTACACCACTCTTGTGAGAAAGTGGGATCCATTAAGAGTTAGATCTTGTTTTGGAGTTCACTGTGTCAATGTTGTCAAAATACCCAGGAGTTTGTCTTCTGAAATGATGGCTACTGGATCTGGAGTTATGTATACCTTTTCATCAACACCCATGCGGGACAAGGCATCAGCCTTTCCGTTTTGGGTTCCTGGCTGGTAGGTGATCACAGTCATTCAGCGAAGAAAAGAGCCCACCGCAGTTGACGGGATGATTGAGCCTTTGCTGTTTTTAGGTATTGCAGGTTTGGAAGATCAGTTATGACCGTGACAATATGTCTAGCACCAAGGAGATAGGGTCGCCATGCCTTGGAAGCTGATTTTACAGCCAAGAGTTGTCTATGATAGCATAGTTGAGTTTGGGAGATGAGAAATTTCGTGACCATAAGGACACAGGGTATAACTGGCCAGTTCCTGGGTCCCTTTGTGAGAGAACAGCTCCCATAGCCATGCTAGAGGCAGCTGTTTCAACTATATAAGGGAGGTCTGGGCGAGGATGTTGTAGAACTGGAGCAGAAGTGAATTTTTTCTTAAGTTCTTGAAAGGCCTTCTCTGCTTCGGTCCAATGGAACTTTTTATTGTTTTTTCTCAATAGTGATGTCATTGGATGCACTATTTGGGAAAATTCTGGGATGAAACGGCAGTATAAGTTTGCAAAGCCCAACATACTCTGGATTCCTTTAAATGAAGTTGGTGAGGGCCAGTTAAGAATGGCATCTACCTTGTGCCTATCCATTCTGATACCTTTTGGTGTGAGGATAAAACCGAGGAACTCCACTTCGGTGACATGAAAAGAGCATTTTTCAAGTTTAGCATACAGTTTATGTTGGTGGCGTTTAGTAAGGACGGAACGGACATGCCTGACATGGTCTTTTGTAGCAGAATACACTAAAATGTCATCAATGTAAACCAAGGGGCAAACGTCGACTAACTCCCACAAAACATCATTCATAAAGTACTGGAATGCAGCAGGAGCATTGCAAAGTCCAAAAGGTATTACCTGGTATTCATACAAGCCGTATTTGGTACGAAAGGCGGTTTTCCATTCGTCTCCTTTCTTCACTCGAACAAGATGGTACGCCGCCCTAAGGTCCAGTTTGGTATAAATGTGGGCGTCTTTGACTTGATCCAATAATTCAGGAATAAGGGGCAGTGGATAACGGTTTTTTACTGTGATCTGGTTTAATGCGCAATAGTCGATGCAAGTTCTCAAATCTCCTTCCTTCTTTGGTATGAAGAATTAGGGACTGGCTGCCAGTGATTTAGATGGGTGGATAAATCCATTTGCCAGGTACTGATCAAGGTAAGATTTCAAATTGAGGTTTTCTGGTTCAGTAAGTGCATAGATTCGACCACAAGGAATATGCGCACCAGGTATGAGGTCGATCTGACAATCGTAGGGCCTGTGCGGTGGTAGAGTATTGGCTTGTTCTTTCTGGAACACGCCTTGAAAATCTTGGTATTCATTTGGTAGAGTACTAGTCGCACCTAGTACAATCGCCGCTGCACTGGGAGTAGCAGATGTACATATGTTTGTTTTCCCCTTTTCTTGGTAATAACAGTTGCGAGCACAATCATCGGAAAAGGCCAACTTCTTGGCACAGCAATCTATTAGAGGGTTGTGAGCTACCAACCATGGCATCCCTAAGATTAGTCGAAACTGAGGAGCTTTGATGAGATCGAATGCAATAGATTCTCGGTGTCCATCCTGGCACAGTAGGGTTAGTGCTGCTGTACGTTGGGCTGCTGGTCCGTAAGCTATTTCTGTCCCATCAACAGTAGTAACTTTTTCAGTAGTCGACTTGGAGCATATGGGAAGCCCCATCTCTGCTGCCAGATCTTGGTCTACATAATTCCCAACTGCTGCGCTGTCTATGTATGCTTCGACAGCATGCATCCGAGATGGTTGTTGGTGATTAATCAAAATTACTGGTAATGCAAAGTGAGGTCTGTGGCTCATCCTTCTCGCTCGACAAGAGGACCTCTATGCTTGCCGGGCTTGGTAGTTTTCCGACTCCTTGTTATTATCTTCCTTCTCTGTGGCTCCAACAGTTCTCCTTGGTGGTTTCACTGGACATTCTTTGAGAAAGTGGCCTGATTTTCCACAATATAAGCATAATTGCTGTTGCCTTCTCTTGTCTCTTTCAGTTTTAGTTAAAGGGGGCCGTACACCTCCAATTTGCATGGGTTCTACTGCGTTTTCCTATGTACGTGGAACATTATCCTTTGACCGGACATACACAGCTCGAGTGTCTAACCTTATCCGGTCAGCTTTTCGCTCGTTATCTGTGTGTCATGATGCCTACCTCCAAGGAGCCAGGTCCGACCCAGCAACCCCAGAGGCAGGCATCATTCCCCCCAGGGAAGTTCCAGCGGGCCCAAGCTGGGGCCCTTTGGACGCAGTCCTGGCGCCTTAGGCGCCAGGCTCATGTTGGAACCCAGTCCTGGCGCCTTAGGCGCCAGGCTCATAAAGCTGAACATGTGTTCAAGTGTTTTTATGTGCACTTACCTGATGCAGACCATGCTGCTACATCCAGGCCCTCTTGAGGCCTGAATGGGACTACTTTTACCTGTGGGACTACTTTCCACCCGGGTGTGGTCGGGGAAGGATACGTACCTGATCGGTGGAAGGATACATACCTGGAACTTCTTCCAAAGCTATTTAAACCCCACCCGAACAGCCACACGTGCTTCGCGTTGTTCTGCACCTAGCAGCTGGACGCTCACCGTGTCTGCTCCTGCTTCTGGACTTCAGCCATGCCTGCCAGCATCCTGGGACACCTGCAAAGGGGGATAAGAAGAGAATTGGAGAGGAAGGCGGCCTTACCTGCTAAACCTGCACCACGGAGACATCGCACCGACGATCCTGAAAAGGAAGACATCATTTTTAAAAGCATTTCGCTCCGATCGCTGCAGCGCTGCATTTCACTCACCTTTCTTGGGCGCCTCCATCTTCAGCAGCGATCATCCAGATCTGCAGCCACTTCCCAGAGCCTAGAGAGAAAAAGACAAGAACACAAGGTGAGAGAAGGAAGGGAATAGGAAAAGCTCAGTTTCCTTCTAAGACTTGCCTGTTGGGTCATTCCCATTTCATTTCGGGTCTTGCTGCTTCCAGGCATTTTCCGGACCCCGGCCCCTATGGGGAAAAGACATCAACATTAGCGCTTTGTTGCAAGAAGTCTCCAAAGGAATCTTCTTTCATCACCTGAAAAAGACAATGAACATTATTATTAAAAGCTTGAACTTTTGAACTTGCAACAGAACTTTTACAGCGCCTTACCAGTATAATCAAGCTTACCTGAACTCCCATCCAACCTCAATCCACTGAAGTAACTGGGTTCAACGCGCCCCTGCATCAGAAGCAGGATGGAGAGCTCGTCCTTTCAGACCCTAAGGAGGATATTCCTGCGAGCCAGATTAGCCAGAGTAGAGGGGCCCGTCCCATCCATCTTCAGAGCCCTGCGCTTCACCATTGAAGAGGCATCAGCACTCGAAACCAGGCCAGCGCCCCCGTGGGACTCAGGTGAGCGTGACAGAACGCGAAGCCTACCCACAATTTCCCACCCGGGCGCTATGGAGACTTCCGAGACTGACCAGCTGGCCCAGCTTTTGGGGGAATTACGGGCAGAGGTGCACTCAGCCCGCCAGGAGACTAACGCTCTCAAAAGAGAACTGATCCTATCCAAGGAAAGAACAGATGACCTGGCCAAAAGGTTATTGCAGGCCCAGGCAGGGCACATTCCTTTACCGAATTCCGGTGGTACTTCCACATCAATGGGTTTGAATAACCCGGTACAAATCAATCTACCTGGACACATGCCTTTGGCCCCGCCTGAACGTTTTGCAGGGGATCCCAAGAAATATGCCGTCTTTATGAACCAATGTTGTTTACACTTTCTATGCAGACCCGGGGCCTTCCCTAACGACCAGACCAAGGTAGCCTTTATACTATCTTACCTCAGTGGCAGTGCTGCCGATTGGTCTATTCCATTGGTAAATCAGGATGATCCCATTCTCCAGGATTTTCAGAGCTTCCTGGCCAGCATGGAAAGATTGTTTGCTCGACACTCTCAAGGACAGGCCCTTGATAACGAACTGCTATCCTTACGACAAGGTAATCAGGATCTCCTGTCCTACATTGCCACCTTTAATAGACTGGTTGTGGAAACTGGATGGCCAGAAAATAAAAGGATCACATTGTTTCATCGAGGCCTGCGCGGAGAGCTTAAAGATGTTCTAGCTCAGATAGTAAATCCACCCCAGGTCTGCGCAGACTACATAGACTTTGTGGTTCAACTTGATCACAGACTTCAAAATAGAAAAGCAGATCGGTTCAAGTACGAAACTCGAGTACCGATCAAAACCCACGCTAACTCCAAGAGCGCCGATGTATCTGAACCTATGCAAATCGGCGGCGTTAAAGGACCATTAACGCAGAAGGAACGAGAGAGAAGGCGGCAAATGCAACTTTGTCTGTATTGCAGGGCTTCCGGTCACTTTCTTCGAAATTGTCCGGTTAAACCACCTAAGAAGGTGGTTGGAGCCACTGATAACGATTTGACACCTGATTCGGAAAAAGACCTAGCCCGACAAGCGTAGGGGTCCGCTTGCCGAGCTTGAAAACAAACTCTTTGACCTCGCATTTTGTCATGCCAATGGTGCTCGTGGACTCAAAACAGCCTCAGCAGTTGCATGCTATAAAAGCATACATCGACAGTGGAGCTATTGGAAATTACGTAGACCGTGAATTGGCTTCCAGGATTAAGCTCCCTCTCCGCCCGAAAGTAACCCAATATGTCATTACTACAGTAGATGGAACCGAAATAGCCTCAGGGCCTGTAACGCATTCCACTGTTGAATTGACACTGGTGGGTCAGGATGGACATCGGGAAGCAATCGTGTTTGATGTGATCAAGGCCCCACAATTTCAAGTAATTCTTGGAATTCCTTGGTTAGAAACACATAATCCAAGAATAGACTGGCGAGCAAAGAAGTTAAGTTTTCCTGATTGTGAACCAACTTGTTATCCAAGAAATCCAGCTATGGGTTTAGCCTCAGCGACTTCCACCTCTGTACAGCTACCGTCAGAATACCAAGAATTCCAAGACGTTTTTCAGAAAGAACAGGCTAACACGTTACCTCCCCATCGATCTTATGATTGCCAAATCGATCTGGTACCCAATGCTCAACTACCTTGTAGTAGGATTTATGCTCTTACGGAACCTGAGAACCTGCATTTGCGTCAGTATTTAGATCAGTACCTAGCCAATGGTTTTATTCGCCCGTCCAAGTCTCCTGTCTCTTCAGCTTTGTTCTTCGTGCCGAAAAAAGAGGGCGACCTTAGAACATGTATAGACTATCGCGCCCTAAACCAAATAACGATTAAGAATCGTTATCCTCTGCCCCTGATCCCTGAGCTTATCGACCAGGTGAAAGACGCTAGTGTGTACACCAAGTTAGATCTCCGAGGAGCGTATCACCTGGTGCGTGTAAAAGAAGGCGACAAATGGAAGACTGCATTCCGCACCAAATTTGGGCTCTTCGAATATCAGGTGATGCCCTTCGGTTTGTGCAATGCACCTGCCGCCTTTCTGTACTTTATGAATGATGTTTTTCGGGAACTTATTGATGTCTGTGTCATTGTTTATATTGACGACATCCTGGTGTACTCTTCTTCAGAAGCCGATCACAGAAAACATGTTAGGGCAGTTCTTGAGAAATTGCGCCAGCACAAACTATTTGCCAAGCTCGAAAAATGCGTTTTTCATACCACAGAAGTTGAGTTTCTCGGATTCATCCTGACACCTCAAGGAGTCCGAATGGACTCGCGAAAGGTGGACGCCATCCTCAAATGGCCATCTCCTAGCTCGGTGAAGGGAGTTCAGAGCATGCTTGGCTTTGCCAATTTCTATCGAAGATTCATCCCGGAATTTTCCCGAACAGTCCAACCCATCACAGCTCTCCTAAAGAAAAATAAACGCTTCGAATGGACTCTTGAGGCCGAACAAGCCCTTCAGGACCTGAAAACCAAATTCACCTCTGCACCTGTATTGAGGCACCCACACCCAGATCTCCCTTACATTGTGGAAACCGACGCATCCAGTTCGGCCATGGGAGCTGTCCTGTCCCAAAGAGACCCAGAAACTAACCAACTACACCCTGTGGCCTTTTGGTCCAGAAAATTCTCTCCTCCTGAAATCAACTACGCAATTACCGACAAAGAGTTACTGGCTATTAAATCTGCTTTCAAGGCTTGGCGTCACTACCTTCTCGGGGCAAGACACACCATCACCGTAATTACGGACCACAGAAATTTGCAGTATTTAAAGACGGCTAGAGCTCAATCTTCACGACAACGCCGATGGGCTCTATTCTTTGCGGAATTTGATTTTTAATTACCTATCGCCCTGGCTGCAAGAATGGTAAAGCAGACGCCTTATCCCGGATTGGCATGGAAGAACCCAATTTGAGTTTAGAACCTGTGCCAATCATACCTGAACAAAGAATCTTAGGCTTAACTTCATTGCAAACTATTGAGGATATCCAAACGCGAGTAAAACAACTTCTAGACTCTTCAGCCTTACTGGAATGGAGTCAAAAGGGTCCTCATTACACCGTTAAGGATGATTTACCCTACTTCCAGGAGCGGTCGTTTCTGCCAAGTAAAGAATTGCAGGAACTTGTTATTGCCCATCATCATGAATCATTAATGGAAGGACACCCTGGTATCGCTAAAACGGAGGAAAAAATCAAACGCCACTTCTGGTGGCCTTCTTGGAGAAAAGACAAAGTCTTTTGTGTTGTCTTGCGGAATTTGCGCCCAAAACAAGGGTCAAAAGAAAAGGCCAGCCGGCCTACTTCAACCGTTGGATATTCCACCGGCACCATGGCACACCGTGTCAATGGACTTTATAACTGACCTGCCTCCTTGTGGTGGTTACAACACTATCCTTGTAATTGTGGATCCACTCTCCAAAATGGCCCACTTTATCCCTTTAAAAGGGTTGCCTTCAGCTTCCACCTTGGCCAAGGAATTTCTGGAGAATATAGTTCGCATACATGGTTTCCCTTCCATATTAGTCTCGGATCGTGGAAGTCAATTTATCTCCCATTTTTGGAAGAAGTGTTGTCAACTAGCACAAATAGATGTGCAGTTATCCACCAGCCACCACCCCCAGACCGACGGACAAACCGAGAGAACCAATCAGACTCTCAAGCAATATCTTTGGTGCATGTTACACCAATCCGAGTTGAATTGGAAAGACATCCTTTGGATCGCAGAATATGCATACAACAATTTAGTGCATTCTGGAACCGGACAAACTCCTTTTTACACTTTGTATGGTCACCATCCTCGGACCTCTGACCTAGATCCACCTCTGACCCTGGAAATGCCTGCAGTAAATCATCTGCATTCCACAATAACCCAAACCTTCAAAGACGCTGCAACTCATTTACAGCAAGCCAAGAAAAAGTATAAAGAAAACACAGATTTGCACCGAAGTAAAACTCCTCCTTACCAAGTAGGAGACCAGGTATGGCTAGCAACTAAACATTTACCCCTCAAGGGCCCACGAACCTTCAATCCCAGATTCATAGGACCTTATCCCATCAAAGCTATAATCAACCCAGTGGCCTTTAAACTGGATTTACCGTCCAACATGCATATTCATCCAGTTTTTCATGCGTCACTTTTGAAGCCAGTACAACCAGGAACCCGACTGTCCAAGCCTCCAGACCCAGTTCAAATTGAAGGGGAATTAGAATTCGAAGTTAAAGACATTTTAGACTCCAAGGTGTTAAAGTCGAAACTCTTCTATCTTGTTGACTGGAAGGGATATGGACCTCAGGAGAGATCGTGGGAGCCTAGTAACCATGTTCACGCACCTCGATTAATACAAAGGTTCCACCGGAGATTTCTGAACAAGCCTAAACCCCCGGAGGGAACAACCTTGGGAGGGGCATTGAGGGGGGGTACTGTCATGATGCCTACCTCCAAGGAGCCAGGTCCGACCCAGCAACCCCAGAGGCAGGCATCATTCCCCCCAGGGAAGTTCCAGCGGGCCCAAGCTGGGGCCCTTTGGACGCAGTCCTGGCGCCTTAGGCGCCAGGCTCATGTTGGACCCCAGTCCTGGCGCCTTAAGCGCCAGGCTCATAAAGCTGAACATGTGTTCAAGTGTTTTTATGTGCACTTACCTGATGCAGACCATGCTGCTACATCCAGGCCCTCTTGAGGCCTGAATGGGACTACTTTACCTGTGGGACTACTTTCCACCCGGGTGTGGTCGGGGAAGGATACATACCTGATCGGTGGAAGGATACATATCTGGAACTTCTTCCAAAGCTATTTAAACCCCACCCGAACAGCCACACGTGCTTCGCGTTGTTCTGCACCTAGCAGCTGGACGCTCACCGTGTCTGCTCCTGCTTCTGGACTTCAGCCACGCCTGTCAGCATCCTGGGACACCTGCAAAGGGGGATAAGAAGAGAATTGGAGAGGAAGAAGGCCTTACCTGCTAAACCTGCACCACGGAGACATCTCACCGACGATCCTGAAAAGGAAGACATCATTTTTAAAAGCATTTCGCTCCGATCGCTGCAGCGCTGCATTTCACTCACCTTTCTTGGGCGCCTCCATCTTCAGCAGCGATCATCCGGATCCGCAGCCACTTCCCAGAGCCTAGAGAGAAAAAAACAAGAACACAAGGTGAGAGAAGGAAGGGAATAGGAAAAGCTCAGTTTCCTTCTAAGACTTGCCTGTTGGGTCATTCCCATTTCATTTCGGGTCTTGCTGCTTCCAGGCATTTTCCGGACCCCGGCCCCTATGGGGAAAAAAGACAAAGACATTAGATGAGCGAATGCAAAAACATTACCTGAGCACTCATCTAGGACTTACCAGATCTTTACTGGAACTGCACTTTTCACTTCGGGTCGGCGCCATATCTCCGGCATTCCGAACCCCGGCCCCTATGGTGAAAAGACATGAACATTAGCGCTTTGTTGCAGGAAGTCTCCAAAGGAATCTTCTTTCATCACCTGAAAAAGACAATGAACATTATTATTAAAAGCTTGAACTTTTGAACTTGCAACATAACTTTTACAGCGCCTTACCAGTATAATCAAGCTTACCTGAACTCCCATCCAACCTCAATCCAGTGAAGTAACTGGGTTCAACGCACCCCTGCATCAGAAGCAGGATGGAGAGCTCGTCCTTTCAGACCCTAAGGAGGATATTCCTGCGAGCCAGATTAGCCAGAGTAGAGGGGCCCGTCCTATCCATCTTCAGAGCCCTGCGCTTCACCATTGAAGAGGCATCAGCACTCCAAACCAGGCCAGCGCCCCCGTGGGAATCAGGTGAGCGTGACACTGTGATCTAATTGCACCAGAAGGTTGATGAATTCTACACAGTCTTTAGGTGGGTTAACCACTTGAGCAAGGACATTATTTAGTTCCCCTCGTAGACCCCGATGAAATAGTGTGGTCCTTTTTTCCTCAGGCCACCCAGCTTCAACGACTAGTCTGTTAAATGTTGCTATATATGTAAGCAAGTCTTGACTTCCTTGACAGAGTGACAAAAGTTTGTTGTCTAAAGCTTGGCCTTGGGTATGATGAGCTAAGAGTTTTTCCATTTCCATCTGGACACCCCCAAAGTCATGTGACAATGGGTTATCCTGATTTACCAATGGTACCGACCAATCCGCAGCACTGCCATTCAGATATGACAAGACAAAAGCAACCCGCGCTTGGTTGTTAGGAAAAGCCCCAAGTCTGCAAAGGAAATTAAGACGACACTGGTTCATGAACGTTGCAAACTTCTTGAGGTCCCCTGTACATCGTTCAGGTGGAGCTAAAGGAACTGCCCCAGGAGGGGTTATTTGTAATGGATTGGTGGAAGAAGTTGGTACAGGTGCTGGCGAAATGTTACCAGGCAATGGGGTCTGCGCTGCCTGTGACTGGAGCAATTGTCTACTTATTTCGTCGGTACGATCCTTAGTAACAATCAAATCCCTCCTAAGAGCGTTGGTTTCTTGCCTGGCTGAACGTATTTCAGCGCGTAATTTTCCCAACAACTGAACTAACTGGTCAGTCTCTGAAGTCTCCATGACGCCCAGGTGAATAATATTATTGAGGCTTTGTGTTCTGTTATGCTCACCGGGTATCCACGGGGACGCCACCCAGCCCTGGTTGGATGAGTTGCACTCTCGAACCCTCTCCCGGTACCTTGGTAAGGCCTCTGGTTAAAGATGGGTCTGCAATATAGGAGAGCTGGATTCAATACCAGATTGTCTTTATGTTTTCCCACCTCCCTTGGCCTCAACTCCTTCCTCCCCCTTGGGCCCTCTCCTCACCTTAATATTATAAAAGGTGGATTCTCCGTCCTGCTCCTCGTGGCAGGGGCGCGTAGATTGGGGGGCGAGCAGCGACCAAGTTACTTCACTGGTGCAAGCCCCCCTGTGGGAATCCAGGCCTGCTGCGACTCCGTAGGTTTGCTGCTTTACAGTCTTTATATGCAGTTCTTATGTTCCTCTTGGTTTGAATAATAATGTCTTGCTTCTTTCCTTTTAGGTATGGAAAGGTATTTTGGTGTTGTCATGCAGTTTGAAGAGGAGCATGGGCCTGTAGGCGAAAGCGCGGTGTGCGCGATGCTGTCTGGTGAGTAATGCGCAATGCGCAGCGCTGTTTCGCCTTTTATATTGCTAACCTGTGTCTTTTCTCTCCTTGAAGGTTGCAATGTTCCTCGCTGAGCGCCGTAATGTTCCAGCAATGATACTGACCAGGAGAGGACTACCCAGGTAAGAATGGTGTGGCTTTCTTCATTCGGTTATGAGTCTGGTGCCAAAGGCGCCAGGACTGACTCCAAGAGAGTCTTGGATGAGGTTTTAAGGCCTTTGACCTGGCCCTAATTGGAAGGCTGACTTGCCAGTGAGGGCCAGGGGCAAGGGTCATGACAGAAGCCTGTATTGTTTGAACGTAACCTTGCTCAATAAGACAAGGAAGTATATGTAAAAAATCACCAGACAACTGAAAAATGTATCGGTGATAGTAACTGTGTGTTTCTTTGTTTTGAATGTGAAAGGTTCACTACATATGGGTTCATGGTATGTCATGTCTATGAATTGATTTGAAACAATACAAAAAAGCAACATTATATGTTTGAAAAACACTACTAAAGGTCAGTGTGTTTTTTCTCTGTTCGGCGGGCCAGGCACAAATAACGGTCTCCAAGGTCTCGGAAAAGCACACAAAAATACTGTGTTAATAAATACAGATGTTTTTAATAGCTTCAAAAAGGATGAATAATACAGAAAAATATTTTTTAATTCATTCAGTACAATGAGCAGCAATACACAAACAAACAGAGGCAGGACGCCATGGTACAGGACCTGCACAACAACGCGTTTCACGCTTCACTGAGCGCTTGATATATATATATATATATATATATATATATATATATATATATATATATATATATATATATATATATATATATATATATATCTGAAACTGGTACAGCAAGCACACATGAATGCACTATACTTTTCCATGGAGCTTTATTAGCAGACCTCCATTTCAGAAGCAGAATTATCTGCATAATTTTATTTAATAGAAATCTAAAAAGTTTGTGCTCTCTCAATGCCAATGGATGGCATACTGTCAAATTCTCATAGAGAGCGTCTGGCTCTTGGGACTGCCAACCCCCAAATGTGCTGGACAGTGTGTCCATAGCCAGTGTGTAAGAACTGTGAAGGGTGTTGGCTTAACAGTGGTAGTGTTGAGTTAAGTATAGACTTAAAAGTGGTCGAGAAACAGTCCTTTTGGTGTTATCGCTTTATAAGTTGGGGAGGTTTCTTGGCCCAGTGGTTGTGGCAATCCTATGGTTACTGATTTTTCAGTGATGCTGCTCGGAGGAGACTATTGCACCTCTCTATACACCATTGCCTTATCAAAGCTCTGTATCATGTCCCACTTTCTCGACATTGGATGATTGGCGCCGTGTTTAGGCAGTTGTTTCTCCAGTGATGACTCCTATGCAGCTTGGAAGGAGTTTTGTTTTAAGGTCTTTTTTTGGGGTTGTGTTTGTGGTTTTTGGTGCCTTCCCTTGCAGCCGGTAGCTGAACCTATTGGTGGAGGTGGAATTGGCACAGGAAGTAGGTGCTGGCTGAGAGCCATTTCTCTTAGTTAGCTTAGTCAGAGAGGATTGCATTATAGTCCCCTCTGCCTTTTGGATGTCATATGGTAGCTACTGAGACTGCAGAGTAGCAGTGCAAGACTCCTACGCGTCCATCCTCCCTTCCACCTCACCATGGTCTTCTGTTGAGCTGTCTTGCGTTTGTCTTCTTTCTCCTTGTATCCTTCTTCTCTTCCTTTCCTATCTTTCTTTTTCTTGTGCAGGTAAGGGTGCTCTCCTCTGGAGGCCACGTTGCCGGGGTATAGGAAACACTTGGCCGCGAGGATTCCCCTGAAGCGTGCCCCTCAACTAACAGGGAAAAAGCCTCCTGGCTGAAAAAAACCCTGTGAGTATCCTGGAGGTTGATGGAAGTGGAATCTGGTGAACTGATGAGAATTCCAATGGAGAAGAACAATAGGATTCACAAGTGTTCCAGTGGCAAGATATTATTCAGTGTTGGGGTTCTTGATTTCTATTTTCCTGGTCCCCTACACTTTTTGCTGGCTTCCGTTGTTTAACTTGACTTCCTGACCAGAGGGCCTGCTACTGAATTCCCCCCGTCACTACAACCCTTTTTTGTGTGCTGCCCATAGTAGCCCATACAGCTATCAAGGCATAGCTGCTTTGATATGCACCCCATTTGAATGTAGAGTGTCTAGAAACATGAAAGTGTGTCATGGAGTAGGCTGGTGGCAGCTGTGATTTAGTATATGCTAGGTATTTGCTAGGCCAAGGTTTAGTATTTACTGCATTAGTAGCACAATATGTATGGTAACAAATTGGGTACCAATGTACTTTTTGGGTGTCATCTGTGCCCATAGATGCAATTTCACTTGTGTCAGGGTTAAACTTTATTTGCAAACATATAGAGAAGGCAAAGCCCAATTAATGCAGTAGGTGTATGGTCTGCTGTGTGTGCATTTAACTTTTTTTTTCAACAATTTTTTTATTTTTTATTGAGCATTTACACCTTACAAACAACTGCAAGCTTCATTCATGCGAACACAGACAGTCATAATTGGGCTTCCAGGGCGGGGGTTGTTCGTTAGTTCCAAAGTTCGCCCGGGTGCTGTTTTGACTGAGAGTGGGCCCCTCTCCCGGGTTAGTCAACAGGGCGCAGTCAGTTCAATTCATTTCAGTTCAACCATGAAAGATTTTGACTATCCGAGGGATTCCCACTGCCCCGCAAAATGTGCTTACGCTCCTTTTGTAGACTTCTTTAGCCCATCTGGTCAGGGGCGGCCGATGTGTTAGCCCTGGGAATATCTCTGCGTAGACCAGGAATGGGTTCCAGGTACTATAACATTTGTTCGTGCTTTCCAGGTGAATGGCTGTGATTTTTTCAATTACTACTATGTCCCAGCACTTCACCCACCAAATGGGGAGTGCTGGGCCTTCTGGGTGCTTCCACTGTCGGGCTATCGTGATTTTGGCCGAAGTGAGTAGTTGGGTACAAAGGTTTACCAGTTGCCCCAAGAGTGCGAAAATTCCAGGACGACTATTCCCGGGTTCCATGGAATGTTCAACCCTGTGATTTGGCAAATATGTTCCAGCACTACTTGCCAAAATTGTCATTTTCGGGCATGACCAGAGAATGTGGAAGAAGGTCCCAGTTGCTGGACAACGGCTCCAGCACTGTGGAGGTATCGACGGGTGGCTTTTGTTTAATAGTTCCGGGGTTATGCACCACCTAAAACAGACTTGCATCCCGCATTCCTTATTGGTGATGCATTTGGAGCTCTTGTACATGCATGCCCAGATAGGACCCCAGTCTTCCTGCTCCAACACCCTCCCGAGGTCCCTTTCCCAGTTGCACATGTATTTTTCTTTATCGGGGTCGGACTTGTCCGGAAGGCGGTAGAGGGTTGACACTTTGCCCTTGTCTGTCGGAGTTGTGATTATACGTTGCAGAGCTGAGAGGTCCCTCCCACCATTGTCCCCGATATGCCTTTGTGATAGCCAGTGCCTTATTTGTGTGTACTAAAATCTATCAGCCTCGGTCAACCAAAATTTTGCTTTGCATTCTTTGAACGTTAAGGGTACTTTGTTCACAAGGAAGTCTGACAACCGCATTAGGCCTCCATCCTTCCACCTGGAGAACCGTTGTGAGAGAGTGCCGGAAGAGAATTTGGGATTGTTCCAAATTGAGGTTAAGGGTGTTAGGCAGAAACCTGTGCAGTTCCCTCTTGGACCACTGCAAAAGATTTAAGACTACAGGTGTTTGGCAGTAAACCCACTTGGTAGCAGTCTGTACCACACAGATTCACTTGGTAGCTGTGGCTGAGCAGTCAGACTTCCCTCAAGAAGAGTTAGGCAGTATACAGAGCATACAAGATAGGTACAGAAATACAGTAGCACAAGCAAACACTGACCAGAGCTTGGGTGTAAAAGTATATAATTAACACACACTTATAAAACATACTAGCACTAAATTGATAAGATCAGTTCAAAACACAATCACTATCATCATATGTACATCCCTGATTACTTGTTGGACAAGTCTTAGTTAACACCACTTATTTCCAGACAGAGGTGAGCGCTTAACGTTCGATGGCACTCCAACAAGTTAAATAAAAAGGGAGGGAAAAGCAGAATTATGGAAGCGCACACACACAAAACACTTTTTAAAGAACCACAGCAAGTTCGGAAGGCACAGTCTACTGGTGAGCAAGGACGTTTAGGTGCCAGGCCCACTTTCAAGGGAGCCATGCGGAAGGTGCCCAAGATCAGACAGTTAAACAGAGTCTTCGAAGTTTGTGGAGGTAGTTCGAAAAAGGTTTAGTTCAGTTCAGAAAAGTTAGCTAAGGTGTCCCAGGCTAACCCAGGTTCGAGAGACGAGGATTTAATACACTCCGTTCAATCGGTTGCAAGGGAAGCCAGGCGGAACACGGTATCTTAAATGGAGAGGATCCTCCAGCGGGGGCAGTTGTTCCTGGCAGCGGGTGCAAGTCGCAGCGTCGTCCAGAGGAAGAGAAGATCTCGTCGTGGAGGAAAGATGAAGGTCGTTGCACTGCCAGGGAAGAAACCAGCCGCGGAGTTCTGCGGTACAAAGGTACTACCCTTTCGGTTCGCGGTAGTGGTGAAAACGTGGTATCCCGGTTGCCGGGGTGCTTGGCACAGGCAAGGCAGCCACGAGATGCTCCAGGAAGGTGAAAAGAAGGTAGACTGGTTATTCCCACCAGTCGAAGGAAGAAGACTCTCCGGGCTGGAGATCTCCTCTGTCGTTGGGAAAAGTGGTGAGACGGTTCTGCAGGGCTCCACCGGTGGTGTCGTCGTTGCAGGTCGTCTCAGCTTCTCCCTCCTCGGATTCTTTAGGTTCAGTGGCGACGTCTGAAGTTCCAGTCCCCAAAGCCCTGCTTTTATGCAGCACACCCCCATTCACTTAGCCCAGCTGTCACTCAAACATGCTAAGTGGTGAGCCGGCCGGCTCACCACTTGGGCCAATCACACAAGAGTGCGACTTGAGTTACCAAGGTAATTCAGTCCAGGGTGCCTAAACCCCCTCCCACACCTCCTGTGGTACCCAGACAGAGTGCCACCACTTTTGGAGGCTTCTGTGGATAAGCCTGCCAAAAAGTGGAACAAAGGGCTCGACTTGGGTTGGAGTCACTGAAGAGAACACAAACGCCATTTTAGAATCGAGTTCTGGCAAAAAATACCAACCGGCAAATTAATATTAAATACATAAACCAGCGGTATGTTCGAGGCTATAAGAATTAAATAATTAAAGTTGGTAGCCTCGAACAATGGGAAAATCCCATAGAGATATATTTGCGGTCGAATATAAAAAGTAGTATCCACTGCCACCAGCCAAAACTCGATCAGGGGGGACGGAGACGTGCCCCCTCGAACAACAGACTCCGGGGCAATCGAATTGCCCCGACCAGTACGTCCACAATATGATGGTTTGTACTGGTTTCTGTTCATAATTTGGGACTAGCAAAGCCAATGGTGACTTTACATGCCCTGGGAGACAGTAGTCAGTCCCAGGGTATGGAGTCTATGTTGGGGGGTCGCTACGACACCCCTGGGTTACAGCACGGAGGGTGCTGTGTAACCCACATTAAAAAAAACACATGAGACCCTATGGAGTAAAAGACCTCATAGCCCATAAAACACATGGAAAGTTAAAGGAACACCTCAAATCATGTCTAAGAGTGGGAGCAAAAGAATCTCACTCTTAGCAGGAGAGAAAAAAAATAAACCCCAAAAATCCAGCAAAGCTGCTGGGGGACTCACTAGGTTTGGGAAATTAGCCTTACAGAGAATTCTCCCTAACAAAGGGTCAGAGCGTATTCTTGCATCCCTATTTGCGGGCCACCTTCCTCCATCTTAAGATTGTGTTTTTAGTGAGGGCTAATAGGCCAGAACCATGGGCGGTTCGGTGAGATACGAGGTGTGGGAGTGCCGCCAGGGGTGCAGAGCTTCAAGTCTCCTCCAGTTCCTTCCACCGTGGCCGATTGGTGGTTACTTCCCACGCGAAGGTCAAGTTGTGCCGCCCTGCAGTATCTGGAGACCTCCGAGACCCCCAACCCGCCCATACTAGTGGTTCGCATGATTATCTGCTTTGCTATTTGTGTCTCTCCCCTGACCCCCCGACAAACTTTAGAATTCTTCTTTGTAGATTTTGGAGCGCACTCTCCGGAATGATGACGGGCAAGGCGGCACAATGAAATAGTAATTTTGGCACCAAGTTCATTTTCACCACCGCTACTCTCCCCAACCAGGCGATCTCCCGCTTATGCCACTGTTCCAAATCTTTAATTAAATCATTAAACAACTGCGGAAAATTGGGGCGATATATCCCTTCTACTTTATTTGGTATGTGTACCCCTAAATAACTGTTGTAGTGTTTGGCCAGGGATGGGGTGTTTGGCTGCCAGAAACGACCTCGCCTTTCGCGGGACGTTAACCGCCAAGGCTACAGATTTAGAGTAGTTGTCCCTAAACCCGGATGTGTTGCCGAACGCCTCATTTTCCTGTCAGAGGGCTTCCATCGAGCTGTCGGCCTGTGTTAAGGTTAGGAGAACGTCGTCCGTGTACATGGTGGCTTTGTATGTGTGTGCCCCTACTGAAATGCTGTGATTGTCAGCATTTTCCCTGAGTTTTATTGCAAAAGGCTCAATCGAGAGAGCAAAAATAAGTGGAGATAGTGGGCAGCCTTGGCGGGTCCCTCTTGAGATGTTGATTTTGACTGATCTGCAGCCATTGATCCTAAGTGAGGTGGTCGGGTGCTGATAATTGGCCATGGACCACTTTGTAAAGTTAGCACCAAATCCAAAGTGGGGTAGAGTTTGGCTGATATATCCCCAATCTAGTAAATCAAAGTCTTTGTGGGCGTGAAGGGAAATGATAGCTAGGTCAGATCCCGCTGTGGTAGCACTTTCTATTTAAACAATCGTGCACCGTATATTATCTTGGGTGCTGCGTCCGGGAATAAAGCCCATTTGGTCTGGGTGTATTAATTGGGGTAGGATCAATTTGCAGCCTAGCTGCAAAGATCTTAGAGAAGATCCTGGTGTCGTTATTCATAAGCGTGATTGGCGTGTATGAGGCGCATTGTTCGGGGTCCTTTCTGGGTTTAGGGATGAGAACCATTAAGGTCTCTTCCATGGATGGGGTGATACTACCCGTTATGAGGAAGGAGTTAAAAGGGCGGCAAGATGTGGGGCGAGAATATGTGCGAATGCCTTATAAAACCGCACTGTGAATCTGTCAGGACCCGGAGGGAATTCAATATTTTATAGCCTCCAGCGTTTCCTCCATTGTAATTGGGATTTCCAAAGTCTCCAGCTGAATATAGGAGGTATTTGAATAGACCTCAAGTAGTTTGTTTGGGACTCTGAGTTCGTGGGGGGACCTGACATTATTTCTCTATGGTGTTCAAGCAGGATTTGCATTTTCTCTCCCTCGCCGTACCTGATCACCCCATCCGCCCCCCTTAAGTTTTGGGATATTATTCCTCAAGTGTACTTTCTTCAATGTATGGGCTAAGAGCCGGTTCGCTTTATTCCCGTTGACGCAATAGTATTGTTTGGTATATGCTAATACCTTTGCCGATTTGTCTGTCAGATGCATCTCAAGTGCAATTTTAGCTTTTTTGAGGTCTCTGCCCCCCTTAACTGAGTGGTGTTTTTAAGGTTCTTTTCTAGTTCCTTCATCCACTGCACTTATTTGATTTGTTGGAGTTGTCCAGTCCATCTTACTGATGCTGTGGCACTAATCAGGATTCCTCGTACCACAGGCTTCATAGCGTCCCACACCACAGAAGGAGAACATTCTCCTGTTCCATTCTCCCTGAAGAAATGTGTGAGAGATTCAGCGACCTCCATTCTAATTAAGGAGCAAGATGGAATCCTGAAGCTTCCAGTACCTCTGGGGAGAGGGGGGAAGCCGTGGGTGCGCAAGACCGCCTCCCCACTGGCGCATGGTCCGAGAGAACCCTCTGTAGTATTTGTACCCCCTCTAGGCAAGGGAAGAGGCCACCGGGCATCAACAAGAGGTCTGTCCTAGAAAGCCCCTTGTGCACGTGTGAATAGTGGGTTAAGTCCATGACACCCGTGTTATGCAGCCACCGTAACCATCTCCCTCAGGAAATCTGCTATTCCTAGGGCCCTGGAGAAGTGTGCTTGTGTTGGGGGGAGGGTTTTGTCAGTTTGCGGGTCTGGGACTGTGTTGAAGTCACCCCCTATCACTAGATGCCCCTCAGCGAATGCCATGATAGTTGGAATTAGGTAGGTTAAGAACCGCTCTGGTGCGCTATTCGGGCAGTATATGGAGATGAAGGCCATTGGTTGCTCAAGTAGGTGCCCCTTGACCATTAAAAATCTACCCATGAGATCCTGTTGTACGATGAAGCGTGTTAGGGGGGCATTTTCACTCAGTAGGACGCCGACCCCTTGCTTTTTCTCACCCGACGTTGCAAAGTACTGCTTTTGAAGCATAACCGCTTCTCGTCCACCTCCAGGAGATGGGGCTCCTGCAGGTAAACCACACCCATGGATATTTGTGCCAATCTCTGCTCCACCGACTTTCTTTTCCCTGGAAAATTAAGGCCCTGCACGTTCTACATTAGGGACCGCAGTTCCCTGCTCACATCAGCTGTCATGGGGCCCCCCTTGTGAGTTCTGCTCCAATACTGACCCTCCCCTGCCGATTGCCCTATGCGTAACCTTCGTGTGTGTCGAGTGTCCGTCTGCCTGCTCCTTAATGTGGATGATGTTTTGTTGTGTTTGTTTGCCTTTATGCTCTAAACCAATTTTTACCCAACTCCCCCCGTAAACTCCTTTGTTGCCCACCCCTCTGCCCCCCGAGACTTGCGGTGTTGAATCCAGCCTAACAGTATGGAACCTTCCGTTCCCGCAGCCATTCAGTGAGGTGCTTCAAGGCTTTCCTTTTCAGTAGAGTGCTGTTTGCCAGATCCAGGTAAAGCAGAATTGTCGCATCTGTGAACTGGATATGCTTGGAATTTCTTGCCTCCTGCATTATTTCTTTATTTACCTTGTAAAAATGCACCCTTGCAAGGACATCCGGGGGACTGAAGAGGGCTTGCCTGGATCTTGTGAGCCGCACCCTGTCTAACTCCAGTAGGGCGCTGTCTGGGAGCGTTAGTATGAAATGGAAGAGGTTACTTGTGAAATCTGCTAGTTCCAAATCCGAAACGAACCAGGAATGCCCCGTAGCCGGATATTGTTCTGTCTGGAGCGGTTCTCTGCATCTTCTTGTTGGATTTCTAGGGCCTCGCATCGTGCTTCAAGTGCTGAGATTCTGCTTGCCCCCTCTCCGATCTCAATTGCCTGTTTGCAGAGGTTGTTTTCACATTCTGCTGTTCTATTTTCGATTTCCTCGATGCGCTTATCCAGCGTGGAGATTTTCATCATCACAACCTACGTGCCCTTCCGATATTCCCTGGTCATTGAGGACAGCAGCTCCTGGAGATCCGATTTTGTTAGTGCCTGCGCAGCCATGGACCTGCCGAACTCGCGCCTCCCTCCGTCAGCAGGGTCTCTGCGAGCTCCCCCTTTTCGATTTGTCAGAATTGGCTGCCCCAGCAGTGTGGAGATGTCAGTCTGTTTCGCGTTTATTCCGCTCTTTACCATAGTTCACACAAGAGGTTTGCTGTGTGGTACTGTAGCTGGTTCTGTTGTGGGGTGCCGGCAATATCAGGTCCACAGGGATGCTGCATGCACTTCAGGGTGTGCGTGCATGGTTCTACTGCCAAAGATCCCCTGGGAGAAGGTACCCACATGCACCTGCGTCTTAGCCGCGAGACTTTTCAAGTGGCCTGACGAATTCCGCGATGTCACCTCCCCCCAGCAACGGTGAATCCACTCCTTCCACAGCCAACTTTGTACAGCCATCGGGACAGATACCCCGAGGTAATGTTTGGGCAGCTCTGCTGAACTTAAATCAGGTTTCTGGTCGCTTTATTCCAGGTTGTGCTCCCAATAGTGGATTGGGCTGCACTGCTTGGGGGCTCATTCCTTAACCTTGAGGGCTGGCAGAAATTGTCACGCTGCGTAGGTACCCTAGGGGTGGCGGGGTGGGGGTTAGGTACCTTGTTGCTCCTTCGATTCCCCCGGAGCCAGTGCCGCTGTGTGTCAAATCTCGCATAGAGGGCCCCAGAGCTCACAAAACTGTAGCCAACAAAACCTCCAATGCGCTAGTGTTTTGTACTTGGCGGGCCGCAGCGATCTCCCGCCTCGCCTGTGGAGAGGTACCTGTGGGAAGAATTGTCAATATGGGCCGAGGCTGGCTAGTATCAGGGTGCACTGGGGGTCCTTTCACTGTTCATCCAGACCCCCACCTGTGCTGAAGTGGGATGGGCTGCTTCTATTTTGGCAGGGCCCCCGCTGCTCACTTCTTTGGTCCTTCGTGACTCTCATGCGGCACCGCGAAGCGAGGCACAGACTCCGGGGCCAGCTGACTTAGTATTCAGAGCACCGACTCAGCAGAATGCAAATGCTCCTTCAGCGGCGACCCAGGAGGCCGGAACCCAGGAGGCCCACGCACGTCTCCCCTTGCTCAACCCGCAGGTTGCCTGATGGACTTGCGTGTTGCTGTTGGGCGTAACTGTTCTCACCTCCGCTGAGACAGGGCGCTCCGAGCTGCTTCCGTGTGCGCTGTTTGGGCCAGTGGGACACCTGAGCATTCATCCCCGCACATCCTGTCTTAGCTTGGCGGTTCCATACGGAGGTTGCTGAGGTGCTGCGCACACTGAAGGGTCCTACGGAGACAGGAGGGTACCCCATGGGTCCGGGCACTGTGCTTCTGGCACCTAGATCAGGTGCTGAATCAGTGCGCCTGACATTTTGTTCGCCTTGGCTTGCCGAGATGTGTGCACTTACTCAATTATTGTGCTTATCGGTGGAAGTCTGACAGTTGTGTTGTTCGCCGAGAGTGCTGCAGGGCTTCATTGCTTGGTTGAGCGACAGAGCAAATTTTGAGTCCATTTGCCGTCAGAAATTTGGTCGATGGCTTGCCGGAGCCAGAAGCTTCTACAAAGCCATGCTGGTCGCAACGGCTCCAAGCCACACCCCTGCATGTAACTTTACATATCTGTGGTGTGGTGGAGAAAGGAGTCAGACAAAAGGGACGCATGCTTCAACAGTTTTATTTTAAAAATAAAGAAAAAAGGCCTCATCTCTAAAAGGGTTATCCCTGCTAAACAAATATAACTCGGGTGCATGTCATCAGGAGGTTTGTCCAAATTAAGTGTCGGTCGTCTGTCCAAAACCTAATCTAACCCTACCGCTAATCGACAAAAGGGTTCAGCATCCAAATGAAAATAAACACAGGAGAATGACTCCCTTCTCCTGGTGAATTGAGCAGTTTGCTGTTTGCTCGTCACTTCCTTCTGGTTCGTCTGCGCGGCTCTGCAGAGTTTTGGGGCTGGTGGTCTCGTTGTCGTTGTTGGACCGAGCTGTCCCCCTCCCAGAGGTCACGCCACCACCTTGACTTCACCAGCACTGGAGTGAGTCGGCTCCCTGCCGGCTCACAGGTTTCTGCTGCTTCCACTCTTACGCGTCCTCTCTTTTCAGAGGACCAGCGTCCCTGCACAGCTGAAACTTCACAGGCTTTGCTGGCTCCTTGTCGGCTTCTCTCAAGATTCTCTTCCTTCAGTTCTTTCTCAGTGTGTCATCTCTCCTAGCTGGACCCACCCTAGTGCAGTGTCAGTCTTTTGGCTATTTCCATGATGTACTCTGCATGCCTTCTCGTGGCCACCTATTCCCAGTACTCTTAAAAACAGGTATGCCATCATTCTTGTTCTTCCTTGTCTCAGTGGTGTCAAGTCTCAAGGAAGGGAGGGAGGGGATGTTACAGTAACACGTAGCAGTACTTTCAGTTGCCCTCTCTGTAGATCTTAGGGTTTACATGGGTACAAGGGAAAGAGGGTTAGGGAGATCCTTTATGGAACGGGAGTCCTTATCCCCAGGTGGGGAGTCGCTCCCTGTGAGGTCCCACTTTCCAACACCCATAGGAGAACTAATGGGTAGCGGCCTCACATTCATAGCCTCACAGGGAACAAATGAGGGGACCCTGTGAATCATCACAACGGCACTGTTACCTATTATGAGCCAGCCATCTAAATAGGGATCTATTTGTAGGCCGTCTGTGAACAGAAGCATAAATACCACTGACAGTACCTTTGTGAGCACATATGGTGTCAATGTTAGAACAAAAGGCAGTACCTTGAATTGGTAAAGGTTGTATCCAACTTTCAACCAGAGACATTTGCAATGCTTTGGGAACATTGAAATAGTAAAGGATGCATCTTTCAAGTTTAAAGTGGCCATGTAATCGCACTACACTAGAAGTAGAATTCCCTTTTTTAAAGGTGGTCATCCTTAACTTTGTAACCTTAAAAAACATGTTCATTGAGAGAAGATCCAGTCTGCGCCATTAAGTCTTTTTTCTGGACCAAGAAATATGTTGAGTGTACTGTTCTAGTAGAGGAACTCTTTTGCTGGCCGCCTGGTGTTCTCTTTTTGGGCAAGACGTTTACGGAAGAGTGTCGTGTGGTAGAGTGTTGAAGTACGCAATAACCTTGTGTGACACTGTTGTGGGCCCATTGATCAGTGTTAACTACCACCCATTTGTTGGCAAACAATGTAACCCTTCCGCCTTGCTGCATTGCGTGGGAGGTAAACACGTTGGAAAATTCAGTATTTTGGAGCTGCACTGTTTTTGGCAGGAGAGCCTCGGCCAAGAATCTTCCCCTACATGGTTGGCTGTACTGCCCTTGATAAGTGTGCCTTGTTCGGATTGCAACCATGAACCCTCAGTGGTTTTCTGGTAGGGTGTACAAAAGCCCTGAAGTTTGTTTTGTGTGATGAAGTTTGTCCTTCCTCCAGTTACCAAGACCTATATGCAGGCATGGCCATGCAGAGAGCTGTTAAAGTGTGCCTGTGAGGGCTCCTGTTCCGTCGTGAATGTATGACAGATTCCTGCCTGGCACCAGTGTGATGATGAAAGTGCTCCAAATTAAAGAGATTTAATTTGAGGGAATTCTGAGGGAACTGTGAAAAGTGGCCCCTCCACACCTCTCCTGTTTTTCCTCAGTGCTTTAGAGTTCATTAGGGTGGCACTTAGAATACTGTGGCTTCACAGGTCGAGCGAGGATCACTTGCTAGTACTGAGCTGCAACAAAGAGCTCTTGGGCCACATTAGTCAAATGTGGTGACAAAGAATGAGGAGTCTGACCAGGTGGATTGAGCTTTTGGCTATAGGCTTTTATTAGTTGTGTCGAAATCCTATCTTTCCCAACTGCTAGAGGTGGTTTCTCTACCTCAACAAAAGATAACTTCGGTCCGTCAGGAAGTCCGTTAGTAGAAACTAGAAATACTCTGTCCTGGTCAACTACTATTCTTTACCTACCACTAAAACATAACAAATAAACCAGAAAGAAAGCAAGATGGCTCTTCTCTAGCGCCAGCAGAATGACTCCCTTCTCCTGGGTCTGAGTCCTTCCACTGCCAGGTCTCTCTTTGGGGTAAGAGAGGGGGTAATTTCAGGTATTCAATATGTCTCTAGACTAGGAGAATGCCTCCTTCTCCTAGTTGAAGCACAGTTCTCTTGATGCCAGATTTTTAAACCCCCCCACAAAAAAGGTCTCTGGATTAGGAGAATGCCTCCTGCCTCCTAGTTGAAGCCACTCCTGTATACAAAGTTAGGGTTTCCGTATATACGTTCTTCCCCTCTTTTGCTTAGAAAGCAATCTCATTGCTTTACGAGGGAAAACAAGGGTGTGGGGGATTGACTCGTCTGATGATCCAGTGTTGACAAAAGACCAGACAAAAGACAAAGACAGGTAATTCATTGGGACTAATCACTAATCCCCAGTTATCTTGCTTTATTGGTGTGGGCTGAAGTGTCCCTTTAGGAACAACTTGCCTACACCACCGCGATTGGGATAATCGCGTCTGCAACGGAGTTTTCTCCCGTTAAGTCATTAACTTTTATAAATGTCTTTTGAAGCTTCCCGGCCCCTCTCAGGTTTGACAAAGAGGGGGATCCGTGTTTGTATCTTAAGTTCCTTTCGGAGCCGTGGATTCACTTCTTTATTGCCTATGATACCGTTCTCGAGTTGGGCCTGCTTGCTCTCACGGTCGCTGGCGATTCAGGCGCAGGTTTCGGACCACACGATCCACATGTCACAGATCACGCAAACACCACAACAGTTCCACTCTTTCTCTGCGTTGGCCTCTGGTCGGTATCCAAGACACTTTCCTCACGCCTCTCAGTTGGTCTTTCTCCTTCTCAAACTGCCTCGTTGCGTCCTCGCAATGTCTGATTTCTGACTCCCCGGACTGGTCTGGTGCTTGACCAATTGTTGCTTCTCTCAATCGGTCCATGTTATGCTCACCTGGTATCCACAGGGACGCCACCCAGCCCTGGTTGGATGATTTGCCCTTTATAACCCTCTCCCGGTCCCTTGGTAAGGCCTCTGGTTAAAGATGGGTCTGCAACATAGGAGAGCTGGATTCAATACCAGATTGTCTTTATGTTTTGCCACCTCCCTTGGCCTCAACTCCTTCCTCCCCCTTGGGCCTTCTCCTCACCGTAATATTGTAAAAGGTGGATTCTCCGTCCTGCTCCTCGTGGCAGGGGCGCGTAGATGTGGGGGGCGAGCAGCAACCAAGTTACTTCACTGGTACAAGCCCCCTGTGGGAATCCAGGCCTGCTGCGACTCCATAGGTTTGCTGCTTTACAGTCTTTATATGCAGTTCTTATGTTCCTCTTAGTTCGAATAATAATGTCTTGCTTCCTTCCTTTTAGGTATGGAAAGGTATTTTGGTGTTGTCATGCAGTTTGAAGATGAGCATGGGCCGGTAGGCGAAAGCGCGGTGTGCACGATGCTGTCCGGTGAGTAATTCGCGATGCGTTGCAGTGTTTCGCCTTTATATTGCTAACCCCTGTCTTTTCTCCCCTTGCAGGTCGCGATGTTCCTCGCCGAGAGGCGTGATGTTCCAGCAATGATACTGACCAGGAGACGACTACCCAGGTAAGAATTGTGTGGCTTTCTTCGTTCGGGAAGAAACGTGAGTAAACACTTATTAATGCTGTCTTTCTTCCTCCTCTTTCCAGGTTATGGTATTCCAGGATGCATGCGGTGCCGGATGATGGAGTTCGTACCTTCAGGTGAGTGGAACTGAAGTCGGCGATGGATTGAAGACAGGATACTATTCCAGGTAAGTTTCGTAGTGTTCTTTCTCTCTTTGCAGGTCCTTGGTTTCAGGTAAATTGGGATCAAAGATCTGGACATGGTGAGCGTTACGCTGCCCACAGCAGAATAACACGAAGCTTGTTCTGCTAAAGTTTGGGTGTGGTTTAAATAGTCTCAGGTAAAGTAGTCCAGGTAAAATAGTCCCAGGCCTGCACACCCAAAAGACTAGACCGCATAGCTCAGTTCCTTGTAACTGAGCTATGTGTGTGCCTCCATGGTGGCTGAACCCCCCCACCCCCAAGTTAAATAGTCCCAAGCAAATAGTCCCATTCTAATGTTGGTCTCCATGATGGTTATGAGCCTGGCGCTAAAGGCACCAGGACTGAGTCCAAGAAAGTCTTGGATAAGGTTTTAAGGCCTTTGACCTGGCCCTAACTGGAAGGCTGACTTGCCAGTGAGGGCCAGGGTTAAGGTTCACGACAGTCCACCGACCACAGTTTTACGGTTTCGTTTCTGCGACTAGTTCAGATCTCTTCTTCTGTTTTCTCTATGCTATTTCTCCAACTCTCGGCCGAATTTTTTAATGCAGTCTTTGCCACATCTTCCTCGATCTTCGGATATCGAGATCTTTCTCCCTCCTTACTGTTTGGTTTAAATAGCTGGGTGTTAGGCAGAATCCTGTGCAGTTCCCTTAGGGAGCACTACACAAGATTAGGACTACAAGTCAGAGCAATAAACCCCCTTTGGTATCAGTCTGTACCCGCAAGATTTAGTTGGTAGCTGTGGCTGAGCAGTCAGACTGATCTCAAGAGGGAGATGAGCAGTATTCAGGGTTTACACAACAGGTCTACTGTACTATGGCACAAGGCAACACTGACCAAAGCTTTGTATTAATAAGTAGTTATATATATTTTTTTCACTTCTAAGAAAACACATTTATCACAGTCATCAAGCAAGCTAAATTAAGTCAAGGAAAAATATACACACTCCCAAGTTAAATTGTAGACCAAGTGAACCAGAGTGAACACTGAGCAAAACGGCACAGTGTAAACTACACACAAGGGATCCTCTACCAATTTCTCACAAGGGAGGGAAAGCACAAGTTATATAGAAATAGCTTCTTACACACCCTAGCAACACTTCCCATAAGTTTGTGAACCAGATTAATTCAGACAGTGCATTAGTATAGCATATACTTAAATGAAAACTGAGCAAAATGGCATTTCACAAGTTTTAGCAATGGGAAGAAAAGAGTAGTTATAAGAAAGGGTTGCACCACACAGTTCGAATGGAGAATCATTCTCGAGAAGGCAGATCAAACAAATGTAGCCAGAGTCAGTAGGCCTGTGCCAGAGTCATTGGTACAGGGCAAGGGCCCAGGAGCAAAATGTTCTTGTACCTGCAGTCAAGTCTTTGGTTAACGATTTTGAAAAAGTGTTAATGTTATGTTAATGTTAAAGGATATTTGTACTGCGCACTATCACCACCGGAGTGGTCCTCTGGCGGCTCTGAAAAAGAAAAGGGAGGGGGGGATGAGTTAGTGGGAAAGAGCTGGAAAAGTGCAAGTTAGCAGTGATGTGCTGTTGGCAGCCTCAGCCCGGTGGGTCCGTCAGCAGAGCTTGGGGTGTTTCACAGTCGGAAGTCATTGTGTGCTGTTGTGGAAGTCTATGTGCGGTTTGTTTTGTTGTTGCAGTGTAGTGAAGTGTGTGCGGCTTGCTGCGTTTGAGGCTTGTGGTTGTGTTTGGTTTGAGTTTGAGAGGTGTATGCAGAGGAGTGAAATTGTTAGTGGTTTGGTTATTGGTTCATGATTGCACAATTGGTCCAGGCTTTGCAGGAGAGTTGTATAACAATCATTGAATTATATGTCTGTCTAGATGCAACAGAGGCTAAGTTGAGGAGTCCATCTAAGTTCGGCATATGCTAACATTCACAATTCTATCTAGATGTGGCGCATGCTAAGTTTAGGAATACCCTCTGTGTGTGCACATGCTAATATTCACAATTCTATCATGATGCGACGCAGGCTAGGTTGAGGAGTCCATCTAAGTGCGGCATATGCTAACATTCACAATTCTATCTAGATGTGGCGCATGCTAAGCTTAGGAATTCCCTCTGTGTGCACATGCTAACATTCACAATTTTATCTAGATGTGACGCATGCCAATGATTATTACACATGTCGAAGGTGACATAGGCTAATCTTGACTGTTCTTTCTAGAAGTTAGTTAACAATGGCACTAGTTAACATTGGCTCCGCTGACCTACCAATGATATATAATGCTCTATACAAATAGCAAGTAGCTTAGCATAACACTATGTTAGTGCGTAGTGCAGTGCAAAATGTATAGTCCAGCCAAGAATGTATCTCAGTTGGTGGTCACTAATCACTTTAGTATGCATGTTGTAATACTATGGCAGTCAACATCATGGAGAGGCAAGGTAGAGTGCCAGGGCTTTCTGGAGTACAGTGATTGCTCTACCCCCCCACCCAAGCCACACTTACAGTTTTGTTGGTGTCTGTTGGCTTTCTTTGCTTCCCCTGCGGACACATCCTGGGGCTGCCTGTTGGATCCGTCCTATGCCTTTGGGCCCTTAGCCACAGGGCTGCCGAGCAGAGCATGGCCCAGGTTTGGCTCAAAACGGGAGGAGCTGGCCAATCAGGGCAGGGGGGAGGCACAGAGAGGCGGGATTAGGGGAGAGAAGGCTCCAGTGCGGCTCTGAAGCCCGCAAGGGCTCCACAGGGCCTGCCACCGCCATGATGGCTCTGAGGGGGCGTGGGGCTCAAGAGTGCGCCCGCTCACCTGATGCCAAACTGGAAATGGCACAGGGAGCAGGCGTGCAGCGGCATCCACACTAACCCAATGGATGGCAGCTGGCCTATCAGGGCAGGGGGGAGGCACAGAGAGGCGGGATTAGGGGAGAGAAGGCTCCGGTGCGGCTCTGAAGCCCGCGAGGGCTCCACAGGGCCTGCCACCGCCATGATGGTTCTGAGGGGGCCTGGGGATCAAGAGTGCGCCCGCTCACCTGGATGCAGAGGGCGAAAGACCATGTTAAGAGAGAGGGGCGGCCAACCCAACAGGTAGGTAAAGGATTTAAAACACCTTTAGTGCTACCGCGAAGAAAGGGCGGCCTGGCAGAACAATGTACCTTAAAATGAAGAAGTGGCTCCTGCGGTGGAGGTTGTTCCTCGTAGTTCCTGCAGTTCGGGTGATCCCGCAGAGGAAGAGAGGCTCTCGTCATGGACTACCCAGGGATGAAACCAGCCGCGGTGCTGCCCGACGAATAAAAGGTACGCTCCTTTAAATAGCGGTCCAGGTGGACTGGTGCCTGGCTATCTGGCCTCCGAGTACAGGGTACTGGTGATTCAACCAAGGCAGGTCCGGGAAGGCAATTGGCAAACTGGTTGGCCCCACCATCTTGAGGGAAGAAGGCTCTTGCAGATGAAGATCTTATCTCGTCGTGTGGAGAAAAGTGGCGAGACGCTGCAGCAGGGCTTCACCGGTGGTTCAGTCGTTGCAGATGTCTTTGGCTGCTCTCCTCTTCGGCTTCTTAGTTCCAGTGGCAACGTCTTGCTTTTCCAGTCCTCGGGACCCTGCTTTTATGCAAAAAGATCCCCATTCATACAGCCTAGCTGTCACTCGCTCAGTGGAGTGGTCATCTTGGCAGGAGACCCTCCAGCCTATCAGGATAGAGTGTGACATGGGTTGCTGAGGCAACCCTGTCCAGGGGACCTACTCCCCCTCCCACGCAATGGACCCACCCCAGAATCAGTGGCACCGAAAGGAGGGCTTCTTGGTGGAAGCCCACCAAACAGACGAACAAGGGATCCCCGACCTGGGTTAGGAGTTTAGAGAAAGAAGTTATATTAAAGTTCTGGCAAATAAAACCTACCGGAGCAAAGTTAATATTAAAATGCACCGGCGATATGTTAGAGGCTGTCAGAAAAAGTGGTAGCCTCGACAATGGGAAAATCACATAGGGAAATATTTGCGGTCGAATATTTATGGTAGTAACCACTGCCACCAGCCAGAAACTTTTGAGAGAGGGACTGTAGGGTACCCTCTCGAAAATGAACATAGGGGATAAACTATTAACCCCTTCCAGTGCCTCCATAGTAAGATGGGTTGTACTGGTTTAGTTCATAGGATTTGACTAGTAAAGTCAATCCTTTACTTTACATGCCCTGGAGTCTATGTTTGGGGGTCGCTACGACACCCCTGTGTCACTGCACTGAGGATGCTGTGTAACACATGTGAATAAAGATGGTTCCTATGGGGTTGGGAAAGATCCCATAGGCATTAAACACAAAAATAGCCTATAACACACATAGCAAAAATGCATAAGATTGGGAAAGAGAGGCGCACTCTTAGCAGGTAAAAAAACAAACCCTTCAAATCCAGCAAAGCTGCTGGGGGACTCTATAGGTAAGGGAAATTAGCCATAGAATGAGAATTCTCCCTAACACTGGCCTGCCTGAGAGAAACGTCAGTTCGATTGACCACAGCTGATCGGACATCCCTCATGCTTGAACATAGCGTTCCTGGGCTCTTTTTTGTCCCAGTACTTGCTAAAGAGAGACTGACACTACAGTAACACAGTCTCTGTTAGGAAGAAACCTGTGCAGTTCCTTTTGGGAACACTGCAAAAGATTTAGGACTACAGGTGTTAGCATTAAACCCACTTGGTAGCAGTCTGTACCACCCAGATTTACCTGGTAGCTGTGGCTGAGCAGTCAGACGTCCCTCAAGAAGAGTTAGGCAGTATGCAAAGTATACACAATAGGCACTCGGACACAATAGCACAAGCAAACACTGACGAGAGCTTTGTTATATAACTATATAATAATTTATTTAAAAACACACTGTTAGAAACACTCCAGCACTCTTATTGTAAAACACTCTAAACACAGTTACTATTATGATATATACAACCCTTATTCCTTATCAGACAAGTCTTAGTTAACACCACTTATTTCCAGACAGAGGTGAGCGCTTAACTACAGATGGCACTCCGACAAGTTCATGAAAAAGGGAGGGAAAAAGGCAGAATATGTGAAGATACACCACTCTAAGATTTAGGAACACTTTTAGCAAGGCAGAAGAGCAAAAGTCACTTGTGAGCCACAAGTGACTCTCTCTAAGAGTGGGCCCACTCTTAGAGAGAGCAGAGCACACATGCGCCCAAGATCACACAGTTAAACTAGGCTTTGAAAGTCTTGCAGAGAGTTTGAAAAGAGTTTAGATAGGCTCAGAAAAGTTTAGCCAGGGTGTCCCAGGCTAACCCAGGTTTGAAAGCCGGGGGCTAAATCTACCCCGTACACTCGGTGGCAAGGGAAGCCAGGCAGAGCACGGTACCTTAAGTGGGAAGGATCCTCCAGCAGTGGCAGTTGTTCCTGGCAGCGGGTGCAAGTCTCAGCGTCGTCCAGAGGAAGAGAAGATCTCGACTTGGAGGAAAGATGAAGGTCGTTGCACTGCCAGGGAAGAAACCAGCCGCGGAGTCTTCCGGTTAAAGGTATTAACCATTATTTCGCGGTCATGGTAAAACGTGGTATTCCAGTTGCCGGGGTGCTTGGCACAGGCAAAGCGGCCACGAGATGCGTCGGGAAGGTGAAAAGACGGTTATCCCCAACAGTCAAAGGAAGAAGACTCTCCGGCGGGAGATCTCCTCTCTCGTTGAGAAAAGTGGTGAGACGGTTCAGCAGGGCTCCGCCGGTGGTGGCGTCGTAGCAGGTCGGCTCAGCTTCTCCCTCGTCGGATTCTTAGGTCCTGTGGCGACTTCTGAAGTTCCAGTCCCCAAAGCCCTGCTTTTATGCAGAAAACCCCATTTCACTCAGCCTAGCTGTCACTTAAACATGCTAAGTGGTGAGCCGGCCGGCTCACCACTTGGGCCAATCAGGACGGAGTGCGACTTGAGTTGCCTAGGCAACTCAGTCCAAGGTGCCTAAAACCCCCTCCACCCTCCTAAGTACCCCAGACAGAGTGGCACTACTTTGGAGGGCTTCTGTGGAGAAGCCCGCCACAAAAGTGGAACAAAGGGCTCGACTTGGATTGGAGTCACAGAAGAGAACACAAACGCCATTTTGGAACCGAGTTTTGGCAAAAAATACCAACCGGAGAATTAATAATTAAATAAACCAGCGGTATGTTCCAGGCTATCGTAATTAAATGAATAAAGATAGTAGCCTCGAAAAATGGGAAAATCCCATAGAGAAATATTTGCGGTTGAATATAAAAAGTAGTATCCACTGCGACCAGCCAAAACTCGATCAGGGGGGACGGAGACGTGCCCCCTCGACTAACAGACCCCGGGGCAATCGAATTGCCCCGGCCAGTACGTCCACATTATGATGGTTTATACTGGTTCTGTTCAGAATTCAAGACTAGTAAAGTCAATGGTGACTTTACATGCTCTGGGAGACAGTAGTCAGTCCCAGGGTATGGAGTCTATACTGGGGGGTCACTATGACACCCCTGTGTTACTACTCTGAGGGTGCTGTGTAACACACATCACAAAAACGCATGAAGCCCTATGGAGTAAAAGACCCCATAGCACATTAAACACATCTAGAGTCAAAGGAATACACTCAAATCATGTGCAAGAGTGAGGGTAAAAGAGTCTCACTATTGGCAGGAGAAAAAAATAAACCCCAAAAATCCAGCAAAGCTGCTGGGGGACTCACTAGGTTAGGAAATTCAGCCTAAACAGAGAATTCTCCCTAACAGTCTCCAACACAATCATCAGCAAGGGTTGGGTTATTACCCTGTGGGGTATGTAGTTACAGTGGGCATGTCTCAGACTCATGTTCTTGTCTCCAGGAGGGGGGTTCCTCTCTATAAGATACTCCTGCATGCTACCACCCCTAGGGGGACTACCGATTAGCGGCCTCACCTCCCTAGTCTCATAGAAGGAACAAGTTACTTACCTGTAACTGTTGTTCTCCAGCATGGGTCTGGCATGGGTTCACATGCTCATGAATATTCCCCGTAGTCAGGCCCGGAATCCTCGGTATAGAAAAAATCAGTATCAGTTTCGTTTCTGATCTGTCATTCTTAGTAGTAACCAATCACTGGTCTCTGGGTCATACTGCCCCCAGCCAATGACTGCCCTCTCCCTAAGCCCCGCCTCTGGCAGCCATCCTCAGATTTGGTAGCACGTAAAGTGGCAGTATGACCAAGTGAAGAGCCGCAGAGGGGTAGGCGGGAGGGTTCGCATGTGAATCCATGCCAGAACCATGCTGGAGAACAACAGTTACAGGTAAGTAACTTGTTCCTTCTCAGCATGGGGTCTGGCATGGATTCACATGCTCATGAATATAAGAATACATAGCAGTATACACATGCCCAACCACGGGAGGTGGTAACAGGCTCAACATTAAGCAATACAAAAAACTCAACATTAAGCATCTCTTACCTCCTCACCAGGCTCACCTTAAGCGAACAGGTTGCGCAGCACTGCTTGTCCGACCCTGGACTCCTGCCTGGAGTCCCGATCGACGCAGTAGAATCTCGTTAAGGTGTGCGTCGACATCCACGTCGCAGCCCTGCAGATGTCGAGCAGGGGCACACCAGATAGGAACGCCATGGTAGCAGCGATCGCTCTGGTCGAGTCGGCTCTCGGACGGCCGCGCAGCGGTCGGTTTACCAACCGGTGACAGTGCATGATGCAGCCGGAGAGCCATCTGGAAATAGAAGCCTTCGAGAGAGCCTTCCCTTGATTCACAGGTCCAAAGTTTACAAACAGCTGTGATGTCTTCCGAAAACTCTTCGTGCGGTCCACGTAGAACTTCAGCGCTCTAGCTACGTCCAGCGAGTGCAGAGTCCTTTCAGCCGGCGACGAAGGCGACGGGAAGAAAACTGGCAACAGCAAGGGTTCGTTGAGGTGGAAGTCCGACGGCACCTTGGGCATGAAGGAGGGGTGCATCCTCATCACCACCCTCGTGTCGTGAAACGTCAAGTATGGTGGCTTGCAAGATAGGGCCTGGATCTCTCCCACTCGTCGTGCGGAGGTGATGGCCACGGGAAATGCTGTCTTCCACGACAGAAACTTCAACGGTGCCGAATGCATAGGCTCAAATAGGGCCCCCATGAGCCTGGTCAGCACCACGTTGAGCTCCCACGCCGGGGCAGGGGCCTTCACCGGCGGGAATGATCGGAACAATCCTTTCCTAAATTCCTTCACCAGCCGATGAGACCACAAGGACGCCCGTCCCGTAGTTCTGGTGTATCGTGAGATGGCGGCCAGATGTATCTTGATGGAAGCGTGAGCTAGTCCAGCCTTGGCCAATGACAGTAGGTACGGCAATACTTGAGGGGCCGTAATCCGCAGAGGGTTAATCTTCTGTGCACGGCACCAGACAGAGAACCTCTTCCATTTATGTCCGTAGCACTTGAGAGTTGAGGATGCCCTGGCCTTTGCAAGAACCTCTCTGCAGTCGGCTGGGATGTCGTACCCTCCAAACTCTAGTGCTGCAGGAGCCAGGCCTGCAAGTTCAGCGACTCTGGGTTGTGGTGAAGAATGGTGCCTCCTTCTCTGGAGAGAAGATCTGCATCCGTCGGCAGCTTGACTGGTGTGGACGCTGACAAATCCAGAAGGTCCGGGAACCAGATCTGTCTCGGCCACGCCGGTGCGACGAGGATCATCCTGCACCGGGACCTCTTGAGCTGGTTGATGAGCCGGAGCAGCAAACTGCAGCGGAGGGAACGCATAAAGAAATAGGCCGTCCCAGGGGAACGAGAAAGCATCGCCATGCTCCTCGGCTGGGGGAACCTGCTGGCGAACCTCCGGCACTTGGAGTTCGTCGCCGTCGCGAAGAGATCGATCTGGGGTTCGCCCCATCGTCGGAAGAGTCGATCCACTTGATCCTGGCGTAGTTCCCACTCGCAGCTCTCTGCTGAGTGAGTCGGCGATGGGGTTTTTTATTCCTGACAGATGAAAAGGCACCAGAAAGATCCCTTGGGCGACGGCCCAATGCCACAGATCCTGGGCTTCCTTGGATAGGGCAGGGGATCTGGTTCCGCCCTGCTTCCGGATGTAGAACATCGTGGTGGTGTTGTCGTTGAAGATCCTCACCACCTTTCCCTTGAGGGACGGAAGAAAAAACCTGAGGGCCCAGAACACTGCGCGGAGCTCCAAGATGTTGATGTGGAGTGACTTCTCCTCCGGGAGCCAAAGGCCTCTCATGTGAAGATCTCCGGAGTGTGCTCCCCAACCTTCCAGGGAGGCATCCGTCGTCACAGTCACCTGGTGAGCTGGGGTCTGAAAGTCCATGCCCACCGACAGATGAGAGCGGGTACCCCACCACCGGATCGCCTGACTGAACGTCTCGTTGAGTGGGATCCTGTCCTCGAAGATGCCCGTCGACTGGACCCAGCGGGCGCCGAGGAACTCTTGTAAGGGGCGCATCCAAAGCCTGCAAAGGCGCACCAGATGAATGCAGGACGACATCATCCCGAGGAGGGACTTGATAGATCTTGCCCTGGCCATGTCCGTGGCCAGCAGACGCTGCACCTTGCCCAGGATGGTCCTGGTCCTTTCCTCCGATGGCGAGGCCAGCCGCGCCACTGTGTCGAGCTTGGCTCCCAGAAACAGGGCGACTTGCGACGGGACCAGGTGGGATTTTGGAAAGTTGATGGAGAACCCCAGGTCCGTGAGCAGCTGGACGGTCTTCGCAGTGTGCTCCACAGCAAGCTCCCTTGTCCTTGGCCGGATGAGCCAGTCGTCCAGGTAGGGGTAGACGTGGATACCCTGCAGGCTCAGCCGCGCCGCCATCTGTGCGAGACACTTGGTGAACACCCTGGGTGCCGACTTCAATCCGAACGGGAGGGCCTTGAACTGGTAGTGCCGCCCTTGGACCACGAACCTGAGAAACTTTCGGTGTCCCTTTAGGATGGGAATATGGAAGTAGGCATCCTCCAAATCCAACGACGATAGGAAATCGCCCTCCTCCAGCTGACCCAGGACGTGTTGGAGGGTGACCATCCGGAACTTCCGTGCCTTGATGAATTTGTTCAGTCGTCGTAGGTCCAGGATGGGACGCCATCCTCCCGACTTCTTCTTCACAAGGAAGTATCTTGAGTAAACTCCGGAGCCCCGAAGCCTCTTTGGGACGAGCTCGATGGCGCCCTTCTTGAGCATCGCCTTTACCTCCAGGAGAAGTTGAGGGACGTGATGTTCTTTCCTGGCCACAGGGGGGACGCGCGGGCACCTCCTTAGAAACTCGAGCGCGTGACGCTGGGCTAGGGTGTCCAGCACCCAACGGTCGGTGGAGATGGACTCCCACACACTGACGAAGCTCGCCAGCCGGCCTCCCACCGGGGTGCTTCGGTGGGGGCCCGACCCCACGGCCAGTTCAGTCCTGCTTCGACGAGGCTTTGCCGCCTTGACCTCCTTGGCGACGACGGCGGGGCCCGCCTGACTTGCCTCGTCCCCTGTAAGCTTCCTGCGACGACGAACGGGCCGCTTGACGGTAGGTGGAAAATCCACCGCCGGAACCTTTGGAGGCACCCTGTTTGCCTCCGCCGCTCCGAAAGGGCGGCCGCCGTTGCTGGAGAACCCCAAGAGCCCGTCTCCGTCTCTGCCTTGATGGCTTGAAGGGAATTGTCCACTGTTTTCCCAAACAGGTTGTTTCCGTCGAACGGCATGTCCAAGACTCTGGTCTGCACGTCCTGACGCAAGTCAGTAGCCTTGAGCCATTCGCGCCGCCTAAGGCACACGCCGTTGCCCAACTGGCGAAATCCAGTGTCCGCGATGTCCGTCGCAATCGTTATGGCGTGGTCCGACGCCACCTCTCCTTCCTGCAAGATCTCTAGGGCATCCGCCCTCTTGTCGTCCGGTAGGAAGTCCAGCAGGGGGGCCAGTTTGTACCACAACTCCCTGTCGTAGCGGGCTAAGATAGCCAAGGCGTTGGCCGCCTTAATCATCGTTGCTGCAGACGAGATGACCCTGCGTCCCATCGTATCCAATTTCTTTCCCTCGCCGTCTGGCGGGGAGGTCGATGTAGAGGCCGCGCCCCCCCCCCCGCTTTCTTCCTGGCCGCCGCGGAGACGACCGAGTCCGAGGTCGGCTGTGCCCGAAGGCACAAGGGGGCCGCGTCCGGGACCCGGTACTTCTTCTCGTACCGATCCCTTCTAGCCAGCGTCGTGGATGGGTTCTTGAGGAGGGCGAGGCCCTCATCCCAAATATCGTCCAGTAGAGGTACGGAGAGGACCGTCTTCCTCTTGGCTTCGCGCCGTTGATAAAGGAAACCTTCCTTCTTCTCTTCCGGGCAGAGCTGGAAAAACTCAGATGCCCTGGCGATCGTGGAGTGAAACGATCCAATCCCGTCGGGCGGGGAAGCCCGGGTGGGAGGTGACGACGGCAGATCCTCGTCGTAAACCTCGTTGTCCGTACCCGTCGCGGCCATGTCGGTCCCCGTATCATCCCCACGAGTCGTGGACGGGGAGGAGGGCTGAACAGGGCGCGATGGCTGAAAAGGAGGTGGAGGATGAATCCTTCTTCTCTTAGGGGGAGGGCTCCCAGAAGGGCCTGGCTCCCCCGTCGGGAGCGGTTCCTCCGCTGGTGGTAACGGCAGTCTCGTCCTTATCTCCGAGCATAAGGACTGTATAGCCAACAAAATGGCCGCCGAGTTGTCTTGCGGCACTGGTTGAGGGGAGTCCGACGGGCGGTCAGGGGCCCCGTCGGCACCCTCGATGTTATCGTCGTCTCCTACGTCGGGGTCCCTCCCGACGGGCTGGTCTTCTTCCACGCCAACGCCTTCAAGCCAGTTGGCGAGACGGTGATGGCGGTCCTTCATGGTCCGCTCCGACATATTGCCGCAAAACGCACAGTCCTACTCCACGTGCGTCTTGTCCTCATGTAGGCAGTAAAGGCAAAGGGAGTGTTCGTCCTCCTTAAAGACATTCTGAAGCTGGCATCCAGGGCAGACCCTGAACAGCTTTCCGGGCGTCGAGCTTCCCTTCTCCTGGGCCATGTCCGAGATGGGCCTGAGAAACTTCTGGAGTCCTCCAAAAGCGTGGCTCGACGAAATCTTCACCCTTGAGGGGCGTAGAAGAATCCGACACGGGTCCCCGTTGATCGGATAAAGAAACGGTGGAGCTTGAGGCTCTTTTGACCGAAAAATCGAAGTTTTTGAGGAAAAAACGTGAAAAAATAGCACTAACGCTCGAGAGCAATAGCACGAGGATCCCAACACTTGAACGTGCGGTAAAAATCCGAAGATGGATGCCAGAGGCGGGGCTTAGGTAGAGGGCAGTCATTGGCTGTGGTCAGTATGACGCAGAGATCAGTGATTGGTTACTACTACGAAAGACAGATCAGAAACGAAACTGATACTGATTTTTTCTTTACCGAGGATTCCCAGCCTGACGACGGGGAATATTCATGAGCATGTGAATCCATGCCAGACCCCATGCTGGAGAACGAGTGCTTGTCCTCCTTGAACACATTCTGAAGCTGGTATCCAGGGCAGGTCACGAACAGCTTCCCGGGCGTCGAGCTTCCTTTCTCCTGGGCCATGTCTAGGGTAGGCCTTGGAACTTCTGGAATCCTCCAAAAGCGTAACTCAACAAAATCTTCACCCTTGAGGGGCGTAGAAAACTCCGAAAAGGGTCCCTGTTCATCAGATGTAGAAACGGTGAAGCTTGAGGCTCTATTTAACCGAAAAATGAGAAAAATCTCCTGAAAAAGCGCGAAAACGCAGCAAAAGCTCGAGAGCTACAGCACGAGGACTCCCAACACTTGAACGTGCGGTAAAAATCTGAGGATGGCTGCCAGAGCCGGGGCTTAGGGATAGGGCAGTCATTGGCTGGGGGCAGTATGACCCAGAGACCAGTGATTGGTTACTACTAAGAAAGACAGATCAGAAACGAAACTGATACTGATTTTTTTCTATACCGAGGATTCCCGGCCTGACGACAGGGAATATTCATGAGCATGTGAATCCATGCCAGACCCCATGCTGGAGAAAGGGGCTCCCCTCTGGAGATGAGTGGCGCCATCTGGGGAATCGTCACACAAAGGTGACTATGGTTACCAGAAAATCCTCACCTTTGCCTTGATGAGTCCATTCAACGTCAAACGATGGATTGGAGATGCGCTTCTCCTTGTGCCGAACAGCGCAGAAAAGCTGTGCCCTTCCTCCGCTGCTGTGGAGTGGGTCAGGTCCTTTTGATGTATAGGGGGCATGGGTGGAAACAACACACCCTGTATCGAGGCCTCAATGGACTTCCAGCTCTGCAAGCCAAACAGCTGCTCCCTTCCTCCGCCGCGGGCTTTGCCACTGCAGGGATCATCAGGCCTTTTTGATGCATAGGGGGAGTGGCCGGGACCAATATAACACGCGTCAGGGCCTCAACAGACTTCCAGGTGCGCCCTTAAATTATGCAGGGCTTTGCACTTTACCCCAAGCTTCTGTGGCTAGTGTAAAAAGAAACATTTTACACTTTTTATGCATCATGTGGAAATTGGCTGAAAAGAGCAGCACTATTGAAACTAGGAACATTGCAATGCACACACGTTTTTCATTGCCTTGCTATAAAAGTTGCCTACAAATATGCTCCTTGTTTATAAGATTGTATATGGGATGGCTCCTTAGACCTTGCAGCTCTTGTGGTGCTGATCTGTGTACAATGATTAGGCGTTTGCATACCATTTTGAATTTTTGCCTCGATTGCGCATGTGCTAGCTACAACAAGGTTGGGATTTGCACTTTACCCCAAGCCTAAGATGCTACTGTAAAATGTGATCCATTTGATTTCTTTTAGTGTATTATGTGGAAACTGTTTTATAGTGTAAACGTTTATGGCGTAAAGCCAAAATAAAGTGTTTCGACTGACTGAAAGGGGCTTCCCCATGGTTAGCGTTTCTATATCACAAGGTGCAAAAACAATGATTCAGCTGAGTTTGCCGTCAAGCATGCAATGAATGCCCCTACCTCTTTGGGTAAAAAGAGAAAAGCACTGAAAAAGATGGGCTCTCATCAAGGATAGGGAAGTCTGTTCGACTGTCATGCCCAGAGATTTCGTCGTAGGCCTGTGTGACTCACATTTTCGACGAGTCATCTGCCTTATACTTGAAGTGTTTGGCCCATCAAATGTATTTTCTAAATGTTTGATTTGGAGAGCAGGGAAAATAAATTAGACATCCATGTCCAATAAAAAATAAATAATAATTAAGAGTGCCTGCGCACACAGTGTCCAGTTCCGCCTGTAGAATTGCCATCATTCACAAGATCAACCAAAGGGCCCTAGCACCAATGTTTCCTTTCCCACCTTCCACAGAGCTTGGGTATATCACATCAAATTGCAGATTGCATTAACTGTGCATAAAGACCGACTTCACTTTGTTTTCGCTCCATGCCTGGAGAAAAAATGGAAAGGCTGCAGCTTTTGAACCTGCAAAGAAACCTGGACCACCACATTCTCCCGAGACAGGTGAGCTGACAAAGAGCCAGGATCCTCTGAAGACAATCTGTGCTTTTTATTTATTTACTTTTTAAGAAGTATGTTTGAAACCCCCTGAAAAGAAGCACCAAGACCCCTCTGAAAGAATCATGCTAATGGAGGTCTGACACAATGCATGTTTTCTTGTCCAATGGCGGAGCTGTGACTACAGCCAAAGCCCATGGTCTCTTGGAAGGGAGCAATAATTCTGCCAAAGCGATTGTCCATCAAGAACTCTATCCCTAGAGACATATTTAGGCCACCCGCTTCCCTCAAATCAGCAGACAGGTGTGACAGATACAGATCATGGTACCGCAAGGGATAGAATTCCTTGGGAAAAATCAAATGCACACTCATCTAATCCCCTCCAGGCTAAACATGCACTGGGTCACCCGCTTCAAAGGACCTTTGAATAAGGCTAAAGATTTCATCCACCAGGCAGGGTTCACCTAGAGAGTTTCAGGTCCTGGAGAGATTAAAGAAAAAAAAGAAGGGGAAGGGCCAGGCTCAAAAAAAAGAAGGGGAAGTGCCAGGCTTAGAGCCTAAGGTACCAGACACCAGAGACATGGAGTGATAGACAAAGCACCGCTGGGACCAGTTCCACGAAGCCAATGGCTGTACAGAGGAAAGCACTGCATAGTTGCAGTCTCGGGTGCATGAAGAACCTCCACTGAACAATGGAGGAGTAGTGCGCCTTGATGCCTGGACAGGTGCGGGGTTCACCTAGCAGCATAAGGAAAAATCTCCATCATCTGAGACTTGAAGCATTCCCATTTCTTTGGGGTTGATTAAGCATCTGTAAATTGTACTTCATTAAATGGCACTGTCACCTGTTTGATTCTACCTACTTCAGAGATTACAGTAAAGGAATTATTCGACACGTCTTCAAAGAGGGGGAGTTGTGTTTGGATGTGGAAGATGCACATTTGTGGGATCTCTTCCTCCTCACACTTTGTAAGGCCTTGCATTCGTTTTATGCTGTCCCAGTGAGATGCAGAGGGGTTTCCCCTGAAGGGAGGGAGGGAGGGATTAAGGGGGACAAGCGGGCAGAGAGTGTGGGGGAGCTGAGTCATTGCCACACTTGGGGAGACCAGTGGAAACTTTAGCAACTCTCTCCTTAACAGACTTTGTGTGAACTGACTGACTAGAGCTGCACGCTTCAATGTCATGATCCTGCCCCATGTACCAAACGCAGTGCCAAAGTGCATCTGACAAATGCATTTGTTGCTTGCATTCTCGGCAAGACATAAACCCATAAGGCTTGGGGTTGACCTGTTGAAGACATTGCAAAACAAGGTGGCATTGCAAAAAACAGTGGCTGGGTGCACAGAGAAAAACAGAAGCAGTGGGACTCCTGTGGCTCTTTTTTTATACACTTCTAGCACTAGTAGAAAGAGGAGTGAAAATGGGACAGAGGTAGACAGGCGAAAGAGGAAATGGTTGGAGGGCGAGTGATCAATGGAGGAGCAAGCAGAGCTGAGAAGTGGAACGAAAGGTCAATAGAGTTGCCTAGATTTTGCATTGGTTGAAGAGTCAACCAAAGAGTTATCAGAGATTATGGAGCCAACTGGTTGTCTGACATTTGAGATGTTTGGAAGGTTGAAATTGATCATAAAGACAGCAGGCATATCAGTGAGCAGGAAACCAAGCATAAGGTCAAGGAGGAAAAACTTGGGAGCCCCAGGAGGATGAAAAGATGTGGAATGTAAGCATGGCTTGTTAAGGGGTTGACAGCATTGTGCGTAAAGAAAGATGAAATTAACTAAATGGGTAAAAGGCAGAGAGGTAACCCCGGTTGATCATTTTGACCCACTCTCTCTCTTTGCCAGCCAAGAAAAGAGAAAGTGTCAAAGTGAGTGTGGAGTGACATTTTAGGGTGCCAGTTGATCATTAGTAAATAGCATTAGATCTGGATTCAGAAAAAGGATAATGCTAGTTAACGGAATAATTTAAGAACTTCCATCTCATATAATGATGTAATCGTATACTGCAAACTCATTAACATCTTTGATACTAACCTCTTGAATTCCAAGACACAGGTAGTATATGCTGTCAGGTGCATAAGCATCACCATTTGGTCTTCTAATTTCATTGACAAAATCTGCTAATCCAAAATTCAGATCACGTGTAGTGTGCAATAGCAGATCCTCCTTTAATTTTACTGCCTTAGCTGAAAGAAAACAAATACATTTGTCACTTTGTTTAGAAACAAATGGTTACAAGACAATAATAGTGAAAAATTACAGTCTACCAAATTTGGCAAAGAAAAGAGGCCACATCCAAAAATGCATGCCAAATTTGGTGAAATTTAATGCTTGTATTTATTTAAAAAAAGAAGTTGTTTAAATATCTTCTTTTGGTGTTTTCCATTCAACCCAAAAACAAGATTTCAGGGATATCTCAATTGCCTGCTTCAATTTTCAAGATTTTTGGCATACTCTGCGAAAGCTGATAGATGAACTGACAACTCAAAGACACGGGGAATAGAGTTCAAAGAAGTTTACATACTAAAGGTTTCGGATAGATACAAATAGAGTTAAAGGGAAATTCAAGAAAATAATGTTGAGACCGTCGCACTTGCATAAGGACTGTGGTCAGTCCATCCCTTGCTGCACTTTGGCTTCACCAGCTGGCCGTCTAGTAAAAACACTCATCCTTTGGCCTTTTAAGAGTCCAAGAAATCATTATTGGCTTGTTTGACTAGTCACTCCTCCATGGCACTTGACAATATTTCGCTCCCCTTGGTAACAGGTTATAAGACCCTAGGGTCCATGGGGACCCTCGTTCATAGTCAAGCATAAAGGCTGTGACAAAGCTGGTCCAGAACTTTGAGCCCATAAATGGCAACGCTCAGGTCCCTGGTGCCATCTGCAGACTCTGCAACAGTCTCTGGCAGCACAGAGGTGGTAGGTGCTTTACCAACACGCCTTGCGCCTTGGAAACACTTGTCTATGGGCGCATTATACATGACCTATCAATCAAACCAGTCAGCTTCCCCATGTTTTGGGCACTTCATTCTTCTGACCTCCCTCACTCACTCACTCTTTACCCCTGCCGTAGCCATTTTCTTGTATTCTCTTTTCGCATCAACATCCTTCAGCAATCAGCCCTCTTTACCTCTCCCTTTGGCTTTCTCTACTATCTTCTTATATAAGCTCTTGTTGATCCTGCCTTGCTCCTCCTCCCTCCCCTCCAGACAGCATTTCTTCAGCACCTTCTTCGACAGGTTACTTTCCTCCACCTCTGCACTCTTCCTCAGCTTCAACTCCTCCACCTTGTTCTTCTTCCGCAACACCTTTTTAACCATTCCCTGTCTTCAATAACTCTTTGTTCTTCTTCCGCAACACCTCGCTAACACCTCTCACTCCTCTTGACTGCCTTCCTCCAAGCTCATCCACAGCACCCCCAATCCAACCTCCTCCGCTCGTTTCCTCACATCATCCTCCACTACTTCTTGATTTGTTCAAACTCACACTGTGCCCCCTCCTTTCTACTCCTTGACTCTAGTACTGCTTGCTCTCCTCTAAAACCTTCTCATGGCACTGATCCACTACCACGCTCTGGCTCATAATCCAACCTCTAAGCTCCCACACTTACTTTGGTACACTGGGAGTTCTAATACTTACACTGTCCCAAGAGAAGAACCTCACACAGTGTTAGGTAAGATTTCCACAGAGCTGGTAAATCTTCCTTTCCTGGTTCAACCCCAGAACATTTTGCTTTTCTATTGGGATATTTTTCATTAATACCTCAGTGAGTGGGAACCTTTTTCCACACTCACCTAATCTTTAACTCTTTTTATGGGTGTCATTTTTAAGACTCTCCATAGTGTCTGTCTAAAGTTTTCATGTTTAACAACTTATAGGCAATAAGTGCCTGATGTTGCTGGGCTGCCCTAGGGGCTCCCCATTTAACTTTCTTATGTTAACCTTGAGTGAACTAAAGTTCCCAAGGGTAGAACGGATCTTTGGATCCCTTTTACATTTTATTCTGTGAAACCAGCACACTCCAACTTAAGTGGAGTGCTGGGGAGATACAATGTATCCCCTTTCACATAAAAACTAACAATTCTGTTACAGTGACAAGCTTACCTTTAATGGCTGGTGGCACTGATACCTTTTACTAATTTGGTGCACCTTTACCGCCGGCTGTGATCACAGCTGCAGTAAAGGCACCTAAGGCCTTTTATCAAAATGGCCTCCATCTTCTTTTTCTGCCATTTTACTGTTCATCGTTTCTTGTTCCTTCCCCTGACATCCAGGATGGGAAATACCTTTGTGTGAGTTTTGTCTTCGGCGGGAGTCCCCTGGACACCCCGCCCAGGCTCCCGTCAGCCTGTAAGCAAAGGAAGTGGGTGAGGAGTCCAAAACTTCCCCATCCTTTGTCTTACGCCTTGCTTCAACTGGGACAAATAGCAGTAGGGGGCTGGCTGTCCTGATTGGACAACCAGGCGCCCCTTTCTTCTAAAATGCAGGGAGAGAATGCAGAGGTTGTGCTGTAGTTCCTGATAAATATTAGAAACCTGGAAGCTGAAGTCATGTCGACCACTGGAACAGAACAACGAAGAGGATGACTAAGGAAAAGTGGTGGAGATGATTTCCAGCGACCGGAGAGCCTGCTGTGTAACCCGAGCCTGCTGTAGCCCTTCCTTCCAATCGACTTGGGGTCTCCGAAAGCGACAACCCAAACCCAGAGCCTGGTGAAACTCACTAGACTCAAGACCACCTGCATTTTGAGCCATCCGACGGGTTGCTGTGACCTTGCATTCTTGCAATACCCCAATACCCTGGGACCTCCAGCCACTGTGCGGTGCACGGTCTTCCGAATCTCGCTGAAACTTCGTGGGCATCTTGGTGCATCTCCAGAGACACAAATCGAGTCCGAAAAAGCCCCCTGACAAGAGTGCTGGACCTTTAAAATGATGAGAATACCACCACAATTTTCTGTCTTCTTCTGTGCTCCTTGAAAAGGCAGCAAAAACCACAGAACCGCATTCAGCCGCAAGAGAAATCTTGCCTAGAGCCTTCTTCATCGATCCCTGCTGCAAAGTCCCTTCTGAGGTCTTGTGTTCCATCTCCAGGACAAGGAATCCACTGACCGGGTATTTGGCTGCAGTCCCTGATGTTCTCCTGCTGCAATCTCTTCTTCATTGCTGAGGCACTGTGTTGGCTTGGGTATATACTTACCTTAAGCCTTTTGGGATTTCTGTGTAGTCCCGGAGTGTTCTGTGATTGGGAGGTCCCTCATCCAGTGCACCCAGTCCCACTGCTAGAATCCTGCTGGGGCGTCTTCTGTGAAGCCACTGGACCCTCTTCTAACTCTAAAAGTAAAGTACTCACCTGTTTGCCCAATTTTCCTAAGGAACTCTGACTTTTGATACTAAAGAACTTATTCTAACACTGCTTGTTGGTCACTAGTCCTAGTGACCCCTTTCTGCCACTGAGAACACTCATGCTCCAAGAATAAGGGAAAGACTTTGAAGGGATTGGGACTTCTGCCTAGAAAAGAAATCAAGTGTTTCACTTACTTGTAAAGAGTTGGTTGGTAACTGTAATTCTAAGAGCGAACAGTTACAAAAGTTCTTACTGATCTTGAATGTGTCATGCACTATTCTTAAAAGTATGGTTAACATCCTTTCTTCCTTAGCCACTGTTTTGCCAGTCTAATAGAACGTAGATGTGAAGGTATTTTACTCTCCTGTGATTAGGTTGTGCCTCTTTACAAACGTAATGTGTTGATTTCACCAGATTATTCCTGTAGGGTAATTGTACGAGTGTCCTCCAACTATTGGTATCACCAGTTTAGCCCTGTTAGGAAAACTGTAGAAGTGTCCCCCAACTGGGTCTTGCTTCCTCTGACTTGCTGGTAGCCTGTCCTTAATAAGTCTACATTAGTTTGTTGCCTACCTAGAATAACTATTCAGTGAAGTGTGACATTGGGTTTTACTTTCCCCTTCATTGTGAAGTTTAAGTATGTGGTTTTTACTTACCTTGTGTTAGCTGTGTGCCATCCAAAATAAGTTACCAGAGTTATTGCTTACCTCAACCTGGGGTTCCCTGATTTCAAAAGCATCTGTAATGATATATTACATCCTTAGGTTTTACTCGCCTGGTGTAACTTTGCGTTATGACAAAAGTAGTTATTGGTCTTTACTGCACATAGGATAAGTGTTTCACTATTCACCAAAAGTATATTGTCCAGTTGACTGTTTATGTGATTTGTTCCAAGAGTCACTGTACAACTGGAAGGGCCTACTGCCCTTGTATTACTGAATGTAATCTGAAAGTAACCATTGGTCTTTGACTCCCAAAGAATAGGCTTGACCTATACTTAGTGTGTAACAAGGTTTTGACTTCCCTAGAACTACTGTTAGGTGTTCCAAATAAGGTTTCTACTTGGGTCTGTGTGCTTTCAAGTATAGTGTTGTGATTTCTTATAATGTTTTAGTACTTACTTACCCCTAGATTTATCTGGGCCTACTGGTATTTAAATAAATCCTTTATTTTTACAATACATAGTGTTTCAGTGTTTCTTCGGATCATTTGTATTACTATTTCACTTGTACTGTGTCTACTGCCCTCTCTCCCTCCTAAAATAAGCCTGGCTGCTCGGTCTACGCTACCATTTACTCAGGTGGTACAGCCTTATACTAAGAGTGGAGTCTTGTACTGCCTCAGTTTAATGGTTTTACTAAGTCCGACTTCAGAAAAACTGTCCTAACACACAGCCATGTCATTCCCTGAGCGAAGAATGGGACTTGGTTCCCTCAATTTGAATCCGTTTCAGCTGACGTCACTGTTTAAGCAGTTGCATGCGGAGCAGAGCCCTCATAATGGCGAACTGACATCTTACTTCTTGCTCCATGATGGTCCTGTGGCACATGATGCTCTTAAGGTAAGGTTGCATTGTTGGATTTTGCTGCTGGCATCCAGGTTGTAGGTTTCTAGGCTCACAGGCATTCATGGACCCCGCGCCTGCAGTTCCAAAGGTGAAACCAATGTTGAATGGTGGATTTTGAGAAACCATTATTCCTTCATTGTTGCTCCACAAGCCCAAACAATTGCCTTGACAAAGTCTCTTATATTGGTTTGTGCCTCATGGAACGCAGTGACCATCATTGACCACTGTCGTAGTGTTAGAATCTTCATCGGGTCATGCATGCTGGAGACATGATTTTTACAATGCTGGGTAGGGTTGTCGGTGGCAGAAAATCTATTCAATCAAAATGGGGCAGAGATGAGCTGGGAGCCTGACGAGTCCCCCCCAAATTACTTCACCCTCTATGTGAAGCTGGCCCCAGGCGATGTCCTCGGCCCTCTTTGCTCCTGCAGTCCAATCCTCAATACCCACACATAGGACCGTCACAAAACCTACACCTTGGGTGGAATTGGAGCAAGCCGCAAAAAATGTTTATAACCGTATTAAGACATTTATAGTGTAATACTTGTCTAAATTTGCAAAATACATACATTTTCTACATGTGACAACTGAAAACACAAACATATGGAATCATAAAATGCATGCACAAACACACAATGTACGACTACTAAACCCTTTGCTTCAGACAGGCGAACACCACCTGAAAACATACATAAAAGGATGCAGCACACACCTCAAGTACATAGCACAGAAACACATAAATGCGCAGCAACAATATCCAAAAATATAGAAACCTAGACACAACAAACACACACACCAGACATAGCATTCAGAACCTCTCACTTATGGGATATGTGCACAACACTCAACATAGTTGGAGGACATGGATGGACGCAGGCGAGGGCGTGGCTTGAGCCCATGTAGTGAGACGTGATTCTGTGAAGCTGCCACTGGAATCCTATATGAATCTTGTAGCGGTTTTCTGTTGTGGCTCACTTCCATACCAAAATACACTACTGGGTGTATGGAGGCAACGCCTCACCCACCAGCCTTTATCCAACGCGAATCAGTGGCAGGGAACTGAGTGAGCAGCGTTGCAACTGCAGTCCCCTCACGCTCCAAGATGGTGGCCGCAGGGAAGCGAAACGACTAATGCAACAGAGCCAGACTGCAACTGCGCTGCATCACCAACCGACGACCGGATTGCTGCCCGGGCCGGCCAACGGTGCATAAACCTATGCACTGAAGACAATGAGGAGGCTGGTGAGAGGGAGCACTGGAGAGACTGGCATACACTACGGTGGGTGAGGGCTGAGATGCACTCCACACTTCGGCGAAGCGAATTGAGGCCCAGGGCAAAGCCCACCGTCCACGGTGCTCCTTTAGGTGCTCACATTTAGGGATCCGTTCCGCCTACTAGAAGAAACACTGTTCCCTGCCCAGAGAGCTACTATGAGTGCCTGCCCAGCAATCGCATAACACCCAGCAGCCTTACTGACACGGCGCGCTAACAACTAACACAGTTGCTGACCACTGGGGTCTCTGCGGGTCGCTCTGCCTCTTACCTTAGCCCATAAGTAACCCAGAGCCTGTCTGCACTGGTGAGGCCCATCACCTGACCCTGGTGCATCCCTCAAATGGTGGCCAAAAACACCAGATGCTGCGGTAGAACCTCCTGACCCCATTCAAATCTTCCACCTAGGGGGCACTCACAGAGGAACCTCATTTACTGGACTTGTAATACTCAACCGCTCCTACCATAGGATAGCCACCTATGTGGTTCACCTTGCTGGGCCTGCTCCCCTCCGCTGGGGGGAACCCCCTATGACGCGGAGGCTACACCATAGGTATCCTTGCTACAAGCCCAGGGGGCCATGTCTGATTGGCCTCCACACCCAGCTACTCATCGGGTGTCAAAATGACAACTATTCAACTGTCCTATACCGGACACCTGAATAGGTCACCCACAAAGAACAAGGGGAAGCCCACCATAATGGACTCGTTTGCAGGTCACAGAAAGGCTACCACTACCCCTTCCCCCCAATCGACGAGCAAGGACAAACTAGCGACTCACAAGATAACTTGGTCCTAGCAGCAATAGCCTCCCTGCGAACCTCTCTGGAGACCAGAATCAATGAGGTCAAAGTGGATGTACAGTTGCTCCAACAAGATGTAAGGCAGCTGGCGGAGAGGGTGACTACGGCGGAATCCTTAAAATGGACACGGTGGTCCCAACCATAGATTTAGAAACTAGAGTCAAGGAGGTGGAAAGAAGAAATGCCTCCCTGGAAACCTGAGCAGAGGATGCCGAGGGTAGGGCACGCAGGGCCACCAACCTCCTACATGGAACACTTACTCTTACAGGAGATTGGCCCCGGTAAACTGTCACAAGGCTTTGCTGTCGAGAGGGCCCACCGATCTCTTCAGAAAAGAAACGCCCACAGGGTCCCACCCTAGACCTCTAATAGCCAAGATCCTTAACTACTGAGACAGGGAGGTAATCCTGCGTCACTTCAGGGAAGGGAGCGAGATTTTACTTGACAGCTCCAGAATTGCCATTTACCCAGACTATACCCCTGCTGTCCAGAGAGCTTGAAACTTGTTTGTACCCATAAAGGCAAGGTTCAGACAATTAGGACTTAAACACATGCTCCTATACCAGTTGAGACTGAAGATCCTTTATAATGGCAAACTATACTTTCTCGATAGTCCGGAAGCTGCAAATATGTGGATGGAGCACAACAACCTCACCAAATATGGTGAACCAGACGCCTGATGAACCACCTTCACAACTATTACTTTGGAATCACCACCCGCCTCGCTCCTTACTGAAACGGGTTCATCTGTCTGAGTGCCTAACCATTACCGAACTCACTTCTCGCTCACAAGGATCTGGACTGACTCGACATGGACTCCTGGCACGCTCTTCGGTTCCCCCTGACGATGGCCACCGGATCCAAGACTTCAAACCGCTACATATGTCTGATTTTCATCTGTTCAGTGGGATTGGAACTCTGTCACCCACTGCTGGTCTTTCACCTGCTCTTAGTTGACACTGGTTACTGACCGGTTGCTGGTTCGGCCATCCGGTATAAAATGGCCGCTTCTGCATGGCTGATACCGGGATGCCTGAACAAACTGGCTTTGTTGGGCAATGTTTGAAGATTTTGTTATGTATGTTATGTTTTTGTTTGTTGTTTTGGTTAATATACCCAAATTGCGCAATGATGCTCGCTTTGCTCCCTATAACATGTTCAGAGACTTGGGCCAGGAGTAGCCTTCCACCACATTAAAAATTGAACAGCATGACTTGTGCCGAGTACAGAAGTGCAAGGGCCACATGTGTTCTGCTGTATGTAGGGTATGCCTGAGTCGTTAGATACTATAACACTAACAGGTCATGACGCAAATTAAACTTTTGACATGGAATGTGAGGGGTCTTGGTACTTACATACGCAGAAACAGGGTTAAATAACCTTTTCAGTGCAAAATGATATCTAGCCCTCCTCCAGGAAACCCACTTGACTGACCGCTGAGGAGCAAGAAGTAGCGGTGAACTGTTGGGGTGGGACTAGGTATGAGGCCTCATTTTCTAAGTTTGCTAGAGAGGTGCGTATATGGATCGCTGGCTCTCTCAACCATACGATACCAGCATAAATACAGACATTTTGCACACATATCGCCTTACAACGGGACGCCTTTATAATATATCGCGTGGAGTAGACGCAGTTGCCCTACCGGATTGGGGCCTGAAATGGGAACCACAATCAGATATCTGGGTATACGAATTACACATTTTTCGGAGGAAACACACACGCTCAACACATGAAGGGTAGCGGAAGGTGTTAAGAAATCAATGGCATTTTGTTCCAGATTGCCCCGCTCACTTATGGGCAGGGTAGCTATAACTAAAATTATTATTCTCCCCAGGTTCTTATACAGCTTCACTAATGTCCTCTTCTACATAGAAGCTTCCTTCTTCCGAGAACTGGAAAATAAACTTCGAGATTTTCTGTGGGGGCCAAAAAGGCACAGACTGGCGATCACTGCCTTATCTCTCCCTATGAACAGGGAGGGGTTCAATTACCCCGGCTGGAATATTACTATTTGGCTGCCCAGTTAAGTTTCATTACTAAATGGTTATCAGACTAATTCAGATCTGAACACGAGATGCTAAACACGTGGACAAGCCCTTCCCAGCTCAGAAAGGCCTTATGGTTTCCGGAAAACTGGAATGAAATTCAATCACTAGCACTATGGGTGGGTAGACCGATCTGGTCTAGAACACTTAAGACCCTTCAACTTTGACAACCCTACTCTCCGAACATTCCAATTCTGGCGGGTACATGTAGCAATTTAGATTAACTAAAAGCTGCCCAGTGCTGGGAACAGGTCGACATAACCACTTGGGGTGACATGTATGGGAACGGAACATTTAGAGAACTGGCCGACGTTATGCAATTGAAGGACCTAGCAAGGATTGCCAAGCACAATTGGTGTGAGTGGCCTACTGAGACACAAACTCCTTGCTGGCAAATGTACAAACTAGAAGACGGTTGGAGACCGCTGTCCAGGTTGTAGAAGTGTCTCCCGGATGGCATTAGCATCAACCTCACTAAACTGAATACGCACTGGGAGGTTGACTTGGGTCTAAATCTTAATGACAAGGTGTTAGGGAGAGTTCTCTGTTAAGGTTAATTCCCAAACCTAGTGAGTCACCCAGCAGCTTTGCTGGATTTTTGGGGTTTATTTTTTTCTCCTGCTAAGAGTGAGACTCTTTTTCTCCCACTCTTAGAGATGATTTGAGATATCCTTTGACTTTGTAATGTGTTTTATGGGCTATGGGGTCTTTTACTCCATAGGGTTTCATGTATTTTTGGTAAGAGCGTTACACAGCACCCTCAGTGCAGTAACACAGGGGTGTCATAGTGACCCCCAAACATAGACTCCATACCATGGGACTGACTTCTGTCTCCCAGGGCATGTAAAGTCACCATTGACTTTACTAGTCTTAAATTGTGAACATAACTAGTACAAACCATCATATTGTGGAAGTACTGGTAGGGGTAATTAGATTGCCCCTGGGTCTGTTTTTCGAGGGGGCACTGTGCAGTCAGCCCTCGTCGAGTTTCTGGCTGGTGGCAGTGGTTACCACACGAAATATTCCACCGGAATATTTCCTATGGGATTTTCCCATTCATTTTAAACAACCACTTTTTTTGGTGCAATGTTAAAGATACCGCCGGGTTATTTATTTAATATTTATTCACTGGTTGGGTCTTTTTGCCAGGACTCGGTTTTAAAATGGCGTTTGTGTTCGCCTCTGTAACTCCAACCCAAGTTGAGCCCTTTGTTCCACTTTTTGGCAGACTTCTGCACAGAAGCCTCCAAAAGTGGTGCCACTCTGTCTGGGTCTACAGGATAATAATAAAATAATTAATAATAATAATTTGGCACTTATATAGCGCTACAAACCCTCAGGTATCTGAGCGCTGCTCATTATTACCCACGGTGTGTGGTGCTCATTTATCGACCTCGGAAGGATGAAAGGCTGAGTTTGGCCCCACCGGGATTCGAACCTGCGTTAGCAGGCTCTGCACGGATGTCAAAGCGAGCACTCTACTCGCTGTGCCACTTAACCGGCTTAGGATGTGTGGGAGGGGGGTTTAGGCACCCTGGACTGAGTTGCCTCGGCAACTCAAGTCGTGCTCTTGTGTGATTGGCCCAGTGGCGAGCCGCACGGTTCACCACTTAGCATGTTTGAGTGACAGCTAGGACTGAAATGGGGGTTTTCTAATAAAAGCAGGGCTTTGGGGACTGGAACTTCAGAAGTCGCCACAGGACCAAAGAATCCGAAGAGGGAGAAGCTGAAGCCGACCTCCAACGACGACACCACCGGTGGAGCCCTACTGAACCATCTCACCACTTCCCAACGACAGAGAAGATCTTCATCCCAGAGAGTCTTCTTCCTCTGAACTGGTGAGGATAACCAGTTCGCCCTCTTTTCGCCTTCCTGGATCGTCTCGTGGTCGAATCGCCCGTGCCAAGCACCCCGGCGACCGGATAGCCATGCTTCACCACTACCGTGATTAAAAGGGTAGTACCTTTTAACCGGGAAACTCTGCGGCTGGTTTCTTCCCTGGCAGTGCAACAACCTCCAGCTTTCCTCCACATCGAGATCTTCTCTTCCCCTGGACGAAGCACCGACTTGCACCCACTGCCAGGAACAACTGCCCCCGCTGGAGCTTTCTCACCATTTCGTGTACTGTATCCCGCCTGGTCTCCCTTGCAACAGACTGTTCAAGGTGTCCCGTAAATCCTTGACTCTCTATCCTGGGGTGGCTTGGGACCTGCTAACTAACTTTTTCTGAACTGATCCAACCCTTTTCTGAACTATCTGCAAAGACTTTTTAAAGTATTATTCAACTGTGTGATCTTGGACACATTCCGCCTTGCTCTCTCCAAGAGTGGGCCTGGCCTATGAACTTTCTTGCTCTAACAGTAGACTCTGCCTTTTTCTGACTTGCTGTGGTTCTTTTAAAAGTGTTGGTATTGTGCTGTCCTAATTCTACCTTTTCCCTCCCTTTTTAACTAACTTATTGGAGTGCCATTTTAGGTTAAGCGCTCACCTCTGTCTGCAAATAAGTGGTGTTTTAACTAAGACTTGTGCAATAAGTAATCAGGGATGTATATATATTAATAGTGACTGTGTGTGAACTTGCTTGGCATATTAGTGTTAGTGTATTTTACAAGTGTGTTTTTGAATAAATAATTATATACTTTTATACCAAAGCTCTGGTCAGTGTTTGCTTGTGCTACTGTATCCCTGTACCTATGTTTGTATACTCTATATACTGTCTAACTCTTCTTGAGAGTAGTCTGGCTGCTCAGCCACAGCTACCAGGTAAATCTGGGTGGTACAGACTGCTACCAATTGGGTTTACTGCCAACACCTGTAGTCCTAAGCCTTTTGCAGTGGTCCCTAAGGGAACTGCACAGGTTTCTGCCTAACACAAGGCAGTGGACACTGGCGTTGGGCTTTGCTAAAAATGTATTACACAATGCCAGATTTAGGCTCATATAGGTGAACGTGCTTCATCGTACATACATAACCCCCCTCCACAGTGGACAAATTCCAAAAGAATGCACCCTCCAATTGCCCCAGGTGTGGCTACGATGACGCCCATTTAATGCATATGTTTTGGGAGTGTGTGATGATACAGTGCCTTGGTCCCAAATTAAACAGACCTGCGAGGGTGCTGGGATTAAAAGATTTCAATGGAACCCACTTGAATGCCTACTGGGTATATACCCCAGAATGAGTAAGCATAAACATGGCAACAAATTCATGGATTTAGCATGCATACTGGCCAAGAGATGTATAGCAATGACTTTGCAAGGGCCCACAGTTTGATGTATGGTACAGGTAATTCATACCTTGGAGCGACGCTGAGACCACTGCATGGGGCGGGACAATGACACGCAAGGGGGGAATGTTGCACTTAACTTATACACTGGATGGATATATAGAGCCCGACCCGTACTGCTGGAATATTAAAAGTGAACTGCTTAACAAACTAAGCTACGACACTGGGCAAAGACTAGTATCATATAACCTTAAACCGACAAGTACTGGGTATCTGTTTGCATTGTTTGGTTTTAATATATTGGTTTAATTATACGAAGATAGATGTATAATTGACAAATGTGTGTTATCTGCAAAATTCACCAATAAACAAACTTACATATTTATTTTTTTAAAGTGGGTGGACGCAGGAGCACCTGCCAGAGTTGCAAGGGCACAAACTTTAAAAATCATAATGGGTGTTCTAAAGCACATGCCCGCACTTATGTCAACCAATCAAGCTTTATTTCAGTTTCCACCATGAAAGCAATTACATGATTTCACAGAAAAAGGAATGAAAAAACGATGTTAACAAAAGTTAAAGAATTAATACAGAAGAATAAAATTACCATAACATTGGTTGGTTATTCGCAAGTTTCTTCCTCCTAAGAAACCCATTTGTTAAAAATGTTGATACCTCGAAAAACACAGGCAGAACAGTATTACATTTCATAATATGACGGCCTCTCTTCTAGTTCTAATGCAATAAAAGTGCAATTGTCTTCGTCTCATATTTTACACTTAGGGCCTTTTGATGCAGTGCCATTGTCCCAATGAGCTGTGAACATGGCAAGTGGCAAAATGGCGTAGCGAAATTTCACATATTAAGATTTTGCTCATAGGGGACAGGCACAGTCAAGGTAAGAGTTCATGACTAGTCACGGTTTTACTGACATGTATTTTGATGACAGGTGGCAAGGATAGCCTATGTCCAATTTTTATTTTCTAACCCAGTCTTTAAAAGTGTTCTTTAGGATATTTTTAGATAGTTTACCAAATTTAGTAGGTTCATTCCAAAGAACTTGCAGGCCTAACTCGGAGAGCATGTGTTTAACACATTTAAACCATGGGAGTGACTTTACTCCATTAGAGGACATCATGGATGCCCTCTCTATAGGGACTCAAGGCATCTCTATTTCACATTTCCAGCTAAAAGACCAGTGGTTTCAACATAATTTTGTATTTAACCTCAGTTAAGCCCAATTACAGTGCCAAAGGTGAAGAGGATGCACTGCAGGGTTAAGCGCAGCAAGCATTTCAGAAATGTGTTCTCTGAGACCTGTTATTTTGGAGCAAGGTACATGGCCCCATAGTTCCAGCTATTACGTTTGGGGCAGAATTGCTTGGGCTTTGTAAACTTTCATAGCGTTTGACATTGATTTGCCCCTGAAGTGAGATTAAAAGCTTGCAAAAGCACCACCCCACTTAGCTGCTGTTAGGTTGCTCTTGTCTTTCTTGGTGGGCAATTTCAGATTACTTGAGAAAGTGACTCCTAGGTATTAACAGAATCTAGCAGAAGGTTGTTGAGAAAAATGTTTGGTGGGGCGTAGCAGCTATGGACCGGGGGTTGACATATCATAACTTTTGTTTTTGATATGCTGATGGTTAGGCCTTTGTTCTCACATATAGCCGAACAAGTGTGGAGCTACCGTGATAAGCCGGTTGGAGTTTTGGACAGGCGCACAGCATCATCTGCAAGTAATGGTAGACTCCATTTATTTTGGCCTAGGAACGGGACCTCTATCGCTAGGGTGCCGATAGCAATGGCAATGACCTTAATGTATAGGAGAAACAGCCGGGGCCAACTCGCATCCCTGTCACACGCATTAGTGTTTTCCAGGATTGGAGCATTTGGGAACCATCTTATCCTTGCATAATTATTAGTGTATAAGGATTTTATAGCAAGCCATAGGTAAGGTGAAATCAGTAGCACATCAAGTCTCTGCCATAACAGTGACTGTGGGACGATATAGAAAGCTGTCTGCAGGTCGATAAAAACTAGGTACTTGGATTGGCCTTTCATTTTTACACATTTCTGATGAATAAGAAACAGCCTAAAGGACTAGTCTATTTAAAAAAATGACTTTTTTTATGATGTGCATCACAACCACAAACAATGAATAACAAATCTTCCAGTACAACACACCTTGGAGAACCCTCGTCCCCAAACAGCTCCATTTTTTTAGCTCCCTCCCGCCCCTTGCCCCTCTTTGCCCCCTTGAACCTCCAGACCTCTTCCTTCCCGCCAGGTCATACTCCTCCCAGCCTTCCCCGTGGGTCCTTACAATTCCCTCCTCAGTCCAGTTCCATCCATCAGGTCTATATCTTCTCAAACATTTGGGGACAGCCCCTCTCCCTGTTCACCATTCTTTCCAGCTCCGCACAATGGTTCATTCCCCCCACCCATCTGTGTATATTTGGTAGCATTGAATTCCCACAGTCCATTTCCAAGACCTTCTTACCCACCATCATGGCAGTCCTGATGAGGTCTTTTTCTCCGTTATCGAACCCTGCGTCCCGCCAAATGTGTAAAATAATCACCTTAGGACAGACCGGAATTGGGGCGTTGATTACCCTAGATGTCATGTCCCTGACCTTCCCTCAAAAAGATAGCACTTTGGGGCACTCCCAGATCATATGGAAGAACAAGCCCACTCCCACCCCACATATCAGGCACCGGTGGTCCACTGCTCTGCCCATCCTATGTAAACGATCACGGTGTTATATAGTAAATAGGTGATTACATCACCATGTAGAACCTGTGCCAGCTCAAGTTCCAGATGACGTTGTCTGTGCGGCTCGTGATGCGAGTGACAGCGAGATAACGACATTGGAGCTGTGTGGCTGCAGGGGAACTCTCCACATCAAATAAACCTACGAAATATATAAACCTAAATGTGTCGTGAATCGTGATGAAGAATACAAGGAAATGAACTTAACAAGTGGCGACGAGGATGGCGCCGTCGTTCCGTGTGGTGGAGAGTTCCATTAATAGGAAGAGATTGGAACGACGGATAGCAGCATCGATCGAAAGAAAGGAGGTACGGTAGCATATGTACAGTGCCGTACAGCTTACTGCGTGTAAGGAGGATCCATTTGTATTAGGAGCAAACATCGATGTGCTGCATAAATTGAAGTAGGCGCGCGGTACCGCAGGAGACGGTTGTATTATTTGAAGTGGGCGCGCGGTACCGCGAGAGACAGTAGAGCAGCCAAGAGCGGACAAGGAGGGCAACGTGATGACGTGTGTCACGTTTTTCGAGTAAAGGACCCGGAATAACGTGCTTTGCGTGCCACCATCTTGTTTGTTTTAAAAAAAAAAAAAAAAAAAAGAAAACGACGATTGTCTACAGAACATGTGCTTTGCAGCGAAGCAATGGACATAGTGAAAGGAGCACTATTGGAGCGTTATTAACAGTGAAATTTGCAACACTGTTGCACTAGAAGTAAAAAGTAAAATAAGAAAGAAACAGTGCACTCTACACAAGAAGTTTATAATAATTGCTGAAACATGCAAATGGACACAGATTGAAACCGGCAGAAATAGAAAGTACAACACAAGTCAGCAGGTGAATAAAATTAACAGATACAGTAGAGATTAAAAGCAGAGCACGGAGCAGATAACTTTATACAAGCAAACAAGGATAATAAGTGATATAGTAAAAGGAATAAAGTTTAAGAGACAATGCAGAGTATACCGGCTCCAGAAAAGTTTTTGGCCCATCCAGGAAGTCCGGTGTTGTCGTGGGAACAATGGTTAGACAATTTTCAAGTGTATATGAGAGCTATAGGTGGTGCAAAATTCAGCGATGACTTGAAAGAAGCTACATTGTTGAACTGCATAGGTACTGAAGCATTGAGGATTTTTAGGACATTACCTGGGGATGCTGACTCTGGTGGTAGTTCAAGTGATGCCACGACCAGTTCCAGGAAGTATGAAGTGGCATTAACTAAGTTAAGTAGACACTTTGGAAATAAGACTAATGTGGTTCTAGAGAGATACCGATTCTTTACCAGGAAACAACTCAAAAATGAGTCGATTGATGTGTATGTGGCAGCATTGAGAGGTCTCATTGCAACGTGTGATTTTTCTGGTATAGCTAATGAGTATCTAAGAGATCAGATAGTTCTACATGTGGCTGATCCAAAGATACAACAGAGACTTTGGCAGGCGAAAAATCCAACGTTGGAGCAAACATTGGAGATAGCAAGATCCATCGAACTGGGAGATAAGTGCATGCGTGAAGTGCAAAATAAACAGGAGGTGTTTGATAAATGTACAATTCAAGCTGTGCAGTCTGAGAGCCCAGATAAAAATGAAGAGTCATTGATTGCTATGGTAAAGAAAATGGTGAGATTTGATAAGGGTACGGGTCAATGGCAAAAAAGAGATAACTTTTCAAGGTATCAAAACAATTGTGACAAGTGTGGATGGTTCAGACATGCAAATTCAGAAAAAGACTGTCCAGATGTGGGTGCAGAATGTTTTAAGTGTGGTCAAGTGGGACACTATGGAAAGATGTGCAGAAACATCAGAAGATGGGGAAGGTATTTCATGCGTGGGAGTAACTATAGAAGCCATAGATTTAACAGTAGGAAAGCCACATCTGGAGTGCGAACTGTGGAGGAGAATCAACAACCAGACGGAGTAGTTGCAATTTCTGAGGAGTTTGGAGAAGCAATGCAAATTTTGGCTCTCTCGTCCAGTGGTAAAGCTGTGGGTCCGTGGGTACCAATGGAAGTGGATGGAGTGACCATACAAATTATGGTCGATATAGGATCTCCGTATACCATAGTTGACAAGGACACATTTGAGAGAATTTTAAATAAGAAGATGGAGAATCTACATATGACAAGAGTCAAAGCAACAGGGTATGGCAAATCCCCTATTGATATCGTGGGCTATGTTTGGGTACAATTATCCTTTGAAGGGAGACAAACTTACTGCAAGTTGTATGTGGCACTAAAAGGTTTTGCAATAGTTGGTTGGTGGGAGCAGGCCGCGCTAAGGATTAGAATTCATCCGGGAGAAATTACGCCCATTTTGAGCATAGTTGATAAATGTTGTGATTCCCCCGATGGTTTGGTTCAGAGATTTCCAGAGGTATTCAATGAGAAGATTGGGATTCTCAGAGGCTTTAAACATCGTATAGTTTTGAAAAGAGGAGCAAAACCTGTGGTGCATAAATTGAGGAACATACCAGTTGGAACACGGGATTCTTTGAAGAAAGAATTAGAAAAATTGTGTTCCCAAGATATCATTGAAGCGATAGAAAGTTCAGAGTGGTTGTCGCCCATTGTGATTGTAAGGAAACAAGGGGGGGACATTAGGATGTGTGTCGATTTAAGAGATTTGAACAATAACATATGGATAGATCGACATCCCCTGCCAAATATTGGAGAAATGCTCACCACTATGGAGCCAGCCAAATATTTATCCACACTTGATTTATCATCAGCATACCATCAGGTTGAACTAGATGAGACCTCTAGACATCTAACGTCATTCATAACACCATTAGGAGCGTTTCGTTTTAAAAGGATGCCATTTGGTCTAGCGTCAGCGGCTGCTGTTTTTCAGAGACTGATGCAACATCTATTTGAAGGTTTACCTGGAGTGTACTATTTTCAAGATGACATTTTAATTTCAGCCATGACTGCAGAGGATCACGATGCTAAGCTTCTTGGAGTTCTTCAAATACTACAACAGAAAGGTCTTACGTTGAAGATTGAGAAGTGCAAAGTAAAAAAAAACGAAGTGACTTATTTGGGCCATTGTATTGATGCTGATGGGATTAAACGTAAAGAAGCTTTAGTGGATACCATACTGAGACTTCCTGAGCCGTCCAACAAAGATCAATTGAGGAGTTTGTTGGGTTTAACAGAGTATTATGCGAAGTTCATTGATCACTATACAGACAAAACCATACACATGAGGAACTTGATGAAGAAGAATGTGAGGTTTGGGTGGTCGAAGGAGTGTGAGAAAGAATTAAAAACAATTAAAGAACTAATTAACAGGGCTCCTGCCCTGAAAATGTTTGATTTCAGTGCCAGAACTGTTATATCTGTGGATGCGAGCAACTCAGGCTTGGGAGGTGTACTTGAACAGGTCCAAAATGAGGAAATGGTTCCTATAGCCTTTGCTTCTAGGACACTTAAAGAGGCTGAAAAGAATTATTCTACTATAGAAAAAGAAGCTCTGGCTGTTATGTGGATTTTAGAACATTTTAAGGGGTTGATATGGGGTATCCCCATTGAAGTCAGGACTGATCATAAGCCGTTGATTCATATCCTGAATCCAAGAAACCCGCATTTGACCTCTCCTCGCATAAGGAGATGGATTCTCGTCATAATGCAGTACAATGTTTTAATCAAATATACACCAGGTAGGAGTAATGTGGTTGCAGATTGCTTGTCCCGTCTACCGTGCTCCTCAGGTGATGGGGATGATGAAAAAAATGAAGTGGAAATGGACAGCGTCATTGCACATGTACATCCTGGTTTCACTAAGGAAGATTGGGTGGAAGCTGTCAAGGCTGATGAAGAACAGGAACAATTGAGATTAGCGATAATGAATGGCTGGAAAGAGGTTCCTGAATGCATACTACTACGGGAAGGCAAGAAGGAGGAAATGTCATGTAATGAGGCCTGCATATATCGGGGTGATAGCATTGTGCCACCCACGAGGTTGAGAGAGAAGATAATGCAAATAGCACATGAAGGTCATATAGGGAGAAATCTCACTAAAAGAAGAGTAAGAGAGGTATATTGGTGGCCCAGGATGTGGAATGAGTTGGAAAACATGGTGAAGGAGTGCTCTGCATGTGCGGTGAGTGACAAAGGAAAAGTCGTCAGAGCCACACCCCTGCAACCCATAGAGATACCAGTATCAGTGTGGACGAAGTTGGCCATTGATATTTCAGGACCATTTGAAATATTGGAGCCACATAAGATCTACATTATAGTGTTGGTTGACTATACCTCTAAGTGGGTTGAGTGTGGCATTGCAGAGGAGTCTATGTCGGCGATAAAAGTCAAGAAGTTTCTGGAAGAAATATTTGACAGGGAAGGAGAGCCTCAGGAGTTGGTATCAGATAATGGGGCGCAATTCATGGCAAATGATGTACAAGAGTTCCTCAAGGAAAGAGCAATTAGACATAGAACCACTTCATTATACCATCCTATGGCTAATGGATTGGTTGAGAGAATGAACAGATTTATCAAAGACACTATTCAATTAGCAGTTGCAAACAACATTTCTTGGAGAGAGACTCTTAAAGAAGCATTGCTCACTTATAAGGTCACGCCACATTCCACAACAGAAGTAGAACCATTCACATTGATGAGGGGAAGAGTGGCTACCAACAGACTGAGGCCAGCTTGGTTAACAAGGAGAAACGACAGAGTTGTGGACATGGAAGCTGTGGTGGAAAGAGTAAAAGACAAACAAGCAAAATATAAGAGATACTATGACAGGCAGAAAAGTGTGAAAGAAAATACCATAAAGGAAGGTGATTGGGTGAGAGTAAAAGAGCCCAGAAAAGTCGTGAAGGGAGAATCCAAATATCGGGAACCACAGATGGTAATGAAATGTTCCGGGAAATCTGTAATATTGGAAGATGGAAATAGGTGGTCATGTGATGATGTGGTCAAAACAGATGAGAAGGCAAAGCAAGCTATAGACAATGTTAAAAGAGTGGTGTGGTGCGATGGTAACAAAAGTAAAGACGGTGTGACAAATGAACATGCCAATGCTACGGAGGCGAGGAAGGACTATACATGTATGGCGAGAACCAGAAGCAGAGCACCATATTTTAAAAAAGACTTCATGTATTATTAATAATTTTTACAAGAGACCAGTGGCTATTCCTGGGAAGCAGAGATGATGTGTATCCTTTTACTTATATTGGTGCAGCTACAGTTGTGAATTTCTGGTTAATGTTTTTAGTTTTTTTTTTTTGTTTTTTTGTTTTTGTTTTTTTTTCTGGTTAAGTAAGAATGTGATAGTTACTTATATCAATTGTAAGGGGGGGAGATGTTATATAGTAAATAGGTGATTACATCACCATGTAGAACCTGTGCCAGCTCAAGTTCCAGATGACGTTGTCTGTGCGGCTCGTGATGCGAGTGACAGCGAGATAACGACATTGGAGCTGTGTGGCTGCAGGGGAACTCTCCACATCAAATAAACCTACGAAATATATAAACCTAAATGTGTCGTGAATCGTGATGAAGAATACAAGGAAATGAACTTAACACCCGGCTATAGTATGTCCTATGTATGACCTTGTATTGCATCAAAAGCAATCGCATGCTTATGCTGGCCTGTCACGATGAGCACAGCGCTTCAACCCAGTCCTCCTCCTCCAAGGTGCCCAGGTTCTCCCTCCCGTTGCTCACCAAGTGTCTGCAGGGGCTTAGATGTGAAAACATTGAGCATCTGTTTTAGTTGGTTATAGCCTTCCCTTGCATTGCTCCCTCCAGGAGGTTGGCCTCAATTAGTGATCTCTCAGGGATGTCCCATGTGGCCCGTCTTTCTTGTGCCATTGCATGTTGCAGCCTAGTATAGGTATAGCCGTCGCTTGCCTGTAGACCAGACATCTTTTGTAAATTCTGGAAAAGGGCAAGTGGGTCCTGCACCAGGATGTCCTTCATTTTCTTAACCCCTTTATTCTGCCACCTTCTTTGCTCCCCCACTTTAAATATCTCCCGCAGATCAGCATTCTCCAAAATAGGTGCTTTCCTGGCCAATACTCTCCCCCAATCTGTCCCTCTGAGAGCCGCCTTGCAGGTATCCATTGTACAAACCCCTGGGTGTGTCATCCCCTGTGGAGGCTTATGCCCGTACAACCTCTGCCAAGTCGTCCTTGGTCCCATCTTCCTTAGTTCCAGCGCAATGTGGGTCAGTTCCCTCCCGCCAAATAGCCATTCATTCACTATCATCAGTTGGGATGACCAACAGTAATGCTGCACTTTCGTGACTCCCAGAGCCCCGTCCCACACCAATCTGGTCAGTCTTCAGCGCAATTCTCAGAATTTTGTTACCCCATATAGTTTCCCTCCGTAACCTCTCTATGATTCAAAACACTCTGGTCGGCACCTTGATGGGAGAGTTCTGAAATACAAGAGGAGGCACGGTAGCACCACCATCTTAAAAAGATTTGACCTTCCAACCAATGTTATTGGGAGGGTCGCCCAGTGTTTAATGTTGCCCTTCAGCCTATCCAGTACCAGCTCTAGATTGTTCCAGAGAAACTCTGTCTTTACCACCCCCACTCGGATACTCAAATATTTAAATGATTCTTTTGAGACCGTGAGAGGATACCCCTCTGGGATCGCCTCATTCCCTCCCTTAATTGGCATGAGCACTGTTTTTTTCCAATTTATCTGGAGGCTGCTTACTTCCCCAAATTCCCTGAACACCTCCATCACTCTCGGTCCAGTATGCTTGGGTTCCCCTAGATAAATGAGATCATCATCAGCATAAAGCGATATGCGGTCCTACCATCCTCCGGCCAAGCAAAGCCTCTCAATTGGGGATCTGTTCTTACCTTCGCTGCCAGGGTCTCCATAGCCAGCAAGAACAGGAGCAGTGAAACGGGGCATCCCTGTCTAGTTTCCCTTTGTAACAGGAAGGTTCCCGAGATACAACCATTCACTTTCACCCTGGCTACCGGATCAGTGTATAAAAGTTGCACCCAATGCACAAATCTGGGTCCAAATCCAAACCTTCTCATAACCGCCCAGAGGTACTGCCAGCCCACAGCGTTGAATGCCTTCTCCGAGTCTCTTGCCATGAGGACATGTGGTCCCTCTAGGTAGTAGACAGCACTCAACGCGCTGTGCAACCTCCGGATATTCATCCTGGTAGCCCTACCTGGCACAAAGCTGCATTGATCTGTGTCGAGAAGTGCCCTAATGGTGGGCAGAGGTTTGTTGGCTAAAACATTTGCCAGAATTTTAGCCTCCCCATTGATCAGGGAGATTAGGCGGTATCCACTACATCGCTCTGAGGGTTTCAAGCCTTGTGTATTACCATCATTGCCCTCATCTCCTCTGCCGGCCCCTGCCCCATCGTTTTCCAGAATTCCGCTGGGAATCCATTTGGCCTCAGGTACTTCCCTGACTGAAGCTGGGTGATGGCTGGACTGGTCTATTTCTGATAGTGCTTTATGGAAAACAACCTAGACTGCCAAGAGAAGTTTGCTATTGTCGACCCACTCTTCCAGTCAATACCGAATAATGTGAGTACATTTTGGCTAATGAGCCCATTAAGAATATTAGTCTGTAGTTTGATGGTGCCTCTCTGTCTCCCATCGTATAGATTGGTATTATAGTCGCTGCTTTACAACTTGTGGAGAAGGTATGCGTTCTGTTTATTTCCTTAAAGAACTTTGCTGAAAAGGGATCCAGATGTCAACACTGCTCTTAAAGAGATCTGCTTGTAGGTTGTCTGGCCAGGAGGATAGTTATTACATTGAGAAAGCAAAGCCCGCACACTACTTCCATTGTGGAAAAAACAAAGGGATTGTGTTGACTAGGCACAGTAATTTCCATCCGCTGGTTAGTGTTTTCTACTGGCTGCGAGATAATTGAACTCTTAGTATCCTCTTTAAAACAGAGCCTGAAAGTGGTGATACCAGGCCTGAGCTGAGATGTTTGATAAATGGCTATTTTTCAGTATTGAGCCAGTCCTGACTACATACCAACAATCTTTGGGCTTATGGAGCCTACCTGCATCAATGAGGGATTCCCAGAGAGATGCATTACAATCAGCTTTCTTTCTTTCGATTACATTTTTATATTCATTTCTTTTACAGATTGCGGTTTCAGAGTCTCTTTCCTTTGCTAGTTTTTAGTTCCTGTATAGGAGCAAGTTTCCCTTTCCTGCAGTCATTGTCAAACCAGCCTCTTGTGTTATTTTGCTTGGTATTCTCTTTTCCTAGTCTAGTTAAAAGAGGTAATAGGCTAGTAATCAAAGTAACATAGAAATCAAGCGGGAATAGGAGAATTAGATGCAGCTGGGAACACATGGAGAATATATTGCTGGAAGGATTGATGGATCAGTGGCTGCTGACCATCTAACCGCTTTTAGGTTGGTAGTTTGTTCTAACGTAGTGGGTAAACAATAAGGAGTTTGTTTGCTAACCTAATTAACAGAAGGGGACAGTTTAGCAATAAGGGGCATCATGGTTGCTTTCTAGGTGCCCTGAGACTCAGAATGATTTGATCAGTCCCCATTGTTCTACATTTAACAGGATATAATCAATTAAGCTCTGTTTGCTCAGTGTTCTGAATGTCAGATATGATACGTTATTTATATTGCGCTTGATACCCAGAGGTTTCTAAGCACGGAGCCGGGGATCGAACCTGTGGTGCCCCGTGACGTCTTGCTTCCAAGGCGAGCACTTGCCCCTGAGCTATCCTCCCAAGATGGGCCAGGGAATGATTGGGAAAAGTCCATTTCAAGTTCTACGTCCATATGAATGGGCAACCGGAAGGACACGGTTTGTAAAAGGGTATTTACGAATAGGGGTGATGGACTTGGAGATCTGGGATATCCCGAATCTCGTCCTCTACAGCAAGGTCCTCGGTGGACAAGTTAGTATATTCATGTTGGCAGTTATGTTGCCCCTTAATATTAAGGCACTATTTTTGCCTCATCAATACTGCTAGATAAAGTCGCCAGGGCTTGTTCAAGCTCATTTATTGCTGCTTTATTCAGTCTTACACAGGAGTTGATTATTAGGACCGTTGGACACCCCCCTTTGAGACTAAGAACTATACAGAGTAAATCTGGGGACTTCAATTCTATCAATTTGCATGATGATCCAAGACTAGCATGCACCCATATCAAAAGTCAACCTATAGGGAATCGTTTGCTAGCTTTTTGGGCTGGGCAAATAAACGGTAGCGTAATAAGGTTTGTGAATTTGCTCTGTCAGCCAGGATTCCTGGAGACACATTATTTAATTTTATTGTATGAATTTAGACCAATCTAAGTCTGTATTTTTACTGGTTAGTCCACAGATGTTTCACGAAAGAATGGAGGCAGAACCGTAGTTTTCCTTCAATGGATGTGGGTCTCCTGCTTGTATGTATATATGGCTGAAGAGGGGTCAATGTCTCATTTCAGTTTGTTCGTAAATCGAGTATCTTCCTGAGAGAGTATTGTTTACAAGACTCTTCTTCTCCGTTTCCCCGGACAGGTCTATGAGATCCCAAGTATTACTGGTTGGTCCATCAAACCGACCTCCGGACGAAGGGAGGTTGGGAACAGTCGTAATACTACTTGCAAACCCTTCGGCAGTAATGTGCGGCACTCAATTGATAAAACGCCCTGCACAAAATGTTCCGAGATAAGTACCAACTCGATATAGTCGTAGTTGGAATTTGTAGGATCTGGGCAACGTCTGGCCTCAATAACATCTGAGCGTATGACTGATAAGCAGACTTTAGAATGATGTAGCCAGTGTATCGCCTTGTTTATTAACGACTATGGTATTCATTTAGACGTTTCTGGACTCTCGGCACGTACACAGTGAAATTTACCTAGAAGTTTAAAGACTATGGGGTCAGAATTTGGTACCATCAGAGGCTGTGAAGAAGGAAAATTAGTTCTGGACGATCGTAGCACAGTGGTGAATGCAAACTGTTCGAGTTTATGCCAACACTGCCATCGGCTTCAGTTTTTGCCCTTGGTGGAAAATGAGGCTTTAAATTAGAAAAATGGGCCCTTGGGAGCGCAGTACTCTCAGAATCCTACATTGGAAGGGAAATGTGTTTTTTGGAGATCTGTTCCGCAGGAGTTATAAGGGGCAAACTTCGAGGTCCGTTAATGCTGGTCGGTTTATCCAGCTGGGGTTTTAAGACAAGCCCAATGGCTATTAAGTTCTACAGTTGTATTTGAATGTTTATTACTTGTGGTTTCATAGAATCAATATCGCTGTTAAAATTATACAACAATAGTTTACAAGCAGACCAACAATTGCAATTCATGGTCTTGTTTCATACAAGGGGAAGGCCAGAATCCAAATTTTTAGTGTTAGCTTTATTAATCCAAGTGTTGATAGGTAGAGGAATTGTAGGGGCAATTTAATGCCCTGGGAAAGGTTGTCAGGTAACGGTGGATTAACAGAGTTGATCCCCATAGATTCATATTAATGGGTGGTAGTTGTAATCACATTGTTATCCTTATGGGATGGAAGAAACATTTTTGGGACAACAATTTCAAATGAATGGCCCTCCCGTTGCTCAGACCCCATGTGATATCTCTTTCGTGCGAGGCGCCGTAAATTCCTTAGCAACGTGGACTGGGGATTTCAGGGACTACTGCAGTGAATCATCAATCCCTAGAATCCCCCCCACTGTCGGGAGATGGGGGTTTGGTTTCGACTTTTGATGCAATACAATCGGCATCTTGTCCATCATGGAAAATAGCTGGGTTTTTGCTCCCGTTAGAATTTAAAATAAAGATGAGAGTGTAGTGCGTTTACCTTCCTTTACACCTATCTGGGTTTCCTCTTCCGGATCTGTAGTAATCGATTGAATTGGACACGACTGGGATATCTGTGGGCTGGCCTATTCCCGATACATTTGAGCACCAGGATGCGAAAAAGGGTTTCTTCCGAGTACACTTGCTCCAATATAATGGGTAACTGTCACATTCGGTAGAGGATTCTTCTCCCAAGCCTGTACTGGCCCCTGGGCTGACATGATCAGGGCATGAGTCTGTCATTCCAGTTCCCAGGTTCTGATCAGCCTTTACTTGCTGCAATGGCACAGAGTTCAGGAAATAGGGCAATATTTGGGTATTCATCTGGAGGGGACCTGCGTTAAAATACTGTGGTCAACTTCGACAATCCCGCGACACATGCCCCATTCGTCCACACACCAAACACTGCACTCCATACACACCTCCCATAGGCCCATTCAATAGCGCCTTGAAACACTTGTGTATAGGCGCGTTATAAATGAGATATCATTTTAATCAGGGCACCATACCTCCAAATCCACCGAATGACCCGACGATCCGTAGAAATCGTTTCTTCGGTCTTGGTCCAGGTACATACCAGTCCCTCCATGCTTGTCCCATTCCAGTGTCTATTTGTCCTTGTTGTCCCAATTGTCCCTGCTGTCCCTCTATGGGGATGGTTATCATTGCCCCCTCTAAACAAATCTTTGCTAGTTTTTTTCTGGACTAGCTTGGCCTCAGCCTTTTGTGCCTGGTCCCTACTCTCCTTTTCCTGGCTCTTACAAAAATGCACAATGTGCGCCTGTATCTCCTGCCAAGACTTCGCCTATATCCCTACGACCTTGTCTAGGTCATGCTGTACTTCTTTAGGAAGTCCCTTTTCCAACATATGATAAATAGCCACATTTTTGTCACATGCTTCTCCAGTCTCTGCCCTCCACATCTCCTGAATCAACTGAATATGGGCAGTGGGATCTGTAATGCTTACCTTTGGACTCTGCAGGGGCACCAGGACTGGTGTAACGCCTTGCTGGGTCGTGTGGTGCAGAATGCTATCCCTCCACTTGCATCTCCGGGCCTCGGGCTGCTGCAAGGTTTCACACCTAGGATAGGAATGTAAGTATAATGAAAGTTGGGTGACTACAGTGTGAATATTGGGGCGCTACCATGCATCTCCTCCCACCTTCCACCAGGGTAACCCCTTTCACCTTAGTGTTTTCTTTGTGGCGGTCTCCTTCCTGCAGCCAAGTGCAGGGGCGTGTTGTTTGGAGTGTGGTCTGTGTATGGCTCCAGTTAAAACTTCACTGGAGATGCCCAATCTAGCTGTGGCTCTTTGTTCTGTCAACACTGCTTTTCTCTTCAATAATGTCCTCTTTCCTTTTGACGAAATTGGGTTGTTGTCACTCCATGCTCTCACTCCATGCTCTTTACTTCAGAGCAATTTGATTGCATGGGGTTCTTTGGTCTTGCACAGCAATGAAAAATGTACCACCTGTGCCTTTAGCTTGTGTTTGGTATTTAAAGCTTTGCGCGCGTATTGGCGATGCTACAATGAGTGCTGATGCCTTCAGAAGACTTTGTGGAATGCGTGATGCATACCAGCGCATGGAGCTTCCCTGAAAACGCATGGACTCTTGTCCATATTGCGCTAGTCTAGAGAGCTTGTTAATGTCTTCAAATACATCTACTGACACTTTGCTGCTGTATGCGCAGACTAGCGAGCGCAGTAATGCTTTTAAATTGTATTCACTGCCCGGGATCGCGGGCAACAGCTGACCTCTTTTTCCTCTTTCTTTCAGGTTGTTCCGGAGTCAGAGTTCCTGGGGATGTGCGCAGACTGCAGTACCTCGTTTCTGCTGTTCCAATGGCTGCGGGAGGACACGGGATGCTGATGAGCTTCAAGGTAACGAAATCAGGATATATGCAAAAGCTTGAGAGCTGACGATAAGCGTTCCACTGCTGAAGCAGTAACAATGCGAAGCAAAGCTGCACATATGGGGTGTGGCTTATAAAGCAGGCCCACCCATGCTGACTAGATAGTTCTTTCTCATTAATATCAATGTGTTGGCTCAGAGTGTCCATGAATGGGGGCCATGTTGGAGGGCTCCCACTTCTATCAGTGCACTGGTATTGCAAATGGGTTTGTGTTGCCGAACAGTGCCATAGTGAGATCCAATCTACACCTTTCCTACTCCTTTTGGCCCTACTCAATGTATGTCTATGGGGCTGGTTGTGGGGGTGCATATGTGTAGTCCTATCGGTTGCCTTGATGATCATGACAAGTCCTGGTTTAACTTCATTGTTTTTGCCAAAATGGAATTTGTGTCTGGCATATCAGGATACCCTATCCTCCGTGCTCCCCAAACTTGTGCCCTATAATTATTGACAGCCACTCCATCGTGGGTATTCTTGTCTAATTAAATTCCCGGATTTCCCGCTTTCTTCCACAACTCGTCTGCCGTTCCCCCATCAGGGCTGTGAAAAGGTTTTCATGTTCCCAATTTCCAACTTGACAACAGCTGTTTGCTTTTCTAGAGCATAATTCCACTTCCCTGCCCCTGCAGTGAGCGAAGGAAGCATCTTCATTAAGTTATTGCGGTCCATGTGTGACCACGGGACATACGCCATCCCCTGAACTTTCTGGAGTAGTGGGTATTGAGTCAATTTTGCCTTTAGTAGGACTTCCCCCATCTGTCCTCACCGTCTAACTACAGCCATGAGGACCCCACAGCACATCAGAAGACCCCATGGCGTACTTTGCAGAGTCCTTACTAGAGCAGGGGTGTAGCCTCAGATTCCTGTCCTCCTTGTTCGTTAACTGTCTTGCAGTCATTCTCCTCTTCCTCCTCTGTCCCTTCTATCACATACCATGATCCTTCTATGGGACGACCACACCCTCGGGGCTGCCATAAAAAGTTGCCTCTCTTCCACTTTGTCCTAAGTCCACATCTATAGCGGTGCTTTCTTTTTCCAAGTCCACACTTACCCCCTTTATGACAAATGTATCTAGCCGTACGAGAATCTGACCATGTCTCCATCTTCCTTCCAAAGCTTCCTGTGTTTCCCTATTCTCGTCTTCCTGCTGTTTACTCCCATTCTGTTGTACCCATGCCACTTCGCCCTCTACTAACCTTGCTGCTTCTTCCCGGTTCTGCCATTCTTGCCTTTCCATTACTCTCCGTAATCTATCCTCTATCCTGGTACCGGGGGGCAATTCTCCCCTTGCTGACTTCTCCTTCACACCTACTCCTTACAATCCTTGCTCGCTCTGGCTCTACTAGTCCCAAGGGTAACGCTGATTTATCTTTAAGATAGACTTTTCTTCTTTCATTTTCCATTCAGGGCCCGCCAACAACCTAGAATAAAGACGGTGTTACCCTTCTGTTTCCCTCATAGTCCTCCCGCTCAAAAATGGGTGCAGATGGAGGTGTTACCCCTGACAGTCTCGTAACCACCGAAGTAGTCACTGTAGAATATGGAGGTTCAAACTCTGGATTTGGGTACCCTTCTGTGGGCAAAAAATGATAGCACCCATATGGGGGTGGTGCAGAACAAATTCCTACACCTTCTTTCTTCGTCCCTTCTTCCATAGCCACGACCTTCTGGGTCTTCCCTGCCTTCTCATAGAACTGCTTATAAGGTGGAAGCAGGGTGTGAGAGGGAACAAACTCATTCACCCGTTCTGAGGATGGAGCCTACAACAGTACTACAAAGAACAGGAGTGGTTAAAGAAACAGACTTAGGGCAGACACCCTCCACCATCACATACTCAACTGGTCTCTGTGCCTTCACGGCTCTCTCCACTACGGTACTGCGGGATGGCAGGGTGCATTCTGACCAGCGCCGGAATCGCCCCTCCCGCATGAGGGACAAGCACCACGCTGCAGCTCATTCCACCGGAGACGGGGCTCCCCCATACTCGGTTCACCATCGGCACAACGGAAAGCAGAGGGAGGACCCAGTCAATAACAGGGCAGGGGCAGGAGGAAAGTCCCGGACGTCAGCTCATGTAGGGGGCGGGCCTCTGCAATTCAGACCAATTAGAAGGGGTCTGAAATTGGGCAACCCTGAAACAAGGAGGAAATGACTGGTGGGCCTACCCGGCCACAAACAAATTAAAGAAGGCTGAATGAAAGCTACCTTATCTCAACTCAAGGGAGATGTTGACAGTAGAGAAACTGCCAAGGGACTTCTTTACTTTGTTTGCTTGGAGAACACTCAGAAGAACAAGTTACTTACCAACTGGTAACGTTCTTTCGATTGGATGTTCCTCCAACGTATTCCTCATCTTAGATGCATTCCATCCAGCTTTGCTGGTCTTCGGAAATTTTTTCGGCAGAGGGCGCCGTGCATCGATGTCGAGTCGGTGGTCCCCCGAAGGCCTCCGTCGAGGGTGACGTCATCGGGTGTATAAGTAGCACGCGCGGCGCCCGTTGGCCTCAGTTCTGGTTTTCCCTGTTTTTTTGGCTGTGATCTTGTACTGTGTAGATTGTGCCGGCAGACAGATATCAGCCTTGCGAGATTTGAGATGGCAATAACCCAGAAAAATCTACAGAGGGGTAGGTTGGGAGGCCGATGAGGAATACGTTGGAGGAACATCCAATCGAAAGAACGTTACAAGTTGGTAAGTAACTTGTTCTTCGAGTGGATTGTGTCCTCCAACGTATTCCGCATCTTAGATAGACTCCCAAAGTCGTATTTTGCATTCTTTCTCTGGAGGAGGGGGTCCGATTTTCTTTCCCAACCAATGCTTTTAGATGGTGGAATAAAGCACTGCTTTTCCAAAAGTCAGCTCCCTAGACTGGGAAGCATCCAGGCTATAGAATTTTGAGAAGGTGTGAAGTGAAGACCAAGTTGCAGCTTCGCAAATGGACCTTATTGGGCCACCTCTTTGAAGGGCCGTGGAAGAGGCGATGCCTCTGGTGGAATGAGCCCTTAACCCTTCTGGTGGGTCCTTTTGTGCTAGTCTGTAGCATTCTGAAATGCAAAGTACGATCCAGCGTGAAATTGTCTGTTTTGTTACCGATTGACCCAGTTTCCTTCCTGTGTAGCCTATAAACAACTGGCTGTCCACTCTAAGCCTAGCAAGATGCTGTTACATCCCAGACATTGTCAATTGTCTTGCCAGACACTTTACCAGACATATCCAATATAGAAATTAAAGAGAACAGAGTATGTACTTTGCAACAGTATGTCCATATGAATATGGAGACATCTAACGCCCCTCTAGCTGTAGGCTCTACACTAACAGATAACCAGGAGGTTAGCCTCAATGCCAATACCACAACATGTTTTCTTAAATACCTGCTACTTAATACAAGGTCTCTTCTAAAACATGCCACAGAAGTGGCATTGATTATAGAAGAATATGACCTTGATATCTGTGCCCTGACGGCAGACCCCACATTGTCACTTGCAATCCCTGAAGGGTACTATATGATTAGACGAGATAGAACTCAGGGCCGGGGCGGGGGGGTGGCGATTATTAAAAATTCCTTGAAAACCAAAATTGATTCCATCCCAGGGTCAGAGATTTTATGCATCAAAATTGCTATTAGCGCAGAAACCACCCTTAATGTTCTCTTACTTTATTGAGCTCCTATAGTGGACCCCACCTTTCCTACATATTTAAATGGTCTATTACTTTCTTTTTTGAAACCAAACACGAACTTAGTTCTGTTGGGAGACTTCAACCCCTGGCTGGGTAGCGACTCGGATACCACAGCAAAGTTAATGGAGAATACCCTTGACGCCTTAGGCTTTATCCATCATGTCAGAGCCGCTACACATTCCAAGGGTCATACCTTGGATTGGATTTCCACTCTCAATATTTCTGTAACCAATGTAGATATACAACCCTGTCCATGGTCGGACCATTTTAGTATTGGTTTTCAGTCCAGGATTGAATTCTTTAGGTCTAAACCTTCCTATCCGAAAACATCCGTTACTAGTAGGAATCGAAAAAATTTGAATAAAGAGACACTGCATCCCTGGGCCCAATCCTTGAACACCGACATAGGCAAACTAGGAGACCTAGACGCCATGTCAGATAGGTTCATAAACTCAATTAAAATAGTAACCGATAAGCTTGCTCCTATCAAAAATAAAATGAAGAGAACCGATCATAACAACTGGTTCTCCAAGGAGCTATCAGAATTAAACACTAAGAAAAATAAACTTTATCATTACTTGGAGAAAAGATAAATCTGTTAGTAATTTGAAAATGTACAAAAGTAGTGCTGTTAACTTCAAAAAAGAGGTTATAACAGCCAAAAAGGAGATGCTAAATGAGAGGATCATTAATGCTAAATCAGACTGTAAGGAACAATTTCAAATACTAAAAGAACAAACACATGTGCCAGGATCCATAACAGCCCAAATTATTAAGAATAAGGCCTGGTGTACAGAAATTCAGTCAGCCATGTCAAATAAATTAGATAAGATCAGAGAAACTATAGAGACTAAAAAACGCTCTCTGAACATATCAGATCAGCAGGAGAAGATTATACTCACCCCAGTTAAAAATAAAGATCAACCGGTATTCAGATTTTTACCCATATCTGAAGAGGAACTGGCAAAAACTATTAGTCAACTTAAGAGCACCAGTTGTAAAGGCGATCCTTGTTCTGCCATCATAATTAACAAATGCCTACCCACCTTAATACCAGCTCTTACAAAATTTGTCAATGCCTCATTTGAGTCGAAGGTAGTGCCTGCTAATCTGAAAAATGCTTGGATTACACCTCTACTAAAAAAGCCCAACCTCTGCCCGCTTATCCCGCCGAATTATAGGCCTATTACCAACACTGCCTTTCTTCTTAAAATTCTAGATCGGGTGGTTTATAACCAGATTTCCTCATTCCTGGAACAGAATCAAATTCTGCATAATCATCAATCAGGATTCCGTGCCAATCATGGCACAGAAACAGCACTCCTAGCCCTTAAATCCCATCTCATTCAGGGCACGGATAAGGGTCAGATTGCCTTACTGATGATCTTGGATCTTTCGGCGGCTTTTGACCTGGTGGACCATTCGATCCTGTCCACCAGGTTAAGAGAAAACGCTTACTTTTCGGAAGAGGCTATCCTTTGGATATCATCCTTTCTAAAGGATAGGCAAATCAGAGTTGCCAGCGAATTGGCAGAAGCAGATCCAATGCTACTATTGTTTGGAGTCCCTCAGGGAGCATGCGTGTCTCTGTTTCTATAACATCTTCATGATCCCCTTCTTTCAGATGTTGGAGGAGGAAGGGATCATGTTTGCCAACTACGCAGATGACACGCAATGCATCTTACCTATCTCTGGAATCTACCAAAAGGACGTAGCTTGCATTAATGCAACTTATCTGAAAATACAAGATTGGATGGTATTCAATGGCATGGCCCTAAATAGTGCTAAAACTGAACTTCTTTTGGTAGGCTCGCCAAGTAAATTGGATAAATTAGGAGCAGAATACAAGAATATCAATCTGGACAATTGCATTATCAAAACCATGTCCAAAGTTAAGACCCTGGGCGTATGTTTGGATACACACCTTAATATGAAGGCTCAGGTGAACAATCTTGTCTCATCAGCCTCCTACTTTCTTAAACTTTTTCGTCATCTCCATCCATTTATTTCTGAAAAAAACGCAGAAACCTTGGCAAGAGCCATCATTGGCTCCAAATTAGACTATGGATGTAGTCTTTTGGTGGGTATCCCTCAGACAGAGATTCATCTTCTTCAGGTAATTCAAAATGGGGCCGTGAGAATAGTTAAGGGTTTAAGTAAAAGAGATCATGTATCAGATGCCAGAAGGAGTCTTCACTGGCTGCCGGTTGGAAAAAGAATTCATTTTAGGCTTCTGCTCGTTACCCAAAAATGCATTGTAGGTAAAATGCCATCATATCTGAAGGAGGCCATAGTTGTGAAGGATAAGGGTAGGTCTCTCAGATCTGATAATTCTAATACACTCAGTGTACCCCGGCATAAGAATAACAAAACTAGGCAGGGGTCATTTGAAGTTGCAGCACCCATTGCATGGAATGCCCTTCCCACGGCATTAAGAACGCTGGCTTCAACACTGAAAACACTGCTCTTTGCCTAAACCCCCCAATGGAGACTCGGTTTAGATAACTATTCTGATGTATTTGTGGTCTGTTTTGTGTTTGTTAGTCTGCGCCCATCAGCCTTCGGGTACCAGGTGCGCAATATAAATCATGTAACATAACATAAGTCTAGAGATGTAAAAGCTTAAAGCTCTTTTTGGATCCAGTCTGTGTAATCTTTCTTCCTTCTTAGAAGGATGAGGTGGAGGCTAGAATGAGGGTAAAACAATTTTCTGACTTAAATGAAAATCAGATATTACTTTTGGTAAAAATGATGGTTTAACACTCAATACAACTCTGTCCTTATGGAACACAGTATATGGTGGCTCAGAAGACATTCGCTCACTCTTCTTGCTGATGTTAGAGCAACTAAAAAGGCCGTTTTCCACGTTAGTAATCTTAATGGACACGTGTGCATAGGCTCAGAAGGGGCACACATTAAGAATTTTAGGACTAAATATAGATCCCAAATCGGTACTTGAAATGGGTGAGGAGCAAACACATTAGTGAGACCTTTTAGGAATTGTGTTATCAAAGGAATTTTGAAGTAGGAGCATTCTTTGAAAATGAAAAGCGCTGCAAGGTAACCTTTTATTGTTCCGATATTCAGACCTCTATGTGCTAGGGTCAGAAGCAAAGATAGTACTTCTGGAATAGAACATAGAAAAGGATCGACATTCTTTTCCCTGCACCAGTGGCAAAACTTTTTCCAACAGCAACGGTATAGAGACTTTGTTGCTGGCCTTCTTGCCGAAAGCAACACCTCCATAACATCATCTGGAATGTTCCAATCCCTGTATCTCAGCCTTTCAGATACCAAGCATGAAGGTTGCGTGTTCTGACCTCTGGGTGGAGAACCCGACCTTCCATTTGAGAGAGAAGGTTCTCTCTCTGAGGAAGACGTACTGGAGGACAGATGGACATATCTAGAAGGTCCGGATACCACGTTCTCCTGGCCCAATCCAGGGCAATTAGGATCATGCAGGTCCCGAAGTGTCTCAGCCTCCTGATGACCTGAGGAATGATGGGAATCGGAGGGAACGCATACAATAGTGGGAAATTCCACTCCACCACGAACGCGTCCCCCAGGGCTCCTCTCGGGGGAAATTCCGTTGAGAAATACCTTTCGCATTTTCGGTTGGTACTGGTTGCGAATAGGTCTACCTGGGGGTTCCCCAAAGGGTAAAGATCTCTTGAATGACTTCCTGAGCCAGTTCCCATTTGTGGGACACCGTGCTGTGCCTGCTCAGAGCATCTGCCGTCATGTTCTCTTCCCCAGCTAGATGAATTGCCGTTAAAGAGATTCCTTCCTGAATCGCCCAATACCAGAGCTGCATTGCCTCTCTGCACAGGGGTAGGGACCCCACACCACCTCTTTTGTTTAGGTAGTGCATAGCCACTATGTTGTCCGTCATTATCAGGACATTCTTTCCCTTGACAGATGGCAGGAAGGCCTTCAGTGCTAGTCTGATTGCCCTCAGCTCTAAAAGGTTGATATGTAGTTTGGACTCCGATGGAGACCAACAAACGTTTATTGTCAAATCGTTGGCATGTGCTCCCCACCCCAGGAGTGAGTCGTCCGTCACTACTGTGATCTCCGGCAATGGTTGCCAAAAAGGTTCTCCTTTTAGGATGTTCTCTGTAAAGGTCCACCATAGAAGGTCTTGTCTGACCTTGTTCGGAATCTGAAGAAGATCCGTCATTTGACCCGAGAACTGGGACCACTGAGTCTTTAAAGCCCATTGAAGGGATCTCATCCTCAAGCGTGCCTCTGGCACCAGGAAGATGCAGGATGCCAGGAGGCCGAGCAACCTTAAAAAGTCGTAAGCCTGGAGATTTTGGGCATTTTGGAATTTGGAAACCATCTGAAGAATGTCTTGAGCCCTCGTCTTGGGAGTCGAGCTCTTTCCCAAGGATGTGTCTAGTACAGCTCCTATGTACTGAAGCTGTTGGGAAGGTGTCATTTGTGACTTCTTGAAATTGAGGGTAAAGCCCAGTTTGTGGAGGAAGTGGCAGGTGACTTTCAGATGATCCAGTGCTTGTTTCGGCAGGACGCGCTCTGATCAACCAATCGTCCAGATAGGGGTAGACATGAATCCCCCCTCTCCTGAGGTGCGCTGCCACCACTACCATTAACTTGGTGAAGACCCTCGGGGGCAGAGGTCAACCCGAATGGCAGAACTCGAAACTGATAGTGAGTCGCCAACTACGAACCTCAGGCATTTTCTGTGTTTGAGATGAATCGGCACATGAAAATAAGCATCCTGGAGGTCCAATGACACCAACCAGTCCTGAAGTTGAAGGGCCTGAAGGATCTGAGAAAGGTTAACCATCTTGAATTTGTCCTTCCTCAAGTTTCTTAAATCCAAGATGGGTCTTAGTCCTCCGTCCTTTTTGGGGATCAAAAAATACGGGGAGTACCATCCCTTGTTCCTCTCTGCTGCAGGTACTGGTTCTATGGCACCTTTCTCCAGCAGGGTTAGAACTTCCTGCTGTAGGAGCGGATTTGAAGACTTCAATGGGTGTCTCCCTGGTGGATTGCTTTGAGGTTGCTTTAGAAAAGGAAGGCAGTAGCCTCGGGCCATTATTTCTAGAGCCCAAACATCTGAAGTAATGGCTCGCCATTCTTGCAGATGCTGTGACAGCCTGCCTCCTACAGGTGTTTTGTGGTGCAAGTCCTCAAAGTGGTTTTGTGGCGGATGTTGCAGCCGCTGCTGGCAGAGAGGCTGCAGCTGGAGCTGGCTTAGCACGTTTTCCTTGTCCACCGCGAGTGGCCTTTCTTTGGCCCCTTTGACTGGCCATTCCTCTCACCTTTCCATATGAGGTGTAATAACAATAGGATCGTCCCCTCCATGATTGCCCTTGTGCACGAAAAGGCTGAGGTTGCCTAATAGCAGCTCCTAAAGATTTTGCCGCTGCTTTTTAGGTCTGCAACCTCTCAAGGTTCTCGTCAGCCTTGTTGCCAAAAAGGTGAGACCCCATCAAAAGGCATGTTCAGAAGGCGGTTCTGTACGTCCGGGGCAAAACCCGACTTCCGGAACCACACAAACCTGCGCATTACCGTGCTAGTGCCCATGGACCTGCTTACACTATCCGCAGTGTCCAACCCAGATTGAAGGGATTCCTGCATGGCTTCCTTTCCATCTCTAACGATGGCTAGGAAACCTTCCCTTTCTTCCCCTTCTGGTATGTGCTCCGCCGCCATTGCGATGAACTCCCACAGAGTGTACGAAAATGTTGCCAAGGCAAATGTGGAGTTGGCAGATTTGAATGCCATGCTCCCGGCTGAAAATACCTTCCGTGCCCAACCATCCACACGCTTATCGTCTCTGTCTGGAGGGATAGACGGTTACGCAAGTTTGTTGGAAGCTATGGCTGCCTGTATGACCAGACTCTCGGGAGTTGGATGTTTTGACAGATAGCCGGGGCCGCTACTGGCTGGGTGGTATTTTGATGCAAGGGTCTTATTTACCGCAGGAATAGAATCCGCAGTTTCCCAATTCTTGGCCACCCTGTTTTGTAAGGCTACATGAAAAGGTTTTACTGGGTCTTCAGTGGGACCATGGTCCAATATGTCTGTTAAATCGTCTTGGACGAATTGGGCTGGTGGTCTAGCCCATCCCAAGTAATCTACAACCATGGTCATTAACTGACGGTAAGATGGACTGGCATGCTCTCCTGGATCTGGTCTACCAAAGTCATTCTCAGGAGAAGTGTCAATGCCACTTGCATTATGTAAAGATTCCACCAAATGCCTCATTCTGCTTTCCTCTGAGATCAAGCATTCTGGGACATTTGGGGTGCCATATTCCAATCCAAAAGGTATATTTTCCTCATCGGATCTCTCCTGTTCCTCAAAAATTGAGGTCAAGGATTTGAAAAACTCCTTCCTAGGGAGAGGCTTGAAAACCTTCTCTGGGAGAGGAGGAGGAAGAGGTGTAGTACCAGACTCTGAAGAAATTACATGTTTTGTAACATTCTCCTTTTCTGGTTTCCCTGGCTTGGCTGGAGCCTGTGGCGTTGAGGGTTTCGGTGCCAAAGTCGATAAAGGTGTTGACGGCGTCGACGACATAGTGGTCATCGACAGGGTCTACTTCGAGGGCGTTGAGGCAGTCTTCAACGATTTACCTTCGGGGTGTGATAGGTCTCGGACGGCGTCGGTGACCACGAACGGTCGACTCGACTCGAGCGTTTATTCGTTGGCGTCCTGGAAGGTTCCCTATCCTTCCTTTTACGATCACCTGGGCTCAAGGGCGCGCGAGTGTCGGAGCGATGACGCTCCCGGCCAGCTTACGAAGAAGGCGCGGACCAAGGCTTTGCCTTCTCAAACACCTCCATCATTTTGACCCTGAATGCTTCCCACTCTTCGGAAGAGGAATGTTTTGTGGGGCATTTCATCCTTTTCGGAGACTCATCTACGACGAGGTGGAGGGAGACCTGTGGCGTTGTTTCTTCGATTTTTTTTGACGAAGATGACGAGCGATGAGAATCGATTTGGGATCTAGATCGATGCCTTTCGCGTCGAGGAGATTTCTCCTCATGGGGTCTCGACTCGACGCTAGAGGCTTTTTGATCCTTCCGACCTACCTGTAGCTTTCCTCTCCTTTCTCGCAAGGCCTTCCCCGTCATCGCCTGACACTTCGAACAGGCCTCCATGTCGTGGCCTTCCCGAGGCACCACAAACACTCGCGGTGCGGGTCAGTGAACGACATTTTTGAGCCGCACGACTTGCATTTCTTGAAACCCGATCTCGGGGTCGTGGTCGGCGTCGATGACGAGGACATATTTCTTATTATATTATATTTCTTCACAGAACTCGAGGCGCGCCGAATGTCCGAAGCAACGTAACTGCGGAAAAACGTAACTGAGGCCAATGGGCGCCGCGCGTGCTACTTATACACCCGATGACATCACCCTCGACGGAGGCCTTCGAGGGACCACCGACTCGACAACATTGACGCACGGCGCCCTCTGCCGAAAAAATTTCTGAAGAGCAGCAAAGCTGGGTGGAATACATCTAAGATGAGGAATACTTCGGAGGACACAATCCACTTGAATTAAACGTATTGTTTCTGATCTACATATCGCTCCTGTCTTACTTCCACACCGCCATAGCTCCACGATATTCAGTCTATTGCCCAATTTCGACCCCTTATATTTGGTCCCTAAGAAAGTATGCCGATTTTCCAATATATTCTTATCATATGACCCTCACTAGGCCACGATTTAGACATCTTGTAATTCGTTTCCCTCAACCATTACCGATATTTCAAAATTTTAATTTTATGCCCGGGGAGCACCTAACATAAATGATTCAATGGAGTTTCCATGATTGAATAAAAATCCACCAAAATCCTGAAATTATTACACAAAACCCCAACCCGTAAATACAACAATTACTGCCCACATTTTTTTTTCTGTCCCTTAAAAGATTTTCCACACACTCACTCACTCTCTGCACTCACTTCTTTAGCACAACTGCTTCAATAACTATGTATTCCTAACACGCCGGCCCAAATTCCTTCCATTCCTTTGAGATGTCACCTTCACTCGAGCATAGAAGGAGCGCAATGTTTTCCACTACAACACAGCTGTATATCTTCCTTTTTTCACTAGTATGGACCTTTGTACTACAGCAATATCTTCCCCGAAACTACCAGAGGAGACCCACACTACGTTAGACTAACCAAGAAACTTGAGGTACTGGGTCCGCCGATGCAATTAGTGCAAATAAGGCCTTACCAAGATATGCCTCAGAAAGGTATCTACGGGTGGCGGTATCATAAGATGCCACCTCACTCTAAAGTGAGGGTTCCAGACAAGCAACCTGAAGGGTATCAAGACTATCCCCATGAATAACACACTGCACTGAAGGCCCTCCATGTGACAACGTTTCATCGTTTCTGCGCGCATGAAAATCTACAAATGTATATCCTCTACACAAAATAACACAAAATAACACAAAGTAACCTAAATGTAACAATTATCCCATTTAAATATTTGTAGCAATTTGTGAAAGTGACAGAAATGACGATGATGAAGTGTCCACCCCCAGTCAGTGGTGAATTTGAACTTTTCAAATTTCCCAACAAGGGGCGGGCAAATCTTTAAGCAAACATTTATTTACGATATGATATTAGCCTCAGTTATCGGTTACATAAAAAGGCAGATTATTTCTTGTTGGATTGTTTGGGTGAAGTATCATGAGGGGCCTTACCTTGTTTTGCACCCCCTGCAGTGGACTGGTGGTGGTTGGGTCTGTCGGGCCCGGTGAACTGCGCAATCATTGGAGGGGCACCCCCCCCTCCCAGTGGAGCGGAGAACTGTCGGGGGCCTTGGGGGCCCAGCCACCCCCCCACCATCATTTTCCGCAAGTTCTGTGCCCCAGCGGCGGGACCCCGTCGGAGGAGCGACTTCAGGGGGTTCAGCCGGGCCCCCCCCCCCCCCCCAGACTTGGCTTGTGTTGGTGATTGGCACGCCGGACCGGGCAGTCCGGACATCCAGGGGCGGTTACATTGTCGCCCAGCCCCAATTTGGAAAATTAGAGGAGTGCACAGCCCACTTGTGGGCCCCTATCCCGGGCGGTATGTCTAGAAGCAAATCCAAAGACACCCCCGCCCCTGCTAAAATGGCAAAGAAGCATCAGGAGGGTTCTCTGACCCAGATTTGGGCCAGGGAGCTCACGGACCAGGGACCCCAGGGGCCTGGAGACGGGTCCTCCCCGGCCGCCTCGGCCTCCAATCAGGATCCACAGGACCTGCTGGTCACTCAAACCCAACTCCGCTCCCTGCTTGGGGAAATTGTGGGGAAAAAAAAAAAAATCACACAGGCAGGGCAGAAGCAGATAGATGCGTTAAGAGAGGACCTGGCGGAGGGTCTCCAGGAAATAAAAAGGGACCTCAACAAAATAGAAGAGAGGGTCGACACCAATGAGAGCGCCCTACAGGAGTTGGCGGAGGACTCACGGAAGGCGGACTCCCTCTTGGAGACCCTCGCGTCGGCGATGTCCGTCGCAATAGTGATGGCGTGGTCCGGCGCCACCTCGCCTTCCTGTAGGATCTCCAGGGCATCCGCCCTCTTGTCTGGTAGGAAGTCCAGCAGGGGAGCCAGTTTGTACCATAGCTCCCTGTCGTAGCGGGCCACGATAGCCAAGGCGTTGGCCGCTTTAATCGTCGTCGCTGCAGACGAGATGACCCTGCGTCCCATAGCGTCCAATTTCTTTCCCTCGCCGTCCGGTGGGGAAGTTGATGTGGAGGCCGCACCCCCCCCGCTTTCTTCCTGGCCGCCGCGGAGACGACGGAGTCCGGGGTAGGCTGCGCCCGGAGGCACAGGGGGGCCGCATCCGGGACCCGGTACTTCTTCTCGTACCGGTCTCTTCTAGCTGGCGTCGTGGAAGGGTTCTTGAGGAGGGCGAGGCCCTCATCCCAAATGTCGTCCAGTAGAGGCACCGCGAGGACCGTCTTCCTCTTGGCCTCGCGCCGTTGATAAAGGAATCCTTCCTTTTTCTTCTCCTCAGGACAGAGTTGGAAAAGCTCGGATGCCCTGGCGATCATGGAGTGGAACGATCCAATCTCGTCGGGCGGAGAAGCCCTGGTGGGAGGTGACGACGGTAGATCCTCGTCGTCCGTACCCGTCGCTGCCGTGTCAGTCCCCGTATCACCCCCTCGGGTGGACGGGGAGGAGGGCTGGACGGGGCGCGACGGCTGAAAAGGAGGTGGAGGGTGAATCCTTCTTTTCTTGGGCGGGGGAGCACCAGAAGGTCCCGGTTCCGGATCCCCCGACGGGAAAGGTTCCTCCGTCGGCAACGGTAGTCTCGTCCTTATCTCTGAACATAAGGACTGTATAGCCAACAAAATGGCCGCCGAGTTGTCTTGCGGCACTGGCAGAGGGGAATCCGACGGGCGATCAGGGGCCCCGTCGGCACCCTCGACGATGTCGTCGTCACCTGCGTCGGGATCCATCCCGACGGGCCGGTGGTCTTCCACGCCAAGGCCGTGGCTTAAGACCTCAATCAGCTCTTCCTCTGAGGTAGAGGCCGAATCTACGACGACGCCCTGCCCCCCCCTTTTTCTTCCCCGTCGGGGGTTTCACGGGGGTCCTATCGATGGGCACAAAAGAGGACTCCCTCTGAGGTGGCAGGGAGACTCTGAGCCCCGAGGTCGCCATCACTGGTGTAGCCTCCACAGGCTGAGCCAGGGCCGCCGCAACAGTATCGATAGAGGGCTTGGCCGGATGGATTAAGGCCTTCACCACCTTAGGTGCGCTCACCGCCTTATCCTTGAGGGGGGGGGGGGACACTGCCTCGCTCCCCCTCCGATGGGGTCTTCGAGCTCGACCGGGGCCTCTCCAGGAGCTTCGCCGGGTGCTCGCCCTTCCTCTTACCTGACCCAGAGCGTTGGCTCGTGGCTGAAGGTGCCGGGGAGGGTGCGCCCTGCCTGGCACCCGTAGAGCCCGACCGTTCGGCGCTCCCGGTGCCAGCGGACTCGCGGTGCTTGGCCTTGTGTTGGACCCCCGTCGCCGGGGCGTCCTCAAAGGTCTTAGAAGACCGCTCGGATTTCTACCTATTCTTCTCGCCTGACGGGCTCTTCCCTTCCAGCCAGTTGGCGAGACGTTGATGGCGGTCCTTCATGGTCCGCTCCGACATGTTGCCGCAAAACGCAGTGTCCTTCTCCACGTGCGTCTTGTCCTCATGTAAGCAGTAGAGACAAAAGGAGTGTTCGTCCTCCTTAAAGACGTACTGCAGCTGGCATCCAGGGCAGATCCTGAACAGCTTTCCGGGCGTCGAGCTTCCCTTCTCCTGGGCCATGTCCGGGCCTGAGAAACTTCTGGAGTCCTCCAAAAGCGTAGCTCGACGAAATCTTCACCCTTGAGGGGCGCAGACGAATCCGACACGGGTCCCCGTTGATCGGATGGAGAGTCGGTGGAGCTTGAGGCTCTTTTGACCGAAAAAAACAAAGTTTTTGAGAAAAAACGTGAAAAAATAGCACTAACGCTCGAGAGCAATAGCACGAGGATCCCAACACATGAACGTGCGGTAAAAATCTGAAGATGGCTGCCAGAGGCGGTTCTTAGGTAGAGGGCAGTCATTGGCTGTGGTCAGTATGACGCAGAGACCAGTGATTGGTTATTACTACGAAAGACAGATCAGAAACGAAACTGATACTGGTTTTTTCTTTACCAAGGATTCCCAGCCTGACGACGGGGAATATTCATGAGCATGTGAATTCATGCCAGACCCCATGCTGGAGAAAAAGATTAAATCCCTGTCTGAAACTGTCTTAGATCGCAATCTGGCTGACACAATGAAATCAATTATTGGAGCCCTCTTGAACCCTGATCAAAGCGGTGATATTAAGTTCGAAAGGATACATCGTGTGGGACCGAGGCGTCAGGAATCGGGAGCGCGTCCAAGAGATGTGCTGGTGGCGTTCCATAGTTATACCCAGAAAGAGAACATCCTTCAGGAAGGCAGGACAAATAACCCACAATGGTTCAGAAATCCAGCTCTATCAGGACCTATCCCAAGCTACCCTGATTAGGAGACGGCGCATGGCTCCGATCCTAGCTCATTTTATAGAAAAGCAAGTGCGCTGTAGGTGGTAACACCCATTTGCTCTTAGCTTCCAGTGGCAGGGGAAGCAACAAAGAATCACGACTTGTGACCAAGGACTGGCTCTATTAGGCCTCGAAGACACCCCACCCATGACACGACCCACCCAGTCTGGGAGGGCACTACCGCCTTGGGAATGGTCTGAGTTGGGCCCCAAGAAATCAAAGAAGGAGTGTAAGCAAATTAGGTTTGGTTCTCTGACCCAGGCTCAGAAATCGTACCAGGAGCACCACAATGGGGAGACGGGCCACAAGGGGAATAAGTTACTTGTACATAAGTTCTGTATCAACCCTGGGGAGGGCACGCATAGATCTAAGGTTAACGTGCAAATCATATCCTTAATAGGAGACTGCATACACATCTGCGGGATGCACTGGGGAGGGAGGGTCCCGACATTTTAGGATGAGAAGGGGAGTTCCTGCTTTTTCAGAGGGGGGTGTTCTAGGTTTGTTATTGAGTTTGGCTCTCGTAATGTTGTCACGAGGGGGGCTTGGTGCCAGTCGGACTCGCCTAGACAGGGGGGGGGGGGGGGGGGAGATCCAAGGTCCTAGTTGGGAGCGGGCTCTTAGTGGCCTACGAGCGGTCTGCACACACGGAGAAGGGTTCGACGTGGGGACCAGGTGGCATAAAGGTGTCAATTAGGCATCACGTCATCTTTCCTTATGGCTAACTCCGAGGTCCTTTGAGTTAAGAGGAAGAAGGTGGAGAGGTTCCTTGGGCGGGAACGTCCTCATGTTGTGGCTAAGCAGGAGACACACGTGCACACTAGGGACACCCATAGGATGAGATTCCACGGGTATTCACGTGTAGTACAGGCGACTAACACCAGCAAGAAAGGGGGAGTCCTGATAGCCTTGAGGGATGGCTTGGATATCACAATTGAGAACACACAGAAGGACATTCAAGGCAGATATCTAGCAGTGATACTTCAGGGACAGGGGGAAGTCCTCACGGTAGCAACTCTATATGCACCAAATCAAGCCCAGGACCCCTTCATCCAAAATTCACTAATCCGCTTGGGGAAGTTTGCAAAGGCAAACATCCTCTTGTTAGGAGACTTTAATTTAGCTTGGGACCCTGCCAGAGACAGGACATCCGTCACATGGGGAGCGCAGAGGGGATCTTCCGGGGACCTGGTTAAGAAAATCGAAGAACTAGCCTTGGTAGATGCCTGGCGAGAGCTACATAGGGACGCTCCGGGGTACACATTCTACTCACATGCCCACAGTTCACACTCACGAATCGACTATGCCTGGGTTTCAAGGCAGTTGTTGGGTAGAACTGTAGCTCTGGATTTAGGGGCAATTGCTCTGGGAGATCACGCCCCACTTACCATCTCCATATCCAGGCCAAAGGGGCCCCCGGGCATTTGGAAGTGGAGATACCCAACCTCGCTGTTTTAGGAATCCGATCCTGGTCAAAGAGATAGAAGAGGGATTTCTGGACTTCACTAATCACAATAACTGGGACGACACGAATCCCCAAAATTGGTGGGACGCCCTCAAAGCCACAGTAAGGGGAAAGATTATAGCAGCCAAGGCTAGAAGGGAACGGGAGCGGAGACTGGAGGAGTTTAAATTGGAGTCCAGTCTTAAAGAGATCATGTCTCGTATGGGCAACAGGATGTCAGCAGCCACCAAGAGGGAATATAGGGCGGTGAGAGCTCAGTTATACAGACAAGGGCCGCTGAGCGGAACCTCCTGGCTATGCGACAAAGGTTCTACATTAGAGGCAATAAGGCTGACAGGTTGCTGGCCAGGAGGTTGAGGAAGGAGGCTGGAGATAGGACGATCTTGAAAATAAAGGGGCAGTCGGGGGTCCTCCTTACTAATAATTCGGACATTGAAAGGGAATTTTGCAAATTTTATTCAGACCTTTATAGATCAGACGACCCTGCGTCTGCAGAACAAGAGTTGTATCTCTCTAGGGTGCAAACCTGTAGCCTCTCTCGAGAGGAGAGGGAGGAGCTTGACCGGCAGATCACTACGGACGAGGTTAGGAGGGTGATCACCACCTTGCCGTCTGGTAAAGCCCCGGGCCCAGATGGGTTTGTACCCGAATTCTATAAAACACACAAGGAAACTTTGGTCCCTATTCTCACCAAACATTTCAACTCTGTAGGGTCCACAGGGATGCTCCCCAGCTTGATGAATGAAGCCCAAGTCGTCTTAATACATAAGAAGGGTAAAGACCCTACCGACTGTGCTTCCTACCGCCCAATAGCATTGATAAATGTGGATGATAAAATTCAAACCAAGGTCTTGGCCAACCGTGTGGACACAGTTCTTCCCAAATTAATACATAGTGACCAGTCTGGGTTCATTAAAGGGAGGCAGACTTCAGATAATGTCAGACGATTGGCCCACCTAACCGAAAAGGCTCAGAAAAAGAGCGTCCCAGGCCTTCTGTTGGCGATTGACACCGAGAAGGCATTTGACCAGGTGAGTGGGGGTTTCAGTTTGCGGTCCTGGCCGAAATGGGGTTTGGTCCGGGTTTCACTTCCTGGGTAAGGGCCACCTACCGTAATCCTGTTATTCGTCTAGCAGTCAATGGACACATATCAGCCCCAGTTAGGGGGCTGTCACCACAACTCTACACATTACACTTGGAACCCTTCCTGCAGACAGTGCAGTCCTTGGAGGACATCGAGGGGCTTCCGTTTGGTGGAGAGCTTCATAAAATAGCCGCTTTTGCAGATGACATGATATTTGTACTGACCAAGCCGGTTACCTCACTTCTAGCGGTGGCAAGGGAGTTAAACAGGTTCGGCCGAGTGGCTGGCCTGAGAATCAACGCCCACAAGTCTGAAGCGTTACCCCTTGGTCTATCCCCAAGTGCGGTCCAGGACCTCAGCAAGGCTTATCCGTACAGATGGGTTGGCTCCTCAAAACAGTATCTGGGGGGTTTCCCTGACGCGGTCTGTGAGCGATCTCTACAAAGCGAACTTCCCCCCCACTCCTTCAGAAGGTGAAGTCGAAATTGGTGGACTGGGGACCCATGGAGATTTCGTAGTTGGGGAGAATCTACGACTATAAAATGACAATCCTGCCTCTTCTCCATTACCATTTCGCAGCACTCCCCGTACGACTCCTGTCGTCCTTTTTCAGGACCCTACAGAAAATACTCACTAGGTTCGTGTGGAGTCAAAAGCGCCCAAGGGTATCGGCCGCTCTTATGAAGAATTCCCCTGTCAGGGGTGGGCTGGGTGAGCCGGACTTTAAGGTCTATTATATTGCAGCCCAGATCAGTCTCATTAGGGACTGGCAGAGAGATGATAGGGGGAAGGTGTGGAGGCGGATGGATCGAGCGGTGGTGGGGAAATCCACAATTCACTCCAGCTCTTATTGATCCCCTTGCTTTTATTCCTTGGTTTCAAGGCGCTTGTCGGATGGTACGCGACGTGTTGGAGGGGGGAGAGGTGAAAGGGTTTGAGCAATGCAAGAAGGAGTTCGACATAGGGGAAAAGCATAGGTATTCTTACCTTCAGATCAGACATTGGGTCTCCCAGCGGGCGATTAAACAAGCGGGTTCATGCTCTCTCACCAACTTTGAGAAATACTTAGACTCAGACTCCAGGGACAGGGGGGTGGTATCGTCCATCTATAAACTGATTAAGGGCCAGGAAACGCTGCCAGCGAGGAAATAGATGATCCTATGGGAGCAGGATGTGGGGGGGGTGGCTATTGAGGAGCAGGAATGGGTTAAAATTATGGTCTCAAATCCTGAAACTCGCCATATCGATTCAAATCCGGGAGGTATGGCTAAAGCTGATGACGAGGTGGCACTTCACCCCAACCAGGCTAAATAAAGTATATCCCAATTTCTCAAGGCTTTGTTGGAGGGATTGTGGCTTGGCGGGTTCCTGGGCTCATGTTTGGTGGGAATGTCCCAAAATTGACTCATTCTGGACTCGGGTACATCAGGCGATCGCCCATTCTATGTCATAATGGTGATGGCAGCGGCGCTAGTACTAGCCCGGAGGTGGAAGTCGAGGGATCCCCCTCAGGAACACGAATGGGTTGCTAAATTGTGGTCTCTTGTGGCGGTTGAATGGCTCACTTATTCTATTCAGGGCCAGCACATCCGATTTTCCTCAGACTGGGCTAGTTTGCTGACTTTCCTAAAAGCAGGGGCCCGTCAGGCGTGGTGTCCCAAGGCTATGAAACTTCTGGGTCTCATCAGACCTCAGGAGGAATCGGATCTGTGATGAGTTTGGTCGCCTATCCATAGCAAATCCGTGAGGAAGTCGGCTTTTGGTCCCGACTCCTGCAGATGCCCTGGGAATCTGGCCGAAAGACTTTAGAGGGGTTAGAACATTGTGTGCAGTTCTTATGCAGTTCAAGACTGGAAATCAGGGGACCTGTTGGATCGGAGGGTGTGAGGGGGTATGAGGGGGACTAAGGGGGTTTGTTGTATTTCTTTGTTGAAATTCTCAGTTGTGTTTACTGAAAAGTTAATAAAAATTTATGGTAACAAAAAAAAATTGCACTTTGATGGAGATTTACTTTCCGAATAAAGTTAACATATCTATAATCTATATAAATAGGAACAATTTTAAACACAAAAAAATGACATGTATACATAGGCTAAGAAGCAGTGGAAACACAGATACTAAAACATACATTCATGTGGATTGTTAAAATCAATGGATAATGAAACGATCGTTTGCAGCAGATCACAATGAGGGGTTACTTAATCACTGAGTAGAGGCAAGCCTGACTGGCCCAGAGAGCTTTTGCACAGATCCATCTCCCCCTCCTCTTACAACACGGGCAAAGGGCATCAAACCAAGGGATAGCTGTATAAATAACTACGTAGTGAGACCCAAACAGCGCCAGGAGGCAGAGCAGAAAACATTACTGTCCATGGAAACGCCCGACCGGCTAAAGGGGCTTACCCAAGTCCGTCTCCCCTCCAATTCAAGGTTCAGAGGTAGAGGGTATTGGAGTTAGTAGACGATGGTAGAAAATGTGGTTTCCAACAGAGAGTGCTGTAGTTAAGCCTGCTTAAAGGTTCCTAGGTGTTTGGAAAGAGAGTGAAATAGTGGAGTCCTTGATGGAGCGCACAGAGGTATTCGACTTATCTGCCCATCTGCTGAACTGAAACTATCTGGTGCAGCGAGCGGCCTGTAGAGGCTTGGGCTGGGGTGGTGGGGCTTCCAGTACGGCACAATGCTGCAAGGTTTCTACTCCTTCTGGGCTCCCCACTAACTGGAACCGAGCTAAAATTCTCAAACGGCTCTTGGCAGATGCCCCTGCAGGCCACCAGGCCCACGCAAACTGGCAGCACCCTCGAGCCACATGTGATGACTCCTGCAGAGTCATCACTAAACGTAGCCTAAAGTCTCCTCCCATGTGGCCAGGGCAAGAGAGCCGCTACCTGATCTCAAACCCTGAGGATGGTATGAGGGAGGTTCACATGCCTACATATCGAATGGCATACTGTCACTGTGCAGTTCCCTCTCCCAGAACTACCCAAAGTAGAGAATATGAAGACCCTTTTTACAAACATGGAAATGGTATGAGGGAATCAGGAAGCTAATATTAGAACTTCTAGCCATTACGATTCTGCCTTATATCAAGGTCCTAAACCGAAGGGTAAAATACCAACTCCTTTAACAATCACCCCTAAGCCTGAACACTGTCTGCTACCCTATCAGATTGGGTAAACTAATAATAAAACAAACAAGAACATTATGGACTTCAACTCCCATAATACTGAGACTAGGAAGAGGGGCTCAGAGTTAATTAAGTGTTATGAGTGGTCTAGTAGATTGAATAGGAAAAACCTGAGCGGGATCTTTAAAACCAAAAGACTTTCAGGTGCGAGAGCAGCAGCAGGAGAAAGCAGAAGCTGATGGTGTCGTTGTGGAACTGCAAGAACTTCACTGAAGGTCTGCGTGCATGGCGGCAGACCAAACACAGCATGCAGAAGTAGAAGAAGCCCTGGCAAAACTCACAGAAAGCCCAGCGAGTCAGAAGGAGAAGCCAAGGCATACCAGTGAGTTGGCCTGAAGCAGGTGACCCTGGGGCGCTCTGAGTGAGACCGCTAGGAGAGAATGTTCATTTTGAATACCTAACAATTGAGTTTATGCAAACTGGGTGCAACGCTTCTAATGAGGGATTCCAAATAGTGGACGATTGTAACCAACATTGCCAAAGCCAGAGAAGATTGAAATACAGGCAAATTGTGCCAACTCTCCTAATCAGGGATGCCAATTAGGAGACTATTGTAACCCACATTGTAAAGTCAGTAGAAGAGTGATGCAAAGATAAACTGTGTACAACTCTCCCAGAAAGAAATGGCAATTGGGAGGTAATTGTAAAACACATTGCCAACAGCCAAGATGTTGTACAATCAGAAAAAGAATGCAGGAGCAAAGCCCTCCTTGTATGAGAAACCAAGGGGGATAGAACTGTAACCTGCATTACCTAAAGCTAAAAGAAAAGCAAGAGAGCAATTATCCTTTTGTGGATTATCAATTTGGAAAGAGATGTAACACATTTTGTTAAGAGTCAAAAGACTACCAAGAGAAGCAGCTGTTGGTTCAAATCTCCTCAATTATGATTTTAGTGTGGAGAGTTTGGAACAAGCCTTACCAGAGAACACATTGTAGTAGCAGGAGTATTATGCTGGCAGGCAAGTAAACCAAGAAAGTGACCAATTGAAGTTAGTCCTGGCAGGCAAGTATACCAGACTGATGATGATTTAAAGTACTGTGGTTGTGGTGGAAAAGAAGTGTTAATTCCATCACCTTGCCTTGTTGAACTTGAACTGTGGCATTTTAGAAAGTCATTGTTGAACCATCCTAACTGAAGTGTTTCTTTTGAAGAAGTATGATGTGCTAGCAATTCCTTGATCTTTTTTAGAAAAAGACCACTTGCATTTGATTTAACAAATTTATATTTGGAGGAAAATACTTTTTTAGTTCGAAACAGGAGGCATTTGGAGCAGAAGACTCTTTGGTTTATCAAGCAGGAGGGGAGGAAAAATTAACAATTGCCAAGTCTTTGGAGGAGAGCAGTTCACTTTGCCAGGTGAAAGGATATACTGAATGTAAAAGACATTGCATGCTACATTGAATGGAACTTTGTTATTACTCAGAACTTTCTTGCTGCTAAACTTGATTCCACATATTCTTGAATTGAGCCAGGGAATGGGAATCCAAGCTTGGTCACAAGGATTACTGTTTTTGACTTTCTTTTGAGTTGGACTTGATATGTTATTTTGTGGAATTTAAGACAGCCAAACACACTTTGTATAATGTTGCTGTATATATTAATGTGAGGGTCAGATACTTTTTGGACACTAGGTCATTTTTCTTTAGCCTCAGTTTGTTAGGCAGGGACATCCGTGTTAGGTTAGGGAAATATAGGGGTTTGTCCGGCCCCTTTTTATTGAATAAAATGGCAACTTGTGAGAAAACGATACCTTTGTGTTCATCTCGCATTGCGGACCTGTCACACACAGCACTAATGGGAATATTTTTTACAAAACTGTTGAAGACAGGAGTCAGTGTGTCCAAGCCAGTACCAGAGGGGGCTGACCAACTGAGGTTGTATAATATATGTCAGAAGGTTAACATTGTGTTCTAATGGTGATGGGGGATGCCACTGTATGCTACTTGCGCAATAATGGCAGCGTCCTCTTTTAGAGGCTAGTGTTAGTGCTGTAAATGAATTCCATACCTTCTAAGCGCAAGATGAGCCTCCTAACGCTCGCGAACAGTCCCAAACAGTCCCAAACAGTAGGACCTTACCCTCAGCTGGCTTTCACGCCAAGGATTCCCTCAGAATGCTTTTATCCTTCTCCTTCCTTTCTCTGGATGGCATCCTTTCTGGTGCAGCGTATGGCTGTGGCTTACGCTCATCATCCCAGGGCTCCCAGCCAAGGTCAGCAAAGTGCAATGTGCAGGGTATGGTAAAGGGGATGGGCAGCCCCAAACAGAAGCATACTTACCCTTAGCGGTCCTGTACTTATACATTTTATGCTTTACGTGATAGATTCAAGTAACAGCTGGTGTCATGAATTAGACTATTTTGGTTAAAAAAAAGAATATGAAAGCATCCAACTTGCGTCCAATTTCTTCTTCTAGTTTGCAACAGATCTTAGAAAAACACTCACAGGGTGTCCTTGCAACTATCTGCCCATTAGAATTAGAAACAAAAGCTATACATCTGTATGCCTATAAAATATTTGTTTCACATCTTATGAATCACAGATGTGAATAAACAGTTTTCTCACTCCCTAACCAAACTAACTAATGATGTTCATCAGAAGTCCAAAACCAAAACGTCCTCCATCCAAGAACCTAACCTTATCTGGCCCAACCACTTGGAACTAATAACTAAATAAGGCAGCTTCCCTCTCTCGACTTTATTTCAGGACTTTCAAGATACAACAGTTCTCCTAAGTTTTATGAAGTCTGTATTTATTATTTATCCAGGTTCTGTAACACTCACTGATGTTGTAGTTCTTGCTGTATGTTTAAACCTTTGGTCTCCGGGAGCTCTTGAGAGCCTCTAGTCTCATTCCTGTACTCTTTAAGACAGTGGCTCTTTACTTTTAGTAACTTGAACCCTTTTAGTTCAGGGGCTGTCTCTTCCTCTCTGTTTGGGTATCTTATACCCTTCTCCTGTGCTTGATAACCCACCACCTGGGGTCTTTCCTCTGGTTTCAAATGTCTGACTTTTGTCACAGCTGTTTGGGCTTACCACAGTATCTTTATCACACATTGCCCACTCCATCGATACTATTTCCCACATCTTCCTTAACCAGTCTTGTTCTGTCAGAATCGTGGGCCTCTTCCACTTCTGTGCAATAAGAGCCATTGCGGCCAGGGTAAAAATAACTTTCGCCTTAGTACTCCCTCTCCTCTCCACCCCCCAGTACCTACCTTCCTAATAAGATCTCCCGGGAGTCTTGACTGGCCCCTTCCCAGAGGGCCGGAGTTTGGGCCTGTGAAATGTGTCTCCAGAAGGGTCTACTATGGGGCAATCCCACCAAATATGAGCTGCGGTCCCCTCTTCCCCACAGCCCCTCCAACATTCCCCCGGCGTTGCCGGGTACATCGCATGTAGACGGGCCGGGGTGTAGTGCCAACTGTAAATGTACTTATACCATGCCTCCTGCAGATGGACCGCTTTTGCCACCTTCTGAATCATCTTTCACAGCCTCTCCCAGTCCTCCCTTTCCGTTCTAGCCCCCAGTTGCTGCTCCCACCCCCTCATGGAAGTCCAGTTTACTTTTGGACCGGCGCTCTCCAGAAGCCTATAAAGGTCAGAGATTTATCCTCTGGACCATTTATGCGTCAAGAGAAAACGTTCAAACTGTGTCAAGTCGCGTGTAGCAGCCCTTCGTACCTCCATTGACATTACCCAGTGTCTAATCTGGAAATATCTGTGCCTTTCTCCTTCACCCACCCCGAATTCCCGCTTGCATTCCTCGAACTTTTTCACGTTATGATCGTGAAACATGTTCCTCACAGTCATACACCCTCCTTTCTCCCACTTCAGAAACGCCCCCTTCTCCAACCCCGGCGTGAAATCCCCGTTATTGAAGATGGGGTGAACGGTGATGGAAAGGTCGTAATCCCCTGCTTCGCCGCCGCCCCATCCCAGATATCGATCACTCCCTTTGTTATAGCGCTCATGCAGAGGTGAGGTGGCCTCAGCCTGCGTGGGAGCCATAGAACCTCCCCCAGGTGATGCCGGGCTACTGCTCTATCCATTTTTACCCAATGCTTGTGTTCCTCCGAGAACCATTCCCTGATTACCCTAAGCCTGGAAGCCTCATATCATCGGCGGAAGTCAGGTAGAGCCAGACCCCCAACCCCCTTCAACGCTATCAATAGCAGTCTGGCCAGACGCGGCCTCTTACCCTCCCAGATAAACTCCTTGGCCACCCGATCCAATTCCTTGAAGCTCGCCGGAACTGATAGCGGGATGCCTTGAAATTGGTAAAGCAAACGGGGGAGAACCACCATTTTGAGGACTGCCCCCCTCCCCAGCCAGGATATCCTTAGGGCGCTCCACTTCCTGAGGTCTTTTTTGATTGCCCTTAACATGGGGGCATAGTTCGCTCCATACCAACCCGGCAGAGAGGAGGTTATCCTGATCTAAGTATCCTATCCCACCCGGACTCCACTTGAACAGGGAAATTGCCTTCAGTGCCCCACCTCGTTCTCCCCTAGGGACAGGTTCATTAATTCCGGCTTCTGTAAGTTGACCCCAAACCCCATAGCTCCCCAAATTTGGACAGCAGTTCCATGCTTGCCCCGATTGACTCCGCCGGGTTCGTCAGCGTAAGCAGCATATCATCAGCGAACGCTGCCACTATATGCTGACACCTCCCGAATTGTATGCCCTGAATGGTGTCCCGTATAGCCAAAAGAAGGGGCTCCATATATATTGCATAGAGCAACGGAGAGAGAGGACACCCCTGCTTCGTCCCCCGCCTCAAATTAATTGGGTGTGACATACCTCCATTTACTAGAATATGTGATGTGGGATTCTTGTAATTCGCGGTGACCATACTAATAAACCCTGCACCTAGGCCCATCCTCTCCATAACTTGAAACAAAAACGACCACTCCACCCGATCAAACGCCTTTTCGGCATCCAGCGCTAGGAGGATCGCCTGAGTGGTTGTCTACTGTGTTTTCTCCACCAGGTGGGTAACCCGCCCGATATGGTCAGCGGTCTGCCTCCCTACCACAAACCCTGTCTGGTCTTGATGGATCAGCGAGGGGAGGTGCTTCTCTAGGCGTTTCGCCAGTATTTTTGCCTCTGTGTTTATAAGAGCGATAGGTCTATAGGAAGTGCATTCTTCCGGGTCCTTTCCCGCTTTGTAAATGAGTGTTATTTTGGCCTCTTCCATCGGGGGGATAATGCTAACCTTGGACCCAAAACATGTTGAACAGCTGCGTGAGATGCGGGTCCAATAGGTGGGAGTAGGTTTTGTAAAAGGAAGCTGGGTATCTGTCTGGGCCTGGGGCCTTGTTGCAGGGGAGTGACATTATGGTCTTTGTCTGCTATTTGGCCAGAGTTTCACACCTGTCTCCCTAGCTCTTCCTACTTGTTCCGTCAACTCGCAGTGGTCCACAAACTTTTGCCGATAGGAGGATTTGTTCCTGCAGCTGGTATGTGTCTCTATTTTGTTAGGTGGGTTCCCGACCCACCACAATCCTCTCTGGACGATCGCTTGGACCTCGTCCGCACAGCAGTTACTCTGCTGTAGGTTACGCCAGGTCTCCAGCGTGTTGCTTTGGCATTCTCCTTCGCTCAGGTATCCACTGGCTCCGCGTCTCAACCCTGCTTCGCCTCTCCTATGCGTGCGTTCGTAGGAGGGCTTCCCTCGCATATGCTTCTCTCTCCATCTACAGGATTTGTCTGTTTACAGGCTGTTTTGCGTCCCAAGCAACACTATGTTTTTCTTCATATGTCGTACTCTGTCCAGCTGTACCTGAAGCCAATAGAAGGGAAACCATGTTATTGGTATTTAAAGGTAATCCCATATATGCTGACAGTTTTGCTTGTGCAGTGAGAATCTTGTGGGAATGGGAGTCCTTGTCCCCTAGATGGCAGTCACTCACAATCGGGTACCACTTGCCCAGATCTGCAGGAAGAGCTTTGCTGAGGGGACTCACCTCGCTAGCCTCATAGGTGTTTGCTCCCACCTGGGAGAAGGGACGAACACCATAGATTTGTCACAGATCCTACTGGAACGGTCTCTAAATGCAAGGGTTGGCAGATATCCGGCAGGTCCTTTGTCAAGTAAAAACTGATTAGGTTTACCATCTTCTCTGCATGTGCACTTTTTTCTTTTGAACTAGATTGTCAGGAATCACACTGGCTACCAAATTATTTAAAGGCCACATTGGGGTCTTCCTAGATGTGTCCTATTGCCAAGATGGGAGGTAGGAAAGCAGACAGGGCATACAAGGCTAACATCCCTACACAAGTTTGGTACACCTTTTGCTTTGATAAGAAAACAGTTTTAGGAACTAGCGTGTTTAGTGTGAAGGGGAAGCCAGAAAACCCCTAAGTGACAGTGTAGCAGTTTTTTTTATACATAATGCATCACCTATTCACAGGATATCATACAATATAATAAAAGGCCAGATGTATGTTTGTCTGATGAGTCATGTACAGTAGAGACTGCCCGCTTCGCCGGTTGCCACAGCTAGAGGTAGTTGTTGCCTTAGTATATATAACGGTCCTTCTATGCTTATGAAAACCTAACAAATATTTTTTCTCTATTAGCATGAAGTACAATCAATTAAAATCAAATCTACCACATAATATATGAACACACTGAAAATGTCTCTCCTCATGCACTTTGGCCTGTGTACACAGGCTTTCATACTAGTATGATATAATTTAATACAAGAAACTCTGCCAGAAAACTGATACAGAAATCTCACAAAATCACCAACCCTAAAGAAAAAGGAAACCAAGAAACTGGTTATAAGAATACATACTAAAGGAGAGCTCATTAAATCCTGATTTGTCGTCTGATATCCTGGTTTTTACCCAATACTTCCAAGCATTCACACCATAGGCATATTTCAATGGAAAACTGCACTCTGAATTGTCTGGGCTATCATCGACAGACTGGAAATCCGAAACTGCTTTCCTCTTTGGACCCTGTCATGAAAACAAAAATGTTGTTTCAGGGATTGTTCAAGTTATCAATGCAGGTACATGACTTCTAAGTGTAGTTTCAAGGACAAGGTGTATTTGGGTAAAGTGGCATTTTATTAAAAACGAGTTACTTACCTGTAACAATACCTCCTTCCCTATGGATCTCCAGTTTTGACTGAAAAGCTTTGAAGGAAATGTCAACACCTTCCATAAAATGAAGGCCATTTTAGCTATTTGTGTGGTGAGCCATTAAGCCCCACCTGAACTTGTTGACAAATGTTACCATTCTACTTTGACCTGCCACCATTTTAGTTTGCTTTAGGATCAAGATTACATGGTAATATGAGAATCCATTCTCAGAATGTTGAACAAATATAAAGATATTTTTCCCTGAGAAGCACACATTTTCTCCAGTTTGAATATAGATTCACATGCTTGTGTGAATAGATTAACAAGAAATGAAGATTCAAAATAGGTAGGTACAAAGGAACAAACCTTCATCTAAAAATATTTCAAGAACAGATCAGCCATGTGCACTCGAGGGCCAGAGCATGATGGCAGCCTTACTGTAAGCTCCGGGTCGATGGAGCCGACATCTGCAACTATACCCATCTCATGGATAAATTAAGTGTTACTCACCAGAGTGACTAACGTACTCCTAGTTCATAACCCCCTTTCCTCTATCCCTTGACACGGCCTCAGGAGCATGCGCTACCCTATCCACGCCCACCGGCCCCACACCTTAGTCCCCTTTAACGCATCGGTTGTATTGAACCTGTTCAACCTCGTTGCTCTTATTTTAGGGGGGGGGGATGGTGGGACGTATGGAGGAAAGGGGACTATGGACTAGCAGTACATTAGTCCCATCTCCTTTCCTCCATCCTGGGCGACTACAACTGATGAACACGCCTTGGGAGGAGAGCTTGATACTCTATGCAAACAGATTATGGAGGTGTTAGGAAAGATTTCCATTTATGGGTAATGTTCCTTCCAATTGTAACTCCCCCCTCCCAACATTTAGCTGTTTTTCTGGCTATCCTAGCCTGACTTTTGGCAGTGGTGCCCAGCCTTCTGCTGTACTCCACTGGCCTTTTGCTCATTTTCTTATGGGGAAACTGACATGCCCATAAAACCATCAGTACTGGGAGACTTTGTTTCCCTTAGTCTTTCACTTTGTTGCTATGTCTTAGTAAGATTTTATCAGTTCACAAAGTAACCTTACAGTACAGTGCGGTGAGGTCCCTTTTTAATTTTTAAAGGCCCTAGATACCATCAAAGGATATTTGGTGAATGTACAGGTGTGCCTTGGACAGAGCTGATGGCAGCGGTTACTTTTTATGCATTTTCAACTCTTCATTGGTCCATACCGCGTTGGCCAAGGACAGTGGCCAGTGCCTAAAATGGCCATGCCACAAGGTCCTTTGATCAATCCTTTGGCCATCTTTTCCCTTTGCCTTCGCCAGGCCGAGCAGACTCTGGAAATTCCTTATTTGGTCATGCAGACCCCTGCACAAACTGAAGCTTTTGCAGGCCTCTGCATGCCTTGTGCGTGTGCCTCCAGGTTGTGGGCTGGAGCTGTCTAGTTCCAATACACATCCTAGGTGCCAGGCTGTCTGGTGTGCTGGGATGACTGGGACCACTATGGTCCGTGATTGGTCCACATCTGGGATTGCTATATGTGAGCAGATCTCTTATTGCTTTCTCTTCATTTTGGCACAAAGGAGGTTTTGGATAAGAGAATGCATCTTGCACCTATTCCAGGTTGATCTTCTGAGTTCACACCGAACTTAGTAAAGGAGCCAAGTATCCTTAATCAAAGAAGCAGATCAGTGGAACCGCTGGTGACTCGCTGGAAGGTTTGGCACCCTGAGCCCACTGTTGTCCCGTCGGACCCCCTGTTTCTGATCGAACCTAGAAGGCCTGCAACGGCGCTTAGATCCATTGCAATAGTGGGACCAACTATTCTCGGCACCACCAACTTCACCTGTAAGCAAGCCTTTTCAGAAGCGTTCCTGGAACGCCCAGTGAACTGACCAGTTTGTATGGGCCCTTTGTCCTGGAATCGCTGCCGTCTCGTGTTTCGACTTCTGCCTTTGGAGACTGTACGCTTTGGGTATAAAGCACTCTCCTGCCGAGTTTCATACACATAGCATTCCTAGGTCTGGAATTAGGAGAGTATGCCTGAACCCAAGCATACACAGTCACTGTGTCGCCCAGCTGTGGTGACTAACTTCGTAGGTGCCTTGCTGCTGTGCCCCCCCTCCGCCCTCAGACTCGCTGCAGCGGAACTGGCCTGATCCCTTCACCAGGAGCGGCGAAATCGCCACTGTCCGGCCACAGAATCATTCCTGGAACGCAGCCCTTGAAAGCAACAGAGCCGCGCAAATTCAGGATTTGAACCTGACTGAAGTGGAATCGACTGTCGAAGTTCTGTACGGAGTGCACCGAGGGTCAGCTAGTACTTGCAATCCTTACCGGTGGCCCCTGGTGCATCCATCCATTTTTACGCACGAGTGTCCCCAGAGGGCCACTCTTCTTTATCGAGTTAGGCTGTGCTACCAAGCTATTCCCAACTCCTGTTCTGCCCATTTGGGGAGAACCTCCTTGAAACATTTGTGTACAGGCGCGTTATAAATGCCATATCATAGCAATAGTGGCAACTAATTCTTCACTGCCTCACGCACCTTCCTGAGTTGCTACAGCCCCTTGAAGAGACCAAGTTTTGACTTAACCGCAAAATCGCATGCGCCAGCACCAAAATGACCTTTGAGCTCAATGCTCCACGCATCTTAGGGACTGGACTGCCTCTTAGCTAGGGGGTGAATTGTGAAGGACTGTCACAGAGATATTCACACTCTATAACCCCTTTCTTTGCAGGTTGTGCAACTGGACCGAGTAATATCCCTGTTGACCATTGGTGACTGTATATATGTTTGCTGGATTAGTGTTGTGTTGATTTTGTTAATACTGCTGAATAATTACTGTGTTTGATTTAAAAGGCCTTTAAAAATGTATATATATTTTTGATATACAACTTAGAGTCATTTTTGGTTTTGTTTACTGTGTGTGCTCATGGTGGGCTTACGATTTCCCTCACCCCTCCTGAGACCTAGTCTTGACTGCTGCCACAATGCTACCTTGATTGGTCTGGCTTGTCCAGAAGGTTACCCTGTTCAAAGAAACTAGGCTGGCCTTTTGAGTTGAAATCCATCTTAACAGGACGAAGGCCTAGCCAAATGCTGCATCAGCCCTGGCGCTGGTATCCAGACAGTAGTGCTTGCAGAAGGCTGATGGAGAGGCCCATGTCGCTGCTCTGCTAATTACTTGCCACGTTATGCTGCCTTGGCCCTTATAGCATGAGTGCTCATGCCCCTTGGTGACTCTCTGCTCTGAGCCTTGTATGCCTCTTGGATGGCAGCAGCCATCCATCTGGCTATTGATGCCTTGGACGCTTGTTGTCCAGGCCTTGAGCCTCCAAATGTGACAAATAAGGCTGCAGTCTTGCGAAAGGCCTCGGTCCTGTCGAGATAGAATTTTAATGTTCTTCTGACGACTAAACAGTGGAGAGCCTTTCCGGCGTCTTCCTTGGGGTTTGGAAAGAAAGTGGGGAGCACAATCTCTTCGTTAACGTGGAAAGAGAAGGTAACTTTTGGTATGAACCTGGGGTGCGTGCGGAGCACAACCATGTCCCGATGAAACAGTGTAGGGCTCAGAAGCCACCAGAGCCTAAATTTCGCCAACTCTGCGAGCTGAAGTAAGATCCACTAGTAGCGCTGTTTTGAGTGTGACCAATTTGATGACCACTGTTGCCATGGGTTTGAATGGTTTGTGCCCAAGAGAGCTAAGAACCACGTTAAGAAGCCAGACTGGGTGCGGGCGTCTGACATGAGGGTAAAGCCTGGTCAACCGTGCTAGATGCCTCTTCACCACTGGATTAGCTGAGGAGAAGGTGAACCTTTATGCCCTAATGGCTGCTTGGTATGTTCTGCAGGTGTCGACCTGGACCCCTGATCTGGCTAAGCACGCAGAAAAGGGCAACACCTGGTCCAAAGTGCAGGATAGCGGGTCCACTCCATTTACCTTGAACCAGAAGCAGAACCGGGTCCATTTGCTCTTGTACTGCTTTCGAGTAGCCAGACTCCTGGCTCCCTGGATGATTTCCAGGTTGTCTTGGGGAAGCTGGAGATGTTGCAGAGTCACCTCAGGCTGCTAGGGCTAGCCTCTAAACCAGGAGTGGGCCCTTACCAAGCAGGAGAGGAACTTCTGGTTTGGACCGACAGCTGCTATAGGTCTGACAACCAAGGCCTGGCCGGCCACACCAGCGCTATGAGGATGAGACACAGCAGCCGGGATTGTCTGATCTTGCAAACAACATTGTGGATGATCGGGTAGGAGGAAAAGCTTACGTCCACCTCCGATCCCAGGGGATCAGGAGCGCATCCCTGAGGGAGCCATGCCCACTCCCTCCACCCCCCAGAGGCCAACTGCTGGCACGTCCGATTGCTCTCTGTTGCAAAAAGTTCTGTGAACGGGTGACCCCACCTGCTGAAAATCTCTTGGACTGTTGTATTCAGCTGCCACTCCTAATTGTCAAAAGATCCAGATGACCTGCTCGATCTCCCACTCCCAGATGCTGAGGGCACTGCACTGCTCCTGATTAATGGCAGGGATGTCTTTTAGTGCAAGCCAAATGGCCATAATTTCCAGCAAATTGACCAGAGGCCGTGTACTGAATTGAGTGCCCAGGGAGCAAACCACCACTGGAGTGAGGAGTCTGTGGTCAAAGTATGACCCGTCGGAGGATCTCTGAATGGTCAGCCCGCCATGAGGTTTGCATCCTGCCTCCACCACATGAGGTCCCGCTGTAGGGGCGCAGGTATAGTGACCGGGGCTCCGTGATGATCCGACTCCTGGTCCCAGGATGCCGGAAAATGCAGCTACAGCCTCCTCATTCGCAGCCTTGGGTAAGGGAAAGCCAGCAGGCATGCCACCAGTACTCCCAGCAGGTGCTGGTACCACCAGGCCGCAGTTACTGTACTGCTGATAAAGTGAGTAACAGAACCTTTGATCGCACCACCATCTCCCCCGTGGAGAACACCCTATACTTCTGCGTGTGCCAAAGCAGTTCCAAAAACACCAGAGTTTATGTAGGGAAGAGCTGAAACTTCTGGAAGTTGATTGAGAAGCCCAGTGCGTAGACAGTAGTCATGAGTCTGGTAGTTGAGTACCTGACCTGCTCCGGAGACTCCACTCTGACTAACTAGTCGTCGAGTTAAGGATACACATGCAGGCCTCCGACCTGGGCAGGGCTGCCATCATTCTTGTGAATACCCTTGGTGCTGAATTCAGGTTGGAGTGCAGCACCTTGTATTGAAAGTGCAACCTCATGATCCGGTACCTGAGGAAGGATTGATGGGACTACACTATGGGGACAAGCACATATGTGTCTTTTTGATCCAGGGAGCACATCCAGTCCCGCCACCCACACAGCGTGTCCGCTATAAGCGCTGGCGTCAACATTTTGAACTTCTGGAGAGGTAGGTATAGATTGAAGGAAAGATCTAGGACCACTCGCAAGCCCACACGATTCTTCTTTTGAATGATAAAGATGTAGGAGTAAAAGCCCTGCCCCTGCTGAGGGAGAGGAATCCCAGCCAAGAGTGAAGGGGTCCTGATCTGTGGGGGTTGGGAGGGGCGGAAGGGGGGAGTCGGGCAGCGGCAGGGGAAGTCAGAAGCCTGAGGAGATCACCGAAATCACCCATGAGTCTGAATCGTGAGCGCCAAGCTTGACTGTGCAGGGCCAGCCTGCCCCCGACTGGGGGTGCTGTGGACCGTCATCGCTTTTTTGGGCCTGAGGCAGATGCTAGAGGGGGACTGAAAAAAACCTTTGTGCCAAGACTTCTGTGTTTTCGCCTATGTTGGCTGGGTGACCTATCCGGCTGCCTGGACTGGCGGTCATGGAAACCAAGGAAACTGCCAAAGGATCGCCCTCTGTCTGATTAAGAGTGTCATGTGAGAAGGTTTTGGCCACTGGCTTGATGACAATGGCCAGGGACTTGGCTGTCTGTGAGCTTTATCAAGTTTCACATCCGTGGAGGAGTGGAACAAGTCACCCCCCTCGAAGGGTAGGTCTAGGATCTTGTCCTTAACATCAGGATTGAATCTGGTTGCCTTGAGCCATGTCGTCCTTCTCATGTCAGTTCCCACACCGATAGCTCTGCTTGCACTATCTATGAGTGCCAAGGTGGACTCCATGAGGTGAAGTCCCGCGTTCAAGTAGACCACCTTCCCATAGGCCTCGAACATTTTCTCTTCCTTGCCCAGCAAAGCTGAAGTTGCAGTGCTCATGGTGGAGGTCTGGGACTTGGCATTCATAGATGCCGCCACAATGACTGAAGACAGTGTCTGGGGGTGCACTGACAAGAGCAGAGTGTCTCCCTCCACCTGCCCGAACTTTGCGTTCAGCCATTTATTTGTTGGCTGAGTGGGACTTGAGTAACTACAAAAAGGAGTCGATGGGTGGTCGCCTCCTGTTCTTTACCCAAATCGTATTCTCACACAAATAACAGGAGGATGATTGTTAACAAGTTATTCCTAATGCTGGGTCCCTAGCGATAATCTTGTTGGCCCTGTGTTTCTAGAACCTCCTATAGTGTCAATACCAACCCTAGTTTGTGCTGCTGTGCCGACTACAAATGGTATGTGGAGGTCCTAACCCTTTCCTCTCTTACTACTTTCCTATTTCTAAAAGTAAGTGCACACTTGTTGGGGGTCGGTGAGTATATTTAATGTTGCCGCCTCCATTCTGTGTGTTATCACAATTCAGAAGACCTTAGGTCAAAGAATATAGTTGTAAAGAGCTAGTTCTCTCTTCGCCTAATAAGGAGATAGAGGTAAGTAGCAATGATAATTATTTCTTATATGCGATCCCTTTCATCTATGTATGTGGGGTATCAGAGTCTGGATTATCAAGCCAGAGCTACTAAAGTAATGGTCAACCGGTTTCAGCGGGATCCTTTAATAGCCGCTTTCTTCAGGACGAATACTTCTGATTTAGGTATTCTCTATGTGATCTTCAAATCTTCATAGATTATGAGGATATTCTTAGGTATTCAGTGGACTTGTTGGTTCAGACCCTGCAACCTGTATTCTATGCGGAACTGTCTGATTCTTTCTTTTTTGATGAACAGACTTTTAGAGTTCAGCTGAAGATCTCATTTGTGGGAATCTGTTTATTCTGCTTCATTTCTTTGGGAAGGAGGACAGGATAAGGTTCATGGTCATATGTTCAAGATTCCGTAAGGTTGATTCCTGGAGTATTGATGCGTGTTTTTCGACCAGCTTGTGTCGCGTCCGGCGGTTGCTCTAGCATTTGTAGTCGGCACACCAGCACAAACTAGGGTTGGTATCGACCCTATAGGAGGTTCTAGAAACACAGGGCCAACAAGATTATCGCTAGGGACCCATCATTAGGAATAACTTGGTTAACAATCATCCTCCTGTTATTTGAGTGGGACTTGAGTCATCCCTTCTTTGCAAGGGCCTCCACATCCTTCTTTAAAGCGATGCCAGATCTGGATTCTGCCTTAATGGTGAGCACTTGTGCCAGTAACCCCCACTCAGGCAGCTCCCTCTGGGGATGAGGCATGCCCAGGTAATCAGCTAACCCGGCAATCCTATCATGGAATGCTCTCGCAGAGGAAAGCGTGTGCTGAACCTCCTCATCAGTGTCTTGTTGGTCACCTGTGTTAGAAGGGGCCCCTGGGTCCACAGGTGTTAGTTCTGCCGCTGAAAAAGGCCCAGGCGCTGGAGCTGGGCGTCTAGGCACTTGTTTCCGGAATTACCAGAGGCATAGGCAATGGTGGTGGAGGAGGTAAAGGCTGTGCAGGTACCGGCTTGGGTGGCAGTGTGGGAGGCAGCATCTCCTGGATTATGCCCTTGAGGACGTTCCCCCATCTGCAGAGATCGCATGAGGGTAAAAAATGTGTCAAAGAAATGATCCTCACAAGTGGGCTGGGTGCGATCCAGCACTGGTTGTGGTGGAGTAAAGGCCTGCTGTCTGCTCCCTCCTTGCAAGTGCATGACCTTGTGGTACCTTGGTTGGCCCAAGAATGTCAGGTATGACGTGGTCCACGTGACCGGGATAATAGGACCCCAATCTGCCCTGGCCGCATGCTCGCGCCTTTGCGGTTCACCTTGTTCATAGACTTCTATCCTGGGCGCCATATTGGCTGTGCGCGCCGCCTTTTTGTCCATGCCTTTGCACGTGCCACTGTGGACGACGTGGGTGGGCCTGGGCACGGCCTGCATGCTAGGACGCATCAGTGTTGCCCCACCTTGCACCTCTGGCGTGGGCCTGGGAGGTAATGGGTCCTGACACTGCTGACTGCGATGCGTGTAGGCGTCCTCCCTCAGGCGTGTGCCCAGTGACAGAGCTAAGCCCCTCGGGATGTGTCCCGGCAGCAGAGCCGGTAGGCCCCTAGGCAGTGGAACCGGTAGGGCCCTTAGACTCCTCTGCAGTTAAGCCGGTAGCTACAAGAGCCTTGGTGTCCTTGCTGCCGGTGCAAGGGTCTGACTGACCCCTCCCGTCACTAGGCTTCCCTGGGAAAGAGTAGCCCCTGCAGGGTGCTTTTGAGAAAAGTATGTTTACCTTCTTGGTCTTCCTGCGTACGTATTCCTTAATGCTTTCCGGCGGAGTCCTGGAGAACAACTCTCTCCACTGCGCCAACCAGTCTGAGGGATCAGTGTTTGCCTCTACTTCTTTACTTCATCTGCAGCGATGACAGGAGGGCAGGAGCCCTTCCACCATCGAGCGGCACCTCTCCCGACCCATAGGACGCCTCCAGCCTTGAACGATATGCCTACAGTGAGATTCCCAAGAAGCCCGAGTTGCTCACTCACCTAACCCCTCATTCGCGATATTTCCAAGCGCACATAAAGCCTTTGCGCTGATCCAGAAGCTCTTTATTTATATTTTAAAGCTGTTGCCGGAATACTCCTCACCTTTTCAAAATAGCCCCGGCCTTCCTCACATCTCGTTAGGTATTTCCTGCAACAACGACAGCCAGCCTATCATTGGGCAGCTTCCCCTACACAAGCCAATAGCATTGGCCAGTAGGCGGAAGCCGCCCAATTTCCCTAAGGCACAATTCCACAAGGCACTGTCTGTGCCTGTCTGTGCTGTTAGGGCCAAGGGGCCAGCCACGCTGCTGGTTTACCCTCACTTGACCTCCAGACCCTACAAGCGGTACAAGGACCTGTACTCCTCACCATCGAAGTTGCCATTACCTTTGCGGCAAGCAAGTCAACATCTTTACTTCTGCCTACTCCTGCACCTTCGCCTAATTACAGAAGCGCCTCCTTTCTATCAACAAACTCGGCACTATTGAACCTACTATGGGTCTCTTAGCGTGTTAAGCACGACTCCTGCCGTCAATAACTCTTTCAAAGTCTACGCTACTTGCTCTTTCGCAAATAAAATATCATCCCATCACATCTGTGGCAATACTAGCTCAAGTGCGCGCTTTAACCACTCCCATCACACGTACCTGGTCGCCCACTGCCCAGCACACATGTAAGTGCTACCGTCGCAAACTGCTTTTTACTCCCTGTATGCATTCGATCAACCTTGCTGACTAGCCCAGCTGCACCGCAGAATTACCGCATCAATTTTGAATATGCCATCCTGTATGCTAGCACTGTATGCATTTGATTAACCTTGCTGACTAGCCCAGCTCCTCTGCAGCATTCCTGCATCCATTTTGAATAATATGCCATCCTGTATGCTAGCACTGTATGCATTTTATTAACCTTGCTTACTAGCCCAGCTGTACCGTAGCATTACCGCATCAATTTAGAATATTCCGTCCTGTATGCTAGCACTGTAAGAATTTGACTATTCACTGTATGCTCCTGACCTCTGCTGACCAGCCTAGCCCTACCGCAGCACTAAGCTCGTTTGAATACTGGCTACCAGGGCCTTAACATACACTGCAGCTGCTCGCACGCCCATTTGCTGTCAAGCTCAACCTATTTACAAGTATTCTTCTATATTATGCAACATACTGCGATCCTATACTGTATCTAACTCGCATTACAACCGGTCCACATTGTTTACACCTTTCTAGAAATGCTGCCTCTGCGACACTTATTATTTTGCGCATGATCCCCCCCCCCCCCAATCACTGCCACCAGGTTTGTAACCTCCTGTTTTGTCTTATAAACACTTCCCCCCTGGTTTCCCAACAGGCCACAGCCACCCCAACAGGCCACTGACACACATGGCAACCCTACTAAAAGTAACCCTCACCGTAGCCACTCTCCTCCCTCTATTCAGCTCCATAACTCTGACTAAGTTCCTTTTTTAAAACCCACCGAAATTCTTAGGGGGGGGGTTAGTAAATTATATGTATGGGGTGTGGGTGTTTGGGAATGAATACAAATGAAAGAAAATGTGGGGTTTGGGGGTGGAACCCCCCCCCCCCAAAAAAAAAAAAAAATGGAATGAGTTTTTTCGAAAAATAAAATTGCGGTAAAAAACCCAGCGAAAAAACATCCCGCGATGAAATGCATGGAACCACCCCCAGGGCACGCCGGTCCTAACACCATGATTGCTGACCACTCCCCTGCCTACTGCCCCTCAACTCCAGCTCAATGGATCTTCCTATATGCATTCCCACCCACACCAACCTTACCATGCCCACTCAGTGCCAGAAACTACAGACTAGGCTCACGCCTTAACTATACCAAATTTCGTCACCGACCCTACCCATTGACCACTAAACATACGACTACCATAGTCTCAGACCAGCCAAAACAGCCAACCTCAAACCTGGCACCTCAACCTACCACATCACCAGTTACAAGATTACACTCCCCTATAGTACCTACTATTAAATGAGCACTAATTAACACTAGATCTCTCACAGGTCATGCCCTCGAAGTCTCTGACCTTATATCAAACAATCAGACTTCTTGGCAATAACAGAAACGTGGCTACACACTGCTACAGGTCCCGCACTCTCCCTTGCTCTTCCTGAGAATTACACGATCACTAGAGCAGATAGAAAAACACGTAGAGGCGGAGGAGTGGCTTTCATAGACAAAACTCAACTTAGCTTTAGAGAAGTCATAAATGATTCCTTCCCATCGGGGCAACTCCTCTCTGTCAAATTACCCTTATCAGCCGCTCGCACCATGCCGATAGACCTTGTCTAACGCCCTCCGGGCCCGATCTCTTCCTTTGAGGAAGATATGTCCTTCCTCCTCACAAGCAACACCAAACCTACCTCTCAAATTGTATTGCTCTGTGACTTTAACTTAGGATTCCATGACCCGAAGGACTCCAACACCACTATCCTGGAGAATACCATCTCCCAGCTCGATTTCAAACATTGTACGGCCCCACTCACAATAAGGGAAGAACCCTGGATTGGTTATCAGACCTAAACTGTACCACCACCATAATTTCCAACATACCGTGCACGTGGTCAGATCACCACTGCATCTCCTTCTCCACACAAGGCACGCTATGCCCTCAACCCAGCACTACCCTTGCCCTACACATCAGGTCTAGAAATAATGGCAACATCAATGCGGACAACCTAAGACCATTACTTCAACCCATAACCACCAGTGTTAACAGCCTCAAAAAGGACCCGTCCTCTCTTGTGGATCTGTACAATCACACCTTACTCCAAGCCATGAGCAAAGTAGCCCCACTGAAACTCAGAAAAGCTAAACCAATAGCCCAACTCAACAAGTGGTTCAACTCGGATCTAAAAGCCTTACGCTGCTCCAAAAGAAACACTGATCCCGCATGGAAAAGTACACCTACTTCACTAAAGAAACATTTCTAACCACTGCCAACACCTACAAGGCAGCCATAGTCAATACCAAAAGAGAAATCTATATAACAGTATCTAAAATGAAAAATCAGGCTCAAAAGAGCTTTTTACTATCTTAAGGGAACGGGAAACCCCTGTTCCACCTATAGAATCCTGCACTAAACCCTTTGGTGTATGAATATCCAAAAAGCCCTCCTGAACAAAATAGCTCTCTTACAAGCTAAAATTGAGACCAAAAAACAGAGTCTTACCTCAACCATCAACAAACAACCTGCGCCACAACCTACACACGGCCAACCATTCCAATTTACCCCGCTCACATCTAAAGAAGTAGAAGACATCATAAATAGCTTAAAACCCACCAGATGACAGGGTGACATCTGTCCCGCAACAGCCATCAAAGAGGGCGCGAAGGACTTTGCACCCTTCATATCAGACCGGATTAATGCTTCCTTTGAAACCTGTACAGTGCCAAACATCCTTAAGGAGGCTTGGGTCATGCCTCTCCTCAAAAAAACAAATTTAGATCGCAACGACCCCACCAACTACAGACCCATAACCACTGTTCCGTTTCTCTTACAAATCATTGCTAGAGCAGCATACTTGCAAATACAGAAGCACCTAGAAGATGATAAACTTCTGGGCCTATGCCAATCCACCTTCAGACCGAGACATGGCATGGAAACATCACTCTTTGACCTTCAGATTCAAATGGACGAGTCTAAAGACAAAGGCAAACTGGCCATCCTCCTACTTCAAGAACTCTCAGCGGCCTTTGATCTGGTTGATCATCAGATCCCATCTAAAGACCTAATCACTGCAGCCCACTTTTCCCACAATGCCACCACCTGGATTGAATAATTTCTCGCAAACAGAACCATGAGTGTTTTTGCCCACTCTGCAGTGGCTGAACCAGAACCAATATCCACAGGAGTCTCCCAGAACTCATGTTTCACCTACCTTATATAATATATTTACGAAACTCCGACCACCACGATGGATTGGGTGTCACCTACACTAACTATGCAGATGACACCCAAATCCTCATTTCACTCAAGGGTCTTAATCCATCTAAAGATACAGACCTGGATGGAGAACCATGGCCTATGCCTCAATGATAAGACAGAGCTCCTTATCGGCTTCCAACATCGTCTCCTTAAATTAGATAAACTCTACAAATCCTTTAACATAGATAGCAACATCATTAATGTCGCCAGTGAGATCAAAACATTGGGCATTTACTTAGACTACACCCTTTCCCTCACAAGGCAAGTCAATGCCACTGCTTCATCCACGGCCTATACCACCAAATTGATTAACGCCTGAAAACCTTACCTGTCCAACCAGAGTTGCATTACCTTAGCCAAAGCTCTGATCCTTTCCAAACTCGATTATTGCAACACCCTCTACCTTCGTACTAATGGACGAAACCTCAAACTACAAGTGCTTCAGAACAATGCACTCATATCAGCACTTAGCATCCCTTGTTCCAGCCATGTCTCCGAAATCAGACGACACATACAATGGCTTCCGGTGCGTAACAGAATCACACTTGGATCACTAGTAATCACACATAAATGGCTCTCTGACACTGCACCTAAACACCTGGTCGACAAATTCACCAGGACTCAATCCTCCAGACCCACCAGAGCCAACTACACACACTGCCTTCACATCCCAGAATACAAACACTAAAAGGGGGGGGGGGGGGAGACAACTTCCCAGTATTAGCGGCCAAGCCCTGCCCAACGATCTCAGAGCCGAGCCCTCATTCTGGACCTTAAGAAATGGATTAAAAAATGGTCTCTTTGCACATAAACAGTAACCTAGCTGATTCACCATCATGCCCCTCTCCTGCTTTGACATCGATGAACCCCAGCCAGTAATTCTCAGACATTATCCAGTCTCTTGCTCAACCCAACATTTTGTTTGTGCACGTTTCACCTCGTATTAACTGTACTTTAACTACTGACTCCTCATTGCCTGCCTGCCTGCCGACCAAATTTGTGATTTGTATCAGATTTGTAATGTGGAATCCTCTGTATTTACCTTGCTTATCTTTTTTTGTCACCACTGTTTCATCGTATGCATCGCCTTTTGTAACCACTGTCTGTAACCTCTTTTCAAATACAAGTGCCCAGTTACCTCAGCGTTAGGTGCGCTATAGAAGTCAATAAACTAAACTGAGAGCATTGCACTTGCACGCTGAGCATCCTTCCCATCCGTGGTCTTCCCCAAGGCACCAGAGGCAAAGCGCGTGCAGAGCCATGTGGGAAAGGAACCGTCGCACAACGGGTACCTGCTGAAGCCAGTCGCGGTTGAAATGCGCCTGGCAATTAGAAAACAAAAGATTAGGGAAAGCGCACAGATATCCGATGTTTAAAGCCTCACCAAGCAGCACTGGTGAAAGCAGTCCGTTCCGGTTAACGTGGAAAAGAGGACTGAGCTGTGGCGCCGGTGGCCAGGGTTGGGGGTGTGCATGTATAAATTAAAAAGGAAAGAGTTACTTTTCTGTTGAAAAAAGGTTGCGGTCCCGTCGCTAGCGAGGGATGCCCATACAGGACTGAGGAAAAGGGACAGAACATAGGAATACAGGAGCCGAAAGGCATAGCAAGCTGACCGGGGTCAACACCAATCGGATCACCAAATCACAAATACCTGAGGCCCATCTTGAACTATCCCATAGAGCCAAGGAATTTGGCTCTGCCATTGCTAACAGGATTGCCAACCGGCAGACCATAAACCCATCAACCATGGGCAGCCAAGAATCAATTTAGCCTTGAGAAAGACCCTTAGGGGCCGAAGCACTTGTCGGCTGACCTACCCAAATCACTAATTAAATCCTTAGCATAAAAACTTGAAAAGCTTTGTGTACACCTTATTATCAGTGCAAGAATTACTGGGTCGGACCCTTTTATACCCAGCTCGTGAACTGAATAATGACTGGAAACTGAGGTATTCTGCTTCGCATTAATGGCGGCATGCTTCAGTCCTGCAGTGAATGTGAAAGGCTCCTGTATTGCTGCTAATCACTGTGGTCTTGAGGGAGGCTCAATACGGCAGGAAGCGGCTGGAGTCGAGGTGCGGGGACAGGAGCAGGTGTGAGACAGCAGAGGGCAGTGACATGGAGCACAGCGCGCCCAACTCTGCCAAAGCCGCCATCAGAAGAAGGATTGCATGTGTACAGATGGCAGAGCCTGGCAGATGCCTACAAGTGCCGCCCGGGATGCCGGGAACCTCTGCCGCTGCACTGAGTCAGACCAGTGGATCCGCCGCAGCATACATTAGAACGAGGGGCAGCCTAAGCACCAACAGTCCGTGAGACCCCATCGTGTGCCCTCTCCATAACTGCTGTTGGTAGGCAGTAAGAAACAGATCTTATACAACAACAGAATTCACAAACAGCTACCCTTAAATGTTGCAGTTTGTTGGAGACAAATACATAAACTAGAGAGTTTTTTTACCATCTTCATGAACAGAGAACAAAAGATGGATGAATCGGGTGTACCAAAAATAGTAGCAAATTTATTTGATACAAAACATACTTAATAACAGACCGATTGGTCACACACAAGTTATTCTAAAACATGAAAATCATGTCAAGTATTTAGACAAAATCCACCCTAATGGTGTTTGTGCAGACTTTTCTTTTTCCTGTTCTGTATTTGTCATATACACAGAAACAAGGTGATGTTAGTAGCCAAAAAAAGAGTAACTTTTACAAATTTAATTAGGTATGGAAAAGCCCGCTCATCATAGTGTTGACAGCGTGAATCTGTTTTCAGCCTTGCTAATGTCCACAATTTCAGCCTTTCTGGTTATTTGCAATATGGGTGACAGGGCAAGGCTTTCTTCAAGACAAAGGAATAGAAACTGAGATCTGCCCGCATCGTCCTGGGAGGTTTGGATCTGGGATGTTTGAAGTCCCGTTTCCCCCCACACCCCCCCCACCCCCGACACCTGGTGCAATGCTCCTTCTTAGCAGGTAGCAACAGCAAGGATCCTGCTTCTTGAGCAGCACGAAAGCCCTGATTACCAGTGAGTAGGCGAGAAGCAGGGGCTGCAAGGAGACTGCTAATATGCCGACAAAACACTGCGTCTGTGCATCAATGGCAAGCCGCAGCACAGGGAGTGACTAATGTATGTTCCGATTGTGTGGCAGCCATCAATATGAAAAGCGGGCGAATGATAGGATCCGACCTGCAGGGATTTCCTTCGAGTGGACCACTAGACAGAAGCACTGCTGACAACCGGTCCTTTGACCGGGCAAGTGGGCACCTAAGCCCGGAAAAGCTGATGTGGAAGGAGGCAACCTCTCTCTTCGTGTGAGCCTGCAGAGGTGGTGCAGGGCTCATTAACATAGAGAGTGTGAGGACTTACACCGGTCAAGGCTTACCTTCACGCTCCTGCAGCAGCAGACAGAATATGTCCATGCCACAAACACAGCAACACACCACCAGTCGAAAGGGGCAGCGGGCTGATACGAGGACCGGGCCTCTGCACAAGACGCGCCAAACACTGTAGATAAGGGCGATATGGATACCATGGCACAATTCCAGGAAATTTTTGTTGAGATGAAGAACTTGAACCAGCGCACACATGAGACTAATTTAGCTATGCAGGATGTGGCGAAGGAACCTTAAAATATTAATAACTGTCTCAGCACCCAGGGCGCAGAGGGCCACGGATAATGAGCAGCCGATCAGGGCTATGGAAGATGACCAGCAGGATATGTCTGTGGAATTGGACAGAGTTATCAAGGAAATCCAGCAGCTGGGAGAAAAGTTAGATGATCAGGAAAATCGATCCTGTCGCAACAATCTAAGGCTGGTCCGGCTGCCTGAGGTCATGGAGGAAAGCAATCTCAATGGTTTTCTCTGTTCCACGAGGCAATCAGCACTTCAACTGGGAAAACCCTCAGGAGTTCCTCATTGAGCAGGTCCACAGGGCACCAATCCCAAAACCGGCCACTGATGCTCGCCCCACGTCATCACTGTACGTTTCCTCAACTTCCACCACAAAATATCTGTGCTGAAGGTGTACCAATGACATTGTTCAATCCGGCGCACAGGTACATCTCTTCAATGATTTCTCAGTGGAGGTGTCCAAGCGAGGCAGGGAGTTCAATCCAATCTTTTATACGCTCAATGGGTCCTCACATTGCTAATATTTGAAGTTTCCGGTGTCTGCAATTGTCCACCCAGCTGGAAACACGATTTGTTTGACTCTCCTACGGAGGCTTGGCAATTCCTTGCCTGCCATGGTATTTTGGGCCCTGACTCTATCCCCATTTTGGAAGCGGACGCCTCCGGTACGCAGGAGGGACACATGAGACAACATCCATCCAAAGAGAAGCTACGGTGGCAAAAGAAGAGAAGCAGACAACCTAAGGGCTGCCTGCGACCGGCGGTGGAGGAAAGATTGGACAAATCACCACTGTGAAGAGGCCGTCACCATGGCTTTCCCAGCACACAACAGTTGGTCTCTACTAAGAGGCAGAGCTAGAAGAGCATTACTCAGTGACGTAATATGTGCTCATCAAATTTCAATCATTGATTTTCATATGTGAGCTAGGGCATAAATCGCTATTGACTCCAGAGGTGTGACTCATCTTCCCCCTCTAATGCTGTGATTGTTTTGATTCAATTTCTGATAGTTATTTGCAAAACGTGGCAAGTTCTGAGGATCCTTTGCCCATTTGTTCGCATTGGTTTTTATCTTTGTCCCATTGGGCTCACCCCTCAGTAGCTCAATGTTAACTTGTTTTCTAGTCTTTCTTGTTTGGTACTGTTCCATTATGGAGGATGGGCTGTAGACTGATTTATGGGGCACTGGTTAGACCATGAAGGTGAATGCACCTGGGGTGGGGAGCAGGTGGAGAAGCTACGGTTGGGAGAATTATTGAGGGAGCTTCATCCACAGGGATGGGATTTCTCCTTTCATTAAAATCATCACAGGAGCTATCCCCGCCCCGACCATTGGCTACTCATTTCCTCAATGTTATCCATGATAGAACAGTGGGAGATCCGACCCATTACTATTTCAGATCATGGGCCAGTAGTTCTGCAAATATCGCTCCCGATGGCGCGCCTCCAGTTCCCGCCTTGGAGGCTGAACCTTGCAGCACTGCAGTATTCGGATTTTGTGGAGCACTTGGGTCAACATTAAATCAATTTTGGGATGAGAATTTAACAGAGGGCTTTACGGCAGTGCAATGTTGGGACGCCTTCTAGGCTGCACTGAAGGGGCAATGCATCACTGAATGGGCATTCCAGTGGAAGGGTTGGAGGCGGCGCGAACAGCAGTTCCAGGCAGACTTCCTGAGCATGGTATGAGCGCATAAGGCTTCCTGGGATCGTGCTCTATTGGGGAAAATTCAATGATGTCGGAGTTCAGACATTTTTGAACAAGTGTGCCCGATCTTTTTTTGAAAATAATAACCACCCTTTCAGACCGATGGCTGTGCTCTTCCAGGGGCTACAACGGCCACAGTTTATCAATGCTATTAAAACTGGGGGCACTTTGCTCTCAGACATTAAGGTGATCAAAGATCGCCTGGTCGCATTCTACTGCCGGTTATGTGCAGAACCACCCACTCCCACAGCTGGTTAGTACCAGACTTTCTGAAAGGGCTTAGCTTAGGAGGGGGAAGTTGTGGCTGCAATTGCCAGATCCGCTGGAGGTAAGGCCACAGGCCCCAATGGCCTTCCAATCGATTTATCAGGCAGGGGCAGACAAAATGTCCCAGAAACTCGCCACTGTCTTCAATGAAGTTAGGGATGAAGGGCCCCAACCTAGCTCTCTATTATTGGCCAATATTATGGTGTTCCAAAAACCCAGCAAGGACCATACCGAAAGTGGCGCATATAGACCAACATCCTTTATTAATACTGATGCAAAGATTCTGGCCAAGTGCTAAGCAAGCCAACTGGACCTTCGTCTGCTAAGACTGGTCCACACGGACCAGGTGGGCTTCATTTGTGAGTGGCACTCTTGCGATTGAGGCGATTGTTGAATGTGGTGGCCACGAAGGCCGATCAGGACAATTTTATTCTATCCCTCAATGCAGAGAAGGCTTTTGATAAGGTCAATTGGAACTATATGTCTGCAGTATTGCGGGGCTTCGGCATTGAGGGATACTTCCTGCATATGGTTTGGCTTCTGGCTTCTGGATCTAGATCCCAGGGCGTCAGTGGTCACCAATGGCTCGCTTACACTCTGGCACGCAGCAGGGTTGCCCCTGCTCACCATTCTTATATGTATTGGCCATTGAGCTGCTGGCGAGCAGGATTCAACCAGACAAGGATTTGGATGGTATCATCAGAGCAAGGACTGAACGCTGCCTATCTTTATATGCGGATGATGTCCTTTTATATGTTGCCAAGTGGCGGATCAACCTCCCCCAGATCCAATCCACCTTGCAGGGCTTTTGCCCAATTGCAGGATATAAGGTAGGTCAATTATGCCAAATCTGAAGTATTGCCACTTCACATGGATATTCCCTAGGCCCCAGTGGGCGTGGTACCGTTTAGAACACAAATGATTTCATCAAATATCTGGGGCTTCATGTAGGTCCCTCGCTGGACACCCTGGTACCAGATAACTAACCAACATTGAAAAGATTCAGTCAGACCAGCTCAAGTGGAACACATTGCCCTTGTAATTGCAATGTGGGATTAACCTGGTGAAAATGAATACCCTTCCCAAATTGGTCTATTTGGCACTAATGCTCCTCTCTGCCATGCCCCCGAGAATGCGACGTGATCTTGATAGGCACATCGGGCGGTATAAGAGAGCTTGATTGAAGTACGAGTTAGCACTTCCCTCGTTGCACTCCTACTTCTTGGCAGTGCAAGTCTGCTGGATGAAGCGATGGCTGAACCCGAATGACGTAGCCACCTGGTATAAAACCGAACTAGCAGTTCTATAGCCCCTTACTTCGGAGGACGACGTGGCGCTACCATGAACTCATCTCCCGCGTCACATCGCTTTGCATCCCAAAGTAGGATCTTTGCTGAAGTATTGGTCACAGCTATTGAAATAAACGGGGTGGATATAAAATAAATGCCGTCTTGACACAGCCTCGGAGTGCTGGCTTTGACGTTTTCGGAAGGGAAGGGGAGATCGGTCGTGGGAAGCCTGGAGGCAGGTTCGCATAATGGACCTATTTGAAGGTGCGGTCCCAGTTACTATTCGCCAACGCCAAAGAAGTGCTAGGGCTGAAGCGAACAGCTTTGCTAGAACAAAGGGCGGTGATCTCGCTGATCCGTACCCAGATGTCAGAGGCCAAGTTTGTTTGCAGCCTCTGCAAATTAGAATTGGTTACGGACAAGAAAAAGTTTCCCAAGCTGAAGGCCTTATATCTGCTCAGAATCCCAAACATGGGGAGGAATGGGATATTGGCTGATCAATGGGCAGCAGAAATGGGCATTCAGCTGGACTGTGGGGACATATACATCTTTTTCTCACTGATCAATGAGGTATCCTAGAATATGGGAAATAGGGAAATTGAGTACAAAATCATCGGAAGATTTTATCACACTCCGGTCAAGATGGACACAATGAAAACGATGACATCTACTGATTGCGGGGAGATGGTAGTGGGGTGTGTGCAGCCGGGGACTCTGGGGCTTATGTTCTGGACAGATATTTTAGGGTATGGTCCAGCAAAAAGTGGGTGGAACCCAACATTCACGGTGGACCCTAGAGCTATGCTCTTAAGGGTAGGGGGGATGATGGGAATGTGATTAAATTATTTCATACACTGTTGTTCGCTGCCATGAAAACCATTCTTGTCAAATGAAAATTGCCAGAAGGCCCACTTATAATGATATGGGAGGACCTGGTATCGAGCTTGTGTGGGCTGGACAGACAAGCATATATTAATCGGCGAGGTATGAAGAGGGCACAGCAACTCTGGGAACTGTACGAACAGTATCTTTGAACTATTTTCGGAACCTGCGATACGATCCACGATGGAGATCCAATAAGGGTTGGTTAGGAGGACTGGGGGTGAATGGGATGGGGCCTGGGGAACTGGACGGTAGAATTTTGCATGAAGTATATGCTCATTGTTCAAGTGACGGCCAGAATGTTTTAGTGTTGTTTATGCCTCATTAGGTGCAGTTTAACATCTACATGTGCATAGGTTAGCCTTCAAACTTGGAATGACATGACCCTGTGGGAGGGTGGGTGGGTCTTGCTGCAGGGATATGTTGGGTGGATTATGGCGACGGATGCCCCGACCCACTGTCTTGACCCTCCCGGCCGTGGTTTTTTTGTTCGGTTTGTGTTGCACTCGTCCTCCCAATTGATTTTGGTCAGGTTTTATTCAATCTAGGATTATCTTTATGTCAATAAAACAATTCAATTATTATTCTTTTTTTTTTAAGAACAGGCCAGCCAACCTGCACACGTCACTATTTAGCAGACTATGTATGCTACACAGTGTCAGGCAAAGGTACAGAAAAAGGTACAGCTGTTCTAGTTACACATTCTAAGACGACACAAGAGGGAACAAGTGTCCAGCTGATAACATATGATGCAAGAAACGATTTACTCTGCTTAAGAACCACAGTTCTTGCCAAGGTCTATCATCCTATTTATATTCGCATATCCGTACTCTACACAAAGTAGTAGGAAAATCTAAGGAACTGCTCGGATTCATAAAAACCAAAAACAGTATAATATAGCATTTATGAATCCACAGAACAAAAACGCTACAAAAATCAATAAACGAATCAACAAGCCATATGCTTTAAACAAAATGAATTATGTACTGAAACCTCAAACGTGTCCACTTGAGATTTCGCATGCAGTCGCCAGCAAACAACAAGTTACTTCTTACCTTTTAACGTTCTTTCGATGGGATGTTCCTCCGACGTATTCCTCATCTTTGATAATTCGTCTCAACTTGCTGGCCTCGGAAATTTTTTCTCTGTAGAGGGCGCTGCGCGTCGACGTCCGCCGAGCGGATGTCCCTCGACAGCCACCGTATCGGCGCCGACGTCACCATGCGCATAAATAGCCACGCGTGGCGTCCGTTGCTCAGTTCCGTGTTGTAGCATAAGATAAGGCATGCCTGAATTGGTTATTGACCATGAAGGAGCGTAAGCTGCAACCACAAGGGAAGTATTACTGCGGGGATGGATGGGAGGGGCGATAAGGAATACGTTGGAGGGACATCCCATCGAAAGAACGTTACAAGGTAAGAAGTAACTTGTTCTTCGAAGGGATTGTGTCCTCCGACGTATTCCTCATCTTTGATAGACTCTCATAGCAGTGGCATGTAATTTGAGGTGGGGTTAATAATGTCATCTATCCCTTTTAGGAATGAACCGCATGTAATACGGCTTTTCCAAATCTGGTTTCTTGACTAGCGGAAGAATCCAGGTTGTAAAATTTTGTGAACATATGTGCGGACGACCATGTGGCAGCCGCACATATGTCTCAGACCGGTACCCCTCTTTGGAGGGCAGAAGAGGCTGCGATACCCCTGGCTGAATGAGCCCTAAGATTTTGGGGTGGCTCTTTCCCTGCCAGTTTGTAACATTCCAGAATGGCCAAAATAATCCACCTGGAAATGGTCTGTTTTGTTATGGGTAGTCCCAACTTGTGACCCGAGTATCCTACAACAGTTGGTCTGCTTGCCTAATCCTAGCCAGTCTGCTGATGTAAAAGCTCAGAGGTCGCCTTGGGTCCAGCCTATGTAGCCTTTCTTCCTCTTTCCCCGGATGGGGAGGAGGGTAGAACGAAGGTAAGGTAATTTTCTGAGTAATATGAAATTCAGAAACCACCTTTGGGAGGAAATTAGGCTTCACCTGTAGGACAACTTTGTCCTTATGGAAAATTGTATGGGGGGGTTTACAGGAGCTTGTAGCTTGCTCACCCTCCTAGCAGATGTTAGTGCTACCAATAGGACAGTTTTAAGCGTGAGAAATCTCAGCGAACAAGAGTGGAGTGGTTTGAATGGAGTACCCATTAGGAAGTTTAAGACTAAATCTAAGTCCCATAAAGGAACTTGGAATGGTCTTGGAGGATAAACATCAGTTAATCCCTTGAGAAATGGTATTACTAGAGGTAGTTTGAAATACGATGGTTCCTCCGCAGTGCGCTTGAAGATTGAAAGCGCTGCGAGATAGCCTTTTACAGTGCCAACTTAAAGGCCTGAGTTTGCCAAGTAGAGTAGAAACGATAACACTGTTGGTCTACCACATGAAAAAGGGTTGATATTCCCTTCTCTACACCAGCTGCAAAATTTGTTCCAACGGCAGTGGTATAAAGACTTTGTTGCTGGCCTTCTGGCCGAAAGCAACAACTCCATGACGTCATCAGGGAGGTCCCAATCCTTGTACCTCACCCTTTCAGAAGCCAAGCATGAAGGTTGAGGGTTCTGATGTCTGGATGGAGAACCTGACCTCCCTTCTGCGAGAGAAGATTCTCTTTGAGTGGAAGACGGATTGGAGGGCAGATGGACATATCTAGAAGGTCCGGGTACCACGTTCTCCTGGTCCAGTCTGGGGCAATTAGGATCATGGTTTTCCGGAATCTTCTCAACTTCCTGATCATTTGAGGAATAACCGGGACTGGTGGAAACGCGTAAACGAGTGGGAACTCCCAGTCCACTACGAACGCGTCTCCTAGAGCTCCTCTCGGGGGAAATTCCCTTGAACAGAACAGATCGCACTTCCTGTTGGTGCCTGTGGCGAACAGATCCACCTGAGGGGTTCCCCAAAGGGCGAAGATCTCTTGAAGGACTTCCTGAGCTAGCTCCCACTCGTGGGAGACTGTGCTCTGCCTGCTCAGAGCATCCGCTGTCAAGTTCTTCTCTCCGGCTAGGTGGACTGCCAATAGAGAGATATCTTCCTGAATTGCCCAAAACCAGAGCTGCATTGCCTCTCTGCACAGTGGCAGTGACACTACGCCTCCTCTTTTGTTGAGGTAGTGCATGGCCACCGTGTTGTCCTTCATTATCAGGACATTTCTCCCCTGTACTGATGGCAGGAAAGCTTTCAGCGCTAGTCTGATCGCTCTCAGCTCTAATAGGTTGATATGTAGTCTGGACTCCAATGGAGACCAACGACCGCTGATGGTCAAGTCGTTGGCATGGGCTCCCCACCCCGTGAGTGAGGCGTCTGTGACTACTGTCATCTCCGGCCATGGTTGCCAAAACAGTTCACCTTTCAAGATGTTCTCTGGATAGGCCCACCATTGAAGGTCGTGGGCTACCTTGTCCGGAATCCGGAGGAGATCTGTCATTCTCCCTGAGAATTGCGACCACTGAGTTCTCAGTGCCCACTGAAGAGATCTCATTCTCAGGCGAGCCTCTGGCACAAGGAAGATGCAGGATGCCATGAGGCCTAGCAACCTCAAAAAGTCGAAGGCTGGGAGACGTTGGGCATTTTGGAACTTGTTGACCATCTGCAGAATATCTTGAGCCCTCACCTCTGGTGGCGAGGCTTTTCCCAGGACCGCTCCAATGAACTGGAGTCTCTGTGATGCTATCATCTGTGACTTCTTTAAATTGAGGGAGAAGCCCAGTTTGTGAAGGAAGTGGCAGACATAATTTAGCTGGATCTGAGCTTGTTCCGAAGATACAGCCCTGATCAGCCAATCGTCCAGGTAGGGGTAGATGTGGATCCCTTCCCTCCTTAGACTCGCAGCCACTACCGACATTAGCTTGGTGAAGACCCTCGGGGCGGAGGTCAGCCCAAATGGCAGAACTCGAAATTGATAATGAGAGTCGTCACTTGTGAACCTTAGGTATTTCCTGTGTTTGAGATGGATTGGCAAATGGAAATAAGCATCCTGAAGGTCCAGAGATACCAGCCAGTCCAGGAGCTGGAGGGCCTGAAGGATCTGATAGAGAGTTACCATCTTGAACTTGTCCTTCCTGAGGAACTTGTTCAATTCTCGTAAGTCCAGGATGGGTCTCAGTCCTCCGTCCTTCTTTGGTATGAGAAAGTAGGGGGGAGTACCAGCCCTTGTTCCTGTCCGCTACAGGTACCGGTTCTATGGCACCTTTCTCTAGCAGGTCTATAATTTCCTGCAAGAGGAGCGGACCTGGAACTTTTAGAGAGCTGTGCCCCAGTGGATGACTCTGAGGGATGTGTAGAAAGGGTAGGCAGTAACCCTGGGTAACTGCCTCCAATTCCCAAGCATCTGACGTTATAGTCTGCCATTCCGTCAGATGGTGAGTTAACCTGCCCCCTACAGGTGTTTTGTGTGGAAAGATCTCAGAGTGGTTTGGGGGCGGCTGATGCAGATGCCGAGGGTAAAGAGGCACCTGCTGCGGCTTTAGTACTTTTGACCCATCCACCTCAGGTGGATCTCCTTTGGCCTCCTTGAGCCGGCTGTCCTCTGCCTTTCCCAAATGCAGAATAATAGCGAAAGGACTTTCCCTCTTCAGAGGTTCCTGAGGGGCGAAAAGGAGTTTGGCGGACTGTAGCTCCTAACGATTTTGCCGCTGCTTTAGGTGTCTGCAACTTTTCCAGACTGTCATCAGCCTTTTTACCGAATAAAGAAGAGCCGTCAAAGGGCATATTCAAAATTCTGGCCTGTACATCTGGAGCAAAGCCAGACTTTCGCAACCACGCATGCCTGCGGATTGTCGTACTTGCCGCCATGGCCCTGCTGATACTGTCAGCGGAATCAATGCCAGTTTGAAGTGACTCGCACATGGCATCTTTGCCATCTTTAATAATGTTAAGGAAGGCTTCCCTTTCCTCTCCTTCAGGTATGCAGTCAGCCGCTGATGAAGCACACTCCCAGTGTGTGACTGAACTTGGCGAGCGTGCAGGTGGTGTTGATGGACTTCAACGCCATACTACAAGCAGAAAAGACTTGTCTTGCCATAGAATCGTACCTCTTGTCATCTTTATCCTGTGCGACAGTTAGGGTAAGCGGACCTGCTGCTTGATGAAGTTGCCGCTTGAACCACCAGGCTCTCTGGAGTCGGGTGTTTTGATAAGTATTCAGGGTCGGCCGCAGCTACCCTATACTTGGCTGACAATCTTTTATTGACTGCAGGGATAACTTCAGGAGTTTCCCAATTAGATGAAATCTTTCTTTGTAAGGCTGCATGGAAGGGGACCACAGGATCCTCCTGTGGACCTTTGTCTAATATGTCTGTCAGGTCATCCTGTTGAAAAACAGGTGAAGGCGCAGACCAACCCATAAATTCAATAATCCTTGCCATCAGGGTTCTATAGGGTGTTTCGGCATGTTCCCCTGGGTCTGGTTTAGCAAATTCCACTTCTGGGGAAGTGTCCAGCCCACTTGCCTCATGTAATGACTCCTGTAGGTCTTTCAACCTTCTTTCCTCAGAGGTAAAATCCTCTGAAACAGGTAGTGTGCTCCTCTGCAACCCGAAGGTTTCCTGGTCAGAATCCTCCACTTCTTCATAGATTGAAGGTAATCCAGGGTACTCTGACCTCGGAAATGGTGTAAAACCCATTTCTAAGGCAGAAGGAGCCAAACTCGTCATTATTGGGCGAGAAAACGTTGATGTCGTCGATGCCGATGTGACAGGCTTCGAAGGCGCCGAGAACGGCGTCAAGAAAATTGGAAGAGGCCTCGAAGAACTCGAGAGGATCGGGATCCTACTCGAGGATGTCGACGACGGTCTCGGCGTCGTGCCGGAGCATCTTGGTATCACCGTTGGCTGTGAAGTAGCCGTGGTTTTCTCTTTCATCGGCGTCGACGATGGCGTCGAGTCGATCGACCGATGCGTCGAAGAACCCTTCAACAACGGCGTCGATGGCGCCAATCCATGCGTCGAAGGGATCTTTGACGACGGCGTCTAAGACGGTGCCTTCTTACCTGATGGCCCGTGGTGCTCTCGGGTGGAATCTTTCGCCGGGAGCAGCGACTCGCGGCGTTTCGGTTTTTTGGGTTTTTCACCCAGGGTATCACCCTCAGCTGTCTTCGAGGGGGTCGAGGCCGCTTTCTCGAAGACGCTTAGCATTTTCTTCCTGAATTCCTCCCACTCAGCCTGAGAGCTGTGTTTTGTGGGGCAGGAGACCCATTCTGGGGAAACAGAAGATGACGAGGAAGGGGATCTTCGACGTCTCTTCTTTGAGTGTCTCGATCTCGACAAATGGTGGGAGCTACTTCGAGATCTAGAATGGGAATGCTTTCGACGGCGAGGAGACGAATGCCTCGACTCAGACGAAGAAACTTTCGAGGAGGTTTTGACTGACTTACCTCTCTCAAGCTTCCCCTTGCGCTCCTTCAAGGCTTTCGTCGTCATGGACATGCAGTCCTCACACTCTGAACAATGGTGCTCGGCTCCCAAGCACCACAAGCAGATCCTGTGTTTTTGAAGCCGGATCGCGGCGTTGTCGGTTCCGATGAAGAAGCCATCGAGAACGAGTTGGTATATTCAAGTAAATCTAGAAGGTTCATCTGACTGAACTGAGCAAAGATATTCCGAGGCCCCACGAAGCGCGCAAAAAACGGAACTGACCAACGGATGCCGCACGTGGCTATTTATGGGCATGGTGACGTCGGCGCCGATACAGTGGCTGTCAAGGGACATCGACTCGGCGGACGTCGACGCGCAGCTCCCTCTACAGAGAAAAAATTTCCGAGGCCAGCAAGCTGGAGACAAATTATCAAAGATAAGGAATACGTCGGAGGACACAATCCCTTCGAAATGTAGGTTGCCTAGTAGACCATGGAAATGAAGTTCAGGATCAGTGTAGGAGCACAGAGAATCTGGAATCCATCCAGGAAGGTGGGTAGTGTCCAGCATCTCAAATGGAAGACACTGAAAGTCAAGTGGAACATCAATGCTCGGGTGCAATGCATTATGACTGAAATTAAACTGTAAAGTTACACCAGCACAACAGAAAAAAGTGCCCTCCCGGAAGATAAATCTTAGATGGCTTTCTTGACAATCAAGAGGAGCAGTATTGGGTCACTGAGGTGCCAAATGTGGTCCTCAAGGAGACAACATGATCTCATAGTGATTATGACTCTCCCATATTTCCTCTGGTAGCCCTACTCCATCCAAATAGCAAATGTAGCCAAATTACTAAATCCTAAAGATAAAAATGCAGACATCCTCATAGGTGATTGTTTTGTGACAGGGTGCCCAGGTTCTGTTTCACAATTAATCACGTAAGGTTAACAATATGAGGCAATTCTTTGAGGCAGTGAAAATAAAATGAAAAAAAGAACATTAAATGTGAAATGCATGTTTCGGGTTAAAGTAAGAATTGCACATGACAAACTATAGTTTTACAAGTCCATCGAAAGAGTGGATTCAAAGTCAGGAACAAGGGAATGTGGAAGGGGAAGGGGAATTCAGGAAAGAAAAGTAGGCTCTCCAAGAACAGGAGAGAGGGCCCTGCTTATGGTCTAAAATAAGATAGCATTAGAGACAAAGTCTTCCAAAGAGTGTGGTAGGGACTGGATAAATGGGCTGGGAAGGATCAGGAACCCACATTTCAGCAATGGACGAGGTAAATGAAATACTCTTACTGCGATGCATGATTAAGTAATAAATCCGCAGGATAGAATAGGTCGTAGAGTAGCGACACCAAATTGAAGTTTTTATTCAGGCTCAGTAATGTGTTAATAATTGAAAGAACAGGATCCCAGAGAGCGCAAACAAATAATTACTTGCCTCGCTGTAATGTTCTTTTCGAGGGATTAGTCATTCCTCCCATACATACCTCAATTTAGAAATTAATTCTCCAGGGGCACATCCAAGAAGCGGACCATGGCGGATGTGTGATTCATAAACTCTGTTGAGTTGCCCTCTCCTCCAGAGGGCCGAGACCCACCCAAAGAGGCAATTTGGGCCTATGTAGACTGAATTACTCCGATGCCACAGAAAGTTGTGCAGAATAGCTACATAGCGCTCTCACAAACGCGAGTGGGAGCAGCAACTTTGATGCCGATGTATGCAAACAGCCCAAAATCGCAGCATTATCTTTGGCATCCTGGAAGGTCTGGTGAATTGCAAGGGGAGAACGTTAAAAAGTCCTGGCAGCGGAGCTGAAGGTGCTGCTAGCGGTAGGACACCAGCCCCTCCTCCAACAAATTGACCTCTCCACGGAGACTAACCTACCCAATATGAGTAAAAATCAGAAGACTCTGACACTCCTATTCTCACTTGGTCTGCTTCTCATCATGGCCTTCGCTACTTTCCATACATGCCCACCCAAGGACAGAAATACGAGACTTAGGGCAAGACTGCCCTGCCTCTATGAACCAAAAAGAAACAACACAAATAGACTTACCAGACATATCATGACCTACTCCAATGATCCTTTAACTAAGCGAGCTCAGGCAACCAAATTAAACACCATAAACCCCGCTCACGCCCCTACCTCTATAAAGAACCTCATCAGCCAGAATACCTACACAACCAAACTCCCACCTATACCCAGACCTAATAGCACCGCAACGTTAACTGGATCGCTCATCAACGCCAGATCAATGGTAGCCCATATTACCGAAATAGCAGACATCTTGATCAATGATAATCCGGATGTGCTTGCCATAACTGAGACCTGGCTCCATGAGGCAGCAGGATCTACCCTTATGATAGCTGTCCCCGACAGATACTCAGAGTAGATAGGCCTAATGCCAGAGGTGGCGGACTAGCTATCATCTCCAAAACCACCCTTCCCATTAGACTTGCCACCTCACCACCATGCTCATACTGTGAAATACTCACAGCTAAACTGTTGTTATCTAATAACCGTACGCTTAGCATCCACCTGGTATACAGGCCACCGGGACCACTAGGAACCTTTGAAGATGACCTAACTAGTCTCATAGCTAACAATACAAAAGATCATTCACAAACCCTGCTGATGGGTGACTTTAATGATATAGATAATAAATACGCCCAATCTATAGGAGCCTTACTAATTGATCACAGACTTACTCAAAAAGTCCTCTCTCCTACCCACATCAAAGGAAGGACCCTTGACTGGGCATCCGATCTAAATTGCAATATTGCCATTACTGATATTGTCCCACAACTCTGGACGGATCACTTCTTAATCAGCTTCTCCGCTACACTTGATCTCCTCAGCCCAAATACCATTAGCATGGCATCTCCTCTCCCGACCCGAAGTAACATGGACATCTCTGCGGAAAAACGAATCCCCTCCTCCTCCCCTCCATCAACGGACTGGAAAGTGATGCTGATCCCGACACACTAGTAAATACATTCAACAACGCCATGACTAAGGCACTGGACAATATCGCAACAGTCAAACTGCGCAAAGGTAGTAGGAATCGCATCTGAATACCTGGTTCACGCCCCAACTAAAAGAGCTAAGACTTCAAAAAAGAAAGCTCCAAGCTACTTGGCGCAGCTCCCCTACCGACTCCAACAAAGACAAACTAACCGAACTATCTAAACTCTATAAAAAAGAAATAATCAACACTAAAAATAATATATTCAATGACAGAATTGCAAAAGCCAAATCCAACACTAAGGAACTCTTCTCCATCCTTCAGGAAATGGAATCACCAATCCAAGTGATAAACAATGCCCCAAAGAATAATAATATTAATAATAATAATAATAATAATTTGGCATTTATATAGCGCTACGAACCCTCAGGTATCTGAGCGCTGCTTATTATTACCCATGGTGTGTGGTGCTCATTTATCGACCTCGGAAGGATGAAAGGCTGAGTTTTGCCTCGCCGGGATTCGAACCTGCGTTAGCAGGCTCTGCACAGATGTCAAAGCGAGCGCTCTACTCGCTGTGCCACTTAAGACATGGTGTACCAACATACAAAATACTCTATCGAATAAAATCTCCCCTCTCCAACTCAAAATAGCTAACAAAAAGGCCACACTGCCCCCTCTCTGATCAACCACCACCACAACATACGGAGACCAGAACTATTCCGCCTTTCAGTTTCAAGACCATCTCCATTATTGACACAGAAAAAGGCATACTCTCCCTCAAACCTTCAGAATGCAAGGGCGACAGCTGCGACAAATAATAAAGGATGCAGCTAGGGACCTAGCCCCCTTTATCGCAAAGCTTAAAAACTCTTCCTTTAAATCAAACACAGTGCCCACCAACCTAAAAGAATCCTGGGTCCTCCCCCTGCTTAAAAAAACAAACCCTTGATCCTACCATTCCAACCAACTATAGACCCATCACCACTGTGATTATTGACAGAGTTGCCTACCTACAAAATCAGGATTATCTAGAAGCCAACCACCTGCTAGGCTGACGGCAATCTGGCTTCCAGCCCCTCCATGGCACTGAAACAGCCTTGCTAGACCTCAAGACTGAAATCGAGGAGCTGAAGGAGAATGGAAAAACAGCTTTGCTACTTCTATTGGACTTGTCGGCAGCCTTTGACCTGGTGGATCATGCAGTCTTATGCAACCACCTTAGGCTGCAGCCAACTTCTGAGGGGAGGCCATAGCATGGGTCCAATCCTTTCTAGCCAACTGCACTATGAGAGTCTTCTTCCCCTCAGCCTCTGCTGATCCTATCCAAATATCTTGCGGAGTCCCACAGGGATCCTGTGTCCCTCCCACCATGTATAACATCTTCACCAAACCGCTGTTCGATAAATTGGATAGACTGGGCGTCACCTACACTAACTATGCAGACGACACCCAGATCCTCATACCCCTTTCGGGCAACTTCGAAGCGGACTCGGCCTTGGTGAACAAGATATACATCCTCATTCAGGCATGCATGGCATCATGGCATCACATGGCCTCTGCCTGAATGACGACAAAACTGAGATATTGATCGTAGGCTCTGAAGCCAAACTCAAAAAATTAAGCCCAAACTATGCATCCTTCAATATTGATAACATTATCAAGGTGATGCCCGTGGTTAAAACCCTAGGATTCTATTTGGATTCCTCTCTCACCCTTAAGAAGCAAGTCAATTCCCTTGCCTCCTCAACAACCTACACTTGCAAACTTATCCGAGCCTCTAGACCGTTTCTCTCTAGTGCTAGCTGCATTACCCTGGCCAATGCTTTCATAATGTCCAGATTAGACTACTGTAACGCCCTGTACTCGGAAGCCAACAAGTATGTCACAGATAAAATACAAAGACTGCAAAACAACGCCTTGAGAGCAGTGTTGAATATACCTCACAGAGAGCACATTACCAAATTCAGAAAAGAGGCTCACTGGCTCAAAATAAAGGACAGAATCTTCCTCAAAACAGTTTCTCTCAACTCCTGAACAACCTAGCACCCCCCTACCTTTCTGAAAAAAACACTACGAGAACAGCCACCCGCCCCACAAGCTCTGCCTACACATCTATGCTTGAGATCCCAAGATTCAAACGCTCTACGGCTGGAGGAACCAGTTTCCCAGTCAAAGCTGCGCAATCGTGGAATATGCTCCCACTTGACGTCAGACTGGAACAACCTTACCCTAAATTTAGACAGAATGCACGTAAATGGCTTCGCACTAATGACTCATAACCAGATCCTCCTTAGTCCTAACTGCTACTCTTCCCCCTACCTGACAGGACTACTGCACCTATTGCATCTGCCCAGGCATCACTTCATATGTAAGCACCTGCCGCGACCATGTTGTAACCACTGGTGCTACTACTATATCTTGCCTGAATGCCTGTATGCACATGAAAGCATATGCAAATGATATGCACTGTATCAAGTATGTATATGTATGAATGCATATGTGATATGTGTTAGGGAGAATTCTCTCTTTAGGCTGAATTTCCTAACCTAGTGAGTCCCCCAGCAGCTTTGCTAAATTTCTGGAGTTTGGCTTTTTCTCCTGCCAAGAGTGAGACTCTTTTTCTCCCACTCTTGGACATGATTTATGGTGTTCCTTTGACTGTTAATGTGTTTTATGGTCTATGGGGTCCTTTACTCCATAGGGTCTCGTGTTTTTACTATGTGTGTTACACAGCACCCTTCGTGCCGTAACACAGGGGTGTCATAGTGACACCCCACCATAGACTCCATATCCTGGGACTGTCTCCCAGGGCATGTAAAGTCACCATTGGCTTTACTAGTCCCAAATTATGAACAGAAACCAGTACAAACCATCATATTGTGGACGTACTGGTCGGGGCAATTTGATTGCCCAGGGGTCTGTTAGTCGAGGGGGCACGTCTCCGTCCCCCCTGATCGAGTTTTGACTGGTATCAGCAGATACTACTTTTATATTCGACCGCGAATATTTCCCTATGGGATTTTCCCATTGCGAGGCTACCAACATTAATTATTTAATTCTCATTGCCTCGAACATACCGCTGGTTTATTTATTTAATATTAATTCGCCGGTTGGTATTTTTTGCCAGGACTCGATTCTAAAATGGCGTTTGTGTTTTCTTCTGTGACTCCAACACAAGTCGAGCCCTTTGTTCCACTTTTTTGGCGGCCTTCTCCACAGAAGCCTTCAAAAGTGTTGCCACTCTGTCTGGGTACCACAGGGGTTTTGGGAGGGGGTTTAGGCACCCTGGACTGAGTTACCTTGGTAACTCAAGTCGCACTCTTGTGTGATTGGCCCAAGTGGTGAGCCGGCCGGCTCACCACTTCGCATGTTTGATTGACAGCTAGGCTGAGTGAATGGGGGTATGCTGCATAAAAGCAGGGCTTTTGGGACTGGAACTTCAGAAGTTGCCACAGGACCTGAAAATCCGACGAGGGAGAAGATGAGCCGACCAACCACGACGACACCACCAGTGGAGTCCTGCGGAACCGACTCACCACTTCCCGACGTTAGAGAAGATCTCCCGGCTGGAGAGGCTTCTTCCCCCGACTGGTGGGCACAACCAATTTACCTTCTTTTCTCCGCACCCCAGATCGGTTTGTGGTCGAACTGCCCGTGCCAAGCACCCCGGCCGCCGGATAGCCACTTACCACTGAACCGCGAATCAACGGACCGCGCCTTGTACCTGAGAAACTCTGCGGCTGGTTTCTTCCCTGGCAGTGCAACAGACTCCTGTCTTCCTCCCCGACAAGATCCTCTCTTCCCCCGGACGAAGCACCGACTTGCATCAGCTGCCAGGACCAACTGCCCCCGCTGGAGTGTTCACACCACTTTAAGGTACCGTGTCTGCCAGGCCTCCCTTTCTAAAGATTGCTACAAAGTAATAATAACCCCTTAACCTTCTGGACTGGGCTGGCCGCCTTGACCCTCTAACTGGTCCCTTTCTTTGATCCAACTCCTTTTTGAACCGTTATAAGACTTTTGTGCACTGCAACCGTTTGACCTTGGACACGTTTCGTTTTGATCCTCTTAAAGCGGATCCGGCCTACTGACTCTGAATTCATGGTGTTACTTTGCCTTCCTCTCTTGTTGTGTTCGTGAAAAAGTGTTGGGATCTGTTTCAATTTATTCTCTGCTTTTCTCTCCCTTTTTAAAACAAATTATTAGAGTGCCATCTACGTTAAGCGCTCACCGCTGTCTGAAAATAAGTGGGGCTTTACTTAAGACTTGTCTAATATTCTTTTAAGGGAGTGTATATCTTTTAGTGACCGTGTTTTTGAATTGCTTACTATTAGTGCCTGTGTGTTTTTCTAGATGTGGTTTTAAATAAATAATGATATCTCTTTTACACCAAGCCCTGGTCAGTGTTTACTTGTTCTATTGTGTTCTCTTGACCTAATGTGAATACTTTGTATACTGCCTAACTCTTCTTGAGGGAAGTCTGACTGCTCAGCCACAGCTACCAAGTGAATCAGTGTGGTACAGACTGCTACCAAGTGGGTTTACTGCCAAACACCTGTAGTCCTAAATCTTTTGCAGTGGTCCCAGAGGGAACTGCACAGGTTTCTGCCTAAAAATAAGCACTGTAACTAAGCTTTAAGACTACTTGTACTGCTGCGCCCAGCTACCTAAGCGTTTGGTGCGCATTACCAAATGAATAAACAAAAAAACGAACACCGGATGGTCCTGTTCTCCCGTTCAGAGAAGCTTAGAATGCAAGGTGCTACTACTGGCAGCAGAATACAGGGCAGTCCTATTCTCCCGTTCAGAGAAGTGTTGATCGCCGAATTAGCCAAGCGGCGCTTCTGGCACAGGCAGAGCTGGCTCCTCAGTCCCTCCTGGGATAATCTGCGAAACCGGAGATGAAGCCGCACTACAGGTCGGCCACCGCGGAGACAAGGGGACGGTTCCTGCAAGTGAAACTGCAGCATATGGAGGATTGCAAGGTCCCTGGAGCTATTGAAACTGATAATCAGATGATCCACCCAGGCATCACTTCATCACTTCATTTGATGATCCGCATCAATAAACACATTGTTTATTGATGCGTTTGCTACAATACCAGCCAGTTAAGTACAACTTATATAAACAAAATACAGCATCTTGAAAGCAGCATCTTAGCATAATGTAATGTCTAGGCATTGTAACACATCCAATCTAAAACATAACTGCAAACAACCAGGGCTTGTACATATAGTAGAATTCACAGAACTCAGTTCGGAGAGAGGCGTCCTAAAGGGCACAATAAACTAAACAATCAAAGCACTGCAATAGTATTCACACCCAGGTCCCGAAATCAAAACCATCAGGTTCATGTAAATTAACAACAAATTGCGAGTGGGACTGCATTCAGGGTGGTTTGTCATCGATGGATGGAACATTGTTAAAGTGAGCAATTTGCAGGCCTTAAAAGTAGTAGCTGAATTGTCGTCCTGTGTAGGTACTCAACCACGCTTTCGTTTCAGCTTCACACCAACCATCAAACTCTGTGCGCCATACGCAAATTGAGGGCTTTTTCAAAGTTTCCATGACATAGTGAAGTGTCTTTTCGCAATTGTACAGGCATCGTCCATAAACTTGCTGACATGTTTATATTTACTGGGTCTCGAGTTTACGCCCAGCAAACATTCAAGTGGGTCCCAATGGTGTCCAACTCCTTCAGCCGCCACACAGGCGTGTTCAATGTAGGCCCAGAACCCCTGTAACTTTGACACACCTCCAAAACATATGTAATAGGTCACCACCATCCCCGTCACACCAGGGACAAGCCAATGTGACACTTGTATTAAACTTATCCACCCTGCTGGGGGTCATATATGTGCAAAGAATAACATTCATTTGAAGTAGTCTAAATCTCACAATAGAGGAGACAATTTTGGGAAAAGAGAACGCTTGGTCCCATTGTTCATCAGAAAGTGCTAAGCCAATATCAGTCTCCCGACAAATCTTTAGCTTAGTATCCCTAATGCTAGTCCCATGTAACAAACATTCATACAATCTAGATACTGGCCTCAAACCATCATCCAAATTATACATTAGGGCCAAAAATGTGCACACTTACAGTTCAGCAGGCTAAACATTCTATTGACATCTAGCCACCCTTATGTATCTTGGTAATCGACCTTTAGGAAGGTCATTTCCGCAGCAACAAGCTCTTCAAATCCCTAAACATCCCATTTTCATACATATCCCATAGGTAAATATACCCAGGTTTTCCCAGTCCCTTGCAGTAGCCAGGTCAGATGTGCCTGTATATACATCAACTAAAAACGGAACATGAGGTGAAAAGGAGCGTCGTATTCTGAGCAATTTCAATGCTCTCCAGGTCTGTCTGCCCAATTTCACATTCAAGGGCTGGGGATTAATTCAACTTTCCGGGAGCCATAGAACCTCAAGTCGGGCAGGTCTCACCAATGTCTGGAGTAGCGTAGAGTCAGATGTAGAATCATCAGATAGCCACTTCACTACAAAACTTAACTGAGCAGCAAAGTAGTAGAATTCCAGATTTGGAATCTGCACCCCACCTTCCCCCTGTAAGACAAGTTCGGTGTATGGAGTGCCAATTTATGTCATCCCGAGCCCCACAAAAAACCCTAAGCAGGGTGTCTAGAGAGCAGAAAAAGGCTCTCTCTATATAATAATGAACATTTGTGAAGGCATATAGCAATCTGGGGAGAATAATCATCTTGACAATGGTCACTCTTCCCATAAGAGAAATTAGGAGCCTAGACGAGAAGACCATGGACCTCTTTATACTGTCCACCACTTTAAGTGTATTATTCATGTGAGTGTTTCTGGGTGTGTGAGCGATATGAATACCCAAGTACCTAAAGGAATGTATCTCCCATTGTAGCCTCAGGCCAGATACGGTCCCCATATCCACCCCACAAAGTTCTGCCAACGGGAAAAGACAGGATTTTTGTTTGTTAAAAGAAATCCCAGACAACACATCCAGTATTACAGGAAGGTTACGTTGATGTTCACAAAGATAAAGTAGGACGTTGTCAGAGTACAAAGACACAAGATGTTTAAAGCCTCTAACCTTGATACTAGCCTCCAAATACTGCTGCCTTAACTATACACCCAAAGGCCCTAGAGCAAGTATACACAACATTTGGGAGAGTGGACGCCCTTGATGAGTTCCCCTTTGTATGTACCAAGACTTTGAGATCTGTTTACCTGATTTCACTCTAGCCGTTGGGGAGGAATGAAGCACACTCCCCCGTCACACAACAGATAAAAACGTCCTGTACCCGAATCATCCACTCCCAGTAGATTGAATCAAAAGCTTTGACGGCGTCAAGGGATGCCACCACATAATGTTCAGTACAAGAGTTAGTTTGATCAATGATATGTTGTAATCGGTGAAGGTTCAGAGTGGTATTGCGGCCAGACACATATCCAGGCTGGTCTGGATGTATTAAAGAATAAATACTTTTAGGTAGGCGCGTAGCCAGCAGAGAAGTGAGAATTTTAACATCATAATTTAGCATGGCCAAAAGGCGATAAGAGTCACACCTCTCCATGTACTTCCCGGGTTTGGGGATAGGTATAATCAGCGTTTCCCTTATGCTAGTTGGGAGCAGGCCCCATCATAGGACTCTTCGAAAACATTAGGCAATGTCGGGGCCAGGATAGAACAGTACGCCTTGTAAAATTCGGCTGCAAGGCCATCACTCCCGGTGTGTTTTTAGTGGAGGGAGATTATTGCTTACTGTAATTCCTCCACTGTTAAAGGTTGATCTAAGGAGAACCTCTGACCAGCAGTACATTTCTTGAGTCGGATTAGTGATAGTGCCTCTGCTAGATCAACAGGGGTGACCGGAGTGTTGTGTTTGTACAATCGAGAATAAAATGTACTAAAAATGTTGATTGCCATTTAAGATGGCCACGGAGCCCCACATCCATCATGCAACAACGTGGTCAGAGATCTTGGATGCTCATGTTTACACATCCATGCCAATACTTTACCCAAACTATCCCCTTCCACATAAGCTCGAGCTATCTGTGTAGCACAGTCAAATTTGGACTCCATGCTCGTAGGCATCGAGACCGAATCTCAGATAGTTCATTCTCAGTCAACTCCAGACCAGCGCATAAAGTCTCTAGCATGCCTACTTTATTTTCCATGGCCTCCAGGTCTTCCTGCAGATGCTCCCCGCACTAGCAATGACTTCTCCCCTCACCACTACTTTCATAGTTTCCCAACAGTGCCCCAACTAACAACACTCCCAATGTTTTTCCTCCAAATGTTGACCAGAGTGTCTCCCGTAGTTTATCTCTAAACGGGGCATCTCCCAAAGCTTAGCCTTGGCATATGCCACATTGGAATAGGGGGCCTGGGACCCTTGTTCTCCCATACAGTCACCAGAGGAGAGTGGTCAGATATCGTTCACATAAGCTGCACTAACAAATTCTGCCAATTGTCCTGTGCTAACAGAGAGAGTCTATCCTAGTGTGGGGGGAGTAAAACGATTAACCCCTAGTGTATGGATGTAGTTCCCTCCATACATCAACCAGATCGAGGTCAGACAGCATTGCATTTAAGGCACATGTGGCCAGAGAGGGGCCACCTCGGGGGGAGGGGCTTGAGAGAGGTCCTGTCAAGTATAGCGTCTCATACACAATTAAAGTCACCACCCCATATAAAGAAGAGACACCCAGTCCCCCAAACAATGTATTACTGCCTCCTGGTCTACTGCCATCAAATGAGTCTCCTGAAGCAGAGCTATAGAAATCCTCTTACCTTGTAGGTAGGACCGGATGCTATTCCTGCGCATATAGGGCCCTAAGCCACGTACATTCCAAGTCAGTATTTTGAGTTGTGCCGTAGTGGGGTTGTAGTCGCCACAGTGGCTCCCCCAGTACTCAAGCATGGTAATCACAGAGAGACCCATTTCCACAGTAAAAAGCCTGCCCATATAAGACCAGTGAGTACAGTGGAACTACACAAAACACACAATTGTACCCCTAGCACTCCTCCCTCCGCCTGATAGCAATAACGTGCAAGCCACACAACAAAAACAAAATAAAAACCAAACAGCAAGTCCCCAGAAAAAGGGACTAAACATTGCCCAACAGAAACATTCTGTTTGGGCATACCCGTACCATCAAGGCCCATCAGAGCCGTTGGGTACTGGGCAATGGCACCAGCAAAAAGGCATTGCCAAGTATCAACCAGAAAAGGGGGTTGGCCGAGTCCACCCAGCGGGTAACAGAACATCGCCCCCACTAAATAAAAATATCTAGGTTGGGACAGAGATTCATAGTATTAATGCACCCGTCTACAGATCTCAGAGTCAATGTACCACATGATTAAATCAGTACACATGAGTAGAAAACAGTATGCACAGCCATACAGCAGTCAGCGGTCATATGAAGAAGGGTCCCCGCTGCGCCAGAAAAGTCCGCCAACCTTCAAGTCAAGGGCCAGAAACATTAAATTCTCATCCACATGAAGATCCTAAAGAGGAGCACAATCATCATTACCCCAGGTGCCAAGGTCACCGACACTAAGTCGTTGTGTTCAATCCACATGGTTGTTGCTTCCGGGCTAACAAAAAAATATGATCTGCATTTGTATAAAACCAACATCCTAGATGGGTACATAAGCATGTATTTGAGCACCAATTGTCAAAGCCTCGATTTAACAGGCAAAAACATGTTTCTCGCCCTCTGAACAGCAGGCGTTTAATCGAGATATGTAGCAACCTTTAAAGTACCCTTCTGTAGATCACCTCCTATCGCAAGGGACTCAGTTGTAGATGTAGTTTCCTTCAGCAACGATTCTGCAGTTGCGACTCTCTAGGTCAGTGCCCGCATGTCATGTCGGAGTAGTTGAACATCAATCTTAACCACGTTAATTTTGGTCTCCAAGGAAGACCCAAGGGCGGCTATAGCAGCGAGAACCTTGGTCTCTTGCGGATCTTATTGGGGCAATTGAATGTCTTGTGACATAGCAGCTGCAGCGTGGGCAAGATCATGTTGCTTGGTCTGGTTTGCAAAAGAATCCATGATTGTGTCTTTGCCTTTATCTTTATTTTTGGCAGGTGACGTAGCAGTGAGAGTATGTGGGCTACAAATCACAGTGCTCAAAGCAATGCCTGGCAGTTCAGATTGAAGAGCCGTTCAAACACGCAACCAGGCAGGACTCATCAACGTGGACCAATGTCAGTAGAATCCCAGCACCAACCCAACCCAGCTAAATCACAGTGGCTCACTTCATCTGAGGCCATATATATATATATATCTAGCAGCAGGGCTGTCTCAGGAGACCTCTTAGCAACTGCAGGCAGAGCCCAGCCGGATACACAAACCAATCCTGGGCTGCACAAAGCACCCACCTACAAGCACCGCCACAGGGCAGCAAGTATCTCCTACTCACGTCCATGGTAACACTCTTGATTTGGTATTCTCAAAGGACTCGCTGCTATGCCCTGAGCTTATAGAACCTGTTGTATGGTCCAACCATCATTTAGTAACCGGCTCCTTTAAATCGGTGCGTCCCCCTACTAAGCTCCTACCCCCAAAAATCTTACTTCGCCCCTGGCACATGGTTGATACAAAAGTACTCTGCGCTCAAATAACTGCCAACTGTACCCCTTTAAGGCCGCCATCGTTGAGTTCTCTTTCTCAGTCGTTTCTAGATGCCGCAGATGTCTGTGCCCCGCTGAAATTGGTTCAGAGCCGCAGGATACCCTCCCAACCCTGGTTCTCGGAACAACTTAAAGCCGCCCGCCTGAAGTTAAGACAGGAGGAACGTAAATGCTGCAATAATTATGACACCAATCTTAGAGAATTATATAAGTCCCTTCTTTCAATCTACCTGGCTGACATTAAAACCGCTAAAGCCAGCTTTTTTTCTCGTAAGATTGAAAAAGCAATGTGTCAACCGAAAACTCTCTTCTCTATTGTGAAGTCACTGGCATCCTCCGAAACCCTCACTTCAAGGGTCAAACCGTCCCAAAAGCTGTGTGATGATCTTTCTCTTTTTTTTTTATTAATAAAATTGAAGTCATCCGCACCAATATATCTAAATCCTTGGCCACATCAATTCCTAATGTTCCTAAATTGCCCCCTGTCTCTTTCACTGAAACCCTTACAAATTGGTCGTCCTTCCCCCTCTTCACCGAGGCGGAAGTCCTAGCGGCTATACAAAGAATTAAATCATCCCCCCCTGAGGATCCTATCCCTATTGAAATCATGAAGAAGATCGCTCCTGATCTCCTGGTTGAACTTACGTCGGCAATAAATAACTCCTGCCAATCTGGACTTGTCCCCCCAGAGTTGAAATCTGCAAGGGTTGTCCCCCTTCTGAAAAAGCCCTCACTCGACCCTACGGTCCCTGGTAATTTTCGCCAGATTTTGCTGCTCCCTTTTCTCTCTAAGCTATTGGAATCATTAATCACCCCCCCTACTATCTTCCTTTTTGGAATCTTCAAAGGTCTATAATCCTGTACAGGCAGGGTTCAGACCTTGTAGAGGCACCGAAAGCGTACCTGTTGTCCGTGCAGGATGACATGTCTAGGCTGGTTGACGCAGGCAGGGTTGGAGCACTGATTCTGTTCGATCTTTCAGCCGCGTTTGACACAGTCGACCACCCCATCCTGTCATCACGCCTAGAACAGATCGGAATATCTGGCCAGGTTCTTGCTTGGTTTACTTCTTTTCTTTCAGAACACACTCAGACTCTTGCTATGCCTCTGTTCCTTTCTTCGCCTTGTCTTCTCACCTGCGGTGTCCCGCAAGGCTCATCACTGTGTCCGATCTTGTTTAATATTTACATCTGGTACTGATATGCCTCATCCGCGCCTACGGCCTCAATTGCTATTCGTACGCCGACGACATCCAAATCCTGATCGGTCTGGATCAGGATAAAGCTGAGGTGTCGTCGTGCCTCTGTGAATATTTGGGGGCCGTCGGTAATTGGATCGACCATAACTGGCTCAAGCTCAACGGTGACAAGACTGAGGTGCTGGTGATGGGCTGCCCACCAGATCCTTCACTGTGGACCTCTGCCCTTTGGGCCTCCTCCCTGGGTCCCCTCCTTAGCCCAGTGAGTAAAGTGAAAAACCTGGGTGTTATCCTTTCTGCCTCCCTCTCCATGTCAGATCAAGTAACGGCTGTATGCCAAGCAGGACATCACCAGCTTAGAGTTTTGAAGAAGGTTCTACCTCTGATACCCGAACCTATGCGCCCTCCGGTAGTCGCAGCACTATTACTTTCTTGCTTAGATTACTGCAATTCGCTGCATCTGTCGCAGCCAATTGGCCTGATACAACAGCTACAGCGCATACAGAATCTGGCGGCTAAGCTGGCGACGGGCACCCCGTATGGAGCCCATATTACCCCGGTACGGCGCTCACTTCATTGGCTGCCAGTCTGCCAACGTGTCTTCTTCAAGGCCCTGTGCATAGTCCATCAGGCCATCCACAGTCAAGGGGCCGGGTTTCTGCAGGACAAATTCTCCCGTTATCTTCCAGAGTGGGACCTACGCTCTTCCACTGCAGACCACCTTGTTGTCCCAAGATGATATTGTGCCAGGGTCGGAGGCAGGGCCTTTTCCATAGCCGCGGCCACCCTTTGGAATGGTCTCCCCTCCGCAATGAGAAAAACTCCCAATCATTTCGCTTTTAGAAGAGCACTTAAGACCACTCTCTTCTAGCACTTACTCTGTGCCTCTGTTAATCGGTCAGTCAGTCCTCCCTCTGCAGCGCCATGTCGGCTTCGGGCGACCGTGCGGTTTATAAGTGCAGATAACATAACATACTGGGGATGTGCAGACCATTGGATCTCTGTTGGGGACCTTCAGGTGAGACGATATTCTCAAGTATAGGCACAACAGTGAGTTTTAGTTCACATTAACTGGGAGCACGGGCACAAATACCTCAAGCCACAGGGAGCAATGCAGTACCGTTGCTGGTAGTTACTGTTGCCGATAGGCTGGTAGTTTATAGAGTAGCCTCTCCAGGAATTAATCAGGCATTGCAATGCAACAACAGCAGGCTGCCAGCAAGCTTGGGCCACTAGTCACGAAGCGAAAGTAGTACTGTGATGATCCTCCAGGAGACACAGGTAGCGGGGCGCCAACAATGTCAGGGGTCTTGTGGGTTAATGTTCAGTGGTCTGGTCCATCAAGCCGATTAAGCAGGCGAGCTATCGCCGGTGGATAACATCTAGTGCACTCCCAACAGGTGTAGGGCGCATTCCACCAAGCAGACAGATTATATTCCGGCGCTGCTTAGAGCTTTGCAGGGGGAGCTAGCAAATGGCAATGCCAAGCTTGGAGGAGGATGCATTGCTGGGCAGCCAGGGGGGGCGCCAGGGGCCAGCATTCATAGTCCATTCAAACGCTATTATGTACCTCACTATGCCGGTAGTTGGCTTTCTGCTGCCTCATCCAGGCACCTCAGGGTTCCCGCCTGGAGCGCAGGTCGCAAGCAGTTTTCTTGCACCGCAGTGCCACAAATAAACTCACATGTAGCAGGAGTGAAGCCCGGCTCTACGGGCAGGCAGTTATTATGGGGATTTGGCGGTCATTTGCACTCGCTGTACTGTAAAAGTATATTTTGCATGAATACTGCCTGATAGTAAATTATTGGCCTAAGCACATTTGCATCACACTATAAATTGCATTGTATGAACCTGAAACAGGCTGACTACGCCGCCATTTTGAGCTATCCGCCATTTTGATCGCCTCTTGCTTTCTGTCCCATGTTTAGAATTGTGTTTTTGGCTCCAGCAGAGCAAAATTAACTTTGTCTTGTTCCCATGATGTCAACGTAGATAAGAATGTTGAAGCTGCTAAAGTGGATTGTTTGTCCTACACTGAGAAACCTTGGAGTTAAACAAAAGCCATCCTAATCAGTAATTTAGATACCATCTGTTCCAATAGTGCCTTCCGCGTTCAAACAGCAAAGTAGAATGAATAGTTGAACGTGCTCTTCTTGCAGAAATCTTTGTTTTCGCTTCTTGAAACTTAGCTGACTTTAAACTCAAGAATAAATGATAGACAAATATAAGCGAGCAAAATAAGGAATGTTACCTGTGTGCCTTATATTTGGAAATTATGTGAAATGTTTAAAGGAAAACAACAAACTATTCAAAGATGTTTAAGCATGACTTAGTTATGTGGAGAGGCCATGAACCCTAGGTAAATGTATTACACGAAGAGGGGCTTGACGATGTGTCCGTGATTGTGGAAATATGTATAAATACTTGTGTTTTTGAAATGTCCAGCACTTTCTCATCTCACGGTGTCTGCTTGCACACATTGCGGGGTGTTGAGAGCCAGACAGCTGCCTGTTAATAAATGTACATGTACATTTGGACTCATGACTGGCGTATTGCTATTATGTTGTATTAAGCCTCGATATTCTTTAATCTTTCAGTACAACTCTTACCCGCCAGGGATGGTGTGCGCGTTCCGGGCTGTCCACACTGCAGCACCGTAGATCAGGCCAGAGTTCCAATGCAGCAGTCCAATTCAGCTGTTCCAACAAATTCGACCACTGCAGCCAATTATATCCCACAAACGGGATCCCACAAACGGGATCCAGCAAAAGTAGATTATCATCAGGCACAGCGTCAACATCACCTGCACCGCAGGCTGCCGGGGGAACGTCACAGAGACTTTGCGGGCGCCATCTTCGGGTGCCTGGGACCCAGGCTTTAACACGGATAAATTAGCTACTACAGCTCCGATTTTGGTCAGAGGAAGGCTGCATATCTAGGCACCAGTTTCCCCTACCAGAAAACATTGTTAGGTGCAAGTGATGACAGCAATTATCTCTGCTTCAAGGATATAACGTAGGACCTCAGTGGGAGCTCTGTGGAGCCACACCCTTAATGCATGAGCTCTGGCCCTAATTCCTGCTTGGTGGAGTTATAATCCAAGTTATTGTTTATCGTCCAGAACTGCAGTGCATCATCTCGATGCTTATTTCAAGGTGATTTTGGATAGAGCTTTTAAAATTGAATGGACCAACAACCTTGATCTCAAGCGGTCTAAAGTTGGCCAAAATTGCTGAAAGAAGCATAAAATGCCAAAACCGGGTATATAGTGTCCATGATGCATGCACAAGACAAAGACAAGCAGAGGAAGATGGATCATGCAACCATAGCGTTGATGCACACATCTCCTCCGGATGTCTCCATAGCAGGGGCTCCGGTTAAAAAATTGGATCTGCACAATTAACGGAAATGTAACAGGAAATACATGGCAGAGGTCACCCAGAAGATCACTTCATTATACAAACAAATACAAGATCTTGGAACCAGAATTGATGACATGGAGAACACATTACATGTGAGCAGGGTTATGAAATGTCAGAGATATGACTGAGGGTGGAGATGATTGAATCACTATACCAAGCTATTCAAACTAAGTGAGAGGATTTTGAAAACAGCGCTGAAATAATGTTTGCATCAGAGGTATCCAGAGACTAGGTCACAGAGAGAGAGCTGGAAATATATAAACTGGACCGTTTCTGACTGAATTTGGGATTTACCAGATGACGCAGAGGTGTCTCTAGATGGGCCACAACAGGTATACTCTTTATAATAGAGAAAGAAGGCTTTGATTATGGATGCTTTTTCAAAGTACACTATTAACAGATGGATACTAAATGCAACATGGAAACAATCAGAGATAAGCATTCTTGGGGCTTTCAAGATTTCACAGCAAATACACTCTTTACGAGCAGGGCCTTATTATGTGAGCTGACCCACTGGCTCAGACGTTAGGAAATAAAACACCAGTGGGCCTTATAATCTCCTCCGAAAGACAAGGAACAATTTCTAAATCCGGAGTAGCGTGATAATGAAGCAGGGGATTTGCAACGTTCCATCAAGACTTAAGCCATAGAGAGAACAGATGAACTGGTCTTGAGCAGGAAAAGCATGTGGTAGGAAAAAAAGAACATACCAAATCTTATTCTACTAAACCTACTATAACACCATCAACTTGATAGTCACCATTTTAACAATGCCTTGAGTTTGGTTAATTAAATGGAGAACATAGCCACCATTATTATGTTGTGAAGTTAAATCGCCATAGAACCATAATGTGTTGTGGTTGTTATTGTTGATAATGGTTGATTTTCATTTTTAATGCTAATAAATGGACAGTTTACAGGGGTGGCTCCTGTAGTATTTAAAGGGATGACGGGATCTGTCATACCTTTAATGTTGGTGTTTAGGCCTTGATGGGCTTACTATCAGTTTTGGTAGCAGAGTTGTTGGGTTACGGGTTATGTTTATAGGTTTTTTTAGCATATGGGGGAGGGATCGTTTGGAAAGAGCTTGACTGAGGTTAATGCAAAGGCTGATTAATAAATTACTAAAGGGGGTGGGGTCACCGAGTTGGGGAAATCGAGCACAAGAACTATGTTCAAATGCACATAACCTGCTCATCAACCATGCACAGTACGTAAATTGTCAGGATTGCCAGTCAAGTGAAAGAAATTCTAAATAATCTGATGGAAAATATCTCTGATATCGTTAAATGGGCATGGGTTGACAGGTACGACGTCCTTTCATCGCGGGGTGGTTTTTTTTAGTGCTGATTTTGTTTTGGAAAAAACAAAATAATTTCGCGGGGGGGGGGGGGGTTTAAAAAAATTATATAAATCGGGTGTGGGTGTACGGGAATATAAAAAAAAGTTAAAGGGGATGTGAGGTTCAGGGGGGTAACACCCCAAAAAATAAAAAATTCGATGAGTTTTTTCAAAATAAATATCTGCGGTAAAAAACCCAGTGAAAAAATATCCCGCGATGAAATGACATGGAACCGGGTTGACCACGCTGATTAAGAGTAAGAAATTACTCACCCGTTTAATAGATCTTTGTGGGCAGAGTCTCCATGCCCCATGAAAAACACCTATTCTTGCAGGATGAACATTGTCTCTGCTCTTGCTTCTTCCATTGCAATAAATTGAGTCTGGGGGCAAGAAGAAAACAGGGATAGCCATACAGATTGCAAAGGGCATACCCTTTGCAAAGCAGTCAACACTTAGACTCCAATGGTACATTTTTGATGGTAAAGGTAATTTTCTTTGAGCGCTTAGCGACTAACATCGCAGTTGATGCCCGAACGAAAAGTAAGACTTTTTCCTGAGGCCTATCCCGAAATAGCACACTTTACTATGGGGTATGTTCAATATGATGCTGGACCCCCTGAATGATAAAACACTGGCACCTTCACAAAAAGATTTTTAAAAGGCGATCTTTGTCAATTATCCTGTTCGCATCGCAGGCAGAATTAGGGATAAACACACTTTCAGGTCATGTGCCAGTTATCTCAATACTGGTACAGCATATTAGAAACCCACCTAGCCACTTTGGCAATTAAAAGATATCCTACTCATAGATTTAGCAGTCAGAGTGGACATCACAAAAATAATGAGGCATTTTGAGATGGATGACACCAGAGATAGGCCTGTGTGACAAGATGGAGGCTGTTCTTCAGGGTGAGCTAATTTGCAAGGCCACGACTTTTTTAAGGCATAAGGAAGAACTGAGAATTCAATTAAAGGAAGGAGAAAGGAATAAGAAACAGGTGACAAGGCTACCAGCTCTCTTAGAGTGCAGAGGGACCTGATGATAGCAAGGGCTAAAGTGGAGGCACATCTTGTACAACACATGGCACATTCTTTATTACGCATTAAACAGATGTATTATACCAAAGGCAAGAAAACCAACACATGATGTGCCTATAAGAATAAATGAACCAAGTCCAAAGGTTTTATAGAAAAATAGGCCTTGATGACAAGGCTTAGGTGAAATATGAGCAAATCAGGAAAAATATATTCTAAGTAAATTCTTTGAAGAGTCAAGGACAAACATTATTCCAGGAAACACGATGATTATATAAAATCAGTTGCATTGCGGCAAGTATCGGACTCTGACCAGATTACTCTGAAGGGTCCCATAACTCAAGAACAGGCTCATTTGCCTATTGTAGCATAAAGAATAATAAAGCTCTAGGACCTGATGGGTTGCCAGCCCATTTCTATAAACTATTTAGTAAACAATGGTTTGATCCACTAGTTACACTTTTAACAACTTAAAAAATAAAGGTTCAATTACCCCGACCATGGAAGAATCATTTACTATATCATTACAAAAACAAGATTAGGATCTGACAAGATTGCAGCTCCTATGGGCCCAAACACTGCTTAATGTTGATACTAAAATGTATAGGCAAAGATCTTGGCCTCTCCTCTAAGGAGGGTCCACCCCAGATCAATCAGGTTTGATATTATATAGGAATAGTCAAGATAATATTCGTAGAACGATTAATATCATTGAAAATGGGAAAAGAAAGGGTAAGGAATATTCTATTTTTAGCATTAGTTGGATGCACAGAAAACATTTGATCGAGTTGGCTGGGGTAATATTCAAACTAGTTTAGAGGCATACAGATTTGGCATTGTGTTTACAAGCGGGTCACAACACTGTTTTGCTCTCCCTCAACCAGAATTAAAGTGAACGGGGTAATGACCAACCCAATTATGATTATCACGGGTACAAGAAATGGTTACACCTCTGTCTCCTCTTTGTTTTACCCGCTCAATAAAATAATTTGTTTGCAGAATAAGGGTTAATTACAGGTGACCAGGCAATATGAGGACTCGGTCCTGCATACAATTTCAATTTATGCTGACGATGTGTTGGTATTTAGGACGGACTCCAACGCCACACATCCTGCACTTCTGGAGGATTCTTCAGGTTTCATGGTTCAGAGTCAATTATGTAAAGTCAAAAGGGATTGGTCATTACAAAATAGCTGGCATTGTTGCTTGGAGTGCAGAGTAGTGAAAAGTGGAAAACTGTCGCTGTGGATTAACTGGGTGTCACGATCACTCCAAATTGTGCTGATCTTAATCATAGTAAGTTCCCTGCACTGTCTGACGAATTAGTGCAAAACATGGTCTACACCGGACATAGAGGTATCGCTGAGACCGCACCGTCCAGGCGCACAAGTCAGCGCTCTGCAGGGGACATAAGCAGCACGGCATCCGCTCTGGCCCATTAAGAGATTGGTGGCTGGGTGGGGGGGGGGAACAAGAAGTCTGCACCAGTACGCCCATACAGCGCTTACAATAGCATTTCAGTGCCACTCCTGCCTGCAACCTCCAGCTAGCGGCCCATAAACCTCCCGATCCAAGGGACAATAAACCAATCTGGGGAACAGGGAGTCCGCGACAGCACAACTTGCCTACGAGCACACCGGCAGCCCAGCGCCATAAGCGGGCATCATGCAAGAAAGTCCACACACGCAACAGGCAGCCGGTGGCCATTAAATCTCACGCATAAATGCTCAACAGACAGGAAGAGGCTCAGCTGGGCTGCGTGAGGGCCGGTAAAGGAGAAGCAGACACTATAGGATGAGCAATCAGGGCGAAAAACTCCCATGAGTGGGAGCTAAATAAACAAGATCCCTGGCCACCCACCCCCGCGGATCAACACAGGTAACGGCAGTAACTCGGACTGCCCTCTGGCAGGTGGGACAGCAGCCCGATCCAAGGCCAGTAAGCAGATTGCTGGGGAAAACACACTGACACGAGGACCCCTACGCTGTGGGACAGGGAAGAGAAGGAACAGAGACATGAGTCACTGAGGGAGTAGCGGGATTCCAATAGAAGCAACAAATATAGGACGTACAACCTGGCCAACGGCACCCCATTATTCCGTCAGGAAGAGCACCTCTGCCTGCCCACAGGCCCTTGCCGCATAGGTAGGCGACAACGGGCACTGCCAAAGACCATCCCATACTCGACACGCCCGCAAGGATCAAGGACCCACGACAGGGGATACCAGCCCAGGCAACTGACCCACAGAATATAAACGCTGCACCCACCACGCGGGGCACTCAACTCGCCAGCACATCCAGAGAAACCCCACGTGCCTTCCTGCAAGACGCAATTGCAAATAGGGGGCATGCAAGTGGGAAAACACGGCTTAGAAACCAGGGACACCCCAGATACCACACCGTCAGGGGGAATACCAAGGCGCTCAGGGAGAAACAAGCCTGACATGGAAGTCCAAGCTCAACTACAAGCCATACTGTCCGATATGAAACTAATAAGTCCATGCGCGCAGGAAACAAATACGGCGGTGCTCGAAATCAAGCGTGACCTACAAGAAGCACAAAACCGCCTAGCAGCACAAGCTAAGAGAACCACAGAAAATGAACAGCTTATAAGTGCCCTAGAAGACAATGAGACCTCCACAGAGTTAGAACTCGATTGAGTAATACGCGAAGTTCAGAGACTGGGCAGAAAATGGAGGATCAAGAGAATAGATTGCACAGAAACAACTTGCGTGGTCGGAGTCCCAGAAAACACTGAAGGGCAGAACATGGAATCATTCGTCTATGGCTTTCTGCAGAACTCACTCCATATGCCCAACGCTAGGGACCTCATCATCGAGCGGCCACACCAGGCACTGATCCCAAAACCAGAACCTACTGACCGACCAATAGTCATAACGATGAGACTGCTAAATTTCCAATACAAAGTGGCTATACTGAAGGCATACAGAGTAGCCTCCCAGATATGCCTGAACGGTACCGAAATAAGAATATTTAACGATTACTCTATGGAAGTATCGAGAAGGTTAAGAGGTTTCAACCCTATATTTGAGGTACTCAAGAACTCTGACCGCAGGCACTACCTTAAGTTCCCTGCAATATGGTGCATCCAGTTCAACAGACAATGGCAGTCATTTGAAGATCTGGAAACTACATGGCGATTCCTCCAACAAAAGGACCAAGTAACAACAGACTTCGATAGCGCATCGATGGAAAAAAACAAATACTGAACAACCCCCCCCCCCCGAGCACCGACAGGAGCAAAGTGGAAAAGTGGCATAAAGCGGGCAGGGGACCCCGCGATGGGACACAGAACAAAGGAAACACACCAGCAGATCTTGAAATCGATCTAACCCTGAACCAGGTCGATAATTGACCCACTTGTGCCCAAACAGACACCCAGCAAGAAAATGGCACCCTGCAAGAGACAATATTAATCTATGAGAACGGAATGTTGACACTTCATCCGAGCCCCCAGATCCGATACAATACGCCACACAAGGACACCATCGCTATGGGGGCGGCCTCCTTCGCATCTGCCATCCCCCTCCCGGTAGGATTCTATGAGAATACATGGGAAGAGGCAGCGAGCCACCAGCTTGCCCTGGTCAACCCTGTTTATGGGCTCTGAAGCCTTGTATTTGGCAAAAGTCAAAGGACAGGCTTACCCAATGTTAAATTTGGTTTAGAAAGGGCCTATGTTTTGGCCCATGGTTGAGGGTTCTGGGGTCAACGACCCACAAGTTGTTTGATCATGTTAATGGGATTGGGGCATGCTCAAGACCACGGGAAATACAGACAGAGCGAGATAGTGCAGATCCGATGTATCCAGACCCAGAGCTATACACACATGTCTGAGACATGAAGAAACTCGCCTGCATAACCTTAAAAATCCAAGGGCTAGGCCACCCCATCAAGCGCAGGCGCATGCTTAATTACATAAGAGATATGCAAGGGGATATTGTCTACCTGCAAGAGACTCATCTCAATAGAACCAAGTCCGAAAAATGATCACGAGGGTGGGTCGGCATTGCAACACATTCACCAAGCCATGGAAAGCGGGGGGGTCTCGATATTGTTACACAAGCAAGTGCCACTTGAAGTCCAACATACGCACAATGACAGCGAGGGCTGATTCGTGCTGATGCACGGACAGATACAGCAGCAACCGATCACCCTGCTGAACATCTATGCCCCCACATCAGACACACCCACCTTCTTTACACGTACCTTTGCCAAATGCGCCCAATACATGCAAAACATCACACAAATCAGGGGGCCGGGGGGGGACATGAACCTAACTCTTGACCCAAACCTCGACTGCCGCAGGAAAACACTCGACAGCATTCCCAACTCGAAAAAGAGAACTGTCCTCCCTCCGTACACTGATGACCGATCTGCAACTGGTGGACATATGGCACAACAAACACCCTAACCGAACGGATAACGCACACTATTCCCATCAACACAAAAGCTACTCAAGATTAGACTACTGGCTGATGCCAGCCAACATGGTACACATGATCTTGGATTGCGACATACAGCCAATCACCATCTCAGACCATGCCCCGATGACACTGCGCATATCGATTCCCAACACGCCCTGAAAACCCCCGGCTTGGCGCCTGAATTTTCGCTCCCTACAACACCTCAACTTCTTAGAGAAAATACGGGATGGTATAAAGCAGTTCTGGGAGAACAAGGAGACCCAGGAATATACACCATACAGGTGGTGGAATGCATTTAAGGCTCATCACCTGGGACAATGTATCTCATGGTGGGCACTCAAACAAAAGGAATGCTGGGCACAGATGACCCGGCTGACAGCGGAGCTCAAATCGGTGGAGACAACACTAAAAATCTTGCTATAGACAACTTCAACCACGGCTCCAGAAACATAGAAACAAAATCAAAAGCCTCCCCACAGACCGAGCCCAAAAATCATACACAAGCTGGTCACATCAGTACTACTAACAAAATGACAGGCCTCTCCACATGATGGCCCTAGCACTCAATCAGCGACAGGCCACTCAAATGATCACTGCCATTAGGGATAACGCAAACAGGTTAATAGTGGGGGATGAACAAATAAACGCAAGATTTGCTGAATTCTATCGGGAACTATATAGATCACCTGAAACCTACTCCATCCAGACCATTGACGCTCTCCTTGACTCAGTGCCCATACCCAAAATACCAGAAGACACACGTGACAAGCTTAGTGCCAAACATTACAGCAGCGGAAATAATGCAAGTGTTATTATCGTTATCCCAAGTTAAGGCAGCTGGCCCTGACGGAATACTGATCGATGTATACAAACAGGCGGTAGAGGAGATTGCCCCGAAACTAGAAGCAGTATTCCGAGAGGCGCTTGGCCAAAATCAGCTCCCAAAATCCATGTTTGCGGCCAACATCATAATCTTTCATAAGGGCAGGAGGGATCCCAAGCTATGCGGGTCATACAGACCGATTTCCCTAATAAACTCAGATGCCAAGGTTTTGGCAAAATGCCTTGGCCAAAGAATAGAAAACTCACTGCCCCAAATAATCCACAAAGATCAAACTGGATTCATAAAAGGTAGACACTCCAATGACAATATTCGCAGACTACTACATATTAAATTCGGCAACAGGGACCAGCAGGATGCCATTCTAAGAGTCGACGCAGAAAAATGGTTCGATAAGGTCCAGTGGGAGTTCATGTTCCGAGTTTTACCCTGGTATGGTTCCCCCCAAATCTAGTCAAGCTAATCAAACTTCTCTACACCGGTCCAACAGCCTCAGTAGTTACAAATGGGGTAGCATCACCGGAATTCACTCGACGATCGGGAACCAGGCAGGGCTGCCCGCTCTCACCCCTATTATACACCCTATCTATTGAGCCCCTGGCTATAAGATTGCATACAGATCCACAGTGGGAGGGCATAAGACAAGGACCGGAGGAACATAGGGCGTCGCTATACGCGGATGACCTGTTATATACTAGTAAGACCCAGGCCACCCTGCCCCACATCCAATCACAGCTTCAAGATATTGGACCGATGGTGGGTTATAAAGTGAACTGGAACAAATTGGAAATGATGCCACTGAGGGTAGGTGTACCGTGGGATCCGGGAGAAGTGGCTCCATTTGCCCTCCAACTCCAGTCCTTTAAATACCCAGGAATACGAATCAGCGCCTCGATAGCCGATCTTCAAGACCTAAACTACCCACCGGTCCTTAACAACATCAAAACAGACCTAGAAAGGTGGAGTACACAGGCGCTTTCCCTGACCGGGAGAATAAACGCCCTAAAGATGAACTCATTCTCCAAGTTAATATATAGCGCCATGATACTCCCAATTTGCCCAACTTCAAAAATACAAAAAGAACTCAGCTGTCACGAAATTCATTTGGCGAGGGAAGAAAGCCTGACTCCGTCTCCCGATCTTACAAGCGACCAAAATCAATGGGGGACTTGCTGCCCCATCATTCATGGCCTATTATCAAGTGGCTCAAATTATATGGATGAAACGCTGGCTAAATGAAAGTGATGATTCCAGTTGGCGGGCGAACGAATTGACGGAGGTGGCCCCGCTTAACCCCATACAAATAATGGCCACGCTGCCACACAAAATTCCACAAAAACCTCAGACGCACCCGACCATAGGTCTGACAGTTCAGCAATGGCACAAACTCAGGACAAAGCAGGGGGTTTCAACTAAAGCAACTCGGTGGGCCAGCATAAGATCAGTAATAACATATGGGGCACCACACATCGTCCATCAGAATGAAGGGAGCAGGTGGGCTAACATGCGGGTCATGGATATCACAGAGGACAACAACGAGATGATGAGCTTTTGTGACGCACGCAGCATCTTAGGTCTGGGGGAGGGGGACTGGCTATGCTATCGCACCATCCAAGCTATAATACTTAAACACACGACAGGGGTTCTACATTCATGCGCCCCCGTGCCATGTGAGAAGGAAATGGAACGGAATCAGGAAACATTCCCAAAAATCAGCAAATTCTACACCATGTCCATACCAGATAACAAAAGTCGTACCTAATGCGGTGCATTGGTGAGCAGAGTTAGAGACGCCAATAAGCAGCTCAGACATACAAAATAGCTACGCAGCAATCCCGGGAGTCTCTTTATGCCTCAGAAACAGAGAAATACAATATCCTCCGCAGAATATACTACACGCCTTTCAAACTATACAAAATGGGTCTTCAACATACGGGTATATGCTGGATGGGCTGCTCGGTCATAGGAACGATGGGCCACATACTCTGGTCATGCCCGAAGATAGAACACTACTGGCACAAAGTCCACCGACGGCTCATGGAGATAGAGGGGGTGAAAATTGCATTTACTCCCATTGCCATGCGCCTAGATGCTGACAATATGCAGTGGGCACGCAGAGGCGTTAACAAGCAAGCTTATGAACCTGATCTAGTTCACAGCGCGCAAACTTCTGTTATCACATTGGAAAACAACAGCCCCACCATCCCACAACGAATGGCGTGCTGCACTTTCCAAAGCAGGTAGGCTCGAGCGAGCGGCCTTCAAAAGACAGACAGGTCGTACCTCCGCCAGGGGAGACAGATTCTGGGATCTGGTAGATCCATACATATGAGGAGGCAAGGCCCACACAAGGACTTTGATGCATCAAGCGCCACAACGAATTGCAGGAATAAACCTGGCTCTGCGATCTGCACACACTAATCAAGACCAAGACAAGAGCACGTCCAAGGGTGGGTTGGGGGGAGGGGGGGAAGCTGCGGGCGGTAGGGGGGGGGACCAGGCATTTTCACAAACTGTAACCACATTGTAATGCTATCTCAATTGCGGTTATATATTCCTGCTGAAATGGTGTCTAAGAACAGTGGGACTTGCTGTAACTGACAACATTTCTTTAATAAAAAAAGAGTTGAATACATAAAAATAAAAACCTAGCGTTATGTCAAGTCTCTCAGATAACCAATAATATTTTCACCTATAAGCAAGGGCTTACTCTTACAATCAAGGATACTAAGCAATCTTTCAAAATTTGGGTGGCAGAGAGATTTAGGTTAGCACAATTAAGGGATTGGACCAGGCCACCTATACCCCCACCGAATTGTCCCTGGCTGAAAGTATAGATAGGGCTCGCATTTCCAAACCATCACTTCCTAGATTGGGTGAGAGAGGAACAGAAGTTAACATTCATGAATAAGCGGGAAGATGATTTAAATATTGACAGTGATATAGAAACATGATCAATGATATGGGGGCAGGGCTCATCAATCATCGATATGTCTCTTGCTTAATGAGTCTTTTCATGATAGCAAACAAAAACTATTTCAATTAGCTTTTTAAGAGTAGATGAAATGTCCCTAATTGAGTTTTCCTTCAGGATGGCAAAAAGTACAGTTTTGAAACTCCTGGTACACCCCCGCCATGAAATTCCCCTCTGGGCCTTGCAGATCCTCTGGTATACTCTCCTTCCAGGTATCCTTTTCCCAAAAGGACCGACTGCCTGATGATTCCTTGCACCAGGACTTGCTCCAATGTTTTCTTTCCCTCTGTGTCTCGCAGATCCCCTGGTGTACTCTCCTGCCAGGTATCACTTCCAAACAGGATTGTCTTCCTCATGATTCCTTTCATCAGGACTTTCTCTAATGATTACTTTTCTTCTTGGCATAACAGTTATTCCTCTTCACTGCTTACACCACAATAGCATCTGGCAATGCTTGGTCCAATCTCCTCCAAACTGACCTCTCATATAAGGAGACTTGTACAAATTCTGCCCTTCAACTTCCCTTATTTAATGTTTACATTAATTTGCTTTAGCTTGTGGCAATGCATGTTCCAATTTTGTCCCAAATTGACACCTCAAGGGAACTTGTATAAACTTTGCCTTTCAACTTCCTCTGCTGTGGACAACATTTCACATGAAGATTTCTGTAAGTTCAGTCTCTTCAATTTACTTACTCTGTATTAAAAAAGATTCATTGATTTGTCCATATGCCTGTCCACATGCCCCGTGCCCCCAGTATTTTTGGGCAACCTCACCAGTGTTGACTGGCGTCTTGAGACCGTGGCATGCTGTTGCGGCAAAGCAGCAACTCCTGGAGTGCGTCCCTGGCTTTGCTGACCCTCATTCGGTTCCAGCGTGTGCTCTGCGTTCGTGTGTTGGTGAAAATGAAGAGCATTCACCGGACCGCGCTTACACCAGCCTTGCTGTTGCACTCCCAGCGGTCCCTCTGTAGTATTTGTGGAACCTCTCCTGGCCTCATGTCTCTCCGAGTAGGTGGGCTTCCAAGCAGAGGCTGGAAAGCGCCTGCCATGTCCTGCACGGTTCACCTCTTCACGTCGGCTTGTGCTGCCTGCACTGCTTCCCGCTCCGTTTGCCTTGCAGCAAGCTTCTCCACTCCTCACCTGCACAGCCGAGTTCTTTAATGTCAACTAGACAGCACGTTTGAATCAATTTTTCTTACCTTCCTCATCAACTCCATCCTCCTTGTCTCAGTACCTGAGGCTTTATGGGAGATGAAGTCCATAGGAGTTTTAGGCTCTAAGGTTGTATTGTTTAAACAAATTAAGACTATTGGAAATAGATGTTAAATGTGTTTCATGTACATGTCAGTTGTGAATGATATCCTGCTTAAGGTGAACAAAAAGGGGCATCAAGGCTTTATAATTACCGGTATCCGCAAAATGACAATATGCCATTGGGAACCCTGGAATTATACAGTTCTCTTCACATGGAAGGCAAGGGTACCACGTCTTTCCTAATGGAGTTACCATATCTCCTTGGAAGCCATCTCATCCCATGTGATCCTCCCTCTATATACCACCCCCTGGGTCAGGATCAGGTAGCGGCTGCCTTCCCCCTGGCCACATAGGAGGAGACTTTAGGCTGGGGATTAGTGATGACTCCATAGGAGTCATCACAATGCACACACCCTCTTTCCCCATGCGTCAAAACTCTTACTTTACCTGTCTGGTGTAAGGAATGTAAAGGTAGAGGTCCTAAGACTAGCTATCGCGGCCTGCAGCATCAAGCTCTCAGATGAAGCATGGGAAGACAGGCCGGATCTGACAGATCGGGCAGTGTTTCCTTGCCAGATCCCTGTCCACTGCCAGAAAAGAGGAAGATTTCTCCCACACCTCCAATACGGGGGCCTCTACTGCCACATCGAAGGGCAGGACCGTGTCCTTCTCAGGAGCATCATCCAGAATGTCACAAAGTTCATATTGATCCTTGTACCTGGATGGAGCAGAAAGCCACAGAGTACTGGTCACCTTAGCCATCAAGTGCTCGAAGGTGGCGTGAGGTTTTCCTGGGGTGGGAGCTGGCAAACATTTTATCTCCCGGGAGGTGTTGAGGCTACTGGCCCCTTGCAGGTACTCTGCCAGGCCCAGCAATTCCACACCTTCCCTATAAAATTCCTCCGTGAAATCCCACATCTCCCTAGAACCTATAGGTTCAAACCCAAAAGGGATCTGGTAGACTTCCTCATAATAGGTGACACACATCCTTGACAAGAAGGTGTCCTTAGGGATTGGGGTGTATTGCTGCAGAGCCACGACGCCAACCATTTCGAAGAGGACGCCAGTACCTGTGGTGAGGCCGTTGCTCCCGAAGGCAGGGCTTGTCGGTGCAGAGAGACCTCTGTCTCAGTCTGATACAGGCCCAAGCCCCTAGGCGTGCAGGAGTGGTCCCCAGAGGGTACCCTGCTGGTCCCAAATGACACAGTGGGACCACAGACACAGAGGCCGGAAACCACCAGCACCTTGGCAAAGATATCCAACATCTTTTTGCAGAAGCTTTCCCATTCCTCCAGCACAGAGGACTGGGTAGGAAAGGGCACCTATGCCGGGTGCTCTGGGGGTTTCCTGGAGCAGTGGCTTTTCTTCTTTGAATACAATGAATGCTGTTGCGAGGGCTCGCTCAGAGAGCGGGACTTCTTCCAAGAGTTTCACCCGCCTCGTGGATGAAGGTAAAGATCTTTGCTGCCCACTCCTACAGGGACTTCGGGTGCATGGACTGGCATGACTCGCAATCCTGGGATCCTGGGATGTCATGGTCCACGGGTTAGCAATACAAACAGATCTGGTGCAGATCCGAGACTGACATCTGCCTTCCGTAGTCCATGTGCGGTTTGAAGGCCCAGGCCTTGGACAGAGTAGGCATGGCGTACTTCAAGAAGTCGTAAGAAAAGCTCAACGAGCGTGTTCCAATCAGTGAACAGAGTGCAGGGAAAAAAGGAACTGAGGTCACGTGGTGTGGATCGCTAAATATACAGACATTGACTACACATCTGGCGTGGGCACGTAGAGGCGCCAGACAGTCGCCACGGAGAGCCCTTTGGTGGTGGAAATGTTTCCCGGAGAACAGCTGCACTGGGATAGGGATATCAGATGTGCAATCAGTGCCGGTAGGTAAGGAGTCCATTCTAAATGTGTGTGTTTTTTTTTTAATGACTGCATCTACTTGTGGAGAGCTGGCTGTCAAAAAGGAATACCAAATTCTAGACAACCTCCATGGGAACAGGGTGAATCTCCAGACTGGAAGGCCAAGGAAGGGGAAGGAGAGGTTGAGCAAGGTAACCGAGAGGAGCACGACTTCTATCTTGTCTCCATTTAATCAACAGTAGTTTTATACTGCATCCATCGCTGCGCAGAACCTAAACAGTTCTCTACTGTACTACCCCTATTCAGATTCCCATGGTGGTCGACAAGTATTTCAGTGTCATAAGCATAAAGGTGACATTCAAGATCCCACCTTTGTATGATCTGAACCAAGGGGTACATATAGGTGTGAAACAAGAGAGGGGACAATGCCGATCCTTGTGGAACCCCACAGCAGCAGAGAGAACTGCTGGATGAGATTACATTTCCCAGCTGGACTCTCTGCTTCCTACCATTCAAAAAAGATTCCAGGCAAGTCAATGATAACTCCAATATGTTAAAGTCCGTTTTAAGGTGTTGGGTAAGAATATTATGGTCAGCTAAATCAAAGGCTACAGACAGATCCAAAAGGATCAGTTCAGCTGGTGTGCCTCGATGTCTAAGCTCCAATAACCGTTCCCTAACAAACAGTACTGTTGTCACAGTGCTGTGGAGGGGCGGAAGATAGAGTATGCTCCAAGATATTTTGAAAGTTGCTTTTCCTTCAATGGAAGGGAAGGTTAGGTACGGGGCAATAGTATACTGGATATTCTGGATCCAGACAAGGCTTCTTCAACAATAGTGTAACTTGTGCCTCTTAACTTGTGTGGATAGATGCCTCTTTGAAAAGAGTCATTCAAGAGTCAAGTTCTCATCCAACAGGGGGATATGCTCTTTCATGAATTTATGTAGAAGATTCAAGGGCAGAACCTGTTGCTTTCAATCATTGTACTCTTTTTACCACGTCTGTCCTAGATATATAGTCAAAGCACTTAAAAGTAGAGGTTATATGGGATGAAGTATGCTCTATACTATCAAAGGTTCTAGATTGGGTGCAATGATCTTGCAAAGCTTGACAATCTTAGTTGGAAAGAAAGATGCCAATTAATCGCAGAATGATTGCGTAGGACTGGGTTTGTTTGAAGCGATTGATACAGTAGTCAATTTCTTTGTAGATGTTAAATAAATTAAAAGATCCTTATAGATAAAAATAAAATAAATCACCGTAGTGACTAGAGTATTCATAGTCCATAGTCCCCTTCCCTCAGTCCTGTGGGGGGTGTCCCCCAACATGGGGATGGTACCGGAACCTTTGGCAGCAAAATATTGAGCTTCCCCTTTAAATTTAGTATAGGGTGCAACCTTGGGCGTGTGAACACTCCGCCGAGGCTCCGCCCTTGGGCGCCTCACCTCAGTCCCCTTTGAACACATCGGAAAGCTTAGATACCTGGCTACTCTTATTACCTACAATCCATTGGCATATTAGCAAGGGAGGTGGGACATATGTTCGAAAGGGGACTATGAACTATGAGTACTATAGTCACTATGGTGAGTAACTTTTATTACTCATACGTCCCGCCCCCTTTCATCCATTCCCCTTGTGGGTGATTCCACCGAACAAGAACATGGGGTGGAGCTGTGGCAAACTGCCTTATATCTAGGATGAAGCTAATTGTTTCTTCAGAACCACCTGACCAAACTCTGTATCGTGCCTGGAGCTGGTATCCAGCGAGTAGTGCTTACAGAAGGCTGACTGAGCAGACCAAGTAGCTGCCTTGCTGATGATTGTTAGGGAGAATTCTCTGTTTAGGCTGAATTTCCTAACCTAGTGAGTCCCCCAGCAGCTTTGCTGGATTTTTGGGGTTTATTTTATCGTCCTGAAAAGAGTGAGACTCTTTTACCCTCACTCTTGGACATGATTTGAGTGTAACTCTTTGATTCTATATGTGTTTAATGGGCTATGGGGTCTTTTACTCCATGGGGCTTCATGTGTTTTTGTGATGTGTGTTACACAGCACCCTCAGTGCAGTAATATAGGGGTGTCATAGTGACTCCCCAGTATAGAGTCCATACCCTGGGACTGACTACTGTCTCGCAGGGCATGTAAAGTCACTATTGACTTTACTAGTCTCAAATTGTGAAGAGAACCAGTACAAACCATCATATTGTGGACGTACTGGCCGGGGCAATTTGATTGCCCCGGGGTCTGTTAGTCGAGGGGGCATGTCTCCGTCCCCCCTGATTGAGTTTTTGATGGTGGCAGTGGATACTACATTTTATATTCGACCACAAATATATCCCTATGGGATTTCCCATTGCTCGAGGCTACCAACTTTAATTATTTAATTCCTATAGCTTCGAACATACCGCCGGTTTATTTATTTAATATTAATTCTCCGGTTGGTATTTTTTTGCCAGAACTCGGTTCTAAAATGGCGTTTGTGTTCGCTTCTGTGACTCCAACCCAAGTTGAGCCCTTTGTTCCACTTTTTGGCGGGCTTCTCCACAGAAGCCCTACAAAGTGGTGCCACTCTGTCTGGGGTACTTAGGAGGGGTGGAGGGGGATTTAGGCACCCTGGACTGTGTTGCCTAGGCAACTCAAGTTGCACTCCGTCCTGATTGGCCCAAGTGGTGAGCCGGCCGGCTCACCACTTAGCATGTTTGAGTGACAGCTAGGCTGAGTGAATGGGGATTTTTTTTGCATAAAAGCAGGGCTTTTGGGGACTGGAACTTTAGAATTCGCCACAGGACCTAAGAATCCGACGAGGGAGAAGCTGAGCCGACCTGCTACGACACCACTGGTGGAGCCCTGCTGAACCGTCTCACCACTTTTCCCAACGACAGAGGAGATCTCCAGCCCGGAGAGTATTCTTCCTTCGACTGGTGGGGATAATCAGTCTGCTTCCTTTTTCGCTTCCTGGAACATCTCGTGGCCGCCTTGCCTGTGCCAAGCACCCCGGCAACCGGGATACCACGTTTTACCACTACCGCGAATCAAAGGGTAGTACCTTTAACCGGAAAACTCCGCGGCTGGTTTCTTCCCTGGCAGTGCAACGACCTTCATCTTTCCTCCACGTCGAGATCTTCTCTTCCTCTGGACGACGCCGCGACTTGCACCCGCTGCCAGGAACAACTGCCCCCGCTGGAGGATCCTTTCCACATAAGGCACCGTGTTCTGCATGGCTTCCCTTGCAACCGACTGTACGGGGTAGATTTAGCCCCCGGCTTTCGACCCTGGGTTAGCATTTCTGAGCCTAACTAAAACCTTTCTGAACTCCCTGCAAGATTTTTTAAGCCTGTTGTCATTGTGTGATCTTGGGTGCATTTGTGCCCTGCTCTCTCCAAGAGTGGGCCCGGCCTATGGACTTTGGCTCACAAGTAACTTTTGACTTTCCTGCCTTACTTAAGAGTTCCTAAGTGTGGTGTATTTTCCTACATTCTGCCTTTTTCGTTAACTTATTGGAGTGCCATCTATAGTTAAGCACTCGCCTCTGTCTGGAAATAAGTGGTGTTAACTAAGACTTGTATGATAAAGAATAAGGAGTGTATATATAATAATATTGTGTTTAGAGTGATTTACAATAATAGTGCTGTAGTGTTTCAATAAGTGTGTTTTTAAATAAATAATTATATTCTTTGATACCAAAGCTCTGGTCAGTGTTTGCTTGTGCTATTGTATCTGAGTGCCTATTGTTTATATTTTGCATACTGCCTAACTCTTCTTGAGGGAAGTCTGACTGCTCAGCCACAGCTAACAGGTAAATCTGGGTGGTACAGACTGCTACCAAGTGGGTTTACAGCCAACACCTGTAGTCTTAAATCTTTTGCAGTGGTCCCCAAGAGAACGGCACAGGTTTCTGCCTAACAATGATATCCCAAGAAACATGTCTCTGAAACGCGATGGCCGTGGCCTTAGCTCTGACCGCATGGGCATGAATCCCCTCGGGAACAGGTTCGCCCATGGCCATGTACGCCTCCAAAATGGCTGGAACTATCCAACGGGCGATGGAAGACTTGGACACTTGGGAGCCAGAGCCCCCAAAAGTCACACATGATGCCTCTGACTTCCGGAAAGATTTTGCCCCAAAATAAAACTTGAGAACTCTTTAGGTCCAAGGAATGTAGGACCCTCTCTGCCTCAGACTGTGGAAGAACACCGGCAGGCAGATCTCTTGATTCAGATGGAATGGAGAGACTGCCTTGGGCAAGACGTTTGAATGAGTGAGCAAGATGACCTTGTTGTGAAACGTGGTGAAGGGCTTGCATGGAGACAACTAAAATAGTCTTTAGCGTCACCAAGCAGATGCCCACAGAGGTCATCAGCTCAAAAAGCTTGCGTTGCAAAGCTGCAAGAACCACATTGAGGTCCCAGAACGGATACAGCCTATGCACCGGAGGAAAAAGCCTAGACAACCCCTTAAGGTGGGCCTTAAACACCAGGCTGCCTGCCGAAAACGCATGCTCCCAGGAAGTCTTGTAAGCCCCAATGGCCGCCAAATACATGCAGCAAGTATCCAACTGAACTCCAGAACGAGCCAAGTGTGCTGAAAAGACCAGTATTACATCCGAAAGAGAGGTCACAGGGTCCAAACCCTTGTTGCGAGCCCAATGGCAGGACCTAGTCCATTTGCTCTTACACTGGGAACGAGTCGAGGGCTTCCCAGCCTGCTGAATGATGTCCCAGTTTTCATCTGAAAATGGAGCATGCGGAAGCCTCCGTTGATAAGGAACCAGGCCACCAGAGCCAGTTCGACAGGTCCGGAAGTTCCACTGTCCTGCCCTGCTGCGTCAGGAAGACCCTGCTGAGGATCAGAAGATGGACGGGACCCTGGGAGCACAACTGCAGCATATCCGAAATGAGGGTCTCAAAGGCTAGTGGGGGGCAACCAGGATGAGGCTGCAACCCACAGAGGCCCGGAACTGGCAGAGGGTCCATTGGGGCAGAGGGGTGGGTGGTAACGCATAACACCAATGGCCAAGCCAACAGATCTGGAAGGAGTCTCCCAGTGAGTCCCGACCTGCCCATGAAACAAACCGGGGGCACTTGGCATTCTGGGGAGATGCAAACAAATCCAGGTCTGCGAACCCCCAATGCTGGAACGGGGGAACAAGGCGTCTCTGTGTGTCTGTCGGCCAGCTCCCGCGAGCGAGCACGAATCAGCCAGTCGTCCAGGTACAGGTATACTTGTATGCCGTGTAGACTTAGATGGGCTGCCACTGGTGCCAGGCATTTTGTGAACACCTTGGGGGGCCGACTTCAAGCTGAAAGGTAGAGCCTTGAATTGGTAGTGCTGTCCCTGTACCACGAAACATAGAAACTTCCAATGTTCCTTTTGAATGGGGATGTGGAAGTAGACCTCCTCCAGGTCCAACGACCCCAAGAAGTCTCCTTTTTCCAGTTAGGCGAGCACGTGTTGCAACGTGACCATCCTGAACTTTTGGGACTTCAGGTATTTGTTCAGATGTCATAGGTCTAAGATGGGCCTCCAGCCCCCTGTCTTCTTTCTGACCAGAAAGTATCTGGAATAGACGTCAGAGCTGTTGGGAAACTAGCTCTATCGCCCATTTTTGCAGCATGGCCTGCACCTCTTCCAGGAGCGGAGGGATTTGCTGCTCCCGACAGGACACCTGTGTTGGAACTCCTTGGTGTGTCCCTGGGCAAGGGCGTCCAGCACCCATCTGTCGGTGGTGATCTTTCACCAATCACCAACGAACCTTGTCAGCCGGCCTCCCTCCAGGGTGCACAAATGGGGGCCAAACGGCCCGGTCGGGGCAGGCTTGCTTTGACGCCGGAGTCCTACCCTGCAGGCTATGCAGTCCTCTGCTACCGTAGGACTGGGAACAGCCTGTGTAGGCTTCCTGCATTGAGGATCTGGAAGGCTGTCGGTACAATGTGGAGAAACCTTTTGATGACCTGCTTTATTTTCCACTGGAAGAGCGAAAAGATGAGCAGTGCTACTGGAGAGTGCCCAGGAAACGAGCCATCTGCATATCCGTTTTGATGACCTGGAGAGACTCGTCGACGACCTTCCCAGACAGATTCTCTCAGTCGAAGGGCATGTCCAGCACCTTCACTTAGACCTCCTGATGGACATTTGTGGCTTTCATCCAACCTTGGCGACGAAGGCAGACATCGCTCCCCATTTGCCAGAACACTGTCGGCGAAGTCCAATGCCACTGCGATGGCGTGATCCGAAGCTGCTGCCCCCTTCCTGTAATAGAGCGATTGCCTCCATCTTACCGTCGTGGAGGAACTCCAGAATCGGATCCAGCTTGTACCCCAACTCCCGTCGTATCTGGCCAGGATCGCCAGTACATTGGCCGCCTTGATAGGGGAAGCCGCGGTGTAAATCACCTTCTTTCCCATGGCGTCCATCCTTTTCCCCTCACTGTCTGGAGGGACTGAAGACAAGGACGGGTTGGCTGGTCGTTTTCTCGCGGCCACCGGTACCGCCAAATACGGCGATGGCTTCGACCTCAGTCACTTGGGTGCAGAGTCTACCACCCTATATTTCTTCTCCAGCCTATCCTGCTTGGCTGGACCCGTGCAAGGGTTCTTCATCAGGGCCAGGCCCTCCTACCACACATTGTCCAGAAAGGGCACTGACATGATAGTCTTCCTCTTGGCCTTGCGCCTTTGATACAAGAAGCCCTCCTTCTTGGTTTCCTCGGGCACCAGTTAGAAAAGCTCAGAGGCCTTGGCGATCATTGAGTGGAACGAGTCCACCTCATGTGGTGGGTACACCCTGTGTGGGGCATCCCAATGTGGCGGTTCACCATCCGCTACGACAATGTCTTCGTCATCATTCGATGTCGTGGGCGTATCAATTCCCGTACCTGTGTCTGGGTCTGCTGGGGGAGAAGAGACCCAATGAGGTGGAGGAGGCATCCTCATCTGAATCTCTGACACCAAGGTGTGTAGAGTCGACAGAATATCCAAGGAAATGTCCCTCGGCTGAGAAGGCAGAACAGGACAACTAGGCCCTTTGCCGTTGTCTACATCTTCAACAACCTCATGGACCGTATGCAAGTACTTCCATGGTTTGGGCGACGGCCTGGGTGGGTTGTTTTGGGGCCTGCTCGCCCCACCTGCTATTCCCCACCTTGCGGGTCTTGAGCGTGGCCTGGGCCGGTTTCACCCCTTCTGGCGTGCCTGCAGTCTTTGCCAAAGTCACTGCGGTGGTGTTGCGCCTTGGGGGTAGGGAAACTTTCTGATCCGTGTGGGCTACCCTTGCAGGATCAGCACTCTTAGCTGTCGTGGCCGTAGCAGTCGTCAACTGTGTCGCAGACAAGGTCTTAGCCTGTGCCGGTTGAGCCTGCTTAGGCTGTTCGGCCTTCTCCTCCGTCTGCAGCTTCTCAGATTTCTCATGTAGTTTAGCCAGGGTAGATGACTTCCTCTTCAAAGAGGAGCTTGACTGTCGGCTGGCAATGAAGGCGAAAGGTGATGCTGATCGCACCCTATCCACTTTAGGACTTGCTTCAACAGCGAACCCGGTGGACTCAGACTTGCACCTCTTGGCCTTATTTTGGGCCCCCACGGATGAGGCACCCTCAAAGGAATTAGAAGACCGCTCCTCGGACTGGCCGGTCCTGGGTGAGGCATGACCCTGCTCGGAGCACGGGTCAGAGACATTGACATTAAGCCATGCCGCCTGCCTACTACGCAAGTCTTTCGTTGTTGTCTTGGAAAAACCGAGGCATATCTCGCACTCTACCTCCTTGGGGTCCGCATGCTGGCAGTAGAGACATTGAAGGTGCTTGTCCCCCACAAACACATTCTGTAGCCCACCTTTGGTGAAGGGTCTGAAGAGACCTTCCCTCCTCCACCTCGTCCGTCATGGTCGGAGGGCGCAAAGTAGGTCCAAAGGCCTTGTAGAATCTACGCCCTTGAGTGGTGCAGAACTTCACCGACAACGGGTCCCCACTGTGGGCAGATGAAGAAAAGAGCACACAGGCTTCTTTGAAACAAAAATTTAACTTTTCAAATCAAAAACACAGAAAAAAAATAAACAAATAGCTCAGAGAGCAAACTTGAGGACTCCCAACACTGAAGCGTGCAGTAAAACTCTGAAGATGGCTGCCAAAGGAGGGGTTTAGGGAGAGGACTGTCATTGGGTGTGGGAAGTATGACCCAGAGGACAGCGATTGGTTTAGAGGAGAAATACAGTTTTTAAGTGAACGTGAAACTTTTTTCTTTCACTGAGGATTCCCAGCCTGACGACAGGGAATATTCATTAGCATGTAAATCCATGCCAGATCCCATGCTGGAAAAGCCTAGTATGGGATGTAAGCCCCAGTCTTTCTTCGGTAGAACAAAATAGGCTGAGTACCAACTATTGCTTCATTCTGAACGGGGCACTCGATTCTCTATTATGCCCTTCGCCAGATGCGCATGAACTTCCTCCAATAGGAGGGGGCCCAGAAACCACCACTAATTGGTCAAGGGATGGTTTGCAGGGCGTTGGGCAGAGGGAAGACAGCATCCCTAGTAAACAACCTGTAAGGCCCAGGCATCAGACGCAGTAAGAACCCACTCATTGCCAAACCGTGTAATCCTGCCACCCACACGGGATGAGTGGTAGAAGTCAGCTTCATAGAGTCTTTTCACTCAGGGCAGAGAAGGGCACAATAGAGGCTGACAAGCACCTTCTAAGAACACATCTGCCCTGGTCCGTAGCTGGGAAGCACTGCATACGTTTTCCAGAGGGAGCTTCATCCCGCCCCAGTTTGCTTGGGAGCTAAAGGGGCAAAATCCCTTATGCCTGCCTATGGGGGCCACGGGCTGCTGCTGCTAAACCGCAAGGCCCAAGCTTTTAGCAGTTAGCTTGGAGGGCTGGAATGTCTGGAGGGACTCCTTGGATTTAGCCCAAATTGTTGCCATCAAACAGCATGTCCAGGAGTTTACCCTAGACATCTGGGGAGAAACAGGAGGTTGTCAACCAAGAGTACCTCCTCAACACACTTCCTGTTTCCATAGTACGGGCCACACAGTCGTTTGTATACACGACTGAGTGAAGACAGTGATAGGATGCCTCCTTGCCGTTTCTGACCAGTGCTTCAAAGCTCTCCCTCATATCTCCTGCAGGGAGGTGCTTCGCAGCCCCTGAGACAGTAGCCCAAAGGCCGAAGCAGAATTTTGCCAATGCACTGGCAGCATTGAAACTCAGGCCCAAGTATCCAGACACAAAAACCTTCCTTATCCAGGCACCTAGACTCTTACTTTTGCTGTCAGGAGGGAAGTAAAGGAACTACATTATCTTTAGGGACACTGTGGCAGCCTGGTCCAAGCTCTCAAGGGAGGACTGCTTCTCACCTGGGAGCAACGCCCTTTCCATCCCACAGCCAAACATGCGCAAGCAGCCAACAGCAGGAAGTGCACCATGTGCGGACATTTCATCCACCACCCCCTCCCCCCTCACCCACTTCCAGACTAAACAGTACCAATCGTCGTCGCCAATTATTTATGACCGGCCCTTGGTCATAGGGTTCCAACCCACAGCCAAACACGCAAGCAGCCAACAGCAGGAAGTGCACCAAACGTTTCATCCACCACCCCCCCTCACCCACTTCCAGACTAAACAGTACCAATCGTCGTCGCCAATTATTTATGACCGGCCCTTGGTCATAGGGTTCCAACCCACAGCCAAACACGCAAGCAGCCAACAGCAGGAAGTGCACCAAACGTTTCATCCACCACCCCCCATTCACCCACTTCCAGACCAAACAGTCCCATCCTCGTTGCCAATTGTTATGAACGGCCTTTGGTCATAGGGTTCACTCATCAAGGGCACTCAGGAAACTCAGGCCAGGTACTTGTATTGCTCTCCTCTGAAAAGCACACGGAACTACCATATATCACCAGTGCAATTATAGAGCAAATACTTCAACCCACAAACAGACAGCCACGCACGCTTTAGAAGATAATCAGCTCTTTACGGCTATTTATTCAAAGATTACAGGTACATAGAAATAACTCATAAAACTAACATGGCCATAAGTAAAGAAAGCAAAAGAAATACATCACCGTGAGCGTAAATTTTGTCCTCATCTCGTCCAGAAGCGGCTTGAAGACTCCGGGGGGACAGCCAGGAAGAGAGTGCTACAGCTCACAGGAAGGCCAGACGGAGCGTCCTTCTCTGGCTGAAGTCTCACCTGGCCCCTCCAGGTTTCCACCTATATAGGCACTCCAAAAAAAGGAGTTAATTCTCGAACCTTCGGGAATTGCACCTGCGCAGTTGAGGGACAGCCGTCGGTTGCCAGCTGGGTCAATCGAGAGCTCCCCGCCAAGGAATGCAGGGCCTCCCTGCTCTAAAAACATGCTCCACGGAGAACAGTTTCCCAGCAGAAATGGCCTTGACTGCATACCAAGTTTGAAAAAAGCATGTCTGTCTCAGCACTGTGAATCTAACACTTCAGCAAAATGTGTGCAGCCTTTCACTGCGGAGTGAAGTAAATATCCAACATGGCCCCGAGCACTCCCAGAATACATTGTGCTCCCGCGCCATTTTGAACTAAGCATAAATTGAGCAGAACAGTACTCTTAGTGGTTACTTTATTAGGCTTCTTAATTACAGGATCAGATGTCATCATGTCATTAAGAGATCAAGTGGGATAAGGGACAAGAGCCCACTGGCTCCCACCACCCAGGCTCACATATTCTAACTGCCTGGGTTGGAACCAATTCAAGTCCAAACATTCTAACCTCACATTCACCACTCACAACCAACATTCTGCAGATGACATCAGTCCTGGCTCAGTACACTTACAGGGAGGAGAGCCAACCCTAACACCTCCTTTCCTACAACAAACAAACAAGGACACCAACCCTAACAGACTGTTCACATCTTCGTGTGCCTAGTGTGAGGGTTTGGAGGAGGAGGAGGAGGAGGAGGGGAATCGTTTATTTTAAAGTTTCTGTAAAATGTTAAAACCAGCTGTAATTGACGCACTGTATAAATGGAAGAACAAGTTACTTACTAACTGGTAACGTTCTTTCGATTGGATGTTCCTCCAACGTATTCCTCATCTTAGGTGTATTCCATCCAGCTTTGCTGCTCTTCTGAAATTTTTTCGGCAGAGGGCGCCGTGCGTCGGTGTCGTTGAGTTGATGGTCCCTCGAAAGCCTCCGTCGAGGGTGACGTCATCGGGTGTATAAGTATCACGCGCGGTGCCCGTTGGCCTCAGTTCTGTTTTTCCCCCTTTTTTTGCCTGTGATCTTGTACTGTGTAGTTTGTGCCGGCAGACCGGTATCAGCCTTGCGAGATTTGAGATGGCAATAATCCGGAAAAATCTACAGATGGGTAGGTTGTGAGGGCGATGAGGAATACGTTGGAGGAACATCCAATCGAAAGAACGTTACCAGTTAGTAAGTAACTTGTTCTTCGAGTGGATGGTGTCCTCCAATGTATTCCTCATCTTAGATAGACTCCCAAAGCCGTATTTTGCATACTTTCTCTGGAGGAGGGGTCAGAATTTTTTCCCACCAATGCTTTTAGATGGCGGAATAAAGCACTGCTTTTCCAAAAGTCAGCTCCCTAGACTGGGAAGCATCCAGACTACAGAATTTTGAAAGGTGTGAAGTGAAGACCAAGTTGCTGCTTCGCAAATGGATCTTATTGGGACACCTCTTTGAAGGGCCGTGGAAGAGGCGATGCCTCTGGTGGAATGAGCCCTTAACCCTTCTGGTGAGTCTTTTTGTGCTAGTCTGTAGCATTCTGAAATGCAAAGTACGATCCAACGTGAAATTGTCTGTTTTGTTACCGATTGACCCAGTTTCCTTCCTGTGTAGCCTATAAACAACTGGTTGTCCACTCTAAGCCTAGCAAGTCTAGAGATGTAAAAGCTTAAAGCTCTTTTTGGATCCAGACTGTTTAATCTTTCTTCCTCCTTAGAAGGATACAGTGGAGGATACAATGAGGGTAAAACAATTTTCTGACTTAAATGAAAACCAAATATTACTTTTGGTAAAAATGACGATTTAACCCTCAATACAACTCTGTCCTTATGGAACACAGTATAGGGTGGCCCAGAAGACAGTGCCTGCAATTCGCTCACTCTTCGTGCTGATGTTAGAGCAACTAAAAAGGCCGTTTTCCACGTTAGTAATCTTAATGGACACGCGTGCATATGCCCAGAAGGGGCACACATTAAGAATTCTAGGACTAAATTTAGATCCCAAATCGGTACTTGAAATGGGTGAGGAGGAAACACATTAGTGAGACCTTTTAAGAATTGTGTTATCAAAGAAATTTTGAAGTAGGAGCATTCTTCCGATGAGCGCTTGAAAATGGAAAGCGCTGCAAGGGAACCTTTTATTGTTCTGATATTCAGACCTCTATGTGCAAGGGTCAGAAGGAAAGATAGTACTTCCGGAATAGAACATAGAAAAGGATCGACATTCTTTTCCCTGCACCAGTTGCAAAACTTTTTCCAACGGCAACGGTATAGAGACTTTGTTGCTGGCCTTCTTGCCAAAAGCAACACCTCCATAACATCATCTGGAAGGTTCCAATCCCTGTATCTCAGCCTTTCAGATACCAAGCACAAAGGTTGAGTGTTCTGACCTCTGGGTGGAGAAACTGACCATCCATTTGAGAGAGAAGGTTCTCTCTCTGAGGAAGATGTACTGGAGGACAGATGGACATATCTAGAAGGTCCGGATACCACGTTCTGCTGGCCCAATCTGGGGCAATTAGGATCATGCGGTTCCCTAAGCGTCTCAGCCTCCTGAGGAATGACAGGAATAGGAGGGAACATGCACAATAGTGGGAAATTCCACTCCACCACGAACGCGTCCCCCAGGGCTCCTCTCGGGGGAAATTCCCTTGAGCAATACCTTTCGCATTTTCGGTTGGTACTGGTTGCGAATAGGTCTACCTGGGAGGTTTCCCAAAGGGCAAATATCTCTTGAAGGACTTCCTGAGCCAGTTCCCATTCGTGGGACACCATGCTCTGCCTGCTCAGAGCATCTGCCGTCATATTCTCTTCCCCGGATAGATGAATTGCTGTTAAAGAGATTACTTCCTGAATCACCCAATACCAGCGCTGCATTGCCTCTCTGCACAGGGGTAGTGACCCCACACCTCTTTTGTTTAGGTAGTGCATGGTCACTGTGTTGTCCGTCATTATCAGGACATTCTTTCCCCTGACAGATGGCAGGAAGGCCTTCAGCGCTAGTTTGATTGCCCTCAGCTCTAAAAGGTTGATATGTAGTTTGGACTCCGATGGAGACCAACGACCGTTGATTGTCAAATCGTTGGCATGAGCTCCCCACCCCAGGAGTGAGGCGTCCGTCACTACTGTAATCTCCGGCCATGGTTGCCAAAAAGGTTCTCCTTTTAGGATGTTCTCTGTAAAGGTCCACCATAGAAGGTCTTGTCTGACCTTATTCGGAATCTGAAGAAGATCCGTCATTTGACCCGGGAACTGGGACCACTGAGTCTTTAGAGCCCATTGAAGGGATCTCATCCTCAAGCGTGCCACCAGGAAGATGCAGGATGCCATGAGGCCGAGCAACCTTAGAAAATTCGTAAGCCTGGAGATTTTGGGCATTTTGGAACTTGGAAACCATCTGAAGAATGTCTTGAGCCCTCGTCTTGGGAGTCGAGCTCTTTCCAAAGTATGTGTCTAGTACAGCTCCTATGTACTGAAGCTGTTGGGAAGGTGTCATCTGTGACTTCTTGAAATTAAGGGAAAAGCCCAGTTTGTGGAGGAAGTGGCAGGTGACTTTCAGATGATCCAGTGCTTGTTCGGCTGAACGCGCTCTGATCAACCAATCGTCCAGGTAGGGGTAGACATGAATCCCCCCTCTTCTGAGATGCACTGCCACCACTACCATTAACTTGGTGAAGACCCTTGGGTCAGAGGTCAACCCGAATGGCAGGACTCGAAACTGATAGTGTGAGTCACCAACTATGAACTTCAGGTATTTTGTGTGTTTGAGATGAATCGGCACATGAAAATAAGCATCCTGAAGGTCCAATGACAGCAACCAGTCCTGAAGTTGAAGGGCCTGAAGGATCTGAGAATGAGTTACCATCTTGAACTTGTCCTTCCTGAGGAACTTGTTCAAGTTTCTTAAGTCCAAGATGGGTCTCAGTCCTCCGTCCTTTTTGGGGATCAAAAAATACGGGGAGTACCATCCCTTGTTCCTCTCCGCTGCAGGTACTGGTTCTAAGGCACCTTTCTCCAGCAAGGTTAGAACTTCCTGTTGTAGGAGCGGGTTTGAAGACTTCAACGGGCGTCTCCCTGGTGGATTGCTTTGAGGTTGCTTTAGAAAAGGACGGCAGTAGCCTTGGGCTATTATTTCTAGAGCCCAAACATCTGAAGTAATGGCTCGCCATTCTTGCAGATGCTGCGAGAGCCTGCCTCCTCCAGGTGTTTTGTGGTGCAAGTCCTCAAAGTGGTTTTGTGGCGGATGTTGCAGCCGCTGCTGGCAGAGAGGCTGCAGCTGGCTTAGCACGTTTTCCTCGTCCACCTCGAGTGGCCTTTCTTTGGCCCCTTTGACTGGCCATTCCTCTCGCCTTTCCATATGAGGTGTAATAACGATAGGATCGTCCCCTCCATGATTGCCCTTGTGCACGAAAAGGCTGAGGTTGCCTATAAGCAGCTCCTAAAGATTTTGCCGCTGTTTTTGAGGTCTGCAACCTCTCAAGGCTCTCGTCAGCCTTGTTGCCAAAAAGGTGAGACCCATGTTCAGAAGACAGTTCTGTACGTCCAGTGCAAAACCCGACTTCCGTAACCACGCAAACCTGCGCATTACCATGCTAGTGCCCATGGACCTGCTTACACTATCCGCAGTGTCCAACTCAGATTGAAGGGATTCCTGCATGGCTTCCTTTCCATTTCTAACGATGGCTAGGAAACCTTCCCTTTCTTCCCCTTCTGGTATGTGCTACGCCGGCATTGCGATGCACTCCCACAGAGTGTATGAAAAGTGTATGAAAATTTTGCCAAGGCACATGTGGAGTTGGCAGATTTTAATGCCATGCTCCCGGCTGAAAATACCTTCCGTGCCCAACCATCCACACGCTTATCGTCCCAGTCTGGAGGGATAGACGGGTACGCAAGTTTGTTGGAAGCTGTGGCTGCCCGTTTACCAGACTCTTGGGAGTTAGATGTTTTGACAGATAGTCGGGGTCGCTACTGGCTGGGCGGTATTTTGATGCGAGGGACTTATTTACCAGAGGAATAGAATGCAGACTTGCCCAATTCTTGGCCAACCTGTTTTGTAAGGCTACATGAAAAGGTAGTACTGGGTCTTCAGTGGGACAATGGTCCAATATATCTGTTAAATCGTCTTGGACGAATTGGGCTGGTGGTCTAGCCCATCCCAAGTAAACTGACGGTAAGATGGACTGGCATGCTCTCCTGGATCTGGTCTACCAAAGTCATTCTCAGGAGAAGTGTCAATGCCACTTGCATTATGTAAAGACTCAACCAAATCCCTCATTCTGCTTTCCTCTGAGATCAAGCATTCTGGGACATTTGGGGTGCCATATTCCAACCCAAAAGGTACATTTTCCTCATCGGATCTCTCCTGTTCCTCAAAAATTGAGGTCAAGGATTTGAAAAACTCCTTCCTAGGGAGAGGCTTGAAAACCTTCTCTAGGAGAGGAGGAGGAAGAGGTGTAGTACCAGACTCTGAAGAAATGACATGTTTTGTAACTTTCTCCTTTTCTGGTTTCCCTGGCTTGGCTGGAGCCTTTGGGGCCGAGGGTTTCGGCGTCGACGGCGTCAGCGACATAATGGTCATCGACAGGGTCTGCTTCGAGGGCGTTGAGGCAGTCTTCGACGATTTGCCCTTCGAGGTGTGATAGGTCTCGGACGGCGTCGGTGACCTCAAGCGGTCGACTCGACTCGAGCGTTTATCGCTCGGTGTCCTGGAAGGTTCCCTTATCCTTCCTTTTACGATCACCCGGGCTCGAGGGCGCGCGAGTGTCAGAGCAATGACGCTCCCAACCGGCTTCCGAAGAAGGCGCGGACCGAGGCTTCGCCTTCTCAAACACCTCCATCATTTTGACCCTGAATGCTTCCCACTCTTCGGAAGGCGAATGTTTCGTGGGGCATTTCATCTTTTTCAGAGACTCGTCTGACGACGAGGTGGGGGGAGACCTGTGGCGTTGTTTCTTCTATTTTTTTTGATGAAGACAACGAGCAATGAGAATCACTTCGGGATCTAGATCGATGCCTTTCGTGTCGAGTAGATTCCTCCTCATGGGGTCTCGACTCGACGCTAGAGGCTTTTCAATCCTTCCGACCTACCTGTAGCTTTTCTCTCCTTTCTCGCAAGCCCTTACCCGTCACCGCCTGACACTTCGAACAGGTCTCCATGTCGTGGCTTTCTCCAAGGCACCACAAACACTCACAATCGACATTTTTGAGCCGCACGACTTGCATTTTTTGAAACCGGATCTCGGGGTCGTGGTCGGCGTCGATGACGAGGACATATTTCCTATTATGTTATATTTGTTCACAGAACTCGAGGCGCGCCGAATGTCCGAAGCAACATAACTGCGGAAAAACAAAACTGAGGCCAACGAGTGCCGTGCGTGCTACTTATACACCCAATGACGTCACCCTCGACGGAGGCCTTCGAGGGACCATCGACTCGACGACATTGACGCACGGCGCCCTCTGCCGAAAAAAATTCCAAAGAGCAGCAAAGCTGGACAGAATACATCTAAGATAAGGAATACGTTGGAGGACACAATCCACTTGAAATGTGTTTACTGCTTTGTACCATACCGACTGCTAATAAAGTAGATTAAAAAAAATACGAATGTCCACAATTCAAATTGCACCTTGGTTCTTGAAGGGACTGACAGACAAACTTAAGGTTTCAATCACCTTAGCCATCAGACCATGAAATGAAGCCTGATGTTTGCCTATTGTTGGTGCAGGGAGCATGTCAAACTCCGGAGAAGTGTCTAGACCACTAGTAAATCAGCAGCAAGATTTAGCAAGTCCCTCTCTTCCCCAACCTATTTCTCAAGGAAGTCTCCAATTTCTCCAGGTCATAAGTATTCCATCCCAAAGGGTATAGGATCTTCACCCTCCTTATCATAAATGTCTCAAGAAGGTGAAGATTGATGATGAGTTATGGGATATAGACGCGGCAGACAATAAATCAAGATCCATGTTACCTAGCAGTAAATGAAGAGGTGCGATTTGGTTGAACTTTTTGAAAATTATGGGTTCAACCAAAATACACAACGACAAACAGACATGGCACGCGAGGATTTTGGCTCTATAGTAGATTACCTTTTTGTAACTCAAGGTTTGGAATGCTTTATGTCACAGCTAACTGTGGTAGAAATGCCTACAAGTGACCATAACTTACCTGCAATTGAAATTCCACACACTGAAAATTTGAATAAATATTCAGTTTATGATGAAGAAATACTTATCAATATCAAAGGTACGAGGATTTGATGGTCTTACAATAAAACAAAAAAATTCACTTCGGCATTGTATAAAGACTGGGGATACATGTCGAATGAAGAGAAAATAATAAATCTGTCAGCTAATGGGTCTACTCATTATATAAATACAATTACACAAAAATCATGTATAACAAAATAAGCAACTCTAAGAAAAAGACACAGATACATGTGTTTGACAATCAGACCTTATCTAAAAAAAAAAAGAAGAGTTGAGACAAGAAATTCGTAAGCTAAAAAATGGATCCGACCCAATAGCAAAGAAAAGTATTCAAATTAAAAAATTGAAACAAGCATACAAAAACGGGCAAATTGCTTGTAAAATGTACAGAGAACAAATGGATGGGGAAAAAATGTTGGCGATATGTAAAAGTAAAAATACTTCCAATTTCTGGTTATTGCTAAATGACACTTTGATTATGCAAAAAGAGATCCTGTTTGCGCAAATCAGAGAAGATATGTGGAAAAGGCACTTTGTAGCTTTATATGAGGTATCCTGTGATGAAAATATACTGAACACCAACACTATACAAAAAAAGGAAACGGTTAAATGGGATTTGGATATCTCGCCTCACAATATATCGAAGTTGATAGGGAAAGCTAAAAAATCGGGAGCTCCGGGGCCAAATAATTTATCAAGTTTGATAATGAAAACTGATATTCACCTGTGGGGAGAAATTTTATATATACTCTTTACTGACATAATTACTAACAAATTAATACCAGAATCATGGAAGCTCGCCATAGTGATTCCTATATATAAAAAAGGCCTGAGGTCTGCTCCTGAAAGTTATAGGCCTATAGCAATATCCGACCCTGACTATAAGATTTTTACGTCCATTATATTAAAAGAATTGGACGATTGGATTAGCAGATGTAAAGTCCTTGATATTAAACAAATCGGTTTCAGAAAGAAATTGGGCACAGATTGTGGCGGTTTGGTATTGAAAAGTCTGCAATCTAAAGCTTTCAAAACACAAGGTGCCACAATTTTTGTGGCGGCAATGGACCTCTCTAAAGCGTTCGACCTGGTGGACCGACACACGCTATGGGAAATGTTAAGATATTTAGCGATTCCTGCACATCTCCTTGAAATGATTATAGAGCTATACTCCAAAACTAAAAATAAAATCAGACTAAATTCAGAAGGGAAGTTATCTTCTGAACAGGTAATTCCAAATGGGCTGAGACAGGAATGTAAACTCGCTGCCACTTCATTTAACCTTTGTTTGCAGAGCGGGTTATGAAATGAAAGGGAAAGGTTTGATAGCACCCAAATTAGGTGGTATCACTATAGAATGGCTAGTTTATGCTGATGATTTTTTACTTCTCGATTGCACGAAGGTCGGTTTGCAGAGACTCATAAATGCTTTTGTACTGTTTATCGCTAGCATTCGGTTAAAAATCAATGCGGATAAAACAATGATTATGTGTCTAGGTAAGTGTTGTAAAAATCTTTCACGTTTATCTTGGTATTGTCAAGGGAAAAAAATTAAGTCTTTTAAATACTTAGGATACCATTTTACAGGCAATGGTTCCATGGCAATTGTGAAAAGACAGTTAAGAACTAAAGCTGACATGATTTTAAGACAGATGCGTAAATTTGACGCGAAATTTGGGAGATTTACAGCTATACTGCTAAAACAGTTTTACACCATGTCTGGTATTCCTAAATTAGTATATGGTCTAGAATTCTATGACCTGGAAAAACTGACCTGATGAAAAAATTAGAAAGTGTAATTTGGAAAGGGGTGTTATACTTTATTCCCAAGTGTATATCGATTGAAATAATCATATACGAATTTGGCTTACAGTCGTTGAAATCTATTATTGTGTGGAAGAAAATACTATTATGGAGGAAATGTTCATTGATCAATATAAATTCACTCTATACGCTAGCAGGGAAAGATACAACAAATGTGTTTTGTACAAATTTGAAAGAAGAAATTGAAGAAATCCTGGGGGATGCAGGTATATCTCTTGAACTGCTCGCTAATAATCCTCTGAAAGTAAAAAACATCTTGAAATGTAATGATTGCTTTACTGCGTCCAGAGTCTGTTGCCAATCTAAAACTGCAAATCAAGCCTATTCATGCTGGAAATTTAAACCCCGGTTGGAGTATTACTTGGAAAAATACCCGTCAAGAAATTTTAGAAATACATATGAGAATCCGCTTTGATGTGCTTAAAACTACCCATGTTTTAAAAAGATGGAATATGCTAAAAGATGAATGGCGCTGGTGTAAATACTGTAAAAAAGAAAGGGTGGAAGAAACTTTGAAGCACCTTATTTTGTTTTGTCCAGCACTCCTGAAAGAACGAATACGATATTTTGAGCAATTTATAAGTTACTTACATTGTGTAGATACTGAGTTGTTATGGTTCCAGATTCGACATAACAACTCAACGGTCCTGAAGTAAGAATTATTGCCTTTTTAAAGAATTTTTGTGCACTTTCATGATATGTTATACTATGAAATTTTAAATTCATAAATTCATAAAATTATGATATTAGGTTTGTTTGTAGAAAAATCAGATGACAATGTATTACCGTAGTTTTAAAATGATTGCTTATGTAATATTTATTGTGTTTTTCTTGGTTTTCTATGTGATCTCTTTTTGTAAAGGTTTAAACAAACCATACACAAATAAATAAATAAATAAAAATAAATAAATGTCTTCCATACGAGACAAAAGCTCTCCTAGGCAGCAGGACGTACTACCAAGGAACATTGAAGCCGGGGTGCCATGGATTGAGGTTCTATGTCATTTCATCGACATCTGTTTTTACGACGAGTTTGACGAAAAAACTAGACATTCTTTTTCAATTATTTTTGGAGGTTCACCCCCAAGCACCCCCGGATTGAGGATCTGAAGCTGAAAGACAGATGTCAGAAGATGGAGCAGTGCAGCATAGAGGTTGGTCCTCATCCGTTCAAGCCTTGGCTGACACCAAAGACGTGTGGTCACAGGCTTTTGCTGGGTCTCTGCCGGCCGGTCCGAGTGCAGTGGACCCTGAGGCCAAAGTCTTTGGGCCAGTGTCTGCACAATAGCGTCAAGCAACTTGAGCCAAAAGGCCTCAAATTCCTGCGGTGTGCAACTTTGGATGGTTTATTTATTTTGATTTTTTCTTGTAGCTGAGGGTTTGGCGGAGGGTGCCTGGCCTTTTACCGTGTTAGGGCTCATGCCCGACTCTGGTTCTTTCTTAATGCATGCACTCTGGCAGCCAGTCTGTCATCACACTCTGCCGTAACGCAGGACTTGGTGATTTCTGGACTTAGTTTAGTTTATTTATTTATAAAGCGCGGCCGAACCCTCGGGTAGCTGGGCGCATTATGCCTGAGCAAGACATAGGTTACATAAAGGTTGCACATACAAGATACATAAGGAACAAGCTACTTACCTGTAACTGTTGTTCTCCAGCATGGGTCTGGCATGGATTCACATGCTCATGAATATTCCCAGTCGTCAGGCTGGGAATCCTCGGTAAAGAAAAAATCAGTATCAGTTTCGTTTCTGATCTGTCTTTCGTAGTAGTAACCAATCACTGATCTCTGCGTCATACTGACCACAGCCAATGACTGCCCTCTACCTAAGCCCCGCCTCTGGCAGCCATCTTCAGATTTGGTAGCACGTGAAGTGGCAGTATGACCAAGTGAAGAGCCGCAGAGGGGTAGGCGGGAGGGTTCGCATGTGAATCCATGCCAGACCCATGCTGGAGAACAACAGTTACAGGTAAGTAACTTGTTCCTTCTCCAGCATGGGGTCTGGCATGGATTCACATGCTCATGAATAAAGAATACATAGCAGTACACACATGCACAACCACGGGAGGTGGCAAAGGCTCAACATTAAGCATTACATCAAACTCAACATTAAGCAATTCTTACCTCCTCACCAGGCTCACCTTAGGCGAACAGGTTGCGCAGCACTGCTTGGCCGACCCTGGACTCCTCCCTGGAATCCCGATCGACGCAGTAGAATTTCGTGAAGGTGTGCGTCGACCTCCACGTAGCAGCCCTGCAGATGTCCAGCAAGGGGACACCAGATAGGAACGCCGTGGTAGCTGCGATCGCTCTGGTGGAATGGGCTCTCGGACGGCCAGGCAGCGGTCGGTTTGCCAACCGATGACAGTACATGATACAGCCTGAGAGCCATCTGGAAATGGAAGCCTTCGAGAGAGCCTTCCCCTGATTGACAGTTCCAAAGTTCACAAAGAGTTGTGACGTCTTCCGAAAACACTTCGTGTGGTCCACGTAGAACTTCAGCACTCTAGCCACATCCAGCGAGTGCAAAGTCCTTTCAGCCGGCGACGAAGGCGACGGGAAGAAAACAGGCAACACCAAGGGTTTGTTGAGGTGGAAGTCCGACGGCACCTTGGGCATGAAGGAGGGGTGCGTCCTGAGCACTACCCTCGTGTCGTGAAAAGTCAAGTATGGGGCGTTGCAGGAATGGGCCTGGATCTCTCCCACCCGTCGTGCGGAGGTGATGGCCACAAGAAACACTGTTTTCCACGACAAGAACTTCAACGGAGCCGAGTGCAGAGACTCGAACGGAGGTCCCATGAGCTTGGTCAGCACCACGTTGAGCTCCCACGTCGGGGCCGGAGCCTTCACGGGCGGGAATGATCTGAACAGTCCCTTCATGAACTCTTTCACCAGACGATGAGACCACAAGGACGTCCGTCCCATGGTTCTGGTGTATCGGGAGATCGCAGCAAAATGAATCTTGATGGACGCGTGCACCAGTCCAGCTTTGGCCAGCGTCAGTAGGTACAGCAGTACTTGGGGAGCCGTAATCCGTAGAGGATTAATCTTCTGTGCGTGGCACCAGACAGAGAACCTCTTCCATTTGTGTCCGTAGCCTCCAAACTCTAACGCTGCAGGAGCCAGGCCTGCAAGTTCAGCGACTTCGGGTCGTGATGGAGGATGGCGCCTCCTTCCCTGGAGAGAAGATCCGCGTCCACTGGCAGCTTGATTGACGGGGACGCTGACAAGTCCAGAAGGTCCGGGAACCATATCTGCCTCGGCCACGCAGGTGCGACGAGGATCATCCTGTACCGTGACCTCTTGAGCTGGTTGATGAGCCGGATCAGCAATGGCAATGGAGGGAACGCGTATAGAAAAAGGCCCTCCCAGGCGAACGAGAAAGCATCGCCCATGCTCCTCGGCTGGGGAAACCTGCTGGCGAACCTCCGGCACTTGGAGTTCGTCGCCGTCGCGAACAGATCGATCTGGGGTGTGCCCCACCGTCGGAAGAGGCGGTCCACTAGATCCTGTCGTAGTTCCCACTCGTGGCACGAGCGCAGCTCCCTGCTGAGTCGGCGATGGTGTTTTTTATCCCTGCCAGATGAAACAGCACCAGAAACATCCCTTGGGCGACGGCCCAATGCCACAGATCCTGCGCCTCCCTGGACAGGGCTGGGGACCTGGTTCCGCCCCGTTTCCTGATGTAGAACATGGTGGTGGTGTTGTCGGTGAAGATCCTCACCACCTTGCCCTTGAGGGACGGAAGGAAGGACCTGAGGGCCCAAAACACTGCACGGAGCTCCAGGACGTTGATATGGAGGGACTTCTCCATCGGGAACCAAAGGCCTCTCGCGTGCAGATTTTCGGTGTGCGCTCCCCACCCTTCCAGGGAGGCATCCGTGGTTACTGTCTCCTGGTGGTCGGGGCTGAGGAAGTCCATGCCCGCTGTCAGATGCGCGCGTGTGCCCCACCACCGGATCGCTCGTCGGAAACTCTCGTCGAGTGTGATCCTCTCCTCGAAGCTGCCCGTCGTCTGGATCCAGCGCGTGTCCAGGAACTCATGCAACGGGCGCATCCGGAGCCTGCACAGGGGGATGAGGTAAATGCAAGAAGACATCATTCCGAGGAGGGACTTGATGGACCTCACTCTGGCCGCGTCCGCAACCAGCAGTCGCTGCACCTTGCCCAAAATGGCCCTCGTCCTTTCCTCCGACGGAGAGGCCAGAAGCGACACTGTGTCGAGCTTCGTTCCCAGAAACAGTGCGTCTTGCACGGGCACCAGGTGGGACTTGGCGTAGTTTATGGAGAATCCCAGGTCTGTGAGAAGTTGGACGGTCCTTGCCGTGTGCTCCACGGCGAGCTCCTTCGTCTTCGCTCGGATGAGCCAGTCGTCCAGGTCGGGGTAGACGTGGATCCCATCTCGGCGCAGCTGCGCCGCCACCGGTGCGAGGCACTTGGTGAAAACCCTGGGTGCCGACCTCAGTCCGAAGGGAAGGGCTCTGAACTGATAGTGACGCCCTTGGACCACGAACCTGAGAAACTTTTGGTGTCCCTTTAGGATGGGAATATGGAAGTAGGCATCCTCCAAATCCAACGACGACAGGAAATCGCCCTCCTCCAGCTGACCCAGGACGTGTTGGAGGGTGACCATCCGGAACTTCCGTGCCTTGATGAATTTGTTCAGTCGTCGTAGGTCCAGGATGGGACGCCATCCTCCCGTCTTCTCCTTCACGAGGAAGTATCTTGAGTAAACTCCGGAGCCCCGAAGCCTCTTTGGGACGAGCTCGATGGCGCCCTTCTTGAGCATCTCCTTTACCTCCAAGAGAAGTTGAGGGACGTGATGTTCTTTCCTGGCCACAGGGGGGACGCGCGGGCACCTCCTTAGAAACTCGAGCACGTGACCCTGGGCTAGGGCATCCAGCACCCAACTGTCGGTGGAGATGGACTCCCACACGCTGACGAAGCTCGCCAGCCGGCCTCCCACCGGGGTGCTTCGGTGGGGGCCCGACATTACGGCCGGTTCAGTCCTGCTTCGACGAGGCTTTGCCGCCTTGACCTCCTTGGCGACGACGGCGGGGCCCGCCTGACTTGCCTCGTCCCCTGTAAGCTTCCTGCGACGACGAATGGGCCGCTTGACGGTAGGTGGAAAATCCGCCGCCGGAACCTTTGGAGGCACCCTGTTTGCCTCCGCCGCTCCGAAAGGGCGGCCGTCGTTGCTGGTGAACCCCAAGAGCCCGGGGCGTCTCCGTGTCTGCCTTGATGGCTTGAAGGGAATCGTCCACGGTTTTCCCAAACAGGTTGTTTCCGTCGAACGGCATGTCCAAGACTCTGGTCTGCACGTCCTGACGAAAGTCAGTAGCCTTGAGCCATCCGCGCCTCCTAAGGCACACGCCGTTGCCCAACTGGCGAAATCCAGTGTCCGCGAAGTCCGTCGCAATCGTTATGGCGTGGTCCGACACCACCTCTCCTTCCTGCAAGATCTCTAGGGCATCCACCCTCTTGTCTGGTAGGAAGTTCAGCAGGGGGGCCAGTTTGTACCACAACTCCCTGTCGTAGCGGGCTACGATAGCCAAGGCGTTGGCCGCCTTAATCGTCGTCGCTGCAGACAACATGACCCTGCGTCCCATCGTATCCAATTTCTTTCCCTCGCCGTCCGGTGGGGAGGTCGATGTAGAGGCCGCGCCCCCCCCGCTTTCTTCCTGGCCGCCGCGGAGACGACCGAGTCCGGGGTCGGCTGTGCTCGAAGGCACAAGGGGGCCGCGTCCGGGACCAGGTACTACTTCTCGTACCGATCCCTTCTAGCCGGCGTCGTGGATGGCTTCTTGAGGAGGGCGAGGCCCTCATCCCAAATATCGTCCAGTAGAGGTACGGAGAGGACCGTCTTCCTCTTGGCTTCGCGCCATTGATAAAGGAAACCTGCCTTCTTCTCTTCCGGGCAGAGCTGGAAAAGCTCGGATGCCCTGGCGATCATGGAGTGAAACGATCCAATCTCGTCGGGCGGGGAAGCCCGGGTGGGAGGTGACGACGGCAGATCCTCGTTGTAAACCTCGTCGTCCGTACCCGTCGCGGCCGTGTCAGTCCCTGTATCATCCCCACAAGTCGTGGATGGGGAGGAGCGCTGAACAGGGCACGATGGCTGAAAAGGAGGTGGAGGATGAATCCTCCTTCTCTTAGGGGAGTGCTCCCAGAAGGGCCTGGCTCCGGGTCCCCCGTCGGGAGCGGTTCCTCCGCTGGTGGTAACGCAGTCTCGTCCTTATCTCCGAGGATAAGGACTGTATAGCCAACAAAATAGCCGCCGAGTTGTCTTGCGGCACTGGTTGAGGGGAGTCCGACGGGCGGTCAGGGGCCCCGTCGGCACCCTTGACGTTATCGTCATCTCCTACGTCAGGGTCCCTCCCGACAGGCTGGTCTTCTTCCATGCCAACGCCGTGGTCTAAGACTTCGATCAGCTCTTCCTCAGAGGTTGAGGCCGAATCCACGACGACCTCCTGCCCCCCCTTTTTCTTCTCCGTCGGAGGTTTCACGGGGGTCCTGTCGATGGGCATAAAAGAGGACTCCCTCTGCGGTGGCAGGGAGACTCTGAGCCCCGAAGTCGCCAACACTGGTGTAGCCTCCACAGGCTGAGCCAGGGCCGCCGCGACTGTCTCGATGGAGGCCTTGGCCGGATGGATTAAGGCTTTCAACACCCTAGGTGCGCTCACCGCCTTCTCCTTGGGGGGAGGGTCACTGCCTCGCTCTCCCTCCGATGGGGCCTTAGAGCTCGACCGGGGCCTCTCCAGGAGCTTCGCCGGGTGCTCGGCCTTCCTCTTACCCGAACCAGAGCGTTGGCTCGTGGTTGATGGTGCCAGGGAGGATGCGCCCTGCCTGGCGCCCGTAGAGCCCGACCGTTCGGCGCTCCCGGTGCCAGCGGACTCGCGGTGCTTGGCCTTGTGTTGGACCCCTGTCGCCGGGGCGTCCTCAAAGGTCTTAGAAGACCGCTCGGATTTCTTCTTCTTCTTCTCGCCTGACGGGCTCTTCCCTTCCAGCCAGTTGGCGAGACGTTGATGGCGGTCCTTCATGGTCCGCTCCGACATATTGCCGCAAAACGCACAGTCCTTCTCCACATGCGTCTTGTCCTCATGTAGGCAGTAAAGACAAAAGGAGTGTTCGTCCTCCTTAAAGACATTCTGAAGCTGGCATCCAGGGCAGACCCTGAACAGCTTTCCGGGCGTCAAGCATCCCTTCTCCTGGGCCATGTCCGAGATGGGCCTGAGAAACTTCTGGAGTCCTCCAAAAGCGTGGCTCGACGAAATCTTCACCCTTGAGGGGCGTAGACGAATCCGACACGGGTCCCCGTTGATCGGATGAAGAAATGGTGGAGCTTGAGGCTCTTTTGACCGAAAAATCGAAGTTTTTGAGGAAAAAACGTAAAAAAATAGCACTAACGCTCGTAAAAATCAGAAGATGGCTGCCAGAGGCGGGGCTTAGGTAGAGGGCAGTCATTGGCTGTGGTCAGTATGACGCAGAGATCAGTGATTGGTTACTACTACGAAAGACAGATCAGAAACGAAACTGATACTGATTTTTTCTTTACCGAGGATTCCCAGCCTGACGACGGGGAATATTCATGAGCATGTGAATCCATGCCAGACCCCATGCTGGAGAAAAGTGCAATATAATAGGTAGCATAAGGACGGGTTACAGTATGGTCCATGTCAGGTACAGGTGATAGGTTTCAATCGATGTTTCAGTATAGATTAGCATGCAGGCATCTTATTTTAATGCACAGAGAGCCAAGTTTTCACCATGGCTCTGAATGACCAAAATTATTCCTCGGATCTGATTGTTATAGGTAGTGAGTTCCAGCACTTCGCTGCTAGCACTGGGAAGCTGGATCCCCCCAGCTGTTGTCAGATTGAATTTAGGAATGTTCAGTAGGTGCAGGTAAGGGGTTCTGGTAGGTCTGAGATGCTGTGTCTAGAGAATTTGTCTGATGGGTATATTGGGGCAGTCAGTGAAAGGCATTTGTGTGTGATGACAAGCGATCTGAGTTTAATTCTGTCTCGGATGGGGAGCCAGTGGACTTCCTTGCTGATGGTGGAGGTGGGGGCCTTACGAGCGAGGTTAAGGGCACATCTAAGTGCATTATTCTGTAAGACCTGGAGTTTATTCAGGTTGAAGTTGGTAGAGCCTAGGAAGAGAGTATTGCAGTAATCTAGCCTCGATAATATCAGAGCTCTAGACAATGTGAGGCAACTAGTGGTGGATAGAAATGGTCTACAGGCATTAATAAGCTTGTTTGTATAGGCCGTAGATGAGATAGTTGCATTTATTTGTTTTTTGAGCGAAAGTGTACAGTGGGAGCACTTTGGGAGTACTTGAGACTGCAGCTTCCATTAGATTTTATCCTGCATGTACGGCCATCTTTGCCGCCTCGCTGACTCTTGGTACTTTATTTTTCCACTTTTATTTTCTTTTCTAAACGCATGTTGTGTTTATTTTCTTTTATGAGCTCTGCGTTCCCCCAAGCGCAGCGGGTGACTGGCCGCTTGTGTTTTCATGTCGCAATACATCTGATTATTATTTACCTTCTGCTGGTTTATTTAGATTTTTCATTGTAGCAGAGTGTTCGGCGGAGGGTGCCTGGCCTCTTACCGTGTCAAGGCCCATGCCGGACTCCGGTTCTTTCTTTTCTTTAAGACTGTGCGCACTCTGGCGGCCAGTCAGTCATCGCTCTCTCTGCCGTAATGCAGGGATTGGCTACAGAGATATGTGCCGCGCTCTCAAATACATTTTGCCTAAGCGCAGCGGAGGTGCCTAAGTCCCGCCTAAGTCCCGCTCGCCTGTGTTTCGGACGGACTGCGGACAGGGGAATGACAGACCTTACCGCTGATATATTCCATCACGGATTTAGTAAGTCTAGCTCCTAGGGATACAATTTTCCCACAGGGGTTTGTACCTAGGGCAGAGGAGATTGTGATAATCCCGTTGCTAAGGGTTTTAACTGCTTTTTGTGCAATGCTCACTCCCTGCCTGCAAACGCTCCTGCAATTTATAAGCTTCTGCAGGAATTGAAGTCTGATATTGTCCGTGTGACTGAAACATGGCTTCGGAACTCCTTGGGCCCCTCTATTATAGAGGCACTGCCCGTTGAGCATAGTATACTGCGCTGTGATCGTGACTCTGTCCATTCCGGCGGGGAGTTGCGTTGATTTTCCAATCTCATATTAAGGCAACTCTTGTCCCCCAGACCCACAGAATTCAGATAGAAACCTGTCTAGTCCGGTTATCTATTCCACATACTGATACCTGCCATGTGTTTGTTTGCTATCGGCCGCCACGGTATGATGCAACTTTCTTGTGATTTGTAGCATAACTACATCTGCTGTATTCTAATGTTTTTATAGTTGGTGATTTTAATCTGAAAATTGATGTTGCTGCTACCACTATGATGATGCTGTTTTCTGCTGCTATGCTCGATTTGGGTTTCTGTCAGCTGGTGGATGAACCTACCCACCAGCTTGCCAATATATTAGATTTAATGATTTTACCTTGTGATTTTGTGACAGTCCTACCAGCCTTTTCAGTTGAGTGGACTGATCATTTTGTTGTACCATTTCTTATTCCTATTAAAAATCAATTCATCCCAGTTGCTTGTGCGAAGACCCTTAGAGCTCGATGGGGCTCGGTCCCAGGCCCTAGTATTATTGTTCAAATTGAAAGTGGTTGTTCAATAACCCAATCGATTGATTTTGCACTACTTACTCAAACTTTTCTGGCGGTTGCCGATGATCTGGCTCCCCTTAAACTCCTCGTCAGACCTCATCGGCACCGTGGTTAACTGAGGAGTTGAGGTCTCACCGGCTTAAATATCAGCAGATGGAGTAGAAGAGGACATATTGTGAATCAGAAAAGTGGTCGGTTCAACAGAAAACTGCCCAGTATCATGAAACCATTCGCAATGCCAAATGCTGCTTTTATCCATCTAGAATACAGATGGCAGTTAATCGGCCTAAGGAGCACTTTGGTCTGGTGCGCCCGCTTTCATCACCTGTTAGTGTCCAGTCCGAAGTTCCTCCTTCTCAGTCACTGTGCGACTCTCTGGCTTGACATTAGGTGTACAATTGCTTCTTCTGGCCTCAGATCGGTGAGTAGGCCTCCTCTCATAGTGTCTGATGTACCTGTGCAAGTTTGGTCGACTTTTCCCATCTTTGGCCTGGACGATATTGTTGGGGCTACCTTAAAAGTGAACCTATAACCCTGGCAATTATGAAGAACATCATTCCTCAGATTGCCCCATGGGTTGTGCTAACCACTCTTGCAGTTCTGGCATTATCCCCCCTCACTTAAAGCACGCTTTGGCAATTCCGCTTTTTAAAAAAAAGTCTCCACTTGATACTACTGTTCCTTCTAATTTTTCGGCCCATCTCCTTGCTCCCTTATTTCATGAAATTGCTTGAGTCACACATTTCAACTTTACACAGCTCTTTTCTTGAAAAGCCTGGGTTCTTTGATCCTTTCCAGTCTGATTTTCACCCTGGCCGAGGCACAGAGAGTGTTTTAGTCTCTGTGGTAGACAATCTCACCCAGCTCTCCGATCACAGTGAGGTGGGTGCACTGAAACGTTAGATCTGTAAGCTGCATTTCTGAACCAGAGACCACTCCATCCTGGTTACGCAGTTGAGGGGAGCAGGCCTGTATGGCAAGGTACTGGCCTGGTTTGAATCTTTCTTAACTGGGCGTACTCCATATCTCTCTGTCCTCTTTTGTTCTTCTCCTCTAACTCTTACTTGTGGGGTTCCCCAGGGCTCCGCACTATCCCCTACACGGTGTAACATGTATATTCATCCCTCGGTCAAACTCAATCACTCCCACGTCCTTCGGTGCTACTCGTATGCTGATTACACACAGATCATTGTTTGTATTGATCTCCATTAACAGAAGGTTTGTCCGGGGAGGATAGCTCAGGGGTGTGATGCTGGAAATGCATCGGAGGGACAGGGCCTCCGTACCCTTGTCCTTTACTGCTTTTTATTGCGTGTTCTGTCGTGTTTTCCGTGCAGGAGTTCATGTGGAACTCCTGGCGGTGCAGCTCTCTCTTTTGGTTTGGTGTACTGTTAGGGAGAATTCTCTGTAAAGGCTAATTTCCCAAACCTAGTGAGTCCCCCAGCAGCTTTGTTGGATTTTTTGAGGTTTAATGTTTTCTCCTGCTAAGAGTGACTCTTTTTCTCCCACTCTTAGGCATGATTTGAGAATGTCCTCTGACTTTGTAATGTGTTTTATGGGCTATGGGGTCTTTTACTCTATAGGGCTTCATGTGTTTTTGTTAAGTGTGTTACACAGCACCCTCAGTGCAGTAACACAGGGGTGTCATAGTGACCCCCAAACATAGACTCCATACCCTGGGACTGACTACTGTCTCCAAGGGCATGTAAAGTAACCATTGACTTTACTAGTCTTAAATTGTGAACAGAACCAGTACAAACCATCATATTGTGGAAGGACTGGTAGGGGTAATTCGATTGCCCCTGGGTCTGTTTTTCAAGGGGGCACTGTCCAGTCCCCCCTTGTCTAGTTTCTGGCTGGTGGCAGTGGTTACCACGCGAAATATTCCACCGGAATATTTCCTATGGGATTTTCCCATTCATTTTAAACGCACCACTTTTTTTGGTGCAATGTTAAAGATACCACCGGGTTATTTATTTAATATTTATTCCCCGGTTGGGTCTTTTTGCCAGGACTCGGTTTTAAAATGGCGTTTGTGTTCGCCTCTGTAACTCCAACCCAAGTCGAGCCCTTTGTTCCACTTGTGGCGGTCTTCTGCACAGAAGCCTCCAAAAGTGGTGCCATTCTGTCTGGGGGGGGGGGGATAGGCACCTTGGACTGAGTTGCCTCGGCAACTCAAGTCGCACTCTTGTGTGATTGGCCCAGTGGTGAGGCAGGGCTTTGGGGACTGGAACTTCAGAAGTCGCCACAGGACCTAAAGAATCCGAAGAGGGAGAAGCTGAGCCGACCTGCAACAAAGACACCACCGGTGGAGCCCTGCTGAACCGAACTCACCACTTCCCAACGACAGAGAAGATCTTCTTCCAGGGGAGTCTTCTTCCTTAGAGCTGGTGGGATTAACAAGTTTGCCTTTTTCGCCTTCCTGGATCGTCTCGTGGTCGAATCGCCCGTGCCAAGCACCCCAGCGGCAGGATAACCACGCTTCACCACTACCGCGAATAAAAGGGTAGTACCTTTTAACCAGGAAACTCTGCGGCTGGTTTCTTCCCTGGCAGTGCAACGACCTCCAGCTTTCCTCGACGTCGAGATCTTCTTTTCCCCTGGACGAAGCACCGACTTGCACCCGCTGCCAGGAACAATTGCCCCCCACTGGAGCTTTCTCGCCATTTCAGGTACTGTGTCCCGCCTGGTCTCCCTTGCAACAGACTGTTCAAGGTGTCCCGTAAATCCTTGACTCTCTATCCTGGGGTGACCTCGGACCTGTTAACATTACCTTTCTGAACTGATCCAACTCCTTTTTGAACTAACTGCAAAGAATTTTAAAGTGTACTTCAACTTGGGCACATTCCGCCTTGTTCTCTCCAAGAGTGGGCCTGGGCTATGAACTTTTTGCTCTACAGTAGACCCTGCCTTTTCTAACTATCTGTGGGTACTTAAAAGTGTTGGTACTGTGTTCTTTCCATACTCTGCCTTTTCGCTCCCTTTTTAAATCATTATTGGAGTGCCATCTATGGTTACACGCTCACCTCTGTTTTGCTAAATAAGTGGTGTACTAACAGACTCGTCAAATAATTAATTAGGGAGGTGTATATTTTTCTACTGACTGCGTTTGTACTTGCTTGCCAGTATATTTTTACAAGTGTGTTTTTAAATAAAGAATTATATACTTTTATACCAAAGCTCTGGTCAGTGTTTGCTTGTGCTACTGTATTTTTAGCCCTGTTGTGTATACTCTATATATTGCCTAACTCTTCTTGAGAGAAGTCTGAATGCTCAGCCACAGCTACCAGGTAAATCTGGGTGGTGCAGACTGCTACCAACTGGGTTTACTGCTAACACCTGTAGTATTAAACTTTTTGCAGTGGTCCGTAAGGGAACTGCACAGGTTTCTGCCTAACATGTACAGACCCATGGGATACCCTTATGGCACCCATGGGTGGGGGTACAACCCAGTGCCCCTAGTGTACGTTTTTGGGCACCTGTGTGTGACCCACAGAGCAGGGTACGGGCTGGTGGCAGCTCCGTGCTGAATTGACTGGTGCCCTGAGCGTCCTCCATTTTGGGATGCCCAGGCACTGTCATTGGAATCAGTAGATTCCTGATGGAGACAAGATGGCCCCCGTGGGCTCTTGCCTTCCATTTCCTGTTACCTTGATCTTCCCGAAGTCCCGGGAAGCCCTGACTCTGTCCCTTTCCCCCGACTGGCTGTTGGGTGGAAGTTCCATATATGGTAGTGTGGGGAAGTGTCGACCAGACTGGCTGGAGCCTTCCCAACGACCGTATGTTGTGGGTACACCTGTGGGTGGGACCTTGGTGAATGGAGTGTGACAAATCTACACTTCTTGTTGTGGATGTCTGGTATCTGGTGTTTGACACAATGTCTGAGACAGCCCTGCCCGAAACTGGTATGAATGCAGTGGGTAGTGTTGAATGGCGTGGTACTTGTCCGAATCCACATTCTGTGTTGCGATTGTCTGGATGGAGAAGAATGGCCTGAATGCACTGTGCTCCCGATTAGCTGACTGACTGCTGAATGCCCTTCGTAGTTATTGGATGCCTGAGTGTGACCCAGCAGAATGAACGGGAGATCAACAGTATATCTGGGGACCTCACGCTGGTAGGAATCGTGTTCAGCTGAAGTAAAACCTACGAAGATTAACTGGAGTGAAACTGAAGCTTGACCTTGTAACCCTGCTGGAAGAGAAGAATTGCTGCTGTTCTCCATCAATCTGAAAGCTGCTGTGTCTCCAAGGACTGAACCAGAGGGGACCTGGTAAGGCGCCGTCTTCCCGAGCTACGAGGGACCATCGTGCACCCGCTGATCTTTGCCAAAGCTCCCTGGTAGACAGACCTACGAAAGGCTGCCGACCGGAGACGGGGACTGCCGCGGCACCCCAAAGAGAAGTGCCCGGACTGTTGTCCGCCACCGCCGACGACCGCCGTCACCGACCGGTGCCGCCGTGCTCCCGTTGCCTAAGAACTTTCGATACACGGATACGCTTGTCCGCACCGCCGCCCGCCTTATCCCACCGGAGAAGGCCAGGCCATCGACGCGCCAAGGGTCATCCACCGGTGGGTTTCCTGCCACCCAAAGACCACAGAGACGACGACTCGATGCCGTTGCTGGGCCACAGTTCTTCAAACTCTTTGCGGTCCAGAACTATCGACATCAAGGTGCCCCGCACGCCTCTTCCTTGCAGAACGTTTACGCTTCCCCGTCGACGAGCACCACTAGGAAAGAAGCTGCCACTTCACTGCCGTAGTTTACCCTGTTCTTCGCCGGACGTTCAACAACCCGTGACTCCTGCCTTAAAGGGAGGGCACTCAAGAAGGGCCATCAATTCCCTGACGAGGAACGATACAACCCCAGGTACTTTGAGGTTGCTGAACTATTGGGAAGACTCTTGTGAACAATATATGGACTGGGCTTGTGATGGGAAACATTACTCACCGTAATCGTATTTCTGATGCTTGTATCTGCTTAGATTCACATGCTGTGCATAGGCCGACATCTAGTGGAAGCTGCGGAGTATTACAGTTTGTTTGTCGAAACTCGAAAATGGGAGTCGACACAGGGCGTGCCAGTAATACTATCCCTAGTGTGACGTCCACTGTACCCATAATCCCTCACGCGTGTCGGACCCTCAGATTGTATTTTTTCTGACATGAGGTAGCATGAGGAGAAGCGCGAGTACAGATAAACCAAGCAGATAGAAAGGTAAGACTACAAGCATCCATGCGCCTTCTCTCAGAGGGGAGGAAGGGTGGGTCGCATGTGAATCTAAGCAGATACAAGCATCAGAAATACGATTACGGTGAGTAATGTATCCCTTCTGAGGCTTGTGGAATCTGCTTAGATCACATGCTGTGCATAGATTAGCGAGCAGTACCTGAAGGAGGTGGGATTTGAGAAGGGTCATGAGCAAATAAATGTCTTAGAACCGCTTGTCCCACGTGGGTATCTGTCTTGGAATGGGTGTCAATGCAGTAGTGCTGAGTAAAAGTGTGAATAGAGCTCCAAGTAGCTGCTTTGCAAATGGTGTCAAGGGGGACATTTGCAAAGAAAGCCAGAGTGGCCCCAATGCCTCTTGTAGAGTGGGCTCTCGGCGTGAAAGGCAGAGTTTTTTCAGAAAGGGAGTAACACAGCTGGATACAGTTAATCCACTTAGAGATGGCACCTTTAGAGACACGATCCCCCTCTCTGCCTGTAGCTACGGAGACAAACAGCTGGTCTGTTTTCCTTAGCGGTCTGGTCTTGTTTACATAGTAGAGGACCGCCCTCCGCACATCTAGTGTGTAGAGTTTCACCTCAGCCGAGCCTTGTGGATCTTGGAGAAAGCCGGAAGCTCAATGGACTGGTTCACGTGGAATTTAGAAATAAACTTAGGTGAGAACCTAGGGTGTGTGCGTAAAACCAGTTTATCTTTATGCACAGTAAAGAAGGGATCTTGCACTGACAGAGCCTGAATTTCATCGACCCTTCTTATAGATGTAATTGCTACTAAGAAGGCCGTCTTATAAGTCAGGTGTTTGAGACTGCTTTTATGCATGGGCTCGAATGGGGGGTCCATGAGTTTAGATAGCACCACGTTAAGGTCCCATCCCGGTGGTGGATTTGAAATAGGAGGGTGAAGTCTCTCTACTCCTTCCATGAAGGCTTTAACTACTGGTACTTTCCACCACGACACCTTGTTATGGGAAGTGGTGTATGCCGACAGAGCTGCCAGGTGTACCTTCAGTGAGTTAAAAACCAGTCCTGCATCCAGCAAGTGGAGCATGTATGTAACAATAGTGGAAGGAGTGCAATCAATTGGGTTGATTTGTTTATTCTGGCACCAGATAACAAATCTCTTCCATTTGTCAAAGTAGCAGGGCCTCGTGTTTGGCTTCCTAGATTCTTTTAGGATGTCCATACACCTCTGTGGTAAATTGAGATGTCCGAACTCTATGACCTCAGGAGCCATGCTGCCAGGTTCATTGAGTTGGGTTGAGGATGCACTGTTTGACCTTGGTGCTGGGACAGTAGGTTGTACCAGGCCGGAGGTTTGATGGGTTTGCCCACCGCTAATCTGACTAAGTGTGGGAACCACGGTTGTCTCGCCCACATGGGAGCAACCAGGACAAGCGTCATTGATTCTCTGTTCATCTTGCTGACCACCTTCCTGATGAGAGGAGTTGGTGGAAAAGCTTACGCAAACATTCCTGACCAGTTCATCCACAGGGCTTTCCCCTGGGAGCGTGGTTGGGAGAACCTGGATGCAAATCCTGGGCATTGTCTGTTTTCGCTTGTGGCGAATAGGTCTATAGTGGGGAAACCCCACTGAGAGAAGATATCTTCTACGACTTCTCTGTGTAGACACCATTCGTGTTCCTCTGAGAGGGGGGTCTCTGCTCAGAGCATCCGCTAGAGAATTGAGATCCCCTGGAACATGTTGCGATGACAGGAAGATGTTCCGTCTGAGTGCCCATATCCAAATTTGCTAGGCAAGCCTGGACAGATTTGGCGAACGAGTCCCTCCTTGCTTGTTCAGGCAAAACATGGCTGTAGTGCTGTCCGTCCGGATTTGCACTGACAGATTTAGCAGGTAGGGCTCGAACGCTTGAAGCGCTCTGAATACTGCCAGAGGCTCTAGCAGGTTGATGTGATTCTTAGCCACTGAGTGAAACCAGAGACCCTGAGCTGTGTGGTGGAGATGGTGAGCTCCCCACCCTGTCAGGCATGCATCGGTTGTGACTACCGCCTGTATCTCGGGATCGTAAAAGGGTTTCCCCTTGGACAGATTTTCTCTTGTCCACCAGTGAAGGCTTTGTACAAGTGTTGGCGAAACAACCACTAGATCGTCCCACTGACCACTTGCCTGAGACCACTGTTTCGCCAACCATTCCTGCATGGGACGCATGCGCAGGCACGCATGGGGGACCAGGTAAATACATGACGCCATCATGCCCAGCAAACGCATTGCTTTGCGTGCCGTTATCTGGCGACCGGAGTGATATTGCGGAATTTGCAGCAGTATATTCCGAATTCTTTCCTCGGAAGCAAAGGTCAACCCCTCTCGAGTGTCTAGGATAGCTCCTAGGAACTGTTTGGAGGTGCTTGGCACCAGACTTGACTTTTTCTAGTTTATTGAGAAGCCTAATTCGAAGAGGAGGTTGATTGTCCTTTGAATGTTTGTTCTGCAAATTACTGGGGTCTCCCCCGTGACGAGCCAGTCGTCCAGGTAAGGGTACACCGGGATTGCCTCCCTGCGCAGGTGTGCTGCCGCCACCGCCAGTACCTCGGTGAATACCCTTGGAGCCGAAGCTATCCCAAAGGGCAGTACCTTGAACTGGTAGTGCCGACTGTCCACCTTGAAGCGCAAGTACTTTCTGTGCGCTGGGAACATGGAAATATGAAAATAGGCATCTTTCATGTCCAATGTTGCCATGTAATCCCCCTTTTTTAGGAGGGGGATTACCTACTGGAGAGTAGTAATGCAAAACTTTTGGGGATTGACATACTTGTTTGCAGGCCGTAAATCCAATACTGGGCGCATTGTCAAATCTTTCTTTGGCACAAGGAAGTAAGTTGAATAAATACCCTTGTTTACCTGGTGTCCCGGGACGAGTTCTATCGCGTCCTTTGCTAGCAGATTGACAATCTCCTCGAGGAGGATCTTCTGGTGGTCCAAAGAATGTATTTTTTGTCGTGGAGGATGGTTTCGGGGACGCTCTAACAGTTCTATGCAGTACCCTGCAGATACTGTGGACAGCACCCATCTGTCTGATGTGATCCCTTCCAAAGCTTGGGTGAAGTTGGAAATGGGTCCCCCCTACTGGGGTTGCGTAGGACGGGACCCTGAACTGAGCGTCACTGTTTTGGTGGAGGCGTGCCGCCACCTCTACTGGGGCTGCCTCTACCCTTGCCACGTCCTCTTATTAGCCCTGCCATAACCCTGGGTAGACTGCTGGTTGTTATTGTTCCATGGTGTACCCTGTGGTAGGCAGAAACCTGTGCAGTTCCCTTTGGGAACACTGCAAAAGATTTAGGACTACAGGTGTTAGCAGTAAACCCACTTGGTAGCAGTCTGTACCACCCAGATTTACCTGGTAGCTGTGGCTGAGCAGTCAGACTTCCCTCAAGAAGAGTTAGGCAGTATGCAAAGGATACACAATAGGCACTCAGATACAATAGCACAAGCAAACACTGACCAGAGCTTTGGTATCAAAGTATATAATTATTTAAAAACACACTGTTTGAAACACTCCAGGACTCTTATTTGTAAAACACTCTAAACACAGTTACTATTGTGATATATACAACCCTTATTCCTTATCAGACAAGTCTTAGTTAACACCACTTATTTCCAGACAGAGGTGAGCGCTTAACTATAGATGGCACTCCAATAAGTTCATGAAAAAGGGAGGGGAAAAGGCAGAATATGTGAAGATACACCACTCTAAGATTTAGGAACACTTTTAGCAAGGCAGAAGAGCAAAAGTCACTTGTGAGCCAAGGTCCATAGGCTGGGCCCACTCTTAGAGGGAGCAGAGCACAAATGTGCCCAAGATCACACAGTTAAACTAGGCTTTGAAAGTCTTGCAGAGAGTTCGAAAAGAGTTGAGAGGCTCAGAAAAGTTTAGCCAGGGTGTCCCAGGCTAACCCAGGTTCGAAAGCCGGGGGCTAAAACTACCCCGTACAGTCGGTGGCAATGGAAGCCAGGCGGAACACAGTACCTTAAGTGGGAAGGATCCTCCAGCGGTGGCAGTTGTTCCTGGCAGCGGGTGCAAGTCTCGGCGTCGTCCAGAGGAAGAGAAGATCTCAACTTGGAGGAAAGATGAAGGTCGTTGCACTGCCAGGGAAGAAACCAGCCGCGGAGTTTTCCAGTTAAAGGTATTACCCTTTATTTCGCAGTAGTGGTAAAACGTGGTATTCCGGTTGCCGGGGTGCTTGGCACAGGCAAGGCAGCCACTAGATGCGTCGGGAAGGCGAAAAGACGGTGAAACTGGTTATCCCCACCAGTCAAAGAAAGAAGACTCTCCGGCGGGAGATCTCCTCTGTCGTTGGGAAAAGTGGTGAGACGGCTCAGCAGGGCTCCACCGGTGGTGTCGTCGTAGCAGGTCGGCTCAGCTTCTCCCTCGTCGGATTCTTAGGTCCTGTGGCGACTTCTGAAGTTCCAGTCCCCAAAGCCCTGCTTTTATGCAGAAAACCCCCATTCACTCAGCCTAGCTGTCACTCAAACATGCTAAGTGGTGAGCCGGCCGGCTCACCACTTGGGCCAATCAGGACGGAGTGCGACTTGAGTTGCCTAGGCAACTCAGTCAAGGGTGCCTAAATCCCCCTCCACCCCTCCTAAGTACCCCAGACAGAGTGGCAACACTTTGGGGGCTTCTGTGGAGAAGAAGCCCGCCAAAATAGTGGAACAAAGGGCTCGACTTGGGTTGGAGTCACAGAAGAGAACACAAACGCCATTTTAGAACCGAGTTTTAGCAAAAAATACCAACCAAAGAATTAATAATAAATAAATAAACCAGAGGTATGTTCGAGGCTATCGTAATTAAATAAATAAAGCTAGTAGCCTCGAACAATGGGAAAATCCCATAGAGAAATATTTGCGGTTGAATATAAAAGTAGTATCCACTGCCACCAGCCAAAACTCGATCAGGGGGGACGGAGACGTGCCCCCTCGACTAACAGACCCTGGGGCAATCGAATTGCCCCGGCCAGTACGTCCACAATATGATGGTTTGTACTGGTTCTGTTCAGAATTCAAGACTAGTAAAGTCAATGGTGACTTTACATGCCCTGGGAGACAGTAGTCAGTCCCGGGGTATGGAGTCTATGTTTGGGGGTCACTATGGCACCCCTGGGTTACTGCACTGAGGGTGCTGTGTAACCCATCTCACAAAAACACACGAAGCCCTATGGAGTAAAAGACCCCATAGCCCATAAAACACATCTAGAGTCAAAGGAACACACTCAAATCATGTGCAAGAGTGAGGGTAAAAGAGTCTCACTCTTGGCAGGAGAAAAAATTAAACCCCAAAAATCCAGCAAAGCTGCTGGGGGACTCACTAGGTTCGGAAACTCAGCCTAAACAGAGAATTCTCCCCAACACCCTGCCCCTGGGAATAGTTAGATCCTCTCTGGGAATGTATTTGTTAGTTGGTCTAGGGACTTCAGTGTCTCATACTCATCCTTGGCATTTTTCAGCGCGTCCTCGACCGCCTTACCAAACAACAGATCCGGCTCTACCGGTTTATCTAACAATGATGCTTTGGTTTCAGCCTGGAATCCAGACTGCCGTAACCAAGCGTGTCTCTTGATAACAGTCCCTTCTGCTATCAATCTGCCGGCGTTATCCGCGGCATCAAAGGTTGCTTTTAAAATGCAATCGGACATGCCTCTTCCCTCTGTGGAAACTCGTGCCAATTGTCTCTTTAAGGGTTCTGGGGCGGAGTCTATGAGTGCCGCGACTTCTTCCCACTGGTAGCAGTTGTACTGGGCAACAGGGTGGTGGAGTTGGCGATCCTTGCCTGGTAGGCAGAAGTGGAGGCTACCTTCCTGCGCAACCCATATAGTTTCTTGCTCTCCTTGTTCGGAAGAGCTTCGGAAGAGGACAAGGGTGTTCCTGCCCTTTTACGGGTGTTTGTAACTACCAGGGAGTCTGGTTTCAGATGCCCCCTTATGTATAGTGGATCTGATTGGGCTGCCCTGAAAAGTTTCTCAATCCTTGGGTTCACTGCCCTGGTGAGGTTGGGATTTACAAGTGAAGGGTCTATTCTTCTTTGAATAGACTTAAGGATAGGGATGGCCTGCGCAACAGGTCTCCTTTCTCCTACTAACTCCTCATCGAAGTCCCTCTCTTCCTGAGCACCCTGGGTGTCAATGTGGAAGTGTTCTGCCGCTCGGGACAGAACTTCATTCAGGAGAGGTTGATTGTCGACAGGGGAGTCGGTAATCGGGGGTTCTTTCTCTACCAGGGAATCTACTCTCTAGGTCTCAGGGTCTTCCTCTTCCTGGTCCTCCTCATCCCCATAGTAGCACGTACCAGTTTGCTCTTCCAACATGCCCAAATCTGGATCCTCACAAAAGGATGTACCCCCTTGATATTGAGACTAGGGCTGTATATAGAAGGGGTCCGAAGACCGTGTTGGGGCTTCAAACCGGGACTTCTTACTTGGAGGTATTGGATCCTTAGAGCCTGAGGGTGCTGACCCGTCGGGAGTATAGGAAAGTTTTCAGGGTTTTTTACGTAAAAATCTGCCAATAATTACATCCTTGACATAACCCTGTCTATGTCATCACTGCACCATTCTCTAGAACTGGGAATGACCCTCTCGGACTTTCTCTGCCTTATCCTGACTAGATTTACAGGTTTTAGCAGGGGTCTTTGGGATAACAGAAGACTGGGACTTGTCTGTGTTTATGTGGAGAGGAAAGTTTTAGAGGTGTGTAAGGTGGCTGAGATTGCTTCCTTTGTTGTTTTCCCCCCTCCCTGTGGGCGGAAGAGTGTTTTCCCTGCCTTTTCGCCCCTTCGGAGCCTTCCGACGCCTGGCATCGAGGTTCGGGGGTAGTGTCTCTATCTTTAGAACGTGGAGGAAGGGACTCGGGAGCCGCCGTTACGCGGACTGCGGGCGCTGACTCCTGGAATGAGGTCTGGAGATGGAAGTCGGCTTCGTCTTCCGACGATCGAACTTCTGTTACGTTGGGGAGCGAGGCACTCTTAGCAACAGTGGATGATTGCCTGGAGTCATGTGGTGATCTAGATTGAGAACGCCCAGAGGACACCGATTAGGACCGTTCTCTATGTGCCTCTTTCCGAGAACTTGACGTGCGCGTTGAGTCTCGATTGGACTTCATGTGTTTTGTGGAAGTGCTCTGGGTAGCGCTTGTGTCGCCGGGGGTCTTCCCCGTAGCCGCCCTGCCGGACGACCTCCCGAGGTTGGGGACTTGCGCTCGGCTGTCTCTTGACGCCACGTTGCCCTCGCTGTCTGAAAGCACGGCGTCGCTTCCATCGCTGAAGGCGCACTCCGCTGCCATGGCCTCCTGACGCCTGGCGTGGTGGGCCCAACGCTTGATCAAACGGTCCTTAAGTGTTTTCGGTTTAAAATTACTACACGCTCTGCAGTTCGCCTCGGGGTGGTCCCTCGGCAAGCAGAGATTGCACGTGGCGAGTCTGTCAACACAAGGGTACTTGCGGTTGCACTTGGGGCAGAATTGGAAAGGGGTACCCTCCATACGCACCTTGTGGCAGCGGGCTGATAAGTGTAGGAATATATAAGAATGTACCTATATTCCGAGGCCCAAATCCGTTGTGCAGCTCTCAACGGTGGATTTCTTCTCCGGGCCGGCGTCGAGTGTGGAAGTTCAGTGGCTCAACGTTGGGGTGGATAAAGGGGAAAATATAACAATATTTTGCAAAAGTATTGCTAAGGCCAGGGAACTCCGCGAAATACTTCCAACCAGTATGGCGGAAAAAAACAATCTGAGGTTCCTACACGCGTGAGGGATCATGGGTACAGTGGACGTCACACTAGGGATAGTATTACTGGCATGCCCTGTGTCGACGCCCATTTTCGAGTTTCGAAAAACAAACTGTAATACTCCGCAGCTTCCACTAGATGTCGGCCTATGCACAGCATGTGATCTAAGCAGTTTCCACAAGCCTCAGAAATATCTTTATTCCACAGGTTGCCCAGGTGGTGGGATCTCCACACAGAACTGTGTCTAGGTAAGGGGGCCAGTATTCTGGCAATTGTTCTAACCAACTGCTTTCCTCTTATATCTATTGTTGGTTTCCTTTACAAACTGATTTGTGTGACATTTAACCGTACAGTGGATGCACTTTAAAGAGATCGAATAGTAATTGTGGTACCACGTAGAACTGTATAGTTTTGCCATTATAGATAACTGAGTACAAAGTCAGTTATCGTGATATTGTACATAACCTTGAATATTAATTATATAAAGACTGTTTTAACTAATACAGTGTGCAGACATTCCTTTGTGGGTGCTTGGGGACTACACTGTACTTAAGAACCATCCCGCATCACCTCTTGAGAAGCTAGGCCTTGATTGCTCGACCACGTACCAATAATAGAGAATCTTGGCTGGGGTCCTCTGTGCCTCTCCTCTGCCATATAGAGAGCAGGAGTACAGACGCACCCTCCAGTGGTTGCTTTACAAGGGGCAACGTCCTCGCCTTGGAAACAAGATGACACGAAGCAACACAGGTTCGATCCCCGGGTCCGTGCTTCGAAACCTCTGGGTATTAAGCACGTTATAAATAACCTATCATATCTTAGCTACGTGGGTGCCTAGGGCAGTGGTGGGGTGGAAGGGTGATAATTGGCTTGGGCTGAATGGGGACAAGACGGAGGTCTTGGTGGTGGGCCCCACTTCTGCGGTTTTGCTCTGGACTCCTGATTTTTGGCCTGCCTATCTTGGCACACTTCCACTCCTTGTTCTAGGGATAAGGGATATTGGTGTTAACTATGCACCTCACTTTCTCTCGACACGCAGGTGGCTGCTGTCTGCCAGTTTGGGCATTTGAAAATTAATATACTGCGGAAAGCTCTCCCGTTCATCCCGTCTCATCTTCATTATCCTGTGGTTGCCTCTCTTGTGTTAGGGAGAATTCTCATTCTAGGGCTACTTTACCTTACCTAGTGAGTCCCTCAGCAGCTTTGCTGGATTTCTGGAGTTGATTTTTTTCCACCTGGTAAGAGTGTGAGCTTTTTCCCCCACTCTTACCTGTGTTTTGCCATGTGTATTTCAACTGTTTTTGGGATTGTGGACTCTGGAGTACACTACTTCAGTAGCCACACTCTGTGTGTTACACAGCACCTTCAGTGCAGTGACAGAGTTGTCTCTTAGACTTCCCACTGACTCCATTTTCTGGGGCTGACTACTGTCCCCCAGAAAAGGGTAAAGTTGCCATTAACTTTACATACTCACTTTTACCACAGATCCAGTATACCACATCTTATATGGAGAATTGGAAAGGGTTAATTCTTAGCCCTTTTTATCTGTGCCTCTTGGAGAATTGTTTCGCTCCCTTAACATTAAAATTTGGCTGGTGGCAGTGGTATCTACCCTAATTGTCCTACCGCGATTATATTACATAATGTGGTAACGTTTTAGGCAATTTTAGTAGCCTCGAACTTTAAACCCGCTTGCCCAAATACTTTTTATTTCGGCCCCGGTTGGGTTTAATCACCATTTATTTTTGTTAACATCCTTCTTGGGTCTTTCTTTGCGCGGCAAACCAGGTTTGCCTCCTTTGTTCGCCGACCTTTGGCGGTTTTCTGAGCAGAAGCCCTCCTTTGGCGTCTGGGTGTCTAGGTGGGCTGAATGTGAGGAAGGGGTGTGGTCACCCCTGCACAGGGTCTCCTTGGAGACTCAAGTCCCACTTTGTGTTGATTGGCTGAGGTGGTTGTCCGGGCTGGACAACCACCCTGCTGAATGATTGACAGCCAGGCTGTGTGAATGGGGGATTTTGGCATAAAAGGCAGGACTCTTGGGCTAGAAGACAGAGTCGCCACTGGAACTGCAAAGAACCGAAGAGAAGCAGAGAAGAAGACGGTTGCTGCAACCCCGAGTCCCGGTGAAGCCCTGCTGCCGTCCTGAGCTATCTAACCTTCAACGACAAGAGAAGATCCAGTCCAGAGTCTTCTTCCCTTCAGCCTGGTGGCATCAACGAGCTCACCCTTTCTTCAGTCAGAGAATCCTCTCCTGGGTCGAAATCACTGCTGTGCTGTAGTGGTCTGGATAGCCCTCAGAAGAGCCCTCTCCTGATTTAAAGGAGCTCCCCTTTTATTCATCGTTGTCTTTTTCGCTGCTCCTGGCCTCCTCCCTGGGTAGTGCAGATCGCTCCAGACGTCCTTGTCCCCACGACTGAAGCCGCAGGAACCGTGAGTCTGCAGGAACGACCAGGAACAACTGCCGTGGCACCAGCTTTTCTCCAATGGAATAAGGTACTGTGCACATTTGGTCGTTCTCTCCGTCTGACCATCGGGAATCGGGGTGAACCCTTTTCCTCCCTGAAGATTTGTTCCTTCCCTCTTATAACTTTTCCTTCCATCTGACAATGTCTAAGTACTCTGGGAAACTCGAATCTCTAACTGTTCAACGTGGGATCCTCAGCAACTGAGCATCTACTCCATTGACACTGGCAGAGGCCTATTGACTTTAATCTGTATCTTTGAACGAGTCCTCCGATTCACTTGCCTTGACAAAAGTATTGCCTGTGATTTTATCCACTTTTCCCGTGCGTTTTAACTTTGTGGGCATTTCTATTTGCGTTAGTATCGCAACACAGGTCTGTCAAATCCTAATGTACTTACCTTGAATTTGCTGGAACAAGTGGAATTGGTTGTGTGTAGTGTATTTTACGTGTGGTTTTGAATTTATAGAAGTGAAGTGTTTTGTGAACAGATGGTTTAAAATAGATGTACTTTTTACCTGAAACCTTGAGTCAGTGGTTGCTTGAGTTACAGTAATTGTGGTCCTTTGTGTAATCTCTACTACTGCTCATTTACTCTTGAGATAAGTCTGGCTGCTCCGATACTGCTACCACTTTAACAGTGTAGTACAGGCTTGTACCAAAGGTGAACTTGTATTGCCACTTGTAGTCTTAATTTTGTGTAGTGGTCCCTAAGGGCACTGCACAGGATTCTGCCTAACATCTTGTTTTGAGCAGACTAGACTATTATAGCTCGCTGTACTTGGCTCAGCCAAATTATTTGTTGCAGCGACTCCAGGTTGGTGGCGTGAGTGGTGTCCCTCTCTTTGTTTCTTTCTCATATTTCACCTTTTCTTTGCCAGCTTCACTGGCTTCCTATTGAGAAACGTGTACAGTTCAAGTCTCTGTGCATAGTAGACAAGGCAATTTATGGCTTGGGGGCAGAGTATTTGCAACATAAATTCTGGCCATATGTTCCCAGCCGTGTGCTTTGCTCACAGGCTAATGCGGTTATCACTGTTCCTAGAGTTCGGCTTTCCTATGTTGGCGGCTATGCCTTTTCAGTAGCGGTCGCCAAGCTCTGGAACTCAACTGCCACGTGAGTTGCGGGTTATGGAGAATCATTTGGCATTTCCTCGATCTGTAAAAACTCGAGAAAGAACTGAGCGCCCTGGTGTACGTGTTATCACAAACAGGCCAAAGTAGGCCTCCAACTACCACCCAGCTAACTACAAGTTATAGCCCCTACAACTGCCCTAGTCCCGAGACCACTGAATTCCAAGATACCAGTTGACCCCAGACCATTAACGAATCAACCATAAAGATCTAAGAGTAAGGTCATCCCACCGTTATTTTATAATGACATGGTTTACAGTGCGAGGTATAGGGAGGGATACATTATTGTTTAAAAGCGAGGATGGAAGCCTTGGACGCGATCGGGAGTGAGTGAAGTATGGGTGGGTCGGTTTAACCTCGAGACTCCCCCTGTGCCAGTCTTCAAGCCTGCCAGGTGCACTGTATAATGATAGAGTGGCATTGTTCACAAAAGTAGCTAATGGCTTCTTTCTTTGGCCTTGGTTCCCTGGAGATGATGAGCCTAGCAGAACTCACTTGATGGAAGATGGACGTACTGGGCTGGGACCAGGGCTCAAGTCGAGGGTACATGCGGGGGGACGGAGTCCCCCCACTTTATTCAGAGGGTGGACTCAGTTCCCCCCCCAGCTAAAAGAGAAACCTTGGATGTCCTCTTGGAATTTATTAATTAAAGCAGACCTCGGCGATCAATCTGCAGTCGTCAAGTCTGTAGGCCAGACACTTCCCCACTGCACTTTATAACCTGATCATAAATAAACAACTAAAGGTGAAATGTCCCATTTCGGTACTGCAAGTCCCAGGGAAAACATTTGTATTTGTTCTTGGAGTTTAAAACATGCACTCATTTTAATGTTTTCAAAAACACTATTAGAAAATGTCCTCTCTTGGTTTGTGTGTGTGTTGAGTTTATGAAAGACAAATGCCATTTGTCCTGTTCAATTTGGGTGGTTACACAAAGCCAATTTAATGAAATTGGCATATCTCACCTTGATATGCGAATTTCTGGTGACATCACATCCCATTGTGTTTGCTGATGAGTCCCCCCACTTTAATTTTTAGGACTTGACCCCTGGCTGGGACCAATGACGTGGCATCCCCTATGGAGCAGGCTGACCATGTATAGGGTCGCACCAACCAGCCACACGGGTTTCCACTATATGTGATGATGTCATCTATGACACTGTATCTCTTTATCAGATTCTTCTTCTACATTTTTTGGCAGACTGTTCCCTGGCAGCAGAGTTCTTTGCTGATGCACCTATTTTTGAAGAAATAAATACTGGTTTCACTTGCAAGAGCATATTGGGCCTTTTTCCCTAGGGTTGTATTTTCTCTGGTGTGAGCATTTAGGGGCGTGCCTTCACAAGGCAGGAAGAAAGCCAAACAACAATATGTCCAAATAGCAAGCGGAAATTTCGTGGCATGGCCATATTTATTTTTATTATTTAAAGCGGGGACCTAGCTCGAGAGCAGCAGATAGCTGTACATAGTGGGGGTAGCCAGCATTTGGGCAGACATCTTTTAAAAGTAGCACAGTAGTTTGAGGTCTGTGAGTCGGTATGAGCGTTCAGTGGAATTAGTCCTTGGTCAGGTATTGTCAAAACAGCCACGTTTTGAGAGATTTGTGAAATTGGATAATCGTGGGGTCATTCCTAACTGACACTGCGAATCAATTCCAGAGGGTGGGTGAAAGATAAGGATTGTTTGCGTATGGTTCTCATTTTGCAGATGAGTTGTGATTCAAGCAGGTTGGTTGATTTGCTGCGCAAGGAGCGTGTTCTACCATATATGTGGTACTTAGCCACCAGGTACACTGGTGTGCAACTCGTGACTGCTTTGTAGACGATGCATGCAGTCTTGAACAGTATCCTGGCCTGTAGAGGAAGCCAATGTAGTTCAAGTAGGATGGTGGTGATTCAGTCAAATTACCACGCTCGCATAATAAAACGTGCTGCAGCGTGGTGGGCTGCTTTTAGGTAAGCATAGTGAGCACCTGGGAGCCCTATCAGGACAGCATTTCCCCCATCGATATGCGAGACCACAAGGGCCTGCAATAGGTTTCGGAAGTCCTGCGGCAGGATGAAGGGTTTGGTTTTTCAGAGGCTGGAGATTCAAAGCAATGCCATTTGGGCCTTCATGGCTATGTGTTTCAGGAAGGACAGGTTGCTGTCAGTGGGGAAACCGAATGATTTTACGGAGTCCGAGAGTTGTGAATCAAATCCTTCAAGATGCATTTTAGGGCACTATCCACGTTTAGTAGTCATACGTGAAAAACACAAATGTGCACACTAGAAATCACACATAAATGGTAAAAATAAAATTGCCACCACCAGCTTGTCTTTAGGCACATATACAAGTAACAAAAAATCCCAAGTGTAAAAGGCTAGGGTGATACAAAAGTATCGCCATTGCACTGCATTGTAATATGCTGTGTGCAATGTTAAAAAGTTACAAAAATGTAAAAGATAAAAGGGGAACAGTTTCCCAGTACTGATTTTTCTGGAGGACTGATCAGTTTACCCATAACGATATAAGCAAAAGGCAGAGGAAGTGAAGATGAAGGCTTTACTTCCCCTCAAAAATTCATAACAGGTTAAAAAACAAAGCAAAACGATTGGGGTTCCATAGAAACTATGGAGGGAAAGCTTGCCAACAGAGAAATCTCTCCAAACACAAACTATGACACAAGTACTTTGAGATGGCTACATTATTGACTTCTATAATGCACAGCACTGCCATTTATATGGTGTCCTGGCGCTATGGGTTCTGCAAGAAAAGTTGGTTGGACTTGGTTAGTTGGAACAAAGGGAAAACGCATCATAATGTTGATATTGTGTTGAGGCATGCCAGTAAAAAGTACCAGGGCTTTGTGTACAGGTTTGATTCTCCGTTAGGTTTGTTGTGTGGACTGAATGCATAAGGGAGTTTTGTGTGCCATTAGTGCAATGATGTATGGTTGAGACAGTGTTCTACAAACTAGTGGGAGAAGTGTAGGCTTCTGACAATTTAAATGTTTAATGGGGGTGGAGGGGTTGCTCCATTGCCCTGTGTGGATGGCTTAATTTATGTGCTTAGTATACGATGGAAAGTAGGAATTTCAGTAGTTTAGAAAGGCGTACAGGTAGTTGAGACCCCACCATAGTGTACACGATACCTCAATTTTCCTCAACATTAAAACAAGGAATACATTTGAATTTCACAATCATACCATTACATATTCTCTGTAGTAATAAAAAATACCTTCTTCTTTGACAGAGGTTTTGGTTGCTCCTCATACTCTTCACCAAAAACAGATGGTAACAAAAAATCATTTTCGGTATCGAGTTCTTCAGCAGCTAAAAATATATCGTCTAAATAAAACAGGAAACATGCATTAATTGGAGTTCTTTCATAACTTTACAAAATATTAGGGCACAGTTGAAACAAGAAACAGAAAAATTATATGATACACTAGCCCAACCCCCCCCAGAGTTGCCCGGTCTGTCGATGACATGCCCTTGGGGATGCGCTTTAGCCTTGTGTATGTTATATTACGTCCTAACTGCCTATTTTCGAAAAATCTGCACTCTCCCGTAATCGCCTATAAGGGCTAGACCCCGCCCTGTATAGGGAGAATGGGTGGGGTTGGCCAAATTTCACTATCGCCAGTACACCCCAGGCCCCAGGCTGGTAGGCCGACCTTGGGCCAACATTTCAGCCCACCCCCTGTTATGGGGCTGGAGCCAACCCCGAACATAGAAACACACATTCACACACACACACATATATATATATATATATATAGATGTACATTATATATGGCATACATTACTCACCATAATCTTGTTTCTGATGCTTGTATCTGCTTAAATTTGCATGCTATCGGCATCTGGTGGTAGGCGCAGAGTATTACATGATTTTTTTTTTCGAAACTCGAAAACAGACGTCGACTGGGCGCGTTTGTTGCGACATCTGCTGTACCCATGGTCCTTCACGCGTCGAGGTACCTCAGATTGTTTTGTCTCTGACATGATGTTGCATTAAGTGTAGCTTGAGTACAGAAGTAATAAAGCAGAAATAGAGATACAGCAATAAACAGCTATGCACCTTCGACTCCAGGAGGGGAGGAAAGCTGGGCGCATGTGAATCGAAGCAGATACAAGCATCAGAAATACGATTACGGTGAGTAATGTATGCCTTCTGAGGCTTGTGGATCTGCTTATAACACATGCTATGCATAGATTAGCGAGAAGTACCTGGAGAAGGAGGCGGGTTGTGAGAAGGTACAGCAGCAAATCGATATTTTAGCACCGCTTGTTCCACCTGTGAGTCTTTCGAGTGTGTATCAATGCAGTAATGCTGGAAAAATATATAAATTGAACTCCAAGTAGCTGCCTTGCAAATTGTGTCTAATGGGACATTTGCAATACATGCTAAAGTAGCTGCTGTACCTTTGGTACAGTGAGCTCTTAGTTTAAAAGGCAGGGTCTTTTTTGATAGTCCAGTGCATACAGCTGTGCTATTCCCTATCGATCTGGAAGATCACGTTCTTTAAAATCTGGTCTCCTTCCCTACCAAGTGCTATGGAAACAAAGTTGTTCTGTTTTCGGAAGAGGTTTTGCTTTGTCTATGTAGTACAGGACCACCCTCCTTACATCTAAAGTATGGAGGCTTCTCTGAGCAGAGTTAGATGGTGTTTGGAAAAAATAGGTAGTTCAATGGACTGGTTGACATGGAGCTTGGATATGAATTTTGGTGAGAACCTAGGATGTGTTCTCCCAACCACCTTTATGGATTACAATGAAAGGGTCTTGTACAGATAATGCCTGTAGCTTATTGACTCATCTTATCGAAGTGATGGCTACTAGAAAGACAGATTTGTAGGATAAATGTTTTAGGCTGTCCTTCTGCATTGCCTAAAAAGGCGGACCCATGAGCTTTGAGAGTATAACAGTAAGGTGCGAACCTGGTGGAGGGTTAGAAATAGGAGGGTATACTCCTTCCAAGAAAGCTTTGATAAGGAACAAGTTACTTACCTGTAACTGTTGTTGTCCAGCATGGGTCTGGCATGGATTCACATGCTCATGAATATTCCCCGTCAGGCCGGGAATCCTCGGTATAGAAAAAAAATCAGTATCAGTTTCGTTTCTGATCTGTCTTTCTTAGTAGTAACCAATCACTGGTCTCTGGTTCATACTCCCCCAGCCAAGGACTGCCCTCTCCCTAAGCCCCGCCTCTGGCAGCCATCCTCAGATTTGGTAGCACATAAAGTGGCAGTATGACCAAGTGAAGAGCCGCAGAGGGGTAGGCGGGAGGGTTCGCATGTGAATCCATGCCAGACCCATGCTGGAGGACAACAGTTACAGGTAAGTAACTTGTTCCTTCTCCAGCATGGGGTCTGGCATGGATTCACATGCTCATGAATAAGAGAATACATAGTAGTACAAACATGCACAACCACGGGAGGTGGCAACAGGCTCAACATTAAGCAATACAACAACTCAACATTAAGCATCTCTTACCTCCTCACCAGGCTCACCTTAAGCGAACAGGTTGCGCAGCACTGCTTGGCTGACCCTGGACTCCTCCCTGGAGTCCCGATCGACGCAGTAGAATCTTGTGAAGGTGTGCGTCGACCTCCACGTAGCAGCCCTGCAGATGTCCAGCAGGGGCACACCAGACAGGAACGCCGTAGTAGCAGCAATCGCTCTAGTCGAAGGGGCTCTCGGACGGCCAGGCAGCTGTCGGTTTGCCAACCGGTGACAGTGCATGATGCAGCCGGAGAGCCATCTGGAAATGGAAGTCTTCGAGAGAGCCTTCCCTTGATTCACAGTCCCAAAGTTCACAAACTGCTGTGATGTCTTCTGAAAACTCTTCGTGCGGTCCACGTAGAACTTCAGCGCTCTAGCTACGTCCAGCGAGTGCAGAGTCCTTTCAGCCAGCGACGAAGGAGACGGGAAGAAAACTGGCAACACCAAGGGTTCGTTGAGGTAGAATTCCGACGGCACCTTGGGCATGAAGAGGATGGGTGCGTCCTCAGCACCACCCTCGTGTCGTGAAACGTCAAGTATGGCGGCTTGCAAGATAGGGCCTGGATCTCTCCCACTCGTCGTGCGGAGGTGATGGCCACGAGAAACGCTGTCTTCCATGACAGAAACTTCAACGGTGCCGAATACATAGGCTCAAATGGGGGCCCCATGAGCCTGGTCAGCACCACGTTGAGCTCCCACGCCGGGGCAGAGGCCTTCACCAGCCGGAATGATCAGAACAATCCTTTCATAAATTCCTTCACCAGTCGATGAGACCACAAGGACGTCCGTCCCGCAGTTCTGGTGTATCGTGAGATGGCGGCCAGATGTATCTTGATGGAAGCGTGAGCTAGTCCAGCCTTGGCCAATGACAGTAGGTACGGCAATTTTTGAGGGGCTGTAATCCGCAGAGGGTTGATCTGTGCACGGCACCAGACAGAGAACCTCTTCCATTTATGTCCGTAGCACTTGAGAGTTGAGGACACCCTGGCCTTTGCAAGAACCTCTCTGCAGTAGGCCGGGATGTCGTACCCTCCAAACTCTAGTGCTGCAGGAGCCAGGCCTGCAAGTTCAGCGACTCCGGGTTGTGGTGAAGAATGGGCCTCCTTCTCTGGAGAGAATAAGATCTGCGTCCGTCGGCAGCTTGACTGGTGTGGACATTGACAAGTCCAGAAGGTCCGGGAACCAGATTTGTCTCGGCCACGCCGGTGCGACAAGGATCATCCTGCACTGGGACCTCTTGAGCTGGTTGATGAGCCGGAGCAGCAAAGTTGCAGAGGAGGGAACGCATAAAGAAATAGGCTGTCCCAGGGGAACGAGAAAGCATCGCCCATGCTCCTCGGCTGGGGGAACCTGCTGGCGAACCTCCGACACTTGGAGTTCGTCGCCATCGCGAAGAGATCGATCTGGGGTTCGCCCCATCGTTGGAAGAGTCGATCCACTTGATCCTGGCGTAGTTCCCACTCGTAGCACGAGCGCAGCTCTCTGCTGAGTGAGTCAGCGATCGTGTTTTTTATTCCTGCCAGATGAAGAGGTACCAGAAACATCCCTTGGGCGACAGCCCAATGCCACAGATCCTGGGCTTCCTTGGATAGGGCAGGGGATCTGTTCCGCCCTGCTTCCGGATGTGGAACATCGTGGTGGTGTTGTCAGTGAAGATCCTCACCACCTTGCCCTTGAGGGAGGGAAGAAAAGACCTGAGGGCCCAGAACACTGCGCGGAGCTCCAAGATGTTGATGTGGAGAGACTTCTCCTCCGGGAGCCAAAGGCCTCTCGCGTGAAGATCTCCGGAGTGCGCTCCCCAACCTTCCAGGGAGGCGTCCGTCGTCACCATCACCTGGTGAGCTGGGGTCTGAAAGTCCGTGCCCGCCGACAGATGAGAGCGGGTACCCCACCACCGGATCACCTGACGGAACGTCTCGTTGAGAGGGATCCTGTCCGCGAAGCTGCCCGTCGACTGGACCCAGCGGGCGTCGAGGAACTCTAGTAAGGGGGGCATCCGAAGCCCGCAAAGGCGCACCAGATAAATGCAGGAGGACATCATCCTGAGGAGGGACTTGATAGATCTTACCCTGGACATGTTCGTGGCCAGCAGACGCTGCACCTTGCCCAGAATGGTCCTGGTCCTTTCCTCCGACGGCGAGGCTAGCCGTGCAACTGTGTCGAGCTTGGCTCCCAGAAACAGGGCGACTTGCGACGGAACCAGGTGGGATTTTGGAAAGTTGATGGAGAATCCCAGGTCCGTAAGCAGCTGGACGGTCTTCGCATTTTGCCCCACAGCAAGCTCCCTTGTCCTCGCCCGGATGAGCCAGTCGTCCAGGTAGGGGTAGAAGTGGATCCCCAGTAGGCGCAGCCGTGCCGCCACCGGTGCGAGGCACTTGGTGAACACACTGGGTGCCGACTTCAATCCGAACGGGAAGGCCTTTAACTGGTAGTGCCGCCCTTGGACCATGTACCTGAGGTACTTTCGGTGTCTTTTTAGAATGGGGATGTGGAAGTACGCATCCTCCAAGTCCAATGACAACAGGAAATCGCCCTCCTGCAGCTGTCCCAGCACGTGCTGGAGGGTGACCATCCGGAACTTCTGTGCCTTGATGTACTTGTTCAGTCGTCGCAGGTCCAGGATGGGGCGCCATCCTCCTGCCTTCTTTTTTACGAGGAAGTACCTTGAGTAAACTCCGGAGCCCTGAAGCCTCTTTGGGACGAGCTCGATGGCACCCTTCTTGAGCATTGCCCTTACTTCCAACAGTAGTTGAGGGAGGTGATTTTCCCTCCTGGCCACGGGTGGAACGCAAGGGCACTTCTTCTGAAACTCGAGGGCGTGCCCTTGGGCCAGGGCGTCCAGCACCCAACGGTCGGTGGAGATGGACTCCCACACGCTGACGAACCTCGCCAGCCGGCCTCCAACCAGGGTGCTTCAGCGGGGGCCCGACCCCACGGTCGGTTCAATCTTGTTTGGAGGCCGCCTTACCTCCTTGACCTCCCCGTCTACGACGGGCACCACCTGACTTGCCGCGTCCCCTGTAGGCTTCCAGGGACGAAGATCTTGGCGCTTGGAGGTACGTGGAGGAGCCACTGCCGGATCCCTTGGAGGCACCTTGTCTGCCTCCGGAGCTCCGAAAGAACGGCCGTCGTTGTTGGAGCACTCCCAGTGCCCGGGCAGTCTCCGTGTCTGTTTTGATGGCCTGAAGGGACTCATCAACCGCCTTCCCGAACAGGTTGTTCACGTCGAAGGGCATGTCCAAAACCTTGGCTTGTACATCCTGGCGGAAATCCGTCGCCTTGAGCCATCCTCGTCGTTTCAGGCAAACGCCGTTGCCCAAATGACGGAAACCAGTGTCGGCGATGTCCGTTGCTACCGTGATGGCGTGGTCCGAAGCAATCTCACCTTCCTGTAGGATTTCAAGGGCCTCAGCCCTTTTGGCGTCCGGCAGGAAGTCCAACAGAGGGGCGATTCTGAACCACAACTCCCTGTCGTAGATACCCCCCCCAGCTTTCTTCTTTGCCGCTGCCGAGACGACCGAATCCGGGGTAGGTTGCGCCCGAAGGCACAAGGGGGCAGCGTCAGGGACCCGGTGCGTCTTCTCATACCGGTCCCTCTTTGCCAGTGCCGTGGCAGGGTTCTTGAGGAGGGTGAGCCCCTCATCCCAGATGTCATCAAGAAGTGGTACGGCGAGGACCGTCTTCCTTTTAGCCTTGCGTCGTTGGTAAAGGAACCATTCCTTCTTCTCTTCTGGACAGAGCTGGAAGAGCTCGGATGCCCTGGAAATCATGGCATGAAAGGATCCAATCTCGTCGGGCGGGGACGCCCGAGCAGGGAGCGATGGGGGGACACGTCCCGTCGTCGCCTCCGTCATCATCTGTACCTGTCGTAGCCGTGTCCGTGCCTGTATCATCCCCGTGGCTAGTAGACTGGGGGGAAGGCAGAGCAGGCCGCAGAGGTGGGAGAGGTGGCGTAGGATGCGTCGTCCTCCTCTTATGCGGTGGACTTTCCGAAGGTCCTGGCTCCGGTTCCCCCGTCGGGTCTGGCTCAGGTACCTCCGTCGGGGGGAGGGGCAACCTTATCCTTATCTCCGAGCATAAGGACTGAATCGCTGACAAAATGGCCGCCGAAGTGTCCTGCGGCACCGGAAACAACGAGCGTGAGGGCTCTTGAGGAATCTCGTCGGCGACAGCGTCGCTCTCGTCGTCGCCCTCGTCGGGATCCCTCCCGATGGGCTGGGCCTCTTCCACGACTTCGATGAGCTCTTCTTCAGAGGTCGTGTCCGTATCCACGATGGCCACCTACCCCCTCCCCCACCTTTTCCAACGAGGACTTCGTGGGGGTCTTCTCAATGGGCCTGAAAGACAACTCCCTATGCGGTGGCAGGGAGACTCTGGGTCCTGAGTTCGCCTCCACTGGCCTAGCCTTCACAGGCTGAGCCAGGGCTGCTGCGACATCCTCAATCGAGGTCTTAGCAGGGTGAATTAAGGCCATTGTCACCTTCTGTATGCCTAGGACCTTCACCTTGGGGGGGAGGGTCCGAGCCTCGCTCCCCCTCTGCCGGAATCTTCGAGATCGACCGGGGCCTCTCCAGAAGCTTCGCCGGGTTCTCGGTCTTCCTCTTACCTCAGCCAGAGCGTTGGCTCGTGGTTGATGGCGCCGGGGAGGATGCGCCCTGCCTGGCAGCCAAGGAGCCTGACCGTTCAGCGCTCCCAGTACCCGCGGACTCGCGGTGCATGGCCTTTTGTTCGGCCCCCGTCGCCGGGGCGCCCTCACAGGACTTAGAAGACCGCTTGGACTTCTTTTTCTTCTTCTCGCCTGACGGGCTCTTCCCTTCCAGCCAGTTGGCGAGACAGAGGTGGCGATCCTTCATGGTCCGCTCTGACATGTTCCCACAAAACGCACAGTCCTTCTCCGTGTGCGTCTTGTCCTCATGGAGACAGTAGAGGCATAACGAATGCTCGTCCTCCTTGAAAACATTCTGAAGCTGGCATCCAGGGCAGGTCCTGAACAGCTTCCCGGGCGTCGAGCTTCCTTTCTCCTGGACCATGTCCGGGGTAGGCCTCGCAACTTCTGGAATGCTCCAAAAGCGTAACTCGACGAAATCTTCACCCTTGAGGGGCGTAGAAAATGCCGAAACGGATCCCCGTTGATCGGATGTAGAAACGGTGGAGCTTGAGGCTCTATTTAACCGAAAAATGAGAAAAATCGCCTGAAAAAGCGCAAAAACGCAGCAAAAGCTCGAGAGCTAAGCACAAGGACTCCCAACACTTGAACGTGCAGTAAAAATCTGAGGATGGCTGCCAGAGGCGGAGCTTAGGGAGCGGGCAGTCATTGGCTAGGGGCAGTATGACCCAGAGACCAGTGATTGGTTACTACTAAGAAAGACAGATCAGAAACGAAAGTGATACTGATTTTTTTTCTATACCGAGGATTCCCGGCCTGACGACGGGGAATATTCATGAGCATGTGAATCCATGCCAGACCCCATGCTGGAGAACAGGAACTTTCCACCAAGACACTTTGTTTTGTTAAGTAGTGTACACGGACAGGCCGCCAGGTGTACCATGATGGAATTAAATAATAAACCAGAGTTTAGTAGATAAAGTATGGAGTGTAGAATGTTGGGGGATGAACAATCAATTGGGTTTAAGGATTACGATTTACACCAAACAAACCTTTTCCACTTGTTAAATGAACAGTGTCTGGGTGTTGGGTTTCTGTGCTTCCTTGAGGATATCCATATAACTCTGAGGAAGGTTCAAGTACCCAAACTCTATGACTTCAGGAGCCAAGCCGCCAAGTTCATAGACTGAGGATGTGGATGGTGTGTTGTCCCCTCGTGCTAGGACAGCATGTTTGAGTAGGTGTGGAAACCATGGTTGTCTTGGCCACATTATAGCGATCAAGATTAGAGTGACTCGTTCCTGTTGCATCTTGTGCACTATCCTGCTGAGGAGTGGTGTTGGTTAAAAAGCATAAGCAAATTTCCCTGACCAGCTTATCTACAGGGCGTTCCCCTTGGATCCTGGTTGGGGAAACCTGGATGCAAAGTCTAGGCATTCTGCGTTTTGACATGCGGGGAACAAGTCAATAGGAGGATAACCCCACAGGCAGAGGATTTAGTCTCTCAAATATCTTTGTTGATTTGCCACTCGTGCTTCTAGGGTAGAGGATTTCTGCTCAGAGTGTCTGATGTTGCATTGAGGTCCCCTGGAACGAGTTGAGAGACTAGGAACATATTCTGCTTAAGTGTCCACTTCCACATTTTTGGGGATGGCCTGGACAGACTTGGGAGAGTGTGTCCCCCCCTGCTTGTTTAGGTAAAACATGGCAGTGGTACGGTCTTTGAGGACCTGCACTCTTTGACCTACTAGATGCGGCGGCAGAGCCTTGAGAACTGCCAAGAGTTCTACAACATTTATGTGATTTTGGGATGTGGTGTGTGTCCACTGGCCGTGAGCTGTGTGGTGAAGGTAATGGGCTCCCCATCCGGACAGTGAGGAGTCTGTGGTTAGTATCACTTTGACTGGTGGATTGCGAAAGGATTTTCCTTTTAGTAAGTTGTCCTTGGACCACCAGTGAAGAGCCTGTACTGTGGTTAGCGTAAAACAAACACTAGATCGTCCCACTTACCCCTTGCCTGAGACCATTGTTTTGCTAACCACTTTTGCATTGGGCGCATGCGCAGCTGCACGTGTGGAACTAGATAAATACATGAATCCATCATCCCAAGCAGGTGCATTGCTTTGTGTACAGTTATCTGTCGACCAGCTAGATAGTGAGGTACTTGCAACAGCATGTTTTGTACTCTCTCGTTTGAGGGGAAGACTAGCTCCTCTTCTGTTTTAATGATTGCTCCCAGCAATTGTTTTATTTGACTTGGTACGACACTTGATTTTTTTTTCATTTTTTCATTGATAGAGACTCCCAATTGGAACAGTAGGTTGATTGTTCTTTCAGTGATGTATTTGCATATTTGAGGCGTTTCTGCTGCTATCAGCCAGTCGTCTATATAAGGGTACACTGGGATTGATTCTCTGCGTAGGTGCGCCGCAAAAACACTGCCATAACCTTTGTGAATACCCTTGGAATTGAGGCTATTCCTAAGGGGAGCACCTTGAATTGGTAGTGTTCTCCCACTACTTGGAAGCGCAGATAGTTTCTGTGCATTGGTTACATTGAAATATGAAAGTATGCATCTTTCATATCCAATGTTGCCAAGTAATCCCCCTGTTTTAGGAGAGGAATGACCTCCTGTAGCATTGTCATGCAAAATATCTGAGGCTTGATATGTGTTCGCTGGGCGCAGGTCTAGTACTGCGTGCATTAAAGGAATAGTGCGCTCAAAAATATTATTGTCCCGAGGGTTCGAGTATGTGTTTTTAAGCATACGTTCATCGATCCTACAAACATTTCCTATGCACCTTGTAGTTTTCCTCATTTTTACACATGCGAAATCAGGCAGCAGGGCGTGGCCATCTTGTGCTAATCTTATCCGTTGCTGCATCGCCCTAAGGTGAACTGCCCCGGCGGCACTAAATCATATCCCCCGCCCCTGAAGCTGACATCGCTAGACGCGTATGGCTCATTTCACAACGCACGTCTCGTGTCAACGTTCTCTGTGCTCCAGCTAATGACTTGCCTCCATGGAAATGGCAGGACGCCTCTTTCCTCAATAAGTATAAACAGACCGCTTCTCATCAGACAACATCAGATTTGATTTTCCGATCGTTTCACTGTCTTTTTTTGTGTAACCTGTGGCTCGTTTCTGCTCTGAGTAGCTACATTCTTTGCTTGTAGCCCGAGCAAACAGATGACAATGCATTACTTACCGTAAAAGCATTTCTGATGGTTGTATCTGCTTAGATTCACATGCTGTGCATAGGTCCGACATCCAGTGGTCACTGCGGAGTATTGCATTTTGTTTTTCGTAGTCGAAAAGGGGACGTCGACAAGGCGGGTCTGTAACACTATCCCTATAGTGACGTGCGTTGTACCCACAATCCCTCACGCGTCGAGGTCCCTCTGTTTGTATTTTTTCTGCCCTGAGGGAGCCTTCTATACGTGAGTGAGTACAGAAAAGAGAAAGATGTAGAAAGATGTCTATGTTCCTTCCATCCGAGCGGGGAGGAAGGGTGGACGCATGTGAATCTAAGCAGATACAACCATCAGAAATGCGTTTACGGTAAGTAATGCATTGTCTTCTGATGTTTGTTAATCTGCTTAGAATCACATGCTGTGCATAGACTAGCGAGCAGTACCCGGAGTTGGCGGTGGGTTATGAGAAGGAACAGTAGAGAAAAGATGTCTTAATACTGCCTGTCCCAACTGGGAGTCAGATCTAGAGTGTGCATCTAGACAGTAGTGTTTTGTAAAGGTGTGCACAGAACTCCAGGTAGCCGCGTTGCAGATGGACTGAAGGGGAACATTTGCAATGAAAGCTATGGAAGCCCCAGTGCCTCAAGTAGAATGTGCTCCTGGCTTGAAGGGTAGTTCTCTCTTAGCAAGAGTGTAACAGAGAGTGATGCATTGAACAATCCATCTAGATATAGTGGACTTTGAGGCTGCATCTCCTTCTCTTCCTGCTGCCACCGAGACAAAGAACTGATTAGTCTTTCTCAGTGGCCTGGTTCTTTCCATGTAGAACATGACAGCTCTGCGTACATCCAGTGCATGCAGACTTTTTTCTCCCAAGTTGGAAGGATTTTGAAAGAACGTTGGTAGTTCTATTGACTGGTTTACATGGAATTTCGAGATGAATTTCGGTGCAAACCTTGGGTGTGTGCGTAGAACCACCTTATCTTTGTGAACTGTTACTAAGGGGTCTAGAACAGAAAGAGCCTGTAGTTAACTTACTCTCCTAATGGAGGTGATAGCTATTAGGAAAGCAGTCTTAAGAGTGAGGTCTTTAAGAGTTGCCTTGTGCATGGGTTCAAATGGCGAGCCCTGAGTCTGGAAGGTACCACATTTAAGTCCCATCCGGGAGCTGGGTTAGCTATCGGAGGGTGTATTCTCTTTACCCCCTCCATGAAGGCCTTGATAACTGGCATCTTCCACCACAACACTTTAAGTTAGGAAGTGGTGTATGCAGAAAGTGCAGCCAGGTGGACTTTAATGGAATTGAACAATAGACCTGAATCCAGTAAATGGGTCAAGTACAGAACAATATGTGTGGGAGAGCAGTCGACCGGGTTGATGCTCTTACCTCTACACCAGATGATAAATCTTCTCCACTTGCTAGAATAGCAGTGGCGAGTATTAGGTTTTCTGGCTTCGCTGAGGATGTCCATACATCTCTGCGGAAGTTGTAGATGTCCAAATTCTATGATCTCAGGAGCCAGGCTGCTAAGTTCATGGTCTGAGGGCATGGATGCAGTGTCCTACCCTTGTCCTGTGACAGCATGTTGTATGGGCAGGGAAGTTTCACTGGGGGAGATAGGGACATCTCCATCAAGTGCGCGAACCATGGCTGCCGGGCCCACATTGGGGCCACTAGTATCATGGTAACTTGTTCCTGGTGCATCTTGTGCACAACTTTGTTGAGAAGGGGAGTCGGGGGAAAGGCGTAGACAAATTTCCCTGACCATTGAATCGACATACCGTTCCCTTTGGACTGGTTCTGGGGGTACCTGGAGGCGTACCTTTGGCATTGTGAGTTCTCCAGAGTTGCGAACAGGTCTATTTCCGGGAATCCCCATTGCGTGAAGACGTCTAAGACAATGTCTTCGTGCAATCGCCATTCATACTCTTCGGGCAGGGGGAAGTCTCTGCTGAGTTTGTCTGCTAGCAGATTGAGTTCCCCTGCTACGTGTTGTGACAGTAGGAACATGTTGTGTCTGAGAGTCCACTTCCATATATTCTGGGACAGCTTGGACAGTCCTGGAGAGTGGGTGCCCTCCTGCTTGTTGATGTAGTACATGGCTGTGGTGCTGTCTGTAAGGACCATCACTGTCTTCCCTTGTAGGTGTTCCTGGAAGGCTTTTAGTGCTTTGAACACGCCAGTAGCTCCAGTAGGTTTATGTGCTTGGATGCTACGCTCGGAGTACACACTGCGTGAGCAGTCTGATGGGATAGGTGAGTCCCCCATCCTGTGAGGGATGCGTCCGTGGTTAGAGTGGCCTCCACCGCGGGTGTGGCAAAGGGTTTTCCTATTATCAGGTTTTCCTTTGTCCACCACCGTAGCGAGAGAACCAAGGCCTGCAAGACCACCACTAGATCGTCCCATTATCCGCTGGCCTGACACCACTGGCTGTTGAGCCACTCTTGCATTGGTCGCATGCGCAGGCGCGCGTGAGGTACCAAGTAAATACACAACGCCATCATTCCTAGCAAGCGCATCGCTTTGTGCACCGTCACCTCTCGACCTGCCACATATTGGGGGATCTGAAACAGCATGTTTTGGACCGTCTCGTTGGAGGGGAAGATGAGGCCGCCCTTTGTTCGAATTAGAGCCCCTAGGAATTGTTTGACTTGGCTGGGGTCGAAGGTGGACTTCTTCTCGTTGATGGGGAAGCCCAGTTGGAACAAAAGGTCTACAGTCTTTTGGGTGTTTGAGAAGCAGGTCTCGTAAGAATCCCCTGTTATGAGCCAGTCGTCGAGGTAAGGGTATACTGGGATGGATAACCTGCGCAAGTGGGCCGCTGCCAGTACTTTCGTGAATACCCTAGGTGCAGATGCTATCCCGAAGGGTAGCACTCTGAACTGGTAGTGTTTGCCCTCTATCATGAGCCTGAGGAATTTTCTGTGCGCTGGCAACATTAAAATATGAAAGTATGCATCTTTCATGTCCAGTGTTGTCATGTAATCTCCCTGTTATAGCAGTGGGATCACTTCCTGTAAGGTCACCATACAAACCATTTGGGGTTTGACAAACTTGTTCGCTGGGCGCAGATCTAATACAGGGCGCATGGTTGGATCCTTTTTGGGTACAAGGAAGTACACTGAATAAATACCTTCCATTACTTGAGATAGAGGCACGACCTCTATAGCTCCTTTTTCCAGCAGTTGGTCCACTTCTTGGAGAAGGATGGCGAGGTGTTCTGGTGTCATGCGGCGTCCCCTCGGGGGTCTGTATGTTGGGGAACTGTTGAACTCTATACAGTAGCCGCGGGCTACGGTGGAAAGTACCCAGCGGTCTGATGTTATTCCCTCCCATGCTGGAAGAAAGGATGTTAACCGGCCCCCGACCAGCGTTGCATGGGAGGGGACGCGAATCTTCACGTCACTTGGTGGTGTTGGTGGCTTGGGAGCCTCTGGGGGGGGGGGGGAACCCCGGCCTCTTCCTTTGCCACGGCGTTGACCCCTCTGATTGTACTGGCCACTATTATCCTGGTAGTTGGCAGAATACTGTTGGTTTTGTTGCTGGCGTTGTCCGCGAAAAAAGCGCTCATTACCAAATCACCGCCTGTTAGGGGGTTTTGAAATTTGGTCTAAGGTCTTTATTGTGTCAAATTCTTTCTTCGCGTTCTCCAGCGCGTCATCCAGTGCTCTCCCAAAGAGGTTGGACTCCTCTGTAGGTTTATTAATGAGGGATGCTTGTGTTTCCGCCTTAAATCCGGAATTGCGAAGCCAGACGTGACGCTTCAGTAAAATTCCTTGTACCAAAGTGCGGCCAGCTGTCTCTGCTGCATCAAGGGTATTCTTGGCGATGCTTTGATTGACCAGAGCGCCCTCGTTAACTGTAGCCAGCAAACGAGTCCTTAGGGGTTCGGGAACTTCTTCGGTGTCCTGTTTGAGCTTAGCCCATTGAGCATCGGCGTAGCTTGCCAATAGGGTATTATTATTGGCGATTCTGGTAGAGAATGCTGCAGAGGTGGTGATTCTCTTGGCTAGGGCATACAGCTTCTTCCCCTCTTTATCTGTGGGTGCCTCGCTGGTAGATAGTGGGACTCCTGCCCTTTTCCTGGTGTTGGTCACGACCAGGGAGTCCGGGATTGAGTGACCCTTAATATATAATGGGTCTGATTGAGAGGGAGAGAACAGTTTCTCAATCCTCGGAGTGACCCCTCTCACCAATGCAGTGGAAAGAGAAGGTGTAATACGTCTCTTAACTGAGGCGAGGATGGGTATAATTTGGCTAGTGGGGGGTTTTTCCTTGATAATCCTCTCCACAAAATCGGTGTCTGGGGTGACTTCCCCGTTTCAATTTCGAAATGTGCTGCTGCCTTCTTCAGCAGTGCATTGAAGGTGGGTTGATCATCGACAGGCGAAGGGTTCCTGACTGGTGTAGTTTCAGTAGACCTGATGACTATACTGCTACTGCCTGTCGTCCTAGCCGGTGACTGCCAGGGATTTGGGTCGCCCTCGCCTGTGTCCTCCTGGAATGGACATGAACCTGTCTAGTATATCCATACAGGTCTGGAACCTTTCAAAAGTCCACTGAGGTCGCCCAGGACGGTCTGGGAATGAAAAAGGAGTTTCTTCCTCCTGCAATTGTCTGATTCTGTCCCATAACGTCGAAGAAAGAGAACCTTCGCCTTCTGAGTAGCCTTCTCGTTGGCTAGGGCCTTCTGTCGGCGTCGGGAACTGGCCTGATCTGTTTTCCGGCGCTTTCGGCGTATCTTTGGCCTTGTGCGTGGTTTTCGGCGTCTCACTCGCCGTACGTCTCTGGCCGTCCTTAGATGCTATGCGCGCGAGGCTTTCGGCGATCATTCTCTCTTCCGAGGGATCGGTCGCCGTCGCGCTATTTAACGTCGAGCTTTTGCTCGCCGAGTCCTTGCTCGCCGAGTCCTTGCTCGCGGAGTCCTTGCCCGCGGAGTCCTTGCCCGCGGAGTCCTTGCCCGCGGAGTCCTTGCCCGCGGAGTCCTTGCCCGCGGAGTCCTTGCCCGCGGAGTCCTTGCCCGCGGAGTCCTTGCCCGTGGAGTCCTTGCCCGTGGAGTCCTTGCCCGTGGAGTCCTTGCCCGTGGAGTCCTTGCCCGTGGAGTCCTTGTTGGCAACGTGAGCGCTCTTGCGATGCGCGTCGCCAGAGTTTTTGGTGTTAGCGCCCTTATTTTTAGAATGCCCAGTCGCCTGTCGCGGAAGTGGTGGCGGGGAGGGCTGACGACCCTTACGGTCAGCGGAAGACGCCGGTGGGTCCGGCGTCCCCGTTGGCACTATGGCTGCCTTCGTCTTTGACGAATGCGAGCCGGGGGGTATGTGCTTTGGTGTTTTTCCGTGTGCGTCCTTGTCACCGGGGTTTTCATCCCCATAAGCTGGGCGTGAACCGGGCTTGTCGGGGCCGGGGACGGACGACGAGGAGCGTGAACACTCCTTTGAGAGGTCTACAGCCTCCGTTACGGGGGCCGTGTAGTCACTGTCCTCGTCACACTCGGCAGCGGCAGCGGGCGAGTAGTCAGGCCTAGACATGGCATAGGCCGCCCACCTTTTGACCCTGAGGTCTTTTAGAATTTTGGGCTTTCGTAATTTACAGGCCGCACATCCGTCCTCCTGGTGATCGAGGGGTAAGCAACGGTTGCACCGTTTGTGCTTATCCTTCCAGGTATATTTACCCTTGCAAAGCGGGCAAAACCTAAATGGCGTCCTCTCCATAGCTGAGGGCAATAAGTGTAACTACGACCTCAAAAGAGAGGGAGGGGAAAGAGAAAGGCATTCTTAAAGAAAAGAAAGAAAGAACACAAAACCCCACTCTCCCTACTGTGTATGGCCGGCGAGGCCTGGCCACTTGTTCGGCAGCGCCAAAGGATCCCCTCCGCTCGTCCTTCCGTTGAAGATCTTGCTCGGCGGAGAAACAGCTCTGCGTCGAGGGAGGGATCTACGTTATTGATATTAATAACAAACGACCAAAGGTCGAAGAAACTATTTGGCAATGTCTCTCGAGGAGCTCTGCATAAAGGCGACCAGTAGCTGGGTGGAAAAAAACTATCTGAGGGACCTCGACGCATGAGGGATTGTGGGTACAACGCACGTCACTATAGGGATAGTGTTACAGACACGCCTTGTCGACGTCCCCTTTTCGACTACGAAAAACAAAATGCAATACTCCGCAGTGACCACTGGATGTCGGACCTATGCACAGCATGTGATTCTAAGCTGATTAACAAACATCAGAAACTAGTATCGTAGCCTGTGCACACAGATACTAGTACTATCATTAATATCTATTTTTATTTTGTCGCATAATGGCAACAATACAGCCCTACCAGTATGAGCCGGAGTATTCCCAGGCGGAATTACTCAAAAGAGAAAGATGCAGAAACGGCGGGTCTTCGGGCGACAGTTGGGAGGACAAATCAACAGATCAAGAGCCTGAGCCTAGTCGCATGGACGTCGTCTCCACCTGGTGTACCTGCAATCAGTATGCGCTAATGCCAACCGAGGAGGAGAACAACTGCTGCCGAGAAAACTCTGGATGCTTGTCCTATATAATCCGAAGGCGAGACACGACCGCAATGCGTTACCGAGCTGCATGACTTCAGGGCAGCCTGCCCCACATGGCCCGTGTTGAGGATTATAGTGGTGCTTATGCACGAACTTCGCACAACAGTTCGCCCTCGCAATCCAAGTAACGATTAAGTGTACTCTAGTTGTGATGTCACTTAGGCCACTAACATTTCATGGTTGTCTCCTATATCGTCGTAACTTTGATCTATCACTGCCAAATTAATGTAGTCTTGCAATTCTATGAATCACTCGCAATATGGGGGAATCATAGTGGTCTTCTTATGTTTATTTCATGTACAACCATGAAGCAATATTTCTTTGTGTCCCAAATGTAATGTGATGCATAGTCGTTCAATATTGTAATGTGTCTACACTTTAAAGCCCAAGTGGATTGATCCGTGAAGTGATATTTGTACTGGCAACAATGCCATTGGATACAAGATTGCATTTTCAACTAAGGTTTCATACACTTAGCTTGTTCATTTAAAAACAGTTTGTATCTTTCTCTTCCACAGGTGGTACAGGCTGGTGGCCTTTCGTTCGTTTACATGGTGGCTTCATGGGAGGCTTGGACACTGCGTTCAACGAGTAATACCCGCCTGTGTCATTGGTGCCATTGGAGACACATTCCCCAGTGACAGCGGTCAGTACAGGGGATTTTCCCATACTGTGGTGCAACCCGAACTTTATAATATGTAGTACATTTGTGCCATCAAAATCAGCAACAAAATAAAAGACAACTGAACTTTTATCAATGGTTGTTTCAATTTTTCAATGAATCAAGTGTGTCTTCATTCCGGCCCTTTCCTGCATGCCTCTTGGCCATCCGTCCCCTCCTACCCTATCAATGACTGTTAGCACCTGTGGCCGTGCCATCCCAAGGGGGCTGGCAGGGTGGGAACGGCCAAGGTGCCAAACACCATGTACACTTCAAAGGTATCTTACGTGCAGGGTTCATTGTTCACATGGCCTCCCCAGACCTAGTGTCTCCAGGCAGGCTCCCCAGAAGCAGCCCCTGCCCCTGCAATCCACATAAATGTGTCTCTCCTTTCAGCGGTGTTCCGGGCCTTGTCTGCACGCCTCATGCCCATCCATCCCCCCACCAGAATCAACGGCAGTTCGCACCAGTGGATGTGCGCTGCCAAAGGGGGCTGGCAGGAGTGGGAACAGCCAAGGTGCCAAACACCATGTACACTTCAAAGGTATCTTACGTGCAGGGTCCATTGTTCACATGGTCCCCCCAGACCGAGTGTCTCCAGGCAGGCTCCCCTGAAGCAAACCCTGTCCCTGCAATCGACATAAGTGTGTCCCTGCCTTCCGCGCTGTTCCGGCCTTTGTCTGCACACCTCATGCCCCTCCATCCTCCCTCCAGAATCAATGTCTTAGCACCTGTGGCCGTGTCCTCCCAAGGGGGCTGGCAGGGTGGGAACGGCCAAGGTGCTGAACACCATGTACACTTAAAAGGTATTTTACGAGCAGGGGCCATTGTTCACATGGCCTCCCCAGACACAGTGTCTCCAGGCAGGCACCCCTGAAGCAGGCCGCGCCCATGCTACATAAGACCACGCCATATACATGTCACACATTTACATAGACACCCACTAATCGAATTCTTTATAAACCCCTTGATATTTATCATGAGCACATCTGTGAGCACTGCAAGTCAACTTGTGAATGTGCTACCCGAGAACATCTGTGACCGCTGAAAGTCAGCTCGTCATCGTGCTACCTGTGAACATCTCCCTGTTCTCGTGCTACCAACTACCCTGCTTGCTGAATCAAACTGTTTGTGGGTCAAGGTAATCATATCTTCTTGATATCTAAATTTCTATCTATTTCAAACTAATGTACCCAGTAGTCTAATATCCATTCATCTCATTGCCATTACCATTGACTTGAGTTCAATTTGTTATGTTCTCGATATATAGCAATTGTCATCAGTGTCAATTGGGATAGAATTGCATCCCTCGCGGACCGTGTCTATAAGCAGGTTTCCTTTTGATGCATGATAGTTCATTCAAGGGACGAGTAACATGTTACGATTTGCGTCACATCAATCAATTGTGTATGAAAGTTATCCTAGAATACAGTGGGCTACGCTACACAGGTTTTGCTTCAATGACCAAAACATACATTGCATAGAAAAATGTATGATATAATTCCATCTTTCTCATGCTTTTATGCAAGATATTCTTATAACGATTTGAACCCTTTTTTTTTTTTTTACAGAATTTCAAGCAATGCCTTCATGTATGGTTTACGGTTGCCGTTCTAAGACCATTAACAAACCTAAAGGCACACTAATGCATATATTCCAGAGGAATATACATCCAATAAGAGAATGGGTCAGATATTGCGGATTTGCGCCAGAAGAGCTTGAAAGTAGAGCCCAGGATGTCTTGGGGACTTGAGGGGTGATCGATTCCGCATCTGCAACCTGCACTTTACCACAAATATGTACGACCAATCGCAGTACACAAAGAAGCATCGACTCAGAATGTCTCGTAAATTGCTTCCAAATGCAATTTCAACTCTATTCATGCGCACGCTGCCTCAGGTGAGTCACGGTTCATGATTTAGCTGTAGGCCTTGGGGTAGTGAACATGTAACAACATGGACGGATTGGTGTTTTAGGTGTCAATGTTCCTTATTATACTTTTCATATAGCCAATGTTGTATTGCTTTATAACTAAACCCCATTTTGCTATACATCTGTCCCTGGTTTTAGGAGCATCATAGAAAACTATTTATGGGCACAGAAAACTACCCTATAGTGCCCTTGGATATATGCATAATCTTTTCGTAATCGGCTGCTTTGCATGTCAATTGTTTTAGGTTAGCATTTCGAATTCAAATCTAATTTTCCCTTTACGGCTCCATGACAATGCACTGAATATGAAGGAGCAAGATTGTGCATCCATGTCTTTCCCGGAATCAACTACAACTTTGAGCGTGTATCAGATAGTTTTATTTCGCTACTCAGTTCCGGAAATGTATTCTGCATGGAATTAGAGATATGATAAAGTTTACGTATCCTGTCGTTTGTTTACATAATGTTTCATTTATGCATTTTTATTGATATGTACCATTGCCTGCATCCCAATGTGTGTGTTCAATTTTTTCATCCATACTAAAACAAGTACTCTGTTAAAGGGTGATGCTGGTACTTCGTCTACAATTAGATCATCCTTTGAAGCTGATCCAGAGCCTGAGGTATGCGTACTGACAGTTCCCTTGAATAAAAGAAAGTATATTGTATATATGATACTATTAGACAGTGACATTCTTATACATAAGCATCTTTTGCATAATGCTTGAGTGCAACATTACAATCAGTGGGTTTCGCACAGTGATCTCTGATCGAGTACACTAGCCATCAATCAGGTGAAATTCGAAATGTATATTTTGACTAAATGACGTACACAGTCTACGAGGGTATCTATGCAAGCCATGTGTGCGAGGAAATATTTTGATTTCAAATATGATTGACTTTTTTTAATCAATATTCTATTCTAGGTATGTATGCAAGATCGGGAAATAGAAGTGGAGGCACGTGAATCCGAGGTGGCGGACCAACTTGCTCGTGCCATCGTTACAGTGAAGAACACAGTTTCACTGAAAATCAAGAAAGCAAGGGTAACTAAAAGAATTTCGATTACAAAAAGTGTTTGGGCAGGTGTCTTCATAATATTTTTTTTAAAATCTAAAGTGCTATATACTATATGTGGTTTACATTGAACATGTTTTTACAATCCATCTCTTAGAGGCCCAGATGTAAACGAACTATGAAGACACAGACAGCGACTGAAACCAGAGATGCAACTTGCCAAACTGATTTCACCATGGAGCAACTATTATTTGAGGCGCAGCATGTTCAAATCAATAAGCAGAATCGAGATTGTGGGCTACATTGACCCAGTGAACAGAATTTTGGCAAAACCAAGCTGCATTTGCGCAGAAACAGCAAAATGGTTGCGCTGACTTCTGTGAGCACCATGGCCTTAAAACTGCGTTTTGCAGCAACAAAAAGATGCCTGCACCGTTGTGCCAAACTTACATTGGGCAAGATGGAACAAGGGGACACACTGAGGGAGCGCCCCTGTGTGCTCTGACATACAGACGGAATAAAGTGAAAAAACAGCACTGCTTTGTTGCAAGTCCAAAATCCCCATTAAAAAGGAAACTTTTTCAACTTTAAAAATGCTGCTCTGATGCTATTTCCATCTGTTTTTCCTTAAACCACTGTGACTAATAAGGCCCTGCCATGCCCAGTATCTCTCATTGTGCTTCAGCAAAACCGGGCATGATTTCTGAATGACAGACCCTGTCAAATCAACTCTGAAGAAATTCAACAAAGAGCTTCACTTTTCCCGCACGGGAAAACGTGTTCATTTTCTTTACAATGTATCAAAGCTAAGTAGTTCAAAGAAACTTCAGCTATCTGAGCCATGTCAATTTAATAAATCTGTGCTTTAAACTAAACTCCTCTATACATAGAAACAACTAAAGCTGCAAGACAGTGTGGGAATCCAGAGGGAGATGCAAAACCGAATTTACAAAAAAAGAAATGCCAGCTTTTCACCACACATGTAAAATTGGCTTTTAAAACACAAGGAGAGAAAGGCCCGTTTTGAAAGTAGACTGTTGAATAAAAGCCTGCCATTGTCTAGCAATGTGAAGGGGTTTGTTGCTAGGGAAAAATACACAAATGGGTTATTTTATTCAGGACCAAATATAAGAAAGTAAAACTGTTAAACCATATTGTCTGGATTTTGCAAGTTCCAAAAGAAAAATAGGTTTCTGCTTGGGGGGATGCTACCAAACAGGAGGGCCTCTCTCTGCAGATACTAACACCGCAGTGATAATTATTAGGTCGAGCAGAATCTAGTCTAGGCTGAATCCACTGACAATGGGACCTCCAGGAAAAGGGAGTGTGAAGTGGGATAGGGGCAGTAAACCTTCAATCCAGATGGGAATCCCCCACCTTGCTGTGGAGGAAATTACAGTTTTTGGCAGCTGAAGAAAAAAAAAAAGGCCCAGTGACAGACAAAGGACTGCCATTTGCTTCCAAAGACTATTTATGAATACAAATGTAAAGACCTTTATCTCTGCAGCAAGACTTTGTAAAAATGTTGCAGTTTAAAAGTGATTTTTTTGGGCTTTCATTTAAGGCATGGTAGAATTCACTTACGCTTTGGGAATGGAAATGGCAAAGAATCAGGGATTACAAAGTATCCATGATCAAATGCAAATTTTTTTACTTCCGTCCCTTATGTTAATCCACACGTGTATAAAGTTTTGGAATTTTAGGCCGAAGCGTTCATACTCCAAATTACCAAAAAGTCTTAGAAGGGCGAAACAATGTCTCACGGATTGCAGAGTTGGAGTGCTATGCTCTACAGCAAATATGTAACCTGTGTATATAATTTCGTAAGAGATTTCAAATGTATAAATGTATTGTTTGTGGCAAAATCGGATTTTGGCCAAAACAACTGTGTGAGCATTTTTTGAACATTGTAAACTCACCATGAATCTGCCCTCCTGCTTTGAAATCCAACCAGTTGAGAGCGAGGCGGAGACTAGGACCCCTGACCAATCACATCAGTTAGAGGTGTGCTTAGCTAAGCTTGCCCAACCATATACTTGGATGATGTCAATGTGCATTATAAATAAGGGTCCCTGACAAGAGACAGGGACACACTCTTCCAGATTTTCCTGCACCAGCGTTCCGTTCCTGTTTTATTTATCCTGCTGAGTCCAGATCCCAACTACAAGGCCAAAGCATTGCTGACCCTACTCCAGGGCCCACTGCAAAACCCAAGCAGTGCTGATCCTATTCCAAGCAAGGCCTTGATCAAGAATCAACCCACTAATCTCTCATTAAAAAGGAGAAAGCGGTGGTATTCTTTGGGAAGCATCCTAAACCAGCCTGGCTTACTGCCCACTAACTGTATCCAGAGGTACCTGTGCCATCCAGTGACCAAAATTACCATCCGGTGACCCGACCTGCCCAGCTGTCTTTTGCCAGGCGTGCTGCCATGTAGTGACCAGAACCACTGACGGTCCAAAATCCCAAACTAAAAGTGGACTGTAAGTATAATCCCTACCCTATAGAAATCCATAGTCTACCTAGTCTTGCATTTGTCCTTATCCCACTCTCTAAGCCATCCAATCCTTATTACTTGTTAAAACTGTCAGAATTCTCTGTGTTCTTGCCGTTCATCTACAAGCATTAGCACCACTTTTCTCTTCATTCCTGTCTTGCATAGATCATAAATCATTAGCGAAAGTTTGAGTAAATACATTTTCCCTCAAGAAAAAGGGTACACTGTGTGAAGGGTTACAATCGCAGCGTAACTTTGATATTCACAGGTGGCGTTTCTCTTTTCGTAGCCATTAAATTTAGTTTAAGTAAAATTTGCCTTTCACTTTTTATTTTTTTTTTCACTGCTATAGTTTCCTAAAAACAAACCTCACTCTACCTTCCAAATCTCTCTCAATTCACCAGCTAAAGACCCGTCATATATATCTATCCCTCAGCCCAAAAACCACACAAATCAGAATATTTCACCCATTTTTATTAAAAACCGTTTGGGTGAATATACACGGGAATTTAAAGGAAATGCAACTTTTACACGTGTTATTTTGCTGCAACACGTTTTAAACTTTCCACTCAGTTTTCAATTGTATGCTCTTGGTAAACCATTGCTGGGGATTGTTAGTATCTATGCATTGGTGCTTTAGTGAGAAATTGTATTTACCTTAGAGTTTTAACTGCACATTAATTGTCAATTTCCGAGTATCATTTCATAACACAGCAAGGGGTTTAAAATACGTTTTTTACTCTTATTTGGTGAGGGAAGGTAGGATTTTGATTCTGTCTTCTGCCTCTTAATCCCGATTACCTGCTGTGTCTTTCTACCAATTCAGAAATGATTATTTGTGGGTTGAGGGACCATTGCAGGGGGAAATCCTAACTCGGGTGCTATCTTTCCTAATTCAAAAAGTGCTCCTATTCCCTGGTGTTTTGTATATGTTCCGTTAGAAGGTTAAACCAAGTGTATTGTTTACATTCTCATTGTAATTATCACCCCATTGGTGATTGCTGCCCCATATTAAAAGTTGTATGATTTATTTTGAATTTTAAAATAAATAAATATTGTATTTCACCAACTAGCTTAATTCATGATCCATGGTGACCCGGGGTATTTGAAAAGGGGGTGTGATACAAGTGGTGTACCATCTCAAATTGAATCTGCATAAAATAAGGAGAAAAGCATCTCAGTTCTGCGCTACATACTTGTTAGGACAGTTTTTCTGAAGTCCAACTAAGGGCTTAGTAAAACCATTCAACTGAGGCAGTACAAGACTCCAGTCTTAGTATGAGGCTGTACCACCTGAATATAGGGTAGCTTAGACAGAGCAGCCAGGCTTATTTTAGGAGGGAGAGAGGAGAGTAGACACAGTACAAGTGAAATTGTAATACAAATGATCCAAAGAAACACTGAAACACTATGTATTGTAAAAATAAAGGATTTATTTAAATAAAGGTAGGTCCAGATAAATCTAGGGGTAAGTAAGTACTAAAACATTATATGAAATCACAGTATAAAAACACAACACTATACCTGAAATCCACAGACCCAAGTATAGACCTTATTTGGAACACTTAACAGTAGTTCTAGGGAAGTCAAAACCTTTTTATACACATTTAGAATAGGTCAAGCCTATTCTTTGGGAGTAAAAGACCAATGGTTACTTTCAGATTACATTCAGTAATACAAGGGCAGTAGGCCCTTCCAGGTGTACAGTGACTCTTGGAACAAATCACAAACAGTCAACTGGACAATATACTTTTGGTGAATAGTGAAACACTTATCCTAGGTGCAGTAAAAACCAACTACTTTTGTCATAACACACAGTTATACCAGGTGAGTAAAACCTAAGGATGTAATATAGATGCTTTTGAAATCAGGGAACCCGATTGAGGTAACTTCACAATGAAGGGGAAAGTAAAACCCAATATCACACTTTACTGAATAGATATTCTAGGTAGGCAACAACCTAATGTAGGCTTATTAAGGCCAGGCTAGCAGCAAGTCAGGGGAAGCAAGACCCAGTTGGGGGGCACTCATACAGTTATCCTAACAGGACTAACCTGGTGAAACCAACACATTACTTTTGTAAAGAGGCACAACCTAATCACAGCAGAGTAAAATACCTTCACATCTACTTTCGATTAGACTGGCAAAACAGTGGCTAAGGAAGAAAAGATGTTGACCATACTTTTAAGAATAGTGCATCACACATTCAAGATCATTAAGAACTTTTGTAACTGTTCACTTTTAGAATTACAGTTACTAACCAACTCTTTACAAGTAAGTAAAACGCTTGATTTCTTTTTCTAGGCAGAAATCCCAATCTCTTCAAAGTCTTTCCCTTATTCTTGGAGCACGAGTGTTCTCAGTGGCAGAAGGGGGGTCACTAGGACTAGTGACCAACAGGCAGTGTTAGAATAAGTTCTTTAGTAGCAAAAGTCAGAGTCCCTTAGGAAAACTGGGCAAACAGGTGAGTACTTTACTTTTTGAGTTAGGAGAGTGTCCAGGGGCTTCACAGAAGACACCCCAGCAGGATTCTAGCAGTGGGACTGGGTGCACTGGACGAGGGACCTCCCAATCACAGAAAACACCCCAGGACGACACAGAATTCCCAACAGGCTTAAGGTAAGTATATACCCAAGCCAACACAGTACCTCAGCAATGAAGAAGAGATTGCAGCAGAACTTCAGGGTCTGCAGCCAAATAGCCGGAAGTGGATTCCTTTTCCTGGAGACTGAACACAAGACCTCAGAAAGGACTTTGTAGCAGGGATCGATAAAGAAGGCTCTAGGCAAGGTTTCCCTCGCAGCTGAATGTGGTTCTGCGGTTTTGGCGCCTTTTCAAGGAGCACAGAAGACAGAAAATCGAGATTGAATTCTCGTCGTTACAAAGGTCCAGCACTCTTGTGAGGGGACCTTTTCGGACTCGACTCGCGGAATTCGGAAGACCGTGCACCGCACAGTGGCTGGAGGTCCCAGGGTATTGGGGTATTGCAAGAACGCAAGGTCGCAGCAACCAGTGGGATGGCTCAAAATGCAGGTCTTCTTGAGTCTAGTGGGTCACACCAGGCTCTGGGTTCGGGTCGTCGTTATCGGAGACCCATGCTCGATTGGAAGGAAGGGCTGCAGCAGTCTCCGGTTACACAGCAGGCTCTCCGGTCGCTGGAAATCATCTCTGCTGCTTTTCCTTCATCATCCTCTTCGGTTGTCTGTTCCAGTGGTCGACATGACTTCAGCTTCCAGGTTTTCAGTATTTATTAGGAACTACAGCACAACCTCTGCATTCTCTCCCCGCATTTTACATTTTACAAGAAAGGGGCGTCTGGTTGTCCAATCAGGACAGCCAGCCCCCACTGGGATTTGTCCCAGTTGAAGCAAGGCATAAGACCAAGGATGGGGAAGTTTTGGACTCCTCCCCCACTTCCTGTGCTTACAGACTGATTGGAGCCTGGGTGGGGTGTCCCGGGGACTACTGCCGAAGACAAAAATCACACAAAGGAATTTCCCACCCTGGATGTCAGGGGAAGGAATAAGAAACGACAAGAAACAGTAAAATGGCAAAAAAAGAAGACACAGGCCATTTTGGTAAAATGAGCACCCTTAGGTGCCTCTACTGCAGCTGTGATCACAGTCCGCGGTAAAGGTGCACCAAATTAGTAAAAGGTATCAATGCCACCAGCCATTAAAGGTAAGCTTGTCACTGTAACAGAATTGTTACAGTTTTAATGCGAAAGGGGATATATTGTATCTCCCCAGCACTCCACATAAGGTTGGGTGTGCTGGTTTCACAGAATAAAAATGTAAAAGCGATCCAAAGATCCTTTCTACCCTTGGGAACTGTAGTTCACTCAAGGTTAGCACAAGAAAGTTAAATGGGGAGCCCCTAGGGCAACCCAACAACAACAGACACTTATTGCCAATAAGTTGTTAAACATGATAACTTTAAAAAGACACTATGGAGAGTCTTAAAAATGACACCCATAAAAAGAGTTAAAGATTAGGTGAGTGTGGAAAAAGGTTGCCACTCACTGATGTATTCATGAAAAATATCCCACTAGAAAAGCAAAAAGTTCTGTGGTTGAACCAGGAAAGGAATATTTACCAGCTCTGTGGAAATCTTACCTAACACTAGGCCGAGACCAAGGTGTGTGTCGCCCGATTGCAATCCTTAAATTGCTTATGCCCAATGGCCAGAAAATGAATTGAACGTGACCGGCAAAGCCAGCAAAGTGTTGTTGGACCATTGCTGCAATGCAAGAACTCCACAAGATGAAGATGAAACTGAATATAATGAAGATGCTTTTGAATTACTTGCAGACCACTTGACACAATCGACACCAGCAAAAAAAAGGGCCACCCAACAAACAATAGACATTGAGGTTTTCTCCGATTCGTGTTCAAATAGCACAAGCTGAAATAACAGAGACTGAAGCCTCAACACAATTGACCGAGGAACTAGACAAACCTCTCGACTACAGTGTGTCCTGTTCATTCGATATGTCGACCACAGCTGAGAGACAAACCACATTCATGCAGGACGATAGTCTAATAAAGGAGCCCAAATACATTGTATTCGACAGCTGCCTGGTATAGATTATACTGATGCTGAAACCTGTCCATCCAGTGAGAGGGGAAGTATGCAGGAAGCCATTGTTGAATGTGATTCGTGTATCACAAGGCACTAACTTGAAAATACAAGCCACCTGTGATCTGCTCCATGCAAAATGTTCATGATCCACTCAACCGATGCTGGGGAAAGTGGCAGCTGGAAATCTACTCTGTGCAGCAGCTTTACTTTTCAGTGGCTCTACTTTTAATAAGTTGTCCAGTTTATGTCAATTTGTGGGACTCCAGTTCCTTTCTAAAACGCAGTATTACAAATATCAACGTGAAATTTTATTCCCTGCTAATAGTGAAGCTTGGAAAATTGAACAAACATCAATTGAAAGGACATTCTCTGACAAACGGTTCAGGCTAGCTTGAGATGGCCAGACTGACAGCCCCGGATTTTCAGAAAAGTACTGCACATACCACTTTCAGGAAACAGAAACTAAAATAATTGTGAGTTCGGTGGACGTGCAGGTGTCCGAATGTAAATCCTCAGTGGCCATGGTGAAACATGGTTTCATCAAATCCCTGGAAGATCTCAAATCGAGGGAATGCAAATGGACCTCGTAGCCACAGACAGACATGTTTCAATAGCCAAGACCATGAGAGAGCAGTTTCCAAATATTCGCCATCAATTTGATGTATGGCACGTTGCCAAATCAATCAATAAAATCTCAGCTGCTGGAAACAAAAAAGGTTCTGAAAATATTTTACAGTGGTCCCAGTCTTTCAGCAACCATCTTTGGTGGAGCTCCAAAACTTGTGGTGGGTCTGTGGAAATTCTACTAGAAAAATGGCGGTCACTAATGCACCACTGTTCCAACGTTCACTCTTGGACAGAAAACCAACATTTCCACCAATGTGCACAGGGACCTTTGTCAGAGGAGCAGGAACGCAAGAAGAAGTGGTTGATTCCACCTTCACCTCCATACAAAGGTCAAACTATCAAGAGATATGAAGGAACTCATAAAATTCTGTCACACAGGAGATTTGGAGGTGTTCCACAATATGTGCCTAAAGTACAGGTCCAAGAGACTGCATTTCGGCATAGACGGGATGCAATATAGGACATTACTAGAAGTATGAGCGCATAACGAGAACGTAGGGCGTGAACAATCGAGGACTGCGGGAAACTTTGGGATGCTTCGTTACACAATGGCATTTACGAAAAGAAGCAAAAAATGGGTGGTCAAGCCAATGTACCAGGAAATGGAATTCGATTTTTTGTGAAAGATCTTATTTTAACTGTCTTGGACATACATACTGATGGAATCGCGCACAATTTTCTTCCGAGGACACATACATTGCCACAAAACATTGCAAACGTGCCTTATCCACCGAAAGCAGAGCGTGTGGAATAGCTCACTTCCTGGTTCAAATGATTAGCAGCTATTTATTTGTTCAACAATGTTTATATAAAGTGTCCAAATAAAGCGTCCAATGTGTCTTTTGAAAACTATCCTCTTTGTCAATTTCTTTTGCAAGAAGTGCCTTTGGGAGAATGCTTGCAGTGTAACGCTGTGCTTTCACACTTCCCGGTTTCGTCGAGCTCTTGTGGCTCCTTCACCGATCGTGGGAGGGTCAGATGGATAACCGCATGAAAGCAACATTGGGGTTCTGCAGTTGCCTTCCAAACACTTGCCTAAATAGCTGAATAACTATGCGCCCCACAAAAGGAATGAGACCTAGGCTAGATAAAATACTTGGCACGCAAGAACTACTGACTGTAAGCTAAACAGCGCATCAAAGGGGGTTGCTGGTGAGAAATAGGTGCATTCTTACCTATATTTTCATGGGGGCATGTGTTAGAGGTTGTTGCTAATGTAAGGAAGGAGTGGCTCGGTTGAGCGCCCCCCCCCATACATTGTACGTGAAAGGGCCGATCTTTGATTTGCAGTCCTAGGAGTCTTACGATTTCAAACGCAGTGGGGGTAAGGTGTCAGCGTTACCAGAATATATGACCAATCCAGAATAGGTATATGGGAGGTGAGGTTGAGGTGGTGCAGGGTTAGGGTCTGGAAACCAGATGCGTTCAAAGGGAACTGGGGTCATGGGTTCAGGGGACCGCGGCTTGGCAGGAGGGGGTTGCAGCAGGGCTTGCTCCGACATTCTCGTACGATCACATTTTGTCAGGACTCAAGACTCGCTCCTTGTGAAAAACTTTTACGTGATTTGCCGTGTGAACAGGAGACGGGCTGAGCTGACAGGTGGTGTGGGCTGGATGTGGGAGTCGCTGGGAGAGTGCGAAGTTCTCCAGAGGAACATTATAAATAAGGCATTTGGAAGTAAACCAACTGTTTTCATAAAAAAAAGAAAATAACTAGAAATTTCGCGCTGGCATTGGTGGAGGCAGCAAACAATTCATTTGTTTTTCAAAAATATTTCTAATGCCACTATGGTCTGAAGAGCTATTCTCTCCCATTCGGAGTGAAGGTCAGCGCCTTTGAATTTTGCTTTTGAGCTGAGCAAACCCACGCATCGTACACACTATAAGGTACAATTGTTTTTCGACCTTGGACGAAAGGGAGGATTGCGAAAGGAATGAATGAATGAAGGGAGGGGTGTAATACCATCAAATATGATAAGGTTCACCATTCCAAAACTGGACAAAGGAACATGTAATTTCATTTTATGACAATGTGTTGATATGAACGGAGTCTCTGCGTTACGCTGAGAAAATGAAAATGCTGGATATTATGTAAGTTTTACTGTAGATGATTTTATAGATGAACGAGTCAAGGTTTCATTAGCCGACCGTTATTGCTGGCTTACACTGCAATGGGTTGTTCTTTGTGGCATATTGCAACGGCACAGAAAAACAACCTGTGTGTGTACTTGTCTTTGTCCCGGGCACATGGGCAGTCCAGCATCGAAATGCATGTAGTCCACATCTGGGTTCCCCCAGGTTCCACAAATGCCAAATTATACGCTAATATTTAGTTAAAATGCTGTATTTGTGTTCTTAGAATTGTTGCATCAGCTTCCGCATCCCATTGCGAGCTAAACATACTCCATAGCACTAACCTCTCAAGCAAATTGTAGACTACTTTCCATGATGTTTTCTCTGTGTTCCCATTGGTTCTCGTTTGTGTTCAACGTTAGTTTTCACACAGTGCAGAATTAATGGGTAAAATGATAAATTATAATAAGGAACGGCCACTGAGACACATTTCTGTTATGTTTTCCAAACAGCTACATCCTGCCTTTCTGCGATTGTCATCGATTCCATATACCAATTGGTGGCTTCTTTAACAGGCAGCTGCAGATACACTTAAATGGCTGGAACACCATGGTGCTGTATTGGGACGATCGCCATTGGCCAATATGCCCTTATGCGGTACCAGCGATAAGGAGCAACCTGACATCGTTTATGGTGGCCTAGCGCCAATCTGAGGCTGAAGCCTTGCGATTCACCGTGCGTACAATGCGCTGCTTATACCCAAAAGGAACACTGTGTGACTCACGATATACATTTGTGGATCGAGAACAAAGAACAAAAATTACGCATTTGCTTGAATATTGCAATCGCCGGATATTCTCGGAGAGTTTATTGTGAAATAAAAGTACATTACAAATTGTAGAGTTTTGCCATTTCCTTTAAAAGTATAGTTTTATATTCAAAATTGGGACACGTGGTGTTGTGAGATGATGTGTGTTGCTATTCCGGGTTCTGCGTCAACTTACGTTAACACGTAGGTGATGACTGGGCGTGTTTGGCTACGCTGCCCAGTAACGTCATGGAGATAGGGGGAGAATATCACTAGGTTTGGTTATGTCAGCCTCATGGGCGGGGGATATGATTTAGTGCCGCCAGGCAGTTTACCCTAAGGCGATGCGGCAACGGATAAGATTAGCACAAGATGGCCACGACCCTGCTGCCCGATTTTAACTTGTGTAAAAATGAGGAAAACTACGGTAAGGTGAATAGGAAATGTTTGTACGATCGATCCACATATGCTTAAAAACACATGCCCGAACCCTCGGGACAGTAATATTTTTGAGCGCACTATTCCTTTAAGTCTTTCTTTGGCACAAGAAAGTATGTTCAATAGATACCCTTGTTTACCTGGTTTGCCAGGACTAGTTCTATGGTGTCTTTTTCCCCCCAGTGTTTCACCTCTCCCAGTAACATGTGCCTTTCCTCTGGTGTCATTTTATTGCGTCTTGGTGGGGGTGACTACAATCTAGCATGGGACCCAGACAGGGATAGGAGCGCAAGAATCTCATATTCCCAGAACAAGCGCTCAAAGGAGCTTAAAGGGAAAATTGAGCTCCTGGCAATTGTGGACGCTTGGAGAGAGAAAAGGGAAGACGCGAGGGGTTACACATTCTACTCCCACATACATAAAAAGGCCTTGAGAATAGACTATATGAGGGTTTCACGCTCTCTAGTTGGACAAATTGCAGACATAGAGGTGGGGGCAAATCCACTGTCAGACCACGCTCCCATTACATTAAAGATCAGAAGGAGTTTGGCCCTCCAGTGCTCTGGAGGTGGACATTTCCCACATATATCTTTAGAGACGAGGAGCTAGGGGAGGAAATAGGGGAACTCTTCGAAAATAATGAAAGTCTTGACGTCAAACGCTGCACGGTCTGGGACGCGTTCAAAGCTACAGTTCGAGGGAAAATAATAGCGATCAAGGCCAGGAGAGATAGGGAGCATAGACGCCTGGAGGAGGAGCTTAGAGTCAAATCGGAAAACGGTAATGCTAAAGATGACTTCGGGGACAAGTGGTGAAATTAGAAGAGAGTATAAGGCGATTAGTGGCCAACTAGAGACCCTGCAGGCCAGACACGCAGAACGTTCACTTGTCTACCTTAGGCAAAGGTAATATGTGAAAGCAAACAACGCCGATAAGCTATTGGCTAGAAGGCTGAGAAAGGAAGAAAGGGAGCGCACTATCCTGAAATTAAAGAAGGCTGGGGGGTGAGGGGGAATGTTAGGATACACTGGAAATTATGAGGTAGTTCACAACATTCTACTCCGCCCTATTCAAGTCAGATGAGCTTCCATCTAGGGCCCAATTAGACTTTTTGAAGGGATGCAATGTACCAAGAATAATGCATCATGAAAGGGCAGATCCGGAGAAACCCATCACACTCGAAGAGGTAAATAAAGCTATCTTGTCACTCCCAACCAATAAAGCCTCAGGACCCGACGGTTTTACAACTAACTCTCAAAGACCAGCTAGCCCCTCGCCAACGGCCCTTTACAACCACTTTGGGGACGGGGAAGGGATATCTTCCACTATGGACGAAGCAAAAGTGGTCCTCATGCCCAAGCCAGGGAATGATGCCACCTCATGCAGTTCCTACAGACCTATAGCGCTCATCAATACTGACGCGAAAACCTACACCAAGATTTTGGAAAACAGAATGTAACACCAATTAAAGCATCTGGTGTACCCCAACCAGTCGGTTTCATTAAAGGCAGGCAGACACACAACAGCACCCGTAGAATTGTCCACCTGATCGAAAAAAATCAGCAAGGCCCACACTCCCGCTCTGCTAATCACGCTGGAAGCGGAGAAAGCGTTTGATATGGTGGAGTGGCAGTTCCTATTGCACACCATGGAAAAAAATGGTCTTTGAGGAGGCCTTCTTAGCGAAGTTTTTCGCTAACTACCACAACCCCTCCTTACGCCTCCTAGTTAACGGGGAACCTCTTGGCCCCGGTAAAGGTCTTGGTGGGAACCAAACAGGGATGCCCTTTGTCCCCAATCTCTATGCAATTCACTTAGAACCGCTGCTAAGTAAAATAAGAGACACAAAGGAAATAGAAGGTATCCCGTACGGCAAGAAGGAACACAAAGTAGCAGCATTCGGAAAGGGGGAACCAGACCTCAAGGCATACTACTATGTGGCAGAGATCAAAGTAATCGGGGAGTGGTTTAGGGATGATAGAGGGTAGAAATTGAGAGAAATGGATGGAGCAGTGTTGGGGGAATGTCTGGGAAACGGCATTTGGTTACCAAGGTAAGACAGGCCCCCCAACATGTATAGTAGCAAAATAGAGACCCTAGTGCCTAACACATGGGATACAGTGGTTAAGAGCTCCAAACCTGACTATCTTACCCCTCGCCCCTTAGCACGGTTTTCGGGAAACCACAATTCACACCGGGACTCCTCGGTCACGACTACCATAATTGGCTAGAGGCAGGTAGGGTGGTGCCACAAAATTTGGGATATGTTCGAGGGAGGCGATACAACCCTTCTCCCAGTGCAAAAGTGACTTTGGGGTGGGGAAAGGTACCAATGCGTCCAGCTGAGACACTGGCTATTACACCCCAATGTCACGGAAGCGTCGACCAGGGAGCTAACCAACCCCCTTCAAGAAATGCATTACTTCTAACACAGGAGACACTGACCGAGTGTGTGCATTATATGGGCTAATCAAAGATGGGGGGAAAAGGTGGAAGCTAGACGCTTCATGGCCAATAGGGGAAGGGGGAACAATCCAAAGGAAACCCAGTAGAGGGGTTTATGGGCCAACATCCCCAAACTAGCTAAATGGCTACAAATATAGGAAATCTGGATGAAACTGGTGTACCAATGGCATATTACCCCGTTTACGATGACAACACTTTCCCGCTCTAACTCTACGCGGTGCTGGAGAGATTGTGGGGGAGAGGGGATTTGGAGACATTTGGTGGCAATGCCCAAAGCTCAAACCGTTTTGGGATATGATACAGGGTGCTGTGACAGATATATTGGAAGTGAATTTGTGGGCTAATATGGCCCTGTTTATCCTGGGGCTGGGGGGAGAGCTGGAGAACCTACCCACAAAGGCCCACCGAAAAGTATTTGGGACTCTGGTTTTGGCTGGGGACAAGCTAATAGCTCAGAAGTTGAAGTCCAAAGCTGCACCTACAGGCCATGAATGGACAGGCAAAGTATGGGACTTTGTGATTCTTGAATGGGTCTCGAACTCACTCTTGGGTGAACACCATAAGTTTCGCATGGACTGGGATCTTGTGATGACATTTCTCATGCAAGACGCAAAAAGAGCTTTGTTCCCAAAGAAGGTGCAACTTCTGGGCCTGATCTGAGGAACCAGACTTAACCCCCCCCCCCCCACGACCTAGCACAAAAACTCAAGGTGTGAAGACAAGGGTCCCAAGTGGCTTACGAACAAGAAGGGGGAAGGGGCGGAACATCAAGGCACACCAGTCTCAGCAGAGAAAGAGAACGGTTCCAACAGGATCAAGGATGGGATGGTGGGTATATTGTATGGTTTTAACCATAAGTTGTCATGCAGCGTTTTGTTTGACTTAAATGCCAATAAAAATGTAAATGAAAAAAGAAAATCTTGCACTAGTAACCCAAGGCAAAACAACCCATTTAAGATCAAGCCAGCTCCATGACGAGTGGGCAATCGCAGATCAGGTCTTCCAGCCCACTGTTCATTTGATGGGTATAAATAAACAAGTGATTAACGAAAACAATACGCCTACATTGGTTTTATCTATTTATGAAGTATTGCAACTCTTTTGATGGTTGCAAAACAACGGGACTCTAACAGTTTTGCAGTCTTCAACAGTTTGCCAGCATGACTCTCCTTATTCATGTTCCTGGCACTGTTGATCCTGATTCAGTATTATTTAATTCCCTCTTGCTTCTCCACTCTCTTGTCCACTGCAGTGATTTCTTTGCATCAAGGATTCAGTCCCTTTCTGATATTCCCTGGACATGGCAGCGAGCAGCTGCTGTAAGTCGGATTTTGGTCACTGATTGTGTTTGGGAGTCTCCCCTTGAGTCCGGATCCGCTGCTTGGATCATGGCTTCAATACGGTCGCCACTCTTTGCTTGTCTACTGTCCCTGCGGCCAGCAAGTTGGAGATGTCAGCTTGCTTGCCAATTTTACTGGATTTAGCCGTACTGTGTTCTTCCCTCCGCTTCGTGCCCTCTAGATGCAAAGGTATGACCACTGCCCATCCACCAGGGTGACACTGGTGGGTTATTGGCGCTGGAATGCGCCCTTGCAGGGCTGTAGGCTATGCAGTTCGCAGGAGGGAGCTTGGTTGCTGTTGATTGTGACCTGAAATGCCGGGTGGTACTCTCCTCACTGGTGCTGTGCCTGGGTTATTGGCGTGTCTCCAGGCTCCCCTCCCCAAAAAGGTGGTCCAGGGACCTGGTAGCAATCAGATGGGCAGGGGTCTGGGAGCTGTAGTAACTCCTCACCTCTAAGCAGCTGTCATCCTTGAGCGGCGTACCGTTCCTCTGAGGGAGCCTCTCTAGCTTGCTGAACTGTCCTGGCGTCGTCCCAGTGTAGGACTAGCAGCATCTTTTCACAATGATTCGAGACGCTCCGGAAAGCGCCCAGGCCGACAGGCTACGAAGGCTGCCTGTCATGACCTTAAGGGGACCTCTGGTCCCCAGCCAAGTCTCCCAATTCCTTTGTTACGCCCCCGCCAGAGAGACAGACTGGGCAGTGTCGTCCCTCTGCACCGGCGGGGCAGAGCCTAAGGGCCAGGTGGATCATCGCATCGGCCCCCTCAAATCCGGGTCTCGCAAGGGGCACACAGTCAGGCGGCCTCCTTCCACCCCCGCCTTCTCGAGCCGCTAACTCCGGGCCACGCCATCATTTTGAGCCCGCGGCTCGCTGCCAGGGTCCAGGCGGCTATCTCAGCATGTGATGAGCCGGGCACTCCCCGGTTGCTCCAGTCAGTGCACGGAGCCTTCAGGCATGTGTTCCCCAAGAATCGGGCGGAACTAGCATCTGTCGGCGCCCTGTATGGGTCTGCCACTGGGCTAGGGCCGGGAGCCTTCAAAGAGCCATGCTACACCCTCCAGGCCACGCTGGCCGCCCTTTGTTATTGTTATATAACTTTTATAAGGTGCAACTCGCCCAAAGGCCTCAGCGCACAGCAAAAAAGAAGCGAGTCACATCCAGGAGGACACCAGTGGGAAATCATTAGAATTAAAAAGAAACATTTTAAAAGATTTCTTAAAAGAAAAGTACTTCCAACAAAGACAAAGAGAAGTGAGAAGTAGGTTCCAATGGCAAGGGGCAATTGAGTCAAAGCTGGTACCACCAAAGCGATCAGCTTGTATCTAGGTAGATCGAGTCTGTTCAAGTTGCTGGAACGAAGTGAGCGGGAAATAGAGGAACGCTTAATTCGATCCTTGAGATAGACTGGCGCTTTATCAGTGAGACACTTGTGGGTGATGAGCAAGACGTTATAAATGATACAATGTTTAATGGGAAGCAAGTGAAGGGATATACGTGCCTGTGTGACCCGATCCCTTCCAGAGAGGCCACACACAGCTCGAACCGCATTATTTTGGGCAACTTGGAGTATGTCCAAGTTGGGCTTAAAGGTACCTGCCAACAGGCTGTTACCCATAGTCGAATTTAGAGTTGACCAGGGCAACCGAAAGAGAAGCAGTATTAGATTCAGACAGTAAACGTTTAATTTGCCTAATCAATCACGTAGTATAGGCACAAGATGACTTTTCATGGCTAGCATGCTTCTTCATATTTAGTGAGGAATCAAGATAAATGCCCGGGGTCTTAACCCAGGAACTGGTTTTGATGGAGAACCCAGCAACGTCCAATGCAGCATATCTGGGATTCAGCCTCAGAAGGCGCAGAGTGATACCTACGAGCAGGAGCTTGGTTTTGTTCCCATTAAATGCCAGGGAGTTATTATTCATCCATTCTTCTATTTTAGCATAGCTAAATATGATTTTTTTCAAGGTCCATCTCATAATCACCAGTTAATTTAATCAACGCCTATATATCATCGGCGTAATTTGTATAGTCTACGCCAAGACTATCAAGAAGTTGGAAAAAAGGACAAGTGTAAAAATTAAAAAGGGTATGGAGAGGAAAATTCCCTGTGGGACCCAGCATGTAAGAAGTTCTGGGGTTGGGGGATTTAAAACCATTGGAAGCAACATGGGCAGATCTAGGGCCCAAAAAGGAAGCCAGCCAGTGTAAAGAGCTACTGGAGAAGTTTGCGATGACCCCCAGCCTCTCCAGCAGCAACGAGATCAAACGCTGCAGAGGGGTCCAGGAGCATCAGCAGAGCAACCTGACCCAAATCTACAATCTGGCATAGATTAGCTTTCAAGTCCAACAAGGCTGTCTCTGTGCCATGAAGGGCCCGATAGCCAGATTGAAGGGAACCTAATAGGTGATTGTGTTGAATGATGTGATGCTCCGTTGTGCCCCCCCTTCTAACATACAGGAGTTGCCTATTTTGCTTGATTAATCTACCCTGCTTCCCCCTCTCTCCTCCAACCATCTCCCCCGCTACATCCTACCTCTGCAGGAGTCTGTCCTGATACCTTCTGGTTTCACCTTCAATACCTCTTGTCAATGCTTGGATTTGCCTTTTATGGACTTCATTTAGTCACGGTGGGTCACCCTCTCTCAACTCCCCTGCTGGACTTCCTCTGCATCTTGTGCTCCTGGTGGCCCTGAATCATGCTGTTCCCATTTTCATCTTGAACCCTTGTATTTGTTGTTCTCTCGTAACATTATGTGTTACTACTGATTTCTTCAATTGCATTCGCCCTCCCCTCTTACTTCTGCAGTTTTTTCATTGCTCACTGTTCTCTCTCCTCCTCTCCCTTTATCACTTTTGCTATCTCCTCCCCTTACTTTCTTCTATGCAGTTACTCGATCAGAATTGTCCTTGACCTAGTATTATAGCAACCTTATTTGTCTCCTCCCCCTCCACTACTTGTTTCTCTCTGCCCATCCATTCAGCACTATCTGAAATGTCGTCAGGCCTAGTACGTTAGTCGCTTGTTTTGTTCCTCCCCTCCCTTTCTGCACCCCGCTCCCTCACCTTTTGTTAATCTCCGGCTATACCAGAAATGTCGTCAGGCCTAGCACGGTAGTCGCCGGTCTGTTTCCTTCCCACTGTCCCCATCCCTTCCTTCTCTATGTCTTAGCTCTTGCACCATCTGAAATGTCGCCAGGCCGAGTAGGATAGTTAATTTCACATTCTTACTGTTCATGGCCTGTAGGAATGTCATTGTATTTTCCCATGTTCCCTTCCTTGCCTTGAAGCACTTTGAAACACACTGTGCGTAGGCTCTATATAAATAAACTATATCAATGTGTTGTTGAATCTTGGTATATGCAACCCTGTCCCGAATCTTTATCAAAAAAGACACATTAGTGATAAGGCAATAGTTGCCTACCAAGGCTGGATCAAGTGTAGCCTTTTGATCACAGGAGAGATCCAAACATTTTTCAGCGAGGCCATATTAGCAGTGGGATTAGTGAAAAAATATAAGTCACTATAAAAGTATAAGTCACTAAGAGACTCTGCCTGCCCAGTGGCTAAGCCATCAGTTCCAACCCCCTGCCATGGCCTTGGTCAGCGATAGCTTGCCTAAGTCATTATTGGAAAAAAAAGAAATAGGTAAACGAGAAAGAGGCCTGTCAACTTAGCCCTTCAGCCTCCTGTTTGTACAAGAGTGCAAGCACGTCACAAGACAGTTTCAGTGACATGGACACTGCCCTATCCTGCTAACCTTCCAACCCAAGACGCCTTGGTCAATCTTTCCTTTACCCAAAATAATGAAAGGCTCACTCCACAGGTGCCTCCAGGAGGTAGAAAGCACTCTATACCAGCCCTGATTGCCAGACCCGATCTCACTAGCCTCTGCAAGCTCAACTAGGCCAAGCTGAAATCAAAAGAAAGGAAAAGCATTCACTCTGAAGGAAGAAGTTGGTGGTGGTCCTAGCCCAACTGGCCTATCTTCCCAGCAAGTACTCATCCACTTGTAGCTACCACCATCAAGTCAACACAGGACCCAGGAGCAGGTATTATTGGTCCATACTCCTAAACCTGCTGTTGACTTTCTTCATTTTTTTTGGCTTCCTCAGGTTTGTTGTCATATTTTGTTTAATTCTTGTGGTATTTATTGTTTTCTTCATTGTTTATCATTTTTTGGTAGACTGCAGTTATTAATTAGAAGTGCCTTGTAGACCAGAGTTAATTCAGAAAGCTGTCAATCTAATTAGCTATTCAAAACAAAGGTTGGTGGCTACTTTAGAAGGATATGGTGTCGGAACTTCTGGCTACATAATAGCGAAACAAGAAGGGAAGTAGAAAAAACTTCTATAACAGTAGAACTAGGTATAATAAAAGACTGGGGGCTGTATTATAAAACAATATATAGGTTTACACTGTTTTGTACCCGCCTTACTGTTAGATAGTGGAACAAAATAAAAGTGGAACCTATTGTATTGGTGGACTTTAAGAACATTCATATTTAATTATGCTGAAGTATTTACTGGTCCATTTATTTTAAAAGTATCCATTGAATATCTCTATTGTATGCCAAAAGAAGACATGCTTTACTTACCGTAAAAGCATTTCTGATGGTTGTATCTGCTTGGATTCACATGCTGTTCATAGTCCAAGATCCAGTGGTAACCGCAGAGTACTGCATCTTGTCTTTCGAGGATCGAAAGGGGACGTCGACATGGGCGTGCCTGTAACACTATCCCTACGTGACGTGTAGTGTATCCAAGATCCCTCACGCGTCGAGATCCCTCCGATTGTATTTTCTCTGCCAAGAGGGAGCCTTATGACTATCGTGAGTGAGTACAGAAAAGTGAGAGAGAAGGTAGTAAGACATCTATGTTCCTTCCATCCGAGCAGGGAGGAAGGGTGTGCGCATGTGAATCTAAGCAGATACAACCATCAGAAATGCTTTTACGGTAAGTAATGTATGTCTTCTGATGTTTGTCAATCTGCTTAGAATCACATGCTGTGTATAGACTAGCAAGCAGTACCCGGAGGTGGGTTGTGAGAAGTACAGTAGTGAAACGATGTCTTAATACTGCCTGTCCCACCTGAGAATCAGATCTAGAATGAGTGTCTAGGCAATAGTGTTTTGTAAAGGTGTGTACAGAACTCCAGGTTGCTGCTTTGCAAATTGACTCAAGGGTAACATTTGCAATGAATGCTATGGATGCCTCAGTGCCTCGAGTGGAATGTGCTCTAGGCTTGAAGGGCAGTTCTCTCTTAGCAAGATAGTAGCAGAGTGTAATGCAATTGACAATCCATCTAGAAATAGTGGATTTGGAGACTGCGTCTCCTCCTTTTCCTGTGGCCACTGACACGAAAAACTGATTAGTCTTCCTTAGTGGACGAGTTCCTGTTAGACAGAATCCTGTGCAGTACCCTTAGGGACCACTACACAAGATTAGGACTATAAGTGGCAGTACAATTTCACCTTTGTTACAAGCCTGTACTACACAGAAAAAGTGGTAGCAGTGGCTGAGCAGCCAGACCTATCTTAAGAGCATATGTGCAGTAGTAGAGATTACACAAAGGACTACAATAACTGTGACTCAAGTAAACACTGACTTAAGGTTTCAGGTAAAAAAATATAAGTACATTTATTTTTAAACCATCAGTTCACAAAACACTTCAGTTCTATTAAATCAAATCACACAGTAAATACACTCCACACAACCAATTCCTCTTGTTCAGGCATATTCAAGCTAAGTACATTAGGATTTGACAGACCGGTATTGTGAAACAAAGACGTTACCGGCGGTACATACGCAATCACTTTTTAACAGTAATGACAGTTCGGTCTTACTAAAGAAACACGTACCCGTGGAAATAAACGCTACCAAAGTCAAACACACTTAGCACAAAGAATTAAAACAAGGGAATAGTTAGGAAAAATCATAGGCAATACTTTTGTCAAGGCAATAGAATCAGAGGACTCGCTCTAGGATGCAGCTAAAGTCAATAGGCCTGCGCCAGTGTCACAGGAGCAGATGCTCTGTTGTCAAGGATCACACGTTAAGAACAGTTCGAGATTCAAGATGCCAGGAGTAGTTAGATATCGTCAAAAGGAGGCAAAGGTTATAAGAGGGAACGAACAAAGGACAAGCCTTCGTGGAGGAAAAGGGTTCACCCCGATTCCATAAGGTCGGACGAAGCGAACAAACAAATGTGCGCAGTACCTTATTCCGCTGAAGAAAGCTGGTGCCTTGGCAGTTATTCCTGGTAGTGCCTGCAGACTCACGGTTCCTGAAACTTCAGTCGTGGGGACAAGAAGCCACCCAGGGATGAGGGATGAGGCCAGCAGCCAAAGCAATGATGAATAAAAGGTGTGTTTCTTTAAATCAGGAGAGGGCTCTTCTGATGGCTATCTGGACCACTACAGCACTGTGCAGAAGAGGATTCTCAGGCTGAAGAAAGGTGAGCGGTTTGATCCCACCAGGCTCAAGGGAAGACGACTCCGGACAGGATCTTCTCTTGACGTTGGAGGGTAGATAGCTCAGGACTGCAGCAGGGCTTCACCGGGACTCGGGATTGGAGCAGCCGTCTTCTTCTCCGCTTCTCTTCGGTTCTTTGCAATTCCAGTGGCGACTGACTTCCAGCCCAAGAGTCCTGCCTTTTTTGCCAAAATCCCCCATTCACACAGCCTGGCTGTCAATCACTCAGCAGGGGGGTTGTCCAGCCCGGACAACCATCTCATCCAATCAATACAAAGTGCGACTTGGGTCTCCAAGGAGACCCTGTGCAGGGGGTGATTACACCCCTCCCTCACATTCAGCCCACCTAGACACCAAGGCGCCAAAAGGAGGGCTTCTCTAGGGAAGCCCGACAAACGACGGTGAACAAAGGAGGTAAACCTGGTTTGCCGCGCAAAAGTAAAACACAAGAAAGACTTTAACAAGAAGAAATGGCGACAAAACCCAACCGGAGCCAAATTAAAACCAATATGGTCAAGCGGGTTTCATGTTCGAGGCTACTATATTAGCCTAAAACATTACCACGTTATGTAATATAACCGTGGTAGAACAGTTAGGGTAGATACCACTGCCACCAGCCAAGTCTTACTGTTAAGGGAGAGAAACAATGCTTCAAGAGGTACAGATAAAAAGGGATAGTAGTTAAACCTTTCCAATACTCCATGTAAGATGGGGTGTACTGGATCTGTGGTAAATGTGACTATATAAAATTAATGGCAACTTTACATGTTTCTGGGGGACCGTAGTCAGCCCCAGAAAAATTGAGTCATTGGGAAGTCTAAAAGACAACCCTGTTTCACTGCATTGAAGGTGCTGTGTAACACACACATAAAAGGATGATGCCTAGGGAGCTGGTGAGACTCCATAGCCCATGAGCACAAAAAGTACAACACATAAATAAATTACACTTTAAGAGTGGGAAAAGGTTCCCACTCTTACCAAGTGGAAAAAATAAACCCCAGAAATCCAGCAAAGCTGCTGAGGGACTCACTAGGTAAGGGAAATTAGCCATAGAATGGGAATTCTCCCTAACCGTTCTTTCCATACATAACATGACAGCTCTGCGTACATCCAGTGTGTGCAGGGTTCTTTCCCCCAGGCTTTAAGGATTTTGAAACAACGTTGGTAGCTCTATTGACTGGTTCACATGGAACTTGGAAATGAATTTAGGTGCACATCTAGGGTGAGTAGAGTGCCTATGGTTCACTTACCCTCCTAACAGAGGTAATTGCTTTTAAAAAAGCAGTCTTGAGGGTGAGGTTAAGACTTGCTTTGTGCATGGGCTCGAAAGGAGCTCCCACCAGCCTAGTTAACACCACGTTTAGGTCCCATCCGGCAGCCGGTTAGAAATGGGAGGGTGAATTCTTTTTACTCCTTCCATGAAAGCCTTAATCACTGGTATCTTCCACCATGACACCCTTTGTTGTGATGTTGTGTATGCTTAAAGTGCAGCTGGTTGCACCTTTATTGAGTTGAAGACTATGCCTGAATCAAGTAATTGAGTTAGGTATAAGACAACGTGAGTGGGAGAGCAGTCGATTGGGTTGATGCTCTTTGAGTTACACAACATGACAAACCGATTCCATTTACTAGAATAGCAATATCTAGTGTTAGGTTTCCTTGCCTTCCTGAGGATTTCCATACACCTTTGAGAGAGCTGCAGGTGTCCAAATTCTATGACCTCAGGAGCCAGGCCACCAAGTTCAATGTCTATGGGCATAGGTGAAGCGCCTCCCCTTTGTCTTGCGACAACATGCTGTACGAGCAAGCCAGTTTGACTGGAGGAGATAGGGACATCTCCATCAGATGAGCGAACCAGGGTTGGCGGGCACCAGTATCATCGTGACTGGTTCCTGGTGCATCTTGTGCACGATTTTGTTGAGAAGGGGAGTCGGGGGAAAAGCATAGACAAATTTCCCTGACCATGTTATTCAGAGTCTGTTTCCCTTGGAGCGGTTCTGGGCATACCTGGAGGCGTAATCTTGGCATTAGGCGTTTTCCAGGGTTGCAAACAAATCGATCTCTGGAAAACCCCATTGTGCTAAAACATTGGCAACGATGTCTCTGTGTAATCGCCATTCGTACTCCCTGGGCAACGGAAAGTCTCTGCGGAGTACGTCTGCCAGAACATGGAGTTCCCCTGGAACATGTTGTGATAACAGGAACATGTTGCGTTTGAGAGCCCACTTCCAAATGTTCTGAGACAGTTTGTACAGCCCTGGAGAATGAGTGCCCCCCAGCTTGTTCAGATAGTACATGGCCGTGGTGCTGTCTGTGAGGATTAGGATCGTCTTTCCTTGCAGTTGTGTTTCGAAAACCTTTAGTGCTTTGAACACTGCCTGCAGTTCCAGCATGTTTATGTGGTTGGACGCTATGTCTGGCGACCAAACTCTGCTTGCTGTTTGCTGAAGCAGGTGGGCTCCCCACCCTGTAAGGGAGGCGTCTGTAGTTAGAGTGGCTTCCACTGCAGGGGTGGTGAAGGATTTCCCTTTCAAGAGGTTTTCCCTTGACCACCACCGCAGCGAGAGAACTAAGGCCAGCGAGACCACTACTAAATCGTCCCACTGTCGGTTGGCCTGACACTACTGGTTGCTTAGCCACTCTTGCATTGGGCGCAGGCGCGCGTGAGGAACTAAGTAGATACATGACGCCATCATTCCTAGCAGACGCATAGCCTTGCATACTATTACCTCTCGACTGGCTACAGAGTGAGGGATTTGAAATAACATGTTTTGAACCCTCTCATTGGAGGGGAAGACAAGGCCGTCCTTTGTTCGAATTAGAACCCCTAGGAATTGTTTGACTTGACTGGGGTCTAAGCTGGATTTTTTCTTCTTGATAGAGAATCCCAGACTGAATAAAAGATATATCGTCTTTTGGGTATTTGACAGACACGTCTCGTAAGAGTCCCGTTATGAGCCAGTCGTCGAGGTAAGGATATACTGGAATGGATTGCCTGCGCCGGTGTGCTGCTGCTACTGCCAATACCTTTGTAAATACCCTTGGTGCAGATGCTATGCCGAAGGGTAGTACCTTGAACTGATGTTTGTTCTCTATCATAAACCTGAGGTACTTATATTTCGATGTTGCCAGCACACAGAAATATGCATCTTTCATATCCAGAGTTGCCATGTAATCCCCCTGTGTGAGCAGGGGAATTACTTCCTGCAGGGTGACCATGCAAAATGTTTGTGGTTTTACAAATTTGTTCGCTGGGCGCAGATCTAGAACAGGACGCATGGTTAGATCCTTTTCGGGTACAAGGAAGTACACTGAATAAATACCTTCTTTTAAGTGTGATAGAGGTATGATCTCTATGGCTCCTTTTTGTTCCAGTATCTCGACTTCTTCAATAAGTATGCGAAGATGTTCCGGTGTTAGTCTTCGTTGTCGTGGAGGTCTGAATTTTGGGGACCGGTTGAACTCTACACAGTACCTGTGGGCTATGGTCTTTAGCACCCACTGGTCCGTGGTTATTCCCTCCCATACCTGAAGGAATGATGTCAGTCGGCCCCCGACCGGGGAGGCATGGGAGGGGACCCGAATCTTCGAGTCATTTGGAACCTGAGGCAGGAGAACCTCTAGGGGGAGGGTTCCTGCCCCTTCCTTTACCACAGCGCTGTCCCCTTTGGTGGTATGGGGTGGTGTAAGTGTTGGTCCCTTGTGGAGAGTTCCAGTTGTTTCCTGAAGAGTATTGTTGATGAGTGGTGCGTTGGCCACGAAAAAACCTTATGTTTCCAAATCCTCGCCTTGTGGAGGGTCTCTGAGTAAGTTTGTCCAGACACTTTAAGGTTTCATGTTCTTTTTTCGCGGTCTCTAGGGCCTCATCGACCGCCTTCCCAAACAAGTTGGATTCCTCCACAGGTTTGTTTATAAGCGACGCTTGCGTTTCAGGTTTAAACCCTGAATTTCGAAGCCATGCATGTCTTTTGAGGAGAATGCCTTGAGCGAGGGCTCGACTGGCCATCTCTGCAGAATCCAAAGTGTTCCTCAAAATTATTTGGTTAACTTGCCTACCTTCAGAGACTGTGGTAAGGAGACGGGTTCGTAGAGGTTCTGGAGCCTCTTGTAGGCCTTCTTGTATTAAAGCCCATTGCACATCTGCGTAACTGGCCAAGAAGGGAGAAGTTTCTTACCTGTAACTCCATTTCTCCAGCGTTGGTATCTTTCATAGATTCACATGCTTAGAATATTCCCCGTCGTCAGGCTCGGAACCCTCGATTTATTAAGACGTTTTCCATAGGAAAACATTTCGACACTTGTGTGTACTGTCATGATCTCTGCTTCCAAAAGGTCAGGGTTTTCCCAACTCCCTTGGAAGCAGATCCATAACCCAGGTTCCGAGTGCCAACCAGTCCCAATTGGGACCTTTTGGACCCAGGCCTGGCGCCAGTGGCACCAGGCTCATAAATATGCCCAGTCCCAGCGCTGGAAGCGCCGGGCTCATAATGCTTGGGTGGACTTACCTGCAGCAGACCATGCTGCTTACTTGCCTGCCAGTTGAGCCTCTGATCCTCTTCTGTTTGGAACTACTTTTCCTGTTGGGTGGGGCAGGAGCCACTCCCTAGATTCAGAACACTGGAACTCTTCTGGAAAGCAGGAACTCTTTTCTTACCTAGGCGTGGCTGTGGAAGGAGACACCTAAGCACTACAGGAGGCTATTTAAACCACACCCGATGGATGAATCTTGCTTTGCGTTATTCTGCATCCTCTGCAGCAGAACGTTCATCGTGTCTTCTGCATCTGATCCTGGGCCTAAGGAAAAAGGCTTACCATCCTGAATCCAGTCTTCAGCAACACCTATAAAGACAAGAAAGAACAGGTTAGCATTACGGTCTTCAGTGACAGCTCTTCACTTACCTGGTCCATCGGCTGTCACCAACGCCTCGCTCTGCATTCCGGCATCTGAAAGACAAAACAAGGTGCGTTTAAAGACATTGGGGAACTTTAATACTCACGTGCCATTACGCCTTTCCACATCTAACCCAGTGGGTATTCCAGCACCCTGCAGCCGCTCCGAACTTGTACCTGCAAAATAAAAAGACAGTTAGAGCGCATCGTGAAGCAGGCAACAAGCGCTTACTTACGTGCTTCCAGGCGCTCCTATTCATCACACGGGCTCCATCTTCAACTCACTTCAGCCCGTCATCCGCCATCGCCGGAACCCTGCAAAACAAGAAACATCATTACTAAAGACTTTAAAGACATTGGAATTACTCAAAACTTACCGTTCGTGCAGTAAACGACGGACAGCAGACCTCTGAAGTCAAGAGGCCTGCTCCCCTTATCCAGTGAAGAAACTGGTTACAGCACCCTGCCCCGAGGCAGATGGAGAGCACGGCGTTCACTTACCTAAGGTGAGAGCGTTAACCTTTGGGGTTCTACAGGAGAAGAGAAAGGGAAGAAGAGAGAGACATTCAATAACCCAGTTCCTTAATCCCATATTTTCTATCTGCAGACAACTTACCCTTCAAGTCAGACATACAGTGCACAGAGGTCCAGCCCAAAAAACCAGCCGTGTGTTACACATCACCTTTGCAGATACGGTATACGCCCAGTCAAGACCGGCGCCTCTACGGGAATCAGGTGAGCGTTACAGTACTATCTACGTTGTTTTGGGCTGCTTACGCATGACCCAATAGGACGTAGGGTATAAATAGCCCCGCCCCCGCGGCTCCCTTCAGATTTTAACCCCCAAAGTAGTAGGGGCATATAAAGTTTGCATTCAGGGGAGGCCGGCAGGCGCATTTGAATCCATGAAAGATACCAACGCTGGAGAAATGGAGTTACAGGTAAGAAACTACTCCCTTCTCCAGCACTGAATCTTTCATGGATTCACATGCTTGGAATAGATTATATAGCAGTACCCCTAACTTGGAGGTGTGCAATGCAAACCAAGATTATCAGAGCCGCACATGCAGTTAGGCATAAGAAAAACCCAATCATGGTACATTGACAATAACCCCAATCATGGTATTTTAACAAGAGAATACACCCCTCTGTGGGGCTTACCTTACTGAAACAGGTGTCGCAGGACTGCTCGTCCCATCTGGATATCCGCTGCATGCTGTTGCTCTAGGAAATAATGCTGAGTAAATGTATGCGGCACCGACCATGATGCCGCTTGACAGATGTCCACCAGCGGGATTCCGGACCACAATGCCGCCGATGACGAGGTGGATCTTGTTGAATGAGCCTTTGGACGTCTTTCCAGAGGCTTCCCTGCTTTCGAGTGACAAAAGGCAATAGTCGACGACACCCAGCGGGCCAGTCCTTGCTTAGAGATCTGTTTTCCCTTCAACAAAGGTCCATAAGCCACTAACAGTTGTCTCGTACGCCTAAACTCTTGAGTACGACTGAGGTAAAACTTCAGAGCTCTTTTGACATCCAACGTGTGGAGAGCTTTTTCCGCGACAGAAGAGGCTGTCGCGAAGAATGTTGGCAGAACAATAGAAGAATGCTTGTGGAATGTAGTCGGACCTTTTGGTATGAAATGAGGGTTGGTTGCCAATACCACTTTGGCTTTGAAAAAACGCAAGTATTGGGGGGGGGGGTCAATGACCAATGCTTGCAATTCCGAAAGTCTTCTTGCTGAGGTAATAGCCACTAAAAAAGCCATTTTCCACAACAAAAACTTCAACGATGACGACGACATAGGCTCAAAAGGAGCCTTCATTAGTGCTGACGGTACCAGATTGAGACTCCAGTTAAGAGGAAATTGGCTGGAGGAAAGGTCCGAAATAAGCCTCTCAGGAAATGCTTAAAACAGTCGATCGCCGAACAGCGGAGTTGAATGTCTTTTACGAGTAAATCTTGAAATGGCTGCCAAATTAACTTTTATGGAGGAGAAAGATAATCCACTTTCCGTCAAGTGTAGCAAATATGGAAGAACCTGTTCTGACTCGATGTTTAAGGGGTCCACACCCGGTTGATCCCTGCACCACACACAGAATCTTTTCCACTTACATGCATATGAAGTGTTCGTGGACGGAGCTTGTGCTGCCTGTAAAATTCGTCGACACTCTGAGGAAATGTTCAGGTCCCCAATGTCATGACCGCAGCCTCCAAGGAGTCAGGTTTAGCCCAACTGCCTCGGAAGCTGGGTCACAACTTCATTTTCAGGCACCCATCGGCTCCCATAGGGGCCTTATGGACCTTGTCCTGGCGCCAGTGGCGCCAGGCTCATAAGGGGACCCAGTCCCGGCACAGGACGTGCCGGGCTCATGATGTAAGGAATGGTGCTTGGGTGGACCTACCGGCTGCAGACCATGCTGCTCACTCCTCTGCAGGATGAAATCCTCATCCATCCATGGCTGGAACTACTTTACCTTCTGGGTGTGGCCAGCACCACTCCCTGGGACTGGATACTGGAACTATTCTGGAAGCTGGGACTTCTTACCTGGGCGAGGCTGCTGTGGAAGGAGACACCTAAGCACTCCAGTAGGACTATTTAAACCACGCCCGATCAGAGCAACGTGCTTCGCGTTATTCTGTGACAGCAAGACGCTCACTGTGTCAGCTCCAGAGAATCTTCAACTTCTGCATCTAGGGAAGAGAAATCCGTAACCTTACCTTCTGAAATACCATCTTCGTCTTCTGCAGCATCTGAGAAGGGAAAAGAACACCAGGTTTGCATGAGATAACAACCAGCGCAGCACTTACCCAATCCATCGGTGCATCTCAAGCCACGGGCTGCAGCTTTCCATTTTTCGGCACCCTGTGGAAGCAAGGACATTGGTTAGTAACCATCGTGAAACTTTCCCTACCTGCGCTGCATTCTTCTCGCCTCCGCCGACGCTGCTACTTGCATCTGCAAAACAAAAGGACATCACTAAGAAATACAAAACTCCATCCATACGCACGTGTTTTGGGCAGCTCTCATCTTTCTCACTCCTCGGCGCATTCCTCGACATCTATTTTTCTACCCAGCTGCTTCTGCAACCTGAAAAAGGAAAAGAGACATTAAGAAGTGCTTTAAACTTCGAATTGACATTTTCTACTTACTTGCCTGCAATACCTTCGCCTTTCCATCGCTCTCCATTCAAGCAACCGCCGTTCGTGCTGCTAACGACGGCCTTGCTCCAAATCTTCATCCTCTGCAACCAAGAGGCTTGACAATTAACCAGTGAAGTAACTGGCTTTGGCGCCCCTGCACAGACGCAGGATGGAGAGCTCCGCTTTCACCTATATAAGGTGAGCACATTTAGCCTACGAACTACGTGGGGAGTACCAGGAAGGGGAGTCAGCTTGCCCAGTCAGGCTTATATATCCTATTAACCCCTTGTTCTCCCAATTGCAGACACCTCACCCTTCAGATCAAGATCTCAGTGAGGAGAGGGCCTTTCCAGGGTGGCATTCGAGGCCTGCGCGTGACCCTAGAAGACTCCGAGAACCCCCAGCCCAGACCTGCGCCTCCGAGGGATTCAGGTGAGCGTTACACCCAAACTCGGAGAAGTCAGGAGCCAGGCTGAGGGCGTCCGGGTCGTGATGCCAAACTGCTCCTTTGTCCTGGGATAGAAGGTTCGGAATCTTCTGGAACCTCACTGGTTCTGTTATCGACAGCTGAAGCAGGTCTGAAAACCACGACTGTCTCGCCCAGTAAGGAGCCACTACAATTACACGACATGGGTACTTGTGAATCCACTGGAGGGTGCGTCGGATTAGTGGAAACGGAGGGAACGTTTACGCGAACTTACCCGTCCACGAGAAGGAGAATGCCTCCCCCAGCGAGCCGGGTTGTGGCCATCTGCTTGCGTAATGTCTGCACTTCTTGTTCTCTCGGGTTGCGAAAAGATCCAGGGAATGATAACCCCACTCCTTGAAGATGCTTGCCAGTTGTTGATCGTTCAACTGCCACTCGTGCAGTTGATTCATCTCCCTACTGAGAGAGTCTGCTTGTACATTTTTCACTCTTGGAAGATAGCTTATATCCTGTTCGAGGGGCCACCGCCATATTTCCTGAGCTTCGCTCGAGAGCGTCCTAGAACGAGTGCCCTTTTGCTTCCTGTGGTAGAACATTGTTGTTGTATTGTACGTTAATATTCTTACGACTCATCCCTGTATGCGTGGTAAAAAGGATTTCAGGGCCCAACGTACCGCTCTTAACTCCAGCACGTTGATGTGAAGGGTCGACTCTGCTGGGGACCATTGACCTTGAACTTGCAGGGATCCCAGATGGGCTGCTCATCCTTTCAGCGATGCATCCGTTACCACCGTCAATTGAAAATCCGGTTCCTGCAGGGGCATCCCCCTTGTCAAATTGTTGGAGAGTTGCCATCACTGAAGTGCTCGTAGAAGCTCGCTGCTGATGATCAACTTGTCTGACCATAAGCCTCGACTTTGGGACCATCGGTCTGCCAGAAACTCCGGCATTGGGCTCATGAAGAGGCGACAGTTGTTCACCAATGGGATACAGGACGCCATGGCCCCTAGTAGTGACATGTATTTCCTGACTGACACTCTGGTGCTCACTTTCCACTCCTTCACTTTTTGTTTGAGTTTTTGAACTCTCTCCAAGGACGGCTTCACTAGCCCTGATTGAGTTTGGAATTCCGCGCCCAGAAATAAAGCTTCTTGAGGGAGCTAAGGAGGATTTCTCGAAGTTGATTCCAAAGCCTAACCGCTGTAGAAGTTGCATGGTGGCCTCTAGGCTTGCTTGTGTCATTCTTGGCGATGAGCCCCTTACCAGCCAATCGTCCAGGTAAGGGTAAACATGATGACCTTTTCTTTGTAGCCAAGCTGCCACTGGAGCCAAGCATTTTGTGAACGTCCTGTGAGACGATTTTAGTCCGAAAGAAAGTATTTTGAATTGGCAATGACTCTGACCAACTACGTACCTTAGAAACTTTGTGTTGTCGATGCATTGGTATGTGGAAATATGCGTCTTGTAGGTCTAACGACGCCAGAAAATCTCCCGGCTGTATGGATCGGATGACGTCCTGAAGCATAAGCATTTTGAAATTCAGGCTTTGCAGAGTCTTGTTGAGAGCCCGAAGGTCCAGAATGGGTCGCCACTTGCCGTTGGGTTTTTTGACCACAAATTAACGGGAGTAAACTCCCAGACCTCTCTCGGCCACCGGAACAAATTCTATAGCCCCTTTTTGCAGCATAAGCACCACTTCTTGTTGTAATATGTGAAGATGGGATTGCGCCGAATACACAGGTGGAATTTATGATGGCGTCTTCTTGAACTGCAAAGAGTGGCCTAGTTTTATTGTGTCCAATACCAAACGGTCTGATTTCCCACTCGTCGACGCGACGGGACACTCTGCCTCCCAGGACGTCCTGAAGCTCGTCATTGTTGGGACTTTGACTGCTTGCCTTTGATGGACGACGAATATCCACCCCTTCTTCTCGAAGCCTGGTAGTCTTGGCCTCTTCGTGTTGCTTGGACAGCACGCCTATAGCCTTGGGAGGAGTATGACGGCCTGCTGAAACTCCGGTCCCTGGATGCAGTAAATCGGGAATTCCCCAATGCTCTGCGGAAGTGGCGAAAGGACCCAAATGCGCTCCCGCTTTGTAGGGCTCCTAGCAACCTTGCAGTGTCCGTATCTTCTTTCATACCTTTTAGGGCCTCGTCCACCTTCTCCCCGAACAACTGCTCACCCTCACATGGCATATCGAGCACCTTATACTGGACCTCCGGTCTAAAGTTGATACATTTCAGCCAGGCTTGCCTTCTCAAAACCACTCCGTTGTTTATTTGCTTGAACCCGGATTCCGCCAAGTCCACGGCGATGTTGATCGAGTGATTTGATGCCTCTTCCCCCTCACGGACCAGCAACAGGGCTGATTTTCTGTGCCCCTCCGGGAGGTGTTCCAGGATAGGGGCCAAACGATGCCCCATCTCACTATCGTATCTTGCTATGATAGCCAGCGAGTTAGCTGCCTTAACCGTTGTTGCTCCTACTGACAAGACCTTGTTACCAAAGGCATTCTGCCTTCTAGCTTCATTGTCCGGAGGTGTTGTACACTTATGCTGCGATCTGGCTTTTCTAGCAGCTGCCGCCGACACTACCGACTCTGGGGAGGGTTGAGCAGTCAAACATTTAGGTGTAGAATCCGGGGCCTTGAATTTCTTTTCCAACCTGCCCTTGATTGATGGATGGTTCATGGTTGGCAAGCTTTCCTGCCAGACGTGGTCCAGAATGGGAACCGAGAAGACTAACTTCCTCCTCTTCCCCATATGGTTGAATAGGAAGCATTCCTTCTTTTCTTCCCCCGGGGTCAGACCAAATTCAATACAGGCTTTGCCCATCATCGCGTGAAAAGAGCCGATGTCATCTGGCGGCGACGGCTGAGCCGGGCTTCTAGGCGCTTCCGCTTCTGCCTCCGATTCCCATGTAGGATCTCTTGAAGGGGACAATTAAAAATCCGAAAAAGAGTCTCTAGGCCCTTGTTCTGACTCTGCATCTTGCAATTCCCCTTCTTCCGGGTGTGAGCGAGGAAGCTCCTCGCTAATTGGATGGGAGGCTGGCATCCCCGTCGTTAACCGCGGAGCGGGACCTGGTTCGCCGTCGGCAGGCATTGCCGGTATCCCTGTAGGTGCACCTACGGGGGGGTAACCTTGTGTCCAATTGACTCAAATGAGACTGCAGCGTGGTCAACACCTGCAAGGATAATACTGACTGAGGGTTCAACAAAGACGACGCAACAGGGACACTTTGCCCTCCTGAAATCATCGACGAGCCAACACCTTGCAATCCCAGATCCGCTGGACCAAAAATCTGTTCACGGTCTTCCTCCATTGACGATATTGAGAAAGCTGCTTCCTGCTGCAATAGGGTATCTGGAAAAACCGCATCGTACACCTCCGGTTGCCAAGCCCCTGAAGGATCCACCGTCGCAATGTCAATCTCGAAGCCCTTTCAATCGTCGCTGCCGGAGTCGACAAAGCCACTGCAGGTATTGCCTGCGCCGGTGGTAATGATCCCATCAACCACGGAACACCTGTCGACGATGGTGGCGGCTGTGACACAGGCTCTTTAGGCGATCCCACCTTTTTTTAGCTACATCTATGTTTTGTCGAGTGTCTACTCGAGGAAGACCTGTGATGGTCTCCTGAGGAGGAGGTCTTTAAAGGATCTTTCCCTTTTTCCGACAAAGATGAAGAAGAAGACTTCCCTTGATGGCGATCTTGTCCATGTTTCGAAGAGGATTATTTCGCCGGATGTTTCTCTGAGGGACATTTCTCCGTAGAACGTGGCTTCTTCGCCGGAGGCTCTACAGACACCGATCGACTACCGAAGATTTAGACCTCGATGCCAGACACTGTGCAGATCCTACCTCTGATGAAGGGTAGGTCCCTTCATTCAGCCATGTCACCAGACGCCTATTCCGATCTTTCAGCGTCTTCTGTGAGAAACGCTTAGAAATCCCACAACTGCCCGCAGAGTGATGCGGGTGTAGACAATACAGGCAATCCATGTGGCCATCTCCTTCATAGACTTTCTTCAGTCGGCACGTGGCGCACGGGCGGAACAACGCCTTTCCAGACATTGTAAAAGACAGACTTGTAAAGAGTAGAATTCAACCTTGTAAAGAGTAGAAAAAACACAAGGTGCTCCCGCTACTTTAGAGACGGTTGAAATCTGAAGGGAGCCGCGGGGGCGGGGCTATTTATACCCTACGTCCTATTGGATCATGCGTAAGCAGCCCAAAACGACGTAGATAGGACACAGAAGTGCCGACATTTTTTCCTATGGAAAACGTCTTAATAAATAAACCGAGGGTTCCCAGCCTGACGACAGGGAATATTCTACGCATGTGAAATCATGAAAGATCCAATGCTGGAGAAAGTGGTGTTATTGGCAATACGCGTAGAGTACGCTGCTGCTGTGGTAAGCCTCTTACACAGGGTATAAAGTCTTCTCCCTTCTTTGTCACTCTCCCTACTGTATAGGTCGGCGGAAGGCACGGCCACGTGATCGGCAACGCCGACAGGATCACAGTCCGTCGAATTACTCGCAGGTCTTCGGCGGAAACTGGAACAGCCGTCGAGACAAGGGACGGGAGGGGTGATCTAAACTACTTTATAGAATTATTCGACCAAAGGTCGGTTGGACAATAGCAATGTTCCTTACGAACTCTGCATAAGGGTGACCAGTTATCTGGGCGCAAAAAACAATCTGAGGGACCTCGACGCGTGAGGGAACTTGGGTACACTACACGTCACGTAGGGATAGTGTTACAGGCACGCCCATGTCGATGTCCCCTTTCAATTCTCAAAAGACATGATGCAATACTCTGCGGTTACCACTGGATGTCGGACTATGCACAGCATTAAAGATCGACAAATATCAGAAATGTCTTTATTACAGAGCTATTAACCATAGTTGGGGCTCGCAGGTATTCATTCTTTTATGTTATACTAGCTGTTCCTGGCGGAACAAACCGTTCTAGCAGATCATAAAGGTCAACATTGGTCGGTAATTTATAGTCACTTCCGTCCCCCTTCTTAAATATCAGAATTACCACTGATCGCTTCCAGGAAGGGGCGCAGGTCCCTGTGACTTATTAATGGTCATTGAAAAGGCTAACCATATCAGATGGAATGAGATGTATTCATGAAATAAGAACAGCATCCAAGTTTTATCAATCACACAGGCCTCTAGGATATGTCTTTGTAGACGGGTAATTGTCAACCTTGTTCCATTGCAGAGTCCCTCTGATGGCATAAGATTTCATAGTAGCATAATCGTAGCATAATCACAGCAACTATTTTCAGTTTTGGCTTGTAAAGTGAGTCAGCAATTAACTGTTCATTAGCAATGGAACTGCTGTGCCATGTGTGAAGAGAAATGGGGGATGAAAGAAGTAACTTGAAATGATTGCAAATGTTTGCGGTAGTGGAAGGTGACCGCGTAGAACTGTGCTCATTCTGTTGAAATGATAGCTGTTGTTGAAGTGGGTGCACTTTGCCCTTTGGACAGCAGTCGGCAACCTAACACTGATAAATTATATCAGAGGAGTACGGAAACATACCCAAGCATGTGTGTGTGTATATATATATATATATATATATATATATATATATATATATATATATATATATATATATATTTGCTTAGAGAGGATTTTTATATACTTGTGAGAGGAACAGTTTTTTGAGATTTCCTGAATGTGACTTTATACATATATAGATCAGAGGGTTGAGTGCTTGCTGCTGCAATCTCTGTGCGATCTGCCAGTCGCAGGTTTGAGTCACAGCAAGGCCAACTCGGCATTTCATCATTCTGAGGTTCATCAATGAGCACCAACTTTGGTTGGGTGATAATTGCATGTAAATGTTCTATGTACTGTGCTTTGGCAAAAGTGCTATATAAATAAATCATTATCATTCCTGTAGTTGGAGGGTTGTTTATCTTTCTTCTTTACAGGTGGGGAGTATGGAATAATGTCCCTCCCGTTTCCCCACATACAGGCTGCATTATTCCTGTGTACTAATTAAGAAATCAATTTGCATCTATATAACGAACAAAAAGTGTTAGATTTGGGTGCAAGGATAAAACAGCTGCAACATAGGTCATTCCGATGGGGTCCGATAACGGTCTTGCTTCTTGTTTCTGGAGTTTTAGAAAAAGAGGGGCAGAGTCTCGGTGTGAGCACGCCCAGTCTCCAAAGCACATATATCCTTACAGAATTATATGTAGAGCATGTATCGCTTGCCCTTGATTTTAACAGAATAACACGTCTAATCATAAATGAGTTTCCAGAGACAATAGTAGCTTTGGCCCACAAACTTCATTGCATGATCCAAGGCATGGCGCATACATAACATGATCTGCTTTTGTGTGAACAGGTCAGAACATGCGTATGGCAATGAAAGGTAAAAGCAAACATTCTGACCAAACAGTGACTCTGATAAAACGCTTATGGCACGGTAAATGTGACTGTACCTTAAAAAAAATAACTTCCAGATTTAATGTGGGGAATTCTAGCACTGCATAATCACGACTACAGGTTGACAAAGATTAGTAGGGTTATCCAAAAGTAAATTAACACAGTAAAAGTTTGTTAATTATGGTCATTTTGAGAAAAAAATATGTATATGTTAAAACACAAAATCAAGGAAAATAAACATTAGTTTGGTGTTTTTGTCTCTGGCAGCACATTTCCTGAGTGTTTTCCCTTGAGTTCATTTTTTTCTTGAGAAATATTTGCTCAGACATTCATATCGGGGATTTGAGATTAGTGGCCTGGGTAGGTATGTAGAAGTTAGGGACTTCCATACAAAAAGCAGCAACTCTATGAAAAAAACCTTGTGGGTCAATCACAATAAAGTTTACTGACAAAGTACAGAAATTCGAGTACCTCTAGGAAAATCTACTTCGATATCTAGGTCTGGCTCATAAGGAACATCAAGTATAGTTGTAGGCATCTCTGTATTGATGTCCTGAAAAGCATCATCTTCTTTATCTGCAAGGCAAATGAAAAAAAATCACCAATTTGCAGTTTGCTTCTCCACATATCCTCCGCTACTTACTCCACCAAAGAAAACAATAGTTACACATGTGATTTTAAACTGGCAGTAAAACAAGTTTGGAAACTGATCATATTAAGTAATATAAAATGATGCAAGCGAAAAAAGGGGTGGCCGGGGGCCCAACTCTGGGTCCCAGCTGCAATCTGCTCAACAGTCTAAAGATCTTCTCCTCCTAGCGCGCTTTCATGCGTCCGCAATCATCAGGGAGGCTGATTGGTTTCAGGTGTTCAGGGTGGAATCCCTCTGGGAAGTACTAGTCTGTAACAGGAAGGAATTCTGGTATATGTAGTGTAGAGCCAGCCATGTCAAATATAAAATGATGCACAAGGTGTTTTTTTATGGTATACCTTTTTTTTATCTTTTCATTTTTCAAGCTAAAATTATTGCCTTTTGCAGTTCTATGCCCATCTGAGTGTATAAGTGTGATGGTTGAGCTAAAACATGGCGCTGGTGCGCAGTGCATTCTGGGAGCACTCAGAGCCATGATGGATATTTATCCATGCCTCAGTGGAAAGCTACACTTGCATTCTGGGAGCACTCAGAGCCATGATGGATATTTATCCATGCCTCAGTGGAAAGCTACACTTGCTTTGCGAAACAACATGTTTTCAACGTTATTCGCTGATGAGCTTGGAATGCAGGCCTTCCCAGCCAAGGACACGGCGCTGGGAAAGCTAAGATCCGCAGGTGCCGGCTGGTACCTGATAGTGAAGTTTGTTTTGGGTTTGCTCGGCCTGTGCCAAGGTTTTGAGATGAGTTATGGAATTGTTTCCCAGGGCGTTTAGGAGAGAGAAGTGCTTTGCTCCTTGAGGTTACTGTCGGTTGACCCAGCTGGCAACCAACGGTCACCCATCAATGCGCAAGCGCATTGCCAGAAGGTTCGAGAAGTTGCCACCCCTTGTTGAGGAGGGCATATATGCGGAAGCCCTCAACGGTCAGACGGGATAAGCACAAAGACCTCAGTCGGAGGGGGGACGCTTCGGTCCGACACTCCTGTGGGTTGTTGTGCTCTTGGCCTGGCTGTTATCGGGGTCTTTCAGCCGCTGCTGGCGAGATGAAGTTCCATTAAGCTACGCCCACGGTGATGTATTTCTTTCTTTGACTTCTTTATGTTTTCTGTGATCTATGCCCATGTGAGTTGTAAGAGTTATTTCTATGTACCTGTAAGCTTTGAATAAATAGCCGTAAAGAGCTGATTATCTTCTAAAGTGTGCGTGGCTGTGAATTATTGTGTCTGTTTTTGGGTTGAAGTATTTGCTCTATAATTGCACTGGTGATTTATGGTAGTTCCGTGCACTTTTCAGAGGAGAGCAATACAATAAGTATTAACTGATGTATATACATCTGTTGGTCCATATACCCTTTGTAACAGGTCACATGTCTAGTTCTAGAATGTTCTGCAGGAATTGCACCACTGTAAAGATCAACTTATTTTCTTGGCCATTCATAATTCGGTCCCATCGTGTGTCAGCATCCATGTGCTGGGATGAGATGTTAAAATATGTTCCAAATTTCTGTCTCTTTTCTGTGAGTTCAGAGCATATCATTACGAGATGGCGTATTGTTTCCGGATTCTCGTGGTTTTTGCAGAAGCGACAGTTGCTCTCCAAAGTCGCTATCTGCTGATACATGGGTAGGTAGTCTCTGGTGGGCAATATGTTTAGTCGCATCTTCATGTATGTTGCACGGATGGTCGGATCTGGAAATGTTATTAGATATTTTGGTGTCTTGTTGATGGTACATATATCAGTGTGGCATTGAATGTTCCTTGAGTATGTTAATTTAAAGCTGCATGTCTTTATCCAGTCGTCCTCCATCATTCTTTTCCTGGCATGTTGCAGTCTTTGTGTGAGCATTTCGATTGATATTTCTTTGCTTATCAGTAGCCGGTATAGATCTTCCTTCCAAGCATTTAGAACTGAGTTGTTCATGGCGGTAGGCTGGTCTCTCAGTATTTCTATAGCTGTTATTTTTTTGTTAGTCAATAGTTTTCGCAGGATATCTAATTGCTTCCAGTTGACTATTGATGTTATTGACTGTGTTGCTATTTCATGGAGTATTCTGGCCATCGGATAGGACAGATGTAATCTCAGAATGTCGCGCCAAAAAATAGCTTCCAATCTCGTCCAATTGGTCGCTTTTATCTGTGGCATTGCTTCACTCCCATAGGTGATCGTTGTGATTACTTTCTGTTTGTAGAACGCTAGAATTGGTTTGAAGGAGAATTTTCTGAATTTTCGATGGAGCACACATCCTTGCCTGGCTAATGCCTGTGTTTTGCTTTCCAGGTTGGTGATCCAATTTTCGACTTTTGATTGATTTATTGTGATGCCTATGTATTTGAATGTTACGACCTCATCTAGTTTCCCTTCTATAGTCAGTTTCAGAGGTTTTGCCTTCTTGAAGGGTTGCTTCACCAGTGACATCACTTTGGTTTTGGTGGTATTGATATGTTACTCATTTGCGGTCATGTATTCTCCCAATCGTTGTAGACTTGTCTGTAATCCAGCTGGCGTTTTGTCTACTAGAATGTCATCATCAGCATACATCATTACTGGCACTGCAGTTGAGTTTATTTTGGGAGGGTTTAGGGTGCTGTTTTCGAGGTGATCTTCAATATCCATGGTGTATAGGTTATAGAATGTAGCTGCCAACGGGCATCCATATTTTAATCCATTCGTTGTCTTGATGAATGAAGTAGTAGTGCTGTTTTTTTCTAGTCTGACTGTTAGAGGTATTTGAGTACAGTAATTTGATTGGTTACATTATTTCAGTGGGACATTTCCATGTTGTTAATTTTTCCCACATGTTTTGTCTCGATATGGAGTCAAAAGCCATGTGGAGGTCGATAAATGCTGCATGAACCATCGTTTTGTTTTTTATTGCTTCATGTTTGATTAGGTTTAGTAGTATTAAGTTTATATTTGTTCCGACGTTGGATGTGAAGCCTGTTTGTCGGGTCCCAAAATGGCCATTTTCCGCTGGCCATTGTTTCAGCTTTTTGAGCAGTATTGTTGCAAATATCTTCCCTAATGGATCAAGGAGAGCTATGGGTCTGAAGTTTCGTGGGACATCCCGAGGGCCATGCTTGTATATTGGAACAATGGTTGCGGTTTGCCACGACTGAGGGATCTGGTTGAGTTTGTTGATCGCAGAGAGTATCTGTTCCATGAAGTTGACCCATAGGTGTGCATCTTTTTTAATAGTTGCGTTTGACAGACCATCGGGTCCCGGCGCACTGGAGGTGTTTAGTTTGCAGATCATCTCCGTCAGATCTTGCTTTTCATATTGAATGCGCCATTTTTTTGTCGCGGTTGGTTGACTGTTTATGTCTGTGCCCCTATCACTGTATATTACGGAGAAGTGCTGGATCCATTGTTGGTGGGTGACATTTGCTGTCAAATCGTCTTGTTCTCTGGCAATATTATTCAAGAGGTTCCATAGTTCTCTTAGGTTCTGACTTTTCAATGTTCTCATGGTTGCTTGCGCAATCTGTTGTTGTAGCGTCTTGCAAAATGTTTTCCTCCACTTTGCGTATGATTGTTTTGCCCGTTTTATCTGATGACTCCGGCATGGGCTGTCGATGTTTCTCAGTTGACGGATTTTCCTTCGCATTTCTTTTTTCCTCTCTACAAGTTCAGGATTGAAAGCATGTTGATGTAGTTTAATGTTGTTCCTCTTGCTATCCTTCAGGAAGGGGATTAGTAGCCGTTTGTAATAAAATGTGTCTATGTCTTTCATTGCTGTTTGCTGTATTGTCTTCGTTAGCTCTCGGGTTTGTGCCCGATTCATTCGGAGTCCTAACATTTTGCCGACAATTTATATCGGTGCGCACCGAAGTTGTCTTTTGTATTCTGTTAGACCTTGGCCTGTTGCTGACAGTTGGTAATGGTCGCTTTTTGGAGTCAGTTCTATGGATACTTCTGTTATTGATGCTTTGAGTTCTTACGATAGATAAATGTAATCTATTGTTGCTGAAGAGGCACCTCTTATCCAGGTCGGTATAATCTTGTCAGCGTCGTCAGTTGGATGTTTTAAGTATGTGAGGTTCCGAATGGTTGTTTCTTTCTGCCATCTCTTGACACATGTAGATAAGTCTGCCTTGTTCATGGGTTCTCCTTTGACTAGGTGAATATTCAGGTCGCCACAGATGATACATTCGGCGTGTTGGTATTTGGCGATTGTTTCATCTACTGTTAGAAAGACCCCATCAAGGAAGCAGTTGTCATTTATGGTGACAGGATTCCAATAGACGTTTATGATTGATATCAGCTGTTCAGGTTTCATCTGTATATCTGGTTGATAATTTAACTGAATTTTCATGATCGTATTTTGGGTCCATGAGTTGATATTTTTAGTGCTCACTATACTCCAATTTTATATTGTTTTGATCATAGTGAGGAGACCTGAAGAGGGTCTTCCTTGAATTTCTTTGCAAGCTGGGTTCAAGAGTGGTGAAACCATCGTCACAAGGGGTTTCGATGAGCCATGTTTCTTGGAGGCAGATAAGGTTAAAGGGTTCCAATTAAGGTGAGGGTTGATTGATTAGATGGATGTTCCCCCTAGTGTTCCACGTACATATGGACCATTTTAGTTCATTCTTCTTTGGTGGTTATGACACTGGTGTTAGATCGTACGATTTGTTGAGCCGATACCTTTCTTAAATTCGTCAAAAAGGATGGTTCCATTGTCCTGGTCTATGCTAGATGTCACAATCTAGATGATACACAAGTAAGAATACACTAGGGTCCATATGATCCTGGTGTGCCACAAACTTTATTTTCTCTACATAGTCAACAGCGTAGCACTATTCCAATTGAATAGCACTTAGAACATAGCTATAATTTAATCGTAATATTGGATAAAACTAAACCAACATCTTTTTTAGCATTGGCTTCAACTAACATACATCCAAACATTCAAAATTGACATCTACCAAGGACCACCTTTAAACTAGTGAAAGTTACTCACCATACTGACTGCTATACTACCAGGCCCATAGTGCACATTTCTTTGTGTTTAGGGAATGATATCAATGGCAAAGGAACTAGAACACATTAGCGCTGGACAATATGGACCATAAGTCTTATCTTGATATTTTTGGGCTGAATGGCGATATACAATATAGGGGATACATTATTTCTGATGCTTGTATCTGCTTGGATTCACATGCTGTGCATAGGCCGACATCTAGTGGAAGCTGCAGAGTATTACAGTTGTTTTCGAAATTCGTTTACGTGGGTTAAATGCTCAGTGGTAAGCCAACTATATGCAAGATGCCAAGAGTACTAATACTGAATAGTAAATGCTTAACAACTCTAACATTGTCTGTTAACCTCATCCTAAAACTGCAATTGTTTCAAAAGGACATCATCTCAACAGTCATGGCAATACCAATAAAAAAATGCAAGCAGGATACACATCCCTAGATGCACAGAATTAGGCATTAAGTGACATTTAGTTATATTGATTTGTCATCTTAATTTAATGGGTGACGGATATATATATAGATATATCTCGATGTTAAAAATATTGTCTAATCCTATATCGCTTTTGAAAATATATTGATATATCTCCAATATATCTCTATATATCGCCCAGCCCTATAACACAGTATATGGTGCTGCAGAATCAAGTCAATGCAAAAATTGTCTCCAGGTTCATACAAACCCAACCTTGACGCTAAGACATTTCTTGTGCATGCTCCCCAAACCACATCTGCTTGAAAATACTGTACTATTAGAGGGATGGAGGGATTGCCGTATGGAGAGTCACCATGGTCAGAACATTTAAGTAACTTACCTACAGGTATAGTTCTCCAGAATTGGTATGGTTTATGTTAAATGAATATTCCCATGCGCAAATGTAATGTGGAAATCCCTGCAGTAAAGCATGAAAGCATTTTTCCCCATAGCAACACATACATAGTAACAGGACTTTTCTAAGGCTGGTTGGGATTGTTTTGGTCCAACTGCCATTAAGCCTGCTGACCTCAACTCTACCCCATGCACCTTAAGTCTCCTATTTGAAGCACGCAAGATTAACTTAAATAACATCTGGAGAGGTTGGGTGGGTCACAATTGAAAAACATACCAATACTGGAGAACTATGCCTACTGACAAAAAACGAGTTTCTCCAGCATTTGACCTTGTATACATTAAAGTTCGTATTGACTACAGAGTAATGAGCAGTAAATACCTATGAGGTAGAAGCACAGGACATTCTACTTACAGGGGGTTTTCCAAGACAGCTTGGCACACCAATGTGTCAGATCTGGCACCTTGCTTGGGAGCGTGTGTGTGCCAAATACCCTCATCCACCTTTAGGTGACTGTTTTGCAGATGTCTTGCAACAGGGCGTTAGCCAGGAGCAATGACCCACCTTTTCCTCTAGTAGAATGTGCAATCACCCTTCCCCAAAACTGTTTCTTTGCTGCAATATTTGATATCCATGAAGTAATTTCAGACAGCCTGGACGCTCATCTTTCCACAGGATGGGAATAGTTGTAAACTTGGCCTAAAAGCTTTGGTTTAGTGTATGTAGTAACTATGGTACCTCTTGATAGCCAATGCATGCACTGACCATTCTGCCACCACAGATGGTTATTTGAAAAACAATGGCAAATTAGCAGCTTGATTAATGTGGTAATCAGAGGTTTTGACAGAAACTGTAGCTAAGTTCCAAAAGTCACATTTATCATATAAAATTCGAGATATGGTTCTGAAGCCCAAAAACCTTGGATGCTGCTCACCCTGTGCATCAACGATATTGCAACCAGGAAAGCAGCTTTCCAAGTTGTATACTTCAAGATTGACCAATCAATCAGTTCAAAAAGAGCAGATGGGAGCCTGGAGTGCACCATATTTAAGGCCCAACATGGAACTAATGGTTTAAGTGGACAGAGCATTTGAAAAAAACTCCACAGAAAATGTTTCACTAAAGGAAGAGAGGGGGGAGAGAGTGTTTTGTTCATGCCGTTTCTTGTAACTTGAAACCACAGTCAAACAAATCCTTTTGGAAGAATGTTGGGAGTTCTAATTCAATCAGATATAGTAGGTGTGGGTAATGTGTCTTAAGGCAGACATGTGCCCGGGGTTAAGGTCTGCAACACTGCACCAAATACAAGATCTTTTGCACTTGCAAAAAGTCAAGTTAGTCGTACCAGCCCTTAAGTGTGCTAAAACCTCCATGCATTGATGGGTAAAGTTCACATTACTAGGATTTAAGAGCCAGGATGCAAGGATGATGGGGGCTGGACTGTGAAGGAGGATCCTCCTCTTTCATCATTAGCATCCATGGATGCACTCTGCGTGGAGTGTGGGCTTCTATAGACATGGCTAGGAGGTCTGAATAGCAGCACTGTCTCACCCATATCGGGGCTATCACCAGCATCAAAAATGTTGCTGTCTTTAGCTTCTGGACCACTCATGCCACCATCGGTAGTAGGGAAAACACATACAAATATGCTGTTCCAATCGGAGGTAATTATGTGAATATGCTGGAGAGTATGGTATGCCTGGCACTGATATCTCCAGTTCCTGCAGCCCTTGAATCTGTACCTACTGCCCCACAGGGGCATGGGTAGAAGTCTAACAAAAGTAGCAGTGAAACTGTGACTCTGACCGGGATGGGGCATGGAGCAGTGCATGTGGCCATTTCAATTTTCCTTTCATTTTTAGCCCTCATGAAGCAAAGGTTCTAGTAAGGCAAAGAAGCAAATTAATCCCCGCCTTGCAGTATGCTGCTTAAGTTCGCTCCAAACTCCTATTCTTTTATTTTAAAAAGAAAGCGTTCAGGAACGGTATCTTTTAAAAAAGAAAGTATAGGAATGGGGAAAGTGGAAAAATAAAAGTATAGGAGTACCGCTCCAAACCGCTCCTGCTCACTTCAACCACTGGGCATGTGGAGAAAACTGGCATACAGATAGGATCAGAGTAGAACAAGCTAGACTCAAGAAACACAACCTCCTATTCTTCTTTGTATCTGGGCCCCTGCGCTGATCGCTTGAGAGTCAAGATTGATGCGCTTTTGAATTCTTTTTCTGTGAGGGCTGGTTTGTCAATGATGGCTAATGGTGATACTGTGCCCAATCTCGCTAGAAATATTCAGCCATCACACGGCGTGTAGAACACTCCTTTACCCACACAGCTCAGTTGGGCTGTCTCTGAGGAACACTCCCCTGCCAACACAGAGAAGTGGGATGTGAACAAATTAAACATGTTAATGGCTCCAGCAGCTCAGTTTTGACAGAAACTAGCAGGGCTTTAAGCTATCCTACTGATACCATGGTCTTACAAAATGTAACACTCAATCCCTCGACGCACAGGTGCGTCGACTTATCCCATTTCTGTGTTGAATGACAAAGCCGTGGCAAATGACTGCAGACCTGGTACCAAGAGTTGTCTGTCCATTGTGGAAGTACACATCTGGTGCTGCAATCACGTCTGCTCCAGATACGGATATGGAAAACACAGTTTCCAATGGCTATCTGCACTTACAGCTTTAAAGATTGTAGGTACGTTGTGGATGCTGTTTGGGGAGTGGCTTTGTGTTGTGAAGGTGTAGGTTGGCTTTATGTGTTTTTGTGTGTCATGTCTTGTTTTGTGGTTTTATGTTTGTTGGTTGCACAATTATGGGGTGTTATTCTTTAGTATGACTGGTTGTCTCAGGAATTGTTTTGTATATGACTCGAAGATGACACGGTTTTGTGGTTATTATTCACTGTATTAGCAATGTTTAAATTTTGTCCACGATTGTTGATTGTGTGAAAGAACAAGTTACTTTCTTACCTGGTAACGTTCTTTCGATGGGATGGTCCGACGATGTATTCCATATCTATGACATGTAATCACCACAGCTGTGCTGCTTCGGAAACTTTTTTCGGCGTCTGCGTCCTGCGTCGATGACGTTGATGCGCCGTCCTCGAGGACCTCCTCCGACGTCCGATGTGATAAGTAGGACGCACAACGCCCGTAGCCTCAGTTGTAGTTTTTTCCCCCAGAACGTGTGACATTAGTCAACTGCCAGTCAGACACAAAGCCTTGCGGAACGTAAGCTGCAATCGCAAAAGAAATTCTGCAGCGGGGAAGGCAGGGCGGGAGCGATATGGAATACGTCGTCGGACCATCCCATCGAAAGAACGTTACCAGGTAAGAAAGTAACTTGTTCTTCGAGGGGATTGGGTCCTCCAACGTATTCCTTATCTATGACAGACTCCCAAAGCAGTACCAGAGCAAGGAGGAGGGAAAGAATTTAGAATCAAAATTTAGAATAGCCAATCAAATAGCAGAGCAAAGGACCGCCTTGCCAAAGGCCAGATCCTGTCCTCGGATGGAATCGAGGGAATAGTGACGTACAAATGTATGTACTGAAGCCCAGGTGGCTGCATCACAGATGTTGCGAATAGGAACACCCCTCTGCAGGGCAGTAGATGCAGCCATACCCCTGGTAGAATGGGCCCGCAAGCCAGCCGGTGGGTCCTTTACCCGCCAAGCGGTAACACTCCGAGATGGCTAAAATAATCCAGCGAGACAAAGTCTGTTTCGTCACAACTTGCCCCAAACGCTTTCCAGCGTAACCAATAAAGAATTGATCGTCCACTCTGACCCGGGACATGCGTGAAACATAAAAGCTTAAAGCTCTCCTAGGATCAAGCCTATGGAGCCTCTCCTCTTCCTTACCAGGATGCGGAGGAGGATAGAATGCCGGAAGAACAACCTTCTGGGCCAAATGAAATTCCGTCACTACCTTCGGGAGAAAAGAAGGACGAACTCTAAGGACAACCCTGTCCTTGTGAAATACAGTGAAGGGTGGCTTAACTGAAAGTGCCTGTAACTCACTCTGCGAGCGGAAGTAACCGCAACTAAAAACACAGTTTTCAGAGTTAACAGCCTCAAAGGGCAAGAATGTAAAGGCTCAAACGGAGCACCCATAAGAAACTTAAGAACAAGGTTTAAATCCCAACCGGGCACCAGGAAAGGTGACGGAGGGAACACATTAGTGAGCCCTTTCAGAAACTGTGAAATTAAAGGGATTTTAAAGTAAGAACACTCTTCAGACGAGCGTGTAAAGATGGACAGCGCCGCCAGGTAACCTTTAATTGTACCCACTTGCAAGCCCCTGTGGGCCAAAGAAAGTAAAAAGGACAGAACCATGGGGATGTCACATGCAAAAGGATCCACATTCTGAACTCTGCACCAGTCGCAGAACTTACGCCAACGGCAACGGTAAAGACACTTTGTTGCTGGCCTTTGGGCCGAAAGCAACACCTCCTTCACGTCTTCAGGGAGGTCCCAATCCCTATACCTCAACCTTTCAGAAGCCAAGTGTGAAGGTTGAGGGATCTGACCTCTGGATGGAGAACCTGACGCCCCTCCCGTGAGAGCAGATCGTCTCGGTAGGGAAGACGACGTGGAGGGCAGATGGACAAGTCGAGAAGGTCCGGGTACCACGTCCTCAGAGCCCACGCCGGAGCAATGAGGATCATCCGGGAACCGAACTTCCGTAACCTCTGCAGCACTTGCGGGATGACGGGGACTGGAGGAAACGCGTACAGCAGCGGGAATGACCATTCCACCACAAACGCATCTCCTAAGGCTCCTTTTGGAGGAAATTCCCGCAAGCAAAACCTTTCACACTTCCGGTTGACACTGGAGGCGAAGAGATCCACTTGAGGGGTCCCCCAAAGGGCGAAGATCTCCAGGAGAATCTCCTGAGCCAACTCCCACTCGTGAGAGATCGCGCTCTGCCTGCTCAGAGCGTCCGCCGTCAAGTTTTCGTCTCCGGCCAGATGAACTGCCGAGATCGAAACTTCCTGCTGGATGGCCCAGAACTCGAGCTGCATCGCCTCCCTGCACAGAGGAAGTGACCCTGCCCCCCCCTTTTTGTTGAGGTAGTGCATGGCCACTGTGTTGTCCGTCAGGATCAGGACACTCTTTCCTCGCACAGTCGGCAGAAAAGCCTTCAGGGCTAGCCTGACGGCCCTCAGCTCCAACAGATTGATAGGGAGTCTGGACTCCGACAGAGACCAACGACCGCTGACTGTCAGCCCGTTGGCATGAGCTCCCCATCCCGTGAGGGATGCATCCGTCACGATCGTCACCTCCGGCCAGGGAAGCCAAAATGGAGCCCCTTCATCAAGTTGCCTTCGACGGCCCACCACAGAAGGTCCAGGGCGACCGAGGGCGGCACCTGAACCGGGTCCGACATCCTGCCGGAGGACTGAGATCATTGCGTCTTGAGTGCCCACTGCAAAGATCTCATCCGCAGGCGAGCCTCTGGCACCAGAAGAATGCATGATGCCATGAGGCCGAGCAACCTCAAGAACTCGAACGCTGGGAGCGTCTGGGCATGCTGAAACTTGTGCACCATCTGCTTAATGTGAAGAGCCCACACCTGGGGAGGAAAACACTGCCCCAGGGAAGTGTCGAGCACTGCTCCGATGTACTGGAGCCGCTGTGTTGGCGTCAAATGGGACTTCTTTAAATTGAGGGAGAAGCCCAGCCTGTGAAGGGAGTGGCAGGTGACAGACAGATGATCCAGGACTTGCTCAGGAGAGCTCCCCCTGATCAACCAATCGTCCAGGTAGGGGTAGACGTGAATCCCCCCCATTCCCTGAGATGCGCTGCCACCACCACGAGCTTGGTGAAAACCCTCGGGGCGGAGGTCAATCCGAACGGCAGGACCCGAAACTGAAAGTGCGAGTCGCCAACCGCGAACCTCAGGTACTTCTTGTGCTTGGGATGGATCGGCACATGGAAGTAAGCATCCTTGAGGTCGAGTGACACCAACCAGTCCTGAAGCTTAAGGGCCTGAAGGACTTGAGAGAGAGTAACCATCTTGAACTTGTCCTTCCTGAGGAGTTTGTTCAAACCGCGCAAGTCCATGATGGGTCTCAATCCCCCGTCTTTCTTTGAAATCAAAAAATAAGGGGAATACCATCCCTTGTTCCTCTCCGCTACAGGCACCAGCTCTATGGCGCCTTTCTCCAGCAGGGCTTGAATTTCCTGCGCAAGGAGCGGATCCGGACTCTGCAAAGAGAGGTTCCCCGGTGGATTGTCGCGAGGCCTGTGCCGAAAGGGAAGACAGTAGCCGTGGATTATGAGATGCTGCGCCAGCCTTCCCCCAAGCGGCGAACCATGGGACATGGCCTCATGACTGAGTGGGAGCGGCTGCGGCGTTACCTGAGGGCAAAGAGGCAACTGCCCAAGCGGCCTTGGCACCACGGGTACCCTGTTGTCCACCTCTGGTACCCTTGCGTTGGCCTCTTTGTCTGCCAGCTCCTCTCGCTTTACTGAAGGACGAGTAATAGCGAAAGGAACCACCCCTTCACTGCTGTCCCCTAGGACGAAAAGGCGGAGGTTGGCGAACTGCAGCGCCCAACGACTTCGCTGCAGCTTTTGAGGTCTGCAACCTCTCAAGGCTCTCGTCAGCCTTGCTGCCAAAAAGGTGTTCACCGTCAAAGGGCATGTTGAGGAGCCGGGACTGCACATCAGGAGCAAACCCCGACTTCCGCAACCACGCAAACCTGCGTATCACGGTGCTCACCGCCATGTACCTACTGACGCATTCAGCTAAGTCCAAACCCGACTGAACAGACTCACACATGGCATCCTTACCATCCTGGACCATAGCAAGGAAACCATCCCGTTCGTCCCCTTCGGGAATATGTTCAGCCGCTAACGCAACACAGTTCCACAGAGTGTGTGTGAAACGAGACAAGGCACAAATGGAGTTGGCTGCCTGAAGCGCCATACCACCAGAAGAAAACACTTTCTTCGCCCAGCCATCAAAACGTTTGTCGTCCCTATCAGGAGGGATGGTAGGGTACGACGCCTGCTTTGCCGGGGCCGTGGCCGCCTGCACGACCAAACTCTCCGGAAAGGGGTGCCTGGTCAAGTAACAGGGGTCGCTACTGGCTGGATGGTATTTTCACGACAAGGATCTGCCCACCGCCGGGAGACTCTCCGGAGCAGTCCAAGCCGCCGCCACCCTTCTCTGTAAAGACATATGAAACGGCAGTACCGGGTCAGTAGGGGGACCAACATCAAGGATGTCCGTTAGATCATCCTGCACAAACTCCCCTGGGGGAGCAGACCATCCCAAGTACTCAGAAACCCTAGCCATAAGGCGCCGGTACGAGGAATCGGCATGAGAGCCAGGCTCAGGCCTACAAAACTCCACCTCCGGAGAGGTGTCCAGTCCACTGGCATCATGCAGTGACTGCCTCAAATCGTCAAACTGACTATGGCCCGAGACAATTTCATCTGGAACCTCACTAGGAACCAGGCCATCAGAATCCTCATCCGCTTCTGAAATATATTCCAGGTGGCGAAAAGAAGGCACCCGAAAGTGCTTGCTCTTAACCAGAGCCTTCCTAGGGGGTTCCCCCGTGCCACGGGGTACCTCCGACACGAAAGGCGTTGATGGCGTCGAGCGAATCGGCGCCGAGAGGATCGGCGTCGACGTCAGATGCAGCGCCGCCAGCATCGGCGGCGTCGACACAGCCCTCGAAGCCGGAGCCCCAAGCGTGTCCTTCGACGACCTGAGCGTCGACGGCTTCGACGACTTCCTCGGAGCCAGAGCCTCGAGAAAGCCCGTTGACGCCCTCGACGCCGATGTCTTCCTCGAAGACCTCACAGGTGCGTCGAGAACGAGTCTCCTTGTCCGAACGGGACCTCTCCCGTGACTCGTGCCGACCACTCTTGCGAGCGGTGTCTCTCGACCTCTCACGACCGACCCCACTCGGGGGCGCGGACGGCTTAGTACCCTGCGGCTCAAGAATCGGCAGCATTTTCTTCCCGAAGGAAGCCCATTCCTCCGGTGTCGCACGGCTGGTGGGGTAAGCGACATGCCGGGCAGAGTCCGCCGAAGAGGACCTGGAAGACGACCGGTGTCGGCGCTTCCGAGAATGCCTCGAAGAGGCTGAGGAGTGGCGAGACCGACTCCTAGAAGGAGACCCACGAGACTTCCGACGATGACGCGGAGAGTCACCCCTCGAATCATCCGTCGAAAGCCCCGCAGACTTCGACTTCCGGGGCTTGGACACCCGACTTACCGACAACAACTTCTTACGTTCGCGTAAGGCTTTGGACGTGAGCGACTGGCAGTCGATAGTCGTCCGTGCCGTGGGCCTCCCCGAGGCACCAGAGGCAGGCGTTGTGCGAGTCCGTCACCGACATCTTGGACCCACACTCCCCGCACTTCTTGAAACCCAGACGCGGGGTCGAAGACGAAGTAGAAGAAATCTTCACACGAAGGATTTTCACAAAAACGAACAGGTTCGAAGAACCGAGAAGAACAGAACTCCAAAGAGTCGAGGCGTTAACCGAGATTCACGAAGCAACACGTTCGCGGAAAAAACAGAACTGAGGCTACGGGCGTCGTGCGTCCTACTTATCACATCGGATGACGTCAGACGTCGGAGGAGGTCCTTGACGACGGAGCATCGACGCAGACGCCGGAAAAAGTTTCCAAAGCAGCACAGCTGTGGTGATTACATGTCATAGATATGGAATACGTCGGAGGACCCAATCCCCTCGAAACATAGTTTAAAAAAAAAAAAGAAAGAGGGTTTCTTTAAAAAAAACATACCCATTCAGTTATTTACTTGCGTGTAGAGTGTGCCAAATTCTTTTGGAAAAGAGTCTGGATCTCAAATCTGTTCCAACAGAATGGGGCATCCCCTCTGGAAATGAACAAGAGTGCAAATGTGGATCAGGCACTGGATAACGAAGCAGCAAGGTGCGCAACTGGGGGTGTTGTGTCCCACACTCACTAAACAACAAATTATGTTCAACAGCTTACTCAGGATGCTTGCACACAAACATACATGCGCCCCCGGCCCAATCGTCGAAGATCTCTAAAAATACAAATAAACAATTTTACTACTAATGGGTGCCTTCAGCTGCTCTGCTAATATTGCCTGTCTGTTCGACCTCGTTCTAACTAAGTTCAGAGTCTGACACTCTAAAACCCTGTATGCCTATTCTTCACCCATCACCTTTTCAACAACAGAAAAAGTTTGAGAATCATGGTAATCTGACCCCTCGGTTGCAAACAGGCTGAATTACCCGATTTGCACTTTTAAGGGTTGTTTTCTGTAATGAAACCTATGGAGACATCACTGATCACCAGCCTAAAGTCTCCGGCCAGCGAAAGGCAGCCGCTATCTGACCCTGACAATGGTATCCTGGGGGAGGATCACATGGGAGGAGATAACTGACAGGGGGAGGTGGTGAATCCCAACAGGAGAGACGCAGTATTCTTCCCTTTCCAGTGAAGAAGAAATCATAATTTCAGAAACCCTGATGGCAAGTTGCCATTATTCAGAAACTTTCAATGGTAAAACCCTGAAAACACCTTTTGTTAAACTTTCCAAACACAACTCTATTTACTCTTCAGAAGTACCCAACACCTCTAAAACACATTTAAAATCTAATGTTTGTGATGGTTGTTATTTAAACAAAAATGTCCAACAATGCAACTTAAAATAGTTTTTAAAAAAATCCTTGGGACTGCAGGTTCCCAGAAAGCCTCAGGTACTGAGACGAAGAAGAGGAGCAAAGAGTCACTATGGAATGAAACTGATACCAAGTACAATGTGCCTTCTAGTTGTCGCGTTAATCAGCTGCGCGGGACATTTAAATCAGAAAATCACCTGCAAGGTAGGGAAGGAGAGGAGAGCTGCTGCAGAGAGCGAAGAGCAAACCCAGAGGCAGATTCACGCATGCTAACGGTGCAGGTAGAAGATGTTGCTTACAAGCAACCGCCTGAAGGCAAAGCGTACCGGAGGAGAGGAACTCTGGTAAAGTTATAGCACGTGCCATGCAGGGACACCTGGAAGCGAGGAGTCATTTGCAACGGGACAGGAGGAGCCGTAGTCTTGTGGAGTGGAAATGGTTCCATCAGCGAAGGAGTGAAAAGCTGATGTAGGAACGAAGAGAAACTCGGCCTAGCTGGTTAACCCTCCCCAACGAAAACTCTTCACACAGCTGCACGTTACACCGTTGAGTCAATACAAAGGAATAGTGGGGGCCCCGGGATGTGCTATCAATTTCACAAATACTTGAGTAGTCATTTTGAATATCAACCAAGTAGATCTGAAGGGCAAGGGCAAAAGGATACAATTCTCCTTATATGAAATGTCAATTTGGGGAAAATCATAATCCAAGAGACACTAAAGACGAAATAAAAAGGCAAAGGATTTTTAATTCTGCTTACATGACATGCCAGTTTGGGGAAACTTGGAACAAGCATTGCCAAAGCCAAAAGACACTAAGAAGGAAGTTGACAGACAGAACTTGAACAAACTCCCATATTTGGGATATCAATAAGGGGGCAGTTGGAAGAAGTGTAACTTGGAGTCAACAAGGTATAAACTGTGAAGAAATGCAACTGTTATACTTTAAAGGAAAGTGAAGATTCTAACAAAGACTTGCTGAAAGAGATGCATTAGGCAGTGAGCCCCTTTTGGAAAGTGATACTTGGCATGAGAGTACACCTGCAGATCTGTGTGAACCAGGATGGGGCAATTCATGTCAGGGGAGTAGGAACAAGTTACTTACCTGTAACTGTTGTTCTCCAGCATGGGTCTGGCATGGATTCACATGCTCATGAATATTCCCTGTCGTCAGGCTGGGAATCCTCGGTAAAGAAAAAACCAGTATCAGTTTCGTTTCTGATCTGTCTTTCGTAGTAATAACCAATCACTGGTCTCTGCGTCATACTGACCACAGCCAATGACTGCCCTCTACCTAAGCACTGCCTCTGGCAGCCATCTTCAGATTTGGAAGCACGTGAAGTGGCAGTATGACCAAGTGAAGAGCCGCAGAGGGGTAGGCGGGAGGGTTCGCATGTGAATCCATGCCAGACCCATGCTGGAGAACAACAGTTACAGGTAAGTAACTTGTTCCTTCTCCAGCATGGGGTCTGGCATGGATTCACATGCTCATGAATAAAGAATACATAGCAGTACACACATGCACAACCACGGGAGGTGGCAAAGGCTCAACATTAAGCATCACATCAACTCAACATTAAGCATCTTACCTCCTCACCAGGCTCACCTCAGGCGAACAGGTTGCGCAGCACTGCTTGGCCGACCCTGGACTCCTCCCTGGAATCCCGGTCGACGCAGTAGAATTTCGTGAAGGTGTGCGTCGACCTCCACGTAGCAGCCCTGCATATGTCCAGCAGGGGCACACCAGATAGGAACGCCGTGGTAGCTGCGATCGCTCTGGTGGAATGGGCTCTCGGACGGCCAGGCAGCGGTCGGTTTGCCAACCGGTGACAATACATGATACAGCCGGAGAGCCATCTAGAGATGGAAGCCTTCGAGAGAGCCTTCCCCTGATTGACAGGTCCAAAGTTCACAAAGAGTTGTGACGTCTTCCGAAACCCCTTCGTGCGGTCCACGTAGAACTTCAGCGCTCTAGCTACATCCAGCGAGTGCAAAGTCCTTTCAGCCGGCGACGAAGGCGACGGGAAGAACACAGGTAACACCAAGGGTTCGTTGAGATGGAAGTCCGACGGTACCTTGGGCATGAAGGAGGGGTGCGTCCTGAGCACTACCCTCGTGTCGTGGAAAGTCAAGTACGGGGCCTTGCAGGAAAGGGCCTGGATCTCTCCCACTCGTCGTGCGGAGGTGATGGCCACAAGAAAAGCTGTTTTCCACGATAGAAACTTCAACGGGGCCGAGTGCAGAGGCTCGAACGGAGGTCCCATGAGCTTGGTCAGCACCACGTTGAGCTCCCACGCCGGGGCCGGAGCCTTCACCGGCGGGAACGATCTGAACAGTCCCTTCATGAACTCTTTCACCAGACGATGAGACCACAAGGACGTCCGCCCCGTGGTTCTGGTGTATCGGGAGATCGCAGCAAGATGAATCTTGATGGACGCGTGTGCCAAACCAGCTTTGGCCAGCGTCAGCAGGTACGGCAGTACTTGGGGAGCCGTAATCCGTAGAGGGTTAATCTTCTGTGCGTGGCACCAGACAGAGAACCTCTTCCATTTGTGTCCGTAGCATTTAAGAGTCGAGGACGCCCTGGCCTTTGCAAGAACCTCTCTGCAATCGGCCGGTATGTCGTATCCTCCAAACTCTAGCGCTGCAGGAGCCAGGCCTGCAAGTTCAGCGACTTCGGGTCGTGGTGGAGGATGGCGCCTCCTTCCCTGGAGAGTAGATCAGCGTCCGCCGGCAGCTTGATCGGCGGGGACGCTGACAAGTCCAGAAGGTCCGGGAACCATATCTGCCTCGGCCACGCAGGTGCGACGAGGATCATCCTGCACCGTGACCTCTTGAGCTGGTTGACGAGCCGGATTAGCAGAGGCAAGGGAGGGAACGCGTAGAGGAACAGGCCCTCCCAGGGGAACGAGAAAGCATCGCCCATGCTCCTCGTCTGGGGAAACCTGCTGGCGAACCTCCGGCACTTGGTGTTCGTCGCCGTCGCGAACAGGTCGATCTGGGGTGTGCCCCACCGTCGGAAGAGGCGATCCACCAGATCCTGCCGTAGTTCCCACTCGTGGCACGAGCGCAGCTCCCTGCTGAGTGAGTCGGCGATGGTGTTTTTTATCCCTGCCAGATGAAACGGCACCAGAAAAATCCCTTGGGCGACGGCCCAATGCCACAGGTCCTGCGCCTCCTTGGACAGCGCTGGGGACCTGGTTCCGCCCTGTTTCCTGATGTAAAACATGGTGGTGGTGTTGTCGGTGAAGATCCTCACCACCTTGCCCTTGAGGGACGGAAGGAAGGACCTGAGGGCCCAAAACACTGCACGGAGCTCCAGGACGTTGATATGCAAGGACTTCTCCGTCGGGAGCCAGAGTCCCCTCGCGTGCAGATTTTCGGTGTGCGCTCCCCACCCTTCCAGGGAGGCATCCGTAGTCACAGTCTCCTGGTGGGCTGGGGTCTGGAAGTCCATGCCCTCCGTCAGATGCGCGCGGGTGCCCCACCACCGTATCGCTCGTCGGAAACTCTCGTCGAGCTTGATCCTTTCCTCGAAGCTGCCCGTCGTCTGGATCCAGCGCGCATCCAGGAATTCTTGCAACGGGCGCATCCGGAGCCTGCACATGGGAATGAGGTAGATGCAGGAAGACATCATCCCGAGGAGGGACTTGATGGATCTCACTTTGGCCGCGTCGGCCACCAACATCCGTTGCACCTTGCCCAAGATGGTCCTGGTCCTCTCCTCCGACGGGGAGGCCAGAAGGGACACTGTGTCGAGCCTCGCTCCCAGAAACAGTGCGACTTGCGCGGGCACCAGGTGGGATTTGGCGTAGTTCACGGAGAATCCCAGGTCCGTGAGGAGTTGGACGGTCCTTGCCGTGTGGACCACGGCGAGCTCCTTCGTCTTGGCGCGGATGAGCCAGTCGTCCAGGTAGGGGTAGACGTGAATCCCCTCGCGGCGCAGCTGCGCCGCCACCGGTGCGAGGCACTTGGTGAATACCCTGGGTGCCGACCGTAGTCCGAAGGGAAGGGCTTTGAACTGGTAATGACGCCCTTGGACCACGAACCTGAGGAATTTTCGGTGCCCCTTTAGGATGGGAATGTGGAAGTAGGCATCCTCCAAATCCAACGACGATAGGAAGTCTCCTTCCTCCAGTTGACCCAGGACGTGCTGGAGGGTGACCATCCGGAACTTCTGCGCCTTGATGAACTTGTTCAGCCGTCGCAGGTCCAGGATGGGGCGCCATCCTCCCGTCTTCTTCTTCACGAGGAAGTATCGCGAGTAGACTCCGGAGCCCCGAAGCCTCTTTGGGACGAGTTCGATGGCGCCCTTTCTGAGCATCGCCTTCACCTCCAGGAGAAGTTGAGGGACGTGAAGTTCTTTCCTGGCCACGGGGGGGACGCGCGGGCACCTTCTTTGAAACTCGAGCGCGTGGCCCCGGGCCAGGGCGTCCAGCACCCAACGGTCGGTGGAGATGGACTCCCACACGCTGACGAAGCCCGCCAGCCGGCCTCCCACCGGGGTGCTTCGGTGGGGGCCCGACCCCACGGCCGGTTCAATCCTGCTTGGACGCGGCCTTGCCGCCTTGACCTCCTTGGCGACGACGGCGGGGTCCGCTAGACTTGCCTCGTCCTCTGTAGGCCTCTTGCGACGACGAGCGGGCCGCTTGACGGTAGGAAGCGAAACCGCCGCCGGAACCTTTGGAGGCGCCCTTGCCTCCGCCGCTCCGAAAGGGCGTCCGTCGTTGCTGCAGGACTCCAAGGGCCCGGGCCGTCTCAGTATCCGCCTTGATGGCCTGAAGGGAATCGTCCACTGTCTTCCCAAACAGGTTGTTCCCGTCGAAGGGCATGTCCAGGACTCTGGTCTGGACGTCCTGCCGAAAGTCCGTAGCTTTGAGCCATCCACGACGTCGAAGGCAAACGCCGTTGCCCAGCTGGCGGAACCCAGTGTCGGCGATGTCCGTCGCCACGGTGATGGCGTGGTCCGAAGCCACTTCACCTTCCTGGAGGATCTCAAGGGCCTCCGCCCTCTTGTCGTCCGGCAGAAAATCCAGCAGGGGAGCTATCTTGTACCAGAGCTCCCTGTCGTAGCGGGCCACGATAGCCAAGGCGTTGGCCGCTTTAATCGTCGTCGCTGCCGACGAGATGACTCTACGTCCCATAGCATCCAATTTCTTTCCCTCGCCGTCCGGCGGGGAAGTCGATGTGGAGGCCGCACCCCCCCCCGCTTTCTTCCTGGCTGCCGCGGAGACGACGGAGTCCGGGGTAGGCTGCGCCCGGAGGCATAGGGGGGCCGTGTCCGGGACCCGGTACTTTTTCTCGTACCGGTCTCTTTTAGCTGGCGTAGTGGAAGGGTTCTTGAGGAGGGAAAGGCCCTCATCCCAAATGTCGTCCAACAGAGGCACTGCGAGGACCGTCTTCCTCTTGGCCTCGCGCCGCTGATAAAGGAAGCCTTCCTTTTTCTTCTCCTCAGGGCAGAGTTGGAAAAGCTCGGAAGCCCTGGAGATCATGGAGTGGAAAGATCCGATCTCGTCGGGCGGAGAAGCCCTGGTGGGGGGCGACGACGGAAAATCCTCGTCGTATGCCTCGTCGTCCGTACCCGTCGCTGCCGTGTCAGTCCCCGTATCATCCCCTCGGGTGGACGGGGAGGAGGGCTGGACGGGGCGCGATGGTTGAAAAGGAGGTGGAGGATGGATCCTTCTTTTCTTGGTAGGGGGAACACCAGAAGGTCCCGGTTCTGGATCCCCCGACGGGAGAGGTTCCTCCGTCGGTAACGGTAGCCTCGTCCTTATCTCGGTGCATAAGGACTGTATGGCCAACAAAATGGCCGCCGAGTTGTCTCGCGGCGCTGGCAGAGGGGAATCCGACGGGCGAGCAGGGGCCCCGTCGGTATCCTCGACGATGTCGTCGTCGTCACCCGCGTCGGGGTCCATTCCGACGGGCTGGCCTTGTTCCACGCCTAGGCCGTGGCTTAAGACCTCGATCAGCTCCTCTTCTGAGGTAGAGGCCGACTCTACGACGACGCCCTGCCCCCCCTTCTTCTTCCCCACGGAGGGTTTCACGGGGGTCCTATCGATGGGCACAAAAGAAGACTCCCTCCGAGGAGGCAGGGAGATTCTGGGCCCTGAGGTCGCCACCACTGGCGCAGCCTCCACAGGCTGAGCCAGGGCCGCCGCGACCGTTTCGATAGAGGGCTTGGTCGGATGGATCAAGGCCTTCACCACCTTAGGTGCGCTCGCCGCCTTATCCTTGAGGGAGGGGGCACTGCCACGCTCCTCCTCTGCCTTAGAGCTCGACCGGGGCCTCTCCAGGAGCTTCGCCGGGTGCTCGGCCTTCCTCTTACCCGACCCAGAGCGTTGGCTCGTGGTTGATGGTGCCGGGGAGGGTGCGCCCTGCCTGGCGCCCGTAGAGCCCGACCGTTCGGCGCTCCCGGTGCCAGCGGACTCGCGGTGCTTGGCCTTATGTTGGGCCCCCGTCGCCGGGGCGCCCTCAAAGGTCTTAGAAGACCGCTCGGATTTCTTCTTCTTCTCGCCAGACGGGCTCTTACCCTCCAGCCAGTTGGCGAGACGTTGATGACGGTCCTTCATGGTCCGTTCCGACATGTTGCCGCAAAACGCACAGTCCTTCTCCACGTGCGTTTTGTCCTCATGAAGGCAGTAAAGGCAGAAAGAGTGTTCGTCTTCCTTAAAGACGTTCTGCAGCTGGCATCCAGGGCAGACCCTGAACAGCTTTCCGGGCGTCGAGCTTCCCTTCTCCTGGGCCATCTCCGAGACCGGGCCTGAGAAGCTTCTGGAGTCCTCCGAAGTGTAGCTCGACGAAATCTTCACCCTTGAGGGGCACAGACGAATCCGACACGGGTCCCCGTTGATCGGATGTAGGATCGGTGGAGCTTGAGGCTCTTTTTGACCGAAAGAATTGAAGTTTTTTGTGAAAAAGCGCGAAAAATAGCACTAACGCTCGAGAGCAATAGCACGAGGATCCCAACACATGAACGTGCGGTAAAAATCTGAAGATGGCTGCCAGAGGCGGTGCTTAGGTAGAGGGCAGTCATTGGCTGTGGTCAGTATGACGCAGAGACCAGTGATTGGTTATTACTACGAAAGACAGATCAGAAACGAAACTGATACTGGTTTTTTCTTTACCGAGGATTCCCAGCCTGACGACGGGGAATATTCATGAGCATGTGAATCCATGCCAGACCCCATGCTGGAGAACACCAGGAATTCATACGGTGGAGAGAAGGAAAAGATAAGGAACAAGTTGCTTACCTGTAACTCGTATTCTCCAGCATGGATCTGGCATGGATTAACATGCTACTGAATGTTCCCTGTCGTCAGACTGGGAATCCTCAGTAAAAAAGAAAGCAGTTTTGCTTTAGCTTGAAACTGTGCATCTCCTCTACAACCAATCACTGTCCTTTGGGTCATTCTACCCCCATCCAATGACAGTCGCCAGACTGAAAGTCTCAGCGACGTTGGATTGTGGTGAAGTATTGATCCGTTTTCTCTGGAGAGAAGATCAGGAAGTGGAGGCAGTCGGATAGATGGAGCTAATGACAGCCGGAGCAGGTCTGGGTATCAGATCTGCTGAGTATCATCTTGCAACAACAATGTCTGAGTGTGTTCATCACGCATAGCAGAAGTGGGATGGGAGGGAAGGCGAACAGGAAGAGTCCCTCCCACAGGAACGAGAAGGCGTTCCCCAGGCTCCTGGGCTAAGGAAACTTGCTGGCGAACTTCTGGCACCTTGAGTTGGGCACCGTCACAACAAGGTGGAACCGGGGTTGACCGCACATGGGCAAGAGAAGGTATACTTGGTCCTGAAGAAGCTCTTACTCATGGCAGGACCGTAGCTCACTGCTGATCAAGTCTGCGATGGAGTGCTTAGTTCCCACCAGGTGAAATGAGACGAGGAACATAACCTGAAGAATGGGGACTGAGCCACCAGGGAGAGTTCTGGTGAGCACGTCCCGCCCTGCTTCCGGATGTAGAACATGGTGATGGTGTTGTCAGTGAAGATCCTCACCACCTTCTCCCGTGGTTGAGGAAGGAATGATTTGAGGGCCCAGAAGACTGCACTGAGTTCCAGGACTTTAATGTGAAGGTCTTTTACCTCCGGTGCAGTGTCAGTCCCCCGCCCTTCCATCCGTTATGATAGTGGCCCGGTATGTTGGAATCTGAAAAGGAGCCCCTTGCATCAGATGTGGGCACACTGCCCACAACTGTAGAGATTGCCAGAACTCCTGGTTGAGGGCAATCTTGTCCATCCAAGAACCTATGACTTGCAGCCACTGCGCATCCAGGAACTCTTGAAGAGGTCTCATCTGCAGCCTGCAAAATGGAACGAGGTGGATGCAGGACGACATCATGCCCAACAGCGACTTGATGACTCACACGGTCATGAATTGAGCAGACGACAGGTGCTGTACCTTCACCAGAATGGCTGACACCCTCTCCTCTGAGGGTGCAGCCAGGCATGCGACAGTGTGACCAGAAACAGAGCGCTCTGAGATTGCTCCACGCCCTGAACTTTTGGGATATCAAATACTTGTTGAGGTGCCTCAAGTCTTGGATTGGCTGCCACTCTGCTGACTTATTCCATACCAGACAGTATCTGGAGTACACTATGGAGCCCCGGAGGCACTGAGGGACAGGTTCTATCGCCCCTTTCTTAACATGGCCTGAACCTCCTGCAGCAGTTGGGCCATGTGCATTTCTTGATGCACCACAGGAGGAATGCAAGGATACCTGTGTTGGAATTCCAGGCTTCGGCTCTGATGAAGAACATCCAGCACCCATGTGTCCGTGGTGATGATCTTCCATTTGACAAAGTTTGGTAGCGGGCCACCCACTGGGGTGCAAAAGTAGGGGCCGGATCCATCTGCGTCCTTGCCTGTGGGTGACGATAACACTGTCCTCCACTGCTGTAGGCCTGCGAACGACCGTTGTAGGCCTCCTGGGCCAATAAATTGGGGGTGCTGATGATAGTGGGTGTTATACCCATTGGCGGATACCCCATTGAGCACCTGCTGGACTTGCCTCTCGAGGACCAAAAGGACGACAACCTCCTCTGCTGTAGCATCCCCAGCGAGCACACCGTCTCAGTATCTGTCCTAATTGTTAGGAGCGACTCACCCACAGCCTTGCCAAACAGATTGTCCCCCATCAAAGGGCATATTTACTACCCTAGATTTGACGTCTTCCCTAAAGGTAGTGGCCTTCAGCCAACCCTGGCGTCAGAGGGCCACCCCCATTGGCAATCTGTCTGAACCCGTAATCCGCAAAGTCCTGCACCATTGGTCAGACAGCCACCTCACTTGCCTGAAATAGGGCCAGGGCCTTGACCACCTTGTCCTCCGACAGGAAGTCTAAAATGGGCCTGAGCGTATGCCAGAGCTCAAGTGTTAGGAAAGATTCCATTCATGTGCAATTTTCCCTCCGTTTAGGGGACCCCCCCCAAACTTTTTGGTTTTGTTTTGCTTTGCTTTCCTATCCTGTCTTTTTCCAGTAGAGCCCAACCTTCAGCTGAACTCGCCTGGGCTTTTGCTCACTTGTAATTGGGAAACTGAAACGTCCTTCATACTGTCAGTAGCGGAAAACTATGTTTCCCTTAGTCTTTGACTATGTTGCCATTCCTTAGTCACTTTTTAATAGTGCACAATGTACCTTCCAATACTGTGTGTTGGGGCCCCTTTTTGTTTTATGATCCTAGAAACCCTATAATGATTTTTTGGTGATTGTACCAGTGTGCCTGGGACGAACTGGTGGCAGCAGTAACTTTATATGTTTTACTTCTTTTTACTGAATCATATAGCATTTACCGCGTTTGGCTCAAATTGGTGGCTAGGTCAGAAAATGGCTGAGCCACACAGTCTCTTGTTCTGTCCCATGGTCATTTTGTCCCTTGCCTTCACGCAGGTCGAGTAACCCTGGTTTTCCTTATTTGGGCATGCAGCCTCCCTCGAAAAGCAACCTCTTTCATGGGCTTCTGCCCGTCACGCATGCATGCCCAAAAAGTGGGCTGGGACTGTCTGGTCGCAACCCACACTACTGGTGACAGGATATCTGGAGTGCCTGAATGACAAACCACTGTGGACCGTGATTGGTCCAAGAATGGGATGCCTGCAAGACAGCAGATCTTCGATTGGAAGTCCTCGATTTTGGCACAAAGCTAATCTTGTATAAGAGAAGGGGTTCTGCATCCATTCAAGGTCGATCACCTGAGTTCTTACCGAACTAGAGAAGGAGCCAAGTCTCCTGTATGAAGAAATGGACTTGTGAAACCGCTGAAGATGCTTTGGAAGGTTTTGGCACCCTTCGCCCTCTGCTGTTCCGTTGGAGCCCTGGTTTCTTCTTTGATCAAGAAGGCCTGCCAAGGTGCTTCGCCCCTTTGGAGTAGTGGGAACAACTACTCTCGGCGCCCCCCGATTACCCACCTAACAAGCCCCTTCGAAAGTGTTCCTGGGCCATCCAGTGAACTGTTCAGCTCTACCTCCGGGTGTCCCGCAGAACCACCGCTGCCTCAATTGCAATCCTGAGACTTGGGACACTGCTTGCTTGTGGTCCTGTGCATTCTCCCACCAAATTTCGCAGGCCTAGCTCCTCTGGATCCTGAATTAAGAAAGTGCGTAACGCTGCCCGCATCTGTGATTCCTGCGTCACTACCTGCTGGTGACAGTCGCTGTAGATCCCTTGCTGTTCTACTCTCCTGTGCCCTGAAGCCTGCTGCACCAGAATTGTCTTCATACCTCCTTCGGAAGCTGAGAAAAGGCAACTGTTGCATCACAAACAATTGTTTTCCCCTGCAGCTGCTGAGAGCGGGGAACTGCAGGACTCGAACCTACTAGAGACCTCGACATTATAAATTACTCCTCGTAGTGACTAACATACTCTTAGTCCATAGTCCCCTTTCCTCCATCCGCCATGGGGGCGCCCCTGTATTATTAGGGGGGGAGGATGGTGGGACGAATGGAGGAAAGGGGACTAAGGACTAAGAGTATGTTAGTCATTACGGTGAGTAACTTCTAATTACTCTTACGTCCCGTCCCCTTTCCTCCATACTACATGGGCAATTACAACTGAATGTAGCCCCGGGGTGGAGAGGAGACATTCTTTAAGCAAATAGGTTCATGAGAACCACCTTTCCGAAAGCCGCATCTATTAGGGAGAATTCTCAAATGGTTGATTTCCCTTACCTACTGAGTCCCTCAGCAGCGTTGCTGGATTTCTAGGATTTATTTTTCTCACATGGTAAGTGTGAGAGCCTTTTATTCCCACTCGTACATGTGTTTTGCTATGTGTATTTCTACTTTTTGTGTGATCTTGGGCACTGGAGCCTCACCTACTCCAGGGCACCATATTTTTCATTTGTGTTACACAGCACCTTCAGTGCAGTGACACAGGGTTGTCTCAGACTTCTCACTGACTCCATTTTTCTGGGGCTGCCTACTGTCCCCCAGAAAAGGTAAAGTTGCCATTAACTTTATTTAGTCACTTATACCACAGACCCAGTACACCCCATCTTCCATAGAGTATTGGAAAGGGTTAATTCTACAAACCAGGTTTGTTCCCTTTGTTCATCGCCTTTTCGCAGGCTTCCACACAGAAGCCCTCCTTAAGCCGCCTGAGAGTCTGGTTAGGCAGGAAGTGAGGGAAGAGTTTTAAGACACCTGCCATGGGTTCCCTTGGTAACCCAAGTCACACTCCTGTTTGATTGGCTGGGCGACTGTCCTTGCCAGGACAGCCACCCTGCTGTGTGATTGACAGCCAGGCTGTATGAATGGGGGGAAACTGCATAAAAAGCAGGTCTCTGAGACTGGAAGAACGAAAGAACCTACGAGGAACTGATGGAAGAGGACCCCTACCACGACAGAACCACCCAGTGAAGCCCTGCTGCAGGTCCGAATCTTCAGAATCCGCCGACTTCGAAGATCCTCTAGGAAACTTCTTCCCTTGAGCTGGTGGGACCAAGCAGTTCACCCAAACTGCAACCCAGGACCCCTCCTCTGGTCGAATTCGTGGTACGGAGCTACAGTGGGCCGGATAGCCAGGAAGGTCGGACCCTGCGTGGGTTTTAAGGAGCGCACCTTTTATTCGTTGCTTTGCTCTGCTTCTGGTTTCTTCCATGGGTAGTGCAGGACCCTCCAGACTTCCTACTTCTGATCAGTCAGACAGTCGCTTCAGGAACCTTGAGCCTGCCGGAACTACCAGGAACTTCTGCCTCAGCTACAGCTCCCTCTCCGTTTTAAGCTACTGTGCAAATACAGTTGTTCGTTTCGTTCAGCCGCGGTAAAAGTATTTGAAATATTTCTCTAATCCGAGGGCTTGTCCTTCTCTTCTCTTTGAACTAACTTTTCTACCAACCAACCTCGCCCGGAAACCATGCCACAAACTTTACCGCGAACTACACTGAACTGTATTATCTTGAGCAAAAGACTTTTGAACCATTGACTTTGGCCCTAAGCCTTTTCTATCTGATTTTATCATGGTAGTCTCTCTTGTTCGATTGCCCTGAGTACTTACCTGTTGGTGTGATTCAATTTCTATTAACTTCGGTCTTTCCCTCCCTTTTAAATTGCTGGAGTGCCATTTTGCTCCCACTTCATTTTGTGAGCTTAACTTGTCTGGAATTTAAGGGAAGTGGCGTGGTGTATTAAGAGAGTGATTTTTAAACTGCTTAGAAGAGTGAACTGTTATACAACTGAAGAGTGAAATAAATGTATATTCTTTTACTTGAAAACCTTGAGTCAGTGTTTGCCTGAATCATAATAATTGTTGTCCTTTGTGTAACTATTTGATACTGCTCACTTACTCTTGAGATAAGTCTGGCTGCTCAGCCACTGGTACCACTTTAACTGTGTAGTAAAGGCTTGTACCAAAGGTGAATTTGTACTGTCACTTGTAGTCTTAATTGTGTGTGCTGCTCCCAAAGGGTACTGCATATAATTCTGCCTAACAGCATCACACCTAGAGCCAGCATCCAAACAGTAATGCTTGCAGAAAGCCGAGGGAGCGGCCCAAGTGGCCGCCCTGCTTATGACTTGCCAAGGGACAGGGCGCTGGAATGCGATGGCCGTTGCCTTGGCCCTCACTGTGTGTGCATGCATGTTGGCTGGGAGCGGCTTGTGCTGACCCTTGTAAGCTTCTTTGATGGCTGAGACCATCCAGCGGGATATGGAGGCCTTGGAGGCCTGATAGCCTGGTCCTGAGCCTCCAAAAGTAACAAACAGGTTGTCCGATTTGCAAAAGCTCTTGGTCCTGTCCAAGTAGAATTTCAGGGCACGCCTGACATCTAGGAAGTGCTGCGGCCTCTGTGCTTCGTCCTTGGGATCGGTAAAGAACGTAGGAAGGACTATTTCCTCTTTCAAGTGGAAAGCAGACGGCACCATGGCCAGAAATGCTGGGTGTGTCCGCAGGACTACTTTGTCCCTGTGAAATGTAGTATATGGCTCTGAGGCGGACAGCGCCTGTATTTCGCTGACTACGTTCCAAGGTGAGGTCGCCTAGCAAGGACGTCTTGATGGTGACCAGCCTGATGTCCGCGGACGCCACTGACTCAACCGGTTTATGCGCCAGAGCGCCCAAGACTATGCTGAGGTCCCACACAAGGTGCAGCCTCTTGACCGGCCGGTAGAGCCTTGCAAGCCCCGTCAAATGTTTGACATAGATTGGAGGAGAAGATCCCCTACTCCGAGTTCCTGTAAGCCCCTATGGCTGCGAGGTATGTACAGCAGGTGTCCACCTGCGCACCAAAGTGGGCGAGGTGCGCCGATAAGGAGAGCAGGTCATCCAAAGAACATGCCAGTGGGTCGATTTCCTTGGAGTCTGCCCAATGGCAGAATCTGGTCCACTTACTCTTATACTGGGCCCTGGTAGCCTTGCTCCTTGCGCCCTGTATGATTTCCAGATTAGCCTGTGAGAGGCTGAGGTGCCGCAGCGTTACCTGCCCAGGTACCACACTGTGAGGGCTACTTTCTGTGGGGCAGGGTGGATGACCCTGCCACCCTGTTGCGCCAGAAGATGTGCTGGGCCTGTCGGGAGGTGAATCGGAGGCACCTTAGAGGCTGAGCAGCTCTGAAAACCATGGCCTGGCTGGCCACCATGGACCTATTAGAATGATGTTGAGTTGGCTAGACTCCTTGATCTTGCAAATCACTCTGTGAATCAGCAGAGAGGGCGGGAAGGCGTAAGCCCTCATGCCGTTCCACTGAAGCCGAAACGTGTCGCCCAGGGAGCCGGGGCCCTGTCCCTGCCAGGAGGCGAACTGATGCCACTCGTAATTGTCTGCTCCCAACCTGCTGAGCCTGTCTGCCTCCAGGTGGACTACCCTGAGGTAGAAGTCCTTTTTCCAAGGCCCACTCCCACATGCTGATTGCCAGTCTGCACAGAGGAGGGGTTCTGGTGCCTCCCTGCTTGTTGGCGAAGTACATGCTGGTCGAGTTGTCTGTCTGGATGAGGACAACCTTGCCCCTGAGAAGTGGTAGGAATGCTCTGAGCACTAGCCAGATGGTGTTCAGCTCTAACAAATTGATGTGGTATTCCTGCTCCTGTTGAGTCCAGGTGCCGTGGGCGGAAAGATCGTCCAGGGTGGCTCCCCAGCCCTCGAGCGAGGAGTCTGTGGGGACGCCAGCCGAAAGGGCTTGCCAGTCGGTAGGTTGCAGTCCCTGGATCACCATGTTAGGTCCGGGCGAAAAGATGGAGGAATGTTGATCATCTCGGATTGGGAGTCCCGCTCCTTGTTCCATGATGTCACGAAGCGCAGCTGAATCCTCCTCATCCTCAATCTTGTGTGGAACGGCTAATAGGGCCGCCACTAAGAGACCAAGGAGATGTTGGTACTACCTCTCTGCCAAAGAAGTGGGAGGTGGCCCTCTTGATGGCCGAGATCTTGTCCTCTGAAGGAAATACCTTCTCGGAGCACGTGTCCCAGATGAGGCCCAAGAATGTCAAGGTCTGCGTGGGCTGCAGCTGCGACTTCTTGAGATTGAGCGAGAAGCCTAGATCGTGCAGTGTGCTCATGAGGGCATGGGAGGAGTGGTGAACCGCTTCCGGAGATGTAGCCCTGACGAGCCAGTCGTTGAGGTATGGGTAGATGTGGAGGCCCTGCACTCTAAGGAGGGCAGCTACCGTATTCATTAGCCTGGTAAAGACCCTCGGGGCCGAGTTGAGACCTAAAGGAAGGACCTTGTATTGAAAATGGTAGCAAATGATCCTGAACCGTAGGAAAGAACGATGGGGCTGCCAAATCGGACGTGTAGGTACGCGTCCTTCAGATCCAGGGAGAACATCCATTCTCCCTTGCACAATGTCTCTGCTATAAAAGCGGGCATAACCATCTTGAATTTTTGTAGGGGTAAGGAGAGGTTGAGTTTGGAAAGGTCCAGCACAACTCTCAGGCCCGCCTGGTTCTTCTTCTGAACGGCGAAAATCCTAGAGTAAAAGCCCAAGCCTCACAGGGACTTCCTCCACTGCCTGGCTCTCTATGAGCGACCAGATCTCTGCCAGAAGAGTTGCTGTCCCAACCTGAGGGAGTGGAGGATGGAGGAGAGGCTGGGATGGGTAGGCGGTACCCCGTGGTTACTATGGAGAGGATCCAGGGGTCTGTGAAATTCTGGCACAAGAAAAGTGCATGCAGAGCAAGCCTGTCCCCCCACTGGAGACACCTGGACCCGAAGGGTCGTGTCATGCCTTCTTTCCCTTTGAGGCTGTCACGGAGGAGGGGGACTGGAAAAAGCCCTTACTCCCCCCGCTGTTACGTTCATCTGGTCTCTGCGGGGGTGTTGGGCACGGTTGGAGCCCTCCCTTGACTTGGCTCCCCTGGCTCACCTCTCTCCCTGTTGCTGCAGAGCCCGCTGTTCTGGATGCTGGTATTGCCTCAGAGAAGATGAGAGGCAATGAGAATGGCGTGGTGGCGTTGTGACTTCCCTCGACCCTCTCGTGTCAAAATGAAGTGCGCAAGCATTTTGCCATGCAAGTTCACCCGTTTTGTTGTAATGTTGAGCTATCCATCCTGCTTCTTATAGCAGGGGCATGTAGAGTGGACCTAGTTGCTTCACTGGTCCGTGGAAGTGTTGATCCAGACCGGCTGCGACCAATCCACTTAGAAGGTAAGTCTTTTGGTTATGATTATAGTTTGTTTATTATAATGTCTTTTGTCTTGATCATTAATAATAATTCTTGCAATGTCTTATCTCTTCCCCATAGGTGTGAAGATGCAGATCGGAGTCGTGGAGCGAATCCGGGGATTCCCCTGAGGATGATGGAGCTCCCAAAGTAGCTGGAAAATTGGCCTTTATGATGGAACTCTAGTCTCAGGTATGGCACGGCCAAGCGTTCGTTATCTATATGATTTCTAACCTGTTGTGTTATTTTTCCCTTGCAGGAGAAGGCCGGCGGCGTAGAGCGAAGTCTGGATGTTCAGCGCAGCTCCACGGTTGCAGGATGAAGGTACCGCGAAGGAGAAGAAAAGAAGTGGAGCTCCGAGTAGCTGGACACCCGGATCAGGTGAGAAGGCTCCGACTCCGATAGTGATGGGAAGCAGGTAAGAGGCATGCACAGTGATGGAGCGGCTGGAAGCAGGAAAGGTGCGCCTTCAGCGGTGGAGTAGCTGGGTTCAGGCAAGAAGCGCCTTCAGTGATGGAGTAGCTGGAATCAGGTAAGATGCGCCTTCAGTGGTGGAGTAGCTGGATTCAGGTAAGAGGCGCCTTCAGCGACGGAGTTGCTGAAATCCGGTAAGATGTCTTCAGAGATGGAGCAGCTGCAATCAAGTGGATGCACAGCTAAGGACAGTGGTAAGCGTTACGCTGCAGAAAGCAGAATAACGCGAAGCAGAGGCATGTGGATGGGTTGGTCTTATATAGGCTGGCCCGGGCCCCTCCCTTTAGCCCCGCCTAGTGGCTCCATCTTGCCCCTCCCAGGGTCTATTGCACGTGCCTTCCAATGATGTTCTACGGCCCCGCACGGCCCTGATGCAAGTGCCTAAGGCACACTTTCATGAGCCTGGTGCCTTAGGCACCAGAACTGGGTCCATTTGGACTCTCGGGGTAAGGAAGGACTGGATCCATGTCCAGTGGCCATGACACCCGTCCCCTCTTGTTGCTTGTGCCGTTTCTGAGACTGCGAGCAGTCCGGCTGCCTGGATCTCCGTTCCTGGAAGCCGCTGAACCATCCATATGTACGCCCCCTGTCGGAGAGTGGCTGTGACTGGGTGTACGACTTGGGCATGGTCTTTGTCAAGATGGATAAAGACTTGGCCGTTTGTGAGCTGTTTTTCTTCTTGTCCAGCTCTTCGTCCGTGGTGGAGTGGAAGAGGTCCCTCCCCCCGCCCTCGAACTGTAGATCTAAAATGCGTTCCTGGACATCCGGGTTGAATTTTGTTGCCCGGAGCCAGGCTGTCCTTCTCATGTCCGTCGCGATACAGATGGCACAACCAGAGGTGTCAATATGGGCAAGAGTGGATTCCATGAGGTTCTGCGCCACCAGCTTGGCCTCAGCCATTCCCACCTTAAAACGTGATCGGCTCTGCATAGGGAGTTCCGGGAGGAAGTCCGCAATTTACTGCCATAACCTTTGGTTAGAGGCCGCCAGCATGGCATCAGCGTGCAGCAGTCACAGAGGAGTGTGGCTGAGGATGGGCCGATAGCAAAAGTGTATCCCCCTCTGTTAGGGAAAATTCTCATTCTATGGCTAATTTCCCTTACCTATAGAGTCCCCCAGGAGCTCTGCTGGTTTTGAAGGGTTTGTTTTTTTCTCCTGCTAAGAGTGAGACTCTTTTTCCCCACTCTTAGGCATGATTGCTATGTGTGTTCTAGACTATTCTTTGTGTTTAATGTCTATGGGGTTTATCTCACCCTCACAGGAATGATCTTTATACACATGTTACACAGCAGCCTCAGTGCCGTAACACAGGGGTGTCATAGTGACCCCCCCTAACATAGACTCCATACCCTGTGACTTACTACTGTCTCCCAGGGCATGTAAAGTCCCCATTGACTTTACTAGTCAATAGTTATGAACTAAACCAGTACAAACCATCTTACTATGGACGTACTGGAAAGGGTTAATAATGTTTCCCTTATGTTCATTTTCAAGAGGGTACCGTACAGTCCCCCTCTCAAAAGTTTCTGGCTGGTGGCAGTGGTTACTACTGTAAATATTCGACCGCAAATATTTTCCTATGGGATTTTCCCATTGTTCGAGGCTACCACTTTTACTGACAGCCTCTAATGAACCGTCGGTTTATATTTTTATTAACTTTAATCCGGTTGGGGTTTTTTGCCAGAACTTTTATAATAATTCTTTTTCGTGTATTTCTCTGTGTTCCTAACCAAGGTCAGGGATCCTTTGTTCGTCCTTTTGGCGGGCTTCTGCCAAGAAGCCCGCCTCTCTGCGCCACCAAGTCTGGGGTAGACCCATTGTGTGGGAGGGGGAGTAGGCCCCCTGGACAGGGTTGCCTGAGCAACCCAAGCCGCACTGTGCTCTGATAAGCTGGAGGGTCTCCGGCCAGGATGACCACTCCACTGTGTGAGTGACTGCTAGGTTGTATGAATGGGGGTCTTTTTGCATAAAAGCAGGGTCCTGAGGACTGGAAGAGCAAGACGTCACCACTGGAACTAAGAAGCCGAAGAGGAGAGAAGCCAAAGACATCTGCAACGACAACCACCGGTGAAGCCCTGCTGCAGCGTCTCACCACTTCTTTCCACACGACTTGAGAAGATCTTCATCTACAAGAGCCTTCTTCCCTTGAGCTGGTGAGGCCAACCAGTTTGCCAATCGCCATCCAGGACCTGCATTGGTGGAATCACAATTGCCCTGCACACAGAGCCCGGATAGCCAGGCACCCTTCCACCACAACGGCGAATTAAAGGAGCGTACTTTTTAATCCGTTTCGGCATCACCGCGGCTGGCTTCTTCTCTGGGCAGTGCAGTAACTCGAACCTTCCTCCACGATAAGAGCCTTTCTTCCTCTGCTTGTCAACACAAACTGCAGGAACTGCCAGGAACCACCGCCACCGCAGGAGCCGCTTCCACTTTTCAGGTACATTGTTCCGCCAGGCCACCCGTTTCATGGGGTATTGCTAAAGGTGTTTGAAATCCTTTACCTACCTCCTGGGTTGGCCGCCCCTATCGACTAACATTATCTTTTACCTTGTGCACCCTCCTTTTGAATCGATAATCCAAAGACTTGACTGCAGCTACTAGAACAGTTTGTCCAGAGTGTGGCTTTTGCCAGACCCTGAGGACCTCAGCCAGAACGTCCTCCTGCAAGAACAGGCAGGTACGCTCCAAAGGAAACAGGGTGAACACCCCAGAAAGCTCGCCCTCCTGCCGAGCGGGTGCCTCGGGCACCGGAACATCTAAGTAGCACATCATGTCCAGTACCCGGTCACGAAAAGCTCTAATAGAGCGGGGCAGGTCCTCGTTGTCCTGATCGCCTTGCGCGTCATCTGACAGGTCAGGATCCTGCTGAGCCGTGTCAGGTGCTGCCTTGTCTACGGGGGACAATGGGGGCAAAGGCAGAAGAGTCGGGGAAGGCACCGTAGGTAAGGGAGGCGCCGGCGGAACCACTGGAGGAACGGATGGAGCCAGAGGCGCGGGCGGACATATCTCCCCAAAAAGCCCTTTGAAATATTCCCTCATGGGGTTGGTACGCTTGAGCGTTTGAAATTTACCGAAAAAGGCGTCCTCCGGGGACTGCTTTGGAACCGGAGGAGGCCTCTCATGAGGAGGGTAATTCCAGGGGCGTAACGGGGAAGGGTGCCCCACCGGCTCCTCCACTGACGTATCCACATAAATCAAAGGTGCCGACCCCACAGGCAACGAAACATTGTGTGTAAGGGGCATCCGGGCGATCCAATCATAAACTGCCCGATAAGGATGCACACAAGGAACTATGTTCATCCCCCGGAACCAAGCCCTACACTGGAGGCCGATGGTGGTGTTGTAGGGGTAGTACCCAAAATGGCCGCCGCGGTCATGGCGGGAACGGCCGCCATTTTGTCATCGCCTGAGGGGAACTGCAGCACGTGAGGAAGTGAGGCAGGGGTCCCCGTCAATGGATCAGAGGTCTTAACTTTAGCCTCGGCAGAGCCGGTACTATGAGGCCTGGAATATTTCTGCGACATACCAACCGCCAAATTAGCCTTCCCAGGAAGGACCTCGGCACTGCCGGTAAAAGAAGAACTTTGCTTCTTTGCCCCCTCAACAGATTTGGTGTCGCCGCAAGAGCGGGAACGGTGAGAAACAGCCTTCACTGATAAGGCCTTGTCAGGCCTCTCAGAACTGTTGGTAGCTTTAGCCTCTGTACGAGGGACCTCGGACCCAGGCCCGGTAACAGCCTTATCCGCACGGGCCTCGAACATCCGTTCAGTGACACCAAGCCCAACCAAGGCCTCGGGGCGCACCTCAGTCTTATTCTTGAGGAAGCCGATAGAGAGGCCTCAGAGCGAGCTCCGGTACCCGACGACTCAGAAGAACTGGGTCCACAAACAGCCCAACAGGAGGGGCCTCGGAGCGTGCTCTGGTATCCACAGGCCCCTTGCGGAGACCCACGGAGAAAACTCTGGTACAATTATTAGGGCCAACGGGCATCTCAGGGCAATCCGCAGTGACAGAACGATCAATGCTCCTCCCGGCCCGAGAGAAAGCTAGAAAGGTATCCCCCGGCCGGGGTGCTCTGAAAAGTAAAGAACTTACCGGGCGTTTCTTCTTTTTGTCGATGAACGCCTGAAAATGCAAAGGAGGAGTTCATCGGAACACCTCCTCCCACCGCTCCAACCAACGTTGAAGTGGCCGGACCAAAACGGTGTCGCAGTAAAAACAGGAGTCCCAACGGTGATCCGGACCCAAGCACTCTAAACAAAGGATGTGGATCCGCCCTCGCGGAGCATCTGTGACACGATGAACAATCTGGAAAGTCTAGTTTGAACGACAGACAGACTAGTACACGATCGCTAGCGAGAGCCAGAGAGGAAAAAAAGGGAAGAAACTCTTCCGAGGTTGCAAGTGCATCAAGTCCCGAACGAGCGGATTAAAGGACTGATGGTCGATGCGGAGCCAAGGTGGGCGGGGTTACGGCCGCGTGCCGGGCGGGCCTCGCGCAAGAAAGAGAGGAAGGAAACATTTTCTGAAAAAACATTTTTTGAAAAAACATTTTTTGGGATGCTTATGCTTTTTACAAAGTGCACCGGTCCCGTCCCATAGGACGGAGAGATGTCCCATAAGTATGTAGGAAAGGGGACAGGACGTAGGAATATGATAAAAAGACAAAGAAGCATTTGCGCGTGGAATTACATGGCCGAAGCCAAATCCAGGAGCGCTAGTGAATTCGGCCCGTTCCCGTTGATGCGGAAAAGGCGATTGAGGTGTGACGCCGGAGGGCGGAGTCAGGGCAGCGCATGCTCCCAGGGCCGCACCCCCGCGCGCCTTTAAATTTAAAGGTGAAGGTTTTTTTCTGGTGAAAAAGGTTCTGTCTCCTGTCCCTTGGAAGGGAGGCCCGCATGCAGTATGGAGGAAAGGGGACAGGACATAAGAGCATAAATTGAATTTGGCTGGGTTAGCCTGCGCTCCCTAGCTATTCTCGCCATTTGAACACTGCTTTGCCGCCAAGGGCAGGGCCTACTCGAATAGTGGGAACAAATTCTTCTTCGCCTCAAGCCTCTTCCTGTCTTGCTACAGTCCTTCCAAGAAGACCCGCTTTTTGCTCCACATGCGCAATAGTGCGTTTTTACGCATAAGTGTACTGTTGAGCACAAGGCTCCCTTCTTAGTGTTGAACTCGCAAGTTAGGGAATGACTCAGAAGAATTGCCTAATGCTGTTAATGTGCTGACTCAACCTTCTCTTTACAGGTTGTGGCTGTATTTTATCACTGAATTGCATTAGGAAACGATATATCGATATATAAGGATTGTGTGTGATAACTGTTTTCGCATTATTAAAGTTACTCATGTCAATTGGTCCGGCCAAAAATAAAATGTATGGATATTTTTCATATACACAAGATTAATTTGTGGTTCGCTGCGGTGTGTGCTCATTGCGGGCTTCCGATCACTCCCACCCCTCCTGAAATTAGTCTTGACCGCCTGCCAAGCTACCTAGATTGTACTGGCTTGTCCAAAAGGTTCCCCTGTTTCACTAAACCAAGGGTGGCCTCCTAAACTTCTGCCCACCGGGTCAGAGTTTAGAAATCCATCTTAACAGCGAGACAGGATGGCCAGGCCACTGGCGGTCTCGACGGAGGTGTAAATGATGTGCTTGCCCACCACATCAAGCTTCTTCCCCTCCTGGTACGGGGGTAACATGGAAGACGATAACAGATTCAACAAGCGCTTCCTGGCAGTGGCAGACAGCACATTCTGGAGAAGGCCGCGATCTCAAGCACATGGGAGCCAAGTCCGACACTCTGTGCTTGTTCTCCAGCCTGTCTCTCTTGGGCGTGGGCAGTAACTTCCTTGCAGACCTCGTCCAGCATGAGAATCTTCTGTGAAGACTCCCGGCTTTGGAAGAGAAATGCCTCTTTCCTCTTCACCTCTGCCACCAAATTAAAGAGAGCAGAGGCCATCGAAATCATGGCGTGAAAAGAGCAACCTCAGGCACAGGAACAGCTGGCAATCTCTGCTGCATCTCCGACACCAAGCTGTGGATAGTCATAAGAATGCCCAACAACATGTCTTTATGAGCGGGCTGGCAACGGACTCAGACAAACCCCTCGGGGGGCTGAGGGGTTGGGAGTGCAGATGGTTAATGGAGATCCCTCCAAGGACATGGGGCAGAGGCCACCTTTGTGAACCGAGCAGTAGTCCTCTGGCAAGTGCTAGTCCTCAAAGCTAATATAAATGTGATGAGATCTCTGCAGAGACACCAGCAGCACTCCTGGGGACATCCTCACAGGCCTTTACAGAAAGTCTGTTAGTGGTAGAAGCTCCCTCAATCTACCCGAATCCTATGGAAAGGATGAGACGATGGGCACCTGTGCCTTGGGAGACACCTCTGTGGTAGTTGTGGTCGTAACAGTCACAGCAGCCGGAGGCGCGGATGCAAAGCCACCCTAGGAGTCGCTGTCGTAGTGATCATAGAAACCACAGTCGTCACAGCGTGCCCTTTTGCTGAAGTAGCTATCGTCTTGAGTCATTGACGGGACAGTCGAGGTGGCCAAAGACGAGTTTGTCGACGGGGTCTTGGTCGTCAAAGCCGTGGTCGTCGACTGAGTAGTCGCCTTGAAAGACGAGGCAGTCATTGACTAAGATGAGGTCTTGGATGATGAAGTAGTCGTCGACCGGGTCCTGGGCCTCTTCTTCACCGTCTTGTCCTTGGAGGAGGACCTGTGCATCGAAGAGGTCAGGGACTTCCTCGCGGATGGAACCGCCCCAACTGGTAGGCTCACCGTGGCCGGATATGGAGAATGGGTCCTTCCCCGAACTTCGTGCCACAGCCACAGCGACCCTAGCAGGATCAGTAGTGTTGTGTTTAACATTCTTTTGGATGACTTGGAAAGGGGCACCCTCAAAGGATCTCAACCTCTTCTCAGAGGGAGCCCTCTCATGGGGCCGGCCAGTCCTGGACGAGACATGACTGCACCCAGAGGCCTAGCCCAACTTGAGCCACGCCGCCAACCTGCGGTAACAGTCCGTCTTTGGCGGAAATCTGCTGCAAATCTCGCATCAAAAATAGCAAAATACTGGAAGTGCAAGATGAGAGAACTCCCAACACTAAAACATTGGTAAAAATCTGAAGATGTCCATCAAGGGTGGAGCTTGGGGAGAATACTGTCATTGGACGGGGGCAGTATGACCCAAAGGATAGCGATTGGTTATAGTGGAGAAATGCAGTTTTAAGGCTAAAGTGAAACTGCTTTTCTTTTTACTGAGGATTCCCCATCTGATGACAGGGAATAGTCGTGAGCATATGAATCTATGCCAGACCCCATACTGGAGAATCTATGTATAGGAGATATCTCTGCTTAAGCACCATAACAACAACACACAGAGCCATACCGAGAATCCTTCTCCAAAATGTGCCTTCAATAACATTAAGCCAGGTCAGATCATTCATAGCCAGCACCTCTATGCCATATAACATCTTAGCATAGGAGCACGATTTATAGAGCATCATGATTCTGGCATAGCTGAAGCCAGGCGTTTCTTCAGCGAACTTGGAGATAAAGGAAGTTATCACCAATGCCTTTCTTCGCTTAACTGAAATGGCTTCAGAATAATCATCCTTGCACGACAGCTCAAACCCAAGACATTTATAATTGGCAACGTACTCCATGGAGATCCCACCCACGTGCAATTTTGGTTTCCCTTTATTTCCTAGATCAGAAGTGCATTATTTTCGTTTTTGTCAAAATTGATGGTGAATCCGTGCTCGTCTGTGTAGCTATTCAGCTCCTTAAGCACTCTCTTGACTCTAGCAAAGGTGTGATGAAGGATCACTAGTCCATCTGCATATGATAGACATCCTATTTTTACATGACCTAGTTTGGGAGCACAGTGATCGACCTTCAGAACAATGGGCATGTCGGAAAGCATGGGAGCCATGACACAGCCTTGTCTGACACCCTTAATGTTAAATCGGTACCATGACCGCTCCCCTGCTGTCCAGCCTCACCTATACCAAGGTGCCATCATGCATCATTCTTATAGCTCCTGAGATGTTTGTGGGGCAGCCCAGGTATTCTATCTTGACCAACCATTTCTCCCGATCTACAGAGTCAAAGGTGGCCCACAAATCGACCAGGGACGCATACAGACCAGGGTTACCCTTCTTATTGGCATGTTTAATCAGGCAGTCCATTAATCTTCGATTGTGAACAACACTTGAATCAGGCCTGAAGCCTGTTTGGAAGTTATCCAACATTTATGCAGGCTTTAGCCACTGCTGCACTTCATCAAGCAGAATTGGGGAACAGGGTTTGACCATGACATCGAGAGAAGTCTGTAGTTAGTGGGTACGGAACAAGTTAGTTACCTGTAACTGTTGTTCTCCAGCATGGGTCTGGCATGGATTCACATGCTCAAAAATTCCCTGTCGTCAGACTGGGAATCCTCGGTAAAGAAAAAATCAGTTTCAGTTTCGTTTCGTTTCTGAACTGTCTTTCTACTAATAGCCAATCACTGGTCTCTGGGTCATACTGCCCCCAGCCAATGACTGCCCTCTACCTAAGCCCCTCCTCTGGCAGCCATCTTCAGATTTGGTAGCATGTAAAGTGACAGTAGGACCAAGAGAAAAGCCGCAGAGGGGTAGGCGGGAGGGTTCGCATGTGAATCCATGCCAGACCCATGCTGGAGAACAACAGTTACAGGTAAGCAACTTGTTCCTTCTCCAGCATGGGGTCTGGCATGGATTCACATGCTCATGAATATAAAAATACATAGCAGTACACACATGCACAACCACGGGAGGTGGCAAAAGGCTCAACATTAAGCAGTACGTAAACTTAACATTAAGCAACTCTTACCGCCTCACCAGGCCCACCTTCAGGCGAACAGGTTGCGCAGCACTGCTTGGCCGACTCTGGACTCCTCCCTGGAATCCCAGTCGCCGCAGTAGAATCTCGTGAAGGTGTGTGTCGACCTCCAAGTAGCAGCCCTGCAGATGTCCAGCAGGGGCCCACCAGACAGGAATGCCGTAGTAGCAGCGATCGCTCTGGTCGAATGGGCTCTCGGATGGCCGGGCAACGGTCGGTTGGCCAACCGATGACAGTGCATGATGCAGCCGGAGAGCCATCTGCCAATGGAAGCCTTCGAGAGAGCCTTCCCTTGGTTCACAGGTCCAAAGTTCACAAATAGCTGTGATGTCTTCCGAAAACTCTTCGTTCGGTCCACGTAGAACTTAAGCGCTCTAGCTACATCCAGCAAGTGCAAAGTCCTCTCGGCCGGCGGCAAAGGCGACGGAAAGAAAACTGGCAACACCAAGGGCTCGTTAAGATGGAAGTCCGACGGCACCTTGGGCATGAAAGAGGGGTGCGTCCTCAGCACCACCCTCGTATCGTGAAAAGTCAAGTATGGAGGCTTGCAGGATAGGGCCTGAATCTCTCCCACACGTCGTGCGGAGGAGATAGCCACAAGGAACGCTGTCTTCCATAACAGGAACTTCAACATTCAACAAATGCAAAGGCTCGAATGGCGGTCCCCTGAGCCTGGTCAGCACCACGTTGAGCTCCCACGCTGTGGCTGGAGCCTTCACCGGCGGGAACGATCGGAACAGTCCCTTCATAAATTCCTTCACCAGTCGATGAGACCACAAGGACGGCCGTCCCGTAGTTCTGGTGTATCGGGAGATCGCTGCCGGATGCATCTTGATGGAAGCGTGAGCTAGTCTAGACTTGGCCAGCGACAGTAGGTATGGTAGCACTTGAGGTGCCGTAATCCGTAGAGGGTTAATATTCTGTGCACGGCACCAGACAGAGAACCTCTTCCACTTATGTCCATAGCACTTGAGAGTTGAGGACGCCCTGGCCTTTGCAAGAATCTCTTTGCAGTCTGCCGGGATATCGTACCCTCCAAACTCTAGTGCTGCGGGAGCCAGGGCTGCAAGTTCAGCGACTCTGGGTCGTGATGAAGAATGGCGCCTCCTTCTCTGGAGAGAAGATCCGCGTCCGTCAGCAGCTTGACTGGTGGGGACTTTGACAAGTCCAGAAGGTCCGGGAACAAATCTGTCTCAGCCGTGCCGGTGAGACGAGGATCATCCTGCACTGGGACCTCTTGAGTTGGTTGATGAGACGGAGCAGCAACGGCAATGGAGGGAACACGTACAGGAACAGGCCATCCCAGGGGAACGAGAAAGCATCGCCCATGCTCCTCGGTTGGGGAAACCTGCTGGCGAACCTGACACTTGGAGTTCATTGGATAGGGTCAGGGATCTGGTTCCGCCATGCTTCCGGATGTAGAACATTGTGGTGGTGTTGTCGGTGAAGATCCTCACCACCTTGCCCTTGAGGGACGGGAGAAAGGGCCTGAGGGCCCAGAACACTGCCCGGAGCTCCAGGATGTTGATGTGGAGCGGCTTCTCCTCCGGGAGCCAAAGGCCTCTCACGTGAAGATCTCCGGTGTGGGCTCCCCACCCATCCAGGGAGGCATCCGTCGTCACCGTCGCCTGGTGGGCCAGGGTCTGGAAGTTTGTCCCCGCCACTAGATGAGCGCGGGTTCCCCCTCCACTGGATCGCTCGTCGGAAGGTTTCGTTGAGGGATCCTGTCCTCGAAGCTGCCCGTCGCTTGAATCCAGCGGGCGTCGAGGAACTCCTGTAGAGAGCGCATCCGAAGCCGGCACAGGCGCACAAGATCAATGCAAGAGGACATCATCCCGAGGAGGGACTTGATGGACCTCACTCTGGCCACGTCCGTGGCCAGCAGAGGCTGCTCCTTGCCTAGGATGGCCTTTGTCCTTTCCTCCTATGGCGAGGCCAGACGCGCCACTGTGTCGAGCTTGGCTCCCAGAAACAGTGCGACTTGAGAGAGGACCCGGTGGGACTTGCGGAAGTTGATGGAGAACCCCAGGTCCGTGAGCAGCTGGACGGTCTTCGTTGTGTGTTCTACGGCGAGCTCCCTTGTCCTTGCTCGGATGAGCCAATCGTCCAGGTAGGGGTAGAGGAGGATCCCATGCAGGTGCAGCCGCGCCGCCACTGGAGCGAGGCACTTGGTGAAAACCCTGGGTGCCGACTTCAATCCGAACGGGAGGGCCTTGAACTGGTAGTGCCGCCCTTGGACCACGAACCTGAGGAACTTCCGGTGCCCTTTTAGAATGGGAATGTGAATGTATGCATCCTCCAAATCCAACGACGACAGGAAATCGCCCTCCTCCAGCTGTCCCAACACCTGCTGGAGGGTGACCATCCGGAACTTCTGTGCCTTGATGTACTTGTTCAGTCGTCGCAGGTCTAGGATGGGTCGCCACCCTCCTGTCTTCTTTTTCACAAGGAAGTACCTTGAGTATACTCCAGAGTCCCGGAGCCTCTGTGGGACGAGCTTGATGGCACCTTTCTTGAGCATCGCCCTTACCACCAACAGCAGTTGAGGGACGTGGTTTTCTTTCCTGGCCACGGGAGGAATGTGGGGGCACTTTTTTAGAAATTCGAGGGCGTGCCCCTGGGCCAGGGCGTCCAGCACCCAACGGTCGGTGGAGATGGACTTCCACACGCTGATTAACTTCACCAGCCGGCCTCCCACCAGGGTGCTTCGGTGGGGGCCCGACACCATGGTCGGTTCAATCTTGCTTGGAGGACGCCTTGCCGCCTTGGCCTCCCTGGCGACGATGGCGGGATCCACCCAACTTGCCTCGTCCTCTATAGTCTTCCTGCGACGAGGAAAGGGCCACTTGGCAGTACGTAGAAGAGCCACCGCCGAATCCTTTGGAGGCACCCTGCTTGCCTCCGGAGCTCCGAAACCACGGCCTTCGTTGCTGGAGAACTCCCAGAGCCTTAGCTGGCTCCGTGTCCGCCTTGATGGCTTGGAGGGACTCATCCACTGTTTTCCCAAACAGGTTGTTCCCGTCAAATGGCATGTCCAAAACATTGGCTTGTGGGTCCGACGCCACCTCACCTACTTGCAAGATCTCCAGGGCCTCAGCCCTCTTGTCGTCCGGTAGGAAGTCCAACAGGGGGGTGATCTTGTACCATAACTCCCTGTCGTAGCGGGCCACGATCGCGAGGGCGTTGGCCGCCTTAATCGGTGTTGCTGCCGACGATATAACTTGTCGTCCCATTGCATCCAGCTTCTTTCCTTTGCCGTCTGGCGGGGAAGTTGACGTCGAGGCCGATGCCCCCCTGCTTTCCTCTTGGCCACCGCTGAGACGACCGAGTCAGGGGTCGATTGCGCCCTAAGGCACAAAGGTGCTGCGTCGGGGACCCGGTACTTCTTCTCGTACCGATCCCTCTTGGCAGGCGTCGTAGACGGGTTCTTGAGAAGGGTGAGACCCTCGTCCCAGATGTCATTTAGCAGAGGCAAGGCGAGGACTGTCTTCCTCTTGGCCTCACGTCGTTGGTAAAGGAAACCTTCCTTCCTTCCTTCTTCTCTTCGGGCAGAGCAGAAAAAGCTCAGATGCCCTGGCGATCATAGCGTGGAAAGACCCAATCTCGTCGGGTGGGGAGGCCCAGGCTGGAGGCGACAGGAGCTCCGTCCCGTTGTCGCCGCATTCGTCATCCGTACCCGTCGTGGCAGTATCCGTTCCCGTGTCATCCCCAGGTACGGGGGACGTGGGCAAGGGCTGAGCAGGCTGCAAGGGCTGAAAAGGCGGGGCTGGATGGGTCCGTCTTCTCTTGTTTGGGGGACTTCCCGATGGGCCTGGCTCTGGCTCCTCCGTCGGGTCTGGTTCCGGCTTCTCAGTCGGTGGTAGGGGCAATCTCGTCCTTATCTCCGAACATAAGGATTGTATTGCCAACAAAATGGCCGCCGAGTTGTCCTGCGGCTCCGGAAGCGACGGTTGACTAGGAACCTCGCCGGGGCTCTCGTCATCCCCTTCGTCGGGATCCCTCCCGTGGGACCGGGCCTCTTCGATGCCCTCGTCGAGGCCCTCCAAGACTTCAACCAGTTCCTCCTCGGAGACTATGTCCGTGTCCACAATGGCCACCGGCTCCCCGCTCTCTTTTTCCGCCGGGTTCTTCTCAATGGGCCTGAAAGAGGCTTCCCTCCGGGGTGGCAGGGAGACTCTGGGCCCCGATGTCACCTCCACTGGTGTAGCCTCCTCAGGCTGCGCCAGGGCCGCCGCGACTTCCTTGATAGAGTCCTTGGCCGGGTGAATCAAGGCCTTCATCTTGGTGGGAGGGTCACCGCCTCGGGCCCCTCAGCTGGATCCTTCGAGATCGACCAGGGCCTCAGCTTCGCCGGGTTCTCAGCCTTCCTGAGCCAGAGCGTTGGCTTGTGGTTGATGATGCTGGAGAGGATGCGCCCTGCCTGGCAGCCGAGGAGCCCGACCATTCAGCGCTCTCGATGCCCGCGGACTCGCAGTGCTTTGCCTTCTGTTGGGCCGCCGGGGCGCCCTCACAGGACTTAGAAGACCGCTCGGACTACTTCTTCTTCTTCTCACCTGACAGGCTCTTTCCTTCCAGCCAGTTGGAGAGACGAAGGTGTCGGTCCCTGATGGTCCGTTCCGACATGTTCCCGCAAAAAACAGTCCTTCTCCACGTGAGTTTTGTCCTCATGAAGGCAGTAGAGACATTTCGAGTGCTCGTCCTCCTTGAACACATTCTGCAGCTGGCATCCAGGGCAAACCCCTGATGTGAAAGTGTTTCCTATACTGGCATATATTTTGGGAAAGGGCATCATGAAAATTAGCTGGGAACGTTCCTGTGCACTGTTGGTGACTTGCATCTACTCAATCTTTTCCTCAACAAAACAGATTGTAAACTGTCTGGCTTTTAACCAACTTTTCACAGAACGTGTGCTGTATAATGCACACATGTAATCCTTTATTATAAAATGTTCTGGAGTAACCCCCTCACGAGCTTCCCTTAGTTGGCTCATCCAGGCTCAGTCTCGTGCATATTTGTGGCAAATATTTACACCCCTACAATAAAAAAAAAATCACCAGCCGCCACTACACAGATCCGTCGGTGTCCTGCTATGAAAGCTGGACATTGTGGCCTTTCGAAGTTGCAAAGAGGGAATATGGAACTTGTAATGAATTAAGAGGCGTTGATCCAGGTTGTTACTCGGTAGGTGTAATAATTCAGGCAGCTTAGGAACAGCAGAAGTCTGTTGCCGTATCTGGGGCAAGACAGCAGACAAGAAATTTTTGATGGAAGGGCAGAATAAACCAAAGTCCCCTTGGCCCTCCATAGAAGACAAAAATTGAGGCATGATGTTTGCTTTTCAGTTTTCGCACATTAGAATGGAGGTAATTAAAAAGATTGTAGTGCATAAAAACGAAGGCCCGACGACTGGTACCGTAGGAGCTGCAGGTTGCAATGTTTGGTGCGTACATCCACCCGATGCATACCTTCTGAGAGGTTATCTACTCTCTTCCAAAGTTGCTTTTTTTAAATTAAACATTTTTCATTGTGTTCATCAAAAAAATAAAGAAAAAGAATGCAACATAACCATCATTGCTTGACATAGCAGCACAGAAGAGATGGCAAAAAATACAATTGTGGCCCATACTACAAAGAATCTGGTACGAATATCAGTCACACCATTATCCAACATCACTACCTGTCCAACAAACACCCAGTACCCGCCATCCCCCCCCTCCCTGTTACCCCAAACCTTCATAAACTTTGCAGGATACCCCCATGCATTGTACACCTGTCTTTTCAGGTCCATCTTGACCAACCAATGGGTCATCCAGGGCGGTCCCGGGACCCCCACAACGAAGCATTAACTTTCTTGATTTGTCCCTAGGCGATTCCAAGGTTGCTTTAATGGCGTAGAGTTATTTTTCTAAGTTTGAAATAACTATTTGCATTAAGTGAGTTTCCAAGAGTAGTACGCTATTGGGTATTCAATTTGTGTTTCTGTTAAAGAACGCCCCCCCCTTGACAACAAAAGGCTGGGTGAGGACAGGGTGTTGAAGCAATGGTGTCAAATTAAAAGTAAGCTTCAGGGCTTGGAAGGCTGCTTCACCTTTGACATCCCAGGTAAACTTCTGATGTTGACGTAGCAAATGGGAGGGGGACAACTTGTGATAATCTTGCATAATTAGCAATAAAGCACTGATAGTAATTTGGAAAGCCTAGAAATCTTGTTGACTTAAAGGATGACGGGAGATGCCCAATCCAGGATAACTTGTACCCTTTTCTGGCCTTTATAAATCCCTTTGCTTCTTATGTTATGTAGCAAGAAGAGTATTCAATGCCTGAAGGTTATCCTCAACATTGCAGCCCATATTGTCAATAACATGCCAAGGGGAGTAAATGTTGGACCTTTTCCTCAGGAAGATGCGCTGGCTTCTTGGAGCTGCCAGGGTTAAATTCAGGGCCATGACCATTATGTATGAGTCAGGCTCCAGATGACAATGGCTGGACAGACGATTGCAAGGTGATTTTCCCATTTAAGATTGGCAAACAAGCAGATTACAAAGGTGCCTCGCCACAGTCAAAAAATAGCCTTTGGCAGTTCTTTTCAGGAGATCTTGGCACACTCAGTCTGGAATTCTTTGCTATGAAGATTCACACTGCAAACCAATAATCCCTCATCTCCATTTTTGCCTTGAGTGCTGGTTCTCAGACTGTTTCTCAGCATAATAATTGTATTTGGCCCTCTCCTCTTCTATTCATGTTATTATTCTTTCTCTGGCATTCTGAAAGTTGGTTCACAGCGCATAGAATACTTGCCCGGTCATTAGCGCATACAAATTAAATACATTATGTTGTACCCTGAGAAATAAATCTGTTCCACATTGGACTTGCACTTTTCTCTTTTGGCATAGAGGTGACTGGCCTATAGACCTCTGTAACTAGAGGCACTTGCTCTTCCTGGGATGATGAAAAAAGAATGCTAGTAAGGGAAACCCATACTGATGCCCCAGCAGATCAGAAAAGATGGTATCCATGAAATACTGCTAGGGACACTGCACATGGCAAAGAGCAGAACTCAGTACTCAATATCTCAGAGGGGTCTTAAATATGGGCTTCCATTCTTGCCCAGATTTTAATTGGATCAAATGATAGTCTGCTTGTAGACCCAATTTAGTACATACCACAGAAGAGTGAAGGGATTCCAGGATATCGCCAATTAAAGGCAAGGCATAGTGATCCTGAAAGGTTATTTTGTTCAGATGTCTAATCAATGCAAGGCCTTTCTTTTAGGTATAAAGAGTAATGAAGTAACGGATGGGGATCTCAATGGAGTTAAATAACCACTTTCAACACAGTCAGTCCAGGAGGTATTTCTTGAGTTATTGCCACTCTAACGTGCTGCGAGAATATACCCAGGAGTTGGGTATGGGTACACCAGTTTGCAGAAGAATCTGGATATCAAATGGGCAATGGAGAGGCAAGGATATAACGTCTGGCTTGGAACGGCAAGAGTCAATTTGAAATGAGGGTACGCAATCCAAATTCTGGGATGAGCCCTAGGCGACTGGTGCTGGGGTGGACTGGAAAACAAGTGGTGCAGTGATCCGACTGAAAATTACTCTTCCACTGGCCCAATTGATAAAAAAGGTTTTGCGAGGATAGCCATGGCATTTCAAGCACCAAGGAACAGGTTTCTGAATGACGTCAAATCAAAAGAATTCCTTAGGTTGATTCATGAGGTGGAAGTGGATACTAAGGGGATTCTGTCAATCACCTGCATGTAAGCCGACTGGTTCTTCGGCAGGACCAATTTTTTGACCTTTTGTAAGAAGTTATGATCCATGTAATTCCCAGAGGGCTCCAATGGTCACTATCCGTTTGGGGTTTCTTCCGTTGCTAATGAATTTCTCGGACCAACTGGACTGAAGGTAGGATAGGCTGCATAAGCAATCCTGGAAGGGATTTGTAAATTTGAAGGAGGCCTTTGTTTCCTGCTGGCATTGTTTGATTGATTGATATTTTATTTCTATCGCGTTCGTACACAAGTGTTTCTGAGCACGACAAGGCAAAGGAGGGGAGGGGAACAGGGCAGAACAAAACAGCGATCTTACTAGGCCCAGTGACATTGAGAACGCGCAAGTGCATGGGAGAGGGGGGAGGGGAAAAGTGCATGGAAGGGGGGAGAGGTAGAAAGTGCGAAGCAGAGGAGAAACAGATAAATAGCAATAAATAAATAATAAAGGCAACAAACAGTGGTAATGCAGCCAGGGTAGGTCTGATAAGTGCAGGAAGAAAAAGGGGGGGGCTGTATGGGTACAGATACAGACCCCAGTGCAAGGGGTGGCCCGGAGGCAGTGCAGGAGGGTGGCAGGATAAGCAGGTACCTGGGCCCAAAAGACAGAGGGTGGCCAGGTGCACGGTGGCAAGAGAACAGATCAGCAGGGGAGAGGGGGAGCAAAGGCAGAATTAAAGAGGAAGGTCTTGAGGTGCTTCCAGAACCGGAGATGGTTCTCCTCAAGTTTTAGAGTGGCAAGGAGGCTGTTCCAGAGGGAGGCCCCAGCCGAAGACAGAGATCTACCCCAGCTCGTTTCTTAGAAATACGACTGACCCTGAGTAAGTTGGAGGTAGAGGAGCGAAGAGCTCGAGAGGGGAGGTATTTGTGGAGGGATAGCTGGAGGTATTTTGGACCCAGGCCCCAGAAAGCCTTGTGGACAATGCAGAGGGCTTTGAATTTAATCCTTGCATCCACTGGGAGCCAGTGGAGAGATTTCAGAGCTGGAGAGATACGATCCCAGGGCTTGAGGCCAAGGACAAGTCTCGCAGTCCTGTTCTGGATTAGTTGCAGAGGGCAGAGGGTAGAGGCAGGTAGATTTAGATAGACGCTGTTACAACAGTCCAAGCTAGAGAGAACCAGAGCTTGAGATACCATGAGCTTCTGGGGGAAGGAGAGGAAAGGCAGAGTACCTCTGAGGAGGTTCCGTCGGAAATCTGACTTTTTAGAGACCTCAGATGTGGGCGGAGAAGGAAAGAGTGGAGTCAGAGATGACCCAGAGGTTCTTAGCCTCGCATGTGGGGGTAGGAGGAGGGCCAAGGGAGGCCGGCCAGAGAGTGAGGGGAAAGGATGGTGAAGGTGTGCCGATGAGGAGGATCTACGTCTTGCTGGCATTCAGACAAAGATCATTGGCGGCTCACCAATCTTGAATGGCAGTTAGGCAATCAGAGATGAGAGAGGGAGAGGAGGTGGCCGAGGGCAGCCTGAAAATGAGTTGAGTGTCGTCAGCGTAGCACTGGAAATTTGAGCAGAAAATAACAATGCAGTGGGCAAGAGTTGCCAGGTATAGGTTGAAAAGCCAGGGCGAGAGGTTAGACCCCTGGGGAACACCACAGGTAGAGAGGAAGATAGATGAAAGGAAGGACCTAAGTTGGACCTGGGAGGGTCGATCTGAGCGGAAAGAGGTCAGCCAGGCCAGAGCCTGATCAGTGATCCCCAGGTTTGCACGGAGAAGGTTGAGCAGGATGGTATGGTTGACTGTGTCGAAGGCAGAAGAGAGATCGAGGAGGATGAGGACAGAGCGAATGTTAGAGTCAAGGTTAGTGAGCAGATCTTCACAGATGTTTAGGAGAGCAGTTTCCATGCTTCTGGCAGCTCTGAAGCCAGACTGGGGGTCATGGAGAACAGAATTGGATTGAAGGTTAAGCTGAGAGATGGCCAACTTTTCCAGGAGTTTGCCAAGAAAGGGAGTAATGGAAATTGGGCGATAGCTAGCTGGACAAGAAGGATCAGCTGTGGGTTTCTTGAGAAGAAGATGCACAAAGGAGTGCTTCAGAGGGGAGGGGAAGGATCCAGAGGCAAAGGAGTGGTTGCAAAAATCAGCAAGGGCCGGAGCGAGGGTGTCAATGTGGTCCTTGATGGTTTTAGAGGAACAGGGATGAATCTGTTTTGAAGAGGCCTTTCATAGACTGGACTTGTCTAGCAACCTCGTCAGGGGTGGAAAGAGGAAAGGACGAGAAGGATGGTGGGAGGGTGGCTAAAGGAGGGTCAGCAAGCACAAATGGAGAGGGAAGAGGAGGTTTGTGGGTGGGGAGGGTGGACAGGATGTCCTGGGTTTTTGAAGTGAAGTGAGAGGCAAGGGCATTGCAAAGAGCCTGGGAGGCAACAGGAGGGGTAGAGACTGCAGCAGGGTTGGCCAGCTCCTTGCAGATTTTGAAGAGTTTGGCCGAGTTGTTAGATGCCGCAGAGACACAAGCTTGAATATGGACTCTCTTCTTGGTGAGGACAGAGAGTCGGTACTGCCCTTGTAGCAGGCGACAGGCCAGTTTGTCAGAGGATGAACAGGAAGTCCTCCATTTCCTCTCAGCTGCCCTACACTTCCGTTTAAGTGTAGCTAGGTCAGAGTCATACCAGGAATTGCACTTGGCTTTGGACTTCAAACGGATCCTCATGACGGGGGCAAGAGTGTCAAGCGTATCAGAAATTGAAGAGTAGAGCAGAGACAGGGCTGTATCAGTATAAGAGACAGCCAAAGGTGGGGGGAGAGGGGGGGGGGGTAGAAAGTGGCGGCAAAAGCCTCAACTGACATGTTTCATGGGACGGATGTCCAAGAAGGTAGGTGGCAGTGTTGGGGTAGGCTTGGCTTGGGGGGAAGAGAGGGAGAGATGAGATGAGAGGAGGGAGTGATCGCTCCAGGAGAGAGGAGTGGTCAGAGGAGGAGCAAGGAGAGTCTAAATGTATATTTAGGTCACCGAGGAGGAGGAGTTGAGTGGTAGAGGCCAGGCCGGAGGAGGAGAGGTCTGCCCACTCAGAGAGAAATGAGGTGATTTGACCAGGAGGCCGTTAGATGGTAACCACAGTAAGAGAATGGGTAGGCGAGAGAGAAAGCCTACAGACAAGGCATTCAAAAGAGAAGTAGGTGTGAGTGGGAATGATAGAGGCAGGAATCCACTCAGGAAAGATCAGGGCTACCCCCGACTGGACCGGGAGGATCTGGGTGCTGAGAGGATCTTGTAGCCATCAGGGAGGAGCGTGTCAAGGCTCGTAACAGAGCTGGCCGTGAACCATGTCTCAGTAAGACCAAGGACGTCAAGGTCTAGTTCTTCAAGGAGGTGGCAGATGCCAGGGGAGTGTTTGACGGCAGAGCGAGAGTTGAGAGTGGCAATATGAAGAAGGTTGCCAGCCTTAAAGACCTTCCGGGGAGGGGTAGAGATCAGAGGTACACCCTGCGGAGGAGAAAGAGCCCTAGGAGGGGCAGAGGAGGAGGAGAGAGAGGGAAAGGTAGCCAAGGGGGGAGAGGAGGGGACAGCAGGAGATGAGAGGAAACTGATGAGGCGAGGGAAGCGCCTATCAAAGAGGAGGAGATTGGCCTGAGGGCCTTGGACCATGACAGTGCAATTTAGGTAGACATTAATGATGACTTTAGATGAGTCGAAGGAAGCCATGAGAACTTCCCAGCGAGTGCCACCATTAATGGGAGAGGAGGAGATCGGGCAGAGCACAGAGACCATATGAGGAGTCCATAGATCTGGGGAAGGAACGTCAGAGGATGTCGGTAAGGGTCTGTCTGGCGGAAGCATTGGCGTAGGTGTCGGCGAAAGGAAGACCAGGATTGGAGGCCAAGATATCCTTTTTGAATTTCTTCCTACCAAACTTAGTGAGAAGGGAAAGATAGTCAATGGAGAAGCAGTTGGAGAAGATAGGAGAAAGAGAAAGCGCCATTGGGGTGGAAGTAATGAGAGGATGGAGATACTGGGGGGACTAAGGCAGGTAGGTGTGAGACAAGAGTGGTGAGGTCACTGGGCTGGCAAGTTACAGAGAAGAAACAGTATACAAGCAAAATACAGAGAATTTTGCGATGGGCAGCAAGATATGACTTTTTAGCACAGAGCAAAAACAGGAAGATTTGACTTTTTCAATCTTTGAATTGGATGTTAGCAAAGGGTTTTAGGAAGCACTGTGCAGCAGGATGACAACGTGGGAACAACAAGCAGAAAGAAATGTTGATGGATGAATGTTGTTGGATGAACTGAGCAGTTACTTGGGTAATGACCTGGCTCCCCACGATAAAAACACAGCCAGTTGGTCCATTGCTGGTGCCTTGCTGTGCCTGATAAAGGTCAGCATAGTGAACCTAACTGCGTTCCTTCAGTCGCTGTTTCACTGGCTTTATGGGGTTAAGCTAGGAGAATGCTACCAGGAGTGGCATGAAATGTTGAATGCTTAGCCCGCTTACTTTCATTCATTTGTGCCGTTAAACTATGGTCAATCCAGAAAACGTAATTATTATTGCTTGCAAGAAGGAAACTTACTGCACATGGACTAACTAGTCTTTATACTCATGCCTCCTGTGGGTGAGGGTCAGTTGTGTTATCCTTGGCAGGCAATTATTCAAATTGGCTGATATATGGTATCACGTCTTCTGTCCTCAACATGGAATCTGGAAATAAAATTAAATACCTAAGTAAAGAATCCCACGGTTTATCATAGATTGACATGGATTTAGGTATTACAAGGCTTCACTATTGCCATTATGGTTTCAATTTAGTCTAACCCCATCAAAGCTGCATTTACTCTATTTGGGTCTCTCATTAAATCATCAAACGTGCAATTTTACAATGACGAAGTTTAGCCACGTAGACCTGCAGCTGAACCAACACTTGACAGAAGTCTCTCTTCAATTCGTAGCAAATGTCCTCAAACAGAGAAATCGATAGTGGATCTATTACTTGTCTAAACAAAGAGACTACCCTCTAACCCATACATGCCTTCAAGGACTGGAGACCAAGCTCATAATGAAGTCTGGTCATCGAGAGACTCTGGGGGAGGTTTAGGACCCTATTCCAAATCTTCGAATTTAGACAAGTTTAATATTTGCGAGTGAGTGCATGTCTTCAGTCCATAAAGTAATGATGGAATTACCTTTATTTTATAGAATCTAATCAAAGGAATCAGCGAGAATCTACAATATGTGTAATATAACTTCTTCATTCCGGGCGGCAAAAGGAGCCAATTTGATCTCAATATCTGCCTCCGGGTGGTTTAAAGATTGGCAGGAATGCAATTTGATGCCCAAGTAGGTAATTTCTTTTGCTATAGGCACTGAATGTTCCATTAAGTGCCACTTAACAACTAGGAGAATGCTTTTCAGTTCTTTTAAAGATTACAATCTTTGATTTTGCAGGATTTAAATAATTGATATATGCATACCTGCCAAAGGCATGCAAGAGGGGTTGTAATCCTACTGGCGTATAATCTAAAAGCACTACATCAGCACACACAATCCAATCAATGGACTGCGTGCCGATTTTCGGGCTCGCCAGTGAACAGTCAGCTAAATAATTTGCCAGATCAGCCAAGTAGAGGTTAAACAGGCAGGGATCAAGAATGCATCCCTGCCTGATCCCTCTCTCAGAATATATCTCACATGGTCGGTCCCCCTTGATGTTAAACCTTACCCTCAAATTCGTGCCCTCATGCATGTTTATCAGTAGCTCCAGCAGTGGTTTCAGAAGGCCCCACAAATCCAGTTTGATCCATCCATAACCGTTCCCTGTTTATGGTATTGAAAGACTTGGATAAATCTATACAGGCCTGTACAGTATTGGGCCATTTTTCCTCCATGAGTCACTCAATGTGATTGACATTACCAAGCCATTGAGTGATGAAGAAAGACCCCACCTAAAACACGTCTGCAATTTGGAAAGAATCTTTTTCTCAAGCCAAGCCTCGAAAATTTTAGCCAGCGAAAATGTTAGTATCCAGATCAAGAAGTTCAATCAGGCGGCAATTAATCGGATCCGCACCACCACCCTTCTTGTAAATCGGAATAATTGCTGATTTCCAAGAGGTGGGTAGATGCAACTTTTTCAAGATGTTATTGAATAGCAACAAGAGAATCCTAGTCCAGAGCTGCATATAAAATTTGAGTATGAAGTTTGTTAAGCCGTTGGGACCAGCAGCCCTTGAAGAAGACCACTTTTTAATTAAATTAATGATAATCACCTCTCTTATAGTAAGGTTCCATCCAGCAGCATTTCTCACTTCTTTGACATGGATGACAGGTTTCTCATATATTTCACCAAGGTACTCAACAACACGTATATTTAGTACATTATTTTGGAAAACTCTCAAGTTATCAAAGACCAAAACGAGTGTGTATTGCTTCTAGTCAGAGCCTCCAGCATCTGCTCACCATATTGTTGGCACAGATGTCTTCAAGAACGAGGCCATGATCTATAATCATTATGCAAAAGCCTTACCCCTTCGTTATAATCGAAGGGCGAGCCGTCTGTCGGCTTCAGACTACAAATGGCTCTTCTGAGCTCTCTTTTCCTCCACCACGTATCCTCGTCAAAGGTGTGATGATGGTCAATACTCTTAGACGAGGAGACGCAGTCAGAAGGATCCAGATCCCAAAGGAAAGCCACAAAGTCCTTAAAAGAGCATACCTCAGATAGCCTTTCCTCCGTTAAATGATCAATTACCATATCAAGTTTGACATTTAAATGTATACCATTATGCATGCTCCACGAATTCTAGCTTCCTGTCTTCAACAGAACCTGTCCTGGATCAGCTTCCCCCCCCCACCGCACACCCCCTCTGGCTCTACCAGAAATGTCGTCAGGCCTAGTACGGTAGTCGCCTGTCTCTTCATTTCCTTCCCACTCTCCCCTCCCTTCCTTATCTATGTCTTAGCTCTTGCACTATTTGAAATGTCACCAGGCCGAGTATGATAGTTAATGTCACAGCCTTACTGTTCATGGCCTGTAAGAATGTAATTTCATTGTCCCTTGTTCCCTCCCTTGCCTTGAAGCGCTTTGAATACCATTGTGTATAGGCGCTATATAAATAAACTATCATATCATAATGTGACTGAAAGGACGCCCGTCACCTGCGTACAGTGATCATTGCAGGAACACGCTTTCCTCCATACCGTGAAGTACCCTGAAGAGGTCTGCATTGTTGGACTCTGCATTTATTTGCCGAAAGGGATTGCGCATCTTGCCGTTACACCAGATCGGAAGAATCCTCAAACCTACAAACCCAGGCCAATTCTCACCGGATTCAAAGGGCGGAAGGTCGAGCCCTCAGACGATCCATCATGACATATGGGAAAATCAAAGTCAGGGGACAAGTAAGCATACCTGTGCCCGTCACCCCCTATCCTCCATAGGATAACATTGTGAGAAAAGTCCATTTGTTTCCTCTCTCTCTTTTACATGTATTTGTTCATCGAACCGGGGTCGGGCATCCTGCCGCTGGGTTAGAATTGCGTCTGGAAGACAGGAGACGGTGAATGGTCCTTCAATGACTTGCTCTTCGACAAAGACCTGTGCTTTGCCTCCAACAGCAGTGACTTTCTTGAATACCGTGTCAGACCACCTGCCAGTAGGCTGTCAAATGCAATTGGCCTGTGGGGGGCGCTGTTGCGAGGCTTACGAAATAGCTGCTGCCTGAGAGGCAACGGCGCAGTAATCCTTCCAAAAAAATCCTTCGTTCTGCTGCCTCGATCACCCTTGCCCGTATGCATATGTGTGAAACTTAGGGTCATCTTTTGAGTCATTCATCAACCCTGACTGAACATCTGGCGAGCGAATCAGGGCACTGTCCCACAACGGTCTCAACGCGGTCCTTCCGAACGAGGGGCAGACCAACTGCGCCTGAATACAAGATGAGATCCGCTGCCGAGACCCATAACTACGACTGCCTACACCGTCGGAAGCCTCATCCCAGGCAAGAAAAGTGAACTAAGGGGCGACTACTCGGGCCGATCCTTCAGGCACCGCTATCCCATTAGTGCCCGAAGACATCACTGAAGACTCAGAGCCCGGAGCACAAGCGCTCTGCAGCCTGCCCGGAAGGAAAACTGCCTGCGCACCACACATGAGGTGCTCCATGATTCAGAGGGAGTTCTGGCAGGGGACAGAACACAACACATAACCCTCGTGACCACTGTGGGCCACATCATCCTCCGGGTGGGTGTGGGAGACAATCCTTTTGCTCCCCTCCACAGCGGATCACACTGCAGCACTGAATCGCGGCTGAGTCCAGAACCCTGCAACAAGGATGCAACCGCCGGCCACAACCTTATTACACCTGGACGCCGGGTGGGATCGCAGTGAGCTGTCCACCACGTATGGTAGGCAACACCAGAACGACGGCGCATAACATCAGCGCCCCCAATCTTCGGGGAGAGCCTGTGCACACCTCCCAGAATCCAGAGGGGGAGCAACGCCTGTGGGGATCACCGGAGTCGGCAGTGACCGGGGGGTGCCTCGCAATACATCTGCACCCTGGGGGATTGCAGGGGCGTGGGAGCCTTGCAGGTGCAGCAGACGACACCCGTTGTAAAACCTTGCCAAGTCTGGGCTCTCCACACCACACCCAAGAGCGCTGGTGTCTCCTCGGCGCCCCAGCATCACTAACCTGGAGTGGGAACACGTACACAGGCAGAGCCCCACCTAGTACTCGACCGGAGATACACCAGCCTAAGTTAAACACTTCAGGCGTCCCATACCCTGCTATAGGCTCTCCACTAAATGTGAACCGCGGGAACATCGGGGAACGAAGCAACCTGCCAGTGAGTGGTCGGGGCATCTTCCCGCTACCCCTCCCCCCATTGTGCACTGTACTGCAGCACTTCATTGCGGCTGAAACTGCGCTCCTACTTCGGGGACGCAGCCATTCGAACACCCTAAGAGGTAACACGCCCGCTAAACACACAAGGGCCGGAGGCAGCCGAGAAGGGCATCACAGCACAGCTACACGCAGCGAAAAGGAGGGCCTCACGTGCTGGATGGGCAACACCTGCCCCTAAACCCTATCAATCCAGGACATAACAAATGCAGCCCGGTACAGAAAGCGTGCGGAGTGATGCCATCAATACTGCGTCCTAAGGGTACAGGATTACTTCCTCTGAGCTATAAAACGCAGACCAGGGCAAGCTCTGGGCGACAAGGTAATCAAGATCTGGCCACTCCCGTAGCTCAACCATCACGCCCAGGATCTCCCTGGCATTTCTTACAAGCCCCTGCATAGTCGGAAAACAACGTAAAGCTGCCCCAGTGTGGATCCCACCCTCGGAAACAAGGGACAGTGGGCGAGTGGGACTGCGACTTAACTAGTAGAGATGGTCCCATTGGGCAGCCCCTGAATCTGTGGCACGACTCACTCAAACGGGACAACACAACAGGTAAGGAGACACCTGGGCAACCACAAGCATTGGGGACGCCCAGACTAGCCCGGCACACACTGGTGAAGGTGGCTATCGCCCGCGCCTGGGGACCCTCCCCTCCTACCCCATCAGAATGAATCCATGCAGTATCCGGAGAGGAGGCAAGAATGGCATCGTCGAGCTCCAACACAGGGTATAAGGGACTGGACCCTGTCCATCTCAGACAGTGCAAATAACTGAATAACCCCTCTACAACAGACAGTCATTAACTAGCTTTTATACAAACTCACAACAAGACACAGAAGTTCGAGAGTAAACACAACCTGGGGAAGCTACACACTGGGCAATCAAATAGTGACCGGAAAGCAAAAGAACTGAGACCTCGACCCACAGGGATAGGCAGCGAGTGGCTAGGCAGCGCGCCATGCGGCAGCAGCTGCTGTAAGCTCTGTGTTGGGACACCCGTTCATATCATTCACAGCGTCCTAAAGCCTGAAATTTTTGTAGAAATGGTGGTTGGAAGGTGCAGTGACCGTATTGTGCAGAGACAGCAGTGAATCTACTCGTGTTATGCAGCCTTTTTCTTGATCGATTTGCTGGTACCGTGGTGAGCGAAATGGCGGGCGGCACAGCTCAAGGACGGAATCAGTGAAGCAAGAGCAGCGGAGGACAGGTGCGGAAACGAAGAGGCAGAAGGCCACAGACGTCGTAACTGCCAAGGACAGGAGGAGCTGCGGCGCTGCATGGATGGGTGGCGTGAGCCCTCAGTGAATGGCTGCCATTGGGGGAAGGGTCGGTGATCCATGGCTGGCAGCGGAGAGAAGTGTGGCGCGTTGTGGCTCGAGGGGACTCTTCCGGGGGTTAGACATCGGCATATCCTGCACCACACGCCTGGCGGCAGAAGAGGGCCTCCTCCAAGGCCAGACATTAAAGAGCTGGAAAATCTCTCGCAGGTGTGCATTCGGCCTTCCGACACTCGGCTGTGAAGGTGGGGCGAGATTGCAGAGGTCCTGGAAAAAGAAGATAGGACCTGGCGGAGGTAAAGAGCTTCGGCGGGCTTGGTGCAACTTCTCAAAGTGTCTTTGGGGGAAGGGCCGGTGAGCCGCAGCGAGCAGCGGTGAGAGGTGTGGCGTGGTGCGGCTCCTGGGGACCCTTCCGGTGACCAGACATAGGTATATCCTACCCCACACGCCTGGCTGCAGAAGTGGGTTCCTGCGAGGCCGGACATTAAAGACCCTGAAATCTCTCACAGGCGCATATTCTGCCTCTAACACCCAGCTGAGAGAGCGGGCGCGATCACAGCGGTCCAGGAAAAAAGATAAGACCTGGCAGAGGTAAGGAGCTCTGGCGGGCATGGTGTGACTCCCCGCGGTGGAGAGCCGAACATGGTTGGCGCAATCCCCGCTTTCATCATAACATATATTCCATCAAGGGCAACTGCAACTTTTGAAAGTCCCAGGCGGGAGCAGGGCTGAGGTGTACACCGAAATAGTCTGCTGGCTGTCGATGGCAGCGGCTCCTATGCACCTGTATTCCACCCCCTAATCGAATCTAAGGAGAGGCACTATGCGGATATAGTTGGTCTTGAAGCTGTGAGTAACCCAGGAAATTACATCTGGCATTCTTTGAATTTTGGCACGCTTCTCTTCGAGTTAGCACTTGCATGGGAATCCTGCACGGTTTGATTTGATCTTTTGGTCTGGTAATGCCCAAATACGCACAAAAGCACAAGAGGGGCAGAATGACAACATATTTGACATCTGGAGGTCTGCGAGAACAGGCAATGCAAATGACAAAAGCAGACGTGCATCCCCCACCAGAAGTGGAACCCCCATGGAGCCTACCCTCTCCAAACAATATTTTGAGAAAGTGATAAAAGCTCTAAAAATGGATATTACACAGTAAAAAAAGAAAAAAAAAAAAACAAAAAAAATATAAAAAAAAAAAAAAAAAATCGGAAATAAAATCCTCTAGAGACTCGCTCGCACAATCTATTGCAGTATTCGACTCCCACTTGAAAGGCTTGGAAGACAGGGTTAATGAATTGGAAAATGTGGCCTGCGAACAGGGACACGATCATGAGGAACTCTCCAAGAGAGTGCAGATTATGGAAGGCCGTCTGAAAGAGTTATGGGTGAAGCAGATAGATCAAGAAAATCGATCTACAACAAACAATATTCGGTTGCGCGGAATTCCCAGGAAGATATCCGGTCATGATCTCCCGGAGTACTTTGGGGCTCTAAGAGACAGAGGACTTGATCCTGGATAGAACTCATCAAGTTTACTCTGCTATTCAACAAAGGAAGGACCTCTTGCCGGACGTTCTCACCAGAGTTCATCTCTTCCATCAAAAAGAGAAAATCTTGGCCGCTGCACGGAAAGCACAACCAGTGAAATTCCGGAACTCCATGTTGCTTCTTTTACAGGATCTCTCCCCCTCTACTCTGGCAGATCGTAGGCGGCTTCAGAAGGTCACAACATAGCTTCAAGACAAAAAAGATCCGCTATCGATGGGGGTTCCCATGCAGGCTACTTTTTGAATATCATAACCGCACCTATGTAAATTCGCTCTGAAGAGGAGGCCAAGAAATTAATGCTCGGAGAGGAGGGGGGAGACACTGACCCGGGGATGAAAATCAGCCCTTTGGACGACCGGTCACGAAGCCTTACGCCGAAGGATCTAAGGAGGAAGCCCAGAGGATGGCAGACGGTTAAAGGGGCCTCGAGCACGGAGAAAAGTGCGACGGGTCCCACGTGATCTACCCCGGCGGACTCTAAATGGTTTTCACTCCACCTATATTGAATGATCTTTAAGGGGCCCACACAAAGATTTAGGAGCGGCTGACTTAGGCATGAACTGACTGATCAAGTTAGAGATTTGACTGCCACTATTACAGTTTATATTTTGCACACAACTTATGGGAAGGCGTACACATGGTTAGGTATGGGCGGGCGCCCACCATACTGCTTTAGAATAAGTTACTGATCACAACTTTGTACGTTTTTATAATTCGTTACTTAATAATGTTTTTTGTTCCTGCTTTCTGTTTTGTTTTTGTCAAGTTTTCTTTTCATGGGATTTTAGCGCTAGGTTTGGTCTAAAAGAAGGTCGGCACCACATGAAATTTTGTCTGAATAGCACTAGCGACATTATGGAAAAGGCATCAATTTACTTGTCAACTTGGGTAATCTGGAAAGTTATATGCTTCATTGAAAGTAGAGTTAAGTATTCTGGGCAATTGAGAAGGAATAGTGGTGTTTCTTGGGCAGAACCCTGCACAAGATATCGAATGGGTCAGAGGCGCAAAGAGATTAGGTTGACACCGGAATGGCTACCCCGAATGTAACCTGCCCCACCCTGAATGTACAGGGTTTAAATTCCCCATTAAAACGGAAAGCTATTTCTGTGATAACTCAAAAACCATTACATGCAAACTGACTCAAATACAGACTAGAAATTGAACCCATGGCGGACAATGTCAGAGACAAACACATACGTAAAGGCATACCTCTGCACGACACCCCGGAGATCATCTCACTGTATGCAGATGATGTACTCCTCTACATCAGAGACGCGGATGTCCACTTGGACCCGATTATACGGGACATAATAAAAATCGGCACATTTTCGGGCTTCACCATAAACTATACCAAATCTGAAATCTTCCTGCTCACACCGACCACTTCTCAACCAGCATGCAAATTCCCTCTCCGCTGGTCACCTAAGGGCATCAGATTTCTCGGGGTCCAGGTATCCCTCACTAAATCTTCACTATTGGCCGACAATCACGTGGCTGCGGCACAGCTTGCAGAGGCCCAAATGTTGAAATGGCGCAACCTCCCGCTCTCCGTATCGGGCAGACTGTCCCTGATCAAAATGATAATTGTCCCTACGCTGCTCTATGTTTTTGTTAATGTGCCAGTCTGGCCCGGGAAACGATACTTCAAGGACCTACACACTGCATCTGCCCAATTTTTGTGGCACTATGGCGCGGTTCGTAAGAAGTGGCATTATATGACTCTTCCCTACGAGAATGGGGGCTTCACTGCCCCAGACTTCGCTAAATACTGGGCCGCTGCGCAAGCCCAACACGCTACACACTGGTACACATTCACTGATCCTCCTCCACAGGTGAAACTCGAAAAACTAGCAAGTGAAGGGATTAACACCCTCCCTCTCATACTCCATCATACATTTCATACTGATGCCCTAGCTGACCCCGTAGCGGCAACAACCATGGCTTGGAAACGAATACTACATACACAACCTGACCACCACCCGTACTACAAATGGCTGCCCATATGGCAGTTCCCAGGCCTCAGCCCCACACACGACAAACTCCTAATGAAACACTGATATGACTTGGGATACCGAGCCCTGACGGACTTATACCCTGAAGGGAAGTTTATCACCCCGCAGACATGGCGTCCCGGTCACTCTGGCTCTGTGCTGGAACTATTACAATACTTCAGGTTGAGAGCAGTGGTCCGTGCCTGGTGGCCCTCATACCCTGACGAACCCCCAGACTCGCCTGAGATCCACTATATAACCAACTCGGCCCAGGCCAGAGGGATAATATCCTCGCTGTACAAAATGCTGATGGCCAACCCTAAAGACGTGCCACAGACGGCACACGACATGGGGAGCGGTGAGCTAGGCCTGCCCACCACTGATGTAATGTGGAGGAAAATGTGCATACACACCCGCACCACTTCCTTAAACGCCAGATATAGATGTATACAATACAAGCTCCTGAACCGATTATATTACACACCGCACAGACTGGATAGATTCCCAAACAGACAGGCTCACATTTGTCCCAGATGCAAATCTACAGATGCGGATCACATACATATGTTTTGGACTTGAGGCGCACTAGGCCCGTACTGGAAAGCCATAATAGACGCTCTCTCTGAAATAACAACGTCCCACATCCCTCCTGAGCCATTAGCTGTACTGTTCAGCCTATGGGGCGAGCCCAAATTGAGAAAGTGTCCAGGTTATTGAATGTGGCCACCATGGTGGCCAAAAAATGCATATTACAAGGTTGGAGGTGCCGCTCCCCCCCTTCTTTCGAGATGTGGCTGAGGGCCCTCAGCTGGACTCAAACGTGTGTGGAGGATTACATCAATACCCTCCCGCTGCCCTCTCGCCCCAAGAATGTATGGACTGAATTTTGTAGCTATCTGAACAGCAAGGAGGACTTAGAACTACTGTCACCCCCCCCTCCGAAGGAAGTAAACTAGATCATTACTGTGACTCAGACTCACTGAACTGTAAAAAACTGAAAGTCTACTTACATTTGTATTCCCCATACACCATATCACCATCCATGTAACTGCATCTGTGTATATCTCGTGCACTGTGTTGACTGTCTGTTCTCTCATCATGCCAATAAAGAAAATAAAACAATAAAAAATACAGACTAGAAAGCTCCTACCTTAATTATCTTTGGGATTGGTGGTTCTTTAATACTCAGAAGTGAATGGGAGAATACCTAGAAGCCTCTCCACAATCTGACTTTGAAAAGTCTGACCGTGGTGGAACCTCCAGGGAAAACCCTTAAAGGGGAAGAACACTGTGGAGGGCTGCTAGAGAGCGTAGCTTCCTGAATGCTGCTCCCTGGAGATGATCCGGTTTGTAATGATTAACCCCTTCGCTGGAACTTCCTAATCTCCTCCAATCTCAAAGGGTGCTAGGCGCAAGTAAACACAGAGAGAGATTAATGACACAAAGGATCAGTATGGCAGGCAAAAAGAGTATCCCAGCTAGCGTCTAATAGGCTTACCCTGGAGTCAAATGAATCTGGCCCGGAAGACTGGAGGATTAAGGTCAGGGATGGCAGGTTTGGAGAAGACAGGGGGAACAACAGCAAAGCCTAACAACATACAGATGGAGATTAGACTACTTCATCCCCCCCTAGCCTACCCGTTCTATGTGTAAGGGAATGTCAAGAAATGTTACCACCCGGAGGAGGCTCTTGAGAGATTAGGGAACCGCTAGTGCCATGAATGAAATAGTAGTGCGATGGTCCGTGGGGAAATATGGCTGAGTCCTTGAAATATGATGATAGCAAGGAAAGGTAAATACAAGGTCAAGAACAGAAAATGCTAAAGAGATATTTGTCTGTATATTAGAGAACGTACCAGGACTTGAGTCCCAATGACTCCGGATGAAGGAAAAACTCCTGCAAAAAATAACTCCTCTGATTCAGCAGGAGTCGGGGGATCGTATTCACGTTCTGCTGGTCGCCTAAGGCGGCCGCCGAAATGAAACACAAACAACAGATATGAGCCAGGAATTAGACGCCGGATCACCGTAACAGTAATTACAAGAATGTGAAGAAAAATGAAAGGCAGCGGGCACAAATGCGTACTTACGTCTGCGAAGCGCGGCTTGCCACTGGAAAGAGAGTAGCAACGCGCCGATGTGCGGGTGATGGATACAGAAGTACTGCTTGCCAGTTTGGGGGCGTGGTTACGGCCTAGTTCTCGATTGGAATATCTGTTAGACCGTCACTTACAGCAACGTGACCATCCATGTTGGAAGAGTGAAATGGACGCCGTACATCTCGTCTGTCAAACCAGGGTCTGTGCAACCCATGGATCATCACAATTTCATCGATTAGCTACACTCAACCCCACTATATTATTTCTGCAAGAAACTCATTTATTGCCCACTGATGAATTCCGACTGAACAATAAACTCTATCGTGTTAAATTGTGTGCTTCCTAGGGGCTGAAGAGAAGCGGCATAGCCATTCTGGTTCGAAAAGGGGTGTTAAAGGTTCATAAGACCCTGCAAGATAAAGAGGGGAGATTTATTCTAGTAGTAGCCATGCTATATGGGAAAAGGGTAACCCTGGTATCGCTATAGGCACCAAATGTCCGCCAAGATCTGTTTTTCACCTATGTGTCAAAGATATTGCATGAGCGGGCTGAGGGAGACATCATAATTGGTGGGGATTTCAACGCAGTGATCAACCCAATGGAGGATAAATCCCTCACCCGACCTTGGCTGATAAAAAAAAAAATTCACAACACTCACTACACTCCTTCGGGAACATTCACTGATAGAAGCTTGGCGTTTCTTCCATCAAGGGGAGCGGGATTACACTTTTTATTCTGCGGTACACAGAGTTTTCTAGGTTGGATATGTTCTTTCTTTCAGATACCTTTATCCCTCACACAATGGGTATGGAGATCCTCCCGATGGCCTTATCCGATCATGCCCCTGTGCTGGTAACCATGTCTCAGTTTACTGATTCTCCGGAGCCCCCACGTATCTGGCGCTTGAACAAATTCATTTTGGGGGATCCTCAGGTCTGCTCCTGCATCTCGGACAGTATAACTCATTACTTTACGGATAATGACACGAGGGAGATGGATTATGCGGTGTTATGGGACGCGGCAAAGGCAGTGATCAGGGGTCAAGTTATAGCTCAGACAAGAGAAAGGGGGAAAGTTAAAAGGCGAGTTCAAACTCAGCTGGAATTGGAGCTTCAAAGGAAAGAAGAGGTGCACAGAAATAGGGCCTCTCGGCGAGCCCTTACAGAGGTCTGTGTGGCTCAAAAGGCGCTCGAGGCTCACCACGAGCCGGACGGCCTACGGGATAATGCGCACTAAACAGTATTACTATTCAATAAGGCTAATCAGCTACTCGCAGCTAAACTTAAAAAGCAAGCAAGTTGTAACCACATAGACTCTCTAAGAGAGGCCGATGGGAGGCAAGCTTATGCTGAATCAGAGAGACTCCAGATTGTTGAAAGGTTTTTTAGAGGCTAGTCAAACTCACATATAACAGATCCACAGCTAGTCCGAGACACCTCCCGCAGATCTCTGCGGAACTTCGTGAGCATTTAGAAGATCTGATTACTGTGGGAGAGACGGATGCAGCAATCTGCTCCCTCCCGTTAGGCAAGGCCCCGGGACCGGATGGCTTTACAAAATAAATTTGATAAAACTTTCAGGGCAGTGTTAACCCCTTAGTTAAGGAACAAGTTACTTACCTGTAACTGTTGATCTCCAGCATGGGTCTGGCATGGATTCACATGCTCATGAATATTCCCCGTCATCAGGCTGGGATTCCTCGGTAAAGAAAAAATCAGTATCAGTTTAGTTTCTGATATGTCTTTCTTAGTATAACCAATCACTGATCTCTGGGTCATACTGCCCCAGCCAATGACTGCCCTCTCCCTAAGCCCCTCCCCTGGCAGCCATCCTCAGATTTGGTAGCACGTAAAGTGGCAGTATGATCAAGTGAAGAGCCGCAGAGGGGAAGGAGGGAGGGTTCGCATGTGAATCCATGCCAGACCCATGCTGGAAAACAACAGTTACAGGTAAGTAACTTGTTCCTTCTCCAACATGGGGTCTGGCATGGATTCACATGCTCATGAATATGAGAATACATAGCAGTACACACATGCACAACCACGGGAGGTGGCAAAGGCTCAATATTAAGCATTACATAAACTCAACATTAAGCAACTCTTACCTCCTCACCAGGCCCACCTTCAGGCGAACAGGTTGTGCAGCACTGCCTGGCCGACTCTGGACTCCTCCCTGGAATCCCGGTCGGCGCAGTAGAATCTCGTGAAGGTGTGCGTCGACCTCCACGTAGCAGCCCTGCAGATGTCCAGCAGGGGCACACCAGACAAGAATGCCGTGGTAGCAGCGATCGCTCTGGTCGAATGTGCTGTCGGACAGCCGGGCAACGGTCGGTTTGCCAACCGGTGACAGTGCATGATGCAGCCGGAGAGCCATCTGGAAATGGAAGCCTTCGAGAGGTCCTTCCCTTAGTTCACAGGTCCAAAGTTCACAAACAGCTGTGACGTCTTCTGAAAACACTTCGTGCGGTCCACGTATTCAGCGCTCTAGCTACATCCAGCGAGTGCAAAGTTCTCTTGGCCGGCGCCAAAAGCGACGGGAAGAAAACTGGTAACACCAAGGGCTCGTTGAGATGGAAGTCCGACAGGCACCTTGGGCATGAAGGAGGGGTGCGTCTGCAGCACCACCCTCGTGTCGTGAAAAGTCAAGTATGGAGGCTTGCAGGATAGGGCCTGGATCTCTCCCACTCGCCGTGCGGAGGTGATGGCCACAAGAAACGACGTTTTCCACGACAGGAACTTCAACGGTTCCGAATGCATGGGCTCGAATGGCGCCCCCCATGAGCCTCGTCAGCACCACGTTGAGCTCCCACGCCGGGGCTGGGGCCCTCGCCGGCGGGAATGACCGGAACAGGCCCTTCATAAATTCCTTCTCCAGGCGATGAGACCACAAGGATGACCGTCTCGTGGTTCTGGTGTATCGGGAGATCGCCGCCAGATGTATCTTGATGGAAGCATGCGCTAGTCCAGCTTTGGCCAGCGACAGTAAATACGGCAGCACCTGAGGGGCCGTAATCCGTAGAGGGTTAATCTTCTGTGCATGGCACCAGACAGAAAACCTCTTCCACTTGTGTCTGTAGCACTTGAGAGGGGAATAGTTTCTTACCTGTAACTCCATTTCTCCAGCATTGGTATCTTTCATGGATTCACATGCTTAGAATATTCCCCGTCGACAGACTGGGAACCCTCGGTAAGCTTATAAAGCCTTTTCCCGTAGGAAAACGTTCAACACTTTTGTGTCCTATCTACGTCGTATTGGGCGGCGCACGCACGCCCCACTAGGCTGTAGTGGTATAAATATCCCACCCCCGCGGCTCCCTTCAGATTTCGACCCCTCCAAAGTGGAACGGGGTGAATCAAAAACTATAAGATGATTGCATTTTCGGGAGGCCGGAGGGCGCATGTGAATCCATGAAAGATATCAATGCTGGAGAAATGAAGTTACAGGTAAGAAACTATTCCCTTCTCCAGCATTGGATCTTTCATGGATTCACAGCAGTGAACTAGAAACAATGGAGGAGGTGTAAATGCAATCCAGCACCCACCCCATCCTGCAAAAGGAGAATCATGATCACATAAGATTCGAAATTAACAACATGCCACAGTACTGCACCGAGCAATATTTATATAAGCCAAAAAAGCATACATAAAAAACGTGTTTACCTCCATGCGTATATTCGTACATATATCTATATCTATCTATATATATTATATCTATATATCTATCTATATATCTATATGAATATACAAATAGATATCCAAACCAGCATAGACCCTTCTCGAAGAGAAAGGGCTTACCTTATTGAAAGAGATGTCGCAAGACTGCTAGTCCCATTTGTATCTCGTCCGCATGCTGTCGTTCGAGGCAGTAGTGGCGGAAGAATGTATGGGGCACTGACCATGCTGCCGCCCTGCAAATGTCTGTCAGTAGAACCCCCGCCCACAACGCCGTTGACGACGAAGTCGCCCTGGTCGAGTGAGCTCTCGGACGTCCTTGTAGCGGTTTTCCCGCTTTTGAGTGACAGAAGGCAATTGTTGACGAGACCCATCGGGCCAGTCCTTGTTTTGAAATTGCCTTCCCCTTTGCCGAAGGCCCATATGCAACGAGGAGTTGCTGCGTAGATCGAAATTGTTGAGTTCGATGAAGGTAAAACTCTCACTGTGGATCCCCTGATGTGAGGCAGGAACGCCCTCAGGGCCCAGCGGACCGCTCTCAATTCCAGAACGTTGATGTGCAGGAGAGATTCCTTCTGAGACCAACGGCCTTGTGTCTGCAGAGTGCCCATGTGCGCTCCCCAGCCAGTTGGGGACGCGTCCGTCACCACGGTGAACCGGAACTCCAGCTCCTGTAGGGTTACTCCTTTGGAAATATTCTGAACTCTCTTCCACCACCGAAGAGTTGATAGGAGTTTGTCGTCGTCGACCGTCAGCCTGTATGACCAGAGGCCATGAGCCTGCGTCCAACAATCCGGCAAACACTGTTGCACTGGCCTCATGAAAAGGCGGCAGTTGGGCACCAGAGGAATGCAGGACTCCCAGGATGGATGTATATTTTCTCACTAACAGCCTGAAATTGATTTTCAACTGACCTGCCAATCGACTGAGCCTGGTGATCCTGTCGAGGGATGGTCTGACTAACCCCAACTGGGTCTCGAACTGTGCACCCAGAAACACCAAGCTTTTGGATGGTGTTAACAAGGATTTTTCGAAGTTTATCGCAAACCCCAATCGTTGCAAGAGGCTCATGGTGTCCTGTAGACTCCTGTTCGTCGATGCCGGGGAGGACCCCCTCACCAACCAGTCGTCGAGATACGGGTATACATGGTGGCCTTGCCTTCTCAGCCAGGCTCCTACCGGAGCCAGGCATTTCGTGAACGTTCTGGGGGAAGATTTCAGTCCAAAAGGAAGAACTGTGAACTGGTAGTGAGTCCCCCCTACCACAAACCTTAGGTACTTCTTGTGTCGCTGACACATCGGTATGTGGAAGTACGTGTCCTGCAGGTCCAGAGACGCCAGAAAATCCCCTTCTTGAACTGACCTGATCACTTCCTGGAGCGTGAGCATCTTGAACTTTATGTTTTTCAACGACTTGTTTAGTTCGCGCAGGTCTAGGATGGGACGCCACTTTCCATTTGGCTTTTTCACCACAAAGTATCGGGAATAAACCCCTTGACCCCTTTGTGTCGACAGGACCAGTTCTATAGCCCCTTTTTGTAGCATACGTGCTACTTCCTGCAGCAACACGCTCAGATGGGAATGAGCTACAAGCGCCGGTGGAATATGCGGAGGGTTGCTCTTGAATTGTAGGGAATGTCCGTATTTTAGTGTCCAACACCCATTGATCTGTTATTAGCTCCCATTTGTTGATGTAACATGATACTCTGCCCCCCAGAACGTTCCGATGCCCGTCATTGCTGGTCCTTGCTCTGTTTATCCCTCGTCGACGACGAGTACCCTGCTCTCTCTCTTGGGGGCTTGGTAGTCCCGGCGACGTTTAGCCGCTTGCGAAGCTCGCCTGTATCCCTGAGAGGAATATGCTGGCCTACCGAAGGGTCGGTCCCTTGATAAAAATCTGGAATTCCCCGATGCTCCTCTGAAGTGACGAAAAGACCAGAAACTCCGACCACTCTGATGGCCCCCAAGGAACGCGCCGCGTCCGAGTCCTCCTTCATGCCCTCCGGGGCTTCGTCGACCTTCTCGCCGAAGAGGAGGTCTCCTTAAAAAGGCATATCCAGTACCTTGTACTGCATCTCCGGTCGGAAGTTGGTGCATTTCAGCCATGCCTGTCGTCGGAGAACTACGCTGTTGTTCACCTGCTTAAACCCCGACTCCGCAAGGTCTACTGCAATGTTAATGGCATGATTTGAAGCCTCCTCACCGTCCCTGACCAGCAACATAGCTGCTTTCCGAAGTTCATCCGGAAGGTGTCCGAGTATAGGCGCCAACCGATGCCACATCTCCCTGTCGTATCTAGCAACTATGGCGAGAGAATTGGCCGCTTTCACTGTGGTAGCACCTACCAACATGACTTTTTTGCCAAACGCATCCTGGCGTCTAGCATCACTTTCCCGGGGTGGGTCGTACACTTGTGTTGAGCCCTTGCCTTTCTCGCCGCCGCCGATACCACAGAGTCAGGTGTTAGTTGTGAGGAAAGGCACTTTGGAGTAGAGTCCGGGGCTTTGAATTTTTTCTCTCAGCGACCCTTCATCGCTGGCTCTGAGAAAGGGTGACGCATGGTTTGAAGACCTTCCTTCCACACATGATCCAGGATGGGCACTGAAAACACCAACCATCTCCTTTGACCCATGTGGTCGAAAAGAAAACAGTCCTTTTCTTCTTCTTGTGCCAGCCCGAATTCCGTGCAAGCCCTGGCCATCATGTTGTGAAATGACCCGATATCGTCTGGGGGAGACGGCTGAGCCGGGCTCCTCAGGGTTTCCGATTCTGCATCAGACTCCCAGGTCAGATCCCTGGAGGGGGAAAGGGAGACCACCGACAACGCTCTGCTGCCTGATTCCGAATCCAACAGTTCCCCTTCCTCGCAGCGTGGGGCAGAGAGATTTGCTTCCGAAGGCCCTGCTGCAGGGGTTGAAGGTGGAGGGCGGCGAGATGGGCCCGGGTCGTCGACGACCGACCTGGCCAGAGTTGTTCGAGGCAGTCTGTCATCCAGTATCCACAGCAGCGTTTGCAGCGTGGACAAGACCTCCAATGATAAAACCGATTGCGGATTGAGCAGGGGGGCAGAACCTCCCGGAGAAAGGTGTGGTAATTTGCAACTCCAGGTCTGCAGGGGCAGCTATCCTTTCACCCTCGTCTCCCGAGGACACCGACATGGCCTCCTGCTGTAGAAGTGTGTCCGGCAAAATTGTTCGTAGACCTCTGGACGCCAGGCCTCTTGCGGGATATCCGTCGACGAAGCAATAGTCGGCCCCGTCGTCGACTTCGTTGTCGCCTGCAATCCAGGAACGGTTGATGTCAACTGCGTCAGCGGCAGAGAAGTAGTTAAATGCCCAACCGTCGACGACGGTAGTGGTCGCGCAGGCTTATGCGTTGCTCCCGCCTTTTCTGAACTCGACCTGCGTTTCCTCTGTCTCTCGACTCAAGGTCGATCTATGGCGATCGCCCAAGGAGATTTAGATTTTTCTTTGTCTTTCCTCGCTGAAGAGGACGAAGAGGCCTTCTTCAAAGAAGAGTCCCTGGAATGGCCTACCGACGATTACTTGTCCACCGGTCGCGATTTCTTTACCGGGGGTTCCGATGACGATTAGCGGCGCGGGGCCCCTTAAGATTTTGACACCGAGGCCGCGCTGCGTGTGGAGCCCACTTCCGAAGGCGGGTATGCCCCCGCTCCGTCGTTCAACCATGCGACAAGTCTGCGACTCCGATCCTTAAGTGTCCTTCTGGGAGAAACCCTTACATATGTCGCACTTGTCAGCCGAGTGATGAGGGTGCAGACAGTAAATGCAGTCCATATGCCCGTCCCCCTCGTAGACCTTCTTTAGTCCACACGTCGCGCATGGGCGGAACAGTGCTTTTCCCGACATTAGGAGAAAAACCGCAACAGCACAACCTAACCAAGTAGAAAATACACAAGGTGTTCCCACTTTGGAGACGGTTGAAATCTGAAGGGAGCCGTGGGGGCGGGGCATTTATACCACTACGTCCTAGTGGGGCGGGCGTGCGTGCGCGGCCCAAAACGACGTAGATAGGACACAAAAGTGTCAAACGTTTTCCTACGGGAAAAGGCTCTATAAGCTTACCGAGGGTTCCCAGTCTGTCGACAGGGAATATTCTAAGCATGTGAATACATGAAAGATCCAATGCTGGAGAATTGAGGACGCCCTGCCCTTTGCAAGGACCTCTTTGCAGTCCGCCGGGATATCGTACCCGCCAAACTCTAGTACTACAGGAGCCAGGCCTGCAAGTTCAGTGACTCCGGGTCATGATGAAGGATGGCGCCTCCTTCTCTGGAGAGAAGATCTGCGTCCGTCGACAGCCTGACTGGTGGGGACGCTGACAAGTCCAGAAGGTCCGGGAACCAGATCTGCCTCAGCCACGCCAGTGCGACGAGGATCATCCTGCACCGGGACCTCTTGAGCTGGTTGACGAGTCGCAGTAGCAATGGCAACGGAGGGAACGCATACAGGAACAGGCCGTCCCAGGGGAACGAGAAAGCATCGCCCATGCTCCTCGGCTGGGGAAACCTGCTGGCGAACCTCTGGCACTGGAGTTCCTGGCCGTCGCGAACAGGTCGATCTGGGGTTTGCCCCATCTCTGGAAGAGTCGATCCACTTGATCCTGACGCAGTTCCCACTTGCGGCACGAGCGCAGCTCTCTGCTGAGCGAGTCGGCGATGGTGTTCTTTATTCCTGCCAGATGAAAGGGTACCAGGAACATCCCCTGGGCAACAGCCCAATGCCACAGATCCTAGGCCTCCTTGGATAGGGCCAGGGATCTGTTTCCTCCCTGCTTCCGGATGTAGAACATTGTGGTGGTGTTGTCGGTGAAGTTCCTCACCACCTTGCCCTGGAGGGATGGGAGAAAAGACCTGAGGGCCCAGAACACTGCCCGGAGCTCCAGGATGTTGATGTGGAGAGGCTTCTCCTCCGGGAGCCAAAGGCCTCTCGCGTGCAGATCTCAGGCGTGAGCTCCCCACCCCTCCAGGGAGGCGTCCGTCGTAACCGTCACCTGATGAGCTAAGTCTGTGCCCACCGCTAGGTGCGCGTGGGTGCCCCATCACCGGATCGTTTGGCAGAAAGTCTAGTCGAGAGGGACCCTGTCTTCGAAGCTGCCCGTCGCTTGCATCCAACGGGCGTCGAGGAACTCCTGTAAGGGGCGCATCCGAAGCCTGCACAGGCGCACCAGGCATATGCACGATGACATCATCCCGAGAAGGGACTTGATGGACCTCACCCTTGCCATGTCCGTGGCCAGCAGGCGCTGCACCTTGCCCAGGATGGCCTTTGTCCTTTCCTCCGACGGCGAGGCCAATCGTTTTACTGTATCTAGCTTGGCTCCCAGAAACAGTGCGACCTGCAACGGGACCAGGTGGGATTTGGGGAAGTTGATGGGAAATCCCAGGTCCGTGAGAAGCTGGGCAGTCTTCGCTGTGTGTTCAACGGCGAGTACCCTTGTCCTTGCCCAGATGAGCCAGTCGTCCAGGTAGGGGTAGACGTGGACCCCCTGCAGGCGCAGCCGCGCCACCACTGGTGCTAGGCACTTGGTGAATACCCTGGGTGCCGACGTCAATCCGAAAGGGAGGGCCTTGAACTGGTAGTGCCGTCCTTGGAACACGAACCTGAGAAACTTTCGGTGACCCCTTAGAATGGGGATGTGGAAGTACGCATCCTCCAAGTCCAACAACGATAGGAAGTCGCCTTCCTCCAGCTGTCCCAGCACGTGCTGGAGGTAGACCATCTGGAACTTCTGTCCCTTGATATACTTGTTTAGTCGACGCAGGTCCTGGATGGGGCACCATCCCCCTGTCTTCTTTCTGACGAGGAAGTATCTTGAGTATACTCCAGAGCCCCAGAGCCTCTTTGGGACGAGCTTGATGGCACCTTCCTTGAGCATCGCCCTTACCTTGAGCAGCAGTTGAGGGACGTGGTTTTCCTTCCTGCCCATGGGAGGAATGCGGGGACACTTCTTCAGGAATTCGAGCGCGTGTCCCTGGGCCAGGGCATCCAGCACGCAACTGTCGGTGGAGAAGGACTCCCACATGCTGACGAACTTCGTCAGCCGGCCTTCCACAGGGGTGCTTCGGTGGGGGCCCCGACGCCACGGCTGGTTCAGTCTTCCTTGGAGGCCGCCTTGGCCTCCCTGGCGACGTCGGCAAGATCCACCGGACTTGCCTCTTCCTCTGTAGGCTTCTTGCGATGAGGAGCGGGCCGCCTGGCGGTATGTCGAAGAGCCACCGCCAAATCCTTTGGAGGCACCTTGCTTGCCTCCAGAATTCCGAAAGGGCAGCAGTCGTCACGGCAGAATCTCCAAAGGCCTGAGCCGTCACTGTGTCAGTCTTGATGGCCTGGAGTGACTCATCCACAGTCTTCCCAAACAGATTGTTCCTGTCGAAGGGCATGTCCAAAACCTTGGTTTGCACGTCCTGGCGGAAATCCGTCGCTTAGCCATCCTCGCTGTCTGAGGCAAACACCGTTGCCCAACTGGTGGAAACCGGTGTCGGCAATATCCGTGGCCACCGTTATGGCGTGGTCCGACATCACCTTCCTGTAAGATTGCTAGGGCCTCTGCTATTTTGTCGTCCGGTAGGAAGTCCAACAGGGGGGCGATCTTGTACCATAACTCCCTGTCATAGCGGGCCACAATTGCTAGGGCGTTGGCCGCCTTGATCGTCGTCGCTGCCGATGAGATGACTCGTCCCATGGCATCCAGTTTCTTTGCCTCGCCGTCCGGCGGGGAAGTTGAAGCCGATGCCCCCCCCCCCTGCTTTCTTCTCGGCAGCTGCCGAGACTACCAAGTCAGGGGTCGGTTGTGCCCTAAGGCACAGGGGGGGCAGCGTCGGGGACCCAGTGCTTCCTCTCGTACCGGTCCCTCTTGGCAGGCGTCGTGGATGGGTTCTTCAGAAGGGCGAGCCCCTTGTCCCAGATGTCATCCAGCAGAGGCACCGCAAGGACCATCTTCCTCTTGGCCTCGCGCCGTTGGTAGAGGAAGCCTTCCTTCTTCTGATCCTCGGGGCAGAGCTGGAAAAGCTTGGATGCCCTGGCAATCATGGTGTGGAAGGAGCCAATCTCGTCAGGCGGGGAGGCCCAAGGGGGTGGTGAAGGGAAATACGTCCCGTCGTCACCACCGTCGTCATCCGTCCCCGTCGTGGCTGTGTCCGTTCCCGTGTCGTCCCCAGGGACAGGAGACGGAGACAAAGGCTGAGAGCGCTGTGGGGGCTGAACCGGCGGGGGTGGATGAACTCTCCTCCTTTTGTTCGGAGGGCTTCCCGACGGGCCCGGCTCTGGGTCGTCCATCGGGGGTAGAGGTAATCTCGTCCTTATCTCCGTGCATAAGGATTGGATTGCCATCAAAATGGCTGCCGAGTTCTCCTGCGGCTCAGGATGCGACGGGCGCGATGGCTGCTCCACTGGGGGCTTGTCGGCGCCACCGTCGCTCTCGTTGTTGGCCTCGTCGGGATCCCTCCCGTGGGACCTGGCCTCCTCAACGCCCTTGTCGAGGCCCTCCAAGACTTGAACCAGCTCCTCCTTGGATGCTGTGTCCGTGTCTGTAATGGCCACCGGCCCCCCTCTTTTTCCACAGGGGCCTTCACAGGGGTCTTCTCGATGGGCTGGAAAAAGGATTCCCTCCGTGGTGGCAGGGAAACTCTGGGCCCTGAGATTGCCTCCACTGGGGTAGCCTCCACAGGCTGCGCCAGGGCTACTGCGACTTCCTCGATAGAGTTTAAACAGGTGAATCAAGGGCTTCACCACCTTGTGCATGCTTGCGGCGTTCACCTTGGGGGGAGGGTCACCGCCTCGCTCTCCCTCGGCTGGTTCCTTCAAGATCGACTGGGGCTTCTCCAGAAGCTTAGCCGGGTTCTCGGATTTCCTCTTCCCCAAGCCAGAGCGTTGGCTCGTGGTTGATGACGCCGGTGAGGATGCACCCTGCCTGGCAGCCGAGGAGCCCGACCGTTCGGCGCTCCCAGTGCCCGCGGACTCGCGGTGCTTTGCTTTCTGTTGGGCCCCCGTCGGCAGGGCACCCTCACAGGACTTAGAAGACCGCTCGGACGACTTCTTCTCACCTGACGGGCTCTTGCCTTCCAGCCAGTTGGGCGAGACGGATACGACGATCCTTCATAGTCCGCTCCGAAATGTTCCTGCAAAACGCACAGTCCTTCTCCACGTGCGTTTCGCCTTCGTGAAGGCAGTAGATGCATCTTGAATGCTCATCCTCGAACACATTCTGTAGCTGGCATCCAGGGCAAATCCTGAACAGCTTGGATCCAGGTGTCGAGCTTCCTTTCTCTTGGGCCATGTCTACGATGTAGGCCTCAGAAACTTCTGGAATCCTCCAAGAAGCGCATCTCGACGAAACTTCGCCCTTGAAGGGTGTAGGAAATCCGAAACGGGTCCCCGTTGATCGGATGAAGAAACGGTGGAGCTTGAGGCTCGATTTAACTGAAAAATGAGAAAATCTCTTTGAAAAAGCACGAAAATGCAGTAAAAGCTCGAGAGCTATAGCACGAGGACTCCCAACACTTGAACGTGTGGTAAAAATCTGAGGAAGGCTGCCAGGGGAGGGGCTTAGGGAGAGGGCAGTCATTGGCTGGGGGCAGTATGACCCAGAGATCAGTGATTGGTTACTACTAAGAAAGACAGATCAGAAACAAAACTGATACTGATTTTTTCTTTACCGAGGATTCCCAGCCTGATGACGGGGAATATTCATGAGCATGTGAATCCATGCCAGACCCCATGCTGGAGAACAAAGCTTTTTAATGCTGTTTGGAAGGCTGAGGTAGTAACTAAATCAATGGCTGAGTCGGCTACGACGCTGCTTTTGAAACCCGCCAAGGACCCTACGGATTGCGCCTCTTATAGGCCAATCGCGCTGTTAAACACAGATGCTAAGCTATTGGGGAAATAATTGCGGGGCGTTTGGGTGCGATTCTCCCGTCTTTGATAACGAACAATCAAACAGGGTTCATATGCTACCGGTCAATGTATGATAATGTCCGCCGAGCTATAGATTTGATTGCCCTTGCCCTGAAGATCCCAGGAAGGTTGTCCTTGCCATCCCTAGACGTCCACAGGGTGTTTGACAGTATGTCCTGGGGATATCTAGAAGTGATATTAGAGAGGTTCGGCTTCGGCCCGGGGTTTTCCAAACTAATACTCTCAAATTTCTAAATCCCCTCGACCAAGGTCAAAGTAAATAAAAATTGGACCCCGTTGATTGCATTGGGCAAAGGCACTAGGCACGGTTGCCCCCCGTCGCCCTTAGTTTTTGCTCTGGCGATGGAGCCTCTAGCCCAACACATTAGATTACACTCAGATATCCTAGGCTTTGAGATAACGGGACAATGCCATAAAGTAGCATTATACACGAATGACTTAATTTGCTTCCTAAATGATTCCCCCAGTTCGAGTCCTCCCCTCAGACTTCCTAGCGTGGTTTGCCTCGATTTCTGGCTTCAAGGTGAACCCAACTAAATCTTTAGGGATGGCCTGAACTGAAAATCCTAGTAGGCTATATGAAATACAGGCAACGTCACACATTCCATGGTCCTCAACGGAGATCCCGTATTTGGGGATAAAATTTACTCCGATTTACACTGGCCTCTATAAAGCGATTATATCCATGTTCTGTTTAAGGAGCAAAAGAGTGGCTGCAATGGTGGGATTCTCAAGAGATCTCATGGCTAGGCCGCATTAACGTGATTAAGATGACACTTCTCCCGAGACTATTATACGCATTTCATTCCCTGACAATTCCCATTCCTGAGTTTGAGCTTATAAACATTCAGAAGAACAAGTTACTTTCTTACCTGGTAACGTTCTTTCGATGGTATGGTCCGACGATGTATTCCATATCTATGACATGTAATCACCACAGCTGTGCTGCTTCGGAAACTTTTTTCGGCGTCTGCGTCCTGCGTCGATGACGTCGATGCGCCGTCATCGAGGACCTCCTCCGACGTCATCCGATGTGATAAGTAGGACGCACGACGCCCGTAGCCTCAGTTGTAGTTTTTTCCCCCAGAACGTGTGACATTAGTCAACTGCCAGTCAGACACAAAGCCTTGCGGAACGTAAGCTGCAATCGCAAAAGAAATTCTGCAGCGGGGAAGGCAGGGAGGGAGCGATATGGAATTCGTCGTCGGACCATCCCATCGAAAGAACGTTACCAGGTAAGAAAGTAACTTGTTCTTCGAGGGGATTGGGTCCTCCGACGTATTCCATATCTATGACAGACTCCCAAAGCAGTACAAGAGCAAGGAGGAGGGAAAGAATTTAGAATCAAAATTTAGAATTTCCAATCAAATAGCAGAGCAAAGGACCGCCTTGCCAAAGGACAGATCCTGTCCTCGGATGGAATCGAGGGAATAGTGACGTACAAATGTATGTACTGAAGCCCAGGTGGCTGCATCACAGATGTTGCGAATAGGAACACCCCTCTGCAGGGCAGTAGATTCAGCCATACCCCTGGTAGAATGGGCCCGCAAGCCAGCCAGTGGGTCCTTAACCGCCAAGCTGTAATACTCCGAGATGGCCAAAATAATCCAGCGAGACAAAGTCTGTTTCGTCACAGCTTGCCCCAAACGCTTTCCAGCGTAACCAATAAAGAGTTGATCGTCCACTCTGACCCGGGACATGCGTGAAACATAAAAGCTTAAAGCTCTCCTAGGATCAAGCCTATGGAGCCTCTCCTCTTCCTTACCAGGATGTGGAGGAGGATAGAATGCCGGAAGAACAACCTTCTGGGCCAAATGAAATTCCGTCACTACCTTCGGGAGAAAAGAAGGACGAACTCTAAGGACAACCCTGTCCTTGTGAAATACAGTGAAGGGTGGCTTAACTGAAAGTGCCTGTAACTCACTCACTCTGCGAGCGGAAGTAACCGCAACTAAAAACACAGTTTTCAGAGTTAACAGCCTCAAAGGGCAAGAATGTAAAGGCTCAAACGGAGCACCCATAAGAAACTTAAGAACAAGGTTTAAATCCCAACCGGGCACCAGGAAAGGTGACGGATGGAACACATTAATGAGACCTTTCAGAAACTGTGAAATTAAAGGGATTTTAAAGTAAGAACACTCTTCAGACGAGCGCTTAAAGATGGACAGCGCCGCCAGGTAACCTTTAATGGTACCCACTTGCAAGCCCCTGTGGGCCAAAGAAAGTAAAAAGGACAGAACCACAGGGATGTCACATGCAAAAGGATCCACATTCTGAACTCTGCACCAGTCACAGAACTTACGCCAGCGGCAACGGTACAGAGACTTTGTTGCTGGCCTTCGGGCCGAAAGCAACACCTCCATCACGTCTTCAGGGAGGTCCCAATCCTTATACCTCAACCTTTCAGAAGCCAAGCGTGAAGGTTGAGGGATCTGACCTCTGGATGGAGAACCCGACGCCCCTCCCGTGAGAGCAGATCGTCTCGGTAGGGAAGACGACGTGGAGGGCAGATGGACAAGTCGAGAAGGTCCGGGTACCACGTCCTCCGAGCCCACGCCGGCGCAATGAGGATCATCCGGGAACCGAACTTCCGTAACCTCCGCAGCACTTGCGGGATGACTGGGACTGGAGGAAACGCGTACAGCAGCGGGAATGACCACTCCACCACGAACGCGTCTCCTAAGGCTCCTTTTGGAGGAAATTCCCGCAAGCAAAACCTTTTGCACTTCCGGTTGACACCGGAGGCGAAGAGATCCACTTGAGGGGTCCCCCAAAGGGCGAAGATCTCCAGGAGAATCTCCTGAGCCAACTCCCACTCGTGAGAGATTGTGCTCTGCCTGCTCAGAGCCTCCGCCGTCACGTTTTCGTCTTCGGCCAGATGAACTGCCGAGATCGAAACTTCCTGCTGGATGGCCCAGAACTCGAGCTGCATCGCCTCCCTGCACAGAGGAAGTGACCCCGCACCCCCTTTTTGTTGAGGTAGCGCATGGCCACTGTGTTGTCTGTCAGGATCAGGACACTCTTTCCTCGCACAGTCGGCAGAAAAGCCTTCAGGGCTAGCCTGACGGCCCTCAGCTCCAACAGATTGATATGGAGTCTGGACTCCGACGGAGACCAACGACCGCTGACTGTCATCCCGTTGGCATGAGCTCCTCATCCCGTGAGGGATGCATCCGTCACGATCGTCGCCTCCGGCCAGGGAAGCCAAAATGGAGCCCCCTTCATCAAGTTGCCTTCGACGGCCCACCACAGAAGGTCCCGGGCGACCGAGGGCGGCACCTGAACCGGGTCCGACATCCTGCCGGAGGACTGGGACCATTGCATCTTGAGTGCCCACTGCAAAGATCTCATCCGCAGGCGAGCCTCTGGCACAAGAAGAATGTAGGATGCCATGAGGCCGAGCAACCTCAAGAACTCGAACGCTGGGAGCGTCTGGACTTGTGCACCATCTGCTGAATGTGAAGAGCCCTCACCTGGGGAGGAAAACACTGCCCCAGGGAAGTGTCGAGCACTGCTCCGATTGTACTGGAGCCGCTGTGTTGGCGTCAAATGGGACTTCTTTAAATTGAGGGAGAAGCCCAGCCTATGAAGGGAGTGGCAGGTGACGGACAGATGATCCAGGACCTGCTCGGGAGAGCTCCCCCTGATCAAACAATCATCCAGGTAGGGGTAGACGTGAATCCCCCCCTTGCCTGAGATGCGCTGCCACCACCACCATGAACTTGGTGAAAACCCTCGGGGCGGAGGTCAATCCGAACGGCAGGACCCGAAACTGAAAGTGCGAGTCGCCAACCGCGAACCTCAGGTAATTCTTGTGCTTGGGATGGATCGGCACATGAAAATAAGCATCCTTGAGGTCGAGAGACACCAACCAGTCCTGAAGCTGAAGGGCCTGGAGGACTTGAGAGAGAGTAACCATCTTGAACTTGTCCTTCCTTAGGAGTTTGTTCAAATCGCGCAAGTCCATGATGGGACTCAATCCCCCGTCTTTCTTCGAAATCAAAAAATAAGGGGAATACCATCCCTTGTTCCTCTCCGCTACAGGCACCAGTTCTATGGCGCCTTTCTCCAGCAAGGCTTGAATTTCCTGCGCAAGGAGCGGATCCGGACTCTTCAAAGAGAGGTACCCCAGTGGATTGTCGCGAGGCCTGTGCCGAAAGGGAAGACAGTAGCCGTGGGTTATGACCTCCAGAACCCACACATCTGAAGTAATGGCACGCCACTCTACAAGATGCTGCGCCAGCCTTCCCCCAAGCGGCGAACCATGGCGCCTTGCCTCATGACTGAGTGGGAGCGGCTGCAGCGTTACCTGAGGGCAAAGAGGCAACTGCCCGAGCGGCCTTGGCACCACGGGTACCCTGTCGTCCACCTCTGGAACCCCTTCGTTGGCCTCTTTGACTGCCAGCTCCTCTCGCTTTACTGAAGGACGAGTAATAGCGAAAGGAACCACCCCTCCATTGCTGTCCCCTAGGATGAAAAGGCAGAGGTTGGCGAACTGCAGCGCCCAACGACTTCGCTGCAGCTTTTGAGGTCTGCAACCTCTCAAGGCTCTCGTCAGCCTTGCTGCCAAAAAGGTGTTCACCGTCAAAGGGCATGTTGAGGAGCCGGGACTGCACATCAGGAGCAAACCCGACTTCCGCAACCAAGCAAACCTGCGTATCACGGTGCTCGCCGCCATGGACCTGCTGACGCATTCAGCCAAGTCCAAACCCGGCTGAACGGACTCACACATGGCATCCTTACCATCCTGGACCATAGCAAGGAAACCATCCCGTTGGTCCCCTTCGGGAATATGTTCAGCCGCTAACGCAACACAGTTCTACAGAGTGTGTGTGAAACGAGACAAGGCAAAAATGGAGTTGGCCGCCTGAAGCGCCATACCACCAGAAGAAAACACTTTCTTCGCCCAGCCATCAAAACGTTTGTCGTCCCTATCAGGAGGGATGGTAGGGTACGACGTCTGCTTTGCCGGGGCCGTGGCCACCTGCACCACCAAACTCTTCCGGAGTGGGGTGCCTGGTCAAGTGGCAGGGGTCGCTACAGGCTGGACAGTATTTTCGCGACAAGGACCTGCCCACCGCCGGGAGACTCTCTGGAGCAGTCAAAGCCGCCGCCGCCCTTCTCTGTAAAGCCATATGGAACGGCAGTACCGGGTCAGTTGGGGGACCAACATCAAGGATGTCCATGAGATCATCCTGAACAAACTCCCCTGGGGGAGCAGACCATCCCAAGTACTCAGAAACCCTAGCCATAAGGCGTCGGTACGAGGAATCGGCATGAGAGCCAGGCTCAGGCCTACAAAACTCGACCTCCGGAGAGGTGTCCAGTCCACTGGCATCATGCAGTGACTGCCTCAAATCGTCAAACTGACTATGGCCCGAGACAATTTCATCCGGAACCTGACTAGGAACCAGGCCATCAGAATCCTCATCCGCCTCTGAAATATATTCCAGGTGGCGAAAAGAAGGCACCTGAGAGTGTTTGCTCTTAACCAGAGCCTTCCTAGGGGGTTCCCCCGTGCCACGGGGTACCTCCGACACGAAAGGCGTCGAGCGAATCGGCGCCGGCGTCGAGAGAACAGGCAACGGCGCCGAGAGGATCGGCGTCGACGAAATCGGCATCGACGTCAGATGCAGCGCCGCCAGCATCGGCGGCGTCAACACAGTCCTCGAAGCCGGAGCTCCGAGCGTGTCCTTCGACGACCTGAGCGTCGACGGCTTCGACGACTTCCTCGGAGCCGGAGCCTCGAGAAAGCTTGTCGACGCCTCAGACGTCGAGGTCTTCCTCGAAGACATCACAGGTGCACACGGTCTCGAACGCGTCGAGGACCGGGACCTGGAACGGGTATGTCGAGAACGAGTCCCCTTGTCCGAACGGGACCTCTCCCGTGACTCGTGCCAACCACTCTTGCGAGCGGTGTCTCTCGGCCTCTCACGACCGACCCCACTCGGGGGCGCGGACGGCTTAGTACCCTGCGACTCGAGAATCGCCAGCATTTTCTTCCCGAAGGAAGCCCATTCCTCCGGCGTCGCACGGCTTGGGGGATAAGCGACGTGCCGGGCAGAGTCCTCCGAAGAGGACCTGGAAGACGACCGGTGTCGGTGCTTCCGAGAATGCCTCGAAGAGGCTGAGGAGTGGCGAGACCGACTCCTAGAAGGAGACCCACGAGACTTCCAACGATGACGCGGAGAGTCTCCTCTCGAATCATCGCAGACTTCGACTTCCGGGGCTTGGACACCCGACCTACCGACAACTTCTTCTTACGTTCACGTAAGGCTTTGGACGTGAGCGACTGGCAGTCGATACAGTCATCCGTGTCGTGGGCCTCCCCGAGGCACCAGAGGCAGGCGTCGTGCGAGTCCGTCACCGACATCTTGGACCCGCACTTCTTGAAGCCCGGACGCGGGGTCGAAGACGAAGTAGAAGACATCTTCACATGAAGGATTTTCACAAAAACAAACAGGTTCGAAGAACCGAGAAGAACAGAACTCCAAAGAGTCGAGGCGTTAACCGAGATTCACGAAGCAACACGTTCGCGGAAAAAACAGAACTGAGGCTACGGGCATCGTGCGTCCTACTTATCACATCGGATGACGTCGGACGTGGTCCTCGACGGCGGCGCATCGACGCAGGACGCAGACGCCGAAAAAAAAGTTTCCAAAGCAGCACAGCTGTGGTGATTACATGTCATAGATATGGAATACGTCGGAGGACCCAATCCCCTCGAAAGAGATATGTTGGTTTATTTGGAAAAAGAAAAAAACGAGAGTCCCTGGTAAGCTCTTAACAAGGGGGAAGATGCTGGGCAGTCTGGGCCTCCCTTCAATGTCACAGTACTATAGGGCAGCTCAGATTGCGGTGATGCTTTACTGGAGAAACTCATCAGATTCCCCCAAATGGCAAGAGATTGAGCAAGCAGTAGCTCCATTCCCCTTGGCATATTTCCCGTATCTCCTGAAAAAGGCTCAAAGCCACTCCGGGGAGATGCTTCCAACCACCCTAGCCACACTTCAGAGCTAGGATAAGGCTTGCTCACAGAGGGTATCATGTTGGGTCTAGGCCCGTTATCCCCTATCACCTAGAATCCGGTGTTTTCTCCAGGGCTCGATGCCAAATCATACCAAAACTGGAGTCAGGACAAACCCTTAAGACTGAGGGATCTGTACGCCAATCAGGAACCCCTGACTTTCCAAGAATGTAAGGAAAAATGTGGAATCCCAGAGACAGAACGCTTTAGATATATGCAACTGCGGCACTGGTTAACTAATAGGGATACCCGTCAAGCTGCTAGAAGGGCTCCAGCGGGTATAGAACTTAAAATCCTCGAGGGGCAGCAATCACATTGAATATCCTCATGTTATCAGCTATTAGAGAAAGCTCCATTAGAGGAGAAACTCCCTTACATGCTAGCTTGGGAGAGGGAACTGGGGCTGGAAATTTCAGAGGAGTCCTGGCAGCGGATCTGGCATAGAGCTCAGAAAAGTTCACGCTGTGCATTAGTGAAAGAAAACCCCATTAAAGTCTGTTTTAGGTGGTATTTCCCTCCAAGTAGACTTCATTCCATGAATGCAGAATATTCAGAAACATGTTGGCACGGATGTGGGGAACGTGGGGACATGGCTCACATGTAGCACTGCCCAATTATTCAAACATATTGGCTGGAGGTGAGGTTAAAAATTGAAGAGGTTACAGGTTCTCTACTCCCCATGGATCCAAGAGTGCTGCTACTGGGGGATGCGCCGGAAATGGGGCTTTCGCAATGTCAGGACATAAGGCGGCTTTGATCTCACAGTTACTTATTGCAGCCCGCATCACAAGAGCCGGTTCTGGAAAATGATAGAAGGCCCGCAGATAGCTTACTGTTGGATAAAAGTATGGGAATTGTTGGGTCTGGAGAAACTCAAAGCCATGCTAGAAGGGAAGCTCTCGAGGTTCCTGAAATTCTAGTGTCCTTTTCTGGATTATGTCTCTGACAGGGAGCATATGTTCCTTCAACCGCAACTCATGAAGCACTTTATGAACTCTTGATACTCAATGCTGACTTAATGACTTTATGATCTGAAGACCAGACCTAAATGTGGTTTGTTTTTGTGTTTTTTTTTTCTTCTTCCTTCAACCTCCCTTTTAATCAACTACCGACGAATGATTAATTTAATAGTCTGGATTAATTTATGACAATTAAAAGTTAATTCATGTTGAAAGGGGGATGAATTGTCGGAGGGCGGCTAGGGGGGAAATTTAAAATAAGGTGAGAAATAGTTATGTAATGTGATTGTTATGCATTTATATGTTTAAAAACAATAAAAATATTTAAAAAAAAAAATACAGCAGTTATCAGCCTGGATAGCAAACTGAATTGCTACACACTACCACTGCTGTGCCGGGAGTCCCCGGACACGAACGGCAATGCCTTCGAGATGGATAATTCTGCTCACAGCTCTACCATGGTCAACCCCAAGAAACAGGCCAAGATGGACCAATTTGCACGATCTGACCAGCCTCAACTACCACTATCTCCAGTCCCAAGCCAATCACTGTTCCAGATGGACATTGCAGCCCTGAACCAAACTTTGTTGGCTCTAAAGAGCAGCAGTGACAACCTGGGGTGAAAATAGATGCCCTGACATGCAAGGTGGACATAACAGCCATACACATTGCCAAGTTATACGGACGCATGTCAGAGGCCAAACAACGGATTGGGGATGGCGAAGACAAGGTGGCCACCCTGCACGGGAAATGGCTGACCTGCAACAAGCCGTTAAGAAAGTAATGGCAAAAAACAACGACCTGGAGGGGCGATCCAGACGGAATAACATTTCGGATCCTTGGTGTACCGGAGTCCACCTCGATCGACAATATGGAGTAGTTCACAGAGACTTTACTGGTGGAAATTCTAGGCAACCCTACACTCACCTCAATATTTGTGGTCGAACAGGCACATCGATCGCTAGCCGCAAAACCACCCCCAGGTGCCCCTGAGCACCCAATCATAGCCAAAATCTTCAGTTAGAGGGACCGCAACAGCTTCCTGTGCTCTGCCAGGCAGAAGGGGGAACTACAATGGGGATCCTCCACTATCCGATTGTTCCCGGACTTCAGCCCAGCGGTTCAGGACCAGCGAGAAACGTTCTAAACTGCCAAGAACACCCTGCGCTGAAAAGGTATTCAATACGCTATGCTATACCGGGCCAAACTTTGAGTTCAACACAATGGGTCTACTGTCTTTTTTATTTGCCCAGAAGCTGCAGAGCGCTTTGCAACAAACCTCCCTGATCCAGGGGGCTCCCCAAAACACTCTCCGCACCACCCCTGAATGGCCACAATTTGGAGAGGATTGATGCTACACAACCCTGACTAAGGTACGATGATGGCTCGGGGGACCTTGGACGGGGCCCAGGGACGATTCGAAGCGGCCGCAGCCATTAGGAGCGATTTAGCCACCCTTAGTGCTCCACTAAGCCACTGCGGGGTTGTTACGTTACATTAATGGGGGAAGTTAGGGGCAGGGGGAGGGGTCGGTAGGTTATTGTTTCTGGCGTGGGTTGGCACTTGGGGGTAGAGGGGAGACGCGACATTGGCTGTGTTGTCCAATAGTTATTAAGGTTATTAGAAGGAGAGGAATGACTTGCACAAACCACAAAGGTCTAGCAGGTTTCACCAGAACTTGTATCGCAGTACATGAACACACATTCCAAATCACAACACCGACCGCTATAGCACCACAAGTAATATGGCTACACCTACGGTAGGAGGAAAGCTGGGGGGGGGGGGGGGGTGCTCTCGATAATGTCTTGGAACGTAAGCAGAAGAAATCCTGTCCGATTGAAACTATAGCAGAAACCACAGGATAGTAAATATACTGTGTATACAAGAGACACCGGACCAGAGGCGCCCCTCTCCCCAAGCTGGCAGGATGGGGCATCCATGGGTATGACTCATCCTATACCTCACACTCCAGAGGGGTGGCTACCTACATCCGTCGTACCCTGCAATGTCGACTGCACGAGCAGATTAAAGACTAGGAGGGACGATACATAATACTAGCGGGGGATATACACAACACAAAATTCTTACTTATAAATATATATGCACCCAACTCGGACTCCCCGGAGTTATTTCACCAATGCGCCAAACACGTTCATAGGTTCTCAAGCTATAAGATTATATGGGTAGGTGATTTTAACTTGGCCCTCACACTGGAACTAGATCGATCCGTAACCTCACAAAAGACACTCCATCAAGCAGCTACGACATGGTCCTCTATCTCTAAATATCATGACCGTCACAATGTATGGCGACGCGAACGCCCTGAAGATAGAGAATATACATACTTCTCCGAGGTACACAGTAGCTCTTCCAGGATTGATTACATAATGGCCACCACCACCATTGTCAGAAAAGTAACAGAGGCAACCATTCTCCCCCGGACCCTCTCAGACGACTCACAGGCATTGGTTCGCATCGCAGGCCTCACAAGCACCCCCCACACTCCACAGACAGCTCCGGTGGCGGTTTAGAGCCACGGCCCTGGAGGATGTATCATTCCGAGCTGAAATAAGCCAAGACATCCAGACCTACTTCCAGGCTGACAAAGAGTCTGTACCCGACCAAGGCACGATATGGGAGTCCTTTAAAGTCTATGTAAGGGGGTGCTGTATCTCAAAGGAGGAGGGCGTGCTGAAAGCCCTACGTAGGTCTATGCGAGCACAGGAAGACACTATTCAGGAACTGGAGAACAAAGGGGGCACCTTAGACACGCACAAGCTCCACCGAAACCTGAGGGCAAGTAGAGAAAAGCTCCTTAAGTTGGCGTCCAGGGAGGAGAGGTTCCTAGGTGACCAGATACTGGCAGCAAGATATGGGGAGGGGGACCGCCCAAGTAAAACTCTGGCCTGTGCCATTAGGCGTGAACAACAAAACACTCCATAGCAGAGGTCGAAGATCAGAACGGGGTTCTAATTAAAGACTTACAGGGTATTAATAACTAATTCCGGGAGTATTACAACCGGTATATACATCAGGGTCCAACACCGGGCATGATGAACTGACTCACTACCTAGATGAGATTGCATTGGGTTGGCTAGATCAAGACTGGGGGTGGGGGGGCTTTCTCAATGTCCTGATAACTGAAGAGGATATTCACAAAGCAATAAAACCACTCCCCAGCGGCAAGGCCCCCGGGCTGGATGGAATAACAGCAGAGTTCTACAAGGAGTATGTGGACTTGCTGATCCCCTACCTTACTGGCATGTACGAAAGCGCAATGTCAAGAGGTACCCTTCCGGAATCTACCAGATCGGCATTAGTGACTGTGCTTCTAAAGCCTGGTAAGAGCCCCCCCACCCCCGGCAGTTGTCGTCGTACAGGCCACTATCGCTGATCAATACTGACAATACATTTCTGGCCAATATAGTAACAGATTGCTTACTCCCACACATGCCGGCACTGGTCCTCCCTGACCAAGCTGGATTAATACCTGGACGGTCCACCCAGAATAACCTGAGACGCCTATTCACCTTAATGCATAACGTGAATCCGGAGGTGCCGATGGCGATCACAGCCCTAGACGCCGAGAAGGCCTTCGACTCCGTCAAGTAGCCCTTCCTCTTTGAGGTGCTTCGGCGATCAGGGTTCGGTCTAACATATATTTGCTGTGTTAGATTATTGTATACGGCCCCCAGAGCAGCAATATACACGAATGGTATGATCTCAGAGTACATCTACCCCACGCATGCTACCCTCCAGGGCTGCCCCTTCTCCCCGATCCTATTTGCCCATGCAATGGAGCCCTTAACCTAACACATTTGGGAGTTACATTCACATTGGGGGATTTGTGTATAAACACAGCTCACCACCATATCCTTACATGCATACAATATCCTACTCTATGTTAAACATCCCAGGCAAAACTTAACCCCCATAACCCAGGAAGTTATCAGATTCAGAGAACTATCCAGACTCAAACTTAACTGTAATAAATTGGAGATCTTCCCCCTGACCCTCAGAGTGCAGCAAAAAGACATGGGCGAGGACTTCTGCGTGTGCCCCCAGGGGATACGCTAACTAGGCACTCTCCACAAAGGTGGACAATCTATATGAGGATAACTATATAAAAGCCTTGGAGGCCCTAGAACAGAAGGTAGAATCCTGGATACTGCTCCCTATTTCCCAAGCCACCCATATAGCCCTGGCTAAGATGGTTATACTTCCTAAATTACTGTACAACTTTAATAACATGCCAATTTGGCACCCCGCCCGCTATACCACCCGCATTAGGAAAGTGATGGTAAGGCTGGTGTGGGCTGATGGACAGCCCAGGATTGCGTATCACACACACGCAGGCCCCTACGAAATTGGTGGCTTGGAATATCCCGACACACACTTATACTACCTGGTAGCACAAATACAATATAAAGCGGGATGGAACCCCCCCCACGCCCTGGCTCCCCGCACTCCCTGTTGGCGAAAACAATCGCTAGCCCGGACAATCTAATGGGTATGATCTGGGGCATCCTCAGTTGAATGGCCAGTGGCTCCATCGCCAGCGTGAACAAAAGGGGGGGGGGGAAGAGGGCAGCCCTGTCTCGCCCCCTTCTCTAGCAGGCATGTTCGGGAGGTCATACCATTCACGCCGACCTCCGCACAGGGAAGCGTGTAAAGCAGGTGCACCCATCCCAGGAAGTTATCCCCAAATACCATGCGACACATCACCTCCCACAAGAACCCCCATTGCCCCAAGTCAAAGGCCTTTTCCAAGTCTATCGAGAGAAGCGCCGCAGGTTCCTCCAACGTGTTTGCTTGAAACACGACCATGAACAGTCTTCAGATGTTCATCCTGGTGGATTTACCGGGCATGAAGCCACACTGGTTTGGATGAACCAGTGAAGTGATCACCCTATTGAGAAGCTCTGCTAATACCCTTACCAGGATCTTAACTTCAGCATTGATAAGGGAGATGGGTCTGTAAGAGGCACAGGAATCTGCAGGCCTACCCACTTTCGGATTGACTACTAAGCGCGCCCTGCTGAGGTCCGGGGAAAGAGTGCCCGCCGATTTGCAGTGGGTGAATGAGTTATATATGTGCGGCAATGCCAAGTCTTGCATCTTTTTCCAGACCTCGACAGGGAACTGGAGGTGTGATAAGGCCACCGGCATCTCCTTCACCGTAATGTCTGCCTCCAGTTTGTCCTCCTCTGGGCAGAGGCCAGCCGCGGTAGAGTGATCTCATCCAAGAAGGAGGAGATCTCCAATGACTCTGCTGTCTGTTGGGAGCGGTAGAGATCCACACAATAAGTGGCAAATTCCTCTGCAATCTCAGCATCTTCCCTCACCAGTGTCCAATCCGGGCCGGTAACCTCCCTGACCTGCCTGCGCCCGTCTTCGCTCCTCTCCAAACAAGCCAACAGTTTACCCGCCCAATCCCCTGACTCAAATATGGCTTTGTTTAAGCCAGTAGGCCTGTTTGGCATTGTCCAGGGCAATATTCCGAAACTTTACCTATGCCCTTCGGAGTTCCTCCCTCCCGCCAGGGGTGCTGTGTGTCAAAAATGCCACCTCAGCCGCTCGTTCCTGTTCCTCTGCCTCCTCAATCGACAGCGCGCCGCTCTACGCGCCGTGATCAAAGAGATCGCCTCCGCCCGGAGGACTGCTTTATAGCCATCCCATAACACTGTTGAGCTGCTTACCGTTCCCACATTTATCTAAAAATATTCCTCAGTTTTGGACGCCATCCCTTTCAGAAAGTCAGGAAACCCCAGATCGAAGCTGTTCAAGCACCACGGTAGCCCAACCCTCCCAATTCCCGTATCAAGTACCACATCCAAGGGGGGAGTGATCAGAGATGCCCCTGGCCAAGAAATCAGCTGACCTAACCCTGTGTGAGTCTGCCATCTGAACCAAGATATAATCCAGCCTAGATAGAGACCCATGCTCCCGCGAAAGAAAGGAGAAGCCCCCAATCCCCGGGATGCGCCATCCTCCATGTATCCACCATCCCCATGGCATGGGTGAATGTGTTCAGCTTCATTGGGGAACCCACTAATCTGCCCCCACTTTGAGTGCGGTCCTGCATGGGGTCCATGACATTGTTAAAATCTCCCCCCCGAGGACCCATTTGTCTACTTGGCCATGAGGTAGTGCTGCTTGTAGTTCGTTCAGGAGATCTATCGCCAGGGGAGGTGGTGCATAAACACAGCAGGCCCCAGGTCTCACCCCACAACTCCCCCATCGCTATAACATAGCACCCTCTTGGTTCCTCTGTCACTCCCAGGAGCCGGAAGAGGATCCGGTTATGCACCAATATCAGAGCACCCCTCGTCCCATAGAGAAACCGGCATGAACTGCAAAGCGATAATTTGTTTGTTTGAAAAAATGACATTGTGACTCCACCAGGTGGGTTCCAGTTAGTTGGGTCACATCAAGGGAAAGTGACTATAAAGATACTGCAGTACTGGTTTCCTTTTACTGCTCGACCCCAACCCACTTACGTTCCAGGTTAAAAAGGAGTGTGTCCTAGGCTTTACCACCTCTGCCAAACATGAACAACAAACACATGTCAATAGCCGAAGATCCCGTTTCTGCCCCCGTTACCGGATCAAAAAGTAGTACATACCTCAGAGAAGCGCTAAATTCAGTGTTCCAAAACATAAACCAGCTCCACCACCCCCACCAACCCCCTTTAACATTGGTAAACCAAAATACCCCCACCCCGTACTTCCCCCAAACCAGAAGCACCTGTTGCCCAAACCCCACAGCCCCCAACATATATAAACCACTAAAAACATTCTGGGTTATCTGTGAACACCAGCCACGCCCTTCCAACCATCCCGCCCAAGACCGCTAAGTGTAGGATTCCAACCTGCAACATCAAACATCATGCACCATTGTGTCCATAGGAGGTCTACCTTCTATCATACCCTTAAATCATCCCAGCCCATCGCCAGGTGAGGTGTGAGTGACTTGAGTGTCAAACAGGGCCTGAGACAGCTCCCCCACAATCCCTCCACGGGCCTGATCTTTCGGTGTCCCAGGGCGTGGATCCGACAGTACTTGTGTCTCTAGCCAATTCCAGGCCTCTTTGGGATTGTGAAACAGGTGTAAAGTGCCCTTGTGGTAGATCTTAAACTGGGCCTGGAAGAAAAGGGCATATCTAATATTGAGTGACATACATTTTCTCTTTACAGTTATAGGAATGCCTACCCTCTGCACCTCCCTTCTGTAATCGGAAAACAAACCAATCCGATATCTGTTCTAAGTAATTGGTTCCGTTGCCCTCACCATGTGGAGGAGAGTATCCCAGTCTCTGTAGTTTAGGAGGCATGCTATAACAGATTGTGAAGGCGCTCCAGGAACCGGGCAGCCCGTCGGGCCTCGGTGTGCCTAATCAAGCTCCATACACGGTCGCTCCTCCTTCTCCGGCAATCCAAGAAAGCGCAGATTATTGTGCCGGGATCTGCCCTCGTTATCCTCAGCGCGGTTCACCAAGACTACGTTTCTGGCACATAGCCACCAGCTGACGCTCCATCTTCTGGAGTGCATCTTCACTGTCTGAGATGCGCTGTTCCGCTTCGCCAACCCTAGAAGCTAGATTATGGAGGTCCTGCCGGAGAAAAGAAACTGCCGAAATGAGTCCACCAATCTTTGTTACCACCGATGATCTAGAGCAGGGGTGCACAACTAGTTTTGCCGGATGGGCAAATGTACCTTACAAGATTTCTGCAGGGGGCTGGATTTTATGTGTGGGTTAGCCGGGTGCAGCATGTGGTGAATTTACGACCACCCCCCTCAGACATTTTTAGTAAGCATGGCGGGGGAAAAAACAAGCATTTTGAGGTGTAGTTCTTGTCTTTATTGCCATTTGTGCTTTCAATTCTGCAGTACACATTATTACCAAGCCAGAAGAAAAACTGACTTGCCGCTGGGCTTCAACATGTAACAGTGGGAGAACAAAATCATCCCTGCAGCCCCAGCAGCAATAATTTAACAGAACTAGCTGTCCTGCAGGTGAACAAGAGATGTGCAGATGTGGCTGACGAGTGATCTGCCCACATTAATGACTACATGAGGAAACTTTGCCTCTGGATCTTAGAAGAGAATGCAGCGTCCAACCCTTTGTGCTTTAAAAAATAAAATAAAATCGCCATATGGGCAGACTGGGATGCTACCGGCATCCTAGGACACCATCACATTTAAAGAAAAACCTTTAGATTTGCATCCTCCACACGCTACCACAAAGCACCTCTTCATTCAGAAGTACTGTCACAAACGACTTCAATAACACTGTCAACATTACTTTGTCACCAGGGAAATAAATTCTCGTTACAATACTTTTCTCTGAAGCATCATACAAAGGTGGTGTGTACAGGCCATGGAAATAAAATAAACCCGATATAGTTTGTTTTCTATACTGCTTATTACCATGCTTTACAGCACTAGTGTTGGTAAAATTGTGTACCAAAATTGGAGGGGCGTAAATATTTCCCCCAAATATGCCAGTGTGCTGGAGCGTAGCAATGGAGCCCAAACAAATCAAGATGTGTTGGGGAAGGGGGCTTCCTCCCCACCTCCCAGAGAACATTTTTAAAACACAAGCATACACACCGACATGCACACATTTAAATAAAGTACCGTCTGCCCTGGTCCCGATGTTTCCTCCCAGTGCTACAGCTCCCGCATAGCACGAAAAAGCAGCAAAGAGCGCTTTCTGGTTCGTGCACATGCACACAAGAGTGGAGCGCTGATGACGAAGAGCCCTGCTCAGTTTGTATGTGGGAGGAGGCGTAGGAGCCCCTCCCTTGCACATACAAACATGCAGTTCCTCAACCAGAAACCCCAATGGGCCATGCAAGGTTGGGGCAGCAAAACGCCCCTGACTTTACATGGCTGTAAGGCTTACCTGGACTCATCGGAAGGGTAATACCCCCTTCAGCCTGCAGACCCGATACCTGGAAACCTTTAGAATTCTTTTTCTGTTAGGACAGACAGATAACAATAGATATGCTATAAAAAATTATTAACTTTGGTAACTACTAGACGGGGTGTGTATAAACACCTAAAAATGTACCCTCCCCCCTTCTAACTCTACTGCTAAACTCCCTTCTCACCTGTGTTTTGTAATTGTGGAGCTCTCCATCCTGTTTTCAACAGGGGCGCGTTGAGATTGTGAAACAATTGCTAAACTTGGCATACTGAAGAACTCGATAATTCTTTGAAGGAGAGTGTCTATCTTTTAAATCTTTTAAAGAATGAGTCTTTAGGTAGGTAAGCAGAAGAAGACACTGTAGTCCTTAAGAGATTTAAATGATTCCTACTTTGGAGATATAGCTCATGCTAATTACTTTTGTCTTCTCCCCTTTTTTGCAGGTTCTAGGGATTTGGAGCGCTGACTGCAAATGATGCGCACTTTAAAAGATGAGTTTTTCTTTATGAAGAAGGAACTATAGATGTGGGATGGGTGCGGCGTTACTCAGGATGAGAAAACGTTAAAACGTAAGTTCGCCAATTCAGAGTAACTGCAACCTTCAAAAGTGGAGTGCTGTAACAACTGTGAGGTGATAACTTGATGAAACTTCAGATACGTAAGCGCATTAAAAAACGTCTTCTCTTTTAGTCTGTAAAGTTTGTTTTTATCATTAAATATCTTTTGTGTTTTCTGCAGGATTTCAGAAAGCCGAGGTAAGACTTTCGGAACATGCTGCGGCTGAAAATGAAAACTTCTGACTGAGGATGCTGCGGCGGTGGGTAAAACTTCTGACTGAGGAGAGGCTGAGAATGAACAAATATTCTTAAACAAAATGACAGTTGGGGAGGAAAACTTCTGTCAGGTAAGTCTTATCTGTGGTCTGTGATGCTCTGTAATTGTCGCAAGAACTAATATTTCTCTTATCTTTGGTTTCTTTAGATTCTGTGAGGAGAAACGCCGGTAGCGTTACACCGCTGTCAGCAGAGCAGACGCAAATCATGCGTTCCAGCGGAGGCGAGGCTTAAGTAGCTCCCTATGACAAATGGATAGTCCTGTGCTGCTACTTGTGAATGGATCCCCCGGGCGGCCATCTTAAGAGTATGGAATTACTATTGAAACCCATGGAAGTCTATGGGATTGGTTGCTGTGAATGGTGTAAATGCCTTATGTGACAGGCTAACACCCACCTTTGGCCTGCTGATGCTGCAATGTGTTCTGCGTAGCCTGAATGTCTTAGTGAAGACTAGGTTTTCTGACTGGGATCATGACAATGGCTCATTGGATAAAATCCAATGAGCTGCAAGACTGATCCTTGGCCTCAAGCCCAGGGACTGCATCTATCCAGCCCTAAAATCTCTCCACTGGTTTCCGGTTGCTGTAAGGATCAAATGTAATGCATCATCATTAGGCTGTCTGGGGCCGGGGACCAAGCCATCTACAACTGGCTCTCACCAAATACTCTTCTTCCAGATCTCTATGCTCATCCGGTGCCAACACTCTGTGTGTTTAGTGATTCTCTAAACAGCGAGCTGGTGGCCGATCGTTTTCCTCAGTTGGTTCCCTACTCTGGAACAGCCTCCCCTTCCTCTGTGTCTTTAGCCGGATCACCTCAAATTCCGGAAGCTCCTCAAGACTTTCCCCCTCTCCCTCCGTTGCTAAACCCCACAGTCGATGAGATGTGTGACCAGGGCCAGTGTGTCCTTCTGCGTCCTGGCCCTCCCCCCTCTCGCCTTTAGCCTCTGCCCACTCGCAGCACTTGCCTTCGGGCGCCCACTGGCCTGCGCTGTTTCACAGGACTGCTGCACGTATTGTATTGGAAGTTGACCACTCTTACCAAGTGATCTCTGCCAGGCACTGAACAGCTGCTTGCAACTCACTCCCTAGCACTTCACACAGTGTAACTCCTAGAATTAACCCCTTCCCTCCTCTCTTTTTGCACTTGCACATTCTGAATGCCCACAAGGCCTAGTAGGACCGCCACTCTCTTTCTTTTTGTTATCATATTTGCCTTTCATTCCCATGTTCCCTCCCCTTTGCCCTGTGGGCAATTTGAAACAATTATCTTGATGCATACGTTTCTTACAAATTAACAATACATAAATATGCGAGACTGAGGAATAGAACTGTCAAAAGGAAACCGTGTTTCCCTTTGACAGTTCAAGCCAGCTGAGGAGAGATTCCTCGGCCGCATAAAGCAACTGAGTGAGTGCTCAGTGTTACCAATGGGCTGGCTCCACCATTATGGGCGATGGTGCCCATGGATTGGCGCAACCTTGCCCATTATGGAGAAGCGCCACTGGTGCGCCGTCAAACAATGTCTGCACATGGTCAGCGTGGCTGGAGATTAAAAACTGTTGACTTTGAAGCCATGTACATGAACTGCACTGTTGGTAATACAGCGATTTTGAACACTTTAACCGACTCAGACATGTGCTACAGAAGAAAGCTACCAGGGTAGCTCAGCAGGTTGTGTGACTGTTGCTAAGATGCTATATATTTAAAACTGGCTGCAAATCCTAAGACTTTTTGCAATTCCTTATAAATAAAAGTGCTACAAAATGTGTTCAGCCAGGGGATGTGTTGGGCTGGTAGTTTGCTTATATTCAGGGTGAGGGTGGGGGAATTTCTGCACACGTAGTGAAAATAATAACAGCTTTAGAAATATATCCTGTGAAAAAACACACAGGAAGGGACACAAAATTCACAGGGTATTTGTGTGGCAGTCGGACAAAAAAAGAAACATTTAAAAAAAAAACGAATGACTGCAAGTTAGTTTGGAAATATCTTTCTTTTCCCCCTAGACCAGTGTAAGTTGCACATTTGGAAAACAAAAGTGTGCCCACCATGCAGGCACACTTTAAAAGTGTGCCTGCTTTTATCAGTGATGGCCCTCAGTGATACGCGTGGCCATTGCTTCCTGTGGTGTCCCTTTCAGGCCAGATGAAAGAACACATGCCGTGCAAATAGAGCCTGCTAATGCACGAATGACGGCTGGGCTAAGGAGCACATTTAAGGCCCTTGCAAAGAGTACTTTGTCAGAGGGGGGAGGGATAGGACAGGCCATCAATTAGGGGGGCTATTACCCCCTTCTAGGGACTCCTATGCCAGCAATGTCTCCGACATCAAAGACTTTCATAATGAAGTGCAGCTCACTTCAAGCAACAGAAGACCACACTTCATTTCGAAAATCCTGTCCTTAGGGGGCCGCAAAGCACAATACCTCAGGCTGCATATGGCCTGTGGGACATATGTTGTGCATCCCAGATCTAGAAGTCTCTATGGCATTAATAATATCTGTGAGGGATATAGTTGTTGTGCCTGTGCGCCACTCTATATCATATATTGAGATATATGCATTTAATTTAAATTGTATCCTTGCTGCAACAGAATAACTGTGACTGATATTCACTTTTAGTCAGCATGGGGTAAGAAATAGTAGTGGTAAAAGGTTAGTGCAGTAGCTGTGCTAGGAAGCAAGTAAACGAGTTATGGTATTAGTTCAGTTTATTTAGGGTTCGAAATTAGATGATAGGTACTGTTAGCTAACAATGTTAAGTGCAGTTGTGTCTGGGGAGGATCACAACCAGAGTGGTATGGATCTATCCCATGTCAAGTCACAGACACAATTGAAATCCTTGCACCAAATAAAGAGGGCGTCCCTGTAGGGGGTCATGCGTGCGCTTAATGTCCGAATGTGTGCTGGCATAGCATGATTTGGGAAATAAGAGTTGACTCGGACCCATTCCGTACCACCTATGTAACCATTAAGGATAATGTATTGACTTTCCGCATCTTTTTCGTCAGCCAGGAACTGGAATGGGAGCGAACCACAACGCATATGAGGACCACCCCTTGCAATATGGAGACCCATGCACTGTGCCTCCCCAGCACTTTACTGTTTCCTGCTCCGTAGCTGTTAAGTGGGTTTCTTGTAGTAGGGCTATTGAGATCTTTTTACGCTGTCAATAAGATTTGACCCGGATTCTGCATATATATGTGCTCAGACCCTGCACGTTCCACGTCATAAACTCTATCTGCGCCACATTCTGCACGTTATTTGACAGTTAGACACTGATACACGGTGCTCCAGCTGCATGTACTGTTAGTCACTATATTACACAGTGGCCAATATCGTGTGACCTTTAGCTCTGCATAGTTGATCAGACGATAGGTGAGAACAATCACATTGTTTGGGTAACTCAGACTGAACATGAACAACCAACCCCAGAACATGGGGTTCCAACTATGCCCAACAGATATAGTCTGTTCGGGTTTACCAGTGCTTGCGTCGACAAGTGCCACTTATCGATTGTCCGGATGGATTGGGGTGAGTTCCATTAGAGTTCTTTGGGCTTCTTCACCAGCTCAGGCATAATGGCTGCAGTTTCCACGCCCTCTAGTGCATGACATCTTGAGCCGTTATACAGCCGAAGGCCAACCTCTGGTGAAGGTTACTCAGCGCTGTCTTTACTATTGTATACATAGGGCCGTTCAATTTTCAGCGTCACTTTACGATGTGGTGCAGGAATGCTCCTCATCAACCGCTGCCTTGGAGGTTTCGGTTCCAGATTCTCGTAGCGTACGATCCTCTCATGTGTCTAAGTTGTTATGTTCCATCTACATCGACATTGCCGCCGGGCTCTCGAAAAATGTTGTCCTTCATGTATCACCTTAAGTCTCGCCTGGTACGTGAGCATGTATCTAATCCCCTTTTTCCATAGCCTGGCTTTAAATGAGATTAATCTGTTTCTTTGCTGCTACACTAAGGGGGTATAGTCAGGGTAAATGGTTACATTTGAGCCACCTCGTTGTATAACTCTGCCGTCACTAGAGAACGTCAGAAGCACCTCCGGAACCCTAAAATTCAGTATTTTGGCTATCATGGGGTGAGGGTGCGATCCGGGTGGTAGCCTCTTTTGAAGAGATCGATGAGCTCTTTCAACAGCAAATTCCTGCAATACCTTGCCTGGGACGACCTCCTGCAGGAACAGATTTTCTATATAGGTCTAGGTCTTCCGATATGCCAAGAACTCTGATGTTATTTATGCAGGAGCGGCCCTCCGCATCTTCGGCTCTCTGCTCTAATAAGCGATTTTTGGACTCAAGGCCTTTCAATCGGGTGGCGAGATCAGTGGTGGTGGCAGCAGTGTCTTTCAAACGTTTCTCAGTGTTTGTGACACGTTCTGCTAAGGACCTCAAATCCTAGCGTAAGAGTTGCATATCAATTTTAACCTCATCGATCTGATGTTCTAGGGAGGTTCTTAATGCTGAAATTGCTGTAAGTACCTTGTCCTCCTACGGGACCACCTGGGCTCCCTTATCCGCTGTACCTGCACCGCTCCTTGGCCAAATCAAATGCTCTCTGCTGCTCCTCCCCAACTCAACATCATATTTCTTTTGCATCACTTTGTAAAGTGGGGCCAAGATTTGCCTTAAATGCGGTCTTTATTGTCTCCAAAATCCAAACAGCCCTATGAAGTGCTGAGCTTGTTTCTTGTTCACTGGAGTGGTATATTTTGTCTGACTTTTGGTACTATCGCTCGGTTGCCATTATGCCATTGAATTCCCAAAAATATCACAGTCTCAGCTGGCCCTTGAATTTTGTTAGGGTTAATCTCCCAACCTTCTTTCTTCAACCCATCGATGATTGCATCCAAATGATTTTGAACACTGCGCTCATCCTTACCACAAATCAAATATCATCAATGGAATGTGAGATTTGTATGTCTGGCTTACATATGATCTTGTCTAAATGTCCTGCCAGCAGCCGGTGTCAAGAGTTGGGTTATGCAAGTACCCCATAGGCAATCTTGTGAAGGTCTACAGATGTCCACCCCAAGAAAATGAAAACTGCTACTGGCACTTTTTGGCAATTGGCACAGAGAAAAAGGCATTGGCCAAATCTAACTCAGCATACCAGGTTCCTTCAAACATCTATCTTCTTGATCAAGGTGACAGTATCTGGTACTGCAGGAACTAAAGGGGGAGTGTAGTTCAATTCTCAATAGTCCACAGTCATTCTCCAGCTCCCATCCCCTTTTTTCACAGGCCAAACAGGATTGTTCCAAGCAGTAAAGACTGGGTGCAATACTCCCGCCTCTACATATTCTTTAATAGTATCAGAAATTTCCTCATGATCCCTGCGATTGGAGTATTGCTTTATATATCCACGCTTTATGGCCAAAGGCACGTGCACCAGAGAGATTTTCAATTTGCCTACAATAACCTGTGTACAAGACAATGCAGTCACTCCAAATTAATAGGTTTTATCTCTTAGTCCTAAAGTCAACCCCTCCAGAATGCCAAAACCAATCATATATTCAGGTATCGGGACAATCAACACTTGATACTTCTGTTTTTTCAAATTGCCTTTCTTCATTTCCTGCCTGTACTGGGGGTGTCTCTCTCCCCCACCCCCCGAAGCCCGGTAACGGTAAAGTGTTGACCTTTAAATCTTGAAGGATTTCCATGAATCCACGAGGCTTCCAACACGGATCAATCAAAGCTCAGACCTATTGTGTGCTCCCAGGCTTGAAAGATATATTTACATTAACATGAGGTTGTCTGTCAACTCTTATACAAGCTGAAATTGCTGGGACTTGGCCACAATCCAAGTCAAATTTAGAATGAGTGTACCCAGACTCAGACTACAACATTGCACGCACCACTTTCCACAAATCAGCATATGTTGGCTGGTACTGAGAAGGGATCAATATAAACCCTTCACCCAGCCCCTCCTCAGGAGGCCCTGAAGGTGGTGTGTCCTTTTTCTGCTTGGTCACCCTTCTGTTTCTTGACTTGTTAATAGCGCTCCTTCCCACAAGCCCTCTTTTTTTAAAAATAACTCTTACATCTCCCTGGTTACAATACCAACAATCTCCTCCCGTGGCACACCATCTTTCAACAATGGCAAAAACATGTCCTTTTTTGACACTCGGGAGTCTCTACTATCTTTTCTCCTGCCCTCTGTTCTTCTTTCACTGTGCACCTCTCTGTCCGTCTGTCTGTCTGTCTCTCTCTCTCTCTCTCTCTCTCTCTCTCTCTCTAGGTCTGTCCTCACCTTTGTCCCATTCACCAAGATCTGATCATTACTGAATAGCATATACCACTTCATCAGTTGGCTTCTCAATCATGCCCACTAACAAAGTCATAATGACACTCTTCTATGTGGGTGGGATAGATCTGATAACCATATTTCTGGTTGACACGGACAGTGGCAACACCCCCATATGTACCGGTTTATCTACATGGACTGCATCTTTCATAGCATGTTCTCTGATTTTCTGAACAGCCTCCTTCAGAATATAACACTTCTTCTCTTCAGTGGGCCAATCTGTGGTAATAGGACATTTGTGGTTACACTCTTTGGTCAAGCTTCGCAGATGTCTGACCATTCGCATCTGGAGGAGGCCCAGCTCGTAATACTTGTTTATTGGTAGACAAAGGCAGGAAACATGGGGTATCTCTGGACTCAACTAACAGGCCCCAAGCAACTGCATCATACATACAGGACATCCAGGTGAGAAAGGATTCCCCTGACCTTTGCCTCAATCGAGTAATAATCTCATCAACCTCCTGCTGTGTGTAATCTTCGAGTGTGGTCAAATCTAAAACACCTCCTACCGGATTGTGTGGATGGGGACCAGCTTGGAGCCTAGTTACTGGCTTAGCAGTTACAGCCTTTTCATCCTGTTTTAAATCAACTTCTGCTTCCCCCTGTGAGCTACAGTCTGAACCAGTAGAATCCCGAATATTGCCATCCCACTTATCAGGATGCCAATCTGCCCCAGCAATGGCAATTACCACCACAACCTTCCTCTTATTAACATTGCCTCGTCTTTTTCTGTATTTATACCGGAAAACCATGACAGCTGCACACTCAGCCACATCTTGATATTTAGATGCTTTGTCATGCCCCATTTTTAACTGTAGTTCCTGCATCAGTGAAATGTGTTTCTCAGCGGTCAATTATTTTTCTAAACGCAACACCTCTGCCTTCATATTTCTCTGATGCATTCTTCTGTAGGCATGCAAGAGGATCTATCCCTTCCTACCTTGCATGGCAAATTCCATTCCCTTCTGCACTGAAACTCGATGTAAACAAGACACAACCTCTTCCGGCCCAGCACCTTTCAAAGTTTCAGCCCACAGCTCATATAATCCAGACCAACAAGCCCACTCGTTAGATAATGCATCACACAAGCCTTTAGTCCAGCCAGGAATATCATCATCACAGCAATCTCTGCCAGCGGAAGAACATCTCTCTTCTTAAACAAACAATGCATATTTACAGCAATTTACAACGATCTATGGACAATGAATTATTCATTGCACCCTGAATAATGTCACGCAAAACACTCACACACAAAACACTTAACACAGCCATCCTCTGACTTCAAAGAAAGAGAAAAAACAAATTGCACCATAAATCTTGCTTTTTAACACACAAGCACAGATTCAAAGATGTCTGGAACATCACATCACAAGGCAGCCCAATGTTCGTGATGCCAAATGTTTTGCTTTTCACAAAGTGCAAGTCTTATTTTTCTCCCAGGTACACTAATTGAAAAACAACCTTGGACGCTGAAAGACAATTATTCACACAGACACTCTCAGATTATTAAATGGCTCTTTATGGCAATTTATTCTCAATCAGCATACATAAAATAAATGCAATAAAGAAAATAAATGAATGATTAGTAAATAGTTTACATAAAATACTTTGTTGGCACAGCTGCAAAGCACACCATCATCTCACCAAGACTTCACTGGAAAGCTCTACACCAGGAAGGCAGAGATATCTTCAAAGCACAACGGGCTGGAAGACGGTGTGCGTCCACCCCTTCCAAGAAGCCTTCTTTGTCTGACTGAGTGGATGCCTTTCATTTTTAAGCCATCCGCAACTGCTTGATGGCATTTACCAAGTTTCAACCTGTTGCCAGTTCCCATGGATCATCGTCCGAATGACCCATGGTCACTTGAAGAGGTAAACTGTTCCATTTCTCATGGGAGCGCGAGAGACAGCATAACCTTCTCTCGGCTCCAAAATATAATCAAGCGATAGCTGGCACCTTTATTCAAAACAATCCTTGAAGCACTGCAAACTAGCATAGGTGAGAAAAACATGTTTTCCAATGAAGAAAACAGACAGTGTTCAGACTTCACATCAAAATGCAGATCTCCCTAAGGAAGAAAAATGTCCATTGTTGCTATCAGCTCACCCAGAATGCATTTCACACAGACGCCATGAACACTTTTTCGTTTGTTGCAGACATCCTTACACATTGTATAGTTTAGTTGTGAGGGCAAGTATAGGTTTTGGACACAGACAGACTTAAGTTAAACTTACTGACTCGGACTGTCCTTAGTTTCTTTAGGTAGGAAATTCCACCTTAGTATAGGGCAAGTTAGGCATTCAACAATCTTGACATTTGAGCTAATAAATACATTTGTTTTGAACTTTGAATCTGTTGTCTGTGTCTTACTTCATGATGCCTTCACAATACAAACAAACGCAACGTTAGGGCCTATAAACATTTTACACAATGATTAAAAAGGACCAGAAGCTGAGGGATAAAAGAAAAAGAAACATACATCTCAATTCATCAGTTATTATAACTAGATTCACCTAAATATGCATGAACTAATATCAAACAGCGAACCAGCGTGACAATTGGAGAGTTCTGAGAGCCTTGAATGAGTCAGGGCCAAAATGTTACAAAGTTAAAATATGAAAAAAAATGTATCAAACAAATTTGGCCTTATTCCATCGGTAGTGACACAATGAATCAAGTGATGTTTTAGCAAATCCAGATTTGTTGGATTTGAACAGAGCCGACAAACCCTATTCTCTGGAGGGATGCCCCTCAAATTGCATATAAATGTAACTGAATGTAGGGTCCAGAAATCTCAGCAAATACTCAGGCAGTACATTGTAAGGCCTATGGATGTTCCCATACACAAAACAGAGTTTATATTGTGATATGCGATATGTCATTTATAACGCGCCTATGAACAAGTGTTTCAGGGCGCAACACTAAAAGGGGGTGGGGACAGAGGGAAGACAAGACAAACTATCTTACTAGGCTTTGTGACATTCAGATTGTGCAAGTGTGACAACGCAAAGTGCAAGGGAGGAGGGAGGTAGAAGTATCGGGAAGAGGGGGGGGGTGAGTACAGTCAGGGCAGCATTGCTCTGAGTAATTGTGGCCAGGGCAGTGTGGCTCTGGGTAAGTTAAAGGAGGCAGGGGACTGTATAGGTTGCTGTAGCAGCCCCTAAGTGCGCGGTAGCCCAGAGGCAGTGCAGGGGAGCCTGGTAATCAGTCAGAGTCTGGAGGGTAACAGGCAACGAGTCGGCGCAGCAAACAGGTAGGTCAGCAGGGGAGGGAGCAAGAAAGCTGAAGAAAAAAGGTCTTGAGCTGCTTCTGGAACTTCAGGTGGTCAGGCCAAGTTTAAGCGGGGCAGGGAGGCCATTCCAGAGGAAGGTGCCTGCAGAAAAGTGAGATCTCTCTGCCTGGGGAAGTGTCTGGTCCTCAGAGAGTTGGATGTACCTGAGCGAAGAGCTCGGGAAGGAAGGTATTTTGGAAACGAGAATTGGATGTAGTGTGGGCCCCAGGCCCAGAGAGCCTTCTGGATGATGCAGAGTCTTATATGTACTATGGTGAACTTTCAACCAATTCTGTGTTGATTGTCTTATTTGGAACTGATACCACTTCATTAAAGAGATCTAAGTGTAACCTTTATTATTTCCAGATAAGTCAATAGGATATGACTATTACTGTTCACTTCCAGTAAAAGGTTGTCGCAATCATACTATATAGTAAAAGGCCAGATGTAGGTTTGTCTGAAGCCGTCCTATCCACTTCGCCTGTTATTACCACTACAGGGAGGTGTTGCCTTAGGCATACAACAATAAGACTTCCAGGTGAACAAAATGTGTATTTCAACAATGATAACATACAATTAGATGCCGAAAAGGCCAGGATACAAATTTAACAGCATACTTCAAGTTGGATACACTAAGAAAATATATACATTTAAAAAAACATGCAAACAGAATTTCATTTGATTAACTATTTCTCTAACAAAATAAATTACTTTTTTTTCAATGTACTTATGTATTATGTAATTATTCACTGTAATATTTATTGGTATGCATTACTATGTCAATAACATTCTTCATGTAAGTTTTGAATTTTGACTTCAATTTACTTTATGTTATGATCTCATGTCTACTTCGAATCATGATGCATGTGAATTCTATTTCTGTGACATCCCTCAACATTATTCATTTGAGCCCGAAACCTGTAAGTGCAATACAAGACAATGAGGAGCAGATACAACAATTGGCCATATGTACCATGTTGAACTTTCAATGGATTCTGTGAGATTTTGTTTGAAATGACCACTCCTCCATGGAAAAGGAGCAAGATCCTTCACAAATTATTTTTGTCCTATTAACATAAATTACGTTAAAATACAACACATAATATATTTACACTCTGAAAATGTCTTCCTTTAAGCACATTAGCCCGTGGACACAGGCCTTTCCACAAGTCTATTATAACGGAATTTTAAAAAAAAGCACAATTTCCCATTAGCTGCATGGTATGAGTCCACAAATAATGATCAGTCGGGAGGATCTAAGAAAACAAATTCAATTTCATCCATATAACATAATAATGCCACGAGTGAATACCTAATTTGTGTCCTATTAAAACAATGGACAGAGATTGAAATCGAAATTATCTTTTCCAAAAGAGACCTTCCAGGACGTTTTTTTTTTCCCCCTTCAAGATCTGCAAGGGCACCCGTAAGCTCCACCTTCCAACACTACCGTCGGTCCCTTTTTGTGCGTGTTTGTCATGACAGCACTAGCTACATACTATGGGGGATGGTCATATGGAGGAAAGATATATTTACTAGGAGTACAGTGGGCATTATAGTAAGTAATTGTCATGGTCATCAGGGCAAGGGCACAGACCTTACAGGGTCACACACACAGGGGGCCCGAATGGATACAGTCCTGGCGCCTTTGGCGCCAGGCACATAAAGGACAATAAACAAGACATTCATTTGGATCAAAAATACCTTTATTATGGACATAGCACCTCATTTTGAGTGCACTATGTATTTAACATTGGAACTTTCCTCTTTAAAGCAGCCCCACGGTCACACTTGGGTGGGGCTGCTGCTATTAGGTTTCCTGACACGTGCTGACTCACTAGGAGTGGCAGGGTGTGGCAGGCAAGCCAAGCCTAGTGAGCGTGCCCACAATCAAAGCTATATAAATTGCTCTGATCGGGGAGGAAGACGCTTCGCGTTATTCTGCATTTACATGCAGCGTAACGCTCACCGCCGGCTGGGATACCACTTACCTTTAGAAGTCGAGTCATCTGCCTCCGTACTTACCACCTGGGGGATCCTGCTCTCCCCTGCACGTCTTCGTGGTCATCTCTGCACATCATCTTCCTGGCACCGCGGCTCAACTTCATCTCCCGGAGCACAGGCATCTTCATTTGGGCATCACGACTCACCTTCAAACATCTCCCGGAGTGTAGGCATCTTCATCTGGCACCGCGCCTCATCTTCCATTCTTCAGGGACGCTGGAATTTTCATCCTGATACTGCAGCACGACGCACTCCACCTGCGACCGCAGCACCTGCAAATAAAACAAAAGGCAAGGTTAGACTCTTAACAGACATCAAGTTTAAGGTCGCGCTACCATCAAACCTTGTGCTTTCCCTTAAACCATCACTTACCTGTTGCCAGACATTGCGGTTTCATCCATGTTCATCCCGGCCGCATTCCGAGTCTCCACAGCTGCTGTTGGGCCTCAATTCCACCTATCTGGAAGAAAGCAGAACGGAAAACGTTATTCAGGAATTAACAGCATTGAGAGCAATAATACCAAGACAGAAAATAGAAAGAGGAAAAGACAAGAGACATTAAGAGACACTTACCACCAACCAGGAGGCGCATAGTCGCAGCTGGACTGGACAATACCTATCAGGGATCAGTGAAACAACTAGATCCCATCTACAAGCGCCCCTGCCAGAAGTAGCAGGAAGGAGAGCTCATCCTCCATAATTACCAGGTGAGCCTTATGAGCCAGTACGTGCCCACAGAAATCGCACCTTGGATCGAAGGGTTTGGGAGGTACAACAGTCACCAATCAGCGCACTTTCGTTTTCTCATATCCACGCAGGAGCAGTGCCACCAATTGTCGTTGCCTGCAGCTTTTCCGCAGGGGGAGAAACCTGAAGGGGGTGATCTAACCACTGGGAGGGCTGCAACCGTGCCCCAATGCCTCCGCAGAGACCAGGTGAGCGTAACAGTAATATTTCATTACTCTGACTATGTCACCTTTTTCCCATTTTATATGGGAAAGTGCAAAGCATGAAGACAGGGAGGAAGAACCTCAACTAACACCACAGAAGAGATTCTTCAAGATTGCCTGTCTGACCTTCACATCGGCTTAGGAACTGTTATCCATTTAGTATTGACTGGAAAAGATGTAAGGAGTGGACCAAGTAGCCACCTTAGTGATGATATCCTAAGAAAACAGTTTCTGATAATGTACAGCCTTAGTGGGTACAGCATGCTGAAGAGGATCCAGATTCTACAACTTGTACACAAAACCATACACTTTGCCTTAAGGGCCTTAGAGGCCTGACAACTGGGAGCAGAACTGGCCAACATAATAAACAAAGCACAAGGAAACCGCTTGAATAATGTGAAACCAAGACTAATTTAAGGATGCTGCGCAACACCATGCTGACCCAATGGAAAAACAGAGTTCACAGCAGAGAATGCTTGGGTTTCATCAACTCTCCTGGCAGATGTGAAAGCCACTAAAAGAAACATCTTCTACGTGAACAACTAAGTCTGCTGATGCTATAGGCTGAAAGGGATTATGAGCCAAAGCCACAAAGACCATATTAAGATCCCCTGAAAGATGTTGACTCCTGACTGTTGAAAAATGTCTAGTAGCAAGACCCTCCAAAATAATTTTCACAGCCAGATTAGAAGACAACAAATAAATGGCCTCAGAACTTCTGTAAACCCTGATGGAGGCCAAGCAAGTTTTCCAAGTTTCAACTTGAACTCCATGCTCAGTTTAGTACACTTTGAATGGCAGGACATTGTCTAGATGGCAAGCCAGAGGGTTTTTCCATTTATTGGCTGTCCAGTGAATGCTGGTAAGCTGTGGAAGACTTCCTAGCCACCTGTATAATCCATACATTTTCCTAGAAATCAACTCCTCAGGATCCAACATGCAAAGGTCATCGACATTGCATTAGTATTTACAGTCAATACTAAATGGATAGCAGTTCCCGACGCAAGAATGTACATTTGTAAAGAAGGTCTTGGCATGGGTGAAAGGAGATGGTACCCAGAGACCCAGGCTAAGCAGGTCCAAGAACCATAACCCTGGTGGCTAGTAAAGGGCTATGAGAATCAGTGCGCACTTTGTGGACAACCTGAACTTGGAGATCACTCGTCGTATGAAAAAGGTGGGAGGACATGCATAAAACGGGCTTTGCCTCCAGTCCACGTGAAATGTCGCCTGCCCCCAGTGATCCTTTCTCCAGCCCAATAAAAGAGGCATATTGTCTGCACTTGCTGTTGGTCTCTGTCTGAAAGACATCCGTTAAGGGATGGCCCCAAGAGAAAATTAATATTATGTAACATCTCAAGTTTCGGCTTCAAATAGCGATTTCCCGCATTGAGCCTGCGCAACCGATCCACCTTTGTTTTTACGGCTCTGGGGACCTCAACACTGAGAAGGGTTGGGGGGTGGGGCACCTGAGAGCCAGAGCAAAATGGCCGTCTGAAGTGCGAGCTCCCCAGGAGGGAATGAGAAGCCACAAGACATATGTTTGTGGAGAGCTTAGAGACCTTACACGGTAGTGGATCGGCGGCACGGACAGACAGGTGCCCAGGGGTCCTGTTCTTGGTGGCAGGGATCGCCCACTGGGATGCTCTGAACTCATATAATGGGGGCCCCACCAGGGATGGCGGCAGGACGGAGGACCAAAGGTGATGCCCCGGTATTAATCAAATTGACTTTTTGTCCCAATTGACCTAATTATAGTGGTCCTAATTGACCATCTGCACAATTGACCTTTATATTATTTGAGTTATTTTATATATGTATTTGGTTGGTTTTGGATTAGAAATAATATAAGGGGATTGGGGGGGGGATTGCAGGGGGAGTTGCGGGGGGGGGTGGGGGGGGCAATCCCCCCCCCGCACATATGTCCCAATTGAAATTTTAAATTAGGTCAAATCTCCTGAGGTCAATTCTCCCGAGGTCAATTAGTATACATCCGCTGCCCCGTCCTCTGACTAGCGCAGTGAGGAGCTTGAGACCCGGTGGGGACGACTATGGCCGAGCACAGTGGGGTATGTCCCACAGGCCTGGGCCGCCCCTCTGTGGTGATCTGGCATCAACAGCGCAGAATAGAGACAATGAGGGCCCCCCCCCCCCAATGGGCCTGATTGCATGACCGCAATGCTGTGAGCTGCAGGTATAGGAGCCCTAGAAGGGACCCCTGCTAAAGTGAAGACACAGAGATGTATTGGGCTTGCAAATAGACCTGGAAGACCTCAACAGTACAGTGGAGGATGATGCAATCTGGTCCATGGGGGCTGTTAAAACACTGCCGCATTTAAGGGAGCCCATAAGTACTGTGGCGCCCACTTGCAGGTTATGCTGCCCATGACTCTGCAGTGATTGATCACACCCAACTTCCCCTGCCCTGCGCAGATTAACAAGGGGCATGAGCACGATGGACACCGCAGGGCAAATGCAGGTGACCTTACAAGAGACCCTTAACCAATTTACGCAGGAAACAGCCATTATTCACCATATCGTTAAGGAGATGAAGGGATTCAACAGGCAGCTTGACCTTCAGGCCAAGAGAACCACAGAGAATGAGCAGCGAAACAGTGTGCTGGAGGGAAATCTTCCTTACCAACTGACCTTCGTGAAATACATTGTCGATCCTTGTTTAGGAAAAGCTTGAAAACCTACCTCTTCCAATAATCAGTTATTAATTCACTTAACTTCTGTTCTTTTGAAATTACTATCTGCGCCTAGATGCAGTTTCTGTCAGATTCTTCAAATGTGCACAATATAAATTAACAATAATAACAACCAAGATTCCAAAAAGAGTCAGAACTGGATGAGGAGATAAAAGAAATAAAGAGACTGAATGTGAAATCTGATGACAAAGCAAAGCGTTCCAGAAGGAACAATGAATGGCTGGTCGGTGTGCCTGAAAATGTGGAAGGAACGGATATGGTAGGTTTCATATGTAAACTGCTCCAGGTGATATCTCCAGTTTCCTAAACCGAGGGAATACGTGATTGAACGAGCACACCACCATGCAAAGGAGACAACCTGAGAATAATTACAATATGATTCCTGATTTTCCAAAACAAATGAACCATTTTAAGGCCTTCCAACTCAAGAGAGATGGTGTAGTATCTGCATGTTCAATAACGTTTCTATGGAAGTCTCCAAGAGGTGCAGAGAATTCAATCGGCTGTCTGAGACGCTCAAAGGCGCTGAACAAAATTTATGACGATTGACGTTTTCAACTTCAGAAACAATGGCACTCATTCGACAATGTTGAGGATCCCTGGAGATTTCTATGAGACCACGAAATTGTGAACACTGATATGCCCCTGGACGAAGGTTGTGGGCTGGATGTCAAGCTTCAGCGTCACACCACCAGCAATGTAAAGAAGCGCACCCAGGGTGGAAAAAAGTGGGTTTGAAACCCAAGGGGCCTGCACTGGCAGCCGGAAAAAGGCTAAGGAAGGAAACAGGCACCCAACGTGATCCTGATTAATCGGGCACTATATAAGATCAACCTCCTGAGTTTCACCATGCATCACCACCTATATTGACACAAATTGCTCGACTGCCGGGGAGATGCTCTGACGAACAACCACAGCTGATGTTGGCCGACTGTATTGTGGCTGTGATTGTAGACTCAACTGTTTTCACAAATTGGCTTCAAATTGTTGGTGACTTTGACGGCTACCTGGGAGTGTTGGCTACCGCTCACATTGGTAATACACAGGCGCGCTGCTGTGCAAGCCCTGTTGGAAGGGCTGTTTTGGGGCTGTTACTCTGACTTTTTCTTTTCTTCATTTGATCCGTATTTCTTGTGCAAACCTGATCCTCTGTGCAAGGCTTTCTGAGCTCACAAACATTTCAATGGTATGGCTTTTTCTTGCTTATATTCTATGGTCATTTGAAATGTGTACACTTTGGTAGCATACAAGAAAATGTTTTCATTGCTGTAGGTTCTCGAATCCTGTAAAGAACTACAAAGGCCATACTTCATCCACCTAGGACCTTGAGGCTCAAACTCCACCCACCTAGGACCATTGTTTAATACCTAAACGGAATGTTATTTAATCACATATGCTTCTGTGATAATTTCTATATGCCCCTCTAATAGATTACTAAGAGATATACTCTTCGTCTTTTAGGTGCAGTAATCGGAAAAAAAAAACTCTGAACTGTGCAAGCCCCACCCCCCACTTTGCAGAATTCATGAAGCGACTCAGCGCTCGCGCCATTGTGTAAACCCTGTTGGAAGGGCTGTTTTGCGGCTGTTCTGCGGTGGGTGAGGTGAGTCACACTCCTATAATAGACTACTGCTAAAATCAACTTGCAGTCACTGCCCACCCGTGAGATCACAGAAGGGCAAAAACTTAAGGAAACACTTCGACGCTAGCTCCTTTTATTTTGGCTCCACGGAAATTACCGTTTTCATTCCACTGCAGGCGGCTAATTAATAACTTTAAAGCTTATACTCCAACGTCTGACATGCCGTCCAAACTAGAGAGTGTGAAGCTAATCGAACGCTTAGAGCGCACTCCTCTCAAAGGAAATCACACTGAACGCATGTCAAAAGACAACTCTCTCAGCTCTAAGAATGGTGCATATTCTGCTACTGCTAATATTTTATCCTTTTACGCGATAGAACAGCATAAAACACTTAAAAAAAGTTCCGCTTCAAGGTCTCTTAACCAGCCCTCAGGGGGTGTATACAATAACGATATCCTGATGCAAAGGAGGTCCAATCTCAGTGACAAAACTATGGAATCGATATCCTTATTGTTACCTCTGTCTACACAGGCCAGAATGAGCAACTCGGATACCATTTCCTCCCTTAACACAGCACTGTCAACGTCCACCCAAAGCATAGTAACGGTACATGCATCCAGTTCCTTTACGCCTTTCACTGATGACCTAATAATCTTCGATTCTCCACCAAAAAATGATGTCTAGTCTACATAACAGTGAAGAGCATGTAGCAACAGCTAACCACGAAGCAACAGCTTCCCCAACCCAACTTACCTCTGACCAATGCACGATCAATGAAATGGATTACCCACACCGATCTAGTTTGTCACAATCGCCAATAATGTTTACATCTGCTCCTCCCAATTCATCTCCATTATCCATAACCTTTTCTCAGCCCCCTGGAGTGAGGCAATACTCTACAAATGAGACTATGGCTCCTACCCCTCTTCCTCCTCACTGGTTGACTCTTTACTTAATTCCACACCAATCTCGATTAATCTAGTGCTCACTTCTTTAATAAAACTTTATGAAGCTATTGATGGCAAATTAAACTTGCAAACAGATTTGCTGAACAACCTTGTTAACAAATCACAACTGACCACCACCAACTTAACCGAGCAGCGCAGGGCTTGTTTCAGGTTATTAGAGAGCCTGAGACAGGGTGCGCAAATAGAATCTGCGCCATGCTCATTTGGCAAGTTTTCAAACCAAACTGTCAGTACAATCAATCAACCACTGACCACAGATAAGGTGCTTCCGCGGTAGGATGTTACCTCAATAACCACAAATAACCATTGCAGGGGCACGCAAGATCATACAATCTGATGTGTTCGAAGCTTCCAAAAAAAAACTCAATCAGACTGAATGCATTGAATCTTACATGCCCAGGTCTACCGGACACGCAAAATGATTTTGACATATTTTCCAAAACCAGCAAAGTGTCTAAAACCAAATCCACCATCTTGCCTCAGACAAAAAAAAAAATACAAGAATATTAAAACCAAGGCCTCAATCAATCGGGCTGCAACCAAGCGATTCGTAAACATCTCACTAAGCCAAGCAAACACATCTTGGATGTGAGTGGAGCAATAACGAAAAAATATGCCAAACTTGTCCCGCGAAATGAGAAAACTTGTGATGATAAACAGAGACATGATAGGGATCTCACGCACGAACTACTGGACGGACTTCTGGGTGAAATTGAAGCTCAAAACAACAACCGTCCTGCTCCGGTAATAACAAGTACCCAAATGATAAATGTCGATGATCGGACCACTGATATGAGCAATGAAGCAAACAGAAAAGAATGTACCACTCTTGATCGGTGTTTAACTGAGTTAGAAAACTTGTTACGCCAACACTTCTCCTCACAGAAACACAGTTTTCCAAAATGAATCTAATCCACAAACGAACAACCAGCACCCTTATTGTCCCCTAAAAAATGGACTCAAAACCAATTATGTGGAACAAACAAAAAAAAAAAAACAATACTTTCCACATCCTGATAATTCAATGTACATCAGATCTAAAGCAAAAATATGATTTAAATAGATTTTTGGAGGTACTGCACCTTAAGGATTTATCCTCTTGTGACATAGAACAGGTTGAATTTCTCCATGACTCAGATCTTACTACTGCAAGGTTATGCATCCGGTCAGGTGCAATTTTGAACCTTGGCAATCAGACAGACTATATTTGAACTGGGATTCACACTTAGCTAGGAGTCATACAAGAAATACAACACAACGGTGAGAAACTCCAAAGAACAGTCAAATTTAACATATCCGAAAAAATCCACTGTAGGTCAATTCACAAAAAAAACCTCAAGAACTGAACACAGATTCGTTGAACATAATGGAGGACAGAATTCTGATCATCATCGAACATGAGAAAAGGCTCCCTCATAACCACCAATTGACAGAACTTTGCAGACATTTGCATTACTCTCATGGGACACGCAGGGTCATTCCCATATAATCAACATCAAAGAATCTTCATAATTTTCACATCATAGCCTTGCAAGAGACCTGGCTAGTAAAAATACCAGTGTGGAATGACTATAGCATCGCTATGATTCCAGCCTTGACCCAAGCCCGAGGGAGGCCTATGGCGGGTCTCCTTATAGCCACCAAAAACTCAACTGAACTGATTTTACATACATGGGCACAACCTAATCCTTTTATCCTCTTGGTTAAAATGGTCCATGGCACCAAATATATTGCACTGGCAAACATTTATTGGAACCATCTGGCCATTAAAGAAAATTCATTTATTGATGACATGCAATTAGTCCTCGACTTAATAGCTGCAGAACTAACCCATCAACACTATCTTCATTGTAGGTGAACTGAACCTGCATTGCCTAAGTAATAAATTACCTTCTCAAATACATACCGTGCATAGATGGGCCGCACTCATTTACTCCAGACAACTAATAATGCTCAATGAAGCCATCGAGAGTGAGATGCCAGCACGTCCTACCTGGCATCGGCTGGATCAAAAAGCCATACTTGATTACATATACACCGATCATAATATGTTCACAAAACTTGACTTCGCAGTACGAAACCAAAGTTATAGCGACCACTATCGACTAACTGTATCATGGAGATGGTTTTAAAAAAAACATAGAACAACCAATGTACAAAAGGAATGATCTAATAGTGTCCAACGGGCGAAATGGCATAAGATGGACTCCTCAAAAACTTTACATACTCCCCCATCTTATCAAGACAAAAATCAGTAAGAATAAAACAAAGACGATTCCAGAAGAAGCATACACAACATCTTTGCAATTGTTTAATGAAGTTAAGCATAAGGCCAGCAGACCGATCTTTAAACAGCTGCTGGAGCACCCCTGCCATCCTTGCAGCTGTCCAGAATCATTCGAGGTAAGCCACTGGGCTATTGTACAGCACGCGATTCCATTGTGCTCTCTACCCTGTAGACCGCTGTATCTCTAATCATTATGCTTGCGCACCTCTATGGAGCTTAAAGCTGTTCCCACATGTCCTGCATTCGCCCCATGAAGTGGTGTCTTTAAAATTCTGCTGAACGCTAACATAAGGAATTACAACTAAGATGGCCGCCGATGCCGGGAAATACCTCCGACCGACTTTACTCCATGGAACTTTCTCTACTTCTGTGAGCAATCGCCCCCTGCCTCCAGATTGGGCAGACATTTCTTCTAAGCCTATCGTGGGGAACCGGCAGGCGTGAGCCGGCCCCAACGAAGGCAATCAACAAAGGCTCCTGACCAAGCCTGACGTGTGCCAAAAACACTGTCTCTGGGAAAGAGCCCTTTGTCATTCTGAAAGAGCTTGAAGCCCCCATCCCAGTGCCGGACAACTGTATAAAAGATGAACTCTGGTTAAGCAAGCACTAGAGGATAAAATGACTACTTTACCCAAAAAAAAGCCTCTCTAAGTAACACTTCCACTACCACTATCAACCACGTCCCTCCCAACAACACTGCAAACTCGCTCCGCTTTAAGTTCGCCGAAGTTACCATAATTGAAACCGAAAAAATTAATCTATTGCTGAAACCCTACAACTGCCATGGTGATCAATGCCCTGCACAAGTCATAAAGGATGCAGCTAGAGACCTCGCACCTTTCATTACGAAACTTATTAATGCCTCATTCTCCTCAGGTATTATCCCTTCCAATCTCAAAGAATATTGGGTACTCCCATTAGATAAAAAACAGACCCTCGATCCGCCTATACCTACAAATTATCACCCGATTACTACAGTGCCTTTCCTTTTGAAAATTATTGATAAAATGGCCTACTCACAAATTCAAAAACATTTGGAATCTAAACCTCTTACTAGGACCACGTCAATCTGGTTTCTGACCCGAGCATGGGACGGAAACAGCTTTAATAGATCTTAAGGCCCAGATTGACGAACTTAAGGATAAAGGGAAATAAGTCCTCCTCCTCCTCCTTCTCCTTCTCTTCCTCCCCCCCCCCCCCCCCCCCCATCGGCTGCATTCGACCTCCTGGACCACGGGGTCCTACACAGTCATTTGGATACGGCTGCCCACTTTTCAAAAGAAGCCATAACCTGGATACAATCCTTTCTTAGCAATCAGACCATGAGAGTCTTCTCTCCTACTGCAGCTGCAGACCCTGTCCCTATCACCTGTGGCGTGCCGCAGGAATCATGTGTCTCACCTACTCTATATAATATCTTCACAAAGCCCCTTTTCCATGATCTGGCTCATCTTGGTATCACCTACACTAATTATGCAGATGATACTCAGATCCTCCTACCACTTACTGGTGATTATGAAAAGGATTTGGAATTGGTGAATAGGGTGTACCTCATCATCCAGGCATGGATGGCTACCCACAGACTATGCCTGAATGATGATAACACTGAGATCATTATCCTGGGCACGACCTCATCCCTCAAAAAACGGAGTCCCAAATACTCTGCCTTTAATATCGACAACAATATTATCACTGTTGCAAAGGAGGTGAAAACTCAGGGTTTCTACCTGGACTCTACCCTCTCCCTCAACAAGCAGGTCAATGCCATGGCCTCGGCATATACCTGTAAATTGATTAGAGCAGGTAAACCCTTCCTGTCTAATAACAGTTGTATTACCCTGGCTAGGGCAATCATCTTGTCTAAATTAGACTATTGCAACGCGCTATACATAGGGGCTAACAAACAAACTATCAAGAAAATCCAACTCCTCCGGAACAATGCCCTCAGAGCAGCATTGGGTATTGCGAGGAGAGATCATATATCTGACATAAGAAGAGCTTATAATTGGCTTTCGACAAAAGACAAAATTAAACTAAAAGTTGCCTCACTTACTTACAAATGCCTGAATAACGCGGCACCTTGTTACTTGACACAAAGATTTACCAGGAATGTCTCGACCAAAACCACCAGACTAACCAATACCAACTGTCTCCTAGTCCCAAGATTCAAGCTCTCAAGAGTCGGGGGCAACAGCTTCCCGGTTAAAGCTGCCCAAGTCTGGAACTCCTTGCCCCCTACATTAAGAGCAGACCAATCTTATACCAAGTTCTGCCAAAACTTAATAAAATGGCTCAAAGACTCAGACTACTAGGCCTGTTCCCGACACCGTGCACCTATGCTAATTATGCTATCGGTCACCTATTTTGACCACTATTGTATACTGTATTTGACATTTACGACTGTGCACTTATATATTGTATGTAATTACTAAGTACTCTGTTATTCCCACTGTATGTTATGTTTCTACATCTTATACCAATCCGATGCACTGTACCACTTTGTTATGTAACCAAGCTGTGAACTTTCTTATGCTCTGCGCCCCGATATCCTTGGTTCTGGTGTGCAATACAAGTAATAAAACAAACAGACAGGCATCAATACGATCCTGAACCCAAATGTCAGAGTAGCAATAAGACAGATATCTAAAACCCACACAGCGAACTGGCAAGCCTTAAAGAGGAGCATCAAGCTCAAATACCAAAACTGGATTAAATCTAGAAAATCAAATTTATACCAGCAGGATGGCGAGGCAACGTTGGGAGCCCTAGCATCTAAGAATTCAGGGGCTATCTGGAATCGATCAAATAGTGCAACTTTGACTTTGCAAGCCTCCATGCAGATAAATGCAGGAACTGAACAGGCATGGACAGAACACTTTACTGCCCTCTATGCCAGTAGAGATTAAGAAACTGACATGCAAACTAGCCCAACACAATCGCAACTGATGCAGACATTTGATCTAGATGATATCAAATTCTACATTTCCAAGCTAAGTCTCTCACGAGCTCCGGGCCCCGATGGACTTACAAATTACAACCTCAAGGCCAATCCTGAGCACTGGGCCTCCATTCTTCACACAGTATTTCAAAACGTTATTGACACAAAGGGAATACTTTGGTTCAAGTCAATAATAGTTCCAATCTTTAAGAAGGAGAACTGCCAGATACCTTCCAGCTATAGGCTGATAGCTTTGCTCAATGTTGCGGACAAACTATTCTCACGATTGATCCTCAGAGATCTCAAACCAGTGGATCAAATCCAAAAACCTGTTTGACCCCCATCAGATGGGTTTTGTACCCGGGCTTGGAACATTGATCAACTTGTTGACAATTACAGCCATTCAGCATCAGAATTTAGGAGCAACGTTGAGAAAACTAAAGTTCCATGCTGCCACTCAAATAAGAAAAATTATAAGTTACTCACCGTAGTGACTAACGTACACTTAGTCCATAGTCCCCTTTCCTCCATACTGCATGGGCGTCCCTTCCAAGGAACCTTCTTCCCCTTTAAATTTAGAGGCGCACAGGGGTGCGGTCCATGGAGCATGCACTGAACTGACTCCGCCCTCCAGCGCCACACCTCAGTCCCCATTGACGAGACGACAATAGATTTAAAATTGCCTAATGACACCAGGATTATTAGAGGGGAGGTTGGTGGGACGTATGGAGGAAAGGAGACTATGGACTAAGAGTATGTTAGTCAATACAGTGAGTAACTTCTAATTACTCTTACGTCCCGTCCACTTTCCTCCATACTGCATGGCCGATTACAACTGAATGTAGCCCCAGGGTGGCGAGGAGACCCTCCCTTAAGCAAACAGGTTCCTGAGCACCGCCTGTCCGAAAGCCGCAACCGATCTAGATCCAGCATCCAAAAAGTAATGCTGGCAGTGTTAGGCAGAAACCTGTGCAGTTCCCTTTGGGAACACTGCAAAAGATTTAGGACTACAGGTGTTAGCAGTAAACCCACTTGGTAGCAGTCTGTACCACCCAGATTTACCTGGTAGCTGTGGCTGAGCAGTCAGACTTCCCTCAAGAAGAGTTAGGCAGTATGCAAAGTATACACAATAGGCACTCGGACACAATAGCACAAGCAAACACTGACCAGAGTTTTGGTATCAAAGTATATAATTATTTATTTAAAAACACACTATTTGAAACACTCCAGCACTCTTATTGTAAAACACTCTAAACACAGTTACCATTATGATATATACAACCCTTATTCCTTATCAGACAAGTCTTAGTTAACACCACTTATTTCCAGACAGAGGTGAGCGCTTAACTATAGATGGCACTCCAATAAGTTCATGAAGAAGGGAGGGAAAAAGACAGAATATGTGAAGATACACCACTCTAAGATTTAGGAACACTTTTAGCAAGGCAGAAGAGCAAAAGTCACTTGTGAGCCAAAGTCCATAGGCTGGGCCCACTCTTAGAGAGAGCAGAGCACACATGCGCCCAAGATCACACAGTTACACTAGGCTTTGAAAGTCTTGCAGAGAGTTCGAAAAGAGTTTAGAGAGGCTCAGAAAAGTTTAGCCAGGGTGTCCCAGGCTAACCCAGGTTCGAAAGCCGGGGGCTAAATCTACCCAGTACAGTCGGTGGCAAGGGAAGCCAGGCGGAACACAGTACCTTAAGTGGGAAGGATCCTCCAGCGGTGGCAGTTGTTCCTGGCAGCGGGTGCAAGTCTCGGCGTCGTCCAGAGGAAGAGAAGATCTCAACTTGGAGGAAAGATGAAGGTCGTTGCACTGCCAAGGAAGAAACCAGCCGCAGAGTTTTCCGGTTAAAGGTATTAGCCTTTATTTCCCGGTTGTGGTAAAACGTAGTATTCCGGTTGCCGGGGTGCTTGGCACAGGCAAGGCGGCCACAAGATGCGTCAGGAAGGAGAAAAGACGGTGAAACTGGTTATCCCCACCAGTCAAAGGAAGAAGACTCTCGGGCGGGAGAGCTCCTCTGTCGTTGGGAAAAGTGGTGAGACGGTTAAGCAGGGCTCCACTGGTGGTGTCGTCATTGCAGGTCGGCTCAGCTTCTCCCTCGTCGGATTCTTAGGTCCTGTGGCGACTTCTGAAGATCCAGTCCCCAAAGCCCTGCTTTTATGCAGAAAACCCCCACTCACTCAGCCTAGCTGTCACTCAAACATGCTAAGTGGTGAGCTGGCCGGCTCACCACTTGGGCCAATCAGGACGGAGTGCGACTTGAGTTTCCTAGGCAACTCAGTCCAGGGTGCCTAAATCCCCCTCCACCCCTCCTAAGTACCCCAGACATAGTGGCACCACTTTGGAGGGCTTCTGTGGAGAAGCCTGCCAAAAAAGTGGAAGAAAGGGCTCAACTTGGGTTGGAGTCACAGAAGAGAACACAAACGCCATTTTAGAACCGAGTTTTGGCAAAAAATACCAACCGGAGAATTATTGAATAAATAAACCGGCGGTATGTTCGAGGCTATCGTAATTAAATAAATAAAGATAGTAGCATCGAACAATGGGAAAATCCCAGAGAGAAATATTCGTGGTTGAATATAAAAAGTAGTATCCACTGCCACCAGCCAAAACTCGATCAGGGGGGACAGAGACATGCCCCGTCGACTAACAGACCCCGGGGCAATCGAATTGCCCCAGCCAGTACCTCCACAATATGATGGTTTGTACTGGTTCTGTTCAGAATTCAAGACTAGTAAAGTCAATGGTGACTTTACATGCCCTGGGAGACAGTAGTCAGTCCCAGGGTATGGAGTCTATACTGGGGGGTCACTATGACACCCCTGTGTTACTGCACTGAGGGTGCCTTGTAACAAACATCACAAAAACACATGAAGCCCTGTGGAGTAAAAGACCCCATAGCCCATTAAACACATCTAGAGTCAAAGGAACACACTCAAATCATGTCCAAGTGTGAGGGTAAAAGGGTCTCACTCTTGGCAGGAGAAAAAAATAAACCCCAAAAATCCAGCAAAGCTGCTGGGGGACTCACTAGGTTAGGAAATTCAGCCTAAACAGAGAATTCTCCCTAACAGGCAGAAAGCCGAGGGAGTGGCCCAAGTGGCCGCCCTGCTTATGACTTACCAAGAGACATGGCGCTGACTGCATAAACATGCACGTTGGCAGGCAACGGCTTGTGCTGGGCCTCGTACACTTCTTTGATGGCAGAGACCATCCAGCGGGAAATGGAAGCCTGATAGCCTGGTCTTGAGCCTCAGAAAGTGACGAACAGGGGGTCTGATTTGCGGAAGCCCTTGGTAAAGCCCAAGTAAAATTTCAGGACACGCCTGACATCCAGGCAGTGCAGCACCCTCTGTGCATCGTCCTTGGGATCGGCAAAAAACATAGGAACGACTATTTCCGCATTTAAGTGGAAGGCCCATGGTATCTTGGCCAGAAATTTTGCGTGTGTTCGCAGGACTACTTTGTCCTTGTGAAGGGAGTATATGGTTCCGAGGCGACCAGTGCCTTGATTTTGCTGACTCTGCGAGCCGAGGTGAGTCTGACTAGTAAGGCTGTCTTGATGGTGACCAGCCTGATGTCTGCGGACCCCATTGGCTCGTACAGTTTGTGTGCCAGGGCGCTCAAGACTATGTTGAGGTCCCACACCGGGTGTGGCCTCTTGACAGGTGGTTAGAGCCTCGCGAGCCCCGTCAAATGTTTCTTGACCATAGGATTGGAGGAGGCGAAGATCCCCTCTTCCGAGGTCCTGTAAGCTCAGATAGCTGCGAGGTATGTAAGGTAAGTGTCAACCTGTACGCCAGAGTGGGCGAGGTGCGATGAGAAGGAGAGCACGTCGTCTAAAGTACATGCCAGGGGATCGATTTCCCTGGAGTCTACCCTGTGGCAGAATCTGGTTCATTTGCTTTTATACTGGGCCCTGGTAGCCTTACTCCTTACGCCCTGTAGGAGTTCCAGATTAGCCTGTGAGAGGCTGAGGTGCCGCAGCATTACCTGCTCAGAAACCACGCTGTGAGGGCTAGTTTCTGTGGCGTGGGGTGGATGACCTTGCCCCCCTGCTGCACCACAAGAGGTGCTGGGCCCGTCGGGTGGTGAATCGAAGGCATCTCTGAAAGGCTGAGCAGCTCTGAAAACCATGGAGCTATTAGAATGATGTGGAGTTGGCTTGGATCGGTTGTTGGCTGACAGATTTCGTGTCTTAAATTAGTTCTATTGAGAGGAAGAACTTGCTCTAATGGAAGAGAGAAGAAATAATTGTAAATTAGCATTTTTAGATGTTTTTTTTAATTGAACTATTTTATTATGGAAAGTGCCTATGATTGTATGTTTAAAGCAGATATGAGCTGTAACACGGATTAAATTGCGGGGAAGCACTAAATTTGGGTGTTTGGGTGGAACAAAGGTCTTTTTCCCCGATATAATTACGGTTGAGTGGAAAGAGTACATTACCCAGCATCCCGAGGCCGCGCGCCAGCTCTGACACACCAGTTACGCATCGCTGACGCGAAGCCTGTCATAGGCCCGTTAGTGGCGTGTGGTGGCAGTTGGCAGGAAACTCTGTTCACAGCCTACAATAACTTCAAGGAAGGACCTGTGGGTGAGTACTAGCGTAAGGGTCCAGATTGGACTCAAGGATATTATATTAGGATGATAATGTATCGGAATACAGACTAAGGGAGATTGGGCGTGAGGGAGGGAGTATATCCCTAAGCACTCTATATAAAATTAGGAAGCTTGCCATTGAAAGGTTCAATAAATTGGAACATGCCCCTATAACAAACCACAAGAAGACAAAGGTCTTCGAAGCAATGCTACTGAACGTTAGATCAGCAGTAAAACACGCTATTAGGGAGAATTTTCTGTTTAGGCTGAATTTCCTAACCTAGTGAGTCCCCCAGCAGCTTTGCTGGATTTCTGGAGTTTGTTTTTTTCTCCTGCCAAGAGTGAGACTCTTTTTCTCCCACTCTTGGACATGATTTATGGTGTTCTTTTGACTGCTAATGTGTTTTATGGGCTATGGGGTCCTTTACTCCATAGGGTCTCATGTGTTTTTACTATGTGTGTTACACAGCACTCTCCGTGCAGTGACACAGGGGTGTCATAGTGACACCCCACCATAGACTCCATACCCTGGGACTGACTACTGTCTCCCAGGGCATGTAAAGTCACCATTGGCTTTACTAGTCCCAAATTATGAACAGAAACCAGTACAAACCATCATATTGTGGACGTACTGGTCGGGGCAATTTGATTGCCCCGGGGTCTGTTAGTCGAGGGGGCATGTCTCCATCCCCCCTGATCGAGTGTTGGCTGGTGGCAGTGGATACTACTTTTTATATTTGACCGCAAATATATCCCTATGGGATTTTCCCATTGTTCGAGGCTACCAACTTTAATTATTTAATTCTCATAGCCTCGAACATACCGCCGGTTTATTTATTTAATATTAATTCGCCGGTTGGTATTTTTTGCCAGGACTCGATTCTAAAATGTCGTTTGTGTTCTCTTCTGTGACTCCAACCCAAGTCGAGCCCTTTGTTCCACTTTTGGCAGGCTTCTCCACAGAAGCCTCCAAAAGTGGTGCCACTCTGTCTGGGTACCACAGGGGGTGTGGGAGGGGGTTTAGGCACCCTGGACTGAGTTACCGGCTCACCACTTAGCATGTTTGATTGACAGCTAGGCTGAGTGAATGGGGGTGTGCTACATAAAAGCAGGGCCTTGGGGACTGGAACTTCAGAAGTCGCCACAGGACCCGAGAATCCGACGAGGGAGAAGCTGAGCCGACCTGCTACGACGACACCACCGGTGGAGCCCTGCGGAACAGACTCACCACTTCCCGACGACAGAAGATCTCCCTGCTGGAGAGTCTTCTTCCCCTGACTGGTGGGCACAACCAGTTTACCTTCTTTTCCACGCATCCCAGGGCATCTTGTGGCCGAATTGCCCGTGCCAAGCACCCCGACAACTGGATAGCCACTTACCACTGGACCGCGAACATAAGAACCGCTCCTTTTAACTGAGAACTCTGCGGCTGGTTTCTTCCCTGGCAGTGCAACGGACTCCTGTCTTCCTCCCCGACGAGATCCTCTGTTCCCCCGGACGAAGCACCGACTTGCATCCGCTGCCAGGAACAACTGCCCCCGCTGGAGTATTCTCACCACTTTAAGGTACCGTGTCCGCCAGGCCTCCCTTTCTAAAGATTGCTACAAGGTAATAATCCCTTAACCTTCTGGACTGAGCTGGCCGCCTTGACCATCTAACTGGTCCCTTTCTTTTGGTCCAACTCTTTCTGAACCTTTGAGACTTTTGTGCACTTTTCAACCTTGTGACCTTGGACACATTTCGTTCTGATCCTCTTAAAGTGGATCCGGCTTTCTGAACTCTAACTTCACGGTTTGATTCTGCCTTCCTCTCTTGCTGTGTTCATGTGAAAGTGTTGTGATCTGTTTCAATTTATACTCTGCCTTTCTCTCCCTTTTAAAACGAATTATTAGAGTGCCATCTGCGTTAAGCGCTCACCGCTGTCTGAAAATAAGTGGGGCTTTACTTAAGACTTGTCTAATATTCTTTTAAGGGAGTGTATATCTTTTAGTGACCGTGTTTTTAAACTGCTTAATTTTAGTGCCCGTGTGTTTTATTAGATGTGGTTTTAAATAAATAATTATATCTCTTTTACACCAAGCTCTGGTCAGTGTTTGCTTGTTCTACTGTGTCCTTTTGACCTATTGTGAATAATCTGTATACTGCCTAACTCTTCTTGAGGGAAGTCTGACTGCTCAGCCACAGCTACCAAGTGAATCTGTGTGGTACAGACTGCTACCAAGTGGGTTTACTGCCAAGCACCTGTAGTCTTAAATCTTTTGCAGTGGTCCCAGAGGGTACTGCACAGGTTTCTGCCTAACACACGCGATAGACATTCATGAGCTTATTTTAGCCCAGGACCTTGACTGTACATTCCTGACAGAAACCTGGTTTAATGAGACCGCAGAGGCTATGTTCCACCTCCGAGTTCCACAAGTCTATCTGATACAACAAATCAATAGACTAGGAAAGAGGGGAGGAGGTATTGCAGTTATAATGAGAGCTCCTCTGAAACTATCACACTTGCAAGCTCTAGACTGGGATGCAGGATACCCAGATGGGGCATGCCTGTATTCAGTGCACAACAAATAAGACTATAAAGATGTTATTCGGGTACCGACCTCCTGGCCCAGCATGGGCTTTTTTTGAGGAACTAGAACTTTTTTGTCAGATACAGGGAGCAAGCATGATGAACTGCTATGACTGGGGGACTTCAATATATGGGTGGAGGATGTGACATCTACCGATGGTAGAAAATTGAGAGAAATTCTGGAAGCCCGTGCACTAGAACTCCCAGTAGCAGCTCCCTCTCACTTTCAAGGTCACTGTCTGGATGTCCTGCTATATCGAGGGGAGATGGTCTTCTATGAGACTATTCCAATATCGTGGACAGATCACTATGCAAGACTATTTGAATTGAAATTGCCTAAAAGAAGCCTGAAGAGCATATAGGAAAGCATACGGGCTATTTCCGTAAGCCAAAAGACCTATTGAAAATCTCAGAGGAGACCCTGAAACACGCCCTGGCACAGATCGAAGATACCCTTCCATGTGAAGAATTCTTTAATAGAGGGACTGAAATTATGGCCAAGCTATGTAATGAACAGGCCCCTCTTCAACAAAATAAAATTAGAAACATTATCAACCCCTAGTTCTCGCCAGATTTGGCTAAGAAAAGGGGACAGCTTAGATCCTCTGAAAAAAAATTGAGAAAAAAAAATTGTACACAGAGCTCTTTAGGACAGGTTAAGAGCCTACGAAGAGAATATGGAAAAGCTATATTCGAAGCCAAATCCAAATTCATAACCGAGAAGATAGATAAAGTTATGAACAGGCCACGGGAACCGTATGCAACAATTTCCCAGTTGGTCAATCCAAGGTGTGCGTCAGCAGTACCAGAATCATCACAAACACAGGCATGCGCCTTTAACAACTTTCTTATTAACCAAATAGAATTAATAAAGGGGAAGATTGGGGAAATTAAACCATCAGACCAATATGTGGCCTCAGAAGCAATGGTGGAAGCTATTCCAGAAACTTCAACCTTGGATGTGATGACTGAGGCGGACCACAATTCATTTATGTTTACCGAAGTCTCAGAAGAAAGGGTCTGTTCCCTGCTCTCTGTGCTGAAGGCAACTAATGACGAGCGCTGTCATTCCATCCTCAGTACCCTTTTTTATTACTAAATTTGTTAATAAATCTCTTGCTTCAGGGGTGGTACCCAATGATTTTGAAGAAATCTGTGGTTACGCCGTTGCTAAAAAAAGAACTTGGATCCCAAACATTTTCAGAACTATAGACCAGTAGCAGGACTGTCGTGGCCAGCAAAATGTTTGGAAAAGATTGTGACAGCCCAGCTACAAGAACATGTGGATCAAGAGAATCTGTTGGATCCACTGCAATCTGGTTTTCGACCAGGGGTTGGGACGGAGACAGCATTGTTGACAGTATGGGACGATGTATTGGAGACGGCGGACCAGGGGGGCAAGTCCCTCCTGGTCATGTTGGATTTATCCGCTGCATTTGACACAGTGAAGCATGGGATTCTATTTAAACGGCTGAGAGAAGTAGGTGGGGGGGGTGGGGGAGATAGCCCTCCGATGGTTCGAATCGTTTCTCTTTAAAAGAGAACAAAGAGGCCACTTTGGAGATTTCCTATCGGATTCAGCATTACTAAATTGTGGTGTTCCGCAGGGATCCTCCCTTCCCCCCTGCTTTTTAATTTATATGTCAGACTACTTATGGATATCCTCAGGAAGCATGCATACTCTTCCACTCGTATGCAGATGACACCCAGGTATTTATGAGGATAGATAATCTAAAGGAGGCTTATGAAAAAGTGGAAACGTGCCTGCAGTAAATTCAGACCTGGAAGTGTGCTAATCAGCTACTGCTGAATGCTAGTAAAACTGAAGTAGTTTTATTTGCATCAAAACATCGCCTACATAAAGAACAACTATACCCCCATACTTCCTGGGGACAAAGCTGGAGTTCTCCAAGAAAATCAAGAACTTGGGATGTGTCTGGGAGGACAATATGGGAAGTGGAGCTCAGGTTAGCACGAAGGTACAGGCAGCTTTCTACTCACTTCGACTGCTGAAACAATATTTACCTTTCATCGCGATAGATGACAGAACGTGGTTATTGGTACTTTGGTCAATTCTAGATTGGATCACGGAAACGTACTACTATCAGGTATACCAGTCTACAAGCTACGTAGACTACAAGTGGCTCAAAATGCAGCAGTCAGGTTAGTACATAGGGTAAAATAATCAGCTCTAATCTCTGACTTGAGGAGAGCCCTACACTGGCTGCTGATAAAGCAAAGAATTGAGTTTAAGGTTCTCTGCCTGATTTTTAAATGTGTCAACGGCATTGGCCCAGGATACCTATCGGACAAAATTAGGAAGCATGTCCCTACTCGACAACTGCGCTCAGCAGATAATAATCTGCTTCAGATTCCACGTAATAGGTATGTGAGCAAAGGGGACCGTAGATTTGCAGTCTACGGTCCAAGAGCATGGAATGAATTACCCAGAGAAATCCGCAAGTTCACAAATCCCGTGGCATTCTGCAGGGCGGTAAAGACCTATCTATTTTGCTACATCTTTTTTATGTTTGTAAAATCAATCTATTCCTCCTTATACAACTGAACTTGATCTGAACACGTTGCCATCTAAAATAGATTACATCTGCGTCCATATACAATCAAATTCATCAGGTGTGCGCTACAAATGTTCAAAAATCAAAAAAATTGAAGAGACTCCGTCAACTTGCAAATCACTCTGTGAATCAGCGGAGTGGGCTGGGAGGCGTAGGCCGTCATGCCGTCCCACTAAAGCTGAAATGGGTCGCCCAGGGAGCAGGGACCCTGTCCCTGCCAGGAGGCGAACTGAGGGCACTTCTTGCTGTGCCAAATGACAAAAAGATCCACCTGTTGAAGATATCCTGAATAACGAGGTTGTTTAGCTGCCACTCGCAATTGTCTGCACCCAACCTGCAGAGCATGTCCGTCTCCAGGTTGGATTCCCCAGTGAGGTGGACTGCCATGAGGAAGTTGTTTTCCAGGGCCCAATCCCACATGCTGATTGCCAGTCTGCACAGAGGAGGGGATCTGGTGCCTCCCTGCTTGTTGACGTAGTACATGCTGGTCGACTTGTCTGTCTGAATGAGGAAAACTTTGCCCCTGAGAAGTGGTAGGAATGCTCTGAGCGCTAGCCAGATGGCGTTCAGCTCCAACCAACTGATGTGGTTTTCCTGCTCCTGTTGAGTCCAGGTTCTGTGGACCGAGAGATCGTCCAGGGTATCTGCCCAGCCCTCGAGGGAGGAGTCTGTGGTGACGGTGGCCTGTGGAGTGGACAGCCATAAGGGCATGCCCGTCCGTAGGTTGCAGTCCCTGGACCACCACGTTAGGTCCGGGTGGAGTTTTAGGGAGAATTCTCTGTATAGCCTAATTTCCCAAACCTAGCGAGTCCCCTAGCAGCTTTGCTGGATTTTTGGGGTTTATTTTTTTCTCCTGCTAAGAGTAAGACTCTTTCTCCCACTCTTAGGCATGATTTGAGAATGTCCTTTGACTATGTAATGTGTTTTATGGGCTATGGGGTCTTTTACTCCATAGGGCTTCATGTGTTTTTGGTATGTGTGTTACACAGCACCTTCAGTGCAGTAACACAGGGGTTTCATAGTGACCCCCAAACATAGACTCCATACCCTGGGACTGACTACTATCTCCCAGGGCATGCAAACTCACCATTGGCTTTACTAGTCTCAAATTGTGAACAGAACCAGTACAAACCATCGTATTGTGAAAGTACTGGTAGGGGTAATTAGATTGCCCCTGGGTCTGTTTGCAAAGGGGGCACTGTCCAGTCCCCCCTTGTCGAGTTTCTGGCTGGTGGGAGTGGATACCACACGGAATATTCCACCGGAATATTTCCCATGGGATTTTCCCATGGGATTTTCCCATTCATTTTAAACGCACCACTTTTTTTGGTGCAATGTTAAAGATATCGCTGGGTTATTCATTTAATATTTATTCCCCGGTTGAGTCTTTTGGCAAGGACTCGGTTTTAAAATGGCGTTGGTGTTCGCCTCTGTAACTCCAACCCAAGTCGAGCCCTTTGTTCCACTTTTGGCGGGCTTCTGCACAGAAGCCTCCAAAAGTGGTGCCACTGTCTGGGTCCACAGGATGTGTGGGAGGGGGGGGAATAGGCACCCTGGACTGAGTTGCCTCGGCAACTCAAGTCGCACTCTTGTGTGATTGGCCCAGTGGTGAGCCGCCCGGCTCACCACTTAGCATGTTTGAGTGACAGCCAGGACTGATAAATGGGGGTTTTCTGCATAAAAGCAGGGCTTTGGGCACTGGAACTTCAGAAGTCGCCACAGGACCTAAAGAATCCGAAGAGGGAGAAGCTGAGCCGACCTGCAACAACGACACCACCTGTGGAGCCCTGCTGAACCAGTTCACCACTTGCCAACGACAGAGAAAATCTTCTTCCAGGAGAGTCTCCTTCCTTTGAGCTGGTGGGGTTAACCAGCTCGCCCTTTTTTCGCCTTCCTGGATCATTTCGTCGTCGAATCGCCCGTGCCAAGCACCCCGGCGGCCGGATAGGCACGCTTCACCACTAACGTGAATAAAAGGGTAGTACCTTTTAACTGGGAAACTCTGCGGCTGGTTTCTTCCCTGGCAGTGCAACGACCTCATGCATTCCTCCACGTCGAGATCTTCTCTTCCCCTGGACAAAGCACCAACTTGCACCAGCTGCCAGGAACAACTGCCTCCGCTGGAGCTTTCTCACCATTTCAGGTACTTTGTCCCGCCTGGTCTCCCTTGCAACAGACCGTCCAAGGTGTTCCGTAAATCCTCGACTCTCTATCCTGGGGTGACCTCGGACCTGTTAATTAACTTTTCTGAACTGATCTAACTCCTTTTTGAACCATCTGCAAAGACTTTTAAAGTGTACTTCAACTGTGTGATCTTGGGCACACTCCGCCTTGCTCTCTCCAAGAGTGGGCCTGGCCTATGAACTTTTTGCTCTACAGTAGACCCTGCCTTTCTTGACTTGCTGTGGTTCTTTAAAAGTGCTGGTATTGTGTGTTTTCCTATTTCTGCCTTTTTTCGCCCTTTTTAAATAATTATTGGAGTGCCATCTTGGTTAAGTGCTCACCTCTGTGTTAATAATAAGTGGTGTTCTTTTCCTAAGACTTGTCAAATAATTAATCAGGGAGGTGTATATATTTCTAGTGACTGTGTTTGAACTTGCTTGATATATTAGTGCCAGTGTATTTTTTACAAGTGTGTTTTTAAATAAATAATTATATACTTTTATACCAAAGCTCTGGTCAGTGTTTGCTTGTGCTACTGTATTTTTGTACCTAATGTGTATACTCTATATACTGTCTAACTCTTCTTGAGAGAGGTCTAGCTGCTCAGCCACAGCTACCAGGTAAATCTGGGTGGTACAGACTGCTACCAATTGGGTTTACTGCTAACACCTGTAGTTTTAAACTTTTTGCAGTGGTCCCTAAGGGAAATGCACAGGTTTATGCCTAACATGGAGAGATGGTAGAACGTTGATCTTCTCGGATTGAGAGCCCCGCCCCTGGTTCCATGAGGGCGCGAAGTGCAGCTGAATCCTCCTCATCCTCAATCTCGTGTGTGGGACGGCTAATAGGACCGCCGCCAAGAGACCCAGAAGATGCTAGTACCACCATGCCGAGGTCACCTCTCTGCTGAGGAAGTGCGTGGTGGCCCTATTGATGGCCGAGATCTTGTCCTCTGATGGAAATACCTTCTCGGAGCACGTGTCCCAGATGAGGCCCAAGAGAAAGAGACTCTGCGTGGGCTGCAGCTGTGACTTCTTGAGATTGAGCGAGAAGCCCAGATTGTGCAGTGTTGTTCATAAGGGCATGGAAAGAGTGGTGAACCACTTCGGGAGATGTAGCCCTGAGGAGCCAGTCATCGAGGTATGAGTAGATGTGGAGGCCCTGCACTCTGAGGAGGGCCGCCACCGTATTCATGAGCCTGGTAAAGACCCTGGGGGCCGAGTTGAGGCCAAAAGGAAGGACCTTGTAGCGAAAGTGGTAGCCCATGATCCTGAACCACAGGAAAGAACCATGGGGCTACCAAATCGGGACGTGCAAGTGCATGCGTCCTTCAGATCCAGGGAGCACATCCAGTCTCCATTGCACAATGTGTCTGCTATAAAAGCTGGCGTAACCATCTTGAAATTTTGCAGGGGTAAGGAGAGTTTGAGGGTGGAAAGGTCCAGCACAACTCTCAGGCCTGCCTGGTTCTTCTGAATGGCGGAAATCCTGGAGTAAAAACTCAAGCCTCACTGGGAAGCTTGGACTTCCTCCACTGCCTAGCTCTCTACAAGCAACTGGATCTCCGCCAAAAGAGTTGCTGTCCCATCCTTTGGGAGAGGAGGAGAGGCTAGGATAGGATAGGGAGGCGGTACCCGGTGGCTACTACGGAGAGGATCCATGTGTTGGCAAAATTCTGGTACCAGAAATGTGCGTGAAGAGCAAGGCTGCCCCCCTGCACCCTCCACTGGAGACACGTGGACTCGAAAGGGCTTGTCATGCCTTCTTTCCCTCTGAAGCTGTCATGGAGGAGGGGGACTGGAAAAAGCCCTTACTCCCCCCCCCCCCAATTTTTTTTTTTACTTGCGCCGGTTCTGGGATGGGCGAGCAGTCCGGCTGCCTGGATCTCCGTTCCTGGAAGCCGCGGAACCCTCCTTACGTACGACCCCTGTCGGAGCACTGCTGGGATTGGGTGTACGATTTGGGCGTGGTCTTTGTCAGAATGGATAAAGACTTGGCCGTTTGTAAGCTGTTTTTCTTTTTGTCCAGCTCCTCGTCCGTGGAAGAGGGTCGTCCCCCCTCACCTCCTCGAACGGTAGATCTAATATGCTTCCTGGACGTCCGGGTTGAATTTTGTTGCCTGGAGCCAGGCTGTCCTTCTCATGTCTGTGGCGATACAGATGGCACAGCCAGAGGCGTCAATATGGACCAGGGTGTATTCCAGGAGGTTATGCGCCACCAGATTGGCCTCGGCCAGCCCCGCCTTAAAGTGTGATTGGCTCTGAGTAAGGAGTTCCGGGAGGAAGTCTGCAATTTCCCACTAGGACGCGTTGGAATAGAGATTCTTCCCGTACACCCCCAAGATCTTCTCCTCCTTGCCTTGTAGCGCCGCAGAGGAAGAGGCCGAGGACGACTGAGGCTTGGAGTATAGTGATGCTGTACCGATCACCGAGGAGTGTGGCTGAGGATGGGACGAGAGCAAGAGTGCATCCCCTTCCATCTGCCTGTACTTGGCGCCCAGGCGTCGATTGACCGGCTAGGCCGAGTGGGGCTTGAGCCAACCCTTCGTGGCCAGGGAGACTACATCTGTTTGCAGTGGAATACCCGTTTTTGGCAGAGGGACGTCGTGTGAGGATTTCAGCCAGAACCCTGTGCCAGCTGCTCGACCTCAGGCTGGGGTAAGGTAGGCCGAGATACTCCACCAGCCTTGCAAGACGTTCGTGGAAGGCCCTGGCCAAGGATGGCATATCCGGATCCTCCTCCTCATCCATATCCATATCCTGTGGATCAGGAGGATCCTGTGGAGGAGGAGTAGTAGTAGTTGGTGCCGGAGGCTGGGGTACAGGGACCGCAGCCGGAGGCTGAGGGGGCGGCGGAGGCTGGTACGGAACCGCCTGAGGCATCGGGTGGGGGCCAGAGGCAGCGGCTGCGCCGGGACCTGGGGGGGGGCAGCAGAGGCGCTTGTGGGGCCGCTAGCATTGCAGGGAGGACTTCCCTGATGGCGTCCTTTAGGATAACCCCCATCAGAGGCAACATCATGAGGCCGAGGAACCTCTCAAACCCCTCTCCACTGGCCAAAGAGGTAGCAGGGGGTGCTGACAGGGTAGCTGGGAACTGCTGGAGCCGCTTTGTATCCTGCCCATATGGATGCAGTGGGAAGCTGCCCTGCGCAAATGAGGGACAGGCTGTAGGCCACGTACCTGGTTGAGGCCAGTCCCACCTTGACATTCGTTCTTCGCCGAATTCCTGGAATGGCGGATGGGTGCCTCTGTCTGGAGCGCCGGCCATCTTGTCGAGCTGCCTGCCACGTACCTGAAACGTGTTGCTTGGGCCGCTGGGCCCAGCTTCCTCCAAGACACTTGCGTGTGGATCACAAGGCCTACCCTGCTCCTTGGGCTTAGGCCTGGTGGGTGTGACACCCTCTACCTGGGGGTCGGTAGTGCTGCGTTTAGGCGCCCCATCGGACGTATTGCAGGTACTAGGGCGTAGTCCCTCGGCCATATTTCCGGTATAAGGGCGGAGCCCCTCGGATGACAATCCGGTACAAAAACCAAACCGGTCCTTCAACACTACCACCGGGAGGATCCAAGGATCCCTCGGTCCGAGGGCCAGTAGCTGTAGCAGCCTCGGTGCACGTGCTGGTATAAGGACCTGATCGGTCTCTCCCATGCGAGAGAGTCCTTGGGAAGGAGTCTCCTTTGCGGGGTACGATGGAGAATATCGGCCCTACCTTGGTTCTTGAGGTCCTCTGGAGGGGACTTCTGGAAGAGCTCCCTCCACCTGGCTAGTCTGTTCTTCGGCTCGCTGTCCTCGAAAGCGCTGCACACTGTACAAGCTTGCCAACCGTGGTCTGGCCCAAGGCAACGTAGGCAGAGGGCCTGAAGTTGGGAAGAACCCGTGGCAGGATGGACACCTGCTGAACCCTGTGGAAGTTGACATGCGCTGGGGAGGAGCGTCCCCTAAGGACCAAGTACCTGAATGATAAAAAGACAAAAAAGAAGTATCCGCGCGTGGAATTACATGGCCAAAGCCAAACCGAGGAGCACTGGTGAATTCAGCCCGTTCCCGTTGACACGGAAAAGGGGACTGAGGTGTGGCGCCGGACGGCGGAGTCAGGGCAGCGCATGCTCCCTTAGCCGCAACCCTGCACGCCTCTAAATTTAAAGGGGAAGAAGGTTTTTTCTGATGAAAAAGGTTCTGTCTCCCGTCCCTTGGAAGGGACGCCCATGCAGTATGGCGGAAAGGGGACGGGACGTAAGAGTAAGAAGACGAACAGGATCAAATGGTCTCTTAATATCAATCTAGAAGTTATAGACCAATATAAGTATTTGGGGCTTAATGTAAACAACCATGTACCAGACCATTCGTATCCAGAAGACTTGCAGACTAATTTACGAACTGTCATTTCACAAGCGTTAATTATTCTAGGAAAATATGGCAAATTCTATTGTTCAACAGACATCAATTTTTAATTACAAAAAGCCTCCGCGATTATCTTGTATGGGGCGGAAACAAAGTTTCCTAGATAAGAACTATTTTGGACCAAAATTGAGGGGCAATTTTGGAAAAAAGTTCTAGCTTTGCCCAGAAGCATACCCATGTGTGCGTTGAGGTTTGAGCTTTATACGCCATGTTCTCCTGGAAAATCCTAAATTTATATAGGAAATTGCACACGGCCTCGAGTGATGGTAGACTGATGTACAAAATATTAAAATACATGATGTCATCTGAACATGCCTTTCCTCAAAAATGGAGATCCCTGGTGGAAATTGTAATGGATGCAGCAGAAATCAAAGTAGACATGAATTGACAATCCAACCAAGGTTAAGAACAAGTTATGGAGATCGGATTGGATACATACAATAGATCTATGGGAGACATATCGAGTCTGCACGGAGGAGCATCCTCTAAATGAAAAAAATATTGTGCTACTGAACCTTATCTGATTAAATTACCAAATCCAAATTATAGAAATATTGTATTACGTTTCAGATTAGATATTCACAAAACATGTCCAACCTATGTATAAGCAAATACCACAATGTGAGAACTACTGCCGATTTTGCTGCAACCGATCCCTTCCAGAGACTCTAAAGCACTTATTCATTGAATGTTCTGCTCTATAAACTAACCGAGTGTTACTTCTGAAACCCTATTTTGAACACCATAGAGAACTGACATCTCAAGATCCATGGAAAAAACTTTGTCAAACCAAATTGATATCCGTTCAAATAGCCATGGCAAAATGTATCTTACAACTGAAATTAGAAAGCTAATCATTATGCCCGAGATATGTTTCAATAGTTTTAGACATTTAATGTTGTGAACCTGACCACAACTGTGAATTCTCTCTTTTTTTAATGGATACAATTTTAGTTTAGTCATTTTTCTAAATTGTCGTCCTTTTTAAATAGGTTAGTTTACATCATGATCTATCACGAAAATGTAATTTTTCATTTTTATGTAGTGCCTCCTTGGATGTATTAATTGTAGGCACGACAAAAACAAGTCGATGAATAAGAAAGAATGATTGCAAACACACAATCAGGAACTCACAAACTACATAAACCTTGTTAGCATCATGTATTTTAGATGTAAATATGATGTGATAAAATTGTAAAAGTTGTATCTTTTTCAACTGAAAAAAATAAAAACACACAGGTTTCATTGCAGTTTCATCTTTGGAATCCAATGTGTTATTCTTTTGTTGAATTCTATTAACATTTTTGGCAGCCACCATGCAAACCATCTACTTTGGTAGGTATGGTATGAAATGAAATATATACTTTGACAGAATATGTGGGGTGAGGAGGGATCACGCCCACTTTGTGGATGGGGCCTCTCCTGAATCCTGGGGGCCATGTTTGTTGGGATAGGTTCATGAATGTACAGGCTATTGTTGATACTAGGCACTGCACTAGAAAGGGTACAAGAGATGTGACTGCATCCTCTTTGCGATTATTACTTCATGAAAATGGTGCAACTTATAGGCATAACCATGAACGTACAAGGGCTGGGGGACCCTATTAAAGAGGCGTAGGGTTGTGACCTTCCTAAGAGAAAAAAACGGTTTGGTTTTCCTTCAGGACTGACACCTTGATAGGAGGGGCTCAGATAAGCTGTGCCGAGGCTGGGTGGTACAGCTTTTCATGCACATCACATCATAAAAAGAGGGGTGTCCATCTTACTCCACAGAAGATGACCATTTCACAAACTGGTTTTGAAACGGAACACTGAGGGGTGGTATTTTTTGGTCCATGGGATCTTCCATGGTCAGCACATGTCACTGGTGAACGCGTATGAGCCGACAGAGGATAACCCGGGCTTCTTCACTCACTTGTCCAGCTCAGGGATGGATAGACAATTACATAGGCTGGAACCCTACCCGATCCCCAAGAAGGTATTGGCACGGACAACATTACTGGTTGAGCTCAAACTACTAGATATGTGGCGCACAATGCACCCAGCTATTAAGTACTTTACTTATTAATCATACTGACAACAAAGTTATACCAGACTAGACTACTGGGTGCTCCCACCAAAAGCGATACATTGGGTAGACTCCTGCCAGATTTTGCCGATAACACTGCCAGGCCACACCTCTGGTTCTACTTAAAATATGCATTCCGGGTGGTGTGAAAAGCACCCTGGCATGGACATTATGTTCAACTACTCTGGAATACCCAGATTTGATAGAAAAGCTACTAGCTTACCTTCGGGGCTAGAGTATAGCCATATGGGTGGCTAAAGTAAAACAACGGCAGCAGGGGAAAAAGATCTCACACCAGAGATTGGATCCATTGAACGCAATCATAAAACATCCACTGACCCAGCCCTCCTTCATAAACTGAATAAGCTCACAGTAGAATTAAAGTGAACCTCAACAGCAATGGCACTAAAATATTTCTCAAAGCAGAATCAAACCACCTATGAGGAAGCGGACAGACCGCAAAGATTGCTGGCACACTCCCTTCAATGTAAACAGAGTCCAGATCATTAAAGCTATTCAGAATATGAATGGAGAACAAGCGACAGAGACGATGGTCATATATAGCTGTTACACAGAATTTTATGGGGACCTCTATGCCCAACTGCTAGCGGTGGAGGAAGACAGTATCGCTTCTGGGTCAGATTGACCTTCCCAGAAGAAATAGGAGTATTGAACTTCCCCAATTTCTATAGAGAAATCACCAAACTAGTGGTGGGATCAGATGGGCTTCCCATTGATGTATACAAGGCAATGAAAGACTATTGGGTGCCTCAACTGAGGTCGCTCTTCTCGGAAGCTGTAGATGCCGGACATCCTCCATGATGGAGGCGAACATAGTGGTATTCCACAAACAAAGACCTGACGCGATGCGGGACATACAGACCAATCTCACTTATCATTTTGGATGCTAAAATCTTAGCCACATATTTGGCAATGCATCTCGAGGGATTGCTTCCCATGTTGATCTAGCAGGACCAGACTGGGTTCATATTGAGGAGACACTCAACTGACAATATAAGCAGACTGCTAAATGTCATAACCAAACCTTCCTAATTCTATGATGCAGTGTTGTCACTTGATGCAGAAAAGGCGTTCGATAGAGTTAGGTGGGATTATATGTTTGCGGTATTGAGAAAGTTTGGGAGTGATGGATACTTCAGCGAAAAGGTGGGACTGCAGTATCTTAGGCTATTTACCGGGATGAGCCAAGAGTGCCAAATGTCTCTGCTTTTGTATGCATTAGTGTTCAAGCACCAGGCTCACCAAATCAGCGCAGACAGGCAATCTAAAGGGATCCCATTGGAGGGCCCGGAGCAGCGCATTTCATTATATGCAGACGTGTTATACATGTGTCATTGCTCTCAAACACTACCACGCATAATCGAAATACTAAGATGTTATGGCCCAGTAGCGAGATACAGAATAAATTGCGACAAATAAGATGTGCTTTCACTACAGCAAGACATACTGTGGGACCCCAGTTGGAACGGTCCCTTTAAAAATACCAACTAGAAATATGAATTATCTGGGGATCATAGTTGTTTTAGTATTCAATAACCAATCTCAATAACCAGTTATCTGATAACTAATTCCCCATAATAGCGAGGGTCATTACCAGTTTAGATACGTGGAATGTTCTCCCATTGTCATTGTCCGTCACATTAATGCACTGAAAATGAATGTGCTTCTCAAACTCTTATATTTGCTGTAAATAACAGCTCCCCCCCGCCCCTCGTAGGCAGAAACCTGTGCAGTTCCCTTAGGGACCACGGCAAAAGATTTAAGACTACAGGTGTTGGCAGTAAACCCACGTGGTAGCAGTCTGTACCACCCAGATTTACTTGGTAGCTGTGGCTGAGCAGTCAGACTTCCCTCAAGAAGAGTTAGGCAGTATGCAAAGTATACACAATAGGCACTCAGATACAATAATACAAGCAAACACTGACCAGAGCTTTGGTATCAAAGTATATAATTATTTATTTAAAAACACTGTTGAAGACTCTAGCACTCTTATTGTAAAATATTCTAAACACAGTTACTATTATAATATATACACCCCTTTTTCCTTATCAAATGAGTCACTGTAAAACACCACTTATTTTCATACAGAGGTGAGCGCTTAACTAGATGGCACTCCAATAGGTTTGTGAGAAAGGGAGGGAAAAAGACAGAATATGGAAAGGTACACCACTCTAAGATTCAGGAACACTATTAGCAAGGCAGAAGAGCAAAAAGTCACTGGTGAGCCAAAGGCTGGGCCCCCTCTTAGAGAGAGCAGAGCACAAATGCGCCCAAGATCACACAGTTACACTAGGCTTAGAAAGTCTTGCAGAGGGTTCAAAAAGAGTTTAGAGAGGCTTAGGAAAGTTTAGCCAGGGTGTCCCAGGCTAACCCAGGTTCGAAAGCCGGGGGCTAAATCTACCCTGTACAGTCGGTAGCAAGGGAAGCCAGGCGGGACACGGTACCTTAAGTGGGAAAGATCCTCCAGCAGTGGCAGTTGTTCCTGGTAGTGGGTGCAAGTTGAGTCGTCGTCCAGGGGAAGAGAAGATCTCGACTTGGAGGAAAGATGAAGGTCGTTGCACTACCAGGGAAGAAACCAGCCGTGATTTTCCGGTTAAAGGTGGTACCTTTGTTTCGCAGCCGTGGTAAACCGTGGTATCCCGGTTGCCGGGGTGCTTGGCACAGGCAAGGCGGCCACGAGGTACGTCGGGAAGGTGAAAAGACGGTGAAACTGGTTATCCCCGCCAGTCAAAGGAAGAAGACTGTCCGGCGGGAGATCTTCTCTGTCGTTGGGAAAAGTGGTGAGGCAGTCCAGCAGGGCTCCACCGGTGGTGGTGTCGTGGCAGGTCGGCTCAGCTTCTCCCTCGTCAGATTCTTAGGTCCTGTGGCGACTTCTGAAGTTCCAGTCCCCAAAGCCCTGCTTTTATGCAGCAAACCCCCATTCACTCAGCCTAGCTGTCACTCAAACATGCTAAGTGGTGAGCCGGCCGGCTCACCACTTGGGCCAATCAGGACGGAGTGCGACTTGAGTTGCCTAGGTAACTCAGTCCAGGGTGCCTATATCCCCCTCCACCCCTCCTAAGTACCCCAGACAGAGTGGCACCACTTTGGAGGGCTTCTGTGGAGAAGCCTGCCAAAAAGTGCAACAAAGGGCTCGACTTGGGTTGGAGTCACAGAAAAGAACACAAACGGCATTTTAGAATCAAGTTTTGGCAAAAAAATACCAACCGGAGAATTAATATTAATTAAATAAACGGCGGTATGTTCGAGGCTACCGTAAATAATTAAATAAAGGTAGTAGCCTAAAACAATGGGAAATCCCTTAGGAAAATATTCGCGGTTGAATATAAAAAGTAGTATCCACTGCCACCAGCCAAAACTCGATCAGGGGGGATGGAGACATGCCCCCTCGACTAACAGATCCTGGGGCAATCGAATTGCATCACAAAAACACATGAAGCCCTATGGAGTAAAAGACCCCATAGCCCATTAAACACATCTAGATTCAAAGAAACACACTCAAATCATGCCCAAGAGTGTGGGTAAAAGAGTCTCACTCTTGGCAGGAGAAAAAAATAAACCCCAAAAATCCAGCAAAGCTGCTGGGGGACTCACTAGGTTAACAGAGAATTCTCCCTAACACCACCCCCCCGCACCCTAACTCTATGATACAGGATCTAGATATACAGGTTAATAGATTCCTATGGAGTCACAAACAGGAACGAGTGAGCAGTAAAATACTACAGGATAACATAGGAGATGGGGGTGACCCTTTCAGAATGGAAGGCTTATTATTCTGTATACTTATGCGTTATCAGGTAATATTATCCCCATATACATGGCCACCGTACATAATATTGCAGGGAAAAGGTTGTGGCGATATTAGATGGGTGACCATATATATGGGGTTAGGGGCAGCAAAGAAAAAGGTTTGGGTTTACGGGGTTGTCCCCCGCATGTTCCATGCAATAATGTCCCCACAAAAAACGACAATTTTTCGGCGACATTTTTGCATGGCGATATTTTTGAGGGGACATTATTACATGGAACCAATTATGCTCAATAAATTATAAATTACTCACCAAAGTGATTAACGTACTCCTAGTCCATAGTCCCATTTTCTCCATACTGTATTGACGTCCCTCGCTAGGGATGGCAAACAACCTTTTTCATGTTCCCTTTTATATTTAGCGCTTCTGGGAGCATGCGCTCACCTGACTCCACTCACCGGCGCCACTCCTCAGTCCCCTTTTACGCGTCGACAATATTAAGATTGCCTAATGACACAGGTTTTATGGGGGAGGATGGTGGGACGTATGGCGGAAAGGTGACTGAGTATGTTAGTCACTATGGTGCGTAACTTATAATTACTTCTACATCCCGTCCCCTTCTGGCAGAGGGGGTAACCCACATAGCTGCCTTGCTGATAGTCTGCCATGGTACGTTCCTTTGGAAAGCTACCGCTGTGGCGTTGGCTCTGATGGTGTGGGCATGCACGTTTGCTGGCAAAGGCTTGTGCTGCCCCTCGTGCACTTCCTTGACGGCCATAAACATCCACCTTGCTATAGAAGGGTTGGTTGCTTGACAACCTGGTTTTGATCCTCCGAATGTGATTAATAGGGCATCTGATTTACGGAAGCTCTTAGTCCTGTCCAGATAAAATCTTAGGGCACACCTGACATCCAGACAGCACAATACCTTCAGAGTGTCATCCTTTAGGTCAGCAAAGAACGCTGGAGTACTATCTCCTTGTTTAGGTGAAAGGAGGAGACGACCTTAGGAATAAAGGCAAATTGCGTTCTGAGCACCACCTTGTCACAGTGAAATGTTGAGTAGGGTTCTGAAGCCACCAGGGCCAGAATTTCGCTGATACAGCGTGCCGATGTAAGGCCCACCAGCAGGGCGGTCTTAATGGTAACCAGTTTGATGTCCGCGGATGCCATGGGCTTGTATGGTTTGTGCGCTGGGATGCCGAGTACCACATTTAGGTCCCAGACTGAATGTGGATATTTGATAGGCGGAAATAACTTGGTTAGACCCACCAGGTGTCTCTTAACCACAGGATTGGAGGATGAGAAAATATTGTCACTGGAGTTCTTGTAGGCCCCTATGGCCACCAGGTACATCCGGCATGTGTTCCAACTGCACTCCTGAATGAGCTAAATGCGCTGAGAAGGATAGAACATCGGCCAGCGTGCATGTTAATGGATCAATCTTTTTTGATTCTGACCAGTGACAAAACCTAGTCCACTTGCTCTTGTATGAACGTCTAGCCCCCTGTATGATAGCCAGATTATCCTGCGACAAGTGCAGTTGCTTCAGGGCAACCTGTTCAGGAACCAAGCTGCAAGGGGTAACTTCTGCAGAGCAGGGTGATCCACTGTGCTCCCCCCCCTTGCTGGGAGAGTAAGTGGGCTGGGCCTACTGGGAGATTTACTGGGGGCTGATCCGACAAACGGAGGGCCACCATGGCGCTATTAGGATGAGCCAGAGGCCACGATCCTGTAAATGACCTTGTGAACCAAAGGAGTGGGGGGGAAAAGCGTACACGCTCGTGTTGTTCCACCGGATCTGCAAAGCGTTACCCAATGAGCCCCTGCCCCGACCCAGCAATGAGACAAACTGTGGGCATCTCCAGTTGGAACTGGTGGCGAAGAGGTCCACCTGAGGGTGGCCCCACCTGCCGAAGAGCCCCTGGAGGACATCTTCGTTCAACTGCCACTCGTAATTGTCCATCCCAGTCTGCGGAATCTGTCCACCTCCAGCTTGGCTTCCCCCAGGAAGGTGGACCGCTGACAAGTGAATTTTGTTCGACAGTGCCCACTACCAGATGTCTATCATAAGCCTGCAGAGAGCTTGGGACCTGGTACCGCCCTGCTTGTTGATGTAATACATGCAGGTGGAGCGGTCTGTCTGGATGCAGACCGATTTGCTGGAGATTATGGGGAAAAAGGCCTTGAGAGCAAGCCAGATGGACATCATCTCAAGCCAGTTGTTGTGCTCCAGCTGCTACTGATGAGACCAGATGTCATGGATAGCCCCCCCCCCCCATCTCTCTAGGGATGAGTCTGAGGTCATGGTAACCTGCGGTAGACGCTGCGGGAATGACCTGCCTATCAGCAAGTTGGTGTCTGTACCCTACAAGACTAGGTCCTGGTGGAGGTGCTGTGGTATGCTGACTGGCTCATCTGAGAACCCTTCTCATGATTCCATGAAGCTGCAACCCCCTCATCGTGAGTCCCATATGCGGTACAGCGAGGAGACATGCCGCCATTATTCCCAGCAGGTGCTGGTAACAGCAGGCTGAGGACCCTGTTCTGCTGAGGAAATACCTCGCAGCCCTTTTGATTGCTGCGATCTTGTCCATTGAGGGAAAGATGCTCTGGGTTCTTGTATCCCATATAAAACTCAGAAATGTCAGAGTGGGCAGTAGCTGTGACTTTTTAAGATTGATAGAAAATCCCAGATCGTATAGGCTATGCATGAGAGCGGTAGCCGTGTGACGTAATGTCTCCGGAGACTCCGCCCTGACTAGCCAGTCATCGAGGTATGGATAAATGTGGTGGTCTTGTGCCCCGAGTAGAGCTGCCACTGCGTTCATTAGCCTTGTAAAGACGGTCGAGTTGGGTCCAAAGGGTAGAACTCTGTATTGAAAGTGAAAACCCATGATCCTGAACCGCATCCTTCAGATCCAGGGAGCACATCCAGTCACCCCCACACAAAGTCTCTGCAATGAAGGCTGGGGTAACCTTCTTGAACTTTTGGAGGGGAAGGGAAAGGTTCAAGGAAGAATGGTCAACAACTCTCAGGCCAGCCTGGTTCTTTTTGCGTATGGCGAATATCCGGAATAGAAGCCCCTGCCTCGCTGAGAAGCTGAGACTTCCTCCACCGCCTGGCTAGCTACAAGCGAGTGGATTTCCCCAACATTGCTGTCCCAATCTGCGGGAGCAGAGGGGAGGTAGGAGAAAATGGAGGAGCTGGAAGCCCGTGGACACTACTGAGAGGATAAATGGGTCCGCAAACCTTATCCGGCAGGAGTGTACGTGAAGGGCAAGCCTGCACCCCCACCGGAGACTCGTGGATCCAACTTCTTTCCATCTGAGGCTGATGCCGAGGAGAGGGACTGGAAAAAAGCCTTGTTGTTCCTGCCTGTCAGGTTGCCTCGAGGGCCTCTCCTGGAAGACCCTGAAGCCTCCAAAGGACTGACCCTTGTCTGACCGCTGGTGAGCCTGGCTGTAGGTCTTGGGTGTGAACTTAGTTAAGATAGACAAGGATTTAGCGATGTGGGAGCTATTCCTTTTCTTGTCTAGTTCCTCGTCTGTTGTAGAGTGGAACAAGTCTCCCCCCTGAAAGAGCATGTCGAGGATGCGCTATTGCACATCTGGGTTGAATTTCGTTACCCTGAGCCAAGCCGCCCTCCTCACGTCGGTGGAAATACATATGGCTCTGCCTGAGGTGTCAATGTGGGCCACCGTAGGTTCCATTATATCCTGGGCCACAATCTTGGCCTCTGCCAACCCTGCCTTGAACCTTGCCTAACTGTGGGCAAGGAGCTCTGGAAGGAAGTCTGCGATCTCCCACCACAACTTTTGATTAACAGCCGCCAACATGGCGTTGGCCTGACGCAGGTGGAGCATGGCATTTGAGTAGATCTTTTTACCAAACGCCGCCAAATGCTTTTCCTCCTTTTCCCAGGAGTGCACAAGCGGAAGCAGCAGAGGACGATTGCAGTTTGGAGTATAGCGATGCTGCTGCTATAAAAGAGGAATGTGGCTGGGGGTGCACTGACAATAAGAAGGAATCCCAATCAGTCTGCCTATATTTAGCATCCAGACACTTATTGGTGGGCTGGGTACAGTGTGGCTTGACACGGCCCTTTTTGGCTAGGAATTCCACATCCTTCTGGAGAGGGATGCCAGTTCTCGTGGTCGGACGGAGTGTAAGTACTTCGGCCAGGACCCCGCCTCGGGTTGCTCCGCCTGGGACCGAGGTATGACTAGATACTCAGCCAGACCTGCCAGCCTCTCATGGAATGCATTAGCTGACTATGGCTTGTCAAGATCTTCCTCCTCGCCAGTTTCCGCAGTGGTGTCCTGCAGATCTGGGGATGCAGGGAGCTGGCAGCTGTGGCGTGATGACTAGCAGTCCCAGGGGCTGCTGAGGGGGCTGATCTGCTGTGATTGGTGCGGGCATGATGGCCAAGGGCTGATCTGGACCCAAGGCCTGGCCCCAGCGGGAGCTTGGGGGATGTACTGGAGGGAGCATGTCCCTGATTACATCCCTGAGGATGGTACCCATCTGTGGTGATCTCATGAGTGTGAGGAACTTCTCAAAGAACCTATCCTCACAAGCAGAAGGGGTGCCTAATGGTGTAGGGACTCCTGAGGGCATCGGGACAGGACCCTGAGGTTGCAGTATCCTTGGCGGGTTCAGTCTCGCCTAACTGGGGAATGCGTACCTTGCCTGCGAAGTGGAGGGCTAGGACATGGACCAGGTAACAGGCGTTGTCCAATTCCATCTGGACGCACGGTCCCTTACCTGATCTCCGTGCTGGAAGGGCGTGGGGTGAGCTGACATTTTATCTGGCCTGGTAGCCATTTTGTCTTGCTCCGCGCCATGTGCCTGAAACATGGCAATTGCTGACTTTGGTCCAGTCTCCACCTACTGCTGAAGAGCGAAGGTTGGGACCTTCCCTGCACCGCGGGTCGAGACCTGGGAGGTGGAGTGGCCATGGTGCCGGTAGTGCTGCATACAGGTGCCCCCTCGGACATGGATCTGGTACTAAGGAAAAGCCCTACGGGACTGAGCCCAGTAATAGAGCCTTGCGACCCCTCAGCGGTAGGACCTGTAGGAACTTGTGATCCCTCGGCCCGCGGGACTGTAGCTGGAGTTGCCTCGGTCTTCTTGCTGGTTTTAGGACCTGGTTGGTCCCTCTTGGGCGTTTCCCGGGGAAAGAGTCGCCCTTATGGGGTGCACAGAAGACCAAAGCACCTACCTTGGGCCTGGTCTTCCTCTTCATATATGCTTTGAGGTACCCTGGAGGTGACCTTTCGAAGAGCTCTCTCTCCACCTGGAAAACCGATTCTTTAGAGCGTGCAGGATCAAGGCGGCGCATGCAGTACAGCCGTCAAAAGGCGCGAGCCAGAGTCCGTGGGGGTCGGACGTAGGGGAGGGACACTCAGAGGCTGGACACCTGCTGAAACCTGCCATCATCGACATGCGCCGGGGAGGAGCATGGCACCAGAGGACAGATCAGTACCTGCCAATCAGAAGAGAAAAAGGAAAAGACAACTTCTTCCGGGGAAGAGCACATGGAATTACAAGGCCGGAGGCCTAACCCAGGAGCGCTGGTGAAAGCGGCCCGTTCCAGTCGACACGGAAAAAAGGACCGAGGAGTGGGGCCAATGGGCCGCATCAGGGGAGCGCATGCTCCCAGGGCCGTACCCCCCGCGCACATCTAAATTTAAAGGGGGAGATTATTTTCTTAATGGTGAAAAAGGTTCTGTTTTTCGTCCTTCGTGAGGGATGCCCATACAGTAAGGGGGAAAGGGGACGGGACGCAAGAGTAAAAGATGGAAAAAAAGAAGGACACCTCCAGCTAGAATGCTGCTGAACTGGCAGTGATAAAACCATTATGACCAAGACGTTGTAGGTCTCCCACCTGCAAAGATCCCTAGGCATATTTTGAAACATCCAATAGTGGGTTCTACACTGAAAACCTGGCAAAGAACGCTGAGACAAATGGGGTAAACATAGGCAACATCCTGCCATGGCTGTGCATTTTGACAATTCAGAAGCTGCGCAGTAGATGCAGGAAGAGATTTAATATAGGTGACATTCCCAAGAATGTTACAGTGGGTGGTCGCTATACTGACTATGCACCCAGACCCTTCACTGAGGTTTGGGACAAGTTAAGGCTCACGGGTGAGGGCTGGCTGACACATACAGCCATTTTCACTATGGTTAAATACAAGATCTCTGATGAGACGCATGAAAGCAAGCCATCCGCTTGCGAATTAGCAGTTACCCAAAACTGTCAGGACTTCTCCAAACAACCAATTTTAGCCTCTATGCATTGCCAATAACCTACAGAGGAATTTGAAACTGGCAGCATAATGGTCAGAGGACATAGGGTTGCAACTGGGATGGGGGGGTGAAGGTATTTAAAGCATTATTTAATTAATCAAAGAAGTGTCTACATTTCTCTGAAACAGAGCGATACAGTACAAAATTATGCGACAATTGTATTTTACTCCACATAGGATGCACGCTATGAAACTGAGACAGAGCCCAGACTGTTGGCGTGAGTGTCAGAATGTGGGCACAATGGGGCATATGATGTGGGCTTATGGAACAAAGTTTTTGATGAGATCAAATCGGTCAGCGGTAGTTCCCCAAGAAGATGCAGGCCTCTATGCTGTTTAGATATGACAGACTCATGGCATGAGTGGCCTGAAAGTAGACAACCACATAATTCTTTTTGCAGCTCAAAAAATATCATGACTGGCTGGAAATCGAAAGACGCACCAAAAACACAGATATGGAAGTACATCATATCACAGATGTGCCATCTTGAAAGACACGCTTATAGAATTCGGGTTGGAACTCCCAGATCAGAAAGACTATGGAACCTATTGGAGGATTTCATATAATTTTGGGAGTCAGTAGGGCCCGCCTGACCCCGGCATCTTGGTCTCATCCGTCACAATTCTTGGCAATGTGAAACATAGTGCATGCACCATTTCCATGAACTACTGCTATCCCTCGATCTTGGAATCAAAACTAATAATAACTAGAAGGTTCCATGAATATTGTTTTGCTCCTGGACCGATTGCATTATCCTTTTCCTTTTTTTCTATCTTGCTGCCTAATTGTAATGTATCTCAATGTTGTTTGCTGTACCTTTCATCCCTGCTATTGTACATGGTGTGCGTGACCCGCCATGAGGTTTCTGTGGTGGGGAGAACAGGAGATGGTCCTTGATTTCATTTGTTCCATTCCTTTTAAACTTCAATAAAAATAAAATTTAAAAAACCACACTGAGAAGAATCGGTTGAGCAGGAATCGCCCCATTACCAGAGCTATATGGCTAACCAACAAAGCAGGGGACAAGGCTCCTCCACGTTTGTCGATGTGGAACATTGAAGAGGTGCTGTACATCCAGATCAGAACTACTCTGCCTTAAATAAGTGGAAGAAAGTACTTGATTGCATTAATCATGGCCTGAGTTTTAGGTAGTTTATATGGCATTAGAGCTCGTCCCATGACTAAAGGACATGGGTCCAGCTTTCAACAGAGCAGCTACCCAGCCTTCCAGGGAAGAATCATTGGTAATTACTGCTGAGTAGGGAGGTGTTTTTAGAGAAGACCTTACTATCATGTTCTGCATCTCCTGCCAGTTCAGAATATGTATCTGTCTGACTGGCTACCTATGTCTTAGGACCAGGATTTCAAACAGCAGTTGAAATAGTCTAATCTTGAGCCTGGCAAGGGGCATCAAAAGAATGCATGTTATCATGAGGCCCAGTAGTCTCCGATACAACCACACTCAAGTAATAGATCTGTCCAGAAAATGGCTCACCGCTGAGCAGATGTCTCCTCAACCCTCAGAGTGGGGAACAGTTGGCCTGGACTGCGTCCCAATGAAAGCCACCCAGACCTCTTTAGTCTCAACATAACCTGTTATTGTCAATCACCCCTTCTTAATCTAATCCTAGAAGAAATAGTTAGTTTTTCATGTTTAGGTTGCATCTTTGGAAGTCTCTTCTGTTTCATTCACATGCGTTGGATTCAATAAGTTCCTTCAAGAAGGCCCTAACAACTCTTCTCTTTATTGAATACTTTATTCTGTTGGACAACTTCTGTATTCCACCTATGCACAAATGTAACTTGGTCTGCCCGGCTGTGCAATATAAATTTACAAAGATAAATTCATAAACATAAGCCTATATATGTCACGGTCTGACAGTAGAAAAGCTAAGACGTAAGGAGTGTGATCAGGAAGCCTAGCTTATACAAAACACTGATCAGAATCTGAGGAGACCGACTCCTCTGATGACCCCCTCCACCAACGAGTTGTCTAGATAGACAGACATGCAGACCTCTGGACCTCAAAGGGCCTGCCATCGCGTTCATGATTTTCAGCAACACCTATGGTGTTGAATGGAGTCCGAAAGGCAAAACAGTGTATTGAAAGTGGTGGCCCAAAACTGAAAATCTCAGATATTTGTGGTGCTGTTTTCATATTGGAACATGCAGATGTGTCTTTCTGGTCACTGAGCAGAGCCAATCCCCAACAGAAATAGGACTGCCATTCTACAATCTGGGATGGCATAACAATCTTAAACTTTTCTAGGGGATGAAAACCTTTGAGGACAGGGAGGCCTAGCAGTACCCTCAGGCTCACTGGTTTCTTTCTTGGTGTTGCAAAGCTTCAGGAACAGATTTTCAAACCCTCTTGAGAGGCCAGGACTGTCTACGGCCTTAATTTGGAAAAGCTTCAACACTTCTAATAACCGTGCTGGTGGCCCAAAGTCTTTGTATGCACAGTTAATATGCTGGTGACTCGTGCGCCTTAATGGAAAGATCACTGCTTCTTGGGGTATAAGGCTTGGGAAGAGGAGAGAGGCGAGTAGAATCTGTGGGATGAAGGTCTGCTCTGTTTGCACCTGTAAGAACCAGGTGACCTTTCAAGGTGTCTCCCCCTCCAATCCTGATACTTTTTGAAGTCGCCAAGCAGTCTCAAACTTGAATCCAGCTTGCTCTGTTGGGAAAGAGGTTTTAGTGTCACCAGCCAGATGTCCACCGAGGCCATTGCCTCAAAGGGCTTGCGCTGCAAGGCCGCAAGAACCACATTGAGGTCCCAGACCGGATGCAGTCTATGCACCAGAGGAAAAAGGCTGGACAACCCCTTGAGGAGGGCCTTACCCACTGCAATGGCGGCTGAAAAACGTAGGCCCCAATGGCCGCCAGATAGGTGGAGCAGGTATTGACCCGAACGCTAGAACGAGCCAGATGTGTGAAGAATGCAAGCACATCGTCCAGGGAGCAGGTGATAGGGTCAAGCCCCTTGTCAAAAGCCCAGTGGCAAAACCTAGTTCACTTGCTCGTATACTGAAATCGAGTAGATTGCCTCCTGACCTCCTTTGTGACATCCCAGTTGTCATCCGAAAATTGAGCATGCTGTAGTCTCAGCCGGTCAGGAACCAGGGCCAGCCTGGCTCGGTCTGGGTGCTCCATTGACCCACCCTGCTGCGTCAGGAAGCCTCTGCTGGGGATTGGAAGATGGACAAGCCCCTGTGGGCACAACTGCAGCAGTTCCGAGAACCAAGCCTTTGAAGGCCAGTGAATCAGGTTGAGGCTACAGCTCACCAATGCCCGGAATTTGCAGAGGGTCTGCGCGAGTATTGGAGGAGGGTGAAACGCTTAATACCTGCGGCCTTGGCAGCAGATCCGGAAGGAATCTCCCAGAGACCCCTGACCCAATCCTGCCCACAAAGCAAACCGGGGGCACTTGGAATTCAGGAGAGATGCAAATAAGTCCAGATCCGGAAACCCCCAGTGCTGGAACAGGGAAAACTAGTAGTTGATGTGTAACTCCCACTCGTAGGTGTAGAACCCCAAGGGGCTCAGCTGGTCCGCTTCTGGATTGCTGTCCCCTGGGAGATGAACCAAGGAAATCCATATCCCCTCTGTCAGGGCCCATTCCCAGATTGATACTGCCTAGATGCACAGGAGGGGGGGTATGGGGGGATGGGAACGGGTGCAACCCTGCTTCTTCAGATAAAACACTGTTGTCAGGTTGTCTGTCCTGACCATAACCGCCTTTTCCCTGATGAGGGTGGGGAAAAAGCCTCGAGCACCAGGCCCAATGCCTTTCGCCCTAGATCACGCGCCATGAATGGAGTAGCCCTCCAAAGTTGCCCCATAGCGAGTAATCCGTCATCACCACCAGAGTGGGCTCCGGCAGGGCAAAGGAGGCTCCCACTAATACATAGCAGTCCATCAGCCATGAGTGCAGATCCGGGAGGAGGGCCAGAGGAATTGAGACCCTATCTGACTGTGAGCCTGATTCCTGGACCCAGTTGGCTGCCAGATGGAGCTGGATGCGCCTCATTTTGACGCGGGCGTGCCGAACCTTGAGCACGCAAGACGCCATCAGTCCCAGACGGCCAGAAAGTGCCCAATCGACTTGCTGAACGGCCGTGTCCAATCGCACTCCAAAGAATACCAGATTCCGAGAAGGAGTCAACTGCGACTTCCTCTGGTTGAGGGAAACCCCAGTTGGTCAAGAACATCTGCCAATCTTTGGCAGGAGCACACCGCCCCCTCGGGCGAGCTGGCCCTCACCAGCCAGTAGTCCACATTAGGGTATAAGTGATGGCCCTCCAGACGCGAGGGGCCGAGTTCAGGCCAAAAGGCAGCACCTTGTCATGGAAGTGGTACGACTTAATTGTGAACCGCAGCAACTTCTGATGGGGACATGAAGGCACACATCCTTGAGGTCTAGGGAACACATCCAGTCCCCTGCGCATAGACTGCTATTTGCACGGGTGTAATCATCTTGAAGCGTTGTAGGGGTAACAATAGGTTGAGAAGTGACAGGTCCAGGACTACCCTCAGGCCAGCCTGGTTGTTCTTAGGTATCGCAAAAATCCTAGAGTAGAAGCCAGAGCCCCTGTCTGACTGAGGGACCAGCTCCGCCACCTGCATCTCCAGAAGAGAGAGGATCTCCTGCAAAAGGGCCGGGGGACCCTATTGGAAGCAGAGGAGGAGAGGAAGGAAGAGGAAGACTGAAGCCCATGGCGACTGTAGAAAGTATCCAAGGGCTCTTGAAACAAGGCTTCTATAGCTCCTGAAAGAGAGCCAGGTGGCCGCCTACAGACGAGCCAAGTTCCCCCGACTGTTACGTCATTGCTTTTGGCATCCGAGGGCGAGTGGAAAAAAGCATGCAAAGTCCTCTGCCGTTTCCTCCTCTGGTCACTGGGGACCGGACAGGCCTCTGTGCACTGCGCTCTCGAAACCCCTTGAAGCCGGAGAAGGCACAGGGTTTGAAGTCGGTCCTGACCTGGGACTGAGGGAAGCACCTCTGCCCTGGCTTAGTCAGGATGGCCAAGGATTTGGCGGTCTGCGTAGAGGTCTTCTTTTTCGTCAGCTTGTCATCCGTGGACAAATGAAAAAGATCTGAACCCTCAAAAGGAAGATCCAGGATTCTCTCTTGCACATCAGAGGAGAATTTAGTGGCATGCATTCACGCTTTCTGCCTTATCTCGACCACCAGGCACAGCCCTTGTGGGAGACCAAAGACTCCATGAGGCCCTGCGCAACTGCCTGGGCATCCGCCAGGCCGGCTTTAAAAGAGGCTTGCCTATTCAGAGGGAGGTTGGGCAGTAACTACCCGATCTCCCATTACAGCTTCTGGTTCACTGCGGCTAGGAGGGCATTGGCCTGCTGCAAATACATCCCAGAGTCAAGGTAGCACCGCTTGATGACAAAGACAGTGGTTTAGAATACAAGGAGGCTGCCACCGCTACTGAAGAGTGGGGTTGGGGTGGTAGAACAGGAGGACTGGCTTCCCATTCAAAAGCCTGAACTGGCTGTCCAATCTCTTGTTCATCTGGCCGTTGGCCCTGGGCTTCTCCCAGATCTTTTGCACCAACGGCAGGACATCCTTCTGGAACGGAATGCCCGAGTGGCTTGTGGCGCACCTGGCCAAAACCTCTGCTAGCACTCCTGACTCCTGGGGGGCCTCCTCCGGCTGAGTGACACCCAAAGAACTCTGCAAGGCCCTGAAGACAGTCATGAAACATCTTAGTCCTGGGTGTCATCGTCGGCTTCATGCCCCCCCCCCCTCCCCCTTTTTTCCAGACTGAGGGGAGTCTGGGTCCTGAGACGCCAGAGGGGTCCCCACCTGACCCAGACCCAAAGAAATCTGTGGATACATTGGCTGCTGTGGGGGGGCATGTGTGCGTTGGTGGAACAGGTGGAGATGAGGGCTCTAAAGCAGTGGAAGGACCTGGACCGGGGGAGTAACAGGCAACAGTACTGGATGCGCCAGAGGAACTGGAGGAGGGCCCAGAGGTGGAGGCCTGGTCTGCATGACCTGTGGGATCACTTCCTTGATGATACCTTTGAGGAGCCCAGTCATCTGCAGGGAGCAATGAGAAGGAGGAAGCACTTGAAGTGGCTCTCACAAGCCACCCGATTGCGAGGGCACGGCCATCACCAGCACTGGACCTCCTTTCCTGATCAAATCGTCTGGGAGCATGTAGCCTTAAGGCTGCGAGGGGTAGATGTAACCCTGCAGAGACCATCCACCTGTAAGGTGTAAAGGCCGACACTGCACGACGGAAGGGGACTGGAACCAGCTTGCATGGCCCACTCCGTAGACAAAGGACTGGGGAGACCCGAATCCAAGATGGCCGGCGGCATAGCAGGCTCTGCCATGTGCTTGGCCGCCATCTTGGATACCTTGCACCATGCCCTGAGCGGGAGGGCATGAAGGCCCCATTTTGTCTCAGACATGCAAGGGCACTCCTTGGCCCTGGAACCTGAATCAGAAGCTTTGACCTCGGAGATGGCTCTGGTGGCATCGGAGCCCTCGGCCTACAGGCCGGAAGTTGAATCGCCTTGTGCAGCGACCTCAGAGGGGACTCCAGTAGGCTGGGTGCCCTCAGCTACAGAGCTGGTAGTCGCTGTGGATCGTGCGAAGGACGGACTCCTGGAGGTAGAACACGATGATCCCTTGCCCCCAGGGGCCAAAGAGGAGGATGAACTTGATTGTCCAGCCATGGACCCTGCGGAAGAGCTCCTGAGCCCCTCGGCTTGGAAACCGGTTCCCCTTATGGCCTCGGGTCTGCTAGAATCAGAATCCAAGGTACCCTTTCCTGTGGAAACGCCTGGGAAGGAATCTCTGCATGGAGGAGCCATACTAAACAAAGGGCATATCTTGTCTTGAAGTGGGGTCTTGGAGACAAAATCTTTAAGATGACCTGGAGGAGAAGCGTGGAAGATCTCCCGCCAGGGAGAAAGACTATTCTTCAAGGCCGGGTGACCAAGTGCGCTGCAAGCCGCGAAAGCCTCCCAGCGGTGGTTGGGCCCCATGCACTCAAGACAGACCACATGCTGGTCCGAGGTCGGGAACGAGCGATTGCAGGATGTGGGCCTCGTGAAGCCTCCTGCAGCAGACATGCCCCGGGGGAGGTGTGGCACCAAAGGGAGGTGATGAAGATTTTAAAAAATGAACGGGGAGCATGCAGAAGAATTTTAAAGTCTCCGCTCCTAGCGGCCTGGTCTGACAACGACTGTGCGGAACAAGGGACTGGGGTGAGGCTCCGGAGGTTGGGGCCAGACGGTGCGTTCCCACACCACTACGCGCAATACAAAAACTAAAGGGAAGCTACATTTTTTGGGGCCAAAGTTTCCGGTACCGTCCCCATGTTTTCGGACACCCCACAAGGATGAAGGAAAGGGCACAGGACGTACGAGTATGTCCAAATGAATAAGTCTGCTGTCCAAAAACGAAGTCTAACTAACCCTACATTTCTCATCTCCCGATTGTCTCTTCGGACAAAGTTTCTCCTTCTGCTTCAGAGTAATTGCTAATAGGATATTCTTAAATAGTCTCTTGTCCACCCTTGAAGGAGTTTTTGTAATTCTTTCACCAGTTCTTTGGGGATTTTCTTTCTTTTAAGGGGTTATTCTCCAGAAACCCTATTTGAAATCTGGGTTATTCTTTGATTCAGGCTAACATGTCTTGGATGTTTCTGTAACCTACACTTTCTTATGGGTGGCATGCCATCTTGGTTATTAATGTTCCTTCCCCTTTTCCGGTGGGGTTTACTTTCTTTGTTCGATAGGATTTACTTTGTATCACTTTTCTCTTAAGCTTTCCTCTTGCTTTTACTTCAGAGAATTCTACTTCTGATATGTTCCATTTTATGCTCCTTGAATTAGGGATTATTTTCCCCTCTTCCCAGAGCCTTAGTGTTTTTGTGAAATCTCGTTCTAATGTAATGGCTGCATTATTCTCAGCATACTTTTTCTTTTTGTATGGTTCCACTCTTCCCTTCTTCTTAGGGTATTGGATATTTTCCCCTATTGCCAGGGTATTGGTGTTTGAATGTTAATGATCTTTCTTTCAGTGTTAATTCCTTTTCTGAGAGGAATATTATCTCTTTGAGGTAGCCCATTCTTTGCTTCCTCCTACGTAGGGTACTTACCCCTTTCCCCAGGGTATTTTTATCCAGGTTTTAATGATCTCTCTCTCTCTCTGTCTATCACATTATCAAAGTTCAACTTCATCCACTTTAAAATCAAGGCTTTATCAATTTCACTGGAACTAGTTGCTCCTGTTAAATGATTCCTGGCCAGCCTCCCGTTCTCCATGTTACCTCTGGTTTTACAGGGGAACTTCTCAGTGGCCTGCACTCACTCAGGTTCTTCTAATTTGTTCTGACTCTGCTCACCTCGACAGGGTCGCCACTCAGTCCTCTTTAACTCGGTGTCCCGTTATCACTGCGGGTAAGCTACTTGTTCGATGAATTCTAAGCCTCATGGTTTTGCTGGCGTTGGGACGGGCACGCGGCTCACCACAAAGTTGTCGTGGTCACGGCACCACAAGAATGTATATCTTCTTCTCTCCAGTCTCCCACTATGGGTAGATGCTGGCTCTCCAGCATTTGGCTCTCGCCGTCAGAAAACATCTGAAAATTGAAAGTTCAACGTCTCTCCTAGACTCAAACTCTCTCAGGTGTTAGGAGTTCAGGGGGCCTACCCAGCTTGCATGTGTGTCCCTCTCTTGCTTTGGCTCAGCGTGTCCTCCTCTTTCAGTTCACTCAAGAGCCAGAACCCTTTACCTGGTAGCAACAACATATTTTAGCTTTGCCATCAGCCAAGTGTCTGGATTTTATATTTTTTCTTCAGGTCAGACAGTTCTGTGTATGCTACAAGGGGGAATGGCTCATGGAGTTCCACAAATGAACATGAGTCCTTGTCCCCTAAGAGGAAGTCTCTCCCAGTGAGGTCTCGCTTGCCCAAACCCCTAGGGAGGGTCTTGCGAAGCATGCTCACTTCCCTACCCCGAAATGGGGAGGCTCTAATCCCCTCGATTCACCACACTTTCCTTTCAAGCTTGGCCTATGCCCTGCTCTTGCTTGAGGTGGAAGTAGTCAAAGGGTTGTAGGTGGATGTGGCTGGAAGTCAGAGAAAATGCCATAATGGGGCCAACCAGGGATCAAATATCTCAAGAAGGTTGATAGATGCAGCAGGCCATGTGACATTGCACCTCGAGATGGTCGGAGAAAGCCTTACTGTAGTCCGTAGCCCCCACGGTCTAGCCACTATCTCTGATGAAGAGACGCCACATGAAGATGAGCCTGACTTCATTATCTCATCAGCAACATCATCTGTATGCTTGGCTGCCATTTTTATCAGACTAGGATAACTAACTTTCTCCAGAACTTGGGGGAAATCTACCAACCAGTGTGTAGCCCTTGAGGGCAGTCTCCTTGGAATCCTTGATGGCCTTCCCGGTAATGACACTTGTGACCACGAGCGATACATTTCGCAGGCTTGGAACATACTGCTACGGGAGTCGCTTCACATAGAGGCTCCCTTTGGACCCAAGCCCGGTGCTAGAGCTTGCAAGCGCCAGCACAAAGGGAGTCTGGAACCTTTCAGTTATGGTGAGGGATACCATTAGCAGGATCCTAAAGACCCTTTCCCAGCCAAGGAACTCCCAGAATGTCATTATCTGTGTGGACTTCAGTGGACTTCACTTTCCACTGGGAAAACTCTTTGAGGTGACCTAAAGTTGACATGGAAAAAATCTCCCTCCAGCACCTCACCCTGTTTTAATAGCTCTAGAAGTAGGCCTGTCCAGCGATCCACTGGCAGTGTGGCCAAAGACACTTCAGATATATTGCATGTGAATAAGATGCAAGACTTGGGCTCTCGCAGAAGACTTCTCTAGAAGAAACATGAGACAGCATGCGCCAGGTGAGCAACTGCAGGCTGGAGAAGAAGAATTTGAAAAATTAATAGGGGAAAGTGCAATAAAGGCAAAAAATATGCATGCAAACGGTAATCTCTACATGCAAAAGGGACAAGCGGGTGCCGGCGTTGGGCTTGTGGAGCTATACTTCAAATTTAATGGGGAAGCATTTTGCAGTGCAAATGTCTCCCGTCCCCGACAGAGGGGCACATGTACTGTATGGAGGAATGATGGGGCATAGGGGTGTGACTGCTACACTTTATTAAAGCAAGACATAAATCAGTATTATTCCAGTAGTTACAAGTGTTAAGATGGGTGTCACATTTGTCTGGGTTGGTGGGCGGATTTTCTGTTCTAATTTATTGAAAAGGCCAATAAAAGTCATCTAAAAATGCACTGTCTCGGACAGCTGGTTATTGCTTCACTATGTAAAACAAATAATATTTCATAAAGATTTTTCATGCAGAAAATACAGACCTAACAGCATTCTGCTACTAGAGTGAGATTGAAAAGTTGGGTAGATTTGCATTCCAATATAACCAAGCACACAACGTTTGGTCACAAAGAACAGAACTCAACGATCCGCAGATGTCAGAAGGTAGTTTATTTATGCAATGGGACACAGCATTCAATTAGTCTAGTTAATCCCAGAATGGATCCCCCACTACAGGTTTGTCAACAGTCTTCCGGGGCCCATGGGACAGAGACAAAAACGTGCAGGGAAAAGCACTCACGATTAAAAGCAATTAGACTAAAAATATAATTTGTTTTCATACAGTAGAGCAGGACCATAGCTAACACTTCTCAGCGTTCAAACCAATGTGGCTAAAACATTTGTGCCTCTACAAATTTGAAAATATGCCACAACCAAACGCATTTTTTTCATGACAACTTATCACAACCAACATGCAAATAAAGTTGGAGGCATGAGCTTGTTTTCACCGGAGCATTTAAATTGCATTCCAGGTACCAGGTTCTGCATCTCTTATACAATATAACAGACAAACTTATTAACCATTTGTGTAAGAAAGTTTGTCAAACTAGAAATATCATGATTTTATTTGTGTTAGCATTAATAGCAGCGCCCAAGACCCTCTGGTATCACGGCACTAGTTACAGTAAGTGCAAAGTGAAAGATAATGAAGTGAAAGACAGCGCCTAATAGTTACAACATACAGTTAGGAATACAAGTACAGTGTGGGGATGTGTAGGTCAAAGCGAACACAGTGCAGGGCTGAGCAATGTCAAATCCAGTAGGTACAGGTAGGTAAAAGGGAACAGCGCAGTGCCGATAAATGACATATCCAGTAGTAACAGATGGGTAAAAAGCGATTACAGTGCAAGGCTGAGTAATCGGAATTAACTATATTTATCAAGTGCTTCAGAATGGATTTGAACCCCATCAAAAAAAATCTAAGGTTTGTAAAACCTCACACATTTATTATTATTTGGACTTAGAGAACATGCAGTAAGAACAAGGAAAATTGTACTGTAAAATACAATTCTCATGCTACAGCTGAGGCATTAACAGTATGGCAACAGAATAGGGACTCCAACATTTGCAACAGAAACTAGAAATAATGGAGTTAATTCAAGAAAGCACTTTCAAATAAAATGTCAAACAAAATAACATACCATTTATGTCTGTACATTCAGTCTTTCCCTCATCTTCAGGCAACATCTCTGTCGTACATAGCAGATCAGCTTCTGTCGGGCTTGAAGTGGGTTTACCATTCAGTTCGACTGTTTCTGAACTTCTCTCCGCACTATCCAAGGAAGCAGGCAGAAAAACTGGAACTGGCACCTTAGAAAAAATAAAAGGTTCAATAACTTTTTATAGTCATATATGCTAACAAAAAAATAAGTTATAATTATTCTAATCATAATGAAGAAAAACGTAATTGTTCATTTAGAACGCACTTAATACCAGGAGTGGTTTTTAAGTGCAGAATCGGGATTCGAACCGGTGGCGCGCTGCGTTGTCTTGCTTCCAAGACCAACGCGTTGCCCCTGAGCTATCCTTCCTCCCCTTAAGGCTAGTTTACTTCACTTGAATTTACACCACGCAACCCAAAAAATTCCCTGAAGCATACGGGTGCTAAAGGAATGAAACCTTTTAAGATTGAAACAGGACACAGAACAAACATTCCTCCCCAGGGCAGTACCAGAGGTCAGGTTGAGGCAGAGATGGCTAGAACTCGAGTTTACTTAAACAGAAAGGTATTCATTTTCTTCTTAGAGATACTTAGGGATTTTATGCTTCTGATATCTGGCGGGATGGAGTACCAGAGTCTGGGTGCTGCTATAAAGAGAAAAATGCACTTCTGTTGACTTGGGATAACTTTGCTCTTGGCAAAACAAGCATGTTTGTGCTGTCGAATCTCAGATGTTTGACAATGGGCTTATGAATTAGCCTTTCTGCCAGGTAGTGCGGATTGGCGCCCTGCAGGCATTTATGCACTATTTTTAGCAGGCGGAGGTGTATTCTAGCATCATTGGGGAGCCAATGTAGGCCTGCCTGTGCTTTTGGGACATGTTCGTGTTTTTCAGCCCAACTATAGCTCTTATAGCACTGTTTTGTATGACTTGGGAGTGTAGCAATTTCACTTTTGACGACTCCAGTCAGAAGGCTGCTACAATAATGTTAAAGCATATGATGGCTCTAGCGACCGCCTCACAGCTCTTTTCAGGGAGATATCGGCAGATGTGGGAGAGTAGTCCGATAGAATAAGATGATGGTGCCACGAGGCTGTTCACTTGTGCTTTCATAGTCAGGTTTTGATGTAGAAATAGTCCCAGCGTTTTGATCGTCTGTTTCGTAGAAATATTACACTCTGCTATTTGAAACACAATTCCCACCCAATTGTTATATTCTGGGGTTAGTCCCTATGATCAAGAGTTCAGTTTTCTCATTGTTCAGCGTGAGCCCACTTTCCCTCATCCAATGCTACATGTGATAATATATCTTGTTGATGGCACGCTTATCACCCATATAGTTCCCGGTTGAAGGGATGATGATGCACTGTGTATTGTCTGCATAGTTGGAGAAACATATGTCCTTCCTTTCTAATATCTGGAAAAAAGGGGCAGTAAAAATGTTGTACAAAGATGGTGGCAAGCATGCTCCCTGAGGCACACCATAGGGCAGAGAGGCTGGGATAGCCTCTGCGATGCCACTACAGACCCTAACAGATCTATTCTCCAGAAAGGAGCATACCTATGCTACAACATCCTTACTGAAATTTGCCACATCCTCCAGTCTTTGTAACAATAGTGGGTGTTCCAACAAATCAAATGCAGCCGCTAGGTCCAATATCATCAGCAGCAATGTTGATCATTGTTAATGTTTCGCATAATTTTTTACTTTAACTCTAAAAGGGGCAGATTCAGTACCAAAACCCGGTCTGAAGCCTGACTGCCATTTATTGAGGACATTATGCGTTGTCAAGTGGTCTAGTGTTTGTTGATAGGCCACCTTATCCAAAAAGGAGGAGTTGTTGATTGGTCTATAATTCACAAACATTCCTGGGTCTAATCACGTTTTTTCCAGTAACCGCGTTATTCATGCACTTTTTTTATGTCTAATGGCATTCCATCAATGAAGTGTTGACAATTTTAGTAAGCATGCTTTGATCATCATAGCTGGGCAAGCATCCCCTTTACAATCCGTTGGTTTGAGCCTGCTTAAAATAATACAAAGTTTGGCTTCAGTAACCGTTATGAAGTTAAATATGGGGATTGCCTGCCTTTGGGTGTAATCTGTAATAGGTTTCCACACATCACATTGCTATGTTATGATCACAACCCATCCAAATACTATGCAGCGTCTACCTCATCATCCCTGTCTTGATCCAAACATCAAACCCACCTAAAATACCCGACAAATACCCACCTATGCTGAAAAGAAACTGAAGAATCACCAAGAGCAGCAACTTAAAAGAGAAACTAGAAACCTGGAAGCCAGCGATCACATCACTGGATGCAACAGACAGACAGAAAAGCAAACCTAATCCAGAAATGGATTGCAGAAACAATAAATGACATCTGCCCTGAAAAACAACTAGTCCCCTCAAAAAAGAAAGCAGTGGCAAGATGGTACACACCCCACGTAAAAGCAATGAAAAGAATCAACAGGAAATTAGAACAAGAATGGAGGAAAAACCATGACCAAGCCAAAAGACAACCAATACTCAAAAAGAACTATTAAATGGGATTTTGCATCCCGGCGGGTTTCTCAACTCACTAACACCCTTCCAAATGTTATGCGGTGATCTTGCAGACCATTTCAAGAACAGAATCACCAGCATACACCATGTCATACAAAGCAGACCTATCGACCAAACAATCTACCAGCTATCACCAACCCCAGGACCAATGAACAAAATGCACTGCTTCCAACAGATGACGAGAGGAAAAACTACTAAACTTGGTGAAATAGAGCAACTAAACCTGCTCCCCGATTAACCCCTGCCCTCCAGGCATCTACAAATTAATCCTCGCACAGAACACACCATCGGAATACTACCTAAACCTCTTCAATCAATTCCTATGAACAGGAAAAGTACCAATAGCTTTCAGAACAGCCTACATCAAACCTCTACTTAAGGGCATAACAGGCGATGTGGAAGACCTCTTCAACTATAGACCAATCTCGTAGATATCACCTACCGGCAGAAATACTAGAAACCTACCAACAATTATTGGAGCATGTTGAAAATAACCAACTACTAGAACAGGCACAAATAGGATTCAGACCCCTTGAGAGGAACCAAAACAGCACTAGTCTCAATCTGGGATGGCATAAATATGAACGCTGACTCCAGCACCAAATCAGCACTGATATTACTAGATCACTCAGCTGCCTTTGACACCGTCAACCACAACATCCAGATTAAAAAACTGGAAGAAATAGGGCTCACTGACACAGCAGTGCTCTGGATCAAGTCCTTCTTTGCAGAAAGGACAGAAGCGATCCGGCTAAAGCCTTTCAAATCCACGCCACAGGATTCCTCCTGTGGAGTACCCCAAGGCTCCTCACTATCCCAGATTCTCTTCAACATCTACATGACACAGTTAATCAAACTCATTAAAAGACATGGACTTACAAGCTACAACTACGCAAAAACACACAAATCATCTTCAAATTCAGTGACATACAACAAGAGAGCACACCACTGGAAGAGTGTCCAAAGGAGATCTACCAATGGGTGAACATTAACAAATTAAAAACAAACGAGACAAAACTGAAATCATGATTACAACGCAAGACGGAGGAAATAAACCAAACATGCCATGGCCGACTGAAATGGGAAAGCCACCGACACCATCCAAAGCTGTAAAAAAATCCTGGAATCATCCTGGACAATGAGTTAACACTTGAACCCCAAGTGAATGCAATAATCTGAAAAGGCTTCTATATCCTAAAAACAATAAAAAAGATGTTACCATTCCTCTCCTTCATGCACAAAACACTAGCCTTTGTATCCCTGATTATGTCCAGGATTGATTATGCTAACAGCATAGAACGCCTGCTGAGGAAACTACAACCAATACAAAACGCGGCAGCCAGATTTCGCCTCAAACTCAGCAGAAGAAACCACATCATACCCGCTTCTCAGGATGCTACACTGGCTCCCAGTCAAAAAGAGAATCTCTTTCAGAACCCTATGCATAACGCACAGAGCAGTACGCGGCCAAGGAGCGGACTTCATCCAAAAGAAATTCTCTGTCTACAAACCAGCCAGAACCCGGAGATCCTGCAACAACGTCTGCCTTGAACCCAAACAATGAAAAAGCTGTGCGGTTCAGCATTCTCATGCTCAGCTGTGAACTTATGGAACTCCCTCCACAAGAAAATTCGAACCATTGAGGATCACACAAAATTCAGGAAACTGCTGAAAACCTGGCTGTTCAACTCCAAGCACAATGAAACCAACTGAACCCTGCCCGCACACTGTGCAACATAGCAAGCAGGAGAAAAAGGAGAAGCCACCAGGGAAAACAAGTTAAGGTTAAAACCAAAGAGAAGCCATGCTCCCCCCCACCCCCCCAACCCAACCCAACCCAACCCGAGAACATTCGGGCAGAGTGAAGGTGATAAGCTACAATCGCCAGGGAAGAAGGCTCAGGGAAATCCAGGGAAGGAAATGGGGGAACGGAGGCATGCCATGAGTAAGGGCAAAAAAGAGGAAACTAGACCAAGCATCAACCATGCCCTTACAAGAAACCAAGTTCTGCAAGGAATCCAGTCAAAGAACCCCCTACCCATGAGTAAAGGGAAAACAATTGTGAACTAGATCTAGCATCAACCCCGGCCCTACCAGAAACCTAAAACTCCTCAGGGGAATCCATCCAAACCCACCCACCCCCCGCTGATCAACCTCAGGGCAGTGGCAACCTCACTGATACAACTAGAAAGGGCAAACGAAGAATGGGTAGGTACTACAAATCAACAGGAACAAGCTTAATTTCTGCAGTGAACAAAAACGAATACTAACACTCAACCCTCTGCACACACCCCTGCACTACAGAAAATCAGAACTCCTCAGCACAGCACACCGCACATACTTCACAACACTGCAACCTCAGAATACAGCACACAACCTTGCACAACCCCACATGACGGCCACCTCCCGCCAGGCCCAGTGAACAGTCCAGCCAAACTGAATCTGCCAACAGCACATCACAGCTCCCTTGCTCTTTTTCCCCCGCTCATCTCACTAACCGTTACATGCCCCCATGTTGACAGAGGCACCAGAGCGCCGAGAGACCATGCAAGTGGCACCTGTGCACGGTATAAAAACCATTAACATACATCTCTAGATTATTTCACCGACCTTGCCTTGTGCATGTTCTGTTTTATTAAGTCCAGTTTTTTTTTATAATGGCATCCTGAATTGAGGTGCACCAGGCAGTGTTTTTGGCTGGACCCTCTTGTGTGTTATCATTCCGTTACAATTTTAAATAACTCCTTGGAGTCATGCAGTGCTTTTTCAATTCTTGAATCAAAGGTGTCTTTTTGCCTTTATCACCGCATGGTTGTACTCTTTGGCAGCCATGCTGCAAATTATCTTATCCAAATCTAATTGGGTGTGTTTCCACGTATAAACACTTTTCCTTTTGAGTATTCCAACATCCGTTAATTCATTACTTTTTTACTGAGCCACAAGTTTAGTTCATTGTTTCTTGGTATGATTTTATTAATTGTTCGGAGGTAAGCAAGTTGGCTAGATTGTTTTTTAGAGGCAAGATCTAGTCTTGCATATTTTCCACCTTAAGTTGCCAAGTATTTCTGTATGTGATCCATGTTTTATTATTATTAATTATTATTATTATTTAGCATTTATATAGCGCTACGAACCCTCAGGTATCTGAGCGCTGCTTATTATTACCACCGGTGTGTGGTGCTCATTTGTCGACCTCAGAAGGATGAAAGGCTGAGTTTGGCCCTGCCAGGATTCAAACCTGCGTCAGCAGGCTCTGCACAGATGTCAAAGCGAGCGCTCTAGTCGCTGTGCTATCGGACTGGCATTAACCACTGAGGCATGCTTTAATTTATTAGTAAGATGTATGGAGCAATGAATAAAGGAGTGGTCAGACCATGGACATGGCGTGATTGTGGGTTTGCTTGACATGATATTATACGTCGCAATCCAATCTAGAATATAGCCCTTTATATGAGTGGCTTCCTCAATACATTGGGTAAAGCCCAGGAAAGGGAGCATACTTTCTAGCTCTATAGCCTGCACATCACCCATTTCCTTTCCACAAATCTGGTTGTGTTCAAGATAATGGCCAGCAGGCAGCTTATTCGCTTTGGCAATTAGGAACCATCTTTTAAGCCTAAACTACTATATTGGCAGTCGGGGCAGGGTCGCCACCAAGAAAGACAGCTCCCAACAGGGGGTCCTCGCGGCCCGGGACGACGTCGGCCTCAAGCCAGCAATGGAGTTGGTCACATGTTGCAGTGCTCTAAAGAACGAGAAAAAGATGTGAAAGTTTGGTCTCTTTACTGCTGTTTTGTTTGGATAAGGGGGGGGGGGAATTGGGGGTACTGTGATACCCCTTTTTTCTGTTTTTTGATTCTAAAAATGCCAATAAAAACTAACGTTTAAAAAAAAAAACTACTGTATTGGCGTACAGGTAGTTGGGTGACAGAGTGATAAAGGACACACAGTTCGAGGTCGTTTGGTTATTTACCCACCCCACTGACTGGCCATGCTAATACCTATCACCATTGCCACCCACTACCATCTGCCCCTTCCCTCCCTAAAACACATAGCCACCCTTAAGCCAAAACTATTGCTTTGGAGTACATCTAGAAGGGAGATGGGATGTAGGGAGGGAGAAACAGCTTGTGGGTAATGTTTAGTTATTTACACACCCCTTGGCCATGCAAATACATAGGGCCATTTCCACGCACTACCTGTCGCCTCTCCATTAAAAGGCATGCGCTTGGGTTCTTGTTCAGCTAGTGCAATCTATCCGTAATATGAACGTTTGTACTGAGTAGGGACTGCGGATGGTATTTCTAAGCAGTCTTCTGAGAGTTAATGGCTTAACTGCAGCTGCAAAGGCAATACAGGTGTAATACAATTGCCTTAACCACTTGTTTTATAAGCAGCATGTGAGTCATGGCATCTGCATCTTGCACTAAAGTCCTATTAAAATCAAGCATTGCGGAGGGCCACCAGGGGGTGCGGGCAAGATGGCCGCCTGAATCTCAAGCTCCCAGTATGGCCTCGGGAAACCCATGGATAGACATGCCTTAAATGCTTTTTAACCCCATCTACCAGCAACCGTTGAGGAGGAGAACCGCTGTGGACTACCTAGAAGCTTGTCCGGACTTCAGAGATGCCCCCCATTCCCCAGATAGTGACCTGTGATCAGCGACCCCCCCCTTCCTCCTGGCCTCTGACGCAAGGCCCCAGGCGGGAGCCGCACATCGCCTGGCTGCGTAGTGGGCGGAGGAGTTGAATTCCCCACCCGCTATGACTCGCGCAGCGGGCCTGAGGTGCTGTCGACGGCCCGGGCGGGCCCTGCAGAGGTCCCCACCAGCGGCTTATGCCCTCCCCCCACCGCTGGAGACGGACGATGCTCAGCGGCCGAGGCAGAGATCACGCAACGCAGGGTGAGGAGCCCCGTATCCTCCCTCGGCCGCCACACGGCTGACGGCCTCCGCCTTTCCGGATATCTCAGAGGCCCCACGCCTGATGCGGCGGGTCATCCGACCCCACCCGAGAGGAGGAACGGCCCGCGCGAACAGCACACAGGGCCCAACACCGGGCGGGCCTTCTGAGAAGCTGCAACAGCTGCCGGCGACCGGCTCATCCATTACTGGAGGCCTACAGTGACCTGCCTCCATCATAGGGGATACGGGGAACCACCGCTATACTTACTCCAGCCCGGGGAGCCTGGGGGGCCCGTGCTCCCCCCACCGCTCTCACCACCAGTGATTCGTCTGTGCCCGGGCCGACGCGGGAGTGCGCCTTGGTACCACCTCAACGGTCCACGTTTCCACGCCTGACCACCGCCTCAAAGACACCTTGAGGCCTTCTCCCCACAGCCCCCGCGGGGCTCCGGATTAGTGGCAGTGGAGCCCACCCGACCACCGGTGAAGGCTCAGGCCGTCGCGGGAGCGCGCCTGGGCCACTCCGCTTCCCGGACCCCCCCCCCTTGGGGAGCATTCCCCTGCTGGAGTCCGTGGCCCCCGCCTTCCGCATTAAAGCGAGATTACTCCAGGCCTCCTGCCCACCAGCAACGCTCGGTTCCACACACCGGCGGTACAGGTGAGACACGGCGCTTCCCCCCCTGGGGGCTCCCTTGGGGCCCTCCATAGCCAACTGGTCACTGCCCACCTCACTGCACCCACGGTACCGGCAACGAGGGTTTGCCACATCAAAGGGGAATAGAGCGATACCCTAAGCTATATTAGCCCCCTAAGACTCACCCGGACACCTCAGGAGAACCCTATAGCTTGGTGCAATCGATACCCCATGAACTGGAGGGAGATCCTTGCGCAATACCAATTCACGCCTGGGTCCTACAAAATGGAGACCGGCCCTGCAACCTCGCAACCCCGGACATGTATGCCATCCAGTGCAATATCCAAACGATCCTAGAAGAGATTAGGGGTATGAGAACGGACATGGGGCCAAATTGGCTGGAGGATCGGGTAGAAGGGGTCGAGTGCAACCAGGTATCGACGGACATCCTTGAGGCGCAAATGGAAACTAGATTTCAGGAACTGCAACGCCGCGAGGAGGACCTCCGGCTCAATGTCGACGATATGGAAAACCGGGAAAGTAGGAACAACTTGAGAATTTTCGGCCTTGAGGAGACGGAGGGAGAGACCCCAGTGGGACTTGAAAGCAAAATCCAAGACATCATCAGAATTGTCCTGGGGTCGGAATCTGGGGAGACTCTCCTGCTTGACAGGGTCCATCGGGCTGGCGGGTGGTGGGAGGGTAGAGGCCCACGCTCAGTTCTTGCAAGATTTCAGTACTATAAGGACAAGGCTAGGGTGTTGGAGAGGGCGAGAACCTTACGGGATATTCAACATGGTAACTCCAGGGTGACGATTTACCAGGATCTCTCGTCCCTCACTCTCCAGATGTGAAAGAAATGCGGCACCATCACCAGGTGGCTACAAGAAAAGGGGACACGCTATTGCTGGGGCCACCCATTTCACCAAGCATCCGAATGGCAGGGCCAGAGGTACCAACTAGTCACGGAGGCGGAAATCCGAAGGGCCACCGAGGATCTCACAGGCGACATCACAGGACCATCAGAAAATCGAAACTAAACCGACAGAGATCGCCCTCGTGCCCCTCGAGGCCCAGACCTCTCCCAGGAGGAAGCTAAAGGTCAAAGGCTCAAGCAAATTTCAAAAAACCAAACACCCACCCACAGACCGAGGGGACCCTATATGATCGCACAAGCAGCAGCCAAGGCTCACCTTTCTGTGCAGAAGGCTTGATCTACATCCCACGGGAGCACGCAACGACTCATGGAGCCAGCCGGTCATAGGGTGTTTTTCCCACGACCAGTGGGGAGTTCTTTGTTCAATTGACTTCGGTCAGGGTTGAAGTGTTGCCCATTTAGAGGCTGTTGTATGGTTTCATAGAAAGTTACACGGCGACTCCAAACTGACAATTGTCGGTGTCTCTCCAGGCCTCATGCCGTGACACGCCCCGTCAGGGGAAAAGGGGCCCGATCAAGTTCTAAGGCCGGGGGGCGCCTGGCTCGGGAGACACTACAGCTAGTTCCCCACCGCGGATCAGAAAGGGCCGGTACTTAACGAAGAAAGGCATGTTGGAAAGCGCTACACCTAAGAAATTGTTTTCCCGGGGTCAGGGAAGCGACCCTGGTGGTTTGTTGCCAGTCACAAAATGGGTAAAGGAGGGGAGGGGGAAAGGGGGGGGGTGCCCCTTGCGGGGCTCGAGGGGAAGGGGAAAACCAGCTCAAACTATGGACACTTGTTTTGCAACAGGCTCCGAGTAGCAGACACTTAGAGGTGATTCCAGTGCGCGTAACGAAAAATGATAATGATTGAAGCAAAGATAGGCACGTTGAATGTCAAGGGCCTTAACTCCCAGAATAAGAGATCTCTCACGAGCAACATGTTCTGTAAGCAACACCTAACGGCTCTCTTCCTACAGGAGACGCATTACAGGCAAGGCAGGGAATCGAAGATCAAGGGGAAAGACATTGGGTGCAATTACTGGGCCTCACATAGAAGTTCTAAGAAGGAAGGGGTGGGAATCCTCCTGAGCAGGACGTTCCGTCTCACAGATATAGAAACCAAGAGGGGTTTTGGTGGTCGTTTCCTGGGCATTAAGGGAACCTGTGAGGGAGAGCGCATTACCCTGGCCACTCTATACGCGCCCAACTCAAAAAAATACATTTCCTCACCCAGGTCTTTCATGTCATGGATGAATGGGCAGAGGGAGCCATGATACTGGGCGGGGACTTCAATCTTATAATGGACCCGAGGCTTGACTGGTGGTCCGCGAGAGGAGGGACACCCAGGGGTATCTCCAAGGATAATCTGGCCCTGCAGACCCTCCTGAGAGAGCATTATTGGGTGGACGTTTGGCGAAAAGCATACCCGAGCCAGGGTGGGTACACCTTTTTCTCACCCCCACATTGCACCTACACCAGAATTGACCTTTTGTTAATCTCGGAAGAGGGGAACGGGGTGGCACAACAGCCGAAGGTGGAAGCCATAACTTGGTCGGACCACGAACTACTCATAGCTAATTGGTCACTGCCCATCTCCCCAAGATCTTCCCGATGGCGTTGTAATAATACACTTCTCAGGGACCCAGTATTTCGTGATTTCATGAGACAGGAAATGTTGGCCTACTTTGAGACAAACGACACCGGTGAGACGGATATGTCCATGTTGTGGGATGCCGCAAAAACCACTTTCAGGAGCCTTCTCATAGCGGTGGGCTCGAGATGTAAACGGGAAAGGGACCTAATCGAGGGTAAACTCCGTACAGAGCTGGGCGCTCTGCGAGCCAGAATGGGCCTCTGAAGGGTTGATCGTGGGGCTCTCTTGGAGGAGATGCAGGGTAAAAGACAAGAACTCCATACAGTCCTCATAGGGGAAGTTATCAAGAAAATGAGATATACTAAGCAGAGGTACTACGAACGGGGAGACAAGTTGGGGACCCTACTGGCGCAGAGGGCTCGGGGCTGTAGGGTTGAGAGAGGAGTCACTCGTCTCAGAGATGGAGTGGGTGGGATTCACGGGGGCCGTGAGGAAATAGTGGAGTGTTTCGCTGATTATTACAGCAAACTCTATTCCAAAAAGGCAGGCGAATCACTGGAGGACATCCACGCCTACCTGGCAGAACACGCTCTGCCTAGGCTGTCCGACATGGAGCTAGAGGTCCTGGAGAGAGATATCGGAGGAGGAGGGCACCATCAAAAGACTGAAGGTGGGAAAGGCACCAGGAGATGACGGCTATACAGCTGATTTTTAAGAGCAGACCAAACCCGTCCTGCTGAAGCCCCTGGCCAAATTGTTTAATCAGATCAGGAATCGGGAGTCCATCCGACCGACATTTCTGCAGGCCCTTATCACTGTTATACCCAAACCCAGCAAGGACCAGACGGAATGTGGGTCCTATAGACCCATCTCACTCCTCAACCTGGACACTAAGATCTTTGCTAGAATCCTGGCCACCAGACTAGAGAGCTGCCTCCCGCGCCTGGTACACCCCGAACAAGCGGGATTTGTCTTGAACAGGCAGGGTTCCGATAATATGCAGAAGACGCTCCATGTACTTGCCTCGAGAGGGGTCCGCGACAAAGGCGCGCTTCTACTGGCCCTTGACACGGAGAAGGCCTTCGATAGGGTCAGCTGGGCATTTATGAGGGAGGTATTCACGACTCTGGGTATGGGCCTGAGGTGGCTAGGTTGGATCTCCGTGCTCTACTCCTCCCCCTACGCTAGAGTGGTGGCAAATGGGACCGAGTCGAGTATATTCCCCCATGAGCGTGGTACACGGCAGGGATGCCCTTTGTCCCCACTAATCTACGCACTTGTGATGGAACCATGGGCAATCTCGATCCGTAACGATGCGGCCATCAGGGGAGTACAGGTCGGAGAGATGCAGTGCAAAATCTGCCTTTTTGCAGACGAACCCATATGGGGACCTATCGGGGTACAAAGTCAATCTTGAGAAATCCGTGGCGTTCATAAGGGGAAACTTACCAGATTCAGAGATGGCTTTTGTTAACGGGCTCCCCTTTAGGCTGAGAGATGACGGATTCCGGTACCTCAGGGTCCAGGTCACCCGTTATCCTGAGGGCTTATACCCGGCCAATTTCCCCCCCCACCCCTCTGGTCAGCAATCCGGAAAAAAACAGAGCGATGGTCAGGGTCGGGGCTCTCCTGGATGGCACATCTCAACCTCATAAAAGGTTTTTTTTTCTCTTTCAAATGCTCCCGGTGCTGATCCCCAAAACATTCTTCAAGGAAACAAAGCGAATCCTCCTCAACTTTCTCTGGTCAGGTAAAAAACAGAATCTCCTACGAGGTGCTGACCAGACCGAAGGAGGATGGAGGGGTGGGATACCCTGACCTAGAAACATACCACAGAGCCTCCCAACTGAGGGTCCTGGTCGACCACTTTGCCCCGGGTACGAAAAAACAATGGGTAGCCATGAACAACGGGCCACTTGCGCCCGTCACCATAGAGGAATGGCTCTGGGTCCCAAGGAGGAAGATCCCTAGAAGTGTCTTGTATCACCCAGTCCTAAAAGTGCTGTGGTCCCTATGGAAGGAGGGAGGGGGTTACTACCGCTGGCTCACAACCTGGCCCTCCCCATTGAGCTGTATTAGGGCCCCCCCCCCCCCTTCCTGGCCAAGATAGCGGAGCCAGCGGCGTACCAGACGTGGTTCGAGGCAGGCCTTAGCAGGACTGGTCACCTTTGGGTGGGGGGCTCTTTCTTACCCTTGAAAGATCTGGAAGAGGCCCTGGGGATAGGCACCCTGTCCCCCTTTCGCTATCTCCAGCTTAAGGGAGTCCTTACCAAAATCGACGACGAGAGGTGGGGGGAGATGTGTAGGCGGGCCAATCGCTCCATGGCCTCACTCCAGTACCGCCACCAGGCCCTCAAGGTATTGCATCGCTGGCACTACCCCCCGCAGAGGATTGCTAGAATGAGGCCAGGGTACAACCCACATTGCTGGAAGTGTAAGACCGAAAGGGGGGGGATTCATGTGGTGGAGGTGCCCGGTGTTCCAAAAGTACTGGGAGGAGGTATTAACATGGATTAAGGGGATAGATGGGGTGGAGCGGCCTTCCTTCCCCTGGCTTCTCCTTTTCGGAATTGACATTGGAGATGATCAAGAGAATACCCATGACCACATGCTGCAGGTTATGTTGGTGGCGGCCAGGTGCTGCCTGGCACAAAAATGGAAGAACCCCGGAATGCCTGGGGAAAAAGCATGGGTAGCCAAGGTACGGGCCAATTACGACATGGAATTCCTCATACATCTACTTGACGAATCTAGATCCAACATCGAGGAAATATGGCTCCCATTCTTCGAAAAATACGGCCGCTGGGTATAATGTTAAGCACCAGACCCGGAGAACTCCCCCCCTGGGGGCCTCGGGCCATTGTTCACTAGTCCAAATTCAAGTCCCTCAAAGCTCGACCATGACTTTGGCGTGCTAAGTGCACATCATGTAGACATTGCTACGCTCTTTACGGAACCCGTCAAATATGCAATTATTGAGAACTTGAACTGGTGGGGGGTGGGAGGCGATGGGTTATAACTGGTTTCCTGTTTAGTCATGTTTAAATATGTTCTGCATTGTTGTAACACATGTGCGAAACCTAATAAAACTTGTTTTTCAAAAAAAATCAAGCATTGCAAAAGCCAACAGAATGTGCACCCCGGAAGTGCCTGCAAGTGCTGTTTGGCTGGGCTTACTTTGAGGCTCCTCTTTGTTCCTGCTCCAGAAGCAGTTCGGCGTCGGCAAGGGGAGGCATTTCTGCAAACTTGCCATCACGCCGTAACTTGGGTGTCACTGGCCCCTGCTCTTAAGTAATTATTTCTAGACTTTAGTGCTGGGACACTGTTCGGGTCTCGCGCTGTGGTGCCTTTTTCTAACTACACCTGACATTTTCCTTCCCTAGACTAACGCATCCAAATTGCCCCGCCCACTTCCTGCGCCCATCAGCCCAACAGCCTACATAACCGCACAGGGACGCGCAACCCGGAAGTGCCTGCAAAAGTGTGGTTTGGCTGTTGGGGTGGGCGGGTGAACGAACGCATCCTACGGTCTTTGTTAAATTATAGCATTTTTTAGTAAAAGTGCTTAGAGTTTGGATCACTATAAATAAGAGATACAGTGTGACCACTTAGCTGGGTCGACAAGTTGGTGTTTTTTTTATTAGGACGCTGAATGGAAATAGGAAGCCTAATGTGGGTCAGATATTGTACTTGATCAGTGTACTGCCCTATTGTATAGTCAAATGTTTACTGCGAGCACTGCCACTAACGCTTTAACTGCCTTTTCCCCTTTCCTATAATCTTGTCACATTGTGTTCTATTGTACTGTCTATTATCTTCCCGTACCATATCTTCTCAGGGTACATAATCACTGTGGTCAATTACCCCTTTTTATGGACTTAATGATTGTATTATCGGAGAGTGAGATACAGTGTTTAATTCCACTCAGTCAGTATGGCCAGTGGTATAAGAAGTGGAAAGTGTACTGTCATGGCAACTTCCCCATGTGTGCCAAACAATAGCATAAATAATCGAATTAGTGATCTTGAAGCTTTGCCAACAGACATTGATGGCCGTGCCAATGATGGGAAACCCATCGACCAAAGGCTAAAAAGTTCTAACCAACTTCCAAAGTACCAGAATGAGAATGGCACTGTAATAATTACAGAGTCCTTGTCTATATCCTTTGAATCTCGTGAAGTGGTGACTTTGATATTAATGCAATGGCAGAACTCGATTCCCACATTCGATTATCCATTGATCTATTAACCCCACTGATACCTAAGATACGGGACTCAAGTGAACTCGGCTATGGGAATGGATTACCACTGCTATATTCTGAAACTTGTAGCCTCCCAATAAAACCCGACAGAAAATTTGAGAGGAACATGCATAACAATTCCATAGTTCTTAACGGGGGTGGGAAATGTAATCAACTATCCCACGGTACAGAGCCTCGTGTCCAAAACTCAGGGGGACACGGAATGCAGAGCACAAATCATGACTTATTAAATGCAGTAAATGCTGTAGATGTCTTTAGGACCGATGTACCTGTTATCGGTGTAGAGCATAATGGCTTAAAAACAAAGAGCTTCAACCAAGATTCCTTGGTGAACGCTCTAAAGGCTGGTACTCTATCATTGGAGATTGTTAAACAACTACTTAATCCCGTAGTAACTGGGACTGCAACAACTGATTATCAAAGAACTACACAACCCCCAGTTAGATGCCATAATGAAGCATTAGCTAATTTAAAGAATGTTCTAAACTTAGACGAGATAACAGCTAGCGTGAGCAACTCTGTAATTCACCCCCGAAGGAGTTAGAAAGACTGAGGAATCCAATAATAGTGCCGGTGAACACCATGAGCAGAAAACACAAAATCGCAAGAAAGGTATAAACATGATGATCCTGGAAGGCCAAAGGGAAATTCTAGGAAGCTCATAAATTAATAGCAGGTACTTACTAGACCTCCTACATGCAATTCCTCCCTTGAGAATTTTGGCTTCGAATGACATTGACAAGATCTCACTTGCCCCAACTAATAACTATCGGATGACATGTCATTTGTTCTCGGAACAAGTATTGAAGCTAATATGGTCATATAGAAAGAAGTTAGCTGAAATGGAATTGTCATTATTCACCTTTAATGAAGAAAAGACAGCAGAGGAATTTCTATATGCCAACCAGATCTCCAAGCCCCCAGAGAATTTAATGAAGGACGATATGTCTCTAGCTTAAAGAACAAACAATTCTGTATCTCGCAACTAATGATGATTGCTCGTAACAATGAAATGGCATGGATTGAACCACTATTAAAAACAATATTTGCAGCAAACCCAAATTTATCCACCTTATAAATCAATGTGAAGCCAGTACTTACCATATACTAATGGAATTCCTGTGGCTTTAATAACATTCCAATATGGTTATCAACTCATGATAAGAATAAACTTCCATCCATTATTCTCTTTCAGGAAACAATGAAAACTGAGCCATTAATTATTCTTGATTACTGCACACATTGTTCTTTTGCTACCAAAGGCGTGGAGGGTAGGCCTTATGGAGGACTTGCAATTTCTATTAATAATGCCTTAGATTGCAATTTAATACTGGTGTGTTCATCTATTCATGTGTTGGCTGTCCTCTTGACCATGAAAAAGAGTGGTGCGAAATCTATTCGACTAATCTGTACTGGAATCCTTTGAAATATAAATATCTGAGATACTTGATGACATTGAACTATGTTTTGATCAGGCTTTTATTATCAATTCCAATTCCGAAATCATAATGGGTGGAGACTTTAATTCTCTATGTTTGGAAATGTATGCTTGCTCCAAATTCTGCAAGAAAGCTAGAACAACCAGCATTAAGAGAGGGGCCAAACTGAGTTCCTACTTTAAGGAATGGGAGATTTAATTTGTGAAATTTAGTGAATCTTCTCCAAACTATACTGGAAAAGAGGTAACGCAACCTCCATGATTGATTTCTTTTGTATTCTGATTCATTGCTAATGCTCATTGATTCTGCTACGATTGGGGAAATAAAGTTTAGTGACTATGCCCCCATCTGCCTCTCGATTCTCCTCGATATCAATACAGTGAATATAGACGATTGCTTGTACGCAATAGAGAACAAAAGGGATATTTCTTTAAGATGAAATCCAATACTTTCCAAGGGGCTAGCTGACCGAGTATCTACAAAACTTAAATGCTGAATTGACTTTAATAGCCCAGAATTATATGCGACATATTACCTTGACCAGATTGTCACTATTTTAAACTATCGAGGCTCTCGAGTACTTCAGAGTTAAGCAAACACCCTTGTTTACTAATCACAAACATACTTCTAACTTCAAAATGAAACATCTGAAACTACAAAAAAATAGAGCTATAAAAAAGCTTGGTTCAGAGTACCTAAATATCGTTCAATATTTGTTTGAACAAAAAAAAAAAAAAATTATCCAAGCATACAAATTTAAAATTAAAGGAATATACATTGAACAATATAACAAACAAAACTGCGAAATGATCAAAGCAACCTGTAGTTATAATACTCGTGACATCTGGTCTGCGATTAAGAAAGGCAATTCATCCGAACAACAATTTAAGACTATGATTCAGGCTGAAACATGGCTAGCCTATATTAAGAATAAATATGCACTGCCTACTCGATTTGCTCAAATGCACGAGTTTGTAGATTTGTCTTCACCATCAAAGCAATTTGTTTGGTCTGACTTTGACATCATGTGGGCCATTAATTATCCAACTCTTGTGCACCTGGCCCAGGCGGTATTCCATCTTGTGTCTACAAGGCTGATCCTATATTTTGGAGCATGATTCTAAAAATCAAGTTTGATAATATCAGAGCCATGGGGACTATAACTAAGTCTTGGGTGACTTCTATTTGGATCCCAATTTACAAAAAAGGAGATCCCGGGCTGCCGGAGAATTACAGACCAATCTCTCTAACAGACGCAGCAGCCAAAGTTTTCTCTATCCTAGTCTTTGAGCTTGATAAACATTTAGATACATTTAAGATCTACTCCTAATTTCAAGTTGGATTCAGACATAGGATGGGCACTACTCAAAATGCGACAATTATGGCACATTTGCTAGATGGTATAAAAAAGAAGGAATTTAGCACATTATATATTGCATCGATTGATGTGTCTTCAGCCTTTCATAAGGTGGTTTGTAATGTGTTATGGTAAAAAATGTATAAGCTAGGTATCCCAGAACATTTTATCTATTGGATTATAAAATTTCACACCAACACATCCTATAGAATCCGGATTACCCAAGGTGGAACAATCACAAATCCACTACAATCATTCATGGGGCGTTGTTGTTTAATATATATCTATCCGATATGGACAAATTTTGGGAATCCTCAGATATTTTTGCGGCAATGCTATGTTCATTAAGATTGCATTGGCTATCCTTTGCCAATGATATTATTTTATTTGATTTGACCCAGATTGGTTTGCAATCAAAATGAAATGTCTTCTCTGAATTTGCCTACCAGCACAATCTCAAACCTAATCCCTCTAAAATCAACATTATGATTTTTAAGGCATGCAACAAACCCAAGAAATTTCATTGGAATATTGATGGCTACACCATACATGTATAGCAAGAAATTATTTACCAAGGATATCGGCTAAGTAATGTGACAACAATTAAATCATGGGTTGACTATTTGAAGCAGAAAGTAAGACCTTTAAGAAGTCAAATGAATTATTTCTGTAAAACATTGCAAATTTTCCGTGAAGCCACTTCAGTTTCTTACCCTTAAGGTGGAACCGGTACTTCTTTATGCCTTGGATATTTGCGTATGTGATTTGCATGAACAACTTGATTTAATGCAGGGTAGTTTGTTGAAACTCGCCCTGCATGTAACTCCGGCAATCCCGAACTGTTATTAGGCATGAGATGGGTCCGATTTCCCTATCCACTAGATGCGCATGGCGGGCACTATCAAATGACAGTAAAATACTTAACTTTCCTAGTAATTCCTTATATCAAGATTTTCTTGAATTTACAAAGGGATGCTCCTCCAGCTCTTTCACTGCCTACTATTTAAGAATGGCTAAAATCTTGAGATATTTGGGAGTGGATCTTGACGGTCTGTATATTCGTCCCCAAGTTATGTAAAACACAAGCTTTTTGAACAGGACTGGTGTAAAACCAACCATTGATGAAATAAGTGCATTGAGTACATAAAGAATATGCTAAATTGCCACGTAAAAGAGATGGTTGTTGTGCTTATCTTGAGATATTCCCATGTAAGAATGCTAGAATGTATAATCTTAGATTTAGATTAAATCAGTTCCATACCATGGAAAAAACAAAGCACTGGAGAAATTCCAGTTAAAAAATGGTGATACGAAATGTCGATTTCCAAAATGCGCAGAATCAATGAAACACTAAAACATTTGATTTTAGAATGCTCACATTTTAGAGATGTCAGACCGAAACTCCTAAAGCGATTTGTAAACGTGAAATCCGAAGATTGCATGGAGTCTCTTTGGAATCAACTAATGCAAGGATAATTCTTTCTCTAGTGGCATTTTTAAGAATAATTGAAAAAGAGATTTTAGAATTTTAGAGAATCTTATAATTGAAGATGTGATTGATTGTTCTTGATTGTTATATTTTGTTTACTATTTATTGTTAATTTGAATTGTGTTTGTATATGATATATGTACATTTGTAATAGATGTCTATTTTTGTAAAGGTTTGTTTAAACCATAAACAAATACATTTTTTTAAAAAAAGGCAACAGATTTGGCTTGTGTATAGGTATTATATCATAATCCCAGGTACTCTCACCATTTTCCAGATTTTGCTATTTTATGGAAAGAAAGTACACATATGGCAGTGCCTGGCAGATGCCTATCCCATGCTGACACAAAAACCAAAACCGTTAGCTTTGCCAATGCTTGTTTTTATCATCATCAGCGCAGGGTGTGCTCAAAAGGTGTCTTCACATGCCAGACATTCCGTGCTTATGGTGAGAGCACGTTTGAATGGATTTGGAACTTTGGATATAGATGATAGGGGGCATTTAACCATATTGATGCCTGCTACAAAGCGTTTACAAGCTGATCCAAAGGTAAGTAATTTGGTACAATGGATATGTTAGCTGCCACAGACCGGAGCCAGCCTCTGGCTAGAAGTGGGAAACGTGAGGTGGCGGAAGCAAGCAACAGTGAGAACAAGTTACTCTCTTACCTGGTAACGTTCTTTCGATGGGATGGTCCGACGACGTATTCCATATCTATGACAGTAATCACCACAGCTGTGCTGCTTCGGAAAATCTTTCGGCGTCTGCACCTGCGTCATTGACGTTGATACGCTGCCCTCCAGTACCTCTTCCGACAGCCAACGTCACCAGATGTTATAAGTAGGATGCACGACGCCCGTAGCCTCAGTTATAGTTTTTTTTTTTCCCCAGAACGTGTGGCACCAATCTTCTGCCAGTCTGACCACAGAAAGCCTTGCGGAAACGTAAGCTACAATCGCATAAGAAATTCTGTAGCGGGGAAGGCAGGGAGGGAGTAATATAGAATAAGTCATCGGACCATCCCATCGAAAGAAGGTTAACAGGTAAGAGAGTAACTTGTTCTTCGAGGGGATTGGGTATTCCATATCTATGACAGACTCCCAAAGCAGTACCAATGTAAGGAGGTGGGAAACTAATTTAGAATATACAAATTTAGAATGTCCAATCAAATTGCAGAGTAAAGGACCGGCTTGCCAAAGGCCAGATCCTGCCCACGGATAGAATCGAGGGAGTAGTGACGTACAAAAGTATGGACCGAAGCCCAGGTGGCTGCATCACAGATGTTACGAATAGGAACACCCCTCTGCAGGGCAGTAGAGGCAGCCATACCCCTGGTAGAATGGGCCCGTAAGCCTACTGGAGGGTCCTTAACTGCCAAGCGGTAACATTCAGAAATTGCCAAGATAATCCATCGAGACAAAGTCTGCTTAGTAACAGCTTGCCCCAAACGCCTTCCAGCGTAACCAATAAAGAGTTGATCGTCCACTCTGAGCCCGGGACATGCGTGAAATGTAGAAGCTTAAAGCTCTCCTAGGATCCAGCCTATGGAGCCTCTCCTCTGCCTTCCCAGGATGTGGAGGAGGATAAAATGCCAGAAGAATAACCTTCTGGCTTAAATGAAATTCCGACACCACCTTCGGAAGAAAGAAAGGACGAACTCTAAGGACAACCCTGTCCTTATGAAACGAAGTGAAGGGTGGCTTAACTGAAAGTGCCTGTAACTCACTCACTCTGCGAGCGGAAGTGAACGCGACTAAAAATACAGTTTTAAGGGTTAACAGTCTCAAAAAAGAATGCAAAGGCAGCACCCATTAGAAACTTGAGAACAAGGTTCAGATCCCAACCGGGAACCTGGAAAGGTGGCGGAGGGAACACAGTGAGCCCTTTCCGAAACTGAGAAATTAAAAGGGATTGTAAACTAAGAACACTCCTCAGACGAGCGCTTAAATATAGAAAGCGCCGCCAGGTAACCTTTCATGGTACCCATTTGCAGGCCCTTGTGGGCCAAAGAAAGCAAAAAAGAGAACGACAGGAATGTCACATGAAAAAGGATCCACATTCTGAACCCTGCACCAGTCGCAGAACTTTCTCCAATGGCAACGGTACAGGGACTTTGTTGCCGGCCGTCTGGCCGAAAGCAACACCACCATCACGTCTTCAGGGAGGTCCCAATCCTTATACCTCAACCTTTCAGAAGCCAAGCGTGAAGGTTGAGGGATCTGACCTCTGGATGGAGAACCTGACCACCCCCTCTCCCCTGAGAGCAGATCGTCTCGGTAGGGAAAACGACGTGGAGGGCAGATGGACAAGTCGAGAAGGTCCGGGTACCACGTCCTCCTGGCCCATGCTGGAGCAATGAGGATCATCCAGGAACCAAACCTCCGTAACATCTGCAGCACTTGAGGGATGACGGGGACTGGAGGAAACGCGCACAGCAGTGGGAATGACCACTCCACCACAAACGCGTCTCCTAAGGCTCCTCTTGGAGGAAATTCCTGTGAGCAGAACCTTTCGCACTTCCGGTTGACACTGGAGGCGAAGAAATCTACTTGAGGGGTCCCCCAAAGGGCGAAGATCTCCAGGAGAATCTCCTGAGCCAGCTCCCACTCGTGAGAGATCGTGCTCTGCCTGCTCAGAGCGTCCGTCTCGTTTTCGTCCCCGGCCAGATGAACTGCCGAGATTGAAATTTCCTGCAGTATGGCCCAGAACCAGAGTGCATCGCCTCCCTGCACAGAGGAAGTGACCCTGCCCCCCCCCCTTTTTGTTGAGGTAGTGCATGGCCACAGTGTTGTCTGTCAGGATCAGTACATTCTGTCCTCGCACAGTCGGTAGAAAAGCCTTCAGGGCAAGCCTGGCGGCCCTCCGCTCCAACAGATTGATATGGAGGCTGGACTCCGACGGAGACCAACGACCGCTGACTGTCAGCTCGTTGGCATGAGCTCCCCATCCCGTGAGGGATGCGTCCGTCACGATCGTCACCTCCGGCCAGGGTAGCCAAAATGGAGACCCCTCATCAGATTGCCTTCATCGGCCCACCACAGAAAGTCCCGGGCGACCGAGGGCAGCACCTGAACGGGGTCCAACATCCTGCCGGAGGACTGAGACCACTGGAGCTTGAGCGCCCATTGCAGAGATCTCATCCACAACCTGGCCTCTGGCACTAGAAGAATGCAGGATGCCATGAGGCCGAGCAACCTCAAGAACTCGAATGCTGGGAGACTCTGGGCATGTTGAAACTTGTGCACCAGCTGCTGAATGTGGTGAGCCCTCACCTGGGGAGGAAAACACTGCCCAAGGGACGTGTCGAGCACTGCTCCGATGAACTGAAGCCGCTGACTTGGCGTCAAGTGGGACTTCTTTAAATTGAGGGAGAAGCCCAGCCTGTGAAGGGAGTGGCAGGTGACGGATAGATGATTCAGGACTTGCTCGGGAGAGCGCGCCCTGATCAACCAATTGTCCAAGTAGGGGTAGACGTGAATCCCCCACCTTTCCTGAGATACGCTGCCACCACCACCATGAGCATGGTGAAAACCCTTGGGGCGGAGGTCAATCCGAACGGCAGGACCTGAAACTGAAAGTGTGAGTCACCAACCGCGAACCTCAGGTACTTCTTGTGCTTGGGATGGATCAGCACATGAAAATAAGCATCCTTGAGGTCGAGACACACCAACCAGTTCTGAAGTTGAAGGGCCTGGAGGACTTGAGAGAGAGTAACCATTCTGAACTTGTTCTTCCTGAGGAGTTTGTTCAAACCGCGCAAGTCAATGATGGGTCTCAATCCCCCGTCTTTCTTCGAAATCAAAAAATAAGGGGAATACATCCCTTGTTCCTCTCCGCTACAGGCACCAGTTCTATGACGCCTTTCTCCAGCAGGGATTGAATTTCCTGTGCAAGGAGCAGATCCAGACTCTTCAAAGAGATTCCCTGGTGGATTGTCGTGAGGCCTCTGCCGGAAAGGAAGACAGTAGCCGTGGGTTATGATCTCCAGAACCCACACATCTGAAGTAATGGCACGCCATTCTACAAGATGCTGCGCCAGCCTTCCCCCAACCGGTGAAGCATGGGCCCTCATGACTGACCAGAAGCGGCTGCAGCGTTGCCTGAGGGCAAAGAGGCAACTGCTAGCGCGGCCTTGACACCTCGAGTACCTTGTTTTCCACCGTTGGCACTCCTACGGTTGCCCCTTTGACTTGCAGCTTCTCTCGTTTTACTAAAGGATGAGTAATAGCGAAAGGAACCTCCCCTCCATTGCTGTCCCCTAGGACGAAAAAGCGGAAGTTGGCGGACTGCAGCGCCCAACGACTTTGCTGCAGCTTTGGAGGTCTGCAACCTCTCAAGGATCTCGTCAGGCTTGCTGCCAAAAAGATGTTCACTATCAAAGGGCATGTTGAGGAGCCTGGCTTGCACATCAGGAGCAAACCCCGACTTCCTCAACCACGCAAACCTGCGTATAACGGTGCTCGCCACCATGGACCGGCTGACACAGTCTGCCATGTCCAAACCCGACTGAATGGACTCACACATGGCATCCTTGCCATCCTGAATAATAGCAAGAAAACCATCCCGTTCGTCCCCTTCGGGAATATTTACAGCCGCTAAGGAAATACAGTTCCACAGAGTGTGCTTGAAACGTGACAAGGCACATACAGAGTTGGCCGCCTGAAGATAAAACTTTCTTCGCCCAGCCATCAAATCGCTTGTCGTCCCTATAAGGAGGGCTGGTAGGATACGACGCCTGCTTAGCTGGGGCCGTAGACGCCTTCACCACCAACTCTCCGGAGTGGGGTGCATGGTCAAGTAGCAGGGGTCACTACTGGCTGGGCAGTATTTTTGCGGCAAAGACTTGCCCACTGCCGGGAGACTCTCCGGAGCAGTCCATGCCACTGCCACCCTTCTTTGCAGAGCCATATGGAATGGCAGTACCGGGTCAGTGGGTGGACCTTGGTCGAGGATATCCGTCAGGTCATCCTGCACAAAATCAACTGGGGGCGCCGACCACCCCAAGTAGTCCGTGACCCTCGACATAAGGCGCCGGTACGATGACTCGGCATGGGTGCCAGGCTCAGGCTTACAGAACTCCAACTCCAGAGAGGTGTCCAGACCACTGGCGTCATGCAGTGACTGACGCAGGTCCTCAATCTGGATATGACCAGAAAAAATCTCATCTGGTACCGTGTCGGGAACCAACCCATCTTCAGAACCCTCTTGCACCTCGGATATATAATCCATAGGCTGGAAAGTGGGCATTGAATAAGGGAGAAAGACATGTTTTGCTTTGGCCAGAGCCTTTCTAGGGGGTCCCCCCATGCTACAGGGTACCTCGCACATCACAGCCTCGAAAGGCGTCCAGGGTGTCGACAGAATCGGCGTTGAGCGTGGCATCGACGGCTTCGACACAGGCCTCGAGGCCGGAGCCCCGAGCGTGTCTCTCGACAGCCTAGGCGTCGACGACTTTCCTCGAAGGCGGGGTCTCGAGAGAGTCCGTCGACGACCTCTGCGCCACAGGTGTCGATGTCTTCTTCGAAGACTTCATAGGTTCACGTGGTCTCGAGGGCGTCGAGGACGGAGACCTGGAACGGGCATGAATAGAACGATTCCCCTTGTCCGAGCAGGACCTCTCCCGCGAATCGTGCCGACCACCCGAGCCCGAAGGCATACGAGTGGTGTCTCTAGTACGGTCACGGCCGACCCCTCTCGGAGGCGCGGATGGACCGGAGCCCGAAGGAAGCCCATTCCTCCAGAGAGGAACCCTTGGTGGGATAAGAAACTTATGCTCACCTGACTCCCATAGAGGCGTCGATCTGGACTGGACTGCTGCGGTCTCCACCAATGTGACGCGTAGGGCTGAGATGACGGACTGGACTGGCACACCTAGCTTCGTTTGCTTGGCCCGTAGGAATATTCTTCTGATGATTTGAAAAGATGAGCTCTCCATCCTGCATTGAGCACAGGGGCACGTTGATAACCAGTTGCTTTGCTGGCACAAAGGAATTGGTGAGTTCCAGGACAATATTGACTCTGAAATTCCCGGCAAGGCGCCGTAAGTACGTAGTTCGTAAGAGTTCAAATGCCTGACTTTCACTCTTGTCCGATTCCTTGCAGGTTGCAGCTTGACCCTACTGAAGAGTTCCTCGTGGCAACCGGTAATGTTCTGGTAAGGATTTGTATTATCCAAAACAGTTCGATAAAATAATGTCCATATGTAACCTGTTGCTTTCTCCCTTATTCAGGCGCTGAGAGAAAGTATGAAGTCTCGGGGAATGATGCCTCTGGCGGTAAAATCAGACAAAGTCTTTTGTGGTGAGGAGGGTTCCCTTGTTAGTCCCTTGTTTCACCTTGCTGTCCTTTTGTTTCCCCTTAGGGGCTGGGGTTCGGCTAGGATGCAGTGGTAGCTGCGCCGACCCGTGAAGAAGAATAGTAGCCCCTGTGGTAAAATCAGGTAAGTCTATGGGGGGTATTCCTCGGTGTATTCCCTTGGCTCACCTTGCTGTTCTTGTTTTCTCCTTAGGTGCCGGAGTGCGGCGGTAACATGCAGGAGGATGCGGTGAAATGTGAAGATGCTGCGAAGGCCGGTGAGTTCAGTGCGGCACTGCAGCAGGCGAAGCGACGTGCATAAAATAACTTATTTCTTCCAACTCGAAGGCGCGATGGAGCGGGAATTCAGGTAAGGATCAATAGGTATTGCTCTTGTTCTAACCTTTTCTCCTTCTTTCTCCCTTTTGCTAGGAGCTCCAAACTCGAGGCGGCGTGGCAGAAGACTGGATGCAGACTTGCAGGCTCGGGGAGCGTTACGCTGCTGGATGCAGAATAACGCAAAGCGTGTGCTGCTCTTCGGGCGTGGTTTAAATAGCCTCCAAAGTAGTCCCAGGTAAGTATTCTTCCCCAGCCCCACCCAAGTAAAAAAAATAGTCCCTAAGTAAAATAGTCCCTTCCAAGCCTCGTTTGGCTTGGAGCTCTTGCAGCATGGTCTGCATCAGGTAAGTTTTAATCTATGAGCCTGGCGCCAGGACTGCACCCAAACAGTCCCTAGCGGGGGTTGTTGGGCTTGCTTGGGGTAACTTGATGCCTGCTTCCGGGGTTGCTGGACTTGGTCTGGGTCCCCGGTGGTAGGCATCATGACAGAAACCCGCCGACGGGTGAGGACGGGGAAGGCGACTGATGGCGGCGCTTCCGGGAGTGCCTCGAAGAGGCAGAGGAGTGGCGGGACCCACTCCGGGACCGAGACCCGCTAGACTTACGACTACGATGCAGAGAGTCGCCCCTCAAATCGTCCGTCGAAAGCCCAGTGGACCTCGCCTTCCGGGGCTTGGACACCTTACCGACCGACAGCTTCTTCTTACCTTCCCGCAAGGCCTTGGACGTAAGCGACTGGCAGTCGACACAATCATTCGTGTCGTGGGCCTCCCAGAGGCACCAGAGGCAGGCGTTGTGCGAGTCCGACACCGACATCTTGGACCGGTAGTCCCCACACTTCTTGAAGCCCAGACGCGGGGTGGAAGAAGAGGAAGACGTCCCGATAATACTTTCACAAAACGAACAGGTTCGAAGAACCGAAAGAACAGAAACTCCAAAGAGTCGAGGCGCGCCGAGATCTCTGAAGCCAACACGTTCGCAGAAAAAACAGAACTGAGGATACATGCATCGTGCGTCCTACTTATAACATCTGGTGACATCGGCCGTCGGAGGAGGTCCTCAAGGACAGCGTATCGACGTCATTGACGCGGAAAGATTTTCCGAAGCAGCACAGCTGTGGTGATTACTGTCATAGATATGGAATATGTCGGAGGGCCCAATCCCTCGAAACCCCTTTCAGTCACAGCAAAAGGCAATGGATGGATACATTACTTACTTTTCGGTAATGATCTTTCTGATGGATGTTCCTCCAATGTATTCCTCTTCTTTGATATCTATCTCCCAGTGCAGCTGTTCTTCAGAAACCTTTCTGCCGCCAGGAATCTTGGCACAGCTCCGCCCACCACCTCTAGATGCCCCGCGCCAGACATGACGTTGGAGCCACTACATATAGAAGTGAGCGGAAAGTCAGAGGAAAGCCACACAAGTTAAACCAGTGCAAGCAGTGTGCAGTTTAGCAGTGGCAGCGCTGGACGTTTGTGCCAAGAAAAGTGTTTCTACAGTGCTCTTTGGTGAAAGGCATAACCTGACTTTAAAAACACTATCAATGCATGGAGCGCACGTGCAGTGTTCAGGCAGTGTGCAGTTTAGCAGTTCACTGGTGAGGCTTCATGCAGACAGCATGTGCCTTATCGCGATACTCTGTAGTCGGGTCTGCAGTGCCGGCGTTCACTGGTTAAACTTATCTGAAAACACTGGTGAGTGTATTATTCCTCGCGTGCACTGTTGCTGCGGACAGACCTTGTGCTTTAGTTAATCAACATTGGTATAACAGTCTAGTACATCTAAAATCCTCCAATTTTCTGACAAATCACTGCTGATGGCGGCCAGCCTGCCCTTACCTTGATCTCCAGGGGAGGGAACATTGAGTGAATTAATTGATCTTGGAAATCGATCTGTTTCTCCCTCCAATAACACTCTGGATCAAATTGAGCCTTTGAAAGTATTAAAGCCAGGGAAGCCAATGAAAACAAGGAAAATCAAGTACTTTTTAATCCAATCGCCCTTGATGCTATAAATGAAGCCAGAGCTATATCTGAGTCTATTATAACTGCTCAGAGCGAGACGACTTCTAATGTGGCATTATTGCCTGTTGCAGATGCTGTGGATATTTTAGAGCATGATGCAGGAGATGGCACCTTTTCTTTGTGTATAGTTGATCGGGCGAATACCTCTGGTTTATTAGATGCACTGCCTGACTTGGTTGGGCTTGTTTCACATGATTCTGATTCTTCAATCTCTTATGTATCTACACCCGCTCCCTTCCCTTCAAGGAGACTATCAAGTGTTAAGACAATTGGATTCAAATTGCATAGAGAACCACAATGGTATTTTAACTGAAATAAATATAGTTGTACGAGTCCTGGTTTTGTAATGAAGGTCTTCAGGCGGAATCCAAAATACCTTAGACCCTGCTGGAATCACTCCTGTTTAAGTTTGATAATATTAACGTACAAAGTGAATTGCAGGAGTTTTTGCATGGCCGCTAGTGTGTGGGGTATATGGGGGTTGATGTGAGGGTCATGCATATGGATGAACGTGTTGTAGTCCTGAGTATTGTCTCAGGTCAAAGGAACAAGTGCAGGAGTGGGATAGTTCGCCTTATGAATCCCCAATTGGTGGTATGGTGGATGTGGTTGATGAACGCTCTTCTGTTTTAAATCAGTCAAGTACGGATGTATGTGACATAATAGAAGAAGCTACTTGTTCAAGAGTGTAAACATTTAACTTGGAAAATATTTTGCCTCCTACTAGTGAAAAAGTTGCAGAAGCAGAGAGGTTTAAATCTTCTCTAGGTGTGGTGGACGATGTATTGAGGAATAAGAGGAACAAGGACAAAGTAAGTCGAATAAGAAGTCCCAGGTGAAAGACCACGTTAAACTTTAAAAAAAAGGAAAAACTGCTTCTGCATTATACTATTAAGTAAGGTGCTAAAATGTTTTCCCGTTCAATACTTAAGCAACCCTCAATTAGAGCGGCTTTCGAGAAAGTACCTGTCAAAATGACTTCTATTCAATCATGTGTTCCTAATGCTTCTGTATACGTGGATGATGAGGAAAGTGTAGTTCTTTCAGCTGATTTATCTGAAGTGGAAGGTAGTATTGTGTCAGCAAAAAACATTTGTCGCACATTGTGTTCAAACAGACTTTCTCTTACATGTGTTAGCCCCTAAAATAGTAATGTCAGACTTCACTGACTGCCCCAGACAAGTTATTACAAATACTCTGTTGGCCAGGTCTATCTGTGTTATTTGGGCGGAGAAACCCTAATGTCCAATTAGAATGCCCTTTGACATGTAGAAACACAGTTCGTAATCCTCCTCAGGCCGAGAATATGTTGATGGCTGGAGATAATCACTTGAATGCCTGGCAAAGGAGGGATAAAGTGAACTATAGCGATCAAGTTTATAGAGTCTTAAGAGGCACAAGAGGCCCTGAATTGAAGAATGAATTTTCTTGCTCTAGATATCCTGTAGGCCCGAGGTTTGTTAGGAATCATGGTGACCCCTGCCCCCCCCCAATAAAGTGTTTGGAGTGCTTCAACCATTTTCAATATTGCTAGAAAGTGTGCTTCCTGAAAACAAGCATTTAGTGTTAAACCGCTCTAACATTCTCTGCCTCTTTGGGCAGGTTTAAATCTTGCGGGCAATTTCATCCAGAGATATTGAGAGAGTCGATTTTATAGACCTGCATAGGACTGATCGTACATTACTATATGTTAACACTAACACTGTTTTAGAAATTATTATGAAAGAGGTCCAATATTTTCAGGCATTTGATTTTGATATCCCCCTTTATTCTTTAAAATGTCCATTGAGGAAGACTGTTGAAGATGGAATGAGGAATCAACCGTTACCTAAGGAGATTATCTCTCTGAATCACGGTCAAAGTTATGCCCTAGAGATGCAAGTGGTCAGAATGAGTCTCCGGTGGATGAACCTACGAAGGACTGGTCCTGGCTATCAGAAGCCTTATGCTCAATGAATCAAGGGCAAGGACCATGCTCCTCCGAGTGACTTTCAATCTCATGTGAGCTTAAACTTTCTCTCGTGAACATTACCATTTATTTACGAATAGTAGTGCGAGACATATTTTTAATGAACATTGTATAATCTCACTGCAAGGGACTTGGCTATTGAAAGTTCTGTCATTTGATGGATATGTTTCCAGCTTCCAACCTGCTAAAAAAAGGCTCACTCTTGTGAAGTCCTGTAGGGAACTGATGGTTATCATAAGTAGAAGTGTTACCACAGGAATTGTAGACACTCATGTTAGGGTTATGGGAGAATCAAAACATTTAGACTTATTATTTTAAATGTGTACTGGCATCTTGTAGTGCCACATTTGTGGGTGGGCAAGCGATCCTGTCCGGTGTCTTAAATGCTACCTGCATAAATATGTATGGTCTGCTGGGGAAACTCTACGGCCGGGAAAGATGCACGCTAAACAATATTATGGATGCCAATGGTTAAAAGGTTTGGGTGGTTTAGAATTATGCATACTTCATTGTGCCACTCCTGGTGATTTACCTGGTAGTTTTACATGGTATAATGGGACGATCATCTCTACCATTGACTATATTTTTGTGAGATGTTGTCTTTTTCATGAATGCAAATGTCTTAAGACTGAATGGAGTGATCATTGTACACTGTCGGTAGAGTTTGCATTTCAAGTTATGAATGATTGTGAGCAAGGTCCATGTGACTTAATTGTGAACCCAGTGGGGAATTGAGTCTCCTGTAATGTGAGTAATGTGAATAGGGTTAATGATGCCCTGGCGCTGTGTCTCAATGCTTCTTCCTTAGACTGGAAATATGAAACTTTCTCTGTAGATTTCGATAACTTTATGGAGGATACTTTAAAGTCTTTTGTAGTTGTTCCCTTTCTTCAGAGAAAGCATTATGTGAAGAAACCTCTACATGAATATATTGCTGAAGTCGCAGCGAGAAAAAAAGACTTAGGAGCACAGATTAGGGGTATAAAATGCAAGGGGGCTCTGACTCATCCAAAAATTATTGCCGGATTAAGAAAGTAAAGACTGCTTTTAAGAAATGGTTGAGGGGGACTAGGTCTATTAGGAGTCAAGGGATGCCAAAGGCATGCTTTTGACTTTATGTAATAAAAATGTGCATGCCTTTTTGAGAGTAATAAACTATATGGACGTTTCACAGCCTACCCAGTAATTACACTCTGTTTCAGAGCAAGCCTGGGTCACCTATTTTGAAGCGCTTTATGCATTGGCCAGATTGTCTGAATATGGGAAGAATTTTGATTTAGTGCTAAACAATGAAGATTGGAAACCGAATCTTGGATGTGACAAAATATTAGAAGCATCGAAGAAGATCAGTACTTTTCGTGCATCGGGTCCCAAAAAATTGTCTACTTTACTATTCAAAGGTAACCTGGCTGTCTGGGCCTCCATTCTAACTTTTGTTAAGCAGGTAGCAGATTTTCCTATTTTTCCTAAATCTTGGCCCACTGCCCATACTGTACCAATTTATAAGAAGGGTTCCCGATCTGACGCCATTAACAGGCCAGTTGTTATTTTGGATGCAGATAGCAAGATATTTGCGAGCTTGATGTTGGGAGATCTAGAATCATGGGAAAAAGAAATTTGGAAATAAAAGATTGGTTGCAGGGAGCAGATGGGAACTTCTCTAAATGGTTTTATGTCGAAATGTGTACAGAGCACGGTAAAGTCTACAAAATACGAATCTGTCTTTATAGCAATGACTAATCTCTCTGCTGCATTTGAAACGGTCGATAGAGGTCAGTTATCGACCAAGCTACAAAGTTGGGGAATCCCTGGTGGGCGCCTCCACCTGATATAAGGTTTATATAAATCACACGAATGTGCAGGTCAGATTGAATCGTAATGGAGCCCTTTTACGAAAAATCTCCACATTGAGGGGAGTTCGATAGGGGAGCATTTTATTTTTGCTCCCTGTCTTTTTAATTTATGTCAGACATAGGGGACCAACTAGATCCGGTTTCATTTGCACCCCCTAAAATCTCCTATTTAAAAACAATCTGATTGGCATATGCTGATGTCTTAAATTTTTGATTGCACTCAGAAGGGTTTGCAGATTTTAATCAATGCCTCTACTAGCTATGCCTCTTCCAATTTCTTAAAAATCAAATAGGTAAAAACTAAAATAATGCAGTGTACGAAGAAGAAAAAAATAACGTTTCAATGGCGCATTGGCACTGATGTGTTAGAAAAGGTAGACTGTTTTAGGTACTTTATAAATTACAAGTTAAAGAGTGGATGAAAAGTCATGCACTGGCCTTGTCCAATCAGCTTAAGTTAGTAGATGCAAAGTATGGGAAATTCACTATAATTCTGGTTTTAAAGTTTAATCAAGGAAAGATTGTTCCTAAGATTTTATGTGGTATAAAAGTTCAGATGCAATGAGTTTTAGATTTAACTTATCTCAAGGGTTTGATCTTGAGGAGAACCTTGAGACTTCGACTTCTGTACCATTATCCGCTTTACAATATGAGCTCACTTATTATTTGCTTACCCGTAGAGCTCACTGGCAACTTCTTTACTTTTATAGAAAGATTTCACATCCTTTCAAATGAATTTTTGTTTTATAATTTTTATTTTTTATTTTTTTTTATTTATTTAATTATTTAAAGTGTGTATTGGTTAATTAAAACCTTATACACTATAAAATTATTATATCAGCAATAGGAAACACCAACATATCTAGCAGCCAAATTACAAAAGAAAGACAATTAAAAAAAATAGTTTGCTAACAGATTGCTCGCTTCCAAATATAAAAGGCTGCCCCCATAAAAACCTTAATCTCTCCGTCATATATAACTGACCAAAATTGGTCAGATTCAATCATTTGCAGATCCCCAACAATATTTGCATACCCTTTAAAATAACATTCCTTTAATTTGGTGCACATGGTTAAGATATGTCTTACTGTCTCCACCTCTATATTACAGCGCCTACACAATCTTTCTGCCCGGGGGGTTTTTGTCCGTGCCCCAATTATTTCCTTGCATGGGAGAATGTTCAAGCGTAGTTGCAGGATAAATCTTCTCAAAGCCCTGTTTCCCGTATTTAGCAGATATTGTCTCGGAGTAGCAGGCTTGAGGCCTTGGAGAGCATAGGCAGCATATCGAGACTTAGTGTAGAGGTAGGATTGATTTTCACACAAATCCCAAGTAAATGCTTTATCCTTAAGACTTTTCATAATACACGCGATGTTGTCTTTTCCCATAGGTTCTTTATAGCCTAAGGCTTCAAGAAAAGATAATACTGTATTTTGTAAACTTAGCATATAGGTATTCTTAAACCTGCCTTCACTTTTATTTTTTCCTATAAGGTTAAGCAGATTATCTTCCTCCCCCTCCCCTGATATTATTCTAAAATAGAGTTTGCAACATCCAATTTTCCACAGAGTCAAAGGGGAAGTAAGCCCCAGTTCACATCTTATTGCTTGTATTGGTACAGCGTTAGGAAGTCCAAGGGCTGGTCTCCAAAGCTTCCCTTCGAGTTTGTATAATTTACTCAAATATTTACTTTCCACTGTTTCCAGAGCATACAAAATACCGGGGATTATACAACTCTTGTATATCTCAAGAAAACCTTCAATGGAGTGGCCACCTTTACTAGCCATGTATTTCCTTATGACATTCCATTTCTTTATTACTTTTAAGTTAACTGCCTCTTGCAAGAAGTTAGTGCAGGGATTGTTCAGGATGGGCATCCCCAAATAAGGATAGTCCCCAACAACCTCCAGTTTAATAGAATTAATATGCCATCTAGAGGCGAGTCTTTTCTTTTCTTGCTCAGTGGCTCCGAATACCATAACCTTAGTCTTGTTTATATTAATACTGAGGTTATTTGCCTCAGAGTAAGACAATAGGCCATTCAGCATTCTTTGCAGTCCTACTGGAGTTTTATCCAGCAGGATAGTATCGTCTGCATACATAAGGCCACATATAGGTTTCCCCGCCACAATAGGTGGGAAATTATTGAAGATAGTAAAGCTTTCCCACACATCTGAAACATACAGGTTATACAGTATAGGAGATGTAACACATCCCTGCTTAAGTCCAGTATTAGTAGTGATATCAGATGATAAGATCCCTCCTTTACCTAAACAGATGGACACCGTGGTCTCCCTATACATTTCCTCCAAAAAGTGAAGAATTTTGGGGCAGATCTTTTTCCTTCTTAATTTCTCCCACAAAAGGCCCCTGTTGACACAGTCAAAGGCTTTAGAATAATCTATAAAACACACATATAGTTTTTCCCCCTTATCCTTAGACCCAGCTATAATGTGTTTCAACATAGTTAGATTATCCAGGGTACTGTATCCTTTTCGGAAACCAGTTTGTTGGGCAGAAAGGAGGCCCTTTTCCTCTATCCAGTTGTTCAGACTGTCTACTAGAAGGGAACAGAAAATCTTACAGCTACTATCAGCCATTGCTAGTAGCCTATAGTTATCAGGCACTTTTCTGTCCCCTTTTTTAAAAATAGGGACAACTATAGCTTTCCTCCAGCTGTCCGGTATAACACCTGTTTCCCATATTCCAGTAAACAACTGTAGGAAGATCACTGCCCATTTCTTAGGGTTTTGTTTTATAACAATATTGGCCAACCCATCCGGGCCAGGGGCACGTGAGGATTTCATTTTTGAGATCACTTTGAGGATATACAGAATACCATAGGGAAATTTGTCAGTACCGTAAGAGTTTATACAAATAGGGGCAGCAGACATGTGGCTAATTCTGAAAAAGAGATCAGTAATATATTGCTTCCAAGCCTCCTGTCCCACATTATTATTTTCCCTATTATCTTCATGCATCAGAAATTGACGATATAGGTACCAGAATTTTTTTGAATCATGAGTTTTGCATAACTTATATATTCACCTCCAATTTGCATTGTTAGTATTATATTTATAGTCCTTTAACCAGTTTTATATTGTGTCTATGTTATTAGATCTCTTACTTTTCTCTTTATCATCTAAGTCACATGTCTGCTTAAGTTCTCGAATATCACGCATCATTTCTTTTTTCCTATCATGAATCACTTGTTCAAATTTATGGGAATAATTTTTCTCCTTTGTGTTTTTCAAAATGATGTTACTGTTTGATCCCCGTATTATACCCAGCAAATTAGTAATCGAATTTAGGCCATTAAGAACAATGTCCTGGCCATCAATGGTCAGGCGATCAAACAATCCATTAAAAGAGGTTAAGTTGTTATCAGACCAAGTGATCCTATTTCCACCTGCTGAGAATTGAATATTCATCACCTTGCCCACTTCCCATTTTTGGCTTCTCGTGCCATTAGTAAATTTACCCCTAAGGGGTATATGGTCACTCAAAGAGGTGTCTATATGTTCAAAAGAAATTAAAGAATGACTTAGATTTGCATTTACAAACATATAGTCTAACCTGTAACCAACCTTCCCATTAGTCCAGATTTCCCCGGTACCTGATCCTATATTAGGTTCCAAATATTCAAGTCCCCAACCAGACATCAGGTTCATCCACCGGCATCCCTGCAGAGTCTGGGAATGATAACCCCCAACCAGATGGTAGTCCTGTGTTTCCAGAGACGCAATAATATCTGCTTCATCCCACAATTCTTTACACCTATCCATCTCCCTTACGGCAGAATCACAATGGGCATTAAAGTCGCCCACTATACACATTTCTGAATCAGGTGATTCTAAAGTCCAGCCTTCGATGGTCAGATTTAGAAACCCCCCTATCTCCCGAATATCATCCCCCCCAGCTGGGAGTAGATGTTAATAAGGAGGAGTTTCCCTGATAGACTTCCCCTATCTATGGCTGCACACATAATATTAGGAAAATTCCCATACTTCTCGTAGGGTTTATAAGTGAGATGGTTTTTTACCCCAATACATAGCCCTCCATACAGACGGCCCTTTTCGCCTTTAGAGGCAACTTTGTTCCATATGTTATATCCATCCAATAGGATTTCCGCAGTGACCCAAGTTTCTTGGAGGGCAAAAATATCACTCTCCAACAGCAATTGGATGCCGTCCTTATGTAGTAGGGAGTTAAAACCCCTGCTATTCCAAGACAGGAGAGTAAATTCATTAATACATGCCTCATCTCAATTTGAGATAAGAGAGTTTCCCTCCAAAGATCTTACTTCTATCAGCTTACTTCCTGATTCAATATTAGTAGGAGAAACCCCCCCCCCATCCATGTTTTTGTTACTAAAAACTTTATAGATAGGAGAGTGGCATATCACAATCTCATAGTTACCCCATACTCCATCCGAGTACTCCCGTATAAGATCAACAAAGACCGCAGATCTGAATTGGACAATAACCCAATTTTCCCAGCTTCCAATTTCCGGCAAAATAATGGAATCAATATCCCCAGAGTTTATATTTTGCAACTGTGGAATGTGTGACAATTTATTCAGTATCCAAGCCCGATTTAAAAAAGGGTTTCCATTGGTAGTGGATTTTTCTATGATCTTAATACTTTTCCCTACTGTGAGCTGGGGTTCTTCATTTATTCCAGCAGAATTAGCCATACTAATTTTCTGATTGCTATGCATGGCCAATCGTTCCATCTCCTTAATATATATTTCCCTCTCCTTTTTTGTAAGAGACATGGTATTACTGTTATATGGGATTGCAACATATTTAAAATGGTTTCCCATAGGTACCAAGTCCTCTGGTTCAGTGTCATCCATCATATGATCCTTGCCCTTTAACCAATTTTCTAATCCCTTATTTTTGGTTTCCACTTTTTTTCCTTCATCCGACTTCCGCTGGTATTCAATAATTTCATAGTGGTTCCCCACTTCTACACATTCAGAATCTAATGGGGCAGTGGTGGCAAGAGCCAAGGAATTCTTTTTGACAATCTTAATAGATTTAGCCTTGGCCATCGCCACCCTATTTCGGGTGGATCTTTTATTTTTTCTTATGCGCCTAGTGCATCTCTTAAAACCTTGGGATACCCCTATTTCGACAATACTCTCACTAGTATTAATTTCTTCAGCCAAGTTATCCCTTGGGGTAGGAAATTTCTTAGGGGAAATATTTGGCTGAGCATCATCTTTCTCATTTTCTTTTTCGACTGCCAGAACCAACTCACTCAGCTCTCCTAACACCTCATTTGCCTCCATGGAGTACTTTTTCCCCTTATACAATTGGTTTCCCCAGTATTCCTCTACCATAATCCCGAGGGATCTGGTATTATCAATATTCTGCTGTACCAATGATTTAATGTCACTCTGTTCCTTAAGCAACTTAGTGCAAATGGTCAAGAGGACATCCATCATGGTAGTTAGAGCATCAAATGTCTCTCCAACTTTAAGTGAATTTTCACTTACCACACTCCTTTCACTATTTGTAGAATTTTCAAAGGCGTTTCCCGTAGGATCCCATAACACATCCCCCTCATTAAGTTCAACTTCTTTCTGTGCAGATTTATTCAGATCTGGAGTAGCTGACAAGTTAGTACCAATAACATTATTCATAATAGTTTCCTCTACTGCAGAGATATCCAGATCGTTTCCCGTTCCCATAGATTGTCGCCTGAAATTATGTACTAGTGTCAGCAAAGAGTTATTATCAATCATAAAACTATTAGAAGGAGGAGGTTGGGGTTGTATAGTTTCAGGTGCCATTACATTTTCTTTTATAGTTAAAAAACTGAGTATCTTTGGTTGTTCTAGTACACCTTTAGTCTCACATGTTCGCTCTTTCTTCCCTCCCTTCTTAGAGGTTTTACCTTTACCCGGCTTCAGGGTTCCTTGTTTTAAAATAGGTATAGGTGTGTTTTGTATCCCCTTTTTTTACCTAAGATTATGTGAACATGGACTAGGAGCCATGATAGTAGGAGGTCAAAAATAATATAACCCTCTACTTAAAAGGGGGCGGGGGGAGATCTTATAAGCCTCCAAGGGAAGGAGCCACCTTGCAGCCTACAGGGGTAAACAAGACCAAAAAGGGGGGGGGCACCAAGGCTTGGGGGGCACCAAGGCTAGCTATCCACCTAACCACAATATTAAATAACTAAAGTACAAAGTGACTGTGCCCCCAGAAAGGTGCCTATGACCTATACAAATTAATAATCACAAAATACACATCATTTACTTAGATTACAGGGGAAAAGAAAACCTTTGCAGCCCCCAAAACAAATTAAACTAACATCAATGGACAACAGACGGTGACACTATAAAAGGAGCAGCCTATAAAATTGAGCAACACTGGGTAAAGTAAGAGTAATAAAAAGCGCAAACTATCAAACAATTTAAAAATAGATTAAAACACCGTAACCCAGATCACACACATATCAAGAATAAAATGTGTCCAATATTCAAAAGCATTCAGAGAAAACGTAGTTAAATAATTTGATGCCGACCGGAGGAGGTCCAAAATGCAATTTCAAGTGTTTACCCGGTTTGGGAACCCCCGACAGCTTGAGGAGCGGCCTTAGTCCGACTCTCCCCCCCAACCAGGTTACTTTAATGTAAGTAGATTTAATACTTTGCTTACTTCTGTTCCGATCTCTTTACATACAGTTTGTCAATTCCCGGTTTTGTTGGCCCCGTTACAGGCACTGGTGAATTCACGCCACAAACACGCCCAACAGCCTAACAGCACTGTGCCCTTGTCTCCACTGCGGGCTTAACGCCACAAGAGTGTCAGCGTTTCTTTTTTATGGCCCGCACTTCCGGGGTGGGCGTGGCCTAGCAGCAAGGTCTGCAAGCGAGAATTGGAGGCACTGTTAAATCATAGAAATGCAGCGTTTCAAGTAAGCGCGGCTTTAACTTCCAAAGAAATGCCCCAAAATGATGATAGCGTTCCTTTTTATGGCCCGCACTTCCGGGGTGGGCGTGGCCTAGCAGCAAGGTCTGCAAGCGAGGATTGGAGGCACTGTTAAATCATAGAAATGCAGCGTTTCAAGTAAGCGCGGCTTTAACTTCCAAAGAAATGTTTTATAATTTCTTAATGGTGATAGATTTGTATGTGAATTTTCTGAATTTTGCTTCAATTTGCTTAAGAATAGATGTTTATCCAGCAAAGATTAGGTAGATAATCCTGTGAAAGTGAAATGTTGATTTGAAATGGACTGCATAACCACCATCGAAGCTATGCATGGATATGATTCTTTTAGACATATATCTTTGGAGCATAATATATTTTGGCTCCATATCTCTTATCTATCCAGATAGACAGACCAGGTGTCTTTTTTAAAGATTTTAATGTAATCTAGTGCATACCAAGGAAATCTTGTTGATATATGGAATGCTAACATTGCCCTCTATTAATTGCAGATTCTGCAATGGGCATAATAAACCAGAGACTTTGAAACATTTATTGACAGTGCGCAATGCTTTAGCAGGAAAGAGACTAATCTTTTAAACAAGTTTCAGAATGTATTGATTTTAGGCGATGAGGTAACTTTTTAGTATAAATGTTTAGCTGGATGCACAACATCAACGGTATTGGCAGTGGTTGGATTTTTAAACTCTTTGCAGTTAGAATTGCCTAAGGGTACAAATGTTCTTATGTAGTTTTTATGAATTCGGTCTCATGTTTTATTTTTTTTCTCTATGAAATTTGTATGTAATATTTGGATGCATTGGTTTATTTCTATTGTAATTGATTCTATGTGTTTTAAAAACTCTTTTCTCGTTATTGTCATGAATCGTTACAGGTTATTTTGTATGGCTTCTTTTTTTTTTTTTTTTAAAGTAAAAGGAATAGAGGCACTGCACCCCATGGCCTTCATTCCACCATTTTCCCCTAGCACACTTGATGCTGAGGGACAGCAGAACCAAGGTATACTAGCTATCTGCTAAGAGGGGAAGAAAAAACATTGAGGAATCCATCAGAAGAACAGATTGCTTACCTCTCTGTAGACTCCCAAAGATGTATGTAGACCTGGAAGAGAAAAAAGTAGCAAGGCCACCACCTAAACCAGAAAACACTGGAAGATAGCCCTGTCAAAATATACGTCCTGACCAGACTGCAGGCAGTCATTTTTAGCAAATGTGTGCAAAGAAGCCCACATGGCTGGCTGGCAAATGACTATAATAGGGTCTGCGTGTTGCATAGCTGAAGTGGCAGTCAGCCCTCTGGTGGAATGTGCCCCGAGCCCTTCATACACATACTTATCAGCCAGCTATTAGCATTCCGAGGTACAGAGGATGATACACCTTGACAAAGTCTGTTTGGTTACAGATCTGCCAGCACGAGCACCCGCATGGCCAAGGAAAAGCTGGCCATCTTTCCTGCAGAGACATAGCATGTGAGGTGACGTACCAGATATTAGCTGATAGGATGGTTTACAGCCCTCCAGATGAAGGTGCATATCAGGTCTTTTTACACATAGAAATCTTAATCTCAATAAGACACTTTCCATTCTTTCATGAATTTCATTTTATGCATGGTATTTATGGCAGTAGCCCAATAAATCATGGAGTTCACTGCCGATAGCCTGGCCAGCAGCAACTTGCATACACACTCTTTCCTTTAGCAATACACAATATTCCTTGAAAAAAGCAAATGAGGAGTCATGGTCTGCTTCTTTTTTATTTAAACACTCACCTTTGTTAATAATACTATCAAGACAATACTTTCTTTTTTTATTGTTATGTAACAGTTAGGAAAAATGACCTAATAACATTACAACACTGTTAGACAGAATCCTGTGCAGTGCCCTTAGGGACCACTACACACAATAAAAACTACAGGTGGCAATACAAGTTTTACCTTTGGTACAAGCCTATACTACTATGTTAAAGTGGTAGCTGTAGCGGTGCAGTCAGGCTTATCTCAAGAGTATATGAGCAGTAGCAGAGATTACACAAAGGGACCACACTTACTGTGACTCAAGCAAACACTGACTCAAGGTTTCAGGTAAAAAATATAAGTACATTTATTTTTAAACCATTTGTTATAAACACGACACCTCTATTAATTCAAAAACCACACGTAAAATACACTACAACTAACCAATTCACTTTGTACGGTAGACTTCAAGTGCCCTTGCGATCACTTTTTGACAGTAATGACAGTTCGGTCTTACTAAAGAAACACGTATCCGCGGCAAGAAATGTTACCGGGGCAAAAACACACTTAGCACCTGGGACACCCAGAGAGAGTTGGGGGCAAAAATCGTAGGCAATACTTTTGTCAAGGCAGACAGAATCAGAGAACACTCTTAGACAGAAATTCAAAAGTCAATAGGCCGGAGCCAGTGTCAAGTGGAACCGGGTTCCTGTTGTCGAGGATCACACAGTCAGATAGTTCACGATTCAGCGTAGCCAGGAGTACTTAGATATTGTCAACAGAGGAAGCAAAAGTTATAAGAAGGAGGGAAGACAAGGGCAAGCCCAGGAGACGAAGAAAAGGGATTCAACCAAATTCCTCGAGCAGGACACAGTACCTTATTCAATGAAGAAGCTGGTGCTACGGCCGTTGTTCCTGGTGGTTTCCTGCAGACCCTCGGTTCCTGGAGCTTCGATCCGAAGGAGGACGTCTGGAGGGGTCTGCACCACACAGGGCTGAAGCCGGCAGAAGCAGCGGTGAATAAAAGGTGCGCTCCTTAAAAAAAACAGGAGAGGCTCTTCAGGTGGCTATCCGGACCACTACAGCAGTGTGCAGCGATTTCGACCACGAAGGGGATCCTCTGGCTGCAGAAGATGAGCTGGTTATCCCCACCAAGCTCAAGGGAAGAAGACTCCGGACTGAATCTTCTCTGGCCGTCGAAGGGTAGATAGCTCAGGACTGCAGCAGGGCTTCACTGGGACGGGATACTTGCAGCAGTCGACTTCTTCTCCGCTTTCTCCGGTTCCTTGTAGTTGCAGTGGCGACTGACTTCTAACCCAAGAGACCTGCCTTTTATGCAAAAATCCCCCATTCACACAGCCTGGCTGTCAATCACGCAGAAGGAGGATTGTCCGGCCCGGACAACCACCTCAGCCAATCATGGCAAAGTGCGACTTGGGTTTCCTAGGATACCCTGTGCAGGGGGTGACTACACCCCTCCATCACATTCAGCCCACCTAGACACCCAGGCGCCTAGAGGAGGGCCTTTTGGCAGAAGCCCGCCAAAAGACAATGAACAAAGAAGGCAAACCTGGTTTGCCGCGCATAGTAAAACACAAGAAGGACTTTAACAAAAAGAAATGGCGAATAAACATGACCGGAGCCAAAAGAAAAAGTATTTGGTCAAGCGGGTTTAAGCTCGAGGCTCATATAATAGCCTAAAACAATACCACGTTTATATAGTATAATCGCGGTAGAAAAGTTAGGGTAGATACCACTGCCACCAGCCAAGTCTAAATGTTAGAAGAGCGAAACATTGCACTAGGAGGTACAGATAAAAAGGGCTAAGGATTAACCCTTTCCAGTACTCCATGTAAGATTGGGTGTACTGGATCTGTGGTTAAATGACTAAGTAAAGTTAATGGCAACGTTACCCTTTTCTGACAGTAGTCAGCCTCAGAAATGGAGTCGGTGGGAAGTCTAAAAGACAATCCTGTGTCACTGCACTGAAAGTGCTGTCTAACACACAAAAGAAGGGGGCTACTGAAGTGGTGTACGCCAGAGTCCACAATCACAAAAACAGAGGAAATACACATGGCAAAACACAAGTAAGAGTGGGAAAAAGGGGTACACTCTTACTAAGTGGAAAAAATAAACTCCAAAGATCCAGCACTAGTTAGGGAAATTAGCCATTGAATGAGAATGCTCCCTAACAAACACCAAATCAAATACATAAAAGAAGGTAAGTAGTGAACCACCAGGGGGCGCAGAGATGCACTGACGCATCTCCTCTCGTCTCCTCCCAAGGGTGCCGTTTTTGGGACTTGAGCCCCCCCAGAACCCACCAGAGTGAAGTGCCGACCCCCACCGCAGCCTTCTAACACCGTGGGGCTCCCGAATACCCCAACTCCGGTCACCCGACGTGGCGCCTTCGCTGCGCAGTGAGCCGTGCGAAGATATAAGGAAGGGAGTGCCCCGCCTCCCCTGGCGCCGCGGCTCAGCACGAAAACAACTGAGAGCTGCGGATAAGGTGAGGCCTGCAGCTTCATCGGACAGCGTGGGGAGAGCAGTCCCCCGTGCCCCACAGAGCCCAGGCAGGGCAGCGCAACGCTTTGGGCTACTTCCCGCCATTGGGGCCGCACCCCGGAGCAGCGCCTGCGCGGCGTCCCCAGACTTCGGCGCTCAGTGGATCTGGCCCAGGAGAGCTGGCCTGCCCCCTCGACCTCAACGGAGTCTGGCGAGAGCAGAAGCCCCCGCCGGCGACTTGGAAGAGCTAGCATCCTTCCCAAGGGATACCCACAGCAACGCACCCATCCCCCCCCCTCTTCGGGCCCTTCCTGGATCTGACGGTGGATCGGGAGACGTGCCGAGGGGGCACCGGAGCCCCCACGAGTTGAGAGGCCGCCCTAAAAGTGCTGCATTATATTGGGGGCAAAGAGAGTCAGCCATTGACCTAGAACCGGAGAATAGGCCTAAACAACTCCGCATCCCAACAGTGAGCACAGGGCCAGCACGGCAAGCAGGCAGGACCTCTTCAGAGGCGTATTGTGGCCCGGCAACGGCGCCCACTGGACTTGGGGCTCCTATGAGTGGATCCCGTGTGGAAGTTAGGAGCCGGGGGAGGCCTATGAACTGGAAAGAATCTCTGCAGAAATTCCGATGCTTGGCCCCTGGCTCCCCGACTCGCCCTGAAATGGCGACCTCGACGCATCAGGAACTAACATATAATACCCATATACCCTGAAGCTCTGCTTTTCGACTGCTCAGCATGCATCCTAACTGTTTGAACACCACCCCATCCGTGCCCCCTTGTGACTGTCTTTTTTTAATATAATGGTTTGGAGGTATGACCGCCCTCCTCGAGGAGATCCGAGGCTTCAGGGCGGATATAACGCTACGTCTGGACACTTTGGACAAAAAAGTGGACAATATAGATGACAGAGTTCAAGTGCTAGAGAACAATACGGCCTCGAACAACACCTTTGAGACGCAATTTGATATGCACCTGGTCGAGCTCGAGAGGAGGGAAGAGAAATGTTCCCTAAAGCTTGACGACCTGGAGAACAGGGAACGTCGCTGTAACCTGCGCTTTTTAGACTTCCCGGAGCGTGAGGGCGAAACACAAGCAGACATTGTAAAAGCTGTTAACGCGTTCAGTCAGGACCACCGGGTCGGATATATTAACTGGGTAGCTTTCCGCAATTGCGAGGAATATAACAAGGTTTGTACCTTCAGTACAACTACAACACGTAATCACGTATGTTCAACAATCAATCCAAGCCTCAGAGGAAGAGCAGTGTTGCTCGAAACACGTGTTAGGCTGTACCATACTCACCTAATAAAACTGCAAACCAAGCAGTGTCTTAAATTTGTATGTGTTGGCGCAGTGAGACTGGAAACACTCCTCCTTAACTTTACCTCACAGTGGTGTATATGGGCAATATACCCACACAACCCAGTCACCTGCTGCCCTCCATCTAACACTAACCAAGACTGCAAGCGCAGTGTCCCACTTGGCTTTTTTTTGCCCAACCTTCTTGTTCTTCACTCTTTGAAGGAGCTAACACGAACAAACCGACTATTGATAGAGCCCACAGAGCAGGTGCAGCCAACAGAGGCCCTAGGTCCATTCTAGTACGATTCCACTACTTCGCGGAGAAAAGTAAAATCGTTGAACTGGCCCGCAAGAAAGGCCCAGTGGACTGGGAGGGGGCTCAGCTCTTGGTGTATCAGGATCTGTCTGCCTTCACCCTGGCGAGACGTCGGCTCTGCGCCCCGCTGACGAAAATGCTTCAGACCACAGGGGTCCGATATAGGTGGGGATACCCTTTCTCACTTTCCTTTGAGCTAGACGGCTACAGGTACCCCCTGGTCATGGAGGACGATATTCGCAGGGTGTCGGGGGAGCTCCTGGATGATCCAAATATGGAAGTGGGTGAGCGACAACGCGAGAGAGCCCCAGCTGGCCCCGGGCGGACGAGGGCTCCACAGGAAAGACGTAAGGTCCGAGGCCACTGTGAGTGGGGAGGCGATGCAACTGTTTATGGACTAATAAGGACATGGGGGTGGGGGGGGGGCTCGAGTTGTTGTTTTTGAAGAGTTTGGGAGCCCGGAGGGGGGAAGACAATGGTATGGTGGCCTGGTCTGGCGACAAGATGAAGCCGCTAATCAACCAGGCGTTCAGGGGGGAGGGGAAAGGGGATAGGGAAAATTTGGGGTTTGTTTATTGGGGATTCAGTTGGGTCACACCAGGTTTTCAGGTCTACTTTGCACTTATAGAATTGTTTCTGGGCATCAGCAAGGTGCGGAAGTTCTGCGGGAGCATTGTCATGTTGCACTCCACGGAGGGAGATATGGGCCTTTATCATCGTTTTGATGGATGACTCGCTCCACTTTTTGACAGTGGGGTCATTAAACGTACGTGGGCTTAACTCACCTACAAAAAGGTCGCTGGTGGTGAAAGAATTTTCAAGGCTCCGCCTTCATTTCCAGTTTGTACAAGAAACTCACTGGGTTCGGGGCAAGGCACCCAAGCTAAGGGCTAAAAATATTGATCAGGTGTATGTAGCATCCTTCCGGGCTAAAAAACGCGGAGTGGCCCTCCTGGTTTCTCCCGGGGCCCACTTTGTGGTCAAAGCTCAGAAGTTGGACCTGGAAGGGCGATACATTATGGTCAAGGGGGAGGTGAGGGGCCGGCTGTTTACCCTGGTTTGTATTTATGCTCCAAACGAGGCACAGGACATCTTTTGGGAAGGGATGAAAGAGAAAATCATGGCTTTCTCCGAGGGCACCCTATTGGTAGGTGGGGACTTTAACATGGTTCTGTGCCCCGAGAGGGATAGGAAGTCAGTAAATCCATGCCCAAAAAAGCTGGCAGAAGTTTTCCAAGAAGTCAATGGAGAATTGGGCCCGAGTGATATGCACCCCATTAAGCAAGGCCGAGACCCCGACTTCACCTTCTACTCAAAGCCTCATTCCACATCCTCCCATATCGATTACATTTAGGTTGACACCACACTTCGGGGTGAGGTTACAGACTCGGGGTGGGGGGGGGGGCGGGTTAGGGGGGAGAGAGACAATTGTCCCCTGGTCCGATTTGGATTTGGTTAGAATAAAATTGGGCATTCCCCCAGCCCCTGCATCCGGATCCCTGTGGCAGTGCAACAACCTCCTCCTGCATGATAAGGAAGTACGTCAAACCCTTTTAGAAGCCATAAAAGATTACTTCTCTGCCAATGACAATGGGGAGGTCATGGGTGTCTGGGAGGCATTCAAGGCAACCATTAGGGGCGTCCTTATCGAGATAGGTTCGAGAAAAAAGAGGGAGAGGGGCCATTGCGTTCTGGGCTGGCGGACCTCCAGGTGGGACAAACTGAAAGGAATTTGTCTTTCTTGAAACAGAAATATATGGAAAAGGGGGAAAAAGCGGATAAGATACTAGCTTGGAGGCTCAGCAAGCTCAGAAATAGAAGGAGGGTGAACTCCATTCGCACCACGGAGGGGGACTCGACTGTGAGAGACAGCAAGATAGCTGAGCAATTCAGACAATATTATGAACGGTTATATTGCTCGGAGTATGCAGGGGACGGGTCTGAAATAGATGGCTTCCTGGACTCCCTCCCTTGGGGATGATGGGTTCACTGTTAAATCCTACAATACCTACCGGTCTACGTTGGCCCCGTTCATGGCCAGGATGTTCAACTCGGCACTGGAACTGGGCTCCGTTCCACCCACGATGTCCGCCCTGATAGTAGTGCTCCCCAAAGAAGGGAAGAACCCCTCTCAGTGCCAATCATACCGCCCTATATCCCTCCTCAACGCGGATGTAAAGATACTGGCCAAACATTTAGCAAACAGACTGGCGAGACTCCTCCCTTCCCTAGTACACGGAGATCAAGTGGGCTTTATCCTTGGTCGCCAGGGATCTGATAATATACAGAAGACCCTGGATTTTATGCATGAGGCTTCAAGGCAGGGGGTGGAAGGCTATCTCCTCTCACTAGATTAGGAAAAGGCCTTCGACCGCGTCGAATGTCCTTATATGGGTAAAGTCCTCTGAAAAATGGGTCTGGGGGACAACTTCTGTGGTTGGGTTTCGGCACTTTACAACAGCCCCCCGGCAAGAGTCTTGGTTAATGGTGGCACCTCAGACCCGCTGGCCCTATCTAGAGGCACCCGTCAGGGCTGTCCCTTGTCACCCCTTTTGTACGCCTTGGCAATGGAGCCACTAGCTATAGCGATCAGAGCCGACCAGGAAATCACAGGGATTAGATGTGACAATTGTGACTTTAAACTTTCCCTGTTTGCAGACGATATTCTGGGCTACTTGACCAACCTTCAGGACGCTCTACCCCGATTATTCGGACTTATAGACTACTATGGCACCTTATCGGGGCTTAAGGTGAACACGTCCAAGTCTAGCATTATGCCCCTGGGTCCTGGGATTATGACATCAGGGGTAACACCGAAATCCTGGGAGTGAGAATAGAGCGGGTTTTCACCAGGTATTTGGGCACCACCATTCCCAGGGATCTGTCACAACTCTATCAATGTAACTTCTCGGGGATCTTGGCCAAGATTAGTAGTGATCTCAAACGATGGGCACCTCTCACACTCTCTTGATTTGGGTTAGGTGTCCAGACCACTGGCGTCGTGCAGGGACTGACCAGGTCCTCAATCTGGCTATGGCCCGAGAGAATCTCATCTGGCACCGTATCAGGAACCATGCCATCATCAGAGCCCTCATCCACCTCCGAAATGTACTCAAGATGGTGGAAAGTGGGCACAGAATGGTGAACAAAGTCATGCTTGACCTTTGCCAGAGCCTTTCTAGGGGGTTCTCCCGTGCCCGGGGTACCCCCGTCGAAACAGCCTCAAAAGGCGTTGAGGGCATGGAGTGAATCGGCGTCGAACGCGGCGCCGCCAGCATCGACGGCGTCGACACAGGCCTCGAGGGCGGAGCCCCGAGCGTGTCCCTCAACATCCTGGGCGCCAATGGCGTCAACGACTTCCTCGGAGGCGGAGCATCGAGAGAGTCCCTCGACTACTTCGGCGCAACACGCGTCAACGTCTTCCTCGAAGACATCACAGCCTCACACGGTCTCGAGCACATCGAGGACCGGGACCTGGAACGGGCATGACTAGAACGATTCCCCTTGTCCGAGCGGGACCGTTCCTGCGAATCATGCCGACCACCCGAGCCTGAAGGCGTACGAGCCATGTCTCTAGTCCGATCGCGACCGACCCCACTCGGAGGCGCGGACGGACCAGTACCCTGCGATTCAAGAATCGCTAGTATTTTCTTCCCAAAGGAAGCTCATTCCTCCGGCGTCGCATGCTTGGTGGGATAAGCGACCTGCCAACGGGTGGAGTCCTCGGACGAGGACGGGGAAGGGGAAGGCGACCGATGACGGCGCTTCCAGGAGTGCCTCGAAGAGGCAGAGAGTGGCGGGAGCCACTCCGGGAACGAGACCCACTGGACTTCCGACAACGATGTAGAGTCCCCCCTCGAATCGTCCGTCGAAAGCCCCGTGGACCTTGACTTCCAGGCTTGGACACCTTACCGACCGAGTTTCTTCTTGCATTACCGCAAGGCTTTGGACATAAGCGACTGGCAGTCGACACAATCATCCGTGTCATAGGCCTCCCCAGAGGCACCAAAGACAGACGTTGTGCAAGTCTGTCACCGACATCTTGGACTCGCAGGCCCCGAACTTCTTGAAGACTGGACGAAGGGTGGAAGAAGAGGTAGACACCACGATACAAACGAACAGGTTTGAAGAACCGAAAGAACAGAAACTCCGAAGAGTCGTGGTGCGCCGAGATCTCCGAAGCGAACACGTTCGCTGAAAAAATGGAACTGAGGCTACGGGCGTTGTGCGTCCTACTTATAACATCCAGAGACGTCGGCCGTCGGAGGAGGTCCTCGAGGGCGGTGTATCAACATCATCGATGCAGGACGCAGCCCTGGAGCTTGCAGATCGCTGCTGTTGGACAGCTAGTCCCAGAGACTTAGTAGCTGCCTTCAAAGCTTGGAATCTCGGCAGGAATTCATCAGCTTTTGTACTGAACAGGGTATTGTCATCACACGGCACATCTAAAGCTTCTCCTAGACATCCAGAGCAAAATCTGAGGTTCTCAGCCAAGAGTATCTCCTTAAACTGTGCTGGTGACCATCGTCCTGGCCACACAGCCAGCGGTCTTCTTGCTATCATGCACAACAACCATCATGTCACCCTATGGGATATGTTTCACTGCCTCCGAGGAGACAGACCAAAGCCAAAAAGAAAAGTTGGCTAGGGCAAAGAAGGCCTTGATCCATCGTAGGGCTAGGCTTTCAGAGCCAAAAACTTTCCTGCCCCATGCATCCAGTCTTTTGCTCTCCCCATCAGGGGAAAAGAGGGGAAATTATAAGTTACTCACGGTAGTGACTAACATACTATTAGTCCTTAGTCCCCTTTCCTCCATACTGCATGGGCATCCCTTCCTAGGGATGGGAGACAGAATCTTTTTTCCAGAAAAAACCTTCTTCCCCTTTAAATTTAGAGGTGAGCAGGGGCGCGGCCCTGGGAGCATGCGCTACCCTGACTCCGCCCACCGGCACCACACCTCAGTCCCCATTGACGCATCAACAAGAGTTACCATTACCTAATGACACCATTATTATTAGGGGGTGGAGGGACGTATGGAGGAAAGGGGACTAAGAGTACGTTAGTCACTATGGTGAGAAACTTATAATTACTCTTACATACCAACCCCTTTCCTCCATACTACATGGGCGATTACAACTGAATGTAGCCCCATGGTGCAGAGGAGACCCTCCTTAAGCAAATAAGTTCCTAAGAAGCACCTGACCGAAGGCCGCGTCCTAATTAGAGCCGGTGTCCAAAACAGTAATGTTTACAGAAAGCCGAAGGGGTGGCGCAGGTGACCACCCTTCTTATGACTTGCCACGGAACCTGCCGCTGGAATGCGATAGCCGTGGCCTTGGCTCTGACCGCATGCATGTTAGCTGGCAGCAGCTTGTGCTGGCCCTCATAGGCTTCTTTGATGGCTGCAACCATCCACCGTACAATAGACGACTTGGATGCTTGATACCCGGGTCTGAAGCCCCCAAAAGGTGACAAAAAATGCTTCTGACTTGCGGAAACACTTGGTCCTGTCCAGATAGAATTTCAAAGCGCGCCTGACATCCAAACAGTGCAAGATTCTCTGAGCCTCGTCTTTGGGGTCAGCAAAAAATGTAGATAAGACTACTTCCTCGTTTAGATGGAAAGCAAAGGGTACCTTAGATAGGAACGCTGGGTGAGTCCGCAGGACCACCATATCCCGGTGGAAAGTGGTTTTGGGTTCTGATGCCACCAGAGCCTGGATCTCGCTGACTCTACAGGCAGAGGTGAGTCCCACCACAAAGCAGTCTTAATAGTGACCAATCTAATGTCTGCAGGAGTAATTGGCTCGGAGGGTTTTTGTGCGCCAAGGCACCCAACACCACATTGAGGTCCCGCACAGGGAGCGCTTCTTGATGGGCGGGTAGAGCCTGGACAACCCAGCCAGATGTTTGACAAGGCCTCCTCCACCAAATTTCTATAGGCCCCTATGGCTGCCAAATAGGTGTGACATGTGTCCCCCCCCTGCACGCCAGAGTGCGCCGGGTAAGCCCAGAACGAGAGTACATCATCCAGCGTGCACCCACAGAACCTAGTCTTTTTACTCCTGTATTGGGTCCCGGTAGCCTTGCTCCTGGCGCCCTGAATAAACTTCAGGTTAGCCTGGGATAGGGTCAGGTGCCTGAGCGTGACCTGCTCAGGAACCACACTGCGAGGGCTAACTTCTGTGGTGTGGGGTGTATGACACTACCCCCCCTGCTTGGACAGGAGATGGGCTAGACCCAGCAGAAGGTTATCATGGCGCTATCAGAATGACGCTGAGGTGACAAGCCTCCTTTATCTTGCGGATTACCCTGTGGTCCAGGGGTGTGGGAGGAAAGGCATAGGCCGCCATGCCGTCCCACGTATCTGTAACGCGTCACCCAGGGAGCCGGTGCCCTGCCCCTGCCGAGACGCGAACTGATGGCACTTCCTGTTCTTCCAGGAGGAAAACAGATCCACCTGAGGGTGCCCCCATCTGCTAAAGACCTCCAGCAGCACCTGGTCCTTCAATTGCCATTTGTAATTGTACGCCTCCAGTCTGCTGAGCATGCCCACTTCCAAGTTAGACTCCACCGGGAGATGGACGACTGAGGTAGATGTTCTCCAGGGCCCACTCCCACATGCTGACCGCTAGGCTGCACAGCGGAGGGGATCTGGTACCCCCCTGCTTGTTGACGCAGTATATGCTGGTGGAGTTGTCGGACTGGATAAGGGCGGTCCTGCCACCAAGGAGCAGAAGGAAAGATCTGAGGGCTAGCCAGATGGCCCTGCCAGTTGATGTGAGAATCCTGCTGCTGCCGGGTCCAGACTCGATGGATGCTGTGGCTGTCCAGAGTGGCTCCCCAGTCCTCTAGCGAGGAGTCCGTAGTGATGATGACCTGCAGAGACGGCTGCAAGAAGGGCTTGCCCATCTGCTTGTTGCAGTCTTTGGACCACCAAGTGAGGTCCGAGTAGAGAGAAAGCTGTATGCTAACAAGCTCCTCTTGGGAGCCCTTCTCCGGATTCCATGAGTCTGCGAAGTGCAGCTGTAACCTCTTCATCCTGAGTCTTGTGTGTGGCACGGCCAGGAGGGCCGCTGCCATGATACCAAGTGTTGGTACAACCCGGCAAGGTCACTGCTCTGGTAAGGTAGTGCATAGTGGCCCTCTTGATGGCCGTAATCTTGCCCTTTGAGGGAAAGACCTTCTCGGAGCTTGTATACCAGTTAAGGCCCGGAAAGGTGAGGCTCTGTGTGGGCTGCAGCTGAGACTTCTTGAGGGTGGCTAGTAAACCCCAGGTCGTGGAGTGTGCTCATAAGTGCGGAGGAAGTGTGGTTACCCCCCTCCGGAGATCTCGCCCTGACGAGCCAGTCGTCCGGGTACGGGTAGACAGGGTGGCCCTGAGGAAGGCGGCCACTGCATTCATGAGTCTGGTAAATACCCTGGGGGCTGAGTTGAGGCCAAAAGGTAGCGCCTTGTACTGGTAATGGCAGCCCATGATCCTGAAGCGTAGGGAGGAGCGATGTGGCTGCCAAATCGGGATGTGTTGGTAGTCGTCCTTCAGATCCAGGCAGCACATCCAGTCTCCCTTGTCTACTGTCTCTACAATGAGTGCTGGCATAACCATCTTGAATTTCTGAAGAGGGAGGCGGAGGGAGAGGTTGAGGGTAGATAGATACTCCCAGGCCAGCCTGGTTCGGCTTTTGTATGGCGAAAATCCTAAAATAGAAGCCTAATCCTCTCTGGGAGGCTGGGACTTCTTCCACTGCCTGGCTCTCAACAAGCGACCGCATCTCCACCAACAGAGTTGCCGTTCCAATCTGTGGGAATGGAGGGGAGGGGAGGAGAGGGCTATATCGGTAGGCGGTACCCTGTGAATACTACAGAGGTTCCAGGGGTCTGAAAAGTTCTGGTGCCAAAATTGGACGTGAGAGGCAAGCCTGCCCCCCACCGGAGACACGTGAACCTGAAGGGACACGTTATGCTTTTGTTCCTTGTGAGGCTGCTGCTGAGGAAGAAGCCCTTGCTCCCACCCCCTTTTTGTTGCTTTCGCTGATGCTGACTCAGCAAGCAATCAGGCTGCCTCGACCTCCATTCCTGGAAGCCCCAGAACCCGCTGAACGACCGCCCCCTGTCGGAGCGTTGATGCGGCTGGGTGTACGCCTTGGGCGTGGCCTTCGTTAGGCTAAAGACTTTGCAGTTTACGAGCTGTTCTTTTGATCTAATTCCTCGTCAGTGGTAGAATAAAAGAGTTCACTACCCTTGAACGGAACGTCCAATATGCGTTCCTGGACGCCGGAGTTAAACTTAGTAGCCCGAAGCCAGGCCGTCCTAAAGCAGATGGCCCGGCCAGAGGTATCGATGTGGGTCATGGTGGACTCCATGATGTGCTGCGCTACTAGCTTGGCTTCTCCTAGACCCACCTTGAAGCGTGCCTGGCTCTGCACGGAAGTTCTGGAAGGAACTCTGCTATTTCCCGCCAAAGCATCTGGTTAGCGCCTGCCAGCATGGCATCGGCGTTGGCCTAACGCAGGTGTAGCGAGGCGTTGGGAGTACAGTTTATTTGCGTACGCCTCCAAGACTTTTCCTTCTTGCCTAGCAGCACCGAGGATGACTGAGGCTTAGAGTAGAGTGACGCTGCCGCGATTACAAAACAGTGCAGTAGAGGGTGCACCGACAACAAGAGTGTATCCCCGTCCATCCATCTATACTTGGGATTGAGGTGCCGATTGACAGGTTGGGCTGAGTGTGGCTTGAGCCACCACATCCTTCTGCATCGGGATACCCGTCTTGGTAAGGGGTCTTAGGGTGAGGACTTCTGCCAAGACCCCCTCCTTGGGTTATGCTCGACCTCGGGTTGTGGAAGGCCCAAATATTCTGCCAAACCCACCAGCCTGTCGTGGAAGGCCTTCGCTGACGACGGCATGTCAGGGTCCTCCTCCTCGTCTGTATCCACCAGAGTGTCCGGCTGGTCTGTAGCAGGTGGAGTGCTGTGCACTGTGGGCTTCGGTGTGGGGACCGGAGCCAGAGGCTGTTGTGGAGCCGCGTGAACTGTGGGACGCAGGGGAGCCGGAATAAAAGGAGCTGGCAAGGGCAGCGTGGGCCTGTGATGCTGGAGCCATGGGAGGATAGGTGCTGGTGGAGTGACTGGAGGGAGCAAGTCCCTGACTGCATCCCTCAGGATGGCCCCGATCTGTGGGGTTCGCATCAGTGCCAGGAACCTTTCGAAGAACCTGTCTTCAGAGGCTGAAGAGGTGGCAGGATATATTGACTGAGTGGCTGGGGGCTGCTGGGGCCAGAGCACACTAGTTTGCAGGGGGAACCTGCCCTGCGCTGCTGATGGATAAACTGTAGGCCACGTACCTGGTTGACATCAGTCCCACATTGAAACTTGTTCTTCCGCCTGCTCCATTGCTAGGAGTGGCATCGGACGAGCGGCCATTTTGTCGAGCTGCGTTCCACGTGCCGAAGTCGGGGTGCTTGGTTCCCTGGGCCCAGCCTCCTCCAAGACTCCTGGCGGTGGAGCATGAGGCCTATCCTGCACCTCAGGCCGAGGCCTGGTAGGCGTACGGTAGTGCTGCGTGCAGGCGCCCCTTCAGACATAATGCTGGTACAAGGGCATTGCCCCTTGGGTGAACACCCGGTAAATGAACCGTGTGGCCCGTCAGCACGGCTTCCGGAAAGGATCTGATGACCCCCTTGGCCGTGAGGGTGATAGCTGGACTATCCTGGGAACGTGTGTCAGTGCAAGAACCTGAGACGTTACTCCCGCTCTGGCATTTTCTCAGAAAGGAGTTGCCCTTACGGGGTGTGTTAGGGAGAATTCTCATTCTATGGCTAATTTCCCTCACCTAGTGAGTCCCCCAGCAGCTTTGCTGGATTTCGGGAGTTTTTTTTTTTCCCACTTGGTAAGAGTGTGCATCTTTTTCCAACTCTTACCTGTGTTTTGTCATGGGCATTTCTACTTGTTGTGTGATCTTGGGCTCTGGAGCACACCACTCCATGAGCCCAACTTGTGTGTGTTACACAGCACCTTCAGTGCAGTAACACAGGGTTGTCTCTAAGACTTCCCAATTACTCCTTTTCTGGGGCTGACTACTGTACCCCAGAAACAGGTAAAGTTGCCATTAACTTTACATAGTCACTTTAAACTGCAGACCCCGTACACCCCATCTTACATGGAGTACTGAAAAGCGTTAATTCTTGTACCTTTTTTGGTCTGTGCCTCTCTAAGCTTTATTTCGCTCTTAACATTTAGACTTGGCTGGTGGCAGTGTTATCTACCCAAACTTTTCTACCGCGATTATACTATATAAACGTGGTATTGTTTTAGGCTATTATATTAGCCTCGAACATAAACCCGCTTGACCAAATACTCGGCTCCGGTCGGGTTTATTCACCATTTCTTTTTGTTAAAGTCCACTTATGTTTACCTTCTTTGTTCACCGTCTTTCGGCGGGCTTCTGCCAAAAAGCCCTGCTCTGGGCGCCTGGGTGTCGAGGTGGGCTGAATGTGAGGGAGGGGTGTAGTCACCCCCTGCACAAGGTATCCTAGGAAACCAAAGTCGCAATTTGCCATGATTGGCTGAGGTGGTTGTCGGGCTGGACAACCCCCCTGCTGCGTGATTGACAGCCAGGCTGTGTGAATGGGGGATTTTCGCATAAAAGGCAGGACTCTTGGGCTGGAAGTCAGAGCTGCCACTGGAACTAAAAGGAACCGAAGAGAAGCGGAGAAGACGGCTGCTGCAACTACCACGTCCCAGTGAAGCCCTGCTGCAGTCCGGAGCCATCTACCCTTCGACGACCAGAGAAGATCCAGTCCGGAGTCTTCTTCCCTTGAGACTGGTGGGGTCAACCAGCTCATCATCCACAGCCAGAGGATCCTCTAAGTGGTCGAAATCGCTGCACACTGCTGTAGTGGTCCGTATAGCCATCTGAAGAGCCTCTCCCGTTTTTAAAGGAGCGCACCTTTTATTCACTGTCGCTGCTGCTGGCTTCATCCCTGAGTGGTGCAGACCCCTCCAGACGTCGTCGTCCTCGTCTCCATGACTGAAGCACCAGGAACGGTGGGTCTGCAGGAAACTACCAGGAACAACTGCCGTGGCAGCAGCTTCTTCCTTGAATAAGGTACTATGTTCTGCTTCGAGGAACTAGGGTGAATCCCTTTTCTCCTCATCCAAGGCTTGCCCTAGTCTTCTCTCCTTCTTATAACTTTTGCTTCCTCTGTTGACAATATCCAAGTACTCCTGGCATCGTTGAATCTTGAACTATCTGACTGTGTGATCCTCGACAACAGGAACCCGGTTCCACTTAACACTGGCTCCGGCCTATTGACTTTTGTTTTCCTGTCAGCAAGTGTTCTCTGATTCTGTCTGCCTTGACAAAAGTATTGCCTATGATTTTTGCCCCCAACTCTCTTTGGTTAACTCAGGTGCTAAGTGTGTTTTTGCCCCAGTAACATTTCTTTCCGCAGATACACGTATCTTTCTTAAGACCGAACTGTCATTACTGTCAAAAAGTGATCGCATATGTATTCCCGGTAACGCCTTTTGTTTCACAACACCGGTCCATTAAAACATAGGATACTTACCTTGAGTTGTTCAGTGCCAAGAGAATTGCTTGTTTGTAGTGTATTTTACGTGTGGTTTTGAATTTATAGAAGTGTTGTACTTATATTTGTTTTACCTGAAAACTTGAGTCAGTGTTTGCTTGAGTCACATTAATTGTGGTCCCTTTGTGTAATCTCTGCTACTGCTCATTTACTCTTGAGTTAAGCCTGGCTGCTCTGCTACTGCTACCACTTTAAAATAGTAATACAGGCTTGTACCAAAGGTGAACTTGTATTACCACGTGAAGTCTTAATTGTGTGGAGTGGTCCCTAAGGGCACTGCACAGGATTTTGCCTAACAGGGTGCCATGGAAAATAAAAGCCCACCATTGGGCCTTGATCTCTGTCTGACGAAGTCCTTCGAATCCTCTGGAGGCGATCTTTGGAAGAGCTCCCTCCGCCAAGCAAGCCTGTTCTTCAGTGCGCGTGGAGTCAGTGAGTCGCACGCGGTACAACCTTCCCAGCTGTGGTCGGGCCAAGGCAGCAGAGGCAAAGAGCATGGGCGTCTGACATAGGGAAGAGCCCCTCGCATGTTGGACACCTGCTGAAGCCCGCTGAAGTCGACATGCGCCGCGGAGGAGCGTGATGCCGGAGGACCAAGTACATGAATGACAAAAAGAAGACAAAAAGATAAAAGAAAAAGCCGGAGAGGAGCGCGTGGAATTACATGGCCGAAGCCAAACCCAGAAGCGCTGGTGAAATCGGCCTATTCCCGTTGATGCCGAAAAGGGGACGAGGGTGTGGCGCCAGTGGGCGGTGTCAGGGTAGCGCGCCCCTGAGTGCCTCTAGATTTAAGGGGGAAGAAGGTTTTTTCTGGTGAAAAAGGTTCTGTCTCCTGTCCCTAGGAAGGGACCCCCATGCAGTATGGAGTAAAGAGGATGGGACATAAGAGTAATATGTAATTTCCAGGTTTTCCGTGGCTGGACAGTACAATCAAAATTCTGGTGATGAATGGGCAGACAGGAACAGAGGGTCTGAGGGTGATGGCATGTGTGTTTTAGGTAGATCCTGGTCCACAGTCATGACCACGGCTGGTTTGGACCATACTTGAAGGGCTGGTGCTTCTACTGCTTGGTTGAATGGTAGTAGGGTTCCCTTCTTTAGAAGATTATCCAGAATATCATTGATTGATTGAGGCATTTCTAAAGCGCAACGTTCGCCCGTAGGCATCTTGGCGCTGGAAAGTGAAGGATGATCATTCAGAAGAAGAGAGAAAAACACCAACAGCTAAAACAGAAGTGTCTTAATCGCCTTCCTAAAAACTATATGATTCAACAGTTTTTTTATGGAAGTAGGTTGGTCGTTCCATAGTCTGGCTGCGGCCACAGAGAAAGCTCTGCCGCCGATCCTCATGCGACGGTAAGGGGGTAAAATAAGCTCGTCAGTAGAGACTGAGCGAAGTTGGCGATTAGGATGGTAGAGCACGAATTTAGCCTGTAAAAATTCTGTGCCTAGGTCGTGGGTGGCTCCGTGCACTATGCACAAGGCCTTAAATCGGTATTGCCCAAATTAACCTTTTACAATTACCTTGAACAATTTACCTAACTATAGTGGTCCTAAATGACCTTCTGCACAATTGACCTTTATATTTTAGTTATTTTATATATATATTGGGTTGGTTTTGGATTATAAATAATATAAGGGGATTGGGTGGGGGGTTGCAGGGGTTTTTGGATTGGGTGGGGGGTTGCGGGGGGTTTCCCCCGCATATATGTCCTAATAGACCTTCTAAATTAGGTCAATTCTCCCAAGGTCAATTCTCCCGAGGTCAATTGTGAACCGGTCAATTAGTATACAACCGTTAAATCTTATACGCTGGCTTACAGGTAGCCAGTGTAGTGAACGCAGGATTGGAGATATGTGGGCTCCATAGGGAAAGCCAGTAGCCATCCGTGCCGTCAGATTTTGCAGGCGCTGTAATCTTTGGATAAGGCCCTTGGGTTGGAACAAATACAAGGAATTATAATAATCTAGCTGGGATAAGACCAGCGCCGCCATCACAGGAGGGCGAAAGGGTGCAGGAATCAGGGGAAGAACCCTTTTCAAAGTTCTCAGCTGAGAAGTGCCCCACCTGGCATACAGTCTTGACCTGATTGGCCATTGAAAGAGTAGCCGATCGAGTTACTCCTAAATATTTTACTTTGTTTACCGGAGATGGAGGGGCACCAAGAGAGGAAGGCCAGAACGAAGAAATCCAAAGTGTACGATCTGGGGGGCACCCAACCACCAGAACTTCTGTCCCGTCTCCGTTCAGTTTGAGCCAGTTGTGGTTCATCCATTCACCCACGGCTGCTAGGCATCCCTGCAGGCACTACGACATCTCAGACTGATCCAGATCTAAATCGGATCAGGATCTGGGTGACGTCAGCATACGAGTAACACCTGACGCCGTAGGAGCGGATGAGACTCACAAGTGCCCAAATACAGATGTTAAATAAGATCAGAGACATGGAGGAGCCCTGAGGGACACCGCACGTGAGAAAACAGGGGGCAGATAGAAACTGAGGCATGGAGAGGGTCTGGGTACAATCTGCCAGGAACGAGGTGAACCAGGCCAGTACCTGGCACAGAATATCTGTGAGCTTGTACTGCTTCTTGGGTTGGGGGGGAGCCGACAATCCCAAGGTATCCACCACCATGGCAATTGGGCACTGAAAAGCTCCCTGGGAATTACCCGGGGTTGGAGCAGGGAGCATGTCTAATTCTGACGAGTAGTCCAAGCCATCTACTTCTGCAATTCAGCTGGAAGATCCACCATGTCCCCTTTTTACACCACCTGGGAATTCCCTAACTTCCCCAGGTTGAAAGGATTCCAAACCAAAGGAATGGGGTCCCTTCCTCAAAAATATCTTCCAATTGAGACATGAATGCACCCCTAGGGAGTGGAGACAGTCTGCGCTGTGGCAGGAGTAGTGGTCGGAGGGCTGTCATCAAGAGCGGTGCATCCTTGCACTGGGATCTTGTCCCATTTAAGCAGACAGGCCCGAGAGCGCATGGGTGTGCGACTTATCGATGTCGCTGGAAACTCGTCCGAGCATGGTGAACTCCAACATCAGGGCCAAGGCCAAAGCTGCTGGTGCCTTCGCAAAGATGTGAAGCATCTTAAGCCTAAAGGCCTCCGATTCATTTTGACTGGGTAGGGAAAGGTATGTGTAGAGACTGATCTTCAAGGGCTTCCCTGGAGTGGTGGCTCCTTTTCTTTGACAAGGATGAAGAATGGTGCCTTGAAGGAACCATCGGGAGGCCAAGACGTCTTGCAGTGCTTCCATTTGTCCTTACAGATCGTGAATCGCTCTTCGGTGCGGAGATTAACATTAGGCGACCTCACCTCAAACAATTCCGTTTTTATCACTTTTATCCTTGTGGGGGAAAGTGAACAGCTTTGCCTCCCCTTCCCGAGGCACTTTGGGGTGCATCGACCGGCGACGGGTCATAATCCGAGATGGACATTTGAGGTTTACAGTCGACGCTAGGCTTACACCCTGAAGACCGTCAGATTTGGCTTATCGAAAGTAATGAGAAACAAGAAACACATCAAAGTTGTGGTGTTCCTGCAGCGAGCATAGTGCATGGAAAAGAGGAACTTAGATTTTGGGGGCACAGCGCCTCTATATATACTGTGCCAGACATCATTGTCTGTGAAACGGGGAGAATGGAGGAGTTGGACGGAACTTTTCTGCACCACATGGTGATGGAAATGTTTCTGAGGAGCAGCTGTGCTGGGAGACAGATCTAGGAAAAAATCTGTGGGAGGAAGGAATCCATTAGAAATTAAAATGATACAGATGAAAACATTTCTCAATAGGTCATATCAATTGGAGAAAAAAACGACAGCAACAGATGAAAGACAAAAGAAGAAATAATAAGGATGACATAGCTAATGATGCACACTCATTGCATAAAAAGATAGCAAATGAACAGCATAAAATGCATAAGGGCTTTGTTTCCTTAAGTAACAAGTATTGCTAGGTTGAGCACTCGGTCTCCCCTTTTCGGAATTCAAAAACTTCAATCATAATCGTGGGTCCCTCTTTCAATTCAGAAGACAAAAACCTGTAAATATGAGTAAATCATGTACATTACTCACCGTAATTGTATTTCTGGTGCTTGTATCTGCTTAGATTCACATGCTGTGCATATAGTCCGACATCTAGTGGTAATCGCAGAGTATTATATATTTTTTTCAAAGATCAAAAAGGGACATCGAGCTGGGCCTGTCTGTAACACTATGCCTATTGTGACGTGTAGTGTACCCAGTCTTTTCCCTGCGTTTCCTACCTAGGAGGGATGTACCTTTGTCTCCAGGTGCACTACCACAGCAGACCCCATTAATTGGAAGTAGATGCCAGAGCGTCTAAGATGGCTGCCGCCATTTCTTTTGTTTGGGAGCTGCCTGCCGGTGAAAAGCACTCCCCTGATCCTCGCTGCCCGATTGGCTTCCTGCATCATCAAATGCTGAGGCCTGGCAGAGCCGGGCCCAGCACTCAAAGGTCAGCTCCTAAGTCCTTACCCTGTCTTTTCCCTGTCCTTTCCCGGGAGTTGCCCCAGTTGCCCTCGCAAATCTTTCACCAACCACAACACCCCCACCAGAGGCGCCTTCGTTAATCATTTCAGGTAAGAGACACACACTCAGGATTGCGGCCTTCTCTTTGATCTCCCTATACCTTCTGCTAATTTTCAACCGGCACTCTGGCGACATAAAATTGGTCACCTTTCCACAGTCGCTGGTACCGTGCCACCTCTGACCTTATATATATATTTGATAGAGGCGATGAACTAAGCCACAACACTTTGCTACTTTTTCACCAGACTCAGTATGCAATCTCTTGCTTTGAAGAGATGTTGCATCCTACCATTGACAGTGCCGCAAGTGCCATGGTCTATGACCTGCTTTGCCAATCGAAATTATCACACGACTTTTATTGTACGAACAATTTAACTTCACGAACGCTGCACCGGTACGTTGTAATTACGTCTCACCGCCTGGACTCTACATCTCAATGAATAGACTTGATCTCTGTTTACACTGCTTTATTGTACATCGTGCCCCTTTATCCTGCCTGTAGCACGTACATATACTTCCATCCACATATACTGCCCCCTTTGATCTACACCACACTACCTATTGTTCCCCCTAACTAATGTAATACTCCCTTCTCCATTATGCTTACCCTCTCCAAGTATATGATAACCAATGCAATGCAGCTTGCCCAGAAGAAGAGCCCCATATCTAGCCTATACCTTGCTCTGTCCTAATGTGTATATGATGTAGCTTGCCTAGAAGAGGTGAACTTTCCCATACTGCATAGCCATCACCCCGATTTGTCCTACTGCGTATATGATGTAGTTTGCATAAGAAGAGGTGACCTTTCCAATACTGCATGTAGCCAACACCCTGATTTGACCTAATGCGTATATGATGTACCTTGCCTAGAAGAGGCCAACTTTCCACACTGTATACAGCAGTTACCCGTGTCCTATCTCTAGCCACACTTGCCTTAGTCTCATATTTGTGAGGCAATCCTTTTTTGGATGTATGCATCACCCTGTACTACTATATTCCCTATGTGTTTTGCTTGTAATTAATTTTAGCACTTACTGTAACCAAGTTCCTATGCTAAGCGCCGAGATGCCCATGGGCTGTGTGCGCTATATAAATAATAAACCAAACCATGATCCCTCACGCGTTGAGGTCCCCCCAGTTGTTTTTGTTCTGCCAGGGAGTCGGAAGAGAATACCTGCGTGAGTACAGAAGAAAATAAGGTTTAAGATGCCCATGTTCCTTTAACTCTAAAAGCGGAGGATGGGTGGGCGGATGTGAATCTAAGTAGATGGAAGCACCAGAAATAATGAGTACTGTATGTGTTCCGATGCTTGTGAATCTGGTTACAATCACATGCTGTACATATACTAGCGAGCAGTACCAGGAGATGGTGGTGGGATGGAACAGCAGCAAATAGATGTTCTTAACATTGCCTGACCCACCTGAGAGTCAGTCTTAGAATGTAAGCAGTAATGATGTGTAAAGGTGTGAACAGAACTCCAGGAAGCTGCTTTGCAAATATAATCTAGAGGAATATTTGCAAAGAAAGCTAGAGTAGCTCCTGTGCCTGGCGTATAATGTGCTCTAGGCATAATGGGTAAGGCTCTCTTTGATAGAGAGTAACACATTTGGATACATTTAACTATCCATTTAGAGATATTCAACTTAGAGATGGGATCCCCACTACCAGCAGCAACAGAGAAAAAGAATTAATGTGTCTTTCAAAGTGATTTATTAAGGTAATACATCACTGCTCTCCTAACATCTAGTGTATGGAGGCTTCTTTCAGCTGAGGATTCTGAAAGAAAGTTGGAAGTTCAATGGACTGGTTTACATGGAACTTAGGAATTAATTTAGGTGCAAAGTGTGGATGCGTGCGCAAAACCACTATGTCCTTATGAATAGAAACACATAGGTCTTGAACTGAAAGGGCCTGCAGTTCACTAACTATCCTAATGGAAGTAATAGCTAGCAGACAAGCAGTCCTATAGGTGAGAGACTTAAGACTGGCTGTGTGCATTGGCACAAAAGCAGGGTCCATAGGTTTAGTAAGGACTACATTCAATTCCCATCCGGAAGTTGGATTAGAAATAGGTGGGTGAATTCTTTTCACCCCTTTCATGAAGGCTTGACAACCGGGACTTTCCACCAGGAAATCTTGCACTGAGAGGTGGTGTAAGCAGAGAGGGCAGCAAGTTGGACATTCAGTGAATTAAAAACTAGTCCTGAGTCTAAGAGGTGAGTTAGATAAAGGAATGTGTGTGTTAGTTTACAGTCAATTGAGTTGATGTTACGAGTACCACACCAAACTACAAAACATCTCCATTGACTGGAATAACAGTATCTGACATTTGGTTTCCATGCTTCTCCAAAAATTCATACATCTTTGAGGCAGCTGGAGATGCCCAAACTCTGACCTCAGGAGCCATGCTGCTAATTTGAGAGTTTGAGTGCAAGGGTGCAGTGCTGTCCCATGATCTTGGGACATCATGTGTGGGGACAAGGCAGCTTCACCGGAAGGAAAAGTGACATTTTAATTAGATGTGAGAACCACGGTTGACAAGCCCACATTGGTGCTATTAGGATTAGTGTAACTTGTTCCTGGTGCATCCTGTGAATTATCTTGAAGAGAGGAGTTGGGGGGAAAAGCGTAAGCAAATATCCCTGAGCATTTGATCCAGAGACCGTTGCCCTTGGAGGCATAGGGTGGGTATTGGGCATTCTCCAGTGTTGCCAAGAGGTTGCCGTCTGGATGCCCCCATTTTGCAAAGACGTTGTGCAAAATATGTTTGAATAAACGTCACTCATGTTATATGGGCAGCTGAACGTCTCTGCTGAGAATGTCTGCAAGAAGATTGTGTTCCCCTGGAACGTGTTGCGACAGGAGGAGCATGTGTTTGAGCGCCCACTTCCAAATGCTTTGTGACAGTTTGGACAGCGAGTATCTCCCAACTTGTTTATGCAAAACATGGCTGTGATGCTGTCTGTTAGGACTAGAACGGTCTTCCCACACAGTTGTATTTGAAAAGCTTTCAGGGCTTTGAACACTGCTAGTAGCTCTAAAAGGTTGATGTGTTTGTTCGCTACTGATTGTGATGACGTGCGCAGTTTGGTGGAGAAGGTGAGCGCCCCACCCTGACACAGATGCATCTGTGGTGAGAGTGGTCTCTACTGCGGGGGTGGTGAATGATTTCCCCTACAGAAGGTTGCCCTTCGTCCACCACTGCAGTGATAGATCGAGGGCTTTTAAGACCACCACTAGATCATCCCACTGACTTGATACCATAGGATTTAGAGTCACTCTTGCATAGGACGCATGCACAGACTGGCATGTGTAACCAGGAAAATACAGGACACAATCATTCCTAACAGCTGCAAGGTTCTCCGTATGGTTATCTGACGACCGGCTACATATAGAGGGCTCTAGAAAAACATGTTCTGGACCCTTTTGTTGGAAGGGAAGACAAGTCTGTCTTCTCTTTGGATTAGGGCTCCCAGAAAGTATTTTACTTGGCTGTGGACAAGAATTGATTTATTTTCGTTGATAGAGAACCCCAGCTGAAAGAGAAGGTCTACAGCACATTGAGTGTTCTCTAAACACGCCTGATGTGGATCTCCTGTTATGAGCCAGTCTAGATAAGGGTACACCGGAACAGACTACGCAAGTGAGCTGCTGCCACTGCTATAAGCATGGTAAAAACCCTCAGGGTTGAGGCAATGCCGAAGTGGAGTACTTTGAAGGGATAGTGAGTGTTCTCGATCTTGGACCTTAGGTGCTTTCTCTGCGCTGACATTGAAATATGAAAGTATGCATTTTCATATCCAAGGTGGCCATGTAATCCCTGTTTTTCAGCAGTGAAATTACCTCCCGCAGAGTTGTCATCCTGAACCTTTGAGGCTTGATATACTTGTTTGCAGGGCGAAGGTCTAATACAGGGCGCATGATTAGATCCTTTCTGGGAACAAGGATGTATTTTGAATAGATACCCTTGTTTACCTGATGATCAGGGACGATATTCTATTGCTCCCTTTTGCAGCAGGTCCTCCGATTCTGCCTGAAGGATGAGGAGATGGTCTGGAGACATTCTTCTGTTTCTTGGTGGGTGGTCATGAGCTGTTTGAAGAAACTCAATGCAATAACCTGACTGTTTTCAGCACTGACTTGTCTGAAGTGATCCCCTCTGTTAGAAACCTGAAGGTGTCTCAAACGCTAATCCCCGGGGATCTGTCATCCAGGTGGCCAGGACACAGCCATCGCTATTGGATCCAGTTCCTGTTAGTGGACCAGAGCTGGAGGATCACCTGGGGGAGGCGTCTTTGGGGAGTGGGACGCCGGATGGCGAGACGCCTTATCCCCCTCTCTGCAGCACCTTTACCCCATCCTACCAGTTAGGATACCTAGGAACTCAACCCGCTACCCCCCATCCCCCTTTGCCAACACAAACACTTTCTCACTAACAGCTCACTGTAAGAGAAAACGGACTAAAACCTGAGCCATATACCTGACATGTCCCAATACAATGGTCAGGCGGGGTCAGGCAATTACTGCTGACCATTACACACACACCCAACTTCCATTACACTTCCCCAGATGGATAAAAGGAGGAGCATGAAAGCACACTCTGAGCCAGGCAAGGCACACAAGGAAGTAGCAGTTCCAAGATGGCAAATTAAAAAAAGGCGAAAGATGGTAAGAACGAAGAGGATCACAAGGAGGGAAGGGCCCTTGACCTTTTCAGCGAAAGACCGTTACTTTCATGAACCTTCAAGAATAGGAACCGTAAGACCCAGAATCAAAGCTGAAGAATTCTGCATTGTTTCTCGGAGGTACCCGCATCGATAGACAAGGCGAGGAGAATCATTAGCCGCTGTGGTACTGTCCTTGGCTCCAACAACAAAGCAGCGCCAGTGAAGTCAGCACAGCCATTGAGCTGGGGAGACTGATACCAGACCGTTCTGTGTTGAAGGCAAGTTTGCAAGCAGCGCAAACACAATTAGACAGCAGATGAGTGTTAGGCACAATCCTGTGCAGTGCCCTTAGGGACCACTACACACAATTAAGACTACAAGTGGTAATACAAGTTCACCTTTGATACAAGCTTGTACTACACTGTTAAAGTGGTAGCAGTAGAGGAGCAGCCAGACTTATCTCAAGAGCAAATGAGCAGTAGTAGAGATTACATAAAGGACTACAATTACTGTGACTCAAGCAAACACTGACTCAAGGTTTTTGGTTAAAAAGTAGAAGTACATTTATTTTTAGACCATCTGTTCACAAAACACTTCACTTCTATTATATTAAAACCACACTTCAAATACACTACACACAACCAATTCCTCTTGTGCAGAACAATTCAAGGTAAGTACCCTTGGTTTTGACAGACCGGTGTTGGGAAACAAAGACGTTACCGGGGGGGACAGATGCGATCACTTTTTGACAGTAATGACAGTTTGGTCTTACTAAAAATACGCGTACCCACGGGAAGAAATATTACCAGAGTTAAACCACACTTAGCACATGAATCAACACAAGAGAGTTGGGGATAAAAATTATAGGCAATACTTTTGTCAAGGCAGATAGAATCAGAGGACACTTTCCTACAAGTGAATAAAAGTCAATAGGCCTGCGCCAGTGTCAAGTGGAAGAGGGTTCCCGTTGTCGAGGATCACACGGTTGAACAAGTTACTTCTTACCTTGTAACGTTCATTCGATGGGATGTTCCTCCGACGCAATCGAACTTCAAGCACACTGCGGAGGAGCCTTCGTATTTCAAATTACCCTTAGTATTACAATTTCTAAAGGGATTAACTAATGTCTACCCTCCAAGACCTTTCCAGGTTCCTTTATGGGACTTAAATTTAGTCTTAAATTTCCTGATGGGTACTCCTTTCGAACTTCTTGTTCGCTAAGATTTCTCACCCTTAAAAATTGTTTTATTAGTGGCTTTAACATCTGCTAGAAGGGTGAGCGAATTACAAGCTCTATCTTGTAAACCCCCTCATACAATTTTCCATAAAGACAAGGTTGTCCTACAGGTGAAGCCTAATTTCCTCCCACAGGTGGTTTCTGAATTCCACATCACTCAGAAAATGACCTTACCTTCATTCTATCCGCCTCCCCATCCGGGGAAAGAGGAAGAAAGGCTACATAGGCGGGACCCAAGGCAGGCTTTAAGCTTTTACATCAGCAGACTTGCTAGGATTAGACAAGCAGACCAACTGTTCGTGGGTTACTCACGGCACAAGTTGGGACTACCGATAACAAAACAAACCATTTCCAGATGGATTATTTTGGCCATCCTGGAATGTTACAAACTGGCAGGGAAAGAGCCTCCTCAAAAGCTTAGGGCTCATTCAACCAGGGGTATCGCAGCCTCCTCGGCCCTCCAAAGAAGGGTTCCGGTTCGAGACATATGTGCGGCTGCCACATGGTCGTCCGCACATACCTTCACAAGATGTTACAACCTGGATTCCTCCTCCAGTCCATTCGGTTCATTCCTAAAAGGAAACATGGCGTTTTAATCCCATCTCCAATTGCACACTACTTCTATGGGAATCTATCAAAGATAAGGAATACGTCGGATGACACAATCCCTTCGAAGAACAAGTTACTTCTTACCTTGTAACGTTCTTTCGATGGGATGTTCCTCCGACGTATTCCTTATTGCCCCTCCCATCCATCCCCGCAGTAATACTTCCCTTGTGGTTGCAGTTTATGCTACTTCAAGGTCAATAACCAATTCATGTACAACATCTATTAATGTCAAAACGGACGCTGCGCGAGTCTATTTATACGCGTGGTGACGTCGGCGCCGATACGGAGGCCGTCGAGGGACATCGGCTCGAGGAACGTCGACGCGCAGCACCCTCTACTGAAAAATAAATTCCGAGCCCAGCAAGCTGGAGATGATCTATCAAAGATAAGGAATACGTCGGAGGACACAATCCTTTCGAAAGTACAGTTCACGATTCGAGAATGCCAGACAGTGAATAAAAGGTGCGCTCCTTTAAAACAGGAGAGGCTCTTCAGGTGGCTATCCGGACCACTACAGCTGTGTGCAGCGATTTTGACCAAGAAGAGGATCCTCTGCCTATGGAAGATGAGCTGGTTGATCCTACCAGGCTCAAGGGAAGACGACTCCGGACTGGATCTTCTCTTGTCGTTGAAGGGTAGATAGCTCAGGACTGCAGCAGGGCTCCACCGGGACTCGGTAGTTGCAGCAGCCGTCTTCTTCTCCGCTTCTCTTCGGTTCCTTGCAGTTCCAGTGGCGACTGCCTTCTAGCCCAAGAGTCCTGCCTTTTATGCAAAAATCCCCCATTCACACAGCCTAGCTGTCAATCACACAGCACAGGGGTTGTCTGGCCCGGACAACCACCTCAGCCACTCACAACAAAGTGCGACTTGGGTTTCCAAGGATAGCCTGTGCAGGGGGCGACTACACGCCTCCCTCACATTCAGCCCACCTAGACACCCAGGCGCCAAAAGGAGGGCTTCTGGAGAGAAGCCCGGCAAAAGACGGTGAACAAAGAAGGCAAACCTGGTTTGCCACGCAAAGTAAAACACAAGAAGGACTTTAACAAAAAGAAATGGCGACCAAAGCCAAAAAGAAAGAGTATTTGTCAAGCGGGTTTATTTTCGAGGCTAATCTAATAGTCTGGAACAGTACCACGTTTATATAGTATAATCGCGGTAGAAAAGGTAGGGTAGATACCACTGCCACCAGCCAAGTCTAAATGTTAAAAGAGCAAAACAAAGCTCGGAGAGGCACAGACAAAAAGGATCGGAGTTAACCCTTTCCAACACTCCATGTAAGATGGGGTGTACTGGGTCTGTAGTTTTAAATAACTACGTAAAGTAAATGGCTACTTTACCTGTTTTCTGGGGGACAGTAGTCAGCCCCAGAAAAATTGAGTCATTGGGAAGTCTCAAAGACAACCTTGTGTCACTGCACTGAAGGTGCTGTGTAACACACATAAAAGTGGGGTTCATGGAGTGGTGTCCTCCAGAGCCCACAATCAAACAAACAGTAGAAATACACATGGCAAAACACATGTAAGAGTGGGAAAAAGGCTCACACTCTTACCAAGTGGAAAAAGTAAACTCCAGAAATCCAGCAAAGCTGCTGGGGGACTCGCTAGGTGAGGGAAATTAGCCATAGAATGAGAATTCTCCCCAACAATGAGTGATTGAACTTTGAAGCCAAGATACAATACCGTAGAAAGAGTGGTCCGGCACCACGTGGATTACTCATTCGAAAGTCTGTTAGTTAGCCAGCTGAAAGGTGGAAAATGTGAAGAATAGTTAATATGAAGCTGTCTTGCAACAGGTCAAGCAAAACCCTGTGCACATTCAAAAGTCTTCGATAGCTGATGAAAAAATATATGAAGTTTGTCCGAGCCCTGTTGAGGGAGATCAGCTAAAAGCTTTTGATTAAATAAAAATCAGATTACTTTTTTAAAGAAATTGGCGCAGAGTCACAGAGTTATTTCTTGATTTAATGCAATTTCGCAGTATAGGCTTTATACCGACAACTCTGAGGAATTGCGACATCATGTGTAAATTATAATTTTCGAAATTCTGAATTAAGGAGTGCAATATCAAAAAGCATATTAAGGAGTCGCCCACAAGACCAGCTGTAAACATTAAAAGCCAAATACGTTTTTCATTGTGTAAAAGGGATCAGAAGGAGACCACCAGGGGGGGGGGGGGGGGGGGGGCAGACGAGATGGCCGCCTGAGCCTTCGTTTTCCCTCTAGCCCACGAGGGAATGGTGGCACTTTTCAGCTAACTCAGCCCATTTTGAAAAGTTAGCAGACAGGTGAAGAGGGGAAGCTGCTGGTCCCTCGCGGATCGCTTCCTGGATGGAATTGGTGGGGGATACCCCATGAAAGTGGCACGGAAGGGATTCGCCCCTGAGGCCAGGCCACAGCGCTCGCTGGTTCCCGAGCATGCATGCAGCCCTGCCCAGTGCTTAACAAGGATGATTAAGAGGGAGAGACCACAGTGACAGAAAGAGTGGGGAGGATTCCCTAAGCACCAGCCAGATGCAGCACAGAGAAAAAACAATCAGAACGCCCTGTCATCGTAGGCCCAGTACGGAGAGCAGAGGGGCAGGCATCGTCCGGAGCAACCTCGCGAGTTGCGTCCCAAGAGAGGCCAGTGCCCAGGAAACAAACTGGGGGGATAAGAAGCATTGTCCCTTAAAAAGCAAGCACTCGCCATGAGCAGCAAGCAGCGCCCGGCTTAACGGGGTCCCGGCCGCCATCCTCCCGCTTAACATCAATCAGCTTGAGCACTCGCACAATTCACCACCCCAGATATAAGGGCCTGCCTTTACTGTTTTAACGATTGCGGTACTCTTGCCTTCCATAACAAGCTGCAGACATGGCGTTCCACGTGTGCTAGCACACACAACATCACAAGCCAACTAAATGACAACAGGGGGAAAGACTCTGAGATATTATCATGCGCAATTCCCTGCATGTAACCAGCCCCCCAATCAGAAGAAAAAAACGGGTACCCTCACTGCGCAGTATAAACGGTGTGGAGGGGGCAGCACAGTCGCAGAAGTGCATACAGTGTTTTCGTTGACCCCCCCCCCCCACTCCTAGGTCATCAGGGTGCAAGGACAGAGAGCACTAATCAGGGAAGCTTTGGATACACAACCATACGCTGAACCAGCCCACTTGGCAACATGGACCATCTGCCATAAAACAAACTCTGCACTGCAGCACGCACACCCAGGCACTACTCAATTGCGGTAGTGCAACCCACCATCACCGCAGGCACCCGGAGCAGGGGGCCAAAATCACATGCCGGCTCCAACAAAGCTGAAAATACTAACCACCATCAGCACCGGTTGCCATAATGTTTACATGCCGGGAGAATTGGACCCTGCAACTGCACACAAGTTACAGGGGTTTTGATGGCCAAGTTCAAATATGGCAACTCAACCTCCTACAGATACGCCAACCATACCGGGCCTTGAGTGCTAGGCCAAGCACCCCTAGTTTCAGCAGATTCCACCTGGACCATGACCGTTAATCGACTAGCCATTCACGGTTGCCCCCACAGTCTATGAGGGTGGAATCCGTCGTCAACACCAGAGTAGGATCTGGCTGAGCAAAGGGGATTCCCACTGCCACATTGCAGTCCAGGAGCCACCAGTGAAGATCCAGAAGAAGAGACGGAAGGTGGGCAGCCTGTATATCTGCGCCCCCATTTCCTGGTCCCAATTAAACGCCAAGTGAAGCTGGCACACCCTAAGCATGCAAGAAACCATTAGCCCCAGCAGGTGCTGCAACCCCCATGGCGAGGTGGTCCAGTTGCCCAGCAAGTGATGGATCACCCTCTGGAGGGACAGAAGACTGTCGGCTGTGGGGAACACCTTCTGAACGGCCGGGTCTCATCTTACTCTGAGGAACACCAGGTCCTGGGAAGGGTTTGAAAGTGGCATCCAATGGTTGAGGGAAATCCCCAACTGGTGAAGAATATCTGTTAGCCGCCGGCAGGAGTGAACTGCCCCCTTGGGCGTGCTGGCCCTCACCAGCCAGTTGCTCAGATAAGGGTACAGTTGGTGGCCCTCCAAGCGAAGGAGGCCCACCAGCGCGTTCATGAGCTTTGTAAACACACGAGGGGCTGAATTGAGGCCAAACGGAAGCACTCTGTATTGGAAGTGATGTGACAATCGTGAAGCGCAGGAATTTCCAGTGTGGTTGGATGATGGAGATGTGAAGGTACGCATCTTTTGAGATCTAAGGAACAAATCCGGTCTCCTGCACACAAAGACTCCGCTATGTGGGCAGGAGTGATCACCTTGAAGCGTTCAAGGGGCAAAGACAAGGTGAGGAACGAAAGGTCCACGACCATCCCTCAGGCCCACCTGGTTCTGCAAATGTCCTGGAGTAAAACCCAGAGCCTCTAACTGGGGAACTGGTTCCACTACTTTCATGTCCAATATGAGTTGGATCTCCCCCAACAGCGCAGGTGACCCTATCTGGAAAAGCAGAGAAGAGAAAGGAGGAGAAGGAAAAGGAAGGCTGAAGCCAGTGAAGACTAGTGAAAGAATCCAATAACTTGTGAAAAGACACTTCCAGCTGCTCACAGAGAAAGCTCTTTGACCAAGACATCATTGCTTTTTACCGTTCGAGGTGGGAGTGGAGGAGGGGAAGCAGAAAAGTCCTGCAAAGTAATCTGCTGCTTCCTCCTGTGGTCGCTGGAGGATCGGTCTGGCAGCAGCGTTCTGCGGTCCACAAAACCCTTGGAGCCACTGGAAGGAGCAAAGTTTGAAGTCAGATCTGCACTGATTCTTCATGAAGGACTTTTTCCCATGCTTTGTCAGGATATCCAAGGACTTGGACGTCTCGGTGGAAGTCTTCTTTTTCGTGCGTTCATCATCAGTGGACGAGTGAAACAGATGCATCCCTTCGAACAGAAGGTCGAGGAATCTCTCCTGCACATCCGAGGAACATTTGCGTAGCATGCATCCACGCTGTCTGCTTCATCTCGACGCCCAAGCAGAGGCCCCGGCTGGCCATATCGATATGGGATAACAAGAACTCCATGAGATCCTGTGCAACTGTGCAGTCCTCCGTAAGACCTGCTTTGAAGGAAGCCTTCTTCTCTAGAGGAAAGTCTAGCAGGAACTTGCCAATCTCCAGCCACAGCTTCTAGTTCGCCGCAGCGAGGATGGCGTTGGCCTGGCGCAGGTGCAGGCCAGCGTTGAGATAGCACTTCTGCCAAAAGACTTGAGGGCCTTGTCTTTTTTGGACAAACAGTTGGAGGCAGCTCCGGCCACAGAAGACGAAGAGGAAGGCTTTGAATACAAAGATGCTGCAGCGACAGAAAATGTGGTTGAGGGTGGGACACCAGGACGACTAGTTCTACTTCCAACAGCCGAAAGCGACCGTCCAGCTTCTTGTTCATCTGAGTGTTGGCACGAGGGTTTCCCCAGACCTCCTTGGCTAAAGAAAGGATATCCTTTTGTAGAAGAATGCCCGAGTGGCCCGTGGCACACAGGGCCAAAACCTATGCCAGTCATCTGGCACATTCTGCCGTTAAATACTTCGGATTCTTAGTAGGTAATGGGTTGGTACAGCCACAAAAAATTAAAGTGGTAAAACATATCACCACCATAGACAAAAAGAGAACTCTGAGCCTTCCAAGATTTACGGGTATTACCAGAGGTCTATCCCCAAGTATTTTACTATTAATTGTTGCCTAACTGATGACTTAAAAACGCAGAACCACAAAAATTAAAATGGGATAAAAAAGATAATGACGGCTTTAATATGCTAAAGACCTTCCTTTGTAGTGAGCCCATTCTTAAAATTCCAAATTTCAACAGAGTTCATCCTTCAGACGGATGCCTCAAAAGTAGGTATTTGGCCTGTTTTCCCTCAGGAATACGAGGGTATAGAACATCCTGACCTTTATATTGGTAGAATACTATTCCCAAAGGAGAATAACTATGTTACGATTTAATTAGAGGTATTAGTCATCAAATGGGCTATCACCGATCTAAAGTACTACCTTATTAATATTGAAAACAAATTAATATTGGTGACAGATCATCCCCCCGCCCCCCACCCCTGACATGGTTAAGCCTCAGGAAGGATACCAACCACAGAATAATGTGCTGGTTCCTTACGGTTTCACAGTTGAGCACAGGAAGGGAAAAGAGCAAGGGAATGTTGATTTCCTTAGCAGATTTTGGGTCTGAAGAAGTGAAAGTCAGATTCATAAGGGGAAGGGCTGTGTGATGAATTAATCTAAGTGATTTGCCCAAGGTACAAACTACCACGGCCCAAACATTCGCATGAGAAAGGTGCAAACTACCAAAAGTGTGCACCTTTCTCATGCGAACACACATACATACTCACACCCACAACACAACCCCAACATAAACAAACCCCACTTACCTTCATCCTCATGCTGGGTTCCTGCAGCGCAAGTTCCCTTTCACTTCCATGATCGGGAACCGGCGCCACAGGGTCCTTTTCTTTTTTTTTTTTTTTTTTAAACAGAAGGATGCAGGCGTGTCCCCCGCAACCCCTGCTCACTATACCACAAAGTATAGTGAGCGGGGCGATGCGGATGAATCCCACGCAGCCCCTGTTTTTTTTTACAATGCTACCACCAAAGGTTCGAACTTTTGGTGTACGAACCTTTGGTGGTAGCATTTTTAGAACATTTATTCATTACAACCATTTTTTGTCGGTAAAATCAGCCTATACCGTGATGAATCACAGGGCTTCATCACTTCTTCCCGGAGGGAAGCCTTTTCTTGTGAGGCTAGCAAGTGAGCCTGCTATGAAATATTTCCCCTATGGGTAGCGGTATGCAAGATCTCACATGGGGAGACTCCCCTTTTGGGGACAAGGACGCCCGTTCCCGCAAGGCACTCTCTGAAAGCCTTCCTGGTGGGCCATTAGTACAATCCACGATTCAAAGAAATCCATTAAAGCAAGCCACTGTTTTTTACTGTAACATTTTACCACAAATTCAAATTAAAGAAACGTTTGATGAAAATACTAAGAAGGAGAGGTGAGCAAGCAATACCAATCGCTAAATGGTTGGAAGCCAACCAAACTGGGACGATGAAGAACGAAAAACTAAGAAAGAATGCTCAGTGGAAAAAGAAAAGGGACTTTGATTTTCCGCTGTGGAGGACCCAGAAAGCCAAAATAAAAAGAGAAGGCCTGCAGCAAGTGTGTGAACCCCGGGAAGTTCGAATCAGCCTAGACGTGGAAGCTGCTGAGAACAGGGCAGTCCTGTCGTGAAGATATGTCCCTTGGGTGTAACCAGAAGGCACAGAGAGAGTGGAGAGCCAAGCCGTGCAGGGGAAGAGAACACAGAGAAGAAAAACCAGGTGAGCGGTGGTGTGACCAGTGGAAGGAGGACTTTTCAGTCCAAGAACAAAGCCAAGATCATGTCTACGCTGGCCCCGCTGCACCACAAAAAAGCCCCAAGAAGCGTTGGAGTTAACAAAGGAACCGTTCAGACGCCAAGTGTCATCTCGATCCTGGAGACAGATCCGGTGATACTAGCCAGTGAACAAGAAGGTAAAGGGAGAGGTGGGAGACACAGAAGGGGATACGAGGTCCAACGACACACACAGCCAACACATCCCAGTAAAAGGACAAGTGTGTATATGAATGAGAACCACTACAGCATTCAGCCTAATTGTCCCAGTGAGAAAACGAGTGCCAACAAAAGTGAGAATAACTGAGGCCCAGGTTACTCCTGTCAGTGAAGGCTCCAATACCCATAAGAAGGAAAATCACAGTCAAACCTGTTCTGCTTAGAACAGGACAGGATCTGAACAGGGGAGCAAACAGTTGCTTGGACTGCTGTATTTCAATCTAAGGAGAAGGGCAGTTTATCAGAACAAGATGAATGCGATATAGGACAAATTGATTATGCAGAAGTAAGAAACAAGAACAATACAGAGTCACTTCAAGAAAGCATAATACAAGGGGATTAAATTCCAAACAGAGTGAAGAGAGATGGTCTAATTTAAGAAAGAAGTGGTACACCAGAAAGGTGGCAAAGTCCCTCAGAGGAACTGTACACATCAATCCAAGACATAGGAAAGAACTATATAAGAATTAGCTTCTAGGGGTGAGGAAAGCCCATCCAGGAGAAGTCATTCTCCTGGACTTTTTTGTTTTCCCTTAGTGGTAGGGTCAGGATAGATTAGCTTGGAGACAGGGGACAGATTGTTTACTTTTTTGGACTTCACTACGACAAGCACCCGGATTTAGTTTTGTTAGGTAGGGAAACCCATAAAATAGGGAAAGAAAAGCATTAGAATTTAAATAAATTACTTGTTTACCAAGAAAAAAAACTGGTCTACCTCCTTCTTCTGACGTACCATACAATCCATTCTACATGTCTGGGAATTTGTACAAAAGATGCACTAGGAAATCTCTAGACGATATTAAAAGCTTGATGGTTCATAAGTACGAGAACAAAATTAAACACTTGCATATACGATTTACGGCACTCCACATATTAGCACCTCATTCTGAGCTATGTGGCATCAAAACAACGTGGGGGCAGTAAAGAAACAGCCAAAGAGATTGATGCAGAAACAGATGTAGTGGCAGAGGTAAGGGTGTAGCAGCAAAGGTAAGCCATGACTAAAATGAGAGATGTCAGCAAGATATAAGGACTGTCAGAAAAGACATGTAAAAAGGAAATAAAACAAAGCAATCTAAATAGGAATCAAGATGAAAAATGTTAAGCAACATGACAAAAGACAGTAATCAACATAAGCAGCAGTAGCGCACCAACAGAGCAACATAGCAAAAATAAAGGATCTCAATTATGTATCTGGATTTATATATCGCAAAGCTAGTTTGACAAACCCTTCTCCCTTAGGGGGGAGCCCCTTCCCATGAGGCCAGGGAGGTGAGGCCGCTACCGATAGTCCCCCTGGCGGGTGGTGCTCAGCGGGTGGATCTCATGGGGAGGTATCCACCTATGGGACAAGGGATGACTGTCTAGGAAGAACGCTTTCTGTCCAAAACATATCCCCATCTCACTCATCCTCTTACAACACACAGAGTGCCACAATCCCATACACTTCCATGCATCTTTGTAAATCAGAGAAACTGACCTCCCTAGAAAGTACTGGGATGAGCAAGAGTAGGGAATACCTACAGCGACTGGGACGAAGAAGAACACAAGAAACCCACTTAGGGGCCAATGACGGAGGGACGCTCGAGAGCCCGAGAAGATGGCCGCGGGACTGTGATGCTCTGTGCAGGCCCTCCGCCACATCCAGAAATAACCCCCAAGATCCCCCGGTGCACGCAGAAAAAGGCACCCAGACGATTCAGAAACATGCTGGCCAGCTATAGGCAGAAATGCAGCCAAATTGATGGCTGCCAAGACGCCTTCCAACGCCATGAACGAGTGAGGCCTCCAGCTCCTGTTTATAAGGTGCAGTGACCAGCACGGGAACACGCCCGCCGCCTCCGGCAGCCCCGCTGGTGGGGGCGTATGAGCCGGGGCACTGAGGCACCCCGCCGATTCAATACCAGACTGATTCCCGTGCTGCGCGCCATGCAACAGCGGTGGCTGTGGGGGGAGCCGCAAAAACAGCCCGACCTTACGACTGAGACGACCAACGTAGCACCCACACCTAGCAGCTCCACTAGACACAAGTCAAGCATGGACATCCCCGCCCAACTGCAAACAATTCTTGTGGAAATGAAGCTCATTGGCCAACGCACACAGGAGACCAACACTACGGTCCAAGACATAAAAAGAGATCTACAAGACGTCCAAGCCCGGCTCACAATCCAAGCAGAAAGAACAACCGATAACGAGCAGGGCATCAGCTCACTAGAGTACAACTTGGAATCAACGTCCACCGAACTCGATGGAGTCATCAGGGAGGTCCAACGTTTGGGCGCCAAAATGGAGGACCAGGAAAACAGGTCCAGGCGGAACAACCAGAGGATGGTCGGCATTCCTGAGAACGCTGAGGGACCAGATCTGGAGTCCTTTATGTATAACTTCATGCAGGACATTCTACGCATCAAAAACCCCAGAGAGCTGACTATAGAAAGAATCCATCGCGCTCCCGTCCCGAAACCGGTGGCGGGTGCACACCCACGACCCATAACACTCAGACTACTGAATTTCCGACACAAAATGGCGATACTTAATGCATATCGGTCGGTGGGCCAGATGAAAATTGAAGGGGTCCCTATGAGGCTTTTCAAGGACTATTCGGCTGAGGTGTCCCGCCAGAGGAAGGGGTTTAACCCCATATTCGAGGCCCTGAGGGTCCATGAACTGAGACACTACTTAAAGTTCCTGGCGACCTGGTGCGCCCAAATAGACCACCAATGGCACGCATATGATGACCCTGAAGATGCCTGGCGATTCTTACAGCGACAAAATCTGGTCTCCACAGAATTTCCCCGGGAAGTGGATCTAATGGCTCAATCCGCACAGGCTACATCATCATCTGATCCTACCCCACAGCGGAATAGAGACAGGTGGCAAAAAAAGCGACGCGGCTTGAAGGGGCCGAACCAGAGACGCAGGAACCCGGACACGTGATTCACAGAAAACGAGCCGCCCAAGGCGCAACACCAACGAGCAGAAGTATGGAGCCACTGAACGCTCGCACAGGCGATCAAAACTGAGTGCGCACACTCGAGAGCGATGAAAATACCAATCGCTCCAATCTTTCTACCGACACTTCTGCATGCCCAGCGGGCCCCTGGGGGGGGCCTAAGTTGAACAATGGCAATGAGAGTGGTGACAGGCCTGCTCGGCCGAAGCGGCCCCGCATCTAACATCTCCCCCCTAAGATCACTGCGCTTACGGACCCCTCTACCCCAACACCGTCTAACGGCAGAGGTGGCGAGTCCCAACGGGTCCGGACCTCAACTTCATCGCAGGCGACACACGGCATCACTCCCGGATCATGCAGGGCCACCACCCCGCAAGGCCGCCTAACCCAAGCAGAGGTGTATCCGTTATGCATGAAGAGGGGACTGACCGGACAGTCCGCCCTCACAGGCACCATGCATGGGCTTTACGGACTGGTATTGGAGATGGTATACACACCTCCAATGTTCTACGAGGGATGTTTCCCTCGACCGTTGTTTATTATGTTTATTGTTTAACTCTGGCCTCAGGTCCGGATAATGGGCTTGGATAAATACATATACGCTACATCACCCAGACATGACTTCTACCTGTGGTAGGAACTCACGCCCCTCCTTCCCCCCCGCCCCCGGGACAGGGATGGTGGTTGAGCATCCACCAGGAAATTGCGATGGCTAGCTTCACACTGATCACCCTGAATGTGCAGGGGCACCCCATTAAGCGCAGTCGCACCCTGAACCACCTCAGAGACCTCAAAGGGGACATAATATTTCTTCAAGAAACGCATTTAAATGAAGGGGAATCGAAAAAACTGGAACGGGGATGGGTTGGGGTGGCGGCGCACGCCCCCTACCGGGGGAAAAGAGGTGTGTCCATTCTGATTCATAGGCGAGTACCTTTCGTACTCCAAAACTCATCCGCGGATAAGGAAGGGAGGTGGGTTTTAATACAGGGCTTACTACACTAACAACCCATCACTCTTATCTACGGCCTACGACTCCCCGGCCTTCTTTACACATACCTTCGCTACATGTGCACCGTATATGAGGCGTCTCAAGCTGATGGGGGGGGGGGGGGGGATATGAACGGGACAATTGATCCTGCCCTAGATAGACTCTCCACGAGCCAAACCTCCAGCAATCGGCCAAAGAAATTAGCAGCTCTCATTTGCCTCCTCACGGACCTCAGGCTCGAAGATGTGTGGAAAACTAAACATGGTCTAGGGAGAGATTATACCTTTTATTCCTATAGGCATCAGAGCTACTCAAGGTTGGACTATTGGTCAGCCCCGCGCACAACCCTACACTCCCTCGAGGAATGCTCCATCCTTCCCACCACCCTTTCCAATCACACACCTGCCAGACTGAAGCTAACAATACCAGACGCCCCACACAATCCTCCTGCCTGGCGACTTAATCTGCGGGCCCTAGCATATCCCGACTTCATAGACCACATAAAAGGAGGCATGGGCATGTTCTGGGACACCAACCTCGACTCTTCTTATACTAGGCACACCTGCTGGGATGCGTTTAAGGCCTTCCTGAGGCCAATGCATCTCCAGATGGGCATACAAGCTTAAACAGAGGCGCGCCTAGGCTGAGACACTGACGCACACCCTGCGAAAGCTAGAGAAAAAACATAAAACGGCACCCAACCAGCACACCCTCACACAGCTTTGGAAAACCCGGGCAGAAATTAAAGAAGTTGAAACGACCAGAGACCAAAAATCCTACTTCAGTTGGTCCCAAAAATAGTATTTAGAAAACGATAGACCCTTACACCTCATGGCACCCGCTTTGAAGCAAAGACAGGTGGCCACTGATATCACATCTATAAAAGATGGGGAGGGGAAGATACTAGAAGGAGAAGAGGCCATTAACCAGAGATTCATCGAGTTCAATGCTCACTTATACGCAGAGCCTGAACCACTCCCTTCAAAGTCAATGCAGGGCTTCCTATGGGCCATCCAACTGCCCAAAATCACACAGGCCCAATATGAAGCGTTGGACACCCCCATCGGGGAAGCCGATGTCACACTGGCAATACTTGCTCTGTACTCCGGCAAAGCCTCAGGCCCGGACGAGATTCCCATAGACCTTTATAAGGCCACGGTAGACGAAGTCGCCCAAAGACTACAGGCAGTATTTACAGAGGCAACTGAAAGAGGTTGCCTACCCACATCGATGATGACCGCCAACATAGTTATATTCCACAAGAAAGGGAGGCCCGCAGACGAATGTGGATCGCATAGGCCCATATCCTTAATTAACTCCGACGCCAAAATCCTCGCGAAATGCTTGGCCCTAAAACTGGAAACTGTATTACCAGGTCTGATACGGGAGGATCAGACAGGATTTATTCAGAAACGACACTCTGGGGATAATGTTCGCCGACTCCTGCACATCATCGCGGAGGAACCGGGACAAGACGACTCGATCCTCGCAATTGACGCAGAGAAGGCGTTCGATAAGGTCCAATGGGACTTTAAGTTCCTTGCCCTTGCAGAATTTGGCCTCCCACCCTCGCTGATTGCCCTTATACGCCTACTATATACTGAACCTGAAACAACGGTAACTACCAATGGCTACACATCGGCTCCCTTTACCTTAGACTCTGGTACGTGTCAAGGCTGCCGCCTATCGCCCCTCCTATATGCCCTATCTATCGAGCCGGTAGCCGAGATATTACGGTCAGACCACCAGTGGCAGGGATTGGGAAGGGGCGGATCACCGGGTCTCCTTATACGCAGACGACCTTCTCATATACATTGGGGACACCCACACCTCCCTCCCCAGAGTGAGATCCCTACTGCAACAATATGGACCGATGGCGGGATACCGGGTCAACTGGACCAAATCCGAGATTATGCCATTTCGACAAGACATCCCCTGGGACCCGGGAGGGGTGGCGCCCTTCAGGTTACAAACAGGCCATATTAAATATCTAGGGGTAAACATCAGCGCCCATATTGGGGACCTTAGATACCTTAACTACCCACAAGTGGTGGCTCAGATATGCACGGATCTCACCAAATGGGATACACTACCACTGTCCATGACAGGTAGAATCAAAGTAGACAAAATGAACTCAATGCCCAAGCATATCTACCTTGCAATGATGCTACCATGTGCTCCCAGCTGGAAGATGTACAAAACCATAGACACTGCTATTTCGAGGTTCATCTGGCACAACAAAAAAGCATGCATCCGCACCGGGGTCCTCACCGCATATAAACAAGATGGGGGCCTCGCCCTGCCGTCCTGGCAGAGCTACTATATCGCAGCCCAAATATGCTGGGCCAAACGCTGGCTGAACCCGGAAGACGGCTCCAGCTGGAGGGCGATTGAGACTGGCACCATGGCCCCTCAACCCCCTTTAGATACACTGGCTACACCTCCGACAAAGCTATCACATTCGCTTAGATCGCTCCCGGTGGTAGGCCCGACATTAACCCAATGGCACAAGCTTCGTGCCCGGCAAGGGGTCGATGTCAACATCGCACCCACATGGATGACGGTAAAGGGCCTACTAGCTCTCGACCACCTACCTACAATCCATCCATCGCAAAATACCCAGTGGGCACGGGTCAGAATCTTAGACTTATGCGAAGGGTGGAACATACAGGCCTTCCCGGAGGCAGTAGATCTGCTGGACCTCCGCGAGGGTCATTGGCTGCAATATAGCACAATCCGTGCCAAGATAATGTGGCACACCACGGACACCTCAAGACAGGCCTCCCCTGTGAGCTAGAATTGGAGCGTCAGGCAAACTCACCCGCGGCTCTGTAGCTTCTACTCCATGGACATTCCGAACAATGTCGGCAGGAACTAGGCCCTGGCCACAGCCTGGGCGCCAGACCTCGACACGCCTATAGAGACCGGGGACATCTACCAATTCCACACAGTCATTCAAGGAATATCCCTGAACCTGAAACAGAGGGAAATCCAATTTAAAATAATTCAACGCATGTACTATACGCCTTCCAAAATGTATAGAATGGGACTGACCCCCTGCCCACAGTGCTGGCGTGGGTGCATGATGCAGGGCACCGTGGGCCACGTGCTATGGTCATGCTTTAAGATAACCCCATATTGGGACATGGTCCACAGGCTAATCAACACCTACTTCCCGGAGGCAACTATCACACTCACTCCGACAGACATGTTATTCGGGGCCAGCTATAAGGAATGGCACACAGACGCATCTGCATGCAGAACCCTACACACGATAATATTTGCAGCGGGCAAATTGCTGATTGTGAACTGGAAGGGTGTAACACCGCCTACAAAAACGCAAACGATGGCCTTCAGATCCAGGATATGCTTCTTGGAGCACAGCGCGCAAAGAACAAACCCAGCCATAGCTGCTCTGACCCAAAAATTCTGGGCCCTCTTTGACCCCCCCCCCCCCTACAGGGAACAGCCGCACCCCATCCGGGGGCAGACGAGGCCTCCCAAGCCACCTGAGCGCCCATGCATCCCCACCACCCACCCAGACAAGCCCGTCCAACTATCTGACACCCCGACCCCTGCACATCACGAACACGGCGAATTACTCTAGGCACATACCAAACCATATCCGATGACACCTGCCTGTTCTGTTGGGTTAGTTAGTTATATTATGGTAGGTAGGAGGGATGTGGGGGGAATGAACTATGAGAAGATAGTTCTAGTTTAAAGGAACTGAGTGGCGCCCTATCTGAGGCCCACTCAAGACATAATAGACATTATGGACCCATGATACGATGGTACAAAACAAATGGTATATATTCATGTGATGTTATGTCTAAAGAAAATTGCAATAAAAAGATGTTGAAAAAAAAAAAAGAAACCCACTTGGGAATAATTATAGGAAAACGGAGATGAGGAGGCGTGATCCACAGTTCCAAAATGAGAGATTGAGACAATACAAATCCGATTTGCACGCTCCAAGGATAAAAAGGGAAGAAGGTCTTTCCAAACTGTAGATGGTTCCTGGGAGGTGCCGGAAAATGTGAATGCGGCAGTGGAAGCAGAGACGCCTCTAGTGCAAGGGCGAATACGCTGGGCCACGGATCGACCAGAGTTGGTGTGTGTGCAGGGAGCTGGAAGCACACCGCCCAAGGCAACGGATAAGTGTGGTTCCTGCAGCAGCCGCAAGAGACCCGAAAGGGAGAGAGACCCACGAAAAGTGGAGGTCGCTGGTAAGGAGCCTGGAGAAGTCCAAGTAACCGGGATAGTTGGTGGGGACCCCTTAGGGGCGGAGAGGCTGCAACAAAGGGGTCTGGAATCCACAGCAAGTAACATGTTGTCTCCAAAACAATCTTCATAGTTACAGTGCCTGGCAGGGGAGTATACCAGGTCAAGTGAAGAGAATCTTACGGGTCTGGGACCCACACCCGGGTCTGGGACCCACACCCATTTAGTACGAACGGCCTCTGAATACAGCCTTCTAGCCCTAGTAGGATAGTGAACTGGGTGAGCTGTGCACGCTGGAGAAAGGCCAGGGGAAGAGCCAAACCCCCTGGCATTGTGAACTAAAGCCTGAGAGAAACCAAGGGAAGAGGCCTACCCCCCTAATGTTGTGACAGGGTCTGGGACCCACAAACAATAGGCCATTGTAAGGGTGCCTGGCACCCACAGATAAACAGAACCGGTGTGACAGGGTCTGGCTCCCGAACAAAGTCAGGTGAAGGAAGACATTCCCCCCCTAGTGTGTGAGAACATTGAAACCTCAGCAAAGAGAAAGGAGTTATTCTCTTGGCAATGCTAAAAGCCTAAAGGGAACCAGGGGAAGGGAGTCATTCCACATGAGTTTTGTGAACCTTGACTGAGACCCGAGAGAGACCATGAGATTGGAGTCACATTCTTGGGGGTCAAGGTTTTTGAACTGGAACTTTACTTGTGAATTAACACTTTTAAATATGGAATGTAGGCGTTGTATTTTGATAAGAACTGCAATCTGGGGAAGGGAGGCATTCCCCAGGGAGACATCCTTCCAGATTATTGGCCAGTCTCCTGTATTAAGAAGACTCACTTACTTTTGAAGTAAGGGAAGGAAATAGGTTTTTGACACAGGAGGGTGGGCGTTTTAGTTGCTGGCATTCTGACACTTCCTTAGTATTCGGAAGAGCCAGGGAAACCACTCTTAGTAATGGGGACATTTAGGGTTTCCTTTTATAAATATTTCTGCAAACAATCGTGCCACCTGTGTGTCAGTCTCCTCCTTCCACACCCTTACACTAGCTACAAAGCAACAGAGTTGTACAAGTAATTTGGAGTTAGAGTTCAGTGGAGTGGGTGGTTACAGGTTATAATAGCTTGGATAATCCATACAACATGGGTGGTATATACATAGAAACAGCAGGTCCTAAGGTACCCGTAGGTATGTTACTGTTAAATCACTATTCAAAAGTAACATTTTGACTGTATATCTTTTAATCTTCATTTTTCACAGTCCTTAGACCTCATTCATGAGCGTTTTTATAGCTCCAGAGGCACAATGAGGAGCTCCAGGTCAGGGGACAATCCTAACATCCAGGAACTACTTCCAACTCATACTATATGAATTCATATTTTGACCCTTGATTCAACTGAACCAAAATATAGCTGCAAGTCTCATACTGAACAAAAGAATCTGCAATCAAATAATCCAGTCACAAAGGCCCTCCCACTGTCTTCCTCCGGAAAAATGGAAGAACTATGTCCTTAGGTCTCTGTCAAAAGGCTCTTTATACCAAGAGGTTTCAAAATTGAGGGGGCTGGTAGCTATTTAGCGCCTGCTTGTAGCCTAATAGAGCCTGGTTAGCTTGGCACCAACAGCTACCAGGAGCTACGTTTGGCTCCCCAAAGCAACTGACGCTTAACAAACAACTACGCAAATAACAAGTGGGGTCCAGGGACTGATAGGTTTTGGCCATTACTCCTCTGTGAAGATCGTGAGCTAAAGAATCTGGGTAAGGCTCTCGTAACCAGGACTAATGTCTCGCAGAGGGACTTCCCAGGACCCCCCTTGTTAATTTGAACTAACAACTATGTGCATTTGGGACAATCTATAAATAAACATTAGGACACCTCTTTCAAACTTTTAAAGCTTTCAGGGTAATAAATAACAGACAATTATATATTTGCATCTTGTTAAACCAATTTATTAAATATTAACAGAAGAAATCAGTGTAACAAAGATACAATAGACAATTATCCATACAATAATAATGAAAAATATATTGAGAAAAAAAATGCATTAAAAAATGTTTTAAAAAAAATTATATATTTAAAAAAATTATAATAATAAAAATAATAAATATATATTTGCATCTTGTATGGAAGTTCGTTTTGGGGAATGCTATGTACTTGCTCCTTGTTCCTCAGTGGTAGCTGCCGCTCACTGACTAATGAGACACTGAGGAGCCACGTAACTTCTGCTTATCCAATCTGAATTTTCGAACCCTGAAAGGCATGAGAATACCTTTGACCTCGTCATAAGATAAGTCATAAGATAACAGACATCTATATTATTAAGCTCTTTGATCGCCAAAATAACATATCCTATCCCTTTCAAGAAGAATCACCTGAGAATCACTCAATCGGCGTTGGTGGCGGTGCTATTCTGTGGAACTCCCTCCCGATCTGCAGCATAAAGACAGATACTCAACTTTCATCTTTTTACACAAGCTTTCCCACTAAACTGACTTTTTCCTTGTTGCCCAGGCAGCGCTTTTTGCCAATTACAGCGCTGGCTGATCAACTTCTATCTGACCCTCAGTTTACTGGCTGCACCCAGACCTCTGTCGTGTAGTAGCTTGTCATTCGCACATGCCATGGCATGCTCCTGTTGCAGATCAATATGTCTATTTTCCTGTTCCTTTAGCACTTATTCTACCAGCGCTTAATGCTGCGTTTCCTCGAATGCTTGCAACCCTGCACCTTATGAAGTTATTCTCATTTGAATGTACCAAGACCTGTGAATCATCTTCAGTGTATCCACTCCTTTGTCTTGTTTTCTCCTCTCTTCCCTACCCTTTTCTTCTTGGGGTGCCACAAAGCGGAGTATTTGAAAATTGCACTAAATAAAACATAGTAAAAATAAAAATTGGATATTTGGTTGTTGACATTGAAGGGTTCTAGGGTCAGAGCTTTGAATACCCTTAAGATTTCATAGAAACTTTCCTGTTGCACTCTACACAACGTGAACATAACCCACATGTTTTCATTAGGCTTCTGAGTTCCATGACAATGGCAAAGAATTTCCCAAATCTGTGAAGTCCAACACTGAGAGGTTTCTCCTCAGAGAATGGTCTATGTTCAGTAACCGACTTCCCCCGTCTCAATCCTTCAGCAAACATGATGTATCCGAAATAGTCCAACTCAGACCTACAAATCTTTAATTTCTCTTACACTGTAGTCCGTGCTTTCTTTTGAAAACTGCTGAAGACCATCCTGAACACTTTCTCATTATGTTAATCGTGCTATCTGAGAAAAATAAAATATCATACAAACCTAGGCCTGCCTACTGCAAATAACATGTGCATGACATGTTGAAAAATGAAACATGCCCTCTTGTCTTGTGTAAAAAAAGAGATAAGGGCACAATATTCAAGATGGAAGTTCTTCTTAGGGATATGCTTAATATGCTTACATCTTCTAGTTTCACCATTTAGCCAGGTGTTTTTAATTTCAAAAACCCTAGCTAGATTAGCATTTCACCTATATTCAGGAGTGATGGAGCAGCTATGAGAATGCTTGTGTATAAACTACACAGGCCTACACCAACACAAATTCAATTTTATCAAGATAGTAAGTACAACAGAGGCAATCAATACGCATAGCTCCTGAATGATCCCAGACGGGAGTCGCCACTGATCGGTGTTGCGAGCAGTCCTTCATTCTCACAGTCACCATGTCATGGTCTGAACGGCTCGATATCTGGAGAGGACAAAGTGGGTCATATCCGTCGGGATATAAATATAATCGATTTGCGATGGCAAAAAGTGTACTTGTGAAGTGTACGTGTAGGCAGTACTATCAGGGTGTAGATTCCGCAATACATTCACCACATTCAGGTAGATTATGCAGTTCTTAAGAATGGAAGATGCCGAGCCTGTGGTGGAGTAGGAGGTTTGAGCCGACCAGTCTTTGATGATATCCATTTTCATATCGCACATTAGGAGAACATCCCTTGTCCCCTTTTCCCAACTTCCTCTAACAGCCGCAGCATAAAAGGTTCCTGCGTCGAAATTAGGGGCGTAAAACAGTATAGTTATTGGTCTACCTTGGAATTCCCCCTCCACTATTACAAACCTGCCCTTAGTGTCCTTGCTGGTTGCTATGTGCATAAATCCCACATGCCTGTGTATTAGTATTGACACCCCTGCCCTTTTACTGCGTGCCGAGGAGTGATATTGGCGTGGAAAGGATCTATGCTCGAGTGGTCCCTGGTCCTCTTTTAATAGGTGGGTTTTCTGGAGCAAGACTATATGCAGCTGGAGTCTATTCAGCTGCCTAAACAGTTGTGTAAGTTTACTCTGGGTGTTCAGGCCACGGGTGTTTACAGTCCCTAAATTTATCACCATAGTGCGCTACAAAGTGTCCCACAATCCGCAGCTTATTGTTGACCATAGCATACCCACTCTTCTCCAGACCCCCAATGCACCTAGGTAAGACCCACCTATGAAAAATAAAGCTGCTATGATACTGTGGAATACATTCCCCATGTCAGTTGCTGCCATTGGCTCACTGTCTCTTTGGTAACTCCTGAGATACCCCCAATATATCTTACAGTCAGCAAAGTACCTGATCTGGATGATAGTCACCCCCTCGCCCCCATAAAACCTGACCTGCCAAAAGATTGCTATACATGGCGAGAAATCACTGCAGGACCCGGCCCATCCAACTAGTCGAGTTCTAAATATAACAACGAAAACATTATAATATTCCCAACTTGGAGCAAACATCCTCTAGGCTGTTAGACCAGTTCTTCGGCCATGGGCGATGTGGTGATCTAGATCTGGTCATGCATAACTGAACTGCTAGTTACCCCCGGCTCCCGGTAGAAGAAAAGCAGAACCCGGTCACTGCCTATTTATCGGTCAGCTTTTTTATCCTGATGGCACAGTATACTAGGAGCCCTCTCCTCGGGCCCCCCCCCCCCCATCAGTGGCTGCAGCACTTTGCCCTGCACCCCCCTCGCCCAGTGTGATTTTCAGCAGCCGAGCGACTTCCTCTGCCGTAAATACTGTGTGCACTGCATCCCTCATCTTGAAATGGAGGCCAAATGGATACGCCCATCTGTGTCAGATGTCTTGACGCCACAGTCCCTCAGTGATGGGTTTAAGCAGCCTTCTCTTTGCTACAGTGGGCTGCGAGATGTCCTGGAATATTTGCACTGCAGAGTCACGAAACTGGATGCAATTTACCTTCCTTGCCTCCCCCAAGATTGCTTCCTTGACTTTGTAGTTGTGGAATTTCACCACAATACCTCTGGGGGAGGGGGTGCTGTACTTGTAGTCTCTCTTCGAGTACACTCTGTGCACCCTATCCTTCTTCTTGATAGTATCAGAGAGGTGGTGGGGGGGGCAGGGGTGGTTGGTTGCCATGACCTGCGACATGAGCTCCCGGATACAGTCCTCTATGCAATTCCCCTCTGCCCCGCTCTCGCAAAAACTTCACTCTAAGGTTGTCTTGCCTCGCCCCCTGTTCGCCAGGTCATCGCACTTCACCTTGAGACTCGCATTACTGTTCTGGAGGGCTGTCATTCTTCCTTGGACTGCTCTCATGTGCGTTTCAAGCGTGGTGAGGGAGAGCTCATTGTTGTCCACCTTGTCTCTGAAGGCCACTACCTCCATTTTGATCTCGGTGGTGAACTCCAATATCTCCTTTCAAAGCTCAGTAATTTCAGAGAGCAGGGAGTTCTTTATGTCCCTTCGAAGCAGGTCAAGGGACTGGGTAAGAAATTCTGGCGTGAGAAGCAGCACACTAGGCGCACATCAGGACTCCATTGGTGTATTCGCAGTCATGACTTCTGGTGGACGGTCCTGCCTGGTGCTGACAAAATGCCTGTATACTGGAGCTTTTAGATTGTTCTGAGGCCTTTGACATTCTGCCTCATACGAAAGTGTGTGCTGTTCCTGTAAGGGGGGCACCTCCAGTCCACCCTTCTTTCTACAGCAGGCACCTCGCTTCTTACACCCCAGGACTCAAGGGGTGGGGGGGGGGGGCAGGCCCAATCACAGAGTTTGAGGAATTCATTGGTGGCGCAGGGGCTGCTTTGGATATAATCTCACCAAAGTTCACATTCTCCCATACACCTCCTTCTTGTCCCCTTCGGCAGGGTTCAGAGGCCTCACTGCCACCCTCATCCAAGGTTCACAGCCATCCCCAGCAGCTAGAATGATGGGCTGCACAGCAGAACAGGAAGGAGCCCCCCCCTCACTGGTCATCAATGGTAGATGGTGTTATGGATGCATTGGGCAGGGGGACAGGGCCCCCCTCGCTGCTGCTCCAAGCATTGCCCCTCCGCAGCGTTTTTCAGATGGAAAGGGAGCCAGTAGCCTACACGCTCCCACGGGCTCAACGCTTCTTATATTGCAGGCCGTTGGGATTCCAGCAGGAACTGGACTGCAAAGCAGAGCACCACACACTCTCCCCACCATGGGGAAGGGGGACAAATGTCACCCGGCTCATGCATGAGGCACTCACCAGGGAGAGAGCCCCCTGTCGTCCCCACTTTTAGTGACAGTGCAGGAGGAACTCTCAGGGATCTTCAGGTCGCTGTCAGCATCGCGGCCGGGTCAATGGTCGGAGGGGGTAAGGGTAGGGCGTCCTACCTCGCAGCCATATTGGCCATGCCCCCCCCCTGAGCCCTTATTACCATAAGGAAAACTCCCCAATCCTCTCTGGGATACTCCCCTTTCGAGCAAGAGAACCCATAGATGCACAGGATATGCTAAGAGAGGGAGGAGGCAACATTACTAATAACTGCCCAAACATTTTAATCTCATATGAAAGCTTTGAGAGAGATAGTTAACAAGTAACTCATGAGGGCAAATTAACATGAAAAATCTTAAATGGACAGCAGGCGGCAGTAAGATCTTTCTCAGTAGGGAATTAACTCTTGGTCCTCTTAACAGACCTCTGAGAACAAGATGTTGTCTAAATGGCATGGTCCATATAAAATACAGGGAAAAAAGTAACCCCTAAATTACCTGGTTTCCAAACCAGAGTGGCGGCAGAAAACACAAGTATGCCGCCATAACCTCTTAAAGGAATGGAAAGCAGATCCAGTTGAGCAGAGCACAGTCACCATGGCGACCATGTTGGTTGAGAAAGAACATGATCTAGACTTTATTCTAGAGAACCCTGGGGGCGTGGCCTGGCAGCCATGGATTAGGCTGCTCTCTGGAAGAGCTCTGTGGATCCACATACTCATCCGTAGAAGCGCGCCGACTTCTAGCTATAAATCCAACGTTAAAATGACACTGGGGCAGCATGAAAGCGTGGAGCCTCTGATGCGTGAGGCCATGTGATAAACAAGCTGATGTTGAGGACTTTGTGCAACATTGTTGCTCACGACGAGTGTCCTGAGCTGGCAACAAAATGGCAGCCGCTCAGTGACTCAAGAAAGGAACGGATTCGGCCGAGGCTTGAGCAGGGGCTGGCGAGGACAGTGCAACTGGTGCCCCTTATGTGCCGCGCTGCAGCTGTGGGAGGACGGCGCAGACCAAGTAAGTGCCGCACAGGAACTGGTCTGCCTTGAACTAGCAGCCCGGGTGTGCCCGGGGCCCAGAGACAAAGGTGAGCCGTCTCGGTACACCCTGTGGGCACCAAAGTAATTCCTCCTGCACCCCAGGCACAGACGAGGTGCGGGAACTGGGTCCTTTGAAGCCCGCCGGCCCGCTGTGTAGCAGCAGAGCGCCGCAGAGCTAAGGAGCCGGAAGGCGTGGAGGGGGCCCTGGATGTGAAGCATCGGAGCGCCGGAGAGAGATGCGTGCGCCCACGGCTACGAGGAGAGCCTGGGCGGCGAGATTGCTGGCGGCTGGGGCCCAGTGCCCCGGAACTGGGGGACCGAGGATGATGATATGGGCATGAATGAGCCCACGGATATTAAGAGCACTGAGGCAGCACGGCCCCCCCTAAAGCACGACGCTGCTGTAGTGCCCCCCCCCCCACAGTGAACGTTCCCACAGAGGAGGGAGTGGAGAACAGATGGATGATAAGGGGAGGAGTTGCCAATCATGCTGCGTGGCATGAGAAGAAACTTTGGGGGCCGAGGAAGGAGCAGGCAGCCCCCTCCCCAAGACAAGACACGAAGGGCCTCGCAGTAGCAGTGGAGCCCCCCCCATGGCTAGTAGGGCGCATGAAGAGTAGCTCCCAGAACAGACAGATAAGCACCCACTGCCAGAGGGAAGGGCGAACAGCGGCGGCCTAAGACTGACATTGCCCACAATAGGACATTGGAGGCCCTATTAGACCACAGCGGGCCACTGGTGCACAGCCCAAATTGGAACGCACTAGCATGATGTCGCACTCCCAGGGTGCGTAGGGCTAGATGTGGGACCGTGGCCTATTATACATGATGGAACATGGCGCACACGGCGAGCACAGGAAACAGCCGCGTGAGTACTAGAAGAGGATCGCACCACTGGAAATGTGCAGTGCCAGAGCACGGACGGATCCAATAAACAAGACACTCAGGAGGTGAGAGCTGCAAACCCCCCTCCCCCCCCCACGCGGCGGACTGGAACATTACGCAAGCAAGAGTACGACGAGCAGCGCTGTAGGAGGCTTGCAGCCACGGAGAAGAAGCTGCAGGGGAGCAAAAGACCTGCACACTACTGGTGAAACATATCCTGGCGTAAAGACAGGGTGGGACAATGTCTGCAAAAGGAGGTAAAACTAAGGGCAAGCAGCCCACAATGGACATCATTACTAAGTCGCAGCAGCCTCCCACCACCCAAGCACTGTCAAGGAGTCCCCCCCCCCTACTCACCCGAGTTCGATCTTTGCTGGATTTCTTGATCGATGCCTTCTTGCGTACTGCTCGAGTCTCTTCCGACTCCAGCGTGCGTTCAAGTACTGGAAAGCAGGGATCCAGGAATCCAGGAAATAACAGGGTGCGCAACTAGCCCACGAGTCCAGGAATCAAGAAAGGGAGGAAAGGGACTAGAATTGGGTTAGGGTGGAAGAAGCAAGGGAATAATACCGCGGGCTACGGAGCACACGTCTGGTCGCTACTTCGCAATAGCATAGAGACGCATGGGCCCGCAGGGTGGGGCATATTTATGGAACGTACTACGTGCGCCGTGAAGGCTGGTGCGAGGCGTGTCACATGATATGGCCACGTTGGAAGAAACAATGAATGCAAACCCCACCGTGACAAGGACCAGGAAATCCAGAAGGGGCGCGTTCTGTGGGTCATGACAAGCACAAGGTATGACTGCCACACCTGCAGACGCGGCTTCGCCGAGAGAGGACCACTTGATCTTAACAGCCATCACAGAATTGAAAACCTCGTGGGGAACAGCGATGGCAGACCCGAGATCTGCACTAGAAACCAAGATCGATGCAGTGGGGATAGAGGTCAATCTGCTGAGACAGGATGTGAGAGCGCTTGCGGAAAGAACGAGTGACCTGGAGAGCGCAGTGAAAACTAACACGGACACCAGCGCAAATAATGCCAAAGATGTCCACATACTGAAACAACAGGTAGCCAACCTGGAGAACCACGCGGAAGAGGGCGAGGGAAGAGCTGAAAGGGGCCCCTAGGGGTCCCTCGCGTTTTGGAAACAAGGCAAGTCACCACACGCGATAGATACGCCAGACACGAGGTTGAATTCCCAAAGCCAGGGTTTATTGCAAATCAAAAGAGTCTCAGTTGGCCAACTCGGTCTCACGCCCTGCGACGTGCATCTCTAGACCTCGAGGGACGCAAGAGAGTGAATTACATACAACAGTTACATATATACAAAATGCACATCTTATAATCAGCTATGACATTTTAACACCGCCCTTTATTGGGTTTCTTTGAACTCAGTGTGATGATTGACAATTTTGACAAATATGACACCTTCAAATATCTATTCTAGTAACAATATGCAATTTTGCAAGTGTAGAGTTAGACTTCTTTGTTGAACAGAACATCGTGCTTCTGTTCTTGTAAGCGAGCTACATACGGGAGAAGAGTCATATTCCAGACCTTACTATCTTTGAGTTGCTATTCGTGTCCTGGGAGCCGACACGCTCTACAGGGTTAGAAAAGGGGGGGGCGTAAGAGGAACATAATTCAAGCCTCTAGCTGCCTTATTCTAACATTTTCTACCATATAACGAGACTGGCTGGCAGCTGTGAAATGATTAAACGCCTGCGGCTCTCCTTCAAGGCTACACCCGGGAGGGAGCTGGGCATTCCTCTCTGGGCTGCCCACGTGTTTCAGCGAACTCTTTATTAGCCTCGCAGACTTGCCCTTTCACGTTTTAGACAAAAATTTTAACAGTCAGCAGAATAAGCAGAATTGGCCAAACAAAGCTGCCAAGTAGTTTGAACAGAAAGCAATGAGCAATTGATAAAGAGCAAAATGGCAATTCTTGTTACATCAAAATGGCCGCTCATTGGTCAAACTTGGAAACCTGTATTTCTATCGTTATGTACATGAGACGGTTGGCCCACGGACACCAAAATACGTTTGCCGTCAATCATGAGAGGTGTCCGTTTTTCTAGACCGACAGAGCGAGATGCAATAACATACGCGTGGTCGGCCTGCCGGGGGGGAGGGGGGAGGAGGAAGGCCAAGACCCCAAGGACTATGTGGAGAACATGATTATCCAGGAAATAGGAGCTAGCAAGCCCTCCCAAGGGTTCGCTATCGAACGTGCACACAGGGCCCTGATGAGGAAGCCGTAACCCGGAACCCCCCCCTCAGGCAATTATAGCTAAGATCGTTAACTAAAGGGACGGAGAGAAGAACTTGGAATACTTTCGGAAAGGAAGGACGATAACAAGGGCGTCTGCGACCATCACTGCATACCCTGACTACACCATGCTAGTGCAGAGACAGCGCTGTAGCTATGTGGCGATCAAAAGGAGACTGTGCACAGCCGGATTCAAATACATGCTCTTGTATCCCGCAAAGCTCAAGATTTTACGCAAAGGCAAAGCGCACTTTGACACCCTGCAGGGCGTGGCGATATGGTTGGATGCACATGGCTGGCTGGAACGAGATGAGGAGCAAGGCCGAGAGGAACACGGTAAGTGATAAAAAGCCACGCATGATACGGGGCGGGTGGGGGCAGGGGGGCCCGGGGCAGAGACTGTAGAAAAGGATAACAATGGCGCAGCTAGAAAAGATAGTAATGGGAAACTAACATGTGACATTTGAACACGTTGGAATGGAATATAAATTGTAAAAAGCAAAATGGCCAGCGTTAAGCGTGCTTAGCTTGATGAGCAAAATAGGAGTTACAAGATGGAGACAACCTACCCCCGGGAGTGAGAATAGTAGGACCGCCACTAGGGCGATATCTCCCGGCTGAGCCGCGAGTACGGGCAATTGCTGGAAAAGGACTAGATGCGGGGGTGTCTGAGATCCAGGGATGGAGCTGGGCAACAGTTGGGAAGGGATAGGATAAGAGGGGGTTGAAGTGTAAGTTGGGGCAGGGTGGAGAAGTGGGCGTGTTGGGGAAGAGAAAAGGCTGGAGAAGAGGGAATGTTGGGAGTTAGTGTGTTGGGGTTGGGATGGGAGGAGGGAGGGAGGTTGGTGAAGTTGAAGTGTTTATAGTTAGGGGAAGTTTATGTTGGGGAACGAGCCTACACGCAATAAGAAAAAAACCTAGATATGGACTGCACTTGCGGAAGGAGGAGCAGGATGTTAATACATCATGGGGGACCTTAAAGTAATTACTTGGAATGTTAGAGGGCTCAACAGCTATTTAAAGAGGAACAAGGTTATGATGCATCTGCGTAGACCGAAAATAGACATAGCCCTGATACAAGAGACTCACCTCACACAAGAAAGGTTGGAGATGATCCGGAAGAAGTGGAGGGGGACCGTTGTAGGTGTAACATATTTGGCGGATGCTAGAGGGGCGATTACCTGGGTAGCGCTGCATGTCCCATTCCAGCTACTACAATCTACTGTGGAAGCAGATGCGAGGATGGTTATAATAAGAGGGCTGGTGGAAAACAAGGAACTAAGCATTATAAATACATATGCCCCGAATCAGGACACAGCGGCATACTTTTTGACCCTAATACAATAAACTCAGCATGTGCTTGGGGGGAGGGGGGCGGTGATTTGGGGAGGAGACTAACAGCGCATTAAACCCGAAATTAGACCGATCAGATGCAAAATAGATAGACCCACCCCAGCTGCCAGGGCGTTGCAGTCACTGTTGGCGGATTTCGGGTTCGAGGATGCATGGAGGGTGCGCCATCTGCAGGACAGACAATATTCGCATTATTCGGCACCACGAAATTTACACACCAGGCTGGAATATATGTTTGCAACACAGGAGCTAATGGCAGAAATAGCGCAGATGGAATATAAAGTGAGGGTCCTATCAGACCACTCGCCACCAATACTGGTATGGCAATACCGACCCCCGAGAACAAGGATACCAACGTGGCACCTCAGAGCAGAGGCGTTGAAAGATACAATTTTCAGGGAGGATTTGAGAGAAGAAATAATAAGCTATTTTGAGATCAATACTGGCAGTGTTGAGACAGCGGGTATGCTCTGGGAAGCCTTTAAAGTGGTAGTGAGGGGGATAGCCATAGCTAAGTCCAAACGACTACAAGGAGGGATATTAGCCGAACTGCAAGACGCAGAAAAAGAATTAGAAACAGCATTAAGAAGGGGAGGTAATACGAAGGAAGATAATGAAGCCATACTCAGGCTGCAACAGAAATGTGCTGGGCATTGGGAGAGATTGTGCAATCTCAACTATAAAAAAGTACATAGAGAGACAGCATGCAGAAGGGGATCAACCAGAGAGGGCCCTGGCACGGTTATATAAAAGCGAGACCCCTAGACCCACAATCAGAACAATAACGAAGGAAGATGGGCGCATAGTGGACACCCAAGAAGGCGTTAATCAGGAATTCACAGATTATTACCAACTCCTGTACGGAGATGAAGAGGGAAGTGATTGCAGGACAATAAGGGAAACACTGGGAGACCTAGGGTTGCCGCAAATTAGAGCAGAGGAGCGAGCGGAGCTGGATGCTCCGATTACTCTAGAGGAACTAGAAGAGGTAGTGGTGCAACTACCCACCAGCAAAACTCCGGGGGCCGATGGACACCTTAGCGCATTTTATAAAATGTATAGAAATGAGGTGCTCCCACCGCTTTTAGCGATGCTAAATGAGGCATACCACTCCCTAAACCTAATAAGCCTGGCAATGATTGCGGCTCATAGAGACCGCTGACAATGCTGAATCAGAATAGCAAAATGCTAAAAGCGGCCCTAGCAAACAGAATGAGGAGGATCATTGCTAAATGAATAAACCCCGACCAGACCGGTTATGTCCCTAATAGGAATATATCCAACAACCTCAGGCGACTCCACCGAGTTATTGAACACGCAAATGGAGCCGCGGATGAAATGGCAATTATATTGCTGGACGCAATAAAGGCCTTTGACTCAGTCAAATGGCCCTGGCTGATTGCAGCGCTGACCAATTATGGGATAGGACCTGGGTATCTCAAATGGGTCAAACTATTAAATAGCGTGCCGCTGGCAAGGGTTAAAACGGGAGCAGTAATATCAGAGAGGTGGCAACTCAGTAGAGGCACTAGACAGAGATGCCGGTGGTCCCCTATGCTGTATATCTTAGCCCTAGAGCCCCTGGCGATATACCTGAGGCAGCCGTATGACATAATAGGCATCACCATAAAAGGGGAACCGCACTTAGTCTCCTTGTATGCAGACGATATGCTGTTGTATTTACGTCACCCTGAAGAAAACCTCCAATATGTTCTGGAAGTGATGGAGCGATTTGCAGGGCTGTCTGGCATAGCAGTGAACCTCAAAAAATCTTGTATATTTCCACCGGGCAGATACATAGGGATCCCGTTAGATCAATAAGCTGTTTTACAGACACCATGGGAGGTCAACGCGTTTAGATACCTTGGGATAGATATCTATCATACGGTGGAGGCGGAGCACCGACATAACACTGAGAAAGCGATTAAGAGTACTGAAAATAGTATGAAGTTCTGGGTAAAGCGCCCCTTGGCGATGATGGGATATGGGGCAATGTTGAAAATGGTGGTCCTGCCAAGACTACTGCATTATTTTGGGGACATCTCCTACCTGATACCAAGGCGATTCTTTGCTAGGATACATGGCATATGTAGGGCATTCCTCTGGCATGGGACGAGGAACAGAGTTCCCCTTTGGAAGCTACAAAACTCACATGAGAGAGGGTGTATAAAATTGCCAAACTATGAAATCTACTATATAGCAAGCCACCTACAATATGTAGCAAAATGGAACAACCTCAGAATCCAGGCTGTTTCGACTGGACTGTGCCCCATTCTTCTTAAAAGAAATGATGTGGCTGCCCAAATAGGATATGTAAGGGCACCCAAAGATGATGATGATGATACTGGGGTGGGAGATATGGCGTAGGGCCTGTCAGGTAAAGGAGAAACCAGCCCCGTAAGTGCCATTAGTCGCACTGACGGGAAAAGAAAAGCAACTAATGTTGATGATCAGGAAGCACTGGGAACCGGTAGGGATAGCAACCATGGGAGACATATGGCAAGAGGGGAGGATCAAAGACTTTGAGATGTTGGAGGAGGAAACTAGGTTACATACAGGACTATATTTTACATACCATAGGATGGTGCGGCGAATCAAAGAGACATGGTCCGAAACAGTACTAGAAGACCAACCAGACACCACCATAGACAATATATGACATAGCAGAAGGAGGGCACGAGATATCTAGGATATATGAGCCGATGATGTCCAAAGTGGGGAAGGAAGTGGTACAACTGAGACAGGACTGGGTGGAGGAAGTGGGTGCCCCAATGAGTGATGGGATGTGGGAGCGAGCCCAAGGGTACCATAAGAAAGTGTCAAGGAATGCAAGGTTACAACAGATACAATTATATATAACCCATGGGGCTTATATGACACCCGAGAGGATAGCTACATTTAAAAATACAGGATGACATTCATGCCCCTAACGTGACAAAGAAAACGCCGGAATGGTGCACATGTTCTGGATATGTCCAGCAATTGAGGGATTCTGGGGAGAAGTAGCACATAGGCTGGAAGAAAAAGGGATCAAGATAGTGGTGGAAACAGCATGGGCATGCCTGTTAGGGGGGTTTCCCAGACCACGTAAACTCAAGCATGTAAGTAAACTAAAAGACTTGGCATACATAATTGCAAAGCATAGAATCGCTATGGGATGGAAGGCATGCCATAGACCAAGAATAGATGTATGGTGGAAAGACCTTCAGAAATGGGCAGAAGCTGAAATCACGGTATTGCAGGAAGCTAGTAATTCTGGAGGGGAGGAGGAGGCTGAAACCTTGATAGCCAGGAAACATCTAGCCACGTTATTTGGGCCCACGCAAGACCGATCAAGTGATCGGGACCCAGCAGAGAACACAGGAGAGGAATCCCTGCTGCAAGATGAAGAAATAGAATATTAAGGAGAGTAGGCTCGAACGGGGGAGGGGAAGGGAGAAGCAGTGGACACGGATGGAGTGATATAAATTCAAAATGTCATTATATGCACTGCAAGTTTAGTTTGTGTTGTTTGTTGAAATAAAATCAATAAAAATTGTTTAAAAAAAAAAAAACTAAAAAAAAAGAATCTAGAGAACCTTACTTCCATCCTCCATGACCTATTAAGCCAATTGCCTGAGGTATTTTCCCAAGAACCAGGAAGAGTAAGGAACTTCTTCCATTATATACGTACACCCCAGGGACAGATGATGAACCTAAAACCTGATCATATTCCTGAAACACATTGAAAAACAATCAGAGTTACCAATATGCTGAAAATCAGGGTGATAGAACCCTGCGAGATCCCTCGGTCCTTCTCTATTGTACTCGTCAACAAAACAGATGGTCTTGGTGGTTTGTATTAACTTTAGAAAGTTGAATTCCATCTCAGTCTTCGACAATTAAGATTGGAAAATGCCCAGTATATCTCAACCTTAGATGTTGCCAAAGGCTACTGGCAGGTTCCCCCTCAACACCTATGACAAAGAGGAGACTACATTTTCTACCCGTTCATGGAACTTCATTTTGGTGTTCATGCCGCCCCAGCCACATTTCAAAGAATAATAGAGTACTCAAACCTTACTCCGCCTTTGCAGGCGCTTATCTCTATGACATCATGATTGATAGTAACAGCTGGGAAGAATATCTATTCCACCTTTATAAAAATCTCCAGGTCCTTACAAAGGTGAGAGTCAGAGCTAAACCAAAATAATGCTATGCAGCACAAAAAGCCGTATAATATTTAGGCTATTTTGTTGGCAAAGGTTTTAGCCAACCTCAGACCGAATAAAGAAAAGCGAGTGACATCAATACCTCCCCCAAGACCAAAAGGGAAATTCAAGCTTTCCAGGGGCTGGCTGGCTGGCTAGCTGATGTTTATCCCCAACTTCTCGACCCTCGCAGCCAACCTCACAAATAAGTTCAAAAACTCAACAGTCTATGATGCTACCTAACAGGGCAGAAGTTTTGTTTGGTAACTGATCCTTCCCACCTAACCTGAATGAGTCAAAGGAAGGACTCCAATACCTAAGTAAATTATAAATTACTCACCGTAGTGACCAACGTACTCTTAGTCCTTAGTCCCCTTTCCTCCATAGTGCATGGGCGTCCCTTCCAAGGGACGAGAGACAAACATTTTCACCAGAAAAAACTTCTTCCCCTTTAAATTTAGAGGCGCGCAAGGGGTGCGGCCCTGGGAGCATGCGCTGCCCTGACTCTGCCCTCCGGCGCCACAACCCAGTCCGCACTGAGGTGTCGACAATAGATTTAACATTGCCTAATGACACCAGTATTATTGGGGGGGGGTGGTGGGACGTAAGCAGGAAAGGGGACTATGGACTAAGAGTATGTCACTACGGTGAGTAACTTCCAATTACTCTTACATCCCGTACCCTTTCCTCCATACTGCATGGGCGATTACAACTGAATGTAGCCCCATTGTGGAGAGGAGACCCTCCTTAAGCAAATAGGCTCCGGAGAACCGCCCATCCGAAAGCCGTATCAGATCTAGAGCCAGCATCTAAACAGTAAAGCTTGCAGAAAGCCGAGGGAGTGGCCCAAGTGGCCGCCCTGCGTATGACCTGCCAGGGGACATGGTGCTGGAATGCGACGGCCATTGCCATGGCCCCGACTGCGTGGGAGTGCATGTTGGCCAGTAGCGGCTTGTGCTGGCCCTCGTACGCTTCCTTGATGGCTGTGAATATCCAGCGGGATATGGAGGCCTTGGAGGCCTGACAGCCTGGTCTTGAGCCTCCGAAAGTGACAAATAGGGCTTCCGATTTGCAGAAGCCCTTGGTCCTGTCCAAGCAAAATGTCAGGGCACGCCCGACATCCAGGCAGAGCAGCACTCTCTGTGCTTCGTCCTTGGGATCGGCAAAGAACGTAGGAAGGACTATTTCCTCGTTCAAGTAGAAAGCAGACGGCACCTTGGGCAGAAATGACGGGTGTGTCCGTAGGACTACTTTGTCCCTGTGAAAGTTAGTATATGGTTCCGAGGCGACCAGTGCCTGTATTTCGCTGACTCTAGGAGCCAAGGTGAGGCCGACAAGCAAGGCCGTCTTGATGGTGACCAGCCTGATGTCCGCCAACGCCATTGGCTCGAACAGTTTGTGTGCCAGGGTGCCCAAGACTATGTTGAGGTTTCACACTGGGTGCAGCCTTTTGACGGGCGGGTAGAGCCTTGCGAGCCCCTTCAAATGTTTCTTGACGATAGGATTGGAGGAGAAGATCCCCTCCTCCGAATTCCTGTAGGCCCCGATGGCTGAGAGGTATGTACAGCAGGTGTCCAACTGAACACCTGAGTGGGCGAGGAGCGCCAAAAAGCAGAGCACGTCGTCCAAAGTGCATGCCAGGGGGTCGATTTCCTTGGAGTCTGCCCAGTGGCAGAATCTGGTCCATTTACTTTTATACTGGGCCCTGGTAGCCTTGCTCCTTGCGACCTGTATGACTTCCAGATTAGCCTCGGAGAGGCTAAGGTGCCGCAGCGTTACCTGCTCAGGGTACCACGCTGTGAGGGCTAGTTTCTGTGGCGCGGGGTGGATGACCCTACTCTCCTGCTGCACCAGAAGATGAGCTGGGCCCGTCGTGAGGTGAATCGGAGGCATCTCCGAGAGGCTGAGCAGCTCCGAAAACCATGGCCTGGCCGGCCACCACAGACCTATTAGAATGATGTTGAGCTGGCGAGACTCCTTGATCTTGCAAATCACTCTGTGAATCAGCGGAGTGGGCGGGAAGGCGTAAGCCTTCATGCCGTTCCATTGAAGCTGAAATGCGTCGTCCAGGGAACCGGGGCCCTGTCCCTGCCAGGAGGTGAACTTGGGGCACTTCTTGTTGTGCCAGGTGGAAAAGAGATCCACCTGGGGATGATCCCACTTGTAGAAGATCTCCTGAACGACTAGGTCGTTTAGCTGCCACTCGTAATTGTCCGCTCCCAAACTGATGAGCCTGTGCGCCTCCAGGTTGGCTTCCCCGGGAGGTGGACTGCTGTGAGGTAGATGTCGTTTTCCAGGGTCCACTCCCACATGCTGATTGCCAGTCTGCACAGAGGAGGGGATCTGGTGCCTCCCTGCTTGTATACGTAGTACATGCTGGTCGAGCTGTCTGTCTGGGTGAGGACAACCTTGCCCTGACAAGTGGTAGGAATGCTCTGAGCGCTAGCCAGATGGCATTCAGCTCTAACCAATTGATGTGGTATTCCTGCTCCTGTCGAGTCCAGGTGCCGTGGACCGAGAGATCGTCCAGGGTGGCTCCCCAGCCCTTGAGCGAGAAGTCTGTGGTGATGGTGGCCTGCGGGATGGGCGGCCGAAAGGGCTTGCCCGTCCGTAGGTTGCAGTCCATGGACCACCATGTTAGGTCCGGGTAGCAAGATGGAGGAACGCTGATCCTCTCGGATTGAGAGCCCAGCTCCTGGTTCCATGAGGCGGCGAAAGTGCAGCTGAATCCTCCTCATCCTCAGTTTCGTGTGTTGGGCGGATAATAGGACCGCTGCCAAGAGACCCAGGAGATGCTGGTACCACCAAGCCGAGGTCACCTCTCTGCTGAGGAAGTGGGCGGTGGCCCTCTTGATGCCCGAGATCTTGTCCTGCGACGGAAATACGTTCACGGGGCATGTGTCCCAAATGAGGCCCAAGAATGTTAGAGCCTGCGTGGGCAGCAGCTGCGACTTCTTGAGATCGAGCCAGAAGCCCAGATCGTGCAGCGTGTTCATAAGGGCATGGGAGGAGTGGTGAACCTCTTTCGGAGACATAGCCCTGACGAGCCAGTCATCAAGGTATGGGTAGATGTGGAGGCCCTGTGCTCTGAAGAGGGCAGCCACTGTATTCATGAGCCTGGTAAAGACCGTGGGGGCCGAGTTGAGGCCAAAAGGAAGGACTTTGTATTGAAAATGGTAGCCCATGATCCTGAACCGAAGGAAAGAATGATGGGGCTGCCAAATCGGGACGTGTAGGTACGCATCCTTCAGATCCAGGGAGCATATTCAGTCTACCTTGCACAGTGTCTCCTCTATAAAAGCTGGCATAACCATCTTGAATTTTTGCAGGGGTAAGGAGTGGAAAGGTCCAGCACATCTCTCAGGCCTACCTGGTTCTTCTTCTGAATGGCGAAAATCCTGGAGTAAAAGCCCAAGCCTCCCTGGGAGGCTGGGACTTCCTTTACTGCCTGGCTCTCTACGAGTGACCGGATCTCTGCCAGAAGAGTTGCTGTCCCAACTTGAGGGAGGAGAGGCTGGGATGGGTAGGTGGTACCCCGTGGATACTACGGAGGATCCAGGGGTCTGCAAAATTCTGGCACCAGAAACGTGCATGGAGAGCAAGCCTGCCCCCACTGGAGACACGTGGACCCGGAGGGACGTGTCATGCCTTCTTTCCCTCCGAGGCTGTCGTGGAGTTGGGGGGACCAGAAAAAGCCCTCACACCTCCCACCCCCCTTTTTGTTGCTTGCACCGGTTCTGAGACGGTCAGGCTGCCCGTATCTCCTTTCCTGGAAGCCGTGGAGCCCTCCGTACGTACGCCCCCTGTCGGAGCGCTGCTGTGACTGGGTGTACGACTTGGCCATGGTCTTTGTCAAGATGGGTATAGACTTGGCCGTTTGTGAGCTGTTTTTCTTCTTGTCCAGCTCTTCGTCCATGGAGGAGTGGAAGAGGTCCCCACCCCCTTCGAACGGTAGATCTAATATGCGTTCCTGGACGTCCGGGTTGAACTTCATTGCCCGGAGCCAGGCTGTCCTTCTCATGTCCGTGGCGATACAGATGGCACAGCCAGAGTAGTCAATATGGGCCACAGTGGATTCCACAAGGTCCTGCGCCGCCAGCTTGGGCTCAGCCAGACCCGCCTTAAAGCATAATTGACTCTGTGTAGGGAGTTCCAGGAGGAAGTCCGCAATTTCCCGTCATAACCTTTGGTTAGCAGCAGCCAGCATGACATCGGCGTTGGCCTGACGAAGATGCAAGGACACGTTGGAATACAGCTTCTTCCCGTACGCCTCTAAGATAATCTCCTCCTTGCCTAGCAGCGTCGATGAGGAGGAGGCCGAAGACGACTGAGGCTTGGAGTATAGTGAAGCCGCCGCGATCACGGAGGAGTGTGGCTGAGGAAGGGCCGATAGCAAGCGTGTATCCCCCTTCACCTGCCTGGACTTGGCGTCCAGGCGTCGATTGACCGGCTGGACCGAGTGGGCTTGAGCCAACCCTTTTTGGACAGGGAGACTACATCGGTTTGCAGTGGAATTCCCGTTTTGGCAGAGGAGCGTTGTGTGACGACTTCTGCCAGAATCCCCTCTGCTGGCTGTTCAGCCTCGGGTGAGGGTAGGCCCAGGTACTCTTCCAGCCCTGCAAGACGTTTGGGGAGGGCCCTGGCTGAGGATGGCTTGTCTGGATCTTCCTCCTCATCCGTATCCTGTGGATCAGATGGAGCCTGTGGTGGTGGTGGAGTAGCTGGAGCCGGAAGCTGGGGTACAGTGACCGCGGCCGGAGGCTGGTACTGAACTGCCTGTGGAATCAGCTGGGGAGGCAGCGGCTGCGCCGGGACCGGGGGTGCCGGCGGAGGAGGTTGTGGTGCCGGTAGCATATTAGGGAGTACCTCCATGATGGCGTCTTTGAGGATAAACCCCATCCGAGGTGACTTCATGAGCCCGAGGAACCCCTCTTCACAGGCCGAGAGGTGGTAGGGGGTACTGATGGGGTAGCCGGGAGCTGCTGGAGCCACTGCATGCCCTGTCCGTATGGACGTGGTGGAAAACTGTCCTGCGCAAAAGAAGGATAGGCTGTAGGCCACGCACCTGGTTTAGGCAGGTCCCACCTTGACACTCATTTTTTGCCAAACTCCTGGAATGGTGTCGGATGGGTGCCTCTGTCTGGCGTGGCGGCCATCTTGTCGAGCTGCCTGCCACGTGCCTGCGACATGTTGCTCACCTCGCTGGGCCCAGGCCCCTCCAAGACTCTTGCGTTTGGATCACGAGGCCTACCCTGCTCCTCGGGCCTAGACCGGTAGGTGCGACACCCTCTACCCGGGGGTCGTAGAGCTGCGTTTAGGCGCCCCCCTCAGACGTATTGCCAGTACTAGGGTGTAGCCCCTCAGCCATATTGCCGGTACAAAGGCAGAGCCCCTCGGATTACAATCCGGTACAAGAACCTTCCGGTCCCTTAACACTGCCACCGGGAGGATCCAGGGATCCCTCGGCCCGAAGCTGCAGCAGTCTCGGTGCATGTGCTGGTACAAGGACCTGAACGGTCCCTCCCGCGCGGTAGTCCTTGGGAAGGAGTCTTTGTGGGGTGCGATGGAAAATAGCGGCCCTACCTTGGGACTGGCTCGGTGTTTCACGAAGTTCTTGAGGTCCCCTGGAGGCGACTTCTGGAAGAGCTCCCTCCACCTGGCTAGTTTGTTTTTCAGCGATTTCGATGACAGCAAGCCACACGCTAACAAGCGTGCCAACCATGGTCTGGTCCAAGGCAACTTAGGCAGAGGGCTTGGGGGTCTGAAGTTGGAAAGAGCCTGTTACAGGATGAACACCTGCTAAACCCTGTGGAAGTCGGCATACGCCGGGGAAGAGTGCGACGTCTGAGGACCGAGTACCTGAATGATAAAAAGAAAAAAAAAACTAAAAGAGAAGTATCATCCACGCTTGCAATTACATGGCCGAAGCCAAAACCAGGAGCACTGGTGAATTTGGCCCGTTCCCGTCGACGCGGAAAAGGGGACTGAGGTGTGGCGCTAGAGGGTGGAGTCAGGGCAGCGTATGCTCCCTGGGCCGCACCCCTCTAAATATAAAGGGGAAGAAGGTTTTTTTCTGGTGAAAAAGCTTTCCGTCTCCCGTCCCTTGGAAGGGACGCCCATGCAGTATGGAGGAAAAGGGGACGGGATGTAAGAGTATGAGATGGTTCATAGACTTGCAATCTTTCTGCTTCTTTGTAGAACACAGGAAGGGAAAGGAACAAATGACTGGATGTTCACAGCCACTTTCCGTTAGGCCGAGAAGCGGAAAGCTCCCATTAACAGAAGCGGTACGTGGCAAATCCAGGGCATTTGCACCTTCTCTTCAAGGGGGTGCCACCGCATTTGGGACTTGGAATGTGATCCCATTATGCACAACCCTGCTTAGCGGACAGGGAAAGCGGGATGTCATTGGGGGGCACATTCCCTTTCCCCCTTAGGGGGCATGAAATCCCCAGGAGAAAAGTTTGTAACATCTCCCTTAAGACAAGATTGTTGGATACATGGTGGCTGAACACATTAATAATGTACAGGGGCCGTTAACTGTGCTTGGCTTGGCTGCTGATCCCACCTTGATGCCAGAAACACTGAACCAATGGTGTTGCATCTCTCGTTACAGAGAGGAATATAAAAGGGTCGAGACCCATACCTCTGTAGAGAGAGCCAACCTGATTAAGGCTGTGTACAGCGGAAGCCTACACTGAGGCGCCAAGCCAATCCATCCTGAATGCAGGACAAATGGAATGACCAACTGTAACGCTCACCTGGCTCCCACAGAGGCGTCTATCTGAACTGGACATCTCCGGTCTCCACCAATGTGACGCGTAGGGCCGAGATGACGGACTGGACTAGCCCACCTAGCTTTGTTTGCATGGCCCGTAAGAATATTCTTCTGCAAATGGAGAAAGGGAATTAACCACCCGTGGAGTTGAGCGTAAATCCCCCCCCCACCTCTGCTGTTCTCCCCACAGATCACCTTTGATGTCCCTTCTTATAGTCTCACCTGATGGTTTGAAAAGATGAGCTCTCCATCCTGCATTGAGCGCAGGGGCGCGTTGATAACCACTTCACTGGCTCGAAGGAATTGGTGAGTTCCAGAACAATATTGACTCTGAGATTCCCGGCAAGACGCCGTAAGTATGTGGCTCGTAAGAGTTCAAATGCCTGACTTTCACTCTTGTCCGATTCCTTGCAGGTTATAGCTTGACCCTAGTGAAGAGTTCCTCGTGGCAACCGGTGATATTCTGGTAAGGATTTGTTTTTTCCAACACAGTTCGATAAAATAATGTCAATATGTAGCCTGACGCGCATAAAATAACTTCTTTCTTGCAGCTCAAAGGCGCGATGGATCAGGAATTCAGGTAAGGATCAAAGGTATTGCTCTTTTTCTAACCTTTTCTCCTTCTTTCTCCCTTTTTCTAGGAGCTCCAAGCTCGAGGCGGGCGTGGCAGAAGACTGGATGCAGACTTGCAGGCATGGTGAGCGTTACGCTGCTGGATGCAGAATAACGCGAAGCGTGTGCTGCTCTTCGGGCGTGGTTTAAATAGCCTCCAAAGTAGTCCCAGGTAAGTATTCCTCTCCAGCCCCACCCGAGTAAAAAAATAGTCCCTAGGTAAAGTAGTCCCTTCCAAGCCTCTTTTGGCTTGGAGCTCTTGCAGCATGACTCTCCATATGAGCCTGACGCCATAGACGCCAGGACTGCACCCAAATAGCTCCTAGAAAGTGTTGTTGGGCTTGCTTGGGATAACTTGATGCATGCTTCTGGGGTTGCTGGACTTGGTCTGGGTCCCCGGGGGTAGGCATCATGACACCAACTTGAGCAAGAAATTAGGATGAATGTGCTGCAAAATGCCCCTGTCACTGTGAAACGTAGTGAAGGGCTCGCATGATGATAGAACCTGCAGCTCGCTTACCCTAAGCACCGAAGTGAGTGCCACCAGCAACACTCTTTAGTGTCACCAGCCTGATGTCCACCGAGGCCATCGGCTCGAAGGGTCTGCGCTGCAAGGCTGCAAGAACCACGTTGCGTCTCAGACCGGATGAGGCCTATGCACCTGAAGAAGAAGCCTGGACAACACCTTGAGGTGGGCCTTAACCACTGGGGTTGGCCGCTGAAAAAATATGCTCTGGGGAATTTGTGTAGGCCGCAATGGCTGAGAGAGAGGTGCGGCAGGTGTCGGCCGGAACTAGCCAGATGTGTGCAAAACATTATGAGTTAATCACTGTAGTGACTAACGTACTAGTCCATAGTCCCCTTTCCTCCATACTGTATGAGCGTCGCTCGCTAGGGACGGGAGACTGTTCATCAGAAAAATCATCTTCCCCTTTAAATTAAGATGGGTGCAGGGGTGCGGCCCTGGGAGCATGCGCTCCCCCTACTTAGCCTGCTGGTGTCACTCCTCAGTCCCCTTTGGCACATCAACAATATTAACATTTCCTAATGACACCAGTTTTATAAGGGGGATGATGGTGGGACCTATGGACGTCTGACCTAGCGTCTGCATCCAAGCAGTAGTGCTTGCAGAAGGCCAAAGGAATAGCCCACCAAGCCGCTTTGCTGAGAACCTGCCACTGGATGTGTCTTTGGAAAGCTACCGCGGTGGCCTTGGCTCCGATGGCGTGGGCAGGCATGTTTGCTGGCAATGGCTTGTGCTGCCGCTCATAGGCCTCCTTGATGGGCCATAACCATCCATCTTGCTGTGGAAGCCTTGGAGGCTCGACAGCCTGGTTTTGAACTCCCAAATGTGATGAAGAAGGGGTCTGATTTACGGAAGCTCTTGGCTGTGTACAGATAGAATGTTAGGGCACGTCTGACATCCAGACAGTGCAAAACCCTCAGAGCGTCGTCCTTGGGGTCCGTGAAGAATGTCGGTAACACAATCTCCTCATTTAGGTGAAAAGAGAAGCCAACCGTAGGTAAAAATGCGGGTTAAGTTCTGAGCACCACCGTGTCCTTGTGAAATATAGAATATAGCTCTGAAGACACCAGCGCCTGAATTTCACTGATTCGGCGTGCCAAGGTAAGTGCCGCTAGAAGGGCTGTCTTAATGGTAACTAGCCTGATGTCCGCGGACGCCATAGGATCGAATTGTTTATGCGCCAGGGCACCCAGGACCCCATTGAGATCCCACACAGGGTGTGGTTTCTGGACAGGTGGATACAGTCAAGTCAGGGCCGTCAAGTGCCTCTTAAAAATAAAAAATAAAAGGGATTGAAAATACTTTCTCTTCCGAATTCTTGTAAGCTCCAATGGCTGGCAGACGCGTGTGGCATGTGTCTGAGTGTGCGAGGTGTGCAGAGGAGGATAGAACGTCATCCAATGTGCAAGTCAATGGATCAATGTCCTTTTATTCTGCACAGTGACAGAACCTGGACCACTTGCTTTTGTACTAGCTCCTGGTAGCGTCGCTCCTAGCCCCCTGTATGATGGTCAGGTTAGCCTGTGACGGGTGCAGATGCTTCAGGGTGACCTGTTCAGGAACCACACTGCGAGGGCTAACTTCTGCGGGGAGCGGTGAATCACTGTGCCCCCTACTGAAAAAAACAGTAGGTGTGCTGGGCCCAGCTGCAGGTGTACCGGGGCCTTGTCCGACAGGCTGAGAAGTTCAGAGAACCAGGGTCTTGCTGGTCACCATGAAGCTATCGGTCATGAATCGTCGCATGCGTCCCTTTTGGACCTCGTGGTCCCTGACCCATAGAGCACTGAATGCAGTAACCCTCCCAACATGGCCATCGAATATGAAACGCAGCTTGCCAGCCTTTACGCTCCATGCTCGGCGCACTACTAAACAGAGACACCCCCGTGGCTCTGCGCGTCTCAACGCTACTGCTCGCCGTAGCTGGACGTGTGCTGCCGGAGTTCGCTCGGGGCTAATTTCCTGAATTCTATATTCCGGTTCCTTGATTCCTCCTCCTTTCACCCCTCAATCCTTACCGAACTTTCCTGGATTTTTGCCCGCACTCGAGTCACGGTTTCCGTACCTCCGTGCGCGGACATTGCTCCTTCCTGGTTCCGTCCTGGACAATCTGAACGAAGCACGCTGGAATCCTAAGATCCGCGCATGGGCTTATACAAATCCCGGACCGTGCGAAAGAAGTCACAAAAGAAGGTTGCAAGCAAACAGGAAAAACAGGTGAGAAGGGGAGAGACTTGTGACACTATCAAGATGATCCGAAGGTCCCGCGACTCCCTGATCCTGCAGATGACCCTGTGCATCAGGGGAGTGTGGGAAAAGCGTACGTCTACTTGTTGTTCCTTTTTTAATTGTTTTTAGCTGAAATTTCAACTTTACAATATTTTAATATAAAAAACAAAACATTACACAAATATTATACAATTATTAAACAATTAAAAAGAAACCTTTTCTTTTAAAAGGACAAAAAAAAGGAAGACAAAACCAATATAATAACATCCTAAATTTCCAGTTGTATACAAACTTAACGCTTAACTTAAACTTAGCAATTTAGCTTCCAAAAAAAAAGGACTATCCCATGGACCTGGTGCACTATATTTTAAAAAGACAACACATGACTCTCTACTTGAGTTATACGTGACAAAATGGACTGAGTCACTTTAGCTTCTATGAATATCAATTATATCACACTCTTATCTACATTGATTTCCACAGCATACAGAAGACAGAGTGCCACAATTCTAACCAATGAGAGAAACCCACTGTTAATCAACAACCATAAGAAGTCAGAGTCAACATTTCTGTATACTTTCAGAGACTGCTTGAAGTATTTCTTTCTAAATCACTCAAACTGGGACACTTTACTAGTATGTGTCTTAAAGTCTCTTTTTGAGTTACAGAATGACTGAATCTGCATACATTTTCAGTTTGTACAATTACTTCCCTTTTGACCAAAACATCTTTTGTCGGCCGTAGATTAAATCTAAGGTGCATAAAGTCTATTTGATGACTTAAAGATGGGGATCTAATTAAATACCTTTCTGGGATGCCATACTTTTTGATCTGGAAATCATTATTATGAAAGTCTTGACAGGGATTGCATCTGCTTATAGTTTGACACCAGTCCCATTGAAATAATCTGGTTTTCACTCGCATAGGATTCTGAATCAGTGTTAGCAAGGATACTTCAATAACAGCTAACGTGTGAACAACCAGTTTACGCCAACTTGCTATACATTTATCTTTTGATGAAAATATATACTCAGATAGTATACCAATTACCAATGTTGACTGGACTGCGAGAAGACACTTCCTAAACAAGGCAATCATTTGCCATAAGTATCTAGCATAGAGCGAGGTCAAACCTAATTCGTATCGGACCCATACAGATGGTACACAGTTCGGGAGGTGCAGAATTCATCGCCAATACTACCCTTCTAGGGCAGTCCAGATTTTTTCACCTATGATTGATTTTGTCTCAGAAGCATACAATATTGTAGGAGTACGTTTTTGCTTGTAATATGTTATTGCTGGCATGAGTGTACATTTCCCATATTTACTCTGGATGATCATAGTTTGGGAAATCCCTGTTCTTAATTTGGTTTCCAAGGTATCAATATATTGTCTCTTATCACTCACGCTAGCTGTGCGCACAACCAAGTACGTGTAGTGGGACACAAGTTTAAGTACCTGCACATCTAGAAACCAATCATGTTTGGTAACTCCACTTTGTCTTTTTCCATTGCACTGCATTGCTTTTGTTTTTTCCAAATGTATGTTTAGATGGTTCTCGTGAACATAAATTACTAAGGCGTCTAGCATTCTCTGCTGGCCAGCTGGTGTTTTTGACATAATCAAATCATCTGCGTAAAGAAAGTAACTAATCACCCTGTTCGTTAGCTTTGGGGAGTCAGTTATGATGTCTGTAAAAGCTCTGCATACATCTGATATAAAAAAAAAATTCAACAAAATTGAGGCAAGTGTACACCCCGACAAAGACCTCCAAGTCTTTATTGGGTCTGTTAGTTTCCCATTTAAAGAAAGTCTTACTTGAATTGAAATGTCGGTATGAATGTCATTCATCAAAGAGATTAAATAAGCTGGGCCACCTTGATGTACTAGTTTCTCTATCAATGAATCTCTCGACACAGAATCAAAAGCAGCCTTCAGGTCGATGAACACCAAATAAATTGGCTGTTTTTGAGCATGATGAGTCAGTATAGAGTTAAGAGTGAGTAAGTTGACAGTGGTGCCCAATCCCTGAACAAAACCCGTTTGTAGAGGATCTACACGAGATTCACTAGTTGTCCAGTGAATAAAATCTCAAAGGATACATTTCGAGAAGAGTTTCCCAGGAGCATCTAGAAGGGCGGTCGTTGGTAGGACATGACCGATCGCCCTTCTTAAAGATTGGTACAATGATAGAACGTCTCCAGGACTCAGGGATTCCTGATGTTAATATAACCTGATTAATTATCTTACACAGAATTTTGGCCCATATGTCTGGCTGCTCTTTAAACATGCAATTATTCAGGCCGTCAGGACCCGGGGCCCTCGAGGAACTGGCTTTACTGATGTAGTATAGTATGTCTTCTTCTAACACTTGCAAACCATGATAGCAAGATGAACCGATGTCTGGTTTAGTCCGACTTGTAGAAGGTGCAGTATACAAAGTTGTGTAGAATTTAAACCATTCGGCATCACTAACACCATTGATTTGCACAGCTCTTTGGTTATTATAAGTAGCATTATTAAGTAGTGACCAGATCTGAGCTGTATTTTTTGTTACTATTGCTCTTATTATGGCTTTGCCATCAGTCTGGAACAATTGCGCTCGATATGACCTAAGCCAATTTGTATTTCACACTCTTAAGACATCTGCCTTTGTTCGTCTCTGATGATATCAAGATGCATCTTATTTCTTTTTGAAGAGTCACTTTTCTGGCTTGTACCTGTTCGTCAAACACATGTCTTGGTTTAAACATAATACCTTTGTTATTCACTATCTGCATTTGATACAAGTGCAGATGCGCCATGTACGGTTCATCTTGGCAGAGGGCCCTCTTGCCATTTTTCACAATATTATTGATGATTGCCATTAGTGATTGTCTAGTCCAATGAAATCTCGTGCATTATCCACTGTCACAACTTCAGTGTAGTTTCCATTGGACAACTCCTCTGAACTAGTGCTTTGCCTAGCCCTAGGAATATAAAAGGGTCGAGACCCATACCTCTGTAGAGAGAGCCAACCTGATTACCTTCGCCTAGCCCTAGGAATATAAAAGGGTCGAGACCCATACCTCTGTAGAGAGAGCCAACCTGATTAAGGCTGTGTACAGCGGAAGCCTACTCTGCACTATTCCTAGGGCTAGGCGAAGCACTACGGCGGCGTGATTACTCTATGTGCATTTAACAACTAAAAATTCAGTAGCACACTGAAATGTGAGTTTATGTTTGTTTATGTTTAATAAATTTATATTGCGCACCTACGGACCCAAAGGCTTGAGGGCGCAGACATAACAAAAGACAACAGAATACAACATATACAAAAATAACAAAAGAGCAGAACATAGGAATGATAGACCATATGATCATACAGATGATTGACTTTGCGAGCAAAAATCACAGAATTAAATTGCAGTTCGAAGGCCCTTTGGGCAGGTATTTGCAGCGTCTGAGATACACCGGTAACAAGCTCTTCCCACATCCAACTAAGATACAGTCACTATTGGGAGAGGTGCACCATTCATTCAGGTCCAGCCTTTTGATGATCAATAAATCGTCCAGTCTAACTGTCCCCGGACCTGTTCTCTGGCGTAGCCATGCAAGAGTCTTATATCACAGTGCTTCTTTGGACTCAATTGCAGTTGATTTCTGAATATTGGTAATGATAAAATTTCTCTCATCCATAATAAAGTCAGGAGAGTTCGAATGTTTTAGCCGTGGCATTTGTGCTTATTTAATTTGGAGATTGCGTGATAGTATCCTTTTCCATTTAGAGTTCATAGGTAAGGGCTGATTAGCTGCTTTGGGGTCCCCACTTGACTTTTGTAAAGGTGGAGATGGATCAATTTCCTGTATAGGGTCTATGTTAGAAGCTTTTACTCTTTCCTTTTCTGGCAGAGGCTCAGAGTATCCCAAAAGGGGTTTTATGATTACAACTGTTTGCGTAGCTTGGTCAATCATTTTCTTTAATATGGGAGTTTGACAGGCGATGTTAACCCTCAACACCGGATCCAGAGAGTTCTCGCTAAGAGGCTCCTGGGTCTGAGAGGAGGCATTTACCTTTGAGAGCCGAGAAACCACTACCAAATCATTTAAGGCGTCCACTAGGAGACTAAGCTCAAAAGGTTCCTTACATAGGATAAGCTCTTTAGCAATGTTAGCCATGAGCTCAGGCCAATCGGGGGATACAATATGCGCAAATTGTGATGCATCCCTCCCTTCAGTAACAGGAGATGGTAGAATAGGAAGTGTCTCAGAACTAACAGCTAGTGGGACATTTACAACTAGCACTGACTCCTTCTCATCCATAGGGCTGAGCAGGCCGCCCAGTAACACATCTCCTGGATTATTGTCCAGAACATGTCCTGGGTGGCCTGCCTTCACAGAGGATTTATCCGTAATCTGTGTAGACACTAATGCCTTACAGGGGGGGATAGATATCTTAGAAGGGGGCATTTTAGTGGCTAAAGGTTTGTTCTGGTTGTGCTGCGCTCTTGGTCTTCTGCATTTACCAGGCGCCAAGACCTCAAGTGCTTGATCACTATTATCCACTGGGGAACAGGTCATGGGGCTCCCCGGGCCCCCTGACTCCCCCACACCTGTACTTGCTAATGGCTTAATGTCAACAAAAACAGATTTTGCCCACGCTGCCACGTCTGTTGCAGTGGAATGTTCCCTAGTCATATGTTATGGACCCATTACACATGACTAGGCTTCTCTCACCCATTAGTGATAACCACTTGTGACTGGCTTGCTGTGATGTATATTTCGAATTCGATAGCAGGTGTAAATTTAAAATCACCCGCCAAGATTACATTAGTAATATCAGAGGAAAGGGACAATATATCCAGAAGATGTGCCAAGTCTTCACTAAACTTTTTATCAGAAATGCCCATTGGGTTGCAGTATAGATCAATAACCACTATTATTCCCTGCAAGTGGGCAATTTTCACCATTTGGGTATATAAATTTGTAGTTTCGCAACCAACTATTCACATATTGATATTTTTGATGGCAACCATTAAGCCCGATGTTGGTCTGACTCAAGAAGCAACCTTAGCTGGGTGTAGAGAAATAGAATGAATATCCCACACCAGTTTACTAGTCAGCCAAGTTTCTTCAAGCATCACAATGCCAAAGGAATTCAAAAAGCCAGCACTGGTATTCAACAGATGAGAGAAGCCACATGTGTTCCAGCTGAGCACAGAGATATTTGTGTCCTACTCTTCAATGGTTGTAACTGGGATGTTCCCTTGTTCCAATTATTTCCATTTCCATCCGTTTTTTGTGTTGCTACCCACTTGTATTTTGAATCTGTTGTCTTATGGGAATTATTGTGGTATCTAAGTTGTTGACCATCCACAAGGTCAAAGGAGGAGGGATCTTGAAGTAGGACAAAACCAAGTGAAAATAAATCCATCCGCACTTGCCATTATATGGTTCCTGACCACATTGGAGGTTAACCATAATCGAACCACAGTGAGGCCTGTGTCCTTAAGAAATTCAACTTGGGAAATATCACTTGAGGTTATATCTTGCAAGCTTGGTATATCGTCCAGAATCGCCAACACACTTGTTCTATTCAAATGAAACATTTGATAGGGCGCAGTGCGACACTTAGTATTAAGTGATGATATTTAATTGCATTCAAGGATACATTTGGGGTTTCAATAAACTGGGTCCCTCTCTCATGCACCTTTGTTTCCCTACAGGAATCTACATGGATGTCATTAGTGTTACTTTTAGCCCACACAGGAGTATTCAATTTCACCTGATGCTCGGCAACTGAGTAATTTACTTGTTTGTCGAGCACTCCATTGTGTGACTCCAGTTGTGTTGGACTAATATACTGTACAACCGCTCTCGCCATTTGGTCTTGTAATTCACTCGGGCTGATTTGATCAACAGATTTAAATGTTCGATTTGAACTTGCAAGTACAGGTGTTTGGTCATTCAAGGAAGTAAAAGACTTTACAATGCAATCACTATATTTCCCTCTATCTTCTTGATTTACTAGATCTTCACTCCTATTGTCAACTATGTGACTCTTAGTTTTGTTAGCGGTTAGGGAGAATTCTCATTTATGGCTAATTCCCTTACCTAGGGAGTCCCTCAGCAGCTTTGCTGGATTTCTGGGGTTTATTTCTCTCCACCTGGTAAGAGTGAGCACCTTTTCCCCACTCTTACATGTGTTTTGCCATGTGTATTTCTACTGTTTGTGTGATCTTGGGGTCTGGACCCACACCACTCCATGAGCCCAACTTTTTGTGTGTGTTACACAGCACCTTCAGTGCAGTGACACAGGGTTGTCTGTAAGACTTCCCACTGACTCCATTTTTCTGGGGCTGACTACTGTCCCCAGAAACGGGTAAAGTTGCCATTTACTTTATGTAGTCATTTAAACTGCAGACCCAGTACACCCCATCTTACATGGAGTACTGGAAAGGGTTCATTCCTACTCCTTTTTGTCTGTGCCTCTTGAAGCTTTGTTTCAGTCCCTTAACGCTAAGACTTGGCTGGTGGCAGTGGTACCTACTCTATCTTTTCTACCGCGAATATATTATATAAACGTGGTACTGTTTTAGGCTATTGAACCCGCTTAGCCAAATACTTTTTAATTTGGCTCCGGTCTGGTTTTATCGCCATTTTTTTTTTTTTAAATCCTTCTTGTGTTTTACTTTGCGCGGCAAACCAGGTTTGCCTTCTTTGTTAGCTGACCTTTGGCGGGCTTCTGTCCAGAAGCCCTCCTTTGGCGTCTGGGTGTCTAGGTGGGCTGAATGTGAGGGAGAGGTTTAGTCACCCCCTGCACAAGGTCTCCTTGGAGACCCAAGTCGCACATTGTGTCGATTGGCTGAGGTGGTTGCCCGGGGCCGGACAACCTCCCTGCTGAGTGATTGACAGGCAGGCTGTGTGAATGGGGGATTTTGGCATAAAAGGCAGGACTCTTGGGCTGGAAGTCAGAGTCGCAACTGGAACTGCAAGGGAGCGGCGTGTCGCACACTTCTGATTCTTTGTTTTTTCCCCACATTTGGATTTTCACCTCTCTTTCTCTTTGAGTTTTTATTAAACAAGTTGTAATTATTGGCCAGAGGTGATATGGCATTACAGTCTCAGTTGGATTAACCGTTTCAACAGCATGTTGTAAGTCAGAATGATCCGTCAAGTTTTCAACCACTATTGTAATTATGCCTTCCACCACTGGTAACCTAGTTGTCAATTCTCCCTGTTGAACCTCCTGTGTTTTACAGTGAGCACAATCCTTACACTTTTCCACTAGCGAAGCCAACAGGGGAGAGGCAAGGGCCACAGTCTCTTTCTCCGAGTTATTGTTCATCCATTGTTCAATAAGACTTATTTGAATCGTCTGCTGCGTAATTTTCGCATCTAATGTTTCAAATAGTTTTGTTAGGGAGACAATGGTCATGTGCATAGAGTTCAGTGTTATTTCTAGTAGAAGGGAGTGGGAACTATTTGGCATCGCCGGTATAGCATTCATTGGCGAGACTGGGCGAGTGTGGTCAGATGCAACACTTATAGGAGTTGCTGTCTTAGAATTGCTAAACAGACTCGGTGAATGGTATAAGCTGTTATTCACAGATTCAATCAGGGAAGAAGAGGCAATTAGTGAGATGTTGCCTACACACCTATCGTGATTCAACGTTGGTTCTTGTTCATTGATAGATATACTTTCATTCATCAAGTCTGGAAGAGCAGTATCATGACTATCATGACAGTCTCAAAACCCCTTGAAGCTGGTGAAAGCACGGGTTTGAAGTCGGTCCAGCCCTGAGACAGAGGGAAGGACTTCTGTCCTGGCTTAGTCAGGATGGCCAAGGACTTGACTGTTTGTGTAGAGGTCGTCTTCTTTGTCAACTCGTCATTGATGGACGAATGAAAAAGGTCTGAGCCCTCAAAAGGGAAGATCCAGGATCCGCTCTTGCACATCTGATGAAAATTTTGTGGCATGCATACATGCCATTTGTCTCATCTTAACCCCAATGCTCAGCTCTCTGCTGGTGGTGTCGATGATGTGGGAGACGGAAGAGTCCATGAGGTCCCGCGCAATCGCCTGGGTGTCCGCCGGGGCCGGCATTAAAGGAGGCTTGCCTCTCCAGAGGGAGAACAGGCAGAAACTCCCTGAGATCTTGCCACAGCTTCTGGTTTGCCGCTGCTAATAGGGCGTCGGCATTAGCTTGCCGCAAATGCAACCCTGAGATGATGTAGCACTGTTTGCCAATAGACTCAAGGACCTTGTCCTTGGACAGACAACTGGTGGTGGCTCCCGCGCAGGAAGGCGACAGACTATGTTTTAGAATACAGCGAGGCCGCAGCCACTACTGAAGAGTGAGGCTGGGGGTGGGAGGCCTGGAAGACTGGCTCCCCATCCACTAGCCTGAACCTGATATCTAATTTCTTGTTCATCTGGGCTTCTCCCAGACTTTTCTCGCCACCTGCAGGACATCCTTCTGGAGCGGAATGCCTGAACAGCTCGTGGTGCGATTGGCTAAAACATCTTCTAGAGATCTTGACTCCTGGGGGGGGCTCCTATGGCTGGGGGACCCCCCAAAGAACTCTGCAAGGCCCTGAAGGCGGTCATGAAAGGCCTTTACAGATGCAGAGGGTTTGTTGTCCTGGGTGTCGTTCTCATTGCAGTCATGCCCCACACACCCTTTCCCAGACGGAGGGGAGTCGGGGTCCAGAGACACAGGAGCCAGCAGGGTCCCCCCCGTCATCTGGACCCAAAGATAGATCCAAAGGCTGCTAAGGGGGAGGCGTTGGTAGTACAGGAGCAAGAGGGGTCTGAAAAACGGTAGGGCCTGAACCGGAGGAGGCACCAGCAATGGCACTGTCGGAGGAACGGGCGAAGGGCCCAGAAGTGGAGGCCTAGGAGGCACAACTGAGGGATCACCTCTTTGACTATATCCTTGAGGATAACCGTCATCTGCGGGGAAAGCATGAGGAGGAGGAAGCGCTCTAAGAAGCAGTCCTCGCAAGCTGCCTGCTCTCAAGGGGGGGCAGTTCTCAGCAGCGATGGGTAGATGTAAACCTGCAGAGACCAACCACCTGCACCATGAAGTCTGCCACCGCTTCCAGAGGGAAGGGGACTGGAACCTTGTTGCATGGCCCACTCAATGGGCGAGGGACCGGATAGGCCCTGATCCGTATTCAAGATAGCCACCGGTCTAGCAGGCTCCACTGCGTGCTTATCCGCCACCTTGGGGCATTGAGCCAGGCCCTGGGTGGGAGGGCCCGAAGCCCCCGTGCCACGTGCTGTCTTAGACATGGGAGGACACACCTTGGCCTTGAAACCTGAAACAGAAGCATCGACCTCAGAGATGGCTCAGGTAGGCCTCGAGTCCACGGCCTGCTGGCCGGTGGTCTAATCACCCTGACTCAAGGCCTCAGAGGGGGCTCTGCTAGGCTGTGCGCCCTCAGCAACAGAGCTAGTAGTCGTGGTGGATCGTGCTAAGGACTGACTCTTGGAGGTAGAATATGACAAACCTTTGCCCCCTGGGGCAGACGAGGAAGACAAACTTGATTGACCCTCCGTGGACCACCCGATAGAGCTCCTGAGCCCCTCGGCCTGGGAGCCGGTAGCCATAGTGGCCTCTCGTCTGCCAGAACCAGAATCAAAGATACCCTTACCCATGGAAACCTCTGGGAAGGTGTATACCTTTTCTTGACAGAGTCCTGGAGACAAAATCTTTAAGATGGCCTGGAAGAGAAGCGTGGAAGATCTCCCTCCAACGTGACATAAGATTCATCAATGCCCGGTAACCAAGACCGTTGCAAGCCGTGAACGCTTCCCAGTGGTGGTCAGGCCCAAGGCACTCAAGACAGAGCGTATGGGGAGCTGGGAACAACCGTTCGCAGGATGCACATCTTGTGAATCCTCCTGCAGCCAACAGGCGCCAGGGGAGGATAGGCACCGAAGAAGATTTGAAAAATTAAAGAAAACAAGATTTAAAAAATTAAAGAAAACAGGGAGCAATGGGAAAGTTAAAAACTCCACGCACCTAGCTGGACCGACACTGTCCGTGCAGAAAATGGGACTGAGGTGAGGCGCCAGAGCATTGGGGGGCGATCCCACAGCCAGGGCTGCGTCCTGGACTCAATTGAAAGAGGATGCTCAATTTTTTGCCGCCTAAGGTTCCCGTACTGTTCCCATGTTGGGGGACGTCCACAAGGATGGAGGAAAGGGGACAGAACCTATGAGTAATACTTCTACAGATTTTCAAAAAGAGTTACATACATTTGGACTGCCTGTAGTTATGTAAACAGTTTCCATGTCATTTGCAATGGAAACGGGTTTACTGCACCAGTGTCAAATGCAATTAAAAAGCTTTTTAAACTATCTGCGTGCGTTACCAGTTTTTTTTTTATAAGTCGGACATGTGAAACTCAATAGATCTGAGCTCAAATCTAGGCATGCATTTCAATGTGTTTTTGAAAACTTGTTTGAGTCAATATGTATGAATTCACATAGTTTCCATGTATATATAACTTGCCTTGGATTTTGAAGCCGTTTAATCACAGGTCTATCTATACAGTATGCAACAGAATGTGTGCAAGGAGGCCCGCGTAGTCGCCCCGACAGATGTGCAAGGCAGAGGTATCTGCCATGCCTCTAGCAGATTGGACCCTTTGCCCTTCAAATGCTTCTTTCCTGTCCAGATCTTAATACTCCAAATGGCAGAGGGACAATCCTATTGGACAGCATCTATTTACTAACAGCCCTGCCAACACAACTCCAAGCGTAACCAACAAAAAGGTGTTGAAATATCTCCTCCACTTTAGATGGATGAGGTGGAGAGTAGAAGACTGCAAAATGGACATTCTGTGACTGATGGATACAACCTTATGAAGGAAACCAAATGGAGCTGCCAAGGAAAAGGTTAAAACCATGCAAAAATCCCACGAGGGAACAATAAACAGATGTGGTGGGAACTTGCTATAAAGCCTCTGAACGAACCGCAGAACAGTTGGGATAGAATTCCCCGCGGAGGGTTTCACAAAGACTGAACTAGTGGCCAGGTTCCCTGTCACAGTGCCAATGTGGAGGCCATTCTGTGAAAAGAAGCTGGAAATCAAGAAACAAATGGTCGGACAGATCAGGGGGTTAAGATACTTCTAGCTGCACCAAGCCGAAAACATACGCAACCTAAAGCAGAGCTGGACTTGGTGGAGGGCATCATGGTAGAACAGGGCACTTACAGGACATCGTCAGATAGAGCTCACTTCTTGTACCTCTGCCTCTCAGCAGTATGATATGAAGGTTGAGCCTGCTGAGGCTCTGGAGCTGCACCCAGCCCCCTTGACTCGGAGAGCAGATCCATGCCCTTGCTGCAGGGCACCATAAAGGATATGTCCTGTGGTTTCAGGTACCATGCCCTCTGGGGCCAGTTCAGGGACAATCCAGGCCAGGGTGGACTTGAACGTTCATAGTCTCCTATGCACCCTCAGAATGACGGGAATAGACAAACGCATAGAGGAGTTTGAGGTTCCACTGTGCCCACAAAAAATACCCTGGAGCAGAACAACTCAATTCCTGTTGCAGGGTTTGAAACCGCCAGGAGTTGGGAGTTATTTAACTCCTGCTTGTAGTTCAGGAGAGCCTGGCTAGCTTGACACAGACAACTACCAGAAGCTACTTTTTACAACCCAGGTCAACTGGTGCGAAAATAAAGATACCTATATGACCCCAACACTGGTTGTTTGCGGTGTGTGTAAAGATCACTAGGGCACATCTAGAAGATATTTATACTCTAACTGCTCCTACAATAATGAACAAAAGTATATTGTTTCGCACCCATGTGGAAATTACATTTGCAACCCACAAGGTACTAATTTCCCATTCCCCATAGGTAGCTCTGGTTTATTAAGGGATGCACCACATCCAGAAACAGATTTCATCCCCTGTCCAACAAATCCTTACTTGGAGCTCTCTGTTAACACTGGAAATGAAAAGGTAGATCCTGAGTGCTCCCCACAAAAGGCAAAGCTCTTCTCTAGAACATTCCAGACAAGCTCCCACTTGTGGGTAACCAGCGTGCAACTGCATACACGTTCTCCATCACGGCTAGATTGGCTGCTGACTAATGTCTTTCTCCTGAACACAGAAACAAAGCTCACTTTGCTGCACATTTCACCCAACTCTTGAGGTAAAGCAAGGCCAATATATTGTCAATCAGAACTCGTCTAGTCTGAAAGGAATAAATGAATTCAGGGGTAGTCTGATAGCCTGTAGCTTCATAAGAATGATCTGCTCCTTTTGCATGAGTCCCTGCAACCTTTCCGGAAGGGGTCTGTGACAAATGTCAACTGAGGCCAAGAGGGCCAAAAAGGTCTTTCCTTAGCAAATGCCCCCTTTGTTACCAGCACAGGAGGTCCTGTGACACTCTTTTCAAGATCTGTCATGTCACCTTGAAATTGAGACCATTGACAGAAGCAGGCACAGAAACAATCGGGGTCTGGTACACCACAGAGATGCAGGATGCCAAGATACGCAGAATGGCTGAGATTGGGACTTCAATGTTTGTTTGGAAGGCTTGCACGATATGAAAGATGTTCATCACTGACATGTCTGAGCTTGTGAAGCAACTGGAGACCATGACATAGAACCTCTTCCAAGTATAAAGAGATTTCTAAGCTGTGCAGCAGATGACAGGTGCAGTGTAGACGGGCCGATAACAGATCCGACCAGCCAGCTCTAATGAGCCAATCATCCGCATAAATAAAGACATGGATCCTGTCCCCATCCTTAGCCATTCAGCCACCATAGCCAAGAGCTTGAAGACCCTTCGCACATAGGAAAGGCCGAAAGTGCAGGACTGCAACATTGTAATGGGTGTTTCAAACCATGTACTTCCTGCACATTGGCTGGATCAGCAAATGGAAGTAGGCATTCTTAAGGTCCAGCGATAACAGATAGTCCTACAGGTCGAGGGCCTGGAGGATCTGGGCCAACATTAGCATCTTGAATGTGTTCCTGTGCAGGTACACATTGATCGGCTGCAAATCCAAGGTGGGACACACGTCCCCTTACACCTTCTGTAAACTGCTACCTGACATTTGTTGGGAGGGGACTTGTGCTCTAGCACAGTGAGCAAAACAGGCATATATCTGAAAGGCACACCCTTTTGAGGAGGATGCCATAGTCTGCTGGACAGCTAACATCAGGGATTCAGCTGTGCCCTTGGAGGATTGGAACTTCTCCAGAGACTGATCGGCCTTTGGCTCTGATTGATCAACGTCAAAACAAGGCACACAAAGGAATGTATTCTGAACATCTGGGGGGAACTTCTACAGAGAACATAACCTGCACCCATGCCACAAGCGGCATAGCCATGTCCACGCATGACTGCAGAATTTGGCACGCTGCCTCTTGCCATCCTCCACCAGAGTGGTACATCTCTGCATCTCGGCAATGGGTAAAGACACCACCGCCTCAGAGATAACACCACAATATCTGAGTGTGTCTGGCGCCACGTCACAGCTTTCAAAGCCTGGTTGCCAGAAGCAAACACATGCAACTTCTAGAATCAAGCTTTTTGCTTTCCATGTCCAAATGCAAAGATATGTAGGTAATCGCATTAGAAACCACATTAGAGACCTGGCACACCAAGCTCTTTGTAATCGGATGCGCATACAGAAAACATGTGTATGTGGGACCTGTGCAATGCTTCTTGGGAAGATGCTGGTCAACAGCAGGAGCTGAGACAGGCTTCAGCCACACGGCCATGACAGTAGCAGCAACAGCAGGGCTGAAAGAAGAAGTGTCTCCTTCAGATGACATTGCTCTAGGTAGTCCGTAATGTACTAGAGCACAGGCTTTGAAGCCACAGACAACCAAAGAGTCAATTACCTTAGCAGTTGTCTTCTGAAAGGACACATTGGGCTTCCCATCAGCTAAGGGGTGAGTAAAATCAAGCTCTGGTGAGGCTATGGTGAGGTATCTTACCCACTAACATCATGTAAATCAGAGGCCAAATCAGTCATATCCTTATCCAGACTGACATTATTTAGGGAATACACCCACCTCTCCAGAGATCAATGGTTCCAGTCCATACGTGATAGGGTCATCCACCTCAAAGATTTGACCCCATCTTTGAAAATAAATGACTTCTGGAGACGTGAGCATAGACTGGTGCCAACAGACACTGCAGCAGAGGAAGCCTGCACATGGGCCTCAGTGATTAAGGTGAAGCTGAAGGGCACTGATGGGAGCAGTCAGCACAAGTGGGTCTGGAAAAGAGTTAGCAGGTGTGAGGTTGCAGCCATAAGAGGAACCTCTGCTGGCTTCAATAAACACAGGCGGGCTTGGCTCCACTGTCTTCACCTTGACAAAAATGTCAAGTATTTAGCACCTGAAATCCTCCCACTTCTCCAGAATGGAAAAAAGTAGCTTCAGAGCAGGTAATGACTCCTCGGAGGGGTCATCAACATCCCTGGACTACTAGGATGAAGTGTACGACTTTGAGGTGTCACTGGATTAGTGGAACCTCTTGCAGTGTTGATTCTTTTTATCCTTGCTGTGTTTATCTGGCTGCTTCTCTGGGACTTGCACATTCTTGGACAAAGAATCTACATTGGTGACATGGACAGCTTGCACTTCCAGCCTTTTTGAAGGTAGGTATACACTTTTGAGGTATGGTCCTGGAGGGCCTTGAAGTACATGGACTGACAGGAGCCAAAGTCCTCCATATTGAGCTCCATCCAAGGGTATTAAAGGCAAACCTTGTGGGAGGAGGGGTCCGACATGTGCCTCTTACTCCTGCAATCCTCGCAGGACTGCAAGCCAGAGGATTTTTGGGGGTTAGGCATGGCACAGTTACTAAAATAGAAGCAGCAAGTGGGTTTTCTTGAAGCAGTGTACTCAACATGTGGAAAAAAGGAACTACGGTCATGGGGCACTACCAGTTCCATATACACTGCCCATCACCTGACATCTGGAGTAATTAGCACAGATGGCGCCATGCAGGGACCGCGTAGCAGTTCATTGGCCTCCCCTGGAGGCTAAAAAAGTTTCTGAATACATCTAATGAAACTGGGGTGGGGGGGGCTGGGGGGAGAGGGGGCGAATACATTAGAAGAGTCAGGTTGCAAAGTGAACCTGAGGATCCCCCACCAAAGTTGCTATCCGCTCCAGGTAAAAGAATTTAAGTTATTTCATAGGTGGTGTTAGGCAGAATGTCCTGGGCTAGGCCTCTGGTGTGAACCCTCATCTTTTTCCATGTTCCATTACAAGGCTGTACTGGCTTACTGACATTTCTCCAAAATGAATAAAGATCGAATGCAACATTAAGGTTTCTATTTTGTGTGTTGTGCCCCCTAAGATCTAGTAAGCCACTCAGGATGGGCTGCCTAAAAGGAACACTGTTTTCTCCTAGCCAAGTACTTGCCCAGTTAGCTGTGCAAGTCTCGTACAATTCTGGCAGCGATATTGCGGTGCAATTAGCCCAGACACTAACTAAACCTTTAGCGAACAGCACACTGGCAGAGAACACTCAATGTTCCTGCATCAAACTCTGAAGGAGTTGCATAGCCAAACTTTACTTCCTTTGTGTAAAAGGATACCAATGCATCCCCACATGGTTTTGGTGACTCTGAACCCTGGAGGGCAGGCCAAGGGGCAGCCAAGACCAGATGCGAGAATGTTAATATAAGGTCTAGGATTCAAGGCTGAATCCACATTCTGGGTGATTGCGCAGTAAAAAGATTGGGAACATTTCATTTAAATGTGACAACTGCCAATGACTGGGTGGCCACAAAATGTTTGGAAGGGTGCAAGATTGAGATTAAAGGCTAAGTGCACACTTGGCATCTAATATTACAATAAAATAGGGAATTCTGCACCAAAACTTTGTCAATACTGTGATGAGTCCTCAAGCACAAATAAAAGGGAACACCCAGTGAAAGCTTTGTTGTGGCAATCCACCCAAGATCACACAGTGACGTTGAAGCACTACTGGGATCTCTGACTTAAAGCCTTCTCACGAGAGAGGGAACTACCACGAGCCATGCCTCCTCGCTTTGACTCAATGGGAACAACTGCATTACAAGCCCTAGGGCTGCTCTGCTTCTAGAAGATGCTTTGCTGCTTAACCTGCATTTGGGGTTCAGTCTCCCTACCTTTATGTGTTTCCTAAACATTTTGCTTGCTTCCATGGTTTTCTAGTTTTAGTTTTGTTGCAAGAGGGACTTGATTAGAAGTCCCCCAACCAGTGCAACAGCTTCTGTTGTCATGCCCTTAGTAGCACATACAGCGACCAGGGCAGGGGTGCTTTATAAGCACCCAATTTTAAAACACTGGGTGATTCCATCACCCTAAAAGTATTACAAGGAGTACACTGATGGCAGCTTTGTTTAGTGTGAGCTTCAATACGCCTATAGCCATTTGTACCGCATTAGTTGACCAATGAACCTATATAATAGCCATTGAGGAATCTCGGCTATATCGTTGTGAGCCATCCGTTAGTCTATGTAAATAATGAGGCATGGACAAAAAGGGTGTTTTGCTGATAGTCCACAAAGGCACCCTTTGGTTGCAGTTGAATCTGGTTGAGACTGGCTGAAAGTCTTTTAGACTTCCCAATCTACGATCCAGTGAGGGAGTGACGTTTGCATTTTTTTGGCCCAGCCGGATTCATTGCCTGCCAAAATGTGCATGGTCTGGCCTGTGATATGAGTGGTAGACTGGCTTAGGCCAGCAATTGAGTTAATGTATAATCAGTGGAAGACTGAGAAACCTGAAGGTGCCTCCCTGACTAGTCCCCAGGGATCTGTCATGCAGGTGGCTTGGATACAGCCATCGATATTGGATCCAGTTCCTGGGGGGTGGACCAGTGAGGGATGATCACCTGGATAGGGGGTCCTGTGGAGTGGGACACCAATGGGTGAGACGCAGTATCCCTCTTTTTGAAACACCTTTTCCCCAACCTACCACGTAGGATAGTCAAACACTCTAACCCCACCACCCCTTTTTCCGACACTAACACTTTCAGACACCACAAAAGACGATGGACAAACACCAAAGCCATTTACCTCACATGTCCTAACACAAGGGTCAGGCAAAGTCAGGCAATTGACCAGGATCACACACACCTGACAGCCCTTTACCTTCCCCACGGTGTAAAAGATGGAGCACTAGAGCACAATACGAGCAAGGCAGACCGCATGACAAGACAGCTTTCCAAGCACAACAGATCAAGAGGAGGAGAAAGGCCGAGAGAACCGAAAGGCTGACCAGGAGAGAAGCGACCTTGCCCTTTTCGGCCCACACCCAGGAGACCTCTGTGCAAGGAATCATAAGACGGCAAACAATAGCCCAAGCATGTTGCAGCAGATGTCAATGGTACACAGAGAATGCTTACGCTGATAAGGTAATAATAAGGGTAATGATAAGGGTTATATTACACTTAGTACAACCCTTGGCTGTTGTGGTCCTGGTTTTTCTAATATACCCTTCGAGGCTTTTAAGCAACAAAATAGGCGGACCATCGCTGGCATTTCTTCCCAGGCACACATATAATTCCCTCTCTTCTTGCATAACTTAGAATTATGGCTGAAAGGGAAACTTTGAGCTACACGGAGGCACAGATTCAGGAAGCCATTAGTGGTTCCACTATTTTTGATGATATACCACAAGCAGAATATGCAGATTACTTGATAACACCAGAAACATTACTAAGGGCAAAGAAAAAGGGATTCAGTACCGAATTACACGGACATCTGCTCAAAGTATATTTGAAGGCCAGCACTATCCCTTTGGGGTTGCAAATACATGTTCTTTCAGCAGTCTTCCTTGAAAATGAAGAGTACAAAGTCTGTTTCAGTCAGATTTTCACTAAGTGTAGTCGGGATCTGATGTTGCTAACAATTAATACATCTGAATGATTGGCATCCAAACAAAAACAAGAACTGCAGGTGCAGGAAGCGACCTTATTGGCAAGTGGCACCTTGTGTCATGATCTCTGCTTCCAAAAGGTCAGGGTTTTCCCAACTCCCTTGGAAGCAGATCCATAACCCAGGTTCCGAGTGCCAACCAGTCCCAATTGGGACCTTTTGGACCCAGTCCTGGCGCCAGTGGCACCAGGCTCATAAATATGCCCAGTCCCAGCGCTGGAAGCGCCGGGCTCATAATGCTTGGGTGGACTTACCTGCAGCAGACCATGCTGCTTACTTGCCTGCCAGTTGAGTCTCTGATCCTCTTCTGTTTGGAACTACTTTTCCTGTTGGGTGGGGCAGGAGCCACTCCCTAGATTCAGAACACTGGAACTCTTCTGGAAAGCAGGAACTCTTTTCTTACCTAGGCGTGGCTGTGGAAGGAGACACCTAAGCACTACAGGAGGCTATTTAAACCACACCCGATGGATGAATCTTGCTTTGCGTTATTCTGCATCCTCTGCAGCAGAACGCTCATCGTGTCTTCTGCATCTGATCCTGGGCCTAAGGAAAAAGGCTTACCATCCTGAATCCAGTCTTCAGCAACACCTATAAAGACAAGAAAGAACAGGTTAGCATTACTGTCTTCAGTGACAGCTCTTCACTTACCTGGTCCATCGGCTGTCACCAACGCCTCGCGCTGCATTCCGGCATCTGAAAGACAAAGGCTTACCTACTCTTCGTGCGCTCCGGAGGTCTTCACACTGCATTCCGGCATCTGAAAGACAAAAGCTTACCAACTCTTCGCACGCTCCGGAGGCCTTCGGCGCTGCATCCCGCATCTGAAAGACAAAACAAGGTGCGTTTAAAGACATTGGGGAACTTTAATACTCACGTGCCATTACTCCTTTCCACATCTAACCCAGTGGGTATTCCGGCACCCTGCAGCCTCCCCGAACTTGTACCTGCAAAATAAAAAGACAGTTACAGCGCATCGTGAAGCAGGCAACAAGTGCTTACTTACGTGCTTCCAGGCGCTTCTATTCATCACACGGGCTCCATCTTCAACTCACTTCAGCCCGCCATCCGCCATCGCCGGAACCCTGCAAAACAAGAGACATCATTACTAAAGACTTTAAAGACATTAGAATTACTCGAAACTTACCGTTCGTGCAGTAAACGACGGACAGCAGTCCTCTGAAGTCAAGAGGCCTGCTCCCCTTATCCAGTGAAGAAACTGGTTACAGCACCCTGCCTCGAGGCAGATGGAGAGCACGGCGTTCACTTACCTAAGGTGAGAGCGTTAACCTTTGGGGTTCTACAGGAGAAGAGAAAGGGAAGAAGAGAGAGACATTCAATAACCCAGTTCATTAATCCCACATTTTCTATCTGCAGACATCTTACCCTTCGAGCCAGACATACAGTGCACAGAGGTCCAGCCCAAAGAGCCAGCCGTGGGTTACACATCACCTTTGAAGATACGGTATACGCCCAGTCAAGACCGGCGCCTCTACGGGAATCAGGTGAGCTAACGCAAAGCCTACCACAAAACACCCGTCCAGGCGCTATGGAAACCTCGGATACCGACCAGCTAGCCCAGTTACTTGGGGAACTAAGGGCAGAAGTGCATGCAGCCCGTCAGGAAACGAACGCTCTAAGAAGGGAACTGGTTATTTCCAAGGAGCGAACAGATGATCTCGCTAGACAATTGCTACAGTCACAAGCCGGACAGACCCCGTTACCCGCATCTGGGGGAAATCTTCCTTCTATATCCTCTATGAATCCAGTGCAGATCAACCTACCTGGGAATGTACCTCTGGCTCCGCCCGAACGATTTTCTGGTGACCCAAAGAGGTTTGCAGTATTTATCAATCAGTGCCGGTTGCATTTCTTATGCCGGCCAGCAGCCTTTCCAACTGATCAAGCTAAAGTAGCTTTCGTGCTTTCGTACCTTAGTGGCAATGCGGCAGACTGGTCGATCCCTCTAGTAAATCAAGATGATCCGGTCCTCCATGATTTTCAAGCTTTTCAGCTCAGTATGGAAAAACTGTTCGCAAGACATTCACAGGGGCAGGCCTTGGACAATTAGCTTATTTCGTTGCGACAAGGTAATCAAGACCTTTTGGCTTATATTGCGTCTTTCAACAGACTGATAGTGGAAACTCACTGGCCTGAGGACAAAAGGATTACGCCGTTTTATAGAGGTCTACGCGGAGAGCTCAAAGATGTGTTAGCCCAAGTAGTGAATCCCCCACAAGATTGTTCGGACTATATAGACTTAGTCGTTCAAATAGATCACAGACTGCAGAACAGGAAAGCCGATCGTTCCAAGTTTGATGCTCGAGTATTTTCCAAACCGCCAACTCCTTCCAAAGGAGTAGACTCCGGGGAACCCATGTAAATAGGGGGTCTGAAAGGTCCTCTAACACAAAAGGAGCGGGAAAGGAGAAAACAGTTGCAATTATGCCTCTATTGCGGAAACTCAGGGCACTTTCTTCGAGACTGTCCGGTGAAACCTGCCAAGAAGGCAGTAGGAGCTGCAGTTACCAAAGTTACAAACTCTGAGCAGGGAAACGACCTTGCCCGACAAGAATAGAGGTCCTCTTGCCGAGCGTGAAAACCAGTTCCGTGACCTCGCATTTCGTGATACCTATGGTCCTCATTAGCCCTGATAATCCGGATCGATTACATGCAATTGAAGCTTACGTCGACAGCGGTGCCATCGGCAATTATGTGGATCATGAAATGGTTTTGAGGATGAATCTAACTCTTTGTCCCAAGGCTGTAAAGGACGTCATTACTACGGTGGATGGTACGGAGATAGCCTCCGGGCCAGTAACGCATACCACTCAAGAAGTGACGCTAGTAAGTCAAGATGGACACCATGAGAAGATCGTGTTCGATGTGATCAAGGCCCCTCAGTTTCAGATTATTCTAGGAATACCTTGGTTAGGGAAACACAATCCTCTGATCGATTGGCGAGCAAGAACGGTCCAGTTTCCAGAATGTGTCTCTACTTGTCACCCTCCACCTGGTGTTGCACTGGCAGCAATTTCTTCAGAGACTCCCCAGTTACCTCCCGAATACCTAGAATACCAAGATGTTTTCCGGAAGGATCAGGCTAACTCTCTACCTCCTCATAGGTCTTATGACTGCCAGATCGACCTGATTCCTGGATCTACTCCTCCTTGTAGTAGAATTTATGCCCTCACCGAGCCTGAGAACCATCACCTTCGACAATACCTGGATCAATACCTGGCAAATGGGTTTATTCGTCCTTCCAAGTCCCCTGCTTCTTCAGCTTTGTTCTTCGTTCCAAAAAAGGAAGGAGACCTTAGAACTTGTATAGATTATCGCTCCCTGAACCAGATCACCGTTAAGAATAGATATCCGTTACCTTTGATCCCTGAACTCCTGGACCAAGTCAGAAAAGCATGCATATATACAAAGCTGGATCTTATAGGAGCTTACCACTTGGTACGAGTAAAAGAGGGCGATGAATGGAAGACGGCCTTCCGCACCAAGTATGGGCTATTTGAATATCGGGTCATGCCCTTCGGACTTTGTAATGCCCCGGCCGCCTTTCAATATTTTATGAACGATGTCCTCAGAGAGCTCATAGATGTGTGTGTTGTTGTTTACATTGACGACATCCTCGTTTATTCTTCATCGGAATCTGAACATCGGAAACACGTGAAAATGGTCCTCGAAAGATTGTGTCAACACAAACTTTTCGCTAAGTTGGAAAAATGTGTTTTCAACGTGACTGAAGTTGAATTCTTGGGATTCATATTATCACCTCGCGGAGTGCGTATGGATTCAAAGAAGGTCGATGCAGTTCTCAAATGGCCATCACCATCCTCCGTAAAAGGTGTGCAAAGCATGTTAGGTTTCGCTAACTTTTACGCAGGTTTATCCCCGAATTCTCTCGAATAGTCCAGCCCATCACTGCCTTGTTAAAGAAAAACAAACGTTTTGAATGGTCTACCGAGGCGGAACAAGCTTTCCAGGATTTGAAGACTAAATTTATCTCTGCACCAATCTTAAAACACCCTCGCCCCGAACTCCCCTACATCGTGGAAACTGATGCTTCAAGCCTTGCCATGGGGGCAGTTCTATCACAAAAGGACCCGGTAACCAATCAGTTGCATCCCGTGGCATTTTGGTCCCGCAAATTCTCGCCTCCTGAAATCAATTACACGATTACTGACAAGGAACTTCTGGCTATCAAGTCTGCCTTTAAGGCTTGGCGGCATTATCTGCTGGGGGCCCGACACACCGTTACTGTGATTACGGATCACCGAAACCTGCAATATTTGAAAACCGCAAAAGCCCAATCCTCTAGACAACTCCGTTGGGCATTATTCTTTGCCGAGTTTGACTTCATAATTACCTATCGACCTGGTACAAAAAACGGTAAAGCTGATGCCCTTTCTCGGATGGGAGTGGAAGAACACTTGATCAACCCTAAACCTGTACCAATCATTCCCGAACAAAGAATTCTGGGTGTAATCGCCACAGAATCCATAGAGGAAGTTAAGGATAAAGCCAGGCAACTTATAACTCCAGCAGACATACAGAATTGGCATCTGCAGGGAAAGGACTTTGCAGTAAAGGACAACTTATTGTATTTCCAAGAACGATTATACCTACCCAGCACAGATTTACAGAAAAAAGTAATCTCTTGTCATCACGATTCTTTAATGGAAGGACATCCCGGTATGGCCAAGACCTCAGAAAAGATCAAGCGCTACTTCTGGTGGCCGTCTTGGAAAAAAGATATCAGAGACTTTATAATGTCCTGTGGAGTATGCGCCCAAAACAAGAGTCAAAAGGAAAGACCAGCAGGCCTCTTAGGCCCTATTGACATCCCACCTCGCCCTTGGCATACGCTTTCTATGGACTTCATCACCGATCTACCTCCATGCTCCGGATACAATACGATTCTAGTAATCGTGGACTTATTCTCCAAGATGGCGCATTTCATTACGCTCAAAGGCTTGCCAACAGCAGCAACTCTGGCCCGAGAATTTCTCGAAAACATCGTCCGACTGCACGGTTTTCCTTCGGTTCTAATTTCGGATCGAGGTAGTCAATTTATTTCTCATTTTTGGCAAAGTTGCTGTCGGTCGGCTCAAATTGATGTGAGACTATCGACCAGTCACCACCCTCAAACCGACGGACAAACCGAGAGGACCAATCAAACTCTGGAACAGTATTTACGCTGCATGCTGCAACAAACTGAAAAAACTTGGAAAGACATCCTTTGGATAGCCGAATATGCCTACAATAACTCTCCATTCGGGAACTGGGAAAACCCCGTTTTTTCTTTTGTACGGCAGTCACCCTCGAACCTCGGAGTTGGATCCCCTCCAAGATCTTGAAACACCAGCAGTAGACTACCTGCATTCTACAATCACCCAAGCCTTTAAGGAAGCTGTTTCTCACCTTCAAAGGGCTAAAGAACAATACAAGAAAGGAGCAGATCAACATCGGAAGGCAGCCCCTCAATATCAAGTAGGGGATCAAGTCTGGTTATCCACCAAATATCTACCTCTAAAAGGGCCACGCACATTCAACCCAAGATACCTTGGTCCCTATTCCATCACTACCATAGTAAACCCAGTAGCGGTCAAGTTGGACTTGCCCCCGCACATGAAGATACATCCGGTCTTCCACGTCTCTCTATTAAAACCCGTGCAACCTCAAACCCGACTAACCAAATCTCCAAAACCTATCCTAGTTGATGGAGAACTCGAGTTTGAAGTCAAAAGCATTCTGGACTCCAAGATCTCCAAATCTAAACTATTCTACCTAATTGACTGGAAAGGCTACGGCCCCCAAGAGAGATCCTGGGAACCTGCTGAATATGTCCACGCTCCTCGCCTAATCAAAAGATTTCACTGAACATTTCCTGACAAGCCAAAACCCCCGGAGAAGCCCGGTTTGGGAGGGGCCTTGAGGGGGGGTACTGTCATGATCTCTGCTTCCAAAAGGTCAGGGTTTTCCCAACTCCCTTGGAAGCAGATCCATAACCCAGGTTCCGAGTGCCAACCAGTCCCAATTGGGACCTTTTGGACCCAGTCCTGGCACCAGGCTCATAAATATGCCCAGTCCCAGCGCTGGAAGCGCCGGGCTCATAATGCTTGGGTGGACTTACCTGCAGCAGACCATGCTGCTTACTTGCCTGCCAGTCGAGTCTCTGATCCTCTTCTGTTTGGAACTACTTTTCCTGTTGGGTGGGGCAGGAGCCACTCCCTAGATTCAGAACACTGGAACTCTTCTGGAAAGCAGGAACTCTTTTCTTACCTAGGCGTGGCTGTGGAAGGAGACACCTAAGCACTACAGGAGGCTATTTAAACCACACCCGATGGATGAATCTTGCTTTGCGTTATTCTGCATCCACAGCAGCAGAACGCTCATCGTGTCTTCTGCATCTGATCCTGGGCCTAAGGAAAAAGGCTTACCATCCTGAATCCAGTCTTCAGCAACACCTATAAAGACAAGAAAGAACAGGTTAGCATTACGGTCTTCAGCGACAGCTCTTCACTTACCTGGTCCATCGGCTGTCACCAACGCCTCGCGCTGCATTCCGGCATCTGAAAACAAAGGCTTACCTACTCTTCGTGCGCTCCGGAGGTCTTCACACTGCATTCCGGCATCTGAAAGACAAAAGCTTACCAACTCTTCGCACGCTCCGGAGGCCTTCGGCGCTGCATCCCGCATCTGAAAGACAAAACAAGGTGCGTTTAAAGACATTGGGGAACTTTAATACTCACGTGCCATTACTCCTTTCCACATCTAACCCAGTGGGTATTCCGGCACCCTGCAGCCTCCCCGAACTTGTACCTGCAAAATAAAAAGACAGTTAGAGCGCATCGTGAAGCAGGCAACAAGTGCTTACTTACGTGCTTCCAGGTGCTTCTATTCATCACACGGGCTCCATCTTCAACTCACTTCAGCCCGCCATCCGCCATCGCCGGAACCCTGCAAAACAAGAGACATCATTACTAAAGACTTAAGACATTAGAATTACTCGAAACTTACCGTTCGTGCAGTAAACGACGGACAGCAGTCCTCTGAAGTCAAGAGGCCTGCTCCCCTTATCCAGTGAAGAAACTGGTTACAGCACCCTGCCTCGAGGCAGATGGAGAGCACGGCGTTCACTTACCTAAGGTGAGAGCGTTAACCTTTGGGGTTCTACAGGAGAAGAGAAAGGGAAGAAGAGAGAGACATTCAATAACCCAGTTCATTAATCCCACATTTTCTATCTGCAGACATCTTACCCTTCGAGCCAGACATACAGTGCACAGAGGTCCAGCCCAAAGAGCCAGCCGTGGGTTACATATCACCTTTGAAGATACGGTATACGCCCAGTCAAGACTGGCGCCTCTACGGGAATCAGGTGAGCGTTACACCTTGTCAGAAGCTAAAATCCAATCGAGTGCCATTCATTTAAAATGGGATGACTAAGAAAATGATTTTGTACAAAAGAAAACCCAACAAATTGAAAACAGACATTGCTGCCTTCTCAAAAGAAAAGGTATATCCCTATCTAGCTAAAGACTACAGAGCACCCAGTTGGAACTACAGGTTCCAAAGTAGGCCCAATAATAACAAACAGTGGCTAACATTTTCTGACACAAGTTCATCTGGGAGCGACCCAAGTAACCTTACACATGGGCAAATCATCAATAACAGAGGTCAGAGTTTTTTAGGCCGTGGCGGACCAAGAGGCAGACGTCTGCCCAACAGAGGCAACAGTCCACCGGTGGGACACTAGCAAACATTCCACACGAGCCGAGGGTACCCCCGATAATACACAACGTAACAGCAGTGTTCAATCTATCCACATATCCCTTGACTCCCATAGAAGAATGTGTCTTAAAGAAAGGGTTAAGTTTTGTGCCATCAGCAGACAATTCTATTAACAACTTGGACATTGAACTGAGGAGGTTATTTCAGGACCATCAGGCTTGGGGCATTTTTCATGGAAAAATCAGATAGACAAGACCAATCTTTAACAGGTCTCAGACCCAAGTCTTCTTTTACACCAGGTATCAAAGTACCAGCGCCAGAAATGGTCACCTTTGAAAGGATAGTCATGAAGGCCCTACCTCAAATTATGAACCAATCCCATATTTCTTAACAAAACACAAAATATTTGGCCGGCAACAAAAATATACTCATTAAATCCGCCGACAAAGGGGGAGGAATAGTGGTGATGGACAGACAAGGATACGAAAGGATGGTATATTCTTTAATTAACAACACAAACCACTACGAAAAGGTATGCATTGATCCCACCGACAAACTCATGAGAACCTTGCAAGATCTGTGTACTCAAGGTATAGAGGCTGGCTTTCTCACATCAGAAGAGGCATGTTTCAAAACGCCTAGCAAGTGCCGTATACCTTCCATATATGCACTGCCTAAAGTGCACAAAGACAGTGTAGACCCTCCTGGGAGACATATAATTTCACTGTCTGGCTCTGTTTTGGAACCAGTAGGGAAACATATTGAAAATGTTATCCATGCACTAGCTGAAGATTCTCCATCTTTTTTAAAAGATACCATGGCCACCATTAATCACTATGCAGGATTTATAATGGATGGCAATCACAACTTGTTGGTGACACTAGACATTACTGCCCTCTACACAACATTCCCCAGAATGATGCACTGGCGAGTATCGAGCAGAGGTTGAATGGACATCCTACACCGCATGGGATACCGACACAATTTGTATTAAACTTACTACAGTTTGCTCTAACAACTTTTTTCAATTTTTAGACAACATCTACATCCAGAAACATGGTACCGCCATGGGGGCAGCTTTTGCCGTAGCTCGCACACATCTATATGGCGTTACATGAAGATCAGTTTGTGCATAATAACAACCCATTCTGCAATTACATTTCCCATTGGAAACGATATATCGATGATATATGTTTTATCTGGACAGGCTCTGAAGAACAACTGAAGGCTTTTATATCTTGGTTGAACAAGTGCAAACCCAATCCCACCTTTACAGGTCATTGGGACCCAGTGCAGTTACCGTTCTTAGACTTGATAATTGTACAGAAACAAGGCTGTATATTTACATCTTTATACAGAAAAGAGACCGATCGCAACAGTGTGCTTGAATATTCCAGTCAACACCCGCACTCCCAAAAGGATAATTTACCTTATGGGCAATTCCTTCGGCTCTGACGGAATTGCACAAATTTGGCCGACTATGAACAATATGCAGACATTTTGGGGACTAGACTCTTGGAGAGTGGTTATCCTCGCAAACTGATCGAGAGATTGGCAAAACGGGCTTGTTGGACACCAAGGGAACATCTCTTGAGCCCAAGGGAGATGAAAACTGACACTGATCGTCTGGTATGCGTAACAACGTTTTCACCACAAACTGTGCAGATTGAAAAACTAATAAAGAAACATTGGAATTTGGTCACCAGCACAGGATGCACCAGTGGTTTACCTTTATTTGCATTAAAACAATGTAAGAATTTGCGGCACCATTTGGTTCAATCCAGGCTACAAACCTTTAGGACTAATTTCTCACACAACAGCCTGAGAGCCGCCTGGAGCCATAACAAAATACGCATTATGGGTCACTACCCATGCGGCAAGTGTAGTGTTCGTCATCTAACTTCAAAAACCACTAGGTTCAAACATGGCACATTTATTGGCAACTTCGACAGTTTACAAATTGTCTATCTAGTAATGTCATCTATGCCATATGGTGCCCCTCTAACCTACTATATGTGGGTATGACAAGGAAAGTCTTGGTCCGGATTAGTGAACATAGGTCACATATCCGTACGAAATGTGTGGCTGCGCCTTTGATCCAACATTACATAACAGAAAACCACACAGAAGATGTACCGTAGGTGATAATAGATCAACTGGTTCCTGATAGTCTATATTGCATCGAATATTGACTAACTAAATTAGAGCAAAAACCGATCTATAGACTCAGGACTCATGAAGTTGGCCTCAATGAAGATATTCAATGGCCTTTTCTATTGCAGCGGCAATGGGATCCTCATTGTTTTTCTCTCACTGGTGTATCCGTGCCTGCTATCTCTATTAGATGCTCTGTACGGGAGGGTAGTCCTGTCCTCAATGTAGTTTCAATGCAATAAAGAAGTGGCTCGGAAGTGGCTGTTTTGCTGGGACATTCTCTTTCTCCAACGACCTGTGGACATTCGATTGACACAGTATTACATTCTAAGGAACTCATATGGACCCAACATCCTTCTATGGACCTCTATGGACACTAATATATTTATACCTGCTATAGTATAATTATAGTATCCTAATATCCTTTTTATATATTTTCCAGGATACTATTAGCCACGCCCGCAACGCTCCAAACGTCATTAAAAAGAGCCAGCCGCGAGCTCCTGCGTGCGCGCTCCGAGAAGTGGCTGTTTTGCTGTTCTGCTGCTTGGCAAGCATACAGCAGAACCTTCTATTTACTAGCACTTTTCATCACTCGTCTCCCTGGCCCCTGCAATTGAGAGTGTGTGCGGGACTTGGAGAGGCCTTATCTCACGCGGTATCATCTGCGTGTGTGGACACAGCATTAATGAGAGCACTTAGAAGGTAACGAAGCAGTAACGGTACATATTTCTCAGGTCTGCTTTTCGCATTAGGTAAGCAAACCGCTGTTAACTGTTATACCGTTATATTGTCATACTGCGCAAAGCTCTACTGCTGTATTTCTGCCTAAGCGCTTAGACGCTTTGTGTGTCCTGGGTCTATGTGCCCCCTCTATTAATTAATACCCGTTTCAATGTTTAGTGATCTGGTCCACAACAATACTAACTGTTCCCATTAAGCTCTGCTCTATATTGCTTCCTCTTTCCAATTTCTATCAGTGTCCTATTTTGATCAGCACGTTGACATGGATGACTAAGAAAAGGAACTAGCCATGCATAAAAATCTGCGTAACCGGCGTATATGTGTTCCCAAAATCATCTCGCGACCCAAAAAAGGCACGATACAGGGAAATTTGATTAACGACTACTTTGGGAAAATGCCAAGTGCCACGGCAGAGGCTGAGATTGTTGAGATTGCTTCTCTCAACTCAGCATCTGTTCACTTGGTCTGTAAGCTGACTAGTGATTTGGGATGTGTTAGTGCAAAATTGTTATGTGATGTGTTATGTGGCCCCATGGAAGTACAACATGATTGTATTGAAGGTGGCAATGGTGTAAATTGAAATCCATAAGGACCCAAATGTTGCCTCCAATTCCAATCCTAGTCTTCTTGACCCAAAAGCTAATGATTTTTTGCCTAAAGTGCCGCATATGCTGTTTGTTAATGCTGAGTTGTGTGGCCTGAATGGAAGAAGTGGATCACATGGCAATAGATGCACTGCTGCTATTGTGCATAGGGAAATTGAGTATATGGGCATTGACCCTGAAATGTCCCTAGTTGATGCAGTTGCTACCACCATGTATTTTACCCCTCCCTCAAAGATGGCTCTGATTCCTATGTCTAATATTAAATAAGCCATTAACACAGAGCCAGCCGCAAAGCGTGCTTCTGAGTATAAAAACATACCACCGGTATTCAGTTTCACTTCTAATGGAAAGCCTGGAAAGACTGTACGCTCACCTAGAAATGTGATTACTGACCATGGGGAAGGCCCAAGTGAAAATGATGCAGACACCATTATGAATTCTGATGAAATGTATAATGCCCTAGAAAATCTACTTTCAATGCTACTTGAGAAGTGTTCACACCTAGAAACAAAAATCGATGTGCAATCCCTGTTAATCCATACTAGGCTAAAAGAGTTATGCAGTAAAGAGTGTGTAAGCAAGCGTGCGATGACACATGCAACAATTCCCGCATTAGTAAATCTGAAAAAACACACCAAAAAATGTATTGATATGAATGCAGGGACGAAGCCTATTTTTGTTAAAAGGAAACCCCCCCACGTGTTAACCAAGCTTTTATGTATAGTAAGAGAATTGTGAAAAGGAAAACGTTTCCACATGCTGATCCCAATGCTATTGCAACCATTGATGTCTGTGCTGCTGAGGCACCACCACCCATAATCATTGATGATGATAATGTACAAGGACAAATGGGTGCTACAGCAAAGGAAAATGTGTGGCCCAGTAAAACCACTGATGCTGCGTCTGACTCAATATATGTGTTGGATGAACCTGTGGTGCATTTGGCCAAGGTTATTACACCAGTACCGAAGCAGCCGTGTGCAGCAGTGCCTGTCCTAAACAATGGTGTTGCTGTAGCGTCGCTGCAAATGACACTGCCAGATGCCTGGGTGCTGAAAATCCTGTCAATGGTATTTCTAACAGTTGTGTAAAGGAAACATCTAATGTTGGAATGCTGCCTGCGTTACAAATCACCCAGGTGCATATGGCCAAATCTCCCCCTCCTTTGAATCGTTCTGCGATCCTGAGTATATTCAAATCCATTGTGCCGTTGCGAGTAATTACTTCCAACGATATCCGTTTGGTTGATCAGTTAGAAATAACAAACAAATACACTTCTAACATATGCTTTGAGGCTGAAGGCATTTTGAATTATGTTTTGTGCTATGAGGTAGACTTATTACGTATGGGCGATGCTGTACATAAAGTAATGATACCAGCTGTGAAATCCCGAACCAATTTAGTACAGCAAAAGCCCATTCTCACTGATCCCTGTGCCCCCCCCCATCAATTCAATCAGAAACATGGGCCAATGGTGAATTGTGGGAAAGGCCTAGCAACCAATCGGTCAAGTCCACCGGTTCCTCTTACAAGCAACCCCCCAGCAATGAATGTGGTCAATAGTGGCACAGGTGACATTCCTGAAAAATACTGGCAATGGTTACCTCTGACCTTCAAATCCCATTTTGCAGAGTCCCGCAATTGACTGCACTCTACAACTGTTATATTTGTGGAACACGAGAGGTTACTCACATTTATTTGAGGCGGAGGGTCTTATTGAATACCTATCAATCTTTAAAATTGTTGCACTCCAAGATTTTGGTTCCCCTCTGGGATCCAACTAGACGATAGTAGAACCGTACATCGGGTAGCCACTAAGGGCCCTCTTGGGGGTCCAAAAGGGGGATTGTTGATATCTGTCCAACCACCATGGAAGATTGTAAAGCTCCCCCCGTCTACCCAACATGTGTTAGTTGCAAAACTAACTTGGCTTTTGGAAGTATTAATAGTTATTAATGTTTATGATCCCCCCAATATGGTCCATACTATAGAAAATGTGCGTACTGTAGATGCTGTTTTAAAGATGTATAGTCATCGCCATTCAATCTGGCTACTAGGTGAATTGAATGCTTAAATTGGTGAACTCAGCAATAACCTTGAGATGAATGACGGACTGATGAGATCAGCAACCGTCCAGGAATCTAATAGGCAAGGCCATAAATGGGCTAATCTCATTAATAGCCATGGTCTAGTTAAACTAAATGGCCTCACTCCAGGCGATGCTGTGATGAAATATACCAGGGTTGAAGGAAGATCAGCTGCCATCCTTGATTATATCTTCACTAACAACTTGGGCCTCCATAAGGGATATGGGCATTGTGGAACGTGAAGAAAGTGATCACCTCTCACTTTGTCTTTTGTATGCATTCCCGAATAAAGGTGATGTTGGAACCGACCATGATGAAAATTGTATGATCTATGTGAATGAAGGCAAAAACAGAATAGTCTGGCATAGTCGTAACCTTGAGAATGTCACCCATGTAGTATCTGTTCTGTTACCTGAGTTTATTAAGGAAGGGGCTTCAGGTTTAATATCTGCAAGCCAAATTTTGTCTCAATTTAGTCTACTCATGCAGAACATTTATGAACTTATGTGTGAACGTAGGACCTATAAATCTGTTGGTGAACGATCTAATATTATGTTACCTCGTAGGGTGGGCAATGACAATATAATTAGAGATGCAAAAAAGAACCTTCGTAATGCAATCAGAATGGTAGTGAAGAAAACTGATCCAACATTATCTGTCCAGGATGTTGCATGCCACATTAAAACGGATTACAAAAAGTGGGTTAAGCTACATAAAAGTGAAACTGAAACACACTTATGAAAAAAAAATGCAACAATGGCTCTGTCTAATAACCAAGGCATCTGGCATCTCCTTAGAAAACATAAAAAACGTGATCTGTCTTAATTGTATTTCTGAGGAAACATGGGCCGTATACATTAAAGATACATTGGGTAAAACTGAATTGTCCAACAACATTCTCCCATTGCCGGATGCAACTTGGGATTGCAATGCATCCGTATCCGATATTGTTAGGATCATTGACAAACTGAAAAATTCCCAGGCGGCAGGCCCTGATGGTGTCTGCAACCTAGTAATTAAAAAACAACCAGTTCTATGGGGTGCGGCACTACTGCTGTTATTTAAACAAGTTGGTAGTTTGGGTGCGATTTCCCCCATCGTGGCAAACAAGTCATATTCTAACAGTACACAAAAAAGGATCCTGGGACAACCCGGCTAATTTCAGAATGCTAGCAATGCTTGATGTTTCCTCCAAGATTTTCACTAAGGTTCTGCTCCAAGAATTAAATTTATGGATTGCCGCTTCTAATATTTTACCATCAAATCAAATAAGTTTTCGTGATAAATCCAGTAATACGCATAACCTATTGATACTAACATCTGCAATTGAGCATGCCTGGGTCAAACAGCATCTAGACCTATATTGTGCCTATATAGATTTCTCCGCCGCAATTGATACTATCCTATGTAACAAATTGTGGCAAAAACTACACTCATGGGGAATTCCACAAGGTCTTTTGCAGATGTTGACATTGCTTCATACATATACCTCGGTAAGAATAAGACGCAATGCTGCTGGCAGGTTATGGAAAAATATGGCAACTTGTTGTGGGGTGAAAGAAGGGTGCATGATAGCGGCAATCTTCTTCAACCTCTACTTGTCCGATATTATGAACGCCTTTAATCTAACCAATGCCAACCCGGTGAAAGTAAATGGTGAGATTGTTGGATGGCTCGCCTATGCGGATGACCTGTTGATACTGGATTATACCCCAACCAGTCTCCAGCATACGCTAGATTCCTTGGTGGCTTATTCTGCCGCCAATGGTCTGACTATCAATATTGATAAAAGCAAAATTATGGTCTTTTCTAAAAAAACAAAGACCTAAGAGATATTTGTGGAATTTGGCCTCAAAAAAATTGGAACAAGTAACATACACATATCTTGGTATTATTGTGGACGAGAAGCTCACATGGGAATCCCAATGGTCAGCACTTGAGAATCAGTGTATTGTGTCCACGAATGCCTTGATTGCCTTTATTGGTCAAAACAGTGGCTACTCCGTCACTTCGGTTGTCAATATCTACTTGGCTAAAATACGGTCAATGATCCTAAATGCTGCTGAAATATGGGGTCACTCCTTTGTCAAACGCATGGTGGTATTTGAGGCTAAACTCTTGAGGAAGAGTTTCCGGTTCCCACACAATCTCAGTGTAGAATACCTGTATTTGGAGTTTGCAATCAAAGGTATTTGTTGTGCCTATACATGCCAATGCGTACGGACCTACGAAAAGGTGGTTACCCTAGTAAACGATACGATTATTGTGCCATATGTGCAAGCGTATCTTTGTTTAGAAGGTAATATGCTTGTTGGTACTCTTGGCACCTTACAGAGATCTTATAGAAAATGGCTGCCTGGGAGTACTCCGGGAATGCTAACGATTGCTGCTCAAAAAAGGTACATAAAAAAGAAGGTGTTTGAGTTTTGGAATGAGCAAAATGTAACCAATGTTGCCTCAAAGTCAAATAGTGGTCCATATCTCGAAGAGTATTTAACTAGAATCACACCCCCAAAATATATTGTGGCATATCCAAGCACCAGCACTTTCCGTACTTATCTTCTAATGAAATTCAACATGACGGAAGCACTGGCAACCAAAGGCGATATTATTGTTATCCGACATGAAATGAGGAAATGTCGCCTTTGCGGTAATAATGTTATTGAATCACTTTATCACCTAATCATGAATTGTGAAAGTTTGACTGCGATTAGAACCAAATCTTTAAAATGTTTTAATAATGCAATTGACATGACATACACAACTGAATTATGGATGTCTTTTATGCGAAGTAATGATACTAACTTAATATATTATTTTGTTATTTTTTATGTAAAGATTGTGGCGATTTTAAAATGTATTGAATGATGTATTTTAATGTGCATTGGATGTTATATTTTAGAATTGTGTAATTTTAGCTTTTGTATTGATTACCTGTATATGTTGTATGTCTGTGTTATACAAAGCCTTTTTGGCTAAAAGTATATCTAATAAATAAATTCTTGCAATACTAATTCAGCACCTTAACTCAAAGCCTAGTCAGACATTTAACAAATTTGTCTCACTGGGCAAAGAACCATCCAAACACTGAGGGTTAACCACACCTGCCTTTTTTATTTGGCTGAAAGTGTGGAATGCATGTAATTAAAGTAAAACAAAAACGGTCATTTTGGTAATGTGCTCAAACATTCATTGAGAAACCATTATGAGAAGTGCATACAATTAACAACAGCAACATAATAGTTTCTGGGTACACTGTATGATCTGGTACCTGCACAGATGTGTCCTGACAGATATTACTTCATACTAGTCAGAACAGACGTCTGAATACAACTGAAGCAAGTTCAGAAGGTCAAGGTTCAAGTAGGGCCAGTTGGGGTCGGACGAACCGTAGAGGACCTCTGACTTTTTCGGCTTGATAAGGTGTAGGCCTTCTTCATGGACCAAGTGTTGGTAAGTGAATCTTCAAGAAAGTTCAGGTGTGAGAAGATTCTTGGAAATTTTAGAAGTAAAGCTGCCAGCCAGATGTGTCAGTCTGTGCCTGCAGATCGTTTCACTCTTTATGATGGCTTGGGCGGTCACTGGTGACCTTGTTGTTCTAAGCAAGGTGTGCTTGGAGCTGTATACACTGCAGGGGTATGTCCTGGAGTGGACTTGCATAAAGTAGTGTTGGGCTGTATATGCAGTATTTCTGCCCAAGGTTGCAGGGCCATGAGCTGCTCCAGGGAAGCCCATTGGGCTAATTCTTGTGGTTAGTAGAGTCTCTGATGTATCTAATAGAGATAGCAGGTACGGATACACCAGTGAGTGAAAAACAATGAGGATCCCATTAGCGCTGCAATAGAAAAGGCCATTTAATATCCTCATTGAGGCCAACTTCATGAGTCCTGAGTCTATAGCTCCATTTTTGCTCTAGTTTAGTTAGTCTATATTGCATCGAATATTGACTACTGAATATTGACTACTATCAGGAACCAGTTGATATATGATCACCTAATGTATATCTTCTTCCATGTGGTTTTCTGTTATGTAATGTTGGACCAAAGGCGCAGCCACAAATTTCGTACAGATATGTGACCTATGTTCCCAAACAACTCAAACTCATAGAAAAATAGATGCAGCTGTACTTGTAACAGAGCATTTTTCAAAGACAGGAGTACATTGTTACACTTACCAATGCAGACAAAATCAGTAATACTTACTAAAATTCCTGTCTTTTGACAATAACTTAATCAACTAAAGGGGTACCCAGAAAAAATGCCCACAGGCAGGTAAGCAACTTCAAAGCCCTTTTCTTATTTGGTATGTGGTGCTAAAAGTGATCGATAAATATGACGGGGAGTAGGGCAACTTGAAGGTGACATATGGGATGGTCTATACAACTCAAGCAGTACCAGAGTCCTTTACAGTGAGCAGAGGGGATGCCTAAGGAGAACAGAGAGCCTCTTTCTACCAGTGTTTAGTCATTGCCTCCATCGTAGGTGAATGCAGGGTCACACTCAAATAGGCTTAAGTGGACTCGTTGTAATGCGTTGTTTTTTGTTATTAGTTTATACGTGTGCACTTTTCATCTATATGTTTTTCACCAAATGTATGTTTTAACATAAGTGTAGGGTGTGGGGGTCGAGCTGATGTGGGTGTGGGCTACAAGAGGGGTTGAAGGGCCCCATTTAAATGAAACATTTGGGTGAAATACATATTGAGGAAAAGTGCACGAACAAAGTGCACGAACAAAGTGCACACAAATAAATCAACAATAAATGTAGAACCCTTTGCGATACTTGCAGGGATGGGGTAAAGTTCCTCGCTGACTCCTCTCTCGCTCTCTAACTGCATTGATAAATACTGCTGCTGATGGCTGGACTTTTCTTCGCCATCCATTGTCCTTTCCTCCCATACATCATGCAATGGCTGGTTGGCGCAGACATTGGCTCAAGATGGAGCCAATGGAGACAAAAAACAACCTTGGCTAGGGTAGCACCTTAAGTGTGGGGGAGGAACTGGCAGGATCAAAACGGGATGATTGAGCCGGGAGAGGCAAGAACCTCTCCTTTGCCCTTTTTATGCTTCTGTCCTGGGTTTTAAAAGGGTAACTAACTAGGAATGAGGGTTATGGCCGATTTTATTGGCGACTTGATGAAATCTCTTTCACAAGAGAGAGAAACAATGCAAGGGACACCTGGGATCCATTAACAGGTTTAAAAGTCTTAACATTATAGCAGAACAACACTATATATATTCCAACTTCCTTTATGGAGGAGCCTGCACAGAGAGCACGAAGAAAAGACTCTGCATCAAAGGTTCTATGTTTAATGTTTTCTATCAGCAGCTTACTCACTACTGTCAGCAACAGGAGGTCTGCACAGGCAGTGGCATCCATTGTAGCAATCACCCTCGCTCAGGGGGTAATCTGTTACCAGCCCTGTATGCCCACCTTGGGCAGGGGCAATTGCTACAATAGTTTAAGGTAGTTGGGCTTCACAAATGTTTTGCAAGCAAGGACCGGAGCACAGAGGTGGGGAAAAGGTTCTGTATATCTTTGGGGTGGGGATTCGGGGACTCCAGCGTGCCTCCCCACAATCAAGATGGCGCCACTTGGAGTAGGGCCTAAGGCAGCTGAAAAAAGTGGGCGGTACACATTGTTCTCTCGCACAGATTTTCAGTCACCTGACTGGCTGAGCGCCCTTCCCCGGATGCAAATCTCTATTCTACCTGCCCCGAAACTCGGGTGCTGCAGGAGAGATCCTTTCATCTCAGAGTCCCTGGGTTCATCAGAGTCCTCTCTGATGTGTTGGGCCGTGTGGTGCATCTACCGAAGCAGACTGAACAAGAAAGGGAATCTCGCCAACAGCTCCCTGCACCTTCTGCTCTATCCCAGACGAAGGGGGCCAATCAAAAGCTGAAATGGAACCAGATCTATGACTGGCTTCACTGTGCTGACAGGAGTAGCTGGAGGCAAATGCCACTTCTTGCTCTCTGATTCCCTCAGATCTCTCAGTTTGACAGGCTTTTACCTTATAAAGCAACCAAAGGGCTGCATGTTTTACTGTGATGACCGGGGGAAAGAAATTAATCTCAAAAGACCTAATTATTTTTTCTTTTCTCCCTCTTTGACCGCATATATATATGAAGGGGGAAACCCCTGCAGCCCCCTTACCCTTCCACATTTCTTTATCAAATTTTTATATATCTATCTCTCCATCATATATATATATATATATATATATATATATATATATATATATAGATAGGAGTGCCTCACTGTAGGCTACTCCCCCCCCCCCTTTCTCCACTGTGGGATTGGGTGTGAGCTTTGTTCCTTGCAAACCTGATGACTACAGCTACCAGAAGTCCTTGCAGCAGAATCATCATTGATCGTTATCACCTGCACTTGCTGTGAGCTGCAAGTTAAGACTGCCTCCGTGATTATGTGAAAAGCACAGAAACCGGTAGGAGGAGAACACCAGTGGCTGAGACGGTTTACTGTGCAGGGAACTGGAGTGCGCCCCTCTCCTCTTTTTGTCATATTTCCAGGATTTTTGAAGGGTGGAATCTTCAGAACCTGATAGGGTGCTGCACCAGGGTGACACATGCCCTGCTTTGGAGGACCTCACTGTAGGCTACTCCCCCCACCCCCATTTCTCCACTGTGGGATTGGGTGTGAGCTTTGTTCGTTGCAAACCTGATGACTACAGCTACCAGAAGTCCTTGCAGCAGAATCATCATTGATTGTTATCACCTGCACTTGCTGTGAGCTGCAAGTTAAGACTGCCTCCCTGACGATGCGAAGAGCCCAGAAACCGGTAGGAGGAGAACACCAGTGGCTAAGAAGGTTTACTGTGCAGGGAACTGGAGTGCACTCCTCTCCTCTATTTGATATATATATATATATATATTAGGGATGTAACGGTATACCGTTAAAGGTACCGGGAACCACTCAATTGAACAATAATAACCGTCGCATTGTTCATACCGGTATACCGTTAAGTGTGCTTTTCAATCTGATTTGGAAAGCTGCAGTAAGCAAGTGCTGCGCAGTCTTGGTCTTGCACTGTTGGATGTGCCATCTGCCAAGTAGTTTCAGTTGGAGCAGTTTTTAATGCCATTCCATAAACTACACGTGCCTGACACAAAATCAATGTTAGCAATAGGAAGAATAAATACAGTGCCAAGAAGGAAAATGGTTTACTTTGGGTTGGCGGCTTTGGGGTTTATATATTTATAATGTATAATGTTTGCTAAACGTATGACAATGGGGGATGTCCCTGGTTCTATCATTGAATCAACATATGATAAGTCACACTGCGAAATTCACTTATCTCTGTGTGTATTCCCTGCTGCCATACCAAAGGGTGACATGTCCTTGATTACTGAACACCTTTTGGCCCACAAGTAAACTAAAGGCTGTAACGTAAAGAGAGCATGCGTGTGCGAGTATGCGCACAAGCTTATACTACCATCAGCCTCCATTGATCTGGGGCATGCATGTTATAAATATGGCAACATGTTCATCTTCACCAGTAGCCAGTGGGGGAGCTAAAAGCCTAAATGACCACTTAAGAAAAGCTATTCAGTTTGCTTTGCCAGTCGCAGCAGGGCTCTCCCCCTCCTCCTCTCCACACATGTTTGTGTTTGGTGGAAGCAAGGGGTGGCATTTCAGTGAAAAGTATGTTGAAAAGCCCAATTCTGACTCTGGGTGCCGGGTTTTGTTTGTGATGATAAATCTGACAATTTATGACCTTTTTAGAAAATATTTGTTAAGATTGGTTAACTCCACCTGCTATACCGCGATAACCATGATATACCGTCATTTTGCAAGAAGGTTATTGTACCGTCATAAAACTAATACCGTGACACCCCTAATATATATACACACCTAAAATTCACTGAGACCCACAGTCCCAAAGAAGTAGTCTTCCTGGATGTTACAGTTCTAATAGAAGATAGGAAGATTAGGGAGGGGCGTGGCTAACCACCATGTAAGCAAGTCGCCCTTCAGTGTGCTCCGTATGATGTGTCCAGAATCCTGCTGAATCCCTACAGTTCCCGAGCGATTAAACAGCCACGGGTCTCCGCTATCGCTGCTGACCGCGTTTGGGAAAGTCTGCTGAAGATTCAGGCTGCTGCGACCCTTCCCTGCTGCGTGGCACCGCGGAGAGCAAGGAGGGCCTGCAATGCGAAAATGGCACAGGCCGCGCATTGAGTTTACAAAGCATAGCGGGCCGAGCACAGACCCTGTGTGCCACGACTAAGTAAGCCAGATGATTCGGCGGGCAAGTGGGCAGCCTGCGGGGAGAATTGGAGCGCAGACTGAGTGGACCGCGGCAGGCTTGGCAGCCGCTGGAGTGGTGACCCAAGACGCTGGTGAATTGAGCGCCTTCTTCCCAGGGCCCCGGCGTGAGGCTCTGCCCAGGAGGGCTGGCCTTGGAGCACTGAGGGGGCTGTGTGCGCGGCCTGTGCAGCCAGTGGAGGCGCGCACTGCGGTGCGGCGGATGTGTCCCGCTGCCAACACAAGTGAAGCGGCCCCTGAGGGAACGGGCAAGGCCGCACGGGAGCGCCGGGGCACAGGGCTGCTTAGTGGATTCGAGGCAGCGTCCGGTGAGGAGGAGGCGGGTGGAGGGGCGAAGTGAGACGAGACATTACTGCCGAGCTTCAGCGGAGCACAATTCCCTCCCCCCGCTACGTTAGCAATAAGAGTCGGGCCCGGAGCGTGGCCCTGAACATACACCACGGACCCCGGTTGCTCGCGGCATCCTGCACTTAGACGGGGGTGCTCCCCGGAGTGCCCCACTGGACCAGCAGAGGGGTGAAATACCCAGCAGAAGCAGCACATAGCCTGCGCTGCCCGGACCTAATTGGGCACTGCCTCCGGCCCCCTGCCATCGCATCCAGCGACGGGCCCTACTTCAACTACATAACCCGCTCTGGGATCTGCCCCACCACCACCCAGGGACTATCTGGGGGCAACTTGATAAGCCAGACGCCGCCGGCATAGAGGTGCGAGGCGCTAGCTGTGAGTGCGGCAGTGGAGTGGCACCGGCCGGCCCTCCCATCCCCCCGGTCCTCCCAGCCTGCAAGGTTATGCCTGCCAAAGGCACAAATGGAAGGCAGAGGCAGACCACAATGGACACCTATGCGGCGGGCGGAGCGGCCAGACCAGAAGCCTGCCCCACTGGCTCCACGTTAAATCGGGCGGAACCTCCTGAAATGCCAGCAGAACCAGCAAACTCGCAGCTGATGGAAGCCATCATGACCCTCCAAAAAACCATGGAGAGTAAAATAGACGCTGTGGCAATTGATTTAAACTTGCTAAGACAAGATGTCCACTCTATAGCGGGCAGAACAGAGGCCCTCGAAACCCAGGTCCGAGTGAACACAGACCAAAACCCAGCTCCGGAGGGACGTTGATGCACTAACTCAAAAGGTGAATAACCTAGAGAAGGGGGCTGATGAAGCTGAGGGGAGGGCACAACTGAATAACATTATAATTATTGGCCTGCCGGAGGGCATTGAGGGAAACGACCCCACAAACTATATTGAGAACCTCTTACTGCAGGAGATTGGGCCAGGGAAGTTAACACAAGGCTTCACCATCGAAAGAGCACACCGCTCGCTCACCAAAAGACCGCCTCCTGGGACGCCTCCTAGGCCTATGATCGCGAGGGTGCTCAATTACAGGGATAGAGAGACTATCTTGGCCTTCTCAAGATCTGGCGGCTGCATAGAGAGACGCAGCAAAGATAGCCATATACCCTGACTATACTTTCAAAGTTCAGCAGAGAAGAGCACAATTTATTCAAACGAAAGCAAGACTGAAGAAGGCGAGCCTGCGCTACATGCTCCTATATCCCGCTAGACTGAAAGTACTGCAAGACAACAAGGCGCATCTGTTTGAGACCCTGCTGAAGTCACAGAGTGGATGGATAGGCAGCAGCTCCCGGGCCTCGACATGAGCGACCGCAAACCTCGGCGAACAGCAACCGGAACCCCTACTCAAAATTAATGGGCATGCTCATTCGGGATAAGCAAAGAGCAAAAACTGACACATTCGGGAACAGCAAGTTAGATCCCGCATGAGCTACACTGAACTATGACCGCAACCTACACACCAACGGTCGACGCGACACCATGTGCCTCCAGAAGGAATTAGGGTATATTAAACCCGCCCGTTGGGCAACAAGAGACCACCTCGAGGTCAAATGGAGCGGAAACGGGGTAGTCAGAAAGGGGAGAACCCCGCTGGACTTGTTATGTTACAAAGAAGTTTAATGTTTGAGGGGGGAGGGAACCTGGGAATATGCACCCATGGTTGGGATTGTTGTTTAAGCATACCAAGACCACCCAAGCACTGGAAGCCGCCAGAATTACGAGAGAACGCACCAAGAGCGCCACCCATGCAAATTGGACTAAGCCTGACTCGTGGCAGACAAAGTTAGAATCTTGACTTGGAATGTCAGGGGAATGAATAGCTAAGTCAAGCAGCGCCGAAGCCACGCATTCATAAAGCGCAATAAAGTCGGAATCGCCCTGCTGCAGGAAACCCACCTGAACGCACAAAAGTTAGCCGCACTATCCAAAACTGGACATTGATAGGATCCACATATTCCACATATGCAAGAGGAGTCCTGATTTGGTTAGCCCCTTCCCATCCCCGTACGACTGCTGAACACGAAAACAGATGACGAAGGCAGAATGGCCCTGGTACATGGCTACATTGAGGGCAGGGAACTCTGCCTGGTCAGCACCTGCACACCCAACCACGACGCTACAGTCTTCTTCCGCTCCCTATATCAGCGTCTCAGCCCATTCAGAGATTGCACCTTAATATGGGGCGGTGACCACAACTGCACCCTGAATCCTCTTGTAGACACGTTAGATAACAAGCACGTCCGGCCAGCCTCACCCGCCAAAATACTTCACACACTAACGCAACAATTTGCCCTCAGAGACCTGTGGAGAGAACGCCACCCAGAGAAACGAGAGTATTCATACTACTCTGCCCCGCTTACTTGTCCACACTAGAATTGATTATATCCTCGTAAGCGAGGAACAACTAGCCATGTTTGGCGACACAATATTTGGCCAGGGTGTTGTCGGACCACTCCCCATTGATGACCTCGTGGTCAGTGTTTGCACCGAGACCCCCAGTGCCCACCTGGAGGCTCAGGTCCGAAGTCCTGCTGGATGAGGCCTTTTGTGAACAGATGAGATTATGCATTCTAAATTATTGGCAACTAAATTTGAACAGCATGCAGCATATCAGCACGGCATGAGAGGCATACTAAGTGGTTGTAAGGGGAGAGATGATTGCCACAATAGGAGGCGCCCAGAAATCTATACTCACCTCGCTAACACGCAACAAAGTCAAACTTAAGGCACTGGAAGCCAAAGCCCCTGCTGACCCCACCCACATCCAGAGAATAATAGAGCTTAAACAATCCTGTTTGGGGCTCTGGGAAAAACCAGGGAAATTTAGCTACACAAAGCACATTGAACGAAGTCGCGCCCTTGAAGATAAGCCAGGTAAACTACTAGCATGGCTTTACAAGAGAGAGAGAGGCCCCCAGGACTCCCATCTGCCAGGTCCACAACCCGGACAGCACATTGGTACATACGCAGGCCGAAATAAATTCAGCTTTCACTGGGTTTTACCAGGCTCTGTACGCCGAACCCCCGTCACCCACAGACACCGAAATGGAGGATGTCTTAGACATCATAAGGCTGCCCAAACTAGACGCACAACTAGCTGAGGCCTTTGACGAGTCTGTCACCCATGAGGAGGTCATGGCTACCATTAGATCCCTTCCATCTGGCAAAACCCCTGGAACTGACAAGCTCCCAAGGGAGTTCTACAAAACATTCCAGGACACACTGGCCCCAATCCTGGCCCAGGTGTTCAATGAGGCATACGAAATGGGCACTCTCCCAGACACCATGAGGGAAGCTGTGAATATTCCCTTGCTAAAACCGGGTAAAGATAGCAGAGAGTGTGGCTCGTACAGGCCCCTATCCATGCTTAATGCCGATAAGATCTTGATAGCCCTATTAGCGAGGAGACTGCGCAGAGCAATCCCTAAATGAATCCACCAAGACCAGACTGGGTACGTTCCTGGGAGAACCATCACAGAAAACATACACAAATTGCACTATGTCATATACAGCACTAATGGCAAGCCCGGAAAATGTGCAGTGGTGTCTCTCGACGCCACCCAACCATTTGACTCAGTCCGTTGGAAGTGGCTACATGCCACCATGGGAATTGGGCCAGCTTTTCTAAAATGGACCAAACTCATACACCGACCCCACGGCTAGGGTGCGTACAAACAACACATACTCGGAGAAGTGGAGCCTCTACAGGGGCACCCGGCAGGGGTGTCCACTCTCCCCTATGCTGTATATTATAGCGATAGAACCTGTGGCAGCATACCTGAGGGAGGAATACGGGGATGGGGGCATTACGATAGATGGAGTGACCCACTTCGTCTCCATGTACGCAGATGACACACTCCTCTACTTGGACAACCCAGAGCATATATTGCCTTACATACTGGAGACACTAGATGGGTTCAGCAGGTACACGGGGATTCTAATTAACCACAACAAATCTTGCCTTTTCTCCCCTCGCATCGTTAAGCGAAACCAGCGCAGAGATGCTCCCAGTCATGGCCTTTAGATGGGAGACCACCTCCTTTAAATATCTAGGCATAACCATTCATCGAGACCCCAAAACAGAGCACTCCTTTCAACACAGTGAGAGCCAAAGACAACCTGGAAAAAGTCAATGAACTTCTGGGGCAGACTCGCGCTCTCTGTCACAGGCAGGGCGGGGCTCCTCAAGATGGTGGTGTTGCCCCGCCTTCTACACTTCTTGACCAACGTCCCCTACAACATCCCCCAGCAGTTCTTTAAAGACGTAAATAAACTTTGCAGGCGATTCTTGTGGCAAGATGGGCGACAGAGTGGCACTGGAGGTGATGCAAAGACCCTACAAAAGAGGAGGCCGACATATCCCCACCTTCGAACTAGATTACCTAGCGGGTCAACTGAAGCACGTAATTCAATGGATGGCCGACGCCGCCACTATCGACACTCGCCTCCTACAACCAGCCATTCCCCACATGCTACTCAGGGACCTATTCTAGACCCCTGACCGAGTGCACCAACACACACCACACCCAATGAAGCTTGGAATCCAGATCTGGAAAAGGGCCTGCCAGGTCATGAGGGTAACTGACCCATATTCACCTCAAATACCGATCGCTGCAATCATGGCAAACAGAGCAGGGGCCCTGAAGGAGATAAGAAGTACTTGGGAACCTTGCGGGGACGCCACCCTCGGGGACATCGTGAACGACCAAATCATGCTGACGTTCTCAGAGCTTTATGAAACTACGGGATTACTGGTGGGGCAGTTCCTACTCCACGGAGCAGTGACAAGGAAGCTAGTAAACAGATGGCCTGATGTAGAGGATCCCGAATCCGGACAAGATAGCATTGAAAACATTTTAAACGCTGCGGAGGGCAGACACGAAATCTCGAGACTTTATGAGTCACTGCTAGATAGTGTAACCAGGCAAAATGTCAAGTGTAAGACGAAATGGGAGAGGGAGCTCGGCCTGCAATTCGAGGGCAGAGAATGGGAATCAATAGCTCACTACCATAAGATAGTGTCCAGAAATGCCTGGCTGCAACTTATACAGTTCTATAACACCAACAGAGGGTACCTCACACCTGAAGTCATTGCCAAATTCAAAGGCGCAAGGCCCACAGGATGTCCCAAGTGCAACGAACCCTGGGCAGGAATGACCCACATGTTCTGGGAGTGTCAAGTCATAGGATCCTTCTGGACGCAGATTGCAGCGAGGGTTGCCAGCGCCGATATCACTTTGCACGTACTGTCACCCGGATCGTGCATCCTGGGCAGATACAAAAAAAAACAAGAAAAAAAACAGACCCCTGTGCAGGCTCAAAGACTTGATGTACATTTTAGCAAATCGCTATGGGATAGAAATCTCCCAAAATCCCCAGCGCAGCATTATGGTGGGACGACCTCCGCAAGTGGACAGCAGCGAAAACGGGTGCATGGGAAAATGCGCAAAGAGAACAGAGACTTGATGTCAGTGAGGAACTACATCAATGGATGGCGCTCACGGTGTCATTGTTGCTTCCACCCGAATCAGCTTCCACCTCTGATGATAAAGGCAGCCCTTAGGGCCGCCAGGAACAAGGCGTACTGCTAACGAACAATTGTGGTCTTGGAAAGTTGGGAGGGGAGGGGGGAGGCGGGGGGAGTTACAAGAAGTTTAGTTGGTGCAACATTGATGCAAACTGTTGACTTGTTATAAAACCAATAAAAAGATGTTAAAATAATAGAAAATGGGAAGATTAGAACAAAGTTGTTTCGGAAACCAACGGGAGTAAATGCTCCATTACATGCTAATAGTGCGCATTGCCAAAATCTAATTTGGAGCATCCCATACGGCGAGTTTATACGCATACGGAGGAATTGCTCCGAATGACGAAGAAGAACAAGTTACTTTCTTACCTGGTAACTTCCTTTCGATGGGATGGTCCGACACCGTATTCCATATGACAGGTAATGTCCACAGCTGTGCTGCTTCGGAAAATCTTTGGCGTCTGCGTCCTGCGTCGATGACGTTGATGCGCCGTCCCCGAGGACCTCCTCCGACGGCCAATGTCACCCGATGTGATAAGTAGGACGCACGACGCCCATAGCCTCAGTTATAGTTTTTTCCCAGAACATGTGCCACCAGTTTTCTGCCAGTCAGACACACAAGGCCTTGCGTAACGCAAGCTGCAATCGCAAAAGAAATTCTGCAGCGGGGAATGCAGGGAGGGAGCGATATGGAATATGTCGTCGGACCATCCCATCGAAAGAACGTTACCAGGTAAGAAAGTAACTTGTTCTTTGAGGGGATTGGGTCCTCCGACGTATTCCATATCTATGACAGACTCCCAAAGCAGTACCAAGCAAGGAGGTGGGAAAGAATTTAGAATACAAATTTAAAATGCCCAATCAAATTGCGGAATAGAGAACTGCCTTGCCAAAGGCCAGATCTTGCCCTCTGATGGAATTGAGGGAATAGTGACGTACAAAAGTATGTACTGAAGCCCAGGTGGCTGCATCACTGATGTGATTAATAGGAACTCCCCTCTGCAGGGCAGTAGACGCAGCCACTCCTCTGGTAGAATGGGCCCGCAAGCCAGCCGGAGGGTCCTTACCCGCCAAGCGGTAACACTCAGAGATAGCTAAAATAATCCAATGAGACAAAGGGCCTCATTACGACCCAGGCGGTAAGGGTTTTACGGCGGCGTAAACAGCGCCGACCCTTACCGCCTGATTCCGAGGTCCCTTAGCGCCATGGAGGATTTAACACCTGCTTTTAGCAGGTGTTAAAATCCATGGCGCTAAGGGACCTTGTTGTTAATTACGCCACCGTAATTTACGGTGGCGTAATTAACGCCTTCCCCATTCCCATTATGCCCTATGGGGCAAAAATGGGAATGGGGAAGGGTAAATGGGGATTGGGGACTTACCAACCCGCCAACCTCGGAATGGGGCGGTAAGTCCGCCAACCACCATGGCGTAAACGTAGTTTACGCCATGGTGGTAAAGGTACGACCCAGGCGGTAACTTACCGCCTGGGTCGTAATGAGGCCCAAAGTCTGTTTCGTCACAGCTTGTCCCAAACGCTTTCCAGCATAACCAATGAAAAGTTGATTGCCCACTCTGACCCGGGACATGCGCGAGATATAAAAGCTCAACGCTCTCCTAGGATCAAGCCTATGGAGCCTCTCCTCTTCCTTACCAGGATGTGGAGGAGGATAGAACGCCGGAAGAACCACCTTCTGGCTCAAATGAAATTCCGAAACCACCTTCGGAAGAAAAGAAGGATGAACTCTAAGGACAACCCTGTCCTTGTGAAACACAGTGAAGGGTGGCTTAACTGAAAGTGCCTGTAACTCACTCACTCTACGAGCGGAAGTAACCGCAACTAAAAACATAGTTTTCAGAGTTAACAGTCTCAAAGGGCAAGAATGTAAAGGCTCAAACGGAGCACTCATAAGAAACTTAAGAACATGGTTCAAATCCCAACCTGGCACCAAAAAAGGTGACGGAGGGAACACATTAGTGAGCCCTTTCAAAAACTGTGAAATTAAAGGAATCTTAAGATAGGAACACTCTTCAGACGAGCGCTTAAATATGGACAGCGCCGCCAGGTAACCTTTAATGGTCCCCACTTGCAAGCCCCTGTGGGCCAAAGAAAGAAAAAAAGACAAAACCATGGGAATGTCGCATTCAAAAGGATCCACATTCTGAACTCTGCACCAGTCGCAGAACTTTCTCCAACGGCAACGGTACAGAGACTTCGTTGCCGGCCGCCTGGCCAAGAGCAACACCTCCATCACGTCTTCAGGGAGGTCCCAATCCTTATACCTCAACCTTTCAGAAGCCAAGCGTGAAGATTGAGAGATCTGACCTCTGGATGGAGAACCTGACCCCCCTCCCGTGAGAGCAGATCGTCTCGGTAGGGAAGACGACGTGGAGGGCAGATGGACAAGTCTAGAAGGTCCGAGTACCACGTCCTCCGGGCCCACGCCGGAGCAATGAGGATCATCGGGGAACCGAACCTCCGCGGGATGACGGGGACTGGAGGAAACGCATACAACAGTGGGAATGACCACTCCACCACGAACGCGTCTCCTAAGGCTCCTTTTGGAGGAAATTCCTGCGAGCAAAACCTTTCGCACTTCCGGTTGACACTGGAGGCGAAGAGATCCACTTGAGGGGTCCCCCAAAGGGCGAGGATCTCCAGGAGAATCTCCTGTGCCAGCTCCCACTCGTGAGAGATCGTGCTCTGCCTGCTCAGAGCGTCCGCCGTCTCGTTGTCTCCGGCCAGATGAACTGCCGAGATCGAAACTTCCTGCTGGATGGCCCAGAACTCGAGCTGCATCGCCTCCCTGCACAGCGGAAGTGACCCTGCCCCCCCCTTTTTGTTGAGGTAGTGCATGGCCACCGTGTTGTCCGTCAGAATCAGGACACTCTTCCCGCGCACAGTCGGCAGAAAAGCCTTCAAGCTAGCCTGACAGCCCTCAGCTCCAACAGATTGATATGGAGTCTGGACTCCGACGGAGACCAACGACCGCTGACTGTCAGCTCGTTGGCATGAGCTCCCCATCCCTTGAGGGATGCGTCCGTCACGATCGTCACCTCCGGCCAGGGCAGCCAAAATGGGGCACCCTTCATCAGATTGCCCTCGACGGCCCACCACAGAAGCCTGCCGGAGGACTGAGACCACTGGAGCTTGAGCGACCCACTGCAAAGATCTGATCCGCAGACGAGCCTCTGGCACCAGAAGAATGCAGGATACCATGAGGCCGAGCAGTCTCAAGAACTCGGACGCTGGGAGAGTCTGGGCAAACAAGCTTGTGCACATCTGCTGAATGTGAAGAGCCCTCACCTGAGGAGGAAAACACTGCCCCAGGGATGTGTCGAGCACTGCTCCGATGTACTGGAGCCGCTGCGTTGGTGTCAAATGGGACTTCTTTAAATTGAGGGAGAAGCCCAGCCTGTGAAGGGAGTGGCAGGTGACGGACAGATGATCCAGGACTTGCTCGGGAGAGCTCCCTCTGATCAACCAATCGTCCAGGTAGGGGTAGACATGAATCCCCTCTTTCCTGAGATGCGCTGCCACCACCACCATGAGCTTGGTGAAAACCCTCGGTGCGGAGGTCAATCCGAACGGCAGGACCCGAAACTGAAAGTGCGAGTCGCCAACCGCGAACCTCAGGTACTTCTTGTGCTTGGGATGGATCGGCACATGGAAGTAAGCATCCTTGAGGTCGAGGGACACCAACCAGTCCTGAAGTTGAAGGGCCTGGAGGACTTGAGAAAGAGTCACCATCTTGAACTTGTCCTTCCTGAGGAGTTTGTTCAAACCGCGCAAGTCCATGATGGGTCTCAATCCCCATCTTTCTTTGAAATAAAAAAATAAGGGGAATACCATCCCTTGTTCCTCTCTGCTACAGGCACCAGTTCTATGGTGCCTTTCTCCAGCAGGGCTTGAATTTCCTGCGCAAGGAGCGGATCCGGACTCTTCAAAGAGAGGTTCCCTGGTGGATTGTCATGAGGCCTCTGCCGAAAAGGAAGACAGTAGCCGTGGGTTATGATCTCCAGAACCCACACATCCGAAGTAATGGCTTGCCACTCTACAAGATGCTGCGCCAGCCTTCCGCCAACCGGCGAACCATGGGACCTGGCCTCATGACTGAGTGGTAGCGGCTGCGGCGTTGCCTGAGGGCAAAGAGGCAACTGCCCGAGTGGCCTTGGCACCTCGAGTACCTTTGTTTACACCTCTGGCACTCTTACGATGGCCTCTTTGACTGCTCGCTCCTCTCGCTTTACTGAAGGACGAGTAATAGCGAAAGGAACCTCCCCTCCATTGCTGTCCCCTAGGACGAAAAGGCAGAGGTTGGCGAACTGCAGCGCCCAACGACTTCGCTGCAGCTTTGGAGGTCTGCAACCTCTCAAGGCTCTCATCAGCCTTGCTGCCAAAAAGGTGTTCACCGTCAAAAAGCATGTTGAGGAGCCGGGACTGCACATCAGGAGCGAACCCAGACTTCCTCAACCACGCAAACCTGCGCATTACGGCCATGGACCGGCTGACACAATCCGCTAAGTCCAAACCCGACTGAACGGCCTCACACATGGCATCCTTGCCATCCTGAACCATAGCAAGGAAACCATCTCGTTAGTGCCCTTCGGAATATGATCAGCCGCTAATGCAACACAGTTCCACAGAGTGTGTGTGAAACGAGACAAGGCACATATGGAGTTGGCCGCCTGAAGCGCCATACCCCCAGAAGAAAACACTTTCTTCGCCCAGCCGTCAAAACGTTTGTCGTCCCTATCCAGAGGGATGGTAGGATACAACGCCTGCTTTGCCGGAGCCGTAGCCGCCTGCACCACCAAACTCTCCGGGGTGGGGTGCCTAGACAAGTAGCAGGGGTTGCTACTGGCTGGACGGTATTTTCGCGACAAAGACTTGCCCACTGCCGGGAGACTCTCCGGAGCAGTCCAAGCCGCCGCCACCCTTCTCTGCAAAGCCATATGAAAAGGCAAAACCGGATCAGTGGGTGGACCGAGATCAAGGATGTCCGTGAGATCATCCTGAACGAACTCCCCTGGGGGAGCTGACCAACCCAAGTACTCGGTAACCCGAGACATAAGGTGCCGATATGACGAATCGGCATGAGAACCAGCCTCCGGCCGACAAAACTCCACCTCCGGAGAGGTGTCCAGTCCACTGGCATCATGCAGTGACTGCCTCAGGTCATCAAACTGACTATGGCCCGAGATAAGTTCATTCGGAACCGTAACCGGAACCAGGCCGCCATCAGAGCCTTCATCACCCTCTGAAATGTACTCCACGCGGGGAGAGGAAGACCTCTGCGGAACAAAGCAGTGCCGGACGTTAGCGATAGCCTTTTTAGGGGCAAACCCCATGCCACAGGGCCCCTCCGACACCACCGCCTCAAAAGGCGTCGAGGGCGCCGAGCGAGTCGGCGCCGGCGTCGACAGAAAAGGCGTCGACGTCAGCTGCAACGCCTCCAGCATCTGCGGCGTCGACACAGTCCTCGAAGCCGGAGCTCCGAGCTTGTCTCTCGACAACCTGGGCGCCGACGGCGTTGACGACCCCCTCGAAGACGGAACCTCGAGAGAAATCGTCGACGACCTCTGCGCCACAGGCGTCGATGTCTTCTTCGAAGACGGCACCGGATCACGCGGTCTCGAGCGCGTTGAGGACCGGGACCTGGAACGGGCATGGCGAGAACGGCTACCCTTGTCCGAGCGGGACCTCTCCCCCGAGCCGTGCCAACCACCCGAGCCCGAAGGCGTACGGGCGGTGTCTCTCGACCGGTGCTGACCGACCCCACTCGGAGGCGCAGACGGACCGGTGCCCTGCGATTCCAGAATCGCTAGCATCTGCTTCCCGAAGGAAGCCCATTCCTCCAGTGTCGCTTGCATGGAGGGATAAGCGACCCGCCGAGGGGCGGAGTCCTCGGAAGAGGACTGGGAAGGCGACCTATGCCGGCGCTTCCTGGAATGCCTAGAAGAGGCGGAGGAGTGGCGAGACCGACTCCTGGAAGGAGACCCACCGGACTTCCGACGACGACGCAGAGAGTCACCCCTCGAGTCATCGGTCGAAAGCCCCGCAGACCTCGACTTCCGGGGTTTAGACACCCGACCTACCGACAGTTTCTTCTTGCGTTCTCGCAAGGCCTTCGCAGTGAGCGACTGGCAGTCGACACAGTCGTCAGTATCGTGGGCCTCCCCGAGGTGCCAGAGGCAGGCGTCGTGAGAATCCGTGACCGACATCTTGGACCCACAGTCCCCGCAGTTCTTGAAGCCCGGACGCCGGGTCGAAAATGAGAAAGACATCGCCACAAACAAACCGAACAGGTTCAACGAACCGAGAAAGAAAACAGCAACTCCAACGAGTCATGGCGTACAGAGATTCACGAAGCGAACATGTTCGCGCAAAAAACGGAACTGAGGCTATGGGCATCGTGCGTCCTACTTATCACACCGGGTGACGTCGGCGGAGGTCCTCGGGGACGACGCATCGAGGTCATCGACGTAGGACGCAGACACCAAAGATTTTCCGAAGCAGCACAGCTGTGGACATTACCTGTCATAGATATGGAATACGTCGGAGCACCCAATCACCTCGAAAGTAAAATTACAGCCTGGGTAGTTCAAAAAGCAATGTTGCCCGAAAAAAATCGTTCAGAGAGCATATCTCAAGGCACGTCAATGCGAGAGGTCAACGTTATTATTGGATCGCACTAATAGGACACCGAGCATAAACAAAGAGGCTGCAACTCGTCTGATACTGACGTATGGGCAATCAGCCAAGAACATCAAAAGCATTATAAGGAAACATTGGAACTCATTGGTTGTGGACATTGATCCGAGACAAACACTGGGTAATTACCTGAACTTTTCATTTCGGAAGTGCTCCTCCATTAAAGACAAGTTAGTCAGCAGTTTCATGCCACCGGAAATGACTTCCCTTCAGCCTACCTGGCTAAATCCCAGCAAGAAGGGTTTTTATAAATGCAGAAAATGCAAGATATGCTAGCTTGCGGAGGAGTGCACCACATATCAACACCCAATACTCAAGAAAGATATCACCATTATGGACAGAATCACTTGTGATTCAGAGTACATTGTATATGCACTGAAATGCACATGTAGTACCAAGTGCAAACTGAAGATACGCATACAACAGCATATCAGAGCTATCAAAAATCATGATTATGCATACCCTATAGCGAAACACTTCTGGGAGAGACATGAAGGGAAGCTATATGACTTCTCATTCATGGGTTTACAACAAGCTAACATTGGACCAAGAGGAGGAGATAGAGAAAAACTGTTGAGACAACGGGAGACCAGATGTATTATTGATTTTGAGAGCAAGTTCCCGTTAGGACACAACATTGACGAGGAACTTTATACATTTCTGGGTGAATGAGATATGGAGTTAACTCAATGCCTGTGTCAATTATGTGAAAATCAGAATATCAATAGTTTTGCTAACCTTCTGTTTGCCTTCTTCCCTCTTTTTTGCTTACAATTTTGTAAACATTTTAACCACTCCCATCGATGGATATTGAATGGGAAACTGTTTTTGTGCAACCATCAAACACCCTGTTTAAACCCATACACCGACCTGGGATCCCTTGCAGTCTGCCCCCCCAAAGATGGGATAGATGTCGATCTTTTGAATAAGATTGGCATCATGACGTGTATAAAAAATCAGGTTGATGGCCCCCTTTTTAGGAATAATCCACTGTGCACTTTATTGTCATTATTTAGGATGATCAGATGATTGCCTATTGAATGTATGGTAGTTCGTCAATTTGCATTACGCAAGTGACGAGACGAGGAGAATTTATAAGTATCATTGCAGGCATCCTGATAACAAGCACTACACACTTTTAAGCCCTAGATGTCATGGTAGGGTTTTGCACTATGCACTTTATGAGGTAAGGAGTATCAGGAAGGACCGATGCTGGTACTCAGAAATCAAGCACTACGCACTTTATGGGGTTTGAATTTAGTTAAGACAGAATGAACTAACTGGTACGATGTGCATATGTCTCGACTAATATTATTCGGCACTGCAATGCCATTGAGGCATGATACCTTTTATCCACGTACCTACCAATTCTGAAAGGGTGCACAGGGCGTATACACCTATCCAAATTGGAGAGGCATAAAGGTTGTTTCATTATCAATAGCATTAACCATGTCAAATAAGGAAACCACTCCAAAATGGCAGGCAGCATGCAGAGGGAAAAGTATGAGCATTGTGAAAGTGGTCCCAGTCCTATTTTTATTGCCATCACCATTCAGAGTGAAATAACTGCGAGAAAAGGTTTAAATGGGATAATCGGTTGTAAGAGGAAATCATGTGACCAAGCTACGAGTAGTAGCGAAACGCGCCATCGTCGTGGGACCTTCCTTTGGCTGGGCGATGGATGGAAGTGTCCACATGGATTTTTTAATATTTGTGAAATAAAGAAGACATTTTAAATCTACTTTGGCGGAGGCAAGATTTGTGGAGTACGATTGGGTGCAACTCAAAAGTGGCATTCCACTCCAGGAGTGCAGCTCATATGGGATACATTACTCACCGTAATCGTATTTCTGATGCTTGTATCTGCTTAGATTCACATGCTGTGAATAGGCCGACATATAGTGGAAGCTGCGGAGTATTACAGTTTGTTTTTCGAAACTCGAAAATGGGAGTCGACACAGGGCGTGCCAGTAATACTATCCCTAGTGTGATGTCCACTGTACCCATGATCCCTCACGCATCTAGGACCCTCAGATTGTATTTTTTCTGACATGAGGTAGCATGAGGAGTAGCGAGAGTACAGATAATCCAAGTAGATAGATATATAAGACTTCAAGCATCCATGCGCCTTCTCTCAGAGGGGAGGAAGGGTGGGTCGCCATGTGAATCTAAGCAGATACAAGCATCAGAAATACGATTACGGTGAGTAATGTATCCCTTCTGAGGCTTGTGGAATCTGCTTAGATCACATGCTGTGCATAGATTAGCGAGCAGTGTTAGAAGGAGGTGGGATGTGAGAAGGGTCATGAGCAAATGTCTTAGAACCGCTTGTCCCGCTTGAGTATCTGTCTTGGAATGGGTGTCAATGCAGTAGTGCGGAGTAAAAGTGTGAATAGAGCTCCAAGTACCTGCTTTGCAAATGGTGTCGAGGGGTACATTTGCAATGAAAGCCAAAGTGGCCCCAATGCCTCTTGTAGAGTGGGCCCTTGTCGTGAAAGACAAAGTTTTTTCAGAAAGGGAGTAACACAGCTGGATACAGTTAACAATCCACTTAGAGAAGGCACCTTTAGAGACACGATCTCCCTCTTTGCCTGTAGCTACGGAGACAAACAGTTGGTCTGTTTTCCTTAGCGGTCTGGTTTTGTTTACATAGTATAGGACCGCCCTACGCACATCTAGGGTGTGTAGTTTCACCTCAGCCGAGCTTTCTGGGTCTTAGAAGAAAGCCGGAAGCTCGATGGACTGGTTCACATGGAATTTATAAATAAACTTAGGTGAGAACCTAAGGTGTGTACGTAAAACCAGTTTATCTTTATGAACCGTAAAAAAAGGATCCTTCACTGACAGAGCCTGATTTTCACTGACCCTCCTTATAGAAGTAATTGCTACTAAGAAGGCCGTCTTATAAGTCAGGTGTTTGAGACTGCTTTTATGCATGAAATAGAATGGGGGGGCCCATGAATTTAGATAGCACCACGTTAAGGTCCCATCCTGGTGGTGGGTTTGAAATTGGAGGGTGAAGTCTTTTTACTGCTTCCATGAAGGCTTTAAGCACTGGTACTTTCCACCACGACACCTTGTTATGGTAGGTGGTGTATCCTGACAGAGCTGCCAGATGTACCTTTAGTGAGTTAAAAACCAACCCTGCGTCCAGCAGGTGGAGCATGCATGTGACAATTGTGGAAGGAGTGCAATCAACTGGGTTGATTTGCTTATTCTGGCACCAGATAACAAATCTTTTCCATTTGTCAAAGTAGCAGTGCCTCGTGTTTGGCTTCCAAGATTCTTTTGGGATGTCCATACATCTCTAATCTCTGAGCTAAATAGAGATGTCCAAACTCTATGACCTCAGGAGCCATGCTGCCAGGTTCATTGAGTTGGGTTGAGGATGCACTTTCTAACCTTGGTGCTGAGACAGTAGGTTGTACCAGCCCGGGAGTTTGATGGGTTCGCACATCGCTAGTCTGCGTAAGTGTGGGAACCACGGTTGTCTTGCCCACATGGGAGCAACTAGGACGAGCATCATCGAGTCTCTGTTCATCTTGCTGACCACCTTCCTGATGAGGTGTTGGTGGAAAAGCATACGCAAATATCCCCGACCAGTTCATCCACAGGGCGTTCCCCTGGGAGTCTGGTTGGGGGAACCTGGATGCGAATCCTGGGCACCGTCTGTTTTCGCTTGTGGCGAATAGGTCTATAGTGGGGAAATCCCACTGAGAGAAGATATCTTCTACGATTACTCTGCGTAGACACCATTCGTGTTCCTCTGGGAGGGGATCTCTGCTCAAAGCGTCCACCAGAGAATTGAGATCCCCTGGAACATGTTGAGATGACAGGAAGATGTTCTGTCTGAGTGCCCATATCCACATTTTCTGGGCAAGCTTGGACAGATTTGGCGAATAAGTCCCTCCTTGCTTGTTCAGGTAAAACATGGCTGTAGTGCTGTCCGTCAGGTTCTGCACTGACAGGTTCAACAGGTAAGGCTTGAACGCTTGAAGCGCTTTGAATACTGCCAGAAGCTCTAGCAGGTTGATATGATTCTTGGTCACTGAGTGAGACCAGAGACCCTGAGCTGTGTGGTGGAGATGGTGTGCTCTCCACCCTGACAAGCATGCGTCCGTTGTGACTACCGCCTGTATCTCGGGAACGTAAAAGGGTTTCCCCTTGGACAGATTTTCTCTTGTCCACCAGTGAAGGCTTTGTACAAGTGTTGGCGAAACGACCATTAGATCGTCCCACTGACCACTTGCCTGAGCCCAAAGTTTCGCCAACCATTCTTGCATGGGACGCATGCACAGGCGCGCGTGGGGGACCAGGTAAATACACGACGCCATCATGCCCAGCAAACGCGTTGCTTTGCGTACCGTTATCTTGCGACCGGCTTGATATTGCAGAATTTGCAGCAGTATATTCCAAATTCTTTCCTCTGATGGCAAGGCCAACCCCTCTTGTGTGTTTAGGACAGCTCCTAAGAACTGTTTGGAGGTGCTTGGCACCAGACTTGTCTTTTTCTTGTTGATGGAGAAGCCTAATTCGAAGAGGAGGTCGATCGTTCTTTGAATGTTTGTTCTGCAAATTACTGGGGTCTCCCCGTGATGAGCCAGTCATCCAGATAAGGGTACACTGGGATTGCCTGCCTGCGTAGGTGTGCTGCCGCCACCGCCAGTCCCTTGGTGAATACCCTTGGAGCCGAGGCTATCCCGAAGGGCAGTACCTTGAACTGGTAGTGCTGACTGTCTACCTTGAAGCGCAAGTATCTTCTGTGCGCTGGGAACATGGAAATATGAAAATAGGCATCTTTCATGTCCAATGTAGCCATGTTACCCCCCCCCCGTTTTTAGGAGGGGGATTACCTCTTGGAGAGTAGTCATGCAAGATTTTTGGGGCTTGACATACTTGTTTGCAGGCCGTAAATCCAATACTGGGCGCATTGTCAAATCTTTTTTGGCACAAGGAAGTAAGTTGAATACATACCCTTTTTTACCTGGTGTCCCGGGAGGAGTTCTATCGCGTCCTTTGCTAGAAGATTGGCGATCTCTTCGAGGAGGATCTTCTGGTGGTCTAAGGAATGTACTCTTTGTCGTGGAGGGTGGTTTCGGGGACGCTCTAACAGTTCTATGCAGTATCCTGCAGACACTGTGGACAGCACCCATCTGTCTGATGTGATCCCTTCCTAAGCTTGAGTGAAGTTGGAAATGCGTCCCCCTACCGGGGATGCGTTAGAAGGGACCCTGAATGGAACGTCACTGTTTTGGGGGAGGCGTGCCGATGCCTCTACTCGGGCTGCCTCTACCCTTACCATGTCCTCTTGTTACCCCTGCCATAACCCTGGGTAGACTGCTGGTTGTTGTTACATGGTGCACCCTGCCCCTGGGAATAGTTGGAGCTTCTCTGTGAATTTTGGCCGCGTGGGCGACGGAAATTGCCATTCCCTCTTTGATTCCGGGGTTTGTTGGTTAATTGGCCCAGGGATTTGAGAGTTTCGTACTCATCCTTGGCATTTTTTAGCGCGTCCTCTACTGCCTTGCCAAACAGTCTGCCGGCGTTATCCGCGGCGTCAAAGGTTGCTTTAAGGATGCAACCGGACACGGCTCTTCGCTCTGACGCAACCTGTACCAACTGGCCTTTTAAAGGTTCCGGGGCGGATTCAATGAGTGCCGCGACCTCTTCCCACTGGTGGCAGTTGTAACTCGCCAGTAGGGTGGTGGAGTTGGCAATCCTTGCCTGGTAGGCGGAAGTGGAGGCTACTTTCCTACCCAAACCATAGATCTTTTTGCTCTCCTTGTCGGGAGGAATTTCAGACGATGATGGGGGCGTTCCCGCCCTCTTTCGGGTGTTTGTCACCACCAGGGAGTCCGGCTTCAGTTGCCCCCTTATGTACAGCGGGTCTGACTGGGCTGCCCTGAACAGTTTTTCGATCCTGGGGTTTACTGCTCTGGTGAGGTTGGGATTTGGAAGGGAAGGGTCTATTCTCCTCTGTATAGATTTGAGAATAGGGATGGCCTGGGCAACAGGTCTCCTTTCTCCCACTAGCTCCTCGGCAAAAACCCTCTCTTCCTGTGCTCCCTGGGTATCTATGCGGAAGTGTTCCACCGCTCTGGACAACACCTCATACAGGAGAGGTTGGTTGTTGACCGGGGAGTCGGTAACTGGAGGTTCTTTGCCTATTGGGGAGTCTACCCTGTAGGTTTCTGGGACATCCGCGCCCTCCTCTTGGTCCTAGTCATCCCCGTAGTAGTCCATCCCAGTATGGTCTCCCAACGGGCCCAAATCTGGATCCTCAACTAAAAGTGGATCCTCATTATATTGAGAGTAAGGCTGTATACAGAAGGGGTCCGAAGACCGACTGTGTTGGTGCTTCAACCCGGGATTTCTTACTTTGGGGTTGCGGATCTCTAGACCCTGAGGCTGTAGCCCCGTCGGGGGTATAGGAGAAGAAGTGCTCAGGATTCTTGGCATAGAAGTCTGCCACGGATGACATCCTAGACATAACTCCGTCTATATCCTCACTAGACCATACCTTAGAGCTGGGGATTACTCTTTCCTGTGAGAGTTTCCCTGTTCTATCCTGACTGGACCTATGGCCTTGTGCAGGGGTCTTGGGTAAATTGACAGCAGACTGACTTGTCTGTCTGTTTCTGTGGTGTAGAAGAAGGTTGAGAGTGCTTCTTCTGCTGTTTCCCCCCCTCCCCGTGGGTGGAAGAGAGTTTCCCCGATGTTTTCACTCCATCAGAGCTTTTCGACGTCTGGCGTTGAGATTCGGGGGTAGTATCCTATCTCTAGAGTGTGGCGTTCGGGACTCGGGAGCAGCCGCCATGCGGTCTGTTGACACCGACTCCTGGAGTGCGGCTTGGGGATAGGGATCGGCTACGTCTTCCGACGATCGAACCTCTGTTACCTTAGGGAGCGAGGCACTTTTGGCAACAGTGGACGGTTGCCTGGAGTCATGCGGCGATCTTGATCGAGAACGCCCAGAGGACACCGATTCGGTGGACCGTTCTCCGTGTGCCTTTTTCCGAGAACTCGACGTGCACGTCGAGTCTCGGTTGGACTTTGCGTGTTTGGTGGAAGTGCTGTGGGTAGAGCTTGTGTCGCCGGGGGTTTTCCCCATAGCTGCCCTGCCGGACAACCTTCTGAGGTCAGGGACTTGCGGTTGGCTGTCTCTCGACACCACGTTTCCCTCGCCGTCCGAAAGCACGGCGTCGCTGCCATCACTGAAGGTGCCCTCTGCTGCCATGGCCTCTTGTTGCCTGGCGTGGTGGGCCCAACGTTTGATCGAACAGTCCTTTAAGGTCTTCGGTTTGAATGGACTACACGCTCTGCAGTTCGCCTCAGGGTGGTCCCTCAGCTAGCAGAGGTTACACGTGGCGTGTCTGTCAACCCAAGGGTACTTGCGGTTGTACTTGGGGCAAAAGCATATAAGAAAATGTACATATATATATATATATATATATATATATATATATAGTGTAGAGTATGTACCACCCCCCACTCTCCCTACTTGCAGGGCCGAGGCCAGTGGCCTTCCGAGGCCCAAGTCCGTCGTGCAGTTCTCGACGGTTCATTTCTTCTCCGGTCCGCATCGAGTGTCGAAGTTCGGTGACTCGACGTTGGGGTGGAGAAAATGGGAAAATATTAAGTTATTTTGCAAAATTATGTGTACGGCCAGGGAACTCTGCGGGATGCTTCCGACCAGTATGGCGGGAAAAAAACTATCTGAGGGTCCTAGACGCGTGAGGGATCATGGGTACAGTGGACGTCGCACTAGGGTTAGTACTACTGGCACGCCCTGTGTCGACACCCATTTTCGAGTTTCGAAAAACAAACTAATACTCCACAGCTTCCACTAGATGTCGGCCTATGCACAGCATGTGATCTACAAGTGATTCCACAAGCCTCAGATATATATATATATATATATATATATATATATATAGTCAAATTCGGCATACCAAATTTGGTCTCTTGAGATTCTGTCTTTTCTACCTCAATCTTTTGGGGTATTACTGGGCTGCACTAAGCTCCACTGCCTGAGCAGTAGCAGCCAATTGACAACATTTTCCTCAGAAGGACACACCAAAGACAGTCGTTAAGCGGACAACCAATAAGATAGGTGCAGGTGAACAACCAAATGGTCATTGTTTACATTTATTTTCTTTTATAAAACACAGTGCTTTATAAATACAAGTTTAACCGTATCCATTTCAACTCAATACCCACCTCAAGGAGGGTCTCATCAAAACCTAGACCATCACTTTGTGCCACCTGACTCGCTAGATGTCGCCTGTCCCCTTGTTCCCCACCACCCGGTACAGCTGTACCCCCTCCTCTGTGCCCATCTCTATCCTACCCCCCCGCTGTATATCTGTTATGTTGTTACCTCTGAAAAGTGCTCCGTTATGCATCTGTATTGGATACCTCTGTAAAGCGCTCCATTGCTTCTCGAAGCTAGGTCAGCGCCCAATAAATACCAGAATAATAATACTAATACTACTTTAAAACAGTTCAAAACAATGCAATAAGGAACACATACATTTACAATGATTGCCTATGCCATGAAGAGACCTGAATACATTACATTTACTAATTAAACAAGGGTGTGGGAGTCGCACTTCCACCTGCACCTCCTCAGAGGTATTCGTCCTTTTCTCACTTTCTTCCAGAAGCTCACTGTCTCCAGAGCCCTAGTTCTTCCTAGGCTGGACTACTGCAACAGCTTCTTTCACAATCTGCCTTCCTCTACGCTCTGCAACTAATACAGAACAGGACTGCAAGACTTATCCATGGCCTTAGGCCCGGGCGTTATCTCTCCAGCCGTGAAATCTCTCCATTGGCTCCCGGTGGCGGCAAGATTCAAATTCATAACATTCTGCATCATCCACAAGACTTTCTGGTGCCAGGGCTGCACTACATCCAGCTCTCTTCAAAAATACCTTCCTTCTCGAGCCATTCTCTCATGTACCTCAAACTTTGAGGGTCAGAAGCTTTTCCAGGTAGAGTGGGGGGGGGGGGTGTAGATCTCTCTTCTCTGCAGGTGCCTACGTCTGGAATGGCCTCCCTGCCCCTCACAAACCTGTGCCAGACCACCTGAAGTTCCAGAAGCAGCATAAGACCTTCCTTTTCTCCTCTGCTTTCTCCCTCTCTCTCTCTCTCTCTCTCTCTCTCCCCTGCTGACCTACCTGTAAGCTGTGCCGACTGGTTGCTTGGCTATCCTCAGAGTCTCACTAGGTACCTAGCTCCTCCATGATCAGTCTCCCCTGCACTGCCTACGGGCCTAGAGTAGATTTAGGGGGTTGTAACTGTAACCTCTACAGCCCCCTACCTCAATGCACTTACCCAGAGCCGCGCTACCCTGGCTGCACTTACTCAGAGCTATGGTGCCCCGATTGCACCACCTTCTCACTGGCACTGGCACCTTCCCTTCCCATTGCACTTCGCGCTGTCGCACTTGCAATCTGAATGACACAAGGCCTAGTAAAATCGTTTGTCTTATCCTCCCTCTGTCTTCCCTCCCTTGTCTTGTCACGCCTAGAAACACTTGTGTACAGGTGCGTTATAAATGACATATGATAATGAACATGGGTCAAAAAACCTGTTCTATGGGATTTCACCAACTCAGGAGGGTCTACAACCAGGTTTTAGCTCACTACACCCTTCACAGAGGAGAAGTACAAGTTACTTAACCGTGGTAACGTTCTTTCGACTGGATGTTCCTCCCACATATTCCTCATCTTTGATATATTCAAGTCTGCCTGCAGCTTGCTTCGGAATTTGTTTTTCATAAGGTCTTTTCAGAAATGGGAGACAGTAACTGACTGCTACCGTTTGTAGCGCACATGCGTCTGAAGTTATGCTTCGCCAAATCCGGACATAAGACAATCTGCCTCCTACCACAGATTTGTGGGTGAGGGAGTCATTTTTTTGTACCACCTGCAGCTGAGGGTAGATCTGCGGGTGTTGAACGGGGAGTTATTCCTCCTCTACCCCTTCCACGAAAAGGTCTTCTTTGACCCTTTTGTGAAAACTGAACTCTTCCTCTAGATATGGAGGAATAGAATTGAAAAGGACGACCTCTCCATCCTTGACCTGTAGGTTGAGGTTGTCTGATTGCCTAAGGATTTTTCTAAAGCTCTAGAAGCATGCAGCTTTTTCATACTGCTATCAGCATTCTCACCAAAAAGAGAAGTCCCATCAAACATGTCTAGTAATCGTGCCTGAACATCTGCAGAAAATCCAGATTTCCTCAGCCAAGACATGCGCCTGAGAACTGTGCTGGCCGCCATAGACCTAGTCATTGAGTCCACTGTAAACAGGCTAGATTGTCTCATGGAATCTTTGCCATCTTGATTAGACTTAAAAAGCCTTCTCTTTCTTCTCCCTCCAATATATGTTCTCCTGCAAGAGCAGCCACACCCCAGAGGGTATGTGCATATTTAGCTAATGCACTGGTTGCATTGGTAGGCTTTAGTGCCATACTTCCTGCACTAAATACTCTTTTACCCAAGGATTCAATGTTCCCATCTTCTTTATCTGCTGGAGCAGATGGATAGGCTGCAACCTTCGAAGAAACTATTGCTGTCTGAACCACCAAGCTTTCTGGTGTTGGATGCATGTTCAAAAATGGAGGATCTATAGAAGCAGTCTTGTATTTGTCAATAATTTATTTACAGATGGGACAGAATCTGGTTTTAGCCAGCTCTCTATCACCCTTACTCTTAAGGCTGCATGAAATGGCAAAATAGCGTCTCTAAATGGCCCACTGTCTAGGATATCAGTGAGGTCATCCGTCTCTAAAGTAGTAGCAGGTCTGGCCCACCCCAGATATTCAGCTACCTTGCCAATTACTACTCTGTAAGGAGGATCAGCATAACCAGTTATTTCTGGATTACCAAATTCTGTTTCTGGTGATGTTTCCCAGCTACTGGTTTCCTTCAGAGTTTCCACAAGATTCTACATCTTGGCTTCCTCTGAAATTAATTACTCTGGAACATTTGGTGTTCCAATTCATACCAAAAGGGGGCTGATTGTCTTCCTCAAAGATAGAACCCATTTTCTTAAAGCAATCAAATCTAGGCATTGGAAAAATGTAGAAACATAATCCATAGGCTTAATAGTCTTCGAGAGCAATGAATGCTTCGAAGTTGAAGGCGTTGATGGCTTAGATGACTTATTCGAAACGGTCAATGAATGTGTCAACAACTTGGACTGCTTCGAACGCTCTATATGTATTAAATGCCTCGAAGGTTCAGGCGATAACGTTAAAGGTTTCGATACCTTCGACGAAGGCTTTGATGCCGCTGGTGAATATTTCGAGGGAACACACAGGCCTTTTCTTGTGGGTCGTGGAAGATTCCTTCAACTTATATCGAGAAACCTCTCTTCCCGGACGCTGAGGCGCACAAGAAGGAGACACACAAGACTCACTTAGTGGTCTTGACAGATGCTGAGGGGTGCCTTCTTTTCTTGGGACACTCTGAGGAGCTTGCATCTTGAAAATTGCCAACATTTTTAAACCAAAGTTTTCTAGTCGAGTTCATTTTTGCAAACAAAACTCTTTCTGAAGAGGAAGACATAGACGTGGAGGATCTGCAATGCCATTTTACACCCTTCTGAGAAGAGGATGAGTGTTGTGAACCAGACCTTTTTTTAACAGGGGGAATCATCTCTCGAGTCAGAGGATTATTTTTATTTTGATGGGGTAAGGGCTGGGGGTTTGGGAGGAGGGCTTAGCTGCATAGAGTTTCCCCTTCCTTTCCAGGAAGGCCTTAACAGTCATCGATTGACCCAAGCCACAGTCGCCAACTTTGTGGTCCGACCGCAAGCACCAAAGACAGACACGGTGAGGATTTGTGATATACATCTTGGCCCCACAATACAAACACTGCTTAAAGCCTGTCTTCGGTGTAGAGGCCCATCACTAGAAGAATATAAGAAAACGCAATTGAAATAGCCGAGGAGAGTAGCTCCGAAGCACACAGCAATGCAGAAAAAACACAACTGAGGTAACGGTCAGCACGTGTGTTCATATACCAGCGTAAACATCATGAGGGACTCTACGGAGGCCATAGAGGACCAAGACTTGACGCTACACGACGCTTGACCTTATGAGAAAGAAAATTGCAAAGCAAGCTACAGGCAGACGCTGCCTGCCTCTCTCCTCCCCGCCCCCAGGCACAGCTGTACCACCTCCTCTATGCCCCTCTGTATCCTACCTCGAGCTGCATATCTGTTCCGTTACCTCTGAAAAGCGATCTGTTATGCATCTCTACTGTTGTATACATCTGTAAAGCGCTTTGTTGCTTCTCAAATCTATGTCCACGCTCAATAAATGCCATCATATAAATACAGTAAAACAGTTCAAATAATGCACCAAGGAACACATCCATTTATATGTATTGCCTATGCCATGAAGAGACCTGAATACATTGCATTTACTATTTACATTTTAAAAATGCAATAAAGTATTTTACAATACTAAACACAAGTCTGTTATCATTTTAGCATGAATTCATGGCAACAAGAATATGAACTTTGTTTCCAGAAATAGACTGTATTTTACACCATAACAAAGGACACTCTCTAATTGGCCCCTGATTAGTAAAGGGTTTCTTTCAGGTAAGTTCAAAATCCCAAATAGGAATTAACAGGACAAAGACAGTAGATACATGTTGTGGTTATGGGGAAAAGGAAATAAGTTCCGGTTTACCCCAAAGGTGTGGAGAAGCCTGCAACTGACCCCATGGCATGCTAGAGCAGACACTCTTGAAGAGCTCCAGTGCCATGTTTATGACCCAACAACCCCAGGAATAAGAGAATCAAAGCAGAATTGAAGCTGATGTAAATGAATGGCAAAAACATTGTAGAAGGGGGCCGGCAGAAACCTTCAACTATGGATAATGGGGACCCCTGAGGGTAAGTATCTCTAATAACCTTCAACCTAGAAGAATTACTCATTGTGGTGGTTCCTGAAAAGTCCGCTCAGGAATGGTAAAACAACCCAGTGAACACAAGATATTTGTTTCTGGGGTGGTTGTACAGGATTCTATCAGGCAGGGCCTTGAACCCTAGACAGCCGACGACCAAGAAGGCCAAACATGAAGAACAAATAGCCTTCACAGGTGTGTGACCCACCAGCCAGGAGTGAAAACAATGGTGACGATGGCTTGAGGAAGGCAGAGTAACCTAACCAGGCAGACTCCAGCGGCTTGAAGGACAAACCGGTGCAGCCAACCAGCACAAAATAGTCTCACAACAGAAACGGTGGAGGTGACCCAGGACGACCCAAATGAATTGGGGAACCAGGGTATTGGGGTCCAAATAGCCTTCTGGGAGATGACAGCTTCCTTCACCAAGACACACAGCCACCAATGTGGTAAAACGGGAAAGCATTGATAAATGGCCCAGAGATGGTCCCAGCACGGGCACCTCAATCAAGCCAGCAAAGAGGACCAGCGGGAGGAATATGACAGCCCACGAAAGATTTCCATTAGCAAAAAACCCAAATCATAGCTGAGGGTATGGAACACTAGCCTAGCCAATGTGGGCAACATTGGGGCAACAGCTTCTTAGTAATAAAATCCTGTAGCAGGGAAGCACACTTGCACACCTGCACACTTTCCAGTAGAATCCAACAGAACTGCGATAGCGCCAGCCTGTCCCCTATATAAAACATACACTCATGTGCTAGCCTAAGCTAGCTCTCGAATCCTCACAAACCAGGGCACCTAAACCAAAGCTTTTTGGTGGACAGTGAAACAGATTGGCCCCAAAAAGCACCAAACATTCGGGTCCACCCACACAGGATGTGCATTGTGCCCTTCACGGGTTAGGGACTAATCTAGACCAGACCAAAACACAATAGAGTGTTCAGAGCTGGTCGCAAAACAAAGGGTGGGCCCAAACCCAAAATGGCAGAGCGCAGGACTTAAAAAAAATACATTAGTCCCCCAATGACTACTAATGTAGTAAATGGGCTTGCGCCTTTGGTGAAGCCAAAGCTAAATTACAGCTGCCACCAGCCTACTCCCGAAACCAATGTAGAGTGATGCTATCACCCTAGGGACAAAATGGGGTGGTTAAAAAGCACCCATATCCTAGGAGCCATATAGACTAATATAGATCCGTATACTAAAAAAAAAGGGTTGCAGTGGCAGGGGGGCTTTAGTAGAAGTCCTTCTGACAACAAAAGGAGGTTAGAGACTTTTTTTAAAAACCGAAAACAAAAAAATCAACCATTTCAGGTATCTACTAAAAGTGAAAGCAAAGTCCCAAAAATGTAATTCTGCTCCAACACTCTATCGGAGTAAACTGCTGCTAATATGATGTCACAAGCTCTCTGCATATTCCAAGGACTGATCAAACTCAGCCGGCAAACAAGCAGTCATTTATTTCATGGTGGTTTGTCTTATTTGTGCATCATTATAGTGATCACGGCCATGTTCAGGGCCCATCTGCCAAAGCCTCAACATAATTTGACTGATGCAATGCACTGGTACATGGCTCATGTACAGAATGACATTTTAAAAATACTTTGTCCATTTCCAGCCTCAAGTGGCGACACTACTCAAAATATTAACCAACAACTTGCTTTTATTAGTGGTGAACTTCTCTTTAATAAAAGCACTTGCGAAAAAAGACCTAATGATTGTTAATAGTTATTGATTCAGCAACTTGTGTTTGTATTTTTGAATGCACAGCATTGCAACGCGTTTTCAAATATAAACATAAAATACAAATATGAAGCAAATCAGATGAATGATAAAATACAACTTACGGGGACAGGAATGGGTGTAGGAACAGGGATGTTCTGACTGTACAAGTGCATAGGCGCAGGTAAAAACACAGGTACTGGAATAGGCACAGGAACATAATTTGTAAAATCTTCATCTAAAATTAACAAATTCAAGTTGATAGTTAATATTGAACATGACCTGCTTAAAACACATTTCTACCAGACGCAACACAGCAACACAAATTGAAGACACAAACACTATTTCAAGGGTTCAAAGAAATTGCAATCATTACCTGTTTGACAAGATTTTGTTTGCATGTGGGGTTTACAGTATGTAGCTTTCGTCATTGTTAAAGGCTTACAAAGTATAGCCTTATTTTTCATATCCTTGCACGACGTTGGGTATGGAGCTGGTGTGGAGTTTAACACCTGTCAGATAAGGTTAACCAAAAACACAGTGAAAAGAGGAAGACATCCCATAATTAACTAAAAGAGTACTAGCTGATTTCACACGTAAATGTAAACACATCTGCATAGTATAGGCATATTTTCGACCAAGGAGAACAACGTCATCATCATTGTTACAATGAATGGGACATGAAAAAAATGTCAAATCAATAGAATATAGCTGATGCCTAAACACAAAAGGCCATAAAATATCATTCATATAGCAATGCAAACAATAAATAAAATAGATGAATTTCGAAGAAGACCATCACATTAAAGAAACATCGCCATCATCTCAAACCATATTAACTTTTATGGTATTTTGATATTTTATGTGTGGACTGTTAGAAACCAGAGGGTGTCTCACCGGCTAGTCCTCTGGGACCTGTCATCCAGTTGGCCATGATATGGCCATCACTTTTGGATGCAGTTCCTGGGGGTGGACCAGTGAGGGAGGATCACTTGGGTGAGGGGTCTTCAGAGAGTGGGAGTGGAGGAAGACGATGGCGAGACCCGGTATTCCCCCCATTCTTCCAACCCATGCTATTTTTTAGGATTTTCTGAGGTCCCAACTCCCCTCCCCCCACCCGTTTTTAAACAAAAACTGGGCAGAGGAAGAGCGTGACAGAGTGACCAGATTAACTCTCATACATCATACTGGACATGTCACGTTAATCGGGTCAGGCAAAGCCAGGCACTTGACTGTAAGTGCATACACCCGATAGCAGTTAGCTCTCCTTACACGGATAAATGGCAGAACCTAGAGACACTCTGAGCAAGGCAGTACACTAGTACGAGTAGGACTTCTGGGGCGAAAGCAAACCTACCGGAGCAGAGCGAATGACCAAGGGACAAGAGAAGCGGGTCGAAAACCCCAAAAGTTCCCTACTGAAGGTCGTTGCCTCCGAAAGGCCACGAAAGACACGTGGAGAAGGCCAGATCGCACATCAGAAGACTGCATTGTATTTCAAGGATGGCAGTGACCCTCCCGCGTGAACGGTAGAGTTGGGGAGGCAAGGCCAAGCCTGTGGTACTAAGCTTAACCCGTAAAACCAAGAAAGAAATGCATGCAGCCGGTGAGTTGGCAAGCGAGAGACCGGTGTGTGTTAAAGAAAGTTTGAAGAAGCAACATATCTCAAGTGAAGGCTGCATGCGTGTGGATGAGATACAAAGAAAAGGCAGACCTGTGAATTAACTTTGAAGTAAGGACAGCTGTGAAATCAGCAATAATGAGTAACGGAGTGGTCTGGCGAAAGGAAGTAGCCCACTTGAAAGTCTCTGTGAAAGGTGCATTGTTTGTAATGATAAAGCGAATGAACCACAAAAGCCAAGTCAGCCTAAATTAACTCGTAGAGAAGGGGAGAGTGAAAGTTGAACCTTGTTCCGTTAGTCAAAGTGGTCCTGCGGAAGTCTGTAAAGAAAGCGACGCACATTCGTAAGTCTTCAACACCCGAAAGTGGTATGAGCCTGGCTGAGGGAGACCCAAAGTGTAAAAAGCTTGGGGAAGGGAGCCCCATTGCAAGTTTTGTTGAACCTTGTGCTGGAAAGGCCTAAGCCCGACAGAGGGGGACCTATATGAACTTTCTGTTGAAACATTATTTGGAAGTGAAATGAGAGACTTTAACGTGGAAGGCCAGACGGGCTTCGATCCATCTTTTGGAGCGGTTAACTGTGTTGAGAACCCGAGCCAGAGAGCATCATCCTACCTAGAGGGACCGCGTTACTCTGTGTGATCGAACTTGGGGAGGACAGCTGATTCAGCTATATATATTATTTTGAACAGTGATTTTTCCTTTACATACATTTCTCCTTTGTAGACTTTTTGTAGAAAAGATCGGGCAGGCATTAGGGTTTGTTAGCATAGGCCATTTTGATTTGACAGACTCTACTAGGACTGTTTTAATGTTTGATGGGCGAGACTACTGCCATTTTAGCTATAGGGCAAAGTAGGAGTTTTTCCAACCCCAGAAACTTCAATAAAGGATTTACAAATTGTACCTATTGTGTCAGTGTCATACCATGACTCCCCTACAGGACAAATATGCTACCTTACAGTTATGTATAAGCACTTGGAGATACCGCAGCAAGATTAAAGAACAAACAGTTCAGACAGCTACATTAAAAATAATGATCAGTGCAGAAATCAGAAGGCCGGATGACTGACTATTCTACATGTAGGTTACCTGGGTGACACTGGAGGAACACAAGTGAAGGGAAGAGAGGCTAGATTTCTAAGTTCCCAAATGAGCTCCATGCCCTAGAACCTGCTCCTTTGTGCAACCCGCCTGTCTTCATGATCAAGATCTCAGATTAATCATAGGATCAGCTTTTGCCTGTCCGTGTTTTCGTTTGTTTTACTTTTAGTACATTTACTTTCATCACGTTGCTGTTTATTTCCTATTAAGCACAGAATATTTTCCAGTGCTGCCGTGTGACTGGACACAATTTGAATAGTTTGTAATATATATGCCCATTTTAATTATTTTAACTACTACTTGTGTTAGCTTATTTTAATTTTCATTTTAGTTTCCTTGTACGCCGATCGCTCGGCAGAGGGTGCCTGGCTTCATATGCCCGCCGTTGAGAAGGGCTCCCAGTGTCACTGTTTGCATAGCCTGACTCGCACGCTGGGACGTGGAGCCTTCCTTCTTGGCGAGCCTCAAGTCTACGCTGATAGGTTCACAGCGATATTATACTGCCTTATCCTCAGACCCAAGTGAGGAGTGCTGCCTTATCCTCAGACCCAAGTGAGGAAGCGCAGTGGACTGGCACAGTGGCAGCGCGTCTATCACATCAATGTCGTGCTTTAGTCTAACCCAGCTCAGCTGCACAAGGCTCATGCGCCAGTCCCCCAGTTCTACATGCTGTAATATGATCGTAATACCCCATTGGACATGGCCCCTCCCAAACGGATTTGACCATGCATTTTCATGGGCCCTCGTTGCTTGCAGCTCACCTGCTAACACTCTGATAAAATGCCATCTTTTTAATGCCCGCTTTTGACCTTTTATGCGAGTGCTCGCACAATTTTTTCTGCATTACTGAAAACCTGGTTGCAAGAGATATCTAACTCAATCCTGGTCCATGCACTTCCCCCCTTCCTGTAATATTATCCATGTAGATAAGCTCTCGGAGATCTGTGGAGGTGGGCTTGCTTTGCTTTTCAACACTAAATACTCTTGCTCCCTCCTATCTTTGCAAAAAGAATAAAGTGTCCTAAATTGTTGGACATTCCCCTCCCCTGCACACCATCTGGGCTGGAATCATAACCAATCAAAATTTCTCTAAACAGTATCTAATTCTGTGAAACAAATAATCAGGAGATAAACTATCTTCAATAACCAGAGCATATTCAATACATACAGTATGATATAGCCATTTAATAAAATTTCATATTAAATTATTACAATAAAAGAATGAATACATTCACACAATAGAATAACAACATATCAAAAGAAAGAGCTCAACACGTTTCGGGATAAGAATCCCCTTCATCAGGAGCAAAAGTGATTCATCAACCGGTAAATCAGTTTGAGTTCATAAGTTTGTTCAATATTCAACATCCAGATTGATCTACAAAAAGTAAATTAGAGACTCATGTCAATTTTGAACACTCAGTGTATATGGAGAATAGTGAGAGGAGTGACTAAGTTCAAAGGGTATCACCTTTGTTGAATGTGATTGCAGGTATAACCATCTGCTATGCAGCACCGTCTTTGCCTCACAATCTCCAGATGGAGTCCATGCTTCTTAGGGTTCCCCTTTCTCCATCCATGACCTATTATGTTTTTATTATTTATCACGCCCAGCCTCGTCGTTCTTTGCTGTGTTTCTTCAACATACTGCAGATCTTAAGTTACATTTCTCTAATTTGATTATCGTGGGTGATTTAAATTTTCATTCAATTCACTTGCCTACTGTTCTCGTGGCTGGCTTCTTTTTACTCAGATATGGCTGACCTTGAATTCTTCGAACATACTGGGCAACACACCATCTTTCTTTTGCTCCAGCCGGTCTGGCCAAAGTTTAACCATCCTTTTGTGTGTTATGGCCTGATCACTTTATCATCCCTTTCTCTATGATTTTTCTGCTGATGTCTCTCCTCCGTCCCACCCTTACCTACTGGGCCCTGGTTTCATCAAACCAGACTTGGTGGTTGCGCATTTTTCGGTCACAGCATCCATTCTCTGGAACACCCTGCCACGCTCTATTCGCCATCAGTGGCAGAATGTTGGGGCCATCAGTGGCAGAATGTTGCATTACTGGATGTCCTGACCTCTCTATTAGAGTTGCTTGTAGCTCGTCCCCCTACTACCCCCCACCCCCCAAGGGTAATGTCAACGTTGATCTCTTGTGTTCAGTTTTTGTGAAGGCTGCTGATCACTTTGCTCCCCTTAAACCCCATGTTCATCCTTCACAACCTTGGGTTATATCCAAACTGGTTGATCTGTCATCTTCACCATCAAGCTGAAAGTAAATGGCGCCAGAATTATTCTTCGCTTGCCAAATCCCTTCATGAGACCACCTTTCTGTACCATAAAAGCTATTTTAGCTGCTAAATGGGACTTCTTCACAAACCATATACTTGGGGTGCTCAATCAATATAGCTCTTTAAATTGGTGCAGTCTTTCTCACCTGCCCCCCCCCCCCCCAGCTCTATCTCCCCTTTGCAGGCCCTCTGCGATTCTTTGTCTGTTCTTTTTCTTTTTTCTAACATTTCTCTAATCCGCTACAGTATTGCCGCCAATCAATCTGGACTGGAAAGTGCTCACGGGTGTGCACAGCCTCTATCAGTGTGGTTTGCTTTTCCCTTTTTTAGTACTGACGACATCCTTCTGACCATTCATCATTTGACGTCTGCTTCGTCACTTGATCGGATTCCCATCAAGGTTCTTGAATCTATGGCTACTGGACTGGCGCCGTTTTTAAGCAGCAGTTAATATTTTTCTTCTGGTTCTATCCCCTCCACTGCTCAAACACGATTTTGTGATCCCTTTGCTCTAAAAGCCCTCACTGGACCCTTCCTCTCCTGCTAATTACCAATCTATCTTGCTGATCCCGTTTCCTATGAAAATAGTTGAAGGTCTTATCACCCCTATTATTACTTCTTTTCTTGAACAAACGTCTTTTTTTGACCCCATTCAATCTGGTTTCCGGCCAGGTCGGCAAACAGAGTAGGTGCCTTGGTGGTGGACGACCTAGCCAGGGTGACTAACAGTGGTGGTGTGGATGCTCTGATTTTGTTAGACTTGTCAGCAGCATTTGAAACTATTGATCACATCATCCTGCTTGCTCGTCTGGCTGGGACTGGCATCTCCAGATGGGTCCTGTCTTGGTTTCACTCTTTTCTCAGGGATCGCTCTCAGTCACTCTCTCTTCCTCCTTTTCAGTCAGCCCCTGCTCCAGTAACTTGCAGTGTCCCTCAAGGTTCTGATCTTTCCCCTATTGTATTTAATGTTTATGTTCCTGCCTCTCTCTCAATTGATTCACTCCCATGGTTTTCAGTATGACACATACGCCGACAAAACACAGATTGTTGTCCGTCTGGAACTTGCACAATTTGAAGCTGCTGCCAGATCCTGTTTATGGCTTGACTCAGTGGTCAGTTGGATGTGCCCCATTTGGCTCAAGCTCACCAGTGATAAAACTGAAGTACTGGTTGTCGGTTCCTCAACTGCTTCTCTTTGGACCGCAGATTTTTGGCCTCCTTCACTTGATCGCCTCCCATCTATGACCAGTGTGAAAGACCTGGGCATAAAGATCATGGCCTCATTGTCAATGGAGGCGCAAATAATCTAGTTCTGCAGAATTGGACACTTTAAGCTTAAGGTCCTTCCCTCCCGACCTCCCCACCTTCAGGCCCCGTCGTTCCCTCAGCAGTTTTTGGTCATCTTGACTATTGTAATTCCCTCTATCTCGCACAGCCACAGTACTTGCTCTACCGGCTTCAAGGTCTTCAGAACTCTGCTGCTAGAGTGGACTCTGGCCTTGTAGGGCACATATTTCTCCAATCCTACCAAGACTACACTGGCTTCCTGTGGCTGGGCAAATTAAATTCAAGACCCTTTGCATTGTCCATCATGCCTTCTATGGTCAAGGTGCAGAATTTCTCCAGGATAAATACTGCCCATATGTGCCTACCAAGTCTCTCCGTTCTGCTAATGTCCTGCGCATCTAGGTGCCCTGGTTTCATCAAACCAGACTTGGTGGTTGCGCATTTTTCGGTCACAGCATCCATTCTCTGGAACACCCTGCCGCGCTCTAGTCGCTCTCCCGAAGATCATCTTGCGTTTCATCGCCAAGTCAAAACATTTCTGGTCTAAACATCCTGTGTGATTCTTTTTGGCTGTTTTGTTGTTTCCCTCCTCTAGCGCCATGATGCCCTCGGGTGACCGAAGCGCTTTATTAGAGCAGAATAACATAACTCTGCTAGATCCCACTTGGGGATCCACAGGTGTTGATTAGGTAGAGGACCACCTTAAGCAAGTGCCAAGCTCTTCTGTGGATTAAATGCAACTCCTCCTCAAGCAAGCTTAAAAGAGATACACTGGGATAGCTGGGAGGTTTAGGTGTTCTAAGGGATTATGAGTTGTTTGGAGCAATTCACTTTACAGGAAAAGAAGCATGGTTGTGGTGGTTGCATCCCTGCCAGCAGGGGAAGGGGGGAGCGGGGGCAAGGGCAAAAAGAACTAGGTATTTATTAGCCCATAATCCAGACACATTTTTTTAAAACAAGTCTAGCTTTCTCAATATTTGAAAGTCTACCTTTGTGAATTAAAGTCTTTTCTATAGAAAGCATGCCATATTTAGGTATTGTATTCAGTTCTTTGTGTGCTATATGGCCTGGCTGCTTAACTGTTTGAATGGCACAGCAAAATATTTTGCAGTTCCCTTGCTGCATTTTAAGAGAAGGTCGCAAGGATGTGGCTGTTCACATTCCCAGCAGCAGAGGGGGCTAGCCCAGGATGTGGGCATTTACGTCCAGGACAAGTAAGTGGTATTGAGTTGCCCATCTTCTATTTTTTTCCATGCAGCTCAGTCAATGTTATGCCCGTCTAGAAACAGAAATAAATGCTTCTATGAAGACATTTTTCAAATGGAAATTAAGCAAACAGCATTCTCCCTACTTTGGTGAACACATGTATTGTTTAGTTACCTGCTTGGGATTCTAAAGTAGCGTGTAACCCCATAGTGGGTAACCTAACTGAGTATACATATACTAAAGTATTTGTGCTTATCTTTAAATATTTTAAGGGTGCCTTAGTGAAGCATTGTAAAAAAGGAGTTATTTTTATAGCTTAACTATGTGGGGTCTTCTCCTGAACAGTTCCGCTGTGTGTTAACTTTACTACACAACAGTGCCCCTTTCCTCCTTAGTCTGCCTGGTTACTTGGTCAATGCTACAACAGAGTGGCCTTGCTCAACCGGGTTTGTGATTAATCTTGCTAACCATAGGTTGGCTTTTACAAGCCATACCCCAAGTAGTGATTTCGAAAAATCCTCCCAACAATGGCTCACTGAGATGCTATATTACAAGGCCCTGGTGCCACCCTGCTTGTTAAACAAATACATGGTTGTGTTGTCCAGCTTTATGAGTGCCCTCCAGTGAAAGTGACCAGAGCCAACTTAATCCCCCAAATCTCTAAAATGTTGATACGTTTCTGATGATACTGGAGTGACCGGCAACCTAGAACAGAGAGATGATCCATGGTTGCACACCATCCAGTGAAAGACACACAAGCCTGTCGAAATGATGGCTTGAGGTGGAGTGTCAGTTAAGGGGATGACTGCCTACAGATTCTCCTTCCTACACCACCAGAGAAGGTAATGCCTCTGGAACCAGAAGGAGAACAGAGTCCCGAGTGCGTTGCTCTGCCGGATCTTTCTAATCTGGAGACGTGAGCAGCGAACTGCTAAAACGCATAAGGCCACGAGCCCTAGGAGGCATTGGAACCACCACACTGATCTCTACCCGCTTAAACAAATGACTGAATATCTTCTTGATATCCTGCACTCATTCTTAAATTGGAAAGATTGCTCCCTTTATGGTTCCCAATGAAAGTTTATGAAATGGAAAACTGGGTTGAACAAAATCAAGACTTTTCCTGATTGATCAAGAGACCCAGATTGAAAAGGAGGTCTGGAAGAACACCCAGGGCTGTCCTCACTTGTTCAACTGAGGTAACGTGTTACAGCCAGTTGTCTTGGTACTGGTATATGTGAATTCCCCGCAGGTGGAGATGAGTCTCGACAGGTGCCTTGAGCATTGGGGCTGCATACTGCAACTCTGTACGGGAAATGGAACAAGTCACTTACCTATAACTCTGGTTCTCCAGCATGGGTCTTACAGGGATTCACATGCTCATGAATATTCCCCGTAATCAGGCTGGGAATCCTCTGTAACATTAAGGTAGTTTAGCTTTAAAGCTAAAAACAGCTCATCGCTTCGATAGCCTATTGCTGTCACTTTGGGTCATACTGTCCCAGCCAATGACACTCGTCCGCCTAAGCGGTACCCCTGGTGGCCATCTTCAGATTTGGTTATGCACGTATAGTGGCAGTAAGAACAAACAAGAGCCAGACAGGGGAAAGAGGGAGGGTTTGCATGTGAGACCCATGCTGGATAACAGGAGTTGCAAGTAAATAACGTGTTCCTTCTCCAGCATGGGGTCTTGCATGGATTCACATGCTCATGAATACGATTACACAGCAGTACATATACACAACCACAGGAGGTGGCAAGGCTCAACAGAAGCAATACACATACCCCTGGAGCAGACTCACCTCAAACAAACAGGTTGCAAACCACTGCCTGGCCGACTCCGGACTCTACCCTGGAATCCCCGTTGATGCAGAAGAATCTTGTGAAGGTGTGCATTGACCTCCAAAGAGAAGCTCTGCAGATGTCGAGCAGGGGAACACCAGAGAGAAAAGCTGTAGTCGCTGCGATGGTTCTGGTGGAATGGGCTCACAGTCGACCTGGTAATGGTCTGTTGGCCAGATATTGGCAATGCGCGATACAGTTGGAGAGGCACCTGGAGATGAAGCCTTAGAGGGCCTTCCCATTCCCACACGTCCAAAGTTGACAAAACGCTGAGAAATCTTTGGAAAGGCTCATGTGCGTGCAACATAGAACTGTAGGGGGCGCGCATCGTCCCGCGAATGCAACAATCTTTCAGCAGGTGAAGAAGGGTTAGCGAAGAAAACCGGCAGCACTAAATGCTTGTTTAGATGAAAATCCAAAGGGACCTTTGGCATGAAGGAAGGATGAGTTCGCAGAACTACCTTAGCGGAGTGGGAGTGCAATGACAAATCCAGAGGCTTACAGGATAGAGACTTTATCTCACCCACCCGCCTGGTCGGGTTGATTGCCAGCAAAAAAGGCAGTCTACAATGACAAACTTCAAGGAGGCCCGATGGATATGTTCAAACGGAGGTCTCATCAGTTTGGATAGTACCACATTTAGCCCACGCAGGGGCAGGAGCTTTCACAGGAGGAAATGTTTCGACAAGGCCCTTAAGCAACTCCTTAACGAGCCTGTGCGACCACAAAGAGAGCATGCCTGGAGCCCAGGCGTACCGAGATATGGCGGCCAGGTGTACCTTGATAGAAGGATGAGCAAGGCCAGCCTTGGCCAGTGATAGCAAAGACGTGAGAAGCTGCAGCGCTGTCAAGCGCAGCAGAGAAATCTTCTGTGGCTGGCACTGCACTGAAAAACCCTTCCACTTCTGCTTGTAGCAAGCCAGCGTAGAGGGGGCCCGGGCCTTGAATAGAATATTCTTGCATTCCAAAGGCAACGAGTAATGCCCAAATTATGGGGCTGCAGGAGTCAGGCCATGAGGCGCAAAAACACTGGGCAGTTTTGCAGGATTTACTCCCTTTCTCTGAAGAGCAGGTCTGGAAGTAGAGTGTGAGAAACCAGACTGTGTTCTCCCACCTACTCCCTCAGGATCCTCGATTTAGGTGGCCAGGGTAGGGCCATCGCTTTTGGATCCCGACCCTGGGGGTGGACAAGCAAGGGAGGATCACCGGAGTGGGGGTTCATGGAGGAGGATGGTATAGCCCCCTTTTCCCATTGTACACCAAAACCATCAGCTTTTATGGGATGTTGTCAATCCCGTTCCATCACCCCCTCCCCATTTCCAACATGTACTGGGACTCGATAGAACTCTGATAGAAATATGAATGCTGACATGCACCACACTTAGATGGAATTCTTAACCTTAGCAAGCCTCGCATCTTGATGGGATTATGAATGCCAGCATGTTCTACACTTATAATCGAGAACTTTAGCATGCGCCGTACCCGGATAGGATAGTGAGTGTTGACATCTGCCTCACTTGGATGGAATTGTGGTTGTTGGCATGTGCCACACCTGGACGTAATCTTGAACATTAGCCTGCGTTACATCTAGACTTAATCATAAAAACTTGCCGGCGTCTCACCTAGATGAGTTAAAATGTCAGCATGTGCCACACTTGGATAGAAGGAACAAGTTACTTACCTGTAACTGTTGTTCTCCAGCATGGGTCTGGCATGGATTCACATGCTCATGAATATTCCCCGTCGTCAGGCTGGGAATCCTCGGTAAAGAAAAAATCAGTATCAGTTTCTTTTCTGAACTGTCTTTCTTAGTAGTAACCAATCACTGGTCTCTGCGTCATACTGACCACAGCCAATGACTACCCTCTACCTAAGCCCCGCCTCTGGCAGCCATCTTCAGATTTGGTAGCACGTGAAGTGGCGGTATGACCAAGAGAAGAGCCGCAGAGGGGTAGGCGGGAGGGTTCGCATGTGAATCCATGCCAGACCGATGCTGGAGAACAACAGTTACAGGTAAGTAACATGTTCCTTCTCCAGCATGGGGTCTGGCATGGATTCACATGCTCATGAATAAAGAATACATAGCAGTACACACATGCACAACCACGGGAGGTGGCAAAGGCTCAACATTAAGCATTACATGAAACTCAACATTAAGCAATTCTTACCTCCTCACCAGGCTCACCTTAGGCGAACAGGTTGCGCAGCACTGCTTGGCCGACCCTGGACTCCTCCCTGGAATCCCCATCGACGCAGTAGAATTTCGTGAAGGTGTGCGTCGACCTCCACGTACAGCCCTGCAGATGTCCAGCAAGGGCACACCAGATAGGAACGCCGTGGTAGCTGCGATCGCTCTGGTGGAATGGGCTCTCGGACGGCCAGGCAGCGGTCGGTTTGCCAACCAATGACAGTACATGATACAGCCGGAGAGCCATCTGGAAATGGAGGCCTTTGAGAGAGCCTTCCCCTGATTGACAGGTCCAAAGTTCACAAAAAGTTGTGACGTCTTCCAAAAACACTTTGTGCGGTCCACGTAGAACTTCAGCACTCTAGCCACATCCAGCGAGTGCAAAGTCCTTTTTGGCCGGCGACGAAGGCGACAGGAAGAAAACAGGCAACACCAAGGGTTCGTTGAGGTGGAAGTCCGACGGCACCTTGGGCATGAAAGAGGGGTGCGTCCTGAGCACTACCCTCGTGTCGTGAAAAGTCAAGTACGGGGGCTTGCAGGAAAGGGCCTGTATCTCTCCCATTCTTCGTGCGGAGGTGATGGCCACAAGAAACGCTGTTTTCCACGACAAGAACTTCAACAGAGCCGAGTGCAGAGGCTCGAACGGAGGTCCCATGAGCTTGGTCAGCACCACGTTGAGCTCCCATGCCGGGGCCGGAGCCTTCACCGGCGGGAACGATCTGAACAGTCCCTTCATGAATTCTTTCACCAGACGATGAGACCACAAAGACGTCCGCCCCGTGGTTCTGGTGTATCGGGAGATCGCAGCAAGATGAATCTTGATGGACGCGTGCGCCAGTCCAGCCTTGGCCAGCGTCAGAAGGTACGGCAGTACCTGGGGAGCCGTAATCCGTAGAGGGTTAATCTTCTGTGCGTGGCATCAGACAGAGAACCTCTTCCATTTGTGTCCATAGCATTTAAGAGTCGAGGACGCCCTGGCCTTTGCAAGAACCTCTCTGCAGTCGGCCGGTATGTCGTATCCTCCAAACTCTAACGCTGCAGGAGCCAGGCCTGCAAGTTCAGCGACTTCGGGTCGTGATAGAGGATGGCGCCTCCTTCCCCGGCGTCCACTGGCAGCTTGATTGATGGGGACACTGACAAGTCCAGAAGGTCCGGGAACCATATCTGCCTCGGCAACGCAGGTGCGACGAGGATCATCCTGCACCGTGACCTCTTGAGCTGGTTGATGAGCCGGATCAGCAATGGCAATGGAGGGAACGCGTATAGAAACAGGCCCTCCCAGGGGAACGAGAAAGCATTGCCCATGCTCCTCGGCTGGGGAAACCTGCTGGCGAACCTCCGGTACTTGGAGTTCGTCGCCGTCGCGAACAGATCGATCTGGGGAGTGCCCCACCGTCGGAAGAGGCGGTCCACTAGATCCTGTTGTAGTTCCGACTCGTGGCACGAGCGCAGCTCTCTGCTGAGCGAGTCGGCGATGGTGTTTTTTATCCCTGCCAGATGAAACGGCACCAGAAACATCCCTTGGGCGACGGCCAAATGCCACAGATCCTGCGCCTCCTTGGACAGGGCTGGGGATCTGGTACCGCCCTGCTTCCTGATGTAGAACATGGTGGTGGTGTTGTCGGTGAAGATCCTCACCACCTTGCCCTTGAGGGACGGAAGAAAGGACCTGAGGGCCCAAAACACTGCACGGAGCTCCAGGACGTTGATATGGAGGGACTTCTCCGTCGGAAGCCAAAGGCCTCTCGCGTGCAGATTTTCGGTGTGCGCTCCCCACCCTTCCAGGGAGGCATCCGTGGTCACTGTCTCCTGGTGGCCGGGGGTCTGGAAGTCCATGCCCGCCGTCAGATGCGCGCGGGTGCCCCACCACCGGATCGCTCATCGGAAACTCTCGTTGAGTGTGATCCTCTCCTCGAAGCTGCCCGTCGCCTGCATCCAGAGCGCGTCCAGGAACTCCTGCAACGGGCGCATCCGGAGCCTGCACAGGCGGATGAGATAAATGCAAGAAGACATCATTCCGAGGAGGGACTTGATGGACCTCACCCTGGCCGCGTCCGCAGCCAGCATCCGCTGCACCTTGCCCAAGATGGCCCTCGTCCTTTCCTCCGACGGAGAGGCCAGAAGCGACACTGTCGAGCTTTGCTCCCAGAAACAGTGCGTCTTGCGCGGCCACCAGGTGGGACTTGGCGTAGTTTATGGAGAATCCCAGGTCCGTGAGAAGTTGGACGGTCCTTGCCGTGTGCTCCACGGCGAGCTCCTTCGTCTTTGCTCGGATGAGCCAGTTGTCCAGTTAGGGGTAGACGTGGATCCCCTCTCAGCGCAGCTGCGCCGCCACCGGTGCGAGGCACTTGGTGAACACCCTGAAGGGAAGGCTTTGAACTGGTAGTGACGCCCTTGGACCACGAACCGAGAAACTTTCGGTGTCCCTTTAGGGTGGGAATATGGAAGTAGGCATCCTCCAAATCCAACGACGACAGGAAATCGCCCTCCTCCAGTTGACCCAGGACGTGTTGGAGGGTGACCATCCGGAACTTCTGTGCCTTGATGAATTTGTTCAGTCGTCGTAGGTCCAGGATAGGACGCCATCCTCCCGTCGTCTTCTTCACGAGGAAGTATCTTGAGTAAACTACGGAGCCCCGAAGCCTCTTTGGGACGAGCTTGATGGCGCCCTTCTTGAGCATCGCCTTTACCTCCAAGAGAAGTTGAGGGACGTGATGTTCTTTCCTGGCCACAGGGGGGATGCGTGGGCACCTCTTTAGAAACTTGAGCGCGTGACCCTGAGCTAGGGCGTCCAGCACCCAACGGTCGGTGGAGATGGACTCCCACATGCTGACGAAGCTCACCAGCCGGCCTCCCACCGGGGTGCTTCGGTGGGGGCCTGACCCCATGGCCGGTTCAGTCCTGCTTCGACGAGGCTTTGCCGCCTTGTCCTCCTTGGCGACGACGGCAGGGTTTGCCCGACTTGCCTCGTCCCCTGTAAGCTTCCTGTGATGACGAACGGGCCGCTTGACGGTAGGTGGAAAATCTGCCGCTGGAACCTTTGGAGGCACCCAGTTTGCCTCCGCCGCTCCTAAACGGCAGCCGCCGTTGCTGGAGAACCCCAAGAGCCCGGGCCGTCTCTGTGTCCGCCTTGATGGCTTGAAGGGAATCGTCCACTGTTTTCCCAAACAGGTTGTTTCCGTCGAATGGCATGTGCAAGACTCTGGTCTGCACGTCCTGACGGAAGTCAGTAGCCTTGAGCCATCCACGCCGCCTAAGGCACACACCGTTGCCCAACTAGCGAAATCCAGTGTCAGCGATGTCCGTCGCAATCGTAATGGCGTGGTCCGACGCCACCTCTCCTTCCTGCAAGATCTCTAGGGCTTCCGCCCTCTTGTCGTCTGGTAGGAAGTCCAGCAGGGGGGCCAGTTTGTACCACAACTCCCTGTCGTAGCGGGCTACGATAGCCAAGGCGTTGGCCGCCTTAATCGTCGTCGCTGCCGACGAGATGACTCTGCGTCCCATCGTGTCTAATTTCTTTCCCTCGCCGTCCGGCGGGGAGGTAGACGTAGAGGCCGCGCCCCCCCCACGCTTTCTTCCTGGCCGCCGCGGAGACGACCGAATCCGGGGTCGGCTGTGCCCGAAAGCACAAGGGGGCCGCGTCCGGGACCCGGTACTTCTTCTCGTACCGATCCCTTCTAGCCGGCATCGTGGATGGGTTCTTGAGGAGGGTGAGGCCCTCATCCCAAATATCGTCCAGTAGAGGTACAGCAAGGACCGTCTTCCTCTTGGCCTTGCGCCGTTGATAAAGGAAACCTTCCTTCTTCTTCCCTTCCGGGCAGAGCTGGAAAAGCTCGGATGCCCTGGCGATCATGGAGTGAAACGATCCAATCTCGTCGGGCGGGGAAGCCCGGGTGGGAGGTGACGACGGGAGATCCTCGTCGTAAACCTCGTCGTCTGTACCCGTCGCGGCCGTGTCAGTCCCTGTATCATCCCCACGTGTCGTGGACAGGGAGGAGGGCTGAACAGGGCACGATGGCTGAAAAGGAGGTGGAGGATGAATCCTTCTCTTAGGGGGAGGGCTCCCAGAAGGGCCTGGCTCCGGGTCCCCCGTCGGGAGCGGTTCCTCCGTTGGTGGTAACGGCAGTCTCGTCCTTATCTCCGAGCATAAGGACTGTATAGCCAACAAAATGGCCACCGAGTTGTCTTGCGGCACTGGTTGAGGGGAGTCCGACGGACTTAAGACTTCCTCAGAGGTTGAGGCTGAATCCACAACGACCTCCTGCCCCCCCCCCTTTTTCTTCTCCGTCGGAGGTTTCACGGGGGTCCTGTCGATGGGCATGAAAGAGGACTCCCTCCGCGGTGGCAGGGAGACTCTGGGCCCCGAGGTCGCCACCACTGGTGTAGCCTCCACAGGCTGAGCCAGGGCCGCCACGACTGTCTCGATAGAGGCCTTGGCCGGATGGATTAAGGCTTTCACCACCTTAGGTGCGCTCACCGCCTTCTCCTTGGGGGGAGGGTCACCGCCTCGCTCCCCCTCCGATGGGGCCTTCAAGCTCGACCGGGGTCTCTCCAGGAACTTCGCCGGGTGCTCGGCCTTCCTCTTACCCGAACCAGAGCGTTGGCTCGTGGTTGATGGCGCCGGGGAGGATGCGCCCTGCCTGGCGCCCGTAGAGCCCGACCGTTCGGCGCTCCCGGTGCCAGCGGACTCGCGGTGCTTGGCCTTCTGTTGGACCCCCGTCGCCGGGGCGCCCTCAAAGGTCTTAGAAGACCGCTCAGACTTCTTCTTCTTCTCGCCTGACGGGCTCTTTCCTTCCAGCCAGTTGGCGAGACGTTTATGGCGGTCCTTCATGGTCCGCTCCGAAATATTGCCACAAAACGCACAGTCCTTCTCCACGTGCGTCTTGTCCTCATGTAGGCAGTAAAGGCAAAGGGAGTGTTCGTCCTCCTTAAAGACATTCTGAAGCTGGCATCCAGGGCAGACCCTGAACAGCTTTCCGGGCGTCGAGCTTCCCTTCTCCTGGGCCATGTCCGAGATGGGCCTGAGAAACTTCTGGAGTCCTCCAAAAGCGTGGCTCGACGAAATCTTCACCCTTGAGGGGCGTAGACGAATCCGACACGGGTCCCCGTTAATCGGATGAAGAAACGGTGGAGCTTGAGGCTCTTTTGACCGAAAAAAGAGACATTTTTCTGAGAAAAAACGTGAAAAAAGCACTAACGCTCGAGAGCAATATCACGAGGATCCCAACAATTGAACGTGCGGTAAAAATCTGAAGATGGCTGCCAGAGGCGGGGCTTAGGTAGAGGGCAGTCATTGGCTGTGGTCAGTATGACGCAGAGATCAGTGATTGGTTACTACTACGAAAGACAGATCAGAAACCAAACTGATACTGATTTTTTCTTTACCGAGGATTCCCAGCCTGACGATGGGGAATATTCATGAGCACGTGAATCCATGCCAGACCCCATGCTGGAGAATTGTGATTGTTATCATTTGCACAATTAACCAATCCACTAACAATGTCCCTCTTCTGCATACAACTCTCAAACCCTAACCAAACACAACCACAAACCTATAACACAACAATCGGCACAAACTTCACTACACTGCAACAACAAAACAAACCACACAGACTCGCACAACAGAACGCAACGACTACGGACCAGAAAACATCCCAAGCCCAACCAACGCAATTCCGGGTTGAGGCCGCCAACAGCACATCACTGCTCTCTTGCACTTTTACAGCTTATTCCCACTAACTCACCCCTCCCTCCCTTTTTACAGAGCCGCCAGCGCATTAGGGGACCACTCCGGTGGTAATAGTGCACGGTACAAATATCCTTTAACATTAACTTAACCAAGAGGCGCACAAAAGCAGTGAAGATTACCCATAGACATCACAGTGGGAAGCAGAGAGAAGCCTACCACATTACACCACTAGGCTGTCCCACTATTAGAGTCGGACAAAGTCAGACAATTTACCTTAACCATTCACACCCAACTCCACTTAACCTTCAGTTAGGGTATAAAAGGTGTGGTTCTGCCAGAAAAGATGAGCAAGCTGGGCTTGTTGGTTGGAACGTGGAGGCTGCAGCATGAGAGGCCTGGAAACTCCAGAGGAGAGCAAGACCCCGGGACGCTGGAGGGTTGCAGCGTTGCGAGGGAGTTGCTAATTATTAGGCATGAACAGGCCAGTGCTCGTTCCCCTGGGACGTGTGCCAGTCCCAGGGATGTCTGAGGGGCAGGTGGGGAGACCCCGACCTCGACCCACAGACCCCGAATAAATTGCTCACCAGCGCTGCGCTTCCTGGGTGAGTATCAGAGCAGGAGAGGGAGAGAAACCCTGTAACATGCATGGGGCTGGAGACTGAAGCAGAAAGCAGCACGAAAGGAAAACAAAGTGCGTGAGCAGCAAACCAAGAGAAAAAGACAGAAGAGAGGGCACGAGCAACCCAATAGTGGAAGAGAGGGTGCAAGCGACCCGAAGAACAGAAAGAGTGCGAAGAGAGGGTGCCAGTGACTCAAAAGCAGAAGAAAGGGTGCGAGCAACACAAAAGTAAGAAAAGGAAGGGCAAGGGTGGCCAGAAAGGAGTGTGCCAGGGGCACGACAAAGCAAGAGGAGTGTGCAAGATGCCCAGTACAGAGAAAAAAAGGTGCAGGAGTGCACTGCAAAGTGGAAAGAAAGGTTAAAGTAAACAGAAGAAAAGATACCAAGAGTGAAGAGAGTGGTCAGAAGTCAAGAGTCGTCACACAGGGGTGGAGCAAAAGCCTGGAATTTTAAAAAGTCTCTGACACTGACCCATGAAAGGAGCTGTGAGATCTTGTGTTTGAGACAAGAGTGGCCTACGATTGGGGAAGGGAACCCAGAGAGCTGTGCAGAGACATTTTTTAACCTTTGCAGGAGAGGTCTAAACTTGTGGAACGGAACCCTGAGAGGCCAGACCAGAACTATGCTTTTTTTTAATGTTTGGAACTGTAAGGAGTAAAGCTGGGGAAAGGACCGCAGGCGAACGAGACATTGTGAACTTTATTTGCTGCCAGAGCCCTGCGTGGAAGGCCAACCCTTTTTGTGTTTAACTATCGTTTTGCTAAACTGGCAGAACTACACGTGATGGTAAGGCCACCTAAAACCAGTCGTGGTTTTCATTTCGTTTTGAGCCCCTATTCTACTTTAAGAAGATCACAGAACACATTTTGTCTAAGAGTGAGGGCACGCATAGGTTTAGAAGACAGAATTTGGTTTTGGACATCCAAACAAGCTGCATTTTTCGAAACATCAGTTGAGGGAACAACCCCTTTAGAGTTGGGGCCAGCTAGGCATTACACCAACCCAGCAAAGATTTTCAATAAAGCTTTTCGAAGCCTGTCTCACAGGAGGCACTCTGATGGCTGGAACCACAGACAGATGGAGAAGGTCCAAGTACCAGATCTGACTGGGCCACGCCCAGTGCAAGGAGGATCATCTTGCAGTGGCAACGTCTGAGTGTGTTGATCAATTGTAGCAACAGTGGAATTGGCATGAAAGTATACAGGAAAAGGCCCTCCCAAGGGAATGGAAAGGCGTCCCCCATACTCCTCGAATGAGGATAGCGGCTGGAAAACATCTGACACTTGGCATTGGTATCTGTCGCAAATTGGACGATTTGAGGGAGACCCCACTAGAAGTGTTGAGATGCTTGCTTGAGTTCCCATTCATAGCAGGACTGCAGCTCCCTGTTGAGACAGTCTGCAATAGTTTTCTGATCGACTGACAGGTGAAATGGGATGATTAACATCAGTTGAGCAATGGCCCAACGCTACAGATTCTGAGCCTCGAGGGAGAGCGGTGGAGTGTGTCCCGCCCGGTTTCCTGACGTGAAATATGGTGGTGGTGTTGTCCGTGAAGACCCACACCACCTGCCCTTGGAGCAGAGGATGAAAAGACTTGAGCCCAGAAAACTCCTGCAGTTCCAGGTCATTGATGTGCAACTCCTTCTCTTCCGGGAGCCAGAGGGCTCTGGCATGAGAATGTCCTGTGTGATCTCCCCAAACCTCCAGAGAGGCGTCAGTCGCGACTGTTACCTGATACGCGGGGATCTGAAAAGGGGTGCCCTGTGAAAGAAATAGGCGAACGGACCACCAATGCAGGGCCTGTCGGAAAGCCTAATTAAGGGTGATCTTGTCGTTCCATGCACTGACTTGCTGCCATCTGGCATCCATAAACTCCTGACGGGGTCTCATGTGCAGTCTGTAAAAGGGAACTAGGTGGATGCAGGAGGACATCATCTTAAGCAGGTACTTGATGGACCAGACTGTTGCAACCAAAGCGGTCGATAGCCGCTGGATATTTTCCAGGATGGCGTTCACTCTCTCTTTCCCGAAGGAGTCACTAGACACAAGTGTGTTGAGGCGGGCACCCAGGAATAGCGCATCTTAGATGGCGCTGCGCAGGATTTCTGATAGTTTATCGAGAAACCCAGAGACGACACGGTTTGGATGGTCCCTACGGTGTGCCGGCTTGCCAGCACGTGAGAGCGGGATTGGATTAGCCAATTGTCTAGTTAAGGATAGACGCGAATTCCGTTGCAGTGCAGGTGTGCTGCCACCTGGAGCGAAGCATTTGGTGAAAACCCTCAGGCCGACTTTAGGCAAAACGTGTCACAATGGTCTAACTCCCCTTCTCCCGAGGTGCTAGATTCGGTCAGAAAGTCCCCTTCCACCACCTCCTCCTCACCTGAAGTGCTGGGATCCGGGAACGGCTTCTTCTTCCTTCTCTTGGGGACATCTTTTTTTTTCAGCAGGTAGGGTCTGTCATGAAAGGAAGCCACCATGGCTGCCTACAAGGCAGAAGAGGGCCCTCGCTCCCAGGACAGCCGGATAAGGGGAAACAGCTGTGAGGCATAAAAAACCCCAGTGGAGAGATTGTTCAGAAGTATCCCAGGGGAGCGCTGTGGTATTCCAAAAGTCTTGTGCAGGATTGTATTGGTTCCAAACAATGTCAGGATCCTTTGAAGGGGATGGTAGGTATCCGCTACCAGCAGCACCAGAGTTCAAGTAAACAGCAAATGGATATGGAGTACCAGAGGTGGCAGGACGTGTAAACAGGTCCAGAGGCTCAGCAAACGAAAGAAATGCAAGATAGCAAAGTAATTGAAGAGGAAAACTAGAGCGAACGAAAAGGGGAAAGGAACTGACCGGGAATGAGGCGAGACAGTGGAACGCTGAAGGTAAGGAGACAGAGAAAAAGAGAACCGGCACAAGGATGAGGATAAGAGGGAGGCAGAGTGAAACAAAAGAAAGAAGAGAGCCGGCAGAAACCAGAAAGAACAAAGTTGATTGAAAAAACTAAGTAGCGAAGGGTGAAAAGAAAAAGGCAACAGGGAAGGAAAGAGAGAGGGGCAGAACACTGCCAAATGGAAATAATGCAAAAGCGTAGGCAACAAAGCAGAGTAAGAACCTTACGAGTTGCAAAGCGCCAGCTGGCGGGATACGCACTGAATAAGAAGTTCCCGGCGGCCGCCATGCTGGAAGAAAATTAGACCGCGCCTAACAAAACGTAACAGCACCTCTAATGGAGTCTGCTTCTCCAGTGGCTCCACAGTTTCCAAGCCCCTGGATGCGTGACAGAACGGCAGTGCCTTGAACTGGTAATGGTGCCCCTGAAAGACAAAACATAGGTGTCTGAGATGAATGGGGATGTGGAAATAAGCATAGTCAAGAGTAGTCAGGAAATGTCCTTCCTCCAGCTGGTCGAGCACATCCTGCTGTTCAACCATTGTGAACTTTTCGGATTTCAACAGGAATCTGTCGAGGCGACGCAAGTCTAGAATGGGTCTCCACCCTCCCGACTTCTTCCGTACCAGAAAATATCAGGAGTACACTCCGGAGCCCTGGAGGCACTGAGGGACTGGTCCTATTGTCCCTTTGCTTAGCATGGCTTTAAACTCCTTTGGCAGCAGTGCCACGTGCTGTTTGTGACATGGGATGGGAGGAATGTGAGAGCACTTGTTCTGGAATTCCAGAGTGTGACCCTGCTGAAGGACATCGAGCACCCATTTGTCTGTGGATATCTCATCACTGATCAACAAATTGCAATAACCGGGATCCCACTGGGGTGCAGAAGTGAGAGTGTGGTTCCTGGGCTGATTTAGGCCTGCTCCGGTGTCTGTTTACTGGATGAGGGGTGATGACGCTGGTTGCCACTCCGATAAACCTGGGAGCGTCTCCTATAAGCCTCCTCAGTGGATGAACGGGAGGCTGGCGATAGGGGTGGGCGGAAGGGGGTTGAACCCCCTTCAAGGATCTTGAGACTTTCCCTTCAGAGGAGCAAAAGGAAGGCCTCCTCTGCTGATGAGTGACAAAACAATGCGCTGTCTCTGTGTCTGCTTTTATGGCCTGTAGAGTCTTGTCTACTGCCTTTCCAAAGAGGTCGTCACCATCGAAAAGACATGTCAACCACCTTTGTCTGCACATCTGTGAGGAAGCTACAGGCCTTGAGAAAACCTTGGCGCAGAGGCACTCTCCATTGCCCATCTGGCAAAAGCCCGAATCAGCGACGGTGATTGCATTGTCGGAGGTGTTAGGGGAGTTTTCCTAAAGTCCATTGGAGGTAAGACTTCATAATAATCCCAATGGTATGTAGGTCTCCAACTCTTAGTATCAGTCTGTACTACTCATGGAACCTTGGTAGAAGGCAGAGCAGTCAGGCTCCTCATAAGAGGAAGATGAGAGCTGTAGGCAAGTACACTGAACCCAGTTAGTAATGCAATATATATTATATTTACACAAGAGACGTTTTAAACTACTTAGCACATTAAACCAAAACACACAAGATTACGTGTAGATACTTTTCAAAGGCCACTGCTTAGTTTGCAGTTGCACGCGGTTACAATTGTTACAGTTTTTGACACTGGCAGTTTGACCCTATTATCATTAATAAAACGCATTTGTGTGCACACAAAGATATATGGTCATTGTGCTTAACAAAATCACATAAGATAAATTCTTTTTTTGAAGGAAAACAGTAGGTTAGTGAACAGTAGCAGAGTTTAAGGTTATAGAGGCAGTTCCTTCGTACACAAAGGCTTTTAAAGTCCAATTCACAACTATAGCTAAAAGGGAGTTCGGAAGGGGCTCAAAGTCTTACGAAGCAACGGAATAGCAAATGTTCCTGTGGATACTTTCAGTCTCTAGGTTAGGATACTCGAAGAACAACAACAGTGGAGACCCTGTTAAAGGGCTCGCAAAAGTGACACAAGCAGCAGTTGGGTCAAAGGTAAGAGTGGACACTGTGGACACTTCTAGATGCACTCCTACACCCCGGAGCGACTTGTTGAATCAAAGTAAGCAATACCTTTTCTCCCCACAGTATCTTAGGTTAGAAGGAATTTTTGTGGCTGGATTGTCCTTGAAGTGGCAGCGCTGGACCTGACCTCCAGATTCATTGGTTTGGTGACGAAAGGCAGGTCAATGGATGGGCTCTCTCAGCAGAGGTCTTGAAGGAGGATCTATGGCACGGATTTCATCAGCTTCTCTGGTCATTCTGCAGTTTTAGCGCCTTTTCTGTAGCACCAACTAAGGACACGATTCGCCCAGTCAATCTTCTTCGATTCCTGCACTCTGGTGAGGGGACTTGGATGAGCTGTATTGTGTCCCTGCAGGTTCACCTGGAGCTCAGCAAACACTTGGATGGATTCAGCCTTGGCAAGACAATGCACTATGATTGGGTCGGAGGACTCTTGGTATTCGTGGTTTCCAGCTCAAATTGTAGTTCGTTTTAGGGCTGATTGATCTCACCAGCCAAAGGGAAGGAGGAGTCCTCTTTGCAGTGCCTCTGTCGCATAGAAAACAGGGTCAGGGCAGCAGTGGCCGCTTCACTGTGTTGCAAAGGGTCTGCAGGTGTCTCTTTTCTTCTTCAGTTTCCAGTGGTCGACTGGTCTTTCACCTCAGGAACCTCACCTTTTATTCCGTTTTAGCACACACTGCTCTGCAATCTTTAACAGTTCACAGAAAGGGAGCGGGGGCAGGTGTCCAATCAGGACAACCAGAAACCCACCCCCCACCCAGTTTCCTTTCAGGCACTCTGGAAGGCAGGGAAGTGAAAAACTCCTCCCCCATTTCATGTCTGCCCAGACACACTGGAGCCTAGGCAAGGACACACAAGGGCTCCTGCCAAAGGGAAAACACACAGACAGACCCCCCCTCCCAGAATGGTAGAAGGGCTAACAAAGAACAACCACACTAGAAATGGCAAAAAAAGCCGCCTCCCAAGTTAGTACTTATGTGCCCCTATTGTGCACAACCGGGATTGTGTGAACAGTCTGCAGTAAAAAATAGCACAATAGTCGGTAGTAGACGTCCACTGCCACCAGCCATAACTAGAAGGTTTGTCTATGTGACTAAAAAGTTACAGGAGCAGTGAAGGGGGTGATACTAGGTATCCCTTGACACTCCACATAAGGTGGTGTGTGCCAATCTCAGAATATATAGTTTTAGGAGAGATACAACTTATCTATCCCTAAGAAACTCAGAAAGTAAGGATAAAGAAAGAATATCAAAGGAGAACCCAAAGGGTTCCCAGCAACAATGCCCACAAGGAGCAGTGTGCTGCAAAAGCTAGACGCAGATGCTTTAAAAGAGATGTTGAGGAAAGTGGACTCCATAGTACGTGAAGAACACTGAAAAGGAGTTCCAAAAGACAGAGCCCATAAGAATGAACGAGTGTGAAAAGGCTCCACTCATTCAGGACTTAAAGACAAAGATCCAGAAGTCCAGCAAAAAGTGCTGAGGGTCTCACTAGGAAAGGGGATGAAGCATTGTTAGGGAGAATTCTCATTCTATGGCTAATTTCCCTTACCTAGTGTCCCCCAGCAGCTTTGCTGGATTTGAAGGGTTGGTTTCTTTTCTCCTGCTAAGAGTGAGACTCTTTTTCCCACTCTTAGGCATTTTTGCTATTTGTGTTCTAGACTATTTTTGTGTTTAATGTCTATGGGATTTTCTCAACCCCATAGGAACCATCTTTATTCACATGTGTTACACAGCACCCTCCGTGCAGCGACACAGGGGTGTTGTAGCGACCCCCAAATAGACTCCATACCCTGGGACTGACTACTGTCTCCCAGGGCATGTAAAGTCCCCATTGACTTTACTAGTCAATTTTTGTGAAGTAAACCAGTACAACTCATCTTACTATGGAGGTACTGGGAAGGGTTCATAGTTTTTCCCTTATGTTCATTTTCGAGAGGGTACCGTACAGTCCCTCTCTAAAGTTTCTGGCTGGTGGCAGTGGTTACTACTGTAAATATTCGACCGCGAATATTTTCCTATGGGATTTTCCCATTGTTCGAGGCTACCACATTTTCTGACAGCCTCTAACATACCGCCGGTTTATTTTTATACTAACTTTACCACGGTAGGTTTTATTTGCCAGAACTTTAATATAAATTCTTTCTCGTGTCTTTCTCTAAACTCCTAACCCAATCCTTTGTTCATCCTTTTGGCGGGCTTCTGCCTAGAAGCCCTCCTTTCGGCGCCACTGAGTCTGGGGTGGGTCCTTTGTGTGGGAAGGGGAGTAGGACCCCTGGACAGGTTTGCCTCAGCAACCCATGTCGCACTCTATCCTGATAGGCTAGAGGGTCTCCCGCCAAGGAGGACCAATCCACTGTGTGAGTGACAGCTAGGCTGTATGAATGGGGCTTTTTTTGCATAAAAGCAGGGTCCTGAGGACTGGAAGAGCAAGACGTTGCCACTGGAACTAAGAAGCCGAAGAGTAGAGAAGCCAAAGACATCTGTAACGACTGAACCCCCGGTGAAGCCCTGCTGCAGCGTCTCACCACTTTTCTCCACACAACGAGAAAAGATCTTCATCTGCAAGAGCCTTCTTCCCTTGAGATGGTGGGGCCAACCAGTTTGCCAATCGCCTTCCTGGACCTGCCTTGGTCGAATCGCCAGTACCCTGAACTCAGAGGCCGGATAGCCAGGCACCAGTCCGCCCGGACCGCGATTTAAAGGAGCGTACCTTTTATTCGTCGGGCAACACCGCGGCTGGTTTCATCCCTGGGTAGTGCAGTAACTCGCACCTTCCTCCACGACGAGAGCCTCTCTTCCTCTGCTGGATCCCCCAAACTGCAGGAACTACCATGAACTATTGCCACCGCAGGAGCCACTTCTTCATTTTAAAGGTACATTGTTCAGCCAGGCCGCCCTTCCTTCGCGGTAGCACTAAAGGTTTTTTAAATCCTTTAACTACCTGTTGGGTTGGCCGCCCCTCTCTCTTAACATTGCCTTCTACCTTCTGCATCCACCTCTTCAAAATTGTTAACCAAAGACTTGACTGCAGCTACAAGAACATTTTGTTCCTAGGCCCTTGCCCTGTACCACTGACTCTGGCACAGGCCTACTGACTCTGGCTACATTTGTTAGAACTGCCTTCTTTAAATTGATTCTCAACGAGAACTGTGTTGGTGCACCTACTTCTTATAACTACCCTTTTCTTCCCTTTCTAAACCTTGTGAAATGCCATTTTGCTCAATTTTCATTTAAGTATTTCCTATACTGATGCACTGTCTTGCTTAAAATTGGTTCACAATCTGATGGGAAGTGTTGCTAGGGCGTGTAAGAAGCTATTTCTATATAACTTGTGCTTTCCCTCCCTTGTGAGAAATTGCAGAGTACTCCTTGTGTGTAGTTTTCACTGTGCCGTTTTGCTCAGTTTTCACTCTGGTTCACTTGGTCTACAATTTAACTAGGGAGTGTGTATATTCTTCTTTGACTTACTTTAACTTGCTTAATGACTGTGATAAATGTGTTTTACTAGAACTATATAAAATAAATATATATCTACTTTTGAATACAAAGCTTTGGTCAGTGTTTCCTTGTGCCATCGTATTGTAGACCTATATTGTAAACCCTGAATACTGCTCATCTCCCTCTTGAGATAAGTCTGACTGCTCAGCCACAGCTACCAACTAAATCTTTGTGGTACAGACTGATACCAAAGCGGATTTATTGCTCTCACCTGTAGTCCTAATCTTCTGTAGTGATCCCTAAGGGAACTGCACAGGATTCTGCCTAACAAGCATAACAATGATACATCTCCCTAACTGGAGGCCACCTCCCCTTCCTGGAACGGGGCTAGGGCTTCAGCTTTCCTGGCAGGAAGTCAAGGATTGGCCGTAACTTGTACCATAAGTCTCTGTCATACCTCAAGAGAATGGCCAGGGCGTTGGTGGCCTTGATAGTACATGCTGCCGTTGTGATGATGCGCTTTCCTGTTGCATCTAGCTTTTTACCTTCTTGGTCCGGAGGAATCATAAATAAGGAAGACGTGTTGGAAGACCTCTTCCTAGTGTCGGCCTAGACAACAGAGTCTGGTGAGGGTTGGGACCTGAGGCACTTAGGGGCCGAGTCCACAACCCGATACTTCTTTTCCAAGCAATCCTTTTTTGCAAGAGTGGTCATGACCAACAGGGGGGCCTCCCAAATGTCATGCAACAGGGAAACTGACACAATGGTACTCTTGTTGTTTGAAAAGGAAACCTTCATTTTTCTTGGGTACATGGTTCAACAGCTTTGTTTCCTTCGAGTTCATTGAGTGGAACAACCCAATCTCGCCAGGCAGAGAGGCCCTAGAGGGCACATCAACATCAGGGGGGTTCCCCATCCATGGGAACAAAGTCATTGAATACATCCTTGTATTGCGTATCAGTTGTGACAGTGTCAGTGTCTATCTGAGCTCCTCCCACTACCCCAGGAGGTGGTGCAACTGGCAATGGCCGAGAGGTAACAGGAGCAGGATGAGGCAGCTTCGGCTGAGCTAGAGAAGGCCTCTGAGGATTCCTTGTTTGACTAGCAATGGGAGCAGCAGGTAGTTGCTCCTTGATCCCAGCCACCAGTTTGTGTAAAGTGGTCAAAATGTCCAAAGACATCCCTTGGTGCAGGTGCTGGGCCCTGAAGTGAAGTGAAGTGAAGGGCTAAAAGGCGGAAATGGCTGGTGAAATGGCACCCATTTTCGAGGTATTGGCATCATGGGATCAGGCTTCCCTTGACCGCCCTCCTGGTCACAGTAAAATCCCTCTGGCAAGTTATCCTCTGAACTAATGGAGTGTGTTGGCGACAGCCTGGGAGATCCCAGAGGGTCCAGGGTGAAAAGTGGTGTGGCCTTGGTGGGTCTAAGCAGGAAATCCTGAACTGGAGGCCTCTACCTCACCAAATCCGAGCCTTTATGTAAAGATGGGATGACTGGAGACTGAGTAGCAGGAAAAGGTGCTGTCATTGACGGGACTGTTATCGGTACTCTAGGTGTGGTACCCATCATAGTGGCTGTTAGGCAGAAACCTGTGCAGTTCCCTTAGGGACCACTGCAAAAGATTTAAGACTACAGGTGTTGGCAGTAAACCCACTTGGTAGCAGTCTGTACCACCCAGATTTACCTGGTAGCTGTGGCTGAGCAGTCAGACTTCCCTCAAGAAGAGTTAGGCAGTATGCAAAGTATACACAATAGGCACTCAGATACAACAATACAAGCAAACACTGACCAGAGCTTTGGTATCAAAGTATATGACAATGCATTACTTACCGTAAAAGCATTTCTGATGGTTGTATCTGCTTAGATTCACATGCTGTGCATAGGTCCGACATCCAGTGGTCACTGCGGAGTATTGCATTTTGTTTTTCGTAGTCGAAAAGGGGACGTCGACAAGGCGTGTCTGTAACACTATCCCTATAGTGACATGCGTTGTACCCACAATCCCTTACGCGTCGAGGTCCCTCTGTTTGTATTTTTCTGCCCTGAGGGAGCCTTCTAGACGTGAGTGAGTACAGAAAAGAGAGAAATATAGAAAAGGATGTCTATGTTCCTTCCATCCGAGCGGGGAGGAAGGGTGGGCGCATGTGAATCTAAGCAGATACAACCATCAGAAATGCTTTTAAGGTAAGTAATGCATTGTCTTCTGATGTTTGTTAATCTGCTTAGAATCACATGCTGTGCATAGACTAGCGAGCAGTACCCGGAGTTGGCGGTGGGTTATGAGAAGGAACAGTAGAGAAAAGATGTCTTAATACTGCCTGTCCCACCTGGGAGTCCGATCTAGAGTGTGCATCTAGACAGTAGTGTTTTGTAAAGGTGTGCACAGAACTCCAGGTAGCCGATTTGCAGATGGACTCAAGGGGAACATTAGCAATGAACGCTATGGAAGCCCCAGTGCCTCGAGTGGAATGTGCTCTTGGCTTGAAGGGTAGTTCTCTCTTAGCAAGAGAGAAACAGAGAGTGATGCATTGAACAATCCATCTAGATATAGTGGACTTTGAAACTGCATCTCCTTCTCTTCCTGCTGCCACAGAGACAAAGAACTGATCAGTCTTTCTCAGTGGTCTGGTTCTTTCCATGTAGAACATGACAGCTCTGCGTACATCTAGTGTATGCAGACTTTTTTCTCCCAAGCTGGAACGGTTTTGAAAGAACGTTGGTAGTTCTATTGACTGGTTTACATGAAATTTCGAGATGAATTTTGGTGCAAACCTTGGGTGTGTGCGTAGAACCACCTTATCCTTGTGAACTGTTACGAAGGGGTCTAGTACAGAAAGAGCCTGTAGTTCACTTACTCTCCTAATGGAGGTGATAGCTATTAGGAAAGCAGTCTTAAGATGAGGTCTTTAAGAGTTGCCTTGTGCATGGGTTCGAAAGGAGGGCCCATGCGTCTAGAAAGTACCACATTTAAGTCCCATCCGGGAGCTGGGTTAGCTATCGGAGGGTGTATTCTTTTTACCTCTTCCATGAAGACCTTGATAACTGGTATCTTCCACCACAACACTTTCAGTTGGGAAGTGGTGTATGCAGAAAATGCCGCTAGGTGGACTTTAATGGAATTGAACACTAGACCTGAATCCAGCAAATGGGTCAAGTACAGAACAATGTTAGTGGGAGAGCAGTCAACCGGGTTGATGCTCTTACCTCTACACCAGATGACAAATCTTTTCCACTTGCTAGAATAGCAGTGGCGAGTATTAGGTTTTCTGGCTTCCCTGAGGATGTCCATACATCTCTGCGGGAGTTGTAAATGTCCAAATTCTATGATCTCAGGAGCCAGGCTGCTAAGTTCATGGTCTGAGGGCATGGATGCAGTGTCCTGCCCTTGTCCTGTGACAGCATGTTGTACGGGCAGGGAAGTTTCACTGGGGGAGATAGGGACATCTCCATCAAGTGAGCGAACCATGGCTGCCGGGCCCACATTGGGGCCACTAGTATCATGGTAACCTGCTCCTGGTGCATTTTGTGCACCACTTTGTTGAGAAGGGGAGTCGGGGGAAAGGCGTAAACAAATTTCCCTGACCATTGAATCGACAGACCGTTCCCCTTGGACTGGTTCTGGGGGTACCTGGAGGCGTAACTTTGGAATTGTGAGTTCTCCAGAGTTGCGAACAGGTCTATTTCCGGGAATCCCCATTGCGTGAAGACGTCGAGACGATGTCTTTGTGCAATTGCCATTCGTACTCTTCGGGCAGGGGGAAGTCTCTGCTGAGTTTGTCTGCTAGCAGATTGAGTTCCCCTGGTACATGTTGTGATAGTAGGAACATCATGTGTTTGAGAGCCCACTTCCATATATTCTGGGACAGCTTGGACAGTCCTGGAGCGTGAGTGCCCCCTTGCTTGTTGAGGTAGTACATGGCTGTGGTGCTGTCTGTGCGGACCATCACTGTCTTTCCTTGTAAGTGTTCCTGAAAGGCTTTCAGTGCTTTGAACACCGCTAGTAGTTCCAGCAGGTTTATATGCTTGGATGCTAAGCTCGGAGTCCACACTCCGTGAGCAGTCTGATGGGATAGGTGAGCCCCCCATCCTGTAAGGGATGCGTCTGTGGTTAGAGTGGCTTCCACTGCGGGTGTGGCAAAAGATTTCCCTAATAACAGGTTTTCTTTTGTCCACCACCGTAGCAAGAGAACCAAGGCCTGCGAGACCACCACTAGATCGTCCCATTGTCCGCTGGCCTGACACCACTGGCTGTAGAGCCACTCTTGCATTGGGCGCAGGCGCAGGCACGCGTGAGGTACCAAATAAATACATGATGCCATCATCCCTAGCAAGCGCATTGCTTTGCGTACCGTCACCTCTCGACCTGCCACATAATGGGGGATCTGAAACAGCATGTTTTGGACCCTCTTGTTGGAGGGGAAGACGAGGCCGTCCTTTGTTCGAATTAGAGCCCCTAGGAATTGTTTGATTTGGCTGAGGTCTAAACTGGACTTCTTTTCATTGATGGAGAAGCCCAGTTGGGACAAAAGGTCTACGGTCTTTTGGGTATTGGAGAAGCATGTTTCGTAAGAATCCCCTGTTATGAGCCAGTCGTCGAGGTAAGGGTATACCGGGATGGATAACCTGCGCAGGTGGGCCGCTGCCACTGCCAGTACTTTCGTGAATACCCTTGGTGCAGGTGCTATCCGGAAGGGTAGTACTCTGAACTGGTAGTGTTTGTTCTCTATCTTGAACCTGAGGTATTTTCTGTGCGCTGCCAATATTAAAATATGAAAGTATGCATCTTTCATGTCTAGTGTTGTCATGTAATCCCCCTGTGATAACAGTGGGATTAATCCCTGCAAGGTCACCATACAAAACTTTTGGGGTTTGACAAACTTGTTCGCTGGGCGCAGATCTAATACCGGGCGCATGGTTAAGTCCTTTTTGGGTACAAGGAAGTTCACTGAATAAATACCTTCTGATACCTGAGATAGGGGGACAGCCTCTATAGCTTCTTTTTTCAGTAGCTCTTCTACTTCTTGAAGAAGAATAGTGAGGTGTTCCGGTGTCATGCGTCGGTTCCGTGGTGGTCTGTACTTCGGGGAACCGTTGAATTCGATGCAGTATCCGTGGGCTATGGTGGATAATACCCAGCGGTCTGACGATATTCCCTCCCATGCTGAAAGGAACAATGTTAGCCGGCCCCTGACCGGTGATGCATGGGAAGGGACCCGAATCTTCGGGTCATTTGTTGGTATTGGGCGTGGAACCTTTGGGGATGGAGCCGCGACCTCTTCCTTTTCCACGGCGTTGGCCTCTTTGACTGAACTGGGTGTTACCCTGGTTAGAGGGCCAGTTGGTAGCAGAGTAAAATTGCTGTTGGTTTTGCTGCTGGCGTTGGCCACGAAAGGAGCGTCTATTGCCATAGCTGCGTCTGTTAGGGGGCCTAGAAATTTGGTCAAGAGTCTTGATGGTATCAAACACTTTCTTCGCATGTTCTAGGGCCTCATCAACTGCTTTCCCAAACAGATGTGTTTGTTCTATGGGCTTATTTATCAGAGAAGCCTGGGTTTCCGGCTTAAATCCTGAATTGCGCAGCCAGACATGGCGTTTGAGAAGTATTCCCTGAACCAGGGAACGGCCAGCCGTCTCTGCGGCATCTAAGGAGTTCTTTACGATGCCCTGGTTTACAAGAGTTCCCTCTGAGATTATAGCTAACAGGCGTGAACGCAGGGGTTCTGGTGCGTCCTCTGCTTCGCTGCGCAGCTTGCTCGACTGTGCATCTGCATAGCTAGCTAGTAGGGAATTGTTATTTGCAATCCTAGATGAGAAGGCGGCGGAGGTCGTGATTCTCTTCCCAAGTGCATAGAGCTTCTTGCCCTCTTTGTCAGGTGGTGCCTCACTAGTGGATAGTGGTACCCCCGCTCTTTTTCTTGTATTAGTAACTACGAGGGAGTCCGGAATAGAATGTCCTCTGATGTACAAAGGGTCAGAGGACGAAGGGCTAAAGAGCTTTTCTATCCAAGGGTTGACCCCTCTGACTAAGGCAGGATTGGAAAGGGAAGGAGTTATTCTTCTCTTTATAGAAGCCAGGAGCGGAATAGACTGACTAACAGGGGCTTTTTCTTTAATAACTTTCTCTACAAAGTGTATGTCAGGAAGAGTCTCCCCTGTGTCTATTTCAAAATGCGCTGCTGCCTTGCGCAATAGTGCATTAAGTGAAGGTTGGTCATCTATGGGAGAGGTGTTTCCAATAGGTGAATCCTTGGCAGGAGAAGGGTGAAAGACATCAGGGTCTGAGTGCACTGATGGGGATTGCCAGGGCTGCAAGGTAGCTGTATCTTCTTCAAAAGCTCCTGCACTAGTGTAAGGATCTTCTTCAAACCCCTCTTCCTCATGTTCTTCCTCTCCACCCAAACACTCCTCATCTTCCTGGAGGTATTGCTCCTCTTCAGTGAGGTCATATACGTCTGTAGAAGGGGGAAACAGCCTAGGAATCTTGAGGGTCATCCTGGGGCCATTCTCTTGGTCTTTTGGGTGTGGGTGGGTTTTGGCTTCCCAAAAATCTTTCCATTTTCTCCATACAAGAATGGAGTCTTTCAAGGGTCTCATGGGGGACCCCTGAATAGTCTAGAGGGGGGAAATCGGTGTCTTCACCTTCAAAACGCTTAGAACGCTCCCACAACGTCGAAGAAAGGTTTCCGTCGCCCTCTGAAAAGCCCTTCGGTAGTTCAGAAGTGCCCTTAGATGAAGGGGGCAGTTCCTGGCTACTCTTGCGCTTTTTCGGCGTTTCCATAGCTTTTTCTGCGGTATTCGACGTTTGTTTCATCGTCCGCTTACGTTTGTCTTCGGAAACAATTCTCGCTAGGCTCTCAACAACGAGTTTGTCAGTAGAAGGCTCTGGTGTCGACGTTGCCTGCGTTACGCGTTGTTCCTCGACGGCCGCTCTATGGAGCGTTACGTCGGATGATTTTGAGGTAGCGCCCGTGTTTGATGAAAGCCCAATCGCTGGTCGCGGCTGCGTTTGTGGGTGGGTCTTGAGACCCTTACGGTCTGAGGTAGACGCCGGAGTGCCCTGCGTCCCCTTCGGCGCTGATGGATCCTTCGAAGAAGAGCCGTGGGTTGTGTCCTTAGGCCTATGGGGTCTATGTGCGCCCTTGTCGCCGGGGTGTTCATCCCCATAAGCAGGGCATGAGCCGAGCCCGTCGGGGCCAGGGACGGACGTCGAGGAGCGCGAGCGCTCCTTCTGGGGGTTAATGACTTCCGTAACGGACGTCGAGTTATCACCCTCCTCGTCACTTTCTGTAACAGCGGCGGCGGGTGAGGAAACTGACTTCGACATAGCGTAGTCCGCCCACCTCTTAACTTTCCGTTCTATAAGAGTTCTTGGTTTCAAGAGCTTACAGGCCGCGCAGCTGTCCTCCTTATGATCCAGGGGCAAGCAACGATTATAGAGCTTGTGTTTGTCCTTCCAAGTGTATTTGCCCCTGCAGCGTGGGCAAAACTTAAAAGGTGTCCTCTGCATAGCTGAGGCAATAATAACTGGTGATAACAACCCCAAGGGAAAGATAGGGGAGAAAGAAAGACATTCTCAAAGAGAAGATAAAAGTTCGAACCCCCACTCTCCCTACTGAATGTTGGCCGGCGAGGCCAGGCCATGTGTTCGGCAGCGCCGAAGGATCTCCTCCGTCTCTTCCCCTCCGTCGAAAACTTGCTCGGCGGAGAAACAGCTTCACAGCTAACGTCGAGGGGAGGGATCTTTAACAATATAATAAGTATAATTAAGGACCGAGGTCCGTAGTAAGTATTTGCAATGTCTCTCTAGGAGCTCTGCGTAAGGCGACCAGAAGCTGGGCGGAAAAAAACAATCTGAGGGACCTCGACGCGTGAGGGATTGTGGGTACAACGCACGTCACTATAGGGATAGTGTTACAGACACGCCTTGTCGACGTCCCCTTTTCGACTACGAAAAACAAAATGCAATACTCCGCAGTGACCACTGGATGTCGGACCTATGCACAGCATGTGATTCTAAGCAGATTAACAAACATCAGAAAATTATTTATTTAAAAACACACTGTTTGAAACACTCCAGCACTCTTGTTGTAAAATATTCTAAACACAGTTACTATTGTAATATATACACCCCTTTTTCCTTATCGGATAAGTCACAGTAAAACAACACTTATTTTCATACAGAGGTGAGCGCTTAACTAGATGGCACTCCAATAAGTTTGTGAGAAAGGGAGGGAAAAAGACAGAATATGGAAAGGTACACCACTCCAGGGTTCAGGAACACTGTTAGCAAGGCAGAAGAGCAAACGTCACTGGTGAACCAAAGTCCAAAGGCTGGGCCCACTCTTAGAGAGAGCAGAGCAGAAATGCGCCCAATATCACACAGTTACTCTAGGCTTAGAAAGTCTTGCAGAGAGTTCAAAAAGAGTTTAGAGAGGCTTAGGAAAGTTTAGCCAGGGTGTCCCAGGCTAACCCAGGTTCGAAAGCCGGGGGCTAAATCTACCCCGTACAGTCGGTAGAAAGGGAAGCCAGGCGGGACACGGTACCTTAAGTGTGAAGGATCCTCCAGTGGTGGCAGTTGTTCCGGGTAGTGGGTGCAAGTTACGTTGTCGTCCAGGGGAAGAGAAGATCTCGACTTGGAGGAAAGATGAAGGTCGTTGCACTACCAGGGAAGAAACCAGCCGCAGAGTTTTCTGGTTAAAGGTGGTAACTTTGTTTCACGGTCGTGGTAAAACGTGGTATCCCGGTTGCCAGGGTGCTTGGCACAGGCAAGGCGGCACGAGGTACGTCAGGAAGGCGAAAAGACGGTGAAACTGGTTATCCCCACCAGTCAACGGAAGAAGACTCTCCGGCGGGAGATCTCCTCTGTCGTTGGGAAAAGTGGTGAGACGGTCCGGCAGGGCTCCACCGGTGGTGGTGTCGTGGCTGGTCGGCTCAGCTTCTCCCTCGTCGGATTCTTTGATCCTGTGGCGACTTCTTAAGTTCCAGTCCCCAAAGCCCTGCTTTTATGCAGCAAACTCCCATTCACTCAGCCTAGCTGTCCCTCAAACATGCTAAGTGGCGAGCCGGCCGGCTCACCACTTGACCCAATCAGGATGGAGTGCGACTTGAGTTGCCTAGGCAACTCAGTCCAGGGTGCCTAAATTCCCCTCCTAAGTACCCCAGACAGAGTGGCACCACTTTGGAGGGCTTCTGTGGAGAAGCCCGCCAAAAAGTGGAACAAAGGGCTCGACTTGGTTTGGAGTCACAGAAGAGAACACAAACGCCATTTTAGAAACAAGTTTTGGCAAAAAATACCAACCGGAGAATTAATATTAATTAAATAAACCGGCGGTATGTTCGAGGCTACCGTAAATAATTAAATAAAGATAGTAGCCTAAAACAATGGGAAATCCCATAGGAAAATATTTGCGGTTGAATATAAAAAGTAGTATCCACTGCCACCAGCCAAAACTCGATCAGGGGGGACGGAGACGTGCCCCCTCGACTAACAGACCCTGGGGCAATCTAATTACCTCAGCCAGATCGTCCACAATATGATGGTTTGTACTGGTTCTGTTCAGAATTTAAGACTAGTAAAGTCAATGGTGACTTCACCTGCCCTGGGAAACAGTAGTCAGTCTCAGGGTATGGAGTCTATACTGGGGGGTCACTAGGACACCCCTGTGTCACTGCACTGAGGGTGCTGTGTAACATATCACAAAACACATGAAGCCCTATGGAGTAAAAGATCCCATAGCCCATTAAACACATCTAGATTCAAAGAAACACACCCAAATCATGTCCAAGAGTGAGGGTAAAAGAATCTCACTCTTGGCAGGAGAAAAAAATAAACCCCAAAAATCCAGCAAAGCTACTGGGGGACTCACTAGGTTAGGAAATTCAGCCTAAACAGAGAATTCTCCCTAACAGTGGCAACAGTGACGGTGGTGGACAAGCCCCTTGGTGCAATGAAAGCAGTCGACAGAAGACCAGTTTTCCTACACAAAGTCGACAACAAGGTACTCGTCGACGGGGTGGTCGTCAATGGGGCAACAACCCTGATAGATGAGGTAGTCGATGAGACTCATGCGACGACTGGGTCGAGGAGAGAGCCACTGATGGGCCCTTGGACGAGGTATTATGTTTGTCCACTGGCGTCTGTGATTTCTTCACAGACGAAAACTGTCCGCTTGCCGATAGGCTAACCATCGACAGAGCCGGCGATGGCAGCTGGCCTTTCTCCGATCTTGGCACCACAGCTGCAGCGACTGCCAATGAAGAGGGCATTGGACGGTTTTGCCTTTTTTGGGATCCTCCCCAGGGAAGTATCCTCAAAGGATCTCAACCTCTTTCTGTCAGATGGAGCATGCTCTTTGGGCCCGTCGGCCCTGGAAAAGGCATGACTACGCGTAGAGACCACGTCAGCGGCCTTCTCTTCCTCGATCCATGCCACTAGCCAAGAAGGCTTGGCATAGCGAACATCCATCCGCATCATGGTCAGGATGTAGGCAGTAGATGCACCCGAGCTGCCTATCCTCGTTGAAGGTTATTCTGGCTGCAGTTTTCACAGGCCCTGAAGAGACTTTCCATTGTGGCACCGCCATGGTTTTAAAGCAAAGGCCCAAGCTGGGCCTGTGTCAACCACAAATCTGAGATCCGACGATGGATAAGGACTTCATCCAGCAACAGGTCTCCGCCGCTGGTAGTCACAACGTGACCGATGATGAAGAATTATCGCAAAGGAAGGCAAAAAAAACAGTTTTCGAATTTCAAGAAGCAAAACATGAGGACACTGAAGAAATTATAAGTTACTGATCGTAGTGACTAACGCTCATACTGCAAAGGAACCTTTTTCACCAGAAAAAAACCTTCTTCCCCTTTAAATTTAGAGGCGCGCGGGGGTGCAGGCCTGGGAGCATGCGCGGCCCTGACTCCACCCTCCGGCCCCACACCTCAGTCCCCATAGATGCATCGACAATAGATTAACATTGCCTAATTACACCAGTTTTATTAGGGGGGGGAAGTTGGTGGGACATATGGAGGAAAGAGGACTAGGAGTACGTTAGTCACTACTACAGTGAGTAACTTATAATTACTCTTACGTCCTGTCCCCTTTCCTCCATAATGCATGGGCGATTACAACTGAGTGTAGCCCCAGGGTGGAGAGGAGACCCTCCTTAAGCAAACAGGTTTCTAAGAACCGCATGTCTGAAAACGCGCCTGCTCTAGAACTGGCATCCAAACAGTAGTGCTTGCAGAAAGCCGCAGGGGGGGGGGCCCATGTGGCTGCCCTGCTTATGACTTGCCAGAAGACATGCCGCTGGAAAGCGATGGCCGTTGCCTTGGCTCTGACCACATGGGCGTGCATATTGGCCGGCAGTGGCTTATGCTGTCCCTCATAAACTTCCTTAATGGCCAAGATCATCCAACGGGCTATGGAGGCCTTAGAGGCCCGATACCCCGGTCTTGATTCGCCGAAGGTGACAAAAAGTGCATCCGACTTGCAGAAGCCCTTGGTCCTGTCCAGGTAGAATTTCAGGGCAAGTCTGACATCAAGGCAGTGCAGAACTCTGTGCCTCGTCCCTGGGCTCCGCAAAAAAACATGGGTAGCACAATTTCCTCATTCAGATGGGATGCGGAAGGCACCTTGGGCAAGAATGCTGGGTGTGTCCGCAGGACTACTTTATCCCTGTGAAACGTAGTATATGGCTCTGAGGCAACCAGCGCCTGGATTTCGCCGATTCTGCGAGCCGAGGCCAACTAGCAAGGCCGTCTTAATGGAGACCAGCCTGATGTCCGCGGATGGCATTGGTTCAAATGGTTTGTGCGCCAAGGCACCCAGGACAGGACTATGTTGAGGTTCCACACGGGGTGAGGCCTCTTGATAAGCGGCTAGAGCCTGGCGAGTCCCATCAAATGTTTGACAATCGGGATGGAAGAGGAGAAGATCTCCTCAGAGTTTCTGTAAGCCCCAATGGCTGCCAAGTAAGTGTGGCAAGTGTTCACCTGCAAGCCTGTATGGGCGAGGTGTGCCGAGAAGTACAGCACGTCAACCAAGGTACATGCAAGGGGATTGATACCCTAAGAGTTTGCCCAGTGGCAGAATCTGGTCCATTTGCTCTTATACTGGGCCCTGGTAGACCTGCTCCTGGTGCCCTGTATGATTTCTAGATTAGCCTGGGAGAGGCTGAGGTGACCTAGTGTTACCCGTTCAGGACCCACGCTGTGAGGGCTAGTTACTGTGGCACGGGGTGGATAACCCTGCCCCCCTGCTGCGCCAGAAGATGTGCTGGGCCTGTCTGGAGGCGAATCGGTGGCCTCTCTGAGAGGCTGAACAGCCCAGAAAACCATGGCCTGGGAGGCCACCACGGTGCTATTAGAATGATGCCGAGGTGGCGAGATTCCTTGATCTTGCAGATCACCCTGTGTATCAGTGGAGTGGGCGGGAAGGCGTATGCTGTAATTTTCGTCCCACTGAATCTGGTATGCATGGCCAGGGAGCCAGGGTCATGACCCTGCCAGGAAGCGAACATTAGGCACTTCCTGTTGTCCCATGAGGCAAAGAGGTACACCAGGGGGTGCCTCCATTTGTGGAAGATTTCCTGCAGTACTAGGTTGTCCAACTGCCACTCTTAGTTGTCCGCCCCCAATCTGCTGAGCCTGTCCGCCTCCAGGTTAGATTCCCCCGGCAGGTGGACAGCCGCGAGGTAGACTTTTTTCTCCAGGGCGCATTCCCACATGCTGACTGCGAGCCTGCACAGTGGGGGGGGCAGGGGAGCGGGATCTGGTACCTCCCTGCTTGTTGATGTAGAACATGCTGGTCGAGTTGTCTGTTTGAATGAGGACCACCTTGCCCTCGATAACCGGAAGGAAGGCCCCAAGTGCCAGCTAGATTGCCTTCAGTTCCAGCCAATTGATGTGGTATTCCTGCTCCTGCCAGGTCCAGGTGCCATGGACGCAGTGGTTGCCGAGAGTGGCCCTCCAACTCCCCCAACCCTCGAGAAAGGAGTCTGTGGTGATGGTGACCTGTGGGGTAGGTTGCCGGAAAGGCTTGCGCAGCCGAAGGTTGCAATCCCTGGACCACCATGTGAGGTCCAGGTGACGAAATGGAGGAAGGTTGAACTGCGACAGAGTCTCGCTCCTGGTTTCAAGAGGCTGCAAAGTGCAGCTATATATCCTCCTCATCCTGAGTCTCGTGTGGGGGACAGCCAAGAGGACTGCTGCCATGAGACCCAGTAGGTGGTGGTACCACCAGGCCGAGGTCACTTCTGTGCTGAGGAAATGCGCAGTGGCTCTCTTGAGGGCCGTGATATTGTTCTCCGAGGAAAACGCTCTCGCGGCACGTGTCCCAAAAGAGACCCAAGAAGGTCAGTCTCTGTGTGGGCTGCAGCTCCGACTTCTTGAGGTTGAGTGAAAAACCCAGCTCGTCTAATGTGTTCACAAGAGCATGGGAAGTATGGTGCACCGCTTCTGGCATGTTCGCCCTGATGAGCCAGTCGTCGAGGTACGGGTAGATGTGGTGGCCCTGCGACCAGAGGAGGGCCGCCACAGTGTTAGTCAGCCTGGTGAAGACCCTGGGGGCCGAGTTGAGGCCAGAAGGAAGCCCCTTGTATTGGAAATGGTAGACCATGATCCTGAATCGTAGAAAAGAATGATAAGGCTGTCAGATCGGGACGTGTAGGTATGCATCCATCAGATCCAGGGAGCACATCCAGTCTCCCTTGAACAATGTCTCCGCTATCAAAGCATGCGTAACCATCATTTTTGTAGAGGTAGGGAGAGATTGAGTGGGGTAAGGTCCTGCACAACTCTCAGGCCCTCCCGGTTCTTCTTCTGAATGGCATAAATCCTGGAGTAAAAGCCCAAGCATAGCTGTGAGGCTGGGACTTCCTCCACTGCCTGGCTCTGGACGATCGAGCGGACCTCTCAGCCAAAAGAGTTGCTGTCCCAACCTGTGGGAGAGGAGGGGAAGAAGGAGGAGAGGCTGGGATAGGGAGGCGGTACCCCGAGGAGGCTATCGAGAGGATCCAGGGGTGCGCGAAATTCTAGCATCAGAAATGTGCATGGAGAGCAAACCTGCCCCCCACTGGAGACATGTGGACCCGGAGGAGCCTGTCATGCCTTCATTCCCTCGGAGGCTGTTGCGGAGGAGGGGGGACTGGAAAAAGCACTTACTCCTCCTCCCCTCCCGCCTTTTTTGTTGTTTGCGCCGATTTTGAGTCGGTAAACAGTCAGGCTGCCTGGACCTCCGCTCTTGGAACACACGGAACCCTCCATATGTACGCCCCTTGTCCGAGCGCTGCTGTGACTGGGTGTACGTTTTGAGCGTGATGGATAAAGACTTGGCCGTTTGTGAGCAGTTTTTCTTTTTGTCCAGCTCCTCGTCCGTTGTCGAGTGGAAGAGGTCACCCCCTTCGAACGGAAGATCTTAGATGCGGTCCTGGACATCCGGGTTGAATTTCGTAGCACGGAGCCACGCTATTCTTCTCATGTCAGTGGCAATGCAGATGGCACAGACCGAGGTGTCAATGTGGGCCACAGTGGACTCCAAATGGTCCTGCGCCACCATCTTGGCCTCTGCCAGTCCCGCCGTGAATCGTGATTGGCTCTGCGCTGGAAGCACTGGGAGGAAATCCACAATTTCCCGCCAGAGCCTCTGGTTAACGGCTGCCATCATGGCATCCGCTTTGGCTTGACGAAGGTGCAAGGACGCGTTGGAATACAGCTTCTTCCCGTACACCTCCAAGATCATCTCCTCCTTGCCTAGCAGCGCCGCAGAGGAGGCAGCTGAGGACGACTGAGGCTTGGAGTATAGTGATGCTGCAGCGATCACCGAGGAGTGTGGCTGAGGATGGGCCGATAGCAAGAGTGTATCCCCCTCCATCTGCCTATGCTTGGTGCCCAGGCATATATTCACCGGCTGGACTGAGTAGGGCTTGAGTCAACCCTTCTTGGCCAAGGCAACTACGTCCTTCTGCATCGGGATCCCCATTCTGGTCACAGGACGTAGCGTGAGGACTTCTGTGAAGACCTCCTCTGCTGGTTGCTCGACTTAGGGTTGAGGAAGGCCCAAGTACTCTGCCAGCCCTGCCAGACTTTCGTGAAAAGCCTTGGCTTAAGATGGCGTGTCAGGGTCCTCCTCTTCATCATCTGTGTCTGCCTGTGGGTCCTGTTGGTCAGGGATCGGACGAGGGGAGTTGGGAGCCGGGGGCTGTGGTGTGGAGATCAGAGCCAGAGGCGGAGGCTGTTGCGGAACCGCCTGTACATGATGCTGGACCGGGGCCAGCGGCGTCTGCACCGGAGCCTGCGGTGCCAGAGCCATAGGTGGGAGCACCACCCTAATGGTGTCCCTGAGGATGCCCCCCAACCGAGGAGATTTCATGAGCCAGAGAAACCGTTCAAAGAACCTGTCCTCGCAGGCCGGATTGATGGTAGGCGATATTGACGGGTAGTGAAGGGCTGCTGGAGCCGTTGAGTGCCCTGCCCATATGGACGTAGCGGGAACCTGCCTTGCGCAAAGGAACGGTGAGCTGTAGGCCACATACCTTGTCGACACCAGTCCCACCTTGTCACTCGATCCTCCACCTGCCGCCTTGCTTGGAGCGGCGTCAGCCAGATGTCTGATTTTCTGGCACAGCAGACATTTTGTCGAGCTGCCTTCCACGTGCATGTGTCGTGCTGCTTGATCACTGGGCCCTGCCCCTTCCAGGACTCTTGAGTGTGGATAATGGTGCCTACCCTGTTCCTCAGGCAGAGGCAGGGTAGGCATTTCACTCTCGGCAGATCTGCCGGTAGAACTGCGTATAGGCGCCCCCTCGGACATGTTGCTGGTATTAGGGCTCAGCCCCTCAGTGAAGACCCGGTAAAAGAACCTTCTGGTCCCTCAGCACTGTCACCGGGAGGCTCTACTGACTCCTCAGCTTGGCAGCCAGTAACTGATTCAGCCTCCGTACTTGTGCTGGTAAAAGGACCTGAGCAGTCGCTCCCGCGCAGGCGAGTCCTTGGCAAGGAGTCTCCCTTGCAGGGTACCCTGGAAAAGAGCGGCCCTACCTTGAGCCTGGATCGATGATAGACAAAGTCCTTTAGGACCTTTGGAGGTGATCTCTGGAAGAGCTTCCGCCACCTGGCTAGTCTGTTCTTCAGAGACCTAGAGGAAAGAGCGTTGCACGCTGTACAAGCATGTCAGTCATGGTCTGGGCCAAGGCACCGTAGGCAGTGAACATGGGGGTCTTTAGTCAGGAAGAGCCTGTCACAGCATGGACAACTGCTGAACCCTGTAGAAGTCGACATGCGCCGGGGAGGAGTGCGACGCCTGAGGGCCGAGTACCTAAATGATAAAAGACAAAAAAGACAGAAGAGAAGAAGTATCCGTACATGGAATTACATGGCCGAAGTCAAACCCAGGAGCGCAGGTGAATTCGGCCCGTTCCCGTTGACGCGGATAAGGGGACGGAGGTGTGGCGCCAGAGGGCAGAGTCAGTTTAGTGCATGCGCCCAAGGCCGCACCCCCACGCACCTCTAAATTTAAAGAGGAAAAAGGTTCTATCTCCCGTCCCTTGGAAGGGACACCAATGCAGTATGGAAGAAAGGGGACGGGACCTAAGAGCACGTGCAGTGAAAATCAGAAGATGGCCACTTGGGGTGTAGCTTAGAAACACAAGCGTCATTGGATGGGGCAGTATAACCCAGAGTGATCGCAATAGGCTATAGATAAGCAGTTTTTAGCTTTAAAGCTAAACTGCCTTAATGTTATCGAACATTCCCAGCCTGATGACGGGATATATTCATGAGCATGTGAATTCATGTAAGCCCCAATGCTGGAGAAGCACATCGCCCAATGATAGGCAGAGCAGTTATCTGTGAGGAAGCCAAACAGGACATGAAGATAAATGTCCTTGCGGTCCATTACTCAAAACCAGTCCCCTTGTGTCAGGGCAGAATGTATGCGAGAAGGAATCCTCTTTAATTTGTCAATGGGCAAAAAGACACCAAGGGGCAATAGATTCAGCACTGTCCTCAGGCCTGTGTGGTTCTTGGGAACAGTGAACTTTCTAGAATAGAACCGCTTTCCTCTCTGGCAGGGGGACACACTCTGGGTCTCATCTCTAGGAGCTTTAGAACTTCCTGGAGAAATCATGATGAACCCACCTGTCACAAAGGGAGAGGAGAGGAAAGGGGGAATTCACAGCCTGAACCCCATGCAAACCCCAAACAGAATCGATTGATACCTTGAGATGATGCTCCATCCTGCCACAAAATCCCCAAACTACTGGCTCAGTACTGTTTTAGCTAAGATAATGTGCTGGAGAGTTTTCTCTAAAATGCTGGCTCGCTGACTCACTCAGGGTTCTCCTATGTGTTCCTCCCCTAACTCTGCTTAGTTTTCTATGGGGAGTGGCACTCACCATATTGGAATCACCTGCCAGCCAAACAGAGTCAGACCGCCACTTCCTACTTCTTCGTTCGCTTCCCTGATCCTCTACTTCAATCCCTCTGATCCTCCACGCCACGGTCATACCTCCACCCTTAGATGTTACTTTGTCTCCATAATTACTGCCATCTCAACTCCTCTTACCAATCCTACCTGTTTTCATTCTACCACTTTTCCACTATTACTGCTTCTCCCCCACTACCACTCCTCTACAGCTACCACTCCATAACCACTACAATTTCTTAGTACGTCTCCTCAGCTACTACTACTATTCCACTCCTACTACTTCTCAAATACTATCTCTCCTCCAATACGAATACCTCACCTCTGCCGCCACTCACTATTGCCGCCCACTACCTCTAACCACTAACACTACTGCATTCTCTCTGCTCACTAATGCACATCCATTCCCCAGTACCCTGATTTCCAACCACCTCCACACTCCTCCTCACCTTCCTCCTGTTGGTCTCTTGGCCCTCACGCTGCCCTCACCCTTGTAAATATTACCCTTCATCTTCCTGAATTCTCCCTAGCCAATCTGTTTACCTATTTTGGAGGGGCGTGTGAGGAAGGGGCTGGGAAAACGTTAAGGAGGGCTTAAGGCCTGCTCCCTTTTTTTTCCTACACAGCTTGCCACGTTCTATGCCTGAAAGAAAGACAGTCCCATAGGGAACTACTGTCCACTGCTAATAAAGCATTCCTGTAGGCCTTTCTCTGTATAAAAAAAATCCCTGGTGGTGAGTGCAAGCTGGTACCATGCACCAGAGCCTCATTCACCTCAGCTGCGGGTCCCGTTGGAGGCTCTTGGATGCAGCTGCGCCAGCCTCCATCTGGTTGCTGTGGGCCACGGCTTTCCTGTGATGTTTCTGGCTCCCCCTATCACCTTGTCCAATGGGGCAGCCCTCCTACTGCCAGCTTGTGCAGTTCCCCTCAAGCCCCGCCGCCCATAGACTTTCCATCAGGTTTGTCGCCTCTCCCTCCGGTAAGTGTTCAGCCAACGGTGTACTGCCTCTGCTCACGCCGGCACATAGGTTTGGAACCCCCACCCCCCAACCCTCCTGTGTCCGCTAACAAGGCTTGGAGACCGGCATTTTTCCAGCCATGATGGAGAAGATTTTCTTCTTTGTAAGATCCTCGTCAGTAGAAGTACTAAAGAGCTGAAATCCCTCAAAGGACAAGTCAAGGGACTATGCTTGGTCCTCTTGCACAAATTTCAGGAGAGCCTAACCATGCCAGTGACCGCATATTTGCTCCAATGCACATACCGCGAGCCGCCATATTGATATTATGGGTAGATGCCTCCAACAGATCCTAAGCAATGATCCTGGGAACAACTAACCCAGCCTGAAAAGCTGCCTGCTCATCTGCCGGCAGCTCATTCTGGAAATCTGATAAATACTTTCACTGTTGTTGGTTGGCCGCTGCCAGCAAATCATCAGTATTAATCCGTTGTAGATGAATAGCAGAGTTGGCATAGATCTTCTTCCCAAGGGACTCCAGCGGCCTTTCCTTCTGACCAGCAGGGATAGAAGATGATGTGGAGGAGCTAGTAGACAACACACTCTAGGAATGCCTATGGAACAGGGACGCTGCCGCTACCAATAGAAGGGGAAGGCAGCAGAACCACAGAAAAACATACTGCCTCTTCTTAAGAGAGCTGCTTGCGTCTTAGGTCTAGTTTCTTATTGACTTACGGAGCAAAATGTGATTTGCACCACACCTTTGTTGCCTCTGCTAACACGTCCATTTGGATTTGAATACCCGAATAATGTGTCATTTTCAGACCCAAGACGTCAGATAACACCCCATGCTCAGAAGGAGGTTCATCTGGAGTCTGAAGGCCCATAAAGTAGACAAATCCACGGAGCCTTTCGTAGAAGGACTTTGAGGATGGACGTGCCTCCTGCCTATCATACTGAGGTGTTCATCAATGTCAGAGTCCGATAGTGGTCCTGCATCCATCCTGTGAGTCTCCGACATCGGAGTGGGGGGGGCTTCACTGACTGGCCAAATAGTGGCACTAGGACAGAGGCAAGCAACATAGGCATTGGAGGCTGGGGCACCAGTGGTTGGCATGGGTGCCGGAGGCATTTGTTGAGTGGGAGCCACAAACAAGAGCTGATTTTGGAGGCTGATCTGGAGCTTGTGGAGGAAGCAGCTCCTTCATGAAGCCCATGAAGTAGGACACCATTGCTTGGGACTTAATAAAAGTCTGAAAGAGACTGAATACATTATTTTCGATGGGTAATTGTGACTAAGTCAGAACAGAGGATGGGGTCCAGGTGGCTTAACAGGCTGAGGACAAGGTAAAGGCCAGACGCTAGTACCAATATGGATGCCGTGGTTAGTGTAAAGATGGAGTTCTGAACTCTTGACCTGGTGGGCAGAGGTTCAGAAGGCCAGTCTAGTTTCTTGGAACAGGGTAACATACTGGACAAGCCAGACCAATCAAGGTAGCATTGGCAGCGGTCAAGACTAGGTTTCATGAGGGGTGAGGGTGACTGAAAAACCTTAATGAGCACACAGAGTAAAGGACACTTACAAATCACTCCCAGTCATGTGCATATATATCAAAAATACAAACACATTTATTTAAGGCCTTTAAAGTTCAACACACAGTAGTTATCAACCCCAATACTTTAAAACCAACACAATCCTATTAAAATACATATATACATATTTACAAGGCTAATTTCCCAAACCTAGGCTGTCCCCCAGCAGCTTTGCTGGATTTTTGGGGTTTATTTCTTTCTCCTGCTAAGAGTGAGACTCTTTTCCTCCCACTCTTAGACATGATGTGAGATATCCTTTGACTTTGTAATGTGTTTTATGGGCTATGGGGTCTTTTACTCCATAGGGTTTCATGTGTTTTTGGTACGTGTGTTACACAGCACCCTCAGTGCAGTAACACAGGGGTGTCATAGTGACCCCCAAACAGACTCCATACCCTGGGACTGACTGTCTCCCAGGGCATGTAAAGTCACCACTGACTTTACTAGTCTTAAATTGTGAACAGAACCAGTACAAACCATCATATTGTGGAAGTACTGGTAAGGGTAATTAGATTGCCCCTGGGTCCGTTTTTCGAGGGGGCACTGTGCAGTCCCCCTCGTCGAGTTTCTGGCTGGTGGCAGTGGTTACCACACAAAATATTCCACCGGAATATTTCCTATGGGATTTTCCCATTCATTTTAAACACACCACTTTTTTGGTGCAATGTTAAAGATACCGCTGGGTTATTTATTTAATATTTATTCCCCGGTTGGGTCTTTTTGCCAGGACTCAGTTTTAAAATGGTGTTTGTGTTCGCCTCTGTAACTCCAACCCAAGTCGAGCCCTTTGTTCCACTTTTTGGCGGGCTATTCATAGAAGCCTCCGAAAGTGGTGCCACTCTGTCTGGTTCTACAGGATGTGTGGGAGGGGGGTTTAGGCACCCTGGACTGAGTTGCCTCGGCAACTCAAGTTGCACTCTTGTGTGATTGGTGCAGTGGTGAGCCGCCTGGCTCACCACTTAGCATGTTTGAGTGACAGCTAGGACTGATGAATGGGAGTTTTCTGCATAAAAGCAGGGCTTTGGGGACTGGAACTTCAGAAGTCACCACAGGACCAAAGAATCCGAAGAGGGAGAAGCTGAGCCAACCTGCAACGACGACACCACCTTGTGGAGCCCTGCTGAATCGCCTCACCACTTCCGGACGACAGAGAAGATCTTCATCCCAGAGAGTCTTCTTCCTCTGAACTGGTGGGGATAACCAGTTCGCCCTCTTTTCGCCTTCCTGGATCGAATCGCCCGTGCCAAGCCCCCCGGCGGCCGGATAGCCACGCTTCACCACTACCGCGAATAAAAGGCTAGTACCTTTTAACCGGGAAACTCCGGGGCTGGTTTCTTCCCTAGCAGTGCAACGATCTCCAGCTTTCCTCCACGTCGAGATCTTCTCTTCCCCTGGACGAAGCACTGACTTGCACCCGCTGCCAGGAAAAACTGCCCCCGCTGGAGCTTTCTCACCATTTCAGGTACTGTGTCCCGCCTGGTCTCCCTTGCAACAGACTGTTCAAGGTGTCCCGTAAATCCTTGCCTCTCTATCCTGGGGTGACCTGGGACCCGCTAACTAACTTCTTCTGAACTGATCCAACCCTTTTTGAACTATCTGCAAAGACTTCTCAAACTATCTTTCCACTGTGTGATCTTGGACACATTCCACCTTGCTCGCTTCACAAAGTGGGCCTGGCCATGAACTTTCTTGCTCAACAGTAGATTCTGCCTTTTTCTGACTTGCTGTGGTTCCTTTAAAAGTGTTGGTATTGTGTGCTTTTCCAATTCTGCTTTTCTCTCCCTTTTTAACTAACTTATTGGAGTGCCATCTTAGGTTAAGCGCTCACCCTTGTTTGCAAATAAGTGGTGTTTTAACTAAGACTTGTTCAATAAGTAATCAGGGATGTACATATATATTGATAGTGACTGTGTTGGAACTTGCTTGCCATATTAGTGTTAGTGTATTTTTCAAGTGTGTTTTTAAATAAATAATTATATACTTATATACCAAAGCTCTGGTCAGTGTTTGCTTGTGCTACTGTATCTCTGTACCTATTTTGTATACTCTATATACTGTCTAACTCTTCTTGAGAGAAGTCTGGCTGCTCAGCCACAGCTACCAGGTAAATCTGGGTGGTACAGACTGCTACCAATTGGGTTTACTGCCAACACCTGTAGTCCTAAGCCTTTTGCAGTGATCCCTAAGAGACCTGCACAGGTTTCTGCCTAACAAGGGTTAATGCATGAAATGGGTCCACAACTGAGAAAGGGAAGGAAGCAGGTAGGGCAATGCGTCTTTAGGCAATTCTGCAGTAATCACAATCCTAACTGAAAGGCAGTCCAGTCCCTAAGAAGAGGGGAGCCTATTGCTCAAATGTACTTGCAATGCTGGCACACGCAGTAGTGCAGATTGGCGAAAACGGGGTCTCTTGTAAGGTCTCTAGCACCTCAGGAAGGTGGGTGAGGTGATGCAGAATAAGTTCCCACTATTTATGGAGGGTCTCCCCAAGAGGGCAGAACAGGTTCCAGGAGTTGGGAATAATTCGAGAGGGGCCCTCAGGGCCACTTGTGCGTAAAAACAGGTGGATGCGCTAGGGGCCACCAGTTAGCGTTGCAAGTACTCACCGAACCCTGGCGCCCTCCGGACCAAACTTCGGCAGTCGAGTCCAATTCGGTTGCAGGTTCAATGCGACAATTCTGCGGCTCTGCAGCTTTCAGCAACAAAGTTACAGCGTGGATTCCAAAATGGGACAATGGCAATTTTTCTGCTCCTGGTGGATGGATCAGGCCAGTTTCACTGTAGCAGGCTTCAGGGCAGTGAGGGGCACAGCTGCAAGGCACCTGCAAAGTTTGTCACCACGGCTGGGCGACACAGAAACCACATGTACTCCGGTTCGGCACCCTCTCTTTACTTCAGACCTGGGAATGCCAAGTGTACGAAATTCAGTGTGAGAGTGCTGTGAACACAGAACTTGCGATGTACCAAGTTTCAAGGGTCTCCTCGAAACGGCGGCAGTGTCAGAGCAAAGGTTCAGCGCAAGCTGGTCAGCCCGCTGGTTGGCCCAGGGACACTTCCGAGAATGCTTACTTGCAGTGTTTGATGAAGGTGCTGAGAATAGTTGGTCCCACTATTCTAATGAGTTACAGCGTCTTCACAGACCTTCTAGCTCCATCAGATGCAGAGGGGTCCAGCGGGACGACAGCGGGTTCAGGGTGCCAAACCTTCCAGCGGGTCACCAGCAGTTCCTCGACTCGGCTTCTTAGTTTCAGGATACTTGGATCCTATCCTTCATTCAGTGAGATCTCAAGAGATCGACATGGTATGGGTGTTTGGAGCCTTCTCTTATCCAGAATCTCCTTCGTGCCAAAACGAAGAGGACCCAATGCGAGATCTGCTCACATACAGGCACCCCATATGTGGACCAACCACGGTGGTCCCAGTCATTCAGAGCACACCAGACTCTCTGGCACCCAGGATGTGTATTGGAACCAGACAGTCCAACCTACATCCTGGAAGTGCACACACACAAGGCATGCAGAAGCCACGAAAGCTTGGTGTTTCGCGGGAGAATGCATGCCCAAATAAGGACTGACCCAGGTCGGCTCGACCTGGGGAAGGTGAAGGGCTAAGATGGCCAAAGGACAAGACAAAACCTCATGGCATGGCCATTTTGGAGCCAGGCCACCTATTTGTGGCAAACGTGGTAAAATACATAAAAAGATAATGTGCCACCAGCACTGTTCAAGGCAATCTGCACTTCTAAAAAATCCTTCGAGGGTGTCTAAGGCCTTTAGAAACGACAGGAAGAAACAAGTGCACTGTACTGTAAGGTACATTGTGCACTTGCAACATGTGGCAGAAAAGTTGCAACATTGACAAGGACGAAGGGAAACAACGTCTCCCAGTACTGACTGTCTTTAAGGGCATGTCAGTTTCCCCATAATAAAGTGAGCAAAAAGCCCAGGGGAGTGCAGCTGAAGGCTGTGCTCCTCTGGCAAAGTCAGACTATGGTATTAAACATTTGGGGGGCTACACAACTGGAGAGAAAACTTCACACTAAATGGGAATCTTTCCTAACAGTTAGCCCAAGGCTCAGAAAAGCGCACTGCTGAGGAAGATGTTGGGTACTGTGTGCAGCAAGCAGGTGTTGTCAAGGGGGACCATTCAACTTAAGGAGTGAAGGAGCCGTTGGGCATTGGTGGTGGGAGGCTGATCAGTGGCCTGTCAAACCCCTGAGACCTCTTCAATAATTAAATCCTGAGGCTACACCAATGAGTCGTGAGGGGAGGACACCATTGACACAAAATCCATGTAGCTCAAAATGGCACACCTCCCCCACATGGCATGCTGCAACTGTGTAAGATGCTTGTGGTACATTAAAGGAGTTTGTGATCTGCTTAGACTTCATCTTGTCTTTTGATGGATGCTCAGACTGAAGTACGATTTCAGTGGTGCAGCCCTCAGGGCAGGTCTGGTAGGAGTACACAGACACTCGAGACAAGAAGCCTCAGGAGAAGCCCAAAAATGGAGGCACGGACGACCCCAAAGCCAGGCAGCTGGTGACAGGCACCAAGGGGCCCCTCAGTGGTGACATCTGTTCGAGATCCTCTAGTATCCTCTGCGCAAGTAATAGTGGAAGGCAAGTAGAGCCCTCGGGGTTGCCCCAGGCAGAACTTAAAGAACCTGATTGCTCCCGCCTGAATGCGGCCACCCTAGGGAAGGAGTAGCAATGCCAAGAGCACTAGAAAAAGGAAGTTAACTTACCTTGACACCATGTGAAGAAACAAAGTGACTGAAGTGTTCTGGAGCCACACACAGATCTCCTCTTTCCAGCGTACTAACCTCTTCTTCAGCGCCCAGAGAAAAAGGTGGTTGTTTACAGGGCCCAATCACTCCAAATTCACGACCGACAAAGCACAAACCTGACTTTAATCTGAGACATGAAAAAGAGGACTTGTGGGAGCCCAGCGTAAGAAATAAAATAAGAAAAGAAAAATGAGTAGTGCAGTGGTGTGTGACCAGCTACATCGGCATGGAAAAAGGGACCACCAGGCATTGCCGGTGCATGGAATCTATGTGTGCCTGGGCCAAGCCACGTGCGGGGTCTGGACCCACATTTTTATAGTTAGGAATTCTTTGTTGTGCAGATATGCCAGTCCCGTCCCCATAGTACAGACACGTCAAAGTATGGAGGAAAGATGGCAGTACTTAAGAGTAATCAAGTTTAAAAACCGAAGAAAGCCAACAAAATGTTTAGGGCTATCACAAAGTTAGCAAATTGAACACCAAAAAATGAAAAGGTATTTTGCCCTAACATTTATATATATCACATAAGATATTGTAGCAAAGTGTGGCATGTTAAATTTATCTGAGAATATTAGATTTTTGAGAACTCTTTTTAGAGAAATTGTTAAATTGAATGCAGAACCTAATGGGAGTTGCTTGGTTTCTTAAAGCGCCTAACCTGCTCAAGAATATACTCTGTTGAAAAGTTGGTGAACAAACATTAAAAAAATAGTGGTCAAAAATGTCATTGATTCGTTGATATACTCCAATAGTTCCACAACTGATTTATTGTGCCTTCATTTGAGGTTACCAAAAAACCACATTTCTATGTGAAAAATCTGCAGCCGAAATGCCCGAGTCCCAAAAGTGCAAAGCCATTATCTTCGCATTTCGAAAATCTTACATGCTTTTTTTGGACATTTGTCCCTCACTTTCTATGTAATGTAAGCAAGGAAACGCCTGCATCCCCAGAAGCCCATAATGCCGAACTAGTGGAGCGAGGGACACGCCTGCAACCCTTGTTCGGCATCTTGGTATTCGAAATTCTTTACTATACCGAATGCGCCCAAAATGTGCATACAGCATTTTCTTTTCATTATTTTATGCCACTCTCAAGAAACACATGACCCTACACATGTTTCAAGCTTAGCTCTTCCTCAGGGGCTCTTAGAACAAATATTCTCGGTTGTGCATTCAAGAATCAAAACAAAATGCGAGAGCTGATCGTAAAATAATATTCTGATTCGCTGGAAACATTTCAGTCTATGTAATGTGACATGCAAATTAGTGTAAAAACAGGCATATAAAACAATAGAAAGCCAACAATTATTGTAATACAAAGAAAAGTTCAACAGTTGTTGGTCCCGCAGTAGTTTAGTACAATGTTGTAGGAGAAGAACTTTAAAAATCACCAAGTAAGTAGTAAAAGAAAGGAACATATCATGCATGAAATCATGTTGGCAAAATAAACCATAAGCACAAAAGCAGAAGATATGAAAAGGGTGCAGGGTATGTTAAGATAAGAAAAAGGAAGACCACAAAGAAATCAAAGTTAGATTATTGGCAAAACAGAAAAAGTATCTCATACTTGTAATTGCTTGTTATGTTAATTACATTTTGGGCAAACATGGGAATCGCCCAGATGTACCCGCCTGCACCCGTTGTACAGACTCTCACTATTTATTAGGGAGCAGTTGGCCAATCCAAACAAAAAAACACCACAACAAGTGATTTGAAAATACAGTTGTGAAATTTTATTGTGATGTGGCATAGCGTGGGTATGGTCCCTGGTCGCTCATGATGCATGAAACAGGATTGGGAAGGGTTGTGCATGGAGCTGATGAGAAATATACATATTGTGCATCAGCATGTCCATCCACGAAAACCTACGCCTCCGTTGTGGTGTTGGAATCTGTGTTAAGATGATACATTAGAATTTGTTATCAGATGCGGTTGAAATTGGAAGTATTAAAGTCAAGTGCAACTTGTGATAATAACCAACCCTGAATATTGTCAATGCTATTTTTCAGAAATTGGGGATATCCATCTCTTGACGCGTGAACTATTGAGCTTCACTGATCAGATTATCTATTCTCTCCATTTGTTCAAATGGGGATTCTGCGGTTTTCAACCTCTCCACATGTTAAGTAGTTTAAAATTCTAATTCCAATTTTTAATATTGTATTGTTCTATCTTGAACTTTGTCATTGTCTATTTAATTTATTTGAAATGTTCACATGAATTGCTATATTTAAATTGTGTGAGGCGTTATATGTAACCAGATCACAATACAAAATTAAAATATAACCAACCTTTTTCTAAAATTACAGAGTCAGCTTTAGTTGGATGATTATCCCAAAGGGACGAGATGCATTTCAATGTTCACAGTAGTCGTTATCCTCTATTGCAATTAATTAGACAAAAGCTTGTTCAAAACATGTCTATCCCTCCTACATCTGGGAATGAAAGTATCCCTTACCTGAACGCAAACGTGTGATCGGTCTAGTCTCGACTGATGTCCCGTGTGAAGTGGGGTTTCAAAGCACCATCTTTTACTTAGTATTCTCAGTCATTTGTCAGTGATATGGAAATAATAAATGGACAATCTAGCTAGACAATGCTGTATCAGGGCAACGAAAACGAGTGCCATTCTTTTACTTATTTTTGATATTGTGCATAGTTTGTGGCTGCACTTTGCCGGTGAGAGATATTAATTATGGGAAATACATGTAACTGTGACATTGATAATTTGTGTCCGGCTAACAAACACTGTCATTGCTACAACGTTAATTGTTAGGGTGGACCTTGAATTGTAGTGAAGAAGCAACCCATTCCATCAGAAAAACGATTTTGTGAGTGATCTCATGGGTCCAATGATGGGTTTGATAAATATATAGGCTGTGGGTCTGATTCTTTATCATAGCAAATTGCAGTGTATATTTTTGTGATTATGTTGAGAAAAGAGGATGAGTGTTAATCAGAAATCATGGGCAGGTGTTCTCAGATATAGTAGGTACAAAATGTAATGGAATATTTTCAAAGAAATTGCCAATAATAACCGGTGCAAGATGGTATTTCTGTTAAAATTCTAACAGTGTAAGAAACCAATTGCTACAAACCCAAATTATCACCTGAGGAAATGTCACTTGCGTCATCTGCTTCATTGTGAAAACAAATTAGGCAAGCAGCCATTGTCAAATGCTCTTATTGGATAAGAATAGCCTAAGTAAATATTGAAATAAAGATTTAAAAGAGGTCAAAAATCATTTTTGGACCACCAATCTTAAAGTTGCAATTATATAAAAACTTTCAATTCACTGTCTTTGTTGAGGCCATCATTAATTTCTTTGTGTTAAATAATGAGTCTTCTCATTTTGATTTCTCAGTCGTTCAGTTTTGGTCCATGAAAAAACCTCTTGAAGCCCAGGAATCTTATCTTTTCAATGTCCTCATCATGATGTTCTGAATGCTAGTGTGATGCTAGAGGGTACTATAGGTTCCTTATCTGAATTGCCTAGAGGTTTTCCCAGATCCTCAAGCAGGGTTCTCTTTTCGTGTACATGATGTACAATTTGTCACAAATACAAAATCATATTACAGTTGAGAAATCCCTCAATGCTCACCTTCCTATTGGTATAGGTTTCATATTGTGTGGTTTTATTTAGTGCATACTTGCACATTTTACACGTTCCACACTTGGTCTACTGAGCCAATTTTCTTTGATATTCGGGAATAGAGCTGGCAAATAACTTCGGCACATTTTCTGTCCAACTGTACCTGCTTTGAACAATACTACATCTGGTCTGTGTCTAATGTAGTTTATCAACTACTCATTGAGGTGTACGATTTTCCAAGGTCTCTTTAGGATTTTGTAGATCTCATTCTTAGTGCTGTATGTTTGGTTATAAATCTGACTAGATCTGCCTTTTGTGAGCTTGTTTTAGGTTTTAGGAATTGATATCCATCTGTACTTCTTGCTCTATCGGTTGCTGTCTGGGTGTCTATTTCAGTAATCTCTCCTTTTAAATCTCTGTGAGATAAGAGTGACTTACGTTTTCAGTTTATAAAGTCTTAACTATAAAAAAAGTATTGATTTATATGAATTTCATGTTTCATAGAGGGCAGAAAAATGTGGTCCAGTGAACTGGGTGTGAGGTTAGAGAAACTCTAAACCACTGTGATCATTCATTTGAAATAAAGAGACCGTGGAGAGATTAGATAATTTAGCAATAATGATTTGAAAAAATCACATTTGTTGGGTAGTCGATAAAATGAAAGATTCACTTAACGAGGTAGACTAAAGTACCAGATCAGTATAATTCTTAGTTGCAACCAGGTCAATAATTATAGACAAAATTAAGGTTCTGAGATCTATAATTATTGCAGTGAAGTTCTTATGTGAGTAAGGATTCTAGGGAGAGTTATTTTAGATTGTTTTATGCAGGTCAAAATCAGCGTTTCACTGCCTAGAGACTGAACATCAACAAACAAAAGATACAACCAAACCGTTAAAAGTTTTTATCATAAAGGCTATTTCTCCTGGAAATTCTCTGTGAGAAAACAAAGGCTCAGCTGTCTCTCCCACGATGTGAAGAGAATGCTATTAAGGCACATTAAGCTGAGACTTTCAGTACTAGTAATCACTGACCTCAAGAGTTCAAAGCTATAATGGCCCACAAAATCTCTTACTGCCTTATGCGAAGGTAGAGGTGCTCAGTATGTGGCTTAGATCTTTACATTTTACTAAGTGGGAGCTGCCAGAGATCAGAGATTATTAAAGCCAGAGTCGCACCCGAGCAGTTTTGGCAGGAGCCTGATAGATTTGTCACATACAACGCTGTGAAATTCTTGGTCTTATATGAAAAATGAAGAAAAAAAGTAACTTTTGGCAGACCAGGATTGAAGTATGAGATTTTCGAGAATAGAAATGTTCGAAATAATTTTCACAGTAACAATAGAAACAACAATTACTGTGGTCCAATAAATTAGAGTGGTTTTTAACCTATTAATCACATTGGGAATTGCACACAAAAAAACAACTGTTTCTTTTCTTGCTTCCATTTTCTTTCCACACAGTATCTCTAGCTGACTTGAATTAGCAGAAAGCAAGACTTTTCCCAAATCCCCTAGAATTTAAACTTGAAAGGGAAACAATATTGGGTATAGTTAAGTCAAGGTAAGTACTGCTCAAACACAGTACCACACACCGCAGGGGGGACAAGAACAGACAAGGATGTGGGGATAATGCCAGAGCAGCTCACCAGGGCAGTACTATGTGAGCTGAGAAAGCAGCTGTTCTGGAGTTGAAGCCTGCTAAGAGGCACCAAAGCAGAAAATCAGGTCACTGCACCACCCACCGCATGCCAGACAGACTTCCGGTGCACTTCTTAGTACGCGCACGCTGGTGCGTGTGGACGGTCCTTAAGTAGGGGCTGGGGTGGTGGATGGGGCTAAACCCAACATAGAAATCCCTCAGGATGCATCTGCGAGGCGAACAGGATGCAGCACATGGCTCATGAAAGAGTGACTTATTTTTCAAAATCCTCTGGTCTGCTGCAGTTACGTTAGGCTCTCAACCATACCTCAAGAAAAAACTTAGAGGCACCTCGTTCTACCACTTAGCCGCAAAAACCTAGAACATCTCAAAAGAAAGAAGAAACACCAAAGATCACCTAAAATTTAGGAAATTACTAAAAACCTGGCTCTTTAACACCACAGACTCAAACTGAAAACCGAAACAGAAAGGAAAAGGGATGATTAAACTGGAGTGGACACAGATAGCTCGCAGACCCCACTGGGAAGCTCCCACGGCACCTGGACGTGTGATGCCAGATAGAGTGGAACACAGGCGACACCCATGGAGACTGAGTCAACAACCCCACCCAACACCCGCCCCTTAGTTGCCACCAGGTAACAGTTTTGTGGAAATGTCGGGATATTGGCAATCACCACACTAGCTGAGTTGTGGACATTGGCAGATGCACTGGCCTTATGAGTGCGAAGGGAAGACAGGTAGGGCTGTGAGGGAGGCTTGTGGAGGAGGGGGCCAGATGTGAAAGGGACCTTGCAGGCCGGACGGACCCAGATCAGGACAGAGGCGCGCAGGGGTGCTCCCGAACCCTATCTGGGGAGATGACACAAGCCCAGCGCCTCAATTCAGGATAAGAGATGCCAACTAACCAATTGCACTAACAATTTCCCCTCTGCATACACCTCTTAAACTCCAAACCAAACAACCACAAACCTACAGCACAACAAACCGTACAAACTTCACTACATTGCAACAACAAAACAAAAACACACAGACTCGCACAACAGTAAACGACTACCGGCCAGAAACACCCCAGGACCAGCCAACGGACCCAACGGGCTGAGGCCGCCAACAGCACATCGCTGCTTTCTTTCACTTTTACAGCTTCCTCCCACTAATCCCCCCCCCTCCTCTTTCAGAGCCGCCAGGGGACCACTCCGGTGGTTATAGTGTGCGGAACAAATATCCTTCAATATTAACATTTCCTTTTTTGGGGATGTTTTTCATAAAACTAGATTTGTGTCCACTGGTGGCATGAGGAATAGAGTTCACTTCTGTTGATTTGCGGTGTGACTTTGTGCCAATTCTGTTGTCAAGAATGCTTAGTTCTCAATCTAGAAATGTGATCTTAGTCTGGCTCTGTGTGCACGTCAGATCTATTACTCACCGCAGTGACTAACTTACTCCTAGTCTATAGTCCATTTTCCTGCATACTTTATGGGTATCCCTCGTTAGGGACAGGAAACAGAACGTTTTTCACCAGAAAAATAATCTTCACCTTTGATAGATGCAGCTGCGCTTAGGGGCGCAGCCCTGGGAGCATGCGCTCCCCTGACTATACCCACTGGCGTCACTCCTCAGTCCTCTTTGGTGTGTCGACAATATTAACATTGCCTAATGACACGAGTTCTATTAGGGGGGAGGACGGTGGGATGTATGGAGGAAAGTTGACTATGGACTAGGAATAAGTTAGTCACTACAGTGAGTAACTTATAATTACTGCTACATCTCATCCCCTTTCCTCCATTCTGTATGGGTGATTACAAATGAATGTACCCCCGGGGTGGAGAGTTGCCCCCTTAAGAAAATAAGTTCCTCAAAACTGCCTGGCCAAATGCTGCGTCTGACCTGGCGCTGGCATCCAACCAGTAGTGCTTACAGAAGGCCAAGGGAGTAACCAACGTAGCCGCTTTGCTGATAACCTGTCACGGAACATGTCTTTGGAAAGCTAACGCCGTGGCCTACGCTCGGTTGGCGTGGGCGTACATGTTTGCTGGCAATGGCTTGTGCTGCCCCTCATCCGCTTCCTTGATGGCCATAACATCCACCTTGCTATGGAAGCCACGGAGGCTTGACAGCCTGCTTTTGATCCCCCAAAGGTGATTAAGAGGGTGTCTGATTTACAGAAGCTCTTGTTTCTGTCCAGGTAAAATCTTAGCGCACGTCTGACATCCAGACAGTGCAATGCCCTCTGAGCCCCATCCTTAGGGTCCACAAAGAATGGCGGTAATACTATCTCCTTATTCAGGTGAAATGAGGAGACGACTGTAGGTAGAAATGTGGTGTGTGTCCTGAGCACAACCATGTCCTTGTGAAAAGTAGTATATGGCTCTGAAGCCACCAGTGCCTGGATTTTGCTGATACGGCGTGCAGAGGTAAGGCCCACTAGCAGGGCCAGCTTGATTGTAACTAGGCTGATATCTGCAAATGCAATAGGTTCGAATTATATGTGCACCAAGGCGCCCAGGACCAAATTAAGGTCCCACACCGCGTGTGGTTTCTTGATAGGTGGATACAGTTTAGTCAGACCTACCAAGTGCCTCTTAACCACCGGATTAGAGGATGAAAAGACTTCCTTGCCGGAGTTCTTGCAATGGGTGTGGTGCACTGAGACGGATAGAGCGTCATCCAACGAGCAAGTCAATGAATCGATTTCCTTGGATTCTGCACAGTGACATAACCTGGTCCACTTGCTTTTGAACTGGCTCCTGGCAGCATCAGGTGCACATGCTTCAGGGTAACCTGTTCAGGAATCACGCTGCGAGGGCTAACTTCTGCAGGGTGGGGTGAACCACTGTGTCCCTTGCTAGGAGAGTAGGTGTGACAGACCGACCGGGAGATGTACCGGGGGCTGATCCGGCAGATGGAGAAGTTCTGAGAACCAGGGTCTTGTAGGCCACCATGGTGCCATCAGGATGAGCCAAAGGCCCAGTGACTCCCTGACCCTGCAGATGACCCTGTGCACCAGGGGAGTAGGGGGAAAAGCATACACGTTCATGCTGTTCCACGGGGTCTGCATCGCGTCGCCTAACAAACCCCTGGCTTGCCCCAGCCAGGAGGCGTACTGGTGGCATCTCCTGTTGGTAATGGAGGAGAAGAGGTCCACCTGGTGAAGATCCCCTGAAGGACCTCCTCGTTCAACTGCCATTCGGAGCTGTCCGAGCCCAGCCTGCTGAGCCTGTCCACCTATAGGTTGGACTCCCCCCAGAAGGTGGATTGCCGACAAGTGTATGTTGTTCACCAGAGCCCACTCCCAAATGTCGATCGAGAATCTGCAGAGGGGAGGAGACCTGGTGCCACCCTCCTTGTTGATGTAATACATGCAGGTGGAGCCTTCAGTCTGAATAAGAATAGACTTGCCAGTGATCATGGGGAAGAAGGCCTTGAGGGCAAGCCAGGTATCCATCATCTCGAGCCAGTTGATGTGCACCAGCTGCTCCTGACGTGACCATACTCCATGGACACTGTGGCTGTCCAGGGTAGCCCCCCACAGCCCCCCCCTTCCCCCTAGGGATAGGTCTGTGACAATGGTGACCTGAGGTGCCGGCTGCCAGAAGGGCCTGCCTATCCGCAGGTTGTCTGTACCCCACTAGAATAGATCCTGGTGGAGATGCTCTGGTTATGCTGACCTGCTCCGCCTGAGATCCTTTCATCTGGTTCCAGGAGGCTGAAAAGTGTAGCTGCTGCCTCCTCCTTTCGAGCCTCGCATGCGGCACTGCGAGGAGACATGTGGCCATGACTCCCACCAGGTGTTGGTACCACCACGCCAAATGTCATTGCTCTGCTGAGAATATGTCCAGTAGCCCTCAATAGCTGCAATCTTGTCCGCTAAGGGGAAGATCCTCTCGGACCTCTTGTCCCATATAAAGCCCAGGAAGGTCGTACTCTGTGTGGGCGATAACTGACATTTTGAGATTGATAGAAAATCCCAGGTCATGTAGTGTATCCATGAGGGCGGAGGCCATGTGTTGGACCGCCTCTGGAGATCTCACTCTGACTGGCGAGTTGTCTAGCTATGGATAAATGTGATGGTATTATGCCCCGAATAGGGCTGCCACTGCGTTCATTAGCCTTGTAAAGACCCTGGGGGCCGAATTGAGACCAAAAAGTATAACCCTGTATTTAAAGTGAAAACACATGATACTGAACCTCGGGAAGGACTGATGGGTTCCCAGATCGGGACATGTAGGTAAGCATCCTTCAGATCCACGGAGCACATCCAGTCTCCCACACACATCTCCGCTATGAAGGGGAAGGGAAAGGTTCAACACAACTCGGATGGTTCTTTTTGTGTATGGCGAAAATATTTGAATAGAAGCCCAGGCCCTGCTGCGATGCTGGGACTTCCTCCACTGCCTTGCTCCAGCAAGCAAGCATATTTACGCCAGCAGAGCTGCTGTACCAATCTGCAGGAGCGTAGGAGAGGCAGGAGAAGGAGGAATCATGAGTCGGAAGCCCGTGTATACCACCGAAAGGATCCATGGGTCCATGAACTTTGTCCGCCAGCAGTGTGCATGAAGGGCAAGCCTGCCCCCCACCAGAAACTCGTGGATCCGGATGAGCCCATCGCAACTTCTTCCCTGCTGAGGAGGGGGACTGGAAAAAACCTTGTTAGCCGCCTTGTGTTGTTTGCACCTGTGCCGGCTAGGCAATCTTTCCGGTTGTCTAGACTGTCTCTCCTGGAAGCCCCTAAAACTTCTGCATGACCAACCTTTGTCCGAGTGCTGGTGCGTTTGGCTGAAGGTCTTGGGTGTGGACTTAGTAAGAAAAGATAAAGATTTTGCTGTCTGGGAGCTATTATTTTTCTTATTAAGTTCCTCATCCGTTGTTGAATGGAACACATAGCCCCCCTCAAAAAGGCAGGTCTAGTATGCGCTCCTGCACATTTGAGTTGCATTTTGTCGCCTTGAGCCAAGCCATCCTTCTCATGTCTGTGGCAATACAAATGGCTCCGCCTGATGTCTCAATGTGGACCACCGTGGACTCCATTATATATCTTGTGCCACGATTTTGGCATTCACCAACCCTGCCATTGGAATCAGTTGATTCCTGATAGGAAACAAGATGGCCCCTGTGGCCTTTTGCTTTCTATTGCCTGTTATCTTGTTTTTATCAAAGTTCTGGGAAGCGCTGCCTCTGTCCCATCCCCCTGACTGGCTGTTGGGTGGAAGTTCCATATACGGTATTGTGGGGAAGTCCAGGCCAGACTGGCTGGAGCCTTCCCAGTGATTATGTTGTGGGTACACCCTTGGGGTGGGACCTGGGTGAATGGAGTGGATGACCAATATACACTTCTTATTATGGGTGTCTAGCTTCTGGTATGTGGCACAAGACTGCGACAGCCCTGCCGAAACTGGTATTAATGCAGTGTGTAGTGCTGAATGGCTGAGTACTTGTTCCAATATACATTCCTTGCTGTCAGTGTCTGAGAGGGAGGAGTATGGCCTGAATGCACTATAAGCCTGATCGGCTGCCTGACTGCTGAATGCCCTTCTGAGTGATTGGTTGCCTGAGTATGACCCAGCAGAATGAATGAGAGACAGAACAGTATATCAGCAGGGGTCTCTCACTGTTAGAATTCGTACAGAAGCTGAAGTCGAAACTGATGCTTAATCTCGAAGCCGAGCACGAAGAAGAAGGTTAACTGCTGTTACCTTCACCGCAATCCGAAAGCTTCCGTGCTGTCGAAACTGATCCAAGAGAGGACCTGGCTAGGAGACCTCTTCCCGAGCTACGAAGGACCATTGTGCACCGCTAACCTTCGCCAAAGCGCCCTGGAAGCCAGACCCTCGACAGGCTGCCGACTGGAGACAGGGACCGCCAAGGAGAACGAAGAGAAGTACCTGACAGTCCGTCCACCATCGTCGACCAAGGTTCGCAGGTTTGCTATAACCGCTGGAGGCCTGTCAAAGCCATGTTGCCCAGAAGCGGTGACCGCTTGATGCCGTGCCGCCGCCGACCGCAGCTGCAACGCTCCACCTGATTAAGACCCTTTCAATCTAAGGAGGCTCTGGCCTGCACCGTCGACCGCTTTGCCCCGCCGGGCAAGTCGAGGCCGCTGACGCACTAGGGAGCATCCACCCAAAGACACCAGACAACTCGACGCCCTTGCTGGGCCAAAGTTCTTCATAGACTCTTTGCTGTAACAAACTTTTGTTGTCGAAGTGCCCCGCACGCCTCCTCTTCACAGGACGTCTACGGCCGATCGTCGACGAGCACCGCCAGGACCATAGCTGCTGCCTCGACGCCGTTGTTCACCAATTCTTCGAGGGATTTCGACAATCTGTGGCTCCTGCCTTAAAGGGAGCTGCTCAAGAAGGATCCATCGACGACCAGACGTCTAACTCTGCTATTCCAGGTACATTGGTGTGGTTTTAGAAAGAAATAAGACTCATAGAACAATATATAGACTGGGCTTGTTTTATAGCTTTATTTACAGGTTGCCCTGGTAGGGGAATCCTAATACAGAATTGTGCCTGTTGGTAGGGCCTCAGTATCTGGTCATCTTGCCAAAGCTGGCTCTTGGTTTTCAAAGATATTACCCCCTTTTTACTTTGGCAATAGTTATCTGCTACCTCTTTACTTTGGCAATGGTGTGTTAGGGAGAATTCTCATTCTATGGCTAATTTCCCTTACCTAGTGAGTACCTCAGCAGCTTTGCTGGATTTCTGGGTTTATTGTTTCCACTGGGTAAGCGTCTGAGCTTTTCCCCCACTCTTACCTGTGTTTTTCCATGTGTATTTCAGCTGTTTTTGTGATTGTGGACTCTGGAGCACACCACTTCAGTAGCCCCACTCTTTTCTATGTTACACAGCACCTTCAGTGCAGTGACACAGGGTTGTCGTTTAGACTTCCCACTGACTCCATTTCTGGGGCTGACTACTGTCCCCCAGAAAAGGGTAAAGTTGCCATTAACTTTACTTAGTCATTTAACCACAGATCCAGTACACCCCATCTTACATGGAGTATTGGAAAGGGGTAATCCTTAGCCCTTTTTATCTGTACCTCCTGGAGCATTGTTTTGCTCTTTTACAATTTAGAGTTGGCTGGTGGCAGTGGTATCTGCCCAAACTTTTCTACCGCGATTCTACTATATAAACGTGGTATTGTTTTAGGCTATTATATTAGCCTCGAACATAAACCCGCATGACCAAATGCTCTTTCTTTTGGCTCCGGTCGGGTTTATTCGCCATTTCTTTTTGTTAAAGTCCTTCTTGTGTTTTACTTTGCGCGGCAAACCAGGTTTGCCTTCTTTGTTCACCGTCTTTTGGCGGGCTTCTGCCAAGAAGCCCTCCTCTGGGCATGTAGGTGGGCTGAATGTGAGGGAGGGGTGTAGTCACCCCCTGCACAGGGTATCCTAGGAAACCCAAGTCGCACTTTGCCGTGATTGGCTGAGGTGGTTTTCCGGGACGGACAACCCCCCCCCCTGCTGCGTGATTGAAAGCCAGTCTGTGTGAATGGGGGATTTTCACATAAAAGGCAGGACTCTTGGGCTGGAATTCAGAGTCGCCACTGGAACTACAAGGAACCGAAGAGAAGCGGAGAAGAAGATGGCTGCTGCAACTACCCTGTCCCGGTGAAGCCCTGCTGCAGTCCTGAGCTATCTGCCCTTCGACGACCAGAGAAGATCCAGTCCGGAGTCTTCTTCCCTTGAGCCTGGTGGGGTCAACCAGTTCATCTTCTACAGCCAGAGGATCCTCTTCGTGGTCGAAATCGCTGCACACTGCTGCAGTGGTCTGGATAGCCATCTGAAATCTGAAGAGCCTCTCCCGTTTTAAAGGAGCGCACCTTTTATTCACCGTCGCTGCTGCTGGCTTCATCTCCGAGCAGTGCAGGCCCCTCCAGACGTCGTCCTTCTCGTCTCCACAACCGAAGCTCCAGGAACCATGGGTCTGCAAGAAAATACCAGGAACAACTGCCGTAGCACCAGCTTCTTCATTGAATAAGGTACTGTGTCCAGCTTCGAGGAACTAGAGTGAATACCTTTTCTCCTCATCCAAGGCTTGCCCTTGTCTTCCCTCCTCCTTATAACTTTTGCTTCCTCTGTTGACAATATCCAAGTACTCCTGGCAATGTTGAATCTTGAACTATCTGACTGTGTGATCCTCGACAACAGGAACCCGGTTCCACTTGACACTGGCTCCGGCCTATTGACTTTTTTTTCCTGTCAGCAAGTGTTCTCCGATTCGGTCTGCCTTGACAAAAGTATTGCCTATGATTTTTGCCCCCAACGCTCTTTGGTTAACTCGGGTGATAAGTGTGTTTTTGCCCCGGTAACATTTCTTTCCGCGGATACGCGTATCTTTCGTAAAACCTAACTGTCATTACTGTCAAACAGTGATTGCATATGTATTTCCGGTAACGTCTTTTGTTTCACAACACCGGTCCGTTAAAACATAAGGTACTTACCTTGAGTTGTTCAGTGCCAAGAGAATTGGTTGTGTGTAGTGTATGTTCGTGTGGTTTTAATTTAATAGAAGTGAAGCGTTTTACCAACAGATGGTTTAGAAATAAATGTACTTCTACTTTTCAACCAAAAACCTTGAGTCAGTGTTTGCTTGAGTCACAGTAATTGTGGTCCTTTGTGTAATCTCTACTACTGCTAATTTGCTCTTGAGATAAGCCTGGCTGCTCCGCTACTGCTACCACTTTACCATAGTAGTACAGGCTTGTACCAAAGGTGAACTTGTATTACCACTTGTGGTCTTAATTGTGTGTAGTGGTCCCGAAGGGCACTGCACAGGATTCTGCCTAACATGGTGGTCTTCAAATACTTTCACTATTGCGGTCTCTTTATCTAGACAATGAACATTCTGGCTTTCTTTTCAATTGAGTACATTGTTCAGGTAATTTTCTTACATTAGTTCGATATTCAAAATAGTATTTGTTAGGCAGAATCCTATGCAGTTCCCTTAGGGAGCACTACAGAAGATTAGGACTACAGGTATATGCAATAAATCCCCTTTAGTATCAGTCTGTACCACACAGATTTACCTGGTAGCTGTGGCTGAGCAGTCAGACTTCTCTTAAGAAGAGTTAGGCAGTATATATAGTATACACATTAGGTACAAAAATACAGTAGCACAAGCAAACACTGACCAGAGCTTTGGTATAAAAGTATATATTTATTTAAAAACACACTTGTAAAAATACGCTGGCACTAATATATCAAGCAAGTTCAAACACAGTCACTAGAAATATATACACCTCCCTGATTAATTATTCGACAAGTCTTAGGAAAAGAACACCACTTATTATCAACACAGAGGTGAGCGCTTAACCAAGATGGCACTCTAATAATTATTTAAAAAGGGAGAGAAAAGGCAGAAATAGTAAAGCACACAATACCAACAATTTTAAAAGAACCACATCAAGTCAAGAAAGGCAGGGTCTACTCTAGAGCAAAAAGTTCATAGGCAAGGCCCACTCTTGGAGAGAGCAAGGCGGAATCTGCCCAAGATCACACAGTTGAAGTACACTTTAAAAGTCTTTGCAGATAGTTCAAAAAGGAGTTGGATCAGTCCAGAAAAGTTAGTAAACAGGTCCCAGGTCACCCCAGGATAGAGAGTCAAGGATTTACGGGACACCTTGAACAGTCTGTTGCAAGGGAGACCAGGCGGGACACCGTACCTGAAGTGGTGAGAAAGCTCCAGCGGGGGCAGTTGTTCCTGGCAGCGGGTGCAAGTCAATGCTTTGTACAGGGGAAGAGAAGATCTCGTCGTGGAGGAAAGCTGGAGGTCGTTGCACTGCCAGGAAAGAAACCAGCCGCGGAGTTTACCGGTTAAAAGGTACTACCCTTTTATTCGCGGTAGTGGTGAAGTGTGGCTATCCGGCCGCCGGGGTGCTTGGCACGGGCGATTCGACCACGAGACGATCCAGGAAGGCGAAAAGAGGGCGAACTGGTTAACCCCACCAGCTCAAAGGAAGAAGACTCTCCAGGAAGAAGATCTTCTCTGTCGTTGGGAAGTGGTGAGTCGGTTCAGCAGGGCTCCACCCGTGGTGTCATTGTTGCAGTTCGGCTCAGCTTCTCCCTCTTCGGATTCTTTAGGTCCTGTGGCGACTTCTGAAGTTCCACTCCCCAAAGCCCTGCTTTTATGCAGAAAACCCCCATTCATCAGTCCTAGCTGTCACTCAAACATGCTAAGTGGTGAGCCGGGCGGTTCACCACTGGGCCAATCACACAAGAGTGCGACTTGAGTTGCCGAGGCAACTCAGTCCAGGGTGCCTATTCCTCCCCCTCCCACACATCCTGTAGACCCAGACAGAGTGGCACCACTTTTGGAGGCTTATGTGCAGAAGCCCGACAAAAGTGGAACAAAGGGCTCGACTTGGGTTGGAGTTACAGAGGCAAACACAAACGCCATTTTAAAACCGAGTCCTGGCAAAAAGACCCAACCGGGGAATAAATATTAAATAAATAACCCGGCGGTATCTTTAACATTGCACCAAAAAAGTGGTGCGTTTAAAATGAATGGTGGAATATTTTGCGTGGTAACCACTGCCACCAGCCAGAAACTCGACGAGGGGGGACTGCACAGTGCCCCCTTGAAAAACAGACCCAGGGGCAATCTAATTACTCCTACCAGTACTTCCACAATATGATGGTTTGTACTGGTTCTGTTCACAATTTAAGACTAGTAAAGTAAATGGTGACTTTACATGCCCTGGGAGACAGTAGTCAGTCCCAGGGTATGGAGTCTATGTTTGGGGGTCACTATGACACCCCTGTGTTACTGCACTGAGGGTGCTGTGTAACACACATGTAAAAAGATGATACCTATTGAGTGAGAAAAACTCCATAGGCACAAAAACAGACTTCAGCGGGCAGCGTTAGACTAAGGAGCGTTCCAGGATTTCCCACCTTAGGCTAACTCGCGGGCTTTACCACACTCGTCCGCTCGAGCCACTGCCGCTTTCTTTTCTGTGCTCTTTTGAACGTCATACCGTTTCGGTCACATTTCCAAAGCCTGTGCTGCTTGGGAAAGGAGGCTGCCTTGCTCCTCCTGTTCTCCGGTGCTCGCCAGCCACCGGGATCAGGAATCATACAAAGAGAGCTTCCCTGGATACCACTTCACACTGTGAAACCTCTGCAATTCAGGTTCTCTGCACGGAAGACCTTCTCAAGACCAGTCTCTGCATTAACAGCAGCTGTTCTGGCATCTTCTGTCCTCTGCAATTTTGACTAGGAATTTCTCCACGCTTCTGTTCTAATGACCTGCACCTGAGGAGGCTTAATATATTCCAAAGTCCTGCTAAGGTGGGGGTCATTAGAACCACTAGACTGCACTTTACAATTTTTAGCCTCTGAGCTCCTCTTCTTCGTCCAAGTACATAGGGGCAGTGTGGGACTTGAAGTCCTCAATGTTTACACCACAAATACAAACATTCAACTTAATTCACTCCGTTTATTAAACAGATCTTTAGGTAAGGGTTTTAAATTGGTCATTGATGAGTTTTGATTTAAGGCAGAATTACCTTTATCAAAAATCAAGATGTTAATGCTCTCATTTCCATATTGATCATATATTTTTAATTACCAAAAAGGTGGGTAGGTTTAGGAAGAGAGCTTACTTTGACAACAAGCCATTAAATATTCTGGCATCATGGAAAGTTTATCTTCCGAAGAAGATAAATACTGAGTCACTCCTAGCAGAACCCTCCCAATCCCCTGGGCCCTTCGCCTCCCAGGTGACCCTCGCGGCTAATACCACCCCCACGGTTAAGATCAGGTTGCAGCTTCCTTTCCCCTGGTGAGGATTTTGCAGTATTCATCACAGAGTAGTAGTCCATAACTTTCTTAGAGCTTTTAATACCTGGATGGTTTATCTCACGATTTCCACAAAAAGACATCAACATTAAAAGGTGTTGTGTGAGTTATGGTGTTTGGGTGAAAGGTGGGGGCCTGACTAGAATAAGAATAGGCCACTAAGAACTCTGGTTTCAGAGAGTATTCCTCATGTGGAAGGGGGGCAGGGCGACACTGACTTCTCCAATGAAGTCATGACATCTCCCTGGTACTCTCCTACCATGTGATCCTCCGTCAAACAACCGCCCGCAGGATCAGGTAGTGGCTGCTGTCCCCTGGCCACACGGGAGGTGGTCACCGCCAGGGAATCTGATATGACTCCATTGGATTCATCACATGTCAATGTCAGTGCTTTCATCATTGCTCCCTCTGTCTGAGCTTACCAGTGTTGTGGATTGAGTTGGATTCTTAAGGTTCGTCTCAATATCATACCTGTTCTGAAAGGTGTACACCCTGCCTTTTCTGTAAAACCCAGGTTATTGAATTTGAAGACATGTTCTGTAGTGCCTCTGCAGTGAAATAGTATTCTAACATCTTCCTTCCAACAATCTTTACAGTCACTCATTGCTGTAATTTATTTGGGTAATAGACTCGGACTACTCAAAGCAGCTAGAAGAGAGGCTTATCAAAAATGGGGGATTGATGGAAGGTAAAGCCCCATAAATCTGTGCTAGTAGTAGTCGGAATTAATGCAGAAGATGTAGGGAAATGCAGTCAGACAACACATTGACCCCCCCCCTCTTCCGACATCCTAGCAAGAGGCTTTGAATTGCAGCATCATCATTCTTCATTATAGGGGAAGTCAATGTGTTTTGCTTTTCCTAAGATACTTTGGGAGCGTGTAGATCCTGAAAATAACATCTCCCTACCTAATCCCTCACTAAGTGGTTCCCATAAATCCATATTAAGAAACTAAAAAGGGGTTTGGGCAATGCCTCTCTGTCCCTGCTCTGTGAGGTGTTTCCCTACATAAAACCAAAACTAAGGCTCTGTTAATGGACAGAATGTCCAAAGCAGAACTCCCTGTGTCCAAAGTACTATTCTGGTCCTCGCATTCTAAAAATCAACTGGTGAAAAGAGAAAATGTCTTTAGCCTTTAATAGTGTATGAATGTTAATAAAGGATAATTTTCCTTGTTCCAGAGGGTGGTCCCATTCCCCTGGATTTCTCTTTTCTGTTTTATATTCAAGAATATCAGTTTCCCGAGTTTCCCTTGATCAACACAACTGGTACACAAAACAACTCGCCTCTTAGTCTTTATCTTGTTAGGTTTCCTGGTGTACTCTCCTGCCAGGTGTTTACTCATCTTTTCTTGATCTGCGCAGCCTCTTGCTAGTCCTGATATATCCTTCTCAGGACCTCCTTAGGTGATGTATTTCATGTACACTGTTCAGCTTATCCTTGCCTGGGGTGCTCCCCTACCAGGGCTTTCTTCCATAAATTATACGTTACTCACCGTAGTGACTAACGTAATCTTAGTCCATAGTCCCCTTTCCTCCATACTGCATGGGCGTTCCTCTCGAGGGACAAACCTTTTTCACCAGAAACATCATCTTCCCCTCTAAATCTAGAGGCGCGGCCCTGGGAGCATGGCTGCCCTGACTAAGCCCTCTGGCGCCACACCTCAGTCCACATTGACGCGTCGACAATAGATTTAACATTGCCTAATGACACCAGTATTATTAGGGCGGAGGTTGGTGGGACGTATGGAGGAAAGGGGACTATGGACTAAGAGTACGTTAGTCAATACGGTGAGTAACTTATAATTACTCTAATGTCCCGTACCCTTTCCTCCATACTGCATGGGCGATTACAACTGATTGTAGCCCCAGGGTGGAGAGGAGACCCTCCTTAAGCAAACAGGTTCCTGAGAACTGCCTGTCCGAAAGCCGCATCAGATCTAGAGCCAGCATCCAAACAGTAATGCTTGCAGAAAGCCGAGAGTGTGGCCCATGTGGCCGCCCTGCTTATGACCTGCCAGGGAACATGGCGCTGAAAGGCGATGACCGTTGCCTTGGCCCTGACTGCGTGGGCATGCATGTTCGCCGGAAGGGCTCTATGCTGGCCCTCGTACGCTTCCTTGATGGCCGAGACCACCCAGCGGGAGATGGAGGCTTTGGAGGCCTGATAGCCCGGCCTGGCGCCTCCAAAGGTGATGAATAGGGCATCTGGCTTGCGGAAGCCCTTGGTCCTGTCCAGCTAGAATCCCAGGGCACGACCCGACATCCAGAACTCAGGCTCGTCCTTCGGGTCCGCAAAGAATGTAGGAAGGACGATCTCCTCGTTAAAGTGATGGCACTTTATGTAGAAATGCCGGATGGGTCCGCAGGCCCACCTTGTCGTTGTGAAAGGTGGTGTACGGCTCTGAGGCGACCAGGGCCTGGATCTCGCTGACCCTGCGCGCCGTTGTGAGGCCGACTAGCAGGGACGTCTTGATGGTGACCAGCCTGATGTCAGCCAATGCCATAGGCTCAAACTGCTTGTGCGCAAAGGAGCCCAAGACTAGGTTTAAATCCCACATGGGGTGTGGCTCCCCGATGGGCGGGTAGAGTCTAGCGAACCCGGCCAAATGTCTCTTGACTATCGGGTTGGAGGAGAAGACCCCTTCCTCTGAATTCCTGTAGGCCCCAATGGCTGAAAGGTATGTGCGGCAGGTGTCCACCTGCACGCCAGAGTTGGCGAGGTGCGCTGAGAATGACAGCACGTCGTCCAGTGAACAAGTCAGCGGGTCCATATCCTTGGAGTGCGCCCAGTGGCAGAACCTGGTCCATTTACTCTTATACTGGGCTCTTGTAGCCTTGCACCTAGCCCCTTGTATGATTTCCAGGTTGGCTTGAGACAAGTTGAGGTGGCTGAGCGTCACCTGCTTAGGAACCACGCTGTGAGGGCCAGCTTCTGAGGGGCGGGGTGGAAAACCTTGCTCCCCTGCTGTGTCAGAAGATGTGCTGGGCCCAACGGGAGGTGGATTGGAGGGACCGCCGAGAGGCTGAGCAGCTCTGACAACCATGGTCTGGCTAGCCACCACAGAGCTATCAGAATGAGGTTGAGTTGGTGAGACTCCTTGAACTTGCAAAGTACTCTGTGCATCAGTGGAGTGGGCAGGAAGGCGTACGCTGACATGCCGTTCCACTGGATCCACAAGACATCGCCCAGGGGGCCTAGGCCCTGCCCCTGCCAGGAGACGAACTCGGAGCACTTCTTGTTGTGCCTGGTGGCAAAGAGATACACCTGGGGGAGGCCCCAACAGTGGAAGATCTCCTGTGCAATGAGGTCGTTCAGCTGCCACTCGTAGTTGTCCGCTCCCAACCTGCTGAGCCTGTCCGCTTCCAGGTTGGATTCCCCCGGAAGGTGCACTGCCATGAGGTAGACCTGGTTCCCCCTTGCTTGTTGATGTAGTTCATACTGGTCGAGTTGTCCGTCTGGCTGAGGATAACCCTTTCCCTTGAGACGTGGGAGGAAGGCTCTGAGCGTTAACCAGATGACGTTCAGTTCCAGCCAATTGATGTGGTATTCTTGTTCTTGACAGGTCCACGTTCCATGGACTGAGAGGTCCTCCAGGGTGGCTCCCCAGCCCTCTAGGGAGGAGTCTGTGGTGATAGACACCTATGGGACGGCGGGCCGGAAGGGCTTAGCTGTCCGCAGGTTGCAGTCCTTGGACCACCATGTGAGGACCAGGTAGAGAGAGATGGGGATCTTGATATTTTCGGCCTGAGAGCCCCTCTCCAGGTTCCACGACGCTGCGAAGTGGAGCCGAGTCCTCCTCATCATGAGTCTTGTGTGGGGGACGGCCAACAGTACCGCTGCAAAAAAGCCTAGTAGATGCTGGAACCACCAAGCCGAAGTAGCACTTCGGCTGAGAAAGTGGGACGTGGCCCTCCTGATGGCCGCTATCTTGTCCTCCGAGGGGAAGACCCTCTTAGAGCGTGTGTCTCAGATTAGGCCCAGGAAGGTCAAAGACTGCGTGGATGGCATTTTTGATTTCTTGATGTTGCGCGAAAAGCCTAGGTCGTGTAGCGTGCTAATCAGTGCATGGGAGGAGTGGTGAACCGCTTCTTGAGATGCAGCCCTGACGAGCCAGTCGTCTAGGTAGGGGTATATATGGAGGCCCTGAGCCCAGAGGACGGCTGCCACTGCATTCATGAGTCTAGTAAAGACCCTGGGAGCCGAGTTGAGGCCAAAAGGTAGGACCTTGTACTGAAAATGGCAGCCCATGATCCTGAACCGGAGGAAAGAAAGATGGGGTTGCCAAATCGGGACGTGCAGATAGGTGTCCTTCAGGTCCAGGGAGCACATCCAGTCGCCCCTGCATAATGTCTCCACAATAAAGGCTGGCGTCACCATCTTGAATCTCTGGAGAGGTAAGGAGAGGTTGAGGGTGGCACAACTTTTAGGCCAGCCTGGTTCTTTTTCTGAATGGCAAAGATCCTGGAGTAAAAGCCCAATCCTCGCTGAGAGGCTGGAACTTCCTCCACGGCCTGCCTCAGGACGAGCGATCGAATCTCTGCCAAAAGAGTTGCTGTCCCAACTTGCGGGAGAGGAGGAGAGGAGGGAGGAGAGGCAGGGATAGGTAAACGTTACCCCGAGGAGACTACTGACAGGATCCAGGGGTCCGCGAAGTGTTGTCAACAGAAGTGTGCATGAAGAGCAAGCCTACCCCCACTGGCTACTCATGGAACCGTAGGGGTCTGTCAGGACTTCTTACCCTCGAAGGCAGAGGCAGAGGAGGGGGACTGGAAAAAATCCCCCGCCCTTTTGATGCTTGCGCCAACTATGGTTGGCAAGCGTTCCGGCTGTCTGGGCCTCCGTTCCTCGAAGCCGCGGAAGCCTCCAGATGAGCAACCCTTATCTGAGCGTTGCTGAGACTGGGAGTATGCTTTGGGCGTGGTCTTTGTCAGAATGGATAAATCGGGGTTGAACTTGGTTGCCCGGAGACAGGCCATTCTTCTCATGTCCGTGGCAATACAGTTGGCACATCCAGAGGTATCAATGTGTACCAGAGTGGACTCCATGATATCCTGAGCCACGAGCTTGGCTTCGGCTAGCCCCGCCTTAAAACGTGATTGGCTGTGGGCGGGGAGATCTGGGAAGAAGTCTGCAATTTCCTGCCATAATCTCTGCTTAGCGGCTGCCAGCATGGCGTCTGCGTTGGCCTGTCGCAGTTGCAAGGAAGCATTGGAGTACAGCTTCTTACTGTATGCCTTCAAGGTTTTCTCCTTGCCTCACAGCGCCGTAGATGACGAGGACGACTGAGGCTTGGAGTACAGTGATGCTGCAGCGATCACCGAGGTGTATGGCTGAGGGTGGGAGGAGAGCAAGAGTGTATCCCCCCTCCATCTGCCTGTACTTGGCGTCCAGGCGGCGGTTGACTGGCTGAACAGAGTGGGGTTTGAGACACCCCTTCTTGATGAGGGATACCACGTCCGTCTGCAGTGGAATCCCCATTTTGGCAGAAGGGCACCTCGTGATGACTTCAGCGAGGATGCCCTCTGCCGGTTGTTCAACCTGGGGCTGAGGGAGGCCCAGATATACCGCCAGGCCAGAGAGATGTTCGTGGAAGGCCCTGGCTGATGATGGTGCGTCAGGATCCTCCTCCTCATCAGTTTCCGTGGGGTCTGGGGGATCCTGTGGGGGAGGAGGTGTATCCGGAGCTGGAGGCTGGGGCACAGGGAGCACCGCCGGAGGCTGAGGAAGAGGCGGCTGCGCCAGGGCCAGAGGCGTCACTGGAGGCACCTGTGGTGCCGCTAGCATAGCAGGAAGGACTTCCCTGACTGCGTCCTTGAGAATAGCCCCCATGTCTGGAGACTTCATGAGGCCGAGGAACCTCTCAAAGATTCGGTCCTCGCTGACCGAAGAGGAGGAGGAGGGCACTGAAGGGGTTACTAGAGACAACTGAGGCCGCTGCCGACCCTGTACATACGGACGCAAGGGACAACAGCCTTGCCCATAAGAATGGTAGGCCGTAGGCCACGTACCTGGTTGATGCCAGCCCCACCTCGATACTCGTTCTTCGCAAAAGTCCTGCATATGCGTCGAACGGTTTCCTTATCCGGCACGTTGGCCATTTTGTTGAGCTGCCTACCACGTGGGACGTGTTGCTTGGCTCGCTGGGGCCGGTCTCTGCCAAGTATCTTATGTGTGAGGCGCGTGACTTGCCCCGCTCCTCGGGCACGTGACCGGTAGGTGTACCAACCTCGACCCGGTGGTCGTTAGAGTTGCCTTCAAGCGCCCCCTCAGACATACTGCCGGTAGAAGGGCGTAGCCCCTCGGCCATAATGGCGGTGTAAGGGCGGAGCCCCTCGGGCACAAGCCCGTTAACAGAGGCTCACGGCCACTCAGCCTTGGCACCGGGAGGATCCGAGGACCCCTCAGCCTGAATACCAGTAGCTGTAGCAGCCTCGGTGCGTGAGTTTGTGTAAGAACTTGATCAGTCCCTCCCGCGCAGGAGAGTCCCTGGGAAGGAGTCCCCCTTGCGAGGTGCAGATGAAAATATAGGCCCTGTCTCAGGCCTGGATCGATGTTTCACAAAGCTCTTGAGATCCTCAGAAGGCGACCGCTGGAAGAGCTCCCTCCACCTGGCTAGTCTGTTCTTCAGCGCTTTTGAGGACAGCAAGCCGCACGCCGAAAAGGCTTGCCGGCCGTGGCCTGGGCCAAGGGAACGTAGGCAGAGGGCGCGGGGGTCTGAAGTTGGGAAGAGCCTGTTGCAGGATGGGCACCTGCTGAACCTTATCAAAGTCGACATGCGCCGAGGAGGAGCTGTGGCGTCTGAGGACCCAGTACCTATTGAAAGACAAAGACAAAAGAAAGAGGAAGAATCTGCGGGTGGAATTACATGGCCGAAGCCAAACCCAGGAGCGCTGGTGAATTCGGCCCGTTCCGGTCGACACGGAAAAGGGGACTGGGGTGTGGCGCCAGAGGGAGTCAGAGCAGCTCATGCTCCCAGGGCCGCGCCTCTAGATTTAGAGGGGAAGAAGATTTTTCTGGTGAAAAAGGTTCTGTCTCCCGTCCCTCGCGAGGGACGCCCATGCAGTATGGAGGAAAGGGGACAGGACATAAGAGTACCACACTTGCAACTGCCTGCTATACTCTCCTGCCAGGGCTATTTTATATGAATACACTTTCAACTGTCTGGTATACCTTCCTGCCAGGGTTTTTGTTATATATGTATTTCTCTTGCACCTTTAATTTGCCTGGTATACTATCCTGCCAGTGCTTCTCTTATATGTGTATTACAGACACTCACAAACGTGAAAGTCTCATACTGGTTCTGTTCTCCCTTTTAAAGCAATGCTCACTTGCTCTCTTTCATGTGCTTCATTAACAATTATACAGGTTTGGCATGGCTGCCAATACGCCCCTGTTCCCCTGCTTCCCTTGGCTGGACTCACCGCCTCTTGCTGGCATATTCTGTTTCTCCTGCGGCAAACCGGTGGCAGTTCAGCGTTTCCTTCCTTCTCGCCGCCTTGGTTTCTCAGCTTCTCTGCCTCTGGCAGTTCCTGCTGGGCTTTTTTGCATCATTACACGTTTCTGTAAAATGGAGACTCCCTTCAAAGACTAGCAAATACCCAGTAGCCCTCAGTCGGATTTTGCCGTTCCCGCAGCGTGTTTGCACTTGCTGTCAGCTTCCTTTTTCCTTGTCTTCAAGCCGGTTGACTCCAAGGAATGATCTACGGCCCCATGGTCTTTCAGTCTGTACTGAGAGGAGCAGCATTCTCCCTCCAGCAGCGCACCTCCATCAGCATCTTTGCCGTTTACATTTCCCATCCACAGTTATGCACCCGCAACAACTAGAGTGCAGCTGGTGCTTTTTGCCTCCATTGATTTGTATTACTTGGTTCATCTTCTTCGTCACAGTATTAGTGTATTTATAGGAATGCAAGTCCATTCTTGACAACTTGCATGTAAAGTCTGAGTAAGTGTTCTCAGTGAACTTAAAGGACAATCAGTCCTGAATAACTTACAGGTAGAGTCTGAGAAGGTGTTTTTATGAGTCTTAAAAGGCAAATCCGATTTTGACAGCTTGCAAACAGATCTCCTGAAAAGGTTTTTAGTACCCTTCCAAGGTGGATGAGGGAAGGTATGACAATATGCCATTAAGGCATTGGGCATGGATGGGGTTTTCTGAAAAGAAAAAGGGAGATACCATATCTCGTCCGATGATGCCATGATACTCTCCCGCAGGAGGTCTACCCCCATGTGATCCTTCTATTATAGCCGCCCTCAGGGACAGGTTCAGGTAGCGGCTGCCATCCCCATGCCACATGGGGAGAGGTCACCTCCGGGAAAGGAGTAATGTCGCCATCAGGTTCATCACAATACCTACAGTAGCAGAGAAGGCCATGCCTTTCTTGAATGTAGGCAAACATGTTTTACTGCTTCCATTTAACAGTGAAGCAAACCCAACAGTGGCTTTTCCACCTCTCCAAAGGAGACATTTGTTATGTAAAGCATTTCTCACTTTTGAGGATGTTTTCCTGCACAAGTTGGTGTCTCATCCGCAGGTCTAATAAATTCTGCCAACACTTGAGCCTTTCAAATCTTTTCTACTTTTATTGTAAAACCTCAAATGTTAGTGATAAGAAACACATTTGTGTTTCCTAAATGTTCTTACCATCCCAGACCTTAGTAACATACATTGACGTAAATTGCCATAGGGGAGTCCCAGCAAGTGGTTTCAGGGTTCTATGTGTTTTAGCCGATGTTTACACATCGACCATGATGCATATGGTCTTTTCTCTTTAGTAATGGCTTTGCAGGCGAAATACAATGGTCCGGAGGGTTGCCAGAGCAATGCCAGAGGTTAAGATTAATTCTAAACATTCCCGCCATCACTTGCTTTGCTTGACACAGGTGCCTCAGAGGCTGGGAGACTCATCTTGCATTGTGTTTAGTATCCTATTACTTCCCTGCAATATTGGATTATGAAAGGAGATTATTGTAGTGAAACCTAGACCCTGTGTTCCTTGCAAGTAAGACAAATCTGTACAGATGTTTCTTAACCGATAAACAAATCTATGCCCCTTAAGAGGGCACTCAAGCCAATTAACACAGATGTTAGGTAGTCAGTCTTTAAGACGCTGTTTGGGTTAACAATCCGTGGCCTTGAATAATTATTACATCAAATTACCTTTGGTATACTGTGAAAAGGGCTATGATACTAATGGCAAGAAGCTGATGTTGATCTAGAGCAATAGATAGGATGAATATTTATATAGAAAGAAAGTTATCTAGCCGAGTAAAGTGTAAATGGCAATGAAGAAAAATTCAAGCATACATGAAATTTGACATCAGGCCAGCTAAGGAACGGTCCATCAAGTTATATCTCCACAGGTCGATAATCTGGAGCATCTGTACCTAAAAGAGATAAATACCCACTGCCCCACTTATTCAATGCTTGGGCTAACTGTTGGGATTGTCCTTCAGGGGGTTTGTACATCGTTTCATCAGAGTGAATTACTTTGTGGCAATTCACTTCTAAGCAATTACTTAGTGGCTTTATCTTCATTATTTTGATAATGGGGGTTGCATTATAAATTACTTGGCCACAAAGTAATTGCATTGAAGTCAATTACAACAAAGTAATTTGCTTAAATGAAACAATAGTATACACATTGAGGCATACTCTCCAATTCGTCACGAGAGCCCCTGAAAGTTATTGTGACCTACTCCTGAATGAAGAATGGGACCTCAACTGTTTTCTCTAAAGAGTATAGTGGTTCGACTTATGATGAACTTAAGCAATGGCACGTGGAATGAATGAAGATCAGGACCTTAATGGTTTACTATTGAACAGATACGTTTATGGGCTTTACGTTTGACACGCAATAGATCAATGTAGTTAAATTGGCACAATGCCATTACAGCGTATTCAAAGTGTTTTTACATTGTTTCCTTACACTATTCTTCTTTTGGTGCATGGCTATCCCCCCAGGATATAGAATGTTATGTTCTTATCGTCAGGTTAACAGTATGGTATGCTATAAACACTCCCCCAGAAGAGCAGGTCAATTTATATTCTGCTTATAGCGCACGTTCTGCAGTTCTCATCCGATTTGATCATTGAGCCAATTTAACTACATTGATTATTATTTACATTTTACTTCTACTAATACAGACCTTGCTTGGCTGCTAGTGCAACACTCTTTGTAACAGTAGTACTTTAAGGGTGTTCATTCATTTGACACTAATTAAGCCCGCTTACAATTCGCTAGACCCTTACCATTATAATAGACATAATAGCTTACATTTCTATGGCGATTTAGGCACTAAAGAGTCATTATGACTATTTATCCATTCAAGTATAATAGGAATTTAAGGATTTTACATTGTGCAAACTCCTTTCTAACATGGCCGCCGGCATATTCTGGCAATAACTGAGCTACACATCGTTTATGTCTAGGGCAGTTGTCATAGAAACCTTATTTTACATGGGAACGCTAGATAAGAGACAACTTTATTCATTTATACAGGAGACAGGAATCACCTATAACCGACAGACATGACAGAAATATTGCAATCATTCTGTTTTAACAGATTATTACCTGCATTACTAGCGGAATGACGTGACATCATATTTGTATAACTGAGTTAAGACACATATATAGTGCTTATCCTAACATAATGATCATGGTTAAGAGGCTGATAGTTGCACCAACTAATCAAGCCTCGGTACGCCTTTACAGATTATGGATCTCAACGGCGCAGTGCAAGTTAAACAGTTTGAATTACTGTACAATAAAAAAGTCAGTAATTATTAGTTGATTCGCTTGTCACCATCACAGCATGGGGGACTATGGAGTTCATACATAGTCAATTACATAGCAATGTATGAGGCACAAAGGGATCCCGCCTGCACCACTAACAGAAACATTGCTACATATTGAAGGGATGAAATGAGGCAAATACTCATTAACTATAGTTATATAATAGCATGCTTTAATCTAGAGAAACCATATGATATTCACTGATCGCTCTGTGTAACTAGATAAAGTAAGGCTTGTGCTGAATTCAAACAACCATGAAAATAAAGCTAACTGCACTCTGCAGCATTACAGCTAAACACCTAATATCGTACTAGTAACATGCTACCAATATCTCATGCATTTACAAGATGTACATGATTTATGGATTGTTTCTCTTTATTTCTCTGAATGTTGTCTTATAACATTCTGTCTGTTAAATGTCTACTTATGTGACCGTATCGGGCTTTTATGATGAATATGGTTTTGCGGTTCATTATGGGATCTATTCTCTGAATTATTTTACACCACAATGCAAATATCTAATATTGGAATTAAATTATTTAATGATGGTATGGCATGAATACATTATGATACGGTGGGAACCCATTATGGTGACTTGACGACATGTCAATAAGCAAATTGATTGGACTCTGATGTTTGTCTGAATTGATGTTACCACGTGTGTTAGTCAACTTGAATAGGAATGCCCTGATGAAGGACTCAGAATTAGTCTGAAAGATATTGGCAGCTACTTGCATCCACTAATAAGTGATGGAGTAACTTCGACATACCCTGAATTAGTTATTTTGAACTATATTCTTACAAAGAAGCAACAAGTAAACTAAAAAGAACTATTTATGCTACTGAGCAATTAAAATGTATGTAACCACCTAAGCGGTAATAAGGGAGTACAGCCCACACGGAAGGTTAACCAGCCTAAGTCATTTTTTCGCTGGTATTTTGCGGGCGCAGCATGGAGGCGTGACAGTGGGTTGCACCCCATTCATAACTTAAAATAAATTGAAGGAATATTTTACCTGATACTAAGTCGAGAACATACTTCATTTGCAGTACTTCGTGAAACATTACGGAAAATGCGTTATTTCCTAACTGGAAGAGTCGGGGGAATGTAGCGGGGCATTGTTTTTTCTCAAACTTCATAGAAGCCATTGCCTTACCAGGCCAACCATGTCCACAACATACCTTTTCTGTTTCATTTTTTAAATTATTCCCCAAACTATGGAATTTTTCCCTAAATAGTTGTTTCCTGACTTGCGCAAATCACCCCTTCCTAAACTTGGAATTTTGTCTACTTTTCAGAAATGTATGCCTTTCTGTCTTCCTATTCAGCTTTCCTACCCTCCTCTTCCATTCCGTAGACGTATGTCCGATTGGAAAAAAAGGTCAAAATCGCCAACCTCTCACAAAACGGCTGGTAATCATATCAAAATGTGTTTTATTGGTTTCCATGCATCCTGTTCTTGAAAGCATGGAAAATGGCAAATTCAGCAAAGCAAACCATTTGTTCCTAGCTCTTACAAGGAAAAAAACCACAGGCTTCTTTGTACATCATTTTATTGGCATTTTCTGAAAAAACCCATACCAATTCTCCCTTTTTGGTTATTTTCTCTCACCCCCCTACAGCAAACTAGGATTCCTTTGTGGCGTTATGACCACATGTTGGAACAAAAGGGGCCACATGTAGCTGAGATATCTGTTAGGGAGAATTCTCGCTTTAGGCTGAATTTCCTAACCTAGTGAGTCCCCCAGCAGATTTGCTGGATTTCTGGAGTTTGTTTTTTTCTCCTGCCAAGAGTGAGACTCTTTTTCTTCCACTCTTGGACATGATTTATGGTGTTCCTTTGACTGGCAATGTGTTTTATGGGCTCCTTTACTCCATAGGGTCTCATGTGTTTTTACTATGTGTGTTACACAGCACCCTCCGTGCAGTGACACAGGGGTGTCATAGTGACACCCCACCATAGACTCCATACCCTGGGACTGACTACTGTCTCCCAGGGCATGTAAAGTCACCATTGGCTTTACTAGTCCCAAATTATTAACAGAAACCAGTACAAACCATCATATTGTGGACGTACTGGTCGGGGCAATTCGATTGCCCCGGGTCTGTTAGTCGAGGGGGCACGTCTCCGCCCCCCCTGATCGAGTTTTGGCTGGTGGCAGTGAAAACTACTTTTTATATTCAACCGCAAATATTTCCCTATGGGATTTTCCCATTGTTCGAGGCTACCAACTTTAATTATTTCATTCTCATAGCCTCGAACATACCGCCGGTTTATTTAATTAATATTAATTCGCCGGTTGGTATTTTTTTGCCAAGACTCGATTCTAAAATGGCGTTTGTGTTCTCTTCTGTGACTCCAACCCAAGTCGAGCCCTTTGTTCCACTTTTTTGGCGGGCTTCTCCACAGAAGCCTCCAAAAGTGGTGCCACTCTGTCTGGGTACCACAGGGGGCGTGGGAGGGGGTTTAGGCACCCTGGACTGAGTTACCTTGGTAACTCAAGTCGCACTCTTGTGTGATTGGCCCAAGTGGTGAGCCGGCCGGCTCACCACTTGACATGTTTGATTGACAGCTAGGCTGAGTGAATGGGGGTATGATGCATAAAAGCAGGGCTTTGGGGACTGGAACTTCAGAAGTCGCCATAGGAACTGGGATTCCGGACGAGGGAGAAGCTGAGCCGACCTACCACGACAACACCACCGGTGGACCCCTGTGGAACCGACTCACCACTTCCCGACGACAGAGAAGATCTCCCGGCTGGAGAGGCTTCTTCCCCTGACTGGTGGGCACAACCAGTTTTACCTTCTTTCTTCGCACACCAGACCGGTTTGTGATCGAACTGCCTGTGCCAAGCACCCAGGCGGCCGGATAGCCACTCAACACTGAACCGCAAATCAACGGACCGCTCCTTGTGCCTGAGAAACTCTGCGGCTGGTTTCTGCCCTGGCAATGCAACAGACTCCTGTCTTCCTCCACGACAAGTTCCTCTCTTCCCCCGGACGAAGCACAGACTTGCACCCGCTGCCAGGAACAACTGCCCCCGCTGGAGTATTCTCACCACTTAAGGTACCGTGTCCGCCAGGCCTCCCTTTCTAAAGATTGCTACAAGGTAATATTAACCCCTTAACCTTCTGGACTGGGCTGGCTGTCTTGACCCTCTAAATGGTCCCTTTCTTTGGTCCAACTCCCTTTTGAACCGTTACAAGACTTTTGTGCACTGCAACCGTGTGACCGTGGACACATTTCGTTTGATCCTCTTAAAGTGGATCTGACCTATTGAACTCTAAATTCACGGTTTTACTTTGCCTTCCTCTCTTGTTATGTTCTTGTAAAAGTGTTGGGATCTGTTTCAACTTGTTCTCTGCTTTTCTCTCCCTTTTTAAAACAAACTATTAGAGTGCCATCTACGTTAAGCGCTCACCGCTGTCTGAAAATAAGTGGGGCTTTACTTAAGACTGGTCTAATATTCTTTTAAGGGAGTGTATATCTTTTAGTGACCATGTTTTTGAATTGCTTACTATTAGTGCCTGTGTGTTTTTCTAGATGTGGTTTTTAAATAAATAATTATATCTCTTTTGTACCAAGCCCTGGTCAGCGTTTACTTGTTCTATTGTGCTCTCTTGACCTATTGTGAATACTCTGTATACTGCCTAACTCTTCTTGAGGGAAGTCTGACTGCTCAGCCACAGCTACCAAGTAAATCGGTGTGGTGCAGACTGCTACCAAATGGGTTTACTGCCAAACACCTGTAGTCTTAAATCTTTTGCAGTGGTCCCAGAGGGAACTGCACAGGTTTCTGCCTAACAATATCTTATGTAAAAGAAAAGTTACAAGGGATTGAATGGCGACATACTGAAATCACCAAAAAAAGCCTTGGCACTGGGGGAGGGGGGTGGACCCTTGGCAGTTAAGGGGTTAACTGACGCTGAAACGTTCACAGATAACCTCTCTTACATTAATGGTCATTTGGAATCAAGAAAAATCAGAACATTATAAAGAAACACCTCTGACTATTTGGATGACAAGGTCTATACCTGGGCCGATAAATACCAGTTTCAGCCACCATAGGTTCGCATATTGCAAGCACCTCAGAATTGACTTTTATAGGAACAGGCCAAAGAAAAAAAGAACGAGAAGGGGAAGAGGGAAAAAAACAACAGATGCTAACGAGATCTCAGATACAGCAAACTTAGCGGTTAACTTGTCAAACAGACCATTAACTGCGCTTGAGACAAGAACTCTGCAAAAAGGCCTAAAATGTGTGCCCATTGTGAGAAACTTGTGGGTATTCTGCCAGGTAGACCATGTGAATACCTTATTCAGGTGGCCAGGGACGGGCTGGTGCTCTCAGCGGGTAGACGAGCGAGGGAAGATCGCCTGGGTAGGGGAGCCTGGGGTTATGCTTGGGTAAATATCCAAAGTGAGACGCTGTATTTTACCGGGGAAGAAGGAAAGGACGAGATCCTTGAGGCCTTTGTAGGATGTACTACATCTGCCTCACTTCCTCCCATTGAATCTCTCTTGACTAAATCCCATAACACATCCGTACATAACCAATGCTCTAGAGTGCCAAACCCCGTTGTACCCAGAAACTATCTCTCCAAGACTACCTATTTTCCTGGTCCCTGCCCGAATATTCCCAACAATTCTTCTTCACGTCACTATGATTATTCTTTCCCAAACACCCAATCTACCTTGACAAAACACTACAGTTCCCACAATCCCCTCTGCTCAGTTCACGATCCACAATCTTACCTGCTTTCAACAAACCCTACAAAAACCATCCTTCCGAGATCGCTACAAATCCCTCTAGTGCGATGGTTATAATCCCATGCAGCACCTCTTCCTCTCTATATTGGAAAGAGACTAGGCCATCGAAGAACCCGATTGCTCATACGGAACTGTCGGCTCATGCTCGGAAAGCTCAAGCGTGTGCTGGGCTCAGAAGATCCACTATGTCCTGTGCTCAAAACGTGGGGAAGGGAGACCCCTGGCAATCGCATCCTGACTTATTTGCGAATACTTCTTTCTTTATTGAAAACCCTATCCAACACTATCTGTAATTAGTTGAAAGGATTTGGCAATAGATTTTTTTAGTATAGGCCTTTTTATTTTGACAACGCCATAAGGACTGCCTTATTTTTCATTTGATGGTCGAAGTTTACTCCCATCTTAGATTTAGGTTTAGTTTAGGCGTTTTTCCACCCTGCATTTACAGTTTAATAAACACCCTTGAACAGTGATCACTTACATCTGTCTTTACTGTTGCCACCATGAGTTTCTTACACCACTTATAGTACAAACATTTTCAGTACCAAAGTAGAGATACACAGACTAATCCGTAAACTGAAATTAAAGGTATTTTTTGTGGAACTAGGTGCAACAGAAGATCGACATGTCGATGATAATAATATGTAGTGTTTAAACCCAAAAAGCACATTCACAGCCCCCGTTAATGTACTGGCAATAGCGATATTTGAGAAAAATAGTGCTAACAGAGCTACAAAAATTGCACTTTGGTAAACCCAAACATAACAACCTAAATAGGGGCGAACTGTCACAAATGTGCACGCTGTACTCGGATACAAACATCACTATCCGCCCAGCTGACAAGTGAGGGGCATTAGTCATTCTGAATTGAAGTGATTATCTGAATGAGTGTGAACGACAATTAAACAATGCATCAGTCTATGCGAAATTAAAACATGACCCGATGAACGAGATCATGATGGACCTTGAAACAATACTCAAGTCAGCAGAGGAGATGGAATGGATCTGGCACAAGACTAAAGCTTTTCTATTCACAGCACATCCCCAAACGCTTAATTTTTACCTGTTGCCAAAAATACACAAGAGCCTGATAAATCCACCTGGACGACCAATAGTGGCAGCACTAAGAGGCATTCACAACCATTAGAGACTTACATCAACCTTTTTCGTCAACCCTTTGTACGAAAAAATTCAATGTATATTAAAGACAGCACTCACTTCTTACAAATCCTAAATTCAATACAACGATGCATTCTATTCACAATAGATGTATGCAGTTCATACACCAGCATCCCTTATGACCAAGGGCATGAAACGGTCGAATGGCTGCTCCTACAAAAACAGTCAATAGCAGCCTCAAAATAATTCATCATGGTACTCCTACAATTCATTTCTCATAGCTCATATTTCAAGCACAACAACACGCTCTACTTACAGACCTAGGGCAGAGCCATGGGAGCCACCATGGCACCAGCCTATGCAAACAGTTTCATGCATACATTTGAAGTAACTCCCAAACTCAACCATCCTATATGGTCCAAAAACATCTAGACATGGGCCCGCTACACAGACAATATTTTTGGATTGTGGAATGGGAGGCTTGATCAAAAAAGAATTATTTATCGACATGAACACAATTGACCCCAGGATCCAATTCACTGCAGAGATTGGGAACACAGGAATACACTATCTCGATGTGCAAATCAATGTACAAGAGCACCAAATATCCACAACATTGTTCACTAAACCCACCGACAGAAATAACCTATTGCATCAGTTAAGCTTCCTTCCATAGAAAACACTAAAGAATGTAACCTACAGGCAGCTGCTTACAATTAAAAGAATAGTAAGTGACCCAACAGAGTGTTAAATACAATTCTCTAAGTTGTGTACCAGGCTCAGAGAAAGAGGATATCCAGAGGCAGACCTGACAATGGCGGCATTGAAAACAAGCACCTAAACAAGAGAGAATCTTTATCAAAAGAAAACGGAAAAAGTTCACCTCCAATTGTGTTTGTTTCAAAATTCTCCACTCAGTCAACAAATTAAGCAATGCATGACCAAACATTGGAACAGTGATGTGAGGACAAAAAGACTTATTTGGAAATCTCCGTACCTTTGCTTACCAAAGAAGCAACAATTTTACAGACCTACTTGTCAACACAAAAACCAGTACCAAACATTGCATAAATACCAAAAATCAAGTAACTTTCCCATGCCTTAACTGCAGTAATTGCAGCAACATCAAAGGAATGGCAGTAGTTCATCCTAGTACTGGCGAAAGAACATAATTGAAAGTATATGCAACTTGTGTTACACAAAATGCAATATACTGCATAAGATGCCCGTGTGGTATCAAATATGTGGGTGAAACAGGAAGAAAAATAGCATAAGAATGAATGAACACAAATAATGCATCAGGAATAGGAACACCACATCAGCTGTTGCAAGACATTTCAATGAGAAAGGACACAGTATCCCTCAACTGAAGTTTCAAGTATTGGAAACCATAGACACAAAAAGCCAAGGAAGAGACCTCAAAAGATTGAGGGCACAGAGAGAAGCCTACTGGATCGACCGGCTTGATGCCTTAAGCGCCAAATAAATGAAGAATGGGACCTCAATTGTTTTCTCTAAAGAGCGTTGTGGTTCGACTTATGATTAACCTAAGCAATGACACAGGGAGTGAATGAAGATCAGGACCTTAATGGCTGGCTCTTGAAAACATAAGCTTATGGGATTTGCGTTTGACACGCAATAGATCAATATTGTTAAATTGGCTCAAAGCTGTTACAGCGTATTGTGTGTACTTTTACATTGTTTCCATACACTATTACTGTTCTGGTCCCCAACTAGCCAACCAGGATATTGAAGGTTATGTGCTTATTTATCAACATGTCAACAGCATGGCATGCCAAATACACTCCCCCAGAAGAGCAGATAAATTTATATTGCGCTTATAACACACGTTCTGCAGTTCTCAAGCGATTTGATGATTATTATTTACATTTTACTCCTCCTAATACAGACCTTGGCAGCTAGTGCAACACCCTTCGTAACAGTGATATTTGCAAGGGTGTGTGTTCATTTGACACCAATTTAGCCCACATACAATTTGCTAGACCATTACATCATAGTAGACATAACAGCTTACATTTTGATGGCGATTTAGGCACTAATGAGTCATTATGACTATTTATCCGTTCGAGTATAATGGGCATTTTATGGATTTCACATTGTGCAAACTCCTTTCTAACATGGCCGCCTGCATATTCCGGCGATCACTGAGCTATACATCGTTTAGGTCTAGGGCAGTTGCCATAGAAACCTTGTTTACATGGGAACGCGCACTTAGCATGCTGCCTGCGACGTCGGCAGTGTGTGACTCTGGGTACTGCCACCATCGAGCAGTATAGGTAAGACACCTTTATTCATGTATAAAGGAGATAGGAATCATGTACAACCAACAGACATGACAGAAATATTTCAATCATTCTGTCTTCACAGATTATTACCTGCATTACTAGCAGCACAACGTCACATAGTATTTGTAGAATTGAGTTAAGACTATTGAGGACACAGATATAGTGCTTATCCTTACGTAATGGTCATGGTTATGAGGCTGATAGTTGCACCAACTAATCAAGCCTCCGTAAGCCTTTATAGATTACGTATCTCAATGGTGTAGTGCCAGTTAAACAGTTGGAGTTAATGTACAATAAAGTGTTACTCACCGGAGTGACTAACGTACTAGTCCATAGTCCCCTTTCCTCCATCCCGTATGGGCGATTACAACTGACACAATGCCCTGGGGGAAGGAGCCTGACCCTCTAGGCAAATAGATTACGCATCACTGCTTGGCCGAACGCTGCATCTGAGCGGCCCATGTTGCCGTCCTGCTGATTACCTGCCAGGGAACGTGGGCTGGAATGCTTTCAAGTCCCCTTGGCTCTTACCGCTAGCACATGCATGCCCTGTGGCAGATCCTTATATTGCACCTTGTATGCCTCCTGGATCATTGCCATCATCCATCGAGCTATGGATGCCTTGGAGGCTTGCTGCCCATGCCTGGAGCCTCCAAACAGTGCGTCCGTCTTGCAGATGCCCTTCGTTCTGTCCAGATAGAACCTTCAGCACTCTCCTGACATCCAGGCAGTGGAGCATTTTCTCAGCGTCTTCCTTGGGGTCCCGGAAGAATGTGGGGAGCACAATCTCCTCGATATGAAAGGCTGACACCACCTTTGGAAGAAACATAGGGTGTGTAAGCAGCACAACCGTGTCTTTATGAAATCTAGTGTTTAATAGTTCAGAGACGACTAACACCTAGATCTCACTCACTGTGCAAGCTGACCTAAGACCAACCAGAAGGGCTGTCTTAAGAGTGACCAACTTAATGTCTGCTGTGGACAAGGGTTCAAATGGTCTGTGGGCTACAGCACTTAGCACTACATTAAAGTCCCAAACGGGATGCAGGCATTTGACCGGGGCATACAGCCTGGCCAGGCCCGTCAGGTGTTTTTTCACTACAGGATTGGCTGAAGACACGATAAGTGTCGGAGTTCCAGTATGCGCCAATAGCAGCCAGGTATGTTTGGCAGGTATCCACCTGGACACCTGATCTGGCGAGATAGGCAGAGAATGATAAGACCTTGTCATGGGTGCAATATCAGTGGATTCACCCCATTTTCCTTAGCCAAAAAACAGAATCTCATCAATTTGATTTTTTACTGCTTGCAAGTTGCCCAACTTCTGGCACTTGGAATGATGTCCAGATTGTCGCTAGAAAACTGGTGGTGCTGGAGTGTTAACTGCTCAGGAACCAGGTTGCTAGGGCTAGCCTCTCCGGGGAGGGGTGTAGGACTGCACTTCCCTGCTGCGCTAGTAGAGGGCCCTTCCTGAGGGGAAGCACCATCTCCGGCTGGGTTGACAGCTGGCGCAGCTCCGAGAACCAAGGTTGTGCCAGCCAGCGAGGCGCTATGAGGATTATCTTCAAGTTCCTGGAGTTCCAGATCTTGCTCACCACCTTGTGAACCAGCGTTGTGGGTGGGAATGCATATACCCACATCCCGTCCCAGGGTATCTGGAGTGCATCCCCCAGGGTGTTGCATCACCTTCCTCCCCAGGATGCGAATTGCTGACAGGTCCGGTTGTTTACTGTCGCAAACAGGTCTATGGTGGGGTGGCCACTCATAATTGTCGGCAGCCAGGCAACAGAGACTGTCCGCTTCCAGATTGGATTCTCCAGGAAGATGAACCGCCGAGATCCACACCACCTGACTGACAGCCCATTTCCAGGTTCAAAGAGCACAGCTGCAGGGATATGGAGGCTCCCTGTTTGTTGATATAATACATCCAGGTTGTGTTGTCTGTCTGAATGCACACTGCTCTGCCCCTGATGGTTGGGAGAAAGGACTTGAGGGCCAACCAGATTGCCTCAAGTTCCAGCCAGTTGATGTGATTCTGCCGGTTGGTCTGGGTCCAGAGCACATGCACAGAGTGTGTTCCCAGAGCTCCCAGGAATCCATAAAATGCAACTGAAGCCTCCTCATGCGGAGTCTGGTGTACGGGACCACCAGGAGGCATGCTGCTAGAACGGCCAGAAGGTGCTGATGCTACCATGCTGTGGTGATTGACCTGCTGTAGAAATGGGAGAAGGCAGTCCGAATCGCTGTAACATTGACCCCGGTGGGTAAATTAACAGTTACTCACCATAGTGACTGACATACTCTTAGATGTTTATCAAAAAGAGCACCTGGTTGATGCCTTGCTCTACCCAGGTGGGTAGTCACGTATTAAAGAGCAAAAATGAGCAAAGTCATGGGATACCTGGCTGATGAACGAAGGGTGAACACACACCTATGGGGTTACACCTTGGTGAGTGTGTACACGTTACTGTGAATGAATTCTGACAAAAATGTATCATGCAATTCCGAGTACTGCAGTCAGATTTTTAATGAAGCTGCAGTTTACGTGTTTGTAGATACACTCAACTAGGAGTTGCACAAGATACAACAGTATTTACACATTTTTCAGGTATAGTAACCAGTTTGTAAGTGACAACTTTCAAATATTTGTAGCGTCTTTCCAATGCTTACACATCCACATGCTTACTCCCTTTTACCCACTGTTCATGTTACCCACTCGTGATTTTACCCGCCACACCTCATCCGTGGCCATCTGTGACCTGCACGCCTCACCAGCCCTCACGTGCACCATGACACTTATTATACTCAGAGGCCCGCAATCTGAGCCACGTGTGTCCTTTTTCTGCAGCCCCTCACACTTGCGGTTGACTTTGCGTATTCATCACGCCAGCCCGTTCCACCCATAATTTACGCGGTAACATGCCTCCTTAAGGTAAGCTTTGCTCTTACCCCTTTTTTAATCCTTATTCACTCTTTATGGCTTAACACAGCCTCCCTGTCCGTCCTACTTCCAGAGTAACGGCCACTTCTAGGACCTCGAAAATCCTCCAGTGTACTCCTGACACTGCTACTCCCTGAGCCACTGCGCTCCCAAGTTCCGGTAAGCACCGGTCCTTCATGTATTTAAACCTCTACCTGTGCTAGATACCCACGAATGTGCCCACTCCTATAACATCTCGTCCGTTTATCTCAACAGACCTCACAAGATACTTCCCGCTTTGGAATATCTCGTCCTGATGAAGGCCACACCATCAGAGCTCATCCCAGCTCACCTTCTGGCCAAAACACTGTTGTGTTGACTGTTATATTGTCTGTGTTGTCCTTGTTCAACCCTACATTGTTTCTATGTATATGTGCTGATTATTACATGCTATCACCTGACTAGATCCACTGGTCTCCTTCCCAAGGACCCCTCAGTGGATGTGCAAGCATTGGAAAGACGCTACAAATATTTGAAATTTTTCACTTACAAACTGGTTACTATACCTGAAAAATGTGTGACTACTGTTGTATCTTGTGTAACTCCTAGTTAAGTGTATCTACAAACACGTAAACTGCAGCTTCATTAAAAATCTGACTGCAGTACTCAGAATTGCCCGATACATTTTTGTCAGAATTCATTCACAGTAACGTGTACACACTCACCAAGATGTAACCCCATAGGTGTGTGTTCACCCTTCGTTCATCAGCCAGGTATCCCATGACCTTGCTCATTTTTGGTCTTTAATACGTAACGTACTCTTAGTCCAGAGTCCCCTTTCCTCCATACTGTATGGGCTGTTAGGAAAGATTTAATTTTATATGTAATTTTCCCTCCGGGTGTAAACCCCCAAACTTTTTGCTGCTGTTTACACACCTTAGTCTGACTTTGCCAGGGGAGCACAGCCTTCTGCTGCACTCCTCTGGGCTATCGCTCACTTTTTATGGGGAAACTGACATGCCCTTAAGACAGTCAGTGCTGGGAGACTTTGTTTCCCTTAGTCCTTTTCCAATGTTGCAACTTTTCTGCAACATGTAACAAGTTCCCAATGTACCTTATAGTACACTGCAGTTGGGTCTCAGTCAATTACAAAGACCATAGATACTCTCGTAGGACTTTTTTGGGAGATGTACAGATGTGTCATGGACAGGGATGGTGGCAGCTTATCGTTTCATATAATTTGAACCCTTTCCTGCCATTTAAACCGTGTTAACCGCATTTGGCACAAATAGGTGGCCTGGATCCAAAATGGGCATGCCACGAGGTTCTTTGTCCTGTCCTTTGGCCATCTTGCCCCTTTGCCTTCCCCAGGTTGAGCCGACCCGGGTCAGTCCTTATTTGGTAATGCAGTTTCCTGCGAAACACCAAGCTTTCGCTGGCTTCTGCATGCCTTGTGTGTGTGTGTACCTCCAGGATGTGGGCTGGGGTGTCTGTCCCCAATACACATCCTGGGTGCCAGAGAGTCTGGAGTGCTGTGAATGCCTGGGACCACCGTGGTCCATGATTGGTCCAGGTGTGGAGTGTGTGTTTGTGAGGAGATCTCCCATTGGGTCCTCTCCGCTTTGGCGCGACAGAGATTTTGGATAAGAGAAGGCGCCAAACACCCATACCATGTCGATCTCTGGAGTTCTCACTGACCTGAACGAAGGATAGGATCCCAGTATCCTGAAACTAAGAAGCCGAGTCGAGGAACCGCTGGTGAACCGCTGCAACGTTTGGCACCCTGAGTCCGCTGTCGTCCCGTGGGACCCCTCTGCATCTGGTCATCCTAGAAGGTCTGCAAAGACGCTTCGACCCATTAGAATAGTGGGACCAACTATTCTCGGCACCTTCAACAAAACCTGCACGTAAGCCTTCTTGGAAGTGTCCCTGGGCCAACCAGTGGGCCGACCAGCTTATGCAGGACCTTTGCTCTGTCTCTGCCGTCGTTTCGAGGAGGCCCTCGAAACTTGGTATACTGCTAGTTGTGTCCCCGGCACCCTCACAACGAATTTCGAACACTTGGCATTCCCAGGTCTGAAGTGAGACGAGTGCACCAGGACCGGAGGGAACGCGGTTTCCGTGTTGCCCAGCTGCGGAGACAATCTCTGCAGCTGTGCTGCATTTGTGATCCTCTTGCTCCAGAAGCCTGCTGCAGTGAAACTGGCCTAATCCCTCCATCAGGAGCAGAGAAATCGCCACTGTCCCGTCTGGGAATCCTCACTGTATCTTCGGAACTGAAAGCCACAGAGCTGTCTCATTGCCGCAGTAGAACCCGCAACCAAAGTGGACTCGATTGGCGAAGTTTGGTCCGGAGTGCGCCTAGGGCGGTGAGTACACCTAACCAGTGGTCCGTAGCGCCTCAATCCATTATTACGCACAAGTGGCCCATGGGGGTCCCTCTCCTTTCCACTGCTAGTGCAAACTAGCAAACTATTCCTGAACCTTGGAATCCTCCCTGCCTTCAAGTGGAGGCCCTCCTCGAATAGTGGGAATCTATTCTTCATCGCCTCACCCACCGTCCTCAGCTGCTATAGACCCCTGAAGAGACCCCGTTTTGCCCATTGGAACAACCGCGTGTGCCTGCACTGCATGTACTATTGAGCATAAGGCTCCTCTCTTCTTAGGGTTTGGACTGCCTCTTAGTTAGGTGCGTGTTTGATGTTGAAGGGGACTAAATACTATCTGCACTGCTTATTTTCTTTCCCCTCTAGATTGTGAATATATTTGATGCCAGTAACCCTTTATGGTCTTGTATATATCTTGTATTGATTATGTCGTGTTGGTTTGATAGTATTTCTGTGATTCTTTTACTGTGTGTTGTTACAAAGGCCTTGTAATAAATGTGTTTATATTTTATATATATACACCTGTCTGGGAGCAATGTGTAAGTGTCCTTGCTCTGTGTGCTCACTGATGTCTTTCAGTCACCCTCACCCCTCCTGAGACTTCCGTCTTGACCACAAACCATAGCTACCTTGATTGGTCTGGCTTGTCCAGAGGTTACCCTGTCCCAAGAAACGAGGCTGGCCTTCTGTACCTCTGCCCACCATGTCAGAATTCAGGAATCTGTCTTAACATGGGCGTCCCTCACGAGGGACAGGAGACAGAACCTTTTTCAGAAGCGCGCAGGGGTGTGGCCCTGGGATCATGCGCTCGCCTGACCCCGCCCACCGGCGTCACTCTTCAGTCCCCATCGACACGTCGACAATGGTAGGCATTGCCTAATGACACCAGTATTATTAGGGGGGATGATGGTGGGACGTATGGAGGAAAGGGGACTATGGACTAAGAGTACGTTAGTTACTACGGTGAGTAACTGTTAATTACTCTTACGCCCCATCCCCTTTCCTCCACACTGTATGGGCGATTACAACTGAATGTAGCCCCATGGTGGAGAGGAGCTCCTCCTTAAGAAAACAGGTTTATTAGAACCGCCTGCCCGAATGCCACGTCTGACCAAACGGCAACGTCCAAACAGTAGTGTTTACAGAAAGCTGAAGGGGTGGCCCAGGAGGCCGCCCTGCTGATGACCTGGCACGGCACATGCCGCTGGAACACCATGGCAGTGGCCTTGGCTCTGACCGCACGGGCATGAAGTTAGCTGGCACTGGTTTGTGCTGCCCCTTATAGGCCTCCTTGATGGCCACAATCATCCCCTTGCTATGGAGGCCTTGGAGGCCTGATAACCGGGCCTTGACCCACCGAAGGTGACAAAGAAGGAGTCCGACTTAGATAAATCCTTGGTTCTGTCCAGGTAGTATTTCAGCAAGCGTCTGACCTTCAGACGGTGCGAGACCCTCTGAGGCTCATCCTTGGAGTCAGCGAAGAAAGTGTGTAAGACTATTTCCTCGTTGACGAGCAGAGCTGTCTTTATGGTGACCAGCCTGATGACCACAGACACCACAGGCTCAAAATGTTTGTGCGCTGAGGCGTCCAACAAAACATTAAGGTCCCACACTGGGTGTGGCTTCATTATAGGCATGTAAAGCCTGTGGAGGCCCGCCAGATGTCGCTTGACCACTTATTCTTATATTGGCTCCTAGTAGCCTTGCTTCTAGCGCCCTGGAAGATCTCTAGGTTAGCCTGAGATAGGCTTAAGTGTTTCAGCATGACCTGCTCAGGAGCCACGCTGCAAGGGCTAGCTTGTGAGGAGCAGGGCAGAGTACCCTGCCACCCTGCTGGGCCAGGAGAGGAACTGGGCCCAGCAGTAGGTGAATGGGTGGTCTGTCCGAAAGGCGAGGAGCTCGGAGAACCACTGTCTGGTCAGCCAACCGGGAGTTATCAAAATGATGCTGAGGTGCTGAGATTCCTTTATCTCACAGATCACCCTGTGGACTAGGGGTGTGGGCGGGAAGGCAAAGCCATCATGTCGTTCCATTGGATCTGGAATTTGTCGCCCAGGGAGCCTGAGTTATTGATAATCAAGAGTTTTAGATGGAATTTAAGGTGCAGAGGAGAAATAACCAACTCTGGCATCTGGGTTGTGGGACTCAGGTGAGAAAATAAAAAGTTCCCCGATTTGGGAACTCACGTCCCCTGCACACTATATAGGGCCTGGAAAACCAAACTAGTAACTTTGTTCATAATTTTTGTACTTTTTGATACACAGTTTCTCAACAATAATTCAATGTGAAAAATATATGCATGAGAACCAATTTCAAAAATGACAATTTAGCTTGTTATCACAATTTTCTTTTATTCATGATGTTGGAAAAAAGCCCAACACGTTTCGAGTAAGTACTCTTCCTCAGAGGCATAAGTGATTCTATAGAGAAAATACATATAGAACATGTTCAGTAAATTTACAATAACTTAAATGTCTCTGGATAACAATACCTCATAATTCACTTAATTTGTATATTCATTAAGTACAATGTTTCTTGCTAGGAAACCACAGGTTACCATGTAGGAAAAACATCTATTCGTAAACATTTTTTTAACAATCTCACTACCTGAAAACATAAAAACATTGTGTGTATGGATGGTACAGATCTAATACCTGGTTGCGTCTACTAGAGATTGAATGTATTAGATTCAATAGTTATAACTATTAAAACTCTTTAGCTAAGGAGAATCTGATTCTTGATATTCTACTAGATGGAGTTGTGTTGCTAACCTAGTGATCCGTAAAATACTTCTGCTAATACAACGGGTAATGGCATCTGATGAACTTCATCCAGATCTAAGTTATCTTCAAAAAGCTTGTGCTGAAAATGGTCCAGTGAGAATATCAATTACTCAGGAGTGTCTACTAATAACGAAAATTTTGAGGAGCATCTAACCGACTGATCAGTCGTCAAAACATAAATGAGTTGCCTGTCTGGCATCAGATTGGATTCAATTTCCAAAAACTCTTCTATATGCTGGGAATGATATCCACCGAAAGTTTATCCTCCCTGGTTCTACATGGATAGGAAACAAAAATTGTAAAGCATGGGATATTTTAATAGCTATGAAAGAAAACTCTGGTGTGTTCACTGCTTAGTAGTGGCAATTTAAAAATGATTAGTAAAAGTCCATTGACTGACTTAGATCGGCTAAAAATGCCTGGTGGCTGCTGTTGTGTGTCTATTTGCAATCTTGGAGAGGCTTCCAGGGAGTTCAATGTACTGTAAATCGAGGATAACCATCAGCCCAATCTTGGCAGATTTAGAGCTCTAGTAAAGATAAGTGAAAACAAAAGATATACTACTTCCAGCCTGTTAAAAAATGCTGAGAGAATGAGATAGCGGATAAATAACTTACCTGTTCTTGGCTGGTTGTCTAATGGAAAGATTCAGGGGTCCAGCATAGTAGAAGATCAACCGGAGCGTCTGACTCCATGGCTTCTTGGACAAGTTTATATATGTACCTTCGTGATGACGTTGCAATCGCGCATGCACATGTGACATCACTGTATTTCCTGCTAACAGTAATGGTTCCGTCAACCTGAGTCTCTATTCACCTTATTTTTCTATTGTTATACTTGTATAAGGATATCAAAGAGTGGGTGTATGCTGTGGAAACTCAGAAAATGTAAATAGATGACATAATCCTGCGCAAATTACGTCATTATTTTGATGAAAATTGTCAATAAGTCCTGCCAAATGTCTAACCTTTTTTGACTCAGAACAATGCTAAGGATTAGTCAAAATGTAAGAAATGGTATCCATTTGTGGTGAGAGCTCAGTAGGGTGTACAGATTGATGGAAAAAACATGCGTGCGAGAATGACGTCATTAACATTGCAAATCTGCTCTGTATGTTCTAATGAGTATCTGGTTTGTAAGTGGGAATGGCAGTAAGTTAATAGAGTATAAATTCCTAGTATCTGCTGTCCGCAGACACACTTCAGAGGTATCTCTACTTGCTGTTATCACGACAGGGTAGGTCCTTCTAATATGCTGCATCAAATAAGGGGGTCTAATTTGATGTTTGATGCCGAGTTGAAACAAGTTCTTAAGGGGCAACAGGGGAGCTCCCAATGTAGCCCAAGTCCGTAAATTTAAGAAATGAACTAATGTCTGTTGATCAAACAATCTACGCGACAGAAATAGCCACAATAGCGAAGGAGGTATATCTGCCGGATGTTCACTATTATTTTCAAGAAGAACCCAGGAGGACTAGAATAAAAAGAATACTAAGGCTCCGTGTGAGTGTGGACTACCTGTCAAATCACTAGTGTGTCTAAATCATGTTGATTTGCCTTTATGTCAATGTTAGATACACATTCTCGAATTGCATAATCTGAAGTGAACCAGATATTGTGCTAATCACGTGATCAGTAACAAGCATACATGCCAATGTTGACTCACCAATATTGCTGTCCCCCAACGGGTTCACAATATCATGCAACATGGTGATAGTTAGGTATACATTAGTAGCCAATATGTTTTGCTGGGCTTTTCAAACACATTCTGTTTCAAAGTAGAGGACATCTAGTTTATTCTCACTCCGTTTAATTTAAAGCCTCCAAAGCAAAGGGAAAGAGAAATGCAGTTATTTAAAGGAATGGGCCTAGGTATTCATGGCATCTAACTTGTGGATCCAAAACAATTCCCGCTGGGACAATATGTTGGGTAGATTACCTCCCTTTGCGAGAGGATGAACCACCTCTAAAATGGCTACCCTCATGTGTGAGCTATTATGATTATCCCTAAAATGATGGAAGGCTGGGGATTTTATGTTAGAGGTCTTGATCTGTGACTTTTGCTAACGCAGGGATGTCATTTAGGGGTCGCCAGAGGTCGCAACGGCGACCTCTGAGGTCTCCCTTGCTACCCCTAAAAAAAAAAAAAATGGATAAAAAAAGTGTCTTTTTTTGGTAATGCAAGCTCCTGGACTGTCGCCAGCACCATGTGGCTCTTTACTTCTGGAGTGGCTGGCTTTCTTGTTCAGGCCTCGAAAAAAAAAAAAAGAACAGGGGTGCCACACGTCAAACACTTTCAGCACTGACCCTAAATAAGAAAGAATAGGAAAACCAAATAATGTGCCTTTCTGGAATTCTATACAATAATTGCTAGACTCATTAAAGGTTCATTTCAGGCACACACCAGGGGTTGAGTTAGTGATTTAGTCTGTTCTTAAACACCAACTCAACCTTTCATCCTTCTGAGGTCGATAAATGCGTACCAACAGAGGTTGGGCGATAGTGGGTGCATATTTTTTCTATATAAAGCGCTTAAGCATATAAGCCTAAGTGCTATATAATAACACATTATCATTTGGCCATGGACGTCTGCTTGCATTCACAGTAATTTGGTAATATGGGTCTATACACACTGATCCTAACGATACATATGGCAATCCATTCTTGTATGAAATGTACATCACATTATAGTGATATCGTAAACATATTTTTCATAGTTTACTTAGGAACAATGCTACGTGATGCCACTTCCTGTTTTGTCAAGGGGTGAAAGGTTGAGTTTCATCGCTTCCCGCGATATCACTTCGGGGTGGGGTCAAATGACATCACCTCCTGTGATGTCATTACAGGTCAAGGGTCGTGTGATGTCACTTACGCTACCCCAGGCATTTTGGTGAAATGACATCCGTGTGCTAACGATCTTTCACTCTTCTTGCGGGTTTCCTACATGGGCAACGTATGGTGTATATCACATTCCTGGTGTCACAGGTTGCATAGTTCTTCAGGAGTATCTTTTTACCAGAATTCGGGTGCCGAATATTGTCCCCTTTGATGATGTTAGAACAATGTTGGCAATTGAACCATGGAAAGGCGGCAAGTTTTTGTTTACTGAGACTTCTTTGTGATGTTATTTTTCGGTTATTCAGCTTTGATGTGTTTGTCATGTAGGTTGTTACCTCTTTTGTATTCCAGCATTGTGTTACGCTCACCTGGTCTGTGCGTTGGGGCACGGTGGCAGCACTGCCTGAACTTGAATCACCCCCTTCAGGCCTCTCCCTCAGTAGAAAAGCTGTGAGCGGTGGTACGTGGTGATACTGCTCCTGCGTGGAGATAAGAGTGTGTGAGTGCGCCAATCTGTGATTGTTGTACCTCTCAAACCCTTCACCCCCCAAAGTACGGTTTCTGTGAGCATACGCCGGCCCATAAAGCTCACCTGTGAATTATGGAAGATAAGCTCTCCGTCCTGCTACTTCTGGCAGGGGCGCGTCGAATGGGATCTAGTTCCTTCACTGATCCCTGATAAGGATTAGTCTAGTCCAGCTGTGACTATGCTTCTCCTTATGATTGGTAAGTCTTTCGTGAGCTCTTGTGATGCTGTTAGTTCTGGTAAATGTCTTTATATGTTGCTCCTATTTATGCCCGCAATAATGTCTCTCTTCTGTTTACTTACCTTAGATGGAAATGCGGCCTCAATACAGCTGTGAGAGGCGAGACCCGGCCGGATGGAAGATAGATGCTACCGCAATGTCTGACAGCAGGTAAGTGATGGTTTAAGGAAAAGGGCGAAATATGGCAAAGCGCAACCTTAAACTGACTGTTTTTTCTATGTCTAACCTTGTCTTAGGTTTTTCCTTGAAGGCGCTGCGGTCGACGATGGAGCACGTTGTGCTGCTGTGCCAAGATGAAGATTTCGGCGTTCCGGAAAATGTAAAGATGAATACTTGGTTCACCGAAGAGATGTACAGGTAAAAGCAGCTTCCCCCAGTTGGTAAGTATGCTGGCAGGAAGCAGGATGTCCAGGAAGCAGGATCTTCAAAGTTAAGTCTGACCTCCGGCGACGGTGAGCGTTACGCTGCTTGCAAGTGCAGAATAACGTGAAGCATCGGTCTTGAGGATCGGGGCAGCTTATATGACAGATCATGAGCATGCCCATTAGGGCCGGATTACCAGCCACACCCTGCCACTCCTAGAGAGTGAGCACATGCAAAGGCAATCCATTAGCAGCCACACCCAAGAATACACTTGGGGCTGCTTAATGGATGGAATGTTCAAGGTTAATGCATCCTGCTTAATGGATGGAATGTTCAAGGTTAATGCATCTGAAGTGCTATGTCCATGATAAAAGCTTTTTGGTGTTAAATAGATGTTCTTGTTTACTTTTGTTCATGAGCCTGGCGCCAAAGGCGCCAGGACAGTGTCCACCCAGGTCTCCTGTGCATGCAACCCCTGCATGCCTGTGCCCCTGACTTCATGACCATGATACATTGGTTGCTGAGGAAAAAGACGGTTGAGGTTCAGGTCGGAGGTCTCAATTCTTGTTGATGATCCATTTAATTTGGAAACTTTGGCTCGAATATTTAAGTGTGTAAATTAAGTTTGATTTATCTCTCGCCATTTTAGCTCCAAGGAGATTCTCACGACTATGTTCTTCCGTTCTGAGTATGGCTTTATCAAGAATTGCTTCTGGAAACCCTCTGTTCAAAAATCTTGATTTCATCATTGCGTATTTATTTTGTAATTTCTCCGTGTCCGGTGTAATTCTTTTCAACCTTAGTAATTGACTATAGGGTAAGTTCTCTTTCAGGTGCCTGGGGTGAAAGCTATTGTAGTGAAGGGAGCCATTCACATCTGTGGGTTTTCTGAAGATAGTAGCCTTGAACCCAGTTTGTTAGTTCAATTGTCACATCCAGGTAGTTGATTTTAGGTTTATCAATCTTAATGGTAAATGTAATCCTTTCATTACATAGGTTGATGTATTCCCAAAATTGTAGTAGTTCTTCAGTTCCGTGCCAAATACCAAAAATATCGTCTATGTACCTTAGCCAACTTTTAATCTTGTGCTTCCAGTGTTGATGTTCCAGGACAAAGGTGTTCTCGAAATAGTACATGAAAATGTTAGCATACGAGGGGGGCTACTGGTGAGCCCATTGAGGTCCCTGATGTTTGTAGGTAGAATTGACCACGGATTCAGAAGTAGTAGTTCTACACAATGTTATCTCATTAGTTCAATTGCAAAGGTTTTGTGTATGGGAATGCCCTCTTCTCTTAATATAAACCATTCGAGTGCTGTAATACCTTCATCATGGGGTATCTATGTGTATAGACTGCTGACATCCATGGTAAATAATAGTACATTTGGAGAGTCAATTGTCAATGATCTGATGGTTTGCAAGAAGTGTGTGGTGTCCTTTATATAGGTTGGTATGTTCTGCACCAAAGGTTGCAAAGCTGTGTCTAAATATGTAGCTAAGGGCTGAAATATGTTGTTAGTATCTGCTACTATAGGCCAGAAAGGCGGATCACTTGTACTCTTGTGAATTTCTGGCAAACCATAGAAAACTTGTGTAACTGGGAATTTGTTGATCAAAAATTCTTCTGTACTTTCCGATATCCAGTCCAGTGAACTTGCTTTGTCCACTATTTGTTTAATCAAGTCCATAATCATGTTAATGGGATCACTGTCCAATAGTAAATAGGTTTGGCGATCCTTAAGTAATTTCAGGCATCCAGCATTATAGAAGACCGTGTCCAATAGAACAAGCACTCCGCCTTTATCCGCTTGTTTAATGGTTAGTGTGTTGTCTTCAGCTAGATCTTTGACGATTTTCAATTGATGATTACGAATATTTTGTCTTTGTGATGTTTCATACTTCAATCTTCTTAAATCTTTTGTGGTTTTGGATTTGAATAAGTTAATTAAGGTATGGTTGACCTGTGGGTGGAAACTGCTTTTGTTTTTCATTTCCAAATAATCTTGGGATTTGGTACTGTGTATTACATCTTCCAGATTTTCGAAGAACACTTTCAGTTCCATCTTTCGGACCAATTTGAACAGATAAACTTCCTCTTCAAATAAACTTGTGTTGTGTGACGGTATGAAGGAGATACAAAGGTTTAGCGTATCCATTTGCAATTGTGTCAGATGTTTTGATGAAATATTAATCACTATGAGTGATGAGTGACGTTATTAGTTTTTTTGCCTTGGTTTTCTTTTTCCCTCGTCTTGTTTGCTGTCTCCTAAAAAAGGTTGTGCCAAAGATGCTGTTTTACCCGTCGCTCTAGGTTGATCAACCGGTGAATCTATTTGTGGAGGTATTGCCTCAATATTTGAGCTAGCGGCAGGACATTCTTCCAGTTCACTGCTAGTGACTTCACTGCTGTCTGTGTTACTATTTGCGGTTGGTGGTCTTGGTGGGCCCGATTGGCCGGGTCTTGGTCCATTGTTTCCATAGTACTCTTGCCAGGAGTACACTATTTCTCTTGCATAGTCCAGAGTATCTCTCTGAAATTTTCTAATTTTTTCAATTTCTTGATTGATGTTAGTCAATGATTTAACCAACTCTTCGATGGTCAATAGTATCAGGTCGACAGAACATTTGTTTAAGATCTGTTCCCATTGTTAAACAAACTCATGATTGTCTTTCCAAAGAGTTGGACGTAGGTATACCCTTAGTCCCTTTGGTATCCTTTTAGCTTTGTAGTATTGAGTTAGGGTTGTTGCATGCCATTTTTGGGAGATTTCTCTCCTGATTGTTGACATAATACATGCTTCTGGAGTTGTCTGTCTGGATAAGAACCGTCTTGCCCTCGATAAGAGGGAGAAAGCCTTGAGAGCCAACCATATGGCCTTCAAGTCCGTAGTAACTGTGACTTGAGGGGCCGGCTGCCAGATGGGATTGCCCTGCCCTTTCTGCCTTTAACCCCCCAGTGGAGGTCTGAGGGGTTAAAGGGCAGAATGTTGACTGGCTCCTCTTGGGAGCCTGTCTCCTGATTCCACGACGCAGCAAAGTGCAACTATAATCTCAGCATCCCGAGAGTTGTGTGGGGCACGGCCAAAAAGACTGCTGCCATAAGCCCCAGTATGTGTTGGTACCACCAGGATGAGGTCACGGGCCTGGAGAGGAAGCGAGCTGTAGCTCTATTGATGGCCGCAATCTTGTCCTCCGAGGGAAAGACTCTCACAGAGCTTGTGTCCCAGATGAGGCCCAAGAAGGTAAGGCTCTGCGTGGACTGGAGTGTGTTCATCAGTGCAGAGGCAGTATGCTGAACCACTTCTGGAGAGGAGGCCCGGACGAGCCAGTTGTCCAGGTATGGGAAGACGTGGTGGCCCTGAGGAGGGCTGCCACTGCATTCATCAACCTGGTAAATACCCTGGAGGCCGAGCTGAGGCCGAAGGGTAGCACCTTGTATTAGAAGTGGAAACCCATGATCCTGAAGCGCAGTAAGGAACGATGCAGCTGCCAAATCGGACACGTAGGTAAGCGCCCTTCAGATCCAGGGAGCACATCAATCTCCCTGGACCGTCTTGAATTTCTGCAGAGGGAGGGAGAGATTGAGGGTGGCAAGGTCCAACACAACTCTCAGGCCAGCCTGGTTCTTCTTCTGTATGGCGAAAATCCTGGAATAAAAGCCCAAGCCTCGCTGAGAGGTTGGGACTTCTTCCACAGCCTGGCTCTCGACGAGAGCAGAGTTGCTGTCCCAATCTGTGGGAGAGGAGGGGAGGATGGAGGAGAGGAAGGTACCGGTCGGTGGTATTCCATGGAGACTACAGAGAGGATCCAGGGGTCGGAAAAACCTGGTGCCAAAATTCCACGTGAAAGGCAAGCCTGCCCCCTCCCCTGCCCTTCCCCGGCCCCCCTGGAGACACATGGACCCGAAGGGGCATGTCATGCCTTTTTCCCCCCTAAGAGGCTGTTGCGGAGGAGGGAGATTGGAAAAACCCCTTAACCCCCCGCACCCCTTTGTTGTTTCCTCCGATGCTGACTCTGAGAACGGTCCGGTTGTCTGGACCTCCGTTCTTGGAAGCCTCAGAATCTGCCAAACGGCCGCCCCTTGTCGGAGCATTGCTGCGACTGTGTGTAGGCCTTGGCCGTGGCCTTTGTAAGAAAAGATAAAGACTTTGCGGTTTGCGACTTATTCTTTTTATCTAATTCCTCATCCGTGGTGGAGTGGAAGAGGTCACTGCCCTCAAAGGGAAGGTCCAATATGCGCTACTGGACATCGGGATTACACTTAGTAGCCCGGAGCCAGGCCGTCCTTTTCATGGCCGTGGCAATGCAGATGGCCAGGGCAGAGGTATCGATGTGGGCCATGGTGGACTCCATAATGACCCGCGCTCCCAGTCTGGATTCTCCTAGACCCGCATTCAAGCACGCTTGGCTGGGTCCTGGAAGTTCTGGGAGGAAGCACGCAATTTCCCGCCAGGGCCTTTGGTTAGCGGCTGAAAACATGGTATCTGCATTGGCCTGCTGCAGGTGCAAGGAGGCGTTGAAGTACAGTTTCTTCATGTACGCCTCCAAGATCTTCTCCTCCTTGCCTAGCAGCGTCAAGGACGAGGTGGCCGAGGACGACTGCGGCTTGAAATAGAGTGACACCGCAGATATCACAGAAGAGTGTGGTTGAGGATGCGCTGAAAGCAAGAGTGAGTCCCCCTCCATGTGCCTGCACTTGGCGTCGAGGCGCCAATTGACAGGCTGGGCAGAGTGCGGCTTGAGCCACCCCGTCTTGGCCAGGGCAACTATGTTTTCTACATCAGGATCCCTGTTTTGGAAGGGGGTCTTAGGGTGAGGACTTGGGCTAAGACCTCCTCCTCGGGCTGCTCTACCTCGGGCTGAGAAAAGCCCAAATACTCTGCCAAACCTGCAAGGCATTCGTGGAAGGCCATGGCTGAAGATGGCATGTCAGGGTCCTCCTCCTCATCCGTATCCATCAGGCTCGGGGGGTCCGGAGCTGGTGGAGGAGTGATGGGCGCCGTGGGCTGCAGAGTGGAGACTGGAGCCGGTGGCTGCTGCCGAGTGTGGTGTGGAGCCACCTGTACTGTGGGAGGCAGATAAGCCAGAATCAGAGGAGCCAGCTGGGGCAGCAGCATCTGCGCTGGGGCCTGTGGCACCAGAGCCAGCGGAGGAATGTCTATGGGTGCCGGTGGGGTGGCCCGAGGGAGCATGTCCCTGATGGCAACCCGGAGGATGGCCCCCATCTGGGGAGTTCGCATCAGCCCTAGGAACCTTTTGAAGAACCTGTCTTCGGAGGCTGAAGAGGTGGTAGGTGATATTGATCGAGTGGCCAAGGGCAGCTGGGGCCGGGGCACACACTGCCTGGTGTGCAGGGGAAACCTGCCCTGCGCTGCTGATGGATGAACTGTAGGCCACGCACCTGGCTGACACCAGTCGCACCTTGTGACACTCTCCTCCACCCGCTCCACAAGAGGGGGTATCGGATGAGCAGCCATCTTGTCTGGCGCGACAGCCATTTTGTCGAGCTGCGTGCCACGTCCCCAAGTTGTGGTGCTTGGCTCGCTGGAACCAGCCCAGTCCAAGATGCTTGTTGTTGGAAAAAAAAGGCCTATCATGCACCTCAGGCCATGACGTGGAAGGTGTATTGCCCTCGGCAGAGCTGCCAGTAGTGCTGCGTGAAGGCGCCCCCTTGGACCTGATGCAGGTACTAGGGCGTTGCCCTTCGGGAGTAACCCTGGTAAAAGAACCTTGCGGTTCTTCAGCATTGACACCGGGAGGATCCAGAGACACTTTCGGCCATGAGGCCGGTAGCTGGACTAGCCTCGGTACGTGTGCCGGTACTAGGGCGTTGCCCCTCTGGAGTAATCCCGGTCTTTCAGGCCGAGACCTGGTAGGCGTTTCACCCTCAGCGGATCTGCCTGTAGTATGGCATGTAGGCACCCCCTCGGACATGTTGCCAGAACTAGTGCAAGGCCCCTCAGGTGCATATCCGGTAAAAGAACCTTCTGGTCCCTCAGCACTGTCACCAGGAGGGTCCACTGACCCCTCAGCCTACCGGCCGGTAGCTGACTTAACCTCGGTACTTGTGCTGGTATGAGAAACTGAGCGGTCCCTCCCGCACAGGCGAGTCCTGGGAAGGAGTCTCCCTTGCAGGGTGCGCTGGAAAAGAGCAGCGGAACCTTGGGCCTGGATCGATGATTGACAAAGCCGGTGCGGTCCTCTGGAGGCGATCTCTGGAAGAGCTCACTCCACCAGGCTAATCAGTCTTCAGAGACCTCGAGGAAAGCACGTTGCACGCCGTACAAGCTTGCCAGCCGTAGTCAAGCCAAGACAACGTAGGCAGAGGGCCTGGGGCTCTTAAGTTGGAAAGAGCCAGTCGGAGGATGGACACCTGCTGAACCCGGTAGAAGTCGACAAGCGGCGGGGAGGAGCGTGACGCCTGAGGACCGAGTACCTGAATGATAAAAAGACAGAAGAGAAGAAGTAGCCGCACGTGGTATTACATGAGCGTAGTCAGGCGAGTGCATGCTCCCAGGGCCACGCCTCTAAATTTAAAGGGGAAGAAGATTTTTTTCAGGTGAAAAATGTTCCGTCTCCCGTCCCTCGCGAGGGATGCCCATACAGTATGGAGGAAAGGTGACGGGACATAAGAGTATACCCTCTGCTGCTGTGTGTCCCGGAACAGGCCCAGAAAAACTAGCATCTGTGTAGGGGTGAGCTGAGATTTCTGGTAGTCAATTTAAAACCCCAGGTCAATTAGGGTGGAGATGAGCCTGTCCTTTGAGGCTCGAACCTGCCCCAGAGACGAGGCCCTGACTAACTAGTCATCGAGGTACGGATAGACGTTCAGCCCCTCTGACCTGACTAGAGCGGCCATGGCATTCATGAGCCTGGTGAAGATTCTCGGAGCTGAATTTAATCCAAAGGGCAGAACCTTGTACTGGAAATGCAGGTCCATGACCCGGAACCTGAGGAAAGCCCGGTGAGGCTGCACAATAAGAACGTGGAAATACGCGTCCTTCAGGCTGAGGGAGAATGTCCAGTCCCCCTCACACAGTGTCTCAGCTATAAGCCCCGTCATCACCATTTTGAACTTCAGCAAGGGTAGGAAAAGATTCAGGGAAGACAAATCCAACACCACTCGCAGGCCCGCCTGGTTCTTCCTTGTAACAGCAAAGATGCAGGAGCAAAAGCCTGCCCCTGATGGGGGGAGGGACCTCTTCTACCGCCTCACTTTACAAGGGAGCGAATCTCTGCTAGGAGTGATGGTGCACCAATCTGTGGGAGAGGGGGAGAAGGAAGAGGTAACTGGAAGCCTCAGGGCCAGCCTGCCTCCACCTGGGACGCTGTGGACCTGAAAAGAATTGTCATTGTTTCTTCTGGTCAGAGGCTGATGAGTGGGAGGGGGGACTGGAAGAACCTCTTATTTGAGGCTTTGTGGTGTTTTTGCCAGTGCTGACTGGGAGACTGGCATTGCGGTCCTGGAACTTGCTGAAACCGCCAAAAGATAGGCCCTTGTCTGAGCGAGACTGTGCCTGCGAGAAAGGCTTTGCTGCTGGTTTGGTAAGAATCGCCAGCGACTTGGCTGTCTGAGAGCTTCTCTTCTTCTTGTCCAGCTCTTTAATAGCTGTGGAGTGGAAAAGATCAGTCCCTTCGAAGGGAAGGTCCAGGATTCTATCCTGGACATCCGGGTTGAAGTTGAACCTGGTAGTCTTTAGCCAGGCTGTGCACCTCATGTCCGTTGCCAGACAGATCACTCCGTTAGCCGTGTCGATGTGACCTACAGTGGCCTCCATAATGTCCTGTGGAACAAGTTTTGCCTCCGCTAGGCTCGCTTTGAATGAGGCTTGCTTGTCCTTAGGGATGTCAGGCAGGATGTCTGCAAATTTCCCTCCACAGGCATCGATTAGCTGCAGCCTGGATGGCGTCTGTGTTGGCCTGCCTGAGGTATAGGCCAGCATTAGAGTAGACCTACTTGCTGTAAGATTCAAGCGTCTTTTCTTCCTTGTTCAATAGGGCTGCTGAGGCAGTGCTAGACAAGGATGCCAGGGGCTTGGCATACACGGATACTGCAGCAATAACATACGGCAGGGGTTGCGGGTGTGTCCAGAGTAGCTTGCATTCTCCCTCGGCCTGTCTGAATTTAGCATCCAGCTTTTCATTGACGGGTTGTGTGGAGTTTGGCTTGAGCCTCCCCTTCTTTGCCAAAGGCTTCACATCCCACTGTAGGGGGATGCCAGTACTACTCCTGCCTCTGGAATCTCCTTGCTCCTCCTCTTCTGTGTCCTGCTGGTCCTCTGCCCCGGGAGGGGTGACTTATAATACAAAGGGTTGCCTTGTCAGGCTAGTCATTTAATAAGAAATTCAATTTCTACTGTTTCAATAGTGTGAGGATTTCAAGCGTGCTCTGAATTTCACACCTTATTTATAAAAAAAGCCTGTGACCAACAGTTATGTCAAATATATGCGGCAAGATTCAGACATATTTCATTTGTCAAAATGTATTATGCATTTAGTTAAGCACACATATTTCATATAAATTACCAAGTATCGACATAACCAAAAATATATCAATAGAAAAAAACAAAAAACAAAGACTATATAGTGTTAACTGGAGAAATTTCACTCGGACACATCTTGACCTACAAAAAAGGGTTGAATTAGCATACAAATATATAATTGCTTGATGCTATAATTGGAAAATCTCGTCCAGATGGCAATTCATGGGCTTAGGGGTCAGATGCTATAGCTGGAAGAACCTGCCCAAATGACAATTCATGGGCTCAGGGGTCTATGTCAATCTCAGATTCTAAGTGCTCAACTTTGAGTTGCCCGTTTTCTGTGCGTTGAAAATGTGCACACAGGCTGAGTACGTTTCGGCAGTAGTGAGCAAATTATTCTGCCTTTGTCAGGACCAAGATCAAGTTATTTGGACGACGCCTGAGGAGCAAAATAAGGAAACAGAAGAGAAAAATTCCAATCAATGGGGGCTCCTTACAATCTCATCCACAGATTAAGATTTGTCCTATTTTTAGGTTACATGACCCCTCCATTCGGTAAAAATCTAAAAGCACTAAAAAGAGAATTTAAAAAATGGGGTGTGCTAGTAACATGCCATTGTCAGAGTCCACAGAACGTGATCCATGACCACACCAAAAGTGTTTGTGAAACTCTGAAGACAAAGAGGCAAAAGACCCACCTAAGGATCATGGGAAAGGCACCAAGAGTGTATTACTCCGAAATTGAATTGAGGTCTCTCTGAGGTAGTCAAACTTGTATCCTTTAAAGTTAACTTAGCATCAGTGTGATGGATGAATGTAATGCTGGTAGTTGGTGTTGTGCAATTGATCTCAACTAGTGTTAAATCCTTAAATCAGTTCCAATGAAAGACCGTTCTGCAATTGAACAGAAGAACCAAACCTCTGCCAGCATTCGGCACCTGCACCGGTGCTACTAGAGGCTCAGGAACGGGCTGCTGCAGAGGAAGCACAGTAGGTGGGAGCATGGATTGTGCTGCAGAGGGCTGTGCGGGCGAGGCCGGAGGCAACATGTCCTTGATAATGCCCCTGAGAATGGAGCCTATTTGTGGAGACCGCATGAGGGACACAAGTTTGTTGAAATAACTGCCCTCACAGGCTGGCTGAGCGCGATCCTGTACCGGAGGCGGTGGGGAATATGCCTGCTCCCTCCCCAGCCCTTGTCTGTACATGGGAACACTGTACCTGGAACCCAAGATATTGGGGTATGATGTGGTCCAGGTGACAAGCATCATTGGTACCCAATCTGCCCTTGGAGTAAAGCTTCTCCTCTGTTGATCGCCTGGCTGGCTGGCCTGCGCACCTGCCTGTGTGGGTTCCCACCTTTGAGGATTAGGAGTGGTGGCCATCTTGTCTCCTGCCGCGGCCATCTTGTCTCCTGCCGCCACCATCTTGTCTAATGCCGCCGCCCTTTTGTCTGTGCCTGGAGCACGTGGATCTGTAGTCGACATGTTCCCAGGTTAGGCCTGCATGCCTGTATGCACCAGCTCTGCCTCGCCTTGCACCTCATGTGTACACCCGGTAGGCTTTGGAGGATAAGGTAACTTCCTTCTTGGTCTTCCTTCGGACTGTTCTGTCGAGGAGTCTTGTTGAACAGCTCTCTCCAACGCGCGAGCCGGCGTCTAAGCGACCTGGGCGTGAGAGCATCTTACGAAGAGCACCCGTCCCATCCGTGGTCTTCACCAAGATACCGGAAAGAAGAGTGAGTGTGCATCTGCTGTGGGGAAGGAACCGTTGCACGACGGCACCTGCTAAAGCCTAGCGAGGCCGATGCGCCGGGGACAAACTAGGGCACCGGTGGACGGTGTTCCCAAATCTGTAAAAGAAAAAGAAAAGAAAAAAATGTTGGTGGAAAAGCGTGTGGGGAATTACAAAGCTTGAGGCCTCACCCAGGAGCGCTGGTGGTAGAGGTCTATTCCCGTTGACGAAAAACAGGGGACTGAGTTGTGGCGGCGGTGGGTGGGGTTAAGGGAGCGCGAGCTCCCGGGGCTGCGCCCACACGGACCAGTAAATTTAAAGGGAACATTTATTTTTCTGGTGGATAAAAGGTTCTATTCCCGTACCTCGTGAGGAACGCCCATACAGGATGGAGGAAAGTGGACGGGTCGTAGGAGTAAAAGGTCAGTAATTATTAGTTAATTTGCTTGTCACCATCACCGCATTGGTGACTATGGAGTTCAGTTATGTTAATGTTAAAGGATATTTGTACAGCGCACTATCACCACCGGAGTGGTCCTCTGGCGCTCTGAAAGAGGGAGGGGGGTGAGTTAGAGGGAATAAGCTGTAAAAGTGCAAGAGAGCAGTGATGTGCTGATGGCAGCCTCAGCCCGGTGGGTCGGTCGGCTGGGCTTGGGGCGTTTTACGGTCGGTAGTCGTCGTGTGCTGTTGTGCAAGTCTATGTGCGGTTTGTTTTGTTGTTGCAGTGTAGTGAAGTTAGTGCGGATTGCTGCGTTTTAGGCTTGTGGTTGTGTTTTGTTTAGAGTTTGAGAAATGTATGCAGAATGATGAAATTTTTAGTGGATTGGTAAGTTGGCACTGCTGTCCTTGCAGTTATGTCTATTTCTGATGTTTTCTATCATTCACAATTCCATTGTTGCTAATTTTCAATATTCTGTCTAGATGTGAGGCAGACTAGTGATCACGATTCCAATCAAGTTTTGCACTTCCCATCATTCAAAGTTTCATCCAAGTGTGGCGCATGTTAACATTCACATTTCTATTTAGATGCGACGCAAGCTAATGTTAAGAATTCTATCCAGGTATGGCACATGTTAACATTGTTACACCTGTCTAAAGATGATGCGGGCTAATCTTAACATTTCTGTATATGTGTGGCACTAGTTAACATTGGCTAGTGTGTTAGTGCGTAATGCAATGCAACATTTACAGTCAGGCCAAGAATGGAATTAGGCTTGTGGTCACAAATCTCTCTATGAAAGCATGGCGTAATTCTATGGAAGTCTACGTTATGGAAAGATGTGGTTGAGTGGCGAGGGCTATCTGGAGTAGAGTAATTGCTCTACACCCCAAACATGCAAACACTTACAGTTTTGTTGGTGTCTGTTGGCTGCTGGCTTCCTTTGCTTCCCATGCGGACACCTGTAGACACGCCTTGGAGCCGTTACTGTGGGAGCTGCCCTTTGCCTCAGGGCCCTTAGCCGACGGGGCTGCCGGGCAGAGGGCTGCCTTGGGAAGGTCAGTTATGACCAGGTGGACTCACCAATCAGGGGAGGTGGGTGGGACTGTGAAAAGGCCAGACACAAAGGACTATACCCCACAGACTGCACCCTTTGGATGCAGCCCTGAACAGAAAAAACAGGTTCAGAAGCCAAAAGAAACACTAGACAGACACCAGATTAGCACACAGTGCTCACCAAAAAATATAAAAACAAATGATTAAATAAATTATTTTAAAAAATATGTATATTAGAAAAAACACTCGCACCACTCCAAAAGAGTGCATAAAGCATGCCAAAAACGGATTACAATCATTGTGAAACTACTCACTCAGAATCAACCAGCCCCTAAAGGTGCTTCCACACTGGTTTCTCCTGCCACATCCTTCCACATGGCAGTCGTCAAAGTAAATGGTAAATGGAAAATGGCTGCTGGAGCCAAGCCACAAACACACCTGACTTTTCTGGCCAATTGCAAGTAGGGAGGGTGGGACTGGGAAAAGGCCAGGCACAAACAAAGGGCTACACCCCACACACTGCACACTTTGGATGCAGCCCAAAACAGAAAAAACAGGCTCAGAAGCCAAAAGAAACACTAGACAGACACCCAGATTAGCAATGTACGAGGCACAAAAAGGGATCCCGCCTGAACCACTAACGGAGACAGCACTACATACTGAAGGAATGAAACGAGGCAATTACTCTTTAACTATAGTTATACAACAGCACGCTTGAATATAGAGAAACTTTATGATATTCACTGGTAGCTCTGTGTAACTAGATAAAGTAAGGTTTGTGCTGAATACAAACAATCATGAGATAAAGGTAACTACACTCAGCAGCATTACAGCTAAACACCTAATATCGTACTAGTAACACGTTACGAATATGTCATGAATTTACAAGATGTACATGATTTATGGATTGTTTCTCTTTATTTCTCTGAATGTTGTCTTATTGTTGTCTGTTAAATGTCCATTTATGTGACCATATTGGGATTTTATGTTATGTTATGTTGCATTTATATAACGCCTTATATACCATTGGTATGGTCTGAAGGCGCTGGTAGGTTGAACGCCCTTGGGAACCGAAGTTCGGGTCAGTAGAGAGAGTAGGGGGGAGTCAAAAAGTGCGTGTGCGCACTATGTATGTGTGCAGCTGGTGCGAAGACAAGTGGTAGCTGCTTCTTAGCTGTAGGTGTGGTGGTTGAGAGATCAGGAGTATGTGTTCGCTCTGGTCGGCTTTATCCGGAACGAGTGTGGCTGCGTTAGGCCTGAGAAGAACGCCTGGCTGGGTGGTGAGAAACCAGCAATGATTACTTAGAGTGATGTGAAGTAAGCGGGAGATGTAGATATGAGAACAGTTATACCGAATGGTGTCATAGTATCTCTGTGTTCTAGATGAGTGGTGGTGTAAGGGAGAGAGTAAGCGTGGGGTGTGGCGTGATGTATGTTTTCAAGAGTTTCCTTCATTCCAAGGCATGTTAAGTATCGTCCGTTGCATATAATCGCCCGTTCCTCATACTCGACCGCTCCACACATTCGTCCAGTCCGCACCCTACGTTTGGTTCGCACCCTCGTCCAGACCGCACACTTCGTCAGGTCTAGACACTTGTCAAGACTATATGCTCGTGTAGTTTATCCACTCGTCCAGTCTACATACATATGATGAATATGGTTGTGCGGTTCAACATATCTCTGCCACCAGGAAACCAGTCCAATGGCTACCCATCAAGGAACACATCACCTTCAAAATTCTCACCATCTCACACAAATGTCTCAACAACAAAGCACCCATGTATCTTTACCAGAGATTTGCCAAACCCAGGCCTACTAGAATGGCCTACTCTAACATGGTCACGGTTCCCAAAATCTCCAGGTCTTGCGCAGGTGGCTGCCTCTCAATGGAACACTTTACCAATAAACATAAGGAGCATTGAGTCACAAACGGCTTTCATGAAGTCCGTCAAAACCTGGCGTCTTGTATAAATTGCCCCTGGTCTTAGGTGTCCACTGCAAATTGCTTACCCTTACCTGTACTGCTACATTTCTGTATAGGTTGTTCGTTGTTTTTCTTGTACACCTGTAATTGGTCTCATGCTCATTATGGTTCTGCTCTCTGTAATCCTTGAGTGATCCTCCATAAAGCTGTAACTAAGTCATTTGCTTGCAACAGTGCCTCAATGCCTATGGGCTGCAGTGCCCATTACAAATTCAAAAATAAAATAGACTGCGGATCCATTGTTGGACTCCAGTTTTTGAATTGTGTGAACTTCCCTGATCCTGTGTGACAGTGCCTCCTCGGCAAGGATTAACATTGCAGCTCCTTTAAGGAACTGGGTATGGACTTGGACTGAGCCAGAAGTAAGCAAGTGGCCGCTGGCAACTCTGTTGCAACGTGATTGTATTGGCCTCGATACCAACTGATATTTGTTCCATCTCCATAGGTCCCGCCTCTGCATACTCTCAAACCACCCCTCTTCCTATATATACACGAGTTTGCGCGCGCACTCGTAAGCAAGTACTCGCAACAAGTATTACTTGGCCGTTTAGCCGAGCAGCCTATGGGGGATTTTCGGTTGAGTGAAGGTCAGTGCTTTGTGTGAGAGAATGAATGCACGTGGCAGAATATACTCGTTAAAATCTGATATGCCGAACGCGGCTGGATTATATAATATCTCAGACAAAATATCAGACAAAAAACTGCATGTTACCCATAAATCAATTGTTCTTAACCCTTTGCCTGTTCCACCTCATCATGGAGGAGCTCCTGCCTTTAAACCTCAAGGTTTATCTACACCAAAACCCTTTAATAAAGGTAGGGTTATAAATGACAGTGTGGGAACAGTGCCTATAAATCAACGAAATGTCGATTCTTCAAATAATCAGTGTACATTAGGCAGTGTGGGAGGGGTCCCACAAGTTCTGACAACACCATCTTGGCTTCCCCCTGTCCCATTCCGGCACGCAGATGGGGACATCATACAGAGAGCTCTCATTTACATCTTCATTAGGACAAAGTGTGGATAATCCAGAGGTTTCAATATACACAAGTCAATGCGAAACCCCATTTCCATTCGTAGCTCTCAGAATAATCATAAAATTGTGTCTTTGCCAGACTTGTCTTTTCAAGACCAATCTGTATCTTTTGTTCAGCTCACCCCGCGACGGTCCAAACTGAGGCCTTTGGGAGAGAGCCTGGAAGTTCAGACACTGATGATCCACAAAAGGCGTTAACCGCCATTAACGCCATCCTATTTACTCTCTTTACATTGTTTGAAACACTTGATTCAAAAATCTCCTAACAAGCGTCTCAAGTAGATTCCCTATTGGCCTTGCTCCAAAATAAGGGCAATTGGTCGAAGTACCCTAATCAAATTCCATCTCAAGGAGAGAGCACGAAGGTAGGTGAGTCTTTAGTTGTTGAAATTGTCCCAGTGTTGCAGGGGGCCGATAATTGAGAACATAATCAGACCCTTAACAGACTATCAAAATACCGTCCTCGCACGTGGGAAATGCACCGTGGACTAGCGTGTTGGACTCGCTGGCAAAATGCGGCGAGGAAGATTTTGGTCCGTTGCAACTTCCGACCGGGGACGATTTGAGAGCCACGGGAGATATGGCCGTCAGGGCTCAAAACAGTTGGCAAAGAACACATTTTATTTGCGAGGAGCAGTAAAAAAAAAAAAAAAAAAAAAAAAAAAAAAAACAAAGAATATGCCTTCATTGAGAAATGCGAAAGCCTCTTTAAATTCCCTTTTTAAAAAAAATACCTTGACCGAAACAAAATTCACAGGTGCACCAAACTGTGATCCGATAGTGGATCAGGTGACCAATGTAGTCTCGCAGAAAGAAGTGCGTCTGGATAAAGATACTATTAAGTCTCCCTCATCCCATGCTCCCTTAGATGATCTGGTGCGCAAGCTCAAACGAGATGCCAACCTAGGTGTTCATCCGGCCCCAAACCTTCAGGAAGCACCGGTGGCTATTACAAGAGCTGATGTGGCGCAGAGTGCAAGGAATTGATAACTGGGAGATCAGCGATGCTGACTGTACTGCATAAAGCAGTTGATACCTACCTGGCTGAACGTGTGCATTGTGCAAATGGTGAACAGGGCTTGCGTGGGCAGGGAGCGCAGCCCAAAACGGTCTCTTGGGCGAGCTTGGTGGATGAGTGTCCTAAAGGAGAGTAGATAACTCACCCCAAAGACCACTGCACAATACTGCTCCTAGAGACATTGATAAACCAAAGTAAATGCCTAAGGAATTTATTAACCAGGATCTAAACAGCAATTTAATGGACCCGATTATCAGTGTATCGCAACATTCGATAGCCTTACAGTCGGACTGTCATTCCTGAATTCTAAAATGTCGAGTGGGGCCCTATGATTCCTATAATCTGAACAGACAGTGTTCTTAATGTCTTTGGAGATGTGGTGGAGCTTGAAGACATTGTGTCCCGTGACATTGCACAGGTAGAATATCTTTCAGATACAGTTACCTCAATTGTGAGATTATGGATACCATCTGGAGTAGTCTTAAATGCCATATGGAAAGCAAAAATGATATTGTTTGAAATGGTGTTTTTGATTGCGCAGGACCCGGAGCGATTAGCGCTGAGAGCAGAGGTGATTAAATCACGCAATAAGATCTATTTGGGCTCTTTGAAAGGAGGGTCGTCCCGATGTGGTTCTGAATCCAACAGTATAACCATCAACAGACCCACAGCCACTCTCTTTTAGGGTGGCAAGTTGGAACTCTCGAGGGCACTCTCACTTGCAAGCATCTATCAAAAACCTTCCACAACAACATGCTCTCCAGGAGACCTGGTATACTGAATCTCTGACATGGGACAACTATGATGTTGTCCTCTTGCCTGCAAGAGCCGACTCGAGAGGTCATCCCTCTCCAGGCCTATTAGTAGCTGTAAATCTAAAGCAGGGTCTCACAATTGAAGCATGGAGGAATGTAAGCCTGTACATACAATTGGTGAAAATAACATGTTCACAACACATCATTGCATTTGTAAATATATATCGCAACCCGGTGGGTTTGGTAGATGAAGCATTTTATCAAGGATTGGCAAGACTGTTGGATTTGATAACATCGACTGTGGAAATTACTGACGCCATTATAGTTAGTGACTTAAATCTTGATTGTTTAACCATTACCTATAAAACTAAGGCTCAAGAGGTGTCTATTTGGTCTAACTTTATGAGAGATAGAAATGTTTGTATGTTAAATGGAGCAGTAGAAAGGGATATCCCATCACAACACACCTGGCATCGAGAAGCAAGTAGAAGTACGATTGACTACATGTATGCAGATCAGAGGTTGTTTGCTAAAACTTGCTCATTTGAAGCAATCCCCCAAACGCAAAGTGACCATCATTTGCTATCGTTGCACATCCAGTGACCGTGAAATTGAAGCGTGAGTGGATGATGCAGGAAGTGGCTAACAATACCAAAATACGACTGAAGTGGTCGCAAGCTAAATTGGTGAAATATTCACGGTCAGTTAACTTCAATGCAAACTCACATGTCTTGATTCAATATACATAGATCTTCTAGAACCATTTAAGAACACTGTCATTCCATCACAAAGTAACATAACTCATATCCAGACCTTTGATCCTGAAATTAAGCATTGAAAAGCTGCTTACCGCAAGGAAAAAAGGCTAATAATGGCTGCAAATTTAAGCAATTCCATCCAGGCGTTGAGATCAGCCAAATGTAAATATCTTAATTGTATACGTGGCCGACGGTCACTGGTTTTTCAACATGACAGTGAACAGATGCTGAAGGCCATAGGCACTAAATATTCTGCGGAGATCTGGGGGCTCTTTAATTACTCAGCTGATTTGAGCCAAGCTAATGTCCAAACAAGTGCTGTACAGGAACAGCATTGGGTGGCCCATTACACAGCCTTGTACAAGGATAGTGAATTCAAATTAGCTGATTATGTAACACAAACCACATCAAAATGGTAATTTGAGCGGTCGCCAGAGATCTTAGAAGAACTAATTAAAAAATGCAGTTCTTCCAGAGCGGCTGGCCCTGATGACCTGCATAATGCCTTGTTTAAAGTGGATCCGCAGTATTGGGCAAAAATCCTTTTCAAAATCTTCAATCAAATCATGGTAAGTCGCACTCTATCGGCCTCTTGGAAAACATTCATTATTGTTCCTATATATAAAAAAGGTGACCGTACTAACCCGAAAAATTGTCGCCCAATTGCGCTAATAGATGCGCCGGGCAAGCCTTTTGCTAAATTAATCCTATGCAAATTTATTGCTTGGACAAAGTCGGCCCAGTTAAGAGACCCGGAACAGGTTTCGTTGCAGGATTAGGAACAAATGTCAATCTTTTATCTCTCAACGCCATAAAAACCCAATGTCATACAACCAATCAGTATTCTTTGCCTTTGTGAACCTACATGTGGCCTTTGATTCTATCTCCCGCGTACTACTCATGGCCAAATTAAAGAGAGACGGTTGTCCACCGGTATTACAGGATGTCATTCATGCCTTTCACTCGGACACCTCTATCCACGTTCGTCTTACATTGGAAGGATTATTATCCTCTCCAATCAGAACGGCACGTGGTCTCAAACAAGGCCGTCTATTGGCATCAGCAATTTTCAATTATTTTCTACAAGTTCTTTAATACTCTTTCTTGCATATAATGTCAGACTTCCCAATGCTTAATGGTAAAGCAATTACACACTTAAAATGTGCTGACGATATAGTCCTCATCTCTAAAACTCTGATGGGACTGCAAAATTTGCTTTGTGCATTCAACTTGTATTTGGAGTTGAATCAATTAAAACTTAACACAAACAAAACCCAAATAGTGACGTATTAAACCAATAAGAGCAATCGGAATACATATACTTGGACCATTAATCAGATCAAACTTGAAGTAGTCAGAAAGTACACTTATTTGGAAATTACTTTTGAAGGCATGACTAATCCAAAGGGTCAGGTAGAGAGCATGGAGCAGAAATTAAGCACACCATACCACAGGCAAACATTTTATTGTATCGGTATGGCAAGTCCACAATAAAACCAGCTATTCTTTTTTCGGAACTTGAAAACTATTCCCACAATCCTTTATGGTATAGAAACACTACCGACTTGGAAAGAACCAAATTCTGACAGAATAGAAGCCAAATTTTGGAGATCAGTTCTGCACCTGCCTCAGTGTGTGCCGGGGGTGTGGTTGCGCTACAAATTGGGCTTGATTTCCCTTCATGCTCTCCTACTTTTGGCAACTTTGTGCCTTATTGCGAAAATGTCTTGTTGCAACGCAGCCCACAAATATGTTGAAGGTGATTGCAAATCATATGCTCTTTTCATGCAATACATTTGCTAAGCGATGGGTAGAGAAAATCTTTACAATTCTGGGAGATGCTAGTATATCAATTGACATGCTGGTCACAAATCTAGAAAAAACAAAAACATTAATTTATCGATGTGACTGGATAGCTACGAAAATGCAATGTTTAAAGTATCGCCAGATTTGCAAATTAAGATTTTGGCCTAAAAAGGTCAAAATGACAGAATCTTATCTTTTGAAATCACCATCTGTGGAGTTTAGAGCAGTTTTTTTTTTTTTTTAAGCGTGCACTTTGACTTATGGGCTACCAGACAAGTACAAGCTAGAAGAAAACTAATACCAATGCTTCTTATTTCTGTAGATTCTGTGCAAATCATAATTTAGTTGAATCGTTTGAACATCTCTTGTGCCACTGTCCAGCGTTACACAGCCTAAGAATAACACACTTTGCAAGTGCTATCTCAATTGTAGAACGTGTCGAACAGGAATTACGCTAGTCGTTCCTTTTATGCTCTGGTAAAAGCATAATACACATAGTGTTTGTACATATTTTGAAATCATTGAATCTGGATAATGACAGCTGTCCTGTTAAAACACTAAATATAGTGTGAATACCGTTATCAAATGACAATGAAATGGAAGTACTGGGTTGGAGCGAACAACAAACACGGTAGAGACAAGGAGGAAAGTACCTCTGAATAGCCATGTGCCATTCTTTGTACCTGGTTTACCTTTTTCTCATTTTTTTTGTAGATGAAAAATTTAGGAATGTTTGTTTTAAATTTTTGTGATACATAGGCCAACAATTCATTGTTTTAGTGGTAATTGATTGTAATACTGTTTTGTTTAATTGTTGTCTGATTGATATATACATGCACGATTTTATGTTTTAAGTATAATGGATTGTATATCAAAAAAGGATGACAACAAAAATACCAAGTATTTAATGTTTTGTTGTTGGATTAATTATATTGAAAAGCTGATTAATTTCAGCTAATACAATTAAAAAAATAATTACGAGATCTATTTTCTGAACTGAATCATTCTACACCACAATGCAAATATCTGAAATTGGAATGAAATCATCAAATTATGGTATTGTGTGAATGCATTATGATACGGTGGGAACACAGTATGGAGACTTGACATGTCAATATGCAAATTGTTGGACTCGGATGCTTGTTGATTGAATTGATATTACCGCACGTGTTGATAAAATTGAACATGAATGTCCTGATGAAGGGCTCAATAGTCCGAAATGCATTAGCACCTACTTGCATTTACTGATAAATGGAGTAACTTCGACAAACCTTGAATTTGTTCTTTTCACCAATATTTTTACAAAGAAGTAACAAGTAAACTAAAAGGAATTAACCACTTATGCTACTGATCAATTAAAATGTATGTAACCACCTGAGTGGTAAAAAGGGAGTGCAGCACACACGGAAGGCTAACCAGCCTAGGTCATTTTATTTGCTAGACTCCAAAGACTTCTCATTGAACCAAATTATGTCTCCCACTTTGGGACACATGCTAAATCACAGGCCCTGGGTAATTTAGGTATACCATATATTTCACTTTGGTTCACCGTTTTGAGTTTTTATATAACCAATGCTGCAGAAAATAAATTTTCTGCTGCTGAAATTGTGCTGATATCTGAGAGATAATTCCTCTAGAATGGTGTCAAGTATATGCCAGGGGTACATGGCTATAATTGGAGTAGAAGTCCGCTCATCTCCAATTTGAGAAAGTATCTGTGCTGGGTCCTTTTGAGCAAGCCATCTCGAGTGTACGGAGTCGTACCTCCAAGAAGCATTTCGGAGAACAAACATTTTGTTGATGCTGGACTATTGGATGCAATAACAAGGGGGGGGGTTGTCCTACCCTCTATGGATCTTGGGGGTGCGTAGGGTAAATTCAGTGCACACTGGTTTTAGACCCTTACGGTGGCCGTGCAGTTCGGGCAACTGTTGAAGGAAACCGCATCCTTGCTGCTGTCAAACAGATATCTCTAATGTAGTATTCATGTACAAAATTCCAATTCTTTTATACACAATTGCAGCTTTTTATTGATTAGCTGATGCTTATTTTCTTTGTGCAAAGCATTTTAGTACATTTTTTACATATGACAATCTATAATGTGCGTTGTGGAACACAGAAGCATAGTTAAACATTGACTATGACATCAATGTGAAAATAAAAGTCAAAGTAAAAGGCATGGCAAGTAAAGCATTCATTTGTACATTTTGTTTGTGAGCAAAAATGTTTCATGCCAAACATGAAAACACAGGATAAAAGTTCAGATGGAGGAGACGTTGGAAATCAGTCTCCTATGCCCAGCTAAAGTCTGACCTCATATTTGGATGCACCCATCATGTTTGAAGAGCACTGTAGAATGGGAATAACCTACATATATATTAACTTGGCTGCCTGGCCTACATGCCCTTGAACTGTACGCTACCATACAAAGCAGGGATAATCTCTGTGTATACAGTTTCTATTAAGTCCACTCTTCCTAGACGGTAGAAACCATTCATCCAGCAGGGTTCCAAGCACGTGTGCTTTAATTTATGTGTTGGACTGTCAGTGGTTCGTCTCATTCATGAATGCTGGCAAATGGTCTTTAAAACGGGAAGTGGTAAAGCTGAGCCACCAGTTTTAGACTTCCAAAATTGTTGTTTTCAAAGCAACAGCTGCAGTGTCTTTCCAGACATGTTTGTACAGAACAACTGGAACTCCCCGCGTCATAAAACGGAGGCCCCACTCATTGCCACAGCAGACCCTTCACAATGTGCCCAGATTGACCTGAAGCAGGAACAGCAGTTCTCAGGCCACCATGTCCCCTTACAAGTGAATAGAATTCTGGATCACTCCGTCCACTATAGTCATCCCAGTTTCAATTTTAACCTTTACACTAGGTTACTGCTAGCCCGGGGAACTGGTTTGAATGCAAACTGCTCCAAGTGCACATAGACTACACCAATGAACAAGGCAAGATGACTCCATGGCCTCTAGTGTTGTGCATGCTTTAAGTTGGATAGGCCCACTCCACCAGACTGTGTGGGGCCCTATGCCACCACAAAAAAGGAAATATATCTCTAATCCCAGTATAGTGAATGGAAATAAGAATACCATCAGTGTCTGGTTCAACGCCTGGGGCAAATTGTCAGCTGCCTTTGAGATTACTAGAGGCCTAAAAAGGCTGTATTTTGGCCCTGCTCCTTTTCGCCCTCTTTACCTCCAGCATCAGCAAAGTCTTTGAAAACATCCGTAGCTTCCCTCCTCATCTTTCGACACTAAAACTTGATTATCTATTTTACGTTGATGACTTGGTGTTTGACTACACACCAATTGGGCTCCAGCTTAAGTTGGATGATGTGGAAGGGTATGCTAGCCTTAACAAACGTACTAACAACTTGAAGAAATCGAAGATCTTGATTCTTCGTCCAGGTATGAGGCAAAAATGTAAGACTTTTTGGTGGAGTCTGAATGGTGAGGTGCTGGATAAAGTCCCAACGTTTGTCTACCTGGGTACCAAATTGCAGGCTTTGCAGAGTAGCTCTGAACTACAGAACCGAACCACCTGACCTATAGGGCACAAATGCTGGCAGCACAGCCTTCTGGAATTAACAGAATATATGGCTATTTCTCACTAACAGATGTGCTTGATTACTACAAATTGAAAGGCGTCCCCACTTTAATGTATGGTGGGGAAAATCACAAGCTTCCATAACCGATGTGCAGGGAAGTGAATGAGGGCTTATTTTGTAGGAAAGTCCTGTCACTCCCGAATGGTGTTCCAATGGCAGTGATTCACGTTGAACTAGGCCTGCCTTCTATCTAGTACTATATTCTGTCAAAAAATCTTGCATTATTAAAAGGTATCCTGTGCGGTGAGGGGGGTGGGAAAGGAGGCTGCTTTTGGACTCTAAATAAAATTCCTGCTCCCATTTGTTGAAGCAGGGCCAAACTTTAATCCTTGAGGAAAGTGGCAATCCTGTGGATATGCTCTTGAACTCCTCTCTAAAATCCAAGAGAAAACTAAAAGAAGGGGATTGAATGCATTCACTCGAAAATCTAAGATCACATAAAAGGTTCAAAGATTTGCTAATTGATGTAAGGGCTGTGTGGGTGTCATCGACCTACCTAAGCAAATCACCAACTCGACATGGCATAGACTGGATATCAGATTGAGGCTCACTTTACTACCAACTAAAGAAATGGAGGGTGCTAAAACGGGGATCCTGTGGGCCCTAAGTATCTGCCGCTATTGTCTGGAGCAGGGCCAGGGTGAGTCATTGCAGCACCTTTTACTGCACCGTGGGGCTTTAAATGACAGGCACCATCATTATTTTGACCATCTGGTGGAAGACTGCACTGTTGGAGAAGACGGAATGGTGTGTCAACGAGTTTGGAGCTCATATGGTCAAAATCACTGGTTGACCGCAGCAATGTACTTTCTCAGAGATTTTAAATTTAACATAATAGGTTGTGGATTTGTTCATTTTTACTTTTTTTCTTTTAACTTATGTATGTAAAGATGCAATTCATTATTTGGACACAATTCTACTGGCTACTTCCTATTACTAAGAGATAATTTAATCCTATGTTCAATTTGTGAAAGTTCTGCGTCCTTGCTTCCAAACATCTATAATCTATAAACTAGCTGTCAAGCGGGCAGCCTGTTAAGCATGGTCTGATGGTGTTTAGATTAGATATAAGAGCCCTAGAATAACTATGCAGATGGAGCCGAGTGCTTGTGACCCACTTAGCAGGTTAGATCAACCAAAAGGTATTAGCAACTGTAAATTAAAAATAAAAGGAAGTATGAGAGCATGCGAGCCTCGGCAGACTTGGTGAAAGGGACTCATTTCAATCACAATGCAGCTTTTTTGGAGGGGAAATTGGTAGCCTGGACATGGCTGGATGCATACCCAGATTTCAAGATCGTGCTCTTCAGGGAATACCTAGGGATCACTTTGGACCTGCTTCTCCTATGAATACACCGCCCCTGTAATAAGGGATACCAAGGCCACTGTAACCTCCTGTTCAACTGACCTCTGTTAACCCCAAACTGCTTGTACAGCGCTACGATGCATCCTAGCTAGGTCTGCGCTCTATGAATATAAATCGAAATAGAAATACAAAAACAGATAGATCAGCATCTGTACTACACGCACAGCACACGGATGAACACTTTCCAGGACTATATGAAAAAGCAGGTGCTGAGTGAGTTGGCAAATCTTGGATGGCTGGTCTGCTTTCTACTATACAGAGATCAGGCTGGCCTTGAGGTCCCAAAAAGCACACAAGGGACTGAATGAGCAGAATGTCTGGGCGTGGTCCTTCAGAGGATTATAAAGATCTGTTAAACTCGTACATCTTACCAAGAACTTGGAAGGGGTTAAAGAAATCCCAGTCGTCATGAAGGTAGGTGAGGAGTAGTAAAAGATGTGAATATACTAGTTGTCCATGCCAAGCATCTTATTACAAACTAGTTCAATTAAAGCATAATATTTACCACGTTTGCTCGTGTCGTTTCAACACCTTGATCTGAAAGATAAATAGATGTTCCGTTAAGACATGTTCAAATACTTATCAGGATTAAAAAACACAATGTCAACATTACAATTACATGTATTGACTATAGGCTTTTCGTAGTAGCATATAGTACACAAAGGAACAAGTTACTTACCTGTAACTGTTGTTCTCCAGCATGGGTCTGGCATGGATTCACATGCTCATGAATATTCCCCGTCATCAGGCCGGGAATCCTCGGTATAGAAAAAATCAGTATCAGTTTCGTTTCTGATCTGTCTTTCTCAGTAGTAACCAGTCACTGGTCTCTGGGTCATACTGCCCCCAGCCAATGACTGCCCTCTCCCTAAGCCCCACCCCTGGCAGCCATCCTCAGATTTGTTAGCACGTGAAGTGGCAGTATGACCAAGTGAAGAGCCGCAGAGGGGTAGGCGCGAGGGTTCGCATGTGAATCCATGCCAGACCCATGCTGGAGAACAACAGTTACAGGTAAGTAACTTGTTCCTTCTCCAGCATGGGGTCTGGCATTGATTCACATGCTCATGAATATAAGAATACATAGCAGTATACACATGCACAACCACGGGAGGTGGCACAAGGCTCAATATCAAGCAATACAACAACTCAACATTAAGCAACTCTTACCTCCTCACCAGGCTCACCTTAGGCAAACAGGTTGCGCAACACTGCCTGGCCGACCCTGGACTCCTCCCTGGAATCCCGGTCGACGCAGTAGAATCTCGTGAAGGTGTGCGTCGACCTCCACGTAGCAGCCCTGCAGATGTCGAGCAGGGGCACACCAGACAGGAACGCCGTAGTAGCAGCGATCGCTCTGGTCAAATGGGCTCTCAGACGGCCTAGCAGCGGTCCGTTTGCCAACCGGTGACAGTGCATGATGCAGCCGGAGAGCCATCTGGAAATGGAAGTCTTCAAGAGAGCCTTCCCTTGATTCACAGGTCCAAAGTTCACAAACAGCTGTGATGTCTTCCGGAAACTCTTTGTGCGGTCCACGTAGAACTTCAGCGCTCTAGCTACATCTAGCGAGTGCAGAGTCCTCTCAGCCGCCGACGAAGGCGACGGGAAGAAAACTGGCAACACCAAGGGCTCGTTGAGGTGGAAGTCCGACAGCACCTTGGGCATGAAGGAGGGGTGCGTCCTCCGCACCACCCTCGTGTCGTGAAAAGTCAAGTGTGAGGCTTGCAAGACAGGGCCTGGATCTCTCCCACTCGTCGTGCAGAGGTGATGGCCACGAGGAATACTGTCTTCCACGACAGAAACTTCAACGGCACTGAATGCATAGGTTCGAATGGGGCCCCCATGAGCCTAGTTAATACCACGTTGAGCTCCACGCCGGGGCAGGGGCCTTCACCGGCAGGAATGATCGGAACAGTCCTTTCATAAATTCCTTCACCAGATGATGAGACCACAAGGACGCCCGTCCTGTAGTTCTGGTCTAACGTGAGACGGCAGCCAGATGTACCTTGATGGAAGCGTGAGATAGGCCAGCCTTGGCCAAAGACAGTAGGTACGGCAATACTTGAGGGGCCGTAATCCACAGAGGTTTAATCTTCTGTGCCCGGCACCAGATAGAGAACCTCTTCAATTTGTGTACGTAGCACTTGAGAGTTGAGGGAGCCCTGGCCTTTGCAAGAACCTCTCTGCAGTCGGCCGGGATGTCGTATCCTCCAAACTCGAGTGCTGCAGGAGCCAGGCCTGCAAGTTCAGCGACTCTGGTTCGTGATGAAGAATGGCGCCTCCTCTGGAGAGAAGATCTGCGTCCGTCGGTAGCTTGACTGGTGTGGGCGCTGACAAGTCCAGAAGGTCCGGGAACCAGATCTGCCTCGGCCACGCCGGTGCGACGAGGATCATCCTGCACCGGGACCTCTTGAGCTGGTTGACGAGCCGGAGTAGCAACGGCAACAGCGGGAATGCATAAAGGAACAGGCCGTCCCAGGGGAACGAGAAAGCATCGCCCATGCTCCTCGGCTGGGGAAACCTGCTGGCGAACCTTGGAGTTCGCCACCGTCGCGAAGAGATCGATCTGGGGTTCGCCCCATCGTCGGAAGAGTCGGTCCACTTGATCCTGGCGCAGTTCCCGCTCGTGGCACGAGCGCAGCTCCCTGCTGAGTGAGTCGACGATGGTGTTTTTTATCCCTGCCAGATGAAAGGGTACCAGAAACATCCCTTGCGCGATGGCCCAATGCCACAGATCCTGGGCTTCCTTGGACAGGGCAGGGGATCTGATTCCATTCTGCTTCCGAATGTAAAACATTGTGGTGGTGTTGTCGGTGAAGATCCTCACCACCTTGCCCTTGAGGGACGGAAGGAAGGACCTGAGGGCCCAAAACACTGCGCGGAGCTCCAAGATGTTGATGTGGAGAGTCTTCTCCTCCGAGCACCAAAGGCCTCTCGCGTGGAGGCCCCCGGTGTGCGCTCCCCAACCTTCCAGGGAGGCATCCGTCGTCACTTGGTGGTCCGGGGCTAGGAAGCCTGTTCCCGCTGTCAGATGAGCGCGGACACCCCACCATCGTATCGCCTGACGGAACGTTTTGTCGAGCGAGATCCTGTCCTCGAAGCTGCCCGTCGTCTGGATCCAGTGGGCATCGAGGAATTCTTGCAAGGGCCGCATCCGAAGTCTGCAATGGGGCACCAGATAAATGCAGGAGGACATCATTCCGAGGAGGGACTTGATAGACCTCACTCTGGCCACGTTCGTGGCCAGTAGACATTGCACCTTTCCTAGGATGGTCCTTATCCGGTGAGGCCCGCCGCGCCACTGTGTTGAGCTGTGCTCCCAGAAACAGGGCGACTTGCGACGGGACCAGGTGGGATTTTGGAAAGTTGATGGAGAACCCCAGGTCCGTGAGCAGCTGGACGGACTTCGCAGTGTGATCCACGGCGAGCTCCCTTGTCCTTGCCTGTATGAGCCAGTCGTCCAGGTATGGGTAGACGTGGATACCCTGCAGGCGCAGCCGTGCCGCCACCGGTGCTAGGCACTTGGTGAACATCCTGGGCGCCGATTTTAATCCGAACGGGAGGGCCTAGAACTGGCAGTGCCGCCCTTTGACCACGAACCTGAGGAACTTTCGGTGTCTCTTTAGAATAGGGATGTGGAAGTAAGCATCCTCCAAGTCCAACGAAGACAGGCAATCGCCCTCCTCCAGCTGTCCCAGCACGTGCTGGAGGGTGACCATACGGAACTTCTGTGCCTTGATGTATTTGTTTAGTCGTCACAGGTCCAGGATGGGACGCCATCCTCCTGTCTTCTTCCTCACGAGGAAATATCTTGAGGAAACTCTGGAGCCCAGAAGCCTATTCGGGACGAGCTCGATGGCACCTTTCCTAAGCATCGCCCGTACTTCCAACAGCAGTTGAGGGACGCGATTTTCCTTCCTGGCCACGGGAGGAATGCGGGGCACCTCTTCTGGAACTCGAGGGCGTGCCCCAGGGCCAGGGCCTCCAGCACCCAACGGTCGGTGGAGATGGACTCCCACACGCCGACGAACTTCGTCAGCCGGCCTCCCACCGGGGTGCTTCGGCGGAGGCCCGACTCGATGGACGGTTCAATCTTGCTTGGAGGCACTTTGCCTCCTTGACCACCTTGGCGACGACGGCGGGATCCACCTGACTTGCCGCGTCTCCTGTAGGCCTCCTGCGACGAAGACCTTGCCACTTGACGGTAAGTAGAGGAGCTGCTGCCGGCTCCCTTGGAGGCACCCTGTCTGCCTCCGGAACTCCGAAAGGACAGCCGTCGTTGTTGGAGCACACCCAGTGCACGGGCCGTCTCCGTGTCCGTCTTGATCGCCTGAAGGGATTCATCAACCGCCTTGCCAAAAAGGTTATTCCCATCGAAGGGCATGTCCAAAACCTTGGTCTGAACGTCCTGGCGGAAATCCGTCGCCCTGAGCCATCCTCGTCGTCTCAGGCAAACACTGTTGCCCAACTGACGGAAACCGGTGTCGGCGATGTCCATGGCCACCGTAATGGCGTGGTCTGAGGCAATCTCACCTTCCTGCAAGATTTCCAGGGCCTCAACCCTCTTGGCATCCGGAAGGAAGTCCAACAGAGGGGCGATCTTGAACCACAACTCCCTGTCGTAGCGGGCTACGAGGGCCAGGGCGTTGGCCGCCTTGATGGTCGTCGCTGCAGATGAGATGACCCATCGTCCCATCGCATCCAGTTTCCTACCCTCACCGTCCGGAGGGGAGGTTGAAGTCGAGGCCGATGCCCCCCACGCTTTCTTCTTGGCCGCCGCCGAAACGACCGAGTCCGGGGTTGGTTGCGCCCTAAGGCACAAGGGGGCAGCGTCGGGGACCCGGTACTTCTTCTCGTACCGGTCCCTCTTCGCAGGAGCCGTGGAAGGGTTCTTGAGGAGGGCAAGCCCCTCATCCCAGATGTCATCAAGAAGCGGTACGGCGAGAACCGTCTTCCTTTTAGCCTCGCGACGCTGGTAAAGGAACCCCTCATTTTCCTCGGGGCAGAGCTGGAAGAGCTTGGATGCCCTGGAGATCATTGCATGGAAGGATTCAATCTCGTCGGGCGGGGACGCCCGGGCAGGGGGTGACGGGGGGCACGTCCCGTCGCCTCCGTCATCATCCGTACCCGTCGTATTCGTGTCCATGCCTGTATCATCCCCGTGGGTAGTGGACCGGGGGGAAAGCAGAAAGGCCGCAGAGGCGGGGGAGGAGGCCTAGGATGCGTCCTCCTCCTCTGGGAGCCTCTGGGCTCCCCGAAGGTCCTGGCTCCGGATCCTCCGTCGGGTCTGGCTCAGGCTCCTCCGTTGGGAGAAGGGGCAACCTAGTCTTTATCTCCGAGCATAAGGACTGGATGGCTGACAAAATGGCCGCCGAGGTGTCCTGCGGCGCCGGAAACGACGGGCGTGAGGGCTCTTGAGGAGCCTCGTCTGCGTCACCGTCGCCCTCGCCGGGATCCCTCCCGATGGGCTGGGTCTCCTCCACGACTTGGATGAGCTCCTCTTCAGAGGTCGTGTCCGTATCCACGACTGCCACCACCCCCCCCCTTCCAACGAGGACTTCGTGGGGGTCTTCTCGATGGGCCTGAAAGACGACTCCCTCCGCGGTGGCTGGGAGACTGGTACCTGAGGGCGCCTCCACTGGTGTAGCCTCCCACAGGCTAAGCCAGGTCCGCGGCGACATCCACAATCGAGGTCCTAGCAGGGTGCATCACAGCCAACGTCACCTTCTGTACGCCTGGGGCCTTCACCTTCGGGGGAGGGTCCGTGCCTCGCTCCCCCTCTGCCAGAGTCTTCGAGATCGACCGGGGCCTCTCCAGAAGCTTCGCCGGGTTCTCGGACTTCCTCTTACCCGAACCAGAGCGTTGGCTTGTGGTTGATGGCGCCGGGGAGCGTGCGCTCTCCATGGACAAATTGAAACTCTATAGATTTGAACTCAGGCACCAGGCCGCCAAGCTGAATGATTGTGGAGAGGGGTGCCACTACTGCTGATTGCTCTGATGAAGCAGGTCAGGAATCAGCGGAAGCCCGACCGGTGGGCAGACTGACAGATGCTGAAGCTCTGAAAACCATAATCTGGCGGCCACCACGGGGCTACGAACAGGAGAGTGCAATTCGACATTTTCCTGAGCTTACATAGCGCCCAGTGAATCAGAGGAAGAGGTGGGAAGGCGTAGGCCCTCATGTTGTGCCACAGAATCTCAAGAGCATCCCCCAGGGAAGAGGCTCCGAGCCCGTTTCTGGAGGCATAAAGAAGAAGTTTCCTGTTCAATGACGTCGCAAAGAGGTCCACTTCTGGAGTGCCTCGATGGCGAAAAAGTTTGGAGAGGATCTTCGTGTTCAACTCCCACTCGTAGCTGACCACCGCTCGCCAGCTGAGTCTGCTGTTACATTCAGCCGGCCCGGAATGTCTACCGCCAACAGGACGGCCCATTCCCAAATCTGAATGCCTAGATCTACAAAGGGAGGTGAGCTGGTACCCCCCTGCTTGTAGACGTAAACCATGGATACTGCATTGTCCGTGCAGATGCGGACCACCTTGTTCACAATCCCTGGCTTGAACTCTTCTTGAGCGCCAGGAAAATCGCCAGAAGTTCCGGATAATTCATGTGAAATTGTCTGTCCTGCGGCGACCACAGGTCGAAAACCTGAAGATGATCCATTGTCGCGCCCCACCCGATAAGGGAGGAGTCCGTCGTAATGGTCACATGGGGGGAGGGCTCCTGAAAGGGCGCACCCACAGACAGATTGCTGGAAGAAGACCACCAAATGAGATCTGACAACCTGTAGGGTGGAACCGGGATTATTTTGGTGTCCGGGTCTACCGCCTGGAGCCAGGAGCTCCGAAGAGCCAACTGCATAAGTCGCATCTTGAGACGCGGCAGGGGAAGAGCAAGCATGCACTAGGCCATAAGGCCCAGAAGCCTCTGGAACCACCAGGCAGACATGCTCTCTGACTGAACAGGTTCTATCGCCTTGAGATCTAGAAGCTTTTGGACCTCGGCTCTGAGGGAGGGTGTCCCCGACTGCTAAAAGGGAGGATTGAAGGGTGAGGTAGGGGGAATGGGCAAGCGGAAGCCCGCCCGAGCGATGGACAAAATCCACAGGTCGTCGGTGACGGTTTGCCACACCTCCAGATGAGATGAGATGAGATGAGATTCGTCCTCCCACCGGAGTCTCGTGCGAGCGCCAAAAAATATCATTTTCAGACTTTTCGGCAGAGAGACTACCAGTCCCTGAAGTGGAGGCTGAACGAGAAAAAAACTGACATGTTTGCTGTCTCCGATGGGAGTTACCTCTCAGCGGGTCAGTCCTATGAGACCTGCGGTCCTGGACCCCTCTGAAGCCCGAGGAGTGCTGAGACTGGGATCCAAATCTCTGAGCGTTGACTGGGGCGTTCACTAGCACCGACAGACTTGGCAGTTTGCGTGCTGGCCTTAGTCTTGGTGAGCTCGTCATCCGTCGAAGAATGTAACAGCTCTTTGCCATCAAAAGGCAGGTCCAGAACTTTATCTTGGACCTCCTTAGAAAACTTTGTTGCATGAAGCCAAGCTTGACGAGGTGTCCAGCCCCAACCTGAGGCCTTGAGCTGAGGTGTCGACATGGTGCGCAGCAGCCTCCAGCATATCCTGCGCCAACATCGTGGCGTCTGACAGACCGCCCTTGTAGTCTTCCAATCTGTCTGCCGGAATTAACTCTTGGAAGTCAGCCACATCTCTCCACAGTTTCATATTCGCCGCTGTTAAAATGAGCTCTATGTTAGCCTAACGCAACTGCAGCCCCGAGTTAGCAAAAATCTTCTTGCCCAAGGAATCAAGTAATTTGTCCTCCTTGGACAGAACCTGGGCTACAGCTGTGGAAGCAGCAGAAGCCGCCTTAGATTGCAGAGTGGCGGCCGCTACTACTGTCGAGGACGGGAGCGGACATGACGCCAAGGCTACATCCTCGGAGGTGTGAAGACTATAACGGGCGTCAATCCTTTTACTTATAAGTAGCCCGGTGTGGGGCTTATCCCAGACCTTGCAGGCCTCGGCCAGGACGTCCCTCTGGAGGAACAGGCCGGTGTGCTCTGTGGTGACAAGGTTAGCTCCCCCGAGAGCACCCCTTCCTGCGGAGCGGGTGCCTAAGGCACTGGTATGTCCAGGAGTGACATCATGCCCAGTACCCGGTCGTGAAATGCTCTGACATAGCGGGGCTGGTCTTCACTATCCTGATCTGCAAAGTGGTCGTCTGGAGCATCCGGGTCCCCCGACTGCGACGCAACAGGCGTCAGATTGACATCACGCTCTGCTGAGGACTTGTCCACCGGTGACAAGGGAGGCAGAGGTGGAAAAGCAGGAGGGGGGCCGGGAAGCAGAGGAGGAGCTACTGCCGTGGGGCGACAGGCGCCATGACAGGAAGTGTTGGGGCGGGCAATGGAGTCTGAGATGCCCTTAAAGTACTCCCTCATGGGATAAGAGTTCATTAGACTCTGAAATTTCCCAAACAAGGCATCCTCTGCCGAAACCGCTGGAGTGGGCAGGGGCCTCGGATGAGGGGCATAGCCCCACGAATGCAGCAAGGAGGACTGCCAAGAAGGCACACCACCGGGTCTACATAGACCAATGGGGCAGATGTAGGAGGAAGTGAGACCGAATGTGGTAGTGGCATCTGAGCACGCCAGTCATAGTAAGGGCGGAATGGATTTACACTATCACGTGGAAAGGGTTGTCCACCGAAAAGAAGGTCCCCAGCACCCACCAACGATAGCGTGGATGTGAGGGAAGAATCCAAAATGGCCACTGTAGACACACGGTGTCAGTCCAGAAATACTAAACACCCCTTGGGCAGAAGGAAATGCATGATTAATTGGTTGGCCGAAGACTAATCACCTCATTTACAGTGTTAGAAATATATATACTCATTAGTTATAACGTAGCTATTAGTTCAACTAGAGTAAGGCCATTTTAAGATGACCAGAATTGCCATTTTGTTTTCTCTCTGCTCTCTCGAACGTTGCCACTTTGCATCATGTAAAGCTGCTTTGCTGTAGATATTATTTCGCTTCAATGACCCAAGGCTAAGAAACATGTTGAAACATTACACTGGAAAGCCAAACAGAAATGCCCGATTCCCTCCCTCACATATCCTTAAAGGCAGGGAGCAAGGCATTTTAATCAGTTCACAAATGCCAGCGAGTCTCCTGAAAGAATAGCAATGTATGAAACTAAGAATTGAATTATGTTCTTCTTTACGGCCCCCCTTTCTGAGCACAGTGAGGCCCCGGAGAGTGGGCTGACCTCTAGAGCGAGAATCGAAACTAAGAGATAGTGAGGCCTGGTATGTGCCAGTCTCCTACGCGCAGCTTGCCCATTAAAACAGAAACGCTGTGTTCTTACAAATAAAGAATGGCGTCTGTAAAATTTTACTAAATATGGTGGTCTAAGATGTCATATTTGTCACAATGGTCAAACATCGCCTCTAATTCAAAGGGAAATGAATTGGGGGCGGCATCGAATGGGTCATTCTGTGTCATTGCTGATTGGAAGGTGCTCCTTTTGTATATATGTAACTGATGTACGTCTCTCACTCTCTTGCGCCCCCCCGAGGTCTGTTAGACACACGTTGCGGGGCGTGGGACCATTTGGCCAACTGGGACTAATTTTGTATTGCAATAAACCCTAGATTTTGGGAACAGAACCTCGTGTCTGGCGTATCCATTCGTGTGTGGTGATTGTGCCTTGTTTCCACATCCGAGGGTCCCTCGGGGGCCCCTTCAGCAGAAAAGCCTGCCATTTTGTTAACATCTGAGGAGGACTGCGTCACGTGGTGAGGCAGTTTGCTCCACAGACTGGTCAGGGGACTTGACTGAAATTTTAGCCTTGACATAAGGAACCTCAGCAGAGCCGGTACTATGGGGCCTTGGATGTTTACTAGACAGCCTGTCCCTTGAATTAGCCTCCAAAAGGAGGAACCTCTGCATAGCCGGTAACAGAGGAGTTACGGTCGATGACCTCTCCCTGGGCCACCTAAACAGAACCGGTAACACAGCGAGCGCAGGAACGTTGAGGAATCCCCCTCACCGACAAGACCTTAACAGGCCTCTCAGTTCTGTTGGTACACACCTTAGCCTCGTTAAGAGGAACCTCGGAACAGAATCCGGTTTTAATAGCTCCCCGATAGGGGCCTCAAACCGTGGTTCGGTACAGAAAGCCTCAACAGAGGCCTCAGGGTGCATCCCAGTGTCTGTGCGGGAAGCTCCTAACAAGGAGACCTCGGAACGAACTCCGGTACACAACGCCTCAGCACGACTATGCTGGCTATTAGCACCTGATCGGTGAACCTCGGATCGTGATCCAGTACAGGCAGGCCCCTCGCGGAAACCCTTGGAGAAAACCCTGGTATGCCTATTAGGCCTGCGAGGCACCTCAGGGATAACCCCTGTAGCAGAGTTTATGAAGCCCCTACCGGACCTGGAAGACCCCAGGAAGGAGTCCCCCATCCGGGGTTCCTGAAAAGTAAAGAATTTACCGGGCGTCTCTTCTTTCCTTCAATGAAGAGTTGGAAATGCGATGGAGGAACCCCCTGGAAGATTTCCTCCCACCTACGAAAATGACGTTGAAGTGTCCGGACCGAAAGGGAGTCGCAGAAGAAACACAAGTCCCAACGGTGATCCGGTCCCAGACACTCCAAGCAGAGAGAATGGAGATCTGCCCTAGAGAAGTGACGCTCGCAAGAGGAACAAGTGGAAAATCCCATACGCTCCGGCATAGACGGAGGACAAGGCAACCGCAGAACCGGAGCAGGTGAGAAGGACAACGGAAAAGAAAAAGGGGTTCCTGGTGAGGCTAGTGTGTCCAGCCCCGACCGCACAGAAAAGGACTGAAGGGCGATGTGCGGGGCAGAGCTAAGGAGGGCGGGGTTATGGCTGCATGCGGTACCCCGCGTAAAAAGAGGACGGACACATTTCTCAATTTGATGCTTTTTTTTTTTTTTTTTACAGAAGTGCTCCAGTGTCGTCCCACAGGACGGAATGTCCCAAAAGAATGGGGGAAAGGGGACAGGACGTAGGAGTAAATTGGTTTGCAGCTAAATATCTCTAATAAGAGTCACATGCTGTGCAAAAACATGACAGCTAATGTTTGGGTTAACAATTATCCCCTTGCATGTATGTAAGTTTAAAGTGTGGGTGTCAATCGTAGGTGAATGACTCCTTATGACATTGATCCGATGCCCTAAATTACTCACACAAAGGCATCAATCAAGACTATTACTTCCTTTTATGTAAATGTTATTGTGCAAGTTTATAATGGCTGCAAACCTTCTCAAAGAGAAATAGGATGTCTCACTCCAAAGCCAGTGTAACAAATAACTTGGAATATCACTGTTATAGTGACAGGCTGTCCATAATTTGAAAGGAGTGTTTTACCTTAAAGTGGAGTCAATCAATCATTTGTTGCCTAGGAATCAAATGTCCCTCCGATGTGAAGTGTGACGAATTGAGGGAATTTGTCCCTTCTCCCCAAGCGGCAGCATCCCCCTTTGAGGCTAGGGAGGTGAGCTCGATTTGCAAGACCCTCCCCTAGGGGTTTGGGCAAGCAGGATCTCACTGGGAGAAACTCCCCCTTAGGGGAGATGGACTCCCTTTCCTTTGAGGAACTCCCTAAGCCATTGGCCGAAGAGAAAGTTAAAATATGTTGTCCCTACATCCACTGAACTGGGACGAGTGAACTGAAAAAGGAGGATAGGCTGAGCCAAGGAGAGGGAGAAATGCATAAGCAAGCAGTAGAGGCCCCCTGAACCGATAGCATCTGAGAAAGTGGAGGAGAGCCACGGAGACTGCGTCTTTCACAAGTGTTCTGACAGCCAGAACTGAGCACTTGAGACCCAGGGTTTGCCCACAGCAAAAGTTGGGAGAGACAGGGATACCTATCCAGGTGGTGGCATGACCTCAGCGACATCGTGGTGGGCAATATGGCCATCCAATGATGCCAAAACCATTATGCTGAGAATTCAGCAAACAAGCAACTTACCCAGTGTGATAAATGGAAGTGGAGCGACAGGGGCTCGAATGTGGCAAACCGGTGGTAACTAACAGACGGAGAGGCAGAACGAACGCAAAGAACCGAGTGAATGCAGGCCCTGGAGAACTTCCTCTCTAAGACCAGTGGTAACAGGGAGAACACCAGGGAATCATTATTCAACAGGAGAAATGTGTTCCCAGTGAAATAGATGCAGGAACAAGTTACTTACATGTAACTTCTGTTCTCCAGCATTACGTGGATTCACATGCCCATGAATATTCCCTCTCAGGTTGGCAATCCTCAGTAATATTAAAGCAGTTTCGCTTTAAAGATAAAAACTGCTAGTCGCTTCTATAGCCTATTGCTGCCACTTTGGGTCATATTGCCCCAACCAATGACATTTGTCCCCTAAAGCTCCACCCCTGGTGGTCATCTTCAGATTTGGTCATAGACATAAGTGGCAGTAAGAAACAATTACAATTAATGTACAAGAACCAAGAACAGCCAGAGAGGGGAAGGAGGGAGGGTTTGCATGTGAATCCATTTAAGACGCATGTTGGAGGTTACAAGTAAGTAACTTGTACCTTCTCCAGCATAGGATCTTACATGGATTCACATGCTCATGAATACAATTACACAACTTTACACATACACAGCGACGGGAGGTAGCAAGAAAAGCAATACCCTTACCCCTGGAACAGACTCACGTCATGCAAACAGGATGCAATGCACCGCTTGCCCGACCCGTGACAGGAATTCCCGTCAACGCAGAATCTTGTGAAGGTGTGGGTAGACCTCCACATAGCAGCCCTGCAGATATTCAGCAGGTTGAACACTCGATAGGAACGCTGTATTTGCTGCGATGGATCTGATGGAATGGGATATAGGCCGACGTTGGCCAGACAATGGCAATGCGTGATACAGCCAGAGAGCCACCTGGAGATGGAAGCCTTAGACAGGGCCTTCCCATGTCCCATAGGTCCAAAAGTAATGAGGAGCTGAGAAGTCCTTCGAAACTATATGGTGCATGAAACATGGTATTTCAAGGCACAGGAAACATCCAGTGAATTCAACGCACTCTCTACTGGTGAAGATGGGTTAGTGAAGAAAACCGACAAGACCAAAGGTTCATTCAAGTGAAAGTCCAATGGAAATGTAGGCATTAAGGGTGGATGAGTTAGCCAAACCACCTTTAAAGGATTGAATGATGGATACAGAGGTTTACATGAAAGAGCTTGAATTTCAGCAACACGTCTGGCCGAGGTGATCGCCAGTAGGAAGACAATTTTCCAGGATAGAAACTTTAAAGATACTCAATGCATTGGTTCAAAAGGTGGAGCAATTAAGCTCTGACAAAACCACATTGAGCTTCCAAAGCCAGAGCAGGAGCTTTCACTGGAGGGAATGTCCTGAAAAGACCCCTGAGGATTTCTTTCACAAATCTGTGAGACCACTGGGAGAGCTTGCTAGGAGCCCAAGCATACCGGGATACGGCAGCCTTGATAGACGCATGGGCTAGCCCCGACATAGTAAACAGAAGCAGATAAGGCAGGAGGTGCGGGGCTGTGCCTTGTAGTGGAGAAATCCTTTGTGAACGGCACCACTCTGTAAAACGTTTTCCACTTTTGCTTATAGCATGAAAGCGTTGAAGCTCTCGCTGTCGCTTCTTTGTCAAATTCAGAGTGATTGCCGAGTTCCCAAAGAAAATAAAACTACGAGTAGTACCGGACAAGTACTGTTTGCTGCCGCTGCCTCGTTGTTCTTTTTCCATTGGATTTGCGATCGTGGCTCTTTCTGCCTGCTGACTTCCACGGACTTGCTACAGCGCTTAAACATTCCCAGGAGGACGTCCTTAACGGGTGCACCAGCATACCTGACTCCAAGGTGACTGTTTATTAGTTCAGCCCTGTGCCGCACATAGCGTGCTCTCCCCTCTGTGTTCTACAACTCGTGTGTTCACCGAGTGTCCTACGACTTGTGCTCCTTACAACTTGTGCTCTGCACACACTGCTGCTCTACGGCTTGTGTGTACATATTTGTGCACACGTGTTCTGATACCCTGCAGTTTTGTGGTTCCCATTGCTAACATTGCCCTTTTGTGTTTCCTTGCCTTTCCTTGCAAAGGTCCTTCCTGTTGTGGTGGACACGCCCCCCTCTGACGAGTCACGCTCCCTGCGACCATAAATACCTGCAGTCTCGCGCACCCGCGCTGCGCACCAAGTACCGGACAAGTACTGTTTGCTGTTCGCGGTGCGCAGCGCGGGGTGCGATACTGCACTTTGGGGAGTTTGTTTCTGTTCACATTGAGAAGTTGGCTGCATACCAGGTGGTAAGCTCTGTTTTGACCAGGTGGAGCTTGGTGGTGTTTGTGCTTTAAAATGGTTAAGAAATTGCGAAAAGGTAAGAGATGCCTTAACGGTTCCCCTTCAACTTTATTTGAAGGCAATATGTCAGATGAGGAGTCCATTCACGAAACAGTAAATCAAATCAGGAAAAAGGGAAACGGCATAAATAAGAAACCGTGTATTAGCTCTTACTTGAAGTCACCAGTAAATATAAATGTGCCCATTTCACCTCTGTTAGAATCAGAAAAAGTTACAACCATAGAAACTGAAAACGAAGTAAACATAGTGGCCCGAATTCACAGGGAGGTGCATGGAAGTACAATCTACCCACTTAAGCTAATACATAATGTACCCATTACTGATAGCTCAATATTGGGAGCGGTAAATGATGACGGGAATATGCCATCTATTGATATTTCGTTGGCTGCGCCAGTTGTTCGAACCGAACTCCATAGTAGAACGCGCCTCTCGAATGGGCCCTCAACACCTGCTGCTGAGTCTCTTAGGGAACAAGTTCACTTTCATGCATCTATAGCAGAAAATTTAAACCAATCAAAAGAAATGCAAAAGAGCAAAGGAGGATGGGGGGCCAGGGACCTTAAACACTCTCCCAGCACACCTGCTCATGAGAGTCAATACAACCCCTCTGATATAAATTATCCACATTCACCAGTACTGGGTTGCGATCCTATACCAGCAAAAAATAATTTAGGAAAATCTCGCCAACCAAATTCATCATTTCCGCTATTTCCACTGGAAGAGACTAGTGGATTTAAATCCTCAAGAATTACAGAACTTTCCTGTCTTGACTAGGATACTGAATTTGCTAGACAAGGGGCACAAATTTACGCATGGAGCGATTGGTGCTCTGAGCCTAGCAACATCGGAAATCAATTCAAGATTGTGTAAAATAGAGGGTTTTTTGATGGCTCAGGAAAAATGCCACGTATTTTGGGCCGAGCAACACTTGAGCGAGAAACGCTTCCATACTCGAAAGTTGGAAGCAATAGCAATAGAGATTAAAGCTGGGAATTCATATAACATGAAATCTTCAGCCTCCCAAACTGAGTATGCGGAGTTGAATGATCCTACTGAAATAAACACAACAACCGATGTAAAGATTGCAACAGCAAATCAGCTTCCACCATATGTGGAGATAGCGAGACTGCAACATGAAAGAATATTGGCGTTAGAGAAGATTGTCCTTGCTGCAAACCTAATGCCTCCGGAGAGGATGTCAGAGGTACTTAATAAAATGGAGGTGCCAATACTAACTCCAGTTATACATACTCCTGATAGTCCTTCTGTGCTTACAGATCTGATTGATTTGAACTCGGAGATCATGCAGAGTGGTCAGGAATGTATTGGCGATTCAACTGAAGGAGGAAATGGTACTCAGAGCACATTTATTATGTCCCGAAAAGCTAAGCAATGACATACTAAAGCTTTGAAAAGACAAAAAAATGCAAGCTTCCAAAATCCATTGACGCAAGCAGGGCCCAAGATGAATCATAATAACAAAGAAAAAAAATAAAATAAAAACTCAGATATTGGAAGAACAGAATGAAAAAAGTCACAAACAGCAAAAAAAGAATAACAAAAGCGTTATTAAGGAGGACAACAAAATTGATGTAATGCAACTTAATATCGAAAGTCAGACTGTTTTGGGTATAACCGATACTAGGCCACAAAAACTCATCTCCGAGCATTGAGGAGCGCAACAAAAAAAATACCAGATGAGAGAGTAAAATCTAATGTTATAAACATAAAAGATGACAGTGCGTTATTATCATCTATCCGTATACAAACGCAGCTACAGCGCTTCTTCGAAAAAATAGACAAACAATTAACTGATCTAGTCCAAAAACCACAAAATATTGCAGATATCAGTGCTGACTGTTATATTGTGAATGCTGTGCCGGACAGAAGTACTCATAATGTGATTAGTCAAGCTGCGAATGAAGTTGTAGGCACTCAGGATCCTGACTTTACTAAGTCCCAACCCATGAAGGGAGCCCCAGATATACAGCAAAATTGGCAGTCCATATTACCAACCCCTTCTCTTGACGGAGAGTGTGAGGATAAATGGTCATTTTATAATACCTTGGGGCCCGAAATGAAATTGGTAATGGGATGGACGTTGGATCCAACGAAGGTAGACAAACCCAACTTAAATCATACATCATTGATGAGTTTTCCACCAAATAGCTGCATTGCATAACTTAGCGTCTAACGACATAGATTGGGTACGTTTACCATATGCCTCAAACGGTCGTATGTTATGCAAATACCAGAACACTATTATTTCTGCGCTAATATGGAAACATACACAGGATTTCCAATTGCTTGGTTATGAGTTATCATTGTTTAACACACTGGAAAATGCCACACTGTTTGTTGAATATCAGCCACCTGCGCCTCATAACAATGCTTACATTGAAGATCATGACAACCAATTTGCAACCCTGCATGAAAAAATCAGATTGCAATCTGAATCTGTCACGCAAATTGCGACAAGCCTGGCATGGCTTGAACCACTGATGAAAACTTTAATAGGCAATATGCCAGTTAAAGATAATCAATAAAATGATGCAGTGGTTATAAATTCTTGGAATTGCTGTGGTTTTAATAATCTTGAGAAATGGTTTCAGAACACACTGGTTGAACAATCACCAGCAATTAACATATTGCAGGAGACCATGGCAACCCAAGATATTTATCTAGAAGGTTATGTAGCTTTTTGTTCTCATGCGATAAAAGGTACTCAAGGCTGTCCATCTGGCGGCCTTGCGATCCTGGTGAGACATCTATATTATTCTAAACTGCTGCAAATCTATTCATCTTCAGATATATTGGTGGTGGAAGTGACATTCAAGGCTAGGGTGCTTTCTCAGCTGATGATAGTTGCGCTGTATTGGAACCCAGCGATAATAACCTTAGACTCTATTATTGAAAAAGTAAACTATGTTCTTTTACAAGTGGCAACCGACACTCCAAATGCACAGATCATTATGGGTGGCGATTTTAACTCAAATCTTAACGAAATAATGTTGAAATCAGATATAGCATCCCATCATGAAACATTGGCTCTTGAAAGGGGGCAAATATGGAGGATCTTTTTGAGCGACTGGGAATTGCAAGTTGTGCCCTTTGCACAAAAAGAGAACGCATACACCTGGGCTTGTGGTAGAAAACGCACAAAAATAGATTACTTAGTAATTTCGAACTCACTGGCTGAATTTGCTACAAATTGTAATATTATTCAATCGCATCTAAGCGATCATTGCATCTTGGAGTGTCTGTTTAAGTGTAGTCTACCAATGTATGAAGCTAAGCCTGTATTGTCATTGTTGGAGATCGATCGTAAGGCACTTTCCATCATGTGGAATGCTAGTTTATATAGGCAGCTAAATTATCTGGTTAACAGAGACATGGTAAAAATTAACGTTGAAACGTTGTCCAGTTTTGATCTTACTGCATGGGAAAAAAAATGCTGGAATGATACGTGGCCATCTTGACACCTTGGTGGAGAAATACTCAACAGCTAAAAAGTTTGATTGCAAGAAGAGCTTTAATACAGAAATTGCATTAAGGAAAAAACAAAAAAATATCGAAATGCGTAAACTGTTGAAATCATCCATCAATATAGGGGGTTATGCAACCGAGAAAAAAAAATTCTTACAATCTATAGAAATGATGTCAAACAGTTGAAGATTGGCTCATGTATAGAAACCAACCAAAAAATGATCCAGAACCTAATTGGTAAAAACTCAAGGGAAATTTGGGCAATATTGAAGGATCCACTATTGAAAGGAAAACCGGATCTTTGCTCTGCAGTAAGCAGAGAAGTATGGTGCAAAATCTATGAATCCAAATATGCTATGCCACAGAAATTCTGTGGGTTAAAAACCCTGGATCTGGCTATAAATCTTCCCTCTATATGTCCTTGGGGATTGAATGACATCTCTATAATAGTAAAGCTAAAACCTTCTAAAGCTGCTGGGCCAGACGGCATTCCACCGTGTGTCATAAAGGACGACCCGAAACTATGGGCAAAAATCATCTTAAGGAGGTTGGAATGTATATTTAAATCAAAGAAATTAGTCGTAGTTATCTGTGATTATAATTCCACTACACAAAAAGGGTCCTTTGAACGACCCCTCCAATTTCAGACCCATAGCCCTAAACAACATTTCTGTAAAGATCTTTGCTGCCCTAATATTGAAGGACTTAAATGATTTCATCTTAAAACAGAAAATCCTTTCGCGGTTTCGAACCGGGTTTCGCAAAGGTATGGACACACAGTTGAACGCAACCCTGTTGGCACACTTATTGAAAGTATCTAGAAAGAAAGGCCATGGGCCATTGTATATGGCACTCGTTGACATATCCGGGGCTTTTGATTCTGTAATTAGACAACAGTTGTGGCAAAGGATGCAGGACATTCATATTCCATCGCACTTGATAGCTATGATCATAATGTTGCATTCCAACACAAATTACAGGATTAAGATTGATAAGGAAGGCTCGCTAACACCACCCATTTTTACCTATATAGGCGTAAAGCAAGGCTTTAACCTTGCAGCCACATTGTTCAACCTGTATCTATCTGAAATAGCTTCAATTTGGTCAATGTGTAACTCATTTGCGATAGGGGATCTTTACTTGGATTGGCTAGCTTTTGGGGATGTTTTGATAATGTTTGATCTTACTCCGTTTGGGCTGCAAAACAAACTTGAATGTCTAGTGGAATTCTGCGAGAATCGCAACCTCCAGCTAAACCCGAATAAATCACATATATTGGTATTCTCAAATAAACGAAAGATTGTAAGATACCAGTGGAAAACAAAGGGTCTTTTGATTCCACATGCTCTAGGCATGATTTACTTGGGGTATAATCTGAACAACTCTGATTCAATTGATAAATGGCATAAAGAAATCTCAATCAAAGCGATGCCATTGATCGCACAAATTAAATTAATTTACTCAAAAATTTGTAATTTCTCCATGATTCCATTGATCGATTTCTATAAGCTTAAAGTGGAAGCAATTATCATATGCGGCTTAGACCTGTGCTATTTGGAAATTGGTTCTATATTAAACAAAATCCAAGGAAAAATATGGAAGAAAGTTTTACATTTGCCTATGTCATTACCAAATTCGATTATTATACATGAATTGGGACTGCCATCATCCTTAGCTACCAACCATCTATGGCGCAGGCTTGCGTCTCATGCAAAAATTCTGGACCCATTGTCAAATTCCCTTTATGAAGATCTTGGAAAAATGCTAAAAAAGGGTAATCCGGCTTTGGTAGCAGACGAAAGGAAAAGGTGTGATGAAAACCTTGAACAATTATTCATTCCGGATTCATTCAGATTCAGGATTACCTCGAACTAAACAATCTCCTGGGCTTAAGACAATCAGGGTTCCGCCCTAAACATGGCACGGAGTCAGCTCTGATCGACTTGAAAACTCCGATGGAGTCACTGAAGGACAATGGGAAGCTAGCTCTTCTCCTTCTCCTCGATCTCTCCGCGGCTTTTGATCTGGTCAACCACCAAATACTCTGCCAACATCTCAAATCCGCAGCCCACTTCTCCAACTCTGCCAATGCCTGGATCCACTCATCCCTGAGCAATAGATCCATGAGGGTCTTCTCACCGCTGGCATCAACGGATCCCTCCCCCATTCACTGTGGCGTTCCTCAAGACTCGTGTGTATCCCCTACGTTGTATAACGTATTCACCAAGCCCCTCTTCGATGTGCTTGACTATCTGGGTGTCTCCTACACTAACTACGCGGACGACACCCAGATACTCATCCCCATCACAGGAGACTACACAACTGACACCAAAGCCCTTAACGAGGTTTACTCGGTCATCCAGGCCTAGATGGCACAGCACGAACTTTGCCTTAACGATGATAAGACTGAGCTCTTACTTTTAGGATCAAATCATCGGCTCAACAAACTAGACCACACCTACAAGTCCTTCATTATTGACGGCAATGACATTAAAGTCTCCAAAGATACTAAGACGCTAGGGGTCTATCTTGACTCCTCGCTTTCTCTGAACAGACAAATAAATGCAGTTAGGTCAGCTTCGGCCTATACCTGCAAACTTATCACTGCCTGTAGACCCTTCCTAAACTCCACCAAGTGTATCACACTCGCCAGAACTCTTGTTATGGCCAAAGTCGACTACTGTAGTGCTCTCTACCTAGGGACCAGTCAGTCTAACCTTAATAAATTGCAAACTGTACAAAATAATGCCTTAAGGGCAGCCTTAAACATCCCGAGACGCTCTCATATCTCCTCCGTCAGATCGGACTTACGCTGGCTCCCGGTAAAACAGAGAATTGCCCTGAAAACCCTAGCCTTGACTCACAAATGTCTGAATAACAACACCCCACCTTACCTGTCCACTCGCTTCTCACACCACACCTCCACTCGACCTACCAGAGCAGCCCAAACTCACAGCCTCATCGTGCCTAGATGCAAACTCCAAAAAGCTGGTGGGGTGAGCTTCCCCGTCCTGGCCTCCAAACTCTGGAACACCTTGCCCACACCTATCAGAATTGAACCATCATTCCACTCCTTCAAGAACAATGCTAAAACATGGCTGCTCTCCCAAGACTCATGAGACCTTGACACAGTCCAGACTCCATGTGGGGTACAGAACTGAATATACATTTTCTCTCTGCTCTGTCCCTGTATTATACTCTGTTAATGATACCCTTCGGTACATGTATATATGCTGTATATTTTTATAACTTCTGTAACTACTGCTTTTTGTAACATGTTTAAGAGTATGCGCCCGGTTGCCCCTGGGCCTGGTTTTTTTGCGCTTTATAAATAAAACAAAATCAAAATCAAATCAAATGGAAAGGGAAGATCTAATAAAACGTCCTCAGGTTGTAAAGGCAAAAGTAATACAATATGATAGGGCAGCGAACTCAGACAAAATTGGGCTATACAATTCACACAAGGAGTATGCAAAATTTCGGCATAAACAGTCATCATTATTGCCATATTTGAGACAGTGTCCTGGCCATAAAATGCGCACATTGTATATGAGGTTTAAATTCAACTTGCTTCCAACTTTAGAGCGTATTAAGAAATGGCTCAACTGTTCCGATTTAGAAGAGGAAGGATGTAGATTTTGTAGTAATTCTCAAAATGAATCTTTAAAACATCTTGTCTTCTTTGCAAAAGCACGGCAAACCAACTTGTTGAAATATCAAAATGTAACAGCCTACCAAAGTGAAATGCTCTGGATACAATGTATGTGGGGCTATAGAATGTCTATGATCATCGATCTAACACAATTGTTGCATGAAATTGATAAGAATTTAAAGTGTAAAAATTCTAGCATAAAAGGAGCGGCGAACTACCATTGTGATTAGTTAACACGATCCTAGTGAATCCAATAGATGAATGAATGTACCAGAATTATGTTATTTCAATGGAGAAATCATTGATCCAAACTTAGTTACATAGCCCACAATTGGTGGAGGTGCGATAATGTGATGATGTCTTCTTTATTATTTTATTTAGATTGTAAATATGGTTCTTCCTTTTTCTTTTTTTATTTGCTGATTTTAGTTTAGTAAAACACCACGGTTATGGACTTACTTTTATCTTTGTTCTGATGCTTTTAGGGTATTATGTTGTTTTTAAAAAAACTTTGTAAACTCGTGAAATAATATCAAGAATTGTTGTAAAGATATTGTGTATCGAAAAACAAATAAAAAAAAACTACGAGTAGTAATGTTTTTTAGGTTACGAGTTAGAACTTCAGTACCACTTCTTAAAATTGAACCATTCATTTATCCGTTATCGGATCTCTTGAACCTAATATCTTCTGAGCAATTGTCCAGGGCTATTTCCTCCCATCTTACTAACATCGCTAATACTATAGCACCATTAAAGATAAAGATACCCAAGGCAGAGAGCAAGCAGAATGCATGGTTTTCACCAGAACTACAACGCATGAAAGCCCTCACTCTTAAGTATTTCCATATCTGGAAAATCCACAGAATGATGGTCTCCCTCAGAACTTATAAGAAATCAGCTAAAAATTACAAACTGGCCATTCTGGAAGCAAAGAACATAATTTTTAATACCAGGATTGGAAATGCCCAGTCGGATACTAAAGACCTTTTTAGCATCCTAAAGGAGCAGGAGCTAACTAACCATACAGTTCCTGAAAAATTGATTAAAGATAACTCCGTTTGGTGTGATTTGATGCAACAAGCGTTGCAGGATAACTGAAGAAAATTAAACACTATCGCTGAACAAAACAATAACCTGAGTCAAGAGACTGAAACAACAAAGTGGGTCTATGAGAAATCCCCTTCCATCCCTGTTTTTAACTTCACTGCAATCTCATTGAAGGAATTGGATATAATACTAAACCAGCTCATAACCATGTAAAAATGAGATGTATTCGACTAGGATTATTAAATCATGTCTGCTCACATTGCCAAGAGCAACAAGTAAATTCATTAACAATTCTTTGACAACCGGCACAGTTCTCCAGGATCTAGAAAAGGCATGGGTGATTCCAATTTTGAAAAAAACAGGATTGTCACCCGATTTGCTTAATAATTAATCGGCTTATCACTAATACTGCCTTTCTACTGCAAATCTTAGATCGTGTGGCGTACAAACAAATTTCAGTCCACCTAAAAACCCATCCGGTTCTTAATGACCACCTGTCGGGTTTTCCAGTGGGTTTTGGCACTGAGACCGCACTCCTTGAGATTAAATCTAAGCTACTCACTAGTATGGACAGGAATGAAGCCTCACTACTAATGTTGCTGGATCTATCGGCTGCTTTTGACCTGGAGGACCACTCCATCATGTCCAGCAGGTTAAATGAAGTTGCTAACTTTTCACCACTTGCCACTCAATGGGTATCCTCCTTTCTCTGCAATCGTGAAAGTAGGGTTTAACTTGGAGAAGCAGAATCGGCACCAATTAATGTTAGCTGCGGGGTTCCTCAAGGTGCACGCACCTCACTTTATAATATCTTTACTGTCCCACTGTTTGCTAGGCTGGCCCATGAAGGCAGATTTTTACGAACTACGCCGACGACACGCAATGTGTTGTCCCCCTAACAGGGAGTCATGAATTGGACAAAACAGAAATCAACAAGGTATTTGACCTTATTGAGTCATGGATGATTCCCAATAAATTAGCACTCAATTAGGACAAAACCGAGCTGATGGTAATTGGGTCAACTCATATGCTACGAAACTGGGCATGGCATATGAAAGCTTTCATATAGGGGCAGAAACTATTGCTCCGTTGAAGAAAGAGAAAACTCTTGGCGTAATAATAAATCAGCATTTTACCATGAGACCACACATAAGTAGCCTTGTGTCATCATGTGCATATTATATAAAATTACTTGCTCACTTAAGACCCTTAATCTACCAAGAGAATGCGGAAACGATTGTTAGAGAAATCAGAGCAAAAATTGATTATTGCTCCAGCCTACACATAGGCATTGATAAAGCTAGTCTGAATAAACTCCAGGTCTGTCAGAATGGTGCTGTCAGAGTAGTAATGGGACTGAAACGCAGATACACATCTACCCGACACTCTCTACATTGGCTACCGATCAAAGCAAGAAATCGCTTCCGAATCCTACCGACAGCAGTTACTGGTCACAAGATTCCATGATATATTAATGAGATCTATTAATCAGAACCTTCTTACCATTCCCAAATGTTGCACTGTGCAAGTGTCTAATACAGCCTTCTCTGTTATTGCCCCAAAGGTCTGGAACAATCTTCCACCAGAGCTGAGAAGTCTGGAATGCAATGACGCATTCAAAAAGAAACTGAAAACCCACCTGTTGACATAGGTAGTCAGAGTCGCTATCTGGATATAAGACCTTTTTAGGGCTTACTTGTTAAATGTTGTTTATGTCTTGCCGTGCCCTCAAGACCCAGGGTCCATGGATGCGCATAATACATTTCTGAAAATAAAGTTCTTAAAAGTAAAGTCGGAAGAATGTTCTTGCAATCCAGAGTTATCGAGTAGTGACCGAATTCTAGGGCTGCAGGAGCCAGGCTGCGAGGTTTAGCGACTAGGTCGTGGTGTAGGATTGACCGTCCTTCCCTGAAACAGAGGTCTGGAATAGGAGGCAGCTTGACAGCTAGAGCCACTGACAGACTGAGAAGGGCTGTCTGGGCCAAGCCAGTGCAATGAGGATCATCCTGAAGTGGAATTGTCTTAGTGTATTGATCACACATAGCAGCAGGGTTATTGGTGGAAATGTGTATAGGAACAGGCCTTCCCAAGGGAAAGAGAAGGTGTCTCCTAGACTCTTGGTGGCAAACTTCTGCTATTTGGAGTTGGCTGCTGGGCAAAAAGGTTGATTTGTGTGTGACCACACTTGTTGAAGAGAAGAGATACTGGGACTGCTGGAGTTCCCATTCGTGGGAGCACCGAAGTAACCTGCTGTGCGAGTTTGCGATGGTGTGAACACCTGCCAGGTGAAACGAAGAACATCTGCTGAGCTATGGCCCAGTGCCACAGGTCCTGCGCCTCCTGAGAGAGAATGGGAGAGCGAGTCCCGCCCTGTTTCCTGATGTAAAACATAGTGGTCATGTTGCACGTGAAGACACAGACCACCCTCCCATGGAGCTAAGTCTTGAAGAAGGAGTTCAGGTCCCAAAATACCTGTTCTAAAATGCTTATCTGCAACTCCCATTCCTCCAGAAGCCAGGTCCTTGGGCATATAGCTGGCCTATTTGGGTGCCCCCAACCCTCCAGAAAGACGTCAATAGTGACTGTTGCCTGATGAGTAGGGGTCTGAAAGGGAGCGCCTTGCGATGCATGAGGGTGAGTGGATCACCAATGGAGGGCTTGACGGAAGGCCAGACTAAGGTTGATCCAGTCGTTCCACAAGCCTGTTATTTGTTTCCATCTGACATCCAGAAACTCCTTAAGGGGTCTCATCTGAAGTCTGCAAATGGGCACCAGACGGATGCATGTGGACATCATTCCCAGCAGGGACTTGATGGATCTGACTGTTGCAATGTCTTCCATAGGAGTCACCAAACACAATAGTGTGTTGAGGAGGAACATGAGGAATAGCATGTTCTGAGATGCAAACACGCAGGATTTCTGATATTTTATCGAGAATCCTAGAAAAAGGAGGGCCTGGATGGTCTACACAGTGTGCTGGATTTCCAGCGTGTAAGAGTGGGATTGAATCAGCCAATCGTCCAAGTAGGAATATAAGTGGATTCCCTTGGGAGGCAGGTGCGCTGCCACCGGAGTTAAGCACTTTGTGAACACACTTGGAGACGATTTTAGGCCGAGATTTTGCGCCACTGGTTGACAAACAGCGATAACTGGCCTCCCACTTGGGTGCTGAAGTGAGGGCATAGGCCCTGGGCCAGGTCAGACTTGGTTTGGCGTCTGCCCTGGATGCTGGAGTCAGACGACGCTGAGTTCCTCATCTGCAGGCTTGGGAACATCGCCTATATAGGATATGATTTAGCATTTATAACGTACCTTTACATAAGTGTTGCTAGGTGCCACAAGACAAAGGAGGGGAGACAGAGGGATGAGCAGACAAACAACTTACTAGGCCTTTTTACATTCAGATCGTGCAAGTGCAATGAGAAAGTGCAGGGGTGAGCGGAGAAGGGTTACCAGACATTTGATCGAAAAAAATTGGTCGACTGGACAAATGGTCGAACCAATTTGGTCGAAAACCAAAGGGTCGAAAACCAAAGGGTCGAATTGTTTTTTTTTATTTTTACCCCTTTTTTTGTGGGGGGGAGGAGGGGGGAGGGTCCCCCAACCCCCTTTTTTTCCCTAAACTACAACCTCAAAAATATATATAATAAATAAATAATTTGACCATTTGGTTTTCGATGAAATTACTTCGACCAAATGTCCCGTCGACTAATTTTTTTTGATGAAATGTCTGGACACCGCGGAGAAGTGCAAGAAAAGGGTAAGGGCAGTCAGGGTAGCAGGGGTCTGAGTAAGTGTAAGGACGGCAGAGGACTAAACAGGTGCAGTCCCAATCTGGGATTGCTGGGTAGGCCAGAAGGCAGTTCAGTGACTGGTCAAGGGTGGGGTGTTGGAGGGGTGGCACCCTGTGTGAATCCAAGGGCAACCACGTCACCATTCAGGACGAGCGGACAGGTAGATTAGCAGAGGAGAGGGAGAGAGAGAAGGAAGAAGAAAAGAAAGTGTTAAGCAGATTCCGGAACTTCAGGTGACCTGGCTCAAGTCTGAGAGGGGCAGGGAGGCCATTCCAGGGGGAGGCACCTGCAGAGGAGAGAGATATACCGCCCCCACTCTGTTTGGGGAAGTGTCTGACCAGCATAGAGTTTGAGGGCTCTAGAAGGAAGGTATTTAGGAAATTAATGCTGGTTATAGAGAGGACCACGGCCCCAGAAAGCCTTGTGGATGATGCAGGGTGCCTTGAACATGGTCCTTGCGGCCACCAGGAGCCATTGGAGAGATTTCAGAATTGGAGAGATGCAGTCCATGGGCTCGAAGCCAAGAATAGGTCTTACAGTCCTGTTCAGGATTAGTTGAAGAGGGCTAAGAGTAGAGTTAGGAAGATTGAGAAGAACAAGTTACTTACCAACTGTAACGTTCTTTCGATTGGATGTTCCTCCCACGTATTCCTCATTTTATATATATATCCTTACCTTTAGGTTTCGCCTCGAAATTTTTTCTCTCTCCGGCAGAGGGCGCTCCACTCGAGGCTGTGGCGTCGATGTCCCTCGGCGGCTTCCGTCTAGCACCGACGTCATCCACTGTATAAGAGCCTCGAGCGCGCCAGTTGGGTTCAGTTCTGTTTTTTCGTATAATATAGTCCATGGATCTTAATTTGTTAAAGATGTGCCTTTTTTTGACCCCAGCCTTAAAAGAGTTTAGAGTGTAATTCATATAAACTGTACTGTGGGGTTGTTTGGGATGGTCGATGAGGAATACCTGGGAGGAACATCCAATCGAAAGAACGTTACAGTTGGTAAGTAACTTGTTCTTTGAATGGATTGTGTCCTCCCACGTATTCCTCATCTTGTGATAGGCTCCCTTGGCAGTAGCAATTTTGGAGGCGGGAGTACTAATTTCAGTTTTCGTGGACAGAATGCAAAACTGCCTTGGCAAATAAACCCTCAGAGGAGGCAGTATCCAAACAATAATGTTTAACAAAAGTATGCATTGTTTTCCAGGTTGCAGCTGCACAAATATCCGCTGCCGGGACTCCCCTCTTTAGAGCCGCAGAAGTAGCCATTCCCCTTGTAGAATGGGCACGAAACCCATCTGGTGGTTCTTTTACCGCTAATCTGTAGCATTCAACTATGGCTAATATGATCCAGCGGGAAATGGTCTGTTTTGTTACAGATAAGCCTAATTTATGACCAGTATAACCCACGAATAGTTGGTCATCTTGTCTCAATTTATCCATCCTTGAGATGTAAAAACTAAGAGCCCTCTTGGGATCTAGTCTGTGTAATCCCTGCGCTTCCTTGCCCAGATGAGGAGGAGGATAAAAAGTTGGTAGTACTATTTTCTGTGACAAATGGAAGTCCAAGACTACTTTTGGTAACAACAAAGGTTTAACTTTATTTTATTTTTATTTTTTTTTTGTTTTTTTGTTTATTAACCTATTCGGGTTTTTTACAAAACTGCGTTGTGGTAAACTGTTTGTACTACTTTTAAAGATTGGAAGTTGACCCAGGACTCACGACACCACTCTCGAGTTTCCTTGAAGGTCTCTTACTGAGGTTGCAGGCAGTGAGCCAATGTATATGGTGGTTTGCATGAGAGCCTGAAGTTCACTAACCCTGCTGGCTGCTGATAGGGCCACAAGAAGGACAGTTTTTAGAGTTAAAAGCCTCAATGGACATGAATGCATAGGCTCAAAAGGTATGCGAGTCAAGAATTTTAGTACTAAATTGAAATCCCAAGTTGGTACATGAAAAGGTACTGGAGGGTATACATAAGTAAGCCCTTTTAAGAATTGAATTAACAACGGTATTTTGAAATATGAAACCTCTTCCGAGGAGCGCTTGAAAATGCACAGCGCAGCAAGGCATCCTTTGATTGTTTCTATCTGGAGCCCCAGATTAGCTAGATGTAATAGAAAAGAAAGCACCATTGGGGTGCCACACTGAAAAGGGTCCACATCCTTGTCTTTGCACTAGTTACTAAACCTGTTCCAGCGACATCGATACAAAGATTTTGTTGCTGGTCTTCTGGCCGAAAGCAAGATTTCCATTACGTCATCCGGAAGCTCCCAATCCTTGTATCTCAACCTCTCAGAAACCATGCGTGAAGGTTGAGTGTCTTGACCTCTGGATGGAGAACCCGACCTTCCTCTTGCGAGAGAAGATCCTCTCTTTGCGGAAGACGTATTGGAGGGCAGATGGACATTTCCAGAAGGTCCGGGTACCACGTCCTCCTGGCCCAATGCGGGGCAATTAGGATCATGGTTTTCCTGAACTTTCTCAACCTCCTGATTACTTGAGGAATCACGGGGACTGGGGGAAGCACGTAGAGCAGTGAAAACTTCCACTCCACTACAAATGCGTCTCCCAAAGCTCCTCTTTGAGGAAATTCCCCTGAGCAGTACTGATCGCACTTCCGGTTGATCGCGGTGACGAACAGATCTACTTAAGGGGTTCCCCAAAGGGCGAAGATCTCCAGAAGGACTTGCTGAGCTATCTCCCACTTGTGAGAGACCGTGCTCTGCCTGCTCAGAGCGTCTGCCGCCGTGTTCTTCTCTCCGGCTAGGTGAATTGCCGATAGAGAGATTCCTTCTCGTATTGCCCAGAACCATAGCTGCATTGCCTCTCTGCACAGTGGCAGTGACCCTACTCCTCCTCTTTTGTGGAGGTAGTACATGGCCACCATGTTGTCCGTCATTATTAGGACATTCTTTCCCTGTACAGAGGGCAGAAAGGCCTTCAGAGCTAGTCTGATTGCCTTCAGCTCCAAAAGGTTGATGTGTAGTTTGGACTCCGATGGAGATCAACGACCGCTGATTGTCGGATCGTTGGTGTGTGCTCCCCAACCCGTGAGTGAGGCGTCCGTCACTACTGTTATCTCCGGCCATTGTTGCCAAAAATACTCTCCCTTGAGAATGTTGTTGTTGCAAGCCCACCATAGAAGAACCTGAGCAACTGCGTTCGGGACTTGCAGAAGATCCGACATATTCCCTGAGAACTGGGACCACTGAGTTCTGAGTGCCCATTGAAGGGATCTCATTCTCAACCTGGCCTCTGGTACTAGAAAAATGCAGGATGCCATGAGGCCAAGCAACATGAGAAAATCGAAGACCGGTAGAAGTTGGGCATTCTGGAATTTTGTTACCATCTGCTGGATGTGGCGAGCTCTCACCTCGGGAGGCGAGGCTTTTCCCGAGGAAGTGTCCAAGACTGCTCCAATAAACTGGAGCTTCTGGGATGGTATCATGTGGGACTTCTTGAAATTGAGGGAAAAGCCCTATTTGTGGAGGAAGTGGCAAGTGATCGAAAGATGTTCCTGAGCTTGTTCTGGAGAACTTGCTCTGATCAACCAATCGTCCAGGTAGGGGTAGATGTGAATGCCCCCTCTCCTGAGACTTGCTGCCACAACAGCCAACAGTTTGGTGAAAACCCTCGGAGCGGAGGTGAACCCGAATGGCAGAACTCGAAATTGATCATGAGAATTGCCAATCGCGAACCTCAGGTACTTTCTGTGCTTTGGATGAATTGGCACATGAAAGTAAGCATCCTGAAGGTCCAATGATACCAACCAATCTTGGAGTTGGAGAACCTGAAGGATCTGAGAAAGAGTCACCATCTTGAACTTGTCCTTCCTGAGGAACTTGTTCAAGTTTCTCAAGTCCAAGATAGGTCTCAGTCCTCCGTCCTTTTTTGGGATGAGAAAATATGGGGAGTACCAACCCCTGTTCCTCTCTCCTACAGGTACCAGTTCTATGGCACCTTTCTCTAGCAGGGTTAAAATTTCCTGCATATCATAAAAAAGGATAAAATGGTAGACTTTCTCTACTCACACCCCTCTGTCTCCCCCCTCAATTAGAAACCTCTGATAGATTTTCCAGGCACTACAAGTCTTGACAACATAGACTGCGTGCAACATTCCAATTTTCAAAAAACATTCTTGTTTATTCAAAATTTAAATTAAAACATAAAACACTACCCTCACCTAACACAGTGTAAATACTAACACTAAAACCTACAGCATTTAAAAAGCTAGGCTTCAAATTAAACACATACCCAAGACACAAACAAATTCACATAACAAAATACAAAAATAACCTAAATGTGTCAATAAAAAACATATAATCCCAACATGTTTCTGTTCTTCAATGCCCCTTTCGGGCGAACATTCTTCAGGGGAAACTTTAAAACATCCACTATTCTCTTCAAAGCCTGTAAAGGAAAAAGACAAAGGAATCTAATGAGTCCCAAGGTGGGGGATGGGAGGTGGGGGGGGGGGGGTTTGGGGCGATGCAACAGGAGCGGATCTGGGAATTTTGGCAGAGTTGGCTCCCGGTGGATGATTCTGAGGCCTTTTTTGGAAGGGGAGGCAGTAACCTTGGGCTACTGTTTCCAGTGCCCAAGCATCTGAGGTAATGCCCCGCCATTCCTTCAGATGCTGAGAGATCCTGCCTCCCACTGGTGTTTTGTGCAATAGGGATGTAACGGTATAACGGTATACCGTTAAAGATACCGTGAAACACTCAATTAAACAATAATAACGTCACATTGTTTATACCGGTATACCATTTATACCGTGAAGTGTGCTTTTCAATCTGATTTGGAAAGGCTGCAGTAAGCAAGTGCTGCACAGTCTTGGTCTTGCACTGTTGGATGTGCCATCTGCCAAGTAGTTCTAGTTGGAGCAGTTTTTAATGCCATTCCATAAACCACACCTGGCTGACACAAAGTCAATATGTTAGCAATAAGAAGAATAAATACAGTGCCAAGAAGGGAAAGGGTTTACTTTGGGTTGGCGGTTTATATATTTATAATGGATAATATTTGATAAACATATGACAATGGGGGATTTCCCTGGATCTAACATTGAATTTACATATAATAAGTCACACTGCGAAATTCACTCATCTCTGTGGGTATTCCCTGTTGCCATACCAAAGGGTAACAAGTCCGTGATTACATGAACACCTTTTGGCCCGCACGTAAACTAAAGGCTGTAAAGTTAAGAGAGCGTGCGTGTGTGTGTATGCGCACAAGCTTATGCTACCATCAGTCTCCATTGATCTGTAGCATGCAGGTTATAAAGATGGCAACATGTTCATCTTCACCAGTAGCCAGTGGGGGAGCTAAAAGCCAAAATGACCACTTAAGAAAAGCTATTCAGTTTGCTTTGCCAGTCGCAGCAGAGCTCCCCCCTCCTCCTCTCCACACGTGTATTTGTGTTTGGTGGAAGCAAGGGGTGGCATTTCAGTCGAAAGTATCTTGAAAAGCCCAATTCTGGCCCTGGGTGCCTGGTTTTGTTTGTGATGATAAATCTAACAATTTGTGATCTTTTAGAAAATATTTATTAAGATTGGTTAACTCCACCCGCTACACCGCGATAACCATGATATACCGTCATTTGGCAAGAAGGTTATCGTACCGTCATAAAATTAATACCGTGACACCCCTATTGTGCAACAAGGTCTCAGAGGGATTTGGAGGCTGCTGCAGGAGTGGCTGAGGGTACAGATGCCGCTCCTGAGGCGGATTTTGCACCTCTTCCTCGTGCTCCCCGAGGGAAGTTTCTTTTGCCCCTTTGAGAAGCCGGTCCTCTTCCTCTACCAAAAGAGGAGTAGTATCGAGAAGAACGTCCCCTCCAGGAAGATGAGCCGGAATAGGGTTTTAGAGGCTGGCGCAAAGAGGCGCTAAGTGATTTAGCTGCCGCTTTCGACGTCTGAAGTTTTTCTAGGCTTTCATCAGCCTTTCTCCCAAAAAGCCTCGAGCCATCAAACGGCATGTTGAGGAATCTAGCTTGCACGTCTGGTGCAAACCCCGACTTCCTCAACCACGCAAATCTGCGGAGTACAACGCATGCAGCCATGGATGGAACAAGTTACTTACCTGTAACTGTTGTTCACCAGCATGGGTCTGGCATGGATTCACATGCTCATGAATATTCCCCGTCGTCAGACTGGGAATGCTCGGTAAAGAAAAAATCACTATCAGTTTCGTTTCTGATCTGTCTTTCGTAGTAGTAACCAATCACTGATCTCTGCGTCATACTGACCACAGCCAATGACTGCCCTCTACCTAAGCCCCGCCTCTGGCAGCCATCTTCAGATTTGGTAGCACGTGAATTGGCAGTATGACCAAGTGAAGAGCCGCAGAGGGGTAGGCGGGAGGGTTTGCATGTGAATCCATGCCAGACCCATGCTGGAGAACAACAGTTACAGGTAAGTAACTTGTTCCTTCTCCAGCATGAGGTCTGGCATGGATTCACATGCTCATGAATAAAGAATACATAGCAGTACACATATGCACAACCACGGGAGGTGGCAAAGGCTCAACATTAAGCATTACATCAAACTCAACATTAAGCAATTCTTACCTCCTCACCAGGCTCACCTTAGGCGAACAGGTTGCACAGCACTGCTTGGCCGACCCTGGACTCCTCACTGGAATCCCGATCGACACAGTAGAATTTCGTGAAGGTGTGCGTCGACCTCCACGTAGCAGCCCTGCAGATGTCCAGCAAGGGCACACCAGATAGGAACGCCGTGGTAGCTGCGATCGCTCTGGTGGAATGGGCTCTTGGACGGCCAGGCAGCGGTCGGTTTGCCAACCGATGACAGTACATGATACAGCCAGAGAGCCATCTGTAAATGGAGGCCTTTGAGAGAGCCTTCGCCTGATTGACAGGTCCAAAGGTCACAAAAAGTTGTGACGTCTTCCGAAAACACTTTGTGCGGTTCACGTAAAACTTCAGCGCTCTAGCCACATCCAGCGAGTGCAAAGTCCTTTCGGCTGGCGACAAACGCGACGGGAAGAAAACAGGCAACACCAAGGGTTCGTTGAGGTGGAAGTCCGACGGCACCTTGGGCATGAAGGAGGGGTGCGTCCTGAGCACTACCCTCGTGTCGTGAAAAGTCAAGTACGGGGGCTTGCAGGAAAGGGCCTGGATCTCTCCCACTCTTTGTGCGGAGGTGATGGCCACAAGAAACGCTTTTTTCCACGACAAGAACTTCAACGGAGCCGAGTGCAGAGGCTCGAACGGAGGTCCCATGAGCTTGGTCAGCACCACGTTGAGCTCCCACGCCGGGGCCGGTGCCTTCACCGGCGGGAACGATCTGAACAGTCCCTTCATGAATTCTTTCACCAGACGATGAGACCACAAAGACGTCCGCCCCGTGGTTCTGGTGTATCGGGAGATCGCAGCAAGATGAATCTTGATGGACGCGTGCGCCAGTCCAGCCTTGGCCAGCGTCAGAAGGTACGGCAGTACCTGGGGAGCCGTAATCCGTAGAGGGTTAATCTTCTGTGCGTGGCACCAGACAGAGAACCTCTTCCATTTGTGTCCATAGCATTTAAGAGTCGAGGACGCCCTGGCCTTTGCAAGAACCTCTCTGCAGTCGGCCGGTATGTCGTATCCTCCAAACTCTAACGCTGCAGGAGGCAGGGAGAGAAGATCCGCGTCCACTGGCAGCTTGATTGACGCTGACAAGTCCAGAAGGTACGGGTACCATATCTGCCTCGGCCACACAGGTGCGACGAGGATCATCCTGCACCGTGACCTCTTGAGCTGGTTGATGAGCTGGATCAGCAATGGCAATGGAGGGAACGCATATAGAAACAGGCCCTCCCAGGGGAACGAGAAAGCATCGCCCATGCTCCTCGGCTGGGGAAACCTGCTGGTGATCCTCCGGCACTTGGAGTTCGTCGCCGTCGTGAACAGATCGATCTGGGGAGTGCCCCACCGTCGGAAGAGGCGGTCCACTAGATCCTGTCGTAGTTCCCACTCGTGGCACGAGCGCAGCTCTCTGCTGAGCGAGTCGGCGATCGTGTTTTTTATCCCTGCCAGATGAAACGGCACCAGAAACATCCCTTGGAAACGGCCCAATGCCACAGATCCTGCGCCTCCTTGGACAGGGCTGGGGATCTGGTACCACCCTGCTTCCTGATGTAGAACATGGTGGCGGTGTTGTCGGTGAGGATCCTCACCACCTTGCCCTTGAGGGACGGAAGAAAGGACCTGAGGGCCCAAAACACTGCACGGAGCTCCAGGACGTTGATATGGAGGGACTTCTCCGTCGGAAGCCAAAGGCCTCTTGCGTACCGATTTTCAGTGTGCACTCCCACCCTTCCAGGGTGGCATCCGTGGTCACTGTCTCCTGGTGGCCGGGGGTCTGGAAGTCCATGCCCGCCGTCAGATGCGCGCGGGTGCCCCACCACCGGATCGCTCGTCGGAAACTCTCATCGAGTGTGATCCTCTCCTCGAAGCTGCCCGTCACCTGGATCCAACGCGCGTCCAGGAACTCCTGCAACAGGCGCATCCGGAGCCTGCACAGGCGGATGAGATAAATGCAAGAAGACATCATTCCGAGGAGGGACTTGATGGACCTCACCCTGGCCGCGTCCGCAGCCAGCATCCGCTGCACCTTGCCCAAGATGGCCCTCGTCCTTTCCTCCGACGGAGAGGCCAGAAGCGACACTGTCGAGCTTTGCTCCCAGAAACAGTGCGTCTTGCACGGGCACCAGGTGGGACTTGGCGTAGTTTATGGAGAATCCCAGGTCCGTGAGAAGTTGGACGGTCCTTGCCGTGTGCTCCACAGCGAGCTCCTTCGTCTTGGCTCGGATGAGCCAGTCATCCAGGTAGGGGTAGACGTGGATCCATTCTCGGCGCAGCAGCGCCGCCACCGGTGCGAGGCACTTGGTGAACACCCTGGGTGCCGACCTCAATCCGAAGGGAAGGGCTTTGAACTGGTAGTGACGCCCTTGGACCACAAACCTGAGAAACTTTCGGTGTCCCTTTAGGATGGGAATATGGAAGTAGGCATCATCCAAATCCAACAACGACAGGAAATCGCCCTCCTCCAGTTGACCCAGGACATGTTGGAGGGTGACCATCCAGAACTTCTGTGCCTTGATGAATTTGTTCAGTCGTCGTAGGTCCAGGATGGGACGCCATCCTCCCGTCTTCTTCTTCACGAGGAAGTATCTTGAGTAAACTCCGGAGCCCCGATGCCTCTTTGGGACGAGCTCGATGGCGCCCTTCTTGAGCATCGCCTTTACCTCCAAGAGAAGTTGAGGGACGTGATGTTCTTTCCTGGCCACAGGGGGGACCCGCGGGCACCTCTTTAGAAACTCGAGCGCGTGACCTTGAGCTAGGGCGTCCAGCACCCAATGGTCAGTGGAGATGGACTCCCACACGCTGACGAAGCTCGCCAGCCGGCCTCCCACCGGGGTGCTTCGGTGGGGGCCCGACCCCATGGCCGGTTCAGTCCTGCTTCGACGAGGCTTTGCCGCCTTGTCCTCCTTGGCGACGACGGCGGGGTCCGCCTGACTTGCCTCGTCCGCTGTAAGCTTCCTGTGACGACGAACGGGCCGCTTGACGGTAGGTGGAAAATCCGCCGCTGGAACCTTTGGAGGCACCCTGTTTGCCTCCGCCGCTCCGAAAGGGCAGCCGCCGTTGCTGGAGAACCCCAAGAGCCCGGGCCGTCTCCGTGTCCGCCTTGATGGCTTGAAGGGAATCGTCCACTGTTTTCCCAAACAGGTTGTTTCCGTCGAACGGCATGTCCAAGACTCTGGTCTGCACGTCCTGACGGAAGTCAGTAGCCTTGAGCCATCCACGCCGCCTAAGGCACATGCCGTTGCCCAACTGGCAAAATCCAGTGTCAGCGATGTCCGTCGCAATCGTAATGGTGTGGTCCGACGCCACCTCTCCTTCCTGCAAGATCTCTAGGGCTTCCGCCCTCTTGTCGTCTGGTAGGAAGTCCAGCAGGGGGGCCAGTTTGTACCACAACTCCCTGTCGTAGCGGGCTACGATAGCCAAGGCGTTGGCCGCCTTACTCGTCGTCGCTGCCGACGAGATGACTCTGCGTCCCATCGTGTCTAATTTCTTTCCCTCGCCGTGCGGCGGGGAGGTCGACGTATAGGCCGCGCCCCGGCTTTCTTCCTGGCCGCCGCGGAGACGACCGAGTCCGGGGTCGGCTGTGCCCGAAGGCACAAGGGGGCCGCGTCCGGGACCCGGTACTTCTTCTCGTACCGATCCCTTCTAGCCGGCGTCGTGGATGGGTTCTTAAGGAGGGCGAGGTCCTCATCCCAAATATCGTCCAGTAGAGGTACAGCGAGGACCGTCTTCCTCTTGGCCTTGCGCCGTCGATAAAGGAAACCCTTCCTTCTTCTCTTCCGGGCAGAGCTGGAAAAGCTCGGATGCCCTGGCGATCATGGAGTGAAACGATCCAATCTCGTCCGGCGGGGAAGCCCGGGTGGGAGGTGACGACGGGAGATCCTCGTCGTCTGTACCCGTCGCGGCCGTGTCAGTCCCTGTATCATCCCCATGTGTCGTGGACTGGGAGGAGGGCTGAACAGGGCGCGATGGCTGAAAAGGAGGTGGAGGATGAATCCTTCTCTTAGGGGGAGGGCTCCCAGAAGGGCCTGGCTCCGGGTCCCCCGTCGGGAGCGGTTCCTCCATTGGTGGTAACGGCAGTCTCGTCCTTATCTCCGAGCATAAGGACTGTATAGCCAACAAAATGGCCGCCAAGTTGTCTTGCGGCACTGGTTGAGAGGAGTCCGACGGGCGGTCAGGAGCCCCGTCGGCACCCTGGACGTTCTCGTCGTCTCCTACGTCGGGGTCCCTCCCGACGGGCTGGTCTTCTTCCACGCCAACGCCGTGGCTTAAGACTTCGATCAGCTCTTCCTCAGAGGTTGAGGCCAAATCCACGACGACCTCCTGCCCCCCCCCCTTTTTCTTCTCCGTCAGAGGTTTCACGGGGGTCCTGTCGATGGGCATGAAAGAGGACTACCTCTGCGGTGGCAGGGAGACTCTGGGCCCCGAGGTCGCCACCACTGGTGTAGCCTCCACAGGCTGAGCCAGGGCCGCCGCGACTGTCTCGATAGAGGCCTTGGCCGGATGGATTAAGGCTTTCACCACCTTAGGTGCGCTCACTGCCTTCTCATTGGGGGGAGGGTCACCGCCTCGCTCCCCCTCCGAACGGGCCTTCGACCTCGACCGGTGTCTCTCCAGGAGCTTCGCCGGGTGCTCGGCCTTCCTCTTACCCAAGCCAGAGCGTTGGCTCGTGGTTGATGGCGCCGGGGAGGGTGCGCCCTGCCTGGCGCCCGTAGAGCCTGACCGTTTGCCGCTCCCGGTGCCAGCGGACTCGCGGTGCTCGACCTTCTGTTGGACCCCCGTCACCGGGGCACCCTCAAAAGGTCTTAGAAGACCGCTCGGACTTCTTCTTCTCGCCTGACGGGCTCTTTCCTTCCAGCCAGTTGGCGAGACGTTGACGGTCCTTCATGGTCCGCTCCGACATATTGCCGCAAAACGCGCAGTCCTTCTCCACGTGCGTCTTGTCCTCATGTAGGCAGTAAAGGCAAAGGGAGTGTTCGTCCTCAAAGACATTCTGAAGCTGGCATTCAGGGCAGACCCTGAACAGCTTTCCGGGCGTCGAGCTTCCCTTCTCCTGGGCCATGTCCGAGATGGGCCTGAGAAACTTCTGGAGTCCTCCAAAAGCGTGGCTCGACGAAATCTTCACCCTTGAGGGGCGTAGACGAGTCCCCGTTAATCGGATGAAGAAACGGTGGAGCTTGAGGCTCTTTTGACCGAAAAAAGAGAAATTTTTCTGAGAAAAAACGCGAAAAAAGCACTAACGCTCGAGAGCAATAGCACGAGGATCCCAACACTTGAACGTGCGGTAAAAATCTGAAGATGGCTGCCAGAGGCGGGGCTTAGGCAGAGGGCAGTCATTGGCTGTGGTCAGTATGACGCAGAGATCAGTGATTGGTTACTACTACGAAAGACAGATCAGAAACGAAACTGATACTGATACTGATTTTTCTTTACCGAGGATTCCCAGCCTGACGACGGGGAATATTCATGAGCATGTGAATCCATGCCAGATCCCATGCTGGAGAAATGGTCCAAATGCCCTCTTATAGTGGCCTGGGCAGCCAGCGAAATACAGCATCCGCCCAGATACAAGTTGAAGCCTGCACGCCTCCTACTAGTTGCCAAGCAACCTGGAAATCTCACACGGAGTGTCGAAACTCGATAGAAGACAGCAACTTAGTTGAAGGACCAGTGAATGATCAGTTGAACTTCGAGACCTTTCTGATTTTTGTCAAGGACAACTGCAAGTGCCGAAACCCTCACTGAAGCTTAAAGAAACGAGAGGCGAAGCTCTAACAAAGAAATCCAAAAACATCATGTCAGCGAAGGCGCAACGTGGAGGAGGCTCTAGAAACTTCATTAAAAATTTAATAACAGTGCAGTCTCCTCACCGACCTACCTGCTGCCACTCAAACAACATAGTACAGAGGCCGGCAAATTGCCCTCCCCGAAGGATGCCTGGTGCAAAAAAAGCAAGCTAAGGCAGGCGGTCAGAGGGGAAGTCCCTGGTTTCAGAAGCGGAGGATGACGCCCCAATGCAGCTGTCTACTTACGAGGACTATGAACAAGAAGAGCAGGAACTCGAACCTGGGTCAACCTCAAATACATGCGTGGGGGTCCCCGGACGAGTAGCGGCTTCACAAAAGGAAACTGACTCTAGAAGTGAAGAGAGAAAGAACAAACCGGAAGAGGGCCTCAGTGGAGCGACAATCTCGGGTAATGGAGAAAATGATTGCAGACTCCAGGAGGGCTGGCCTACCTCGCTTGTGGAAATCCAGAACACCGCTCAAGATTAGGAGGCGAGGGATGCCACAATCGAGTTTGGAGGGGAAACATCATCCAGTGCTGCGAGAGGGAGTTCAGGCCCCCTATAAGGTTTTTCTGGAAAGAGCATTGCAGGCCGATGGTCTTATACTGAACCGAGCCAACATCATGAGTCTCCTACATAACGTACCACAACAAAGGGTGATTACATATAGAAGACATTCAGATAATTGACTTACCGTTGAAGAAGAGAATGATAAGAGTTCACCTGCATGTGGTCTCCTCTGCTCTAATAGCCCTTATGCTGAAAGCCAATGACGAACTGAGGGCTTTCGGCTTCAACTTGAGAGTTTGATTTCTTTGCCCACCACGACCCACAACATTACCTGAAAGCTCCCAAATCAAGCCTTAACGGCCAAAAGGGATACTTTACTGCGGAGGATGAACAGTCATCGAAACCTATGCAAGAGGTCCGATCAGCTTCCCAAGGCCCTACGGATTACTAAAAAAGGAACTATGAAAACAAGATCGCAGGAGAGAGGACTTGATCACAAGGATCCCAAAAGAGGAATCTCGGGGCTGGCTTTCGAGAGCATTAGCCACTCCCTCTAGCGATTACAATGAGAAGGGACTCGGCCCAGAATCCTTTCAGATTGGATCATGGAACACCAGGGGCTTTGCTCACATGTTGCGAGCCCTGGATCCTATACTGAGCAAGGTCGATTTACTGTGTTTTCAGGAATCATGGTTGAGAGAGACTCCATTACTGGACGGATTGACAGGATACTTGAACCAAGCGACCAAGGGCCTGAAAGGGAGACCTAGCTCAGGGCTATTAATGCTGATGAAAAACAACTCGGTTATGTTATGTTATTTAATTTATAAAGCGTACAAGGTACCCTAGGGCACTAAACAAAAAAAGACAAAAACTACATTCACGAACACAACTGAGAAAGAAGTGGCATAGATCAGTGGGAAGCCGGTTTCAGCAAAAACCGAGAAGTAGCAATGAAGAATTAAGAGAACAGGGCTGTTTTTAGTCCTTTCTTAAAGACTTCCATCGAAGTTATGGCTCGTAACATGGGAGTAAGAGAGTTCCAGGACTGGGGTGCTGCAGATACAAATGCACCATCTCTAGATTTCTTCAGCTTAAAACGAGGAACCAGGAGAGTAAAGGATTCATCGGAGCTAAGATTTCTGATGTTTCGCTTGGGGATGAAGAGTTCTTTCAGGTAGGCTGGCATGGTGCCATGCACACATTTGTGTGTGATAAGAAGCAGTATAAAGGAAACCCTGGCCTGAACCGGGAGCCAATGCAAGCTTCTACGTGCCTCTGAAACATGATCGCGTTCAGGCAGGCGTTTGGCCACTCGGACGGCACCATTTTGGATCACCTGGAGGCGATGGAAGTCGGATAAGGGTAGACCAACTAGGAGACTACAACAGTAGTCAATCTTAGCAGTGATAATAGCTCTTGCCATGGTTTCGGAACTCTTTTCCGACACAAATGGTCTAAGACAGAGGAAGAGCTTAATATAATACGAGGCCGATGAGACTAAGCTATTAACCTGAGCCTTCATGCTAAGATCTTTGTCCTGGAAGATCCCCAGCGTTTTTACTTTACTCAAAATTTCTATTGTACAATTGTCAATAGTGAAGGTCTTACAGCAGGAACCCAGCTCAAGTTTATTTTCTGACCCCACTAGAAGAAGTTCGTTTTTAACGGAATTAATTGCAAGGCCGTTAGACACCATCCAATCCTGGATTTTTTTTTTTTTATATATGGAGTTAATCAACAATTCATCCTCCACGTGGACGCCCGTCATTGGTATGACACATTGTGAGTCATCTGCATAATTTGAAAAAATGATCCCCTCCTCTGTCAACATCTGGAAGAAGGGAATCAAAAAAATATTATAAGAACAGGGAGAGACACAGGCCCCCTTTGGGACCCCATATGTAAGAGAAAAAGGTATGGCTTCCACACTATTGCTGGCCACTCTAACTTGTCTATTTGTGTACTGGGACCGATGTGTGTCAAATACGACATATGTGTCTCTTTAAATGAATGTTGTACTTCAAGTTCTATATGAAGAGATAAAAAATGTCATTATGAAGAGAATTGTATGAATCTTCAATACAATTAATTTGTTTGACAAAAAAATATATTGTGTATGTTTTTTGAAAAATTAATCTTTTGATTGAAAAGATAAATAATGTTTACTTTGTATTAAAAATACGAAGAGTTTAATCTCGAGCAGAGTGACCAGGGTCATGTCCCATAGGATCTTGTGGGGCATCAAATTCTATTTGTGTTTAGTTTTCTCTCGAACAGTAGCGAGAGTTCAACCTGGAGCACCTTGATATTACTTAAGTCGGTTTTGAATATATGGGTATCAGAGTTAAATATACAGTAGTGCACCGGTATCTGTTTTTGGTGAATTCACGATAGTGCTACTCACTTTCACGGTTGCACACTACCCTGAGAAATGTTCTTGAATTGAATTGCTTGTTTGTCACTAGTGACATTAATAGAGGATGTCATTTTCGAAAATAGAATCTTTGACTAATAATAGAGCAGAAACTTTGGGCTTCTCTGAGGAAGAAGCCAAACGTATCCTTAATCTTATTTCGGCTACTGAGAAGGAGAGTGCACAGTCAACTAAAAATCCAGAGGAATTAATAAAGCAACTTGAACGAGTGATCAAACGAGAAATCAATCAGAAATTACATGCGAGTACTTTAGCGCAATACTTTAAGTCTCAAAGAATACCTAGAGGCTTACGAGTAGATCTAGAACCTACACTGTGTAGAGATTGTCCGGGATTTGTTAAGAAGTGGAGACAAATACTTAATAGATGTTCACTAGATCTGATACTTCTAACTATAGAAGAATTATCTAAATCATTAACGTCACTTAATGAGGAAATAGATTCTTTGAAATTGAGTTTGTCACCTTTAATGACAAAGGAACAACTTGCCTTGACCTTGGAGGATATTAATACTAGATTGGATCAATTCAGAGTGGAGATTGAAACCAAAAAAATTAGAAAGTTCCGAAGAGATTCAATAGACTATAAATTAGACATTGTATATACGTGGAAAGAATATTACAGTAAAAGAAATCCTCAACAATTTTCAGGAAGACCAATTAGACCTTTGGCTTCACAAACATCTTCTGAAGCCTCGGGCCCAGAAACTGAGGAAGAAGCCAGTTTGAGACATCAACAAACTTGTTCGACAGAGGTGGGAGAACATTCAAGGAATTTTGTCTTTATTAGACAAAAGAAAACCAGAAGATCCCAAAAGAAAAAATCCAGCTCGGCAGGTGAAGTTACCCCAAAAGAAAACAGTCATTAATATATCGACATATCAATTGAGTGCTTTTGAATTAAAGACCCTTCAAAAAGGTTTATCCTTTGTGCCAACCTATTCAAGCAATCTTCTGAAAGAAAATCGACCTATTCAGGTTGATTAGAAAAATGAAATTGAAGGTATTTTTTGCCACCACGGAAGGTGCTGTACCATTGGAAACTTCGAAATATTTGGAAATTTCACCACAAAGTGTGTTCACACCACATACACAGAATCATGTTTTGGAAGTTTTTTATAAACAAACTCTGAGAGACTTCAAATCCATTTCCTTCAAAAGTAAAAATATGTCAAAACATTTCTTGAAAGAAGAAAGATTAGCATTGGAAAAATTGTGGTAGAATGAGGACATCATCTTGAAGCCTGCTGATAAAGGTGGTGCCTTAGTGATAATGGATCGAATAAAATATAAATCTGAAGTGGAACGTCAATTGAATGACCATGAGACATTTTTAGAAGTTACCTTTGATCCAACAAACCGAGTAAGAATTCTTATCAAACGAGGCTGAAACACAAGAGTGGATCACAGAGAAAACAAGAACATTTCTAACCAAGGATTGTCCGATAATGCCGGTACTTTACATTCTACCGTAAGTGCATAAAAATATGCAGGATCCCCCAGGTTGACCAATAATAGCAGCAACAGACAGTCTCTTAGAACCATTAGCACAATATATTGACCGAGCGATACAACCACTAGTTAAAAAAACTACAACCTACATTAAAGATTCCACTGATTTTTTGTTGAAGATTTGGAATTTGAAGAGACTACTGATATTCTTTTTACCATGGATGTCTGTAGTCTATACACTAATATCACACATGAAGCAGGAATGGAGGCTGTGGAGTGGTTACTATTGTCATCAAATGAATGTATGGCAAACAGATTGTGCATATTAAATTTATTGAAATTGGTTCTGAACCACCATTTTTTCCTTTTGAAAATAGATATTTTGTCCAAATTGCTGGCACATCCATGGGGGCCGCTATGGCTCCAGAGTATGCTAATACTTATATGGCCTATCTGGAACAAACAATGGTTCTTAAAGTAGAATACCAGACACATCTGAGAAGTTTCATGAGATTTATAGACGACATCTTTGGTATTTGGAGAGGTTCTCAACAAAGCCTCCTTGAATTTTTTGGCTACATGAATCAGTTGGCACCCAGGATTAAATTTACGACTTTGACCAGTAAAACACGAATTCAATTTCTTGATATGGAAATCTATACTAAAGAGAATCGCCTCCACACAACAGTCTATACCAAACCCACGGACAGAAACAGTACGCTATTGGCATCCAGTTTTCATCCATCTACCACGATTCAAAGTATACCTTACAGTCAATTTTTAAGGTATTGCAGAATTATTTCGGAACCACCAGAATTTGAGATTCAATTCAACAAATTGAAACACAAGTTTACTAAAAGGGGCTATTCGGCCAATATATTAGAGACTGCCTTAACCAAGGCCTCAACGGTTATGAGAGCTAACACACTGGAGAGATCACCTAAAACTGAATCAGATGCTATTGTGTATGTTACAACATATTCTCAGCAGAGCTACAAAATAAAGAAAATAATCAAAAGAAATTGGCAAATGTTAAAAATGGATCCTTTATTGACACATTTATTTGAAAGGGAACCCTTATTTGCTTACAGGAAGAGTAAATCTATTAGAGATTTTGTAGTCAGAGCTGACTACCAAATACTTGGTGTTAATGTAAGTACTTTTAGGGGCACCTTGCCCTGTAACAATTGTCAGCATTGCCATAACATCATGAAAGGTCCTTACATTAGTTATCCTTATACGGGTAAAAAAATCTGTTTGAAACACACAAGTACATGTGACACCAGTAACGTGATTTATGGAATAAAGTGCCCATGTGGGTTATTTTATTTAGGTTTGACTACAAGTAAGGTTAAATTGAGGTGGACTGAGCACAAATCTAACATCCGATTGTGCTCAGTCCACTCACCAGTGGCACAACATTTCCAAACAATGAATCACACAGTGGCTCAAATGAAATTTGTTATACTTGAGCAGGTGAAATGTCCAAAAAGAGGGGGAAGACATGCAGAAATTATTAAGGCAGAAAGAAGTAGAGTGGATTGAACGTCTCGATGCCCTAGAACCAAAAGGGATGAATAATGATTTTGATTTGACTCGTTTTATCTAATGAGATTTTTTTAGTGAAATATCTCTTCAGAAGAAGGTTGCCTTGATTTACCTGTGATATAGAGAATTGAAGTGACTAGGAACTCTTTTCTTGCTCGGATGAGGACATTGGGAATATAGGATTGTTTGGCAGTTTTTGTGATGTTACCAAATAGAACTAATGTTACAATTTTGATATTGTCTCTTACGTTGGGGTGAACACTCAAGTTGTCTCATGACATTGGGATTAGGATTAGGTTTAGTTTTGAGGTGTAAGGGGTAGTAGTGATCATTGGGGGTAGGTATTAGATTTATTAAGCATGGCACATGAGTAAATCTTTATTATTTAGTATCATTTGAGTTTTTGACAAATAGGGCATACATGGGTCTTGTATTTCACTTCTATTAGTATAAGTATTGTAATTATAACAATATTTGAAACAAACACAGAGATATATTACCTATAGTGGTTCATAATCACAATAACACTTAAATCAATTATAGAGATATATCACCTAGAGTGATTTATGTAACAGAGGATATTTTAGAAATGGGTTAAACAGTTAGGATCTAGATGTGTTGATTTCGCACATCGAAATCTTCATTGACAAGAGGATCTACGAGTGTGATGGCAGATGGCATACTTACAGCTAACTTGAGTGGGAGGTGTGGCCTTGTGATGGCAGATGGAGACGCACGACATTGTTTGGAGAGGTGCCCGAATTGAACCCTGAGTGCACGATCTCATCGGGATTGGAGGCTGTGGGACAATAATAGGAGCGGGAGAGCTCGGATGAACATGGTGGGGTGAATTGAATAGAACGCACAAGCGAGGTGGAATGTGTGTTTCTGTAATCAATATGTGTAGGAAGTCCCGGAGAATACTCCTAGCCCGTCACGTGATGGGATCGTGATCACGTGATACGCGTTGCATATCATACGAACATATCGCGGAACAGGGGGCTGTTTTCATAACCGTTCCGCCGTGTCCGCACTACTTTAGGCATGAGCCTGTGCGGCGTTAGTTGACATTGTGAAAATATGAATTATTTACATATTGAATCAACAGAGTCAAATGATCCGATCGCGATCACGTGACTAAGGAGATTATGAATTTAAACGCACTGCGGGACGGGAGGCTGTGTATGCAGCCTTGTTCCCGTTCCCGCATTGCGTTAAGGAGAAGTTCGACTTGAGGTAAAGCTGTGGTTGAATTGGATATGTTTATTTTTGGGTGAAACTCTTTAGTGAGGCACGGGTTAAAGAAAATTCAATTGATTTTTTTTTTTTTTAATTTGTTCCTCTGCTTGTTTTTGTAGAGAGGCCATAGCATTCTGCTTAGCCACTGGTATAGTTCTAGTGATCATACTGATGACATCAGTTGACAATTACTAGGATTTACAAAAGAGGGTTTTGGAGACTACAATGACCCTGGATACTTCCAAGGTCAGTCAATTTACTTTAGAGACATTTTTCTATTTTTGGTTTTGACACAGTAGTGTTCACCTTTACGTAGAGACAAACAGAATTGATTTTTAGTTAATATATTGTTTGAATTCTCTGTTGTAGGAATTTAAAATAAGAACACAATTCAGATCATCACCTGAAGAAGGGGTCAGGATAACCCCAAAATGCGTAGTGAATTAAGAATATGTGATTGTGTTGTATAAATTACAGAAATCTGTATGGAATAATTATACATTTGTATAAATTACTATTTGTGTACTGGGACCGATGTGTCTGTCAAATACGACATATGTGTCTTTTTAAATGAATGTACTTCAAGTTCTATATGAAGAAAGATAAAAAATGTCATTATGAAGAGAATTGTATGCATCTTCAATACAATTAATTTGTTTGACAAAAATATATTGTGTATGTTTTTTGAAAAATTAATCTTTTGATTGAAAAGATAAATACTGTTTACTTTGTATTAAAAATACGAAGAGTTTAATCTCGAGCAGAGTGACTAGGGTCATGTCCCATAGGATCTTGTGGGGCATAAAATTCTATTTGCACTCTAACTTGTCTACCTTTCAAAAAAAAAAAAGGTGCTCCAGTCCACAGCTGCTTGAGAAAAGTTGCCATTGTTTTTTAACCTGGTGGATAAGATGGAATGATCCACCAGGTCAAAAGCTGCTGACAGATCAAGGATCATGAGGAGCGAAACATGACCACTATCCATCCTGTGATGGAGATGAGACTTAAGAGACAGGAGGGCAGTCCAAGTTCCGTGATTAATACGGAAACCTGACTGAAAGTCATGGTAGATTTGATTTTGCTCCACAAAGGAGGAGATCTGGTTATAAGCCACTCTATCCAGGATCTTAAATAGGAAGGTAGTATTGGTGATAGGTCGATAATTTGTAGCGGTCAGAGGGCATAGATTAGGTTTCTTCAGTAGGGCGGTTATCCAGGCATTCTTAATGTTATTTGGCACGCTGTTTGTGGCGAAGGATGAATTAACAAGTTTTGTCAAGGCCGGAATAAGAGTTGGCGAGCATTCTTTTATTATAACTGAGGAGCAGGGATCTCCTATGCAACAAGTGCTTTTTAGTTGCAAAATGACCTTAGACAATTCTTGTTCCGTTAGCGGCTGGAAGCAGAAAGTAGGTTGGTTGTCAGCGTTCCGGTTAACGGTAGGCAAATAAGTAGATAGAGCTTGTTCTGTCATAGCTAGCTTTTTTACCTCTATTCCTTCTCTGATTTTAATGAGCTTATTAGACATTGCTTCTTGAATTTTTTCACACCATGATTCATCTTTAGGGAAAGAGTCTTGTGAGGTACTTGGGGCCTGCAATTGCTCTTTCAATATTTTAAAAAGTTCTTTAGTATTGGATTGTGCATTCAAGATTCTCGTAGAACACAATTAACAGACCCCTGGATAGTTCTCTGTGGAGACCGGAACATTGATTGCCTCTCAATGGACATGAAAAAAAAAACTGGGGGGCCGGGAAGCCGCCTCAGAAGCAAAAAACTTCAAGAGGTCAGCAATGGCTGGAGGAATCCCAGATCAGGGGCCTGCACATGTTAAATGGTAAACTGAGGGGAGACCTAGCCATAACCTGGAACTAGGCTCTATAAAGTGCAACACTGGACTACTTATTTGTTTCTGGCTGCATCTTTCCAAGGGTAACATCCCTGAAGATCTTCCACTCCAACCAAAGCTTTCATAACCCGATGATCCTAAGTAGTTTAAGACCTCTCTGGAGCATGGGAAAGAAGAACAATGAGTCAACTTGGAAACTCAGTTTATCACTGGCGCCCGGCAGAAATAGGCTGCGAATTAACGCAAAGTCAATTCGGGCTTTGTCAACGACCCTGGGGGGGTGGCAGAATAATTTAGATGAGGGGTCGACTACGAATCCTGTCTGGCCTTCTTTAGGGAAGGCTCAAACCAAGTTGGCAAAACACACTTCAAGAAAAAACATGTCTTTGACGACCGCACAGCAATAAAAAAATGTCAGTTACACCGAGATCTTAAGAACCTAAAATGTGTGGTAGGACCAATAAGATACCAGGAGAGGAAGAAACTAAAACAATAAAACAATATCGAAACTGGGCAATTTCACACAGAGTAAAGAGATTTGAGCATGGGGGGGGGGTTCCTCTTTTTTGATAGGGGCCTCTTGAGGGTGAGGAAGACAATATAGCATAACAGGATCCACAACCAGCTACCCTACTTCCACACATACAAGGTGGTCAGTGACACAAAAACCCATATAGCACACATAGGCTGTCAACACTTATATATAAATACAGCCATGCACCAGATGCAGTAAAAAACATATTTTAATTGATACGCACTCTCACATAAAGTTTAAAATCAAATAAAAAACAATTGTATCGGGAATAAAATGTGTTGCATAGTGTTTTGAAGGAGGCATACAAAATGCAACTCAAGGGGCAAACACAACATGCTCAATGATAAATCCTTTTGTGAAGTTAGTAGCAAAAGTGACAGAGAGTAAGTCTCCATGTATAGATCTTTTCTCATGGGGCGTCAACACATTTGTGTTTCTAGGTGTTGAGAACACCAGTATCGACTAAATATTTTATCAATGTGTCTTCAAAACCCGTCTTCAGGACATGGTTCATGGTTACGCCATTTGAAACTGCGGGATGTATGGCTTGTCTAGCAGTGTTGACGCGGTGATCGTTCAGAATAAGAAGCCCTACATCCATATAGACAACGGCCTGCCAACGCGAAAGAAAAATAAGACCAGCCCGACACTTCTCGCAGCAACACCCAAAATGAACAGCACCCAAAGGTATATTCTGTGCAGTGACCGTTAAAGCTCATCTTGGAGCCAATTCTGCATTTCAAACCGTGAAATGTACCTGTGCGTACATCCCGCAGTTACAAATGGCATAACCCCTGCCGATAAATCTACAAGCGTTACTACTATTCAGGAAAAGACTCCACACATTCAGTAAAATTCAAAAAGTGTCTGGTGCACAAGGCCTTGTGCACGAAGCAGAGAGTGAACTTGCCCTGATGCCCACTGTGTTATGCGCCCTGAAGACGGGTTTTGAAGACAAATTGATAAAAGATTTACTCGATACAGGTGTTCTTTTCAACACCTAGAAGAACAAGTTACTCTCTTACCTGGTAACGTTCTTTCGATGGGATGGTCCGACGACGTATTCCATATCTATGACAGTAATCACCACAGCTGTGCTGCTTTGGAAAATCTTTCGCGTCTGCGTCCTGCGACGATGACGTCGATACGCCGTCCTCGAGGACCTCCTCCAACGGCCGACATCGCCAGATGTTATAAGTAGGAAGCACGACACCCATAGCCTCAGTTGTAGTTTTTTCCCAGAACGTGTGGCCCCAATCTTCTGCCAGCCTGACCACATAAAGCCTTACGGAAACGTAAGTTGCAATCACATAAATTCTGCAGCGGGGTAGGCAGGGAGAGAGCGATATGGAATACGCCATCGGACCATCCCATCGAAAGAACGTTACCAGGTAAGAGACTAACTTGTTCTTCGAGGGGATTGGGTCCTCCGACGTATTCCATATCTATGACAGACTCCCAAAGCAGTACCAACGTATGGAGGAGGGAAAATAAATTAGAATATACAAATTTAGAATGCCGAATCAAATTGCAGAGTAAAGGACCGCCTTGCCAAAGGCCAGATCCTGCCCCCGGATAGAATCGAGGGAGTAGCGACGTACAAAAGTATGGACCAAAGCCCAGGTGGCTGCATCACAGATGTTACGAATGGGAACACCCCTCTGCAGGGCAGTAGAGGCAGCCATACCCCTGGTAGAATGGGACTGTAAGCCTACCGGAGGGTCCTTACCCGCCAAGCGTTAACATTCGGAAATTGCCAAGATGATCCATCAAGACAAAGTCTGCTTAGTAACAGCTTGTCCCAAACGCCTTCCAGCGTAACCAATAAAGAGTTGATCCTCCACTCTGACCCGGGACAAGCGTGAAATGTAGAAGCTTAAAGCTCTCCTAGGATGCAGCCTCTCCTCTTCCTTACCAGGATGTGGAGGAGGATAAAATGCCGGAAGGATAACCTTCTGGTTTAAATGAAATTCCGACACCACCTTCGGAAGAAAGGAAGGACGAACTCTAAGGACAACCCTGTCCTTATGAAACGAAGTGAAGGGTGCTTTACTGAAAGTGCCTGTAACTCACTCACTCTGCGAGCGGAAGTGAACGCAACTAAAAACACAGTATTAAGGGTTAACAGTCTCAAAGGACAAGAATGCAAAGGCTCAAAGGGAGCACCTATAAGAAACTTGAGAACAAGATTCAGATCCCAACCGGGCACCGGGAAAGGTGATGGAGGGAACACATTAGTGAGCCCGTTCGGAAACTGAGAAATCAAAGGGATTTTAAAATAGGAACACTCCTCAGACGAGCGCTTAAATATAGACAGCGCCGCCAGGTAACCTTTAATGGTACCCACTTGTAGGCCCTTGTGGGCCAAAGAAAGCAAAAAAAGACAGAACGACAGGAATGTCGCATGAAAAAGGATCCACATTCTGAACCCTGCACCAGTCGCAGAACTTCCTCCAACGACAACTGTACAGGGACTTTGTTGCCAGCCGTCTGGCCGAAAGCCACACCTCCATCACGTCTTCAGGGAGGTCCCAATCCTTATACCTCGACCTTTCAGAAGCCAAGCGTGAAGGTTGAGGATCTGACCTCTGGATGGAGAACCTGACCCATCTCCCGTGAGAGCAAATCGTCTTGGTAGGGAAGACGACATGGAGGGCAGATGGACAAGTCCAGAAGGTCCGGGTACCACGTCCTCCGGGCCCATGCCAGAGCAAGGAGGATCATCCGGGAACCGAACCTCCGTAACCTCCTCAGCACTTGCGGAATGATGGGGACTGGAGGAAAGGCGTACAGCAGCAGTAAGGACCACTCCACCACAAACACGTCCCCTAAGGCTCCGTTTGGAGGAAATTCCCGCAAGCAGAACCTTTCGCAATTCCGGTTGACACTGGAGGTGAAGAGATCCACTTGAGGGGTCCCCCAAAGGGCAAAGATCTCCAGGAGAATCTCCTGAGCCAGCTCCCACTTATGAGAGATCGTGCTCTGCCTGCTCAGAGCGTCCGCCGTCTCCGGCCAGATGAACTGCCGAGATCGAAATTTCCTGCTGGATGGCCCAGAACCAGAGCTGCATCGCCTCCCTGCACAGAGGAAGCGACCCTGCCCCCCCCTTTTTGTTGAGGTAGTGCATGGCCACAGTGTTGTCCGTTAGAATCAGGACATTCTTTCCTCGCACAGTCGGCAGAAAAGCCTTCAGGGCAAGCCTGACGGCCCTCAGCTCCAACAGACTGATCTGGAGTCTGGACTCCGACGGAGACCAACAACCGCTGACTGTCAACTCATTGGCATGAGCTCCCCATCCCGTGAGGGATGCGTCCGTCACGATAGTCACCTCCGGCCAGGGTAGCCAAAAAGGAGCCCCCTTCATCAGATTGCGTTTGACGGCCCACCACAGAAGGTGCTGGGCAACCGAGGATGGCACCTGAACAGGGTCCGACATCCTGTCAGAGGACTGAGACCACTGGAGCTTGAGTGCCCATTGCAAAGATCTCATCCGCAACCTGGCCTCTGGCACCAGAAGAATGCAGGATGCCATGAGGCCGAGCAGTCTCAAGAACTCGAACGCAGGGAGACTCCGGGCATGTTGGAACTTGTGCACCATCTGCTGAATGTGACAAGCCCTGACCTGGGGAGGAAAACACTGCCCCAGGGACTAGTCGAGCACTGCTCCGATGCACTGGAGCCGCTGAGTTGGCCTCAAGTGGGACTTCTTTAAGTTGAGGGAGAGGCCCAGCCTATGAAGGGAGTGGCAGTTGACAGACAGATGATCCAGGACTTGCTCGGGAGAGCGTGCCCTGATCAACCAATCGTCCAGGTAGGGGTAGACGTGAATCCCCCCCTTTCTTGAGATACGCTGCCACCACCACCATGAGCTTGGTGAAAACCCTCGGGGCGGAGCTCAATCCGACCGGCAGGACCCGAAACTGAAAATGCGAGTCGCCAACTGCAAACCTCAGGTACTTCTTGTGCTTGGGATGGATCGGCACATGAAAATAAGCGTCCTTGAGGTCAAAAGACACCAACCAGTCCTGAAGTTGAAGGGCCTGGAGGACTTGAGAGAGAGTAACCATCTTGAACTTGTCCTTCATGAGGAGTTTGTTCCATCATGGACTTGCGCAGTTTGATCTCAATCCCCCGTCTTTCTTCGAAATCAAAAAATAGGGGGAATACCATCCCTTGTTTCTCTCCGCTACAGGCACCAGTTCTATGGCGGCTTTCTCCAGCAGGGATTGAATTTCCTGCGCAAGGAGCGGATCCGGACTCTTCAAAGAGAGATTCCCTGGTGGATTGTCGTGAGGCCTCTGCCGGAAAGGAAGACAGTAGCCGTGGGTTATGACCTCCAGAACCCACACATCTGAAGTAATGGCACGCCACTCTACAAGATGCTGCGCCAGCCTTCCCCCAACCGGCGAACCATGGCGCCTGGCCTCATGACTGAGTGGTAGCGGCTGCAGCGTTACCTGAGGGCAAAGAGGCAACTGCCCGAGCGGCCTTGGCACCACGGGTACCCTGTCGTCCACCTCTGGAACCCCTTCGTTGGCCTCGTTGACTGCCAGCTCCTCTCGCTTTACTGAAGGACAAGTAATAGCGAAAGGAACCACCCCTCCATTGCTGTCCCCTAGGATGAAAAGGCGGAGGTTGGCGAACTGCAGCGCCCAACGACTTCGCTGCAGCTTTTGAGGTCTGCAACCTCTCAAGGCTCTCGTCAGCCTTGAGAGGTTGCAGCGTTGCCTGAGGGCAAAGAGGCAACTGCTCGCGCGGCCTTGGCACCTCGAGTACCTTGTTTACCACCTCTGGCACTCCTACGGTTGCCCCTTTGACTTGCAGCTCCTCTCGCTTTACTAAAGGATGAGTAATAACGAAAGGAACCTCCCCTCCACTGCTGTCCCCTAGCACGAAAAGGCAGAGGTTGGCGGACTGCAGCGCCCAACAACTTCGCTGCAGCTTTGGAGGTCTGCAACCTCTCAAGGCTCTCGTCAGCCATGATGCCAAAAAGATGTTCACTGTCAAAGGGCACGTTGAGGAGCTTGGCTTGCACATCAGGAGCAAACCGCGACTTCCTCAACCACGCAAACCTGCGTATCACGGTGCTCGCCGCCATGGACCGGCTGACACAGTCTGCCATGTCCAAACCCGACTGAACGGACTCACACATGGCATCCTTGCCTTCCTGAATAATAGCAAGAAAACCATCCTGTTCGTCCCCTTCGGGAATATGTTCAGCCGCTAATGAAATACAGTTCCACAGAGTGTGCGTGAAACGTGACAAGGCACATATGGAGTTGGCCGCCTGAAGAGCCATACCCCCTGAAGAAAACACTTTCTTCGCCCAGCCATCAAAACGCTTGTCGTCCCTATCAGGAGGGATGGTAGGATACAACGCCTGCTTTGCTGGGGCCGTAGCCGCCTGCACCACCACACCACCAAACTCTCCATGAGTGGGGTGCGTGGTCAAGTAGCAGGGGTCACTACTGCCTGGGCGGTATTTTCGCGGCAAAGACTTGGCCACTGCCGGGAGACCCTCCGGAGCAGTCCAAGCCGCTGCCACTCTTCTTTGCAGAGCCATATGGAATGGCAGTACCGGGTCAGTGGGTGGACCTTGGTCGAGGATATCCGTCAGGTCATCCTGCACAAAATCAACTGGGGGCGCCGACCACCCCAAGTAGTCCGTGACCCTTGACATAAGGCGCCAGTACGATGACTCGGCATGGGTGCCAGGCTCAGGCCTACAGAACTCCACCTCCGGAGAGGTGTCCAGGCCACTGGCGTCATGCAGTGACTGACGCAAGTCCTCAATCTGGCTATGACCAGAAAGAATCTCATCTGGCACCGTGTCCGGAACCACCCATCTTCAGAACCCTCTTCCACCTCGGAAATATACTCCTTAGGCTGGAAAGGGGGCAAAGAATATGGGAGAAAGACATGTTTTGCCTTGGCCAAGGCATTTCTAGGGGGTTCCCCCGTGCCATAGGGTACCTCCGACACCACAGCCTCAAAAGGCGTCGAGGGCGTCGAGTGAAACGGCGTCAACGTCGAGTGAATCAGCGTCGACATCTGAGCGCGGCGCCGCAATATCGACAGCTTCGACACAGGCCTCGAGGGTGGAGCCCCGAGCTTGTCCTTCGACAGCCTGGGCGCCCATGGCGTCGACGACTTCCTCAGAGGCGGAGCCTCGAGAGAGCCCGTCGACGACCTCGGCGCCACCGGCGTCAACATCTTCTTTGAAGACTTCACAGGTGCACACGGGTTCGAGCGCGTCGAGGACCGGGACCTGGAACGGGCATGACTGGAACGATTCCCCTTGTCCGAGCGGTACCTCTCCCGCGAATCGTGCCGACCACCCAAGCCCGAAGGCGTACGAGCGGTGTCTCCAGTACGGTCACGACCGACGCCTCGCGGAGGCACGGACGGACCGGAGCCCTGCGATTCAAGAATCGCCAACATTTTCTTCCCGTAAGAAGCCCATTCCTCCGGAGAGGAACGCTTGGTGGGGTAAGAAACCCGCTGACGGGCGCAGTCCTCGGACGAGGAAGGTGTTACGCTCACCTGGACACCACAGGGGCGTTGAACGGAACTGGACTGCTACGGACTCCACCAGCGTGACTCGTAGTGCGGTGATGGCTGACTGAACTGGCCCTCCTAGTTTCGTCTGCTTGACCCGTAAGAATAATCTCCAAAAGTTAGGAAAAAGGGAATTAGGCACCCGTGGGCGAGAGGATACAAGCACTCAATTGTTCCCCACTGAACACCTCCAGTATTCCCTTTCACCGGTCTCACCTTATAGTTTGAAAAGATGAGCTCTCCATCCTGTGTGGAAGACAGGGGCGCGTAGAAAACCAGTTACTTCACTGGTCTGGAGGAGTTGGGCGAGTTCCAGACAACTGATGACTCCGAGGTAAGTAGCATATAGTTCTTTGGAGTTCAAAATGTCTGTAATTCACTCTTGCCCCTCTTTTCTCCTTTTTTTTCTTGCAGCTTGAGCCGAGGGATGATCACCTCATTGGAAGCAGAAGCGCTTAGGTAAGAGTCTGTATTACCCAAACTGTCCGGCGAAAAATAATGGTCCAAATGTATTTAACTGACTACCTACAGGTGCGGCGTAAGAAGAAACGGTGTGCAGAAGAAGAATGCCTCAGGCGATGAACTCAAGTAAGTATCTTGTGGTGAAAGAAGATTGTCCTTGTTGGCAATTGACTCACCCGGTTATTTGTTTTGTCTTTTCAGATGCCAGGATTTCGGCGGCGAGGCGATGGAGGCTGCGCCGGGTCATGGAGATGCTGTGAAGACTGGCGAGTATGGCGCGGCACTGCAGCTGGCGATGCAACGCGTTTGAAACTTAAGTCTTTTTCTCTATTCGATGGTGCGGCAGCTCGGAGAACTGCTGATGATCAAAAGGTAATGTCCTTGTTCTAACTTTTCCTTCTTCTTTCCCTTCTTTCTAGGATCTGGTCCGGAGTCGAGGCAGGCGTGGCTGAAGACAGGATGCTTGGCTTGCAGGCACGGTGAGCGTTACGCTGCAGAAGGCAGAATAACGCGAAGCATGTGCTGTTCATCGGGTGTGGTTTAAATAGCCTTCAAAGTAGTCCCCGGTAAGAAGTCCCAAAACCACACCCAAGCAAAAAATAGTCCCTAAAGAAAAGTAATCCCTTCCAGGCCTCACAATGGCCTATGCTTAAGTTCCTTGCAGCATGGTCTGCATGAGATAAGGCGCCAGGACCGCACCCATACAGCCCCTAACTGGGATTGTGGAAATCCCAGTGGGTGCTTGGATGCCCGTTTCCTGGGCAGATGGACTTGATCCTGATGTCCGGGGGCAGGCATGACAGAAGGTGACCGATGACGGCGCTTCTGGGAGTGCCTCGAAGAGGCAGAGGAGTGGCGGGAACCACTCCGGGACCGAGACCCCCCAGACTTATGATTACGATGCGGAGAGTCGCCCCTCGTATCGTCCATCGAAAGCCCAGTGGACCTCGCCTTCCGGGGCTTGGACACCTTACCGACCGACAGCTTCCTCTTACGTTCCCACAAGGCCTTGGACGTAAGCGACTGGCAGTCGACACAATCATCTGTGTCGTGGGCCTCCCCGAGGCACCAGAGGCAGGCGTTGTGCGAGTCCGTCACCGACATCTTGGACCCGCAGTCCCGACACTTCTTGAAGCCTAGACGCGGGGTGGAAGAAGAGGAAGACATCCCGACAATACTTCACAAATGAACAGGTTTGAAGAACTGAAAGAACAGAAACTCCAAAGAGTCGGGGTGCGCCGAGATCTCCGAAGCGAACACGTTCGTTGAAAAAACGGAACTGAGGCTACTGGCGTTGTGCGTCCTACTTATAACATCTGGTGACGTCGGCTGTCGGAGGAGGTCCTCGAGGCCGGCGTATCGACGTCACCGACGCAGGACGCAGAAAGATTTTCTGAAGCAGCACAGCTGTGGTGATTACTGTCATAGATATGGAATACATCGGAGGACCCAATCCCCTCGAAACACAAATATGTGCTGAAGCCCCATAAGAAAAGATCTATACAGGGAGACTTACTCTATTTGTCACTTTTGCTACTAACATCACAAAAGGATTTATCATTTAACATCTAGTGTTTGCCCCCCGAGTTGCATTTTGTATGCCTCCTTCAAAACGCTATGAAAACATTTTTTCCCATACAATTGTTTATTTGATTTGAAACTTTATGTTAAAGTGTATCAATTAAAATATGCGTTTTATACTGAATCTGGGGCATGGCTGTATATATATGTTTTGACAGCCTATTTGCGCTATATGGGTTTTGGAATCACTGACCACCATTTCACACAGAGACATTCTGTTCCAAAAGGATGCCGAAAGCATGATGCATGCGATAACTACCAAGAACTCAAAGAACTTGTGGTCCTTACTTAACGGCAAAGAATAAAACAAAGGTTCTCTGCAATTAATTCCTATACAGGAGTCTGGATGGGTCGAGCACTTTGAAAATCTGTTTGGACAAAAAGAATAACCATCCCCCTGTTACACCGGAACAAGACCTGTGGCAAATTAAGTTTGACAGAACTGAAATCCGAAATATCTCTAAAGCCAGTTGAAACAAGCACCTGAACTATGGACTGACTTTTGCATGGCCCTATTCGAAAGAATCTTCCCAACTTGGAATAGTACCAGTCTCGTGGAAAAGAGCGATAGTGGTTCCTATATTCAAAAAAGGAGACAGACTAAACCCCAAACACTACAGGCCCACCACTTTTTTGGACGTTCTATGTAAAATATTTGCAGGAGTACTGTTGAAGTGTCTAATGGAGTGGATAGCCAATTCTGAAACATATTACCCCAGGCAAACTGGCTTTGTTAATAACACAGAGTGCGGCTTCAACCTGATAAAGACCAAGTCCCTGAAAGGAAAAAAAGGCTATACGTAGCATGTATAGATATGGAGGCTGCTTTTGACAGAGCGTTTATGACCGCAAGAGGCTGCCTCAAATATCTTGTAGCAGCCATCAAAGACCTTTATACTGGAACATCACTGCGGATTAAGCTGGATAAAGAGGGGGACCTCACAAAGGCTATCCTCACAGCCAGCAGTCTCAAGCAGGGATGCCCACTAGCTCCAGTCCTTTACAACCTGTATATTAACGACATGAAACATGTGTTAGAGTCACCCAGATCCTACCCCCCAAAGATAAATGGAACCTCGGCCGGCTGGGTCCTATATGCGGACAACCGGATAGAACGCCCATCGGTCTCCAACCTGGTTTTGAAAACAAAGCAGCTGACAGCGCAGGGACTGGTGATTGGGAGAAAATACGGTACATTTTCCCTTCAGCCTGTCATTCACTTTTACAACCAGAAGGTGGTCCCAGCACCGACTTATGCAGGAGAGGCCAGCTTGGGGTTATCCTGGGATATACTGGAGAGTAAATTCTGGAAGTGTATTTTAGGACTCCTTAACGCGATTCCTATGGTAATAAGGCATGAATTGGGTGTCTCATGATTATATGCAAGAATAGTTTGGAAAACTATTAATGTCTTTGGCAAACTGAATTCCATGTACTGCCCTCCTCAATACCACATCATAAAAATGAAGGAAGTAGGCATGAATGATTGGGTATTGAACCAATGGAGAGACAAATGCGTAGAAATTCTGGCACAATTAGGTTTCTCGGTGGAAACACTGTGCTGGAATCCCCTTTTGGTGAAAAGGATGTTGTGGGCAGCAGACTGGTCGGAAACAGAAGCTAGGAGATCTGCTTTTAAGATTCATACGCTATCAAGAAACCTGACCAGCCTCCTCAATATCAAGTCAGAGTACCCAAGAAAATATAAGAATCCAAGATTTCTAGACCTTTTTCTGAGATTTCACCTAAATGTACTGCATACCAATGCCACATTATATCACTATGGAAGAAGGGCAACAGAAAATAAATGTCACCTATGTGAGTTTCGGGAGGAATCGTTGCAACACCTAGTCCTCTTCTGTTCTGAACGGAGAACAGAGGCATGGATGCAAATGCCTGGTGGGATAGACTTTATGGAGTTGTAAGCCTGGCAGTAACCGGGTGTCTTGTGGCTGTTTTAGAGAGGGTCTTTACGAAGAAATTAAAGGACCTCGCCCTGGAGTTGACTTTATCAACAAGCTGAGCCTGTAGTAAACTGTCAAACAATGCCTCATAGAAGCGTGTAACCTGGAGGGTGACTTTGAACGGAATAGGAACAGGAGTGGAGTGAGGGGCGAAGGATCTGAGAGCATGTGAGTGGAGAACAGTTCCCTTGGAAAAGGATGACGTGGAATTGACCACACAGGGGCCAAAGCTTCATCCTGATTCCTAGGGGTAATCCTGGAAAGGGTTCCTTTTCCCCTCTTACTGGGAGACTTTTCCGACTGTTCTTTTTCTTCTTCTTGTCTTTCCTCCTTGACTTTTCTTTCTGCTTTCGTCTCCCTGACCGTTCCTTTCTATTTAGTTCAGAACATTTTTCTTTCTTCATTTTAAGGATGTTTGCGGAAAAGCAAAAGGTTGTTTTGTAAAACTGAACACTTCAAATAAATAAAGTGTAAAGCCTGGAAATTCTATAGCGGGGTGGGAGGGGCGATAAGGAATACTCTAGGAGGACTGTTTGCTTGCAGGCCATTGGATCATTAGACCCTACTGGACTGAAACGCGGGAGGTATTTTAATATTCTGGACTGAGGCCACGGCAAGACCTGCCCACCAACCTGGAAGCTCTACAAATACCAGAGGCTGCGCGCATCTGCACACGTGCATCTCGTGAGTGCCATGGGAGTGCTGTTTGCTGGGCTGCCATCGGATTGAGCGAGTATTGAGCGAGTATTACACTAATTTCAAAACGAGTCTCTACCGAATTATTAGTGTATATGAGGGATGTAGAGAACAATCCTAGTGTGACTGCCGTCATGTCTATCGAACCAATAGCACGGTTGAGTGGGCAAACGGGGATGAAAAACCAGGCTCTCTACCCAATGCCCCGCCCGCCTATCCAACAACCTGAATTTAATCATCCACAGCGAGTGGGGCCATGCGGTAAGAAGCAGCACCTCCGAACTCCTGTATGATCCAGCATGTTGATTCATTAAGCTGGCTGAATAAGTGACTGAAACTTAAGGAAACAAGGCGACAGGGTGCGGAAGGCAGGCGGCTCGGAAATGTCAATTGCAGTACAAAGAGGCATACTAAAAGCGAGATTGGACTCCCTGCCTGCGAGACAGAGATTCGGCCACACTACACGGAAGCCGGTGCTAAATCGGACCGCTATGCGGAGAGAGCCGAAGCTGAGCAGATCCTAGGAGCACCATGACCGAGCGAGCAAGAAGAAGTGCTGCAACATGGAACACCGGGTGAGTGAAGCCCTAGAAGTGGGGCGGCGAACCAAAGGAACAAGACGGAAGGGACTGAGGGCGAAGTGCAGGGTCCCCAGCCCCGAAACCCCGGCAACGCACGTGCGCTGATAGCACCCGGGGACCTAGCAATACAACCCAGTCAGATGCCGAGTAACACCCACAAGCAGGCGAGGAAGTGCCCGCAAGGATCCGGACACAGAACCGATGGGTCAAGCCAAGAACCCACGTGGCTCGCCCCAACTCCCCCGGCGCACGCCAGCTATAATCTTTAATCTAAGCGCCCAAGCCAGCGGCAGCTCACGCAGCAAGGGATACAGATACAACAAGGAACAGGGAGACCGCAAGAAAGCTGAAGGGTACAGCAACAGAATCAGGCCAGTGCAAGGAGCCAGAGACGATCAAGGGAGCAGCAAGTGATGGAGCATGCACATGGCGCACCGGAGGGGGGACCCCCCACTATCCCCTGGTGTAATCAGCAAATATCGAAATTTAGAGGACTAACAAAACCCCGACCAGTGTGAGAGAGCCCAAACAAGGTTGCAGAAGGGGGCGTGAGGCAGGGGCCGACATAAAAGACACCATTGACGGTGGGGGGCCACAGCAATCAGGAAGGAACCAAGAGGTGGGCGAAACAGTGTGAGCTGCGACATAGAAGAGCTTACTCTCCACCGGCAGCCGCCACACAGAAAGCGGCCCACACTAGTGGGAAAAGAAGGCTTGAACCGCACATCAATAACGCTACAGACGTGGGAGGGCACAATCCATCGATACTTAGCACCACAGATATATTTCACAAAGGGGGCCTCGACCCGAACCGGCATGGATAAGAGAGGACAATCACAACAATAGTAAGAACGCACTGTCCTAAATGCAGACAAAGGTGGTTCTGTAACTGCGCACAGACAAAGGGTGAAAAGAGACACTGTGTGGGCACACTGTTTTCATCCGGCAATGGTTTGCACAGTGATATCGTAGATCCCAATACAGGTAAAGGCGAAAAGGGGAAGTGCAGTACAACCTAAGGAGAGAGCGTTTAATCATGGTGCCAAAAAGGCGTGACAACACGTGGAGAAGTGGAGAAGTGAGGGCCTGCTATAAGAGCAAGGCAACATATCCGTGGGGAGCACCACAAGGCGACAGTGCCTGGGTCTGGGCAACATTATAGGAGAAGCTGGTCAACCCAGCATAGGAGGCACCAAAGACACCCCCAGAACAGAGTTGTCTCTCCAAATACACAGACGTGGATGAGAAAAAAATAACCCCTGCCTTTACCCACAAGAGAGGACAAGACGCGCACCACAACTGAAAAGGATAGAAATGCCAGACAAACAGAAAGGAGGGAGGGGCAAGCAGACCAGTATAGAAACATACGCCTGTTAAGGTGACATGGTCGAGCCTGCAGCACCAGAGACCTATGAGTACATCCGGCTCCAAACAACAAGAGGGGACACAGGAGGAGGGCCCCATACTCGATGCCATAGCAGCACTGAAGACATCGCTGGAGTCTAAGATGGACACAGTCATTGTGGACGTGGGCATTCTGAGGCAGGATGCGAGAGCCTTGGCAGATCGGATGCATACGGCAGAACAGCAGGTCCAGAGCAACACGGCGGACATCACAACCAACCGCACGCAAATGTCGGAAGCGTTCAAACACATACACACCCTGGAGGAGAGGGTGCAGGATGCGGAAGGAAGGGCCAGACGGAACAACGTGTGTATTGTGGAACTGTTCGAGGGGGAAGAAGGCAGAGATCCCACAAACTATGTAGAGAACTTACTGTTACAAGATGTGGGAGCTGGAGTCTTATCCCAAGGCTTCACCGTGGAAAGCGCACACAGAACCCTAAACAGAAAAACCCCGTCGGGGGGCACCTCCCAGACCAATGATCACGAAAATCATGAACTTTAAAGATTGTGAAAAGATACTGACATTCTCGAGATAAGATGGGACGATCACGAGAAATGCTGCTAGAATAACAATATACTTACACGGCGCTGGTAGAGAGGCAAAGAGCACAATTTAGACCGACCAAGGAGCAGTTTAGGGCAGCTAATGCAAGATGCATGCTCTTGTAACCCGCCAAATTAATATCTAAAACGGCAGGTCATACCTCTTCGAAACGCTGACGGAGGCCCACAAATGGATGGACCAGCATCGCATCCCACAACTAAAAGCTGAAAATGAGCAGAACACCACAAATGTTCTCCAATAAGGCACTTAGCGCAACAATAACAGTACTATAGCTCAAAACACGTGGCCCCACAGATTTATTAACGGGAGCCAACACACACCCCGGGGAGTGCCTGCGGGACGCCACAACTACAAACCCCAAGGAGTGATGTAACTCCAGATGCCAGTTTCAAGGCATCATGCTGCAACAAGCACACCCCCAGGACGGAGGGGGGTGCGAGAGAAGCGACAGAACCTGAGCAGGGGGAGGGTGGCTGGGCGTTTGTTAATAGTAATAGTTTGTAAGTTGTTTGGTTGGTTGGTAGACGCCACGATTAGAAGAGGAAGCACTATACACAGAGGAAGAAGTGAAGGCACGAGTGGCGACGGAATCAAGGAAGGACGAAAGCAGCACGGACAATACAATATCCCCAGTCTGACTACCCATGGGAAATCTGTACAGAAAGACATTAATGAGGAAGGAGAAGGGAAGAGATGCCAATGGGGGTTGGGGGAGAAGACAGCACAGACCGGAACCGGAGGAACAGAGTTTGGGCAAGTGGGTTCGCGTAAGCCTATGGGAAATGCCAGGTAACAGAGCACATCATGAAAATTGGCCCAGGAAGAAGTAACAATAGCAACCTGGAACGTCAGGGGACTAAACGCCTACGTCAAGCAACTGAGAATATACGCCTGGCTGAACAGGTCGAAAGTGAATATGGCAATGTTACAAGAAACTCACCCGACGCCAGAGAAGCAAGCCTAAGTGCCCAAGAAATGGGGCGGTCAGCTGTACAGTTTGACATAAGGGGAGTGCTGACATGGATCGCCCCGGGAGTACTATTCAAGTTTTTAAAACAGGAAAGTGCTTTGGAGGGTAAACTTGTGATAGTACATGGAATGCTGGAAAGCAAAGAAATATGCCTAATAAACACATATTACCCGAACCACGACGCAACAGAGTTCTTCAAGAACATAGCACCCAAACTGGCCGCTTACAGAGAAGCAACATTCATCTGTGCAGGCGACTTCAACTGCACACTGAATCCGCTGCTGGACAGGTCGGATGACAAATACAGATAACCAGCACCGCCAGCTAAGGCCCTACATATGATCCTTAACCAGCTGAATTTGGTGGACGTCTGGAGGAAGGTACATGGAGAAACAAGAGGGTATACACACCATAGCCCCCCCCCACAGGACATTTACATGTATAGATTACTTACGGGCACAGAAACCCTATCAAGCACGAACACTATCAGATAACGCTCCATTAGTAGCAACGTGGGCACATACCTGCAGGAAGGCCCTTATACCAACATGGCGACTGAGGCCCTATCAGATGGGGAGTTTCAAGAATACATACAAGACACGATAGATGATTACTTTGAGCATAACGAGGGACGCGTATAGATAGTAACAGAATGATCAGGGATGCCTTTAAAGTGATGGTCAGGGGAACAGCGATTGGGAAAACAGGGGGACTCAAGGACAGTACTCAAAACATTGAGGTTGAGGTGCATCACAGTCTGGCAGAAACTAGGGAGCTTAGAGTACGGGAAGTATATACAAAGATTACATGCAGAGGGAGATAAGCCTGGCAGGCTATTAGCCTGGCTCACCAAGCAGGAGAGTAAAAGGGACCCGATTAATGCGATAAGAGACGAGGCAGTGAAGGTGATTAGGACCAAGGAAGGAATTAATAAAGTATTTTCACAATTTTATGAGAACCTGTATGCCCAAAACCAAGTGGCAGAAGCTGGTGACATAGCCGACGCCCTGGCTGAGATCAGTCTACCTAAGTTAACTGAGAATCAGGCCCTTATACTTGATGCCCCCCACACAGTGGATGAATTAGCAACCGTAACGCTGATCTCCCATCTGGTAAATCCCAGGACCTGACGGGCTCCCCCCGCCAAGTACTTTAAGAAATATAAGGACACCCTAGCACCAAGGCTGCTGGAGACCTATGAAGAAGCGTACGAGAAAGGACAGTTACCAGACAGCATGTCTGAATCTATAATATTACTCCATCCTCAAACCAGGGAAATCACTACTCGACTGTGCCTCCTACAGGCCGATCTCCCTGATTAACCAAGACTCCAAAATACTAACAGCAACACTCGCCAATCGACTTAAACGAGTCATACCCACGTTAGTGCATGCGGACCAAACGGGCTAAGTCCCGGGACAGAACACGACATGAAACTTGAGAAGACTCCACCATGTGGTAGACCAGATGAATCAGAGACGGGGCAAATGTGCCATAGTGTCATTGGACGCTGTTAAAGCTTTTGATTCTGTGAATTGGTATTGGCTGCTGAGCGTGTCCACACATTTTGGACTAGGGGAGGGATTCCTCTGCTGGATCAAGCTGCTTTATGAAGATCCCAGAGCAAGCGTGAAAACAGGTAGGCACATCTCAGAGGTCTGGATCTGGAGGATTTGTAGAGGAGCAAAGCAGGGTTGCCCACTATCCCCGATGCTATACATATTGGCCCTTGAACTGCTGGTGGTCTACCTCAAGGCCGAATACAAAGAAACCGGGATAGAAATAGACAGTCATACACCAAACCTCATTAAATGCGGACGACATGCTCCTCTTTGTAGGGGATCCACGGGTGCACCTACCATGCCTACTAGAAGCCATAGATGTAGTTGCCAGATTATCGGGAATAGCCATTAACAAAGAAAGGTCCTCCCTGTTCCCCTTAGCAGATCTAAGATGGGTCTCCCCGAACCAACTGCCCGACCTGGGTATCACATGGGCACTGCGCACTTTCCACTATCTAGGAATAAATGTGCCTCATAATATCACTGACACACAAATTCAACACACAAGTGGCTCTCGATAAGAACAAGAAGGCCATGAACTTCTGGAAGATGTTCCCATTAAGAATGAAAGGAAGAGCGGCCCTGTTGAAGAGGACTATTGCCACGCATGTTATACTACTTCACAAACATCCCACACGATATACCTAAGGCATTCTTCAGACAGCTAAACACAATGACATGAAAATTCCTGTGGGGGTGGGGAAGTAGGGGATGCAGGATTGCCCTGAATATTCAGCAAAGAGGCTATGAAGCGGGAGGAATCAGATTGCCAGACATTGAAGGATATTATCTTGCAGGGCAGCTGTAATTTGTGGTCAGATAGCCAGGAGATGAAACGTCAATAGACGCATTGCGACAGTACTACCTGACAGAAATGATGTGGATAAATAAGTCCTTGAACTGAACCCTTCCCAGCATGGTCAAACTGGGCCTGACCCTGTGGAAGAAGGCATGAAAAACCAAGGGGGTGCAAGACCTTTGTTCTACGTAGATCCCCCTCGCAGGAATGGCAGGGATAAGAACAGGCACCCTTGCAACATACCAGAGACATTGGGAAGCCAAGGGCATAGCTCAATTAGGGGACCTGTGGAAAGATGGAAAATGGGTGGGATTCCAAACTGGGGCGGTGGAGCATGGCATACACAGGGGTGAATTTATACTATATAACAGCATGGTTCAGACAATCAGGAGATGGCCAGAATTACCAGAAGGAGATACTGGGGGGCGCTAGATGCGTGGTACGACGTATCAGAAGCGGGACACATGGTCTCCAGACTCTACGAACTACTACTAAAAACCAACAATGAGTGGGAACTGCAAATGCAAGAACGCTGGTAAGGGGAGCGTCAGAAGCCCTTCATCGATCAAGAGTGGTCTAGAGTTCTGCGGTATCCGAAAAAAGTGTCCAGAAACGCACGATTTAGGCAAGCACAGCTTTATCTAACACAAAGAGCATATATCATGCCCAGGAGAATGTCCACTATGGGAACTGGGAAACCCTGGAAGTGCCCACGATGCGCTGTAGAGAAAACAGATATACTGCACATGTTCTGGACCTGCCCAGTGGTAAAAAACTTTTGGGATGGAGTCCAGGAAAAGGCGGCCGTGGGCGGAATTCACATGCAAACATGGACACCAGAGTCTTACTTATTTGGCCTTTTTCCTAGAGGAGACAAACAGAGGACACACATTGCTGAAATGAAGAACTTAATGTGAATTTTGGCAAAGTGCCACATAGCAATGGTGTGGAATTCTAGTTCGGGCCGAACATAGAATCATGGTAGGCTGATCAGAAGAAATGGTCGGTAACGGAAACCACAGTATGGACGAGGGCATTGCAGAGCGGAGAAGCAGAGAGCGGGCATAAGATACTTGCATGGAACTCCCTGTTACAAGAATTATTCGAACAGAGGGAAGCGAACAGTACCAATGGCGCCAGCGGGTCAGAAGAATACTGAAGGGAAAGCTAACGGAAGAATAGCCTACCCCCAGTACAGCAAGAGACATGGGAGAAAACCCAAAGGCTCAGGATAATAGAACCACAAGAGGACGAGTCTATGGCTGTACAGGAAATCAAAGCTAGGAAGGCCACATCAGCGCACCATGATAGATGATGAAGATGGGCGGAATCCACAAAGAAGTGCCAGAATGTTTGTAACGTTTGTCGTTATATGTTGTAAAATAATAAAGAGATTAAAAAATATACCATCCACTGCGACATCGTACAGTTTGTACACCTAAATTCATTGCTAAACAGGCCAACGCTATCAAAACAAAATAAATTATGACCAACTATCCTAAAATTAGTGAACTGAGTGCTATCGACGAAGAAATTGCGATACAAGAGATAGTTACTGATTTAAAAGCATCACCTGTATGCTTTGGTGCAAAGATGGTGGAACGAGTCATCTGCACGGCTGATATTTATTCAAGTGATGTCAAACAAGTCAGTGCGAACACTTCTGACAACACCTATATTATGGTCCACCATGAGAATCTTGATATAGTATCTATGACGACTCCAAAACAACGAGTAACCACTACAACACAAGTATGGCAGTACAGCGTGAGTTTGAGTAATTTTTTTTTAATGTTTTTATTTTTTTTATTGTTTGATCAAAAAATAAGATTTTACAATTCACTATTGTTTCTAGAGCATTTCGTCAGATGCTTGAAGCGAAACACAAAACAGATTTCTACTTCACTTTCGCGTAGATCTTACAAGTCTGTGACAGAACTTTTCTGGGGCCCGTTGATGTATCACAGTACAGATGAGTATACTGAATTATGAAACTGCTTAGCTCTTCTCATTTAGTAGATTGTTCTCGATGTTTTCAATCATTTTGGCCAGTGCAATTTGCCATGTGGTTTTTTCTCCTCCTATCAATCGGCACCACCATGTATCCTCTTCGGCCAGGATATCAGCACCTGCCATGCATGATAGATATCGTTGCCTGATGGCACTGGTAGCTGAACATTGCATGATCAGATGCCTTAATGTCTCTTTTGGTGGATGAGGATTGTGTTTGCAAAATCGACAAGTGTTTGTTAGTGCCTGGCCCCGAATGTGCAAAATCTCGTTGGTTTTGAACAAATTCAAACGGGCTTGTAGAGTTCGATTTCGAACCGGTCTGCTAGGGCATTGTTTTACATAAGCTTGTAGCTCATTTCTTTTAACCATGTTGCTTGGTAGATGTCTGGTGAGTTTAAGCATTGCAGCTTCATCTGTTTTGGCGGCCCAGTCATTGTCATATTTTTTTTAGAATTTTAGTTCCTCCTCATTTGATGCAATGTTATTTAGCACCACTTGATTTTCATCTTGCCAGTCTTTTAACATGTTACAATTTCTGCTGTCCATCTCACATTTTAGTAGTCTAAAGACCTCATTGTTATGTGCCATTCGACATTTTCTGTATAACATCATCGAATTACAGGTCACTGAGCATTCTAAGGATTGCAGACTTAATTTGCGTCTTATGGCTGTCCCTGATGTTGATGTCGGAGGTGTAGCACTTTATGCCAGAATAGAGCTTCTAACTTGGCCCATAGCTGTTTTGGAATTGTGGGCATTGCTTCTACGCCGTATGTTATTGTGGGCGCCACTTTCATTTTGTAGAAGTTTATTGTTGGTACTAGTGAACATTTTCCAAATTTGCCATCGATGACTTTGGCTTGGGCAGCTAGTTTTTTGATTTTTTAATACAATTCTGCTTACATGGCAGATTCCTTTTCTGAACTGTCCATAATCACTCCTAGATATTTGAACTTTGTTACAATTTCAATGTTGGCTTCTCCCAGGTGCCAATTAAAGTTTTTTTGTTTCGTCCCACAATTCTGAAGAATCATGACCTTCGTTTTACTCGTGTTTATTTCAAGATGATTTTCTATGGCATAAATTTGGAGGGCAGTACATTTCCGTTGGAGCCCAATTTCAGTTTGGTCAAATATTGTCAGATCATCTGCGTACAGAAGGTGTCCAATCTGCATTGGACCCAATTTCGGTGGAAATGCCCTGGTAGAGTCTTCTATTTTTTTGATGTCACCGATGTAAGAGAGGAACAGCACTGATGCCAACGGGCATCCTTGTTTAACCCCACGTGCGCTTTGAATTTCATCTGATATCACGCCTTCCCGGTTCAGTCGTACTCTCAGTGTGGTGCTATGGTGTAGTGCTTGAATGGGGGCTAATATGTTCTCTGGACATTGCCAGGCCTTTAATTTGTTCCATAGTACCTGTCTCTCCACCCGATCAAAAGCCTGAGTAAAGTCGATGTATACTACGAACAGATGTTGCTTGTTCTGGCGTGCTTTGGCTTTTAGTGTGCTGCATGCCAAAATGTTGCAGGTGGTTCCTGCATTTTTCTTAAAGCCCGCCTGATAGCGGTCATTGCAGTTAGCTCCAGCTGCCCAAGTTTGGAATTTGGTCATGAGAAGTGAGGCATAAACCTTGCCCATTACATCAAGTAAAGCAATTGGATGAAAGTTCTTGGGATCTGATGGATTTTTTGTAGATCGGAATGATTATGGCTTTGGACCATGACTGTGGGATAGATTGTGTTTCAGCGCACCGCCGGAAGATCGCGCTCATCAGACTGGCCCATTCTTCAGGGTGGCTTTTCAATTCTGCATTAGAAATGCCCTCTGGGCCGGGAGCTCTCGAGTTTTTTTGTTTCCTGATGGCGTCAAGGATGTCTTCTTCTTTGTCTAAATTGATCCGGTTAGGACCCTTCTGTCGTTGTTCTTTCACCTGGTGGCTAACCGCTGACCGGAAAAATTTTGCGAGATGCTTCTCCCAGGTGCCTTGATTGATATTATTTAAGATTTGATTATCTAATGTTCTGTTTGCATCACGTATTAGGGTCCAAAAATTCCTGCTGTTGTTCGTAATAAGGGTTTTAGTTATTTGTTCCGCGTCAGCTTGATGTAGTTTGTGCCTGTGGAATTTCACCCAGTCTTTGTATCTTTTTTTTATGACCTTGATGTTCTCTGACAAGTCTGTGTTTGACACCTTGCGGGCTGTTCTTAGCGCTCTCCTATATTCACGCCTTTTCTCAACCAGTTCCTTATTGTAGACATGCTTGCTAGTTTGCTTTGGGACGGGCTCAAGGTGCCTTTTTTGTTGGATGTACGGAATCAGTAGTGGTTGATAATCAATGCCGTCCATTGCTTCTAAGTATGTATTTGCAATATACTTAGTGGTCACTTTACTAATGCCTGTGGCATTTATTCTTAATCTTGTACCTTGCGCGGTGGGCTCAATCTGGGTGGTGTATTTCATACTTTTATTACTGCTTAGAATCCAGGCAGTTTCGAGCAGATTATGATCGCTCGTAGGGGTGCGACGCACCTTAAACATTTTTGTAATAAGCAGTAGTGATTGTGATACAAAGATGTGATCAATGGTTGAGACTGCGGGCGGACGCTCCCACGTTGGTAGTCTGTCTGCTGCAGGAAATGCATCGTCTAGATTATGTGGCCCTGCGATTTGCTGAAATTTGTCCATTCTTTACCTCGTTGTGCAGACGCCTGTTGGGCAGCTGTTGCTTTCTTTGATTCTTTGCATGTCGCATTTAGGTCTCCAGACATTAATATGGCTGTGGTTGGATATTCAGTCGTGACTGTAACGAGCAGACTTTCACATTGTTCGATGAATCTTTTTCCAGATACTATTGCAGGATTCCAATATAAAGTTGATTATGATGATGACGCGTCTTAGTTCAGGTTTTGGATCTAACGTGCCTTGTAGGGAGACTAGTACTGCTAGCATCATTTGATTGGCCGTTAATATTTTTTCTACTTGTACTCCTATTCCATTACGGCAAGCTATCATCAAGCCAGATGTTGGACGCCCTTTGTTGCCCCTTGCTGCAGGTGCTAAAATAATCTGGTATCCCTCCATCGTTGGTGCTAGTTGGAGCCAGGTTTCCTGAAGACAGATGATGTCAAATTCCCCTAGGTTTGATTCCCCTGAAGCTGTCAAATGAGAATGTCCTAGAGTGTTCCAGGAGCAGAGGGTTAGTTGTGTTACGCTTTCCTGGGACATGTCGCTTGTCGCTGTCTCATTATTCTTGGGTGGCTATTTCTTACTTTGTGTAGTGAGAGCTTTCGGCAGCCACGCCCATGGGCCTGTTTTGCTGCTGCTAGGGGCTTCCTTTTTGTTCTGTGTGCTTTGTGTCTGCTCCAATGCTTGAGTATTTGTTTTTTTCGCTAGTTTTAAGGTAATCTGATCGTCGTTGTTTTACTTCTTGACTTTTCTCCCTTATTTTGGAGGTTACTTGTTTTTGCGGAAGTGTGCGATGTTCTCTCTTTTCTTCATCATAGCTGGCCTTGTAATTCCTAAGTCTAGTTCTGCCATTTTCTTTGAGGTGTGACTTTTCTGGTAATTTGTCTTTACATTTTTATGAAATGGTTCTCTGTGTGCTGATTTATCACGTCTGGTTCTTGTTGAACTCTGTCTACACGTTGAGGCATTTTGATTTTCATGAACCTGATGATCAGATCTGTCCTCAATGTAGAATCCACATCTGTGAATGTCGTACTTATGTTTTAGGATCTTGTTATACACAGTGCGGGAGTTCAAATGGAGTAGAGTGGCGGCACCTGATTGATTATGCCATGGTTCCACAATTTTAATGTCAGCCGAGTGTACGTCTTGCAGTTTCTCAATAGAGTGGAGTATAGCCATGACAGATCTTCTATTTAGAATAATGTCATCGGTATTGCAGGTTCTTCGAGTCATCTTGACTATCCATCTGTATCTACCTTGTCTGTCGGATTTGTAGTGAAGCTCTTTTGATATTTGGCCTCTTACACCATTTTCTTTGCGTTGCCTCTTGCTTGACTTGTTTGTTTCTGTTTTATCCGAACGTGCATGCTGATCTTGGTCATGGTTATGGTTATTTTTCGTTGAATTTCTATTGGATCTTTCATTTTGGTTCCCGTGAGGGGTGCTGCGTGAGTCATGACGTGATGTTTGTGATTTCTTCTGTTTTTGGGGGGGTTTCTCTTGGTTGCCTGTTTACAGCTACTCTCTCCCTCCTAGATGTCTTATCTTGCAGGCTTTCGATTTTGTTTTCATTTGATTCACTGTACTTGCGATCCTTGCTAGGCGTCTTTAACTTGTGGTTTGCATCTCTGTGACGCGTGCCTGACTCACTACTCTGAAAGTGATATGTTAGGCGATTGCGCCTATCTTCTAAAGTTTCGAAATCGCGCTCCTTTTGTATTTTGTTGTTTCCTCCAGTTTGGGCATTTGATAATACCAATATGAGGCACTATGATGTAACTAGTGTAAATATAGTACTTGAAGGTACACTACCAAGGACAGAGGACATTATGGTTGCTGATGTTATCACTGAAGAGTCTGCTTTTGCCAACATAGGAGATGCACATAATTCCACGTCCATGCCCCATCACGACAAAACCCATTCTGGCACAGGTGTGGTAGTTTTAGGTGACAGGCCTAGCAATTTTGATGTGAACATAGATGTGTTATCGACTGTAGAGTCGGGCACACAACAGCATAGGTTAAATACCTACTAATCGTCTGCACAGAGTGACATTTTTAATACTAGTATGACCTCAACAGCAATGTTTACAGTATTTGAGAACCTACTTACTACACTAGGATATCCAATCGATCCTCCTTCATAAATCTATCAACCGTGGTAGAAACATTTTTAGAGAGCGAGGAGTGAACACTGTAGCTAGGTCTAGTAATATATCTACTGGGGTTAATACTGAGGCGACAGTGAGCTCTCAAACGGAACTCTACGAGGATGTTTGAGCGGACGTTGTGCCGCGAAGACAGTTGAAAACGCACAAAAAGAAAGCCATCTCACAAGCATGTATGTACGGAAAACGCACTAAAACAAGAAATCATGTTTGTATCATTAATGATGATAGTGCTAATTTTAGTATTGCAGAGCTTGATAGCTTACCTAATGTAGAAGCCCCCCAAACAAATCCGATACATAATCTGCCAGGACCAACGCAGGATAGTGGTAAGATCTCTGTACATTGCTGCAAATCTTCAGCACCATCACAGCGTGAAAGTACAATTCCACAAGGTTATATTAGAAACTATATACTCGAACCAGAGCAGGCCGATGGGATTACTCATGTTACTGAGATCACCGATGACCAGTCAAAAAAAGAGTAATGCTAAAGAAGAAAAATTAAAAGAAGTCATGTGAAGTTAATGCTGATCTAGTAATAGTGGATATTCCTATGTTATTTGCTGGTGAGGCCATCCACCATTATCGTGCCCAAACATAACGCACACATCCAATACTATTGTGGTAGAATCATGCACTACTGATACTGTTCCACACACAAGGAAGAACTGCATTTTGAAGGCCACTGACGGTAATGATCACTTAAATGATAGAGTTACTGAAGTTAATACAGAGGCTGGTATTAAAGGAGAATTTAATGCTCTGCAGCTAAAGACTGTTCTACCCTGTGATTATCATCCACCCCCAAATCGGTCAATTGTATTGCATATCCTGCACACAGGGATTGCCCTTCGGGTGATCACATCTGACGATATCAAGATTGTCAATCAACTGGTAGACGCGGCCTTAGCAGTATCTAGTTTACAGCTACACTTGATTATATCCTGCACTATGCATCTGGGTTTTTTAGATTAGGATATTCATATAGACTTGTAAATATGCTGCCATGTAAAAACAAAAACACCCCACCTGTGCAAGTATCTCGTAAGGCCATGAATCAATCGACTAAGAGGAGTCCAGAACTAACACACGTTGATGGAGATATAACAAGTGTAGATCATCACAAACATCAAAGCACAGTGAGTGGATTAAATATTAATAAAGAGGAGGGTGACACAGGTGATGGTTACTACCAATGGTTACCCAAGGTTTTTAAGAATCATTTTTCAGCAATTGCTTGCAGACCAGATATGTGCTCCTGGATACCAGGGGGTTTGGGCATCCATCTGCCATGGGTGGTTTGATAAAGTATATCGACACATTCTGCCGAATTGCATTACAGGAAACTTGGATCACTGATGTGTGCGGGTTCGATGATAGTCAGTACATCGTACAGATAGCTGTCACTAAGGGACCAATTGGTCATCAGAAGGGAGAGTTATTGGTCACTGTGCGCCATCCTTGGTGTGTCTGTCAGGTTGATGGGTCAACCCTAATGGTACAGGCCATACTAATTGATTATATGCAGCACGCTATGTACCTCGTCAACATATATGATCCTCCAAATGCTGTAGCTACCAAACAAAATGTAGCGGCTGTGACTAAAATTCTTGAAGGTATTGAACAAAAGGTTGTATTGTAGATTGTGGGAGATTTCAACTCACAGATTGAAATGGGGTGAGGACGACCTGCTTAATTTCATGCAAGGCTGTCCGGTTGAAACATCCTGCATGAAATTGACAGGGTAGTGCTTTGGCAGTACTGTTACATTCTCATCACCTAACTGAGATGAATGGATTATGCCCAGGTGATGCCCACAAGGCATAACACGCGTGAGTGGTCGAAGTGCCTCTACCACCGACTACGCGTTCACTAATACAGAGGCGCAATGGTTGAGGATATGGCTTTTTTGACACATGAAGAGAGTGACCATCTGCCCCTGTGTGTTAAATGGAAAGTAGATATATGTAGTAGGTTTGATGAAATACATGATCTAAATGATATATACTTGAATGCCGGGCAGAACCGGATATTATGGAACGCGGTCAATTTAGATAAAGCTAAAATCATAGTATTAACGTTTCCAATTTTTATTGGGGACTTTGTTGATGGTAATGGTAGTGATGGATCAGCCATGATCGCAGATTTCCTGAAGTTGACAACTAGTATTAAAGAAGCCATACAACAACGGATACGATTCAGAAATGTTTAGGAGCGTTGGAATAGGGTGGGTAGTAATATAGGTCAGGGCTATGATAAAAGAATTAGTGACGCTAAAAGGCAATTGCAGGCTAATATTGTGGCAGTCCTTCATTCCTCCATTGGTCAGCTTACAGGCACAGAGACTTCTGAAGCTATTAAATAAGCAAAAAGGAATTATTGTAGGTGGCTACGAGAGCACAAGCTGCCCTGCGAGAAAGAGGTTTGGCAACAACTAGCTAGCTAGCCACGCAAGAACGGGTAATAATATGAGTATGTGGTCTGTGATTAAAGTGGCTACCAAAAAACTCCTGTTAGACTACACACCTAAGGGACTGCAAACCATGTTAGATGCTCTTGGTAGATATGCTGAAATTAATGGATTACGAATTAATGTAACCAAAACAAAGATCATGGCATTTACTGGTAAAAACAAAACAGTATCAAGTACAGGCGGCAGATTGACAACTCACTAGTTGAATGCGTCAGGTGCTATAAATACTTGGGAGTCATGATGGATGACAAATTAAGCTGGAAGTGGCATTGAGAAGACACTAAGAGAAAATGTATGATTGTAGAAACCAAAAGTTCCTTTATTGGAGAAATAGAGGATGCTCCCAGAAGACCATATTGCTGCTATATACCGCAACATTTGAACCTGTCCTTATGTATGGTGTAGAAGTATGGGGCCATAAACTTACCAATGAGCTGAGTAAATATGAGGCTAAAATCTTAAGGATTCTATTTCGAATGCCCAAAACGTTGGGAGTGGAGTTCTTAAGGCTGGTATTCAATCTTTTAGGCACCCCTTTAGCTTATATTCGCAAGGTGGAAATGTGTTATGAAAAGATACTGCACCTTGAGAAAGCAACAATTAACGTTAATTACATTCAAGCCTATACAAGACTGGATCACTTGGAGCAAATGGATATGTTGGGGAAGATGTGTTTTTACATAACGCATGGTTTGTAGCGTTTGCTGAAGCAGCCAATGTTGTATCAATAAGATCACGTAAACGCTGGTCAAAACAGAGGCTAAGTGACTATAGTTACCAGATCAAGCTTGTACGCCTGTCTACTAATGTAAATAGTGGCCCCTTCATACAATACAGAATGACGCGTAGATTTATTCCTGTAACAACATACCCCGATAGCCATATCTGTAGAAAATATCTGAAGTAAAATTTTAACGTTAGTCAAGTCCTCGAAAATAGGGGTGCAAAGATTGTATTAGTAAGATCTGGGCGTATGTGGGGGTAATGTGATGGAGTCTGTGGAACATATTCTGATACAATGTTAGAGTCTAAACTTGATCAGATATAAGTATGTCAAATTATACAAAAACACTTTTGATGGCGTGGATAGACGTTTTATGTGGAAATTGCCAATGAAGGTAACAACATTAATATTTTGTATTTTATGGTGAAATTGTATTCAAAATGTATAGAAATATAAGATGAATTATCTTAGAGTGTATTAAGTGAATGATTTTAAGGTAGTTATTCATTTTTATTAATTGTATTTATGTACATCCATTTGATAGACTTTTTTGAATCTATGCACCCGATGGAGTTCATCATGTAATAGGTCCCCGTGAGGAAAATGTTTATTGATGTGTTGTAGATACAAAGCCAGTTTGGCTACAAGTAAATTATATAAATAAATGTGCGGCAGGAACATCCAGTCAAAATAAAGTTACCACGGTTAAGTACCTTGTTTTTCGAATGGATTGTGTCCTCCCATGTATTCCTTATTTTATAATCGACTCCCAAAGCATTGTTAGGTAATGGAGGAGGGAGTACCAATTTTCAGATTCAAGATTTGTCATGGATCGAGTATAAAACTGCTTTACCAAATCCTCCTTCCTGGATAGAGGATGAATCCAGACAGTAATGCTTTGTAAAAGTATGGATGGTAAACCAAGTGGCTGCCGCACAAATGTCTTTTATCGGCACCCCTCTTTGAAGAGCGGAAGATGTCGCCATGCCCCTTGTGGAATGGGCTATTAGGCCTTCTGGGGGATCTTTCCCGGCCACTCGGTAGCACTCTGAAATAGCCAGAATAATCCATCTGGACAAAGTTTGCTTAGTAACTGGAAGACCCAGTTTGTATCCAGTGTACCCAATGAAAAGATGGACGTGTTGACATATCTTTCAGTCGAGAAATGTAAAAGCTCAAAGCCCTTCTGGGATTAAGCATATGTAACCTTTCCTCTTCTTTGTCAGAATCAGGGGGCAGATAGAAAGTTGGAGCACAATTTTCTGGGCTAAATGTAAATCGGACATTTTTTGGCAAAAAAGACGGTTTAACCCTAAGGACAACCTTATCTTTATAAACAATGGTAAATTGAGGTTTACTAGATAGGGCCTGCAACTCACTCACCCTGCGGGTTGATGTTATCACAAGAGAATGGTTTTCAAGGTTTAGTCTTAATGGGCATGAGTGGAGTGGCTCAAAGGGAGCATACATCAGAAATTATAATACCAGATTAAGATCCCAAATTGGGACTTGAAAAGGTGTAGGAGGGAACACATTAGTGAGCCCTTTAAGAAATTGTATAATCAATGGTATTTTTAAATATACCTCTTCCGAGGTGCACTTAAAGATTGAAAGTGCTGCAAAGTATCCTTTAATGGGCCCAATCTGGAGCCCAAGATTAGCCAAATGTAACAAAAAAGACAACACCATAGGAACATTGCATTGAAAAGGGTCCAGATCCTTTTCACTTCACCAGCTGCATGTTTTCTTCCAACGGCAGTGGTATAAGCATTGAGTTGCTGGCCTTCTGGCCGAAAGCAAAATCGCAATTACGTCGTCCAGGAGGTCCCAATTCTTGTATCTCAAGCTCTCAGAAACAATGCGTGAAGATGAAGTTTCTTGACCTCTAGTTGGAGAACCAGACCATACTCTCGCGAGAGAAGGTCCTCTCTTTGTGGAAGATGTATTGGAGGGCAGATGGGCCTGTCCAGAAGGTCCAGGTACCACATCCTCCTGGCCCAATCCGGAGCAATTAGGATCATGGATTTCCCGAACTTTCTCAACCTCCACATCATGCGAGGAACAACATGGACTGGAGAAAACTTGCACAGGAGTGGAAACTTGCAGTCCACTACGAACAGGTCTCCTAGACCTCCTCTTGGGGGAAATTCCGTGGGGCAGAACAGTTCGCACTTCCAGTTGACACTGGCCGCAAACAGGTTTACCTGAGGGGTTCCCCAAACGGTGAAGATCTCTTGAAGGACTTCTTGAGCTAGTTCCCACTTGTGGGAGACTGTGCTCTGCCTGCTCAGAGCGTCCACCGCTGTGTTCTCCTTTCCAGCTGCATGAACTGCCGATAGGGTGATGGCTCCTTAAATTTCCCAGAACCAGAGCTGCATTGCCTCTCTGCACAGTGGTAGTGACCCTAAACCACCTCTCTTTCTGAGGTACTACATGGACACCATGTTGTCCATCATCAGGACATTCTTTCCCCATACAGAGGACAGAAAGGCTTTCAGCACAAGTCTGAATGCCCTCAGCTCTAAAAGGTTGATGCATAGTTGGGTTTCCGAAGGAGACCAACAACCGCTGACTGTCAGACCGCTGGCGTGGACTCCCCCCACCTCATGAGTGAGGCATCCGTAACTACTATTATCTCCATGGTTGGCAAAAAGGTTCTCCCTTCAGAATATTGTCACTGCAGGCCCACCACAGAAGATCCTGTGCGACCCTGATGTAGGTCTGACCTCTTGCCCGAGAATTGAGACCACTGCACCCTGAGGGCCCATTGAAGGGCTCTCATTCTCAGAGCACCAGGAAAATGCAGGATACCATGAGGCTGAGCAACCTCCAAAAGTCGAAGGCCAGAAGACGCTGGGTACTCTGGAATTTGTTGACCATCTGCAGAATGTGTTGAGCCCTCATTTCGAGTGGCAAGGCTTTTCCCAAGGATGCACCCAGGACTGCTCCTATGAATTCGAAGTTTTTTAGATGGTATCATGTGGGACTTCTTGTAATTGAGGGAGAAGCCCAGTCTGTGGAGAGAGTGGCAAGTATACTGAGATGTTCCAGGGCCTGTTTGCGAGTACGAGCACAAGCACTCATCAGCCAAACGTCCAGGTAGGGGTAGACGTGAATCCCCCTCTCCTGAAACTCGCTGCCACCACTGCCATCAACTTGGTGAACACCCTCGGGTGGAGGTCGGCCCAAATGGCAGAACTTTAAACTGATAATGAGAACCGCAAACTGTGAACATCAGGTACTCTGTGTTTGTGATGGATCGGCACATGAAAGTAAGCATCCTGAAGGTCCAATGACATCATCCACCACTGAAGTTGGAGGGCCCAAAGGAACTGAGAAAGTGTGACCAGTTTGAACTTGTCAATTCTCCATCCTTCTTGGGGATTAGGACATAGGAAGAGTACCACCCTTTGTTCCTTTCTGTCACAGGCACTAGTTCTACAACAACTTTCTCAAGCAGGCTCAACATTTCCTGCACAAGGAACGGATCTGGAACTTGAATGAGTGGCTCTCTGGTGGATGGTCCTGAGGCCTTTTTAGAAAGGGAATATGATATGATATTTTATTTATATCGCGCTCGTACACAAGTGTTTCAGAGCGCGACCAAGCAAAGGGAGGGGAACAAGGGAGAACAAAAAATAAAAACAACAATCTTACTAGGCCCTGTGACATAAAGAACGCTAATGTGCATGGAGAAGGGAAAAGGGGGAAGTGCGTGGAAGGGGGAGAAGTGGAAACTGCATAACAGAGGTGAGAAAAGAATAAGTTAAATTAATGAATAAATACAGGCAATGAAAAAGTGGTAGTGTAGCCAGCAAGTGGCAAGTGCAAGATTAGTCAGATAAGGGTATATCTGATAAGTGCAGAGGAAGAGTGGGAGACTGTACGGTACAGATACAGAAACAAGTGCAATGGGAGGCCCGGAGGCAGTGCAGGAGGGAGGCAGTGTGAGCAGGTACCTGGGCCCGAAGGACAGAGGGTGTCCAGGTGCACAGTGCCAAGAGAGAAAAACAGGTCAGCGGGGAAGGAGAGGGGCAAAGGCGAAAGTGAAGAGGAGGGTCCTGAGGTGCTTCTGGAACCAGAGATGGTTCTCTTCAAGTTTCAAGGTGGCCGGTAGGCTGTTCCAAAGGGAGGATCAGCCAAAGAAAGACATCTGCCCCCAGCTTGTTTCATTGAAAGACGACTGACCCTGAGGGAGTTAGAGGTAGAGTAGCGAAGGGCTCAAGAGGGGAGGTATTTGTGGAGGGATAGTTGAAGGTATTTTGGAAGGCAGTAACCCTGGGCTAATGTTTCTAATGCCCATGCATCAGAAGTAATGCCTCACCATTCTTTCAGATGCAGTGAAAGTCTGCCTCCCACTGGGGTCTTGTGGGTTGAGGACTCAGAGGTTTTGAGGAGGCAGAAGCAGTGGCTGATGGAAAAGTAGCCGTTGCTTGGGCAGGCTTTGCACCTCTCCCTCATCCACTGCAAGGGAATCTTCTCTGACCTCTTTGTCTAGCCAGTCCTCTCGCTCTTACAACTGAGTAAAAGCGAAAGGACTTAAACCTCCAAGATGAACCACTGGGATGAGAGGATGTTGGTCGTCTGATGGCAGCACCAAGGGACTTGGGCTGCTGCATATGAGGTCTGCAGCTTCTGTAAACTTTAGTCAGCTTTGCTGCCTAACAGCAGGGTGTCGTCAAGAGGCATGTTGAGGAGCCTGCACTGCACGTCCGGTGCAAAACTTGACTTCCTCAATCATGCACATCTGCCTATTACTGTGCTTGCTGCCATGGCTCTGCTGATGCGATCAGCTGATTCCAATCCTGATTGACAAGACTCAACACATAGCCTCCTTGCCGTCTCCTACAATGCTCAGGAAGTCGTCTCTCTCTTTCCCATAGGGAATATGGTCAGCCGCCATATCTACACAGTCACACAGGGTGAATGTGCATTTTGCTAAAGCGCAAGTGGAATTTGCGGACTTAAGTGCCATGCTTCAAGCAGAAAATACCTTTCTTGCTCAAGTGTCGAAACGCTCATCATCCCGATCTGGTGGGATGGTAGGGTATGTAGTCTGCTTCAAGGTTGAAATCGCTGCCTGAACGACTGGGCTTTCAGGTGTTTTGACAGGTAGCTAGGTTACTAGATGGTCTATATTTTTTGGTGAGGTTTTTGTTCACCGCTGGGCTCGACTCAGGAAACTCCCAATTTGCCAGATTCCTATTCTGGAGTGCTACATGAAAAGGCAGTATGGGATCCTTTTGTGGACCTTTAGCCCAAATATCAGTTTTGGGGTCTTGCTCAAACCGTGGAGCAGGCCTGTCCCATCCCAGAAAGTCAATGCCTCTAGTCTTCCAGTGACTAAGAGGCATCAGCAGCGTCTGCCGGATCCAGCTTGCCAAATTCCATCTCAGGTGAAGTGTCAACCCCACTAGCTGATTGCACATTTTGATATATATGCCTTAACCTGGATTCTTCTGAAACAAGGCTTTCTGGGATGTTAGGTGTGCTTAATTCCAATCCAAACGGTGGGGTATCGTGGTCTGAAGGTTTGTAAGCCTCATAAATTGAAGATAAAGACTTAAAGAAATCTTTCTTTGGTAGTGGTTTGTAAGATTGTTAAATTTCCTTAGGCTTAGAAAGTAAAGGGGTCAATAGTTAATGGTGTCAATGACTTTTCCGTCGATCTTGTCTTCGAAGAAGCCCTCGAAGGGTTTGATCCTAGACTCGAAAGAGTCTTCGACAATTTGTCATTGTGTTAAAATCTCGAAGGATCTCGAGGGGTCTCCAGCTTAAGTCCTGGGCTTGAGGGAGCGCAGGATGTAGCCTTAGACCTTTCCTTGTTTGCCTAAGTTGGCTTGACAGGAGCATGGCTCTTTACCTTCTTCTTCGAGGGGACCGGAGTCTCTCTCTCGAAGATCTTCAGCATTTCCTTGCTGAAATGTTGCCACTGTGCTGGAGTAGATGATTTAGTGGGACAGGTTATACTCCTCTCCGGAGAGGAATCAGATGAATTTAAAATGGGCGATTTATAATGCCTCTTCTTCTACTTCCTCAAAGATGACGAAGAATGATGGCACCAGCTCCAGGAGCGTGAGCTTTTTTTGAACTTTTCCTTCGAGGAGAGTCACCTCTCAACTCAGCGGATGATCATCTCTTCGTTGAAATCATTGAAGGGGATTTAGTGGGGGCCTACGTGCCACAAGTTAACCTTTATGCTCTTTCAGAGCCTTACCGGTCATCAATTGACAAGATTCACAGTCCGCTGTCCTATGCTCAACGCCAAGGCACCAGAGACGCAAGCGATGGGGGTCCGGGTGGAACATCTCGGCACCGCAATTGTAGCACTTTAACCAGATCTGCTGAAGACGAGGCCATTGTACTCAAAGTTTTGTCACAGAAAAGACTGAAGCGCGTCAATTCTTCGAAGCGTTAGCTATCAGAGAAAAATGAAACTGAAGCCAATGGATGTTGCACGTGCTTTATATACTGACGATGACCTTGACTCGGGATGGAAGCCCTCGAGGGACACTGAGTCGACTGCATCGATGCACAACACCCTCTGTCGAAAAAAAGAATCCCGAAGCAGCCAAAGCTGGAAGATATATCATAAGATGAGGAATACATGGGAGGACACAATCCATTTGAAAGACGCCTTTACCAGAAGTGTTGGAGACACTTATCATAGAGCAGTTTGTGAATTCTCTACCTCCCTATTCACAGAAAGCGGTCCTTCTACTGAACAGACAAAGTCTAATACTAGTCAGACAGCACAGAATTATGCAGAAGCTAAGTGGCATAACAAAAGGCTCCACAAAGTTGATTAACCTAAAAGAGAAGCAAGAGGATTATTTCACACACACCCCTTCCGAATAAAGATAGAAACCAAGATAGTCCTCACTAACCCATAGTGAGAGATCTATCAAAGATAGAGAAAGCCTATGGTACTAGAGAAAGGGAAGAGGTAAAACCCAAAGAGAGATGAATACCAAGACCCACCTAAATGGCATGTTTCTCATGCGGACAATCAGGATACCTGGCCCGATAGTGCCCTCCCAATGAGAATGAGGAACCCATGGAGCTTGGTTATATGGTAGGAAAAGATTGGGAGGAAAATGATTTACCTGAAGATGATAGAGACCACCAGTCATTTCTTTTGCACAAGTACTCCTTTTAAAACGCATGATTCTGCTATAGTAAAAGGAGTCCTGGTTAAAGCCTGTGAGAAACCGAAGGGTGTTCTTACTCTTAAACAGCCTAGATCCTCTTCGAAGGTGGCCAGGGAAAGGCCATAGCTCTTGGATCCCGACCCTGGAGGTGGAGAAATGAGTGAGGATCACCTGGGTGGAAGGTCCTCAGAGATTGGGCGTGGGATACCCACAGGTGAGACATGGTATCCCCCCTTTCCCTATTAATGAACAACCTAACCTTCACCCGACCTTTATGGGCTACTGCAAAACCTCTCTCCTCATTTTCCCACATTTGACATTTCAAAAGTACGAGGAAGAGGAGAGAGTAAAACACTGCACCTTCATTTTAACACTGTTACTGTGATAAAGTAGATGCCTGCAGAGAGTCTGGCATGTCCCTTCAATCATGGTCAGGCAAACCTAAGTAAACATTCACACCTGCAATCTGTTAACTGGCTGCAGGTGTATAAAATGAGGGTCAGAATAGGATGGAGAGAACATCAGAGCTCCTGTTGTGTGGAGGCAGCCGTGTTGAGACCGGAGCAAGAGGCAGAACGCCGGCAGATCCTGCAGGTAAGTTGTGGGGCCCAAGATGAGTGGGCTGTGCCGTGGCCACAGGTGTGGGAGCCTCCAGCACAGAGCACAAGCAGCAGGAGCTGTGGGCGAATCAAGGAGAGAGAGGATGCCGTCCGTGTTCGGAGAGCAACCTTTCCCATCAGCAGCGTGAAGAGAAGACAGTCCAGCTGGTGAGCAGGACTTGCACCAGACGGCCCTCTGGCCTTGTGAGCAGAGAGGAAGCTGCAGGGGCCGTCGGAATGAGCCGCAAAAAGCCAGTGAGTGTCACAGAGAGTACTTGGGCACTGTGGCGCTACTAGCAGGCTGCAATATGTAACTGTCTTTGAAAACAAGATCAGCAAATGCCTATTGAACACTGAACAGTAACTTAAAATTAATCGTAAATCCTGTACTGAATGCAAACTTAAAATTAGGCCTAATGAATGTATGTTAAATACTGAACTGAAAGAAAAGGTGAAATTAAACGTAGCAGGCATATTGAATACCAAACAATGAAACCTTGAAGTTAGATATATTTAATACTGAATGCAATAAAAGGTTTATGGGCAAAGCGAATGTCGAAGAACAGCCAAAGTGCCCATGTGAAAACAAAATACAGAAAAGGGCATAAGTATGAAAGAGTGCCACAGAAGGTGGTGTATATGAACGAAGCCCCACAAAGGTGAACTTTTATGAGTGAATGCAGTGCAGCAAGGCCAAAGACTGGCAAGAGGTGTGACAAGTGATGGCAGGACAAAGAGGGAAGAATCCTAAGAAGTGTAAAACGTGCACATAAAGCCAAGAGGCCAACAAAAAAGAATTAAGTGAAGCTAACTTGTTACACAGAGGCAGGAAGCTGAACATCCTTTGTGGCCTCAGAACATAGGGATTCTGGTTGCGCAAACTATGATGAGTTGACCGTGTGGTCTGACAACTGTGCCTAGACCAGTAAGCCCTGAATGAGGAGAAATCAAAGACATTGTAAAAAAAATCCAGGGGAAGCAATGTGAATGAACTGGCAAGGCAAACCAGGAGGGGGGTCAGGTTGGCCTTGAGTTATGTTATACTTTTGAAAAGACAAAAATAAACTTGGCAGAGTTAAAGTCTTGGGGAAGGGAACCCCGAGACTTGAGGAACTGTATGTGTTGTCTTGAGGACAAAGCCTCAAGATACTTTTGCCATTTGAACTGTGTGTGGAACTAAGGGAAGGGAATGTTGAGGATTGTTTGTAACAGAGTTGCCTTGAACATGAGAAAGATAATCTTGAGACCTTTTATGGAACCTTCTTGCACTTGGGGAAGGGGAGCTGAAAGAAAGCTGGGAGCTGGAATAAACTCAGACATATGAGTTTAACAAAGTTTATTTTGTTAGTAACATCCCTACACGTTGGTTAGCTTTAGTTGCGATAGCAAGAATTGGGTTTTGGACACAGGCAGACTTTTAAGTTGAACTCTTGACTCAGACGTTCCTTGGTTTTGTTCAGGTAGGGAACCCCGACCTTCACATAGGGCAAGTTAGGCATTCTACCATCCTGACATTCAAGTTAATAGATATCTTTTGTTTGAACTTAAAGTCTGTTGTCTGCGTTTTCATTCATGATGCCTTCACAAGCCCCAATTGATTCAGGGAGCAAACAAACAGTAAGATCAAATCTACTATCTACCATAAACCTGAGAAAGGGGAACCAATAAAGGTTACTTGGGTAGATGGAGATATATCATATGACCCCAGCTACCTTCAGAGTTCAAGGGGGGTCCACGGAAATCAATGCTACTGTAATTCCAGGGTTGCCAGAAGAAACAATTGGCACAGACTTCCCCAACTTTGAAAAGATACAAAACAAAGCCAATAGAACATCTCTTCCTGACTCCCCGGTTTATTTGTGGCAGGAAGATGGTTTTTCTTCAGAAAGCACTATTGGGATGTGGGAAAGGCAAACTAAGGAGCCTCTTCCTCATATAGGAGAGGCTGCTGACTATCTTCCAAATAATAGCCCAAGAGCAGGAAGCCAAGTCGTTAGGGGAAGCGTATGTGTTGACTCCAATGGAGTGACCTCCTCCTATGTGGCCAAGGGACGGCAGCCGCTGCCCGATTCTGACCCTGGAGCGACATTATGAGGGAGGATCACATGGGAGGAGACAACTACCAGGGAGAAGTCATGACTTTTGGACAAGACGCAGTATCTACGCCTTTTCCATGGGGAAGGCCCTCTAATACCCAGAACCCGAATGGCTTGTCAACCTCTTGTTCCCCCTTGTAGAAAAAGTAAAGAAATCGCCTCCTCATATTTCTCTGGTCAAACACCCACCTATGACTAACACAAAGCTCAAACACAACACCTTTTGCTTCTGAGGTAAGTATATGTACAATCACTGAGAAGAACTACTTAAATACCATGTGTCCAATGACACCTATGGACTTCAACTACCAGAATTTGCCAAGTACCGATACGAGGAGGATGATGGAGTTTGAACAACAAGGTAACAAGAGCACGAAGCACAAAATGCAGTCTAGTTGTTTTTCCAAATCACCTGTGCGCCAGACATTTAAACATGGCCAGAGCACTAGTGAGCGAGGCAGTGCAGGAAAAGACGTTGGCTTCTATTCCAAAGCTCACAAACGTGAAGATCACATACCGGGGTGGTGGAGCAGAGAAGGCCGCCAAGTCAGAGGGAGAAAAGCAGTGCTCGAGACAGAAGTGCTGTGGAGACGCAAGGAGCCGCGAGAGAGGTCCTGGGTGGTCGGCAACTCGAGGAGGCTGCATTCTCCATTCCAGGACCTGAAGGGAAGCAGGAGTGACTGTGAAGGAAGCCAGAAGGACGCCTGCACACTCCAGTTTGGAAAGCAGATGAAAGCAACACGCAGCAGAAGTGCGAACCGTTGAGGCTGGAAAAAACCAGTGATTCTACCCGAAGCCAATGGGGACCCCGGGGAATTCCAGCGACCGCACCAACTGCTATTTGAATGTGATACCATTGTTAAAGCTACAAGAAGATTGTTTGAATGCAGAAAAGGCAAAGTACAATCCCCAATGAGCTATGGTGCCATGAAATGCAAGTGTGGGACAAATCTTGAACAAACCTTACCGCAAAGATATATATAGCAAGCAAAGAGCAATACATACAGTATTGGTGATACAGAGAAACTGCAAGATACATAAGAAGTTCTGGCAAAGCAAGACACCAGGCAATTGAGATGCATAAGTAGTCCTGGCACGGCAGTACACCAGGCAGTTGGCATTGTAGAAAGAGTCCTGGCAGAAGAGTACATCAGGCAATTTTCAAAGCTTCCAGAAAAGTTAGACAATATTTTCTAAACCAAGGATATATTGGTATCAAAGATGTTTTCTAAATCAAGGAGAAATGTGTGTTCAAGAAACACTGTTACAGAACGTGTTGCCTAAACAGGAACCTTGTGAATCAAGGAGAGACATAAAGGAACTGTTATTCAAATGAAACAATTGCCATCCTACTTAAGAATGGAAGGGAAGGGGTCCACCCTATGGATCCAAGGGCTTCCGCCTTGGAGAATATTTTTGGTGGAGCTATTCTTACTTTCAGCTGTGAACACTTTTTTGCCAATATCAAGTTGAAGTGCCCCAGATCTGTTTTCATCCAGTCTTCAAGATGCAGAACGTGGCTACCAAATTGCTTTAAGATGTCCACATTATCAGAGTTACATCTGCCTTTAATTGCTAGTAAGCAGAAACACCAATGTTTCAGTACTTAAAAATGTTGCCACTTTAAAAACGTTTTAGCTCTTGTGCTTTTTAGGTTATAGTTATCACATATTGTAGACACCAATCTGCATTGTAGCTCATTCAAAATGTGTTGAGAATAACACCAGTCACAGAGTACCTGACTATACTATCACAAGGCTTTTTGCTCAAATTTTAATGTGTATCTGGCTCTTTGAGTGGTCTCACAGCATTCACACTTCTGACCCAGTTGAATCCCACAGAAAATGCTTAGCATGCATAACACTCTGCACTATGCAAATCACCAACCTTCAAAAGTTCTGAACAAAATTAAATATTGACGCAGATAGCAACATATTATAAACGCATACCATAGTGCATATTTTCAGGTCCCTTCTGGGTCAACATATTTGGTTCATTTTGCTGACAGTAGAAACGCAGCATGCACTGTTGATCACAAAAAGTTTTCATTTCTCCTCGCCACTGTACTTTTTCTTTGAGCGTTCCTTGCGTTCTACAGCAGTCACATCTTGCAGCCTAAGTAGAAAGGGACAATTTCAGAAAATTTGATAAAGATCAATTACTAACCTATAATACTTCTTTTCCTGGGTGCATTGAACCTTGCTTCCAACCAGTTTGAATAGCCAAACATATATAGATAGGAGACAACCAGAATAATATCAACAGATGCAACCACACATTTGCGCATTGCTTTTAATCACAAAACATGGTTTCCAAAACTTAGAGCTGTTGGACAAGCTAAACAGGCAGAAAAACTATGCCTCACTAGGATTTGCTACATTTATTAATACCCCATGTTAAATTGGTTTATAGATTGGAGGACAGCACTTATTTTGGACAGTTCACTTGTGTGAACATTTACAGGCACATGAGCTATCTATTCCAAAGAAAAGAAATGCTACTTAGTCCAATATAGAGTTCTTTTTTATTTTAATGATTTTTATTGTTTAAATATTGAGTTTGATACAGATATCAACAAGTTACAGACTTTGAATAAAACAATAACCATAAAGAAATGACATAGAAAATGGTTGTGGTCACTTGTAATAGTATTTTCATAAAGCTAAATCCTTTGTTGAAATCACTTATGAATATAATATGAACTATAGTAGATATAAACCGCATTAATATAACAAGTAGTATAAAATTTATATTAGCACTAATCTGCAAAGAGTGACTTATATGTAGTGGATATAGAGATTAGGGGGGAGACGTACAGGGAGACAGACAAGAGACACAAGAATTAGGAGGGTAAAGGATGGGGGGGAGAATGGGTATATTGGATTATTTCATCAAAATAAACTAATCATTTCAATCAATGTTAAGTTCAGGCATTTCAATATGAGTATGGAAATAAGGAAAATGATGCAAATATAAGGGTGTAGATTCATGTACCATGAGCAGTTGCATTAAAACAGTTAAGATACCTGGTGAAATAATACCACTTAGCATTATATTTAGGAATTGTGTTATGATTATTGGCCATGCACATTTCCAGTTTATGAGTGTTACAAATGGTATTCCACCAGATTTTGGTAGAAAGCAAACTAGAGTCTTTCCAGTTAGCAGTGATGCATTTTAAAGCTATACAGATGAATAGATCATAAAGTCTAGCAGAGTCAGATGGAAAATGAGTAGTAATGGCTATACTTCCTAAAAATATATTAACAGAGGAAAAGGGCACATCAACACAGAAGATACTCAAGAAGCTTCCAAATTTCCTGCCAAAATTTCACAATATATGAACATTCAAAAAACACCTGAAATTGATCTATCTCATCTAGAAAAGGACATCACCTCTATCGAGATTACCAAAGCCATCCATGGCCTCGGAAAAGGTAAAGCACCCGGCCCTGATGGACTATCCACAGAATTCTACAACACATTTTCTCAATTCTTAACACCTAAGCTTAAAAAAGTTTTTTCATATTTCATCTCACAAAAATGCTCCTCCGGTTCCTTTTCTGAAGCTTTACTTATCATTTTTCCAAAACCTGAGAAGGACCCTGCTCTTACTAGCAACTATCGACCCATTTCCCTTATAAATATTGAAAGCAACATTTTTGCCAAAATACTTGCCAATAGAATCGAATCCTCACTCCCAAGTCTAGTTAAACCAGACCAAACAGGTTATGTAAAAGGACGTGATAGATCCTCTAACGCAAGACTCCTACTAAACGCCATCATCCTTGCAGCCAATGACAAAAAAAGACACTCAAGGAACGCGTCAAGGTTGCCCCTTCTCACCATTATTATATATCCTCTCTCTTGAACCGCTACTAGAATTAATAAGTACTAACAAAAACATCCCGGGAATTCAAGTCGGTGCTTCAATAAATAAAATAGCCGCATATGCAGATGATATTCTTATATTAATTAAAAACCCCAAACTTCACATTCCCAACCTCTTGAGTGTATTATCGCTATTTGGTCAGGTCTCAGGATATAAATTTAATACACAGAAATCAGAAATTATGCCCCTAAATCCATACTGCCTTAAACACGATATTTTCACTTTTGGCCTCAAAAGGTGCAATAGCTCTGTCAAATATTTAGGTCTTCGTTTTGCCCCAACTATCCCAAATACGATCAAACTCAATACTGAAACACTACTGGGCACCCTCAAGGATCTAACATCCAAATGGTCTCCACTATACCTCTCCCAATATAGAGTTCTATTATGATTGTTTGCAAATAGTCTCCAATACACTGCTATCAAAGCGTAAGACACTCATGTACAGGTCAACAAGCAGGTCCCTGTGGCAATTATGGCATCTTAGCAGTCCCATTCCAAGATGGTGGCGGTGTGCCGTACATTCACGACACACACCACAATGTTCCGTCATGGTGGGTGTGTCCTGTGAAACGCCAGGATATCAGTGCATGGCACTGGCAGACGTGCATATGACAACTTTACTCTTAAGGCACAGATTGTTGTTCCTGGAACTCCCCATTCCTAGTTTCCTGCTACTCCTTATTCTTGTGCTTCTCTTACTGTCTCCCTGTTGCTCTGTGCTCTCTACTGCTGGCCTTGCTCCTTGCCTTCAATTTGCCCTTTAAGTGACTCTGATCCAGCCTAGACTCTTGATGCCTCAGCCAGCCGTTCAAGCTTGCCTGCTTCCTCCCTAGAGAGACTGCAGTTCTCCTGAGAGTTGATTTCCGTGTGTTTTTCCTCTCTGGATTTGGACCCTCTGGTAACTGACGATTCACCAGGTCTCTTAACTTCTCCCGATTGGGGAGCACTTTCCTATGATGTTAGGGATGTGAGGTTGCTGCCCAGTAGGGTTGAAAATATTCGGGAGCACCTCACAGGGAGGGACTCGCCTCTTAGGGATAAGGACATCCAACTGTGGAAAAGCCTCCATAAAGCCCGGTCACACAACCCCATACCCTCATGGTCACCCTTCCCACCCACCATTGATAGTCTAACCATGTGTTTTTGTAAATCCATGACTGTGACAAGTGCAAAACCTACTTGGACGAAGAAGAAACATGATAGGCATATGGAGTAACCACAAGCAAAGCCAGCCAAGTACTGTAACGAGGTGGCTCACTGGAGGTATGTAGAGTGCCAAAGAGACTTTCCAAGATGGTGTTGACTTTACGAGAGGGCGGAGTCAACAGTATAAAAAAGAAATTTAGACTGGACTAAACAGCTCTCCCCGTGGAAGCCAGGAGTACTCGAACAAAGCCTAGGAAGTTCGAACGAGGACCGCTGCAGACTGAGCAGTTGCGTCTCTCCGGGAGGGAGACGAGGAGAACAGGACGTTGCTGGAGCGTCCCGAGGCCGTTAGGGAGTCGACTTGAATGGTGGTGGCGTGGTCCAGAAACGACACTGAGACCACCTACCTGCTGCGATGCTGGGCAGGAAGCAAGAAGGTGGAGGAGGAGGAGGAGAGGCCCCCGCAAACCCATGAAGAAACAGAGCCATGTCCCCAAAGCACTACAGGTAACGGGAATGGCGGAAAAACAGGGTGGGGTCCGGGAAGAGGCCCAACACAAGCCGAGCGAATAGGAAGTCATCATCATCACAGTGGCCAAACCAATGCCACTGCTCAAGCAGACTTTATAAAAACTTATACAAGAGGTACAGAGAAGTCTAGAAAAGATATCCCTCATCAGAGTGAATGGAAACCAAATAAGGGTATGAGTTTTTATACTTCCTGGAAGAAGTTAAAGAGACTAATCCAAGTTTTCAGCAAGGGGACTTAAAGACCAATGTAGAGAACATTTACAGAAGTACCAGAAGAAAGCAGTCATACCCCTAGCCCTTTTTGAAGAGGCATGGAAACAGTTACTGCTACTATAAGACAGAAGCAAAACACTATGAGAAGGGAGTCCTAGTCCGGGTGAAGGACCCACAAACTTCACTTTAAAGACATATTTATAGGGTTAGATTAGTTGCTTTCCGACAGAAGACGGAGAACATTTAATGTTTACTAACATTCCAACAGCTCACTAAGGTTTTCTAGGTTGAGGCAGGGCAAGCCCCTTAAGAGGTAGGGGAGATGTGTTTTCTTATGTTGCACAATAAATGTTTGCAGCCCACAAAATGACCCCTCCTTGTCAGTTTCTTTATACACCCTCACAGAACCTTTCTCTTGCCTTGTCCAGTTCAGGCCGCATAGTTGTGAATTCTACCTTTGTGTGTATATTCTTGAAAGTTAGGAAACCTATTTCTCATAGATTCAAAATCTATGAGGAGTGTCTAACTATTCAACCTTGTAGCTATGACACGGGGAGCGAGTACTTTCAATGAGCCACACTCCCATAAAAAATGGTTAAATTGAGGAAAATATCCAAAGTGACATTTGAATGATAAAATCCTAGAGGTTCTTACAATCTGCCACTATGACCCAAAAGCCTCGAGAAATGTTGACTGGCTTTTCCCAAAATTAAACAATGAACGAAAAAAAGGGGCCCAGAGAAATTAGACAGTGGAAAGTTCAGCTGCAAATGATTCGAGCATGAACAAACAACCCAGATTCTAACAAACTACTATTTTAGATTTTTTTTTTTTTTACATTTTTCTTTATTGGCAAGACGTAGCAGCTGGCAAAGCACAAGTTACAATAGAACCACAAACACACATTCCATATTTAAATCGTGAATGATAGAACACAATTTCTACAGAGGGTCACATATAGTCTTAGCATAGGTCAAATACAGTGTAAGCATTCATCTTGTAGTGAGATCCATCCCCTGATCAGGAGAAGGGGGAGGGGGAGATGACAGAAGCTCCAGATCAACTTTGCGGTTCAGGTAACTACAAAACTCTGTCCATATGTTTGTAGGGCGAGCATTACTGGGCAACATATTAATGTAGTCTTCCTCACACGCTTGTGTGCAGGTGAGGGCTTTCAGCCACATCTCTAGGGAAGGGGGGGGATCTGCGCTTCCAGCATTGCAAAATACATTTCTTGGCCACAATCGCTGCCACATTCAGAAATTTAGCCTCCCGTTTCACCTCAGCTCCCTCCCAGAGCCCAAACAGAAGAGACAGGGGATCGGGGTCGATACAGAACCCCACCACTTCGGAGAGGGTCTCAAGCACCGCATTCCAAAACGGGGCTAGCGCCCCACAAGACCAGAACATGTGGGCGTGGTCCGCATCAGTAGATCCGCACCTTTGACAGGGGTGGGATTGATCTCGGGCAAATTTCCCAATCGCGTAAGGAGTGTAGTACAGGTGATTGAGTATCTTATATTGGATACATCTAACTCTGGCGTAAAGAGAAACCCTGCGTGTGTGCATGCACATCCAGGACCACATAACATCTGAAATGTCTAATCCCAGATCCCGGTTCCAGGCCTCTCGGACATTGTGGGGGGGTTCAACAGCTCGCGCCATTAACATTTTATACAAGGAGGATACAATACCCTTAGCACCAGCGGAATTGGAGATGTAGGAGACCTCAGGGGACTCAGGAGGTTCGTCCGAGTATGAAGGCCACATGTCCTGGACTGCCGCCCTAAGTCGAAAGTATTGTAGCATCTCCAGTGAGGACTTGGAGTACCCCGGCTTCCATGTGTCTGGGGTGATGAATTTCCCATCCGGGAACAGGTCAGAGAATGATCTGTATCCCAAGTCTGACCAGTGATGCATGAGCAGCTTATCTTGTGTGGGGGTGAGGCCGGGGAACGACCAGAGGGGAAGCCATTTGTAATACGGGGGGAAGCCAGAGCCAGGACACAGAATCTGCCGCCACGCCTTAATCGTGGTAGCCACCGGGTCGGCAGGGGCCTCCGAGCGGTACGAGTGAAAGAGGATCAGCGACATAATATTCACCTCGTCCGTCGCCAGGTTTTCAAGTTCAACATGGGGGGGGGGGGGTCCGGATCCTGATGGTGGTACCAGTATGTAGCATGCTGGGCTTGAGCGGCTATCCAGTATTGTGCGAGATCAGGAGCATTGAAGCCACCCCTCTCATAAGGAAGGGTCATGTGCTGCCATTTCCTGCGCACGGCCCCACGGTGCCAAAGAAAGCGGGCACACCCCGCGTGAAGGTCTGCAAAGTACTGTTTACCGGGCCAGAGTGGAACGTTAGCGAAAAAAGTTTTGGGACTATAATAATTTTTATCAGGGACAGTCTCCCTGAAAGTGAGAGGGGGAGGTTACGCCACCTTTCCATCATGGCACCGGAATATTGCGCAGCAGCCCCATAGTTATCAGACAGTAAGGAGGGTTTTGAGAGGGAAACCTGGACCCCTAGGTATTTGATGCCCACCGGTGCCCATTTGAGAGGAAATTCGCATGCAGGTTGGGGAGTTGCAGACGTAAGGGGTAGGATTTCCGATTTTGTGTAATTTATGGTGAAGCCCGAGAATGTGCCAATTTTGATAATTTCACGCATGATCGGGTCGAGGTGGAGTGAGGGTTCTCTAATGTATAGAAGCACATCATCAGCGTACAGTGATATAATTTCGGGGGTATCCCGCAGACAGATCCCTTTGCGCACGTGGTTGTTGCGTACACTGTCTGCCATGGGCTCAAAGGCCATTGCAAATAACAAGGGGGAAAACGGGCATCCCTGACGTGTCCTCCTGTGGAGGGAGAATGGAGCCGAAAGGTGAGAGTTAACTAGGACCCTGGCCACGGGGTTAGTGTATAGCAGTTTGATGCAAGACATCATGTATGGACCTATCCCCATCTTTTCGAGCACAGCCCACAGATATTGCCACAAGACCATGTCGAACGCCTTTTGGGTGTCCAGGGTCATGGCGTCGGCTTGGGGGTCTATTCTAGAGATGACATTAAATAATCGCCAGATGTTTAAGGCGGTGGACCGAGCGGGGACAAAACCACTTTGGTCTGGGTGGATCAGGTATTTCATAATGGGGAGGAACCTATTTGCGAAGATTTTGGTATCGGTGTTAATAAGTGACAGAGGCCTATAGGAGCCACATTCATCCAAAGGTTTACCCAGCTTGGGGAGCACAGTAATGACAGCCTCACGTAGGGACCTAGGGAGGGTAGTGAGACGCAGCGACTCCTCCCAAACCTCGTGAAGGCGCAGAGCAAGGAGGGCCACATGTTCCTGGTAAAACTCGGCAGTCAGGCTGTCCGGGCCAGGGGCTTTACCCTTAGGGAGAGCCGAGATAACAGCAGTGATTTCGTCAAGGGTGAAGGGAACATCTAGTTGGTCTTTGGTGGCTAGAGAAATAAGGGACATTGGAATGCGGTCAAGGAGGTCATCCAGATCCTGCAGGCCGTGCTCTGGCTGCTGGGCATAGAGGGTTGCATAGAATTTTGCAAAGGTCTCGAGAATGGGGCGGTCGGACCATTGTCGCACCCCATCGTCGTCGATGATGCTGTCAATTCGAGCCCTACCTCCCTCAATCCGGGCGAGATGGGCAAGGGTACGGCCTGGCCTCTCCCCCTCACCGTACTTCCGGGCCGCAATGGGTCGAGCCAGGTATCTAACCTCACTGATGGCCAAGGACTCGAACGCGTCCAGTTCAGTTCTTATCTGTGCAAGCTTGGGCGGAGAGGGGCTGGCAGCAAAATCGCGTTCTAGCTCCCCAAGTCTGGCCTCAGAGCGGCGCAGTGAAATTCTAATATCTTTCAGGACACCAGTCTCCCTGGAGATACACATGCCCCTGATGAAAACCTTAAATGCCTCCCATCTCACCGCGTCAGTTGTGTCATGCCGTTTGTTAACTTCAAAAAACAAGGTGATGTCTGTGAGAATGTCAGCCCTAAAACACAATATCACGCAGCCCTAAACCGTCAGTTAGAGTGCTGGGGGAGGGGTGGGTGTAAGGTAATATCCAATGTGATCGGATCATGGTCAGAAAGCGTGCGCTGGAGAATCTGTGTGCTAAGTGTTTTGCCCATGAGCCCTGCAGAAAGAAGGAAGAGATCTATCCTGGAGTGGCTGTCGTGGACAGAGGAGTAAAACGTGAACTCTTTGGACACTGGGTGGAGTGCTCTCCATGCGTCTACAAGGCCAGCATTCAGCATAAGTGTCTGGAGGCGGCGAGCAGCTCTGGACAGTGTTCTTGGTGCGACCCCAGATCTGTCCAGGTCCGAGTCCAGGATGAGATTCATGCCCCCCCCCCCAAATAATGGGAACCCCCACATACCCTAGGAGGATGTCAAGGATGTGGTCAAAAAATTCGGGAGCATCGATGCATGGGGCATAAGTATTGACCAGGAGGCATTCCGTATTAGCAAGGAAACAGTGGAGGATCACATATCTACCCTGGAGATCAATATGACTGGTGCGGAGGGAGAATTCCAGGGACTTGTGAATGAAGGTGAGGACTCCTCTGGACTGTGAGGAGAACATCGTATAGTATTTGTTGGGGCCCCATGCCGGGGCAAGAGGACGAGAGATGTGCGAGGGCATGGGTTTCTTGTAAGAGAAGTATTTTGACCCCGTGCCGCTGGACATAGGCCGTGATCCTGCGCGCCTTCGTGAAGTTGCTGAGCCCTCTGATATTTCAAGACATTAGCCTAATGGCCATTCAGTAGCACTTTAGGGGGGATCCGAGTAATGTGTGTCAGTTTGTTGAACAAGTGCCGGCCGCTAATACAGCAGCCAGATATATCGTACCAAAAGCTACCACTGCCTCACCATTTTTGTTAAAACATACCCCAACTGCACCTTCCCCTTCCCTCACTGCCTTCCCCAACACAGCAGTGCCCAAAAACCCACCCAAAGTCACATGGCTTTTGTGCCAAGCCCAAAGGGGCATGACCGGCCCCCACACCCAACAGGGGAGCAACCAGTGAACAAAACCAGCCAAACTCGGCGTTGCAACTGCAGCGGGGGTAGCTGCTGCCGTGAGCCCGATTAAGATGATTGAACGGTGGAGTACACCGAATATCGTGCAGCGGTAACTGAGTTAAGTTTTAGAGGAGACACCATAGTAGAATACGGTAAGTAGGGTGTATTGGAATAGAGGATCCCCGTTTAGGTGCAATATACCGTAGATCATACAGCTGTGCCCCATATTGCGTTACATGAAACTTTGCAATGAGTTACAACAGTAAATGAATACAGAAAGGAAAGGATACATGCGATTACAAGGAGAATGCAAATGACAGGCATGGTAAAAGTACCACAAATGATTCAAGCAATGGGTGCATGGCAGGCCGGCTCAGCCCTTATCTGTAGGGTTGCCCTCCAGCCCCGGGACAGGAATATGAGACTCAATAAATTTCACTGCCTCCTCAGGGACCGTGAAAAAGTACAGTTTATTACGGTGGGTGACCTTCAGCCTTGCGGGGAACAACATGGCGTATTCCACTTTCCTCTCTCTAAGCATCTTTTTCACACCATTGAATTGTCTGCGCTCCATCTGAACGTTGACCGAGAAGTCAGGAAGATACGGATAATCTGGGACTCAAGTTTCACTTCCCCTTCTTCGCGGGCCAGACGTAGAATGTGATCTCTATCCCTGAAGCTCAGAACTTTGGCAATAATTGGCCTGGGGAAGTTGCCCAGCTTGGGGCGTGGGGCCAGAGAGCGATGGGCGCGCTCAATAGTGAAAAAAGGGGAGAGTTGAGGATCACCCAGGAGGTCTCGCAGAAGGGACTCGACTGCAAGTTCCATTTTGCCTTTGAGGGCTGCCTCCGGAACCACCACAATGCGGATATTATTCCTGCGGGATCTGGACTCTAAGTCATCACACTTCGCCTTGACCTGCTTCATATCTCGTACCAAATCGGAGACCGTGTTCTGGAGCACGTGTACCTCATCCTCAGTGGTCTCAGCCTCAACCAGCCTAGTGCCATGCTGATCCAATTTGGTGCGTAAGGAGGCTACATTGGCGTTTATATCATCTAATTTTTCATGAAATGATGCGAAGTTTTTGGCCATGGACTCCATAAATGTCGTAAGGTCCGGCTGAGGAGAACATGAGAATACATCCGGGTCGTCCTGAGGGAGAGCAGCCCCACCCTGGTCTTGTTTAGCAAGTGATTTGGCAAACTTGTCCATTGCTCCAGCCTTGTTGGCCCTGCGTGCCTTGCCGGACATATTTGGGGGCGCACTGAGATCAGCTGGGTTTATATTGCAGTAAGTCAGCAATGGTGCCCCGGGGGTTTATGGGGGGACTACGGCACTCAATTGGCGATGGGCCGGCAGCTGCCCAGGGGGCAGGGGCGAGGAATACTCCCAGCAGGTGTGTTCCAGGGCGTCAAGCCCACACTGAGGGGCAAGCGAGGTGTCAAGCGGCAGTATAGCCTGGGGGGGATAGTGACAGGCGGCGCCCGCCCCGGAGCCAGGGGAGCCCCAGGCTGAAGGATCGAGCAATGGAGGACAGCACAGTTAGGGGCGCCTAGTGCACTCGGGGCACAGAGAAAAGTTACAGTCTGGGGAAGATGGTGCAAACTCGTCCAGGGTCCCCAGAAAAGACCAACAACAGAGGGTTTGGTAGACTGATCAATTCACATAGCCAATGTCTGTGTTCACCAATGTTGGTGGGCAGCTCACCACCCCAAGACGATTACCACCAGAAGCGCTGGGGGGCCGAGGGCAGAGCACCCAGAGGCAGTGCCAGAGCCAGGCGCCGGTGGTCATGCGATGGAGGCCCCGTGGAGATCCTGAAGGCCCGGATGAGGCACGGGAGGAGGACGAAGCACAAGGGCAGCACCCCCTGGGACACACAGCACAGTCACGGCTCCAGGTATCCGATAGAGCTGCGCGCGTGCGGGACAGGGGAGGACAGCGCAAGCGAGAGGCAGACACGTTGGTGCAGTCAGGCGCCAGCGGGGAGGGGACAGCAGTCAGCAGCACAGGCCCCCCAGCTCCTCACCTGCGGCAGGGAATGTCCAGGGATCAGTGCGGGCCAGTGAGGAGGGCAGTGGGACACCCGCCAAAAGCACGTTGCGGTTCTGATAGACCCAACCTGAGCCAGAGACCCCAGGCTCCGCGGAGGCCGCAGCGAGACACAGGCCAGCCGCACGTCCCAATCCAGGCGGGCCCGGCTCCGCAGAGCGCCGCAGGTGATGGTAAGCAGGTGTGGGTAAGCCCCAGAGGGCGGAGTGGGCCAAGCCGATGGTCGGTGTCACAGGCAGCTCCCGCCTCGGCGGCGTAGCTCGGCACAGGGGAGCATCTCACAGGCGGGCGCCCAGTGCCCCCACGCGGCCCGGCGCAGAGCAGGCGGGAAGCCGGTCACCCACCGCAGGACTGGAGAACGGTCGTAGCGTGGCCGCAGGACTCCGATTTTCCCCAGAATTTCATGCAGTTGTAGCCCCTGATGTTAGTAACCGAGGGAGCAAGGCATAGGTGTCGGGCAATGCAGAATACCACTGATGAAGACGGATTGATGTCTGCTGGGCACGGAGCTCGACGGTTAAGCAGCCATTTGCAGGCTGCTCCACAGCGCTCCCCCACTATTTTAGAATTTGACTCATTTTTTAACTTGTTCTCATCAAAAATATTTCTAATTATTTAAAAAAAGGTAAATAATATATGTAATATTGTCATGCTCAAATGCAGTCACATCTATTAAGGCTGCAAAATTAATAGTTTTAGGTACTACTTTAAATTATACATTAACCCTACATAGTTGTTTTCCTCCCTTTAAAATCCTAAGCAGCAAAGTGCAGCCCTTCATTTTTGTCTCTCTTCTTCAGTACTAGTCAGGGAGAGCAGTGTTCAGGGTAAGCAACCTTGTTACTTTAACAAACTCCATAAGTGGTTTCAGCGAATGTTTCAGTTCCCCATCCTATTTGATGTAATATCTATTGCTAAAATTATGGTATTTCCTTAATTAGCATAGAAATTCCACCACACCCAAAGTTTGATCGCATGATAGGTTATCTGGCCAGGGAATGAAATGCTGGAGGGTTTATCGAACTCCCTGTCATGCTGGAAATGCATCAGAGGGACAGGGCCTCTGAATCATTGTCCTTTACTGTTTTTTATTGTGTGTTCTGTCGTGTTTTCTGCCCAGGAGTCCATGTGGGACTCCTGGCAGTGCAGCTCTCTTTTTTGGTTTGGTGAACAGACCCATGGGATACCCTTATGGCACCCATGGGTAGGGGTACAACCCTGTACCCCTAGTGTATGTTTTTGGGCACCTGTGGGTGGCCCACAGAGCAGGGTATGGGCTGGTGGCAGCTCCATGCAGAATTTGACAGGTGCTCTGGGTGTCCTCCATTTTGGGATACCCAGGCCCTGCCATTGGGATCAGTTGATTCCTGATAGGAAACAAGATGGCCCCTGTGGCCTCTTGCTTTCTATTGCCTGTTACCTTGTTTTCCCAAAGTCCTGGGAAGCCCTGACTCTGTCCCTTCCCCCTGACTGGCTGTTTGGTGGAAGTTCCATACATGGTGTTGTTGTGAAGGCCCAGCTAGACTCACTGGAGCCTTCCCACTGACTGGATGTTGTGGGTACCTCCTGTGGGTGGGACCTGGGCGAATGGAGTGTGAGACCAATATACACTTCTTGTTGTGGTTGTCTGGTTTCTGGCATGAGAGACAAAGACTGAGACAGCCCTGCCCGAAACTGGCCTGAATGCAGTGTGTAGTGTGTAGTGTTGAATGGCTGGGTACTTGTCCCAATCCACATTCCTTGTTGTGAGTGTCTGAAAGGGAGGAGTGTGGCCTGAATGCACGGTGTGCCTGATTGGCTGACTGACTGCATGAATGCCCTTCTGTATGATTGGGTGCTGAGTGTGTGCCAGCAGTGTGGATGAGAGACAGAATAGTATATCTGGGGACCTCTCACCACTGGTAATTGTTCAGAAGCGTTCAGAAGCTGAGTCTCCACTGAAGAGTAACTGGAACTGCTGATCTTCGACGTCTAGCTGGAAGAAGATGACTTGCTGCTGCATTTGCTTCGACCGATCCGAAGGCTGCCGAAATCGTCGAAGACTGACCCGAGAGAGGACCTGGTAAGGCGCCCTCTTCCCGTGCTCCGCGGGACCATCGAGCACCGCTCCATCTTCGCCGAAGCGCCCTGGAAGTCAGACCCGCGAAAGACTGCCGACCCGAGACGGGATCGCCGATGAGATCGAAGTGAAGCACCCGGACATCGCCGCTGTCGAAGTCCATTGCCGCCGACCAGGGTTAGCAGGTTTGTGTAACCGCTGGAGGCCCGTCGAAGTTGTGTTGCCCAGCCGTGGGAACCACTTGACGCCGTGCCGCCGACGGCCGGAGCCGTCCGCTCCTTTGCCTAAGAACATTCGAATCGAAGGACTCCCTCGCCCGCATCATCGACCGCTTTGTCCTGCCGGAGAAAGTCGAGGACGACCAACGCGCCGAGGAGAATCCACCGGTGGGTTTCCCGCCACCCGAAGACCACAAAGACTCGAACGACTCGACGCCCTTGCTGGGCCCCCGTCTCCACAATCTTTGCGGTCCAGAACAATTGTCATCGAGGTGCCCCGCACGCCTCTGCCTTGCAGGACGCCAACGCTCCGTCGTCGACGAGCACCGCTTGGATCGAAGCTGCCGCCTCATCGACGCCGTTCTACCCTGTTTGTTGTTCAAAGGGAAGGCATTCAAGAAGGACCGTCGATTCCCCGCCGCCGAACGCCGAGTTCCTCGATGCCTCTCGACCATCCGTGACTCCCGCTTGAAAGGGGGTCGCTCAAGAAGGATCTGTCGACGCCTCTTCGAAGAACTCGACTCCACCAGGTACATTGGAGGGGTAAAAACATTATAGGAGGGAATAAGACTTGCAGAACAATATATGGACTGGGCTTGTGCTATATCTTTATTTTACAGGTTTCCCAGGTGGGGGGATCTCCACACAGAACTGTGTCTAGTGGTAGGGGCCAGTATTCTGCCTATTGCTCAACCATCTTATTTTCTCTCCTCTCTCTATTGCTGGTTTCATTGATCTGTGTGACATTGTTACAGTATTGTTGATGCACTTTAATGAGATCTAATACAAAGGGTGGTACCACTTTAGAATTGTATATATTTGCCATTGTTGATTTTCCTAAGTACAAAGTGAGTTATTATGATAAGTGTACATAACCTTGAATATTGATTATATAAAGACTGTGTTCTAACCAATACAGTGTGTGGACATTCCTTTGTGGGGGCTTGGGGACTACACTGTACTTAAGAACCAGCCTGCATCACCTCCTGAGAAGCTAGGCCTTGATTGCTCGACCATAGCTACCGAATAGAGAATCTAGGCTGGGGTCCTCTGTGCCTCCCCTCTACCATATAGAGGGTAGAAGTACAGACCACCCCCTACCAGTCTTTACACTCCCCAGCCTAAGTCTGGGGACAACCAAAATGATGACCCTCATGGTGCTGGGTGCCTCCCAGAACCAGTGAATGATTGGGGAAGATAAACTAGTCAACCACCTTTGGTTCCGTCATCCGTCAGGGGACGGTCAAGAGGAATTTATGCAGAACCCAAAGAGCGTGTAGCCAGACCCAAAGGCCAGAGAAAGAAAATAAATAATGTATTAGTCGGCAGTCAGATTTACTATAAGATGCTTTTAAAATGTATACTGGTACTGTTGCAAAACATCCCAACGTACAAAAGTCAGATCAAATGCTCAGAGAGATGCACACCAAATGCCAACATGCGATACAATGCTGCACGTCGCGGTTTTCCAGAAGCTTATTCACCTGTGAATGAGGTCTTTGTTACTTATCTGTGATTGTATTTCTCCAGCAATATCTTTCATAGATTCACATGCTTGAATATTCCCTGTCGTCAGACTGGGAATCCTCAATAATTTAATATATATATATAATAGAATATGAAGTAGTAAAAGCATGCTATGCCCATGACAATATAGATGAGGCTATACCTCCACATTACAAGAGCATTTAAAATGTAACCATACTAAGCAACCATGGAAGGGAAGGAGGGATGCATAGGCTGCGCCTAGCTTACGCAAATAGGTGTTGGAGGACCGCTGTCTGACTGCAGACTCCCTTCTGGCATCTTCCACCAAGCAATAATGCTTGGCAAATGTATGGTGGGTGCACCAGGACGTCGCTCCACATGTCCGTTAAGGCTACTCCCGCCTGGAACACCACAAAAGCAGCCCTTCTACTGGTGGAGTGCGCTGTCCGAGAAGTAGGGAGTGGGTCACCTCTTGAATGGTGGCAGTGGGTGATGCAGTTTGTTACCCAGCTTGAGAGTCCTTGTTTTGAGATACGTGACCTTTGTTGTGTCCTGAAAACGCCACAAAGTCTTGAGGAAACGCCAAAGTCCTTTGCTCCCTGTATATAGAATTTCAAAGTCCTTGAAACATCTAAGGAATTAAATGCATGTTCTGCTGCGGAAGAATGATTGCTGAAGAACAAAGGCAGCACTATATATCTGGACAGCGTCATCTCAGAGATCACTTTGGGAAGGTACTTGGGATGCAGTCTTAGGATAACCTGATCTTTATGGAAGAGAGAGAAAGGTGGTTCTATAGAGTGCGGCTGCAGCTACACAATTCGCGTGGCCGACGTAATTGCTGCCAGGAAGGTGACCTTCCAGGAAAGGAAGAGCAGGTCGCACCTATGCATAGGCTCGAAGGGTGCCACCATCAAGGTCGATACTACTGTATCGAGACTCCAAGACGGTACAGGTTTTTAGAACTTTGGGAAAGTGTGCAACAGCCCCTTGAGGAAGACCTTGAGCGTTGAGTTGGAGACTAAAAATGTTTGGTGAAGCTTTGTGGTGTATGCAGAAATGGCGGAGAGTTATACTTTGACGGATGATTGGGCCAGACCACTCTACGCAAGGTAGAGAATGTAGGACAATACCTGCTCCACTGAAACAGCCAGCGCATCTGTGTGCTATATTGAGCCCCATGCCTTGAAACATGCCCACTTTCTGGTGTAGGTGGAACACATGGACTGCACCCTTGCTGCTTAAATAATGCCTCAGCATTCTGTGTCTAAAGTCAGGTTCTGTAATTTTCGCTGTTAAAAAAACAGCCATTGAGACAGAGACTGACTGGGTCATGGTGAAGTATCTTGCCGTCGTGCTGAGTTAATAGACAGATGTGCAGTCGGAAACGTATGGGGATCTACTGGGACATCGGCAGTAGAGTGCTGTACCAAGTCTGCCGAGCACATGCTGGGGATCATCTTGCACGGTTGCTCTCTCAACCTCCTTAGCACTCATTCTATCAACAGGAGGAATTTTCCAGTCCAATCTAGGGAGAATCTGGGTACCTGGAGGCGAACTGGCAGCACTTCTTGTTTCGTGTGGTTAACAGATCTGTCTTGGGTTTTCCCCACTTGAGGAATAGCCCGTTGAGTTCCTGGTCAACCAGCTCCCACTTGTGGTATGAGTACTCCCTGCTGAGCTTGTCTGCCAGTAAGTTCCCTTTTCCCAATAAGTGGTCGGCCCTCAATTGGATCCTGTGCTTGAGGGTCCACTTCCAAGGCATCTGTACCTGTAGTGATAGGGTAGTCGATCTCGTCCCTCCCTGCTTGTTGGTGTAGTGCATGGAGGTCGTATTGTCTGTACACTGTCATGACGACTTGGCCTGTCAGGTCTGGCTGGAAGGACTTTAAACACCCAACGGATCGTTATGTGGAGGTGACAATCAATTTACGACCAAACTCCTCTCACCTGCAGATCTCCCACATGCACGCCGCAGCCCGATAGGGACGCCTCTGTCCTGCATACCAAGTTCGAAGTGGGTGACTGGAATGGCATATCCTGATTCAGATTGCCTACTTTCACCCAGCAGCATAGAGGTGAACTATGTCCTCCCATAACCCACAGACTTAGGCCCATTGATGGTCTGGCTCTTCCTGAATGGGTCTCATCCGCTAATTGCAAATTAGGAGTACATAAAGGAGGACATCATGCCCAGAAGGGATTTGAATCCCTGTACCGTGGACCAAACATTTGAGAGAAACCAGGCAGGCAACCTACCCAAGCATTGCTGTTAATCTCTCTGATGACAGTCGGGACCTTGGTATGCTTGTGTCTAGATCCACCCCCCAGAAAGACAGCAGTCTGGTACTGGTACGGGTGACGATCTGGGCCCATTGATGGTGAAACATAGGTCTTGCAATAAGGCTGCCGTTTGTACTACTTCCATGGTCGCTGTTCTTGAGCGGTTTCATTTTATAAGCCAGTCATCCAAATACGGGAAAACCTCTATTTCAGATTCTGCTGAGATGAGCTGCCACTGGTGCCAGACATTTCATGAGAACCCTTGGGTCTGACTTGAGACCGAAGGGGAGCACTCTGAATTGAAAGTGCACTGTTCCTACAGAGAATCTGAGGTATCGCCCGTTTGCTGGATGAATTGGGACATGAAAGTAGGCATCCTGCAGGTCCAAGGGCGCTAGGAAACCATCCTTATTTAACCACGGCAGGACCATCTGCAGTGAGGTCTTCTTGAACTTCATGCACCGGATGAACTTGGTCAGGGCTCTTAGATCTAAGATCGGGTGCCATTGACCATTTTTCTTTCGGAGGAGGAAAAAATTATAATACAACCTTTTCCCTTTGGACTATGCAGTACCCACTCTATGGCTGCTTTCTGTAGTAGCTTGTCTACTTCCAATCTTAGCTGTTCTAGAAGGTGGACCCTTCGCGGCTGCAGAGATCGACCCAGAGGATAATGTACGAGCTCAATGTTATGTCCCTTTTGCATCACTTGCAACACCCACTTGTAGGATGTGATCAGTCTCCATCGTTGTGGATGTTAACTTACCCACCTCCCACTAGGGTGCGAAGTGGAAGGTGCAGTGTTCTCACGTCAATTCTTGTTATTCTGGGCCCTGTTCTGGCCCAACCCCATTCTGCCTCTTTGCAATTGGTATTTGGAGGAGGCTCGATGATATCTACTCCCCGTATGGTAACAGCTGGATGACTATCCTTGCGAGTGAAAAGGTCTTCCATAAGCTTTATACCTCGTATTTGAGCCATGAAAGGAACAATAAGGGTGGCGGTCCTTGTCTTTATCCCTGAGGAAACTGAGTTCTCTTGTGTTTCAGTATCCAATTTTATGCCCTTTTGGGTGTTCATCAATCTTTATACCGAACAACTCTTGGCTATCAAATGGCATGTCCAGTATTTGGGCCAGAACCGCAAGTCTGAAATGTGTGGCTTTTCAACTTTGTAGTACAAGTCCATCATATGGTCAGATGTGGTCTCTTCATCTAACACAATTGGCCTTTGCTTCCTCCTGAGATAGAAGCTTGGATAATGACATTCTGAGCGAGAGCTCTGCATCATACCTGGATGTCATAGCCATCGCATAGCCCTAACTGCAAGCGGTGCCCCAGAGGAAACCAATCTCCCCATAGGTTTGAGCTTCTGTCCTTCCGTGTCCGGCGGGGCTGGTAGAAGTGAAGCTGGTTATGTGAGCTTATTCGGGCTGCCACTGTTATGAGCAAGTCAGGTATCGGATGACCTTTTAGGCACTGAGGTACAGAATCTGGAACCTTATTTTTATTTATTTTTTATGTTCTTATAGTTCAATAAATAACTTTTGACCTTTTTTTAATACAAAGCCAAAAAGATAAGAGACAAAAATACATATCAAATTCAATTCACATAGAATTCATAATAATCATGTAGTCTTCAATATAAGAAATGTTAGCATTTAAAACCCAGTAAATTCCAATAAGGAAAATGTTACCTACCTGTAACTATTGTTCTACACCATGGGTGTGGCATGGATTGACATGCTCATGAATATTCCCTGTCAGGCTGGGAATCCTCTGTAAAAGAAACAAATTTTCACTTTCACTTATGAACTCTATTTCGAAGGGATCGTGTCCTCCGACGTATTCCTTATCTTTGATAATCCGTTTCCAGCTTGCTGGCCTCGGAATTTTTTTCTGTAGAGGGCGCTGCGCGTCGACGTCCGCCAAGTCGATGTCCCTCGACGGCCACCATATCGGCGCCGACGTCACCATGCCCATAAATATCCACGCGCTGCGTCCGTTGCTCAGTTCCGTTTTTCCGCGCTTCGTGGGGCCTCGGAACGTAGTTGCTCAGTTCAGTCAGGATAACCCTATATCTACTTGAATAAATACCTACTCGTTCTCGATGGCATCTTCATCGGAACCGACTACGCCGCAATCCGGCTTCAAGAAATGGCGAGACTGCAGTAAAAAAATGTCGATAACGGATGCACACAGGATCTGCTTGTGGTGCTTGGGAGCCGAGCACCATTGTTCGGAGTGTGAGGACTGCATGTCCATGACGGCGAAAGCCTTGAAGGAGCGCAAGGGGAAGCTTGAGAGAGGTAAGTCAGTCAAAACCTCCTCGAAGGTTTCTTCGGCTGAGTCGAGACATTCGTCTCCTCGCCATCGAAAACATTCCCATTCTAGATCTCGAAGTAGCTCCCACCATTCGTCGAGATCAAGACACTCAAAAAAAGAGACGTCGAAGATCCCCTTCCTCATCGTCTTCAGTTTCCCCTGAAAGGGTCTCCTGTCCCATAAAACACAGCTCTCTGGCTGAGTGGGTGGAATTCAGAAAGAAAATGTTAAGCATCTTTGAGAAAGCGGCCTCGACCCCCTCGAAGACAGCTGAGGGTGATACCCCGGGTGAAAAACCCAAAAAATCAAAACGCTGCGAGTCGCAGCACCCGGCGAAACATTCTACCCGAGAGCGCCACGAGCCATCGGGTAAGGCGGCATCATCTTCAATGCCGTCGTCGAAGATTCCTTTGACGCATGGATCGGCGCCATCGACGCCGTTGTCGAAGGGTTCCTCGACGCATCGGTCGATCGACTCGACGCCATTGTCGACATCGACGTCGATGAAAGAGAAGACCAAGGCTACTCCACAGCCAATGGTGATTCCAAGGGCCTCCGGCAAGACGCCGAGACCGTCGTCGATGTCCTCTAGTAGGATCCCGATCCTCTCAAGTTCTTCAAGACCTCTTCCAGTTTTCTCGACGCCTTCAAAGCCTGTCACATAGGCGTCGACGACATCGACGTTTTCTCGCACAATAATGACGAGTTTGGCTCCTTTTGCCTTAGAGATGGGTTTTACACCATTTCAGAGGTCAGAGTACCCTGGACTATCTTCAATTTATGAAGAGGGGGAAGATTCTGACCAGGAAACATTTGGGTTACAGAGGACCACACTGCCTATTTCAGAGGATTTCACCTCTGAGGAAAGAAGGTTGAAGGACCTACAGGAGTCACTACATGAGGCAAGTGGGCTGGACACTTCCCCAGAAGTGGAATTTGTTAAGCCAGACCCAGGGGAACATGCCGAAACACCCTATAGAACCCTTATGGCAAGAATTATTGAATTTATGCGTTGGTCTGCGCCTTCGCCTGTTTTTCAACAGGATGACCTAACAGACATTTTAGGCAAAGGTGCACAGGAGGACCCTGTGGTCCCCTTCCATGCAGCCTTACAAAGGAAAATTACATCTAATTGGGAAACTCCTGAAGTTATCCCTGCGGTCAATAAAAGATGGTCAGCCAAGTATAGGGTAGCGGGTGCTGACCCTGAATACTTATCAAAACACCCAACTCCAGAGAGCCTGGTGGTTCAAGCGGCAACTTCATCTAGCAGTAGGGCCGCTTACCCTACTGTCCCACAGGATAGAGATGACAAGAGGTATGATTCTATGGCGAAGAAAGTCTTCTCTGTTTGTAGTATGGCGTTGATGTCCATCAACGCCACCTGTATGCTCGCCAGGTTCAGTCACACACTGTGGGAGTGTGCTTCATCAGCGGCTGACTGCATACCTGAAGGAGAGGAAAAGGAAGCCTTCCTTAACATTATTAAAGATGGCAAAGATGCCATGTGCGAATCACTTCAAACTGGCATCGATTCCGCTGACAGTATCAGCAGGGCCATGGTGGCAAGTACAACAATCCGCAGGCATGCGTGGTTGCGAAAGTCTGGCTTTGCTCCAGATGTACAGGCCAGACTTTTGAATATGCCCTTTGACGGCTCTTCACTATTCGGAAAAAAGGCTGATGACAGTCTGGAAAAGTTGCAGACTTCTAAAGTAGCAGCAAAATCTTTAGGAGCTGCTATCCGCCAAACTCCTTTTCGCCCCTTAGGAACCTCTGGGAGAGGAAAGTCCTTGCGCTATTATTCCGCATTCGGGAAAGGCAGAGGACAGCCGGCTCAAAGAGGCCAAAGGAGATCCACCCGAGGTGAACGGGTCAAAGGTACTAAGGCCACAGCAGGTGCCTCTTTACCCTCGGCATCTGCATCAGCCGCCCCCAAACCACTCTGAGGCCTTTCCACACAATACACCTGTAGGGGGCAGGTTAACTCACCATCTGACGGAATGGCAGGCTATAACGTCAGATGCTTGGGCATTGGAGACAGTTGCCCAGGGTTACTGCCTACCCTTTCTACACATCCCTCAGAGTCATCCACCGGGGAACAGCTCTCTAAAAGTTCCAGATCCGCTCCTCTTGCAGAAAATTATAGACCTGCTAGAGAAAGGTGCCATAGAACCGGTACCTGTAGCGGACAGGAACAAGGGCTGGTACTCCCCCTACTTTCTCATATCAAAGAAGGACGGAGTACCGAGACCCATCCTGGACTTACGAGAATTGAACAAGTTCCTCAAGAAGGACAAGTTCAAGATGGTAACTCTCTCTCAGATCCTTCAGGCCCTCCAGCACCAGGACTGGCTGGCATCTCTGGACCTTCAGGATGCTTATTTCAATGTGCCAATCCATCTCAAACACAGGAAATACCTGAGGTTCGCAATTGGCGACTCATTATCAATTTCGAGTTCTGCCATTTGGGCTGACCTCCGCCCCGAGGGTCTTCACCAAGCTGACGTCGGTAGTGGCGGCGAGTCTAAGGAGGGAAGGGATCTACGTCTACCCCTATGTGGACAATTGGCTGATCAGGGCTGTATCTTCAAAACAAGTCCAGGCCCAGCTAGATTATGTCTGCCACTTCCTTCACAAACTGGGTTTCTCCCTCAATTTAAAGAAGTCACAGATGATACCATCACAGAGACTCCAGTTCATTGGAGCAGTCCTGGACACTTCCCTGGGAAAAGCCTCGCCACCAGAGGTGAGGGCTCAAGATATTCTGCAGATGGTCACCAAGTTTCAAAATGCCCAACGTCTCCCAGCCTTCGACTTTTTGAGGTTGCTAGGCCTCATGGCATCCTATATCTTCCTTGTGCCTTAGGCTCACCTGAGATTGAGATCTCTTCAGTGGGCACTGAGAAGTCAGTGGTCGCAATTCTCAGGGAGAATGACAGATCTCCTCCGGATTCCGGACAAGGTAGCCTGCGACCTTCAATGGTGGGCCTATCCAGAGAACATCTTGAAAGGAGAACTGTTTTGGCAACCATGGCCGGAGATGACAGTAGTCACAGACGCCTCACTCACGGGGTGGGGAGCCCATGCCAACGACTGGACCATCAGCGGTCGGTCTCCATCGGAGTCCAGACTACACATCAACCTATTGGAGCTGAGAGCGATCAGACTAGCGCTGAAAGCTTTCCTGTAGTACAAGGGAGAAATGTCCTGATAATGACGGACCACACGGTGGCCATGCACTACCTCAACAAAAGGAGGCGTAGGATCACTGCCACTGTGCAGAGAGGCGATGCAGCTCTGGTTTTGGGCAATCCAAGAAGGAATCTCTCTATCGGCAGTCCACCTAGCCGGAGAGAAGAACTTGACAGCGGACGCTCTGAGCAGGCAGAGCACAGTCTCCCACGAGTGGGAGCTAGCTCAGGAAGTCCTTCAAGAGATCTTCGCCCTTTGGGGAACCCCTTAGGTGGATCTGTTCGCCACAAGCACCAACAGGAAGTGCGATCTGTTCTGTTCAAGGGAATTTCCCCCGAGAGGAGCTCTAGGAGACGCGTTCGTAGTGGACTGGGAGTTTCCACTCCTTTACACGTTCCCACCAGTCCCTGTTATTCCTCAAATGATCAGGAGGTTGAGAAGATTCTGGAAAACCATGATCCCAATTGCCCCGGATTGGGCCAGGAGAACGTGGTACCCGGACCTTCTAGATATGTCCATCTGTCCTCCAATCCGTCTTCCACTCAAAGAAAATCTTCTCTCGCAGGAGGGAGGTCAGGTTCTCCATCCAGACACCAGAACCCTCAACCTTCACGCTTGGCTTATGAAAGGATGAGGTATAAGGATTGGGATCTCCATGATGACGTCATGGAGGTGTTGCTTTCGGCCAGAAGACCAGCAACAAAGTCGTTATACCGCTGCCATTGGAACAAATTTTGCAGCTGGTGTAGAGAAGAGAATATCGACCTTTTTTCATGTGGTACACCAACGGTGTTATCTTTTCTACTCTACTTGGCAAACTCAGGCCTTCAAGTTGGCACTGTAAAAGGCTATCTCGCAGCGCTTTCTATCTTCAAGCGCACTGCGGAGGAACCATTGTATTTCAAACTTCCTCTAGTGATACAATTTCTCAAGGGATTAACTAATGTTTATCCTCCAAAACCATTCCAGGTTCCCTTATGGGACTTAAATTTAGTCTTAAACTTCCTAATGGGCACCCCATTAGAACCACATCACTCTTGTTCGCTGAGATTTCTCACAGTTAAAACTGTCCTATTGGTAGCATTAACATCTGCTAGGAGAGTGAGCGAGCTACAAGCTCTCTCTTGTAAACCACCACATACAATTTTCCACAAGGACAAAGTTGTCCTACAGGTGAAGCCTAATTTCCTCCCAAAGGTGGTTTCTAAATTTCATATTACTCAGAAAATTACCCTACCTTCGTTCTACCCTCCTCCCCATCCGCGGAAAGAGGAAGAAAGGCGACATAGGCTGGACCCAAGGCGAGCTCTCAGCTTTTACATCAGCAGAATGGCTAGGATCAGGCAAGCAGACCAGCTGTTTGTAGGATACTCAGGTCACAAGTTGGGACTACCCATAACAAAACAAATCATCTCCAGGTGGATTATTTTGGCCATTCTGGAATTTTACAAACTGGCAGGGAAAGAGCCAACCCAAAATCTCAGGGCTCATTCAACCAGGGGTATCGCAGCCTCTTCTGCCCTCCAAAGAGGGGTACCGGTCTGAGACATATGTGCGGCTGCCACATGGTCATCCGCACATACATTCACAAAATGTTACAATCTGGATTCCTCCACTAGTCAAGAGACCACATTTGGCAAGGCCGTATTACATTCGGTCCATCCCTAAAGGGATACATAACATTCTCACTCCCTCCTCCAATTACATGCCACTGCTATGGGAGTCTATCAAAGATAAGGAATACGTCGGAGGACACAAACCCTTCGAAGAACAAGTTACTTCTTACCTTGTAACGTTCTTTCGACGGGATGTTCCTCCGACGTATTCCTTATCGCCCCTCCCATCCATCCCCGCAGTGACACTTCCCTTGTGGTTGCAGTTTACGCTCCTTCAAGGTCAATAACCAATTCAGGCATGACTTTTCTTATGCTACAAAACGGAACTGAGCAACGGACGCAGCGCGTGGTCATTTATGGGCATGGTGACGTCAGCGCCGATACGGTGGCCGTCGAGGGACATCGACTCGGCGGATGTCGACGCGCAGCGCCCTCTACAGCTCCGAGGCCAGCAAGCTGGAAACTTATTATCAAAGATAAGGAATACGTCAGAGGAACATCCCATCGAAAGACCGTTACAAGGTAAGAAGTAACTTGTTCTGCTTTAAACCAATCACTGTTCTCCGGGTCATACTGCCCCCATCCAATGACAGCCCTCTCCCTAAGCCCCTCCTCTGGCAGCCATCTTCAGATTTGTTAAGCACATAAAGTGGCAGTATGACCAAGTAGCGCTGCAGAGATGTCAGAGCGAGGGTTTGCATGTGAATCCATGCCAGACCCCTGTTGGAGAACAATAGTTACAGGTAAGTAACTTGTTCCTTCTCCAGCATGGGGTCTGGCATAGATTCACATGCTCATGAATAACAAATACATAGCAGTACATCATCACACAACCGCGAGAGGTGGCAAGGCACAACACAAACAATTAACTCTTACCTCCGTAACACAATCACCTCAAGGGAACAGGTTGCGCAGCCCTGCTTGGACGACTCTGGACTCCTCCCCGGAATCCCTGGTTATGTATGGTTGGTTGCAGGACAGAGCCTGGATCTCCCCTACCATCCTGGCGGAGGTGATGGCCACACGGAAAGCCGTTTTCAATGTGAGGAACGAGAGGGGCCTGATGCATAGGCTCGAAGGGGGCCCCCCCATGAGCCTCATCAGAACCACGTTTCGGGGCAGGAGCATTCAACTGGTGGGAAGGATCAAAACAGTCCCTTGAGAACCTCCTTGACGAGTCGGTGGGACCAAAGTGAAGATCATCCTAGAGACCTGGTGTAGCAGGATATCGCCGCCCAATGTACTTTGATAGAAGCGTGCGCAAGTCGAGACTTGGCCCAGGATAGCAACTATGGAAGGATCTGCGGGGCGTGACCCTCAGAGGGGTAATATTCAGACACCAGCACCTCGAAGCGAAACGCTTCCACTTGTGACCGTAGCAGGCGATGATACCATGGCCTTGGCGAGGACCTCTCTGCAGTCCGCAGGCAAATCAGATCCTCCAAACTCTACGGCTGCAGGATCCAAGTCCTCGGGTTCAGCGAACCTGGGTCATGATGAAGGATTTCGCCTTTTTCTCTGGTAAGAAGATCCGGAACCACTGGCAGCTTGACAGCAGGAGAGGTTGACAGGTTGAGACGGTCCGGATACCAAATCTGCCTCGACTATGCCGGGGCAATGAGTATCATCCTGCACTGGCACTGTTTGAGTGTGTTGATGACTAAGTAGGAGAGGCAACAGAGGAAAAGCGTACAGCACATCCCTTCATACAGAAAGAATGCGTCCATCAGGCTCCACGGTTGGTGGAATCTGCTGGCAAACATCTGGCATTTGGAGTTCGCCGCTGTCGCAAACAGATCGATCTGGTGCCTGCCCCACTTGCAGAAGCTGTGGTCCACCTGTTCCTGCCTAATTTCCACTCGTGACAGGAGCGCAATACCCTGCTGAGGGAGTCCGTGATGGTGTTCTTGACTCCCGTTAAGTGAAAAGGGATGAGGAACATCTCTTGTCCAACGGCCCAGTGCCACAAGTCCCGCGCCTCCTTGGAGAGCGCTGGGCATCAAGTGCCTCCCCGTTTCCTGATGTAGAACATGGTGGTGGTGTTGTCCATGAAGATCCTCACCACCTCAATGACTTGAAGGCCCAGAACACTGCCCATAGCTCCAGGATGTTGATATGGAGATCCTTCTCCAGCAGTCACAGACCTCTGGTGTGCAAACATCCATTGTGGGCTCCCCAGTCTTCCAGAGAAGCGTCCATGGTGACCATCTCCTGGTATGGAGGGTTTTGAAACCACGTGCCCCGGGCGATGTTGGAGCAGACGCCGCACCACTCCATCGCCCGAAGGAACTCCTCGCTGTTCAGGATCCTGTCCGCGAAGCTTCCGGACATCTGTATCCTGTATATGAAGAGGTCGCATCTGCAACCTGAGAGCTGTATGAGGTAGATGCAGGACAACATGCTGAGGAATGGCTGAATGACTGGATGGTCCGCAGCGTGGCTGTCCCCGTTGACAACAGCCGCTGCACCATCCCTTGAATGGACGCTACCCTCTACTGGGTAATGCCAGACAGGACACTGTATGGATTCTGGCTCCTAGGAACAGCGCATTCTGCAATGTTGTTAAGCAGGACCTTGGATAGTTGATGGAGAATCCCAGGTCCGTCAGTAGCTGGACTGTCGCCTATGTGTGTCTGACGGCCAACTCCCGTGAGCAGGCCTGAATGAGCCAGTCGAGGTACGGGTATATGTCTAATACCAGTAGACGGAGGTGGGCCACCACCGGTGCCAGGAATTTTGTGAATACTCTGGGGGGTCGACTTCAATCTGAAAAGCAGAGCCTTGAAAAAGGTAGTGCTGGCCCTGCACTACGAAATGCAGAAACCTTCAATGTTTCTTGTGAATTGGGACGTGGAAATAGGCGTCCTCCAGGTCCAGCGACGTCAAGAATTCTCCTTCCTCCAGCTAGCAAAGCACGTGCTGCAATGTGACCATTCTGAACTTTTGGGACTTCAAGTATTTGTTGAGACGTTTTAGGACTCGGATGGGCCTCCAGCTCCCTGATTTTCTGACCAGAAAATATTAGGAATAGACTCCGGAGCCCTGGAGTCGCTGGGGAACTAGCTCTATTGCCCCTTTTTGTAGCATGGTCCGCACCTCTTGCAGGAGCCGATGAATGTGCTGCTCCTGATGGGACACCAGAGGGATCTGCGGACACATGCGCTGAAACTCCAGAGTGTGTCCTTGTGCGAGAGCGTCCAGCACCCATCAGTCGGTGGTGATCTTCCACTCGCTGACTAACCTAGTCAGCCAGCTGCCCACCGGGGTGCATGGGAACAGCCTCTGTAGGCTTCCTGGGTCGTGGATCTGGAAGGTTGGCGGTACGAAGAGGAGAAACCTTTGGACGACCTGCTCGACTTTCCCCTGGAAGAGCAAAAAGAATAGCGCTGTTGTTCGAGAGTGCCCAAGGAACGGGCCGTCTCTGTATCCGCTTTTAAGGCCTGGAGGGACTCGTTGACAACCTTCCCAAACAAGTTCTCTCCGTCGAAGGGCATGTCCAGCACCTTCGCCTGGACTTCCGGCTGGAAATTAGTGGCCTTCATCCAACCTTGTCGGCGGAGGCAGACACCGTTCCCCATCTGCCGGAACGATGTGTCAGCAACGTCAAACACCACAGTAATGGCGTGGTCCGGTGCAACTTCCCCCTCCTGGAAAAGAGTGCTTGCCTCCATCCTCTTATCATTCGGAGGAACTCCAGAATAGTGCCCAGCATGTACCACAGCTCCCGGTCGTACCTGGCCTGGATCGCCAGTGCTTTTGCCACCTTGATAGTGGACGCCGTGGTGTAAATCACCTTCCTTCCCATGGCGTCCAACTTCTTCCCCTTGCTGTCCGGAGGGACGAAAGACTACGAGGACGGGTTAGTCGACCGTTTCCTCACGGCCGCAGATACCACTGAAAGCGGCGATGGTTGCAACCTCAGGCACTTGGGTGCAGAGTTCGGCACCCAATACTTCTTCTCCAGTCTTTCCCGTTTAGCTGGAGCCGTGCAAGTGTTATAAATAACTGAGTTCCAGGGGCGTGGCTAACCGCCATGTAGAGTGGACGCGTCTTTGGTGAGCTCCGCTTGATGTGTACTGATAAGCCGCTCTACGGGACACCGAAGATTCATCCGAACCTGCAGAAACATCACTAGAGCTGCTGAAGCCTGCGAGAGGTTCTGGGGCTCCCCGCACACGAGGGTAGAAGCCCTAAAGACTTAAACGCGGTTCGGGTAAAACCGCGTAACTCGAGGCCAAGATGGCGGCCTCCTCTTGCTGAGCCCGGGGAGCCCTGCGCTGGCCCAGCGATCCGTGGAAGCGGCGGACCTTCACTTCACTTCGGAGGGGAGGAGTCCCGCCTGGCTCGAGACCAGCCCCGCGAGAAGCGGGTACAGCGGTAGCGCTGCCTGGGCCGCTGGGGCGCGCCGTCGACCGGAGCGGCTGGAGGCGCCCGCCGGCCCCGCAGCAGAGACAGGCTAAGATCAGGGACCAGACCGGAGCCGCCTGCCAAGGTGAGGGAAGAGAGAGGGGGACCGGTCTGGGTGCGGACGCTGGCTGCCCTGCCTCGCTCCTGGACCCGTCCCGCCGGGGGATCCATCTACGCCGCCTGCCCTGCCAGGCCCGTGCTGCGGCCTGCGCGGCCCCAGCGCCCAGCGACCCGAGGGGGGAAGCGGAGGCGCACAAAAGCCGGTCAGAGACCGGGAGCTGCTACGTCCCGAGTGAGGGTCTGGCCGAGAGGAGGGCTTCCCCCCCCTGTCTGGGGCCTTGGCCGCCCTACCTGTCTGGGGACCCGAGTGAGACCGCAATCGCTGCCTGGAGAGAGAGGTGATCGGCTGGAACAGAGACTCCATCCACCTGAGGTGAGCGGAACGGGGGCCCTCCCCGCGCGCCATATACCAGCACCTAGCGGGGCCTCACAGTCGAGCCTCCCGCTGCGCCGCAAGGACATGGGAGGCAGACGGTGTGGGGACCTGGGACTGAGCGACCTCCCCCTTCTAAGATATTCTCAACGCCGGACACTAGAGAAAGAGCCCCCTACACGCAGCGGAGTGCTGCCCCGAGCCGGGCCAAACCCCGCACCTCTCCCCGCACGATGCACTTATATCTCAGACGGCGCAGGCATTGAGGCGGATTGAAAGCGCCCCGGGGAGACTGGAGGAGCTGGCGACTGTCCCCCCGCGGTGCAGGACCACACACCGCCCCATCCGGGAGCCTGGAGCTGGGGCGGACCACGGCGCGCCGGGGCGCTAGGCGCCTCATACACCATACGCATCCACATATTGAGGCCGCAACCACACCCGGGGCCACGACCTGGAGCTCTCGTGGCGGAATCCGCCCCGGCGCCTGAAGTTCACAGAACCGCAGGAATGTCTGGCCTGGATAAATCAACGGGAAGGGGAGCTAGGTCCAAGCAGCGACAGACCACCCTGGACGCCTATACAGCCAATGAACTCCCCAACCCCGAGTGTCCAGACACGGCAACGACTAGTAAGGAAACAGGCCCCACCGTAGCGGCGACAGAACCCAGCAACACCCAACTCCTGGAGGCCATCACATTATTCCAGGCAACAATGGTGAACAAAATCGATGCTGTGGCCATAGATCTGGGCCTCCTACGCCAGGATGTCCGCTCCCTGGCGGGTAGAACCGATGCACTTGAGACCCAGGAAAACCCAGCTCCTGCACGACGTGGATGGCCTGCGGCAGAGGGTCAAGAACCTGGAGGACAGGGCGGAGGAGGCCGAAGGGAGGGCTCGCGGAATAACATCCGGCTGCTTGGTTTACCGGAGGGTATCGAAGGCCCAGACCCCACCAACTACATAGAAAACCTCCTGCTGCAGGAGATTGGAGCAGAGAAACTATCGCAGGGTTTCTCCATCGAAAGGGCACATAGGTCACTCACCAAGAAACCTCCACCAGGCGGCTCACCTAGGCCTATGATAGCGAAAGTATTAAACTACAGAGACCGCAAGATCATTCTAGCATTCTCGCGCTCAGGGGATCAGATCCTGAGGAACTCAGCCAAGATTGCGATCTACCCTGATTATACCTTTCAAGTACAGATGAACAGAGCTCAGTTCATACACACCATGGCCAGATTGAAAGCTGCCGGATTGAAATACATGCTTTTGTACCCCTCCAGGTTAAAGGTGATATATAAAAACAGAGTCCACCTGTTTGACACCCCGGCGCTGGCTCGGGACTGGATTGACGAGCAGCAATTACCGGACATTGAAGACAAAAGACGTAAGCTGCATTGAACCACCCTCCACAACTGCAAGAGAACGGTTCTTACCCCAAGTGCACAGTAACAATAAATCGAGCCCTATGAGCAGCTGAATTGATCATACTACGCGGAACACCGAAGCAACAGCTCCCTCAACCCCCAGGAGTTTTTTTCTTTCTTCAGGGTACATTTACCCACCCGTAGGGCACCCGAAGACCATGCTTGGTTTTAAGGAGCGGAAACGGGACAGTCATGACGGGGGTCGCCCCGTTGGACCAGTTCTATGTTGGGGAAGTTTATCAGGGGGAGGGAAATACAGGGAAGTTGCACCCACGTTGGGACTTTCGAACAAGAAATACCAAGACCTCAGGATGACCTCACTACAGACGCACCACTAACAGGACCCCGATCGAGACAGTGGGGGAACATTGGGCACAATCACGCTTATGGCTGAAACAATAAAAATAATGACGTGGAACGTCAAAGGCATGAACAGTTATGTGAAACAACGCCGGATTCACACATATCTGCGACGCTGCAAGGTCGGAATTGCTATGCTCCAAGAGACACACCTAACGGAGGAGAAACTGAAGGCGCTAGCCAAAACATGGCGAGGCACCCTGATCGGATCCACCTATTTCTCATACGCAAGAGGGGTCCTGATATGGATCGACCCGACCGTCCCCTTCCGGGTAACGAGCACCAAGACGGATGACGAGGGTAGGATGGCACTTGTGCAGGGTACGGTGGAGGGGAGAGACCTGTGCCTTGTTAGCACTTATGCACCCAATCACGACGCCACACCCTTCTTCCAATCCCTATATTCCAGACTAGGCCCATATGTAAACTGTGTTGTGATTTGGGGCGGTGACCACAACTGCACCCTAGACCCACTCAAAGACAGGTCTGATACCAAACACTCCCGCCCACCCCCCCAGCCAAGATATTGTCTAAACTAATGACCCAGCTATCACTATGTGATCTGTGGAGGGAACTAGGCCCGGAGCGACGAGAATGCTCCTTCTCCCCACCGCACAAAGTCCACACCAGACTAAACTAAATGCTGGTCAGTCAGGAGCAGCAAGCCACCTTTCGCGAAGCACAGTATTTACCTAGAGTATTGTCAGACCACTCCCCCTTGCTAGTCACATGGGAGGTGTACCCGCCCAGACCCCCGGTTCCCACGTGGTGACTGCGGGCCGAGGCCCTGCTGGATGCAGCCTTCCGGGATCACATACAAGACAGCACAGACGAATACTGGCAAAACAATCTAGGCAGTGTAGATTGTATTAGCACCGCATGGGAGGCATATAAAGTAGTCATGAGAGGGGACATGTTAGCAGCGGCGGGAGGGGCTCAGAGATCCATTGTGAAATCCCTGGTAGACGCAGAAAAGAAGCTGGGGGAGCTGGAGAACAGGGCAGACGTAACTCCTGAGTGTCTACAGGAAATAATCAAACTGCAACAAGCCTGTCTGTCCCAATGGGAGACACTTGGGAAATTAAATTATGCCAAACATATAGAAAGGTCACACGCCCTGGGAGACAAACCTGGCAAACTCTTAGCTTGGCTGTACAAAAGGGAGACCCCTAGCATCCCCATTTGCCACATACGCAAACCCGATGGCACCACCGCGCACACACAAGCAGAGATTAATAAGGTTTTTTCTGAGTTCTACCGTGACCTTTATTCCCAGACCCCTCCCTCATCTGACACCGGGATCGAAGACGCCCTAGATTGCATAAAGTTACCCAGGCTAGATTCACAACTGGCTGAAGCCCTAGACGACCCGATTACCCCAGATGATGTGAAGGCAATAATTAGATCACTACCCTCCGGAAAGGCGCCGTGCATGGATGGCCTCCCTGGGGAATTTTATAAGACATACGAGGAGACCCTTGCCCCTCTGCTTGCACAAGTATATAACGAGGCTTTTGAGCGAGGCTCTCTCCCGAACTCCATGAGTGAAGCAATAATAATTCCCATACTGAAGCCTGGTAAAGATGGGACAGATTGCGGGTCATATAGACCACTTTCTATGTTAAATGTTGACAGCAAAATACTGTCGGCACTGCTCGCCAATAGACTACGCAGAGTGATTCCCCTTCTAATCCATCAGGACCAAACGGGCTACGTTCCCGGGCGTTCTATCACCGAAAATTTACGCAGGTTACACCACATCATATATAGTACTGAGCGGAAATCCCAGAAATACGCCGTAGCGTCACTTGACGCCACCAAGGCCTTCGACTCGGTTAGATGGGAATGGTTATACGCCACTATGGTCAGGATGGGGATCGGACCCGCCTTCCTTAAATGGACCCAATTGATCTACACCAATCCCACCGCCAGGGTGCGCACCAACAAGATTTATTCTGACAAATGGCCCCTCTATAGGAGGTACACGGCAGGGATGCCCCTTATCCCCCATGCTTTATATTATAGCTGCAGAGCCGTTGGCCGCATACCTCCGTCAGGAATATGACGGAGGCATTGAGCTAGACGGGGTGTCACATCTCATCTCCATGCATGCAGATGACATGCTACTCTACCTGCATGATCCCGAGCTCCGTCTGCCCTACATTCTGGAGACATTAGATTGCTTCCCCACACACACAGGCATACAGATAAATAAGGATAAGTCCTGCCTCTACCCCCTCGCTGCACTGTATAGCGAGGAGTACGGATCTCTGCCCCCACTAGACCTCCAGTGGCAAGTAACATCCTTTAGATACTTGGGTGTTACCATACACCGTAACCAGAGTACCGAACACATTCTTAACACGGTTAAGGCGAAGGACGCACTTGCAAAATCCATGGAATTTTGGGGGAAGCTCCCTCTCTCTGTGGCTGGGCGGGCGGGACTCCTCAAAATGGTAGCACTCCCACGCATACTACACTGCTTCTCTAACGTCCCCTTCAACATCCCCCCCGCTTTTTTCAGAGACCTGAACAAGCTCTGTAGGGGATTCCTGTGGCAGGGAGGTAGGCACAGGGTGGCGCTGGACATTCTCCAAAGACCCTATGAGAAGGGGGGATTGAAAGTCCCCAATTTCGAACTGTATTACCTGGCTAGTCAACTGAGGCATGTAACGCACTGGATGGCGGATGAAGCCACCATTGACACCCGACTCCTCCAACCGGCCCTGCCGCGACTGCTACTCCGAGACCTACTTTGGGTCGAGAAGGGGGCTCTACAACATCACCCTTACCTAATCAAACTTGGAACTCAGCTCTGGAAGCGAGCCTGCAAAGCAGTGGGGTTGACAGACCCATATTCCCCGCAGATCCCCATTGCGGCTGTCATGGTGAAACCTTCATGGGGACATACGGACACACGCACTCAGTGGGAACCCTATGGGGTGGCAGTACTCGGAGACCTCATCCATGAACAAGAGCTCATGACTTTTACTGACCTCAGCGAGTCTACGGGCCTACCCACGAGCCAGTTCTTGCTCCACAGAGCAGTAACGAAGGCCCTGAAGAAGAGATGGCCAGAGGCCGCCAACCAACTCATGGAGAATGAAGCCATCGAATCATTGCTGGACACTGCCAAAGGAGGTCACGAAACCTCCAGAATATATTTAGCCCTACTGCAGAGCACGACAAAGAACGCACTGAAATGCAAAAGTAGATGGGAGAGCGAAATGGGCTCGAATTTGAGGACAAAGCATGGGAGAAAATAACCCATTACCATAAAAAAATCTCCAGAAATGCTCGCCTCCAACTTATTCAGCTGTACATCACCAACAGAGCCTACCTTACGCCCGACGCCATATCAAAGTTCAAAGGAGCAACGATCCAGACATGTCCCAAATGTCACGAGCCAAGGGTGGGTATGACCCACATGTTTTGGAGCTGCCCGGTAGTCCAGAGGTTCTGGGCCCGAGTGAAAGAAAAAGTGGCGACAGCTGAGATTGAGGTGGAGATTCACGAGCCAGCAGCCTGCATATTGGGGAGTTACAAGCGAAGCAGCAAGAATAAGCCCCTAAATAGACTCATTGACTTGATATACATAACAGCGAAAAGGCGCATAGCCATGGGTTGGAGGAGCGCAGGGGATCAGAGCGAGGCCCTTTGGTGGGACGACCTCAAGAGATGGATAGCCACTGAGACTACGGCTTGGGAAACGGCGATTCAGGTACAAAGGCTGGACTCCAGCGCAGATCTACTTCGATGGGTAGCGCTAACGGTGCCACTACTCCACCCAGTGACGCAAGACGGCGCCTCAAACAGCTCTGACAGTCCCGGCCCGGCTCGTGCCTAAGGAAATCTGAGGACTTCACTGTGGTCTCGGAGGGAGGGGGGAGGGTTGGGAACATTAAGACATGTTGTTCTTGATTCATACATATTGCATTGTCTAACCATTGATTCATTTGTGTTGAAAAACCAATAAAGAAATTTAAAAAAAAATAAATAACTGAGTTCCTACACTGCATGAGCCCAGTAATCTTTAAGCTTAATTTTCAGGTGGCAAAATCCTATTACAGCGAGAGGCATTTGCCCAGGTGGGGAGCTTGCCAACCTTCTCAGCTGACCTAGTAGCCCCCCCTTCCCATGCACTTGCGCAATCTGAATGACACCTGGCCTAGTAGGATAGTTGCCTGTCCTCCCTTTGTTCCCCCTCCCTTGCCTCGTCACGCCCTGAAACACTTGTGTATAGGCGCGTTATAAATGCCATATCATATCATAATTTAAATGAAAGAGGCTGTGCCGAATTGTAGGATTCAGTCACTTTTCCCCAGGGGAAGCCTTTCCTTTTGAGGCTAGGGAGGTTAGCCCGCTATGCAATCCTCTTCCTAGGGTTACAGGAAAGCAGGAACTCAAACCCACACATACTCCTCCCATGAGGACAATGACTCCCATTCCGATGAGGACAAGAATGATCCTTGTACATCTGTCACTGTAAGTTCTGTCTGAGGCAAAATACATGCCTAGTACTGAGACGAAGAAACCCAATGGAGTCATAATGAATGTGGCTAGGACAGCAAAGAAGAACTTACAAGAGAGTCTGTGGATGCCCCAGAGCAGCGTTATAAGAGTGAGGGGGGGAGAGCAAAGTTGAGAGAAGCCCGGGAACCTCAAAGCTGAGCCGGCAGCTTAGTGAGAAGAGAGAAGGCAATTCGACTTTCAACAAGCAAAGGAAGCCTAAACGTATCAGTGCCCGATATGGGCCATGAAGCAGGCAGGCTCTGGAGAGCCAGCTGGACCAGTTCAGGCGACGGAGGAGATAGGTCCAGACGGTATGTGGAGAGAGAGAAACTTGAAGCATAATGCCCAGGCAGTGAAGCCGACAAAGCGAAAGAGGGTTTCTAGAAGGAACTACGAGGAAGTGGTGGCGTTTCCGAAGGCAAGAGAGTATACCTCACGGACACCGAGACCAAGTATAAAGCGGCCCCGTTAAGCGTGCCTGAAGGAGGAGGAAGCGGGGTGAAAGATGCCGTCCTGATGGAGAGCAGAGAAGCAGGCTCGAAGGAAACAGGACACCCAGTGACACGACAAACGGTTCACACAGGTAAAGGAGAGAGCGGAAGAGCTGGGAATAACCAGCAGGGTGCTCATACTAATCACGAGAGCCAATTGTTTAAGAAGAGTGATAAAGCTCACTGTGCTCATCATACTCGTCCCAGTAAGAAATCAAATGACCAAAAGAGTGAGAATCATTATTTTGGCATTCATAATCTTCCCAGTGGAAAGCAAATGAATAAGAACTGCGACAATAAGAAATTAGTTACAATTCTCAAGAGATAAGTTGGACATTAGGAAAGGAGAAACTGATTCACCACAAGGAATGCCAGTTAGGAGGGTCTGGCCAACTGAGGAGAAGCGGAAACCAGTCCCCTAAGGGATTGAACAAATTAAGGCAATGGATAGCCAAGAATAATCTGAAAATTGTCTACTAAGCCAATAGGGCCAAAAAGCCACACCAGGAGAAGGGGGTTAATTCCCCTGGACTCAAGTTGTTTAGTATTAGTGGTAGGGTCAGAGCAGCTTAGTTTTGGATGAAGGACAGATTTTTACTTTGGACTATACTACTGACGAACAGCACACTAGTTAGTTGTGTTAGCTAGGGAAACCCATAACTTAGGGAAAGTAAGGCATTTTCCTTATACGTTCAATAAAAGCTTCAAGCCTTGGCAAACTCTAGTCCGTCTCCTCCTTCTGAGCCTTCACAGGGCCAATCCACCTGGGGCCCATCCACCAAAGCAGATTTCCGCTGCAAGCAACAAAAAATGGCCAAGTCTCTAGGCTGGAGTGAAGGACAGGTCTCCTCTTGCTAACTTGGCAATGCTTCTTTCACCTGCACATGAACAGATCGGCTAGGAGATCAAATTTCTGCAATAGCCAATAAGAGCATCAGACAGATTAATAATGGTATGAGCATTCTTCAAAGGCGGCAAGGGGGGTAAATGCATTTACAACCCATAAAGGATCTCATGGGGGCTCAATCCGGTCTTTCTGTTTTCTGGAAAAAGGTTTGCAGTAAATCGAACACTGAAAAACGGCAGTGGTAAAGTTTCAGTCTACCCAAGGCCAATCTCAGTTCAGCGTGTAGTCTTTTTTTTTTACGTTACCATTTTGATGCTCCACTGCCTCTGCTGACAGAGTGATGTGGCCAATAGATGTTCTGCTGAATGTTCATTGCAGTACACAATTCCTTTATGAATTACACAATGATTACCTCCGTCACCATTTAGACTGGTACCCCAAACCTGGTTATAAAGTCCTTCAGGAACACCTTTGCCACAGAGATTGTGTCTACCCTCTGTGAAGGCATCACAAAATAGACATACAACATTTTTGGGATACAAACATTTATTTACCGAAGATTGGGGTTGGAAAAAGGCCTAACTTGCCCTATGCTAAGGCAGTTTTTCCCTGCCTAAATGATACTAATGATAGTCTGTGTCAGGAAGTCCAAATCAAATGTCCTTCTGTGTCAAAATCTATACTCGCCCTTATATCCAACAGTATACATTCAGTAGAAATGTCAGCACCAAATGTAAAGTGTTCAAATAAAAGTTCAGAGCTTCTTCTGGCTCTTGGATGAAAAAAGGGTTTTCCCTTCCCGAAGGTTGAAATAGTTCACGTAATCTCATAGGGATTTCCTTCCCCATGCTTTCAAGTCTCTCAATATTCTCAAACAAAACAATTTTCCAGATCCAATGTTCCAAACAACATAGATCCCTGGGATGCTTTCCAGCTCTTCTGGTTGAGTCACCTTACAGAAAGTTATAGCTTTCAGTTCCTTGATTTCAGTTCACATGTATCTTCTTTGGTTGAATCACAAATGTGGCTTCTCATTAGTTGGATGCACTCGGTCTAGGCACAGTTGTTAGATCACAGAGTCCACCCATTACAGGCCAAGCAACCAATAGAGCGTACTTTGATTGGCTTCATATGCTTTGTGCCACAGTTTCAGATTTTCAATGAGGCTTGACAATGTTCATTCATATATTCTTGATACTTTATTATATCACCATGATATGATATGGCATTTATAACGCGCCTGTACACAATGGTTTCTAGGCGCGACAAGACAAGGAGGGGGAACATAGCGAGGACAAAACAACGATCATACTAGGCCCCGTGTCATTCAGATCACGCAAGTGCAGGGAAGTGGAAGGGCAGAAGTGCCGAGGGGATGGGGGCGGAAGTAGTGCAGGTAACTCAAAAGTGCAGCCAGAGTGTGGCTCAGTGCAGGTAACTCCAAAAGTGCAGCCAACGGGTGGCTCATAAGTGCAGAGAGAAGGGACTGTAGGGTTGCAGATACAGCCCACAAGTGCTAGGGACCCGGGAGGCATTGCAAAGTGCAACTGGACATGTAGGAGCCTGGGCCCAAGTTCAGAGGGTACCCAGGTGACCAGTGCGTGGAGCAGTTAGGACATAAGCAAGAGAGGATGAGAGAAAGCGGAAGCGAAGAGGAAGATCTTGAGTTGCTTCCGGAACCGGAGGTGGTTCTGCTCAAGTTTGAGAGAGGCAGGGAGGCTGTTCCAGTGGGAGGTACCAGCTGAAGATGGAGCTCTGCCCTGAATTCTCTGCTTGGAAACGCTACTGACCCTCAGAGAGATGGAGGTGGATGAGCGGAGAGCTCGTGAAGGGAGATGTTTGGGAAGAGAATTGGAGATAAAGTGGTCGCAGACCCCAGAAAGTGTTGTGGATGATGCAGAGGGTCTTGAACTTGATCCTTGCTGCCACTGGCAGCCAATGAAGGGATTTCAGAGCTGTAGAGATACGATCCCTGGGCTTGAGGCCAAGAACAAGACTTGCAGTCCTGTTCTGGATAAGTTGAAGCGGTTGGAGAGTTGATGCAGGAAGATTTAGAAAGAGGCTGTTGCAGTAGTCCAGCCTTGAGAGGACCAGAGCTCTGGATAGTGACCTTCTGGGGGAAAGGAAGAATACCTCTGAGGAGGTGCAGCTGATAGTCTGACTTCTTCGAGACGTCAGAGATGTGAGGAGATGAGAGGGTGGAATCGAAGAAGACCTCCAGGTTCTTAGCTTCCAGGTAGGAGGAGGAAGAGGGCCCAGAGTGGGCAGCCAAAGAGAGAGGAAAGGAGGGAGCTGGTGTTCCGATGAGGATGATCTCAGTCTTACCGGCATTAAGGCAGAGATCATTGGTGGCAAACCATTCCTGAATCGCGGTCAGGCAGTCTGGAAGGAGAACAGGCAGCTGAGGGGAGAACCCAAGGCTGTACAAAGGGCATGGGAGGGAACAGGAGAGGTAGAGACTGCAGAAGGATTGGCCAGCTCCTTGCAGATTTTAAAGAGTTTGGGCGAGTTGTTAGATGCCACAGAGATGCAGGCTTGGATGTGGGCTCTCTTCTTGGCGAGGCCAGAGAGTCTATTGCATTTGGAGAAGGCAACAGACCAGTTTTTCAGAAGGTGCAACTGATGCCCTCCACTTCCTCTCAGCCACCCTGCACTTGCGCTTGTGGGTGACGAGGTCGGAGTCCTACCAAGAGTTGCACTTGGATTTGGGCTTAATAACAGGGGCAAGTACATAATGAGTGTTAAAGATAGAAAGGTGAAAGGTTAGATAGGGCTCTGCCAGGGTGTGAGTCAGCCAAAGGTGCAGAAGGAGGAGAGAAAGTAGCAGAGAAAGCCTGAGCTGACAGATGCTTCATGGGTCGGATGACCGAGAAGGTAGGTGGCAGTGCTGGAGTCGGCTTGGCATGAGGGGTAGAGAGAGGTGGGAGGAAGTGAGAAAGTGATCACTCCCGGAGAGAGAACTGGTGAGAGTTGAAGAGGGGGATGTCTGAGGAGATCACAACATCCAAGGTGTACCCTGCAGAGTGAGTCGGGCCAGAGGGAATAATAGAGAGAGTAAGAGTCGCAGAGATTGTGAAAGAGTCCTGGAAAAAAGGGTAGGTAGCATTCAGGTGGATGTTAAGGTCTCCGGGGAGGAGACGTAGAGGAGGAGAGGTCTGCCCACTCAAAGAGGAAGGGGGTGACCTGGCCAGGCGGCTTGTAGATAGTGGCCACAGTGAGAGAAAGGCCAAGAGAGATAGAGAGTATGCAGACCAGGCATTCAAAGGAGGAGTAGTCCTGCATAGCAATGATAGAAGCACAGATCCAGTCCAAGATGATCAAGGCTACACCCCCACCGGGACGGTTGGTTCTGTGTTCGGAGAGGGTCTTGTAGCCATCAGGAAGTAGAGTAGCAGAGCTTGTGACAGAGCTGAGCATGAACCAAGTCTGTCAGACCGAGTAGATACAAATCTAGTTCTTCCAGGAGATGGCAGATGTCAGGGGAGTGTTTGACAGCTGAGAAAGAGCAGAGAGTAGCAATGTGGAGCAGGTTGCCCCCTTTGAAGAACTCCTGTGGAGGGGTACAGGTCAGAGGTATGCCCTGCGGAAGTGTTGGACGTGCCAGAGGATGGGAAGAGAAGGAAGGAGGAGAGGGCAAGGAAGCCAGAGAGGAGGAGGGTGGCCGAAAAAGGAGGCAACAGGGTGGCCAGAGAAGAAGCAGAGGCAGCCATAGAGGTGGCAGAGGAAGGAGGCGGCAGAGGCGCCAGAGAGAGGAAAGAAGGAACGCCAGGAGAAGAAAGGAAGTTGATCAGGCGCGGGAATCGTCTATCAAAAAGGAGGAGATTGACCTGAGGGCCTTGGACCAAGACGTTGCCGTTTAGGCAAACATTAATGATGGTCTTGGAGGAGTGGAAGGGGTCAAGGAGGGCCTCCCACTGAGTGCCACCATTAATAGGCAAAGAAGAAAAAGGAGAGAGAAAACAGTCAATAACAAAAAGGAAACTAGAAGTAATGAATGAACAAAGCAGGGATGCAGGCAGTAAAATGTAAGCAAACAACCCTGGAGAAACAAAACAACAGGAACAGAACCATCACCAAAGGAACCTAGAAGTAAAGAATGAAGAGAGCAGGAATGCAGGTAAACAATGTAAGCAACAACCGTGGAGAACAAAATGTCACAAACAGTACACAAATGATCTGGGGATGGAGCAAGGACGAAGGGAGGGAAAGGACCGCAAGGGATGCGGGGATCACAGCGGCTGAGGGAGATGGGGTGCACGCAGCCGAGTAGAGAGCGCACCGGTGTGCACACGCCCTAAGAATGGGCACACGCGGCCTAGAGTTAAGCAGGAGTGCGCGCAGCCTAAGCTGCAGGGGAAAACGACATTTGTGCAAGAGTGAGAAGGGGCACCAGGTCAGGGAGGGTTGCGTGGTGTGTAGCAAGAAAACTCTACCCGCACCTTCTTACATAGCGGCTGCAGAAAAGAGGGTGAAATCATCCACACTCACTGCCAACGCCACTACCCTATTGCCGCCAAACACCTGCGTTGCTCAACGCCACCGCCTAGTCCTGCGAGGGCTTTGCCGCACAGGGTCCGAACCTCGGTTCTTATAGGCACAGATGCGTGGACGTAGTGAAGCATGCTACGTATAGTCGGGCAGCGTCTCCTGTGCACCTGCGTCGCTCAACACTGCTGCCTTGTCCTGCGAGGGCTTTCGCTTTTGCTTACAAAGGGCATCATAAGCGTCCCAGTACACGCTCCTGCTAGGAAACCTATCCAGTATTGCTCGACTCTTGGATATGCGTGTTGGTCTCTTGAAAAAGTTCATTCAAATCAATAACCTGCTTCTTTGAAAAACGCTCATGAGAATTACCAATGTCCCTTTGCCTTTTCACTTCTTGGAAATGTTCATTATAACCGTCCATTTATATCAATAACAAATGTTCACTTCAACCATTCATTCAGTTCATTGGTATTTGGGCTTTTAATAAAGCCCACTTTACCAGTTCTTGGTCCTCTGGTTTCGGACCTTTACTTGTTGTGCACTATTTCAGCTTCTGCTGTTCATTCAACAAGCCCCGGGGTCCCCCTGCCTTCTGGGCAGACCTACCGCTTTCCAGTTGTGTGTCAGTCTGCTTTGGCTCACTCTGCTCTGCGCCACCTTTCCACAGTCTCTTGCACCTTCTGAAGGGACCTCGCTTCACCCTGCTGCCTTGCCTGGGACACCGGCAAGCACTGTCCTTGCAATCCTACAGCTGCGAACGCCCAGGGAGCTTATCCCGCTCCGGGTGTTTCTGCAGCACTCCACAATGCCAGTTCAACTTCTGTCGGCTCGCTCGCGTGTCGCGTCATGGCTTCCCTACGGTTCCCGCTCTTCCCTCTCTGCTGCAGCATCTCCAGGCCTCTGCTTCTCCTCTTCTGTCATGCCGTATTCCCACAGGGAAAAAGAAGTCCCCTTCTTGCCATCGTAACCTCGATTTAAAGTTCCCGGCATCCATTACGATGTCAGAAAGACTAGACCGCTCAGTGTCGAACCCATAGTCTTTCTCCTGTGTTTGATGCCTCTTCCTCATCTTAGTACCAAAGTCATGTCTGTGTAGGTAAGAGTTATTATTAAGAGGAGGTATTGCTCGGTGGTGTCTCTTGCTCATCCCAGTGCCTGATTGATGTCTACTGGGAAATTATGTGGGGAAATGTAGGGAAGGGACCGATAGTAACCTACAAAGGCCTGGGGGACATTGGGTTCATTGGAAAAGGGAAATACCATGTCACACCCAAGGGTGCCTCATTCTCCACTCCCAGGTGATCGTCCCTCGCATGTACACCCCCCAGGTTAAGGATCCAAGAGCGGTGGCCATTCTCTGGCCACCTGAGATGATATCTTTGAGGGGCTGGGGGGGGGGGGGGGGTGAGGAAAGGGAGTATGCCTTCATATTCCTCACACCTTCCACATGGGTAAGCATCTACACAGAGAGACTATTTATAACTACTAGTTTGCAGGTTATCTCATTAGGATAGCTGGAATAAATCCTCTAGGAGTTTAACAAAGGCACTAAAAGGCAGTGGGTGTGTGCTCCCAGAGTTGTGCAAACTGCTTCTACCAATATTACTGTGTAAACAGGCGATACATTGCCTGCAGAAATCCTGTGCCACGTCTGTAGAGTTCAGGGAAAACACCTCCTTCAAGGTGGAGATCATATGTGCTTTTCCCACCTGCGCAAGCCCAGGATATATTCTAGTCGAATAAGACAAGTACAACTATTTTTCGAGCGTTGGCGCAACAAGGCGATTCTGTTTATATCGTCATAAGGAGACTTGAGGTAGTCGACATCCCTTTCATAGCCAAAAGTCTTGCTATAGAAGAAACAACCTCCTGAATGTATGCAAACTCCTGAAGTGTTGGTAAGGGGGTGGTGGCTCTGACACCACTTTCAGTCCTAATACACACTGGGCCTGAGAATGAGAAACGGCCACCAACTTAGCAGTTTAGCCTACAGAATTGTTCCTACATGTGAGCTCATTGTCAAAAAGATTAGTGTGATGTACGCATAATTATGGCAATTTGCTTTGGTAACATAATTGTTTCCAGCAAGTCTTCCTATAAACCTACATGGAGATGTTATGAGGCCATGTTACTTCCACAGCTGACAAAAATTGTGGGCAAACCCAAGTGAATATCGTTAGTCAATAATTAAAGTTACTCACCGTAGGGGCAAGAGTACTCAGTCCATAGACCCCTTTCTTCCATCCTCGTGGGTGTCCCCCACCTTTGGGGTACCGAACCTTTGGCAGTGAAAAAAATTGAGCTTACCCTTTAAATTTAGTAAAGCGGGCTGGTGCGTGGCCTCGCGAACAGCCAGCCGAGGCCCGCCCTCCAGCGCCTCACATCAGTCCCCTTTTAACCATCGTGACGCTTAGATACCTGCCTACTCTTTTACCTATAAGCCGTTGGCATACTAGCAGGGGAAGCTAGGTAGGACGTATGGAGGAAAAGGGACTATGGACTATGAGTACTCTAGTCACTACGGTGAGTAACTAATTACTCATACGTCTGTCCCCTTTCCTCCATCCTTTTTTCTTCAACCATTTTAATGTTATTTAGTTTAACAAACAGAAAATAAACACCAAGTGTCAACACTGTAACAAAACATTTTCCAGATATGTTTTCACATGACATATCTTCACATTTTTGCTCGATATTATAATATTCCCTTAATGCAGCGTGTATGCATGCTCCTATTTCAATCATCTATCACTGCCTGAGCACCAATTTCAATGTGCAGTTGCTAAATGCCACCTCAAGTTCCCATTCAAGGGTTTTAATTGTTCACTGCGTCAATCATCCTTTGAGGCAATTCATTCCATGCTTCCATTCCCTCACTCCCGATGTATTCCTTTTTGCAGTGCCCTATGCCACACAATCGTCTCAGCCAATGACCAACATCTCAGTTCTGCCGACCAGGCCTCTATCCTGGGTCCCTCAGTCGATTTGTAGGCCATTGCTATCCTGCATTTGGCCAGGATACAGATCAGCTCCTTCATTTTGGAGAGGTGAGCAGCCTGCCTCCCTCCTCTAGGAAACAGTCCCCAACAAACAAGACTCCAGGGGTCATGCGTGTTAGGCAGAAACCTGTGCAGTTCCCTTAGGGACCACTGCAAAAGATTTAAGACTACAGGTGTTAGCAGTAAACCCACTTGGTAGCAGTCTGTACCACCCAGATTTACCTAGTAGCTGTGGCTGAGCAGTCAGACTTCCCTCAAGAAGAGTTAGGCAGTATGCAAAGTATACTCAATAGGCACTTAGGTACAATAATATAAGCAAACACTGACCAGAGCTTTGGTATCAAAGTATATAATTATTTATTTATAAACACACAGTGAAGCACTCCAGCACCCTTATTGTAAAATATTCTAAGCACAGTTACTATTATGATATATACACCCCTTTTCCCCTTATTAGAAAATCACAGTAAACACCACTTATTTTCATACAGAGGTGAGCGCTTAACTAGATTGCACTGTACTAAAGTTGTAGAAAAGGGAGGGGAAAAAGACAGAATATGCAGGATTACACCACTCTACGATTCAGGAACACTATTAGCAAGGCAGAGAGCAAAAGTCACTGGTAAGCCAAAGTCCAACGGCTGGGCCCACTCTTAGAGAGAGCAGAGCACAAATGCGCCCAAGATCACACAATTACACAAGGCTTAGAAAATCTTGCAGAGGGTTCATAAAAGAGTTTAGAGAGGCTTTAGAAAAGTTTAGCCAGGGTGTCCCAGGCTAACCCAGGTTCGAAAGCCGGGGGCTAAATCTACCCCGTACAGTCGGTTGCAAGGGAAGCCGGGCGGGACACGGTACCTTAAGTGGGAAGGATCCTCCAGCGGTGGCAGTTGTTCCTGGAAGTGGTTGCAAGTTTCGGCGTCGTCCAAGGGAAGAGAAGATCTTGACGTGGAGGAAAGATGCAGGTCGTTGCACTACCAGGGTAGAAACCAGCCGCAGTGTTTTCCGGTAAAAGGTGGTACCTTTATCTCGCGGTAGTGGTAAAACGTGGTATCCCGGTTGCCGGGGTGCTTAGCACAGGCAAGGCGGCCACGAAATACGTCGGGAAAGTGAAAAGACGGTGAAACTGGTTATCCCCACCAGTTAAAGGAAGAAGACTCTCCGGCGGGAGATCTCCTCTGTCGTTTGGAAAAGTGGTGAGACGGTCCAGCAGGGCTCCACCGGTCGTGGTGTCGTGGCAGGTCGGCTCAGCTTCTCCCTCGTCGGATTCTTAGGTCCTGTGGCGACTTCTGCAGTTCCAGTCCCCAAAGCCCTGCTTTTATGCAGCAAACCCCCATTGACTCAGCCTAGCTGTCACTCAAACATGCTAAGTGGTGAGCCGGCCCTAACAGACACCACCGGTGGAGCCCTGCTGTAACGAACTCACCACTTCCCCAACGACAGAGGAGATGATCTTCCAGGAGAGTCTTCTTCCCTTTGAGCTGGTGGGACCAACCAGTTTGCCTTTATCGCCTTCCAGGACGTCTCGTGGTCGAATCGCCCGTGCCAAGCACCCCGGCGGCCGGATAGCCACGCTTCACCACTGACCGCGAATAAAAGGGACGTACCTTTTAATCGGAAACTCCGCGGCTGGTTTCTTCCCTGGCAGTGCAACGATTTCCAGCTTTCTTCCTCGTCGAGATCATCTCTTCCTCTGGTCGAAGCCACGACTTACACCCGCTGCCAGGAACAACTGCCACCACTTGAGCTTTCTCACCATTTAAGGTACTGTGTCCCGCCTGGCCTCCCTTGCAACGGACTGTCCAAGGTGTCCCGTAAATCCTTGACTTTCCAACTGGGTTGGCCCCAGACCTTCTAACTTTGCCTTTCTGAACTGGTCCGACCCCTTTTTGACATTTTCTGCATTTCCACTGGGTGATCTTGGGCACATTCAGCCTTGCTCTCTCTAAGAGTGGGCCTGGCCTATGAACTTTGGCTCTACACTAGACCCCGCCTCTCCTGACTTGCTGTGGTTTCTTAAAAGTGTTGGTACTGTGTTATTTCCATGCTCTGCCTTTTCTCTCCCTTTTTAACGAATTATTGGAGTGCCATCCAGGTTATGCGCTCACCTCTGTTTTGCTAATAAGTGGTGTTTTAACCTGGACTTGTCCAACAATTAATTAGGGAGGTGTATATAGTTATAATGATTGTTTGAACTTGCTTGATATATTAGTGCCAGTGTATTTTCATAAAGTGTGTTTTAAATAATTATATACTTTTAATACCAAAGCTCTGGTCATTGTTTGCTTGTTCTACTGTATTTTTAGCCCTATTGTGTATGCTCTATATACTGCCCACTCTTCTTGAGAGAAGTCTGACTGCTCAGCCACAGCTACCAGGTAAATCTGGGTGGTGCAGACTGCGACCAATTGGGTTTACTGCTTACTCCTGTGGTCTTAAACTTTTTGCCGTGGTCCCTAAGGGACTGCACAGGTTTCTGCATAACACCGCGTAAGCTGGTCAGCCCACTGGTTGGCCCACGGACACTTCTGAGAAAGCTTACTTGCAGGGTTTGATGACGGTGCCGAGAATAGTTAATCTTTCTATACCAATGGGTCGAAGCGTCTTCGCAGACCTTTTACGACGATCAGAGGCAGAGGTGTCCCACGCGACGACAGCCCCCTCAGGGTGCCAAACCTTCCAGCAGGTCACCAGCGGTTCCTCGACTCGGCTTCTTGTTGCAGGATATTTGGCTCCTTATCCTTTGTTCGGTGTGAACTCAGGAGATCGACGTGTTTTCAGCCTCCTCTTATCCAAAGTTCTCTTCACGCCAAAATGGAGAGGATCCAATGGGAGATCTGCTCACAAACAGTCACTCCATACGTGGACCAATCATGGACCACGGTGGTCCCAGGCATTCAGGACACTCCAGACTCTCTGGCACCCAGGATGTTTATTCGGAACAGACATCCCAGCCCACATCCTGGAGGAGTACACACAAGGTATGCAGAAGCCTGCAAAAGCATTGGGATTTGCAGGAAAGTGCATGACCAAAAAAGGACTGACACGGGTCGATTCGACCTGGGGAAGGTGAAGGGGCAAGATGGCCAAAGGACAGGACAAAGAACCTTGTGGCATGGCCATTTTGGAGCCAGGCCACCTATTTGTGCCAAACGCGGTTAACATGGCAAGAAAGGGTTAAAAATATAATAAACGATAGCTGCCGATAGTCTTGTCCATGACACATCTGCACAGTTCATATAAAGTCCAGCGAGAGTTTCTAGGGCCTTTGGAATTACTAGAGACCCAAGTGTGCTGTATGGTAAGATACATTGCCCACTTGTTACATGTGGCACAAAAGCTGCAACATGAGGAAAGGACTAAGGGAAACAAAGTCTCCCAGTAATGACTGTCTTAAGGGCATGTCAGTTTTCCCATAAAAAGTGAGCGAAAGCCCAGCTGAGGGCTGTGCTTCTCTGGCAAAGTCAGTCAATGGTGTTAAAACAGCAGCAAAAAGTTTGGGGGTTGACACATGGAGGGAAAAGTACATACAATTATGAAATCTTTCCGAACACCGTGGACCCCGAAGAGGAACGGGTTACCCTCCTCCCTGCCCTGTAGAGCCCTCCAAGCATCCCTCAATCCAGCCCCCTCCATCTGTTCTCGGAGTTATGGGGAGGCCACCGCCCCTCCTCCACCACCTTCGTGTGATGTCCGATCCAAGCATTTGTCCCACGCCAGATTGAAGTCCCCCATCATAACTTGTCCCCTTGCGAAGTTTTCCAAGGCTCCCATGGTCTTGCGCAGGAAATGATCCCGCCCCATATTTGGAGCATACAAAGAGGCTATGGTATAGGGCGTTCCCATATATTCCCCCCTTACCATGATGTACCTGTCATTTTTATCTCTAAGGACATCCTGCATTCTGAAAACAAAGCTGCTTCTGAAAGCAAGGGCCACTCCCCCCCGAATTTGTGGGACTCGATGCGAAAAGCATCTGAGAGAAGCTCCTCAGACGCAAGCGACCCTGGTCTTTCCTCAGGAGGTGGGTCTCTTCAAAAGCAAGGACATCCGGTGCATGCACTCTTGTAAACCTTTCTTGTTTGGCCCGTTTGAGGGGGGTGTTGAGCCCCCTCACATAATGCATTATCCATCTGAACCCAGATTAAGTTTTCTGGCTCCCTGTTGCACCCTGCTTCCAGGCCCCGTTCTCGGGTCTCCCTTCGAAGCGTGCCTTCCCTCTTATCGCCTGATGTGGCGCCCCGTGCACTTGCCACCGCCCCTGTTGTGATTCTATGTTTCCCCCTGCTCAGTTCCTCCTGTCCTTCTTGCCTAGCCGCTCTGGTCCCTCCCTATCCCCTCCCCCGCTATCACTGCCCCTATCCCCGAACTTGGAGTGTAACCGGACCCCGCATCCCCCATCCCCCACTCCTCCTCCTCGTCGTTTCCCCTCCCTCGGACGCTCTCGTCCTTAATCGTTCCAACATGTTTTCTACTCTCCCCCCCTCCCTCCTAGGCCCAACGTATTTCCCATTCTCCCACCACCCCCGTCCGAGTATCTAATCAGGCTTAATTCACCTGAGTCATCCGGTGCTGCGCCCCACTTCTTTTTTTGCTCCCGGTCTCCTCCTCCCCCCGTTGGGGGCCCTTAAGGAGGCTCTTCTCCTGCTTCTTTCTCCTATGGCCGACCACTTCCAGGGTTTAGACCTTGCCCTCTACCATGGGGTGGCTGGAGCCCCGATTCCTTGGCCCTCCCTTTCGCCCTTGAGATCCAGGTGTATTATGTTCGCCACTTCCTGGAGTGTAGTTGCTCGCCTTTGAGCCCCCTCCCACTCGAACAGTAGACCAAAGGGGAAACTCCATTTGTATTTTATCCCCTTCCTGGTCAGCTCTTTCAGAACCTGGCCCATGCTCCTTTTTATTAGCGTGCTGTTTGCGAGGTCCTGAAACAGGGATATCGTTTGCCCCTTATAGAGTATCGGTTCGCACTGCCTGGCCGCCGTAGCACTGCTTCCTTCTGGCCATATCTTGCAAATGCAGCCAAGACATCACAAGGCCTAGCGTTGGGGCCTCTGGTAGGTAGACCAACTCTGTGGATTCTGTCCAGCTCCATTGCCTCGGGGTCCCCTCACCCAAGAGGTCCGCAAAGATTTGCTGCGTTTCCTCCATCATATCCCATTCCGACACCGATTCTGGTAGCGTTTTGATCCGGATATTGACCCTTCGGGATCTATTCTCAAGGTCCTCCACTTGTGCCTCCATGTTCTGTGTCGCAATGTCTATCCAGTCTATAGCCTCACTGTTTGCCGTAGTATCCATTTCGGTTTCTTGGAGAACTCTTTCAAGCAAGTCTGTTCTTACTCCTAACTGAGCCATTTATTGTCCCATCTCTCCTAGGGCCGTATTGAGGTCGGTTTGCATCAGCTGAAATTGGTTGTGAAAGGTTTTTGCTAACGTTTCTCTCAGGGTCTGCATTTCTTCTCTGAGGTCCTGTCTTGTCATCTGTGCCGAGTCGTCATAAGTGTCGTGTTCCCGCCGCTACTCCGGGTGCCCATTGCAGCCTTTGTTTGGCTCCTTGGCCTCCATAAAGGCTAGAGTTTAGGGAGAGTTCCTTGGGGATCCCCTGCGTGTTGACCAGCCTTCACCGTTTTGCCCCAGGCCTTGGAAGTCATCTATATTCATCACAATTCATGCTGCAGCTGTGTTGCCCCCGCCTTTCCAGGGCCTAGGTTATGTCCTTGTGGCCCGGGGGTTACCTTGGTCTTACCTCGGTCCTGTTACTCCTTCCTTTGCAGGGGTTGTCCCTCCTCTAGTTTCTTGCAGCGTTGGCTCTAAGTGGATCACCCCTTCTCCCGGGGCGCCTCAATCCTGCCCACTTTGGGAGCCTGCTGGGCCTCTGGATACTCCCGACGGATGTGTTGGGTGCCAGTTAACTTCTGGGTACCTGCTCCCCGGGACGGCGGGCTATCTCTGCCTCACTGCCCGCCCCTGCTTGATGCCTCCAGGAGGTGCCTTCTGCGGGTTGCAGACTGTCAGGAGTCCTCCTTGGGGTGTTGTCTTTGGCTAACTGGTCCCTGGTGCCCGCTCGGCTCCCCTGGTGTCTCCGGCCCGCCAGTTGCCCTACCCCACCATGGAGTTTCCTCAGGGTAGAGACAGCTGCTTACTGTTTGTGTGGGTCAGTCTCTGGATCCGTCTGTCCTCTTGGTCGTGGATGACGAGTGCGTGGTTGTGCTCGCCCCTCCGGGCCCAGCAATATCTCTTGGTCCCGATAGTACCTCAGGGGTCCAAATGTTCTATTGGGTCAATTCTGAGAAATGGCCCCCTACCCTTCTCGACAGAGCCACACTTTAGATAGGAATGTGTTGGCCCCCAGCACTCCCCCCACGTACTCCGGTCCGTGGGGGTGTCCTGCTCTGTGCTAACGTCCTTCCTGCTGGCATCTGCTACGATTCTCAGGCCTGCTCACCTGTCTCCATCGGTGTGCTTCCTGGCCCCCTCTCTTTACCGGGGCTCTACACTCCTGTGCCTCCACGCCTCGTATCCTCTTCTCTCCTCTCTCTGGGTCCCAGTGATCTGTCTCCAATAGCCAGCTCCTCACCACTGCTCGGCCGGGGGGCAGTACTGGCTCACTGGTGGGCGCCTCCTTTTCCCATTCCAACAACGGCCCTCCGTCCTTCTCGGGGCGCAGATCCGCCTTCCCCCAATGCTGTCTGGGCTGTTCCCTCAGCCGCCCGATGGTGTCCCCGGGAGCTCCTCCCTCCTCAGTCGCCTCCCGCACCACCGCCTGTCCTCAGGGTTGTAACGTCTGACACTCGTGGGGTCTCCCTGCTGTGTGTCGGCTACTCGATCAGCATACTTTGCTCTCCCGCTGATGCTCTCTGGGCCAACCTGCCTGGCTGGGACTTATTTGGCGCCACTGTGCTCGCGGTCGCCGCCACAATTCCAACACTCCTCTTAAGCAACTATGCGCCGGTCTCTTGGTGGTTCTCTGTACCTCTGTGGGGCACCCAGCAGGGCCCCCGCTGGCTCTGGTTAAAGGAGGGTGTTCTGCGCTGTGCTGCCTGCTGGCTTCCGCTCTGGTAGCCGGGGTTGCTCGCCAGTCCCCCTTGCTGTGTGTCCCATCTCCCTCTCCCCGCCGGGGCTCTTCACTCCCCCTTCTCCGCTCATGTCTCCTCTTGGCGCTGGCTCCTGTCCGCCGCACGCTGGTCCTGCTGCAGTGCCTCTGCCTGCAGGCTCCTCACCTCTCCCCAGCCGGGGGTCCAGGACGCTGCAGTGGCTCTGCGGGGGGCGCCTCCTCTTCCTGTCGCAGCTTTAGCACCCAGTCTTCCTCAGGGCGCTGATCCGCCTTCCCCCACCACTCTCCAGACAGCTCCTTCGGCTGCACGACGACGTCCCCAGCGGCTCCTCTCACAACAGCCTCTCTCCGCTCTGCAGTCTCACCAGGGCAATTACGTCCGAGGTGGGCCGTCTGCGTGCCCGAGGTGCTCTCCTCTCCGCTGGTGTTCTCTGGACCAACCCGCCCAACTAGGTCTCGCTTGGTGCCTCTTTACTCGCCGCCGCCATTCGATCACTCCCCAGAGATCCTATGTGCCATACTTTTGGGGTTTCCTTTGGTCTCTTTTGCACCACTGCATTGCACCCGGGGTACGCCGTGCTGCATATCTGCTTCCTTTGTGCTGGGCGGTGGTGGGACCGCCAAACCAAAGGCTGCAGAGCCCAGGAGCAGCCGTCGGCACATCTACTCCGTGCCGGCAGCCATCGTGGAAGCGCTGCTTTTGTTTTTTAACCTGTTCTGACTTTTTACAGGGAAGTGAAGTCTTCTTCTTACCTCCCCTGGTTTTTTGGAATCTGATCAGTCCTTTAGACTATCAGTTCTGAGGAACTTTGTTTACCTTTTGTCTTGTTTACTTTTTGTAACTTTTTAACATTGCACACAAGTATCTTACAATGCAGTGCAATGGGGATACATTTGTATCGGCCTAGCCTTTTACACTTGGGATTTCTGTTTACGTTTACATGTGCCTAAAGACAGGCTGGTGGCAGCAATTATATTTTTACCATTTTTGTGTTTATTTCTTGTGTGCACATTTGCGTTTCCGCATATGGCTACTTAAAATGGCGAGTGCCCTAAAATGGCCACGCCACAAGATCTTAGCTTGGTCTAATGTCATATTGTTGTTTGAACTTCTTCCTGCTTTGCCAGGTCAGGAAATCCCATATAAAGGTCATGCACTTGTCCAGGAAAGCTGCTGCTTTCTCGGGGTAGAGATGCTTTTGTGTGTGCTTGGCTTAGGAAGTGGGAGGGATTGTCTGGTCCCATTCCACAAGGAAGATAGTTTAGGTGTGGGGCATGAGTAAAACCAATATTTGTCCCTTATTGGACAAATACTGGCTTTTTGACTGGTGGAGGTCCTTACCATTGGTGAGCTTGGACTTGCTTTCAGGCTGGATTTTGTTTAAGAAGAGGACACATGCAGCCATTTATTGAGATCAGCATTGGGGCCAAGACTCCTGTGTAGAAGAACAGCCAACTGAAGATCCGAAGAGGACTCCTGAAGAGGCCCACCATCGCTTTCTGCATCTGGCCGGAAGAAGTCCTATTGGGCTAACTGATCTGCAAAGGCCCTGTGTGGTGCTTCAAGCCCTGGACTACTGGTACCAACCAGTCAATGTGTTAGAGGATCCAGCCATCCTGAGCCTTCGGAAGTGTCCCTCGACCACCCAGTGAACTGACCAGCTCTCCAGTGGGCTACCTCGCTAGAACCGTCACCATTCTGCATTTGAAGCTGGAACTTCGGTGGTCGCCAGCTTAAGGTGCAAATCAACTTACCTGCTGATTGTCATTGTGAAGAATCCTATCGATCACTTAATGAAACCCTAGCTAAAGTAGGGGAAGGCAGACACTTCCTGGTCCAATGCCCTGGGGGTGGTGTACTGCAGGAGGTTCATCTGGGAGGAGACAAGGACCAGGGTGGTGAGGAGATGCCATGAGAGGAGACGCAGTATTTTTCCTCTAGAAGGAAGTACCTGCCAAAGGTACCAAGAGAGGTAATGGCTTATTGTCATATTAACGTCCTTGATCCTCATATTAAAACTAATGGTATGGACACAAGCAATGTAAAATCTGAGCAAGCCATGCCAAAGTAAAGATCCTTTTGGGTATCCCAAACTAAACGCCTTCCTCATTCTCAAGGGTATAATGTAAAGGAATATGGAAATGTTGACTTCAATAAATAACTTTCCTCTGTAACAGCTAATTGTCATAGTCCATCTCTTAATAATTTTAATGGAAATGTATCTACCCTTAAAATTAACTCAAATATTACACGAGGAAGCGGGCAGAAGAGGCATGCAGTTGTAACAGTCAGGCAATTAAGTCTAACAGACATTGCAGTAGTCAGGCAATTGAGCCTTACAGACCACACATGAAGGAACTATTAGAGCAGGAGAATGAGGAAGAAGGAGTGAAAGGAGCTGGAGCTGTGAATGGAGTGCGAACTGTAGCAGTAGTAGCAGAAACAAGGCATGAGTCGGGCAAGGCAAGAAGAAGTGGGAGAACAAGAGGAATGCTGGAACAAGGAGATAGCAGATTTCACCTGCATGTTCCGAGTCTTTCCGGTTTCCCCAAACTCTGAAGTGCAGAGGCTGAGCAGACAAAGATGTGCAGGAAACTGGTTTTCCAAATGTGAGTTTGATTGGCATGGTTGCCGTGCAAACACGTGCTGGAGAATGAGGCGAGGAGCAGTTTTCAAGCCTTGCATATTAGGCGTGAGAGGGACTCCAAAGACCTGTGGCCAGACCGGAGACACCTTCACAGAGGTAGGGTGTGGGTCCTGATGATGCCAGAAGCAGCAGAAGTTGTAGAAGAAGTCGGAAAAGCAGTGTGACCCGTAGAGCAAGTGTCAGAGAAGAGGTTGAGTGAAGTACAGCTTTCTAAAACTTTGTGCCAGCAATGTCGGTAACAGTATCCAGCTCAGTGATAACTCACGTAAGAATTAAAGCGAGTAAAACTTGTTAGTTGAATCTAAAGTTGTCAGCACAACGGAAATGTAGCGCTCACGTGTAATCTGGAAGTTTCCTTTTACTCGCTTATAAAGCGAACGTTACTGAATTCAATGTTCAATGATAAAGAGACTTTTTTCTACCAATACGAGTGGTTGCGTTAAGGGAGTGAATGCCGCGTAGAACCATTACTGAATAATGAACATTGGCAATACAATTGTGGAAACCTTTAACCTATGAAAAGTACATCATAGGTCGCTTGTGACTAATTGTGATGCCTAAAGAAAGGTTGAACTCACTCTTTCACTGTCATCCAGGAATACAAATCGAATAACCTTTAAACCTTGAAAGCCATATCAAGAAGAGGTTACGTGTACCTAACTATCTTTCCCACAGAAAGACTGAAGCAAATATTATACTTGAATGTGACATACCTTTCAATTATAAGTTGAAGTGTACAAAACTGGAAGCAGAGAACAAGCATTGCCCATGTCAAGAGGTGCCCCATACTAACAGTGAAACTAACCTTTCTCAGAGTTAAAGAACAATCCAGCTGTGCTGTAAAGTGTCTAGCAGTTAATCGGCCTACAATAACAGTGTGCAAGCATTACCTTTAAGCTAAGAGTGGCACCAAGGCCTCTGGGTAATTGATTGGGCTGATAAGCGGAAGAAATGTGCAAGTAAAGTGGGGAAGTTGGACTGGCTGCTTGTAAAGACTCTTTTGAAGTAGATTCTACCTGTAATGCCCAAGACTGTGGAAGCCAGAGAGGAGCGAGTCTTAAAGGATAAGCCAGATGGCTATTGTGGCAGAAAGACAAAAGAGGCAAAAAGGCTGCCCCTTTGAAGAAAGTTATTCAGAGGAAGAGTGCCTTGGCAGCTGATGAGGTTGAAGTGCTTCACAATATATCTTGTCGAAGTCTGTCTCAAAGTACAATTCATTGAAGCTGTGCTTGTAGTCCAAAATACTGAAGCTGTGGTGGTATGTCGGGTTGTCAATAGATGCAACTTTGCAGGTGACCAAACAAAGTGGAATACTATGTGACAAAGGTGACTGTTCTCACAGTGAAACAAGTAGAACTGTAGTTGTTGAAGTATAAGCAGCAGCATTAGGAAGTCATCCTGACAAACATACAATTCTAGGTCAAGACCGGAGGCTCACATTATGCTTCTCTTTCTATATTTTAACATATGAAAGAAGCTCAGCAGCAAGTATTTTTGTGCACCTGAATGCGAGCACATAGTATGCATAATAAAGGTGCAGTAAAATATCAACAAAAAGTACAAAAGTTCAGTTTATCACTGTCTCTGAAGGAAGAAAAAACTCAATTTCCCATGAGACACTCCATAGTTCACCCAAGATCACCAACATGTGACACTAGTCCACCAATAGTCACCCATATGTCCTCATAACAGTCCTGAACATGATGTAACTTCCCCTTTCTTTGCTGCTCACAGCAAGAGATAAGTACATTCATATTCTAGACTGTATTTACAAAATAATTTTACTATTTGCATGTTTCTGCTTATGTATATTTAACTTGAATGCTTTTCATAGCTAAATAGCTTCTGTTTATTGACGCGATCTTCGCGTTACCTTTCATGCCTTAAAGTGTTTTTTTTTCTTCGGGGGTAAGCCTTTCGCGTACTCTTCAGCTTCTGTGGAACGTCTCCAATGCCAGTTGTTACCTGCCGGCGTCGGAGAAAGTAACTAACATCCCAAGCGGTTTGTTTTTCTTATGGAACGCTGATTAAGTGTTTAATTACTGCGTTCAAGAGGGCCGTCTCAGCGGATCCTCGCGTATCTTTCCACTTGCTTCCCCGGCCCGGCGCGAGTCTCCAGAGCCTCGGGGAAGCAGACTCATCTTCATTGTGGCCACGGCACCGCCCGTTAGGCAGAATCCTGTGCAGTGCCCTTAGGGACCACTACACACAATTAAGACTACAGGTGGCAATACATGTTTTACCTTTGGTACAAGCCTGTGCTACTATGCTAAAGTGGTAGCAGTAACAGAGCAGCCAGGTTTATCTCAAGAGTATATGAGCAGTAGAAGAGATTACACAAAGGGACCACAATTACTGTGACTCAAGCAAACACTGACTCAAGGTTTCAGGTAGAAAGTACATTTATTTTTAAACCATTTGTTATCAACACAACACTTCTATTAAATTTAAAACCACACGTTAAATACACTACAACTGACCAATTCACTTTGCACGTAATGAATCAAGGTTAGTACCCTGTGTTTGAGAGAACCGGTGTTACGGAAGAATACACGTTAACGTGAATACGATTGCGATCACTTTTTGACAGTTTGGTCTACTAAATAAACGTGTATCCGCGGCAAGAAATGCTACCGGTGCAAAAACACACTTAGCACCTGAGATACCCAGAGAGAGTTGGAGGCAAAAATCATAGGCAATATGTTAGTTACGCAACCAGAATCGAAGAACACTCATGGACAGAAATGCAAGAGTCAAGAGGCCGGAGCCAGTGTCAAGTGGAACCTGGTTCCTGTGTCGAGGATCACACGTCGGATAGTTCACGATTCAAAGTTGCCAAGAGTACCTTAGATATTGTCAAATGTTCGGAAGCAAAGGTTATAAGGAGGGAAAAATAAGGGAAAGCCTTATAAGCGAGAAATGGGGATTTCACCGAAAATTCCTCAAGCAGGACACAGTACTTTTTCAAAGAAGAAGCTGGTGCCAAGGCAGTTGTTCCTGGTAGTTTCCTGTAGACCCACGATTCCTGGCTTCAGGGATGAGGCCAGCAGCAGTGACGAATAAAAGGTGCACCTCTTAAAAACAGTAGAGGCTCTTCTGGTGGCTATCCGGAGCACTACAGCAGTGTGCAGCGATTTTGACCACGAAGGGATTCCTCTGGCTGAAGATGATGAGCTGGTTATCCCCACCAGGCTCAAGGGAAGAAGACTTCGGACTGGATCTTCTCTTAACCGTTGAAGGGTAGATAGCTCAGGACTGCAGCAGGGGTTCACTGGAACAGGATAGCTGCAGCTGTCGACCTCTCCTCCGCTTCTCTTCGGTTCCTTGTAGTTCCAGTGGCGACCGACTTCTAACCCAGAGACCTGCCTTTTATGCGAAAATCCCCCATTCACACAGCCTGGCTGTCAATTCCCCAGCAGGGGGGTTGTCCAGCCCGGACAACCACCTCAGCCAATCATGAAAAAGTGCGACTTGTGTTTCCTGGGATACCCTGTGCAGGGGTTGACTACACCCTTCCCTCACATTCAGCCCACCTAGACACCCAGGCGCCTTGAGGAGGGCTTCTTGGCAGAAGCCCGCCAAAAGATCGTGAACAAAAAAGGCAAACCTGGTTTGCCGCGCAAAGTAAAACACAAGAAGGAGTTTAACAAAAGGAATGGTGAATAAACCACACCGGAGCCAAAAGAAAAAGTATTTGGTCAAGCGGGTTTAAGTTCGAGGCTAATACAATAGCCTACAATATTACCACGGTTATATAAGATAACCGCGGTAGAAAATTAGGGTAGATACCACTGCCACCAGCCATGTCTAAATGTTAAGAGTGAAACAATGCTCTAGGAGGTACAAATAAAAAGGGCTAAAAGTTAACCCTTCCAGTACTCCATGTAAGATGGGGTGTACTGGATCTGTGGTTAATTTGACTACGTAAAGTTGATGGTAACTTTACCCTTTTCTGGGGGACAGTAGTCAGCCTCAGAAATGGAGTTGGTGGGAAGTCTGAAAGACAACCCTGTGACACTGATCAGAAGGTGCTGGGTGACACACAAGAGAAGGGGGCTACTGAAGTGGTGTACTCCAGAGTCCATAATCACAAACAACAGGTAAAAAACACATAGCAAAACACAAGTAAGAGTGGGGGGTAAAGCTCACACTCTTACTAAGTGGAAAGAAATAACTCCAGCGATCCAGCAAGGCTGCTGAGGGACTCACTAGGTAAGAGAAATTAGCCATAAAATGAGCATTCTCCCTAACACCGCCCGCTGCCACTAGAGGGAGCTTTATAAAGCTCTGTTCCTTTTCTCTGTTTTCTGGCGCTCGCGAGTGCATTTCCGTTTCGGATTTGCGATCGTGAGCGTCTGAAGCTACATCAGTCTTCTTTAATTGCCTTTTTTGATAGAAACAAAAAAAAAGTAAGAGACAGGAGAAAAGAAGATTTACATGACAGACACAGGGAGTCTGAAGACTGGGTTCAGTCTCCTGTAATCCTGTTATAGTGGGCTAGAGGGAAGGCGTCCAGTGCCCACAGAAGATAATAGAGATAAACAATTAAAAAAAAAAAGTGTAAGAAAGGTGCTATATATCGTTACAATTATGGCAGCTCAGTACTCCCCCCCCCCCCCCCCCCCCAGGCAGTCCAGGATTGGTCTGAGTATGAGGAGGAGGAGAAGGAGGAGGATTACCATAAAGATGAAGTGGCAATGGCTAACAGCCTAAAAAAGGTACTGGGATCCTCCGTGAAGAGCAGTATCAAGAAGGCTGTATCAGAGATGCTCCTACCAATCCAGCAGCGCCTGGACAGCATGGAGGAGAACCTACAAGAGACCTCCCCACCTGGGAGAAAAAACACAAGAGAAAGCACCTTTCAGATGGGGGATGTACTCCGGCTCGTCTGAGTAAAAACTCTCCGACCTCCCCACCCCCCGAGCCAGCCAGAACCTGTCACTGCTGCCGTCTCCGACGCCTTCTCTGGGCTGAAAAAGGCCTTTATCAACAGGAAGGAACCCCCTTCCCTCGATGGACCCTCTTACCCCAAGGAAGACAACAGGGGTATAAGACCCTCAAGCCCGGAGGGATACCGACAGGGCACGGACGACGAACAAGTCAAAGGAGTATATGATATTGATGATCAGTCTCCCATTTCCTCAGATGAGGATGTTCAGACCATAGGGTCACAACCCTTAACTTCGGGGATTGCGGCAGCCCCCATCCCCAAGAAGTCACCCGGTGAACAGTCTCCTTCTAGAGGGATGTTTATGCCGGAAGATCTAGTACATCCCAGATCGACCGACTGGGAACCATCGTCCAGAACAATGCATTATATCAAAACCAGGCTGCGTAAGCCTCTGGATAAAGAGGTTAGAGGCAGACTCAAAGCAGAATGCCCTCACCCTGAGATTCTAGGGTAGGTAGCCTTAACTCCGGAGCTAGACTCCAAAATGATCACCTTCCTGGGCAAGAATGCGAAAGATCCAAGAAAGGGCATTGACCGTGCCTGGAAGTCCTGCCAGGAGAGAGTCCTGGATGTCACTGGTCCCCTGGCGAAAATGATGGACCTAGCTGAAGCTGCCATCGACACAGGCAACCCCCATTGACCCGGCGATTCTCTCAGGTTGGGCCCAAAGAGCAATTTATCTGCTGGGAAATGCCAGCTGCGCCATATCGGCTGAGCGCCGGAAAGGAATCCTATTCAAGTTTGACGCTAAGCTGAGTGAGCTATCGGACACAGAGTCAGGTGCCGCAGCGCAAGGTCTGCTTTACAGCGATACCTTTATGAAGGAGATGTTAAAATTCGTCTGTACTTTTACCGCCTTGCCTAAGGCTCAAGCTTCCATCAAAAGAGTTTTTTCTTCAAAAATGTTCTCCAGGGCCGGACGAGGTCGAGGTTTCTCTTCTGGCCGGTACTCCTTCGATAGAAGACCTCAACAGTCCAGGGACCAACACCATGCCTGGCAAGACTGCTCGGACACCACCTTTCCTTCAAGGGGGCGAGGAAGAGGTTGCGGTTGGAGAAGAGCCGCCAGATACCAGGCCCAGCATCAATCCACAGGTCAGTGTATTTATAGCAGTGCCCACGCCGCAAGCGCCCATAGGAGGGAGACTAGCTCACTTTGCGTATGCATGAGACTCCTTATCAGGAGATGCTTGGGTCAGGGATCCAGCTCGCGGTCTGCACCTAGAGTTCTTTGCACAACCCTTTCAAGCTTGTCAGCCCACCCCAAAAGCAATGTCCATGGCGGACGAGGTAGCACTAGACAGCGAAATACAAAGCTTATACCTGAAACAGGCAATTCGCCCCTGCTCAAGCCAGTGTGGCTTCTACAGCACCATATTTTTAGTACGCTGGAAACAAAGTACACCCAGTGATAAATCTAAGGGCTCCAAACGATTTCATTGTCTACCGTCATTTCAAGATGGAAGGCATCCACATGGCTCAGGGACATCTTGAGACCAAACAATTGGCTTCTGCGTTTAGACCTGAAAGACGTTTACCTCGTGGTGCCCATACATCAGGCCCACATAAGTTATCTGAGGTTTTCATGGAAACATCGAGACTCTGAGTTCACGAGTTTACCGTTCGGGCTCTCTTCAGCACCTTGGGCCTTTACCAAGCTTCTGAGGCCCATAGTGGTTCATCTGAGAGAGCAGGGCATCAGGCTAATAATCTACCTGGACGACATTATTTTCATGGCTCAATCGCAAGAGCTAGTGGAAGAGCAGACCAGGCTAGCCAATCACCTTTTACACAGTCTAGGTTTCCTTATAAACTGGGAAAAATCGAACCTTTGTCCATCCAAGAACCTAGAGTTTCTAGGATTCGTGGTGGACACCCAGGTTTCTCAGCTCCGTCTCCCGGCGGACAAGATTCATTCGACCCGACGGGAGATTTGCAGACTTCTGCAAAGGAAGTAACAAGTTACTTACCTGTAACTGTTGTTCTCCAGCATGGGTCTGGCATGGATTCACATGCTCATGAATATTCCCCGTCGTCAGGCTGGGAATCCTCGGTAAAGAAAAAACCAGTATCAGTTTCGTTTCTGATCTGTCTTTCCTAGTAATAACCAATCACTGGTCTCTGCGTCATACTGACCACAGCCAATGACTGCCCTCTACCTAAGCCCCGCCTCTGGCAGCCATCTTCAGATTTGGAAGCACGTGAAGTGGCAGTATGACCAAGTGAAGAGCCGCAGAGGGGTAGGCGGGAGGGTTCGCATGTGAATCCATGCCAGACCCATGCTGGAGAACAACAGTTACAGGTAAGTAACTTGTTCCTTCTCCAGCATGGGGTCTGGCATGGATTCACATGCTGATGAATAAAGAATACATAGCAGTACACACATGCACAACCACGGGAGGTGGCAAAGGCTCAACATTAAGCATTACATCAAACTCAACATTAAGCATCTTACCTCCTCACCAGGCTCACCTCAGGCGAACAGGTTGCGCAGCACTGCTTGGCCGACCCTGGACTCCTCCCTGGAATCCCGATCGACGCAGTAGAATTTCGTGAAGGTGTGCGTCGACCTCCACGTAGCAGCCCTGCATATGTCCAGCAGGGGCACACCAGAAAGGAACGCCGTGGTAGCTGCGATCGCTCTGGTGGAATGGGCTCTCGGACGGCCAGGCAGTGGTCGGTTTGACAACCGATGACAGTACATGATACAGCCGGAGAGCCATCTGGAAATGGAAGCCTTCGAGAGTGCCTTCCCCTGATTGACAGGTCCAAAATTCACAAAGAGTTGTGACGTCTTCCGAAAACACTTCGTGCGGTCCACGTAGAACTTCAGCGCTCTAGCCACATCCAGCGAGTGCAAAGTCCTCTCAGCCGGCGACGAAGGCGACGGGAAGAACACAGGCAACACCAAGGGTTCGTTGAGGTGGAAGTCAGACGGCACCTTGGGCATGAAGGAGGGGTGCGTCCTGAGCACTACCCTCGTGTCGTGAAAAGTCAAGTACAGGGCCTTGCAGGAAAGGGCCTGGATCTCTCCCACTCGTCGTGCTGAGGTGATGGCCACAAGAAACGCTGTTTTCCACGACAGAAACTTCAACGGGGCCGAGTGCAGAGGCTCGAACGGAGGTCCCATGAGCTTGGTCAGCACCACGTTGAGCTCCCACGCCGGGGCCGGAGCCTTCACCGGCGGGAACGATCCGAACAGTCCCTTCATGAACTCTTTCACCAGACGATGAGACCACAAGGACGTCCGCCCCGTGGTTCTGGTGTATCGGGAGATCGCAGCAAGATGAATCTTGATGGACGCGTGTGCCAGTCCAGCTTTGGCCAGCGTCAGCAGGTACGGCAGTACTTGGGGAGCCGTAATCCGTAGAGGGTTAATCTTCTGTGCGTGGCACCAGACAGAGAACCTCTTCCATTTGTGTCCGTAGCATTTAAGAGTCGAGCGCGCCCTGGCCTTTGCAAGAACCTCTCTGCAGTCGGCCGGTATGTCGTATCCTCCAAACTCTAGCGCTGCAGGAGCCAGGCCTGGAAGTTCAGCGATTTCGGGTTGTGGTGGAGGATGGCGCCTCCTTCCCTGGAGAGTAGATCCGCGTCCACCGGCAGCTTGATTGACGGGGACGCTGACAAGTCCAGAAGGTCCGGGAACCATATCTGCCTCGACATCGCAGGTGCGACGAGGATCATCCTGCACCGTGACCTCTTGAGCTGGTTGATGAGCCGGATTAGCAGTGGCAATGGAGGGAACGCGTAAAGGAACAGGCCCTCCCAGGGGAACGAGAAAGCATCGCCCATGCTCCTCGCCTGGGGAAACCTGCTGGCGAACCTCTGGCACTTGGAGTTCGTCGCCGTCGCGAACAGGTCGATCTGGGGTGTGCCCCACCGTCGGAAGAGGCGATCCACTAGATCCTGCCGTAGCTCCCACTCGTGGCACGAGCGCAGCTCCCTGCTGAGTGAGTCGGCGATGGTGTTTTTTATCCATGCCAGATGAAACGGCACCAGAAACATCCTTTGGGCGACGGCCCAATGCCACAGGTCCTGCGCCTCCTAGGACAGTGCTGGGGACCTGGTTCCGCCCTGTTTCCTGATGTAAAACATGGTGGTGGTGTTGTCGGTGAAGATCCTCACCACCTTGCCCTTGAGGGACGGAAGGAAGGACCTGAGGGCCCAAAACACTGCACGGAGCTCTAGGACGTTGATATGTAGTGATTTCTCCGTCGGGAGCCAAAGGCCTCTTGCGTGCAGATTTTCGGTGTGCGCTCCCCACCCTTCCGGGGAGGCATCCGTGGTCACTGTCTCCTGGTGGGCTGGGGTCTGGAAGTCCATGCCCGCCGTCAGATGCGCGCGGGTGCCCCACCACCGGATCGCTCGTCGGAAACTCTCGTCGAGTGTGATCCTTTCCTCGAAGCTGCCCGTCGTTTGGATCCAGTGCGCGTCAAGGAACTCCTGCAACGGGCGCATCCGGAGCCTGCACAGGGGAATGAGGTAGATGCAGGAAGACATCATTCCGAGGAGGGACTTGATGGACCTCACCTTGGCCGCGTCGGCCACCAACATCCATTGTACCTTGCCCAGGATGGCCCTGGTCCTCTCCTCCGACGGGGAGGCCAGAAGGGACACTGTGTCGAGCCTCGCTCCCAGAAACAGTGCGTCTTGCGCGGGTACCAGGTGGGATTTGGCGTAGTTCACGGAGAATCCCAGGTCCGTGAGAAGCTGGACGGTCCTTGCCGTGTGGTCCACGGCAAGCTCCCTCGTCTTGGCTCGGATGAGCCAGTCGTCCAGGTAGGGGTAGACGTGGATCCCCTCTCGGCGCAGCTGCGCCGCCACCGGTGCAAGGCACTTGGTGAAAACCCTGGGTGCCGACCGTAGTCCGAAGGGGAGGGCTTTGAACTGGTAGTGACGCCCTTGGACCACAAACCTGAGAAATTTTCGGTGCCCCCTTAGGATGGGAATATGGAAGTAGGCATCCTCCAAATTCAACGACGACAGGAAGTCTCCTTCCTCCAGCTGACCCAGGACGTGCTGGAGGGTGACCATCCGGAACTTCTGAGCCTTGATGAACTTGTTCAGACGTCGCAGGTCTAGGATGGGGCGCCATCCTCCCGTCTTCTTCTTCACGAGGAAGTATCTCGAGTAAACTCCGGAGCCCCGAAGCATCTTTGGAACGAGTTCGATGGCGCCCTTCCTGAGCATCGCCTTTACCTCCCGGAGAAGCTGCGGGACGTGAAGCTCTTTCCTGGCCACGGGGGGGACGCGTGGGCACCTTCTTTGAAACTCGAGCGCGTGGCCCCGGGCTAAGGCGTCCAACACCCAACGGTCGGTGGAGATGGACTCCCACACGCTGACGAAGCTCGCCAGCCGGCCTCCCACCAGGGTGCTTCGGTGGGGGCCCGACCCCACGGTCGGTTCAATCCTGTTTCGATGAGGCTTTGCCGCCTTGACCTCCTTGGCGACGACGGCGGGGTCCGCCCGACTTGCCTCATCCCCTATAGGCCTCCTGAGACGACGAGCGGGCCGCTTGACGGTAGGTGGAGAAACCGCCGCCGGAGCCTTTGGAGGCGCCCTTGCCTCCGCTGCTCCGAAAGGGCGGCCATCGTCCTTGCAGAACCCCAAGGGCCCGGGCCGTCTCCGTGTCCGCTTTAATGGCCTGAAGGGAATAGTCCACTGTTTTCCCAAACAGGTTGTTCCCATCGAACGGCATGTCCAGGACTCTGGTCTGTACGTCTTGACGGAAGTCCGTAGCCTTGAGCCATCCACGCCGCCTAAGGCACACGCCGTTGCCCAACTGGCGAAATCCCGTATCGGCGATGTCCGTCGCAATAGTGATGGCGTGGTCCGACGCCACCTCACCTTCCTGTAGGATCTCCAGGGCGTCCGCCCTCTTGTCGTCCGGTAGGATGTCCAGCAGGGGAGCCAGTTTGTACCATAGCTCCCTGTCGTAGCGGGCCACGATAGCCAAGGCGTTGGCCGCCTTAATCGTCGTCGCTGCAGACGAGATGACCCTGCGTCCCATAGAGTCCGATTTCTTTCCCTCGCCGTCCGGTGGGGAAGTCGATGTGGAGGCCGCACTCCCCCCCGCTTTCTTCCTGGCCGCCGCGGAGACGACGGAGTCCAGAGTAGGCTGCGCCCGGAGGCACAGGGGGGCCGCGTCCGGGACCCGGTACTTCTTTTCGTACCGGTCTTTTCTAGCTGGCGTCGTGCAAGGGTTCTTGAGGAGGGCGAGGCCCTCATCCCAAATGTCGTCCAGTAGAGGCACCGCGAGGACCGTCTTCCTCTTGGCCTCGCGCCGTTGATAAAGGAATCCTTCCTTTTTCTTCTCCTCAGGGCAGAGTTGGAAAAGTTCGGATGCCCTGGCGATCATGGAGTGGAACGATCCAATCTCGTCGGGCGGAGAAGCCCTGGTGGGAGGTGACGACGGAAGATCCTCGTCGTAGGAGGGCAGGACGGGGCGCGACGGCTGAAAAGGAGGTGGAGGGTGAATCCTTTTCTTGGGAGGAGGAACGCCAGAAGGTCCCGGTTCTGGGTCCCCCGACGGGAGTGGTTCCTCCGCTGGCAACGGTAGTCTCGTCCTTATCTCCGAGCATAAGGACTGTATAGCCAACAAAAATGGCCGCCGAGTTGTCTTGCTGCGCTGGCAGAGGGGAATCCGACGGGCGATCAGGGGCCCCGTCGGCGCCCTCGACGATGTCGTCGTCACCCGCGTCGGGATCCATCCCGACGGGCCGGTCTTCTTCCACGCCGAGGCCGTGGCTTAAGACCTCGATCAGCTCTTCCTCCGAGGTTGAAGCCGAGTCTACGACGACACCCTGCCCCCCCTTTTTCTTCTCCGCCGGAGATTTCACGGGGGTCCTGTCGATGGGCATAAAAGAGGACACCCTCCGAGGTGGCAGGGAGACTCTGAGCCCCGAGGTCGCCACCACTGGCGTAGCCTCCACAGTCTGAGCCAGGGCCGCCGCGACAGTCTCGATACAGGCCTTGGCCGGATGGATTAAGGCCTTCACCACCTTAGTTGCGCTCACCGCCTTATCCTTGAGGGGGGGGACACTGCCTCGCTCCCCCTCCGATGGGGCCTTCGAGCTCGACCGGGGCCTCTCCAGGAGCTTCGCCGGGTGCTCGGCCTTCCTCTTACCCGACCCAGAGCGTTGGCTCGTGGTTGATGGTACCGGGGAGGGTGCGCCCTGCCTGGCGCCCATAGAGCCCGACCGTTCGGCGCTCCCGGTGCCAGCGGCCTCGCGGTGCTTGGCCTTGTGTTGGACCCCCGTCGCCGGGGCATCCTCAAAGGTCTTAGAAGACCGCTCGGATTTCTTCCTCTTCTTCTCGCCGGACGGGCTCTTCCCTTCCAGCCAGTTGGCGAGACGTTGATGGCGGTCCTTCATGGTCCGCTCCGACATGTTGCCGCAAAACGCACAGTCCTTCTCCACGTGCGTCTTGTCCTCATGTAAGCAGTAGAGACAAAAGGAGTGTTCGTCCTCCTTAAAGACGTTCTGCAGCTGGCATCCAGGGCAGACCCTGAACAGCTTTCCGGGCGTCGAGCTTCCCTTCTCCTGGGCCATGTCCGGGACGGGCCTGAGAAAACTTCTGGAGTCCTCCAAAAGCGTAGCTCGACGAAATCTTCACCCTTGAGGGGCGCAGACGAATCCGACACGGGTCCCCGTTGATCGGATGGAGAGTCGGTGGAGCTTGAGGCTCTTTTGACCGAAAAAAACGAAGTTTTCGAGAAAAACGTGAAAAAATAGCACTAACGCTCGAGAGCAATAGCACGAGGATCCCAACACATGAACGTGCGGTAAAAATCTGAAGATGGCTGCCAGAGGCGGGGCTTAGGTAGAGGGCAGTCATTGGCTGTGGTCAGTATGACGCAGAGACCAGTGATTGGTTATTACTACGAAAGACAGATCAGAAACGAAACTGATACTGGTTTTTTCTTTACCGAGGATTCCCAGCCTGACGACGGGGAATATTCTTGAGCATGTGAATCCATGCCAGACCCCATGCTAGAGAACTTCATATCTCTTCAAGAGCTAGCGGGATTAATAGGTCTCCGATCCTCTTCCATCCAGGCAATATTTCCTGGTCCTCTTCACTTCAAGAACTGCAGAGGCTGAAAGGTCAACATTTAAAGAGCAGTCTCTCTTACTCCCAGTGCCCGACACTCTCACCGCAGGCGAGAACGGAACTCAATTGGTGGCTCACACACATGGAAGCCTGGAATGGCAGAGCCATCTTCGGATCCACCCCAGACATCGTAATCGGATGCCAGCCGCTCCGGTTGGGGAGCAAGATGCGGTCCAATAGCCACAGGGTGAACTTGGTCCCCCCAGGAACTACAAATGCATATAAAACTGCCTAGAGCTCCTCGCTGGCTCTTTTGCAGTGCGCTCCTTTTCCAGAGACAGAGCGAGTTGTTGTATCCAGTTCTTCTGGAACTTTCCTCGGATTCCCCAATCCTTCCACCCTACTTTCCGGATCTCCTGCTAGATCCGGGAGGTCAGCGTCACCCCCTTCTCAGCGGGTCACTGATCCCAGCAGTCTGGAGGATTTCAGGTCAAGGTGGAGAGGCCCAGGTATGTCACTCAAGGCCGTCAACCGCATCGAGGAGAGCTGGGCCCCTGCTACCCTCAAACGGTACTCCAACTCCTGGAGCGCCTGGAGAATCTGGTGCCAAGATCAAGGGTTTCATCCAGTTTCAGCACCAATAGAGGAGATCCTCAACTTTCTAGCAACATTAGTTGAGAGGGGTCTCGCCTACAGGACAGTCGACGCTTACTGCTCAGCAATTACCGCTGGCCACAACCTCATTTAGGGGGTTGCAGCGGGCAAACATCACTTTGGTTGCAGATTACTCAAGGGTGTTAGGCTTACAGTGCCGCCTCCATCCCGCTATAACAAGCTGTGGGACGTCAAAGTACTCAAACTTTTTCTTTCATGGCTACCTAATGAGTTATCACGTACCACTCTCTCCGGCAAGATGACTACCCTGCTCTGCTTGGTCTCCTGCAGGAGGGTTTCGGACGTCAGAGCTCTCGACCTAGAAGGCAAGACTTTTTCTCCTGACGGTATAGTGTTTCACATACAAAGGAGGACTAAATGCAACTCGAGGGTGATATCTTACCCTGCTTTTAGAGAGCAGCCCAAGCTTTGCCTGGTCAGATGTTTGAAAGTCTACGAAGAGGCTACAGCTCCACTTAGAAGCTCTCTAAACGGGCAATTATTGATAGCCTTGCGTAAGCCTCACAAAGCAGTTACCGCCCCAACATTGGCACGCTGGGTGCGTTGGACTGACACAAGCAGGCATAGATACTGCTCACTTCGGCGCCCACTCCGTGAGAGGGGTCATGGCTTCAAAAGCCTTTCAGGTCGGAGTCCGTTTAGAGGACATCATGAGGATGGCCGATTGAGGAGGCGAGTTTACCTTTAAACAATTCTACCTGAAACCGGTAGAACAGCCTGCTTCGATTGTGGTAAGTAAGCTTTAAACAAGCATAACTAGAATAAAGATTTTCCATAACAACTTACTAGAAAGTCTTAATTCTATTAAAGACACAGAGGCAAGCATTATCCCACCCAGCGAGAGAAATTACAGCGCACTCCACACTTGAGAATGATTATCGTTTGCATTGCGGGCAGGGGTTGGTTGAAAAATGTTTTTCATGTTGTGCGTAATCTTTAGATAACACACTAATTTCTCTCCCACCCCCGCTAGGGGAACTAGGGTTTCCATACGCATAAAGTAATTTTGATTATTTGTTTCTTCCATGGCAGCGCCTACAGACAAGCCTGTCTCATCTACGGCTCGACTAATTCTCCTTACACAAGACGGATTCTGGCACAGTTTTGCTCTACTGGTTTACGAGCAGCCAAGTTCGCAGCCTCGAAAGAGGAAGTTACATCATGTTCAGGACTGTTTATGAGGACATCTGGGTGACTATTGATGGACTAGTGTCACATGTTGGTGAACTATGGAGTGTCTCATGGGAAATTTATTTTTTTTCTTCCTTCAGAGACAGTGATAAACTGAACGTTGTTACTTTGATATATTTTTGTTGATATTTTACTGCACCTTTATTATGCATACTATGTGCTCGCAGTCAGGTGCACAAAAATACTTGCTGCTGAGCTTTCAGATGTTAAAATAAAGAAAGAGAAGCATATTGATTGCCTCTGTGTCTTTAATATAATACTTTCTAGTAAGTTATTTTGGAAAATCTTTATTGTGAATGCTAAAACTGTAATCCTAACTGTTAATCAAGAACTGTGCATCATTGGCAGTGTGGATAACACAATTTCTTTAGAACTGAGGCAAATCTTAAGAGGTGACAAAGCATTGTGGCCAGGATTACCATTGGGACCATTTTTCTGAAAGTAGATATTTCACCGAAGAGGAGATTGTTGCCAATGGACATTTTAGTTAATTAACTTTTACTTTGAAACATCAATAAATGATTCAAGATCTTTCTTTCTTTGATTGAAAATTTGCAAAAGTGACTTTAAATCCTGGGGAAAAGGTAAATTACTCGGGACATTCAAGGTCATTCAGGAACTGTAAATGTTGTTTAGGTCAATCAATCGCCATATATTTTCTTTATGTATTTGTTGTATAGTGTGAGGGCCAGTTATCCTGTGTTAGAGTGTTCCCTCGGCTTTTAGAATAGGCAGGGAATTCCTCTGCAGGGTAGGGACAGTTAGGCATGTTGATCTATTTCCTTTAAATAATAAAAAGGCATACCCTTGAGAAATTCTTAAGCAGGTGTCAGCCTCGCATTACTGACCCCTCACAGTCACCCTCCCAGCTTCAAGGGATCCTGCTCTTGAAGATTGTCTTCAACCGCGACTGGAGGGACGCCTGTCGTCGCCTGTATGAGGTATGTGAGAAAGGAAAGCCAGACACAATGTTTATGTAGTTTTGGTTAAAGACATTTGCTAAATGGGGGAGCAATGTTGCACACAAGATAAAATGGCAGCACTGTCTTAGAGCTCCGGCGACACAGTTCATGACAGCTAATATTTGCTCCCGATCACTACCCTGACTTTGGGTCCTGAAAAGATGGTGAACATCTTACGCTACACATGAATTAAGTGTTACTCACTGGAGTGACTAAAGTACTCCTAGTCCATAGTCCCCTTTCCTTCATCCTGTATGGGCGATTACAACGAACAATGCCCAGGGGCCTGGGGGGGAGCCTGACCTTCTAGGCAAATAGATTACTGCATCAGCCTTGGCACTGGTATCCAAGCAGTAGTGCTTGCAAAAAGTCAAATGCGTGGCCCATGTTGCTGCCCTGCTGATCACCTTCCAGGTAACGTGGTGCTGGAAGGCGACTGTGGTCGCCTTCGCTCTTACCACATGTGCATGCATGCCCTGCAGCGGATCCTTACGTTGCACCTTGTATGCCTCTAGAATGGCTGCTATTATCCAGCTTGGATGCTCTCATCTCTACTGACATCCCTCTATCCCTCTCACTACCCCCTCTCTTGGAATGATCACTCTTCTCTCAACACACCTGAAGCTCTCCTCTTGCAGCAACACATCCATCACATCCCACTCGGTTTCAAAGTCACAAGACCCATGAAAAAAGTGACAGTGGCTGCCTTTGCCTCCACCTACTCTCCTCCACCCAATCCTTCAGCTGAATCCCACCCTGACATCCCTAGCTAACCTCAATCTCTCTCGAACACTCTTGGACACTCTTGCCCCTGTCATGAAGGTCCGGCTGAAGCCTTCCAAAAAGTCAACTCTTGGTACGACTCCACCCTGACTGCCCTTAAACGCAAGTGTAGGGCAGTTGAGCAGAAACGGAATGTGTCGAGTGTACCATATGACGAACTGGCCTGCCGCCTCCATCGAAGGAAATATCGACTCTGCATCTATCCGCTCCAAGAAAAATAATCTTTAATCAAGCCTGCATCTCAGTGGCATCAAACAACACAACCAAACTTTTCAAAGTCTGCAAGGAACTGGCCTATCCTGCAGCTCCCTCCTCTTCTGTCACACCCACCCAGGACCTTTGCTCAGCCCTGGCTGCTCACTTCACCACAAAAACCCAAGCCATCCTTTCCACACTCTCTTCCACACCACAGCATACACCAACACCGGAGCCTCCCTTGCCCCCCCCCCTCCACTTAACCTCTCTCTTCCCGCTCACCAGTCACACCGGATGAGGTCACAAGACAAGTCTGATGTATGAAGGCTCTGTCCAAAGAGGTGGACCCCTGCCCCTGCAAAACGATTTAAGACAACATTGACTCCCTCGCCCCAGCCTTGGCTGATCTCTGCAATCTCTCCTTTTCCACTGGAGTTTCCCCAACTGCCCTTAAGCACTCCCTTGTGCACCCTCTGCTCAAAAAACCCTCTGCCGACCACTCCATTCTGGCAAACTGTTGCCCTATCTCCATCACCCCTTTTCTGGGTAAACTACTGGAGAAGCCGGCCATCTCTCAGCAGACCCTTCAAACTGAATCTATTGGTTGCTTCCATGACCATCAATCTGGCTTTTGAGCATCCAGAGGCTTGGAAACTACTCTTCTGAACACCTGTGAAGACCTGCTCTCAAATCTTGACACTAACACTCCCTCTGTCCTCATTCTCATTGACCTGTCCTCAGCCTTCGACACGATTAACCACAACATCCTGATTGCACGTCTCAGTGACAACCTGGGAATCACAGGTCAGGCTCTGGCATGGTTAACCTCCTTCCTCTCCGACCGCCCAATCGAGGTGGAACTTGGAGCCTTTCACTCAACTATTGCTCTCTCTACCTGTGGCACTCCCCAGGGATTTAACCTATCCCCCTGGTTCTTCACCATCTATATGGCTGCCCTGGAACGTGCGATTGCCACTTTCAACTCTAATTTCCAGTGTTACGCGGATGACACCCAAATATCTTTCAGGCTACCCTCAGCCGCAGCCTCCTCCCCACTCATATCTGAATGTCTTTCCGCTGTTCAGTCATGGTGTCCCGAAAACTACCTCTGCCTCAACGCCTGTAAGATAGATTGTTCGCATTGCGACCCTGCTCCCGCTTTCACAGTGGAGTCATTTTTTACTACAGTCTCTCCTCCACATTTTGGAAATCTCTAAAAAGTCTATCAGCTACACCTCCTCAGAGGTACTCTACCTTTTCTCACTTTCCCGCAGCGGCTCACTGTCTCCAGAGCCCTGGTTCCCTCTAGGCTTCACTACTGCAACAGCCTCTTCCTCAACCTGCCTTCATCTGCCCTGCGCAACCCATCCAGAACAGAACCGCAAGACTTATCTTTGTCCTCTAGCCCAGGGACCGCATCTCTGGTGCTGAAATCTCTTCACTCGCTCCCAGTGGCTGCAAGGATCAAGTTCAAGACACTCTGCATTGTCCATATCGCTTTCTGGGGCCTGGGACATGCCTACCTTCCTCTCTGCCTACCTAGTTTCCCCATGAGCCCTCTGCTCATCTACCTCCTACCTTCTGCGAGTGAGCCGGTTCGCCGAGCAGAGATTTGGAGGAAGATCCTTATCCTCTGCAGGTACCTCCCTATGGAATAGCCTCCTTGCCGCGCTCTGTCTTCAACCTGATCTTAAATTCTGGAAACTCTTCAAGACCTTCCTATACCCCTCTTCCTTCATCCTCCCTCTACCCTAACCTAGTTCTCTGCTCTTTCCCTCTCTCCCTCTTCTTTCTTACAGCTTGCTGACTGGCCGCCTGGTGTACCTCAGAGTCGCACAGGTCCCTAGCACCCCTGCTAGTCCTCTTTCTCATTTGCCTCAGGACCCTTCACCCCACCCACACTCACTGCACTTGAGCAACATCCCAAGAGAGTGGCTCTCTCCGCACTTACCCGAGTCTCCAACGACCGGGTGCACTTGGTCCCCTTCCCCATGATCGTCTGCGCACTTGCACGATCCGTATGCACCATGCATGATGATCGTCTGTCTATTCTCCCTGTCTTCACCCCTTAATTGCACTGTTAAAATTGCAGAATTGCGGTCAGGCCTATTTGCTGTATCTCAAATAGTTAAATGTATTTTACGCACTTACTCTTCCTGTGCAGACTATTACAGTCTCAGAATATCAAGGGCTCTGAGTGACTGTATTTTCACCATGTCACCACCCTACTTGAGCGCTTTGAAACATGCCTGTGTATAGGCGCTTTATAAATAAACCATACCATTGAGCTATGGATGTCTTGGAAGCCTGCTGCCCAGGCCTAGAGCCTCAATGTTACAAACAATGGGTCCGTCTTGCGGATGCTCTTCGCTCTGGCTAGATAGAATTGCAACGCCCTCCTGATATCCAGGCAGTGGAACGCTTTCTAAGCATCTTCCTTGGGGTCCAGGAAGAATGTGGGGAGCACAATCTCCTCGTTGATATGGAAGGATGGAACCACCTTCAGAAAAAATGTGGGGTTTGTGCGGAGCACGACCATGTCCTTGTGAAATCTAGTGTATGGCTCTGAGGCGACTAACGCATGGATCTAGCTTAGTCTGCGAGCTGATGTAAGCCCAAACAGAAGGGCCGTCTTTAGAGTGACCAACTTAATGTCTGCCGTGGCCATGGGTTCAAATGGTTTATGTGCTATAGTGCTTAGGACTACATTCAGGTCACAAACAGGATGCAAGTGCTTGCCCGGGGGTTAAAGCCTGGTCATCCCAGTCGGGTGTTTCTTTCCTACGGGATTGGTGAAGACAGGACAAGAGAGTCGGAGTTCCTATACGCACCGATAGCGACCAGGTACGTTCTGCAGCGATCAACCTGGACGCCAGACCTGATGATAGGCCGAGAATGACAGGACATGGTCGAGGGTGCATGTCAGTGGGTTCACCACATGCTCCTTAGTCCAAAAGCAGAATCGTGTCCATTTACTTTGTACTGCTTGCGTGTAGCCTGACTCTTGGCATATGGAATGATTTCCAGATGGTCACTGCACAACTGAAGGTGCTGGAGCGTTAGCTACTCAGGAACCAGGCCGCTAGGGCTAGCCTCTCTGGAGAGGGGTGTAGCACTGCACCTCCCTGCTATGCTAATAGAGTGCACTTCCCGAGATGAAGTAGAATTTCCAGTTGAAGTGGCATCAGCCGCAGGTCCGATAACCAGGAGCGTGCCCGCCAGCAAGTCGCTACAAGGATAATCTTGAGGTTCCTGATCTTGCTCACTACCTTATGCATGAGCTGTGTGGGTGGGAATGCATAGGCCCAAATCACGTACCAGGTTATCTGGAGTGGGTCCCCTAGCGAATTGCATTCTCTTCCTCCCCAGGGCGTGAACTGTTGACAAGTCCGATTGTGTGCTGTCGCAAACAGGTCTGCTGTTGGGTGACCCCATCTGCTTAACACTTCCTGCAGGACTCTCCTGTTTAGCTGCCACTCGTAATTGTCGACGGCCAGGCGACTGAGCCCGTCTGATTCCAGGTTGGATTCTCCCGTAAGGTGCACCGGTGAGAGCCACACTTCATGACGGATAGCCCACTCCCAGATTTCCTGGGTAAACGCGCACAATTACAGGGATCTGGTGCCCCGTTTGTTGATATAGAACAAACAGGTTGTGTTGTCTGTATGGATGCACACTGTCCTGCCCTTAATGGTCGGTTGAAAAGATCCGAGTGCCAACTGTATAGCCATAAGCTCCAGCCAGTTGATGAGATACTGCCTGTCGGACGAGGTCCAGAGGCCGTCCACGGAGTGCGCTCCCAGGGTGGTTCCCCACCCATGGAGTGAAGAATCCATGGTAATTTTGTACTCTATGGGGAGTGGACGGAAGGGTCTATCTGCCAGAATGTTCTCTTCCTGTTGTCACCATCTGAGGTCGTGGTCCAGGTGTTGTGGGATGGAGACTGTTGCCCCCTGATAACCCGATTCCTGATCCCAAGAATCCGTGAAATGCACTGGAGCCTCCTTATGCAGAGACTGGCGTACGAGACTGCAACGAGACATGCCGCCAGTACGCCCAGAAGGTGTTGATACAACCAGGCTGTGGTGATTGACCTGCTACGGAAATGGGAGACTGCCAATCGAATCACTGTCACCTTGTCCCCCGTGGGGAAGACCATGTGCTGCTGAGTCTCCCACAGCTTGCTTAGAAACACTAGCATCTGTCTAGGAATGAGCTGCGACTTCTGGTAGTTGATCGAGAAAGTCAGGTCGAATAGGGTAGAGATGAACCTGCCTGCTGAGTCCCGAACTTGCTCTGGAGAAGTACCCCCGACTAGCCAGTCATCGAGGTACGGGTAGACATACCTCTCCTCCAACCTGAGGAGAGCCACCACTGCATTCATGAGCTTCATGAAGACTCTCAGAGCCGAGTTCAGCCCAACCAGCAGCACTGTGTACTGAAAATGCAGGCCCATGACACAGACCCTGAGGAAGGCCCGGTGAGGCTGCACAGTGGGGACGTGGAGATATGCGTCCTTCAGGTCCAAAGAACATGTCCAGTCTCCCCCACACAGTGTCTCAGCAATGAGTGCTGACGTCACCATCTTGAACTTCTGCAAGGGTAGGTAAAGGTTTAGGGAAGAAAGATCCAACACCACAACGCATGCCCGCTTGGTTCTTTTTCTGGACAGCAAAGATGCAAGAGTAATAGCCCTGACCCTGCTGGGTGGGGGGTGTGACTTGCTCTACTGCTTCGCTCTCTATGAGGGAGCAAATCTCTGCTAGCAGTTATGGTGTGCCGATCTGTGGGGAGTAAGGGGGTTGGGGGGGTGAAGAGACGGAGGGGGAGAAGGAAGAGGTAGCTGGAAGCCGCAGGATACCACTGAGGTAACCCAAGCATCTGCAAACTTCACCCACCAAGCCTGATTGTGCAGGGCCAGCCTGCCCGCCCCCCCCCTCCCCGCCTGGGGTGCTGTGGACCTGAAACACATCATCATTGTTTCTTCTGGTCGGAGGCTGATGAAGAGGAGGGGGACTGGAAGAACCCCTTATGAGATGCCTTGTGGTGTTTTCTCCAGTGCTGACTGGGAGACCTGTCCGGCTTTGCGGTCCTGGAACCTGCGGAAGCTGCCCAATGCATGCCCCTTGTCTGAGCGGGACTGCGTGTGTGAGAACGATTTAGGTATCTGTTTGGTAAGAATGGCCAGAGACTTTGCAGTCTGAAAGCTGCTCTTCTTATCGAGCTTCTCATCAGTGGAGGAGTAGAAGAGATCTCCCCCCTCGAATGGAAGATCCAAGATTCTATCCTGGACATCCAGGTTGAACCGGGTAGCTTTCAGCCAGGCCGTTCTCATGTTTGTTGACAGACATATGACCCTGATCGCTGTGTCAATGTGGCGCACATAGGCCTCCATGATGTTCTGAGCCACGAGTTTGGCCTCAGCCAGGCCCGTTTTGAAAGATGCTTGCTTGTCGTTAGGGCTTGAGTCAGGCCTTCTTGGCCAGACCCTCCACATGCTTTTTTAGGGGGACCCAAGACCTAGTCTCCACCCTGATGCTCAGGACCTCCGCTAGAACTCCTGCTTCGGAGGGCTCCTTCTGTGGCTGCGTGATACCCAGGTATTCTGACAGTCCTGCAATCCTGTCATGGAAGACTTTTGCTGATGAGGGCATATCCTGCTCCTCCTCGTCTGTGTCCTCCTCTGTTCCGGGGAGGGAGGGGGTGGGAGCGGGGGTGGAGCCTGTCACCTTTCGTGGTTCCTCCGTGGTGGTGGTCTGAACCTGCACCGGGATTGCTGAAGCCTTGGTACTGGGCTGTTGCGGTGGTGGAACTTGCAGTGAACAAAAGCGGCGGGGAGATTAGTGGTTTCCCACGTCCCCCCATACTCCGTAGAGGCTGCTTGGTAGATCTCTGCGTCGCCCCCGCTGGGTTGACCTCGCGGGGGCTCCGAGTGGCTCGGGGAGGAAACAGCTCTGCAGCGGTCCAGGCTGCACATACCCCACTGTGCTCACTGTGAGTGGGTGTTAGGGAGAATTCTCGGTTTAGGCTGAATTTCCTAACCTAGTGAGGCCCCTAGCAGCTTTACTGGATTTTTTGGGGTTTAATTTTTTCTCCTGCCAAGAGTGAGACACTTTTACCCTCACTCTTGGACATGATTTGAGTGTGTTTCTTTGACTCTAGATGTGTTTAATGGGCTATGGGGTCTTTTACTCCATAGGGCTTCATGTGTTTTTGTGATGTGTGTTACACAGCACCCTCAGTGCAGGAACACAGGGGTGTCATAGTGACCCCCCCAATATAGACTCCATACGCTGGGACCGACTACAGGGCATGTAAAGTCACCATTGACTTTACTAGTCTTGAATTCTGAACAGAACCAGTACAAACGATCATATTGTGGACGTACTGGCCGGGGCAACTCGATTGCCCCAGGGTCTGTTTTCCAAAGGGGCACTGTCCAGTCGTCGAGTTTCTGGCTGGTGGCAGTGGTTACCACGCGAAATATTCCACCAGAATATTTCCTATGGGATTTTCCCATTCATTTTAAACGCACCACTTTTTTGGTGCAATGTTAAAGATACCGCCGGGTTATTTATTTAATATTTATTCCCCGGTTGGGTCTTTTTGCCAGGACTCGGTTTTAAAATGGCGTTTGTGTTCGCCTCTGTAACTCCAACCCAAGTCGAGCCCTTTGTTCCACTTTTGGCGGGCGTCTAAGTCCCCCCTGATCAAGTTTTGGCTGGTGGCAGTGGATACTACTTTTTATATTCAACCGCAAATATTTCTCTATGGGATTTTCCCATTGTTCGAGGCTACTATCTTTATTTAATTACAATAGCCTCGAACATACCGCTGGTTTATTTATTTATTATTAATTCTCCTGTTGGTATTTTTTGCCAAAACTCGGTTCTAAAATGGTGTTTGGTTTCTCTTCTGTGACTCCAACCCAAGTCGAGCCCTTTGTTCCACTTTTTGGCGGGCTTCTCCACAGAACCCCTCCAAAGTGGTGCCACTCTGTCTAGGGTACTTAGGAGGGGGATTTAGGCACCCTGGACTGAGTTGCCTAGGCAACTCAAGTCGCACTCCGTCCTGATTGGCCCAAGTGGTGAGCCGGCCGGCTCACCTGTTAGCATGTTTGAGTGACAGCTAGGCTGAGTGAATGGGGGTTTTCTGCATAAAAGCAGGGCTTTGGGGACTGGAACTTCAGAAGTCGCCACAGGACCTAAGAATCCGACGGGGGAGAAGCTGAGCCGACCTGCTACGACGAAACCACCGGTGGAGCCCTGCTGAACCGTCTCACCACTTTTCCCAACGACAGAGGAGATCTCCCGCCGGAGAGTCTTCTTCCTTTGACTGGTGGGGATAACCAGTTTCACCGTCTTTTCGCCTTCCCGACGCATCGCGTGGCCGCCTTGCCTGTGCCAAGCACCCCGGCAACCGGAATACCACGTTTTACCACGACCACGAAATAAAGGGTAATACCTTAAAACGGAAAACTCCATGGCTGGTTTCTTCCCTGGCAGTGCAACGACCTTCATCTTTCCTCCAAGTCGAGATCTTCTCTTCCTCTGGACGTACCCGAGACTTGCACCCGCTGCCAGGAACAACTGCCACCGCTGGAGGATCCTTCCCACTTAAGGTACCGTGTTCCGCCTGGCTTCCCTTGCCACCGACTGTACGGGGTAGATTTAGCTCCCGGCTTTCGAACCTGGGTTAGTCTGGGACACCCTGGCTAAACTTTTCTGAGCCTCTCTGAACTCCTTTCGAACTCTCTGCAAGACTTTCTAAGCCTAGTGTAACTGTGTGATCTTGGGCGCATTTGTGCTCTGCTCTCTCTAAGAGTGGGCCCAGCCTATGGACTTTGGCTCACAAGTGACTTTTGTTCTTCTGCCTTGCTAAAAGTGTTCCTAAATCTTAGAGTGGTGTATCTTCACATATTCTGCCTTTTTACCTCCCTTTTTCATGAACTTATTGGAGTGCCATCTATAGTTAAGCGCTCACCTCTGTCTGGAAATAAGTGGTGTTAACTAAGACTTGTCTGATAAGGAATAAGGGTTGTATATATCATAATAGTAACTGTGTTTAGAGTGATTTACAATAAGAGTGCTGGAGTGTTTCAAACAGTGTGTTATTAAATAAATAATTATATACTTTGATACCAAAGCTCTGGTCAGGGTTTGCTTGTGCTATTGTATCTGAGTGCCTATTGTGTATACTTTGCATACTGCCTAACTCTTCTTGAGGGACGTCTGACTGCTCAGCCACAGCTACCAGGTAAATCTGGGTGGTACAGACTGCTACCAAGTGGGTTTACTGCTAACACCTGTAGTCCTAAATCTTTTGCAGTGTTCCCAAAGGGAACTGCACAGGTTTCTGCCTAACAGCGGGCGACGCAGTCTCCCGTGAGTTGGAGCCTGCTTCTACATCCCAACTCGCCTTTATGCTGGAGAAGTCTGCAGCCCCAACGCAATATGCGGCGCATACCAGATGTGCTCTATGCTCATATGTCTTTCTACATGGAAGTGTCCCGACGGCTCCATAGCGGGAACGCTACGTAAATGAATGCAGCTCTGCAGGAAGCGAGCTGAGACAGAGCACTGGTATTCCTTTTTCCCTTACTGTCAGTGAGGACTGCCTTTCTCATGGCTGTAATACTCGTGTGCTGGACTACTGGTGCACGAGGGTGCCCCTAGCTGCTCCTACTCTGTGCTTGTGTGTGGTGACATTTCAGGGCCCATGGTGCGCCTTACCCCTGCCGTGCCCCGACAACCAACATTTACATGGACGAGCCCTGTGAAACGGACATCGTGTAGAGCCCGGACAGGTCTGCAAACTATACTCTGGCGAGTGCTGAGCACATCCAGACCCGGGTAATCCTGCGATCACTGAGGGAGTGTGGTGAGACTGATCCTTGCCCTTGAAATTTTTCTTGGACTACTGCCTTTCGTGTCTGGAAGCTGCACTCTCTTACTCTTGACAGAGTTTTGCCTCTCCTGATTGGACGCTAGTGATTGAAACAACAGTCTCTGACTCTGCAGCCTATCTGCCCCTGGGATTGCTGGAGATGGAGGTCTCCGCCTCCCCACTGCAGGAATAGCTGAAGTACACCGGAGACTATAAATGACCAAGGGGGCTGGGAAAAAACAAAGCTCCATAAACATGTATGCCAAATCTACCCTGAGGGCTCCGCCTGCTGGATGTGGTGATATGTCTCCAGAGGAAGCTGCAGAACCATGTCAATTTACAGAAACACAACCCATGATGACCTGCATGCAGGAAGGTTTTTCTGCAATACACAGTAAGCTGGATGGTATTAATGGCACAATCAGTTCCATCAAGTCACAACTGAAGGCGGCGGACCTGCTACTTACGGAGGCGGAAAACAGGGTGAGACTAGTGGAGGATGACATCTCCCTGCTGAAGGCTAATATAGCCACCTTGACCAAGCAAGTCCAAACTGTTACCAGAAAGAATAACGAGCTAGAGTCCAGATCACGCCGTAATGATATTTGGATAATTGGTGTTCCTGAAAACAACCTAGATGGCTCTATGGAGGATTTCGTGCAGCACGCCATCCTTCCCCTGCTTAGTGAACCCAAGCTGTTGCCACATATTGCGATTGAGCACGCCCATCAAACCCTGGTGCCCAAGCCAAAGCCTGGAGCACCACCTTGCCCGATAATTGCCTGGTTACTAAACTATCGAGACAGGGACGCTATCCTGTGGGCTGCTTGTGAGAAGGGAGAGCTCTTCTAAGGCTCCAGCAGACAACAGGAGAGGAGAACATTCCTTGCAGTGAAAAAACAGCTCCGGGAACTGGGTATGAAGCATGTAATATTATACCCTGCTAAGCTATGCATTGATTGTGGTGGCCGAACATATTTCTTTACGATTCGTGAAGAGGCCATGAAATTCCTGGGCAAACACTCCACTGCACAATGAGGCTCTTCTAATTACTGTTCATCTTTTTCTTTCTCAGGCTACCATCTTTAATGGTTCTGTAATTTGGGGATGGCCTGGTTGAGGGCACCCCTACAGGATAGATGCGGCTGCATCCTACGTGTGGTGGGGTACTACACACCATTCTTTATCTTTTGTCTGATACAGGAGACACATTTCTGTTCAATACTGTATTCTTCAATAGCTGTTGCAGGGCCTGGGCTGAAAACCGTGCGCTGGCCTCCCCCATGCAATGTTCCAGAGTTCAGTTGCGTGGTATTCTGGGGGAGCTATCTTCCCGTTTATGGGGAAGATAAGGGTGGTGAGTGGGGACATTATACTGGGGATTCAAATAGCACTTGATAAAAACATGGAAATATTGTTTTGCAGGCAATGTAGGGCGAACAGCCGGCAATATGCTCTCTAGTGAGCGGCTCAGATTGGTGAGAATACTTGCATTACTCTGTGATGATGGGTGAACTCATGTGTATGAGCTGGAATGTGTGAGGGTTTGGGAACCCGGTTAAACGCAGAAGCTTATGCTTTATGTAGAACGTCACAAGGCCAAACTTTTATTTTTACAAGAGACACATGCTCTAGCTGCTTGGTGCAAAGGGTTTGCCAGAATTTGGGACAAAAATACATTTTACACCACATATGCTACACAATCCAGGGTGGTTGATGACCTAGCTTCACAATTCTCTACCTTTCAGACGCAAGAAAGTTTGCTCAGATCCTCTAGGGCGATATGTTCTGGTCTATGGGGTTTTGGCAAGAAGGAAGGCGATAATGCTGATTATGTATGGTCCTAATGTGGATGAATCTGTTTTATACTGAAATCATTGCTATGCTGGCCCTCTTCCCTTTGGTACCCGCATGGTGGGGAGGGAACTTCAACCCCATTTTAGATGTGAACCTTGATAGGTCTGGCCGGATCTATAGGGCGCTTACCAGGGCCACTGAAACAATATGAGATGGAATGGCTGATTTATATATGGTAGATGTGTGAAGGGCTCTTAAATCGGAGGGACCACGCTTACTTGTTCTACTGCTCAGTGCACAATTCATTTTCATGTATAGACCTCTGGCTCGTCTCAGATTTCCCTCTTGGTGGGGTTAACGAGTATACTGCCTAGAAAATACTCTGACCATTCTCCCGTTTTGATCACTTCACATTGATTAGCTCCCTAAAACCTGTATTAATTGGTGTTTCAAATCAAGGACACCGACCGATGTTGCTTTCGAAATCAACCTCAATGACCATGTAAAACTCTACTTTGAGATGAATGTGGATCAGTCTCCTCGGTGGGCATCGCTACTCTCTCACAAGTTAAGTAAGCATTGGAGAATTTCAGAGACAATGCATCGAGGGAGCTGAAGTGCTGGCGAGGAGATACAGGAGGGTGAATGGCCAGGTAGGCTGCTTGTTCGTATGGATCACCAGATGAGCGGCGGTTGCTGCATCCCACTCATTAGGAATAAGCCAGGCACTTTAATTCATACGTTAGCAGAAGTTAGTAAGGTACTTGAAGACTTCTAATTCAGAGTTATATACAAACAATGACACATGTTGCAAAGTCGACAATGAAAGATTTTTAAAGGGACTTCCACTCACACACTTGTCAGAGGCTAGCGCTCAGCTGGACCTCCCCATCTCCCTGGAGGAAACTGCTCGGGCAATTGATGCTCTACCTCCTGGGAACACCCCAGGACTGAATGGCCTTACTGCTGAATTTTATAAACACTTCAAGTCTTCCTGGTGCCTTATTCTCCATAAGGTGTGGGTGGAAGCGCTTGAGTACCACCCGTTCCACAGCACCATGAGAGAAACCTGCCGAACACTGCGTTTTTTTACCACCTTCCCTCCCTGATTAACTCGGATGTCAAGATTTTTGCCAAAAGTGTAGCTACTTGCCTGACACTACATGCCTCACATCATTCATCCCGACCAATCGGGCTTAACACCCGGGCACTCTATGGCTCTCAACCCGCGCGTCTGCAGCCAGGCTAGACATACAGAAGGCCTTTGACTCGGTCTTGTGACGCTTCATTTATGCAGTGCTGCAGAGATGTGGTTTTGGTCCCAATTTTGCATTAATGGGATGCTAGAGGCCCCACTCCAGATAGCCAGGAGTACTCGCCAAGCGGGCCCCTTGACACATCTATTATTCGCCATTGCTACAGAACTATTAGCTGACCTTATTAGGCATAAGCACAAACAGAGGCATTCGGATGGCTAGCGAGCCTGAAATCACATCCCTCTTCGCAGAAAACGCGATAGTTTATGTAAGGGATCCACAGACCTACCTGCACCTTGCATGCAGGATGTTGTTGCTTTTGGGGAACTGTCTGGCCTCCGGGTAACTGTAATAAGTCAGACATATTTCCTCTCACTGACACAGTGACTAAACCCGGCAACCTACTTTCTCGTGGGCTCCGGTTGAAATGCAGTATTTGGGGATTACTGTAACTAGGCATCAGACTACCTTATTTGATTGTAACTATGCTAAATATATGGAGCACCTCACGATTTAGCTTATAACTTGGGCGCGGTTTTGTCACTGACCACTGCAGGCAAGTTAGCGCTGCTCAAAACAGTCCTCGCGAAATGTCTATTTTTTTCAAAACATAACATTGTGGTCAGACATGACATTTCTCAAAGAGCTGGAAGCTGCCATCAATGCTTTTGTGTGGCACTCTGGCGCGGTGCGCCTCAATTGCGATACCTTGACCATGCCCTATGCACGGGGGGGGGGTTTGCTGCCCATGACCAAGATGTATTGGTTAGCAGCACAGGCGCAGTATGCAGCTTTTTGTTTTGTGAGGGAGGGGTCTATTCCACATGTCAAGCTTGAAAGGCATTCAGCGGACGAGCGAGATACTAGATCTTTAGTGGTGCCCCCTTTATTTGCATACCCCTGCCCATATTTGACCCTATGAGCGTCAAAGCCCTGGCCTGGTGTAAAGTGTGGAAGCAGTTGGGGCTCACTCATCCCAATCATGGCAACTTCCCATTATGGAACTGTATCCCGGCTCTTACCGGGGTAGATGTGGTTACTTAGCGACGATTTTAGCACACTAGGGAACATGTTTCTTCATGGAAATGCTATTTCTGATGATATCCCTGCGCTCACACAATACATGTCTTCACATTAGCTTCAATATATTGGCAGTGTTTAGGGGGCGTTGGGTGGGCTTCCCAGTTGAGCCTGAGAAAGACTCCATACTTGGAGACATTATGGGTGATCATGGTTCCCGGGCATGGTTTCTTCTCTATATAGTCTAATCCAAAGCAGAGTATTGTCACCCTTAACCAAGCTCCTATCCAAATGGGCACTAGAAATTAATCTCGATATTACAGATGAGATCTGGGGTGATGTCTGCACAGACCCGGGAGGTGTCCTACAAACATCCGGTTTCGCTGAATAAAACGAAGTCCTACACAGATACCACCATACTCTGCCTTGACAAACTCTTTACCAAAGCAAGTGCCGGCTGCTGTCCTTGGTGTGGGGGCTGAGGGGTGAGCAGAGAGATGCTTGGTACTTCCACATGGTGTATGTCCAAATATCAACCGCAAGAACTGAACATATGACATCTCTCCATTGGTTAAATTAACCTGTTGTGCAAGCAAGAAATCTGTAAAGGTAGCACTTGTCCCTCAACAGTCATGGAACTCGGTGTGTATCCCTGATACTGTTCAGAATCACTGTATCACATGCAGTTTGGGTATATTACTGCAAAGCCAAAAGCATTTTTATCTCCAGCAACATGTCAATGCACACACTGCATACATATCAGTTAGAATGTACGGTCAGAAACTGAAAATGTTTTAAACATCTCGATAGGAGTAAAGTGAGGTTCCTGACCCCATTGCTGAAGGGGCTAATTGCCCTCTTTGCCCCATGTACTTGGCACCTATGTCCACATTTTAAATCTTGTGCACATGCTCTGGAACATAACCTGACCCCCTTCTAAAAAAAAAACTGTTTACTAAAATGACCCGTGAGGCAGAATCATTTGTCCTGTCACTCCACTTATGACAGCCCTGCAGCCTGAACAGTATTTTGCATTTGAAGCAGAGCACTGCATTTTTAAATGATTTTCTGCAATAACTTCACTCTCAAGGTGTGTTATCTATAAGTATTGTTTTAATTCTTTTTTTCATTGATCAAACACTTTCGCAAGGGATGCTTCAAAATAGGGGAGCCAAGACTTATTGATCACATTGGCACAGTGTTTATGAGACTTGAAACCCCCCCATGGTGAGTGTCTTTTGGCCATAATCAATAGGTGCTTGAAGGATCCCTGGCATCAACCTGAAGACATTCCGATTCCTAAATGTACTCCCACAATGTGTACATTACAATGCAATCTAATAAGCATTGTGTTCAAGCTCCACTCTGACCCCCCTCACACAGGCAATGGGTACAGTAACCAGCTGGGAACTTAAATCTACTCTTATATGCAATACAAAATGTTGCCTTGTTAGCTGACTGCATGGGTGCCAACTTTTGATTTTTACTGCGAGGTCAAGGAACCGAGCATATCGAGCGAGCCTGACCCCTACCCAGATTAAAATGGCTCATTTTGTAGGACATCTTTCGTAAGTATTGGGGGAAAACATTACAAGAATCTAGAGGCAGCACAAAATACAACATATCAGCAACAGTAACTCCACCTGCTACACTACATTACTTCTCAAATTTGCTGCTTTAATTACATCTTATCCATAAAGCCAATAGTATTTTATGTCCCACAAACTTGACATTGCGCACAAAAAACTTAGGATGAAAGGAACGAAATGCAAACTCTAAACATCTGCGGGTGGCAAAGTGAGGTTACTGTCACTATTGCCAAAGAGCCAAGGACGCAGTTTCCCCCCCATGTACATAGAATCTTTATAGACTGGCTGCACTAGTAATAAGTGCACTTTGGAAATTAAAAAAACATAAAGGCACATGTCAGGGAAAGGGCACACACAATGATAGACACACTCTCAAACAGTATCAATCAGTACAGACCCAAGCCGACCCTCAAGTCCTCACTATACCATCTCTGAGTCCAGTACAAGTACAGTCCACAGGAGTCCAGCTCGTTTAGTGTGCCAAGGGGAACCACCGTTGGATCCTTTGCTCTTACCAAACCACAGCTGCAGTCAGCATGCCCTCTAGGATCACTCGGCACAGCATGGCAGCCAGTCTTGTCCCCCACTCAGTAACATCAAGACCACCACTACACTGGTCTTTGCACCAGCCAGCATAGCTCAGCTCAAGCAGCTAAGCCTCGAGTCCTTGCATATGCCACTCGAGCACTTTATTTATTTTCATTTTTGTACCGCGCCAACATGCCCGTGGCCTCTGGGTGCACAAAGAACAAGACAAAGACAAACAAGCATAAGTGGCAGATGTAGAAGCGAGTCAGGAGATTATTCCAGGTTAAATAAGTGAGTCTTTACGGCACGTTTGAACGCTGTATAGCTCTGGATCTGCCGTATACCAGCTGGAAGTGTGTTCCATAAAAGGGGAGCCTGAGCATCCAATGTAGTACCTCCAAATATGGCTGTCCTAAATTTAGGATAATTGAGAGTGATCGCAGAAGAAGAGCAAAGGTTCCTCACATTAGGTTTTATGACTATACGGGATGACCGATAGGTTGGGGCGCTGAGACTGAGGCATTTATGGGTCGTAGTAAGCATCTTATGCGTTATGCAGTGTTTGACGGGTAGCCAGTGGAGTTTTTTCCTAAAAGTAGAGATGTGTGTGCGACGTGACTGATTGAAAATATTACGCACGGCATTGTTCTGTGCCACTTGTAAGGATTGATGTTAGAGGCTGTGGTGCCTGCCAGGAGGCTGTTACAATAGTCCAATCTTGAATTTATGAATTTATTAAGCAGTGGACAATAGAGCACAGTTCTCGTCCGATATGAATGGTCGAATATATCTAATTCTCTTGTTTATAGGACCACAACTAGATTTAATGCTAGAAATATGGGATTTCATTGAGAGTTCTTCATCAAGTACTCCTCCTAAGGTTTTGACTTTCTTTTGAACTATGATGGTGTTATTGGCAATATGGAAAGAGGCGTAGTTAAGCCATCCAATCTTGTATGGCCTTATATATTCGGTTAATGGTTTCCGAATCGCTGCTGTATGAGCCACTCAACTGAATAACAACCTGAGTGTCATCAGCGTAATTCGTATATTGCACTCCTAGTTTGTTCAAAAGATCGAGACGGGGCCGGATGTAAAGGTTGAAGAGCAGCGGCGACAGACAGGAGCCCTGAGGGACTCCACATGTCAGAGATAGGAGAAGATTGTTCATCACCCACGCAAACCCTTACAATTCTGGGACCCAGAAACGAAGCAATCCATTTGGATGCAATTGCAGAGCAATTGGCGACCTCTCCCAGCCTTGACACTAGTAAGCTATGATCAAAGAGGTCAAAGGCTGCGGAGAGGTCCAATAGTATGAGCAGAGCAGCTTTGTTTTTGTCAGCTATGCTAGCAAGTGTAGATTTGAGATCCAGCATAGCTGTCTCAGTTCCGTGACAAGCTCTATATCCCGACTGACGGGTACCCAAGATGTCGTATTTTTCAACATGGGCCTGTAGCTGTAAGTAGGCCAGTTTGTCAAGTATCTTGAGAACATAGGGCACGTTCGTTATGGGTCTGTAATTGTCACTGTTGGCTGGGTCAAGGCCTTCTCTTTTCAGTAGAGGAGTGATCCATGCTGACTTTAGTAATTCCGGGACCAGACCCTCATCAAAGGAGAGGTTATCCAGTTTGGTAATCCATGGGACCAGGGTCTCTAAGGACTCCTTAAGAATGCTGATGGGGCAGTCATCTACTGGACAAGATGTGGCTTTGAGGTCCTGAATGATTTTGAATACTTCATCTTCAGTATAGTGGTGAAAGAGAATGGAGGGATGGTATTTTCACAAGTTTTGGGTGAAGTGGTATCAGTAGTGGATTGTGTAATGGCTACGTTGCCAAGGGCTTTACTGATTTTTTTTCTTTATGAGAATCAATCTTAAGTAGAAAGGCATCATGAATGCCCTGACACCACTTATCATCCTTGATAATATTGTTCATGGGAGGAGGCTGATTTTGGAATTCCGCTAAGATTTTAAATAGCTCCCCGGTGTTAGATTTAGCATTCACTATTCTTTCGTTATAGTGTGTGGCCTTTGCTTCTGTAATGAGCTTTTTATAGTTGAGGATGGATTTTTTATATTTTGTCAGGGTGTTATTGTTGGGGTCTTTCCTCCAGGCTCTTTCAAGAGCTCTTTTTTCTTGTCTGGCTGTAAGAATTTCATTATTGAACCACGTGTTGCAAAGTCTGCCAACCTACAAGTGCAAGCTTTATGTGGCGCATGCTGGAGCTGGGGAAAAGTGTTACATTTGTCTGGTGTGTGTGCAGAGGATACACATACCTCTCGTCCCCTTTCACCATCCTTGTGGGGCATCCCCCCAACATGGGGACGGTACCGGAACTTGGGCAGTGAAAAAATGAGCTTCACCTTTAAATTTAGTCTAGCGAGTGGGTGTGGCTTCGGGCGTGGAACACCCCGCTGAGCCCCTCCCTCCGGCACCTCACCTCAGTCTCTTTTTCCGCATGGACATTGTCGGACCCGGCAGCCAGCCCGGAGACCTTTTTTTAGCACTTGCTCCCAGTTTGTTTTTTCATTTCTTATTTCACTTCCCTTCGGTGCCTCACCTCCATGGCGCATGTCGACCGCAGGAAGATTCACAAGGTGTGCCTCTTGCGACCACTCGTGCCGTTACTCGGAACCACATGCACCGTTTTTTATGTTTAGCACCCGACCATCGCTGGGAATCATATGCGGCCTGCAGCACTCTCGGTCACAGTGTATTGAAGAATAGTTTGACGCAGTGGAGGGAGATCTTACATACTTTTCCCCTCTGCACCTAAGGACTTTGTCTCTGGGACCACTCATCAAGACAGGGTAGGCCTTCTGTTTTGCATGGCTCTGCCGTGCAGAGAATCCTTCCCTGGGGTTCCCACAGACCGGGGTTCCTCGAATTCAGGTTCTGGCAGGCCCGAGGCCTCTATGGCTACCAAGCTGAGGAATCCAGGGGCCTGACCAGGTTTTCCTCAGACAGACGATCAGGCTGATCCTCTACTTCTACCGCCACTTCCAAGAGTCGTTCTTCAGCTAGATCCAGCACGGATACCGGCAAAGGTGCTGAGGGTTTCCAGCCCACCGGAGCTGGCTCTGAGGCTGTCATCCAGAGCGTTTCGACTACTGTGCTCTATGAGGTTGACGTTTCTGCTTCAGGTGCAAGAACCAAGCTGTATCCTCTTGTGTCTGAGGCCTCTCTTGGCTCAGGGCCTCTGCACCCTCCCGCCTAAGGCGTGGCGCAAAGCTTCAAAAATGGCTGCCATCTTGGATCCGACTCAGGGCCTGCCTGTGTTTTCGCCCATTGAATGGGCTTTGCAAGACTATTCCAGCCCACTTCCCTCTGGAAAAGGCAGTGTATCCTACAGTGTAGATTATTGGTCCCCTCAGGGGTACATCTGCCCATCACAACCCTACAGCTACATGCCCCAGGGGCCTCAGCGCTTTCAGGGGCAGGGCTCATAGGGATCCGACGGCTAGTGAAGACCGCTTCTTCGAACGCTTCCACTTCCTCATGCTATCCTTCAGATGAAGGAGCTCCTTAAGGACATTGTGAAGGAGGTTATCCTCCAGGCAGTGCCACCTCGGCCCCCTCTCCTGGGTACTACTGTTCTCCTCCGGCTCTCTAGGTGCTGGTCCCTGCTCCAGTTCAGGCTCTACCAGTCGTGCAGACCCCTCCACCTGTACCACCAACGTCTCTCCCTCAACAGCCGTTGGACTTGTCTGCGGCTCAGGATCTGGGGGTGACCCCTCTGGCACCTGTGTCCCAGGGCCCAAATTCCACATGGCTTGTGAAAAAGGGGGTTGTCGGGGGGACGAGGATGATGCTGCTGCTGCTCAGGACGATGAGCCCTCGGCATCTGTTAGGCCTTACACAGCCGCCTCCAGGTCCTGGTGGAGTTTTTGAGGTTCCCTCTTCCTGAGGATGCCCCCCCCAGGAGTCGGGGGTGCTCGCAGAGGTCTTAGGCAAACACACCACCTCCTGGTGTGGCATTCAACCTCCAAAAAAGGATGTGCTGCAGGTGGCCAAGAAGATGGCCAGCAGGTTTAGGCTTACGGCATGAGAGCCAATCCTCCTTGTCGCCCATCCGCAGCCCCATTCCACATTGGTGGCAGCAACCTCTTTATATTCTAATCAATCGTCTTTGTTGTCTTCCTCCATGGGAGCCACCTCCAGTTGCCTCTCCATGGAGGACAAAGTGCTGTTACTCCATCTCAGGACTACATCTACGGCAGGCCAACAGGGACGCTCTCTTGGCCGCGGCTAACCAGAAGCTGTAGTGGGAGCTCAGGGAATTTCTGCCGACCTCCCTTTGGATAAACAAGTCTCCTTCAAGGCAGGTCTGGAAGATGCCCGGGCCATTTTGCAGGACCTCACAGAGTCTTCGGTCTCCCACATCGACACAGCCAGCAGAGGGCTGTGTCTTGGGGTCGAGATGAGGCCGGCCTGGATGCACGGCACAAGGTTTTCATGTGACTTGCAGCAGCGGAACCTAGATCTGCTGTTTGAGGGCGTGGACCTTTTTCATTCGTCCACCGATGACAAATTGACAAAGAATTAAACCTCCACTCAAACCACCAAGTCCTTGGCCATCTTGCCAAAGCTGGGTCAGAAATCCTTCCCTCAATCTCAGGGTAGGACCGAGTTCAAACACTGAACCTTCTTTGGCTTCAAGGGGTTTAGAGACCGCAGTACGCAGAGGCCTGACAGGTCAACAGCGACAACAGAAGGAAGCAGCAGAGGACGGTGTGTGGGTTTATATGCTCTGCTCCCCTTCCTCTGCCCCCGCCTCCGACGCCAAGAAGCAGTGACGTCAGGGTCGGGGAACATGGCTCACCTGTGGGCGGCGGGGTTGGGGGGGGGTGCTTAGATCTTTTCCAGGACACCTGGAAGCTTCTCTTCAGCAACCCATGGATCCAATCCGTAGGCTCCACGGTCTTCAGCCATCCTCTACCATCCTCTCCTCTTCGTCAGATCAGGTCCCCGGCTCTTTTACGGACGGTCCTTTCGCTCTTAGGGATACAGGTTATAGAACTGGTTCCTCTTGTAGACAGGGGCTTCGGTTACTATTCCAGGATTTCTGTGGTACCTAAGAAAAACTAGGCTGGCCTGAGGTTAGTCTTGGACATGCCATTTTTAAATCATGCTTTACCGCTGTAACGCTTCAAGATGATTACTCCCGCACACATAGCCGAGTCTCTGTGTGCAGGGGACTGGATGTGTTCCCTGCACCTCAAAGATGTGTACCTGCATGTACCCATATATCAATTGCATCAGAAGTTCCTGCAGTTCACGCATGCTGCCTTTTGGCCTGAACTCGGCTCATTGTGTCTTCACGAAGTTGATGAATGCAGTGGTAGGCCTTGTCCGCTTGGAGGGCCTTCAGCTGTACCCTTATCTGGATGACTGGTTGGTGAAGGCAGGGTCACCCGAAGCAGTGGTGCACTCCTGCCAGAGATTGGCAGATAACCTTCATCAGGTGGGCGTTTCTCTCAAACTGAGGAAATCACAGTTATGCCCGTCTCAGGATCTGGTCTTTCTAGGGGTGGAATGGAGCACTACCGTTCTGCCGGTGTTCCCCACGACCAAGAGGCTGATGTCCCTGCGCAAGGCGGTGGGGAACTTTCTGGTCAACTCGACCACCTTGGCATGGTGGTTCCAGCACATTCTGGGCCTGATGGCCTCCTGTATGCTGACTATTCAACACGCCTGTCTCAAGACGAGGGGCACCTCCAGCTCCACCAAAATGAACCGACCTTGTTAAATGTTAAAGTTATTTGTACTAAGCACCGTCACGAACAGAGTTGCTCCCCAGGCACTCAGGCAGATCTGCAAATGAGAAGGCAGGGTGGGTTAGTAGGGTGAAGAGGGAGTAGTATAGTGAGATGAGTGGTGTTCTGTTGGCAAATTCATCTCGGTATACACTGTGCGCTGAGCTTTGGTGCAAGTATCGGAGTGAGGTCAACCCTCGTGTGCTGTTGGTGCGGCGTATGTGTTGTTGCAGTGTGGTGAAGTGCATGTGGCTTGAGGGCGAGAGGTGGTTGTATGAGTTTGAGTGCGTTAAGAAAGCAGACAATTTGAGATTTTTTTGTTAGTGGGTTATATGTTTTGCAGCAAATCTTCAAAGTATGGCGGAATGCCTAGATTTCAGGAGTCCTGCGTGGTGTGACAACAGCTCGATTTAAGAGTCCTGTAAATTGAGGCGAGAGGGCCACGCCCGGCAGAGTAATCGAGCACAGTACCGTACACAGCCAGGTTTGAGAAACAATCGAATGATTCAGTTTAATCCTAAAACACAGCTAGATTTGAGAGTCATGCATTAGGTGGGCAGGGGGGCTATGCCCAACGGAGCAATTGAGGTTTTAGCATGGCGTGCAGTGAGGTTGGGGTGTTTTTTCTACTCAATTGGGTGTCAGAGCAGAAGTGGTATCCTCATTCCTTACCAAGTGAATTTGTCTGCTGGAATTTAGGGTGTTGTCCCCGCCAGGATGCTGTGGGTGAGTCGTCTAAGTGATTCAGCTTAGTCTGTATGAGTGTTCAGTCTCAAGTGTCCTCTTGTGACTATCTCGCATTATTTCTTATTGTATGTCGTGGAGTGCGTTCCTTGGATTCTGTTTATGTACAGTTGTTTGCTGGGAACCGTGATTGGTATCTTTATTCATCGTTGTTTTAGCGGTGTGGGCGTTCTTGTCGGTGGTCTTCTAGTCACGCAGTGAAGAGCCAGGATTTGAGCAGTGTCCTGAAAACTAGGTGGTTTCTTGTGTTCTGTATATTCTTTGGTAGGTCATTCCAGGTTTTCGGTGCCTGGTGAGGGTGAGAGAAAGAGGACGATAGTGGTGGTGACGATAGACTCCTCTCTTTCGGGCCAGGGGGCTACTCTGGAGGGCTATGTGATTCATGGAACATGGTCCAGGACGGATGCCCTCCTACAATCTGTTCGAGCACAGGGTGGTGGACCTGGCCCTCAAGGTGTTTTTGCCCCTACTCAGGGACAAGTCGGTTCTGGTCAGGAAGGACAATTATACTACAATGATTTACCGGAACAAGCAGGGTGGCACCCGATCCCCCTCCTATGCATGAAGGGAGTTTCAATCTGGGAATGGGCCCTTACAGATAGGATTTCGATTTTTGCAGTCCATCTGCCGGGGGATAGCAATGTGGAAGTGGATCAGCTGAGCCGTTTCGGGTTCAACACCTACAAGTGGGAGTTGCACAACTACTCCTTGTTGCACCTGTTCCAGCGTTGGGGGGTTTGCAGACTGGACTTGTTCACATCTAACCTGAATGACAAGTCTCTTCATGGGCAGGTCGGGGGTCACTGGGAGACGCCTTGCAGATCTGCTGGCACAGCTGCAGGTGTTATGTATCCCTGCCCACACCTCTGCTCCAGCAAACCTTACACCAGATCCAGGCTCCCGTGGGCTGCAGCCTCATCCTAGTTGGCCCCACTGGCCTTCGAGGCCCTGGTTTTCAGATCTGCTGCAGTTGTGCTCCCAGGGTCCCTTCCATCTTCCGATCCCCAGCAGGTGGTTCCTGACTCAGCAGGGCGGAGCGGTGGAACATACAGACCCGGCCAAACTGGCCCTGGCGGCTTGGTACTGATCAGCTGAGGCTTCAGCATGCTCAATTTTCAGATGACAACTGGGTCATCATTCAGCAGGACAGGAGACCCTCGACTCGGTCCCAGTATAAAAGCAAATGCACTTGGTTCTGCCATTGGACTTGTTTCCTGTCCTATGGATGACATGCTGGACTTTTCAGCACACATGGCTCATTCTGGAGTTCAGGTGGATACTTGCCACATAAATTTGGGAGCCATTGGGGCTTACAAGAATTACCCTGAGCATGCTTGTTCAGCAGCCAACCAAGTGGTACGGCCCACCTTAAGGGGTTATCTAGACTTCTTCCTCTGGTGCATAGGCTGCATCCGATCTAGAACCTCAATGTGGTTCTTGCAACTTTGCAATGAAAGCCTTTTGAGCCAATGGTCTCTATGGACATCTGCTTCGTGACGACAAAGAGGTTTTTATTGGTGTCTCTCACCTCTGGTGCAAGGTTTGTGAGCTGCAGGCGTTGTCTTCCTGCAAGCCCTTCACCACGTTCCATAACGACAAGGTAATCTTGCACACTCACCCCAACTTCTTGCCCAAGGTGGTCTTCTCCATTACACCTGAATCAAGAGATCTGCCTGCAGGTGTTCGTTCCAAATCCATAGTTGGAGGCAGAGAGGTCCCTACATTCCTCGGACCTCATGACGTTTAAGTTTCATCTCTCAGACAAGATCCTTCAGGAAGTCTGAGGCATTGTTCGTGACTTTGGGGGCTCCTCCCCTCGCTCTCAGGCTTCCATCAACTGTTGGATAGTTCAGGCCATTGCTGAGGCCTACACGGCCATGAGAAAACCTGTTCCTGATGGGATTCATGAGCATGCGGTCAGAGTTAAGGCCACACTGTCATGTTTCATAGACATTTCTTCCAGCATGAAATATATATATTTTTTTTTAAACAGGGTTGGGGGGAGCCCAGGGACTGTGGTGTGAACAGGATGGGTGGGAGCCTGGGATAGTGGTGGGAGCTGGGTGGGGAGAGGCTTGGGTCGGTGATGGGCTGAGGAAGAGCCCAGGGACTGGGTAGGAGTGGGATGAGGGAGCCCAGCGACTATAATAGGAGCATGTGGTGGAGCCCAGGGACTATTGGGAGTAGGGTGACGGTACGCAATAATTCATAGTCATTTGTACATACTGTGCATTTGGCCTTTTTGGGGGGGGCCCCGGCCTGCCTGAACTTTACTCAGGGGTGCCCAGACAAAAAATTTTGAAGAGCACTGATCTAAGCAGATACAATCATCAGACATGCTATTACGGTGAGTAAGGAACAAGTTACTTACCTGTAACTATTGTTCTCCGGCATGGGTCTGGCATGGATTCACATGCTCATGAATATTCCCCGTCGTCAGGCTGGGAATCCTCGGTAAAGAAAAAAATCAGTATCAGTTTCGTTTCTGATCTGTTTTTTCGTAGTAGTAACCAATCACTGATCTCTGCGTCATACTGACCACAGCCAATGACTGCCCTCTACCTAAGCCCCGCCTCTGGCAGCCATCTTCAGATTGGTAGCACGTGAAGTGGCAGTATGACCAAGTGAAGAGCCGCAGAGGGGTAGGCAGGAGGGTTCGCATGTGAATCCATGCCAGACCCATGCTGGAGAACAACAGTTACAGGTAAGTAACTTGTTCCTTCTCCAGCATGGGGTCTGGCATGGATTCACATGCTCATGAATAAAGAATACATAGCAGTACACACATGCACAACCACGGGAGGTGGCAAAGGCTCAACATTAAGCATTACATCAATCTCAACATTAAGCAATTCTTACCTCCTCACCAGGCTCACCTTAGGCGAACAGATTGCGCAGCACTGCTTGGCCGACCCTGGACTCCTCCCTGAAATCCCGATCGACACAGTAGAATTTCGTGAAGGTGTGCGTCGACCTCCACGTAGCAGCCCTGCAGATGTCCAGCAAGGGCACACCAGATAGGAACGCCGTGGTAGCTGCGATCGCTCTGGTGGAATGGGCTCTTGGACGGCCAGGCAGCGGTCGGTTTGCCAACCGATGACAGTACATGATACAGCCAGAGAGCCATCTGTAAATGGAGGCCTTTGAGAGAGCCTTCGCCTGATTGACAGGTCCAAAGGTCACAAAAAGTTGTGACGTCTTCCGAAAACACTTTGTGCGGTTCACGTAAAACTTCAGCGCTCTAGCCACATCCAGCGAGTGCAAAGTCCTTTCGGCCGGCGACGCGACGGGAAGAAAACAGGCAACACCAAGGGTTCGTTGAGGTGGAAGTCCGACGGTACCTTGGGCATGAAGGAGGGGTGCGTCCTGAGCACTACCCTCGTGTCGTGAAAAGTCAAGTACAGGGGCTTGCAGGAAAGGGCCTGGATCTCTCTCACCCTTCGTGCGGAGGTAATGGCCACAAGAAACGCTGTTTTCCACGACAAGAAATTCAACGGCGCCGAGTGCAGAGGCTCGAACGGAGGTCCCATGAGCTTGGTCAGCACCACGCTGAGCTCCCACGCCGGGGCCGGAGCCTTCACCGGCGGGAACGATCTGAACAGTCCCTTCATGAATTCGTTCACCAGACGATGAGACCACAAAGACGTCCGCCCCGTGGTTCTGGTGTATCGGGAGATCGCAGCAAGATGAATCTTGATGGACGCGTGAGCCAGTCCAGCCTTGGCCAGCGTCAGAAGGTACGGCAGTACCTGGGGAGTCGTAATCCGTAGAGGGTTAATCTTCTGTGCGTGGCACCAGACAGAGAACCTCTTCCATTTGTGTCCATAGCATTTAAGAGTTGAGGACGCCCTGGCCTTTGCAAGAACCTCTCTGCAGTCGGCTGGTATGTTGTATCCTCCAAACTCTAACGCTGTAGGAGAGGAGCCAGGCCTGCAAATTCAGCGACTTCGGATCGTGATGGAGGATGGCGCCTCCTTCCCTGGAGAGAAGATCCGCGTCCACTGGCAGCTTGATTGACGGGGACGCTGACAAGTCCAGAAGGTCCGGGAACCATATCTGCCTCGGCCACGCAGGTGCGACGAGGATCATCCTGCACCGTGACCTCTTGAGCTGGTTGATGAGCCGGATCAGCAATGGCAATGGAGGGAACGTGTAGAGAAACAGGCCCTCCCAGGGGAACGAGAAAGCATCGCCCATGCTCCTCGGCTGGGGAAACCTGCTGGCGAACCTCTGGAGTTTGTCGCCGTCGCGAACAGATCGATCTGGGGTGTGCCCCACCGTCGGAAGACCTGTCCTGTCGTAGTTCCCACTAGTGGCACGAGCGCAGCTCTCTGCTGAGCGAGTCGGCGATGGTGTTTTTTATCCCTGCCAGATGAAACGGCACCAGAAACATCCCTTGGGCGACGGCCCAATGCCACAGATCCTGCGCCTCCTTGGACAGGGTTGGGGACCTGGTTCCGCCCAGCTTCCTTATGTAAAACTTGGTGGTGGTGTTGTCGGTGAAGATCCTCACCACCTTGCCCTGGAGGGACGGAAGAAAGGACCTGAGGGCCCAAAACACTGCACGGAGTTCCAGGACGTTGATATGGAGGGACTTCTCCGTCGGAAGCCAAAGGCCTCTCGCGTGCAGATTTTCGGTGGGCGTTCCCCACCCCTCCAGGGAGGCATCCGTGGTCACGGTCTCCTGGTGGCCTGGGGTCTGGAAGTCCATGCCCGCCGTCAGATGTGCGCGGGTGCCCCACCACCGGATCGCTCGTCAGAAACTCTTGTCGAGTGTTATCCTCTCCTCGAAGCTGCCCGTCGTCTGGATCCAGCGCGCGTCCAGGAACTCCGGCAATGGGCGCATCCGGAGCCTGCACAGGCGGATGAGATAAATGCAAGAAGACATCATTCCAAGGAGGGACTTGATGGACCTCACCCTGGCCGCGTCCGCAACCAGCATCCGCTGCACCTTGCCCAAGATGGCCCTCGTCCTTTCCTGAAAACGGAGAGACCAGAAGCGACACTGTGTTGAGCTTCGCTACCACAAAAAGTGCATCTTGCGCGGGCACCAGGTGGGACTTGGCGTAGTTTATGGAGAATCCCAGGTCCGTGAATAGTTGGACGGTCCTTGCCGTGTGCTCCACGGCGAGCTCCTTCGTCTTTGCTCGGATGAGCCAGTCGTCCAGGTAGGGGTAGACGTGGATCCCCTCTCGGCGCAGCTGCGCCGCCACCGGTGCGAGGCACTTGGTGAACACTCTGGGTGCCGACCTCAATCCGAAGGGAAGGGCTCTGAACTGGTAGTGACGCCCTTGGACCACGAACCTGAGAAACTTTCGGTGTCCCTTTAGGATGGGAATATGGAAGTAGGCATCCTCCAAATCCAACGACGACAGGAAATCTCTCTCCTCCAGTTGACCGAGGACGTGTTGGAGGGTGACCATCCGGAACTTCTGTGCCTTGATGAATTTGTTCAGTCGTCGTAGGTCCAGGATGGGACGCCATCCTCCCGTCTTCTTCTTGACGAGGAAGTATCTTGAGTAAACTCCGGAGCCCCGAAGCCTCTTTGGGACAAGCTCGATGGCGCCCTTCTTGAGCATCGCCTTTACCTCCAAGAGAAGTTGAGGGACGTGATGTTCTTTCCTGGCCACAGGGGGTCGCGCGGGCACCTCTTTAGAAACTCAAGCGCGTGACCCTGAGCTAGGGCATCCAGCACCCAACGGTCGGTGGAGATGGACTCCCACACGCTGACGAAGCTCGCCAGCCGGCCTCCCACTGGGGTGCTTCGGTGGGGGCCCGACCCCACGGCCGGTTCAGTCCTGCTTCGACGAGGCTTTGCCGCCTTGTCCTCCTTGGCGACGACGGCGGGGTCCGCCTGACTTGCCTCGTCCCCTGTAAGCTTCCTGTGATGACGAACGGGCCGCTTGACGGTAGGTGGAAAATCCGCCGCTGGAACCTTTGGAGGCACCCTGTTTGCCTCCGCCGCTCTGAAAGGGCGGCCGCCGTTGCTGGAGAACCCCAAGAGCCCGGGCCGTCACCGTGTCCGCCTTGACGGCTTGAAGGGAATCGTCCATAGTTTTCCCAAACAGGTTGTTTCCGTCGAACGGCATGTCCAAGACTCTGGTCTGCACGTCCTGACGGAAGTCAGTAGCCTTGAGCCATCCACGCCGCCTAAGGCACACGCCGTTGCCCAACTGGCGAAATCCAGTGTCAGCGATGTCCGTCGCAATCGTAATGGCGTGGTCCGACGCCACCTCTCCTTCCTGCAAGATCTCTAGGGCTTCCGCCCTTTTGTCGTCTGGTAGGAAGTCCAGCAGGGGGGCCAGTTTGTACCACAACCTCCTGTCGTAGCGGGCTACGATAGCCAAGGCGTTGGCCGCCTTAATCGTCGCTGCCGACGAGATGACTCTGTGTCCCATCGTGTCTAATTTCTTTCCCTCGCCGTCCGGCAAGGAGGTCGACGTAGAGGCCGCGCCCCCTCCGCTTTCTTCCTGGCCGCCGCGGAGACGACCGAGTCCGGGGTCGGCTGTGCCCGAAGGCACAAGGGGGCCGCGTCCGGGACCCGGTACTTCTTCTCGTACCGATCCCTTCTAGCCGGCGTCGTGGATGGGTTCTTGAGGAGGGCGAGGCCCTCATCCCAAATATCGTCCAGTAGAGGTACAGCGAGGACCGTCTTCCTCTTGGCCTCGCGCCGTTGATAAAGGAAACCTTCCTTCTTCTCTTCCGGGCAGAGCTGGAAAAGCTCGGATGCCCTGGCGATCATGGAGTGAAACGATCCAATCTCGTCGGGCGGGGAAGCCCAGGTGGGAGGTGACGACGGGAGATCCTCGTCGTAAACCTCGTCTGTACCCGTCACGGCCGTGTCAGTCCCCGTATCATCCACACGTGTGGTGGACGGGGAGGAGGGCTGGACAGGGCACGATGGCTGAAAAGGAGGTGGAGGATGAATCCTTCTTCTCTTAGGGGGAGGGCTCCCAGAAGGGCCTGGCTCCGGGTCCCCCGTCGGGAGCGGTTCCTCCATTGGTGGTAACGGCAGTTTCGTCCTTATCTCCGAGCATAAGGACTGTATAGCCAACAAAATGGCTGCCGAGTTGTCTTGCGGCACTGGTTGAGGGGAGTCAGACGGGCGGTCAGGAGCCCCGTCGGCACCCTCGACGTTCTCGTCGTCTCCTACGTCGGGGTCCCTCCCGACGGGCTGGTCTTCTTCCACGCCAACGCCGTGGCTTAAGACTTCGATCAGCTCTTCCTCAGAGGTTGAGGTCAAATCCACGACGACCTCCTGCCCCCCCTTTTTCTCCTCCGTCGGAGGTTTCACGGGGGTCCTGTAGATGGGCATGAAAGAGGACTCCCTCCGCGGTGGCAGGGAGACTCTGGGCCCGAGGTCGCCACTACTGGTGTAGCCTCCACAGGCTAAGCCAGGGCCACCGCGACCGTCTCGACAGAGGCCTTGGCCGGATGGATTAAGGCTTTCACCACCTTAGGTGCACTCACCGCCTTCTCCTTGGGGGGGGGGGATCACCGCCTTGCTCCCCCTCCGATGGGGCCTTCGAGCTCGACCGGGGTCTCTCCAGGAGCTTCGCCAGGTGCTCGGCCTTCCTCTTACCCGAGCCAGAGCGTTGGCTCGTGGTTGATGGCGGCGGGGAGGATGTGCCCTGCCTGGCGCCCGTAGAGCCCGACCGTTCGGCGCTCCCGGTGCCAGCGGACTCGCGGTGCTTGGTCTTCTGTTGGACCCCCATCGCCAGGGGGCCACCCAAGGTCTTAGAAGACCGCTCGGACTACTTCATCTCGCCTGACGGGCTCTTTCCTTCCAGCCAGTTGGTGAGACGTTGATGGCGGTCCTTCATGGTCCGCTCCGACATATTGCCGCAAAACGCACAGTCCTTCTCCACGTGCGTCTTGTCCTCATGTAGGCAGTAAAGGCAAAGGGAGTGTTTGTCCTCCTTAAAGACATTCTGAAGCTGGCATCCAGGGCAGACCCTGAACAGCTTTCCGGTCGTCGAGCTTCCCTTCTCCTGGGCCATGTCCGAGATGGGCCTGAGAAACATCTGGAGTCCTCCAAAAGCGTGGCTCGACGAAATCTTCACCCTTGAGGGGCGTAGACGAATCCGACACGGGTCCCCGTTGATCGGATGAAGAAACGGTGGAGCTTGAGGCTCTGACTGAAAAAAGACATTTCTTGAGAAAAAACGTGAAAAATAGCACTAACGCTCGAGAGCAATAGCACGAGGATCCCAACACTTGAACGTGCGGTAAAAATCTGAAGATGGCTGCCAGAGGCGGGGCTTAGGTAGAGGTCAGTCATTGGCTGAGGTCAGTATGACGTAAAGATCAGTGATTGGTTACTACTACGAAAAGACAGATCAGAAACAAAACTGATACTGATTTTTTTCTTTACCGAGGATTCCCAGTCTGACGACGGGGAATATTCATGAGCATGTGAATCCATGCCAGACCCCATGCTGGAGAATGTATGTCTTCTGATGCTTGTGAATCTACTTAGAATCACATGTTATGTTATGTTATTTTGCATTTATATAGCGCCTTATGTACCATTGGTATGGTCTCAAGGCGATGGTAGATTGAACGCCCTCGGGAACCGAAGTTCAAGTCAGTAGAGAGAAATAGAGGGGAGTCAAAAGGTGCATGTGTGCACCGGATGTGTGTGCAGCTGGTGTGGCATTCGTGTGATAGCTGCTTCTTAGCGGTAGGTGTGGTGGTTGAGAGATCAAGAGTATGTGTTTGTTCTGGCAGGTTGTTATACAGACCGATTCTGGCTGTGTTAGGCCTGAGGAGAACGCCTAGGCTGGAGGGTGTGTAACCAGCAGTGTTTAGTTAGGGTGATGGGGAATATGAGGCAAAATGATGGTATGAGAACAGCTATACCGAATGGTGCCATAATATCGCTGTGTTCTAGTTGAGTGGTGGTGTAAAGAAGAGTAAACGTGGAGATGTGCTATGGTGGTTTACCTTAGGTGCTTGCCATCGCGCCCACTCCAATAATTCCATGTACTCCATCCGTTCCATGTACTCCGACTGTTCTATGCATTACGACCGTTTCAAGCACTCAAAACCGTTTGTTTCAATGCCCTTTCAAACGTTCATGCATTCCAAAACATTCCATGTAAGTCACGCCATTCTATACACTCCAATCCGTTCCACGCACTCCAATCCGTTCCACGCACTCCAATCCGTTCCATGTAATCCAAGCCAACTAAATTCAACTTTACACATAGATAATATTATGCACACTTCTAAATTCAACTTTGCACAGAGATGCTATTAGGCCCACTTCTAATTTCAACCAGGATGCGCTATTAGGCACACTTCTAAATTTAACTTTGCACAGAGATGATATTATGCACACTTCTAGATTCAACCAAGGCACGCTAAGAGGCACACCTATAAATTCAACAGTGAATTCCCCTTTTTAGATTCAATCACAGATACGGTGTTTAGGCACACTTTCTCGATGCAACAGAATCACAGCAATGCTATGTGATGCTGTGCATAGACTAGCGAGCAGTACCCAGAGGTGGTGGTGGGATATGAGAAGGAACAGTAGCAAAGAGATGTCTTAGCACCACTTGTGCCACCTGAAAATCAGACCTCGAGTGTCTATCTAGGCAGTAGTGTTGTTTAAAGGTGTGCACAGAACTCCAGGTTGCTGCTTTGTAAATGGAATCAAGAGGAACATTTGCAATCAATGCTATGGTAGCCCCTGTGCCCCGAGTAGAGTGTGCCCTAGGTGTGAAGGGTCAATCACTCTTGGCAAGAGTGTAACACAGTGTGATGCAGTTTACGATTCACTTGGAGATAGCCGATTTGGGACAGGGTCCCTTTCTCTACCAGCTTCCACTGAAAAGAAGCACCGATTTGTTTTTCTTCGTGGCTTTGTTTTTTCTAGATAGTAGATAAATCGCTCTCCTTACATCCAGTGTCTGGAGGCTGCTTTCCGCCACATTAGTTGGGTTCTGGAAAAAGGTGGCCAGTTCTATGGACTGGGTTACATGGAACTTCGAGATAAATTTACGTCAAAACGAGGGTGTGTGCGCAAAACCACCTTATCTTTGTGTATCGTGACAAATGGGGTCCTTAACTGAAAGGGCCTGCAGTTCACCAACTCTCCTTATAGAGGTGATCACCACAAGGAAGGCATTCTTGTAGGTGCCTGCTTTAAGGCTAGCATTGTGCATTAGTTCAAAGGGGAGCCCCATTAGTCTGGTAAGAACAACATTCAGGTCCCACCGGGGATCTGGGTTGGAAATAGGAGAATGAAGTCTCTTTACCCCTTCCATAAAGGCATTACAGGAATTTTCCACCATGAAACATTTCTCTGGGACATGGTGTATGCCGAAAGCGCAGCCAAGTGGAGCTTTAGAGAATTGAAAACCAGTCCTGAATCTAACAGATGGGTTAGGTGCAGGATGATATATTTAGGTGACCAGTCAATAGGATTGAGGCCCTTGTCATTACACCAGATGACAAAGCGCTTCCATTTGCTGGAGTAGCAATTGCCTGGTGTTAGATTTCCGTGTTTCTCTGTGTATGTCCATGCATCTTTGAGGGAGTTGGAGGTGCCCAAAATCTATGACCTCAGGAGCCAGGCTGCTAAATTGATAGTTGGAGGGCATGGACGTAGTTTTTCCCTCTGGTCTTGAGACAGCATGCTGTACGGGCACGGCAGCTTCCTGGGAGGGGAGACTGACATTGCCATGAGATGGGAGAACCAAGGTTGGGGGGCCACCAGAATCATCCTGACTGGTTCTTGATGCATCATGTGCACTATTCTGTTGAGCAGGGGAAATCGGGGGGAAAAGCGGAGACAAGTTTCCCGGACCATGGTATCCAAAGACCATTCCCCTTGGAGCGGTTCTGACGGTACCTTGGGGTGTTATCTGGACATTGGGCGTTCAAGAGTGGCAAACAAGTAGACCTCTGGGAAGTGCCATTCTGCGAAGACGTCGAGTATAATTGTCCTCTAGTAGCCACCACTTGTGCTCTACGGGTAGGAGGCAGTATCTGCTGAGTACGTCCGCCAGAAGCTCGTGTTCCCCAGGAACATGTTGTGAAATAAGGAACATTTTGTGATTGAGAGCCCACTTCCATATGTTCTATGACAGTCTGGACAGCCCTAGAGGGTGGGATATGAGGCAATGCCGAAGCGGAAAACCTTGAACTGATAGTGGATGTCCTTTATCATGACTCTGGTACTTTGTGCGCCGGCAACATTGAAATATGAAAGTATGCATCTTTCATGTCCAATGTGGCCATGTAATCCCCCTGCTGCAGCAGTGGGATTACCCTCCTGCAGTGTCGTCATCCTGAATTTTTTAGGTTTGACATACTTGTTCGCCGGGCCCAGGTCTAAAAACAGGGTGCATGGTGAGATCCTTTTTGGGTTCAAGGAAGTACACTGAATAAATACCCTACTTTACCTGGAGAATGGGGTCGACTTCTATGGCGCCCTTTTCCAGCAGGACCAGAACTTCTTCCAGCAGGATGCGCAGGTGTTCTGGCAACAGGCGTCAGCTCTTCGGTGGGTGGTATTGAGTTGGCCGGTGAAACTTGATGCAGTAGCCGTGGGCAACAGTCTTTAGCACCCACTGGTCTGATGTGATCCCTCCCAGGCTTGGATGATTATGACAAGCGCCCCCTGACCGGGGAAGTGTGGGAGGGGACCCGAACTGGCGAGTCACTTTGAGGTGGAGGCCGGGGAGCTAGAGTTCCTGCCTCTTCTCTTGCCCCTACGAGGGCCTCTTTGTTAATATTGGTTGTTACTAGAAGAGCCTTGGCCGGAGGAGCAGGGGTTACTCGCTGAGCCGTATTGCCCATGGAGAGCCAGAAATATATTGCCCACGAAAGAACCAGCGTGAGTTGGAGCCTCCACGCTGGTGGAAGGTCTTAGAGATGATCTGGCTGAGCGACTTTAGTGTTTTGTTTTCTTTTTTCGCAGTTGTTAGGGAGAATTCTCATACTATGGCTAATTTCCCTTACCTATAGAGTCCCCCAGCAGCTTTGCTGGATTTGAAGGGTTTGTTTCTTTTTACCTGCTAAGAGTGAGACTCTTTTTCCCACTCTTAGGCATTTCTGCTATTTGTGTCCTAGGCTATTTTTGTGTTTAATGCCTATGGGAGTTTCTCTCACCCATAGGAACTATCTTTATTCACATGAGTTACACAGCACCCTCCGTGCAGTGACACAGGGGTCTCATAGCGACCCCCAAACAGACTCCATACCCTGGCACTGACTACTGTCTCCCAGGGCATGTTAAGTCCCCATTGACTTAACTAGTCGATTTTTATGAACTTAACCAGTACAACCCATCTTGCTATGGAGGTATTGTTCTTGTAGACGCACAGCTTCCCAGAAAACTGACACACGGGATTGTCGAACTGGCAGACCCCTGAGGCTGAAAAGAATCTCACGAGGGGAAAGTGAAAATAAGAGGTACTTGACATTATACTTGTAGAGAAAGATGTCTGGGGCTTTTGCATTAGAAGAGCATATGATGATATGATGTTATGAGATGATACAGTGTCTGTTGTTAACTAACAATACCATTCAGAAGAAGAAATATATGATGTTCTAATTAATTACGGAATAAGTGTACACTCAACACAAAAGAGGGTGTTGGTGAGAGTACTCTGACTAAATTGTAGTCAGGGGTACGTCCCTGTTTTTTTTTTTTAAATGATGAAACAGAACATGTATTTGACATTTTTTGCCTTGTTGATGCATTCCACAAATTCACACATAATATTTATATTTAGGTCTGTTTAATTTTGTAGATCTGTGGGGGAACACCTCGTTCTTAGTAGGCAACACGCATAACATGACTGCGTGACATAAAAGAAAATGTGTCCTGAAGACAGAATCTATGGAAAATGCAAAAGACAAATTTGTTTGGATTGTATTTGAAAATTGTATATAGATTCCAGAAACACATGTCTAGTGTTGACACACCGAGTTCATTAAAAAGAGGGGAATGCTATATCTTGCATATATAACCAATTTGTGGGTATATGTTATGGTCGTGTTTAAGAACACAGCATTCTGTGTTAGAATGCATACTGTTTGCAATGAAATGGTGATTAGGAGAGAAAAACAAAGCACTTGTTTGTGAACCATTGTTTTTTTACAAATGTATTTTTGAACTTTTTATGATTGTTTTTTATGAAATGTGATAGATGAACAAGTTACTTCTTATCTTGTAACGTTCTTTCGACGGGATGTTCCTCCGACGTATTCCTCATCTTTGATAATACGTTTCCAACTTGCTGGCCTCGGAAACTTTTCCTGTAGAGGGCGCTGCGCATCACGTCCGCCGAGTCGATGTCCCTCGATGGCCACCGTATCGGCGCCGACGTCACCATGCCCAAAAATAGCCACGCGCTGCGTTCGTTGCTCAGTTCTGTTTTGTAGCATAAGAAAAGTCATGCCTGAATTGGTTATTGACCTTGAAGGAACGGAAACTGCAACCATAAGGGAAGTATTACTGCGGGGATGGATGGGAGGGGCGATAAGGAATACGTCGGAGTAACATCCCGTCGAAAGAACGTTACAAGGTAAGAAGTAACTTGTTCTTCGAAGGGATTGTGTCCTCCGACGTATTCCTTATCTTTGATAGACTCCCATAGCAGTGGCATGTAATTGGAGGTGGGAGTAAGATGTTATGTATCCCTTTAGGGATGGACCAAATTAACTTTACATGATTTCTCGTGCACTCCTACGTAAGAAGTGTAATCACACAAGACTACAGAGAAAATAATCAGAAAGAAAAGCAATAGAACTTGCAACTTTTCCCTATTTCTGTGTTTGTTGCAATCTAGACTTTGCAATGAAATAATTACACCCGCTAGATAGGAAATAAACAATGATATTTTGCTTGCAAGTACTCGCACACCTCCGCACATCCAAACAGCCCAACAGCCACTTGTAAAGCCCACTTCGAATGCGCGAATTTAATATGGCCTTGCCAAATCTGGTCTCTTGACTAGTGGAGGAATCCAGGTTGTAAAATTTTGTGAATGTATGTGCGGACGACCATGTGGCAGCCGCACATGTCTCGGTACCCCTCTTTGGAGAGCCGAAGAGGCTGCGATACCCCTGGTTGAATGAGCCCTAAGATTTTGGGGTGGCTCTTTCCCTGCCAGTTTATAACATTCCAGAATGGCCAAAATAATCCACCTGGAAATGGTTAGTTTTGTTATGGGTAGTCCCAACTTGTGACCCGAGTATCTTACAAACAGTTGGTCTGCTTGCCTGATCCTAGCCATTCTGCTGATGTAAATTCTGAGAGCTCGCCTTGGGTCCAGCCTATGTAGCCTTTCTTCCTCTTTCCCCGGATGGGGAAGAGGGTACAACGAAGGTAAGGTAATTTTCTGAGTAATATGAAATTCAGAAACCACCTTTGGGAGGAAATTAGGCTTCACCTGTAGGACAACTTTGTCCTTGTGGAAAATTGTATGTGGGGGTTTACAGGAGAGAGCTTGCAGCTCGCTCACCCTCCTAGCAGATGTTAGTACTACCAATAGGACAGTTTTAAGCGTGAGAAATCTCAGCGAACAAGAGTGAAGTGGTTCAAATGGAGTACCCATTAGGAAGTTAAGACTAAATTTAAGTACCATAAGGGAACCTGGAACGGTTTTGGAGGATAAACATTACATAATCCCTTGAGAAATTTTATCACTAGAGATAGTTTGAAATACGATGGTTCTTCCGCAGTGCGCTTGAAGATAGAAAGCGCTGCGAGATAGCCTTTTACAGTGCCAACTTGAAGGCCTGAGTTTGCCAAGTAGAGTAGAAATGATAACACTGTTGGTGTACCACATGAAAAAGGGTCGATATTCTCTTCCCTACACCAGCTGCAAAATTTGTACCAACGGCAGCAGTATAAAGACTTTGTTGCTGGCCTTCTGGCCGAAAGCAACACCTCCATGACATCATCAGGGAGGTCCCAATCCTTGTACCTCACCCTTTCAGAAGCCAAGCGTGAAGGTTGAGGGTTCTGGTGTCTGGATGGAGAACCTGACCTCCCTTCTGCGAGAGAAGATTTTCTTTGAGTGGAAGACGGATTGGAGGGCAGATGGACATATCTAGAAGGTCTGGGTACCACGTTCTCCTGGCCCAGTCTGGGGCAATTAGGATCATGGTTTTCCGGAATCTTCTCAACCTCCTGATCATTTGAGGAATAACAGGGACTGGTGGCAACGCGTAAAGGAGTGGAAACTCCCAATCCACTACGAACGCGTCCCCTAGAGCTCCTCTCGGGGGAAATTCCCTTGAACAGAACAGATCGCACTTCCTGTTGGTGCATGTGGCGAACAGATCCACCTGAGGGGTTCCCCAAAGGGCGAAGATCTCTTGAAGGACTTCCTGAGCTAGCTCCCACTCGTGGGAGACTGTGCTCTGCCTGCTCAGAGCGTCCGCTGTCAAGTTCTTCTCTCCGGCTAGGTGGACTGCCGATAGAGAGATTCCTTCCCGAATTGCCCAAAACCAGAGCTGCATTGACTCTCTGCACAGTGGCAGTGATCCTACGCCTCCTCTTTTGTTGAGGTAGTGCATGGCCACCGTGTTGTCCGTCATTATCAGGACATTTTTCCCCCTGTACAGATGGCAGGAAAGCTTTCAGCCCTAGTCTGATCGCACTCAGCTCTAATAGGTTGATGTGTAGTCTGGACTCCGATGGAGACCAATGACCGCTGATGGTCAAGTCGTTGGCATGGGCTCCCCACCCCGTGCGTGAGGCGTCTGCGACTACTGTTATCTCCGGCCATGGTTGACAAAACAGTTCTCCTTTCAAGATGTTCTCTGGATAGGCCCACCATTGAAGGTCGTGGGCTACCTTGTCCGGAATCCGGAGGAGATCTGTCATTCTTCCTGAGTATTGTGACCACTGGGTTCTTAGTGCCCACTGGAGAGATCTCATTCTCAGGTGAGCCTCTGGCACAAGGAAGATGCAGGGTGCCATGAGGCCTAGCAATCTCAAAAAGTCGAAGGCTGGGAGATGTTGGGCATTTTGAAATTTGTTGACCATCTGCAGAATATCTTGAGCCCTCACCTCTGGTGGCGAGGCTTTTCCCAGGGAAGTGTCCAGGACCACTCCGATGAACTGGAGTCTCTGTGATGGTATCATCTGTGACTTCTTTAAATTGAGGGAGAAGCCCAGTTTGTGAAGGAAGTAGCAGACATAATATAGCTGGATCTGAGCTTGTCCCGAAGATACAGCTCTGATCAGCCAATCATCCAGGTAGGGGTAGACGTTGATCCCTTCCCTCCTTAGACTTGCAGCCACTACCGACATTAGCTTGGTGAAGACCCTTGGGGCGGAGGTCAGCCCAAATGGCAGAACTCGAAATTGATAATGGGTCTCGCCAATTGCGAACATCAGGTATTTCCTGTTTGAGAGATGGATTGGCACATGGAAATAAGCATCCTGAAGGTCCAGAGATACCAACCAGTCCTGGAGCTGGAGGGCCTGAAGGATCTGAGAGAGAGTTACCATCTTGAACTTGTCCTTCCTGAGGAACTTGTTCAATTCTCGTAAGTCCAGGATGGGTCTCAGTCCTCCCTCTTTCTTTGGTATGAGAAAGTAGGGGGAGTACCAGCCCTTGTTCCTGTCCGCTACAGGTACCGGTTCTATGGCACCTTTCTCTAGCAGGTCTATGATCTCCTGCAAGAGGAGCAGATTTGGAACTTTTAGAGAGCTGTGCCCTGGTGGATGACTGAGGCATGTGTAGAAAGGGTAGGCAGTAACCCAGGGCAACTGTCTCCAATGCCCAAGCATCTGACGTTATAGCCTGCCATTCCGTCAGATGGTGAGTTAACCTGCCCCCTACAGGTGTTGTGTGGTGAGGCCTCAGAGCGGTTTGGGGGCAGCTGATGCAGATGCCGAGGGTAAAGAGGCACCTGCTGCTTCTGCGGCTTTAGTACTTTTGACCCGTCCACCTTGGGTAGGTCTTCTTTGGCCTCTTTGAGCCGGCTGTCCTCTGCCTTTCCCGAATGCGGAATAATAGCGAAAGGACTTTCCTCTCCCAGAGGTTCCTGAGGGGCGAAAAGGAGTTTGGCGGATTGCAGCTCCTAACTATTTTGCCGCTGCTTTAGATGTCTGCAAATTTTCCAGACTGTCATCAGCCTTCTTTCCAAATAAGGAAGAGCCGTCAAAGGGCGTATTCAAAAGTCTGGCCTGTACATCTGGAGCAAAGCCAGACTTTCGCAACCACGCATGACTGCGGATTGTTGTACTTGCCGCCATGGCCCTGCTGATACCGTCAGCGGAATCAATGCCAGTTTGAAGTGATTCGCACATGGCATCTTTGCCATCTTTAATAATGTTAAGGAAGGCTTCCTTTTCCTCTCCTTCGGGTATGCAGTCAGCCGCTGATTAAGCACACTCCCACAGTGTGTGACTGAACCTGGCGAGCATACAGGTGGCGTTGACGGACTTCAAGGCCATACTACAAGCAGAGAAGACTTTCTTCGCTATAGAATCGCACCTCTTGTCATCTCTATCCTGTGGGACAGTAGGGTAAGCGATCCTACTGCTAGATGAAGTTCCCGCTAGGACCACCAGGCTCTCTGAAGTCGGGTGTTTTGATAAGTATTCAGGGTCAGCAGCCGCTACCCTATACTTGGCTGACAATCTTTTATTGACCGCAGGGATAACTTCAGGAGTTTCCCAATTAGATGTAATTTTCCTTTGTAAGGCTGCATGGAAGGGGACCACAGGGACCTTTGTCTAATATGTCTGTCAGGTCATCCTGTTGAAAAACAGGCAAAGGCGCAGACCAACCCATAAATTCAATAATTCTTGCCATAAGGGTTCTATAGGGTGTTTCGGCATGTTCCCCTGGGTCTGGCTTACCAAATTCCACTTCTGGAGAAGTGTCCAGCCCACTTGCCTCTTGTAGTGACTCCTGTAGGTCCTTCAACCTTCTTTCCTCAGAGGTGAAATCCTCTGAAATAGGCAGTGTGGTCCTCTGCAACCCAAATGTTTCCTGGTCAAAATCTTCCCCCTCTTCATAAATTGAAGATAGTCCAGGGTACTCTGACCTCTGAAATGGTGTAAAACCCATCTCTAAGGCAGAAGTAGCCAAACTCGTCATTATTGGACGAGAAAACGTCGATGTTGTCAACGCCGATGTGACCGGCGTCGAAGGCGCCGAGAACAGCGTTGAGAAGACTGGAAGAGGTCTCGAAGAACTCGAGAGGATCGGGATCCTACTCGAGAATGTCGACAACGGTCTCGGCGTCGTGCCGGAGGCCCTTGGAACCACCGTTGGCTGTGGAGTAGCCTTGGTCTTCTCTTTCATCGGCGTCGATGTCGGCGTCGACGATGGCGTCGAGTTGATCGACCGACCGATGCGTCGAAGAACCCTTCGACAATGGCGTCGATGGCGCTGATCCATGCGTCGAAGGAATCTTCGATGACGGCGTCGAAGATGGTGCCTTCTTACTCGATGGCTCGTGGCGCTCTCGGGTGGAATGTTTCGTCGGGTGCAGCGACTCGCTGCGTTTTGATTTTTTGGGTTTTTCATCTGGGGTATCACCCTCAGCTGTCTTCGGGGGGGTTGAGGCCGCTTTCTCGAAGACGCTTAACATTTTCTTTCTGAATTCCTCCCACTCAGTCTGAGAGCTGTGTTTTGTGGGACAGGAGACCCTTTCTGGGGAAACTGAAGACGACGAGGAAGGGGATCTTCAACGTCTCTTTTTTGAGTGTCTTGATCTCGACGAATGGTGGGAGCTACTTCGAGATCTAGAATGTGAATGTTTTCGACGGCGAGGAGACGAATGCCTCGACTCAGCCGAAGAAACCTTCGAGGAGGTTTTGACTGACTTACCTCTCTCGAGCTTCCCCTTGCGCTCCTTCAAGGCTTTCGCTGTCATGGACATGCAGTCCTCACACTCCGAACAATGGTGCTCGGCTCCCAAGCACCAAAAGCAGATCCTGTGTGGATCCGTTATCGACATTGTTTTACCGCAGTCTCGACATTTCTTCAAGCCGGATCGCGGCGGCGTCTGTTCCGATGAAGATGCCATCGAGAACGAGTTGGAATTTATTCGAGTAGATATAGAGGGTTATCCTGACTGAACTCAGCAATGACGTTCTGAGGCCCTACGAAGCGCGGAAAAACAGAACTGAGCAACAGACGCAGCGCGTGGCTATTTATGGGCATGGTGACGTCAGTGCCGATATGGTGGCTGTCGAGGGACATCGAATCGGCGGACGACGACGCGCAGCACCCTCTACAGAAAAAGTTTCCGAGGCCAGCAAGCTGGAAACATATTATCAAAGATAAGGAATACGTTGGAGGACACAATCCCTTCGAAATTAAAATATGTATATTTTTTTAAGTACTGTGTGTGCCTACCTGACGTCAGAAAGGGTGGATTGTGTATGTGTCGGGCTGATGTCATAGACAGCTCTATAACTTAAAGGGAGGAAGCCGTTTTGATGGGTTGTGTATTGTGTGGTACTGGAAGGGGTTAACAGTTTTTGCCCTATATTCATTTCCGAGGGGGTACCTTAAAGTCCCTCTCTCTAAAGTTTCTGGCTGGTGGCAGTGGTTACTACCAAAAAAATTCAACCGCAAATATTTCTCTATGGGATTTTCCCATTGTTCGAGGCTACCACTTTTTCTGACAGCCTCTAACATACCCCCGGTGCATTTTAATATTAACTTTGCTCCGGTAGGTTTTATTCGCCAGAACTTTAATATAACTTCTTTCTCGTGTCTTTCTCTACGATCCTAACCCAGGTCGGGGATCCTTTGTTCGTCCGTTTGGCGGGCTTCTGCCCAGAAGCCCTCCTTCCGGCGCCACTAAGTCTGGGGTAGGTCCATTGTGTGGGAGGGGGAGTAGGACCCGTGGACAGGGTTGCCTCAGCAACCCATGTCGCACTCTATCCTGATAGGCTGGAGGGTCTCCCGCCAAGATGACCACTCAACTGTGTGAGTGACAGCTAGGCTGTATGAATGGGGATCTTTTTGCATAATGGCAGGGTCCTGAGGACTGGAAAAGCAAGACGTCGCCACTGGAACTACAGAACCGAAGAGGAGAGAAGCCAAAGACACCTGCAACGACTACCACCACCGGTGAAGTCCTGCTGCAGCGTCTCACCACTTTTCTCCACACAACGAGAGGAGATCATCTGAGAAAGCCTTCTTCCCTTGAGCTGGTGGGGCCAACCAGTTTGCCAATCGCCCACTCCAACCTGCTGTGGTCGAATCGCCAGTGCCTGCACTTGGAGACCAGATAGCTAAGCAGCTATCGACCAGGACCGCGATTAAAAGGAGCGTACCTTTTAAACTTCGTTTGGCAGCAACGCGGCTGGTTTCATCCCTGGGTAGTGCAGTACCTCGAACCTTCCTCCACGACGAGATCCTCTCTTCCTCTGCTGGATCACCCGAACTGCAGGCACAACCAGGAACAACCGCCACCGCAGGAGCCACTTCTTCATTTTAAAAGTATTGTTCCGCCAGGCCGCCCTTTCTTCGCGGTAGTGCTAAAGGTGTTTTAAATCCTCTACCTACATGTTGGGTTGGCCTCCCCTCACTCAACATTGTCTTTCGCTTTCTGCATCCACCTTTTCAACATCGTTAACCAAAGACTTGACTGCAGCTACAAGAACATTTTTGCTCCTGGGCCCTTGCCCTGTATCACTAACTCTGGCACAGGCCTACGGACTCTGGTCACATTTGTTAGACCTGCTTTCTCGAGATTGATTCTCCATTCGAACTGTGTGGTGCAACCCTTTCTTATAACTACCCTTTCCTTCCCACTGCATAATCATTGTGAAATGCAATTTTGCTCAGTTTTCATTTAAAGTATTGCCTATACTGATGCACTGTGTCCTGCTGAACTGGTTCACAACTGATGGGAAGTCTTGTTAGGGTGTATAAGAACCTATTTCTAGATAACTTGTGTTTTCCCTCCCTTGTGAGAAATTGTTAGAGGATCCCTTGTGTGTAGTAGTTACTGTGCCGTTTTGCTCAGTTTTCACTCTGGTTCACTTGGTCTACAATTTACATAGGGAGTGTGTATCTTTTTCTATTGACTTAATTTAACTTGCTTGGGATACATGTGTTTTTCTTAGAAGTGTATAAAATAAATATATATATACTTTTTAACAACAAAGCTTTGGTCAGTGTTTCCTTGTGCCATAGTACAGTAGGCCTATTGTGTAAACCCTGAATACTGCTCATCTCCCTCTTGAGATAAGTCTGGCTGCTCAGCCACAGCTACCAACTAAATCTTTGTGGTACAGACTGATACCAAAGGGGATTTATTGCTCTCACCTGTAGTCCTAATCTGGTGTAGTGCTCCCTAAGGGAACAGCACTGGATTCTGCCTAACAGCAGTCTCCAGTGCTTCATCAAAAGCCTTCCCAAAAAGAATGGAGTTCTCAACTGGTTTGTTGATTAGAGAGGCCAGAGTTCTGGGTTTAAAGCTGGAGTTCTTCAACGAGTCGTGTCTTAAGTAAGGTTACCTGGGCTAGGGTGCGTCCAGTGGTCTCAGCAGAGTCCAGAGTGTTCTTCAATGTGTTATGGGTAACCCGTCTGCCCTCAGCTATGACCGCCAGCAGGCGTGATACGGTGGGCTCTGAGACCTCTTCAAGGCCCTCGTGGACTACGCCCCATTGGACATGGCTGTAACTTGCCAGGAGAGTGGTACTGTTTGGGATCCTAGTAGGGTAGGCCACAGAGGGGGTGACCAGTTTACCCAGGGCATAAAGATTTTTACAGTCTTTGTTCTGAGGGGCTTCCACCAAGGACAGTGGAACCCCCCCTCCCTTTTCCGAGTGGTAGTAACCACCAGGACCCCTTATGTAGAGTGGGGAGGAAGATGATGGGCGGAATAACACAGATGATGTCTGGGTCAGGGGTATGTGTTGGTGATAGCCAAGGGCCTGATTCCCTTGCCTGATCTGGATCCCAGTCTGGGTCCTGATCAGCTGTGTCTTGTGCAAAGGGATTAATGTCCTCATAGGTATTCTCCTGTGCAGGGTCCTCTGGGAATTCCAGGACATCCAAGACATCCTGCTGGTGTCCGTGTGGGGAGATGGGGTATTTCTGCAGTTTGTAAGGAATGGGGCAGGAGTCTGGGTCTTTTGGGTGTAGTGTACGTGTCAGAAAAATCAATAAACTGGGCCATTTTGTCCATACTTCTCCCTAGTCCATAGGTAAGAGGCAGAAGGGTCTGGAGGTGGAAAAGGTGGCCCTGAAGGGGGAGATGTTCCCAATAAGGCCTTAGAGAGAGGCTTTGGGGCTACAGAATACTCCTCTCGACGAGAGGGGTGCCCTTGTGTTCTGTGGCTGCCGAAAAGATGGCTGCAAGGCTTTCTCAGATTTTCAGTGGATTAATCGAAAGGTCTTGGCGCGTCGGACGGCGCCGTGACGGTCGTTGACTCCACTGAGGTCTAAGGTGCTTGTGCGCCCTTGGACGGTGTGTCGACGGCGGTATGTTTTTTAGTGAGAACGCCGGTTCCAGAGGGATGCCCGTCGCATGCCGAGAAGGCAGTTGCGTGGTTCGGAAGGCGCCGTCAAAATAGTCGGTGGCCCTGTTTGCATTGTGCGTTTCTTTGATGACGTTGAAAAGGCCTTAGCGGTTATATGTTTTTGTATCCGTGGTGCGTGGGTGCCCTTGTCGCCGGGGTGTGAACTCCCTGTAATAGAGACAGTGGCCTGTCTGTTGGGCCGGGGACGGGCATTTGGGAGCCTGTAGGCTCAGCTGAGAGGTCGATGGCTTCCAATTCGGAGCCATGGCTACCGACAAATTCCTCGTCATCCGAAGCGACGGCGCCAACGGGGAAATGGGCCTAGCCTCCCACCATTTAGTCTGCCTGTCTCAACGCTTTCGGTCGAAAGAGCTTACAGGACTTGCATGAGTGTTCATCGTGGTCTCGAGGAAGACACTGATTGCATCGGTGATTGCTGTCCTGCCAAGGAAACTTGCCGTTACAGGACGGGCAACATTTAAAGGGCGTCCTCTCCATAGCAGAGAGTAGCGGCAGCCAGACCAAGAAGAGAAAGAGAGGTAAAGGAAATACATTCTTAGAGAAGAATAAACCCATGGCCCCACTCTCCCTACCGTGAGGGCCTAGGCCACGTGGTTGACAGTTGAATATTTGAACAGTCGCCAAGCAGGTGTAGGTGTCTTCGGCATACAACAAAAGGGGTACTGGTAACGCAGGGGACGGCCCCTAAAACATCATAGGGAGTTAAGTCCTGTATGGACATAGGTGTCTTCGGCAGCAGGAAACCTACAAGGCAGTCGTCGAGAAGATTAGTCGGGAAACTAGATGACCATAGGTCGTGGAGACAGTTAGCAATATAAACTCTTGCGAGTTCCGCATAAGCGACCAACTAGCTTGGCGGAAAAAAACAATTTGAAGGACCTCGATGCGTGAGGGATTTTGGGTACACTATACCTCACGTTAGGGATAGAGTTACAATCACACCCATGTCAACGTTCCCTTTCCATCTTCGAAAGAAAGCTGCGAAACTCCGCGATTTCCACTAGATGTTGGACTATATGCACAGCATGTGATTCTAAGCAGATTCACAAGCATCATAATTCAAGTTACTCACTGTAGTGACTAGAGTACTCAGTCCATAGTCCCCTTTCATCCATATGTCCCACCCACCTTCCCAACGCTAGTAGGCCAATGGCTTATAGGTAACATGAGTAGCAAGGTATCTAAGTGTCTGATGTGTTCGAAGGGGGCCGGGGTGAGGCACCGGATGGCAGGGCGTTCCTCCACGGTATACTAAATTTAAAAGAGAAGCTTATTTTTTCGTTGCCAAAGGTTCCGGTACCGTTCCCATGTTGGGGGACGCCCAACAAGGTTGGAAGAATGGAGACTATGGACGATGAGTACTCTAGTCACTGCAGTGACTAGCTTTAAAGTAAGCAACAGGCCTGGCTTCTCTGTCTGACCGCCAACTGCCATCTAATGTGAATTGACTCGTTGATTAAAACGAAATATAAATGCTCAAGTTTAACTAAGTATCCCTTCCCTGAAACCAACCATGGTGACTGCCCTGTTACAGTCATCCCCAGCCCCTATGTTACCTCCGCGTGTGTTAGGAAGAATTCTCAGTTAAGGCTAATTTCCCAAACCTAGTGAGTCCCCCAGCAGCTTTGCTTGATTTTTTGGGGTTTAATTTTTTTCTCCTGCTAAGAGTGAGACTCTGTCTCCCACTCTTAGGTATGATTTGAGAATGTCCTTTGACTATGTAATGTGGTTTATGGGCTATGGGGTCTTTTACTCCATAGGGCTTCATGTGTTTTTGGTATATGTGTTACACAGCACCTCAGTGCAGTAACACAGGGGTGTCATAGTGACCCCCAAACAGACTCCATACCCTGGGACTGACTACTGTCTCCCAGGGCATGTAAAGTAACCATTGACTTTACTAGTCTTAAATTGTGAACAGAACCAGTACAAAACATCATATTGTGGAAGTACTGGTAGGGGTAATTCGATTGCCCCTGGGTCTGTTTTCCAAGGGGGCACTGTCCAGTCCCTCCCTTGTCGAGTTTCTGGCTGGTGGCAGTGGTTACCACGCGAAATATTCCAACTGAATATTTCCTATGGGATTTTCCCATTAATTTTAAACGCACCACTTTTTTGGTGCAATGTTAAAGATACCGCCGGGTTATTTATTTAATATTTATTTCCCGGTTGGGTCTTTTTGCCAGGACTCGGTTTTAAAATGGCGTTTGTGTTCGCCTCTAACTCCAACCCAAGTCGAGCCCTTTATTCCACTTTTGGCTGGCTTCTGCACAGAAGCCTCCAAAAGTGGTGCCACTCTGTCTGGGTCTACAGGATGTGTGGGAGGGGGAAATAGGCACCCTGGACTGAGTTGCCTTGGCAACTCAAGTCGCACTCTTGTGCGACTGTCCCAGTGGTGAGCCGCCCGGCTCACTACTTAGCATTTTTGATTGACAGCTTGGCTGATGAATGGGGGTTTTCTGCATAAAAGCAGGGCTTTGGGGACTGGAACTTCAGAAGTCGCCACAGGACCTAAAGAATCCGAAGAGGGGAGAAGCTGAGCCATCTATGACGACGACACCACCGGTGGAGCCCTGCTGTACGAAACTCACCACTTTCCCGACGACAGAGAAGATCTTCTTCCAGGAGAGTCTTCTCTTTGAGCTTGTGGGACCAACCAGTTCTCCTTTTTCGCCTTCCTGGATTGTCTTGTGGTCGAATCGCCCGTGCCAAGCACCCCGGCGGCCGGATAGCCACGCTTCACCACTACCGCGAATAAAAGGGTAGTACCTTTTAACCGGGAAACTCCGCGGCTGGTTTCTTCCCTGCCAGTGCAACGACCTCCAGCTTTCCTCCACGTCGGGATTGTCTCTTCCCCTAGACGAAGCCCTGACATGCACCCGCTGCCAGGAACAACTGCCCCCGCTGGAGCTTTCTCACCATTTCAGGTACTGTGTCCCGCCTGGTCTCCCTTGCAACAGACTGTCCAAGGTATCGCGTAAATCCTTGACTCTCTATCCTGGGGTGACCTTGGACCGTTAACATTACCTTTCTAATTTGATCCAACCTCTTTTTGACTTTGCTGCAAAGACTGAGTGCATTTCCACTGTGTGATATTGGGAACATTCCACCTTGCTCTCTCCAAGAATGGGCCTGGCCTATGAACTTTTTGCTCTACAGTCTAGACCCTGCCTTTCTTGACTTGCTGTGGGTCTTTGAAAGTGTTGGTACTGTGTGATTTTCCAATTCTGCCTTTTCTGTTCCTTTTTAAACAAAGTATTCGAGTGCCATCTAGGGTTACGCGCTCACCTCTGTTTTGCTAAATAAGTGATGTCTTAACCTAGACTTGTCAAATCATTAATTAGGGAGGTGTATATATTTCTAGTGACGGTGTTGGAACTTGCTTGACATATTAGTGCCAGTGTATTTTTACAAGTGTGTTTTTAAATAAATAATTATATACTTTCATACCAAAGCTCTGGTCAGTGTTTGCTTGTACTACTGTATTTCTAGCCCTATTGTGTATACTCTATATACTGCCTAACTCTACTTGAGAGAAGTCTGACTGCTCAGCCACAGCTACCAGGTACATCTGGGTTGTGTAGACTGCTACCAATTGGGTTTACTGCTAACACCTGTAGTCTTAAACTTTTTGCAGTGGTCCCTAAGGGAACTGCACAGGTTTCTGCCACAGTGTTATCTTTTTTTCCCCATTTCCACTTGCTTGCAAGGTTTTTGGGCCTTTGCCAACAGGGATCGTAGGGACTGGAGAGGACTGCTGGCGCAGTGTTTTAGATCAGAGAAAGGTAACTTAAAATTGAACTGAAGTGTTTTGTACTTCGGTACGACAGAATAACAAGTCACCAAGTAAAACGTGCTGTCTGTGACAGTGTTAATTATACTTCCAACATTAGGTAAAACTACATACCTTACTGTTTTATACCCAGGGCACCAAGCAATGCGGGTGAGGCGCCCGGCTCAGAATCTGATCTTCCCTGCAGTCTCAAAGCCACAACAACTTCCTGTCACTACTCTGGCAGGTTACTGTAGTGTGCCTCTCACAGCACTGGCTGGCAATCCGGTAGCTGATAGGCACAACTGCAAGACAAGCAGCCTGGGTGCAACAGAAGGCCTTTGCAATCTTTATTGGGTGCGCACGTGCACTAAATTACAAAAGGAAGCTGAGGCTTCAGTGCCCGTCCCCCTATTCGGTAAACCGGTGTAAACCACACAACGGTTATAACAGGTAAATAAAATTGGTCACAGTACTCCTACCAGTATGCCAGTTTATCGTTGCACCCCTAATCTGGAAGAAACTTGAGAATTTCGATAAAGTAACATGGACTAGTACCCAAGTTCAACCGTCTTTGTTGTACTCTTCCCAGATGTTAGAAATTATCAGTTACTCACTGTAGTTAATGTTAAAGCTATTTGTACAATGCACAGTCACCACAGGTGTGGTGCCCAGGCGCTCTGGCGGGTCTGAAAAGGAGAGAGGGTGTGTGGGGGGGGGGGGTATAAGTAGGGTGTAGTGGAAATAGGAAAGTGAGAGTTGTGGATCTGAAAACGAGAGAGGGTGTGTGTGGGGGGGTTAAGTAGGGTGTAGTGGAAATAGGAAAGTGAGAGTTGTGATGTTCTGTTGGCAGCTTTGGTTCGGTTTCCACCGTTTGCTGAGCTTAAGTGCGGTTTTCAGGTCGGTGCCAAAATTCCCATTGAAAGGGGCCCTTAGGGGTCCCTCGCGATATGGAAACAAGGCAATAACCATATACGAAAGGATGCGCCAGACCGAGGTTCAAATTCCCAATGCTAGGGTTTATTGCAAGCAAAATAGTCCCAATTGGCCAACTGTGGTCTCACGCCCCGCGACGTGTATTCTCTAGACCTCGAGGGATGCAAGAGAGCGAATTACGTACATCAGTTACATATATACAAAATGCATATCATACAATCAGCTATGTGTAACACCCCCCTTTTATTGAGTTTCTTTGAACTCGGGATGATGGACATTTCCGACGAGTATGACAATTATGACACTTGCGTTGCCTATTCTAGTAACAATGTGCAATTTAGAAAGTGCGGAGGCATCAATAGTTGTTGAACAGAACACGGTGCTTCTTTTCTTGGAAGCAAGCTGCACACGGGGTAAGAGTCACATTCCAAGTTTTGCTATCTATGAGGTGCTATTCGTGTCCTGGGAGCCGACACGCTCTAAAGGGTTTTGTGAAGGGGGGCTGTAAGAAGAACATAATTCAAGCTTTTAGCTGCTTTATTCTAACATATTCTATCACAGTACGAGACTGTCTGGAAGCTGTGAAATGATTCAATGCCCTGCAGCTCTCCCTCAAGGCTACAGAGAGGGAGCGTGGGCATTCCTTTCTGGGCGGCTCATGAGGAGTTTCAACGAACTCCTCAGTCCCCCGGCCTTGCCCTTTCATATTCAGACAACAATGTTAAAGGGGTAGTCCAGCTAGTTCTTTAAAAAATAGATAGGCAACATAAAAAAAAAAATACTAGCACTTTTTAAAAAAAAACTTCCTATGTAAAGTTTTGAGCTATTCAAGCTCAAAATTCGCAAAAACAAGCACATGGGCGCATCCATTTTGTGAAATGGATGCCCGCCTGTGCTGGCTTTTGCGGCACTAATGAAGGAAAAGCCAGCCAGCTGTAGTAAACAAAAGCTACCGCTGGGTGGCTTTTCCTTCATTGGTGCTGTACGCGGAGGACGGGGACCGGAGACCAGAGCAGGAAAGCTGCAGCTGAATCTCGGTAAGTGCCATTTAATCAAAAAAAAAAAAAGCAGTAGCTGCGTTTTTTTTTCTAAGTTTTCCCGGGCTGGAGGAGCCCGGAAAACTTAGAAATAAAACCGCAGCTTTAAAAACGTTGTATTTATGTTTGCGGTCGCTTTTGAAGCGACCACAAACAAATACGTTGTGTTTGAAAACGCTGCGGTTTTTCTTTCCAAGTTTCTCAGGCTCCTCCGGCTAGGAGGAGCCTGAGCAACTCGGAAAGAAAAACCGCAGCGTTTTCAAACACAACCGTGTTGTGTTCCTGCCTGCTGTGGCTATCCCTTTGGGTCTCCGGTGCTCCCTCAGGGGAGCACCGGAGACCCAAAGTGAAAGCCAAGCAGGCAGAAACAACGCGGTTGTGTTTACATGCTGCGGTTACATGCGGTTACAGCCTACAGCTGATTTCCCATTTGGGGCTCTCGGGCTCCCCACGGGGGGCCCCCGAGAGCCCCAAATGGGAAATGCTAAATGCTGCAGTGTTTCTGCCTAAATCTGCTTTCCCATTTGGGGCTCTCGGGTTCCTCACGGGGGGCCGCCCGAGAGCCCCAAATGGGAAATGCTAAATGCTGCAGTGTTTCTGCCTAAATCTGCATTCCCATTTGGGGCTCTCGGGCTCCCCGTGGGGAGCCCGAGAGCCCCAAATGGGAAAGCAGATTTAGGCAGAAACACAACCGCGTTGTGTTTCTGCCTGCCTTGGCTTGCACTTTGGGTCTCTGGTGCTCCCCTCGGGGAGCACCGGAGACCCAAAGTGATAGCCACAGCAAGCAGAAACACAGCAGGCAGAAACACAATGCGGTTGTGTTTGAAAACGCTGCGGTTTTTCTTTCCAAGTTTCTCAGGCTCCTCCGAGCCGGAGGAGCCTGAGAAACTTGGAAAGAAAAACTGCAGCGTTTTCAAACACAACGTTGTATTTATGTTTGCGGTCGCTTTAAAAAGTTTTTAAAGCTGCGGTTTTATTTCTAAGTTTTACGGGCTCCTGCATAAATAGCACTTACTGAGATTCAGCTGCAGCTTTCCTGCTCTGGTCTCCGGTCCCCGTCCTCCGCGTATAGCACCAATGAAGGAAAAGCCACCCAGCGGTAGCTTTTGTTTACTACAGCTGGCTGGCTTTTCCTTCATTAGTGCCGCAAAAGCAAAAGTCAGCACAGGCGGGCATCCATTTCACAAAATGGATGCGCCCATGTGCCTGCTTTTGCAAATTTTGAGCTTGAATAGCTCATAGGAAGTTTAAAAAAAAGAAAGTGCTAGTATTTTTTTTGTAATGTTGCCTATCTATTTTTTTAAAATACATTTTTTAGCTGGACTTCCCCTTTAACAGTTGAGCAGAGTAAGCAGAATTCGCAAGAATTGTAAGAATTGTAAGCTGCAAAGCAGTTTAGACAGAAAGCAATGAGCAGTGGTTAACAAGCAAAATGGCGATTCTTGCCAAGTTCAAAATGGCCGCTTGTTGGTCAAGCATAGCAGTCTGTATTTCTATAATTCTGTGCATAAGACGGTTGGCCATTAAGATACGTCTATCATCCAAATGAAGGGTATTCATTTTTCCAGATTGACACCATGTGCTGTTGTGCAGGGCTATGTGTTGTTAGTCTGTTGTTGCAGTGTTAAGTGCGTGCAGAGCGGTGATTGTGTGAGTTTCTGTATGAGGGGTGTATGCATAAATTTTGAGGTTGTGTTAGTGGGTATTTTTTTAATTTTATTTATGTACTTCTAGTCCATAGTCCCTTTCCCTCCATACTGTATGGGTGTCCCTTGATAGGGATGGGAAACTGAACTTTTTGCACCAGAAACACTCTTCTCCATTAAATTTAGATGCGCGCTGGGGCACTATCCTGGAAGCATGCGCTCGCTTGACTCCATCCACCGATAACACTCCTCAGTCACTTTTGACGCATCAATTACATTATAATTGCTTAATGACACTGAGATGTTACGGGCGAGAATGGCGGGACGTATGGAGGAAAGCGGACTATGGATTAGGAGTATGTTAGTCACTACGGTGAGTAATTTATAATTACTCCTACGTCCCATCCCCTTTCCTCCATACTGTATGGGTGATTACAACTGAATGCAGCCCTGGGGAGGAGAGTTGCCCCTCTAAGAAAACAAGTTCTGCAGAAATGCCTGGCCAAGCACTTGTACGATCTGGCGCTGTCATCCAAGCAGTAGTGCTTGCAGAAGGCTGATGGGGAAGCACAAGTAGCCGCCTTGCTGATGGCCGTCTGCATGGGACGTGCCTTTAGAAAGCCGTGGCTCTGATGGTGTGGGCAAGCATGTTTGCTGGCAAAAACCTGTGCTGCCCCTCATATGCCTCCTTGACGGGCCATAACCATCCACCTTGCTATGGAAGCCTTGGAGGCTTGACAGCCCGGTTTTGATCGACCAAAAGTGACGAACAAGGCATCTGATTTACAGAAGTTCTTTGTCCTGTCCAGATAAAATCTTAGAGCACACCTGATATCCAGACAGTCCAAAACCTTCTGAGCCACATCCTTTGGATCTCTAAAGAACGTTGGGAGGAGTGTATGCATTCGTGCTATGCCACGTGATCTGGAACGCATCCCCCAGCGATCTCCTGCCTTGACCCAGCCAGGAAGCAAACTAAGGGCACCTCCTGTTGCTCATGGTGGCAAATAGGTCTACCTGGGGGTGGCCCCACCCGTCGAAGATCCCCCTCAAGACCACTTCTTTCAACTGCCACTTGTAGTTGTTGATCCCCAGACTGGTGAGCCTCTCCGCCTCCAAGTAGGATTCCCCAGGCAGGTGGACTGCTGATAAGTAAATGCTGTCCGACAGTGCCCACTCCCAAATGTTGATGGACAGCCGGCAGAGAGGAGGGGACCTGGTACTTCCCTGCCTGTTGATGTAATACATGCAAGTGGAGTTGTCTGTCTGGATACAGGCGGACTTGCTGTGTTCCATGGGTTCCTTCTCTCTTGTCCTGCACACACTCCAAATTTGGGGTACCAGATTAGAACATTTCTGGACTCGGCCACATGAGGCGAGAACAGGGATTTTTCCTCTTTGGATTTATTGACTAAAGACGCAAGACACCCCCATACCTGAATCTTTGATCAGTATAGGCGCAGAGTTATCTAGCACCACTGCAGGATTTAGTCCATCGTTGACACGCATCTCCATTATTTCCCGTGGAGATTGAGGTTTGATGACATCCTCCACCTTTTGACATTTCGGAGTGGTTGCAACAGAACCATCCGTTTCCTGAAGAAGGTCGCTTATATTTACCGGCTTAAATTAGGGGCCTATTGTGACGACAGAAACATATGTTGAGTTACAGCAAATAAGCAGGATGCTATTTGTTTTTGTACTAACACTTACTGTAATCACCAAGAGGTGTTGAAATTTATGTTAATATATTGGTTCTAGGTGGTCTGAGTACCACAAGTGTGGAATATTGACATGTATAGTGAGAGTGTGAATGAATGATGGAATGAATGGTGGTGTTTAAATGGGGATGTTGAGAACAATAAATATTTGTGTAAATTGTTTATAAATAAATATATATATTTTTTGACAAGACCTGGTATTGTTTAAATGTGTACAGATGTTCTGATCTCATTTCGCCCAGGTTCATTTTTGTTGTTCCTGCTGGAGAAGGCCTAACCGTCGACGCGCCAAGCAGCATCCACCGGTGGGTTTCCCCCCACCCAAAAGACCACAGACTTGCGGACGACTCGACGGCCCTTGCTGGGCCACAGTTCTTCAACTCTTTGCGGTCCCGAACTATCGACACCGAGGTGCCCCGCACACCTCTTCCTGGCAGGACGTTTACGCTTCCCTGTCAACGAGCACCGCCAGGAACGACGTGGCCACCTCACCGTCGTAGCTCGACCGGTTCTCCGTTGGACGTTCGATGACCCGTAACTCCTGCCTGAAAGCGAGGACACTCAAGAAGAGTTGTCGATTTCCCCAACGCAGAACGCTACAACACCAAGGTACTTTGGGGTTGCAGAACTATTGGAAAGTCTAAGGGTGAACAATATATGGACTGGGCTTGTATCTTTCTTCTACAGGTTCTCCAGTGGGGAGGGGGGGGATCTCCACACAGAACTGTGTCTAGGTAATGGGGCCAGTACTCTGCCTATTGTTCAACCATCTTGCTTTCCTTCCTCTCTCTACTGCTGGTTTACTCTTTATTTTGATCTGTGTGTCATTCTGACCGTATGCATTTTAATAAGATCTAATAACGTTAGTGGTACCACTATAGAATTGTACATATTTACCATTGTGGATTTTCGGAGTACAAAGTGAGTTATCGTGATCGTGTATTGAATATTAATTATATATAGACTGTTTTAACCGATAGTGTGTGGACATTCCTTCGTGGGTGCTTGGGGACTACACTGTACTTAAGAACCAGCTCTCATCACCTCCCGAGAAGCTAGGCCTTGATTGCTCGTCCTTTGCTACCATAATAGAGAATCTTGGCAGGGGTCTCTGTGCCTCCCCTCTACCATATAGAGAGCGGAAGTGCAGATCCCTCCTCCGGTCTTTACATCCACCACTCCAAGTCCGGGTGTAGGTGCTGTGGTATGCAGACAAGAGCAGCCTGGGAGCCAGTCTCCCGATTCCAAGAGGCTGAGAAATGCAGCTGCAGCCTCCTCATTTTGAGTCTTATGTGTGGCACAGCCAGGAGACAAGCAGCCATGATGCCAAGCAAGTGGTGGTCCTACCACGCTGAGGTGACTGGTCTGCTGAGGAAATATCTGGTGGCCTTCCTGATTGCCGTGATCTTGTCTGCCGAAGGGAACGTCCTCTCCACCCTTGTATCCCAAATTAGCCCCAGGAATGTTAAGGACTGAGTGGGGAGTAACTGACTTCTTGAGGTTGATAGAGAACTCCAGATTCTATAGCAAATGCACAAATGCTGAAACCATGCTCTGTACTGCTTCAGGAGACTCCGCTTGGACTAGCCAGTCGTTGCGGTATGGATACAGGTGGTGGCCCTCGGCCCTGAGCAGGGCAGCCATTAAGTTCAGTAACCTTGTGAAGACCCTTGGGGGCGAGTTCAGGCCAAAAGGGAGAACTCTGTATTGACAATGGAAGACAATGATCCTGAACCTCAGGAAGGAATGATGGGGCTCCCAAATGGGGACGTGCAGGTAAACATCCTTCAGATCCAGGGAGCACATCCAGTCTCCTCCACACAGTGTCTCTGTGATAAGTGCTGGAGTAACCATCTTGAACCTTTGAAGGGGTAGGGAAAGGTTGAAGGACGAGCGATCTAGAACAACTCTCAGGCCAGCCAGGTTCTTCTTCTGAATGGCGAATATCTGGGAATAGAAGCCCATGCCTCGCTGTGAAGCTGAAACCTCTGCCGCCTGAGCGAGCCGAGTTACACCAAAAGAGTTGCCGTCCCAATCTGAGGAAGGAGGAAATGGAGGACTAGGCAGACGGAAGCCTGTGGAAACCACCGAGAGGATCCATGGGTCCGCGAACCTTGACCGGCAGACTTGATGTGAAGGGCAAGTCTGCCCTCCCACCCGAGACTTGTGGATCTGGATGCCATTGTCACAGCTTTTACCCTCTGAGGCAGGTTCCTGGGAGGAGAACTGGAAAAAACCCTTTTGGGAGGATTTCTGCTGCTTGCACCTGTGCTGGCACCAATGACCACTTCAACACCTACGCCACTACTCAAGACACCTTGGCCTCATACCCTATAACAGGTAACACTAGACTAAAACGCCTAAGATCTCGCACCACCAGGTACAACCAAATGGACAAGCCATTAACTATAACGTCTCCACAGCTGAAACACAAGTATGTCCATAACCGTAAAGTCCATAAAACACAATCTTTAATCGCCACAGAGCTACGCTTAAGAACTCCAGGAGTACTAGAAACCCCCACCAAAACCTCATCCCTTATAGAAGCATCAGCTAACATTAAAGGAGCTCTCGTTAATGCTCGCTCACTCGGAGCCCATGCCATCGAGATTCATGACATCACAGAACAGCAACTGGAACTACTAGTAGACACAGAAATGTGGTTACACCCAGCATCTGGACCTTTACTTGCCTTAGCGCTCCTCCCAAGTTATAACATACTCAGGACTGATCGAGCCAATGCACAAGGAGGCGGCAGCGCCATAATAGCCAAGTCCAACATGCAAATCAGATCCTGCCCCCTTGAAGAATTAGCAGGCTACAAACTCCTAGCTAAATTCTCACCTAATCATAAAAAACAATGAATATGCTCATTATCTACAGATCCCCTAACATTAATTCCCACCCGGACCTAGATATCCGCTTCTACTAGCACTGCTTATCAAACCAAACACTAGTTGCATCATCTTAGGTGACATCAATTTAGGCTTTAATGACAAAACGGATCTTAAAGCAGAAGCCCTCACTACTGCACTACAAGACATGAATTTTGCCCAATTAGTGAAGTCACCCACCCATAATAATGATAGTACACTTAACTGGGTACTTACGCTTAATGCACAGGTTTCCATTGAGTCTATCGCCTCCATTGACTGGACCGACCATTCCTGCATTAATTTCACCATCTCTAGCAATAAGCCCAGCACCCCCAAGTCCGGGATAACAGACCCGTTCGAAACAAGAAACACCAGTAAACTCACAGCAGAGAATCTGTCTCCCTTACTTAATGATGCCCTCTCCACCTACCCTGTTACTAAGGACAACCCAAGTAACCTCGCAGACATCCACCTTAAGTGCCTCACAAATACCATCATGGCAGTAGCACCCATCATAACGAAAACTCGACGCGTTGATAAACGCAAGAGCTTTTGGTTCAATGAACTAGTGGCGATCAGGCGGACAAAAAGGGCCCTTGAACATCTCCATAAAAAAATCCCCCACGGCAGATTCAGAGAATGCCTTTAGGGATGCAAATCAAATCTATAAAGCAGCAATCATCATGCATAAAGCCAATGCCTACAACACCTGCATTAATAATGCTGCCTCCGATTCCAAGGAGCTCTTTTCGATCATTAGAGAATTGGAAAATCCGACACCAGTAGACACACCGATCAAAGCTAGTAAAGAGTGGTGCACCACCATCCAAAATAGAACTACTACAAAAGAAAAGCCTCACAAAAAGAAAAATCCTAGCCGACAAAAATATGTCAGAAACTACCATCAACAGCACAAATCAAAACATGAACACATTGTTCCACTTTTCGCCTGTTACTCAACATTGTGTTCAACAACATTTCCAAACTCAAAGCATCTAACAAAGGAGACACCTTCCCAGCCCACCTAGTCAAATTGTGTGCCCCCACCCTCACGCCTATTATCACTAATTTCGTGAATGCCTCATTCAATACAAATATCGTACCAGCTATTATACAATAAGCATGGGTGACTCCCCTTTTGAAAAAACCTACGCTGGACCCCGCAATACCCACAAACTATCGACCAATAACCACGGTCCCATTCTTGCTCAAGATCATAGACAAAATAGCATATACCCAAACCCAAAATCATTTAGAGGAAAACCAACTCCTAGGTGCTAGACAATCAGGTTTCAGGCCAAGTCATAGCACCGAAACAGCGCTCCTGGATCTGAAAATCCAGATGGACACTATCGGGATCACTGGTAAACTCTGTATACTGCTACTGTTCGAACTGTCGGCAACATTCGATTTAGTGGACCAAGATAAACTTTCCGCTACATTAGCAAACAACTTCATCTTTTCGAAAGATGCTACTTTATGGGTGAAATCTTTTTTAGCTGATCGCACGTCTAGAGTTTTTCGGCAAAGAGGCGGCTGATCCCATTCCGGTCCCCATCGGGGTTCCCCAAGGATCATGCCTCTCTCCCACTCTGTACAACACTTATACCAAGTTTCTGTTCTCTGCTCTGGATGCTGTGGGTGTCATCTACACTAATTTTGCAGATGACACCCAGATCCTCATCCCGATCACAGGAAACTATGAAGACGATGATCACTATAAATAAAATGTATGCAATAACACAAAACTGGATGGCCCTGAATAGCCCATGTCTCAACGATGAGAAAACCGAGAATCTCATAGTGGGCTCTCAATCCAAAATCAAGTCCCTACATGAGGACTACACATCCATTAACATTGATGGTACCTTGATTCAAACATCGAAACAAGTAAAAACCTTAGGCGTCTACTAAGACACTAACCTCACCATGACGAAACATGTGAATGCGTTATCCTCATCCACCTCCTATACATGCAAATGTATTGCCCTAAGTCGCCAGTTCCTCTCACCTACCAACTGCATCACGTTAGCCAGGGCACTGACACTTTCCAAGTTGGACTACTGTAAAGTACTCCTACTGGGGACCTCCAAGGCCAATCTAGACAAACTAGAGCTCATGCAAAATAAAGCACTACGAGCAGCCCTAGGACAAATCAGATCACATCTCTAATATTAGAAGAGAAAATCATTGGCTACCCATTAAGGCCAGAATTATCTTCAAATCTCTGTGCATCACATATAAAGGTCTCGCCAAGAAAGCCCCTGTTTACATCAACAGCTCAAAATAAAATCCAACAGAATGCTCAGGTCAAACAATAATTCGCTCTTAGCATTGTCAGGCCCCTAAACACTGGAATGCCTTACCTCTCAGCATCAGAAATGTAGATTTGTTACAGTGTTTCAAAAAACTACTAAAAACCTGGCTGTTCAACCAATTCTAGAAAGTAACACCTCAGACTAGACACCGCAATGTAAATATTTTACATTCTCTGTAACTGTTGGGATTAACTACGTACCGTTAGCATTGTATGTTTGCATGTATTGTAATTTTTGCTGCATGTATCAACCTTTTACTAAGTAATCAAGATGTCTGTAACTACGCCATGGGTTTGAGCGTATAACAAATTAAATAAATAAATAAAAATAGGAGACCGGTCGGGCTGTCTAACGTGTCGCTCCTGAAAGCCCCTGAAGTCACGGAGTGTACGGGTTCTGTCCGAGTGTCGGTGACTTTGGCTATAGGCCTTGGGCGTCGATTTAGTCAGGATTGACAAGGACTTAGTTGTTTGCTAGCTATTTTTCTTCTTGTCAAGTTCCTCATCAGTGGTCGAGTGAAAGAAGTCCCCTCTCCCCTCCCCCATCAAATGGCAGGTCGAGAATGCGCTCCTGCACATCAGGGTAAATTTTGGTCGCCTTAGCCAAGATGTCCTCATATCAGTAGTGATACAGATCGCTCTACTTGCGGTGCCAATGTGAGCCACTGTAGACTGATATCTTGGGCCACAGTTTTGGCCTCTGCCAACCCAGCCCTGAATCGCACCCGACTATGTGCTGGGAAGTTCTGGAAGGAATTCTGAAATCTCCCCCCAAAGCTTTTGATTCACTAATGCCAACATTGCATCGCGGTCGTGTTGGCCTGGCGCAGATTGAGCAGTGCATTGGAGTAAATCTTTTTGCCATAGGACCCCAACAGCTTTTCCTCCTTCCCTAGGAGTGCCGAGGTGGGTGCAGAGACTGCGGTTTGGGATAAAGAGAGGCTGCAGCTATAACGGACGAACAAGGCTGGGAGTGTACCTACATAAATTATAAGTTACTCACCGAAGTGACTAACGTACTCTTAGTCCTAAGTCCCCTTTCCTCCATGCTGCAAGGGCGCCCCTTCCAAGCGACGAGAGTCGGAACCTTTTTCACCAGAAAAAAACCCTCTTCCCCTTTAAATTTAGAGGCGTTCAGGGGTGCGGCCCTGGGAGCATGCGCTGGCCTGACTCCACCCTCTGGCGCCACACCTCATTCCCCATTGACATTTCGACAATAGATTTAACATTCCCTAATGACACCAGTATTATTAGGGGGGAGGATGGTGGGACGCATGGAGGAAAGGGGATTAAGGACTAAAAGTATGTTAGTCACTAAGGTGAGTAACTATTACTCTAAAGTCCCGTCCCCTTTCCTCCATACTGCATGGGCGATTACAACTGAATGTAGCCCCAGGGTGGAGAAGAGACCCTGCTTAAGCAAATAGGTTCCTGAGAATCGCCTGTCCGAAAGCCGCATCAGATCTAGAGCCGGCATCCAAACAGTAATGCTTGCAGAAAGCCGAGGGAGTGGCCCAAGTGGCAGCCCTGCTTATGACTTGCCAAGGGACATGGCGCGGGAATGCGATGGCCGTTGCCTTGGCCCTGACTGTGAGGGCATGCATGTTGGCCGGAAGCGGCTTGTGCTGGCCCTCATACTCTTTTTTAAAGGACGAGACCATCCATCGGGATATGGAGGTCCTGGAGGCCTGATAGCCTGGTCTTGAGCCTCCAAAAGTGACTAACAGGGTGTCCGATTTGCAGAAGCCCTTGGTCGTGTCCAAGTAGAATTTCAGGGCACGCCCGACATGCAGGCAGTGCAGTACTCTCTGTGCTTCGTCCTTAGAATCGGCAAAGAAGGTAGGAAGGACTATTTCCTCATTCAAGTAGAAAGCAGACAGCACCTTGGGCAGAAATGCTGGGTGTGTCCGCAGGACTACTTTGTCCCTGTGAAAGGTAGCATATAGTTCCAACCTGACCAGCGCCTGGATTTCACTGACTGTAAGAGCCGAGGTGAGACCTACTAGTAAGGCCGTTTTGATGGTGACCAGCCTGATGTCCGCGGATGCCATTGGCTCAAACGGTTTGTGCGCGAGGGCGCCCAAGACTATGTTAAAGTTCCACACAGGGTGCAGCCTCTTGATGGGCGGGTAGAGCCTTACGAGCCCCGTCAAATGTTTGACAATAGGAGTGGAGGAGGAGAAGGTCCCCTTCTCCGAGTTCCTGTAAGCCCTGATGGCTGTGAGGTATGTACGACAGGTGTCAACCTGGACCCCCGAGTGGGCGAGGTGCGCCGAGAAGGAGAGCACGTCATCTAAAGTACATGCCAGGGGGTCAATTTCCCTCGAGAATGCCTAGTGGCAGAACCTGAACCATTTACTTTTATATTGGGGCCAGGGAGCCCTGCTCCTTGCACCCTGTATGATTTCCAGATTAGCCTGGGAGAGGCAGAGGTGCCGCAGTATTACCTGATCAGGCACCACGCTATGAGGGCTAGTCTCGGAGGCTCGAGGTGGATGACCCTGCCCCCCTGCAACGCCAGAAGATGTGCTGGGCCCCCGTCGGGAGGTGAATCGGTGGAACCTCAGAGAGGCTGAGCAGCTCCGAAAACCATGGCCTGGTGGGCGACCATGGAGCTATTATAATGATGTTGAGTTGGCGAGACTCCTTGATCTTGCAAATCACTCTGTAAATCAGCAGAGTGGGCGGGAAGAAGTAAGCCATCCTACCGTTCCACTGAAGCCAAAATGCATCGCCCAGGGAGCCAGGGCCCTGTCCCTGCCAGGAGGCGAACTGAGGACACTTCTTGTTGTGTCAGGTGGCAAAGAGATCCACCTGGGGATGATCCCACCTGTTGAAGATCTCCTGAATAACTAGGTTGTTTAGCTGACACTCGTAATTGTCTGCTCCCAACCTGCTGAGCCTGTCCGCATCCAGGTTCGATTCCCCCGGGAGGTGGACTGCCATGAGGTAGATGTCATTTTCCAGGGCCCACTCCCACATGATGATTGACAGTCTGCACAGAGGAGGGGATGTGGTGCATCCCTGCTTGTTGACGTAGTACATGCTGGTCACGTTGTCCGTCTGGATGAGGACAACCTTGCCCCTGAGAAGTGGTAGGAATGCTCTGAGCGCTAGCCATATGGCGTTCAGCTCTAACCAATTGATGTGGTATTCCTGCGCCTGTCAAGTAAAGGTGCCGTGGACTGAGAGATTATCCAGGGTGGCTGCCCAGCCCTCGAGCGAGGAGTCTGTGGTGATGGTGGCCTGCGGGGTGGGCGGCTGAAAGGGCTTGCCCATCCGTAGGTTACAGTCCCTGGAACACCAGGTTAGGTCCGTATGAAGAGAAGGAGGAACATTGATCATCTCGGATTGAGAGCCCCACTCCCGTTTCCATGAGGCCGCGAAGTGCAGTTGAATCCTCCTCATCCTCAATCTCAGTGTGTGGGACAGCTAATAGGACCGCCTCCAAGAGACCCAGGAGATGCTGGTACCACCATGCCGAGGTCACCACTCTGCTGAGGAAGTGGGCGATGGCCCTCTTGATGGCCGAGATCTTGTCCTCCAACAGAAATACCTTCTCGGAGCATGTGTCCCAGATGAGGCCCAATAATGTCAGTCTGCGTGGGCTGCAGCTGCGACTTCTTGAGATTGAGAGAGAAGCCCAGATTGTGCAGTGTGTTCATAAGGGCACGGGAAGAGTGGCAAACCGCTTCTGGAGATGTAGCCCTGATGAGCCAGTCGAGGTATGGGTAGATGTGGAGGCCCTGCGCTCTCACGAGGGCAGCCACCGTATTCATGAGCCTGGTAAAGACCCTGGGGGCCAAGTTGAGGCCAAAAGGGAGGACCTTGTATTGGAAGTGGTTGCCCATGATCCTGAACCGTAGAAAAGAAAGATGGGTCTGCCAAATCTGGACGTGTAGGTATGCGTCCTTCAGATCCAGGGAGCACATCCCGTCTCCCTTGCACAATGTCTCCGCTATAAAAGCTGGCGTAACCATCTTGAATTTTTGGAAGGGTAAGGAGAGGTTGAGGGTGGAAAGGTTCAGCAAAACTCACAGGCCCGCCTGGTTTTTCTTCTGAATGGCAAAAATCCTGGAGTAAAAGCCCAAGCCTTTCCTGGGAGGTTGGGACTTCCTCCACTGCTTGGCTCTCTACGAGCGACCAGAACTACGCCAGAAGAGTTGCTGTCCCAACCTGAGGGAGTGGAGGACAGGAGGGAGGCGGGGCTGGGGTGGGTAGGCGGTACCCCGTGGATACTACGGAGAGGATCCAGGGGTCCGCGAAATTATGGCGCCAGAAATGTGCATGGAGAACAAGCCTGCCCCCCACCGGAGACACGTGGACCCGAACAAGCGCGTCTGGCTTTCTTTCCCTCAGAGGCAGTCGCGGAGGAGGGGGGACTGGAAAAAGCCCTTACTCCCCCCACTTTTCGTTGCTTGTGCCGGTTCTGAGACGGCGAGCAATCCGGCTGCCTGGATCTCCGCTCCTGGAAGCCGCGGAACCTTTCATACGTACGCCCCGTCAGAGCGTTGCTGTGACTGGGAGTACGACTTGGGCGTGGTCTTTGTCAAGATGGATAAAGACTTGGTCATTTCTGAGCTGTTTTTCTTCTTGTCCAGCTCTTCGTCCATGGTGGAGAGGAAGAGGTCCCCCCTCGAACGGTAGATCTAATATGCGTTCCTGGACTACCGGATTGAATTTCGTGGCCCAGAGCCAGGCTGTCCTTCTCATGTCCGTGGCGATACAGATGGCAAGGCCAGAGGTGTCAATATGGGCCACAGTGGATTCCATGAGGTCCTGCGCCACCAGCTTGACTTCAGCCAGCCACGCCTTAAAACGTGATTGGCCCTTCGTAGGGAGTTCCAGGAGGAAGTCTGCAATTTCCCGTCATAACCTTTGGTTAGCGGAGGCCAGCATGGCTTTGGCCTGACGAAGATGCAAGGACACGTTGGAATAGAGTTTCTTCCCGTACGCCTCAAGATTTTTGCCTACTTGCCTAGTAGCGTTGCTACTGTGGAGGTCGATGACGACTGAGGCTTGGAGTATAGTGATGCCGCAGCGATCACCGAGGAGTTTGGCTGAGGATGGGCAGATAGCAAGAGTATATCCCCCTCCATCTGCCTGTACTTGGCGTCCAGGCTTCGATTGACCGGCTGGAGTAAGTGGGGCTTGAGCCAACCCTTCTTGGCTAGAGAGACATCGTTTGAAGTGGAATCCCCGTTTTGGCAGAGGGGCATCATGTGAGGACTTTAGCCAGAACCCCCTCTGACCGCTGTTCAGCCTCGGGTGGGGGTAGGCCCAGGTACTCCACCAGCCCTACAAGATGTTCGTGGAAGGCCTTGTCTGAGGATGGCTTGTCGTATCCTCCTCCTCAACCGTATCCTGTGGATCTGGAGGATCCTGTGGAGGAGTAGCTGGAGCCGGAGGCTGGGGTACAGTGACCGTGGCCAGAAACTGAGGAGGTGGCAGAGGCTGGTATGGAACCGCCTGAGGAATCGACTGGGGAGCCAGAGGCAGTGGCTGCGCCGGGACAGGGGGTGCCGGCGGAGGAGCTTGTGGTGCCGGTAGAATCGTAGGGAGGAACTCCCTTATGGCGTCCTTGAGGATAACCCCCATCTGAGGTGACTTCATGAGCCCGAGGATCCTCTCGAAGAATCCCTATTCACTGGCCGGAGAGGTGGTAGGGCGTACTGCCGGGAGCTGCTGGAGCCACTGCATATCCTGCCCGTATGGACGCAGTCGGAAACTGCCCTGCACATAAGAAGGATAGGCTGTAGGCCATGTACCTGGTTGAGGCCAGTCCCACCTTGACATTTGTTCTTCTCTGAACTCCTGGAATGGCATCGGAGGGGTGCCTCTGTTTGGCACAGTGGCCATCTTGTCGAGCTGCCTGCCACGTGCCTGCCACATGTTGCTCGGCTCGCTGGGCCCAGCCTTCTCCAAGACTCCTGCGTGTGAATCACGAGGCCTACCCTGCTCCTCGGGCCTAGACCCGGTAGGTGTGACACCCTCGACCCTGTGGTCGGTAGAGCTGCATTTAGGCGCCCCCTCGGACGTATTGCCGGTACTAGGGCATAGCCCCTCAGCCATATTGCCGGTAGAAGGGCAGAGCCCCTTGGGTGGCAATCCAGTACAAGAACCTTACGGTCCCTCAACACTGCCACCCAGAGGATCCAAGGATCCCTCAGCCCCAAGGCCGGTAGCTGCAGCAGCCTCAGTGCACATGCTGGTACAAGGAACTGAAAAGTACCTCCCGTGCGGGAGTCCTTGAGAAGGAGTCTCCTTTGCAGGGTGCAATGGAGAATAGCGGTCTTACCTTGGGCCTGGCTCGGTGCTTCACGAAGTTCTTGAGGTCCTCTGGAGGCAACTTCTGGAAGAGCTCCCTCCACCTGGCTCGTCTGTTCTTCAGCGATTACGATGACAGCGAGCAACACACTGTACAAGCTTGCCAACCTTGGTCTGGGCCTAGGCAACAAAGGCAGAGGGCATGTGGGTCTGAAGTTGGGAAGAGCCCGTTGCTGACCGACACCGGCCGCATTCTTAGTCTCTCAAGAGCGTTACCATGACGCCCTGATAGCTCAATCCTGATTGGCTTCCTCTGCATTCCTCTGGCCTGGCGGAAGCCGGCAGGTGAGAGCCAACCTCCAGCACAAAGGCCCACACCTAATGCTCCTGTCGGGAGCTGGAGGGAGTACCTTTCCATGCCGAAACTCGAACTTACCTCAGGCCCATGCTGCACCATGACCAAACTTACTGTGCCCCGCACCTCGGAACCGGACCATGACAAATGGGCTACTACATTGTATTGTTAAGCACCCCCGAATTACCTGATCCTGGACCACGACCCTCTACCTGGCTGCCTGTTGAATTCTGCCTTGCCCTACAGCTTGACTGCAGCCTGTACCTTCTTCCTACTTGCTATGTGTACCTGCTGTAAAATTAACATGTAGCTTGCTTTCTGTTGCCTGCTAGTGCCAAACTCACAATTCCTCTTTTATGAGCGAAATGTAATACCTTTATCATCCATTAGTGCTGCATAAGTGCTTTCTGGCAAATCATGCTTTTTTAAATCACTGCGACCTTCATTTTTTGCTGTACAAGTGCTTTTTGGCAAATTCAAAACTAGGCGTGCTTTCATCCAGTGCACACATTTTCTTCCTTTGCACACCTACTCCTCTGCCTGCCCAGCTGCTAGGCCACTTGGGGAACTCCATGCACTGTGCAGCTCCCCTGCTCATCTCACTCCCCGCCCTCTACTCCCTTGGCACTCTCCCCTCTCTCCTATCTATTCTAACTGCTATTCTACCACTTTTCCTACCTCTCTCACCAAGTCTGGAAGAATAAAGCTCTCCTGGACTCTAATCCAGGCCTATCTATCGCTGATGCTTACGTCAATGTCACTTCAAACAGACTTTTACGGACATACTCTTCAATGTCCCCTCTCCTCACATATGGACTCCCCACCTGGTCTCCACTCTTCCTTTCTCCTCCTCACCGATTAATGGTGGTCCTTGCATACTTTTCATCCTCCAGATGCATCATTAACGTCTATCACAAAGGCACTATCATGACCCAAGGTTCTCAACCTTCTGTTCTTCTGCCATCTCTCAAACTTACTCACTTCTCCTGCCACCCCTGCTTCCTCCACCATCACTGATGGGAGTACCACGCCCCTGTATTCCCCCTTGGAAAATCTTGAAAAGGTGGTAACCAGCTTTACCTTCCTACTTTGAATGCTCGCTCTGTTTTCAAACACTCCTCTGGCACCGGTCTCCTTCATGAAGACTTTGACCTGGGCGTCCTCGCTCTTACCGAGATGTGGTTCAATGCCAGCTCTGTCACTGCTCTTGACACTCCTTCCTAAGGGCTACAAAATCCTCTCCAAAACCAGACCCAAGAGGCCTGGAGGTGGAGTGGCCCTGATCTTCCCCGAGTGGGTCCCTACTTCCATCATTCCTACTCAAGCCTACGCCTCTTTTGAAAGCAAAGCCTCGTCTGTAGGGTTGGGGGTCTCCTCTACCCCCTTGCCACTATCTACAGACCCCGCCCCACCCCATCTCCCTCTCTGAATCGGCTGACCTTGACTCATCTCTTTCAACATCCACATTGACTCTCCTGAATCTTCATTCCTTCCTCCCTCCGTCCATTCCTCCGTCCCTCCCTCCCTCTGCCTTGGCCTCCCACTTCACATCCAAAATTCAAGACATCCTGTCCTCACTCGTCCTCAACCCCGATCCCCTGCCTCCCTTGGCCCCCCTCACCCCACACTCTCCTTCCTCTTGCCCATAGCACCGGAAAAGGTCTCTAAAGTGGTCCGCTCTATGAAGGCCTCCTCCAAACAGGTGCTCCCCTGCTGTAACGCTCACCTGATTCTCGCAGAGGCGCCGGTCTTGACTGGGCGACTACCGTATCTTCAAAGGTGATGTGCAGCACCCGGTTGGCTCTTTGGGCTGGACCTCTGTGCCCTGTATGCCTGACGTGCAGAGTAAGATGTCTTAGGTAAGTGAATGCCGAGCTCTCCATCTGCCTCGGGGCAGGGTGCTGTAACCAGTTTCTTCACTGGATAGGTAGCGCAGGCCTCTTGACTCCAGAGGACTGCTGTCCGTCGTTTACTGCACGAACGGTAAGTTTCGAGTAACTCAAATGTCTTTAAAGTCTTTAATAATGATGTCTCTTGTTTTGCAGGGTTCCAGCGATGGCGGATGACGGGCTGAAGTGAGTTGAAGATGGAGCCCGTGTGATGAATAGAAGCGCCTGGAAGCACGTAAGTAAGCGCTTGTTGCCAGCTTCACAATGCGCTCTAACTGTCTTTTTATTTTGCAGGTACAAGTTCGGAGCGGCTGCAGGGTGCCGGGATACCCACTGGGTTAGATGTGGAAAGGAGTAATGGCACGTGAGTATTAAAGTTCCCCTATGTCTTTAAACGCACCTTGTTTTGTCTTTCAGATGCGGGATGCAGCGCTGACGGCCTCCGGAGCGTGCAAAGAGTTGGTAAGCTTTTGTCTTTCAGATGCCGGAATGCAGTGTGAAGACCTCCGGAGCGCACGAAGAGTAGGTAAGCCTTTGCCTTTCAGATGCCGGAATGCTAACCTGTTCTTTCTTGTCTTTATAGGTGTTGCTGAAGACTGGATTCAGGATGGTAAGCCTTTTTCCTTAGGCCCAGGACCGGATGCAGAAGACACGATGAGCGTTCTGCTGCAGAGGGTGCAGAATAACGCAAAGCAAGATTCATCCACCGGGTGTGGTTTAAATAGCCTCCTGTAGTGCTTAGATGTCTCCTTCCACAGCCACGCCTAAGTAAGAAAAGAGTTCCTGGTAAGAAAAGAGTTCCTGCCTTCCAGAAGAGTTCCAGTGTTCTGAATCTAGGGAGTGGCTCCAGCCCTACCCAACAGGAAAAGTAGTTCCAAACAGAAGAGGATCAGAGGCTCAACTGGCAGGCAAGTAAGCAGCATGGTCTGCTGAAGGTAAGTCCACCCAAGCATTATGAGCCCGGCGCTTCCAGCGCTGGGACTGGGCATATTTATGAGCCTGGTGCCACTGGCGCCAGGACTGGGTCCAAAAGGTCCCAATTGGGACTGGTTGGCACTCGGAACCTGGGTTATGGATCTGCTTCCAAGGGAGTTGGGAAAACCCTGACCTTTTGGAAGCAGAGATCATGACACCTGCTCCTCCAGAACCATTAAGGACAACATCTACTCTCTCGCCCCAGCTCTTGCCGACTTCTGTAACCACTCTTTCACCACTGGCTCTTTCCCTCTATCCCCCAAGCATTCACTTGAGCAACCTCTCTTAAAAAATGAGATCTGCTGACACCCCCTGCCCGGCTAACTAGCACCCTATCTCTACTACCCCATTCCTGGGTAAACTCATGGAAATGTTGGTCCTCCCACAACTGACCCTCCACACAGATCTTGTTGGTTGCCTGCATGAACATCAATCTGGATTCTGGGCATCCAGAAGCATGCAAACTGCTTTCCAGAACACCCGTTAAACAATGCTCGCAAACCTCGACTCCAACTCTCCTGCTGTTCTCAGTCTCCTCAATCTTTCCTCTGCCTTTGACACAGTCAATCATTCCATTCTCATAAAATGACTGACACCGTCAGCATCACTGATCGGGCACTGAATTGGCTGACATCCTTCCTCACGAAAAGCCCTGTGCAGCTGCAATTGGGCCCTTTTTCCTCCACCACCATCTCTACCTGTGGCGTTCCCAATTCTCTAGCTTCTCACCTTGGCTCTTTAATATCTATCTCGACCCTCTAGCTCTCTTGATCTCCTCCTTCTCTCCTCATTTCCAGTCTTATGCCGATGACGCAGCTTTCCTTCAAGCTTACCTCTATCCCCCTCTTCTTCCTCTCTCATCCCCGACTGTCTGTCCGCCATTCAGGCATGGTGTGCAGAAAATTCTCTGTCTTAATGCCAGTAAAACAAAGATCCTACTCATTGGGACACCTATACCCCCCTTTTTCCTCCTACCCTCTGGCCAATCTCTTTGGGTCCTCTTCACCCATTATCTTGTGAGGCCAAAACGTCGGATTCATCTTCGACTCTGCTCTCTCCTTCACCCCTCCCACCGTGGACCTTATGTATTTATTTTATTTGTGCATTTATGGGGTATCACAGCGTTAGTACATCAAGTTTTAGGAGCACGTTATGCATACTGCAGTAGAACAGGACCATTGATCACTGCTAGAGGTGACTGACTGTTCAGCACAAGACATACAATAAATGATTACTCATACTTATCAAACAGCCAAGTTTTGGTTAGTTTTTTGAAGGCAGGGAATGAATGTTCATTGAGAATGTGTGCTGGTAGGGTGTTCCAGAATATGGGGGCTGTAACACAGAAGCTAGTCCCACATGCTCTTTTTCTCTTGTAGGGGGTGGGGCGGGAGGGGGTGACCAACGAGATACCAGAACTGGATCCGAGCAAACATGTGGGGACATATTGGGTGATACCGTTATTCAGATACAGTGGGGCGTTGTTGTGCACGCAATGATGTGTGATAATAAAGGTTTTGAAGTCAACCCGGGCTTCGATAGGGAGCTAATGTGCTTCACGTCTGGCGGCTGAGGTATGGTCGGATCACTTGAGGCCGAGGGCATAGTGCAGCGCTTTGTTTTGGAGTAGTTGAGTTTTCTTAGATTTACTTTCGAGGTACCCATGAGTAGCACATTGCAGTAATCTAGTTTGGACAGTATTAGGGTTCTTGCAAGAGTGATGCAGTTACTAAGTGAGAGGAATTGCCTACTCAGAGCAATCAGTCTGGTAGTGTAGGCTGTGGATGATGATGATAGAGCATTGTCTATTGATAGAGAGGTCAGCTTCGAGGTGGACTCCTAAGGTCTTTATTTACTTAGAGACCGGTATGGGTGTACCATCAATGCAGAAGTGGGAAAATGTGTCATCGAGGTGCTTGAACCGGTGCAGTGAGCTAATGATGAGGAGCTCAGTTTTCTCATCATCTAGGCAGAGATGATGGCCAGCCATCCAGTTTTGGATGGTGCTATAGACTCCATTAATTTTGGTAGTTTTAGCAAAGTGATCACCTGAAAGCGGGATCGTGTCATTGGCGAAACTGGTATAAATAATGCCACTATCATCCAGTGTATCAAATAGGGGTTTTGTAAAAGTGTTACACAGGGTGGGGGGGAGGCAGGACCCTTAATGTACACCTAGTGTTGCTGGGATGGGGTCCGCCAACGAATCCCCTATGGTCACACGACTGGTCCTTCAACTAAGAAAGGATTTGATCCAATCTGTGGCTTCATGGGAGAATTGGAAGTGCTGGATGAGGTTCTGGCAAAGGATATGATCTACCAGGTCAAATGCTGCTTAAAGATCAAGCAGTAGAATGATGGCTAGGCTCCCTGAGTCCCTGATAGTATCCATCTGTATTTTTAGGTCTAGTAATGCAGTTTCCGTGCTGTGTTTAGGGCAGAAGCTGGATTGTTTTATGCCTAGCAGGTGATTGGTTTCTAGGAATTGCTGGACTTGCACTTAGGCTAAGCGATCCAGAATTTTTAGAAGGACGGAAGTAATGGGGAAGTATTTTGTAGGGGTTGAGGGTTCATTTTTTTTAGTAGCGGTGTGATACAGACCAACTGAATTGTGGTGCACACTGTACCAGTTGTGAAAGAAGCATTGGCGAACTCCGTAATCATCGGTGAGAGATGGCGAGCAGAGCTTCATGACTGGGCAGGAGTAGCCTTTGCAATTGGATGGCTTGAGGGCTCTGATGGTTTGTGCTACTTGCTCTGGTGTAACTGAGGAGAAGGTGAACAATGTGATACTTGGTGAGGGAGCTTCTTTTGGAGGGCTAACTTAAGTGTTGCACTGGAGGCTTCTTGTCATTAATTTTGATGAGGAATTCAATTTTGTCTGAGAGTGCGCCCTGAATCGTGGTGCACCAGGTTTTGTCAGATCAAGTACTGGGAGCTGAGAGGATGGGGGTTCCCAACTCATGGAGGATAGTAAAGAGTTATTTGCTGTTGGAACTGCGTTGGAAATTCAGTCGTTAAGGCCTTTAGCTTTGGCACTGACAACCTCTTTCTTGTATTTGAGGACCAGGGCGGCAAGGGGCCCACAGTTCGAAGGGGAGGGATTTTTCTTGTAGAGGTGTTCAAGGGATCATTTTTCCCTGAGGGTTTATCAGCTCCTCAGTGAACCAGGAGCTGTTGGCTTTATGGGGTTTGGGCATTTTTTGTTTGAGCGTTGCATGTGACAAAGTGTAAGAGGCATGCATCAGATTTGGAGGTTAGATCCAGCACTGAATGATGATTATTATTATATAGAAAGAATACATTGAATGTGGTTTATGGGTGTGTGGTCAGCTTGAGGTATAGTATATCATATCGTGGGGTGGTGGGCAAGGGACAGGCCCTGATTTGTAGTGAAACTTTAGCTATCAGGGTCACGCCCCCTCCTAATGCATCTATTTGATTGGCTCTGTAGATAGTGTAGTTGGTGGGGATAGTTAGGGAGAGTAGTGGTCCAGTGGCCTTGTGAAGCCATGATTCTGTGATAGCTAATATATCAAGTTGCTCTTCCAAGATGAGGTTGTGGATTTTTACTGCATTGGCTTCTAGAGATCTGGCATTAACGGGGGCGCACTTGAGTGAGTCTGTCAAGTGAATGTTGGCAGGGGAGTTTGTGTGCATCGATGGTTGTGCTTTGGATGAGGAGGTGGGTATTGGGGAGGGTAGCCTAATTCTAGGTAGGAGATTGGGGCTTCCAGGTGTAGGTAGTAGTGGAGTGGTGTGACCAATGTGCATTCTGGATCGTAGTCTGTGGAGGCGGGGTTCGCTCAGGCCAGGGTTGGTTTTGCCTGTGACTGAAGTGTTGTTAGTCAGTGGTGCCAGGTGATATGTGCATCCTTCCGTGACATAGTGCCAAGTGGTTAGTTGAGGGCAGTTATTGTGCACTAGGATTTGCATAGATTGTTGGGGTAGGTGGCTCTTGGTTGGGTGTAGACTGTTGGGAGGCATAGGGTGGGAGTTTTGCAGGCTCTGGTTAAGTGCTGGATGAATCCACGTGATCACTGCGCCGACGAAAATGTCAACGGCAATTACGGCACGGCGCAGTGCTCAAATAGATCACCTTACCCACGTCCCCCAGCCTGCATTCCCGTGCACCACCCCACCCCCACCCCACTTACCTTTACGGCAACACGCCATTTTGAGTTTGGTTCAGTTTTGTAACGAATTATGAATGAGCACAACCATTATTTTAATACAGTGGTTTTGGTTCAATAATCTTCAAGCGAGTACAAAATCCAGAGGACAAGAATCAGTTCTTATACACGTGATTAAGATTTTTTTCTGACTCTCGACAAAAACATCAGGATTATTGAACCATAACCACTGTATTAAAATAATGGTTGTGCTCATTCATAATTCGTTACAAAACCAAACCCAACTCAAAATGGTATTCTCACGCTAGCGCTTGTGGCGCCAACATGCAAATGAGCCCAATAACATTGCGACGTAATCAAGCATGGCAACGCCATCACGCAATATATAAACATGGCCACAGGACACGTTATCACAGCAATCGGACTGCGGAAAACATAGGAATCTTAAAGACAAGTACCAAATGTAAATTATTTGGATAATCTTACTTCCCTCTGCCTATTACTTTCTAATAACAGCTATCTTAGAACCACTATTAGAAAAGTCAACCTTCTGTGTAAACTGATAGCAATTTTTCACCTCCCATTTAGGTAAAGAAATACCTGCTTTGCAAAAATGTTGAGATCATGCTGAGACATAACAGTCAGAGCAAACTAACAGGAAATCAAACAGACAGTATAACTAAGTAGATAGATTTTTTGATAACAGACAATATATTTCTTAAAGGAAGAGAGTCATTAACATTCACGAAATAGGTTTTCTTTTGGCTTTACTTTATCCTTTAGGACATTACCTAAATTTTAGCAATTTTTGAATCAAAACTTGCACCTCCTGAAGAACCGCCCGATTAAATGGCGGGGAACACGTGTCGGGGAGCAAATAGAAGTTGTGTTTACACAAAGTATGAAGTGAGAAATACAAAACTAACTGTTTTGCCATACAAACATTGAATTAAGACAATTTAGTGAACTTGCAGAACGGATGTTAAATTATCATGTTATCTAAATTATAACGTACTCACTGTAGTGACTAACGTACTCCATACTGCACGGGCCTCCCTTCCAAGGGACGGGAGACGGAACCTTTTTCACCAGAAAAAACTTTCTTCCCCTTTAAAATTTAGAGGCGTGTGGGGGTGCAGCCCAGGGAGCAAACACTGCCCTGACGCCGCCGCCACACCTCAGTCCTCACTGACGCGTCGACAGTAGATTTAACATTGCCTAATGACACCAGTATTATTAGGGGGGAGGTTGGTGGGACGTATGGCAGAAAAGGGACTATGGACTAAGAATACGTTAGTCACTACGGTGAGTAACTTATAATTACTCTTACGTCCAGTCCCCTTTCCTCCATACTGCATGGGCGATGACAACTGAATGTAGCCCCAAGGTGGAGAGGAGACCCTCCTTAAGCAAAAAGGTTCCGCCTGTCCAAGAGCAGCATCGGATCTAGAGCCAGCATCCAAACAGTAATGTTTGCAGAAGGCAGAGGGAGTAGCCCAAGTGGCCGCCCTGCTTATGACATGCCAAGTGACATGGTGCTGGAACGCGATGGCCGTTCCCTTGGCCCTGACTGCGTGGGCATGCATGTTGGCCTGGAGCGGCTTGTGCTGGCCCTCATACGCTTCTTTGATGGCAGAGAACATCCAGCGGGATATGGAAGACTTGGAGGCCCGATAGCCTGGTCTTGAGCCTTCGAAAGTGACAAAGAGGGCGTCTGATTTGCGGAAGCCCTTGGTCCGGTCCAAGTAAAATTTTAGGGCACGCCTGACATCCAGGCAGTGCAGCACTGTGTGCTTCCTCCTTAGGATCAGGAAAAAACTTAGGAAGGACCATCTCCGCATTCAAGTGGAAGGCAGACGGCACCTTGGGATATGGTTCCGAGGCGACCAGCGCCTGGAATTCGCTGACCATACGCACCGAAGTGAGGTCGACTAGTAAGGCCGTCTTGATGGTGATCAGCCTGATGTCTGCAGACGCCACTGGCTCAATTGGTTTGTGCGCCAGGGTGCCCAAGACTATGTTAAGGTCCCACACAGGATGCAGCCTCTTGACGGGCGGGTAGAGCCTTGCGAGTCCCTTCAGATGTTTCTTGAAGATAGGATTGGAGGAGGAGATGATGCCCTCCTCTGAGTTCCTGTAAGCTCCGATGGCTGCGAGATAAGTACGGTAGGTGTCCACCTGCACGCCAGAGTGGGCGAGGTGCACTGAGAAAGAATACGTCGTCCAAAGTGCACGTCATGGCATCGATTTCTTTGGTGTCTGTCCAGTGGCAGAATCTGGTCCATTTGCTCTTGTACTGGGCCCCGGTAGCCTTGCTCATGGAGGCCTGTATGATCTCCAGATTCGCCTGTGAGAGGTTGAGGTGCCACAGCGTTACCTGCTGAGGTACCACGCTGCGAGGGCTAGTTTCTGCGGCGCAGGGTGGATGACTCTGCCCCCCTGTTGTGCCAGAAGATGAGCTGGGTCCGTCGGGAGGTGAATCGGGGGCATCTCCGAGAGGCTGAGCAGCTCCGAAAACTATGGCCTGGCCAGCCACCATGGAGCTATTAGGATAATGTAGAGTTGGCGAGACTCCATGATTTTGCAAATTACTCTGAATTAGAGGCGTGGGCGGAAAGGCGTAGGCCTTCATGCCGTTCCACCAGAGGTGAAATGCGTCGCCCAGGGAGCAGGGGCCCAGACCCTGCCAGGAGGCGAACTGGGACACTTCCTGAAGTGCCAGGTGGCAATGAGAACCACCTGGGGATGACCCCACCTGTTGAAGACATCCTGAATAACGAGGTAGTTTAGCTGCCACTCATAATTATCCGCTCCCAGCCTGCTGAGCCTGTCCGCTTCCAGGTTGGCTTCCCCCGGGAGGTGGATTGCCATGAGGTAGATGTAATTTTCCAGGGCACACTCCCACATGCCGATTGCCAGTCTGCACAGAGGAGTGGGATCTGGTGCCCCCCTGCCTGTTGACATAGTAAATGCTGGTCGAGTTGTCCATCTGGATGAGGACAACCTTGCCCTCGAGATGTGGTAGGAATGCTCTGAGCACTAGCCAGATGGCGTTCATCTCTAGCCAATTGATGTGGAATTCCTGCTCCTGTCGAGTTCAGGTGCCGTGGACCGAGAGAACATCCAGCGTGGCTCCCTAGCCCTCAAGCGAGGAATCCAAGGTGATGGTGGCCTGCGGAGTGGGCGGCCGGAAGGGCTTGCCTGTCCGTAGGTTGCAGTCTAGGGACCACCAAGTTAGGTCCGGGTGGAGGGAAGGAGGAACGTTGATAATCTTGGACTGAGAACCCCGCTCCTGGTTCCATGAGGCCGCGAAGTGCAGCTGGATTCTCCTCATCCTTAGTCTCATGTGCGGGATGGCTAATAGGACCGCTGCCAGTAGGACCCAGGAGATGTCGGTACCACCATGCTGAGGTCACTTCCCTGCTGAGGAAGTGGGTGGTGGCCCTCTTGATGGCTGAGACCTTGACCTCTGACGGAAAGACCTCTCGGAGCAGGTGTCCCAGATGAGGCCCAGGAATGTCAGTCCGCGTAGGCAGCAGGTGCGACTTCTTGAGATTGAGCGAGAAGCCCAGATCGTGCAGTGTGTTCATAAGGGCATGGGAAGAGTGGTGAACCGCTTCCGGAGATGTAGCCCTGATAAGCCAGTCATCGAGGTACAGGTAGATGTGGAGGCCCTGCGCTCTGAGGAGGGCCACCACCGCATTCATGAGCCTGGTAAAAATCCTGGGGACCAAGTTGATGCCAAAAGAAGGACCTTGTATTGAAAGTGATAGCCCATGATCCTGAACCGTAGGAAAGAACGGTGGGCCTCCAAATCGAGACATGTAGGTACGCGTCCTTCAGATCTAGGGAGTACATCCAGTCTTCCCTTGTCCAATGTCTCCACCATAAAAGCTGGTGTAACCATCTTGAATTTTTGCAGGGGTAAGGAGAGGTTGAGGGTGGAAAGATCCAGCACCCGCCCACCTGGTTCTTCTTCTGAATGGCAAAAATCCTGGAGTAAAACCCAAAGCTTCTCTGGGCAGCTAGGACTTCCTCCACTGCCTGGCTCTCTATGAGCAACCGGATCTCTGCCAAAAGAGTTGCTGTCCCAACCGGTGGGAGTAAAGGGGAGGAGGGAGGAGAGGTTGGGATAGGGAGGCAGTAGCCCGTGGATACTACGGAGAGGATCCAGAGGTCCGTGAAATTCTGGTGCCAGAAATGTGCATGGAGAGCAAGCCTCCCTCCCAATGGAGACACGTGGACCCAAAGGGGCGTGTCATGCCTACTTTCCCTCGGAGGCTGTTGTGGAGGAGGGGCACTGGAAAAAGCCCTTACTCTCCCCCCCCCCGCACCCCTTTTTGTTGCTTGTGCCGGCAAGCGGTCCAGCTGCCTGGATCTCCTTTCCTGGAAGCCGTGGAACCTCCGTACGCACAACCCCCGTCAGATCGCTGCTGAGATTGGGTGTACGATTTGGGCGTGGTCTTTGTAAGGATGGATAAAGACTTAGCCGTTTTGTGAGCTGTTTTTCTTTTTGCCAGCTCTTTGTCCATGGAAGAGGTCCCCGCCCCCCCCCCCCACCTCGAAGGAGAGATCTAATATGCGTTCCTGGACGTCCGGGTTGAATTTCGCTGCCCGGAGCCAGGCTGTCCTGCTCATGTCTGTGGCAATACAAATGGCACAGCCAGAGGTGTCAATATGGGCCATGGTGGATTCCATGAGGTCCTGCGCCACCAACTTGGCCTCTTCACTGGCCGAGGAGGTGGCAGGGGGTGCCGACGGGGTAGCAGGGAGCAGCTGGAGCTGCTGCGTACCCTGCCCATACAGAGGCAAAGAAAAGCTGTCCTGGGCAAAAGAGGGATAGGCCGTAGGCCACGTACCTGGTTGAGGCCAGTCCCACTTTGACACTCGTTCTTCGCCAAATTCCTGGAATGGCGTCTGATGGGTGCCTCTGTATGGTGCAGTGGCCATCTTGTCGAGCTGCCTGCCACGTGTTGCTCGGCCCACTGGGCCCGGCCTCCTCCAGGACTCTTGCGTGTGGATCACAAGGCCTACCCTGCTCCGCTGGCCTAGGCCCAGTAGGTGACACCCTCGACCCGGGGGTCAGTAGGGCTGCGTTTAGGCGCTCCTTCGGGCGTATTGCTGGTACTAGGACATAGCCCCTCGGCCATGATGCCGGTACAAGTGTGGAGCACCTTGGCTGAAGACCCGGTAAGAGAACCTTCCGGTCCCTCAACACTGTCACCGGGAGGATCCGCGGATCACTCGGCCCGAAGGCCGGTAGCTGTGGCAGCCTCGGTGCATGTGCTGATAGAAGGACCTGACTGGTCCTTCCCATGCAGGAGAGTCCCTGCGAAGGAATCTCCCTTGCGGGGTACGATGGAGAATAATGGCCCCACCTTGGGTTGGATCCGATGTTTGACGAATTTCTTGAGGTCCTCTGGAAAAGCTCCCTCCACCTGGCAAGTCTGTTCCTCAGCGCTTTGGAGGACAGAGCTATACGCTGGACAAGCTTGCCAACCGTGGTCTGGGCCAAGGCAACGTAGGCAGAGGGCTTGGGGGTCTGAAGTTGGGAAGAGCCCGTTGCAGGATGGACACCTGCTGAACCCTGTGTAAGTAGACATGCGCCAGGAAGGAGCGCGACGCCCGAGGACCGAGCCCCTGCATTCAAGTATTAAAACTATGGAATGAAGCAAATTCTATTGTCAAATGCAAATTATTTGAACCGTACTTAACCATCATGTTTTACTTTCATTTGTGTCACTTCAATTAAAACCAAAGGTAATGAAGTAAACCAAGTATCCTTTACTTTTCTCATATATCCAAATTTACAAAATGATTTGAAGTGAAAGTGCAATAAAGTGGGATTCTACTCTCATTTCTATTAATTATGGAGCCCTGGTCAGCCTCAGGACACTGAATGCTTGTTAGCAGCTCACTTTGTAGACTTTTGAATAATCTGTACATTCAACTTAAAGCAGTGTCAGTGAATCGCCATTTGCTGTTAAAGGCTAGAAATGTCTCTTTAACCTAGTTTTGTTTTGTTTACCTAGTACAAAACTGCCCTCGTTACATCCAGTGTATTGAGGTTTTTCTCAGCTAAGCTTGATGGATTTTGAAAGAAAGCGGTAGTTCAATGGATTGGTTAACATGGAACTTGGATATGAATTGAGGTGAAAATCTAGGGTGTCTCCCAAGTACCACTTTGTCTTTGCGGATAACAAAGAAAGGGTCTTGCACTAACAAAGCTTGCAGCTCACTAACCCTTCTTATAGAGGTGTTGGCTACCAAAAAAGCAGTTTTGTATGTTGGGTGTTTGAGGCTGGCTTTGTGTATAGGCTCGAAGAGAGGACCCATGAGCACAAAATTTAGATCCCAACCTGGAGGCAGGTTGGAAATGGGGGCGGATGGGGTAAAGTCTCTTTACTCATTCCATGAAAGCTTAAACTACAGGAAATTTCCACCAGGACACCTTGTTTTTGGAAAATGGGAAGAAGAATTGGGGTGTACTATTACAGAAGGGGAATGAAGACGTATGTGGCAGGTGGGCTATAAAAGTAAGTTAGACCTCAAATTAAGGCTTATACATCAAAACATTGTAGGGCGGCTGTATTGGACACCAGTACGTATGTGCAAATTGGAGTTGTTGGATAGTGATCTATGTTGGGGATGTGGGAAGAAAAAAGGGACACTTGTTCATATGTTATGTATTGCGCCCAAGCGCGGAAATTCTGGTATGAGGTGCTGGATAGATTGGAAGGGATCTTATCAATTAGTTTTCCAAGAAGGCAATTGAAGGTGTTGCTGTTATCAGATAGTGGGCGGTGTAAAACTGCTCGATTGTTTGGGAATTGGATTGACAAAGTACCTGTGATAGCGGCAAAGCAGATTTTGAAAGTGTGGAAAACTAGGAAAAAGCCGCAAGTTGAGAGTTTGATGAATGATACATTGGTATTGTCTAACCTTGAGCGAGTCATGGAGACAAACAGTTGGTCTGTTTCGCGTTGTGGATTTTGTCTTGTTTACATAGTAAAGGACCGCTCTCCTTACATCTAATGTATGGAGTCTTTTCTCTGCTGAGCTTGAAGGGTTTTGCAAGAAAGCTGGTAGTTCGATGTGCTGGTTGACATGGAACTTCTTTGAAGCGCTTGTGTATAAGCACTATACAAATAAACAATTACCATTTAGATATGAACTTGGGTGAAAACCTAGGGTGTGTTCCTAGTACCAACTTGTCTTTGTGGATCACAAAGAAACGGTTTTGCACTGACAAAGCTAGTAGTTTACTGACTCTTCTTATCGAGGGGGCATCTACCAAGAAAAGCCATTTTATATGTAAGGTGTTTAAGGCTGGATTCATGCATTGGCTCAAAGGGGGGTCCTATGAGCTTTGCAAGTACCACATTTAGGTCCCACCCTGGAGGCGAGTTGAAATGGGAGGGTAAAGTATTTTTACTCCCTCCATGAACGCCTTAATGAAAGGGACTTTCCACCAGGACACCTTGCTTTGAGAATTGGTGTAAGCGGATAGAGCCGCTAGGTGAACCTTGATGGAGTTGAATACTAGACCAGTGTCTAGTAAGTGGAGCATGTAATGGAGAATGTTTTATGGAGTTCATTGTATTGGGCTTATATTTTTTCAGTGGCACCATATTAAAAATCTCTTCCATTTGTTAAAATAACAGTCTCTGGTGTTTGGTTTGCGTGCCTCCATGAGGATTTCCATAGAACTTTGAGGTAGTTTTAAATGGCCAAACTCTATGACTTCAGGATCCAAGCTGCCAAGTTCATAGTCTGAGGGTGTGGGTGGAAGGCTGTCCCCCCACGTGCTGTCTGAGCATGTTGTAGGGGCACGGGAGTTTGATTTGTTCGCACATTGCCAGTATGCGCAGATTTGGAAACCAGGGAGAAGATATTGTCTAAGAGGTCTTTGTCAAGCTGACACTAGAGTTCTTCTGCTAGTCTATCTCTGCTTAATGAGTCTGCCAGAGAACTGAGTGCCCCTGGAACATGTTGAAATGTTAGGAACATGCCGTGCTTGGGTACCCACTTCCAAATCTTTTGTGCTAGCATTGGACAGACTTGGACAGTTTGTGCCCCCCTGCTTGTTTATGAAAAACATGGCAGTGGCGCTGTCCGTGAGGACTTGTACTGTCTGGCCGGACAGGTGCACTTGGAAAGCTTGTAGAGCCTTGAGCACTGCTAGCATTTCTAAAAGGTTGTGATCTGTGTCCGCAGGCCATGCGCTGTGTGGTGAAGGTAATGGGCTCCCCAACCGGTGAGTGATGTGTCTGTTGTGACAACTGCTTGCACTGTAGGGTTGTGAAAAGGTTTTCCCTTTAACAGGTTCTCCTTTGTCCACCAGCGTAGCGCTTTAACTAGGGCTAGCAAAATAACCACTAGATCGTCCCAATGACCACTAGCCTGAGACCACGGTTTCACTAATCACTCTTGCATTGGGCACTTGCGCAGCTGTGCGTACGCGACTAGGTAAATGCCTGAATCCATCATCCCGAGCAAACGCATTGCTTTGCGTACGGTTACATGGCGACCGGCTAGATACAGTATTTGCAGCAGTATGTTTTGATGCTTTCATTTGACGGAAAGACGAGAACTTCTGTCTTTTTGACAGCTCCTAAAAACTGTTTTGTTTGGAACAAGACTATTTTTTTCTTGTTGATTCAGAATCCCAATTGGAACAGAAGACTGATTGTTCTCTGGGTATTTTGCTTGCAAATTTGGGGGTGGGTGAGATTCCCCTGTTATCCGCCAGTCGTCCAGGTAAGGGTACAATGGGATTGATTCTCTGCTTAGGTGCGCTGCCACTACCGCTAGTACCATGGTGAATACCTTTGGAGCGGAGGCTATACCTAAGGGTAGCCCCTTGAATTGGTAGTGTTAGTTCACTATCTTGAAGCGCAAGAATCTTCTGTGCGCCGGGAACATTGAAATATGAAAGTATGCACCTTTCATATTCAAGGTTGCCATATAGTCCCCCTGTTTTAGCAGTGGGATTACTTCCTGTAGCTTTGTAATGCAGACATTTTGTGGCTCGACATAGGTGTTCGCAGGGCGCAGGTCTAGGACAGGGCGCATTGTTAGGTCTTTTTTCGGGACAAAGAAGTACAATGAATAAATACCCTTGTTTACCTGGTTTGCCAGGAGGATTTGTAAGGTGTCCTTCAGTAGCAGTGCTTTGATTTCTTCCAACAGAATGCGTTGTTCTTCCTGTAAATTTCGTCTTTGTCTCGGCGGGTGGTTGGCTGGTGTTTGAATTAGCTCTATGCAATACCCCCCCGCCACGGTGGAAAGTACCCACTTGTCTGAAGTGATCCCTTCCCATGAGTGGGTAAAGTGTGAAATACGACCTCCTACTGGAGTGGCATGGGAGGGAACTTGTAGTGGGTGGTCATTGCTAAGGAGGGGTTGAGCCCCCTCTTGGGGAGGAGGATGATCTGCCCCTACTTCTAGACCTTCTTTGGCCTCTTTGAAAACCCTGTAGGGAGGACTGCCCTTGAGAAGAACCCCAGGAAGATCCTTGCCCACCCTGGTTGTAGTTAGAGGACCACTGGGAGTTCGGTCCTCTAAACTGGCGAGAGTTTGAGCCCCCCCTCTCTGCCCAAAGGGTTTGTTAGTGAGCTGTCCCAGGGATTTGAGGGCAACATATTCCTCCTTTGCTCTGTTAAGCACATCCTCAACTGCTTTGCCAAATAAAGCATTGGGCTCAATAGGCATGTTTAAGAGTGTAGCCTAGGTCGCCAATTTGAAACCTGATTGGCAGAGCCATGTGTGGCGCTTGATCAGTGTGCCTTCGGCCATGATCATTCCCACATTTTCTGCTGCGTCCAAGTTATTTTTAAGGATGCAGCTGGCTACCTGTTTCCCCTCAGCGATGGCGAGTTAGAGATGTGTTTTTAGGGGCTCTGTGACTGTATCCATCTATTGTGCTATCTCGTCCCACTTGTGGCAATTATAGCTGTCTTATAGTGTTGTATTATTAGCTATCCCCGTTTGATAGGCTGCTGAGGAAGCTACCTTCCTGCCCAGGGTGTAGATTTTCTTATTCTCCATGTCATGGGGGGCTTCGGCAGAGGCCAGAGGGGTTTCCGCTCTCTTTTTGTGGTGGTGACTATTAGAGAGTCAGGCTTTAGCTGCCCCTTAATGTATAAGGGGTATGAGGGGGCTGATCTAAACATCTTTTCTATGCACGGGTTGACTTCCCGTGTCAAATTGTGTGTAAGTAGAGAGGGCTGAATATGTCTCTGGACCGATTGTAACAGGGGGATAAATTGAGTTGCCAATCTTTTATCCCCAAGGATGTCCCCCACAAAGTTTTTGTTGACTTAGGATTCTTGCGTGTCTATTTTGAAGTCCTCTGCAGCCTTTAGGAGCAGGTCATTATATTGCAGTTGGTGGTCTACCGGTTAGTCAGCCACCGGTGGGTCGGTGTGGTCTGGGGACTGAATGATGTATACGTCCTCATTGTCGTCCTCATAATATTGGTCCAAGTAATCAGTGTCCTCTGGGTCTGTGTATGAGCCAAGGTTTTGTGAGCCTTGAGTGCTATAATGATAAGTGTCCTGACCCGGGTATTGATGTGACGAGCTGGCAGCCTGTGTGGTGTCCAGGCAGACATTTTTGCCAGCAGGCTGATTGACGGATGCCCCACTCTGTGGGGTCCCCTGAAAGTTTTGGAGGACGTTGCGGTGATCGTCAAAGAAGTTTATAAAACTGGACATTCTCCTCATGACCCTATCTAATTGTTCTGTGCTCCATTGGGAGGAGCTTGACAACACAGAGGGAGCAGGAGCAAGCAGAGCAGGTAAAGGTTGTGGGACAGGGGTCTTCTTATGATGCATAGCCCCTGAAAGGGTGCCTTCAGGGGTAGCGTAATCTCTACTTTTAGTAGCCTGTAACTTAACCTGGGGTGTGGAAGATTTATGGTTTTTCGACGTTCTGCCCTTTAGTAGGGTGTCAGGAACGTGTTTTTTAATTAACTCCCTCAATTTTGAGCTTTTTGAGCTCTTTCCAGAGGCCGTCGACACGTCTTTCGATGCCTGGTCGTCAGCACCCAGATTTAGATGTGGTGACGTAAACTGACTAACGTCTGTTTAGGGGGCCTGTTCTGTGGTGAACGTGACTGTGATGGCTCAGATGACAGGGAATGTTCAGACCTTACACTCGATACCACGTGTGGCTTAACGGTCAGTGACATAGCTGGCTTTCGGCCGTGGGGGATGTGCTTGGTGTGATGCGACTTGGTAGTGCTTGAGCCGCTGCGTGTCGTACATGTAGCAGAACTGCCGGCCTGACAGTTGGGGTCAGGGGCTTGCACGCAGGATTCCGATGGATCCCGATCCCCCTGAGCGTCACTTAGGACATCGATGCTGCCATCGCTGGAGGCTCCCTCGACGTCTATGCCGGCCTCGGCCTGCATGGCCTAGTGGGCCCAGCACCTAGTCTTGCGGTTCTGTAAAGTTTTTGGCCTAAACAGTTTGCAAGACTTGCACTGTTCTTCGGCATGGTCCCTGGGGAAACAAAGGTTACACACTAGGTGCAAATTCTTCCAGGGAAACTTTGTTACAGGAAGGGCAGAATTTAAAAGGAGTGTTTTCCATCATGTATAAGGATGGCAGCCTGGCAAAATAAAAGTGAGTAAAGGGGAATATGCATTCTCTTTGTGAGACTGGAATATGAACCTCCCCCCGCTCTCCCTACTGTGCAGGGCCGTGGCCCGTTGGGGCCTTGGAAGGCCGTAGACAAAGGTTTGTTGAGACGGGAGTCGCGATCGTTTATCGATGGTCTTGTCCTCGAAGCCGTTGCTGGAGATCTTGCGTTAAACGGATGTCGAAAGGACAGAAAGAAATACTAAGTTTAACTTTACTAAGTAATTACGTCAGCCAAGAAGGAACTCTGATTATGCGTCCGACTACGATGGAGGAAAAAAACAATCACGGCACCTCTGCGTGTGAACAGGGTACAGTAGACGTCACACTAGGGATAGTATTAATGGCACTCCCTGTTCACGTCCCTTTCGAAAACCAAAAATGTAATACTCTGCAGCTACCAGTAAATGTCAGCTTGTGAATAACATGTGATCTAAGCATATCCACAAGACTCAAATATATGTATATCTGTTTTGCCACTGTTATTATTTCCCCTGTGCTCTTCCCATTAGGTCTTGTAGCGCTTTGAAACACAATTCTGTTGTATAAAGCGCCTTACAAATGCTCAATAAAATGAAAAATAAAAAATAACTGGAGTGAAAGTTGTGACCCATAGGTGAGAAAGCTATGGCTGTAATGAAAAGGATTGTTTAGCGTCATTCGCTACTCGCTTCACCAGTTATCCCAGCTTAGACATGAAAACGTTTTGTCCAAGAACTAGCAGTTTTAGAACAATGGCCTTCTTGGATGTATCTCCATTTCAGAATTGCGAACAGAACTATCTCCCACAAGGCAGCAGAGCACCATAGCTACTATGCTATGGGGCATGGCCATGGGACAGATCAAAGGAAATGTCTAAAAGGAGCCAGAGGTGCTTTTCACTGTTTTCCAGAATAGGAGACAGATCCAAAGCTACCTCAAAGGCATAAAGAAGAGTCTGAAAATCCCTTAAGAGGGACTGAGCTGTATGTCCTGCATGTGTCTCGGTGAGCAGAAGGAAAGTGTAGGTGGCATTTGCCCTTAAGGGAAAATTGCACTTCGTATGGCTATAGTCTGATGGAACCGCATCCTCAAATGCAAAAGTGTTCTTTCCTGTGAAGCTAGGGAGCAAACTGACAATGTTCAGCATCTCCGGAAACTCCTCAAATCCCTTAACAGAATACATTTTGTTCCACATTTTAGCAACAAATGCCTTGTTTGTGTCTTTATATTCTTGCTGGATATTTCGAATGATAGGCAGTAGACGGAATTAATCATTAGCCACAGGAATTTACTAATTTTGTTGACAGAAACAAAGGTGTCGACAGATGGTTATGTTGACGCAAATGGCATTTTGGGCGAAGTGTGATCCCACAATTGATGTTTATAGTGAGGGTGTAAAAGAGGATCACAATTGTTTTTAAAAAAAGAGGTCCATGGCAACCAGCCCTATGGGATTCGGCCAAAATGACCGAATCCAATTTACTTAACCCACCAAAAGACCTAATATACATACCACAAAAGGAACAAGTTACTTACCTGTAACTGTTGTTCTCCAGCATGGGTCTGGCATGAATTCACATGCTCATGAATATTCCCCGTCGTCAGGCTGGGAATCCTCGGTAAAGAAAAAAACAGTATCAGTTTCGTTTCTGATCTGACTTTCGTAGTAATAACCAATCACTGGTCTCTGCGTCATACTGACCACAGCCAATGACTGCCCTCTACCTAAGCCCCACCTCTGGCAGCCATCTTCAGATTTGGAAGCACGGGAAGTGGCAGTATGACCAAGTGAAGAGCCGCAGAGGGGTAGGCGGGAGGGTTCGCATGTGAATCCATGCCAGACCCCATGCTGGAGAACAACAGTTACAGGTAAGTAACTTGTTCCTTCTCCAGCATGGGGTCTGGCATGGATTCACATGCTCATGAATAAAGAATACATAGCAGTACACACATGCACAACCACGGGAGGTGGCAAAGGCTCAATATTAAGCATTACATCAAACTCAACATTAAGCATCTTACCTCCTCACCAGGCTCACCTCAGGCGAACAGGTTGCGCCGCACCGCTTGGCCGACCCTGGACTCCTCCCTGGAATCCCAGTCGACGCAGTAGAATTTCGTGAAGGTGTGCGTCGACCTCCACGTAGCAGCCCTGCATATGTCCAGCAGGGGCACACCAGATAGGAACGCCGTGGTAGCTGCGATCGCTCTGGTGGAGTGGGCTCTCGGACGGCCAGGCAGCGGTCGATTTGCCAACCGGTGACAGTACATGATACAGCCGGAGAGCCATCTGGAAATGGAAGCCTTCGAGAGAGCCTTCCCCCTGATTGACAGGTCCAAAGTTCACAAAGAGTTGTGACGTCTTCCGAAAACACTTCGTGCGGTCCACGTAGAACTTCAGCGCTCTAGCCACATCCAGCGAGTGCAAAGTCCTCTCAGCCGGCGACGAAGGCGACGGGAAGAACACAGGCAACACCAAGGGTTTGTTGAGATGGAAGTCCGACGGTACCTTGGGCATGAAGGAGGGGTGCGTCCTGAGCACTACCCTCGTGTCGTGAAAAGTCAAGTACGGGGCCTTGCAGGAAAGGGCCTGGATCTCTCCCACTCGTCGTGCGGAGGTGATGGCCACAAGAAACGCTGTTTTCCACGACAGAAATTTCAACGGAGCTGAGTGCAGAGGCTCGAACGGAGGTCCCATGAGCTTGGTCAGCACCACGTTGAGCTCCCACGCCGGGGCCGGAGCCTTCACCGGCGGGAACGATCTGAACAGTCCCTTCATGAACTCTTTCACCAGACGATGAGACCACAAGGACGTCCGCCCCGTGGTTCTGGTGTATCGGGAGATCGCAGCAAGATGAATCTTGATGGACGCATGTGCCAGTCCAGCTTTGGCCAGCGTCAGCAGGTACGGCAGTACTTGGGGGGCCGTAATCCGTAGAGGGTTAATCTTCTGTGCGTGGCACCAGACAGAGAACCTCTTCCATTTGTGTCCGTAGCATTTAAGAGTCGAGGACGCCCTGGCCTTTGCAAGAACCTCTCTGCAGTCGGCCGGTATGTCGTATCCTCCAAACTCTAGCGCTGCAGGAGCCAGGCCTGCAGGTTCAGCGATTTCGGGTCGTGGTGGAGGATGGCGCCTCCTTCTCTGGAGAGTAGATCCGCGTCCACCAGCAGCTTGATTGGCGGGGACGCCGACAAGTCCAGAAGGTCCGGGAACCATATCTGCCTCGGCCACGCAGGTGCGACGAGGATCATCCTGCACCGTGACCTCTTGAGCTGGTTGACGAGTCGGATTAGCAGTGGCAAAGGAGGGAACGCGTAGAGGAACAGGCCCTCCCAGGGGAACGAGAAAGCATCGCCCATGCTCCTCGCCTGGGGAAACCTGCTGGCGAACCTCCGGCACTTGGAGTTCGTCGCCATCGCGAACAGGTCGATCTGGGGTGTGCCCCACCGTCGGAAGAGGCGATCCACTAGATCCTGCCGTAGCTCCCACTCGTGGCACGAGCGCAGCTCCCTGCTGAGTGAGTCGGCGATGGTGTTTTTTTATCCCTGCCAGATGAAACGGCACCAGAAATATCCTTTGGGCGATGGCCCAATGCCACAGGTCCTGCGCCTCCTTGGACAGTGCTGGGGACCTGGTTCCGCCCTGTTTCCTGATGTAAAACATGGTGGTGGTGTTGTCGGTGAAGATCCTCACCACCTTGACCTTGAGGGACGGAAGGAAGGACCTGAGGGCCCAAAACACTGCACGGAGATCCAGGACGTTGATATGTAGGGATTTCTCCGTCGGGAGCCAAAGGCCTCTTGCGTGCAGATTTTCGGTGTGCGCTCCCCACCCTTCCAGGGAGGCATCCGTGGTCACTGTCTTCTGGTGGGTTGGGGTCTGGAAGTCCAAGCCCGCCGTCAGATGCGCGCGGGTGCCCCACCACCGGATCGCTCGTCGGAAACTCTCGTCGAGTGTGATCCTTTCCCCGAAGCTGCCCGTCGTTTGGATCCAGCGCGCGTCCAGGAACTCCTGCAACGGGCGCATCCGGAGCCTGCACATGGGCATGAGGTAGATGCAGGAAGACATCATTCCGAGGAGGGACTTGATGGACCTCACCTTGGCCGCGTCGGCCAACAACATCCGCTGCACCTTGCCCAGGATGGTCCTGGTCCTCTCCTCCGACGGGGAGGCCAGAAGGGACACTGTGTTGAGCCTCGCTCCCAGAAACAGAGCGTCTTGCGCGGGTACCAGGTGGGATTTGGCGTAGTTCACGGAGAATCCCAGGTCCGTGAGAAGTTGGACGGCCCTTGCCGTGTGAACCACGGCGAGCTCCCTTGTCTTGGCTCGGATGAGCCAGTCGTCCAGGTAGGGGTAGACGTGGACCCCCTCGCGGCGCAGCTGCGCCGCCACCGGTGCGAGGCACTTGGTGAATACCCTGGGTGCCGACCGTAGTCCGAAGGGGAGGGCTTTGAACTGGTAATGACGCCCTTGGACCACAAACCTGAGGAATTTTCGGTGCCCCTTTAGGATGGGAATATGGAAGTAGGCATCCTCCAAATCCAACGACGACAGGAAATCTCCTTCCTCCAGCTGACCCAGGACGTGCTGGAGGGTGACCATCCGGAACTTCTGCGCCTTGATGAACTTGTTCAGACGTCGCAGGTCCAGGATGGGGCGCCATCCCCCCGTCTTCTTCTTCACGAGGAAGTATCTCGAGTAGACTCCGGAGCCCCGAAGCCTCTTTGAGACGAGTTCGATGGCGCCCTTCCTGAGCATCGCTTTTACCTCCAGGAGAAGTTGAGGGACGTGAAGTTCTTTCCTGGCCACGGGGGGGACGCGCGGGCACCTTCTCTGGAACTCGAGCGCGTGGCCCCGGGCCAAGGCGTCCAGCACCCAACGGTCGGTGGAGATGGACTCCCACACGCTGACGAAGCTCGCCAGCCGGCCTCCCACCGGGGTGCTTCGGTGGGGGCCCGACCCCACGGCCGGTTCAATCCTGCTTCGACGAGGATTTGCCGCCTTGACCTCCTTGGCGACGACGGCGGGGTCCGCCAGACTTGCCTCGTCCTCTGTAGGCCTCCTGAGACGACGAGCGGGCCGCTTGACGGTAGGTGGAGAAACCGCCGCCTGAACCTTTGGAGGCGCCCTTGCCTCCGCTGCTCCGAAAGGGCGTCCGTCGTTGTTGCAGAACTCCCAGGGCCCGGGCCGTCTCAGTGTCCGCTTTAATGGCCTGAAGGGAATCGTCCACTGTTTTCCCAAACAGGTTGTTCCCATCGAAGGGCATGTCCAGGACTCTGGTCTGAACGTCTTGACGGAAGTCCGTAGCCTTGAGCCATCCACGCCGCCTAAGGCAAACGCCGTTGCCCAACTGGCGGAACCCAGTGTCGGCGATGTCCGTCGCAACGGTAATGGCGTGGTCCGAAGCCACCTCACCTTCCTGCAGGATCTCCAGGGCCTCTGTCCTCTTGTCGTCCGGCAGGAAGTCCAGCAGGGGAGCCAGTTTGTACCAGAGCTCCCTGTCGTAGCGGACCACGATAGCCAAGGCGTTGGCCGCTTTAATCGTCGACTCTGCGTCCCATAGCGTCCAATTTCTTTCCCTCACCGTCCGGTGGGGAAGTCCATGTGGAGGCCGCACCCCCCCCCGCTTTCTTCCTGGCCGCCGCGGAGACGACGGAGTCCGGGGTAGGCTGCGCCCGGAGGCACAGGGGGGCCGTGTCCGGGATCCGGTACCTCTTCTCGTACCGGTCTCTTCTAGCTGGCGTCGTGGAAGGGTTCTTGAGGAGGGTGAGGCCCTCATCCCAAATGTCGTCCAATAGAGGCACTGAGAGGACCGTCTTCCTCTTGGCCTCGCGCCGCTGATAAAGGAAACCTTCCTTCTCCTCAGGGCAGAGTTGAAAAAGCTCGGATGCCCTGGTGATCATGGAGTGGAACGATCCAATCTCGTCGGGCGGAGAAGCCCTGGTGGGAGGCGACGACGGTACATCCTCGTCGTATACCTCGTCGTCCGTACCCGTCGCTGCCGTGTCAGTCCCCGTATCATCCCCTCGGGTGGACGGGGAGGAGGGCTGGACGGAGCGCGACGGCTGAAAAGGAGGTGGAGGGTGGATCCTTCTTTTCTTAGTAGGGGGAACACCAGAAGGTCCCGGTTCTGGGTCCCCCGACGGGAGAGGTTCCTCCGTCGGCAACGGTAGTCTCGTCCTTATCTCTGAGCATAAGGACTGTATAGCCAACAAAATGGCCGCCGAGTTGTCTTGCGGTGCTGGCAGAGGGGAATCCGACGGGCGATCAGGGGCCCCGTCGGTACCCTCGACGATGTCGTCGTCACCTGCGTCGGGATCCATCCCGACGGGCCGGTCTTCTTCCACGCCGAGGCCGTGGCTTAAGACCTCGACCAGTTCCTCCTCCGAGGTTGAAGCCGAATCTACGACGACGCCCCCCCCCTTTCTCTTCCCCTCGGGGGATTTCACGGGGGTCCTATCGATGGGCACAAAAGAGGACTCCCTCCGAGGTGGCAGGGAGACTCTGAGCCCCGAGGTCGCCACCACTGGTGTAGCCTGCACAGGCTGAGCCAGGGCCGCCGCGACAGTTTCGATAGAGGGCTTGGCCGGATGGATTAAGGCCTTCACCACCTTAGGTGCGCTCACCGCCTTATCCTTGAGGGGGGGGGACACCGCCTCGCTCCCCCTCCGCCTTCGAGCTCGACCGGGGCCTCTCCAGGAGCTTCGCCGGGTGCTCGGCCTTCCTCTTACCCAACCCAGAGCGTTGGCTTGTGGTTGATGGTGCCGGGGAGGGTGCGCCCTGCCTGGCGCCCGTAGAGCCCGACCGTTCGGCGCTCCCGGTGCCAGCGGACTCGCGGTGCTTGGCCTTATGTTGGACCCCCGTCGCCGGGGCGTCCTCAAAGGTCTTAGAAGACCGCTCAGATTTCTTCTTCTTCTCGCCGGACGGGCTCTTCCCTTCTAGCCAGTTGGCGAGACGTTGATGGCGGTCCTTCATGGTCCGCTCCGACATGTTGCCGCAAAACGCAGTCCTTCTCCACGTGCGTCTTGTCCTCATGTAGGCAGTAGAGACAAAAAGAGTGTTCGTCCTCCTTGAAGACGTTCTGCAGCTGGCATCCAGGGCAGACCCTGAACAGCTTTCCGGGCGTCGAGCTTCCCTTCTCCTGGGCCATGACCGGGCCTGAGAAACTTCTGGAGTCCTCCAAAAGCGTAGCTCGACGAAATCTTCATCCTTGAGGGGCGCAGACGAATCCGACACGGGTCCCCGTTGATCGGATAGAGAGTCGGTGGAGCTTGAGGCTCTTTTGACCGAAAAAATGAAGTTTTTGAGAAAAAACGTGAAAAAATAGCACCAACGCTCGAGAGCAATAGCACGAGGATCCCAACACATGAACGTGCGGTAAAAATCTGAAGATGGCTGCCAGAGGTGGGGCTTAGGTAGAGGGCAGTCATTGGCTGTGGTCAGTATGACGCAGAGACCAGTGATTGGTTATTACTACGAAAGTCGGATCAGAAACGAAACTGATACTGGTTTTTTCTTTACCGAGGATTCCCAGCCTGACGACGGGGAATATTCATGAGCATGTGAATCCATGCCAGACCCCATGCTGGAGAAAGTTAAAACTACCAAAAGTTCAAACTTTTTGTGGTATGTATATTGGGTCTTTTGGTGGGGTAGGTAAAAAAAAAAAAAAAAAAAAAAAAAAAAAAAAAAAAAAAGAAAGGCTGCGGGGGCGTCCCCCACATCACCCCACTCACTATGCTATACAGCATAGTGAGCGGGGGTCACCCCCGCAGCTGACCCGACCGGAAAACAAAAGGCTGCCGGGGCGTCCCCCGCATGACCCCGCTCACTATGCTATACAGTATAGTGAGCCGTGGTTGCGGGGACACCCCTGCAGCTGACCGGCTCAAAAGAAAAAAGAAAGAAAAAAAAAAGAAGGACCCTGCGGCACCAGTTCCCGATCACGGAAGTGAAAGGGAACCAGCATCCCGGGGACACAGCGCAGCAAAAGGAAAGTCGGGCGGTGTGGGTGGGGGTTGTGGTGTGGGTATGGGTTAGTGTTGGTATGGATTTGGGGTTGTTTTACCACGGATGTCCGCATGAGTTATGTACAAACATTTATGTATAAGGTACATTTCTCATGCAGTAATTTCCGTCGCGAACATTTCAGCTGCGGTAAAACAACCCTAAATCGCCCTATGCTTTGCCTACCAATGAGTGGAGAAATGTTTTTGTATGTAGAGATTGTTGAGTAAGGCAGATGCTATAATATATAACACTGCTGCACTTACTAACCACTTGAGCACAAAATATGCCATTGTTTTAATAGCTGGTTGATTAACGTGTATATGGGCGTATGCTTCTTATAGGAAGGTTAATGAACTATGTGAATTGTTTTTGACTGTCCCATATGGACTATTTTTTGTATTTTGTATTCAATATATGGTATATAAGGATGAACACAGCCATGCTCGCATGTGTTAACAGTGGGTAGTTCTGTGTACAATGTGTTATATTCCTCATGGGCGCTTCAGTATAATATCAGATTAGCCATTAGATGAGCGTAAACCACATCCACCACTTGTTTGCCAATCTACTTACCCAACGTTGCCCAGTCATGTGCCCATATCTGTAAGAGCTATGGAAGGTAGCGGGCACAGTAAGGACGGCTTGGATTCTAGTAGGAACTGAATCAATAACCGCATTCAATGTGGCCTCTACCATGGCCCAATTTCTGCTCAGGAGCGGGTGACTACAGAAATGGAAGTCTGAGGGGACTATATCTAAAAGGAGGGGGAGACATTGTAATGTCATCATATCGCCTTTTCTCATATGTCGTGCCAAAGTCTTACCTTGATCCACAAGGTGGAGAGGAGGACCTACTGTTCCAGAGGATGAGCCAGCACAAAATAAAATGCTTTGTCACTAGTCTTATTAATTTCTTCTATATGCAGCCACATTTGTTTGGGCAATTCCAGGCCGCAATTCCATCAAATAGCACAGTTTATCAGCCATCATAGATAGGGGACAGTCTAAAACGTGCAGGTGTTGAAGCTAAGACATTTTAAATTAAACCCCATTTTATTCACCAACTTGTGTTTGTGACAGAGTTTAGAAAAGAAAGTCAATGATGCTTTAGACCTCCAGATAAACACCACAATGATCTGAAAGCTTTTTTCTTTTTTTTTAGTGTCTCGGCATAAATCTTATCTACTGTACCTCTAGACTAGAGAAACACTACAGAAAGCCTGCAGTAGTCACGGCTGTGTGGCTTCATTCTCCACCGTACTAGGGGGACTATGGCTTAAACCAGATAAGCCTGTGAGTGACCAGATCCTATACTACTACAAGATTAGTAATAGGATTATGAATAAAACCCATTAGATTCCATGACAACCTGATAATATAGCCAAGCATTTTTTAACCCAACGGAAGTTCTCGTACTTAATTTCAGTGTGATGTCAGAATTTCACACTCTGAATGGTTGACAAAAGGACTAGAATAAGGACTTGGTTTCAGTGCTAAGAAATCCTGTTGAACGTACAGTGCCCATGCAAAATTATATAACCCGATTTATTAGCATTGCAGTGAAGTTATATGCCTACATTGGTGAGAATTGTGCACCCTTAACTCCTGTAGACTATTTCTCAATGATTATATGGCAATATTGCCATTCAAATAGCAAGTGCCAAAATTACACAAGTGTAGTATCAGTCACTGCAAATCAGCAGCGATTAACTAAAGTAGCATATGCAGAGTTGAGAAGGACATAGACCAATGAAATTAGCAAGCAAAACTATGCATGAGCAACATTGTGTAGAAAGATCCATGCATTTCAGATCTGGTGGAGAACGGAGGTTGGGCAATTGAGTAAAGGTGCACATCCTTTTGACTTTGAAGCTTTAAGCAGCATTTCTGCTCCTCTAATAAATATTGTGGATTCACACAACCGATTGGTAGCTGTCAAGAAACAGGCAAAATAGTACATACAACAGATGAGCGGTGGGAAAAATGACAACTTCCACAAAAACAAAAAAGGATAAAGAATGAAGTTGCAGCACTAATAATGTACATTCAATGGAATAGCAGAGAAGCAAATTGTTGGAAAGAAATATGCAAACTATTAGCCCACCACGATCACCATTTCTAACAGATGCAAACATTTATTTAAAGAGAAAAAAGGGGTTTAAAATGGAATGGCAAAAAAATAAAAACATTTAAAGTATAGATAAACATGGAGTAAGAACACATTTGTAAGTCAATAGGGGAGCAATTTACAATTAAATTCCTAATCAAGAGAAACATTTTTGTATTCATGAAAACTCACTATCATCTGGACTGTTGGACATATATAACACAATTATCAAGAGCAGTTTTAGTGGGGAAACCTGGCTACATAGGGACACCTGTGCTACAGAAGCTACCTGAAACAGGATGCCAATAAGTAATGCTATTTAAATAGAAAGTAATGACCTGCAACAACAAATGATTAACATAGACAAGCCCCCTAACAGATTGTAAAGCCTGACAAAAGCCCAAGAGTGATGCATTAAGTAATGGGCCATATGAGATTGTGGTTTAATTCAATGCCATTTAAAAGTGATTAATGGAAAAAGACCGTAATTAGAGTCAGAGACTTACCTTATAATACCATTCTTGAAACTTTTTACCACAGTCTTCACTGCAAAAATCCCGCACTACTCCATCACACTCTTTAGTTGCTGCCTTTTTACACATTTGAAGGCAATAGTTGCAAGTTACACATTTCAGTCCTAGTCGTCGGGCAAATTCTTGTTTATATAGGAGTTTGCACCCTGCAAATATAAAGAAGGTGACATTTGAAACATAAGATCGCATGCAATTAAGTTTTCTTAACGCATCAATATGTTTGGACAAATGTGAAGAGATACCTTCTCTTAACACACCAATGACCTAGTTTTGGCCATCAACGCATAAAGAGTGCCATTAAACACCAGGATACTGGGCAGAAACCTTGAAATGACTCATTAAAGACAATTTAAAATGGCGTGCCAAAGGGTGACAGGGATGAGTTGGGGTAAGTAAAGCAAATTATTCAGACAAGAGTATCAAAACTCATGGTCCAATGTCAAGAAGGCACTTCTTCGCTCTCCCGAACCCAACTGCAACCGTTTTAGAGTGATTTGAAAGACATTGTTGGTAGGCATGAATCTCTGCACTAAAATGAGAATGGTAAAATTAGGGAAATGTTTTGAGTGACCTCTGTTGAGGGTTTAGAATAAACAACCTGCAGCACCCGGAAGGATTTTTCACCAAGTGAGGTTTAAGAACACCCATCTTTAGTAAAGTAACAGGGTGTCCAACACATCTGTCAAAATCTTTCTCAATTGTAACATAGCAGATCAGTCTGGCTTTACAGGGGGAATGGGGCAGTGGGTGGAGTGGTATCAAGGTACAGATAGGCCCACGCACACAAGACATTGCATCACACATAATATGACCTAAGGTTTAAGTTACTTACCTGTAACTGTTGTTCTACAGTATGGTCTGGCATGGATTCACATGCTCATGAATATTCCCAGACAGGCTGGGAATCCTCAGTAAAAGAAAAAACAGTTTCACTTTCACTTAGAAACTGTATTTCTCCTCTAAACCAATCACTATCCTCTGGGTCATGCTGCCCCCAGCCAATGACTGTCCTCTCTCTAAGCCTCTCCTCTGGCAGCCATCTTCAGATTTGGTAAGCACGTAAAGTGGCAGAATGACCAAGAAGAGCCACAGAGGGGATGGAGCGAGGGCTCGCATGTGAATCCATGCCAGACCCATGCTGGAGAACAATAGTTACAGGTAAGTAACAAACCTTCTCCAGCAAGGGGTCTGGTATGGATTCACATGCTCATGAATAACGAATGCATAGCAGTACAACATTACACAACCATGGGAGGCTGCAAGGCTCAACAGAAGCAATTAATTCTTACCTCCGGAACAGTCTCACCTCAAGCGAACAGGTTGCATAGCACTGCTTGGCCGACTCTGGACCCTGGAATCCCTGTCACCGCAGTAGCACTTCATGAAGGTATGCGTGGACCTCCTCATCACAGCCCTGCAGATGTCCAGCAGGGGCACACCAGACAGGAACGCCATTCGCAGCGATCGCTGTGGTGGAGTGGGCTATCGGACGGCCTGACAGCGGACGGTTCGCCAACCGATGACGGTGCGTGATGCAGTCGGAGAGCCACCTTGAAATGGAAGCCTTGGATAGGGCCTTCCCATGGTTCACAGGACCAAATTTCACAAACAGTTGTGAAGTCTTCCAAAAACTCTTTGTGCGTGTCACGTTGAACTTCAGGGCACAAGCAACGTCCAGCAAATGCACAGACCTTTCCGCCACTGACTAAGGTTTTGGGAAAAAAAACAGATAACACTAAAGGCTCGTTGAGGTGGAATTCCGACGGAACCTTTGGCATGAAAGAGGGGTAAGCAGCACCACCCTCGATTTGTGTAAAGTCAGGTATGGCTGCTTGCAGGATAAGGCCTGGATCTCACTAAACCTTCTGGCAGAGGTGATGGCACATTAAAAGCAGTTTTCCATGAGAGGAACTTGAGAGGGGCCTGATGCATAGACTCGAGCCCCCCCACCCCCCAAAGAGCCTTGTCATAACTACGTTGAGTTCCCACACCAGGGCAGGAGCCTTCACCGGCGGGAAAGATAAAAAAAAAGTCCCTTGAGAAATTCCTTGACAAGTCAGTGGGACAAAGGTGAAGATCTTCCTGGAGACCTGGTGTAGCAGGATATCGCCACCAGATGAACTTTGACAGAGGCGTGTGCCAGTCCGGCCTTGCCCAAGGATAGCAAGAGGGATAAATATTCCGAGACCGGCACCACGTAGCAAACTCTTCCATTTGTGACCGCAGCACTTCCAAGTTGACAACGCCATGGCCTTGGCGAGGACCTCCCTGCAGACCGTAGGCAAATTATACCTTCCAAACTGTAGGGCTGCAGGAGCCAAGCCAGCAGGTTCAGCGACCCTGGGTTGTGATGAAGGATTGCGCCTCCTTGTCTGGTGAGAAGATCTGGAACCACTGGCAGCTTGACCGGAAGCAACGCTGACAGGCTGAGAAGTTCTAAATACCAAATCTGTCTCGGCCATGCCGGGGCGATTAGAATCATTTTGCATGGACACCAAGTGTGTTGATGACTCGTAGCAGGAGAGGGAACGCGTAGAGGAACAGCCCTTCCCAAAGGAAGGAGAACGTGTCCCCTCAGGCTCCACGTCTGGTGGAGTCTGCTGCCAAAACTCTGGCACTTGGAGTTCGCAACCGTCGCAAATAAATAAACCTGGGGCCTGCCCCATTTGATGAATAGCCGGTCCACCTTATCCTGACGAAGCTCCCATTCGTGGCAGGAGCGTAGTGCCCTGCTGAGGAAGTCTGCAATGGTGTTCTTGACTCCTACCAGGTGGAGAGGGACAGGGAACATTCCTGGGCCGACAGCTCAGTGCCTCAAGTCCTGCGTTTCCTTGGAGAGTGCCGGGGATTGAGTGCCCCCTGCTTCCTAATGTAGAACATGGTGGTAGTGTTGTCCATGAAGAGTCTCACCACCTTGCCTATTAGAGACGGTAGGAACGACGTGAGGGCCCAGAACACTGCCGTAGCTCCAGGATGCTGACATGAAGATCCTTCTCCTCCGCCAGCCACAGGCCTCTGGCGTGTAGAAGTCCAATGTGCACTCCCCATCCCTCTAGGGAGGCATCTGTCTCCTGGTATAGCAGGCTATGAAAACCTATGCTCTGGGTGATGTTGGAGCAGACGCCCCAACCATCCTATCGCCCGACGGTACTCGTTGAGAGATCTTGACTGTGAAGCTTCCGGACACCTGTATCCAGCGGGCGTCCAGGAATTCCTGAAAGGGTCGCATTTGCGACCTGCTGAGCTGGACGAGGTAGATGCAGGACATCATGACCAGCAATGACTTGATGGCCCACTCCATGGCGGTCTTCGTCGAAAACCATTGCACATTCCCACAAATGGCTGCTAATCTATCCGCTAAAGGCACAGCCATGAAAGACACCATATTGAGTCTGGCGCCTAGTAACAGCACGTTCTGTGATTGCGTTAAGCAGTACTTTGGCTAGTTGACAGAGAATCCCAGATTCTTTAGTAGCCGGACAGTTGCCTCTGTGTGTCCGTCGGCCAGCTCCCATGAGCAGGCCTGAATCAGCCTGTCGTCCAGGTACGGGAATACGAGTAGACGTAGATAGGCTGCTACCAGAGCCAGGCATTTCGTTACTAGACTCGATGCCGTGGGGCCGTTGGGGAACTAGGTCTATCGCCCCTTTTGAGAGCATGGCCCGTACCTCCTCCAGGAGCTGAGGGATGTGCTGCTCCTGACAGGTAACCAGAGGCATCCAGGGACACCTGCATTGAATCTCAAGGGTGTGTCCTTGGGCGAGAGCGTCCAGCACCCATCTGTTGGTGGTCATCTTTCTCCACTCGCTGATGAACCTAGTCAGCCGGCCTCCCACCGGGGTGCACGAGTAGGGGCCCGACGTCCCGGTCGATTCAGGCTCGCTTTGGCAATAGCGTCCTGCCCTGTGGGCAAAAGCAACGCTGTCCTCTGCTTCCGAAGGCCTGGGAACAGCCTCTGCAGACTTCCTGCATTGTGGATCTGGAAGGCTGTTGGTACGATGAGAAACCTTTGGAAGACCCGCTAGACTTTCCCCTGGAGGAGCAAAATAAAAGCTGTGCTGCTGGAGAGTGCCATGGGAACAAGATGTCTCTGTATCCGCTTTGATGGCCTGGAGTGACTCCTCGACGACCTTCCCAAACAGATTCTCTGTCGAAGGGCATGTCCAGCACCTTTGCCTGGATCTCCTGACGGAAATTCATGGCTTTCATTTAACCTTGGCAACAAAAGTAGACACTGTTCCCCATTTGTCGGAACCCCGTGACAGCAACGTCCAATGCCACTGTTATGGCGTGATCAGACGCCACGTCCCCTTGCTGGAAGAGACCGATTGCCTCCTTATCAGAATCGGTCCCAGCTTGTACCCGGCCAGGATCATCAGGGTGTTGGCCGCCTTGATAGTGGAAGGTGCGGTGTAAATCACCTTCTTTCCGATGGTGTCCATCCTTTTCCCCTCACTGTCTGGAGGGACAGAAGACAAGGACGGGTTGGCTGATCGTTTTCTCGCAGTACCACCGAATATGGTGATGGCTCTCACCTCAGGCACTTGGGTGCGGAGTCTGCCACCCTATATTTCTTCTCCAACCTATCCCGCTTGGCTGGAGTCATGCAAGTGTTTTTCATGAGGGCCAGTCCCTCGAACCAAACATCATCCAGAAAGGGCACTGACATGATAGTCTTCCTCATTGCCTCGCACCTTTGATAGAAGAAGCCCTTCTTGGTTTCCTCAGGCACCAGCTAGAAAAACTCTGAGGCCCCGGCGATCATCGAGTGGAACAATCCCACCTCATCCAGTGGGGATACCCTATGTGGAGCAGTTAAATGTGTAGATTCACCGTCTGCTGCAACAATATCCTCGTCATTCCTCATCATGGCCGTATCCGTCCAAGTGTCTGCTGTGGGAGAAGGGAGCCGACGTGGTGGTGGAGGTTGAAATGGGGGCTTCGGATGACGCTTCCTCTTCTTCGCTGGAGGCTGATCGGGGACCACAGGTACCGGAGTCGGATATCTATATCTCTGACACCAAGGTGTGTAGAATCGACAGAATATCCAAGGAAATGTCACTCGGCTGAGAAGGCAGAACAAGAAAACTAGGCCCTGCGCAGTTGCAGCCGTCATCGTCCTCTTCAACATCCTCGTGGACTGTATGTAGGGATTCCTGGTCTTCATCTTCCGTGGACGAGAACTATAGTTGTCGTCCGTGGACGAGAACTATAGTTGTCGTCCGTGGACAAGAACTATAGTTTGGGAGACAGCCTGAGAGGGCTGTTTCGGGGCTGCATTGCGTCCCCCCCCTTTCCTCTGAGGGTCTTGAACCGGGGCTCTGAGCTGGTTTTACCCCTTCTGGGGTGCCTGCAGACTTGGCCAAAATCTTGGGGGTAGGGATACCTTCTGAGTAGTGGGGGCTACCCTCACAGGTTCAGCGCCCTTAGCTGTCGTGGCAGTAGCAGTCGTCGACAGTTGCCAACAAGGTCTTAGTCTGTGCCAGTTGAGCCTGCTTTGGCTGTTCGGCCTTCTCCTCCTCCTCTTCCTCCTTCGGCTTCTCAGATTTCTCACGTAGTTTAGCCGGGGCAGATGACTTCCTCTTCGAAGAGGGGCTCGATTGTCAGCTGGTAATGGAGGCGGAAGGTTAGGTTGAGCGTGCCCTACCCACTTTGGGACGAACTCAGACTTGTGGCTCTTAGCCTTATCTTAGGCCCCCAGGGATGAGGTGCCCTCAAAGGACTTGGAAAACCGCTCCTCGGACCAGCCGGTGCGGCATGACCCTTCTCAGAGCACGGGTCAGAAGTCTTGGTGTTAAGCCATGCCGCCAGCCTACTAGGCCTGGTCCTTCGTTGTCTTCTTGGAGAAACCGAGGCATGTCTCACACTCTACCTCCTTGTGGTCGGGGTGAAAGCGGTAGAGGCATTGCAGGTGCTTGTGCACCACAATCCCATTCTATAGCCTGCATTTGGTGCAGGGCCTGAAGAGGGACCTTCCCTCCTCCTCCTCTGTCATGGTCGGAGGGCGCAAAGGCCTTGTAGAATCTTTGACGATCTTCACCCTTTGCTGGTGCGGAACTTCACCGGCAGATGAAGAAAAGAGCACACAGCCTTCTTTGAAACAAAAATAGAACTTTACCCATCAAAAACACGAAAAAACATACAAAAAGCTCTGAGAGCAAACTCGAGGACTCCCAACACTGAAGCGTGCAGTAAAGATCTGAGGTTGGCTGCCAGAGGAGGGGCTTAAGGAGAGGACTGTCACTGGATGGGGGCAATATGACCCAGAGGACAGTGATTGGTTTAGAGGAGAAACACAGTTTAAGTGAAAGTTAAACTGTTTTTTCTTTTACCGAGGATTCCCAGCCTGATTGTTATGCAGAATCCTGTGCAGTTCAGAAGATTAAGACTACAGGTATATGCAATAAATCCCCTTTGGTATCAGTCGGTACCACAAAGATTTAGTTGTTAGCTGTGGCTAAGCAGTCAGACTTATCTCAAGAGGGAGATGAGCAGTATTCATGGTTTACACAATAGGACTACAATACTATGTAACAAGGAAACACTGACCAAAGCTTTGTATCAAAAAGAATAGATATATTTTTTTTTTTTACACACTCTTGATGTTCACACACAAATCACCATTATTAAAGTAAGTTTAAACAGTCAGGAAAAGTATACACAACTCCCTATTTAAATTGTAGACAAGTTTGAGCAAGAGTGAAAACTGAGCAAAACGGCACAGTGTTAACTAAGCAGAAATGGCACTCTAAACCTGTATAACTTGTTCTTGCCCTCCCCCTGAAGAAACTGTTAGACTCCTAAAACACACCAGCAACACTTCCCAATTGGATTGTGAACAAATTAAGCAAGGCAGCACTTTAGCATCAACAGTACTTTGGTGAAAACCAAGCAAAATGGCACTTCAGCAATATATAAAGGCGAAGGAAAGGTGGTTATAAGAGTTTTAGGTGCACCAACACATTTCTTGAAGAGAAACAATCTAGAGAAGGCAGTTGTAACAGATTTAACCAGAGTCAAGAGGCTTGTGCCAGAGTCAGTGGTACAAGGCAAAGTGCCTAGGTTCAAAATGTTCTAGTAGCTGCAGTCAAGTCTTTGTTAAACGATTGAAAAGGCGGTTGCAGGACGTAGAAAGATGGTGTTAGACGAAAAGGCGGCCAGCCCAGAAGGTAAGTAAAGGATTTAAAACACCTTTAGCAATACCCAACGAAACGGGAGGCCTGGCGGAACAATGTACCTTGAAAGTGGAAGAGGCTCCTGCGGTGGTGGTAGTTGTTCCTGGCAGTTCATGCAGTTCGGGAGATCCAGCAGAGGAAGAGAGGCTCTAGTCGTGGAGGAAGGTTCGAGTCACTGCACTGCCCAGGGATGAAACCAGCTGTGGTGCTGCCAAAACGGAATAAAAGTTACGCACCTTTAAATCGCGGTCGTGGTGGACGGGTGCCTGGCTATCCGGTCTCCTAGTGCTTGGCCATGGCGATTCGACCAAGGCAGGTCCTGGAAGGCAATTGGCGAACTAGTTGACCCCACCAACTCAAGGGAAGAAGACTCTTGCAGGTGAAGATCTTCGAGTCGTTGGAGAAAAGTGGTGAGGATCTGCAGCAGGGCTTCACCGTTGGTTCAGTCGTTGCAGATGTCTTTGGCTTCTCTCCTCTTCGGCTTCTTAGTTCCAGTGACAACGTCTCGTCATCCAGTCCTCAGGACCCTGGTTTTATGCAGCAAGACCCCCATTCATACAGCCTAGCTGTCACTCACAGTGGGGTGGCTATCCTGGCGGGATAACCCCCCAGCCTATCAGGGCAGAGTGCAACTTGGGTTGCCTAGGTAACCCTGTCCAGGGTGCCTATTCCCCCTCCCACACATCCTGTCTACCCTAGACTCAGTGGCGACGAAAGGAGGGCTTCTGTGCAGAAGCCTCCCAAAAGGACGGACAAAGGATCCCCGACCTGGGTTAGGATTTCAGAGAAAGACATGAGAAAGAAATATTAAAGTTCTGGCAATAAAAACCTACTGGAGTAAAGTTAATATCAAGATAAACCGGCGGTATGTTAGAGGCTGTCAGTAAAAGTGGTAGCCTCGAACAATGGGAAAAACCCATAGGGAAATCTTCGCGGTCGAATATTTACGGTAGTAACCACTGTCACCAGCCAGAAACTTCGGAGGGAGGGACTGTACGGTACCCCCTCGAAAATGAACACTAGGGAAAAACTATAAACCCTTTCCAGTTCTTCCATAGTAAGATGGGTTGTACTGGTTTAGTTCATAATTATTGACTAGTAAAGTCAATGGGGACTTTAGATGCCCTTGAAGACAGTAGTCAGTCCCAGGGTATGGAGTATTTGTTTGGGGGTCGCTACGACACCCCTGTGGTACTGCACTGAGGGTGCTGTGTAAAACACATGTTAAAAAGAGGATTCCTATGAGGGTGAGAAAAAACCCAGAGACCATAAGCACACAAGATAGCCTAAAACACACACTAGCAATCTGTCTAAGAGTGGGAGAAAAAGTGTCTCGCTCTTGGCAGGAGAAAAAAATTAACCCTTCAAATCCAGCAAAGCTGCTGGGGTACTCTATAGGTAAGGGACCTTAGAAGAGAATTCTCCCTAACACTGATGACAGGGAACATTCATGAGCATGTGAATCCATGCCAGACCCCATGCGTATGGTAAAATAAGAGTGTAAATCAGCCTTACACATGCTAGACACTTTACATGTTAAAATAAGGTTGGAGGAAGAGAGTTGAGAAATAATTACCTAACCAAAATCATCAGGTAGGTACCCAACTAGAAATACAGTACTGGGTCTGCAAAGAACACAGTCACACCCACATTCCTAATAGCAACAACCAGATACATTCAAGAACAGTCTTCTATCTATAGGAAAAACATTGTGGGTGGGCTAAAGTGATTTATCAAACTAAACAAAAGAACATAATAAATATATTATCTAAAATAACCTGATTGTGCTGAAAACTCTAGGACAGAGGGGGAACAATAGTCCACTGTCACAGTTAAGAAATGGTTACTTTTACTATTAGTTTTCATAATTCCAAACGTTCTCCTCTAGGAATTAATATGCTCCATCAATTATATCTCCTTCATTTAAAGGTTAAAATGAGGTTAAGCGCAGAAGTCAAGCGAACTGCCCAACAAGGGATACTTAGGGACCTGAATAGAAACTTTCCAAACAAAAGCTCCAGAACCAAAGGCCCAGCGAAGTATGGCTGCAATTTGTGTGATCTCCAGTCAAACAAATATTGCAGTCATGATCGAGGGAGGCACAGAAACCACTCAGCACCCAGAGCCTGCCACTCTCAAGGAAGGCCTCATCAAATAGTGGAAGGACCCAGGGAGAACTACTCGCAGTGCATGTTGCAGCAGAAATGGCCAAGGAAGAGCAGTTGCAAAGGTGAGTATTCGATCGTTAATACTTTTATGGCATTAGCAAAAATACTTTTTTTTTATTGCACAAACGAGTCAACATTGGTCTGGCTAGTACATAGTTTGGGTACTGATCCAAGTCAGTGGTCGAAGTGGGCGGGAGCGGTGCTCCTCTACTTCTTTTAATTAAGTTTTACCGTTCCTATACTTTTATTTTAAAAAGAAACCGTTCCGGAATGGTTTCGTTTTAAAATAAAAGTGTAGGAAGAAGTTGAAACTTGCACTTTCAGTGCACTGCACTGGACGTTCCCTTAAACAGCAGGTGTAGGTGTTTTGGGGTTTGTATTGTGCATGGGAGGGGGCGTGGCGATGGGGTTTGTGGGGGGTGGTGCAGACCAGTAGGGCACATAGTTCCACTACTACTTTTCCTACACTTCGACCACTGATCCAAGTCCCATGTGCAGATGGAGCACAGACACCAGAATCCCAATAGAGATCTCCTCAGTTGGGACATTCCAGGAAAGGAGCTCCACTGCAGCAGTGCTGGAGCGGAATAAGAGCAGACACCAAAGAGCCCCCGTCAGCTCAGTGGTCCCGGGGATCAGGCAGGCAGCAAGAAACGGTCTTTTGAAGAGGCACAGCTGCAGGATTTGACAAGGCCGGCAGACCATCAGCTAGGCACTCCGGGCTTCAGAAAAACAGCAGGGACTTCCTACCTCGGGGTTCCAGCACGGACAGCAGGGCTTTGAGGGAGGCACCACAGTGAAGTAGAAGAGCCAAGCAGAGGTTCAGAAAGACAGATGCAGGGCCAAGCCAGTATAGTATGTCACAGCCACTTAAGAAGGAGTCTGATGCGCCAGTAGAGCTTCCAGGTAAGTATAAACAGATCTGTGTATGGCAGAAGTCAGGAATACACAGTCACTCAGGGGCTGGCTAAATCAGCCTATCAACCTAGAAGTATGCAACCTTCAAGGTTTGGCAGCCAGTCAATCAAGGCTGGCCAGCCACGCTTCCAAAGACTCGGGCACACCTGCACGTGTAGATCGTCAAGTCGTCTGGAAGACCAAAATCCAGTTTAAACTAGACAGGCCTCCAAACAGATGCCAGTGTGATCACAAAAAGAACACATGTAGACGGAAGGGAAATTTTGTCCATCACTTGTAACCTGAGAATCAATAAAGGACAAAAACAAAATGGTGGGCTTGAAGGACTTCTAAAATATCCTAGAACCCAAATGGCTCACATAAATGTGTATTTGACTACTAACAGTAAATAGTTACAGAAACGGTGTAGCCAAAAGTAAATTACCTAGATGGCAGGGGGTGCCCCCAAATTAACAAATTGGGATGAAATGACAGAATATAAGAAAAATTCCACAGAGCATTTATGCTCGAGTATTTGAGTAAAACACTCCCACAAGAACTTGTAAGGAATTTACCAAGACCCTTTTTAAGATCACAGCAGTTTCAATTAAGATGGAGTTATTTAACAATCACTGGGATTGGGTCATACGTATCAAATAAGTTGGTGCACTCTGTCGTGCTAAAAACACACATATTCAGCCGTTCTGGGCTATCTATGTGTCTGCCACTGTCCGGATGAAATTCTATAAACTTGAATGAGCTTACTCTGTCAGGCAGGTGCAAGTCTGTTTCTTAAAAGACTGGAGGGTGTACATTATATTCTCCAGTAAGTTCCTCTTTTGCATCTGAGCATTGAAGAATCTTATAGGGCCCTTAATGGTTGTTTTTCAGGTATTTCAAGTTTATAGAATTTCATCCGGACAGTGGCAGACAGAGCCCAGAACGGCTCAATATGTGTGTTTTTAGCACAACAGAGTGCACCAACTTACAATTGTAAGTCCAGTAAAAGATATGTACCCATCCTAACCCACCCTAACAAAGAAACGGAGTTCCTGAGTGTGATCATAGTATTGGGCAACCCACAGTAGGAATACCCACAACAGTCCCTTGTGTTTTACATAGTCATACTTATCAAAGACACAGCGCAGGAGGTAACAAAACAGATACAGGAGTAATTACTCAAGGCAGGAGAATATTTAAAGAAATGAATGCCTTTAGATACACTCAAAGTTGAATACAGAAATGGAAGCGTTTAAAAACGACACCACCCAAGAGCGCATTAAGAGTTTTAATAAGGAATTAAAAGGTTTTGCCCATGAAAACATGTTCCCTATGTGAGAGAAGATCATAAACCCTTTGGTGGTATAGGCTTGGTAGACTACTTGGTAAATCGAAAAAGAACCAGAAGAGTAAGGTTCGGGGACACATCCTATATTAGCAGTGAAAGGAGTGGCGAAGGAGACCGCCACTGAAAAAAAAAAAGAGGGTCCGTCCAATCCTACAGAAATTAGAGTCAAGCATACTATGAGAGGAACGAAGAGAGGAATAAATAGGAGACTATGTGCAAGGAGAGATGGGCCTTCTTTAGATAGAAGTTGAGGGAGAATAAAGCAATGCAAGGAATTCGACCCGAAAATGACTAGCAGTGAACTTCCTTGATAGAGAACTTGACAAAGTACACACTAACATGTCAAGAAAAATCAGAGATGAATAAGGGATTCGATTTTGTCCTTACCCAAAAGCGAGGCCCGTTTGGTTTTAGGGTCGAACTCCAATCATTTATGCGTAAGATCCATCTTCAACAATAATTTGAGAACCATAACTATGAGCCAGCCAAAAAAAGATCAGAACATAAGAATCCACCCACCCCCCCTCATAACTGCTAGAACAGCTGAAGCATTTGTCTTTCAGAATAGGGTCTTGAAAGGAAGAGGATTTGGAAAAAGGGCCAAGGTGGGCTTTCCATAACTTAACGAAAGAAGAGGATAAAGAACTATGAGAAACTTGGCGAACAATGAGTCGATAGTAATTTGAAAAGCTGACAAGGGAGGAGCCATAGTGATTCAGAACAGGCAGGATTACGTACATTAACATAATAGACAGGCCGAACCTATATCATATAAAAGCATATATGAAGAACCTACATCCAAGCTACAAGAGATAATGAAAAAATAATAATCGGGCATAATAAGGGCAAAAACCAATGGTTGCATTTATGACCAAGAAGCAGATTTCTGGGTACAAAAATAGCCCTGTATACCATTGTTGTACATGCTTCCAAAGATACATTAGGTTCAATAGAATCCACTGGGCTGTCCAAGAGTTTCTGGAATGGCTTCTGTCTTGGAACCGTTATCTGAGTATGCAGATGGGCTTTTGCAGGAATATATCCCAGATATGAAATCTTATGCAAAAGATGCGACGCACATAATCAGCATACTAGAAGGCAGGCCTGTCAATAAATATTTCAACATAATGATAGGTGCAGACTGTCTTTGAACACTAACATCCCCAACAGGCCACTTTGGAGGTTATATGCGGCTCTAAAAACAGAAATGTTTTACACAACAAAGGAATTGTTCTACAGATTGAAGTTGATCCCTGCTCTAGCTGTAGTTATGGCACTTATTGAGACGCATATTTAAGTGAGCCGAGAGAGGATCGACCCTCGCTTTAATCACGTCGTGCTTGTGGGGAGACGGAGATGGTTACAGCAGCGAGGAAGTGAGGCCGTGAGTGTAATGACCGTCGGAAGATCCCTGCAGGTTGGCCCCCGCCTGGGAGAGAACTGACAGCGAGCACGGAATTTCGCCTCCCCCGGGTGGTTGTGGCGAGGCCCACAGTGGACGTGCTGCTTGGGGGAGTGCTCAATGCCCGCATTGAACTGTGTCTGGCCACCGGGGACAGGATGTGTTGGCCCAGAAAGAGAAAGCACACAACGGCCTGAGAGCAGTTGCTTACTGGTAAGGCTACAACGTGGGCACACTACCACAGACTTGAAGGAACCCTTCACCCTCACTTGCAAGCTTTCTGGGCAATTAATGACCATGGCCTATCTCCCTATTGCGGATCTCTGATTGTGCAGGTCAGTGGATGGAGAGTTGAAGGCCCTGGCAGAGTCCTATGTGCTCCCATAATCCGCTCAGCGTTGGCAATGTGGACACTGACCCAAGACCCTATGAGTCATTGGCCCTTAAGCTACTTACTCAATGACAGTTAGACACACGACAGATCAAGCCTTGATCGATCTGGTGAAGGGATGGAAAGAAGCATTACCGTTTAACTTGGGAGAGTGGCCATAATCATTCCTATTTCATCTGAGAGAGCCAAGGCGTGTAGGTGCAGAGGAGGCAGAGGTCAGTGCACGCAGGGGAGGGAGCGAAACATCTGGTTGTAGTTATGGAGCACTACCTCGTTGCCCTAGAACTCCCACGACCCCAGATAGTGGGCTGTTGGGAGGACCCTTTGGAGCGCTGCTTGAATAGTCTAAGAGGCATCAACCATCCTATAACAGAAGTCCGAGAGGGCAGATTGCAAGTAGTTCTTTTGGAGGTGAGGGAGTACTGAATCAGTGAGGAAGTGTGGGACGCCAAAGTGACTGAGTTTTAAGTCCCCCGCTGTGGGCAAATCTGGAAGTGTTTAAGATGGCCAAGCAGCCAAGTAAACAGAAAGGCCCCCATTCAGGGGGCATCAAAGCAATGATGCAGGGTCAGGAGGTTGCAAAGTGCCAACACCAAACAGCAGCGCAAATTCACTCACCCGAGAATTCATTGACAAAATTGGAGCTAGATGATCCTCCTATGAGACTATCTGACCTTCAAGAAATGCTGGCCGAAATTAAAAACAAGTTAAAAGGACTGCATATTCAACCTAACCAAATCCATTACGGATCTGAATAATCAGATGCTGGGAGTAGAAAAAGAAGTGGAAGACACCAAGACAGCAGGTTATAAGCAGGAAGAATTGTAGAAACAAATGGATTCTCTCGAGCAGCAAATTGAGTGGGTCATGCATAAACAGGATGATTCTAAAACGGGTACAGAAGAAATAACATTAGGCTTTGGGGGGGTACCCTGATCGGTTTCTGATGCCGACCTGAAGTTTTATGTGCAGGCGTTATTATAACATTTACTGAAAGACACTGCAGGCAAAGGTCTCGTACTGGACCAAACACAGTGTCTACACCTCCTACAAGCAAAAAAAGAACCCGACTCTGGATGTACTCAGGAGAGTTCACTTCTTACAGTCAAAAGAAAGGACCATGCGAGCAGCTCAGAAACAAGAACAAGAAACAAATTCTGCAACAGTCATAGTACTGTTTCAGGACATGGCCCAGGTGACCTTAATGAGATGGAAACATTTGAGGATGGTCACAGCTTGGCTCCAAGATAAGGGAACTCGTTAGATGGATATTCCCGTGTGGCCTCAGGTTTGAATACCAGGGCAAGTCAGATCACATAAAGGAGTAAAAAATGGTGGATTTGATGGAGCAGAATGACCCTCCGTTTCCAGAGGAGACGTCTTCGGGCAAAGAATCTAAGAAACATCTGCAACATGTAACTAAGAAAAAAGGATGGCGACAGGGGAGTCCATACCCTAAACGAAGGGGGAAAGGTCCCTGAATAGCTGAGGTTACATGACAGGTCTGCCCTCTGTAGGGGGTTGGAGGGGACAAAAGCCAAAGGGAGTAAATCCTATTGCAAAGTAGCCCAATTGGTTGATATGAGTTTGGATTATGGTCGGCTGTGGTTGGCAGAGGTGGAAGGAAGGGAGGCGAGGACTGGTGGTGGCCGGGCTAGCGATTACCTCCCTTGCTTTGTGGGGTCCTAAACGTCTTGGCTACAACAATGTTATCTGTTGGGAAGCAGGGGGGGGATGTTTGGGTTGGGATGTTTGGATGTTATATGGCACAGATTTACTTTTGGGCTTGAATTCATGGAATGTTAGGAGTACAAAAATAATTGTGGATCCACCAGAGGAATGGCTGTCAAAGCTTGGTGACCCTGAATGTCAGGTTCTGAACTCACTGGGAAAGCCACAGTCGATACTACAGCAACTAATTGAGCTGAGGGCCATGGTGGTTTTCCTCCAAGAAAACACAACTACTCCCAAGGGATGAAACACGAATGCTGCGAAAAGCTTCCCCCATGCAATACTTTGTGTCCAGTGGGACAAAAACTAAAGGGTTGGGAATACTGCTGAGTGGCACCTTGGGTTTTAAGAAGCAATTCCTGTATAAGGATGCAGAAGGGAGGTATATACTTCTTAAGGGAACCCTGGGGGCAAGGTATTCAAGTTGATAACGATCTATGCCCCGAATGAACAGGATCACTTCTTGACCAAGTAACTCCAGAAACCAAGTTATGGCAGCAAAACAGAGGTTCGGATCATAGGTACCCCAACCTCAAAATCTTTCAGAAAATCTCATTTTTGGCCCGTGTCACTGGCCGATCTCCAGCCCTGTGCTCCCTTGTGAAAAGCCTAGGGATAAAAATGTCTTCCTCTTGTTGCCAAGATGCCAGGCTGCCACAGTTTGCAGCGTGGGTTTCCTTAGATTAAAATTGCTAAGGAATAACTGTCATTTCTACCTTCCACTTGTCGTGCCACTGTGGTCCTCTTCCATCATGGCCTCTCTAGACTATTGTAATGGGATCTATTTAAGGCAACCAGAATATTTGATCCAGAGGCTCCAAATTCTTCAGCATACCGCAGCTCATCTAGCTTTAGGTGCCTCCAATTTAGAACATTCAGCAACACTTTTAGGCAAGCTGCATTGGTTACCGGTCAGAAGACGGATTGAGTTTAAGGTACTTTGTATTGCTCATCGGCTTTCTACTCGACCGGCCCTTTATTTTTGCAGCAGAAACGTAAAAAGTATATTCCTCCTCGCATGTTACTCTCTAGTGACAAAAATCTCCTAGCAGTTCCATGCTTTGGCAAGTCTAGATCCGAGGGCCGTTCCTTCTCTGCCCGGGCGCTTTGGCTTTCGAACGCCTTTCTGCTGGTACTTCAGTTAACATCTGATCGCCACAGATTCAGGAAACAACTGAAGAACCTGCTGTTTAAGGACTTGGTTTAGCTATTTGTCCCCCTCGTCCTCGGTCTCTCCCTCAACGCCCAGATGCACTCGGACTTTGGATAGTGCTTTACAAATTTAAATACATACAATACAAAATAGGAAGTTGTTGCGAGGGACAGGAGTTGGTGGGTGGTGACTAACTGCATTATGAATCCGACGTTAGATAAAACATTAGCCCCACATACAAAGACAATAGGTTCCGGCAGGCCTTGTTGACATTTTATAGGGACTTGACAGAAGCCTGGCTTCTATCCGAAAGAGACTTTACGTACCTCTCTGCAGTGCATAGAGGATTCTCGAAAATGGATATGGTCCTGATCTCAGCAACGTTAATTCCCCAAGTTATGGCAATAGAGATTGGGGTGCAATATCTTTCGGATCATGCCCCGGAAATCCTTCAGATCGAAATGACTAGACCCCAGGAAGGGCATCGTAAACAGTGGAGACAACAAACAGGTACTTAAGGACATAGCTCTGCGGACCCATATGGGAAAAGTTATTGTTGATTACTTTTGGGAAAATGACACTGGGGAGGTGGACTGGCAAGTGGAGTGGGATGCGGGCAAGGCAATATTCAGGGTTTGGGGGGTAGTTTATATCCCAAACGACAACCAACCAGGGGGGAGAGAGAATGTAGACGTATAGAATTGGAAAGGGAGGTGATAAGACGCAAAATCCCAACACAAGGTGACGCAATCGCCCAAAACACTACTAGCTCTGTGGAAAATAAGAGTGCAATTAGAGGCGATTATGGCAGACCGCTCAGTCTAGACGTTGCTGCATACAAAGCAGACATATTATGCTGAAGGCGCTAAGGCCAATCGCTTATTAGTGGCTAAATTAAGAAAACAAAGCACATGTAACTATATCACTCAGTTAAGGGATGACAGCAGAGAGATGCAACGGGCTGTGGAGGACAAACTTGCGGCAATGCAATCATTCCATAGTGGCTTATTGAAAAGGGAAGAAATGGACCCAGCCCTCCAAATCACATGCAATGAGGGGATGGAGTTACCACAGATTTCTGAGGAAATGGAGAGTCTGGCCAGACCCATCACAGAGGAAGAGGTAGGCAATGCTATATGCCCTCTGCCGACCAATAAAGCGCCAGGCCCGATGGTTTCGGGAATGGTCATGATAAAACTTTCATGAGTCAGTTAATACAGCCACTGACACGACTATTTAATAGAATTAGGGAAAGCGGAGCGATCACAGAGTGCATGAGTCTATCCACCACATCTTTGATTCTAAAACCAGACAAAGACCGACAGACTGCTCTAGTAATCGCCCCATCTCCTTGCTCAATGGCTATGCTAAGGTGTTAGTGGAAACACTGGCAAATGCTGACAATCCATGGGGATCAATCCGGGTTTATTATGGGAAGGCATGCGCAGGATAATATAAGGCGTGCTATTGATGTTATAGATTTGGGGACCAAGAAGGGACAGAAATGTTCCACAGCAGCCCTAGATGCGAGGCAGGCTTTTGATAGTCTGGCCTGGGGTTTTCTTAGACATACATTGGTTGCGTTTGGCTGCGGCCCGGACTTCGTATGGATGGTGCTAGCTAACCCCCAAATTCCCTCCACAAACCTTTTGGTTAATGGGAACGTTACGGCACAGGTAGAGATCAAACAGGGCACATGCCAGGGATGACCGCTATCCCCTTCAATTCTTGCTATGGTTCTGGAGCCGTTAGCAGCCTTAATTAGACGTGACTGAGATCTTGGGAGTTAACTGCAAAGATGGAATGCCAAGAGTAATGAGTAGATTGCAGGAATTTCCAAAGGTGTCCGGATTCACCATTAATCATGCTAAGTCTAAGGCCCTTAATATAACCGATGATCCAGATGACATAATAGTGCTTAGTACTAGATTCCCGCTGATCGGGAAAACACAGGGATAGATTACCTGGACATAACCTTAACAAGAGAATATAAGGGGCTGTATGGAGCAAACATACCTCCCCTGTGGAAAAGGCTGATGGAACACCTCAATAGATGAGATGCGCAAGAATTGTCCTGGTTCACTCAAATCGAGGCAGTAAAGACGACATTGTTGCCACGCTTGCTATACGTGGTGAGCTCTCTCTCTATTGGAATCCCAGCCCAGATGGCACAAGAAAAGGCAGAGAGTTCCTAGGGTGGTTCGATTTAGGACCCCACTGATGGCGCGATTGGGCGTGCCCTAGGTGAAGCGATATGAGCTTGTAGCCCAGCTTGCGCCAATGCTGTATTGGTCCGATGCTTAAACAGAGAGGGGTTCGAAGACAAATGAACAAGGGGTCACATCCATTTCACTGTGGATGCTACAATTTGTTCGACACAAAGTTTGGGGAGCAGGAGGCCCATTATTAGAGGCGACCAAAAATACTTTGAGATATTGGGATCAAGCCCTGAGGTGGAAGAAAACATCCCTGGGTCTTGGGTCTTATAGCCCAATAGGTTACAACAAAGACTTCTCCCCAGGATGGCGCGACGCATTGTGGGAGAATTGTGGGCGGGGGGGCAGGCTTCTCTGCAACTGATAGACTTCTATCGCAATGGGGAACCGCTACTTTTTGAGGAATGTAAAGATACATTTCATGGGGGAGAAGGGGAAGCTTCAAATACATACAGATAAGACATTGGATCTCCCAAAGGGCAGTGAAAGAAAGAAGCGGGCATCAGGGCACCAATGGGAATAGAACAAACTAAGCAAGAGGGATTGGTGGAGAAGGGAATTTCGTGGCTCTACCTCTTATTTGATAGGGCGCAGCCAGAAGATAGGCTACCATATATGGACCGATGGGATGCAGACCTAGGTATTAACATCTCAGAGGAGAAAAGGGGACAGATTTGGAGAAGGGCTCATAAGGCGTCTAAGTTCACAACTATTAAGGAATCACCATCCTAGATCTGCTGTAGGTGGTATCTAACTCCACCGCGTATACACAGAATGAACTTGCAGGTCTCACCCTTTTGCTGGAGGAAGTGTGGCACCACAGGTGGCCTTGGCCACATGTGGTGGACTTGCCCCAAAGCCAAATTCGTCTGGAAAGAAATATTGGGAAATATCTAACATATAATCGGGGTGGTGCTGCCTGCATCCACGGGCCGATTCTGTTTGGTGCAATTGCAGAGGACTTGTATGCTGCTACTGGCGCAATAGCAATGCTCATCATACATTTATTGGCTGCTGCCAGTATGACACTGGCTCGAACTTGGAAAATGTAAGAGGGCCCAATGGTCGTGGCTAAAGGTTTGGGGCGTTTTGACCATGGAGAAGGTATGTGCACTAACTGCCGTGCCCTATCAGACGTTTCCTAAAGTCTGGTACCCCTTTTATGAGTTTTTTAAAGATAGGGAACAGCTATTCTATAAACCTAGCTAGCTTAAAAGTTTTAACATACTGTGAACGTTTGGGGATAAAGCTTTACGGCATGGGAACTTTGAAGTAAATATGAATAGTCCATGGATCTGATGTTACGACATGCTCGCTAATTTTGATCAATGTGGTTATGGGAGGTGAGGATTAACTGGTTTAAACATGTAAAATCCATTGTCGCTGAGGAATGTGAGGCTGACAGAATTTCTCTGGTCTTTCGTTCCTTTACAAATGTATGTCTTTCTTTGCTCCTGGAAGCCATGTCTAAATCTATGTTGTCGGAAGGCACTGTTGATGATGTTAAATAAATAAAAGGTGGCCATTAAGCGCGTTATAAATAAAAAATCATATACTTGAGGCCCGTTTGGTGAAGCATTTTTGCCAGTACAAGTAGGTAACACAACAGAGTAAAGAGCAAGATTTAAGACATGAATAAAACATACACAATGATCTAAACAGGATTAATGAAAATATTGAATGGGACAGTGTCAAGCAAGAGTATGATGAATAAAGAAAAAAATCCAGACATCATATGCATCAGGACTTTTTCTGTTCAACATTTTTTGTTTTTTATGACAACAGTCAGTCATCTGGTATTATGTAAAAACATACACATTAAATGGGATGTACGTGGGAGGAAAAGCAGTAAAATAAAAATGTCCATCCTGAGTAATCGTTTTTACTTTTTTTGCTAAGTATTTACTTTAGAATACACCCACATAAAAGGTCTATATTATGCAGTAACTTTAGTGTGACTAAGTGTACTCCTTAAATTAAGACATTCCATCAGTAGCTTCTTAAGCATGGACATACACGAGAAGCGTTTCTTCAATATAAGGCTTCAGAGCTGCATTTCCCTGGTTAGTTGTTCGCGAGTAGCCGCATAGTAAAAATCACTGCAATGTAAACCTGAAAACCCTTTGAAGGAAAAACCCCAATTTCAGGTGGGTTTCCACATTAGAACTTAGTTTATGTGATTGGACCAGAGTTGAATTAACCGAAGGAAATAGATGAGGAGCATAGGTCGCAGGTCTTATTCTGAAAGGTTTGATTAAAGATGTTTATGAGAGAATACAATTGATTCATTCTCATGCCTTGATTTAATAGATGGAGGAACTCAAAAACTAAAAGGACAAGCATTGGTAATGCCAACAGTATGGTATTTTGTGTAGGCATGAGAAAGGAACTTGAGAGTCACTGCTGTACTTGTATTAATTGGCCATTGAGGGTAGCAGGTGCAAAATGGTGCGAGTACCAGGGCATCTAATAGTGCCTGGCAAATGCCTAATATATACACAAGTCCAAACTGCTGGCTTGCCAAATGCTTGTTTTTAACAGGACTTCAGGAAAGGACATGCAGTGTGTTTTTAAATCGAGTGGCAGAAGGAAGAGGTTTACAATTCCAATTAAGTCATTAACTCTCAGAAGACTGCTTTGAGAAAACATTGGTAGGCACTTTGCGCTACTTTAATCAAGCCTTACCATCAAACTTTGTACTCTGAGTGTTCCCATGAGGATGTGTTTTGGGCAGGCAGGAGCAGAATAGGTGGAAATGGCCATAAGGATTAGCATGGCCATGGGCAGTCAATTGGGGGGTGGGGAGGCAAATAACAAAACACCTACATGCTGTGTCCCCCTCCTCATACAGCATTCCCTCCCATCTGTACTCTAATGCAACTGTTTCAGCTTACAGGTGTCGCAAGAGACACCCAACAGCAGACAAACTATATTCCATCTCCTCTTTGAAAGAAAAACAAACTGACGAATACAGTAATAACCTATTCTAAAACATGTTTTTCAACAATGTATTGGCATAGTAAATAAAACATGATATTTTGTAAATGCTCAAAGAATCTGGTAAAGTGGAAAGGAGATAGAAAAGGGATAGAAGTTAATTCACTATGACAATAAGAGTCTGATAAAAAAAAAGGGGTAAACTCCCGATTGTATAATGAATTAGAAAATTAAGTAGTCTCTTATATCTTACATGGAGAGATGATGCAGTGTTACTTTTCACAGGTGAAAACGTGAGGAAAGAAAAGAACAAGTTACTTCTTACCAGGTAACGTTCCTCCGACGTATTCCTTATCTTTGATAATACGCTTCCAGCTTGCTAGCCTTGGACATTTTTTCTGTAGAGGGCGTTGCGCGTCGACGTCCGCCGAGTCGATGTCCCTCGACGGCCACTGTATCGGCGCCGACGTCACCATGCCCATAAATAGCCACAAGCTGCGTCCGTTGCTCAGTTCTGTTTTGTAGTATAATAAAAGACATGCCTGAATTGGTTGGTGACCTTGAAGGAGCGTAAGCTGCAACCACAAAGGAAGTTATCACTGCGGGGATGGATGAGAGGGGCGATAAGGAATACGTCGGAGGAACATCCCATCGAAAGAACGTTACCAGGTAAGAAGTAACTTGTTCTTCGAAGGGATTGTGTCCTCTGACGTATTCCTTAATTTGATAGACTCCCATAGCAGTGGCATGTAATTGGAGGAGGGAGTGATAGTGTTATGCATCCCTTTAGGGATGGACCAAATGTAATACGTCCTTGCCAAATCAATCCAGATTGTAAAATTTTGTGAATGTATGTGTGGACGACCATGTGGCAGCCGCACATATGTCCCGGAACCCCTCTCTGGAGAGCCGAAGAGGCTGCGATACCCCTGGTTGAATGAGCCCTGAGATTTTGAGGAGGCTCTTTCCCTCCTCGTCTAACATTCCAGGATGGCCAAAATAATCCACCTGGAGATGGTTTGTTTTGTTATGGGTAGTCCCAACTTGTGACCCGAGTATCCTACAAACAGTTGGTCTGCTTGCCTGATCCTAGCCATTCTGCTGATGTAAAAGCTGAGAGCTCGCCTAGGGTCCAGCCTATGTAGCCTTTCCTCCTCTTTCTCCGGATGGGGAGGAGGGTAGAATGAAGGCAAGGTAATTTTCTGAGTAATATGAAATTCAGAAACCACCTTTGGGAGGAAATTAGGCTTCGCCTGTAGGACAACTTTGTCCTTATGGAAAATTGTATTGGGGGGGGGGTTTACAAGAGAGCTTGTAGCCCGCTCACCCTCCTAGCAGATGTTAGTGCTACCAATAGGACAGTTTTAAGCGTGAGAAATCTCAACGCGCAAGAGTGAAGAGGTTCGAATTGAGTGCCCACTAAGAAGTTTAAGAATAAATTTAAGTCCCATAAGGGAACCTGGAATGGTTTTGGAGGGTAAACATTAGTTAGACTCTTGAGAAATTGTACCACTAGAGGAATTATGAAATATGATGGTTCCTCCGCAGTGCGCTTGAAGATGGAAAGCGCTGCAAGATAGCCTTTTACAGTGCCAACTTGAAGGCCTGAGTTTGCCAAGTAGAGTAGAAACGATAACACTGTTGGTGTACCACATGAAAAAGGGTTGATATTCTCTTCCCTACACCAGCTGCAAAATTTGTTCCAACGGCAGCGGTATAAAGACTTTGTTGCTGGTCTTCTGGCCGAAAGCAAAACCTCCATGATGTCATCAGGGAGATCCCAATCCTTGTACCTCAACCTTTCAGAAGCCAAGTGTGAAGGTTGAGGGTTCTGGTGTCTGGATGGAGAACCTGACCTCCCTTCTGCGAGAGAAGATTCTCTTTGAGTGGAAGACGGATTGGAGGGCAGATGGACATATCTAGAAGGTCAGGGTACCATGTTCTCCTGGTCCAATGCGGGGCAATTAGGATCATGGTTTTCCGGAATCTTCTCAACCTCCTGATCGTTTGAGGAATAACAGTGACCGGTGGGAACGCGTAAAGGAGTGGAAACTCCCAGTCCACTATGAACGCATCTCCTAGAGCTCCTCTCGGGGGAAATTCCCTTGAACAGAACAGATCGCACTTCCTGTTGGTGCTTGTGGCGAACAGATCCACCTGAGGGGTTCCCCAAAGGGCGAAGATCTCTTGAAGGACTTCCTGAGCTAGCTCCCACTCGTGGGAGACTGTGCTCTGCCTGCTCAGAGCGTCCGCTGTCAAGTTCGTCTCTCCGGCTAGGTGGACTGCCGATAGAGAGATTCCTTCCCGAATTGCCCAAAACCAGAGCTGCATTGCCTCTCTACACAGTGGCAGTGATCCTACGCCTCCTCTTTTGTTGAGGTAGTGCATGGCCACCATGTTGTCCGTCATTATTAAGACATTTCTCCCCTGTGCTGATGGCAGGAAAGCTTTCAGCGCTAGTCTGATCGCTCACAGCTCTAATAGGTTGATGTCTAGTCTGGACCCCGATGGAGACCAACGACCGCTGATGGTCAAGTCGTTGGCATGGGCTCCCCACCCCGTGAACGAGGCGTCTGTGACTACTGTTATCTCCGGCCATGGTTGCCAAAACAGTTCTCCTTTCAAGATGTTCTCTGCTACCTTGTCCGGAATCCGGAGGAGATCTGTCATTCTCTCTGAGAATTGTGACCACTGACTTCTCAGTGCCCACTGAAGAGATCTCATTCTCAGGCGAGCCTCTGGCACAAGGAAGATGCAGGATGCCATGAGGCCTAGCAACCTCAAAAAGTCGAAGACTGGGAGACGTTGGGCATTTTGAACTTTGGTGACCATCTGTAGAATATCTTGAGCCTTCACCTCTGGTGGCGAGGCTTTTCCCAGGGAGGTGTCCAGGTCCGCTCCAATGAACTGGAGTCTCTGTGATGGTATCACCTGCGACTTCTTTAAATTGAGGGAGAAGCCCAGTCTGTGAAGGAAGAGGCAGACATAATCTAGCTGGGTCTGGGCCTGTTCCGAAGATACGGCCCTGACCAGCCAATCATCCAGGTAGGGGTAGACGTGGATAGCTTCCCTCCTTAGACTCGCCGCCACTACCAACATCAGCTTGGTGAAGACCCTCGGGGCAGAGGTCAGCCCAAATGGCAGAACTCGAAATTGATAATGAGAGTCGCCAATTGCGAGCCTCAGGTATTTCCTGTGTTTGAGATGGATTGGCACATGGAAATAAGCATCCTGAAGGTCCAGAGATACCAGCCAGTCCTGGAGCTGGAGGGCCTGAAGGATCTGAGAGAGAGTTACCATCTTGAACTTGTCCTTCCTGAGGAACTTGTTCAATTCTCGTAAGTCCAGGATGGGTCTCAGTCCTCCGTCCTTCTTTGGTATGAGAAAGTAGGGGGAGTACCAGCCCTTGTTCTTGTCCGCTACAGGTACCGGTTCTATGGCACCTTTCTCTAGCAGGTCTATGATCTCCTGCAAGAGGAGCAGATTTGGAACTTTTAGAGAGCTGTTCCCCGGTGGATGACTGAGGGATGTGTAGAAAGGGTAGGCAGTAACCTTGGGCAACTGTCTCCAATGCCCAAGCATCTGACGTTATAGCCTGCCATTCCGTCAGATGGTGAGTTAACCTGCCCCCTACAGATGTATTGTGTGGAAAGGCCTCATAGTGGTTTGGGGGTGGCTGATGCAGATGCCAAGGGTAAAGAGGCACCTGCTGCTGCGGTCTTAGTACTTTTGACCCATCCACCTCGGGTGGATCTCCTTTGGCCTCTTTGAGTCGGCTGTCCTCTGCCTTTCCCGAATGCGGAATAATAGCGAAAGGACTTTGCTCTCCCAGAGGTTCCTGAGGGGCGAAAAGGAGTTTGGCGGATAGCAGCTCCTAAGGATTTTGCTGCTGCTTTAGAAGTCTGCAACTTTGCCAGACTGTCATCAGCCTTTTTCCCGAATAACGAAGAGCCGTCAAAGGGCATATTGAAACGTCTGGCCTGTACATCAGGGGCAAAGCCCGACTTTCGCAACCACGCATGCCTGCGGATTGTTGTACTTGCCGCCATGGCCCTGCTGATACTGTCAGCAGAATCGATGCCAGTTTGAAGTGATTCGCACATGGCATCTTTGCCATCTTTAATAATGTCAAGGAAGGCTTCCTTTTCCTCTCCTTCGGGTATGCAGTCAGCCGCTGATGAAGCACACTCCCATAGTGTGTGACTGAACCTGGCGAGCGTACAGGTGGCGTTGATGGACTTCAACGCCATACTACAAGCAGAGAAGACTTTCTTTGCCATAGAGTCGTACCTCTGGTCATCCTTATCCTGTGGGACAGTAGGGTAAGCAGTCCTACTGCTGGATGAAGTTGCCGCTTGAGCCAGCAGGCTCTCTGGGGTCGGGTGTTTCAACAGGTATTCAGGGTCGGCAGACGCTACCCTATACTTGGTTGACAATCTTTTATTAACTGCAGGGATAACTTCGGGAGTTTCCCAATTAGATGCAATTTTTCTTTGTAGGGCTGCATGGAAGGGGACCACTGGGTCCTCCTGTGGGCCTTTGTCCAATATATCTGTTAGGTCATCCTGTTGGAAAACAGGTGAAGGCGCAGACCAACCCATAAACTCAATTATTCTTGCCATCAGGGTTCTATATGGTGTTTCGGTATGTTCCCCTTGGTCTGGCTTAAATTCCACTCCTGGGGAAGTGACCAGCCCACTTGCCTCATGTAGTGACTCCTGTAGTTCCTTCAGCCTTCTTTCCTCAGAGGTGAAATCCTCTGCAGTAGGCAGTGTGGTTCTCTGTAAACCGAATGTTTCCTGGTCAGAATATTCCCCTTGTTCATAAATTGAAGAAAGTCCAGGGTATTCTGACCTCTGCAATGGAGTAAAACCCATTTCCAAGGCAGAAGGAGCCAAACTCGTCGTTATTGGACGAGAAAACGTTGATGTCGTCGGCGCCGATGTAACTGGCTTCGAAGGCGCCGAAAACGGCGTCGAAAAAACTGGAAGGGGTCTCGAAGAACTCGAGAGGATCGGGATCCTACTCGAGGGCATCGACGACGGTCTCGGCGTCGTGCCGGAGGCCCTTGAAATCACTGTTGGCTGTGGGGTGGCCTTGGTCCTCTCTTTCATAGACGTCGACGATGGCGTCGAGTCGATCAACCGATGCGTCGGAGAACCCTTCGACAACGGTGTCGATCGTGCGTCCAAGGAATCTTCGACGACGGCGTCAAAGGAATCCTCGACGACGGAGTCGAAGACGGTGCCTTCTTAACCGATGGCTCATGGCGCTCTCGGGTGGAATGTTTCGCCGGGTGCTGCGACTCGCAGCGTTTTGATTTTTTGGGTTTTTCACCCGGGGTATCACCCTCAGCTGTCTTCGAGGGGGTCGAGGCCGCGTTCTCGAAGACGCTTAACATTTTCTTTCTGAATTCCTCCCACTCAGCTTGAGAACTGTGTTTGGTGGGACAGGAGACTCTTTTTGGGGACACAGAAGACGAGGAATGGGACCTTCGACGTCTCTTTTTTGAGTGTCTAGATCTCGACGAATGGTGGGAGCTGCTTCGAGATCTAGAATGGGAATGTTTGACGGCAAGGAGACGAATGTCTCGACTCAGCCGACGACACTTTCAAGGAGGATTTGGCCGACTTACCTCTCTCGAACTCAAGGCTTTCGCCGTCATGGACATGCAGTGCTCACACTCCGAACAATGGTGCTCGGACCCCAAGCACCATAAACAGACCCTATGTGGATCCGTTATTAACATTTTTTTACTGCAGTCTCGACAATTCTTGAAGCCGGATCGCGGCGTCGTCGGTTCTGATGAAGAAGCAATCAAGAACAATAAGGAATATTCGAGTCGAAATAGATAGTTAATCTGACTGAACTGAGCAACAACGTTCCGAGGCCCCACGAAGCGCGGAAAAATGGAACTGAGCAACGGACGCAGCGTGTGGCTATTTATTGGCATGGTAATGTCAGCGCCGATACGGTGGCCGTCGAGAGACATCGACTCGGCGGACATCAACGCGCAGTGCCCTCTACAGAAAAAATTTCCGAGGCCAGCAAGCTGGAAGCGTATTATCAAAGATAAGGAATACATCGGAGGACACAATCCCTTCGAAAGGTAAGATTTATACATATTAAACAGAACAAATGCAACCCTATTTTTCAATTCGGAGTTGGATCACTGTGAAACCACTTTTTCAATTTATAGTTATATTATAGAAATTATACTTTGACATATAGAGGACATGCTTTCTAGGTGATTAAATTACCCAGGGACAGAATCAAGTGTTTAAAAAGCACCCCCGCCCTGATTACCCTACCAGCTAGTAAGGACAACACTTACAAATTAAGCTGTAGTGATAGAAGGACATCAGCAGAAATCCCTCTGATCTCAAAGTTAAAGTAAAAAAATGAAGTCAGCAAAAAGATAAGGAGACTCAAAGTTGGAAAAGGACGCCCCAAAAAGGAAATTCTGCCCAGATAACATGAGGCGCAGCTATGCTTCACTCTTCGGAGGGGAGTGAGACAGCCAAAGAACAATTAGTCTAACCACAAGCACACAAAGGATTGCCCACACAGGATACCTATTATGAAGACACCAAGGTCTTCCTCCCCAGACCGAGATATGATTCAATTCGATTTGCATAGATCTGGAACAAGTTCATATGTTTGCTGCCCTTAGACTTGCGCGCAATCCCTTAGGAAAGGTCATCAATCAATGGCCTGGGGGATTGGGAGAGTCCACTGGGATCAGCCTACCCCCATCTCAGTAGCAGTACCTCGTTAACCATGGCCTGATTTCACACAGGGTGCGGCCAGCAGGCATGCTCAGCTTGACCAGGCTTCACATGCTATGCCGTAAATACACAAAATTGAGGGCAACGAGATATCGCGTGCGATTCAACTCTCCCAGCAATTCGACTTACAGAGTGACCAGTGACTCAATCTCATCCTTCGAATAGCTTGTGAAGTCTCACTTAAATTAATCCTGGTCGGCATCGACAGCACATATGAAGCATTCAGAGACCAGGATCACAATGGCTGAGCCACTACACACATGCCAATAGATCCGATTATTCCAATGTGCATGCCAAGCACCAGCTATCTGGCCTTTAATACATTATAGCTAAGGAATACCCTAATTACTACCAGACAAATAATATGCTTTACTGTATCTGACCTACTTGACAATGGTTCAGAAGTGTTGAAAACTATTATTTGTATGCGATTACATTTTTGTTCAACACACACGTTTTTGGCATATAATGTACAGCAGAGCCCCAAACAGTAGACCGTTGCTTCGGGATGGATCCAGCAATTTGAACTAGCTCTCTTTTCACCTAGCCCTGTGATGCTGGAAATGCTTTACGAGAGGGACAGGGCCTCCTAAACCTTGTCCTACCACTTCTGTGTGTTTAAAATCTATGTTTTCTGCCACTGACGTCCGACCTGTGGCAGTACAGCTCATATTTTCCTTTCGGTGAACACCACCCATGGGATACCCTTATGGCATCCATGGGTCGGGGTACACCCTTGTGCACCTTGTGTGTTTTTGGGCACCTATGTGTTGCCCACAGAGCAGGCCATGGCCTGGCGGCCTCAACATGCAGACTTGGCAGTGGCTCCAAGTGTCCTCCATTTTTGGGACACCAAGGCCCTGCCATAGGAATCAATGGATTCCTGATAGAAGGCAAGATGGCCACGGTGACCTCTTGGTTTCTATTGCCTTTTACCTTGTTTCCAAAGTCCTGGGAAGCCCTGACTCTGTCCCTTCGTCCTGACTGGCTATTGTGTTGAAATACCATACATGGCTCTGGAGAGGCCACTTGTCAGACTGACTAGAGCGTTCCCATGTGCTGTGTGTTGTGGGTACACCCTAGGGGTGAACCTGTGTGAACAGAGTCTGTAGTGAACTCACATTCGGTGTTATGGGTGAGTGGTTTCTGGGTGTGACAATGCCTGAGACAGCCCTGACAAACTGACATGAATGCAGTGTAATGAGCTGAAAGGCTGGGTACTTGGCCCAATCTACTTTCTTTGTTATGGATGTCAGGGTGAAGTGAATGGCCTGAATGCCTGTAAGCCTAATTGGCTGTCTGCCTGCATGAATGCCCTTCTGCGCGATTGGTTGACTGAGCCTGGCTCAGCCAGAGTGAATGGGGAACAGATGTGTATATCTGGAGACCTCTCACTTACCAATTTGTTCAGAAGCTGAAGGCGAAGCTGAAGCAAGAAGCTGTACCTTGAAGATCAGCTGGAGAAGTCTGCCTTTTAATTTTCTTTATGTAATCCAAAAACTGCCGTGTTCTTCCAAGGACTGATTCAGAGAGGACTTGCAAAGGAGACCTCTTCTCAAGCTATGAGGGACCATCGTGCAACCCGCTACTCTTCATCCGAAGTGTCCTGGAAGCCAGTCAGGTGTGCCTGCCGTCTGGAGAAAGGATCTTCCTGAGTCCTGAAGAGGAGTTACCGGACCATTTTGAGTCGAAGAAGTCCATTGGTGTCACCCAGGGTCCAGAGGTACGTTTCGTGGCCGCTGGAAGCCGTTGCTGTCTATCGCCCAGATGAGGGGGTACCTTGGCATAGTGCTGCTGGACACCTGGAGCTGCAAAAGTTCACAAATGCCTAGGAATATTTCAAAAGACATCCTTGCCATCGTCACTGATGACTTTTTCTGCCGGAGAGAGACCAGAGTCGCTGGGTGCAGAGAAAGGTCCGTCTGTGGGTTTCCCACCACCAGAAGCTAACAAAGGCCTCCCTAGGGTCCAGACGTGGTGAGGGTCCGGGATCCACTCCAGTGGTCGAGTCCAGGTCGTTAGAAGCTGTCCAGAAGCCTGTGCTGTCACTGCAGCACTGAAGAACCGTAAGTCGCATAACCGCATAAAACCAAAACCCGACAGCAAAAGTGACCTATGCAAAGTCATCGAAAGGTCCCAGGAGCCTTACTCTCATCTGCCATACCTTTAAGGAGCGCGCAGCCAGTTTCATCTTCCCAGGACTTCTGCAGTTGGAGAAATTGTCAACCAAAGGAGAGCACTGTGAAGGGCCAAACTGCTGCACTTCAAAAAGACTTTGCTTCAATTTTTCTTCTTGGACTCAGCATCCCAGTGGATGCATTCCAATGGGGGGGGGGGTCCATCCTCGGAGGGAATCATCGAGTGAAACCAAGAGAAACTGCCATTTCGCCTGCCAAGGCACCAAAGTACTGTGACAAAGAAGAGCATCTTCTGTTATTATTTTTACATTGATTTCAATGCACAAAACCCTCAAGCTTCTATGTGCTAGTTACAGGAAGTGTATGGTACATATAGATTGGTTACATGAAGCATTGTAGAGCCTCACCTCATGGTACAGGGGCTACTTCAGGTATGCATGATAACAAGCATGGCAATGGTGGATAAGGTGTGTGCATCGACTACTGTGTACACCTAAACTCAAGTTACTTGCAGGCATGGGAGAGCAGTACAAGTCAGTGAATAAGTGGTATTGATGCACGGCGAAGTACACATTACAGGTAGTGCAGACCTGTAACTAGTGCAGGTCTGCACTACCTAGTGCAGAAGTTAAAAGAGGCTTAGTTAGAACAATGCAGCAGGTCATGTATAAATCAGCAACATGCAGTTAAGGTAAGCACTGAATAAAGAAGAGTAATGTAGTCCCAAAAAGATAAAGTCCACGTGTTGGACAAAAGAACAAGTTACTTACCAACTGTAACATTCTTTCGACTGGATGTTCCTCCCACGTATTCCTCATCTTGTGATAAATCGTTATCTCCAGCGTCGCTGCTGCTTCGGAAAAAGAAAATTCGCCAGAGGGCGCTGTGCTCGAGGTCGTGGCGTCGATTGTCCTTCGACTAACTCTGTACTGTTGACGTCACCGATGGTATAAATAGCTTGAGCCGCGCCCGTTGCTTCAGTTCTGTTTTTTCGATGATATATATATGGGATACATTACTCACCGTAATCGTATTTCTGATGCTTGTATCTGCTTAGATTCACATGCTGTGCATAGGCCGACATCTAGTGGAAGCTGCGGAGTATTACAGTTTGTTTTTCGAAAGTCGAAAATGGGCGTCGACACAGGCGTGCCAGTAATACTATCCCTAGTGTGACGTCCACTGTACCCAAGATCCCTCACGCGTGTAGGATCCTCAGATTGTATTTTTTCTGACATGAGGAAGCATGAGGAGTAGCGTGAGTACAGATAATCCAAGCAGATAGACAGAAAAGGTAAGACTACAAGCAATCATGCGCCTTCTCTCGGAGGGGAGGAAGGGTGGGTCGCATGTGAATCTAAGCAGATACAAGCATCAGAAATACGATTACGGTGAGTAATGTATCCCTTCTGAGGCTTGTGGAATCTGCTTAGATCACATGCTGTGCATAGATTAGCGAGCAGTACCAGAAGAAGGAGGTGGGATGTGAGAAGGGTCATGAGCAAACAGGTGTCTTAGAACCGCTTGTCCCACTTGTGTATCTGTCTTGGAATGAGTGTCAATGCAGTAATGCTGAGTAAAAGTGTGAATAGAGCTCCAAGTAGCCGCTTTGCAAATGGTGTCGAGGGGAACATTTGCAATGAAAGCCAGAGTGGCACCAATGCCTCTAGTAGAGTGGGCCCTTGGCGTAAAAGGCAGAGTCTTGTCAGAAAGAGAGTAACACAGCTGTATACAGTTGATAATCCACTTCGAGATAGCGCCCTTAGAGACGCGATCCCCCTCTCTGCCTGTAGCTACGGAGACAAACAGTTGATCTGTTTTCCTTAGCGGTCTGGTTTTATTTACATAGTATAGGACCGCCCTACGCACATCTAGGGTGTGTAGTTTCACCTCAGCCGAGCTTTGCGGGTTCTGGAAGAAAGCCGGAAGCTCGATGGACTGGTTTACATGGAACTTGGATATGAATTTAGGTGAGAACCTAGGGTGTGTGCGTAAAACCAGTTTGTCCTTGTGGATAGTAAAGAAAGGATCCTGCACTGACAGAGCCTGAATTTCACTGACCCTTCTTATGGAGGTAATGGCTACTAAGAAGGCCGTTTTATAAGTCAGGTGTTTGAGACTACTTTTATGCATGGGTTCGAATGGGGGTCCCATGAGCTTAGCTAGCACCACGTTGAGGTCCCATCCTGGCGGTGGGTTCGAAATAGGAGGGTGAAGTCTCTTTACTCCTTCCATGAAGGCTTTAACCACTGGTACTTTCCACCACGAGACCTTGTTATGGGATGTGGTGTAAGCCGAGAGGGCTGCCAGGTGTACTTTCAGCGAGTTAAAAACCAACCCTGCATCCAGCAGGTGGAGCATGTATGTCACAACGTTGGAAGGAGTGCAATCAACCGGGTTGATTTGTTTATTCTGGCACCAGATAACGAATCTTTTCCACTTATCAAAGTAACAGTGCCTTGTATTTGGTTTCCTGGACTCCTTTAGAATGTCCATACACCTCTGTGGTAATTTGAGATGTCCAAACTCTATGACTTCAGGAGCCATGCTGCTAGGTTCATAGAGTTGGGTTCCTGATGCACTGTTTGACCCTGTTGCTGGGACAGTAGGTTGTACCAGGCTGGGAGTCTGATGGGTTCGCACACCGCCATCCTGCGTAGGTGTGGAAACCATGGTTGTCTCGCCCACATGGGAGCAACTAGGATGAGCGTCATAGATTCCTTGTTCATCTTGTACACCACCTTCCTGATGAGAGGAGTTGGTGGAAAAGCGTACGCAAACATCCCTGACCAGTTCATCCACAGGGCATTCCCTTGGGAGTCCGGCTGGGGGAACCTGGATGCAAATCCTGGGCATTGTTTGTTTTTGCTTGTGGCGAATAGGTCTATAGTGGGGAAACCCCACTGAGAGAAGAGATCTTCTACTACGTCTCTGTGAAGGACCCATTCGTGTTCTTCTGGGAGGGAGTTTCTGCTTAGAGCATCCGCTAGGGAATTGAGCTCCCCTGGAACATGTTGCGATGACAGGAAGATGTTCCGTCTGAGTGCCCATATCCATATTTTCTGGGCAAGCTTGGACAGATTTGGCGAACGAGTCCCCCCTTGCTTGTTCAGATAGAACATGGCTGTCGTGCTGTCCGTCCTGATCTGCACCGACAAGTTCAGTAGATGGGGCTCGAACGCCCTTAGCGCTCGGAATACTGCCAGAAGCTCTAGCAGATTGATGTGGTTCTTGGCTACTGAGTGAGACCAGAGACCCTGAGCTGTGTGGTGGAGATGGTGAGCTCCCCACCCAGTCAGGCATGCATCTGTAGTCACCACGGCTTGTACTTCGGGATCGTAAAAGGGTTTCCCCTTTGCGAGATTCTCTCTTGTCCACCAGTGTAGGCTCTGTACGAGTGTTGGCGAAACGACCACTAGATCGTCCCAATGACCACTTGCCTGAGACCACTGTTTCGCCAACCATTCCTGCATGGGACGCATGCGCAGACGCGCGTGGGGGACCAGGTAAATGCATGACGCCATCATGCCCAGTAACCGCATAGCTTTGCGTACTGTTATCTGTTGACCTGACTGATAATGCGGAATTTGCAGAAGTATATTCCGAATTCTCTCTTCCGAAGGGAAGGTCAATCCTTTCTGAGTATCTAGGATAGCTCCTAGAAACTGTTTTGAGGTGCTTGGCACCAGACTTGACTTTTTCTCGTTGATGGAGAAGCCTAATTCGTGGAGGAGGTCGATAGTCCTCTGAATGTTTGACCTGCAAATTCCTGGGGTTTCCCCCGTTATGAGCCAGTCGTCCAGATAAGGGTACACCGGGATTGCTTCCCTGCGTAGGTGTGCAGCCGCCACCGCCAGTACCTTGGTGAATACCCTTGGTGCTGAAGCTATCCCGAAGGGCAGTACCTTGAATTGGTAGTGGCGACTGTCCACCTTGAAGCGCAAGTACTTTTTGTGCGCTGGGAGCATGGAAATATGAAAATAAGCATCTTTCATATCCAAGGTTGCCATGTAATCCCCCTTTTTTAGGAGGGGGATTACCTCTTGTAGCGTGGTCATACGGAATTTTTGGGGCTTGACATATTTGTTGGCAGGCCGTAAGTCCAATACTGGGCGCATTGTCAAATCTTTCTTTGGCACAAGGAAGTAAGTTGAATAGATACCCTTGTTTACCTGGTGTCCTGGGACGAGTTCTATCGCGTCCTTTTCTAGCAGAATGGCGATCTCCTCGAGAAGGATCCTTTGATGCTCTAGGGAGTGCACTCTTTGTCGTGGAGGATGATTCCGGGGACGCTGCAGTAGTTCTATACAATATCCTGCGGATACTGTTGACAGCACCCATCTGTCTGAGGTGATCCCTTCCCAAGCCTGGGTGAAGGTGGAAATGCGTCCCCCTACTGGGGTTGCGTGGCAAGGGACCCTGAACTGAGCGTCACTGTTTTGGTGGAGGCGTGCCACCGCCCTTGTTGGGGCTGCCTCTGCCTCTTCCACGACCTCTCTTGTTACCCCTGCCGTAACTCTGGGTAGACTGCTGGTTGTTATTCCATTGTGTACCTTGTCCCTGGGCATAGTTGCCTCTTTGTGAATTTTGGCCGCGTGGGCGACGAAAATTATTGTTCCCCCTCTGGTTAGGGGGTTTGTTGGTAAGCTGGCCAAGGGATTTGAGAGTCTCATATTCATCTTTGGCATTTTTAAGTGCGTCTTCGACCGCTTTCCCAAACAATAGGTCGGGTTCCACTGGCTTGTCTATTAAAGAAGCCTGGGTTTCTGTCTTGAATCCCGACTGCCGTAACCACGCATGTCTCTTGATAACAGTACCTTCTGCTATCAATCTCCCTGCGTTGTCAGCGGCGTCGAAAGTTGCTTTTAAAATGCAACCAGACACGGCTCTCCCCTCTGCCGAGATCCGAGCCAGCTGGCCCTTTAACGGTTCTGGAGCAGAGGCAATGAGCGCCGCGACTTCTTCCCATTGATGGCAATTGTAACTAGCCAACAGGGTGGTGGAATTCGCAATCCTTGCTTGGTAGGCGGACGTTGAGGCTACCTTTCTGCCAAACCCGTAAAGTTTTTTGCTCTCCTTGTCGGGAGGAGCTTCTGATGAAGATAAGGGCGTGCCAGCCCTCTTTCTAGTGTTGGTCACCACTAGGGAATCTGGTTTAAGATGTCCCTTTATATACAGAGGGTCAGACTGGGCTGCCCGGAAAATCTTTTCAATTCTGGGGTTGACAGCTCTGGTGAGGTTAGGATTCACCAGGGAAGGATCTATTCTTCGTTGGATGGATTTGAGGATAGGGATGGTCTGAGCGACCGGTCTTCTCTCTCCTACAAACTCCTCCGCGAAGTCCCTTTCCTCCTGTACACCGTGGGTGTCGATGTGGAAGTGTTCCGCTGCTCGAGCGAGAACCTCGTTAAGGAGGGGCTGGTTATCAACTGGAGAGTCAGTAACTGGGGCTTCGCTTTGTACTGGGGAATCTACTCTGTAAATTTCCTGCTCATCTTCTCCCTCCTCCAGGTCCTCATCCTCTGCATAGTAATCTGTCCCGGTTTGTTCTTCCATAATTGCAAACTCCTGGTCCTCTTCAGGGAAAACTTGTCCCTGATAACTGGGGAGTGGAGTAGAATATGGAGTGGAGTAAGGCTGAACCTCGAAGGGTTCAGGTCTTTCGACCCGGGGCTTTTTACTTAGCGGGATAGGATCGGAGGAGCCTGAGGGTGTGGCCCCTTGAGGGTTATATGAAAGAAAGTGTTCTGGGTTCTTATCATAAAAATCAGCCAAGGAAGACATCCTAGACATAACCCTGTCTATGTCTTCACTGGACCATTCCCTGGAACAGGGTATTAATTTAGCAGGTGATTTATTTTCAAGGGTAGACTTGTGTTTGCTTGTCTGCTTAGGCTTTACAGGGGTGGAAGGCTGTGCTTTCCGCTGTTTCCCCCCTTCTCCGTGCGTGGAAAAATGTTTTCCCTGTCCCTTGGGGGCCCCAGCGACTTTCGACGCCTGGCGTCGAGGGTCTGGAAAGGTATCTGTGTGCTTCGGGCGTGGGGCCTCACTGGTGTTAACCGCGGTCTCGGTATCTTGGAGCGCGGCCTGGGGGTGGAAGTCGTCTTCGTCTCCCGACGATCGAACTTCCGTTAGTGTGTGTAGCGAGGCACTCTTGGCAAGAGTGGATGATTGCCTTGCGTCGTGAGGCGATCTCGATCGAGAGCGCCCAGAGGACACCGAGTCGGACCGTTCTTTTTGTGCCTCTTTCCGGGAAGTCGACGTCGTCGAGGTCCGGTTGGTCTTAGTGTGTTTAGTGTGTGTTAGGTGTGTAGCGCTTGCGTCGCCGGGGGTCTTCCCCATAGCCGCCTTGCCGGACGACCTTCCGAGGTCGGGGACCTGCGCTCGTCGGCTGTCTTTCGACGCCGTAATGCCCTCGCCGTCCGAAAGTACGGCGTCGCTGCCATCGCTGAAGGCGCCCTCCGCTGCCATGGCCTCCTGCCTGGCGTGGTGGGCCCAACGCTTTGTCGAACGGTCCTTAAGTGTCTTAGGTTTAAACCTACTACACGCTCTGCAGTTCGCTTCGGGGTGATCCCTCGGCAAGCAGAGATTGCACGTGGCGTGCCTGTCGACCCAAGGGTATTTGCGATTGCACTTGGGGCAGAATTGAAAAGGGGTACCCTCCATACGCACCTTAAGGCAGCGGGCTGCTAAGTGTAGGAATATATATAAATGTAACTATATATCAAGAGTGAAGAGTATGTACCACCCCCCACTCTCCCTACTTGTAAGGGCCGAGGCCAGCGGCCTACTAGGCCCGGGCCGAGGCCAGCGGCCTACCGAGGCCCAGATCCGTCGTGCAGCAGTCGACGGTCGATGACTTCTCCAGCCGTCGTCGAGGTTGAGGGTCGACGTTGGGGTGGGGAAGGGAATGAATAAGAATTAAAATTATAATAACAGCAAAAGTATGGCTAAGGCCAGGGAACTCCGCAAGATGCTTCCGACCAGTATGGCGGAAAAAAACAATCTGAGGATCCTACACGCGTGAGGGATCTTGGGTACAGTGGACGTCACACTAGGGATAGTATTACTGGCACGCCTGTGTCGACGCCCATTTTCGACTTTCGAAAAACAAACTGTAATACTCCGCAGCTTCCACTAGATGTCGGCCTATGCACAGCATGTGATCTAAGCAGATTCCACAAGCCTCAGAAATATATATATATATATATGGAACACCCAGGCGTGTCCCATGACCGATACATTCTTCGTGAGAGGAAAATGTAAGAAAACGTAAACTGTACTGTAGGGTAGGATGGGAGGGTCGATGAGGAATATGTGGGAGGAACATCCAGTCGAAAGAACGTTACAGTTGGTAAGTAACTTGTTCTTCGAATGGATTGTGTCCTCCCATGTATTCCTCATCTTGTGATAGGCTCCCATAGCAGTATCCATTTTTGGAGGTGGGAGTACCAATTTCAGTTTTCGTGGACAGAATGCAGAACTGCCTTTGCAAATAAACCCTCGTTAGAGGAGGCAGTGTCCAAACAATAATGTTAATTGTTTTCCAGGTTGCAGCTGCACAAATATCTGCTGCTGGGACTCCCCTCTTTAGAGCCGCAGAAGTAGCCATTCCCCTTGTAGAATGGGCACGAAGCCCATCTGGTGGTTCTTTTCCCGCTAATCTGTAGCATTCAATTATGGCTAATATGATCCAGCGGGAAATGGTCTGTTTTGTTACAGATAAGCCTAATTTTTGACCAGTATAGCCCACAAACAGTTGGTCATCTTGTCTCAATTTAGCCATCCTAGAGATGTAAAAACTAAGAGCTCTCTTGGGATCTAATCTGTGTAATCTCTCCTCTTCTTTGCCCAGATGAGGAGGAGGATAAAAAGTAGGTAGTACTATTTTTTGTGACAAATGGAAGCCCGAGACTACTTTTGGCAAAAACGAAGGTTTAACTTTAAGGACTACCTTATCTTTATAAAAAATAATATATGGTGGTTTGCATGAGAGAGCCTGAAGTTCGCTAACCCTGCGGGCTGATGATAGGGCCACAAGGAGGACAGTTTTTAGAGTCAAAAGCCTCAATGGACATGAGTGCAGAGGCTCAAAAGGTATGCAAGTCAAGAATTTTAATACTAAATTTAAGTCCCAGTTTAGTACATGAAAAGGTACTGGAGGGTATACATTAGTGAGCCCCTTTAAGAATTGAATTATTAACGGTATTTTGAAATATGAAACCTCTACCGAGGAGCGCTTGAAAATGGACAGCGCAGCAAGGTATCCTTTGATTGTTCCTATCTGGAGCCCCAGATTAGCTAGATGTAGCAGAAAGGAAAGCACCATTGGGGTGCCACACTGAAAAGGGTCCACATCCTTGTCTTTGCACCAGTTACTGAACCTATTCCAGCGACATCGGTACAAAGACTTTGTTGCTGGTCTTCTGGCCGAAAGCAAGATTTCCATTACGTCATCCGGAAGATCCCAATCCTTGTATCTCAACCTCTCAGAAACCATGCGTGAAGGTTGAGTGTCTTGACCTCTGGATGGAGAAACCGACCTAACTCTTGCGAGAGAAGATCCTCTCTTTGCGGAAGACGTATTGGAGGGCAGATGGACATGTCTAGAATGTCCGGGTACCACGTTCTCCTGGCCCAATCCGGGGCAATTAGGATCATGGTTTTACTGAACTTTCTCAACCTCCTGATTACTTGAGGAATCACGGGGACTGGGGGAAACACATACAGTAGTGGAAACGTCCACTCTACTACAAATGCGTCTCCCAGAGCTCCTCTTTGAGGAAATTCCCTTGAGCAGTACTGATCGCGGTGGCGAACAGATCCACTTTAGGGGTTCCCCAAAGGGCTAAGATCTCCAGAAGGACTTCCTGAGCCAGCTCTCACTCTTGAGAGACCGTGCTCTGCCTGCTCAGAGCGTCTGCCGCCGTGTTCTTCTCTCCGGCTAGGTGAATTGCCGACAGAGAGATTCCTTCTCGTATTGCCCAGAACCAGAGCTGCATTGCCTCTCTGCACAGTGGCAGTGACCCTACACCACCTCTCTTGTTGAGATAGTACATGGCCACTTTATTGTCCGTCATTATCAGGACAGTCTTTCCCTGTACAGAGGGCAGAAAGGCCTTCAGAGCTAGTCTGATTGCCCTCAGTTCTAATAGGTTGATGTGTAGTTTGGACTCCGATGGAGACCAACGACCGCTGATTGTCAGATCGTTGGTGTGTGCTCCCCACCCCGTGAGAGAGGCGTCAGCCCCTACCGTTATCTCCGGCCATGGTTGCCAAAAAGACTCTCCCTTGAGAATGTTGTCGTTGCAAGCCCACCATAGAAGATCCTGAGCAACTGCGCTCGGGACTTGCAGAAGATCCAACATATTCCCTGAGAACTGGGACCACTGAGTTTTGAGTGCCCATTGAAGCGATGTCATTCTCAACCTGGCCTCTGGTACTAGGAAAATGCAGAATGCCATGAGGCCGAGCAACCTGAGAAAATCGAAGGCCGGTAGATGTTGGGCATTCTGAAACTTCGTTACCATCTGCTGGATGTGGAGAGCTCTCACTTCGGGAGGCGATGCTTTTCCCGATGAAGTGTCCAAGACTGCTCCGATAAACTGGAGTTTCTGGGATGGTATCATGTGGGACTTCTTGAAATTGAGGGAGAAGCCCAGTTTGTGGAGGAAGTGGCAGGTGATCGAAAGATGTTCCTGAGCTTGTTCTGGAGAACTTGCTCTGATCAACCAGTCGTCCAGGTAGGGATATATGTGAATAACTCCTCTCCTGAGACTTGCTGCCACAACCACCAACAGTTTGGTGAAAACCCTCGGGGCGGAGGTCAACCCGAATGGCAGAACTCGAAACTGATAATGATAATTGCCAATCGCGAACCTCGGGTACTTTCTGTGCTTTGGATGGATTAGCACATGAAAGTAAGCATCCTGAAGGTCCAACGATACCAACCAAACTTGGAGTTGGAGAACCTGAAGGATCTGAGAAAGAGTCACCATCTTGAACTTGTCCTTCCTGAGGAACTTGTTCAGGTTTCTCAAGTCCAAGATGGGTCTCAGTCCTCTGTCCTTTTTTGGGATGAGAAAGTATGGGGAGTACCAACCCCTGTTCCTCTCCGCTACAGGTACCAGTTGGCTCCCGGTGGATGATTCTGAGGCCTTTTTAGAAAGGGGAGACAGTAACCTTGGGCTACTGTTTCCAGTGCCCAAGCATCTGAGGTAATGCCTTGCCATTCCTTCAGATGTTGAGAGATCCTGCCTCCCACTGGTGTTTTGTGTAACAAGGTCTCAGAGGGATTTGGAGGCGGCTACAGGAGTGGCTGAGGGTACAGATGCCGCTTCTGAGGCTGATTTTGCACCTCTTCCTCGTGCTCCACGAGGGAAGTTTCTTTTGCCCCTTTGAGAAGCCTGTCCTCTTCCTCTACCAAAAGAGGAGCAGTATCGAAAAGAACGACCCCTCCAGGAAGATGAGCCGGAATAGGGTTTTAGAGGCTGGCGCAAAGAGGCGCTAAGTGATTTAGCTGCTGCATTCGAGGTCTGAAGTTTTTCTAGGCTTTCATGAGCCTTTCTGCCAAAGAGCCTCGAACCATCAAAGGGCATGTTGAGGAGTCTAGCTTGCACGTCCGGTGCAAATCCCGACTTCCTCAACCACGCAAATCTGCGTAGCACAACGCTTGCAGCCATGGATCTGCTGATACTATCAGCAGTATCCAGTCCAGACTGGAGGCATTCCCCCATTGCCACCTTCCTGTCTTTGACTATATTCATGAAGCCTTCCATTTCCTCGCCTTCCGGAATATGATAAGCCGCCGCCGAAATACAGTCCCACAGGGTATGGGTAAAACTGGCTAGGGTACAGGTGACATTTGCCGACTTAAGTGCCATACTGCCCGACGTGAAAACTTTACATGCCCAGGCGTCAATTTCTTTATCCTCTCTATCTGGAGGGATAGTTGGATAAGCAGTTTGTTTTGAAGTAGATGCTGCCTGAATAACTAAACTCTCTGGAGCCGGATGTTTATTCAAATATTCAGGATCCGTTCCAGCTGGTCTATATTTACGTGGAAAAGTGCTATCTGCAGCAGCAATAGTTTCTGGTTTCTCCCAGTTTTTCTCCACAGTCCTTTGAAGGGCCCTGTGAAAAGGGAGAACAGGATCTTTCTGAGGTTCCTTGACGATAATATCCGTCATTTCATCTTGTTCAAAAATGGGTGAAGTATTACCCCAACCCATATATTCAACTACTCTGGTCATAAGACCCCTGTACTAACTCTAATTCTGGGGATGGGTCAACTCCACTGGCAGAATGTAGAGTATCACTCAGGTCTCTCATTCTCCAAAGGAGTAACCTCTTCTTCTGAAGCAGACTCTTCATAGATTGCTGACATAGATTTGAAAAAGTCTGATCTGGGCAAAGGAGTGAATCTCCTTTCTTCCTCTTCCATCTGCTTCGAAGGGAGGGTGTCTTCGAAGTCTTCGAAGTTTTCGAAGATGACTTCGATAATGGCATCGATGACGCATTTGGCTTTGGCGGCGAAATTATCGACGTCGAGGGCGTCGACGAAGTTGTCGAAGTCTTCGACGACTTGTGTTTCTTGGCCGGCACTGGAGAGGTGCTCGACTCTCGAAGATTCTTCAACGGTTTTACGTCGACTCAAGGTTTTTTGTATTCCTCGCCGCTACTGGTCTTGGCCATAGTAGCCTTGGACTTCCCTTTGTCTTCCAAAGGAGCGACTTTAGGGGTATGGCTTTTTCGAGGTTCTTTAGAGGGGGTCGAGGCCGCATTCTCGAAAACCGCCATCATCTTTTTGCGGAATTCTTCCCACTTACTGCGAGAATCCGATTTAGACAGACAATTTCTTCGGTCGACTCTGAAGAAGATGATGAGGGAGATCTATGTCTCCTCTTCATTTTTTTCAATGACGACGAAGAGTGTCTCGATCTACTCCTAGATCGAGATCTCTGAGTGCCTATGGCGATCCGATTCCTTAAAATCAGTCGCTTTCTTGTGTCTTTTTGACAAAACCTTTTTTGAGGCCTCCCTCCCCACCGACAGTTTACCTCTCCTCTCACAAAGAGCTTTTTCGGTCATCGATTGGCAGGACCCGCAGTCGTCGGTTCAGTGACTGGAACCGAGACACCAGAGACAAATCCGGTGGGGATCGGTGATCGACATCTTAGATCCACAATCTGCACACTTTTTAAACCCAGTTCTGGGTGTCGAAGGTGTCAAAGATGACATTTTCTTCACAGAAAATAGAAGCGTGCCGTTCTCGATAGCGAAGCGATCGGAAAAACGGAACTGTAGCAACGGGCGCGGCTCAAGCTATTTATTCCATCGGTGATGTCGACGAAGTACGTCGAGGGACAATCGACACCACGACCTCGAGTACAGCGCCCTCTGCCGAGAAAAATGTTTTCCGAAGCAGCAGCGAAGCTGGAGATAATGATTTATCACAAGATGAGGAATACGTGGGAGGACACAATCCATTCGAAGTATTGTTTCGCAACGGCAGTCCGTTTAGTGGCACGTTGATGAGAACATCAGAGAGGGCAGTTAGTGGGGGGCGGAATGGATCAGATCAAGGGTGCAGATGGGGAGTAGCCTTTGGTAGAGCAAGGCTAAGATCAACTTTCTTAGCAAGGCCCAGAGATGTGAAGAGAGCAGTAGCAGATAGTATCACAAGGGGCCCCGCATTGGGTAGCGGTGAGGGGAAAGAACATCACGGTAAATAGAGACTTATGAGTGGACGGCACATTGGCGCTCTTACCTTTGGAGGCACCAAGATAGAATGCAAAGGTTGAGGCGGCGCCGCGCAGCAGGCCTCGCAACAAGTCAGCAGGGCAGGCATCGCACATCAGATTCGGACCCCCTGCAGAGCCCAGACAGGCCAAGACGTGAGCCTTTGTGTAGAGCCTTTGAGTACGGCCGGCTCCGCCTTCTGGCTCTGGGGTTCGGAGTCTTTTCCTACTGCGGGAGCCAATCGGATGCCCAGTGGTGGTAGGTGGCTGCAGGGCTTTGAGGCCCAAGTCAATTCCTGTTGGTTTCACATCGCCCATGATGGAATCCTCATCGGACCGAGCTGATAAATGCAGGCATGCTGGAAATGCTGCAGGAGTCTTGATGTACTCTCCTGAGCAGATGGCTTCAATGTGCCAGACATAGCCAATGATCAGACGCGATTCCTCCTCCGCCATGCCCATCATCATCTGCGGCAAAGCTCAGTTTATAGAGATGCAATCGTTGAGGTCAGGCCATGTCCTTGCCACGGTAGATGGGCATCGGCTTGGTGGTGTCTAGCGCCCGCACTCAGACTGAGAGTTTACCCATTGTTTTCCCTCTGCCTGGCTCTCACAATAGAGTAGTGCAGGGGTCCCAGTTTTGTCTTGGAACCTGTTCTCCTGTGGCCTCATGTACTTTGGGGTGGTAAAACCTTTTAAAAGAAAGTACAAGGTTATTGAGCATTGTTGGACTAGGCTGTAAAAGACGAGATAGATTACTCCCTAACTTTTCCATTACAGGTTGCCCAGGTGGGGGGGGGTGGGGGGATATTCACTCAGAATTACAAATCTAGTCTAGAGAAAGCATTCTGCCATTGTTCATAACCAACCTGCCTTCTTCCCTATTCTATGCAGTTACACCTCACTTAAGCATTCACATGCCCGTTTAAAACTGTCTGCAGTTGGAGCATTTATTACTGAATTTAAGTAGTTTGTGGTACCACATAGAGTGTACATATTTCCCATTCTTTGAATAAGTATTGCCAAAGTACAAAGTGTCATTATTTAAATGTGTATATATTGCTGAAACTTACTTTATATTTATTAATTTATTGTGTTTTACAGTACAAAAGTATACTTTTAACAGCCTTAACATCATACATTATTTCATCATCGTTAAGATCATCATTTTAGAGAGAAAAAAATAAATAATAATTAGGAACCTTGTGGAATATCGTTCAATCTATCATGCTATAATCACTCTAAAAATCCACCGCACAAGCCTTTAAGAACTCTAAAATATGAATGGACAAACTCAACTCATTACAATTTAAAATACTACTCAAAGGTCCTCTTCTGTAGGCATAACATTCAGGAGGTAACATTTCGTTACGCAGAAACCACAAGGTCAGACACTGGACACACAAATGCTTCAGAGTCTCTATGACAGCGACGACAGTCTCTGGTCCTGGGGAAAATTGTTTCGCCGGCCCAGGGTTTCTTGTGTCAACACTAAATTCAGCCTAAATCTCGTGAGGGGTGCTTTTTCAAGTCTGGAGCAGGCGTATTGAAATTTTTAATTTTCTGGTTCAAATGATCCCCAAAACATTTGTGCTGGACAGGGGATTCTCTTAATGTGCACCACACGTGTCCAAACAATTTTGTCATAGCCAGTTTTGGTGTGGATCTCAATACATCTAAAGATATACCTATTTCATCCAATATTTTTGTACAACCAGAGGCCCAATCTACCAATACCTTGCAACCGCCTTTGCTCCATACTCGATTCAATCCCTCATAAATTGAGGCAATCAGTGGTAACATAATTGGGAACAGCTGTAACTTCCCCCAGTCAATCATAGTTTGAATTGGCAGTTGTCTTAATTCATAAAGGATCCCCATTAACGGAACTGACTGGGGTAAATGAAGGAGCTCTAATTTAGCCCAACCCATTTGTCTGCTTCTGGTTAAGCTCCATATATCAGTTTCCGGATCATTTGCTGTTCATATAATTTTAAAACCGGGAAAACCGAAATTCTCCCGAATTTAGCATCGAATAAACTTAATTTAATGAGAGCACCAAGAAAATTTGCCTTAAAGTCTGCCACAAGCTCAGGCCCATCCAAATTATCACCAACTGGTGAGCCCAAACACACATACTTAGAGACCACCTCAAGGCTACCAGATTTTAGTGACCATGAAGTCATTTTGCATTTTTTTTCCCATCACCTTTTAGCACCAATACCTTTGATTTCACTGTATTTAGTGCCAAGATTTCCATAAACTCTTTTACTGCCACTAAGGCTCTTTGAAGGCCTATGGCCGTTACGTCGCATAATACAATGTCATCAGCGTACAATAAGTATTTTATCACCAAGGTTCCCAGTCTTGGTGGATTTGTTCTCAGTCAGTAAAACAAGTTTATTCGGATTTAAAAGTCCATTACACATAAAAAATTATACAACAGCACAAGCATTACGCAATTCATAAATGATTTCTAAAATCCTATACAAACAACAATTCAGGAAAGAAAAATAAGAAAAACAGACTAAAAAACGGGGCACAATGGAATAAAAACATTAGTTATTTCATAATCACCGATCCCTAGAGTCCAGTTTTTACAAAAACACCTTTAAAACATTGTAAGCAGAATAATTCCTCCAATGTTATACTTTTCATAATTGGCATTCGACTCCCTGGAGCCTCATCAAGTTTTTCCTAAAATACATTGCTCTCTTTAAAAAAGTAAGGCCCAGGCCGCAAAAACAGTGTCTGCGTTCAGAAGAACAGTGAGAGCAGCTTTATGGTGACGTATCTCAGACTTCTTTAGGGCCGGTAACCGAGTTCCTCTACGAATACCTGCATAACCAGTGCAAAAAAGCAATAAGTGAGCTGTGTCTTCCAACTGATGGCCACAAACTGTCCAACCAGCCACATCTGGGAATCCTTTCCACCTGGCTGTATTCGCTTGCAAGAGAAGAGAGTGAAACCGTGCCCTCGTTATTAACCACCTGTCTTTTTTTTACAGGGACTCCAGGTTAGATAGGGTTGAATCCCAGAGGGCCTACTAATCTTGGAATGGCATTCATCGGATTTGTTACCATATTCCAAGAGTATTCTTTGCCTTGACATAGCTTCACATAACACCATTTTGTGGCTAGAGCCCTCAAGTTTGGTTATTAGTAAGGCAGGCGGGAAAAAGCGCACTAAGATTGACTTCCCCAAGGGCATTAGATAAGTAAGCAAGCCATGGGATTTTTTGCCACCCCACTCTGCCCAACAGAGTCTGGATAATATAAATGGCACAAAGATGCAAATTCATTGGCCCACAGCCTGACCCAAAATAAAAGCGGGGCCAGCGCCCACTGGTCCTCCTAAAACTCCATTCCCAGTTCTCTATGAATTGATGCGCAGGCTGCAGAGTTTGGGAGCCCCAACAGTTGCCTTTGATTTGAATTTCCGCAGCCCTTTGAAAACCCCAAATAGGGGACCGTCAAGGTTTGGGCACCATAAATCTTGATTATCACTTCCAGAGGCTGGCCCTTGCACCTCGACATAAATCGGAAAATTCCCCCAATCTACTGGCTCATTTTGGCGGATTGTTTAGCCACATGTGCCCTACCAGTCAAGGCTTCCGAAAAGCTAATGCCCAAATAGTCAAATGCCTTAACTCGGGGTATGACTTTTCTGGCACAAAGCATTGGTTTCATAGCCGCAGGCCATTTTCGGCCCACACATGCCATCACTGCCGATTTTTTGCTATTGATTTTTAAACCCAGTTCACACATGAAGGTTGTGTAAGCATTGATCAGGGCCTGTAATGCTCTTGGGATTCTTGCTAGCAGAACTGTATCATCAGCATATGCTAAGACTGGGAAACCCCGTCGCCCCAGTACTAAAAAATCCATCTGAATATTAGTGAGATCCAGGGAAAGGCCATTATTATAAAGGCAAAAACAGATGGGGGCCAACACACAGCCCTGCCGTACACCGCACCCCACCATAAAGCAGGCCGTGCAGCGTCCCCCTGGACCGCTACGCACACACGCCTCATTATCTGTGTGTAGATCAACCAGTATTTTCAGGATATCCATCAGGCAACTCGGGGACCCAAGCACGGCCCAAAGCTTTGTCCTGTCCACCTTGTTAAAGGCCGTGCTCAGGTCCCTGAATGCTAAATATACTGCCTCGCCCTTACAATAGACCGAATTAGCCAATAGGAGATAAAGGTTAAGACTCTGTTCCATTGTGCCCACCCTAGACGAAATCCAAATTGAATATCTGAAAGTATCGATTGTTCCCCCAGCCAGGATTCAATACGAGCAAATAAAATTCTCCCAAAGATTTTAAAGGAGGAGTTCAGCAGAGAAATTGGTCTGTAGGCACTGGGACTGGCCACATATCCTTTTTTAAAGATTGGGAAAATACTAGCCCTTTTCCACGAAGGGGGGTAATTCCCTGAATGCATACAGGCATTAAATACCACCATTAATAAAGGTGCCCACATGTCCAGCGGATCTTGGAACAAATCTGAGGGGATCATGTCCGCTCCCGGTGCCCGATTGTGTGCTTGGAGGTTAATGACCTTTCTGACCTCCTCCACCTCAAATTTTAGGCCAGACGCAGCAAATTCTACAGTCTTCAGTATGCGCCACCCCAAACAGACTCACAAAATGTGCTAGCCAAGCCCCTTCCTCCACGTGTGTCCCACTGCCCGAGTTGGGACTACACCCTTCCACATCACCCTTTACGAACTTCCACACCACTTTACGATTTGTTCTTACTTTTTCCAAGTGGCCCGCTATGACCAATAAAAAAGCAGAAAGGAAAAGTGGCCAACAGACAGCCCTGGCGTAAGCCCCTGTTAGTTTGGATCCATACCGAGTATCCACCAAAGGCATCCAGCCTAACCCGGATTCTTGTACCTGTATGCAGGGCCTCCAGAATGCCCACCAACGCAGGTGGACAGCCTCGTTCATGCACATTTTTCCAAAGCAAGGCCCCATTTACATGATCAAAGGCTACAAAAACTGATCTTGATTGGGCTTTAGCTTGGTGTGCAAGTAAATCCAGAGTAAAACTATTTAGGGCCGTGCCGATGCCCTGGCGAAACCCTGCCTGATAAATATCCAGCAAGTTGGATTCACATGCCCATTTTTGTAGTTCTTTAAGGAGCATTTTTGCAAATATTTTATTCGAGGCGTTCAAAAGGGATATGGGCCTATAAAATGAAGGGGTCGACCTATCTCGACCTTTGAAAATCAAAATGATGGTTGTAGCAGACCAAGTATCAGGGAACACTTCATTAACCAGGATACTGGAGAATAGATAAATAGTACTTTGGCCAAATATCCAGATTATCTTTGAAAGTCAGGTTAGAAAGGCCATCGGGCCCCGGGGCATTAGAACGCTTGCTCCTTTTTATCAAATAAATAATGTCCTCCAGATCCCATTTGAATGTCCCCATCCACCTGGCCAGAAACCACACTAATGGACTGTTGGCCCCTGGTTTCACATACAATTGGGAGAATTGCTTCAACCAAGTTTCTTCTGAAATGGAGGGAGACTGTATGAAACATCCTCTCCCTTGAGGCTTTATTAACTGCAATAATCTGCCTGCGTTATTTCCTGTCATACAAGCCATCATCATTGATGTAAAATACAAATTGCCTCCCCTTCACCCAGTTTCTGTACTCCTGCCTTAACCTGCATACCTCCTCGCTGTAACCAACTAGTGAGGCCTTCTTTAATCTCCTGACTTCTCTATGCAGTTGTTTCTTACGAGCCTGTAAATCCAAGTCAAAGGCATGTGAGTGACCCCACTTGTCCACCCCTTTCTTTAGATTTCTATCCGTAGTTAAACTACCTAGAACCTCCCGTATTATAACAGGGAAGCCTACCGCAGAACCCAACACGGCCCTACTCTCTTTAGAGAGGCTAGAAATCCTCCCAAGAAAGGCCTTAGCCATTTTTGGTGCCCATCTGACCTCAGAGTTTGTGGGTTTGTTTCCACTGTTAATTGCACAGCATTGTCCTTTTTCATAGGCAAAGCAATGCTGTACACCAACAAGGAATGATCGCTCAAATTCAAACTATTATTACCAGCGAGCCCCCCTCACTGCTAAGTCATGTGAAACAAATACATAATCTAAAGTTGTGTTCCAGGGCCCGTTGTGCCAAGTAAAACTCGGGGGAATATCCCCTTGGGCATTCCCATTAACTATTACCAAGTCCCAGACTTCAAATTCTAGAGTAATTATTTTACCCCTAGCACGAGAGTCCTTTGCCACAGACTTTCTATTCAGTGACATATACCACTTATCTAGGCATTCCGCATTAAAATCACCCACCACTATAAGTGAAGCCCCTTTTTCCGGAAACTCCCCCATAAATGTGAAGGAAAGAGACGCAAGAGCCTCCTCCAATTGGTCTTTCTGTGAGTTAAAATACACATTTACCAATAAGCATTTGCTGGGTGTACCACACTCCTCTTCCCGCCACCAGCTTATCAGCCCTATCAATTTCAATTTTTTTAATAGAAATCCCTTGAGATCGTTTGATAGCTGTCAGCAGGCCACCATAAGGTTTCTCCCCGTAGGGCCTTGCTATATACAACTTCAAAATCCTCTAGGATAGGGGGATCCTGAAGAAGTGTTTCTTGCAAACACACTATATCAAATGAAACAAACAGATCTCGATTACTAATGTTCCTGAAGCCCCTAGAGTTCCAGGAAGCCAATGACCAGTTTGACCATCATGTATGGTGTGTTTCCCTGCGATCCTGTTCCCATTTATTACTGTCACCTTTCATCCAGGAACCCTCCATCCTCCTATACGTCGGATCCTGTGTGTAACCTCTTGAGCTTTATATGTCCATATGGCGTGTTCTAGCCAAACCACGCACCATCCAGTTCTTATCTGGATAGATTGGTGTAACACTTGAAATTATTGAGGGGCCTGCGTCTGTGACTTCAAACCCCAGGACAAAGAAGCATTCTTTTTCTGCTATAATAATCTTTTTACGGATTAATGACCTCAGGTGCAATTTCACTGTGTCAAAATTATCCTCATACACAAATTCCAAACGTATTTTATATTAAGAAGCCGTGTTATCACCTAACAGTGTGTAGCTATTCCTTTGTGGGGCTTGGGGGACTCAATGTGATTAGAAACAAGCCTGCATCACCTCCTGAAAGCTTAAGCCTCGATTGCTTGTCCATTGCTACCCATTGAGACCTTGGCTGGGGTGTTCTGTGCCTTTACCCGATCATATAGAGGGCGAGAGTACAGATACCCCCTCCAGTCTTTACAGCCCCATAGAATAGGACTGAGTCCCATGAAAAAATCAGTCCAGCTGTTCACAGTCACCAACATCCTCATATTAATCCTAAAGGCACTCGATCTCAGCTTACTCTATGTCTTGCACTAGTCATCAGTGCTAGTAATTGAACTATTGCACAAATAATATTGCCTACATGCATGCAATGCTCCACTGTTTCATGTCTGCTCAGACCACGGTCTGCCCAAGGGTCATTTAGCCTACAGCATTTTGAAGCAATAACACATTGCAGCAAGCGCTATCTTAATATCATAGAACATACGCTATCTTAATATCATAGAACATACCTCATTAGGAAATAGACACACTTGGGCTTTCTGATTGCACAAGACCCGGCCCGAATGAATGTAAGAAGCGAACCGCAACATCCGATTGCTAACACCTACATAGGAACTGCAGGTGCGATCGCAACCAACTTGGAAAATCCTCTAATGTCATAAAGACCAACACAGCCCCAATGTCTTTCATTTACTATTGCTAGTTGGAACACGCGTGGACATTCACACTTACAAGCATCAATTTGCAGTTTCCCCATTGAGTATGATGTCATAGCACTACAAGAAACCTGGCTCTCGAGTACACCTGCATGGAACAACTATGAAGTGGCATTGTTGCCAGCCATTGCGGGGATAAAAGGCAGACCTTCATCAGGCCTTTTGGTAGGTGTTAACATGAGCAAAGGTCTCTTGGTTTTGCAATGGGATTCGGTGACTGCTTACATACAGCTAGTCAAAATTATTTGTCTGCCCCACAGGATTGCTTTAATTAACATCTACTGTAATCCCCTCAGATTAACAGATGATGCATTCTACTCAGGCCTGACAAGGTTACTTGACCTAGTGATGATTACTCCAGACATTACTGATGCAATTATAGTCTAAGATCTCAATCTTGATTGTCTGCGCCCCAAGGGCAAACCTAACTCTCTTAAAGTCAATCGTTGGTCCACTTTCATGTCGGAAAGAAACTGTCACATGGTTAACGGCTCAAAAGAAGGTGATATTCCGGCCCAACCTACTTGGCAAAGGAAGATGGCGAGTAGTACTATTAACTACATTTATGTTAACTCAAATCTGAGTGGGAAAATACAATCATTTGAAGTTAACTCCCAACGTCATAGTGATCATGCTTTGTTAGCACTAAAGATTGATTGGGTATGTGACCCAATTAGAAAAATGAAGCTATATCAAGATCTAGTAGTCAATAATGCGAAAACCCGATTCTAACCTAATGGAACTGCAGAGAATGATCGATCTAAATAATAAAGTGCAAGTTCCTACTCACTATCCAAATCTACTTTTACCATTTAGGAACCAAAGCAAGACCACTGGTCGAGTGTGGTCTCTTCACACACACACACACACACACACACACACACACACGTTTAATACTGAAATAAAAACAAGGATAGCACAATATCGACGAGAAAAAAAGTTAATTCTCTTGTTGAACCAACCGTCTCAGATTCAGCTCCTGAAAACTGGCAAGTGCAGGTACCATAATTGGCTCCGACAACATTGAACACAGATCCTACAAAATGACAGCGAGCATATGCCGAGACTGATAGCTAGTAAAAACTGCAGAAACATGGGCTGTCTAATCGCTGTGCTCAACAGACTCATCCTTTTGTACAGCCACACAATGTCACTGAGGCACAGTGGATCCTTTATTATACCAACTTATATGCAGACCCTAATTTCTCAAACTTTGTTCCCGTTCCTGAGAATAACGAAGGATGGGTAGTAGAATACTCACCCTCCATTATCAAAGACTATATTAAGAAGATCAGCTCATCTAGGGCTATGGCCCCTGATGGGCTTAGTAATTCCATGTTTAAAGCAAATCCATTTTTATGGGCTTCGAGTCTGAACAGGCTTTTCCAACAGGTTATATCATCACATACTAGCCCTCTGTCCTGGAAGACTTTTATAATTGTGCCAATCCACAAAAAGGGTGATCATACACAACTGCATACTTATAGACCTATTGCGCTTTTAGATGCTCCAGGAAAACCTTCACCAAATTGATTTTACGTGATATCAATGAGTGGATAAAGATCGCCAACAGACGAGATCCGTTCCAGACTGGGTTTTTGGCAGGAATGGGTACCAACATAAACCTGCTTTGTCTTAATGCCATAAAAACGCGATGTCAAATACTAAAACAGCCGGTGTATTTGCGTTCGTTGATCTGCACGCCCCTTTTAACGCCATTTCTAGGCCTCTTCTTGTATCCAAATTCAAACAAGATAATTGCATCTGCAATCTTTAACTATTTCCTGCATGATGTTAAACAAGTTTTTGTGGCAGTGCCCTCAGATTCTCCAAAATGGAATGACATTCCCATCCAAACTCTCATGTATGCCGATGACCTGGTTATCATTTCGAAAACCCCCAGTGGTTTGCAAAGACTTCTTGAAGCCTTCAACACCTATATAGAAAGAAATGAGTTAAGAATCAATACAAAGGAAACTCAAATTGTCACTTATTCGGCTAATACATCCAGTACAAATAACTTCGCATGGACAATTAAGCAAAACAAATTGGTAGTAGTAACAAGTTATACTTATTTGGGCATGATATTTGAGGGCACTGCCATGGCAAAAGGTCACTTGGAGACCATGAATCAGAAATTAGATACAGCAATTTCGCAAACTAAAGTTATTACACCATTATGGTAATTTCATGCTAAAACCTGCTTTAATATACTGGAAGCAAAAAAGGGTAGCCTGTATCCTATATGGCCTTGAAACCCAATCATTGTGGTCCACTCAGATCTTACACAAACTTGAGGCAAAGTTCTGGAAAGCAGTTTTACATCTTCCTCAGTGTACTCCGGGGCCATGGTTTACTTTACAAACTGAGACTAGTTTCCTTACATGCACAATATCATTGGAAGATCTGTGCCTTATTTCGTAAATGTCCGATGTCAACTTGTGACAATAACATTCTGAAATATCTGTCAAATTATGTGTTTGCAACGAATCACAACTTTGTTAAATGCTGGTTAAAAGGTCTCTATTCCATCTTGTTAAGAGCTGAGGTTACTATTGATGTCTTGGTCACTAACCCAGATAAAGCTAAGGACTTGATTTACTGCAATGATTGGATCAACACAAGAACCAAATGTCAACGATACAAACATGACTCTTTCCAGAGGTTCAAACATAAAAGTGTTGGGTCACTGGAACCATATCTTCTTAAATTCCCATCCCCACAAATACGCTCTGGAATACCACGATTGCGCTTTAACTTGTGGCATACCCGAGAGATTCTAGCTAGGCGCAAAGTGATTTCTGGGGAATTGAATTTCTGTCGATTTTGCTTAAACAGAGAGACGAGTGAGACTCAAGAACATCTACTGTCGCTATGCCCCTTGCTGGTCCGAAAGCGCCAAAAGTACTTTGCACATCACTGCGCCCACTTAAGAATGTTAGATACTGTGCAAAGATGGGCCTTTTGTTGTGTACTAGAAATGTATCCATTCAAATAGCAATTGTACATTTTCTGTTCTTGTTGAAATTAGATCTCTAGTGCACAACTTTATATAATCAAACGTTACAGGGGAGCGTTTGTGTGTTAATTTTACATCTTTAATGTTTTCTTTCTTTACTGATACTAGGTGTATATCTAATACTGTGTTAATCTTTTGATATGTATTTTAAAACAAATGAGATGTACTTTACTTTTTAATTAATAAGATGTATATTGAAAAGTTGATTTAATTCAGCTGAATAAAAATAAAATATATGCACACATTTATTTTATGTACTAAACTAGATAAATAATAAACAGTAAAAGGTCTATGAAAGACCCACAATTGGTATACAGTTGAGTATTACATAGAAATGTATATAAAGTAGCAGATAGTAAAATCAACTGGGTCAAAAACTCGAGCTACAATAGGAATACGTAATGATCCGATTTACAGACAAGTACATTTCTCAAATACTTTTTCTTTATGAATGTATTTATTTTAGTAAATAGATAACTCACAGCAGTGATTATATTCTCAAAGTAAATATGATGAAAAAGGATAGTAAACAACATTAGCGGGAACATGACCGATGGTTCCCAATGAACTCTGAGACCGGGAGCGGATTAACCCCCAATTCTCCTACTGTTACCCTGCCTCTCTCGCCAATAATTTCCTTGCTAGCCTAATAATCAGCTGGTGGTGCTCCTGGGCGAGAGGAGAGGAGTGCCGCTGGGGATCCCTGGAGGACATGGTGTGAGCCCTTTCTGACATGACAAATGGTGACCAGAGCGCTCAAAGACTCCTCTGTGGTGAGGGGGGCAGCTGATTATCGGGGACTCCAGCAGTAGCGCCCAGGGCTGCATGCTTCACTACTCTGAGGACCATGGTCATGGTGCTCCGCACCCGTTGGGGGTAAGTCACAGGGGGACTCCCAAGACCAAATAGCAGGATGTGGGCAGCCACTTGGATCAAATGCCGGTGGAGCACCCAGCCATGAGGACAACGGCTCTTGGGGGCATACAACTTGATTGGAGGAGATCCAGTATACGTGTTGCGGCAGCACAAGCTCCAGCTTGAAGAATTCACCGCTCCAGGGGGCTCAGCAAAAGGTAAGGCCATCGCTTTGCCAAAGAGGACACTTTGTCCCATGATGAAAAGCACTGTTGGGGTCTGTGAAGCGTTGCCAGAAAATCCAGGGACTCCATTCATGACCGGTTCTCCAGTGAATAAAGTACATCTTCGCCCCTAGACAGAATGAGTACAGCACAGACAGCATAGATTAAGAAAGTATCCTTCTGCTTCCCCGCCACCCCCATCTGCAAACGGAATTGTGGAATGGCAGTACATACACCACAATTTAGCTCTCCACACACCACGGACATTTGGAAGCACAGCAACTCAGGGGCGGTGGGGACTAGAGCCCAGAATAAAAAGGAGGGGTGCACACACAGCTCAGAGTCAAATCCAGACAGCCCTCTGTACTTAACCAAGCTGTTCACGCTGGTGGCACAAATTCACAGAGCAGCACAGCACTCAGAAGGTCTGGAGACCTTGGCAACAAATCAAGATTTGCATTTCTTACTGCACGAAATAAAACCAACTTTAAGGCAGCGCTTAGAAACTCAATCAATAGCAGAGTTAGACAAGCACATAAGGGTAGTTGAAAACCACCTGGGGGACACGGAAAGAGCAATATGTGAACGAGTGCACCTGCATTAGAACCTGGCAAACAGATTAACTGTGCTTGAGGAATAAATGAAAGCGATATGTTCAAGCCAGGATGCCGAAAATCACGGTAGGCGTAACAATATTTGCCCGAGGGGCATTCTAAAGGAGATACAGGACAGAGAGGTGGAGTAGTTCATTCGGAAACTATTTGGCCAGAATCTAGAGCTGGAAGACTCCTCAGAAATCATCCTGGAAAGAATGAGTCTACTTGGCTCTTCAGCTAAGGCAGAACCTTATTCCCGACGCTGTACCCAGAAACACTTGCACAAGGAGAAGATTATGAAAGCAGCTCAGAGGTGCAAATTTAACTTTGTTCCAAGATCTCTCTCAATCAACCCTAACCAGGAAAAGACGGCTGAGCATGGTAACGCAATGGTTACTTTAAAAGTTCATCAGCTACGGATGGGGGTTCACAACGAAACTATTGTTCTCTGAACGGTCAGCGATATGCAATCATTAATGAAGAGGAAGCGTATGAACTGATGAATAAAGAGAACTGGCACGCAGGCACAAGAGCAACAAAGACCAACAAGGACGCTCACACAGACGCTGGATGGAAGGCAACTCCTACAGTTTAAAAAATGAAATGACATCCAGTACTCAAAAGGTCTTACCAAAAAACACTTAAAAAAGTAGCATTATACCATCATAATTTGGATGGGGTATTTGGGGAATTGCTCTCCAACAGATTACTGTTTCAGGAGTTCTTCGGCACCCTCAATACTCCCAGAATCGGTTTTGGAGAGTAGAAATAAATGGGGAGACGAGCGTCCGCATTTCGTGTCTCAATGTATTACGCCCAATTTGAGGTTAAGGAACAAGTTTAGGCACACGTCTTAGTCACTTACCTGGAACTGTATTTCTCCAGCATCAGTAAGTTTCATAGATTCACATGCTTGAAAATTCCCCGTTGTCAGACTGGGAATCCTCAGTTATTTAAAATTACACATTATATCTATCTATCTATATATATCTATATATATATATATATATATATATATAAAATAAATAGAAAATGTTTAATACAAAATGGTGCTAAAGCCTGCAGAGGCATCCACTTGTGTAGTCCCTCCACCTCACTGTCTTTTTTACCCTAACCAATGAGGTTGCAGGGCTGAAGCTCCAACCCAGACAACCAGCTTCAGATTTTGAGCCTTAGTGACTGAGACAATGACTGACTCGTTATAAAGTAATTCCCCAATCCCACAAGGGGAGAAGGGTGGGCGCATGTGAATCCATGCACGATACCAATGTTGGAGAAATACAGGTAAATAACTTAGAATTCTCCAGCATTGGATCTTTCACAGATTCACATGCTTGACTAGAATACCAAGTAATAAAAGCATGTTATGCCATGACAACACAGTTGAGGTTATACCTCCATATTAAAAAGCATTTAGACTTAAAGAGCAATTAGACTAAGCATGCTAGGTAAACATGGAAGGGAAGGAGCAATACATAAGCTTCTCCTACCTTATGCAATTCGGTATTAGAGGATCGCCCCTCCAACTGCTGATTCCCTTTTGGTTTCTTCCAGCAAGCAGTAATGCTTTGCAAACGTGTAGACAGCTCCAGGTGGCTGCTCTACACATGTCCTTTAAGATCACTCCCACCTGGGATGCCACTGGAGTTGCCCTTCCTCTGGTGGAGTGCACTGTTGCATAAGTAGGGAGTGGGTCACCTCTTTACTGGTGGCAGTGGGTGATGCAGTTTATTACACAGCATGAAAGTTTGTTTTCAGATACTTGTTGCGACCTAAAAAGCCAAAAAGTCTTGTGGAAGAGCCAAAGTCCTTTGTTCTCTGTATATAGAATTTTAAATTCCTTAAAACGTATACGGAATTAAGTGCACTTTCTGCTGCAGAGGAATGATTGCTGAAGAACGAAGGCATTACTATAACGATCGGACAGAGTCATCTCAGACCACTTTGGGAATGAACTTGGGATGCGACCTCAGTATAACCCAATCTTTTTGGAAGACAGTGAAAAGTGGTTCTATAGAGTGCGTGCAGCTCCCAGATTCACCTGGCGGATGTAATCGCTACCAGGAAGGTGACTTTCCAGGACAGGAAGCGCAGGTCGCACTTATGTTTAGTCTCGAAGGGTGCCACCATCAATGCTGATAATGTATTGAGACTCCAAGACCGTACAGGTTTTTGCACCTTGGGGAAAGTGTGCAACAGCCCCTTGAGAAAGAACTTCTGCTGAGTTGGAGAAGAATGATGTTTGGTGAGGCTTTGTGGTGTACGCCGAAATGGTGGAGACTTTGATGGATGATTGGGCCAGAAAAGCTCTTCACGAGGTAGGGGAAGGTAGGTCAATACTTGCTCCACTGAAACAGCCAGCGGATCTGTGTGCTGTGCTGAGCACCATGCCTTGAAACATGCCCACTTTGGGGCGTAGGTGGAACGCGTGGACTGCGCCCTTGCTGCTTTAATAACACCCCAGCATTCTGGATCTATAGTCCGGTTCTGCAATCTTCACTGTTCAGGAACCAGCTCTTGAGAGAGAAACTAGCTGGGTTGTGGTGAAATATTTTGCCGCTGTGCTGAGTTAATAGACGACGGTGTGGTCAGAGACGTACGGGGGTCTGATGGGACATCTGCAGTAGCGCAGTGTACCAAATCTGTCGAGCCCATGCCGGGGCTACTAAGGTATTCTTGCACGGTTGCACCCTCATGCCATTAACTGGGTTGATGGAAACCCATAGAGGAATTTGCCTGTGCAATCTAGGGAGAAAGCGCGCCCAGATATAGGGTCTCTGGGCACTTGGAGGTGAAATGCCAGCCCTTCGTGTTACATGTGCCTAACCAACCTATCTTGGGTTTACCCACTTGAGGAACAGCCTGTTGAGTTCCTGGTCATCCAGTTCTCACTCCTGGGATGAGTACTACCTGCTGAGCTTGTCTGCCAGTATATTCTCTTCTCCCAGTAAGTGCTCCACCCTCACATGGATCCTGTGCTTTAGGGCCCACTTCCAAAGCCTCTGTGCCTCCAGCAACTAGATAGTCGACCTCTTGCCTCCCTGCTTGTTAGTGTAGTGCACGGAGGTCGTATTGTCTGTTTGCACGGTCACAACTTGGCATTCGGGACTGGCTGGAAGGACTGATCGCCCAAAGCATTGCTCTTGGTTCTAACACATTTATGTGGAAGTGGGAGTCCCTTTCGACCAACCTCCTCTCGCTTGCAGACCACCCCCTACCCCCCCAGATGCATGCCCTAGCCTGATAGGGACGCATCTGTACTGAGCAACAATATCGACATGGGTGACTGGAATGGCATGCCCAGATGCAGACCCTAGCCTGATAGGGACGCATCTGTACTGAGCAACAATGTCGACATGGGTGACTGGAATGGCATGCCCAGATGCAGACTGCCTTCATGGAAGGCTGGCGTGAGGTGAATTATGCCCTCCCAGGACCTGCTGACTTGAGCCAATTGATGGTATTGCTGTTCCTGAATGGGTCAGAACCGAGGACGAGGCATTTTAGAGAAACCAGGCAACCAACCCCAGCACTGCCGTAATCCTCTCTGATTATGGTCACGCTCTTGGTATGCGCGTGTCTAGATCCACCCCCATAAAGACTGCAGTCTGTGCTGGTATGGGTGATGATTTGAGCTGGTTGATGGTGAATCCTAGGTCTGCCAGCAAGGCCCTTGTTTGTGCTACTGTCGTGGTGGACGTTCTTGATGAGTTACCCTTTATAAGCCAGTCGTCCAAATATGTTAGCATTTCTATCCATGACCTCCTCAGATGAGCTACCACTGGCACCAGACTTGATGTGAAAACCCTTGGCGCTGACTTGAGACCGAAGGGGAACACTCAATTGGAAATGCGCTGTGCCTACTGAGAATCTGAGATATTGCCTGTGTGCTGGATGAATTGGGACATGGAAGTAGGTGTCCTCCAGGTCCAGGGTCGCCAGGAACTCGTCCTGGTTTAACAACGGCAGGACCATCTGCGGCCATGTCCTTTTGAACTTTATGTGCCTGATGATCTTGTTCAAGGCACTTTGATGGGGCTCCATAGACCATTTTTCTTTCTGATAAAAAAAGTGAGAATAAAACCCTTTTCCCTTTTGACCGTGCAGGACCCGCTCTATGGCTGCTTTCTGTAGAAGCTTGTCTACTTCCAATGTTAGCAGTACCAGAAGGTGAACCCTTCGCTACTTTGGAGGTCAACACAGAGGATTATGTAAAAACTAGATGTTATGTCGGATGTGATCAGTCTCAGACGTTGTAGATGTTGACTTATCCACCCTCCCGCTGGGTTGCGATGTGGAAGGTGCAGTGCTCTGGTGTCAATTCTTTTTGGTCTGGGCTCTGTTTTGGCCCATCCCCTTCTGCCTCTCTGGGATTGGAATTTGAAGGAGGCGTGGTGATATTTACTGCCCATTTGGTAAGAGCTGGATGATGATCCTTGCGAGGGAAACGGTCTTCCGTAAGCTTTGTACCTCGTGTTTCAGCCGCGAAAGGAACGATAAGGGCAGCGGTCGTTGTCTTGGTCCCTGAGGTAACTGATGGCCTTCAATTCCTCCTGAAATTCTGCCAGTAGATGCTTGGTTAATTTGGACATTCTGAGCCAGAGCTCTGTCTCATACCTGGCTATCATAGCCATTGCTATGCCCGCTCAAACTGCAAGCAATGTCGCAGAGGAAACATCACTCCCCATCACTTTAAGCTTCCGTCCTTCCTTGTCTGGCAGAGCTGTAATAGGTGAAGTTTGATTTGGGCGCTTCTTTCTGACCACCACGGTTATGACCGAGTCGGGTATTGAATGTCCTCTTAGGCACGGAGGGTCAGAATCCAGTGCCTTATACTTCTTTTCTGGACGTGCCACCAGAGCTGGGGTGGATAGTGATGTTGCCAATATCTTCTCCACTGCTTTCCATATCATATTGAAGATCAGTATGGTAGTGATCCTGTGTCTTCGTGGTACCTGTGCTCAGAGAACAGATTTGTTGTCCTTAGTAGCCACCTGTATTTGAAAGATTTCTGTAGATTTGGCCATTATAGACTGAAAGGAGACTGTCGTCGGGGTGGCGGGGGAGGGGGTACACACCACCCTACGCCCCAGGGAGTCACGTTTCATCTGGTTTTCTATGATGTGAGTGTCCCACTGATGTGTCCTGATCGGGTGATCTCTGGGGAGTTCACACTCTGGTTAGTCATCTTGCATGTCGTAAAGGGGTTGCCTCTGACATCAGGATCATATCGGTCTTCTGGCATTCAGAAACGGTCACTGCAGAAGGAGCTCGATAGAGGTGGGTCTTTGGCGGTGGGGAGGAGCTTGGTGGTGTGGGAGACCATCCCCGCGTTTGAGGTCTAGCGGATGAATACGTGTGCCTTGGCGACATACTGCAGGTCGATCGCTGTTTTTGGTGGCTTGAAGGCGACCGATGCGGGTGCATCGACGGTGATCTGCTATGTGAGGTACGATGCAGGGAGGTATATCGAGTGCTCTGAGGTGAACTGCCCGTGTCATCAAGTTTTCCCGTTACTTGGCAGGTGGTGTGCTTCTGTGATGAGTGGTAGCCTCTAATTGCCTTGGTAGTGGGGCTGTCAACCTAGCCCTTTGCCTTCTCAAACTCGTTGATAATTCTTTGCATTGATTGCATAAGGGCCAGATAAAATGGGTCTGATGTATCCTCCATAGTAGGCTGCCAGTGTGGGCTCTGCTCCTTGGGCAGTGGCGGATGCAACTCTGCCTCAATATATGAGAATTCCGCCTGAAGGATAATGTCTGGTAACTCAACCATGTCTGTAATTGGAGACAGCTGCATAGCTGTTCCTATATTGCCAATACTTAATATGCCATTTTCTCGCTCATCTGCCACTTTTTCACCTGATGTGGGTTTAATGGGCGTAGCGGGGGTCTCGTTGACTACTACGTTGAATAGATGCAGTTTGAGCCATGGAAAGTGAAGGTTTTGTGGACGAGGTGTCCTTTCCCGTCGACGATGATTTAGTTAACGACAGCTTTGTCGTGGACGAGGCTGTCGACACGTCTTTAGATGATGAGGGCTTGGTCGTCAATGAGGTGGTCTGTATTTCAGTCATCGGTAAGTGGCTCACTCCGGACGCAATAGACTAGGCGCTGATAGGCCAGATGTCTTAGTCGGTAGTTGGGCTCTGGTAGACAGCGACAACTAAACTCTTACAGTAAAAACGTTTACAAAAGGAGTTCCAATTAAAAAAGGTTATTCCAAAATTCAAAAATAGCTTTGAGAGGTGGTGAGGATTCCCGTCAGACCGACTACGGTGAAAAAATCTGAAGCTGCCTGCTTGGGGTGGAGCTTAAGCCCTGCCACCCAGGGTCAAAAAGGACCAAAGTGAGGTGGAGGAACTACACAAGTGGTTGCCTCTGCAGGCATTAGCACCATTCTATATTATTTTCCAATGGAAACTAATATATATATATTTTACTCCTGTAGTTATGGTTAAGTTGCACAACCCATAGGAAGAGCACTTTTTGGGTAGCTTATAACTTCGCCCCCGGAACAAATCCTCACGAAACATTGCAAAAAAAGTATATGGCTCAGTCAGATTGATTCTGAGACGTTTGGTGAGGATTTGTTACAGGGGGCGGGTGCGGAGGGCAAAGTTATAGGGGCTGGGGGGGGTCCTAAAATGTGTGGTTTTTCCCAGACGCAATGGAACAACAGGTTACTTACCAACTGTAAAGTTCTTTCAATTGGATGTTCCTCCCACATATTCCTCTTCTTAGATATTCATATCTTCAGCTGTGCTCGAGGTCGCGGCATCGATGTCCCTCGAGGGCTGCTGTCAAGCGTCAACGTCATCCGCAGTATAAAGGGCTTAAGCCGCGCCCGTTGGCTTTAGGTCTGTTTTTTCGATATACCCAGCTGAGTACTTGACCAGGCGTTTTTTAGACCTCAAGCTCTCAAGTAATTCGGAGTGCAATTGACGCAAACTGTATGGGAGGGTAGGCTGGAAGCATCTATGAGGAGTACATGGGAGAAACATCCAATCGAAAGAACGTTACAGTTGGTAAGTAACTTGTTCTTTGAATGGATTGTGTCCTCCCACGTATTCCTCATTTTAGATAGACTCCGAAAGCAGCATAAATTAGGAGGAGTACTAGATAATACTAATCATGGCCCGTATGAAGAACAGCCTTAGCAAACAGGCCTCCTTGTGATGAGGTGGAATCTAGAGAATAGTGCTTCACAAAGGTGTTTATAGAGGACCAGGTGGCCGCTGCACAAATGTCTTGCTCCGGGACACCACTCTGAAGGGCCATTGAAGTTGCCATGCCCCTAGTTTAGTGAGCCCTTAGCCCATCTGAAGACTCTTTTCCAGCTAATTTGTAGCATTCGGTAATTGCCAAAATTATCCATCTGGATAATGTCTGTTTAGTTACTGCTAAGGCCAATTTATGCCCAGTATATCCAATGAAAAGTTGGTCAATTTGCCGAAATTTTTGCCAATCTAGCGATATAAAAACAGAGCCCTTTTGGGGTCCAGTCTGTGTAGTCTTTCTTCCTCCTTACTTGCATGAGGAGGATAAAAAGAAGGCAGAGTGATTTTTTGTGACAGGTGAAAGTCAGACTATTTTAGGCAAAAACAAGGGTTTGACTCCAAGAATAACCTTGTCCTTATGAAAGATGGTGCGAGGAGGCTTACAAGAGAGAGCCTGCAACTCACTCACCCTGCAGGGTGATGTAAAAGCGCACATTTCTCAGCCAGGGAAACCTGCAGAGCACTGTGCTAGATGCCATGGACCGGCCGAGATTAGGTGTACAATTTGGGAGTGGTCTTTGTAAGAATGGATAAAGACTTTGCTGTTTGCGTGCTGTTCTTTTTGTCCCGCTCTTCGTCCGTAGAGGAGTGGAAGAGGGCCCCCCCCAAACCCCACCTCGAACAGTAGATCTAGAATGCGCTCCTGGGCATCCGGGTTGAATTTTGTTGCCCAGAGCCAGGCTGTTCTCCTCATGTCCGTGGCAATGCAGATGGCATGGCCTGAGGTATCGATATGAGCCACTGTGGATTCGACGAGTTCATGCGCCACAAGCTTGGTTTCCACTAGCCCCGCCTTAAAGCGTGATTGGCATTGGGTGGGGAGTTCTGGAAGTCTGCAATTTCCCGCCATAACCGTTGGTTGGCGGCAGCCAGCATGGCATCTGCGTTGGCCCGACGCAGGTGCAAGGAGGCGATGGAGTAGATTTTCTTGTCGTACGCCTCCAATATCTTCTCCTCCTTGCCTAGCAGCGCCGCAGAGGAGGAGGCTGAGGACGACTGAGGATTGGAGTATAGTGATACCGCAGCGATCACCGAGGAGTGTGGCTGAGGATGGGTCGAGTGCAAGAGTGTATCCCCCTCCATCTGCCTGTACTTGGCGTCCAGGCGTCGGTTGACCGGCTGGACTGAGTGGGGCTTGAGCCAACCCTTCTTGGCCAGGGATACTACATCGCTTTAAAGTGGAATCCACATGTTGGCAGAGGGGCGTCTTGTGAGAACTTCAGCCTGAACCCCCTCTGCCGGCTGTTCGACCTCGGGTTTGAGAGGCCCAGGTTCTCCCACCAGGCCAGCAAGATGTCCATGGAAGGCCCTGGATGAGGATGGCGTGTCCAGATCCTCCTCCTCCTCCTCCTCCTCGTCCATATCCTGCAGATCTGGAGGATCTTGTGGAGGAGGAGGGGTAGATGGCAGCAGAGGCTGGGGTACAGGGACTGCAGCCGGAGGCTGAGGAGGCGGCGGCAGCAGCAGAGTTGGCTGTGGAGCCGGAGGAGGCAGCTGCACCGGGGCCTGGGGGCCCGATGAAGGAGTCTGTGGTGCCTCTAGCATGGCGGGGAGGACTTCCCCGACTGGGTCTTTGATAACACCCATCTGAAGAGACCTCTTGAGCCCGAGAAACTTCTCGAAGAGCACCTCCTCACTGGCCAAAGAGGTGGTGGGGGGTACCGATGGGGTAGCGGGGTGCTGCTGGAGACGCTGCATACCCTGCCCATATGGACGCAAAGGAAAGTTTCCCTGCGCAAATGAAGGGTAGACTGTACGCTATGTACCCAGATGAGGCCAGTCCCACCTTGACACTCGTTCTTTGCCGAATTTGTGGAATGGCGTCGGACGGGTGCCCCTTTCTGGTGCGGCGGCCATTTTGTTGAGCTGCCCGTAATGTACCTGGGACGTGTTGCTCAGCCCGCTGGGCCCGGCCTCGTCCAAGACTCTTGCGTATGGATCCCGAGGCCTACCCTGCTCCTCGGGCCCCTCGACCCTGGGGTCGGTAGAGCTGCGTTTAGGCGCCCCCTCGGATGTATTGCCGGTTTTAGGGCATAGCCCCTCAGACATATTGCCAGTGTTCAGGCTTAGCCCCTGGGGTGTAGACCCGGTACAAGAACCTTCCGGTCCCTCCACACTGCGCCCGGGAGGATCTGAGGACCCCTCGACCCAAAGGCCAGTAGCTTTAACAGTCTAGGGGCACGTGCCGGGAGAAGGACCTAGCCGGTCCCGACCACGCGGGACAATCCCTGGGAAGGAGTCTCCCTTGCAGGGTGCGCTGGAAAATACTGGCCCTACCTTGGGCCTGGTTCGATGCTTCACAAAGTTCTTGAGATCCTCTGGAGGCGACCTCTGGCCTCTGGAAGAGCTCCCTCCACCTGGCTAGTCTGTTCTTCAGCACCTTCGAGGACGGCGAGTCACAAGCCGAACATGATTGCCAACCGTGGTCTGAGCCAAGGCAACGTAGACAGAGGGCATGGGGGTCTGAATTTGGGAAGAGCCTGTTGCAGGATGGACACCTGCTGAACCCTGTAGTAGTCAAGGTGCGCCGGGGAGGAGCCCGACGCCTGAGGACCAAGTACCTGAATGATATATAAGACAAAAAAGACAAAGAGAAGAAGTATCTGCACGTGGAATTACATGGCTGAAGCCAAACTCAGGAGCGCTGGTGAATTTGGCCCATTCCCGTCGACGCTGAAAAGGGGACTGAGGTGTGGCACCGGAGGGCGGAGTCAGGGCAGCGCATTCTCCCTGGGCCGCGCACCAGCACGCCTCTAAATTTAAAGGGGAAGAAGGTTTTTTCTGGGAAAAAGGTTCTGTCTCCCATCCCTTGGAAGGGACGCCCATACAGTATGGAGGAAAGGGGACGGGACGCAAGAGTATGACATGGAATTAGTCAATCTGAGCCCCGTGGCCACCTCGTCTCATGTTATTTGAGCCATTAATGTGGGGGTAGAAATCGGAGCTAAAACCGATTAATTTTGCAATATTCTGGAAATCCATACAGATAAATTATCAGTTAGAACCCTCCATTAAAAAAGTCTACACAAATACACCAATTGAGGACACAAGAGGGACCGAAGAGAATATAGGGGGGGAAAACAGCCGGACCCTGTATCTGGACTGAAGGTCAGGGATATAGCTGCTTTAGATGATATAATGATGCTAGGAGACGCCTCTACACCTAGTACGATTGCAGCTTGTACAGAGGTGACTAAGGTCTACACACATTTGGGATATTACCCATTGAAGGTCCAATCAAAAAACTATGCCAAAGCTTCAGCTTGGCTACACGGAAACCTCAGGGTTTGACACCGGTAACACTACAGTCCAAGCAGCGTTTTTTTTTTTACTTACGAAAGGCCCCAACAGCGGCTCCAAGTAGCGAGGAGTTGAGAGGGGAAGCCGTCTTGGCTAATGAAGATTCTCCCTTAATTGATCAGTCAACTCCAACAATATTCAATAAAGAGGCGCCGGGCACAAGTATACAAGGGGCAGGTGAAGACAACCGACCTGTCCGATGTGGGCAAAAAAAGACCTCTAGGAAAACGACCCAAAACATCTAAAAGAAAAAGGGAAGAAGGCCGGTCCAGGACTTGGGCATGAGGAGCCCAGTGACTTCATCTTGACCAAAACTTTAGAAGTACCAAGTGCCCTGGGGTCCTAGGCACTTGACAACAAAGCCTCCCGTAAAAGAACAATGCGTGAGGACATGGCCCCCAGTGTAGAACTAAAGCAAATTAAGAAAGGTGCCCCCTTCCAAAGAACTGCCACTTGCCCAGAAATTTTGAACAAACGCCCAAGACCATCTTCAAACATGGAAGAGGTTAACACATCTATGGAGAGAGTGACATCGGACAAGAATCTGTTATTAGATCTGGCTGCAACACAAATTGAAGAACAGTCAGCGACGAAACCTACGATAGACGCAGGCATAATTGCAGCCTTTTCAATAACTATGGCACCATTCATGAAACTATACAAGAACTTGGCAGATCAGATTAAAGACCAGACCACAGTCATAGCTATGCTCCATTTCAAAATGCTCTATGTAGAAGGGTTGATTACAGCCCTGCAGGGTAATTTGGAAAAAGGAATAGAACAAATCCCCAATATTTTGCGGAGCATACTGGACCCTATAATTCATTAAAAAAATAAAAGAAGGTACACTCGATCGTACCAATAGATCACAGTTCAAACGTATTTGAGAACAGGTGACACCAGCTCCTATCCAATAGTACTTGATGAAAACCAAAAGGCCAAGAAATGCTCTAACTCCACTGAAGACTCCAGAGTGATCTCTGACTGTGGCAAGAATGCAAAGACGAACGCCCAACTAAACTCACAAATCATCATTGATGAAGTGGGCGAAAAAAGTCCTTATGAAGGCCCAGACCGGGAGGGGGGCGAAGACTGCGCATGCCCTAGTCTAGGGACGAAGGCTGTTTTGAGAACACATTCCTTGGACCCAATTGCAAAGTCACTGCTAACAAAATCTGATTAGACTTTTGAGATCTTCTCAAAAATACCAGAAGGGGCAAAGAACTCCTGGGATGTGGAAGAATCACCCCAATCAAAAAGAGAGGCCCTAAAGTCAGCATCGGCGAATAAAACCAGAAAAAAAAGAAAAAAAAACTTCAAACAAGGTCTGCAGACAATCTCGACTGGTTAGAACCTGAGGACATACAAGCAAATGTTGAGTCGAAACAAGGTCAAATTAATAATAAACTTGGCTCAGACTCGATCCCTAGGTACCTAAAAAAAAAAACAACTACGGTTCCAAATAAATCCGATAATGTCACAATTGACAATGTGAATAATGTAATGAAGGGGTCAAGGTCAGATGAACCGAGAAGGGTTGCCTTTCAAACCCAGAAAAACATGGAGATAGATTAGATTGATGACATTGAGGAATTACTTGACCTCTCAACATATTCACATATGAAGAAGCCGAGGTCACATCTAACTCGGTGACAATTCAACAAAGTTTGGGTGACCACAGTCTTAAGCACCAGGAATGTACTTTGGTGGAAGATGCATAAATGATTCTCTTATCCTAAACTAAGCAAATGTATTAAGACTCCTCCATTGCCTCCCAGATCTAAATGAGAGCCGTTTTAAAAAACTTGACTTCATCGAATTCCCAGACGAGCGCAGGCAGGACAAAGTGGTGATCTAGTTCTCTTCGGGTACGTTTAAGCACAGATTATTAAGGGAAGCGCTGAAATTTACAATGATGGGGTTATCACTGAAGGACGTGGTCACACAAGAGGCAAGGATAAATGAGCCCCAGAGGGAAGAAAGAAAAAGGAATCCACCCGCCCAACAACTAAGGAAAAACATCCAGTACAAGTCTGGGGGTAAGGGAGACACCCAAATGGCAGCTGCCAAAAATAATCGGCTCAAAACTTACTTTTAAATGGGTCACCTAACCTTCGAATTGTGGCGGAAAACAGAACCAACACGTGATGGGAGGAATACCAAGGAGGAACGATGGGATCAGCGAGATGATGCTAGAGGGAGCTGGCTAGCAGGCGCCCTGACATCACACTCAGAATGCCTAAGGTCTAGGGAAGACATGGAGCCTCGAGACATTGCATTTGGTAGCTGAAACACCAGAGGCTTCACGCACCTGTTTGGGAAAAGTGACTTTGCCTTTGAGCAATATGATGTGATCTGTCTCCAGGAAACCTGGAAAATGGAAGTCCCGATTTTGGAAGGGTTTACATTGCATTTAAATCCTGCAGTAAAGGGACTAGAGGGACACCCAATGGCAGGTCTTCTAACTGTAATTAAGAAATCCAGTGGCTTAAAAGTGATTACGAAAAATGTCACACCATTAATACAGGTTGCTGTACTAAAAAAGTCTAGTCCCCCGGAACAACCAGGATGGACTCTGATGATTTACAACTTATATTGGAATATTAATTCCAAAATGGCAAAGAACTTTGTAAAGACGGTAATTAATGAGATAGACAATGCCAGAGCGACTTGGTTCGATTTGGATATTGTCTGTGGTGATCTCAATATTCACTGCTTTGATAGAAATCTGGCCTTGTTAAAAGACCCAGGACCAAATTCAATGGAACCAGTTCCGAGAGGATTACTTTGGAGGAAAGAACTTGAATTGAGGAACATGAAATTACTCAATGGGACAGTAACCGGGGATATTTCCCAAACCTCGACCTGGAAGAGGGGTGGAGAGAAGCAGATTTTAGATTACATTCTTGCATCGGATACATTTCAAGACAAACTGAGGACCCTAGAGTTCTCATCAACAATATCCAGCGATTATAACATTCTAAAGCTGTCGATCATGGGTTGGCACTTTTTTCGACCAGTCCCTCCCAAGGAAAATATCAGTATAAATCCTGGAAGACGCAGGTTGAGAATAACATCTAACAACATTGTATTTTTAACCACAAAACACAGTTTCTTCCCCCCAAAGAATTTTGGAGTATCCATGGTTTTTACAACCTACATGGAAAAGTGTTACACGGGCTTTTACCAATATCCATACATTTGACACGGAAGTAGCAAGTAAGAAAAAAGGGGTTAAATGGACTAAAGAGCACAAAATAAAAAAGCCACAGCTGTCTCTTTGGAAGCCTTAAGAGTGGGGAAACGACGATGCAAAAGCAGCATAAATTCCATCTTAAACCAACAGGATGCTGAACACATGCTAAAAGTGGTTGCAAATAGAAACGCAGAGGAAAATGTGGAAAATTCAGAATGGAATGCTTGCCCCTCAACAGGCATTGATGTCGAACCCAGTCTCGCCAAGAGCATGGATAGCCCACTATAGCTCGGTGTATGCCAGTTTTGTTCCAGAATAGGTAGGAGGTGAGGCTGAGAAAATCAAATGGTCCTTCCTGTTGGAAAAAGAAGATATACTCAGCCTAATAAAGTCCTCCAGCAATTCAAAAGCAGCTGGGCTGGATGGTCTTACAAATGCAATCCTAAATAGCAACTCGGAAAAATGGGCAGGTTTTGTAAAGGAGTTTTTTGAGGTGATTAAAACTGCCAAAAAGATCCCCGTCTCCTGGACTCGATCAATTTTTTGCCTAGCTTCAAGAAGGGGGATAGGTAAATTCTGGCAAATTATAGACCTATAGCCCTTCTTGCTGTTATTTGAAAATTATACATGGCACTGATTCTTAAGAACCTTAACGAGTGGAGTTTGGACACGAAGCACTTTGACAGATGGCAGACCGGTTTTGTAAATGGAATAGGTACATCCCTATACCTCTTTCTCATCAATCTTTTGAAGAACAGGGCCAAGGAGAAGGATAACAAATCTACCTGGCCTCAATAGACCTATCACAGGCCTTCGACACTGTGGATATATCTACATTGTGGAAAAAAAGTTAAAAGCCTGGGACTGCCCGCAGGACTTGAGAAGCAATTAGGGCTCTACATAAGGAAACCAGTTTCAGTGTTAGATTGGACAATTTAGGAAACATGACTGCACTAATCCAAACTGCAAAAGGCCTGAAACAGTGTTGTCGCCTTGCACCAGCAATATTCAATCTTTACATCTCAGACATGGAAAGCGCATTTCAAAACATCTGATGCTTTCCATCAAGTCTAGCAGTACATGTGAACAGGCTTTTGTATGCCGATGACCTGGTGCTTCCGGACCAGACTCAGATTGGTCTGCAGCACCAATTAGATGCACTGATCTCCTACGTCCTAGTTAACGGACTTCAGATCAATGCAGCTAAATCAAAAATCATAACATTTGGTCGCCAGACAGGTAGCTGGACAAAATCCAGGGGTTGCTATTTGGATGGCGAGAAAATACCGGAAATTAAATTGCTGACATATTTGGGAATGTGCATAAATGATAGCACCAACGACACAGATAGCTAAATCTAAGATGTAAAATGAGAATTCTTGCTGCACAAGCCAAACGGATTAGATTGCGTTACTGTAAATTCTCTCTAGTTCCTGTATTGGATTTTTACGGGATGAAAGGCTACCTATCCTGACAAACGGTGCCAAGGCGTCATTCACTCTATCATGGACGGTGTGGTCTAAGCTGGAAGGGATATTTTGGAGGAATGAACTGTCCTTCCCTAAATCTACCCCCTTATCTTAACACTTCTAGGAGTGCAGCATAAGACCGAAGGCATCTTGGCGCTAGAGCAAAAGAGGTAAGGTCACACCAGAGTAAAAGGAACTAAAAAAAGTCTTCAGCGCCCGGCGGAAAGGCAGATGAACCTCGATATTGCGCAAGGAAAATGGAAGCAGATTCCAGGCCTTAGCCGCAACCAAAGAAAAGGCACGCCTAGCCCACAGGGGCTGGATGGTCTTCAGAACATGCAAGCGAAGCGGCATGGCAAGTTTGTAGATGCAAACCTTTCCATGAAGAAATTCTGCTCCCGATTTATAGAGAGCTTTATGAACCAAACACAAAGACTTGAATCTAATCTGCTGCTCAACAGGGAGCCAATGGAGTTGGGGTCATACGGGCACCGGAAGGAGGGTGAAGAATAGCCCAAGCCGCCGGATTTTGCAATAGCCTTAAGACGCTGAAGCAAATGTCGCGGAAGGTGCGATATAAAGCATTGCAATAATCAATATTGCTAATAACCAAGGAGGAGAACACTGGTGCATTGACCTTCAGACGAATACAAGGTAGAACTTTCAGAAGATTCCAAAGTTTAAAGTGTGCTTTTTGGGAGATGAGAGAGACATGATCGGCCATAGACAAAGATGCTGAGATATTGACACCTAGGTCTTTCACTGAAGAGACCAGGCGGGGAAAAAGACCAAGACTCTCAGGCCAGAACTCAAAGATCCAAAACAGATTGGGCAATGCAGTACCCACCTCCAACACCTCTGTTTTTTCTCCATTTAGCTTAAGCCAGTTCGAGGCCATCCAGTCACCAATGGCCTGCAGGCAGTTCCTCAGTCGACCCGCTGTCTCTGGTTGGGTTAAATCCAACCGCACAATGATTTGAGCATCATCAGCATAGGAATAGCACAAAAAGCCGAAAACATGAATTATACTCAGAAGAAGTTGAATATAAAGATTAACTAGGGTAGGAGGCAATGAGGAGCCCTGAGAGACTCTACAAAGCAGAGACCATCTGACCGCAAAATGGGGGGAGCGTCCCATCAAAAAAGAGGAAAACCAGGCTAAAACTTGCCCAGAAAGGCCCGCCGAAGAGAACTGGGTGGTCAATCGTGTCAAACGCTGCTGATAAATCAAGCAAAATCAGGGCCCCCACGCCACCGTAGTCAACCATAAGAGTCAAGTCATCCATAACAGAGACCAGGACCGACTCAGTACCACGACCAGGGCGAAAGCCAGATTGAAACGGGTCAAAGAAGCCCGACGACTCCAGAAAAGTGCTAAGAAGAGGGGACACCAGGGATTCAAGTAGTTTCATAAGGCAGGGAAGCAGAGAGCTAAGTCGGAAGTTAGACAAAACTGCAGGGTCCAAGCCTGGCTTTTTGAGCAGCGGGATGACAAGGGCATGCTTAAGATTGTCAGGAATGATCCCAGAAGAGAAGGAGCAATTGACAGCCTTAGTGAGTTGTGAAACAATGTTGTCAGAGATGTACTTTAATACAGAGAGCAGGATGGGATCATTCGGTGAAGCTGACTTAAGGCTGTTAAGTGCTGCCAGAACTTCCTTATCTGAGAACACTGGAAAAGAGGACCACTGAGCAACCAAAGCAGCTGCCAGAATGGATGAACAGGGGTGGGGTACAGGCTACGCCTCCTGAGAACGAGATGTGTCAATAACCTAGCTACCATCCGCAATCTTCTCGTAAAAACAATGACAGAGTCGCAAAGTTTCTGAGATGAGGGAATAACAGACTTGGCCTAGGCCTGCACCGATAAATATTGTACAACCGCAAATAAAACTATCGGTTGATTAATAGCCTGTTCAATCCTGATGCTAAAATAAGTTTGTTTAGCAGCCCTGATGGCTTTTTGATATTCAAGAGTGGCCTGACGATAAGAAACACGGTCATCCAACAAGTAGGCTAACCTCCATTTCCTTTCCGCATGCGTACGAAAGTCTAAGATATTTTAATTCTGCAGTAAACCAAGGCTCAGACTGACAGGGCAAACCCTACAAGAGGCAAGAAAATCAGCCGCAGAGGTTAGAATCTGAGAAATTGTTGCAAGTGTGCACCAAGGAACATTACTACAGTCTGCAAGAATCAGAGAGGTAAGATTAGGGAGGGAGAAAGAATGCCAGACTCGCTTCAGAACAAACTGTTGGGGGTTAGGGGGACATAAAACTGTTGTCGTCTAAGAGAAAGGAACCACCAAGTGATCCAACCAGATAATGAGTAACGCCAAAAAGACCAACAAGGCTGCAGGCAAGGCAAAAATGAGATTGAGAGTATTCCCCAGCTGATGAGCTGTAAGTGACCAGTTGGGAAAAACACAAATCAGACATTAAGACCATAAATTGCTTAGCCCGACAGCAGCTGGTTTTATTTATAGGAAGATTAAAATCTTCCACGATGGACAAATTTGGGTATTTCTGGTGTAATGTAGCAATCAGACCAGGAAACTCATGACAAAACCTACACTCATAGTGCGGAGGGCAGTAAATCAAAAGTACACAGTATTGTTAGCGGACAGGGGAATCCCAATCAGGATCCTATCCATATTGAACCCATGATTCAACTGAATGGCGCAGTCTTTAAAATCAGATTTGAAAACAACTGCAACCCTGCCCCCAACACGAGGGGGGCTGCGGTCACAGCGCAGCACTTCATATTTAGAAGGGAGAATAATTGAATAACAGGTTACAAGTGAGGACCCAGCCAAGTTTCAGAATAAACACAAAATCTGGCTGGTGATTTTCTATCAAATCCCTGCAACTCTGTATGTGCCGTCATTGAATGGGCATTCACTAAAAAGCTATTTAGAGTGGGAGTGCTAATGTTCAACCGAGTGGTCTCATGGACCGACCGTATGCTAAAATTAGTAGGAAAAACAGTAGCTACTGGGGCCAGAGCAAGCAGCTCAGGCCGCTAGAGGCAGAGTACATGAGAAGGTATTCTAGCTACGGGTCACATCAAGGGCCCAGCCTGGACACAGACAAGCTCACCCGCTGCGCCCGTCCGCTGCGCCCGTCCGCTGCGCAGGCGCTCACTCCGGCACATAAATGCCGGGGGAGAGCTGGAACGAGGCGTGAGAATGCAGAGTGCAAACACGGAAAGAGGACCAACAGCGGAAGCAGCGTCCTATAGCAATTAGTAGTTACAGTGTATTAGGGCTACAATAATGTCAGCAATACAAGTACACAAGATATGCACTAAGAGCACCAATTAATTCAAGAGCAGCACGATAAAAACAATAATGATGCAATTTAAAATCCGCCGAGTGGCTTTAAAATGGAAGTCCTCGACAAAAGGATGACCTCACCTCTCGCCGTGATTATCATGAAGGAGCTTGGTTATACTTCTATGTGCTCAGTAACTGTCTGGAAAACGTTGTCCATCTACCGTAAGTGTTTGATACCTCCATCTAAGAGGGGTTTCAAGGTATTACAGTCAGCTCTGCTAATGGCGAGGCAACATACACTGTTGGAGTGGAGTCAATCCTGTATGGACATTTTGGATAAGGCGAGTGCTTCAGAAAAAATGCTATTAGAGTACCCTGATCTTGTGAAGAGGAAGTTGTACGACCTGGATTGGATCGAGACGCTGGAAACGGGCAGCAAGTACAAGATTTATGGTAAGAGCGTCTCGGATCACAGAAGGCGCGGTACGACCATGGGATAATTTCCTTCCGACTCTACGCCATCAGCTCATGAAGTTACGTCTCAATTTTGTTCCAACAAAGGGGATACTGGAAGTTAGGAAAGAAACAAAACTGCGACACTTCAGTTGTCGATTGTGCGGACTGCCCCTTTTGGAGCAGGACCAAGCCTGATTTGCACATGTTTCTTCCCCATCTGTAATGGCTTGGCAGGCTAAAAACGATGGTCTGGAGGGTTGCCTAGAGCTATGCCCGAGGTTATGATTAATTCAAAACCTTCCAGCCATCACCTTTATGTTTTGCTAAAGTCACCCCGAGTGGGCCAAGTATGCCCAGACCTGGGTCCAGAGTCTGCCCGATCTAGAGACGCAACTACTCCTCACTGATTAACAACAAGGCTAAAACGTGTCTGGGGATGCTTGTGGTCTCGTGCAGAAGGGATGTGACCAGCCGTTAGGGCTGGACTGCCCCTTTTGGGGTAGGGCCAAGCCTGATTTGCATATGTTTCTTCCCCCATCTGTAATGGCTTGGCAGGCTAAAAAACGATGGTCTGGAGGGTTACCCAGAGCTATGCCTGTGATTATGATTAATTCAAAACCTTCCAGAAATCACCTTTATGTTTTTCACGAGACATTGTACCATCTAATTATGTTATGCCCAAGTCTAAGGACCGTCCGATCCAATTTGATGGGTACATTTTTCAGTGAGTACCAGACTCTGACCTCTCGAGTGGTGGGACATTCTAAAGCAGGGAAAAAGGATTTCAATGTCATATGTCGTGCTGGAATTTCTGAAGGCAATCTTCTGAGAAATTGATAGGACATTGATTTGGACACTGCATAAATCAAATTTTAATTATTTTTTATACACTGTTAAACTGTTAACTGTTCTCCTTCTATCATCATTTATCTGCACAGTTGATGGCTTAGCTAAATTAATTGCAATTGCAAAGGAGATAGTGTCCCAGCTAAACTAGTAAAAGCATGCGCATGCACCTTCACCCCTACCATTACCAAATTTATCAACTCCTCCTTCAATAATAACAGTCCCAGCCAGCATCAAAAAAGCTTGGGTCACCCCTCTCCTTAAAAAACCAACACTAGACCGACTAATTATCAGCCAATAACAACGGTCCCTTTCCTAATCAAATTCATTGACAAAATAGCATACACACAAATCCAAGCACACTTAGAACAAAACCAACTTTTAGCAACTAGACAATCCCTTCTGGACCTCAAAATCCAGATGGACACTATCAGAGACTCAGGCAAACTCTGCATCCTCCTGCTGTTGGACCTCTCTGCAGCTTGTGGATCATGATAAACTATGCACCTCATTAGCCAGTGAATTTAACTTCTCGGATGAGGCCACAATGTGGGTGAAATCCTTTCTGGCAGAACGCACATCCAGAGTGGCCATAAGTAAGGAAGCTGCCCATCCCATACTAGTTCCTATAGGTCTACCCCAAGGTTCATGCCTTTCCCCTACACTTTATAATGCATACACAAAGCTCCTCTTCTCTGCCATTGACAATATGGTTTTCATCTACACCAATTTCGCAGATGACACCCAGATCATCATACCCATCTCAGGTAAATATGACCAGGACACCCTGATCATTAACAAAATATACACGATCATCCAAAACTGGATGGCCGTAAACAGCCTCCGTCTCAATGATGAGATCCCAGTACTCAAGCAAGTAAAAACATTAGGTGTTTACTTAGATGCTAACTTCACGATGACCAAATATATCAGTACTCTTTCCTCCGCCACCGCATACACATCAAAATTGATATTGTTAAGTCGCCAATTCTTGACCCCAACAAACGGCCTTACTTTGGCCAGAGCGTTGGTATTATCCAAACTGGACTATTGCAATGTACACTGGTAGGGATCTCACTTTAGCAAACTGCAACTCATGCAAAACAAAGCTCTAAGAGCAGCATTAGGGATAAAAAAGTCTCATATCTAAGATTATGAAAGAGGACCATTGATTACCCATTGAAGCCAGATTTATCTTTAAAAAACTGTATTGCGCACAAATGTCTTACCAAAAAAGCACCAGTCCATCTTAAAAACGCAGTATAGAACGACAAAACCACTAGAACACTAAGATCGAACAAAAATCAACTCCTAGTATCACCCCGCTACAACAATACCAGAGCACGGGGTAGCAGCTTCCAAGTTCTAGCTACCAAACACTGGAACTCCCTCCCCATTAATGTGAAAAAAAGAGACCTCATTCCCTGGTTTCAAAAAGCAACTGAAAACATGGTTATTCAACCAATACTAGTACCCTGGCACTCCTGAACCAGTAGAATGCTTACCTGCCTATACTGCAACTATGTTTTTTGATTTAACCTGTATGACCTGCTTAACCTATTGTTACTGTCTGCATGCTGCTCGAATGTATGACCAATTGCTAAGATGTCTGTAACCACGCCGTGATTCCCCACGGTCTGGGTGTGTAACAAATGAAATAAATAAAATAAATAATTATTTGATCTTATTTCTGATGCTTGTATCTGCTTAGATTCACATGCTGTGCATAGGCCGACATCTAGTGGAAGCTGCGGAGTATTACAGTTTTTTTTTTAAACTCGAAAATGGGCGTTGACACAGGGCGTGCCAGTAATACTATCCCTAGTGTGACGTCCACTGTACCCAAGATCCCTCACGCGTCTAGGATCCTCAGATTGTATTTTTTCTGACATGAGGTAGCATGAGGAGTAGCGCGAGTACAGATAATCCAAGCAGATAGATAGAAAGGTAAGACTACAAGCATCCATGCGCTTTCTCTCAGAGGGGAGGAAGGGTGGGTTGCATGTGAATCTAAGCAGATACAAGCATCAGAAATACGATTACAGTGAGTAATGTATCCCTTGTGAGGCTTGTGGAATATGCTTAGATCACATGCTGTGCATAGATTAGCGAGCAGTACCTGAAGGAGGTGGGATATGAGAAGGGTCATGAGCAAATAAGTGTCTTAGAACCGCTTGTCCCACTTGTGTATCTGCCTTGGAATGGGTGTCAATGCAGTAATGCTGAGTAAAAGTGTGAATAGAGCTCCAAGTAGCTGCTTTGCAAATGGTGTCAAGGGGTACATTTGCAATGAAAGCCAGAGTGGCCCCAATGCCTCTAGTAGAGTGGGCTCTTGGCGTGAAAGGCAGAGTTCTTTCAGAGAGTGAGTAACACAGCTGATACAGTTAATAATCCACTTCGAGATGGCACCTTTAGAGACGCGATCCCCCTCTCTGCCTGTAGCTACGGAGACAAAAAGTTTATCTGATTTCCTTAGCGGTCTGGTTTTATTTACATAGTAGAGGACCGCCCTACGCACATCTAGGGTGTGTAGTTTCACCTCAACCGAGCTTTGAGGGTCCTGGAAGAAAGCCGGAAGCTCGGACTGGTTTACGTGGAATTTAGATATAAACTTAGGTGAGAACCTTGGGTGTGTGCGTAAAACCAGTTTGTCTTTATGGACAGTAAAGAAGGGTTCCTGCACTGACAGAGCCTGAATTTCACTGACCCTTCTTATAGAAGTAACAGCTACTAAAGAAGGCCGTTTTAGAAGTCAGGTGTTTGAGACTGCTTTTATGCATGGGCTCGAAAGGGGGGGCCATGAGCTTAGATAGCACCACATTAAGGTCCCACCCTGGTGGTGGGTTTGAAATAGGAGGGTGAAGTCTCTTTACTCCTTCCATGAAGGCTTTAACTACTGGTACTTTCCACCACGAGACCTTGTTATGGGAAGTGGTGTATGCCGACAGGGCTACCAGGTGTACTTTCAGCGAGTTAAAAACCAATCCTGCATCTAGCAGGTGGAGCATGTATGTAACAATAGTGGAAGGAGTGCAATCAACTGGGTTGATTTGTCTACTCTGGCACCAGATAACGAATCTCTTCCACTTGTCAAAGTAGCAGTGCCTTGTGTTTGGTTTCCTAGATTCCTTTAGGATGTCCATACACCTCTGTGGTAAATTGAGATGTCCAAACTATGACCTCAGGAGCCATGCTGCCAGGTTCATTGAGTTGGGTTGCTGATGCACTGTTTGACCTTGGTGCTGGGACAGTAGGTTGTACCAGGCCGGAAGTTTGATGGGCTCGCACACCGCCATCCTGCGTAGGTGTGGGAACCACGGTTGTCTTGCCCACATGGGAGCAACTAGGACGAGCGTAATTGACTCTCTCTTCATCTTGTTGACCACCTTCGTGATGAGAGATGTTAGTGGAAAAGCGTACGCAAACATCCCTGACCAGTTCATCCACAGGGCGTTCCCCTGGGAGTCTGGCTGGGGGAACCTGGATGCAAATCCTGGGCACTGTGTTTTCGCTTGTGGCGAATAGTCTATAGTGGGGAAACCCCACTGAGAGAAGATATCTTCTACGATTTCTCTGTGTAGACACCATTCGTGTTCCTCTGGGAGGGGATCTCTGCTCAAAGCATCCGCCAGAGAATTGAGATCCCCTGGAACATGTTGAGATGACAGAAAGATCTTCCGTCTGAGTGCCCATATCCAAATATTCTGGGCAAGCTTGGACAGATTTGGCGAACGAGTCCCTCCCTGCTCGTTAATGTAAAACATGGCTGTAGTGCTGTCCGTCCGGATCTGCACTGACAGATTTAGCAGGTAGGGCTTGAACGCTTGAAGTGCTCTGAATACTGCCAGAAGCTCTAGCAGGTTGATGTGATTCTTGGCCACTGAGTGAGACCAGAGACCCTGAGCTGTGTGGTGGAGGAGGTGAGCTCCCCACCCTGTCAGGCATGCATCGGTTGTGACTACCGCCTGTATCTCGGGATCGTAAAAGGGTTTCCCCTTGTACAGATTTTCTCCTATCCACCAGTGAAGGCTTTGTACCAGTGTTGGCGAAACGACCACTAGATCGTCCCACTGACCACCTGCCTGAGACCACTGTTTCGCCAACCATTCCTGCATGGGACGCTTGCGCAGGCGCGCGTGGGGGACCAGGTAAATACATGACGCCATCATGCCTAGCAAACGCATTGCTTTGCGTACCGTTATCTGGCGACCGGCCTGATATTGCGGAATTTGCAGCAGTATATTCCGAATTCTTTCCTCTGATGGAAAGGTGAACTCCTCTTGCGTGTCTAGGATAGCTCCTAGGAACTGTTTGGAGGTGCTTAGCACCAGACTGGACTTCTTCTCGTTTATTGAGAAACCTAATTCGAAGAGGAGGTCGATCGTCATTTGAATGTTTGTTCTGCAAATTACTGGGGTCTCCCCCGTGATGAGCCAGTCGTCCAGGTAAGGGTATACCGGGATTTCCTCCCTGCGTTGGTGTGCCGGCGCAACCGCCAGTACCTTGGTAAATACCCTTGGAGCCAAGGCTATCCTGAAGGGCAGTACCTTGAACTGGTAGTGCCGACTTTCCACCTTGAAGCGCAAGTACTTTCTGTGCGCTGGGAAAATGGAAATATGAAAATAAGCACCTTTCATGTCCAATGTTGCTATGTAAACCCCCCTCCCCTTTTTTTTTTTTTAGGAGGGGGATTACCTCCTGGAGAGTAGTCATGTGAAATTTTTGGGGCTTGACATACTTGTTTGCAGGCCGTAAATCCAATACTGGGCGCATTGTCAAATCTTTTTTTGGCACAAGGAAGTAAGTTGAATAAATACCCTTGTTTACTTGGTGTCCCGGGACGAGTTCCATCGCGTCATTTGCTAGAAGATTGACGATCTCCTCGAGGAGGATATTCTGGTGGTCCAAAGAAGGTATTCTTTGTCGTGGAGGGTGGTTTTGGGGACGCTCTAACAGTTCTATGCAGTATCCTGCGGACACTGAGGACAGCACCCATCTGTCTGAAGTGATCCCTTCCCAAGCTTGGGTGAAGTTGGAAATGCGTTCCCCGACTGGGGATGTGTGAGAAGGGACCCTGAACGGAACATCACTGTTTTGCTGGAGACGTGCCGCCGCCTCTACTGGGGCTGCCTCTACCTTTACCACGCCCTCTTTTATTACCCCTGCCATAACCCTGGGTAGACTGCTGGCTGTTGTTCCATCGTGTACCCTGCCCCTGGGAATAGTTAGACCCTCTCTGGGAATTTTGTCTGCGTGGGCGACCACAATTGCCATTCCCTCTGTGGTTAGGGGGGTTTATTGGTTAGTTGGCCTAGGGATTTGAGTGTCTCATACTCGTCCTTGGCATTTTTCAGCGTGTCCTCAACCGCCTTTCCAAACGATAGATCCGGCTCCACCGGTTTGTCCATCAATGAAGCCTGGGTTTCAGCTTTGAACCCAGACTGTCGCAACCAAGCATGCCTTTTGATAACCGTACCTTCTCCTATCAATCTGCCGGCGTTATCCAGGGCATCAAAGGTTGCTTTTAATATGCAGCCGGACACGGCTCTTCCTTCCGCCGAAACTCGTGCCAATTGGCTTTTTAAGGGTTCTGGGGCAGAATCTATGAGTGCCGCGACTTTTTCCTACTGGTGGCAGTTGTAACTCGCCAGTAGGGTGGTGGAGTTGGCAATCTTTGCCTGCTAGGCGGAAGTGGAAGCTACTTTCCTGCCCAAGCCATAAATCTTCTTGCTCTCCTTGTCGGGAGGAGCTTCCGACGATGACAAGGGTGTTCCCGCCCTCTTACGGGTGTTAGTAACTACCAGGGAGTCCGGTTTCAGATGCCCTCTTAGGTACAGTGGGTCTGTTTGGGCTGCCCTGAAAAGCTTCTCAACTCTGGGGTTTACCGCCCTAGTGAGATAGGGATTAACAAGGGAAGGGTCTATCCTCCTTCGTATAGACCCAAGGATAGGTATGGCCTGGGCAACAGGTCTCCTTTCTCCCACTAACTCCTCGGCAAAATCCCTCTCTTCCTGTGCACCCTGGGTGTCAATGTGGAAGTGCTCTGCCGCTCTGGACAGCACTTAATTCAAAAGAGGCTGGTTATCGACAGGGGAGTCGGTAACCGGGGGTTCTTTATCTACCGGGGAATCTAGCCTGTAGGTTTCTGGGTTGTCCTCCTCCTCTTGGTCCTCGTCATCCCCATAGTAGCCTGTCCCAGTTTGTTCTTCCAACATGCCCAAATCTGGATCTCATAAAGGGATGGATCTCCTTGATATTGAGAATAGGGAAGTATACTGAAGGGGTCTGAAGTAGGAGCTTCGACCTGGGACTTCTTACTTGGGGGTATCGGATCCCTAGAGCCTGAGGGAGTTGACCCCTCTGGGGTAAAAGAGAAAGTGTTCAGGGTTTTTGGCGTAGAAATCTGCCAATGATGATATCCTTGACATTACTCTGTCTATGTCATCAGTAGACCACTCTCTTGAAATGGGAATGATTCTTTCTTGAAGGCCTTTCCCTGTCTTATCTAGACTAGACCTACTGGTTTGAACAGGGTCTTAGGGGTAACAGAAGACCGAGACGTGTCCATCTGTTTAAGTGGTGCAGACAGTCTTTGAGGTGTGGAAGTAGGCTGAGACTGCTTCCTCTGTTTTTCACCTTCCTCGTGTGTGGAATAGTGTTTACCCTGTTTTTTCACCCCTCCGGAGTCCTTCGACGCCTGGCGCCGAGGTTCGGGGGTAGTGTCCCTATCTCTGAGTATTGGAGGTTGGGACTCGGGAGCAGCCGTTGCGCGGCCTGTTGACGCCGACTCCTCGAGTGCGGACTGGGGATAGTGGTCGGCTTTGTTTTATGACGATCGAACCTCTGTTACCTTGGGGAGCGAGGCACTTCTGGCAACAGTGGATGGTTGCCTAGAGTCATGCGGCGATCTAGATCGAGAATGCCCAGAGGACACCGAATCGGACCGTTCTGTATGTGCCTCTTTCCGAGTACTCGGCGTGCGCGTCGAGTCTCGGTTGGACTTCGTGTGTTTTTGTGGAAGTGCTGTGGGAAACGCTTGTGTCGCCGGGGGTCTTCCCCATAGCCGCCCTGCCGGAAGACCTTCCGAGGTCGGGGACTTGCGCTTGGCTGTCAATTGACGACATGTTGCCCTCACCGTCCGAAAGCACGGCGTCCTGCCATCGCTGAAGGTGCCCTCCGCTGCCATGGCCCCTTGACGCCTGTCGTGGTGGGCCCAACTCTTAATCGAACGGTCCTTGAGTGTTTTTTGGTTTGAACCTACTACACGCTCTCCAGTTAGCCTCGGGGTAGTCCCTCGGTAAGCAGAGATTGCATGTGGCGTGCCCGTCAACCCAAGGGTACTTGCGGTTGCACTTGGGGCAAAATTGGAAAGGGGTACCCTCCATACGCACCTTGTGGCAGCGGGCTAATAAGTGTAGGAATATACAAGAATGTACCTATATACCAAAAAGAGTATGTCCACCCCCCACTCTCCCTACTTGCAGCGCTGAGGCCAGAGGCCTTCCGAGGCCCAAATCTGTCATGCAGCTATTGACAGCGATTCTTTCTCCGTGCCGGCGTCGAGTGTGTATGTTCGGTGACTCGACGTTGGGGTGGAGAAATGGGGAAATACAACAATATTTTAGCAAAAGTATGGCTAAAGCCAGGGAACTCCGCGGAATGCTTCCGACCAGTATGGCGGAAAAAAACAATCTGAGGGTCCTAGACGCGTGAAGGATCATGGGTACAGTGGATGTCACACTAGGGATAGTATTACTGGCACGCCCTGTGTCGACGCCCATTTTCGAGTTTCGAAAAACAAACTGTAATACTCCACAGCTTCCACTAGATGTCGGCCTATGCACAGCATGTGATCTAAGCAGATTCAACAAGCCTCAGAAATATATATACAATTAAAATGGGTAGAAGGGCTGCCCTGTGCGATGGTGTGCCATCCGGGTCTTTTAATGATCCATGGCGTGGAAAGGGGACTGTGGAACCCATGGATAGTTATAAAGTTCCATCGATTATGGTCCTTATTGTATGCTAGAGAAATGTGAGACAGAAAATAGTTTGTCGTTTTATATATTTTTTCTGATATATATTTGTACATATTAGCACTCTGGGCGGAGGAGCCAGCCAATCAGGCGGGTAGGAATGCGGGCTTGAACCGCTGTCCCTGCCGTCATATCCCTTTCCACCCACCGTCCCATTTTTTTTTCACCCACCTACTTTATTTCAGTGGTGGAGGGTGCCACTGCCACATTCAGTCCTTCTCTTTGCCTCCCGCAGGCCATCAGAGAAAGCAAAGAGGGACTCCATACGGAGGCCCGCCTTCCCTTTCAATGATGGCCATCTTGGAAAAGGATTTTCCTTCCTACAACGGTACGCCACTTGCGTCCCGCTATAGGAAGGATAATCCTTTTTCTTAGCACCCCAGGTTCCTGCTTTGGCAACCCAGGGTGCAAATGGCCTTCATCCCCTGTTGCAAAGGCTGGAACACATAACGGTCCGGAGCCCTCGTAATCCACCCTCGGTTCAAATGGGGCAATAATTTGGGCTGCCAGGCCATTATCCCCTGTTCCAGCCCCTGGAGACGTGTATACACGCTACATGAGTCCCATTAGCATTACACAAAATGCTAATGGAAATGTGGGAAAATCTTATTGAATCTATCTACTTTACTGAGAAGTAAAAAGTAGATGGGAGTCTATAATATTTTTTTAGTTCTATTTTTTAACTGTGAAAGGTGGTTCCTAAAGGAACCTTTGTTTTTTGTGTGCAGGAGAGGTCAGAAAGTAAGGTGGGGAGGAAAATGAGGGAAGAGACACCAAGCAGTAATATGGAGGGGCAGTTGGACAAGGGAAGATGTTGCGTGAGTGTTACATCTAAGGTAGGGGGCAGTGTTTCTTATGCTCCTTGATTACAGCTTCAAAAGCACTTCGAAATTGCTCCCCCCTGCAGAGTGGTGTGTTGCAGTATATACAGAGTACTGTTGTCTTCCAAAGATATGGATCAACAGCCTCTTTTATCGCTTGGTAGGTAGCTGGTGGGATTTTGTGTCGACAGAAGTAGGCTGTGTGGTTACAGTATTGGTTGAAGAAGATGAGGTGGAGGAAGACAGCCTAGTACTTGCTGTGAAAGGCACAACTTTTCTGAGAACATTGCAGTGGTTGGATTTGATGTGGCGGCGCATGGAGGTGGTCCCGAGAAATAATGTCAAGGTAGTTTGCCATGGAGTACAACGATGCACTCAGTGCATTTCACTTTGGTAGCTATAACCTTTGGTACATTCCCAACAGTGGTAAAGAACCACCACAACCATGATTCTCTGAGTGCTAGAGGTAGGCAGTTCCTCTACCTCATTTTCTTGTTATTCTTCATTGTCTTTTGAAGTATTGCACTCTTTTGTTGTGTATGTCCTCCAGCTGGTGGTGGTGGCTCTTGGGAAGGAGGGATGGCAACAGCTGATGCCATTTTTAAGATAAATAGCAGTTTTGCTAATATTCTTTGATGTATGTGTTCTTTGCTTGATTGTTAATGGATAATGAGTAGGAATAGGTGTAGGAGCTGTGCAAGGGAAAATTCGGAGCTTGAAAAATGCCAGATCAACAGAAAATGCACTTCTAAACTGTCCGCGAGCCACAGACGCGAATACGTCACCATGCCACGCGTGTGGTCATGTGACACTATCCGGAAAGTCTGATGACGTCAGACATTTGCGTACGTCCACTAATGCAAAAACAGTGGAAAAAGTTGGGAAAAGTGTACAGATGTCGAACTTCAACAGGGCGTGTTTAGTAATACTATCCCCCTAGTTTGACGTGGACTGTACCCATGGTCCTTCAAGTGTCGAGGTCCCTCAGATTGATTGTTTCTGACATGAGGTTGCATTTAAGTGTAGTGCGAGTACAGATGTGATAAAGCAGAAACAGTGATAACCCTGAAAACACCAATGCGCCTTCTACTCTAGTTGGTGAGGAAGGTTGGGCGCATGTGAATCTAAGCAGATACAAGCATCAGAAATACGATTACAGTGAGTAATTTATTCCTTCTGGCTCTTGTGGATCTGCTTAGATACATACTCTGCATAGATTAGCGAGCAGTATCTGGAGAAGAAGGTGGGAAGTTAGAAGGTACAGCGGCAAAGATGTTTTAGAACCGCTCGTCCCACCTGTGAATCTGCCTTAGAGCGTTTGCAATGTAATAATGTTGCGTGAACATATGGATGGAACTCCATGTAGCAGTTTTGCAGGTGACGTCTAGGGGGACGCTTGCAATGAAGGCTAAGGTAGTTCCTGTACCTCTGGTAGAAAGAGTGCACCCTTGAGGTGAAAGATAATACCTTTTTGGATAGGGAATAGCAGAGCTGTATGCACTGGACTATCCATCTGGAGATGGTCTTATTTGATATGTGATTGTTAGGGAGAATTCTCATAAATGGTTGATTTCCCTTACCTAATGAGTCCCTCAGCAGCTTTGCTGGATGTCTAGGATTTATTTTCTTCGCCTGATAAGAGTGTGAGCCTTTTTTCCCCCACTCTTATATGTGTTTTGCTATGTGTATTTCTACTTTGTGTGATCTTGGGCACTGGAACCTCACCTACTCCATGTGCGCCACTTTTTGTGTGTGTTACACAGCACCTTCAGTGCAGTGACACAGGGTTGTCTTTGAGACTTACCACTGACTCCATTTTTCTGAGGCCGACTACTGTCCCCCAGAAACAGGTAAAGTTGCCAATAACTTTATATAGTCACTTTTAACCACAGACCCAGTACACCCCCTCTTACATGGAGTATTGGAAAGGGTCAACTCTTACTCCTTTTTATCTGTGCCTCTTGGAGCCGTGTTTTGGTCCCTTAACATAAAGACTTGGCTGGTGGCAGTGGTATCTACCCTAACTTTTCTACCGCGATTATCTTATATCTTAAATGTGGTAATGTTTTAGGCTATTATATTAGCCTGGAACATAAACCCGCTTGACCAAATACATTTTATTTTGGTTCCGGCTGGGTTTATGCGCCATTTCTTTTTGTTGAAGTCTTTCTCGTGTTTTTCTCTGCACGCCAAATCGGGGATGACTCCTTTGTTCACTGTCTTTTTGCGGGCTTTTGCACAGAAGCCCTCCTTAAGGCGCCCGACAGTCTAGGTAGGCAAGATGTGAGGGAGGGATCTTCGGACTCTTGCCATGGGTTCCCGTGGTAACCCAAGTCGCACTCTTGTCTGATAGGCTAAGGGGACTGGCCTTGCCAGGCTAGCAACCCTGCTGTGTGATTGACAGCCAGGCTGTATGAATGGAGAAAAACTGCATAAAAAGCAGGTCTCTGGGACTGGAAGAGCAGAGTTGTCACTGGATTGAAAGAACCAATGAGGAACTGGAAGAAGAGGACCCCTACCACGACTGAACCGCCTGGTGAAGCCCTGCTGCAGGTCCGAATCACCAGAATTCGACAGAGCAGATCCTCCAGGAAACGTCTTCCCTTGAGCTGGTGGGATCAACCAGTTCATCCAAGCTTCAAGCCAGGGCCCCTTCTCTGGTCAAATTCGCTGTACAGAGCTACAGTGGGCCGGGTAGCCAGGAAGGTCGGACCCTGCTTGGGTTTTAATGAGCGCACCTTTTGTTCGTTGTTTTGCTCTGCTGCTGGTTTCTTCCCTGGGTGGCGCAGGACCCTCCAAGTCTTCCTACTTCGTGGTAGTCCGACACTCGCTTCAGGAACCGTGAGCCTGCAGGAACCACCAGGAACGTCCGCCTCAGCTACAGCTCCCTCTCCGTTTTAAGGTACTGTGCAAATCCGGTTGTCCGTTTTATTCAACCGCGTTGAAAGTGTTTGAAATCGTTCTCCAAACAGAGGGCTTGTCCATCTCTTCTCTTTGAACTAACTTTTCTACCAACCAACCTCGTCCGGAATCTGTGCCACGAACTTTCCCGCAAACGCAAACTAGCCTGCACTGTGTGATCTTGAGCAAAAGACTTTTGACCCATTGACTTTGGCCCCAAGCCTTTTCTAGCTGATCTCACTGTAGTCTCTCTTGTTCAGTTGCCCTGAGTACTTACGTGTTGGTTTTGCCTAGTTCCTAATAACTTTGTCTTTCCCTCCCTTTTAAATTGCTGGAGTGCCATTTTGCTCCCACTTCATTTTGTGAGCTTAACTTGTCTGGAATTTAAGGGAAGTGGTGTGGTGTATTTATGATTGTGATTTTTAACTTGCTTAGAATAGTGAAACGTTATATAACTTGAGTAAATATATATTCTTTTACTTAGAAACCTTGAGTCAGTGTTTGCCTGATTCATAGTCATTGCTGTCCTTTGTTTAACTATTTGTACTGCTCACTTACTCTTGAGTTAAGTCTGGCTGCTCCGCTACTGCTACCACTATAACTGTAGTACAGGCTTGTACCAAAGGTGAAATTGTACTGTCACTTGTAGTCTTAATTGTGTGTAGTGTTCCGTTAGTGTACTGCATATAATTCTGCCTAACATGATCGCCCTCTCTACCAGTAGCTATGGAAAGTAACAGTTGGTCTGTTTTCCTTAGAGGTTTCATTTTGTTCACATAGAACAAGAACGCCCTCCGTACATAAAGTGTATAGAGGCTTCTTTCTGCGGAGTTTGATGGGTTTTAAAAGAAGGTAGGAAGTATGGATTGTTTTTCATGGAACTTTGAAATGAACCTAGGTGAGAACCTAGGATGTGTTCAGAGGAAATCCTTGTCCTTGTGTATAATGAAAAAGGGTTCTTGTACGGACAGCGCCTGTAGTTCACTGACTCGTCTTATGGAGGTGATAACTACTACGAATGTGGTCTTGTAAGTAAGATGTTTTACGCTGGCCTTGTGCATAGGGTTAAAGGGTGGACCCATGACCTTGGAGAGCGCAACATTGAGATCCAAACCCGGAGGAGGGTTAGAAACTGGGGGATAGCCTCTTTACCCTTTCCATGAATGCCATAAAGACAGGGACTTTGCGCCAGGACACTTATCTGTGAAGTGGTGTAAGTCGACAGGGCCACCAGATGCACCTTTATGGAATTTAATACTAGGCTGGATTCTAGTAGGTAAAGCATGTCGTGAAGAATGTTAGCTGGAGAACATTCTATTGGGTTTAGTGATTGTGATGTGCACTATATCACAAATCCCTCCCACTTATTAAAATAGCAGTGCCTGGTGTTGGGTTCTCTTGCCTCTAAGAATACCCATACACCTCTGTGGAAGTTTTAAGTGACCAAACTATGACTTCAGCAGCCAAGCTGATTGATTGTGGGTGTGGGTTGAGGGATGCCCCTTTGTGCTGTGTCAACATGTTGTATCGGCACAGGAACTTGATTGGGTCGCACACCCCCAGTTTGGGCAGATGTGGAAACCAAGGCCGTCTCGCCCACATAGGAACAATCAGGATCAGAGCTACTTGTTCCTGGTGCATCTTGTGCACAATCCTGCTCAGTGGTGGTGCCGGGGGAACAGCGCAAGAAAATGTCCCTGACCAGTTCATCCACAGGGCGTTCCCCTTGGACCCTGGTTGGGGAAATCTGGATGTGAAGTCTGAGCATTGTGCGGTTAGGTTTGTGGCAAACAAGTCTAGTGGTGGGTGACCCCATAGTGCGAATAGTCTGTCTAGGATATCGCTGTTGAGTTGCCACTTGTGTTCTTCTGGTAGAGGGTGTCTGCCAGAGAATTGAGTTCCCCTGGAACATGTTGAGATGTTAGGAACATGTTCCGCTTGACTGTTCACTTCCATTAGAAAGCTTGGACCATCGGCCACCAGGGGGCGCACGGATGCTCGTCTCTTTCCAGTGAGCTCTGCACCTCGAGTCCCGTAATGCTGTAATAGCCCCCATCGCTTGACCCCCCTCCCCCTGTAGGCTGAAAACCATACTAAACAAGGTCAGAAGTGCCCCCCCCACTCTCCAGCAGGAAGAAATCCGGAAGAGAATAGGCACCGAATTCGCGGAGAAAATCGTTATTCCCCACTGTGCCTGCAGCCACGATACGCGAGCCCCATCCCCCTTCCAGGCTCGGCGACGTCGGCCCTTACAGTGAAGCGCAGTGCCCTGAAAACTCACTGTGGGTGCCCACGGCATGGCAAGCGTAACGGGACGAGATTGAGGGAACCCATCCGACACCGCCAGCTCCAGTGAAGGTGAGGCAGCTTGCGATGCGGGCGCGGCGCGTACACAGCGGAGATCCGCACGCAGCGGGCCTCGGCTCAGTCCGCCGCCCCCGCCCTTCGCACCGTGCCTTGACCAACGCACCTGGCGCCGGTGCTCCGCAGCGGGCCGACAAAGAAGAAGCCGAGTCCCCACTAGACCCCCAGGTAGGTTTAAGGTGCAAGAGAGACAGCTCGCACCCACCAAATAACTGCCTGCACGATGACGGAGAAAAAGTATATTTCCTCCAAGCCAGATCAGGAGGCAGCACACACCAATGGCCCCTCTCAGGACCCCATTAGCCCATTGGCATATCCAGCAGCCAAAAGGGCTACCCCCAGCAGTGGGCCCAGGCGAGAGCAGACCAGCGAGCAAACCCAGCCCCACCAATCTGCCGCACTATACAGTGAGACCACAATACCCCAGTGCTCCAGAACGGAGAACCACGACCCACGCTCCCCTTAGGGAACTGGGCACAGCTCCCCCACTAATATAAACACAGTACCAAAGAGGGGGAAAAAGAAAAAAAAAAGTGCAAAGGCCGGATAGTATGCCGGAAATAGATTAACACTGCAAACCCAGGGAGAAGGGCCGCAACACCTTAGGTTTGAACCAACGAATGCAAACCCTCACTTTTTGAATGCACACGAGGGTCAGCGATAACTGAGACTACACCTGTGGCTCACTGACCCAGTCCACACGGTAGTGCAAAAGAAGCAAGTGGAAGCAACATAGAACCCAAAAGCGTCCAGCCACCAGGCATCGAACAGAAAGTGGGAAATCCATTGCCTAATTCACTGCAGCACCAACAACCAGGTGCCTGGAAGATACACATCAGACATTCCAGAGACTCAACAAAAGCTGTATGTAGGAACTATTAGGAACAGAAGCTACCCCCACCCAACCACTTGGATGACCCATTCTCCCTCCTAGTATCACGTGAACCCTCACAGGCAACTCCCAAAGGAAGTGTTGGAGTCATATGAACGCACAACAAAAATTAGCCTTTTTTGCTTACGCCCCGACACCCCATGGCACCACTGAATCCACCATGGCAATCAGGATTACCACGAATGTGGAAACTGCAGCCACAAAGAGCGACATTGCCGCCCTACTGAGCGAAATAAAGAGCATGGGAGCCAACATAGGCAGCAAAATCGACAAGTTAACGCAACATTTGGACAATATTGAAGACAGATTAGAAGGAGTGGAGAATAACCAGGTCTCGATGCACACTGGAAACACAGCTGGAACACCTAATATCCAACCTAGAGCAGAGGGAAGAAGAATTCAAGCTCAAAATGGACGAACTTGAAAACCGCGAAAGGTGGAACAATCTACGTATTTTTGGAATTCTGGAACGGAATGTCACAAAGTTCAATCAACGGCTTGTAGATTAATAATGAGTCTGATGGCAAAACGGGCCCAGAGAGACAGCATGAGAAAGGACTGGGACAATATCTAAGAAGCAACTCACTCCCGAAGGGGTCAGGTAAGTCTGAACAAATGCAACGCACTAAATCTAGATTGGCTATATGAACACCAAAGGCTCACGGATCTGCCTGGCGATCCACGACTTTCACTGAGATGCAGAGCTAGAACGGGGGGAGCAAGTGGGGGCTTAATGTTATTATGGTGTTCATTTCACATGGGACCGTGAGGTAACGGTTCCTGCTGGTGGTTGGCAGTTGGGTCAGTGCTTTAAACTGGACTCCACCAGATGCCGACAAATGAGGGGAGGGAGGGGGGAGAGAAATGGGCACAGAGCAAGGCGGGAATACTATCAAGACAAAATTTACTATGATTAAAGATGGGGGTAATGTATTGAAATGTACTGAAGAGATGGCGTACAGGCGGCAGCGATTTAAAATTTTGTATACTCTGATGTTGCATAGCATGATCTTCGCTGAGTCAGGAAAACGGGACCTCCTGAGGGTGGGGACTCTGAATGTGAAAGGCCTCAACTCTCCGACGAAGAGATCACTTGTACAGAGGGAATTTCGTAGAGCTAAAATTGATGTCCTCCTCTTACAGGATGTTAGGCAGAAACCTGTGCAGTTCCCTCTGGGACCACTGCAAAAGATTTAAAACTACAGGTGTTTGGCAGTAAACCCACTTGGTAGCAGTCTGCACCACACAGATTTACTTAGTAGCTGTGGCTGAGCCGTCAGACTTCCCTCAAGAAGAGTTAGGCAGTATACAGAGTATTCACAACAAGCAAACACTGACCAGAGCTTGGTGTAAAAGAGATATAATTATTTATTTAAAAACACATCTAATAAAACACGCACACACTAATATTAAGCAGTTCAAAAACACGGTCACTAAAAGATATACACTCCCTTAAAAGAATATTAGACAAGTCTTAAGTAAAGCCCCACTTATTTTCAGACAGCGGTGAGCGCTTAACGCAGATGGCACTCTAATAATTCATTTTAAAAGGGAGAGAAAGGCACAGTATAAATTGAAACAGATCCCAACACTTTCACAAGAACACAGCAAGAGAGGAAGGCAGAGTCAAACCGTGAAGTTAGAGTTCAGAAAGCCAGATCCACTTTAAGAGGATCAGAACGAAATGTGTCCAAGGTCACACGGTTGAAAAGTGCACAAAAGTCTCGAAAAGGTTCAGAAAGAGTTGGACCAAAAGAAAGGGACCAGTTAGATGGTCAAGGCGGCCAGCCCAGTCCAGAAGGTTAAGGCATTATTACCTTGTAGCAATCTTTAGAAAGGGAGGCCTGGCGGACACGGTACCCTTAAAGTGGTCAGAATACTCCAGCGGGGGCAGTTGTTCCTGGCAGCGGATGCAAGTCGGTGCTTCGTCCGGGGGAAGAGAGGATCTCGTCGGGGAGGATGACAGGAGTCTGTTGCACTGCCAGGGAAGAAACCAGCCGCAGAGTTCTCAGTTAAAAGGAGCTGTCCTTTCGTTCGCGGTTCAGTGGTAAGTGGCTATCCGGTTGCCGGGGTGCTTGGCACGGGCAATTCGACCACAAGACGTCCTGGGATGCGAGGAAAAGAAGATAAACTGGTTGTGCCCTCCAGTCAGGGGAAGAAGACTCTCCAGCAGGGAGATCTTCTCTGTCGTCGGGAAGTGGTGAGTCTGTTCCGCAGGACTCCACCGGTGGTGTCGTCATAGCAGGTCGGCTCAGCTTCTCCCTCGTCGGATTCTCAGGTTCTGTGTTGACTTCTGAAGTTCCAGTCCCCAAAGCCCTGCTTTTATGCAGCACACCCCCATTCACTCAGCCTAGCTGTCACTCAAACATGCTAAGTAGTGAGCTGGCCGGCTCACCACTTGGGCCAATCACACAAGAGTGAGACTTGAGTTACCAAGGTAACTCAGTCCAGGGTGCCTAAACCCCCTCCCACACCCCTGTGGTACCCAGACAGAGTGGCACCACTTTTGGAGGCTTCTGTGGAGAAGCCCACCAAAAGTGGAACAAAGGGCTCGACTTGGGTTGGAGTCACAGAAGAGAACACAAACGCCATTTTGGAATCGAGTCCTGGCAAGAAATACCAACCGGCGAATTAATATTAAATAAATAAACCGGCGGTATGTTCGAGGCTATGAGAATTAAATAATTAAAGTTGGTAGCCTCGAACAATGGGAAAATCCCATAGGGATATATTCACGGTCAAATATAAAAACTAGTATCCACTGCCACCAGCCAAAACTCGATCAGGGGGGACGGAGACGTGCCCCCTCGACTAACAGACCCCGGGTCAATCGAATTTCCCCAACCAGTACGTCCACAATATGATGGTTTGTACTGGTTTCTGTTCATAATTTGGGACTAGTAAAGCCAATGTTGACTTTACATGCCCTGGGAGACAGTAGTCAGTCCCAGGGTATGGAGTCTATGGTGGGGTGTCACTATGACACCCCTGTGTCACTGCACGGAGGGTGCTGTGTAACACACATAGTAAAAACACATGAGACCCTATGGATTAATGGACCCCATACCCCATAAAACACATTAACAGTCAAAGGAACACCATAAATCATGTCCAAGAGTGGGAAAAAGAGAGTCTCACTCTTGGCAGGAGAAAAAAACAAACTCCAGAAATCCAGCAAAGGTGCTGGGGGACTCACTAGGTTAGGAAATACAGCTTAAACAGAGAATTCTCCCTAACACAGGAGACCAAATACATGAAGGGAGATGAGAGACCAGTCTTGGGGAAACGCTCTGGCCTGGAATTCTGGGGCTCCGGGCTACTGCGTAAGGGGGGAGTGGGAATCCTCATTAAGAAGCTACCAAAGCTTGGTCTGATTCAGAGGGTCGGGATCTGCTAGTAGTTGGAACCATTGGGGGTGTTAAGGTTACAATAGCCACAATCTACTCTCCTAATGCAGGACAGTTTAGAATCCTCTCCAAAACCATTCCTAAAATAATGCTTCGAAGCCACAGGGCACGTTATCCTGGGTGTGGATTTCAACCTATGGGCAGATTACGACCTAGATCGAAAACCTGGCAACCCACCCCCTGATGACATGATAAGAAGTGAACGTAATGAACTTGCAAAGATGATGCAATTATATGTGTTGGATGATGTATGCAGGATGATGCACCCAGATGTGAGAGGCTACACCTTCCACTCAGCCCCACACAACACCTTCACCCGAATTGATTATATTTACTTTTCACATGAACTATATTACGTCACGACACATACACAGATCTCCCCAATTGCATGGTCGGATCATGACATGGTCATAGCTGATACACTATGGGAACCCCTACCAGTCAGAGGCGGAAAATGGAGATGCAATAAGGCCCTATGGAAGGATTCAGTCTTTAAGACTGAAATGGAAACAGAGATCATTGAATATTTTAAAACCAATAACAGCGGTGAGGTCTCGAAACGGGAGGTATGGGAAGCGGCCAAAGCTACCTGGAGAGGAGTCCTCATACGAGAAGGGGCCCAAAAGAAAAGAAATCTTTGATCGATAATAGACTTAGAGGGGAAATGACCTGCCTAGACTCTGAAGCCAGGGGGGTGGGGGGAGAGGTAATACAATAAACCCCAACAAGATTTGGGAAGCGAAAAAGAAAAGGGAGGAACTCAGACTACTGGAACACGGCCAGATAGTGCCCAAGCTGCACCTCCTAAAACAAAAATGTTATGAAAAAGGGGATAAAGTCGATGCATTGTTGGCCGCTAGACTCAGGGCACAACGTGCAGAGTGCAGGGTGATGGAGATATCCGACGTAAGGCCAGACCAGGTAACAAGCAAACCCACCATCCCCGAAGCTTTCGCCGATTTTTATGAAACGCTATACACCCCAGAGGCAGACCCAGACCCAAGCACGATAGAGAATTATCTAGCAGATATAAATATCCCCAAGGTCGGAGACACTGATTCGCGACATTTGGAATCTCCCATAAGAAATACAGGATGCAATTAAAAGGCTGACATTAGGTAAATCCCCAAGAGAAGACGGATACACAGCCGGCTTCTATAAAAACCTTTGCTGCTCACCTCACACCATTCCTGGTGGAGCTATTCAATGAGATCCTTGAATCAGGAACGGCCCCAGACTCTTTCGTCAGAGCGCTCATAACAGTGATTCCCAAAGAAGGCAGTGACCCCAAGCTATGTGGGTCGTATTGCCCTATATCTCTACTCAATGTGGATGCGAAACTCTATACAAGGGTACTAACTGCCAGACTGGAGACACTTATGCCCCGCCTCATCCACTCTGATCAGGTAGGATTCATAATCGGGAGACAGGGAGCAGATACTATGCACAAAACCCTCCACCTGATTGCAGCCTCCCAAGACATGGATAATGAACCAACTGCTTTCTATAGACATCGAAATGGCCTTCGACAGAGTGAAATGGGGCTTCTTGGCAGCTGTCTTGCGCACAGTCGGGATAGGCCCGAAATTTAGAAGAGGGATTCAAGCGGTTTACACAGCACCCAAGGCCTCTGTATTTGTAAAAAGGGAAAATTCAAGATGATTTGAGATAAAACGAGGCACCAGACAAGGATGCCCTCTCTCAGCCATCCTATTCGCTCTCTAATTGGAACCATTAGCCCAGAAAATGAAAGAGGACATCCAGGTAGAGGGAATATGAATGGGACAGACGGAGTACAAAGTGGCACTATATGCTTACGATATGCTCCTTCATGTGACAAACCCGAAATCGTCCACCCGCAGAGCGCTGAGCCTCCTGGAAGAATATGGCCACATGTCAGGGTTCAAGATCAATAAAGCTAAGTCGATTATTTTCCCCCTACGGGGTCTACAGAAACAAATGATGAGGTACGCCTCATTAGGCCTCACGATTGAACATAAACATCTGAAATATCTAGGAATACAGCTCACGAAAAAACTAGACGACCTGTACGAAGCCAACTTCCCGACTCTCCTTCTAAATTTCCACGCTGACCTCGCTTGGTGGGACAAATTGACCATATCCTGGCTAGGACGCCTCAATGCGGTAAAAATTACCTGTCTCCCACTGTTCTTGTACCCCTTCCAAATGCTCCCCATCAAGATGCCCAAACACTTAAAAAAGCAATCCTAAGGTTTTTATGGCAAGGGAAGAAATCTAGAGTAGCCTACAATACTCTTACACTACTCAAAGAATCCCCCACCTCCGCAATCAAAAAGAATCCCAATGGATAGCCATGGATAACTATTACCTATCCCCAGCTACTGTCTCTGAATGGCTGTGGGCACCAAGGAGTAGAGTACTCAGGAGGTCAAAAGCACACCCGATACTAGAGACTATATGGGAAATATGGAAGGAAGGCACAGAGATGCGGAACATTACCACAGGGCCATCACCATTGAGCCACTTGTGGTCCCCAAGCATAAACAATTACATCCCCAATCTGGAAAGATTCCAATCATGGTACGAGGCAGGATTAGAGAGAGTAGGACAGCTCCTGAAAAAAGATTCCTATATCACGCTCCCGGACCTAGAGGAGGCCTTAGGAATAGGGGTAATGTCCAATTTCCACTTCCTGCAGATCAAGGGTGTCCTGATGAGAACCGAGTGGAAAGACAAACTGAGACGGGAACTCACCCCCTTTGAAACTCTATTGAACTCCAGGACAGAAATGAAGGGAATAATATCGGCCCTGTACAAAACATTGATAGAGGCCGGAAAGGGAACCACAGAATCTCTCAGAGCAAAATGGGAAAGAGACATAGGAGAAGACATTGATCCTGAAATGTGGGGGAAGATGTGCCAGGCAGCTCCCAGAACTTCCCTCTCATGTCAATATAAACACGCCATTAAATTATTACATCGGTGGCAATACGACCCTCACAGGCTTTCCAAAATGTATCAATCATCTAGCCCATTATGTTGGAGGGAATGTGGAAGCGTAGCAGATTACTGGCACATGTGGTGGGGTTGCCTTCGTATCAAAGTATACTGGGATGAGGTGCTAGGCTGGTTTAGGCATCTGGATCCAGAGAGCGGCAGAACCCCTTCTCATCTTGTTCGGTTTTGAAAAAATTGAAGAGTGGAGGAGGGTCAAAGGCCTGGTAACACAACTTTTACTAACTGCACGGACTCTAGTAGCCACAAAGTGGAAATCTCCTGCAATCTTGACTGAGAAAGAGTGGGTCAATGTAGCATCCAACATAAGCATCATGGAAAAGATAACATCTTCCTTACACAGGAAGTCCACACAGTGTGATATCCTGTGGATGGAGTTTCTCAATAAATACATGCCATGACCGACACAGTAATCGGGAATGATGTGTCCAAGGATTGTGTCGGTCAACAACCAAATGAGCAGACCACATGGTGGCCTAACACTAATAGATAAGTGATCCTACCCAAGATGAAGACATGGAAGGAGATGTTTCCCTTCAAAGAGGTCCCCTAAAATACAAAACTCAGAACTCAATCAAACAAACACTACACAATGCAATCCTCATGAGAAGTAAAACCAGCTTAGGGGGATGGGGGGAGGGAGGACAGGAGGGGGTAAGGGAGTTTGAAATGTACATAGTCACTGCAAACGTATAGAGACCGAGACTCGAAAGCACAAGTGGTACATGTTGAAAATTGGTTCCTAAGTATAACATTCTTGACAATGTTCTGCGAACAAATGATTATTTTTCTCGCCTGGTTGTACAATGCATTTGTGACTTTTTTTGTATTAAAATCCAATAAAAAAATGTTTTAAAAAAGAAAGCTTGGACAGTGTGTGTGCCTTCTTGCTTGTTCAGATAGAACATGGCCGTGGTGCTGTCTGTGAGGACAGCACCGTTTGACCCTTGAGATGTTGCTGAAAGGCCTGAAGAACCTCGAGGAATGCCAAGAGTTCTAGGTATGTCTTTGGGCTGTAGCATGTGGCCACTGGTCGTGGGCTGTGTTGTGGTGGAAGTGGGCCCCCCATCCTGCGAGTGATGCGTCTGCAGTTAGGATTGCTTGTGGGGTCGAGCGCCAAAGGTTTTCCTTTTAACAGGTTGTCCTTGGACCACCAGCGAAGAGCGTGAACCAGAGTTAGCAAAAACACACTAGATCGTCCCACTGACAGCTTGCCTGAGACCACTGTTTCTCTAACAATTTCTGCATTGGACGCAGGCGCGCATGTGGAACCAAGTGAATGTACGAAGCCATCATCCCGAACAAGAGCATTGCTTTGCGTATGTACAGTTATCTGGCGACCGACGTAACGAGGTACCTGCAAAAGCATGTTCTATACTCTCTTGTTTGAGGGGAAAGCCAGCTTCTTTTGTGTTTAGGATAGCCACTAGAAATTGTTTTATTTATAGATTGAAGAGAAGGTTTATTGTCTCCGAGTATTTAATTTACAAATTTGAGGAGTTTCCCCGGGGATTAACCAGTCATCCAGATAAGGGTATAATGGGATGGACTTTCTGCGCAGGTGTGCTGCCACTACTGCAAGCACCTTTCTGAATACTCTTGGTTCCGAGGCAATGCCGAATGGGAGTACTTTGAACAGGTAGTGTACCCCAACCATCTTGAAAAGCGGGTATTTGCTGTGCGCAGGGAGCATTGAAATATGAAAGTATGCATCTTTCATGTCCAACGTCGCCTTGTAGTCTCCCCGTTTTAGGAGTGGAATCACCTTGGAACGTGGTCATACAAAACATTTGGGGTTTGAAATTTGTTCGCAGGGTGCGGATCTAATACTAGGCGCATGGTAAGGTCTTTCTTTGGCATAAAGAAGTACGTTGAAGTACCCTTATTTACCTCGTTTGCCGGGAAGATCTCTATGGTGTCCTTCTCGAGCAGCGCCTTCATTTCTCCCAGCAGTATGCTTAGTTCTTCTGCTGTCATTTACTTTCGTCTCGGCGGGCAGTAGGGTGGTTTTTTGTAGTAACTCGATACAATACCCGCCTACCACGGAGGACAACACAAACTTGTCCGATGTTATCCCCTCCCATGCGTGGGTGAAGTGAGGAATTCTGCCTCCTATTGGAGTGGCATGGGAAAGGACCTGAAACGGCGTGTCATTGTTTGGGAGGGGTTGAGCCTCTCCCAGGTGAGGTTCTGCTCCTTCCTCTGGCCCCTTTTACTTCCTCGTTGAAAGTTGGACGAGGCTGCTTGGCCTTGTGACTGGCCCCTAGATGAGGACTGGCCCCTAGATGGCCCCTAGTCCCCAGAGTGTACCCTGAGGAATGTTGCGCAGCCAGGACCCGAAATCACCTAGTGTTTGGGGAACCCTGTTGGGAATAGGGTTTGTGTAAACTGTCCAAGGGATTTAAGATTGTCGTACTCCTCCTTGGCACTCTTAAGGGTGTCTTATACATCCTTCCCGAATAACCAATTTGGCTCCACTGACATGTTTAAGATGGTTGCTGCCTGAGTCTCTAGCTTGAATCCTGACTGCCTAAGCAAGGCATGGCGCTTGATGATCGTTCCCTCCGCTATGATGCGTCCTGCATTATCGGCTGCATCAAGGTTATTCTTTAGGATGCAGTTTGAGATCTCCTTGCCTTCTGAGATAGTCTTCAGTAATTGAGCCTTTAGTGGTTCTGGGACGGTTTTGATTTGGAGTTCCAGATCATCCCATTTGTGGCAGCCGTAACTAGCTAACAGCAGAGAGTTAGCTATCCTGGTCTGGTATGCGGCAGAGGAGGCACCCTTTCTCCCGAAAGTATATACCTTTTTGCTCTCCTTGTCTGGCGGGGCTTCTGCCGATGTCAGGGAGTGCCTGCCCTCAACCTGGCGGTAATGACCACTAGGGAATCTGGTTTGAGCTGACGCCTAATATACAGGTGGTGAGTGGGCGCGGGTCTGAATAGCTTCTCTTTTCTAGGGTTGACCGCCCTCATGAGAGCAGGCGCTAGTAGGGATGGCTGGATATGTCTTATGACAGACTGCAGTAGTGGCATAAACTGGGTAGTGATTTTCTTGTCCCTCAGAATATCTTCCACAAAGTCCTTGTCGACCTGTGTCTCCTGATCCGCATTAAGTAGCAGTTCATTGTACTGAAGTTGATTGTCAATAGGTGAATCTGCTACCGGCATGGTCCTCATGGTCTGTCGACTGGATCACGTAAATGTTGTCATACTTATTTATATTTTATTTATTTTTATTTTTTTACATTTGTAGAACACACTGCAGCCCAAAGGCATTGAGGCGCTTGTTGCAAGAAAGTGCACGTAAGCAAGATTACAAAACAAGCAGTGGTTACTTAGTTACAGCATATGAGCAAGGTTACAAAGTACAGTTAGGGTGTTCATATTTAGTTACAGTAGTGTACAAGGTAATGGCTTGCTTGGGAGTTGACGAAAGCAGTTAGGCAAATAGAGTTGTTTTGATGGCTTTGCGGAACGCTAGGTGGGAGTCAATTCCCCTGATGTGCGAAGGTAGGGCGTTCTAATGGGCAGCAGCGATGGCTGGGAAGCTGGAGCTGCCTGCACGCACTCTGCGTGTTATGGGCTTGGTGATCATGTTGGTATAGGCTAGTCTGGCTACGCGTTGAGCCAAGTAGTTGGGTGCCAGATCATGTAGGCATGTGTGTGTGAGGGATAGGATTTTGAAAATTATTCTGTTTTACGGGAAGCCAGTGGACTGGTCTCCTAAGGTCTGATATGTGGTCCTTTTTGGCGAATCCTGTAGCAGCCCTGAGGCCATTGTTCTGGACAAGTTGGAGTTTGGCAATGTTTTTGCCTGAAGTCCCTCCGAGGAGAGCATTGCAATAGTCCAGTCTTGAGCCGATAGTAGCCCTGGCAATGGTGAGGCAATTCTGAGTAGTTAGGTAGGGTCTTGCTGCATTGAGCAGTTTAGCGTAATAGGCAGATGAGGCAGCAATGGCGTTGACCTGCCTGTTCATGGGGAGATTGGAATCTAAGTAGACTCCCAGGGTTTTCACTGTATGGGACACTGCTATGGGTATATTGTTGATGGTGAAGGAGCAGTAGTTCTTGTCAAGGTTACCCAAGATGGTAGGTGAGCCGATCAGCAAAAGCTCAGTTTTGTCGCTGTTGACACAGCCAGTTTTCAGCCATCCATGCTTGGATGGTGCTATAGATGGAGTTAAGGGTGGTCTTATCTACTTCGTAATAACCTGTGAGGAGAATGAGCACCTGGGTGTCATCAGCATAGTTAGTGAATGAGATGCCCAAGGAGTCAAGAAGGTTGAAAAGGGGTCTCGTGAAGAGGTTGTAGAGGGTAGGCGCGATGCAGGAGCCCTGCGGCACTCCACATGTGATGTGACTTGGTGAGGCACAGGCTGAGTCTGAGAAAACTTTCATGGCCCTTTCCTGTAGAAACGAGGTGATCCATTCACAGGATTTGGGAGAGAAGTTGGCTGTAATAGAGAGGTGATGGCAGATGGTATTGTGGTCCACAAGGTCAAATGCGGCCGATAAGTCGAGGAGCAGCAGAAGTGCAGGTTTGCCAGCGTCTCTAATGTCATCCATCTGATTTCTTAAGTCAAGGAGGGCAGTTTCGGTCCCATGTCGTGGTCTGAAGCCAGACTGCAGAGGGCCAAGATGGTGGTGGTCCTCGAGGAATTTTTGGACCTGTAGGTAGGCTGCTTTGTCCAGAATTGTTAGCAGGAAGGTGACAGTAATGATGGGTCTATAGTTCCCTGCTGCCAATGGTTCAAGGGATGGCTTTTTGAGGAGTGGTCGTACCCAAGCCTCTTTGAGGTCAGAAGGGACATGGCCAGACTGAAAAGAAGCATTAATGAATGCTGTCAGAAATGGGGCAAGAGTCGAGCCACAGTCTTTAATGAGCTGAGCAGGGCATATGTCGCCCTTACAGTTGGAGGGTTTGATAGTTTTTAAAAGAGATGACTTCGGATTCGGTCATGTCCTTGAAATTGAATAACGGGGAGGAGTTGACTTTAGTGTGCTTCTCCTGGTTGTAATTCTGCTAGGCAATTAGGCGAGTGAGGGCCTTTTGGTGAGCCAGGATTTTAGGGTTTTAAGTTTGTTGAGCATGGCCGATTGGATGTTACTGCACCAGTTTTCATCCTTCAGGATGGTCGGTGGTGAGGTGGACAGGGTTTCCAGCTCCCTAAAGATAGCGAAGATCTCTTTGGTGCCTGATTTTGCATTGGCTATCCTTGTGTTGAAGGAATTGGCTTTGGCGATGATTATTCCTGATTTGTATTCTTTTGAGATGGCTTTGAAGGCTAGTTTGGTTGTGTCATTAGGTTTTGCTTTCCACGCTGCGAGGGCGGCTTGTTTTTGTTGCACGCAACTGGAGGAGTTCCTGTGAGAACCAGGCATTAATATGCTTAGTTTTTTTGGCTTTCCTGAGGGTGAGGGGGGCGATAGAGTCAACGGTTTGGGTGATCGCAGACTTAAAAGCTTTAGCTAGAATTTCAGGGTCAGGTGAAAAGGGGGCCTGAAGGGCGGGAACTTTGAGGAAAGGAGTGATCCTTTCCACCGTGAGTTGGCACGAGCTTCTGGTGAAGCCTTGGGGGAGAGCGATGGAGGGATTAGGAGACTCTTTGGAGGTGTTCTGGTCAAATTGGATGTAGTGGTGGTCTGACCATGGGATGGGAGAGTTCTCAGTGATAGCTACTGGGCAATTATGGTGGGTAACCCAATCCAGCAATCGTCCTTTCGAATGAGTAGGATTGGAGATGGCTTGTGCGAATCCTAGAGTAGATAGGGCTTTGTTTTTAAGGTGGCTGCGTGGGTGTCAGAGAGATCATGGAGGCCTAAATTAAGGTCTCCTGTGAGTAGAACTTTGGAGGTCTTTTTAAGGTTATCTGAGAGAGAGTGGAGGAGGGCATCATGGAAATCCGTGACCGGGCCCGGTGGTCGGTAGACGATGTGAAGGGCCAGGGTAACGTTAGGGGAGAGGTTGATTTTGAGTGGGAGGTAGTTGCAGCTGTGACCAAGGTTCCCTTCCGTTCTACTAATGCCTAGGCTTTCCTTGGCGGTGAGCGCTATACCACCGCCCCTGGTAAGGGGTCGGTCTTGCCTGTAAATGGTGTAGCCGTCTGGGATGGCAAGGGCGAGGACTGGGCCCGATGTTTCGTTCAACCAGGTTTCAGACTTGGTCTTGACTATAGAGGTCCCCCTGAGACCCTGGGTCTGCTTGGTTGTCATAATACGAGTCCTGAGAGGGGTCTTGGTATATTTGAGAGGGGTCTTGGTATGTCGAGGCTGGAGTGCCTAGGTCATGGCTCATGGCAAGACTTCTTGGTAGGGGGCAGTTGTGCTGATGCCCCTGGTTGTGAGAATTGTTAATTGGTCTGGGTGTCTGTCCATTAAGTCTACGAAACAAAACATCCTTCTTATAATTTTACTTAATTTTGCAGGTGTATATTTGCATGAGGGCAGGATGCCTGACAAGGGTGGCCTGGGGTAGGGGGGACATCTTTGTGGTGCGCATAGCCCCTGTGAGAGTATTTAAGGGGGTGAAAAACCCTGTCTGTCTCTTTGGGGTCCAAGGGTGTCAAAAAAATGTTGGCAGTGAAGCACTGACGGTTTTATGCATCTTTGGCGTTTTTTGGGGGACGCCGAAATGCCTTGCGCTGCTTGTATTTCGGCACACGAAAGGAGGGCCTTTTTATGTGAGGTGTCAGTACCGACTTTCGCTTTCGGGGAACTGTTGTGAGGCGAATGTGCATGTGATGCCTAGAGTACAATGAAGAACCCGAGTCTTTATCCATGGACACTGCATGGGCCTCGACACTCGACTGTACCGGTGAGAGTCGGCCGTGGGGTATGTCTTTAGTGTGTTTATGCTTGTGTGTGTGCTGGCCGCTGGGTGTCTTCTCCATCACAGAACCACCAGCCTGCTTCTTGGAGTCGGGGGCCCGCACCTGGGGTTCTGATGAACGCTGCTCGCCCTCGGAGTCACTCATGACCCCGATACTGCCCTCGCTGGAGGCCTCGGCCTGCATGGCGTGAGCGGCTCAGCGTTTGGTCCGCCGATCCTTTATGGATCCTTCAGTGATTGCACACTCAGTATGTGTGTCCTTCCACTGGACTTTTCAGTGGCAGGAGGGGCAACATTTCAATGGGTTTTTGTCTGTTAGGGTGAATTCTCAAAAATGTGCTAATTCCCTTCACCTTAGAGACCCCCAGTAACTTTGCTGGATTTTGAGGACTTGATTTTTTTACCTGGAAAGTGTGTGAGCTTTTTTTCCGACTCGTGTATTTTGATTTATGTTTTACTCTTGTGTTCTTTGATTATGGAGTTTTAAGATAACTCCATAGGCATCTTTTCATGTGTGTCACACAGCACCCTCAGTGCAGTGAGACAGGGATGTCTTTAGACTTTCCAAAGGTTTAAATACCTTCTCTGGGATAAACTACTGTTAATTGACTTTACTAGTCTTTTTAAACTCCTAGACCCAGCAAACACTATCTTCCTATAGAGTGCTGGAGGGGCTACATAGTATCCCATGTGTCAACAAACTCATGTAGCAGTCAAATGCTACCCTTTTCTATCAAAATGGCTGGTGGCAGTGGTTGGACAACAAACTACCATGATTTTTCCCGACCGCAAACTCCGGTAGCTAAAAATCACAGGAGCCATATTTTTCCAGATGGCACCTTAAATCCCTTTGTTTAAACAGGTCCCGGGTCTTCTTTATTCGCCATTTCTTTTTGGAAAGATCCTTCTAGTGTTTGTCTCTGCACGCCAAACCAGGTTTGTTCCCTTTGTTTTTATGCCTTTGGCAGGCTTCAGAACTGAAGACCTCCTCTGGCGTCTGAGTGTCTGGGGTAGGCAGGAAGTGAGGGAGGTGCCCGAAACTCCCTGTGTTTAGTCTCTTAGGAGACCCAAATGCACTCTGGCGTGATTGGCTGACTGTCCGGCAAGGACAGCCACCCTGGTAGGTGAGTGGCAGCTAGGCTGGAATGAAAGGGAGAAAACTGTTTAAAAGGCAAGTCTCTTGGACTGGAAAGCATAGTCGACACTGGAACAAAAGAACCTAAAACGAGCTGGAAGGGGACAAATGCTGCCACTACTGGACCGTTGGTTTGCCCTGTGAAGCCCTGCTGCAGGTCCGAATCGCGAAGTTCAATCTCGACAGGGAAGCCCTTCAAGGACGACTTCTTCCTTTGAGTTGGTGGGACCAATCAACTCGTAAGCCACCTGGATACCATTCACAGAGTTGGTTAGGATTAACCAGGGGGAAGGACACCAACTTGTCTGCTTGAATTACAGCTACTCGAACTGAAGTGACTCCATTTTGCCAGCGTTTTCCGACGATCCCGTGCAGTGCAGGAGTCCCCTGACGTCCTCCCTCTTGTCCCCATGACTGAGGCTCAGGAACAGTGAGATCTGCAGCTCCATCTTTTGCTTCATATTAAGGTACTGTGCCAACCTGATTGAGAGAACGTTTCTCTCGCGGTGAAAGTTCTTGGAACTTTCCCAACTTGCAGGCCTAATCAGCTTGTGACCCAACATATGATTCTTTTTCGTACAAACTACTTCTGAGAACTTTGGCAAAGACTTTACCGTTTACTTCAAGAACTGCTCTTTCCTATACAAGACACTAGTCCATTGACTTTGGCCTAGGCCTATTGAACTGAATCGAGTCCTCTAGTGAACTAAAACTATTTGCATTGCCTAAGAAAGTATTTGTGATCTATTCTGCTAACTTGTGCCTTTTTACTCCCATTGAAAGTAACTGAAATGCCATTTTGCTCCTATTTCAGGGGAGCATAATTTGTTCAGAAACTTGATATTGAAGTGTGTTTGTGTTTAATTTTAAGTTGCCTGCTTCTAGTGAATGTTTTCTAAATGACTGTGTAATAAATGAATAAGTGTTTTACCAAGAAACCTTGAGTGTGTCTACTTGAACCACTGTGATTGTAAGACCTCTGTATAACCTCTTGTACTGCTCACATTCCCTCTTCAGATAAGCCTGGCTGCTCAGCTTGCTACCACAAAACTGTGTAGTACAGACTTATACCAAAGGTTGGTTTTGCTTGCACTTGTAGTCCTAATTGTATGTGATGGTCCCAGAGGGTACTGCATGCAATTCTGCCAAACATTGTCCATTATATTTTAAAAGGGCAGATTGGCGTGAAAAGAAGAAAGGGGATGATGTAATAAGCATTGTCTAAAGAGGTCAGTATGAAGAACCTCCCCCCTCTCGTTCTACTGTAATGGGCCGAAGCCCGAAGAGGTTCATGAAGGCCATGTCTGGTCGATCAGTAGTTGTCGACGACGAGGGTGTTCGTCGGGAGCCGTCAAGCGGTCATGCCGCAAGGCGAACCACAAAGGAAAAAGTCTTTAATTACAACTTTAGCTAATCAAGGGCATCTGCCTGGAAGAGAATGCTGCATTTGCGACAGACTTCGATGGCGGAAAAAAAAATCTGAGGGACCTCCACACGTGAAGGACCATGGGTACATTACATGTCACACTAGGGATAGTATTAAACCAACTTCAGTTGAGGAACCTTTTAAACAACCGACATTTATTCAGGTAGACCTCTGCGCCCTTTTGTCAATAAAGGGAAAGTTTCTATGTTGGTCGCATGAATTTTGTAACAAAGGAGAAAAAGTGGTTCCTCTACTCCGTTTTATGAACAAGGGTAACAAGAGAGTTACTTAGTATCATTCATGCGCCCATTTTTCTAATGAAAAGACTACACTAAAGAATAATTCTTCCAAAAGAACATGAGTAATTTGTTCGCTCATTTCAAAAAACTAAACGTTGACTAAAGTGTAGTCTTTTCATTAAAAAATGGGCGCATGAATGATACTAAGTAACACTCTTGTTACCCTTAGGGATAGTATTAATAAACACGCCCTGTCGACGTCCGTTTGAGTTACGAAAACAAATCTTCCAATACTCTGCAACTTCCACTAGATGTCAGACTATACATAGCATGTGATCTAAGCAGATCCACAAGCTCCAGAAGAACAAGTTACTTACCCCGGTAACGTTCTTTCGATTGGATGTTCCTCCCACCTATTCCTCATTTTATGATAAATATCTCTCCAGCTTTGCTGCTTCAGATTACTTTTGACAGAGGGCGCTGTATGCAGAGTCGTCAAGCCTCAGTATAAATAGCGCATGCAGCGCCCGTTGGCTTCAGTTCTGTTTTTTCCCCCCTTTTGAAGAGGAATTACCAGGCATACCCAAGACTGTAGGCTCACAGAAAGCAGAGAGTGTAATAACACGTAAATTGTACGGCGGGGTAGGCTGGGAGGGGTGATGAGGAATATCCAATCAAAAGTACGTTACCAGGGGTAGGTAACTTGTTTTTTGAATGGATTAATGTGTCCTCCGACATATTCCTCATCTTATGATAGACTCCCAAAGCAGTAATAATTTGAAGGTGGGAGTACAAATTAAATTTAGATCTAATCATGTACCGAATGGAAGACGACTTTTGCAAAAAGTCCTCCCTGACTGGAAGATGAATCTAGACAATGGTGTTTTACCAATGTATGAAGAGACGACCAAGTGGCCGCTGAACAAATATCTTTGACTGGGACACCTCTTTCAAGAGCAGCAGAGGTTGCCATGCCCCTCGTGGAATGAGCCGTTAGGCCTGCCGGACGGTCTTTGCCCGCTAATCTATAGCATTCACTATAGCCAGGATGATCCAGCTGGATATTGTTTGTTTAGTAAACCGCAAGACCCAATTTGGGACCAGTATAGCCAATGAAAAGATGGTCATCTTGGCAAAATTTAGCCATTCTGGATATATAAAAACAGAGCCCTTTTTGGGTCCAGTCTATGTAGCCTCTTCTCCTCCTCCTTTCCTGGGTGCGGAAGTGGGTAGAATTTTGGCAAGGTCATTTTCTGTGACAAGTGGAAGTCTGAGACTACCTTCGGTAAAAAAGAACAAGTTACTTCTTACCTTGTAACGTTCTTTCGACGGGATGTTCCTCCGACGTATTCCTCATCTTAGATATCTCCTTCCAGCTCTGCTGGCCTCGGAATTTTTTTTCTCTAGAGGGCGCTGCGCGTCGACGTCCTCCGAGTCGATGTCCCTCGACAGCGCCATATCGACGTCGACGTCATCCTGCCTATAAAGGCTGCGCGCAGCGTCCGTTGCTCAGTTCCGTTTTGTAGCCCACAATAATACTTTCTGGACTAGACTAATCACCCTGAAGGAGCGTAAGCTGCAACAACACGGGAAGTAGAACTGCGGGGATGGATGGGAGGGCCGATGAGGAATACGTCGGAGGAACATCCCGTCGAAAGAACGTTACAAGGTAAGAAGTAACTTGTTCTTCGAAGGGATTGTGTCCTCCAACGTATTCCTCATCTTAGATAGGCTCCCATAGCAGTATTCTATTATTGGAGGAGGGAGTACTGACTTCACGCTGTCTTCTATTAATGAATAGAATGCAGTACAGCCCTTCCAAACCTAGTTTCTTGACTGGAGGAGGAATCCAAATTGTAAAAACGTGTAAAGGTATGGACAGACGACCATGTAGCGGCCGCACAGCTGTCTTTAACCGGCACGCCTCTTTTGAGGGCCGATGAAGCTGCAATATCTCTGGTCGAATGAGCCCTAAGGTTTTGAGGGGGCTCTTTCCCTGCCAGTTTATAACATTCCAGAATGGCTAGAATGATCCATCTGGAAATGGTATGCTTAGTTATTGGTAACCCCAGCTTGTGACCTGCGTAACCTACAAACAGCTGGTCTGCCCGTCTTATCCTGGCTAGTCTACTGATGTAAAAACTTAAAGCCCTTCTATGGTCTAGCCTGTGTAACCTCTCTTCCGCTTTCCCCGGGTGAGGAGGAGGATAGAAAGATGGTAGGGTAATCTTCTGAGTGATATGGAATTCAGAAACCACCTTTGGGAGGAAATTAGGCTTCACTTGCAGGACAACTTTGTCTTTGTGAAATATTGTGTGAGGGGGTTTACAAGAAAGAGCTTGTAATTCGCTCACCCTTCTCTGATGGTCAAGTCATTGGCGTAGGCTACCCACCCTGTGAGTGAGGCATCCGTGACTACTGTTATCTCCGGCCAGGGTTGCCAAAAATGTTCTCCTTTCAGAATGTTCTCCTGACAGGCCCACCACTCTGTTCTCCTGACAGGCCCACCACTCTGTCTCGAGCCACCCTGTCGGGAACCTGAAGAAGATCTGTCATTCTCCCTGAGAATTGTGACCACTGAGTCCTCAGTGCCCACTGGAGGGACCTCATTCTCAGGCGACCCTCTGGCACTAGGAAAATGCAGGATGCCATGAGGCCTAGCAACCTCAAAAAGTCGAAGGCTGGGAGACGTTGGGCATCTTGGAACTTGGTAACCATCTGTAGAATATCTTGAGCCCTCACCTCTGGTGGCGAGGCTTTTCCCAGGGAAGTGTCCAGGATCGCTCCTATGAACTGGAGTCTCTGCGATGGTATAATTTGTGACTTCTTTAAATTGAGGGAGAAGCCCAGTCTGTGAAGGGAGTGGCACACGTGATTTAGCTGGATCTGAGCTTGTTCCGAAGAGACAGCCCTGATCAACCAATCGTCCAGGTAGGGGTAGACATGAATCCCTTCCCTCCTTGGACTTGCCGCCACTACCGACATTAACTTGGTGAAGACCCTCGGGGCGGAGGTCAGCCCAAATGGCAGCACTCGAAATTGATAGTGAGAGTTGCCAATTGCGAACCTCAGGTATTTCCTGTGTTTGAGATGGATAGGCACATGGAAATAAGCGTCCTGAAGGTCCAGAGATACCAACCAGTCCTGGAACTGAAGGGCCTGGAGGATCTGAGAAAGAGTGACCATCTTGAATTTGTCTTTTCTGAGGAATTTGTTCAATTCTCGCAAGTCCAAGATGGGTCTCAGTCCTCCGTCTTTCTTTGGAATGAGAAAGTAAGGGAGTACCAGCCCTTGTTCCTCTCCACTACAGGTACCGGTTCTATGGCACCTTTCTCTAGCAGTTCCAAAATTTCCTGCAAGAGGTGCGGATCTGGAGCTTTCTGAGAGCTGATCCCCGGTGGATGACTCTGAGGTATGCGTAGGAGAGGCAGGCAGTAACCTTGGGCAACTGTTTCCAATGCCCAAGCATCTGACGTGATAGCCTGCCATTCCGCCAGATGTTGAGTCAACCTGCCTCCTACAGGTGTCCTGTAAGGGAAGTCCTCAGAGTGGTTTTGGGGCGGCTGATGCAGATGCCGATGGTAAAGAGGCACCTGCTGTTGCTGCGGCCTTTGAATATCTACCCCTTCCACCTCGGGTAGTTCTTCTTTGTCCCCTTTGAGCCGGTCGTCCTCTACCTCTTCCAAATGCGGAGTAGAAGCGAAAGGACTTGCCTCTCGCAGAGGTTCCTGTGGGACGAAAAGGTGTCTGATGGATTGCAGCGCCTAGGGATTTTTCTGCTGCTTTTGAAGTTTGCAGTTTTTCTAAACTGTCATCCGCCTTTTTCCCAAACAAAGAAGAGCCATCGAATGGCATGTTCAAGAGCCTGGCTTGCACATCTGGGACAAAACCAGACTTTCTCAACCAAGCAAATCTCCTGGTTGTTGTACTTGCCGCCATTGCTCTGCTGATACTGTCAGCCGAATCAATGCCCGTCTGGAGGGATTCGCACATAGCGTCTTTACCGTCCTGTATGATATTCAGGAACGCCTCCCTTTCTTCTCCCTCCGGGATGCAGTCAGCCGCTGTAGAAGCACACTCCCAAAGTGTATGGCTGAATCGAGCAAGGGTGCAAGTAGCATTCACAGATTTTAACGCCATGCTACATGCCGAAAAAACTTTCTTTGCCATAGCATCATATTTTTTATCGTCCCTGTCCTGTGGGACGGTAGGATAAGCCGTCTTGACATCGGTAGAAGATGCTGCCTGTACCACCAGACTTTCTGGGGATGGGTGTTTTGACAAAAACTCCGGGTCTGTAGAGGATACCCTGTATTTTGTAGACAGTTTTTTATTTACTGCCAGGACGACATATGGGGTTTCCCAGTTCGTCATAATCTTCCTCTGAAGAGCTTTATGGAAAGGCACCACAGGATCCTCTTGTGGGCCTTTATCAAGAATATCCTTGAGATCATCTTGAAAAGGAAAGATTGTGAAGGTGCAGACCACCCCATAAACTCTGTGATCCTGGCCATTAAGGCTCTATAGGGGGTTTCAGCATGCTCCCCCGGGTCTGGCCTAGCAAACTCCACCTCAGGGGAAGTGTCTAACCCACTTGCCTCATGTAAGGAATCATGAAGATCCTTTAACCTGCGTTCTTCAGAGGAAAATTCCTCTCTAATTGGGGCTACAGGTCCCTGCAACTCAAATGTGTCTTCCTGTTCAGACAATTCACCCTCTTCCAAAATGGAGGACATAGTTCTCAATTGTTCTGAACTCATAAAGGGTGTAAATCCCATTTCCAAGGCAGAGGGTGCCGAACTTGTCATTATCGGCCTCGAAAACGTCGATGTCGTCGACGCCGACGCTGAAGGCTTCGAGTGTGGCGTCGAAAACAAAGGCGGAGGCCTCGATGACCTCGACAGAATTGGGCTTCTACTCGACAATCTCGAAGCCATTGTCATTGAGGACCTGGGGATAGTCACTGGGTGTGTCGTGACTGTGACTTTTCTTGGCGTCGACGCCGGTGTCGGAGCTGGCGTCGAGTCAACAGACACGTGTGTCGAAGGTCCCTTCGACAACGGCGTCGAAGACACCGACCTCGGCGTCGACGGAACCCTCGAGGAAGGTTTGGAGGTCATAGTCCTACTCGAGGGTTCGAGACGCGCTCGAGAGGTTTCCTTCGCCGGGTACTGCGACTCGCAGCGTTTTTGACCTTCGGGTCTTTCGACCAGAGCATCGCTCTCGGCAATCTTCGAGGGGGTCGAGGCCACTTTCTCGAAGACGCTCATCATATTTTTGCGGAATTCCTCCCATTCAGCCCGGGAACTATGTTTCGTGGGGCAAGGGATTCTTTTTGGCGAAACAGAGGAAGAGGAAGACGGAGAAGGGGATCTTCGACGTCTCCTCTTCGAGTGCTTCGATCTCGAGGAGTGATGGGACCCACTCCGAGACCTGGAGCGCGAATGGTGACGAGGAGACGAATGTCTCGACTTCGTCGACGAAGAAGAAGCTTTAAAAGTCTTACCTTTGTCCAGCTTCCCCCTACGCTCCTTCAGGGCCTTAGCTGTCATGGACATACAGTCCTCGCACTCCGAACAATGGTGTTCAGCTCCCAAACACCACAGACAAACTCTGTGAGGGTCAGTCAGTGACATCTTTTTTCCACAATCTCGGCATTTTTTGAAGCCGGATCGAGGAGTTGTCGGTTCCGACGAGGAAGCCATCGAGTACGGATCGAATAACTCGAGGTAAATAAGTTTAATCTGACAAAAACTGAGCAACGGTATTCCGAGGCACTGAGTAAGCGCGGAAAAACGGAACTGAGCAACGGACGCTGCGCGCGGCCTTTATAGGCAGGATGACGTCGACGTCGATACGGCAGCTGTCGAGCGACATCGACTCGGAGGATGTCGACGCGCAGCGCCCTCTAGAGAAAAATAATTTCCGAGGCCAGCAGAGCTGGAAGGAGATATCTAAGATGAGGAATACGTCGGAGGACACAATCCCTTCAAAAGAAGGTTTTAAACAGAATAACTTTGTCTTTATGGAATACCGAATGAGGGGGTTAGCAAGAAAGAGCTTGCAACTCGCTTACCCTGCAGGCTGATGTTATTGCGATAGGCAAAATGGTTTTTAATGTCAAGAGCCTTAAAGGGCATGAATGTAAAGGCTCAAAGCGAATAAGTGGCAAAAACTTTAACACAAGATTGAGGTCCCATACGGGTACCTTAAATGGAACTGGTGGGAATACATTATTAAGGCCTTAAAATTGGCCTATCAAAAGGGTTCTTAAAATATGAATCCTCCTCTGAAGAGCCCTTAAAAATGGAAAGCGCTGCTAGGTAACCTTAATGGTTCTAATCGGGAGCCCCAGATTTGCTAAATGTAACAGAAAGTAAAGTACCATAGGCATGTCACATAGAAATGGATCCACATTCTTATCCCTGCACCAGTTGCTGAACTTGTTCCAACGGCAACAGTACAAGGATTTAGTTGCTGGCCTTTTGGCGAAAGCAAAATCTCAACTACGTCATCCGGGAGGTCCCAATCCTTGTATCTCAGCCTTTCAGAAATCATACATGAAGGCGGAGTCTCTTGACCTCTGGATGGAGAACCCGACTTTCCTCCAGCAAGAGAATATCCTCTCTTTGTGGAAGACGTATTGGAGGGCAGATGGACATGTCCAGAAGTTCTGGGTACCACGTCATCCTAGCACAATCGGACCAATCAGGATCATGGGTTTCCCAAACTTTCTCAACCTCCTGATCACATGAGGAATGACGGGGACTAGAGGAAACGCATATAGGAGTGGACATTCCCAGTCCACCACGAACGCGTCTCCTAGAGCTCCTCTTGGGGGAAATGCCCTGGACCAGTGCTGTTTGCACTTCCGGTTGACACTGGTCACAAACGGATGCGCTTGAGGGGGTCCCCAAAGGGTGAAGATCTGTTGAAGGACTTCCGGAGCTAGTTCCCACTCGTGGTAAACTGTCCTCTGCCTGCTCATAGTGTCCGCCGCTGTGTTCTGCACTCTGGCTAGGTGAACTGCCGACAGAGATTCCTTCTTGTATTGCCCAGAACCAGAGCTGCATTGCTTCTCTGCACAGTGGTAATGACCCTACACCACCTCTGTTGTTGAGGTAGTACATGGCCACTGTGTTGTCTGTCTTAATTAGGACATTCTTTCCCCGTTTAGCGCTAGTCTGATCGCCCTCAGCGCCAAAAGGTTGATGTGTAGTTTGGACTCCGATGGAGACCAACGACGTCGATTGTCAGCTCTTTGGCATGAGCTCCCCACCACATGAGTGAGTCGTCCGTCACTACTGTAATCTTTGGCCATTGTTGCCAAAAATGTTCTCCTTTTATGATGTTCTCTGTGCAAGTCCACCACAGAAGATCCTGCCGAACCTTGTTCGGAATTTGAAGGAGATCCATCATTTGACCTGAAAAATGGGACCATTGAGTCTTTAGAGCCCACTGAAGGGATCACATCCTCAGGCATGCTTCTAGCACTAGGAAAATGCAGTTTGGGGTTCATAAAATGTAAATCCTGCGGTTCGAAAATGTTCATCACGGATCTGCACCGAGAATGTCTGTGGTGCCTCGGTGAAGGCCATGACATGGAGGCCTGTACGAAGTGTCAGGCAATGACAGAGAAGGCCTTGCGAGTGAGGAAGGGAAAACTGCAGGTGCAGGTAGGCCGAAAACCTGACCGAAAAGCCTCTAGCGTCGAGTCGAGGTCCCATGAGGAGAAATCTCCTTGACGCGAAAAGCAAAAGCATTGGTCTAGGTCCCGAAGTGGTTCACACCACTCTTTGTCTTTGAGGAAAAAGTCGAAAAAAAGACGCCAACAGTCCCCTTCCACCTCGTCCTCGGACGAATTCCCCAAAAGAATGAAATGCCCCACAAAACATTCTTCCTCAGAAGAGTGGGAAGCATTTAGAATTAAAATGGAGGTTTTTGAAAAGGCTAAGCCTCGGTCCGCGCCTTCCTCGGAAGCCTGCTGGGAGCGTTACCGTTCCGACACTCACGCGCCCTCCAGCCCGGGTGATCGAAGGAGAAAAGATCGGGAACCCTCCAGGACCCCGAGCGATGAAGATCGCTCGAGTCGACCGTTCGAGGTCACCAACGCCGTCCGGAACCCGACACACCTCAAATAGCGAGCCTTCGAAGAGCGCCTCGATGCAAATGGAGAAAGGGAATTAACCACCCGTGGAGTTGAGCGTAAATCCCCCCACCCCGCTGTTCTCCCCACTGATCACCTTTGATGTCCCCTCTTATAGTCTCACCTGATGGTGTGAAAAGAAGAGCTCTCCATCCTGCTTTGAGCGCAGGAGCGCGTTGATAACCAGTTGCTTCACTAGCTCTAAGGAATTCGTGAGTTCCAGAACAATACTGACTTCGAGATTCCCGGCAAGACGCCGTAAGTATAAAGTTTGTAAGAGTTCAAATGCCTGACTTTCACTCTTGTCCGATTCCTTGCAGGCTGCAGCTTGACCCTAATGAAGAGTTCCTCGTGGCAACCGGTAGTATTCTGGTAAGGATTTGTATTTTCCAACACAGTTCGATAAAATAATGTCAATATTTAACCTGTTGCTTTCTCCCTTATTCAGGCGCTAGGAGAAAGTATGAAGCCTCGGGGAATAATACCTCCGGCGGTAAAATCAGGTAAGTCTATTGTGGTGAGGAGGGTTCCCCTTGTTAGTCCCTTTGTTTCACCTTGCTGTCCTTTTGTTTCCCCTTAGGGGCCGGGGTTCGGCGAAGATGCAGTGGAAGCTCCGCCGACCTGTGAAGAGGAATAGTACCCCCGGTGGTAAAATCAGGTAAGTCTATGGGGGGGTAACTAATATTCCTCTGTGTATTCCCTTGGCTCACCTTGCTGTTCTTGTCTTCTCCTTAGGTGCCAGAGTGCGGCGGGAACATGCAGGAGGATGCGGTGGAATGTGAAGATGCTGCGAAGGCCGGCGAGTTCAGCGCAGCGCTGCAGCAGGCGAGGCACATAAAATAACTTTTTTCTTCCAGCTCAAAGGCGCGATGGATCGAGAATTCAGGTAAGTATCAAAGGTATTGCTCTTGTTCTAACCTTTTCTCCTTCTTTCTTCCTTTTTCTAGGAGCTCCAAACTCAAGGCGGGCGCGGCAGAAGGCTGGATGCAGACTTGCAGGCACGGTGAGCGCTACGCTGCTGGATGCAGAATAACAGGAAGTGTGCGCTGCTCTTCGGACGTGGTTTAAATAGCCTCCAAAGTAGTCCCAGGTAAGTATTCCTCCCCAGCCCCGCCCGAGTAAAAAATAGTCCCCAAGTAAAGTAGTCCCTTCCAAGCCTCCTTTGGCTTGGAGCTCTTGCAGCATGGTCTGCATCAGGTAAGTTTTAATCTATGAGCCGCTCTCCATATGAGCCTGGCGCCATAGGCGCCAGGACTGGACCCAAAAAGCCCCTAGCAGGGGTTGTTGGGCTTGCTTAGGATAACTTGATGCCTACTTCCGGGGTTGCTGGACTTGGTCTGGGTCCCTGGAGGTAGGCATCATGACAGTTCTGTCCCGAAGAGCAATAATAAATTAAGTATCCGAGTCCATAGTCCCCTTCCCTTCATCCTGTATGGGTGTCCCCATTAGGGTGAATTCTCATTCTATGGGTAATTTCCCTTACCTATAGAGTCCCCCAGCAGCTTTGCTGGATTTGAAGGGTTTGTTTATTTTCTCCTGCTAAGAGTGAGACTCTTTTTCCCCACTCTTAGGCATTTTTGCTATGTGTGTTCCAGGCTATTTTTGTGTTTAATGTCTATGGGGTTTTTCTCACCTCCATAGGAACCATCTTTATTCATATGTGTTATACAGCACCCTCCGTGCAGTGACACAGGGGTGTCTTAGCGACCCCCAAACATAGACTCCATACCCTGGGACTAACTACTGTCTCCCAGGGCATGTAAAGTCCCAATTGACTTTACTAGTCAATTTTTATTAACTAAACCAGTACAACACATTTTACTATGGAGGTACTGGAAAGGGTTAATAGTTTTTCCCTTATCTTCATTTTCGAGAGGGTACCGTACAGTCCCACTCTCAAAAGTTTCTGGCTGGTGGCAGTGGTTACTACCGTGAATATTCGACCGCAAATATTTTCCTATGGGATTTTCCCATTGTTCGAGGCTACCACATTTTCTACCAGCCTCTAACATACTGCCGATGTATTTTAATATTAACTTTACTCCGGTAGGTTTTATTTGCCAGAACATTAATATAAATTCTTTCTCGTGTCTTTCTCTAAACTCCTAACCCAGGTCAGGGATCCTTTGTTCGTCCGTTTGGCAGGCTTCTGCCAAGAAGCCCTCCTTTTGGCGCCACTGAGTCTGGGGTGGGTCCGTTGTGTGGGAGGGGGGAGTAGGAGTACCCACAACTAAATCTTTGTGGTACAGACTGATACCAAAGGGGATTTATTGCTCTCACCTGTAGTCTTAATCTTCTGTAGTGCTCCCTAAGGGAACTGCACAGGATTCTGCCTAACAGTCCCTCACTAGGGACAGGAACTGAACCTTTTTTCACCAGAAAAATAACACTTGCCCTTTAAATATGGACACGCTCGGGAGCATGTGCTCCCCTAAATCCGCCCACCAGCGCCGCACCTCAGTCCCCTTTGACGTGTCTGCTGTATTACACTGTTCAACCTCGCTACCTTTATTTAGGGGGAAGGATGGTGGGACGTATGGAGGAAAGGGGACTATCGACTAGGGGTGTTAGTCACTCCGGTGAGTAACACTTAATTACGGCTACGTCCCGTCCTCTTTCCTTTATGGGTGACTACTACTGACTGATGAAAACACTGTGGGAGGGGGAACTTGATACTCTATGCAAACAGATTATGAAGCACAGCCTGGCGCTGTCCAGTCATTTGGTCAACAGACAAATGGTCGACGCAATTTGGTCGAAAGACAAATGGTCGAATTTTTTTTTAATTTATATATATATATTTTTCTGGTTTTCGTTTAGGAAAAAAAGTTTTTTTTTTAGCAAAAAAAGGGGGTCGGGGGGACCCCACCCCAAAAAAAAAAAAAAAATGTGAAAATACAAAAAAAAAAAAAATTCGACCATTTGTCTTTCGACCAAATTGCGTCGACCATTTGTCCTGTTGACCATTTATTTTCGACCAAATGACCTGTAACCCAGCCTGGCCAAATGCTGCGTCAGCCCTGGTGCTGGTATCCAGACAGTAGTGCTTGCAGAAGGCTGATGGAGTGGCCCATGTTGCAGCTCTGCCAGTTACTTGCCACAGGACGTGATGTCGGAATGCAACATCCACTGCCTTGGCTCTTGCAGCGCAAGCGTGAATGCCCCTAGCTGACTCCTTGCAATGAGCCCTGTATGCCTCTTGGATGGCGGCAGTCATACATCTGGCTATTGAGGACTTGGATGCTTCTTGTCCTAGCCTTGAGCCTCCAAATATCTCAAATAAGGCATCAGTATTGCAAAATGCCTTGGTCCTGTTGAGATAGAATTTTAGAGTTCTTCTGATGTCTAGACAGTGGAGAGCATTCTCGCCGTCTTCCTTGGGATTTCGAAAGAAAGTGGGGAGCACAAGCTCTTTGTTAATGTGGAAAGAGGAGACCATTTTTTGAAGGAATTTGGGGTGCGTGCAGAGCACGACCTTCCCGATGAAAGATAGTGCAGAGCCTGAATCGCGCTAACTCTATGGGCTGAAGTAAGCCCCACAAGTGGCACCGTTTTGAGTGTGACCAATTTGATGTCCACTGTGGCCAAGGGCTTGAATGGTTTGTGTGCAAGGGCGGCAAGAAAAATGTTAAGATCACAGACTGGATGAAGGCGGGTAAAGTCTGGTCAACCCCAATAGATGGCTCTTTACCACTGGATTAGCTGAGGAAAAAATGAACCTGTCTGAGTTCCTGTATGCGCCAATGGCCGCTACCTATGTTCTGCAGGTGTCTTACCTGGACCACTGACCTTGCTAAGTACACCAAAAAAGACACCCAACACCTAGTCCAGAGTGCAGGATAGTGGATCCACTCAGTTTTCCATTGGGCCAGAAGCAGAACCTTGTCCATTTGCTCTTGTACTGCTTTCAAGTAGTCTGACTCCCTGGAAGATCTATAGGTTGTCTTGGGAAAGTTGGAAATGTTGCAAAGGCACCTGTTCAGGTGCTAGAGTTAGCCTCTCTGGGCAAGGGTGAATCACTGCCCCCCCGCGGCATCAAGAGAGCACGCTGCCAAAGCGGGAGAGGGACTGCGGGTTGGGCGGAGCGCTGCCACAGGCCTGAGAACCGAGGCCTGGCCTGCCACTGTGGCGCTGAGGATGAGACGCAGCTGCTAGGATTGTCTGATCTTGCAAAAAACCTTGAGGATGAGCAGGGTAGGAGGAAAAGCATATGCCCACATCCCATCCCAGCGGATCTGGAGCACTTCCCTGAGGGAGCTGCACGCCGTTCACCTCCAGAAGACTAACTGCTGACAAGTGCGGTTGTTCTCCGTCACAAACAGGTCTATGATAAGGGGATTTTCAGCAGGGGGGGGGGGGGTCACCCTAAGGACTCTTGTGTTCAGCTGCCACTTGTAATTGGAGTAGCCCATCCGACTGAGTCTGTCCGCCTCGAGGTTCGATTATCCCAGCAGATGGACTGCTGAGATCCAGATGTCCAGTTCGATTGCGCACTCCCATATGTTGAGGGTCAGTCTGCATCGGAGGGGGTGGGGGGAGGGAAGATCTGCTGCCCCCCTGCTTGTTTATGTAATACATGCAGGCAGAGTTGTCCGTCGAATGCAAACAGTACTGTTCCTAATTAAGGGCAGGAATGCCTCGAGTGTGAGCCAAATGGCCATCATTTCCAGCCAATTGATGTGGTTTTGTCAGTCCTGGACCAAAGACCATACACTGAGTGAGCCCCCAAGGGAACACCCCACCCCTGGTGGGAGTCGTCTGTAGTCATAGTATGATCTGTCGAAGGTGGTCTGAATGGTCTGTCCACTATGAGGTTCACTTCCTGCTTCCAGCATATGAGGTAAAGCTTTAGGAACGCAGGTATCGTGACCTGGGCTCCCTGATGACTAGACTCCTGATCCCGAGGATGCTGAAAAATGAAGCTGCAGCCTCCTCATTCGTAGCCTGGTTTAAGGGATTGCCAGGAGGAATGCTGCCAGTACTCCTAGCATGTGCTGGTGCCACCAGGCAGTAGTTGCTGTTCTGTTGAGGAAGTGAGCAACAGAAGTTTGATTGCCGCCACTTACTCCCCCGTGGGGAACACCATCTGCTTCAGAGTGTCCCACAGCAGCCCCAGAAACAACAGAGTTTGAGTAGGGCAGAGCTGCGACTTCTTGAAGTTGATCGAACACCCCAGTTCTTAGAGTGTAGTCATGAATATGGTGGTTGAGTACTTGACATGCTCTGGGGACTCCTCCCTGACCAACCAGTCGTCGCGGTACAGATACACAAGGAGGCCCTTCGATCTGAGCAGTGCCTCCACCGCGTTCAGTCTTGTGAATGCCCACAGTGCTGAGTTCAAGCTGAACAGCAGCACCTTGTATTGAAAGTGCAACCCCGGAACCTGGGGAAGGTGCTGCACTATGGGGACATGTAAATATGCGTCTTTCAGAACCTAGGAGCACAACCACTACCCCCACACAGTGTGTCTGCTAAAAGCGCTGGCTTCACCATGTTGAACTTCTGCAGAGGTAGGTGTAGGTTGAGGAACAAGAGATCTAGGACCACTCGCAGGCCCGCCTGGTTCTTTTGAATGGCAAAGATGCAGGAATAAAAGCACTGCCCCTGCTGAGGGAGAGGAATTTCCACCAGAGAACGAATCACCGCCAAGAGTGAGGGAGTCCCGATATGTGGGGGCAGGGGGGGGGGGGAGACAGGAGAGTGGGATGGCAGGGGATTCAGAAGCCTGAGGAGACCACCGAAATCACCCATGAGTCCGTGAACAGTGAACGCCAAGCTTGACTGTGCAGGGCCAGCCTGCCCCCGACTGGGGTGCAGTGGACCTGAGAAGAGCAATCATTGTTTTTTGGGTCTAAAGCAGATGACAGGGGGACTGAAAAAAAAGTCTTTGTGCAAAGGCTTCTGGTGTTTTTGCTTGGACCGGCGGTCCTGGGAGCCCCTGAAGCCGTCAAAAGATCAGCCTCTGTCTGAGCAAGAGTGACCCTGTGAGAAGGTCTTGGCCACTACCTTGATGAGAATGGCCAGGGACCTGGCTGTCTCTGAACGGCTCTTATCGAGTTCCTCATCAGTAGAGCAAGTCGCCGCCATCGAAGGGTAGGTCTAGCATCCTGTCCTGGACATCCAGATTGAATCTAGATGCCTTGAGTCATGCCGTCCTGCTCATGTCCGTTGCCACACAGATAACGCTGCTCGCAGTATCTATGTGCGTGTAAAGACGGGTAGGGGGTGTCTGTACTTCCACTCTCTATATATGGTAGAGGAGAGGCACAGAGGACCCCAGCCAAGATTCTCTGTTATTGGTACGTGGTCGAGCAATCAAGGCCTAGCTTCTCAGGAGGTGATGCAGGCATATTATTAAGTACAGTGTAGTCCCCGAACCCCCACAAAGGAATGTCCACACACTGTATTACTGAAAACACAGTCTTTATATAATTAATATTCAAGGGTATGTACACTGTCACAATAACGCACTTTGTACTTGGAAGTCAATAATGATAAATATATACAATTCTAAAGTGGTACCACTATTGTTATCGAATCTCATTAAAGTGCATCAACTGTACGGTTAAACTGTCACACAGATTAATAACGAGGAAACCAGCAATAGAGATGGGCAGGAACGTAAGATGGTTGGAACAATAGGCAGAATACTGACCCCTACCACGAGGCACCTTTCTGTGTGGAGATCCCCCCCACCTGGACAACCTGTAAATAAAGATATGTAGCACAAGCCCAGTCCATATAATGTTCGATAGTCTTACTTCTTCCTAATAAGGTTTTAACCCCCCCAATGTACCTGGTGGAGTAGAGTTCTCCGACGATGCGTCGACCGATCCTTCTAGAGTGTCTCCCTTTAAAGCAGGAGCCACGGATCGTCGAGAGGCGTCGGGGGAACTTGGCGCTCGGTGTCTGGGAATCGACAGCCCTTCTTGAGTGCCCTCCCTTTAAGGCAGGAGTCACAGGCCGAACGTCCGACGGTGAACAGGTTGAACTACGGCAGTGAAGTGGCAGCTTCGTTCCTAGCGGTTCTCATCGACGACGGAGCGTTGGCGTCCTGCAAGGAAGAGGCGTGCAGGGCACCTCAGTGATGATAGTTCTGGACCACAAAGAGATGATTAAGAACTGTGGCCCAGCAAGGGCGTCAAGTCGTCGCGTCTCTGCGGTCTTTAGGTGGCGGGAATCCCACCGGTGGATGCTCCTTGGCGCGTCGACGGTCGGTCCTTCTCCAGTGGGAGACAAGCGGATGACGATGCAGGCGAGAGCGTCCGATGATCAATTGAAGTTCTTAGGCAAACGGGAGCATGGCGGCTCCGGTTGGCGACGGCGGTCGTCGACAGTGGCGGACAACAGTTGGAGTGCTTCTCCTTGGAGTTTCGCAGCAGTCCCCATATCGGGTCGGCAGCCTGTCGAAGGTCTGTCTACCAGGGAGCTTTGGCAAAGATCAGCTGTGCACGATGGTCCCTCGTAGCTCGGGAAGAGGGCGCCTTACCAGGTCCTCTCTGGGTCAGTCCTCGGAGGCACAACAGCTTTCAGATTGTGAAGGAGATCAACAGCAATTCTTCTCGTCCAGCAAGGCTTCAAGGTCAAGCGTCAGTTACTCCATTTACTCGTCGTAGTGGACTTCAGCTTCTGAACACGATTCCTAGCAGTGAGAGGTCTCCAGATATACTGTTGACCTCCCATTCATTCCGCTGGGTCACACTCAAGCATCCAATCACGACTACGGGCATTCATGCAGGCAGGCAATCAGGCACACGAGGTATTCAGGCCATTCACTTCTCTCCAGACACTCACAACAAGTTATGTGCATTGGGACAAGTACCGAGCCATTCAACACTCCAAGCTGCATTCATACCGGTTTCGGGCAGGGCTGTCTCAGTCATTGTGTCAACCACCAGATACTAGACATCCACAACACAGAATGCATATTCGTCACACACTCTATTCACCCAGGTCCCACCCACAGGAGGTACCCACAACATACATCACCGGGAAGGCTCCAGCTAGTCTGGCCGGGCCTTCACAACAACACCATATATGGCATTTCCACCCAACAGCCAGTCAGGGGGAAGGGACAGAGGCAGGGCTTCCCAGGACTTTGGGACAACAAGGTAATGGGTAATAGAAAGCAAGAGGCCATCTTGTTTTCCATCCGGAATCAACTGATCCCAATGGCAGGGCCGGGGTATCCCAAAATGGAGGATACTCCGCGCACCTGTCAAATTCAGCATGGAGCTGCCACCAGCCCATACCCTGCTCTGTGGGCCACCCACAGGTGCCCAAAAACATACACTATGGGCACAGGGTTGTACCCCCACCCATGGGTGCCATAAGGGTATCGAACGGGTCCGTTCACCAAACCAAAAGAAAGAGCTGCACCGCCAGGAGTCCCACATGAACTCCTGAACGGAAAACACAACAGAACACATGATAAAAAGCAGTAAAGGACAAGGATACGGAGGCCCCATCCCTCCGATGCATTTCCAGCATCACAGTGCACCACTATGGAATCCATGTTCTGTGGTACAAGTTTTGCTTCTGCAAGTCCTGCCTTGAAAGAGGCTTGTTTATCAGAGGGGATATCCAACAAGAAATCTCTCTCTCTCCAGAGCCGTTGGTTAGCCACTGCCAGGATGGCGTTGGCTTGCCCGAGGTGAAGTCCAGCGTTTGAGTGGACCTTCTTCCAGTAGGCCTCAAGCGTTTTCTCTTCTCTGCCCAGCAGGGCTGAAGTTGTGGTGCTTGTGGTGGAGGTCTGGGGCTTCGCATTCATCGATGCCGCAGCAACGACTGAAGATACTGGCTGGGGGTGCACCGACAAGACCAGTGTCTCCTTACAGCTGCTGAAACTTGGTGTCCATCCTGTTTTTTGGCTGAGTGGAATGGGGCTTGAACCATCTCTTTTTAGCAAGGGCCTCCATGTCCTTCTGTAAAGCTATGCCTGATCTGGATTCAGCTTTGATAGTGAGCACTTAGTCCAGCACCCCCGATGCGGCTCCCTCTGTGGTTGTGTTAGGACTGATTTTCTATACTCTGGCCTGGTGGACAGGATGTATAAAAATAGGTTTTTTTTTTTTTATTTGCTTTAATTGGATTACAATTTTTACAAAAAGGTTGAGATAAGTGCAACATGAGTTAAGTTAACACTATCGAAGTGATGTCCATTACGACAATCTTTGCAGAAACGCTCTCAGCGTTACTTCCTTATAAGAGACCAAGTTTCTCTATAAAGATCGCCACTGCCAATGTCCAGTTCATTTTTTTTTTTAACACCCATGAGTTGCGCCCACCATTGATCTTCATCCTGTGTGGTTACAGTTTTCAGTGTTTTCATTAGATAGGTCTCTATTATTCCTCGTGTGCCTTGGCATGTGAGCAGTAAATGTCTTACTGTCTCTACCGCTTTTGTCTTAAAAAAGCGACATTCGTTGGATGTTGCGTCGTCTCCGATTGCCCTTAATTCGTTTGTTTTTAACAGGTTTCATCTGACTCTCAGGAAGGTACGGCTCAGCTTTCTATCTGGGAACTTTTTCAGATAGCCTCTCACCTCGTTGATTTTCATCGGGATGGTTGGGTAGTTTATTGCAGCCTTATACCTTGAGGCCTCCTCTTGTGTTTTTATCCAGTCCAATGCCATCATTTTATATGCAACCTTATTAGGGTTTCTTATGAGGATGTCTTCAGACAGTGCGACTTCGTCCAGCAAGTTCTTGTTGTCCGTCGCCCATATCACGAGCATTTTGTTCTTACCTCCATCCAGTTCTTTTTTTATCATTTCGAAGATCTTGGGGCTGTTTGTCATAATTAGTTTCCTGTACAGCATCATGCTGTTTGTCACCGTGCCCTTCAAGGATGTTAAACACAATTCTCTTCTAATTAGGGCTATCGGTACCGATTTTGAGAGGCCCAGCACACGCCTCCAAAACAGACCTTGTAGTTTGTCCCAAATGTTTTTTGGCAAGCGAGGCATGGCTTCCGTACCGTATGTCAAACTCGGGACGACTTTTGCCTTAAAGAAGTTTATCACTGGGATAAGGAAAAAAAACATCCTTACTTCCTGTCCACCATTTTAGCCTGCTGTGCCAAAGCCATCATTTTCCCTCTAAAGGCCTCTTGCATGGGGACAGTGTTGCTGTTGCTCATTATCACGCCCATGTATTTAAAGCTTTTTACAGTTTCAAGTTTTTCTTCATCAACGTACCATTTCCCCTTTCCCATTATTCTGTTTGACCTTTCAAAGACATTATTTTAGTTTTTTTCCTGTTCAAAACCAGGTTCTTTAACTTCAGGTATTCCAAAAGGCTTTCCAGTTGTCTTTGTAGGCCCACTTCAGGATCCGTGGTACCTTCGATCCTCCTATCATCGGGGGGAAACATCGGACGTTTTTTGGCACACGCCTTGAGATCTGCTTTGTAGGCGTTGTAAAGGGTCGGTGCCAAAGGGCACCCTTGTTTCACTCTCCCAGACGTTCTAATTTCTTTCGATAGGTCACCGGCTCCATTCAGTCTAACTCATCCAAGTGCCTTCATACAGGGCTTTAATGGGCGCCAGCAAGTTGTCCGGACATTCTTTCCCTTGAAGTTTCATCCAGAGGCGGTTCCTGTCGACATGGTCGAACGCTTGTGTAAGGCCAACAAACGCCATGAAAACTCTCGGGCTGCCTTGATGTATTTTGGCTTTCACACTACTCAGTAGAAGGATATTCGCTGTAGTGCCGATATTTTTTACGAAACCTGTCTGATAATGGTCAATATAGTTGAATTCTCTCAGCCAGCTCTGCAGGCCCCCCAGAACACAAGATCCAAATAGCTTTCCAATAACGTCAAGGAGCGCTATTGGTCTGTAGTGCTTGGGTTCGTCTTTAGCTCCTTTTTTAAAGATTGGCACAACATTGGCTGTCTTCCAAGAGGTAGGAACGCTTTTATAGGCATTACATTTCTTAAAGATCAGGCTGATCCATGGTGCCCATGCCTCCATGTTGATTTTTAGATCCAGGTTAGTCCGGGTTCAGGAGCTCTGGGGTGGTTCAGTTTTATGATTTTATTTGTGATCGTCTCAGTATCGTTTGGGATATTCCAGGGTGTTGTGCCGGTCTGCTCTTCAAGTGGCGCTTCAGATGTAGATGCCTTATATAAATCAGAAAAGTATTTGACCCACCTTTCTTCGTTCACATTATTTTGGAGTGCGTCATTAGTGCTCTTATTTGACGATTTAATAAGGGCCCAAAAGTCCTTATATCTCTTAGTGCTCAAAGAGCGTAGCATTTTTTCTGCATCCTCTTGATATAGGATTGCTCTTTGTTGTCGGAACCAATTTTTGTAAGATCGTTCCGCCTTTTTAAATTTTGCGTCCAGCTCTACTGTATTGGCTTTTTTGCCATTTGTTTGATTTTTCTTACGATGATACGCTTAAGGACCAGTTGTCGGTTGTAAATATGATGGTTGGTTCCACTGGCTTTAACGGTTCGTGGCTTCATGTACTGTCAAAAGGGGTACGTAAATCCACTTCCCGGTCGGCACTTCCCCCTTCTTGTGCCATTTTGATTCATTTTTTAAGTCTCAGTTATGTTTCGAATTGCGTTCTCAGATAGTTTTATCCGCTTGCCTCTAGTGCACGCTTCAAGCTCCCATGTCATTTTTTTTCTTTTCGTGATTGATGTCGTTGCCAAGTAGTTACCAGTAAATGATGGTCTTTGTTATCTGTTTTGACTACTTTCAGTCACGGCAAGTAGCTCTTTTGACACAAAGGTATAATCGAGTGTTCCAAGTTGCTCTTCTCTTTGGCAGGTCGGGATAGCCCCGTTCTTCCTTCTTAACCAATGAAGGTTATTTAAGTCCCATTTTTCCAATAAGGTCTGCCACCTCTTTCCCTTGCCGGTAAGGCTTGGGGATTAGCAAGCTTTTCGGGTTCTGGGTACTCGCAGGTGCAATTCAAGTCGCTGTTTAGAATTATGTGGGTCACCTAGCGTCTTTCACTCTCTTCCTACAGTAAGTTGTCTACGTCGAAAATGAATTGCTCTGTTGTAATGTCTTCAGGATTCCAGTAGGTATTGATAATGAACAGCGTCTCGGGCGTTATTTCTTGATTATTCACTTCGTTCATTTGCCAGGAGATGACGGAGGCCTGCAGCAAGGTTGAGTGTTGGATTCGAACAAACAGCTCGTGCCCACTACCTGGACGAATTGTTGTCAAAAGCCCCGCCCTAAGACGGCCAGTCTGGCCCTTCTGGCCTGCCGTGAATTTAATTTCATAGCCGTCCAAAGCAGGTTTTGACATTAACCAAGTCTCCTGCAGGCATAAAACGTTGAAAGTTCCCACGTTCACGTCACTGGGCGAAGTTAAATGTGAGAATCCACTAGAATTCCAGGAACCCGTTAACATCTGTTTTTCCTCCAGTGGAGCATTCTCCGATTTTCTGTTCTTTTGCTCATTATCAACACTAGCTGTTCTTAGTTGCTAAATTGCCCGGGTATTTGCTGCTATTTATTTATGGCCAAAACACACTATAGAAAAATGACTACAAGCAGGTAGACTTATCACACTACACTATTAAACTAAATATATATATACATTGACTTTGGTACAGGGCATAACACACATCAGAAACGCATGCAAAAGGAAAGGTTAGATGGGTATAATTAAAGAAAGGTCCACAGAGATGATCCCAAACTAAAATTGTCCAGGCTTAAGTTGCCTGGGGCCTTTTGCACAAAGGTTCAGGTTACAGTTCCACAGAATTTAGGATACAGGAAAAAATGCATGTAGGGTCTCTGGGGTCCAGTGAAGGGTTCAAGTCAGACTAATGCCAAAAAGAAGCCCCAGCAGTCGCATGTCTTGCGCAAGCAAGCAATGGCAAAGCCAAAAGTGTTAGAAATAAGCTTTATTATAAGCCCTTAAACTTATAATGGGAGTACAGGGGTATGTTAGAAACCAATTCTTCCCCAGACTTGGCAGAACAAAGGACGAGTGTCCGATGTTGCTTTGCCCACTGAAAGTCGCAGTCCTCGATTCCCAGGGGTTGCAGGTTCGAGCTGATCTCCAGCTGGTGTCTTTTACTGTTGCAGGGACTCCGGTCTAAGAATGCAGAAAACCTTGATGTATCACCCCTCTCAGGACTGGACTTGTGTTAAGTACGCAATTTTCGGACGGTGGTCACCGTGGATGGGCACGCAAAAAGACTCTAGCCGCAGTTGGACTTTCCCTTCTATCTCGGTTCCCTTCGATGCTAGGACGCCGAAATGTCGCAGGAGGTAGTCTCGTAGGGCCAGCTGAGGATCCCATACGTTTCAGGCCGTAACTCTACAGTGACGCCAGCAGAACAGTAGCCCAAAAACAAAGCTGGTCAGCCACCGGACAGTTCCAGGGCACTTCCAAAGGCTTCCTTTGGCAGGGCATCAAGCTGGCGTCAGGAAAGGATGCTCCCTCCACTCCAAGGGTTGTAGATCCTTCGTAGGACTACTAAACAGCAAGAGAGAGCAACTCCAGGACAGCAGCAGAAGTTGGTTGCCAGGACTCCTTCAGTCGGGTGTCGGGTTTCTTTGCGGGTCTCCCAGCTGGAAAGGATACTGGACTCCTCCAGGATCTCTGAAGAATTGGTGCAAGGGCCCTCTTATCCTAAAAGCCAGGTAAGAGCTGCTTAGAAGGATTTTTCTGGCCCCTCAGGACAGGATGAAGGCTAAAAGTCAAGATGGCCAAAGAACAGGTGAAAAATCTTGTGGGACGGCCATGTTTGACCAGTAGCCACAGTTAGTAGCCAAATGCGGTAAACGCAGTAAAGCTAAAACGAAAATACACATAGTGGGTAAAAAACACTGCCACCATCAGCCTATCCTGTTAGCGCACCTAGAGTAACCAACAATCCTCTGAGTGTTAGTCTAGGGCAACACAAAAATGCACCCCATTGTACTGCAGTGTAATAATAAGTTACCACAAGTGATTCAAAAGTAAGCAAAAAAGTATAAACACAGTAACACGACAAAGGGGGAAAAAAGGTTTCCCAGTACTGAAAGCCAGAGGGACATAGTTTCCCCATAACATATGAGCAAAGGCCAGTGCAGTGAAGCTTAAGGCTTCACTGTACGGCAATAAGTACAGGTCAAATTAAATAATAAAAGCAAAAGGTTTGAGGGTTCCATAAAGATGGAAGGAAAGGTACAGTAAAGCGAAATCTTTCCTAACACATGAGGAAGGCCCAGGTAGTCTGCTAACGCGGCAATTCTGTCATGGAATGCCCTAACAGAGGAGGGTGTGTCCTGCTCCTCCTCGTCTATGTCTTGTTGGTCACCTGTGTTAGAAGGGGCCCCTGGGTCCGCATGTGTCCGTTCTGCCGTTGAAGGCCCGGGCGCTGGCACTGGTGTAGGCATCGCTACCTGAACTACCGGTGGCCTAGGCAACGGAGGTGGAGGAGGTAAAGGCTGTGCAGGAACAGGGTGAGGAGGTGGTGTGGGAGGCAGCATCTCCTGGATTATGCCCTTGAGGATGATCCCCATCTGTGGGGCCTGCATGAGGGTCAAGAATTTGTCGTAAAAATGATCCTCGCAAGTGGCTGGTGTTATCCTGCACCGGCGCCGACTGAGGTGGAGTAAAGGCCTACTGTCTGCTCCCTCATTGCGAGTACATGCCCTCCTGGTACCTTGACTGAGCCGTGAATGTTGGGTAGGATGTGGACCACGTGACTGGAGTCATAGAACCCCAATCTGCACTGGCCGCAAGCTGTCGCCTTTGCGCTTCACCATGTTGGCGGGCTTCTTTTCTGCGCGCACCGCCATTTTGTCCGTGCCTCAGTGGACATGGGCCTGGGCTCGGCCTGCATGCCCGGACGCATCACAGTTGCGCCCCCCCTGCACCTCAGCCGTGGGCCTGGAAGGCAATTGGCCCTCTGCAATGAGGCCGGTAGTGCTGCATGCGCTGAGTGTACGCACCCCCTTCAGGCGTGACCACGTTAACAGAGCTAGGCCTCTCGGGCGTGTCCCGGGATCGGAACCCGTACACCCCTCGGCAGTGGAAGCGGTAGGGCCCTTAGACCCCCCCCCCCCTCGCCCGTTAAGCCAGTAGCTAAAGGAGCCTTGGTGTTCTTGCTGCCAGTGCGAGGGTCTGACTGACCCCCAACCCAGCACGTCGGCAGGCTTAACCAACAAGGAGTCGCCCAGGCAGGGTGCTTTTGAGAAGAGTATGCTTACCTTCTTGGACTTCCTGCATACATACTCCTTAATGCTTTCCGGTGGTGTCCTGGATAACAACTTTCTCCACTGTGCTAGCCTGTTTCCTAGGTTTCGGGGTGTGAGGGTGTCACATTCTGAGCAGCCTTCCCTTCAGTGGTCTTCCCCAAGGCACCGGAGGCGAAGTCTGATGTGAGGAAGAAACCATCGCGTGACGTGCACCTGCTGAAGTCAGCCGCGGTCAACATACGCCGAGGACGGTCTAGGGCACTGGTGGACGGTGTTCCCAACCTGAAATTGGAAAAAAAAAAAGATTAGGGAAAGGGCATGGAATTACGAGGCTTGAGGCCTCACCCAGGAGCGCTGGTGAAAGCAATCCATTCCCATCGACGTGGAAAAGAGGGCCAAGGTGTGGCGCCAGGGTTAGGGAAGTTCATTCTCCTGAGGCCGTGCATGTATACATTTAAAAGGGAAAGTGTTATTTTTCTGGTGAAAAAAGGTTCTTTTCTCGTCCCTAGCGAGGGACGCCCATACATGATGGAGGAAAGGGGACGGTATGTAGGAGCAACACTGACGGGTCAGTCTGGTGGGCAGAGTCAGCGTGAGCGGTGCAGAAACGAGCATGCACTTAAAAATGAAGTGATTTTGCAGTGCAAAAAGACTGGTCCCATCCTCGTGGCATGGGCTTGCATCAGTATGGAGGAAATCTGCCGCCGCAAAGGAGTACATTTGCAATAAATTGAGATTTGAGGAATAATGATTCTTAAAATGTAAAAGAAATGTGAATTAGTGTTTATGGCATCATGTGCTAAGAAAACAGATTTTTTTATATGCCATGCTTCAAAGTAAATGCATACCTTCACTACAGAAGGGCTTTTTGACCCCAGAAAATGTCATCGTTTCATGCAGCGTCTTCTCCTCTTGGCAGTACTCACAGGATGTAACTATGCAGTGTAACCTTTTGTAGTCTTCACAACATGAATTATTACAGAACTGATATATTTTGTTCTAAAAAAAAAAAACAGTTAAAGATTTTATTGGTAGGTTTTATATTAAATGTAGACAATTATAAAAACGAAAAAAATGTACATTTTACTATGATGACTACTGTCAGCTTTACAGATAAGGGTGTTGCAATATTTGGCAACAGAGCAGCATTTGAACTCAGTACAAGTTCTTTGGGCCGTGTTTCCTGGGTCGACTCTTATAGACTGTCCAGGAAATGATGCACAGAGGACGGCACAGGAATAAGGAACAAGCAGGGCAGAGAACAGTCACATGAGCCTGTTAGGGGTGTGGGTGTATTAAGTGCGTGGATGGGCAGGGGTGGATCGGGTGGGGGCACCATCGCCCGGAGATAGCAGGCGAAGATGAGGGGTAGGTGGGAAAGAATGGAGCAAAGGGGGTTTTGGCAGGGGGTCCCCCCATCCTGATGTAATACAAATCCTACTATTTTAAAGGCCGATCTGGGTCAGGCAAAAACAGTGGTCTTTTGGAGGAGCAGCCTCTACTGAGCAGGATTATGGCACTGAGCGTCTTAAAACACTAGGCACTGATTTGCCATTGATTAAACTGAGAATGAAGACTCAAGATTCTAACGGTCTCATCTAGGCCAACCAATGGTCACTGAGGTTGCTACAACAGATTCTCAGAGTGGCTGAAAAGTAAATGGTTGAGGAGTTTCCTAAATCAGCTGACATTTTTGTGGTTGCTCTCCAAAGGAGTTTGATATTAAAGTTATTCACTGTAGTGACTACCTTACTCCTAGTCCATAGCCCCCTTTCCTCCATACTTATGGGACATTCCGTCATTCCGGACGGGACCGGAGCACTTTTGTAAAAAGCATCAAAAAGGGCCTTTTATTTTTAAGAGGGGTACCGTACGTGGCTTTATCCCCGCCTCCTTAGCTCCGCCCCGCGCATCGCCCTTCATTTCTTTTCTATATCCAGGTCTGAGACCATTTAAGCAATAATAGAGGATACTTGTTAGAGGGGGGTGGCGGGCGGGCATGTGGAGGAAAAGGGACTATCGACTAGGAGTAAGTTAATCACGGTAGTGAATACCTTTGTTATACTCCTATGTCCCGTCCCCTTTCCTCCATACTTGTGTGAGATTCCCAAGCACACCTCATAGGTAAATACGGGTAGATGGGGAAAAAAAAAAAACCTTACTGGAAAATATTCTTAAGGACAGCCTGACCAAACTGGGCATTAGCCCTGGAGCTCAGGTCCAAGCAGAAATGCAGCAAAAAGCTGATGGGGAAGCCCACGTAGCTGCCATGGAGATGGTTTCCCACGGAAGATACTTTTGGAAGGCAACAGCAGCCACTTTGCCACATACAAGAAGGGCATGGATGGCCCTCGGAGGTTGAAGGCCCTTAATGGCATAGGCTTCAGAAATGCAGGAGGCAATCCATCGGGAGACAGTCACCTTTGAAGTAGGTTTCCCATTCAAGTCTCTTATATGACAAATGTTGTGAGGAGCCCCTGAGTTCAATCGTTCTATTGAGGTAAAACTTCAGGGCTCGCCTGGGGTGCTGTTGGACGCCATCGAAAATGGCCACCTAGACGTAGAGCTGTGTGCCTTGATAAATCCTGACAACGAAATCCTGCGGATAGGAGAGGCTTTACTGGAAGCCGATGCCAGTGATAGGCATCAGTGGAAGCATCTGTGAGCAGATCCATACAGTGTACCCCTGGAAACAATGGGCGCAGCCAGTCCGCGTGCTGCGCTGAGTTGAGGTGAGGTGGAGAGCCGGGATAACTTGACGTCCCGCCCTGCCCCCGGCCGCAATGCGGCCCAGCAGCGGAATGCAAGAATCCACCTGGAGCTGACAGCCCCGACAACGGGAGGACACAGCACCCGGAGTACCTGAGGAGCATAAGTGTGTACGCAGCGGAGGGGAGGGATGCCAGTACAACCTCCTGTAACACGGACGAAGAAACCCAAGGCGGGCCGGGGCGCCGCCATAACTGTGGCCCAGAGGATACCAAGACACCATACAGGTAAGGCATGTTACCCCTCCCCGACGGGCTGTCGTGTGCACTGTGGGCGGGCCCTGCGGGTTGTTAGGTAGAATTCTCATTCTATGGCTAATTTCCCTTACCTAGTGAGGCCCTCAGCAGCTTTGCTGGATTTCTGGGGTTTATTTTTTCCACCTGGTAAGAGTGTAAACCTTTTCCCACTCTTACAGTGTAATTTTTGTGTGTGTTGTACTTTTTGTGCTCATGGGCTATGGAGTCTCACCAACCTTCAGTGCAGTGACACAGGGTTGTCTTTTAGACTTCCCAATGACTCAATTTTCCTGGTTACATGGAGTATAGGAAAGGGTTAACTACTATCCCTTTTTATCTGTACCTCTTGGAGCATTGTTTTGCTTCGTTAACAATAAGACTTGGCTGGTGGCAGTGGTATCTACCCTAACTTTTCTACCGCGATTATATTACATAACGTGGTATTGTTTTAGGCTAATATAGTAGCCTCGAACATGAAACCCGCTTGACCATATTGGTTTTAATTTGGCTCTGGTTGGGTTTCGTCGCCATTTCTTCTTGTTAAAATCTGTGTTTTACTTTGCGCGGCAAACCAGGTTTGCATCCTTTGTTCACCGTTGTTTGGCGGGCTTCCCTAGAGAAGCCCTCCTTTTGGCGCCTGGGTATCTAGATGGGCTGAATGTGAGGGAGGGGTGTAGTCACCCCCTGCCCAGGGTCTCCTTGGAGACCCAAGTCGCACTTTGTATTGATTGGCTGAGGTGGTTGTCCGGGCTGGACAACCCCCCTGCTGAGTGATTGACAGCCAGGCTGTGTGAATGGGGGATTTTGGCATAAAAGGTAGGACTCTTGTGCTGGAAGTCGGAGTCGCCACTGGAACTGCAAAGAACTGAAGCGAAGCGGAGAAGAAGACGGCTGCTGCAATCCCGAGTCCTGGCGAAGCCCTGCTGCAGTCCTGAGTTATCTACCCTTCAACGACAAGAGAAGATCCAGTCCGGAGACTTCTTCCCTTGAGCCTGGTGGGATAAACCAGCTCACCTTTCTTCAGCCTGAGAATCCTCTTCTGCATCAAAATCACTGCACAGTGCTGTAGTGGTCCGGATAGCCACCAGAAGAGCCCTCTCCTGATTTAAAGGAGCGCACCTTTTATTCATCGTTGCTTTTGTGGCTGGTTAGTGCAGATCGCTCAAGATGTCCTCCTGCTTGTCCCCACGACTGAAGCTTCAGGAACCGCGAGTCTGCAGGAACTACCAGGAACAACTGCCGTGGCACCAGCTTTCTTCAGCGGAATAAGGTACTGTGCACATTTGGTAGTTCGCTTCGTCTGACCTTACGGAATCGGGGTGAACTCTTTTCCTCCACGAAGGCTTGTCCTTTCTTCCTTCCCTCTTATAACTTTTGCCTCCTTTTGCCGATATCTAAGTACTCCTGGCATCTTGAATCTCGAACTGTTCTTAACATGTGATCCTCGACAACAGAGTATCTGCTCCCGTGACACTGGTGCAGGCCTATTGACTTTATCTGCATCCTAGAGCGAGTCCTCTGATTCTTTTGCCTTGACAAAAGTATTGCCTATGATATTTCCTAACTATCCCCTTGTTTTAATTCTTTGTGCTAAGTGTGTTTGACTTTGGAGGCATTTCTTTCCATGGGTACGCGTTTCTTTAGTAAGACCGAACTGTCATTACTGTCAAAAAGTGATCGCGTATGTACCGCCGGTAACTTCGTTGTTTCACAATACCGGTCTGTCAAATCCTAATGTACTTACCTAGAATTTGCCTGAACAAGAGGTATTGGTTGTGTGTAGTGTATTTACAGTGTGATTTGATTTAATAGAAGTGAAGTGTTTTATGAACAGATGGTTTAAAAACAAATGTACTTATATTTTTTTACCTGAAACCTTGAGTCAGTGTTTGCTTGAGTCACAGTAATTGTAGTCCTTTGTGTAATCTCTACTACTGCTCATTTGCTCTTGAGATAAGTCTGGCTGCTCAGCCACTGCTGCCACTTTTTCTGTGTAGTACAGGCTTGTACCAAAGGTGAAATTGTACTGCCACTTGTAGTCCTAATCTTGTGTAGTGGTCCCTAAGGGTACTTCACAGGATTCTACCTAACACGGGTCATGCAAGGCAGCGCACTGATTCAGAGGTGGGCTGTGGCAGGGACAGGGTGCATGTGCCAACATAATACGATCTCCGGGGAGGGGGATGACGCAGTCCTAGGCACACAATCAGACACCAACCACTTAATCTCTACTGAGTCCCGACAGGCCTGGACCAGCAAGCTCCGAGGGCACACGTATAGGGTAGGTCATTCCCTCTTCCACCGGAGCAGGCTCCTATCAGAGGTCACGCTCTGAGAATTTAAAGGCATACCGGGTCATTTGGACACGTCCTCTCCGTCAACAGCTTACAGTACCCCATCTTCCTGGGTACTCCTGTACATTGTGAGGCACAAACCATATATTGCCTGGGAATGCAAAGGGCTTATACAAATATAAAAGCAGCTGCAGTCACGGCCATACAGGCAGTCTTATCCAGAGCCTGAAGTGCACAACAAATACACTAAAGCTTGACAGCGTGTGGTTTGGGGCGGTTACACAAGAGAGTCAGAGCCGACACACGATCAGAGAAGAGCTACGGCCACACGCTTTCAGCTTATATCCTCCCAAGGTATCTGCACAGAAGAGGGGCCCTGGTCCCAAGCTGTGGGGAGCAAAGGCAATGCCAATACAAGATACTGGTGTCCAAAGGAGTACCCCGGCCTTCTTAACCAATTCATACAACGGGCATATACCAAGGTGAAGAGACCTGAATCATACAGAGGTGAGGATCCTACATCCAGTCCTACATCCTACATCCCGCTCCAATTCACTGCAGCGTTCCCCAAGGTTCTTGCGTGTCACCTACACTTTTTAACGTTTTCACAAAACCGCTCTTTGATGTACTTGATTATCTGGGTGTCTCCTATACCAACTATGCTGACAACACCCAGATACTCATCCCCATCACTGGCGACTATTTAGTTGCCACCAAGGCCTTGAACAACGTTTATCATGTCATCCAGGCCTGGATGGCCCAACACGAACTATGCCTCAACGACGACAAGACGGAGCTCCTCATCTTGGGCTCCTCGCAGCGTCTCAACAAACTAGATCTTTCCTACCAGTCATTTATCATAGATGGAAATACCATCAAAGTCTCCAAAGACACAAAAACATTAGGTTTTTACCTTGGCGCCACTCTATCCTTGTTTCGTCAAACAAATGCAGTCAGATCAGCCTCTGCCTACACTTGTAAACTTATTGCAGCTTGTAGACCGTTTCCAACTACCCCGAACATCGTCACCCTAGCCAGAACGCTCATTATGTTTAAAATGGACTATTGTAGTGCCCTCTACTTAGGGACTAACCAAGGGAAACTGAATAAACTACAAATCACCCAGAACAATGCCATTAGGGCAGCCCTAAACGTTCCTAGAAACCACCACATTTCCGAATCCAGAACTAACCTACATTAGCTACCGGTCAAGCAGAGAATCTCATTAAAACTCTTGCTCTCACGTACAAATGCCTCGCCAACAAGGCCCCCCCCTACCTCTGCAACCGGCTCTCCCTCCACCCCGACCGCAGAGAACTGCCCAGATCCATAGCCTATCGATTCCAAGGTTCAAACTCCAAAAAGCAGGGGGCACGAGCTTCCCTGTCCTAGCCTCCAAGCTGTGGAACACCCTCCCTGTCACCATCAGAACTGAAGACTCTTTCAACACCTTCAAGTTGAAAACAAAATTCTTGGCTCTTCGATCAGAACCTAGGCACTCCTTGACTTGTGCTACACTCCACAGCCTGTCAGCCTGCTGCCTCCGACTACTCTGCTAATTTCTTAAACACGGCATACTTAACTGCCGAACCTCTGCGTTACTATGACTATCGCTCCACTTTTACTACCACACATCTATCCTTTGAGCTCTGCTTGTTGCACATTGTCTCTATGCCTCACCTTGTTAACTAATTTATGTATATATCTATGTCTGCTTACTATTCATGTATATAACTATGTATGTATATAAGATATGTATGTATATTTGCTCACGTTGCATCCTGATGCCCCTGGGCCGGACGGTGCACGTTATAAATAAACAAATACAAATAACACATGGTACACTGCCACGAAGACATGACAAGGGGCAACAAAGGGAACAGAAAAGGCCCCATGGACACGTTTACTAGCTATAACATGATGGAAGAAGGGGTGGGCGGCTCACAGACAGGTTCAGCAAACACTACGACACCTGGGGGAAGCGACACGGACCCATAGATGACATCACTTCAGGCTGGATTCGCAGCAGTGAACAGCAGGCAGGATGACATTGTTAGCAATATCTCCTTAATCAAGACAGATCTACAGAAAGTTAAAACTAGGGTATCCAAAGCTGAAACCAGAATTGGGGTAATAGAGGACACATCCACTGTACAAAGCAAATATATTGAGGAAATTAAGAAGAGCTGGAAAGCGGTCCAATCCAAATGCGAGGATTTGGAGTCAAGATCACGCTGGAATAAAATTAGGGTGGTGGGCTAGGCGGAAAAACCCCTAAATATTCCAATGGAGCTCTATTTTGAAGAAGTGATACGCGCCATGCTCCCGGAAGCACAGGTCTCCCAACAATTCCTCAATGAGAGAGCGCACAGATCCCTTGGCCCGCCGCCCAAACCAGGATCACCACCACAAACTATTATCGCTCGTTTACGCAACTACCAAGATAGGGACTCGATCCTCTGTTTATCCAGAGAAAAAGGAACACTAACATATGATTCTGCAAGAGTCCACATTTATCCTGATTTCTCCAACGGCGTTCAGGCAGCCCGTCACACGTTTGACCAAGTCAAAAAAGAACTTAAAGCTAGATCAATACCATACACCATGCTGGCTGCGGCGAAGCTCCGCCTGCAATACTCCGGAAGAGCTCCTTTCTCTAAGTCACCTGAAGAAGCTATGGGGTACATAGAATGAAACATCCCGCCACCTCCACATGGAAAGGACCTGTCGACACCACCTAACTCATGAATAACCACGCAGATGCTGAACAAAAGCACAAACTTTATACTGCCCGATCCTCTAGAAGATAGCGCATCAGCTCCCTTTGGGCAGATCGAACTGTTCATTGTGGTGGCGGCTATGCAGAACCACCCACAGTTGCAGAAGTTGCAGTTCAAAAATGGTGCTACACCCTTGGCTAAAATCCTCACAAAACTATTCAATTAATTTAGAGACACTGGAGAGGTAACCAAGTCTATGAACATGGCGCATATTACGCTGATCCCCAAGTTAGGGAAGAAGCCTCATGCATGCGCCTCATACCGACCCATAGCAATCAACATGGATCCCAAGAACTATACAAGGGTGTTGGCGGCAAGGTTAGAAGGGATCTTACCAGGTCTAAGAGCAGGATCAAACCGGGTTCATCCAGGGGCGGTTTTGCATGTGACAGACAAAGCTTGGAAGGGAGGAGGTTCCACGGCCACCTGCCTGATATTAGACGCTGAGAAGGCATTTGATCAGGTCGACTGGGCCTTCATGGAACAAACCCTACAGAAGGCGAGACTGGGACCAGCATTTCTAAGAATGATACAGGCAAATGACCAGCACCCGCAGGCAAGAGTAAAAGTCAATGGGCGTCTAACAAACCCATTCTCAATAAGAAGGGGGACAAAACAGGGGTGCCCACTCTCCCCACTCCTTTTTGCTTTAGTGAAGGAGCCCTTTGCGCACTGAATTAGGGAAAACAAGGAGATCAGAGGGGTGAGTTGGGTAGGAACGCAACACAAAATAGGGTTGATTGCAGAAGACGTAACCCCTGAACCGAAGAAGTTGCTGCCAGCAATAATGGAAGAGATAAAAGCATAAAGGTATCGGGCTTCAAGTTTAACCTTGGGAAATTGGAATTTCAGAACCTGTCCATAGGGGAGTTGGAAAATAACCAACTTGAAAGATCCAATCCTTTTAGATGGGCATTGGGACCAGTCAGGTACCTAGGGGTAAACCTCACTGCGTCCATCAAACAGGTAGTAGGGACCAACTACCATCCGCTACTTAAACAAATGATATGTAGATCTAAGAAGATGGAGGAGGCTATATATATATATATCTTGGTTCGGAAAAGTGGCGGTCATCAAGATGAATGTGCTACCTAGACTGCTGTTCATGTTCCAAGCAATCCCCCCCAACAGTGCCCGGGAAGCTACTGAAAGAAGCCCAAGACAACATTATTGAATTTATCTGCGGGGGAAAGAAACCGATAATAGGAAGGAAAATGTTATTTAGGAGCAAGGTACATGGGGAAGTGGCGTGTCCAAGCATAATCAAATACTACCAGGCGGCGCAACTAAGGTTGCTTGCAGAGTGGGGAAGGGCAGGGACTCAGAAGCACTGGGCGAGCATGGTACAATCGGTGGCGGGAGAGCATCTGTGGAAGATGATGGGATTGAAGAAAGGAGATAGGCCAGCTCGACTGCTCGGAAATCCAATCACAAGCAACACCCTAAGGATCTGGGAAAAAGCTAACGGCAGTTTGCATCTGTCACCACGGCCGTCCCCCCACACACCAGTTTTTGGGAATCCCGCATTCCCACCAGGCAACGTATATGCCAGGTTCAGGAGATGGATTGAAGGGGGGGATAAGAGTGATTAGCGACCTCTACGAAGGGACTCAGTTTCGGACATTTGCAGACTGTAAAAGGGAACTGGGACTAAGGAACGAGGACCGCTTTGCCTACCAGCAGTTAATGTACTGGGCAGGGACCCCCCCTAATAATCAAAAGAGCCTCAAGAGAACATACAGAGTGGGAAAAACTGATAACGTCTACAGAAAACAGGGGGTTGATCTTGGCAATATATATGATCCTAATGAATGGGGAAAACAAAGGTGGGCGCCATGAGGGGGAAGTTGGAAAAGATAAAAGGGAGTGAGTTTAATGACAAGGAGTGGGACAGGATGATGAGAGGATGGCACACCACATACACTGCAGTGCAACATCAAGAGCTACAATATAAACTCCTATATTACTGGCATTATACACCAGAGAGTGCATAAAATGATACTCCTGGGCACTTTGACTAGCAGCAAATAGGGGGGTCGGGGAGAATACTGGGCAATAGTGGGCAAATTTAATAATGGCTGCGAAAAGGTGCATAGCGAGACAGTGGAAGCAGAAAGAACCCCCATCTACTATACAGTGGTATTATGCTATATGGGACACCATAGACATGGAGAAAATGACAGCGACGATTTGTGGGACGTTGAGAGCATTCAGCAAAGTTTGGTCCCCTTTCATACAACATGCAATCGGAGATGCGACACACCTATACATCCCGAAGAGATTACAGGCACTAGCAATCTTGGAGGAGGAAGAGCAATGAGCCAGAACTAATACAAAGCGAGTAAGTATCACCCTCGAGGACTGGAGGGGGATCAGGGGTGCAGAGGGAAGTTACTAGTTGTTGAAATTGTGGTTCAAGAACTTGAAGGGAATGTAACACAATATGAGCAAATTACTATACGTTATATATGTGAATGAAATAAATGGGGCTCCACTATCAAGTTGGGGGGATGGTGGGGGTTGGGGCAGGCCAGTTGCCTATTTAGGGGGGAGAAACAGAGAAGACTGAGAAACAGAGAAGACTGGATGCTCACACGGAATGTGGACGCTTGTTGGGGGGATAATTGTTCATTTTAAAAAACTGACGAATACACAGCACACTAGAAGTTCCATCCGGGTCTACAAGACTAGGAGTACCATTGAAAGACACTGTAGATGGCAGAACCCAGTATGCCCCAAGCTATTAGCCTCCTAACCTGGAATATCATAGGCCTGGCAGACCACATAAAAGCCAGCAAAATTCTAGATTATGCCACCAGACACAGGATTGATATCCTCCTACAAGAAACTCATGCCACCAGGAAAGTCACTGAATCGTTCGCCCGAAATTGGGGCCAGCAAAAAATAGCAACAGACTACTCCTCGCAGGCTAGAGGGGTGCCAACAGTGATTCATCCATGCATCTTTTTCCAGATGACTGGGTCCAAATTGGACACAGAAGGCAGGTATGCAATGGTATGGGGGTCAATTCACGGCCAGGAACTAATTTTAATCAATACGTATGGCGGAATGTGGACTCTCCAGAATTCTACCTACATATATTGGCACTAATCTCATCGGTGGGAGATGCGAGAGTAATAAGGGGAGGCGACCTCAATACAATCCTGGGCCCTTCGAAAGACAGGTCATCCAAGGGACACAGAAATTACACCAAATCGGCGTTGACTATTCTCCAAGCCATGACCACACTAACCCTCGCAGATGCATGGAGAGGTGTGCACCCACTCCAACAAGATTACACATTGCACTCATGTGCATGCATCCAGCTCCCATATAGATTACTGGCTGTGTTCCCCTGAATAAGTCTCAAAGTTTGGAGAGTGTACCATACTACCACGTACTCTATCAGATAATTCCCCAATCTTTCTAGATCTACAACTGATAGACTCGGACTAATCCCCACATACCTGGCGAATGCCGCCTGATCTGAGGGACAAAGCGATGATCGAACTACTGCGAACAGATGTAATAGAGTTCTTTGAGCGTAATATGGGATCGGTCACCATGGTCTGGGAAACCTTAAAGATATGGCTGAGGGGACATCCAATATCATGGTACATGGCACATGGCACTCTGAGATATATGGAAAGAATTAACCCACACGGAACTTAGACTAAAAGAGCTGGATGATTCACATACAAAAGCACCAGAAACTGATACACTAGCACTTCTGTCAAAATGTAGATCTTTAGCTGAACGCGAGGTATTCTATATGACACAACCCATTAGAACCAGAAGATACGTAGAGGGGAACAAGGCAGGCAAAACTCTGGCCAACCTCATTAAGGCTGAGCAAGGGATCAAGCATATAACTAGTATAATTGATCGTGACGGTCTAACATACACAGATACCCGAAAAGTGAATGACGTGTTCTTGTAATTCTGCACTAGTCGACTATACACGAATACTGACATAGTCCCGCCAGACCAACTCCAAAAATACATGGACTCATTCTCGCTCACCATGTTGGAACCGGTGGATAGAGAAACCTTGGACCTTCCCCTGAGGCTAGAGGAAATTGAACAGGCTATTAAGGACCTACAGACAGGCAAATAGCCCGAGTCAGATGTTATCCGCGCAGAACTTTATAAGTTATTTAAAACTGAGCTTACCCCTAGACTGCTGGAAGTGTGGGAAGAATCCCTGAGCAATGGGATCCTGCCAGAGACCATGAGGGAGGCCATAATTGCGGTCCTGCTTAAGCCTCATAAACCCTCCCATGAACCCTCCTCATACCAGCCCCTGTCCCTAATCAATGTGGACACCAAATTATTTGCCAAAGCCATAGCCAATCGGTTATTATCCTATGTGAACAAACTAGTACACCCGGATCAATCCTCTTTCATCCCCTCTCGTTCCATAGCCCTAAACCTACGTAGATTCTTTGCCATCACCTCCCAATTAGACCCAAAAGTTAAAACTGTGGCAGTCACACTGGATGCTTAAAAAGCGTTTGATTCCGTTTCATGGAACTTCATGTACACCATATTGCGAAAGATGTGATTCGGACTGGGATTCCTAGGTTTTATACGGCTGCTATATAGGGACCCCACGGCCAGAATCCGAATAAATAGGACCCTAGCACTCGGGTTCAAACTACAAAGAGGCACAAGGCAGGGCTGTCTGCTCTCTCTCCTCATTTTTGCACTCACGATAGAGGGCATGGCGGCAAGACTGCAGTGCAAGCACTCCTGAAGGGGAATCCGAATAAGGGGAGCCCCACAATTCATTTTGCTATATGCAGATGATACTATGCTGTAGATTAGGGACCCAGAGACAAACCTGCCCCCAGTAATGTAAGAGATAACCGTATTCACAAAGCACTCCGGGTATAAAATGAACCAAACCAAACCTGAAATAATTCCCCTGACTCAGTTCACAACACAATCAGATGCCACATTCCAGTTCCGCTGGTCTCCGACGTTGGCACGATACTTCGGTATAATTACGGCAACACACAAGCAGACCTTATACGCTAATAATTACGAACCATACTTAAGCCTTTTGGAATGCAAACTGAATACATGGCACAAACTCCCGCTATCCACGTACGGCCGAATAGCCCTGCTAAAAATGGTAGTGGTGCCGAAGTTAATATATTTGTTCAGTAATATTCCTATATGGACTGGATGAAAATTCTTTGACAGTTCACAGAAATTAGCCACTAGCTTCGAATGGGGAAGGGGCACGCTGAGACTAAATTGGCCCAAAAAGTGTGAAAAATATGATACAGGCGGATTAGCCGCACCAGACTTCCTGCTATACTACTACACAGCACAGGCACATTTTGCAAAATACTGGACCAACTCCACAGAACAATACGCCCATATACAAGTTGAGAAATCCGCAGCTGCCCCCTTAAACTCACAAAACATGTTATTTGCCACGGTTAAGGAGGAGAAGGAGGTGGTGGCAGACCCGTTGTCCTCTACGGTACGCGACTGGTCAGAAAATATTTAGCAGGGTGAAGATCTGTACTGGCCCCACTCCCCCCTATGGCACTAGCCGGGCATCGAACCCACACTAGACACAGCACTACAGAGGAGATGGGACTTGGGGCAAGAAATGCGACTTGGGGACCTTTACCCCGAAGGGAAGTTTGTGACACTGGAAGAGGCCCAGGAGAAAGTGAGCACAGGCCCAATTACAACATTGCAATACCATCGCCTGAAGGCAGCATGCAAAAGAAAGTGGCCATCATACCCGAACGCGCCGCCCACTCACCAGTTCTTGTCCGACGTCTTCACGCAGGAAGGGTTAATAGGTGATAGATCTGCCCTATATAAGGCGGTACAATCACATACCCCATCCAGTAATAGAATGAAGGCAAAATGGTAAAGGGACCTAGAAATCACAATAGAAGATCAACAATGGGCAAAATACGGCTAATACACCAAGTCCATCTCCCTATGTGCCAATTTCAGATTAATCCACTTTAAAATGCTGAACCACCAGCATATCACTCCCAGTAAAATATCTGAGTTCAAACCCCTCCAAACAAGCATTATGTTCAAAATGCGACGCTCCTACAGCAAATTCAATACACATTTTATGGGAGTGACCGCCATTTGACAATACTGGGAGAAGAACAAGTTACTTACCAACTGGTAACGTTCTTTCGATTGGATGTTCCTCCAACGTATTCCTCATCTTAGACGTTTTCCATCCAGTTTTGCTGCTCTTCGGAATTTTTTTCGGCAGAGGGCGCCGTGCGTCGATGTCGTCTAGTCGATGGTCCCTCGAAGGCCTCCGTCGAGGGTGACGTCATCGGGTGTAGAAGTAGCACGTGCGGTGCCCGTTGGCCTCAGTTCTGTTTTTCCCCTCTTTTGTATCGGTGATCTTGTACTGTGTAGATTGTGCCGGCAGACAGGTATCAGCCTTGCGAGATTTGAGATGGCAATAACCTGGAAAAAATCTACAGAGGGGTAGGTTGGGAGGGCGATGAGGAATACGTTGGAGGAACATCCAATCGAAAGAACGTTACCAGTTGGTAAGTAACTTGTTCTTCGAGTGGATTGTGTCCTCCAACGTATTCCTCATCTTAGACAGGCTCCCAAAGCAGTATTTTGCATAGTTCCTCTGGAGAAGGGGTCAGATTTTTTCCCACCAATGCGTTTAGATGGCAGAATAAAGCACTGCTTTTCCAAAAGTCAGCTCCCTAGACTGGGAAGCATCCAGGCTATAGAATTTTGAGAAGGTGTGAAGTGAAGACCAAGTTGCTGCTTTGCAAACGGACCTTATTGGGACACCTCTTTGAAGGGCTGTGGAAGAGGCGATGCCTCTGGTGGAATGAGCCCTTAACCCTTCTGGTGGGTCTGTTTGTGCTAGTCTGTAGCATTCTGAAATGCAAAGCACGATCCAGCATAAAATTGTCTGTTTTGTTACTGATTGACCCAGTTTTCTTTCTGTGTAGCCTATAAACCACTGGTTGTCCACTAAGCCTAGAACGTCTAGAGATGTAAAAGCTTAAAGCTCTTTTTGGGTCCAGTCTGTGTAATCTTTCTTCCTCCTTAGAAGGATGCAGTGGAGGATAGAATGAGGGTAAAACAATTTTCTGACAAATGAAAATCAGATATTACTTTTGGGAAAAATGATGATTTAATCCTCAATACAACTCTGTCCTTATGGAACACAGTATAGGATGGCCCAGAAGACAGTGCCTGCAATTCGCTCACTCTTCTTGCTGATGTTAGAGCAACTAAAAAGGCCGTTTTCCACGTTAATAATCTTAATGGACACATGTGCATAAGGCTCAAAAGGGGCACACATTAAGAATTTTAAGACTAAATTTAGATCCCAAATCGGTACTTGAAATGGGTGAGTAGGAAACACTTTAGTGAGACCTTGTGTTATCAAAGTAATTTTGAAGTAGGAGCATTGTTCCGATGAACGCTTAAAAATGGAAAGCGCTGCAAGGTAACCTTTTATTGTTCCGATATTCAGACCTCTATGTGCTAGGGTCAGAAAGAAAGATAGTACTTCCGGAATAGAACATAGAAAAGGATCGACATTCTTTTCCCTGCAGCAGTGGCAAATCTTTTTCCAACGGCACAGAGACTTTGTTGCTGGCCTTCTTGCCGAAAGCAACACCTCCATAACATCTGGAAGGTTCCAATCCCTGTATCTCAGCCTTTCAGATACCAAGCATGAAGGTTGAGTGTTCCGACCTCTAGGTGGAGAATCTGACCTTCCATTTGAGAGAGAAGGTTCTCTCTCCGAGGAAGACGTACTGAAGGACAGATGGACGTATCTAGAAGGTCCGGATACCACGTTCTCCTGGCCCAATCCGGAGCAAATAGGAACATGCAGTTCGCAAAGCGTCTTAGCCTCCTGATGACCTGTGGAATGACGGGAATCGGAGGGAACGCGTACAAAAGTGGGAAATTCCAATCCACCACGAACCCGTCCCCCAGGGCTCCTCTCGGGGGAAATTCCCTTGAGCAATACCTTTCGCATTTTCGGTTGGTACTGGTTGCGAATAGGTCTACCTGAGGGGTTTCCCAAAGGGCGACAATCTCTTGAATTACTTCCTGAGCCAATTCCCATTCGTGGGATACCATGCTCTGCCTGCTCCTACCGTCATATTCTCTTCCCCGGCTAGATGAATTGCTGTTAAAGAGATTCCTTCCTGAATCGCCCAGTACCAGAGCTGCATTGCGCCTCTGCACAGGGATAGTGACCCCACACCACCTCTTTTATTTAGGTAGTGCATGGCCACTGTGTTGTCCGTCATTATCAGGACATTCTTTCCCCTGACAGATGGCAGGAAGGCCTTCAGCGCTAGACTGATTGCCCTTAGCTCCAAAATGTTGATATGTAGTTTGGACTCCGATGGAGACCAACGACTGTTTATTGTCAAATCGTTGGCATGTGCTCCCCACCCCAGGAGTGAGTCGTCCGTCACTACTGTGATCTCCGGCCATGGTTGCCAAAGAGGTTCTCCCTTTAGGATGTTCTCTGCACAGTTCCACCAAAGAAGGTCTTGTCTGACCTTGTTCGGAATCTGAAGAAGATCCGTCATTTGATCCGAGAACTGGGACCACTCAGTCTTTAGGGGCCATTGAAGGGATCTCATCCTCAAGCGTGCCTCTGGCACCAGAAAGATGCAGGATGCCATGAGGCCGAGCAACGTTAAAAAGTCGTAAGCCTGGAGATTTTGGAATTTGGAAACCATCTGAAGAATGTCTTGAGCCCTCGTCTTGGGAGGCAAGCTCTTTCCTAAGGATGTGTCTAATACAGCTCCTATGTACTGAAGCTGTTGGGAAGGTGTCATTTGAGACTTCTTTAAATTGAGGGAGAAGCCCAGTTTGTGGAGGAAGTGGCAGGTGACTTTCAGATGATCCAGTGCTTGCTCGGCAGAGCGCGCTCTGATCAACCAATCGTCCAGGTAGGGGTAGACATGAATCCCCACTCTCCTGAGGTGTGCTGCCACCACTACCATTAACTTGGTGAAGACCCTTGGGGCGGAGGTCAAGCCGAATGGCAGGACTCGAAACTGATAGTGTGAGTCGCTAACTACGAACCCCAGGTATTTTCTGTGTTTGAGATGAATCGGCACATGAAAATAAGCATCCTGGAGGTCCAATGACACCAACCAGTCCTGGAGTGGAAGGGCCTGAAGGATCTGAGAAAGGGTAACCATCTTGAACTTGTCCTTCCTGAGAAACCTTTTCAAGTTTCTTGAATCCAAGATGGGTCTCAGTCCTCCATCCTTTTTGGGGATCACAAAATAAGGGGAGTACCAACCCTTGTTCCTCTCCGCTGCAGGTACTGGTTCTATAGCACCTTTCTCCAGCAGGGTTAGAACTTCCTGCTGTAGGAGCGGGTTTGAAAGTTTTAACGGGTGTCTCTCAGGTGGATTGCTTTGAGGTTGCTTTATAAAAGAGAGGCAATAGCCTTAGGCTATTATTTCTAGAGCCCAAACATCTGAAGTAATGGCTCGCCATTCTTGCAGATGCTGCGACAGCTTGCCTCCTACAGGTGTTTGGTGGTGCAAGTCCTCAAAGTGGTTTTGTGGCGGATCTTGCAGCTGCTGATGGCAAAGAGGCTGCAGCTGGAGCTGGCTTAGCACTTTTTCCTCGTTCACCACAAGTGGCCTTTCTTTGGCCCCTTTGACTGGCCATTCCTCTCGTCTTCCCGTATGAGGTGTAATAACGATAGGATCGTCCCCTCCATGATTGCCTTGCGCACGAAAAGGCTGAGGTTGCCTAATAGCAGCTCCTAAAGATTTTGCCGCTGCTTTTGAGGTCTGCAACCTCTCAAGGCTCTAGTCAGCCTTGTTGCCAAAAAGGTGCGACCCGTCAAAAGGCATGTTCAGGAGGTGGATCTGTACGTCCGGTGCAAAACCCGACTTCCGTAACCACGCAAACCTGCGCATTACCGTGCTAGTGCCCATGGACCTGCTTACACTATCCGCCGTGTCCAAACCAGATTGAAGGGATTCCTGCATGGCCTCCTTTCCATCTCTAACGGCTAGGAAACCTTCCCTTTCTTCCCCTTCTGGTATGTGCTCCGCCACACTCCCACAGTGTGTATGAAAATTTTGCCAAGGCACATGTAGAGTTGGCAGATTTTAATGCCATGCTCCCGGCTGAAAATACCTTCCGTACCCAACCATCCACACACTTATTGTCCCTGTCTGGAGGGATAGACGGGTACGCAAGTTTGTTGGGAGCTGTGGCTGCCTCTATGACCAAACGCTCAGGAGTTGGATGTTTTGACAGATAGCCGGGTCAATACTGGCTGGGCGGTATTTTGATGCGAGGGATTTATTTACCGGAGGAATAGAATCCAGAATTTCCCAATTCTTGGCCACCCTGTTTTGTAAGGCTGCATGAAAAGGTAGTACTGGGTCTTCAGTGGGACCATGGTCCAATATGTCTTAAATCGTCCTGGACGAATTGGGCTGGTGGTCTAGCCCATCCCAAGTAATCAACCACCTTGGTCATTAACTGACGGTAAGATGGACTGGCATGCTCTCCTGGATCTGGTCTACCAAAGTAATTTTCAGGAGAAGTGTCAATGCCACTTGCATTATGTAATGACTCCACCAAATCCCTCATTCCGCTTTCCTCTGATATCAAGCATTCTGGGACATTTTGGGTGCCATATTCCAGTCCATCTTCCTCCTCGGATCTCTCCCATTCCTCAAAAATTGATGTCAAGGATTTGAAAAACACCTTCCTAGGGAGAGGCTTGAAAACCGTCTCTGGGAGAGGAAGAGGTATAGTACCAGGTTTTGAAGAAGATACATATTTTGTAGTTTTCTCCTTCTCTTTTTCTGGCTGCCATGGCTTGGTTGGAGCCTTTGGGGGCCGAAGGTTTCGGCGTCGATAAAAGTGTCGATGACATAGTGGTCGTCGACAGGGTCTGCTTCGAGGGCTTCTAGGTGGCCTTCAACAGTTTCCCCTTCGAGGAGTGATAGGTTCCGGACGGCGTCGGTGACCTCGAGCGGTCGACTCGACTAGAGCATCTATTGCTCGGCATCCTGGAAGGTTCCCTATCCTTCCTTTTACTATCAGCCGGGCTCGAGGGCGCGCGAGTGTTGGAGCGATGACGCTCCCGGCCAGCTTCCGAAGAAGGCACAGACCGAGGCTTCGCCTTCTCAAAAGCCTCCATCATTTTGACCCTGAATGCTTCCCACTCTTCGGAAGGCGAATGGTTTGTGGCGCATTTCATCTTTTTCGGAGACTCGTCTGACGACGAGGTGGAGGGAGAACTGTGGCGTTGTTTCTTTGACTTTTTCGAAGACGACGAGCGATGAGAATCGCTTCGGGATCTAGATCGATGCCTTTCGCGTCGAGGAGATTTTTCCCCATGGGGTCTAGACTCGACGCAAGAGGCTTGTCGATCCTTCAGACCTACCTGTAGCTTTCCTCTCCTTTCTCGCAAGGCCTTTCCCGTCATCGCCTGACACTTCAAACAGGCCTCCATGTCGTGGCCTTCCCCGAGACACCACAAACACTTGCGGTGCGGGTCCGTGATCGACATTTTTGAGCCGCACGACTTGCCTTTCTTAAAACCCGATCTCAGGGTCGTGGTCGGTGTCGATGACGAGGACATAATTACTTTGTTATATTATATTTCTTGACAGAACTCGAGGCGCGCCGAATGTCCGAAGCAACTAACTGCGGAAAAACGGAACTGAGGCCAATGGGCGCCACGCGCTACTTATACACCCGATGACATCGCCCTCGACGGAGGCCTTCGAGGGACCATCGACTCGACGACATCGACGCACGGCGCCCTCTGCCGAACAAATTTCCGAAGAGCAGCAAAGCTGGATGGAAAACATCCAAGATGAGGAATACGTTGGAGGACACAATCCACTCGAAATAGCTGCTACTCTTAGCGACATACTGGACATACACATACCAGCAACACCGCTAAATTACTTCCTGGGGGAGATAAGCATGGTGTCAGTTAAAACCTGCAGACTTTTCGGTGGCGGGAGCAGTGGCCAAAAGAAGAACAAGTTACTTACCAACTGGTAAAGTTCTTTCGACTGGATGTTCCTCCAACGTATTGCACATCTTTGACAGACTCCCAAAGCAGTATCAGTGAATAGAGGAGGGAGAAGAATTTAGATATACCCAATCAGATGGCAGAATAAAGCACTGCTTTACCAAAGGTCATATCTTGACCATGGAAAGTATCCAGGGAGTAATGCTTGACAAAAGGTGTGAATGGAAGACCATGTTGCAGCATCACAAATGTTCTTAACAGGAACTCCCCGCTGCACGGCTGTGGATGTAGCCACGCCCATGGTGGAGTGAGCACGTAAACCCTCAGAAGGGTCCTTGCCAGCCAATCTGTAACATTCAACAATGGTGAGGATAATCCACCTGGACAAGGTCTGTTTGGTAACAGCATGGCCCAATCAGTAACCAGTGTAACCCACAAAAATGTGGTCGTCCACTCTGACCCTGGACATCTTAGAAATATAAAAGCTCAAAGCTCTCCGAGGGTCCAACCTATGGAGTCTCTCCTCATCCTTACCAGGATGAGGAGGAGGATGGAAAGCAGGAAGCACCATCTTCTGGCTCAAATGAAACTCAGACACTACATTAGGTAGGAAGGACGGACGTATCTGCAGTACAACCCTATCCTTGTGTAACACAGTAAAGGGTGGCTTAGATGAAATTGCCTGCAACTTGCTCACTCTGCAAGCAGATGTAACTGCAATCAAGAAAACCGTCTTGAAGGTCAACAGTCTCAAAGGACAAGAGTGCAAAGGTTCAAACTGAGCACCCATCAATAATTGCAAGACTAAATACACTGCTGTATTGTTCCGGATAGCCACCTGAAGAGCCTCTCCTGTTTTTAAGGAGCACACCTTTTATTTGTTGTCGCTGCTGCCGGCTTCATCCCTCTCTGGTGCAGACCCCCTTCAGACGTCCTCCTTCACAACCAAGCTCTAGGAATCGTGGGTCTGCGGGAAACCAACGGGAACAACTGCCAGGGCACCAGCTGCACCATTGAAATAAGGTACTGTGTTCTACTTGAGGAAACTGGGTGAATCCCTTTTCTTCATCTTCAAGGCTTGCCCTCGTCTTCCCTCCCTATAACTTTTGCTTCCGAACACTGACAAGGAACAAGTTACTTACCTGTAACTGTTGTTCTCCAGCATGGGTCTGGCATGGATTCACATGCTCATGAATATTCCCCGTCAGGCCGGGAATCCTCGGTATAGAAAAAAATCAGTATCAGTTTTGTTTCTGATCTGTCTTTCTTAGTAGTAACCAATCACTGGTCTCTGGGTCATACTGCCCCAAGCCAATGACTGCCCTCTCCCTAAGCCCCGCCTCTGGCAGCCATCCTCAGATTTGGTAGCACGTAAAGTGGCAGTATGACCAAGTGAAGAGCCGCAGAGGGGTAGGTGGGAGGGTTCGCATGTGAATCCATGCCAGACCCATGCTGGAGAACAACAGTTACAGGTAAGTAACTTGTTCCTTCTCCAGCATGGGGTCTGGCATGGATTCACATGCTCATGAATAAAAGAATACATAGCAGTACACACATGCACACCCACGGGAGGTGGCAACAGGCTCAACATTGAGCAATACAACAACTCAACATTAAGCATCTCTTACCTCTTCACCAGGCTCACCTTAGTCAAACAGGTTGCGCAGCACTGCTTGGCCGACCCTGGACTCCTCCCTGGAGTCCCGATCGACGCAGAAGAATCTTGTGAAGGTGTGCGTCGACCTCCACGTCGCAGCCCTGCAGAAGTCCAGCAGGGGCACACCAGACAGTAACCAAAGTTCACAAACAGCTGTGACGTCTTCCGAAAACTCTTTGTGCGGTCCACGTAGAACTTCAGCGCTCTAGCTACGTCCAGCGAGTGCAGAGTCCTTTCAGCCGGCGACGAAGGATGGGCTGGGCCTCTTCCACGACTTCGATGAGCTCTTCTTCAGAGGTCGTGTCCGTATCCACGATGGCCACCTGCCCCTCCCCCACCTTTTCCAACGAGGACTTCGTGGGGGTCTTCTCAATGGGCCTGAAAGACTACTCCCTCTGCGGTGGCACGGAGACTCTGGGTCCTGAGGTCGCCTCCACTGGCGTAGTCTCCACAGGCTGAGCCAGGGCTGCTGTGACATCCTCAATCGAGGTCTTGGCATGGTGAATTAAGGCCATCGTCACCTTCTGTACGCCTGGGGCCTTCACCTTGGGGGGAGGGTCTGAGCCTCGCTCCCCCTCTGCCGGAATCTTTGAGATCGACCGGGGCCTCTCCAGAAGCTTCGCCAGGTTCTCGGACTTCCTCTTACCCGAGCCAGAGCATTGGCTCGTGGTTGATGGCGCCGGGGAGGATGCGCCCTGTCTGGCAGCCAAGGATCCCGACCTTTCGGCCTTCCCGGTGCCCGCGGACTCGCGGTGCTTGGCCTTTTGTTGGGCCCCCGTCGCCGGGGCGCCCTCACAGGACTTAGAAGACCGCTCAGACTTCTTTTTCTTCTTCTCGCCTGAAGGCTCTTCCCTTCCAGACAGTTGGCGAGACGGAGGTGGTGATCCTTCATGGTCCGCTCTGACATGTTCCCACAAAACGCACAGTCCTTCTCCGTGTGCGTCTTGTTCTCATGGAGACAATAGAGGCATAACGAATGCTCGTCCTCGAAAACATTCTGAAGCTGGCATCCAGGGCAGGTCCTGAACAGCTTCCCGGGCGTCGAGCTTCCTTTCCTCCTGGGCCATGTCCGGGGTAGGCGTCGGAACTTCTGGAATCCTCCAAAAGCGTAACAACGAAATCTTCACCCTTGAGGGGCGTAGAAAACTCCGAAACAGATCCCCGTTGATCGGATGTAGAAACGGTGGAGCTTGAGGCTCTATTTAACCGAAAAATGAGAAAAATCTCCAGAAAAAGCGCGAAAACGCAGCAAAAGCTCGAGAGTTACAGCACGAGGACTCCCAACACTTGAACGTGCTGTAAAAATCTGAGGATGGCTGCCAGAGGCGGAGTTAGGGAGAGGGCAGTCATTGGCTGGGAGCAGTATGACCCAGAGACCAGTGATTGGTTACTACTAAGACAGATCAGAAACGAAACCGATACTGATTTTTTTCTATACCGAGGATTCCCAGCCTGACGGGGAATATTCATGAGCATGTGAATCCATGCCAGACCCCATGCTGGAGAATAGTTGTTCCAACTAAACAAATGGTTCGAAGTGCCTTTGCAGACCTAAGTTCTATCAGATGCAGAGGGGTGCTGTGGACAACAGCGGGCTCAGAGTGCCAAACCTACCAGCGGGTCACCAGTGGTTCCTCGACTCGGCTTCTTAGTTTCAGGATGCTTGGATCCTATCCTAGGTTCAGTGAGAACTCAAGAGATCGACCTGGAATGGGTGTTTGGGTGCTTCACTTATCCAGAATCTCCTTCGTGCTAAAACGAAGAGGAACCAATGTGAGATCTGCTCACATAGAGGCAAACCAGACGTGGACCTATCACGGACCACAGTGGTCCCAGTCATTCCTAGCACACCAGACTCTCTAGCACCCAGGATGTCTATTGGAACTAAACAGTCCAGCCCACATGCTGGAGGCGCACACACACAAGGCATGCAGAAGCCTGCGAAAGCTTCGGTTTGCGCGGGTAGCTGCATGACCAAATAAGGGTTTTCCCCGATCTGCTCAACCTGGGGAAGGTAAAGGACAGAACAAAAGACTTGGTGGCATGGCCATTTTGGGGCCAAGCCACTCTCCAATGCCAAACACGATATACGCGAAATGGACCACAAGAAAGGGTTAATATATGAAACATAACTTCCACCAGCACTGTCCTAGGCACCTTTGTACTTATACTGAAAAATACTTTGAGGGTGTCTAGGGCCTTAAAAATGAAAGGAAGACCCCAGCTCATTGTACTGTAAGGTATTAGTGCACTGGTAAAATGTTGCAAAGAAATTGCAACAGTGGAAAGGACTAAGGGAAACAAAGTCTCTCAGTACTGACTGTCTTTAAGAGCATGTCAGTTTCCCCATAACAAAGTGAGCGAAAACCCAACAGAGTGCAGTAGAAGGCTGTGCTACACTGGTAGAAGTCAGGCTAGGATTGTTGGACAACAGCAAAAAGTTGGGTGGTTCACAACTGGAGGAAAAATGACAAATGGAAATCTTTCCTAACAATGAATTATCGTGGCCTGTATCTCTGGCCATCCTTTTGCCTCCGTCCCCACTAATTTCCTTAAACTCTTCTGAACTTGCTCTGGTAGTACCTGCACTAGTATGTGGTAGAATATTGCTACTGTTTAGTCCCAAGAATCTCAGGTTTCAAGGCGCCAAAGCTCTAGAATCTCCTGAATGTACTGCACAGGATCTTCATCTTCCCTCATTTTGCGTGATGTGATCCCCCGATGTCCGACGTGTCTGGGTATTGTGTCCTCAGTGCTTGCCATGCCATACTGCTGCCCTGCAGTTTGCAAATGGCGACCCGTTGTGTGCTGTGTTCTGTGTTGTCACCCCCAGGAACCCTACCCTTTTCCATCGGCTGCATCTCCTAGATTCGATACCAGAAGCCCCTTCACGTCTCCTATTGCTAGCCTATGGCCAGCTGTCATTTTCTCCATCTCATGAATCCACTTCGCAGCTTCCGCTTTCAACTATGGCAACCTACACTTCACCTTCTTCTTGGGCTTCCATGGCACATACTGAGGTCACACCCCTCCTCCATCGAATAAGGATATCTGTGTGAATGCTTCCGCCTCCCCCTGTGTCCTCCTGGTCAGTCTCACTTGCCTGACCCCACACTCTCAATGCCTGCACGTACGTCTATCGGTTCTAGTATTGGTGCGCTCCAGGTGTAGTCATACGTTCTAGTCAACCATCTCCTTGAACAAACTATGGCAGTCTCCCTCTTCCTTCGTCCGGGGATATATCTGAGTCTACCGATATAGGTAGTGGTGTGTGAGGTGCAGAAGTCGTTCGCCTGCTGTACATGCTCTTCTAAGCAGGATCCTCCTCCTCTTTGTGTGTGTGTCCTGAATTCCCACGACACGCTTGTCTGTCCCCATCCCACAGACTGGGATCGAAACTGCTCGCCCCTCTCCTCCCCAATATACTTGTCCTCATTTTCAGATCCTGTGTCCATGTTGCTACAAACATCATCAGCCAAACTCAGTCTCCTCTATGTCAAGCCTGTGTTGGGTTTCATACTAAGATCGATGTCTCTTAAATCATCATTTTTACCTCCTGCCCAGGCCCCAAGGCCTCCCCCTCCTACAGTGCACCTGCCTCGTGAGCTAGTGCTATCAGGCCCTGTCCGTCTGTCCTCTTCAAGTCTATCCTTTCCCCTATCTAGGGCTACATGTGTCTTTACAGCCCTTATTGCTCATTCGTCCTCTTCTCTGCGCTCTCGTTCCCTTGCCAATCTGTCCAACTGTAACTTCCTATGCTTCCTCTCTGCTAACTTGAGTTTTTCCTGCTCCGCTATCTCTCTTAGTCTTTCTGCCTTTTCCAGCTTCCGCTCTCTTTTCTCGCTCATCTCCCTTTCCGCCCTCCTTTCCTTGAGATCTCTCTCGATCCTTTCTTCCTGTTCCCTTTCCATCCGCGCTCTCCCCTCCACTTTCCTTCGCTTTCCATCTTCCGTCTCCAACTTGTCTTCCCTCTTCCTCTGTCCTCTCGCTCTGGCCTCTCCTCCCTGTCCTTATCCCTCCTGTCCTCCTCATCCATTATCTCTGCCCAGTCTGTGGCTTCACAGCTCTTCTTCAAGCCCTCTATTGCCTCAGTCGCCCCTTCTGCCTCTCCATCCGTTTTCCCCTGTAGTTTCAAAAGTACCTGTGCTGCTATCAATTCGTTAGTTGCTATACCCCCTCACCCCTCCTTCGTGGCCTGCTGTACCTCGCTGCTTGCACCAAGATCACTTGCTGAATGCCCTGCGGCTCCTCCTTAGTATATAGTGCTGGCTTATATATCGGATCTGAGTACTCTTCTGCTGCCCTTAACTCTCGCATTGAGTACATCCCTTGCTCATAATCTGCGTCGTCAGATACTACACTTGGAAGGCCATGGGGAGTTGCAGAGGGATGAGTCTCTGGCTCCTTCACCTCTTGCTGGCTCAGCATCCACCGACGCCTTGCAGTATCTCCCTCGCCTTCCCGGAGCATGCGCCACTGTTCGAATTTGCTCATGCATTTTGTCAACCTCTTCCCCTTATAGGCACCCTGTATGTGTCAATAGTGATTGCTGCACGTCTTTGGAGAAACTCCGATAAGGTGGCCATGGTTTAGCTAATTCTTCTTGTCGGTACCTTTGGACCATTCTATGCTATATTTACAGACCTTCTCTCTGTAAGGTAGTAATGTCCTGCACAAGTGTTGGAGGAGCGTGCGCCCCCCCCTCCCACTATGTCCCTGATGCATTCTCAGTACCTATTACCTGACCTCAAGTCGAGGGCTTTGACAGTCCGCTGCTCAGGGAAAAAAGTACAGTATAATGGCAATACTTAAGTTGTGGAGCCAGAGAGGCTCGTAGAAACTAATCAGGCATGCTCTGCGCACCGCCACTCCTTCACAACTACGGCCTCCTCTGGCACACCCACAATCTTGCGCATGCCCCTGCCGCGCCCCCCCACTTGTTTACCTCGTCCATCAATCCCAAGTTTTCAACACTAGCTCCTCACTGTTTAAAGTTCCTTGTGTCCTATGTGCAGACCTATGGGTGACATCACTAAGCTAACTGAATAACATAGGGAAATAAAATATCACGCGGACACTATAATAACCGTTACTCTCCAACCACATAATCCTCACAGCTGTCTTCCTGAGCTTCAGGCGGAGCATACCAATATTCTCTTGTGATTGAACTGCACCCGCTGCATCTCCTAGCGTGCGTACGCCTCACTACAGGAGAATTAACCAGTCCACTCACCTTCTGCAATATAGGCCAGCTACCTTGCTAACCCTTACAGGGATACAGTCCTCTATGACCCAACCTAAAACGCCCAACCCACAGGAACACCAATATTTCATATTTTCTGTCATCCGTGCCCTCAAATCATTAGTCTAGGTTATTCACCAGAACCTTTTACCTCTAAAACCGAATGTGCCCTAAAAATAGAAAAGGGACTTCTGTCGCTACTCACTTTGACAATACTAAACGATACCTTGACAATACTAGACAATACTCAACAATACCCACCCTCACACCCACATTTGCTTATAGACTGGGTCAATACTTTCAATCCGTTTGCTGGTGCTGCTCGGCTGACGGCTCCTCAAGGCGCTCGCCTCCCAGTCTTGGTCTGCCTGGACAACTCGCGGACTTCGGGCACGACAATTGACAATGGGGCTCCCGACTGCCTGTACACGGGCATGCGTTTTCCTGTCTTCTCGAAATATGCGAGGGTCCTGCAGCCTCTCAGGTTCTACGGTGAAGGGGACGACCTGGTGCCGGGCTCACACAGCCAACCATGCCACTGCTACCAACTTGTTGCGAAGAACTCCCAGGTATGCCAGAGAGCCACTGTGAGTCTGCGGACTCTTGGAAGGCCCAACACCTTCCCCAGAATAAACGGAGGACTCAGTCAATGGCAAGTTCAAACTGTGGTTTATTACAGACAAAACCAACAGGGATCAGCACAGGAACAAGAGAAATCCATGACCGTCTTGTTCGTCCTAGGCTCGCAGGCTGGTTACACTACATTTGCGTCAAAGTGATGTCACAACCTGGGCCCTTTTCCAAGAAACCCATCGAACCACTTGAATGGGTAAGGCGTATTATACTACCTATAGTGGACATTATAGCGGTTATTCTACTGGCCCTCGCATGTCAGGTGACTGGCCTGGTCCATCCCCAAGTAACTAACAATGTTGCAGTGTGGCGGACTTACCATCTGCTCTGACCCTTTGCTAACCACCGCTAGGATACCAAACTGGTCGGCTGGAACTAACGTCTCTAGGCCTGGGATCTGCAAATATTCTCAGCTCTCTGTGTACCTCTTCAAGGTAATCAGAATGACTGCGACTGCATTGTAACTTGTGTGTACCACCTTGTCTATGAGAGTGCTCTTCTGCTCGGCGCAACACTTGAACTCCTATTGTAACATATTTGTTGTGGTCTTCTGTCTGGTAGCCTGAGATCGTCTCTCTTTCCCAGCGTTGGTCGCTGTCAGTTGTCTGCTTCAGTCGAGTCAGGTGTTCAGAGACCACGGATTTGAGCTGTGCAGCTCTGGATGGTGAGGAATAATTCATATTTGCTGCAGCTGGTGCTTTTGTCGTCCAGGGAATGGAATGTCTTCCGTATCTTGTGGCCTTGGCTCCGGGTCCTTTATCACACGGCTTGCTCTTGTCCAGCCTGAATTCAACTCAGGTCGGCTCTTGCTGAGAGGCATGTGGCCTACTGTATTTTTACAAAACCCTTTCTACAGTGTTCGTGCTATACTACATTCTCCATAGGTTAGCCACACGTGGTTCTGTGGTCCCATGGTTGCTCCTGCAGTTCCATAGGGTTGTTCACATGTAAACATCTGCAAGCTGTGCTCAGAAGCTCTTGCTTCTTGTGGTTTCTGCATTGCTGCATTTAGCTAGTGGCAAAAATGATAAAAGCAATGACAGTATGTATATGTGTCTGTCCTCTAACGATAGAACTGTTCGCCTGTGTTCTTCATGTATTAGAGTGTGTGTTTATGTCCTGAAGTGTGGATGGCACGTGTGCTTCATGTTGTCCAACGCTGCTAAATCGTGGGGTCTCGAACGACGTCAGCAACATGGCTTTGTGGTGCTTTAATCGAGACTGACGATTGAGGTGTCTTTAGTCACTGTCTGTGGCTCTTTGTCCACGCCGGGATAAATTTGTACCGCACCTGGTTTGTAGGGCTGCTAAAGGGCGTATGGCTGGCTAAATGTGTCTCACAACGTACTTGTCAATCAATGGACCACTAGGAATTGGTCCAAAATAGAATGGGTGATTGCAGTGTTCCTGGCCTCCTTCCGCATCATGAATTTCGTGGGAAGGGGAGGGGGTGGTAGCATTCCCCATCCCTCTTCAATCCTTAAGGAACTTATGTTTGAAAAAGACACTTTTGCCATCATACCCAAATAATCCAGGGTAAGGCTACCAGCCTCAGGATTCAAGATTTTCTCCTTGGAAAATAATTTACCATACTAAGCACGAGACATTTCCTTATACCCTTAGTTTTTCATTTCTAGTGTAAGGGTCAAATTAGTAGGTTTTGGCCACAAGGCCAGTTTATATAATTTTGACGAAACAGACTGATCCTTAGTTCTAGTTTCCTAAGTAGGGAAACTCTTTAGGATACAGACAGAGGCTGTTTTCCAACCCTTTTATTTTAATAAATGTGTGACTGAAAACAATACCACTTTGTGTCCGTCTCTCATTTCTGACCCTTCACAGTAGAAACTGATTCATTCTGTTACCATGAACTCCAATCTACCCAGCTCCCATCCCAAGAGTAGGCAATAGATTGCATGAGCAGCTACCACTAGGTCTGCCAAGAAAAGCTTAAGGATTACCATATAGAGGTAAGGAGAACAAGGCAGAACCATTAGAAACACAAGAATTCCTATTCAATATGTCTTAATAGTACTTGAGACTGACGACAGTCCCACCTGTCTTTCTCGTCTTTGTCCATATAGGATCAGGAATTTTTCCACTATATCCAGTCTGGACCATGGAAGACACCCTCTAATACTTCATGGTGTCCAGTCATATTTTCGAATGCAATATTTTCGAAAGTCAAAATGTCGAAAATATTAATTTGAAAATAATAATGTCGAAATACCAAAAATTCGAATATTTTTCGAATTTATTTTCGAATAATTTCACTTCCATGTATTTTTGAACATTAATAGTATTTACCATGTAATAGGTAATTTAAATATATATATATATATATGTGTTATTTATATATTTACTTTATATATGAAACGTTAATAAATAATAAATTACAAACTGGTAATAGTAGTTTTAACGTTGAACATTTAGTATACTTTTTGTCCAATAAATGGCGCTATTGTATATTTTGTTAATATATGGTATTGATGTCTACGTAAGGCTGCGTAACTACGGATACGTAGGCGACATTTTTAAAGTTCATTCTTGCAGCGTTTCCATCACGTTCGGGTCTCTGTTTTCGCTTGGTTTTTTTTTTGTTTTTCATGGACTTTCACCGGATTTCATGGATGCAATGGGTTTTTTTTTTTGCTGGATTCGATGGACGTATTGGTTTTTCTGATCTATTGATTTTTTCTCCGGTTGGATTGTGGATTTTTTTTCCTGGGCTTTCTTGGATTTTCAACTTTTTTTTTTGCTGGATTTCACTGTTATGGATCGCAGATGTGGATTTCTTTTGGATGTTATTTTTCCATGGAATGCCTTCTGGATTTTGGGTTCCTTGGATTTTTCTGTTTTTTTTTATGGTTACTGCTTGGATTTCTCATGGTGGATCGGTGATTCTTCAAAAACTTGAGTATTGTTAACATTTTAAATGATACGCTATTGAATCTAGGTAGTTCTCTTTGTTATCTTGGTTAAAATTACGTACTATTTGCGCAAGTCGCTGCTCATAGTCTCTCTATTTTTTCTTTTTTAACTCTGTTTGCGAGTCAAAACTGTCATCTGTTCCTTGGTGTTTAGGCAAGGTTCTTTACTCGTGGGTGTCACCTATTGGCTTAACCCTTACTACTCTTCATTCTATGGGGTTTTCGTTAGTCATAATGTATTTTATTTACAGATAGGCAAATGGTTATGTGTTGGTGGGCGAGAGGGGGGTGGGTGATTGCGGGTGTACAGGTAAGGGGGGGTGGTGGGGTAATCCCCCCCCCATAAAAACGGGACTATTACCAATACTTCACATTGGTATGTTAGTAGTGTTGCTCGACTTTTTTTTTTTGACATTTTTGTTTCGACCTATTGTCTTTTTCTATTATATGTATACATTTTCAACATATTTGTTTTTGACATTTTTTTTTGACATTTTTGTATTTCGGCATTATGTTTTCGATATTATGACTATAAACCATACTTCATAATATTGAAGATATTTTGAGAATACCAGAATTGAAAATAGTATTCATCCTGAAGAAAGTGGCCACTCAGGAATCCCGCTGAAACCGGTTGACTGTTTAAGAGTTCTGGCTGATAACCCAGACTCCAATTCCCTTATAAATAAAGAGGGCTTGCTAAAAGAAATTGATTTAGTTATCATCACAGATTCTCTCCCCATTACATTATAGTGGTGAAAGAAACATTGTTTTAGAACAACTCTATTGACCATTGGTCATAGAATCATTTTGTTTTAATCATAAGACACACACCTTGGGGGCGGAAATATTAAACACAAAATACCGACCTCCTTGCTGTGTGCACTTGTAGACACTAGGAAAGTGTTTTAGAGAGGATAGGGTCAGGATCCCGACATCTTTTGTAGTCGGCCCAGCAGCACCCACTAGGGCATACAACCAATCGATATGAGATTTTTTACAGATCGGGTCATTCAACTTTGTGCTAGGGACTCAGCAATAGGAATAACTTTGTAATTATTTAGCCTTCTGTTTTCTAAGTGTTATAATACTGAGGCGCAAACGGGAGGCATCTGCCTTTCAACTCCACTTTGTGGTTACTTGTATTTAGGAACATGCCTCAATACCCTACAACGCAAGGCAGGGATATTCCTGCTATTGGGTTCAAATATGCCCCATGGGGCCACCACTTTGTATACTGAGCAGCTTTCCTTCATACAACACCCACCCATGGTTATTCAGGTTGTCTATTCCCCATCAACTTAGCTAGTATTAAGTTACTAAAAGCCTGGAATTGGCTAATCTGCATAATTGCGATTTTTTTATCTGCTCGGTCATTCCAGTTGAAGACTCAATACTCCTCCAACAGTCTTCACTTGTCAAGTGTTTTAATCGTAGGTAGGAGTCCCAACCAGCCAGCAGTTCGAATAGTGACTCCTAACGTCAGCTTCCACTAGCTATGTATTTTCTAGTAGGCTGATTTAATCAGCGTCCTCATATCTCAGCCTTTTGATGGATTTTCTAGATAACAAAAAGTACCTCAGAACGTCATTTGCTTTGGTTATTGAAACACCTGTGGTCCAGTGGATTGTGGAGTATATGCATGCTCATTTCTAAGATTAACAGTAATCATCTTCAAATGTAGCCACTAGTTCCAATTTATTGTCTGATGGAAGGCAATGCACGTGCATCTTGTTCAAATCCGAACCTGCATTTGTTAGTTTAATAAACCTAATATATGAGCAACATTTGTTTCGCATCAAGACAGTGAAGGCAATACTGCTAAAGTAAATATTGAAAAGTCGACACCACAATGGCAACCTTTTATGAACCACTGAACACTTATTTATAGGTGAAAAAGAAATGAAAGGATGAAAGCAGAAGGTACTATATCAAAAATGTGAATATGTAAAGTACAATATTACAGTCAAACAACGCATGTAAACAGGACAACAATAATCAAATACACATTTAGTAATTTCACTGGGGATCACTGGGAATAAATGATCCGAGAAAGGTTTATTCCCAAGTAGCCAGGCGTTCAAGATCAAATCATCATCAAGCAGTACCAGTTAATTTTCTCTTTTCCTTTTTGATCTTCAACAAAGCTGTAAAAATAGAATTGTGTTGCTGCCAGAGAAGGAGTATCGATTTTGTGTGCCAGAATCTGGAAATGCTGTGAAGCATCTATCGGAATAATCTGTATTTAATCAAATACATATTTATATTCCCTATCATATTCACATTCCAGATGTCCCCTATTTGTAATGGCACAAAGCAGCTTTTACACATTTCAGACCCTATCTAGTTATGGCAAGGAGCATAAATTGTCTTACCTCCCAATCCAGTATTTCTGGCTTTGAGGAAAAAGTGCTTTTGCAGTAATTGCATTTCAACTGAATATCACTCTGCGGTACAAACTGGCCATTAGCAGAAGACTGCACACTGAGAGTCTGAAAGAAATTGCAAAAAGTATTAACGACAATGAGAACACTTGCCACGTGAACTTTACATTTTTCTTTACCCTGACTCCTTTCTTTATTATTGCAATCTGAAAGATTACAAATATGCAAAGTGGAAGGAAAACAATTAGTCAATCACATTCACCATGATCACGCGTAATGGCATCCAGTCCACTAACTGTGGGTAGTGAAGTTTCTCTGGAAGGGCGTGGTAACACACAAAACCAACAGAGTCTCTACCACTATGAATCCACCACTACTTTGCACCAGGAGACACACAATATCGCACATTTAAGCAGCTTAATTTATTTCATTTTTGTACACAAATTCCTCTTTGAGAAACCCATCCTTAGGGACCTAGAATGACAGAGTCGAAACCTTTGTTCCTCCTGCCAAATCGTATATTATTCCGGGTTTTTAGCGTTCTAATTTCATTTAAGGGAAATTGTAAAGTCTCCTCTGAGAACTCAATGCCTACATGAACCCGTGAAGCGTTTCCTTTCTTTTCCAGATTATCCTTCTCATGCTCAGAATTGAAACAGTCATGCTAGAAGTAAGCCTGTGCAAAAATGTTAACATTAATTTGATCACTTTCCTAGCATTGACGGCAAAAACAAAATCTAACATTTTGATGAATGGAAAATATTTCCTGCGTTTGTAGAAATTAAATAAACTTGGCACTCACAAAACAGTTACACATTTTCTGCGCCCCATTTTTGAGCCAAAGTTGCACTTTATGAAATATCTTTCAGTTGCTGATTTGGCCGAAAAGGCCATTGCAACAATGATCCAAGTATTTTAATAATTTTCGTCAGGGGTTTGTCAAGCATTGAACCGGATATCCGCCTGGCATCAACGGTATTGAGCAGCACCCAGACAGATCTACCTTGGCACAATGGTTCACACTTCAAAATGGCCAACCACCCGGTATGTTACACTGCGAAAGCCTCTCCCGATGGGGATTTCTTCTGGGTCTGCAAATTCACATTCTGGCTGATTGAACATCTATGGTGATGATCGGCTGGTCCCTGCATCTCAACTTCTGGTATCCACTGCTTCCAGTTTCTTTTTTGCGTTTTCCTCGCTCTAAGGCTGCTCGCTCTCCCTCTCCCAGATTGGCATTAGCTTCTTCCTACAAACTCCTTGACCAGAGTTCTTCGTTATTCTGCTCAATCACCAACCTCTGTGGCCTCCCTCCACCCATCATTCCTGTACTTACCCTGAAGTACCTGTGGCTCCTCCATTCAGTTACTGGACCTTCTCCAGCTTCATGTAACAGATCCTGAACACCCACAAAGGTGAGTTAAGTGACCAAAAAGATTCTCACCACAGTGACTAATATACTCCTAGTCCATACTCCCTTTCCCAGCCATTTGCATCACAGAGGTGTATTCTCCCCCTTTTATGCACATTGTCTATGATGGCCGTAGCTAAATCTTATGGGGGTGGAGAGAGAGATGTATGAAGAAATTGGTTTATGGACTAGTAGTACAGTAGTCACTAAGTTGAGTTATTCCTAAATTGTGTCCCCGATCCTTGATACTATATGGACCATTGCACAACACTTACACAGAGGGGGACTAATCAGAGCTACTCTATGAGAAAAGATTTTTAAAACCTGCCTAGCCGATAGCTGCATTAGACTGAGTTGGCATCCATTCAGTAATGCTTGCAGAAAGCAATAGGGATACACTAAGTAACAACCCAGCTGATCACATCCCAAGATACCTGGGTATGATAAGCCACTGCTAGCTTGACAACTGAATAGTGAAAAACCATGGTAGACCTCATAGCTGGATGATGGCAAGAGGAAGGTAGTAAGGGAACGCTCCTGACGAAAGGACGGGTGAGTCCACCATGTCCTTGTGGAATACTGTGAATGACTAGATTATTAGAATGCCTGGAGTGGCTGATCATACTGGCCAAAGTGGGAACACTATGAAGGCCATTTTCCACAGTGAAATGCTGATCTCTACAGATGCCATAGGCTCAAATGAAATTTGAGCCAAGGCTGTTAACAACAATACGACAGTACTTCTTTCAAAAAGAAAATTGATTTCTTTCGTTTACCACGCAAGATGCAATTGAAATTGTTCTGCGCAACTGTGGAACTCTCTGAATGTGCAGAGCAATCTGGACATTTTGAAATGAAGTCGAAGAGCCAGTTTCGTACTCCAATACACAATTGTATGCTGAAACCATTTCAGAAACAAGTCCTTGATGATTTCAAAAAGATTTAATTTAAACATAGGACAAAAGGCAACTTTACAAGGTGTGAACATGAGGCATCGATGAGGTTGTGGACTAATCCTGGGATTATTCTGAAACGGGCAGATAAAGGAGGAGCTTTAGTAATCATGAACCGAGATAACTATCTACAAGAAATAGAGACAGTTCTAAGAACAAGAGACATATATAGAGATTTTCCATTACCCAACTGTGAAGCTGCGCCTCGGCTGGTGCCGCCGCGTGTAGCCAGCCCGCACGAGTCGGGAGGCGCTGCCATGTCTGCTCTTTCCCTTGCGGCAAGGCAAGGGAAACACACTGCGGGTAGCCGGGGCTGTGCCGTGGCTAAAACCGCTACGGGCAGCCGCGGCAAGGCCGCGGGAGGAGCCGCTGTGTACAGCCGCGGCGGGGCCGCCATGTACTCACCTGATCACCCCGGTCCGGGGGAGGGGGAGCAGTGCCCACAACGGCACTGAGATGCGGGAGAACAGCGCCCGGCTCGCCGCCCCCGTGCGCCTCCTGACGGTGCCGGAGCTGCGCATTGCTGGGGAGGGACGCCCAGCATCCGGATGCGTCCCTACACAGCGCAGCCACAACCGCATGGCCAACGCAACCGCCCACCACCACAAGGGGAACGGGAATGGCGACACCCCGGGACGGCAACCCTTAAGAGGGGCGGGACCACGTCCCAGGAACCAATGAGAAGGGGGTTAACCCAGACCCTCAGGGATTGGAGGGGGCTTGAAACCTCCAGGTGTGTTAAAAGCACGCCAAACGAGACTAATGGGTTGCTCTCATTCCACAGGACACGGAGAGGAGAGAGAACCAGAGTGGTGGGCCTATCCGGACACCGGCTCGAGATAGGACCAAGCCCGGACTAACGCCGTTGTACTACGGGAGGCCAAGACACCAGTGAAGCTAACCGGGAGGACTTGATAGTTATTCTTTCAGCATTTGCTGCCCTTAACCAGTGAATAAATATTGTTTCAGCATTTGCCTGTCTCCGACTATAATTCCACTCTTCACAACAACAAACGAAGTTTGTGCTTTTATCAAAAAACTCTCTTAAAAGAGACTGAGCACAATGGCTTTATAACACACAAAACAAAGGCATTCTTAAATAAGCTTTATCCTACCCATGGCTGTGATGTGCATTTTACCAAATGACCCGCCTGGAAGACCAATAATAGCAATGAGAAATATCTTTTGGAACCACTTGCACAATATGTAGGTAAGGCTGTTCAACCTCCGATATAGTCCTCTAAAACCTACATTAAAGACACCACAGATTTTCTGTAAAGAATTCGAGAGATCACTTTTGATGAGGAACAAGACATATTTACCAGGGATGTGTGTAGCCTATACAATATAACACATGCAGCAGGTCTAGAGGCTATGGAATGGCTACTATTGTCTACCGACAAGTGTGCTGCAGACAAGGTTTTTGCTTTGTGCCTACTAAAAATTGTTCTATCAAAAAACATCTTTAGATTTGAAAACAGATTCTACATTCAAATCTCAGCAACATCCATGGGGTCCAGTTATGCAAATGATTTGAAGAATCTGTCTTGAACGAAGAGAGTGGACAAGACATCTTAAATGCCTTTAAAGGTTCATAGATGAAGTGTTTGGTGTGCAGAGGGGTTCACTGGACATGTTAAATAGTTTCTTTGAATTTATGAATCACCTGGCACCAAGAATACAATTCTCAACGATATTCAGGACCACCAATATTGAATTTCTAGATGAGGATGTGTATAATACGAATGGAACATTTGATTGGCCACAGAGATGGGCTAGCAGCTCTGTGCAGCTCCTCACCAGTGGGCCCATTCTGGGATGAGAGCCCGCCCCCCAGTCACCACTGACTGAAGTAGCCCACGCCCCTGTGTGATTCCCTGACCCCCACTCACCGTGGAGTCTTTTCCTCAAACTCCGGGGACGAAGTGAAGCCGAGTTAGGTGTTGCTGTGAGGGACAAGGGGAGAACCCAACGCCCGATCTGAGCGGGGGCTCCACAGGACTCGCAATGGAATCCAGTCCACAAAGTGGGCCCATAGAAGACAAAGGCTATGGCACACAGGCCCAGAGGCTCTGGGGCCCTCCCCCCGGAGGACCGGAGAAGTGGGAGCCATTCTGGAGGAAAGAGGAGGTGAGGAGTGGGGGTCAGCCACAGGGCAGCAGTGCCCTTCGACTCCCTTGAGGACCCACGCTGCCGCAGGGGTCATTTCAAGTAAATGTACGCCGCCCCCCAGATCCTAGGAGGTAGATTTTGCAACCAGAGGGCCGCTGTGGGCCAAACAACCAGGGAAGAGGTGCGGTTGAAAGGGCCCCCCCAGACAGAGGCCCACAGACCATCCTGGAATCCACTCTCTCCCACGGCTGCCCACTCAAAATGGAAATCTGCCCCGTTGCAGGACTCACGTGGAGGGGCCCAAGAGCTGAAGTGATCCAGACCTTGTCTGAGCCCTAGCCCCCCCCACCCCCCCTGCCCAGTTGGGGCAGGCCCCACATCTGCCCCTGAAGCGGGCTGGAGATCCTACCCGCGGCCTGGGAACACTAACGAGCTGAGCCCCTGTGTCCCCCAACACTGCAGCCTACCAACAGCCAGCCAGTGGCCTTGAGGGAACTCAGTATAAATGGTTGGGCTGCTGTCGATTTCCTGATCTATCCAGGTCAGTCAAGTGGTAATGTGCACAAATGATCAGGGTGTTCCGAACGGGTGACAACCTCTAGTGACTCAGGGACTCCTATAATAAGTATCACTCACAAGTTTTTCAAAACAATTTTAGTAATCAAAGAACTAGTAGCCCAATACAAAAATTATAATCCTAGTTACAAAGGAAGAAAACAGAACATACCAGTCATGTGATACAAACAGGTTAGCTGACAAATGCACATGTGGAACACAAAATAGGAACACTATTGACAATACATGTTGTGCAGAACAAAAACAGGTTGGTCCCAAACAATCTTCTGGAACCGTACAATTTTTTCAACATTAGCTGATCTAAACAACTTAGAGGTGACAGTGTTGATGTTAGACACTGTGGAAGGGAACATCGACACGGGTTTGTTTCGGCCACTGGTAGCAGATCATGTGTGCTTAGGATTGGGTGGCCTTCATCAGGAGTAAAAAAAATAGGTGGAGGAGCAATGGATGCAGAATCCTGTGTTACTCTGTAGAAAATGGGACAGAGAAGAGAGTGTGAGACACTACATTGCCGTTCCGGTAAATTTATTATTCAGTATGCTCCTAATGCTTCTATTAGTAAGTAACGCCTAGAGGGGGTTAACAGAGTGATGCAAGAGGTGTTCAGAGAGGATGTTCCGGTAACGGCCCACCGAGGTCCAGAGGGATCGCAGAGCACTGCACCAAAAAGCAAAGGCCCTGGAGACAGGCGCAGCGTGAAAGGGCTCCGCAAATGTAAGTCGATGAACCCAGCATACCCCCCACAATCTTGAGGGAACAGTGTATGCCTTAACAGAAGACTGTAGCCCTACCCAAGATTATGGCGATGTCATTGGCCTCACTAGCCTGACGAGGGCTTGGGGGGCACCCCTAGCTGCATATGTCTGACGATTTCCCTTCATCTCTTTTTTCTACATTGATTCCACAAAGTTTAAGAATTTCTAATGCTGTGTTAATTACACAAGAATGGGGCTCACTGGGGGGGGTGGGGGACTCAAAGGGGACAATGTGATGTTAGAGTGCCTATACATGGGGTTACTAATGGTGGTCTGGCCTGATGATCGTTAGGAGTCCAGGCGCAAGGGGTGGGGGTTGTTTGCACGGGGGTTAACATGTTCACTAATCCAGTTGTGACCATTCAACAGAGGGTTAGGTTGATAAAAAACAGCAAAATTGGGTTCACAGCACCACTGTACAGGTTAGGTAGTCCGGACAAGAGGAAGGTATATGGCTCGAATTCAGACGTAAATGGCTAATGCGCTTGGTACTGTGATTCTGGGCTCCCTAAATGTCAGACGTTTAAACTCCCCAAACAAGAGATCCCCAACACGCAAATTCCACCGATCCAAACTAGATATGTTTCTGCAGGAAACACATTGGCAGAGAGTAAAAAACCGGCCCTTAGAGCCAAAGATTTAAGCAAGGTCTTCTATGCGTCCAACCAGTATAAAAAGAAGGGTGTGGCAATTGTGGTAGCTGCCAAGCTAAACTTCATCCCGAAGGCGGAGTCAAAAGCTCCCAATGGTCACTACGTAATGATCTGGGGTGAAATTAAAGGTAATGCGGTTACTCTGGTCACAGTGTACTGCCCTAATGAAGGTCAAGATCAATTCTGGGACTCTCTGAAAGGGAAGATCCAATTGTTCATTGAGGGTTCTCGATAATAGGGGGAGACTTTAAGATGGTCCTGGACCCTGACTTAGACAGGAAAAGGGTGACCACACATGCAAACTCCCGGGTGGAGTACAAAAAAGCCTGTCTGGGGCAGAAAGGCAAGACAGGCAAAAACAACAGGCAGTGGAGGAGTAGCAGCAGCGTCAAAATATAAAGTGTACACAAAAAGCCTCTAGAAATGCTCTAATAGACATCCTGCCTTCCAGGAGGCTGCTTTTTTATTTTAAAATGATTTCGTTTGTTACAAACGTTATTTTTAGAACTTGGTGATACACAAAATTATGATATTTAACAATTCAATTGGGTAAAAAGAAGAGATGAGAAAGAATAAATAAATAATATAAAGACAATAAGGAGATTTCTTGTTGTCACTTTTGGCATCAATGAGGCAAATCATCAGTATCTTTGCGTGGCTTTCTGTTGGTCTCCGGGATGTAGTCCTAAAATATGTTGTAAAAATTGAACTATTGTGTAGATGAACAGGTTACTTACCAAAATAGTAACTTTCTTTCGATGGGATGTTCCTCCGACATATTCCTTATCTTTGATGTTATCCAATCCAGCTTGCTGGCCTCGGAAAATGTTTTCAGTAGAGGGCGATCCACGTCGACATCCCTCGAGTCGGTGTCCCTGGACAGCCTCTGTATCGGCGCTGACTCGCGCAGCGTCCGTTGCTCAGGTCTTTTTTGAAGTTCAGATTTGCTTTGCATTAATTGGTTAGTGACCTTGAAGGAGCGTAAACTGCAACTACAAGGGAAGTTTTACTGCAGGGATGGATGGGAGGGGCGATGAGGAATACGGAGGAACATCCCATCGAAAGAACATTACCAGTTTGGTAAGTAACTTGTTCTTGGAAGGGATTGTGTCCTCTGACGTATTCCTTATCTTTGATAGACTCCCATAGCAGTAATATAAAGAGGAGGTGGGAGTAAAGATGAAATATTTCCCTTTAAAGATGTACAGAATGCAACACAGCTTTCCCAAATCTTGTCTCCTGGGTAGAGGAGGAATCTAGGCTGTAAAATTTGGTAAAAGTATGTGTGGACGACCATGTGGTAGACGCACATATATCTTTAATATGGACCCCTCTTTGGAGAGCCGAAGAGACTGCGATACCCCTGGTTGAATGAGCATAAGATGTTGAGGGGGTTCTTTTCCTGCCAATTTGTAGCATTCTAGAATGGTTAAAATGATCCATCTTCAACTGTTTTGTGATTGGCAATCCTAATTTGTGACCTGCATATCCTACAAATAATTGGTCTGCTTGCCTTATCCTAGCAAGTCTGCTAATATAAAAAGTCAAGGCACGTCTTGGATCCAGCCTGCGTAATCTCTCTTCCTCTTTCCCTGGATGGGGAGGAGGATAGAACCAGTAAGGTTATTTTCTGAGTAAAATGGAATTCAGAGACCACCTTTGGGAGAAAATTGGGCTTCACTTGTAAGACAACCTTGTCTTTATGAAAGATTGTATGAGGAGGTTTGCAAGATAGAGCTTGCAATTCGCTCACTCTTCTTGCAGAATTTAAGGCCACTAGAAAGACTTTAGTGAACAAGAATTAAGTGGTTCAAAAGGAGTACCCATCAGAATATTTAAGACTAGATTTAGGTCCCAATTCGTGGGGTTTGGACAAACTATGGAACTTATAGGCGCTGGTAGGGTATGGTAGTCCTATATCCGTTGGTTAAGTAGAAATTATTGGTGAAGGATGAGGCAGATTAGTTTTGAATTTCGCACGTGATTTGTTTTATTTCTATTCGTTGAACCGCACTAATACAATTCTTAGTCAGTTTCAACACATGGATAGCTTTACACAGCCACAGCCGATAGTCGATCAGGATAGCGAACGTGACGAGATAGCTGATTCATGCCAGCCGGCACAGCTCGACTATCCAGTCCTCTGGCACCCCAGCATGGGTAGGACCAGCACACCATTCTCTTGAAGCATATGATACAACTCAAAGGCCTTGATAAAGACTAAGGTTGAAACGCGCGTCGGCTGTGGCTGTGTAAAGCTATCCATGTGTTGAAACTGACTAAGAATTGTATTAGTGCGGTTCAACGAATAGAAATAAAACAAATCACGTGCGAAATTCAAAACTAATCTGCCTCATCCTTCACCAATAATTTCTACTTAACCAACGGATATAGGACTACCATACCCTACCAGCGCCTATAAATTCCATAGTTTGTCCAAACCCCACGAATTGTTTTTACAAACAGGAACCCTGGAGTTGGTTCCCTGACAAACAAGAACTAGGCTGCAGGTCGTAATAAAGTACCAAACTAAAAATAGGAGTGCGCAGGAGTGAGGGAGTTCCGCCTACCAAACTCCAACCTTTCCTTTCAAAATAGATTTAGGTCCCACAAAGGAACCTGAAAAGGTTTTGGTGGATAGACATTTGTTCATCCTTTCAGAAATTGGATTACTACGGGTAGTTTGAAATATGAAAGCTCCTCAGCAGTACGCTTAAAGATAGACAGCGCTGCGAGGTAGCCCTTGATCGTACCAATTTGGAGACCTGAATTTGCTAAGTAAAGCAAGAAAGATAACACCATTGGTGTATTACATGAAAAGGGTTCAATATTCTTTTCTCTACACAGCTGCAAAAGTTGTTCCAACGGCAGCGGTATAAAGTCTTTATTGCTGGCCTTCTAGCTGAAAGCAACACATCTGGGAGATCCCAATCCTTGTATCTCAACCTTTCAGAAACCAAGCGTGAAGGTTGAGGGTTCTGATGACTGGATGGAGAACCTGGCCTCCCTTCTGCGAGAGAAGATCCTCTCTTTGAGGAAGATGAATCAGAGGACAGATGGACATGTCTAGAAGTTCCGGGTACCACGTTCTCCTGGCCCAATCCGGAGAAATTAGGATCATGGCTTTCCAGAATCTTCTCAACCTCCTGATCATTTGAGGAATGACAGGGACTGGAGGAAACGCGTACAGAAGTGGAAACTCTGAGTCCACTACGAACGCGTCCCTTAGAGCTCCTCTCGGGTAAATTCCCTTGAACAACACTGATCGCACTTCCTGTTGATGCTGGTGGCGAACAGATCCACTTAAGGGGTTCCCCAAGGTCTTGAGCTAGCTCCCACTCGTGGGAGACTGTGCTCTGCCTGCTCAGACGCCGTAAAGTTTGCACAGTAGCAGTGACCCTACGCCCCCTCTTTTGTTGAGGTAGTGCATGGCCACTGTGTTGTCCGTTATTATCAGGACATTCTTTCCCTGTACGGACGGCAAAAAAGCTTTCAGTGCTAGTCTGATTGCTCTCAGCTCCAACAGGTTGATGTGTAGTCTGGACTCCGATGGAGACCAACGACTGCTGATGGTCAAGTCGTTGGCATGGGCTCCCCACCCCGTGAGTGAGGCATCCGTGACTACCGTCATTTCCGGCCATGGTTGCCAAAAACGTTCTCCTTTCAAGATGTTCTCCCGACAGGCCCACCACTGAAGGTCTCGAGCTACTCTGTCCGGGACTTGTAGGAGATCTGACATTCTTCCTGAGAATTGCGACCACTGGGTTCTTAGTGCCCACTGGAGGGATCTCATTCTCAGGCTAGCCTCTGGCACTAGGAAGATGCAGGATGCCATGAGGCCTAAGAACCTCAAAAAGTCACAGGCTGGTAGACGTTGGGCATTTTGAAACTTGGTGACCATCTGTAGAATATCTTGAGCCCTCCCCTCTGGTGGCAAGGCTTTTCCCAGGGAAGTGTCCAGGACTGCTGCAATGAACTGGAGTCTCTATGATGGTGTCACCTGTGACTTCTTTAAGTTGAGGGAGAAGCCCAGCCTGTGAAGGAAGTGGCAGACAATCTTGCTGGATCTGAGCTTGTTCCGGAGATACTGCTCAGATCAACCAATCGTCCAGGTAGGGGTAGACGTGGATCCCTTACCTCCTTAGACTTGCAGCCACCACCGACATTAGCTTTGTAAAGACCATCGGGCGGAGGTCAGCCCAAATGGCAGAACTCGAAATTGATAGTGAGAGTTGCCAATTGCTAACCTCAGGTATTTCCTGTGTTTGAGATGGATTGGCACATGGAAATAAGCATCCTGAAGGTCTAGAGATACCAACCAGTCCTGAAGCTAGAGGGCCTGAAGGATCTGAGAAAGGGTTACCATCTTGAACTTGTCTTTCCTTGAGGAATTTGTTCAATTCTTGCAAGTCCAAGACGGGTCTCAGTCCTCCGTCCTTCTTTGGTACTAGGAAGTAGGGGAAATACCAACCCTTGTTCCTCTCCGCTATGGGTACCGGTTCTATGGCACCCTTCTCTAGCATGTCTAAAATCTCCATCATAAGGAGCGGGTCTGGAAGCTTCAAAGAGTTGTTCCACGGTGGATGACTGAGGAGTGTGTAGGAAGGGCAGGCAGTAACCTTGGGCAACTGTCTCCAATGCCCAAGCATCTGATGTAATAGCCTGCCATTCTGCCAGATGTTGCGTTAACCTGCCCCCTACTGATGTCTTGTGAAGTGATACCTCAGAGGGATTTAGAAGCGGCTGACGCAGATGCCAAGGGTAAAGTAGCACCTGCTGCTGCGTCTTTTGTACCTTTGACCCGTCCACCACGGATGAATCGTTTCTGGCCACTTTGAGCTGGCTGTCCTCTGCCTTTTCCGAATATGGAGTAAAAAGCGAAAGGACCTACCCCTCCAGGAAGCTCCTGAGGGGCGATTTGGAGTCTGTCGGATTGCAGCCACAAGGGATTTCACTGCTGCCTTGCAGGTTTGTAATCTCTACAGGCTGTCATTAGCCTTCTTTCCAAATAGAGAAGCGCCGTGAAAGGGCATGTCCAGAAGTCTGGCTTGTACATCTTAGCAAAACCAGACTTACGCAACCACGCAAATCTGTGGTACTTGCCGCCATGGCCCTGCTGATGCAGTCAGCAGAATCAATGCCTGTTTGGAGGGACTCGCACACTGCATCCTTTCCATCCCTCATGATGTTTAAGAATGCATCCCGTTCTTCGCCTTCTGGGAGACAGTCAGCCGCAGATGAAGCACTCTCCCAAAGTGTGTGGCTGAATCTTGCTAGCGTGCAAGTGGCGTTGATAGACTTAAGCGCCATGCTACATGCCGAAAAGACTGACATGGCATCCAATCTTTTATCATCTCTGTCCTGTGGAATAGTAGGGTATGCCGACTTACTGTTAGATGAAGTCGCTGCCTGTACAACTAAACTCTCTGGAGTTGGATGCTTGCTCAGATATTCAGGATCTGAAGCTGATACTCTGTATTTAGCAGAACGTTTTTTATTTACTGCAGGGATAACTTCAGGAGTTTCCCAATTCGCAGATATTTTTCTTTGCAGTGCAGTATGAAAAGGAACAACAGGATCCTTCTGCGAACCTCTATCTAAAATATCAGTAAGGTCATCCTGCTGAAAAGAAGGTGAGGGTGTAGGTGTAGTCCACCCCATGAATTCAATTATTCTGGCCATTAGAATCCTATAAGGAGTCTCAGCATGCTCTCCAGGGTTTGGTTTAGCAAACTACTTCTGGAGAAGTATCTTAACCACTTGCCTCATGTAGAGACTCTTGAAGGTCTTTTAACCTGTTCTCCTCAGAGATTAACTCCTCTGGCATGGGTATTGTAGTCATTTGCAGACCAAAGGGTCTCATTGTCGGAATCCTCCCCTTCCTCATATACAGGGGACAAGGCTCTAAAGTAGTCGGATATGGATTAAAACCCATTTCTAGAGAAGGAGCGAAATTCGTTGTCATTGCTGAGAAAACGTCGAAGGTTGTTGACATGGACGTCATAGGCTTCGACAATCCTGAAAAAGGTGTTGAAAACGTTTGAAAAGACCTCGATGCACTCGAGAGGATCGGAATCCTACTCAGCGTCGTTGAGATTGTCGAAGGCATCATCGACGTCATGGTCAGGGCTTTCGACACCTCTACTGCCGGTGACGTAGTGGCAGTTGTAGGTTTCTCTTTCCTCGGGGTCGACAGTGACGTCGAAGAAACCGATTTATGTGTCGAAGGGCCCTTCGACAAAGGCATCGATGACGCAGATTTGTGAGTCGAAGGAATCTTTGACGACCTCGTCGATGATGTGGTCTTATTTCTTTTACTCGAGGGTTCATGACGCTCTCGAGTACTTACTCTCGCCGGGTTCAACGACTCGCTGTGTTTTGATTTTTCGGGTCTTTCACCCCGGGTATCACGTTTAGACGTCTCCGAGGGGGTCGAGGCCGCTTTCTCGAAGACGCCAATCATTTTTTAACAGAATTCCTCCCACTTAGCCAGAGAGCTGTGTTTCGTGGGGCAGGTGACCCTTTCTGGGGAAGAAGAAGGAGATCGACAACGCCACTTCTTAGAGTGTTTTGATCTCGAAGACTGATGAGAACCGCTTCAAGATCTTGAACGGGAATGTTTCTTTTCAGTCAAAGAAACTTTCGAGGGAGTAGAAGTTTTAAAGCCCTTACCTCTTTCTAACTTCCCCTTACGCTCCTTCAAGGCTTTCACCGTCATGGACATACAGCCCTCACATTCCGAACAGTGATGATCCAATCCCAGGCACCACAAACAGATCCTGTGAGGATCCGTTAAAGACATTTTCTTCCCACAGTCATGACATTTCTTGAAACCGGACCGTGGAGTCGATGGTTCAGATGAAGAAGCCATTGTGTAATGGTAATAATCTTCGAAGAATAAGAAGATTTTTCTGAAGAAAGGAACCGAGCGTTACGTTTCCGAGGTCCACGAAGCGCGGAAAAACGGAACCGAGCAACGGATGCTGCGCGAGTCTATTTATACTCATGATGACGTCAGCGCCGATACAGAGGCTGTCGAGGGACACCGATTCGAGGGACGTCGACGCGCAGCGTCCTCTACTGAAATTTGTTTCCGAGGCCAGCAAGCTGGAATGGATAACATCAAAGATAAGGAATACGTCGGAGGACAATCCATTTGAATAATTGGTTTTCACGTCCATTCAATAATAATGACCAACGCATTTCCGTGTCCATCTGTTGGGTCGATATGTTAAAGAAGTTGCCAAAGCTCAGTCTCTTGGGTGTTAATTCTGGGCAGATTATCACTAGGTGATAGATTGTTTCTGGTACGTCTCTATCTTTGCAGAAACGGCAATAGCTATCAGTTTTCGGGATTTGCCGTGTCATTGCCAGCTTATCTCTTGTAGGCAGGTTATTCAGACGAAACCCCATGTACACTGTGCGGATCTTGTCGTCAGGAAATTGTTCCATGTACTTCGGGATTTCGTTTAGTGCTCGGATATCTGATTGGCTTTGAAGATTTGAGTATAAAGTTTTGGCATGACATGTTCTGATCCAGTCATTTGCCAATTTGCGTTTTGCATGTAGCGGTCTGTTCATGAGGGTTTCAAGCGATATTTCTTCATCTTTTAATTGTTGAAGTACGTATTCTTTCCATTTGCGTAGAGATGTGTTGTGAAAAGCGGTTGAATTATTTTTCAGAATTGCTATGGCCAGTGTTTCAACATTTGTCAGAAGTTTTCTTAGAAGGTCGAGCCGTTTCCATACCACCATCGAAGATAGGAATTGGGTTGCGACTTCATAGCAAATTCTGGCCATCGGATATGAATCTGGGAGCCTTAACATCTTCCTCCAGAATATAGCTTCAAATTTCGCCCAATTGTTGGGTTGTGAGTGGATCATTGCATCGCTGCCATATGTAATTACCGGGATTAATTTCTGTCTGTAGAATGTTATGACGGGTTTAAATGAGAATTTGCTGTATTTCCAGTGTAGAACACATCCTTGTCTGGCTAATGACCGCATTTTCATTTCCACAGTGTTGAACCACTTTTTTTCCGATTTAGCATGATGCCGAGGTATTTGAAGGTCGATACTTCTTCTAGGCAGATGTTAGCGATGGAGAATTTCAATGCTGGATGTTTCTTGAATTGAAGTTTGAGTAATGCCATGACTTTAGTCTTTGTAGTGTTAATCCTTTAATTTGTTCGATTTCATGTAAATTCCCATGAGATGTAAACTCTGTTGTAAGCCTGAGATCGTTTTATCAAGTAGGATAATGTCGTCAGCATAAAACAGTGCTGGAATTGGGACAGAGTTCAATTGTGGGGGATTCAGAGCCAAGTCATTGAGATATTCTTCACAATCTGCTGTGTATAGGTTATATAAAGTGGCCGCAAGGGGACAGCCCTGCTTTAGTCCTTTCGTTGTTTTTATCATGGGGGTAGTTGTGCCATTCTTTGAACATCTCACAGCAATTGTTGTGTTGGAGTATAGTAATTTTATTGGCTCCAGAATCTCCGCTGGGCAGTTCCACGCTGATCATTTTTCCCATAGTCGTGTTCTTGGTATGGAGTCGAAAGCCACATGTAGGTCCAAAAAAGCAGCGTAGATCTGTGTTTTTTTTTCTATTGCTTCATACTTGACCAAGTTCATTATAAGAAGATTTACATTAGTGCCAACGCCAGAAGTAAATCCCGTCTGTCTTGCTGCAAAAAGCTTTGTCTTCGTGGCCCATTCCTTAAGTTTTTTAAGAAGCAATGCGGCACAGATCTTGCCCAATGGGTCCAATAATGCAATTGGTCTAAAGTTCTGTGGATTGTCTTGCGACCCTCGTTTCTATATGGGGACGATTATTGATTTTCTCCATAATGGAGGAATTATATTCTGCTTGTTGATTGTTTCTATGAGTTGCATCATGAAAAGAATCCACAGGTCCACGTTTTGTTTTAGGATTGCATTGGACAGACCGTTAGGACCTGGGGTACGTGAGGTGTTCAGTTTATCGAAGATCTGAATCAGGTCTTCCTTGCCGTAGCGAACATTCCATAATTTATTTGCGGTCTGTGAGGCCGGAGGCGTGGTAATAGCGGAGTCATCATATATGTTTGCAAAGTGATCTATCCACTTGCTTAGTCACATTTGCTATCAAGAGTTTTCGGTTACTGTTGTTATTGTTCAGCAGGTTCCACAGTCGTCTTGGGTTGTGGTTCTTGTAAGCCTTCATCATGCATCGTTTTGTATCAGTGTTGCCAGATATGATTTCCTCCAGTTTGTATACATTTGTTTTATTTTTTCTTCTGTGCAGAAGTTGAAATTCCATTTGTCGGTTTTAGGTTGCGGATGTCCTTACGCATCTGTTTCTTTTTCTGGGCGACTACAGTATTGTAATGATGGTTATGTAGTTTCATTTGATTCTTCCTTGGCTTTAGAAAGGGGATCAAGAAGGCATCGTAATTGAGTTTGTCAATATCTGGCATTGTTGTTAGTTGTATTCGATCTGTGAGATCTATTATTTGCTCTTGGGTTAGTCGCAGTTGGTGAGGCTGCTATGCCTCGCCCCACCGGAGCACTGTCCAGCACCTGTGAACAGATAAATGTTGCAGTGCTTTGGGAACCTTCTGGGAGAGGGGGTCATGCAGGGGGCTCAACTCAGCTTTAATGTAGGCGCAGGGGCTTTTGGGTTGGGGCTAAGTTGTCCCTCGCCGCACCTGCGCTGGGATTACTTACCCGATTACCTGCTTTAAATTTACGAAATGCATACTTAACGCTGTCCCTCAAAACAGTCACGCTCAGCGAGCGTACCTGATCGCATGTTCCTAACTCACCTGTATAACATCGGAGACATTTCCACGTGTTGTCGGGCACCTGAAGCCACATGCGATCCATAGAAAGCCACATGCAGCTTTTCCAACGCATGTGCTAAAGCCTGATCCCTCCACGCATACTTGGCCACGGCATATGCGGCAGCGCACGTTGCAGGCCATTAGAGAACCTAAAGTAGATGCATGTGTGAACTTGCCACGTGCAGCACAGTGTTCAGGAACGCATTAATATGGTTGCTCTTTTTCAGCATTGAACTGCTCCTGTACCGCCCAGTACCAAAGGACTCCTGATGGCCCGCTGGAGACAACAGGGGGATACTCCATAGGGACCACATACTAAAGCTAAGTGGTGCACACTTTCATTATATGACCGCAGCAGTGGTATTGTTTCATGTGCTTTACATGAGCTAATGTGTTATTGGAAGAAAGGGGCACATGGCTTACAAGGAGCGAGGTGGGGCAGTTAATGCAGTGTTGGTGTGCAAGAGCGAGAACCAAGAAAAGCTGGAAAATGTGCGCAGAGATCGGTTTCCCTAAAACCCCCTTCCCTATTCACAACCTCTTATTAAACCTCTTTCCGGTTACACTACAACCCCCAAATCAAATCAACGTTACCCCAACACTCCTTCCCTGCAGTGGTAGAGGAAGCCTCTGTAAGCTCTGATTTGCAGGTCCCAAGACCAGAGCAGGGGTGGTTGGTTTGTGCCACTCCTGCACCTTGGAGCTGTGGACCACGACAAAGCGCTCTGCTTTCAACACACCAATGTAGAACTGGGGAAGGGGTGGATTCCTTCTCCCAGGTGCGTGGGCGGGACCCCCGTTCACTTTCTATTCTAAAGTTCACGACACATTCTCCAGGATAGACTACCTCCTAATCGAAAGCCCACTTAAAAACAGGGTGTTGGAATCAACCACAGAGTCCATACAGTGGTCGGACCACGACATGGTCAGAATCAGATTAGGGGAATAGTTTTCAGACAACCACAATACAAAATGGTCATGCAACAACCTGTTATTAAAAGACAAGGAATCCACCAAATAATTATTTCAGTGAGGTGGGGGTTCCGGGTGTGTGGGAGGCATTCAAAGCGACTACCCGAGGAGTAATAACAGGAGTGGGAGCCAAAAAAAGAGAGAAAGAGAAGCACAAGAGTCTGCACTTAGGGGCAAGATAGAAAAACTGCAACCGGGGGCCTGGGGGGAATCCGAGGTCTCAAATGCTGCCTGGAGACCAGGAGAAACTTCAAAAACTCAGAGCAGTAATAAAGGCCCTCCGGCTCCACCAAAGGAAATGTAAATTGGTGTTCCTAAAACAAGAATACATGGAAAAGGGGAGGGAGCAGACAAAATCTTGGCATGGAGGTTAAGGGAGCAGAGAAACTCCAGAAGGGAAGCTGCACTACAATCAGATAGAGGTGAAAAACTCCTAGATGACGCCCAGATAGCAGAAGAATTTCGTAAATATTATGAAAATCTCTACATGGACGAATTTAATGACCAAGGTCCCCACATTGACCAACTTTTAAAAGCTCTCCCCATCCCTTGTCTGTCATCGGACGAAGTAGCCGCCCTCGAGGCCCCCTTTACCGAGGAAGAAATTCTCAATGCCATAGGCAAAATGAAGGGGGATACGGCTCTGGGAGAAGATGGCTTCACGGTCAGATTCTTTAAAACATTCTGGTCTACACTGGCCTCCTTTATGACCAAGCTCTACAATCACGCCCTTGTAACTGGATCCCTTCAGAGATCAACTTAATGGACATGGCGCAAAATAAGGGGACGAGTGCCTACTTGGTCTCAATAGATTCAGAGAAAAACTTTGATTGTGTAGAATTGCGCTATATGGGGTTTGGTACCAACTTTAGACAATGGATCTTGGCCCTTTAAAACAACCTGATGGCCAGGGTGACAGTTAACAGCACTATCTCGGTCCCCTTCCAGCCCTCCAGGGGTACAAGTCAAGGATGCCCCTTCTCGCCCTTACTATACTCACTTACAATGGAGCCACTGAACATTGCAATTAGGGGAAGAAAGAAGAAAAAAAAGAAAAATAAATAAATATCACTGGAATTCATGTGGTATCCTGGGCTTCAAACTCTCCTTGTTTGCAGATGATATCCTATGCTACTAAATTAGATAAGTCATTGCCGGAACTGCTCTATCAAACCAGTTTGGTCGGTTCTCTGGCCTGAAAATAAATATCCCCAAGTCTAGCATAATGGCCTTAGGAACCGATGACTCTGCAACTAGACACAAGAGTACCTTAGGTGGGATGAGAATAGAGAACATAGCAACCCCATATCTGGGAATTAAAATCTCTAGGGACCTTGCCACGTTATTAATCCACAACTTCTCGCCTTTGTTGTTGAAGATCAAATCAGACTTAACCCACTGTGCCCCCCTGACACACTCTAGGTTTGGGAGAATGGCGACAGTAAAGATGAATGTACTTCCCCGACTGCTGTACCTATTTTCTGCCCTCCCTACCCCTCTCCCTGAATGCTTTTTTGCCAAATTAAAGGCTTTGCTAAACAACAAACAAATTGTATTTGGAACGGGAAGAGGCTTCTAATTAAAATGACGCTAACCCTGCCTAGAGAGTTTGGTGGCTTTGGGCTCCCCGACTTCTGGTTGTACTACAAGGTGGCCCAACTTCGAGTCATGTTACAACACCTTAGAGGCAACCTAGGCATGTACTAGTCGGTCATCGGAGACCTCAGTACTCACCCTAAGGAAGTCCTACTGTGGTCGCCGACAAAAGATATCCTTGACCACGTTAGGCTATATAAAACCGCAAGAGTGGGATACTTCCTATGTAAAGTAATAACCTCCTCTCTTCCTGGCCTTACCCGTTGAGCTCTGTGGGGTGGGGGGGGGGTAGCCGTTGGAGATTGGTGGGAGGGGCTTTCGCCATTCACAGAAATTGTCAGACAATGGTCTAGAGAGAGCTGGTCAACTATTCCCGGGAGGCCAATTTATTGAGTTCCCTCCACTGTCCGAGTCCCTGGGGGCAGACTCAATGAGCGTTTGAGTACCTTCGCCTCAGGGGAATCCTGTCCGACCTGAGGTGGCTCCCCAAGATATTTAGACCACTTACTCCCTTTGAAAAGCTCATTCACGAAGCCCCATCAAGAAAGGAAATCATGTCCAAAATCTATAAAGTACTGATAACCAGTGCTCCAGATAAGATTTTCAGGTGGGAGTATTGTACTCCCTATTTTTAAACTTTGAGAGTAAATGTGATTTTAAGAGAGTAAAAATGACTTTTCTCCTTTGCAAGAGAGTAACATTTATGACATCCAGCCAACGTGTGTTAGGAAGAATTCTCTTCTAAGGCTAATTTCCCTTACCTATAGAGAATCCCAGCAGCTTAGTTGGATTTGAAGGATTTATTTTTTTCTCCTGCTAAGGGTAAGACCCTTTTTTCACACTCTTAGACAGATTGTTAGTGTGTGTTTTAAGCTATGTTGTGTGTTTATGGTCTATGGGGCTTTTCTCACCCTCATAGGAATCATCTTTTTAACCTGTGTGGTACACAGCATCCTCCGTGCAGTACAACAGGGGTGTTGTAGCGACACCCAAACATAGACTCCATATCGTGGGACTGACTACTGTCTCCCAAGGTATGTAAAGTCCCCATTGACTTTACTAGTCAATTTTTATGAACTAAACCAGTACAACCCATCTTACTATGGAAGTACTGGAAAGGTTTAATAGTTTTTCCCTGGTGTTCATTTTCGAGGGTGTACCGTACAGTCCCAATACCCAAAGTTTCTGGCTGGTGGCAGTGGTTACTACAGTAAATATTCAACTGCGAATATTTCCCTGTGGGATTTTCCCATTGTTCGAGGCTACCACTTTTACTACCGGCCTCTAACATATCGCTGGTTTATTTTAATATTAACTTTACTCCGGTAGGTTTCTATTGCCAGAACTTTAATTTCTTTCTCGTGTTTTTCTCTGAAATCCTAACCCAGGTCGGGGATGCTTTGTTCGTCCTTTTGGCGGGCTTCTGCACAGAAGCCCTCCTTTCTGCGCCACTGATTCTGGGGTAGACAGGATGTGGTGTGGGAGGAGGAAATAGGCACCCTGGACAGGGTTACCTAGGCAACACAAGTCACACTCTGCCCCGATAGGCTGTGGGGGTTATCCCACCAGGATAGCCACCCCCCTGTGTGAGTGACAGCTAGGCTGTATGAAAGGGGGTCTTGCTGCATAAAAGCAGGGTCCTGAGGACTGGAGGACAAGACGTTGCCACTGGAACTAAGAAGCCGAAGAGGAGAGAAAACAAAGACATCTGCAACGACTGAACCACTGGTGAAGCCCTGCTGCAGATCCTCACCACTTTTCTCCAACAACATGAGAAGATCTTCACCTGTAAGAGTCTTCTTCCCTTGAGCTAGTGGGGTCAACCAGTTCGCCAATCGCCTTCCAGGACCTGCCTTGGTCGAATCACCAGTGCCAAGCACTAGGAGACCGGATAGCCAGGCACCCGTCCACCATGACCGCAATTTAAAGGAGCATACCCTTTATTCTGTTTTTGCAGCAGCGCGGCTGGTTTCATCCCTGGGCAGTGCAGTAACTCGAACCTTCCTCCACGACGAGAGCCTCTCTTCCTCTGCTGGATCTCCCGAACTGCAGGAACAACCGCCACCGCAGGGGCCTCTTCCACTTTCAAGGTACATTGTTCCGCCAGGCTACCCTTTTCGTTGGGTATTGCTAAAGGTGTTTTAAATCCTTTACTTATCTTCTGGGCTGGCCGCCTTTTCGTCTAACACCATATTTCTACGTCCTGCAACCGCGTTATCAATCTTTTAACACAGACTTGACTGCAGCCACTAGAACATTTTGAACCTAGACACTTTGCCTTGTACCACTGACTCTGGCACAAGCCTCTTGATTCTGGCTAAATCTGTTACAACTGCCTTCTCTAGATTGTTTCTCTCCAAGAGATGTGTTGGTGCACCTAAAACTCGTATAACCACCTTTCCTTCCCCTTTATATATTGCTGAAGTGCCATTTTGCTCGGTTTTCCCCAAAGTACTGTTGATGCGAAAGTGCTGCCTTGGTTAACTTGTTCACAATCCAATTGGGAAGTGTTGCTGGTGTGTTCTAGGAGTCTAAACCTGTATAACTTGTTCTTTCCCTCCCTCTGAAGAAACTGTTAAGAGTGCCATTTCTGCTTAGTTAACACTGCCGTTTTGCTCAGTTTTCACTCTTGCTCAAACTTGTCTACAATTTAAATAAGGAGTTGTGTATACTTTTCCTGACTGTTTTAACTTACTTTAATAATAGTGATTTGTGTGTGTGAACATCAGTGTGTAAAATAAATAAATTATATATATATATATATATTATTTTTGATACAAAGCTTTGTCAGTGTTTCCTTGTTTCATAGTATTGTAGTCCTATTGTGTAAACCGTTTATACTGCTCATCTCCCTCTTGAGATAAGTCTGACTGCTTAGCCACAGCTACCAACTAAAACTTTGTGGTACAGAATGATACCAAAGGGGATTTATTGCATATACCTGTAGTCTTAATCTTCTGTAGTGCTCCCTAAGGGAACTGCGCAGGATTTTGCCTAACACTGGTGTACAGCGGTGAGGATAAAAGTATTGGATTTACATTTTAGAGTGCTGCTAGTACCTTGGTTTAATTAACCACAAGGCTTAAAAATCAATAAAAGTTAATTTTAAAAAGTTAATTATGGAAAGCTATAGCCAGGAGATACTGATGATTATTTAAGGGATCTGTGCAGACCGAAAAGTCTTCCTGTCAAAGGCAAGAAATCAGAAATGATTGAAAGATTGTTAAAACACCAAAGACTGGAGAGTGGAGCTGTAGTTCCTGCTCCTACAGCAAATGTAGCAAACATTGAGCTTGATAATGTTGATATTAGTTTTGAAGCTGATGAGGAAGAGAAGGCTGACAATGTAACCCCTTCTGGCCCTCTGCCTGCTCAAAGGCCTCAACCTGTGGCTACTGGACCATTGTCAGGTCCCACATTAAGTCCTGAATGTATCACTCTAGAAAAAATGAGGCTTGAACTTGAATTCAAAAGAATTAGTGATCAAACTGAACAGCTGAAATCTCTGCATTGGCTCCCAGTGGCTGTGAGGATTAAATTCAAAAACCTCTGCATTGTCCACAAGGCCTTCTGGAGCCTGGGGTCTTAATACCTTCAACTCTCTCTTCCTAAATATCTTCCTCCTCGAGCTCTTAGCTCATCCGCCTCCAACTCACCTCAAGGTCAGACGGTTCTCCAAAGCAACGAGTTGGTGGTAGATCTCTTTCTTCGGCTGGGGCATCCTTCTGGAACAACGTCCCGGAAACTTGAGGAGAATCATCTCCGGTTCCGGAAGCACCTCAAAACCTTTCTCTTTGCTTCTGCTTTTTCTCCTTCTCTCCTCTGCGGACTTTCTGGCTGATACTGAAACTGCACTGGTTACCTGGCCACCCTCTGATCTCAGGCCCATGCCCACTCCCCCGCCAGTCGCACTGCTGCACCGCCTTTCCCCGCACTTGGGGACTGTTTTCTGTATCTCTACAGTCCCACTACCAGCATTGGACACCTGATGTCTGCACTTGCCACCTGCTGGCCGTACATAAACTGCCCCCTTCGCACTTTCCTCCTTCCCCTTCCCATGCACGCGCGATCTGAATGACACCTGGCCTAGTAGGATCGTTGTCTGCCTTTCCTCTGTTCACCCTCCCTTGCCTTGTCGCGCTTTGAAACACTTGTGTATAGGTAGGCGCGTTATAAATGCCATATCATATCATCCCTTCAAGTAGGCCGAAGAACCGCCTCAGCCCTAAGTTCCTGCATAAAGGGAAGGAGCCTATTCAGCAATAACATGGCCAGGATTTTATTGTTTAGATTAATAAGAGATATAGGCCTATATGAGGCACAATTATCTGCTGGCTTCCCTGCCTTATGTAACAGCGTTGTCGTGGCCTCCCACAGTGTTGGTGGGAGGGCGCCCCGCTGCACCGCCTCTTGGTATACCTGAAGCAGATATGGAAACGTGACACTATAGGCTTTATAAAAAGTGCCCGTAAGTTCATCCAGGCGCAGTGATTTGGCCCCAGGTAGTTCTCTAATCACCCCCTTGATTTCGTCCATAGTCAGCTCACTGTCCAGGTATTCCCTCTGTTCAGGGCACAGTCAATACAGTACCACCAAACCCTAGGTACCGCTCAATATCCTTCTCAGAGTGCACTCCCTTTGCAGAGTATAGCTTACTATAGTATTCACGGAATGCCTCCCCAATGTCGGCCGTCTCAAAGACGGATTCCCCTCTGGAGTTACGAATATGCTTCACCTGTGTAGGTCGCCGCTCAGCTCCAAGGAGCCATGCTAGGAAGGCACCCATCCTTTGCCCCTCACCGTACTGTCTAACCTGAGCAGATTGGTACAGACAATTAACCTCCCTCAATGCATCCGCCTAAAATGCATCTTGCTCCTTTCTAATATCAGCTAGCGTAGCACTCTCCCCCAATTCTTGATATTGGAGCTCTAGACCTTTCAGTTTAGTCTTGTTGGCCTCCAGTTCAACTCTAATCAGTTTCAGTATCCCGGTCCCTTTCCCACACATAACACACAAACACACCATTTAAAAGTTCCCCATAATACCCCGGTATTTATAAACCGTTGTCAACAAGTTCTAGGATACAAATGAATAAAGGGACTGGTTGAGTATGAGGCAACTTCAGATGTATGTTATAACAGAGAAGACAGCACAATTGGACCAAAAACTAAACACCCATCGCAGAGGCTTCCCCATCCCCCGTCGCCTTTGAGAAATGCAAATCACAACATTTACAAGGCACAATAAAACTCGTTTTCAGTCACACCCCTATGTTCAGAAAGTGCAGAATGGCACCAAATGTCCATGTAGTCTCTGGAACCCCCTCGGGTCACTGTGCTAGATGTTCTACCCTAAAGGATGAGGAGCACTGCTGCTGCGGCTGGTAAATGCAGCGGCTCTGGTAGAGATCAGCAATTTCTCTGGGGATGCGGGAAGGTCAGGGCATTTTTGAAGGCTAACATACCTCAAAAAACGTGAAAACAAACCTATCATTTGATATTCATTTTCTTGGTTGGTTTGTTCTGCTTTCAGTGAATGTTTTGTCAATTTGCATTGCCAGTTTCTTTTCCTTTTGCATCAAACGTGATAAAGGTAGCAAACCAATGGTGTGTCTAATGCAACGTGTAAACAAATCAGTGTGACGAAAGTCATCACAACAAAGCTTTTAGTCGTCGTTATAACAGAAGCATCTAATATGTGATGGCAGGTCTGTAAGGAAACGCTGCTGCAGGTGATCCTCAAAAATCCTTGGAGCACATGAGAAAACACACTTTCAGCTTTTCCAAAATTGGACCTCGGCAGTAAGCAGTCGCTGCATTAATACAACCCTGTTTTTGTTGACATTTATTCCATCTGCCAGTCCTCGAAGGTCTCTGAAGCTTGGGTGTGTTAAAGCGTGTGTGCATGCCTTACTTTATATCAGTGGTTTTGTTTAGGTCTGTGGCATTGTGCGACTGTGGTATTTTCTTTGCGCTTGTGTGTGACCTTCTGTGTTTATCTGTGCATGTATTTGTGTGTTCTCTGCATAAGGGTCAGTGTTTGGGTGTATGTACATCTGTGAGCTTTCCTGCCCATTTGTAGGTCTTCAGTCTGCTATATGGCAGGATGCACCATGTTTGTGCTGTAGTCTTTGTACGATATGTCTGTCCCAGATCTCTGCTGTGCAACGAACAGAAGATTGCATATATTCCAAGCCTCAAATTCTCAAGACAGCTTAGCTTCCAAGTTAAGTGTTCTCTCACATGTGGCCAACTCATCTTTTCAGCCTTCCAAGGTTGATCCATTGAACATTACTATCGCAAGCAGGCAGGAATCCAGCATAAAGCGTTGTTTCGCAATTTACATTGCAATTAAGAGTAAATTACATATCTGAAAGATATGCAACGTGTTTCAGCAGGAAGCGCAACAGGCACTTAACACACACTTGGTGGTAGTGTTTGTCTGTGATCAATATCTGGATTTTTTGATATATCATGTTTCATGCGTTACCATGTTCCAGTAAATAAAATAGAATGTGCTTGCAGCTTGCCGATATTCTCTACTCACTCCTTTTGATATTAAAAAATCTAAGCTGTATTAATTCTCATGGTTATGAAAATGTATGTTAACAGTATTTTATTTATTTATTTTGCATTTGTAGAGCGCGCTGCAGCCCGCGGGAATAGAGGCGCTGTCAAGGATACTTAAGAAGGCTTGCTTGAGGGTTACAAAAAGCGGCCCAAAAAGTAAATAACGTTTGCTTTAGATGGTACAGTTACATAACAGTATTATACAGTGTATCATTCAATGCAGTAGCATATGACCGTGATCATACATAGGGAAGCCCTCTAGATAAAGAGCCTGGTTTATAGTGCCTTGCGGAAGGCAGCATGGGATTCAATTGATCCGATCTCATTTGGAAGGTTATTCCAGAGAAAGGCTGCCATAGTTGGGAAACTTGAGCACCCAGCACGCACTCTACGCGTGTGAGGATTCAGGATGCGATTGGCATAGGCGGCTCTGGAGGGTCTGGACGCTGTTTGTTTGTGAATCCTTTGCTCAAGAAAGGGAGGAGCGAGTCCATGAAGACATTTATGAGTTAGGGCAAGGGTTTTGAAGATAACCCTTTCTTTGATGGGTAACCAGTGTGCCTCTCTCCTGACCAAGGAGATGTGTTCTCTACGTGAAATGCCTGTTGCGGCCCTTAAGGCATTGTTCTGGGCAATCTGGAGTTTGGCCAGGTTTCTTTGGGAGGTATCGACGAAGAGGGCATTGCAATAGTCAAGCCTGGAGCCAATGATAGCTCCTGCTATGGTAATGCAGTTCTGTTGAGCGAGTAAAGGCCTGATAGCATTGATCAGTTTGGAATGGTATGCTGCTGAGGAGGCTATAGCATTGACCTGCCTATCCATGGTCATGCTAGGTTCTAGGTATATGCCTAGAGTCTTAATGGTTTGTGATACTGCAATGGGGGTGTTGTCTATATTGAAGGCCTGATACTCTTTGTCGAGTTTGCTCAGTGTAGCAGGGGACCCGATCAGCAGGAGTTCGGTTTTTTTCACTGTTTAGACGGAGCCAGTTCTCCACCATTCAGGATTGAATGGTGGAGTAGATGATGTTGAGGGTATCTGCATCAGTGCGATAGTCTCCCTGTGGGGGATGAGCACCTGGGTGTCATCCGCATAATTGGTGTATGAGATGCCCAGTGAGTCCAGAAGACGGAACAGGGGTCTGGTGTAGAGGTTATACAGAGTGGGGGCAATGCAGGAGCCCTGGGGGACTCCACATTTGATTAGACTGGGTGTGGCGTTGGAGGATTCTGAGAAAACCTTCATGACTCTCTCCTGCAGGAACAAATTGATCCATGCACAAGCCTTTGGGGAGAAGTTCGCAGTGGTTTCGAGGTGATGGCATAGGGTTTTGTGCTCCACCAGGTCGAAGGCCGCAGAGAGGTCTAGGAGCAGAAGGAGCGCTGGTTTGCCTGAGTCTCTGATATCGTCTATTTGATTTTTTAGGTCAAGTAAGGCAGTTTCAGTGCCATGACAAGGGCGAAATCCAGATTGGCGCAGGCCAAGAAGGTGGTTATCCTCAATGAATTTCTGAACTTGCAGATAAGCTGCTTTGTCCAAGATCTTTAAGAGGAAGGGGACCGTAGTAATGGGTCTGTAGTTGCCAGGTATCAGTGGGTCGAGAGATGTTTTTTTTAGTAGCGGTCGGACCCAAGCTTCTTTGAGGGAGCTGTGTACAGTGGAAGATTGGAAGGAGGAGTTAATGAAGGCCGTCACAAAGGGGGGCGATGACTGGCACACAATATTTAATAATGTGGGCTGGGCAGGCGTCTCCCTTACAGTTAGAGGGCTTAACAGACTTAATGAGGGCAGTGACTTCCGATTCGCTCATGGGGGCGAAATCAAATTTAGGTGCCTGGTTAAGTCTGTCCAGAGTAGGGTGAGCCGTTTGGGCTGCTAGTAATGAGGAGATGGCCTTTTGGTGGGCTAGGATTTTGGTGTGAAGGGAGTCAAGTTTGTCGAGCATAGCTTTTTAAATTTGGTTACACCAGGCCTCGTCTTTGGCAATGCTAAGTGGTGGGGTAGAGGTAGATTCAAGTTCCCTGAAAATAGCAAAGATTTCTTTAGTCCCGGACTCTGCATTATTAATTCTGGTGTTGTAGGATTCAGCTTTGGCCTGTGTAATAGCAATTTTGTATTCTTTGGAAATGGCCTTGAAGGCGGTTTTGTTTGAATCAGTGGGGTTTCTTTTCCATTTGACAAGTGAGGCCCTTTTTGTGGATCTAATATCCACGAGAGCTTGGGTGAACCAGGCATTGGAATGCTTGGTTTTCTTGGCTTTTCTGGCTGTCAATGGAGCAATAGTATCTACTGCAGTGGTTATGAGATGGTTGAAGGTGTTGGCTAGTATTACAGGATCATTGGGGAAAGGTGGTTGCATGGCTAGAACCTGTAGGTGCGGGAGGAGGGTATCTTTAGTTAGTTTCTTAGAGCAACTGGATAGTGTCGCGCGGAGCAGGATGGTGGGTTTCGATGGTTCAGTAGAGATGTCGATGTGAAAGTTAATGCAGGAGTGGTCTGACCAAGCGATAGGGGATATGGAGGGCTGGAGAATGGGGCAGTTAAGTTGTGCAACCCAGTCAAGGGTCCGACCTTTAGTATGTGTGGGCTCAGTGATGGCTTGGACAAACCCTAAGGTGGTTGGCCCTTTTTGAAGGGCAGAGGCGTTGGCATCTTGGGGGTCGTTGAGCCCAAGGTTGAAGTCACTCAGTACTACTACTTTGGTAGTTTTTTTCAGGTTGTGAGACAGAGAATGGATGAGGGTTTCTTGGAATTCTGTTGGAGGGCCTGGTGGGCGATACACGGGGTGAAAGGCAATGGTGGAGTTGGGGGACGTTTTGAGTTTGATGAGGAGGTATTCGGCGTTGTGACCCAGTTCCCCCTGGCTTCTTCTGATGTCAAGGGTGGGTGTCCTTGGCTATGATGGCTACCCCTCCCCCCTTTGGCCTATCCGATCCTGCCTGAATATGGTGTAATCAGATGGGATGGCGAGCGAGAGTGCGGGCCCAGAGGGATCTTGTAGCCAGGTCTCACAGACAAAAAGAATGTCAAGGTTATCCCTGCTGATGGGATCATGTACATCAAGTGTGTGAGCTGGAATTGAGCGGGCGTTAACCAAGGCGCAAGTCAGGAGTTTGGATGGAGGACTACAGGAAGAGGTTGGGGTAGGTTTGTGGTTGGGGTGGCTACAGTTTTGGTAGTAAGGGGGCATAGGCCTGCCATTGGCATTAAGGGCAGTGGGGGAATCATTGGCCTGCGGGGCAGTGGGGGCATCAGTATTGCATGAAATAGCAGTGGGGCATCAACATTGACTGAAACAGCAGTGGGGGCATCAACATTGCATGAAACAGCAGTGGGGGCATCAACATTGACTGAAACAGCAGTGGGGGCATCAACAATGCATGAAATAGCAGTGGGGGCATCAACAATGCATGAAATAGCAGTGGGGGCATCAATATTATATGAAATAGCAGTGGGGGCATCAATATTATATGAAATAGCAGTGGGGGCATCGGCATTGCATGAAATAGCAGTGGGGGCATCGGCATTGCATGAAATAGCAGTGGGGGCATCGGCATTGCATGAAATAGCAGTGGGGGCATCGGCATTGCATGAAATAGCAGTGGGGGCATCGGCATTGCATGAAATAGCAGTGGGGGCATCGGCATTGCATGAAATAGCAGTGGGGGCATCGGCATTGCATGAAATAGCAGTGGGGGCATCGGCATTGCATGAAATAGCAGTGGGGGCATCAACATTGACTGAAACAGCAGTGGGGGCATCAGTATTGCATGAAATAACAGTGGGGGCATCAACATTGCATGTAATAGCAGTGGGGGCATCAACATTGCATGAAATACCAGTGGGGGCATCAACATTGCATGAAATACCAGTGGGGGCATCAACATTGCATGAAATAGCAGTGAGGGCATCAACATTGCATGAAATAGCAGTGGGGGCATCAACATTGCATGAAATAGCAGTGGGGGCATCAACATTGCATGAAATACCAGTGGGGGCATCAACATTGCATGGAATAGCAGTGGGGGCATCGGTATTGCATGGAATAGCAGTGGGGGCATCGGCATTGCATGAAATAACAGTGGGGGTATCAACATTGCATGAAATAGCAGTGGGGGCACCATTGTACAGCAGGGCAGGGGGGGGCAACAGTGTTGCATATAGTGGCCGTGGGGGCACCATTGCATAACAAAGTGCATTGAGCAGAAGGATCATTTAAGATTGTGCACAATGGACTTACATGTCGTGCTGCAGATAGTGCAGCGGTGCGCATCTCCAAGTCCTGAGCTCCTAACACCGCAGGGGGCGGCTTGTCTGAGCAGGCTGATGTGCGGGGCTTCGCGGTGAGGTAGCTGAGGAGAGTGCTTGCATGGTGGAGTAAGCGGCTTTGTGCCGCGTATCTGGAACGCAGGCGCGCATTCCTTAGTGCGAGACTGGGCTGTGGGTGGTGGTGTTTCGTATAGCAATGTTTCGTAAGGTTTTCACTGTTTTTTCAGCAAAAAGTTAATTGGCATCCAGTTTGTAGGGCGAGTGCATTTCTCTAAGGTCGAGTAGATAATATAAGTTACTAAGACCTGGACTCGGTCTAGAAGCTTTAAGATTGCTCGAGGCCTGCACTGGTAACAAAAAGGCCTGCATGTCTGCTAGCAGTTCCCTGTAAAACACTATCCACGAGTGCCTCCGACTTGAATAGCCAATTCACCCCCTTACACCTCCCCCACCCTCCAGGGATGAAGCACTCCAGTGTCACTGGCGAGTGATCCGAGAGTTCTCAGCAAAATCTCACAGGACCCCAGAATTATTCTCGATTGCCTGGAGACCAAAATAAAATCAATCCAGGACGCTGTGTGGTGCACCCAAGAGTGGAACGTGTAATCCCTATGCCACACGTCCACCAGATCGTAAATGGCACAAATATTCATCACCCTCTGCCTAGCCTTGGACTGTCGGTGTATCCCCCAGTGGACCAGTCCAAGCTGTCAGAGTTGAGTTGAAGTCCCCCCAACCCCCAAAGGACAAGGGAATCCGGTATGGTTCATCAGTATTCAGACCATACTTGTTCAGCAAAGAGATCTTCCACCCAATATACCTGGTTAATAGCAATACCCGTCCTTCCTGGTCTTTGGCCATCTCTACGAAGCAAAACCGAAGGGATCTGTAAATCAGAATGGCCACCCCTCTCGCATAGGAGTACGAGTACAAGGAGTAATATCGGTGATAGCCCCACTGCGCCGCCCACTTGCGTTCACTTTGACCCATTGGGTGGGTCTCTTGTAGGAAGGCCATGTTAATGCCATTGCGTCTCATGTATAGAAGAACTGTCCTCATCTTGTCTGGGCACCCGCCACATCGTATGTTTCAGGTAATCATTTTAAAGCTTTTCATCCCCATCCCATCGCCACTACCAGGGGTCCCTAGGCACGCCATTCAACAACGATAATCTGATTCACCATAAAGGCTAATCCAGCACCAATTGACCCCTCCAAATCCATCTAGGCTCCACGGCCCGACCTCACCCATGCTCCCGATATTAAATGACACACTGAAAACAGGCCTCCTCACCACCTCCCTCCTCATGGGACAACTACCCCAACATGTGCGCCCACCCTGCTACCCCACCCACCTCCACCTCCAACCTACCTGCCCAACAACCATCCCAACTTGTTTGGACCTCCCTCAACCCTCCCCCCAAACCCCTTTCCCTTTTGAACTTAGTGGAGCACACACAGATGCCTTGCGCCTTCACCCACCTAAAATACGCATGAGCCGCTAATGTTCCAGGCCTTGTGCCAAACCCTACGATGTGTCTTTATGGGGCACACGACCCCAGATAACACCTTAATATCAGATAATCATCAGGACTGTTCGGCAAGCCGCCCTGAAAAGTTGCCCCCAGGGCACGTATTCAGATAGTTTGCACTCACACATCCATCAGTTATCACATTCTCTCTTCGCACCTTCAGATCTGGTTCCGGGACAGTCCTGCCATTCCGTGAGCAGGGCTGCAAGGTGACCAGCCCCCACCCGGTCCCCACTTCGGAATACCATCTACAAGTCTACTGGCCTCCCTCGGCCATCAAAAAGTGTGCCTTACCAGCATACTGGATCCTGAGCTTAGCCAGGAATATCAACGCGTATGGAATGTCAAGATATCTAAGCCTGCACTTCACTCCCACACAAGATTCTACTTGCGGCCCGCACCGACGCCGAGTAATCTGGGAATATCTGTATACGGTCCCCATCGAAGTTAGGTCCCCTTTCTCCCTAGATAGTGGAAGATCACGTCTCGGTCTTTGTAATTAAGGCATTTTGCAATTATCGGGTGGGCCCCCGGAACAGGACGCAGTGCCAGGATACTGTGGGCGTGCTCTACTACGAACATTGGGGAGAGGTCTTCCATCCCAAAGAGTGAGACACAGTCTTTCCACAAAGTCCTCCATGCGGCCCATCCCTTGCTGCTCCCAGACCCTGACCAGGCATATGTTATTTTGTCTTACCTAGCCCTCCAGGTCCTCATTTTTAGCTGTTATGACATTGACTGCTGTTTCCAGGGCCGCCAGTCTTGATGGGACCGTGGCCACTGCGTCCTTCAAGCCCAAGATCCTATTCTCTACTTCATCAAGTCAAGAGTTGTGCTGTGCACAAAGATGTAAGACCCAATTATGCCAAGCAGATGCATGACTTTCCTGGCTCTTATCTGTCGATTGACCATATTTCAGGGGGCCTGTTTTAACGGGGTTTGATCCCTCTCGTTGGAGAGAAACACTAGAGTTGCTCCTGTGTCACTAACAGCCCCAAGTAACTGTTTTTGTTGCCTGGGGACTGAAGTGGATTTCTTTTCGTTGATGGAGAATCCCAGTCAATGTAGGAGATAGTTATCTGTATTTTTGAGGCATTCATCTGGGTTTTCCCCTGTTAATAACATGTCGTACAGATAAGGGTACATTGGAAAGCCGTCCCTGTGGTAGTGTGCCGCTACGACAGCCAGCACCTTTGTGATCACTTGAAGGGCTGATGCAATCCCATAAAAGAGCACTTTGAATGGATAGTGAAGAGGACCAATTTTGAATTGTAGGTACTTTTGATGTGCTGGCAGCATTGAAATATCAAAGTATGCATCTTTCATATCCAGTGATATCAGATAATTGACCTTTTTCAGAAGTGGAATGACATCCTGCTAGGTTCTTATTCTTAACTTTTGGGGCTTGGGTGTTTGCGTTGGTTGGTCTTCGAACCAACACTGGTCGTTTTTTCTTTACCTTTGGAACAAGAAGTACACAGAATAAATAACACTGTTTACCTGCAATAGCGCAACCTCTTCAACTGCCTCCTTTTCAAGAAGGGTTTGAATCTCTGCTTGCAGAATTTGTAGGCGTTCTAGCGGCATCGTCCTGTTATTTAGGGGTAGATGACGCTGTCTTTTTGTGGATTCGATGCAATACCTCTTTTGTAAAGTTTGAAAAAAAAACGTTGCTGTAGTTATTCCCTCTCATGCATAAGCATATGATGTTATCCGACCCCCTACTGTGAAGCAGCTGGTTGGTGAGAAGCAGGAACAGCTGAAAAGAACTGCTTGACCCATCTGTAAATCCGTCTTGCCTATGAGTATACACAATGTTGTGTAAATGTGTGGTCTGAAGTCCAGGTTGCAGCCTTGCATATTTCCTCTAGAGGAGGGCTGTGCAACATGTTGATATATAGATGTGTTGGACTACAACTCCCATAACCCCTCAGCATCGACTATGCTGGCTAAGGTTGATGAAAATTGTAGACCAAAACATCTGGAGAGCCAAAGGGTTGCAGATCCCTGCTCTAGAGGGACATTAGCAATAAAAGCAAATGTTGCCTGTGGGAAAGCCAGAAGTAGGACTCGGGCTAGAGAACATGTTTATATGTAGCTCAACTACAATAAAACATTTTTTTTTTTTAAAACAGCCCTGACTCAAAACCTATCCACTAAATTGGATCTACAATTTAGCAAGACGAAGACCTTCACAACTGACTCACAGTCTCTTCCAAGGATCCCTTCTGGCTCTTGATCCAATGTTGGGTTTAACAAAAGTTATTCTAAAAAAAACATGCCAGTCTGTAAAAGAGTTTCACAAAGCTTCCCAAAGTTCAAAATTAGTCTCAAGCTGTCCAATTTCTTTTTAGTAGAAAGACATTGCCCTGATCCCCTTCCATCAACTTGGTCAATATATCCACACTTCGACCAACTTCTGGGTGCTCTTATACTCTTTTGCTGTATTTTCATTGCTCTGCTCGTTTTGCCACTGTGGCTTGTTTGGGGTCTCCTGACCCAATACATCACTGTGACCCCTTTCTGCTTCTCAATTTTCTTGGGTCCCTGTGACCCTTCTGTTTTTGTATGCTACTCCTCTGTTTTCTCAGGCTCCCTCAACCCTTTAACTCATTTAGTTCTCAGGTTTTTGTGACCTTTGAATGGGATTAGGGTAGTCATTCCCCCCCTGCCCACTTGTTTTCTCGGCTCTATTGATGCTTGGGTTTCTTGGGGTATTGCAACCCTTTAACTCTTCTCGCTACCTCAGGCTTCTTGTGTCTGTGACCCTTGGATGGGGTTAAGGCAGTCATTCCCTCTTCCCCGCTTGTTCGCTCGCTTTTCCTCCTCCCTCTGACTTGGGCAGAGTTGTGCTTGCTAAAGGTGGTGTCTGTCTCACAAAAAACATCGGCACTCTCTGCACCTCACCACTAGATGCAGGTGGTTTTCACCCTCCGCAGATGTGGCTTGTTCTCGCTGTTCGCTGGCTCTCCTGCTAAGAGTGGAGGACCCAGTCTTCACTTCATCCCTGGACTCGGCGTTGGTTTGTGGCTATGGGCACACCACACCTGTACGTGGTCGCATCTCCAGGTCCGACTCACACTCCGCGGCTCGGCTTCTCTTGCCTTGCATGTTTATTTGTATGGAGTCTCAGTTTGGCTGCAGCAGGCTATGCTGGTCTGGGCAGCTCCTCCCCTTTCTGACTCCCTGGCATCTGGAAGTCGCTTCAGTGTTTGGATTCTTTTCTTCCAGTGCAGGCTCTTGGTCCTTTCATCGTCATCTCTGAAATGAGTGGTAACTGGTTTCGGAGTATTAGATGTCGAGTGAGGGGAGCGGTCAGCAGTGGTGTTAGATAAACAGGCTTTTGCAAATTACGAGAGGTAACGTGCTTCTGAATATAAGAGATTGTTTCAGAGGATGGTTCAGCTGTGATGTCAGTAACAAAGAGGTCTTAACTCAAGGTGCCCATATATGTGGAGATTTTACTGGGGTTCTCATCTTATCCCAGTAGTCATCGTCCCCAAAGGGCGAGTCACTCCCAGTGAGGCACCACTTGCCCAAACCCGGTGGAAGGATCTTGCGGAGTTGGCTCACCTCCCGAGCCTCAAAGGGGGTGGCTCCCACTTGAGGAGAAGGGACGAATACCCTGGAATCACATGCCTCAGTGCTGTGTGTGGAGTGTGTCCTTTGTGTAAAGTTTTATGTGCTAACAAATAGCACAATTAAATGCATTTGACCATCCTTTCAGAAATAGTGGCCTTAGTTACAGGGTGCCCTCTCAGCCCACTGCGAATGAAACCAAGAAAGTACTTGTTTTACTTATTTGTTTAATCTTATTAAGGTAGAATGTTACCGCTCTCAGTACATCTAGTGTGCTCAGCACACGTTCCCCTATACTTTTAAGATTAGGGAATAAGCAAGGTAGTCCGATGGATTATTTACATGACATTTTTAAATATATTTGGGTTAAAAATTAAGGATGCGTTCTTAAGACCACTGTGTTTATGAACGGTAATTCACTTACTTCTAAGTAATTGCAATCATGAAGGCTACTTTATATGCAAGGTCTCTTAAAGAAGCTGAATGTATGGGTACGAAAGGAGTTCCCATGATCCTTTGTATAACTATACTGAGGTCGCATCCCGGAGGTGGATGTGCTACTGGGCGAATACATTCAACTCCTTTAATGAATACTTTAATCACTGGTATCCTCCACCAAGATATCGTTAGTTGTGATTTAGTATAGGATGTTAGAGCTGCTAGATGCATCTTAAGAGAGTTAGAACAAGTCCTGAATACAAAAAAAATAATATATATATATATTACAATTATATGTAGGAGTGAAATAAATGGTGTTAACCACATTCTGCTTTCACAAAATGCAAACCGTTTACACGTGTTGAAGGACCAGTGTCTTGTGTTGGATTTTCTAGCCTCCCTAGGAATTTACATACAACGTTCCAGAGTTTCATATGGCCAAACTCTATGGCAAGTTTGATGTTTGAAGACCTGGATGGATCAATTGTCCAGGCGGTTGTGTCAGTAAATTGTGTTTGACCTGGATTTTGATGGGTGATTGAGTTGCCATCCTCATGACATGTGTTAACCATGTTTGTAAAGCCTGCACTGGGGTGATGAGTATTCAAGCAAGTTGGTTGTGTAGTAGTTTATGGACTTTGTGAAGAAGTGGAGTTGGTGGAGGGGGGAAGCGTAAGCAAATGTGCCGGACCATTTCACCCGTAGTGCATTCCCTACCGACCCTTTCCTCTGGTTACTGTAAGGGAGGCATGGTATCAACAGTAAGGCAGATAAGTGACCACAGTTCAAGGGTGTTTATTGAACAAGAAAAAAGGGTTTATAAACGCCCATCTAATCCTAAATCTACAGATCGGAGCAAGCTACAAGCATCAAATAATAACGCAGTCCTAGTGGTGTCTTGTCAAAATAAAAGGGCCTATACTAACCAGCCTACTGCCAATCCTTACCTCTAAATACAAATAGTGTGGGAAACAATGTTACAAAAAGAAAGAAGTGTTCACAAAATTATATTTCAGGATCTTCAGGCCGTTGGCCTCCCTTCCCCATGTTATCAGCACAGGATAAGGCGGTTCACTCGAGCTTAGAACAGTATCTGGCTTCTCTAGCACAAGGATACAGTTCAATCATTAACATCAGGGCCTTCTGTGCCCAAGCCTCTGTCTTTCAAAAGTCTCTTTTTTCAGCAGGCCTGATGCGACAAACAATATGTTTTTTTCCTCTTTCAGATTTTCACAAGTACTCAATTTCTTGAGCGATTCACTGTTCATCCCGGATCCCCCTTAATCGGGCTCAGATCCCTTTTAACACAATTAGTCTTCCCCCCTGTGGGCTCGGACCAATTTCAACTACTTTCTTTATATTCTTACCATCAAAGACTTTCGAACGTGCTGAGGGTTTTGCTTGACCCGTTGCAGGACAACCTTTCCTTATAACATTTGCCACCTTGCAGTTGGATACCTAACCGAGGCTTTCAAATGAGCACCCACGTGGTGCCGGACAACTGTCTACGGAATTGTATCTTGGCTTCAATGTTCAATCACTCATCTCCTGTTTAATTATGATTGTGTCGCTTGCCACATACGCTTCATACACTGTTCTCTTCAGTTTTCACTATACAGTGTTGCCGTTTGCAACCTTGGCTTCAACACAGACCGGTCTGGTATCGGTCTCCCCAAGTCACCGGCTGTGCCGACTTCAATGGTGTTGCCATGTTGTAGGAGCCAAAGACATTACCACAGTAGCAAACTAATCTCCCTGCCTTCACTATCGACGTGGGCGAGCCCCGGGTACCTCAGACACACAATGCAGGATTCTTCAGCCTTGATTCTGGGTCTTACGTTTCCTGTTCTCAAAGGTTCATGAAAGTAATGGTCTTTCGTTGAAAAGGTCAAGGGCACTTCCCTCCTTGCAAACCCCTTCAGTCTTTCCATCTTTCGCCTTGTATTAAACAGCCATCTTGGAACTGGTGCTTCCTCGCGTGCTTTGCCTTCTTCAGAGTGTGCTTTCGTGCTCCGCCTTTAGTGTGGGGAAGTGTAATGGAGTCCGGTGTGTGTAATGTTCAGTAATTGCCTGACCCTGTGTGACCGTTGTGTATTGGGACATGTCAGGTATACGGCCCGGGTGTTAGTCCATTTTCTCTCGCAGTGAGCCGTCTGTGAGAAAGTGTTTGTGTGTGAAAAGGGGGAGGGATGAGTTCATAAGTATCCTACCTGGTAGGATGGGGTAAAGGTGTGATGGGGAAGGGGATACCGCGTCTCGCCCGCCTGTGCCCCACCTCCACTCCCCTAAAACCCATCACGCAGGTGCTCCTCCCACACTGGTCCAGCCCCAGGAACTGGATCCAAAAGCGATGGCCGTGTCCTGGCCCCCCGGATGACAGATCCGCAGGCACTAGCGGGTGAGATATGTTTAGGTTTCTCACAGTACATGGATGCAAAGTTGTGGCATTATGCGTTCTGGACTGGTGTGAAAAGATTCAGTGTGGGCTATCCCCAATTTTTGAAAATATGTTTGTGTTTATTTTCCGCTCATGATTTTGAAGTACTTTGCTTAACGTGTCTGCTAGAAAGTTGTGCCTGGATATAAAGCCCTCTACTGATGAATAATTTCGAAATTTCCTTGGCTAAAAGGCATAGTATTAAGGAGTGATTACCCCCTGCTTGTTTATGTACCCTGCTTGTTTATGTATGACATTGCAGTGGTGTTGTCAGTGCGGACCAACACAGCTATGCTCGTTTGAGAGGATAACAGCGTCACCATGATTCTTTCAGTTCTTGACAGTGAGCTACCCTTGCTAGTAGTGACTCATCTCCATTAAGTGTTATCTGTGCAAGTTGCCTGAAAGGAGGTTTGATATTGTCTGCCAGAGCACCACCTACTACTTTTGTTACAACTACAAGATTGCCCCAATCGCCAGCTATTGGACACCACTGACCTGAAAGCCACTGCTGTATTGTGCACACGTTTAAGCATGCATGTGGAACAATGTAAATGCAGGATGCGATCATGCCTAGTAGTTTCAGGACCGTTCTAACTGATATCCGTTTGCCCATCTAATAGTTGCAAATTTGTGAGATAATTGCCTGTAATTTTTCGAGAGATGGGTATGCTAGTGCTAGTTCTGAGTCGATTATGACTCATAGGAACTGTTTCTTTTAATGTGAAAGTACTAGGCGTGATTTTGTTTTGCTGATAATGAGCCCTAGTCTGTGTAGTAGGTACACAGTTGTTTGTTTGCTTGGCATGACATCGTGTTAGCCAAGTTATGAGCCAATCATGTAGATGGGGGGGGGGGTAAACTGGAATATTTTAGCAGCGAAAATGTGCTGCTATTACTGCAAGGACCCTCTTGAAAACATGAGGTGTGATGCAATTTCAAAAGTTAGTACTTTGAATTGGTATGGTTGATCTGTACCTTGAACCTGAGGAATCTTCAGTGACCGGGGAATATTAAAATATGAAAGTATGCCTCTTTTACGTATAGAGAAGGATGACCTCCTGAAGAGTTGTCATTCTAAATTGAGATTTTACATACTTGGCCTTAGGACTTTTGCATCTTTTTTTATTTTTATTATACTTGTTTCAATTGAACATTTAATTTTTACAAGAGTCTTCACTACGTTAAATGAAACTAAGTGTCTTTTTGTTTTGTCTTTCTCTGGCACCAGAATATAGAAGGAGTAAAGGTAATTGTTTTCCTGGCGCAGAGGGACAGACGCAATGGTGTTCTTTAAGATTAAGGTCTCAATTTCCTTCTTCAGCAGTTCTCCATGTTCCCTTTCTGTCTCACGGTGCTAGACTGCCCAGACACTGTAGTAACCTGATGCAGTAGCCCTTGTTTACAGTGTCTAAAACCAACTGGTCTAATGTTATGTCTTCCCATGGTTGGGTGAAATGTTTTATGCGTCCTCCTATTAAAGAAGCATGAGAGTGTACCCGAATCTGCGAGTCATTATTTTGAGGAGTGGGATCCTTTTGTGGATTGCCCTCTTATCCCCAGCTTGCGTCTCTACATGTGTCTTGATGGCAAAGTGTATGAGGTTTACTGAGTTTGAGGTCCTGAATACCAACCCGCGCCAGACTAGGCTTGATGTGCATTTGCCTGTGTAGATGGTGAAGTCCGAAAGAACCGTCTATTAGCTGGGAATCCTTGTGTCTGAAAACTCCTGCCCGATATTGGTCTCAGGGTTTTCTGAGCCTCATGGTCCCTTTTGGCTCTTTCTAGAGCCTCATCGACTGCCTTTCTAAATAACTGCAACTCCTCTACAGACTAGTCTAAAAGATTTGCCTAGGCTTCTGGTTTGCATCCGGTACCTCGTAGACAGGCGTGTAGCTTGATGAATGTCACACCTGCTTCTGCTTTCTGCTGCATCCAGACTTTTTTTTTATGATCGCGTTGGCAGATTGTTTCCCTTTAGCTTTTCTGAAAGCTCCCTGCAGTTCCTCTGGGATCCGTTAGCTCAGATCCTCCATTTCATCCCATTGTGACTTGTTTTATCTGGCCATGAGGGCCAAGCATTGGCAATCCTTGCGCTATTGGCTGCTGTGGTTGCTGCTTGCCTGTCAAAGGCATGTATGCGCCTGCTTTCCTTGTGTGGCGGGTGTCCAGTGACCTTGCTCTTTTACAGGGAGTAGCCACTATTAAGGAATATGGGATTAATTTCCTCCTGGTGTATATGGGATCAAAGGCAGGCGGTTTATATTTTTTCTCCATTCTTAGATTCCCTGTCTTAGTGGTGACTGTTTTTAGGAATTATGGATTTTTACAAAATGAATGACGTTCATCTTTTAACTACAGTTGTGGCTAACTGAGGGAATTTAAGAAGTAAAATCTAAGTTTCATAAAAGAACACGAATTTTTCCTGAGGCTGAACTTAGATGTCTATATTGGTTCTTTCAAGCCTCTTTGAATTAGTGGAAAGTTGACATGTTGAAGGATTTTTTAAGTGGCTAATAGCCATTTCGTTTTGTCTCTGCTAATCAGCTGGACCCAGCACATTGGCTCGTCCATCAGCGTGAAGTTTGAGAAAATGTGTTTCAAGTAATGAGCTCTTGTCCATTGGTTTCCTGGGCACTGGAGCAGTAGATGTCGGATTCCTTTTCTGAGGTTGTGTTACAAAACCGGCATAGACTAGTAGCTGAAAGGCCTTGGCTTGTCAAGATTTCGTTAGTTGGAAGCAGGTTTAACCTGACTAAGCAGAAAATCACAACCCTGTCTACTTGGAAATTTCTTAATGTAAGTCTGCAATTCGTTACGTTTTCTGACATTTACTTGGCAGATGGTTTTTCAATTTTTTTCTTGCTGCTGCTTCTAGTATCCATTTCCACTCCAAATCCTTTCGTTTTTTAAAAATTTTCACAGGGTTGTGCAACAGCAGCTCTTCGTCACATTCAATTAACTTAAGTACCACGTTGTTTCTCATTTTCCATGCAGTAAGTGATTTGCGGTTTTCTTTCTCCATTTCTTCATTTATTAAGTTGTAAATTGAAGGTGAAGCAGACATCTGGCATTTTCTATAGAGCATCAGTATAGCATGTCTGATCGTGCCTTGAAATGATAACCAGCTTAGTTTGCGGCATTGACGCCACCGGAGTCGAATTAGGTAGGCCAAGAACTTTTCTCCAAAAAAGGGCTTCAAGTTTTGGCCAGATGGTCAGGGGGATGTTTGGCATTCCTTTCGCCCCAAACGTTAGTGATGGCACCACTTTGATTTTGTAGAATTCCAGCACTGGCACCATAGAGTAGCGGTCAAACTTCTTGTCTATGGCCTTTCCTTGTGTCGCCAATTGCTTCACTTTTGCCCTTAGTGCCTCTTGCATCGATGCATCATTCTTTAACTGTCCAGTATGACCCCCAGGTATTTAAAGTCTTGACATTTTTCAATTTGGTTCCCGTCTATGGCTAGACAAATGTTCTCTTTTTTTCTCCTTGTTGTCTCCAGCGTCATAAACGTAGTTTTTTTTTCATTGATTTTCAAGTTATTTGCCAGGATGTATTGGACTAAGTTATTGAGTTGACGTTGTAGGCCAATTGGCGTATGATCTAATCAAATCAAGTCGTCTGTATACAATAGACGGGTAATCGATGTTTTGCTCATATGTTTTGCTCATCTTAGGAGGGAATGCTCTTACTTCTGTGTCTGAATCCTTTAGATCTCCTATAAAAGCCAAGAAAAGGGCTGGGGCCAGATGGCAACCTTGCTTTACTCCTCCAAGTTGCAATCTCTGATGATAAAACCCCATACTGGTCTAAGCGTACTCTCATATTGGTGTCTGTGTATAGAGCCTTGATGATGTCGAGGAGTCCCGGCGGGCAATTCCAAGCTGTTAGTTTAGACCATAGGCGGGATCTGTCCACTCTGTCGAAAACCTGAGTTAAGTCTATGAAGGCTAAGAATATACGTGGTTCCCCTTCCAGTACTTAATTTTTTAGTAAGATGTTTGCTGCTGTACCCAAGTTCTTCTTGAAGCCAATCTGCAGAAAGTCATTGCATGGCGCGTGTTTGGCCCATTCTTTGAATTTGTCTAGTAATAGAGAACCGTAGACTTTCCCCTATTATATCCATCAGCGCTATCAGGCGGTAGTTTGCTGGATCGTTTTTATTGCCCTTCTTAAAAAAAATCGGAACCACTGTTGCGGTTTTCCATGATGGAGGAACAGATTTAAGTTCAGTGCATCTCCGAAAGAATTTGCTGAGCAACGTTGCCCATTCATTAGGGCAGGTTTTTAGGTCCACGTTTGTTACCCCATCCGGGCTTGGGGCTCTCGAGGGCTTTAGTTGTTTGATCCATTCTAAAATTTCCACTGTACCGTCTAGATTCATCCATGCCTGCGACTCTGAACTTGTAGGTATAGTCAGAATATTTGTCTGGCTTTCAAAAAGTTTAGTGAAGTACAATCTCCAAGATTGTTCGCCGATGCTGTTAGTCAGGAGGCAGGAGTAGTTGATTTTATAAGCGTCCAAACAAAAATCTCTAGCTTTATGTACACTTATGGTCTTTAAGATGTTTTCTGCATCATGCTGGTAGAGGTTAAGACGGTATCCTCTTACCCAAATTTTGTATTGTTTTGTTGCTGCTGCGGTCTCAAAAATTGCTTCCACCGTGCCTAAGGTTCTTGCTCTTCTTTTGGTTTTTCTCAGTTCACGTCTCTTGTCTGCTAAAGTTTTATCGTAAACATGTCTCGGTTGTGTAACAGGCCGATTGCTCCTAGACGACACTTCCTTATAAACTGTTAGGAACGGCACATAGTCAATTTGTTTTAAATGGACAAGTTGAATCATTGCGGTGTATCTGGAGTCCATGTCTCTAATTGCTTTTGATGACAGTCTTAATCGACTACCTTGCGTGTTGACTTCCAACTGTGTTTGCATCTGTTAGGGAGAATTCTCTGTTTAGGCTGAATTTCCTAACCTAGTGAGTCCCCCAGCAGCTTTGCTGGATTTCTGGGGTTTATTTTTTTCTCCTGCCAAGAGTGAGACTTTTACCCTCACTCTTGGACATGATTTGAGTGTATTCCTTTGACTCTAGATGTGTTTAATGGGCTTTGGGGTCTTTTACTCCATAGGGCTTCATGTGTTTTTGTGATGTGTGTTACACAGCACCTTCAGTGCAGTAACACAGGGGTGTCATAGTGACCCCCAAGTATAGACTCCATACCCTGGGACGGACTACTGTCTCCCAGGGCATGTAAAGTCAACATTGACTTTACTAGTCTTGAATTCTGAACAGAACCAGTACAAACCATCATATTGTGGACGTACTGGCCGGGGCAATTCGATTGCCCCAGGGTCTGTTAGTCGAGGGGGCACGTCTCCGTCCCCCCTGATTGAGTTTTGGCTGGTGGCAGTGGATACTACTTTTTATATTCAACCGCGAATATTTCTCTATGGGATTTTCCCATTGTTCGAGGCTACTATCTTTATTTATTTATTTAATTACGATAGCCTCGAACATACCACCAGTTTATTTATTTATTATTAATTCTCCGGTTGGTATTTTTTTGCCAAAACTCGGTTCGAAAATGGCGTTTGTGTTCTCTTCTGTGACTCCAACCCAAGTCGAGCCCTTTGTTCCACTTTTTTGGCGGGCTTCTCCACAGAAGCCCTCCAAAGTGGTGCCACTCTGTCTGGGGTACTTAGGAGGGGTGGAGGGTGATTTAGGCACCCTGGACTGAGTTGCCTAGGCAACTCAAGTCGCACTCCGTCCCGATTGGCCCGAGTGGTGAGCCGGCCGGCTCACCACTTCGCATGTTTGAGTGACAGCTAGGCTGAGTGAATGGGGGTTTTCTGGATAAAAGCAGGACTTTGGGGACTGGAACTTCAGAAGTCGCCACAGGACCCAAGAATCCGACAAGGGAGAAGCTGAGCCGACCTGCTACGACACCACCGGTGGAGCTCTGCTGAACCGTCTCACCACTTTTCCCAACGACGGAGGAGATCTCCCGCCGGAGAGTCTTCTTCCTTTGACTGGTGGGGATAACCAGTTTCACTGTCTTTTCGCCTTCCCGACGCATCTCGTGGCCTCCTTGCCTGTGCCAAGCACCCCGGCAACCACAATACCACGTTTTACCACAACCGCAAAATAAAGGGTAGTACCTTTAACTGGAAAACTCTGCGGCTGGTTTTTTCCCTGGCAGTGCAACGACCTTCATCTTTCCTCCAAGTCGAGATCTTCTCTTCCTCTGGACGACGCCGAGACTTGCACCCATTGCCAGGAACAACTGCCACCGCTGGAGCCCTTGCCACCGACTGTACGGGGTAGATTTAGCACCCGGCTTTGGAACCTGCGTTAGCCTGGGACACCCTGGCTAAACTTTTCTGAGCCTTTCTAAACTCTTTTCGAACTCTCTGCAAGACTTTCAAAGCCTAGTGTAACTGTGATCTTGGGCGCATTTGTGCTCTGCTCTCTCTAAGAGTGGGCCCAGCCTATGGACTTTGGGCTCACCAGTGACTTTTGCCCTTCTGCCTTGCTAAAAGTGTTCCTAAATCTTAAGAGTGGTGTATCTTCATATATTCTGCCTCCCCCCGCTTTTTCATGAACTTATTGGAGTGCCATCTATAGTTAAGCACTCACCTCTGTCTGGAAATAAGTGGTGTTAACTAAGACTTGTCTGATAAGGAATAAGGGTTGTATATATCATAATGGTAACTGTGTTTAGAGTGTTTTACAATAAGAGTGCTGGAGTGTTTCAAATAGTGTGTTTTTAAATAAATAATTATATACTTTGATACCAAAGCTCTGGTCAGGGTTTGCTTGTGCTATTGTGTCCGAGTGCCTATTGTGTATACTTTGCATATTGCCTAACTCTTCTTGAGGGAAGTGTGACTGCTCAGCCACAGCTACCAGGTAAATCTGGGTGGTACAGACTGCTACCAAGTGGGTTTACTGCTAACACCTGTAGTCCTAAATCTTTTGCAGTGTTCCCAAAGGGAACTGCACAGGTTTCTGCCTAACAGCATCTTAGAGGCAAGAGGAGCAGAGGTGCTCCATGACATTGACAGCAGGTTGTGGTCACTCGCATTCGTTCTTGTGACCTGAAAAGATTTTGTGACTTGTAATAGAGATTTTGAGACAAAAATGTGATCTATGGTAGCCTTCGAGTTCTCACTCCCAAGTAGGATATCGATTTATATCGGGGAAAACCTTGTGTAAATTGTGCAGATTTCTTAACTTCATCAGTTTCATCCTTATTGAGCCTCTATGTTCAGCTGCTGATAGATTGCAGGAAGGGTAAAAAGTGTTGATTTGCGAGGTGCATATCGCGTTTATGTCTCCACATAGTAAAAAGTATGATGCCAGGTGAACTGCCAAGGCCTCGTCAATTGCTTCTTCTAGGGTTTCCAAGTAATTTAAATTGTCCATGGCGGCCGGGTTCCAATATGTGTTCGCTATTATTAGCGTTGATTAGTGGCTGATGTCCTTCAGGTCGTCTTGGTTTATCCAATCTGCCTTTAGCATCAGGAGTGCTCGATTGCTGACTAGCATTATTTTAGATATATTCCTCAACCTTTTCTACTAGCTGATCAACAAACACGATGAGGGACGACCTAGAGTGCCCTTTCTTGCTGGTGCCAAATAAGCTTTTATCCCTCCAAAGTGGGTTGCTGCTTTACCCAGGTCTCCTGTAAACAAAAGAGGTTGTGGCCATCTAGTTTAAAATCCACTGGCGTTTGGAGATGAGTGTGGCCTCTTGTGTTCCATGAGCATAATCTTATTGGTTTTTGAAGGCTCTTCGGGTCATTGATGACCTCACTGGTGTGTTCATTGAAAGTAAATTGCTATTTATTACGTTGTGTTGTTAAGACTTTCGGCAGCCAAGACCACGAAACGTTGAGGCGGCGTCTCTGTCACTGAGGTGAGATGTTATTTCTTGTTGTGGGTCTCTGGTCGGGTTCACTGATATTTCTAGGTGTGGAGTAAACACACTGATGCTTACATTTAGCAAGTTTGGGGGGCCAACCTGCAAAAGTTCTAATAAGGCAGGTACGGGAGACAATGATCTCGATGTAGATAGGGTTATCACCATCCCTTTCAGCTTAACGGGTGTTTAAAGCACAGCAAGCATTCCTGATGTGCAGGAGTATTCTTGCTGTGGCGTGATCATAGTTGCTCGCGTCCTCGAGCTCCTCAAACAGTGACCCTCCTCCTCATCCGCAGTCATGACTGCAGGACTGTCACTCGTCGTCCGCTCCGCGGTTGATAAGTCTTTATGCCGCCTTGGGCTGGATCCACCCACTGTGCGAAGCTAGTGGAAAGACTGTACTGCAGGCACCTGAGGTTCTAGCAAGGAGCAGGACTGCCACTTGTCCTCTTTTAGTTGAGGCTAATAGAGTAATGCATTGCAAAAGGTGCTTCATTTCCTCTAAGAAGCCTTCATCCGAGTCCTCATTAAGTATCCCAAAGCGCTGAATTTCTCCAACAATTACATCACTGTATTGAAATGTTCTTAGTAGGGAGGAAAGACATCTGTGAGTCTTCCTCGTCTGAGGATTGCATAACAACCGTCGGGCTACACATAGTCGTCTGGCACTATGTCTGAATCTGTATCATCGGTGTCCTCTTGTTAATCATGGACACAGTATGTGTTATCTTGGGAACTAAGCTGCCTGTGTAGTTAAGTCTTCTTTGATGGCCTTTCTCCCTGGGGCGGTATAGCCTGCCTCTTTCTACTCCTTACATGATATTACATAAAGGAGCCCTTCTTGGATAGTTTCCCTAAAGTCCTTCATGGATCTCTACTTCAAAGATCGTCGAAATCCAATAATGCAAGGTCTGTTTTTTGGTCATGAAAACATCAACACCCACACTAGCCCTTCCTCATCCTCCTGATTCAAAAGGTGTGTACAAACTCCTTCCACTGCATTGTTGTGAAAGGTGCTGTAATCCTCTCACTATAAACCAGTTTGGTGGGTTACCTGTGTGCTGTTCAAGACAAGATTTGCTTGGAGGTTCCCTTTCCCTTTTGTGTTGTATTTTATTTCGTTATCCAGGTTGAGGTCTACGGGGCTCAATGCCTGTAGGATAGAAATGTTCCTGTATTTTGGTTTTGAGGCTGACTCCTCAACCCTCTTATCTTGACGTTTGTTTTGCAGCCTCTCAAATACCACTGGAGTCTCCATGACTTGTTTCGACAAGCTGTTAGTTCGGGAATGGCTGAGGCCTTTCTTGCAGGTGCTTCTTTGTTTGGCTGGTAAGTGTCTGCTCCGGCCCCTGTGCGTCAAACCCTGACCTCAAGTTACAAACATTTTGCTTTGGACACGCCCTGCGCCAACTTTGACAGCATGGCCTATTTTGCCCATAGTTTCAGCCTGCATTTCCCCCCCCCCCCCCCCCCCCCCAAGTATCATGCTTTTGAATTTTTGACATGCCCGACTGTGGGCATGTCGAATTTAGAATTGCACTGTGGGCACAATTTTAAACTGTGTATTCTCCTTTAGGGTATCACTGTTTCGATACTGCTTTAATATATGGAAGGGGGAGGGTAATAGGCATTCTATAAGAGCGCTAACAGCACAAATATATATATCCCCACCCACTCTCCCTGCTGTATGCATCAACGCTGTAGATGTATTTTGGTATCATTCATTGAAGAATCGGCAAACAATTTGCGATCTCGCGTTGATCAGCAACAAAATGTTCCATCAATTTCAAAGTTGCTGCCAACGATCTAAGGACATCGACGCACGAAGGATTGTGCATCCCTGTGCACGTAGAATAGGGATGGCATCACAAAAAGGTCCCCGTCGACAACCAGGTTTTTCAAATTCGAAAACATTTAATAACAGAAACACTAAGGACTCGGTCAGGATTTCCGTAAAGTAAAATGTCCATTGTTCTGTGTCCAAACCCATTTCCGTCCCTTATACTTATCCACCTAAAGAAAACTGGATGTTTCAATGCATCCAGAAGGAGGTCTCTCTGGATGCTGACTCCCAAAGTGCAGTCCCTCTGCAAAGGTGGTCTATAGTTCAATGTTCAAATCAACACAAAGAAACCCAGCTCCACACTCGGCTCCTGTTCTTTCTCCCATAAACATAAATTCCTCACAATCTTCTGGCGGAGTCCTCCTCCCCAGCCGTGGCACAAAATAATCCTTATCAGTTGTTTGTCAGGACTGGTTCACTAATCTGCCAGTTCACACCGTAGACTTTCCAAATGGTGTTCCAAGTCTAGTTCACTGGCCTGCCAGACTTGATGTTCACAGCTTTTAATTTCTCTTGTAACCAAATGGGTCTTTGACCCATATCCATTCCACTGATGTGACTCGCCGATTTCCATCTCGGTACTAGACCCCATTCCTCTGCCTTAACGAGATCCCGGTTCTCACTTCACTTATTGTTCATTTGGACAGACCAGGTATACTCTCCTGCCAGGAACCATCCCTCATATTAGAATGAATGCCTTATCTCTTTGCACCTCTTGGTATGGACTTATCTGTTTCACCAAGGTGGCATATATCTGTATGCTTCTTTCATCCCCTTGTAATCTTCTGGGTGCTTTTATGTGGCTTACAAAGTTTGCATCAACTGGTATCAGACTCATTCACCCCCTTGTGCTCTTTGGGATGCTTTCATGTAATTTATAAAGTTTGTATTAATTTGTATGGGATCCTTTTCGCCTCCTGTGTTCTTCAGGATGCTTTCACGATGCTTCTGAACTCTTTTAGCTCCCTTAATGCTCTGCTACCAGCCCAGCCCTTTCCCTACCTTAGGGTAGTCTCAGCCTGGTCTCGGGTCCCTTCTACAGATGGAGCAGAGCTTCTTCTGTGGTGCTGTACTCCTTCCCGCAGCTGCAGACTCTCCTGCACGCCTTCAGCTGCCGGCGCCGGATCTCCTTCCGCTTTTGCTGGTCAGGCTTACTACTTCTATGCCCCCATCTTGGCAAGACCTCCTGGATTCTTGCGACCGTACACGTCTCGGCGTCCAGCCTTCGGATCTTCCGCATCAGTGCGAGCATCTCGTTCCCTGCTCCTCCAGGGCTGGCTTGACAAGACAGTAAATCCTTCTTCCCTTTTTATGATCAGGGTTCCCATCGGATGTACCGCGTGCGTTGGTTCCGCGGTGGGCGTTCTCCAATTTTTGCTCCAACTCCCTCTTCCTCGCCTCAGTCCCATCATGGACAGCCTCTACTTTACTGCAATACCTAGCGGTGTGGGGAGGGACCTGAACATGGTTTAAGGAGGATGGTGATGCCAAGGGGCCAATGGATACCGCGTTTTGCTAGGGAAATTGTCACCAATCCCAAGGAGGATTTCCCTCCACATGAGATCCACCCGCTGAGCATCACCCCGAAGAGGACAAGCTAGTAGCGGCCTCACCTCTGTGGCATAATGGAAAGGGGGCCTGCCCCCATAGACGATGTGACAATCTCCTGGGATTTATCACAAATATATATATCATACAATACTCAACGTAATGGTATTTCTGGTGCTTGTATCTGCTTAGATTCACAGGCTGTGCATATAATCTGACAACGCAGAGTATTGCATCTTTTTTCAAAGATCGAAATGGGACGTTGACCGTGTCCGTTACAGTATCCCTAAAATGACGTGCAGTGTACCCAAGATCCCTCAGGCGTCGAGGTGACCCTGGTTGCTTTTTGTGTGCCACGAAGGGAGCCTCAAGAGAATGTGAGAGCGAGTACAGAAGAAAAGAAGGCGCCTGCTATATCAATGGAGTGCATAGCCCAGGCCGCCCAACGTTTAGTACGCCGGTCCTTCAATGTTTTCAGTTGAAATAATTTACATGTTTTGCAGTGTTTCTCTGAGAGATCGCTAGGGAGGCAATGAATTTAAACACGGTGCATGTCCTTCCAGGGATATTTACAGTTGTAGGATAGGCAAAATTTAAATGGAGCGTTTTCAAATTATTATTATAAAAGGCAGCACAACGATAAATGGAAAGTGGAAAAAGAGGAAAAGACATTCTCTGTGTGCAAGAGTAATAGGCCACCCCAACACTCCCTATTGTAACAGGCAGGGACCTGGTGTCGGCCGAAAGCAGCGGTCGCCGACAGGAGATTATCTCCTATTGAAGGTTCGTAACTGGTGCTGTCTGTCGAAAGCAGCTGAAGAACAGTCTGAACCAATACGCAAGTGGAGGGAGGCTTGAATGGCTAATATAATTTTACAACTTTTTATAATAAATGGAGCTAGCCAGGAAACACTGCAAATAGCGACAGACTATGATGTCAGTAAAAAAAAACAATCCCCTTTGCTCTCCCCTTCCCCACCTCCCAAACTGGACTTTTTTGGACATTTTTGTTTTAAAATAAAAAATGTATTAAGAAAGCAAAAAATAACGCAATTAATTGGTCTACTGACAGTCATTTCCCCCTAGAAAAAAAGTCCAAACCTGCACAGAGCATAGCTAAAACTGCTGAACAAAAACGGACCAGATACGAAACAACTTGCTTTTTCTGTGAGGGATTCTAAGGATATTCTGCCCAGTAGTAGTAAAAATATTGGACACAAATTATAGCTATATATATGTGTCCCACAAAGCATCAGAAAGGCTTTTCAGAAATGAAAAAGCCGCCTTTTCTTTGCTCAATGCCGAGAGAGAACCGCGGTTATAACTGCTATAACTAGGGTTAACCAGAAATGTTGGGGGGAATGTGAGGGGACTAGTGTTAGGCAGAATCCAGTGCAGTTCCCTTAGGGAGCACTACACCAGATTAAGACTACAGGTGAGAGCAATAAATCCCCTTTGATATCAGTCTGTACAACAAGGATTTAGTTGGTAGCTGTGGCTGAGCAGTCAGACTTATCTCAAGAGGGAGATGAGCAGTATTCGGGGTTTACACAATAGGCCCACTAGGCTATGGAACAAAGAAACACTGACCAAAGCTTTGCATTTGAAAAGTAGATATATATTTATTTCATACACTTCTAATAAAACACATGTATCACAGTCATCAAGCAAGTTAAGTCAACTGAAAAATATACACACTACCAAGTTGAATTGTACGCCAAGTGAATCAGAGTAAAAACTGAGCAAAACGGCACAGTGACAACTACACACAAGAGATCCTCCACCAATTCCTCACAAGGGAGGGAAAGCACAAGTTATATAGAAACAACTTCTAACACACCCTAGCAACACTTCCCATCAGTTTGTGAACCAGTTTAAGCAAGGTAGTGCATCAGTATAAGTAATACTTAAATGAAAACTGAGCAAAACGGCATTTCACAAGTTTTAGAAAGGGGCAGAAAAGGGTAGTTCGAAGAAGTAGGTGCACCAACACAGTTCTCAGTGAGTATCTGTCATGATCTCTGCTTCCAAAAGGTCAGGGTTTTCCCAACTCCCTTGGAAGCAGATCCATAACCCAGGTTCCGAGTGCCAACCAGTCCCAATTGGGACCTTTTGGACCCAGGCCTGGCGCCAGTGGCACCAGGCTCATAAATATGCCCAGTCCCAGCGCTGGAAGCGCCGGGCTCATAATGCTTGGGTGGACTTACCTGCAGCAGACCATGCTGCTTACTTGCCTGCCAGTTGAGCCTCTGATCCTCTTCTGTTTGGAACTACTTTTCCTGTTGGGTGGGGCAGGAGCCACTCCCTAGGTTCAGAACACTGGAACTCTTCCGGAAAGCAGGAACTCTTTTCTTACCTAGGCGTGGCTGTGGAAGGAGACACCTAAGCACTACAGGAGGCTATTTAAACCACACCCGATGGATGAATCTTGCTTTGCGTTATCTGCATCCTCTGCAGCAGAACGCTCATCATGTCTTCTGCATCTGATCCTGGGCCTAAGGAAAAAGGCTTACCATCCTGAATCCAGTCTTCAGCAACACCTATAAAGACAAGAAAGAACAGGTTAGCATTACAGTATTCAGTGACAGCTCTTCACTTACCTGGTCCATCGGCTGTCACCAACGCCTCGCGCTGCATTCCGGCATCTGAAAGACAAAGGCTTACCTACTCTTCGTGCGCTCCGGAGGTCTTCGCACTGCATTCCGGCATCTGAAAGACAAAAGCTTACCAGCTCTTCGCACGCTCCGGAGGCCTTCGGCGCTGCATCCCGCATCTGAAAGACAAAACAAGGTGCGTTTAAAGACATTGGATAACTTTAATACTCACGTGCCATTACTCCTTTCCACATCTAACCCAGTGGGTATTCCGGCACCCTGCAGCCGCTCCGAACTTGTACCTGCAAAATAAAAAGACAGTTAGAGCGCATCGTGAAGCAGGCAACAAGCGCTTACTTACGTGCTTCCAGGCGCTTCCATTCATCACACGGGCTCCATCTTCAACTCACTTCAGCCCGTCATCCGCCATCGCCGGAACCCTGCAAAAACAAGAGACATCATTACTAAAGACTTTAAAGACATTAGAATTACTCGAAACTTACCGTTCGTGCAGTGAAACGGACAGCAGTCCTCTGAAGTCAAGAGGCCTGCTCCCCTTATCCAGTGAAGAAACTGGTTACAGCACCCTGCCCCGAGGCAGATGGAGAGCACGGCGTTCACTTACCTAAGACATCTTACCCTTCGAGTCAGACATACAGTGCACAGAGGTCCAGCCCAAAGAGCCAGCCGTGTGTTACACATCACCTTTGAAGATACGGTATACGCCCAGTCAAGACCGGCGCCTCTACGGGAATCAGGTGAGCGTTACAGTATCAATCTAAGCAGATCTAACAAATGTGACCAGAGTCAGTAGGCCTGTGCCAGAGTCAGTGGTACGGGGCAAGGGTCCAGGAGCAAAATGTTATTGTAGCTGCAGTCAAGTCTTTGGTTAACGAATTTGAAAAGGTGGTTGAAGAAGCTGAAAAGACAATGTTAAGATAGAGCGGCGGCCAAGTCAACAGGTAGGTAAAGCATCTAAAACACTTAGTGCTACCGCGAAGAAAGGGCGGCCTGGCTGAACAATGTACCTTTAAATGAAGAAGTGGCTCCTGTGGTGGCGGTTGTTCCTGGTAGTTCCTGCAGTTCGGGTGATTCAGCAGAGGAAGAGAGGCTCTCATCGTGGGGGAAGGTTCGAGTTACTGCACTACCCAGGGAAGAAACCAGCCACGGTGCTGCCTGACAAATAAAAGGTACGCTCCTTTAAATTGTGGTCCGGGTGGACTGGTGCCTGGCTATCCGGCCTCCACGTACAGGGTACGGGAGATTCGACCAAGACAGATCCGGGAATGCGATTGGCAAACTGGTTGGCCCCACCAGCCCAAGGGAAGAAGGCTCTTGCAGGTGAAGATCTTCTCTCGTCGTGTGGAGAAAAGTGGTGAGACGCTGCGGCAGGGCTTCACCGGTGGTTCAGTCGTTGCAGATGTCTTCGGCTTCTCTCCTCTTCAGCTTCTTTGTTCCAGTGGCGACGTCTTGCTCTTCCAGTCCTCAAGACCCTGCTTTTATGCAAAAAGATCCCCATTCATACAGCATAGCTGTCACTCACAGTGGAGTGGTTATCTTGGCGGGAGACCCTCCAGCCTATCAGGATAGAGTGCAACATGGGTTGCTGAGGCAACCCTGTCCAGGGGTCCTACTCCCCCCTCCCACACAATGGACACACCCCAGACTCAGTGGTGCCGAAAGGAGGGCTTTTTGGTGGAAGCCCACCAAACGGATGAACAAAGGATCCCCGACCTGGGTTAGGAGTTTAGAGAAAGAAGTTATATTATAGTTCTGGCAAATAATGCCTACCGGAGTAAAGTTAATATAAAAATAAACCAGCGGTATGTTAGAGGCCGTCAGAAAAAGTGGTAGCCTCGAACAATGGGAAAATCCCATAAGGAAATATTTGCGGTCGAATATTTATGGTAGTAACCACTGCCACCAGCCAGAAACTTTTGAGAGAGGGACTGTACCGTACCCTCTCGAAAGTGAACCTAAGGGAAAAACTATTAACCCTTTCCAGTAAATCCATAGTAAGATGGGTTGTACTGGTTAAGTTCTTAAAAATTGACTAGTAAAGTAAATTGGGACTTTACATGCCCTGGGAGACAGTAGCCAGTCCCAGGGTATGGAGTCTAGGTTTGGGGGTCGCTACGACACCCCTGTGTCACTGCACTGAGGGTGCTGGGTAACATGTGAATAAAGATGGTTCCTATGGGGGTGAGAAAATCCCATAGACATTAAACACAAAAACAGCCTAGAACACACATAGCAAAAATGCCTAAGAGTGGGAAAAAGAGTCTCAATCTTAGCAGGTAAAAACAAACCGCTCAAATCCAGCAAAGCTGCTGGGGAACTCTATAGGTAAGGGAAATTAGCCATGAAATGAGAATTCTCCCAAACAACTAGGGAGGGAAAAAACTGAAATGGAGCGAGGGGAGCATGGCACAGGGAGGTGGGCAACTGTTAAGTGCCTGGGAGGGCAGGGAAGAGTTTGGGATTTTTCCCTCTTTTGACGGTTATTAGTGTGCATTTACAGCTAACTGCGGTTATCTGTAGTACATTGATAACCGTGGTTATGGGGAAAAAGTTCTCAAAATAAAAAAAATTGAAAAATGAGATCAAAATAAAAATATTGGAAATTTCACAGCGACAATCAGGTGGGTGGTAATGGGCGTGGCCGAAGGATATGGATACTGGGTTACTTTAAGGAACCGAATGGTGCAATATGGAAGGTGCCCACAGCCGAAGGCCATGGCTAGTGGGCCCCAACAAAACCTAGTGAGCAACATGTCAAGGGGCCACGGCCAAAGGCTGGGGCAAATGGTTGTGGGCAAAGGCCATGGCTAGTGAATGGGAAAGAAAAGTAGTGTTTCAAAAGATAGGCCCTGGTTTGTGGGCACGAAAGACATGTATAGTTGGGAACATGTACAGTGGACATGGCACTTAGTGGACAACATGTCAAGGCGAAAGGCTGTGGCCACTAGCTATGGGCGGAAGCCTTGGCTAGTGAGCGGAAAAGGCCATGGCTAGTGTTTTAAAAAAGATACAGTGGGCACGGCCGAAGGCTGTGCTCACTGGCCAGGGCTGAAGGCACTGGCTAGAGGAACCAGAGACATGTATGGTGGCCATGGCCAAATCCTGGGGCCATCTAGTGTGTCCAAAAGAAAGATACTGGGGCAACATGTAAAGTGAACACGGCGGAAGGCCATGTCTAGTAGCCCATACATAAAACTATGGTATAACAAAACCCTTGAAATTTAGTGAATGTGAGAAGTCATGAGAAGGTGAACTTGGTGCGTTCTCGTTGATGTCCCCTATAATGCCACTTTGTATGTCAGTGTGACTCCTTTCTCGTATAATATGTATGTGGTAATGAGCTTCGCAACAGGAACGTGCGGAGTTAAGCTGGTCATGACTTCCCTTATCCACTGAATTTCAAGGTTTATTTTGTTGTGTTAAATCTATCTGCTCAACCAAACTACACTAAGGTTTTTTTCAGTGAAAAACACGCAGGGTGCAAAATTTTAACTTGTCATTGGCTAGTGATAATTGACACTTCGAGAGTAAAAAAATGGTTTTCTGTGTTTTTTGTATAGAATTAAATGGAAAGTGACTTTAGGACTTACTCTAAAACACCCAGGAAAATTCACCAAATTTGGCATACAACTGATTGTCTCTGGCCCACAAAACATATTCCCCTAATTTAGTCCTGCACAGTAGGGCTAGAGGGACAGGGAAATTAAAAATATGCCGTGAAATTAAAAATATTCTTCAAAATGCACTCTACAAGGTGAAGGGCTGCTGTACACGTGCACTAGGTACAGAGGGACAAAACAAAATCCACAGCATTCCACAAAACACAAAAACTTTAGTCAGAAAACACACCTATTCAATCATTGACAGTAGGCGCGGAGGCACAACAAACAAAATCTTGAAGATTAACAAAAACATCCACCAACACAAACATGTACACACCCCTATACTGGCATAGGAAAAACAAAATTATCACAAACATATTTTTACACTATGAAATACAAATCAATGAGGCTGGATGGGATCAAATTCTGTGTTTGGCAGGTTAGAGTCAGGCATCAATTTGAGCTCGAACAAAAGGTTTACATAAAAAAATTGTGAAAGTACTGTACAAAACTCAACATGACCATTCATTCACATATCAAGATAAAACATTTAAAATAGAAAAATCTCAACACAACTTAATGCTGGGAAAACTAATCTGCAAGCTCTTTCATCATTAAGTCATAAAATATGAAGAAAAATTATTATGTGACAAAAAGGCAAACCTGAAATTTTGTTACGCAACTGGAACTACAAAAGTTGTACACTTTTCCATCTGGCATTGTTGCTTGAAATTGAGGTAAAGAGTTTCGTTTACAAAAGTGACAATTTATTCCCAAACCTAAAACAAATACATGAAGACAAAAATGTGCTACTTTAGAAGACTTCGATTACATTATGAAGAATGATTTTGCAGTGTTGACATTATGTAGAATAATTAGCAATTGATTTAATGCTACGATTTAAACCTCACAAAAACAAGTCTAGCCATGTTAACAAAGGAGCATAACACCATAGAGCCTGAGTGGTACAGTGAGTAAAGATATTAAATGAGTACTTATGAATGTGTGGTAGAAAAGTGTATTGCCTGTACACCACGCACAATCATACAGATGTGTTGCCACATGGGAATTTTATGAGAAACGATAAATGCCAGTGTTTCTATGACAGTTACTTTTAAAGCGTCACTGGCAATGCAGTAATACTGCAAACCTTTACTTTTCTTCCTTGATAATTTGTTTGTGCCCAATTTCTGACCTGAAATACATAGTTCACAGGCTGTGTCTCTTGACAAATTATGTCTCTATCAACAAATTTGAGGATGCCCCAAGTAAGAAAAGGTTTACTTACCTCTAACAGCTTCTTTTATGTTCAGATTCTTGGCAATGACCAATTCAGAGTTGTCCAGGAGTTTTTCAAAGTGCATCGACTTGAGTTTGGGGTTTTCTGCATTGGACTCTACCCCGTAGACAGTCTCCAATTGTAGAATCTAGCTCATGCATTCTGCTGGTTTCTAAGGCACTGTGTTACAATGGTAATTTCATTCCTTAGGACATGGAAAGCACCAAGAGAGGCTTATCCATTAATTAAAAATGCATTACACTGACACTACTTGTGAATGATCAAAATTCTGATCCTCGCATATTTGAGGTGAGTTGTCAAAATGGCATTTTGTTCCCATGTTAAATTTTGTCTGCCATACTTGTGGAAAAACCTTTTTTTTTTAAAACTTATTATTTTCATCATAATAAACAGAAACAAAAAAACAAGGAAAAGAGAAAAAGGTTCAAAACAACATCAAACTGCACACACCCCCCTGCCCAACCGTTGCCATAGCGCCAATGGTCTTTCCCGCCCAGTTGTTTCCCTATCAATCTTTTAACCTTAGATGTCCAACAGCTTGACTCTCTGAGGGCACCATTGCTCCCTGAATTCCCCTTTCAAGTAGGCCAATGTCTCTCCCCAGTCCGCCGAGAAGTTCTCCAACTTATTATTGGCTGCATAAAATGCCCATTCCATCGAAACTATATCCCACATTTTCCTTAACCACTCTTGCTATGTCGGGATTGTGGCGCTCTTCCACCTCTGGGCGATGAGGGCTCTCGCAGCCAACGTGAAAATAACTTTTGCCTTGGTTCTGCCTCTCCTCTCTGCCCCCCAGCCCTCTCTTTCCCATTAAAATCTCACGTGGGTCCTGACTGGCACACCCCCCCCCCCCCCCCCAGCGTCTGGGAGAGGGCCTGCGCAACATCGCTCCAGAAAGGCCTAATAATGGGACAGTCCCACCATATATGGGTTGCTGAGCCCACTTCCCCACATCCCCTCCAGCACTTCTCCTCGGTTGCCGGGTACATCGCATGTAGGCGAGCCAGAGTATAATGCCAACCATACATTTATTTATACCAAGCCTCCTGCAGCTGGATCGCCCTTGCCACCTTTGGGATCTGGGTCCATAACCTCTCCCAGTCATCTTGTCCCATACTGACCCCCGGCTGCTGTTGCCAACCCCTCATGTACGCCCAAGTGGTTTCCGGGCACGCATACTATAGTTGTCTATGGGTAGTGAGAAACCGTTCAAATTGTGTTAGGTCCCGAGTCGCAGCCTTCTTTACCTCCCCATACATTACCCAGTGCCTAATCTGGAAGTATCGATGTCTCTCCCGCGCTCCCACCCCAAACTCCTGCTTACATTCCTCAAACGTTTTCACCCTTTCACCACTGAACATGTCCCTCAAAGTTCTATAGCCCCCCCCTCTCCCACTCCGGCGTGAAGTCCCCATTATTGAAGATTGGGGTTAATGGGAAGGTCGTAATCCCCCGCTTCTCAACTGCCCTGTCCCAGCTATCCACCAATCCGTTCGTAATCGCACTTAAGTATAGGTGGGACGGTCTCAGTCTACGCGGGAGCCACAGTACTCCCCCCCCCCCCCCCCCCAAGTGGTGCCGAGCTACAGCTCTGTCCATGTTCACCCAATGCTTATGATAGTCCTCCGAAAACCATTCCCCGATTACCCTTAGTTGTGCTGCTTCATGACAGCTGCGAAAGTTGGGGAATGATAAGCCCCTCCTTCCCTTGGAAGCCACTAACAGTCGCCTGGACAGACGCGGCCTCTTACCCTCCCAGGTGAACTCCTTGACCGCCCTATCTAATTTCTTGAAAAAACTTTCCGGGACCGGCAGGGGGGATGGCCTGAAAGAGATATAGTACCCGGGGGAGAACCACCATTTTGAGAACAGCCCCTCTTCCCAGCCAGGGTATTCTTAGAGTGCCCCATTTCCTTAAGTCTTTTTTGATTGTCAATAGTATGGGCTCATAGTTTGCCCCATACCAGCCCGCCAGAGAGGGTGTGATCCTGACTCCCAAAGTAAGGCAGCCCGGAAGGACTCCACTTGAACGGGGAAATTGCCCTTGTCTCGCTCGCCTCTTGCTCCCCTAGGGACAGGTTCATTAGCTCTGACTTCTGGAAGTTGACTCGTGAACCAGAAAGCTCTCCAAATTTAGTCAGTAGGTCTATGCTTGCCCTGATGGAGTCCTTTGGGTTTGTCAGCGTGAGCAACATGTCATCGGCGAAGGTCGCTACTTTATGCTGCCCCCCACCCTCCCAAATGGTCTCCCCTGAATCTCTACCGCCTCACGTATGGCCAGGAGAAGTGGCTCCAAATATATTGCGTAAAGTAACAGGGAGAGGGGGCACCCCTGCTTCGTCCCCCGCTCCAATCTATATGGCTGAGACATCTCCCCATTCACTAGGATACGTGATGTGGGATTTTTATAATTTGCTGTGACCATTTTTATAAACCCCGTTCCCAAGCCCATTTTTTCCATCACCTGGAATAAGAACGACCACTCCACCCGATCAAACGCCTTTTCAGCGTCAAGCGCCAAAAGGATCGCCAGAGTGGTCGTCTTACACGATTTCTCCACCAAATGAGCCACCCTTCTGATATCGGCGGTTTGCCTCCCCACAACAAAACCTGCCTGGTCCTGGTGGATCAAAAAGGGTAGGTGCTTTTCCAGGCGCTTTGCCAAAATTTTGCAGAAAATTGTTGCCTCCGTGTTTATAAGCGATAGGACTGTAGGAAGTACAGATGGGGAGCAGGTGCAAGTGGATCTAGGTCACCTGGCCTAAGCCCCGCCCACCTGGTGCCTTCCTGCCTGCCGCTCTTTTTCACCACTTAGCAAGCCCTGCCCACCTAGTGCCTTACTGCTTCCCGCTCTTTTTCACCTCTTAGCAAGCCCCGGCCACCTGGTGCCTTCCTTCACCATCACCATCACTGTCTTGTGGCCAATGCTGGATTTGACTTGTATGGACATCATTCATTCACGGTGCGTCACTCTTTCTCAACTCTCATGCTGGGCTTCCTTTGCATCGTGTACTCATGGTGACCCTGAATCATGCTGTTCCCCATCTTCATCTTGTATCCTGGCTTGCAACATTATGTGTTACTACTGACTTCTGCAATTCTATTCGCTCTCCACTCTTGCTTCTCCACTCTTTTTGACTGCTTACTCTCTTTTCTCTCCTCCTTTCCCTTTTCCCATCTCCTCCCCTTACTTTCTTCTATGCACTTACACTATCAGAATTGTCCCTGGACCTAATATGATAGCAACCTCGTCTGTTTCCTCCACCCTCCCATTACTGTTTTTTTCCTCCCCATCATCCCTCCAGCACTATCTGAAATGTCGTCAGGCCTGGTATGATAGTCGATTGTTTTGTTCCTCCCCTCCCTTTCTGCACCCCTCTCCCTCACCTTTTGTTTTTCTCCGGCTCTACCAGAAATGTCGTCAGGCCTAGTACGGTAGTCGCCTGTCTGTTTCCATTTCCTCCCCACTCTCCCCCTCCCTTCCTTATCTATGTCTTAGCTCTTGCACTATCTGAAATGTCGTCAGGCCGAGTACAATAGTTAATTTCACATCCTTACTGTTCATGGCCTGTAAGAATGTGGTTGTATTTTCCCTTGTTCCCTCCCTTGAAGCGCTTTGAAACACATTGTGTATAGGCGCTATATAAATAAACAATAATCATATCATTCCTCCGGGTCCTTCCCTACTTTGTGGATAAGGGAAATTTTGGACCCCTCCATCAAGGGGGTAATTCCATCCCCATTGCCAAATGTATTAAACAATTGTGTTGAGTGTGGTACCAAAAGATGAGAGTTTTATAGAAGGAGGCCGGATAGCCATCAGGTCCAGGTACCTTGTTGAGGGGGAGCGTTACTATGGTGGCCCTAACCTCATCCTCTGCAATAGGTCGGCCCAAATCCTCGCCTTCCTCTCTAGATAATCGTGGAAGGGGGAGATTCCCCAGGAACTCTTTCTGCGGCTGCGTATGTGGGCACTGTGAAGAGTACAGCGCTCCATAAAATTCTACCAGCCTCCCCTTTATCTCTTCGGCCCGAGTGAGTCTCTTGCCCCCCTCATCCTTGATGGCTGTTATAACCTTCTGGTCCCTTTGTCCCCTCAGGAGGTGAGCTAGGAGTGAATCTGCCTTATTAGCCTTTGCGCAGAATTTTTGCCTCACCCCGAGCATAGCCTCTTTTGCTTTTTTAGTCCGTAAGATCCACAGCTGGCCTTCCACCAACCTATATTCCCTATAGGTCTTCCTGGTAGGAGTCTCCCATACCCGCGCCCTGGCAACCTCAACCTCATTTTGTAGCTGAGTTTCCAGACCTCTCAGTAACCTATTTTTCTCCGCTTTCATAGCGATGAGTTCCCCCCTCAAAGTTACCTTAAAGGTGTCCCACCTCATACTCCGACTTATTGTTCCTCACAAAGAAGTCCCGGATCCTGCCTCCTATCTCCTCCCGTATTGCTTGGTCCCTCAGGAGTTCCCCCGGGAATTTCCAACTCCACACCCCCGGCCTTCGCCTCCCAAGCCGCATAGTCATTTGCACAACCTTGTGGTCTGCTATACCTAGGGAGCCCACCTCAACAGCCTCCACTCCCCCCATCAGGCTGACAGAGATCCAGATGTAATCAATTTGGGACTGGGTTCTGTGGACATCTGAGAGAAAGGTAAACCCCTCCTTGTCACCCCGTATTGCACGCCATACATCACGTAGCCCGGCCTCCTCCCATCCCGCCTTCAACTGGGAGAAGCCACTGCTCCGCCCCGTTCCCTTTCGTGTCGGGATCAGTCCCCCTTCCTATCCCAAGCGAGATTAAAGTCACCCATCAATGTCACCCATCAATATCACCTGTCCCCTTGCAAAATTCGCTAAGATGCCCAGGATTTTGTGCACAAATTGGTCTTGGCCCGCATTAGGGCCGTACACCGAAGCAATAGTATAGTATGAACCCATTATCTCCCCCCTCACCATAATGTACCTCCCATTACTATCCCTAAGGATATCATGGGGGCTAAAATTAATTCCCCTCCCAAAGGCCAGGGCAACCCCCCCTTTCTTCGTAGGGCCCGATGCAAATAATATCAGTCGGAAGCCCTTTAGGCACAGGTGACCCTGGTCCCGCCTTAATAAATGCATCTCTTAACGCCAGCCCATCCGGCTTTTGAGATTTAGTAAATAGCTCCAACTTTGTTCGTTTTAAGGGGGAGGGGGAGGGGAGTTTAGCCCCCTCACATTATGTGTTAACCACCTGAATGCTGCGCTGAGGTGCAACATGCCAACCGTGCCCCCATGTAGCCCTCACCACACCCCCCCCTTCCCTTCCTGGGGAGGGTGCATATATCCTTCCCCACCTTCTGTCCCTATCATATTCATTCTACCATCCCCAGAAATCCATCCCACTCCATTGGCAACTATGACTTCCCCAAGCCCCCCCCCCCCCCCATTCCCTCCCCTCTCACTTTCCCCACCCTGAACCCCCAACTTCGGGTGAGGCCGCCCCCTCACCCCACCCCCCCCTTGCCCGTCCCCCCCTTCCTATCGGACTCTCCTGCCCTTATTCGTTCCAGGATGTTTTCACCTCCGTGCCTCCAGGCCCCCGTGGAAAGCCCTTGTTCCCACCACCCCCAACACAGCCTCCAACCGAGAGACTATGCTCCAGGCTATCCCGTGTCACCGCCCCCCATTGCTCTCTGACTCCACCAGAGTCCTCCAACCCAGGCCGGCGCAGTGCCGCTCTCCTCCTACCTCCAGGCCCCATCCCCACCGTGGACCACTCCCATGGTCTGCTCCGCACCCCCTATTATCCCCGGGCGGAGAGGCCCTTCCCCCCTGCTGCCCCTCCTCGCTTTCCATGTCTAATCTGATTATACCAGCTGCCTCCTGCAGATTGGTGGCTCGCCTCTGGCTCCCCTCCCACTCAAACACCACCCTGAAGGGGAAGGACCATTTGTAATTTATCCCTTTCCAGACCAGTTCCCTCAGCACCGGACCCATTTGCCTCCTTTTCAACAGCGTGCTAGCTGCCAGGTCCTGAAACAGAGCAATGTCTTTTCCTTTACAAAACACTGGTTCTCTTTGCCTCGCCGCTCTTAGTACTGCTTCCTTTTGGCTATATCGGGCAAAAGCCGCCAACACATCCCGCAGCCTGGTATTCGATCCTCCAGGGAGGCGGCCCACCCTGTGGACACTGTCCAATTCAATCGCCCCCGGGGATTCCTCCCCCAGAAGCCCAGCGAAGCTCCCCTGGATCTCTCCCTTCAGTTGTTGGTCTGTAACGGCCTCCGGCAACGATTTGATCCTAATGTTACCCCTTCGGGATCTGTTCTCCAAATCTCCTATCATTACCTCCAAGTTCCTTGTTGCAATGTCCAACCCATCTATGGCCTCACTGTTCGCTGTTGTTTCCCTTTCGCACTCCTGGAGGCCCCTTTCCAAAAGGTCAGTCCTCTCCCCCAGCTGAGCCGTCTCCTGTCGCAATTCTCCCAAGGCCGTGTTTAAATCGCTCCTCATCAACTGAAATTGTCCTGAAAAGTTTTGGCCAGTGAGTCTCCTCTGAGGTCTTGCCTCGTCATTTGCGTGGATGTCTCCGGGCCTTCCTTATCCCATTCCTTCCTGGGCTGATCGCCCCCTTCCTCACGCTGCTCTCTGCTCTCCATTGCTGGCCAAAGTGAAGTCAAGCTTCCCTTCGGTTCTCTAACAGGAGGAGCGGCTTTCCCTGCCCTTCCCTTGAGCCTGGAAGGCATCTATATTAAGTCGCCCTGGCGGCTCAGCGATTGTGTACACTGGCGGTCAAGGTCTGTAGTGTCTTATCTTTTGCTTGGGGGGGCCCTTCCCACGCCCACTCCCAGGGGGACTAGAGCGGAGCCCCCCCCACGTCAGCACCGCTAGATCAGAGCCCCCTCCGCCACAGCAGAGTCGTGTGCCACGCTGGGACCCCTTCCCTATTTTGGGGGGCCTCGCTGACCGCCAAGGCCTAAACCACTCCAGCTGTGTGGGGGGTCTTCAACTAAGCGAGGACACTCCCTTGTCAGCCCCCACACTCCTCACCTCTACTTGGGGCTGCTTAGTTCATCCGGCGAGTGCATGCAGTCCTGCTCTCACTCCTACTTCCCACTGCTCCACTCTTCACCTCCGACTCAGAGTGGGCCTGGTGCCAATAGAAGGGCCCTAGGCGGCAGGCAGTCCGTGCAGCTGTCGCCTTGTCTCCTCCAAAGATCTAGTTTGCTGATGTGCCTTCTCAGCTCCTTCTCCGGGCCTACTTGCTGTTCGCCACACACTGCTGCCCCCAGCGGGTCCCTGCTGCTGTCCATGTTGGTGAGGGTATAGCCCCCGGGAGGGAGGGCTCCAGAAGTTCATACGCCCGTCCTCCAGCCGCTTAGCCCTTCCTCTGTGGCAACTCGGGCTACGTGCCTCTCCAAGGGGCCCCCCACAGGCCGCCGCTTCTACTTGAATAGGGGTTTCTCAGGGGGGGGGGGGCTCCACTCCTCTTCAGCCACCTTAAATACCCTGAAACCTTCCCGAGAGCCGGCGGGCCTCCGATGGCTCTGTTTATGCCGGGCCTCCCCCGACGATCACATGTATGCGCCTCTTAATCTGGGGGGTGCAGGGGACACCCACCCCCCTCTCCACGTAACTCCAGAGTAGCTTCGGGCAACCCGGAACCCCCTCGCGGGTCGGCCCGCAGCACTCGTCTTGCCTTTCAGGGAGGTGGGAAACCCGCCCCACTCGTCCGCGTTTCCCGGGTGGCGCCTCGGGAGACCTCGGTTGCAGCGGGGCTTCCACCGCAATGTTCCCGGCGGCTCCGCAGGTGCCAGCTCGCTTCTCAGGACGGGGCGGGCCACAGGAATCGCCCGCACCGCCCCTCCGTCCGCCTCTCGCGTGACTCTTGGGCCCCAAATCCTCCTCTCCAGCCCGCGCACCAGCGCCCAACACCGTAACCGTAGAAAAACCTTTTAATCTTCATGGATGGCATTCTGAACAGAAACAGTACCCAGAGAGACAGTGTACAATGATATCAGCCGCCACTCAAATGCAGGAAGTTTAAAATGTGAGAAAAAATGTGCAGGTCTAGTTATAATACGTTCTTGCAAGTACAATGCATGGATTTATAGCCTGCAGTGGATACCTACTTCTTACTACAACAGATACAGCTTTCATTTCATGACTGCTACGAATAATCTGAGGCCTGTGTTCGGGATGTTATCTCTTTAAAACTAGGCTAACTAGCAACCTTTAAAACTTTCCTTAGCTCACACAGCATGAACTGTAATCAAGCAGAAAAGGTTCGCATAGAAGACGAGAACACCATGCTACTTCCAAAAAACAATGTCCATACAATTAAGTCTAAATAGTTGATATCTTGTAGAAGGTAAGTTAAAGGTAAATAATCCAGGTTCAGAAAGTCTGAGTGCTTAGATCTGGACTGTACTTTTAAGAATCAACCACAAAGTCAAATTACACTTGGTCCTTAGGATACCAAGGTTGACAGGTCCTAACCCGCATATCTATTTACACCACCAGCTTTCAGTTGCTCATAGGAAATAATGGGAGAGCCATTGCGGCCTGGGATTATCTGGCCAATACACTGTCCTTGTCGGCCCTTTCATAAGGCAATCTGAAAAGTTATATGACAATGTCCGACCCCAGGTAGTCAGTCTAGTCTCTAGCCTTCGCATGGGGAGTAGTAAACAGTGGCCATTTCTGAATTACACCATCCAGCAGTCACATCCAGCAGTCAGTTCAGTGGGGACAAGGATCTTCAAGCAAGGAGGACTGCTGTGTAGCCGCTGGGGATGATGTGCCAAAGAGAAATACTAATGGAGCTGTGGCAGGGAGCAGCTATCCAGTTAACTAAAGGTGTAGCTTTGGTACCAAAAGGATATTATGTTATATTATCCTGTATTTGTACAGGGTCTCCCGTCATTTGTTATGGCTTTGAAGCGATGTAGGTAGGATGGCCCCCCAGAAATTCTAGTCTGAGAAGTCTACAGAAGGAAGCATAGCAGTGCATGCAAGTAATTTTAGTTTAAGAAACTATTCAGGAAAAGCAGAGACGGATTATCTAGAAACGTTTGAAAAGGCATGATGGAGAGAGATGAGGTGGAGGTTGTATTGAAAATTATAAGTTACTCACCGTAGTGAATAACGTACTCTTAGTCCATAGTCCCCTTTCCTCCATACTGCATGGGCGTCCATTCCAAGGGACAGGAGACGGAACCTTTTCCACCAGAAAAAACCTTCTTCCCCTTTAAATTTAGAGGCGCATGGGGGTGCCGCCCAACGAGCATGCGCTGCCCTGACTCTGCCCTCCGGCCCCACACTTCAGTCCCCACTAAGGCGTCGACAAATGATTTAACATTACCTAATGACAGCAATACTATTGGGAGTGAGGGGGGGGTTGGTGGGACGTATGGAGGAAAGGGGACTATGGACTAAGAGTAAGTTCGTCACTGCGGTGAGTAACTCTTAATTACTCTTATGTCCCGTCCCCTTTCCTCCATACTGCATGGGCAATTACAACTGAATGTAGCCCCAGGGTAGAGAGGCGACCCTCCTTAGGCAAATAGGTTCCTGAGAACCGCCTGTGCGAAAGCTGCATCAGATCTTGATCCGGCATCAAAAACATTAATGCTTGCAGAAAGCTGAGGGAGTGGCCCAAGTGGCCGCCCTGCTTATGACTTGCCAAGTGTTAGGCAGAATCCTGTGCAGTGCCCTTAGGGACCACTACACACAATTAAGACTAAAGGTGGCAATACAAGTTTTACCTTTGGTACAAGCCTGTACCGCTATGTCAGAGTGGTAGCAGTGGCGGAGCAGCCAGGCTTATCTCAAGAGTATATGAGCAGTAGCAGAGATTACACAAAGGGACCACAATTAGTGTGACTCAAGCAAACATTTACTCAAGGTTTCAGGTAGAAAAATATAAGTACATTTATTTCTAAACCATTCATTATAAACACAACACTTCTATTAAACTTCAATAAAAACCACACATCAAATATACTACAACTAACCAATTCACTTTGTACAGTATGTCTCAAGGTAAGTACCCTGTGTTTGAATGAACCGGTGATGCAAACAAAACGTTACCGCGAATACGATTGCGATCACTTTTTGACATTTTGGTCTACTAAACAAACGCATATCTGGGACATGAAATACTACCGGGACAAAAACACACTTAGCACCTGAGATATCCAGAGGGAGTTGGAGGCAAAAATCACAGGCAATATTTTGGTTAGGCAGGCAGAATCAAGAAACTCTCAGAGACAGGAGTTCAAAAGTCAAAGGGCCGGAGCCAGGGTCAAGTGACACTGGAGGCTTGTTGCCGAAGAGCACACAGCCAGACAGTTCACGATTCAACGTAGCCAAGAGTACTTCGATATTGTCAATGTTCGGAAGCAAAAGTTATAAGAAGGAGGGAAGACAAGGGCAAGCCTTGGAGATTAAGAAAAGGGGGTCACCCAGTTTCCTCAAGCAGAACACAGTACCTTATTCCAATAGTGCAGCTGGTGCCCTGGCAGTTCCTGTTGGTTTCCCTCAGACCCACGGTTCCTGGAGCTTCGTTGTGAAGAAGGACTTCTGAAGGGGATCTGCACCACACAGGGATGAAGCCGGCTGCAGCGACAACAAATAAAAGGTGAGCTCCTTAAAAACAGGAGAGGCTCTTCAAATGGCTATCCGGACCACTACAGCAGTGTGCAGCGATTTCAACCAAGGAAGAGGATCCTCTGGCGGTGGAAGATGAGCTGGTTACCTCCACCAGGTTCAAGGGAAGACGACTCCGGACTGGATCTTCTCTTAGTCGTTGAAGGATAGATAGCTCAGGACTGCAGCAGGGCTTCACCGGAGCGGGGTAGTTGCAGCAGCCGTCGTTCTCTCCGCTTCTCTTTAGTTCCTTGTAGTTCCAGTGGTGACTCTCTGACTTCTAGCCCAAGAGACCTGCCTTTTATGCGCAAAAACCCTTTCACACAGCCTGGCTGTCAATCACCCAGCAGTGGGGTTGTCCAGCCTGGACAACCACCTCAGCCAATCATGGCAAAGTGCGACTTGGGTTTCCTATGATACCCTGTGCAGGGGGTGACTACAGCGCTCCCTCACATTCAGCTCACCTAGACACCCAGGCGCCTGGTGGAGGGCTTCTGACTAGAAGCCCGCCAAAAGACAGTGAACAAAGAAGGCGAACCTAGTTTGCCACGCAAAGTAAAACACAAGAAGGACTAACAAAAAGAAACAGCGAATAAACCCAACCGGAGCCAAAAGACAGACAATATGGTCAAGCGGGTTTATGTTCAAGGCTAATATAATAGCCAAGAACAATACCACGTTTATCTAATATAATCGCAGTAGAAAAGATAGGGTAGATACTACTGCCACCAGCCAAGTCTAAATGTTAAAAGAGCGAAACAATGCTCTAGGAGGTACAGATAAAAAGAGTTGAGTTAACCCTTCCAGCACTCCATGTAAGATGGTGTGTACTGTATCTGTGGTTAAATTGACTAGGTAAAGTTAATGGTAACTATCCTTTTCTGTGGGACTGTAGTTAGCCTCAGAAATGGAGTCGGGGCAAGTCTCAAAGACAACCCTGTGCCACGGCACTGAAGGTGCTGTGTGACACACAAAAAGAAGGAGGCTACTGAAGTGGTGTACTTCAGAGTCCACAATCACAAAAACAGAGAAATACACATGGCAAAAGACAGGTAAGAGTGGGGGAAAAGCTCACACTTACCAAGTGGAAAATAAAACTCCACAAGTCCAGCAAAGCTGCTGGGGGACTCACTAGGTAAGAGAAATTAGCCATAAATGAGAATTCTCCCTAACACCAAGGGACATGGCGCTGGAATGCGATGGCCGTTGCCTTGGCCCTGACTGCGTGGGCATGCATGTTGGCCGGCAGCGGCTTGTGCTGGCCCTCGTACGCCTCTTTGATGGCAGAGACCATCCAGCGGGATATGGAAGCCTTGGAGGCCTGATAGCCTGGTCTTGAGCCTCTGAAAGTGACAAACAGGGAGTCCAATTTGCGGAAGGCCTTGGTCCTGTCCAAGTAAAATTTCAGGGCACGCCTGACATCCAGGCAGTGCAGCACTCTGTACATCGTCATTGGGATCGGCAAAAAAAAACAGAAAGAACTATTTGTTCGTTTAAGTGGAAGGCCGAGGGCACCTTGGGCAGAAATGGTGTGTTTGTCCGCTGGACTACTTTGTCCTTGTGAAAGGTATGGTTCCGAGGCAACCAGAGCCTGGATTTCGCTGACTCTGCGAGCCGAAGTGAGTGCGACTAGTAGGGCCGTCTTGATGGTGACCAGCCTGTCGTCAGCGGACCCCATTGGCTCGAACGGTTTGAGCGCCAGGGCGCCCACGACCATGTTGAGGTCCCACACCGGGTGCAGCCTCTTGAAAGGCGGTTAGAGCCTTGCGAGCCCCGTCAAATGTTTGACGATAGGATTTGAAGGAAGGGAAGATCCCCCTCTTGCGAGCTCCTGTAAGCTCTGATGGCTGCGAGGTATGTACGTCAAGTGTCAACCTGCACGCCAGAGTGGGCGAGGTGTGCCAAGATGGAGAGCATGTCGTCCAAAGTACATGCCAGGGGATCGATTTCCTTGGAGTCTGCCCAGTGGCAGAATCTGGTCCATTTGCTTTTATACTGGGCCTTGGTAGCCTTGCTCCTTGCGCCTTGTATGATTTCCAGATTAGCCTGTGAGAGGCTGAGATGCTGCAGCGATACCTGCTGAGGAACCACGCTGTGAGGGCTAGCTTCTGTGGTGCGGGGTGGATGACCTTGCCCCCCTGCTGCGCCAGAAGATGTGCTAGGCCAGTCGGGAGGTGAATCAAGGCATCCCCGAGAGGCTGAGCAGCTCCGAAAACAATTGCCTGGCCAGCCACCATGGAGCTATTAGAATATTGAGTTGGCGAGACTCCTTGATCTTGAAAATCACTCTGAATCAGCAGAGTGGGCAGGAAGGCGTAGGCCGTCATGCCGTCCCAATGAAGCCGAAATGTGTCGCCCAGGGAGCCGGAACCTTCTCCCTGCGAGGAGGCAAACTGAGGGCACTTCTTGTTGTGCCAAGTGGCAAAGAGGTCCACTTGGGGATGACCCCACCTGTTGAAGATCTCCTGAATAATGAGGTTGATTAGCTGCCACTCGTAATTGTCCACTGCCAACCTGTATAGCCTGTCCGCCTCCAGGTTTGATTCCCCCGGGAGGTGGACTGCCGTGAGGTAGATGTTTTCCAGGGCCTACTCCCACATGCTGATTTCCAGTTTGCACAGAGGACGGGATCTGGTGCCTCCCTGCTTGTTGACGTAGTACATGCTGGTCGAGTTGCCTGTCTGAATGAGGACAACTTTGCCCCTGAAAAGTGGTAGGAATGCTCGGAGCGCTAGCCAGATTGCGTTGAGCTCTAACCAATTGATGTGGTATTCCTGCTCCTGTCTAGTCCAGGTGCCGTGGACCGAGAGATCATGCAGGGTGGCTCCCCAGCCCTCGAGGGAGGAGTCTGTGGTGACGGTGGCCTGCGGAGTGGGCGGCCGAAAGGTTTTGCCCGTCTGTAGGTTGCAGTCCCTGGACCACCATGTTAGGTCCGGGTGGCGAGATGGTAGAACGTTGATCCTCTCGGATTCAGAGCCCCGCTCCTGGTTCCATGAGGCCGCGAAGTACAGCTGAATCCTCCTCATCCTCAATCTTGTGTGTGGGACAGCTAATAGGACCGCTGCCAAGAGACCCAGGAGATGCTGGTACCACCATGCCGAGGTCACCTCTCTCCTGAGGAAGTGGGTGGTGGACCTCTTGATGGCTTAGATCTTGTCCTCAGGAAATACCTTCTTGGAGCACCTGTCCCAGATGAGGCCCAAGAATGTCAAGTCTGCGTAGGCTGCAGCTGTGACTTCTTGAGATTGAGCGAGAAACCCAGATCGTGCAGTGTGTTCATGAGGGCATGGGAAGAGTGGTGAACTGCTTCCATAGATGTAGCCCTGACGAGCCAGTCATTGACTACGGAGGGGATCCAGAGGTCTGAGAAATTCTGGCGCCAAAATTGCACGTGGAAGGCAAGCCTTCCCCCTACCAGAGACACGTGGACCCGAAGGGGCTTGTCATACCTTCCCTCTGAGGCTCCTGCGGAGGAGGGGGATTGCAAAAATCCCCCCTTCCCCCACCCCCTTTGTTGTTTCCTCCGATGCGGACTCTGAGAACGGTCTGATTGCCTGGACCTCCGTTCTTGGAAGCCTCGGAACCCGCCAAATGCCTGCCCCTTGTCGAAGCGCCAGGACACCTTGCTAATGTGTAAGCACATTTTCTCCCACTCCGCCTCCTCAAAAGTATTCCCCAAATCCCTCTCCCACTTCTTTTGTGCTTTAAACTGCAGCAGGGGTCTGCTTTATTGTAGTGCCATGTAGAGGCTTGACACAGTTCGCTTGTCATCCCCTATAGTAATAAGATTGTAGAATCAGAGTGGTCGGTGGCTCCTTGGGTATTGTGACCCATTTGCCTGCCAGCACATTAATAAACCTGTCGTAATTCAAGAACTGTCCCCTGGGCACCTGAAACTTCTCAGCCCATGTATCAATTGACATCAGCTTCCCTGCCTCAGAGGGGTCGCCCAGCAGCCAGCACCCTTCTTGAGTGCATTTTGCACCACCCATGTCCCGTATTATCCCAGGAATCTCGAAAAAAAGGTAAACTCCCTTTTTTGTTGTTGAAGGGGGAACGATTCTCAAACGGAAGTGTGGAAACTGTCTAAACAAAGAACAGAGAATTGATTACCTCTCTCTACACGGGCCTGAAGGTTGGAGTGGTTTTTACAAGATGTTTAGCATTCAAACAACATTATGATCACTCAATTAAGAATGAAGTTCTTTAGAGAGCAGGAGGAACAGAGGTGAATTAAAAATAAATTAAACTTAATTAATGTTTGTTGTACAAAATTTAAAAGAACAGTACTCAAAAAGACAGAACAGGTGAATGCATAGACATCACAAACACTGGGAAACTAAAACATAGAATACACAGAGGTGTAAGTCACTAAATAAACATTACTTTGCAAAATTAATTCTCCAGACTATTATCATTAGTGGTATTTTACAAGATAGTCGACATGTTTCGGCCATAACTTAAATTAGACACTATCTCTAGTGTCTTTTCAGAAATAGATGTAACGCCCATCTTCAGGACAAATGATTTCTTGCAGGAAATGTTCGAATTAATGATTTACCCCATTTTATGATGCAAGTGTAACATCACTGATCTATAAAGATACAAACAATTGATTATTAACTTGGAGTGATCTTGTGCTCTATACAAATGATATTTAACATCTTATCTGGTACATTGATTACAGATAAAACGACAATTAGGTGGTAGCAAAGCATGATATTGTTCAGAAATTCTTACACTTCATCATGTAACTTTCAAAATTCATGATTAGGGATTCCTGCACTACAACCTATGTATTTCTAGTTTCACATATAAACAAATAACAGATAACAAATAAAATAACCAAACCATCTCTTACTTCTCCAGGCTCTGTGAGAAAAAATGTACACAAGTTACGTCAGTCTGAATAATTCTTTAACATGGACGAAATATACAGGAGTTAAATGTCCTTGTGGCACGGGCAGAACCCCAATCTTGTCCTACAATATAATAGGTGGTGTTCGTTCCCATAGTTAGATTTGTTCCTAACTAGATGGCGTATTATTTGGATTTGGACACAGCTGAAAATCAATGATGGATTTGTCCTTTTATCTAAGAGCAGACGGTCAATGTATATCAGGTTCCTATGTGATCTCATTTTGCAACGAGATCTTTGTAAGTGAAGTTTGGATGAGTCAGGATATAGTGATACTGGTGGCAGTACTCAATTATGAAATGTACAACTTAATTACCTTAGAAATGGCTTAACAGTACATTGGAAAAATGCTTGATGTGATTGTACCACAACGGCGCATCAATTCACACTAAAGAATCAAACACCCGCATTTCCTAGTAAGTCATTTTGAAACTTCTCCTCATATAAGAACTCTTGACTGTCTGATAACACCCGAAGCTCACCCTTCTGTGTATTGATTTCATTCCACAGTCGCCTTGCCTTACTAACTTTGTCTGCAGTTGCATTGCTCCATTCCTGGTACAATCACATTGAGCGTTTTTCTGATTGTATTGTTAAGCAATTTCTAAGGTAATTAAGTTTCGTCTCGTTGCAAGATGAGATCACATAGGAACCTGATATACATTGACCGTCTGCTCTTAGATAATAGGACAAATCCATCATTGATTTTGAGCTGTGTCCAAATCCAAATAATACGCCATCTAGTTAGGAACAAATCCAACTATGGGAACTAACAACACCTATTATATTGTAGGACAAGATTGGGGTTCTGCCCGTGCCACAAGGACATTTAACTCCTGTATATTTCGTCCACGTTAAAGAAATTATTCAGATTGACGTAAATTGCGTCAACTTTTCCTCACAGTGCCTGGAGAAGAGATTGGTGTGGTCATTTTATTTGTTTATATGTGAAACTAGAAATATATAGGTTGTAGTGCAGGAATCCCTAATCATGAATTTTGAAAGTTACAGGTTGAAGTGTATGAATTTCTGACCAATAGTGTGCTTTGCTACCACCTAATTGTCGTTTTATCCGTCATCAATGTACCAGATAAGATGTTAAATATCATTTGTATAGAGCACAAGATCACTCCAAGTTAATAATCAATTGTTTGTATCTTTATAGATCAGTGATGTTACACTTGCGTCACAAAATGGGGTAAATTATTAATTTGAAGATTTCCTGGAAGAAATCCTTTGTCCTGAAGATGGCCGTTACATCCATCTCTGAAAATACACTAGAGATAGTAACTCATTTAAGTTATGGCCGAAACATGTCGACTATCTCGTAAAAGACCACTAATGATAGTAGTCAGGCAAATTAATTTTGCAAAGTAGTGTTTATTTAGTGACTTACACCCCTGTGTATTCTATGTTTTAGTTTCCTAGTGTTTGTGATGTCTATGCATTCACCTGTTCTGTCTTTTTGAGTACTTTTCTTTTAAATTTTGTACAACAAACATTAAATAAGTTTAATTTATTTTGAGTTCACCTCTGTTCCTCCTGCTCCCGTATTATCACAGCCACCTCGTCGGCAGCCCTCAAAAGGAACAAGTTACTTACCTGTAACTGTTGTTCTCCAGCATGGGTCTGGCATGGATTCACATGCTCATGAATATTCCCCGTTGTCAGGCTGGGAATCCTCGGTAAAGAAAAAAACAGTATCAGTTTTGTTTCTGATCTGTCTTTCTTAGTAGAACCAATCACTGATCTCTGGGTCATACAGCACCCGCTCTGGCAGCCATCCTCAGATTTGGTAGCACGTAAAGTGGCAGTATGACCAAGTGAAGAGCCGCAGAGGGGTAGGCGGGAGGGTTCGCATGTGAATCCATGCCAGACCCATGCTGGAGAACAACAGTTACAGGTAAGTAACTTGTTCCTTCTCCAGCATGGGGTCTGGCATGGATTCACATGCTCATGAATAAAAGAATACATAGCAGTACACACATGCACACCCACGGGAGGTGGCAACAGGCTCAACATTAAGCAATACAACAACTCAACATTAAGCATCTCTTACTTCCTTACCAGACACACCTTAAACGAACAGGTTGCGCAGCACTGCTTGGCCGACCCTGGACTCCTCCCTGGAGTCCCGATCGACGCAGTAGAATCTTGTGAAGGTGTGCGTCAACCTCCACGTAGCAGCCCTACAGATGTCCAGCAGGGGCACACCAGACAGGAACGCCGTGGTAGCAGCGATCGCTCTGGTCGATTGGGCTCTCGGACGGCCAGGCAGCGGTCGGTTTGCCAACCAGTGACGGTGCATGATGCAGCCGGAGAGCTATCTGGAAATGGAAGTCTTCGAGAGAGCCTTGCTTTGATTCACAGTGCCAAAGTTCACAAACAGCTGTGACATCTTCCGAAAACTCTTTGTGCGGTCCACGTAGAACTTCAGCGCTCTAGCTACATCCAGCGAGTGCAAAGTCCTCTCGGCCAGCGTCGAAGGCGATGGGAAGAAAACTGATAACACCAAGGGCTCGTTGAGGTGGAAGTCCGACAGCACCTTGGGCATGAAGGAGGGGTGCGTCCTCAGCACCACCCTCGTGTCATGAAAAGTCAAGTATGGAGGCTTGCAAGATAGGGCCTGGATCTCTCCCATTCGTCGTGCAGAGGTGATGGCCACGAGGAACGCGGTCTTCCACGACAGGAACTTCAAAAGGCGCCGAATGCATAGGCTCGGATGGGGCCCCCCCATGAGCCTGGTCAGCACCACATTAAGCTCCCACGCCGGGGCTGGAGCCTTCACCGGTGGGAACGATCGGAATAGTCCCTTCATAAATTCCTTCACCAGGCGATGAGACAACAAGGACGCCCGTCCCGTAGTCCTGGTATATCGGGAGATGGCAGCCAGATGTATTTTGATGGAGGCGTAAGCCAGCCCAGCTTTGGCCAGCGACAGTAGGTATGGCAGTACTTGAGGGGCCGTAATCCGCAGAGGGTTAATCTTCTGTGCATGGCACCAGACAGAGAACCTTTTCCACTCATGTCCGTAGCACTTGAGAGTTGAGGACACCCTGGCTTTTGCAAGAACCTCTCTGCAGTCCGCCGGGATATTGTACCCTCCAAACTCTAGTGCTGCAGGAGCCAGGCCTGCAAGTTCAGCGACTCCGGGTCTTGATGAAGAATGGCGCCTCCTTCTCTGGAGAGAAGATCCGTGTCCGCCGGCAGCTTGACTGGTGGGGACGTTGACAAGTCCAGAAGGTCCGGGAACCAGATCTGATTCGGCCACGCCGGTGCGACGAGGATCATTCTGCACCTGGACTTCTTGAGCTGGTTGATGAGACGGAGCAGCAACGGAGGGAACGCGTATAGAAACAGGCCGTCCCAAGGGAACGAGAAAGCATCGCCAATGCTCCTCGGCTGCGGGAACCTGCTGGCGAACCTCTGGCACTTGGAGTTTGTCGTGTTGCGAAAAGGTCGATCCGGGGTTTGCCCCATCGTCGAAAGAGCCGATCCACCTGGTCCTGACGTAGTTCCCACTCGTGGCACGAGCGCAGCTCCCTGCTGAGTGAGTCGGACATCATCCCGAGGAGGGACTTGATGGACCTCACCCTGGCACCGTCCGTGGCTAGCAGGCGTTGCACCTTGCCCAAAATGGCCTTCGTCCTCTCCTCCGACGGGGAGGCCAATTGCCCCACTGTATCGAGCTCTGCTCCCAGAAACAGTGCTACTTGTGACGGGACCAGGTGGGATTTGAGGTAGTTGATGGCGAATCCCAGTTCCGTGAGCAGCCGGACGGTCCGCATGTGTTCGACGGCGAGTTCTCTTGTCCTTGCATGGATTAGCCAGTCGTCCAGGTAGGGGTAGACGTGGATCCCCTGCAGGCGCAGCCACGCCGCCACTGGTGCCAGGCACTTGGTGAATACCCTGGGTGCCGACTTTAATTCGAACAGCAGGGCTCTGAATTGGTAGTGGCGTCCCTGAACCACGAACCTGAGAAACTCTGTCCTTTTAGAATGGGGATGTGGAAGTAAGCATCCTCCAGGTTCAACGACGATAGGAAGTCGCCTTCCTCCAGCTGTCCCAGCACGTGCTGGAGGGTGACCATCCTGAATTTCTGTGCCTTGATATACTTGTTTAACCAACACAGGTCCAGGATGGGGCGCCAACCGCCTGTCTTCTTTTTGACGAGGAAGTACCTTGAGTACACTCTGGAGCCCCAGAGCCTCCTGGGGACTAGCTCGATGGCACCTTTCTTGAGCATCGCCCTTACCTCCAACAGCAGTTGAGGGACACGATTGTCCTTCCTGGCCACGGGAGGAATGCGAGGACACTTCTTTTGGAATTCCAGCGAGTGCCCGTTGGCCAGGGTGTCCAGCACCCAACGGTCAGTGGAGATGGACTCCCACACACTGACCAACTTCGTCAGCCGGCCCCCCACCGGGGTGCTTCGGTGGGGGCCTAACGCTACGGCCGGTTCAGTCCTGCTTGGAGGAGGCCTTGCCGCCTTGGCCTCCTTGACGATGATGGCGGGATCCTCCTTGCTTGCCGCGACCTCTGTAGGCCTCCTGGGACGAGGAGCGGGCCGCCTGGCGATAAGTAGAAGAGCCACCGATGGATCCCTTGGAGGCACCTTGTCTGCCTCCGGAGCTCCGAAAGGGCCGTCGTTATTGAAGTACCCCTAGGGCCCGGGCCATCTCCGAGTCGGTCTTGATGGCCTGGAGCGACTCATCCACCGTCTTCCCAAAAAGGTTGTTGCCGTTGAACGACATATCCAACACTCTGGTCTGAACGTCCTGGCGGAAGTCCGTCACCTTGAGCCACCCTCGTCGTCAAACCCCGTTGCCCATCGGGCGAAATCCGGTATCGGCAATGTCCCTTGCCACCGTTATGGCGTGATCCAACGCCACCTCGCCTTCCTGAAGAATCTGTAGGGCCTCCGCTCTCTTGTCGTCCGCAAGGAAGTCCAGCAGGGGAGCTAACTTGAACCAAAGCTCCCTGTCGTAACGGGCCAAGATAGCTAAGGCATTGGCCGCCTTAATCGTCGTCAACGAAATGACCCGTCGTCCCCTGGCGGGGAAGTGGAAGTTGATGCTGCCGCACCCGCTGCCTTCTTCTTGGCCGCTGCCGAGACGACCAAGTCCAGCGTAGGCTGGGCCCTGAGGCACAAGGGGGCGGCATCGGGGACGCGGTACTTCTTCTCGTACCTGTCCCTCTTGGTGGGTGTTGTAGAAGGGTTCTTGAGGACAGCCAGCCCTTCGTCCTAGATGTCGTCGAGCAACGGCACTGCCAGGACCGTCTTTCTCTTGGCCTCCCGTCATTGATAAAGAAAGCCTTCCTTCTTTTGATCCCCCGGGCAGAGTTGGAAGAGCTCAGACGCCCTGGCTATCATGGCGTGAAAGGAGCCAATTTCATCGGGCGCTGAGGCCCGAAGGGAGGCGATGAAGGAATGTCCGTTGTATCATTGCCACCGTTGTCGTCCGTCCCCGTATCCGTCGCTGTAATTTACAGAGGGTCAGGCGAGGGGGATGAGGGGTCCACAGGCCTTGTGGGCACGAATGGCGGAGCGGGATGGACTCTCCTCCGCTTGTTCGGGGGGCTTCCTGACGGTCCTGGCTCAGGATCCTCCGTCGGGGTCCGTGGTAACCTCGTCCTTATCTCAGTACATAAGGATTGGATTGCCAACAAAATGGCCGGCGAGCTATCCTGAGGCTCTGGCAATGGCTGCGACGGGAGGGACGGTAGCTCCACCGGGCCTTCGTCGTCGTCGCCATCCTCGCTATCTTCGATCTCCTCAGCAGGCTCCTTCGCCTGGGATTGAACTTTCCCGAACCTCTCGTTGAGGCCCTTCACAGTTTCCACCAGATCCTCCTCAGAGGCTGATTCCGAGTCTGTAATGGCCACCGCCACCCTCCGCCCCCCCTCTTTTTCCGCCGGGGTCTTCACGGGGGTCTTAATGATGGGCTGGAAAGAGGATTCCCTCCGCGGTGGCAGGGATACTCTGGGCCCCGAGGCCGTCTCCACTGGCGTAGTCTCAGCCGGCTTCGCCAGGGTCGCAGCGACCACTTCGATAGAGGCCTTTGCCGGCTGGATCAAAGCCCTCACCACCTTAGGTGCGTCCTGGGCCTTCGCCTTGGGGGGCGGGGGTCAGCGCCTCGCTCCCCTTCGGGTCCCGTCGAGATCGACCGAGTTCGCTCCAGCAGCTTACCCGGGTTCTCGGACTTCCTCTTCCCCGAACGAGAGCGCTGGCTCGTGGTTGAACGTGCCGGGGAAGTCGCGCCCTGCCTGGCAGCCGAAGAGCCCAACCTTTCGGCGCTCCCGGTGCCCGCGGACTTGTGGTGCTTGGCCTTCTGTTGGGCCCCCGTCGCCGGGGTGCCCTCACAGGACTTAGAAGCCCGCTCAGACTTTTTCTTCGCCTTCTCACCTGCTGTGCCCTTCTCCAGCCAGGCCGCGAGGCGGGAACGACGATCTTGTTTGGTCCGTTCCGAAAGGTTCTTGCAGAACACACAGTCCTTCTCCACGTGCGTCTTGTCCTCATGAAGGCAGTAGAGACAACGCGAATGCTCGTCCTGCTTGAAAACATTTTGTAATCCGCATCCAGGGCAGCATCTGAACAGCTTGGATCCGGGCATCGAGCTTCCCTTGTCCTGGGCCATGTCCTTTGAGGCAGGCCGCAGATCTTCCGGAATCCTCCAAGAAGCGTAAACTCGATGAAAACTTCACCCTTGAGGGGCGTAGAAGAATTCCGAAACGGGTCCCCGTTATGGGAAGTAGAAACGGTGGAGCTTGAGGCTCCATTAAACCGAAAAAATGAGAAAATCTCCTGAAAAAGCGCGAAAACGCAGCAAAAACTCTAGAGCTAAGCACGAGGACTCCCAACACTTGAACGTGCGGTAAAAACCTGAGGATGGCTGCCAGAGGCGGGACTTAGGGAGAGGGCAGTCATTGACTGGGGGCAGTAGGACCCAGAGATCAGTGAATGGTTACTACTAAGAAAGACAGATCAGAAACGAAACTGATACTGATTTTATCTTTACCGAGGATTCCCAGCCTGACGACGGGGAATATTCATGAGCATGTGAATCCATGCCGGACGCCTTGCTGGAGAAGTAGCTGTAACCATCTGCTAGTCGTAGCTTGGTGTGGGTCGTGTTCCCTGCTTGCCTCACCGCCATGCTCAAACAGGATCCCTCTGCCGCTCGTTTATCGCCATAGCAGTTCTAACCCGGTTTGATGCCTCTTGCGTTACCCTAGCAGCTACCCTACCAGCTGTCAGTCCAGCCTCCCCCCCCCCCATCTTCCATCTGGTGGCATGCTGTAACTGGCCCACCAAGAAGTGTAGCTCAAAATTAGGTAGGGCCAGCCCCCCAACCCCCGATATCTTCTGTGTAATGTGTCCAGCAACGACCTGTGTCGTTTCCCTTCCCGCAGTAGATCCACGATTTTACTGTGTAATATCTTAAAGAATGGGGCCCCGGCTGTGAGGGATGTTTGCATGGAGCAGCGCGAGAAAGCTCAAACTCGAGGGACTTGGAGAGTATCTAAACAGTTACCATCACTGGGGGTCAATGCGAGTTACTTAACTAGCATGACTATACCACCAAACGACCCTATGAACGAAATGGCCGGGCTGCTGTGACATCTATGGATCAGAATAGAACCCAAGCTGACATGGGGGCTGCAGTTCATTTAGCGAAACCCCAAGTTATACCTAATACGGATCCCGGCACTTCGAAAACACAGTCCAACTAATCTATTTCATTTTGCACCCTTTATTGGGATCTCTGGGATAGTCTGCCTCAAGCCATCCAGAATCTCGTTCTGAGAGGGCCAAGCCCAGGCATGATCTGTCTCGGGAGGATAGCTCAGGGGCAACTCGCTCACCTTTAAAGCAAGACGCGAAGCAACAGGTTCGATCCCCCGGGTACACGCTTAGAAACCTCTGGGAATCAAGCACATCATAAATAACCAATTATAATTAAATTAGAATTATAGTGACCTAATCCTGTAGTCATCCTTCAGTCGAGAACACCCGCAGATTTAGCAATATCTCATTAGAGATGGGGTACTTCAAATAAATAAAAACAAAAACAGATTGAACTTGGCAGTACTGGAGTACAAAGTAAGAACAAGTATGCAGGGGATTTGAACAGCACATGTGCAATGAAGGTATCCAGGAACTCTGTCCCCCCCCCCCATTTTATGATCAAGTATATGTTGCAGGATGGGCTTGAACCCCTTATGAATCAGTCTTACTTGTTGGCCCTGTTCTATGACATTCGAAGAATCAGACTAATTACCTCAAGTGACAAAACTAGTTGAATTTTTGGATGATAGGAGGATTGACTTGTTCTCCATTGGAATACCATCTAGAGCAATGCGCAAGATGTTAATGTCTGAGGCAGAGAGCTTAGAGTCGAGTGTAAACTACAGAATAAGAAAGAATACTCTAAGGAAAGAGAAGCAGGACAAAGATACTCCCCTGCTCAGATACATAAAAATCAAAGTGTGCGTGCATGCGTCCAAGGAACATGAGACCACCTGGGAGAGGCTGCGGGCAGGTGCTAAACAGCAGAGAGTATCACAAATAATGACAGATTCATCATACTCGTCCCAGTAAAACATTAAAAGTCCCCTTCAACGTGCCGGATGACTAATTTAGCCTGATCTACTTTGATTGGGAGTAGATGGAGGAACGGGAACTAAAAATACATTAGTCACTGAAGTGAGTAATTACTCCCACGTCCCATCCCCTTTCCTCTATACTGAATGGGTGATTACAACTGATATAGCCCTTAGGGAGTAGTGCGAGTGTCAACTTTGCAAATAGGTTTTTGAGGACTGCTTGTCCGAACTCAGCATCTGACGTGGCACTAACATCTAAATGGTAGTGCTTGTAGAAAGCCAATGGTGATGACCATGTGGCCGCCTTACTGATGTGTCACAGCACCTGCCTCTGGAATGCGACCGTTGTGGCCTTACCGCTTACTGCATGCATATTCACCAGGCATGGCTTCTTCTGCTGTTTGTATGCCTCTGAAATATCTCCACCATCCAACCTGGCAATGGAATCTTTCGATGCATGAGCCCCTAGCGAAGATCCACCGAACATGATCAGCAAGGCATCCGACTTCCTGAACTGTTTCATCCGGTCTAGGTAGAATTTGAGAGCTCTGCTAATGTCCAAACAATGTAATGCCCTCTCCGCTTCTGACTGAGGATGTGGAAAAAAGGTTGGTAGAACGATGAGACTACTTTCGGCAAGAATTTTGGGCGTGTCCTCATGACCACCTTATCTTTGTGGAAGATCATGTAAAGCTCTACGCGACTAGTGCCTGAACCTCACTAATGCATCTGGCTGATGCGTTGCCCACCAATAGTGTCATCTTGAGACTCATCCAGTTGATGTCTCTAGTAGCCATGGGCTCGGAAGGCTTGTGCGCCAGTGCTGCCAGCACGACATTAAGGTCACACACCAGATTGGCATCGTGCATTGGCAAGGAGATTTTATGAAGGAAGAGCACTATTTGCGAGGCACTAGACCTTGCTGGCAAGAATTGGGAGTTTTGAAACTTAGTTGAGATTTACTGCAAACAAACTTTATTTGCAGTAAATGGCAAATAAAGGTGTAGGTGTGCATGGCTGGCCCTTCAGTGGCAGCATTGAGCAAAATATGAAGTGTACTTATGGTGACAGGCACCATTTTGCAGAAAACACTGGTAAATATTTGTTCTTTAATCACTATTGTGTCGAGTGCATTTCTCTTCGGTCCGAGTATGTAAATAAAGGAACTCGCCCTGCAGGTCAGGAGGGATTGTTAAGAATGTATGAGGCCTGTTTCTAACAGGAGGGTACAGCCTTGCAGGGGAATGATGAACCTTCACCACCGAATTGGCCATGGAGAATAATTGGCCCTCTGTGTTCCTGAATGCACCAATTGTCGCCAAATAAGTGTGACACAGCCACCTGCACACCACCGTGCTTGCTAAGTGGGCAGAAAAAGAGAAGACTTGATTGAGCGTGCACAATGCTGTTTCCACTCCATTGTGACTGGCCCAGTACCTGAATCTGGCCCACTTCCTTATGTACTGGAGCCTAGTGGACTCCTTTCTAGCATTTTGAAACATTTCCAGATTGGCCTGTGAAAGCCCAGGGTGCTGCATCTTTAGTTGTTCAGATACTAGGCTTAGAGGGCTAGGAACATTTGCTGCAGATTTACTACTGCTCCCCCTGCTGAGAGATGTGACACACACTAATCGACTTCACGGGGATTGGGCCCTAACTTGCCATAATCGCCAAGTCTGAATGCCAGATCCAGGCTGGCCAGTCTGGGACTACCAGAATCATGAGACAATGCGCTGCATCTTGGAAATTCTGCAGCACTCTCTAGACCAATGGCATTGGAGGGAATGTGTAACACCACAGGGTGTCCCAGGAGATTTGGAAGGCATCCCCTAGTGAGCACTTGCCTCTCCCCATCCATGAGGCAAACTAAACCCTTTGTGTTGTTCTTTGAGGCAAATAGATCACCTCTAGGTGACCCCAACCCCCGAAGATGGACCTCCCATTCATAGTTGTCCACCAGAAGCCTGCTCAAGCTGTCTGCCTCCATGTTGCTCTTGACAGTCAGGTGTATGCCTGGTTCTAGGGCCCGTTCCCAGATCTGAATTGTCAGTCTGCACAGCACAGGAGACCTTGTCCCTCCATGCTTGAGGTAAAACATGGAGGTGGTACTATCCGTTCAGATGAGCACTGGTCCTGTTCGCAATGAGGGAGAAACACCCATAGAGCCAACTGAATCGCTTTCAGCTCCAGAACATTTATGTGCTACATCTGTTCCTGCAAAGACCACAGCCTGTGAATTGAATAACTGTCCAGCATGGCCCTCCAGCGAGGAGCTTGTAGTGATAACCACGGACGCCTATGGTGGGCGGAACAATGCTCCCTTCATAAGGGTTTCTTTCTGCCTCCAGCAGTTCAGATCTGGCTTGACCTCAATCAGTACTGTGATCTTGTCAGACTGAGAACATCTCTCCAGGTCCCAGTTCACTACCAGGTGTAACTGCAATCACCGCATCTTCAGTCTGCAATACAGCACTGCCAGAATGAAGGCCGCTATGAGACCTAGCAGGCGCTGATACCACCTTGTCTTCTTCTTTAAAGTTTTATTCAGATTTCTCCATCAACATAAAACATAAGCAACTAGCATAGTACTCACATTTTAAAAAAATCAGTAAAATAAACCAGTTCAGATAACCTTCTAACCTTCCCTCACAAACCTGTTTTAAAATGTATTATGCCAAGCATCTTCTTTAAAGACTGATAAAGATATTCAATCAGGTCATAAAGAAATTGAGAGTTGGTGCAGTTAAAAATTAAAAACATCGCCTACTTAACAGATCTGACATTTTTTATGAAGAAATGAGGTCTTAACCATCTTATCCTTTCCCTTTTAAAAAATGGACACAGCAGGATAAAGTGAACCAAATCTTCCTCTACACCCATATCGCAGTGGCATTTAGTTGGAGCCTTTAGCCAGGTGGTCCTTTTCGCGAATGGCAGCAAGTTATGCCTGACTTGAAGGAGTCTTCGTCCCTCTGGGGACTATAGATCTAGTATTGGGGCACCCAGGGCCCTCTTATACTGACCATAACCTGCAAGGGAGGGTAGAGCACTCATTTTCTTCCCATCTACCCACAGCGAATTTTCGCTGGACCAGATTTTTATTTCTTCATTATTTATTTTATTTTGATTTATTTTATTGTTTGCTTGTTAGGCACGTATTCAGTAAGAAATACTGTTTCAAAGCACCCACAGGACAAGGGAGGGAGCAGGAGTGGGAAATACATTAAAATGTATAAAAAACAATACTTAAGAGCAGTGGGGGGAGAAGAAAAAGAGGATGAACCTACCATACCTTCTGAGTATTCAGAACATGCAAGTGCAGTAAAGAAGAGGGCAGGGGGTAAGTGCTGGGAAGTCTGAGCTCATGGGTGAGCCACAGACTAAGTGCTAGGAACGTTGTGTTTCACGGCCTGGAGCTGCGAAGGGTGAAAGTGCGAGTCCCCAGTGCGGAGGGTGTAAATGTAGAGGGTAGACAGGAGCTGGGCCGATTGGGTGCGGGAGGTCAGGGTCCTGAGGATGCATAGGGCCCAGGACACCAATCGCAGCAACAGTGGGATTAGCAGGGAAGAGAGGAAGGGAAATAAGTTGCTCACCATAGTGACTAAGGATCCTTAGTCTCCTTTCCTCCATACTGTATGGGCATCCCTTCCTAGGGACGGGAGACAGAACCTTTTTCACCAGAAAAACCTTCTTCCCCTTTAAATTTAGAGGTGCAAGGGTGTGCGACCCTGGGAGTATGCGCTACACTGACTCCGCTCACCGGCGCTACGCCTCAGTCCCCATGGACGCGTCGACAATATTTATCATTGCCTAATGACACCAGTATTATTAGAGGGGAGGATGGTGGGATGTAAGGAGGAAAGGGGACTACGGACTGAGTAGGTTAGCCACTACAGTGAGTGACTTGTAATTACTCTTACATCCCGTCCCCTTTCCTCCACACTGTATGGGCGATTACAACTGAATGTAGCCCCAGGGTGGGGCGGAGACCCTCCTTAGGCAAACCAGTTCCTTAAAACCGCCTGTCCGAAGGCTGTGTCTGACTTAGAGCCGGCGTCCAAACAGTAATGCTTACAGAAAGCTGAAAGGGTGGCCCAGGTAGCTGCCCTGCTTATGAGCTGCCAAGGAACCTGCTGCTGGGATGAGATGGCCGTGGCCTTGGCCCTGACGGCATGAGCGTGCATGTTGGCGGGCAGCACCTTGCGCTGCCCCTCATAAGCCTCTGATGGCCGCAGCCATCCCCCTTGCTATGGAGGCTTTGGATGCCTGATAACCGGGTCTGGAGCCCCCACAGGTGATAAAAAGTGTGTCTGACTTGCAGAAGCCCTTGGTCCTATCCAGATAGAATTTCAGAGCGAGTCTGGCATCCAGACAGTGCAAGACTCTGACCCACGTCCTTGGGGTCAGCGAAGAATGTAAGTAGGACTATTTCCTCGTTTAGAAGTAACACAGAGGGTACCTTAGATATCAACGCCGGGTGAGTCCGCAGGACCACCTTATCCCTGTGGAAAGCGGTATAGGGTTCTAAAGCCACCAGAGCCTGGATCTCGTTGACTTTGCGAGCGGATGTGAGACCTACTAGCAGAGCTGTCTTGATGGTGACCAGCCTGATGTCTGCGGACGCCATTGGCTCGAAGGGTTTGTGCGCCAGGGCGCCCACCACCACGTTGAGGTCCCACACAGGGTGTGGCTTTTTGACGGGCGGGTAAAGTCTGGACAGGCCCACCAAATGTTTCCCGACTATCGGGTTGGAACAAGAGAAGACCTCCTCCTCAGAATTTCTGTAGGCCCCTATGGCTGCGAGATCGGTGTAACATGTGTACACCTGTATGCCTGAGTGGGAAAGGTGTGCCAAGAAAGAAAGAGCACATCGTCCAGTAAGCACGTCGGAGGGTTGATTTCCTTAGTGACAGAACCTGCTCCATTTACTCATGTATTGGCTCCTAGTGGCCTTGGCTCCTAGCGCCCTGGATGATCTCCAGGTTAGCCCGAGGGTTAGGTGCTTTAGGGTGATCTGCTCAGGAACCACGCTGCAAGGGCTAGCTTCTGAGGAGCAGGGTGGAGAACCCTGCCCCCCCAGCTGGGACAGGAGAGGTGCTGGGCCCAGCGGAAAGTGAATGGGTGGTCGGTCTGAGAAACTGAGCAATTCGGAGAACCGCGGTCTCGCCGGCCACCAAGGCACTATTCACTATGATGTGGCGGGGACAAGCCTCCTTTATCTTGCAGAGTATCTTGGGGATCAGGGGTATGGGCGGAAAAGCATAGGCTGTCGTGCCCTCCCATTGAATCTGCATGGAGTTGCCCATGGAGCCAGGGCCCAGTCCCTGACAAGACGCAAACTGATGGCACTTCCTGTTCCTCCAGGAGGCAAATAGATCCACCTGAGGATGGCCCATGTGTTGAAAACCACCTGCAGCACCTGGTCGTTCAATTGCCACTCGCAACTGTCCGTTCCCAGCCTTCCGAGTCTGCCTGCCTCCAAGTTGGCCTGCCCCAGGAGGTGGACGGCCCAGAGGTAGATGTTTCCCAGGGCCCATGCTGACCGCTAGGTTGAACAGTGGAGGGGACCTGGTACCCCCCTACTTGTTGACATAGTACATGTTGGCGGAGTTGTCGGTCTGGATCAGGACAGTCCTGCCCCCGATGAGCGGAAGGAAGGCCCTGAGGGCTAGCTTAATGGCTCTGAGCTCCAGCCAGTTGATATGCGACTCCTGCTCCAGCCGGGTCCAGACTCCATGGACGCTGTGGCTGGCTCTAGGGAGGAGTTTGTAGTAATGGTGAGCTGGGGAGTCGGCTGACGGAATGCCCTGTCCGTCCGCACATTGCAGTCCTTGGACCACCAAGTGAGGGCCGAGTGGAGAGAAGGCAGTATGCTGAGCAGCTCCGCTTGGGAGCCCTTCTCCTGATTCCATGAGGCTGCGAAGTGCAGCTGCAGACTCCTCAGCTGGAGACTCGTGTGTGGCACGGCCAAGAGAACCGCTGCCTTGAAACCCAGTAGGTGCTGGTACCACCAAGCCAAAGTCACTGGTCTGGTAAGGATGTGCATAGTGGCCCTCTTGATGGCCATAATCTTGACCTCCGAGGGAAATACCTTCTTGGAGCGCATATCCCAGATGAGGCCCAGGAAGGTGAGGCTCTGCGTGGGCTGCAGCTGAGACTTCTTGAGGTTGATGGTGAACCCCAGGTCGTGGAGTGTACTCATAAGCGCAGAGGTGGTGTGGACAACCCCCTCCGGGGGTTTTCTCACCCTGAAAAACCAGTCGTCCAGGTATGGGTAGACATGGTGGCACTGAGGAGGGCTGCCACTGCATTCATGAGTCTGGTAAACACCCTGGGGTCTGAGTTTTGAGACCAAAGGGTAGCACCTTGTACTGGAAATGAGAGCCCGTTATCCTGAAGCGTAAAAAGGAGCGACGGGGCTGCCAAATCGGGACGTGTAGGTAAGCGTCCTTCAGATCCAGGGAGCACATCCAATCTCCCTTGTCTAGTGTCTCTGCAATGAGTGCTGGCATAAATATCTTGAATTTTTGAAGAGGGGTGGAGAGGTTGAGGGTGGAGATGTCCAACAACTCTCGGGCCAGCCTGGTTCTTTTTTTGTATGGCGAAAATCCAGGAAAAGAAGCCTAATCCTCTCTGGGAGGCTGGTACTTCTTCCACTGCCTGACTCTTGACAAGCGACCGGATCTCCGCCAACAGAGTTGATGTCCCAATCTGTGGGAGCTGTGGGGAGGAAGGAGGGGGAAGTATAGGTAGGCAGTAACCCGTGGATACTACTGAGAGGATCCACGTGTCCGCAAATTTCTGGTGCCAAAAATGCACATGAGAGGCTACCCTGCCCCCCACTGGAGACACATGTACCCAGAGGGACGCGTCATGCCTTTTTGCTCTGAGGCTGCTGCTGAGGAGGGGGACTGGAAGAAGCCCTTGATCCCCCCCACCCCCTTTTTGTTGCTTGCGCCGGGGCTGACTCGGCGAGTGGTCAGGTTGTCCCGACCTCCGTTCCTGGAATCCCCGGAACCCGCCAAACGCCCACCCCTTATCGGAGCGTTAAAGCGACTGGGTGTATGCCTTTGCCATGGCCTTCATAAGAATAGATAAAGCATTTGCGGTTTGCGAGCTGTTCTTATCCAATTCCTCTTCAGTGGTAGCATGGAAGAGTTCACTGCCCTCGAAAGGAAGGTCCAATATGCGATCCTGGACGTCAGAGTTGAAATTTGTAGCCCGAAGCCAGGCCATCCTTCTCATGTCCATGGCGATGCAGATGGCCCGGCAACAGGTGTCAATGTAGGCCACTGTGGACTCCATGATGTCCTGCACTACCAGTTTGGCTTCTCCTAGACCCCCATTAAAGCGGGCTGGCTCTGCGCCGTAAGTTCTAGAAGGAAGTCCGATATTTCCTGCCACAACCTCTGGTTAGCCGCTGCAAGCATGGCATCCGCGTTGGCTTGACGCAGGAAGGCGTTGGAGTACAGCTTTTTCATGTACACCTCCAAGATCTTCTCCTCCTTGCCTAGCAGCTCAGAGGATGAGGTGGCCGAGGACGTCTGCATCTTAGAGTAGAGTGACGCTGCAGCATCACTGACCAGTACGACTGGGGGTGCGTTTATAGCAAGAGTGTAGCCCCCTCCACCTGTCTATACTTGCCATTGAGGCACCGATTGACAGGCAGGGCCAAGTGTGGCTTGAGCCAACCCTTCTTGGCCAGAGCAACGACATCCTTCTGCATTGGGACCCCTGCCTTGGTGGGAGGTATTAGGGAGATGACCTCTGCCAAGATCGCCTCTCAGGCTGCTCTACCTCAGGATGAGGAAGGCCCAGATATTCCGCAAAACCTGCAAGCCTGTCGTGAAAGGCCTTCGCTGAAGATGGCATGTCAGGGTCCTCCTCCTAGTCTGTATTCGCCTGGCTGTCCAGCTGGTCCGCCACTAGACGAGGGGTGTTGGGTGCCGTGGGCTGCGGTGTGGAGACTGGAGCCAGAGGTTGGCTCGGAACCAGCTGCACTGGGGGCGGATTCGAAGGAGCCAGCAGTGGGGGCTGCCCTGGGGCCTGTGGTGCCAGAGCCATGGAAGGAACGACTAGGCACCGGTGGAGTGACCAAGGGAGCAAATCCCTGACTGCCTCCCTTAGGATGGCCCCCATATGGGGAGTCTGCATCAGCCCCAAAATCCTTTCGAAGAACCTGTCCTCGGAGGCAGAAGAGGAGCAGGGAATACTGAGAGTGGCTGGGGGCTGCTGGGGCCGGAGCACACTCAGTCTGGGTTGCAGGGGGAATCTGCCCAGCGCTACTGATGGATACACTGTAGGCAACATACCTAGTTGGCACCAGTCCCACCTTGAAACTTGTTCACCCGCCTGCTCTGTTCCTAGGAGTGGCATCGGACGAGCGGGTATGTTGTCTGGCATGGCAGCCATGTTGTTGGGCTGCGTGCCACATGCCAGAGTCATGGTGCATGCCCCCCCCTCGCCCAAGACTATCTGTATTGGAACATGAGGCCTATCCTGCACCTCAGGTCTAGGCATGGAAGGCATATCGCACTTGGCATTGTCGCTGGTAGTGCTGCGTGCAGGTGCCACCTCTACTAGGGCGAAGCCCCTCGGGTGTAGACCCGGTAGAAGAACCTTGAGTTCCTCAGCACTGATACCGGTAGGGTCCGAAGACCCCTCGGCCGTAAGGCCAGTAGCTAGGTTAGCCTCGGAGTGCTGGTAACAGAAACCGAGCAGTTCCCCCCACTTGGGCATTCCAGTGTGAAGGAGTCACCCTCACGCAATACGATGGAAAATAACAGCCCTCCCTTGGGCCTCGATCTCTGCTGGACAAACTTCAAGTCCTCTGGAGGCAACGCTTCGAACAGTTCTCTCCACCTACATAGCCTGTTCTTCAGTGCACATGGAGTCAGAGTAGCATGCGGTGCAACCTTCCCAGCCGTGGTCAGGGCCAAGGCAGCGGAGGCAAAGAGCGTGGGGGTCAGACGTGGGAAAGAGTCCCTCGCAGGCTGGACACCTGCTGAAACCCGCTGAAGTTGACATGCGCCAGGTAGGAACGGGACGTCCAAGGACCAAGTACCTAGATGACCAATAAATACAAAAAGATACGAAGAATCCGGGGAAGAGTGCGTGGAATTACATGGCAAGGCCAAACCCAGGAGCACTGGTGAAATCGGCCCGTTCCCGTAGATGCAGAAAAGGGGACGGAGGAGTGGCGCCGGTGGGCAGAGTCAGGGTAGCGCATGCTCCCAGCGCTGCACCCCCGGCCGCCTCTAAATTTAAAGGGGAAGAATGTTTTCCTGGTGAAAAAGGTTCTGTCTCCCATTCCTAGGAAAGGACGCCCATACAGTATGGAGGAAAGGGGACAGGACGTAAGAGTAGGACGAGGTAAAGAGGAGAGTTTTAAGAAGCTACCAGAATTTAAGAAGATCCTGCTCAAGGCGATGAGGGAGTGGGAGGCTGTTCCATAGGAGGGAACCAGCTGAGGAAAGCAAACAACCACCTGCTCTCTGTTTAGCAAAACTCTTCACACAGAGTTGAAGCCAGAGGAGCGTAGTGGTCTAGAAGGAGTATTTAGTAAGATAAAGTTGAAGATGTGGATGATGTATAGGGATTTGAATTTAATCCTTGCAGCAACCAAGATCCGTGAAGACTTTTTAGTGCAGGAGAGGTGCAGTCCCTGGACCTAAGGCCAAGGTCAAGTCTTGCTGCCCTGGTCATAATTAATTCTTCCTCTTCCAGCCAGGAACCTTCCCCAAAGCCTGCTTCCAGACTTGTACCAGTCTGGCTTAAATATGTCCAGGCGGCTTTCCTTACCAGAGTCCTAGCTGGAGATTCATGTTGATGTTTTCACTTCGTTTAATTTTTGCGAAATAAGCTAGATGTCTGGCTTGTGCCAGAGAAGTGATGCTCTGAATCCCCCGCTGCTCGGACAACCATTTGGAAGCCCTAAAGTCCGACACCAAAATTGCAGTTGAGCTACTTCAAGGGGTTCACAGGGGCAGTAGCCGCAGATCTTACTGCCATACCGCATTTGGGTCAGAACTTCGCATCAAAAAACCTCAATGTATTTTTCTAGTCTTCGGGCACCATACCTGAAGTAGAACCTTAGTAAACCCTGAAAACCTATTCTAGCCCTCTCCGCCTGATGTTTAATAAGTAGTGCCCACTTGCAGACGAGAATTTGAGTCCAAAGAAAGTATACGAGTCCACTACCTCCACTGGGGCTCCTTTCAGTTCGGGCTCCTTTCAGTTCCCAGTTTGTTTTTCTGTCCTTTCCTCCAAATATCATAATCCTGGTTTTGTGTAAATTTAATTTTAATTCATTCACTTCTAAGAACTCTGTGGCACATTTGAGCCCATGATTCAGGCCTGCAGGAGTGAGTGCCAGGATGACTGTCTTCAGCACAGAGTAGAGAACTGAATTCCTTGTTTCCTAGTTTGGGTGGGCACACCCTGCTAATGTACTTCGCAGGGTCAAAATCTGCCATAAAAAGAATAAAAAGAAGCTGTGTCAAAGCACAGACTTGTTTTACCACCCTATTTGAATCAAAGAATTCAGTGTTATCTCCTTACCCCATATCTGACAGATCGTTGTTTGATCTGAACACAATTACTCAATTCTCAACAGATTTGTCGCAATCCCCAGTGCTATTAGTTTATTTAACATTGTGCCCCTGTCAATCCTGTCAAACGTCTTTTCCAGGTCTAAAAAGACAGCATAAACAGCCCTCCACAGGGCTTCCAGTATTTGTCAATAATTAGTGACAGGATGAAAAAGTGGTCCATCGTGTAGAATCCACTCCTGAATGCCGCCTGTATGTGGCCCAGGGTGTTCTTCTCTGCTACCCAGTCTTCTAGTCTACCCAAAATACATTTGGCACATGTCTTTGCTATGATGTCAGTAGAGAAATTGGGCGGTAGCAGTTGGATCATCTATATTGCCCATCTTAAAAACTGGAACTATGAACCCGCTCCGCCACTTATTTGGTATCCCAATTGCCAGTCCCCTCAATTACTTCAAAAAGGTTTGCCAGGTTAAGGGCCCACCAACGACCATAACCAGCAAATACCTTTGATGGCAACCCATCTGGGCCCGCAGCTTTTTCCGGGATGAACCTTCTTATATTCTCATTAGCCTGTACCTTACTCCTGAAGTTGTGCAGCCATCTCAGAGTGCCGAAAAAAGTTGCCTCTTATGGACTCTACACTCCTGGTCAAACCATGGCACTGAGGTTCTTTCGCCGTAGCCCTGACTACCCTTTCTTTTAACTAAATTATGTATTTCTTTATGAAGCACATCAATAAGTGATTCAAAAGCTGAGAGAGTTTCTTCTGCAGTGTTCTCACATTCCAAAATCAACTTACGGCACTCAAGAACGTCTCCAGTGCTGAAACAACCTGTCATTTTATGTTTATTCAGCCTTTCCTTCAGGACTTCAGTCAGGCAATCCTTCTGCTTGGATAGATACCACCATGTCAACGCCACATGCCTGTCGAGGAAGAGGCCTGTCGCCCCGAGGATCGTATTAACCCTTTCCAGAGCAAGGAAAATCTTTTGCCTGAATCTATCACATGACAAAATCGAGAAAGATCAAGGACTGAGATGGGGTAAACTCTGACTTGGTCTGGTGTACCGATAATCCCAAGTAGTAAAGAAGGTCCATGAGGAACTCCAACGTGTAGCTCACCCCTTCCTGCAAGCTGCGCCTGACTAGCCAGTCATCCAAATATGGATAGAAGTGAGGTTCCATGGGCCGCAGAAGCGATGTGTTCATCAGCCTCGTTAGCACACGTGGGGGAGAGTTGTGACAGAATGGCAGCACTCGATACTGGAAGTGCCGCCCCATTACTGTGAACCGCAGGAATTGCCTGTGTGGCTGCCTGTTAGGCAGAATCCTCTGAAATACCCTTAGGGAACACTACAGACAATTAAGACTACAAGTGGTAGTACAATTTCACCTTTGGTACAAGCCTGTATTATGAAGTAAAGTGGTAGCGATGGCTGGGCAACCAGACTTATATCAAGAGCAAATGAGCAGTAATAGGGATTACAAAAAGGGCTACAATCACTGTGACTCAAACAAACACTGACTCAAGGTTTCTGGTTAAAAAATATAAGTACATTTATTTTTAAACCAGCTGTTCATAAAACACTTCACTTCTATTAAACAAAATCACGCTCTAAATATACTACACACAACCAATTCCTTTGGTTCAGGTCAATTCAAGGTAAGTACATTAGGAATTGACAGACCGGTGTTGTGAAACAAAAGACATTACCGGGGGTTAAGCAGCGCTCACTTTTGGACAGTAATGACAGTTCGGTCTTAAGAAAAGCGTACCTGCGGGAAGAATTATAATCGTAGTCAAACACATTCAGCACATTCAATTAAAACCAGGGAATAGTGGATAAAAATCATAGGCAATACTTTTGTCAAGGCACTAGGATCAGAGGACGTGTTCTAAGAGACCGATAGTCAATAGGCCTGCGCCAGTGTCAAAGGGAGCAGGGCTCTGTTGTCGAGGATCACACAATTAGAACAGTTCGAGATTAACGTTGCCAGGAGTACTGGATATTGTCAAAGGGAGGCAAAAGTTATAAGAGGGAAGGAAGACAGGACAAGCCTTCAGCAAGGAAAAGGGTTCACCCTGATTCTTCCAGGTCGGACGGAGAGAACGAGCAAATGGGCAGTACCTTATTCAAATGAAGAAAGATGGTGCTACGGCAGTTGTTCCTGGTAGTTCCTGCAGACTCACGGTTCCTGGAGCTTCAGTCGTGGGGACAAGGAGGATGACGTCTGGAGCGATCTGTACTACCCAGGGATGAGGCCAACAGCAGCGAAGCAACAGTGAATAAAAGGTGCGCTCCTTTAAAACAGGAGAGGGCTCTTCTAATGGCTATCCAGACCACTACAGCTTTGTGCAGCAATTTCGACCCAGAAGAGGATTCTCTGGCTGTAGAAGTTGAGCTGGTTGATCCCACCAGGCTCAAGGGAAGACGACTCTGGACTGGATCTTCTCTGTCATTGAAGGGTAGATAGCTCAGGACTGTAGCAGGGCTTCATCCTGACTCGAGACTTGCAGCAGCCGTCTTCTCAGCTTCTCTTCGGTTCTTGCAGTTCCAGTGGCGACTCTGACTTCCAGCCCAAGAGTCCTGTCTTTTATGCCAAAATCCCCCATTCACACAGCCTGGCTGTCAATTACAAAGCAGGGGGGTTTGTCCAGCCCGGACAGCCACCTCAGACAATGGGCACAAAATGCGACTTGGGTCTCCAATGAGACCCTGTGCACAGGGTTGCTAACTCCCTCCCTCACATTCAGCACACCTAGACACCCAGACATCAAAGGAGGGCTTCTTTGCAGAAGCCCGCCAAAGGACGGCGAACAAAGAAGGCAAACCTGCTGGTTTGGCGCGAAGAGTAAAACACAAGGAGGATATTAACACAAAGAAATGGCGACGACACCCGACCAGAGCCAAAATAAAATCTATTTGGTCAAGTGGGTTTATGTTCGAGGCTAACACAATAGCCTAAAACAGTACCACGTTTATATACTATAATCGCGGTAGAAAAGTTAGGGTAGATACCACTGCCACCAGCCAAGTCTTAGTGTTAAGCGAGAGAAACAAGGCTCCATGAGGTACAGACAAAAAGGGATCAGAGTTAACCCTTTCCAATACTCCATGTAAGATGGGGTGTACTGGGTCTGTAGTTAATGAAATGAAATTAAATATTTTATTTATATCGCGCTCGTACACAAGTGTTTCAGAGCACGACCAGGCAAAAAGGGAGGGGAACAAGGGAGAGAAAAAAAAGAAAAAACTGCGATCTTACTAGGCCCAGTGACATTTAAGAAAGCGCAAGTGCATGGGATAGGAAAATGGGGGAAAAGTACAAAGCAGAGGAGAGAAAAACAAATAAATATTAAATAGAATAAATAATAAATAAGGGCTTTAAACCATTGTAGTGCAGCCAGCAGTGGCAGGTGAAAGCTAGTCAGAAAGGTATATCTGATATGTGCAGATGAAAAGTGGGAGGGGGGCTGTATGGGTACAGATACAGAACCCTAGTGCAGATGGTGGCCTGGAGGCAGTGCAGGAGGGTGGCAGGGTGAGCAGATACCTGGGCCCGAAAGAACAGAGGGTGGCCAGGTGCACAATGCCATGAGAAGAAACAGATCAACAGGGGCGAAGGGGGGCAAAGAGGAAGGTCTTGAGAGGTTTCCGGAACCGAAGATGTTTTTCCTCAAGTTTCAAGGTGGCCGGGAGGCTGTTCCAAAGGGAGGCACCAGCCGAAGACAGGGATCTACCCCCAGCTCGTTGTTTTGCAAAACGACTAACCCTGAAGGAGTTCGAAGTAGAGGAGCGAAGGGCTCGAGAGGGGAGGTATTTACGGAGGGATAGTTGAAGGTATATTGGGCCCAGGCCCCAGAAAGCCTTGTGGACAATGCAGAGAGTTTTAAATTTAATCCTTGCATCCACTGGGAGCCAATGAAGGGATGTCAAGGCTGGAGAGATACGATCCCAGGGCTTAAGGCCAAGGACAAGTCTCGCAGTCCTGTTCTGGATTAGCTGTAGAGGGCGGAGAGTGGAGGCAGGTAGATTTGGGAAGAGGCTGTTACAGTAATCCAGTTTGGAAAGAACCAGAGCTTGGGAGACCGTGAGCTTTTGAGGGAAGGAGAGGAAAGGTAGAGTACCTCTAAGGAGGGGAAGTAAAAAGTTAGATTTTTTGGAGACATCAGAGATGTGTGCGGAGAACGAAAGTGTAGAGTCAAAGATAAATGACTACATAAAGTGCAACTTTATCTGTTTGAGGGACAGTAGTCAGCCCCAGAAAAAATTATGTCAGTGGGAAGTCTTAGAGACAACCCTGTGTCACTGCACTGAAGGTGCTGTGTAACACACATAAAAAGTTGGGCTCATGGAGTGGTATGGCTCAGAGCTCAAGATCACAAAAAAAGTAGAAAATTGAAGTGGTCGATTCATTCAAGTACCTCGGAGTGCAACTCGATAGCACCAAGAAAGCCTGTAACATGCAAGACTCACTGTGGTCTAAGGCCAAGAACTTAGCCGCTCAATTGAGAGCAGTCTATCGAAAATACAGCAAATTTTCACTCCAACCGCCGATCAGCTTTTACAAGGCCAAGATCATTCCCTCGTTGACATATGGTATGGATGCCACACCCTCAATCCCTCCTCTACTTTGGCAAAAACTTGAAGGTTTCATCTGGAGATCGGTGCTGGGCTTACCAAATTCCACAGCTATATCACCGATAAGACGGGAACTCGGTCTTGTCTCCCTGAAAGCAGTGGTGGACCACAGTACTTTACAGTTATATAGGAAAGTCATCCAACCTGAGAGTCTGGAAATCTATTGTATGATAGCAGAAGAGATTGATAAAGGCAACAATCACTCTATGAAGGAGTGGACCACAGACCAAAATCTAAAGCTTCAGGAAATTGCTTGCACTGAAGAAGAACTGAAGAACAATCCAGTCAGGAAAAAAACAAAATTGGAGTGTTTGGATTGGATTACCACTATGGAAAAAGCAACATCTAATAAACTACTAGCCCATCTCCCTACGACTATCAACAAACTGAAAGAACCAATGGCATCCTGCAAAAGATACCCAAGTAAATTACTGATGAGAACTTTTTTGAAAGCACGTCTCAATGTCCTACCGACGCAGGAAATCCTAGCGATAAGATCCGGATCCAAGGTAAAAACCTGTAGACTCTGTAAAAATCCCAAAGAGATTGAATCTATTAGACATCTGCTGATGCTTTGCCCAGCTCTGCACCAAGCCAGGATAGCCTTTTTTAGTCCCCTGACGGTAAACTCATTCGCTGGCAACAAAGCAACTTGGTGGAATCGCCTCATTACAGGCGATAAGACTCGATGGCATACAGCGTCTGCCAAACATTTGAATTTGGCAATATAAAGATTAAATCTGAGCACTGCCGTCTGAACCTTGCCTATCTAAACACTGGCCGAACTACAGACTGTCATCAGCTTTGTGAGGTTTTCGCAAACCTTTTTGATTGGAATTGCTCTTGTAAAAATCTTAATGATTATATATAAGTTAATAAAAAAAACTTTAAAAAAAGTAGAAATACACATGGCAAAACACATGCAAGAGTGAGAAAAAGGTTCACACTCTTACCAGGTGGAAAAGAATAAACCCCAGAAATCCAACAATGCTGCTGAGGGGCTCGCTAGGTAAGGGAAATCAGCCATGAATGAGAATTCTCCCTAACACTGCCAAATTGACATGTGCAAATACACGTCCTTTAGGTCCAGAGAACACATCCAATCACTCTTGCAGAGAGCCTCCACAATCTGCGCAGCCGTTCTCTTGAGTGGAAGGTAAAGATTGAGACGATAGGTTGGACACCACCCTCAGGCCCAGCCTGGTTCTTTTTGGGGATGGCAAACACCCTGCAATAGTATCGAGAGCCCCTCTGATGCAGGGGTACTTCCTCAACCACCTTTCTCTGAATAAGGGAAGCAATTTCTGCAGCAGCGCCAGTGAGCCGATCTGTAGAAGTGAGGGAGAAAATCAGTGTGGGCAGGGAACTCTGAGTGGAAACCCCCTGGAAACCACCAAAAGCACCCTGGGGTCTCTGAACAGACAATGCCATTGCATCTCGTGTACAGCCAATTTCCCCCCACTGGGAAGGGGTGGACCGTGACGCTACCCTCATTGCTTCTTGGCTTCTGAAGCTGGGTTGGAGGAGGGGGACTGGATGACAACCTTGGGAGTGGTGCGCCGATGCTTGCGCCTTTGCGGATTGGGTGACCTGCATGGAACTTTGATCCTGAAAGCCCTGAAACCGCCCAACGCTTTGATCCTCTGGTCACACCTGCCTTGCTACTGCCCGAATCGGTTATCCAGGATTGTCAGCGATTTCGCTGTCTGCAAACTAGTCGTCTTGTTGAGCTCTTCATCCATGGAAGAGTGGGAGAGCTGTGCCCCTTCTAAAGGGAGATCCAATATTATGTCCTGGATGTCAGTATTAAACCTGGTGGCATGCAGCCATGGCGCTCTGTGCATGTCCAAAGCAACGCAAATGCCTCTTCCCGCCATGTTGATGTGTGCACAGTGGACCTGTGCAAATCTTGTGATAGCACTTCAGCCTCTTTCAGGCCCGCCTTGAACGCACCATGTTTATGCAGGTCGGGCAGGAAGTCTGGCATCTCCCTCCACAACTTTTGGTTGCCAGCTGCCAATATTGCGTCAGCATTCAGCTGCCTGAGATGTAAACCCATATTCTGGTAGACCTTTTTTCATGGGCCTACAGCAGCTTATCTTCCTTCCCTAGGAAGGCTGCCGCCGAAGACCCAGATGAACCAGAGGTCGGAGGTTTGGCGTACATGGACATTGCTGCAATTACAGAGGAATGCGGCTGAGATTTCGAGAAAAGGAGAATGGCCTCCCATTCTACATGCCTGTACTTGGCATCCAGCCTCTTGTTGACCGGCTATGCCTAATGGGGCTTCAGCCATAACTTCTTCGTTAACGCCAAAACATCCTTCTGCAATGGTATTCCACACTTCCACCAGCATGCCAGACTCTGGCTGATCTTGCTGTGGTGGGGGTACCCCCAACAATTCACCCCTCCCCTCCATTAAAGGTTTTCACGCACCATCCCCTACTACCCGGGTGGAGATAGGCTGAGGCTATACCAGCTGGGGCCGTAGTGGCACCTCATGTGGTAGAGGGGTCTGAGGCACCATCTCCTTGATCAAGGACTTGAGGAGCCCAGTCATCTGCTGGGACCTCATGAGCCTCCTTGAAGCGTTAGAAGAATCTATCTTAGCATGGCAGTGCTATTGGCGATGTTGAAGGGGTACCCCCTGCTGATGCTGTGCTGGGACCAACAACTCTTGGTGTACCACATTAGAGTGGACATGATTGGGTAAGAGGTGCACCACTGAACCTGTGCAGCTGACCATTCCGCCCTAGGAGTGCAATCTGGCCTCCAAGGAGCATCTTGTTGCTACATGCCTCTTCCCGCGGAGTCACTGGGTTTAGGACTCTCCCACGACCTGGGTGCTGCGTTAGGGCTAGGCACTATTTTGCACAAATAGCTTTCTTCAGGAGTGCGTGGGAAAGAAATGTCCAGCGCAGAACCTGAGCCCCCAGACCTTGAAGGGCCATCGAGCAGGAGCTTGGTATGGAGTAGGACCTCTCAGAGACCCAGTAGGCTTACTGCCCTCGGACATGCGCCCATTAGTCGTGTACATTAAGGCATCCCCTCAGCCTAAGCCTGGTACTAGTAAACATATGCAGCTCGGGACGAGTCAGGGTACCAGAGCATTTCCGCTCCTCACCCAATGTCTTGGGAGGACCCGAAGGCTCCTCGGTCTACGGACTGGTACTAGGTTACTTAGAACCCCTCCCGCTCACAGGATTCCCCAAAAAAGAAACCCCCAAGACGTGCTCTATTAAAAGGTTTAGCACTTACCTTGTCCGACTTGCTCCTGCATTGCACGTCGTCTTTCAGATGGTCTGGAGGGGAAGCCGCAAAGATATCCCTCCACTGAGCCAACCGATTCTGCAATGGAGTCAAAGCGTGACACGCCATGCAGTCTTCCCGCCGATGGCCCGCACCCAAGGCGGGTACGAAGCCGGAAAGCAACTCTTGCAGGAGGAACACCTGCTGAAGCATGGCAGAGTCGACATGCGCAGGAGCAGACAAGGCACCGGAGGATGGTAGGGTAAGAAAAATAGCCTATGTGAGCAAAAATATAGCCACAAACTCACGCAACCTTGTAAGATGAAGGTCTGTTCCAGTCAGCGGAGGCCGGAGGCGGGGCTACAGGGGGTGATCAAACCCATAGCAGGGCTCAAATTTATAAGAGAAATGCACTTTTTTGGAGGAAAAAATGATCCGGTCCCTTGAGAGGGAGGCCTATACAGTATGGATGAAAGAGGGCAGGACGTAGGAGTAAGCAGAGTATATAACTAATACCAAGGGATCCCTCACACTCATACAGTGATTACAAAAGCAGTAAAGATAGTGAAGAAAATCAGACTGGTAATACTTGTCTCAGTGGATGAGAAGACCAAGATAAAAGAACCTACATGTTGGATCCCGTTAGTGGAAGTACTTCAAAGGTAACAAAGTGGTAAAAGGAACCGGGAGAATGATCTCCGTGGAATGAGTAGAGGCCAGACCCTCGAGTGGGGAAACGAGGAACTGTAAATAAGTCAAGACAGGGGAATCCTGAGAAAAGGGGGAAAAATCACCCTGACGTATTAAAGGAACCGATTTATTACATTAAAAGGAACTATCTGAAGACAGACTATTAAGGCTGAGAAGGCATGTCCAGGAGAAAGGAGTCATTCTCCTGGAAGCCCATTTTGTTTTGTTGTTTGATACAACCCTTAGTGGCAGGGTCAAGCGCAGGGTCGTTTTTGGACACCAGACGGACTATTTGATTTGGACTACCTCACTGACCAGCACCCTAGTTAGATTTCCATTAGGTAGGGGAAACCCCCTTTTTGGCAGGAATAGATATGCCTTTTGTTTATTATTTGAATAAAATCACAAGTAAAAATGCCACCTCTTTGTCCGCTTCCTCCTTCTGATCTACCAAACGTCTCAGCATATGCTAAAGTGGTCTTTTGAAATGCAAGGGGTCACAGGCATCGATGTTTGAACAAGCATCTCTGTGAGGCACTTAGTAATTTACACTACAGATCATCATTCTCCAGGAGACTTGGCTAACGAAGCAAATATATTTTGCTGGCTATGCTGCAACATGTAAATTCCCTTCCCAGGGAACGCTAGGCAGAACCATGGGAGGACAGCTGATGGCAATAAGAAAAACCCTTGGTTGGAAAGTATGTAGAAGGGATGATTGCCAAGACCTTCTGGGTGTGGAATATCTTTTAGATAATGTGGATCTATGTGTTAAATATATATATTGGAATCCTTCAAAAATAGCCACCTCTCTCATCTTGAGAACGTTGCTCTGGTTTTGGAAGAATGGTTGAGGGATAATGGCAAGGGCTGGATCAACGGAGGAGGCAATTTATAATTGTTTGCCTCAAGTTTTAAGTATGAAGATGGTCCTTTCTACGTCACTAAATATTGGAATGGCAATCTGACGTCAAACAAAACAAATCAGAAGACGACAATGACGTCTATGGAAGAATCTGCATGGTCAGACCACTTTCGTGTGTTTTTTGAAGTCTTTCTACCTCTTATTTTGAAATTTTGAATAAACCTTTAAATGAGACCAGACCATCTGCCTTCACTCGGAATTGGAGTAAAGTGTCACATGAGTCTTTTAGAGCTCAAGTATGACCTCTTCTGTGATCCCTGGAAGACTATCTGCCGCATGTTTTGGTGCTTTTTTAGAACCTTAACTAATCAAGTCTGATTCTTTAGCCCTTCTAAAACATGTTAAACCAAGCAAACCCACTAGTCAAAATCAGTGGTTTACAGCAGAGGTCTTACAAGCAAGAGGAATTAAAAGCAAGGTTGAGCGTTGCTGGAAGAAACATCCAACAAATGAATTGTCCGCTGCCTATACACTGGCAGTGAGAGCTTTTATACAAGAAGTGTTTATCCCCTTCCGTGCCAAGGATGAGATCTCGTCCTTGACATTACCGTCGTAGTGCCAAGGACGAGATAGCTCGTACTTTTTAGCACTCTGTTTTGAGCGATCGCTGCAATGCAAAACTGTAATCCAACCCCCGGGCTTTGTGAGGGGGAGGTCCCCCCCCCCTCACTGCCAGGGGGCTGGATTTCCTTCAGTTTCATGTCAGCGTGCGTAATGCACGCCGACAAAGTATTTTCACTGCAGCTGCTATTTTCAGCTACCGCGGTGAAAACACAAGGTGAGTCCACCTTGCTTTGCCTTGATCTCTGGCTGTATTTCAAGTCGGAGATCAAGGCAGGTGTCGTTGGAAAGGGGATATTCTCCCATTTCCAACGATACCCTGTGTGACAGCATTGCTGCTCACGGATTGGGCGCAGGGCGCTCGATCAGTGGGCAGCAATGCCACTAAAGACCAGTGATATCTTTTCAGTAGGGGGGTAGGAGGGCTGATTACTGGGTAAGCGGCCCTCCTGCCCCCCCCGAGGCCCCAAAGCATGGGGCCACATGTATGGAGACCCCTGAGAGTGGATGGGTGACCATCTGCCCCCAGAGATGGGGGGCAAAAACAAAAAGGGGAGATTCCCCCCTTTCCAACAAAACCCTTTGTGTAAGCGTTGCTGCTCCCAGATCGGGCGCAGGACGCTCGATACGTGGGCAGCAATGCCACTAGACACCAGGGATGGGGGGCCTATCCCACATTTTGTGGTGGCCCTCTCCCCCCCTAACCCCAAATTGGTGGTGGGGGCACCTCATGCAGGCCTCCCTGGGCCTCTTGCAAACGGGTGCGTGAGGTACACCCCCCCTCCACTTGGGGTGTGGGGGGAGAGTGTTAGGCAGAATCCTGTGCAGTGCCCTTAGGGACCACTACAAACAATTAAGACTACAAGTGGTACTACAATTTCACCTTTGGTACAAGCCCGTACTACACAGAAAAAGCGGTAGCAAAGGCTGAGCAGCCAGACTTATCTCAAGAGCAAATGAGCAGTAGTAGACATTACACCAAGGACTACAATTGCTGTGACTCCAGCAAACACTGACTCAAGGTTTCTGGTTAAAAAAAATAGAAGTACATTTATTTTTAAACCATCTGTTCACAAAACACTTCACTTCTATTGAATTAAAATCACACTTTAAATATACTACACAACCAATTCCCCTGGTGCAGTTCAATTCAATGTTAAGTACATTGGATTTGACAGACTGGTGTTGTGAAGCAAAAACTTTACCGTGGGTTAATACGCGATCACTTTTTGACAGTAATGACAGTTCCGTCTTACGAAAGAAAGGCGTATCCGCGAGAAGAAATGTTACCGAGGTCAAACACACTTAGCACATGAATTAAAACAAGAGAATAGGGGATAAAAATCATAAGTAATAGTTTTGTCAAGGCAGATAGAATCAGAGGATACTTTCTAAAACGTAGATAAAAGTCAATAGGCCTGCACCAGTGTCAAATGGGACAGGGGTCCTGTTGTCGAGGATCACAAGGTTAGAACAGTTCACGATTCGAGATTGCCAGGAGTACTTTGATATTGTCAAAAGGGAAGCAAAAGCTATAAGAGGGAAGGAAGACGAGGACAAGCCTTGGGTGAGGAAAAAGGGTTCACCCCAATTCCTCGAAGCTGGACAGTACCTTATTTGTATGAAGAAAAGCTGGTGCTACGGCAGTTGTTCCTGGTAGTTCCTGCAGACTCACGGTTCCTGGAGCTTCACTCGTGGGGACAAAGATGACGTCTGGAGCGATCTGCACTACCCAGGGATGAGGCCAACAGCAGCGAAGCAACGGTGAATAAAAGGTGCGCTCCTTTAAAATAGGAGAAGCTCTTCAGATGGCTATCCGGACCACTACAGCTGTGTGCAGCGATTTCGACCAAGAAGAGGCTCCTCTGGCTTTGGAAGGTGAGCTGGTTCATCCCACCAGGCTCAAGGGAAGAAGACTCCGGAATGGATCTTCTCTTGTCGTTGAAGGGTAGATAGCTTAGGACTGCAGCAGGGCTTCACCGGGACTCGGGAGTTGCAGCAGCCGCCTTCTCTGCTTCACTTCGGTTCTTGCAGTTCCAGTGGCGACTGACTTCCAGCCCAAGAGTCATGCCTTTTATGCCAAAATCCCCCTTTCACACAGCCTGGCCTTCAATCACTCAGCAGGGGGGGTTGTCCGGCCCGGACAACCACCTAAGCCAATCGACACAAAGTGTGACTTGGGTCTCCAAGGAGACCCTGTGCAGGGGGTGACTAAACCCCTCCCTCACATTCAGCCCACCTAGACACCCTGACGCCAAAGGAGGGCTTCTGGACCGAAGCGCGCTAAAGGTCGGCGAACAAAGTAGGCAAACTTGGTTTGCCGCGCAAAGTAAAACCGAAGAAGGATTTTAACAAAAAGAAATGGCGATAAAACCTGACCGGAGCCAAAATAAAAAGTATTTGGTCAAGCGGGTTTAAATTTGAAGCTAATACAATACCACGTTAATATACTATAATCGCGGTAGAAAAGATAGGGTAGGTACCACTGCCACAAGCAAAGTCTAAGTGTTAAGGGAGCGAAACAAAGCTCCAAGAGGCGCAGACAAAAAGGAGTAGGAATTAACCCTTTCCAGTACTCCATGTAAGATGGAGTGTACTGGGTCTGCAGTTTAAATGACTACATAAAGTAAATGACAACTTTGCCTGTTTCTGGGGGACAGTAGTCAGCCCCAGAAAAATGGAGTCAGTGGGAAGTCTAAAAGACAATCCTGTGTCACTGCACTGAAGGTGCAGTGTGACGCACACAAAAAGTTGGGCTCATGGAGTGGTGTGGCTCGAGTCCAGGATCACAAAAACAGTAGAAATACACATGGCAAAACACATGTAAGAGTGGAAAAAATAAACACCAGAAATCCAGCAAAGCTGATGAGGGACTCACTAGGTAAGGGAAATTAGCAATATATGAGAATTCACCCTAACAGAGAGGGCCACCAAAAATTGTGAGAGAGGTCCCCCAGTGGGTGGGGCAGTAAGGTTGGGGCACCCTGGGGCCAGATTGGCAGATAGGGGGCTGAGGGGCACCCTACACCGCCGGAGAATTTTGTAATGTAAAGCGGGGTACACCTCTCCACCCCCCACCCCAATTGGAGGGGCAGCGCATCTCATGTAGCCCTCCCTGGGGGCAGATCTGGGGGGGGGGCTGTCCTGCACTCCTCCCTGGGCTCAGGTGTCCCTTCCTAGTAGCAGATATATGCCCCCAGGGAGGGCTGCATGACATGGAACCCACTCCATTGTTGGTGGGGGAGGAAGGGGGTCACCACCCCTTCCCATTAGAAAATTCCCCATTGGTTTAGGGTGGCCCACAGCCCCCCTAAATTGCTGTTTCCCATTTTCACGGTTTTCCTTTGGTGACCCAACTACCCTTGGCGCAGATGGGCCCAATAGTGTGCCAATCTGCCCCCAGGGTGCCCAAACCTACTGCCCCACCCATTGGGGGGCCTGTCCGACATTTTATGGTGGCCCTCTCCCACCACGTGTGTCCCGATGAAAATGGTACTGCACATGTGTGGGTGCACCTACCTGGGGCGCAAAAGGAAAAGGGTAACTGTTAAGCAGAATCCAGTGCAGTTCCCTTAGGGAGCACTACACCAGATTAGGACTACAGGTGAGAGCAATAAATCCCCTTTGGTATCAGTCTGTACCACAAAGATTTAGTTGGTAGTTGTGGCTGAGCAGCCAGACTTATCTCAAGGGGGAGATGAGCAGTATTCAGGGTTTACACAATAGGCACACTAGACTATGGAGCAAGGAAACACTGACCAAAGCTTGTAGTTAAAAAGTAAATATATATTTATTTTATACACCTCTAATCGAACACGTATCACAAGTATCAAGCAAGTTAAATTAAGTCAAGGAAAAATATACACACTCCCTATATAAATTGCAGACCAAGTGAACCAGAGTGAAAACTACACACAAGGGAGGTTCTGACAATTTCGCACAAGGGAGGGAAAACACAAGTTATTCAGAAATAGCTTCTTATACACCCTAGCAACAGTTCCCATTAGCTTGTGACCCATTTAGAGCAAGACAGTGCATCAGTATAAGCCGTACTAAAATGAAAACTGAGCAAAATGGCATTTCACAAGATTCAACAGGGGGAAGCAAAGGGTAGTTATAAGAAAGGGGTGCACCACACAGTTCGAATGGAGAATCAATCTCGAGAAAGCAGATCTAACAAATGTGACCAGAGTCAATAGGCCTGTGCCAAAGTTAGTGGTACAGGGCAAGGGCCCAGGAGCAAAATGGTCTCGTAGCTGCAGTCAAGTCTTTGTTTAACGATATTTGAAATGGTGGTTGCAAGAGATGACAAGACAATGTTAAGAGAGGGGGGCGGTCAACCCAACAGGTAGGTAAAGGATTTAAAAACACCTTTAGCACTACAACGAAGAAAGGGCGGACTGGCGGAACAATGTACCTTTAAAGTGAAGAAGTGGCTCCTGCGGTGGTGGTGGTTCCTGGTAGTTCCTGCAGTTCAAGGGGTCCAGCAGAGGAAGAGAGGCTCTTGTCGTGGAGGAAGGTTCGAGGTACTGCACTACTCAGGGTTGAAACCAGCCACAGTGCTGCCAAACAAAGTTCAAAAGGTATGTTCCTTTTAATCGCGGTCCGGGTCGATAGCTGCCTGGCTATCCGGTCTCCAAGTGTAGGGCACTGGCGATTCGACCACAGCAGGTTCGGGAAGGCGATTGGCAAACTGGTTGGCCCCACCCTCTCAAGGGAAGAAGGCTCTTTCAGATGAAGATCTCCTCTCGTCGTGTGGAGAAAAGTGGTGAGACGCTGCAGCAGGGCTTCACCGGTGGTTCGGTCATTGCAGATGTCTTTGGCTTCTCTCCTCTTCGGCTTCTTAGTTCCAGTGGCGACGTCTTGCTCTTCCAGTCCTCAGGACCCTGCTTTTATGTAAAAAGAGCCCCATTCATACAGTCTAGCTCACACAGTGGAGTGGTCATCTTGGCGGGAGACCCTCCAGCCTATCGGGATAGAGTGCGACATGGATTACGGAGACAACCCTGCCCAGTTGTCCTACTCCCCCTCCCACACAATGGACCCACCCCAGACTCAGTGGCGCCGGAAGGAGGGCTTCTGGGCAGAAGCCCGCCAAACGGACGAACAAAGGATCCCCGACCTAGGTAAAGATTGTAGAGAAAGACACGAGAAAGAAGTTCTATTAAAGTTCTGGCAAATAAAACCCACCGGAGCAAAGTTAATATTAAAATGCACTGGCGGTATGTTAGAGGCTGTCAGAAAAAGTGGTAGCCTCGAACAATGGGAAAATCCCATAGAGAAATATTTGCGGTCGAATATTTATGGTAGTAACCACTGCCACCAGCCAGAAACCTTTGAGAGGGGTACTGTATGGTACCCTCTCGGAAATGAACATAGGGGGAAAACTATTAACCCCTCCCAGTAACTCCATAGTAAGATGGGTTTTACTGGTTTAGTTAATATAAATTGACTAGTAAAGTCAATGGGAACTTTACATGCCCTGGGAGACAATAGTCAGTCCCAAGGTATGGAGTCTATGTTTGGGGGTCGCTAAGACACGCTAGTGTCACTGCACTGACTGTGCTGTGTAACACAAGTGAATAAAGATGGTTCCTATGGGGGAGAGAAAATCCCATAGGCATTAAACACAAAAATAGCCTAGAAAAAACACAGCAAAAATGCCTAATAGTGGGAAAAAGAGTTTCACTCTTAGCAGGTAAAATGAAACAAACCCTTAAAATCCAGCAAAGCTGCTGGGGGACTCTATAGGTAAGGGCAATTAGCCATAAAGTGACAATTCTCCCTAACAGTAACCCACTGGCCACCCCAAGCCTTTCGGCACAGCACATTTTGTTCATGTGGGCAACCTACAGATTTTGGCCTAGGGTGTCGAAGCCAGCAAGGAAAACAGGGAACCCCATGCATTTCCGAAAATAGGACACCCGTGGGAAATCATGGAATTCAGCACAGCAAACCATTTGTTCCTAGCTCTTACAAGGAAAAATCCACAGGATTCTTTGTACATCGTTTTATTGGCATTTTTTGTAAAAACATAACATGTTCGCCCTTTTTGGTTATTTTCTCTCACCCCCTACAGCAACCTAGGATTCCTGGGTGGCATTACGACCACCTACATGTGGGAAAAAAGGGGCCAAATTTGGCCGATATATCTCATGTAACAAAAAAGTTAGAAGGCATTTAATGGCGACATACCGAAATCACCAAAAAAGGCCTTGGCAAGGGGAGAAAAACCCACAGCACTTAAAGGGTTAAAGCTAAAGCAACAAGCCGTAATATGAGGGTGGAGCAGGCAAAAATCGAAGAAACTTTTCACTGTTTTACATGAGCTAAAAGGGCTACCAGTCAAGACATTATGCCTGAAGATAAATGAATAGTTATTCACCGTAGTGACTAACGTACTCCTTGTCCATAGTCCCCTTTCCTCCATACTTCATGGGCGTCACTCGCTAGGAACGGGAGACGGAACCTTTTTCAACAGAAAAAAACCTTTTTCGACTTTAAATTTAGAGGCGTGCGGGGGTATGGAACTGGGTGCGCTCCCCTGACTCCGCCCACCGGTGCCACTCCTCATTCCCCATTGACGTGTTGACAATATTTAACATTGCCTAATGACACCAGTATTATTAGAAGAGGGGGATGGTGGAATGTATGGAGGAAAGGGGACTATGGAGTCCCAGTGAGTAACCATTAATTACTCTTGCGTCCAGTCCCCTTTCTGCCATACTGCATGGGCGATTATAACTTAATGTAGCCCCACGGTGGAGCAGAGACCCTCCTTAAGCAAACAGGTTCCTCAGAACCGCCTGTCCGAAGGCCATGTCTGACTTTGAGCAAGCGTCCAAACAGTAATGATTTCAGAAAGCTGAAGGGGTGGCCCAGGTGGCCGCCCCACTGATGACCTGCCACGGAACCCGCCATTGGAATGCAATGGTGTTGGCCCTGGCTCGGACAGTGTGGGCATGAAGGTTAGCCAGCAGCGGCTTGTGCTGCCCCTTATAGGCCTCTCCTTGATGGACAAAAACCATCCACCTTGCAATAGAGGCCTTGGATGCCCGATACCCGGGCCTGGATCCCCCCCGAAGTTGACAAACAATGCGTCCGAATTGCGGAAGCCCCTTGTCCAGTCCAGATAGAATTTCAGAGCACGTCTGACATCCAGACAGTGCAAGATTCTGAGCCTCGTCCTTGAGGTCAGCAAAAATTGTAGGTAAGGTATTTCCTTGTTTAGATGGAAAGCGGAGGGTACCTTAGGTAGGAACGCGGGGTGTGTCCGCAGGACCACCTTATCCTTGTGAAAGGCTGTATAGGGTTCTGAGGCCACCAGAGCCTGGATCTCACCAACTCTGCGAGCAGAGTTGAGGCCCACCAACAAAGCTGTTTTAATGCGGACCAGCCTGATGTCCGCGGACAGCATTGGCTCGTCGGGTTTGTGCCCCAAGGCACCCAAAACCACATTGAGGTCCCACACGGGGTGTGGCTTCTTGATAGGCGGGTAGAGCCTGAGAAAAGACCTCCTCCAAATTTCTGTAGGCCCCAAGGATGCCAGATAGGTGCAGAATGTGTCCAAATGTACACCTGAGTGAGCAAGATGGGCCAAGAAGGAGAGCACATCATCCAGCGTGCCCGTAAGGAGGTCGATCTCCTTAGAGTCCACCCAATGACAAAACCAAGTGCATTTACTCTTGAATTGGTTCCTGGTAGCCTTGCTCCTGGCGCCCTGGATGATTTCCAGATTAGCCTTTAATAGGCTCAGGTGTTTGAGCGTGACCTGCTCAGGAACCACGCTGCAAGGGCTAACTTCTGAGGGGCGGGGTGGATGACCCTACCCCCCTGCTGGGCCAGGAGATGGGCTGGTCCCATCAGAAGGTGAATGGGTGGTTTGTCCTTTAGGCTCAGCATTTCAGAGAACCACGGTCTCGCCAGAAACCAAGGCGCTATCAGGATGATGCCGAAGAGCACCCTGTGGACCAGGGGTGTTGGAGGAAAGGCATATGCCGCCATGCTGTCTCACTGTATCTGGAATGCGTCGCCCAGGGAGCCAGGGCCCTGCCCCTGTCAGGACGCAAACAGTTGGCACTTCCTGTTGTCACAGGAGGCAAACAGATCCTCTTGAGGATGCCCCCATCTGCTGAAGATCTCCATCAGCACCTGGTCATCCAATTGCCAATCTTAATTGTCAGCTCCCAGTCTGCTGAGCCTGTCCGCTTCCAAGTTGGCCTCCCCCAGGAGGTGGACGGCTGTGCAGTAGATGTTCTCCAGGGCACATTCCCACATGCCGAGCGCTAGGCTGCACAGTGGCGTGGACCTGCTACCCTCCTGCTTGTTGACATAGTACATGCTGGTGGAGTGGTCGTCTGGATAAGGGCGGCCTTGCCCACAATGAACGGAAGGAAAGCTTTGAGAGCTATCCAGATGGCCTTCAGCTCCAGCCAGTTGATATGAGACTCCTGCTTCAGCCGGGTCCAGATGTGGCTGTCCCAAGTGGCTCCCCAGCCTTCCAGGGAGGAGTTTGTAGTGATGGTGACCTGCGGGGCTGGCTGCCAGAAGGGCTTGCCCGTTGACAGGTTGCTATCCCTGGACCACCATGTGAGGTCCGAGTGGAGAGAAGGAGGGATGCTGACGGCTCCGCTTGGGAGCCCTTCTCCCGATTCCATGAGGCTGCGAAGTACAGCTGTAATCTCATCCTGAGTCTCATGTGGGGTACTGCCAGTAGGACCGCTGCCATGATACCCAACTAGTGTTGGTACCACCAGGCCGAGGTCATTGCCCAGGAGAGGAAGTGAGCAGTAGCTCTTGATGGCCGTGATCTTGTCCTCCGAAGGAAAGACTCTCTCGGAGCTCGTGTCCCAGATGAGGCCCAAGAAGGTAAGGCTCTGCGTAGGTTGTAGCTCAGACTTCTTGAGGACGATAGTAAACCCCAGGTCGTGGAGTGTGCTCATAAATGCGGAGGAAGTGTGGATAACCGCCTCCGGAGATCTCGCCCTGAAGAGCCATTCGTCCACGTACGGGTAGACGTGGTGGCCTTGGGCCCTGAGGAGGGCTGCCACTGCATTCATCAGTCTGGTAAATATTCTGGGGGCTGAGTTGAGGCTAAAGGGTAGCACCTTGTATTGGAAAGAACAGCCCATGATCCTGAAGCGCAGGAAGGAAGGATGTGGCTGCCAAATTGGGACGTGTAGATAAGCATTCTTCAGATCCAGGGAGTGCTGGCGTAACCATCTTGACTTTTTGCAGAGGGAGGGCGAGGTTGGGGGCGGAGCGGTCCAACACAACTCTCAGGCCAACCTGGTGGTTGTTTTCTATGGGAAAATCCTGGAATAGAAGCCCAATCCTCTCTGGGAGGCAGGGACGTCTTCCATTGCCTGGCTCTCGACGAGAGACCGAATTTCCACCAACAGAGTTGCTGTCCCAATCTGTGGGAGTGGACGGAAGGAGGGAGGAGAGGTAGGTACCGGTAGGCGGTACCCAGAGGATACTACAGAGAGGATCCAGAGGGTCTGAAAAGTTCTGGCGCCAAAATTGCACGTGAAAGGCAAGCCTTCCCCCCAAGGGAGACAAGTGGACCCGAAGGGATGCGTCATGCTTTCTTTCCCTCTTGAGGCTGCGGAAGAGGAGGGGAACTGGAAAAAGCCCTTCAAGCCCCTCAAACCCACGCCCCCACCTTGTTGGTTGCACCGGTGCTGACTCCGAGAACAGTCAGGCTGCCTAGATCTCCGTTTTCGGAAGCCCCAGAACCCGCCAAACGCCTGCCCCTTGTCGGAGCATTGAAGAGGTGGCAGGTGATATTGATGGAGTGGCCGACGGCCGCTGTCAGTATAAGTGCTTTATGGTAAATGGTAACAATTACAGTCTCTGAAACTGTCAAATCATTAGGAGTCTCCTTCGACTCCATTTGTCATTTAAGAAGCATACTTCCTACTTGAAATCATCCTGCTCCTACTATACAAACTTACCCTGGCAAATTCGTCCATACTTATCAGAGGCAAACAGAGCCCCTTGATTGCTGCTTCAATCAAACACAAAGTTGGCTATTTTAATAGTCTTCTGATGGGTACATCCAAGACCAATATAAAAAGGCTCTAAGTGGCTCAAAATGGAGCTGTCCGAGCAGTCTATGGACTGGGTCGGTGCTCCAAGATTTCTTTTTCTAGGAGGAAGTTGCACTGGCTTCCAGTTGAGCAACAAATTAAATTTAATGGCGCTGTTTTGGTGTATACATGCCTTTTGGGTGATGCATCCGCTATCTATTCTAAAGGATAAAAAGAGATCCTATAAAGAGGACTCTCCGCTCAAATGTTAACCAATTGTTGCACCAGCCTTGCATGGTCCTCAAGAAGATTGGCAGGGTCAGTTTTAACACCTGGGCACTCACCACCTAGAATGTTCTCCCTCTTGATCTTAAGAGTGTCTCTATCATTCTTTTTAAAAAACAGCTGAAAACAAAGTTGCTGGACGGAGGGACATTTTAGTCAATATTACTTCGTAATCTGAGATATTACCCGAATGCTTGTTTTCTTTATGTTTTATATCTTGTGAGCGCACTGAGGCCTACGGGAGAGAGGCGCGATATAAAAATAAAAGATTATGGATCCTTTTGGGAGTGCTTTTAAAAAAAGTGGGGCCTCCTTAGGTTGAACGGCAACATGGCAGGAGAACTTGCGGGAAGCAAGAGTTGGCGTAGGGGTAGTAGTGAAATTCTTATTGACTATATCATAAGTTATTCACTGTAGTGACCAATTTACTCCTAGTCCATAGTCCCTTTTCCGCCATACTGCATGGACGTCCTTCGCTTGGGACAGGAACAGAACCCTTTTCACCAGAAAAGATTTCTTTACCCTTTTAAATTTAGTGGCGCGTCGGAGCGCGGCCCTGGGAGCATGTGCTCCCTTGATTCTACCCAACGGCGCCACACCTCAGTCCCCTTTGACGCATCAGCTAGATTAAATTGCTTAACTACGTACCTTTTTAAAGGGGGAGGATGGTGACGTATGAGGAAAGGGGACTATGGACTAGGAGTAGGTTAGTTACTACAGCAACTAATTTATGATTACTCCTATGTCCCTTCCCCTTTTCTGCATACTGCATGGGCGATTACCACTTATTGCCGGCCCAGCGAGGCGAGATGTTTTAGACCTTAAGAGAACAGGATCCTCAGGACCGCCTGTCCGAAGGCCGCGTCTGATCTTGCACTGCCATCTAGACAATAGTGCTTGCAGAATGCAGAGGGGGTAGCCCAGGTAGCTGCTCTGCTGATCGTTTACCATGGCACATGCCTCTGGAAGGAGACTGCTGTTGCTTTGCTGATTGCATGAGTGTGATGATTAGCTGGAATTTCCTTCTGCTGACACTTGTACGCCTCCTGAATGGCCGCAACCATCCACCTGGCTATAGAGGCCTTTGATGCTTGACGACTTGGTCTTGGATCACCGAAGGGGATAAATAACGCATCTGACTTCTGGAAGCTTTTAGTCCTGTCTCGGTAGTACTTCAGGGCCCTCCTGACGTCTAGACAGTGAAACACCCTTTCTGCCTCATCCTTTGGGCTCAGAAAGAATGTTGGTAGTACTATCTCCTCATTGAGATGAAACGAACACACCACTTTCGGAAGAAACGCACGGTACGTTTGGAGCACTACCTTGTCTCGATGGAACATGATATAGGGTTCCAAAGCCATGAGGGCCTGAACTTTGCTCACACTTCGTGCCAAGTGAGGCCCACCAGTAGAGCCGTCTTGATCGTGACCAATCTTTTGTCCACGGATGCCATGGGCTCTAATGGTTTGTGCGCCAAGGCGCCCAGCACCACGCTGAGGTCCCATATTGGGTGTGGACGTTTGATTGGGGGGTACAGCATTGCCAGCCACATCAGATGCCTCTTGACCATAGGGTTGGAGGTGGAGAATGATTTGTCCAAATTCCTGTATGCACCTATCGCAGCTAGGTAGGAACAGCATGTACCTACCTGAACCCCTGACCCTGCCAAATGTGCTGAGAAAGATAGTACCTGATCCAGTGTGCACATCAACGGTTCTATGCCCTTTTCCTTGGCCCAGAAGCAAAACCTGGTCCATTTGCTCTTGTATTGGTTCCTGGTGGAGTTGCTTCTAGCCTTCTGAATAATCATCAGGTTGTCCTGCGATAGATGAAGGTGCTGCAGGGTCACATGCTCAGGAACCAGGATGCTTGGGCTAACTTCTTCGGGGAGGGGTGAACTACTGCCCCCCACCCCTTGCTGGGAGAGAAGCGGCGTTCCTGGCACTGGGAGAGTCACCAGACCCTGCACTGAGCGGTGTATGAGGTCCGAAAACCACTGCCTGGTCGGCCACTGTGGAGCTATCAGGTTCAGACTCTGGCGTGAAGCCTCCCTGATATTGCAGACGGCCCTGTGGATTAGTGGGGTTGGTGGGAATGCACAGGCGCACATCCCGTTCCATTGGAGGTGTAAGGCATCCCCAGCAAGCCCACGCCCTGGACCAGCCACAAGGCGTATTCATGACATCGCCGGATCTGCTCAATGGCCAAGAGGTCTATCTGGGGCTGGTCCCATCTCCTGACGATGTCCGACAGGACTTTTCGTTCAGCTGCCACTCCTAGTCCGCCTCCAGTTTGGATTCTCCTGCAAGGTGTATCGCCAAAAGCCATATGTTGTGGGTTATGGACCCTTCTCAATATCTAGATAGCGAGCCTGCACAGGGGAGGTGATCTGGTGCCCCCTTGTTTATGTAGAACATACAAGTGGAGCGGTGCATCTGAACACAGACTACTTTGCCCTTGATTACTGGTAAGAAGGACCTGAGCGCCAATTGAATGGCCTTCAGTTCGAGGAAGTGGATGTGACTCTGCTGTTTCTCCCTTGACCATGTGCCATGTACATTGTGGTTGCCCAGCGTGGCTCCCCACCCTTCAAGGGAGGAGTCTGTTGCAATAGTACAAGTAGGCAGGGGGTGCCTGAACGGTCTGCCCTCCACGAGATTGTTGTCCTGCCTCCACCATACCAAATCCTGGTGGAGTTCTGCCAGGATGGAGACCAATGCTGCTTTGGAGCCCTTCATCTGGTTCCACGAGGCTGAGAGGTGTAACTGCACTCTCATTTTGAGTTTGGTATGCGGGACCAATACCAGGCATGCCGTCATAATTCCCAACAGATGCTGTTACCACCAAGCAGAAGTTATCGTCCTGCTGGGAACGTGACCAGTACTGGTCTTGATGGCCGCCACCTTTTCTGTGGTGGGGAAAATCCTTTGCTCTCTGGTATCCCACAACAGACCCAGGAAGACCACGGTCTGGGTAGGCTGGAGCTGCAACATCTTGTGGTTAACAACCCCAGTTTGTATAGTATCCATGAGTCTAGAGGCCGTTTTCAGAACCTTGCCCAGGGATTCCGCTTGGTCTAGCCAGTCATTGAGGTATGGGTACACAGGTTGGCCATCCAACCTGAGCAATGCTGCCACTGCATTCATAAGCCTTGTGAATACCCGTGGGGCTGAGTTGAGCCCTAATGGGAGGACCCTGTACTGTAAATGGAAGCCCATCACTCTGAACCGCAGAAAGGAGCAGTGGGATTGTCATATATATAGGGACCTTTAGGTTTGCAACCATCAAGACCGGGGAGCACATCCAATCTCCCCCACAGAGAGACTGCGCTATGAGAGCTGGCATAACCATCTTAAACTTTTGGAGGGGTAGGAATAGATTCAGGAAGGACAGATCTAGAACTACTTGCAGGCCTGCCTGGTTCTTCTTCTGCATCGTGAAAATACATGAGTAGAACCCCGAGACTCTTTGAGAGAGGGGAACTGTCTGCACTGCCACACTCTGTAAAAACTAACAGATCTTTGCGAGGAGTGCTGGTGTCCCAATCTGAGGCAGAGGAGGAGAAGATGGTGGTTCCAGAGGGAGAGGTAGACTAAAACCATGGGAAACCAATGATGGGATCCACATATCCACAACGAGTGCACCAGAACTGAAAGTGGAGAGCCAGCCTGCCCCTCACTGGAGAACTGTGGACCTTGATGGTGCCGTCATTTGTTCTTTCCCTCTGAGGCGGGTGCCTGAGAGGGGGACTGGAAGAAGCCGTTGTGTGACGTCCATTCTTGTCTACACTTGTGGTGGCTGGGAGATCTGTCAGGCTGCCTAGTCTTCCGGTCCTGGAAACCCCTGAACCTGCTGAATGTCCTTTCCCTATTGGAACGGGCTTGCCCCTGCCCGAACGGCCTGGGTGCAGGTTTTGCCAGAATAGCCAAAAACTTGGCTGTTTGGGAACTGTTTGTCTTCTTATCAAAGTTCCTTGTCAGTGGATGAATGGAACAGACCACCCCTCCCCCTTCGAACGGCAGATCCAGGATACGGTCTTGGACATCAGGGTTAAATTTGGTGGCTCTAAGCCATGCCGTCTGCCTCATATCTGGGGCCACGCAGATTGCCCTGCTGGCCGCGTCGATTTGACCTAGAGTACACTCAATTAGGCCAGCCTGTGATGGAATGCCATTGCCGAAGATGATGGGTCCGGATCTTCCTCTTCATCCGTGGCTGCTTAGTCTGTTGCTCCCGGAGGGTCCACGGGATCCGCAGGTGGCATAGCCGGAAGCACTCTGGCCTGGGGGTTTGTTGGTGGTGGAGACAGAGCTGTGATGATATGCTGCGCGGGTAACTGCGACGGTGCAGGAGGGGGCTCCACCACTACTATAGGTGCAACCGGCCGCAGCTGTACTATAGCCAAAGACTTTGGTGGGTGGGTGGCTGGTGGAAGCAGCCCTTAATAATTAATCCCCTTAAGTATGCTGACCATGTGATGAGATTTCATCAGCATGAGGAATATGTCAAAAAATCGTTCCTCACATGCTGGGGATGTGCATTCATGCGCCGAACTGGATGGTGCGACTGGCGTGGAAGGCTGTGCTTTTCTCGCGCCCCGTTTGCCTTGTGGGAAATTGGCTCGGTGTAGCATCCCTGCCAAGTGGGCACCGGTTATGATGTGCACCAAGTTACTTGAGGGGTGACAGTGGGAGGCCATTGCACCAGAGTTAAGTCCACCGAGTGATACATGCCCCCACGTGGCACCATTATGTTGCGCTACGCTGCCATTTTGTCTTGGCCCGACACACCCGTGTCTGACTCTTTACTGGATCTGGCCAGTACCTTTTTACTGCTTCATAAAGGTTTGGCCCACTTGTGCACCTCAGGCACATGCTTGGTAGGTGGATTGCCCTCTGACATAAAGCCGATAGTGCTGCTGCGTTAAGGTGTCCCCCTCATGAGATTTCCCAGTATTGGAGGCGACTCGCCCCTCAGCTGTAGGACCGGGATAATCTGTGGACCCCTCGGCCATGAGGCCGGTAGCTCGCTGAGCCTCAGTGCCCTGGCTGGTGACAGGGCCCAACAGGCCACTCCCACTTGGCTGCTTCCCGGGGAAGTAATCACCTTTGCGTGGTGCCTTGGAGAACAGAACTCTTACCTTGGCCTTAGTCTTCATGCGCACGTACTCCTTGGTATGCTCTGGGGGAGACCTGGAGAACAGTTCCCTCCACCTCGCAAGCCAGTTCGAGTGACCAGGGATGAAGGACTTTGCATGCTGAACAGCCGTCCCAGCCAGGATCTTTGCCTAGGCAGCGGAGGCAAAGTGCGTGCAGGTCCGATGTCAGAAACTATCCATTGCAGGAAGGGCACCTACTAACGCATGCCTGGGTTGACTTGCGCCGGGTATGGGCGAGGCACCAGAGGCCGGTGGAAGTTAAGACATTAGAAAGGAATAAAGAAAAATGTGGGACCAAGATCCCAGTGGAAGACGGAAGACAATGCGTGGAATTATGAAGAGAAAAAGGGTCTCAACCACCGCGTAGGTGAAGCACGAGACCTTGTGGGAAGCAAGAATTGCATAGGGGTAGTAGTGAAAACACCCCGACCGATCCGAGTGATCATAACATGCTCTCAGCAACATTCTTATGGATTGCGGGAGGGACTATCCTTACGGGTGCTTAGGATTTAATAGTTGCCCCCGCTAAGAACAAAGTACTATGGTATCACTATAACGTTGCAGCATTTAGTAGAGTTGATGCACAGAGAATGAGTTGGAATGGGTTTGCTCGCCTAGATTACTGAATACTTTTCTGAGGGATAAAGCCAATATGACAACTAAGAGGTGCTGTAACGAAAACATGCCCATACCAGATGCAGTAATTGTAAAAAAAAAAAAACAACATAAAAAAAAAAAAGAAGTGGAGGGAGTTGAGAAGTATAATAACCTCCATGGATTACAGTCAGATAAAGCCTTACTTCTAAAAAAAAAAAAAAAAAAAAAATGTAAACTGGAGGATTCAATACCGGCATCACATGTGCCAGAAGAAAAAAAACAAGAGTGACTTTTGGTCAATTTAACATTCAATACTGCCAGCTTGATATTAAATTAAATCCTATATCAAAAGAAGTGTCGGAATCCCATTATGGTCAACTCTATGCAAGCAGAGTAACTAAAAATGAAAGGGTTTTATCTAAGGGAAAAGGGAAATGGAAATTACACTCTACTATGACCTCTTTATCTTAAATTAAAGAATAAGCAACTCGAGAGGTGTGGTGCCAAACGGCGTAGGTAATCGAACACTGAAAGGTAATCCAGATATATGGGCCTCAATTGTATATATCTTATTTAATAAAATTGTGCATGTTTGTTCCACGGCTGACTCTTCGAAGTTATTTTACATCGTCGCCATTTATAAAAAGGGGAACCAGGATGTCGAGAGTAAGATCTTCTCATCCATAATTCTTAGGGAGGTTGAAGCAAGGGCCGTTAAGTTAGGATGACTGACGAGGAAACTGTTGGGCTTTCGAAAAAAAAAAGTGGGTACCTCATTGAATACATGGATTCTGAAAATGTTCCTATATCAGTATACCCGAAAGCCATCTGCTGACCTGTTCTTGGGCTTTGACTTCTCCAGTGCCTTTAATTTGGTACACCATGAGAAACGTTGGGCAAAACTAGCAGGCGGGGGGCTTCAATCAGGCCTATTAAGCATATTGGTGCATCTTCACTCAAACAACTCAGTTTAGGTCTGGTTAAATCTAGCGGGAAATGCTTTGGGAATGATTCCAATAAATAAAGGGACGTGACAGGGATGCTTTTTGCACTTTGCGTATTTAACCTTTTCATGGCCAACATAAGCGAAGCCACTGACATTTGTTCTCAGGGGTCCCCACATTTGGGGGCTTTTAAGTTAAAGTGGCTGCAATATGCCGATGAGATCTTGATTCTAATACCCAAATCGGCCAGCAGGAAATGCAATAAGCTTTGCACCATTATGCTGATACAAATTATCATGCGAGTAATAAGTCCAAAACTATAAATCAAGGAATTCTCTGACGTTAGGAAGAAAAATATGTGCTTTAAGGGGGTCTTGGGTGAAAGGGCAGAACAGTTCCTGTATTTGGGAACCCTGATCTATAATAAATGGAGGGATACCGACATCAAGGGGGTATTACACTAAAAGATTGATGATTTTGAGTGTAGGATGGGGAAAATTGTTAGGCAGAAACCTGTGCAGTTCCCTCTGGGACCACTGCAAAAGATTTAGGACTACAGGTGTTTGGCAGTAAACCCACTTGGTAGCAGTCTGTACCACACAGATTCACTTGGTAGCTGTGGCTGAGCAGTCAGACTTCCCTCAAGAAGAGTTAGGCAGTATACAGAGTATTCACAATAGGTCAAAAGAACATAGTAGAACAAGTAAACACTGACCAGGGCTTGGTGTAAAAGAGATATTTATTTAAAATCACATCTAGAAAAACAGAGGCACTAATAGTAAGCAATTCAAAAACACGGTCAATAAAAGATATGCACTCCCTTAGAAGAATATTAGACAAGTCTTAAGTAAAGCCCCACTTATTTTCAGACAGCGGTGAGCGCTTAACGTAGATGGAACTCTAATAATTTGTTTTAAAAAGGGAGAGAATACATTGAAACAGATCCCAACACTTTTTCACAAACACAACAAGAGAGGAAGGCAAAGTAACACCATGAATTCAGAGTCAGTAGGCCGGATCCGCTTTAAGAGGATCAAAACTAAATGTGTCCAAGGTCACACGGTTGCAGTGCACAAAAGTCTTGTAACGGTTCAAAAAGGAGTTGGATCAAAGAAAGGGACCAGTTAGAGGGTCAAGGCGGCCAGCCCAATCCAGAAGGTTAAGGGGTTATTATTACCTTGTAGCAATCTTTAGAAAGGGAGGCCTGGCGGACACGGTACCTTAAGTGGTGAGAATACTCCAGCGGGGGCAGTTGTTCCTGGCAGCGGATGCAAGTTGGTGCTTCGTCCGGGGGAAGAGAGGATCTCATCGGGGAGGAAGACAGGAGTCCGTTGCACTGCCAGGGAAGAAACCAGCCGCGGAGTTCTCAGTTAAAAGGAACGGTCCTTTAGTTCGCGGTCCAGTGGTAAGTGGCTATCCGGTTGCCGGGGTGCTTGGCACGGGCAATTCGACCACAAGCTGGTCTGGGGTGCGATGAGAAGAAGGTAAACTGGTTGTGCCCACCAGTCAGGGGAAGAAGCCTCTCCAGCCGGGAGATCTTCTGTCGTCGGGAAGTGGTGAGTCGGTTCCGCAGGGCTCCACCGGTGGTGTTGTCGCGGTAGGTCGGCTCAGCTTCTCCCTCGTCAGATTCTCAGGTCCTGTGGCGACTTCTGAAGTTCCAGTCCCCAAAGCCCTGCTTTTATGCAGAAAACCCCCATTCACTCAGCCGAGCTGTCAATCAAACATGCTAAGTGGTGAGCCGGCCGGCTCACCACTTGGGCCAATCACACAAGAGTGCGACTTGAGTTACCAAGGTAACTCAGTCCAGGGTGCCTAATCCCGCTCCCACACATCCTGTAGACCCCAGACAGAGTGGCACCATTTGGAGGGCTTCTGTGGAGAAGCCCGCCAAAAAGTGGAACAAAGGGCTCGACTTGGGTTAGAGTTTCAGAGGCGAACACAAACACCATTTTAAAACCGAGTCCTGGCAAAAAGACCCAACCGGGGAATAAATATTAAATAACCTGGCGGTATCTTTAACATTGCACCAAAAAGAGGTGCTTTTAAAATGAATGGGAAAATCCCGCAGGAAATATTCCGGGGGAATACTTTGCGTGGTATCCACTGCCACCAGCCAGAAACTCGACAAGGGGGGACTGGACAGTGCCCCCGTGGAAAACAGACCCAGGGGCAATCAAATTACTCCTACCAGTACTTCCACAATTGGAGTTGGAGCTACCCCCAAACAGACTCCATACCCTGGGACTGACTACTGTCTCCCGGGGCATGTAAAGTCCCCATTGACTTTACTAGTCAAATCCTATGAACTGAACCAGGACAACCCATCTTACTATGGAGGTACTGTAAGGGGTTAATAGATTTTCCCCTATGTTCATTTTTGAGAGGGTACCCTACAGTCCCTCTCTCTAAAGTTTCTGGCTGGTGGCAGTGGTTACTACCATAAATATTCGACTGCGAATATTTCTCTATGGGATTGTCCCATTGTTCGAGGCTACCACTTTTTCTGACAGCCTCTAACATACCGCCAGTGCATTTTAATATTAACTTTGCTCCGGTAGGTTTTATTTGCCAGAACTCTAATTTAACTTCTTTCTCGTGTCTTTCTCTAAACTCCTAACCCAGGTCGGGGATCCTTTGTTGGTCCGTTTGGCAGGCTTCCACCAAGAAGCCCTCCTTTCGGCGCCACCGAGTCTGGGGTGGGTCCATTGTGTGGGAGGGGGAATAGGACCCCTGGACAGGGTTGCCTCAGCAACCCATGTCACACTCCATCCCGAGGGAGGGTCTCCCACCAAGATGACCACTCCACTATGTGAGTGACAGCTAGCCTGTTTGAATGGGGACCTTTTTGCATAAAAGCAGGGTCCTGAGGACTGGAAGAAGAAGCCGAAGAGGAGAGAAGCCAAAGACATCTGCAATGACTGAACCACCGGTGAAGCCCTGCTGCAGCGTCTCACCACTTTTCTCCACACGACGAGAGAAGATCTTCATCTGCAAGAGCCTTCTTCCCTTGAGCTGGTGAGGCCAACCAGTTTGCCAATAGCCTTCCCGGACCTGACTTGGTAGAATTGCCAGTACCCAGTACTCAGTACTCAGTGGCCGGAGAGCCAGGCATCAGTCCACCCGGACCGCGATTCAAAGGAGCGTGCCTTTTATTCGTCGGGCAGCACCGCGGCTGGTTTCATCCCTGGGTAGTGCATTAACTCGAACCTTCCTCCACGACGAGAGTCCCTCTTCCTTTGCTGGATCACCCGCACTGCAGGAACTACCAGGAACAACCGCCACTGCGGGAGCCACTTGTTTTTAACGTACATTGTTCCGATGGGCCGCCCTTTCTTCACAGTAGCACTAAAGGTGTTTTAAATCCTTTGCCTACCTGTTGGGTTGGCCTCCCCTCTCTCTTAACATTGTCTTTTGCCCTCTGCATCCACCTTTTCAAAATCGTTAACCAAAGACTTGACTGCAGCTACAAGAACATTTTGCTCCTGGGCCCTTGCCCTGTACCACTGACTCTGGCACAGGCCTACCGACTCTGGTTAAATTTTTTATAACTGCCTTTAGATTGATTCTCAACTAGAACTGTGTTAGTGCACCTGCTTCTTATAACTACCCTCTTCTTCCACTTCCTAAACCTTGTGAAATGCCATTTTGCTCAGTTTTCATTTAAGTATTTTCTATACTGATGTACTGTCTTGCTTGATCTGGTTCACAAACTTATGGGAAGTGTTGCTAGGAGGTTTAAGAAGCTATTTCTACATAGCTTGTGCTTTCCCTCCCTTGTGAAATTGCCAGAGTATCCCTTGTGTGTGGTTTTCACTGTGCCGTTTTGCTCAGTTTTCACTCTGGTTCACTTGGTCTACAATTTAACTAGGGCGTGTGTATATTTTTCTTTGACTTATTTTAACTTGCTTGAGGACTGTGATAAATGTGTTTTACTAGAAGTGTTTAAAATAAATATATATCTACTTTTTAATACAAAGCTTTGGTCAGTGTTTCCTTGTGCCATAGTATTGTAGACCTATTGTGCAAACCCTGAATACTGCTCATCTCCCTCTTGAGATAAGTCTGACTGCTCAGCCACAGCTACCAACTAAATCTTTGTGGTACAGACTGATACCAAAGGGGATTTATTGCTCTCACCTGTAGTCTTAATCTTCTGTAGTGCTCCCTAAGGGAACTGCACAGGATTCTGCCTAACAAGAGCCGATAGGAGATCTTGTAAATCAAATTTTGTGACAGATTGAGTTGCCATGTCGGGGGAGTTCTCGAGCAGGTTACTCGCTGTCCCACTATTGTTGCGTTCACTTCCTTTGGTTTTTATCTCAATAGGGGTGTCGTTAATAATGCTGAAATGTCTGTTTGCTTGGTTGTTTTGAGGGCCTTGGCCATAATGTCGTAGTCTGTTCTTTTACGTTTCGGGGTGGGGAGATCGCGCAGTTGGTATCCTCCTTACTGCTTGCTTGATGTAGGACTTGGCCATGGATAGGGACGGGAGACCTCGTAGACCCCCCGGTTGCTGGGCTGGTGCAGTTGAGTGGGATCTTCGTTCGATTAGCTTTGGTAGTCCAGAAATTGCTGAGGACAGAGGTGTGGGGTCTGGACAGTCCTTTGGGGAGGGACCCCGCTGTTTCCCCTCGCTATTCTGGGGCCAACTGGTACACCGGCTCTGGACTGTGGAGGTCACTTCAGACTTTTTGTCAGGCTGTTGATATTCCTGTAATGGTGCAGCTTGTGCCTGCAGCTCTGGCAGTGTGGGGTTCCCCCGCGTGATTAAGTGCTTCCGCCCGGCCAGGTCCTCAGTCGGCCCTTGTATTCGAGGATGTAGAGACTGGATTGCCTAATAGTAAGTCCGGGGAGAGGAGCAGGGATTGTACTCCCTTGAGGCGACATAGGCACTATCAGCCGCTGTAGATTTGGTTCTGGGGTCCGAAGGCTAATAGCCAGGCTTGGTAGTGCACAGCAGCCCCACTGTTGTGTGCAGTTTTGTGGCCCCCTTGGATCTCTCCGGGTCCCCTGCCAGGCCGGGCTGTTGGGAATGTCATTTACAGGACTAGTTACGGGAAGTAGCCCTAGGCAACAGGAGTGAGTGCTTATGTGGTTCCTCTGAGCGTTCAGGGCTGTCGCTGAGCATGACCTGGAGGGCCTGGTAAGCTGAGGATGCAGAGAGCTGCTTAATCCTGGGCCCTTGAGGAGAGCAGCAGCTGCCGCCTTACCTTACACCGGACCAAGGCTGATCCGTTGAGTTGGCTGCAGCTAGGGGGGGAATTCCGGGCACTCTGGATGTGTGGCCGGGAGCTCGATCCAGAGCGGGGGAAGTCGCTCTCAGGCACGGCGTTCCGGTTGGGTTGAGGTCTTGCGCCGTACTACACCCGTTCTGCTGCAGGGTGAAGATTACAGGCTTCAGTGGCTGGCCGCCGGGATGATTGCCTGCTCAGCCCCCAGGGGTATTTTCTCTCGGGAGGGTTGCCACACGTTTGGGGGCTGGCCAGCTGCTTAGGGAAAGCCGCGCCAGTTAGGACACTCCTGGCAGCGATGGTTAGTTTAGTCCAGCTTGTGGGTCTGATGCCCGCTCTTGTGCTCTACAGGCCCTGGATTTGGGTAGCCCTTCATCTACTCCAGAGGGGCACCCGATTGTGTGGGTACGGAGCGCCAGAGACTCACTTTTCTGTTTGGGCAAGTCGTGGAGCCCGACGCGGAGGAGGCTTCAGGTGCTGCTTCAGTAGAGGCAGAGGATTGGTCCCCCCCGCTGTGGACCTGGTAATCGCTCTGCTGGGGGTTAGTGATTACTGGTACCCACGGCTTCTCGTTTAGCGGGATGAAGCCTCGCAAAACTTGGTTGTGTGTTTAGCATTAGCTGCAGGATCGTTGAGGCTCCTTGCGTAGGAGGACAGCAGCACAGTCCGATTCAGAGAGGGGTGGCGCTGCGAGAGGCTTTGCCTCGCTTCCCAGGAGGACCGGAGCCGCAGCTACCACATTGCAGGATGGTACATTCAGCGGCTTGGAGGATTGTCTTGGTGTGCTGAGCCTCCGATGGTCCCACTGCTGTCATCTGGATATTAAGGCGGGAAGGGCAGGTAGTGCGCAGGCGGGCAGAGAGTGCTGCCCGCAGGGGCCTCTTCGTGCAGGCAAGCGGGAATGATGGTCTGCTTCAGGAAGGAGGGAGGGCACAAGGGTCCGTAAACTGCATTTTGCTTGCACAGGTCTCCCTTTGGGGCACCCTCGCCGACAGCGAATTCAGGCCGGGGTGGAGTCCGCCATTTTGTTGACCATTTGTCCACCGAGTTCCCCGGAGATGCAGTTTAGACGCAATCACCGTTCCCGGTGTCGTAGGAAGGCCGGGACTCGATCAGAGCATGCCGCTTCATTTAAGCTTCGCCTCACATCTCGTGCATGAGTTGAAACTCTGAATTCACCTGAGCATTAGAGTTGGCAACGTGGCACCAGCCGGGAGCTCTTACAGAGCCGCACCGACCACCATGGCTCCAAGCCCCCCCCCCCCCCCCCCCCCCGAGACGTGCCTTTTTCATAACTCTGAGCAAAAAGACTAGCTGCATAACCTGTCCCCGCCCCCTTGTTTCAAAAGAACATACCTGTGGCAATGATGTTCAAGATTTTGATCCTGCAGCCCTTGATATTCAAGGGGCATGGCGGACTCCATCAGTGCACTGAAAAATCACTTGAAGGTCCAGAATGTGGAGTTGGTGGTGCAGATCCATAGTCCATAGATCGTGCACCTTGAGGATGCTGAGTCACTCCCCAACCCAGGAAGGAGGAATTTGTCACTATGGTTAGAGGGAAGAGTGGGGGGAAGGGGCTCAAAGAATGGAACACCTACCAGAAATGTAACTATTACTCCACCAAAAAAGATTCGGCCTGAGAGGATACAGATCATCTAAGAATAAGACGATAAACCACCAAGATGATTTCCTTGGGTTCACTAAAAAGGCCCAACCAAGAGAGGTGATCCAGAAGAAGCTGAAGAGATCTAAAAGCATCCAGAGGTATCGAGGTATAACTAAACAATCCAACTAAGAGCAGATTAGTACCCCTCTGCTCATCAAGGAAGAGGACCCATTTACTATCACTTAAATAATTCAGACAATAAGGAACGTTATTAACAATTTGTAGTTAGTATTACTCATTTTTTTTATTTTGGTTTCTAAGAAAGCCAAACAAGATTGACTAAAAAGTACTTGTATTCCACTGTCCCAAAGATTTTTTTATTTTTTTTTTATTTTTTTTTATTTTCAAAACCAAACAAAACACCACACAATACCACTGTTTCAGTACATAAAGCATCGTTAAACCATCATATTTTACAGTGTAAGTCCCCAACCTCCCCCCCCCCTCAAACTAAATCCGGCTCACTCGGGTCATCTGCAAGAGCATTATCGGGTAGCGCAGTACCTATGCGCTCATCCGAGGCCTCTGATTCGTTATTACCCTGGTGAGGGTTTGCCATAGAGGTCACCAATTGCCGCCAGGCTAGCAGGGGCCCTACTTTCTCCTCACCCCCCCTAGTGACCGCTTCAAACCAAACTACAGATTCCGCTCCCGCCCATCTTAGGAGGTCCGCCCACCATAGCTCCACCCTGGGTCTGTGGGCCACTTTCCAGCCCATAGCAATCCTGCGCTTGGCCAGGACATAAGCCAGATCCCTTCATTTTGCTTATGTGCTTTAGGCCCCGGGGTCTGGGGAAAATCCCGAGCATGCATGACCAAGCTGATCCCACATCCAACACCACTCCCCCACCAGCCAGTTTCGTTTTGACCTCATCCCAAAATCTGTGCACCTCCGGGCAAGCCCAGAACATGTGTAGCAGCCCTGCTTCCACCTCCCTGCACCTGGGGCATTTCTGCATGACCGAGCCACCAAACCTTGCAATTTTCCCGGAGGTCAGAAAAGCCCTATGGGTAACATACAGTTGAAGTTGTTGGAGTCTCGCGTTCCGGGACACCTTTTTATGGGACCTCTGAGCTCTCTCCCATTGCCCGTCTGTCATGGGTCCTCCTACCTCTTCCTCCCAATCCTGTCTCAATTGGAGCAGTTCCTTCCCTGGAGTTTGTATATCCTCGATATTTCATGCCCACCCTCTGAAACATCATACATAGTTTCCAGGGAGGCATCAGAGTCATCAGCTAGCACTGTCTCAGGCCATCTCTAACCCGTTTCATAAGCCTAGCGTAGGTTATATATTGGCCTCTATGCACTCCTGTTTCTTCTTGCAACCTCTGAAAGTCCAATGCCTCCCCTTCCTGCCATATGTCCCCAAGGGTGGCCAAGCCTACCGGTTTCCAGTATCTACGGACCGACTCAAATAGTTGGGAGTCGTTCCTGCACAGCGCTACCAGTGGGACCTGCTGGGAGAGCGGCTCCGAATAACCCATCATTCTCCATGTTCTGCGCCAGACCTCCCAACCCAGCCTCAATAGCCACCCCCTTCCCACCAATTTGTCCCTTCGCAACCACACCACTTCCCTCAAAAAGTATGGGGCCGAGCCTCCCCACAAAAGCCTGGCTTCCGTCGAATCTTCAGCCGACAGCCACCTGGCCACATACAGCAGCTGCCCCGCCAGATAATAGAGTTCAAAATTTGGCAGGCCTATACCCCACATACCGCACGGGTTCTGGAGTTTCCACAGGGCCACTCTGTTTCTGGAGTTACCCCACACGAAACCCCTACACACACTATGAAGTCTCACAAATAGGCTCCTGGGAATCAAAAACGGGACATTCACGAAAAAAATACAAGAGTCTAGGCAGGGCCACCATCTTGAGCAAGGCCACTCTCCCCATCATAGTCAGGGGCAATCTAGACCAAAACACCATGCTGTTCTTGACCCCCTCTATTGCCTTCTCTGTGTTATGTTTGTGCTCCGCCTCAATCCTGTGGTAAATATTTACTCCCAAATACCTAAATGTCTCAATCTGCCATGGTATTGGCAGTACAGGCAGCCTCTGCAACGGGACATTCCTATATCTGCCCAAGGGAAACAGACTAGACTTTCTAGGGTTCACCGATATGCCTGAGAGGGCGGCATAACGGTCCATCACCTCCAGCACATACTGCAGGTTCTCTTCCGGATAACGCAGATAAAGGAGCATGTCATCCGCATTCAGTGATACCAAGTGTCTACCACTTACTGTGCTAATACCCACCTCACCATATTGTTGCCGCAGGCTTATTGCCAGCGGCTCTAGTACTAGTATGTATAACATGGGTCACCAGGGGCATCCCTGTCTGGTCCCCCTGCTGAGTTGCCAAATATCTGAGACTATGGTCCCTGTTTTGACTCTCGCTATCGGGGTCTTGTACAACAACTGGACCCACCTGATGTATCCAGTCCCATTCCATATCCCCTCAGGGCCACTTTCAGCCTAGGCCACCGTACCGAATCAAAGGCTTTGACCGCGTCTAGCGACACGATAGCCAGCTCGCCTGTATCTTCCTCAGTTTGGTCAATAATGTGGTGTAGCCTCCTATGGTTATCAGTAATGTTCCTGCCTGGGACATAGCCCGTCTGATCTGGGTGTATCAGCTTGCGGATAACCCTCTTCAGCCTATTAGCCAGCACTGCCGTGAGTATTTTGCTGTCCTGGTTGAGCATGGACAAAGGTCTGTAGGACCCGCACTCCACGGCCGGCTTGCCTGGTTTCAGGAGTGGGATGATCACAGCCTCGCGAAGGGACAATGGAAGTTCCCCCTGCTCATAGGCCTCGAACATGTCAAGCAGTGGCTCAAGCAGCTCCTGCTTGTAGGTCTTGTAAAACTCACTAGGCAACCCATCCGACCTGGTCGCCTTGCACGTGGGCAGATTCGGAATCACCACCTCCAGCTCATCAGAGGTGACGGGAGCGTCTAATTCCGCGCATTCTAAGTCGTCCAGGGTGGGCAGCTCTATGTCCTTTAATGTGTCCAGTATGTCTTGACACATATCCTCACACAAATGTCTATAAAACCTGAGGAACTCCTCATTTACCCCCTCTTGGGTGTTGCAGATGCGACCTCCCTCAGCCCTAATCTCTCTGATCACTGAGCGGGGGGGTCTCACTCTTATACAGCCAGGCGAGCAATCTGCCCGGCATGTCGCCCCCTGCGTGTAGCCTTGCCATGTATTTCTTGTAATTTAGTCTACACAGCCTATCCCAGAGTGCACTGCAGGTTAACTGTAGATCCTTTATCTTGGTTCTGTTATCACGGGCGGTTTCGTAATGTCGTGTAAGGCCCTCCAGCTCCCTTTCCGTTTCATTAAGTTCCCTTTCGATACCCCCCTGGAGCCCTTTAGATTTGGAAATGGCACTCCACGCACCACCACCTTAAACGCTTCCCACAACGTTCCCACAGAGCGTACGCTGCCCGTGTTTATATCAAAGTACTCCTCGATGGCATCCCTCAGATCCTCCCGGAACCCCTCATCTTGCAGTGCCTCTGTCCTAATTCTCCATGTTGGAATCCGCGATCTGGGGGGTCGGTGTCGCCACTCTACCACCAAGGGCGAGTGGTCAGATAATACCCGGGCCTTGTATTTCGCTCCTACCATTTCGCCCGCTATCTCAGCCGCTACAAACACATAATCTAGCCTTGTGTACAAGTCCTGTGGCGCCGCGTAGCGCGAGTATTGTCTATCCATGGGATGCAGCCTTCTCCATACATCCTCTAGGCCTAGGTCTTCCAACAATGTCCTCAGCGCTTTGGCCGACGGCGCCATTTTCCCCGCCTTGTCAACTGACCTATCCATTTTGGAATTCAGGGTGCAATTAAAGTCCCCTCCCCACACCACCGCCCCCCCAGCTAGGGGGCCAAGTTTGCCATAGAGGGACCTAAAATAAGCCGCTTTGTCGTGGTTGGGGGCGTACAGATTTATGATATGCACTTCCCTGTTTTCCAGGAGCCTTGTTACCGCCACCATTCTGCCCTCCGGGTCTGCCGTTGAGATAAGCACCTGAAACGGCACATGCAGCGCCACCCAAGTGATGACCCCACTAGCGTACGCCGAGTACGTAGCCCCCGCCACATTACCCCTCTATTTTCTCCGGACCACCTCCAGCTTCTCCTTAGTGAGGTGAGTCTCCTGCAGCAGGGCTATATCAATGCACATCCTCTTTAAGTACAGCATCACTTTATTTCGTTTCAGATAACTATTGAGGCCCTGTACATTCCAGGACACAATTCGGAGATTACCCAATACCATCTACTCGGTCCGTTCTCAACCCACCACTCCCTTTAATGCTCCCTTTGATGGTTCGTTTTCCGACTCTCCCCTTTCCCTACACCCTCCCCTCCACCCTCCCCTCCAATGTCTTCATTAATGACCCGTTGTACGCCTCTTGGCCCTACCATCCTCAACAACACCCCCCCATTCCCCAAACTCTGCCCCACTGCACACAGCCCTTTCCCTTCCCCCACCCTTCCCTACCCCAACAAATGCCCAGCTCTATCCCTAGATCTCAGGCCCACCCGTGTCTGGTCCTGTCTCGAAGCAGAGGACTGGGACCCCGCGGGGCGTCACCGATCTAAGAGTGACCTAACTAAATAAACAACTAAGGGGTTCAAGAGTTGTCCTCCCAGAGCTCCCACTAGTCTAAATGGGATAATTGCATCCAACGGATCCTGCCAGCGCGTGTTTCCACAACATGTTCCCCACAAGCTTAATTTAACACTATCTTCAATTACCTAGCCAGCATATATTTGCTTCAACACTCCCCACACGCTTCATTTACCACTAAATTCTAGTCCCAGTCTCCTGTGGCAAGTCACCGGAGGTGACCCAGCAGCGTGTTACTTATCTCCTGCGGCTCCCGTTAGGATGTCCGATTCCTGAGGGCGGCCCTGCGTGTCCAGCCAGTCCATAGCATCTTCCGGCGTCTCGAAGAACAAAGTTTTGTTCTTGTAGAACACTTTCAATTTGGCCGGGTAGAGCAGCATTTATCGGTGACCGGCCTCTCTCAACCTCCTGTTCACAGACCCGAAGTTCATCCTGCTGCACTGTACGTGCAAAGTGTAGTCCGGGTACGCCGTGATTTTCGCCGGCCCCCTCTCTATCGTTCCTCCCTTCTGGAAAAATTCCAGTATCTTTTTCCGATCCCGATAATTCAGAACCTTTGCGATCAGCGGCTGCGGGGGCGGTCTCCTTGTCAAGGTCCTCCTCCTCCTCGTCCTCCTCCTCCTCCTCCTGGTTGCCCAGACGCTGCACGAAGGCATGAAGTTCCAATCCGTGGGCGGCGCATGCCGCCGTATTCGGGGCCATCTCCGTTTCCAGGTTTCCAGTGCGCTCCGCAAGCGTGCGCACATCCTGTCTCAACAGATTGACTTCCTCCTGGACCGCTCCGATTTTGAGGTCCAGACCCACTTTCAAATCGTTCATTGCAAGGCCCAGTTTGGTCTCCCAGGCAATTTTCAAGTCTGCAATCACTGCCAGCACTTCCTGGATAGTGCCCGGTGTCTCCGCGACAGCAGCATTGGTGTCCCTGCTTTTACCGCCTTCTGCGTCTGTAGGCGTAAGCCTCCATCGTGGGCTGTTTACTTTTGGGTCTGACAGTTCTGTTGAACATCATGCAGTGTTCTTCAGATGTGGGCCAGCCGCACCCCCCTCTGTACAAAAGTCAGCGTGGCACCCAGCCACTCTTGCGTGTCTGGGGCTGTTACAGCTATGTTCAGGTGTGTGCCTGACACTCGCTCCACTTCGGGTGGGCTGTGTCCTCCCACGTACCTGCGTGCGCGCAGTATCACTCCGCAGCCCCCACTGCGTCCTTTTCAATTGCCGGTGGTCTTGTCCTCCCGCTGACCCAGCACTCTCACACTCCGGTGTTTTGAGAACCCCAAGTCCATCTGGTATCGTTTCGGATGTTCCGGCACCCTACCTGGCCAAGAAGGCCGTTAGACACCATGTTTGGGGGCCAGCAATTGCCCCGAAGTTATGCGCCCTCACTGCCTTGCTTCGCTAGTTCGCAGTGAGGCCCCACCAGACCCGAGCCTTTTTTGCTCTCCTCTGCGCGATCGTATGTGTAGTCCGGGCCGCTTGGTGTCGCAGCTGGGATGCAGTCTCATTCCGCCATGGGCCGGGGTGCACTATCTGGGCTCCCTACTGGCTTATGTTAGGCTCGTCAGCGTGTGTGCCGTGGGTGTCACCCGGATCTCCGAATCTTCCTCTGGGGGCTCATATGTGCCCTCTCAGGTTCCGTACGCCACGGTTACCAAGCTCCCACCCCCCGAGGCGCATCCATCCTCCAGAGGTGCTCTGGTGCTCAGGGCTGCACCGCGCAGCCGCTCCAGCGTCCCACTTTTGTGTCCCCAAGGTGTCGGACCCACTCCTGTAGGGCCCCCTTCAGTCTCCCGGAGCGCACCCCCGGTCTCCCGTCTCCGGGCCACGGCTGCAGCCTCCGGTGTTATGTAGTGGGCTCCCCCACGGGGTGTGTCCCTCCGTTGCTGGTGTCCCACTTCTTGGGATGCTGTTCCTGCTCTCACTCCAGCGAGTCGGGGTCCTGGCGGGGGAGTACCAGCCCCGTACTGCCCCACAGCAGTGCGTCTCCTCTTCCTCTGCCCCCTTGGTGGCGCACGCCGCAGTCCGGTGTTCGGCGGGCACCGAAGCCCCAGCACGGGCCCGTGTGCACCGCACTGCCCTGTGCGGGTCCGCCAATGTGTCCCGAAGCCCGGGTGCACCAAGGCTTCCGATCCTCCGTCCAGGCTCCGGACGCCGCTTCACGCCTCAGTCGGTTTCCAGCAGCCGACCCTGCACGCAGCTCGCAAGCTAAAAGCCCCACTCCGGAAGGGGTTCGCGGTAGTCTCAAAGACCTCTCTCCAGCTCATAGTCCTCACGGGGTGCCTTGGTCGTTTTTACGACCCTTTGTCTCGTGGCTGCCATTTTCTCGCCATCCAGGTCGCGGGAGCTCCGCAGCGCTTCAGCGGCTGCAAACTCCTGAGTAAGGTCTGATCTGCCTCAAGAATCGAACGGCATGCTCACAGGACCTTCCCACGCCCGGGGAAGTGTTGCTCGCCAGCTTTCAGTAGTGCATACCCCTATTTATTCCAGGATCTGTATCGGATTGTTGGGAGCTCACAGAGAGCATGTCCTCAAACTGAGCCGTCCAGCCGCGCCACCCCCACTGTCCCAAAGATGTACAGATGAAATGGGACCAACTGTGTGATTTCACCCTCTCCTTTAAGTAAAGGTATGGTACAGAAAAGATCTGAGAATTAAACGGGTAGATTTTTCTACATAAGATTAGGTGAAGCTGGTTTACTATGATATTGAAGAGATTCAAGGAGAAATGTATGGGGAAGCAATATAGAAATTACAGAGTGTCTGTATCAGGGACGATGTCAACTTACTTGGTTTTGCAGTTTTTGTCTTGTGTGCGTTCATGCATGTCGTTGAACAATACGGCTCCATATGCCCATTGGCTCCAATGCACTGAGTCATATCAAAAAATTTGCACTGAGCCCTGCATCCAGTACAACCAGTCAGTTTGCCATGTTTCTAAAACAAATAAAAATGTAATTAAGTGTCTTCAAAACACATCCCATAAAACATGAATAATCAATAAGACTGTTACCCATCTATCAAATTAAGCTTTTCAAATCTGGTATATTGTATTGCACTGTATTCATGTTTACAATATGTTTCACAATTAAGAAATCTCTCATTAAAAGAAGTCCTTCTATATAAGTGTGGGAATCAGTCTCCTCACCACATTGTAAGTCCAAGGCATTATTTAGTGTTACACTTTATATCTGCAGACTGACCAATGTTTGTTTCTACTTGGGAAAAGCCACTTAAACAAATGCTCACTGACATTAAGGGTGGATGTAAAGCAGTCTTGATTTATTGCCTCGGGAAAAGAAACATCACTAATTTTATTTTACAGAAAAGGCTTTGTGTGAAACAAACAGGAAACTGGACCAGGGTTGAAAGCCTTTACCTAAATCATGGAAACTTAAAGCGATTTATAATGATAAATGTCCATGAAGATCGAAATGTCTTAAATAAGCAAGATGTATTTATGTTCCTCCTATTAGATTGAAGTAGCAACCACTGGCAAAAACCTGAAAACTGAATCGGCCAACACTAATGAGCGCTCTCAACATCACAGGGCATCAAATAAGCAGTGTTGCGTAGCAATTTGCTTTGCAATTCTGTAGGTTTGCTAATTAAATTGGTACTTGTGTAGCAAAACTAGCTATTTAAGTTACCCTGTTCAATCAATGCACAACTCTCCCTGCATTCCCCGCTTGCCTTCAGGGCTGCCTCTACCCTCATCTCTGTTCAATGCAAGTTCAAAACGGCAAATGGAGAGAAATTGCAGCAGTCTAGTCAAGCATTATGTGCCAAAGGCCTGTGTGTGAGTATGCAAGCAAGTTATTTTTTTTCTTTTTCTAATAATTGCAAACCAGAAGTAATCGAGATAATAACTTTTATTAAGCCAAATGCACCTGTATTGCTACTGTAAAACACTACATTGTCTCCTTGCCTTAAAGTAAAGTGTAGGTTAGTGTATCCGAATATCAGTGTCAACTAGATTTCATTTTTTTGGGGGAGATGCATCATATTGCCGAGTGGACACTTTTGAAAATGTACATGAACAAATGGCCAAATGCGTTTTATGGCAAACCTGGTTATGTAACCTGTTGGTTACATGCAGCTTGCAACTTGTGCTCAACTCACAAGCCAATCCCACACTCCTTCACATTTTGTCTTCTCAACCTGTTGCTTTATACCAGCTACCCTAAAAATTAGATGGCCACCAACTACAATATTCCACCTAGTTTACCCAGTTATGTGCCTGCTACACCATTCTATCTGCTTAGTCTATTACTTTTCTTCCTCTAAATTAATGAATAGACAAAGCTAACTAGATGTTTACGCATAGCAGTGATCAATAGTTAATCCACTCTGTACATCTATAGACCTACTGCACCATCATCATTGTAGTGTTCGCTATGCTCTAGTATTATGATTACATTGTATATAAATGAGTCAACTCTGATAAGTCTCTCTTTGTTCAAATACCACAATGTTTTAGAGGATTTGTTTCCTTTTGCTGACTGCAGGATTAGTATTCTGGATTTCACTGCGTTTATCTTCATTCACCATCACATAGTCTTGCAAGGCATTTAATTGGTGTCGGAGACCAATGGGTGTTTAATCAATTAAGACCAGGTTATCCGCATATAATAATTGGTCGAGCGGTTCCCCATTCATTATAGGCGGAAAGCTCCTTGCCCTACGCAGTGTATCAGACAAGTCCAATACAAATAGGTTCAATAGGGCTGCTGCAGGCGCACAGCCCTGTTTTAGGCCCTTTCTAGTTTCAAGAGGGGCTGATGGCGATCCCTTCATGTTCAGTCTTATTTTCAAAGAGGTCTCGGAGTCTAGACCTATAATAGTTTCCAGGAGGTCCCTTGGGCAGCCCCACCTATTAAGTTTTGTCCAGTGAAGGCTTCTGTCAATAAAAACCCGACTGAAAAACACTGTAGTGGCCAGAGTCGCTAACCCAATCTGTAAAGGCCCTAAAAATCAATGCAGCAAATATTTTGCCCGCTACATCAAGAAGGGTGATACATTAGTTTATAGGATCCATATCCCCCTTCTTGAAGATAGGAACCACTATGGATGACTTCCATTACTGTGGTATTCCCTTCGCTTCTTAATCTGGGAAAATAACATCCATAAAAATGATGCCCACAGTTCAGGTTCTTCTTTGAGAAGTGTGTTAGTCATACCATTAGGTCCAGGCACCCGCAAATTGCTTAGTTTTCCAATCAAAGTCAGGATATCCTCCCTTGTCTATGACAAATGTCCATTCGCCGGGGCCGACCTGCAAGACTTGGTTTGAGATATCATTTTCAATGCTGAATAAAGTTGAAAAGTGCTGCACCCATGAGGTTTCCCCTACAGGATCTGTAGAGCTTGCTGCAGTACATTCAGTGAGTTTATTAGTTTCCATATGCCTCGCATATTTTTATTTGCAAGTTTATGCAGTTTAGTCTCTGCATTCTTTTGCAGCATTTTGCTTTTTCCTGGCCTTACCCAGTGATAAACATAGGAGTAGATCCTGAGGCATCTCAGTTGTTAACCTCTTTAGATCCAATTTTAATGTCCTTGTTTCCAGCACCAATTCAGCGTCATAACAGTGTTTGTGTGAAAAAGCTGGTTTCATCCCAATGTTCTGCCTCTGCACAAAATCCATAACAAATTTTCGATAATCGAGAACTGTTCGATGGTTGTAGTTGGAAGCACTTTCTATTTGATTTCAAAATCGGTCCGTCAAGGATGTTATTTTGTTGGAGCTCATATTCAACCGGTTTCTACCCTGCAAAACATCCAGTGAAGGGAGGTATACTTCACTCCGGTTTCCCCTTGTTGCAATACATATTATATAGAAATACATATTAATTTCAAGATATTACGATTGCTGCATTTAGACGACAGTACTTCAAGTGTGGACACCCATGGAAGTATGTTACCAGATACAAAAATGAGATTCAGTATATTACTTTGGACCTCACGCTTCCATATAGGTTTAGCCGGGATGTCTGCCCTGGTCTGGCCATTCAGAAGATGTAGATTCCTCAAACCAGACATGCGCGTTCCTTTCTGCCTTGGTAGCGAACACATTGTATTTATGGCTTGACCTCTCAGAGTAGACTGGACTTTTCATGTTGAAAGCCCCACAAATAATGATCATTGGATCTCGAAGAGACTTGCAGCACTTGTCAACTATACCCATAATCGTGTTTATGAATAGCGAGTCTTCGGTTCCTATCGAGTTCCAATACAGATTGCTAACAATCAACCATTCTGGAATTCTAGATCTTATTCTGCTTGATAGAATATGCAGCACGAAAGTGTATGCAATTGGATTATAGGTTTCCTTTATTTCTAATGCTCTTCCATTTTTAATCAGAGTCAATAGACCTGATGTCGGTCTGCCATTGACTCCCTTAAGAGCCTGGTTCAAGCTTGCTGTAAAGCCATCCAGGGTTGATGTGGATAGTAACCAGGTTTCTTGTAAACATATATCATAATCAGCCCATTCCAATTCTTTATTTCCAAATAGATGTCGGAAGCCTTGTGCATTCCAACTGCCCAGCAATAGTTTATCCGTTGGGCTTGGATAAGTCTAGTTAATCTTTTTTTTGTTAAGTACTAGTGCTTCGGCCAGCCAGTAAAAATAGCCGTTCTGTTCAGTTTCACAGCGTTGATCCAGCTGAACTATCACTTTCGTTTCCGAGGGTTCACACCCTCCTATAGTGATCTAAAATAGAAATTTGGGATTTTTCACAGGGTCAGAACATCTACTATTGTCGACAGGTCTTCTGTTTGTCTTAGTAAAGGACGATCTTACGGGCTCTTCTCTGACCTTTTGTGCCCCTATTTCTGACTCGCTTTAAACGTTCGCACCTTTGCATACATTTATCGTTTCTGCCAGCACCTGAACCAAATGAAACCCCAAAGGCAAAGAAAAGTTTGGCTTCTTCTAGTATGGCCAGTTTAATTAAGTTGAATTCGAAAGGAACAGCCACCTTGTCAAGACGCAGCTCCTTTAAAAATGTGACTGTTGCTATATTGCTGGAAGAGGTTAAAGTCTGGAGGTAGGATATAACAACCTCAGCACATTTGCCCTGTTCATTATCAGACCATCGTCCAGGTGTAACATTTTTTCCAATTCTAACACATGGTCCCCTCCACCCCCCAAGATCTTAGATGGTTGGACACGATTTCTTGTCCGGTCCGATATCTCCGCTGACTGCATCTCATCAGACTCAAAGGCATTCTGTGTTAATTTTAAGGCCATGGCCAAGTTCTTTTGCTCCAGTGTTCGAACTCTCAGTGGAGTACTTAACCTGTTGTAAATCCTCACTTTTCTGCTAGCAGCAAGATTAGACAAGTGATTTTTTTAATTTGTCATTTACTGAGTGCTTTACTCCAAAGTGTTGGACATAAATGGTTACAGTACAATAATGTGAGAATTGGTAGGTTTACAGAGGTGTTTCAGGTAAATATGAGCAAAAATCAAGAAATAATTAGTTAGATTAAAGCAAGTTAAGATTGGAGAAGATCGGTCTTTAGAGATGTACGAAATGCATAGTAGGAAGTAGTAGAACGGAGAGGGAAGGGCAGAGAATTCCAATGATAGGGAGCAAGAACAGAAAAAGAGCTGAACCGGGATTGGGCACAAGGGGGGCAAGGGACGAATAGCAAGAATTGGGATTGTGAACCAAGAACAAGCGTAAGCATATAAGTAGAGCTTTGATATGAGATAAATGGGAGCAAGACCGTGGAGGGATTTAAAAACCATACATAGAAAGGTGAATTTGAGACCGGAGTAAAAAAGTCAGCCAAAAAGCAAAGAGATTATCAAATGGAGTCGCCAGGAGCCTCTTCCACTTTTAAGGTACATTGTTACGCCAGGCCTCCCGTTTCGTTGAGTATCGCTAAAGGTGTTTTAAATCCTTTATTACCTACTGGGTTGGCCGCCCCTTTCATCTAACATTGTCTTTCACCTTCTGCAACCACCTTTTCAAATCTTTAAACAATGACTTGACTGCAGCTACTAGAACAGTTTAATCCTGGGCACATTGCCTTGTACCATTGCCTCTGGCACAGGCCTATTGACTCTGGCTAAATCTGTTAGAACTGCCTTCTCTAGATTGCTTCTCACTTAGAAATGTGTTGGTGCACCCAACTCTTATAACCACTTTTATCCTTCCCCTTTTCAAACTTGTGAAGTGCCATTTTGCTTGGTTTTCACCTCATTATTGCATATGCTAAAGTACTGCCTTGCCTAACTTGTTCACAATCTACTTTCGGAAGGGTTGCTGGTGTGTTAAACAGTCTAAACTTGTATAAATTGTCCTTTCCCTCCCTTCTGAGAAATTGTTAGAGTGCCATTTCTGCTTGGTTTTCACTGTGCCGTTTTCCTCAGTTTTCACTCTTGCTCACACTTGTCTACAATTTAAATAGGGAGTTGTGTATACCTTTCTTGATTGATTCAACTTGCTTTTATAATCGTGATTTGTGTGTGAACATCAGAGTGTGTAAAATAAATATATATATTCTTTTTGATCCAAAGCTTTGGTCAGTGTTTCCTTGTTCCATAGTACTGAAGCCCTAATGTGTAAACCCTGAATACTGCTCATCTCCCTCGTGAGATAAGTCTGACTGCTTAGCCACAGCTACCAACTAAATCTTTATGGTACAGACTGATACCAAAGGGGATTTCTTGAATATACCTGCAGTCTTAATCTTCTGTAGTGCTCCCTAAGGGAACTGCACAGGATTCTGCCTAACAGAGGGCCTCGATCTCTCCCACTCGTCGTGCGGAGATGATGGCCACAAGAAGAACAAGTTACTTCTTACCTGGTAACGTTCTTTCGATGGGATGTTCCATCGGCGCCTATACGGTGGCTGTCGAGGGACATCAACTCGGCAGACATCGACGCGCATCGCCCTCTACACAGAAAACATTTCCAAGGCCAGCAAGCTGGAGACGAATTATCAAAGATAAGGAATACGTCGGAGGACACAATCCCTTCGAAATGCTGTTTTCCACAATAAGAATTTCAACGGTGCCGAATGCAGACGCTCGAATGGCGGGCCCATGAGCCAGGTCAGCACCACTTTGAGCTCCCACGCCGGGACCGAGCTGAACAGTCCTTTCATGAACTCCTTCACTAGGCGGTGGGACTACAGCGACTACCGCCCTGGAGTTCTGGTGTAGCGGGAGATAGCCACCAGATGGATCTTGATGGAGGCATGTGCCAGCCCTGTCTTGGCCAGCGATAGCAAGTACGGGCTGTAATCCGCAGAGGGTTGATCTTCTGTGCACGGCACCAGACAGCAAACCTTCCTTTTATGCCCGTAGCACTCAAGAGTCGAGGACGCCCTGGCCTTTGCAAGGACCTCCTTGCAGTCCGCCGGGATATCATAGCCTCCGAACTCTAGTGCTGCAGGAGCCAGGCCTGCAGGTTCAGCGATCCTGGGTAGTGATGTAGGATGGCACCTCCTTCCCTGGTGAGAAGATCAGCGTCCATCGGCAGTTTGACTGGGGGGGACGCTGACAAGTCCAGAAGGTTTGGGAACTTTATCTCGCTCAGCCACGCCGGTGCGACGAGGATCAACCTGCACCGGGACCGTCTGAGTTGACTGATGAGTCGCAGAAGCAACGGCAACGGTGGGAACGCATAAAGGAACAGGCCGTCCTGGGGGAAGAAGAATGCATTGCCCATGCTCCCCGGCTGGGGAAACCTGCTGGCGAACCTCTGGCACTTGGTGTTTGTCGCCGTCGCGAATAGATCTATCTGGGGCTTGCCCCATCGTTGGAACAGCAAATCCACTTGATCCTGCCGGAGTTCCCACTCGTGGCACGAGCACAGCTCCCTGCTGAGCAAGTCTGCGATGGTGTTCTTTACTCCTGTCAGGTGGAAGGGTACCAAGAACATTCCATGGGCAATGGCCTAGTGCCACAGATCCTGCGCTTCCTTGGATAGGGCTGGGGAATCTGGTGCTCCCTTGCTTCCGGATGTATAACATCGTATTGGTGTTGTCGGTGAAGACCCTCACCACCTTGCCCTTGAGGAATGACCTGAGGGCCCAGAACACGGCTCGGAGCTCCAGGACATTGATGTGTAGTGACCTCTCCTCCGGGAGCCAAAGGCCTCTTGCGTGGAGATCTCCGGTGTGCGCTCCCCATCCTTCCATGGAGGCGTCCATCGTCACCGTCTCTTGATGTGTCGGGGTCTGGAAGTCCATACCCACCACTAGATGCGCGCGGTTGCGCCACCACCGGATTGCTTGGCGGAACGTCTCGTTGAAGGAGATCTGGTCTTCGAAACTGCCCGCTGCTTGCATCCAACGGAACTCCTGCAGTGGTCGCATCCGCTACCTGCAAAGGCGCACAAGGTAGATGCACAATGACATCATGCCTAGTAGGGACGTGATGGACCTTACCCTGGCCATGTCCATGGTCAACAGCCGTTGTACCTTGCCCAGGATGGCCTACGTCCTTTCCTCAGACAGCAAAGCCAATCGCGCAACTGTGTCGAGTCTGGTACCCAGGATCAGGGCGTCTTGCGATGGTACCAAGTGGGATTTCGCGAAGTTGATCGAGAATTCCAGATCCGTGAGCAGTTGGACGGTCCTCGCTGTGTGATCGAAGGCGAGTTCCCTTGACTTTGCTCGGATGAGCCAATCGTCCAGGTAGGGGTAAACGTGGATCCCCTGCATGCGCAGCTGCGCTGCCATCGGTGCCAGGCCTTGGACCACGAATCGTAGGAACTTTCGATGTCCTTTGAGAATGGGGATGTGTAAGTAGGCATCCTCCAAGTCCAGCGACGATAGGAAGTCGCCTTCCTCTAGCTGTCCCAGGACGTGCTGAAAGGTGACCATCCGGAATTTCTGGGGCTTGATGTATTTGTTTAGACGACAAAGGTCCAGGATGGGTCGCCAACCGCCAGTCTTCTTTCGGACGAGGAAGTACCGCGAATACACCGGAGCCCCTGAGCCTCTTTGGGACGAGTTCTATCACACCCTTTTTCAGCGTTGCTCGTACCTCCAGAAGTAGCTTTGGCACGTGGTTTTCCTTCCTGGCCACAGGTGGTAGACAGGGACACTTTCTTTGGAATTCCAGAGTGTGCCCGTGGGCCAGCGAGTCCAGCACCCACTGGTCGGTGGAGATGGACTCCCACACGCTGACAAATTTCACCAGCTGGCCTCCCACCGGGGTGCTTGGGTGGGGGCCCGACGCCACGGCTGGTTCAATCTTGCTTCGCCGGGCCTTGGACTCCTTGATAACGACAACGTCCTCCGGCCTTGCTGCGGCCTCTGTAGGACTCCTGCGATGAGTGGGCCGCTTGACGGTACGACGAGGAACCACCACCAAATCCTTTGGAGGCACCTTGAGACTTGCCCCCGGGGGTCCGAAAGGGCGGCCGTCGCTGATGGAGAGAACCCAAGGCCCGGGCCGTCTCGGTTTCCGCCTTGATGGCCTGCAGTGACTCGTCCTCCGCCTTGCCGAACAGGTTGTGCCCGAAGGGCATGTCCAGTACCCTGGTCTGCATGTCCTGACAGAAATCGGTGGCCTTGAGCCAACCGCGCCGGTGAAGGCAAATGTTGTTGCCCATCTGGCGAAAGCCCGTGTCGGCGTTATCCGTGGCCACCGTGATGGCGTGGGCCGAAGCCACCTCGCCTTCCTGCAGGATTTCAAGGGCTTGTGCCCTCTTGTCTGTGAGGAAGTCCAGGAGGGGAGCAATGTTGAACCACAGTTCCTTGTCGTAGCGTGCCACTCGCAAGGGCGTTGGCCGCTTTGATGGTCGTCGCCGCGGACGAAATGACTTGTCACCCCATGGCGTCCAGCTTCTTCCCCTCGCCCTCCGGTGGCGAAATGGAAGTTGATCCTCCCTCACCCATGCCGATTTCTTCTTGGCCGCTGCGGAGACCAGCAAATCCGGGGACGGCTAAGCTCTAAGGCACATCGGACGGAATCTGGGACCCAGTACTTCTTCTCATACCGGTCCCTCTTCGGAGGAGCAGTGGAAGGGTTCTTGAGTAGCGACAGTCCTTCGTCCCAGATGTCGTCTAGTAACAGTACTGAGAGGACGGTCTTCCTCTTGGCCTCCTGTCATTGGTAGAGGAAACCCTTCTTCTGTTCTTCGGGACAAAGCTGGCGATCATGGCATGAAAGGAGACAATTTCGTCGGTAGGGGAGGCCCGCGCAGGAGGTGATAGGAGATCCGTCCAGTCGTTACCACGGTCGTCGTCCGTCCCAGCCGTTGCCATTCCTGTCTCATCCCTCGGTGGAGGGGAAGGAGGTGAAGGCTGGAAAGGAGGGGGAGGATGGATTCGCCTCTGCTTGTTCGGTGGGCTTCCCGACGGTCCAGGCGCCGCTGGATCATCTGCTGGGGGTAAAGGCAACCTTGTCCTCATCTTCGTACACAGGGCCTGGATAGCCATCAAGATTGCTCCTGAGTTGTCCTGTGGCATAGGCTTCGGTTGCGACGGCTGTGGAGTAGGGTCCTCTGTCTCCTCCATCGTCCGCGGCTCCTGGTCTGCTCCACTGTCACTTTCTACATCCGCCTCGTCGGGATCCCTCCCGTAGGACCGGACTTCCTCGAACCTCTTGTCCAGGATCTTTGCGACGCCAGCCAGCTCATCTTCAGAGGTGGTATCCGTGTCTGTTATGGCTACTTTAACCCCCCCCCCCCCCTTTCTCCACCCGGGGTTTCACGGGGGTCTTCTCTATAGGCTGAAAAGAGGATTCCCTTCGGATTCCCTTCGGAGTGGCAGGGAAATTCTAGGCCCGGAAGTCGTCTCCACTGGGGTAGCGGTTGCATCAGGGCCTTTGCGACTTTGGGTGTGCCTGAGGCCTTCACCTTGGTGGAAGGTCGCCATCGGGATTAACCGGGGATTCTCCCGAAGCTTACCCAGGTTCTCCGACTTCCTCTTCACCAAGCCAAAGCGTTGGCTCGTGGTTGATGACATCGCACCCTGCCTGGCAGCAAAGGAGCCCGAACCATCGGCGCTCCTGGTGCCCACGGACTCAGTGCTTTGCCTTTTGTTTGACCCCCGTCTCCGGAGCGCCCTCAAAGGTCTTAGAAGACCGCTCAGACTTCTTCTCACATGCTGCTGGGCTTTCCCCCTCCAGCCAGTTGGCGAGTCAAACGCGACGATCCTTTGTCCGTTCGGACATATTCTTACAAAACGCACAGTCCTTCTCCATGTGCGATTTGTTGTCGTGAAGGCAGAACAGGCACCTAGAGTGCTCATCTTCCTTGAAGACATTCTGTAATCCGCATCCAGGACAGCTCCTGAACAGCTTGGATCCAAGCACCGTGTTTCCTTTGTCCTCGGCCATGTCCACGCGGGGTAGGCCTCAAAGATCTTCCGGAATCCTCCAAGAAGTGAAAACTCGACGGAAACTCGCCCTTGAGGGGTGTAGAAAATTCCAAAACGGGTCCCCGTTGAAGTAGAATCAGGGGCGCTTGAGGCTCGATTGACCGAAAAAAATAAGAGTAAACTCTTCGAAAATAAATAAATAAATAAAATTTAAAAAAAAAAAAAAAAAAAAAAAAATCGCAAAACGCAGTAAAAGCTCGGCTGACAGATAAGGGGCTTAGGTAGCGGGCAGTCATTGGCTGGGGGCAGTATGACCCAGAGACCAGTGATTGGTTACTAGTAGAAAGACAGTTCAGAAATGAAACAGATTTTTTCTTTACCGAGGATTCCCAGCCCGACGACAGGGGAATTTTCATGAGCATGTGAATCCATGCCAGACCCCATGCTGGAGAAGTGAAGGAGAGGAGTGCCCCCACGGATGGGGGTGGGCAAGGGCTAGTCAGGCCAAGGCGGCAAGTGCCAGGGGAAAGAGGGGGGAGGGGAGGAAAAGTGCAGTGGACAGGAAGACTGGGTTGGGATAGTCTGGGAAAGGGAGACCAAGGGCAAGTGCTGGCAAAGGATGCTGGGAAAGACTGCGGGGGGAGGGAAGGGGTTGTCTGTTCCCTGTAAGACTGAAGGGAACAGGCCCCAGTCACAGCGGCAGGTAGAGCGTTTAGCACAGGAGGGTGACAGGAAAGGAAGAGGAGAAGAGGAAAGTCTTCAGAAGTTTCCGGATCTTAAGACGATCGGGCTCAAGTTTGAGGTGGGCAAGGGGGGCTGTTCCAGAGGAGAGGGATCTACCTCCCACTCTCTGCTTGGAGAAACGTTTGACAGGTACAGAGTTGAAGCCAGAACACCAAAGGATTCTAGCTGGGAGGTATTACAGGAGAGAAAGATGGATTTAGGGAGATCCCCAGACAGCCTGTGGATGATGCCAAGGGTTTTGAACTTGATCCTTGCAGTCGCCGAGAGCCAATGGAAAGATTTTAGAGCTGTTGAGATACGGTCCCTGGGCTTGAGGTCAAGGATAAGTCTTGCAGTCCTATTCTGGATTAGTTGGAGGGGGCGAGGGAGGAAAGAGGAAGGTTGAGGAAGAGGCTATTGCAGTAGTCAAGCCTAGAGAGAACCAGGGCTCTGGAGACATTGAGCTTCTGGGGGAAAGTGAGGAAAGGTAGAATGCCCCTGAGGAGATGAAGCTGAAAATTGGAGTTCTTGGCAAGGTCAGTGATGTGTGGAGAGAAAGAGAGAGAGGAGTCAAACATGATCGCAAGGCGTTTCGCCTCAAAAGTGGGTGAGGGGAGGGGACCCAAGGAGTCTAGCCAGAGAGTGAGGGGGAAGCTAGGAGCAGGCGTCTCTAATGAGAAGGATCTGTCTTTTTTCTTTTTTTTATAACTTTAATTATTTTCAGTCGAGGTTTACATGTCATCAAATCAACAAGCCAACAAAAGTTCACAAAGCATGATCAGTTTGTTACAGTAGGTAAACCGTGTGTGTGCGCGAGGGAACAAGTATTCAAGTTCAGCTCCTGGGGGAGCGTTGTGTCTGAATGCAAATCACGAGAGGCATTGTGCGGCAGTCTGGCTTCCCGGGGAGTACCAGTAGAGGCATTACACGCCCTCCCCTCCAATTTCCTCCAAACCTTCTGGAACTTTCCGGGCATTGTTTATCAGTTTTTCCAGGGAGCCACATCTGTCAATTTCGTTGGCCCAACGGCCCAGGCTCAGTTTATCCTCAGCACCCCATGTTGCAGCTGCCTGCCTCTTTCCCAATCCCATTGCCACAGCCAGGAACGCTTTCTCATGCTTAGTAAAGTTGGCCTCCCCCCATATACCCAGCATTACTAGTTTTGGGTCCTGTGGGACCGGAATCCCCAATACCGCAGAGATCTTGCGAATGCATCTTCCCCAGAAGCTCTGGATCACGTCACAGCCCCACACCATGTGGAAGAAGGTACCCCCCCCCCTCCCCGCTCTCTTGCAAATCAGGCATTCCCTCTGTTTGCCCCGCCCCAGCATGCCATCGTCACGCAGGCGTAGTATGTCTGATGTAATATTTTAAAATGGATCAGTCTTAACCTAGCATCTATTCCTATTTCTCTCTGAAACATTAAAGCTTCCACCCATTCCTCAGATTCTAATGTGCCCAGGTCCCTTTCCCATTTGCCTTTCAATTAGGGACAGTTCTTGGGCACCAAAAGCAGTGAGCACCTGGTAAAGCACAGAAGTGACCTTGGCTGGGATTCGGTCCGGAAGAATATTGGTCTCGAGGGGGGAACATTTGGGAACCTCTGCCAGGTCAGGGAACTGCGCACTTGAGACGAGGATCAGTTGGAGGTGCCTGTAGTAATCACTGGGTGGAATCCCATGCAAGGTGTTATAGCAGCACGTATGTAGAGGCACGTGTGTGTGTGTTTGGGTCTGTGAGGTCATAGTTTCCTAGGCGGAATTTGAGTGTGGAGTGACGGTTGGGAGTTAATGGTGAGAAAAGGCTGAAGGGGTGTGAGAAACCTGGTGTCTGATGTTTGCGACTGTCTTACGTGACTTACCTGTCCTACCGTCTGTGAACTTGAAGGAGGACCGAACCAAGGGACGATAAAGCTTATGTTAGAACGTACCGTACGGAGAGACATTCTTCCCTTACAACACAAGGCCTCATAGTCTAAGAGGTGCCCATCCTGGACCACGCCTGCTAGCGTGCATATCCCATGTCTTTCCCAGGTTGTGAAGTGCCCCATTTTCTGGACCTCTGGGAGATACCTGTTCCACAGGGGTTGAGCCAATGTAGGCCTCCCGCCCCACCCTATGCTCTCCGGTGGGCCTCTTCCGAGGATTGGCGAATATGATGTGTCATTTTCAGGATGTCGGCTGTCTTTTCATGTTCCCTATAGAGTATTTGGAGGGGTGTGATAGGACCTATTCTTTTGATCTTGGCCCTGATGTTTGGGAATGTGGGGGTCCCCATGGAGCCATTCCTTCACCACCCCTGTTTGCGCTGCCTAGTAGTAGGTGCGAAGACATGGAAGACCGACACCCCCTTCCCAGACCGAGCGTTGCAGCGTTTTGAGGGCGATGCAAGGTTGTTTCCTGCCCCATAGTAACCCACGGAGGATGTTATCTATAGACATGAAGATTGTGCAAGGGATGGGGAGTGGAGCGTTTTGAAGGACATATAGGAATTTCGGTAGTGTCAACATTTTTAATAGGGCCGCTTTACCCAACAGTGTCAAGGACTGTCAGTGGGCCGCATCAGCAGAGATTCTGTCTATTATTGGTTGCAAATTATGCTGGAGGAAGTCGTCTGGGTTCCGGCTGATGTGTATACAGAGGTAGCCAAAGCCCAGGATTGAGACCGAATAAGAGCAATGTTCAGGAATCGCAGCGTCGTGGGAATAAAAACCGTTTTCAGTTTGTTAACTTGGAGCCCCATGAACCTTTGGTATTCCCAGAGGACACAGACAACCGCCGGGCAGGAGGTTACAGGGATGCCGATATATATACGAGGAGGTCATCAGCATAGAACAAGACTCAGTCCCAAATTTCTCAGGCTTTGGGATAACTACTATGTATGGCTTTCTGAGGTCTGGGGGGGGAAGATGTCCATTTCCCTTGCTTGGAACATCTCGTCGCTGTTCTTCCTAACCGTTTCAAATTTTCTACTGGAAAGCCGTTGAGTCCTGGGATTTTCCCCGATTTTAGTTGGGCCAGTGCGGTCGCCACCTCTCTTCCTCAGCGATCTCAATCTTGAGTTCCGTCATCTATTGCTCGAAGAGACTAGGGAGTTCGATCGAATCTAAGAAGTTTGGGCCCTCTGTTGCCGTTGGCCTCACTTGAAGGGGAGTTTATCATAGAACGTGGAAAAGGCCTCGGCAATATCGGAGTCCTCCGTTAACAATTCCAGCCAGTCTGTTAATGGCCCGTACCTGTCCCTTGTTTCTATCCTGCCTTTCTAACCAAGCTAGGGTCTTGCCGGCTTTGTCCCTCGTTTCATATTTGGCTGCGCAGTGACCAATGGGCGGCCCTCGCATTATCTAAGGCCACATTTCTGGGGACCTCTTGTGCTGTGACTAAGGATCCCTGTCTTGCTGGCGTTGAGGCAGAAATCATTGGCAGAGCACCATGCCTGAATAGCAGTCAGGTATAAGGTAGGAAGAGGATGAGGAGGAGGTAGGAGAAGGCAGCCGGAAAGATCTGTGTGTCGTCTGCGTAACGCTGGAAATAAGGGGAGTAGGTGGAGAACAGGCGGGCCAGGAAGATGTTTAAAAGCCATTGCAACAGGACAGATCCCTGAGGAACGCCAGAGGTAGAGAGTGAGGTGGAGGAGAGAAAATTACCCATTTGAACTTGTGAGGGTCTGTTGGAGAGCAAAGAGGTAAGCCATGCAAGTAATAATAATAAGTGCCCTGTCCGTGATACCTAGGGAGTCACAGAGACTGTTTGAGGATAGAGTGGTTGACAGTGACAAAGGCAAAGGAAAGATCGAGGAGGATCAGAACAGAAGGAATGTTACAAGCCCAGATTAGAGAGCGGGTCTTCTCGGGTATTCAGGAGGGAAGTTTCAGCACCTCTGGCTGCCCTGAAACCAGAGAGGGAGGAGAGTATTGGCGCTGGGGGGTGGGGGTCTGAAGAGGTGAAGGAAGGAGGGAGGAGGCTAGATGTCTGCCACTTTCGCTCTGCCGCTTTGCACTTTTGTTTCAAAGCGGCCAAGTCAGAGTCATACCAAGAGTTGTATTTGGAGGCAGGCTTCATGCGGATCCTCAAGACAGGGCAAATATGCCCATGGTGTTAGTGATAGAGAGATGGAGGTTAGTAAGGACAGAATAAGGGGGAGGGATGAAGGAGGAAGCAATGACAGCAACTGACACATGCTTTATCAGTCAAATGAAGGGGAAGGAGACTGGGGACAGGGGAGGCCCAGGAAGGAAGAGAGGGGTAGTGAGGGGGTTGGAAACACGGATGTCTGTCGAGATGAGGGCATCTATGGTGTGCCCTGCAGAGTGGGTTGGACAAGATGGGAAGATGGTGAGGGAGAGTGTGTTGCAAAGGTCACGCAAGAGAACAGTGGCTACATCAGGGGAGTCAAACATACACCTTAAGTCCAAAGGAAGATAAGTTTGGGGGAGCAGGCAAGAAGAGAGGAGGAGAGGTCAGCCCATTCACAAAGGAAAGGGAGGAAGGACCAGGAGGTCTGTAGATGGTAGCAAGAGTCAGAGAGAGAAGGGGAGAAAGTCAGCCTGCAGACTAGGCTTTCAAAGGAAGAGTAGGAATGAGTGGGGATGATGGAGGCAGGAACCCACTCGCGGAAGATCAGAGCCACTCCGCCACTAGATCGGGAGGGTCGAGGGTTGGATATTATCTTGTAGTCATCAGGAAGTAAAGTGTCAAAAGCAGTGAGGCAGATGGCCTTGAACCATGTGTCAGTGAGGGCGAGGATGTCAAGGTCAAGATCTTAAAGGAGGCGACAATGTCAGAGCAGTGTTTAATGGCAGATCGAGATTTGAGTGTAGCTAAGTGAAGCTGGTGACCCCCTTTAAAAGATGTACAAGGGGGGGTACATGTGTTCAGTGCTACCTCTGGGGGGACGGGATGGTGAGGGGATGAGGTAAGGAGGGGTGGAAGAGGGTGGGATACACTGCCATATTAGTGTTAGTATATCTTCACAAGTGTGTTTTAAATAAATAATTATATACTTTGATACCAGGGGGAGGGGGGGGGGGGGAGTAGTGGCAGTGATTTAGGGAGGAGATTTTAATTGTGTACTAAACCCGAAAATAGATACATCCAATACCAAAATAGATAGACCCACCCCAGCTGCCAGGACGTTGCAGTCTCTGTTAACGGATCTCGGGTTAGAGGATGCATGGAGGTCACACCATCCACAGGATAGACAATATTTGCACTATTCAGCCCCTCAGAACCTACACACTAGACTGGACTATGTGTTTGTCACACATGAACTAATGACAGACATAGCGCAGGCAGAATACAAAGCAAGGGTCCTCTGAGACCATTGACCGTTGATACTAGTATGGCAATATCGACCCCCGAGAGCAAAGATACCGACATGGCGCCTCCGAGCAGAATCGTTGAAAAATATTTTTAGGGAGGACATGAGAGAGTAAATTAGCTATTTCGAGATCAATACTGGTAGCGTGGAGACAGTGGGTTTGCTCTGGGAAGCTTTTAAAGTAGTAGTGAGAGGGATAGCCATAGCTAAGTCCAACGGGCTAAAAGAAGGGATTTTGGCTGAACTACAAGAAACCGAGCTAGAAACAGCACTAAAAAGGGGAGGTAACACTAAGGAAGATAATGAAGCAATACTAAGGCTGCAACAGAAATGTGCAGGATACTGGGAACTGTTGTGCAACCTCAACCATAAAAAATATATAGAGGCAGCATGCAGTGGGGGGGTGACGACAAACCAGGGAGAGTCCGGGCAGGGTTACACAAAAGCGAGACTCCCAGACCCACAATCAGTATGATAGCGAAAGATGATGGGTGTATAGTAGACACTCAAGAGGGAGTTAATCAGGAATTTGCAGATTATTACCGTATCCTGTACAGAGATGCAGAGGACAGCAAGGAAATAAGGGAAACACTGGAGGATATTGGATTGCCGCATCAGTCCAGAAAAGCGAAAGGAGCTAGATGCACCGATCACTCTAGAGGAATTGGAAGAAGTAGTGAGGCAACTACCCACTAGTAAGACCCCGGGTCTGACTGACTCCCCAGCAAATTTTATAAGATGTACAAAAATGAGGTACTCCCCCCCCCCCCCCCCCGCTCCTAGAGATGCTAAATGAGGCATACGAAGTTGGAAGACTACCCGAGTCCCTAAGAGAGGCGATTATCATACCACTCCCCAAACCCAATAAACTGGGTTGTGAATGCAGCTCCTACAGACCCCTGTTGATGTTTGTTAGGCAGAAACCTGTGCAGTTCCCTTAGGGGCCACTGCAAAAGGCTTAGAACTACAGGTGTTGGCAGTAAACCCAATTGGTAGCAGTTTTTACCACCCAGATTTACCTGGTAGCTGTGGCTGAGCAGCCAGACTTCTCTCAAGAAGAGTTAGACAGTATAGAGAGTATACAAAATAGGTACAAAGATACAGTAGCACCCGCAAACACTGACCAGAGCTTTGGTATCAAAGTATATAATTATTTATTTAAAACACACTTGTGAAGATAAACTAATATGGCAAGCAAGTTCAAACACAGTCACTATCAATATGTATACATCCCTGATTACTTATTGAACTAATCTTAACTAAAACACCACTTATTTCCAGACAGAGGTGAGCACTTAACCTCAGATGGCACTCCAATAAGTTAGTTAAAAAGGGAGGGAAAAAGGCACAATTAGGAAAATACACAATACCAACACTTTAAGAGAACCAGAGCAAGTCAGAAAAGGCAGAGTCTACTGAGGAGCAAGAAAGTCATAGGTCAGGCCCACTCTTGGAGAGAGCAAGGCGGAATGTGTCCAAGATCACACAGTTGAATAGTACTTTAAAGAGTCGTTGCAGATAGTTAAAAAAAAAATTGGATCAGTTCAGCAAAAGTTAGTTAGCCGGTCCCAAGTCATCCCAGGATAGAGAGTCAAGGATTTACGGGACACCTTGATCAGTCTGTTGCAAGGGAGATCAGGCGGGACACAGAACCTGAAATGAGAAAGCTCCAGCGGGGGCAGTTGTTCCTGGCAGCGGATGCAAGTCGGTGCTTTGTCCAGGGGAAGAGAAGATCTCGACGTGGAGGAAAGTTGGAGGTCGTTGCACTGCCAGGGAAGAAACCAGCCGCGGAGTTTCCCGGTTAAAAAGGTACTACCCTTTTATTCGCGGTAGTGGTGAAGCGTGGCTATCCGGCCGCCGGGGTGCTTGGCACGGGCCATTCGACCACGAGACGATCCAGGAAGGCGAAAAGAGGGCGAACTGGTTATCCCCACCAGTTCAGAGGAAGAAGACTCTCTGGGATGAAGATCTTCTCTGTCGTTGGGAAGTGGTGAGACGGTTCAGCAGGGCTCCACCGGTGGTGTCGTCATTGCAGGTTGGCTCAGCTTCTCCCTCTTCGGATTCTTCGGTCCTGTGGCGACTTCTGAAGTTCCAGTCCCCAAAGAACTGCTTTTATGCAGAAAACCCCCATTCATCAGTCCTGGCTGTCACTCAAACATGCTAAGTGGTGAGCCGGGCGGCTCACCACTGGGCCAATCACACAAGAGTGCGACTTGAGTTGCTGAGGCAACTCAGTCCAGGGTGCCTAAACCCCCTCTCACACATCCTGTAGACCCAGACAGAGTGGCACCACTTTTGGAGGCTTCTGTGCAGAAGCCTGCCAAAAAGTGGAACAAAGGGCTCGACTTGGGTTGGAGTTACAGAGGCGAACACAAACGCCATTTTCAAACCGAGTCCTGGCAAAAAGACCCAACCGGGGAATAAATATTAAATAAATAACCCGGCGGTATCTTTAACATTGCACCAAAAAAGTGGTGCATTTAAAATGAATGGGAAAATCCCGTAGGAAATATTCTGGTGGAATATTTTGCGTGGTAACAACTGCCATCAGCCAGAAACTCGACCAGGGGGGACTGCACAGTGCCCCCTCGAAAAACATACCCAGGGGCAATCGAATTACCCCTACCAGTACTTCCACAATATGATGGTTTGTACTGGTTCTGTTCACAATTTAAGAATAGTAAAGTCAATGGTGACTTTACATGCCCTGGGAGACAGTAGTCAGTCCCAGGGTATGGAGTCTATGTTTGGGGGTCACTATGACAGGCTGTGTTACTGCACTGAGGGTGCTGTGTAACACACTTACCAAAAACACATGAAAACCTATGGAGTAAAAGACCCCCATAGCCCATAAACACATCACAAAGTCAAAGGATCTCAAATCATGTCTAAGAGTGGGAGAAAAAGAGTCTCACACTTAGCAGGAGAAAAAAATAAACCCCAAAAATCCAGTAAAGCTGCTGGGGGACTCACTAGGTTTGGGAAATTAGCCTTAACAGAGAATTCTCCCTAACAATGTTGAACCAGGACAGTAGAATATTGACGGCGGTCCTGGCAAACAGGATGAGGAGAGTCATTAATAAATTAATACACCCAGACCAGACAGGCTATGTCCCCAATAGGAACATATCCAATAATCTTAGGCGACTCCACCGAGTCATTGAACATGCAAACAGGGATGCGGGCGAGATGGCAATAGTTTAGTTGGATGCAATAAAGGCCTTTGACTCGGTCAAATGGCCATGGCTGATTGCGGCCCTGACCAATTATGGAATAGGACCGGGGTATCTCAGGTGGGCCAAGCTATTGTATAGCGAGTCGCTGGCCAGGGTTAAGACAGGAGCAGTGATATCAGATAGGTGGCAGCTAGGCAGGGGCACTTGGCAGGGATGCCCGTGGTCTCCCATGCTGTACATCTTGGCCTTGGAGCCCCTGGCGATATACCAGAGGCAGCAGTATGACATAATAGGCATCACCATAAAGGGGGAACCGCATTTAATTTCCTTTTACGCTGATGATATGTTGTTGTATTTACGCTACCCTGAGGAAAACCTCCAGTATGTCCTGGAAGTGATGGAGCGATTTGCAAGGCTTTCAGGCATAGCTGTGAACCCCAAAAAATCTTATGTATTTCCACTGGGCAGGTATAAAGAGATCCCGTTAGAGCAGCTACCCATCCTGCAGATACCATGGGAGGTCAGCATGTTCCGATATCTGGGAATAGATATATATCATACGGTGGAAGCAGAGCATCAACATAACACTGAGAAAGCTATTAAGAATATTGAAAACAGTATGAAGTTCTGGGTGAGGCTCCCCTCGGCAATGATGCGACGAGGGGAAATGCTTAAAATGGTGGTCCTGCCGAGACTGTGCAACTATTATGGGAACATCCCATATTTGATACCTAGGCGATTCTTTGTCAGAATAAACAGCATATGCAGGGAATTCCTTTGGCATGGGACAAGGAACAGAGTAGCCCTTTGGAAGCTACAAAACTCACACGAAAAAGGGGGTATAAAATTATCAAACAGATTTATTATAAAGCAAGTCAACTTCTATATGTAGCCAAATGGCTCTCTGAAGAGCTGACCTCGGAATCCAGGCTGTTTCGCTTGGACTGTTCCCCATTCTTCCCAAAAGAAATGATGTGGTTGCCCAGATCGTATATGGAAGGATGCCCAAGGATGATGACACTAGGGTGGGAGATATGGCGGAGAGCCGGTCGGATAATGGAGAATCCATCCCCATGTTCCCTGCAGGTTCCATTAGTCGCTCTGGCGGGAAAAGACAAACAATTAAGACTAACGATTAGGAAGCACTGGGAACCGGTGGGGATAGCAACAATGGGCGACATGTGGCAAGAGGGGAGTATAAAGGACTTTCAGGGGCTGGTGGCGGAAACAGGGTTGCATATGGGGCAGTATATCACATACCATAGGGTGGTGCAGCGAATTAAAGAGACAAGGTCCGAAATAGTACTAGCAGATGAACCGGACGCCACTATAGACATAATATATGACGTAGCAGAGGGGGGACATTAAATATCTAGAATATATGAGCTGATCATGACCAAAGAGGGGAAGGAAGTGGTACAGTTTAGACAGGACTGCGAAGAGGAAGTGGGTACCCCAATGAGCGACGGGATGTGGGAGCGTGCTCAAGGATACCACAAGAAAGTGTCAAGAAATGCTAGCTTACAACAGATACAATTATATTTAACTCACAGGGCGTATATGACACCCCAAAGGATAGCCAAATTTAAAAATGCAGGACGAAAGTCATGCCCCAAATGTGACGAAGAAAACGCCGGAATGGTACGCATGTTCTGGTCATGCCCAATAATAGAGAGCTTTTGGGGAGAAATAGCACATAGGCTGGAAGAAAAAGGAATCAAAATGGTGGTGGACACAGTGTGAGCTTGCCTGTTAGGAGGGTTTCCTAGACCACGTAAACTTAAGCATGCGAGTAAATTAAAAGACCTGGTGTATGTATTAGCAAAGAAGAATTGCTATGGGGTGGAAGGCATGTCATAGACCGAGAATAGAAGTATGGTGGAAAGATCTACAGAAATGGGCAGGGGCAAAGACTGCAGTATGGCAGTAAGCAAGCAATGTTGGGGGGGATGAAGAGGCTGGAACCTTGATAGCTTGGAAACAACTAATAGCTGAATTATTTGGGTGCACGCACGACGAAGCAAGTGACCGGGATCCAACAGAAAACATTGAAACGGAATCCCTACCACAAGACAGAGAAACAGAACATGAGGGAGAGTAGGCTCGGGAGGGTGGGTGGGAATGGGTGAAACAGTGGATATGGATAATGTGATGGGTCTTCAAATATTATTATATGCACTGTAAGTTTGGTTTGTGTTGGTTGTTGAAATAAAATCAATACAAATTGTTTTTTAAAAAAAAAGCCAAAGACAGATTTAGATGTATGAGCCGAGAGGAATGCTTGGTGTAATGTGCAGAAAGGTGAGAATTACAAACGGCGAGAAGAGCAATCTCAGTTAAGTGGGAGGCAGAGAAGCCAGATTGGAGCGTAGGAAGGATAGACTTGTCATTGTCAAAGGTGGAAACCGAAGTATAAACTAGTCTCAAGGAGTTTCGAAAGATAGGGAAGAATTGAGATGGTTGTATTACTACTGCCATTTTGATTGCTCTTCTTAGCAGTCACAGCCAGGCGTTTCTGTTCCAACGCTTTTTTTTACAGTAGGCTCGCTCTGGCAGTGACCAGAAGTTATTGTAGGTGTCAGTTCCACTGGGTGATCAAAAGTTATTGTAGGTGTCAGTTCCACTGGTTGAATCACCAGGTCATCAACCAGCGATAAGCTAGGATCTTTCATATCACCATCTTCTTCGTCCTCCAGAGTGTACGTTGATATAATTAAAAAGGTTTTTTTGAGGTCTATTTAACTTGGGGGGGGTTCAGCCAACATGGAGGCACACACATAGCTCAGTTACAAGGAACTGAGCTATGCGGTCTAGTCTTTTGGGTGTGGCAGGCCTGGGACTATTTAAACCACACCCAAACAGCAGAACATGCTTTGTATTATTCTGCTGTGGGCAGCCTAACGCTCACTGCGTCCAGTTCTTTGATGCCAGGTTACCTGAAACCAAGGACCTGCAGAGAGAAAGAACACTACGAACCTTAACTGGAATAGTATCCTGTCTTCAATCCATCGCCGACTTCAGTTCCACTCACCTGAGGGTACGAACTCCATCATCCGGCACCGCATGCATCCTGGAATACCATAACCTGGAAAGGGGAGGAAGAAAGACAGCATTAATAAGCGTTTACTCACGTTTCCTCCCGAACAAAGAAAGCCACACAATTCTTACCTGGGTAGTCATCTCCTGGTCAGTATCATTGCTGGAACATCACGGTGCTCGGCGGGGAACATCGCAACCTGCAAGGAGAGAAAAGACACAGGTTAGCAATATAAAAGGCGAAACAGCACCGCGCATCGCGCACCAGACAGCATCGCGCACACCGCGCTTTCACCTAACGGCCCATGCTCATCTTCAAACTGCATGACCCCAAAATACCTTTCCATACCTAAAGGGAAAGAAGCAAGGCATTATTATTCGAACTAAGAGGAACATAAGAACTGCATATAAAGACTGTAAATCAGCAAACCTACTGAGTCGCAGCAGGCCTGGATTCCCACGGGGGCTTGCACCAGTGAAGTAACTTGGTCACTGCTCGGCGCCCCTGCCACAAGGAGCAGGACAGAGAATCCACCTTTTACAATATTAAGGTGAGGAGAAGGCCCAAGGGGGAAAAAGGGGTTGAGGCCAAGGGAGGTGGGAAAACAAAGACAATTTGGTATTGAATCCAGCTCTCCTATATTGCAGGCCCATCTTTAACCAGAGGCCTTACCAAGGGAACGGGAGAGGATTCGAGGGGGAAAATCATCCACCCAGGGCTGGGTGGCATCCCCATGGATACCAGGTGAGCGTAACAATTCAGCAACGATTATTTGATTGACAAGATAGTAAATCAGGATGGACAAAGAAGCTGCGTGTCAGAGACCCACATTCACATAAGAGACTTAAATAAGAAGGATAAAACCCTGTAATAGAAGAGGGGGGAGTTCTACACTTGGTAGCAAACATTCCAAGCCAATAGGACAAGAATTGTGAAGCTAACACCCCTCTTGAATTACATGATGACTTGAGAGCAACTCTAGGAGAAAGAAGTACAACCCTAGCATTTAGAAACCTGCATTTTTGGGATATTATTTTGTATCACTTTTTACTACCAGCAAAACTCGGAACATTTCTGTTTGAAAACACAGTGAACACTTATTACTTTTGAGACAAGGCCATCCTTGCAGTTATCTTGGGTCATTAGTGTTAGGGATAGAAGTAGGTTTTGGAGACATGACAGTGACAGACTTTTAGATTCGGACTTCCAGACAAAGTCATTGGTTTCTTTTGAGGTAGAGAAATTCATCTTAGCTTTAGGGATAGGGGGCATTTCTCCAACCTCATTGTTATTAATAAAGGTCTATATCCAAAAATATACAAACATTGTATCCGAGCCTTACTTCTGCGCCCTTACAGAATGGTCAAAAAATGTAAGTTTCTTAAAACAACCTTCCTTTATATCTAATTGCTATTTCATTCATGAGCTCCGGTAGCTCTTCAAAATGACTCTCGTCTCTTGTTCCTTTGTTAAAGTTCTGTTTAGGGATAGTGTTAATTGAGATGCTCGGTTTTATCCTTGGTTGTATATCTCTCTCAGACTTTAAACTCAACCTTCCTCAGGTTTGTTGCAACTTCATCTAACTTAATAAGCCTTCCCCTCTCCTGGCTTAATGTTATTGGATTGTCCCTTAATTCATCTTGCTCACTTGACAATTATCTCAACACTTCCTACTTGTCTGTATGCCCTGTTCTCTCCACTCTCCCACTCTGAGCTTGAGGGGCCTTTCCCCTTCTTCCCATGGTATTAGTTTCCAGTCTCTTATTTTGCTGCCAGCCAAGGTAATTTGTTTTGGTTTTTAATGGGTCTTTCATATCCTCAGTCATACTATTATAGTTTGGATTTCGTCCTTATAACTGGGACGAGATTCTCTCTTCCTATAATGTCGCCCCTGTGGCCACCTGCTTTTCCCGTTCTCCCTGGTACCTTCTTGTATGCAGGGGAACGTTGTAAGACTCAGCACTCACTTGGGTAGCCAGCTATGTGGTCTGGTTTCTCTGCAGTTGATTGACGGCATTCAGTTCTCTGCTTCGCTGCAGACTAGTTTAGTCTACCAACGCTGGCGGCAGGGAGCCAATGACACTCCTGCTTGTGATGGTCTCAGCCCTGTTAGCCGGGCTGCTCGTCCACCATGAAATGTGCGTGGTCACGCCACCACCTGGTACGGGACTCCTGGACTGCTCTGGTAAATATTTCTATGTTGCTGCTCTTGCAGGCCTTTCGGGTTCTCAAGCAGGCTTTCTTTGCCAAAGTCAGAGGCTTTGCAGGTTGGCTGTGCGCCGCCTCTCCAAGGCGCAATACGCCAGGGGTCAAGTACACGTCACTCCTTAAAGATACGCTTGCTCCAGCATTGCCTGCAGCCAAGTGTAAGGAGGACATATTTGTCATTGCAGGCAGTCCCATGTATGCCTAGATGGCATTTGGCCTAGGTCCATGTCCTCTAAGGGGGAGTCACTCTCGGTGAGTTCCTACTTTCCCAGACCCCTAGGAAAGGTCTTGCGGTGAGGGCTCAGCTCCCTAGTCTCAAATGGGGTGGGTCCCCTCTGGGAGGAAGGGACTATTCATCACAATCCCTAAAATCATTTTAAGGTCCTCCTGTCCTCTAAGGGGAGGGAGGCTCGCCAGTGGTTTCCCACTTGACCTGTCCCCTAGGAGGTGTTAACTTGAATGGGCTCACCTCCCTAGTCCCAAATGCAGTGGCTTCCCCTTGGAGAAGTGACGCATTCCCTGGATTCATCACAGGAGCCTGCAAAGTTGGCAAATCTGAAGGCAGAAACAAGCTTTTGAGCTGCGAGTTGGAGTTCTCTGCATTGGAGTTTCAGTTCTGGATTGTCAATGATTAGCTGGTGAAACTATTCTATACAAAACCAACGGCCGGAATTAATGATTATGATATGGCATTTATAACGCGCCTATACACAAGTGTTTCAAGGCGCGAAGAGGCAAGGGGGAACAGAGGGAACACAGAGACCGCGATCTTACTAGGCCAGGTTACAGATTGCGCAAGTGCAGGGGAGAGGGCGTGAGGAGTGGAGAAGTGCGGGGGGAAGAGGGCATTGCAATACATAAGATAACCGTAAAAAAGAAAAGATGAATAAATGAAATGAAGACAAATAAAAAGTGCAGCCAGCTGGTGGCAAGTGCAAGGGTAAGGGCAGGCAACAAGTGTCAGGTGATGGTAGGGGGCTGTAAGGATACAGAAAACAGTCCTGAGTGCAAGGGTTGCCAGGGAGGCAGTGAAGATGTGCACCTGGGTGGTGGTGGGGGAGACCTGGGCCCGAGATCAGAGGATAGCCAGGTAAACCAGTGCAGTTTCAGTTTCAACCAGAAGATCAGCAAGGGAGCAGAGGAGAGAAAGCAGAAGCAAAGAGGAAGGTTTTGAGGTGCTTCCGGAACCGGTGATGGTTCTCCACATGTTTTAGGGAGGCAGGGAGGCTGTTCCAGAGGGAGGCCCCAGCAGAAGAGATTGATATACCACCAACTTGTTGTTTGGAGAAGAGAATGGCCATGAGGGAGTTGGAGGTGGATGAGCTAAGAGCTCGAGAAGGAAGATATTTAGGAAGTGGAGGTTTAAGGTATTGAGGGCCCCACGCCCCAAAAGGCCTTCTGGACAATGCAGAGGGTTTTTAACTTAATCCTCGCCGTCACAGGGAGCCAGTGCAGAGAATTCAGTCCTGGAGAGATAAGATTCCTGGGCTAGAGGCCAAGGACAAGTCTCGCAGTCCTGTTCTGGATGAGTTGCAGAGGGCGGAGAGTAGAGCCAAGCAGATTTAGCAAGAGGCTGTAGCAGTAGTCCAGCCTAGAGAGAGCCAGAGGTCTAGAGACAATGAGCTTCCGGGGGAAGGAGAGGAAAGGAAGAATATCTCTGAGGAGGTGTAGCTGGTAGTGTGACTTCTTAGAGACGTCAGATGTGAGGAGAGCAGGAGAATGTGGAGTCGAAGATGACCCCAAGGTTTTTAGCCTCACACGTGGGAGCAGGAAGAGGGCCAAGAGAGGCCGGCCAGAGAGTGACAGGAAAGGAGGGAGCAGGTGTGCCAATGAGGAGAATCTCGGTCTTACTGGCATTACGGCAGAGATCATTGGCGGTGCACCACTCCTGTATAGTAGACAGTCAGATGAGAAGGAGAAGAGGTGGCGGAACAGAGCCTGAAAATGAGTCGAGTGTCATCCGCATAGCATTGAATGTTGGGGTAAAGAGCGGCAATGCGGTAGGCAAGAAGTGCCAGGTATTGGTTGAACAGCCGGGGAGAGAGGTTAGACCCCTGGGGAACACCACAGGTAGAGATGGATGAAAGGGAGGAACCCAAATTGGACCTGGGAAGGTCCATCAGAGAGTAAATAAGTCAGCGAAGCCAGGGCCTGATCAGTGATACCCAGGTTATCATGGAGTTGTTGAGCAGGATGGCATGGTGGACAGTGTCAAAGGCAGAAGAGAGATCAAGTAAGATGAGGACACAGGGTGTGTTGTAATGGAGGTTGGAGAGCAGGTCTTCACGGATGTTCGGAGAGCAGTTTCTGTACTTCTGGCAGCTCTGAAGCCAGACTGGTGTTCATGGTGATAACCAACAGATTCAGTGTGAAGATTAAGCTGAGAGATGGCCAGCTTTTCTAGGAGTTTGCCCAGGAAAGGAGTGATGGAGATTGGGCGATAGTTAGCCAGGCAGGAAGGGTCGGCAGAGGGTTTCTTGAGAAGAGGGTGCACAAGGGAGTGCTTCAGGGGGGCAGGGAAGACTCCAATGGCAAAGAAGTGGTTGCGGAAGTCAGCCAGAGCTGCAGCCAGGGTGTCAATGTGGTCCTTGATGGTTTTGGAGGAACAGGGGTGAACCTGTTTTGACAAGACTTTCATAGATCTGACTTGTCTGGAAACCTCGGCTGGGGAGAACAGGGGAAAGGCAGAGAAGGAGAGAGGAGAGGTGGCTGAAGAAGGGCCAAAGGAGGGGGAAGTAGAGGGAGGAGGGGGAGAGAAAGGATAGGATGTCCCGAGTTTTAGAGCTGAGAAGCCAGGGTTGTGCAGAGGGCCTGGGAGGGGACAGGAGAGGTAGAGACTGCAGCAGGATTGGCTAGCTCCTTGCAGATTTCAAAGAGTTCAGCTGAGTTGTTAGATGCCGCAGAGATGCAGGTTTGGATGTGGGCTCTCTTCTTGTTGCGGACAGAGCAGGTATTGCCTTTGAAGCAGGCGGCAGGCTAGTTCCTCTCAGCCACCCTGTACTTGCGTTTAAGGGTGACTAGGTCAGAGTCATAGCAAGAGTTGCACTTGGCTTTGGGCTTCAAGCGGATCCTCATGACATGGGCAAGAACATTGAGAGTATCAGATATAGCAGAGTGGAGCATGGAGAGGGCTGTGTCAGGGTGTGAGGCAGCCAAGGGGGGGATGAGAGGGAGAAAGTGGAGGCGAAAGCCTCAACTGACACTTCATGGGTCGGATAACCGCGAACGTAGGTGGCAGTGCTGGAGTTGGCTTGGCCTGCGGGGTGGAGAGGGTGAGCTGGGATGAAAGGAGAAAGTGATCACTCCAGGAGAGAGGAGTGGTGAGAAGAATTGAAAGGGGAAGGTCTGAAGAGATCAGATTTAGTGAGGAGAGCGAAGATAGAGAAGAAGTTAGAAAAGATATGAGTAGGTAGGGAGAGGAGAGAAGAGGAAATGGGGTTGGAGGGAGTGGGGGTGTCGAGAACACTAGGGAAGGACACAGGACGGGGTGCAAGCAGATGAGACAGAGGAAGACGATACAAGTAGACAAGTAGATAATGGTATAATAGTTGGCTAGATGAATGCTATGCTAGTAGGCAAAACCACTGAACGGTACAACTTTCACAATGCCATTTTAAATACCAGAGAAAAACACACCTACGTCTGTCAGTCTGCTATGTTGCCAGATTATTATGGTACAGTGAGGCTCTATTCCTAACCCAGGCCACTCCTACCATACTTAGTCGCTGCTGGGTGACGGCTGGCCACTGGCTTCCCCTGCGGACACCTGCAGACACTAGCTGGAGCCGGCTCAGTGGGAGTCACCCTTTGCCTTGGGGCCCTTAAACACAGGGGCTGCCGGGCAGATGGCTGCCCTAGGTAGTTCAGGTAAGAGCAGTTGTCTAGCATATCAAGGGGAGTGGCAGTGCTGGGATTACTGCTCCTCCTATCATTGGATATGGAACCACTAGCGTGCAGAGTTGGGTTAAGTAGTGAACGGGGCCAGCCAAGAACATGTGTAAATCTGCTAGGGACACTGTGTGGACGTGGTCATCCTAAACAAGCAAAATGCCAAATGTGTGTTTCCAGAAATGATAGAGTAAATTGAGACTTTTGGGTTATCCAGTGTCAAAATTAACAAGGATAATAATACAGTCCTAAGAGGACAGAGCACATGCATCCAAGCCTGGATTCACAAATACAGACACAAGCTGGGTTTTAGATTCAGGAAAACATGTGTATATGAATGGAAATCCTGTGATTAAAACTCTGGGGAATTATGAAATCTCTATGATGGGTCGAATGTCAATAAGTAAAACAGTTGTTGACACCCAATCTAATGTGTATCAATCCCTTCTTACATTAACATCACAACTATCCAACTTAATATGGCAAAGGAAGACCCTTAGGGCGTGTCCTATCATGAAATAACCTTGCGAGAAAGGGAGGCAGGATTGACATAACGCTAGGCAGCGACACAGTTACAACAATACAGTACAACGGTTATGGGGAAAAGCAATAACTGGGGATGCTGAGATGATGCTCACATCAGGAGCCATCCTACTCACCCTACTCAAATGCCTGCCCAAGGGAGCAAATTCCAACTAAATCCGCAATATGGACAAGGGGAAACAGAAGAATGCAACTGCCTGCTGTTTGAATATTCTATGCCTAACATTAAAGCAGTGATAGTTACATTTTTTAACAGCTGCTGTCACTTTACAGCCCTTTTACTGTCATTCCGGTTGTATAGCAAGGTCACCTTTAGCTTCACCACTGGAGGCGATCTGCAGATGTTGGCACAGCGCCCAAAAACATGGCAATATGGGCCAAGAAAAGCCATAAGCGTGTACGGAAGGAGGGTCGCATGCATACCAATGCTGGCAAACAGGAGTTACAAGAAACAAAATTCCTTCTTCAGCATTGGATCTTTCATAGATTCACATGCTGTTTGAAATGATTACAAAGCAGTACATACAATAACAAGAAGGGCAGCCGCAATGCTTACCTGGTGAAACACTCCCCTCACCCAAACAAATTGCGCAGCACTGCTTGGCCAACCCTCGACTCCTCGGTGGAATCCTGGTCGACAGTAAAATTTGTAAAGGTTGTGGCCAACCTGCGGATGTCGATCAGTGAAACACCAGGGAGAAATGCTGTTGTTGCTACAACAGCCATCGTAGAGTGTGCTCTAGGCCTGCCGAGAAAGAGCCTATTAGCTAACTGATGACAGTGCAAGATGCATGCCGATAGCCATCGGGAAATGGAGGACTTGAAAAGAACCTTGCCCATGACCAAAGGACTAAATGTTACAAACGGTTGATAAAACCTGCGGAATTGCTTTGTATAGGCGACATAGAACTATAGAACCTGCATAACATACAGGGAATATGAGCATTTATCCTTTTTGGATTGGGACATATTTGTAGTTTCATATTGTTGGTCGGTGCTCTATTGATCTTGTGGCTGTGGCTTCAAGCTATTTTGGTGGTAGGTTCCCTGGATGTGGAGGCTCGCTGATGTTGCTAGTATAATCACGGCAGTTATGCCGTAGTGTTGGGCAAATCACGTTTGGTGTGCTACAGACAGTGGTGAATGCCTTGTTGTGGTGTTGGGATCATGGCAGATGGCACATGTTTGTGAAGGCCTTGTATTGTCATTGGTTTCAGGGACAAAGGCCGGTCTGTAGTGAATTGTTTCTTGGTTCAGGAGTACTCATATTCGTAGGGATATTTTATCGAGCGGTTGAACTTGCAGCAAGTGTTTTGAAGCCACTAACCCTTTTGGTGGTGGATTTCTCACAGATTTGTAGTGGCGAGGTTCAGGAATGGTTGCAACTTACAGTGATAAGAGATAAAGTCCCCAGGTGCAGAGGCCCAGTTGTGTTATAGTTTATTACCTTCGTGGATTTGAAGTCTCGAAATTTGGTAAAGTTTGGGATGGCAGAGTCTGAGGTGGTAAAACCTTTCAATGGCCGTCTCCTCAAAGTTGTTAACTTCAGAAGTCTACGTGGATTATATTCAAGTGTGGTGTATTTAAGGTGGCTGAATTCAACGTAGGTGGCAGAGTTTGAGAGTGGCTAAAAGGTAGGCAGGGTCATGGTGGTAAGATGGCTTGGGCGTGGCCAGCCGTAATGTGAGCAGGACGAGCCCGCTGTGAGCTCCCTGCTCAATCCAACCTCTGCGGCACACACGGAAATACTTCAAAGAGCCCGCAATGACGGGTGGGAAGTGGGGTGAAGGGGTGGGTGGGGGGGGGGCGGGGGGGGGGTTTGGGAGAGGAGCCGGTCCACGGCAACTTTGAGAAGGAAACTTCCAAAATATCGGCTGGGGCCCTACGTCGCTGAGTAAGAAGAACAGCAAGTGACTCTGAAGGGCACGGAGCAGGGTGGAGACAGCCCCACACTGACAGACGCTGGCAAAGTGAACCGACGACCGTTGGCACAACGAGCGGAGCATCTGAGAAACTGCGGAGGCACTGACCAGTGAAACCACAGAGAGGGGAGGAAGAACCAACCTCCACCCTTCCCCTGCTGCCAGTCTCCAGACATTGAGCCTCAACAGTTGGTCCCCCCTCTGCACACGTGGTCCCTGCGATCCAGCTGTGTGACACCCGCTCTGCCAGACGGAGACACCCCGAGAAACAACAGCGCACAGGGAAGCTGGGAGGGAGAGAAACGGGGGACTGTTCCCCTCCCGTTTCCCCCAGAAGATACGGTCGTCGGCTGCTGCGGGGTGGGCAGCTCCACTCAACACGACACAGTAGGTAATACAGCAGCCCTGTCGGAGCGGTCCCTGCTTTCACCTGCAACGGGTGCCCCCTCCCCAACCCTCCCTGAACGTTCGTCCTCCCTCAATAAAAACTGCTGGCATCACTCCTCTTGGCACCCAGGGCCATAAGCAGCTAGGGGGTGAAATACTCGGCATGCTGGCTTCCCGCAGAAGCATCAGGCAATCTAGTGCACTGCTGACAGAGCGGCCAGCAGAAGCTACCGTAGGAAGCCACATTGTAGAGCCTGTAAGGAGAGACCACTTGGGGCAAAGGAAGCACTAATAGGAATAAATTGAGGAGAGGCTTGCAGTCCTTAATAATACAGACAGAAAATCACCTTGTGCGAGCACACCCTATACTGAGAACAGCAGCACACAGATACCGACCAAACTGAATAACAGGGTAAGAAGCTGTAGAGACTGCAGAGAGGAAGCGAAGTGGGGGGCAAAAGGTTGAGGTTCTTCCCTCTATATTCCCTGTCAGCCCATCTTGACTGCACAAGTCATAACACATCCAAGGCCAATAGACCAAATCTAGGATGCTCTCCCCTCCATAACGGTGAGAGCAGAGGGCTCAAAGAAGCAACGAGGGCCAAGATAGCAGGTGGCAGGTCAGCAGGGAGAAGTTACGTGACACCGTCATCACTCATACCAGCCCACAGAACACCACCACAACCAAGTGAACTAACAGTGAGAGGTGCACAGAAGTACCTGCCATCTGCAGCTGGGGAAGAGACAATAGGAAGCACTGCAGCACCCAAGCCCCAGAAATACAATCCACCTGGAGCCAAGCGGGGAGAATCACGATAGGCAGCTCTTGAGCCACTTCCACACACTAAACTGTAAGAGATGCCATTAATATGGCGGCGAACACGCTGATTTAGCAAAGTAAAAAAAGAAGAGCAATTTACCCCTGGTCCCAGAAACCTCCCCGGAAGGACGTGAATAATCATACATATACTCTGCAGTGCAAAGCAACCCTCCAGACAAATGCCCGCCCGGATGCCGGAAGGGAAGGGAAGAAAAATGGCTGTGCAGCACTGAAACATTGATGGACTCTTACGCCAGTAGAAACGACCCAAAAACAGACAGCGGACCCTAGGAAGACCGACCAGAGAACTAGAACCATGTGATACAGCCAATGAAAACAAGATCCTTGAAGCAATAGCAGCTATGAGAACATCCATGGAAATCCATATAGGTGAAATTAAATGCGACATGAGCCTTCTGCGCCAGGATGCACAAAATCTAGCCGGTAGAGTGGGATAAACTGGAAAAAACAAGGACACTACCACCACCACCAAGGAGCTGCATGCAACAGTTCAAGACCTGGTGACTAAAGTCCGAATGCTACAAGACAGCTCAGAGGACGCGGAGGGTCGGGCTCAGAGAAGTAATATTAGGATCCTTGGGCTGACTGAAGGGGCAGAGGGCAGGTACCCTACCAACTATGTAGAAAACGTGCTCCCCCAAGAGATAGGGGCCTGCGCCCTATCACAGGGATTTACTGTAGAGAGCCCACAGAGCGCTCACAGGGAAATCCCCTACGTGCGAGCCCCCGCGTCCAATACTTGTGAAAATCCTCAACTATCAGGATAAAGAAAGAATCCTAGACCACTCAACATCAGGAGGAGTGATCCAAAGACTCGGCAACCCTGGCAATTTACCCAGATTACACCATACATGTTCAAAGGAGGAGAGCCCAGTACATACCGGCTAAAGACAGGTTCAGGAGACAAGGCATTAAATATATGCTCCTCTACCCTAATAAATTAAAGATCCTGCACAACGGAAGATTCCTCTTCGAAACGCCAGAGTGTCAACGAGTGGATGGATCAACAAAACATGGGCCAGATGCCGGAGAGACAAGAGGACAATTGAAAGGATAATAAGTGAAACGCTAAGAATATGCAAACGGAAACTACTGACACAACTAATCAGGAGACAATGTAAGCGGGGACTCCACATTCAGTGTCTCTAAAATGCTCAGAGGTGGAACGGATATCAAGCTCAGACACTAACAAAGAACGTGACCAATGCAGACTCCACCCCAGAGCCCAGTCCCTATGGTCACCGTATCTGGGAATCCAAACCCCCTATCCACACCCAGACGAACTTGGAGTAAACCCTAGTGCTCGACCACCGACCCCTGAGAGCCACCAGAGCATAATGGTGGTGATGCATCTACGGAACTTCACCGATTAGCAGGAAGTTATTTTGGTGCCCAACCATTCATGGCACTGTTAAAGTTACATCAGAACTGAACCAGTCACAGTAGCATGAAACGCACAAGATCCCCAAAGGTAACTATCACGATCTGAGGCAACTGAAAGGGTCCCCCGGGGTTTAACAATAGCAGCGGTCATAGGGAAGGAGAAGGAAGGCAGGCAAAAAAAGAAGCGGAAGCAATCCACCCAGTGGAATCTACGAGCCAAAGGGTGCGGTGTAGAGATACCTGGCCAGATTGCAGAGGTCAAGATGGGGCACAAACTGTGGCAAAGACTCTTATGGCCGACACATTTGAGATTGCTACATGGAACGTCCGGGGCCTCAACAAATACACCAAAAGGATGAGGGTCATGACATACCTACGTCAGAAAGGGGTCCAGGTTGCCAGGCTGCAAGAGACGCATCTAACGCCATCTGAAAAAACACACATACTGGAAAAATTGAGAGGCAGGGGATTTGGGTCAGCGTACTCCAACTACGCCATATGTGTACATTGATTGCACCCGGAGTGCCACTAAAGATACTGAGCACTTACGCAGATCAAGAGGGCAGGATGATCCTACTCCATGGATTTCTTAGGCAGAGAGAGACTTGCATAATTAATACCTATGCCCCCAAACAAAACTCAGCAGCCTTCTACCACTCAATGTACAACATTCTAACCCCATATAAAAAGGTATGACATGGCTCTGGCGAGGGGATTTTAATTGTATTTTATATAAGTCCATGGAAAGGTCGGATAATATACCCTGTCCGCTAGACCCCCCCCCCAATCCAAGTCCTGAACACACTGACACAAGACCTAGACCTGCAGGAGATATGGAGATGGTCACAACGGAACAAAAGTGAATTCTCCCATTACTCAAGTGAGCACATGATCTACACTAGAATAGATTACATATTCACAGGCAAAGAGCACCTGGGGAACATAATAGGGGCATCATACGAAGGCAGGACCCTATCGGATCACTCGCCTATGATATTAGAATGGCTACTCATACCCACCTGGAAATTAAGAGCGGAATCACTGGGATTGCGCTGTTGCGCACGTTACAAATGGCCGCTTGATTGCCGAGCTCCCGCTCCACTGACAAATCCTGTTGGAAGAAACCCGTCTTGGACCTGCCTAGCGAACCCCGGACACAGGCATCGCTAGCCCGATTACCCGTGAACATCCCCTGCAACTCCTGTGTGTCGGAGACCGGAGAGGACGGAGCTGTGCCAGCCCGAACATTGGCCAGCCCCTGCGGCAGTCGAGACCCGGAATCGGGCACCAAGGCGGCCCACTGGAGTGCCGCGGCATTGGCGTGCGGGGAGGCCGCAGATGGGAGGAGCCTGAGACCCCGACCAGCGCCCGCTCTCTGTGCTGAGACCGCGCTACTGGGCTCACTGCTGGAGGGGCGAGCCTGGAGGACTGGACCCCACGACCGGGTGGGCGCTCGGCCTGAGGCGGCCCCGCGCTCGGAGCTCCGGTGTGTCCAATGCCCAGTCAAGTCACTCGGCGGGTGTCCGGCCCGCAACGCAGCTTACACGCGGCTGCGAGAGGGGATTGCAAACTCCGCATCACCGTGAGAGGGGGGACCGGAGCTGTGCCAGCAGAGGGAGAGTGATAACACGCACGTTGGCGGCAGCGAGGGGGTCTTGCCTGACGGAGGTCCCCCAGGAACGGTGGCACACATCCGATTAAGGTGAGGTGAATCCACCTGGCACTCCTGCACCTTTTTAAGTTCGCCACCGCCATCTCCCTTTCAAATAACTTGCGGGGGCCAGAGGTGCTGACATACATTACCAGACTGAAGACTTCTGTATAAGATTGATCACGAGTTGGCACTACCGTAGCACAATACGTGGGAGGACACAGTCCATTCAGACATATTGGGTGGCTCCCCAAAGGTGTTGGGGGTGGATCACTGCGTCCCGCTCCTTTTCATACACACTGCACGAGGGGGAGACAACGGACCACTCCATCGGTACAGCTAACATAGCAGAAACTATTATGGGGGACCCATCCAGAGCGGGTAGGGGCTCCAGAACCCCGGCAGGCAAGGGCCCGATGGATGCATACACGGGAAGCCAAAACCCTACCACGATTGCGGAGCTTCATTCTCCCATTGATGCGACCTCAAACCCTGAACCTGGCGATCAAGTGGATAAACTAACAGAGATAGTTCAGAGTGGCTTCTTTTCCATTAATACGAAGCTAGATGACATCGTTTCCACCATGGGCTCTCTTAAGGCTAGAGTGGAAAAGGAGAGTTCACGTGTCACAGAGGCTGAAAACAGAATAAGCACTAATGAAGACACCATCACACACCATACCCGAGATATTGCCCAGATCAAAGGAGACTTAGGCAAATTGCAAAACAAGAGCGAGGATCTCGAATCGAGATCAAGGAGGAACAACATCCGTGTGGTGGGGGTTTCTGAATCCTTTGGGAAAAGCCAGATGGAGCGACAATTGGAGGAGCTACTTAAAACCTTGTTTCGACGGGAGGCATTCTCTGAACATTTTCTGGTTGAAAGGGCACATCGCACTTTGGCCCCGGCTCCTAAGCCGGGTGCCCCGCCACGCACTATTATTGCAAAACTCCTGAATTATAGAGACAGGGACACAATCCTGCGTAGGGCAAGAGAGATAGGAACACTTCAATTTGAAGAAAATCGCATTCATATATATCCTGACTTCTTTGCCGGGGTACAGGCGAACAGGAGATCCTACGAGCCGGTTAAGAAGCTCCTGCGAGAGCGTCAAATCCCATACGCTCTCATTTTTCCTGCCAAAATGCGGATCCAACACGCAGGCATGGCGCATTTTTTTGATTCTCCGGCTGAGGCTACGCACTACATTGTTATTGTTATTGTTATTTTGCATTTATATAGCGCCTTATATACCATTGGTATGGTCTGAAGGCGCTGGTAGGTTGAACGCCCTTGGGAACCGAAGTTCAGGTCAGTAGAGAGAGTAGAGGGAGTCCAAAAGTGCGTGTGCGCACCAGGTATGTGTGCAGCTGGTGCAGAAATCGAGTGGTAGCTGCTTCTTAGCTGTAGGTGTGGTGGTTGAGCGGTCAGGAGTATGTGTTCGATCTGGTCAGTTTTACCCAGGACGAGTGTGGCTGCGTTAGGCCTGAGGAGAACGCCTGGCTGGGGGGTGTGAAACCAGCAATGATTACTTAGAGTGATGTGGAGTAAGCGGGAGAATGTAGATATGAGAACAGTTATACCGAATGGTGTCATAGTATCTCTGTGTTCTAGTTGAGTGGTGGTGTAAGGGGGAGAGTAAGTGTGGGGTGTGGTATGATGTATGTTTTCAAGTGTTTCCTTCATTCCAAAGCATATTAAGTATCGTCCGTTGCACATATTCGTCCGTTCCTCATACTCGTCCGCTCCACACATTCGTCCAGTCATTATCATCGTCTAGTTCACACCCTCGTCCAGTCCGCACTCTTGTCCAGTCCGCACGCTTTCTTTGCTGCGGTTGGTGTGAGAGAGGGTAGGGGGTCAGAGGGGGAGACAGAGGCAGCTTCGGTTCTTGCTAGGGCTAGGCGCGCAGTTTTTAGGGAGGGGGAAGGGTGCGGTCGGGGGGGAGGTGGCAGGGGTATGATGGCAAGGCGGGGGGTGGGTGATTGCAGGGTGGGGTGTGGTAGTGGGGGGAGCGGGCACGGGCAGTGCTGGTTGGTCGGCAGTGGGGTTCAGGAGATGAGTGGTCTTGGGTTTCTGATGGGCACTGGTGGAGTTGGTGCGCTCATGATTGGTGTGAGGTTGATTTGGGAGGGTTTTCTGATTGTAGTTCTAGGGTCAGTGACTCACACTTATAGGAACACTTCTGGGCTCAACTAGTCCAGAACTAATTGGTGCTTCTAAGCAATTGGGTATACTTCTAAGTGCAACTTGGTACGGTTCTAAATGCAATTGGGTACACTTTGTTAAGGCAGTTGGGTTTACTACTGAGTTGAGCAACTTTCCAGAGAGGCTAAAGGGCGCAACTTCAAATGTAGATGGATATACTTCTAAATGCATGTGGGAATAGTCTTAAATTCAACTTTCTCAGAGAGGGTATTGGGTGCAATTTCTAAGTGCAATTGGGTACACTTCTAAAAGTTGGTGGGGACAATTCTAAATTCAACTTTCTCAGAGAGGGTGCAGGGTACAGTTCTAGATGCAGGTAGGAACAGTTCTTAATTCAACTTTCTCAGAGAGGCTAATTGGGCGCAGCTTCTAATTAAGATTGGATATAATTCTAATGGAGGTGGGAACAATTATGAATTCAACTTTCCCAGAGAGGGTGCAGGGTACAGTTCTAGATGCAGGTAGGAACAGTTCTTAATTCAACTTTCTCAGAGAGGCTGATTGGGCGGAGCTTCTAAATAAAATTGGGTATAATTCTAATGCAGGTGGGAACAATTCTGAATTCAACTTTCACAGGCTATTGGGCACACTTCTAAATGCAACTTTCACAGATAGGCTATTGGGCACATTTCTAAATTCACAGAGAGGCTGCAGGGCGCACTTTCTAAATGCAACTTTCACATGCTAACATTCACAATTCCATCCAAGATTGGAGATGCTAACATTCACAATTTCATCAAAGAGTGGACATGCTAACATTCACAATTTCATCTAAGAGTGGACATGCTAACATTCACAATTCCATCTAAGAGTGGACATGCTAACATTCACAATTTCATCTAAGAGTGGACATGCTAACATTCACAATTCCATCCAAGAGTGGAGATGCTAACATTCACAATTCCATCTAAGAGTGGACATGCTAACATTCACAATTTCATCTAAGAGTGGACATGCTAACATTCACAATTCCATCTAAGAGTGGACATGCTAACATTCACAATTCCATCCAAGAGTGGAGATGCTAACATTCACAATTCCATCTAAGAGTGGACATGCTGACATTCACAATTTCATCTAAGAGTGGACATGCTAACATTCACAATTCCTTCTAAGAGTGGACATGCTAACATTCACAATTCCTTCTAAGAGTGGACATGCTAACATTCACAATTCCTTCTAAGAGTGGATATGTTAACATTCACAATTTCATCCAAGAGTCGACATGCTAACATTCACAATTCCTTCGAAGAGTGGACATGCTAACATTCACAATTCCTTCTAAGAGTGGACATGCTAACATTCACAATTCCTTCTAAGAGTGGACATGCTAACATTCACAATTCCATCTAAGAGTGGACATGCTAACATTCACAATTCCTTCTAAGAGTGGACATGCTAACATTCACAATTCCTTCTAAGAGTGGACATGCTAACATTCACAATTCCTTCTAAGAGTGGACATGCTAACATTCACAATTTCATCTAAGAGTGGACATGCTAACATTCACAATTTCATCTAAGAGTGGACATGCTAACATTCACAATTCCATCTAAGAGTGGACATGCTAACATTCACAATTCCTTCTAAGAGTGGACATGCTAACATTCACAATTCCATCAAAGAGTGGACATGCTAGTATTATGGCACTCTGTTATTGGTAGGTAAGATAGAGTGGCGGGGGTTTTCTGGAGTAGAGTGATTGCTCTACTCCCCACCCATGCCACACTCACGGTTTTTGTTGTTGTTTGTTGGCTTTTTTGGCGTCCCCTGCGGACACCTGCTGACACGTCCTGGAGCCGCCTCTGTAGGAGCCGCCCTTGGCCTCGGGGCCCTTAGCCGCTGGGGCTGCCGGGCAGGGGGCTGCCCTGGGAGGACCGGTGATCGAAACCTCTATACCTCTTCCTCCCAAGGGGGGCAGACCGGCGCAAAACAGGCCCAGACAGGCAGACTGAAGGGGGATTATGATCTCATGAGACAAATGCAGATATAACATAAGGTGCTTGAGGGACGTAACTAAGAAAATGTGTAATGCTTATTGGTCCAGGCACTGAGATTAAGTAGAGGCTGGGACCCAGTCGGCGGCCATGTGAAGCAACATGGCTACCCTCGGAATGTTCCACGAGTTAGTTTTGATGCATTGTCAAGTTGGGGGTGACAATGAGGGTGGGGGGAGGGAAGGGGAGTTGGGATTGAACGTTACAGTTCTGGACTAGCCCCACTGTGGCACAAAGTTGGTAATTATGACCTGAAACGTAAAAATGTGGTCACATTTGGACCGGTACCGAGCAAATTATATGAATACTATAGAACCATTGTTCGTGACGATGACAGATATTTCCTCATGATGTGCAGGCGAGGGGCTGAAGGTTAAACTGTTAACATGGAATGTTCGGGGGCTAAATAATCATATGAAAGCTAAAAAAATTGGTAACTACATCGCCAGACACAGCCCCCAGATACTGATGTTACAAGAAACACATATGGTGGGGACCGATAATATGCACATATTGCCTAAATGGGGATCCCTTAGGTTCTACACAGACTATTCGTCTCAGTCCAGGGGGGTCATCACACTCATACATCCAGGGTTGGGGTTTAGGCCAGAAGGCCACAGGGTTGACTCGCTGGGGAGGTATGTTTTGGTATGGGGGGAGGTCGCCTCTCAGCGCCTTCTCCTAGTCAACACATATGGGCCCAATGTCGACGACCCTGCCTTTTACTTAGAATTGTATCAGATAATTGTTTCGCTTGAAATTTCAAGGGTCATTTGGGGCAGGGATTTTAATCTGGTTCTTGACCCGTGCCTAGACAGGGCCTCTAAGGCTGTCAGAGCTCCTAGTAAAGCTGCCCAGACTCTGGCACATATCCTGTTTCAACTTCTGTTAGTGGATTCCTGGAGGGAGCTGCATCCTGATAGTAGACGATATACATTTTACTCTTCAGTCCACGACTCTGAATCAAGAATTCATTACTGGCTGGTCTCTTCATCAATGACGACGGCACTGCGGGGATGTGAAATTCTTCCACGTACTATGTCAGACCATTCCCCAGTGTTGTTAGACCTATTGCTCCAGAAAGTTCCCGCACCCTCCAGAAGGTGGAGAATGCCCGGCGGAATGCTAGCAGACCCCGGGGAAGTTGAGACATTGCATGTTGATATTGTGGAGTATTTGGTGAACAATGTGGGATCGGTTGATAAGATTTCAACAGTATGGGAATCCTTTAAGGTTTGGTTAAGGGGGGTGTTGATATCAAGGTCTGCTGGTATGCTTAAAAGGGTGAGAACCGAGTTAACGGAGGTTGAGACCAAACTAGATAGGCTAGAAACAGAATACACACGTACTCAAAAAGACATATTGGCAGACATACAGACACACCTGCAAGAGTTGAACAAATTGGCCGGCAGAGAGGTGCAATATATTGCGGCACCCATACGAGCTTGTAGATATGGAGAAGGAAATAAGGCGGGTAGAATCCTATCCAATTTACTTAAGCAGGTTAGACAACCCACCCCGATCACTAGCATTCATACAGCACAAGGCGATGTACGCCTCACTGACGCAGATATTAATAGGGAATTTGTGAACTTCTATAAACACCTCTATTCGAACAAAGATGTGAAGTCACTCCTGGAAATTAGGTCATATCTAGAGGCCCTCTCACTCCCTAAGCTCCCTGAGGAGGAACGCCTTTGCATGGACCTACCGATAACCCCAGACGAGATCAAGGAAGCAATCAAGGGGCTGGCGTCAGGCAGGGCTCCTGGGTCGGATGGAATTGGGGCCGAATTTTACAAAGCGTTCCGCGAAGAACTTGTCCCAGTATTGATGCAGGTATGGAAGGAGGCTCTTGAAAATAACATCCTGCCTCCAACCATGAGGGAGGCTGTAATAACGGTCCTCCCAAAGCCACGACGACCTCCACAGGACGTATCGTCATATAGACCCCTGTCACTTATAAACACAGACGCAAAAATATTTGCTAAAGTCTTGGCGAACCGACTTCTCCCGGCTGTGCCTACCCTTGTCCACCCTGATCAGAATGGGTTTATTCCCACGCGGTCCACCGCCCTGAACCTGCGTAGGCTTTTTGGCATTATGGCACAGATAGATCCGGGAAGAAGCGCGGTGGCTATAGCCCTCTATGCAGAGAAGGCATTCGACTCTGTCTCGTGGGTTTACCTTCTTGCGGTTCTTGAGGCGTTCGGGGTGGGTACCAATTTTGTAAAATATGTCAGGTTGTTCTATACAAAACCTGGTGCACGAGTGTTAACCAATAAAACCATCTCTGATATGTTCCTTTTGGGCAGGAGTACCAGACAGGGATGCCCATTTTCGCCACTACTGTTCGCACTTACCATCGAGCCAATGGCGGCCGCGGTCAGATTGAGACACACACACCGAGGGATCATGATGAAAGGGTCCACCCAGCTGGTTTCACTCTATGCAGATGACACATTATTATATGTCAAAGAACCCGAGGTAAATATAACGCCTATAATGGAAGAGATACAGGAATGCGCAGCATATTCCGGGTACACCATAAACAAGACCAAGTCTGAGATCTTTCCACTTACCCCGGCCACTAGGCGGCCTCCCACCACTGGAGGGCTTAAATGGTCAGAATACCACATCAGATACTTGGGGGGTTCTGGTATCGAGAGACAAACACACGCTGTACTCCGACAATCATGAGACTGCATTACGTAACCTAAGCACGAAACTCCAGATATGGGGACGCCTCCCACTCTCGTTGGCAGGTAGAGTCGCGGTCCTTAAAATGGTGATCCTTCCCAAGTTACTGTACCTCTTTGTCAACATCCCCATATGACCGGGCAGAGTCTTTTTCACCAAACTCCGATCTATAGCTGTCACATTTCTCTGGGGCGGAAAAACGGCTAGAATAAGCTGGGAAAAAATGACGGAACCGTATTCCATGGGAGGCATAGTGGCCCCCGACTTTGAGCTTTATTATGTTTCCCAGGAACAGTTTGCAAAACACTGGTATGAGCCCCCAGAAAACACACCACACGCATGGATAGAGGAACATACCACACACCCCACAAATATACAATCTGTCCTTTTTGACACAAAGTATAGAGATACTTGTGATTACAACCCCGTGAGCTGCACTGTAAGGGCATGGGAGGCAATATTCAAAAGGTTAAAGATTGAGACACCCTATAACCCGGAAGTCCCTCTTTGGAACTTTCCGTGCTTGCCTCCCACTCATGACACTAGCATACAAGAATCGTGGGACCCAGACGGGGAAATGAAAGTAGGTGATATGTTTGTAGAAGGGAAGTTTGTGGATCTGAAGTTGTTCTTGAGGGCACTGGGAGATGGACCACTTAAAACTCTCCAATACAACCGTATGAGGTCCGCATTTATTAAGAGATGGCCGCTGTTCCCGGACGAACCGGTGGCTCATACGTGTATACAGTTAATAACAGCTACTAAAGGCTTGGGGATCTCCAGGTTATACACAGCGGTTCAGGCCCACACCCCTACACTGAACCACGTTAAGGAGAGGTGGGAGACAGACCTACAGACACCAATTGAGGAGGAAAAATGGGCAAGGTATTGCATGCTTACTAAAAACATCTCACTTAATTCTGGTTTGAGTTTGATCCAATTCAAGATCCTAAATAGGCTACATTATTCACACGCCAAGGTGGCTAGGTTTGTACCGGGTGCCTCCGACTCCTGCCCTAAATGCGATACACCGCAGGCTGATGCCTTTCATATGTATGGAAATGTCCGGTGGTGGCGGGGTTCTGGAGAGAAGTGGCAGAATTACTGGAAGAAATAACACAAGTACCCCCGGTTATGACTCCTCAGAAATACTTATTTGGGGATATTGGCAAATGTTCCGAAAAAATGTGAAGATTATTCAATATTATTTGTGCCATGGCCAAAAAAAGCATATTTCAGAAATGGAAAAGTCCCGGCCCGCCCAGTATGAATCATTTTTTGCAAGAATTAACGCATGTAAATGAGGCAGAAGAACAATTTGTTATGACCCAACCTACAGCATGCAGACCCAAAGACATCTGGGGCCCCTTCAGGGTCTATTTATGTAACATGATTGAGAATGATGACATGCCATTGTAACAGTATACACAGAACCATGGTTAAATGCACTCTTTGTCATATATGCAAGTTTTGATGAGATGTGGTGCCGCTGTACCTTTGTGACCATCAATAAAGAAAGTTTAAAAAAAAAAAAGAGCGGAATCACTGCAAGATGATCGTTTTAGGGAAGAGATAGGACACCAAATAGAACAGTACTTCGAAGTCAACACTGGGAGCGTGCAGGACAGGAGTACTGTATGGGATGCCTTCAAGGTTCTCCTAAGGGGAGCAGCTATTGCCAAAGCAGGGGGAATCGAAAGGACCTTACACGACAGATAGCAAAGATAGAAGATAAAATTAAATAGAAAGGGCAGACCGGGTGGTAGAGAACATCGAGAGCAAACTCATAACTCTCATACAATGCTTGGAGCCGTGGGATAAACTTGGTAACTTCAGCTACACCGAGAAACTCCATGGGCAGGGAGACAAACCAGGTAGACACCTAGCCTGGCTAGTCCAAGACAAAACTAACAGGGAAGAGATAGTAGAGGTAACTGATGAATGTGGAAATCTCTGGAGATCACAGAAGGAGATAAGGAACAAGTTACTTACCTGTAACTGTTGTTCTCCAGCATGGGTCTGGCATGGATTCACATGCTCATGAATATTCCCCGTCGTCAGGCTGGGAATCCTCGGTAAAGAAAAAACCAGTATCAGTTTCGTTTCTGATCTGTCTTTCGTAGTAATAACCAATCACTGGTCTCTGCGTCATACTGACCACAGCCAATGACTGCCCTCTACCTAAGCACCGCCTCTGGCAGCCATCTTCAGATTTGGAAGCACGTGAAGTGGCAGTATGACCAAGTGAAGAGCCGCAGAGGGGTAGGCGGGAGGGTTCGCATGTGAATCCATGCCAGACCCATGCTGGAGAACAACAGTTACAGGTAAGTAACTTGTTCCTTCTCCAGCATGGGGTCTGGCATGGATTCACATGCTCATGAATAAAGAATACATAGCAGTACACACATGCACAACCACGGGAGGTGGCAAAGGCTCAACATTAAGCATCACATCAACTCAACATTAAGCATCTTACCTCCTCACCAGGCTCACCTCAGGCGAACAGGTTGCGCAGCACTGCTTGGCCGACCCTGGACTCCTCCCTGGAATCCCGGTCGACGCAGTAGAATTTCGTGAAGGTGTGCGTCGACCTCCACGTAGCAGCCCTGCATATGTCCAGCAGGGGCACACCAGATAGGAACGCCGTGGTAGCTGCGATCGCTCTGGTGGAATGGGCTCTCGGACGGCCAGGCAGCGGTCGGTTTGCCAACCGGTGACAGCACATGATACAGCCGGAGAGCCATCTGGAGATGGAAGCCTTCGAGAGAGCCTTCCCCTGATTGACAGGTCCAAAGTTCACAAAGAGTTGTGACGTCTTCCGAAAACCCTTCGTGCGGTCCACGTAGAACTTCAGCGCTCTAGCTACATCCAGCGAGTGCAAAGTCCTCTCAGCCGGCGATGAAGGCGACGGGAAGAACACAGGTAACACCAAGGGTTCGTTGAGATGGAAGTCCGACGGTACCTTGGGCATGAAGGAGGGGTGCGTCCTGAGCACTACCCTCGTGTCGTGGAAAGTCAAGTACGGGGCCTTGCAGGAAAGGGCCTGGATCTCTCCCACTCGTCGTGCGGAGGTGATGGCCACAAGAAAAGCTGTTTTCCACGATAGAAACTTCAACGGGGCCGAGTGCAGAGGCTCGAACGGAGGTCCCATGAGCTTGGTCAGCACCACGTTGAGCTCCCACGCCGGGGCCGGAGCCTTCACCGGCGGGAACGATCTGAACAGTCCCTTCATGAACTCTTTCACCAGACGATGAGACCACAAGGACGTCCGCCCCGTGGTTCTGGTGTATCGGGAGATCGCAGCAAGATGAATCTTGATGGACGCGTGTGCCAGACCAGCTTTGGCCAGCGTCAGCAGGTACGGCAGTACTTGGGGAGCCGTAATCCGTAGAGGGTTAATCTTCTGTGCGTGGCACCAGACAGAGAACCTCTTCCATTTGTGTCCGTAGCATTTAAGAGTCGAGGACGCCCTGGCCTTTGCAAGAATCTCTCTGCAATCGGCCGGTATGTCGTATCCTCCAAACTCTAGCGCTGCAGGAGCCAGGCCTGCAAGTTCAGCGACTTCGGGTCGTGGTGGAGGATGGCGCCTCCTTCCCTGGAGAGTAGATCCGCGTCCGCCGGCAGCTTGATCGGCGGGGACGCTGACAAGTCCAGAAGGTCCGGGAACCATATCTGCCTCAGCCACGCAGGTGCGACGAGGATCATCCTGCACCGTGACCTCTTGAGCTGGTTGACGAGCCGGATTAGCAGAGGCAAGGGAGGGAACGCGTAGAGGAACAGGCCCTCCCAGGGGAACGAGAAAGCATCGCCCATGCTCCTCGTCTGGGGAAACCTGCTGGCGAACCTCCGGCACTTGGTGTTCGTCGCCGTCGCGAACAGGTCGATCTGGGGTGTGCCCCACCGTCGGAAGAGGCGATCCACCAGATCCTGCCGTAGTTCCCACTCGTGGCACGAGCGCAGCTCCCTGCTGAGTGAGTCGGCGATGGTGTTTTTTATCCCTGCCAGATGAAACGGCACCAGAAAAATCCCTTGGGCGACGGCCCAATGCCACAGGTCCTGCGCCTCCTTGGACAGCGCTGGGGACCTGGTTCCGCCCTGTTTCCTGATGTAAAACATGGTGGTGGTGGTGTTGTCGGTGAAGATCCTCACCACCTTGCCCTTGAGGGACGGAAGGAAGGACCTGAGGGCCCAAAACACTGCACGGAGCTCCAGGACGTTGATATGCAGGGACTTCTCCGTCGGGAGCCAGAGTCCCCTTGCGTGCAGATTTTCGGTGTGCGCTCCCCACCCTTCCAGGGAGGCATCCGTGGTTACAGTCTCCTGGTGGGCTGGGGTCTAGAAGTCCATGCCCGCCGTCAGATGCGCGCGGGTGCCCCACCACCGTATCGCTCGTCGGAAACTCTCGTCGAGCTTGATCCTTTCCTCGAAGCTGCCCGTCGTCTGGATCCAGCGCGCATCCAGGAATTCTTGCAACGGGCGCATCCGGAGCCTGCACATGGGAATGAGGTAGATGCAGGAAGACATCATCCCGACGAGGGACTTGATGGACCTCACTTTGGCCGCGTCGGCCACCAACATCCGTTGCACCTTGCCCAAGATGGTCCTGGTCCTCTCCTCCGACGGGGAGGCCAGAAGGTACACTGTCGAGCCTCGCTCCCAGAAACAGTGCGACTTGCGCGGGCACCAGGTGGGATTTGGCGTAGTTCACGGAGAATCCCAGGTCCGTGAGGAGTTGGACGGTCCTTGCCGTGTGGACCACGGCGAGCTCCCTCGTCTTGGCGCGGATGAGCCAGTCGTCCAGGTAGGGGTAGAAGTGAATCCCCTCGCGGCGCAGCTGCGCCGCCACCGGTGCGAGGCACTTGGTGAATACCCTGGGTGCCGACCGTAGTCCGAAGGGAAGGGCTTTGAACTGGTAATGACGCCCTTGGACCACGAATCTGAGGAATTTTCGGTGCCCCTTTAGGATGGGAATGTGGAAGTAGGCATCCTCCAAATCCAACGACGATAGGAAGTCTCCTTCCTCCAGCTGACCCAGGACGTGCTGGAGGGTGACCATCCGGAACTTCTGAAGTTCTTTCCTGGCCACGGGGGGGACGCGCGGGCACCTTCTTTGAAACTCGAGCGCGTGGCCCCGGGCCAGGGCGTCCAGCACCCAACGGTCGGTGGAGATGGACTCCCACACGCTGACGAAGCCCGCCAGCCGGCCTCCCACCGGGGTGCTTCGGTGGGGGCCCGACCCCACGGCCGGTTCAATCCTGCTTGGACGCGGCCTTGCCGCCTTCACCTCCTTGGCGACGACGGCGGGGTCCGCTAGACTTGCCTCGTCCTCTGTAGGCCTCTTGCGACGACGAGCGGGCCGCTTGACGGTAGGAAGCGAAACCGCCGCCAGAACCTTTGGAGGCGCCCTTGCCTCCGCCGCTCCGAAAGGGCGTCCGTCGTTGCAGGACTCCAAGGGCCCGGGCCGTCTCAGTATCCGCCTTGATGGCCTGAAGGGAATCGTCCACTGTCTTCCCAAACAGGTTGTTCCCGTCGAAGGGCATGTCCAGGACTCTGGTCTGGACGTCCTGCCGGAAGTCCGTAGCTTTGAGCCATCCACGACGTCGAAGGCAAACGCCGTTGCCCAGCTGGCGGAACCCAGTGTCGGCGATGTCCGTCGCCACGGTGATGGCGTGGTCCGAGGCCACCTCACCTTCCTGCAGGATCTCAAGGGCCTCCGCCCTCTTGTCGTCCGGCAGAAAATCCAGCAGGGGAGCTATCTTGTACCAGAGCTCCCTGTCGTAGCGGGCCACGATAGCCAAGGCGTTGGCCGCTTTAATCGTCGTCGCTGCCGACGAGATGACTCTACGTCCCATAGCATCCAATTTCTTTCCCTCGCCGTCCGGCGGGGAAGTCGATGTGGAGGCCGCACCCCCCCCGCTTTCTTCCTGGCTGCCGCGGAGACGACGGAGTCCGGGGTAGGCTGCGCCCGGAGGCATAGGGGGGCCGTGTCCGGGACCCGGTACTTTTTCTCGTACCGGTCTCTTCTAGCTGGCGTCGTGGAAGGGTTCTTGAGGAGGGAAAGGCCCTCATCCCAAATGTCGTCCAACAGAGGCACTGCGAGGACCGTCTTCCTCTTGGCCTCGCGCCGCTGATAAAGGAAGCCTTCCTTTTTCTTCTCCTCAGGGCAGAGTTGGAAAAGCTCGGAAGCCCTGGAGATCATGGAGTGGAAAGATCCGATCTCGTCGGGCGGAGAAGCCCTGGTGGGAGGCGACGACGGAAAATCCTCGTCGTATGCCTCGTCGTCCGTACCCGTCGCTGCCGTGTCAGTCCCCGTATCATCCCCTCGGGTGGACGGGGAGGAGGGCTGGAAGGGGTGCGACGGTTGAAAAGGAGGTGGTGGATGGATCCTTCTTTTCTTGGTAGGGGGAACACCAGAAGGTCCCGGTTCTGGATCCCCCGACGGGAGAGGTTCCTCCGTCGGTAACGGTAGCCTCGTCCTTATCTCGGAGCATAAGGACTGTATGGCCAACAAAATGGCCACCGAGTTGTCTTGCGGCGCTGGCAGAGGGGAATCCGACGGGCGAGCAGGGGCCCCGTCGGTATCCTCGACGATGTCGTCGTCGTCACCTGCGTCGGGGTCCTGCGCCTAGGCCGTGGCTTAAGACCTCGATCAGCTCCTCTTCTGAGGTTGAGGCCGAATCTACGACGACGCCCTGCCCCCCCTTCTTCCCCACGGAGGGTTTCACGGGGGTCCTATCGATGGGCACAAAGGAAGACTCCCTCCGAGGAGGCAGGGAGATTCTGGGCCCTGAGGTCGCCACCACTGGTGCAGCCACCACAGGCTGAGCCAGGGCCGCCGCGACCGTTTCGATAGAGGGCTTGGTCGGATGGATCAAGGCCTTCACCACCTTAGGTGCGCTCACCGCCTTATCCTTGAGGGAGGGGGCACTGCCACGCTCCTCCTCTGCCTTAGAGCTCGACCAGGAGCTTCGCCGGGTGCTCGGCCTTCCTCTTACCCGACCCAGAGCGTTGGCTCGTGGTTGATGGTGCCGGGGAGGGTGCGCCCTGCCTGGCGCCCGTAGAGCCCGACCGTTCGGCGCTCCCGGTGCCAGCGGACTCGCGGTGCTTGGCCTTATGTTGGGCCCCCGTCGCCGGGGCGCCCTCAAAGGTCTTAGAAGACCGCTCGGATTTCTTCTTCTTCTCGCCAGACGGGCTCTTACCCTCCAGCCAGTTGGCGAGACGTTGATGGCGGTCCTTCATGGTCCGTTCCGACATGTTGCCGCAAAACGCACAGTCCTTCTCCACGTGCGTCTTGTCCTCATGAAGGCAGTAAAGGCAGAAAGAGTGTTCGTCCTCCTTGAAGACGTTCTGCAGCTGGCATCCAGGGCAGACCCTGAACAGCTTTCCGGGCGTCGAGCTTCCCTTCTCCTGGGCCATCTCCGAGACCGGGCCTGAGAAGCTTCTGGAGTTCTCCGAAGTGTAGCTCGACGAAATCTTCACCCTTGAGGGGCACAGATGAATCCGACACGGGTCCCCGTTGATCGGATGTAGGATCGGTGGAGCTTGAGGCTCTTTTGACCGAAAGAATCGAAGTTTTTTGTGAAAAGCGCGAAAAATAGCACTAACGCTCGAGAGCAATAGCACGAGGATCCCAACACATGAACGTGCGGTAAAAATCTGAAGATGGCTGCCAGAGGCGGTGCTTAGGTAGAGGGCAGTCATTGGCTGTGGTCAGTATAACGCAGAGACCAGTGATTGGTTATTACTACGAAAGACAGATCAGAAACGAAACTGATACTGGTTTTTTCTTTACCGAGGATTCCCAGCCTGACGACGGGGAATATTCATGAGCATGTGAATCCATGCCAGACCCCATGCTGGAGAAATAATACTTTTAGAGACTTTTACAGTAGACTATGAAGACTGCTCAGAATCCTGAGAAGCGAAGATCCTAGAAAAGCTAGAAGATGAAGCTCTACCGGTGCTAACGGCAGAGCAAAAAGTGATGCTTGATGCACCCCGCACCATGGAGCACCTACAGGAAGTCATAGCTGCACTTCCTATTGGCAATACCCCAGAAGTGATGGCTTCCCGGAAGAATCTTATAAGGTGTATGTGGATTCATTAGCCCCAACACTGCTCCAAGTCCTCGAGGAAGCACATCAGAAAGGACAGCTGCCAGACACAATGCAACAGGCGGTAATAATACCTATCCTGAAACCTGGCAAAGACAAAAAAAATTTGTGAGTCCTTTAGAGAGATAGCACTTATAAACCACGACACTATAATTCACACCACAGTCCTAGCAGAGAGGCTGAAAAAAGTAATCACCTCACTAGTACACCCAGACCAAACTGGTTATGTCCCGGGAAGGGCCACCACAGAGAACCTTAGGAGACTACAAGCAATAATAGACAGAACGCATCACTGGCCAGAGGGCTGTGCGGTAGTAGAGTTGGACGCCATTAAAGCCTTTGATTCTGTAAAATGGGAATGGCTATTTGTCTCCCTTGAACATACAGCATTCTAAAATGCCGTATGAGATGGATACATATGCTCTACTCTAAACCAACAGCGAGAGCCTGTACTGGGAAGCATATCTCGGACCCATTCCAGATCAATAGAGGCACCAAAGAGGGCTGCCCCTTACCGTCCCTGCTGTATATCCTAGCACTGTAACCTTTAGCAATATTCATGAGGAAGACTTTCATTGAAGAGGGACAGAGTAAATGGGACCCTACATGTCATATCTCTTTACGCAGATGACATGCTGCTTTACATGCATCATCCGGAGGACAACCTTAAGGTATACCTTGAAGTGCTTGGAAACTTTGCGACGCTCTCAGAGATAGAAAACAGTAGAACAAAATCCTGCCTCTTTCCACTAGCGGGATGCTCAAGAGTAGAATAAGAACGATTCCCCCGCCTTACACCACAATACCAACAAAAACAAAACACAAATTGAATACTATCAAAGCTAAAAGAGGACTAGAAACATCCATTACATTCTGGAATAAACTGCCTCTCACTGTGATGGGTAGGATCTTACTAAAAAATGATAGCACTCCCCCCGCTTACTATATCATTTTATAAACATACCATACCTCATACCAAAAAACTTTAAGAGCTCAACTAGCTACTGAGCATTTTCATATGGGGCACAGGCAGGAGAAGGGTGGCACTTGATGTATTGGCCAGTGATTATACAGAGGGAGGAGTGTGTCTCCCGCACTTTGAACTTTACTACCTAGCTGTGCAGCTCCAACATGTAGCAGGATGGCTTGCAGACATAGAAACTGTGGATCATACATTAAAGAGCTCCAAGATAACCCCCTATCACTTGAAGGAAGTACTATGGTTAGAAAAGGCCAGAGTGGAGGACCTACCTCTGCTCCTGACACTAGGCAAGCAGATATGGCTGAGGACAAAAAAGATCATAAAAGTAAAAGAACGTTACTCTCCGCAAATTCCACTAGCAGCCCTACATGGAACCAATAGAGAAGACCTGACGCATAGCAGGAAATACGGGTAGGAAAAATGATAAGTTACTCACCGTAGTGACTAACGTACTCTTAGTCCATAGCCACCTTTCCTCCACACTGTACAGGCGTCCCTTCCAAGGGACGAGAGAGGGAACCTTTTTCACCAGAAAAAAACCTTCCCCTTTAAATCAGAAGGCACGCGGGGTGCGGCCCACGGAGCATGCGCTGCCCTGACTCCGCCCTCCAGTGCCACACCTCAGTCCCAATTGCTGCATCGACAAGAGATTTAACATTGCCTAATGACACCAGTATTATTAGGGGGGAGGTTAGTGGGACGTATGGAGGAAAGGGGACTATGGACTAAGAGTACGTTAGTCACTACGGTGAGTAATTTATAATTACTCTTACGTCCCGTCCCCTTTCCTCCATACAGAGTTATTGGTTTATACCGTGGCTAGTAAACCCGAGTTTCACTAGATCATTCAAATATGTTGTCCAGTTCATTCTATTATGTGATTTCTTACAGAAAAAAAAAATCACGAAAGTTCTCTCAGTACAGAGTGAATGTTCATGCATTTGGAAAGGCCTCGACAGAACCAGTGCTCTAGACACAGTGAGCATCTGGATGAAGGCGAGATCATTGGAGGCACACCATTCCGTGATAGCTGACAGTCAGAGACATTCGGTGTTGGCTTTGTTATCCTGTGCCACCCAGGTATGCTCAGCCTGTTGAAATCTGATCTGATGCCAAGGGCACACCCTACTCGAATAGTGGGAACCAGTTCAACGCCTCATGCCCCTTCCTGACTTGACACATACATCCCAAGAAGAACTGTTTTTTCATTCAGCCGCACGATCATGCACTTTCACCTGCTACTGCCATTTTAAAAACATGTTGACACACTGCTTAGGTACGTGCCATGTCTCCTGTCTTGCACAATGGTTACAGAGAGGGCTGACCCAGGCGCCTTTTGGAAGGTCACAGCGCCAGTAATGCATATCTGAACATGCACCGTTCATTGGAAAGACAGTGTACATAACAGTATTACATATGGGGCGGAAGGCTAGAATTGTTTTGCATATCCGTCTATAGATTGCAGCGTGTGTAAACTGGGATAATCTCCTCATGTAGCTAATGCTAAGGTCTATCTAACGCTCAAAAATTACATTGCGAAAGACACGATAATATGCTAGAGCCGGCTACTCCATCAAAAGGTAATACGCTTGGTTGAATGAAACAGTTCTGGAGGAGGGGGGAGGTTAGCTTTATTTGAAATTTCCTTTGCGGGATGATTAACACTTGTGCATTGCATCAACACACACAATTCATGAATGTTGACACGTTTATGTGGCATAACATTTTTACATCGATGTTTCAAGCTGTCCTACCGGTTCAGAAACACTAACGCATCAATGCCCTTTTTTGTCCGCATTCTTTCCCCAAGTAGAAAGCTAAACGTCTCTGCCTTTGAATAGGAGAAGTACCTTATTGTAATTTGGCCTTGAACGCTAGGCAGCAATTGCTCGGAGGACATAAATTGTGGAAATAGAAGAAAAAAAAAAGAAAACTCAATATATGAGAGCAGACATATACCGCCAAGTTAGTGTGAAAGTGTGTGATGCATCGTATAGAGAGGTTGCTCCTCAACAGACACTAACCATGGAACTTCCAGAAATTATGCAAGTTCAAGTTTACATAAAATTGTTATTGGGATTAAAAACGAGTAGGGTGCTGTATGCATAATAACTAATAGACGGTGGGGTAAACCTTGTCCGTGTGCACTGTGATCGCTTTTCGAACAGTAATCTTGCAAGCTTTGTTATAATGACATCTGTCCATGGTTCAAGCTGATTGGTTGCTATGTTTGTTCTTCGTTTTCTCCAAGTGGTTCTCCATCCCATTGGGAGCTATACCTACTTCACAGCGCTCAAATTGTACGCAACTCTTGGTCTCAAGTAGTACACCTTGTTTTCATTTGTGTGTTAAATATTGATTGTTTTGCGCTTATGATTAGGTTTCAAGCAGTTATGAGATATACGGTAACTTGTTATATTAAAATAAAGAACGGCTACTGAAATGCATTTTTATTGCGTTTTGTTCACAGATACTTTGTACTGTACTGCCTGTGCCATAGCTTCCAGGTGCCAGCCGATGGCTTCTTCAGTCAACACTGGAAGATTACAATAAGCAGTGTTTTTTCAATCAGCGTTATGTGGGACCATCAATATGGTCCTATATGTCCATTGGCATTTCTGGCAATAAGGAGCAACAGGTCCGCATTCACGATGTAACAACATAGAGAAGCAAGAGTGTTGGGCTTTGAAAGTGAAAAAAATAAATGTCTTCTCCCACACAGAGCACCAAGGGGGTCATAGAATTCTTTTGCTGTTGTGCCATATGGCAACACAAGGACAAAGAACATTGAACGTTCATCGTAATCTGCGTAGCTCGAGTCTCATGCGATGGTCGTCAGCTCTAACTTACCTGCAAAATTTTAAAAACGTTCATTTCCTGGAATTTTTAATTTCTTGTGAACATTCTTTGTAAAATAAAAGCACTTGCAACATTGCAGACTATTGTTGATGTATTATTGAAATATTCTATATGCAAATGCTGTTTAGGGCAAGACAGAAGGTACGTCCTCTGTGTGAGTATGTCTGTGTTTATCCTGTGTTTATCTTCCTGTTTCTGCGGGCGTGGGTGATGACGTGGCATGATTGGCTATGCTGGCCACAAACGTAATGAAAAAAGGTGGAGGAGATCGTTGGGACAAGTGATGTCAGCTTCAGTGGTGGGTGTTTTGATTGATTGCTGCGAGCGCATTTGAACTTAAAGCGATCGATCCACGGATAAGATTAGCACAATATGGCCAAGCCCAACACGTTTTCGCATGTGCAAAAGTGAGGAACACTAAGGTAAGAGGCATAGGAATTTTTTTCTATGGGCATCTTTTTGCCCAAACGATCGGGACATTAAAATGTTTGAGCGCACTATTCCTTTAAAGTCCCTGACTGGTTGTCGGTCACTTGATTGGGGGATAAAAACCAGTCAGATCCGCAAAGTGCTTCTTGACCACCGGATTGGAGGCGGAGGAGAGGTGATCTCCAAAGTTTTTGTAAGCCGCTATGGCTGCCAGATAAGTACAACAGGCGTCTACCTGCACACCTGAATGGGCCAGATGCGCAGGGAAAGACAGCACATGGTCTAGTGTGCATACCAGGACCTATCTCGTTTGCCTTGGCCCAGTGACAGAACCTGGTCCATTTGCTTCTGTATTGACTCCTGGTGGAGCTGCTTCTTGCCCCTTGAATAATAGCCAAGTTGTCTTGTGACAAGTGCAGATGTTTTAGAGTGACGTGTTCAGGAATCCAGCTGCTACGGCTAATATCTGCTGAGCGGGATGAACCACTGTAACTCCCCTTCTGAGATAGTAGGGGGGCTCGTCCCAATGGAAGGAGTACTGGAGGTTGATCCGACAGTCGGAGGAGTCCTGAGAACCAAGCTCTGGCCAGCCACCGCAGCGGTATGTAGATGAAACGAAGCCTCTGCGACACTTTGATCTTGCAGATGACCATGTGAATCAAAGAGGTAGGGGGAAAAGCGCATGCCCACTTTTCGTTCCACTGAATCTGCAACGCATCAGACAGAGCTTCTGCCCTGTCCCATCCAGGACACAAACGTGTGGCAACTCCTGTTGCTCAGGGTGGCGAATAGGTCTACCTAAGAGAGGCTCCACCTGATTTCCGTCAGGACACCCTCGTTCAACTGCCAATTGTAGTTGTCGACCCCACCCTGCCAGGTCTTTACGCCTCCAGGTTGGACTACCCCAGGAGGAGGACTGCTAATGGGTAAAAGTTGTTCGACAGTGCCCACTCCCATGTCGATAAACAACCTGCAGAGGGGAGGATACCTGGTACCCCCCCTGCTTGTTGATGTAATACATGCATGTGGAGCCCTTTGTCTGAATGCAGACTAACTTGTTACTGATAATGGGGAGGAACGCTTTGAGAGCATGCCAGATGGCCATCATCTCGAGCCAGTGATGTGTTCTAGTTGTTCCTGTTTCCACCAGATCCCGTCGACACTGGTTGTCCAGGGTAGACACTCATCCCTCCATGGACTTGTCCGTGATAATAACCTCAGGTGGTGGCTGTCTGAAGGGCCTGCCCACTAACAGTTTGGCCTCCGTCCTCCACCACAAGAGGTCCTGGTGAAGGTGCTGCAGTATGCTGACTAGAGAAGCTTTGGAGCCTGTTTCCTGATTCCAAGAGGCTCAGAAATGTAGGGACAGCCTCCTCATTTTGAGGCTTGTGTGTGACATTACCAAGAGACAACCCACCATTTATCCCAGTAGGTGTTGGTACCACCATGCCAATTGTTACTGATCCTCTGAGGAAATGCCCCGTGGCTTTCTTGATTGCTGTGATCTTATCGTCTGAGGGGAAGATCTTCTACGGCCTCATATCCCAAATTGGCCCAAGAATGTTAAGAACTGAGTGGGAAGTAAATGTGATTTCTTGAATTTGATGGAAAACCCCAATTCGTGAAGCATATGCATAAGGTTGGCTCCCTGGTGCTGAACTCCCTCGGACGACAGTGCTCATACAAGCCAAACATTGAGGTATGGATAAAGGTGGTGCCCTTCCGCTCAGAGAAGGGCTGCCACTGCATTCATTAACCTTGTAAAGACCCTCAGGCCGAATTGAAAATGAAAGCCCATGATCCTGAAAAGTAGGACGGAACCATGGGGCTCCCAAATCGGGACATGAAGTTAAGTATCCTTCAGATCCAGGCAGTACATCCAGTTTCCCCCAAACAGTGTCTCCGCTATCAGCGCTGGTGTAACCATCTTGAACTTTTGAAGGGGTAGGGAAAGGTTCAATGTTAAAAGGTCGAGGACAACGGCGCAACTCGAGTCCCGCCCAGCCGGAGCTCCACGGAGGCCCTGCACCGGACCCCGGGCGGCCTCGCACAGCTGAGAAGTGCTGCAGCGCAAGTCTGTGCCCCCCTGCTTACATCAATTCGGACTGGCGTGGGGGGCCTCGAGGCATCAGCGCACTGACGGAGTGTTGAGGCACATCCGCAGCCTGCGGAGAGGCCAGACTCACACCGCAGATTTCTCTAGGGGGGTCACCCATTGTCATTTTCCAGGATTTGTCCTCTCTTACATTGGCGTTACGAAGGAAGTGCCTACCGATTACGAAACTCCTCAAGGACAAAGGTACCAGATACCGTTGGGGCTACCCATTCTCCCTGACATTTGAATGGGAGGGCACAAGGATGAAACTAACTTCTGAAAGAGACATGGCCAACACCATTGCAGATCTACTAGGCCCCCAAGCAGACAGAGCTCTCGTGCCGGCACAGAAAAACACTGAAGGCTCATGGCAAACTAAAGGCCCTCGAAGAAGGAGAATGCAGGGCTCTAGGAAATTCAGGAGGATGAATGCCTCCTCGGATATGGAACACTGACTTCCACTATCTCGATCACCCACCATGAGGTGACATTTCAAACGGCGGTGCTATAGTGGGTGACACTTATGCTGTGGTGACTCCCAGGCTGGACCCAGGAACGAGGTTCGATAGCTGAATCACAAGATTAGAGGTACAGGTTGGGGTCAAGGGGGGGAAATGTTGATTAACTCGATTACGCCTGGACAAGAAGCCACTGCCGAGATTATCTTGGCTGGTGACACAGAAGGCCTTTTGTTCCCAGGTCTCGAGTCACATGATTGGGGGGCTCTAAAGTTATGTTGTGTTATTACGAATACAGGACTGATTGTTGTGCGGTTCGTACTGGTGGTTCGATATCGGTTGGGTGATGTTAACCCAACTGAATCGGACGCCGCAGGAGGAGAAGGGTGTGGGTGACCCTACATTGGGCCACTCTGTTCTTCGGTTGGGGTGAAAATGTTGTACTTATACAGGTTCCTTGCACAGAACGCGGGGCACACTTGTGAAAAGATGTTGAACTGACCCCGCTTTTTTCTAATGGCAAAAGATATACATCGAACATATGGACACGAGAGTTCGCAGAGACATCACGACAGGCACAGAGATCAGTAAAATCTTCGTCAAAAATCTCCGGTGGCAATCACACTTAACAATGACCGTCTACACATATGCACACTTAACGTTAAGGGCCTAAACTCCCCCACAAAGCGTTCCTTGGTGGCCAGAGAAATCAAGCGCTCCAAAATTGACATTCTATTCATTCAAGAGACACACTACCTCAGGGGAACAGAAAGAGCAATTCCGGACGGAGCTATCGGCTATTCCCTGTGGAGCTCCGGAATAGCAAAAAAGGGCGGGGTGCGGATACTAATACGGAAGAGCCTCTGTATGTCGGTCCAAAGCACCTGGGTCGACACAGAGAGAAGAACGGCGGTTGTAACGGGGCTCATACAGGACACTCCCGTCACTCTAGCCACAGTCTATGCTCCCAACCAAGGCCAAAAAAGATTCCTTCATAAAGCAATTGAAAAAGTGTTCAATATGGCACAAGGACACACAGTCCTTGGAGGAAATTTCAACATGTGGATGGACAGTTCTCTAGACAGGCAAAGTAAAACGGACGCACTCAAACCACCACAGCCAAATGACGCAGCCGATATGAAGGTATCCCTTTCAACGTTCGGCTTAACTGACAGCTGGCGTCATCTCCACCCCACAGATAGTGGTTTCACCTTCTGCTCCATCCCACATGAAACCCTCACACTAATTGACTATTTATTTTTATCCGAAGGCCTCTTGTGAGAAACCCTGGCTGCAGACATGTACCCAATTTCCTGGTCGGACCACGATATGGTCCTGGCTGAGATACAGTGGGTGAAACAAACCCCCCAAAAACAAAGTGGAGGTGCAATGACTCTTTATGGAAGGACACAGTGTTGAGAGACAACTTCGAGAACGCAATCAAACAATTCTTCATCTCAAACGATACAGGGGCGGTCACAAGGATTACAGTGTGGGATGCAGCCAAAGCTACTTGGAGGGGCGTCCTTATCAGAGAGGGAGCCCGCAAAAAGAGAGCGAACCTTGATCGAAAAAAGCAGAAACTGAGCATGGCAGCGAAGCAAGCCCAATCAAACCTGCATGAAAGAACAAGATACATCAACAAAGCCAAGGAACTCAGAGAAGAACTTAAAATACTGGAAGTTGGTAAAATAACCCACACCCTGCAAAACCCTGCAGTACCTCAAGCAAAAATTCTATGAAAAAGGTGATAGGGCCGACGCCCTTCTAGCGGCAAGGCTGCGCGCGCAGAGAGCCGAGAGATGGGTGGATGTCATAGAAAGGACGGACGGCACACTCCTGGACACCACAGAAACCTCTCCCCAAGGGTTTCAGGAAGCGTTTGCATTCTTCTATGAAGATTTATACACATGTGACCCGCCCTCCCGCAAGTGCCATAAATGAATACCTCGAAGACATCAAACTACCATAGTTGAAACGCGCAGAATCTGAGGCCCTCGACGTCCCCGTCAGTGAGGAGGAAGTCTCCGACACAATCAAGTGGCTCAAAGCAGGGAAGTCTCCCGGAGACGACGGATTCACCCCAGGCTTCTATAAGTCGTTCTCCACGTATATTGTTCCCTACCTAACAACACTCTTCAATGAAATCTTCGAAACAGGCAAAGCACCCCCTTCCCTCGCACAAGCTCTGCTCGCGGTCATAACCGAGGAAGGCAGAGACCCGAAACTATGCAGATCATATCGGCCCATTTCGCTTCTCAATATTGACGTAAGATATACGCAAGAGCTATAGCAGCCCATATAGAAGCCCATTTACCGCGATTGGTGAATCCGGATCAAGTGGGTTTTGTGATGGGAAGACAAGGTGCTGATACCATGAGAAAAATGCTCCACCTGATACACAAGGCACAGAACATGCCGGGGGACCCTGCCCTCCTGTCTTTGGATGCTGAGAAGGCATTCGACGGGGTGGACTGGGACTTCCTGGAAAAGGTCCTTGTCGAGGTGGGCCTCGGCCCAAAGCTCCGCCTTTCCATAAAGGCACTGTACACATCCCGCGATCAGTCTCTGTCAACGGTAGCTACTCCAGATGGTTCCCCCTGGAAAGAGGAACAAGACTGGGATGCCCGCTGTCTGCCATCTTGTTTGTCCTGTCTCTCGAACCCCTAGCGCAGCGGCTGAGACTAGACACTGGGGTCTCTGGGGGATCAGGGTGGGAGACAAGGAATACAAACTAGGCCTTTATGCTGACAATATATTGCTTCATTTTACTGATACACTCGAATCCATCCTGGCAACTCTGATATCATTGAAGAATATGGGCAGATGGCAGGCCTGGAAATCAACACTGGGAAATCAATCCTGCTCCCGCTCGACAAAAGCAGAGACAACGAGGTGGAGAGATTCACCCCACTAGGGATGAAAGTGAACCTGACCATCCTGCGATATCTGGGCATCAACGTCACACAAGATCTCGACACCTTGTATAACGCCAACTTCCCTCCCATGTTATTAACACTGCGAAACGATATGAAGAACTGGGCTAATCTTACAATCTCTTGGATGGGGCGCCTAAACGCCATTAAAATGGTGATTCTCCCTAAGAGGCTGTATTTGTTTCAGATGCTCCCCATAAGGACACCCAATTAATTCTTCGCTGAAATAACCAAGTCCATGCTGGTTTTCCTATGGCAAGGTAAAAAAACCAAGAGTCCCCAAATCCCGTCTTTATCTTAAGACTATGCAGGAGTGGGCCTCCCCAATCTGGAATCAATCTGGAATCACATTACAAAGCAGCCCAGCTGAAAATAATAATCCCACACCTGAGACCGCAAGCAGACTTACAATGGATAGCCTTGGACAACTTTCTCCTTCATACGTACACTGTTGGAGAACGGCTATGGGTCCCTGGACCCCAACTGCGGACCAGCATCAAAAAACATACTATACTCGGGACCATCTGGGCAATTTGGAAACCGAATAAAGATATGAAAGGGATCACGACCTGGCCTTCTCCCCTAGGACATCTCAGAGTCACAGGGATCCGTGACGACATACCTGAGTCACTAAGCTACCAGTCTTGGTATGAGGCAGGTCTTGAACAAGCTGGACAATTATGGAAAAACAAGGCCTTTATAACTATACAAGAACTAGAGGACGCACTCCATATTAGGCCCACTATCTGTCTTCCAATACTTCAAGTTAAAGGGGGTAATGTCTCGGGAGAAATGGAAAGACCAGCTACAGTGGGACCTCACGCCCTTTGAAAAAATTCTGGACACCTGCGTGGGCTCCAGAGGCCTGATCAGCTCCATGTATAATGCCCCGATAACAACTGACATAGCCCCTTCAACCAAACTGAGGAACAGATGGGAAGCTGATTTGTGTAGACCTCTTCATGAAGAGATGTGGTTGCGCACATTTAGACAGACGGCCAAATCATCGATATCATGCCAATACAAACTCCATGCACTCAAACTCCTCTACAGGTGGCAGTACGACCCGCTCAGACTTGCTAAAATGTACCAAATTTCCCCGACCATGTTATCCAGAGACCGTTCCCCTTGGATCGGTTCTGGGGGTACCTGGAGGTGTAGTCTTGGCATTGGGCGTTCTCTTGAGTTGCGAACAAGTCGATCTCTGGGAAGCCCCATTCTGCAAAGATGTTGGATACAATGTCTTCGTGTAGCCGCCATTTGTATTCTTCTGGCAGAGGAAAATCTCTGCTGAGTACGTCTGCCAGAAGATCGAGTTCCCTTGGAACATGTTGGGACAACAAAAACATCTTGTGTTTGAGAGCCCATATCCAAATGTTTTGGGACAGCTTGGATAGCCCTGGAGAGTGCCACCCTGTTTGTTCATGTAATACATTGCTGTAGTGCTGTCCGTTAGGATCAGCACCGTCTTCCCTTGCAGTTGCATCTGAAAGGCCTTCAGTGCTTTGAACACCGCTAATAGCTCCAATAAGTTTATATGGTTGGACGCTACTTGAGGGGACCACACTCCGTGCGCTGTCTGCTGAAGCAGGTGAGCCTCCCACACCGTGAGAGACGTGTCTGTCGTGATAGTGGCTTGCACTGCAAGGGTGGTGAAGGTCTTCCCCTTCAAGAGGTTTCATATTGACGACCACTGCAGAGATAGTACGAGGGCTGGCAAGACTACCAGATCTTCCCATTGTCCGCTGGCCTGACACCACTGGCTGTTGAGGCACTCTTGCACGGGACGCATGCGCAGCCGCACGTGGGGAACCAAGTATATGCAAGGCGCCATCATTCCTAGCAAGCGCATGGCTTTGCGCACCGTCACCTCCCGACTGGCTACATATTGAGGGATCTGAAAAAACATGTTCTGAAACCTCTTGTTGGAGGGGAAGAAGAGACCGTCCTTCGTCCGAATTAGAGCTCCCAGAAATTGTTTTATTTAACTGGGGACTAAACTGGATTTCTTTTAGTTGATTGAGAAACCAAGACTCAACAGGAGATCTACTATTTTTTGGGTGTTCGAAAAACAAACGTCGAACGAGTCCCCCGTGATGAGCCAGTCGTCGAGGTAAGGGTAAACTGGGACTGATCGTCTGCGCAGGTGTGCCGCCGCCACTGCCAGGATTTTGGTAAACACCCTCAGCGCTGAAGCGATGCCGAAGGGGAGTACCTTGAACTGGTAATGCCTGTCCTGGATCATGAACCTCAGGTATTTTCTGTGCGCCGGCAACATTGAAATATGAAAGTATGCATCTTTCATGACCAATGTTGCCATGAAGTCCCCTTGTTTCAGCAATGGAATCACCTACTGCAGTGTTACCATACGAAACTTCTGGGGTTTTATAAACTTGTTTGCTGGGCGCAGATCTAGAACAGGGCGCATGGTGAGATCCTTTTTGGGTACAAGGAAGTACACTGAATAAATACCCTTGTTTACCTGAAGAATAGGGACGGCTTCTATGGCGTCCTTTCCCAGCAGCGCTTAAACCTCTTGGTTCAGGATCTCCAGATGGTCCGGCGAAAGGCACCGTGAGTGCAGCGGTCTGAATTGTGGCGGTCGGGCGAATTCCACGCAGTAACCGTGGGCGACCGTCTTTATGACCCACTGGTCTGAAGTTATTCCCTCCCATGCCATGAGGAAAGCTGTTAATCGCCCCCCGACCGGGGTGACATGGGAGAGGACATGGATTTGGTGGTCATTTCTGACCAGAGGCTGTGGCTCCTCTGGGATTGGGGCCTCTGCCGCGTTTGACCCCTTGCTGGTTAGTGTTAGGCAGAATCCTGTGCAGTGCACTTAGGGACCACTACACACAATTAAGACCACAGGTGGCAATACAAGTTTTACCTTTGATACAAGCCTGTACTACTATGTTAAAGTGGTAGCATTAGTGGAGCAGCCAGGCCTATCTCAAGAGTATATGAGCAGTAGAAGAGATTACACAAAGGGACCACAATTACTGTGACTCAAGCAAACACTGACTCAAGGTTTCAGGTAGAAAGTACATTTATTTTAAAACCATTCGTTATCAACACAACACTTCTATTAAATTTAAAACCACACGTTAAATACACTACAACTGACCAATTCACTTTGTACGGTTTGAATCATGGTAAGTACACTGTTTTAGAGAACCGGTATTATGGAACAATACACGTTACCGTGAATACAATTGCCATCACTTTTTGACAGTTCGGTCTACTAAATAAACGTGTATCCGCGGCAAGAAATGCTATTGGGGCAAAAACACACTTATCACCTGAGATACCCAGAGAGAGTTGGGGGCAAAAATCATAGGCAATATGTTAGTTAGGCAAACAGGATCGAGAACACTCATCGACAGAAATGCAAGAATCAAGAGGCCGGAGCCAGTGTCAAGTGGAACCGGGTTCCTGTGTCGAGGCTCACACATCTGATAGTTCGCAATTCAAAGTTGCCAAGAGTACTTTAGATATTGTCAAATGTTCGGAAGCAAAAGTTATAAGAAGGAGGGAAAAATAAGTGCAAGCCTAATAAGCGAGAAATAGGGATTTCACCCAAAATTCCTCAAGCAGGACAGTACCTTTTCAAAGAAGAAGCTGGTGCCACAGCAGTTGTTCCTGGTAGTTTCCTGTAGACCCACGATTCCTGGCTTCGGCACGAAGAAGAACGATGAAGGGGGTCTACAACACACAGGGATGAGGCCGGCAGCAGCGACGATGAATAAAAAGGTGCGCTCCTTAAAAACAGGAGAGGCTCTTCAGGTGGCTATCCGGACCACTACAGCAGTGTGCAGTGATTTCGACCACGAATGGCACCTCTGGCTGGTTATCCCCACTATGCTCAAGGGAAGACGACTCCGGACTGGATCTTCTCTTAGTCACTGAAGGGTAGATAACTCGGGACTGCAGCAGGGCTTCACCGGGACCGGATAGTTGCAGCAGTCAACCTCTCCTCCGCTTCTCTTCGGTTCCTTGTAGTTCCAGTGGCGACTCTCTGACTACCAGCCCAAGAGTCCTGCCTTTTATGCCAAAATACCCCATTCACACAGCCTGGCTGTCAATCACTCAGCAGGGGGGTTGTTCGGCCCAGACAATCACCTTAGCCAATTGACACAGTGCGACTTGGGTCTCCAAGGAGACCCTGTGCAGGGGATGACTAAACCCCCCCCCCTCACATTCAGCCCACCTAGACACCCAGACGCCAAAGGAGGGCTTCTGGACAGAAGCCCGCCAAAGGTTGGCGAACAAAGAAGGCAAACCTGGTTTGCCGCACAAAGTAAAACACAAGAAGGAGTTGAACTAAAAGAAATGGCGATAAAACCCAACCGGAGCCAAATTAAAAAGTATTTGGTCAAGCGGGTTTAAGTTTGAGGCTAATACAATAGACCAAAACACTACCACGTTTATATAATATAACCGAAGTAGGAAATATAGGGTAGGTACCACTACCACCAGCCACGTCTTGGTGTTAAGGGAGCGAAACAAAGCTCCAAGAGGCGCAGGCAAAAAGGAGTAGGAATTAACCCTTCCCAGTTCTCCATGTAAGATGGGGGGTACTGGGTCTGCAGTTTAAATGACTACATAAAGTAAATGGCAACTTTACCTGTTTCTGGGGGACAGTAGTCAGCCCCAGAAAAATTGAGTCAGTGGGAAGTCTTAAAGACAAACCTGTGTCACTGCACTCAAGGTGCTGTGTAGCACGCAAAACGTTGGGCTCCTGGAGTGGCGTGGCTCCAGAGCCGAAGATCGCACAAACAGTAGAAATACACAAGGCAAAAGAAATGTAAGAATGGGAAAAGGGTTCACACTCTTACCAGGTGGAAAAAATAAACCCCATAAATCCAGCAAAGCTGCTGAGGGACTCACTAGGTAAGGGAAATTAGCCATAAATGAGAATTCTCCCCAACAGGCAGCAAGGCTTGTGTCACTCTCAGTTCGGATCTTCTTCCTGGCAATCCATCAATGCCTTTGGTGAGATTATCGCTCTTCCTCCCATGCTCTCATTCTACGGAGGAGCACAACTCAACAGTAGGGTAAGGCGAAACCATAAGCGAGGAGTCCTCCTCCAAATTGGTGATCTGACGCATGTCTCAATCATATTGGAACATCACTTAAAATGGATGACCCATTTGTATGAGACAATGCACTCTCACAGCCAAGAGGTCAACAGTTTGAGGATTCTTCTCTTCTGGAGAGTCATTTTCGCAAAGTCTTGGTATAGGTTTTCCCCATGATGCTCTCCTTCATATGGGAAAAGTGCACTGACGTTAGCACATCAGAGGGAAATCCTGTCTTCCTCTGGAAAGCAGAGAAAGCCGGATGGGTACAATCAAAGATCATTTCTGCATCTGCCGGAAGACCAAGGATTTCTCTGTACATTCCTTGCATGAAGCGGTCCAGTTCTCAGTTTGCAATGGCTGCGAGGAGCATTCTAAGCCAAATGTTATTTCGCCTTGATCTGTTCTCTCCATCCTCAATTCAAGTGGTCTGTTTTTTCTTACCCTTCTAGCAGTGGTTGCTCAAAGGCCACTTGATCATTAGAGACCTCCATCAGGAATGATCCCATCTCTTCGATGCACATTTTGTCCGCTACTACATTCTTATTAAGATCGCCTACTATTCGCCGAATTCTGCTTTTCACTGAGATACCTTGGCTCAAGTAACATGTCAGTTTTCAAAGCTTGCAGGAGTGCAGCAACATCCAATTTAGTTGCTAGAGCAGTGTCTTGGAAAGCAGAGGCAACTGCTAGGGTCAATGCTGCGAGCAATTCTTTCAGGTCAGAGGTGTTACGCGGTTCGTTTTTTAAGGCTGTCATGACTTTGAGCATCACCAGCCCGCCAGTGTAGTTGTGGTGCCCTGGAGGACAGAGTTCAACCTTGGTGCCTTCCTCGCTACTGGAAACAAGCCCAATTATTTGTTCTTTTGGCATAAGGTTTCCAAGCAGAACCGGCAGGCAAGCTTGGGGCTAGAGGGGCCCCGAGAAGTCTTACTTGTGTCACACCTTAAGATTGGAATTCATATCTTAGATCCTGTAGATTGTGTGGGATAAATACATTAGAAACTCCCTACCATATAGTATGTGAGTGTGAAAGCTTGACCTGGTTGCGTCATCTCCATCTTTTGAAATATAACAATAAGTATGAATGTAATGGTTTAGACATGTGGCAAAGACTACTCAGTGGACATGATATGAATTTAATATTTTATTTGATGAAATTTTATGTGATGATTTTAGATATTTTAACTGAGCTATCAAATGGAATTTATATGTTTTAGAATGATATGTATCAAACTATGTTGTGATGATTTTTATGGCTATATGCAAAACATTTTTTGTTATAAGCATATTAAATAAATAAGATAAGAATTCATATTACAGTCCAGTAGGGAAAGAGGAAGGAGAGCGATCTGCTCCTGCCTTCTTTAAGTTCCTCTTCCGGGGATTTTTACCCCCCCTACCCCGGATGTACCTGCATTAAGGGTCCCAGTCTTGATATACATCGCTCAATTAATGGTTCTCATGTCAAACAGATGAAGGCCTGCATTGATCTCTGCATCCCTGGAGGCTGATGGAGTCCCGATCCTTCTCAGTCTTCCTGAACAGGCTGTCAACTCCACTGTCCCCCAGGCACTCACTGAGTCGCAGGCTGTTAGCAGCGGCGCAACCAAAGAATCAACCAATGTCAGCTGCACTTAGGCGCAGGCCCAGCAGACACCTACTCCCCCGGCTCATTCACTTCGCGTCAAGGGCAGCATCCATAGGCCTGGATCCACCACCTGTCACTGTGGCATGCCGAGGAAGAGTCGGACAAAGGGGTGGCATGGTATAAGGAACAAGTTACTTACCTGTAACTGTTGTTCTCCAGCATGGGTCTGGCATGGATTCACATGCTCATGAATATTCCCCGTCGTCAGGCTGGGAATCCTCGGTAAAGAAAAAACCAGTATCAGTTTCGTTTCTGATCTGACTTTCGTAGTAATAACCAATCACTGGTCTCTGCGTCATACTGACCACAGCCAATGACTGCCCTCTACCTAAGCCCCACCTCTGGCAGCCATCTTCAGATTTGGAAGCACGTGAAGTGGCAGTATGACCAAGTGAAGAGCCGCAGAGGGGTAGGCGGGAGGGTTCGCATGTGAATCCATGCCAGACCCATGCTGGAGAACAACAGTTACAGTTAAGTAACTTGTTCCTTCTCCAGCATGGGGTCTGGCATGGATTCACATGCTCATGAATAAAGAATACATAGCAGTACACACATGCACAACCACGGGAGGTGGCAAAGGCTCAATATTAAGCATCACATCAAACTCAACATTAAGCATCTTACCTCCTCACCAGGCTCACCTCAGGCGAACAGGTTGCGCAGCACTGCTTGGCCGACCCTGGACTCCTCCCTGGAATCCCGGTCGACGCAGTTGAATTTCGTGAAATTGTGCGTCGACCTCCACGTAGCAGCCCTGCATATGTCCAGCAGGGGCACACCAGATAGGAACGCCGTGGTAGCTGCGATCGCTCTGGTGGAATGGGCTCTCGGACGGCCAGGCAGCGGTCGGTTTGCCAACCGGTGACAGTACATGATACAGCCGGAGAGCCATCTGGAAATGGAAGCCTTCGAGAGAGCCTTCCCCTGATTGACAGGTCCAAAGTTCACAAAGAGTTGTGACGTCTTCCGAAAACACTGTGCGGTCCACGTAGAACTTCAGCGCTCTAGCCACATCCAGCGAGTGCAAAGTCCTCTCAGCCGGCGACGAAGGCGACGGGAAGAACACAGGCAACACCAAGGGTTCGTTGAGATGGAAGTCCGACGGTACCTTGGGCATGAAGGAGGGGTGCGTTCTGAGCACTACCCTCGTGTCGTGAAAAGTCAAGTACGGGGCCTTGCAGGAAAGGGCCTGGATCTCTCCCACTCGTCGTGCGGAGGTGATGGCCATAAGAAACGCTGTTTTCCACGACAGAAATTTCAACGGAGCTGAGTACAGAGGCTCGAACGGAGGTCCCATGAGCTTGGTCAGCACCACGTTGAGCTCCCACGCCGGGGCCGGAGCCTTCACCGGCGGGAACGATCTGAACAGTCCCTTCATGAACTCTTTCACCAGACGATGAGACCACAAGGACGTCCGCCCCGTGGTTCTGGTGTATCGGGAGATCGCAGCAAGATGAATCTTGATGGACGCGTGTGCCAGTCCAGCTTTGGCCAGCGTCAGCAGGTACGGCAGTACTTGGGGGGCCGTAATCCGTAGAGGGTTAATCTTCTGTGCGTGGCACCAGACAGAGAACCTCTTCCATTTGTGTCCGTAGCATTTAAGAGTCGAGGACGCCCTGGCCTTTGCAAGAACCTCTCTGCAGTCGGCCGGTATGTCGTATCCTCCAAACTCTAGCGCTGCAGGAGCCAGGCCTGCAGGTTCAGCGATTTCGGGTCGTGGTGGAGGATGGCGCCTCCTTCTCTGGAGAGTAGATCTGCGTCCACCGGCAGCTTGATTGGCGGGGACGCCGACAAGTCCAGAAGGTCCGGGAACCATATCTGCCTCGGCCACGCAGGTGCGACGAGGATCATCCTGCACCGTGACCTCTTGAGCTGGTTGACGAGCCGGATTAGCAGTGGCAAAGGAGGGAACGCGTAGAGGAACAGGCCCTCCCAGGGGAACGAGAAAGCATCGCCCATGCTCCTCGCCTGGGGAAACCTGCTGGCGAACCTCCGGCACTTGGAGTTCGTCGCCGTCGCGAACAGGTCGATCTGGGGTGTGCCCCACCGTCGGAAGAGGCGATCCACTAGATCCTGCCGTAGCTCCCACTCGTGGCACGAGCGCAGCTCCCTGCTGAGTGAGTCGGCGATGGTGTTTTTTTATCCCTGCCAGATGAAACGGCACCAGAAATATCCTTTGGGCGATGGCCCAATGCCACAGGTCCTGCGCCTCCTTGGACAGTGCTGGGGACCTGGTTCCGCCCTGTTTCCTGATGTAAAACATGGTGGTGGTGTTGTCGGTGAAGATCCTCACCACCTTGCCCTTGAGGGACGGAAGGAAGGACCTGAGGGCCCAAAACACTGCACGGAGCTCCAGGACGTTGATATGTAGGGATTTCTCCGTCGGGAGCCAAAGGCCTCTTGCGTGCAGATTTTCGGTGTGCGCTCCCCACCCTTCCAGGGAGGCATCTGTGGTCACTGTCTCCTGGTGGGCTGGGGTCTGGAAGTCCAAGCCCGCCGTCAGATGCGCGCGGGTGCCCCACCACCGGATCGCTCGTTGGAAACTCTCGTCGAGTGTGATCCTTTCCTCGAAGCTGCCCGTCGTTTGGATCCAGCGCGCGTCCAGGAACTCCTGCAACGGGCGCATCCGGAGCCTGCACATGGGAATGAGGTAGATGCAGGAAGACATCATTCCGAGGAGGGACTTGATGGACCTCACCTTGGCCGCGTCGGCCACCAACATCCGCTGCACCTTGCCCAGGATGGTCCTGGTCCTCTCCTCCGACGGGGAGGCCAGAAGGGACACTGTGTTGAGCCTCGCTCCCAGAAACAGAGCGTCTTGCGCGGGTACCAGGTGGGATTTGGCGTAGTTCACGGAGAATCCCAGGTCCGTGAGAAGTTGGACGGTCCTTGCCGTGTGAACCACGGCGAGCTCCCTCGTCTTGGCTCGGATGAGCCAGTCGTCCAGGTAGGAGTAGACGTGGACCCCCTCGTGGCGCAGCTGCGCCGCCACCGGTGCGAGGCACTTGGTGAATACCCTGGGTGCCGACCGTAGTCCGAAGGGGAGGGCTTTGAACTGGTAATGACGCCCTTGGACCACAAACCTGAGGAATTTTCGGTGCCGCTTTAGGATGGGAATATGGAAGTAGGCATCCTCCAAATCCAACGACGACAGGAAGTCTCCTTCCTCCAGCTGACCCAGGACGTGCTGGAGGGTGACCATCCGGAACTTCTGCGCCTTGATGAACTTGTTCAGACGTCGCAGGTCCAGGATGGGGCGCCATCCCCCCGTCTTCTTCTTCACGAGGAAGTATCTCGAGTAGACTCCGGAGCCCCGAAGCATCTTTGGGACGAGTTCGATGGCGCCCTTCCTGAGCATCGCTTTTACCTCCAGGAGAAGTTGAGGGACGTGAAGTTCTTTCCTGGCCACGGGGGGGACGCGCGGGCACCTTCTCTGGAACTCGAGCGCGTGGCCCCGGGCCAAGGCGTCCAGCACCCAACGGTCGGTGGAGATGGACTCCCACACGCTGACGAAGCTCGCCAGCCGGCCTCCCACCGAGTTCTTCGGTGGGGGCCCGATCCCACGGCCGGTTCAATCCTGCTTCGACGAGGCTTTGCCGCCTTGACCTCCTTGGCGACGACGGCGGGGTCCGCCAGACTTGCCTCGTCCTCTGTAGGCCTCCTGAGACGACGAGCGGGCCGCTTGATGGTAGGTGGAGAAACCGCCGCCGGAACCTTTGGAGGCGCCCTTGCCTCCGCTGCTCCGAAAGGGCGTCCGTCGTTGTTGCAGAACTCCCAGGGCCCGGGCCGTCTCAGTGTCTGCTTTAATGGCCTGAAGGGAATCGTCCACTGTTTTCCCAAACAGGTTATTCCCATCGAAGGGCATGTCCAGGACTCTGGTCTGAAAGTCTTGACGGAAGTCCGTAGCCTTGAGCCATCCACACCGCCTAAGGCAAACGCCGTTGCCCAACTGGCGGAACCCAGTGTCGGCGATGTCCGTCGCAACGGTAATGGCGTGGTCCGAAGCCACCTCACCTTCCTGCAGGATCTCCAGGGCCTCTGTCCTCTTGTCGTCCGGCAGGAAGTCCAGCAGGGGAGCCAGTTTGTACCAGAGCTCCCTGTCATAGCGGGCCACGATAGCCAAGGCGTTGGCCGCTTTAATCGTCGTCGCTGCCGACGAGATGACTCTGCGTCCCATAGCATCCAATTTCTTTCCCTCACCGTCCGGTGGGGAAGTCGATGTGGAGGCCGCACCCCCCACCCGCTTTCTTCCTGGCCGCCGCGGAGACGACGGAGTCCGGGGTAGGCTGCGCCCGGAGGCACAGGGGGGCCGTGTCCGGGACCCGGTACTTCTTCTCGTACCGGTCTCTTCTAGCTGGCATCGTGGAAGGGTTCTTGAGGAGGGTGAGGCCCTCATCCCAAATGTCGTCCAATAGAGGCACTGAGAGGACCGTCTTCCTCTTGGCCTCGCGCCGCTGATAAAGGAAACCTTCCTTCTCCTCAGGGCAGAGTTGAAAAAGCTCCGATGCCCTGGTGATCATGGAGTGGAACGATCCAATCTCGTCGGGCGGAGAAGCCCTGGTGGGAGGCGACGACGGTACATTCTCGTCGTATACCTCGTCGTCCGTACCCGTCGCTGCCGTGTCAGTTCCCGTATCATCCCCTCGGGTGGACGGGGAGGAGGGCTTGACGGGGCGCGACGGCTGAAAAGGAGGTGGAGGGTGGATCCTTCTTTTCTTAGTAGGGGGAACACCAGAAGGTCCCGGTTCTGGGTCCCCCGACGGGAGAGGTTCCTCCGTCGGCAATGGTAGTCTCGTCCTTATCTCTGAGCATAAGGACTGTATAGCCAACAAAATGGCCGCCGAGTTGTCTTGCGGTGCTGGCAGAGGGGAATCCGACGGGCGATCAGGGGCCCCGTCGGTACCCTCGACGATGTCGTCGTCACCTGCGTCGGGATCCATCCCGACGGGCCGGTCTTCTTCCACGCCGAGGCCGTGGCTTAAGACCTCGACCAGTTCCTCCTCCGAGGTTGAAGCCGAATCTACGACGACGCCCTGCCCCCCCCTTTCTCTTCCCCTCGGGGGATTTCACGGGAGTCCTATCGATGGGCACAAAAGAGGACTCCCTCCGAGGTGGCAGGGAGACTCTGAGCCCCGAGGTCGCCACCACTGGTGTAGCCTGCACAGGCTGAGCCAGGGCCGCCGCGACAGTTTCGATAGAGGGCTTGGCCGGATGGATTAAGGCCTTCACCACCTTAGGTGCGCTCACCGCCTTATCCTTGAGGGGGGGACACCGCCTCGCTCCCCCTCCGCCTTCGAGCTCGACCGGGGCCTCTCCAGGAGCTTCGCCGGGTGCTCGGCCTTCCTCTTACCCGACCCAGAGCGTTGGCTCGTGGTTGATGGTGCCGGGGAGGGTGCGCCCTGCCTGGCGCCCGTAGAGCCCGACCGTTCGGCGCTCCCGGTGCCAGTGGACTCGCGGTGCTTGGCCTTATGTTGGACCCCCGTCGCCGGGGCGTCCTCAAAGGTCTTAGAAGACCGCTCAGATTTCTTCTTCTCGCCGGACGGGCTCTTCCCTTCTAGCCAGCTGGCGAGACGTTGATGGCGGTCCTTCATGGTCCGCTCCGACATGTTGCCGCAAAACGCACAGTCCTTCTCCACGTGCGTCTTGTCCTCATGTAGGCAGTAGAGACAAAAAGAGTGTTTGTCCTCCTTGAAGACGTTCTGCAGCTGGCATCCAGGGCAGACCCTGAACAGCTTTCCGGGCGTCGAGCTTCCCTTCTCCTGGGCCATGACCGGGCCTGAGAAACTTCTGGAGTCCTCCAAAAGCGTAGCTCGACGAAATCTTCACCCTTGAGGGGCGCAGACGAATCCGACACGGGTCCCCGTTGATCGGATAGAGAGTCGGTGGAGCTTGAGGCTCTTTTGACCGAAAAAACGTTTTTGAGAAAAAACGTGAAAAAAATAGCACTAACGCTCGAGAGCAATAGCACGAGGATCCCAACACATGAACGTGCGGTAAAAATCTGAAGATGGCTGCCAGAGGTGGGGCTTAGGTAGAGGGCAGTCATTGGCTGTGGTCAGTATGACGCAGAGACCAGTGATTGGTTATTACTACGAAAGTCAGATCAGAAACGAAACTGATACTGGTTTTTTCTTTACCGAGGATTCCCAGCCTGACGACGGGGAATATTCATGAGCATGTGAATCCATGCCAGACCCCATGCTGGAGAAACAATGTATTAAATAACAAAGGAAAAAGATCTAACTCTCCCTATTCAAAACGGTGTTCCCTAACTACTGCAGGAAACAGGTGCTCGCCCTCAGGGTGGTTGACCAAATGTAAAAAAAAGAAGTCCGCTGTCCGAAACAAACCAACTCTAGCCCTACCACTATAATACTCAAACACCAAAAAGAATACCAGGAGAATGACTCCCTTCTTCTGGTTCACTGGTGCCCACATTGGGGTCGGTGTTTAAAAGTCTTAACTGAAAGTTTGTGTTCCACAAATATGCAGAACAGCAGGAGGTCGACTCCCTCCTGGTCCAATAGTTGAGTGTCTTTGACAATGTCTTTGGTAACCTTTGCCCTAGTATCTGAATCAACAAAACTGTTTTGGAGAAAGACCATTAGAATGACTCCCTTCTAGTTTGCTTGACTTTTGATGACAATATTTCTCAACAGTTCTTATTAAGGTTAGTACTTCTCTGCAGACTTTCTCCAGAGTTAATGTCAGTGTTTGTCCTTCATTTTAATATCTGTAAACATCAACATTATTGTGAGGTAGACTACTCCTGAGTCCTTGGTTATCTTTGCCAGAATCACAGACGAGGCAGACCATGCCAGAGGCTTTTGTAAGCTCTGCACCAATTACTGAGATGAGGGAGATTACTCCCGATACTCTTCTCATTGACAATGTCCCTTTTAGTACTTCTCCACCAACCACTGTGACACGTGAGATCCCTCCAGATGCTTTGATCAGCTTTACAACAATTACTGGGGCTAGGAAGATCCCTCTGGATGCACTCAGTAATCTCCCCCAAACCCATGGTTCCAGTTACCTTTTTCGTCCTGGGACACGGAGACCGCTCTTCAACGTCGTTGCCACTTCTTCCTTGCTTCTCTATACCCAACTTCGTTCCTACAGGGTGTCCAGTTTCGCAGTATTGGCAGTAAGGGACTTATCGGTCCACCTCACTGAAGTCACGCCACCGTTAACTGGATCCTCTTTTCTGCATTTATCTGGCCTCCTCTTGGTGCCCGAGGGTTTCTCTGAGCTTCCAGTCGCGTCCTCTCGATTGAGAACATGCTTCTCCATCTTGTGTCTTAGATGCCGGGTTGGAACTTCCTGGGCAGGCTCATCTTCACAAAGGCTTCTCTCTGGCTTCCCTGGTTCACTTTCAGGCAATCACTCGTCTGTTTTTATGGTTGTAGTGGGGTCCTTCCCATCGCAATGTCAAAGTCCATGGTCTGTGTCAATGATTCACTCTTCAAGCCTTGTCTGGGCCACCTCTTCTCAGTACTTTGAAAGTCACATGAAAAAATGGTTTGAATAAGTCCTGTAATAATATTCTCCACAGTATTTCCATAAGGCAATGAAATAATTTTCTAGGAAGAAAGAAAGGAGTGTCACATTAACATACAGTAGTACTGTGAGAGGCTTTTCCTACAAGACTCCGGTATTTCGGGGACTCGGGGTAAGAGGGTTAGCGAGCTATGGGAGTCAACATATCCATGATGGAGGTACCCCCCCTTGAGTTCCTCCAGCTTTATACCACCCCTAGGGGGGGGGGGGGGGAATCAGGTAACAGCCTCACCTCTCTAGCCTCACAGGGAAGGGTTCCCCAATGGGCAGAAGTGACATGATCCCACAAGTCGTCACAACACACACTGGTCGTGTGCACCCATGTTGGTTTGTCTGCTATCCTCACCCTGGCGCCATCTTTTGCCGACATGCTGCGGGCGAGACAGCTCACCATCGTAGCTCAATTCCTCCTTTGTGAGGGGGGTGGGGAGACCTTCTGGGCTTACTCTCGACTGCTCCCCAGCGTCGCGTCTTCCAATATTGGTGTCCCAGGTTAACCCAAAGGTGGGAAAAAGGGCCATTGGTACCCCTCCATAAGTGAAGCTCACGACTTCTTGCCTGACCTGCTAGGCTGTCTGCTAGTGCATTTTTTCGGATGTCCAGTAAATCTACTGACAGTCCTGAGAATGAACAAGTATATTTCATGCTATGTAGTAGAATTATTTGCAAAGACTTAGTGGGAAAAGAAGGTATCAAAACCTTAGGGTGTATTGTTAAACAAAAATGTTGATAATGATGAAAAGTATTTGTGTAAAAAAAATGCTGATTTATTGAACTAAAATGAAAATTATAGGGTGTGAAATTCCATCGTAAGTAAGATAAGTCAAGTGTCTTGTGCTGCATATGCACTCCTGACATGAATGAAAACAGCTGGGCTGAGACTCCATACATTGATGTGCAGTAATTAGCCTCTGTGCGTTCAAGGGCTGGATGACCGGTCCTAATACCCCCCCCCCCCACCCAAGCACTGTCAAACTATTTATGGTGTATCACAGATAGGAAGGAAACGCAGAGGCCATACATATGGAGCATCCCCTAAAAGGCAGTAGGGTAGTGAGCAGCCAATCCAATGAGAGATGGTTAATGGAGCAACAAAGGAAGTGAGAAGCAAGAGATACAGATCAACAATTGATGCTAGAGTTAGAGCGACACAAAGTGAATACCAGTTGATTGACCGTTATTAAAAGAGGGAAGCAGGAAGTGAAAGAGAAGCCATGACAGGATCAGAGATGGAGCAACCTACGAAGGGGGAGACCGTTACATAGACAGAGAAGCAGGAAAGCAGAAACACAGCTACAACAGGAAAGAGGAAGTAAGCTAGCAGCAGACCCACAATTATTGGAAAACAAGCAGCAACACAGAAAAGAAAGGCAGCAAAAGGAGGGGAAGTATTCCTGCACGTTTGTTTTTTATAGCTACCTTAACTACAACTCATTTGAAACATTTTAAGCAACCCATGTACTGTAAAATACTCCCCCCCCCCCCCACGGTCCCCCCTCCCTCCCTCGGTCTCATTGTGGTACACTACTCTAAATCTCTTGGTTCTTAACAGAATAACCACAGGCGGGGAATATTGTAAAAAAGTAAATGATTACCCAGCGCGTGATTTTGAAGCCTGGAAACACTTTCGGCTGTACAGGCGCCATACAAACGCTCAATAAATAAAATAAATAAAAATGCTGCACAGGGGATCCTTGACAGAAAAGAAATCGATTGTGGAGCAAGCAGAGCACTGTTGGGACACTTGATCTCAACCCTTAAAGAGGAGGGCTGAATGGCACTCTGCTCCTTTGCTGGCTTTCCTCACCACTACTGCCCGGGCTAATAAGATGGCGCTCACAGACAGGGAGCGAGTGTCCGAACTCACTACCATCTTCTGGCGCACCATCACCGCTGTGGCCCAGCTCACAGGTCATCCCAGAGCAGGGAGCGTCCAAGATTCGCTGCTGCCTCACGGATTGCAGCATATGCCAAATGGGGCGCTCACCAAGAGAGGAAGGGGAGCAGTGTGTGAATACTGAAAGGGTGTGCGCCTGCTGAGCCTGTACCTATTATTACTCCCTTGGCTGCTGCTGGCAGACACTGTGCTTGCAGGTCCCCATTGCTGCAATTAATGCCAGGCCACACCTGAAATACGCAGTCCGGCCAACAAGAACTTTGGGATCCCCACACACTGCTGCCTGCCAACCAGAGAAACGTTCTCAAGCAAGTGAAGTGAAGTGAAAGAACCAACACAGAAGGACCTTGAAATATCCCTGGCCAGGGTGTCTCCAAAGTAAGGTTTTTATGAATAGTTTACAGTGCACTATTTATAGACCTATTGTATACATTTTTAAGGGCTTATATTTTTGAAGAACCTTTTATATTTTGAAAGGACTGTTCTCTGTTTTTAATAATGCAGCTGCTTACGTAGGTTAATAGTCATGTTGTAACCTCTTAATATAAAACCTTGAAAACAGGTGGTATACTGGGAGAACGTAAATAACGAAAAGATCAACTAAAGAAACCGTACACTAGCATTTCGTGGTCTGCCTTTCTATGGTGTTTACTTTAGTTCTAGAAGAGAATTGGAATGCGGGTGAGAGAAGGGAAGAGAACGAGTGGTGGTTGGACAAGAGCGGTGCAAATGGTGGGGCCCTGTAATACAGTATGCTTGGTCTTAAATAAATCACAGCTAAAACTCATCTGTGCATGAAGCGTGAACATTTAATTTTTTTATTTGATATAGCTGAATTATCAACCTCTCAAAACCTTAATACATTATCAAACATTCAGCATCAGCAACAAAATGAAATCTTAAACAAAACTCATTCACCATTAAAAATCCTCAATCATTTGTTTAACAATCTAGTATTCGCTTCTAACATACAGCTTTCTTCATTACAGTTCATCATTGCGCATGGATATTTTAAGTGGCAACTAGTTGATGACAGGGCCTCCACGGTTACTGTATTTCGCGCTTATGATGCTGCAGCACTCTGCCACAAGCTGGCAATACCATATGAACTCCACATCTGAAACTTCACAGAAGGTAAGGAGGAACCTATACAGCAGGACCCTATTAGCGTAGTAAGCAGTGCTAAATAAGAGCTTTCGCTGTGTGGAGAACGGGAGAGCGGCCACGCTCATGCCACCAGTTGGAGAAAAGGACCGCAATACTGGCACACGCTGCAATTTTACCAAGACAACCAGAGGATGCTGACTTAGACCAGAGGTTATTTATACGTGCGTGCAGGCATCTCCTGCTGCACGTGGTGGCGGATAGGTTTACCTGAGGGTGGCTCCACCTGTCGAAGAACCCCCTCTTCGTTCAACTACTACTCGTAGTCAACCCCCAGCCTGCTGAGCCTGTCCGCATCCAAGTTGGACTCCCTCGGAAGGTGGACTGCTGATAATTAAATGTTGTTCGACAGTGCCCACTCCTAAATGTTGATGGACAGCATGTAGAGCGGAGGGGACCTAGTACTTCCCTGCTTGTTTATGTACACATGCAAGTAAAGCTGTCTGGATGCAGACAGACTTGCTACTGACAATGGGGAGGAACACTTTGAGAGCAAGCCAGATAGCCATCATCTTGAGCCAGTTGATGTTTTCCAGCTGTTTCTGCCGTGACCACACTCGATGGAAACTGTGGTTGTCTTGTGTAGCCCCCCCCCCATCCCTCTAGGGACGAGTCTGTGGTAATGGTGATCTCCGGTAAAGGCTGTCTGAACGGCCTGCCCGCTAACAGGTTGGTCTCTGCACTCCACTAAATCAGGTCCTACTGGAGGTGCTGTGGTATGCCGACTAGAGCTGCTTGGGAGCCTGTCTCCTGATTCCAAGAGGCAGAGAAATGTAGCTGCAGCCTCCTCATTTGGAGTCTTGTGTGTGGTACAGCCAAGAGACAAGGTGCCATTATTCCGAGCAGGTAGTGGTACCACCATACGGAGGTTACAGGTCTGCTGAGAAAATGCCTTGTGGCCTTCCTGAGTGCCGTGATCTTATCTTCTGAGGGCAAGATCCTTTTCGCCCCCTTATCCCAAATTAGCCCGAGGAACGTTAAGGACTGAGTGGGAAGTAACTGTGACTTCTTGAGGTTGATAGAGAACCCCAGATCGTATAGCATGTGCATAAATGCCAAAGCTCTGCAGTGTACTCCCTCTGGCTACTCAACTCAGATGAACCAGGCGTCGAGGTTATGGATGAAGGTGGTGGCCCTCTGCCCTGAGCACGGCTGCTACAGAGGCGATTAACCTTGTAAAGACTCTCGGACCAAATTGAGGCCAAAATGGAGGACCATGTATTGAAATTGAAAGCCCATGATCCTGAACCGTAGGAAGGAACGATGGGGCTCCCAAATCCGGATGGGCAGGTAAGCATCTTTCAGATCCAGGGAGCACATCCAGTGTCCCCCACACAGTGTCTCTGCAATAAGTGCTGGAGTAACCATCTTGGACTTTTAAAGGGAAGGGAAAGGTTCAGGGAAGAAAGGTCTAGAACAGCTCTCAGGCCAGCCTGGTATTTTTTCTGTATGGCGAATATACGGGAACAGAAGCCCATGTTTCGCTGTGAAGCTGGAACCTCCTCCAGCCCCTGACTCGCAATCAGCGAGCTGATTTCCGCCAGAAGAGTTGCCATCCTAATCTATGGGAGTGGAGGAAAGAGGAAATTGAGGTATTGGCAGACGGAAGCCCGTGGAAACTACAGAGAGAATCCATGGGTCCGCGAACCCTGCCCGCCAGGAATGGATGTGAAGGGTAAACCTGCCCCCCACCAGAGTCTTGTGGATCTGAATGGCACCGTCAGTTTCTTTGCCTCAGAGGTTGGTGCCTGGAAAAATATTTTGTGAGAAGATTTGTGCTGATTGGGCCTGTGCTGGCTAGGAAACCTGATGGGCTGTCTAGAGCGTCGCTCGTAAAAGCCCCTGAAGCCACCGAAGGAACGACCTCTGTCAGAGCGTTGGTGACTTTGGCTGTAGGCCTGGGGTGCAGATTTTGTCAAGATTACAAAGGACTTGGCAATTTGCAAGCAATATTTCTTTCTGTTAAGTTCCTCATCCGTGGTCGAGTCAAACAAATCACCCCCCGCCCCCTCAAATGGCAGGTCGAGAATGTGCTCCTGCACATCAGGGTTAAACTTGGTCGCCCTAAACCAACCTGTCGTCCTCATGTCGGTGGCAACACAGATGGCTCTCGTTGGTGTGTCAATGTGTGCCACTGTGGTCTCCAGGATATCCTGGGCCGCCAACTACCCCTCTGCCCACCCTGCCCTGGATCGTGCCCGACTATGCGCAGGGAGCTCTGGAAGGAAGTCTGCAATCTCCTGCCAAAGCTTTTGGTTCACTGCTGCCAACATGGCATCCGCGTTGGCCTGGCACAGGTGGAGCGTCGCATTAGAGTATATTGTTTTGCCATAGGACTCCAACAGCTTTTCCTCCTTCCCTAGGAGGGCTGATGTGGGAACAGATGAAGATAACATAAGAATAAGGTTGGGGGTGCACCGATATTATGAGAGAGTCCCCTTCTGCCTGCCTATACTTGGCATCAAGGTGCTTATTCATAGGCTGAGTGGAATGCAGCTTTACCCAGCCCTTTTCTGACATGAATTTCTACATCCTTTTGTAGAGGGATGCCAGTTCTTGTGGATGGACGGTTGGTCAACACCTCAGCCAAGACCCTGCCTCAGGTTGTTCAATTTGAGGCCGCAGGATCCCCAGGTACTTGGCCACACCCACCAGCCTCTTGTGGAAAGCCTTAGCTGAGGAGGGAGTATCATGATCTTCCTCTTCGTCCGCGTCACCAGCTGTGTCCTGCGGGTCACGAGCTGCTGGTGGTGTGCTGGATGCAGGTAGCTGTGGCGTGCTGACTGGCAGTGCCGGAGGCTGCTGAGGGGGCTGCGCCAGGGGACGGAACCACCGTGGCTGGTGGGAGCATGGGAACCAGGGCCTGAACTGGAACCAGTGTTTGGACGACGGTCAGAGATTGAGGTGGTACCCGAGGGAGCAGGTCCTTCATTACCCCTCTCCCCCCGAGGATGGTGCACATCTGAGGCGATTTCATAAAGGTTAGGAACTTCTTTTGAAGAACCTACCCTCGCATGCTGGTGAAGGGCTTGGCTGCATGGAAGCCAGCCCCTGTGGCTGCTGTGTTCTTCCTGGTCCTCGTTGCACTAGCCTGGGGTTTGTGTACCGCTGTTGGGTATGACGTGGACCAGGTAACTGGCATTGTCCAGTCCCATCTTGATGTACTTTCCCATGCCTGCCTGCCAAAATGTGGAGGCTCCGGGAGCGCCGCCATCTTGTCTGACCTAGCGGCCATTTTACCATGCCCCGCACCATGTGCCTGCTGCTTGGTGCCCGACGAGCTGGGCCCAGTCTCTGCCTGTACACTTCAGAGCGAAGGCTCTGATCTTCCCTGCATCTCAGGTAGAGACCTGGCAGGCGGAGTGCCCTCGGCCATGATGCCAGTAGTGCGACTGCTGTGTATAGGCGCCCTCTCAGGAACGAGCCCGGTGTTACAGCAGAGACCCTCGGGGAGATCCCCAGTACTAGAGCCATGCAGCCCCTCAGCAGTGGGACTGAGAGGATCCTGGGACCCCTCTGCCTGTTGGCCGGTAGCTCTAGGAGCCTCGACCCCCTTGATGGACTTAGGACCTGGAAGGCACCTCCCTCTTGGACGCTTCCCAGGGAAGGTATCGTCCTTTCAGGGTGCAGAGGAGAACAGGGCACCTACCTTAGGCCTGGTCTTCCTCCTCACAAATGCCTTGATGTCTTCTGGTGGCGATCTTTCAAACAGCTCTCTCCACCTCGCTAACCGATTCTTCAGTGAGCGCGGGGTCAGTGCGTCGTACGCAGAACAGCCGTCCCAGCCGTGGTCGGGTCCAAGGCACCAGAGGCAGAACACGTGGGGATATGACGAGGGTAAAGGAGCCCTTGCAGGCCAGATAATGAAACCCGCCATTGTCAACATGAGCCGGGGAGGAGTATGACTCCAGAGGACAGAGTATTATCTCTGATAATTGCTAGGTAAAAAAAAAAGGAAAAGAAAATATCCCGGGAAAGTGAGCATGGAATTGCAAGGCCTAAACCAGGAGCGCTGATGAAATCTGTCCGTTCCCATCTACGCAGCAAAGAGGACTGGGGAGTGACACAGGCGGGCCGAGGCAGGCGAGTGCGCGCGACCGCACGCATCTAAATTTTAATGGGTAGACATTTTTTTCTGGTGAAAAGGGTTCCGTTTCCCATCCCTAGCGAGGGACACCCATACAGTATGGAGGAAAGAGGACAGAACGTAGGAGTATTGCCAGGATGCAGAAGGAGTACTAGTATTCAAGGAAGAAGGTTGGTGTCTGAAAGGTTTTGTTCACCAGATAAGAAAGCAAGTGAAAGGGGGGCGTGGCCAGCCGAGGACGGTTGGAGATGCCTTCTCAGTATGCTCTGAGCCTTTTCCCGTCTCGGGGCCTATATCCCCCTTGTAGCCCTCACTGAACAAATGGGCCCGATATCAATGAACATCGGAATAGCCAAGGAAGCGATGGTGCAAGTTTGAAGCGCCACAGAGCCCCTGGAGTGAGATACGGGCCGAACTTGGTGCCTGCAGCGGACCTCTGCCAAGATGGCGGTCGGGGTGTAAGAGGACAAGAAGGAGGGTAGCCACTGGACCCCTGGTGGGGGAAGCAGACTGTGCCAGAGGCGGTCCCAGGCGTCAACGAACAGCGGAACGCCAAACAGTTATTCCCGGATGACCCAGACAAGCACGGAGCAGAGAGGCCTGCATGGGGAAGCCCCCCGCCAACCCCCTTTGTGCGACACGCGGCTCACCAGGAGGATCCATGTGCTGGAGGGAGATCCCGCTTGCCTCCGTGCCTCCGACCGAACATAAGGAGCAGCGGGAGGAGGGCCGGGCATGATGGAGCGGGAGTGAGCGCATGTGCCTGTAGTGGGCTCCTGTCTCACGCCCCCAAGGATGAACGGTGCGCCAGGCATTGGGAAGGTGGAAGAGCAGCTCCGGGGAGCTGCAGGCTGGCAAAGTAAAGTCGAGATTGCAGAGCGAGGCATCGTATTGGTTGGAGGAGGCAGTATCAAATGGTGGGCAGGGCTCACTGTGTACAAGCCCTGAATAACTGTACTGAAGCTTGGTGAGGTGCTCCCCTGGCATGTATGTGGTGCTCTAAAACGTTGGGCGGGTGGAAGTCCAGCTGCAATCAGGCAATGCACGCACAGAATACCAGATGAGATGGCAGAGTTAAAACAATTTGGGCCGCAGTGATAACCTAAGGAGCAGTAGGTAGGAGTACCCAGCACAACTGGAAGGGACTGTAACCCCTTAATCGGTGGGGTTTGGAGCAAAAGAAAGCACCACACAGTGAGCTCACAACCCAGGGCGCCACCTTTGAGAAGGACAGCAATCTGGAACAACAACTGTGGGCCCAGTGATCCTAACAAGGGGCAGTTGGTGGATCCTCTGGGCGTTCAGGTAGGCGTGCGAGGATGGCTAAACAGGCGGCGGAGCAGAAAGGCGCAGCCTCTGGCGATATCAAGGCTATGATGCAAACGGCAGAATCGCTCAAACGCAACCAGCAACAGGCAACAGTGCAGATTCACTCCCCCACCGGAAGAACTGCAGGAGCCAGAAGATCCACCTATACGGAAATCAGACTTGCTGGAAATGTTAAGGGAGATCAAAAAAGATATCAAAGACAGCGTTCCTCAGACCTGGCTAAATCCGTAGCAGACCTCAACAAGGGCGTCCTGGCAGTGGAGAGGAGAGTGGATGACGTGGAAACGACGGGGGCCGAACAAAGACAGGAACAGGACGATATGGCCAGGAGGGTCCAGGTGGAATAATATTCGCATCCGGGGGATCCTGCAGTCCGTGACAGAAGCCGACCTACATCAGTATGTGGTTGCCCAGTTTAAGCAAGTACTGGGCCCAGAGGACAGAAGGGACGTAGCCTGGATCGCACAGTCTACAGCACGTACCAGCTCAACAGGAATCGGACTCCAGATGTGCTGACCCGGATTCACCTGTTTCAAGTGAAGGAAGATATCATGCGAGTGGCCTGTAAAAGAGCCGATATGCTTCTGTGCTACACCAATCCAGGTATATCGAGTTCTGGCCCAAGCCATGCCCATGAAGCAGAAACGCCCGAGGGTAGTTAAGGACTGGCTGAGAACAAGGAAGGTGCGATATCAATGGGCATTTCCAAACGGGCTTCGGTTTGAATGGAAGGGGCAACGCTATACAATCTATAAGGAAGACGACATGGAAGACCTCATGAGGGAGGAGGGTGCGGATGGAACTAGGGACAAGGCGTGTCCCCCACCAACCAGCAAGTGAGAATCTGGCAGGCTCGAGAGGGAACAGTGGAAGCCGGTGCGGCCCCGTCCGAGGGACCGTAATAAGGAGACTAAAGCAGCGGACCCTAGCGACGTAGCAACGTCATGAGGAGTTGAGCCGGCACTTAAAACTGGCTTGTCAGGGGTACGGCGGTGAAGGAGGGGGTGCCACAGTAGGACAAAGGGCTGTGAGCGCCTAGAGGAGGATGCTCCTTGGAGATGGCAGTGTGGGTGGAGGGAGGGTGGGGGTCAGTGGGATAAGAGGCTTCAGACCCCAATTTCCCGGTTGTTGTCTGTGCATCCAGTGACACATCTTGGTTATACCATGGTGGTAACTGTTAGTGTTGAATGTTCTGGGTTCGGATATGTTGGGGAGTTGGGGGGCATAAACATAATATTTAGCCTCCAGCGGGACCAAAAAGAAAGGGGTGGGCATAATGTTCACCAAGGGTGTAAGCTTCAAGAGGCAATTCATAAAAAAGGGACCCGGAGGGCAGATATAAGCTGCTGAGAGGGGAAATGATGGGACAATTGGTCACGTTGGTATCGATCTATGCTCCCAATGAGAAACAGGACCGGTTCTTACTCGGGCTATTGCCCAAAATTGCAGAATGGGGGGTGGGGCAGATCCTTATAGGGGAGATTTCAACTGTGTAGTGGATACAACCATGGACAAGACCCTTCCTGCCACCGCCGCAGATAATATCCACAGACAAGCCCTAGCTAAATTCTTGAGGGAATTACATTTAATTGAAACATGGCGGTTCTTGCGTCCCTCAGACAAGACTTACACTCACTACTCAGCAGTGCATAAGGGATTTTCCCGGATTGATATGGTACTGATCTCAGACACCAAGGTCCCACAGGTCACTGGGTTGGATATAGGGGTATGGTGTCTGATCACGCACCGGTTCTGCTGAAAGTGGAACCAAAGGTTCAGCTCCCACGAGTCCAAAGGCCATGGCGTCTGAATGAGGTGCTTCTTAAGGATCAAGCCCTCAGGACAGGGATAGAAAAGGTCCTCAAAAATTATTTCAAAGAAAACATCATGCAAGGGGTGGATTGGGGAACAATCTGGGATGCTAGCAAAGCAGTGGTGCGGGGGGAGTTCATAGCCCACACAGCAAACTTCCTGAAACGGAGGGAGAATATGAAGAGGGACTTGGAAGCTAAACTGGCGATGGCAGAGGCAGACTAGAAGGATAAAGGGTCGCAAAAGGATTGGAAGAAGGCTAAGGCTAAGCTAGAGACACTTCTCGCAGATGAGTCTGCACAACTTTTACTTCGTACTAAGCAAACGTATTACATTAAAGGGGACAAAGCGAATCGCTTCTTAGCAGTCAAATTAAGGAAGCAGAAATCCTGCAATTACATTAAGCAGCTTAAACTCCCGGGGGGGGGGGACTGATGGAGGGGAGAAAGATCGTTGAAATAATGCACTCATTTTACACAAACAACCTGAAGGGGGACAACTTAGAAAGCGGGGCTCAGGTGGAGTTCCTGGGTCAAGTGGCACTTCCAAGGATCAGATGCAGGCAGGCAAATGCTGGCAGCGCCGATCTCGGAGGAGGAGGTGGGAGAGGTTTTAACAGCCATGAAGGGGCCCAAATCTCCTGGTCCTGATGGATTGTGTAACGCATATTACGAGACATTTAGAGCCATCCTGATGAGCCCCTTGACGAAACGAATTATATTAGAGACACAGGGAAGACCTCTGGCGATATGGGCCCAGCCACCACGGTTCTCCTATTAAAACCTGATAGAGACCCGACAGAATGTTCGAGCTACCGCCCTACCTCCTTGTTGAATGGGGATGCAAAAATGTACTCCATGATCCTAGCATGGAGACTGGCGAACATACTCCCCAAACTCATCCATCAGGACCAGGCGGATTTCGGGAGGTGGCGCCACACATGACAACATACGCAGAGCCATAGACACCATTGAATGGGGAAGGAGGACGGGCAACAATTCTCAGTGCTGGATGCTGCCAGGGCCTTTAATAGTGTACATTGGGGCTTTCTGCGATTGACCTTTGAGAAATGTGGGTGTGTGACGTTTTTCACCGGTATGGTCCTAGCAAACTATGGGAACCCTACCACGCGCCTGATGATCAACGGTCAATTTACTGATAGCATCTCAATCCGGAAAGGAACGAGACAGGAATGTCCGCTGTCTCTGCTGATTTTCGCCATGGCTATGGAGCCTTTGGCATAGAGGGTACGGGACGAACAGGGAATCCAGGGGGTGGAGACGGACAATGGTGGCAATCAGAAGATAGCTCTTATTGCGGATGATGTACTCCTGTTTCTGAAGGATATGGCACGCTCCCTCCCTGAGGCAATAAAACTACTAGATAAATTTGCCAAGGACTCGGGCTTCCATATTAACTACTCCAAATCCAAGGTGCTTAACATCACTGAAGACCCGAGACAGACATTAGAATGGGGGAGGCAGTTCCCATTTAAGCGGGAACGAGTATCTATTAGGTACTTGGGGATAAACGTAACTCCGACATATGGGAGGTTCTATGGGGCCAATATTACGGGGCTGTTAAAATCCCTAATAGAGGACCTGAAAAGTTGGGACATGCAAGAACTATCTTGGTTAGCGCATATTACTGCGGTCAAGACATCCATTCTCCCCAGGTTCTCATATGTAGTGGGTGCCCTCCCGGGACAAATACCGTCCCCGGCAATTAAAAACATACAGAAAGAAATTATGAATTTCATTTGGAAAAGGAAAAGGAAAAAGCCAAGGGTCCCCTGGAAGGTCTTGTTTCGACCTCCAGCATTAGGGGGTTAGGTGTACCCAATTTTGGCAGGTTTCTAGGAGCAGCACAAGTAGCGCTGACACTACAATGGGCCCCCCGCGAAAATCAAAAAACGATGGGTAACGCTTGAATTAGAAGCAACCACAATCCTGTTGGGAGTGTCTGGGGTTCCTGGCAGCAAGGCATAGGGGTGGTGGAGGGGTACTGCTGGAAACCATGAAAACCACACTATGGTACTGGGATAGTGTGTTACGCGGGCACGGGATAAGGGTAGGGGGGGCCCGCTGAAGCCGGTTGCCTACAACCCACATTTCACACCCGGCATGAAGCCTAATTTCTGGACACACTGGAAGGGGGGGCCATCCTTAAGATTAGAAGATTTTTACATAGAGGGGTCCCCAGTGACATTTCAAGTGTGCAAAGAGATTTCAAATCCCGAAAGTGAGCGTTTTCGCTATACTCATGCGAGACGCTGGATCACAAATAAGGCAGTAAAGGAGAGAGCAACTCGGGAGCCGAAGGGGTTGGAACTCACAATAAGAGAGGGGGAACCAAAGAAAGGAGTGGCAAGATTATATTGGATATTGGATGGGGCGGACCCGGAGGAAACTCTTCCATACATGCAGAAGTGGGAAGTAGACGAGGGGAAGCCAATATCGGGGGAAATATGGAGCCAAGTTTGGTGCAGAGCCGCTAAAAGTTCCAAATGTGTCTCCATCAAAGAGGCGGCATACAAGATCTGTATAAGATGGTACATGACACCGCAGCGACTGCACTATCAAACCAAGCTATCCCGCAACATGTGGGGCAGGTGGGGGATTTGATCCAGATGTGGTGGGCTTGTCCAGTGGCAGAGACATACTGGAAGTACATTTTGAGCCATATCAAGGGAGTTGTGGGGGCGCAAATACCCCTGGACCCCTGTGGTGTTATTGCTGGAGGAAGCAGTTGAAGGTAGTTATGCGAATACAGGTAACAGAGTAACCCTCATCACCCATATGCTGAGCGAAGCTGGAATCAATCGAGCATACTCTTGGAAAAGTAAACCAGGCCCAGTGGTGGTCATGTGGTGGGTGAGGTTGTGGGGAGTGCTGGCGATGGTGAAGGTATCGGCGATGGCATTTGGTTCCTACTCAAAATAATGAATGTGTTGATGCCACTCCACGACTTTATGGGGGACAGAGAACACATGTTTTTTAAACCTAAGCTGCTGAGCAAAGTTTCCATCGTGTGAGGCTCGGCCCCAAATACAGACTCATCAGTAATTAACTCAAAAGGTCAAGTGGAGGTGTTCTTGCCCAACGACAGCAGCTAGACCAAACTAACCGAAAGGAGGTGTGGGGGGAGTTAAAATGTTATAAAGTTATAACTGTTACTCATGACCCGATGCTAAATGAAGATGCTTACTGCCTTAATATGAATGCATAGTGTTGATGCTCATGAGTAATACAAATAAAGTTTAAAGAATTCAAAAAAAGCAAGTGAATGCAATATCCGTTGTTCAGAAAATGAGAAACACCCCCTTTTCAATCGGAGAACAAGTAAAGGAGGAGTTGGCAAAAATGGAAAAGGAAGGTGGCTTTCGGGTGGGTGTTACCATTAGTGGTGGTGCCAAAGGCAAATGGAAAAGTTAGATTATGTCGTGATCTACGAGCTCTTAACAAGTGCATTAGTCCTGTTTACTGTAGGAGATGCCCCGATTTTTTCAACACTTGATTAACGATCAGTGAACTCCAAATCAAAAGGACTTACAGCTTTCATTACATCAGAGGGTCTATTTCAATTTAATCGCATGCCATTTGGTTTAGTTTCAGCTGCATCTTTCTTCCGGAGAATAATAAGAAGTTACTCACTGTAGTGACCAATGTATTCCTTAATCCATAGTCCCCTTTTCGCCATACTGTATGGGCATCCCTCCCCATGGTCGGGACCAGAACTGTTTTTCTTCCAAAAAATAAAAATAAAAAGAGTTCTTCCCCTTTATATTTACAGGTGCGCGTAATGACGCCCCCAGAGTCCCGCCCTCCCGTGCCTCGTCTCAGTCCCCTTGTATATCCCAGACAGCTAATCAAGCCTGACCCATTTATCCTGGGGGGAGGACAGAGGGTCGGATGGAGGAAACAGGACTATGGACTAGCAGTACGTTAGTCAGTATGGCGAGTATGCTTTAATTAGTCCTACGTCCGTCTCCTTTCCTCCATACTGTATGGGTGATTTCAACCGAAATAGCCTTAATGGAGGAGTGTTGTTGATCACTTATCAAACAAATTCTTGATAACAGCTTATTCAAATTGGACGCCTGCCCTGGCACTAACATCTAGACAGTAGTTCTTGCAAAAAGGTCGCTGGAGAAGCCCATGTGCCTGCCCTACTGATGACAAGCCATGGCACCTGTCTCTGGAGTACTACAGCTGCTGATTTAGCCCTTACCACATTAGCATGCATATTTTCAGGGCACAATTACTTCGGCAATTTAGAAGACTCAGTGATGGCTTTGAAGAGAGGTAAACAAACCTGTCCATTGCATCGGACCTTCCCCCGTTTGACATTCCAGACATGCGGTGCATGGCATCCATCCCCTTATCACCATTGTATGACTAATGCGAGAGACGTTACTCCCTGAGGCAGCCCTAACTACGCTACCCAGATAAGGTCACTGAGGCAATACATTTGCAGACGATGGAGCAACTGAACGAGCTGTAATCATGAAGGGAAATTACGTCATGGCTGAGGCCAACACACGTGGGTGCATTAGACACAAAGCACATACACATCCAACACGAAGACAACACTAGGTCCAACTGTACAGAGACACAAACATGCTTGCATCCACTATGTTAGACAACATACTCTCTTTCCTATGCTGAAACATGAGACGCAGAACAACACATAAAGCTTGCTTAATGCAGAGCAAATCTAAAATGAGTGACCATGTACACCAAGATAGAGGACGCAGCCACACTTAAAGCCAAGCCTTAACAGCTCAGACAGCAAGTGCACAGTTTTCCAAGGTTATCAGGGAAGGAAAGGTTTGGATTAGCACCCGAAATGTACAGACTGTAGACATGTGCCAGACTTGAGACGCAAACATTGTAGAAAAAGCAAAGAAACAAATGTTGCTAGAAAGTTCGATTCCCACCAACTCAGACCTGACATCGAAAGGAAAGTAGCTTTAACAAGTCTCTAGAGGTCAAGTGAGGTAATGACAATGGCAGTAAAAGGGCTAAAATCCTCAAAATACTGAGCAGAATAAGTCACAAAGCGGTCTCTACAACTTGACTTGCAGCTGGCAGAGAATGCCTATTCATTCGACCCAGACATGGGCAGACAGAGCTTTGTTCCTGTCCATTTCTTTGGGACAAAAGATACAAAAGTTGAAAGCAAAATGTCCTGGCTTGCAGCCTAGGGAATCAGAAAATGGCAACCTTATTGGGACAAGCAGCCCCTGGGGGCCGTTCTCATCACCTTCAATTCTTTCTCATGTGCTGGTAACAGTCCAGGATGGCAAAACTGAGGAAGCCATCCTCGATCAATCCCTCTTCACCTTGATCGCTCACCTCAACAGTGTTGCAGCCACCATTCACAAAGCACCTTGATGACATGTTCCCCCATGTATCTTTTTGTAGGTGGTCTCGGGTGGAGCTACTAGATATGGCCTGACCAATCAGAGTACTAACCCCATATAGACTAACAATCATTCACCCAATCCCTTCCCACCTTCGGTTTTTGTAATGTATCTTTTATTTGTGCCATCATTCGCTTAAAAACTGTTAAGCCTGAAACAAGCCGAGAGAGAATTGGAAATCGTTGTGATATCCATTGCGGTCAATGTTGTATCTGCTTTTTGTTGACTAAAACACTACTATGCCAGATTACTGTACTCTTCAGTTTTTTGGCCGTGGGATTCCCTCTGACCCATCCGCTGAAAATCCATAGGGGCTGTCCCCCCCATAATGACAGTGTCCACCCTGCAATTGACGCCTCAGAGGCTTTCCCTACCCAAAGCTGAACCACTAAACAGGACTATAAGGGCATCAGACTTCCTGAACTGCTTTCTCCTGTCAAGGTAGAACTTGAAAACTTCTGAAGTCCAGGCAGTACAATGCCTTCTACGCCTCCGAGTTGCAGTCTGGAAAGAAGGTTGGGAATACGATTTCTTCATTGATGTGAAAATTACTAGACCATTTTATGTAAAGATTTTGGGTGTGTTCTCATGATCACCTTTTTTTGTCCTTGTGGAAGACTGTATAAGGAGCTGACGCCACCAATGCCTGGATCTCGCTATTGTGACTATCTGACATCAGTCCTACCAAAAGGTCTGTCTTCAGAGTGACCCACTTGATGTCGGTAGTAGCCATGGGTTCGAACAGCTTGTGCACTGGTGCTGCAAGCACCACATTGAGGTCCCACACAGGGTGAGGCCTCTTGAATGGGGGATAAAGCCTGGTTAACCCCGGCAAATGTCTCTTCACCACCGAGTTGGCAGAGAACGTTTTTTCTTCTGTATCCCTGTATGCTCAGATAGCTGCCAAATATGTGCGACATGTGTACCTGTACACCTGTGCCGCCAGGTAAGCCGAAAACAGAATGTGGTTGAGCGAGCAGGACACTGGATCTACTCCCTTGTCTTCTGCCCAGTAACAAAATCTGGTCTACTTGCTTTTGTACTGGAGTTTAGTGGACTCCTTTCTCGCCATTTGTATGATATCCACGTTGGACTGTGAAAGGGCTAGCTTCTGCCTTTTCAGTTCCTCAGGCACTAGGCTGAGAGGGCTAGGGACACAAGCTGAGAGTGAACAACTGGCACCCCTTGCTGAGAGAAGCAACGGTCCTATAGACTCCTGCCCTGACAACCCCACCAGATCAGAGTAGCAAATTCTTTCCAGCCAGTCCGGTTCCACCAGAATCACACGGCACTGTCACGTCCTGAACTTTCACAACATCCTCTGTATCAATGGCTTTGGAGGGAGTGTAACACCACAGATTGCTCAAGGAGATTTGGAGTGCATCCCCTAGTGATAGTCGGCCCTTCCCCCATCCACGATGTAAACCGTCTGCACTTGGCATTGCTCTGAGGCAAAGAAGTCAATGTCTGGGTGGCCCCAGCGCCTGAACAGGGAATAGAGGATCTGCAGGCCCAGCTCCCATTTGAAGTTGTCCGTCTGGAGTCTGCTAAGACTGTCGTCTCCTCGTTCCTTTCTCCCGGCAGGTGGACAGCACTGAAATGAATGCCCTGCTGCAGGGTTCACTCCCAGATCTGAATAGTCAGACTGAACAGAACTGGAGACCTTGTATCCATCTGCTTTTTGAAGTAAAGCATTGAGGTGGTATTGTCGGTTCTGATGAGAACCGCTTTGTTCCTGATCATCCGTAGAAAAGCCCTCATGGTTAATTGGATTGCAGTCAATTTCAAAATGTTTGTGTGTTCTTTCTGCTGTTGGTGAGACCACAGACCATGGACTGCAAAGCTGTCTAAAGCCCCACCTGTGCCAGCTCTCCAATGAGGAGTTTGTAGTAATGACTGCCACAGGTGGCGGCTGGTGGAAAGAGGGCCCACCTCGAAGTTTTCCTACTGCCTCCACCAGACTAGAACTGAGCCGACCTGGTCCGGTATAGGGACCATGTCCGCCTGGGAGCCCTTCTCCAGGTCCCAGTTTGCTGCAAGATGTATCTGCAGCCATCTCATTTTCAACCAGGCATGTGTTATGGCCAGAATGCATCTCTCCATGAAGCCCAGCAGGTGCTGATACCACCAAGCGGACGTGACCTGCCTGTCCAGGAAGTGTACAATAGTTCAGAGGATTGGATTGACCCGCTCCTGGGTAGTGAAAATTGCCGGCGCCATCACTGTTGCGTGCAGTCCCTTCTGCCTCCTTCCCGCTGCACTCCTCCACTTTTATAATGCCTGTGTGCTTCCCCCTCTGTCTGTGCGTGTGTCTCCCCTTGTCCGCCCCTTCGTCAGTTTCTGTGCCGGAATGTCTCTTGGGGGAGTTTGGGAGGGGGTTTTACCCTCGCTCCCCCTTCTCCTTTGCAGGCGGGCCGCCTCCAGCTCTTCCTACCGCAGCCTTTATACTGGTTCTGGTATCCAGCGTTCTGTCTGCTCTAGTGGGACTCCCCAAAGCACTCCCAGTGCTCTCCCTGCGCGCCTGTGGTAATACTGCCCACCTGTCGCATTCTCCCTCTGGTCCGCCTGTTCTGGGGCCGCTGCGTGGGTCTCAGATCCTACCGCCTGGCTGCCCTTACTACACAATTTCTTTCACCTTACAGGTGCACTGGGTCCTCGCCTCCACCTTTTACTTCCTCTGGGTTTGTTCTGGTCTCATGGGTCACCTGGATTCTCCCTCGAGTCGGCTTCTGCGCTACCCTTCTCGGGTGGCCGCCATCTTGCCAGCACCATCCCGATCGTGTGTGCTGCTAGTATACTGCTCTCTCCTTCAGTTCTTGCGCTTCAGTGCTGGATTCCACTGCTGCCTCAGTCACCGACCACTGCCATCTCACTTTTACTTTGGATGCTGCTATCTTAATAGCCTTTAGTCGCATATCATTGCCAGATAAGGAAGGAGCTCTTGAAGGACACGTCTGCTTCACATGGCAGTTAGCCACACCCCACTCCTGGAAGGAGGTTATCCAGGAATACCATTGGTTCGGCTTTCGTTGTGGAACTTGGAAAGGGAATCTTTTCTTCAAGCGAAGAAGAAACTGTTACCAGTGGATTTTTGTTTGTGTGAACTGTTATTTCTTTGGAACTTTTCAAGAGTTGTTTTAAGTCTTTCCTTGGAGAAAATTGACTTTGGGACATTGGTGTGGGAGCAAGATCTGCCCAGGACAAGAAGTCATCCAAGACACTGGTCATTTGGCAACCTTTTATGCTGTTACTTTGAATGTTTCTGTTTAGTGTGAGAGTTAGTTTTGTGTATGCTAGGAGGTTTTACATTAGATCCTAGACTAGACAGGGAACCCCCTGGTATAGTAGATTTAGATAGGGTTTATTTTCAGTTTTTGTATAAAATAAAATTTCAAACCTTGAGAAAACTAAAAAGTCATGAGTCTCACATTACAGACCCCTCACAGTATTCCTGAAACAGTTGAGCCCGAAAGTCAGCACTCGGTATTGGAAGTGATGTCCCATGACTGTGAACCGCAGAAACTGCCTGTGATGCTGCCAAATCGGGTCGTGCAGGTAAGCAAACTTTAGGTCCAGGAAGAACATCCAATCTCCTGGCAGAGACTTTCCCTGATCTGGCCAGGCATTATCTTGAACTTTTTGAATGGGAGGAAAATGTCAAGACAAGAAAGGTTGAATACCACCCTCATGCCAGCTTGGTTCTTCTTGGGGATGGCAAACAATCTGTAATAGTTACCAGAATACCTTTGGTTCTGGGGTACCTTTGTGATTACTTGTATTTGAGGGAGAGAACTTCCAACATGAGAGTCTTTGTAGTAAGAGGGAGGAGACTGGTTGTGGGGTGTGTACCGGAAGGCGATAACCTCCTGAAACCATTGAAAGTACCCAGTGGTCTACAAATTAACGCCATTGCATCTCATGGAGAGACAATCTGCCCACCACCGGAGAGGGGTGGACCGGCACGCCACCCTCATTGCTACTTGGGGGTGGAGGCCGAGGTAGAGGAGGGGGACTGGAAAAAATGCTTAGGAGTTGACTGCTGGTTGGACCGGTGATTTCGGAATTCCCAGAAGCCTCCAAAAGACCTATTTCGCTGGTCTGACCTCAGAGCTAAATGGCCTCAACGTTGGCCATATCCTTCTAGTTGCTGGTCCTCCTTGCTGAAGAGGTTGGCCGCAGAGGAGCCTGATGCCCCTGAGGTTTGTGACTTTGCATATATGGATGCTGCTGCAATGACGCATGAATGAAGCAGAGGATGTGAAGCCAAAATAATTGTTTGCCCCTCCACCTGGCAGCACTTGGCGTCTAGTCACTTGTTCACTGGTAGCGCCGAGTGTGGCTTGAGCCAGTTTCTAGTCGACAGAGCGGACACATCCTTTTGCAGGGGTATCCCTGATCTACTGTGTGCCTTGAGTGTCAACACCCCTTACACAGTATGCTCTCGCTGGGGCACAGGCACCGCCCCCACAAAACTCGCCAGACGTTCCACACAATTATGGAAGGCCTTGATAAACGCGGAAGGATCTAGTTCTTCATCCTCTGTCTTTATCTGCGCTGTATTAGCCCCCTCAGGTGCATCACTCTGGGCCACTAGGACTTGGGCCGAAGTAGGCACTGTTGGCTTCTGTTGTTGGAGTCCTGGCTGGAACCCCTCCATCCACAGGGGTGGGTGCTGGAGCAAGCTGTGTAGGAGGCTGAACTGGCTCCTGCTGAGTAGGCGATGGAGGGGGATGAGGTACCAACTCCTTAATTAAGGATTTAAAGAGGCCAGTCATTCAAGTGGACTTCATGAGCCCAATAAAGCGCTTGAAGAATGTATCCTCACGCCAAGGTCATGGTGGATTGTCTGGCGCAGAGGGGTAACCCCCTGATGAGGCTTGTCTGGAGGTGCAGCCCTTTGTGGGGTATCGCTGGTCTGGGTGAACCAGAGCGTGGTGGGGAATGCTGTGCACCACTGCACCCAAGCTGCCGAACATTCCAACCTAGGTGTGAAGTTTGGCCTCCATATGGCTATTGGCCACTTCTAGGAGCTGCTGGTAAACAGGCTGGGACACTCCTTTGTAGCTGTGTCACGACCAGGTGCCATTTTGTCACTCAATGCCATGTTAGTCACTGGGCTTCTATCAGGAATGCGCAGGAACATACAGTCCAGCGTAGGTCCTGCAAACCCAGACTCCAAAGAGTCCTCAAGCGGTAGCTCAATGCTGGAGACGACCTCGGGAGAACTCCTGGTGGGCATGTGCCTGGTAGTCATAGGAGTAGATTGGGCAGGCGTCCCTTCGGGCTAAGGCCCGCTGCTAGACCGAAAATGCCCCTCAGGACATGTCCCGGCACTAGGGCAGTGTCACGCCTCAGCCGCTTTCTCGGGAGAACCCAATTGTCCCTCAGTCACAGGGCCGATAGCTTTGACAACCTTGGCCAGTGCAAGGGTCTTTGAACCCCTCGCGCTCGGAGTAAGACTGAGGGTCTGATGCTCGAGACCACGCTTGCCTAAAAGGTAATTCCGTTTGTCTCATATTGAGCCTTAATGGAACTGCCCGTACACAGGAATCAATTAAAGCCAACTGAATCTGAAACCACCATGCAGTAATTTATTACAAGTAACTCATCAGAGTGACTAACATACTCCTAGTCCGTAGTCTCCTTTCCTCCATCCTGAATGGGGCATCCCTTGCTAGGCACGGGAACGGAACCTTTTTCACCAGAAAGAATAGTCTTTCAGCATGTGCTTCCTTGATGCTGCCCACCAGCGTCACACCTCAAACCACTTTGACCTGTAGGCTGTATTATACCGCCTAACGATGCTACTATTATTTAGGGGTAAGGATGGTGGGATGTATGGAGGAAAGGGGACTATGGATTAGGAGTTATTAGTTACTCCGGTGAGTAACGTGTAATTACTCCTACATCCCATCCCCTTTCCTCCATCCTCTATGGACGATTACCACAGACTGAAGCCCTGGGGAGGAGTGTTTGTTGTCAAGTTTAGGCAAAGAGATTTCAAAGCACAGCCTGACCGAAGGCCGCGTCAGCCTGCGCACTGGCATCCAGGCAATAATGCTTGCAGAAAGCTGATGGGGTGGCCCATGTGGTCGCCCTGCTAATTGCCTGTCATGGTCCATGTCTCTGGTAAACTACCGCTATGTCCTTGGCCCTGACAGAGTGAGTTTTTTTTAGGAACTCATTACGCTGCACCTTCTATGCTTCTTCAATGGCCGAGACCATCCATCTAGCTATTGAAGTCTTGGACGCTTGTCCACCTGGTTTCATCCACCAAAGGTGACGAATAGGTCCCGACAGTTCCACCAGCAATAACGAGGCGTGGTAGAGCAAAGATCGCCACAAGTTCTAGCAGTGATGAGACCATAGGCTGCTGCAGCTCCGGGGAGCGAAGAGTGAGGCATATCATCGCTGTGGCACCGATAGGGAGGGACAGAGGCCAATGGACCCAAAACAAGCCACGGCAGGGGAGCAGAGAATGGCAGAAACAGATCGCACCAGCAAGCGAGCCACCCCTTGGACCGCCACCATGAAGCAGGTGGTGACTGCAAGTGAACAGTGAGCAGGAAGTGGCCAGAGTGACGAATGAGGTGGCGGACTGATTATCACCACACATTGGGCATCAACAATGGCAAAGCAACAGGGCTGTAGCAGCTATAAGATAATAGGGGCTGTAGTGCGACACCCTGTCTGGAAAGTATTGGCAGTGAAGTACACCCATCGACGGGCAGGTGTGGGGAGTGGGGGGGGGGGGGAGAAAGGGTGGGAGGGACAGCCCAGTGTCATTCCAGGAGTGCAGAAAGGAGGAAAGGGTAGAGTGGCAGCACAGTGGGACCCCCGGATAGGGCAGCTAGGTGCATATAAGGAGGCGTATGCAGAGGGTGTTGGTCTGCCTATGTTATGTTATGGGGCTACACACACTGATATTTGTGTTCAGTTAATCCATGCCAGTGTTAAAGATCAGTACAATTCTGGAATTTTTTTCGTGCATCTGTGTAATTGTCTCCACTTTTGTATTTAATGTGCAGGTTTCATGCATGAATTTTAGCATTTTATGCTAGTATTAATGTGTGTAGGTCAAAGAATAATTTTAAATAAAATTGAGAAATATGGTTGAAAAATAGACAGTGTGGTGTAGGTCTATTGGTCAAGACAGCCCTTGAAGCAATACCATTTGACACCCGCTACTATACCTTCCATTGGTTCCAGTATATAGCGTTCCTGCCAAGTAGGAAGGTTGCCTACTCCCTAGGGGGTTCAGCCGATGTGAAATTGGTGCCCATATAGTGGCATGACCTAGCTGACCCCGAGGCAGAACAGATCCAGCCAACACAAGCTGGAGCGGAAAGAGAACCAGGAGCAAGAAGAGTTGGACGAAAGTGCTCCTACTGTTTATCATAACGTGAACCTGCAGGCCAGACCCTACTAAATTCGCACCGGAACCACTATACCCAGAGCCGGAGGTACATACAGCGTCCAGGTCATCATGATGGGAGGCAAGGGCCAGCAGCTCAAGATTAATTCATTTACGTCCCAGATTTCACAGCCTCTCCCCCTCCCGGTCCTCACCCCCTCCTCCACCACAGAACAGACCGGCACCAAGCCTTGAGAATAGAATCGGCCTGCAGAGCTCTAGGACAGCGCTGGAGCTTTGAATTGTCACCATCAGTGAAGAGCTAAACCTCATTAGGGTGGACATACAGAAGTCTGCAGAGGCAGGAGGTGATGGATGTACAGGTCACGGCAAAAGAAGAGGAGGTTCGGATTCTCAAGAAGCAAGTAGCCAGTCTCAGGTAGACCACAAACGGTTCTGGAGAAAGAATGAGGATAGTGTGCCTCCCAAAGAATGTAGATAGAAACTCCATGTATTTGTTCTTGGAGCACCTGGGAAGTAAAGGCCTGTCGCAATTGTTTGCCATGGTTCGGGCACACATGGTGCCGACAGGCACAGGGAGCTCACCCCAGACCAATAGTTGTCAGAATATTCAATTGGAGATTGAGATGTCCTGCTGCATGCAGACAGAAGTCAGGGCCCGATAGGCCACTCCAACTGCACGGTTATGGTGTCCCTGCACTCTAATAGAAGGGTGCAGCAACTAAGGCAAAGCTTCAAGGAGATTAAGCGTGTCCTGGCGCACAATGAGGTCAGTTATATGCTGCTGTATCTGGCAAAACTCAAAACCATAAAAAAGGTGACTGCCACTGTTTGCAATACCCCGGAGGAGGACTGGGAGTGGTGGGAGACAGACGGCAACTGGTAAGTAAGCTCCTCCAGGAAGCAACGAAGTCCGCACCAGGTTGGGGGGGGGGCATAATCGAACTCAGAGGCTAAAGAGGTGACCCGACAACCAGACTGGCTCGGGCAAGGTCATAGTGGTGGAGGATGGACCCTTCAGCTGCATAAGGAGAGCGAGCGTCCAGCAGACATTATTCGAAACCCCCTGAGGGGGTAACCACATGATGGCATGCATTACTTACCGTAAAAGCATTTCTGATGATTGTATCTGCTTAGATTCACATGCTGTGCATATGGTCCGACATCCAGCGGTAACCACGGAGTATTGCATCTTGTCTTTCGGGGGACAAGAAAGGGGACGTCGACATAGGCGTGTCTGAAACACTATCCCTATCGTGACGTGTGTAGTAACCAAAATCCCTCACGCGCCGAGGTTCCTCCGATTGTATTTTTTCTGCCATGAGGGAGCCCAAGGCTATAGTGAGTGAGTACATGAAGAGAGAAATTAGTAAGAAGTCTACGTTCCATCCACCCCGAGCAGGGAGGAAGGGAGGGCGCATGTGAATCTAAGCAGATACAATCATCAGAAATGCTTTTACGGTAAATAATGCATGTCTTCTGATGCTTGTTAATCTGCTTAGAATCACATGCTGTGCATAGACTAGCGAGCAGTACCCGGAGTTGGAGGTGGGTTGTGAGAAGGAACAGTAAAGAAAAGATGTCTTAGTACTGCTTGTCCCACCCGAGAATCAGACCTAGAATGAGTGTCTAGGCAATAGTGTTTTGCAAAGGTGTGTACAGAACTCCAGGTTGCCGCATTGCAAGTGGACTCTAGGGGAACATTTGCAATGAATGCTATGGATGCCCCAGTGCCTCAAGTAGAATGTGCTCTAGGCTTGAAGGGCAGTTCTCTCTTTGTAAGAGTGTAACATAGTGTGAAACATTTGACAATCCACCTTGATATTGCTGATTTAGAGACAGGGTCCCCTTCTCTACCAGCTGCCACTGAAACAAAAAGTTTTTAGCTTTCCTCAGTGGTTTAGTTCTATCCATGTAGAACACGACTGCCCTGCGCACATCTAGTGTGTGAAGGCTTCTTTCGGCCATGTTAGTAGGTCTCTGGAAGAACGTGGGTAGTTCGATTGACTGGTTCACATGGAACTTCGAAATAAATTTCGGCGCAAATCTGGGATGAGTGCGCAGAACTACCTTATCTTTGTGGACTGCAACAAAGGGGTCCAAGACCGAGAGGGCCTGTAGTTCACTAGCTCTTCTGATAGAAGTGATAGCTACTAGAAATGCTGTCTTGTAAGTCAAGTCTTTCAGACTAGCTTTATGCATAGGCTCAAAAGGGGGTCCCAATGAGCCTAGTTAAAACCACATTTAGATCCCACCCAGGGGCTGGGTGAGTGATGGGGGATACATTCTTTTAACCCCTTCCATAACGGCTTTAATCACAGGTATTTTCCACCACGACACCTTCTGCTGTGACGTGGTGTAGGCTGACAACGCCGCTAGGTGAACCTTTAAGGAATTGAAGACTAACCCAGAGTCCAACAGATGGGTTAGATATAACACAATGTGTGAAGGCGAACAATCGGTGGGATTGACGCCTTTGGAACTGCACCAAATGACAAAACATTTCCATTTGCTGGCATAGCAATAACGTGTGTTAGGCTTTCTTGCCTCCCTCAGTATGTCCATGCATCTTTGAGGGAGTTGCAGATGTCCAAACTCTAGGACTTCAGGAGGCAGGCTGCTAAGTTCAGAGTTTGTGGGCATGGGTGCAGAGTCTCCCCCCTGTCCTGAGACAAGATGTTGTACGGGCAGGGTAGCTTGACTGGTGGGGAGTGGGACATTTCCATCAGGTGCGCGAAAAAGGGTTGGCGGGCCCACATGGGAGCCACCAGAATCATGGCGATTGGTTCCTGGTGCATCTTGTGCACTATCTTGTTCAGAAGGGGAGTCGGGGGGATGGGGGCGGGGGGGGCGAGGGTGGGGGGGGAACGGGGAAGCGTAAACAAATTTCCCCCGACCAAGTTATCCAGAGACTGTTCCCCTTGGATCGGTTCTGGGAGTACCTGGAGGCGTAATCTGGGCACTGGGCGTTCTCCTGAGTAGCGAACAAGTCGATCTCTGGAAACCACCATTCTGCGAAGACGTTGGATGCAATGTCTTCGTGCAGACGCCATTCGTATTCGTCTGGCAGAGGAAAATCTCTGCTGAGTACGTCTGCCAGAAGATTGAGTTCCCCTGGAACATGTTGGGATATCAGGAATATCTTGTGTTTGAGAGCCCATATCCAGATGTGTTGGGACAGCTTGGATAGCCCTGGAGAGTGAGTGCCCCCTTGCTTGTTTAGGTAATACATTGTTGTTGTGCTGTCAGTTAGGACCAGCACTGTCTTCCCTTGCAGTTGCTCCTGAAAGGCCTTCAATGCTTTGAACACTGCTAGTAGCTCCAGTAGGTTTATATGGTTGAACGCTACCTGAGGGGACCACACTCCGTGCGCTATCTGTTGAAGCAGGTGAGCCCCCCACCCTGTGAGAGATGAGTGTCGTGAGAGTGGCTTCCACTGCAGGGGTGGTGAAGGTTTTCCCCTTCAAGAGGGTCTCCCTCGACCACCACTGCAGAGAGAGAACGAGGGCTGGCGAGACAACTAACAGATCTTCCCATTGTCTGCTGGCCTGACACCACTGGCTGTTGAGCCACTCCTGCAAGGGACGCATGCGCAGCCGCGCGTGGGGGACCAAGTATATGCATGACGCCATCATCCCTAACAAACACATAGCTTTGCGTACCGTCACCTTCCGACTGGCTACATACTGAGGAACTTGAGAGAGCATGTTCTGAACCCTCTCGCTGGAAGGGAAGACTAGACCGTCTTCCGTGCGAATTAGAGCCCCCAAGAACTGTTTTACTTGGCTGGGGACTAAGCTGGATTTCTTTTCGTCGATAGAAAATCCTAGGCTGAACAGTAGGTCTACTGTCTTTTGGGTATTCGGAAAACAAACGTTGAACAAGTCCCCCGTGCTGAGCCAATCGTCGGGGTAAGGGTAAACTGGAACTGAAAGTCTGCGCAGGTGTGCTGCTACCACTGCCATGACTTTGGTAAACACTGTGGCGCCCAGGCTATGCCGAAGGGGAGTACCTTCAACTGGTAGTATTTGTCCTGAATCACGAACCTTAGGAATTTTCTGTGCGCTGGCAGCATTGAAATATGAAGGTATGCATCTTTCATATCCAATGTCATGAAGTCCCGTTGTTTTAGCAATGGGATCACCTCTTGCAGTGTTACCATGCAAACCTTCTGGAGCTTTATGAACTTGTTCGATGGGCGCAGGTCTACAACAGGACGCATGGTGAGATCCTTTTTGGGTACAAGGAAGTATACTGAATAAATACCCTCGTTTACCTGAAGAATCGGGACGGCTTCTATGGCGTCCTTTCCCAGCAGCGCCTCAACCTCTTGGACCAGGATCTGCAGATGTTCCGGTGAAAGGCATCGATGTTTCGGCAGTCTGAACTGTTGGGGTCGGGCGAATTCCACGCAATAACCGTGGGCGACCGTCTTTAATACCCACTGGTCTGAAGTTAACCCCTCCCATGCCTTGAATCGCCCCCTGACCGGGGAGACATGGGAGGGGACCTGAACTTGGTGGTCATTTCTGACCCGAGGTTGACGCACCTCTAGAATTGGAGCCTCTTCCTCTATTCTTTCCATGCTTCTGACCCCTCTGGGGTTAGTCAGTGGGGCTTGCAGCCGGTTGACTTGCGTTGAAGATGCCCGTGCCGAAATTATTTTGAGTGGTGCGGGCTTGTCCTCGAAAGGACCGCCGAGAGTTGCTGCCCCTCTGTGAAGAGGGTTTTTGGGAAATTTGATGCAGCGACTTAATAGTCTCATGCTCCTTCTTGGCTGTCTCCAACACATCATCTACCGCCTACCCGAAGAGGTTGGCCTCTTCTATGGGATTATTGATGATGGATGCCTGGGTCTCAGGCCTGAAACCCAACGTGCGCAGCCGCGCGTGTCCCTTTAGGAGAGTACCCTGTGCAAGAGACCTGCCTGCTGTCTCTGCGAAGTCCAGGGTATTCTTTACAACATTTTGATTCGAAAGTTTACCCTCCGAGACAATAGCGAGAAGCTTGGCTCTGGTTGGTTCCGGAACCTCCTGGAGGCCTTCCTGGAGTAGGTTCAATTGGGCATCAACGTAGCTTGCCAGTAACGTTGTGTTATTGGCAATCCGGACGGTATAAGCAGCCGCCGACGTGACCCGTTTGCCTAAGGCATACAACCTTTTGGACTCCTTATCCGGGGGTGACTCTCCCGTGGCAAGGGGAACCCCTGCTCTCTTGCGAGTGTTGGTCACCACCGGAGAGTCTGGGATTGCGTGCCCTTTGATGTAAAGCGGGTCGGTGCGGGAGGGCCGGAAGAGTTTTTCGACCCTTGGGTTCACAGCCCTCGTCTAAGCGGGTGAGTAAAGAAGGGGCCAGCCGTCTCTTTACAGAGCTCAAGAGAGGGATAGACTGGCTAGCAGGAGGCTGGTCATTAATAATGTTTTCCGCGAAATCCTGTTCAGGCAATGCCTCAATCATGGCAATTTTAAAGAATTCCTCTGCTTTTTTCCACGTGTTGTTGAAAGCCATTTGATCATCCACCGGGGGAGCCTGCCTAACCAGTGTGGATGGGGAAGAGTCAAGGCAAACTATATCAGAACTGTGATCGTCCTGCTGGGTGTCCTCCCAGTTGTCCGTTGCGCCTTGATCTTCCCCATAATTGTCCAGAAAAGAAGCCTCCTCTTCTTCTGTATAGATGTCTCTATACGTGTCCTTCTGGACATCTTCTTGATAATCAACATAGTGTTGAACATCTAGGTGTTGGGCAACTTGTGTATGAGGGTTAGGGTCTACCCGAGCTTTTTTCGGCGGAGGTTGATCAGAAGCACTGAAAACCTGCTGCAGCCGATCCATATACCCCTCAAATTGCTCTGTGGTCCACTTGGATGACCCAAATGGACCCAGCTGAGCAGGAACCGGGTCCTCCACCCTAAGGCGTTCAGAGGATCTCCTCAGGGTGCTTGAGAGGGGTACCTGGCTCTCTTCGTAAGAGTCCTCGGGATCGTCTTCCAAAACCGTGGAAAACCTTTTGGCAGATTGGCCCATAACTGTGGGCGAAACCGGTACTAGGCCCACCACCGTAGCAATCCTGTTGATGCTCTTTCTGATAGTTACCGAATCTTCGGGGGACAGCACCTCCGATGATGGCTTCCCGGGTAGAGGCCTAGTTAGAGGCCTACTTCTAGTTTTCAGGCCTGCACGGGCCTTGGAAACCTTGAAAGTCCAAGTTTCTTGTTCAGAAACTTCGGCGTGTGTAGTTTGGGGAGTAGCGCCTTTGTTAAGTTTATTAAGCCCAGTCGTCATGCGCTGCTGCGGATGCGGGGAAAGCTTCGGATCAGATCGATCCCATGGCGCTTGCGCCTTCTTCGACGTCGAAGAGGGCGTTTGGGTTGTGTGTTTTGTGTGGTACGATTGTACGCCCGTGTCACCGGGTGTGGGCCCTGTAGCAAGACCGGAGTCGAGCCTGGAAGGGTCGGGGACGGGCGTGGCGGCTCTAGAATCGTCCGCCTCAAGGTCTACAACGTCCGCGTTGGACGTTTGGTCATCCTATGTACCCCGTCACTCTCGGCTGGTGTCGCGGCTGGGGAGGGAGGCTCCACGCGTGACATACCATATGCGGCCCACCGCTTCAACTGGCGCTCCTTAAGGGATTAGGTTTAGGAGTTTATACGCCGAACACCGCTTTAGTGCTCTAGGGGGAGACAAGCGTACACGAAGTGTGCTAGTCTTTCCACGGATATCTGACCCTTCACAGAGGGTAGAATCTAAATGGAGTCCTTTCCATAGCAGAAGGGAAGGGTGACCAGACCAAAAAGGAAAGAAGTGGAAAAGAGGAAAGACATCATTGCAGTATGGCAAACCCCGAGCCCACTCTCCCTATTGTGTAGGCCAGCTAGAAGGCCCGACCAAGTGGAGGTCCTAACGCCGGATCTTAGGTGCCGGAATCTACAGCCGTAGACTGTTCCCCCGTAGTCTTCGTCGAAGATCTTCTTGATAGACGAAGTGACTTAACGGGGATAAAACCAACAATTTGGTAAGATACACAATGTCTCTTGAAGAGCTCCGCCAAAGGGCGACTAGTTATCTGGGCGGAAAAAAACAATCAGAGGGACCTCGGCGCCTGGGGGATTTTGGGTACTACACACGTCATGATAGGGATAATGTTTCAGACATGCCTATGCCGACATCCCCTTTCGATCTCCGAAAGACAAAATGCAATACTCTGCGGTTACCACTGGATGTCGGACCATATGCACAGCATGTGATTCTAAGCAGATTAACAAGCATCAGAAAAGACCTACCTTACGTATGAACACGAAGATTGCTAAGCTATATAGACAGCAGCGAGGAGGAGTCACTGATATGAACATGGTTGAGGGGCACCAAGGAGGGCGATTCTTACATCATCTACTCTGCGCCCAAGTGCAGAGCATGCGCCACAGGCACAACCATATTGTCAATTCCCCTCCAAAACACAAATGTTATGGAAGACGAGGAGGGGAGGACTCTTATTCTCTTGGGGTGAAGGAGGGAAGCCACATATACTAATATGCCCCAAACACTGATGATGCGCATTTCCCGGGGTGGTCTGCACAGATACAAGAGCAAATCTGGGGTGGTGCCTTCTTGTGTGCTCCAGCCTCAGCTGGACAGGTCACATCCGCAACAAGCTTTTTGCTTCATAGTCCCTGGCTGCGCACTGGCAGATCTATAACATATAGACCTCTGGAGAGAAAGTAAGGGGGGATGGGAGGGGCTACTCTCTACTCCCACACGCACAGAACTCATTCCTAGATAGACTACCAGTTTGTGGGCAGGGAGCAGTTGCCCCAGTACCAGGATATTGGCTTCATGGGCCCTGTTGCCACCTGGCGGCTATGGGCAGAGGCTTTGGAGGATAGGGCTTATGTGGAGGAACTCCAGAGGGACCTTGTGAGGTACTTTGATATTAATGAGGGGTCAGTGGGAGATTAAGGAATATTGTGGCAAGCTTTCAAGATGACACTTGGGGGTAAATGTATGGCCACTTCCCACGGGGTCCACGCAACTTTGCTTGCTACATTGAACGAGGAGGAACCGATTAGAAAGTTGGAGGGGGGGGAATAGCAACGACATTGGTGAGGTCGCATTGTGGGGCAGAAGTCCTGTGCCCTAAGGTTAACCAAAAGCAGGCTCAATAACAGCTGGGGAAGCACGATTATGCATACTATACAGCCAGAATTAACAGGAAGGGGGGACAATGCATACTATGTACAGCCAGAATTCACTGGAAGGGGGGGGGGGACAAGGCAATGCGACTCCTGGCCTGGCTTTGTAAAAGTAAGCGGGGGTGTGGCTAGGCGGCGCACGATGAAGACGTGCCTGCTGTGAGCTCCGCCAACGAGCCCCGTATTATATTTGTACACCCGCAGGACAAGAAATATTCGAAGGAAACGTGAGCCGCACCCGAGGCAAAGCGGCAGTGCACAATCCTGAAATAAATCGCAGCTCCGTACGGACCGAGCTGCCTAGACGGGCCGGAGCCCATGGAGCCATCAAAACAACATGGCAGTGCGTGCCATTTCATCTGCCGAACGGCTGGGGCTTCTCTGCCCTGGAGCGCACTCCCAGCCCTCGGTCTGAGGCGAAGCAGCCCTGAAGGTCGGAGACTCCCCTAAACACGTAGACGGGAGCGGACACGGATTGAAGATACTACGGGAGTGCTGGTCCTCCGTGTGCTCCTCGAACACCGACTGCCTTCCCGCTTTCTCCTGCGGGAACGGAGATTCCTTTGCTTTCGACCTGGTACAGCTGAGGTAGGAGACTGGGAGCGGGTCGGAACAAGTCGCCTACTTGAAAAGGAGAAGACGCGCTGCATCAGCGGGAGTCCATGTGCGCCATTCACCCGGAATTGAGGGTTTCATGGACTCCCCAGAGCTTTCTACGTGACGTGTGCCATCTGGACATTTTGCCTGGAAAGCGGCGTGGCCCTAGCCGATACGCATTCTGGTGACCCCTGCCTATGTACTGAGATTTCTGGGCCCAGAGGCGGAGAGGAGACCTTCCTCTCTCCCTTTGATAGCTGATGGAGCGAGGGGCCGAGATTTGAGAAGCGCTGCTCGCTAGGTGTTGGGTTTGAGTGGTGCAGTCTGGGGTGCTGCGAGTCTGCAGCGACGGAGTCGGCGGCCTGAAGCGGGTGGGGGGGGGTCATCAGCCTGTTACCTGATCGTGGGTTTCGGCCCCCCGCTCACGGGTGCCTAAGCGAAGAAATGCCCTGCTATAGCAACTGTTTAATATGCTGGTGGTGAGGGCTTGACTGAACCCTTAGTATTGGCAGCTGCATCTGTTCTCCCCACAAGACTGGTTGAGGAAATTGTTGGCCCTTGTACACTTATCCGCATTATGAGACTTCAGCACTATATGCTATATAGCATGGGCTTTTGTTTGGGTCGGGAGCCAGGAAAAAGGAGCAAACACAGGGGATCGAGGCTTTGACGCCTCAGCCAATTCCCACTCGCCAGCGCCGCACAGTGTCAGAGGTCCACCCTGCCCCTACTACGGACCCCATTATGGATATGGCGCTTACCAGAGCTGATTTTGCAGAAATGCTGAAGACTTTTAAACAAGATATCACCCGTGAAATTAAGGAAGAGATAACCACCTCGAAAGACACGCTAGCCAGGTCCTTAGCAGAACTAACTTCCCATTTAGGTGGCCTCGAAAACAGAGTCAGCGACCTGGAGAATACGACCTGCGAACGAACACATGACACTGAGGTGCTTTCAGAGCGAATGCGAATAGTAGAAGATCATTTGGAGGAAATCTGGGCCAAGCAGGCGGATTTAGAAAATGGGTCCAGACGTAATAATGTACGCCTTCGGGGCATTCCACGGCAAGTGTCTGACCAAGAACTACCTAGCTATGTCTGTGAGCTGTTTCGTGGCATTTTAGGCCTTTCTCCCTCTGAAACTCTGACCCTGGACAGAATGCACCGAGTGTATTCCTCTGTTCAAATGAAGAGAAATCTTCTCCCAGACGTTCTCACTAGAGTTCACTATTTTCATCAAAAGGAGGAAATCATGTTGGCGGACAGAAAATCCGAGTCAATACAGTTCCGGGGTGCTTCGATTAGGCTGTTCCAGGATCTCTCCCCGTATGCCTTAGCTTGCCGACGCCGTTTTCAGAAGGTTTCTACATGGCTCCAGCCCCAGAAGATCCGCTACCGCTGGGCGTTTCCTTGTAAACTGATTTTTGACTTTAACAACCAGCACTACGTGATATCCTCGGAGATGGAAGCAGGAGAACTTATGTCTGGAGACGCCGCAGTGTCCATGCCGAGACAAGAAGCATCTTCGGAGGAGAGGCAATGGTCATTACTCACTCCAAGGGAGAGAAGAAGAAAGCTGAGGGGCTGGAAACAGATAGGTGGTTCTGGCCTCTGCGAGGAACAGATTGTGGCTGGAACTCATTCTCGCCTTTCTCCGGACAGCTCAAATGGTCCCCCTGGGCATCCTGGTCCCTCCGAGACGGATGAGGTGCCTACTTGAGGGTAAGAGGAGAAATGAGGAAGCATAGGAGATGTTCCCTGTGCTGGCCTGGGAGCGACTGGTGACAGAATCCCAGCCTATAGGGTTAATCTCTCCTGTGAGTATCGCTTGCCTTCAGAACTGGCTGGTGTGCACCAATGATGAGGAGCTTTAACTTTTAGATGAGCGAGACCACAGACTAATCAAACTTGGGCACACTTGCTGTCGGATCACAACGTTCTGGGGGGTTGCAGGAGAGAGACCTTGATGTGAAATGGGATCTGTGTGGGTGTACAAAATTGCTTATAGCTTTTAAAGAGGCAGCTTTGGATGGAATGCGCCCGATTCTGTTGAAGGTTATTGTTGGTTACATAGAAGTTACAGTTTATGGAAGCTTTTATAACTTGCTTCTTTTGAGTTTTTATGCTGCATTATCCAGCAGCGCAAATTGGTTCCCCCTTTTCCTTTATCCTTTCTGTTTGGTATTATTGGTACTCAGTATTATTCTCGTCCCTTTTTCCACACTCGCTGGGTATTCATATGTTGGGTCATTCTTGAATGGAAGTGATCGACGACAAAATAACTTGTATTACATCCACTTTAAATTTGTGACACTATTGAAATGTTTGTGGGTCTGGTTTGTCTGGAATGAACTGGGGGTCCCCCTGAGAGGTGGCCCCCAAACCCCTGAGAGCCGGGGTGGGAGAGTATTGACGGGCACATATGGAGTAATCATTTATAAGCCTTACTACTTATGTCAAGAGAATATAACACGAGGAGATTCTGACGTAACAAACCTAAATGTAATCTGCCTCACCCTTAATGTTCAGGGCCTCAATTCCCTGATTAAACGAAGAGCGCTATTTCACCGACTGGCGACATACAATGCTACAATATTATTTTTACAAGAAACTCACCTGTTGCCATCTGATGAATTTCGCTTGAATGACAAACTTTACCCCACCAAAATTTGTGCTTCCTCGGGGACGAAGAAACACGGAGTTGCTATACTTGTTCGAAAAGGGACCCCCATTGAATATCCATAGAACCAAGCTAGACACAGAGGGAAGATATGCCTTAGTGGTGGCCACATTATATGGGAGGAAGGTGTCATTGCTCACTCAGCAATCCCAATATGGAGGTAAAGAATTGGTGTTGGTTGACATTAGGAGCATATATCGATAGCAATGACACTATCGATATATGCTCCTAATGTCAACCAACACCAATTCTTTACCTCCATATTGGGATTGCTGAGTGAGCATGCCGAAGGCGACCTTATAATTGGGGGAGATTTTAACGCGGTGATTAACCCCATGGAGGATAAATCTCTCCCCCCAACTCTGGCTGATAAGAGGAACTTTATGGCTCTGACCTCTCTCCTTCGGGAACACTCATTGATAGAGGGATGGCGGTTTTTTCATCAGGGAGAGCGGGACTATACATTTTACTCTCCGGTCCACAGGGGTTTCTCCAGGCTAGATATGATCCTTCTCTCTGACACTCATCCCCCACACCATAAAGGTAGAGATCCTCCCGAAGACCCTGTCTGACCATGCCCAGGTATTAGTTTCCATGTCTCCACTTAGCGACGTCCCGGAAACCCCTCGAACTTGGCGGCTGAACGAACTTATACTGCTAGACCCCCCGGGCTCGTTTCTTTCATTACCAACTGCATAGTTCAATATTTTACAGACCATGATACGGGGGAATTAGAGTATGCAGTAGTGTGGGATGCAGCGAAGGCCGTCATTAGAGGTCAGGTTATAAGCCAAACAATTGAGCACAGTAGAGTTTATAAACAAACCCAAGCCCAGTTAGAGGTAAGGCTTTCCGAAGCAGAGGAAGCGCATAAAGAGAATCCCACTAGACGTGCACTTAGACTGGTTCGTGCAGCACAGAAAGCACTTGAAGCCCACCACATGAACCGAGCAGCCCTCGGTATAATGCGCACTAAACAATTTTATTACTCTAAAGGGAATATAGCGAACCGTTTGTTAGCGGCTAAACTTAGGCGGCAGGCAAAGCGCAATCATATAGATTCCCTAAGAGAAGCGGGGGGACGGCAGGTTTTCACCGAGTCTGGGAAACTTCAGATTGTGGAGGAATTCTTCCGGAATCACTCCTCCCTACATGCAACTGACCCACAATTAGCTAGAGAATTTATCCAAAAAGCCGATCTCCCGCAGATATCCCCTGAATTTCGTGAATGCCTGGAAGCCCCGATAACTACAGAGGAGGTAGATGGGGCGATCCGTTCCCTCCCGATGGGAAAGGCCCCGGGGCCAGATGGTTTCACTAATAAGTTCTATAAGACATTCCGAGAAGAATTGACCCCTCACTTAAAATTATTTAACTCGGTATGGAAAGCGGGAGTGGTCACAACATCTATGGCGGAATCAGCTACGACATTGGTTCTGAAACCCGGGAGAGATCCTACAGATTGTTCCTCATATAGACCAATCGCATTACTCAATACAGACACAGAATTGTTGGGGAAAATAATAGCAACCCGCTTATGTCCGGTTCTCCCGCTGCTGATAAATAACGACCAGACAGGCTTTATATACAATCGGTCCACCTACGATAATGTACGCCGTGCTATTAATCTAATTGCCCTTGCTCCGAAGATCCCAGGTAACTTATCCCTACTGTCCCTGGATGCCCACAGGGCATTTGATAGTGTGTCTTGGGGATACCTGGAAATAGTATTAGAGGGGTTTGGGCCGAAGTTTTCCAGATCCCCTCGACCAAGGTAAGGGTCAATAAAAGTTGGACTCCGCCAATTAGGGCGGCCAAAGGTACCAGACAGGGCTGCCCTTTGTCCCCGCTAATTTTTGCTCTAGCGATGGAGCCTTTTCCTCAGCACGTTCGACTTCACCCGGGTATTTTGGGCTTTGAGGTGGAGGGGCAATCTCATAAAATCACGCTATATGCGGATGATATACTCTGCTTCTTGAGACACCCCCCCCGTACGCTCCCCCTCCTCCTGAACCTCCTAAATGAGTTTGCCAAGATATCTGGTTTCAAGATAAACCCAGCTAAATCTGTGGGGATGCCTCTGTCTGAGAACCCTAATAGGCTCAATGAAATCCAAACAATGGCGAGCTTTCCTTGGTCCCTAACTGAGATTCCATACCTAGGGGTAAGGCTAACTCCCACCTATGCAGGTCTTTATGAGGCAAATATCCCCCCTTTATTTAAAGAGGTAAAGGGGTGGTTGCAACGATGGGATTCTCAGGAAATTTCATGGTTAGGCCGTCTTAACGCGGTTAAGATGACACGTCTCCCGAAGTTATTATATGTATTCCACTCATCACCAATTGCCATTCCTGAATTTGAACTTATAAACCTCCAAAAAGAGATATATCGGTTTACTTGGAAGAAGAAGCCCCGCATTGCTAGTAAACTGACAAGAGGGAGGGCGATGGGAAGGTTGGGCTTTCACTCGATACCGCGCGATTATACAGCTGCACAGGTGGCGATGATGCTTGCTTGGGGTAACTCGCCGGACCCTCCCAAATGGTTAGAGGTCGAGCAGGCAACTGCTCCACTTCCTTTGGCTCATTTTCCTTTCCTCTTAAAGGAGGCACGTAATTATAGAGGCGGGATACTGCCAACCACCCTATCCACTCTCCAGAGCTGGGATAAAGCGCGTTCTCAGTGGGGTATCCCATCGGGTCTAGGGCCATTATCCCCTATCACTCACAACCCAGCTTTCACTCCGGGCCTTGTACCTTCAGCGTTCCGGATCTGGTGCCGGAACAGACCCCTGCACCTGGGAGACTTGTACGCTGATCAAGAACCCCTAACCTTTCAGGAATGCAAGGAAAGGTTTGGTCTCCCGGAGACGGAACGCTTTCGATACATACAATTGCGCTATTGGATTACTAATAGATACATTTGCATTTGAAAGGCGCCTCTACAACAAATGATGTTTCAATGCACCACAAGACAAAAAAATGGGGGGGGCAAGAGGAGAGAGTGAAGTGAAAGGAGGGCTGTCAGGGGGCACACAGGGGACAGGTGAAAGCTAAAGGAAGGTCAGGTATTGCATGGGGTTGAGTGTCCACATGTTAAGTGCGAGGAAGGGGGTGTACTGGTTGGGGGTGCCCTGTAGAACTCAGAGGGAAACCAGGCAGCCAGTCACTGCAGCAGGGGAGAGGGAAGTAGAGAAAAGGAGGATTCCGCAGCTCAAGCCTGAGTGGGCCAGGGAGACCATTCCACTGGGTCCTGCGGAGGAGCAAGATCTACCCCCCAGTCTCTACTTGGAGAAGCGTCTGATCAGCAGAGAGTTGGAGTCAGAGGGCCAAAGGGCTCTAGCAGGGAGGTATTTGGGGAGAGAGAGTTGGGTGTAGCAGGGCCCAAGAAAGCCTTGTGGATGATGAAGAGGATCTTTAACTTGATCCTAGCAGCAGCCGGGAGCCAGTGGAGATATTTTAGGGCTGGAGAGATAAGGTCCCTGGGCTCTGGGCTTAAAGTCAAGGATAAGTCTTTCAGTCCTATTCTGTATTAGTTGACACAGGAAGGCATAAACTCAGTATTTCAGACATTAGGAGAAGTTGTATGCAGGTAGAGGACCAGTGGATGCCGAGAACTTGGGGGATGTATGGGCCAAGCCTCTTTGCCCATATTTTGAGTGGCAGCAAGGCTAGATGAGCCCCTGTTGTAGAAGGAAATCAAGATGGCAATAGATTTCCTGGGATTTGGGAAAAGGACAGTGGGTGATAGCCTCCCAGCCGAATTTTATAAAATGTAACCAGATCCATTAGCTCTCTGGCTCCGCCGGCTTTATGATGAGGCCTTTCAGAAGGGGGCGCGCCTACCAGCGTAGGTAAAGGAAACTAATAATCGTGGTGCTGCGGAAACCAGGGAAGGAGCCACGGCATAGCAGATCATATTGCCCCATCTCATTATTCAATATTGATACCAAAGCTCCTAAAGGAGGTCTCCCACTTGTTTCATCAGGACTAATGTGGCTTTGTATGGGGCAGGTATTACATGATGAAACTCAGACAGGTAGAAAATACATAAGAGGGTACAGGGAGGGAAGATTGAACCAGCGGTGGTCTCCATGGATGCAATCCAAATCCTTCGACTCAATGTGCTGGGAGTGGTTCGTCCGAGTACTTGAGAAGAATGCTCTGGGCCTAAATATATCGTGATGGATTTGCTTACTGTACCATGAACCGCTGGCCAAGGTTAAGACAGGCAAGGTGGTCTCATATAGTTGGCAATTAGGCAGGGGCACCGAGCAGGGTTGCCAGCTGTGACTGGTCCTTTTTCTCCCAGTCTCCCTTCCTGCATGGCTGGCGCCTCTATGCTTTTGGAAAAACGGCAGAATCGACCTCAGACCCATTTGTTGTTATATACATAACTGTATTATATGCACTTACTCTGCCTGGGCAGAAAGGTCATCGTTCAGAAACAAGGGCTCGAAAGAGCCACTCCTAGCACATGGAGTCTTAATCCTCCCACCGCCCACCCCCATGAGCCCTGCGAGTAAAATGTTGAGTTCCAGCCAGGAGTAGGATAAGAAATTGGAAGGTAAAGTTTGACGCCCTCCACGAAAGCTTACTACGGGCACCTTCCATGATAAAATCTTACTGAGATTTGGTGTAAGCAGAGCTAGTGCCGCTAGGTGTACTTTGAGTTAAAGACTAATCCTGAGCCAAGTAGATATAACTAATTGACTAAACTGGACAGCAAATAGTTAACTTTTGCACCCAACACGTTGTTTCCATTTGTTAAAATAGCAGTGCCTAGGGTCAGGTGTGCGTCATGCACCTTTGGTCGAGATGACCAAATTCTGACCTCAGGAGCCAAGCTGCTAAATTAACCTTCTGGAGGGCATGGGCTGAGCATTGTCCCTGATCCAGAACATGTTGTCCGGACAGGGTAGTTTCATGGGAGGACAAAGGGACATTATTTGAAGATGGGAGACCCAGGTCCGCCGTGTCCACATGGGAGCCATTAGCATTATTGTTACTTGCTCCCGGTGGAGCTTGGTGGACTATTTTGTTGAAAAGAGGTGTTAGGGGAAAGGCATAGGCACAATACCCTGACCAGTTCTTCCCCTTGGATCCTTTCTGGGGAAACTTGAACACGCAGTCTTGGTATTGTGCGTTTTCCAAAGTCTCAAAAAAGGTTTTTTTAAGAAAACTATTAGTATATGGAAAGTAGTGAGTCAGATTAGGAATAGCTGCTCATCTATCCCCTTTCCAAGATGGGCGGCACACCAGCACCAGCTAGGACGAGCTAGATGTTCTGTAAGGGAGATTTAGCAAGCTGTAGGCCGCTATTGGAATAGAAGTTACAAATTGAACCTTGAAAAACATCCACCCTTTGTGTGTGATATGACAAACTAAAAAAAGCAATCTGAACATTACATTCTTTTCAGCATGCTTTGCTTGATGAGCGCACAGATGCCAGTGACAATTTCCTTTATGGTGTTAACAACAAGAACTACTAGTGTTAAAGCCATCAACAATTTTAATTTGCCATGGGATAATCAAGTAGACAACCACTGATGGTGCCCCAGCCGTGGTTGGGGAGTGACATTGTTTCATTGGCTGCTTGAATAGACACTTTGGTGAGAAGGCTGTCCCATTTGAAAAAAGTATTATTTCATTATACATCAGGAGGCATTATGTGCAACACATGCAATTCACAGAGGTCATGCAATTATTGTGAAAAAAGTTAAACTTCATCTGTGCACTTGTTTAAAACACAGATCATTTCAGACGTTTTAGAAGACTCATGTGCAGATTATAGTAAGGTCCTAGATCACACAGATGTCGCTGGCTTAGTCGTGGAAATGTTCTCACGCAATCCTTTACTTTATGGCATTACTTGCCGAGACGGGAATTGACACTTCTGTCATGCAATATATTAGCTGACTTTGCTTTTTCCAACTGACCTTACGAGCCACTTGAATTACTTAAATGTAAAGTTGCAATAAGTCAAGCTCATTTGATATGTTTGAGGCAGTTTGTGCTTTTAAAATAAAGTTTTAAAAAACTTGACAGCCCAACTGGAGAAAAAGATGCTTTTACACTACACAGCATGTGCCAAGGCTTTCCCCAATGATAAGTATGTTAAATTGGCATCTGCATGGAAAGATCCTGACAGACAAATATGTTGATTTTGGGAATCATTTCACACAATTTAAATCCCAACAGGTATCTCAAACTTTTTGCTGATCTCTGCTTTGATGTTCAAACTGTTTCACCTCATCTTCACATCAAAGGGATTTGACTTAAGTGCTGTAGTGAATTCAAAAATAAACAGAGGTGCCTTTATGTGAACCCTCTTCACTTGCCCCAATCTGACGGAAATCATGGTGTCCATGTTTGTCAGTACCTACATTGGCGAGTAGGTTTTTTCGGTATGCAGTGATTATATCGAATAGAAAACAAATTAAAGGTTAATGAATGAAAATATAAGTAAAACAAAAAACTACTTTTGGAAAAAATTAAAATGAGTGAGAATAGCGGTTTTGGGGTGGGGAAAGGTATTACTAAATTTGTTTTAAAGGTTGGGCTTTGGGAGGGAGCCCCCGTTTTGATTTTTCATTCGTTAAAATCACATGCAATTATTTTTTCTGTTGAAATTATATAAATCCAGTCCAAAGACAAGGCTGAATGACCATCTATCTCCTTGTAAACAGCACTGGGTCTTGAGATCAAACAACTGGCATCTGAGAAACACTGCAATGTTTCTCACTGAACAAATATAGTCCTGGTTTAGTGCTTCATCCCCACCTCTGCCATTATAAGGCAGCTATCACCCACGATGAAAATTCAGTCCGCCGCACACGATGATTCTGCTGCTCTTGCTATAATTCTCTGATGAATTTCCCAGACCTGTATCTCTCCCCCAAAGGCATTCAACCTACACCGCACTGGGATTATACAATGGTGAAAGGCATGATACAAATGGCAATTCATTAAAAAAAAAATGTAATGTAAATGGCTTTCTTGATGGCCACGATCTTCTCCTCAGAGGAGAAAAACTCTCTCGGAGCCTGTGTCCCAGATGAGGCCCAGGAACGTCAGGGTCTGCGTGAGTTGCAGCTGAGACTTCTTGAAATTGATAGTGAACTCCAGGTCGTGGAGTGTATTCATCAGTGCTGGTAAGGTATGGTGAACCGCTTCCGGAGATGTAGCCCGGATGAGGCAGTCGTCCAGGTATGTGTAGACGTAGTGTCCCTGGGCCCTGAGGAGGGCTGGCACTGCATTCATCAACCTAGTAAACACCCTGGGGGCTGAGTTGAGGCCAAAGGGTAGTACCTTGTATTGGAAATGACAGCCCATGATCCTGAACTACAGTAAGGAACGATGCAGCTGCCAAATAGGGACATGTAGGTACACATCCTTCAGATCCAGGGAGCACATCCAGTCTCCACTGTCCAGTGTTACCACACTGATGGCATCCCCGAGGATAGCCCCCATCTGGGAAGTTCGCATCAGCCCTAGGAAACTTTAAAAGAGCCTATTTTAGGAGGCTGTAGAGGTTGCAGGTGATATTGACGGAGTGGCTAACGGCAACTGGAGCAGGGGCACACACTGCCTGGGGTGCAGGGGAAACCTGCCCGGCACTGCTGATGGATAAACTGTAGGCCAAACACCTGGTTGACACCAGTCCCACCTTGTGACTCTTTCCTCCACAAGCCCTGCAAAAGGGGGCATCGGACTAGCGGTCCTCTTGTCTGGCGCAGTGACCATTTTGTCGAGCTGCATGCCACGTGCCGAAATTGTGTTGCCTGTCTCGCTGGAACCAGTCCAGTCCATGACGCTTGGAGACCCCCTCAGCCGCGAGTACTAGACTCGGTACGTGGGCTGGTGCTAGAACCCAAAAGGTTCCTCCCGGTGAGGCGCTTCTTTGGGAAGGAGTCACCTTTACGGGGTGCGATGGTAAATGGAGGCCTTTCCTTCAGCCTCAAACGATGTTTGATGAAGTCCTTTAGGTCCTCCGGAGGTGAATTCTGGAGGAGCTCCCTCCACCTAGGTAGCCTGTTCTTCAGTGCCCGTGGAGTCAGTGAGTGGCACGCTTCCCAGCCGTGGTTGGGGCAAAGGTAGTGGAGGCAAAGGGCATTGAACAGAAAAAGTAAAAGATAGAAGAATATCCGGGGAAGAGCACGTGGTATTACATGAAGCCAAACCCAGGAGCGCTGGTGAATTCGGCCCGTAACCGTTGACACGGAAAAGGGTACTGCGGAGTGGCACCGGTGGGTGGAGTCAGGCGAGCGCATGCTCCCAGGGCCGTACCCTGTGTGCCTCTAAATTTAAAGGGGAAGAAGATTTTTCTGGTGAAAAAGGTTCAGATTCCCATCCCTCGCGCGGGACGCCCATACAGTACGGTGGAAAGGGGACGGGACGTAAGAGTAAGACTTTCTTGCCAATGGAGTCAAGAAGTTTGTAGTCCTTGGAGAGAATTTGGGCCGCTGCAGTGGAGGATGTAGAAGCCGGCTTGGACGGGAGGGTGGCTGCTGCCACCACTGTCAACGATGGGAGCAGGCAAGCCAGCAAAAATGTTCTCCGACTTATGAAGCATGTACAAAGCGTCAATCCTCTTGTTGAGATGCTGCCCGGAATGAGGTTTTACCAGACCTTGCGGGCCTCAGCCAAGACATCCCTCTGGAGGAACAAGTCGGTGCACTCCTGGGGCGACAGAGTAAAGGCTCCAGAAAGCCCCCCTCCTGTGGAGCGGGGGCTTCGGGTACTGGAATGTCAAGCAGGGCCATCATGTCAAGCACCCAGTCATGAAATGCTCTAATAGAGCGGGGCGGCTCCTCACTGACCTGTTCCACCTGGTCCTCATCCAGTGAAGCAGGAGCAGAAAACTGATCCGCTGCACGTGGCGCCTCATGCCCTAAAGTTTTGTTTGGCAGAGCACCCAATGTCATTTCTACCGGGGAAAGCGGAGGCATAGGAGGAATTGGTGGAGAAGGAGTCCCTGCAGGAAGAGGTGTAGGAGGTGGCACCACTGAGGCCGGAGTAGGATCTGCCGAAGCAGGAGGCGGTATAGGAGGCCTAGGGTAAATTTCCCTAGACAGATCCTTAAAGTATGCCTTCATGGGATCAGAATGCATGAGCATCTGAAACTTCCCAAAAAACGCATCCTCGGACGAAGGTCTAGGCGCTGGAGTGGGTAGAGGCCCCCATGAACGCAATGAGTATGGTTGCCAGTAAGGACCTCTGCCAATTGGGTCCACATAGATCCGGGGTGCAGATCCAGGAGGGAGTGAGACTGTATGAGGCAGTGGTGCCCAAGCACGCCAATCAAATGTGGAAAAGGCTGCTCTGCCCCAAAAGGAGTCCCCCCCCAGCACCAGCCATAGTGAACGTTGGTGTAAGAGGTAGTCAAAATGGCTGCCGTGGTTCACGGAGGCTGGGCCACCATTTTGTCGACACCTGAGGTGAACTGCGTCACAGGAGAACGAGAGGCAATGGTCTATTCAGAGGAGTCAGGGGCCTTATGTAACATTTTAGCCTTGAAGCAAGGACCATTAACAGAGTCAGTACTGGCAGATCTAGGGTGTTTATTGGACTACTTAGGGACTGCTCAAGGATTAGCCTCAGGTGGAGGAACTTCGCCAGAGCCGATACTCAAAAGGCATGTGGTGTGTGATGACCTTCCTTGCCCCCTCGACAGAACTGGTACCACCACGCACCTGACCGTGAGAAGGTTGAGGAAGATAACTCACCGCCAAGACCCTCGAAGAGGATACGTCAATTCTGCTGGTATTGGATTTTGCCCCATGGAGGGGATCTTTGGGATGGACCCCGGTCTGTTTTGCTCCCCCTCAAGAGGGGCCTCGAGCCGAGACTCGGTGTGGCAAGTCCTAGAAACGGAGGCCTCAGGGCGAACCCTGGTACCAAGAGCCACAGATGAACTGGGCTTGACTTTAATCCCCAAACGGGAACCTCTGAAGAATATCCGGTTTTGGCAGCCCCACTGCAGGGATCCTCGGACCAAGCACTGGTGCGCCTATTAGGCCCCATGTGGGACATCTCATAGGTACTCCTGGTAGAAGAGCTACCTCTCCCTCCCTGTCCTGGAAGACCCCGGGAAGGAGTCCACTGGCCGCGGGAAACTGAGAAGAAAAGAACTTACCAGGCGTTTCGTTTTCTCGTTGATGAAGAGCTGCAAATGTGGTGGAGGAGCGCATTGAAACACCTCGTCCCACCGGACAAGACGATGCTGAAATGCCCGAACGAAAAGAGAGTCGCAATAGAAGCACGAGTCCCAATGGTGTTCCGGGCCTAGACACTCCAGGCAAAGAGAGTGGGGATCCGCCCTAGCAAAACAGCATTCGCAAGATGAGCAGCACATGAATCCCCAGACTCTCTGGCATAAACAGAGGACAAGATTACTGTGGAACCGCAGCAGAAAGGACAAAGGTAATAAAAGAAAAAATTCCCAGAGATGCTAGTGCATCTGGCCCTGACTGTGCAAAGAAAAGGACTGAAGGGCGATGCGCGGGACGGAGCTCAGGATGGCAGGGTTACAGCGACGTGCGATGGCCCCACGTAAAAATGGAAGGGCAAACAAAATTATATTTGTGATGCTTTTTGACAAAAGTAGTCTGGTCGCGTCCCGAAGGACGGAATGTACCCCAAGTATGGAGGAAAGGGGACGGGACGTAGAGAGTATTGACAATACCTACACACACACCAGACAGCCCTTTCCCTTCCCCAGAGGGATAAAAGGCAGAGCACAAACAGCTCTATGTGAGGGGTGGCCCCCAAACTGTTGAAAATGTCCAGGAGACCTTCTTGCTCTACTGCCACTCAATTGTTGGAACCCAGTCTGCTGAGTCTGTCTGCCTCTAGGTTCGACTCCCGGGGAGATGAACTGCTGAGAGCCATATGTTATACGTGATGGCCCAGTCCCACATGCTGATGGCAAGCATGCACAGAGGAGAGACCTGGTGCCCCTCTCCCCCCCCACCCCGTTTGTTGAGGTAGTACCTGCAAGTGGAGTGGTCTGTCTGAATACAGACATAACTGCCCTTGACCATAGGAAGGAAAGCCTTGAGCGTTAGCCAGATGGCCATCATCTCCAACCAGTGGATATGATTTTGCTGTTCCTCTTTGGACCAAAGATCATGCACCACTTGGCTACCTAGAGTGTCTCCCCACCTTTAGAGGGAGGTATCTGTTGTAATCGTATATTCTGGCTTGGGCTGCATGAATGTTCTGCCTGTCAGAAGGATGGTTCCCTGCCTCCATCATCCGAGATCCTGGCGAAGGTATGGTAACTGCTGCCGTTTGAGCGCTGGTTTCTTGGCTACATGAGGCTGAAAAATGCATCTGCAGCCTCCTCATTTTGAACCTGCTTTAAGGAACGACCAGGAGGCATACGGCCATTATCCCTAACGGGTGCTGATACCACCATGACGTGGTTACCGCTCTGCTGAGGAAGTACCCCACTGCTGCCTTAACTGACTACTTTTTCACTTGGGGGGGGGGGGGATATCCTCTCTCTCTGCGCATCCCACAAGTGTCCTAAAAACACCAGGGTTTGGTGGGCTGAAGTTGTGACTTCTGAAAGTTGATTGAGAAGCCCAGGTCGTACAGTGTGCTCATTAGTTTATTAGTTTGCAGGTTGTGCTGCTGACCTGCTCTGGGGACTGTGCTCCGACTAGCCAGTCGCCTAGGTATGGATATACAGGGTGGCTGTCTGCCCTGAGCAGGTTCTCATAACACTAATTGTTCTGCACTCTGGATCTTGGGTCAGTTGTAACATTAAATGTGAAGTCTTTCCGCAAGCCTAGGGCCACCCCTGTAACTTTGACTGCGGATGCCTGAAGTAACCAAATTAATGTACTAGAGGAATTACACTGCACACACAGTGACCCAGCTTGCGCCTGTAGGGATAAACTACCCTCACTAGCGGACGTAGTGTCAAGCCTAAAACACTAAAGAGGCTGCATTCATCTCAGAGATACTCGCCAGTGAATTACATAACTTTTTAATATTACCTCGCTCAAAACTGAACGGATGTCAATGCAAACTTTTCTTGCTTCCCAATTGAGGAACAAACTACCCACCCATCTTTGTCGTATTAACCAAAGAACCTAACACGGTGCAACGTCAAGTCCAGTATGCATGGATTTGCAAGAGGTATGATGAAGTATGCGTCTCCTGGGCTCAATCATTTCCAAGGTATCTGGCCCTTCCTATGCTCCTGTAAAAGCCAATGATAAAAAAAATGTCAAGTTGTTTTTCGTTAATAATGACAGCTTCCATTTGCATGGACACTGCATTTGCTGTGGAGAGAGTCTGGTCAATGAAGTCAGTTTCACCGTTAAGTTTATGAATTGCGCGACTGTTATTCATCTGAAATTGCAGGCCAAAAAGAAAAGACCATCTATTGCAGATTTGGCACTTCTTTAATGCCATCATAATTTATGCCATTTCAAGTCTCTTGAGAAGGGTTTGTTTGCAACATATCCGTATAAATCTATACCTCTGAGCTGGTGAAGCAGAGAGAGGCATCTGTCAGCTATCCTTTGAGGATGTCTTATTTTAAATAATAAAGGCGCCAAGTACACAATGTCTCTAGGACATGCTCCTGCCTCTATTCTGGTTTTCCTTAATGCATAGGCACAGTGACCAGGTCTTTGTATTTCTGAATACCTGTCCAAAGAGCTCTTGCATGCAGCTGAAAATGTCTTATCCTCTGGCTCAGGGTTTTTACCTTTTGATTGTCCCTATGTGAACGATTTTCTTAACCTTCACATTTGAGAGAGATCTGTGAGATTGGCTCCAGCTGTAGTCTTTTAGTTAGCTCTTCTTTCTGAGTCACTTATCTTTGTAAAGATGAATCTTTGTTCGCCACTCTTTATGCCTGTGTGTGGCTCTGCCAGATCATCTAATTAGCAGAATTGTGATTGGAAAGACTACATTATCTTTTCATCGAAAGTTAGCAAAGAGTGCAGCAGATCGTCTTTTGTGAAGGGAGGTGGCTGGGTTACTGAGTCTGCCATCTCATCTGGTTTTAGGGTCACTCTCAGTGTGTTGGATTACAATACCTTGAGTATTGAGAGCCCAGCACCCGAGTGAGATCAACTGCAGAAAAGTAAAGAGTCCAACTCAAATTTCATTGAGCCGATGAAGACCCCTGATACACTATGAAGATCAGCCCCTTTGTTTCAGGATTAGAAAGCTGTGCCACGAGTGACAATAAGGCCTGGATTGGAGCTTCTGTATTGCAATCGAGGTCTCCTTTATATGACTGACATGCATTTGTAGTCTCAGGGGTACCACCTCCCTGGGCAGTGAGATACCAGAGCATGGCTTCAATTTTAAATCCCAGAATCAGGCCTATGTGCTCGTAATCAGGCAGGCAAGCCTGCTCCACACACATCTACAGCTGTTTGGGTTGTGGTGGCACCTCAACATGGAGAAGCAGTCCAGCAAGAAGGGGGTGAGGCTCTTGTAACCAGGACTCCTGTCTGGCAGAGTCTCCCAGGACCCCCCTTGTTATCTGCATATTTCAAGTAACTTTGGGTCTCACCCTAAGTTACTAGGGGAATCCAGACGTGGACCCTTTGCTCACTATTCTTAGAGAGGCACAGCTACACCCTACTGATGAGGTTCAACCAGACCGAAACACGTGTGTGGGGTTGCTGTTGGTACTCTTGTTCAGAGGAGAATTGCCTAGCATTTTGGTGCTGGACAGCCCCAGGGCTGGACAAAGACTGATATGTTTGGGATATTTCTTCTCTGTGAAAGATAGTGAGCTAAAGACGCTGGGTAAGGCTCTTGTAACCAGGACTCCTGTCTGGCAGAGAGACTCCCAGGACCCCCCTTGTTATTTGCAATCAAGGTCTCCTTTATATGACTGACCTGCATTTGTAGTCTCAGGGGCACCACCTCCCTGGGCAGCGAGATACCAGAGCATGGCTTCAATTTTAAAAACCAGAATCAGGCCTATGTGCTCGTAATCAGGCAGGCAAGCCTGCTCCACACACATCTACAGCGGTTTGGGTTGTGGTGGCACCTCAACATGGAGAAGCAGACCAGCAAGCAGGGGTGGAGAGTGGCCCATCCATCATTCGATAGTTGGGTGTTCCACTCCTGGCACCTCACCCCATCCCCTCCAAAGGCCACAACCATGGGACATCAAGAGTGTGCCTCTCCAGCATGCAGTGATCACCCGGCTCTGGTCCCTACTGCACTCCAAAATGAGCGGCCCCACGCCCCCACCCGGGGTATAAATCCAATCCTCCATTCGCCCACTACGCCTTCCTCAAATAGAGTTCTAAGCTCCCTCCATCATCCCAAGGGGCTCCCCTTCAAGCAATCTCACTGCTGCCCTCTTGGAAGATGCCGCGGGCACGGATCACAAGCAAATTCTCTGAAGGGCTTTTTCATACAGCTGCTCCGCTTCGGCCCCTTCTCAGGAAGCCTCCTGGCTGTTAATCGAGGGTTAGGTGCAGAGGAGCTCTGCTACTCTGCATCCATCATCATTAGTAACTCTGTGGATTGAGAGTAAAATAAATAAAAATAAGTCAGTTTTTGACCCAATTTTAATAAACTATGGGGCTAGGATAGGAGGGCGCAACATGTATGTAGTCGACAAATGTAATGGTCATTTAATACTTTTATTCTTAAATGGCCAGGACATTTCAAGGATCAGAGAAACTAACAAGACCTAGAAGATCACCTTGCAGTTATTGTTTGACATCATAATAGTGTGTCTATTTACAAATCTTGTCAAAAGAGATTTAAAAAAGAAATAAAATGTTAAGTGCATATGGTTAAACAAAACCTTTACACTATGCAATATGACCAAAACCATTACATCACATCAGAATGCTATCAACCATTTCACAAAATATTAAAAATGATAATTTAAGAATACCAATCCACTTTAAAAAAAACCTCAGCATATCCATAACATAAAAAGTATATCACAACAGAACACTATCAATCATTTTACAAATCATTAAGTTACCTTTTAAAATTATGTATACCACATTATGAAAAAATGTAAGATTCAATGCCTATAGACTCTAAAAACCTCAAAGTATCCAAAATCAATGAAACATGTGCCCCTCTGTAAATCATTGCCCAAACATTTCAGCTGTAGAATTCATAAATCTTTAAAATGTTTTTCTAAAAGCATATTCCATAAATGTGTTCGTTTTGGGCATTCTACCATTAGATGTTTCAAGGTTTCAATCTCCACAAAACAAAATTGATACGGGTTTTTAGTTCCATGTTTTCGTTCCCAGATTGCTACTACTTCATTCGTTAAACAGAGTCTTAGGAAGTACATACGTTTCCGTTTGCAGCGGAAGTATTCTAAGGATGTCGGGAGGACGTTCCAGGCTTTCGGTGCTTTCGGTAAATACACAATGTTTTTAAACCTCTGGCAATCATCTATTGTTTTTCACCAATCGTCTCTCCAAACCTTTGTTTTTACTGAGTCGGGCCCAACTTCATTCAACCATATTGTGCATCGAGTCTTCTTCCATTTCATCAATGGGCTGGGGCAGGAGTCTTCGAGTGCTATTGCGAAGACACCCAAAATTGAGTTCTGTGGGCTGGTGCCAATTTTCCTCCAAGAGGAAAGGGGCCTTCCATTTTACAAAGGCTTTTAACGAGAGTAGACCAAGCTCATATCTTAAAATCTTTATCGGAGTACACTGTGGAATGTTCAGTGGCTTTTTCCATAATAGGCTTTCTATTTTGTTCCAATCAATTTGGTCTCCTGCCAACTAATCTTCTAATCCATAGGTAAGTGTTGGAACTACTTTGTTTATTAAATAAGAGAATTGGTATGCAAGAGAAGGTACCACATCTTTTATGTAGGATCAAGGCCTGTGAGGCTGCTATTTTGGCTTTGTTCCTTAAATTCTCTCTATAAGCCAACTCGGATCCCATCGCATTTATTAAGAGACCCAGATACTTTTACTCGGATGTCACGATCAAAAGGTATATTGTCGATCTTGCAGGGATGGATCGGCAGTTTTCTACGTCGGTCTGCGGAAAGGATCATGATATTTGACTTTTGGATATTAATAATAAGCTTATTCAATTTGCAGCCGTCATCTAGACATATTTAGTTGGCATTGCAGACCAATGGGTGTTTGGTCAAGAAGGACAAAGTTGCCTGCATATAACAACCATTGGACCGTAGCCCTTCCAATTTTTGGCAGGAATGATCAAGCCTGTTGAGAGTTTATCAGCAAGACCTCTTACAAATTAAATAAAATTGCTGCCAAAACGCATCCTTGTTTTAATACACAAGTTGTCTATCTGTCGAGATAAGTGTCCTTGTTGATTTAGTCAGATATGAATCATAGTCTCGGAGTAAAGATCATTCATGATCTCCAACAAATGGGGTCCCCATTTTTTCATTATGGACCAGAGAATATTTCGGTCCACAGCATCAAAAGCTAATTTAAAATCAATAAATGCTTTGAAAAAAAATAATAATCGGTTGCTCAGAGGTTAATGCTGTATCCATTATTACTGCTGGAGTCATTCGGTTTATTGCAGTTCCCATCTCAGCACGAAATCCTGCTTGAAAGACATTGATTATTTGTTTTTCTGTTATCCATTTTTGAAGGCCTGTTGGTACCAATCTTGCAAATACCTTATCAATGATGTCCATAAGGGCTGTTGGTCAGTAATTTGTAGGGTTTTGGCTGTCCCCCTTTTTGAATATTGGAACTATGGAATTTTTCCAAGATTTCAGGAATTGTTGTGATTTTAATACATGATTGAAAATAGTGACGAGTAATTTAACACACTATTCCAGATGATGTTTCAGCATTTTATTGGAAATTCCATCAAGATCGGCAGTTCGCGAGTTAGATAATCTTTTTATAATTTGTTCAAGATCATCAGTGTCGAAGTCCAATTGCCAAGTTGAACTGCTTGGGCTAATACTTTTTCCTATTGGAGATGAAATAAACAGTTTCAAAATAACTAACCCAGCTGGCTACTGAGATAGTGTTAGCTTGTAGGGCTATCTGAGGTGAAGTACACATGCATTTCAGCAATGTACATATCCCTGCACTGTTTTTTGGGATAAGCATAGCTAGCATTTCCTCTGCTTGTTTCTGCAGCATAGGTATTTTATGGCTCTTAAGCCAGTTTTTTTTGTCTCTGCTTAAGCTGCTTAATTATTGATTTTTCTTTAAGATACCCATTTCCTTCTTGATTTCTTTCTTTGTATTACATACGTCACTATCAAAGGTGTATTTATGTTTCAGAGGGTGTTGGTTGACCATGTAAGTGATCAGTACTTATAAATTGATATAGTATCATGGGGTACTGGTTTATATGCTGTGTGTTAATCATCAAGTACTTATCACTTATGATAGCAAGGCATTATTACAGCGCAGGCAATTCCCTGCTGTTGATACCTATACTGACCAGGCAGATCGTTCTGGTTTTCTTTGGGGTGATGGTAACTTCCACATAGTAGTTACTAAATGATGATCACTATTTGGTTCTGGGGTGAATTATAAGTTACTCACCATAGTGACTAAGCTATTCCTAGTCAATAGTCCCCTTTCCTCCATACTGTATAGGCATCCCTCGCTAGGGACGGGTGACTGAACTTTTGTCACCAGAAAAAAAATGATGTGCCCCTTTAAATTTAGATGCACGCAGGGGCGCAGCCCTAGGAGCATGTGCTCCCCTGACTCCGCCCAACAGTGCCACTCCTCAGTCGCCTTTGACACATTGACAATATTACCATTGCCTAATGACACCCATTTCATTAGGCGGTTGGGGGGGGGATGGTGGGACATATTGAGGAAAGGGGACTATGGACTAGGATTGCGTTAGTCACTACGGTGAGTATCTTATTATGCCCACGTCCCGTCCACTTTCCTCCATACTGTATGGGCGATTACAACTGATTGTAGCCCCAGGGTTGAGAGGTGCACCACTTCAAACATGTTCTTTAGCACCACCTGACCAGATGCTGCGTACAACCTGAAGCAGGCATCCAAATAGTGGTGCTTGCAGAAGGCCAAGGGCATAGCTCATGTAGCCGCCTTGCTGATGACCTGACACGGAACATGCTTCTAGAAAGCAACAGCCGTAGTCTTGGTTTAGATGGCATGGGTATGCATATTTGCTGGAAGAGGTTTGTTCTGCCCCTCATACGCCTCCTTGACAGCCGCAACCATTCACCTTGCTATGGAGGCCTTGGAAGTCTGATAGCCTGGATTTGACCCAGCAAAGGTGTCAAAGAGGGCCTCTGATTTGCGGAAACTCTTGGTTCTGTCCAGGTAGAATTTTAGAGCGCCTGACATCTAGACAGTGCAGTACCCTCTGAGACTCGTTGGGGTCCGCGAAGGAAGTAGGGTAGCACTATCTCCTTATTCAGGTGAATGACCCAAGGAGACAACCTTAGTAAGAATGTGGGCTAAGCTGAAAAGTAGTGTAAGGCTCTGAGGCCAACAGTGCCTGGAATTCACTGACCCTGCGTGCAGAGGTAAGGCCCACCAGTAAGGCTGTCTTAATGGTGACAAGCCTGATGTCCGAGGTTGCCACAGGTTCAAATGGTTTATTCGCCAGTGGGCCAAATACCACATTGAGGTCCCACACAGGGTGTAGTTTGATAGGTGGGTAGAGCCTGTCAGTCCTGCCAAGTGTCTTTTAACCACCGGATTAGAGGAAGAAAAAACCTCTTCCTTCGAGTTACGGTAGTCTCCGATGGCCATCAGGTAGGTGTGGCATGTGTCCATCTGCACCCCTGAGTGGGCGAGGTGAGAAGAGAAGGATAGCACGTCGTCCAACGTGCAGGTGAATGGATTGACCTCATTTGATTCCTCCCAGTGACAAAACCTAGCCCACTTGCTTTTGTACTGGCTCCTGGTAGCAGCACTCCTAGCACCTTGTATAATTTCTAGGTTAGCGGGTGACTGGTGCAAGTGCCTTAGTGTGACTTGTTCAGGAACCACGCTCTAGGGCTAGCTTCTGGGGGTAGAGGGGGCAGGGTGGATGACTGTGCCTCCCTGCTTTAAGTAGGTGAGCTGGACCCAGCGGTTGGTTTATCAGGGACTGATCCGACAGGCTGAGGAGTTTCGAGAACCATGGCCTTGGTGGCCACCACAGAGCTATCGGGATCATGTGGTGGTGCCTGCACTCCTGAATCTTGCACACTATCCCGTGGATCAGGGGAGTGGGAGGGAATGCATATGCGTTCATGTTGTTCCACTGAATTTGCATCGCTTCGCCCAGTGAGCCCCAGCCCTGTCCCTGCCAGGACGCAAACTGGGGACACCACCTGTTGGACCAGGTGGTGAAGGGATCCACTGGAGGATGGCCCCACCTACTGAAGATCCCCTGAAGGACCTTGTGGCCCAACTGCCATTCGTAGTTGTCTGCACCCAACCTGCTGAGCCTGTCTGCCTCCAGGTTGGACTCCCCTGGGAGGTGAATTGCTGCCAAGTGCATGCTGTTTACCAGAGCCCACTCTGTTATGTCGACTGCTTGAGTGCAGAGGGGACCCTGCTTGTTGATGAAATACATGCTGGTGGAGTTGTCTGTTTGAATGAGGATCGACTTGCCACTGATCATCAGGAGGAAGGCTTTGAGAGAAAGCCAGATTGCCATCAACTCGAGCCAGTTGATGTGGGCTGCCTGTGCCTGACGGGACCATACTCCATGGACCCTGTGGCTGTCCAAAGTGGCTCCCCATCCTTCCAGGGATGGATCTGTGGTGATGGTAACCTGCAGAGCTGGCTGACGAAAAAGGCCTGCCTACCCGCAGGTTGCTGTCCATGCTCCAACAGACTAGGTCCTGGTGGCGATGCAGTGGGATCCTGACCAGTTCCGCCTGTGAAACCCTCTCCTCACTCCAAGAGGCTGCGAAGTGTAACCGCAATCTCCTCATTTTGAGCCTAGTGTATGGCACTGTCAGGAAACATGCTACCCAAGAGGAGTTGGTACCACCATGCCGAGGTCACTGCTCTGCGGCACTCTTGATGGCTGTGATCTTGTCCTCTGAGGGAAAGATTATCTTGGGGGTCGTATCCCAGATGAGGCTCAGGAAAGTTAACACTGCGTGGGCTCCAGCTGTGACTTCTAGAGATTGATGGAAAATCCCAACTCGTGTAGTGTAAGAATGAGGGCAAAGGCAGTGTGGTACACTGCTTCCGGAGATCAAGCCCTGACGAGTCAGTCGTCTAGGTATGGATAGACGTGTTGACCCTGGGCCCTGAGTAGGGCTGCAACAGAGTTCATCAGTCTTGTAAAGACCATGGGGGCCGAACTGAGGCCAAAGGGTAGAACCTTGTATTGGAAATGGAAGCCCACGATCCTGAACCTCAGAAAGGACTGATGGGGCTGCCAGATTGGGACGTGTAGGTAAGCATCCTTCAGATCCAGGGAGCACATCCCTTCTCCCGTGCACAATGTCTCTGCTATAAGCGCTGGGGTAACCATCTTGAACTTTTGAAGAGGAAGGGAAAGGTTCAAGGTGGAAAGGTCCAACAACTCTCAGGCCCGCCTGGTTCTTCTTGCGAATGAGGAAAATCTGAATAGAAGCCCAGACACCGCTGGGAGGCTGGCACTTCTTCCACTGCTTGACTCTACAAGCGAGCGAATAACCGCCAGCAGAGTTGTTGTGCCAATTTGTGGGAGCTGAGGGGAGGAGAGAGGCATAGGAGGGATAGGTAGGCGGTAGCATGTGGACACTAGAGAGAGGATCCAGGGGTCTGAGAACCTTGTGCGCCAGCATTGGGAGTGAAGGGCAAGCCTGCCCCCGACCAGAGAAACATGCTACCAGATGGGCGTGTCATGCCTTTTTTCCATCTAAGGCTGAGGAGGGGGACTGAAAAAAGCCCTTGTGCACAGCCTTGTGCTGCATAGGAGCCGGAGGCGCTGGAACCAAGGGCGTAGTGGCCATGGGTGCTAGCAGCAGACCCAGAGGAAGCATGTCCCCAATCACATCCGAGGAGGATGCCCATCTGCGGAGACCTCATGAGGGTCAGAAACCTTTAAAAAGAAAACCTGTCCTCACTGGCCAGTGGAGCGCTTGGAGGCGCAGGCTTGGGAGCAGCGCCCTTAGGGTGCTGAGACCTGGACACACACTGCCTTACTTTCTGTGGGGTGTATCTGCCCTGCGTTGAAGGGTGTGCCGTGGGCCACGTGCCCGGTGAGAACAGTCCCTGGCAACTCCTTCCCCCATTTGGACGGACGAGCCGCGAAGAATCTGAATAGACTGATAGATCTGCTAGGTCAATTTATCTAGAGTGATTTTGTCCAATGATGAACGTGTTTTTAATAAAGGTTTGAACTTTGTGATCTCAAAAGATCATAACCCTTTTGAATTTAGATTGGAATTTAATGCATTTATACGTAAAGTCCACTTGAAAGAATCCTTTAAAGATCATTCTATTAACCAGTGTACTAATTCCAGTGGTTTGAGAAACCCTTCTACTTTCTGTCCCCCGGGTCAGAGTCCCTGGTCTTCAGAAGGTGGTCCTGCAAGAAGTTGAAAAACTAGAGACTAAAGGTATTCCGAGAAACTTGAATCTCAGTCATAAGGAAATTAACCTGTTACGTTGTCTGGGTAAGAATAACAACATTGTTATCCGCCAAGCGGATAAAGGAGGCGCAATTGTGATCTTAGACAAACAAGATTACATCGATGAATGCCAAAGGTTATTATCAGACAATATTAGCTATAGGAAAATTGATCAAGGGCCTTTTATCTGGCCCGGCAGCCATCTTGTTGAGCTGCATGCCACGTGCCTGTGTCATGGTGATTGCCGAGCTGGGCCCAGCCTCTTCCAAGACTTTTGGCGATGGAGGTTGACCCCACCCTGTACCTCAGGATGGAGCCTGGTAGGCAGATTGCCCTCGACTGTCACCAGTAATGCTGCGTACAGGCGCCCTATCGGACATCTATCTGGTACTAGGGCATAGACCCAGGAATAGACCTTGCGGTCCCTCAGCTCAGTCACCGGTAGCATCTTGCGACCCCCTCGGCCTGGTGGCCGGTAGCTGCAGCAGCCTCTGTACTTGCACTGGTACAAGGACCTGAAAGGTCCCTCCTGCTCATGCGTTTCCTGGGGAAAGAGTCGCCTTTGCAGGGTGCGGATGAAAACAGTGCCCCTAGGGCCTGGACTTATGCTTGACGAATTCCTTGTAGTCCTTCGGAGGTGACCTATCAAAGAGCTGCCTCCACCAAGCTAGTCTGTTCTTCAGAGTGTGGTGTAAGCGCATCGCACGTGGTCTAGCCCTCCCAGCCGTGGTCGGGGCCAAGGCAGAGAGCGTAGCGGTCGTACACCTGCTGACGTTGAAGTGCCCCGAGGAGGAGCATGATGCCTGAGGACCGAGTACCTGAATGATAGAAAAGAAAAAAAGACAGAGCAGAAGTATACACGCGTGGAATTACATGGCCGATGCCAAACCCAGGAGCGCTGGTGATTTCGGCCCGTTCCCGTCGACATGGAAAAGGGGACTGAGGTATGGCGCCGGAGGGCGGAGTCATGGCAGTGCATGCTCCCTGGGCCGCACCCCCACGTGCCTATAAATTTAAAGGGGAAGAAGGTTTTTTTCTGGTGAAAAAGGTTCCATCTACTGTCCCTTGGAAGGGATGCCCCATACAGTATGGAAGAAAAGGGACGGACATAAGAGTAAGAGGGTTTAGAAGATCGTGCCTGCAACTCCCTCACCCTACAGGCTGATGTTAAAGCTATTAACAAGATGGTTTTGAATGTTAGTAGTCGTAAGGGACATGAATGTAGTGGTTCAAATGGTGCACACATGACATTTTAAAACACGATTAAGGTCCCAACAGGAACCAGAAAAGGAGATGGAGGGAACACGTTGAGACCCTTTAGAAATTATATCACCAAAGGAATTTTCAAACGTGACGTTTCCTCAGATGAGCGCTTGAAGATGGAAAGTGCCGCCAAATAACCTTTAATGGTCCCAACCTGGAGCCCCAGATGGTCAAATACAGCATAAAAGATAACACCGTCAGTGTTTTGCATAGAAAAGGGTCCACATTGTTATCCCTGCACCAGCTGCACAGTTTATTCCAATGGCAGCCTTACAAAGATTTTTTTTGCCCGTCTTCTGGGTGAAAGCAAAATCTCCTTTACGTCATCCGAGAGGTCCCAATCCATATACCTCAGCATCTCAGAAACCATGCATGAAGGCTGAGTTTCTTGACATCTGGATCGCGAGAGGAGTTCCTCTCTTTGTGGAAGACGCATTGGAGTGCAGATGGACATGTCCAGAAGGTCCGTGTACCACATCCGCCTGGCCCAGTCCGGAGCAATTAGGATCATGGATTTCCTGAACGTTCTCAGCCTCCTGACCCCGCGAAGAATGACAGTGACTGAAGGAAACGCTTACAGAAGTGGAAACTCACAGTCCACTACAAACACATTCCCCTAGAGCACCTCTTGGAGGAAATTCCCTGGAGCAGAACAGTTCGCACTTCCAGTTGGCACTTGTTGCGAACAGATCCACTTGAGGGGTTCCCCAAAAGGAATCCTTAAAAATGAGCCTCTATGAGTCTCTAAGTTGACTTCCCAGTTTATATTTTTGCGTAATAGATTATGTAAATTATCCTTGCTCCTACTACGGCAGTGTTATCTTGCCAAATTTGACCCCATACTATTGTATGGTCTCGACATTTCATTACATTAAGTGGGTAACTTGCTCAACTGTATTCAAGCAAAGCTTTGGAAGGAGGTATGGGGTCCGTCTATGACAGTGCCTAATTCTGTCATTGGACATGAACTTTGCCCTACGCTTGCCTTATGTGGAGACACGTTCAGGAAAATACTTGTCCCGCCTGTTAATTCTTTAAATGAAGCGTTGCATGCAGTGATGGAGGATGAGAATGTTTTCTCCCTCAAACTGTTTAGAATCAGGATTATGGGGGTACTGGACTTGATGGGGCTTTCTGTGCTTGATTTCATACAGGGGCCTGATGGGGTTAAGAATCGTCTTTTTTGAACTGACTGGGTTGAAACTTTGGAGGACGTTTCATCATATGCTACGCATGTGGAATATTCTAGGTTTGCTCACTAAAGAACTTTTACTCCTTTATATCCAACGCTTTCCGAGTGAGACAATATGCTTAACTTATATGCGTTTTAGACTGAATCAGATGCACACTGTCGAGAGAATAAAGCACCGGACACTGTGATGCTGGAAATGCATCAGAGTGACAGGGCCTCCGTATCCTTGTCCTTTACTGTTTTTTGTTGCGTGTTCTGTCGTGTTTTCCGCACAGGAGTTCATGTGGGACTCCTGGTGTTGCAGCCCTCTTTTGGTTTGGTGTACAGTCCCATTTTGTTTGTTTATTTAGTATGGCGCGCAAAACCCAGAGGTAACAGGGCGCAACAGAGAACAGGAAGATAAGATTACATAAAAGTTTGGTTGCATGATGAGGCACATATGAGTATAAAGCATAGCATTACATTACGTAGAATCTGGTGAAAGGACATATTTACATGTATTTATATAGTTTACATTTCGGCAGGTCAGCTAAGGGATGTACATATATACAGTCAGGTTGGCTATAGTATGTTAGTGTGAGAGGGCACAGATCAGTCATAGGGATCATTGGATCGTAACCAGGTGAGAATGTTTTGCCTAAAGCTGTAGTAGGATTGGTCTCATCTGATATTGAGTGGGAGGGCGTCACAATGTTGGGCTGCCATGACAGGGAAGCTACTGCCGCCTGTTTTCTTTTGTCTGAATTTGGGCACCTGAAGGCAGTAAGAGTTAATCATTCTAGTGGGTCGGGTGGACGTTTTTTTTTTTTTTACTATTCTGGTTGCGAGATAGGGGGGGGCTGCATTGTTTAAGCATTAGTAAGCGAGTGATGCCTTTTTGAGTGAGATGCGGTCGCAGATTTTGAGCCATTTGTGTGCTCTTCTTTTGTTAGAGATGTGCTGTTTGGAGGGTAAGTTAAGGGCTGTTCTGAGTGCATTGTTTTGCAGTGTTTGAGGTTTGTCGGTTATATATTTGTTGGCTTCTAGGTACATGGCATTACAATAATCAAGTCTTGAGAATACTAGGGCATTAGCGATGATGATGCAGCTAGCTTGGGAGAGGAATGCTCTACTTGCCCGGTTTAGCTTGCACGTTTAGGCGGTAGAGGATGCTAAAGAGTTTACTTTTTTTTTTTTAGTGACAAGGCTTAATCTAGATGAAAGCCTAAAGGTTTCACTGTTTTGGCAACTGTGATGGTGTTGCCATCGATGTTGAAAGCCTTGTAGTTGGGGCTGAGTTTTTTTAGATTGGCGTTGGAGCCGAGGAGCAGGATTTCGGTTTTCTCATCATTCAGGCATAAGCCGTGTGTGGCCATCCATGCCTGAATGATGATATGTTTTTTTTTTTACCAAGGCCGTATCGGAGTCGAAGTTGCCCGAAAGGGGTATGAGGATCTGGGTGTCATTTGCATAATTAGTGTATGTGACACCCAGTCTGTCCAACTTGTCAAATAAGGGCTTGGTAAAGATGTTGTAGAGGGTTGGGGAGACGCAGGAGCCCTGGGGTACACCACAAGTTACCCATGGGATACCCTTATGGCACCCATGGGTGGGGGTACAACCCTGTGCCCCTAGTGTATGTTTTTGGGCACCTGTGGGTGGCCCACAGAGCACGGTACAGACTGGTGGCAGCTCCGTGCTGAATTGACTGGTGTCCTGAGTGTCCTCCATTTTGGGATGCCCAGGCCCTGTCATTGGATTCCCGATGGACAAGATGGCCCCCGTGGCCTCTTGCCTTCCATCGCCTGTTACCTTGATCTTCCTGAAGTTCCAGGAAGCCCTGACTCTGTCCCTTCCCCCTGACTGGCTGTTGGGTGGAAGTTCCATATATGGTAGTGTGGGGAAGTGTCGACCAGATTGGCTGGAGCCTGCCCAATGACCGTATGTTGTGGGTACACCTGTGGGTGGGACCTAGGTGAATAGAGTGTGTGACAAATCTACACTTCTTGTTGTGGATGTATGGTATCTGATGTTTGACAATGCCCGAGACAGCCCTGCCCGAAACTGGTATGAATACAGTGTGTAGTGTTGAATGGCGTGGTACTTGTCTGAATCCACATTCGATGTTGTGAGTGTTGGATGGAGACGAATGGCCTGAATGCACTGTGTGCCCGATTGACTGACTGCCTGCTGAATGCCCTTTGAAGTTATTGGCTGCTTGAGTGTGACCCAACAGAATGAATGGGAGATCAACAGTATATCTGGGGACCTCTCACTGCTAGGAATTGTGTTCAGAAGCTGAAGTCCCAACTATGAAGAGTAACTGGAGTGAAACTGAAGCTTGATCGTGAAGCCCTGCTGGAAGAGAAGAATTGCTGTTGCTCTTCACCAATCTGAAAGCTGCTGTGTCTCCAAAGACTGACCCAGAGAGGACCTGGTAAGGCGCCCTCTTCCCGAGCTACAAGGGACCATCATGCACCAGCTGATCTTTGCCAAAGCTCCCTGGTAGAAAGACCTACAAAAGGCTACTGACCAGGGACGGGGACTGCTGCGGAATCCCAAAGAGAAGCGCCCGGACTGTTGTCCGCCACCATAGACGACCGCCATCGCCAACCAGTGCCACCCTTGCCTAAGAACTTCCAATTCATGGACGCGCTAGTCTGCACCGCCACCTGACTTATCCCGCCAGAGAAGGCCAGGCCGTTGACACGCCGAGGAGCATCCGCCGGTGGGTTTCCCACCACCCGAAGACCACAGAGACGCCGCCGACTCAAAGCCCTTGTTGGGCCACAGTTCTTCAAACTCTTTGCGGTCCAGAATTATCAACATCGAGGTGCCCCGCATGCCTCTTCCTGGCAGGACATTTCCCCCCCCCCCCCCCATCAACGAGCACCGCGAGGAAAGAAGCTACCACCTCCCCACCGTAGTTCACCCTGTTCTTCACCGGACGTTCGACGAACCGTGACTCCTGCATTAAAGGGAGGGCACTCAAGAAGCGCTGTCGATTCCCCGACGAGGAACGCTACAACGCTAGGTACTTTGGGGTTGCTGAACTATTGGAAAGTCTCTTGTGAAAAATATATGGACTGGGCCTGTGAAATATCTTTATTCTACAGGTTCCCAAGGTTGGGGGGGGGGGATCTCCACAAACAACTGTGTTTAACGGTAGAGGCCAGTATTCAGCCAATTGTTCTAACCAACTGCTTTCCTCTTATATCCATTGTTGGTTTCCTTAAACTGATTTGTGTGACATTTAACCGTACAGTTGATGCACTTTAAAGAGATCGAATAGTAATTGTGGTACCACCTAGAACTGTATATTTGCCATTATAGATAACAGAGTACAAAGTTAGTTATTGTGATATTGTACATAACCTTCAATATTAATTATATAAAGACTGTTTTAACTAATAGTGTGCGGACATTCCTTGTGGGTGCTTGGGGACTACCCTGTACTTAAGAACCAGCTTGCATCACCTCCCGAGAAGCTGGGCCTTGATTGCTCGATCAGATGAGGAAGGCGATTTTAGATGCCTTTTCTTCAATTTTCGACAAGGAGTCGTGGGAGCCGCTCCGTGACCTGGACCTTTTCAGTCTTCTTCTGTCGAGGAGAGTGGACTCTCGTTTTGTCGGAAGAATGGTTTTGACGCAATAGTAGAAGGGGATTTTTAGGAGATTCTACCTACCACCAAATTCCCCTTTACTCTCCTTCCGAGCTTTTCCGGCCATCGACTGACATGTCGGACAGGTCGAGGTCTTGTGCGCCACACCGAGACGCCACAAGCACAGCCAATGTGGTTCCGTCAGCAACATTTTTGCATTGCAGTCTTGGTATTTTTTTTTTAAACACGTTCTTCGGGGTTGTTGGAGAGAAAGGCCTTGTTGACAATTTTCGAAGAAATATATGAAGTGTGCCATAGTTCACAAAGTGAAAGCTTACTCTGAGAAACTGAACTGAAGCCAAAAGGCGCTACGTGTGCTATCAGCCTCGAGACAGAGGCCCTCGAGGGACATCGAGTCGACCGCATTGACACACAGCACCCTCTGCCGAAACTGGATAATAGAGGTATCAAAGATGAGGAATACATGGGAGGACACAATCCATTCGAAGGTGTAAGACGTCCATGTTCCTTTAACTACAAGAGGGGAAGGAAGGGTGGGCGCATGTAAATCTAAGCAGATACAAGCACCAGAAATAAGATTACGTTGAGTAATGTATGTCTTCTGATGATTGTGACTCTGCTTATAATCACATGCTGTGCATAGACTAGCGAGCAGTACCAGGAGATGGTGGTGAATTGTGTGCAGGAACAGTAGAAAAGATGTCTTAGCACTGCCTGCCCCAGCTGAGAGTCTTAGATTACTGCTTAAACAGAAAATGTTGAGGGAAGGTCTGAACAGAACTCTAGGTTGCTGCTTTGCAAATAGAATCAAGAAGAACATTTGCAATGAAAGCTACAGTAGACCCTGTGCCTCGAGTAGTGTGCTCTAAGCATAAAGGGTCAATTTCTCTTAGGAAGGGAGTAACATAGCTTGATGCATTTAACAATCCATCTAGAAACTGCCAACTTAGAGACAGGGTCTCCTTCTCCATCAGCGGCAAGAGAGACAAGTAATTGGTATAATAAACCACTGCCCTCCTAACATCTAGTATATGGAGGTTTCTTTTAGCGGAGTGAAACGGGATCGGAAAGAAAGTTGGAAGTTCGATGGATTGGTTCACATGGAACTTGGAAATTAATTCAAGTCCAAAGCGTGGGTGTGTGCGGAGTACCACTTTGTCTTTATGAATGGTAACAAACTGGTCCTGAACTGAGGAGGGCTGCAGTTCACTAACTCTCGTGATAGAGGTAATAGCCACCAGAAAGGCAGTCTTATAGGTGAGAGCCTTGAGACTACCCTTATGCATTAGCTTAAAAGGAGGCCCCATTCATTTTTTGTTTTAACAACGTTCAAGTCCCATCCGGTAGTTGGGTTAGAAATAGGAGGGTGAATTCTTTTTACCCATTCCATGAAGGCTTTAAACACCAGAATTTTCCAAAAAACAAACCTTGCTCTGAGATGTGGTGGTATACGCAAAGAGGGCAGCAAGTTGGACCTTTGGTGAATTAAAAACTCGTCCTGAATCTAAGAGATGTGTTAGATAAAGGACTATATCTTTAGGTGAACAGTCAATAGGGTTGTTGTTTTTAGTACTACACCAGATGACAAACGTCTACATTCATTATAGTCTTCATTCATTAGAGTAACAATGGCTAGTGTTAGGTTTCTGTGCTACTCTAAGAATGTCCATACATCTTTGAGGTAGTTGGAGGTGCCCAAACTATTACTTCAGGAGCCAGGCTGCTAAATTGAGCATTTCAGGGCCCAGGTGTAGTGTTTTCCCTTGGTCTTGTGACAGCATGTTGTATGGGCAAGGCAGTTTCCTGGGTGGGGAGACTAACATTCTCATGAGATGAGAGAATTATGTCTGTCAAGCCCACAATGGTGCCATCAGGATCAATGTGACCCGTTCCTGGTGCATCTTGTGAACTATCTTGAGTACAGGAATTGGGAGGAAAAGATAGGAAAATCTCCCTGACCATGTTATCCAGAGACCGCTCCCTTTGGACTTTCTCTGAGGGTACCCAGAGGTTTAATCTGAGCACTGTGCATTCTGCATAGTTGCTAACAAGTAGATGTCTGGATGACCTGATTTGGCAAAGATGTTGTGTAAAATGTGTTCTTCCAAGCACCACTCGTGACAGGGTAGGTACAAGTTTCTGCTGAGTATGTCTGCCAGAAGACATTCCCCTGGAACATGTTGCGACAGTAGGAACATGTGCGAGTGCCCATTTCCAAATGTTCTGTGACAGTTTGGACAGCCCTTGAGAGTGAGTGTCCCCTTGTTTGTTCAAGTAATACATGGCCGTGGTGCTGTTTGTAAGAACCAGAACAATCTTCCCCTGTAGTTGCGTTTGAAAGGCTTTCAGGGATTTGAACACTGCAAGTAGCTCCAACAGATTGATATGATTGGTTGCGACCACATGTCGTTCGTGGTCTGTTGTAGGAGGTGTTCTCCCTATCCTGGCAGGGATACGTCCCTGGTGAGAGTGGCTTCCGTACAGAGCACTCTGTCTTAATTCATGATGCCTTTACACAGACAACAGATTCACTTTTCTAAATACATTTTATTATGTCAGGATAGAGCCAATCCTAACCTGCCCAATGCCAAGGTGGGATTCCCCTACCTAAAGAAACTAAGGATAGTCTGTTATTAAGTTCAACTCAAAGGTCTGTGTGTCCAAAACCTATACTTGCCCTCACAACTGAAGATATACAATGTGTAGGGAGGTCAACAAAAAAAGAAACTGTTACAAATAAAGTTCTGCGCCTCTTCCAGCTCCTTGCTTGCTTTTCAGCTTGCTCAAGATCAAGACAGTTCCAAAAATGCCTCAGGGTTCCCTTCCCAAGTTCTCAACACAGTTCACAAAGTCTCGGGTTCCCATTCCCCAAGAAGCCAGCTCTTCCAGCTTCAAACCTACAATCAGGTCAAAACCTCTTCACATTCAATACCAATTCAACTTTGTTTCTCAATTCATACAGATTGTTCTTTTCTTCAATCACTTCAGCACTGGTTATAGAATACAGCCTCTGTATCTTGGCATTCTTTAGATCATTCAAAGTAGGGGGTCACTTGGTCTAGGCACAGTTGTCGGACCAGACGGTCCACCCATTACAGGCCACACAACCAGTAACCCTTGTACGTTGTTAACAATTTCTGTTTTCTCATTATGCACCTGTATCATTAGTTGACACTAAAAACTGCTTCTACTTAACTGCCTCCTGGTTTTGCCACAACATGTTTCCATACCTTTTCTATCTCTGGGCTCACCCTTATTTCTGCTTCTTCTTAGCATACCTTACATCTCATACAATCCTTCATGCTTTCTTGCCAACACAGGGTTTTTCTCTAAACCGGTGTCCTCAATCAACATTCAATGCAGTTTCTCCTTGGCGGTCTCTTGGCTTTATCATGTGCATTTCACACAATTCAACCCGTGGTGTTCATCCTTTTCCACCACAACCAAATAAGTATTCATCAATTGCTCAACTCTGTGAATAACTGCTCATCACTTTGCTTTCATTTATGTCGTATTTTCATTCACTTTTCGTACCTTTCCTTCAGTTCGGTATTCAATCATTCTTGTAGCAATCTTAAAGTTACCTTGCCGCTTATTAGGTATTCAAAATGCCTCAATTCAGTTTACAACAACGATTAACCCAAGTTTCAGATCGTTCAGCATTTTCATATGCCCCTTTCAAGCCCCCAAAGCACCCTGGTATGAGTGTTTGCTCTCTCACACACACCTGAGTGCGGCCGCTCCTCGGGCATCTTTCCTCTATTTAGCTTCTCCTAGCTCAGCTTGTGCTTTTCGGGAGCTCCGGTGAGCAGCGATTGCTGCCTTCAAACCTTGCTGCAACGGCTTGCAGCAGTCTGGAGGCCTCAGTGTCCCACAGCTCCAGCTGTGGACACAGGGTGCAGGGGACTACAGGTGACTTGACCCTCTTGTGGTCTGCTCAGGCCCCGGCATCTCTCACCCCTTTGCAACACACAGCGCCCTTTTCACTGGCCCCTCTCCAGCCTGCTGCACGACTGCCAGCCGAGTTGGTCTCTCCAGGTGGTTTCTCCTCTGCTTGTGTTGGTCTCCGATGTACTACACCTGTGGCTCCTTAATAGGTTGTAGGTGTAAGTCCTTTGCATGACCATAGTTTAATATATTAGTGGGACATGCCTGACCACTCCAATGGTATTCCTCCACAGTCCTCTTGCTCGTTCCAGTACCAATGTGGTGTGAATGAATGGGAGTGTGCACAACTCCAGGTTGCCTCCTCCTCGTCTCGGTTTTAGGGAAAGAATTGTGTAGAAAAGAGGTAAAGGCTGAATGGGAGAGGGTAGAATACTGAGTTGTTTCTTCATTGTCTCTGATATTCCTCTGTATTAACAAGAGGCGATGTGTTATTAATCTGGCCAAATAAGGAGGTGCCCCTCCTAGGTGAGCTCTTCCTTCCTAGTATAAGAATCGCAATTCTGAGGGTCATTTTGAAAGGAAGGAAAAGGTTTGACAACCTATAAAGGCTTTTGGGACTGAATGTTCATTGTGAAAAGGGAATGATGGCTATAGTCTCACTTAAGGACGTCCTCTCCCCCACTCCCCAGGTCTCCTCCACCCAGGTAATCAATCCTCACATATCCACCGCCAGAGTCAGGATACAAAAGCGATTGCCTTTCCCTGACCACATGAGCAGAGGTAATAGGGGAAAAGGAAGTGAGGACGCTCTCATGTTTCACACAAGACCCAGTGCCCTCCGGCCACTGGTGGGCACTTGCCAGGAGCATGGCACAAGCATCAGCAGGTGATGCACCAGGGCCCCTCCAACACTCTGGACAGCCACAGAACTCCATCCAGCTCACGGGGCGGTCCTCCTGTTACCGGGTAGCCGTGCCACCAGCAGCAGAAGCGCCTCCCTGAGTGCTGTGATCATAGGCTGAAGCTGAGGCGGAGGCCATGACCCAAGCTGTGCTCCGATACCCGCAGGCCTCTCAAGGTTTGCTTTTAGCACCAATGGCATTGGCAGAGCACCGGCGTATTCATCCGTGGTGCATGCAGCTTTTCGTTGTGGTAGGGACCCTACGTCGGGATAATCAGTGGTAGAGCGGTGGATCAATGCTGCTATTAAGCCACCATCTTGGCCATGAAGGAGTTAAACCATCTAACAGTGTACCTGAAATTACTAAATTCCCTTTTACATGCCCTTCAGGCATCTGTAAATGCGGATAACTCCCCAACAGCCAGAGTTGATATGGATAAGACTATTACAAGTTCATCAGAGAAAGACCCTGCCAGGTGTTGGGAAGGAGGGGCATACGCCCCAGACCCCCAAGCGCTTTCGAATACGGCAGAGGCCCGGGAGTATGCAGTAGGGCCTCTGGAAGTTGCAAGGGCATCACCAAAGGCTGTATTGCGGGGAGTGTGGTATATGCTTTAGCGTTAAAGTGCATTGAGACTTAAGAAGCCATCTAAGATACTAGCAGCCATATTGAAATTGAGGCCTAGCTTTGCACTGCATCCAGAGTCGCAGCCTAAGCCACACATGGAAATAAACATATGCATGCGGGAAAAGGGAATACGTTGTAGCATGGGCACCAGTGAGGAGAAAGGCCAGAACTGCAGAGATTCATAGACCTTTCATTGTCTCATATTGCCAGCATTCATATCTCAGGAGGAATGCGCCCTGCAAGGCCATGAGGGGGTTGAGAGCTCTCTGCGAACAGCGATCCCACGTGAAGGAGGGCACGAGCCTCCAACCTTCCCTGTCCCAGTTCTAAATAATAGCACCCAGAGGCCCCCATCCCAAAACCGTCACCATTCCAAGGAAATAGCCAATCCCAGACGCCAGACCATAAAACTGCTAAAGCCCCAATTCATCAGAAAAGCGCATAAAGCAGTGACCACTTGCCTTCACCATAGGTCACGTGATTTGTGCTGCGAGGTGCCAGAGGGGTACAAGAACATAGCTAAAACGATGGTGGGAGACTTTGGATAGGCGCCAACATGTCTGGAATCAAGTGTGTCCGATAGGACGACCTTAAAGTATCCTCTTAGCCCTTGCCTGCAATACCAGGTGCACAGTAGGTTAGAGATAGAGCATGTATTGTAGTCTCCACATAATTGCCAATTACTTGTATCAATGTATCGGATGACGCGCGAGGAGGAGCCCACGTAGAAGAAGATGGACAGACGGTGCTGGGACCAATGGCCTGGCATCCCTTATGGAGCAGGTATCCTATGCATGTAGTCTCACAAACTAGCCATTTGGATTTGTATCTTATGTAACTTAAGTCACTGATGACGATGTGTGCCTTCATAATGTGTTGCTCGCGCTAATTCTGCCGGAACGTTCTGTGGCAGTAGAGTGCTTCGCTGGTGCATTTATATTTTGGGGGAAATAAAACAGTTCTCCTTGCAAGAAGTGTGCTGGGCCTTTTTCCCTAGCGGGTTGCATTTTCTCTGGTGTGAGAGTTGAGCAGGGTCTCTACACAGGCAGTTCACTCACAAAGCCCTTTCAGACGTGCACTGCGCTTATCAATATACACTTGAAGTCTGAAAAACATAAGGAAAGAAGTCTGCAAGCTTACCAACAAGGGAATTCAATTAACATGTGTAGGTGTTCTTTTGTATGGTTAAACTCCTTATGTAAGCACTGGAAGACCTTGTAACCCTAATGTCTTTCCGCTTTTTTTTTTCTCCATTTTTCAATATGCACCATTATTTTATCGATCACAGGGTCACTTATATGTTCGGTCCTGAAGAAGGTGGCAATAACTATGTCCACCGAAAAGTATGGCATGCGCCCAGGTCCATAGGATCCTGCACATGGACACAGTAATGACTGGTAGTGCACTATCCAGCGTAGAACCATGGTAATGTCGATCCCTTGCTATTAGTATTTCGGGGACTTTGATCCTTCTAGATTTGGAGTAGGAGACCTGTGTAATTTATAACAGAGAACTGTTCCATCTGCATGTAACATTTGTTTCTTTTATGTGCATTATTGATGTATTGATTCTCTGCAAGGCATGTATTAGTTTTGCAAAATTGATTATTTTTAAAGGGATGAGCAGTTAATTGAAACATGGCAATTGACTAAATAAGGAGCAGTTGCAACTAATAAGAACATGTTTTACAGAGGTAATCTCTGGGCCTTTCTAACCGTGCAGTGCAGGCACAATTTATTTGTCACATGGATATAAAAACAATGTTTAGAAGGCCTCATGCCTGCAGGTTATCATCCGTGCGGGACAACTTCTAGCAAATGGCTGGAAATAATGCATCTCCAGCAAATCATCGGGCAGGAGAATTATTTCCAGACACCTTATAGCACACAGGCGCGCACTGAAAACAGAGCCTGCAGGCATATGCCTTCTAAATGCTCTTTGTAGCGTGGGACGGCAGCAAATCCCTGCAGACCAGGGGTGGCGTCGGGGCCTTCCAACCTTTTCATTTGACAGGGGCGCAAGCTTGGGATGTTAACAAAAACGTTGATTGGGGCAAGCAGTTTGTGGGCGCGAATGAGATCATATGGAATCGCGCGCACTGCATTTGCGGGCAAAGTAGCAGGACTTTTGTCATTGCTCGCCCCCCCACTCTTGCAATTCTGGATACACCCCTTCCTACAGGCAGTGTTATCAGTGCTGTAGCAGTGTGAGCCACGCACTAATAACACAGCCCAAGGCTTTCTAAATGTTTTTGAAATGTGGGACGGCAGCATATGAATGTAGTACCTGCTTCAAAGAACACTGAGAAGGCAGTATGCCTGCAGGCAGTTATATCAGTGCAGGGTTTATACAGCCCCCTGCACGGATCACACAGCCATCATATGCAGGCATATGCCCAGGAATCTGAATTAACGAGTACTGTTCGACGGCATCCAGGAAGGCTGGGCAGCCGAGCGTTCCCTTCAGTGCTCTGGCCTCTGACATGTCTGAGACGGTGGCGGACTGAGCGCATGAAAAATGGATACAATGTTTCAGCCCAGCCCGGGAGCCTCTCCCCCTCTGGCTCACGCCTCTGTGCTCTCCACCACAAGCACAAACCAGGCTAAACATGTAACCCTCATCCTAGAAATCATGTCGCAGTTTGTGCAACATGATTATTAAAATAAAAAGCAAATCGGGAGCATTGTATCGCAAACTGACGCGATACCACTCATTTTATGCTTTGCTCTTTTTATTTTACGGTGTGGTCCTGTGTGATTTTTGTTCTCAATACATCTCCTTTTCTGTATATATTACTTTTATGCTATATGGTTTTGACTTATTATATTGTGGGAAATACTAAATGATTTGATCTGTATTCGCATTTCATAGGTTTGTGATTGATTTGAATTGTTAAATTGCATGAAATGATATGAACATTATTTTGAAAATATATTGTGTTGAAATAGGGTTGTTAGTATACTAAAGACACATACAACAAATAAAGAATGTCTTTAATTAATTGGATTATAATCATTCCTGGTGAGGACAGTCTTCTGTGTTCTACTAAATGAGGAAATGCAGCAACTTTGATCCCTGCAGTTCGAAAGGAGATACAGCGAGTGCAGCGGTCACTCATGCAGCCACGGAATGTCTCAGAGGCTTACTTGCAGGAAGAATTCCAAGATGGTTCAAGTGCCACAAGCTGATATGGGCCCTAGTACTGGTGGAATAGTTGTTCTGGGGACTTGCATCTAGCCATGAATTCACAACCAGCTTCCAATGCTTTTAGTTTTGGCATGTGTGGTGCCACTGGATGGCAAACTATTGCAATGGCCAAAGTATTTTAATGAACGTCAACCTATTTCATTGCATGACAAACTAAAACAATCATGTTGTTAAGAGAACTTCTTTCCAGCCCTATGCCTGGGTCAGGAATGGTCTTTTGTTTAAAAAAAAAAGTAGGCAAAGTAGGGGCTCCAGATTGCAACTTCTGTTCACCAATGGGTAGCATGAGCTTTTCTGTGGGTATGAAAAAATTGAGGGTAACTGTGTGGTTCTTGACGGCCTAAGCTTTTTTTTCTGTGTATGCTGGGAGACCTGTCAGGCTGTCGGTCTCCTTTCAAGGAATACTCTTAAATCCTGCCTCGCTGAAGAGTCATCCTGGAAGGTATTCTGAGGGTGTTTCATCAAGACCATGAGCAAATATGCAGTAATGGTAGAGGTATTTTTCATTGTGAGCTCCTAGTCAGTTGAACAGTGGAAGAGCTCAGCCCCATTCGAAGGGTAAATCCAGGATTTCACCCTGAACATCCAGAGAAGAATCAGTAGAGCATATTCACACTGGTCTTCGAATTTCCTCGCCAATACGCATACCACATTATGCAGTGTATGTGGCGTGTTGCCCCTTCCAGAAGCCACCTGCTTCTCGGTTGGCAAATCACCCTGAAAATCTGCAATGTCCTTGAGCTAAAGTAATAGGTCAGCATGAGCCTGCTTAGATGCAGGGTAGCTTTTGCATGTACCTATTTTCCCCAGGGCAACCACAAGCTTTGCTTCCCTCCCTGGATGGATCAAAGAAGAGGTGGCTGTGGACACGGCAGATGAAGAGGCAGGCCCCTTATGGGATAGGGGCTCCGCAGGTACAGCAAAGGCAAGGGATGCAGGTACTGCAGAATGCAGCTTGCATCAGAAGCCTCAGTCAGCAGGTCCTTCTGGACGGGGATGACAAAGCATTCAGAAGCTCGGAGGCCCAACACAGCTAAAAAAACACTGGCATTGGATAAAGTAAGACTTCCACAACTCACTTGATCCTCACATGAAAAGATTTAGCCAGGTGTTCCTCAATCACTGAAACCAGACCAGGTGCCAGCAGCGCATGATGTAATGCAAGTCATTTATAACGCGCCTGTACACAAGTATTTTTAGGTGCAACAAGGGAGGGAAGACAGAGAAGATGAGACAAATAATCTTACTAGGCCTTGTGTCATTCAGATCATGCAAGTGCGAGAACGAGAAGTGCAAGGTGAAAGGAAAGGGGTTTTTGGGGGGGTGGGGGAGGGAGTGCAAGAGAGAGGGGAGGGGAAAACAGGGCTGCAAAGCTCTGAGTAAGTGCAGCCAAGGAAGCACAGCTCTGGGTAGTGCAAGGAGAACAAGCGACTGTAGGGTTACAGTTACAGCCCCTAAGTGCATGGTAGGCCCGGAGGCAGTGCAAGGGTGTCTGATCAAGAAAGATCATGGGACCCAGTGAGGCTCCGAGGGTAGCCAAGCAACCAGTCGGTACAGCAGACAGGTAGGTCAGCAGGGGAGGGAGAGAGAAAGCAGAGGAGAAGAGGAAAGTTATGAGCTGCTTCCAGAACTTCAGGTGGCCCTGCTCAAGTGTGAGAGGATCAGGGAGGGCATTCCAGAGGGAGGCACCTGGAGAGGAGAGAAATCTACCCTCCACTCTCTGGCTAGAGAAGCGTCTAACCCCTAGAGAGTTGGAGGTAGTTGAGCGAAGGGCTTGAAAAGGAAGGTATTTTGTAACAGTTTCTTATGTAGTGCGAGCCCAGGCCAGAGAAAGGCTTGTGGACCATGCAAAGGGTCTAGAATTTGATCCTTGCAGCCACCCAGAGCCAGCGGAGAGATTTCAGGGCTGGAGAGATACAGTTCCTGGGCTTGAGCAAAGTATACATCTTGCAGTCCTGTTCTGGGTTAGTTGCATAGGGCAGAGAGTAGAGGAGTAGGAGCTGGTTGTGTGCTGGTGTAGGCGATGGAGCCATAGCGATTGTTGGCATTGGAGCAGTAGGAGCCAGGGCCTGTGAAGGTAGCAGATACTTAATCAAGTCTTGCAGAAAGAAGTCATGACCTGTGACTTCATTAGCTTCTGGAAAAAGAATCATACTCAAATGCCACCTGCGACTGAGCCTGGGCCAATGAGGAGTCAAGAACGCTTTTGAGGATGGGGACCACCAGCCTGGTTGACTCGCATACCAATACAGCGGTCTTGATTAACTGCCCCAAAAATCAGCATAGCCAAACACTGGTAGTGGGTGGACAATGCAGTTGCCATAGGGCACTACTTGATCCAGGGTGTGAAGGAGCCCCTGGACAGCGTAGGTGAGGGTGGAAAAGAAAGCTAAATTAGTCTAAGTGACTCAGCACAAACGAATCCCGAGGAGACTCAACCGAGATGTGTTAACTGCTGTGATTATTGTGCAGGGAGGTTGTGTATCTGAAGTGAAGATTAGCGGTTGGACTGCCATGTGTAGTAGATGTGTGCAACACCTATCGGACCATGTCAAGGTATAAATTAACAATTGGCTATGCAATTCTGTAGATTTGCTAATTAAATTGGCACTGGTGTAGCAAAGCTAGCTATTTAAGATAACCTGTACAATGAAAGCACAGTTCGACCTGCATTCCGGTCTTACCTTCAGGGCTCTCTCCAATCTCTTTTCTCCGTTTGATGCAAGCTCAAACGGGCTATTGGAGAGAGAGTGCAGTAGTAATACACTTTGCCATTCTTAAGTGCAAAAGGCCTATGTGGCAGTGCTGGGCAAGAATGTATTTTTTTTTTCAAATAAATTTAATCAGGACAAAACTTCCAACTATATCCTGTTATGCAAAGACACAAGTTACTCACTGTAGTGACTAGTCAGTCACCTTTCCTCCATACTGCATGGGCGTCCCTTCCAAGGGACGGAAGACAACCTTTTTCACCAGAAAAAACCCTTCTTACCCTTTAAATTTAAAGGCGAAGGGGTATGCAGCCTGGGGAGCATGCGCTGCACTGACTCTGCCCTCGGGCACCACACCTCAGTCCCCATTGATGCGTCGACAATAGATTTAACATTGCCTAATGACACCAGTACTATTAGGGGGGGGGGATGGTGGGACATATGGAGGAGCAGGGACTGGAGTACGTTAGTCACTACGGTGAGTAACATATAATTACTCTTGCATCCTGTTCCACTTTCTTCGTAGCGCATGGGCGATTACAACTGAATGTAGCCGCAGGGTGGAGAGGAGACCCTCCTTAAGCTAATAGGTTCCTGAGAACCGCCTGTCCGAAAGCGGAATCAGATCTAGAGCGGCATCCAAACAGTAATGCTTGCAGAAAGCCGAGGGAGTGGCCCAAGTGGCAGACCTGCTTATGACTTTCCAAGGGACATGGCACTGGAATGCGATGGGCGTTGCCTTGGCCCCGACTGCGTGGGCGTGCATACTGGCCGGAAGCAGATTGTGCTGGCCTTCACACTTCTTTGATGGCCGAGACCATCCATGGGGATATGGAGGCCTGATAGCCTGGTCTTGAGTCTCCAAAAGTGACAAACGGGGCGTCTGATTTGTGGAAGCCCTTGGTCATGTCCAAGTAGAATTTCAGGGCACGCCCGACATCCAGGCAGTGCAGCACTCTGTGCTCCGTCCTTAGGATTGGGAAAGAATGTAGGAAGGACTATTTGCTCATTCAAGTGGAAAGCAGACAGCACCTTGGGCAGAAATGCTGGGTGTGTCCGCAGGACTACTTTGTCCCAGTGAAAGTTAGTATATGGTTTCGAGGCGACCAGCGCCTGGATTTCACAGACTACGAGCAGAGGTGAGGCCTACTTGTAAGGCCGTCTTGAAGGTGACCAGCCTGCTGTCCGCGGACACCATTGGCTCAAACGGTTTGTGCACAAGGGCGCCCAAGACTAGGTTGAGGTCCCACTTATGGTGTAGCCTCTTCATGGGCGGGTAGAGGCTTGCGAGCCCCGTCAAATGTTTGACGACAGGATTGGAGGAGGAGAAGAAGGTCCCCCTCCTCAGAGTTCCTGTAAGCCCAGATGGCTGCGAGGTATGTACGGCAGGTGTCCACCTGCACACCAGAGTGGGCGAGGTGCACCGAGATGGGGAGCACATTGTCCAAAGTACATGCCAGCGGGGAGATTTCCTTGGAGTCTGCCCAGTGGCAGAACCTGGTCCATTTACTTTTATACTGGGTCCTGGTAGCCTTGCTCCTTGCACCCTGTAGGATTTCCAGATTAGCCTGGGAGAGGCTGAGGTGCCACAGCGTTACCTGCTCAGGCACCATGCTGTGAGGGCTAGTTTCTGAGGTGAGGGGTGGATGACCTTGCCCCCCCTGCTGTGCCAGAAGATGTGCTAGGCATATCGGCAGGTGAATTGGAGCCATCTCCGAGAGGCTGAGCAGCTCCGGAAACCATGGCCTGGCTAGCCACCATGGAGCTATTAGAATGATGTTGAGCTGGCGAGACTCTTTGATCTTGCAAATAACTCTGTGAATCAGCAGAGTGGGCGGGAAAGCGTAAGCCGTCATGCTGTTCCACTGAAGCCGAAATGCGTCGCCCAGGGAGCCGGGGCCCTGTCCCTGCCAGAAGGCTAACTGACGACACTTCTTGTTGTGCCAGGCGGCAGAGATCCACCTGGGGATGACCCCATATGTTGAAGATCTCCTGAATAACAAGGTTGTTTAGCTGCCACTCAATTGTCTGCTCCCAACCTGCTGAGCCTGTCCGTCTCCAGGTTCGATTCCCCCGAGGGTTGGACTGCCATGAGGTAGATGTCGTTTTCCAGGGCCCACTCCGACATGCTGATTGCCAGTCTGCACAGAGGAGGGGATCTGGTGCCTCCTTGCTTGTTGACGTAGTACATGCTGGCCGAGTTGTCTGTCTGGATGAGGACAACCTTGCCCCAGAGAAGTGGTAGGAATCCTCTGAGCGCTAGCCAGATGGCGTTCAGCTCCAACCAATTGATGTGGTATTCCTGCTCCCGTCTAGTCCACGAGTCGTGGACCGAGAGATCATCCAGGGTGGCCCTCAAGCGTGAAGTCTGTGGTGATGGGGGCCTGCGGGGTGGGCAGCCGAAAGGGCTTGCCCGTCCGTAGGTTGCAGTCCTCGGGACCACCAGTTTAGGTCCGGGAGGAGAGATGGAGGAACGTTGATCATCTCGGATTGAGAGCCCCGCTCCTGGTTCCATGAGGCCGCAAAGTGCAGCTGAATCCTCATCACCCTCAATCTTGTGTGTGGGACGGCTAATAGGACCGCCGCCAAGAGACCCAGGAGATGCTGGTACCACCATGCCGAGGTCACCTCTCTGCTGAATAAGTTGGTGGTGGCCCTCTTGATGGCCAAGATCTTGTCCTCCGAAGGGAACACCTTCTCGGAGCACGTGCCGCAGATGAGGGCCAAAAATGTCAGTCTGCGTGGCCTGCAGTTGATACTTCGAGATTGGGACTTCCTCCACTGCCTGGCTCTCTCTACGAGGGACCGGATCTCCGCCAGAAGAGTTGCTGTCCCAACTAGAAGTGGAGGGGAGGAGGGAGGAGAGACTGGGATGGGTAGGCGGTACCCCGTGGATCCTATAGAGAGGATCCAGGGGTACGCGAAAATCTAGCACCAGAAATGTGAATGGAGTGCAAGCCTGCCCCCCACTGGAGACAAGTGGACTTGAAGGGGCATGTCATGCCTTCTTTCCCTCGGAGGCTGTCGCGGAGGAGGGGGGACTGGAAAAAGCCCTTAATCTCCCCGCCCCCTTTTGTTGCTTGCGCCAGTTCTGAGACAGCAAGCGGACCGGCTGCCTGGATCTCTGTTACTGGAAGCCGCGGAAGCCTCCATACGTACGCCCCCTGTCGGAGCGCTGCTGTGACTGGGTGTACGACTTGGGCGCTGTCTTTGTCAAGATGGATAAAGGCTTGGCTGTTTGTGAACGGTTTTTCTTTTTGTCCAGCTCTTTGTCCGTGGTGGAGTGGAAGAGGTTCCCCCGCTCCCCTCGAACGGTAGATCTAATATGCATGGCCAGAGGTATCAATATGGGCCATGGTGGATTCCATGAGGTCCTGCACCACCAGCTTGGCCTCAGCCGGTCCCACCTTAAAACGCGATTGGCTCTACACATGGGAGCAAGTCTGTAATTTCCTGCCATAACCTTTGGTTAGCAGCGGCCAGCAAGGCGTTGGCCTGGCGAAGATGCAAGGACGATGTTAGGGAGAATTCTCATAAATGGTTGATTTCGCTTACCCAATGAGTTCCTCACCAGCTTTGCTGGATGTCTAGGATTTATTTTTTTCGCCTGATAAGAGTGTGAGCCTTTTTCCCACTCTTACATGTGTTTCGCTATGTGTACTTCTACTTTGTGTGATCTTGGGCACTGGAGCCTCACGTACTCCATGTGCACCACTTTTTGTGTGCGTTACACAGCACCTTCAGTGCAGTGACACAGGGTTGTCTCAGACTTTCCACGGACTCAATTTTTCTGGGGCTGACTACTGTCCCCCAGAAAAGGGTAAAGTTGCCATTAACTTTATATAGTCACTTTTAACCACAGACCCATTACACCCCATCTTACATGGAGTATTGGAAAGGGTTAATTCTAACCCCTTTTTATCTGTGCCTCTTGGAGCCTTGTTTCGCTTCCTTAACTTTAAGACTTGGCTGGTGGCAGTGGTATCTACCCTAACTTTTCTACCGCGATTATCTTATATAAACGTGGTCATTTTTTAGGCTATTATATTAGCCTCGAACATAAGCCCGCTTGACCAAATACATTTTATTAAATTCCAGCTGGGTTTAGTCGCCATTTCTTTTTGTTAAAGTCTTTCTCGTGTTTTTCTCTGCACGCCAAACCGGGGATGACCTTTTTTCGCTGTCTTTTCGCGGGCTTCTGCACAGAAGCCCTCCTTAAGGCGCCTGATAGTCTAGGTAGGCAGGATGTGAGGGAGGGATCTTTGGACCCCTGCCATGGGTTCCCTTGGTAACCCAAGTCGCACTATTGTCTGATTGGCTAAGGGGACTGGCCTTGCCAGGCCGCCACCCACCCTGCTGTGTGATTGACAGCCAGGCCGTATGAATGGGGGAAAACTGCTCTTCCAGTCCCAGAGACCTGCTTTTTATGCAGAGTCACCACTGGAACGAAAAAACCAACAAGGAACTGGAAGAAGAGGATCCCTACCACGACTGAACCCCCCGGTGAAGCCCTGCTGCAGGTCCGAATCGCCAGAATCTGACGACAGAGAAGATCCTCCAGGAAACTTCCTCCCTTGAGCTGGTGGGACCAACCAGTTCGCCCAAACTGCAAGCCAGGATCCCTCTGGGCAAATTCGCTGTACAGAGCTACAGTGGGCCAGATAGCCAGGAAGGGCGGACCCAGCTTGGGTTTTAAGGATCGCACCTTTTATTTGTTTTGCACTGCTGCTGGTTTCTTCCCTTGGGTGGCACAGGACCCTCCAGTCTTCCTACTTCATGTCAGTTTGACAGTCGCTTCAGGAACCGTGACCGTGCAGGAACCACCAGGAACATCCGCCTCAGCTACAGCTCCCTCTCCGTTTTAAGGTATTGTGCTAATCCGGTTGTCCGTTTTGTTCAACCGCGGTTAAAGTGTTTGAAATCTTTCTCCAATCCGAGGGCTTGTCCTTCTCTTCTCTTTGAACTAACTTTTCTACCAACCAACCTTGTCCGGAATCTGTGCCACAAACTTTACCGCAAACTACCCTGAACTGTGTGATCTTGAGCAAAAGACTTTTGACCCACTGACTTTGGCCATAAGCCTTTTCTAGCTGATCTCCTCATTGTAGTCTCTTGTTCAATTGCCCCGAGTACTTACCTGTTGGTTTTGCCTAATTTCTAATAACTTTGTCTTTCCCTCCCTTTTAAATTGCTGGAGTGCCATTTTGCTCCCACTTCATTTTGTGAGCTTAACTTGTCTGGAATTTAAGGGAAGTGGTGTGGTGTATTTATGATTGTGATTTATAACTTGCTTAGAATAGTGAAATGTTATACAACTGTTGAATAAATAAATATATATATATTCTTTTACTTAGAAACCTTGAGTCAGTGTTTACCTGAATCATAGTAAGTGCTGTCCTTTGTGTTACTATCTGTACTGCTCACTTCCTCTTGAGATAAGCCTGGATGCTCCGCTTCTGCTACCACTATAACTGTGTACTAAAGGCTTGTACCAAAGGTGAAATTGTTCTGTCACTTGTAGTCTTAATTGTGTGTAGTGTTCCCAAAGGGTACTGCATATAATTCTGCCTAACAGACATGTTTTACAGCTTCTTCCCGCACGCCTCCAAGATTTTCTCCTCCTTGTCTAGTAGCGTCGCGGCTGTAGAGGTTGATGACGACTGAGGCTTGGAGTATAGTGATGCCGCAGCGATCACCGAGGACTGTGGCTGAGGATGGGCCGAGAGCAAGAGTGTATCCTCCTCCATCTGCGTGTACTTGGCGTCCAGGCCTCAATTGAACAGCTGGACCAAGTGGGGCTTGAGCCAAGAGTTCTTGGCCAGGGAGACTACATCGGTTTGCAGTGGAAACCCTGTTTTGGCAGAGGGGCGTTGTGTGAAGACTTCAGCCAGAACCCCCTCTGACGGCTGTTCAGCCATGGGTTGGGGTAGGTCCAGGTACGCGGCAAGCCCTGCAATACGTTCGTGGAAGGCCCTGGCTGAGGATGACCTGTCCAGACCCTCCTCCTCATCCGTATCCTGTGATCAAGAGGATCCTGTGGAGGTGGAGGAGTAGCTGGAGTCAGAGGCTGGGGTACCGGGACTGCGACCTGAGGCTGAGGAGGAGGTGGAGGCTGGTACGGAACCGCCTGAGGAATCGCCTGGGGAGCCAGAGGCAGCAGGGCCGGGGTGCCGGCGGAGGAGCTTGTGGTGCCGGTAGCATCGTAGGGAGGACCTCCCTGATGGCTTCCTTGAGGATAACCCCCATCCGAGGTGACTCCATGAGCCCGAGGAACCTCTCGAAAAACCCCTCTTCAATGGCCAGAGAAGTGGTAGGGGGTACTGACAGGGTAGCCGGGAGCTGCTGGAGCCTCTGCATACCCTGCCCGTATGGGGACACTCATTCTTTGACAAACTCCTGGAATGGCATCATACGTGTGCCTCGGTTGGCGCTGCAGCCATCTTGTCGAGCTGCCGGTTACGTGTTGCTCGGCTTGCTGGGCCCAGCGTCCACCAAGACTCTTGCGTGTGGATCACAAGGCGTACCCTGCTCCTCAGGCCTAGACCCGGTAGGTGGGACACCCTCAACCCGGGGGTCGGTAGTGCTGGGCTTAGGTGCCCCCTCAGATGTATTGCCGGTATAAGGGCGGAGCCCCTCAGATGTCAATCCCGTACAAGAACCTTCTGGTCCCTCAACACTGCCACCAGGAGGATCCAAAGATCCCTCGGCCCCAAGGGCGGTAGCTGTGGGCAGCCTCAGTGCACGTGCTGGTACAAGGACCTCAACGGTTTGCGGGGTGCAATGGAGAATAGCGGCCCTACCTTGGGCCTGGCTAGTGTTTCACAAAGTTCTAGAGGTCCTCTGTAGACGACTTCTGTAAGAGCACCCTCCACCTGGCTAGTCTGTTCTTCAGCGATTTCGATAACGAGCCACACTCTGTACACGCTTTCCAAATGTGGTCTGGGCCAAGGCAATGTAGGCAGGGGGTGTGGGGGTCTGAAGTTGGGAAGAGCCCGTCGCAGGATGGACACCTGCTGAACCCTGTGGAAGTCGACATGCGCTTGGGAGGAGCGTCAAGCTTGAGGAGTGGGTACCTGAATGATAAAAAGGCAAAAAAAGAAAGAAGTATCCGCGCGTGGAATTACATGACCGAAGCCAAACGCAGGAGCGCTGGTGAATTCGGCCTGTTCCCATCGACCCGGAAAAGGGGACTGGTGTGGCGTCACAGGGCGGAGTCAGGGCAGTGCATGTTCCCAGGGCTGCACCCCCGTGCGCCTCTAAATTTAAAGGGGAAGAAGATTTTCTTTCTGGTGAAAAAGAGTCCGTCTCCCGTCCCTTGGAAGGGACGCCCATGCAGTATGGAGGAAAGGGTACGGAACTTAAGAGTACCTGTCCTCAGAGGCCAGAGAAGTACCTTATGGTATAGTCTTAGGGGTAGGGCCTAGGGGCTGCTGTGCGCTGGGCGTGCTCTGTCTCGCTGTATGGGGCGTAGTGCATCTGCCCTGCGAAGTGGATGGATTGGATGTGGACCAAGTGACAGGAGTGGACCTATCCCACCTGGAAGCTCATTCCCCTGACTGGTCTCCGAAGGGAAAATGCATCGGGTGAGCCGCCATTTCATTTTGCTCTGTGCCACGTGCCTGCGTCGTGGAACTTGCTGAGCTGGGACCGGCTTCCACCAGTACGCTGAGCGGTGGTGGTGGTTGTGGCCTTCCCTGCACCTCAAGTCGAGACCTGGTAGGCGGAGTGCCCTCGGCTTTGGTGCCGGGAGTAGTTCTGCGTAAAGGCGCCCCCTCAGACATGGGTCCGGTGTTAGGGCGTAGCCCCCTTGGGTTGAAACCCGGTAATAGAGCCTGGTCGTCCCTCAGCGGTAGCACCGGTAGGATCTTGCAACCCCTCGGCCCGGTGGCCAGTAGCTGGAGCAGCCAGTGTTCTTGGTGGTCTTAGGACCTGAAAGGTCGCTCCCGCTAAGGCGCGTCCTTGGGAAGGAGTCACCTTTGCAGGGTGGGGAAGAAAACATGGCACCTACCTTGGATCTGGTTTTCCGTTTGACTAATGCTTAATGGTCCTTGGAGGCGATCTTCCAAAGCGCTCCCACCACCTGGCTAGTTGACTCTTGAGTGCGTACGGAGTCAGGGCATTGCACGCGGTACAGCTGTCCCAGCCGTGGACTGGCCCAAGGCACCCGAGGCAGAGGGCGTGGAGGTTGGACACTGGGAAGGGTCCCTCGCAGCCTGGACACCTGCTGGAGCCCACTGTCGTCATGCGCCGGGGAGAAGCATGGCACCTGACAGAGCAGTACCTAGTATTGGAAAAGAAAAAAGAAGACTAGACTACTTCTCCGGGAAGAGCGCGTGGAATTACAAGGCAAGAGGCCTAACCCAGGAGCGCTGGTGAAAGTTGTCCGTTCAAGTCGACGTGGAAAAGAGGACTGAGGAGTGGTGCCTGTTGGCGGAGTCAGGGAAGCACATGCTCCCAGGGCCAAGCCCCCACACATATCCAAGTTTAAAGGGGAAGATGATTTTTCTGGTGATAAAGGTTCCGTCTCCCGGCCCTAGTGAGTGACGCCCATATAGTAAGGAGGAAAGGGGACGAGACGTAGGAGTAAGACAAGTGATCACAGTTCAAAGGGTGTTTATTTAACGCTATAGGTAGGGTGGAAAAACGCCTAATAACCTAAATCTAAGATGGGAGAAAGCCACGACCATCAAATCAAAATAAGGCAGTTCTAGTTGTGTCTTGTCAGATAAAAAGGCCTAAACTAGAAAAATCTATTGCCAATCCTTACGCTAAATACAAAAGAGTGTGGGATAGGACTCATAAGAAATAAAGAAGTGTTCACAAACAATATGTCAGGGTGCGTGTTAGGCAAGAAGTGGTGCAGTCACACAGACTACACAAGACTTATCTGCTTTTTTTAAACATTTTTATTGGTTTATACAAACCTTTAAAAAAAAAAAAAACACACATCCAAATTACTCCATACTCGATACAAATCAAAACATACATCAAAACATAAGCATGAGATTGAATTCCTTTCATTTGCCAGGATTCTAGTCTATTGTACCAAAGGCGCCTTTGTCGGAGAGTGGTTGGTATGCTTTGTGTGAGAACTAAACCATGTTGGACACTGCCCTAGTATCCTTATACATCGATATCAGATATGTCAAGACTCCTTTCGATCTCATGCCAAAAAAGGGTCAACACCCTTGTCAGTTTTGTATTTGAGCCCATAAATATCAGCTGCCACCATTCTTCAGCGTCCCTCAGTGGGTATTCATTTATCATTTGTCCAAGATGTTTAGTTCTTAGAGGTCTAAAGAAGGGGCAGAATAAGACGAGATGTTTAAGCGTTTCATCGCAGACTTTACAAAATCTGCACACGATATTGGACTTATCCATTCCAGCCCAGTTCTTTGTTCGATCTTTAGTTCTAAACAAGTTTAGGCGGAATCTCATATATATGGCCCTCTTCCTGTTGTCTGGGAATAAGACCACATAATTTTGCAATATGTTGCGCGCTCTTACTTCGCTGGGGGCGTCCTTCATTGTTTTGGACATCCTTCGGTCTTCACTGGTTTGGATCCAGTCTAAATCCCAGATCTTTTTCTTTACCAGATCCGGGTTGTCATGAAGCGTTTTGATGTTGGTCTCATACATGGTCAGGAGCTCTTCACATTTCCTAGACCACAGGGCTAATAGGCAGTCTGGGTTGGCGTTTCCAGGTTTGCTTAGTATTTTAAATTGAGGAGAGGCGTCTGGCAACGTGATTTTCCTAAATAAGGCCAGGGCATTCCACGTGAATCGTGCTTCAATTGATGTCAAACCTAACTCATAGCGTAGGCAGGCTGTCGAGATGCTGTTTGTTTGGTAGGTGTAAGATTTTCACCCAAAAAATGTGTTCTAAGGTTGACCAGAATTTAACTGGGCATCCGAAAGCATTTTCGGCTCCATATAGGAGGGCTGGAACAGCCTTCTGCTGGTAAAAGGTTATCACTGGCTTGAGCGAAAACTTCCCATATCTTTTGTTTGGGATCAGTCCTTGAGAAGCAAAATGTTGGCATTTCGTTCTCGCAGTCTCCATCCAAGGACTGTCATTTATGTTTGTGTTAATTTGCATGCCGAGGTATCTAGTAGTTTCCACCGTGGTGAGTTTTTCCTTTCCGAGGTGCCATCTATATTTGCTGTTTTTTTGGTGGCGGCCCGTTTGCAGGTTTTGCAGCGTCAATATTTCGCTTTTTGTGTTATTAATGTGCAAACCATTGGTTTCCAAGTAACGTTCCACTGCATTCATTTTACGCTGGAGGCCGATTGGAGTGGTATCTAACAAGATTAAATCGTCAGCATACAGCATCCAGCTTAGATCAGAGCCATGTATTTTTGGGGAAAAGGATATCGGCTCATTGATGGCGATGACAATGTCCAAGAGAAACAAGTTAAATATCATCGCTGCCAGCGGGCAGCCCTGTTTAACTCCACAGAAGGTGTTCATTTCCTCTGTAAGAGATCCACATTGATCGAGGAACACTCTGATGGTAGTAGCAGTGTGGATTTCTTTGATGGCGGCTAATAGGCTTTCAGGACAGCCCCAATTTGACATCTTTGTCCACAGTTGTTATCAGTCGATGGAATCGAAAGCATGGGAGAAGTCTATCAGGGCTAAGTAGACCTTTCTCCCAGATCGGATGTCTTCCATCTTTAGCAGATTTATTAGCAAAAGGTTTATCTGCTTGGTATTAGGTAACCCACCTTTTGGTGTAGGTCTGTACTACACAGGTTGGTAGCTTGACTGAGTAGCCAGGCCCATCTCAAGAGGGGTAAATGTGAGCTATAGGACTGCACACATGAAATCTGTCAATACAAGTAACCAAGTAACACTTACACTCTCAAGGTTTCAGTTATAAACATTATTTACACATCAAGTTTTAGTTAAGCTTCTTTAAAAAGACAATTGTAACAGTCAAGCGAACTTTGGAATTACTTTTCAAATGCAATAAAGAGGGTGAATACTCTTTGGAGATGTGAATACCCTAACTCCTACACCCTGAAGAGAGATATAAACACCAGTATACTTTTTAGACTCAGTTTCAGAAAGGAAGGGCTAAGCAAAAATAGAAAGGTTAGAACATTTACTTAAAATGTGAGGACAATTTGAATCCTTCTAAGAAAGCCTTTTCCAGCAGAAAAAGTGTTCAACAAACTTCAACCTATGAGGGACAAGCAATGCCAAAGTTAATGGATTCAGAAAGGTGCCTTTAGGGAGCCAGGCCAGCCAAAGTCAATTGGACAAAGTCTATAGTTCTGATGCACTTCTTGAATTAAGAGTCTTTCACAAAAGCTCAGAAAATCACTGTAGGAACACAAGCTGTTAAGCCCATGCAAAGGGGGGTTGAAATCAACTCAGAAAGTTAACTAAGTGAAACTCAAGGGAGGCAGCACGACTTACGGCAAGAAGGTAACTACCCCCAAGCTCAAACAGTACCGCTGGTTAGAAGAAAAGTGCTCAAGCTGGATTCAGTCTTGCTACAGCCAAGCAGACCCTGGTTTTTGAGCCTCAGTTGTGGGGACTAGAGGGAGGATGTCTGGAGGGCTCCTGCTCTTCGCGTGATGTTCTCACCTCGTCTTCTCCGAGTCCTCTCCCTCCAGTTCGCTCCACAATGTGTGAAACACGTTACGGTTGCTGCGCTGTCACCTTGTTTTTGTTTAATGTTTTTGTTGAGAACATCACGGCAAGAGAGAGAGGAAATAGAGTGGCTCGCGGTGGAGCAGAGTTGGAAATAACGCGAGTGCACGCACGTCGTGCCATGGACCCGTTGCCCGCAGCAGTCTATTGACACAGGTGAGGCAATATGATGCGCAACAACATACAAGCCAATCAAGACATTGAACAAGGGTTTTGTGACTGGGACACAGCGCTATGTTGTAGCGACTGTTCTCAGCACAAAACCCACCCCCCTATATTCATAAATCCACATGACAAACAGATGTTAATTCGTCTGTTACAGATTGGGCAAAACACGCACGGAGCACATAAGAACTGACGAGCCAATAACAGTGAAGCCAAGTTGACAAGTATTAGATTGGAAGACTGGAGAGATCCACAGTATTTCAGGTACAATGGTCTTTTAACTGAAAAAGGAATCTGTTAAGTTAAAAACAATACGAACAACAAGGACTCAAGATCTAAATAGAAATATTTGTTTAATTTGCAGATACAACACATTGAAGTATAGAATTTGGTCGCACCTGATGAAGGGCACAGAGAGCCCGAAACGCGTTGTGCGTTACAAGAAAAAGAGACTAAACAACAAACAGGCTTTCTCACCACTTGGGAGAACTTTTGAACCACAAAATCCCTATTAAATAATAGGAAAGGAACTGTTAAAAGGGACACAAGAAGTTAACTAGGTTCAAAACAAGCTGTGAAAATATCCATATTCTTTGTATGTTAAAAAACTGAATGTAATTTGCGAATACAAGATTGCATGAACAGAAATTGTTGAAATGATGGTTATTTTGGAAAATCAACCAAATCGAACAGAGATATCGATAATGTGTATTTAGATATCCTTTATTTATTATTTTGTGGTTAAAGAAAGAATACGTTTTGTATGAAACTGCATTAAGAAAATTTGTTTTGCATGATTTATGGTTAAAAGTGTGCACAGAGTACGATCATTTTTGCTAGAGTGATCTCACAAACCGGTTTATATTGGATTCTGTAGCCCAGAATCAGACTCTGTATAGCACCTAAATTTTTGCAATAACTCCATAAAAGATTACCTGAATTCATATCAAGTCTCATGTTAGCAAGGAGTGCTCCCCTACACCCAAATTTATCTGCATAAACCATTGGAACCTATGGCATCCGCGGACATCAGGCTAGTCACCATTAAGACTGCTCTCCTGGTGGGCCTTTCCTCGGCATGCCTAATCAGTGAAATCTAGGCGCTGGTGGCCTCAGAGCCTTATACTACTTATCATAAGGACAAGGTGGTGCTTAAAAGTCACCCCGCATTCTTGCCTAAAGTTGTCTCCTCTTTTCACCTGAATGAGGAGATAGTGCTACCAATGTTCTTCGCGGACACGAAGGATGACGCTCAGAGGGTGCTGAGCTGTCTGGATGTGTGGCATGCGCTGAGATTCTACCTGGACAGGACCAAGAGCTTCCGCAAATCAGACACCCTCTGTCTCCTTCGGTGGGCCAAAGCCTGACTATCAAGCCTCCAAGGCTTCCATAGCAAGGTGGATGGTTACGGCCATCAAGGAGGTGTACGAAGGGCATCACAAACTTCTTCAAGCAAATATGCATGCCCACACAATCAGAGCCAAAGCCACGTCCTGTGACAGGTATCAGCAAGGCAGCCACATGGGCTACGCCTGCAGCCTTCTGCAAGCACTACTGCTTGGATGCCGGCTCCAGGTCGGACATGGCATTTGGTCAGGCAGTGTTAAGGAACTTGTTTTCTTAAGAGCGCGCCTCTGCACCCTGGGTCTACATTCAGTTGTACTAGCCCATACAGTATGGAGGAAAGGCGGCGGGACGTAGGAGTAATTATAAGTTACTCTCTGTAGTGACTAGCATACTCCTAGTCCCCTTTCCTCCATACTTCCCACCATCCTCCCCCTAATAAAACTGGTGTCATTAGGCAATGTTAATATTGTTGACGTGTCAAAGGGGACTGAGGATTGGAGCCGGTGGGCGGAGACAGGGGAGCGCATATCTAAATTTAAAGGGGAAGATGATTTTTCTGGTGAAAAAGTTTCTGTCTCCCAACCTTGGTGAGGGATGCCCATACAGTAAGGAGGAAAGGGAACTAGGAGTACGTTATTCACTACCGAGAGTAAGGTACAATATCTTCACCTGCCATCTCATCTCTTTTCCTCTCCCCTTTCCCCTCCAGTCCCTCTGATCTTCTCACACTACTCTCCCTCCCAACTCTTACTTCCTTCACCTACTACTTTCCATCCTACAACCTTCCCCTCGGCAAGTCCTGCCAGCCCCTTCCTCTACTGCTCACTCGCTACTCTCCCTCTACCAGTCACCCCTCCCTAACACGCACTTTCCCTCTTCTCTACACTCTGTATTCCTTCACCTACCTCTTACACCCCCACTCCACTATCATTCACATACACTTGCACACATTCACAGCAGCTGCACTAATTCCACTATGTGCCATTCGCACAACATAGCTCTTCTGTACTCTAATCCAAATTCTCCATACACTTGCCAGTGCTTCGCTCCATGTTGCATTGTCCTTCAAGTCTCTCGGCCCATCTCCACACATCCTGACCTCATTGCATATACCACGCTTGCGGTCTTTATTGACTCTACCGACCAATGGTTGTGTATTGCACCAGATTCTGGGAACCATTCCAAGGTGGTTCTTAAACAGGAATGGCTACTACAGTGAAATCCTACAAAACCCCTGCTTAACCACAACTTTCTGGTTTGCTTCAATTTGAACAGTCTCAGGTAGGAACCTGCTGGATGACAGACTGGCATTCCTCGTTTCTGGCTGCAGAGAACATGGGTTCTCTTTGAAAAGAGCAGTGTTGTTAGAGTCTGTATGGAAGTCATCTGTTCTCTGCAACAACTAGCTTTGGTCTGGAAATGCATTCTGGTCACAGGTAGTTCTGCAAAGACAGAACTCTGTCCAGAACTGAGGGTGCATGGCCTTGGGCCACTGAAAGTGGTGCAACTCATGACATTCAAGGAACTGAGGTGAACCAGAAGGACTGACTACATTGGTCATGTTAAAGCTGTATTCAAATAAAAAGGAAAAACGCCTAACTTGCCCTATCGCTATGAGGGAGTTTCCCTGCCTAGCAAAACAAAAGCTAAGGGTGCTCGACTGAAGCGGGAGCACAGTCAACCTCCAGCCAAGACAATGATTGCCTTTCACTAAAAGCTCCTCTAACCCATCAGTAAAGTTGCTGTTCTCACTTTACCTTACCAACTCGGTCTCTGTTCTACTTATGTATGTTTTCCTGAGCACTATCTCACACAATTGCGCTCTTCTTATTAATGATCCGCCTATCATTTCCTCCATGTACCCGTAGTGGGCATACTACAACCACTATGACCTGCTCCTCTGATGGTGGCCCCAGTAGCCCTAGCCTCGCATTACTGGTGTCTGACATTTACCCATATTGCTCTAACTAAATGAAATTTGACCTGGCAGCCACATGATATCTGTAACTTTAACTTGTCTGCATCTTACCTGATTTAACCAGGCAGCCTTGTGCTGTATTTTTTAACTAACCTGTCTGCAACCCACCTGATTGACCTTATCCAATGCAACTAGCACCTGGATACCCTTGGGTTTCATGCGTTGCAATAAATACAAAAAATAAATAAAATACAAACAAATAAATAAGCGCAAACTAAAAAGTCTTCAGTCTGAATCCTAAACAACTGGCCCTACCACTTTAGAAAACACATGACTTAAAGGAAAAGGGCGAGGCTTGCACACTAGCCTGGGTAGGGCTTCTGCCTGGCCCAAGCTCTGTTAGACTTGTTTTAAGTTTTCAAATTTCCTTTTTCACTGCAGGAATTCTTCCCAGTCTTGGTATCAAATTAGGACTTTCAGCCTCTCCTTTTAATAAAGGCAGTGTCTCTTGGTTGTGACGATTCATGTGATTCCGTCACTTCTCCCCCAGGAGATTCTTGAGCAGAGCCATAGTGAAGCCAGACGCGAGAGCTGGGAGAACCATGGTTGAGATGGAGAATGGCCCATCCCGACCATACAAGTAACGCAGAGGCAAACCACTAACCCACACCGAAGATGATCTCCGGGCAGTGGCCTTCCCCAAGGGGGATGGACCAGCATGTCCATGAACTACTCCGATACTACCAAGACCTCAAAGTACGAGGCATACCACCAGGAAGAAGACGTTGGCCGAGCCATGGAAATCCTGCAGTGCAGAGAAGCAGCCCGGACCCCCACAAGACGGCCCAGTGACGCTCTCCCTCAAGACGGAAGGCAACATGAATAGCGGGAGACCGGGATGGGGCCATAATGTAACTGCATCAAGACATGGGGGGAATCGCCCTCGTCACAGTGGTAACCCGTTTGAAAGCCATGACAACCACAGGATTAATTTCCCTCATCAGAGTGGTGACTCAGTTGAAACCCATCTGGAAATATTATTCAGGAGTAATCCCCCTCATCGCAGTGGTATGTGAGAAACCTTAAGGGGTCTCACCCGCTAGTCCCTGCAGATCTGTCCTCCAGGGGGCCAGGACACGGCCATCGCTTTTTGATCCAATTCCTGGGGGTGGACCAGTGCAAGAGGATCACCTGGATGAGGGGCCTTTGGGGACTGGAAGTGGGACACCGGAAGGTAAGATGCAGTATCACCTTCCCAATAACACCTTTTCGCCATCCTACGAGGTAGGATGGCTAGGAATTCAAACCCCCCACCCCTTTATGACAAACACTTTCCCACTGACAGTTTACTGTGAGCGACAACAGAGCTGTATACCTGACACGTCCTAACACAAGGATCAGGCAATTACTGTTAATTACACACACACATGACTTCCAGCTCACTTCCCCACACGGATAAAAGGAGGAGCATGAAAGCACACTGAGCAAGGCAAACCACATGAGGAGAGCATTTCCAAGATGGCACTTTAATACAAGGAGAAAGATGGTGGGACCAGAGAGAGTTGAAAGGAGGGAAGTACCTGTGACCTCTAAAGACTTACTTTCGTAGAGCCTTGGAAAGTAAGAAACCGAAGACCAGGAACTAAGGCTGACTAAACCTGCAGTGTATTGGAGGTACCTGGGGCCCTCCTGTGTCGATAACCAAGAGGGGGAGGAGCGATTGCCACTGTGGTACTGTCCTTGGCGCTTACAACAAAGCACCATCAGAAAAGACAGCACAGCCAGTGAGTTGGAGAAACTGATATCAAACAAGCTTGTATTTTGAACTAAGGTTGCAAGTGGCAACATTGTACAAAGAGAACAGTGTGTGAGATGTTGGCGATGAGCAACGCAAGTATAATTGGAACCAAAGTAGTAATTGAACTTTGGGGGGCAACCCAAGATACCATACACAGAGTGGTCTGGTGCCACGTGGGCGCTCATTCGAAGGTCTCTCTTAGGTATCCAACTGAGGCGCAGTGTGAGAAAAGGGAATACTGAGATCGAAGTGGTCAATTCCGTGCACATTAGAAAGTCTTCGATAGTTTAAAGTACATCAAAATTGGTCTGAGCCTGGCTGAGTTATACTAATTGAATGAAAGAAAGGGATCTGAGCCTGGCTAAGGGGGATCCAGGGTGAAGAGTGACTCACATCACTTGAATATTTTAAAAGAACGTTTTCATGTTTTTGTATACCGGCCATCTGAGTAAAGAGACTTGCGAGAAGTAAAGAGACTTGGACACAGGAGGTCCTGAGCTGTGAAAACAGAACTGTATCCTTGTGCCACAAGAGCCAGAGTGTGTGCTTTGCTCGAGTGAATCGCCTTGTCCCGTACTGAAAATGTGGGCAAGCGAGGCCAACGGCCCGAACATCCTGACTTCTCATTTTGTGAACACTTCTTTTTCATGAATATCAACCCACCGTATATTATAAATTAGTGATAAGGATTGGCAATAGTTTTTTTTTTTTTTAGTAGAGGCCCTTTTTAATTTGACAAGACTCCACTAAGACTGCATTATTATTTGATATGATAGGTTATTTATAATGCGCTTAATACCCAGAGAAGCGCGGCCCCGGGGATCGAACCTGTGTTGCTTCGTGTCGTCTTGCTTTCAAAGCGAGAACGTTGCATCTGAGGTATCCTCCCGAGACAGCCGATAGTTTGCTCCCATCCGAATATTTAGGTTTAGATCGGCGTTGATCTCACCCTTCTGAAAGTTCAATAAAACACCCTTGAACTGTGGTCACCTGTGTGTCTTATGGTTGATACCATGCCTTCCAGGTAACACTAAGAGAAACCACAGGGAAGCAGCAATTGTGAGTATTCTCCGATGTTACAGTGGTAACACTAAATTAAACCAAAAAGGAACCCCCCAGGAGTAATCTCCCTCATAGTCATGACAAAAAGAGGAACCACAGAGAAAAAACTCAGGATTAGTCACTCTTATTACAGCATTAGTTGGCAAAGCGGACAAAGTCAAGAGCGAAACAGTGACCGCCCTCGTCAAATTAGTTACAGTTAAATTAATAAAAGTCAAGAGGGCCTCAGGAGTACTCTCCCTCATCAAAGTGACTGCATTAACAGTAGTGCAGAGACCAACATACAACTAGAGTTTAGAGAGCTGTCAGTGTGGGAAAAGGTCAAGAACAACAATTTGAATTGTGGAACAAGCCTGTAAAACTCAGTTGGAGGAATAATAGAGACTATTGAGGACTATTGGGTGGGTCAGGACAAGGGAGTCATTTCCCTTCCCCGGAGGCCTTTATTGAATCAGAATCTGAAGCAAAAGATTGAAAAAGACTGAACCAGTTTGCCAGGAGAAGGGAGACCTTATATTGTAACTTAGTGGTAGGGTTTGGACAGAAGACCAACTTTTTTCTTATGAACTGCACCCCGACTACGTGCACCAGAGTCATCTTAGAATAGGTAGGGGCATCCCTGTACAACTAGGGAAAGTGACACCCTTTTCCTTATTTAATAAAAGTAGTTTTGGAAAACTCTGCCTTGGTGTCCGATTCCTTACTCCACCTCGCCACATGGTGCAAATCTTTCCATCCCTCTAGGATTGCTTGGAAATAAACACTTTCACCTTCGAGGCGTTGGCACGCTCTCAAAGTCCTGACATCCTCAGATAGGTTGTTTTTGTTTCATCCATGTTATTTCACGTAGGGCGGATTCCCACCAGGGTTTGTTAGACTTTTACTGCTTCCATGGCTTTCTCAGCTCCAACTAAAAATGTTCATGTCCCTTTCTTTCTCCCAAACATAATCATACAGTCAGGTTTATCATGCTCCCCGTAACCTTAATAGCTCTCACAGACACTATTCACAATGTTCTTATCTCTCTCAAACCCCTTGCATATGGTATTTGTATGCTCGTGTTTCTCAGGCTCTTGTAACCTGGATAGCTTTCATAACCATCACTCACAATGTTCATACCTTGTAGCGGTATCCTGTAAGCGCGTCAGCTTTCCCCACTGCTAATTAGCGCTGTAGCGAAGGTCCAATGTGTGTGGAATTTGGGGACTCCCTGCCGACCACTGCTTGCTAATATATTTTAGTTCCCGAATAGCACTATGTGAATGTACTGTGTTACTCTCCAGCAGCTTTCTGAAATCTAGAAAAAGGTAAGTAGATAGAATTTGGTGAGTGAGGAGGCTTAAAGGGAATATGGGAGCCATTACTAGCCATCAGTAGGGCCCTTACAGAAAGTACAAACCTGTACCCCCCCCACCAGGGTGATATTGGACAGAACCCTCAAATCAAATTTTTCATTTGTTTGCAGTTGAAAGGGAAGTGGTAGACTAAACATTAGGACCAGTGCCAACATGCTTCTCTCCTAGGTTTAAGTAGGGGATCCATCAGGGTGCCTATTACACCGGTTGAATTCATGGAAACTCCAAAAATAGACAGACTCAAGTCTGATGCTCCACCCTGAAAAGGCTTAAGAAGGGGTGAATGGGGGGGAGGGGAAGTTTGACAGTACCAGCAAAAACCTGGTGATCTGAGTGCTTGTTTTCCAGCATATCAGTTAATTGTTCATGGAACTGTGTAAAAAGGTTAATTCCATGAAAAAGCCAACTTGCCCAGACCACTAAAACTGCACAAACACCTTCAACTGAAAAGGGGTCAAGGCTTAAAGGGGTTATTAAAACTATCATGATAACCCGGCCCCCAGGATTAGATAAGTCCGAACAGACAAGTGGAGCATGGAACCAATGGGAAGAAAGAGCCGGAGAACCAGGGGGTCCTGGGTATCAAAAGCCTGCATGCATAAGAGAGTGAAAGGTTTTTAGGCGAGTTTAATTTGTGGTGGTACTATTTGATATAAGAGTTGTACAAAGTGTGACATGTTGTGGTTGTGAGAGTATGTCAAAAGTGAGTGGTCGAGAATGTGCGGAAGATAGTAAAGTGAGAGTTTTGCAAAAGGTAAGCTTGGTAGAGCGAGAGAGAGGAGTGAAAGGGAGAAGTGATAGTGAAAGAGGAGATTGTGTAGAAGGGAGTCGAGAGTTAGGCGGGAGAAGAGTAGAGAGATGGGAGGTGTCAGTGTAGAGAGAGAGAAGGGAGGCGTGTGAAGACTGAAAACCGTGGGTCAGAAGGGGAGTGACAGGTAGGACACACTAGGAGATATGGTAGTGACAGGCTAGAGAGAGGGACTAGGAAGACTGGAAGTGGAGAAAGAGGAGAACAAGGAAGAGACCTTAGGCGGGGCAATAGGAAGCAAGAGTGCATGAGGGGACAGGCACTCTTGAAACATTGGTCACATTGTGGGGCACCGGAGATGGAACAAGTTACTTACCAGTAACTGGTGTTCTCCAGCATGGGTCTGGCATGTATTCACATGCTCATGAATATTCCTTGCCTTCAGGCTGGGAATACTCTAAACAAAAGAAAGCAGTATTGCTTTAAAAGCTTGAACACTGCCTTTCTCGTATTATCCAATCACCAGAGACTGGGTCATACTGCACCCATCCGACAACAGTCTCCCTGAGTCCCGCCCCCGGCATCCATCTTCTGATTCAAAGATCGTGAGGTGCCAGTATAAATCCAGAAGAGCACAGCGGGGAAGGAGGGAGGGTTTGCATGTGAATCCATGCCAGACCCATGCTGGAGAACAGTTAAAGGTAAGTTACTTGTTCCTTCTCCAGCATGGGGTCTGGCATGGATTCACATGCTCATGAATAAAATTATACACCAGAACACACATACACAACGTGAGGTGGCAAGGCTCAACAGAAGTACAAACAGTTAACCAAGACATAAATTAGTTTTCAAAAATGGATTAGCAAAGTTTGCCAATTAAATGTTCTTGATTAGCAAACACACACATTTGATTAGCAATGTTGTACTAATGTGTTTAATGCCACCAGAAGATAACTGTACCCAGGAAATAAAATGAGTAACAATACAGCAGTTTTGTGTACCACTGAAGTAAGACGGTGAGATAAGTCAGGCCTTGCAAATTCTTTAAAATTCCACGAGACCAGCAAGTTGAGTAACTTGGTGTACCCACTCGACTGAAGAGACATGAACTAGACCCATGGGCAATGGATGACAACAAATTTAAATGCACGTTCTGTAAAATTGTACATGTCACCACAAATTCACTTTAGTTTGACACATTGATGCCACCCAGAGGCCAGAAATGCACAGTGAAACTTGTATTTGACATGTACTTCAAACAAAGTAACATTTAAATAAAAGTTCCAACATTCACTGCAAATGGTACTGGCCCTTCTTAAAATCTAATCGACTATGCGAGCGGGAGAAAATACTTTGCGAGCCCTGGATGAGTGTCTGTAAAAAGGTTAGCTAGATGAATGGACACAAATAAATATGATAACATGGATCTGAAAACCGTTTGGCCAGCTCTCTCTACTGCAGGTGCAAATATATAATGCAATCATGAAGCTAAGTGCGCTGTGGAGGACAATTTCAGTGTACAGTTTTGCAGTAAGTCTGTAGATGTACAGACTGGATGAAATATTGATCGCTACTTTAAGTAAATATCAAGTTAGCTTTGTGTATTCATTATGTAAAAGATTAAGCAGTGTGGATTGCGTAGCAGGCATTGAACTGGGAAAACTAGGTAGAATATTGTAGTTTGCGGCCATCTCACTTTCAGGGTAACGACAAAGCATCATGGTAAGATAGACAGTCAAGGAGCATGGGATCAGCTCATGGGTTGAGCACCAGTTGCAAGATGTATGTAACCATCAGGCCCCAGGACTAGGTTTGCCATCAAAGCATTTGGCCGCGTGGTCATGTACATTTTCACAAGTGTCCACTCTTCAATATAATGCATCTGCCCCAACAAAATTAAATCTAGTTGACACAGATTTAGATACACTTCACTGTAAAGCACGGAGACAATGCAGTGTTTTACACTAGCAATACTGGAAATATGCATTATGAAACCCATACAATTTTTATAAAAGGAATTGAAAGCCTTATTAAAAAAATAAAAACTAATCCATACAGGTCTTTGGTAGACCAGGATACAGTTAGCTTAACACTTATCCAGATTATTTCTGGTTTGCAATTATTTGAAAAAGATAACATGTGCGCCATTCCCACACAGGCATTTGGCACATGAGTGAAGGGGATCACTGCTACACGCTCTCTCCCTTAGCCCTTTGGAATTTGCACTGAACAGAGAAAAGAGGGTGGAGAGAGCTCTGGAGGCAAGAGAAGAATGCAGGGAGAGCTGTGCTTTCATTCAACAGGTTAACAAATAGCTAGCTTTGCTACACAAGTGTCAATTTAATTAGCAAACCTACAGAATTGCATAGCAAATTTCTCTGTGACACTGCTTATCTTATGCCTGGTTACCTCCGGAACAGACTCACCTCAAGCAAACAGGTTGTGTAGCACCACTTGGCCGACTCTGGACTCCTCCCTGGAATCCCGGGTCGAGACAGTAGACCCTTGAGAAGGTGTGTGTTGACCTGCAGGTAGCAGCCCTGAACGGGAACCCCAGAGAGAAACGCTGTCGTTTCTGGTGGTTTTGGTGGACTGAGCTCTAGGCCAGCCCGGAAATGGTCTGTTGGCCAAACGATGAAAGTGCATGATGCAGCCAGAGAGTCGCCTGGATATGGAAGCCTTTGACAGGGCATTTCCTCGATTCACAAGACCAAAGTTCAAAAAGTTAACAAGTCTTCCGAAAATCCTTTGTGCGAGCCACATAGAACTTCAAGGCAAGAGCAACGTCCAGCATATGCAGTGACCGTTCAACAGCTGAAGCAGGATTCGGGAAGAAGACTGAATGCATCAAGGGTTTGTTAAGGTGGAATGCAGGCGGAACCTTAGGCATAAAGGAAGGGTGGATACAAAGCGCCACCCTTGCCGCATTAAACTACAGGTATGGGCATTTGCAGGAGAGTTTGAATCTCCCCAACCCGCCTGGCCGAGGTAATAGCTACCAGGAACTTTGTTTTCCAAGAAAGAAACTTCAGGGTGGCATGATGCAATGGCACGAATGGTGGCCCCCATGAGCATGGCGAGGATGATATTTAGCTCCCAAGCTGGGGCAGCGGCGTTCACTGCTGGAAAGGATCTGAAGAGGCTCTTCATCCTTGTGGTCCCACAGACTTGTCAAAGAATTAAATGGTCTTCCCGGCGAGCAGGTGTATCGTGATATAGCTGCCAGATGCACGATGGAGGCGGGGGCCAATCCAGTCTTGGCTAGCGACAGCAGGTATGGCAGGAGCTGCAGGGCCGTGACACGCAGAGGCGTGATCATCTGGGACCTGCACCACACTGTGAAGCACTTCAACTTGTGCCCGTAGCACGACAGTGAGGATGATACCCTGGCCTTGGCAAGAACCGTCTTACATTCCATAGTAAGATCATAGTGGCCAAACTCTAGGGCTGCAGGAGCAAGCTGTGAGGTTCAATGATGCCGGGTCGTGATGTAGAATGGTGCCCCCTTCTCTGAGAGGTTGGTACGAGGAGGCAAACGGATGGCTGGAACCACCAATAAGTGGAGCAGGTCCAGGTACCAGATCTGGCGGGGCCACACTGGGGTGAGGAGCATCATCTTGCAGTGACAGAGTTTGAGTGTGTTGACAGCACGCAGTGGAATTGGGGGGAGGCATATAGAAACAGCCCTTCCCATCTGAGCGAGAAAACGTCCCCTAGGCTCCTCGGCTCGGGAAACCTGCTGGCAAACTCGTTGCATTTGGAATTTGCTGCTGTGGCAAAGAGGTCAATTTGGGGACGGCCCCATTTGCTTTAGAGGAAAGCCACCTGCTCTCGTTGAATATCCCATTCATGGCAGGACCGCAACTCCCTGCTGAGGGCATCCGCTACAGTGTTCTTGATGCCTGCCAAGTGAAACGGGACAAGACACATGCCCTGCAGAATCGCCCAGTGCCACAGGGCCTGAGCCTGTAGCGAAAGAGCAGGGGGATGTGTCCTGCCCCGCTTCCAGATGTAGAACATTGTGGTGGTTTTGTCTGTGAAGATCCTTATTACCAGGCCCCTCAGAAGAGGCTGGAATGACTTGAAAGCCCATAATACGGTATGTAACCAGCACACACATGTGCCTATTCTTCTCTTCCGGCTGCCAGAGACCCCTGGGCATGGGGGACTTGCGGGGTGAGCACCCCCATCCATCCGGCGAAGCATCTGTGGTGACTGTAGCCTGGGAAGGTGGGACTTGAAACGGGGAACCATGAGAGGTGCGAGTGCACTCCCCACCATTGTATGGACTGTCTGAATTCCAGGTTGAGGGCAATTTAGTCTGTCCATCCCTGTGACTTGGCTCCACCTGGTGTCCAGACCCTCTTGAAGCAGCCTCATCTGCAGCCTGCAGAATGGGACCAGGTAGATGTAAGAGGACATCATACCTAGTAGTGAATTGATTGCTAGGATGGTTGCGGATCGCACCGTGGACAGCCGATGTACCTTGCCCAGGATGGCAACCAACCTCTCCTCCGAGGGGTAGCCAAGGATGCCACTGTGTTGAGGCAGGCACACAAACAGAGCGACCTGCAATGGCACTATGCAGGATTTTCAATAATTAAATGGCGAATCTGAGTCAGTAGGCGTTTGGTCTCTTCTGTGTGCTGTATCCCGAGAAGACAACCCGATGAGCCAGTCGTCCAGGTAAGGGCATACGTGTATGCCCTTCAGACGTAGATGAGGCGCCACTAGGGCCATGCATTTTGTGAAAACTTTTGGTGCCGGTTTTAGGCTGAAGGACAGAGCTTTGAACGGATAGTGACGACCCAGAACTACAAAATGCAGGAACTTTCGATGCCTCGGGTGCATGGGGACGTCAGAGTAGGCATCCTTCAAGTCCAGAGCAGTCATGTGATCCCCTCACTCCAGTTGGCCGAGCATTTTCTGCAACGTGACCATCCTGGACTTTTGGGATCTTAGTGAGGCGTCAATTCCAGGATCGGGCGCCACCCTCCTGATTTCAATCGGACCAGAAGGTATCCGTAGTATATCCTGGAGGCTCCGAAAGACTGGTTCTACTGCCCCTTTTGCCAGCATGGCTTGCACTTTTTGTAGCAGCTGGGCCATGTGTAGCTCCTTCCTTGTGACCGGGGGAATACGAGGTAACCAGGGTTCGAACTCTAGGGTGTGTTCCTGAAGAAGTATGTCCAGAACCCATTCATCGGTGGTGATATCTTCCCACACATCGATGAAATTTGATAGAGCCCCCCACCCCGCCAGGGTGCAAAAGGGGATGGTCCCGGCCTTGGACTGAGTCAGGCTTGCTTAGGTGATTGCGTCTTACTTTGGGAGTGTACACTATGCTGCAACCCTCCTCCGAAGGCTTGCGACCAACCTCTGGATGCGTCCAGCGCCTTGGAGCGGGAGGGCCGACGGTAAAAGGTAGATGCGTATCCTCTGGAAGATCTGCTCAACTTTCCCCTTGAAGATCGAAAGGAAGAGGACCAACGTTGTTGCAGGGTCCCTAGGGATCTTGCTGTCTCTGTGTATGTGTCTGTCTTTATCACCTGCAGCGTCTCATCTACTACCTTCCCGAAGACGTTGTCCCTGTCAAAGAGCATATCGACGACCTTGGCCTGGACGAGGGGTCTAAAATTGGTGGCATTCAGCCAGGCTTGGCGCGCGATTGCCACACCATTACCCATTTGACAAAAACCTGCGGGGTCGGAGGCCACCTCTCCTTCCTCAAAAAAGGCGAAAGCCTCTGTCTTGTCATCTGGCAAGAAATCTAGGATGGGCCCAGCATGAACCACAACTCCGTATCATACCGGGCTAGAACGGCCAGAGCATTGGCGGCCTCGACGGTTGATGCTGCAGTGTATACAACCCGCTTCCCCATTGCATCCAGCTTCTTTCATTCTTGGTCTGGCGGAACCATAGACTGGGAGGATGGATTTTCAGACTATTTGCTTGCTGTGGCTGAGACCACAGAATCCAGTAATGGCTGTGATCTGAGACATTTGGGGGCTGAATCTGGCACCCAGTATTTTGTCGGGCCCGTCAAGTTTTCCTGGTGCAGAGCTTGTGATCTTCGTTAGCGTGAGCCCTTCGTCCCACACCTCGTCATGTAAAGGAACAGACAATATCGTCTTTCTGGCCGATGTGGGTCTATCTTAAAGGAAACCCTCCTTTATCTTTTCCTCAGGTGTTCCGTTGAAGAGGGTAGATGCCTTTGCCATCATGTAGTGTAACAACCCCACCTCATCTGGGGGAGAAGCCCTGGGGGTATCAGACACCTTTTGGGTCCTCATCCTCTGGAATGAAGTCATCAAACTAATCCACGTCTGTGGTGCCGATATCAGTGCCGTTGCAATATCAGTCTGCGGTGCGTCCCCTGCTGGTGGTGCTGGAAAAGGCGTTGGCTGTTGCCTCAGGGTAACCGAGCAATGCCTGTGGGAAGGCCTTGGATGGCTGTACCAGGTTTTGCTCCCAGACTGGACTGCTGTTGTTGGCAGCCGCTGGTGCAACTCCGAGGCCAGAGAACTCAGCACAGTGAAATTATGAGACCTGTATCTAGAGGCCTGCGGGAGTGGCCTGTGGAGGGTGGAAGGGGGACACCAGCGGGAGCACAGGGGGAGGACTAAAATGTCTCACTGAACTAGTATGTTTTGGTGATTCTATGCCTATCGGGCAGTTCCCACCAGTGTTCAGGCATTCCTGCAATGTTTCCTCCTCAGAAATTGTGTAGATCGCCATGATCAGGCCGCTCGAGACATCCTCGCAACCATACCCGACCCCAGGCCCCAGTTATCATCCATTGGTAATGGCAGATCCTTTGGTCTTGCTGCATCCTTCAAAGCGGAAGACACCACTGGTGCCTTTACCGACTGAGTAGTGGTAGTTGACGAGGCAGTAGTCGTGGTTGGAGTGGTCATGGGCCTTGGGGGCAGCGATAACCTGATTTCTCCCTGGTCATGGACTGGGCCGCCGACGGTGCGGCCGACATGGTCGGAGATGTGCCACCCACAGTCGTCAAGGGGGCAACCGTCGATTGGAGCCTGGTCATCAAAGTCATGGTTGAACACATCGTCGATGGGGGTCTCTGCTTGTGCGGGATCACAGCCGATGAAATTGTGGACTAGACCTCGACTAGGAGCTTGATGTGGCCTCCTTACGGGAATGCTTTCTTGGTTCATCCTTCCAAGGGCCATGTTGCAATGGTCTCACAGACGATACACCACCCACCGGCAAGCTTACCATGGACGGGCATTGTCAAGGACAGGGCGGGTGCCCCGAACTAGGACCCGCATCATCTCCAGTTGGCTCAACCGCATGATGTTTGGCCTAAGGCATACATCATCTGCCGATCTCAACCTCTTACCTGAGGGAGAGTGCTCCAGAGGTCAACTGAATCTGGGATCTGCCGGAGCATGCCCAGAGGCCACGTCAGGGGCCCTTCCTTCAGCCAGGCCACCAACCGTCAGTAACTGTCTCAGTCTTGGCAGGGAAACTTCAGCAGATGTCACATTGGTCTTCCTCATGGTCGGGATGCAGACAATAGTGGCACCTCGTGTGCCTCTCCTCCATGCAGATGTTCCTCAAACTACACCTGGAGCAGAGCCTAAACAGACTCCTCTTGCCTTCCTCAGACAGGGCAAGGCGTGAAGTAGGCATCACTAGGCCTTCCAATACTTGACATGAAGATCTGACTTTGTAGTTGTTGTTCACCGACAATGGATCGCTGCTACCAGTACGGACTATGTGTCAGCGGATGAGATTTAGGACATAAATAGGACATTTTTTCCACTGGAAAGCAATTATGAAAAATAGCTCCAACAGCAACCCACGAGGACTCCCTGCACCGAAATATGAGGTAAAAATCTGAAGATGGCCACTGGGGGCGGGACTCAGGGAGACGGTTGTCAATGGATGGGTGCAGTATGACCCAGTCTCCAGTGAGTGGATAATGGGAGAAAAGCAGTTTTCAAGCTCTTAAAGCAAGACAGCTTTCTTTTCTTACCGATGATTCCCCGGCCTGACGGTGGGGAATAATCACATGCATGTGAATCCATGCCAGACCCCATGCTGGAGAATGGGGGCTACTTAGAAAGCATGGGAGGGAGTAAGATAAATAAGGCTACAACCTTCAGGCCCTCACAAATAGAGCAGGATAGCTTAGCCAGAAGGGGTTACCGATCACAAATTACATTACACCATTGGTGAATAGGAGAACCTGTGTTTGGGTGGGGAAGACCACGGAAGGTAGAGGACGATGATCACCCTGCGGTCTCAGAAATCCCAAATAAGAAACCTTGAACCGTTTTCCCCAGAGATGATGGAATTATTCAAGCCATCTGTGACAACAGGCCTGAGAATTCTGTCAGTTTGCCCACGCAAGGACATATCTAAACGTTGCTATCTTCGTATAAAATTAAATGTACTGGGGAAATCTTGATCCCTAAAGGGGTGTATTTTTGCATTGAAATAAGTGCCTCTCGTAGCCAGCAGCCCATTACTTGGCAAAGCGACTTGGGTAATCCATCATTTCAAGCTTAATAGACTTTAAATGAAGACTCTGATCACAGCTTTGTCACTGGTCTTCAAACGATCTTGCCTATGACGCAGGCCTATTCCTCAACAAAACAATATATGGCAGCGATAAGCAATCTTTCAAATTAGCACACCAGTTTTGTTTATCCCTGCAAGACATAAGCAGTTATCTCACATCACATAGTGGACACTGCTTTGAAGCACCTACCCCTGAAATATCCACTCACTACACAATAATTTACAAGTGTGACCCCTGCTCTTCTGTTTTTTGTAGATCATCTTGTCATAGAATGCCCTGGCAGATGCAGGAATCTCTTCTGGATCGTACATCCCAGTACCATCCCGTATCTCTCGAGAGGGTCCAGGCCCATTGCAGAAAGCCGAGGCGCTGGTGGGTCAAAAGAGTGGAGGACGTTGATGAACTAGGTCATATGAAGCAAGGCCTGGGGAGACAAAGAAAGGGCAGCAGGAATACAACTGGAGTAGTCAGAAGAAGCAGTCCCAGAATAGTGAGCCGGAGACTGGTCTAGCCCACCAGGCAAATTATGCCAGCTACCAAAAGGGTCAGTTCATTCAGTGGTCCATATAAAGCAAAAGGGAGTAAGACTGCAGCGAAGACTGTGTGGTAAGAAGTAACATTTGTGTAGGAACTGACCAGCGCTGATGTGAAGAAAGTGAAAGTCACACTGACCGCCATAGGTGAAGATAGCCAGATGACGAAGCAACGCATGTTGAGCAAAAATGTGAGAAAATGTCACAGCGAACAAGCGAGAATGGGATCTTGTCACACAAGCTTTGGGACAGGACTGGCAGGAGAAGCCCCAAAGTATGGAGGAACGTCAACAGAACATAAGAATAAGCGGCAACATTTTCATTTGTCCAACACAAATTTGCAATTCATCATGAAACAAGGAAGCTTGAACGGATCCTTGTTTCAAGCATAATCTTTCAGGAATGCCACAACAAGCTAAATTAAATTTGTTAACCACTCAGGTCCACATCGTAAATTGATCTAGTCTAATTCACATTCTTTTACCTTACAAAACAGTACATAGAAGCACATCAAGCTTAAATAGTAAGCAGCTACATGGTCCACCAGCTGACTTAGAAGTCTATGATGAAGTACCACAGTAATGAAGATCAAAAGCAATACTGATTCTTTTAATTGACCGAGTGGATCATTATTTAAGTTCTTTAATGCTCACATTTGAATGCATGTTTTCTTGCTGAAATGCTAACATTTGTTGCTATTTTAACCTTTTTCAGCATCTAATGTCATATGATCTATTCAGTGAAAAAATTACATTGCTGTCCGACAACAGAACGCGTAAAAAAATTGCCCAAAGAACAAATGAGCATGAAAGTAAAATGGCTAGAAAATGTCCAGAAATATGGTTAAAGTTTCGCACAAAGTCGATCTAAGCTTCTGTGTCATGGTTTGTGTGCCATTTTCCTTTTGATGCAAGTGTAGAACCTGTACATAAATGTTCCAATTATAAGGTAGAGTTGCGTAAACAGCAATGACCAAACATTTTAAAACAGTAAATCATGAAAAAAGTAAGCTTGATTGTCAGCAAATCAGTATATGAAGGACTCAAACATGAAACAATGTAAAGGTTTATTTGATAAAAGTAAAAGATGCCAAAACAAAGAAACCCCAATGCTACGGTGACATAATACAAAGCGTACAATGTATAAATGATCTAAACACTTCTGAGTGACTTTCACAAACGACCAAACGTAAATTACAATCGCAACGATTAATGCAGTTTCTTAAACAATTAGAAATAAACATAGTAACAGAACTAACTCAGTGAAAACATGTGTCTGGTTATATGTGATACAGAAATTAAAATCAACAAAAACATGAGCAATTCCCTCGAATTTCCGGTATATAAAGAATCAACCTATATTATTTACCCAATGAGATAAATAAGCCAAATTTGACTTGTATCCAACACGGTTGAACACAATTTAAACATTGTACTAAAATGTGTAAAATCAAACACTATTTAAAGACCGTGGGCCATTCATTAGCAAATGTTTGCAAGTGCCCCAGTGATTAGGTTTTCATAAAATGCAATACTAAAATAATTATTAGTCTACAGCCACTGTAAAAACAGGTTATGGAATATATGGTGTGCGTGCAATTAATGAATTGTATGCTGTTCTTTGGACAAAGCATGGTCCAATTTATAAAGCAGAAACATGTAAAAATCGATTTAACAGGCCACATGTTAGACAAAATGAAGAGGCTGCGTAAATGTACATGAACAATTGGGGCAATAATGAGTCTTTGGAAACAAACTGTAACCCAAGAAAAACTTTCAACAAAAAGGGTACTATTCAAGCTAACATATGCTGTAAATGATTCCACCATAAGACATGTAAAAATATTTGGATAAAAAAATTGAGAGAGAACTATGTAATGGGGGGGAGGGAGAGCTTTGGAGTAGTACATCAACAAAGTTTGATACGAAAAACAGTTGAGGGATTCTGTGATAGAATACAATGTAAAAAATGTTCTGCCGCTCACCAGGTTGTGCATGTGGTTTGAATGGCACATAACAGATCAATGAAAATGGGTCTGTTTACGGACCATATGCATTAATAATTTCAGGAATCCTCTTGGGGCAAGGGTTATCTGCTACTGATATAATTCCTTCATTAATTCTTAATCCCCCCACAGGCGATTGCCCATGCACGTCTTAGCCTGGTTATAGTGTGGTCTATGTAGAAGGCATTGAGCATTTCAGAGCCATCAGAACACGTGTTTCTTATTCAAACAAAATGGTAGTTAGGAGCACTACTCGACATTAAGACAAAGGCTCCATGCTCTATGGATGTCCTGCTGCCAGCTGCTGAAGACGAGCATATCACACGGAGGCAGAATATGTTATCTGAACAGTTACCAGTTACGTGAAAGTCTGAAAGGTCCCACTGGCATCATATACTAGAATGAAAACAAATATATAAATATAACCCAGCTACTCAATAGTAAAATATTAATTCACAGCGAAAAACGCTTACATGCTTGAAAAAAAGTAGAAACATGAATACATTCTACAGCTTCTGGACACGCTACACCTGAAAATTCAAGTAATTAGATGGAAAAGAACTTATTCAAATAACTTATGCTGAACAGGACTAATATGGCCTACAAAAGGAGAATGACTCCTAGCTTAAATTCGAGATGGACAGTGGATATTCATTGCTTCCAGCAATGAGGCTGAGTTGAGTTCAGATAGAGCATATTATTCAGATGGGTTGTTTTAGATACAACATATACAAATATCGTAAAGACAATATAATGGAGACGTCTTGGCTCAGGAGTTATAACAATACATAACATACCACCAGTTTTGTCAACAACAAAAGCAAACTTAATAAATTCAAAAATAATTGTTCACCTGCTTAAAATCGCTGACACAAGCTTGACTACAGAACCTTTTCTGTGCACCATCAATTATAAGGAAATTGTTTCCAGCGCCTTTACTCGGCAAATACTCGCCACACTGCTCACAGCAATTCATTATTAAGCCGTTTGCCATTCTGTATCGATTAAAACAATGGTCACTACACAGCTTGTGGGTCATGCTCTTAAAGCTTACTTCATGACGGATCTGAAAAAAAGAGTGGTAATAAGGTTGGTAAGCAAAGAGAAAAAGCAGAGCACATGAAAGTATAACAAATGATCTTGTCTTGAAGTCTAATATTTTATTTTATTGTATTTATTAAATCTTTTTTATATAGCGCTTTACGCCAAAGCGCTTTACGCGAGGAGCAAAGAGAATACTATAAGCATTGTAAAACATGTGAATCCACTAACAGAAAGCAATAAATGCAACAATTTACAACAGTTTACTTGAATGCTGTGGTGTAACATGAGTGGTGTAAGACAGTAGTGAGAGAGGCAACAAGGAGTTAGGATGGGAGGTAGGATCAAGAGAGGTAGCAGAAGATGTCAGAGAGGGGATTGGAGGAGATGGGATTTTAGAGACGTGCAGAAAGAATGATAGGCGGAGAGCAGATAGGGAGAGGGAGACTGTTCCAATAGAAAGGAGCAAGAAGTTGGAAGGAACGGAAGCAGGATGGGGCACAGGGTGATGGAAGAGGAGCAAGCAGGAAAAGTTCGGCAGAGCGGAGGGGTCAAGAAGGGGTGTAGAAAGTGAGGAGAGAGGAAAGATAGGGTGGAGCAAGACCATAGAGGGATTTGAAAACGACAGAGAAAATTAAATTTGAGCTGGGAGTGAAAGGGGAGCCAACCTAAGGAGGAGAGAGAAGAGGAGATGGAATCATATGGTGAAAGAAGAAAGAGGGAGAGGATAGCAGAGTGGTAGATAGATTTAAGGGGGTTAAGTGAACAGAAGGGTGACCAAAAAGGAGAGTGCAGCAGTAGGAGAGTCTAGAGAAGACGAGGGAGGAAACTAAGGAGTTTAGCAGCATGGAAGGTTAGGAAGGGACGAATTTTACAGATGTTATAAATGTGGAAGCGGCAAGATCTGGCAGCGAGAGAGATATGGTGGGAGAGGGTGAGATTAGAACAATGTGGAGGCCAAGATTGCAGGCATGGGGAGAGATGGGGGGTAATAGATGATGGGGGGAGGGAGGAGGATGTGTGTTAGCAGGGAAGAAAAGGACTTCTCTTTTGTCCGTATTGAGGGTTAGAAAGTGAGAGGACATCCAAGATTAAGAGAGCTTAAGGTGGATGTCGGAGGTGAAGAAAGAGAAGGAGAGGAAGAGTTGGGTGTCATCAGCGTAGAAATGGTGTGAGACACCGAAGGAGAAGATGACGGGTGTTAGGCAGAATCCAGTGCAGTTCCCTTAGGGAGCACTACACCAGATTAGGACCACAGGAGAGAGGAATAAATCCCCTTTGGTATCAGTCCGTACCACAAAGATTTAGTTGGTAGCTGTGGCTGAGCACTCACTGCTCATCTCCCTCTTGAGATATGTCTATTCAGGGTTTACACAATAGGCAGTACAGTACTATGGATCAAGGAAACACTGACCAAAGCTTTGTGTCAAAAAGAGAATATATTTATTCTATACGCATCTAATTTCAACACATAGATCACAGTTGATAAAGTTAGTTAAATTTAGTCAAGCAAAAGCATATACAATTCCCTATTCAATTGTAGACAAGTTTGCGCTAAAGTGAAAACTGAGCAAAACGGCACAGTGACAACCAACTACAAATGGCACTCTCCCTCCCTTTCGTTGAATTGCTAAAGCACAAGTTAAACCGAAATATCTTCAGACACCCCCTAGCAACACTTCCCTGAAGTTTTGTCACACTTTAGCCAAAAGATAAGTGAATGAAAACTGAAAAAAATGGCACTCCAGAAGTTAAAACAGTAGGAAGGAAGAGGGGTTTAGAAGATTTAGGTCCATCAACACATTTCTCATTGAAAAGCAATCTAGTGAGAGCAGATCTAACAAATCAGCCAGAGTCAATGGGCCTGAGCCAGAGTCAGTGGTACAGGACCAAGAGTTTAGGAGCAAACATTTTCTTGTAGCTGCAGTCAAGTGTTTAGTAGAAAAATATTGAAGAGGTAGATGCGAGGCGAAAGACAATGTTAAGAGAGAGGGTGGCCGACCCCACAAATAGTTAAAGGATTTAAAACACCTTTAGGGCTACAACAGAGAAAGGGCAGCCTGGCGAAACAATGTACCTTAAACGTGAAGAAGTGGCTCCTGCGGTGGCGGTTGTTCCTGGTAGTTCCTGCAGGTCGAGGGGTCCAACAGAGGAAGAGAGAGTATCGTCGTGGAGGAAGGTTTGAGTCGCTGCACTACCCAGGTATGAAACCAGCCGCGGTGCTGCCAAACAAAGTTTAAAAATGTACGCTCTTTTTAATCGTGGTCCGGGTCGATGGCTGCCTGGCTATCCGGTCTCCAAGTGCAGGGCACTGGTGTTTTGACCAAGGCAGGTCCGAGGTAGCGATAGGTGAACTGATTGACCCCACCAGCTCAAGGGAAGGAGGCTCTTTCGCTGAAGATCTCCTCTCGTCGTGTGGAAGAAAGTGGTGAGACGATCCGGCAGGGCTTCACCGGTGGTGTAGATGCTGAAGACGTCTGTGGCTTCTCTCCCCTTCGGTTCCGTAGTTCCAGTGGCGACGTCATGCTCTTCCAGTCCTCAGGACCCTGCTTTTATGCAGAAAGGGAACCCATTCATACAGCCTAGCTGTCACTCACACAGTGGAGTGGTCTTCTTGGTGGGAGACCCTCCAGCCTATCAGGTTAAAGTGCGACCTGAGTTGCTGTGGCAACTTTGTCCAGGGGTTCTACTCCCCCTCCCAAACAGATCCACCCCAGACTCGGAGGCGCCGAAAGGAGGGCTTCTTTGCAGAAGCCCGCCAAAAGAGCGAACAAAGGATCCCTGACCTGGGCTAGGAGTTGAGTAAGACACGAGAAAGAAATTGTATCAAAGTTCTGGCAAATAAAACCTACCGGAGTAAAGTTAATAAAATAAACCAGCAGTATGTTAGAGGCTGTCAGTAAAAGTGTTAGCCTCGAACAATGGGAAAATCCCATAGGGAAATATTTGCGGTCGAATATAAAAAAAGGTAGTAACCACTGCCACCAGCCAGAAACTTTGTTGAGGGGGACTTTAAGGTACCCTCTCGAAAATGAACCTAGGGGAAAAACTATTAACCCCTTCCAGTACTTCCATAGTAAGATGGGTTGTACTGGTTTAGTTCATAGAAATTGACTAGTAAAGTCAATAGGGAGTTTACATGCCCTGGGAGACAGTAGTCAGTCCCAGGGTATGGAGTCTATGTTTGGGGGGTCGCTACGACACCCCTGTGTCACTGCACGGAGGGTGCGGTGTAACGCATGTGCATAAAGATGTTTCCTATGGGTGAGAGAAAAGATCCCATAGGCATTAAACACAAAAATAGCCTAGCACACACACAACAAAGATGCCTAAGAGTGGGAAAAAAAGAGTCTCACTCTTAGCAGGTAAAAAGAAATAAACCCTTCAAATCCAGCAAAGCTGCTGGGGGACTCTATAGGTAAGGGAAATTAGCCATGAAATGAGAATTCTCCCTAACACTGGGAGCCAGGAAGGAAGTTTAGATTGAGAAGAGAAAGGGGCCAAGGACAGAACCTTGGGGAACACCATGATTGAGAGGATAGATGGGGGAGGTGCAACCGCCCCAGGAAACAGCAAAGGTGTGCTTGGAAATATAGGAGGAGAACCAGTTAAGGACAGAGTGTTTAAAGCCAAGGGATGAGAGAGTTTAGGAATAGAGGGTGATCAACAGTATCAAAGGCAGCAGAGAGGTCGAGAAGGACGTGTATGGAGGAGTGCTTAGAGTAGTGGGCCCGAGAGGAGAGAGTTAAGAGCAGAAGTGAGGGCAGTTTCAGTGGAGTGGTGAGGGCAGAAACCAGATCGAGTAAGGGGGTGAAGAGAGCATGGAGCCGAAGGAGGAGAGTTGAGAATAGACAATGCGTTCGAGAAGTTTAGAGAGAAAAGGCAGAAGGGAGATAGAGGCTACATGGGGGTTAGCAGATGGTTTTTTTTCAGAATAGGGATGATAGTGGCGTGCTTTAAGGGAATAGGAAGGTAGATGTAGCTAGACAAGTGTTGAAGGAGGTAAGGTAGGTAATGAGGGGGAAGATTTTGGGAATACGGGAGGTAGGAATGGTGTCAGAGGGGGAGGAGGAAGGATGGGTTTTAGATAAGAGGGAAACTTCAGACTGAGTAACAGGAGTGAAGGAGGACATAGTAGAGGGAGGGGGGATGGAGGAGGTGATGGGGGAGAAAGAAGGTGAGGAAAGGATGTCTTGGCGAAGGTTGAGTACTTCACTAGAAAAGAAGTTAGCAAGATCAGAGGCAGAGAGAAGAGAGGCAATGGAATGACAGTGAAGGAGTGAGAGTTTGAAAGATTTGGCGTGGGTGAGAGGATTGCGAGTGGAGGTGGTCGGAGAAGTAAGTACATTTAGCAGAGTTAAGACAGTTATCATAGAGAGTGTGATATGAAAAGTAAGTGGATTGGTTAGAAGGGAGGGGTGTTTGAGCCAGCGTCGTTCGAGGAGTCTGAGGAAGCAACGCATGGAGGAAAGGTGAGAAGTGAGCCATGGTTGGGCAGGTTTGCGAGCTGGACGAAACGAAGAGAGAGGGTAGAGAAGGTCTAGAGTAGAAGTAAGGGAAGAGGTTAAGGTGGAGGATGCTTCATCTGCAGAGAGGGAGAAGTTGGAGAGAGGAGGGAGGGAGCAGGAGGCAAAGTAAAGAGAGGGGTCAAAGTTGCGCAGATCACACCAGTAAAAGGAAGTAGAGGAAGAGTAAGAGGGAGAGTTGGGAGGAGTGAGGGAAAGGGAAATTAAGGAGTGGTCAGGTAGATAAGTAGGGCTGATATAGGAGAGGCAGTAAATGGAGAGGTAAAGATGAGATCAACAGTGGAGCCAGATAGGTGAGTGGGAGGGGATTGGAGAGGAGTAAGAAGGTAGAAGTCCACAATGGATAGAAGGAAAGTCGAAGGGTTGGAGGGAAGATGAAGATTAAAGTTGCCTAGTACGATGAATGGGGTTGGACTAGGGGAGACGAGGCTGAGGAGATAATCAATGTCATCAAAGAAGGATCCAAGGGGACCAGGAGGGCGGTAAATTATTAGAAATGAAATGGCATGCAGGGAATTAAAGATTTTATACATGAATTCAAAAGACGGGAGGACAGGAAGAGGAGTGGGACAGGGAGAAGAGAAAGTTTGGGCGAAAGAGAAGGCCCAAGCCATCTCCTCGACCTGAGGAACGAGGGACATGGGCGAAGGAAGAAGAAGAAGAAGTGAGAGAAGTGGGAACAGAAGAGTTGATGGCGGGGATCCAAGTTTCGATGATACAGAGAAAATGGAGATTGAGGCGAAAGAATAAGTCAAGGACAGCAGTGGTTTTATTGCAGATTGACATGGTGTTCCAGAGGGCAACGTCAATGGAGTTGGGAGTACAAGCAATTTGAGGATAGATAAGGTTGCGACGTCAGAAAGAGGCGATAGGGGGCTGAGTTGGGTAGGGGTGGAGGGTGAAGTAGAGTTGAAAGAGGAGATGGCCATAATGACAAAGCAAAGTGTTTGGAGGGAGGGTAAGGCAAGGGAGAGAGGGGTGGGTAGGGGAAAGGGATGAGTGATGGGAGGTACAAAAGGTACCATACATAACAAGATGCGTAAGTGTCAGTAGAGGCAGTCGGGTCGATCAGGAAAGCTAAAGTGAACTGCAGGTGGTAGGTAAGAGATCAAGGGGGCCGGAGGCACAATAGAGAAGGGGGAATGGTGGTTAAGGTGAGTAGGGAGCGCCTAAGTTGTAGGCTACATTGTGGGACAAGAAAAGCGAAGGAGGAAGGAAGCTGCAGAGGGCTGGCAGGCAATTCAGGAAGGCAGGGCAGGCGGGATGAAGGGTGCAGTAAGTTTGGGACAGTTCACGTTGCTGGTGAAGAGATGAAGGAGGAGGCAGGTAGCAACGAGCTGGCAAAGCCAAGGATGGCAGAGAGCCAATGATCACGAGGAGGAGCTGTAGCAAAGCTGTCAAGGAGTGATCGCAGGCTCTGTGGAGAGAACACAGTGCGTCGGACAGGCCTGCAGAAGCTGAGGAGCAGAGATGGGCCGGGCAAAGAGAACCTGTCAGAATCGCCGCGGAGAACACAGGGAGGACCAGTGGCAGCCTGGGCGTTAACATTTCAACATAAAGTATAAACAGTAACACGCAGGGATTCCTATTATGCAGAAAAAACTTTTCATTGAAGTAGCCATCAGTTGATATGAAATGTTTTTGGCTCAAAAAGCTTTGTGACCTTAGTAACACATCCAAGCCCCTTAAGTCTATCATCTACTGCTTTGCTGCTTACAGGCAAAAGTAAAATGTGGGTGCGGATGAATTAACAGTTAGTTGTATAGTGTGGCTTTATTTCTTTGTGAGATTTCTGTAATGTACACTTTCACTACAAATGGGTATTCTTTTTCATTTAGGCAATATAATCGATTTAGTGCGATCCTCCTGGACTTTGGGTTCACCCAAGCTTTTTCCTCCCAAGGTGCTGCCTAGGTGTGTGTACAGAGCTGAGCAACGCGCTTCTAGTGTACTACTGCACAAAATACTACATTTTTGCTAAATGTGACACCAGCATGCTGAGCTGACTCCACGCCCCTCTGTTGCAAATATCAAGAACGGTTTTCTCCAGGCCTTTGGTGGTTCTTCCGAGTCAAGTGGAGCAGCTACCCAGACCATAGAGCCAAACTGTTTAAGATGACATGGTATTCTATTCAGATTAGACATGCTCTGTTCCTAAGCAAACTGAATCCGCCTGGAGGGTACTTTGGCAAAATAATTACCAATTGTAATGCTATGGATTTGACCAAATAGGGCCGAATTGCTTCCTTTTCACCCATTGGTAAAGCTAATTCACAAGAAATGCAGGTACATTCGAGGTGAAGATACCACCAAGCATTGTTCCAACAATATCCTTATTTAGGCAAATAGAGATGATTGAGTAATCAGATTCGATAAACCCCCAACAGGATCTGTATAACAAAAGGGGGTCTTTTGAATAATAATGCGAAAAGATGGGGGGGTGGCCAATTGGCAAGTGGAACAGATGCAGCCGCTGTGAGCTCCTGCTGCCGGGGCCTATATCCCATTATTCCCGCTGAGAAACCTGCCCCCACCGAGATGAGGCGGGGCACCTGCTCGGGACCCCTGAAATCCACCCAGACTGCAGGAAAACTGCCCAAATCCATGCCAGTGAGACGCCCCTAACAGCTATTGCAAGACATGTGGCCAAGATGACAGCAATTACAGCGACTGCATCGCTAGCGGAGTAGAGGTGAAGCGGTTGGGAGGAGCTGGCTGCCTCGACTCTCTCCCCATCTGGGAAGCGCAGCAGAGTGGCAGCAAAATGTGGATTGACAGCTGAGGGGAGTGGGGGGTTTGGGAGCCAAGAGACCCAATCCTGACCGCCATTGATGGATAGCAGTGCACGGTTCTGAGGCGGTGCATGGTGACAACTTCAACGGTGGACCCCGATAAGTGAGCCCGGCGGGATGTGGGAAGCTGGGATAGCATGCACCCTCTCTGTGTCTGTCCCATGGCGGGGACACAGACCCAGTGTTAGGCAGAAACCTGTGCAGTTCCCTTAGGGACCACTGCAAAAGGCTTAAGACTACAGGTGTTGGCAGTAAACCCAATTGGTAGCAGTCTGTACCACCCAGATCTACCTGGTAGCTGTGGCTGAGCAGCCAGTCTTCTCTCAAGAAGAGTTAGACAGTATATAGAGTATACAAGATAGGTACCAAAATACAGTAGCACAAGCAAACACTGACCAGAGCTTTGGTATCAAGTAAATAATTATTTATTTAAAGACACACTTAGAAACACTCCGGCACTATTATTATAAGCAAGTTCAAAAACACAGTCACTATTAATATATACATCCCTTATTAGACAAGTCTTAGTTAACACCACTTATTTCCAGACAGAGGTGAGCGCTCAACTAAAGATGGCACTCCAATAAGTTAAGAAAAAGGGAGGGAAAAGGCAGAAATTAGGAACAGCACACAACACAATCCTTTAGAAGCACTCCGCAAGGCAGGAAAGTCAGTCTACTTGTGAGCAAAATGTTCAGAGGCCAGGCTCCCTCTTGGAGAGAGTAGAACACCAATGCGCCCAAGATCACACCCTTTAAAAGGCTTGGAAAGTCTTGCAGAGAGTTTAAAAAGGAATCAGTTCAGCTCAGAAAAGTTCAGTTAGCCAGCCTAGGGCCAACCCAAGGGGTAAGATGAGGATTTACGAGACACCCCACACAGACCGTTGCGAGGGAGGCCAGGCGGACACAGTACCTTGAAAGTGGAGAGAATCCTCCAGTGGGGGCAATTGTTCCTGGCAGTGGATGCAAGACGTGGCGTCGTCCAGAGGAAGAGAAGATCGACATGGAGGAAAGCTGAAGGTCGTTGCACTGACAGGGAAGAAACCAGCCGTGGAGTTCTCTGGTTAAAAGGTACTACCCTTTTATTCACAGTAGTGGTAAAACGTGGTATACCGGTTGCCGAGGTGCTTGGCACAGGCAAGGCGGCCACGAGATGATCCGGCAAGGTGAAAAGGCTGGCAAACTGGTTATCCCCACCAGTCAAAGGAAGAAGACTCTTTGGGATGAAGATCTCCTCTGTCGTTGGAAGAAGTGGCGAGTCAGTTCAGCAGGGCTCCACCGGTGGTGTCGTCGTTGCAGGTCGGCTCAGCTTCTCCCTCTTCGGATTCTTTGGTCCTGTGGCGACGTCTGAAGTCCCAGTCCCCAAAGCCCTGCTTTTATGCAGAAAACCCCCATTCATCAGTCCTAGCTGTCACTCAAACATGCTAAGTAGTGAGCCGGGCGGCTCACCACTTGGGCCAATCACACAAGAGTGCGACTTGAGTTGCCAAAGCAACTCAGTCCAGGGTGTCTAAACCCCCCTCCCACACATCCTGTATACCCAGACAGAGTGGCACCACTTTTGGAGGCTTCTCTGTAGAAGCCTGCCAAAAAGTAGAACCAAGGGCTCGACTTGGGTTGGAGTTACAGAGGCGAACACAAACGCCGTTTTAAAACAGAGTCCTGGCGAAAAGACCCAACGGGGAATAAATATTAAATAAATAACCCGGCGGTATCTTTAACATTGCACCAAAAAGTGGTGCGTTTAAAATGAATGGGAAAATCCCATAGTAAATATTATTAAGGATTATTTCGCGTAGTAACCACTGCCACCAGCCAGAAACTCGACAAGGGGGGGGACTGCACAGTGCCCCCTCGAAAAACAGACCCAGGGGCAATCTAATTACCCCTACCAGTACTTCCACAATATGTTGGTTTGTACTGGTTCTGTTCAGAATTTAAGACTAGTAAAGTCAATGGTGACTTTACATGCCCTGGGAGACAGTAGTCAGTCCCAGGGTATGGAGTCTATGTTTGGGGATCACTATGACACCCCTGTGTTACTGCACTGGGGGTGCTGTGTAACACTTACCAAAAACCACATGAAACCCTATGGAGTAAAAGACCCCATAGCCCATACACACATCACAAAGTCAAAGGATATCTCAAATCATGTCTAAGAGTGGGAGAAAAAGAGCCTCACTCTTAGCAGGAAAAAAAAATAAACCCCAAAAATCCAGCAAAGCCGCTGGGGGACTCACTAGGTTTGGAAAATTAGCCTCAACAGAGAATTCTCCCTAACACCCGGGTGCCACGAGGGGTCTGCCTGGAGCACGGGGGCTGACCCTGGAGCACCACGCAGCCTGCTGAAGCTGTGACGCCTTGCGGCCGGGCGCTCCCCGCAGCATCGGAGGGACACCCGTGAGGGTGTGAACATTCCTTCTCCTCTCCGTTATGAGCAGCGTTCCTGCAGCAGGGCCAGGTAGGAGGAGGAGGAGGAGGAGAGCCTGAGGCAGGAAGGAGCCACATGGAGCTGAAGTGAGCAGAGTGTGGTGCTCAGAGCGGAGGAAGCAGGGAAGCACACAGAAACAAGTTGGGTTGGAGACACCCGGGCTCCTGAAATAAGGGACTGCTGACCGTCTGCAGAGGGACTTCCAGATCCTCCCCTACGCCCATGATCCAGGAATCTGCACAGAGGAAGCTTGCTTGGCTAGAGGAGAGGTTCAGCTGGAACTGCTCACAGGAGAGATGGGGTAAGAGGCAAGTCAGTTGGGACCTGGGTCATAGAGCCGCCCGCTACTCCACAGACCAGTCTCCCCTGAGGCAAATATCCCTACCACCTGGGGTGGCAGGCAGTCCTACATGGGCACAGAGGATACCCAGACAGCAGCCAACCAAGTGGTACAGAAGGTGGCCCAATAGTGGAAGTGTGCAGACCCCAGGACGGGCGAAGTGAACGATGAGGGAGAAGAGGGGTACGCCCCTGAAGGTGGCTGCACCAGTCCTCAGGGCTGAAAAGACACTCTGGTTCAATAACCAGGTGGAGAACATGGCGTTGGGTGGAGGAAAGCCCAGAGAACAAGCTTCAGGGAACATAAAGCAAATTCTATCAGTTAAGGGAGGAGCAGCCAAGAAGTCACAACAAGTCAGTGCGCAGGTTCACGCACCGGCCTCACCAGGTTTTGGGAAGGAGGGACCTTCTGGAACACCAGACACAAAGGATGATATTCTGGCAATGCTGGTGGGAGCTGAAGAAGGTCGTCGCCAATTAGATACAGGGGCTGATTGACAAGCTGGCGTAAACAGTGGAGGACTTAAAATCCTCCACAACTGTTGAATTGGAAACCTTAGCAACGGCACAAGCCCACAAGCAAGCTGTGCTCTCAGAGAAGATGGAGGACATAGAGCAACGATTTGAATTAAGGGCAGTCCAGCAGGAAGATGCCGAAAATCGATAGAGACAACAATATCCAAATACAAGGCATCCCCAAGCAGGAACAAGATCATGAACTACCCGCATATGTGGAAGCCCTACTGTGCACCATATTGGGAGTTACCGGGTGGGGGGACCTGGTGTTAGAGCGGATGCACAGGGTATACACATCGTTCTGGATGTTCTTCCCATAGTCCACTTCTTCGGTCAGAAGGAACGGGTGATGAGGGAGGCCCAGAAGCAGAAGTTGGTGCATTTGCGAGCAGTAGACTATCAGCTGTTCCATGACTTCTCCCAAACCACACTTTTCAGACGCAAGAAATTGAACATGTTAACATCCTGGTTGTGTGACAGCGGTATCCCCTACAGATACGGATTCCCATCCAAGTTATTATTCGAGGTGAAAGGAGAGAAGTACTTAGTAACCAAGGAAGAGGACGCAGTGAACCTGATGGGAGTAGACGGAGGACAGGAAGGAGAAGATCTGGAAGACTGCATGGATCCGTCGCAGCCTTAGGGGAGAAAACAACCCCAGCCACGTGGGCCTGAGCAGAGATGGACGAATAAACAGGAAGCCAATATGAACGCTGCAACTTGAACTTGACAGCCTTACGGCTATAGTAAGAGGGGCCATCTCATATTTCTCTAAAGGTCAGCCTGGACAACCATAGGCAGACTCTTCCTACACACCTTTCACTATTCCACCCTCCACTCCAACTCATTTGTACAACCGCTCAAAATAACTTAGGAAAAAAAAAAAAGAATCGAACTTGGCTGTGTGCACATGCTGCATTGAGTTCTGTCTGCTTTTGGCTAAAATCTCACTTGGCTGTGTGCACATGCTGCATTGTGCTTGTTCTGCTTTTAGCAGAAATCGAATTTAGCAGGGTGCACAACTGTTACTACCTTCTCTCTTTTTTTTTTTTTAAAGCGTTTGCTGCGAGTACCTCCTGCATTACACGTCTTGCCGTTCTACCTTTGATTCAGTGCCTGCGTCCCTACCCTCTGCCCCCCAGACCCTGTGTTGTCCCCCACCCCATTCTTGTGCCTCAGTACATCAGCCTGGTAAGTGTCCTCCTCAACACTGCAGCTACCTATCTTTTCTAACTGCTTCTCTATTTCATATCCCACTCCTATCACTAAATCTGGCCGGAAAAAAACTTAAGGACATACTTGGCTGCAACCCAGGCCTTCATATTGAAGACCCCTGTGTAACGGCTTCTGCCAGAGAGACTCTTACAGACATCCTCTTTGTCGTTACCTCACCCGACCTAAGGGCTCGTTACATGGTCGCCTTTCTCTCTCCTATTACCTATTCTCCCATTAATGGTGGCACTCGCTGGGAAATTCTCCTTGACATCTTCGCCATTTCCAGGGCCATCATTAATATCTATCGGAATGGAACCATCATGGTTCTGGGTCCTCAACCTAACCTTCTCTTGGACAGGCTCCTACCTTGCCTATCAAACCCTACCTCTCCCTCGGCACAGGCTCCCTTGCCTACTGTGCCTTCCTCTTCCTCTGCACAGGCTCCCCTGCCTTTCCTCATTGTCCCGGCTCCCCTGTATGCCTTGGCCATCCACTATCCGTCTGGCTCCACCCACTGGTGGAACCACTGTCCCTTGCGCCCCCCTCAACCCTGACGGCAGACCTTCAAAGATGGCAAGCTGCTCCATATAGCCACGCTTAACTCTTGCTCTGCTGTCAAACACTCGTCTAACATCTGCAACCTCCTCAAACTCATGGATCTTAATGTGCTTGCCACAACGGAGACATGGTTCAAGGATAGCTCTGTCACAAGCTTTGAGACACTCCTCCCTGAAGAATACAAGATCGTCACTGTGCCCAGGCCTAAAAGGACTGGAGGGGGTGTGGCGCTGATCTCCCCAGAATGGATACATGTGGCCATCATCCCTACTCAGGCCTACTCCACCTTCGAGTGCCTAGTCTGCAGGATCCTACTCTCTTCTCAATCTTCTCTCCTTCTGGCTACCTTCGATCGGCCACCAGGACAGTCCACTGTCTTCCTCTCGGAACGGGCTAACCTGGCCTCCTCTCTACTTTCCAAACCTCCCAGCTCCTCCTTCTGGGTGATCTCAACTCACATGACTACTCAGGACCTTTCTACAACCTATGCGATTCGCTCTCCCTCTCCATCTTACCCTCTGGCCCCACGGACACAGCGGGCCAGACTTTGGATGCTCTTATCTCTACCGACATCCCTCTATCCCTTTCACTACCTCTCTTGGACGGACCACTCTTCCCTCTTCACACTTGTAGCTCTCCTCTCCTTTTGCATTGGCACACCTGGCATGGCCACTCAGTTTCAAAGTCACCAGACCCATGAAAAGAGTGACAGCGGCTGCCTTTGCCACCACCTACTCTCCGCCCCTCCTACACCTGCGGCTGACTCTCCCTTACACAGCCCTCGCTAACCTCAATCTCTCCATCTCCAATACTCTTGATACTATTGCCCCTGTCATGAGAGTCTCCGACTGAAGCCTTCCAAAAAGTGCAGCTCTTGGTACGACTCCAATCTGGCTGCCCTTAAACGCAAGTGTAGGGCAGCTGAGTGGAAATAGAATTAGTCGGGCAGACGCTCTGACAAACTGACCAGCCACCTACTTCAAAGGCAATATGGACTCTGCATCCACTCCAAGTAAAGTCTATATTCAAGCCTGCATCTCCGCAGCATCAAACACCACGACCAAATTTCTGAAAGTCTATAAGGAACTGGCCAATCCTGCAGCACCCTCCTCGGTCACACCCATCCAGGACTTTTACTCGGCCCTGGCTGCATGCTTCACTGCAAAAACTCACGACATCCTTTCCTCTCTCTTCCACACCACATCATACACCAACACCACTTGTCCCTCCTTTGGCCCTTCCACCACTTCTCTCACTCCTGTCACACCTGATGAGGTCGCCAGACAAGTCCGGTCTATGAAGGCTTCATCCAAACAGGTGGAACCCTGCCCATCCAAAACCATTAACTCTCTCACTCCAGCCTTGGCTGACCTCTGCAATCTTTTGCCACAGGAGTCTTACCAACTTCTCTTAAGCACTCCCTTGTGCACCCTCTAAAGAAACCCTCTGCCAACCCCTCCATTCCGGCAAATTACCACCCTATCCCTATCACTCTTTTCCTCGGCAAACTCCTGGAGAAGCTGGCTATCTGTCAGCTTAACGTACACACTGAATCTGCTGGTTGCTTCCACCACCATCAGTCTGGCTTTAGAGCATCCAGAGGCATGGAAACTGCTCTTCTGAACACCCATGAAAACGTGATCTAAAATCTCGACACTAACACTCCCTCTGTCCTCATTCTTTTTGACATCTCCTCTGCCTTTGACACAATAAACCACAACATCCTGATGTGTCTGCATAACACCCTGGGAATCACAGGTCAGGCTCTGGCGTGGTTAACCTTCCTTTCCGGAAGCCAATCCCAGGTGGAACTTGGGTCCTTTCTCTCCATCACCCTTTCAACCTGTGGCGTTCCCCATGGTTCTAACCTATCCCATATATGCCAACTTTCTGTGACCAAAAATCCGTAGGAATCTTAAAGTTTCAAAAATAGTCCGGCGAGGAGGTAATGATAGGAAAAGAGCGCGTCAGCAGCCCATAACAAGCCCACCTCCGCGGGTGCAGTCAATGACAATGAGGCGCCTACCACACCTTCTGCCACTACGCCAGCTCGGGGGAGCCCTTGAAATACTCCCCCGAGCTGGCGTGGTAGGGGTTAATGGTGCCTTTTGTCAAAAGGCACCCGCGGCGGAGGGGCATATTTAAAATCAGTAGGCGGTAGGACTGCTTAAAAAGCGGTATCCTACCGCCTAAATCGGTAGGGTTGGCAAGTATGCTATTCCCCTGTTTCTTCAATGTCGACATGGCTGCCTGGCACGTGTGATTGCCACTTTCATATCTAACTTCTAGTGTTAAGCAGATGACGGGCAACTCTCCTTCAGGCTACCCTCAGCCACCTCCTCTACCTCACTCATATCCGACTCTGTCCGCAATTCACTCATGGTGTGCTGCAAACAACCTCTGCCTCAACCATTTATTAAGACTGAGATCGTTGGCATTGGTATTCTTGCTCCCGCTTTCCCACTCACTGTGCCCGGCCTCCCTTGGCCCTGCGCCTGCACCCACATGTGTGTAAAAACATCTTGGGTCATCTTCAACTCCGCTCACTCCTCCATTCACATGTCGGACATCTCTAAAAAGTCCAACTACCAGCTGCACCACCTCAGAGGTACTCTTTCTTTTCTCACCTTCCCCCAGCAGCTCACTGTCTCCAGAGCCTGAAAGTGGTTTCAACCCAGCACTCCAACTAAGTCAATGCCTAGTACGGGATGCCCAATGGAAACACTTATTTATATATTTTTATGTCAAAAGTTTTTATTTCTGGATGATGTACCCTTATATAACGCCCCTCTTTGAATACCCCCGGCATCGCTGAGGCAAGTAGGCTTGTTTTGCAAATTAAAAGATTTGAAGAATTGAACAATATATATATCACACTTTTATATATATGAATAATATCTAAATATCACACTTATGAATATTTATGCAATGATCAGCAATGGGTAATATTACAATATTGAATGGAATGGGCCCGTCAAAGATCTGGTCAAGGGTTTGGCTGGGATTCACTCGCCACCGGACAGGTCTCATGTGCTTGGTTCTGCTCTCAGCAAGGCACTCTGGTCTGCACGGCCTCTTGGGACTGGATTGGATGGGTTCTGGGCTACAGTACTGCTCTACTGGTTTGGATCTGTGGGTTCTAGCACAGGTTCTTGGCCAGAAGCAGCAAAACAGCTCTGGCTGTTGCATTTTGTGGTACCCCTTGAAAGTTTGGGGTTAGAATCAGGTTGCAAAAGATTCTAAAGGCCAGCTGAGAAGGGTTCAGCTTTTTGGATTGGCCTTTCTGCTTCAGAGTTCTGGAGTCTGGATCTAGGTTCTGGAGTCTGGATCTTCCTGCAGGGTGCTTCGCCAGTGGATCAGTTAATGAGTGAATGTGTGTCTTTTCTGGGTCCTCAACAGTCCCTATTTATCCATTTTTCAAAGGGGTAGGGAGGCTGATTACACAATGCCCAACCCTCTAAGGATCTGATAGGTCAGAGAATTCCCCCTTTCCTGATTTGAGAAGGGAACAGTGTGTCATGATGTGTCGGAGTGACACAGTGTTTAGGGTCCAGAAAAAATCCCTCCTTTGTTCTTACCCAGAAAATCTATTTTACCCAAAAAACACATTTCCCACATGCACAACTTGTTAAGAATACATATTTACATGACAGATTAACTAAGGTATGTTTGTCAAAATCTTATCTTCCTACGAGTTTTGGTTCACAAATGACAGTTTTTCGCGCTTTTGGGCGGTTACTCAGCGTCAGTTCTGTACCAATTTTTACACATGGATGCACATACCCTCTGGGCATATTCCTGTATTATTTCATGTTCCTAACATAATCACAATTGCTAGAATATGAAATTTTTCGTGGATCAGTCTCAGAACATCGCACAGATTCCAGATTAGTTTTAAACTGTGTGACCTTTTCATTGTAATAACCTATAAATCCCACATTTTTATCAGTTCAGTACAATTTGCTTTAAGTCTTTTTCTCAAACAATATTTTCTTCAGTTTCCAATCCACATTTTCAGTCTGGCCCGCCTCCAAGGCTTGGCTGAGTTAGAGAGTCACATGGGCTTGTCTTCCTGGGCAGTTGGTGTCAGTCACACCCGAATTAGCATTTTCATTCAGCTCAGGGGAGTCCTTTGTCTTCACTCAGAGCAACATGCCAGAGTGCTCCTCCCATTTCCTTTCACACTTGCCCGTCAGATACTCAGCAGAGCACAGGGGAAAAAGATTCCTTTATTTAGGGAGAAGGTGTGGAATGTGTTTGAAGCTCAGTGTGGGAAACCTCTTGGAGTTTACCTGAATCAGGTTATCTTACAGTAAATTGTAACATTGTTCTTTTGTGGAAATTAAAGTTACACATTTTAAAATAAGCAAACATCTCTTCAATTCCACCCTTTTTCAACATGAAAATCAATGTGTGGCACCCCATATTGCATTTGATTGAAGTCCCTTCTTTGGCATATTTAGCTTTTGAGACACAAGTTTCACCTGTCGGATTTAGAGATTGCCAGCTTCTGTTTGAGTCGAGTAATGGTATTGCACCCATTTTTGGCATATTTCTTTCCAGCAACCATCTTCAAAAGTGGATTATGTTCTGATAACCTACTTCTGCTGACATTATATTTATTTGGATTCTTGAAGTAGAATGATGTTCAGCACCCAACAAGGAGGTTGGATCTTTTGGGTGGTTTGTGAGCCATGGTTTTTGCAAATTTGACAACCAAGAAAAACGGATTTCCACACAGCTCTGGGTTTCTTTTGCAGTCATTTTGTTCTGTGGGCAGCCAAATGATGGTTTTTGGCAGTGGTCTCCTGTGTTACCACTGACATAGGCAAAAGTGGATGGCGGCCTATTTTTCAGATTTTTCCTGCGCACTTCTGGGTGATTTTTAGCGAGCAAAATGCTCTCCGGTGGCCATTTGGGATGTTTCTGCTGCAAGCAATGCACAGTAATGTTGCAGGGCCTGGACTAGTGGTGTAAAACCATCCCACAAGCCCTGGTTCTCTCAAGCCTGCACTACTGTAACAGCCTCTTTCTCAACCTCTCTGCCTCTGCTCTGCGCCCTCTGCAACTCATCGAGAACAGAACCACAAGACTTCTCTTTGGCCTCAAGCCCAGGGACCGCATCTCTCTGGCGCTGACATCCCTCGACTGGCTCCCAGTGGCTGCAAAGATCAAGTTCAAGACCCTCTGCATTCTCAACAAGGCTTTCTGGGGCCTGGGATCTGCCCATCTACAACAATGCCTACCTAAGCACTGTCCTTCCCGAGCCCTCCGCTCATCTACCTCCAACCTTCTGCGAGTAAGCTGGTTCTCCAAGCAGAGATTTAGAGGGAGATCTTTATCCTCTGCAGGGGCCTCCCTCTCGAATAGCCTCCCTGCCACCCTCCATCTTGAGCCAGATCTCCTTAAGTTCTGGAGAAACTACTTAAGACATTCCTCTCTTCTCTTCTTCGTGATCTCTCTCTCTACCCTGCTAACCTCTCTCGCCACTCCATACCCCTCTGCCTCCTTTCCTTTTCCGCACAGCCCGCTGATCCACCTGCTGTACCTCAGAGTCTCACAGGTCCCTGGCACCCTCACCAGTCATCTTGCCCTTGCCTCATTGTTACTGCACTTGGTCAACTGACCCATGAGAGTGGCATCTCTGAGCACTTACCCCAGCTCTGCCTGACTGGCCTCACGTGCCCACCCCTACCCCAACCTGGCTGCACTTGTCCCCCCCACTTCTGCACCTGTCTGCGCACTTGCATGATCTGAATGTACCATGCCCTGAAGATAGTCTACGTGTTTTTCCTTGGTCTTCCCTCGTTGCATGGTCGCGCCTCGATGCACTTGGAAAAACTGCAGAAATCTCGTCTGACCTACTTGCTGTTAAATACGCTGTTAACTGTACTTCTGCACCTATACCATGCACTTACTCTGCTTAGTGTAATCTTATATAATTCAGAAATTCAAGGGCTCTGAATTACTTGTTTTTCCCCTTCTTCCCTCCCTCCTTGAGCGCTTTTAAACACTTGCCTTGTGTATAGGCACTTAGAAATAAACAACGCATACCAGGAGGGAGTGGGGCAAAATAGAGCCTAATACGGAACCAGGAAATGAGCCTGAAATGGGGTATGTATGACATGTAAGGTTCTGGCAGAGGGGCGGGTCGAATATTTGGGGAATGGTATTAAATTTGGTTACCTGGGTGGAATTCCGGGCGGGTGCGGCGAGTCCCCAGAGCGGAAGGGAAATGTATCCATGGGAGAACATACATTGGTACGGGTTGGATACATCGCGAGGGGGTGGTACGATGAGTGGTTGGTTTGTTTGCGTTAGAAAGTGTAGTACGATGCACGGCCAAATTCAAACTGAGACAGTAAGGGGGACGTTAGGGGCCTTAATTCACCCATGAAATGCAAGACAATCCTCAGAAGACTCTGGATGTTGGGATGGGATGTGGGGATCCTCCAAGAGACTCACTTATTACCCCAAGATGAGAAGAGGATTAAAAGCAGGGAGTTGCCCCGCCGAGGTGGGGAGGGGGGGGGGTCTGGGAGGAGGGCGCAGGGAGTACGGGGCGGATACTGATAAGGAGGGGAATCCCATTTACTATAGGGGGAATCAAGAGGGACCCACAGGCATGATATTTAGTCTTGTGGGGCTCATTGGACAGATACCCGATGATAGTTGGGCTACACGGCCCGAACGAGAATCAATATCAATTTTACCAAGACCTGGTACCCGTAATCCTGTTGGTTACAGAGGGGGCCCTGATCATAGTGGGGACTTCAACTGTGTGGTCAATCCACAATTGGACAAGATGTCTGCAGCCTCTCAAACAGATCTCAGAAATGCTAGGGCTCTTACAATTATGTTGAAGGAGCTGGACATAATAGAGGCCTGGCGGTTCTATCACGGCAAAGAGCGGGACTACACCTTTTATTCGTCAGTACATAGGTCCTTCTTGAGAGTAGACGATTTTGATAACAACCGTGGTGAGCAGCACCCTAGCGAGAGACAGAAACCATGCAACTCACAGATCACACCCCAGTGACACTCACCTAACAAGGACTCACTGCACCGCATATGGAAGGGGCCCCATGCCAACTAAACAGTGCAGTATTGCAAGACAGAGTGCTGAAACGTGAACTGGGGGAGATAATTGAGAATTATTTCAGAGAGAACGCTAAAGGTGAAATGGATTTGGGTCTGATCTGGGAGGGAAAGGGGCACGAGTGAAGCCCCAGGTGAGAGCAGCGTTTGAGGAGAAACGAGAGAGGGAAAGGTAACGCAAACGGAGGTGCACTTTGCACTCACTTAAGGCTCTTACAGTGGCAAGGGCTAAGCTAGAAGCGCTTTAAGCAGGGGCGGCAGTGAAATCCCTTTTACATGCTGAGCAATACTACACCATGGGGATAAAGCAAATTAAGTGTTACTCACTAGAGTGCCTAACGTACTCCTAGTCCATAGTCCCCTTTCCTCCATCCTGTATGGGCGTCTCTCGCTAGGGGCGAGAACAGAACCTTTTTTCCACCAGAAAAATAACTTTCCCTTGAAATGTATACGTGCGCGGGGACGCTGCATCGGGAGCATGCGCTCCCCTTACCCCGCCCACCGGCAGCATACCTCAGTCCCCTTTGATGTGTCGGCTATATTGAACTGTTCAACCTTGCTGCTCTTATTTCCTCCATCCTGTATGGGTGACAATAACTGATGAAAACGCCCTGGGAAGAGAGTTTGATACGCTATGCAAACAGATTACGAAAGACAGCCTGGCCAAATGCTGCCTCAGCCCTAGTATCCAGACAGTAGTGCTTGCAGAAGGCCGATGGAGTGGCCCATGTTGCAGCTCTGCTAATTATTTGCCACAAGACACGACGTTGGAAGTAAACAGCCACTGCATTGGCTCTCACAGCGTGAGCGGGAATGCCCCTAGGAGAATTCTTGCGCTGACCCCTTTATGCCTCCTGGATGGTGGCAGTCATCCATCGGCTATTGAGGCCTTGGACGCTTGGTTGGCCTCCAAATGTGACAAATAAGGCATCAGTCTAGCGCAAGGCCTTGGTCCTGTCGAGGTAGAATTTTAGAGTTCTTCTGATACCTAGACCGTGGAGTGCCTTCTCAGTGTCTTCTTTGGGATTTGAAAGAAAGTGGGGAGCACAATCTCTTCATTAATGTGGAAAGAGGAGACCACTTTTGGTAGGAATTTGGGGTGCGTGCAGAGCACGACTTGTCCAGATGAAAGACAGTGTAGTGCTTGGAAGCCACCAGGGCCTGAATCTTGCCAACTCTGCGAGCTGTAGGAAGCACCACAAGTAGCACTGTTTTGAGCATGATAGGTCCACTGTCGCCATGGGCTCAAATGGTTTATGTGCAAGGGCGCTAAAAACAATGTTAAGATCCCACACTGGGTGAGGGCATCGGACAGGCAGGTAAAGTCCTGGCAACCCCACTAGATGCCTCTTCCCTACTGGATTAGCTGAGGAAAAGGTGAACCTGTGAGTTCCTGTATGTGCGAACAGCTGCTAGGCATGTTCTGAAGGTTTCTACCTGGACCCCTGACCTGGCTAAGTATTCTGAAAAAGACAACACCTGGTCCAGAGTGCAGGATAGCAGATCCACTCAGTTTTCCTCGCACCAGGATCAGAACCTGGTCCATTTCCTCTTGTACTGCTTTCGAGTAACCCGACTCCTGGCTCCCTAGGTTGTCTTGGGAAAGCTGGAGATGTTGCAGAGTAACTTGTTCAGGAACCAGTCTGCTAGGCCTAGCCACTCCGGGCAAAGGTGAAGGTGAATCCCCTCTCCTAGTGCACCAGGAGTGGGTCCTCCCTGAGCGGCAGAGGGACTTCTGGTTGGGCAGACAGCTGTCGCAATTCTGAGAACCGAGGCCTGGCCGGCCACTGTGGCACTATGAGGATGAGACGTAGCCGCCGGGATGGTCTGATCGTGCAAACTACCCTGTGGATGAGCGGGGTAGGAGGAAAAGCGTACGCCCATATCCCATTCCAGGGGATCCGGAATGGGTCCCTGGGGGAGCTGTGCCTCTTCCCCCCCCAAGTAGGCGAACTTCTGACAAGTGCGGTTGTTCATCACAAGCAGGTAGGGTGATCCCACCTGCTGAACATCTCCTGAAGGACTCTTGTGTTCAGCTGCCAATTGTAATTGTCGGAGCCCATCCGACTGTCCGCCTCGAGGTTCGATTCTCCCAGCAGATGGACCGCTGAGATCCAGATGTCCTGCTCGATTGCCCACTCCCAGATGTTGAGGGCAAGTATGCATATGGGGGGGGGGTATGGTACCCCCCCTACTTATGTAATACATGTAGGTAGAGTTATATGTCCGATTGCAACAGTCCTGCTCCTAATTAAGGGCAGGAATGCCTCGAGTGCGAGCTAAATGACCATCATTTCCAGCCAATTTATTTATATAGTGCACCAAGCCCAGGGGCATCTGGGTGCATTTCTTGCAAAAAACATGTGTTACACAGTTACAAACAGAAGGATGCAATATGAGGATATGTACAATACATAACTACACAAATATCAGTAGTAGAATATAGTCAAGCAAGGAAAGTAGATTAAATCATCAAGGTTCAGTAGTAAGTAAAAGCAAACAGTGAAATGAAAATCATTCTACGTCTCTTGCGAGAGGAGCCAGGTTTTTGCCCTTTTCCAGAAAAGTTGTAATGATGGTTCGGACTGAGTGTTTGTGGCAGTGAGTTCCAACGTTTAACTGCTAGAACGGGGAAGCTGCTCCCTCCTGCCCTGTGGAGTTTAAACCTAAGGACCTTTAGGCAGATTAATTGAGAATATCCAGTTGGGCGGTTAGTGTTGTTGCAGGACAAATTGTCAGTCAGGTAGCCAGGCGCAACGTTGACAAGGCACTTATGAGTTAGTGAGAGGCTTTTAAGCTTGATCCTCTGGTTGACCGAAAGCCAGTGGGTATTGCGTCTTATCTCAGAGATGTGGTGAGCCCTAGGTAGATTTTGCGCTGATCGTAGGGCATTGTTTCGAATAATTATTAGCTTTTTAAAATGACACTGGTTCGTTTCTTAGTAGAGCGCATTACAGTAATCTAATTTAGATAGAATTAAAGATCTAGCTATAGAGATACAGTTGGTGGTTGATAGGAACGGTTTGTAAGCGTTAATTAACTTACACGTGTAGGCAGTGAAAGAAGCAATTTCATTGGTATGTCTAGTCAATGAAAGAGGAGTCTAGGTATATGCCTAAAGTTTTCAAGTCCTTAGATACTTTCATGTTATTACTGTCAATGTTAAAAGAGGAGAACTGTCGATCAAGTCTATTAAATCTTGTTTGCGATCCTAAGTAACTCTTGTCGTCATTGAGACAGATTCCATGCTTAGCCAGCCAGGCTTGTATAGTGTGGTAGTTGTCAATTAGTACTTTGGAATCAAAGTTGGAGTCGCCAGTGATACAGATGAGTATGTGTGTGTCATCCGCATAGTTCATATAGGTGACACCCAACTTGTCAAGGTTGAAGAGACGCTTAGTGAATACATTGTATAGCGTTAGAGACACACAGGAGCCTTGAGGGACTCCACATGTCATTGGTGCTGGCTCGGCGGAAGCCAAGGGTGCAAAGACTCATGGATCTGTTATTTAGAAATGACTGTATACAAGAGGTGGCCTCATCAGAGAAGTATGCTGCTGTTTGAGAGGTGCCTGCAGAGGACTTTGTGGTTTACTAAGTCGAAGGCAGCCGAAACGTGTAGTAGTAGTAGTAGTAGTAGTAGTAGTAGTAGTAGTAGTAGGAACAAGTTACTTACCTGTAACTGTTGTTCTCCAGCATGGGTCTGGCATGGATTCACATGCTCATGAATATTCCCCGTCGTCAGGCTGGGAATCCTCGGTAAAGAAAAAACCAGTATCAGTTTCGTTTCTGATCTGTCTTTCGTAGTAATAACCAATCACTGGTCTCTGCGTCATACTGACCACAGCCAATGACTGCCCTCTACCTAAGCACCGCCTCTGGCAGCCATCTTCAGATTTGGAAGCACGTGAAGTGGCAGTATGACCAAGTGAAGAGCCGCAGAGGGGTAGGCGGGAGGGTTCGCATGTGAATCCATGCCAGACCCATGCTGGAGAACAACAGTTACAGGTAAGTAACTTGTTCCTTCTCCAGCATGGGGTCTGGCATGGATTCACATGCTCATGAATAAAGAATACATAGCAGTACACACATGCACAACCACGGGAGGTGGCAAAGGCTCAACATTAAGCATCACATCAACTCAACATTAAGCATCTTACCTCCTCACCAGGCTCACCTCAGGCGAACAGGTTGCGCAGCACTGCTTGGCCGACCCTGGACTCCTCCCTGGAATCCCGGTCGACGCAGTAGAATTTCGTGAAGGTGTGCGTCTACCTCCACGTAGCAGCCCTGCATATGTCCAGCAGGGGCACACCAGATAGGAACGCCGTGGTAGCTGCGATCGCTCTGGTGGAATGGGCTCTCGGACGGCCAGGCAGCGGTCGGTTTGCCAACCGGTGACAGCACATGATACAGCCGGAGAGCCATCTGGAGATGGAAGCCTTCGAGAGAGCCTTCCCCTGATTGACAGGTCCAAAGTTCACAAAGAGTTGTGACGTCTTCCGAAAACCCTTCGTGCGGTCCACGTAGAACTTCAGCGCTCTAGCTACATCCAGCGAGTGCAAAGTCCTCTCAGCCGGCGACGAAGGCGACGGGAAGAACACAGGTAACACCAAGGGTTCGTTGAGATGGAAGTCCGACGGTACCTTGGGCATGAAGGAGGGGTGCGTCCTGAGCACTACCCTCGTGTCGTGGAAAGTCAAGTACGGGGCCTTGCAGGAAAGGGCCTGGATCTCTCCCACTCGTCGTGCGGAGGTGATGGCCACAAGAAAAGCTGTTTTCCACGATAGAAACTTCAACGGGGCCGAGTGCAGAGGCTCGAACGGAGGTCCCATGAGCTTGGTCAGCACCACGTTGAGCTCCCACGCCGGGGCCGGAGCCTTCACCGGCGGGAACGATCTGAACAGTCCCTTCATGAACTCTTTCACCAGACGATGAGACCACAAGGACGTCCGCCCCGTGGTTCTGGTGTATCGGGAGATCGCAGCAAGATGAATCTTGATGGACGTGTGTGCCAGACCAGCTTTGGCCAGCGTCAGCAGGTACGGCAGTACTTGGGGAGCCGTAATCCGTAGAGGGTTAATCTTCTGTGCGTGGCACCAGACAGAGAACCTCTTCCATTTGTGTCCGTAGCATTTAAGAGTCGAGGACGCCCTGGCCTTTGCAAGAACCTCTCTGCATTCGGCCGGTATGTCGTATCCTCCAAACTCTAGCGCTGCAGGAGCCAGGCCTGCAAGTTCAGCGACTTCGGGTCGTGGTGGAGGATGGCGCCTCCTTCCCTGGAGAGTAGATCCGCGTCCGCCGGCAGCTTGATCGGCGGGGACGCTGACAAGTCCAGAAGGTCCGGGAACCATATCTGCCTCGGCCACGCAGGTGCGACGAGGATCATCCTGCACCGTGACCTCTTGAGTTGGTTGACGAGCCGGATTAGCAGAGGCAAGGGAGGGAACGCGTAGAGGAACAGGCCCTCCCAGGGGAACGAGAAAGCATCGCCCATGCTCCTCGTCTGGGGAAACCTGCTGGCGAACCTCCGGCACTTGGTGTTCGTCGCCGTCGCGAACAGGTCGATCTGGGGTGTGCCCCACCGTCGGAAGAGGCGATCCACCAGGTCCTAGCGTAGTTCCCACTCGTGGCACGAGCGCAGCTCCCTGCTGAGTGAGTCGGCGATGGTGTTTTTTATCCCTGCCAGATGAAACGGCACCAGAAGAATCCCTTGGGCGACGGCCCAATGCCACAGGTCCTGCGCCTCCTTGGACAGCGCTGGGGACCTGGTTCCGCCCTGTTTCCTGATGTAAAACATGGTGGTGGTGTTGTCGGTGAAGATCCTCACCACCTTGCCCTTGAGGGACGGAAGGAAGGACCTGAGGGCCCAAAACACTGCACGGAGCTCCAGGACGTTGATCTGCAGGGACTTCTCCGTCGGGAGCCAGAGTCCCCTTACGTGCAGATTTTCGGTGTGCGCTCCCCACCCTTCCAGGGAGGCATCCGTGGTCACAGTCTCCTGGTGGGCTGGGGTCTGGAAGTCCATGCCCGCCGTCAGATGCGCGCGGGTGCCCCACCACCGTATCGCTCGTCGGAAACTCTCGTCGAGCTTGATCCTTTCCTCGAAGCTGCCCGTCGTCTGGATCCAGCGCATCCAGGAATTCTTGCAACGGGCGCATCCGGAGCCTGCACATGGGAATGAGGTAGATGCAGGAAGACATCCCGAGGAGGGACTTGATGGACCTCACTTTGGCCGCGTCGGCCACCAACATCCGTTGCACCTTGCCCAAGATGGTCCTGGTCCTCTCCTCCGACGGGGAGGCCAGAAGGGACACTGTGTCGAGCCTCGCTCCCAGAAACAGTGCGACTTGCGCGGGCACCAGGTGGGATTTGGCGTAGTTCACGGAGAATCCCAGGTCCGTGAGGAGTTGGACGGCCCTTGCCGTGTGGACCACGGCGAGCTCCCTTGTCTTGGCGCGGATGAGCCAGTCGTCCAGGTAGGGGTAGACGTGAATCCCCTCGCGGCGCAGCTGCGCCGCCACCGGTGCGAGGCACTTGGTGAATACCCTGGGTGCCGACCGTAGTCCGAAGGGAAGGGCTTTGAACTGGTAATGACGCCCTTGGACCACGAATCTGAGGAATTTTCGGTGCCCCTTTAGGATGGGAATGTGGAAGTAGGCATCCTCCAAATCCAACGACGATAGGAAGTCTCCTTCCTCCAGCTGACCCAGGACGTGCTGGAGGGTGACCATCCGGAACTTCTGCGCCTTGATGAACTTGTTCAGACCTCGCAGGTCTAGGATGGGGCGCCATCCTCCCGTCTTCTTCTTCACGAGGAAGTATCGCGAGTAGACTCCGGAGCCTCGAAGCCTCTTTGGGACGAGTTCGATGGCGCCCTTTCTGAGCATCGCCTTTACCTCCAGGAGAAGTTGAGGGACGTGAAGTTCTTTCCTGGCCACGGGGGGGGACGCGCGGGCACCTTCTTTGAAACTCGAGCGCGTGGCCCCGGGCCAGGGCGTCCAGCACCCAACGGTCGGTGGAGATGGACTCCCACACGCTGACGAAGCCCGCCAGCCGGCCTCCCACCGGGGTGCTTCGGTGGGGGCCCGACCCCACGGCCGGTTCAATCCTGCTTGGACGCGGCCTTGCCGCCTTGACCTCCTTGGCGACGACGGCGGGGTCCGCTAGACTTGCCTCGTCCTCTGTAGGCCTCTTGCGACGACGAGCGGGCCGCTTGACGGTAGGAAGCGAAACCGCCGCCGGAACCTTTGGAGGCGCCCTTGCCTCCGCCGCTCCGAAAGGGCGTTCGTCGTTGCTGCAGGACTCCAAGGGCCCGGGCCGTCTCAGTATCAGCCTTGATGGCCTGAAGGGAATCGTCCACAGTCTTCCTAAACAGGTTGTTCCCGTCGAAGGGCATGTCCAGGACTCTGGTCTGGACGTCCTGCCGAAAGTCCGTAGCTTTGAGCCATCCACGACGTCGAAGGCAAACGCCGTTGCCCAGCTGGCGGAACCCAGTGTCGGCGATGTCCGTCGCCACGGTGATGGCGTGGTCCGAAGCCACCTCACCTTCCTGCAGGATCTCAAGGGCCTCCGCCCTCTTGTCGTCCGGCAGAAAATCCAGCAGGGGAGCTATCTTGTACCAGAGCTCCCTGTCGTAGCGGGCCATGATAGCCAAGGCGTTGGCCGCTTTAATCGTCGTCGCTGCCGACGAGATGACTCTACGTCCCATAGCATCCAATTTCTTTCCCTCGCCGTCCGGCGGGGAAGTCGATGTGGAGGCCGCACCCCCCCCCGCTTTCTTCCTGGCTGCCGCGGAGAAGACGGAGTCCGGGGTAGGCTGCGCCCGGAGGCATAGGGGGGCCGTGTCCGGGACCCGGTACTTTTTCTCGTACCGGTCTCTTCTAGCTGGCGTCGTGGAAGGGTTCTTGAGGACGGAAAGGCCCTCATCCCAAATGTCGTCCAACAGAGGCACTGCGAGGACCGTCTTCCTCTTGGCCTCGTGCCGCTGATAAAGGAAGCCTTCCTTTTTCTTCTCCTCAGGGCAGAGTTGGAAAAGCTCGGAAGCCCTGGAGATCATGGAGTGGAAAGATCCGATCTCGTCGGGCGGAGAAGCCCTGGTGGGAGGCGACGACGGAAAATCCTCGTCGTATGCCTCGTCGTCCGTACCCGTCGCTGCCGTGTCAGTCCCCGTATCATCCCCTCAGGTGGACGGGGAGGAGGGCTGGACGGGGTGCGACGGTTGAAAAGGAGGTGGTGGAAGGATCCTTCTTTTCTTGGTAGGGGGAACACCAGAAGGTCCCGGTTCTGGATCCCCCGACGGGAGAGGTTCCTCCGTCGGTAACGGTAGCCTCGTCCTTATCTCGGAGCATAAGGACTGTATGGCCAACAAAATGGCCGCCGAGTTGTCTTGCGGCGCTGGCAGAGGGGAATCCGACGGGCGAGCAGGGGCCCCGTCGGTATCCTCGACGATGTCGTCGTCACCTGCGTCGGGGTCCATTCCGACGGGCTGGCCTTCTTCCACGCCTAGGCCGTGGCTTAAGACCTCGATCAGCTCCTCTTCTGAGGTTGAGGCCGAATCTACGACGACGCCCTGCCCCCCCTTCTTCTTCCCCACGGAGGGTTTCACGGGGGTCCTATCGATGGGCACAAAGGAAGACATCCTCCGAGGAGGCAGGGAGATTCTGGGCCCTGAGGTCGCCACCACTGGTGCAGCCACCACAGGCTGAGCCAGGGCCGCCGCGACCGTTTCGATAGAGGGCTTGGTCAGATGGATCAAGGCCTTCACCACCTTAGGTGCGCTCACCGCCTTATCCTTGAGGGAGGGGGCACTGCCACGCTCCTCCTCTGCCTTAGAGCTCGACCGGGGCCTCTCCAGGAGCTTCGCCGGGTGCTCGGCCTTCCTCTTACCCGACCCAGAGCGTTGGCTCGTGGTTGATGGTGCCGGGGAGGGTGCGCCCTGCCTGGCGCCCGTAGAGCCCGACCGTTCGGCGCTCCCGGTGCCAGCGGACTCGCGGTGCTTGGCCTTATGTTGGGCCCCCGTCGCCGGGGCGCCCTCAAAGGTCTTAGAAGACCGCTCGGATTTCTTCTTCTTCTCGCCAGACGGGCTCTTACCCTCCAGCCAGTTGGCGAGACGTTGATGGCGGTCCTTCATGGTCCGTTCCGACATGTTGCCGCAAAACGCACAGTCCTTCTCCACGTGCGTCTTGTCCTCATGAAGGCAGTAAAGGCAGAAAGAGTGTTCGTCCTCCTTGAAGACGTTCTGCAGCTGGCATCCAGGGCAGACCCTGAACAGCTTTCCGGGCGTCGAGCTTCCCTTCTCCTGGGCCATCTCCGAGACCGGGCCTGAGAAGCTTCTGGAGTCCTCCGAAGTGTAGCTCGACGAATCTTCACCCTTGAGGGGCACAGATGAATCCGACACGGGTCCCCGTTGATCGGATGTAGGATCGGTGGAGCTTGAGGCTCTTTTGACCGAAAGAATCGAAGTTTTTTGTGAAAAAGCGCGAAAAATAGCACTAACGCTCGAGAGCAATAGCACGAGGATCCCAACACATGAACGTGCGGTAAAAATCTGAAGATGGCTGCCAGAGGCGGTGCTTAGGTAGAGGGCAGTCATTGGCTGTGGTCAGTATGACGCAGAGACCAGTGATTGGTTATTACTACGAAAGACAGATCAGAAACGAAACTGATACTGGTTTTTTCTTTACCGAGGATTCCCAGCCTGACGACGGGGAATATTCATGAGCATGTGAATCCATGCCAGACCCCATGCTGGAGAAGTAGTGCTACTTTGCCATTGTTTTTTAGTGCGTCCATTTGTGTTTTAAGGTCAATCAAGGCCGTTTCAGTTCTGTGCCTTGGTCTAAAGCCTGATTTCCTAAGCCCTAGGAGATCATTTTTTTCCAAGATGATCCTGGAACTGCCAGTATGTGGCTATATACAAGATTTTAAGGAGAAATGGTACTTTTGTGATTAGTCTGTAGTTAGTAGGGAAGCTTGGGTCTAGAGTGGGTTTTTTTGTAATGGAAGGACCCAAGCATCTTTCAAGTTGGAGACATGAATTAGAGTGGTAATGAAAGGTGCCAGTTGTTTTGCTATATATTTAATGATGGAGGCAGGGAAGATATCTCCCTGACATCTTGAAGGTTTCAACTCTGTGATAATGTCCTTGACTTGTTTGATTCAGAGGGGTAAGATGTTGAACAACTCATGGGGAGCTGTGGTGTTAAAGGTGGGGGTTGAGCTGCGTCAAGGAGTAGGCTAGATTTTCTGGAATCTTGCAGCAGCGTGATTTAATCAAATAAGGCGTTCTGAATGTCGGTACACCATGTGGTGTCTTTAGTACAAGTGTCCGGTGAGGAGGATGGGGATTCTAACTTTGAATAATATTTTCATACTAGATTTAGCTTTGATGATCTGATCGTTATAGGTGTCTTTGAGCCTGAAGAATAGCTTCTTTGTAAACAAGGGATGCTGTAAGGAAGTTTTTTTTATAGGAGCTGAAGGGAGGTTCTTCCATAAGGTTTCTACATTTCTCTTATTTTTACCTAGGGTTCTGAGATGAGGGGTAAACCAAGAGTTTAGGTGTGCGCAGGGTTTAGTTTTACGCATTTGTAATGGTGCAATGGTATTAATGGCATTGAGAAGGTCTGGTTGTAGATGTCTACGAGAACAGTCGGGTCTGAGCTAGTAGGTGAGTGTTCTATGAATGGTTTAAGCAGAGGAAGTAGTTTCTCTGCCGTTATATTGCGGTTGTTTCTAGTGTAAGAGGGTGGAGCAAGAGCTATCTGGCGATTAAGATGGTTGTCTTCTTTTATACTAAGAGATTAGGTGGTTGTGTGGATTATGGTTTCTTTAGGTGTGGATGAATGTTTTACTGTGCTGCTAGTGGAGTTTATTACCTTAGAACTAGTAGTTTAGCATTTGGCAGTAGTTGGGCCTGTGGCACTCGTGTTATGTTTAATATTGGGTATGGTGTGAACTGGCTGGAATCTAGAGGCAAATCTGAGGTTCCTGATTTTGGTAGGGCAAGGTTGATTTGGTGTAGGTCTTGCGGCGTATCAGTTAATCCATTGGACCAGTTTCATATTATGAGAGTTGGTTATCAAGAAGGGTGTCTACTGTTGGAAGGCAAGAGGGTAGGAATGTAGAGGGGAGTATGTTGCTCGATAATGGTAGTATCAGAGGCAAGGATAGGGAAATGCTACGTGTGCTCTGTGTGGCTGAGTCCCTCAGGAGCTTTGCTGGATTTCTGAGCCTTTTTCCCCACACTTACATGTGTTTTGCCATGTGTATTTCTACTGTGTGTGAGATCTTGGGCTCTGGAGCTACACCACTCCATGGGCCCCACTTTGTGTGCGTTACACAGCACCTTCCGTGCAGTGACACAGAGTTGTCTTTGAGACTTCCCCACTGACTGCATAGACTAGCGAGCAGTACTCTGAGTTGGAGGTGGGTTGTGAGAAGTAACAGTAAAGAAAAGATGTCTTAGTACTGCTTGTCCCACCTGAGAATCAGACCTAGAATGAGTGTCTAGGCAATAGTGTTTTGTAAAGGTGTGTACAGAACTCCAGGTTGCCGCTTTGCAAATGGACTCAAGAGGAACATTTGAAATGAATGCTATGGATGCCCCAGCGCCTAGAGTAGAGTGTGCTCTAGGCTTGAAGGGCATTTCCCTCTTCGCAAGAGGGAAACACAGTGCGATGCATTTGACAATCCACCTTGAGATAGCTGATTTAGAGACAGGGTCCCCTTCTCTACCATCTGCCACTGAAACGAAGAATTGTTTAGTCCTTCTTAGGTGGTTTAGGTCTTTCCAGGTAAAAGATAACCGCCCTGCGCACGTCTAGTGTGTGAAGGCTTCTTTCGGCCATGTTAGTAGGGTTCTGGAAGAAAGTGGGTAGTTCGATTGACTGGTTCACATGGAACTTCGAGATTTATGCGCAAACCTGGGATGTGTGCGCAGAACTACCTTAACTTTGTAGACTGTGACAAAGGGGTCTAAAACAGAAAGAGCCTGTAGTTTGCTAACCCTTCTGATAGAAGTGATAGCCACTAAGAAGGCTGTCTTATAAGTCAGGTCTTTCAGACTTGCTTTATGCATATGCTCAAAGGGAGCTCCCATGAGCCTGGTCAAAACCACATTCAGATCCCATCCAGGGGCTGGGTGAGAGATGGGAGAATGAATCCTCTTAACCCCTTCCATAAAGGCTTTAATCACCGGTATTTTCCACCACAATATCGTATGTTGTGATGTGGTATAGGCTGACAGAGCAGCCAGATGAACCTTTAGAAAATTGAAGACTAACCCAGAGTCCAACAGGTGGGTTAGATACAACACAATGTGTGAGGTTGAGCAATCGATGGGATTGACGCCTTCAGAATTGCACCAGATGACAAAACGTTTCCAATTGCCGGCATAGCAATAACTTGTATTAGGTTTCCTCGATTCCCTTAGTATGTCCATGCACCTCTGAGGGAGTTGCAGGTGTCCAAACTATGTTCTCAGGAGCCATGCTGCCAAGTTCAGAGTTTGTGGGCATGGGTGTAGGGTCTCCCCCCTGTCCTGAGACATGTTGTACGGGCAGCTGAACTGGTGGGGAGAGGGACATGTCCATCAGGTGCGCGAACCAGGGTTGGCGGGCCCACATGGGGGCCACCAGTATCATGGCAACTGGTTCCTGGTTCATCTTGTGCACTATCTTGTTGAGAAGGTGAGTGGGGGGGCATGGGGGGAAGCGTAGATACATTTCCCCGACCAAGTGATCCAGGGACGGTTCCCCTTGGATCGGTTCTGGGGGTACCTGGAGGCATAGTCTTGGCATTGGGCGTTCTGAGTAGCGAACAGGTCGATCTCTGGGGAAACCCCATTCTGCGAAGACGATGGACACAATGTCTTCGTGCAGTCGCCATTCGTATTCTTCTGGCAGAGGAAAACCTCTGCTGAGTACGTCTGCCAGAAGATTGAGTTCCCCTGGAACATGATGGAACAACAAAAACATCTTGTGTTTGAGAGCCCATATCCAAATGTTTTGGGACAGCTTGGATAGCCCTGGAGAGTGAGTGCCCCCATGTTTGCTCAGGTAATACATTGCTGTAGTGCTGTCGGTTAGGATCAGCACTGTCTTCCATTGCAGTTGCACCTGAAAGGCTTTCAATGCTTTGAACACCGCTAATAGCTCCAGTAAGTTTTTATGGTTGGACGCTACTTGAGGGGACCACACTCTGTGTGCCGTCTGCTGAAGCACGTGAGCCCCCCACCCCGTGAGAGATGTGTCTGTCGTGAGAGTCGCTTCCACTGCAGGGGTGGTGAAGGTCTTCCCCTTCAAGAGGTTTTCTCTTGACCACCACTGCAGAGAGAGAACGAGGGCTGGCGAGACAACTAACAGATCTTCCCATTGTCCGCTGGCCGGACACCACTGGCTGTTGAGCCACTCTTGCATGGGACGCATGTTCAGCCGCGCGTGGGGACCCAAGTATATACATGACGCCATCATCCCTAGCAAACGCATGGCCTTGCGTACCGTCACCTCCCGACTGGCTACATATTGAGGAATCTGAGAGAGCATGTTCTGAACACTCTCGCTGAAGGGCAAGACAAGACAGTCTTCCGTCCGAATTAGCGCTCCCAGAAATTGTTTTACTTGGCTGGGGACTAAGCTGGATTTCTTTTCGTTGATTGAAAAACCCAGGCTGAAGAGGAGATCTACTGTTTTTTGGGTGTTTGAAAAACAAGCGCCGAACGTGTCCCCCGTAATGAGCCAGTCGTCGAGGTAAGGGTAAACTGAGACTGATAGTCTGCGCAGGTGTGCTGCTCCCACTGCCAGGACTTTGGTAAACACCCTTGGCGCCAAGGCAATGCCGAAGGGGAGTACCTTGAATTGGTAGGGTTTGTCCTAGATCATGAACCTTAGGTATTTTCTGTGCGCTGGCAACATTGAAATATGAAAGTATGCATCTTTCATGTCCAATGTTGCCATATAGTCCCCTTGTTTCAGCAAAGGGATCACCTCCTGCAGTGTTACCATGCAAAACTTCTGGAGTTTTATAAACTTGTTTGTTGGGCGCAGATCTAGAACAGGACGCATGGTGAGATCCTTTTTGGGTACAATGAAGTACACCCTCGTTTACCTGAAGAATAGGGACGGCTTCCATGGCGTCCTTTCCCAGCAGTGCTTCCACCTCTTGGATCAGGTTCTCCAGATGGTCCGGTGAAAGGCGCTGTGAGAGCTGCAGTCTGAACGGTGGCGGTCGGGCGAATTCCACGCAATAACCGTGGGCGACCATCTTTAAGACCCACTGGTCGGACGTCATCTCCTCCCCTGCCTTGAGGAAAGAAGTTAATCGCCCCCCGACTGGGGAAGACATGGGAGGGGACCCTGGACTTGGTGGTCATTTCTGACCAGAGGCTGTGGCACCTCTGGGATTGGGGCCTCTGCCTCTACCTTTGCAGCATTTCTGACCCCTTGAGGGGTAGTAAGTGGGACTTCCAGATGTTTGATTTGTGTTGAAGTTACCCGTGCCGTAGTTGTTTTGACCAGCAAGGGCTTGCCCTCGAAAGGACCGGCGAGAATTATTACCCCTCTGGGAGGAGAGTTTGTGTAATTTGGTGCAAGGACCTTATAGTCTCATGCTCCTTCTTGGCTGTCTCCAACGCTTCATCCACTGCTTTCCCGAAGAGGTTAGTCTCCTCAATGGGTTTATTAATGAGGGAGGCCTGAGTCTCCGGTCTAAATCCTGATGTACGCAGCCATGCGTGTCTTTTCAGAAGAGTCCTTTGTCCAACATACCTGCCTGCTGTTTCTGCAGTGTCCATGGTGTTCTTCACCACATTCTGGTTAACCAGTCTTCCATCAGAAACAATGGCGAGAAGCTTAGTCCTGGCGGGTTCAGGAACCTCCCAGAGGCCTTCCTTCAGCAAGTTCCATTGGGCATCAGTGTAGCTTGCTAATAGCTTAGTATTATTAGCAGCCTAAATGCTGTATGCAGCTTATGATGTCACACATTTCCCAGGGCATACAACCTTTTAGACTCCTTGTCCGGTTGTGATTCTCCCGTGGCAAGGGGTACCCCTGCCCTCTTTCGAGTGGTAGTCCCCATCAGTGAGTCTGGGATGACGTGCCCTTTGATATACAGAGGGTCGGAAGGAGAAGGCTGAAATAATTGTTTGACTCTCAGGTTCACTGCCCGTGTCTGAGACGGTGAGACCAATGAGGGATCTATCCGTCTCTTAACAGAGTTAAGGAGGGGGATGGATTGACTCGGAGGTTTTTCCTTAATATCTTCCACAGAATCCTGCTCAGGTACCGCCTCTTGAGTGGCAATTTTAAAGTATTCAGCTGCTTTCTTCAACATGGAGTTGAAAGCCATTTGGTCATCCACAGGGGAGGCCTGGCGAGTCAGGGTGGAAGGAGAGTCTAGGCACAAAATATCAGTGTCCTGATCTTGCTGTGTCCAAGGGTCTTGACCTTCCTGCTGTGTTTCCTCCCAGTTGTCTGTCGTATCCTGTTGAACTTCCTCATAGTTTGAGACAAGAAGCTTCTTCTTCATTATAGATGTCTCTATATGTGTCCATATGGACCACGTCTTCTTGTTGGAAAACCTGAGACTGAACTTCTTGAATTTGGAGTTTAGGGTCTACCCGAGCCCTTTTCGGGGGAGTATGATCAGAAGAACTGATAATCTTCTCCAGCCGATCCATACAACCCTCAAATTTTTCTGTAGACCATTTAGAGGACCCAAACGGGCCTACGCGAGGAGAAGCTTGCTGGCCTCGGAACATTTTTTCTCAGTAGAGGGCGCTGCGCATCGACGTCCGTCGAGTTGGTGTCCCTCGACAGCCACCGTATCAGCGCCGACGTCACCATGCCCATAAATAGCCACGCGCAGCGTCCGTTGCTCAGTTCCGTTTTGTAGCATAAGATAAGTCCTGCATGAATTGGTTATTGACCTTGAAGGAGCGTGAGCTGCAACCACAAGGGAAGTATTACTGCAGGGATGGATGGGAGGGGCGATAAGAAATACGTCGGAGGAACATACCATCGAAAGAACGTTACCAGTTAAGAAGTAACTTGTCTTCGAAGGGATTGTGTCCTCCGACGTATTCCTCATCTTTGATAGACTCCCATAGCAGAGGTGTGTAATTGGAGGTGGGAGTAAAAATGCCATGTTTCCCTTTAGGAATGGACAGAATGTAATACGGCTGTGCCAAATCTAGTCTCTTGACTAGAGGAGGAATCCAGGTTGGAAAATCTTCTGAAGGTATGTGCGGAAGACAATATGGCAGCCGCACATATGTCTCGAACCGGAACCCCTCTTTGGAGGGCCGAAGAGGCCGCGATACACCTGGTTGAATGAGCACTAAGATTCTGGGGTGCCTCCTTCCCTGCCAGTTTGTAACATTCCAGAATGGCCAAAATAATCCACCTGGAAATGGTCTGTTTTGTTATGGCTAGTCCCAACTTGTGACCTGAGTAGCCTACGAACAGTTGGTCTGCTTGCCTAATCCTACCCAGTCTGCTAATGTAAAAGCTTAGAGCTCGCCTTGGGTCCAGCCTATGTAGCCTTTCTTCCTCTTTCCCCGGATGGGGAGGAGGGTAGAACGAAGGTAAGGTAATTTTCTGAGTGATGTGAAATTCAGAAACCACCTTTGGGAGGAAATTAGGCTTCACCTGTAGGACACTTTGTCCTTATGGAAAATTGTATGGGGGGGGGGGGTTACAAGATAGAGCTTGTAATTCGCTCACCCTCCTAGCAGATGTTAGTGCTACTAATAGGACAGTTTTAAGAGTGAGAAATCTCAGCGAACAAGAGTGGAGTGGTTCGAAGGGAGTACCCATTAGGAAATTTAAGACTAAATTTAAGTCCCATAAGGGAACTTGGAATGGTCTTGGAGGATAAACATTAGTTAATCCCTTGAGAAATTGTATTAATAAGGGTAGTTTTGGTTCCTCCGCAGTGCGTTTGAAGATTGATAGCGCTGCGAGATAGTCTTTTACAGTGCCAACTTGAAGGCCTGAGTTTGCCAAGTAGAGTAGAAAGGATTACACCGTTGGTGTACCACATGAAAAGGAGTCGATATTCCTTCTCTACACCACGTGCAAAATTTGTTCCAAAGGCAGCGGTATGAAGACTTTGTTGCTGGCCTTCTGGCTGAAAGCAACACCTCCATGACGTCGTCAGGGAGGTCCCAATCCTTGTATCTCAACCTTTCAGAAGCCAAGCGTGAAGGTTGAGGGTTCTGATGTCTGGATGGAGAACCTGACCTCCCTTCTGTGAGAGAAGCTTCTCCTTGAGTGGAAGGCAAATTGGAGGGCAGATGGACATGTCCAGAAGGTCCGGGTACCACGTTCTCCTGGCCCAGTCTGGGGCAATTAGGATCATGGTCCCCAGGAATCTTCTCAACCTCCTGATCATTTGAGGAATGACAGGGACTGGTGGAAACACATACAGGAGTGGAAACTCCAAGTCCACTACGAATGCGTCCCCTAGAGCTCCTCTCGGGGGAAATTCCCTTGAACAAAACAGATCGCACTTCCTGTTGGTACTGGTGGCGAACAGATCCACTTGAGGAGCTCCCCAAAGGGCGAAGATCTCCTGAAGGACTTCCTGAGCTAGTTCCCACTCGTGGGAGACTGTGCCCTGCCTGCTCAGAGCGTCCGCCGTCAAGTTCTTCTCTCCGGCTAGGTGAACTGCCGATAGAGAGATTCATTCTTGAATTGCCCAAAACCAGAGCGGCATTGCAGTGATCCCACACCTCTTTTGTTGAGGTAGTGCAGGGCCACTGTGTTGTCCGTCATTATCAGGACATTTTTTACCTGTACTGATGGCAGGAAAGCTTTCAGCGCTTGTCTGATCGCTCTCAGCTCCAATAGGTTGATGTGTAGTATGGACTTCGAAGGAGACCAACGACTGCTGATGGTCAAGTCGTTGGCATGGGCTCCCCACCCCGTGAGTGAGGCGTCCGTGACTACTGTCATCTCCGGCCATGGTTGCCAAAACAGTTCTTTCAAAATGTTCTCTCGATAAGCCCACCATTGAAGGTCTCGGGCTACCTTGTCCAGAATCCGAAGGAGATCTGTCATTTTCCCTGAGAACTGCGACCACTGGGTTCTTAGTGCCAACTGGAGAGATCTCATTCTTAGGCGAGCCTCTGGCACAAGGAAGATGCAGGATGCCATGAGGCCTAGCAACCTCAAAAAGTCGAAGGCTGGGAGACGTTGGGCATTTTGAAACTTGACCATCTGCAGAATAACTTGAGCCCTCACCTCTGGTGGCGAGGCTTTTCTCAGAGAAGTGTCCAGCACTGCTCCGATGAACTGGAGTCTCTGTGATGGTATCATCTGTGACTTCTTTAAATTGAGGGAGAAGCCCAGTTTGTGAAGGAAGTGGCAGACATAATCTAGCTGGATCTGAGCTTGTACCGAAGATACAGCCCTAATCAGCCAATCGTCCAGGTAGGGGTAGATGGGAATCCCTCCCCTCAGAGTTGCAGCCACTACCGACATTAACTTGGTGAAGACCCTCGGGGCGGAGGTCAGCGCAAATGGCAGAACTCGAAAATTGATAATGAGAGCCACCAATTGTGAACCTCAGGTATTTCCTGTGTTTGAGATGGATTGGCACATGGAAATAAGCATCCTGGAAGTCCAGAGATACCAGCCAGTCCTGGAGCTGGAGGGCCTGAAGGATCCGAGAGAGTTACCATCTTCAACTTGTCCTTCCTGAGGAACTTGTTCAATTCTCGTAAGTCCAAGATAGGTCTCAGTCCTCCGTCTTTCTTCAGTATGAGAAAGTAGGGGGGAGTACCAGCCCTTGTTCTTGTCCGCTACAGGTACCGGCACCTTTCTCTAGCAGGTCTACAATTTCCTGCAAGAGGAGCGGATCTGGAACTTTCAGAGAACTGTTCCCCGGTGGATGACAGAGGGAAGCGTAGAAAAGGCAGGCAGTAACCTTGGGCAACTCTCTCCAATGCCCAAGCATCTGACGAAATAGCCTGCCATTCCGTCAGATGTTGAGTTAACCTGCCCCCTACTGGTGTCTTGTGAGGAGAGTCCTCAGAGCGGTTTGGAGGCGGCTGATGCAGATGCCGAGGGTAAAGAGGCACCTGCTGCTGCTGCGGCTTTTGTATTTTTGAACCCGTCCACCTCGGGTGCATCTTTTCTGACCCTGTTGAACCGGCTGTCCTCTGCCTCTTCCGAATGCGGAATAGAAGCAAAAGGACTTACCTCTCAAGAGGTTCCTGAGGGGCGATATGGTGTGACAGATTGCAGCTCCCAGGGATTTTGCTGCTGCCTTTCATGTTTGTAGCTTTTCTAAACTGTCATCCGCCTTCTTACCAAACAAAGAAGAGCCATCAAAGGGCATATTCAAGAGTCTGCTTTGCACATCTGGAGCAAAACCAGGCTTTCGCAACCAAGCAAATCTCCAGGTTGTTCTACTTGCCGCCATTGCCCTGCTGATGCTGTCAGCAGAATCGATGCCAGTTTGAAGGGATTCCCACATTGTGTCTTTACCATCCTTAATGATTTTTAGAAATGCTTCCCTTTCTTCTCCCTCTGGGATGCAGTCAGCCACTGATGAAGCACGCTTCCTAAGTGTATGGCTGAACCTTGCGAGCGTACAAGTAGCGTTAATAGATTTGAACGCCATGCTACTTGCAGAAAAAACTCTTAGCCATAGTGTTGTATCTTTTGTCATCCCTGTCCTGTGGAACAGTAGGGTATGCCGATCTACTGCCTGATGCAGTTGCTGCTTGGACAACCAGACTCTCTGGAGTTGGATGTTTAGACAAAAATTCCAGGTCAGTAGTAGATACCCTATATTTGGCTGATAACTTTTTGTTAACCGCCGGCATAACCTCAGGAGTTTCCCAGTTAGCCAATATCTTTCTTTGTACTGCAGCGTGAAATGGAACCACAGGATACTCCTGAAGGCCTTTAACTAAAATGTCTGTAAGGTCATCCTGTTGGAATGCAGGTGAATGTGTAGACCAACCCATGAATTCTATAATTCTTGCCATTAAAATTCTGTAAGGGGTCTCAGCATGTTCCCCTGGGTCTGGTTTGGCAAATTCTATTTCTGGGGAAGTAGCTAACCCACTTGCCTCATGTAGGGATTCTCTAAGGTCCTTTAACCTATTTTCCTCAGAGGTAAATTCCTCTGATTCTGGTGTTGCAGATCTCTGCACCCCAAAGGGTCTTTCTTGATCTGAATTCTCCCCTTACTTATAGATTGAAGACAAAGGTCTGAAATGATCAGACCTTGGAAATGGCTCAAATCCCATTTCCAGAGCAAAAGGGGCTAAATTTGTCGTAATCGGTTGGGAAAATGTCAACGTAGTTGACGTTAAAGGCTTCGAAAACACCGAAAAAGGCGTCAAGAAGATTGGAAGTGGCCTCGAAGAACTCGAGAGGATCAGGATCCTACTCGAGGTTGTCGATGACCTCGAAGTCATGATAGAGGCTCTGTGTATGACCACTGGCTGTGAGGTAGTGACGGCCGTGGGTTTGGTCTTTTTCAGCATCGAAGACGGCATCGATTCGATCAACCTATGCATCAATGAGCCCTTCGATAATGGCGTCGATGACGCAGATTTATGCGTCGAAGGGACCTTCGACGATGGCGTTGATGGCACAGTGCCTTTGCTCGAGGGTTCGTGACGCTCTCAAGTAGTTTCTTTCGCCGGGTGCAACGACTCGCGGTGTTTAGATTTTTCGGGTCTTTAACCGAGGGTATCACCCTCACCTGTCTTCGAGGGGGTCGAGGCCGGTATCTCGAAGACGCTAAGCATCCTTCTACGGAATTCCTCCCACTCGGCCTGAGAGCAATGTTTTGTGGGACAGGTGACTCTTTCCGGAGAAACATAAGACGAGGAAGGGGATGTTCGACGTCTCTTACTTGAATGCTTGGATCTCGAAGAGTGGTGGGAGCTGCTTCGAGACCTAGACCGAGAATGTTTCCTGTGTCAGCGAGGAGACGAATGTCTCGATCTGCCGAGGAAACTTTCGAAGGAGTTTTAACTGTCTTGCCTCTCTCAAGCTTCCCCTTACTCTCCTTCAAGGCTTTCACCGTCATGGACATGCAGTCCTCGCACTCCGAACATTGGTGCTCCGATCCAAGGCACCACAAACAGATCCTGTGAGGATCTGTCAACGACATTTTCTTTCCACAGTCTCGACATTTCTTGAAGCCGGACCGTGGAGTTGTCGGTTCAGATGAGGATGCCATCGAGTAAGAGTTGGTTTATTCTCGAGGAATAATGAAGAATATAGTCTTTGAGTAACGAACTGAGCAACGTGATTCCGAGGCCCACAAAGCACGGAAAAACTGAACTGAGCAACTGACGCTGCGCGAGTATTTATACTCATGATGACGTCGGCGCCGATACGGAGGCTGTCGAGGGACATCGGCTCGAGGGACATCGACGCGCAGCGCCCTCTACTGAAAAAAAATTCCGAGGCCAGCAAGCTGGAGATCTATCAAGATAAGGAATACGTCGGAGGACACAATCCCTTCGAAGTCTTAGACGCCAGCTTGCCCTGAGGGTTACCGAAGGTCACAAACAGTTGAGAACTCCTAAGCTCGGAAGTCCTGTCCAGGTAGAACTTAAGAGCTCTTTGGACATCAAGACAGTGTAGAACTCTTTCAGCCTCTGAGGCAGGGTTCGGAAAAAAGACCGGAAGGGAGATCGAATGATTCAGATGGAATTCGGTCACTACCTTCGGTAGGAAAGCCGGGTTTGTCCGAAGGACTACCTTGTCCTTGTGAAAGACCAAGAAAGGATGCTCCACCGACAATGCCTGGAGCTCACTCACTCTCCTTGCTGACTTAACGGCGACCAGAAAGGACACTTTCCAAGACAAGTACTTGAGGTCTACCGAAGCCATTGGTTCAAAGGGTTTATGGCACAGCGCCGTCAGGACTACATTTAGGTCCCATGGCGGGTGCGGATTACGAACCAAAGGGTAGAGGCGTGTCAAGCCAGCAAAATGCCTCTTCACCACTGGGTTAGTTCGAGAATAAGAACACAGGTCTGTTGAAAGGTAACCAGAAACCACTGAGAGATTAAGTCCTGCATGACAGAACATGAACCCCTGACTCTGCTAGGGAGGACACGAAGGACAGCACCGTGTCAATCGTGGCCACCCTCGGATCCAACTTCTTCTCCAAACACCAATGACGGAACCTGAGCCATTTACTCCTGTATTGAGATCTGGTCGAGGGTTTCCTGGCTGCCTGGATAATGCGCATGTTATCTGCAGACAAACTCAACACAGCCACAGGGCTATCAGTAGAAGGGAACAGTTCACAGAGTTCAACTTCCAAATTGCTCGAACTAGAGGCAGAGGCGGGAAGGCATAAAGCTCTCATGTTGTGCCATGGAATCTCGAGAGCATCCCCCAGAGAGGAGGCTCCCAGCCCCCCTCTATAGGCATACTGAGGAAGCTTCTTGTTTACCGCTGTGGCGAAGAGGTCCACCTCTGGTGTGCCCCAACGCGAGAAAATCCATTAGAGGACCTCTGCCTTCAACTCCCACTGGTAGCTGACCACTGTCCGCCGGCTGAAGGCATCCGCTGTGACACTCAGCTGGCCCGGGTTGTGCACTGCAAGCAGCCAGACACCATGAAGCATGGCCCACTCCCAAATCTGGATGGACAGGTCCACGAGGGGGGTGGGAGATACTTTGTTCCCCCTTGCTGTCACACATCGTGGAAGCTGGCGAATATGGCCCTGTTGGCATTTGGGCCGCCATTGATTAGGCCACCACGCTCCCACGCACTGCACAGTGACGGTCTAGGCTTCCATACTACGCCGTCAGAAGCATTTTTCCTTGCGCTCAACCCGGAAGCCTACGGTTTGCAACCTTCGCGTCTAGGCTTTCGGGTTGATCTGCTGTTTTTCCCTTCCGTTACGACCTTACAGTCGCTTTCCCCCCGTACTCACCTTTCGCTTGCGCAGTGCTCCCTTTGTGCTCGCCCTGTTGCTCTCCCCTTCTCATTTTTCTCTCTCTGGCTCCTGCCTCGAGCCGTAGCGCTCCTTCCTCCTTTACCCTTTCAATATCCCTTCCCCCTTCGCCTTTCCTTGTCCAGCGCTCGCCTGAAGGTCCTCCCAGGGACCTTCCATTCTGGATCCTCCCGCACCACTACAGATACTTCTCATCAACCCACCACCACCAGAAGAAAGACCAGGGAGCCACTATTTGGAGAGGGGTTTTTTATGCCTTGTGGCTTTTTCCCCTGACCAGTCTGTCACGGAAGGGGGGCCCCTCCTAGACCTCTTGTCCAAGGGTCAGGGTGGCTTCCTCCCGCGGCAGACCCTACCTACACTCCAAAAAAAAATCCTTGTGGCAGAAGAGGTTCGGGGAAAGACAGGAACTAGAGACTACAGGTGAGGAGGAGGAAAGGGAGTGGGCTGACCAGGAGGTGGGACTATCAGGGAATAAGTCTGAAACTTGCTTGTTTATGTAATACATTGATACCACCTTGTCCGTTCTTATGCGGACCACCTTGTTGACAATGAGCGGTCTGAACGCCCTGAGCGCTAGGAAGATCGCCAGAAGCTCCAAATGATTTATGTGCAGGAGCTTGTCCTGAGGCGACCAGAGGTCTGAGACCTGAAGAAGATCTAACGTCGCACCCCACCCGAGGAGGGAGGAGTCCATCGTGATCGTCACCGTAGGGACCAGGTCCTGAAACCCTGCACCCCCAGATTGCTGAGAGATGACCACCAATCCAGGTCCACTCATGGAATCCGGAATCATTATCCGCATGGAATCCGGATCCACTGCCCAACGCCAGGAACTCCGAAGAGCCATCTGGGTCCGTCTCATTTTGAGACGAGCAAGAGGAAGAGCCAGTACACAAGAGGCCATGAGGCCCAGAAGCCTCTGGAACCACCAGGCCAACATGCTGTCCGACTGCGCAAACATCTGACACGTGGCCAACAGATCCGCCATTTTGTCCACGGTCAGATACACTCTGCAGTCGATCGTGTTCCAACGAAAACCCAGGAAGATCAGGTCTTGTGAGACCGTCATGGAGGATTTCCACCAGTTCACCGACAGCCCAAGATGGAACAGGAGCTGAAAGAGAGACTGGAGGTTGCCCACTGCTGTCAATGAACAAGGGATGTGTAAGAGCCAGTCGTCAAAATAAGGATACACATGGATACACTGGAGACGAAGATAGGCCGCAATCACCTACATCATCTTCGTGAAGACATGCAGCGCCGAGCTGAGGCCAAAATGAAGCACCCGAAACTGGAAGTGCTCCTCTCCCAAAGAGAAGCGGAGGTATCTCCAGTGTGGATTCCAAATCAGGATATGCATGTACGCATCCTGAAGATCCACAACGCTGAGCAAATCGCCCATCTGCAAAGAGGAGCGTATCTGGCTGGGCGTGATCATCTTGAATTTCTCTTGGGGTAAGGAAAGATTGAACTGGGAAAGGTCTAGGATGGTGCGCAGGCCAGCCTGGTTGGGTTTGGGCACCGTAAACAGCTTCCCAAGGGGAACGGGTTCCACAGCTGAGGCCCAGAAGTTTCTGAACCTCGGCCTTGAGGGAATGTGAGCCAGACAGCTGAAAAGGAGGGTTGTGGAGTGGTAGAGGGTAAAGGTAAGCGGAAGCCTGCTCGAGCGACTGACGTGACCCATCTGTCTTCTTTGATGGTCTGCCACGCCTCCCAATGAGATGCAATGCGTCCTCCCACCGGGGTCTCGTGCGAGCGTGGAAAACCCTCATTTGGCAGGTTTATCGGTGGTGGTGGTGGTGCCACCTGAACCTGAGGAGGAGGCTGAGTTGACACGAACAATATGGAAAGTCTAATTTGAAAGACATTGACAGACTAGTAAACGAACGCTAGCGAGAGCCAGAGAGGAAAAAAGCGAAGAAAATCTTCCGAGGATGTAAGTGCGTCTGGCCCCGATCGAGCAGAGAAAAAGACTGATGGGCGATGCGTGGGGCGGTGCCAAGGTGGGCGGGGTTACAGCCGCGTGCCGGGCACCGCGCAGTAAAGAGGAGGGACACGTTTTTGAAAAAAATTTGGATGCTTTTTACAAAGTGCTCCGAGATGTCCAACAAGAATGGAGGAAAGGGGACGGGACGTAGGAGTACTCACGTTGTCTAGGTAATGATGTTTCTGCACCATACATGAGTATTGGGATCACTTTCTGCTTATAAAATAGTACAATGTGTGTATAAGAAAATTTTGCAAATTTATACGTTAACAATTTAGCCTGAACAATTAATGATTGCAGCTTCTGTTGGATTTCAATTTCACAATCATGATTTCTTAGTGAGTTTGTAATTGACACTCCCAGGTACTTATACATTCCAACTTTTTCAAGTCTTTCTATTCCTAGATGCCATTGAAAAGATTTGATGCTAGACTTTGATTTGGACTTGCAAACCAAGACTTGTGTTTTGGATGTATTTATGACCAGATCATTTTTTGATGCATAAACATTCTGAGTGTTCAACATATTCTGCAAACCACTAAGCATTTGTGAGAGAAGAATAAGATCGTCTGCATATAAAAGAATTATTTGGATGGATACCTAATTTTGGGGCATCACAGATGGTTTGTAGGAAAGCATATCTGATATCTAAAATAAACAAGTAAAATAATGTTGACGCCAGAATGCATCCCTGTTTAAGTCCTCTTTGTGTTTGAATGTAAGATGACAGTATCCCATCCAATGTTAACCTCACTTGCATAAATGAGTTGCTGTGCAGGAGCATAATCAAAGCTAAGAGCGAAGGGGGGCAATTATAATTACTTAACTTCTGATAGAGCAGTAGGCGGTCGATCGAGTTGAACGCAACTCTAAAGTCTACAAATGCAAAGTAAAGAGATTGACCAAGATTTGCATATTTCGATTTAAAGAATCACAATATTTGGAATTGTGCCAATTCCGATTACAAACCCCGCTTGAAAGGAGTCTATCAAATGCATATTAGTAGCCCATCGTTGAGTTCTTTTAAAAGAATGTGCGAAAAGATTGTACACGGCGCATCTAATAGCGCCATCAGACAATAGCTGCTGGGCGCTTGTCGGTCCCACTTTTTGTATATTGGGACTGTTATAGAGTCTCCAAGACTGGGCAATACTTTGCGATTTGTTCATTAGGGAAAAAATATTGAAAAGAATTTGCTTTAACACATAATAGGATAAACCGTCCGGGCCACACGCCCTCGAACGGCTAATTGATTTAGTACATAATTGTATATCAAGAAGATCGAATTCTAAATTGAATTGTGTAGGTAGGGTACGTTTTTCAAGACTCACATTGTTTACCGGATGAGCATAAAGGCTGGAAAAGTGAGAGATCCAATTACTTTCAGTTACGCTGTTTGCTTGAGTCATTCCTTGAGGTCCTTGATGAGTACCGTTTAGAATGGCCCACATTCTCGCTACATTTTTAGATTGCATCAATCTTAACATATTCAGACCATCTTCCTGATATAGATTTGCGCGTCTTGCCCTTACCCAGTTTTTATATCGGGTCTTAATCCTGGTAAGAGCAAGAGTTCTTATTTCAGGGGGTAGCTTTAAGGCATCCCTTTTCTCTGCTCTAAACTTGGTTTTCCTGATTTTGAATTCGCTATCGTAGAAGTGCAATGACTGCCTCGCATATACTGAATTTCTAGGCTTATTGGGCAAAAAATACGGCATCATTGCATAGAATGTGTTATCTATAGGAAAGCCCTGAACTATTAAGGATAAGCGATTCAATAAGTAGTTATGATACTTATGCAAATGTTCATCAGAATATCATAGCCTATTACCTCTTGCATTTGTGGTTAATTCCGTTAGATGACAGCCCTATCTACCTTCCTAGTGACCAAGTTGGACATCCATTTAGCAGTCAGTTGTTCATGATCACTATTAGGGGATTTCACAATGCAAAACTCAACAGATGGAAAGAGGGAAGCACTCACATAGCTATTCAATCAGGGCCATGGAACAACCACAACGCCATGTCGGTTAAGCGGGCATGTCAGTGGAACAGGAACCATTGAGCATCACCAAATTATGGAATTTGATAAATTGGTTCCAAGATCTCAATCTAAGGGCAGATTTTGATGTTATTTCACCCACACAATTCAAATTCAGATCGCCTGCAATGATACTATGTCTCATTGATTTATCCTGTGAGATCATTAATATTAAGTCATTAAGATCCTCAATGAGTCTGAAATGCCCGCAGGGTTCCAATACAAAATAATACGTGCATATGTGTACAAAGGAGTTGTAACTTTGACCATGTGAATGAACCCATTTAGATTGGCACATTGTTCAGGGGCAATGCCCAGGGTCATTTTAATGGCTGTAGGGAGACCTGATGTAGGGCGACCATTCACAGATTTAGAGGATCCATTTAGAAAAAAACATATCCGTCTAAGAGAGGAGGATCTAGGAGCCAAGTTTCTTGAAACATTATGAAGTCATCATTCACAAGGTCTCTAAAACTATGTATCAACTGCTTAAAGCCTCTCGTGTTCCAACTGACTAAAGCAAAGCACTTCGTTAATTTTGTATCTCCTAGCTACTTATGAGTCTGAGCTCTTGTGCATCAGCACTCAACTGAATTTGCCTGAAAAATTGCTCTATCAGCAGCAATAGAATTGGAATCCTTTTTACTGGAAGGGTTCCGTTTTAAGATTGATTGCGGATTTTGAACATCTTCCACTGAAATTACATAGTCCAAGTTGTAAAGTGATTCTTTCACTTGCCATATTGTGTTCTGCACTACTCTGGAATTGATCCAAAGTCTTACAGCTGACGCAAATCTGCTTTTAGGGAATTCAACAAGGGCTATGTCAGTTGACATAATATCTTCCAGTTGGGGAATGTCAGAGAAGATGGCTAGGACAGCAGGTCTATTTATAACATATTGCGGATGCGGAGTGGGTCGGCAAGTTAAGCTCAAGGAATATGCGGCAGGACGCTTCAAAACTGGATGAAATAATTTGCTTTTCGATTCATTTAGCCTTTTCTTATTGGGGTTCATGGGACCGTTAATTTCAGCTAGATTTATGAGCCCCGCAAGTGCAGTTTGTAGCAGGTGGATAGCTTGAGTTGAACTCATTGGAAAGGAAAGGGCGTCTTTAGAGTCTAGCTGGCGAGGGAAATCTGCCTCACATAGGTCAGGGTCAGGATGCTGGTTAGGCAGTTTGCAGAGATCGAATTTCAGTGGTAGATCTTTCAACTTATTATGGGGGTTTGCTAGACGTTGCCTGCCGCTATATTGCTGCTGTTCCACTGAGGCGACAGATTTAGGACAAAGATCTTTGGCACTTTCAAATCCTCTTGAGGCAAGGGACCGGTCACATTTTTAGAAGGAACAAGTTACTTACCTTTAACTGTTGTTCTCCAGCATGGGTCTGGCATGGATTCACATGCTCATGAATATTCCCCTGTCATGATCTCTGCTTCCAAAAGGTCAGGGTTTTCCCAACTCCCTTGGAAGCAGATCCATAACCCAGGTTCCGAGGGCCAACCAGTCCCAATTGGGACCTTTTGGACCCAGTCCTGGCGCCAGTGGCACCAGGCTCATAAATGTGCCCAGTCCCAGCGCTGGAAGCGCCGGGCTCATGATGCTTGGGTGGACTTACCTGCAGCAGACCATGCTGCTTACTTGCCTGCCAGCTGAGCCTCTGATCCTCTTCTGTTTGGAACTACTTTTCCTGTTGGGTGGGGCAGGAGCCACTCCCTAGATTCAGAACATTGGAACTCTTCTGGAAAGCAGGAACTCTTTTCTTACCTAGGCGTGGCTGTGGAAGGAGATACCTAAGCACTACAGGAGGCTATTTAAACCACACCCGGTGGATGAATCTTGCTTTGCGTTATTCTGCATCCTCTGCAGCAGAACGCTCATCGTGTCTTCTGCATCGGATCCTGGGCCTAAGGAAAAAGGCTTACCATCCTGAATCCAGTCTTCAGCAACACCTATAAAGACAAGAAAGAACAGGTTAGCATTCCGGCATCTGAAAGACAAAGGCTTACCTACTCTTCGTGCGCTCCGGAGGCCTTCGGCGCTGCATCCTGCATCTGAAAGACAAAACAAGGTGCGTTTAAAGACATTGGGGAACTTTGATACTCACGTGCCATTACTCCTTTCCACATCAACCCCAGTGGGTATTCCGGCACCCTGCAGCCGCTCCGAACTCGTACCTGCAAAATAAAAGACAGATAGAGCGCATCGTGAAGCAGGCAACAAGCGCTTACTTACGTGCTTCCAAGCGCTTCTATTCATCATACGGACTCCATCTTCAACTCACTTCAGCCCGCCATCCGCCATCGCCGGAACCTGCAAAACAAGAGACATCATTGCTAAAGACTTTAAAGACAATAGAATTACTCGAAACTTACCGTTCGTGCAGTAAACGACGGACAGCAGTCCTCTGAAGTCAAGAGACCTGCGCTACCGATCCAGTGAAGAAACTGGTTACAGCACCCTGCCCCGAGGCAGATGGAGAGCTCGGCATTCACTTACCTAAGGTGAGAGCGTTAACCTTTGGGGGTCTACAGGAGAGCAAAAAGGGAAGAGATAGGGACACCCCAATAACCCCAGTTCATTAATCCCATATTTTCTGTCTGCAGACATCTTACGGTTGAAGTCAGTCATACAGTGCACAGAGGTCCACCCAAAGAGCCAACCGGGTGCTACACATCACCTTTGAAGATACGGTAGTCGCCCAGTCAAGACCGGCGCCTCTGCGAGAATCGGGTGAGCGTTACATCCCCATCGTCAGGCTGGGAATCCTCGGTAAAGAAAAAATCAGTATCAGTTTCGTTTCTGATCTGTCTTTCTTAGTAGTAACCAATCACTGGTCTCTGGGTCATACTGCCCCCAGCCAATGACTGCCCTCTCCCTAAGCCCTGCCTCTGGCAGCCATCCTCAGATTTGGTAGCACGCAAAGTGGCAGTATGACCAAGTGAAGAGCCGCAGAGGGGTAGGTGGGAGGGCTCGCATGTGAATCCATGTCAGACCCATGCTGGAGAACAACAGTTACAGGTAAGTAACTTGTTCCTTCTCCAGCATGGGGTCTGGCATGGATTCACATGTTCATGAATAAAAGAATACATAGCAGTATACACATGCACAACCACGGGAGGTGGCATTAAGCAATTCTTACCTCCTCACCAGGCTCACCTTAGGCGAACAGGTTGCGCAGCACTGATTGGCCGACCCTGGACCCCTCCCGGGAGTCCCGATCGACGCAGTAGAACTTTTGAAGGTGTGCGTAGACCTCCATGTAGCAGCCCTGCAGATGTCCAGCAGGGGCACACCAGACAGGAACGCCGTATTAGCAGCGATCGCTCTGGTCGAATGGGCTCACGGATGGCAGGGCAGCAGTCGGTTTGCCAACCGGTGACAGTGCATGATGCAGCCGGAGAGCCATCTGGAAATGGAAGTCTTTGAGAGGGCCTTCCCTTGGTTCAAAGGTCCAAAGTTCACAAATAGCTGTGATATCTTCCGAAAACTCTTTGTGCGGTCCACGTAGAACTTCAGCGCTCTAGCTACATCCAGCGAGTGCAAAGTCCTCTCGGCCGGTGTCGAAGGCGACCGGAAGAAAACTGGCAACACCAAAGGCTCATTGAGGTGGAAGTCCGATGGCACCTTGGGCATGAAGGAGGGGTGCGTCCTCAGCACCACCCTCGTGTCATGAAAAGTCAAGTATGGAGGCTTCCAAGATAGGGCCTGGATCTCTCCCACTTGTCGTGCGGAGGTGATGGCCACGAGGAACGCTGTCTTCCATGACAGGAACTTCAAAGGTGCCGAATGCATAGGCTCGAATGGGGCCCCCCCCATGATCCTGGTCAGCACCACATTAAGCTCCCACACCGGGGCAGGAGCCTTCACCGGCAGAAATGATCGGAATAGTCCCTTCATAAATTCCTTCACCAGGCGATGAGACCACAAGGACGCCCGTCCCGTAGTCCTGGTATATCGGGAGATGGCAGCCAGATGTATTTTGAGGGAGGCGTGAGCCAGTCCAGCTTTGGCCAGCGACAGTAGGTACGGCAGTACTTAAGGGCCGTAATCCGCAGAGGGTTAATCTTCTGTGCACGGCACCAGACAGAGAACCTCTTCCACTTATGACCATAACACTTGAGAGTTGAGGACGCCCTGTCTTTTGCAAGAACCTCTCTGCAGTCAGCCGGGATATCGTACCCTCCAAACTCTAGTGCTGCAGGAGCCAGGCCTGCAAGTTCAGCGATTGTGGGTCGTGATGGAGAATGGCGCCTCCTTCTCTGGAGAGAAGATCTGTGTCTGCCGGCAGCTTGACTGGTGGGGAAGTTGACAAGTCCAGAAGGTCCAGGAACCAGATCTGCGTTGGCCACGCCGGTGCGACGAGGATCATTCTGCACCTGGACTTCTTGAGCTGGTTGATTAGGCGGAGCAGCAACGGAGGGAACGCGTATAGAAACAGGCCGTCCCATGGGAACGAGAAAGCATCGCCCATGATCCTCGGCTGCGGGAACCTGCTGGCGAACCTCTGGCACTTGGAGTTAGTCACCGTCGCGAACAGGTCGATCTGGTGTTTGCCCCATCGTTGGAAGAGCTGATCCACTTGATCCTGGCGTAGTTCCCACTCAAGGCACGAGCGCAGCTCCCTGCTGAGTGAGTCGGCGATGGTGTTTTTTTTTTCCTGCCAAGTGGAAGGGAACCAGAAACATCCCCTGGGCGACGGCCCAGTGCGACAGATCTGTCGCACTGGGCCTCCTTGGATAGGGCTGGGGATCTGGTGCCCCCTTGCTTCCGTATGTAGAACATCGTGGTGGTGTTGTCGGTGAAGATCCTCACCACTTTCTCCTTGAGGGACGGAAGGAACAATTTGAGCACCCAGAACACTGCTCGGAGCTCCAGAATGTTGTGAAGAGACCTCTCCTCCGGAAGCCAAAGGCCTCTTGCGTGGAGATCTCCGGTCTCCGATCACTGGATCAAAGCCCTCACCACCTTAGGTGCGTCCTGGGCCTTCGCCTTGGGGGAAGGGTCAACGCCTCGCTCCCCCTTCGAGATCGACCGGGTCCGCTCCAGCAGCTTACCCGGGTTCTCGGACTTCCTCTTCCCCGAACCAGAGCGCTGGCTCGTGGTTGAACGTGCCGGGGAAGTCGCGCCCTGCCTGGCAGCCGAAGAGCCCGACCTTTCGGCGCTCCCGGTGCCCCCGGACTCGCGGTGCTTTTCCTTCTGTTGGGTCCGGGGCGCCCTCACAGGACTTAGAAGCCCGCTCAGAGTTTTTCTTCGCCTTCTCACCTGCTGTGCCCTTCTCCAGCCAGGCCGCGAGGCGGGAACGACGATCTTGTTTGGTCCGTTCCGAAAAGGTTCTTGCAGAACGCACAGTCCTTCTCCACGTGCGTCTTGTCCTCATGAAGGTAGTAGAGACATCGCGAATGCTCGTCCTCCTTGAAAACGTTTTGTAATCTGCATCCAGGGCAGCACCTCAACAGCTTGGATCCGGCCGTCGAGCTTCCCTTGTCCTGGGTCATGTCTGTTGAGGTATGCCTCAGATCTTCCGGAATCCTCCAAGAAGCGTAAACTCGACGAAAATGTCACCCTTGAGGGGCGTAGAAGAATTCCGAAATGGATCCCCATTATCGGAAGTAGAAACGGTGGAGCTTGAGGCTCGATTAAACCGAAAAAATGAGAAAATCTCCTGAAAAAAGCGCAAAAACTCGAGAGCTAAAGCACGAGGACTCCCAACACTTGAGCGTGCGGTAAAAATCTAAGGATGGCTGCCAGAGGCGGGGCTTAGGGAGAGGGCAGTCATTGGCTGGGGGCAGTAGGACCCAGAGATCAGTGATTGGTTACTACTAAGAAAGACAGATCAGAAAAAAACTGATACTGATTTTTTCTTTACCGAGGATTCCCAGCCTGACGACTGGGAATATTCATGAGCATGTGAATCCATGCCAGACCCCATGCTGGAGAAGGCATACGTTCTGACATGTAGGAGTCTACTGATTTCCGAATATCTCTTCGTGGTTGGATTTGAGAATCAATACACTGAGATTGGGAGCTTTCTTGTTGTGCCGTAAAAGTTTTCTGCTTTGTGGCAGCTTTCACTAGATTATCTAAGGGGGCATAAGGCATTACCAAATTATCCAAAGGTATGCTATTGGAGGTGCCTCCTTTTTTTGCCAATTCAAACCTGTGGTACTTTTTTGGATATAGCTTTAGAGATTACAATGGTATTCTTCACTGCATTCGGAGTCGGTAATGCTTTAAAGAATTGTTTAGTTTTCGATCCACTATTTTTTGATTGGGTCTCCTGATTCTTTGGGAGTTTAGTCCTATTTGGTATATCCGTTGCTACTGGTTTAATTTTTATTAAAGATAGTATATGCAGCTTTTTTATTTTTGACTGGTTTTACCGGCAATTGCTGGGAGTCAGATACCACATGAATTGGTTCCAATTGGGAATTTTGAGATTCAACTAAGTGAATATTTACCGTACCTGGTTGCACCTCAATGGAGCTTGTTTTAGTGCTAACTTCATGAATAGGCCCATGAATCATAGGGTCATGGACTGTTTTTTGCACATTAGAGGATAGTTCGGGAGTTGTTTGAGAGCACCGAGACAAAAACATCGGACAACTTTTTACATTTTTGGTGGGTAATTCTAATTTCTTTCGCAAAAGATCAGACGTCTCAGATTGCCACCAAAGGATTTGTTCCATTTGTGAGTGTTGTATGCTCATTTTTCCCTGTAATGATTCAAACAGTTTGGTCATAGTTTGTAAGGCTAGATTCATGGTGGTAAAAGTGACCGCCACTACTTTTTATATTGAATCTGGATGGGGAGTCCTGTGGGCTCCCGACACGTCTCTTACTTTTCGTGGAGTTGGAGCGATGTACGAAGCTATAGAACTGATGGAGGAATGACTTGTGTCTAAAAAAAGGACAGGAGACTTTGATAAATTGTGATGGGTAGTCTCATTACTAAAACTTGAAGTGGGTGCATCGTTATCAATAATTACCGGTTCACCCTCTAGCGGTTGTGACTCAGATAAGGGCAAATTAGTTGCACTATTCAATAACATGCTATCTGTAGGAGAAGGATGTGTAAGAGGAGAGACTGACTTTGGCAGATCTGCTGATGTACACTTTAAATCGGAGGCTTTCACTGACGGGTCCGGATTTGACTGAACTCTGGACAATGACACTGTAGCAAGATTATGCGAAACTGTTTGTTGTTCGGAAAGTGAGTCAAGCTCTGGATGAAAGTCCTTACAATATTTGCAAATGTCCGCATGAATTTCGGTTCTCGAGATGGACTTTTTCGTTTTTGAAGGCGGCCGGCTTGAGGGAGTCGAGCTCGTCATATTCAAGGTTCGTTTTAGTCCATTGCGAGCTGGAGAACACAGGTTCAAGGGATTGCAAAGTACTTTTGAGGTCAAAGACATACCTGTTTTTAGCGAAGGAAACTTACGTTGCATGGCTACAAGGACACAGTCGGAGACTCCGAGTGGCGTAATACCGGAACGAGACTCCACAACACGGAGAATCAACGTGTAATCTTGCCGGCACCACGGCTAAGAGTAACGCACCCACAGGGGGGCCTGGTGAAGTTGCGTCCTTCGCTCTCGCAAACGGCAAAGAGGCAAAGAGGCACTCAGCAGGCACTCTGCTTGTTGCGTGCTGAAATCATTATTTTTTCCCCATTTTTCTCTCTTCTTCCTTTCTCTTTAATCCTTGTGCTTTCAATAGCAAGACTATAAAGAAAAGTGTACAGGTGAGGGCTACTCGCTAATGGGATCAAAGAGGACAAGCCTCCACAGTCTGCCAAGCGAGTGTCACTACACTTAGGCCGTAGGCCTCCATTTGTGATCCAATTAGTTTATGGTTGGCACAAATGATCGTTCCAATGGCACAATTCAGCGCAACACAGCAGCTCAGCGCTTCTTACCAGGGCAACCTGCCAATTGGTGCAAGCAGCGGGTGAGGCTTATGAGGGGGAGGGAAGGAAAGAGAGAAGACTTTCACACTGGTAAACTAGCCTCCTGGATACCTTTATGGCTTTAACTACAGGCCGTAATAACGCCTTGACAGACGGCAAATGGAACACACACTTCCGCGGCTCACCCTGCTACTGCCTCTTCACTGCAGAGCCTCTTCCTTCGCCCCAGGAGTTAGTCTTGGCTTGGCCTGGCTCCCTCACCCGACACACACTGATCCCCCAGTAACTCTCGAGGTTTAGAGAAAGGGACCCTCTCTCTCTCTCTCTCTCAATCACAGTCATGCCGCACATCCTATGGACATTGAAACTGGAGTTAAACTTCCGACTCGATCACCAAGCATTTTTTTAAAAAATGCTACTTTAAAGTTTGCAATTTATTTTTGTTTTTCATATTTTGAATTTGTATATTTATAATTCTGAAAATTCTCTTTTCTCTCTCCATTTTTTTCTTCTTGATTTAATGCAATATGTTTATATTTTGTGTAAAAAGTCGAAATTTCATTTTGGCTAGAAAACAATACATGTTTAAAACATTTTTTTTTTTTTTAAAGATAGTTGGTGTCCTCTATCATGAACCTGAAGTACTTTCTGTGCGCTGACAACATTGAAATATGAAAGTATATGTCATTCATGTCTAATGTGGCCATGTAAACCCCTGCTGCAGCAGTGGGATTACCTCCTGAAGTGTTGCCATCCTGACCTTTTGAGGTTTGACAAACTTGTTTGCAGGTCTAAAACAGGGCGGATGGTGAGATCCTTTTTGGGTACAAAGAAGTACACTGAATAAATACGCTTATTTAGCTGGAGAAGGGGGACGACTTTGATGATGCCCTTTTCCAGCAGGACCTGAACTTCTTCCAGTAGGATGTGCAAGTGTTCTGGCGACAGGCATCTGCTTCTTGGTGGGTGATAGCGAAGTGGTCGGACAAACTCAATACAATACCCGTAGGCAACGGTCTTGAGTACCCAATGATCGGAAGTGATGCCCTCCCACGCGTGGATGAAAAGACAGGTGACCCCCCCCCCCCGGCCGGGAAAGCATGGGAGGGGACCTGTACCAGCGAGTCACTTGGAGGTGGAGTCCGGGGAGCCTCTTTGCTGGTACTGGAAGTTGTCAGAGGAGCCCTGACCAGACGACCAGGGTCTACCCCCCACCCCCTGAGCCTTATTGACCTTGGGGCGAGCGGGAGGAGGATTGTCCATGAAAGAACGGGCAGGCGTTCGAGCCGCTGCGCTGGTGAAAATGTTTGGCCGTAATCTGGCTAAGTGACTTAAAAGTCTAGTGCTTCTTTTTCGATGTTCCCTGGGCGTCGTAAATCGCCTTTCCAAATAGGTTGGATTCCTCCACAGGCTTGTTAATTAAGGAGGCTGGTGTCTTAGGTTTGAACCCAGAGTTTTTACGATGCATGCCTCGAGTAGGGTTCCCTGAGCAAGGGTGCGTCCAGCGGTTTCAGTCAAGTCCAGCGTGTTCTTCAGGATATTCTGGGTCACTTGTCTGCCTTCTGGCACGACCACCAGCAGGCGTGATCGGGTAGGCTCTGGAACCTCCTGAATACCATCCTGTACTAGGGCCCACTGAATATCACTGTAGCTCGCAAGGAGCGTGGTGTTGTTTGATTAGGCCGCAGAGGCTGTGACCCGCTTACCAAGGGCGTAAAGCTTTTTGTAGTCCTTGTACGGAGGGGATTCTGCTGAGGACAGTGGTACCCCTGCCCTTTTGGAGTGGTCATAAAGTAGCCCGGTGTGGCATGACCTCTAATGTAGAGGGGGTAAGAGGGCGCTGGGCAAAACAATTTTTCCACCTGTGGATTGACTGACTGTGTAAGACTGGGACAGCAAAGAAGGGGCCTTTTAATACAATTTAATAAGGGGATGGCTTGGCTAACCAGAGTCTTTTCCTTGAGGATGTCCTCCATGAAGTCTGAGTCGGGCGGCTTCGTACGTAGCAATTTAGATATTCTTGCTGCGGCTTCTGTCAGAGAGGGAGTTGAACAGCATTTGGTCGTCAACTGGCAACAAATCTCTCTGTGGAGTAGTAGTACGGGGATCCAGACAAATGACGTCTGGGTCAGTGATATGTGGCAGTGTGTGCCACGAGCCCTGGTCATCCGCCTAATCCCAGTCTGGGTCTTCATAGACTGGGTTTTGATTATAAAGTTTAAACCCTTCATAAGAAACCTTTTGGGTCTGGTCATTGGACATCCCCAAAGATAGTGGTGTCCCTGTGGTTCCTTCAAAGAGGAAAACTGGGCACCAGGAGAGGGAAGTTTCTGAAATTTAGAGGGGATGGGAAGAGTCCACTTCCCTAGGTCTCTTCAAGGCGCTGTCATAATGGTCTGTAAAGTCAAATGGGCCATTTTAGCCATAAACTGTTCAAACCTCTCCCCTAGTCCATTCTGAGGAAGCAAAGGGGTCAGGAGGTGTGAAGGGCAGCCTGGGAGGGGATCAACCCTTATGTAAGGCATTAAAAAAAAGGCTTGGGGTCATCTTGGGAGAGTGAGTGCCTTTGCAGTCCCTGGCTGCCAAAAGGGTATCTGAAAAGTTGTATTGACGGCGTAGAGGTTTCGGCACGCCTGAAGGTGCTGCCAGCGACACCACCGAGTCCTTCGGCGTTAGAGCACTTTTGGACAGCAGGTCGACAACAGTGGACTTTTTAAGAGGACCGCCTGTTCCAGGAGTAGTCTTGCGCCCATTTGCATGCAGCGGTTGCAGGGAGGCCATAGGGTTTGTGTGTGCCTATGTGTATGTGGTGCATGGGTGGCCTTGTTGCTGGGGTCTGACTTCCCGTATCAGGGCCAGGGTCTGGCACTTGGGAGCGCGTAGGCTCCGCAGAAAGGCCAATGGCTTCTAAATCTGAAGCGACGGTGGGCGAATGGCTTACGGCCTGCATAGCGTAGGCCGCCCACCGCTTAGTCCGCCTGTTTTTCAGCGTTTTAGGCCAAAAGAGTTTACAGGCCTTACACAAGCGCTCGTCATGGTCACGAGAAAGACACTTATTGCATCGGAGATGGGTGTCTTTGTAGGGAAATGTGCCGTTAAAAGACGGGTAGAATTTGAAAGGTGTCCTCTTCATAGTGGGGGTTAGCGGCAGCCAGACCGAGAAGCGAAAGATTCTCACAGCAAAGAAACTGGGCCCCACTCTCCCTACTGTTAAGGCCAGGCCGGGGCCACGTGGTCAACAGTGGCTGAGCAGTTGTAGATGTAGTCGGCAGCGGCAGGAAACCTGCAATACAGCCGCCGAGAAGGTTGTCCAAGTTCACTAAACTACCGTAGGCCGTGGGAATAGATACAGCAATATAAACCCTTACGAGCTTGCATAAGCAACAACTAGGTTGCCGGAAAAAAACAATCTGTGGGACCTCGACGCATGAGGGATTTTGGGTACACTAGATCATCATGTTAGGGATAGTGTTACAGTCACAACCATGTCAACATCCCTTTCGATCTTCTAAAAAAATATGCAATACGCTGCGATTACCATTAGATGTCCAACTATATGCACAGCATGTGATTCTAAGCAGATCCACAAGCATCAGAAGCTAGTTTCCCAGTAATGATAGCCGGAAAGACTAATGAGCAAAAGGTAGGGAGAGTGAAGCTGAGGACTTTACTTACCTTCTAAAAGTTTCAACAAAGCTAAAAGATTGGGGGTCCATAGAAACTACAGAGGGAAAGTTGGCAAAAGGGAACATCTTTACTAGCACTGATCCCCAAAGCAAATCAAGGCATAAGTGGTCATCCCCTACAAAAAATAGAAAGTCTCAGCGATTTGAGTCCCCAGGGCCAGTAACAAAGTAAACCACCTGCACTTGATTTTCTTCTGAGATGTGATGAGGTACACCCGTGGAATCCTCCAAAGTTCAAAAATCAGATATAGGAACTGAGAATGAAGCAACCTTTTGTTATTGGCCTGATCCAAGAGGCTCACATTCTTACCACTTCCACATTTTTGTGGCCTGCCAGAAGCACTGCCTTCTGAAAGGTCTGCTGTTCTATAGTCCGAGCCCAATCCCAGATTTTCAACTTTAGTCTGCAGCGTTAGTCTCGTGAGGATAGCTCAGCAGCAACGTGCTCGCCATGAAAGCAAGACGACACGGAGTAACACAGGTCCGATAACCGGGTCCGGCTTAGAAACCTCTGGGTAGTAAGCGCGTTATAAACAATCTATCAAATCATATCACCTCAGGATGGGGGAGAATTGGTGCCTTGTTTATTCATGCAGGATTTATTGCAGTCTGAAGAGGAGAACCTTCTGCCAAATCACGGGAAGAAAGGCCTTGAATAACAAAGTGTAAATAGTCAATACAATCAGCTGATCTGGTTCCAGGAAACTCTCCCAGGGTACGGCAATACATTCCTGAGACTTTCACACTGGAATATAGCGGGAATTGGCTGTAAACTGAAACAGATGACTTTACACAGGAATTTGAGTTGTTACTTAAGATTTGGCATGTTGACCCTCCAATATTTAATTATGTTTTCAGTTCTATGAAAGCTGCAATAATAAAGACAGGAATTATAGCAGTAGGAGGAAACTTTAATCATTAAGTAGGGAATGTACCACTCGTAGCTTTCATTATGAGAACCAAGAAACCAGTTGGAGACTTCAATATTAATATGATGGATCCCTAAAGCTATAATGGCTTGAAATGCTGATAATGTTTAATATAATGTGGCCTTTGATCACTAAATGGTATAAGGACTCTGGACACATCTAGCAAATCCATCTTTAGAAATACATGACTCTTTATCAATGCATCACTTCAATCCAAGGGGTCAACATAGGACCATATAACATTAACTCTCACTTTAAAGGTTTAAAATCTATTATTTTGTTAATAAGGCCAGTTCCACAGACGCCAACAAGCTAGTAAATAATGGAAAAATCAAAAGTGGGTCAATTTGTTTGCAGATGCAGTTTCACAAATCCTAGCTCTGCCAATTTAATTTTTACTGGAATACTTTAAATGGTACAGTCTCTTTGCTAAGCAAATATGACCCAACACACCCATTATGCCAAACCAGCTTCTAATTCGTTTGTCAATTAATGTAAGGTTGCAAAAGGAGCCTTTCTTAAAACACCTACAGCTTCGAGGAGATAAAACTGATTTCCAATCTTAGGAAGGTGTTTATATAAGACTTTGACTTGGCTAAATTTTAGCTTAAGCTAATTTGATCACAATTTGAAGATGCAGCATATAAGGGAGTTGGGGAGAATTCTCAGAACTTAGCCAATTCCCTCTACCTTAGAGACCCCTAGTAACTTTGCTGGATTAGGAGGACTTGTATTTTTTTACCTGGAGAGAGTGAGACTCTTTTTCCCCACTCTCTCATGTATTTTAATGTGAATTTTGAACTCTGTTTCTTTTGGTTGTGTTTGTTTTAATCACTTATAATGCGCAGCAAACCCGAAGGTAGCTGGGCGCAGCAGTATAGAATATGCAAGGCTTACAAGGTAAAGATTACATGCAGAACAAAATATGAACAGGCCTAAAATAGTCAAATAAAGATAATATGCAAGCGAAATATATACAGATTTACAAGGAGGACAGCATATAAACAGGCACTAGCAGTACGTTGAGACACTAGTCAGAGGGGGGGAAATGAAAGTGTACACGTGGGCAGCAAGTAGGCGTGTCTATAACATAACTACACTAAGAGGTCTCCGGAATTAAATAAGGGCTAGTCATTGGCAGACTTCAGCAGGTTAATGTAGTTGGATCGAAATTTCCAAAAGGGCTGCTCCTCACGTAGGGGGTGAGGCAGAGAATTCCATAATTGGGCTGCTCTGACCTGGAAACGACCTCCCCCAGCCTTAGTTACCCTGAATCTTGGTATGATCAGGCTATTGGCATTGTAGGTTCTTGCTGGTCGGGTGGCGCTTAATTTTAGGAATTTCTTTGTGAGATAGCTCGGTGCGGCATTGTTCAGGGCTTTGTGAACAAGGGATGCCACTTTTAAATGGATTTTGGTTTGAGTGGACAGCCAGTTATTTTGGCGCCTGATCTTGGAAATGTGCGATCTTTTGGACACACCAAAAGCTGCTCGCAAGGCGTTGTTTTGTAGGATTTGAATCCTGTGGATGATCGATTTATTGGCACCAATGTAGAGGGCATTCGAATAGTCGAGCCTCGATAGAATCAGGGCTCTAGCTAAGATAATGCAGTTGCTATCTTAGAAAAAGTGTTTACCTGCTCTGACAAACTCCATAGGCATCATCTTTGACATTGTGCCACACAGCACCTTTAGTACGGTGACACATGGAAGTCTTAGATTTCCCCAAGGTTTAAATACCTTCTCTGGGATAAACTGGTTTCCCAGAGCAGTTAAGTGAAATTGACTTTACTTCCATTTGTAACTTTCTAGACCCAACACACACTATCTTACAACAGGGTGCTGGAGAGGTTACCTAGTATCCCCTTTGTCTAGCTTCACATGTAACAATTTGAGGTTCTTTCCTCACTGAATGGCTGATGGCAATGGTTTCCTTTTTACTACCATGGTGTGCACTTACTGCGGGCTGCATTCGCAGCTGCAGCAAAGCACCCAAGGGTGCCATTTTATCGGCTTTTTTTTTTTAACAACTTTAATTTTCATGAGCATATATTATAGACATGTGTGCATAAGAAGATAATAAACAATCCCTTCGCCCATGTCTTCCCTTTTCCGCCCATACCAAGTGTTCAGCTCCTTTTACTCATACGTAATAATGGTCGAACCCCCCCTCTCCTCCCCAAACATAACCCCCAACATTTGGGTGAAGAATTGCAGTTTGAGTGTTCAACAGGTTGAGTCGTTCTGCCAGCTCAAAGGTTGCGTTCTCAATTAACAGAAATTTTACGGAGCAGCCTAGGTTTGAAATACATCTGTTCCTTGTGATCTGTAAATTCATGTAATGGCAACTAAGTGTTCAAATATTTTGAATAAAAACCATGGACTATCACTGTTAACTTTTCCATAGCCATTACTCCCCACAGTCTCACCCACCACATGGCCACCGCTGGTCCTTGCTTAGTCTTCCATGCTTACGCCAAAGTGATTCTGGCCGCGCTTAGCATGTGATTGAGTGATAAGGGTAGCCGCGGACCCATAATTCGCGTAGCATCCATTGACTGCCTCTCAGTAAAATAACAAGCGGGTCAAAGGGAATCTGCGCCCCTGTCATCTCTTTCATATGACTCAAGATCTCCTTCCAGTAGGTCTCTGCCATTGGGCAGGACCACCACATGTGGATTATGTCCCCAGGTTGCCCACAGTTTCTCCAGCAGGGCACGGGGTATTCCAGGTCAATAGAGTGCATGCGTATGGGTGTCATGTACCATCGCAGACAGTTTTTATGCCGCCTCCTTGATTGAAGCACATTTGGAGCTTTTGGCAGTTCTATGCCATAAGCGGCACCAGGTTTCCCCGGAGATTGGTCTCCCCACATCCGGCTCCCATCTCTGCATATATGAGAGGTTCTCTTCTGGGCCCACCCCCCCCACACCCCCATCAGTCGGTACAGTTTGGATATCCCTTTGTCAGGCTGGCCCTCCTGTACCGTAAGCTCCAACCCAATAGAGTCCCTAGTTGCCCCCTCCCGGACCCTTGTGTTCGAAATCCAATGACCGAGTTGGATATAGTGAAATCGCTCACGATCCGGTATATAAAATTTAGCCTTATAGCTTCCAAATGTTAAAGGTGCTCCCTCTGCATAAAAGTCCTTCAGTGCCAAGGTTTGTTCCTTACCCCCCCAATGTACCCAAAAATTGGCTTGCATCCCTCGGGTGAATTATGGGTTATAAGCAACCCGTGCAAGAGGTCCCCCCCCACTTTCACCTTCCTACCCCTCAGTGCTTTGTCCCAGTACCATAGGGTGGCCTTAATTGAATCCAGTAGTGTACCTCCTTTGCCTCTGTCGTGCGGCAAGGAAACCTAGGTTCCCCAGGAGTGTCTTCGTTTCTTCACTTTCTAAGGCTGCCCATCGATTTTGACCTTCCCCGGATGACCATTGTAACATAGGTGCCATCTGTGCTGCCCATAAATACCTACGAAATTCTGGAACCCCCAGTCCACCCAGGGCTTGTGGTCTAAATACTTTTTTTTTGGAACTCTCGGTTTCTTCCCCCCTCAGATAAAGGTCATCACCTCCTTCTGTAATTTTTTGATCGCTGGGCCTGGGATGCGTATTGGGAGCGCGCCTACCACATACAGAAACTTAGGGAGCAGGGTCATTTTAACTGCTACTATCCGTGTCAGCCATGACAACTCCTGCATGTCCCAGCATTTTAGGTCCCTTGCCAATGTTTTCAGAAGGTCCGGGATATTAGCCCTTTATAGTCTGTCATACTTGGGGGTCAGTTGTATTCCCAGGTATTTTACCGACTTATGTTCACATTTCAGAGGGAACTGGTTCTCCCATTCTATGATTTCTTCTGCCCTTTCAGTAATATTAAGAGCCTTGGACTTGGGATAATTGATGTGAAATCCTGAGACCTTCGCGAATTCCTCTAGTAGTTCTATGGCCATCGGTAATGAGTCCTTCAGGAAAATGAGAAGGTCATCCGCATAAAGAGCTACCTTCTGGGGTCCCCCGGCTCCTACTTCCACCCCCTGAATTCTCGGAACGTTACGGGCCCTCTGTGCGAATGGCTCCATAGCAAAGATCAGAGGTGACAATGGGAACCCCTGCCTCGTGCCCTTCGGAATAAGAATACTCTCTGTGAGCTGCCCATTGATCATTAATCGTGTGGATGGCTGTGCGAAATTGGCCAGCACCATGCGAGTGAAGATCGGCCCACACCCAATCTTTCCAGGGTTAGTTGCAGAAATCCCCAATGCAGGCAATCGAAAGCTCTGGAGGCATCCAGTGCTATTACCGAGAACCTCTGCACCGTCCTTCGCCCCCAATATATCGTCTCTATGGCCCTGCAAATATTGTCGTAGGTGTGCCGCCCCTTCACGAAGCCCGCATGATCTGAGTGGATTATCTCCAGGACGACAAGTGCCAACCTCCGGGCCAGGACCATGGAATAGATTTTTGCATCCCTGTTTAATAGTGAGATAGGGTGATAACTCGCGCAGTCCAGTGGGTCCCTATCTGGTTTCAATAATAGTACTGTAGTCACCGGCTCATATCTCCGGAGGCTCGCCCTGTTTCCCTAATGAAATTAAACAGGTTTGTTAGGGGGCCCACTAAGGTGGCCCTACATGTTTTGTAGTATGCATTACTTAGCCCATCTGGACCCGGGGATTTGTGCCCTTTTAATGCTCCTATAGACTCCCCTACTTCTTCCTCCGTTATGGGTGCATTTAGCATTTGCCTGTCTCAGTCGTTAATTTGCAGCAAAGCCACCTGGTTCAGAAATGCGCTCTGTGCCTCCCTCTCCAGATCTTCCCCTTTCAGGTTATTGGTGTAATATGAGTGTAAGGCTTCCTCTATTTCTTTCTCCCCCCTCACCAGGTCCCCGTCCCAATTTCAAAGTTGGACTATATGGTTCCGGAGCTTCTGTTATTTGGCTGCGAGAAATCGGTTGGCCTTGCCCTCATTTATATAATAAAATTGTTTAGTTTGCACAAGATGTGCAGCTTCGTCCGCTAAATGAGTTTCTAGCTAGGACGGCCCTGACCCTTTTTAATTCTCGCCATGCTTTTTGTGAGCCTCTGTCTTTATATTCCGCCTCAGCCTTTGTTACTTTGGCCTCCATGTCCCGCCTCACCCTCTCACGGCTCTTAATATAGTTCGATGTCTACGCGATGAATTCACCCCTCACTACCGCTTTGCTGGTGTCCCAAATGGTAGACCAGTCGACCCCCGGTGTCACATTTTCTTGAAAGTAATTCTGTAAGGCCTGCTCTTATAGTTAGATCTCTCAATACCACCTCGTTTAGACGCCATGGTTTGTGGGGCTGCTGCCATGGGTTACTCGGTTCCAGCTTTAAGAGGACCGGGGCATGGTCCGACAGACACCTCACTCCAATTTCTAGGCCCTTGACTCGTGGGACCAGCATATCTGAGATGAGCACCATATTAATGCGGGAGTCAACTTTGTGTACCAGTGAGTAGTGGGTATACACCCTCTTGTGGGTGAAAGAATTGCCATGTTTCTAACAGGTGTAATTCCCTTATAAATTTAGCTGAACAGGTGGTCACTAGGGGTGGCTGGGAGGGTTTTGTCCATTGCAGCGTCCATCACACCGTTAAAGTCGGCCCCAATCAAAATCTGTCCCACTCCCCATTGTGCAATTTTGGGCAGCAGGCTTAATGAGAAGTGGTCTTGCTTTTCATTAGGGGCATAACTCGAAATCAATGTGACCTGTTGACCCATCAGCTTTCCCACCAATATCAAGTAGCGGCCTTCCGGGTTCTTCATGAATTGTTTCTCGAAACTGATAGCCTTTGCCAACAAGATGCCCACTCCCCGTTTTTTGGTCCCACGGGAGGCTAGATATTGCGCTGGAAAGGCCCTGTGCCTTAACCTGTGCTCATCCTCTGGGAGTAGGTGTGTTTCCTGAGTCCACACCACCGAAGCTTGCATATCCCTGTCTATTTATAATGGATTTCTGTTTGATTGGGGAGGTAAGCACCTGGACACTTAATGAAACAAATGTTTAATCAGCCATTATTGTACCTTGGCCTCTTGCCCCATTTAACACACTCAACCCCATTCACTCTTTTAGATATTGTACTTGTGCCGTGTATAGCTTCAACCCAGAAAACATAACTCCCTCCCCACAACACCCAAACTTGAACTTCCCCTTGGAACTCTCACCGTGACGCTACCACAGTGATTCTCGGGGTCCATTATCCACCTGGGAAAATTGGGATCCGATCCTCCCCTCTCCCCTCCCCCCCCCTTTTCTTTTCCAGAAGCCATTAGAATCATTTATTATACACCCAACATTGCAGGAAACTGCGCGCAAGAGTTTGCCCCCCCCCCACATCCCCCCATCACTTCTGACCCTCTTAGTTTCTAATGAGCTTTCCCCGGCCTTCCGGACAATTGCTCAAGTGGGGTCTGTGGGTTTGGGTTACTTATTGCGTCCCAGAGGACAGGGTCACCCCAGTCTCCATTGGTCTCTTCCAGGTCCATCTTCTTTCCCCCTATTTAGGGTAAGGCTTCCTCCTCGTCCGTGTTCTCGCCTCCTTCTTCCTCTCGCATAAGTTTGTCCATGCCTTCCTCCTTTGTGACAGTGAACCTCTGACCTTTCCATTCAAAACGAAGGCATGTCGGGTATCCCCATCTGTATCGCACATCCCTGGATCTCAGCCAGTCTGTGACAACCCTCAGCCGTTTTCTCCTAATAAGCATTGTTTGGGCCAAGTCTTGATATAGCTAAATTTGTGTAGATCGGAAGCTTATAGGTTCCTTCTTCCGAGCAGCCCGCATGTAGTCTTCCTTCAGTTGGACCAGATGTATCCGGGTTAGTACATCAGGAGCTAGGTTCTTATTGAGTTGATATGCGGAGTAGACCCTGTGTGTCTGGTCCAATACGATTTCCCCATTCTCTCCCGTGCCCAAGATTTGTCGAAACAGGTCTGTCACATATTGGTGTAGATCAGAGTCTGTTACCGACTTCCGGATTCCACGGATCCGAATGTTATTTCATCTGGACCTGGTTTTCGGCATCCTCCTGTTTACTCTGGACGCGCTCCATTTGCTGCTCATGCACTTTGTTAGCTAACAACTTACTTACCTGCAACTGTTCACATGCTGTTCACATGCTCATGAATATTCCCACGAAAATACTGCCCGCAGCTCCAGAATGTTGCTATGCAACGACTTCTCCTGCAGGCTTTGGGGCGTATGCAGGGCTGGTCTTAGAGGCAGCAGCGCCCTGGGCGAATTGTCTCCCCGTGCACCACTGGTCTCCTTCACCTCTGGCAGCCATAGGCCTCTTGCGTAGAGACCTCCGGTGTGCGCGCCCCATCCTTCCATGGAGGCGTCCGTCGTAACAGTCTCCTGATGAGATGGGCTCTGGAAGTCCGTGCCTGCAGATTGATGCGCGTGGACCCCCCCCCCCCCACCGTATCGCTCGACGGAACATCTCATCGAAGCTTCCCGATACCTGACTCCAACGGGCGTCGAGGTACTCTTGCAGTGGTCGCAACCGCAGCCTGAACAGTCAAACAAGGTATATGCATGACGACATGCTGAGAAGGGATTTTATGGACCTCACCCTTGCAATCTTCAGGGTCAACAGCCGTTGCACCTTGCCCAGGATGGCCACTAGCCTTTCGCCAACGTAGACGCTAGGCACAACACACTGTGTTGAGTCGAGACCCCAGAAACAGAGCATCTTGCGAAGGCACCAAGCAAGACTTTGCATAGTTCACCAAGAACCCCAGCTCCGTCAGCAGCTGGACGGATTCCATCGTGTGAGCGACAGTGATCTCCCTCGCGACAGTGATCTCCCTCGCGACAGTGATCTCCCTCGCGACAGTGATCTCCCTCGCGACAGTGATCTCCCTCGATTTCGCACGGATGAGCCAGTCATCCAGGTAGGGGTAAACATGGATCCCTCGTAGGCATAGTTCCGCTGCCACTGGCGCCAGACACTTGGTGAAGACCCTTGGCGCCGACTTTAGTCGGAAGGGAAGGGCCTTGAACCGATAGTGTTGCCCTTGAACCACAGAGCGGAGGAACTTGCGGTGTCCCTTGTGGATGGGAATGTGGAAGTAAAAATCCCCCAGACCAAAGACAATCAGAAATCCCCTTCTTCCAGCTGTCCTAGAACATGCTGATGGGTGACCATCCAAAACCTCTGGGATCTGATGTACTTGTTTAAGTGGCGGAGGTCCAAGATGGGTCTCCAACCGCCAGTCTTCTTCTTGACGAGGAAGCCTTTGGAGGAACCCTGGGATTTTCCTCTGGAGGTCCGAAAGGACAGCTGTCACTGCTGCAGCGTGCCCAAAGCATGCACCGTCTCAGTATCCGCCTTGATAGCCTGAAGAGACTTGTCCACAGTCTTGCTAAACAAGTTATCCCTGTCGAAAGGCATGTCCAACACCCTCGACTGCACATCCTGGGGCAAGTTAGTGGCCTTCAACCAACCCCACCGATGAAGGCAAACGCTGTTGCCCATCTGGCATAACCATGTGTCTATGTCCGTGGCCACCGTAATGGCATGGTCCGATGCCACCTCGCCTTCCTGCAAAATCTCCAGTGCTTCTGCTCTCTTGTCGGGAGGAAGTCCAGGAGGGGAGCGATCTTGAACCAGAGCTCCCTATCGTAACGAGCCACAATGGCGAGGGCGTTGGCCGCCTTGATGGTCGTCGCTGCCGACGCCATGACCCGTCCCATGGAGTCCAGCTTCTTTCCCTCGCTGTGCTTCTTCCTAGCCGCCGCCGGGACCACCACATCCGGGGAAGGCTGTGATCTCAAGCACGTGGGTGCAGAGTCCGGCACCCTGTACTTTTTCTCGTACCGTTCTCTCTTCGCCAGGGCAGAGGACAGGTCCTTCATGAGGGACAGACCCTCATCCCAAATGTCGTCCAACAGCGGGATAGACAGCACGGTCTTCCTCTTGGCTTCCCTGCACTTGTACAGGAAGCACTCCTTCTCCTTGGGAGCCAGTTGGAACAACTCCGAGGCCCTCTAGATCATGGCATGAAACGAGCCAATCTCGTTGGGCGGCGTGGGCGGCGAGGCTCTGGGTGGCGGGGACGGGAGACCCACTCCGCCGCAGTCATCGTCCGTACCCGTGCCAGTCGTCGCTGTGTCTGGTTCCGTCTCATCCCTCGGTGGAGGGGAGGGAGGCGATGGAAGTTGAGGTGGAGGGTGAACCCTCTTGTGCGGAGGTTCGACATCCCCAGGTGCCGCGCGGTCTCCCACCAGCGACAGGGGCATCCCTTGTCCGAATCCAAGCCTGAAGGATGTCCACCAAAATGTTCGCCGGAGGAGGAGGTGGCTGCTGCGGTGGCTGCAACGGAGGGGACGGCGGCAGTGGCGTAGCGTCCTCCGGCTCCTGGCCGACCGGGTCCTCCTTGTCGGCATCTTTGCCACTCTCCATATCTGCCTCGTCGGGGTCCCTCCCGTAGGACCTGGCCTCAACTGATTTTTCATTCAAAACGGTCATAAGAACAGCAAGCTCCTCCTCGGAGGAGATGTCCGTGCCTTGAAGGACTACTGTGGACCCCCCCCCCTTCTTCTCAATCAGGGGAGACTGTCTCTGGGAAATGACTGGCATAGTCTTCACCGGTGTCTTCTCTACAGGCAGAAAAGAGGATTACCTCCTGGCTGGCAGGGAAACTCTCGGTCTGGAGGCCGTTTCCTGCAAACCCGTATCAACGGCCTTCGCCAGGGACACCACCACTCCTTCAATGTAGGTTTTCGCCGGGTGAACCTGGGCCCTCACGACCTTGGTCGCGCCAGAGGCCTGCATCGTGGGGGGAGGGTCAGCACCCAGCTCCTCCTTGGCCTTCTCCGTCGGAGCCGACTGGGACTTCTCCAGAAGTTTACCCAGGTGCTCCGTCTTCCTCGAGCCAGACTGTTGGCTTGTGGTCGAAGGTGCCGGAGATGCTGCGCCCGCCCTGGCCACCGAGGAGCTCGCCCCAACGGCGCTCCCGGTGCCCGCGGACTCGCAGTGCTTTGCCTTCTGTTGGACACCTTCGCCGGGGTGCCTTCAAAGGTCTTAGAACACTGCTTGGATTTCTTCTTTAGGCTGGGTGACCGGGGCTCACCCGACTGGAGCCACTTGTTAAGCCACTCTCAACGGTCCTTCATGGTGCGGGGCACCATATCCTTGCAGAACACACAAGGCTCCTCCACTTGTCTTGTCTTTAAGCAGGCAGTAGAGGCACAGGGAGTGCCCATCGTTCAGGAAAATGTTCCTTAGTCCACATCCCGGGCAAATCCTGAACAGAGGTGTCGAAGATCTATCTTCAGCCAGGTCCACGCGGCGTAGGCCTCCAAGAATCTTCTGGAATCCTCCAAGAAGGGAACTAGACAAAGAATTGCCCTTGAGGGGCGTAGAAAGTTCCAAAAAATGGGTCCCCATTAGTCGGATGATGGATCGATGGTCCTTGAGGCTCGATTGACAAACAATTAAAACAAACTAAGAAAAAACAAGGACTCCCAACACTTGAACGTGCGGTAAAAATCTGAAGATGGCTGCTAGAGGAGGGGCTTAGGTAGAGGGCAGTCATTGGCTGGGGGCAGTATGGCCCAGAGACCAGTGATTAGTTGTTAGGAGAAAGAACGTTAAGAAGTGAAACAAACAGATTTTTACTTTACCAAGGGTACCCAGCCTGACGGGGAATATTCCTGAGCATGTGAATCCATGCCAGACCCCATGCTGGAGAACAGTGAGATCTGCAAAACTGTACAGGAACCATCTGCTGCATCTTTTTGTTCATTTTAAAGCTACTGTACAAAGTCTAAGAACTTACATCTTACTGTACAGTTGCTTGCGTCTTCTACTACTTACATGCCTAACAGCTTGTGGCCCTACATTGATTCATCTTTTTCTTCAAAGACTTCTGAAACATTGTGCAAAGACGTTTCTACTCACCTTCGAAGAAGTGTTTCATCCTATATAGACTCTTGCCTATTGACTTTGGCTTAGCCTTTTCTAACTGAATAACTCTTATTGCGGGGGATCTGAAAGTATTTGCCTGCTTAAGAAATATTTGTGGTATCTTGTTTGCTCTAATAATCTTTCCCTTTTGACTTGCTCTTAACTAATTCTGAATGCCAACAGTAATACTTAGCAACAGCACCCTAGCAATTGAAGTCCCGTGTGGGTGTAGGTCTCTGCTGTATGCCATCCCAAATGGGTATTTATGTCATGATGCCTACCCCCAGGCATCCGGACAAGCCCATCAGCCCCGGGAGCAGGCATCTAGACATTTAGTAAAATCTCAGCAGCCCCGGCTAGGGGCTACCTGGGTTCAGTCCTGCTCATAGTAGAAATCAGTCCTGGCGCCTATGGCGCCAGGCTCATAGTCATTAATTTCTTCAGGCAGACCATGCTGCAAATGACTCCAATCCAACATGAAGCCTGAAAGGGACTATTTTACTACAGGGACTATTTTTTACTCTGGTGTGGTTCTAGGGACTTCTTACCTGGGACTACTTTTGAGGCTATTTAAACCACGCCCAACCAGCAACACACGCCTTGCGTTATTCTGCATCCAGCAGTGTAACGCTCACCGTGCCTCCAAGTCAGCTTCCAGACCTCTGCCACGCCCGTCTTGAATCCAGAGCTCCCAGAGAGGAAGGAAAGTAGGGGCAAGGTTAGAAAACGAACTTTATTCCAGTTTCTCACCAGATTCCGGAACCATCACGTCTCAGCACCTGGAAAGGACATTCTTTCTACACGCGTTGCATCGCCAGCTGCAGCGCCGCGCCATACTCGCCAGTCCTCACAGCACCTTTCAATCCGGCGCTGCCTCCATCATTTCTTTGCCGGGCTCCGGCATCTGGGGACAAAAGAAATAACCAGGTGAGCCGAGAGAGCCAACAAATACAATCTCTCTTACCACCATAGACTTAACTGATTTGCCACCGGAGGCATTATTCTTTAACTCTTCACATCTTCAAACGCTGCATCTGAAAACGGAGAGAAAACACCACGTTAAATACATGCATCATTTACCGGACAGCATCGGGTAATACAGACTCTTACCTGAACGCCATCTACCACCACAAGACCATCTTTTCTCGAACTCCACTGCAAGGTAAGAAAGGAATGGGACAAGAGTGAACATCGGATATATTGAATTCTATACTCAGGGACCTCAGAGCCAACTCTCGTCGTAACTCCCCAATGCCTTTTAACCAGTGAAGCAACTGGTGTCTACGCACCCCTGCAATCCACACAGGATGGAGAGCTCATCTTTCAAGAATATAAGGTGATAGTACTGGAAGGGGATTTCGGAGGTGATTAGTGGGGAGAGCAGGGAGGTGCCATCACTAGAATCCACGGCTAAATTCCTCTCTCCACTTGCAGGAGAATCCTTCTATGGGTCAAGCTGACGAGATTAGGAGGGCCAGTCCAGTCCGTCATCTCTGCAATACTCATCACGTGGATGGAGGCCGCAGCAGTCCGGGTCCGACCGACACCCCTGTGGGAGCCAGATGAGCGTAACAATTTACTGATTCTAAACTTAGAAGAATGTATCATTTTGAAGTAGATTTGTGTGGCGTTTTACAGTGCTCCCTTCTGAAGAAGGCTCACATTAACTGACTGGTAAATAAATTAATTGTTTTATCAAGAAAACCTGTGTATAAGTGTTTGCTTGAATACTTGTCACTGAACCTCTGAGTAGCTCCCCTACAGCTCACATTGACCCCTCTTGAGATAAGCCTGGCTACTCGCCCACACTACCAACCAGTGTAATACAGACTTATACCAAAGGTTGTGTTGCTATTGCCAGGATGTCAGGGTTTTTGTAGTGCACCCTAAGGGTACTGCATACAATCTTGCCTAACAAAGGGGTACAATTTGTGCCTGTAACTACATTTCTCCAGCATTGGCATTTTTCATGGATTCACATGCTGTGAATATTCCCCATCGACAGGCTGGGAATCCTCAGTTAACCCTTTTCCTCCATAGTAATACAGAGGAAAAAAACATTGCATATTATGTAGCCCATTACCCTGATTATGGGTGCTTTTGTTACCATCCAATGGAACATCAAGTATGTAGCCCCTCCTCTGCAGCATCTCTTCAGATTTTACCTAGTGAGTGCTTTCGCCTGATCTGCTTTAAGTAGGATTTTACTCGAGGGGATGGCCGGAGTGCGTATGTGAATATATGAAAGATGCCAATGCTGCAGAAATGGAGCTACAAGTAAGAAACATACTCCTTCTCCAGCATTGGATCCTTCATAGATTCACATGCTGTGGATCCAATACGACATGCATAACTTACCGTAATAGCATTTCTGATGATTGTATCTGCTTCGATTTACATGCTGCGCATATAGTCCGACATCTAGTGGTAACGACAGAATATTGCATCTTGTATTTCGAGGATCGAAAGGGGACGTCGACACGGGCGTGCCTGCAACACTATCCTCGACGTGGAGTGTACCCAAAATCCCTCACGCGTCGAGTTCCCTGCGATTCTATTTTTTTCTGCCTGAGGGAGCCTTATGACTATCGTGAGTGAGTACAAAAAGAGAACAAGAATTAGATGTCTATGTTCCTTCCATCCAAGCAGGGAGGAAGGTTGGGCGCATGTGAATCTTAAGCAGATACAATCATCAGAAATGGTATTACGGTAAGTAATGCATGTCTTCTGATGCTTGTGAATCTGCTTAGAATCACATGCTGTGCATAGACTAGCGAGCAGGAGTTGGAGGTGGGATGTGAGAAGAAACAGTAGTGAAAAGAGGTCTTAGTACTGCTTGTCCCCACCTGAGAATCAGACCTAGAGTGTGCGTCTAGGCAATAGTGTTTTGTAAAGGTGTGTACAGAAATTCAGGTTGCCAATTTACAAATGGACTTGAGGGGAACATTTTCAATGAATGCTATGGAAGCCACAGTGCCCCAAGTAGAGTGCGCTCTAGGCTTGAAGGGCAGATCTCCCTTGGCCAGAGTGTGATGCAATTGACAATCCTCCTTGAGATGGCCGATTTAGAGACAGGGTCCCCTTTTCTACAAGCCGCCACTGAAACGAAAAACTGGTTTGCCTTAGTGGTTTAGTTCTTTCCAGGTAGTACATGACTGCCCTATTCATCTCCAGTGTGTGTAGGCTTCACTCTGCCACATTAGTGGGATTCTGGAAGAATGTGGGTAGTTCTATTGACTGGTTCAGTGCACAGAACCACCTTATCTCTGAAGTGTAATGAAAGGGTCTATAATTGAAAGAGCCTGTAGTTCACTGACTTCTTATTGAAGCGACTGCCACTAGGAAGGCGGTCTTGTAAGTGAAGGCCTTGAGGCTAGCCTTGTGCAAAGGTTCAAAAAGGAGACCCCATAAGTCTGGTTAATACCACATTTAGGTCCCATCCGGGAGCCGGGTTAGAAATAGGGGGATGGATTCTTTTAACCCCTTCCATGAAAGCTTTAATTACTGGGATCTTCCACCACAACACTTTTCGCTGGGACGTGGTATAGGCTGAAAGTGCAGCTAAGTGGACCTTGAGGGAATTAAAAACTAGACCCGACTCTAGTAGGTGAGTTAGGTATGACAATGCATTACTTACCATAAAAATATTTCTGATGGTTGTATCTGCTTAGATTCACATGCTGTGCATAGTCCGACATCCAGTGGTCACTGCGGAGTATTGCATTTTGTTTTTCGTAGTCGAAAAGGGGACGTCGACAAGGCGTGTCTGTAACACGATCCCTATAGTGACGTGCAGTGTACCCACAATCCCTCACACGTGGAGGTCCCTCTGTTTGTATTTTTTCTGCCCTGAGGGAGCCTATTAGGCGTGAGCGAGAACAGAAAAGAGAGAAATATAGAAAAGGATGTCTATGTTCCTTCCATCCGAGCGGGGAGGAAGGGTGGGCGCATGTGAATCTAAGCAGATACAACCATCAGAAATGCTTTTACGGCAAGTAATGCATTGTCTTCTGATGTTTGTTAATCTGCTTAGAATCACATGCTGTGCATAGACTAGCGAGCAGTACCCGGAGTTGGAGGTGGGCTGTGAGAAGAACAGTAGAGAAAAGAGGTCTTAATACGGCTTGTCCCACCTGGGAATCAGATGTAGAGTGGGCATCTAGACAGTTGTGTTTTGTAAAGGTGTGAACAGAACTCCAGGTTGCCGCTTTGCAAATGGACTCAAGAGGGACATTTGCAATGAAAGCTATGGAAGTCCCGGTGCCTCGAGTGGATTGTGCTCTTGGCTTGAAGGGTAGTTCTTTCTTAGCAAGAGTGTAACAGAGTGATGCATTGTACAATCCATCTAGAAATAGTGGATTTTGAAACTGCATCTCCTTCTCTTCCTGCTGCCACCGAGACAAAGAACTGATTAGTCTTTCTCAATGGTCTAGTTCTTTCCATATAAAATATCACTGCTCTGAGAACATCCAGTGTATGCAGGATCTTCTCACCTAAGTTTGAAGGATTTTGAAAGAATGTTGGTAGTTCTATTGACTGGTTGACATGGAATTTAGAGATACATTTTGGTGCAAACCTAGATGTGTGCGTAGAACCACCCTATCCTTGTGAACTGTAACAAAGGGGTCTAGTATAGAGAGCGCTTGTAGTTCACTTACTCTCCTAATGGAGGTGATAGCTATTAGAAAAGCAGTCTTAAGATTGAGGTCTTTAAGTGTTGCTTTGTGCATGGGTTAAAAGGGAGACCCCATGTGCCTGGTTAGTACCACATTTAGGTCCCATCCGGGAGCGGGGTTAGCTATGTGAAAGTGGATCCTCTTCACTCTTTCCATGAAGGCTTTAGCAACAACTGGGACTTTCCACCATGACACTGTGTTGAGAAGTGGTGTATGCGGAAAGTGCAGCTAGATGAACTTTAATAGAATTAAACACCAAGCCTGAGTCTAGTAGGCGAGTCAGGTACACAACAATTTGTGTGGGAGAGCAGTCAACTGGGTTGATGCTCCTTCCCCTACACCAGATGACAAATCTCTTCCATTTGCTAGAACAGTGATAAGTGTTAGGCTTTCTAGCCTCCCTGAGAATGGCCATGCATCTCTGCGGGAGTTGTAAATGTCCAAATTCTATGCTCTCAGGAGCCAGGCTGCTAAGTTCATGGTCCGAGGGCATGGATGTAGTGTCCTGCCCTTGTCCTGTGACAGCATGTTGTACGGGCAGGGAAGTTTCACTGGAGGAGATAGGGACATCTCCATCAAGTGAGCGAACCAAGGTTGTCTCAGCCACATAGGGGCCACCAGTATCATGGTAACTTGTTCCTGGTGCATGTTGTGCACTTTCTTGTTGAGAGGTGAGTCAGGCAGGGGGGGAATTCTGGGGGGGGGGGGATTGGGTATGAGCGTAAACAAATTTCCCTGACCATGGTATCGTTAGACCGTTACCCTTGGATTGGTTCTGGGGGTACCTGGAGGCGTAATCTTGGCATTGCGAGTTCTCCAGAGTTGCGAACAGATCTATCTCTGGGAATCCCCATTGTGTGAAGACGATGTCTTCGTCTAACCGCCATTCGTACTCTGAGGGCAGAGGGAAGTCTCTGCTGAGTTTGTCTGCTAGCAGATTGAGTTCCCCTGGTACATGTTGGGACAGTAGGAGCACACTTCCAGATGTTCTGGGACAGCTTGGACAGTCCTGGAGAGTGAGTGCCCCCCTGCTTGTTGAGGTAGTACATGGCTGTGGTGCTGTCCATGAGGACCATCACTGTCATCCCTTGTAGGTGTGCCTGGAAGGCTTTCAGTGCCTTGAACACAGCTAGTAGCTCCAGTAAATTTATGTGCTTGGATGCTACGCTCGGAGTCCAGACTCCGTGAGCAGTCTGATGGGATAGGTGAGCCCCCCATCCCGTGCGGGATGCGTCTGTGGTTAGAGTGGCTTACACTGTGGGGGTGGCAAATGGTTTCCCTATTACCAGTTTTTCCTTCGACCACCACGTAGCGAGAGAACCAAGGCCTGCGAGACCACCACTAGATCGTCCCATTGTCCGCTGGCCTGACACCACTGGCTGTTGAGCCACTCTTGCATTGGGCGCATGCGCAGGCACGCGTGAGGTACCAAATAAATACATGACGCCATCATTCCTAGTAGGCGCATTGCTTTGCGTACCGTCACCTCTCGACCGGCCACATATTGAGGGATTTGAAACAGCATGTATTGGACCCTCTCGTTGGAGGGGAAGACAAGGCCGTCCTTTGTTCGAATTAGAGCCCCTAGGAATTGTTTGATCTGGCAGGGGTCTAAGCTGGACTTCTTCTCGTTGATGGAGAAGCCCAGTTGAAACAAAAGGCCTACAGTCTTTTGGGTATCTGAGAAGCATGCTTCGTAAGAATCCCCTGTTATGAGCCAATCGTCGAGATAAGGGTATACTGGGATGGACAACCTGCGCAGGTGGGCCGCCGCTACTGCCAGTACCTTTGTGAATGCTCTCGGCGCTGATGCTATGCCGAAGGGTAGCACTCTGAACTGCTAGTGTTTGCCCCTCTATCATGAACCTGAGGTATTTTCTGTGCGCTGGCAACATTAAAATATGAAAGTATGCATCTTTCATGTCCAGTGTTGTCATGTAATCTCCCTGTGAAAGCAGGGGGATTACCTCCTGTAGAGTCACCATACGAAACTTTTGAGGTTTGACAAATTTGTTCGCTGGGCGCAAATCTAGTACAGGGCGCATGGTTAAGTCCTTTTTGGGTACAAGGAAGTACACTGAATAAATGCCTTCCGTTACCTGGGATAGAGGCACGACCTCTATAGCTCCTTTTTCTAGTAGTTGGTCCACTTCTTGAAGATGGATGACGAGGTGTTCTAGCGACATGCGGCGTCCCCTCTGTATTTAGGGGAACTGTTGAATTCTATACAGTAGCCGCGGGCTATGGTTGGTAGTACCCAGCGGTCTGATGTTATACCCTCCCATGCTGGAAGAAAGGATGTGAACCGGCCCCCGACCGGCGAAGCATGGGAGGGGACCCGAATCTTTGAGTCATTTGGTGTTGGTGGCTTGGGAACCTCTAGGGGTGGGACCCCGACCTCTTCCCTTGACACGACGTTGTCCTCTTTGGTTATATTGTCCACTGGACCAGTAACCTGCAGATTATTGCTGCTGCTGTTGCTGCTGGCGTTGGCCTCGAAAAAAATGTTTGTTGCCATAACCACGTTTGTTGGGAGGCCTTGAAATTTGATCTAGTGTCTTGATTGTGTCAAATTCCTTCTTTGCGGTCTCTAGTGCCTCATCCACCGCCTTACCAAAGAGGTTTGCATCTTCTATAGGTTTGTTAATAAGAGATGCTTGTGTTTCAGGTTTAAAGCCTGAATTACGTAGCCATACATGGCGTTTGAGTAGGATTCCTTGGACTAGGGAACGCCCAGCCGTCTCTGCAGCATCCAGAGTATTTTTAATGATGCTTTGATTGACTAAGGTCCCTTCAGTCACCGTGGCTACAAGGAGAGTACATAGGGGTTCCGGTACCTCCTCAATGTCCTTACGTAGTTTGCTCCATTGTGCATCTGCGTAACTTGCCAGCAAAGAGTTGTTGTTGGCAATTCTTGCGGAAAAGGCAGCTGAGGCCGTAATCCTCTTCCCTAGGGCATACAATTTTTTACCCTCTATCTGGTGGTGCCTCGCTAGTTGACAGCGGGACCCTGCTCTCTTCCTGGTATTTGTCACCACTAAGGAGTCTGGTACAGAGTGGCACCTGATGTAAAACGGGTCCGATGGAGAAGGACTAAATCCTTTTTCTATCCTCTGGTTGACCCCTCTGATCAACGCGTGAGTGAATAGTGAAGGAATAATTCTTCTCTTTACTGAGGCAAGGAGGGGAATGGTTTGGCTGACAGGGGGTTTCTCCTTAATGATCTTTTCTACAAAGTCGATGTCAGGAGAAGTTTCCCCGGTCTCTATCTCGAAATGCGCTGCTGCCTTGCGTAGGAGTGCATTAAAAGGTAGGTTGAGCGTCTATAGGAGATGTATTCCTAATAGGTGAGTCTTTGGGTGGGGACAGGTTTATGGCTTCAGGGTCTGAAAACGCTGATGGGGACTGCCAGGGCTGTGAAGCGCCTTCTGGGTCTTCTCCGAAGCCCCCCATCACCGGGTTGTCTTCAAAACCTTCCTCCTCTAGGTTTTGTTCCCCTTCATTGACTAAGAGTTTGTCATCCTCCTGAAAGTGGGGGTCCTCTCCAGTGAGGTCATATAGATTTACATCCTCTTGGGGGGGTGGGGGGGTCAAACAGCCTGGGGTACTTGGCCCTGGGATCCTCCTGAGGTCCCTCTCTTGATCTCTTGGGTGTTGGAAGGTTCTAAGTCTCCATAAACCTCTCCATTTTGTCCATACCGAACTGGAGTCTCTCTAGGGTTTCTTGAGGTACCACGGAGCAATCAGGGGGAGAGAAGGGAGGACCTACCATTAGAAAACGCTTCAACCTATCCCATAACGTCGAAGAGAGTTTCCCCTCGCCTTCTGAAAAAACCTTCTGGTAGGCTAGGAGTCCCTCTCGACAGAGCAGGCGGTTCCTGCCTTCCTTCTGACCTTTTCAGCATTTCCCATGCCTTATGAGCATTAACTGACGTCTCTTTCGCCGTCCGTCTCTGGCTATCGGGGGAAATAATCCTCGCCAGGCTCTCGACAACTAAACTGTGTCGAGGGTAGCTCCGGCGTTGACGTTACAGGCGTCGCTTATGGGCGCTCTCTGCCTGTGCGCGTCATCTAGCGGTTTAGTGATAGTGCCCTTATCTGGGGGTAGCTGTAACGCTCACCTGATTCTCGCAGAGGCGCCGGTCTTGACTGGGCGACTACCGTATCTTCAAAGGTGATGTGCAGCACCCGGTTGGCTCTTTGGGCTGGACCTCTGTGCCCTGTATGCCTGACGTGCAGGGTAAGATGTCTGCAGATAGAAAATACGGGGTTAATGAACTGGGGTTATTGGGGTGTCCCCATCTCTTTCCTCTTCTCCTCTCCTGTAGACCCCCACAGGTTAACGCTCTCACCTTAGGTAAGTGAATTCCGAGCTCTCCATCTGCCTCGGGGCAGGGTGCTGTAACCAGTTCCTTCACTGGATAGGTAGCGCAGGCCTCTTGACTCCAGAGGACTGCTGACCGTCGTTTACTGCACGAACGGTAAGTTTCGAGTAACTCAAATGTCTTTAAAGTCTTTAATAATGATGTCTCTTGTTTTGCAGGGTTCCGGCGATGGCGGATGACGGGCTGAAGTGAGTTGAAGATAGAGCCCGTGTGATGAATAGAAGCGCCTGGAAGCACGTAAGTAAGCGCTTGTTGCCAGCTTCACGATGCGCTCTAACTGTCTTTATTTTGCAGGTACAAGTTCGGAGCGGCTGCAGGGTGCCGGGATACCCACTGGGTTAGATGTGGAAAGGAGTAATGGCACGTGAGTATTAAAGTTCCCCTATGTCTTTAAACGCACCTTGTTTTGTCTTTCAGATGCGGGATGCAGCGCTGACGGCCTCCGGAGCGTGCGAAGAGTTGGTAAGCTTTTGTCTTTCAGATGCCGGAATGCAGTGTGAAGACCTCCGGAGCGCACGAAGAGTAGGTAAGCCTTTGCCTTTCAGATGCCGGAATGCTAACCTGTTCTTTCTTGTCTTTATAGGTGTTGCTGAAGACTGGATTCAGGATGGTAAGCCTTTTTCCTTAGGCCCAGGACCGGATGCAGAAGACACGATGAGCGTTCTGCTGCAGAGGGTGCAGAATAACGCAAAGCAAGATTCATCCACCGGGTGTGGTTTAAATAGCCTCCTGTAGTGCTTAGGTGTCTCCTTCCACAGCCACGCCTAAGTAAGAAAAGAGTTCCTGGTAAGAAAAGAGTTCCTGCCTTCCAGAAGAGTTCCAGTGTTCTGAATCTAGGGAGTGGCTCCAGCCCCACCCAACAGGAAAAGTAGTTCCAAACAGAAGAGGATCAGAGGCTCAACTGGCAGGCAAGTAAGCAGCATGGTCTGCTGCAGGTAAGTCCACCCAAGCATTATGAGCCCGGCGCTTCCAGCGCTGGGACTGGGCATATTTATGAGCCTGGTGCCACTGGCGCCAGGACTGGGTCCAAAAGGTCCCAATTGGGACTGGTTGGCACTCGGAACCTGGGTTATAGATCTGCTTCCAAGGGAGTTGGGAAAACCCTGACCTTTTGGAAGCAGAGATCATGACAGTAGCCTAGTCGCGTTTGCGGTTGCAGGGGGGGCTTCAGACTCTTACCGTCTGAGGAGGCCGCCGGTAGGACCTGCGTCTCCGTTGGCGCCAATGTTCTTCGTCTTCGACTAGGAAGAGCGGTGGGTAGTATGTTTATGGGAGTGTTTTCTGTGTGCGTCCTTGTCGCCAGGGTGTTCATCCTCATAAGCAGGGCGTGAGATGAGCTTGTCGGGGACGGACGACTAGGAGCGTGAACGGATGTCGGGTTGTCACATTCCTGGTCACTTTCTGCGGCGGCGGGTGATGAATCAGACCTAGACATGGCCTAGGCTGCCCACCTCTTGACCCTACGGTCTTTCAAAGTCTTCGGCTAAGGAGATGACAGGCCGCACAGCCGTCTTTGTGGTCGAGGGGCAAGCAACGGTTACACCGTTTATGCTTGCCTTTCCAGGTAAATTTGCCTTTGCAAAACCTAAAGGGCATCCTCTCCATAGCTGAGGAACAGATTTCATGTGACAACAACCCCGAAGGAAAGGGAAAGGCATTCTCAAAGAGAAACAATTAATGTCCCACAACCCCACTCTCCCTACTGTATTTGGCCGTCGAGGCCAGACCACGTGTTCGGCGAACGCCGAACAACCTCCTCCGTCGAAGGCACCGCCATCGGAGATCTTGATCGGCAGTGAACAGCTTTGCAGCTACGCCTTAGGAGGGATGCAAGTAATAATATAAGTTAAGGGCGACCAAAGGTCGAATACAGTTTTTTGCAATGTCTCTCGAGGAGCTCCGCGTATAGGCGACCAATATCTGGGCGGAAAAAAACAATACGAGGGACCTCGACGCGTGAGGGTTGTGGGTACACTGCACTTCACTATAGGGATAGTGTTAGACACGCCTTGTCGACGTCCCCTTTTCGACTATGAAAAACAAAATGCAATACTCCGCAGTGACCACTGGATGTCGGACTATGCACAGCATGTGATTCTAAGCAGATTAACAAACATAAGAAAATACAATATGAGTAGGAGAGCAGTCAATGCGATTGATGCTCTTGGAATTACACCAGATGACAAAGCATTTCCATTTATTGGAGTAGCAATGTCTGGTGTTAGGAAGGGTTCCTTGCTTCTCTAAATATATCCATGCATCTCTGAGGAAGTTAGAGATGCCTGAACTCTATGATCTCAGGAGACAGGCCACTAAGTTGAAAGTCTGCGGGCATGGATGAAATGTTTCCCCCTTGTCCCGAGATAGCATATTGTATGGGCAAGGTAGTTTTATCGGTGGAGAGAGAGACATCTCCATCAGATGGGAGAACCAGGGTTGGCGTGCCCACAATGGGGCCACCAATATCATGGTGACTGGTTCCTGATGCATCTACTGCACAATCCAGTTGAGTAGCGGAGTCGGGGGGGAAAAGGGTAAACACATTTCCCTGACCATGTTATCCAGAGACCGTTCCCCTTGGATCGGTTCGGAGGGTACCTGGAGGCGTAATCTAGGCATTGCGAGTTCACCAGAGTTGCGAACAAGTCTATCTCAGGGAAGCCCCATTCTGCGAAGAAAACGTTGAAGACGATGTCTGCGTGTAGTCGCCATTAGTACTCCAAGGGCAATGGGAAGTCTCTGCTGATCAAGTCTGCCAGAAGTTTCCCCTGGAACGCATTGAGACAATAGAAACATCTTGTGTTTGAGAGACCATTTCCAAATGTTTTGTGACAGTTTGGACAGCCCTTGAGAGTGCGTGCCCCCTTGCTTGTTCAGGTAGTACATGGCCGTGGTGCTGTCTGTGAGGATCAGTAATGTATTTCCCTGTCAATGTCTGAAAGGCCTTCAGTGCTTTGAATACCGCTAACATGTCCAACAGGTTTATGTGGTTGGATGCTACTGCTGGGGACCAAACGCTGTGCGCCATCTGTTGAAGGAGGTAAGCCCCCTCCCACCCTGTGAGAGATGCGTCCGTCGTTAGAGTGGCTTCTACTGCAGGGGTGTTAATGTTTTTCCCCTTCAAGATGTTTTCCCACCACCACCACCACTGCAGGGAGAAAAACAAGGGCTGCCAAGTAAACCACTAGATCGCCCCATTGTGTGATAGCCTGACACGACTGGCTGTTGAGTCACTCTTGCATAGGGAGCACGCGCAAACGTGCGTGAGGCACTAAGTAAATGCAGGATGCCATCATCCCAACAGTCGCAAGGCCTTGCGTACCGTCACCTCCCGACTGGCTACATACTGAGGGATCTGAAACAGCAAGTTTTGAACCCTCTCGTTGGAGGCGAAGTTGAGGCCGTCTTCTGTCCGAATTAGAGTTCCCAGAAACTGCTTGACTTGGCTGGGGTCGAGGCTGGATTTCTTTGCGTTTATGGAGAAACCCAGACTGAATAAGAGATCTACCATCTTGAGTGTTCGACAGGCATGTTCCAAATGAGTCCCCTGTTATGAGCCAGTCATCGAGATGAGGATAAACTGGGATGGATTGCCTGCGCAGGTGAGCTGCTCCAACTGCCAGTACCTTTATAAATACCCTTGGGGCTGAGGCAATGCCGAAGGGAAGGACCTTGAACTGATAGTGTTCACACTCTATCATGAATCTTGGTTATTTCCTGTGTGCCGGCAACATTAAAATATGAAAGTATGCATCTTTCATGTCCAATGTTGCCATGTAATCCCCCTGCGTTAGTAGAGGAATTACTTCTTGCAGCGTTACCATACAAACCTTTGGGTTTGACAAATTTGTTCAGTGGACGTAAGTCCAGCACAGGGCGCATGGGGAAATACTTTTTGGGTACAAGGAAGTACACTGAATAAATATCCTTGTTTACCTGTAGAAAGGGGACGACTTTGATTGTGCCCTTTTCCTGCAGGCTCTCGACCTCTAGTGGCAGAATCTTCAGGTGTTCTGGTTTAAGACGCCTGCGCTTTGGAGGTCTGAATCGAGGTGGCCTGCTGAACTCTATGCAATAACAGTGGGTGACTGTCTTGAGCACCCACTGGTCTGTGGTAATCCCCTCGCAGGTGTATAGGAATGATGTTATACGTCCCCCGACCAGGGAGGTATGAAAGGGGACATGGATTTGAGAGTCATTTTTGACCGCAGGCCGGATAGCCTCTGGGGGTGGCATTGCGACCCCTTCCTTTCCCACAGCGTTCTCTGGGTGGATATGGATTAGAGGCAGCCCCAGTCTTGAGGTCAATTGTTACCTGCTCCATATTGGTTATGTGGAAATCGAGAATAAGACTGTCCGCGAAAGGAGCAGCGAGAACTTCCCCCTCTCTGTTGAAAGGGCCTTTGAGTGATCTGATTCAAAGATTTCAAAGTCTTGTGTTCTTTCTTGGCAGTTTCCAGCGCCTCATCAACAGCCTTGCCAAACAGGTTAGAGTCTTCCACCAGTTTGCTGATTGGCGTCACTTGTGTCTCTGGTTTGAACCCCGAGTTCTTTAACCAGGCGTGACGTTTCAAAAAAGGGTACCCTGGGCTAACCTTCTTCCTGCTGTCTCAGCAGCATCTAAGGTGTTTTTGAGGATGTTCTGTTTACTTGCTTACCCTCTGACACAATGGTAAGCAAGCAAGAATGCACTGGTTCGGGGACCTCCTGCAGGCCCTCCTGCAGCACGTTCCATTAATAGCTGGCCAACAGTGTGGTATTGTTGGCTATCCAGGTGGATTATGCTGCCGCAGTAGTGATTCTCTTCCCAAGAGCATACCATTTTTTTTACATTTTTACATTCCTTGTCCGGCGATGCCTCGGCGGTGGACACAGGGACCCCCTGCCCTTTTCCTTGTTGTGACCACAAGGAAATCTGGGGTGGAATGACCCCTAATATACAAGGTGTCAGTAGGGGAGAGGCAAAAATGTTTTTCCACATATGGGTTTACAGCTCTGGTTTGTGAAGGTGTTAATAAGGAAGGAGTGATAAGCCTTTTGATGGAGTTAAATAAAGGGATAGCCTGGCTCGCAGGAGGCTTCTCCTTGAAAATGTCCTCTATGAAATCTGAATATAGCACCGCCTCTTGCGTGGCAATCTGGAAGTGTTCGGCTGCGTTTTTCAGAATGGCGTCAAACGCCATCTGGTCATCTAGAGGAGATGCCTGACGCAGAGATGGGGAAGAGGGGGTCCATGCATATATCATCAAGATCTGGGGTATGGGTAAGAGACAGCCAGGGCGGGTCATCCACCGGAGGTTCATCCACCCAATCCGGGGTCTGATCAATGGGATCCCCAAAAGGATCATCCTCCTGTGAATAAGGGTCAAGAGGAATCTCTTCTTGATCTGTAAGGTCAAAGACCTCCTCCTGAACTGGGTAAATGGTTCTTTGGAATTTGGCGACTGTAGGATAAGGGTCTTCTTCACTAGGCCTTTTAGGAGTTTATCTCTCAGAGAAGTCCACAAATGTAGCCAGCCTGTCCATACACCCTTCAAATTTCTCCCTGGTCCATGGAGATGAGCCAGAAGGGGCCATAGCGGTAAAGGGCTCCTTCTCGGGATCCCCTTCCCTAGAAAGTCGAGATTTGTAAATAAGAGTCCAAGAAAAGGACTGGGGACTCTGAGAATGATCCTCCCGCCCTTGCAGGCGTTTAGACGTGTTTTTAGATTTGTCCCTTTGTTTATTGGCTGCCGAATCGATCTTAGCTGATGTTCAGCGTCACCGGGAGGGGTTTAGGCTGTTTAGATGGTTGTGCCGTAGATTGACGCAACTGAAGCTTATGTGTCGGCACGCTCTTAGGAGGAGTCTCGAAGGCCTTGGGGCTTTAGGTGCTGGTGGCCTTGCCTGCAAAATGCCTGGACGCATGCCGCTGACGCAAATTGGCAGGTGCCGTCGAGGAACTCCATGTACCTGTTGGCGCCTTTGACCGCTTCGACTGATCAGTCGGGGCGGCACCAGGGTTTGTGTGCTTGCCTCTATGGATTAGCGGGTACGTCCCTGTCACCGGGGATAACATTCCCCATAGCAGGACTATCTGTGTGCATGGTGGGATCGGGGACGGACCTTGTGGAGAGCGAGCGCGCCCATGAGAGGTCAATGGCATCCAGATCAGATCCACGGCTGTTGCTTAGATCCTCATCCCTTTCGGCGGATGCAGCGGTGGGGGAGCTACCCTCGGCCTGCGACATAGCGTAGGCCACCCACCGTCACTCGGCGCTCCTTGATCGTCTTATGACGCAGGAGCTGACAATACAGACAGGACGCCTCGTGATTGAGAGGGGGGACACTGATTGCACCGCTGGTGCTAGTCTTTCCAGGTGTATTTTCCATTGCAGGAAGGGAAACATTTAAATGTCCATAGCTCAGGTGTATTAAAGAGACAGCAAAAGCAAAAGGGCAAAGAGAGGGGAGGGGAAAAAACATTCTTGAAAAGAAGATAAACCCCCAGAACCCACTCTCCCTACTGTATAGGCCGGCCAGATGTCCCAGCCACGCAGTCGACAGCGTCGACCTGAGGAGCAGGCGAAAAAGTATGTTCTTTCGCTGTCTCCAGCAGTGGTTAGGAAGTAATCGTCAAGGAGGGGACGAATAATATATAAATAACCGCAGGTCGTGAATTATAACCATTTTTCAATAAGTAAGAGCTCCACATAAGGCGACCAGCTAGCTGGGTGAAAAAAAAATGTATGAGGGACCTCGATGTGCAAGGGATTTTGGGTACACTACATGTCACGTCACGTTGGGGATAGTGTTACAGGCACGCCCATGTCGACGTCCCCTTTTGATCCTCGAAAGGCAAGATACAATACTTTGCGGTTATCATTAGATGTCGGACTATATGCACAGCATGTGAATCTAAGCAGATACAATCATCAGAATTGCCATAACGGTAGGTAATGCATGTCATATTCTATTCACAGCATGTGAATTTATAAAGGATCCAATGCTGGAGAAGGGGTACGTTTCTTACTTGTAGCTCCATTTCTGCAGCATTGGCATCTTTCATAGATTCACATAAGCACTCTGGCACATTTAGTTCGTGGTAGACCGTAGGAAAAGCCTACCTTACAGACACTTAAGGGCCGCCCTTTCCATTTTGGTGTCCGCAGCGTGTCGCTCCTGGAGGCAGTACTGCTTCGTAAATGTGTGCGGGACAGCCCAGGTGACTGCTTGGCAGACGTGCGCTAGGGAAAACCCGGACCACATCGCCGCGGATGCTGCGGTTGCCCTTGTGGAACGGGCATGAGCTGTTCCCCTTAACGGCTGGTTTACCTTTGCATGACAATAAGAGATGGCAGATGCATCTGGCTATGCCGTGTTTAGAGATCTGTTAGGGAGAATTCTCATTCTATGGCTAATTTCCCTTACCTATATAGTCCCCCAGCAGCTTTGCTGGATTTGAAGTGTTTGTTTTTTTCTCCTGCTGAGAGCGAGACTCTTTTTCCCACTCTTAGGCATATTTGCTATGTGTCTTCTAGGCTATTTTTTGTGTTTAATGTCTATGGGATTTTCTCAACCCCATAGGAACCATCTTTATTCACATGTGTTACCCAGCACCCTCAGAGCAGTGACACAGGGGTGTCGTAGCAACCCCCAAACATAGACGCCATACCCTGGGACTGACTTCTATCTCCCAGGGTATGTAAAGTCCCCATTGACTTTACTAGTCAATTTTTATTAACTAAACCAGTACAACCCATCTTACTATGGAGGTACTGGAAAGGATTAATGGTTTTTCCCTTAGGTTCATTTTTGAGGGGGTACCGTACAGTCCCTCAAATGTTTCTGGCTGGTGGCAGTGGTTACTACCATAAATATTCGACCGCAAATATTTCCCTATGGGCTTTTCCCATTGTTCGAGGCCACCACTTTTTCTGACAGCCTCTAACATACCGCCGGTGCATTTTAATATAGACTTGACTCCAGTAGGTTTTATTTGCCAGAACTTTAAAAGAACTTCTTTCACGTGTCTTTCTCTAAATTTCTAACCCAGGTCGGGGATCCTTTGTTCGTCCTTTTGGCGGGCTTCTACTGAGAAGCCCTCCTTTTGGCGCCACCGAGTCTGGGGTGGGTCCATTGTGTGGGAGAGGGAGTAGGACCCCTGTACAGGGTTGCCTCAGCAACCCATGTCGCACTATATCCTGATTGGCTGGAGGGTCTCCCGCAAGATGACCACTCCACTGTGTGAGTGACAGCTAGGCTGTATGAATGGGGATCTTTTTGCATAAAAGCAGGGTCCTGAGGACTGGAAGAGCAAGACATCGCCACTGGAACTAAGAAGCCGAAGAGGAGAGAAGCCAAAGACATCTGCAACGACTGAACCACCGGTGAAGCCCTGCTGCAGCGTCTCACCACTTTTCTTAAGTCTGCCTGCTCAGCCACAGCTACCAACTAAATCTTTGTGGTACAGACTGACACCAAAGGGGATTTATTGCTCTCACCTGTAGTCCTAATCTTCTGTAGTGCTCCCTAAGGGAACTGCACAGGATTCTTCCTAACAAGAGCGGTTTTCCCTTGTTTGATGGAACATAAGCGAGGAAAAGAGGCTTCAAATTCCTGATGGACTCAGTCCTGTCTAGGTAGTACTTGTTTGCTCTTTTAATGTCTAGGGAGTGTAGCGGGACCTCTGCTGGGGATTTAGTGCCTTGGAAAAAAGTAGGCAACATAATTGCTGAGTTTTTAATGGAAATCCAAGGGAACTTTGGGTATAAAGTGGGTATTCGTTCTGTGCATTTTATCTCTATGGAACCGTAAATCTGGTTCAGAAACCCTTCTGGAGGATGTAATGGCTAAGAAGAAAGCTGCCTTCCACGATACACATTTGAAGTATGCGGTAGTTAATGGCTCAAATTGCAGCTGCATGAGTCCAGCAAGGACTATATTGAGGCTACACTTTGAAGGCACTTTTGTCGTGGGCGAAAACGATCGAAATCACGACTGTAGGAATTGTTTGATTAGTCTATTGATGAAAAGGGGTTTTATCCCTCCTTGTCCTGGTGGATCTCGAGATGATGCCAGGTGCAACTTGGATGCATGCAAGACCTCCCTGCGCGAATGACACCACCTACAGAAACTCTTCCACTTGAATTGATATGAGCGATTGGTAGATGCTGCTCTTGCTGCACAAAGGATGGTCTTACATTCCTGGGGTATGATCAAGTGGCCGAATTCTACGAAGTCAAGAGCCACGCAGTCAACTAGAGTGACTGCTGGCCGTGGTGCAGTACTTTGCGAGATTAGCTCAGCGTCACCTTCTATGAATTGGATGGCATTCAGACAATTGTAGGTTTTAATTCCAGGTCTGGTGTGGCCAGTTGGGTACTATTACGATCTCCCTGCATGGGTATGCCTTTATCATTTGAATGACTGGTATTGGGGGAAAGCATAGGCAAACAGGTTGGTCCATGGGAAGTAGTAGGCATCCAACCCATCGACCCCTGCTGCTGGATCCCGCTTGTGAACTGTCCGCATTTCTAGTTTTGTTTGCAGACAGGTCCGCGGATGGGCGACCCCCATTGAGCAAACGCCTTGTTGGGCCGACTGTTTAGCTCCCACTCGTGGCACTGCATGGCTGCCCTGCTGAGGCTGTCCGCCACTGAATTTTGGATCCCCGGGAGGTGGTGCGCCTTTAAAAGAATCTTGTTGGAGATGGCCCAGTACCATACCGGCTGTGCCTCCTGGGACAAAGTAGATGACTGTGTTCTATCCTGTTTACTGAGATAGTACATTGTGGTGGCATTGTCGGTGAAGACCTGTACCGTAGAATTCTTGAGTACCGGCAGAAATGATTTTAGAGTCCAACTGACTGCCCTTAGTCTAGGATATTTATATATAGGGTAGTTTCTTTGGCCGTCCAAAGCCCTTTGATTTGGAGGTGCCCTACGTGTGTTCCGCCCCCCCAAGGCACCCCCCGCCGGACAATGAGGTATCCGTTACTTGCGCGCTCTGGGGTACTGGCTCCAAGAACAGGCAACCTATGGTTATGTTGTGTGTCTGGGCCCACCAATGCAGTTTGCGCATGAGATAGAGAGTGATTTTTACTTTGTCTTCCCAGGACCCTGTAATTTGGGACCACTTGTTGGCCAGAAACTCCTGCAGGGGCCTCATATGTAGCCTGCAGTTTGGAATGCATGTGGACATGGTGCCCAGTAGCCCCATGCACCTTCGGACCGGCATCCATCTTCCGGGCCTGAAGGTGGGGATGAGTGATGTGAGCGTTTTCACTCTGTCGTGTGAGCGTCTCACGAGAGCTTCTGCTGTGGAGAATTGTGCTCCAAGAAACACAAGCTTCTTTGATTGGTGTGTTGAAGATTTCCTGAAATGTATTGCAAAAGCTAGCTGCTAAAATTAGAATTGCATTTCCGAAAAGGACTGTTGCGCACCTGTTGTGTGGTGTCCGTACCAGTTACTCGTCTAAATGTGGATAGACGTGATGATCCTTCTTTCTGAGGAATGCTGCGACTGACGAGGCTTTGCTGTCTACATCTTTGGGAGCCGGAGGCCTCTTCTGCGCTGTGTTTGCCCTAAAAGTTTCTTTTGTATCCTTGCGAGTAATATGAACTATTGATTTATGTTCTTGAGCCTCTAGCGTTTTTGGATGATCTAGTTCTTTCAGACGCTCCTCTAAAGGGACAAAAAGTCCTTCTGCCCTGTAATGCCATAAGAGATTGGACTGTGTCTGTGTCAGCCTTCATTGCCTCATCTACCTTGGGGCCAAACAGGTTGTTGAATTCAAAAGCCATGTCAAGGCCTGTGTGTGCGCCTGCGTGTAGCACTGATGGGGGGGCGGTGGGGGAGAGATGCAGAGGGAAGCCAACATGCAGCAGTTCCCCCTTTGTCGCAGCAGACTAGTCTGCAACATGACACCAGCCACGCAAGGAAAAAGGTGCAGCAACGTCGCCAGGTAGCTAAGCGCCATTCAGAAGAGAAGGACTTCTTAATGAGAATCCCACCAGCTTACTAGACATTAAGATTGAAAGGCCCATCAGAAGACCTTATAAAATCAGGGACTCCAGTTACCCAAACACTTGCACTTTCCTTGCCAGAGAAGCTTCCAAAAAAGAGGGTGGGGCTTACAAGTCCTTTTTGAAGCCTCTCTAAGCACCCCCCCTGAGCAAGATAAGTGATCGCATACAGTGACTATCCGATCCTGGGAGGGTGTGGGGTATTTAAGAAGGTGAATGTGACTTGTGTGGTGTGGGTTAGTTGGGTGAGGACAGGAGGTGGAGAATGACGTCAAAGAGACCAGAGGAGGGGAAAGCAGTACAGAAACTACTGGTGAGAGGGTGTCTGGGGTGTTTGTGAGAAAGAGAGAGAGAAAGAGAGAGAGAAAGAGAGAGAAAGACAGAGAGAAAGACAGAGAGAAAGAGAGAGAGAAAGACAGAGAGAAAGAGAGAAAGAGAGAGAGAAAGAGAGAGAGAGAAAGAGAGAGAGAAAGAGAGAGAGAGAGAAAGAGAGAGAGAGAAAGAGAGACAGAGAGAGACAGAGAGAGACAGAGAGAGACAGAGAGACAGAGAGACAGAGAGACAGAGAGACAGAGAGAGACAGAGAGACAGAGAGACAGAGAGACAGAGAGACAGAGAGACAGAGAGACAGAGAGACAGAGAGACAGAGAGACAGAGAGACAGAGAGACAGAGAGACAGAGAGACAGAGAGACAGAGAGACAGAGAGACAGAGAGACAGAGAGACAGAGAGACAGAGAGACAGAGAGACAGAGAGACAGAGAGACAGAGAGACAGAGAGACAGAGAGACAGAGAGACAGAGAGACAGAGAGACAGAGAGACAGAGAGACAGAGAGACAGAGAGACAGAGAGACAGAGAGACAGAGAGAAAGAGAGAAAGAGAGAAAGAGAGGAAGAGAGGAAGAGAGAAAGAGAGCAGGAGAGCAGGAGCAGAGGAAGTGGCAGATTTAGTAGCAGTTGGGAGTAAAGAAAGGAGGTGGCGGGAGTAGTAAGAGAAGAACAGGTGTGAGCAGGGCACCATATTCCTTGAGGACGACAGTGGTGGTAGAGAGGTGGTGGTAGCAGTAGAGTAAGGAGAGTAGGCAAGGTAGAGCAGGAGGCACAACAGGAGGTGGTGGAGTAGAGAGGGAGTAGGGATGAGGGTAGAGAACAGTTGCAGGAGTGAGAAAGGAAGTAAGATCGAAGGGTGGCAGTTGAAAGGCAGAGCCAGATTTTGGAGGGACAGTGATGTGGTGGGAGGAGAAAGCGACCAATATAGTGAAGGGTCAGGAGTGAGAGGGTTTGAAAGCGTGAGTGATGCTGCGTGAAAGAAGGCACCAGTGCCTGTTTCTTGAGACTACTCAGCGGGGATAGGAGAGGGAAAGCTAGACGTGCCCTATGGAGTCAGGTAACCAACGTCCGGGTTGGGAGGCAGGACCCTGGGAGGACGGGAGTGGAAAAGGTTCACCCTAGCATTAATCTCAAAGGACACGGCAAGCCCAAAGAAATTGAGATCACAAGCCATTCTGACCATTTTGATTTTAACACCCACCCTTGGACTTTTCGTTAAGACTCAGCGGGATTCTTTAGGTGAGACCACCCCACCGCCCCACACCACGTTGCACCACTCCGCTGACGATATATTTAAAACCTTTCTCTGCTAACACCAATTGGTATGTTATGATTAGAGGCTTCTCCCCCCTACCTTTATAATAGCTATAGGCTCCTTATGCTTTTCTTCAGACAGGTGCTCTAGGATGGAAGCTAAAATATGCACCATTTCATGATCATATCTAACCATGATGGCCAATGTGTTCGATGCTTTGACTGACATGGCCCCAATTGTTAACACTTTTTTATCAAATGTGTCAAGTTTCAGGCCCTCATTTTCTGGTGGCACTGCATTTTTGCATGTGTGGGCCTTCCTGCCCACTGTGGCCGAGACCACTGACTCCGGTATAGGTTGAGCTGTCAGACATTTTGGCGGGGCCTTCCATTTTAATTTTAGTCTGCCTTTGATGGCTAGATCTGTAAAGGGATGCTTCATAGTGCGGAGCCCTTCCTCCCAGACATGGTCTAGGATAGGGATAAATATTATGGATTTCCATCTTTTATTCATGTGGTCGAAAAGAAAACCCCTCCTTCTCCTCTGATGCCGTGAAACCAAATTCTTGGCACGCTTTGAGTATCATTGAGTGGAAAGCCCCAATTTCGTCTGGTGGGTCATCCGTTGGGCTATCATAAATGATCCACTGGTCATCGCTGGGTGTGGACCCTGTAGTAGTGGTGGCGGTGGACGCTGTATACCGTGGGTCTTCGTCTGTCTGTGTGCTCCCCTTCTTGTTCTTGTGTCAGAGGGGGAATGGGGACCATGCGGTAAGCTCCTGTGATGGTTGCATGCTTAGTTAGCACCTTCCAATGAATTACATGATGTTGGGGAGAGAGGGGACCCCCCCCCCGCACTATGGGAGCATTTGACTTAGTTGGAAATGCGTTTTTGCTCTTAGCTGCCGCCTTTTGTTGACGCTGAGGAGATATGGGCTTTCTGGGGGACCATGATCTGTGGGGAGATGGGCATCTTCCCAGAAACCCAGTTTTTGACCTCTTCCGCGATGCAGAGCTTTGCAGAGAAACTGATCCCATTACCAGACCGGCAACTGGTGTTGCTGGGACCTGTGGGCATGGAGCATTGTTTTAAGTTGGGAGAGCAAGCTTTGCAAGGATGACAACCCCTAGAACAAGAGCATGGTTTGCACACTCAGTAGTGGTCCAGTTGGGTCTGCGGCCCGGCTTGGCCCTAGTGTTGGTATAGGTGTAGATGGCCTCTGCAATTGCTGTAGGAGTTGTGGGGACTGCAGCAGTGGCAGCAGTTTGTATCCTGCTCCATCTTTCTTGCGTGTGGTAGGTAGCTGTGTGATAGTCAACGCCATGGATGCAGATTATTATTTTCCTGTTGACGCCTACAGTATCAATGGTTGGTTCGTGGATGGTGTCATGACGGGCTGCTTCATAGCAACCATGGACTGGGATATTGATGAAAACTATTGCAGGCGTTAACAGGGACTCTGCGCCGGTAGCCGTTGATATCTGTGGCAGCCTGTGCTTTTGCAAGGCCTGGCTTGTAGACTGCATCAAGCACCCGTTTCTCATGGTGTCTACATTTTTTGGCTGGTCTTTCCTCAGACCTTGCCCTTTTTTTGTGAAGAGGCCCTCTTTGCAGCACGTCGAGGTACTGTTCGGCTTCGAGATGACACCGCCTTTGATGGGGGGGTAATTCCCATCATTAAGCCAACAGATGAACCTGCTTTGTCTGTCCCCCACTGTTTTGGCACTGAATCCCTGAGAAATGTTGCAACCGTGGAGTGATTTGGGTATAGACAAAATATGCAATTTGCACGTTTGTCACACCAAAATACATTTTATTGGCTGCATGTAGAGCAGGCCCCTAAACAGGGACTTCTTAGAAGTACCTTCCATCCCCTAGTACAAACACGGACTCATCTGTTCTAGGAGGGTGATGTTCCTGTGATTTTCTGAAGAAAATTGCTGAAGCAAGGGAGTCTGAAGTACATTTCTCTGTGGAGAAAAATACAAGGCCTCCTTCCAGCATGGCATGTGGTTAGAATATGAAGAGAGGCTGCAGAGGAGGGGCCATACTCTATGTCCGATTGGATGAGACCAAAAGCACCCATAATGTGTAATGAGCTGCATAATAGACCTCGTTTTTTCCTTTTTACTACTATGGGAGGGAAAAGGGTTAACCGAGGACTCCGAACTTGTCGAGGGGGAATATTCACAGCATGTGAATCTATGAAAGATCGAATGCTGGACACAGACAGTAAAAAACGGTTGGTCCTTGATCACCAATCGTCTGAATCCAGCAAGTCATATAGCAAGACATTTTCATTCATCCACACAGAGCACTTTTTAAAAATTGTATAGATGACAGAGGGGTTAAATGGCGAATGTCTGAAAAGATGGTATTGTAGGTAATGAATTTAATAAGAGCGTAGTTGGTTGCACATCTACTATGCAATGTGCCAATAAGAGCCAATGTATCCATTTAAATGTAATTTTGACTTCAGGGCTCCATTGTGCTAAAGAAAGTAAGCATCAATCTGGTCATCTGGAATTATTCCTGCCTTACCGCACTCTGTATCCCTCAGATCTAACTGTACCCCTTTATATTTATAATATAAAAAGGAGAACAAATCCCAAAGCTTCCACAGAACAATATTGTTAGAACCACATCCAAACTTTTCATCAATGTAATTTATCTGAGGTTGTCAGACCGGCTTTAGAAAATAACATCTTTTGTATGTGCAAAGCAAGTTTTAGCAAAGGGCCAGATACAAGAGAATAAGTAATCAACTTGTATCTTAATTGCCAAATACCTTTATTCCGAAACACCATTTACTAAGCCTTCAAAGATTTATCCTCAGCATTTGAAACAGTAAATTGAAGCACATAAAAGCCAGTTCATGCAGATTACAACGTTCTACTACAGATAATTTAATGACTACGTTTACTACACTTCGACACCACTACTAATAGACCTTTTATTTTGAGCGGTGAAAGTACAAAGGCATTTGCGGAGACTAAAAGGCTATGCCAAAGATGGCTGGATGTGTGGGACTCCTTTTCTTTATGATCTATACACACATTTGCTAAAGATAGAATTCTGCAGTTTACAGTTGGATGTTCGGGTTATAATGGCAGAACTCAGGTTCCACATTAAGTTAATTGACAGGGCTTCTTCAGTTTTACAGCAGTTCACCGATCATTATAGTTCATACATGTAAAGTAAACATTTTCCCCATTTATGTCGGAAAACTGAACATTTTGGCTGTTGGGAAGAAATAAAAGAATTAAGCCACAATAGTGCAGCTTGCATATCTTAATAGGTTATAGATCTCTATGTTTACATATGGTCCAATCAAAAATTACATTGGTCATCAGATATTAGAAGGAAGAGGTGGTTAACAAGATTTAGGTTTAATCTATTACCCATTGTTACCACCTACAGATGGCATAAAAGAGCAGGGCATCAGTTGTGTACACTTTATCATGAGGTTGAAGAATGTTATAAACATTTCACTATTACGTCCACAATAGAAGTAGCAGCGTGGCTAACTGGCCATGGAGTAGGTCGTGTCCGATGAGCTGCTCCTAAAGATCCAACATTGATCCAAAGATCGCATGCAGAAAAATGACCCATGGCACCCAAATAGAAGCAAGGATGTCGAAATGTGAGCCCTGCACAGACTAGAAATTATTCAGCAATCGGAGCGAGCAAATCTGGAATAATAAGCTTTTCGGACGGTGGCCGAGCTTCGCAGTTGGGACACAAAATGGCGGCCAACAAAGGATTTGTGCCCAGCAGAGGGGAAGCTCCCACTTGGACCTGAGCGTCAGGCTGCGGAGGCTGGCAGAGCAGACCGGAGCGCTCGGAGACGGCAGCTCGTTGAGCTGGGCTCACGCCATAGCATACAGTGTATTATTGCGAGCGCTCGGCGCCGTGGACAGGACGCCCGCGGAGCCGGGGTGCCTGAGACCGGCATCCAGGGGGTCGGAGTGCCCTGTGTGACAGCTGCGAGGAGGTGTCGGGGATGATCAGCGCTTCGCGGGGTGCTGGCGAACCCAGTGCGGTCGGCACGAGGCGCCTCAGCTGTAGATGCGAACAGCTGACAAGCGGGAGTTGGGAAGGAATATACATTGTTGCTGATGCAGTGAGGGATCCGAGCCGAGCGAGGGAGCCGGCTCGGGCCTAACGTTGCAGATTGCCTGAGCCCCGCAAATTAAAGAAAACACTGCCGCCGGTCTGGGGAAAAGGAAATCGCAGCCCCCCATGAACAAAGGGCAATAAAACAGGGAAGGGTGGTGCGCGGCACATCTAAAGCTACATGCTAATAATGGAGGCCAGGCACATTGAAAGCCCTGTGGTCCGGAGGGTGCAGCACTGCCCCAGAGTGACTAACTAGCAAGAAGGGAGCACCCAGGTGATTCCCCTGGATGCTGAAGCACGAGTGGAGGCGCTGACCTGGGGCAATGTAAGGCGTATATACACAAGGAGGACATGCAAGCCTGCTGCACTGCACGCATAAGACAGTGCCCGGAAACTGCACCTGGCCCATCTTGAGCAGCAAAATGATGGTAGCATATATTGAATGAAGGAGTCTGTTGGAGGGGACACGGACACCGCAGATGAACCCATGCTCTGGGGGATGGTAGACCATGACCAAGAGGACGGAAGCTTAAAGCACTGGCTACCACAGTGGTGCAACTAATAGAAGCGAGGTGTGCCACAACACTACGGATATTAGATACATGGGAGGACGCAATCCACTTGAGACAACTTCACTCACAGAGCCGCCTGCCTGGGAGTGGCGCAAGGGTGGCACAGTAGATTAACTGAGCAGATCTGCTACGCCAAGGACCAAGGGACCGGAGGCGGATAACCAAGATCGTGGGATGACGGGGAGAGGAGCCAAAGGCAAGAGCAAACAGCCCACGATGGAGGTGTTCACCAGATGGCAGCACTCTCCGGCAGCGTTGTAGCAGAAGGGAGCGGCCGCACCCGTGGAGAGCACACCGGCGACTGAAAACCACCAGATATTGGCTGCCATAACAGAATTGAGGGACTCTTGGGGAATGGCAATGGCAGACCTGCGAACCTCCCTAGAGGCTAAAATAGACACTGGGCACCAATGTCACCCTGCTGCGACAGGATGTCAGGGCGTTGGCAGATAGAACAAGTAGCCTGGAGGGTGCAGTCAAAACTAACACTAATACTAGCATCAGCAATGCAAAGGAGGTCCACATATTAAAGCAACAGGAGGCTAACCTGGAGAACAGTGCAGAGGAAGCTGAAGGGAGGGCGAGAAGGAATAAGATCCGCGTGGTCAGATTGCTGGAGGGAGAAGAAGGCCAGGAACCTACGGATTATGTGGAGAATATTATTCTACAAGGAATAGGGGCTGACAAACTCTTCAGGGATTCACAGTGGAGAGAGCGCATAGCGCCCTCATGAGACAGCCGAGGTCTGGGGCCCCTCCCCGCGCGATAATTGCGAAGATATTGAACTATAAAGATCGCAAGAAGATCTTGGAGTACTTCTGGAAAGGGGGAACGATTGAAAGCGCTTCATCCACCATCACAGCGTATCCGGATTATACAATGCTGGTCCAGAGGCAATGGTATAGCTATGTGGCTGTTAAGAGAAGGCTACGCACAGCAGGGATCAAATACATGCTTCTGTATCCTATGAAACTGAAAGTGTTGCACAAAAGCAGAAGGAACAAGTTACTTACCTGTAACTGTTCTCCAACATGGGTCTGGCATGGATTCACATGCTCATGAATATTCCCTGTCGTCAGGCTGGGAATCCTCGGTAAAGAAAAATCAGTATCAGTTTCGTTTCTGATCTGTCTTTCTTAGTAGTAACCAATCATTGATCTCTGGGTCATAATGCCCCCAGCCAATGACTGCCCTTTCCCTAAGCCCCGCCTCTGGCAGCCATCTTCAGATTTGGTAGCAAGCCAAGTGGCAGTATGACCAAGTGAAGAGCCGCAGAGGGGTAGGCAGGAGGGTTCGCATGTGAATCCATGCCAGACCCATGCTGGAGAACAACAGTTACAGGTAAGTAACTTGTTCCTTCTCCAGCATGGGGTCTGGCATGGATTCACATGCTCATGAATAAAAGAATACATAGCAGTATACACATGCACAACCACGGGAGGTGGCAAAAGCATTAAGCAATACAACAACTCAACATTAAGCATCTCTTACCTCCTCACCAGGCTCACCTTAAGCGAACAGGTTGTGAAGCACTGCTTGGCCGACTCTTGACTCTTCCCTGGAGTCCCGATCGACGCAGTAGAATCTTGTGAAGGTGTGCGTCGACCTGCACGTAGCAGCCCTGCAGATGTCCAGCAGGGGCACACCAGACAGGAACGCCGTGGAAGCAGCGATCGCTCTGGTCGAAAGGGCTCTGACGGCCTGGCAGCGGTCGGTTTGCCCACCGGTGACAATGCATGATGCAGCCGGAGAGCCATCTGGAAATGGAAGTCTTAGAGAGAGCCTTCCCTTGATTCACAGACCCAAAGTTCACAAACAGTTGTGACGTCTTCCGAAAACTCTTTGTGCGGTCCACGTAGAAATTCAGCGCTCTAGCTACATCCAGCGAGTGCAAAGTCCTCTCGGCCAGCGTCGAAGGCGACAGAGAGAAAACTGGTAACACCAAGGGCTCGTTGAGGTGGAAGTCCGACGCCACCTTGGGCATGAAGGACGGGTGCGTCCTCAGCACCACACTCGTGTCATGAAAAGTCAAGTATGGAGGCTTGCAAGATAGGGCCTGAATCTCTCCCACTCGTCGTGCGGAGGTGATGGCCACGAGGAACGCGGTCTTCCATGACAGGAACTTCAAAGGCACCGAATGCATAGGCTCGAATGGGGCCCCCATGAGCCTGGTCAGCACCACATTAAGCTCCCACACCGGGGCAGGAGCCTTCACCGGCAGAAATGATCGGAATAGTCCCTTCATAAATTCCTTCACCAGGCGATGGGACCACAAGGACTCCCGTCCCGTCGTCCTGGTATATCGGGAGATGGCAGCCAGATGTATTTTTATGGAGGCATGAGCCAGTCCAGCCTTGGCCAGCAACAGCAGGTACAGCAGCACTTGAGGGGCCATAATTCGCAGTGGGTTAGTCTTCTGTGCACGGCAGCAGACAGAGAACCTCTTCCATTTATGACCACTTGAGAGTTGAGGACGCCCTGGCCTTTGCAAGAACCTCTCTGCAATCAGCCGGGATATCATATCCTCCAAACTCTAGTGCTGCAGGAGCCAGGCCTGCAAGTTCAGCGACTGTGGGTCGTGGTGGAGAATGGCGCCTCCTTCTCTGGAGAGAAGATCCGCGTCCGTCGGCAGCCTGACTGGCGGGGACGTTCACAAGTCCAGAAGGACCGGGAACCAGACCTGCCTCGGCCATGCACCTGGACTTCTTGAGCTGATTGATGAGGCGGAGCAGCAACGGCAATGGAGGGAACGAGTATAGAAACAGGCCATCCCAAGGGAACGAGAAAGCATCGCCCATGCTCCTCGGCTGTGGGAACCTGCTGGCGAACCTCTGGCACTTGGAGTTCGTCACCGTCGCGAACAGGTTGATCTGGGGTTTGCCCCATCGTTGGAAGAGTCGATCCACTTGATCCTGGCGCAGTTCCCACTTGTGGCACGAGCGCAGCTCCCTGCTGAGTGAGTCGGCGATGGTGTTTTTTATTCCTGCCAGGTGGAAGGGAACCAGAAACATCCCCTGGGGGACGGCCCAGTGCCACAGATCCTGGGCCTCCTTGGATAGGGCTGGGGATCTGGTGCCCCCCTGCTTCTGTATGTAGAACATCGTGGTGGTGTTGTCGGTGAAGATCCTCACCGCTTTGTCCTTGAGGGACGGGAGGAATGATTTGAGGGCCCAGAACACCGCTCGGAGCTCCAAGATGTTGATGTGAAGAGACCTCTCCTCCGGGAGCCAAAGGCCTCTTGCGTGGAGATCTCCGGTGTGCCCCCCCCCCCCCAACCCTCCAGAGAGGCGTCCGTAGTCACCGTCTCCTGAAACGCTGGGGTTTGAAAGTCCATGCCCGTCGTGAGTTGAGCCCGGGTGCCCCACCATAGGATCGCCCGACGGAACTCGTCAAGAGGGGATCCTGTCCTCGAAGCAGCCCCTCGCCTGAAACCAGCGGGCGTCGAGGAACTCCTGCAGCGGACGCATCCGAAGTCTGCAAAGGGGTACAAGGTAGATGCATGAGGACATCATCCCGAGAAGGGACTTGATGGACCTCACCCTGGCCACGTCCGTGGCTAACAGGCGCCGCACCTTGCCCAGGATGGTCTTGGTCCTCTCCTCTGATGGGGAGGCCAATTGCTCCACTGTATCGAGCTTCGCCCCCAAAAATAGTGCACTTGGGATGGAACCAGGTGGGATTTGGGGTAGTTGATGGCGAACCCCAGCTCCATGAGCAACCCGACGGTCCTCGCCGTATGATCGACGGCGAGTTCCCTTGACCTTGCCCGGATTAGCCAGTCGTCCAGGTAGGGGTAGACGTGGATCCCCTGAGGCGCAGCCGCCACTGGTGCGAGGCACTTGGTGAAAACCCTGGGTGCCGACTTTAATCCAAACGGTAGGGCTCTGAATTGGTAGTGGCGTGCCTGAACCACGAACCTGAGGAACTCCCTGTGCCTTTTTAGAATGGGGATGTGGAAGTAAGCATCCTCCAGGTCCAACGACGAAACAAAGTCGCCTTCCTCCAGCTGTCCCAGCACGTGCTGGAGGGTGACCATCCTGAATTTCTGCGCCTTGATGTATTTGTTTAACCAACGCAGGTCCAGGATGGAGCGCCAACCTCCTGTCTTCTTTCTGACGAGGAAGTACCTTGAGTACACTCCGGCGCCCCGGAGCCTCCAGGGGACGAGCTCGATGGCACCTTTCTTGAGCATCTCATTTACTTCCAACAGCAGTTGAGGGACGGGATTCTCCTTCCTGGCCACGGGAGTAATGCGAGGGCACTTTTGGAATTCCAGCGAGTGTCCGTTACCCAGGGTGTCCAGCACCCAACGATCGGTGGAGATGGACTCCCACACTCTGACGAACTTAGTCAGCCGGCCTCCCACCAGGGTGCTTCGATGGGGGCCCGACAACCCTGCCGGGTCAGTCTTGCTTGGAAGCGGCCTTGCCGCCTTGGCGACGATGGCGGGAACCCCCCTGCTTGTCGCTACCTCTGTAGGCCTCCTGGGAAGAGGAGCGGGCCGCCTGGCGGTAAATGGAGGAGCCACCGCTGGATCCTTTGGAGGCACCCTGTCTGCCTCCGGGGCTCCGAAAGGGCCGTCGCTGCTGAAGCACCCCAAGGGCCCGGGCCGTCTCCGAGTCGGTCTTGATGGCCTGTAGAGACTCATCCACCGCCTTACCAAAGAGGTTGTTGCCGTCGAACGGCATGTCCAACACTCTGGTCTGGATGTCCTGGCGAAAGTCTGTCGCCTTGAGCCATCCTCGTCGTCTGAGGCAAACTTCGTTGCCCAGATGGCGAAATCCGGTATCAGCAATGTCCGTCGCCACCGTTATGGCATGATCCGACGCCACCTCGCCCTCCTGCAGAATTCTTGAACCAGAGCTCCCTGTCGTAGAAGACCACAATCGCTAAGGCATTGGCCGCCTTAATCGTCGTTGCTGCCGACGAGATGACTCGTCGTCCCATAGAGTCCAACTTCTTGCCCTCGCTGTCCGGCGGGGAAGTGGAAGCCGCCATGCCCGCTGGGTTCTTCTTAGCCACAGCCGAGATGATCGAGTCCGGCGTGGGCTGGGCTCTGTGGCACATGGGGGCGGCATCGGGGACTCTGTACTTCTTCTCGTACCCGTCCCTCTTGGTGGGTGCCATGGCAGGGTTCTTGAGGACAGCAAGCCCCTCGTCCCAGATGTCGTCGAGTAAAGGCACCGCGAGGACCGTCTTCCTCTTAGCCTCTCGTCATTGGTACAGAAACCCCTCCTTTTTCTGTTCTTCAGGGCAGAGCTTGAAGAGCTCAGATGCCCTGGTTATCATGGCGTTACCACGCCCACGGGGTTGGGGGGGGGTGGTGACGACGGGATGTCCGCTGTGTCGTCGCCGCCGGCATCGCCCGTGCCCGTCGCCGTATCCTCTCTCGGCGAGGGGGATGAGGGGTCCACCGGTCTCGCAGGCACGAAGGGCGGAGCGGGGTGGACTCTCCTCCGCTTGTTCGGAGGGCTTCACGACGGGCCTGGTTCTGACTCCTCCGTCGGGGTGCGTGGTAATCTCGTACTTCTCTCGGTACATAAGGATTGGATTGCCAACAAAATGGCCGCCGAGCTATCCTGGGGCTCGGGCAATGGCTGCGACGGACGGGATGACCGCTCCACTGGGCCCTGTTCGTCGTTGCTATCTTCGATCACGTCAGCAGGGACCGTCCCCTGGGATCAAACCTTCTCGAACCTCTCGTTGAGGTTTATGAACCTCTCGTTGAGGCCTATGGACTTTTCGTTGAGGCCCTTCTCGGTCTCCAACAGTTCCTCCTCAGAGGCTGATTCCGAGTCTGTAAAGGCCGCCGGCCCCCTGCCCCTCTTTCAGCCGGGGGCTTCACGGGGGTCTTAGCGATGGGCTGGAAAGAGGATTCCCTCCGCGCCAGCAGGCATACTCTGGGCCCAGAGGCCGTTTCCATTGGCGTAGTCTCAGCGACCACTTCGGTAGAGGCCTTAGCCGGGTGGATCAGAGCCCTCACCACCTTAGGTGCGTCCTGGGCCTTCGCCTTGGTGGGGGGGGGGGGGGATCAGCGCCTCGCTCCCCCTTCGAGATCGACCGGGTCCGCTCCAGCGGCCTACCTGGGTTCTCGGACTTCCTCGTCCCCTGAACCAGAGCGCTGGCTCGAGGTCGAACGTGCCGGGGAAGTAACGCCCTGCTTGGCAACCGAAGAGCCCGACCTTTCGGTGCTTCCGGAGCCCGCGGACTCGCGGTGCTTGGGCTTCTGTTGGCCCCCGTCGACGGGGCGCCCTCAAAGGACTTAGAAGCCCGCTCAGACCTCTTCACCTTCTCACTTGCTGTGCCCTTCTCCAGCCAGGTGGCGAGGCGGGAACGACGATCTTGTTTGGTCCGTTCCGAAAGGTTCTTGCAGAACGCACAGTCCTTCTCCACGTGCGTCTTGTCCCCATGGAGGCAGTAGAGACATCGCAAATGCTTGCCATCCTTGAAAACGTTATATAATCCGCATCCAGGGCAGTTCCAGAAGAGCTTGGATCCGGGCGTCGAGCTCCCCTTGTTCTGGGCCATGTCCGTTGAGGTAGGCCGCAGATCTTCCGCAATCCTCCAAGAAGTGTACACACGACGAAAACTTCACCCTTGAGGGGCGTAGAAGAATACCGAAACGGGTCCCCGTTATCGGAAAGTAGAAAAGGTGGAGCTTGAGGCTCAATTAAACCGAAAATGATAAATTCTCCAGAAAAATGTGAAAACGCAGTAAAAAAACTTGAGAGCTAAACACGAGGACTCCCAACACTTGAGCGTGCAGTAAAAATCTGAGGATGGCTTCCAGAGGCGGGGCTTAGGGAGAGGGCAGTCATTGGTTGGGGGCAGTATGACCCAGAGATCAGTGATTGGTTACTACTAAGAAAGACAGATCAGAAACGAAACGGATACTGATTTTTTCTTTACCGAGGATTCCCAGCCCGACGACGGGGAATATTCATGAGCATGTGAATCCATGCCAGACCCATGCTGGAGAATGTTCTTCTTTGACACCCCAGAGAAAGCAGCAACATGGCTGGATCTTCAAGGCTGCCCGGAACAAGATTTGGACCAGGCCCAGGAGGAACACCATAAGTGATGGGGAGGTTATGTACATTGAAGTGACACATAGCGGGGCACCCCGGTAGAGACTAAGATATAGATAATGATGAAGGGGTGCGGCGGGGCAATGCTGATATTGGGCCGTGATATCCTTGGGATTGTTGAACTTAATGGACTGGAATATAGAATGCCGGTTACATATTTAAATTGATTAGCAATGCGTGGGCGAATTGTAGTGGATTGGAGCGGCAGGCCGAAGACACCCTGCCCCCCCCCCCCCCCCCCCGAGTAGTAATAATAGTAGTAGGAGAGCCACTAGGGCGACCTCACCCTGCTGAGCTGCGAGTACAGGCTATTGCCAGAAAGATGCGGGGTGCCTGAGATCCAGGGATGGAGCTAGGCAACAGTGGGGGGGGGGGGTGGGTGATGTTGGGGATGGGTAGGGAGGTGGGTGGGAGGGAGGTTGGGGAGTTCGATGTGTTTTTAGTTAAGGGGAGTTTAAAGTGGGAAACAAGCCTATATAGTCCGAGTTGGAACCTGGAGCTGTCCTGCACTGATGGGGGGAGGAGGGGAATTCTAACAAGCCATGGGGGACCTTAAGGTAGTTACCTGGAATGTTAGGGGCCTTAATAGCTATTTAAAGAGGAACAAGGTCATGTTGTACCTGGGTAGGTAAAAGATAGATATTGCTTTGCTGCAGGAGACCCACCTAACGTGGGATAAGACCATTGCTAAGAAATGGAAGGGGGCGGTGGTGGTGGGTTCGTCATACTCTGCCATTGCTAGGGGAGTGCTTATATGGGTGGCGCCGCATGTCCCTTTTCAGAGGTTACAGGAGATAGTCGAAAAGGATGGGAGGATGGTCATACTGAGGGGGTTAGTGGAAAATAGGGAGATAAGCATTGTAAACACGTATGCCCCGAATGAGAACACAGCAGAGTACTTTAGAACGATATGTACTGATCTTAGCAGGTGCATGGGGAGTGCAGTAATTTGGGGAGGGGGCGGGGACTTCCAACTGTGTACTAGACCCTAGGGTAGATAGATCGGACGGGAAAATGGACAGACCCGCCCCAGCTGCTAGAGAGTTGCAGACCTTGCTAGATGACTTTGGGCTAGGAGATGTGTGGAGGATGAGACACCCTCAGGAAAGCCAATATTTGCATTATTCCGCCCTGCAGCGGTTGCATACGAGGCTGGACTATGTTTTCGCTACACCAGAGGTGATAATAGAAGTTACACAAATAGAATATAAAGCGAGAGTCCTATCGGACCACTCGCCCTTGATCCTTGGATGACAATACTGCCCCCCCCGAGAGCATGGATCCCGACGTGGTGCCTCAGAGCGAAAACATTTAAAGATCCTTTTTTAGGGAGGAGATTATGGCCTATTTTGAGACGAATACCGCAGCGTAGACTCGGCGGGCACGCTTTGGGAAGCTTTTACGGTTGTGATGCGGGGGGTGGCCATAGCAAAACCGAAGGGTCTGCAAAAGGGGATTTTGGCGGAGCTAAGGGAGACAGGAGGAGCTGGAGAAGGCAATGAGAGGAGAAAATATCACCAAGGAGGAAATGGAACAGATACTCGGGCTGCAGCAGAAATGTGCGGTACATTGGGAGAGACTATGCAACCTAAACTACAAGAAATATATAGAGGCAGCACGCGGGAGGGGATAAACCAGGAAGACTTTTGGCGTGGTTATATAAAAGCGAAACCTCTAGACCCACGATTAGGACAATAACTAGGCGAGATGGTAGCGTAGCGGATACTCAGGAGTGAGTGAATCAGGAGTTTGCAAACTATTATAGGCAACTATATGGAGATGATGGGGAGAGTAGCCGCGAGACGATATTGGAAACATTGGAGGACATAGGTCTGCCAAGGATAAGCGCAGAGGAAAGAGGAGTTAGATGCACCGATTGCATTGGAGGAGTTGGCAGAGGTGGTGAGACAGTTGCCCCTGGAGCAGATGGACACCCTAGTGAATTTTGTTAAGTCTATAAAAAAGAGGTGCTTCCCCCATTGCTAGAAATGCTGAATGAAGCATTCGAACTAGGAAGACTGCCAGAGTTACTTAGAGAAGCGATTATAATACCGCTTCCCAAACCTCTCAAGCCAGGGTATAGCTGTGGTTCTTACAGACCCCTGTCGATGTTGAAGCAAGATATTGACGGCGGTTTTAGCAAATGGACTGAAACGGGTTATTGTTAAATTAATACACCCTGATCAGACCGGCTATGTCCCGAATAGGAATCTATCCCACAATCATAGGCGACTCCAACGGGTCATTGAGTTTGGGGATGAGAACAAGGGTGAAATGGCAATTGTATCTTTGGACACGATAAAAGCCTTTGATTTGGTCAGGTGGCCATGGTTGTTGGTGTCTCTGGCGAGCTATGGGATGGGGCCTGGATACATATGCTGGGCAAAAATGCTGTACAGTGACCCGCTGGCTAGGGTTAAGAAGGGAGCAGTGATATCGGAAAGATGGCAGCTTCAGAGAGGTACTAGAGAAGGATGTCCGTGGTCTCCAATGCTCTATATATTGGCTCTCGAACCCCTAGCAATATACTTGAGGCAACAATATGACATCATAGGCATTGAGATAGGAGGGGAATGACATCTGATCTCCTTATATGCGGACGGCATCCGGAAGAAAATCTTCAGTACATTTTAGAAGTAATTGAGAGATATGAAGGATTGTCTAGTATAGCGGTGAACCCCCAGAAGTCCAGCATGTTTCCACTGGGAGGATATAGAGGGATCCTGAAGTAACAGCTACCGGTGTTACAAGTACCATGGGCGATTAACACATTCCGTTACTTAGGAATAGATGTATACCACACAACGGAAGAGGAGCATAGGCACAACACGGAGGTGGCTGTTAAAAAAAAATTGAAAAATGCATGAGATTCTGGGAGAAGTTGCCCTTGGCAATGATGGGGCAGAGAGCGATGCTAAAGATGGTGGTCCTACCCAGGCTCCTGCACTTTGTGAATATACCACATTTGATACCCAAGAAGTTTTTTATTAAACTAAACAGCATGTGTAGGGAGTTCCTGTGGCATGGCACGCGAAATAGAGTGGCACTATGGAAGCTACAGAACTTTTATGAGAAAGGGGGAATAAAATTGCCTAATTATGAGGTCTATTATGTAGCCAGCCAACTGCAATATGTCGCCAATTGGCTTTCGGATGAGGTGACCTCCGAATTCAGGCTGTCTGGACAAGATTGCGCCCTATTCTATTTGAAAGAGATGATGTGGTTGCCAGAGATAGAAATGGAAGGGCGCCCCAAGATGATGGTACTTGGGTGGAAGATGTGGCGTAGGGCATGCCAGATGATGGAGAGCCCATCCCCATGTTCCCCACAGATACCATTAGTTGCACTAACCGGGGGAAATAAGCAGCTAAGGATGATCATTAGGAATCACTGGGAACCAGTTGGGGTGTAGATTTTGAAGTGCTGGGGGACGAAACTGGGTTACACAAGCCAATATATTACGTATCATAGAATGGTGCAGAGAATTAAGAAAACATGGCCCGAAATAGTATTGGACGAAGAACCAGCTGCCACCATAGATACAATATACGATATAACAGAGGGAGGACACGAGATATCCAGAATTTATGAGATGATAATGTCTAAGGTTGGGAAGGAGGTAACACAATTGAGACAGGACTGGGAAGCCTAAGTAGGAGCCCCGATGGAAGATGGGATGTGGGAACGAGTTAAGGGGTACCATAAGAAGGTGTCGAGGAATGCGAGATTAAAACAGATACAACTGTATATCACAAATAGAGAGTATATGACACCCCAGAGGATATCTAGGTGTGCAAATGCAGAATGGCAAGCATGCCCTAAATGGGATGAGGAGGAAGCTGGTATGGTGCACATGTTTTGGTCATGCCCGGTCATTGAGAGCTTCTGGAGCGAAGTGGCACAAAAACTAGCGGAGAAGGGGGTTAAGATTGTGGTGGATACAGTATGGGCTTGTTTGTTGGGGGGGTTCCCTAGATCGTAGAAACTCAAGCATGTGAATAAACTAAAAAACCTAGCAAATGTGCTTGCAAAGAGGAGAATTGCTATGGGGTGGAAGACATGCCACAAACGAAGAGTGGAGGTGTGGTGGAAAGACTTGCAGAAATGGGCGGAGGCAGAAACTATGGTATGGCAAGAAGCGAACAGCGCAGAGGAGGAGGAGACAGTCTCTGATGGCTTGGAAATTATTAATAGCGGAATTGTTTGGGTCAATACAAGACCAGGCAGAACCCATGGAAGGGGAGACCCTACCACGAGATACAAGAGTGGAAGGTGGGAAGTAATAGGATCGGAATGGGGGGGGGCGGGATAAGGGGAGCAGTGTTCAGAATAACAAAATGTACAATTGGATTGTTGACAATGCACTGCATGTTTGGTTTGTATTGTTTGTTTGAAAAACCAATAAAAATTGTTTAAAAAAAAAAAAAGATGTCCATTCAGTGATAACGATTTTACTCACTGTAAAGAGCTGTGGCTTATGGCAGACCATACATTTGTCTGTTACAACAAACAGAATTTTTCTGTTACATATGCAGGAGTCCGATGTACTGCGTCATCAAGACACTACTTCTGCACATCATATTATATACTCTTTATAAACAATTTTTACGTAACAAGCCTTGACATGCTTGACTGTTTTCTATTTTAGTTCCCATGGACATATTTTTATTTATTCACAATCATATTTTGTTTGTCTTGTTACTGTGTATTCTATTTCGGTATAAAAAGTAAAGTCATTTTCTACTACGTGTTTCTCAAATGCCTATGTACCACCACCAAATGTTTCCTGCTATTTCCCATTCTCTTCCTCACTGTGACCAATCTTCTTCAGCTGTTTCCAAAACCCTCTTTACTGTATCCATCTTCCTCCTAATGGTTTAGAACATCCTTCTTGTGATCACCAAGCTCCTCTACAACTGCTTTTCTCCACCTCTATTCTCCAAATACTACCGCCTCCCCGGGTGTCCTTCAGGCCTTTGAGTTCATCTCTTCCCCAGCCTCCTGATCTACTCTCTGCCAGCCCTCCAACTCCTCCTTGACACAGCCTCTTCAGTTTCTCCTCTGACATTTTGCTTCCTACTGTACCCACTGCAAATTAACTCTTGGCACAGGCTCTGCCCTTTATAGAGCTTTGGCTCCAACCTCCAGTCTCTCTGACTCACATGCTCTCCACTGTTACTGGCCTGATAGTGTAGTAGACGGGTGTGCGCGCTACCAATTCTAGAAATAATTCTAAATCATACGCATAGGAAAAGAGATGGGTTAATAGTCATTGCGGTGGGGGACCCAGCCAGGAAGCAACTGGGAGGGTCCCTCTGCCATGCACGCATGAAGGTTTAGAATAAGAGACCAATGAAACACTTGTGATACAAGTCTGGATACAGAGATCCAAATAATATCTATTAAACCAGTGGGCCGGGGTAGTTAAAGAATCATATAATAGAGGTCTCCTTTGAATGCATAAAATAGTGAACCTCAAAATGTAAACCGAGGGATATATGGAAAAACAGAACCTCAAACAGAAAGCCATGCAGCGAACACGCGCAAGGAACCATTCTGGAGAGTAAAATATTGTTTTGTGAGCATACCTCAGTTAATTTTCCACAGATTGTGCATCTTGACTTGTTCAAGTTCTTTGCAGAATTCTGTTTATCTTCATAGAGTGACAAGCAAGATGTGCTGCAGAACTCTTGAAAGGATTCACTGGAATCAACTTGAGCAACAATGGTACCCTTCATGGTTGTGATGTCTCTGAAAAATAAGTTCAAATGTTACATCACTAGAAGAACAAGTAATCTCACGTTACATGCATTTTCCTCAGAACAGCTACTCAATATAACAAAATAGTAAAAGAAACTTCACATTATTGACTTAAACTCATGACTTCTGATGTGGCTTTGTCATTGAGTTTGTGATGACGGCCCCTGCAAGGCCCTGAGAACAAACAAGGTAGTGACCCTGATGGCAAGTTGTCACCTTGAACCAGTAAACGTTGGGATCAGGGGCAGTATGTGTAGTAGAAAAATCCACGCCGACAGCTCTGATCCTACCCAAATACCTTCCAAGATCTTGCAGAGTAAATTTAGTGCACCCCTTTCCCAACACAGAGCTTCAAGAGCTCTAGAGCAGACCCACATTTTTAACACTGATAAAAGAAGCTTTAATTTTTACGGAGATTGTTTCCACGCATGCATTGGTAGTCGCAGTTGTTTAGATACTGTTACCAATCCCTTGGCATATCAAAAAACTCGGTTCATGGGATCTGCAGTAAGCTCAGCAGAATGGCTGATACAATGTGGCAAATTTGAGACTTCAGTGCAGGAAGGACAGTTCCAATGACATTTCCGCCGACAAGGGATAATCCCACCAGGGATAACGGATTACTAAAACCCTACATGCACGTCAATATGATAAAATGGGTTATTTATAATGCGCTTAATACCCAGAGGTTTCTAAGCGCGGACCTGGGGTTCGAACGTGTATTGCTCTGTTGTCTTGCTTCCAAGGCAAGCGTGTTGCCCCTGAGCTATCCTCCCGAGACATAGAATACTCCTAGATAAGCTAGGGGGACATTGTTTCAGTGACGAAACTAAGGAATTCTCCCCCTATAACCCCCCCCCCCCCAACCCCCTGGTGAGGCTAGAGGCGCGAGCCTGCTCCACAATACCCTTCCTAGGGGAACAAGGATTTCCATGAAGAACTCCCTAAACCTGTACAAATGTCTTACATGGGATGCTCTGAAATATCTGAAACCAGTTTGTAAGAAGAGGGGAGAAATAGAGGAGGGAAGAAGGTGGGGTCGGGAGGACGAAAGGGAGGAGAGAAACAAAGATGAGGGATCAGAGATCCAATCAGTTTCACGCTCGCTCAAAGTGCAGTGAACAGAAACCAGACTGGCAACGGCACAAAAAGAGGTGGTGCCGAGTACACAGTCGCGGACCCGTGGAAGACCGCTGGTCAAACGAAGTTCGCAGATACCGTAGCGTATGTGAAATGCCAGGAGACCTGTTGTCCTAACCAAGCACCGCGGAACAGCGAAGAAACGAAAAATCATGCAGAGAGGTGACGCAGTGTGAAAGCCGATGCGAGAGAAGGAAAGGCACCAGTAACTGAACCCAAGCACAAAGGTCGGAGGAACTGTACTCCGGAAGACGTACCCCATCCGAGAAGGTATTCCTGAGTGGATTCCTGCCACTGTCACTCCTACGCAGACCTACTCCTCTTTTGAATGTCTTGTCTGCCGACTCTCTCTTTCCTAGCCATTCCCTTACCGTGGCTACTATCTATCGGCCACCTGGTCCAATTTCCTCCTTCCTCTGAGTGGGCTGACCTCTCCTCCTCACTCCTGTCCTCAACCACTCAACTCCTCTTTCTTGGTGACTTCAACATCCACCTGGATGCCTCCTGTCCCCCCACTGGACTCTTTCGTGACCTCTGCGACTCTCTCTCACTCTCTATTCTCCCGTCTGGGCCTACTCATTCTGCAGGGCACACTCTTGATGCTCTGATCTCTTCTGACCTTCCCCTCTCCGTCCCTCTCTCCACTCCTCTCTCCTGGAGTGATCACTTGCTCCTATCCTCCCACCTCACCCTCCCTACCCCACCCCACAGACAAAGCCACCCTCATCATTGCCACCCACCTTCCCGGTCTTCCGACCCATGAAGCGCCTGTCAGTTGAGGCTTTCACTGCCACCTTCTCGCCCCCGCCCCTTCGGCTGACTCCCACCCTGACACAGCCCACTCCATGCTCCACTCTGCTGTATCTGATACTCTTGATATCCTTGTCCCTGTCATGAGAATCCGCCTGAAGCCCAAAGCCAAATGTAACTCCTGGTATGACTCGGATCTCGTCACCCTAAAACGCAAGTGCAGGGTGGCAGAGAGGAAATGGCGTGCTTCATGTTCATCCTCTGACAAACTGGCCTGCCGCCTGCTCCAAAGGCAATACCGTCTCTCCGTTCTCACCAAGAAGAGAGCCCTTATCCAAGCCCGCATCTCTGCGGCATCTAACAGCTCGGCTTAACTCTTTAAAATCTGCAAGGAGCTTGCCAACCCTGCTGCAGTCTCTACCTCTCCTGTCCCCTCCCAGGCCCTCTGCACTGCACTGGCCTCTCACTTCATCTCTAAAACTCAGGACATCCTGTCCTCACTCTCCTCCCATCACCTCCCTCCCTCCCTCTCTTCCCGGCACTTCCTCTGCCCTTCTGCAGCCACCCCTCCTCCCTCCTTCTCTGCCTTTCCCCTTTTTTCTGCTGACGAGGTTTCCAGACAAGTCTGATCTATGAAAGTCTTGTCTAGACAGGTTCACCCCTGATCCTCCAAAACTATCAAGGACCACATCGACTCCCTGGCTTCTGCCCTGGCTGACTTTTGCAACCACTCCTTCGCCTCTGGAGTCTTCCCATCCCCCCCTTAAGCACTCCCTTGTGCACCCTCTTCTTAAGAAACCCTCCTCCGACCCCTCCTGCCCGGCTAACTATCGGCCAATCTCCATCACTTCCTTCCTGGGCAAGCTCCTGGAAAAACTGGCCATCTCCCAGCTTAACCTCCAAGCTGAAACTGTTGGTAGTCTTCATGACCATCCATCTGGCTTCAGAGCGGCCAGAAGCACGGAAACTGCTCTCCTGAACATCCGTGAGGACCTGCTCTTGAACCTCGACTCCAACACTCTGTGTTCTTATTCTGCTCGATCTCTCTTCTGCCTTTGACACCGTCAACCATGCCATCCTGCTCAACCGTCTCCGTGATAACCTGGGTATCACTGGTCAGGCTCTGGCGTGGCTTACCCCTTTCCTTTCCAATCGACCCTCCCAGGTCCAAATTGGGTCCTTCCTCTCTGACATCTTTTTCTCCACCTGTGGTGTTCCCCAGGGATCTAATCTCTCTCACTGGCTGTTCAACCAGTATCTGGCACTCCTTGCCCACCGCATCGCCGCTCTCTGCTCCAACTTTCAGTGCTATGCGGACGATACCCAGCTCATTTTTTTCTACTCATCGGCACACCCACTCCCTCCTTCCCTGCAGCTCTCTGGCCAGCCTCTCTTGGCCCTCTTCCTGTGCCTACCTGCAAGGCAAAAAACCTCAGGGTCATCTTCGACTCCACACTCTCCTTCTCTCCTCATATCTGATGTCTCTAAGAAGTCACACTACCAGCTGCACCTCCTCAGAGGTATTGTTCCCTTCCTCTCCTTCCCCCAGAAGCTCACTGTCTCCTGATCCCTGGTTCTCTCGAAGCTGGACTACTGTAACAGCCTCTCTCTTAATCTGCCTGCCTCCACTCTCCGCCCTCTGCAACTCATCCAGAAAAGACTTGGCCTCAAGCCCAGGGACCGTATCTCTCCAGGACTGAAATCTCTACACTGGCTCCCAGTGGCTGTGAGGATTAAGTTCAAAACCCTCTGCATTGTCCACAAGGCCTTCTGGGACCTGGGGCCTAAATACCTTCAACTCTCTCTTCCTAAATATCTTACTTCCCGAGCCCTTCGCTCATCCGACTCCAACTCCAACTCCCTCAGGGTCAGCCGCTTCTCGAAGCAACGAGCTGGGGGTAGATCTCTCTCCGCGGCAGGGGCCTCCCTCTGGAACAGCCTTCCTGCCTCCCTGAAACTTGAGGAGAACCATCTCCGGTTCCGGAAGCACCTCAAAACCTTCCTCTTTGCTTCTGCTTTCTCTCTCCCTCTCCCCTGCTAAATTCTTCACTGAAACTGCACTGAATCTGCAACTGGGCTACTCTCACCGACCTCGGTCCTGGGCCCAGCCACTCTCCACTTGCACTGCCTCCCTGGCAACCCCTGCACTGCGGACTGTCTCTGTATCCCTACAGCCCCCCCTTCCCAGCACTTGTCTGCACTTGCCACCAGCTGGCCCTATTTATTTATTTTTATTCTACTTACTTTGTACTGCACTCCCCCCCCTCCCCTTCCCCTTGCACTTGCACTTGCACTTTTTCCCTTCCCCCTGCCCCTGCACGCGCGGTCTGAATGACACCTGGCCTAGTAGGATCATTGTCTGTCTTCCCCTTGTTTCCCCCCCCTCCCTGCCTCGTCACGCCTTGAAACACTTGTGTATAGGCGCGTTACAAATGCCATATCATATCATACGGGAGGCGCAGGTGTTGTGGAGAGGGGAATCAGTATATCGCACAACCAAATAATCTTGGTACTAATCTTGAAAGTAGGTTAATCTTAAAACAAAGTGAGATTAAGCCCTAGAACCCGAACGAACAAGATATTGGGAGCCTGAAGAAAAAAAGCGAAAGTCCAGTGATCACAGTTCCCTGGAAGAAGCGAAGAGTTTAAATTAACCATAAAGTCTGCTAATGGGGACAAACAAACCACTAAAAAGCTAAAAAATACGACTGGGAAGCCAGTAATAACCCCCTGGAAAAGGGCAAGGACAGTACAAAAGATACAAGGTCAGACATAATTATAGCGGCTGGAGACTGCACCTGGGTGGTTGCGTTGCGCGGAATAAATCAACATAATATAAGACTATAAGGGAATCCTAGAATGCAAAGAGAAACCCAATAAAGAGGCTATATCGCGTAAGAAAACCCTAAAAGAACACTGTACAGAAAGGAGGATATTGACAAGCTCCATTGAAGAAGTGTTAGGCAGAATCCTGTGCAGTTCCCTTAGGGAACACTACAGAAGATTAAGACTACCGGTATATGCGATAAATCCCCTTTGGTATCAGTCTGTACCACAAAGATTTAGTTGGTAGCTGTGGCTAAGCAGTCAAACTGATCTCAAGATGGAGATGAGCAGTATTCAGGGTTTACACAACAGAAGTACAATACTATGACACAAGGAAACACTGACCAAAGCTTTGTATTAAAAAGAATATATATATTTTTATTTTTTTATTTTTATTGTAACAATTAGTTATTTACACAACTTTAATTACAAAAAATGTTATGAACAGATTCATTAATTTCTCCAAATAGCGAACTTGTTGCTTCATCAATAGATTACATTTAAAAAAAAAAGTTTTGAAATTTTGAAATTCCTCCGAATTGAAGTTCATTTTAGCAAGGTTCAGCTTCTTAAATATTTTCAAGAAAATCCACCACAGAGCAGGTTAATCTGACATTATTTCCAGCTATTAATGTATACCACAGATTTTCAGTTTGTTGGAAAGTCGATGTTAGGTGCTGAAGAAAAAATGATGGCTGGGTGGACATGCCACTGCATTCAGTGATTAAATGTTTAAGCAATTCTGTTGCATTTTTACAGAACCTGCATCTGTTATCTGTTTCTTTTTGGTGTCTCAAGTATATCATCTCTTTTGTTTGGTAGATGTTAAGTCGTAGTCTTAGAAATTTATTTCGATGAGGTCTTGACAGAAATCTTACTAGATATTTGGGCAGCTTATCTAGATTATTACATGTTAAACCCAGGTTGAGCGAAGTTGGCATAGCCTCGCGCATTTCGCTATTTTTTTATCCAAAGCCATCTTCTGAACTTCTTTTTTGCAATCTGTGGGGTTTCTCGTACTGTTGCCCAAGAAATGTCAGTGATTGCTAATAGCTTTTTGATTTTCGTTGCCCAAATAGCTAAGATTGCTGCGTATGGTTGTTCACCAGATTCTTTCAGTATTGCATAGGCTGGGGCGACGCTGTTCAGGTTCATTTTGCGAAAGAGGGCGATAAATTTCCATTGAATCAGGCCGGCTAATGGCTCTAGGCCGAGTTCATGCCTTATCGCCACCATCGACACATACATCGGTTGCGTCAAAACTCCTCTCCAGAATTGGCCTTCCAGGGTTGCCCAAATGCGGTGTCAATGTTCAAGCCTGCCTCCGCCCCATATGTCAGAGCTGGAATGACTTTGACGATATAAGGTCATAATAGGGGTCAGAGTAAATTTGCTGTATTCATTATGCAGCCGTTTGCCTTGTAAGGTGAATGCTGACATAAGCTGCTTCAAGTCTAGAATCCAGGCCTGTTCTCTGATCGATTTATTTATTAGGACCCCCAAATATCGTATCGTTTGTACAGAGTCAATCTTTTCACCTGCGGCTGACCATTCAAAGCTCTTATGCAATAGTTTATGCGCTGTGCCAAACAACATGATCTTCGATTTGCCGGCATTGATTTCAAGGTCGTTTGCTTGTAAATATGAGACCACGGCCTGTAAAAGCCATTGCAGACCTATTTCAGTTTGGTCAAATAGGACTATATCGTCGGCATATATTGCATAACTTATTGGTTGTTTATTCAATTTCGGAGGAAAACTGCAGATGTTGTCTAGCGCCTCAGGTAAGTCAGCAATATAGAGCTTAAACAGCAACGCTGCTAACAGGCAGCCTTGTTTGACTCCTTGGGAAGTCTGAACCTCGTTCGTCAAAGTGCCAGTATTGTCAATGCAAACCTTTATTGATGCTCCATTGTGGAGTGCCATAAGTGGCTGAAGTAAAGTTGATGGACAGGACCATGCTGTTAATATCCTCCATAATATTGTGCGATTAATTCGGTCAAAAGCTTGACGCATATCTATGAAGGCAATAAATATTTTTTTCTTATGCATCATGGTTTCGTGCTTTAATATGTTCACTATGGGAAGATTAACTTCAGTTCCCACATCTTTGGTAAAGCCAGTTGGCGGCTATCTAATCGGTTCTTAGTTGACGCCCATGTGGCAAGTTTCAGTTGAAAACAGGTGGCAAATATTTTGCCTATTATATCCAAGAGGGCAATAGGGCGATAGTTGGCGGGATTGTCCCTATTGCCCTTCTTGAAAATGGGCACAATAACTACGGCCTTCCAAGAGCTAGGAATTGCCTTAGCTACTGAAATTACTTTGAATAGTTCCACAATGAAGTCAGCCCAGAGCTCCATTTTCTCCTTTATCATTATGTTCGTGAGCCCATCAGGGCCTGCTGCACACGCGAGTTCTTTAGTTGTTTTATTCATGAAATGATATTAGCTCTAGATTCGCACACGTCCCAAGGTTCTGTTGATATCATAGGCTCTAAATTAACGTGTGACAATGTGTCTGCAAAGACTTTTCTGAAATGATTTTCCTATATTAATATGGAAATTCCATTTGCCAGACTTGAGTCTTGGTTTTCATTTGGGTTTAAAATCTTCCATTTGTCTCTGGATTAACGTTGAATGATAAGACCAAGCATTAATTCTGCACGTTCCTGGTCTCTAATTATTTTAAAGGATTTTAGCCAATTTCGATATTTCATTTTACAGCAGTTGATGGCTCCTTTTATATCGATGATTGTGCTATCTTTCCTTTTTAATTGTCTGATGTTCTTGTGCATTAGTCTCTTTCGCTGATTTCCCTGAGCACTAAACATTTTTTTCTGTTGTTGGCTTTTGATATTTGTTATTCATCCTTTGCAGCCAAATTGCATCAAAAGAGGTGCATAATTTACTTTTTCGGCAAGAGTGGTTACCTCATCTTTTAGACAATCACTCAGCTGACAGATATGCTGATCTTTAATTCGAAGGCGATTCAGTCCCTCGTTCACCTCCATTGGAAAGTTATATTGATGCGATTTTGGTAACCGTTCCAGTATATATATTTATTTTACACACTTCTAGTTCAACACATCAATCACAGTTATTAAAGCAAGTTAAAAATCAGTCAAAAAAGTATACACAACTCCCTGATTAAATTGTAGACAAGTTTGAGCAAGAGTGAAAACTGAGCAAAATGGCACAGTAAAAACCAAACACAAATGGCACTCTAGCAATTTTTCACAAGGGAGGGAAAGAACAAGTTATATAGGAATATACTCTTAGGCACCCAGTAACACTTCCCAATACGATTGTGAACACGTTTAGGCAAGGCAGTACTTTAGCATGTATAATACTGAGGTGAAAACTGAGCAAAATGGCACTTCACAAGTTTAAAAAGAGGGAATGAAAAGGTGGTTATAAGAGTTAAGTGCACCAACACATTTCTAGGTGAGAAGCAATCTAGAGAAGGCAGTTCTAACAGATTTAGCCAGAGTCAATAGGCCTGTGCTCTTTCTTATAGCTGCAGTCAAGTCTTTGATAAACGATTCGAAAAGGTGGTTACAGAAAGTGAAAGACAATGTTAGTCGATAGGGGTGGCCAACCCAGGAGGTAGGTAAAGGATTTGAAACACCTTTAGCAATAACCCGCAAAACAGGAGGCCTGGCAGAACAATGTACCTGAAAAAGTGGAAGCGGCTCCTGCGGTGGCGGTGGTTCCTGGCAGTTCCTGCAGGTCGTGTTGTCCAGCAGAGGAAGAGAGGCTCTCGTCGTGGAGGAAGGTTCGAGTTACTGCACTGCCCAGGGAAGAAGCCAGCCGCGGTGATGCCGAAACGGATTAAAAGGTACGCTCTTTTAAATTGCGGCCATGGTGAACGTGTGCCTGGTTATCCGGGCTCCGAGTGCAGAGCACTGGCGATTCGACCAAGGCAGGTCCTGGAAGGCGATTGGCAAACTGGTTGGCCCCACCAGCTCAAGGGAAGAAGGCTCCTTCAGATGAAGATCTTCTCTCGTCGTGTGAAGAAAAGTGGTGAGACGCTGCAGCAGGGCTTCACCGGTGTTTCAGTCGTTGCAGATGTCTTTGGCTTCTCTCCTCTTCGGCTTCTTAGTTCCAGTGGCGACGTCTTGTCCTTCCAGTCCTCAGGACCCTGCTTTTATGCAAAAAGATCCCCATTAATACAGCCTAGCTGTCACTCACACAGTGGAGTAGTCATCCTGGCGGGAGACCCTCCAGCCTATCAGGGCAGAGTGCGACTTGGGTTGATGAGGCAACAGTCCAGGGGGCCTACTCCCCCTCCCACACAATGGGTCCACCCCAGACTCAGTGGCGCTGAAAGGATGGCTTCTTGGCAGAAGCCCGCCAAAAGGACGAACAAAGGATCCGCAACCTGGGTTAGGATCTTAGAGAAAGACACAAGAAAGAATTTATACAAGTGCTGGCAAATAAAACCTACCGGAGTAAAGTTAATATAAAAATAAACCGCCGGTATGTTAGAGGCTGTCAGTAATTGTGGTAGCCTCGAACAATGGGAAAATCCCATAGGGAAATATTTGCGGTCGAATATTTTTGGTAGTAACCACTGCCACCAGCCAGAAACTTTTGAGAGAGGGACAGTACCGTACCCTCTCAAAAATGAACACCAGGGAAAAACTATTAACCCTTTCAAGTACTTCCATAGCAAGATGGGTTGTACTGGTTTAGTTCATAAAGATTGACTAGTAAAGTCAATGGGGACTTTACATGCCCTGGAAGACAGTAGTCAGTCCCAGGGTATGGAGTCTATGTTTGGGGGTCCCTAGGACACCCCTGTGTTACTGCACGGAGGGTGCTGTGTAACATGTGTATAAAGATGGTTCCTATGAGGGCAAGATAAACCCCACAGACATTAAACACAAAAAATAGCCTAGAACACACATAGCAAATATGCCTAAGAGTGGGAAAAAGAGTCTCACTCTTGGCAGGAGAAAAGAAACAAACCCTTCAAATCCAGCAAAGCTGCTGGGGGACTCTATAGATAAGGGAAATTAGCCATAGAATGAGAATTCTCCCTAACAAAAAGTACAGAGACTAATCAAATAAGTAACAAGAGGATATTTATGGCCCCCGTATTGATTTATAGACTGATACTAGAAGTATCCTAAGGAGAAGGGAGTCAATCTCCAAACCTAAATTAGTTCATATAGTGGCTGGGTGAACTAGGGCTGTTTTAGACAGAAGCCTATTATTTGGACTTCCACTACTGAACGACAAGCACCTTAGTCATAGGATAGGTAGGGCACGCCAAAGTGATAGGGAAAGTTAAGCCTTATAAGGCTTATTTTAATAAACCATCCTGAATCATGTCACACAATAGTCTGCCTTTCTTCCGACCTGCCACAGTTCTCACTCAATAGTAAAAACACACACACATTTTACCTACCTTGTGGGGACTATGTGTAGGAACCTGTCTTGTGGGGACTATCCTGTCCGGGTGTTTTTCATGATGAAGTCCACACAAGGACACACAAGGGGACACACACAAGGACACACAGACACACACCAAAGAGCTCACTGCAGCACAGACCAAACTTTAGAAATGAGGGGGGAGAAAAAGTCAAATCCGAACGGTGGATGGGCCAAATACAGACTTGGCTTAGTCAATCTATCACACCCTCCCCTCCAACCCCAAGTATCCATAGTGGTCCCCGGGAAGAGAGCCAATCACAGCCCTCACCCAATTACCAGCCACACGCATACACTCACCAGGAGACCCACTAACCAGTGGGATAGGAGTGCATACTTTGTACTCCTACGTCCCGTCCCCTTTCCTCCATACTGTATGGAGTCACTCACTAGGGACGGGAGACGGAACCTTTTTCCCCAGAAAAGAAAAATAGTCTTCCCCTTTAAATTTAGAGGTGCATGGCCCTGGGAGCATGCGTCCCCTGACTCTGCCCACCGGTGCCACTCCCCAGTCCTCTTTTCTGTGTTGATGGGAGTGGACCGCTTTCACCAGAGCTCCTGGGTTCGGCTTCAGGCTTGTAATTCCATGCACTCTTCCCCAGATACTGTCTGGTGTCTTTAATCAGGTACTCTATCCTCTGGTGCCACACTCTTCCCCGGCGCATGTCGACGTCTTTGGGCTTCAGCAGGTGTCCAGCCTGCAAAGGGCTCTTCCCTACGTCCGACCCCCATGCTCTTGGCCCCGATCACGGCTGTTAGGGTTGCACTGCGCGTGACGCGCTTACACCGCGCGCTCTAACAGGTTAGCTTGTTGGAGGGAGCTCTTCGAACGATCGCCTCCAGTGGATTTGAAGGACTTCGTCAAGCACAAGTCAAGGCCCAAGGTAGGGCCACTTTTTTCCTCCGCACTCCGCAAGGGCGACTTCTTTTCAAGGAAACGTCAGAGCAGGAGGGACCGTTCAGGTTCCAACACCAGCAAGAGTACCGAGGCTGTTTCAGCTACCGGCCCACAGGCCGAGGGGTCGCTAGCTCACGCCAGGCACGTGGCATGCAGTCTGACAAAATGGCTGATGCACCAGAGAAGATGGCCGCTCATCCGATACCGTCCCCTTTTGGGGAGCAGGTGGGACTGGTCTTCGCCAGGTAAGTGGACTACAGCATATCCTTCAGCGTAACAGAGCGGAAACACCCCGCAGGCAGCAAGGCAGAGTGCGCCCAGACCTCAGCAACCTCTGGACCCTATTCCTGCACCACCTAATGCCCCACCGGCCTTGAGGACAGGTTTTTTTGAGAAATTCCTCAAGCTTATGAGATCCCCTTAGATGGGAACCATCTTTCGGGATGTGATCAGGGACATGTCCCCCCCCAGACCGCTTCCCGCCACCTGCGCCTATAGTCATTCCTCCTATGGCTCCAGCGCCTCAGGCACCCGTGCAGCCTCAGCTGCCCGTGTCAGCCCCCATAGTTACGGCTCCTCTGCCTCCTACATCCCGAGTGGTTCCATCCCAGCCTCCACAGCAGCCTCCGGCTCTGGTCACAACACTGCAGCCTGCGGCGCCCAGTACCCCCCTCCACCTGTTCCAGACCAGCAGGACACCCTGGTTGACAACAATGAGGAGGAGGAGGACCCCGACACTCCATCTTCTGCCACAGCATTCAATAAATGGCTTGCAGGTCTGGACAAATACTTGGGCCTCCCACAACCTGAGGTTGAACAACCAAAGGCGGGGGTTCTGGCCGAGGTCCTCACTATGCCCCATGGCTAGAACAGGGATTCCGATGCAAAAGGACGTTGTCGCCTTGGCCAAAAAAGGATGGTTTAAACCCCATTCGGCGCAGCCCACCAATCAGCGACTCTACAACAAGTACAGGCAATTGGAGGGGGATACACTCTTGCTGTCAGCACACCAACCACACTCTTCGGTGATTGCCGCAGCCTCTATCTACTCTAAGCCGCAGTCTTCCTCGGCCACCTCGTCCTCGACTCTGCTAGGCAAGGAGGAGAAGATCTTGGAAGCATATGGAAAGTTGTTCTAAACCAACACCTCCCTGCACCTCCATCAGTCTAATGTGGATGCCATGCTCACAGTCGTTAACTAGAGGCTTTGGCGGGAAATAGACTTCCTTCCGGAACTTCCGGTACAGTCAGGCGCGCTTCAAGGCAGGGCTGGTGGAAGCAAAGATGGTGGTTCAAGACATCATGCAGTCCATAGTGGCCCATATAGACACCACAGGCCTTGCCATCTGAATCGCCACGGACATAAGGACGGCATGGCTGTGGGCTACCCGATTCAACCCGGACATCCAGGACCGCATATTGGACCTTCCATTCGAGGGTAGCGACCTCTTCCATTCCACCACTGATGAGAAACTTGATTAGAAGAAGTTCCCAGACCGCGTAATCCGTATCTATCCTCACTAAGTCCATGCCAAAGACATACAGCCAGACGCACCAACGTTCCGACAAGGGGCAGGCCTTTGGTGGGTTCCGGGGCTTCCAGGAACAAAGGTCCAGGAAGCCGGACCTGTCTCCAAGTCAGCACTGCCGCAAACACCACAAGGCGGGCAATAAGGGCTTCTTTCAGTCCCCCTCCTAAGCCCCAGCCTCAGAGGGGAAAAAAGGCATGACGGGTCCACATGTCTGTTGTGGGGCAGGCTTGCCTTTCACGCACATTATTGGCGTGCAAGGTTCGCAGACCCTTGGATCCTGTCAGTAGTGTTCACGGGCTACCGCCTACCGGTTCCTCCCCCTCCTCTCTCCTCCACTCCCACAGATTGGGACAACAACTCTGTTGGCAGAAATTAGATTGCTCATAGAGAGCCAGGCAGAGGAAGAAGTCCTAGCCTCCCAGTGGGGGATGGGCTTATACTCCAGGATTTGTGCCATACACAAGAAGAATCAGGCTGCCCTGAGAGTTGGGTTTGACCCGTCCACCCTGAACCTTTCCCTCCCTCTTCAAAAGTTCAAGATGGTTACCCCAGCACTTATTGCGGAGACACTCAGCAAGGAAGACTGATTTACTCCCTGGATCTTAAGGACGCATACCTACATGTCCCGATTTGGCAGCTCCATTGGTCCTTCCTGAGGTTCAGGATCATGGGCTTTCTTTTCCAATACAAGGTTCTACACTTTGGCCTCATTTCATCCCCCAGGGTCTTTACCAAGCTTATGAATGAAGTGGCAGCCCTTCTCAGGGCCCAAGGTATTTGTATTGTATTTATTATGTTTATATAGCGCTTTACTCCAAAACGCTGTACATTTTAACTAGATACATATAACAGTAGAAGCAATTTACAATTATGAATCAGACCAACAAAACAGTAAGTAGATCAATTAAACTGAAGGAAAGAGGGAGGGTAGTGCAGTAGAACTGAGAGGGAGAGGGAGGGGTGAGGAGGAGAAGGGGGAGGGAAATGGAAGGGGTAAAAGGGTAAGAATGGGGTGGGAGGGACATGATCATGGGGAAAAGATAAAGGAAGGAGGGGGAGCAAGAAGGAGGAAGGGTTTCATGGCAGGTGATGGAGAAGGAGAGATTTAAGGGATGTGTGTAATGAGGTGAAGGTAGGAATAGAGCGGATTGAGAGAGGTAAGGAGCTCCAGTGCATGGGAGGGGGCACAAGGGGATGAAGGAAGTGGTCAGCAGAACAAAGGGAGCAGGAGGGAGTGTAGAAAGAGGAGGGAGGAGAGATAAGGGGGAGCCAGACCATAGAGAGATGTAAAGACTAAGCAGAGAAAATGAAATTTAAGTTGGGAGTGAAAGGGAAGCCAGCCAAGGGAAGAACGGGAAGCTGAGATGGAGTCACGGGAGGTAAGGAGACAGAGGGTATGGACGGCAGAATGGTAGATAGATTTGAGGGGGGCGAGATGAGAAGTAGGTCGTCCAGAGAGTAAGGAGGAGCACTAGAAGAGGCGAGAGAAGATAAGGGAGGAGATTAAAAGTTTAGTAGCATGGAAAGAGAGAGAGGGGCGGACTTTGCTAATATTAAGGAGGTGGTAGCGACAGGCACGAGAGGTGAGAGATGATGGGAAAAAGAGAGAGAAGTCAAAGTGAATGCCCAAGTTGCGAGCGTGGACAGCAATAGGGAGATTAGAAGGAGGTAAGTGAATGAAAGGTGGAGGAGAGGGAGGAGGAAGAGAGTTGGAGGGAAAGAAAGCGGGAAGACATCCAGTTTTTAATGGCAGTAAGACAGGAAGAGTGTAAGGTGGAGGTCGGTAGAAAAGGAAGAGAAGGAAAGGAAGAGCTGAGTGTTGTCAGCATAGAAATGCCGAATGAGAAGATAAAAGGGGCAAGGAGGGAGGTGTAGAGTGAGAAAAGGAAAGGGCCAAGCACCGAGCCTTGGGGTACGCTGTATTCCAGAGGCTGGGTTGGTGAGGAACGGCCTCCCCAGAAAACAGTAAAAGAGCGGGAGGAGAGGTAAGAGGGTAGCCAGTTAAGAACAGCAAAGGCCACCATGTCTATCCATATCAAGAAGACTGGCCCATCAGGGCGAGATCCCCGGAAGAAGTGCATCACACCTCCTCCGCCCTCATGAATACGCTACACAAATTGGGATTCTCCATCAATCTCAAGTAGTCACAGCTGGAGCTGACGCAGAGTATAACATTTCTGGGCCTCAAATGGGATGCCAGCTCTAAGAGTTTCCCTCTGAAGACAAGATCACAGCAATCAAGAGGGCCACTGATCATTTTCTCAGCAGAGCGGTGACCTCAGCATGGTGGCACCAGCACCTCTTGGGTATCATGGCGGCATGTTTACTGGCAGTGCCATACACTAGGCTCAAAATGCGCTGGTTGCAGCTGCACTTCGCAGCCTCATGGAGTCAGGAGCGGGGTTCCCAGGCGGAACCAGTCAGCATTCCTCCTTTTCTCCACCAGGACCTTGTCTGGTGGAGCACAGAACGCAACTTGAGGACAGGCAGACAGATCAGGCAATCAGCACCACAGGTTACCATCACCATGGATTGTTCCTTGGAGGGCTCGGGGGCTACCCTAGAGAGACAGCATCCATGGAATTTGGTCTCGTCAAGAACATGAGGCCCACATCAATTGGCTAGAGCTGAAGGCGATCTGGCTGGCTCTCAAAGCCTTCCTGCCACTTATCAGTGGCAAGATGATACTCATTCAAATGGACAACTGCACCAGCATGGATTACATGAACAATCAGGGTGGCACCAGGCCTCCCCCTCCCCCACATGCAGCCTGGCAGTCAGTATTTGGGAATGGACTCTGGAGCACAACATTCACTTAAGGGAAATTCACCTCCAGGGGGAGTCCAACCTGGAGGCGGACAGGCCCAGCAGACAACTACTAATGGCAGATGAACGGACAGGTCCTTTAAGGTATAATGAACAGATGGGGTCATCCTCAGGTGGATCTCTTCGCCACCTGGTCCAACAGGAGGTGCCCCCAGTTTGCGTCCCGGAAGGGACAGGGCTGGGGGTTCTCTGGGCGTTGCAGATACAATGGGACAACATGAACGTGGATGCCTTCCCTCCCACTCCCCTGGTCCACAGGGTTATCTGCAAGATCAGGGAGTACTAGCACCTGTGTCATCCTGATGGCTCGATGGTGGCCCGCCAAGCCACGGTTCGCTCAACTACTCATCCACCTCGCCTCCCAGAAGTTAGCCCTCACATAATGGTTCCTGAACAGGTCACCTTAAAGCATCTGCGTCTGTCACAGGCTAACCTAGACATCATACAGGGCACTAAGAGCGACGCTGCTAGGAGCCAGTAGAAGAGCAAGTGAACTAGGTTTTATCACTGGGCAGAATCAAAGGGAGCTGATACTTTGACTTACAGGTTGCACGACGTTCTATCCTTCTCAGCACACCTCGCACACTCTGGGGTGCAAGTAGACCCATGCCGCACCTATCTGGCGGGCATCAGAGCCTATAGGAACTCTGAGGAGGAAGTCTTCATCCTCCATCCGGATAGTTAAAAGACATTTGGCAGGCCTCACCAGGCTTTCACAACCTCTCAAGAAGCCACACCTGATGTGGGACCTCAATGTAGTTTAGGGCGCCTTGGCGCATTAACGGCTTGAGACAGTTGGGTCCGCGGACATCAGGCTTATCACCATTAAGACAGCCCTCTTGGTGGGTCTTACATCTGCACGCAAAGTCAGTGAAATCCAGGCACTGATGGCTTCAGAACCGTATACTACCTTTCATAAGAACAAGGGTGCCCTCAGGATGCATCCTGCATTCCTACCCAAGGTAGTCTTCTCGTTTCACCTCAATGAGGAGCTAGTGCTACCTACCTTCTTTGCGGACCCCAAGGACGAGGCACAGAGGGTTCTGCACTATCTAGATGTCAGGCAGCCTCTAAAATTCTACCTTGACAGAACCAAGAGATTCTGCAAATCGGAGGCTCTGTCACCTTCGGTTGGTCAAGGCCAGGCTATCAAGCTTCCAAGTCTTCAATAGCAAGATGGATGGTTGCAGCCATCAAGGAGGACTATGAGTGGCAGTACAGACCGCAACCAGCAAATATGCATGCCCACGCTATCAGAGCCAAAGCTACAGCTGTGGCTTTTCAGAGCCACATTTCGTGGCAGGTCATCAGCAGGGCTGCTACATTGGCTACGCCTTCGGCCTTCTGCAAGCACTACTGTTTGGATGCTAGCTCCAGGTCGGACACGGCATTTGGGCAGGCAGTGTTTTCTTGGGAGGTTCACCTCTCCGCCCTGAGGCTACATTCAGTTGCAATCACCCATACAGTATGGAGGGGACGGGACGGAGGAGTAATTAATAGTTACTCACCGTAGTGACTAATGTACTCCTAGTCTATAGTCCCCTTTCCTCCATACGTCACCACCCCGACCCGCCCCCAATAAAACTGGTGTCATTAGACAAAGTTAATATTGTCTATGCGTCAAAGGGGACTGAAGGGTGGCGTTGGTGGGTGGAGTCAGGGGAGCGCATGCTCCTAGGGCCGTGCCCTCACGCACCTCTAAATTTAAAGGGGAAGAAGATTTGTTTCTGGTGAAAGGTTCTGTCTCCCGCCCCTAGCGAGGGACACTCATACAGGATGGAGGAAAGGGGACTAGCAAATCAAAAGCAAATAGGTTCCTGAGAACCACCTGTCCGAAAGCCGCGTCAGATCGAGATCCGGCATCCAAACAGTAATACTTGCAGAAAGCCGAGGGAGTGGCCCAAGTGGCTGCCCTGCTTATAACTTGCCAGGGGACATGACGCTGGAATGCGATGGCCGTTGCTTTGGCCCCGACTGCGTTGGCATGCATGTTGGCGGGCAGCGGCTTGTGCTGGCCCTCGTATGCTTCTTTGATGGCTGAGACCATCCAGCAGAATATGGAGGCCTGATAGCCTGGTCTTGAGCCTCCGAAAGTGAAGAAGGAACAAGTTACTTACCTGTAACTGTTCTCCTGCATGGGTCTGGCATGGATTCACATGCTCATGAATATTCCCCGTCGTCAAGCTGGGAATCCTCGGTAAAGAAAAAATCAATATCAGTTTCGTTTCTGAGCTGTCTTTCTTTGCAGTAACCAATCAGTGATCTCTGGGTCATACTGCCCCCAGCCAATGAATGCCCTCTCCCTAAGCCCCACCCCCCTGGCAGCCATCCTCAGATTTGGTAGCACGTGAAGTGGCAGTATGACCAAGTGAAGAGCCGCAGAGGGGTAGGCGGGGGGGCATTGCATGTGAATCCATGCCAGACCCATGCTGGAGAACAACAGTTACAGATAAGTAACTTGCTCCTTCTCCAGCATGGGGTCTGGCATGGATTCACATGCTCATGAATAAAAGAATACATAACAGTACACACATGCACAACCACGGGAGGTGGCAAAAGATCAACATTAAGCATTACAACCAAAACTCAACATTAAGCAATTCTTACCTCCTCACCATGCTCATCTTAGGCGAACAAGTTGCGCAGCACTGCTTGGCCGACCTTGGACTCCTCCCTGGAGTCCCGATCGACGCAGTAGAATCTTGTGAAGGTGTGCGTCGACCTCCACGTAGCAGCCCTGCAGATGTCTAGCAGGGGCACACCAGACAGGAACGCCGTGGTAGCAGCGATCGCTCTGGTCGAATGGGCTCTCGGACGGCCGGGCAGCGGTCGGTTTGCCAACCGGTGACAGTGCATGATGCAGCCGGAGAGCCATCTGGAAATGGAAGTCTTCGAGAGAGCCGTCCCTTGATTCACAGATCCAAAGTCCACAAACAGCTGTGACGTCTTCCGAAAACTTTGTGCGGTCCACCTAGAACTTCAGCGCTCTAGCTACATCCAGCGAGTACAAATTCCTCTCGGCCGGCGTCGAAGGCGACGGGAAGAAAACTGGCAACACCAAGGGCTTGTTGAGGTGGAAGTCCGATGGCACCTTGGGCATGAAGGAGGGGTGCGCCCTCAGCACCACCCTCGTGTCATGAAAAGTCAAGTATGGAGGCTTGCAAGATAGGGCCTGGATCTCTCCCACTCGTCGTGCGGAGGTGATGGCCAGGAGGAACGCAGTCTTCGATGACAAGAACTTCAAAGGCGCCGAATGCATAGGCTCGAATGGGGCCCCCATGAGCCTGGTCAGCACCACATTAAGCTCCCACGCCGGGGCAGGAGCCTTCATTGGCGGGAACGATCAGAATAGTCCCTTCATAAATTCCTTCACCAGGCGATGAGACCACAAGGACGCCCGTCCCGTAGTCCTGGTATATCGGGAGATGGCAGCCAGATGTATTTTGATGAAGGCGTGAGCCAGTCCAGCTTTGGCCAGCAACAGTAGGTATGGCAGTACTTGAGGGGCCGTAAACCGCAGAAGGTCAATCTTCTGTGCACGGCACCTGACAGAGAACCTCTTCCATTTTTGACCGTAACTCTTGAGAGTTGACGCCCTGGCCTTTGCAAGAACCTCTCTGCAATCAGCGGGGATCTCGTACCCTCCAAACTAGTGCCGCAGGAGCCAGGCCTGCAAGTTCAGCGACTGTGAGTCGTGATGGAGAATGGCGCATCCTTCTCTGGAGAGAAGATCCGCGTCCGCTGGCAGCTTGACTGGTGGGGACGTTGACAAGTCCAGAAATTCCGGAAACCAGATCTGCCTCGGCCACGCCGGTGCGACGAGGATCATCCTGCACCTGGACTTCTTGAGCTGGTTGATGAGGCGGAGCAGCAACGGCAACGGAGGGAACGCGTATAGAAACAGGCCGTCCCAAGGGAACGAGAAAGCATTGCCCATGCTCCTTGGCTGTGGGAACCTGCTGGCGAACCTCTGGCACTTGGAGTTCGTCGCCGTCGCGAACAGATCGATCTGGGGTTTGCCCCATTGTTGGAAGAGTCGATCCACTTGGTCCTGGCGCAGTTCCCACTCGTGGCACGAGCGCAGCTCCCTGCTGAGTGAGTCGGCGATGGTGTTTTTTATTCCTGGCAAGTGGAAGGTAACCAGAAACATCCCCTGGGCGACGGCGTGCCACAGATAATGGGCCTCCTTGGATAGGGCTGGGGATCTGCTGCCCCCCTGCTTCCTTATGTAGAACATCGTGGTGGTGTTGTCGGTGAAGATCCTCACCACTTTGTCCTTGAGGGACGGAAGGAACGACTTGATCGCCCAGAACACTGCTCGGAGTTCCAGGATGTTGATGTGTAGAGAACTCTCCTCCGGGAGCCAAAGGCCTCTTGAGTGGAGATCTCCGGTTTGGGCCCCCCAACCCTCCAGAGAGGCGTCCGTCGTCACCGTCTCCTGAAACGCTGGGGTTTGAAAGTCCGTGCCTGTAGTGAGGTGAGCCCGGGTGCCCCACCATAGGATCGCCCGACAGAACTCCTCGTCGAGAGTGATCCTGTCCTCGAAGCAGCCCGTCGCCTGAAACCAGCAGGGTCAAGGAACTCCTGTAGCGGACGCATCCGAAGTCTGCAAAGGGGTACAAGGTAGATGCAGGAGGACCCGAGAAGGGACTTGATGGACCTCAGCCTGGCCACGTCCGTGGCTAACAGGTGCCGCACCTTGCCCAGGATGGTTTTGGTCCTCTCCTCTGAAGGGGAGGCCAATTGCCACACTATCATGCTTTGCTCCCAGAAACAGTGCTACTTGCGATGGAACCAGGTGGGAGTTGGGGTAGTTAATGGTGAACCCCAGCTCCGTGAGTAACCGGACGGTCCTCGCCATATGTTCGACAGCGAGTTCCCTTGTCCTCGCCCGGACTAGCCAGTCGTCCAGGTAGGGGTAGACGTGGATCCCCTGCAGGCGCAGCCGCGCCGCCACTGGTGCCAGGCTCTTGGTGAAAACCCAGTCGGTGAACCAGAGCTCCCTGTCATAACGGGCTACGATCGCTAAGGCATTGGCCGCCTTAATCGGCGTCGCCGCCGACGAGATGACTCGTCGTCCCATAGAGTCCAACTTCTTGCCCTCGCTGTCCGGCGGGGAAGTGGAAGTTGAAGCCGCCGCGCCCGCTGCCGCCTTCTTAGCCGCTGCCGAGACGACCGAGTCCGGTGTGGGCTGGGCCCTGAGGCACAAGGGGGCGGCATCGGGGACTCGGTACTTCTTCTCGTACCTGTCCCTCTTAGCGGGTGTCGTGGAAGGGTTCTTGAGGACAGCAAGCCCCTCGTCCCAGATGTCGAGTAAAGGCACCGCGAGGACTGTCTTCCTCTTGGCCTCTCGTCGTTGGTACAGAAACCCCTCCTTTTTCTGCTCTTCAGGGTAGAGCTGGAAGAGCTTGGATGCCCTGGTTATCATGGCATGGAAAGAGCCAACCTCGTCGGCTGGAGACGCCCGCTGGGGGGGTGACGACAGGATGTCCGCCGTGTCATCGCCGCCGTCATCGTCTGTCCCCGTCGCTGTATCCGTCGCCGTATCCTCTCTAGGGTCCGGCGAGGGGGATGAGGGGTCCACCAGTCTCGCAGGAACGAAGGGCGGAGCGGGGTGGACTCTCCTCCGCTTGTTCGGAGGGCTTCCCGACAGGCCTGGTTCTGGCTCCTCCGTCGGGGTGCGTGGTAATCTCGTCCTTATCTCGGTACATAAGGATTGGATTGCCAACAAAATGGCCGCCAAGCTATCCTGGGGCTCGGGCAATGGCTGCGACGGACGGGATCGCCGCTCCACTGGGCCCTGTTCGTCATCGCTATCTTTGATCACGTCAGCGAGAACCGTCCCCTGGGATCGAACCTTCTCGAACCTCTCTTTGAGGCTTATGAACCTCTCGTTGAGGCCGATGGACCTTTCGTTGAGGCCCTTCTCAGTTTCCACCAGTTCCTCTTCAGAGGCTGATTCAGAGTCTGTATTGGCCACTGCCCCCCCCCCTCTTTCAGCCGGGGGCTTCACGGGGGTCTTAGCGATGGGCTGGAAAGAGGATTCCCTCCGTGGTGGCAGGGATACTCTGGGCCCATAGGCCATTTCCACTGGCGTAGTCTCAGCCGGCTCTGCCAGGGTCGCAGCCACCACTTCGGTAGAGGCCTTAGCCGGGTGGATCAAAGCCCTCACCACCTTAGGTGCATCCCGGGCCTTCGCCTTGGGGGGAGGGTCAGTGCCTCGCTCCCCCTTCGAGATCGACCGGGTCCGCTCCAGCAGCCTACCCGGGTTCTCTGACTTCCTCTTCCCCGAAAGAGGGCGCTGGCTCGTGGCCGAACGTGCCGGGGAAGTAGCACCCTGCTTGGCAACCGAAGAGCCCGACCTTTCGGCGCTCCCAGTGCCCGCCGACTCGCGGTGCTTGGCCTTATGTTGGGCCCCCGTCGCTGGGGTGCCCTCACAGGACTTAGAAGACCGCTCAGACTTTATCGCCTTTTCACCTGCTGTGCCCTTCTCCAGCCAGGCGGGAACAACGATCTTGTTTGGTCCGTTCCGAAAGATTCTTGCAGATCGCACAGACCTTCTCCACGTGCGTCTTGTCCTCATGAAGGCAGTAGAGACATCGCGAACGCTCGTCCTCCTTGAAAACGTTATATAATCCGCATCCAGGGCAGTTCCTGAACAGCTTGGATCCGGGCGTCGAGCTTCCCTTGTCCTGGGCCATGCCCGTTGAGGTAGGCCGCAGATCTTCCGGAATCCTCCAAGAAGTGTAAACTCGACGAAAAATTCACCCTTGAGGGACGTAGAAGAATTCCCAAAACGTGTCTCCGTTATCAGAAGTAGAAACGGTGGAGCTTGAGGCTCGATTAACCGAAAAAAATGAGAAAATCTCCTGAAAAATCGTGAAAACGCAGTAAAAAACTAGAGTGTTAAACACGAGGACTCCCAACACTTGAGCGTGCAGTAAAAATCTGAGGATGGCTGCCAGGGGCGGGGCCTTAGGGAGAGGGCAGTCATTGGCTGGGGCAGTATGACCCAGAGATCAGTGATTGGCTACTACTAAGAAAGACAGATCAGAAACGAAACTCATACTGATTTTTTCTTTACCGAGGATTCCCAGCCTGACAACGGGGAATATTAATGAGCATGTGAATCCATGCCAGACCCCATGCTGGAGAACTATCTTAGAGCACCCTTCGTGCAGTGACACAGGGGTGTTTTAGCGACCCCCAAACATAGACTCCATACCCTGGGACTGACTACTGTCTCCCAGGCCATGTAAAGTTCCAATTGACTTTACTAGTCAATTTTTATTAACTAAACCAGTACAACCCATCTTACTATGGAGGTACTGGAAAGGGTTAATAGTTTTTTCCTTACGTTCATTTTCGAGAGGGTACCCTACAGTCCCTCTCTCAAAAGTTTCTGGCTGGTGGCAGTGGTTACTACCATAAATATTCGACCGCAAATATTTCCCTATGGGATTTTCCCATTGTTCAAGGCTACCACATTTTCCGAAAGCCTCCAACATAACGCTGGTTTATTTTTATATTAACTTTACTCCGGTAGGTTTTATTTTCCAGAACTTTAATATAAATGTTTTCTTGTGTCTTTCTCTAAACTCCTAACCCAGGTCCGTTTGGCGGGCTTCTGCCAAGAAGCCCTACTTTCGGCATCACTGAGTCTGGGTGGGTCCATTGAGTGGGAGGGGGGAGTAGGACCCCTGGACAGGGTTGCCTCAGCAACCCATGTCGCACTCTGCCCCGATAGGCTGGAGGGTCTCCTGCCAAGATGACCACTCCACTGTGTGAGTGACAGCTAGGCTGTATGAATGGGGCTCCTTTTGCATAAAAGCAGGGTCCTGAGGACTGGAAGAGCAAGATGTCGCCACTGGAACTAAGAAGCCGAAGAGGAGAGAAGCCAAAGACCCCTGCAACGACTGAACCACCGCTGAAGCGTCTCACCACTTTTCTCCACACGACGAGAGAAGATCTTCATCTGCAAGAGCCTTCTTCCCTTGAGCTGGTGGGGTCAACCAGTTTGCCAATCGCCTTCCTGGACCTGCCTTGGTCGAATCGCCAGTACCCTGTACTCGGAGGCCGGATAGCCAGGCACCAGTCCACCCGGACCGCGATTTAAAGAAGCGTACCTTTTATTCATCGCATCACCGCAGCTGGTTTCATCCGTGGGTAGTGCAGTAACTCGAACCTTTCTCCACAACAAGAGTCTCTCTTCCTCTGCTGGATCCCCTGAACTGCAGGAACTATCAGGAACAACCGCCGCTGCAGGAGCCAATTCATTTTAAAGGTAAATTGTTCCACCAGGCCGCCCTTTCTTCGACGTAGAGCTAAAGGCGTTTTAAATCCTTTACCTACCTGTTGGTTGGGCGCCTCTCTTAACATTGTCTTTCACCGTCTGCATCCACCTTTTCAAAATCGTTAACCAAAGACTTGATTGCAGCTACAAGAACATTTTGCTCCTGGGCCCTTGCCCTGTACCACCGACTCTGGCCAAGGCCTACTGACTCTGGCTACATTTGTTAGAACTGCCTTCTTTAGATTGATTCTAAACTAGAACTGTGTTGGTGCGCCTACTTCTTATAACTACCCTTTGCTTCCCCTTTCGAAACCTTGTGAAATGCCATTTTGCTCAGTTTTCATTTAAGTATCCTCTATACTGATACACCGTCTTGTTTAGGGTGTCTAAGAAGCTATCCCTATATAACTTGTGCATACTCTAGAGAAATTGCTAGAGTATCCCTTGTGTGTGGTTTTCACTGTGCCGTTTTGCTCAGTTTTCACTCTGGTTCACTTGGGCTACAATTTAACTAGGGAGCGTGTATATTTTTCCTTGACTTATTTTAACTTGCTTGATGACTGTGAGAAATGTGTTTTACTAGAAGTGTATAAAATAAATGAACAAGTTTCTTCTTACCATGTAACGTTCCTTCGATGGGATGTTCCTCCGACGTATTCCTTATATTAGATATCTCTTTCCAGCTTTGCTGGCCTCAGAAATGTTTTCTCTCTAGAGGGCGCTGCGCGTCGACGTCTGCCGAGTCGATGTCCCTCGACAGCCGCCGTATCGACGTCGACGTCATCCTGCCTATAAAGGCATCGCGCAGCGTCCGTTGCTCAGTTCCGTTTTGTAGCCCACAATAATTCTTTCTGGACTAGACTAATCACCCTGAAGGAGCGTAAGCTGCAACAACAAGGGAAGTAGTACTGCGGGGATGGATGGGAGGGTCGATAAGGAATACGTCGGAGGAACATCCCATCGAAAGAACGTTACCAGGTAAGAAGTAACTTGTTCTTCGAAGGGATTGTGTTCTCCGACGTATTCCTTATCTTAGATAGGCTCCCATAGCAGTATTCTGTTATTGGAGGTGGGAGTACTGACTTCATGCTTCCTCTTATTGATGAATAGAGTGCAATTCTGCCCTTCCAAACCGAGTCTCTTGACTGGAGGAGGAATCCAAGTTGTAAAACCGTGTAAAGGTATGGACGGACGACCATGTGGCAGCCGCACATATGTCTCGAACCGGCACTCCTCTTGAGGGCCGATGAAGCTGCGATACCTCTGGTCGAATGAGCCCTAAGATTTTGAGGGGGCTCTTTTCCTGCCAGTTTATAACATTCCTAAATGGCTAAAATAATCCATCTGGAAATGGTCTGCTTAGTTATCGGTAGCCCCAGCTTGTGACCTGCTTAGCCTACAAACAGCTGGTCTGCTCGTCTTATCCTAGCCAGTCTACTAATGTAAAAACTTAAAGCCCTTCTTGGGTCCAGCCTGTGTAACCTCTCTTCCTCTTTCCCCGGATGGGGAGGAGGATAGAAAGATGGAAGGGTAATCTTCTGAGTGATATGGAATTCAGAAACCACCTTTGGGAGGAAATTAGGCTTCACTTGCAGAACAACTTTGTCTTTGTGAAAGATTGTATGAGGGGGTTTACAAGAAAGAGCTTGTAACTCACTCACCCTTCTAGCAGATGTAAGTGCTACTAATAAAACAGTCTTAAGGGTAAGAAACCTTAACGAACAAGAGTGGAGTGGTTCGAAAGGTGTGCCCATCAGGAAAGTTAGGACTAAATTTAAATCCCATAGGGGAACCTGGAATGGTCTTGGAGATAAACGTTAGTTAACCCCTTTAGAAACTGTATTACCAAGGGTAACTTGAAATAGGATGGTTCTTCCGCAGTGCGCTTAAAGATGGATAGCGCTGCGAGATAGCTCTTGATAGTGCCAACTTGAAGGCCTGAATTTGCCAAGTAGAGTAGAAAGGATAACACCGTTGATGTACCACATGAAAAGGGGTCGATATTCTCTTCTCTACACCAGCTGCAAAATCTGTTCCAACGGCAGCGGTATAAAGATTTTGTTGCTGGCCTTCTTGCCGAAAGCAACACCTCCATAACGTCATCAGGGAGGTCCCAAACCTTGTACCTCAGCCTTTCAGAAGCCAAGCGTTGAGGGTTTTGATGTCTGGATGGAGAACCTGACCTCCCTAGAAGGTCCGGGTACCACGTTCTCCTGGCCCAATCCGGGGCAATTAGGATCATGGTCTTCTCAACCTCCTGATCATTTGAGGAATAACAGGGACCGGTGGAAACGGTACAGGAGTGGAAACTCCCAGTCCACTATGAACGCGTCTCCCAGAGTTCCTCTCGGGGGAAATTCCCTTGAACAGAACAGATCGCACTTCCTGTTGACACTGGTGGCAAACAGATCCACCTGAGGGGTTCCCCAAAGGGCGAAGATCTCTTGAAGGACTTCTTGAGCTAGTTCCCACTCGTGGGAAACTGTGCTCTGCCTGCTCAGAGCGTCCGCTGTCAAGTTCTTCTCTCCGGCTAGGTGAACTGCCGATAGAGAGATTCCTTCTTGGATTGCCCAAAACCAGAGCTGCATCGCCTCTCTGCACAGTGGTAGTGATCCTACGCCTCCTCTTTTGTTAAGGTAATGCATGTCCACTGTGTTGTCCGTCATTATCAGGACATTCTTTCCTTGTACAGATGGCAGGAACGCCTTCAGCGCAAGTCTGATGGCCCTCAGATCTAACAGGTTGATGTGTAGTCTGTACTCCGATGGAGACCAATGACCGCTGATCGTCAAGTCGTTGGCGTGGGCTACCCACCCTGTAAGTGAGGCATCCGTGACTACTGTTATCTCCGGCCAAGGTTGCCAAAACTGCTCTCCTTTTAGAATGTTCTCCTGACAGGCCCACCACTGAAGGTCTCGAGCCACCCTGTCAGGAACCTGAAGAAGATCTGTCATTCTCCCTGAGAATTGTGACCACTGAGTTCTCAGTGCCCACTGGAGAGATCTCATTCTCAGGCGAGACTCTGGCACTAGGAAAATGCAGGATGCCATGAGGCCTAGCAACCTCAAAAAGTCGAAGGCTGGGAGACGTTGGGCATTTCGAAACTTGGTGACCATCTGTAGAATATCTTGAGCCCTCACCTCTGGTGGCGAGGCTTTTCCCAGGGAAGTGTCCAGGATCGCTCCGATGAAGTGGAGTCTCTGCGATGGTATCATTTGGGATTTCTTTAAATTGAGGGAGAAGCCCAGTCTGTGAAGGGAGTGGCAAACAATCTAGCTGGATCTGAGCTTGTTCCGAAGATACAGCTCTGATCAACCAATCGTCCAGGTAGGGGTAGACGTGAATCCCTTCCCTCCTTAGACTTGCAGCCACTACCGACATTAACTTGGTGAAGACCCTCGAGGCGGAGGTCAGCCCAAATGGCAGAACTCGAAATTGATAATGAGAGTTGCCGATTGCGAACCTCAGGTATTTCCTGTGTTTGAGATGGATTGGCACATGGAAATAAGCGTCTTGAAGGTCCAGAGATACCAACCAGTCCTGGAACTGAAGGGCCTGGAGGATCTGAGAGAGTGACCATCTTGAATTTGTCTTTTCTGAGGAATTTGTTCAATTCCCGCAAGTCCAAGATGGGTCTCAGTCCTCCGTCTTTCTTTGGTATGAGAAAGTAAGGGGAGTACCAGCCCTTGTTCCTCTCTGCTACAGGTACCGGTTCTATGGCACCTTTCTCTAGCAGGTCTAAAATTTCCTGCAAGAGGAGCGGATCTGGAGCTTTTTGAGAGCTGATCCCCGGTGGATGACTCTGAGGTATGCGTAGGAGAGGCAGGCAGTAACCTTGTGCAACTGTCTCCAATGCCTAAGCATCTGACGTGATAGCCTGCCATTCCGCCAGATGTTGAGTTAACCTGCCTCCTACAGATGTCTTGTGAGGGAAGTCCTCAGAGTGGTTTAGGGGCGGCTGATGCAGATGCCGATGGTAAAGAGGCACCTGCTGTTGCTGCGGCTTTTGAATATCTACCCCGTCCACCTCGGGTAGTTCTTCTTTGTCCCCTTTGAGCCGGTCGTCCTCTACCTCTTCCGAATGCGGAGTAGAAGCGAAAAGACTTGCCTCTCGCAGAGGTTCCTGTGGGACGAAAAGGAGTCTGACGGATTGCAGCTCCTAGGGATTTTGCTGCTGCTTTTGAAGTTTGCAGTTTTTCTAAACTGTCATCCGCCTTTTTCCCAAACAAAGAAGAGCCATCAAATGGCATGTTCAAGAGCCTGGCTTGCACATCTGGGGCAAAACCAGACTTTCTCAACCAAGCAAATCTCCTGGTTGTTGTACTTGCCGCCATTGCTCTGCTGATACTGTCAGCCAAGTCAATGCCCGTCTGGAGGGATTCGCACATAGCGTCTTTACCGTCCTTTGTGATATTTAGGAACGCCTCCCTTTCTTCTCCCTCCGGGATGCAGTCAGCCGCCGTAGAAGCACACTCCCAAAGTGTATGGCTAAATCTAGCAAGGGTGCAAGTAGCATTAATAGATTTTAACACCATGCTACATGCCGAAAAGACTTTCTTAGCCATAGCATTGTATTTCTTATCGTCCCTGTCCTGTGGGACGGTAGGGTAAGCAGTCTTGATGTCAGTAGAAGATGCTGCCTGTCCACCAGACTTTCTTGGGATGGGTGTTTGGACAAAAACTCCGGGTCTGCAGAAGATACCCTATATTTAGCAGACAGTTTTTTATTTACTGCCGGGACGACATCTGGGGTTTCCCAGTTCGTCATTATTTTTCTTTGAAGAGCTTTATGAAAAGGTACTACAGGATCCTCCTGTGGACCTTTATCAAGAATATCCGTGAGGTCATCCTGTTGGAAAGCCGGTGAAGGTGTTGACCACCCCATAAATTCTGTAATCCTGGCCATTAAGGCTCTATAAGGGGTTTCAGCATGCTCCCCGGGTCTGGCCTAGCGAACTCCACCTCTGGGGAAGTGTCTAAACCACTTGCCTCATGTAAGGAATCATGGAGTTCCTTTAATCTGCGTTCCTCTGAGGATAACTCCTCTTGAACTGGGGTTGCATATCCCTGCAACTCAAATGGCTCTTCTTGATCAGACAGTTCTCCCTCTTCTATAATTGAAGACATTGTTCTCAATTGGTCTGAGCTCACAAAGGGTGTGAAACCCATCTCCAAGGCAGAGGGTGCCAAACTTGTCGTAATCGGCCTCGAAAACGTCGATGCCGAAGGCTTCGAAAGTGGTGTCGAAAACAAAGGTGGAGGCCTCAATGTCTTCGATAGAATCGGAATTCTGCTCGACGACATCGACATCAAAGACCTGGGAATAGCCACTGGGTGCGCCGCAACCGTGACTTTCCTTGGCGTCGACGCCAGTGTTGAGGATGGCGTTGAGTCGACAGACCCGTGTGTCGAAGGTCCCTTCGACAACGGCGTCGAAGACACCGACCTCGGCGTCGACGGAACCTTCGTCGACGGAACCGTCGAAGAAGGATTCTAGGTCTTTGCTTTACTCGAGGGTTCATGAAGCGCTCGAGAAGCTTCCTTCGCCGGGTGCTGCGACTCGCTGCGTTTTGGACCTTCGGGTCTTTCGACCAGAGCATCGCTCTCGGCAGTCTTCGAGGGGGTCGAGGCCGCTTTCTCGAAGACGCTCATCATATTTTTTCGGAATTCCTCCCATTCAGCCCAGGAACTATGCTTTGTGGGGCAAGGGATTCTCTTAGGTGAAACAGAGGAAGAGCAGGAGGAAGAAGGGGATCTTCGGCGTCTCCTTTTCGAGTGCTTCGATCTCGAAGAGTGATAGGACCCGCTTCGAGACATGGTGCGCGAATGGTGACGAGGAGACGAATGTCTCGACTTCGTCGACGAAGAAGAAGCTTTAGAAGTCTGACCTTTTTCCAGCTTCCCCCTACGCTCCTTCAGGGCTTTAGCTGTCATGGACATACAGTCCTCACACTCCGAACAATGGTGTTCAGCTCCCAAACACCACAGACAGACCCTGTGAGGGTCTGTTAGCGACATTTTTTCCACAGTCTCTGCATTTTTTAAAGCCTGACCGAGGGGTTGTCGGTTCAGACGAGGAAGCCACCGAGTATGGATCGACTATCTCGAGGAAAATGGAATAATATATCTACGAAACTGAGCAACGATATTCGAGGCACTGAGTAAGCGCGGAAAAACGGAACTGAGCAACGGACGCTGCGCGCGGCCTTTATAGGCAGGATGACGTCGATACAGCGGCTCTCGAGGGACATCGACTCGCCGGACGTCGACGCGCAGCGCCCTCTAGAGAGAAAAATTTCCGAGGCCAGCAAAGCTGGAAAGAGATATCTAAGATAAGGAATACGTCTAAGATAAGGAATACGTCGGAGGACACAATCCCTTCGAAATATATACTTTTTAATAAATGAAAGCTTTTGTCAGCGTTTCATTGTGCCATAAGTACTGTAGACCTATTGTGTAAAACCTGAATACTGCTCATCTCCCTCTTGCGATAAGTCTGACTGCTCAGCCACAGCTACCAACTAAATCTTTGTGGTACAGAGTGATACCAAAGGGGATTTATTGCTCTCACCTGTAGTCTTAATCTTCTGTAGTGCTCCCTAAGGGAACTGCACAGGATTCTGCTTAACAAGGGTGTCCTGTTGGTCCGGAGCAGGCGGGGGGTGGGGGGTGAGGGGGTGCTGGGTGGGGAGGGGGAGAGTACTGGGAGCCGAAGGCTGAGGTGTGCTGACCTGAGCAGGAGGCTGGTGCAGAACCGCCTGGGCTGCAGTAGGCAGGGGTGCTAGAACCGTGGAGAGCGGAGTGGGCAGCTGGGGCTGCACGGGGGACTGAGGTACAGGAGCCTTGGGGATGGCGCGGGGGGCCACTGTGGTCGCTAGCAGCCGGACTGGAGGCAGTATGTCCCTGATCACATCCCAAAGCATGGTTCCCATCTAAGGTGACCACATAAGAGTAACTTTTCAAAAAACCTGTCCTCACAGGCCGGTGGGGCCCTTGGTGGCACAGGAGCACGGCTTTGAGGTTGCTGAGACATGGGTATACTCTGCCTTGCTGCATGCAGGGTGTATCTGCACTGCGACACTCAAGGATATGCTGTAGGCCACGTACCAGGTGAAGGCCAGTCCCACCTGGAAACTCGTTCCCCTACCTGCTCCCCGAAGAGGTGTGGCGTCGGAGGAGATGCCATTTTGTCAAGCTGCATGCCACATGCCAGCTTTGTGGTGCTTGCCGCGCTGGACCCGGCCTCCTCCTGGACTTTTGGCGGTGGAGCTTGAGGCCTACCCTGCACCTCAGGACGGTCCTGCCGGAATGATTTCCCACCTGGGGTCGGCCTTGCTGCATTTTGTTGTGCGCGCCACCATTTAGTCCATTCATTCCGCAGAGGGAGACCAAGGGGTGAGAACGCATCATCCAAATGCAAACAGAACCAGAACCTCGGTTTATGGTTTTTGTAAAAAGGAACTGTTTGAGCGTCTGAACCTGGAAAAGGGGGATTCAGGGGTGAAAAGGCATCACCCAATTTACAAGCAGAATAACCAGGTTACTCACCGTAGTGACCACCTTACTCCTAGTCCATAGTCCCCTTTCCTCCATACTTATGGGACATCTCTCCGTCCTGTGGGACGGGACCGGAGCACTTTGTAAAAAGAATCCAAACATTTTTTTAAAATTGTGTCCTTCCCCTCTTTCTTGCGTGGGGCCCGGCACGCGGCCGTAACCCAGCCCACCTTGGCTTCACCCCGCGCATCGCCCATCAGTCCTTTTCTATCGCCAGGTCAGAGACCTATTAGCAATAACAGAGGAACCTTATTAGTGGGAAAGGCGGGCGGGCGTCTGGAGGAAAGGGGACTATGGACTAGGAGTAAGGTGGTCACTACGGCGAGTAACCTGGTTATACTCCTAGGTCCCGTCCCCTTTCCTCCATACTTATGGGAGCTGAACAACGGGTGGATGGAAATACCGCTTACTGAAAAAGGTTCTTCAGCACAGCCTGACCAAATTGAGCATCAGCTCTTGAGCTCATGTCAAGACAATAATGCTTACAAAAAGAAGAAGGGGAGGCCCAAGTAGCTGCCCTAGCGATGGACTCCCAAGGGACATATTTCTGAAAAGCCACCGTGGCTGCCTTGCCCCGCACCAGGTGTGCATGAATACCCTTAGGAGGTTTCAGCCCTTGGACGGCGAAAGACTCCGTAATGCAGGCGGCGATCCCCCGAGAAATAGTCGCCTTAGACACCTGCTTACCCTGAGGGTTACCAAGAGTCACAAACAGTTGAGAACTCCTAAGCTCGGAAGTTCTGTCCAGATAGAACTTAAGAGCCCTTCTGACATTGAGACAATGCAGAACCCTTTCTGCCTCTGAGGTAGGGTTTGGAAAAAAGACAAGCAGGGAGATCGACTGATTCAAATGGAATTACATTACCACCTTCGGCAGGAAAGCAGGATTCGTCTGTAGGACTACCTTATCCTTGTGAAAAGCCAAAAGGGATGCTTCACCAACAAGGCCTGGAGCTCACTCACCCGCCTCGCTGACGTGACGGTGACCAAAAAGGACACTTTCCAGGATAGGTACTTGAAGTCCACCGTGGCCATTGGTTCAAAAGGCTTCTTGTACAATGCCGTCAGGACTACATTTAGATCCCACAGCGGGTGCGGACTACGAATTGGAGGGTAGAGGCGTGTCAACCTGCAAAATGTCTCTTAACCACTGGATTACACAGAGTAAGAACATTGGTCCGTAGAAAGATAAGCAGAGACCGCTGAAAGGTAAGTTCTGGATGACAGAACGTGAACACCCGACTCTGCTAGGAAGGACACGAAGGACAGCACTGTGTCAATCGTAGCCCCCCTTGGGTCCAACTGTTTTTCCAAACACCAATGACAGAACCTGAGCCATTTACTTCTGTACTGGGATCTAGTCGAGGGTTTCCTGGCTGCCTGGATAATACGCATGTTATCCGCAGACAAGTTAAGATCTTCTAAAGACTTGAACTCAGGCACCAAGCCGCCAAGCTGAGCGATTGTGTGGAGGGTGCCACATCTGCTGTTCCCCCTAATGAAGAAGATTACCGGTCACTGGTAACCTGATCGGTGGATACACCAAAAGGTGTTGAAGTTCTGAGAACCAAAACCTGGCCGGCCACCACAGGGCTATGAGTAGAAGGGAACAGTTCACCGAGTTCTTCTGCTTCCAAGTTGCTCGATGGACTAGAGGCAGAGACGGGAAGGCGTAAGCTCTCATGTTGTGCCATGGTATCTCGAGAGCATCCCCCAGAGAGGAGGCTCCCAGCCCCCCTCTGGAGGCATACTGAGGAAGCTTCATGTTTACTGACGTATCTAAGAGGTCCACCTCAGGTGTGCCCGAACGCAAGAAGATCCATGAGAGGACCTCTGCCTTCAACTCTCACTCGTAGCGGACCACTGTCCTCCGGCTGAGGGCATCCGCTGTGACATTCAGCTGGCCCGGGATGTGCACTGCAAGCAGCCAAACACCATGAAGCACAGCCCACTCCCAAATCTGGATGGACAGGTCCACAAGAGGGGGAGACTTGGTTCTCCCTTACTTGTTGTTGTAATAATGATTTATGTGTAGGAACTTGTCCTGAGGCGACCAGAGATCCGAGACCTGAAGAAGATCTAACGCCCCACCCCAGGAGGGAGGAGTCCTTCGTGATCGTCACCGTAGGGACTGGGTCCTGAAACCCCACACCCACCGACAGGTTGCTGAGAGAAGACCACCATTCCAGGTCCACTCTCATAGAAGCCGGAATCACTATCAGCTTGGAATCTGGGTCCACAGCCTGACGCCAAGCACTCTGAAGAGCCATCTGGGTCCGTCTCATCTTGAGACGAGGAAGAGCCAACACGCACAAGGACATAAGGCCCAGAAGCCTCTAGAACCACCACGCAGACATGCTCTCTGACTGCGCAAACATCTGGCATGTGGCTAACCGATCCGCCATCCTGTCCCTGGTCAGGTACACTCTGCAGTTGATCGTGTTCCAGCGAAAACCCAGGAAAATTAAGTCCTGTGAGACCTTCATGGAAGATTTCCGCCAGTTCACTGACAGCCCAAGATGGAACAGGAGCTGAAGGAGAGACTGAAGATTGCCCGCCGCTTTCAACGGACAAGGGCTGCGTAAGAGCCCGTCGTCCAAATACGGATACACATGGATACCCTGCAGACAAAGATAGGCCGCAATCACCGACATCTTCGTGAAGACACGCTGCACCGAGCTGAGGCCAAAAGGAAGCACTCGAAACTGGAAGTGCTCCTCTCCCAAAGAGAAACAGATATATCTCCTGTGTGGATTCCAAATCAGAATATGCATGTACGCATCCTGAAGATCCACCACACTGAGGCAATTGCGCATCTGCAAGGAAGACCGCATCTGGCTAGGTGTGATAATCATGAATTTCTCTTGGGGTAGGAAAAGATTGAACTGGGAAAGGTCTAGGATGGTGCGCAGGCCAGCCTAGTTGGGTTTCGGCACCGTAAACAACCGGGAGTAGAAGCCCGCCCCTCGTTCCGAGGGGAACGGGTTCCACAGCTATGAGGTCCAAAAGTTTCTGAACCTCGGCTTTGAGGGAGGGCGAGCCCGACAGCTGAAAAGGAGGGTTGAAGGGTGCGGTAGGGGGTAGGGGTAAGCGGAAGCCCTCCCGAGCGACTGACTAGACCTGTCTTCGGTGATGGTCTGCCACGCCTCCCAATGAGACGCAATGCGTCCTCCCCACCGGGGTCTCCTGCGAGCGCGGAGAAACCTCATTTTGTAGGTTTTTCGGTGGTATTGCCACCTGAACCTGAGGAGGAGGCCGAGGAGCGGGAGAAAAACAGTCCGTTGTTGCCGACTGCGGTTATTCCCCGAGGGGGTATCCACTTTGCGAGATTTCCGGTCAAGGAAGCCCCTAAAGCCAGAGGAGGGTCGGCTTTGCGACAACGGTCTCTGGGTTTTGAAAGGAGTCTTAACAAGGACCGACAAGGACTTGGCTGTCTGAGTGCTATCCTTCGTCTTGGTGAGCTCTACATCTGTTGTAGAATGAAAGAGCTACTTACCATCGAACGGAAGGTCCAACACCTTGTCCTGTACCTCTTCAGAATTTAGTGGCATTCTGCCACGCCTGCCGTGAGGTATCAACCCCCAGCATAAGGCCCTGAGCCGAGGTGTCTACGTGATGAGCCGCAGCCTCCAGGAGATCCTGGGCCAAGACCCTGGCATCGGATAATCCTGCCTTAAAGTCTTCCAGCTTCTTGACCAGGATGAACTCAAACTCCGACAGACCTTTCCACATGCGCATATTAGCCCCCGCTAACACCAGTTCGGCATTGGCCTGCCTGAGCTGCAAGGCAGAGTTGGCGAAAATCTTTCTCCCAAGTGAGTCAAGGAGCTTATCCTCCTTTCCCAGAACCTGAGTAGCCGTCGTGGAAGAGGATGCTGCAGGCCTGGACTGCAAAGTGGCTGCAGCCACCACTGTGGAGGAGGGGGGCGGACAAGACGACAGGGCCACCTCTTCCGAAGAATGCAGCCTGTATCGCGCATCAATTTTCTTAATGACGAAAAGTCCAGAGTGTGGCTTTTCCCAGACCCCGAGGACCTCGGCCAGAACGTCCTTCTGCTAGAACAGGCCGGTACGCTCCAAAGGAGACAGGGTGAACGCCCCAGAAAGCACACCCTCCTGTGGAGCGGGTGCCTCAGGCACCGGAAAATATAAGAAGCACATGTCAAGTAACCAGTCACGAAAAGCTCTAATAGAGCGGGGCAGTTCCTCGTTGTCCTGATTGCCTTGCGCGTCATCCAACAGGTCAGGATCCTGCTGAGCTGTGTCGGGCGTTGCCTTGTCCACAGGGGACAATGGGGGCAAAGGTGTAAGTCAGGGAAGGCACCATAGGCATGGAACCACCGGAGGAATGGGTGGAGCCGGAGGCGCGGACGGACATATCTCCCTAAAAAGCCCTTCGAAATATTACCTCATGGGGTCGGTACGCATGAGCGTTTGAAATTTACTGAAAAAGGCGTCCTCTGGGGACTGTTTTGGAGCCTGAGGAGGCCTCTTCATGAGGAGGATAATTCCAGGGACATAACGGCGAAGGGTGCCACACCGGCACCTCCACCGACGTATCCACATAAATCATAGGTGTCGACCCCGCAGGGAACTAAACATTGTGCGGAAGGGGCATCCGGGCGTTCCTTTCATAAACTGGCCGATAAGGATGCGCACAAGGAACTATGTTCACCCACGGAACCAAGCCCTGCAACTGAGGCCGATGGCGTAGTTGTAGGGGTAGCACCCAAAATGGCCGCCGCGGTCGTGGCAGGAACGGGCGCAATTTTGTCATCGCCTGAGGGGAATTGCGGCATGTGAGGAAGTGAGGCAGGGGTCCCGTCGATGGATCAGGGGTCTTAACTTTAGCCTTAACATAAGGAACCTCGGCAGAGCAGGTACTATGAGGCCTGGAATGTTTTTGCAACATACCAACCACCAAATTAGCCTTCCCAGGGAGGACCTCGGCACTGCCGGCAAAAGAAGAACTTTCCTTCTTTGCCCCCTCAACAGATCTGGTGTCACCGCAAGAGCAGGAACAGTGGGAAACAGCCTTCACCGATAAGGCCTTGTCAGGCCTCTCAGAACTGTAGGTAGCTTTAACCTCTGTACAAGGGACCTCAGACCCAGGTCCGGTAACAGCCTTACCCGCGCAGGCCTCGAACATCCGTTCGGTGACACCAAGCCCAACCAAGGCCTCAGGGTGCACCCCGGTCTTATTCTTGAGGGAAGCCGAAAGAGGCCTCAGAGCGAGCACCGGTACCCCATGACTCAGTAGAATCGGGTCTACAAACAGCCCCCACAGGAGGGGCCTCAGAGCGTGCTCCGGTATTCACAGCCCCTTACGGAGACCCTCGGAGAAAACTCTGGTACAATTATTAGGCCCAACGGGTACCTCAGAGCAATCCCCGGTGACAGAGCGATCAACACTCCTCCCGGCCCGGGAGGAACCTGGAAAGGTATCCCCCGGCCGGGGTGCTCTGAAAAGTAAAGAACTTACTGGGTGTTTCTTCTTTTCGTCGATGAACGCCTGAAAATGCGAAGGGGGAGTTCGTCGGAACACCTCCTCCCACCGCTCCAACCGACGTTGAAGTGCCTGGACCGAAAGGGAGTCGCAGTAAAAACAGGAGTCCCAACGGTGATCCGGAATCCAAACATTCTAAACAAAGAGGATGGGGATCTGCCCTCGCAAAGCGTCAGTGACACGAACAATCTGGAAAGTCTAGTTTGAACGACAGACAGACAAGTACACGATCGCTAGCGAGAGCCAGCGAGGAAAAAAGGGAAAAAAATCTACCGAGGATGCAAGTGCGTCCAGTCCCAAACGAGCGGAGAAAAGGACTGATGGGCGATGCGCGGGCGGAGCCAAGGTGGGCGGGGATACGGCCGCGTGCCGGGCCCCGCGCCAGAAAGAGGAAGGACACATTTTTGAAAACATTTTTGGGATGCTTTTTACAAAGTGCTCCGGTCCCGTCCCACAGGACGGGGAGATGTCCCATAAGTATGGAGGAAAGGGGACGGGACGTAGGAGTAAGGAACTTGTGTATTATTTTTGAAACACCTCAGGTCCTCAGAGGCAAGAGACTTTTTGTAGAAAAGAGACAACCACTGAAGGTCCCGATACCTGAGAGCGGAACTGTAGGCTTGTGCCGGGAAAGCTTCGGCGTGTGCTGTGCTCCGGAGTCCCCCCCCCCTTATCCCGTGCTCAAAACGTGGGGAAGGTAGACCTTGGCCACTGCATCCCGACTTATTATTTGTGAACACTTCTTTCTTTCCTGTGAATCCTATCCCACACACTTTGTATTTAGCGTAAGGATTGGCAATAGGTTTTTCTTAGTATAGGCCCTTTTATTTGACAAGACGCACCTAGGACTGCCTTATTATTTTGATGGTTGTAGCTTGCTCCGGTTTTAGATGTAGTTTTAGATTAGGCGTTTTTCCAACCTGCATATACAGTTTAATAAACAGCCTCGAACTGTGATCACTTGTGTCTATCTTTACTGTTGCCATCATGAGTTCCTTACACAAGGCACCAGAAGCAGAGCGCGTTCGGATCCGAGGTGGGGAAGGAACCGTCGCACGACAGGCACCTAATGAAGCAGGTTGCGGCCGACATGCACCGGGGACAGACTAGGGCACCGGTGGACTGTGTTCCCAAACTCTGAAAAATAGAAAATGCAACATTAGGGGAAAAGCTCACAGAATTACAAGGCTTGAGGCCTCACCCAGGAGTGCTAGTGAAAAATCGGGCTGTTCACGTTGATGCAGAAAAGGAGGAATGAGGTGGGGTGTCGGTGGGCAGGGTTAAGGGAGCCTGTGCTCCTGGGGCCATGCGACTAAATTTAAATATCAAGTAATTTTTCTGGTAAAAAAGGTTCCATTCCTATCCCTGGCGAGGGACGCCCATACAGGATGGAGGAAAGGGGACGGGACGAAGGAGTATATGGTTTGTCGTACATTGCATCCTGGGAAGGGGTGGGGGGTGAATGGGGAGGGGCGCTAAAGGGTGGCTGTTGGTTGTATAATAAAAATAATAAAAAGATGTTTTTAAAAAAATTGTCAAGGAACAGGGCGTGCGAGACAGGATCGATAAATTAGGGAGCGAATTGGGCGACAGGGTAGGGGATACAGTCCGTGGATGCATTAAAACAAACCTGAGCTTAAAACGCTGCTAAGAATGAGATAAAAGACAAATTAATAGATCAAAGACAAAACAACTAGTAAAAAGACAGACTACTCAGCAAGCTAGTAATATATTGGGAGTCCAAAACGCTGATGGGCTAGTAAATTACAACAGAGGACAAATTATGAATTCTCAGACTTGTGAATTGTACACGTTCAGAGATGGAGATACACAAGTGAGAATGTGTCCGAGGAGACTAAAGATGCCTTGTTGCTCTAGTGAGCAGTGAATCCCTTGACATTCCAATTACCATAAACAAACTAAACAGAGTCATCGAGAATATGAAGAGTGGAAACTTTCTAGGTGAAAATGGCTACTACTGTTAAATTTGACTAGATATTTAGAAACTTTAGGTGACATTCCCAAGTGCATCAGGTGAGCATTAACAGTTATCCTGAAACCGGGGAATGAGAACAATCTCTTACCTGAAAAAAACGTGAAGATTTTTGCTACGGTTTTGGTTAACAGGTTAGATAAGCTCCTCCCCTATTTAGTACACAGGGACCAGGTGGGTTTCATACAAGGGCTCCAAGGCATGGACAATAATAGGAAAGCATACCACCCCAAAGCATAACTCAGAATCGCCACCTATTGTTGAACCCCCTCTGATCAGAAGTGCCCTTATCAATGCCCGGTCCCTAGTCGCCCACACGCTCGACATTGCAGACCTCATCTCCGCTTACAACCTCCACTTCCTGGTCATCACAGACAACCGGCCTCATCAAGCAGCAGGCCTAGCACACTATCCCTTGCCATCCCAAAGGGATATTCAATATTAAGGAAAGACAGGGACTCCGGTAAAGGAGGCGGAGTGGTCTTTTTATAGCCAAAATATCCCTAGACCTTAGAGCAACCCCACCATCCAGCTTCTGGTCCGCGGAACTCCTCTCAGTTAAGTTCCAACTCACTGCAACACAAACCATCCTTCTGCACCTCATTTATAGACCTCTGGGCCACAGATCCTTATTTGAGGAAGAAATATCGGACGTCCTCACCAACAATACTAAAACAGGATCTCAAATCATCCTACTTGGGGACTTAATCCCAGGCCTCACCGATCCCAACGACACCAATCAACATTGCCAAATCAAGAACAAAAGAGCTCTTCACTATCCTCGGGGAACTGGAGTCTCACTCCACACCTACCGAAACCTGCGTTAAAGACGCAGATTGGTGTGAGAAAATCCAAAAAGCTTTGGCAGACAAAATCTCCATGCTACAATCTAGAATAGAACAAAAAAAGTCCAGTCTAACTAAAAAAGTAAATTCTACACCACTCACTCCTAAAATTCCAACCTGCCTTCCATTTTCTTTCACCCCTGTTTCAACGAAAAAAGTGGAAATCATCATCAAAGGCCTCAAACCTTCCAGATGTCAAGGGGACTCCTGCACAGCTTCCATCATTCAGGAACGCGCCAATGATCTTGCCCCGTTCATAACGGCCCTAATCAACTCGTCCTTGAAAACAGCTCAGTCCGCAGCAGCCTCAAGAAGCTTTGGTCATGGTCCTCCTAAAAAAAAAACCTAACCTTGACCCTAACAACCCCATTAATTATAGGCCAATCACCACAGTCCCTTACATCCTAAAGATCCTAGATAGAGTAGCCTACTTGCAGATTCAGAAACATCTGGAAGAGAACAACATTTTGGGCCTCAGACAATCTGTCTTCAGGCCAAGGCACGGAACCGAGACAGCCCTTCTGGACATACAAATTCAGATGGATGAGGCAAAGGATAAGGGTAACCTAGCCATCCTCTTGCTGCTCGACCGCTCAGCAGCCTTCAACCTCGTTTACTACCAGATCCTGACAGAACATCTGGTGACCTCAGCTGCCTTCTCCAGTCAGGCTACCGCCTGGGTCCAATCCTTCCTTGCCAACCGAACCACCCAGGTCTTCTATCCGGGGGCTTCAACCCATCCCCACCCTCTGCGGCATCCCCCAAGGTTTGTGCGTTTCATCAACCTTACACAATATCTTCACTAAGCTATTGTTCGACCAACTAGACAACATGGGTGACAATTACAAACTATGCTGACGACACCCAGGTTCTCATCTCCCTCTCCGGCTGCTATGAAGAGGACTCCACATAGATTAACAACCTACCTGGAGATCCAAGCCTGGATGGCAGAACACGGCCTATGCCTCAACGAAAAGAAAACTGAACTCCTTCTCATCAGATCCCAACCAAGGCTTAAACTGGACCCTCGTTACGCTTCTATCAACATAGATGGTAACCTAATTACAGTAGCCAAGGAAATCAAAACCTTACTCTACCTTGACTCCACACTCACTCAAAAAACAAGTACACGCCACAGCCTACACAAATAAGCTCATCAATGCCTGCAAGGCCTTCCTCTCACCATCTAGCTGCATCACCCTAGCCAGAACGCTAGTACTCTCAAAAATCGACTACTGCAATACTCTCTTCCTTGGCACCTCAGAACGCAACCTGAAATTACATGTGCTTCAGAATAATGCCCTCAGAGCGTCCCTGAGCATCCCGCAACACACTCCCATCTCTAGCTTTAGACAAGATGCCCACTGGCTCCCAGGACGTGACCAAATCACACTCCGATCTCGTGTCATCGTCCACAAGTGCCTTTCTAATGACGCCCCCAAATACTTGGCAGATCAATTTAGCAAACATGTTTCAACCAGACCAACGGGACTGCTGTACTCAATGCCTATCCATCCCCAAATTCACCCTATAAAAAAAAACAAAAAAAAGCAGGCGGCTCCAGTTTCCCAGTCCAAGCAGCCAAACTATGGAACGCTATACCTGTGAAACTTAGAGCAGAACCCTCCTTTTGGAACTTCAGAGCCTTAACCAAGTCCTGGCTGGCCTTTTGTCTCCTAAAAAAAATAAAAAAATAAACTAGATCCCAATATACCGACCAATTATAGGCCTATCACTACTGTCCCGTTCCTTTTAAAAAAAATACTGGACAGAGCGGCCTACCTCCAAATCCAAAAACATTTGGAAGATAATCTACTTGGTCTCCGACAATCTGGATTTCGACTGAGACACAGCACAGAGACGGCCCTCTTAGACCTCAAAATCCAAATGGATGAGGCCAAGGATAAAGGCAACCTAGCCATTCTTCTGCTGTTAGGCCTCTCTGCAGCAAGCATTTGATCTTGTCGATTACCAAATCCTCACAGAACATTTGACCACAGCGGCTGCCTTCTCCACCAACGCCTCCAATTGGATGCAATCATTTCTATCCAATTGAACTACCAGGGCCTTCGCCCCTTCAGCCTCAGCTGACCCAATCCCCATCTACTGTGGCGTGCCCCAGGCCTCATGAGTCTCTCCGACGCTTTATAACATCTTCACAAAGCTCCTCTTTGATCATCTTGATAACATGGGTGTCACATACACGAATTACGCAGATGACACCCAGGTTCTCATTATGCTGCCTGGGTGCTATGAAGATGATTCCAATCTAATTATCGAAATACACTTGGAAATCCAGGCGTGGATGGCAGCCCACAGCCTCTGCCTCAATGAGAAGACGGAGCTCCCGATCGTCGGATCTCAAGCATGTCTAAACTAACTTGACCCTCGATACATGTCCTTTGACATCAACAGGAATTCCATCAAGGTTGCAAAGGAAATCAAAACTATGGGAGTTTATCTAGACTCCACCCTCTCACTCAAACAATTGAGCCACCGCCTCCACAACTGCCTATACCAACAAGCTGATTAATGCTTTCAAATCATATCTGTCCCCCAACAGCTGCATTACGTTAGCCAGGGCCCTAGTGCTATCAAAGCTTGATTACTGCAACACATTTCCTAGGCTCCTCTGAACGGAACCTCAAGAGACTACAGGTCCTACAAAACAACACCCCGAGATTAGTGTTAAACATCCCTAGGCCCAGCCATATCTCTAATCTCAGACAGGATGCCCACTGGCTCGCGGTGCATGACAATCTCTCTGCACATTAGTCATCACCCATAAATGCTCGTCAAACTCCGCCCCTAAATACCTGTCGGACAAATTCTCCAAACACCAACCAGACAGACCTACTAGATATATCTATTCGCATTGCCTCACTATCCCGAGGTACCAACTCAAAACAGCTTGAGGAGCTAGCTTCCCAGTGCTTGCTGCCAAATGTTGGAACTCTTCCTCTTACCATCAGAATGGAACTCTCCTTCTGGTCTTTCAGAGGCAAAGTAAAGAGCTGGCACTCCGATAAGAAACATTAATTGAGCTGTCGGCCTACTCTGCCCTCATTCTGCGTCACTGTATGTATCACTGTCCATCTTTGCACTGTCTAACTGTAACCACTGGCAATGTCTTTATGCTCTTACCTGTATTTATTTGCAAATCGACTTACCTGTAACCCCTGGTCGACTAGCACATGTGTCTGATGTAATCCTATGTATGCCTGTAACTCTTTCACAAGTTCTCAGCGCCCAGTTACCTCAGGGTTAGGTGCGCGATATAAATCATAAACTAAACATTTACGGAGACCAAAAATGCCTGGAAACAAGATCCTGAGTGGAATGAATCCCTGCATGTCCTGCAGAAACTGAATCATGACACATCCGAACAACTTCTTGTTATTCGAATATTGGGATGAATAATTTATGTCCTTCGAACTACAAGTCGTTCATCTGTTGTAGATTACATTTTAATACTTTCTATTGATCTTTGGAAAGCGCCTCCTCGCTCTTCTGTTGAACCATATGAATAAAGCCTGTGATAAGATTTTTAAAAAAGAGAGGCTTTGGGAAACATCCTTTCTGTAGGAAGGGATTCCTTTTACTTTTGACGGGATACGCCATTGGCTAAGATGTTTTCTTTGCCACGAATGAAAGTAAAACATATCTTATACTGTGAAAAGAAATATGACCATCAGGCAGGTCTATTGTTTTGACACTGTTAGGGAGAATTCTCTGTTTAGGCTGAATTTCCTAACCTAGTGAATCCCCCAGCAGCTTTGCTGGATTTTTTGGGGTTTATTTTTTTCTCCTGCCAAGAGTGAGACTCTTTTACCCTCACTCTTGGGCATGATTTGAGTGTGTTTCTTTGAATCTAGATGTGTTTAATGGGCTATGGCGTCTTTTACTCCATAGGGTGTCATGTGTTTTGGTGATGTGTGTTACACAGCACCCTCCGTGCAGTAACACAGGGGTGTCATAGTGACCCCCCAGTATAGACTCCATAACCTGGGACTGACTACTGTCTCCCAGGGCATGTAAAGTCACCATTGACTTTACTAGTCTTGAATTCTGAACAGAACCAGTACAAACCATCATATTGTGGACGTACTGGCTGGGGCAATTCGATTGCCCCAGGGTCTGTTAGTCGAGGGGGCACGTCTCCGTCCCCCCTGATCGAGTTTTGGCTGGTGGCAGTGGATACTACTTTTTATATTCAACCGCAAATATTTCACTCTGGGATTTTCCCATTGTTCGAGGCTACTATCTTTATTTAATTATTTACGGTAGCCTCGAACATACCGCCGGTTTATTTAATTAATATTAATTCTCCGGTTGGTATTTTTTGCCAAAACTTGATTCTAAAATGGCGTTTGTGTTCTCTTCTGTGACTCCAACCCAAGTCGAGCCCTTTGTTCCACTTTTTGGTAGGCTTCTCCACAGAAGTGGTGCCACTATGTCTGGGGTACTTAGGAAGGGTGGAGGGGAATTTAGGCACCCTGGACTGAGTTGCCTAGGCAACTCAAGTCGCTCTCCGTCCTGATTGGCCCAAGTGCTGAGCCGGCCGGCTCACCACTTAGCATGTCTGAGTGACAGCTAGGCAGAGTGAATGGGGGTTTGCTGCATAAAAGCAGGGCTTTGGGGACTGGAACTTCAGAAGTCGCCACAGGACCTAAGAATCTGATGAGGGAGAAGCTGAGCCGACCTGCCACGACACCACGACCGGTGGAGCCCTGCTGGACCGTCTCACCACTTTTTCCCCAACGACAGAGGAGATCTCCCGCCGGAGAGTCTTCTTCCTTTGACTGGTGGGGATAACCAGTTTCACCGTCTTTTTGCTTTCCCGACGTATCTCGTGGCCGCCTTGCCCGTGCTAAGCACCCCGGAAACCGGGATACCACGTTTTACCACGACCGCGAGACAAAAGGTACCACCTTTTACCGGAATACTCCGCAGCTGGTTTCTGCCCTGGTAGTGCAACGACCTTCATCTTCCCTCCACGTCGAGATCTTCTCTTCCCCTGGACGACGACGCAACTTGCAACCACTACCAGGAACAACTGCCACCGCTGGAGGATCCTTCCCACTTAAGGTACCGTGTCCCGCCTGGCTTCCCTTGCAACCGACTGTACGGGGTAGATTTAGCCCCCGGCTTTCGAACCTGGGTTAGCCTGGGACACCTTGGCTAAACTTTTCTAAGCCTCTCTAAACTATTTTCTGAACCCTCTGCAAGACTTTCTAAGCCTAGTGTAACTGTGTGATCTTGGGCGCATTTGTGCTCTGCTCTCTCTAAGAGTGGGCCCAGCCTTTGGACTTTGGCTCACCAGTGACTTTTTGCTCTCTGCCTTGCTAAAAGTGTTCCTGAATATTATAATAGTAACTGTGTTTAGAATATTTTACAATAAGAGTGCTGAAGTGTTTCAACTGTGTGTTTTTAAATAAATAATTATATACTTTGATACCAAAGCTCTGGTCAGTGTTTGCTTGTATTATTGTATTTGAGTGCCTATTGAGTATACTTTACATACTGCCTAACTTCTTGAGGGAAGTCCGACTGCTCAGCCACAGCTACCAGGTAAATCTGGGTGGTACAGACTGCTACCAAGTGGGTTTACTGCTAACACCTGTAGTCTTAAATCTTTTGCAGTGGTCCCTAAGGGAACTGCACAGGTTTCTGCCTAACAGACACTCAGGCCGTTGTAAAAGGTTTAGGTTTCCGTGATCTTTTCTGGGCAACACAGGATAATGGGTGTCTAATAAGAGATGACGCCACTCTTAACCTCTTTTGATGGCCAACAACTCTTTCTTATACAGTGTAGTTTCCTTCTGAAGATAATGTTTTAGAGAGATAAGTTATGGGATGTTGGATTTCTGAATCAGTCGTTTGTTTGAGAACAGCTCCAAGCGTTATGCGAAGCATCTTTTAACCACAAAAGGCTGTGTTTGATCAGGTAATCTTAAAATGGAAGCAGAGGTTAATGCTTCCTTAAGGTCTTGGAAGGCCTTTTGTGCTTGTGGATTCCGGTGGAATGTTCTTCCTTTCTTCAATAAAGAAGTCAAAGGTAATGTGTCGTGAGAAAATAAAAATGAACTTCCGAAAGAAGTTAGAAAAGCCAATAAATCTCTGAATATTACATACAGATTTGGGTGTAGGCCTTTCTAGCACAAGTCTGACTTTTTCCAGAGCCATCTGTGTTCCTTTGGCAGATAGAGTATACCCCAGATAAGCTATCTCTGATAGGTGGAATGAGCATTTTTTCAGTTTAGCCAGTAATTGATTTTTCAGTAGCCTTTTTAGGTCTTCTTACATGTGTAACAAATGTTATGTTGCTTTATAGCGTGCACACGCGAACACCCAGGGGCAGTCTCCAGGCGCTCAAATGCTGTGCAAGAAAGAGGACAGGATTGATTAGGGAGGGTAGAGGGATAGGAAGGTGCAGAACCATCAGAAATTGGCATCTATGTGTTGGGTTGACTACATGCACTGGCTTGTTACATCCGTAAGGGTGAAGCCCAATTCCTAGGATGTTAGTCATATGTGAATATCTGTTACGTTGGGTGTATAAATTGGCTGGTATTTAAGGTTATGGTTGTGCACACTGGCTTGTTGGGTCCGCAGGTGTACAGTACCTGGGATTGTTGTATGCAAGTTTTAGTTATGTGAGGGGAGCAGGAACGGGGTGGTTATTACATTGGGTACTGTCAAAGTTCTTTTAGGTGGCTAAACTTCCTGATTCTATCTAAATGTGACGCATGGCTAAACTTCACAACTAGCTGTTTCCGGCGTAACATACGCCATTCTAGCATATCTTAAGGGTTACTATCGATCGGTAATTCATAGGGTCCCTTCTGCACCCCCTTAAATATCGGAATCACCACTGATCGCTTCTAGGAAGGGGGTGTAGGTCCCTGTGACTTATTAATGGTCATTGAAAAGGCTAAACATATTAGATCGAATGAGAGGTATTCACGGTATAAGAACAGTAAGTTCCATTGATCACACAGGCCTCTATGAGGCGTCTATGTAGATGCGTAATTGTCAACCTTGTTCCATTGCAGTCTCACAGTGATGGCATACAATTGCGTAATAGCATAATTACAGCCCCTACTTTCAGTTTTAGCTCGTGAGGAGGTATTTGTTCTACAGTGTTTCACTCATTGAAACGTTGAGCCGGTAAATGAATGGTCATTAAAACTGGAACCGCCGAGCCCTGTATGAAGAGAAATGAGTGTGGAAACAAGTAAATTCAGAATGTTTGCCATAGTGGAAGGTGAAGGTGACCGCATAAAACCATGCTCATTCTGTTTGTTGAAATGGTAGCTGTTAAAGTGGGTGAACTTTGCCATTTAGACGCCAGAGGGCAACCGAACACTGATTTTTTTATATATATATATAAAAACATTACTCGCCGTAATCTTATTTCTGATGCATGTATCTGCTAAGATTCACATGCTATGCATAGGCCGACATCTAGTGGTAGCTGTGGAGTATTACACTTTGTTTTCGAAACTGGAAAAGGGACATTGACAGGGCGTGTCAGTAATATTATCCCTAGTAGGACGTCCACTGTACCCCTGGTCCTTCACGCATTGAGGTCCCTCAGATTGTTTTGTTTCTGACATGAGGTAGCATGAAGTGTAGCATGAGTACAGATGTAATAAAGCAGGTAAGAGTAGATAAACCAGAAAACATCTATGCACCTTCTACTCCACAGGGGAGGAAGGGTGGGCACATGTGAATCTAAGCAGATACAGGAATAAGACATACGAGTACAGGGAGTAATGTATGCCTTCTGAGGGTTGTGGATCTCCTTAGATAACATGCCATGCATAGATTAGCGAGCAATGTCTGGAGAAGGTGGCGGGTTGTTGTGCGTCAAAGCAGTAGTGCCGAGTAAAAGTATGTATAGAGCTCCATGTAGCTGCTTTGCAAATGACGTCCAGCGGGACGCTTGCAATAAAATGCCAAAGTAGCAGCTCCTGTACCCCTGGTAGAGTAAGCTCTTGGTGTGAAAGGCAGAGTTTTGTTAGAGTAGCAGAGCTGTATGCATTTCACTATCCATCGGAAGAAAGGGTTTCTTCCCTGCCAGGTGCTATGGAGACAAGCAGTTGGTCCGTTTTTCTTGGCGGTTTTGTTTGGTTTACATATTAAGGAACCACCCTCCTTACATCCAGTGTATAGAGGTTTTTCTCAGCTGAGCTTTAAGGGTTTTGAAAGAAAGCAGGTAGTTCAATGGACTGATTGACATGGAACTTGGATATGAACTTAGGTGAAAACCTAGGGTGTGTTCTTAGTACCAACTTGTCTTTGTGGATAACAAAGAAAGGGTCTTGCACTGCCAAAGCTTTTAGTTCAGACTCTTCTCACTTATGGAGGTGATGGCCACCAGAAAAGCCATTTTATAGGTTAGATGTTTAAGGCTGGATTTGTACACAGGCTCAAAGGGGGGACCTATGAGCTTTTGAGAGTACCACACTTAGATCCCACCCTGAAGGTGGGTTTGAAATGGGGGTCGGGGTAGTCTTTTCACTCCTTCCATGAATGCTTTAATGATATGATTATTTATATTGCGCTCGTACACAAGTGTTTCGGAGCACTACAAGGCAAGGGAGGGGAACAGGGGAGAACAAAAACAATGACAGGGACTTTCCACCAGGGCACCTTGCTTTGAGAAGTGGTGTACGTGGATAGAGCCACTAGGTGAACCTTGATGGAGTTGAATACTAGACCGGAATCTAGTAAGTGGAGCACATAATGAAGAAAGTCTGATGAGTACATTCGGTCAGGTTTATATTTTATGACTAGCACCATTTTACAAATCTTTTCCATTTGTTAAAGTAGCAGTGTCTGGTGTTTGGTTTGCATGCCTCCTTAAGGATTTCCATTTTTTTTTTTTTCGAAATATATTTTTATTGATTTTATACACGCATCATATAACTTGTGGCATGTAAGTTGAGAGCCCTGCGAGCAGCGTTACAGTGCTTATAAGTACATGTAATAAACAGAAAGAACAAACAACAGGTCAGAGAAATGTTCATGGGGAAGTCGGGGAGGGAGGGGTGCAATGATAGTAGCTTTTAGTTGGGTGAAGGTGGTCAGGGGGACTGTTCATGTTTCAGGCTCGTGTTGGGGGCGGAAGAAGGGTTCCACAATCGTAGAGAGGGTGGTTGACGGGCCAGGCCTGGGTATTTGAGTATGGTCCAGAAAAGGGGCCCACATCTGGAAGAATTTGTCTCTATTGCCAAACCGGAGGGCAGTTATTCTTTCCGCTGCTATTATGTCCCAACATTTGGTCCACCACATTTGTACTGCCGGACCCTCTGGATTTTTCCAAAGCCTGGCCACTGAGATCTTTGTGGCCGTCAGCAGGTGGGCGCATAGTTCTGCTCTCTGCCCTGATAGAGGGATTTGGCCCTCGTTGCTTGCTCCTAGTAGGACAAAACCCGGATCCCATGGGATTGTCAGGCCTGTGATCCTGTTTATTTGATCTAACATGGCTTTCCAAAATTGGGTGGCCTTGGGACATGTCCAGAACAGATTATATAGTGTGCCTTTGTCTGGGCATCCTCTCCAGCAGGACGATGGAATTGACGGATTGCATTTATTGAGCATTTCTGGGGTCCAGTACCACCTGTAACATTACTTGAATGCCCCCTCATTGTTGGATACACATTTCGAGCTTCCATGTGCTCTCGTCCAGATGTGGTCCCACTCCTCCGGTTCAATGGGCATCCCCATGTCTTTCTCCCATTTGAGCATGTACGGCTCCTTGCGGGTCAGGTCCGTTCTGTTTAGGATCTTGTAGAGGGTTGATATTCTTCCCTTTGGGGGGGATGCTGTGAGGGTTTGCTCCAGGGCTGTGAGGTCTCTGCTTCCGAGGTTCTTCATGTCCCTCTTCGAGAGCCAGTGCCGAAGCTGGGTGTATTTAAATCTCTCGTTTTCCGGAACGTTGAATTTCACCTTGCAGGCCTCGAAGTCCAGGGGGTTTCCCTCCTCAAAAGTCTTGCGCCCTCTCCAGTCGTTTTTTCCACCTCATGAAATTCTTGGGGTTGTAGCCCGGTGGGAATTCCGTATTCCTCCAGACCGGGGTGAGTGAGCCTGTTGTACTGCAGACTTTCCACAGCCGCGCCGCCTTCCTCCAGCTCCCCACCATGTTTTCTGTTGCCGTCAGAGGCCCCATGCCCTCGCAGTCGCTGGGGCGTTTCATGTGTGGTAGAGAGTTTATCGGGGCTGGGCTCCAGGCCTCTTCCAGTTCCAGCCAGCGGGGTTTTGGGGTGGACGGTGGCCAGGCGAACGCATACGAGAGCTGCGCAGCCAGGATATATCTGGCAACATCAGGCACTCCCAATCCTCCCATCGCTCGTCCTCGGAGCATGAGTTTCCTTGGGATTCGTGGCCGTTTTCTTTCCCAAATGTATCATTTTTTTTGCAAATTCTGGACAGCTTGCTTCGGGATGGTGGTTGGTAAGGCTGAGCACTGGTAAAGTAGTCTAGGAATAAGCTTCATTTTCAGGGCCGTGATTCTCCCAAACCAGGAGATCTCCTGTTTCTGCCAGCCTATCAGGTCACTCTTGAATTCTTTAAGAAGCAGCGGAAAGTTGGCTTTGTATAGTCTGCTGGGTGCGCATGGCAACTGGACACCTAAGTATGGTAGTTGCTTTTTCGCCCAGGGTATAAGATATTCTTTTTCAAAGTCTGTAGTTAGAGATTAAGGCAGGTTAATGCTCAGTGCTGTCGACTTGGATAGGTTGACCTTAAATCCTGATGCTTCCCCAAATTCCATCAGTTCCCTCCATAGGGCCTTCATGGATTCCCTTGGCTTGGTCAACGTGAGGAGGACGTCGTCGGCGTACAGGGCGACTTTATATTTTTGGGCATTGATTGCCAGGCCTTGGACCTCTGCATTTTGACGTACCCTATTCACGAATGGCTCCATGGAGAGGGCGAAGACCAGGTGGCACAGGGGACATCCTTGCCTTGTGCCTCTTGAAATGTTGATTATGTCAGACCTGTTCCCATTGATCCTTAGTCTGGTGGAAGGATGCCGATAGTGCACTAGTGTCCATTTTATGAAATTCGGACCAAAGCCGAAATGCCATAATGTTTTTTGGATATAACCCCAATCGAGCATGTCAAACGCTTTATGAGCGTCGAGGGATAGCACCATCAGTTCCAGCACCTTCCTGCTGGCTGATTCGATAATGTTTATTGTTCTCCTTATATTGTCATGGGTGCTACAGCCGGGAATGAATCCGGTCTGGTCCGGGTGAATAATGGCTGGAAGCAAGGGAGCCAGCCTGGTCGCTAAGGTTTTGGTGAACATTTCTGTGTCATAGTTCACGAGGGTGATGGGTCTGTAGGAGGCACAGTGACTCCGGTCCCTTCCAGGTTTCAGTAGCAACACGGTTAGTGACTCTTCCATCGAGGGGGTGGTCGTTCCCGATAATAGGAACGAATTGAAGAGGGCCGCCAGTTGGGGCGCGAGTATGTATGAAAAGTTCTTGTAAAATTGCGCTGTAAGCCCATCCGGACCTGGAGTTGACTTTTTCAGTCTTGGTATGACCTTGCTCACTTCTGCCGAGATAGGGGCTTATAGAGCCTTGAGTTGAGGGTGTGGGTCGTCCGGATGTACTCCTGCTAGGCATTTGGCTTGTGCGGATGCGACCGTGGGGGAACCCGACATGATACCCTTGTGGTGTGCCGTCATGATTTCTATTGTCTCCGTGTCTGAGTAGCGAGGAGTCCCGTGTGCGTCCTGGAGACATTGGATAGTATTTCTCGATTGCAGCTTTTTCAGTTTGTGGACCAGGAGCCGATTTGCTTTGTTGCTGTGCACATAGAACTGTTTGGTATATGTTAGTGCTCTGGCCGCCTTGTCTGCTAGGTGCATTTCTAGGGATCATTTCGCTTTTTGGAGCACGCGGCTCACTTTCCTATTCTGGCCTTGTTTGAGGATACGTTCCGCTTCTGTCACTTCCGCCTGAAGTGCGTCTTGTTGCAGCTTGCGCAGCCGTATGAGCCGGGCGGTACAATCGATTGCCGTACCCTTGATGACGGGCTTCATGGCATCCCAGATCGTGGATATTGATGCGTCTTCGGTGGTGTTCTCCCTAAAGTAGTTCCTGAGGGCTTCTGCCATTTCCGTTCTGATCGCAATGTCTGTTGAGCTCTAATCTTGTAGTTTCCATTGCCGCTGAGGCGGCTCAGGGAAGCTCTCTACCCACAGATTCATTACAACTGGTGCGTGGTCCGAAAGGGCTGTGTCCAATTTGGATGGTTTCGACGCAGGGGATGAGAGCGCTGGAGAGAAGCAGTAGGTCGATCCTTGAATGCCCCAGGTGGGCGTGGGAGAAGAATGTGTAATCCCTTGCCCCCATGTTGGCCCATCTCCATGCATCTATAGTGTCGGTTTCCCTCAGGAATTCTGCCATGGCGAGAGCCTTGCCAAAGTCCTCCTTGGATGGAGGGAGCGTTATGTCCAGGTTTGGGTCTGGAGTCAAGTTGAAATCACCCCCTATGAGCAGCTGACCTTCAGTGAAGGTGAGGAGTATGGGAAGGAGGTTAAGAAGGAATAGGCTTTGCGCTGTGTTTGGGCAGTATATGGCTGCTATGGTGATGGGAAGTTCTACTAATGGACCTTTCAGCAGGAGATACCGTCCCTCTGGATCCCTCTTGATAGTGATGTTTGTTAAGGGTAAGTCTCGGCTTAACAGGATGGCAACCCCTCTTTTCTTGAGACCAGCAGAGGTAAAGTACCGTTTTGTGTAGCGCTGAAAGGCTATGCAGCGCTCATCCATCCTGAGGAGGTGCGTCTCCTGCAAGCATATAATGTCGGGTGCCAACTGGGCGAGCCTGTGCTCCACGGACTTCCTTTTCCAAGGGGCATTCAGACCCTGGACGTTCCAGGTCAAGATCGAAAGCTCCGTATTCGGCTGTGTCATTTGTGGTTAGGTTGGATGGCTGATTTACCCTATTTTTCCTGATTGCAAAGCTGAAGACCCCCCCCCCCTCTCCGGTAGGACGAGCTGCCATTGTTGTGGCGGTTCCGTGAAGAGGGATGAGCCCCCTTTCATCTTGGGTCTTGAGGCCCGATTCGCCCCTGCTTCCAGCCCTCTCCTCGGCTCCAGCTCCCCCTCTCCATCTGACCATGATAAACCAACAAAAGGAACTAGACCAAAACCTGAAACGGAAAACAAATGTCGGTATCCAGACCAGCCTTCTACCAACGGGGCTGTCGGCTGGGCCGTGGCCACCAGCTGGATAGGAGACCTAAGGGTCTCGTGCTGTGTCGGTGAAAATATTGCAGTGCGAGATAGAGCACAGTAGGTTACTTTGGTTAAAGAGATTGCTGCTTTGGGATCCTTCCAGCTGGGGCCTGGGAGGCCAGGTCGATTGTGCAGTTCTGGACTCCAAGTCGACGCCCCCAGGGGGGGTTGGCCAAACATCCGGGGGTTGTCACCCAAGAAGTCCCAGGCCGCTGAATTCGATGAGAGCAATTCTCAGAGGAGGAGACTCCAGGATATGGGCGGATGGGGCCCTCAGCGATTGTTGGTGTTCTTCCCCCTGGAAGACGGGCCGCGCACCCTACGTCGACCCGCTAGCCGGGACCAAGAGCGGAGAGACTACCCGTTAGCCCCCTCGGGAGAGGGGTTCGAGCCCTCTGGGACCTCTTCCTCTGTGTCCGGGTTCATAAATAGTTCCGCTTCTCGCGGGGGAGGAATTTGCTGCGTTTTCCCCTCCCAAGTGAAGGTGAGGCCTGAGGGAAAGCTCCAGCTGTAGGGTATCTTACGTTCGCGCGGCCAGTCCGCCATGGGTTTGAGAGCTCTTCGTTTCGCCAGGGTTGATGCCAAATCTTGAAAGAGTGCTATCTCTGAATCCAGGAAGTGAATGTGTTCCATGGCCCTGGCCTCTTGCATTATCTCCTCCTTGAGCTTGTAGAAATGGACCCTTACCAGAACGTCAGCTGCCCCATTGGGACTCTACCTGGGTCTTGCCCTATGCACTCTATCGAGCTCCAGGGGGGCGTCATCTGGAAGGATGATGTGGCGGAGGAGATCGGATACGTAGGATGCGAGGTCTTTCTCCGGATTGCAGTTGGGATTCCCCGTATTCTGATATTGTTCCGCCTTGAGCAGTTTTCAGCAACTTCTTGTTTGGTTTCGACTGCCTCACACCTGCACTCCAGGGCCCTAATTCTGTCAGCTCCTTCTCTGATCTCAAAATTCTGTTTGCATAGTGTGGTTTCGATTTCCTCGGTTCTCTATTCAATCTCCCCCACTCTTGACCAGACGAGCAATTTGACTCTTTACTTCTTCCGTGCCCTTCTGGAATTCCCTGGTAGGGCTGATAGGAGGTTATGCAAGTCAGCTTTTGTAACCGCCTTGGATGCCCTGGCCGCCTGGTCCTCGAGGGGGGCATCTCACATCCCACCTTCATTGCACTCACCCTTCCTGTCCCCCCCCACCCCCAAACCAGGCATGTTTAGTAGCGTTGAGATGTCCGTTTGCTTGGTGGTTTTATTGGATTTAGACATGGCGTTTCAGTGCGGCCCTGTACAAGTAGAATAGGGGGGTAAGCCTGTGCCAGTCCGATTCTTGCGGGTTCTAGCGGTTCCTCCCAAGGCACTTATTCTTCGGTTATGATCCTCGAAGGGGGGGGGGCTCGATAGCTCAGGTGATGTGGGATGAGCACTAACTGTCAGGGGATTACTCAAAGTCCGTTTCAGGCACCCGGTCCCAGGCCAGTCCCAGGAGGCTGCAGAGCGTCCAGGGGAACCGGGGCCCAGGTAGGGGCCCAGTCTGGATATAGCCGCCCCTTGCAGCCCAGGATCCAGACAGGATGAGCTCAGGAAAAGACTTCAGGAGGGAGAGCTCCGCAGGTGACTCCACAACTCTTGGGCCCCTGGGGTGATGTCCCGTTGAGCGTGGTGCGACAGGTGCCCCCTTACCTTGTGTTAGGATAGTGATGGTGACGGCCCACCCCAGAGAAGGGTTCTATGGTCTGGCGCAGTTTCAGGTCGTTGCTGGCCCCTAGCAGGAAGCCCCCAGGCAGATTCACCCTCAGCGAAGATCTAAAGCAGTGTAGCTGGTGCCAATCCAGGTGCAGTGAGGGGGCTCGGGCAACAGCTGCTGAGAGCTCCCCGGGTGCGAGTCCGTCTGGGGAGTTGGGAGGAGTGTAGGGGCCCTCAGGGCAGGGAGAGATCAGGAGGGGACCCTGCGACTCTTACTGGTGACAGTCCTGGTACAGTGAGGATGCAGATCCGTCCAGGGAGGTGGGAGGAGTGTGGAGGCCCTCAGGGGGGGCCCCCGGGGCAGGAACGTGGGAGACTGCAGGCTGTCCGGGAAGGGGTATCCTGGGTGTGCAGCCGCTTGAAGCAATGTGAGAGGGGGCAGCGCACCAAGGGACCGCTTTTCTGTGGGAGCAGTGCCTAGCTCCGATAGGCCCCCGCTGGACGACCGCCTCCGCCCGGCGGGAAGGCACAGAGAAGGGCCGGGGCCCTCAGTTGGCCCGCCGCGGGAGATGGCCGTCCCCCTGGATGTCACGCTCATCGGGTTGAGCACCGGGGCCTATGCAGCAGTCGGGCCCGGTCCGGGACACAGGTTGGGCCGTTCCGACGCGAGCGGCTCCGGTCGCCAAGCCCCCCACAGTAGCTGCATCGCGGAGGAGAGGAGGATGATTGCTTGGGCTGGGTTGCGGCCAGGCTCCCCTCCGCAGGCGGACCTGTGGGTCTGCAATGTCCGGGTGCTCCAGTGGGGGAATGAAGGCTCTCCACGAAGGGGATTCCAGGCTACGTCTCGGGCCGTTGACTGCAGAGGCCCGCCAGGATCTCGGCACCGGAGGGTGATCCCCCGCTGTTCGTATCAAGGGAGAGCCTCCAGCAGCCCCAAGGGACCCGGCGGGGGATGCCCCAGGCTGGCCGCGTCCAGGACCCGTGTCTTCCTGGCGGCCCTCAGATAGTTCGTGCAGCAGGAGGGAGAGGTAGGAAAGACGGGCACGACAAGAGAGGAGAGCCAACCGCCGGGGGCCTCCCGCTCAGTCCGTTGGAGACTGCAGTCTTCGTTGTATCATGGTCGGGTCCCGGCACCCCCTCAGCCCTCCATATGAGTCACAGGCTCCCCTCGGGATGATTTGCCAGTGGCAGAGTCGGGATTAGGCTGCGCCCGCCATTTTGTCCTCACTTCTCGGTTGTCCTCTTCATGAATCTGCACCAGGCGGAACAGCCGTTAGGCATAACGGATTCGAGTCGCGAGACTCTCAGGGCATGCTCCTTCATCTGAGCCGCACTCCTACGCCTTTTATCAGTTCCAAACTCAAAATTCACCAGGCATTGTGGCTGGTAACGTGGCGCCAGCCGGGATCTCTCTCAGAGCCAAACCGACCGCCATGACTCGAAGCCAAGCCCCCTCTTGAGGTAGTTTTAAATGGCCAAACTAGGACTTCAGGAGCCAAGATGCCAAGTTCAAAGATTGAGGATGTGGAACCAATGTACTGTGTACCATATTGCCTAACCCTGCAACCAACGCACTTGGGGCCACCCTGCCCACTGTTAATCTGGGTAACACTGTCTCATGCACTGTACTGACTGATATTCTACCCGCATATGCCTCCAATGTAAACGCAGCCTCCCTGACTTACTCACCAGCCATGACCACACCAACATAGGGGCCCAACCAAGCCCTATAACCGATACACCACCCCCGTCTAGGCAACAGTCACCAGCAAACTCTTCCCTACCTTCCTCATCACCAAAGGCCCAACCGACACACCTCCCCCAGCTCAACTCACAGGAGCGCTAATTAATGCTAGATCATTACCAGCACATGCACTCGACATCCAGGACCTCATCCTATCTAACCACCTGGATATTCTAGCAATCACAGAAACCTGGCTTCACCCCAACTGCAGGGCCCGCAATATCGCTGGCTATCCCTGACAAGTACACTTTCTACAGGAAAGACAGGCCAACCTCTAAAGGTGGCAGACTAGCAATTATTGCAAAGGAAACACTACCCATCCACAAAATAAGCAACCTAGCCATACAATCAGGGGAATCACTATCCATTAAAATTGCCATCTCCTACACATCTACAATGAACCTACACCTAATATACAGACCACCTGGACCCGTTCACTCCTTTAAGGAAGACATAGCATCCCTCCTATCCTCATAAGCCAAACCCTGAACCGCAACTGCTATCCTTGGTGACTTCAAACTTGGCTTAAACTACCCTGCAAACTCTCATGCATTATCACTGGCAAAGACCCTATGCACCATGGGCTTCACTCAGCACATCCACAAACCCACATACACCAAAGATCGAACAGTTGACTGGCTTGCCGAATGCAACAGCAATATCAAGATTCTAATAACCATCCTTGCCCGTAGTCCGACCATAATGTTCTCATTCGTCATCCCTGTGCACATTACCAGGACATAAACTCCCTTTCCGCACCCAGCCACTCTAACCAGAAAGACCCACAACATCACCCATGCCACTATCCTCCCCCTACTGAAGCCCCTCAACTCCCAAACACCTTTCTCACGACCCTACAATCTTGGTTACCCTCTACAACCACACACTCCAAGCCATTGACAAAATTGCCCCACTAGCTAAACGCAAGCCCAAACCACTTGCTCACCTAAACTCCTGGTTCACAGTAGAATTGAATACTCTACGCCATTCTAAGCGAGCGGCCAAAATATTCCAGAGAAAGGCCCCCCATCAGACTCCAACAAAGCCTTATTCACATCTATATCCAAAGCCTACAAAATAGGCATTTGCAAAGCAAAAAAAGACCACTTCAACAACAGAATCGATAACTCTAAATCAAACTCAAGATAGCTCTTCGCCATACTGCACAAGTTAGAAACACCCATTGCCCCTCCAACCAACTGTCTGAGGGACCATACTTGGTGCACCAGTATCCACAATGCGCTCCTGGGCAAATAATAGTCGCTCCAAATTAAAATCCAATCTAAAAAAGACAATCATGATGCCAGAACTGCCACTACCCCCCCCCCAACCCCCACAAGTGCCTCCATACCACACTACCCTAACCATTTGACTTCACCCAAATATCTGTTCTACAAGTGAAGAAAATCATCAGCTGCCTAAAACCAACCAGATGCCAAGGGGACTTATGTCCAGCATCGGTCATCAAAGACTGCGCCACAGAGTTAGCCCCATTTATCACAGCCATTGTAAACTCTTCCCTTTCCTCCAGCACGGTCCCTACTAACCTCAAAGAGGCCTGGGTCCTCCCCCTCCTAAAGAAACCAACTCTTGGCCTCAGCATCCCAACTTTCGACCTATTACAACTGTCCTCTTTATCCTGCAAATTCTAGATGGAGTAGCATATGTGCAGATCCAAAAACATCTAGAAACCAACAACATCCTTAGCCTGCGCCAATCTGGAATCCAACCAGGCCATGGAACTGAATCAGCCCTCCTTGATTTAAAGATACAAATGGACTGCATGCACAACAGAAAAACTTGTTCTTCTCCTCCTTCTTGACCTCTCTGACACCTTTGACCTGGTGGACCACAATACACTGTGCCATCACCGGGCCTCAGCAGCACACCTTGCCTGAGGCGATCACCTGAATCAAATTGATTCTATCCAATAGAACCAGGAGTGCCTTAACAGCTGTAGCAGACCCGGCCCCTGTCACCACAGGTGTTCCTCAAGGCTCTTGCATCTCTCCCACACTTTACAATATTTTCACCAAGCCCCTTTTCGACTGCCTTGACTCCTGGTTATAGGTGACGGGGTCGAAATACAAAGGATCGAAAGACATTTTTTCGAGTCAAAAGGACCAATAAAAAAAAAAAGGGGCGAATGCATTTTTTTTTTAATGGAGGCCCCCCCCAACCCCCTGTTTTCTTTACAAAAACATTTTTTTTAAAACTATATTAAATTTAAAAACAAATGCATTCGAACAAATTGTTTTTCGATCCTTTTGACTAAAACTGTTTGTCATTCGATCCTTTGTATTCGATCAAATGACTGGACACCTGACTCCTTCGCTATCTTCTACACTACTTATGCAGACAATACCCAAATCCTCATCCCCATTACTGGCAACTATGATACGACTCCTGTGCCTTGAGCTCTGTTTACCAAAGCATCCAGGCAATGATGGCTACGCACTTGTTATGCCTTAATGACGATAAAACAGAGCTCCAGCTTATTGGCTCACACAACCGACTAAATCAACTCGACAAATCCTACGCATCCTTCGTGATAGACGGAAACATCCCCATCTCCAAAACAGTAAAAATCCTGGGAATTTATCTCGATGCCACCCTAACCCTCACTAAACAGGTAAACGTAATAGCCGTCCCATCAGCATATACAACCAAATGAATGTCAGCAGACGCTTCCTGTGAAATAGCTGCCTTACCCTAGCCAGAGCCCTCATCCTATCAAGACTGGACTACTGCAATGACCTCTTTACAAACTTCCACCAGTGACTTAAAAAAACTCCAAGTTATCCAAAATAACGCTCTTAAAGCAGCACAGAATATCCAGAAAAAAAGACCACATCTTTCTGGTGGCAAACAACGCCCACTGGCTCCTTTTGAGCGTGAAAATCCACTTCAAAAGCCTTACCATTACACAAATGCTTAGTCAACAATTCCCCCCCAAATACATCACCAAGAAATTCAAGGAAACCCAAACTAACAGACCAACCAGGACCTCCTTGTCCAAAATGCTCCTAACACCCAAATTCAAACTACAAAAATCAGGAGGATGCAGCTTTTCTCTAGTCACGTCTAAACATTGGAACGCCCTTCCTGCACATCTCAGATCCGACACCTCCTACTGGACATTCCGCAAAAAACTCAAAATGTAGCTGTTCTCATTAGATAACTAACTTACCTCGCTGACCCCTAATTTACAAGGGGTAGGTGGGTGCTGGCTGAAATAATTTTTCTATTCTAGGGTTAACCACCCTTCTGAGGTGAGGTTAGGTTTAAGTAAGGAGGGCTGTACAAGTCTCTGTGTAGACTCTAAAAGTGGGATAAACTGAATGGCAGACTTGTCGCCAAGAATGTCTTCCACCAAGTCCTTGTGTCTCGTGGGTGTCAATACTGAAATGCTTGGCAGCCTTCAGCAGCAGTTTGTTTTATTAGAGCCAATTACCTACAGATGAATCTGCTACTGACTGATCTTGGTGGTTAGGCGACTGAATGACAGATGTCATCGTATTCATTGTAGTACTGGTCCTGACTGTATAGGTCTCCTTGAGAGCAAGGGTTTTGCCCCTGAGAGATCAATACCATAAATGTCCTGAGAGGTGTTTTGGTAAGCGGGGGCCAGGGGACCTAGGTTGGAAGTGCTTGGTTGTTGGTTGAGGCATGGTTTTTTGGAAGGGAGTTGATATTTTGCAGTCCGACTGGTAGGCGTCTCTAGGGGAAGTTAGTTTTTCTGGATGCTTGTCCATGAAGTCAACAAAGCATGACATCCTCTTCATAATTCAGTTTTTCAGGGGTCCAGTCGTAGGAGGGTGGAAAGCCTGAAGGGGTAGGGGTGGTTTGGTAGGGTGCCCGATCCTTTTGATACATAGCCCCTGAGAGTTTGTCTACAGGGTAGTAGTAACCCATAACCTGAGAGCTTTGGGAAGACAAAGGCGTCGAGGCTTTCGATTTTTTCAGTGATCTTGTCCTTATCAGTTGTTGCATTTTCAGTTTAGGTGAAGCTGATGCGCCTTTCGCCGTCTGTTTTTCAGCACGCGAAAGGAGGAGCCTTTTTTTTTTTGCAGTGTCCGATCTGACTTTGGGGGCCTGTTTCAGAGCTGGTCATGAGGCGAAAGCGATGGCCCAGAGGACAGGGAAGATCTAGAGGCTTTTACCATCGACGAAGGGGGGGGGGGGGGGATCCCACACTTGGGGTTCAGACAAACCATGGTCGCCTTCGGCGTCAATAAGGACACAGATTCTGCCCTCGCTTGACTCCTGCATCATGGCGATGCAGGCTTCGGCCTGCATTGCGTGGTCAGCCCAGTGCTTGGTCTGCCGGTCTTCAAGAGTTTTCGGTCAGAAAAGTTTGCAGGACTTGCAAAGCTTTTCAGGGTGATCCGTAGGTAAACAGTATTTACACACACAGTGCATGTCCTTCTACTGGAATTTTCTATGGCAGGTAGGGCAAAATTTAAATGGTGTATTTTCCATCATAAACAGAAAGGGCAGTTAGGTGAGAAAAAGGGAAAAGGGGTGGCAGAATATGCATTCCATAAAAGGAGTAGCTAAAGGAAAAACCTCCCCCCTCTCTCCATACTGTAAGGGGCGAGGCCCAAAGAGGCCTGTGAAGGCCGCGCCTGTTCGTCGATTCAATCAGGTAGATGACGATGGAGCTGTCCATCGAGGGCCGTCTAATTGTTGGATGACGCTGCGGCAAAAGCAGACGGTAAGGAAAGAAAGAGAAGTCTACAAATAAACTTTAACTAGTCAAAGGCATCAGACGGGAAAGGACCTCTGCAACTTGCGACCGACCACAGTGGTGGAAAGAAACAATCCGAGGTACCTCGACGCGTGAATGACCATGGGTACAGTACACGTCACACTAGGGTTAGTATTACTAACACATCCGGTCGACGTCCGTTTTCGACTTTCGAAAACAAATCTTGAAATACTACGAACCTACTACGAGAAGTCGGATTATGCAGAGCTTGTGATCTAAGCAGATCCACAAGCCTCAGAAATTAATATACATTTATCTAGGGGGTGGATCTGGGAGGGGGAAGGGGCAGGCGGCGGCCCAGGGGGCGGGGGAGTTATTTAATTTGCAAATCTGAGGCAATTCCCTGGTGATTAGCCAGTCGTCCAGATATGGGTATACTGGGATGAACGTTCTACGCAGGTGCGCTGCCACTATGCAAGCACCTTTGTAAATACTCTTGGTGCTGAGGCGATGCCAAATGGGAGTACTTTTACCTCGTAGCGTACACCTGCTATTTTTAAACGCAGGCATTTTCTGTGCGCAGGGTGCATTGAATTATGAAAGTATGCATCTTTCATATCCAATGTTGCCACGTAGTCTCTCCGCTTTAGAAGTGGAATCACCTCTTGCAGCATGGTCATGCATAACTTTTGGGGTTTGACATATTTGTTCGCAGGGTGCAGATTTAGTACTGGGCGCATGGCTGAGGTCTTTCTTTGGAACAAGGAAGTACATTAAATACCCTGGTTTACCTCGTTTGCTGGGACGATCTCTTTGGTGTCCTTTTCCAGCAGTTCCTATGCCTCTTCCAGCAATATGCTTTGTTCTTATGCTGTCATTTACCTGTGTCTTGGCGGGCGGTAGGGTGGTTTTTGTAGCAACTCGATACTATACCCGCCTGCCACAGTGAACAACACCCACATGTCCAATGTTATCCCTCAGCCACCTACTGGGGAGGCATGGGAGGGGACCTGAAACGGTGAGTCATTGTTTGGGAGTGGTTGAGCCTCTACCAGGTGAGGTTCTGCCCCTTTTATTTCCTCGTTGAAAATTGGAAGAGGAACCTTGGCTTTGCGACTGGCCCCAAGATGAAGAGTGTCCGCCCAGAGATTAACCTGAGGAACGTGGGGTACCCAGACCCCGAAATATCCTAGCGTTTGGGGGGCCCCATTAGGAATAGGTTTTGTCAACTGTCCATGGAATTTAAGAATGTTGTATTCCTCCTTGGCATGCTTCCTGAATAACACCTTAGGCGTGGAGCCTGAGTTTCTAGCTTAAACCCTGACTGAGGCGCTTGATGAGCTTTCCCTCTGTTATGATGCATCCTGCATTATCTGCTGCATCTTTAGGATGCAGTTTGATATCTGCTTGTCCCCCGAGATGGTCATCAGTAATTGAGACTTCAGTGGTTCTGGGACGGATTCAATTTGGTGTTCCAGGTCATCCCATTTGTGGCAACCATAACTTGCCAGCAGCGTAGTGTTGTTAGCAATTCTGATCTGGTATGCTGCAGAGGAGGTGACCTTTCTCCCAAAAGTATACATCTTTTTGCTTTGCTTGTCTGGCGAGGCTTCTGCTGACGCCCGGGGAGCGCGTGCCCTCCTTCTGGTGATGGTGACCACTAAGGAATCTGGTTTAAACTGACCCCTTAAATACAGGGTCAGTGGGCGCAGGTCTGAATAGTTTCTCTATTCTGGGGTTGACCGCCTTTGTGAGTCTAGGCGCCAGTAGGGATGGCTGGATGAGTCTAAGGACAGACTGCAGGAATGGAATAAACTGGGTGGTGGACTTCTTGTCCCCCAGAATATCTTCCACAAAGTGCTTGTCGACCTATGCCCCCTGAGTGTCAATATTAAAATAGTGTAATGCCTTTAGTATCAATTCATTGTACTGAAGTTGATAGTGAACAGGCGAATCTGCTACCGACTGGTCCTGGTGGTCTGGCAACTGGATCAAGTAAATGTCATTGTAGTCCTAAAACTGTTCTTGGTCTTGACCATAAAGGCCCCCCCCCCTCTCCCTCCGAGACCCTGGGTCTCCTGAGGGGTCATCATAATAAAAGTCCTGAGAGGGGTCTTAGTATGTCGAGACTGGCAAGCCTAGGGCAGAGGTGCTAAACTGTGGCTAAAGATTAGACTTTTTTGCAGGGGGCTGCTGTGCTGATGCCCATGGCTGTGAGACATCTTTAAGGATTGACAACTGGTTAGGGTGTCTGTCCATGAAGTCTACAAAACTTGACATAATCCTTATGATTTTATTGAACTGTTCAGGTGTGTGTTCGCATGAGGGCGGGAAACCTGACATGACAGGGGTGGCTTGAGAGGGAGTTACATCCTTGTGGTGCATGGCCCCTGAGAGAGTGCTGAAGGGGGTGGAACACCCTGCCTGTCTCTCTTTTGGGGCCAAGGGCGTCAAAATATTTGATCTTTTCTACGATTTCGCCTTAAGCAGGGAAGCACTGATGTGTTTCTTAATTAGCTCCTGCATTGTCTGCATTTTCTGCGTTTTCTTGGTGGACACCATAATGCCTTTCACTGCCTGTTTTCCGGTGCACGAAAGGAGGGCCTTTTTATGTGGAGTTTCCGAATCAGCTTTTGCTCAACTGTCGTAAGGCAAAAGAGTACACCATGGCCCAGAGGACAGTGAAGAACCCGAGGCTTTGTCCCTGGACACCGCATGGGCCTCGACGCTCGATGGTACCGTCGAGTGTCAGCCTTGGAATAGGTTTCTAGTTAGAACGGATGAAAAAAAGAACTGTTGATATTCTTTGCTGTGTAAGCTTGATTTGATACCCGTTACAAAACTTTCAGCCTATCTAATGTGTCCATCTCTGGTGCATGCGGTGAGCACGTACTAATACTTATACTATCTTTAATGAGAATGTCAAACCGGAGTATTTAACATTTCTGCACTTAAAATGCCATGATAAGATCTTCAAGGTATCCATTTGGTTTCGAATGGGCTAGGCAGAATGGTTTCACTAGTTTTCTAACATTAAAATGATGCATGGTTTGGCATGCATAAAAATTGGGTACTTACAAGGAACAGGATCACTATATTGTATATCAATAGCTAACTGACAATGGTCAATTTAAGTTATTCATGGATTTTCCACTTTCTCATTCCCGTTCATTTGCTATCCAATCAACCTACCTCCACCTGAATCCACACCTAAGTCTATGACCTGACCTACGACATATGTTATGGTTTCAAATTTTCTAAATTGGCATGTTCTTGCTTTCACAATACATACTATAATGACATGTCATTCTATGTGATGATTGGACAATTGTAATTTTTCGGATGAAAACTTTCTATCAACTCACTATGTATGATGTGTTAAATGTTCTCAATATGATTGATTACTGGTTAATTACGTATGAATAAGCCTTGAGAACAACATGGGGTCGAAACACGTGTTGGCTGTCTACAATTTGAAGAATAAATACTACTTTTGAAACAACCATTTGACTGCAGTGATATATGTGTTACATTAGTGAACTGTTAATTATAGGGGTGTTGAGCACACGGATCCTTCCCATACTCAATCCATATGTTTTTTGTGTCTCTGTGCTTGTGTGTGCCCTGGCCACCGGGTGTCATCACGGAGCTGCCGGCATGCTTCTTGGAGTCGGGGGCTCGCACATTGGTTTCCAACGGACCCTGCTTGTAATCCTCCACGACTTCCACTAGATGTCTGACTACGCAGAGCATGTGATCTAAGCAGATCCACAACCTCCAGAAATATATACGATACGTTACTCACCGTAATCATATTTCTGATGCTTAACTGCTTAGATTCACATGCTTTGCATAGTCCGACATCTTGTGGAAGCTAACGATTATTGCACATGAAGTTTTTCAAAGTTCGAAAAGGGGGTTAGGACGAAATTACCCAAGTAGATAAGTCCTACCACCAAAGGTCCAACCCCCATTTATTCACATATGTGTATGTGGGGGTGGGGGAGGTAAAGTTAATAAAAATGTATAGGTGTAAGGTGGGGGATGTGGGGGGGGGGTTTCTATATATATATATATATATATATATATATATATATGCAAAAAAATGGGGGGGTGGACTTTTGGTGGTCAAACTTTTCATCTCAGTAATTTCACACAGATCCCGAAAAGGGACATCGACGGGGCTTGACTAATACTATCCCTAGTAAGATGTACCCTGTACCCATGATCCATCACGTGTCGAGGTCCCTCAGATTATTTGTTTCTGACAAGAGGGAGTACAAGTTGTAAGCCTGAAGTGTAGGAAGAGACCATGATGTGTGAAAAGCCTAGGCTTCTTTCCCCCCCCCCCAAGCACCTTCTACTCCAAAAGGGAAGGAAGAGTGGCGCCTGTGGATCTAACAAATACAAGCATCAGAAATACGATTACGGTGAGTAATGTATCACTTCTGAGGCTTGAGGATCTCCTTAGAATCACAAGCGCTGCATAGATTAGCAAGCAGTACTAGTAGTAGGAGATGGGTTAATAGTAGGTAACACTGCAAAGAGAACTTTCAGCACGGCTTGTCCCACCAGATTATCACCCCAATAATGTGTGTCCAGACAGTAATGTTGGTTGAAGGTGTGTACTGAACTCCAAGTGGCAGCCTTGCAAATGGCATCTAGAGGCATGTTTGCTATGAAGGCTAAATTTGCCCCAGTACCTCGAGTTTAGTGTGCTCTGGGTTTAAAGAGCAATGTTCTCTTGGCAAGAGAGTAACAGAGTTGGATGCAGTTGACAATCCATTTAGAAATTGCTGCTTTAGAGACAGGGTCCCCTTCTCATCCAGCAGCTACTGATACTAAGAAATCTGTCTTCCTGATCGACTGTCTTTTCAAGGTAGAAAATGACCGATCTGTACTTCGTGTGTGTAGATTTCTTTCTGCTGTATTTGTTGGGTTTTGAAAAAAAAACACAGAAAGCTCTATAGTTTGATTGACATGGAATTTTGATATGAATTTGGCTGAGAAGCGAGGATGTGTGTGTAGTAGCACCTTGTCTTTGTGTACAACTAAGAAAGGGACTTGAACTGACAGAGCTTCTAGTACGCTAACCATTCCGATAGAGGCAACTGATATGAGGAAGGCTGTATTGTATGTCAGATATTTAATGCTGGCCTTGTGCATAGGCTCGAAGGGGGTCACCATTAGCCTTGCGAGTATGACATGGAGGTCCCAGCCGGGAGTAGGATTAGAGCTGGGACGGTACACCTTTTTGACATTTCATGAAAGCTTAACTTCGGGCCCCTTCCACCAGTAAATCTTGTTCTGAGACGTGGTGTACTTTGAAGGAGTTAAAGACTAATCCTAAGTCAAGTAGGTAGAGCAGGTAGTTGATTATATTGGTTGGAGAACAGTTGGTTGGGTTGAGAGAGCCTGTTCTGCACCATAACTCAAAACGTTTTCATTTGTTAAAATAGCAGTGCCTTGCGTTAGGCTTGCGTGCCTCGATTATTTCCATGCACCTTTGGTCTAGATTAAGGTAACCAAAACCTAGGAGCCAGGCTGCAAGTTCAGCTTCTGGAGACACGGGTGATATGATAAGTAATTTATAACGCAACTGTACACAAGTGTTTCTAGGCGCCACTAGACAATGGAGGGGAGACAAAGTGAGAACAAAACAAACTCTTACTAGGCCTTGCGTCATTCAGATTGTGCAAGTGCAGGGGGAAGGGAGAAGAGAAGTGGCAGGGGGAGGGAAAGGGAGAGTGCAATAAGCAAAGCTCAAGTAAATGCTGCTGGATTGGCCAGTTTTAAGTAAGTCCAAAGAGGCAGGGGTCTGTAGGGTTTCAGATAGTCCCTAGTGCGCGGTAGGCCCAGAGACAGTGCATGGGGCTACTGGTTGCAAAAGAGCATTGTCCCCATAAGGTTCAGAGGGAGGCCACGTAACCAGTTAGTGCAGCAGACAAGAACATCAGCAGGGTAGAGAGAGAAAGCAGAAGCAAGAAGGAAGGTCTTGTTGCTTCCAGAATCTGAGGTGGTCCTGCTCAAGTTTGAGAGAGGCAGGGAGACTGTTCCAGAGGGAGGCACCAGCCGAGGAGAGATCTACCCCCCACTCAATCTGAAGAAGCATCTGACCCTCAGAGTTGGAGGAGCATGAGCGGAGGGCTCCAGAAGGAAAGTGCTTAGGAAGAGAGTTGAATGTAGTGTGGTCGCCGGTCCCAGAAGACTTGTGGACAATGCAAAGGATCTTGAACTTGATCCTTGCCGCCACTGGGATCCAGTGGAGAGATTTCAGGGCTGAAGAGATGCGATCACTGGGCTTGAGGCCAAGGACAAGTCTTGCCGTCCTGTTCTGGATTAGTTGCAGAGGGCGAAGAGTAGAAACAGGCAGATTTATAAAGAGGCTGTTGCAGTAGTCCAGCCTAGAGAGAACCCAGGCTCTGCAGACAGTAAGCTTCTGGGGGAAAAGTGAGAAAAAGAAGAATACCTCTGAGGAGGTGCAGCTGGCAACAGGACTTCTTAGAGAAGTCCGTGACGTGAGGAGAGAAGGAGAGGTGTAGAGGACACCAAGGTTACCTTGCAGGAAGGCATAGGTAGAGGGCCCAAGGAGGCTGGCCAGAGTGAAACAGGGAAATCAGGAGCAGGTGTCCCAATGAGTAGGATCTCAGTCTTACTGGCGTTCAGGCAGAGATAGTTAGAGGCACACCATTCCTGAATCGCAGATAGACAAAGAGAAGAGGAGGCTGAGGGGAGCCTGAAGGAGAGCAGAGTGTAATCCGAATAACACAAGTTAGGAGAGAAGGTAGAGATGAGATGGGCCAGAGGTGCAAAGTAAAGGTTGATGGGCCAAGGTGAGAGGTTAGAGCCCTGTGGAACACCACATGTGGAGAGAGAGAGGTGGTGGAGAAAAAATGACCCCCATTGGACCTGGGAGGGTCAATCAGAGAGGAAGAAGTTCAACCAGGCTAGGGCCCAGGTTGTCATGGAGACGATTGAGCAGGATGGCGAGGTTGACCATGTCAAAAGCAGAGGAAAGATCAAGGAGGAGGAGGACAGAAGGAAGGAAGGCTAGAGTCGAGATTTGAGAGCAGATCTTCACTGGTGCTCAGGAGAGCAGTTTCTGTGCTTCTGGCTGCTCTAAAGCCAGACTGATGGTCATAGAGACAACCAACAGATTCCCAGCTTATTCTCCATACTGAGACAGCCAGCATTTCCAGGAGTTTGCCCAGGAAAGGAGTGATAGAGACTGGATGGTAGTTTTCCAGAGAGGAAGGCTTAGCAGAAGGCTTCTTCAGGGGGGGGTGCCAAGGGAGTGGTTTAGGGGGAGAGAAAAATTCCTGTGGCAAAAGAGTGATTGCAGAAATCAGCCAAGGCTGGAGCAAGGATGTCGATGTGGTCCATGATGGTTCTGGAGGAGTAGGGGAGCACCTGCTTGGACGATACTTTCATAGATTGGACTTGACTAGAAACATTGTCAGGGGTGAACACGGGGAAAGAAGAGAATGGAGGAGGAGAGGAAGCAGCGTTGCTCCTGGATCCTGGGTCAACAGGTTGTCCGTGCAGGGTAATTTCATGGAAGGACAAAAGGACATCATTTGTAGGTGTGAAAACCAGGTCTGGCGGGCCCACATTGGATTGTTTAGGATCAATGTTACTTACTCCCGGTGTAGCTTGTGAACTATTTTGTTGAGAACAGTTGTCGAGGGGTGGGGAGGTCCAGGGGGTGGGGGGGGGCTACCTGTTCATCAGAAGTGTGTTCTCTCTGATCCTTTCTGGGGAAAAACTGGACGCGTAGTCTTGGCATTGTGTGTATTCCAGGGTTGTAAATCCATCTTTGGGAAGCTCCAGTTTGAGAAGACGTCATTTAGCACATCTGTGTTTAGTTGCCATTCGTGCTCTGCGGCCAACATTGTACTCCTGCTTAGTACATCTGCCAGGGAATTGAGTTCCCCTGCAACATGTTGTGCCATTAGGAACATGTGATGCAGTGCCCACCGCCAGATGTTCTGGGCTTGTTTGGACAGCCCTGGAGAATGTGTACCCCCCCTGGCCACCGTTTGTTTACATAAACTATAGCAGTGGTGCTGTCCGTCAGAACTAGGACTGTTTTGTGCACAGAGTCTCCAAGGCTTGAAATGCTTTCAGAATCACTAGTAGTTCCAGAAGTTTGATGTGTTGCCTGGTTAGCGCCCGTGTCCACAGGCCGCGAGCAGTGTGATGCAGGAAGCCCAGTCCCAGTCATAGATGCGTCTGTCGTGAGAGTGGCCTTTATCGCTGGTGTGTGGAGAGGCTGTTCTTTTAGCAGATTGTCTCTGTTCCACCACTGTAGCGATTGAACCAGAGGTTGCGAAACCACCACCAGATTGCCCCACAACCTGTTGCTTGGGACCATTGTTTGGTAGCCACTCTTGCATTGGACGCATGCACGGCCTGGCGCGAGGCACTAGGTAGATGCAGGAAGCCATCCTTCCCAGTAGGCACATTGCCTTTCATACCGTTGATAAATAGACCGTTAGCTACCATATATTTCTCCAGTTGATCGAGAGAATGCTGCAACCCAATCTAGGTCTGGTCCAATAGTACCAAGTCGTCAGCATAGGCCACCGTTTGTATCGCCTGGTTATTTATTTTGGGCGGATGTTTGCTTCCGCTTAATGCCTCGGGTAGGTCTGCTAAGTACAGTTTAAATAGTGTGGCTGCTAGGGGACAGCCTTGCTCAATACCTCTTTTGATCACAATTTGTGTGGACAGTTCTCCTTGGTTGTTTGGCCGGACACGCATGGTCATGTTGTGATGAAGTGCTTTCTCTGCATGTAGCAAGTCTCCTGGGCATCCCCATTTCTGTAATTTTGCCCACAGTTTGTCTATTTACACAATTGAAGTATTGCTTCAAGTCAATGAAAGCCAAAAATAAATTGCCTTTGGATTTTAATGCCTGCAATTTTAAGATGGTCAGTATAAAACAGGTTTAGGTCAGTTCCCATCCCTTTAGTAAATCCAGTTTGCCTTGTGTCTGCAATCGAGGCATTTTTTGACCACTGTGCTAATCTGTCTTGTAATCTTACTGCAAACATCTTCCCAATCACGTCCAAGAGGGCCATTGGCCTTTAGTTGGCTGGATCGTTTCAGGGACCTTTTTTGAAAATCTGAACAAGGATGCCTGTGGTCCATGAAGTTGGTATATTACTGTTCAAGCATGTTAAGACGTGCAGAATCAGTATGAGTATGAATTTTGACCAACCTGCAGGGGCAGCTTTTAGCATCAGATTCGTTAGACCATCAGGTCCAGCTGCAGTTCTTTAGTTTCCCGATTGCGGTCTCAATTTTGTTTCCAGTAAATTCCATATTGTCGTTGACGTGACTGCTCCCTTCTTGTGTTGTCGAGTCGCTGTCAAATACAAATGCTTTTTTATTTTTACCCCGTCCACCTCGGGTGAATCTTTTTTGACCTCGAACCGACGGTCCTCTGCCTTTTCCAAATGCGGAATTAAAACGGAAAGGACTAACCTCTCCAAGAGGTTCCTGAGGGGTGATATGGCGTTTGGCGGATTGCAGCACCCGGGGATTTTGCTGCTGCTTTGGATGTCCAACTTTCCTAGGCCGTCATACGCCTTCTTACCAAACAAAGAAGAGCCGTCAAAGAGCATATTTAAAAGTCTGGCTTGTACATCTGGAGCAAACCCAGACTTTCGCAACCATGCAAATCTGCGGGTTGTAGTACTTGCCGACATGGCCCTACTGATGCAGTCAGCAGAATCAATGCCAATTTGAAGGGATTTGCACATTGCGTCTTTACCATCCTTAATGATGGTTAGAAACGCTTTCTTTTCTTCTCCCTCTGGGAGGCAGTCAGCAGCTGATGAAGCACACTCCCAAAGTGTATGGTTGAACCTTGCGCACGTACAAGTAGCGTTAATATATTTCAAAACCATGTTACATGCAGAAAAAAACTTTCTTAGCCATAGTGTCGTATCTTTTGTCATCCCTGTCCTGTGGAACAGTAGGGTATGCCGATCTATTGCCTGATGCAGTTGCTGCTTGGACAACCAGATTCTCTGGAGTTGGATGTTTGGGCTGATAACTTTTTGTTAACCGCCGGGATAACCTCAGGAGTTAGCCAATATTTTTCTTTGTAATGCAGCGTGAAATGGAATCACAGGATCCTCCTGTGGGCCTTTGACTAAGATGTCTGTAAGGTCATCCTATTGGAATGCAGGTGAAGGTGTAGACCAACCCATGAATTCTATCATTCTTGCCATTAAAATTCTGTAAGGGGTCTCAGCATGTTCCCCTGGGTCTGGTTTGGCAAATTCTATTTCTGGGGTAGTATCTAACCCACTTGCCTCATGTAGGGATTCTGTAAGGTCCTTCAACCTATTTTCCTCAGAGGTAAATTCCTCTGGTTCTGGTGTTGCAGATCTCTGAACCCCAAAGGGTCTTTCTTGATCTGAATCCTCCCCTTCCTCATAGATTGAAGACAAAGGTCTGAAATGATCAGACCTTGGAAATGGCTTAAATCCCATTTCCAGAGCAGAAGGGGCTAAATTTGTCATAATCTGTTGGGAAAACGTCGATGCAGACTTTAAAAGCTTAGAAAACACCGAAAAAGGTGTCGAGAAGATTCGAAGTGGCCTCGAAGAACTCGAGAGGATCGGGAGCCTACTCGAGGTTGTCGATGACTTCGAAGTCATGATAGAGGCTCTGGGTATGACCACTGGCTGTGAGGCGACGGCCGTGGGTTTGCTCTTTTTCAGCCACGGCGTTGATTCGATTGACGTATGCGTCGATGAGCCCTTCGATAATGGCGTCAATGACGCAGATTTATGCGTCGAAGGGACCTGCGTCGATGGCATAGTGCCTTTGTTCGAGGGTGACGCTCTCTAGTAGTTTCTTTCGCCGGGTGCAACGGCTCACGACGTTTAGATTTTTCGTGTCTTTGTCCTGGGTATCACCCTCAGCTGTCTTCGAGGGGGTCGAGGCCGCTTTCTCGAAGACGCTAAGCATACTTTTACGGAATTCCTCCCACTCAGCCTTAGAGCTATGTATTGTGGGGCAGGTGACTCTTTCCGGAGAAACAGAAGACGAGGAAGGGGATCTTCGACGTCTCTTACTTGAATGCTTGGATCTCGAAGAGTGGTGGGAGCTGCTTCGAGACCTAGAATGTTTCCTGCGTCGGCGAGGAGACGAATGTCTCGACTCTGCCGAAGAAACTTTCAAAGGAGTTTTAACTGTCTTGCCTCTCTCAAGCTTCCCCTTACTCTCCTTCAAGGCTTTTGCCGTCATGGACATGCAGTCAATGCACTCCGAACATTGGTGCTCCGATCCCAGGCACCACAAACAGATCCTGTGAGGATCTGTCAATGAAATTTTTTGAAGCCGGACCGTGGAGTCATCAGTTCGGATGAGGAAGCAATAGAGTAAGAGTTGGTTTATTCTCGAGGAATAATGAAGAATCTATTCTCTGAGTAACGAACTGAGCAACGCGATTCCGAGGCCCATGAAGCGCGGAAAAACGGAACTGAGCAACGGACGCTGCGCAAGTCTATTTATACGCATGATGACGTCGGGGCCGATACGGAGGCTGTCGAGGGACATCGATGCGCAGCACCCTCTACTGAAAAGAAAATTCTGAGGCCAGCAAGCTGGAGATGATCTATCAAGATAAGGAATACGTCGGAGAACACAATCCCTTCGAAACAGGTGTCATTACTTTTGACTGATCTAATGCTCGAACAGGGTTGTGGTATGTCTCCTGTGCCAACAAAACCGACCTAGTCTGCATCTTCGCATCCACATTCTTGATCAGTTGCATGTTGTAACTCGTAGAGACCTTTGATGTTTTCGGCGACGCCTCCACCATGTCGACTCTGCATTCGTCATATAACTGTTGGATTCCATGCGTTACGGATTCAGTTTTCTCGTCATACTCTGCATGCACCATCCACGATCTGACCTGTTTAATTTTGTTTCATCATTTGTCCTGCTGGCCTCAGATACGGCCTTGCTTCGATTTCCTGCCGACTCATCAACGGAAGCGCAGCAGTCATGCATGCCTTAGATGTGCAGCGTCTGGTGTGTTCCCACACATCTCGACTGCATTACTCGCCTCCGCCGGCACAACCCTAGATGTGGTTTCAAAGGCTGGGTTTCCACAGGTGAGTACTGCTACCGGCGTCCCTGCAGTCAGCTCGGCGTCGGTGGCGACTGACGTTTGCCCATCCACTGCAGTATAAAATTTTGCCGCTGACTTGAGTCTCAAGTGTTTTCAGAACTAGCTCTGTTTCGGTATGCCGCACCATGCAGTTTTGCCTGTAGCTCTGCATCAGTCATGTCAGAAGCTGCTATGTTCTGGCCTGCCACAGCATTGGCGCTTTTCCCCTTCCACTTAGTCACAGTTGTATTTTTTTCAGCTCACTTTCCACAGGCATATTCCGCCGCAGGCTCTCCTACTGGCGGTTTTGCCTCAAGCATTGCAGCATCGGTAAGATCTAGGATCTGTGTGACTGGACGTTTGAAGTGACGTGGGTTATCGTTGTACCCGCCATTCGTCAAGATATTTGATGTTATACAAGCAGCTACAGATGCAGTATTTGGCCACAAACTCCCGATTCTATCAAGAAACAACAAAATAGACATGACATTGACCCCGTTGCAGTATGCGCTGTGTACAACATTTGAAACAGACTCCAGCGCGCCACAGAAAAACAGTGATACTGCACAGAACTGACTACAACATAAGTCCTTAAAGAGCGAGAGAAGAGTTGGATCCGAGTCTCTATCAGACTCAACTGATGGTAATGAACAGAGCGAATTGCCGCCCTTACAGTGCCAATGGGAACAAAAATGACATGAACTTTATCCATCAATTCCTACCACAATGGACCTACAAAATTCTCTCATGGCATCATCCACAATTGCCCTCGCCCCATTTCTCAAACTGCATGAGACCTACAGCAATACAATGAAAGACCAAGCAAAGCTGCTAGCACTCATTCACACCAAGGAAATATGTATGGAAGCTTTTATAAATAAAATACAACTTAGACTGGCTATGGAAGCCGAGTCATCGCCACAATGGCAAGCTCATCTGTTTGATATTGCAAGGAGTGATCACGCTGAAAGCCGGCATGACAACAGCGCTGATGGATATGATGAATTCTACGGCGCAAGACAACTCAAATACGAGATTCTACTAAGGGGCGCTTGGATATGAACGCAAAAGAAATAACAGGAAAAATCAACAATAAGACCGACAAGCTAAACAGGGAACAACCTGATAAGCAGCAAACCATAGATTTGGAATCTACAATGACGCCAAGGCGGGTTATAAAAGAGAAACCCACTAGAATTACATCAAAGAGGCTTCAGAATTAATCTTCCCCAGATGAGCTAGAGGCAGTACCTACAAGACCACCTACAGGCGTCTTGGAAAGAGTGGAACAAGGACCGTCCGATAAAACCAATCAACAATTCGAACAGACCACAAGTCTAATTCCTAGAACAGCCCAAGGAAACAGACCACAAAATAAGAATAACCATCAGCAATCAATGCAACAAAAGGCATATCTTTTCCATTTTTGACCCTGCGCAAAGAAAGCTGAAAGTACACTGCACTACGATTAAGAAAAATCAACAAACAAAAAAAACAAAGGGATCTCGTGCCTTCTAAAGAAATCAAACTGCCTGCTCCCGCGAAAAATCAAGCATCAAAAAATCCCACAAAAAAACATCACAACCTCTGGTGATAGAGTCTGAGAGAGGACAGGAGGAATTAAATTCCAGCTGGTCGAAGGACGAGCTGGAACGACGAGATATCCCGATGAATCTCTGAGTTTATACATCGATGGAAGATTACAGTGGAAAGGATCCTCAAAGAGAAGAGATGGACCGCTCATGTGAAGGGCCCTCAATCTACATCTCGGATGAAAATCAGGAGGGACAGATCACCTATAACGTAGAGACAGACCTAACATGAAGAAATATCAGACACAGAACTAGATACTTCTGTTGAGGATCAGCTGGCAACGAAAGACAACTTCGGGCAGTACGACATACTTGCAGCTTCGCGAGGTCCACTATTTCAGACTCTAGCACAAAAACGATGCTTGGTAAATAATACTTAGGAACAGGGAGAAAAAGCCCATCGGACAACTAGAACGTGATGTGGCTCCAGAAACACTACCAACTGTCTTTGAAGATCCACAACCTAATTCCAATACCATGGTTATTGAAAGACTGATGGACGGGGAGGATGGATTGATTTTGAACAGAACTAACGTCCTGCGAGTTCTACATGTACTACCCAAATTACAATTCATCAAGTCAAACGACATTAAACTAGTCGAATTTATACAAGAACCAAGAACGGACTTGGTAGAAGTACATTTAAAATCAAGAAGAATGCTTGAGGTTATACTGGACAATAACAGCACACTCCTCCTATAAGGATTCGACTGCTTAATAAATAAAAGGAAAAAGAGAGACTACAGAGAAAGCTGATAGCAGACTTCGAGAGTATAAATAACACACACCGATCACAACTATAAATAAGAAAATCCATAAAACAGAAAATAATGACTTTGATACTCTACACATGAAAATAATGGTTGGCGCCAGAGGTAACTTACGGCCACGAGTAGTCGAGTTGATGAAGAATCCTCCAGAAAAGACATTCCAATGGCTTATCAAATAATGGAACGCGAGGAAAAGTGCACCCATGAGTACAAAAACTGCCTGCAAACTCACCATGGAAATTAGGTTCTTGGAACATACAGGGTTCAGCACACCGGTTTGAGGAAGGAAATCGAGACCTGCAAAAGTTTGATATACTTTGTTTACAGGAGACGTGGATTAATAAGCAGTTTATTTGTGACGGATAGACAACATATATGAATCCCGCCATCACAAGAATAAGAGGACACCCTTTGGCCGGACGCCTAACACTGATATAATCTGCAATAAACCTGTCTGTGATTGAGGTGCACAATTCCAATCCTTTCATCCAAGTTATAGTATTAGAGATAAGCTGCAAGAATTCTTACAAGATGCACTTAAAAAACAAAGAAAGCAACGGAAAGGTACTTGGAATTCTGAGTCTATAATAGAATCCAGTAGCTATAAATGATCATATTTTTCATTGACACTGTTCTATCAAACATTGATGACATACAAAGGCGACATAAAACATTTTCGTTTATCTTATGTGAAGACTTAAACATCCATCTTTTCAGCACCAAAGGAACTAATATTCCGCTAAAAAAAACTGTTGAAAGCCCAGATATGGATTAAAAAGCCATCACGAAGAGACATTGTGTTAATGAATGGTCACATGAGAGATGACATTCCGGCTGTGCCTACGTGGACAAAAGGGCAGTCTGAAGCACATTTAGACTACATCTTTGTATAAACCTCCTTAATTGCCAAGAGTGACACCGTGAACATTTTCCATGCTTCATGCAATGTGCATCACAAAGTAACTTTGACATGGAAGCCCAACAAGAAAGATAATTGCACCAGATACTTCCAAGACTCTAAGTAAATTATGGAAATAACAGGCTGCGTATCACAGAAGAACAAATACAAGGACTAAAAGAAATCTCCATGAATATTACTATGGATGCTTCTGAAAAACCTGATTATGAATGGCTTCATACGTTTCATAACTATGAATTGTAAACCACTGACTCAAAGACCTAAATATAACCATGCCAATAAAGAAACTGCCATGAGAAATAAACGACTACGAGCAAAATTGAAAGCAATACAACACTATTATTGAAGATCGCAAGAAGTGTACAAAAACGTACAAACATTATAGGAATTGGCTCTGAAACACTCAGGCAATCCGCTCACAAAACGATGCGGTATGCATGCTAGGTGCGCTGTCTCAACTTAATACTTTACACCTTTGGAAGTTACTAAATCGACGTGAGATACAATCAGACCTCCTAATCTCAGACATCCCAGAAGCGACACGGGTGACATATTTCACTGACCTCTCCGCCAAAAGAAATAAACCATCTGATGAACAAAATCCAAAAAGTGCAAAGAAATGGAAGATAAAAATGGGAATACGATGAAATGTTATTCCACATTAAACATCTTAATCCATCTCGGGCTCCATGCTCGGATGGGCTTACCAACTCAAGCCTCAAAATCAATCCTGAAGCGTGGACAGGCCTCTGCCACCAGATATTTAACATCATAATTGAGCTGAAACAAATCCCAACCACCTGGAAACTGGTGACTCAGATCCCAATTTTTAAAAAAGGCATTAGAAAGTCTCCATCTAATTACCGGCCAATAGCCCTTTTAGATCCGCTAGGTAAAATATTGGCCTCCATTCTTCTGCAAAGATTAATAGAATGGTCCATTGCGAACAATGGAACAGACCCTAGACAAACAGGGTTTATTAAAGGAGTAGGAACAAATATCAACTTAATGATCCTGAACCTTCTCAAATTGGAAGCAATAAGTACAAAAATAACAGTCTTCATAGTATTTATAGACTTCCAACTTGCATTTGATAGAGTAAACCGCCAAAAACTATGTCAGAAACTACGCTCCTGGAACTGCCCGATAGATATCTTGGAGGCGATTAAAGCACTATATTCAAATATAGTGCCATAAGAGTAAGATTATCTCAAAATGGTGCCGTCTCAAAGGAAATAACCTGGAATTGATTAAAACAAGGCTACCCCCTTGCAGCCATGTTTTAATCTATATACCTCAGACCGAGCGGCTTCACAAAATTCAATAATTGCAAATCTACCAATCCTAAATGGGACTTCCGTGCCGTGGATTATGCACACGGATGATCTCGTACTACTGGACAGAACTCAAGTGGGCCTACAAAGGCGACTCAATGCCCTAGAGCAATATATGGACGCTAATGACTTGATTATTAACATAACATAAAATCACAATCTATGACCCTCGCACATCAACTAGGGAAGAAGAGCGCTTTTGGTTTACCTAAAAGCAAAAAAATTGGAACACGTTAAAGCTACCAAATATCTTGGAGTATGGTTAAACCCAAGCATCTGCGAAAAAGAATGGGCTGAACATCTCAGAACTAAAACTGCCTCATTGGGCCGACAAAAAAATTATTTAAAACTTAAAACACTTTCTGGATAGTAAAGGCAATACCAAGAAATCATACAAGCTGGGCATATTGTGAATCTATCATATCAGTGACGCTTAAATCACATTAAACATTTTAAAATACATTTTGTAAAATGTATTTACATCAGTAGATTTTGGTGCTTATGAAGCAGAAAACCTGTAGGAGAATTACAATTTGCTGCACCAGGACTTCGGACTAAGGTTCACTTACTACTCTGGACCCCTAAAACATGTTTTTTTCCTCTTAACCTATGGTCCCACTTCTCACGATGGCCGACTTAATTTTTCTAGTGCTATTCTTCTCCCCATTAACGTGGAAAGCAATTTTGGAACATATATCAATGTGACAGTATATCACTATAAAGGAAAATAGATCGATAATGAAAATGTTTGTAAATAAACAAAATCATAATAAATCTTATTTTTTTTTTTTAAAGTTACTTCACTCACTGACACAATTTATGGCAGTCACCAACCACATGGTTGTCGACGAAAGTTGTTCCCAGTTCACTGAGCAAGCAGCGCTTCTGCCGTGTGTTTGGTCTTGCATGCACGCAACTTGATGTTGGAGAAAGCGCAGCCATACTTCGGCGCAGCACCTCAGTCGTGCCGCGAGCGGGACGGAGAGACTGGACGCTCGCCAGACTCAAGCCGGACATCCATCTATCCCCCACATCTGCCCAGCAACTGACATCCACTGGGAGAAATATGGATTGGGACAAGACAGTCCCAATACCAGTTTCAGAGAACAAACAAGGATACATGAGCTAGATGCCAAAACACTGCATGCCCTTACATTTGAGTTTTCCAGTCTGAGAGGTCAGGGAGATTGACAAAGGACAGGCCTTTAAACAAGAGTCAATGGCTACCTCTGGAAAGAGGCTGCCAGCTCAGGAGTGCTTAAAACCAAGTTAATTTACGCTCTTCTTTTTCTCATCAATTAACTCCTGGAAGTGAGCTGAAGGAACTCTTCTGACCACCACCCAGGGACAAAGCTTTTGAAAGAGTGTTCTGACCAAAAGAGACTCACATTAAAAGCAAATATCCAACTAGAAGAGCCACAAACACGGTAACTGTGGGTGGTGGAAATAGGGGTTAGGGCCAAAGACCAAAACATTTTAGATTAAAAATAAACAAGAGGAACACCCTTTAATGACCTGGCATGAGTGAAGGGAACCCAGAAACTGTGAAGCAAGAATATATTACTAATAAAATAAAAATACTAAATGGCATAAAAACGAGAGGTGAAAGGAACACGCTGATACAGCATCCAGTGCAGTTGTCGCAGGGAAAGACGGGGGGGGGGGAAACAGTGCATGGTGCCCGAGGAAGCGAGGCCCTGGATAAGGCTGTGGCAGGTTAATCAAAAAACATTTACAAATACATTTCTGGCGCTATAGAAAAAAAAGCCTGTTCTCACTGCGCCCTCTGGATGAAATGTTCCATCATTATTGAGGCAAGAGGTTAGAATGTAGGAGTGGATTGATGTACATGTACGGGGAAACTTCTGTGATATCTTAAGAAGGGTAGCAGATTTACATAGTGTATAATAGCATAATACCAAACTACTTAGGAATGCAGCCATGGCTAGGAGTGGTTCATGTATAATGCTCTACAACATTACGGACACCTTATTTTTTTCCTTGAAGAAAACATTGAAATAGGTTAAAACTATAATAATGCCAAACCCACACCTTTTGAGTCAAATGGTACTCAACAATGCTGCAAGGCATGTCTTAAGCTACTTGTATGATTTGACTTCGGATTCAATGACACCAATAATAATTTGCAGTAAACCGTAAACAGCAATAAATAAGTAAACTTAAAATAATCTTCCCATTAGCAATGCCTCAACATTATCAGCAGACGTGTAACAAATCCATTACAAACATATACTTTAATAAGCTGCAAGATCTCAAGTCTGGTTGAATGAACTACATTGACTGTTGGCTAAACAGTTTGTGCCTTTAATATAATTTTATTTCTTAATAAAAAAAAAGTTGTTCCCTCCCTTTACTCTTTCATTCTACTGGACATGCTTGCCATCTGTAACATCTATCTAGATTATTGATTGTGCTTTCACTTCATCCCTCGAGTCTTCCTTTTAGATTTTAATTTAGCTCCTTCCTAGCTCCAACATTAAGGGTTTCTTTTAAACCAAAATACATCTACTCTTCATAACAATGCACACAAAGTACTGTGATGTATATTTGCAACTGCTTACAGCTTTTCATGGTGTAATTTCAAGAAACATTTTTAATAAAAAAATAATTTTAAACGTAAAACACTTTCTGGATAGTAAAGGCAATACAAAGAAATCGTACAAGATGGGCATATTGTGAATCTATCCGATCAGTGTCGCTTAAATCGCATTAAACATTTTAAAATACATTTTGTAAAATGTATTTACATCAGTAGATTTTGGTGCTTATGAAGCAGAAAACCTGTAAGAGAATTACAATTTGCTGCACCAGGACTTTTACAAATTATAAGCAATAAAATGCTTACTTTTTACACATTGTGCATAACTTCTTAGGAGCAGGCTTGTGAGAAAACGTTGATAGGCAGGTAGTCGAACAAAAAAGGTGAGCGGATCCTTTTCGTTGGTAAGCAGTTTGCCCTTTCTGTAAAGGTTTTTTGCAGTTTGCACAGGTAACCTTTACAGGTTTTGGAGTTTGCTGTTGCTGTGATGGCTGGAAAGTCTGCTTTGGAAGGGACGCCACGGGTGATAAGGAGTCTACCCCCGGTTGCTTTTGATTTCTGGGAAATGAAGCAGACTGGGAGATCCATGAATCTTAAGGGGAAAAAAAAACAGAAAATATAACTGTTCCTATTTTCAAGTTTCTGCAAACAAGTCAATTTGCAAACCATTATCTGCAAAATGAATTGTAACAAGATAAATGGCAACTGTCTTAATTTTTTCAGTTCTGCATGCAGTTTAACGCTTCAAAGAATGAATGGTTTGAAAAATGTAAAAACATACGCAATTTTCTCCAATCCCCATTTCTTAAGGGTTCATAATAAAAGAGCAAGCACTTTACTTAATATCCACAGACAATCATTTACTGATTAGAAGGATATAGTGCTACAATAAACCAATGTTAGAAAGCCTCTAACTTTAGAGTGGCCACATTGCCCCCTCCTACCCGACTGCATTTCCCAAACGCTTAGGACAAAGTGTGTCAGCATAAAGCAGGCGGACCCCATAGGGATCCATTTTAAACGATGCCTGCAATATTTACAATTAAAACCTGCACGACATGCTTGTAGCTTTTAATTCCAATTGTGAGCTCCACTGGCCATAGGTGAACGCTGCCAGGCATATGCACCCCACCTTTTGCCCAGCACCTTTGCACTCCGCTGTGCACATGCCCAAAATTTGACAACACGTAACGCCTAACACCACCAAATGCGCTTTAAGAACATGAGCTCCAAAGACTTCCCTCTCAACGTGGCATAGGCTCTTAAATAACATCAACTGCCTATCTCCAAGGGACACTCTTGCGGTCCCAATTAGTTAGCGGTGCTTAATATGGTGGCTCTGCAAAATTAAAAGAGTTTCACAAGTTAGACCACTAGTCTTGAAACTGTGTGGCTGGGCCCGCAGGATGTTCGGGGGTGTGAGGGCATGTGTGCACACGGGGCTCTTGCAAAAGAGTACTTTGACTGCTTTTAATAGATCTCCAGCTAGTTATAGATAGCAACAATAGCTAATTTGGGGAGGGTAAGGTGCTACCCCGAGCCAGTGGATGTTGTTTCAGAGGGTGGTATTTGGAGGAGACCATGGTCACCTTACTTTATTCCCCATCACAGGGCAGCGTACAACCAGAGTGCCTCATTACAGGTCAGTTGCAGGGGTACTGGCTATTTCCCTACTCCATCAGTTACTTGTCCCCAAACCCCTTCTTTGTGTAACCATGCAGAGCTAAAGTAATCTGTCCCCTCACAAATTAAGTGAGCCTGAAGCTCTCTGAGCAGAACCAAAAGTCTAGACTAGGAAAAGATGCCTTTCGCATTAATGGCAATCACTTACGTCAATTGCCAAACAATTAAGCCATGTCACAAACCTCAGAGAATCAACTGATAACATGTTTCAAGTCTGCGGTTTCTCAATTACGGAAAATGCAAAGAATAAAAGCTATAAAGCACCTCCACCTTTCGTACTTTTGCACACACCTACTTCCTAGCAGTTTCTGCCTGTCTGATTAGGACTGTAAATACGTGTATCAACATTTTTGCCTGTTGTATATTTTTGTATATTTCTTGTTTCTCTATTTGCCATGTGCTCTTGTAACTAAGCTGTAAGTTGTCATATAAAATGAGCCCGGTTACCCATGGGTCTGGTGCGCAATACAAGTAATAAAACAAACAAACAATAAAAGCATCTTTCCCCTGGAGTAATGGTCTCAGGCTGGTGCTACAGGGAAGGGGGAAAGGGGAGGAGGTTGAAGCTAAGTGCAAGAAGAAAACAAAGGAGAAAAAAAAAATAGAAACAATAAGTTATTGAATGCTGGGGCTACTTTGTTGCAACATTCCAAGGGAAACAGCCGCTAAACAGTTTATTAAGTGTGTTTCTGGCGTTTAATTCACACTGGAATCATAGGAGGCCTCAGCTTAGCCCATGCAGCAGCAAGGAGGGCCAGGAGGGGAAACTAACTTCCAGGATGGAGGAAAGGCCATTAATATATTTATTTTTTATTTATATTTTGCTATACAAAACCTTTTACAAAATTAGCAGCTCATACATAACATGTTACAGTAGAAAAAGTAATCCAACTATTTAAGGACGGAAAAAAGAAAAAATAGAAAAGAGCATTAATCTAACAAATCATTAAAAAAACTATCTAATCTTAAAACTCGCAGAATCTAACAGAAACATTACTGTCCCAATCTACATTTTAGCAAATACAAACGGTCAAATTCTTCATATTCCCCCAGGAGGAGGGAAAAAAAGAAGCGGAGAAAAGATAAGAAAAATCCAGGAGTGATTTTTCTCAGGATATTAATATTCTTGGTTCATCTCCTTAACTGCAGAACACTGCCAGTTGAACTCATGGACAAGAGCCAATCCCAGCCATCTCCCAATTACAAGCAACAGATTAAAACCTTCAGTAAGATCACAGCTCCAGATAAGATTTGAAATTATTTTACTCCCTAGGTTCTAAAGTTGGGAGTAAAATTCTTTAGGGAGTAAAAATGTAAGTTCAATTCCCAATGGGAGTATTTTATAAGCAAGTAGAAGGAACAAGTTACTTACCTGTAACTGTTGTTCTCCAGCATGGGTCTGGCATGGATTCACATGCTCATGAATATTCCCCGTCGTCAGGCTGGGAATCCTCGGTAAAGAAAAAACCAGTATCAGTTTCGTTTCTGATCTGTCTTTCGTAGTAATAACCAATCACTGGTCTCTGCGTCATACTGACCACAGCCAATGACTGCCCTCTACCTAAGCACCGCCTCTGGCAGCCATCTTCAGATTTGGAAGCGCGTGAAGTGGCAGTATGACCAAGTGAAGAGCCGCAGAGGGGTAGGCGGGAGGGTTTGCATGTGAATCCATGCCAGACCCATGCTGGAGAACAACAGTTACAGGTAAGTAACTTGTTCCTTCTCCAGCATGGGGTCTGGCATGGATTCACATGCTCATGAATAAAGAATACATAGCAGTACACACATGCACAACCACGGGAGGTGGCAAAGGCTCAACATTAAGCATCACATCAACTCAACATTAAGCATCTTACCTCCTCACCAGGCTCACCTCAGGCGAACAGGTTGCGCAGCACTGCTTGGCCGACCCTGGACTCCTCCCTGGAATCCCGGTCGACGCAGTAGAATTTCGTGAAGGTGTGCGTCGACCTCCACGTAGCAGCCCTGCATATGTCCAGCAGGGGCACACCAGATAGGAACGCCGTGGTAGCTGCGATCGCTCTGGTGGAATGGGCTCTCGGACGGCCAGGCAGCGGTCGGTTTGCCAACCGGTGACAGCACATGATACAGCCGGAGAGCCATCTGGAGATGGAAGCCTTCGAGAGAGCCTTCCCCTGATTGACAGGTCCAAAGTTCACAAAGAGTTGGGACGTCTTCCGAAAACCCTTCGTGCGGTCCACGTAGAACTTCAGCGCTCTAGCTACATCCAGCGAGTGCAAAGTCCTCTCAGCCGGCGACGAAGGCGACGGGAAGAACACAGGTAACACCAAGGGTTCGTTGAGATGGAAGTCCGACGGTACCTTGGGCATGAAGGAGGGGTGCGTCCTGAGCACTACCCTCGTGTCGTGGAAAGTCAAGTACGGGGCCTTGCAGGAAAGGGCCTGGATCCCTCCCACTCGTCGTGCGGAGGTGATGGCCACAAGAAAAGCTGTTTTCCACGATAGAAACTTCAACGGGGCCGAGTGCAGAGGCTCGAACGGAGGTCCCATGAGCTTGGTCAGCACCACGTTGAGCTCCCACGCCGGGGCCGGAGCCTTCACCGGCGGGAACGATCTGAACAGTCCCTTCATGAACTCTTTCACCAGACGATGAGACCACAAGGACGTCCGCCCCGTGGTTCTGGTGTATCGGGAGATCGCAGCAAGATGAATCTTGATGGACGCGTGTGCCAGACCAGCTTTGGCCAGCGTCAGCAGGTACGGCAGTACTTGGGGAGCCGTAATCCGTAGAGGGTTAATCTTCTGTGCGTGGCACCAGACAGAGAACCTCTTCCATTTGTGTCCGTAGCATTTAAGAGTCGAGGACGCCCTGGCCTTTGCAAGAACCTCTCTGCAATCGGCCGGTATGTCGTATCCTCCAAACTCTAGCGCTGCAGGAGCCAGGCCTGCAAGTTCAGCGACTTCGGGTCGTGGTGGAGGATGGCGCCTCCTTCCCTGGAGAGTAGATCCGCGTCCGCCGGCAGCTTGATCGGCGGGGACGCTGACAAGTCCAGAAGGTCCGGGAACCATATCTGCCTCGGCCACGCAGGTGCGACGAGGATCATCCTGCACCGTGACCTCTTGAGCTGGTTGACGAGCCGGATTAGCAGAGGCAAGCGAGGGAACGCGTAGAGGAACAGGCCCTCCCAGGGGAACGAGAAAGCATCGCCCATGCTCCTCGTCTGGGGAAACCTGCTGGCGAACCTCCGGCACTTGGTGTTCGTCGCCGTCGCGAACAGGTCGATCTGGGGTGTGCCCCACCGTCGGAAGAGGCGATCCACCAGATCCTGCCGTAGTTCCCACTCGTGGCACGAGCGCAGCTCCCTGCTGAGTGAGTCGGCGATGGTGTTTTTTATCCCTGCCAGATGAAACGGCACCAGAAAAATCCCTTGGGCAACGGCCCAATGCCACAGGTCCTGCGCCTCCTTGGACAGCGCTGGGGACCTGGTTCCGCCCTGTTTCCTGATGTAAAACATGGTGGTGGTGTTGTCGGTGAAGATCCTCACCACCTTGCCCTTGAGGGACGGAAGGAAGGACCCGAGGGCCCAAAACACTGCACGGAGCTCCAGGACGTTGATATGCAGGGACTTCTCCGTCGGGAGCCAGAGTCCCCTTGCGTGCAGATTTTCGGTGTGCGCTCCCCACCCTTCCAGGGAGGCATCCGTGGTCACAGTCTCCTGGTGGGCTGGGGTCTGGAAGTCCATGCCCGCCGTCAGATGCGCGCGGGTGCCCCACCACCGTATCGCTCGTCGGAAACTCTCGTCGAGCTTGATCCTTTCCTCGAAGCTGCCCGTCGTCTGGATCCAGCGCGCATCCAGGAATTCTTGCAACAGGCGCATCCGGAGCCTGCACATGGGAATGAGGTAGATGCAGGAAGACATCATCCCGAGGAGGGACTTGATGGACCTCACTTTGGCCGCGTCGGCCACCAACATCCGTTGCACCTTGCCCAAGATGGTCCTGGTCCTCTCCTCTGACGGGGAGGCCAGAAGGGACACTGTGTCGAGCCTCGCTCCCAGAAACAGTGCGACTTGCGCGGGCACCAGGTGGGATTTGGCGTAGTTCACGGAGAATCCCAGGTCCGTGAGGAGTTGGACGGTCCTTGCCGTGTAGACCACGGCGAGCTCCCTCGTCTTGGCGCAGATGAGCCAGTCGTCCAGGTAGGGGTAGACGTGAATCCCCTCGCGGCGCAGCTGCGCCGCCACCGGTGCGAGGCACTTGGTGAATACCCTGGGTGCCGACCGTAGTCTGAAGGGAGGGCTTTGAACTGGTAATGACGCCCTTGGACCACGAATCTGAGGAATTTGCAGTGCCCCTTTAGGATGGGAATGTGGAAGTAGGCATCCTCCAAATCCAACGACGATAGGAAGTCTCCTTCCTCCAGCTGACCCAGGACGTGCTGGAGGGTGACCATCCGGAACTTCTGCGCCTTGATGAACTTGTTCAGACGTCGCAGGTCTAGGATGGGGCGCCATCCTCCCGTCTTCTTCTTCACGAGGAAGTATCTCGAGTAGACTCCGGAGCCCCGAAGCCTCTTTGGGACGAGTTCGATGGCGCCCTTTCTGAGCATCGCCTTTACCTCCAGGAGAAGTTGAGGGACGTGAAGTTCTTTCCTGGCCATGGGGGGGACGCGCGGGCACCTTCTTTGAAACTCGAGCGCGTGGCCCCGGGCCAGGGCGTCCAGCACCCAACGGTCGGTGGAGATGGACTCCCACACGCTGACGAAGCCCGCCAGCCGGCCTCCCACCGGGGTGCTTCGGTGGGGCCCCGACCCCATGGCCGGTTCAATCCTGCTTGGACGCGGCCTTGCCGCCTTGACCTCCTTGGCGACGACGGCGGGGTCCGCTAGACTTGCCTCGTCCTCTGTAGGCCTCTTGCGACGACGAGCGGGCCGCTTGACGGTAGGAAGCGAAACCGCCGCCGGAACCTTGCAGGACTCCAAGGGCCCGGGCCGTCTCAGTATCCGCCTTGATGGCCTGAAGGGAATCGTCCACCGTCTTCCCAAACAGGTTGTTCCCGTCGAAGGGCATGTCCAGGATTCTGGTCTGGACGTCCTGCCGGAAGTCCGTAGCTTTGAGCCATCCACGACGTCGAAGGCAAACGCCGTTGCCCAGCTGGCGGAACCCAGTGTCGGCGATGTCCGTCGCCACGGTGATGGCGTGGTCCGAGGCCACCTCACCTTCCTGCAGGATCTAAAGGGCCTCCGCCCTCTTGTCCGGCAGAAAATCCAGCAGGGGAGCTATCTTGTACCAGAGCTCCCTGTCGTAGCGGGCCACGATAGCCAAGGCGTTGGCCGCTTTAATCGTCGTCGCTGCCGACGAGATGACTCTACGTCCCATAGTATCCAATTTCTTTCCCTCGCCGTCCGGCGGGGAAGTCGATGTGGAGGCCGCACCCCCCCCGCTTTCTTCCTGGCTGCCGCGGAGACGACGGAGTCCGGGGTAGGCTGCGCCCGGAGGCATAGGGGGGCCGTGTCCGGGACCCGGTACTTTTTCTCGTACCGGTCTCTTCTAGCTGGCGTCGTGGAAGGGTTCTTGAGGAGGGAAAGGCCCTCATCCCAAATGTCGTCCAACAGAGGCACTGCGAGGACCGTCTTCCTCTTGGCCTCGCGCCGCTGATAAAGGAAGCCTTCCTTTTTCTTCTCCTCAGGGCAGAGTTGGAAAAGCTCGGAAGCCCTGGAGATCATGGAGTGGAAAGATCCGATCTCGTCGGGCGGAGAAGCCCTGGTGGGAGGCGACGACGGAAAATCCTCGTCGTATGCCTCGTCGTCCGTACCTGTCGCTGCCGTGTCAGTCCCCGTATCATCCCCTCGGGTGGACGGGGAGGAGGGCTGGAAGGGGCGCGACGGTTGAAAAGGAGGTGGTGGATGGATCCTTCTTTTCTTGGTAGGGGGAACACCAGAAGGTCCCGGTTCTGGGTCCCCCGACGGGAGAGGTTCCTCCGTCGGTAACGGTAGCCTCGTCCTTATCTCGGAGCATAAGGACTGTATGGCCAACAAAATGGCCGCCGAGTTGTCTTGCGGCGCTGGCAGAGGGGAATCCGACGGGCGAGCAGGGGCCCCGTCGGTATCCTCGACGATGTCGTCGTCGTCACCTGCGTCGGGGTCCATTCCGACGGGCTGGCCTTCCACGCCTAGGCCGTGGCTTAAGACCTCGATCAGCTCCTCTTCTGAGGTTGAGGCTGACTCTACGACGAAGCCCTGCCCCCCCTTCTTCCCCACGGAGGGTTTCACGGGGGTCCTATCGATGGGCACAAAGGAAGACTCCCTCCGAGGAGGCAGGGAGATTCTGGGCCCTGAGGTCGCCACCACTGGTGCAGCCACCACAGGCTGAGCCAGGGCCGCCGCGACCGTTTCGATAGAGGGCTTGGTCGGATGGATCAAGGCCTTCACCACCTTAGGTGCGCTCACCGCCTTGTCCTTGAGGGAGGGGGCACTGCCACGCTCCTCCTCTGCCTTAGAGCTCGACCGGGGCCTCTCCAGGAGCTTCGCCGGGTGCTCGGCCTTCCTCTTACCCGACCCAGAGCGTTGGCTCGTGGTTGATGGTGCCGGGGAGGGTGCGCCCTGCCTGGCGCCCGTAGAGCCCGACCGTTCGGCGCTCCCGGTGCCAGCAGACTCGCGGTGCTTGGCCTTATGTTGGGCCCCCGTCGCCGGGGCGCCCTCAAAGGTCTTAGAAGACCGCTCGGATTTCTTCTTCTTCTCGCCAGACGGGCTCTTACCCTCCAGCCAGTTGGCGAGACGTTGATGGCGGTCCTTCATGGTCCGTTCCGACATGTTGCCGCAAAACGCACAGTCCTTCTCCACGTGCGTCTTGTCCTCATGAAGGCAGTAAAGGCAGAAAGAGTGTTCGTCCTCCTTGAAGACGTTCTGCAGCTGGCATCCAGGGCAGACCCTGAACAGCTTTCCGGGCGTCGAGCTTCCCTTCTCCTGGGCCATCTCCGAGACCGGGCCTGAGAAGCTTCTGGAGTCCTCCGAAGTGTAGCTCGACGAAATCTTCACCCTTGAGGGGCACAGATGAATCCGACACGGGTCCCCGTTGATCGGATGTAGGATCGGTGGAGCTTGAGGCTCTTTTGACCGAAAGAATCGAAGTTTTTTGTGAAAAGCGCGAAAAAATAGCACTAACGCTCGAGAGCAATAGCACGAGGATCCCAACACATGAACGTGCGGTAAAAATCTGAAGATGGCTGCCAGAGGCGGGGCTTAGGTAGAGGGCAGTCATTGGCTGTGGTCAGTATGACGCAGAGACTAGTGATTGGTTATTACTACGAAAGACAGATCAGAAACGAAACTGATACTGGTTTTTTCTTTACCGAGGATTCCCAGCCTGACGACGGGGAATATTCATGAGCATGTGAATCCATGCCAGACCCCATGCTGGAGAACCAAGGCTTGGAGATCCGAAACACGTCTAAAAGACGTAATGGCCACTAGAAAAGTCACCTTCCAATTAGAAACTTGATGTGGGTTGCTGACATGCGTTCGAATGGAGGCTTCATAAACCCTTCCAAGACCAGGTTCAGGCTCCATACAGGTGGAATTTTTTCTCTTTGGTGGAAAGGTACGAAAAAGACCTTTTAAGAAATGCTGGATTAGCCGGTCGCTGTAGAGCGGAGAAGATCTTTTAGGTGTAAATCTGGAGATCGCTGATAAATGTACTTTGATAGAAGAGACCGCCAGACACTCTGTAGCTAATTTCAGCAGATAAGGAAGGAGCTGATGAGTGGTTATAGCTAGCGGCTGCAGATCAGGTTACTGTGCACATCATTCACAGAATGTTTTCCATTTTCGGCTATAAGAGATGTTGGTGGATGGGGCTCTAGCTGATGCTAGAATGCGCTGGCAGTCCTGAGGGATATTCAGATGACCGAATTCAGAGTGGTCAGGAGTAACGCTGTTAACTTAAGAATTATCATCCAGTTGTTCTGCAGTATTGGCCCGAGACCCTAGATGAATTGGATAGTCCATAGCCAACTGAAGGAGATCGGAGACACAGGTCTGCCTGGGCCAGTACGGGGCTACCCAGATTATCTGCAAGGACTCTTGCATATCATTTGTATAGTTTTCCTTATGGGTGAAAACACATAGGTAAACACCCTGTTCCAAGGAACGAAAAATGCGTCCCCTTGCGAGTCTGGAGGTGGAATCCTGCTGGCGAATTTCTGGCACTGTTTGTTGTTAGGGCTGCCGAAGAGGTCCAGAGTGGGATGACCCCCATCTTGAGAAAATGTTGGCTATCTGGATGCTGTGCAGTTGCCATGTGTGTGTTTGCGAGGAGCCGCTGCTGAGAGTATCTGCTTGCTTGTTCTGCATCCCAGGTAAGTGGAAGTTCTTAATTACAATGTTGTGCCGGATGGCCCAATACCAGATGGTCTGTGCTTCCTGGGATAAGGGGTCTGATCGCGTCCCGCCCGGGCTCCATAGGTAAAACATTGTGGTCATGTTTTTGGTGAGAACACATACCACTGCATTCTCTATAAGAGGCAGAAAAGATTAGAGAGCCCAGTGCACCGCTTGTAATTCTAGCACATTGATGTGAATTAAGGCTTCTTGGGGGAACCAAAGGCCTTCGACCTGGTGCTGTTCTAAATGAGCACGCCATCCAGCTTGGGCGGTATTGGTCACAATGGTGTGTTGGAAATTTGGCTCCATCAGTGGCATTCCTGTTGTGATGTTGAAGGAGTGCATCCACCTTGTCAGTGTCTGACGGGTACAGGAAATTAAAACTATCCGACCAGGAACCCTGGATTTGGGACCATCTGGTCATGGAAAACTTTTATACTGGCCGCATGTGAAGGCAGTGGGGAATCGGCAGAATGCAAAAGGACATTGTTCCCAGAAGAGCCATGCCTGAACGGACTGTGACTAGCTTGTTTGATGTGAATGAGCCCACTAGATTGACCCACCTATTGACTCTTTCCGAAGAAGGTTTGACCTGATTGTGGCTTGTAAGGAATTGTGCCCCCAGGAAAACCAAGCTCTTTGAGGTAACTGTACAGGATTTCGTATAGTTGATAGTACAGCCCAACTGTTGGAGCAGCGTCTGTTCGGTTGAGAGACGAAAAGGCTTGTTGGTATGTCATTCCTCAAATTAACCAATTGTCCAGGTACGGGTAAACATGGTGTCCTTGTTTCCGGAGGAAGGCTGCAACTAGTGCCAGGCATTTCGTGAATGTTCTGGGTGCCGATTCTAGGCCGAATGGTAGAACCCAAAATTGATAATGGCTTTCACCCACTCCGAACCCGAGGTATTTTCGGTGCCTTGGATGTATTGGCAAATAGAAGTATGCATCTTTTAGGTATAGGGCCGCCAGGAACGCGTGTGGTTGGACAGCTCTCATTACCTCTTGGAGCATTACCATTTTGAATTTTTGTCTTTTGATGTTTTTGTTCAGTACCCGTAGATCCAAGATAGGGCGCCACTTGCCATCTGTTAAAGTACCTTGAGTATACGCCCTTTCCTCTTGCTGAGGGAGGCACTTTTTTGATGGCCCTTTTTTCATAGCATGCGATCTCTCTCATGCCTTAAGACGTGATAGTGCGGGTGAGATAACTTTATTGGGGGTGGGGGGGAAAATCGGGAATTGTGGGCTTTCAAACTCCAAATAGTGGCTATACTGGATTGCATCTAGCACCCACCGGTCTGTTATTTGTCACTTGTCGAGGTAGAACGCCACACCCGCCCCAACTTGACTGCCCTTGCAGCAGTCGTGTCTTATTCTGCCGACCTCTCTGGGAGGTGGACAAACCGCGCTTTCTTTGCCACTGGTATGCTCTATTGCGCTGGGAAGATTGGTAATTGCGCTTGTAGCCAGCAGAATAATATCCAGGTCTACTGTAGCCCTTGCTGTCTCTGGAGCCTGCAAATCTTGTGTTGCCTGAGATGCCTCAAAAGGAGTGAAAGGGGCGAAAGGACCTCCTGTTTTGCAGGGCAGTGAGTGATCTTTCTGTGTCAGAGTCCGCCTTCATGGCTTTTCGGGCTTCATCGATTTTGTCACTGAATAGATTCTCCCCACCCCCCCTCGTATGGCATATTGAGAACCTTATGCTGCACTTCTTTGCAAAAGTCTGTGCAGCATAGCCATGCCTGGCGTCTTAGGACTATCCCATTGCCGATCTGCTTAAAGCCAGTTTCGACTGGATCTACAGTTCTGGGGCAAAGGGAGGCTCCAGAGGTGTTGGTGAATGAGTTTGTGTGGAGGAGAGAGAGGAAAGGATGTCTAATTTTTGCGGTTTAGTGTGCAGCCAGGGACGAGCAAAGGTCCTGGGTGGGTCTGACAGAAGAGGAGCCTGCTGCAGGATTGGCCAGTTCCTTACAGACTTTGAAAAGTTCGGCCGTTTTTGATGCCACAAAGATGCAGGCTTGAATAACGACTTTTCTTGGTGTGGATGCAGGCCAGTTTGTCAGAGGGTCCACCCGACAAATTCCATTTCCGCTCAGCTGCCCTACACTTGCGTTTAAGGGCAGCCAGATTCAAGTTGTACCAAGCTTTGCACTTTTTGGAAGGCTTCAGTTGGACCCTCATGACAGGGGCAAGCGAATCAAGGATGTTAGAGATGGAGAGATTAAAGTTAGCGAGGGCTGGGTCAGGGTGGGAGTCAGCGGCAGCAGTTGGAGGCGGAGAGTAGGTCGAGGCATGGGTCTGGTGACAGGGACCCAGTGGCCGTGCCTTGTGTGCTGATGCAAAAGGAGAGGAGATCGTCAAGTGTGATGCTAGAAGAGAGTGGTTTGTCCAAGAGATATAGTGAGAGGGATAGAGTGGGGGGTGTAGGTAGAGATGAAATTATCCAAAGTGTGGCCCGCTGTGTGCATGTAGTCAGAGGGTAAGATGGAAAGGGAGAGATAATCTTATAGGTTGCGGAAAGGTCCTGAGGATTCAGGAGAGTCCAGATGGATGTTGAGATCACCCAGCAGGAGGAGTTGAGAGAAGGAGGAAAGTAGCCAGGTCAGCACATTTCCGATAGGAAGAGAGTGGACTGTCCTGGGGGCGGATAGAAGGTGGCCATAAGGAGAGAAGATGGCCATAAGGAGATAAGATTTAGGAGAAAGAGCCTGCAGACTAGGCACTCTAAGGAGGAGGAATAGGCCAGAGTAGGAATGATGGACAGAGGTATCCATTCTTGGAAGATCAGGGCCACTCCCCCTTCCTCTCCCCTTGGGCCTGGGCACAGAGGATCTTGTATCCTTCAGGGAGAAGTGTGTCAAAGCTTGTGACAGAGCTGTCCTTGAACCAGGTCTCCATGATAGTGAGCACATCAAGATCCATGAGTTCAAAGAGGTTGCAGATGTCAGACGAGTATTTGACAGCAAAGCAAGAGTTAAGCGTGGCAATATGAAGCAGCATGTCATCTTTGAAGGTCTTCTGCGGGGGCGCAGGGGACAGTGGTCCCCCCCCATCCCCTGAGGGTGGCAGATTAGCCAGAGGGATAGTGGGTGGTGGCAGAGGAGCCAAGGCCGACAAGGGAGCCGGGACAGCGAGGAATGTCGACAGAGCCTGTGTGCGGAGGAAGAAGGCCCAGTAGGCAGGGGGACAAGTATGGTTTGAGAGGCGAGGTAGGAGCCCGTCAAAGAGAAGGCTGGGCTGAAGACCCTGAACCATGATGGTTCCATTCCGGTATACATTAATGACCCTGGAAATGACAGAGGTCAAGGAGGACTTCCCAGCGGGTGCCACCTTTAATGGGAGAATAGGCGATAGGAGAAAGGCGCCCATGTGGAGAGTCCACAAGTCGTGTGCGGGAACGACAAAGAGGATGTCTGAGAGTCTCTGTGGCGGAAGCCGTGACATAGGTGTCTGCAATAGGAAGGCCTGGGTTAGAGCCCAGTAGGTCCTTAAGTTTCTTCCAAACAGATTTAGTGATAGGCGAGGGATAGGAAATAGAGAAGCAGTTAGAAAAGATTTGAGAGATAGATTGTGACATAGCTAGCTGCAGTGATGGGGGCACTTACCAGGCTGATGTACACAGGCACATGCAGTGGGCAGGGGGAAAACACAGCGGAGGGGGGGGGGGGGCACACAGGACAAGGTAGGATGTTATTGCAGGATGTACTCAAAGCTAAAGCTATTTTTTTTAAAAAGGTGGTAAATTAACAGTTGTGCACCCAGCAAAAAGTGTAAAAAAATAAAAAAGTAAACAGCAAGTACACAGCCGTGTTTGATTTTAGTTAAAGCAGCAGAATGAAACAATGCAGCATGTGCACACAGCCAAGTTCAATATCAGGCACAGCAGAATGAAACAGTGCAGCATGGTGCAAGAGTAACAGAAGCAACAAAATTCGAATTAAGCAACACACCCCAAAAACGTTTTTAGATGCAACACTGAATGTAGAAGGAGCACAGGGAAACAGAAGCACTGATATACATGTATGAAAGAAGTAGATTTAGTAAAAATGAATGAGGTCAGTTAAGAAAATGGATTGAGAGTACAGCATTGGCAATGCCACAGGAGAGTTTGTAATGGTAGAACACCCAAACTCACAGTCATTACTGTAGGGAACGTAGGAGGCCTTTGATCCAGAGGTAGGACCAGGCAATGAATTAGTCAGGTGGATGGAACATAGCTAGAACAGAGTTTTCTATGGCACTCCAGGCCCTCCACGGCTCGGACAGAGACAGACAGGCTCCTTAGAAAGTGAAGCTTTGAAACAGGGGCAAGCCTTTAACAAAGAAACCCAAAGTTTGCATAAGGCTCCTATTCTACACACATGGGAGCTGCGCCAGCACTAATGCCGAGTGGGAGTGCTGAATTGATTTCCATTTGGGCTGCAGGCTGCCTTCCCCGAAGGTAAGCACATGTGATGGCTGCGCGGCCATGTTGTAGATAAACACATCTCGCCTGTTTGTTACCCCATTTTTAACAAGTCTTTTCTGTTGCAGTGTATGCAGATCTGGATCCTGGACCTTAACATTGTGAAGGTAGAGGGGCATGGCTATCTGGCCATGGAACAGGACGTGCTTCGTGAGGAGCTCCTGATGATCCGACTTTAATTTTGCTAAAGTTACCCGCTGAAACTGTAACAAGCGCCTAGAACTTTGGGGATCAGGAGTCGGAAGCTGCACGCTAAGTGGAGTTCGTGGAAGGAGTTCATGGTCCCGAGGAATTGTGAGATATATATGTTTTTGTTGGTACTGCTGTGTGGCCACTTCGGTGCCAAGATGGCTGCTAACAAAGGGGAGGCCTCCGAGGAGAAACGAAACCGATTCCCCGGGACTGTGGGACAAGGCTGCCGACCATTGCCTGTCGGACGAGTACAACAGGAAATATGGAAAAATGTTCAAGATAGCACCGTGAGAGTGCCCTACCTGGCGTACGCTAATGAAGCCTTGGCGATCTGACTGCAGGAGGAGATAGCATTGGATACTTGGGCGACAAGGCCTATGGAAGTTGAATGATGAGTGCGAGGCCATAGCCCACCCGTAAGACAATTCGGAGTGCCATCTTGAATGTGAGTTAGGAGACCTGGGAGCCAGACTATTGTCGGACGAAGGACAGTGCAGCAGCTGCACCAAGACGGAGCCGTACAGGAGTGGAGGGCAGCGCCATGTCGGCGAAAGGGTTGAGCGTCAAGTCCAAGCAACCCGCGATGGAGGTTTTTACGAAAACGCAGCGGACCCCCTCAACATCCGTGCAGAGCACTGTCGTGACTCCCGCAGAAGATGCCCCCGAAGGGGATAAGCACCAAATCCTGGAGGCTATAACGGGACGGAGTGGCAATGGCAGACATACGCACAGCCCTGGAGAATAAAATTGATGCTGTGGGCACGGAACTCACCCTGTTACGTCAAGATGTCAGGGCACTTGCAGAAAAAACCATGGTCTGGAAAGTGGGGTGAAGATCAATACCGTGTGGTTGGTCTGCCGGAGGGGGAAGAAGGCCAAGACCCCACAAACTATGTTGAAAACATGATCATACAAGGGATCGGAGCAGGGAATCTTTCGCAAGGATTCACGGTGGAGCGGGCGCATCGCGCCCTAATGAGGAAACCCCGGCCGGGGGCCCAGCCAAGGCGGATCATCGCGAGGATCCTGAATTACAGGGATAGAGAAAAGATCCTTGAATATTTTCTTGAGGGCGGTACGATAGAGAGAGCATCCAGCAACATCACAGCATACCCGGACTATACGATACTGGTGCAAAGGCAGAGGTATAGTTACGTCGCCGTCAAAAGAAGGCTGAGAGCGGCAGGAGTCAAATATATGCTATTGCCCGGAACAAGAAGCAGATCGTGACCGGCAGGAGCATACCGAATGAAGATTTTGCAATACGGATATTGTGAGGGTGAGTGGGAGGAGGATCCTGATTGTACAGAGAAATTGTAACTGGCTGAACTTTGAGCACAATCCGAGCCTGGTGCTCGGCATGGACTAGAATATAGGGAGTGTAACTGCAATTGGTAACTGTCTAGCATCTGTATGCGTAATATTTCTTAAAAGGAGCAACAGAACGTGGACGACATACCCGGATAGATTATTAATTTCAGTGGCCATTAGGGTGGCTTACCCTACTGAGCCCTGAGTAGAAGCTTGTGCTAGGCAGGGCTAGATGTGGGGGTGCCTGAGATCCAGGAATGGAGCTGGGCAACAGTTGGGGGTGTGTGGTTGGGGAAGGAATGTGGGGGGGGAGGTGGTGGGGGGATGGGAAGTTGAGTGTGTGTGTGGTTATTAGAAGTTTAAGTTTTGTTTCGAGCCTATTTGGAGGAATAAGAAAGTTGCACTTGCGGCGCATGAGGGGGGGGGGGGATCGGCGGAAGATCGAGGGGGTGCTTACCAACGACTTATGGGAGACCTCAGGATAATAACATGGAACGTCAGGGGCCTTAACAGTTATCTGAAAAGAAATAAAATCATGATGTATCTGAAAAGGCAGAAAATAGATATTGCACTACTACAGGAGACGTACTTGACGCGAGAGAAGTTGGACCTGGTTAAGAGAAAGTGGAGAGGGACTGTGGTGGGCTCGCCATATTCTGCGTACGCCCATCTGGGTGGCACCGCATGTCCCGTTCCAATCGATACAAGAGGTAGTTGAAACTGATGGAAGGATGGCTATATTGCGAGGGCTGGTGGAGAGCAGGGAGGTATGCATAGTAAACACGTATGCCCCCAACCAAACCACAGCAGCATATTTCAGAGCCCTGTGTACCAACCTTAGTATGTGTATTGGGAGCGTGGTGATCTGGGGTGGGGACTTTAATTGTGTGCTGAATCCTGTGGTGGACAGATCTGATGGCGGGGTGGGTAAGCCTAGCCCGGCGGCAAGAGCGTTGCAGACGCTAATTGATTTTGGCTTTACAGATGCGTGGAGGATGAAACATCCCACTGAGAGGCAATACTCGCACTATTCAGCCCCGCATCAACTGCACACTAGGCTTGATTATGTCTTTGCTACAGCAGATGTGATGTCTGAGATTACTCAAGTCGAATATAAGGCTAGGGTCCTCTCAGATCACTCGCCCCTGATCCTCGGATGGCAATATTGCTCCCCGAGGGCGAGGATCCCTACATGGCGCCTCCAAGCAGAGGCGCTTAAAGATCCAGTCTTTAGGGAAGATATAAGGGAAGAGATTACCAACTTCTTTGGGGAGAATACTGGGAGTGTTGACTCCGCGGGCACATTATGGGAAGCTTTCAAGGTGGTGATGCGGGGGGCGGCCATTGCTAAGTCAAGAGGGTTACAGGGTGGGGTCTTGGCTGACCTACAGAAGACGGAAACTGAGCTAGAAACAGCATTGAAGAACAGTGACGTAGACATGGAGCTGGTACTCCAACTACAGCAACAATGTGCAGGGCATTGGGAAAGACACTGCAATCTTAATTATAGGAAATATGTTGAGAGACAGCGCGCGGGGGGGATAAGACGGGCCACCTTTTGGCCTGGCTATACAAAAGCGAGACCCATAGGTCTCCGATTAGGACCATTATTAGGGAGGACTGGGAGGAAGTGGCCACGCAAGAAGGGGTTAACAAAGAATTTGCGGATTATTACAGAGCGCTGTACGGGGGTGATGAGATGAGTGACCAACGCAAGATAATTGAAACGTTAGAAGACATAGGGCTGCCCAAGATCAGTGAAGAGGAGAGAGAGGAGCTAGATGAGCCAATCACGTTAGAGGAGTTCGAGGCGGTTGTTAAGCAGTTGCCTACCTGTAAGACCCCGTGAGCAGATGGGTTTCCCAGCGAATTCTATAAAGTATACAGAGAGGAAATCCTCCCCCCAATGCTGGACATGCTTAATGAGGCGTTTGAGATAGGACGGTTGCCTGAGTCGCTCAGAGAGGCGATCATAATACCGCTGCCCAAGCCCAACAAACCGGAGCATAGATGTGGTTCCTACAGACCTTTGTCGATGCTAAACCAGGACAGCAAGATTCTAACGGCTGTCCTGGCAAATCGATTGCAGAAAGTGATTGGTAGACGGATACATCCTGATCAAACGGGTTATGTCCCGAATAGGAATATAACACAACCATATGCGTCTTCACCGGGTGGTCGAATGGGATAGGAGGAATGAAGGTGAGATGGCGATAGTGTCTCTAGATGCAGTTAAAGCTTTTGATTCGGTCAAGTGGTCATGGCTATTGGCTGCCTTGGAAGGGTATGGAATGGGGCTGGGCTATATAAGGTGGGCTAAGATGTTGTATAGTGAGCCGCTTGCCAGGGTCCGAACTGGAGCGGTGATATCCGAGAGATGGCAACTTGGTAGAGGCACCAGACAGGGGTGCCCCTGGTCCCCGATGCTTTACATTTTAGCCCTGGAGCCTCTGGCAATATGCCTTAGGGCACAGTATGATGCGATAGGCATTGAGGTAGGAGGGGAATGACACTTGATATCCTTGTACGCAGATGATTTATTATTGTACTTACAATACCCAGAAGAAAATCTCCTATACATACTTGAAGTGATGGAAAGATATGCAGAGTTGTCGGGCACATCGGTGAACCCCCAAAAGTCTGTCATATTCCCGCTGGGTAACTATAAGGGGACCCCTGTGGATAGACTACCGGTGCTACAAGTACCATGGGAAACTAGCTCTTTTCGTTACCTGGGCGTAGATGTATACCACACGGTGGAAGAAGGACAGACATAATACAGAAGTAGCCGTCGAGAAAATTAGGAACAGCATGCCGTTCTGGGCAAAACTGCCCCTGGCGATGATGGGGCGAGGGGCAATGCTCAAGATGGTAGTCCTGCCCAGGCTCCTGCATTACTTTAGTAATATCCCATACATGATACCCAAGAGGTTTTTCAGTAAATTGAACAGCATGTGCAGGGAGTTCCTGTGGCATGGTACCCGAAATAGAGTGGCGTTTTGGAAATTGCAGAACTTTTATGAAAACGGAGGTACCAGACTGCCTCATTTTGAGGTTTACTATTTGGCGGGACAGCTACAGTATGTGGCAAAGTGGCTCTCCGATGAAGTGACCCCTGAGCACAGGGTGCTTGGACAGGACTGTGCCCTGTTTTACTTGAAAGAAATGATCTGGCTGCCTGCAACCAAAATGAGGGGCATCCTGTGATGAGGTTTGGGTGGAAAATTTGGCGCAGGGCTTGTCGCCCCATGCCCGTGCCTCCCGCAGGTACCGCTGGTTGCTTTGCCAGGAGAAAATCGGTTGAGGGTGATTATTAGGACCTACTGGGAATCGGGGGGCTGGTAACGCTAGGCGATGTTTGGCCAGAGGGGTCCATTAAGGAGTTTGTAGAACTCAGCGAAGAGGCAGGGCTACATACGGGCCAATATGTCACGTACATTAGATTGGTGCGGATGATTAGTAACACCTGGCCAGAGACAGTTTTGGGAGCAATATATGATATATCCGAAGGAGGGCATGAGATCTCGAGATTGTACGAGATAGTGATGGCTAAGGCTGGGAAAGAATTAAACACATCCGAGACTGGACTGGGAGGCGGAAGTGGGGGCCCCAATGGAGGATGGGGTGTGGGGTGTGGGAGCGTGCTCTGGGCTATCACAAAAAAGTGTCTAGAAATGCCAGCTTAAAACAAATATAGCTGTATGTAACGCATAGGGCATACATGACCCCCTTGAGGATATCCAAGTTCCGAAACACTGGAAGACAAGCGTGTCCCAAATGTAACTTAGAAAACGCTGACATGACACATATGTTTTGGTAAGGGGGTTACTCCTGTTACAGACACGGCCTGGGCCTGCTTACTGGGCGGGTTCCCTAGGCCACGGAAACGCAAGCATATCGAGAAACTGAGAAATCTAGCGTATGTTCTTGCAAAACGTAGGATTGCCATGGGGTGGAAGAAATGGCACAAGCCTAAGATGGATGTATGGTGGAAGGACTTGCAGAAATGGGCCGAGGCTGAAACAGTGGCATGGCAAGAAGCGAGTAGCCTGGCTGGAGAAGGGGAGGCGGGCACCCTTTTGGCTTGGAAATCGCTAATAGCAGAATTGTTCGGAGGAATATCAGATCCAACAGACTCGAAGAGAACGAAACCCGGCCGCATGTGCCAGACATTGAATGAGATTGACAAATAGGCTCATGGGGGGGGCGGGAGGGAGGGGTTATGGGAGCAGTGATTAAGATAAATTGATGTGTAATGGAACTATTATGATTATGCTGCTTGTTTGGTTTGTGTGGTTTTGTTTGCATAAAATCAATAAAAGAAATTTTAAAAAAAAACATTGTGAAGGCATGAAATAAATAAGGCACAGACAACGGACTTAAAGTTCAAAATAAAAAAATGAATTAAATTAAATGTTACGATGGTAGAAGGCCTAACTTGCCCTATGCTAAGGTGGGATTTGCCTACCTGAACAAAACTAAGGAAAGGCTGAGTCAAAGAGTTCAACTGAAAAGTCTGAGACCAAACCCTATCCTTGCCCGCTCAACTAAAACTGAACAATGTGTAGGGATGTCAATAATGAAATAAATGGTAATCAACACATTTCTGAGCTTTGTCCAGCTCTAAAATTCCTTTTCAGCTTCCACTCCCCAAGTTAAAGTTAAAGTCTCAAGGTTACCTTTGTCGAGTTCAATGCAAAACAGTTGCATGCAATCCCAGGGGCTTCCTTACCCAAGTCTGAAACAACACAGTTCAAAAGGAACACATTACTTAACCGTGACTGTTCTCCAGCATGAGTCTGGCATGGATTTACATGCTCATGAACATTCCCCATCAGACTAGGAATCCTCAGTAAAAAAGAAAGCAGTCTTGCTTTAAGACAATCTCCCTTCTAGCAACAACCAATCACTGTAGGCTGGGTCATACTCCACCCATCCAATGACTATCCCATCCCTAACGCCTTCCCCTGGAGGCCATCTTCAGATTGAAAGCTTGAGGTGCCTTTATGAACCCAGAACAGTAAAGCAGGGAGAGCTGCATCTGAATCCATGGCAGACCCATGCTGGAGAACAACAGTTACAAGTAAGTAACAAGTTCCTTCTCCAGTTCTCCATCATGGGGTCTGGCATGGATTCACATGCTCATGGATATGATTAAATAGCAGTATATATACACAACCCCGGGACGTGGCAAGGCTCAACAGAAGCAATACACTTAGCCCTGGAACAGACTTCCCTCAAACAAACAGGTTGCGCAGCACTGCCTCGGCGACTCTGAACTCCTCCCTGGAATCGCGGTCAACATAGTAGAATCTCGTGAAGGTGTTGTCGACCTCCATGTAGCAGCCCTGCAAATGTCCAGCAGGGGTACCCCAAAGAAAAACACTGTTGCAGCAGCAATGGCTCTGGTGCAGTGGGCTCTCGGCCAGCCTGGAAGGGTTCGGTTGGCTATACAGTGACAGTGCATGATGCAGCCAGAGAGCCACCTGGATATGGAGGCTTTCGATAGAGCCTTCCCATGATTCACAGGACCAAAATTAACAAAGAGTGAAGACCTCTTCCTTAAAAAAACTTTAAGGCACGAGCAACGTCCAGCGTATGCAGCAACCTTTCAGCGGGCGAGGAAGGATTCGGAATGAAGGCTGGAAGCACCAAAGGTTTGTTGAGGTGGAATTCAAACAGGACTTTTGGGATGAAAGATGGATGTGTTCTCAGGACCACCTTTTTAGCATGGAAGGATAGGTATGGGTGTTTGCAGGATAAGGGCTGGATCTCCCAGACACGCCTGGCTGACGTGATGGCCACCAGGAAAGTGGTCTTCGATGAGAAACTTCAGAGACGCTTGGTGCAAAGGTTTGAAAGGAGGACCCAAAAGCCTCCCAAGCACCACTTTGAGTTCCCAAGCCACAGCAGGAGCCTTGACAGACGCAAACGTTCTGAAGAGGCCCTCTAGGAACTCCATCACTAGCTTGTGCGACCACAGCGCTCTGCCTGGCGACCGTGTAGATCGGGAAATGGCAGCCAAATGCACCTTGATGGATGCATGAGACAAACCCGACTGGGCCAGCGATGGCAGATATAGTAGACGTTGTGGAGCTGTAACCCAGAGAGGAACGATCCTTTGGGCTGCAGGCCAGCGGGATGTTGGTGTCCAAATTCTAGAGCTGTAGGAGCCAAGCCGTGAGGTTCAGCGACGTCGGGTCGTGATGCCCCTTCACCAGACAGGAGGTCTGGGAGAGGAGGCAACCTGACAGCTGGTGCTATTGCTGTGCACTGCATTTCCGTGTACCAGATTTGCAGCGGCCACACCGGGGCGATCAGGATCATTTTGTTGTGACAGCGTTTGAGCGTGTTGATCACACGTGACAGCAGTGGTATTAGAGGGAATGTGTAAAGGAAGAGACCTTCCCACGTGGAATAAAACGTGTCTCCCAAGATCCCCTCTGGCATTTCGTATTCACTGCTGTCGTAACCAGGTCAATTAGGGGTATGCCCCACATGTTGAAGACTGGATTGTCTGAGCTTGCTTTAGTTCCCCTTCATGGCAGGATCGCAGCTCCCTGCTGAGCAAGTCTGTGATCGTGTTCTTGATGCCAGTTAGGTGGAAAGGTATGAAAAAAGAAAAAAAAAAAGCCCTGAAGAATGGCCCAATGCCATAGGGCTTGTGCTTCCATGGAGAGAGCCGAAGAGCGGGTTCCGCCCTGCTTCCGGATGTAGAACATTGTGGCCGTATTGTCTATGAACATATGAACATCCTCACTAACAGTGAAGAAGGATTTTAGAGCCCACAACACAGCCTGTGCAAGGTCTTTTCCTCCAGATGCCAGAGCCCCCTGGCGTGAGACAGGCCGGTGTGGGCCTCCCCATCCGTCAAAGGAGGCGCCCATGGTGACTGTCGCTTGAAACAACGGGACTCAAAACTGGGCCCCTTGGAGGAGGTGCCAACAAATGGATTGTCTGAATTTCTTGTTGAGGGTTATCCCGCCTGACCACTTGCTTGTGACCTGGAGCCACCCGGCATCCAATAAGTCTTGGAGCGGCCACATTTGGAGCCGGCAGAACGGGATCAGGGAATGCAGGCCGACATCATCCCTAGAAGCAACTTGATGCTGCGGACCCGTGACCTTTGTCACTGACTGACCTTGTCCAGAATGGATGCTACCCTCTCATCCGAGAGGAATTCCAGGGATGTCACTGTGTTGAGCCGAGCACCCAGAAACAGTGAGTCTTGTGATGGCACCACGCAGAATTATTACTTCCTCTGTGTGCTGCACTGCCAGCTCTTGAGCAATGCATCGGACGAGGCAGTCTAGGTATGGGTAGACATGAATGCCTTTGAGGCACAGGTGGGCCGCAACTGTTGCCAGGCACTTCATGTACACACTGTGGTCATTTTAGCCTGAAGGGAAACGCCTTGAATTGATAAGGACACCTCAAGACCACTAAGCATACATACTATGTGCTTTGGATGAATGGTAATGGAAAAATAGTCACCCTCGCGGTTTTGTGTTGCCATGCAGTCCCCTTTTTCCAGCTGGTCGAGGACCTGTTATTTAATTATTATTTTTTTATATAGCTGAAATTAATTAACTTTTCAAAAACCATATACAAAAATTTAATAGTTCTTTTAACAAAACATTTTAAAAGTAAAAATCAGACAATATGTATCTATATAGAATCAATAAATTAACAAATACAAACAAAGGATTCCTCTGCCAAATACCATTCAAATATCAACATTCAAATTGAGCATTGTTAAAAAATTCACTGTAGCAATTTGAAGTGGAAAATAAGAGTAACCTAAAATATAAGCCCACCATTGTTCATCATTCAAAGAGCCCACGTATATGCAATGTTTAGAAAGAACAAGTTACTTACCTTATCTAGTAACGTTCTTTCGATGGAATGTTCCTCTGACGTATTCCACATCTATGACAGGTAATGACCACAGCTGTGCTGCTTCGGAACATTTTCGGCAGAGGGCATCCTGCGTCGATCCTTTGTCCCTCGAGGGTCTCCGACGAGGGTAGACGTCACCGGATGTTATATTTAGTACGCACGGCGCCCGTAGCCTCAGTTGTAGTTTTTTTCCCAGAACGTGCGGCACCAATCTCCTGCCAGTACGACTGCAGAAAGCCTTGCGTAAACGTAAGCTGCAATCGTATAAGAAATTCTGTAGAGGGGCAGGCTGGGAGGGTTCGATGTGGAATATGTCGGAGGAACATCCCATCGAAAGAACGTCACCAGATACGGTAAATAACTTGTTCTTCGAGGGGATTGTGTCCTCCGACGTATTCTACATCTATGACAGACTCCCAAAGCAGTACCAATGTATGGAGATGGGAAAAAAATTACAATTTTAGAATGCCCAATCAAATGGCTGAATAGAGGACTGCCTTACCAAAGGCCAAATCCTGCCCATGGATGGAGTCCAAGGAATAGTGTTTCACAAAAGTATGGACAGAGGCCCATGTGGCTGCTTTGCAAATATTGCAAATAGGAACGCCTCTCTGTATAGCAGTGGAGGCAGTCACACCCCTAGTAGAGTGAGCCCGTAAGCCTACTGGAGGGTCCTTTCCCGCCAAACGGTAACACTCCGAGATCGTCAAAATGATCGATCTGGACAAGGTCTGCTTGGAAACAGCCTGACCAAGGCGCCTTCCAGCATAACCAACAAAGAGCTGATCGTCCACTCTGACACGGGACATCCGTGAGAGATAGAAACTCAAAGCTCTCCTAGGATCCAACCAATGGAGCCTCTCCTCTTCCTTACCAGGATGTGGAGGAGGATAAAACGCCGGAAGAATCACCTTCTGGCTCAAATGGCATTCCGACAACCTTCGGAAGAAAAGAAGGCTGTACCCACAGGACAACGCTGTCCTTATGGAAAACAGTAAAGGGTGGCTTGGCGGAAAGTGCCTGCAACTCACTCTGCGTGCCGAAGTAACCGCAACTAAAAATACAGTTGTAAAGGCCAACAGTCGCAACGGACAAGAGTTTAAGGGCTCAAACGGAGCTCCCATTAGGAACTTTAAAACCAAATTCAAATCCCATCCCGGCACCTGGAAAGGTGGCGGTGGAAACACATTAGTTAGCCCTTTTAGAAACTGAGAAATCAAAGGAATCTTAAAATAAGAACATTCCTCAGACGAGCACTTAAATATGGACAGCGCCGCCAGGTAACCCTCAATGGTACCACACTTGCAGGCCCATGTGGGCTAAGGAAAGCAAAAAAGACAAAACCAAAGGAATGGAACATTGGAAAGGATCCACATTCTGTACCCTGCACCAGTCACAGAACTTTCTCCAACGGCAACGGTACAGGGATTTCGTTGCGGGCCTTCTGGCCGAATGCAACACCTCCATCACATCTTTGGGGAGGTCCCAAATCTTAGACCTCAACCTTTCAGATACCAAACATGAAGGCTGAGAGACTTGACCTCTGGATGGAGAACCCGACCCTGCTCCCGTGAGAGCAGATTATCTCGATAGGGAAGACGGCGTGGAGGGCAGATGGACATGTTTAAAAGGTCTGGGTACCACACTCTCCTGGCCCATGCCGGAGCAATGAGGATCATTCGGGAACTGAACCTCCATAACCTCCGCAACACTTGCTGAATGACGGGACCTGGAGGAAATGTGTACAGCAGTGGGGAGGACCACTCCACTACGAACGCGTCCCCTAAGGCTCCTCTTGGAGGAAATTCCCGCTAGCAGAATCTCTCGCACTTCCGGTTGACACTGGTGGCGAAGAGATCCACTTGTGGGGTTCCCCAAAGGGCGAAGATCTCCAAAAGAACTTCCTAAGCCAGCTTCCACTCATGAGAGACCATGCTCTGCCTGCTCAGAGCGTCCGCCGCCGCGTTTTAGCCTACGGCCAGATGAACTGACAAGATCAAAATTTCCTGCTGGATGGCCCAGAACCAGAACTGCATCCCCTCCCTGCACGACTGGAGTGACCCTGCCCCCCCCCCTTTTTTGTTGAGGTAGTGCATGGCTACTGTATTGTCTGTCATAATCAGGACATTCTTCCGCCCGCACAGACGGCAGATAAGCCTTCAGGACTAGCCGGACAGCCCTCAGCTCTAACAAATTGACGTGGAGTCTGGACTCCGACGAAGACCATCGACTGCTGGCTGTCAACTCGCTGGCATGAGCTCCCCCAACCCGTAAGGAATGCATATGTCACAATTGTCACCTCCGCCCATGGTTGCCAAAATGGTGCACCCTTCATCAGATTGCCTTTGACGGCCCACCATAGAAGATCCTGGGCGACCGAGGTCTGAATCTGAACAGGATCTGACATCCTGCCGGAGAATTGCGACCACTGCATCTTGAGAGCCCACTGCAGAGATCTCCTCCGCAGCCTGGGCTCTGGCACCAGGAAAATGCAGGATGCCATGAGGCCGAGCAACCTCAAGAACTCGAATGCCGGGAGACTCTGGGCACTTTGAAACTTGTCCACCATCTGCAGAATGTGAAAAGCCCTCACCTGGGGAGGCGAACACTGCCCCAGTGATGTGTCGAGCACTCCTCCGATGTATTGGAGCCGCTGGGTAGGTGTCAAATGTGACTTCTTTAAATTGAGGGAGAAGCCCAGCCTGTGAAGGGAGACGGAGAGATGATCCAGGTCTTGCTCAGAAGAGCACGCCCTGATCAACCTTTCATCCAAGTAGGGGTAGATGTGAATCCCCCTTTCCTGAGATACGCTGCCACCACCACCATCAACTTGGTGAAGAACCTCGGGCGGAGGTCAATCCGAACGGCAGGACCCGAAACTGAAAATGCGAGTCGCCAACCGCAAACCTCAGGTACTTCCTGTGCTTGGGATGGATCGGCACATGAAAGTAAGCATTCTTGAGGTCGAGAGAGACCAACCAATCCTGAAGTTGAAGGGCCTGGAGGACTTGAGAAAGAGTTACCATTTGAACTTGTCCTTCCTGAGGATTTTGTTCAAACCACCCAAGTCCATGATGGGTCTCAATCCCCAGTCCTTTTTCGGAATCAAAAAATAAGGGGAATACCATCCCAGTTCTATGGCGCCTTTCTCCAGGCAGGGATAGGATTTCCTGCGCAAGGAGCGGATCCGGACACTTCACAAAGAGCGTCACCAGTGGATTGACGTCAGGCCTCTGCCGGAAGGGAAGACCAGTAGCCGTGGACTATGATCTCCAGAACCCACACATCTGAAGTAATGGCTCGCCATTCTCCAAGATGCTGCGCAAGTCTGCCCCCACCCAGCAAACCATGGGACATGGCCTCATGACTGAGCGGACGTGACTGCGGCAGTGCCTGAGGGCAAAGAGGCAACTGCCCAAGCGGCTTTGGCATCTCGAGTACTTTGCTTTCCACCTCTGGTACTCCCACGGTGGCCCCTTTGACTGGCAACTCCTCTCGATCTACCAAAGGCTCGATCTTTGACTGGCAGCTCCCCTCCATTGCGGTCCCCTAGGACGAAAAGGCAGAGGTTGATGTACTGCAGCGCTCAACTTCGTCGAAGCTTTGGAGGTCTGAAACCTCTCAAGGCTCTAGTCAGCCTTGCTGCCAAAACAGATGAACTCCATCAAAGGGCATGTTCAGAAGCCAGGACTGCACATCAGGAGCAAACCCCGACTTCCGCAACCACGCAAACCTGCGTATCACGGTGCTCGCAGCCATGGACCGGCTGACACAGTCTGCCGTGTCCAAACCAGATTGAAGGGATTCGCACATGGCATCCTAACCATCCCATTCTTCCCCTTGGGGAATATGCTCAGCCGCCAAAGATGCACAGTTCCACAGAGTGCGAGTGAATTTCGCCAAGGCACAAGTGGAGTTGGCCTGCTTCAACGCCATACCCCCAGATGAAAATACCTTCTTCGCCCAACCATCAAAGCGCTTATAGTCCCCATCAGGAGGGATGGTAGGGTACGCAGCCTGCTTCGAGGGGGCCAGAGCCGCCTGCACCACCAAACGCTCCGGAGTAGGGTGCGTCGATAAGTAGCAGGGGTCACTACTGGCTGGGCGGCATTTTTTTTTTCGGAAGCGACTTAACTGCCGGGAGACTATCCAGAGCAGTCCAAGCCGCCACCAGCCTCCTTTGCAAATCCATGTGAAACGGCAACACCGGGTCAGTGGGTGGACCTTGGTCCAGGATGTCCGTCAGATCATCCTGATCAAAATCAACAGGTGGAGCAGACCACCCCAAGTAATCAGTCACCCTTGACATGAGACGCCTATAGGTGGATTCGGCATGTGTCCCAGGCTCAGGCCTGCCAAACTCCACCTCTGGAGAGGTATCAAGACCACTGGCGTCATGCAAGGACTGGCAGAGTTCCTCCATCTGGCTGTGCCCCGACAAAAGGTCATTAGGGACATCAGGAGGCACAGCCATCTCCTCATCAGACCCTTCCTCCACCTCCAAAATATACTCCAAAGGTTGGAACAAATCCAGTCTGTGAGGAGGAACTGAGTAGGGCTCAAAAACAGGCCTCACTGACTTACTGAGATGAGAGCCTTCCTTCGAGGTTCCACAGCCCTCCGGGGCACCTCCGGCAAATCCTCAACAAACGGCATCGAGGGAATCTGCGTTGACAGAGGCACCGACAACTTCGAGGCCGGAGCCCCGAGAGTGTCCCTCGACGGACACGGCGCCGATTGGCATCAACACCTTCCTCGAAGGCTTCACAGGTTCCAACGGTCTCGATGGCGTCGAGTACCGGGACCTGGATCTGGCACGGCTATGGCGATCTCCCTTGTCCGAGCGGGACCTCGACGGCTCCAGATGATCGCGCCGACCGCCCGAGCCCAAAGGCGTGCGAGTGTTGGACAGAGCCCGTTCAATTCTGTCTTCTTTCGAAGGTGCGGCTGGAACTGTGTCTTGCAATTCGAAAATCGCCATCATCTGCTGGCGGAATGCACCCTATTCTGCCGGCGACGAAGACTTGGTGCGACAAGTCAACTGTCTGGCAGAGTCCTCCGACGAGGATGGGGAAGGTGACCGGTGAGGGCACTTCCTAGAATGCACCGAAGAGGCAGAGAAATGGCGGGAACCACTCCGAGACCGAGACCCCCCCTGGTTTTTCGCCGATGTGGAGAGTTGCCCCTCACGTCATTGGTCGAAAGCCCAGCGAACTTCGATTTATGGGGCTTAGACACCCTACCTACCTTCAATTTCTTACGTTCCCGCAAGGCCTTCGATGTCATGGACTGGCAATCATCGCAGTCGTCGGTGGGATGGTTTTCGCCGAGGCACCAGAGGCAGATGTCGTGCGGGTCCGTGATGGACATCTTCGAACCGCAGTCCTGACATTTTTTAAAACCCGACTTCGGGGTAGTAGAAGACGACAAAGACATCGCTTTCGAAGAGAAGAATCGAGCGCGCCGACGTTCCGAAGCAAACATGTTTGCGGAAAAAACAACTGAGGATGCGGGCGCCGTGCGTCCTATATATAACATCCGGTGACGTCTACTCTCGACGGAGACCCTCGAGGGACAAAGGATCGACGTCATCGACGCAGGATGCCCTCTGCCGAAAATGTTCCGAAGCAGCACAGCTGTGGTCATTACCTGTCAGAGATGTGGAATACATCGGAGGACACAATCCCCTCGAAGTGGATTTTTTTGACATTTTAATTAGCACATAATTTTGACCAGAAATGCTCTGCCAAATTGCTGCCCCCACAGCGTGGATAAGCAATAATGCTTTGAGATGGTAGGGTAGGAGGGCCACGTTACAGCATTGCAAATGTCCTGCACTACAGTTGTCACTCCCCTAGAAGAATGGGCTCAATTTACCAGGGATATCTTTTCCAGCAAAGCACTCCAAAACGCATAGGATAATCCATCGTGACAGTGTTTGTTTGTTCACGGCTTGGTCTAATTTATAACCAGTGTAGACCATCGATAACAGATTGGCTTGCCCGATATGTGACATTCTTGAGATGTAGAGGCCAAGCGTTCCTTTTGGGTCTAGGGTTCGAAATTGCTGGGAGCTATTTAGCTCCTGCTCCTATCTCTATAGAGTCTAGTTAGCTTGAGACCACCAGAAGTTACTTTTATCTAAAGTGGCAAAATGGTGACATACAAACATACCTAAGTGACATTAACTTTGTTTGTGAATGTGTATAAAGAAACATTTAAAGCATCATGGATTGTAAATGATGGACTAGTTAAAGTTTGCATCTCACATAAAAGTTAGATTTGCAGCACATTATGTACTAGCTTCCAGTTCTCTAGGGATAGCTCCTGCTTACTAGATGATGGCGACACCCTCATCTTTAGAAGGAAGAGGGGTAGAAAGTTGGTAGGGCGATTTTCAGAGAGAAGTGAAACTCAGAAACCACCTTATGAAAGAAAGAGGGCCAAATCCTCAAAACTAACTTCTCTTTGGAAAATACTGCGAAAGGTGGTTTGCAGAATAGGGCTTGTAGCTCACAACCCTGCAATTAGAAGTGATTGCTATTAAAAGTATGGTTTTCCGGGTTAGTAAACCGAGGCCAGGAATGAAGAAGGTCAAAAGGCACTCCTATTAAAAAAGTACGTACCAAGTTCAAATCCCAGGACCATGAGCCAGAAAATTGACCAGTGGGAATGTACTAATCAGTCCTTTCAAGAATTGTATCACAATCGGATTTTTAAACTAAGAGCCTCGTAACGTCGTGCGTTTGAACATAGATAAAGCTGTTAACTATCCCATAATGGTAGTCACCGGCAGCTCCTGATGTGCTAGTTACAGTCAAAAAGAAAACATTGCAGGTGCATTACAAGACAAAAGAACCCATGTCTTAAGCTCTACACCAGCTGCAAAATCTGTTTTAAAAGGCAGCCGTACAGGGCTTTTGTTGTGGATCTCTTAGCCGAAAGCAGTAACTTCAGAACGTCTTTTGGGAGGTCCCAATATTTATATATTAGCCTCTCAGTAATCAGGCTTGTAGGTTCAGTGTCCGATTCCTGGGTGAAGAGAGCCTTCCGCTTGTGAGAGTAGATTCACTCTCTGGAGAAGACAGAACGGATGGCAGATGGACAGGTCTAGAAGGTATGGGTATCACATCCTCTTGGCCCAATCCAGGGCAATTGGTAACATATCTTTCTTTAACTTACTCAATCTCCCGATGACCCGAGTGATGACAGGGACTGGAGGGCATGCGGACAAGAGTGGAAATGCACAGTCCACTATGAAGGAGTTTCCCAGAGCTCCTCTGAGGAAATTCCCTGGAGCAATAAAGGTTGCACTTCCTGTTGGTACTGGATGCAAACAGATCCACTTGAGGGGTTACCCAAAGGCAGAAGATCTCTAAAAGGAACTTCCTGGGTGAACTCCCACTCATAGGAGATCGTGCATCCGCTGTTGTATTCTCTTTCCTGGCTAGATAAACAGCCGATGTATCTACAAAACGTTAGAGCCCAAAATCAGAGTTGCATTGCCTCCTTGCACAGTCGTAGTGATCCTTCACCACCTCTTGCATGCTACTTACACTACCATCGACATCAGGTCTGCACGCGGGAATGGTAACCATCAAAGGACATCAATGCTGATGCCTCACAGTGCCTCCTGCTATCGAAGTTCCCCATCGAGCCTGCAAAGCAGGACACAAATCTAGCTAAGATGATGAATCCATGAGAGGACAATCCATTAGCACTGTACTCTTTTTGGAAGGGATTGTCTTAAATTGGCTGAGTGCTGCACCTTTCATGGCAGAGCACTGGGACAAGTTAAGTAAGCAGTAACAAAAAGGCATTCATGCTCATTTTTGACTTTTCAGTATATTAGGTTTCTTACTTTATTGGTATCAGTTGTCTCAAGTGGTTGTGTCCTTGAGGTGGATTGCTTTGGTTGGGTTATGCTATGCAGCATTATCCAGTGTGTGTTTTACCAGGTTACTCACCGTAGTGACCACCTTACTCCTAGTCCATAGTCCACTTTCCTCCATACTTATGGGACATCTCTCCGTCCTGTGGGATGGGACCGGAGCACTTTGTAAAAAGCAACCACATTTTTTAACAAAATGTGTCCCTCCTCTCTTTCCTGCGCGGGGCCCGGCACACGCCCGTAACCCCGCCCACCTTGGCTCCGCCCGCGCATCGCCCATCAGTGTTTTTCTATCGCAGGGTCAAACACCCATTAGCAATAACAGAGGAACCTTATTAGAGGGGACGGGGGGTGGGCGTATGGAGGAAAGGGGACTATGGACTAGGAGTAAGGTGGTCACTACGGTGAGTAACCTGGTAATACTCCTACGTCCCGTCCCCTTTTCTCCATACTTCTGGGAGATTCCCAAGCACTCCTTACAGGAACTATGGGTGGATGGAAATACCCCTTACTGAAACAGGTTGTTCCTGGCCGAACTGAGCGTCAGCCCTAGAGCTCATATCGAGGCAGCAATGCTTACAGAAAGCAGATGGGGAGGCCCAAGTAGCTGCTCTAGCGATGGACTCCCAGGGAACGTACAACTGAAAAGCAACCGCGGCTGCCTTGCCTCGCACCTGATGTGCATGGATACCTTTAGGAGGTTTCAGCTTTTGGACGGTGAAAGATTCTGTGATACAGGCAGCAATCCATCTGGAAATGGATGCCCTTAGATGCCGGCCTGCCCTGGGGTTTACCGAAGGTCACAAACAGTTGGGAAGAGCTCCGAAGCTCGGCAGTCCTGTCCAGGTAGAACTTAAGAGCTCTTCGGACATCCAGGCAGTGTAGAACCCTTTCCGCCTCCGTGGCAGGGTTCGGAAAAAAGACAGGAAGGGAAATCGACTGATTCAGATGGAATTCGGTCACTACCTTTGGTAGGAAAGCTGGGTTCGTCCGAAGGACTACCTTGTCCTTGTGAAAGACCAAGAAAGGATGCTCCACCGACAATTCCTGGAGCTCACTCACTCACCTCGCTGACGTAACGGCTACCAGAAAGGAAACTTTCCAGGACACGTACTTGAGGTCAACTGTAGCCATTGGCTCAAAAGGTTTCTGGCACAGCGCCGTCAGGACTACATTTAGGTCCCAAGGCGGGTGCAGACTACGAACCGGAGGGTAGAGGTGTGTCAAACCAGCAAAAAGTCTCTTCACCACCGGGTTAGTTAACAAATAAGAACACCAGAACTAGAGAGGTAGGCGGAAATCGCCGAGAGATAAGTCCTGCAGGATAAGACATGAACCCCTGACTCTGGAGAAAGAATTGGACCCGAGGGTGGCGACGATTGACACGGTGCTGTCCTTTGTCTCCTCCCTAGCAAAGACCAATGACAGCACCTGAGCCATTTACTCTTGTATTGGGATCTGGTCGAGGGTTTCCTGGCTGCCTGGATAATGCGCATGTTATCCGCAGACAAACCCAAATGCTCTAGAGCCGTGAAGTCGGGCACCATGCCGCCAAGTTGAGCAATTGTGGGGAGCGAACATCTGCTGTTCCCCTTGGTGAAGAAGATCGGGAGTTACTGGTAACCTGATCGGCGGACACACCGACAGGTGTTTAAGTTCTGAGAACCAAAACCTGGCCAGCCACCACGGAGCTATCAGTAGAAGAGAACAGTTGACAGAATTTGTCAACTTTCAAATTGCTCGATGAACCAGAGGAAGAGGCGGGACGGCGTAAGCTCTCATATTGTGCCATGGGATCTCCAGTGCGTCCCCCAGAGAGGAGGCTCCCAGCCCCCCTCTGGAGGCGTACTGAGGAAGCTTCTTCCTTCAACTCCCACTCGTAGCTGACCACTGCCCGTCTGCTGAGGGCATCTGCAGTGACATTCAGCCGGCCCGGGATGTGCACTGCAAGCAGCCAGACCCCATGAAGCACGGCCCACTCCCAAATCTGGATGGACCGATCCACGAGAGGGGAGACTTTGTTCCCCCTTGCTTGTTTATGTAGTACATTGACACTGCATTGTCCGTTCTTATGCGGACCACCTTGTTGACAATGAGAGGTCTGAACGCCTTGAGCGCCAGAAAAATCGCCAGAAGGTCCAATTGATTTATGTGCAGGATCTTGTCCTGAGGTGACCAGAGGTCCGAGACCTGAATAAGATCTAACGTCGCACCCCACCCGAAAAGGGAGGAGTCTGTCGTGATCGTCACCATGGGGGCTGGGTCCTGGAACCCCGCGCCCACTGACAGGTTGCTGAGAGATGACCACCAGTCCAGGTCCACTCTCATGGAATCCGGAATCATTATCGGCTTGGAATCCGGGTCCACAGCCCAACACCAGGAACTCCGAAGAGCCATCTGGGTCCGTCTCATTTTGAGACGAGCAAGAGGAAGAGCCAGTACACACGAGGCCATGAGGCCCAGAAGCCTCTGGAACCACCAGGCCGACAAGCTCTCCGACTGCGTAAACATCTGACATGTAGCCAACAGATCCGCCATTCTGTCCCTGGTCAGATACACTCGGCAGTCGATCGTGTTCCAACGAAAACCCAGGAAAGTCAGGTCCTGTGAGACCGTCAGAGGATTTCTGCCAGTTCACCGACAGCCCAAGATGGAACAAGAGCTGAAGGAGCTGCTGCCAAACGGCAAGGGCTGCGTAGGAGCCAGTCGTCCAAACAGGGATACACATGGATACCCTGGAGACGAAGATGGGCCGCGATCACCGACATCTTCGTGAAGACACCCGGCACCAAACTGAGGCCAAAAGGAAGCATCCGAAACTGGAAGTGCTCCTCTCCCAAAGAGAAAAGGAGGCATCTCCTGTGTGGATTCCAAATCAGGATTATGCATGTACGCATCCTGAAGATACACCACGCTGAGCCAATTGCCCGCATGCAACGAGGAGCGAATCTGGTCGGGCGTGATCATCTTGAATTTCTCTTGGGGTAGGGAAAGATTGAACTGGGAAAGGTCTAGGATGGGGCGCAGGCCAGCCTGGTTGGTTTGGGCACTGTAAACAGCCGGGAGTAGAAGCCCTCCCCTCGCTCCCCAAGGGGAACGGCCTCCACAGCTCTGAGGAGCAGAAGTTTCTGAACCTCGTCCTTGAGGCAGGGTGAGCACGACAGCTGAAAAGAAGGGTTGAGGGGTGGGGTAGGGGGTAAAGGTAAGCGGAAGCCCGCTCGAGCGACTGACGAGACCCATCTGTCTTCTGTGATGGTCTGCCACGCCTCCCAATGAGACGCAATGCGTCCTCCCACCGGGGTCTCATGCGAGCGCAGAAAACCCTCATTTGGCAGGTCTATCGGTGGCAGTGCCACCTGAACCTGAACCTGATGAGGAGGCTGAGGAGCGGGAGAAATACCGCGTACGCTGTGGTCTACAGCGGTTATTCCCCGCAGGAGTATCCACTCTGCAATTTTTGTGGTCGAGGAAGCCCCTAAAACCAGAGGAAGGTCGACCTTGCGACAATAGCCTTTGAGCCTTGAAGGGAGCTTTAACCAGAACAGAGAATGATTTGGCCATCTGAGTGCTGTCTTTGGTTTTGGTGAGCTCTACATCAGTAGAAGAGTGAAAAAGCTCCTTTTCAAATGGAAGGTCCAGAACCTTGTCTTGCACCTCCTTCGAGAACTTAGTGGCACGTAGCCATGCTTGCCACGAGGTATCAACCCCTAGCATCAGACCCTGAGCCGAGGTGTCTGCGTGATGAGCCGCAGCCTCCAGGAGATCCTGGGCCAAGACCCTGGCATCGGAAAGGCCTCCTCTGAAATCCTCCAGCTTCTAGACCGGAATGTGCTCCTTAAACTCCGACAGACCTCTCCACATCCGCATGTTAGCTCCTGCCAAAATAAATTCTGCATTTGCCTGCCTGAGCTGCAAGGCCGAATTGGCAAAGATTTTCCTCCCTAGGGAGTCCAGGAGCTTGTCCTCCTTTCCCAAGACCCGAGTAGCCGTCACGAAGGAGGATGCTGCAGGTCTGGATTGCAACGTGGCTGCAGCCACCACTGTGGAGGAGGGAGGCGGACAAGACAAGGCCACTTCTTCCGAGGAATGTAGCCTGTACCTCGCGTCAATCTTTTTATTTACAAAAAGTTCCGAGTGTGGCTTTTCCCAAACTCTTCGGACCTCGGCCAGAACGTCCTTCTGCAAGAACAGGCCAGTACGCTCCAAATGAGACAAGGTGAACGTCCCAGAAAGCACGCCCTTCTCCAGAGCTGGTGCCTCGGGCACCGGAACATCTAAGAAGCTCATCATGTCCAGTACCCGGTCATGGAAAGCTCTGGTAGAGCGGGGCAGGTCCTCGTTGTCCTGATCGCCTTGAGGGTCATCTGACAGGTCCGGATCCTGCTGAGCTGTGTCAGGTACTGCCTTGTCCACTGGGGACAATGGTGGCACAGGCGGAAGCGCAGGGGGAGGCACCTTGGGCAAGGGAGGCGCTGGCAGAACCACCGTCGGAAAGGGTGGAGCCGGAGGCGCGGGTGGACATATCTCCTTGAAAAACCCCTTGAAATATTCCCTCATGGGGTCGGTACGCATAAGCGCTTGAAATTTACCGAAAAAAGCATCCTCAGGAGATTGTTTCGGAACCTGAGGCCGCCCCTCATGAGGTGGACAAATCCAGGGACGTAACGGGGAAGGGTGCCACACCGGCCCCTCTGCCGACATATCCACATAAATCAGGGGAGCCGCCCGCGCGGGCAACGAAACATTGTGCGGAAGAGGTATCTGGGCGTTCCAATCATAAACCGGCCGGTAAGGATGCGCACAAGGGTCCTTCGGTTCACCCGAAGAACCAAACCCTACACCTGGGGCCAATGGCGTAATTGTAGGGGGGGGGAGGGAGTAGTACCTAAAATGGCCACCGTGGTCGTGGCGGGAACGGCCGCCATTTTGTCCTCATCTGAGGAGAACTGCGGCACGTGAGGAAGTGAGGCAGGGGTCCCAGTCGATGGATCAGGGGTCTTAATTTTAGCCTTAACGTAAGGAACCTCGGCCGACATACCAACCGCCAACTGAGCCTTCGAAGGAAGAGCCTCAGCACTACCTGTAAAAGAAGAAACTTTCTTCCTTGCCCCCTCAACAGATCTGGTATCACCACAAGAGCGGGAACGGTGCGCTGTCACCGACAGAGCCTTGCCCAGCCCCTCAGAACTGTTGGTATCCTTAGCCTCTGTACGACTGACCTCGGACCTAGGCCCGGTAGAAGCCTTATCGGCACGGGCCTCGAACATCTGTTCGGGAACCTCAAGCCCAGCCAAGACCTCTGGGCGTACCCCGGTTTTGTTTTTGAGGGAAGCCGAAAGAACGGCCTCAGAGCAAGCTCCGGTACCCCACGACAGTAGAACTGGGTCTACACACAGCCCCCACAGGAGGGGCCTCGGAGTGTACTCTGATGATCACAGGCCCCTTATGGAGACCCTCAGAGAAAACTCTGGTAGAATTATTAGGCCCGACAGGCACCTCAGGGCGAACCCCGGTAACAGAGCGATCAACGCCCCTCCCGGCTCGAGAGGAACCCGGGAAGGTATCCCCCGGCCGGGATGCTCTGAAAATTAAACAACTTAACGGGCGTTTTTTCTTCTCGTCGATGAACGCCTGAAAATGAGAAGGAGGAGTCCGTCTGAACACCTCCTCCCACCGCTCCAACCGACGTTGAAGTGCCCGGACCGAAAGGGAATCACAGTAAAAACCGGGAGTCCCAACGGTGTTCCGGACACAAACACTCTAAACAAAGAGGATGGGGATCCGCCCTCAAGAAGCGATGGTGACACGAACAATCTTGAAAATCTAGTTTAAAAGACAGACTAGTAAACGAACGCTAGCGAGAGCCAGAGAGGGAAAAAAAAAAAGGGAAGAAAATCTTCCAAGGATGCAAGTGCGTCCGGCCCCGATCGTGCAGAGAAAAGGACTGATGGGCGATGCGCAGGGCGGAGCCAAGGTGGGCGGGGTTACGGCCGCGTGCCGGGCCCTGCGCAGGAAAGAGAGGGACACATTTTTGAAAAAAATTTGGATGCTTTTTACAAAGTGCTCCAGACCCGTCCCACAGGACGGAGAGATGTCCCATAAGTATGGAGGAAAGGGGACGGGACGTAGGAGTATTGATGTTTATCACCATAGGTTGTCGCAGCATTGGTTGTGTCATGGTAGAGTCAGTCCTGTTCTCTCATGTGGTGTCTGATGGTATATTTCACCAATATGGTGTGATAAAGCACCACGTTTGGAAAGGACGAGTGGACCCCTTGAATGCCAAGTTGTTTTGCAGGCCAAGGCCGCAGTGTTGAGCGACGCAGGTGCACAGGAGACGCTGCCTGACGAAACGTAGCACGTTTGCTACGTCCATGCGTCGGCACCTATAATAACCAACGCACACACCCTCTGCGGCAAAGCCCTTGCAGGACAAGGCTGTGGTGTTGAGCAATGCAGGTGTTTGTCGGCGAAAGGGATGGAGCGCAGACAGGGAGCATGGACGACTCAAACTCCTGTCTGCGGCTCCCAAGAATAAGTTCTGGGGCGTGTTCAGCTTGCTGTACTCCATGTAACCCCCTGACCTGGTGCCCCCTTCACAGCCTTGCACTAACACCATTTCCTTCGTGACCTGTACCTGCCCCACCCCCCCTGGTCCGTGTCACCCACTCACTTTGCATCCTCGCAATCCCTGATCGCGTGTGCCCTCTCTCACCCTTGGCCGTGCTTGCTCCCTCTCATCTTAGGCCCTCTTTACTGGGGCCGTGTGTGCTCCTTTGTATTCTAAGACTGCGTTTGTTCGCTCGCTCGTGACCTTGGCCGCATTCGCTTCCGCGCATCCCTTGATCGCGTGGGCTCCTTGCGTCCTGGGCCGCATGCGTTCCCACATATTCCCCGATTGCGTGCGCTCCCTCCCAACTCTAGGTCTTAGTCTCCACCTGCTGCGAGCCCTTCGCTTCCCCTGCAAGCTCTTCCTTTTCCCTTCCAACCCCCTTTTACCTGGCCTACTGTTTACTCCGACTGTTCTCCATGGTTTGCTCTTTTCTTTCCCTCTAGGTTCCCTTGGAGGTTGTACTGCCTTGGGTTGTTTATTATTCAGGGTTGCTAGCTTACATTGTACTGCCAGCATCCTTGCTGTTCTTTGTTTTCTAGGTTCCCTGGTTGATTGCTCTGTCTTAGCAATTGTGTTTCTCCTGGTTGTTTGCATCATTGTATTGCCTACATCTTGCTGTTCTTCCCTTCTTTCAGGTTCCCCGTTTGGTCAGTTTTCTAGCAGCGTTTTAGCTCTCGTTTGCTTGTCTATATTTTTATCTGATTCAAGTCATTTTTCTGTCTGCTTTGTACCACCCTCCTTCTGTGTCCTCCCCTCTTCCTATGTTTCTCCCACCTCCTGCCTGCCCCCTATCCCACCCCCCCTCTCTAGACTCTCCCTTTACCCCCACACAACACTGCCCTCTGCACCCTGTATGGTGCTCTGTGCATCTTCTGCAACTGCTTTTCTATCGACTATCCTATCCTTCTCACAAAGTCTGGTAGGAAGAAGTTCAAGAGGGATATCCTGGTCTCCAATCAAGGCCTCCCCATCGCCGATACCTACACCAGTGCTTCCTTCAGGCAGACCCTTATCGACATCCTCTATGTCGCTCCCTCTCCGCGCCCATCTACCCTCCATATGGTCTCTGTTCATCCTCCTTTTTCTTCACCCATTAATGGTGGCCCCCGATGGGAGGCCCTCATGGCCCCCCTTCCACTCCTCCAAGACCATCATTCAGGTTTACCTAAATAGTCCAAGGCCCTGAGGCCAACCACCTCCTTTTTGATAGACACTTCCCACGTCTTTGCAACTTTGTTTCTTCTCTTGCTGTCCCTTCTCTCCCGCCTCTTTAGTTCCTCTGCCTCCTTACTCCGCCACCTCTTCGGCTGCCTATGGCTGCTTCTCCAGCCACCATGTCCCCTTCTTTCCGCCAACCCTCTGGCACCCACCTCTTCCTTGGCTACCGTGCCCTCAACTCCTTCCTCCTCTGGCACCTCCAACACTTCCTCAGAGCATACCTCGGACCTGTACCCCTCCACGGAAGTGGCAACCTGCTCCACATTACCATTCTCGCTCTGCTGTCACACACTCCTCTGACATCTGCCATCTCCTGGAGAACTTGATCTGGATGTCCTCATTCTGACTGATACGTGGTTCATGGCCAGCTCTGTCACAAGCTTTGAAACACTCCTTCCTGATGGCTACAAGATCCTCTCTGCGGCCAGAACCAACCGTTGCGGTGGGGGTGTAGCTTTGATCTTCCCGGAGTGGATTATTATTCCTCCTCCTCCTCTCCTTTGTTCACCCCCGATGATTTTCTAGAAAAGTCTGATCTATGAAAGTCATCAAAACAGTTTTTCCAAAACCATCAAGGACCACATCGACACTCTTGCTCCTGCTGATTTCTGCAATCACTCTTTTGACACTGGAACTTTTCCCTCCACCCTGAAACACTCCCTTGTGCACCCCCTCCTCAAGAAGCTCTCAGCCGATCCTTCCTCTCTGGCTGGCTATCGTCCGATCTCCATCACTCCTTTCTTGGGAAAACTCTTGGAAAAGCTGACCATCTCCCAGCTTAACCATCATACTCAATCTGTTGGCTGTCTCCATGACCATTTGTCTGGCTTCAGAGCGGCCAGAAGCACGGAAACTGCTATACAGAATATCCGTGAAGACCTGCTCTCCAACCTCGACTGTAAACTTTCTTCTGTCCTCATTCTCCTTGATATTTCTTCCGCTTTCGACATGGTCAACCATGCAATCCTGCTGAAACACCTCCGTGATAACCTGGGTATCACTCATCAGGCCCTGGCCTGGCTGACCTACTTTCTCTCTGACCGACCCTCTCGGGTCCAACCGGGGTCCTTCCTCTCTTCCATCTCCCTCTACCTGTTTCTCAAGGGTCTAACCTTTCTCCCTGGCTGTTCAACCAATACCTGGCTCCTCTCGTCCACGGCATAGCTGCTATCTGCTCCAACCTGGTTTTATGTGGATGACACCCAGCTCTCTTTTCAGGCTCCCTCGGCCGCCTCTACTCCTCCAATTCCTGACTGTCTGCCATTCAGGAGTGGTGTGCCACTAATTATATCTGCCTCAATGCCAGTAAGACGAGATATGCCTCATCGGAACACCAGCTCCCTCCTTTCCTCTCTGGCCGCCCACTCTGGGACCTCTTCCTTCTCCTACCTGTGAGGCTAAGAACCTTAAAGTCATCTTTGACTCTATCCTCCCCTTCTTTCCTATCCAAGTCAAAATATCAGCTCCACCTCCTCAGAGGTGTTATTCCCTTTCTCCCTTTCCCCCAGAAGCTTACTGTCTCCAGAGCTCTAGTCCTCTCAATGCTGGACTACTGCAACAGCCTCTTTCTAAATCTTCCTGCCTCAATTATCCATCCTCTACAACTGATCCAGAGCAAGACTGCAAGACTTGTCCGTAGCCTCAAGCCCAGGGATCATCTCTCCAGCTCTCAAATCTCTTCATTGGCACTCAGTGGCAGCAAGGATCAAGTTCATTACCCTCTGTATGGTTCGCAAGGCTTTCTGGGGCCTGGGACTGCACTACCTCCAACTCTCACTTCCTTAGCATCTCCCTTCTCGAGCTTTCCGCTCATCCACCTCCAACTCTGAGGGTCAGCCGCTTTTCTAAGCAGAGTTGGGGTCAGATCTTTCTTCAGCTGGACCCTCCCTCTGGAACATCCCTCCCTGCCTCTCTTGAGCAGAACTATGGAACAAGTTACTTACCTGTAACTGTTGTTCTCCAGCATGGGTCTGGCATGGATTCACATGCTCATGAATATTCCCCGTCAGGCTGGGAATCCTCGGTAAAGAAAAAAAATCAGTCTCAGTTTCGTTTCTGAGCTGTCTTTCTTAGTAGTAACCAATCACTGATCTCTGGGTCATACTGCCCCCAGCCAATGACTGCTCTCTCCCTAAGTCCCTCCCCTGGCAGCCATCCTCAGATTTGGTAGCACGTAAAGTGGCAGTAGGACCAAGTGAAGAGCCGCAGAGGGGTAGGAGGGAGGGTTCGCATGTGAATCCATGCCAGACCCATGCTGGAGAACAACAGTTACAATTAAGTAACTTGTTCCTTCTCCAGCATGGATTCACATCCTCATGAATATAAAAATACATAGCAGTACACACATGCACAACCACGGGAGGTAGCAAGGCTCAACATTAAGCATCTCTTACCTCCTCACCAGGCCCACCTTCAGGCGAACAGGTTGCGCAGCACTGCCTGGCTACCTCCCGTGGTAGCCAGGCAGTGCTGCGGTTATGAACTATCCCATCTCGACCTAAGGGAAATTAAGGTCTCTATATCGAACATCACGGCCAAGCTATTCAAATTGGAGGGATTTATGTATGCACAGGAAAAGTTCCACTAAGCTCACATTCAAGAGGGTACCACAGCCCCCAGGCCAATAGGCGATACAGATAATGCAAATACAAAAAGGTTCAGTTCTAAGTTTAGTCAAAGTATGAGAGATGAGTCATTTGCAGCTGCAAATAAATGAAACGCAGATGCTGTTAGAACTGCATGGTCTTGCAATGAAAGAAAGACAGACCACTGCTAATACACTGCTTCAAGCAGTGACCCATAATGCAGAACAAATTACTGATATCCTGATGTTTTCAAAAAACCAACAAGGGCTACTCGATAGAGCAGGTGTACAGGCTCATTTGGGGTCTAAAACCAACAAGAAGGAACCAGAGGCAGCATTTGAGGCCCTGGACAGTCCTACTCCATTGACCGATATCTTTGAAGTTAATCTTATAGCATGTCCCCGCATAACAGAACCTTTGGCAATGTCAATTGCTAAAGTGGACCATGAATCTGACATTACTCAATTTTCGCACAGACTGAAGCACACTGAACAAAAAGCTAAAAGAAAGATGAAATAGGAAAATGCAAAATAGCTTGGAAACCCTCCCCAAAAACAGCCTATGAAAAAAATGAGTCGACAATTCAAATATGAAAAACCTATGTAATTTGCCTAATGAAGAAAAGGTGCTCAATATAAATCAGTTAGATGAGAAATCGAAGGCACACTTGGACATCAAAGGAAACATGGCAAATCAGAAAGACACACGCATGTCAGCAGGATGTGTGATGCCGGAAGCTGCACAAGCAGGCAGGATTGTGCCAAGAGTGCATAAGACCCCAATCAAGCAGATAAATGAAGGCAAATCAATTGATTCGATTACAGTCCCTTATAATTTACTAAACAATGAAAATAAAAGTAAGCGATCCTCGTTATCTAAATTCTATCCTCTAATTTGCAATAAAAAAGCAAAGGGTTCTGCAGCTAACTCAATGTTAGACGTAAATAAGCAGAATAAAGGTAATCACACTGAATCAAGCAATATTACCAACCCAGGGACTATAAAGTCTACAGTGGAAAAAACTAAAGCTCAGTCAATGCCAAGAGTGGAGAGCCCTGACCAGCATGAGGGGTCATTACAAGGCACCTCTCCACTCACTGATAAGCAGTCATCTCCGATATGGAGCCAAGCGAACAAGGGTAGGGGAATTGCGGATTACAAAACCATTCTAATAGTACGCCACCAAATGAGATGTTACCTACTCAATTGACTCCGGAACTCCCCAATATCATGGGGTGGTTGAGTGATCGGCAATAAATGGAAGGCAGCGTTTAAACAGTACTTTAATGCTTACCACCTTCAAAGACTATTTTTGAGAACACCAATTTCTGAAGATATAGATTGGATCACTCTACACAATAACAATAATTGTATGATATGTGGGTTTCATTCGCCCATTGTGATTAAAATGGTGTGGGAGCATAAGGAGGATTTAGTTCAGCTGGGACTTATTTAATTCTAAAGCAGCAGCACTTGAGTTCGTAGAAGTTGAGGAACCACAAATGGAGCAAAATCAAGAAGCACTTATGCACAACTCAGCTGCCGAACTGCAAAATGCAGAGCTGATGGCAATTGTAGAAAACTGTGGCAATACTGTTAAAGACTGGTCCTGGCTAGGACCGCTCATAATTAGCACATCACAAATACAAAAAGCTATCTCATAAGCGTAGCGAGAAAAGCTTCTTGATACAATCCTGAAATTCGTGTGGTTTTAATCTCTTTACCTGGCTAAATTCACTGGCCCCAATCAAAAAGGCCTCGATTTTGTTGTTGCAAGAAACAATGAAAACTAACAATTTGTGTCAACGGTTATACTTCATACACATAAGTAGCAATTTCTGGTGCTGCTGGAAGATCGGCAGGAGATTTAGCAATATTAGTTGATAACCTTGAAGCTATCGCCACACTGTTTTCAAGTTCGGATGAATTATCGGCAATATCTTTCTTATAATCAGTATCTATTGGAACCCATCTGAGATCTCCATGGAAGCCATGTTTAAAGAAATAGAAACTTCATTAGAAGATGCTTGTCTTCGTCTTCCTAATTGCCATGTTATTTTAGGGGGCTATTTTAATTCCTCTTGCAACAAGATCACAATCTCATCGTACACGTCTCCCCACTCCATAAATAAACTACAGTTTAAAAAGAAAGGACAAGAATGTTGTAAATACTTGGAGGATTGGGAGATGCAGGTTGTAGAGATGCATGAGCGCAATTACAGCTGCACGTGGTAACGTGGAGTGTCCAAATCCTACCGTTTTTTTGTTTCTGCAAACTTGCGCAGATCTTGTGAAGCGGTGATGGTTCAAAACTTAAACTTGGGCGATCATATGTCCATTAGATTGATTACTAATATATCTGCTAGATCATATCAGAAAGCGGCTATGCTCTCAATGGCTATGCTCTCAATGATGACGTCCGATCGGCAAGCCATATCTGTAAAATGGAATGCAAGGCTTATTTGAACGACATCGCTACATCTGAATCAGATAAGCTTCGAGTTCACACTCATTCCAATAATTTGGAAGTGACAACTCCAAAACATTGCAAAAACAAACAAATTAGGGAATTGAAAGCTCAAAATCCGACATATTTGCAATATAAAAGTTTGAAAAATCATATGGCAAACATACAGAAACAAGTTAAAAGGTATTAAACTATGCTTATTCAATGCTGATAATCAAAGGATGATTGCCAACTTGTGTAGAAGCAATTGCATAAAGATCTGGCAAGTCCCGAGAGATGCAACCACTCAGAGAACCAATATATTTAAAACACAGATATCAGCAGAGCAATGGCATTTTAGATTACAGAATTTCAGTTGCCTCAATGTTATAGTGACGTGGGGTTTAATATGTTAAACTTACCTGTCTTAGTTCAGTGTCCATGGATGCTTGAGGAGGTACAGAGTACGATTGGAAAACTTAATTACTCTAAGCTGGACCGGGTGGTATCCTGGCCTGCATTGTGAAAGCAGATCCTAAATTCTGGGATCTTATTCTCAAATCAAAATTTGATAACATTTTTCAGTCAAACAAAATTCCAGAATCTTGGTTTACCGCAATTACTCCAATTTATACAAAGAGTGATCCTAATGGCCCCGATAAATTTCGACCCATAGCACTAATGGATGCCTCCTCAAAGGTCTTCAATTTTCATCCTTGCTCAGCTTGAACAATTTATTTGGACTGATGGTATCCTGTCACGATGTCAAGTAGTTTTTGCACCTTTATAGGGACAGCCATCAATGCAACTATTCTTGCTCATATACTGGAGACATCAAAGCAGACAGACTCTGGTCCCATTTACATGACCTCCTAGGACATGTCTGCTGCTTTCGATCATGTTATTAGAAACCATCTTTGGAACAAATTGATGAAGATGGGGGTGCCACCTGTAGTGGTCCGTTTAATTATAATGTTACACCAAAACACCAACTTTTGGGTAAGAATTAGCCAAGCAGGTGCACTTACCAAGCCCATATTAACATTCACAGGGGTTAAGCAGGGGTGCAATTTGGCATCAACATTATTCCATTTGTACCTCTGACTTGGATAAGATATGGAAAAAGGATGACATCTTCAGGATCAGACTTGATCATCTCCATCTGCATTGGATGGGCTTTGTGGATGATCTTATCCTGTTAGATAAGACCCTGTTTGGGCTACAGAACAAACTCAATCATTTTGCAATGTATGCCACCAAGCATATAATCTTTTAGTAAATCCCTCCAAATCCAACATCGTTTTGTCCAACAGAAAGAAGATCAAAACATTCAGATGGTCGATTGCAAACACACAGCTTGAAAGAGTAATTGCATTACGGTATCTTGGTTATACTGTATGACAGTAATTCCTTATGTACGTGGCAATTGAATATCAATCAGAAAATGAGACCGTTATTATCCCAGATGAAAATTATAAGAAGGAAATATTGTAAATACTTTTGCGCCGATTACTGGATTCTATCTCTTAAAAGTTGAACCCATAATTTTGTACGGATTGGACATTTGGCTATTGAATTTAGATAAGATACTGGATAGGGTTCAAGGGATGGTATGGAAATAGACACTGGGCCTTCCATCTTAAGGCATGAGCTAGGGTTAAGCTCCTTATCATGCAAACATCAGTGGAGGAAGCTAACCAGTTCTGCTAAAATGCTCAATCTGCCGAGTAACTCACTATATCAGGACTTGGCCAAGATGCTTAAGAATTTCCAGCCAAAATCAATTGTGAAGTTTGAGGTGAGGATGGTGAACTTACTTGCGACGATCAATGCAAGTACTGCAGATCTTGCTTCTGGTTTAGCTCACATTAAAAAGAAACAGTTCGAATTAGACTAGGTGTTTGCAATTGAGGCTAATAATACATATATATTGTATAAGGAATACGCAAAATTTAGCAAAAAAAGAAAACCGCGTGAACAATATCTTTTTTATGTTTCCCTTGCGATAAAGCTTGCAACTTATTTCTTAATTTTGGATTGAATCAATTTGATACTCTCGAACGTACACAACAGTGGCAGAAAAACTCAAACTGAAATGCGTCATTGCCGGTTTTGTACGGCAAGCGCTGACCAAGAAACTCTGAAACACTTGGTACTTTATTGCCCACTAATAGAACATGAAAGAAGTACTTTTCTTGGCAAATGTAAGATATCGGCCACTTTGAGAGAATGGGTATGGATGCGGTGCATGGGGGGGGGGGAGAATAACATCTCAAGTAATCGCACTAAATTGCTTAAGAAAATTAATGAAATGCTATATGTGTCAACAAATGACAATTCTATAGTAGGAGCTATGGTGAAATTACCAGACATTTGATTTGAAATTCAGGTACGACTCACATAAATTAAAAATTATCTGACCGAATTTGTCTGAAGTAGGTACCCGTACTTATTGGAGATAACCCCGACTTATTGGAGATAACCCCCATTATGTAATAAGAGCAGGGGATACGATTTCTTGTTTGTGATAAGGTTTTATATTAAGAGTGTTGCAGTCTCTCTATTGTGTAATCTTAGTATTTAATCACTCAGCCCAACTTGTATAGCATACACTTTGCACTGCAACATTTGCACAATTTTTTAATTCAAAGGAACTTATTTATTCAAGATATTTTATCTTTCAGTTTGGTACAGTGGTGCACGCATTGTGTAAAGATGTGTTGGAACATATTTGTAAAGGTTTTATTTTGTTCAAACCAAAGACAAATAAAGAAAAAGAAAAAAAGCCTGAGCGGAGCGAGGGCTCACCTGAAGGCTGGGAAACGCGATGTCCGGAAGGAAGCCATCCGAGTGGTCCAGGCAAGACCTGGCATACGGTGATAAACCAGTGTGGCAGAGCTCCCAAAAGCTGAGAGCAGACCGCGAGAGCCCATCGGAAGGCTGAGAAGCTTGCTGGTGTTGCTGAGGATCGGGACCCTCACGGACCAAGTTAGAAGGTATGCAGAGGGGGACCGGGAAGGCACTGGTAAACCCTAGAGGCTGTGGTCGGGAGGGGGTGAAAAGAGGAGGTGCAAAACCACCCTCCTCGTCCCAGTAGGAACAAATATAGAAATAAAACATACTGGGTGAGAGCACCCCAAAGAAATCGGAAGAGGTGTCTGGGACTCAAACGTTGAGAGGTATGGAGAGTTATACAAGATAATGCCTGGCAGGATAGTTAACCGGGCCTGAGTAAGCATATTATAAACCTGAAGACTGGGTCTGGGACCCACATAACCAGAAGAGAAGACCAAGAGGGAAGAGAGAGATCATTTGGCAAAGGTCAGAAGAAGACCAACCAAAAAGAGAAACATTATTTAGTCAAAGTCAAAAGAATATTGCTGTGTCCCCTCTGAAAACAAGACCGTCAGAAACAATGTAGCTCAAAGACTACTTCTGCCTTTGGCACTATACAAGCTGAGAAATTACAACCAACAAAAATGAGGCCCTGCTACTACATACCAGCAACAGTTACTGTGTGCATGTGGTGACAAAAAGTGGATCTAAGCCCAACAGTGTGTGTAGACATGGAGGCTATTTCTCTGAAGCCTCACGTGCCAAGAAAGGCCCCACAAAAAAAAAGAAATGGCAAAAAAGTGACAGGCAATACAAAGGGGAAAAAATAAAAACTTGACAATATTTTCTGGCTTCTGCTATTCAACAAAAGAGCTCTAAAGCGGATTACCCAATGACGGCTTAGCCAGAAATGGTATGGGCAACTCTTCCTCTACACCAATCTTGGAAACAGTCCCTGAAGAACCTGTTAGTACAGGGCTACCTTCTAGCTTATAAATCTCCGACTGGAGAATTTGGGTATCTGAAGAATTGTCAATTTGATGCTAATCCTGAGAAATATGTGGCTTTGGCTGTCCCTATAGATGTCTGTTGTAGGTCTGTCTCATCGTACACTTTACTTCTTTCATTTATAGAGCGCAAATACAACCCGTAGGCATTGAGGCGCTGTTATAAATTCAGAGTACTAGTCGGGCTTATTATAATCCAGGCATAGTTTTGTACAAGCACATGGTGATAACAGAGTAGAACCTGGTATACCAAGGTGGCAGTCCTCATAGAAAGCATAAAAAATCCAACATTACATAGAAATAAAACCAGGTGGCTATTATCCTCAAAGCATGCAGTTGGATGGTGGGACAAGGACGTTCCTGGGGATAATTGCGATGGGAGGTATTGATATTTATTGAGTTTCTAGTTCTTTGCAGAAGATCCAGTAGGACTTCCCACCCTCAGGGAGGGTGGGAGGTTGTTGCAGAGCTTGACAGCAAGGTAAGGGAAGCTGGCGCCTCCAGTTTTGCATCTTTTAACTTTGGGCACAATAAGTCTGTGTAAGGGGTTCCAGTAGGTCTCGAAGAGTGGGCTTTAGCAATTCTTTTGGTGAGGTAAGGTGGTGCTGTGTTGGACAGGCATTTGTGAGCGATTGGGAGGGTTTTAAAAATGATCCACTCCGGGATCAGGAGCTAGTGTGCATCTCCTCTGGCTCCTAAGATGTGCTCTCTTTTAGGGATGTTTAAGGCTGCTCTAAGGGCGTTGATCTGGAATACTTGAAGTTTGAGTATGTTTCTGGAGAAGGTGCCGTTGAAAAGGACGTTACAATAATCTTTGAGCCAATGACTGCACGGGCAATGGTAAGGCAGTTGTTTCGAGAGGAAGGGGTCAGGCTGCATTAAGGACCTTGGTTGTGTAGGCTGCTGAGGACGCAATGGCACTTACTTGTCTAGTCATGGTCAGTGATGCGTCTAGGTAGGCTCCTGGGGTCTTAACTGCTCGATACAGCTCTCTAACACAGTAGTCAATTGTTAAAGTCGAATATTGGTTGTTGAGGGTCTTTAGGCCACTTGCCGGGCCAATAATCAGGATTTCAGTCTTGTCACTGTTGAGACAGAGATGATTGGTTGCCATCCAGGTCTGAATTGTGGAATAGATTGTGTTAAGGGTGTTGGAAGCTTCGATATAGTTGCCTGAGGGGAGAATCAAGATCCGAGTGTCGTCAGCATAATATGTGTCAGCTATGCCAAGTGAATCTAAGATGTGGAATAAGGGCCTAGTAAAGATATTTTACAGCGTAGGGGAAATGCAGGTTGCTTGAGGAATACCCCAGATGATAGGAGATGGAGCCGTTGGCGATCTCTGAGGAGACTCATCACTCTTCAATTAAGGAAGGGTGCTATCCAGGCGGTGGCTGAAGGGGAGACGCGAGCGTGGGTGGTGATGTGGATCTGGTGGTTGACTAAGTCAAAGAGGAGCAGTGCAGTCTTGCCTTCGTCCCTGATCTCATCAAATTGATTTTTTAGATCGAGCAGTGCAGATTCTGTGCGGTGCCCTGGGCGGAATCTGGATTGACGCATCCCTAGGATGAGATTGTCCTCCAGGAACCCCAGAACTTGTAGGTAGGCAGCTCGGGCCAAGATTATTAGGAGGAATTGGGACAGTCGTGATTGGTCTGTAATTAGTGGGGATATTTCTTTTGTTCATTTTTCATTTTATTTATTTGTTTGGGGAGGGAGTAGTACCCAGGCTTCCTCGTGACTGGCAGGAACAGTGCTTTGGGCAAAACCGGTCTTTATAATAACTGATAATGGGGATTAGTATGTCGGCACAGTCTTTCACCAGGGGTGCAGGGCAGATGTCACCTTTGCATTTCAAACGTTTTAGACTATTGATCAGATTGGGGACTTAGGGTTCGGAGATGTCTCTGAAGGAGTACAGAGTGGTGAGGGAGGTAGGTGAGGGGGGGGGTGAGCAAATGTGGGAGGTCATGGGTACTATGTTGAATATTGCTTGTTGAACTAGGATATTCCTATTCAGAGTGTCAACTTTACCCAGGAGGGCCTCTTGGATGCTAGAGCACCAGGTCTTGTCTTTGATGATCATTGTGGGGGAAGTAGCAGGGGATTCAAGTTCTCTGTAGATGGTGAAGATTTCCTTTGCATCTGATTTTGCATTGTTGATTCTGGTGTTGAAGGAGATGGACTTTGCTGTGATAATGGCTGACTTATATTGTTTGGAAGCTTTTGTGAAATCCTGTTTTGCATCGGTGGTGGGCTCTTTTAGACAGGCTAATTGTGTAAGTTATTTTATGGTGCGTAATTCTTGCCAGTCAAAGGTAAACCATGAGATGGAATGTCTGACCATCTTTACTTTGTGTGTTATAAGGGGGGCTTGGGTGTTCACAGCCTTGGAGAGGATTGACGTTTAGGTATCCACTAGTGAGGTGGGGTTCAAGGCAAAGGGGGACTTAAAGTAAGGAATGTTAATCAGGAGTAGGATATTGTCTCTGGTGAGCTTCCGAGAACTCATTGAGACAGTAGGAGGAAGAGTGTCTGGTGATGTTCTTGGTTTGGCTGAGTGATAGAAAAGGGGATAATATGGTGGTCAGGCCAAGGACAGTCTGTTGGTGCTGGTGGAGATTTGGCAGGTGTGGTCCACTAACCAATCTAGTATGTAGCCTGTGTGTGTGGGGTTGGTAATGCGTTGAGTGAAGACAAGCGTGTTGAGAGCGTCAGAAAGTGATTTGGTGGGTAGGTCATTCGGGTCATGTAGGCCCAGGTTGAGGCGTCCTAGTAAGATTGTTTTGGAGGAGGCTTTGAGGTTATCCTGCAGGATATGAAGTATATTGTGCTCAAAGTTTGAAGAAATGCCAGGAGGGCAAGAGACAAGGTGAATAGTGATGTTGTAGGTAAGGGATGGTGCCATATTGAGTGAGAGAAGGACCAAATTACCATCAATGGAAGTGTGAATGTGTCTAAGGGGACAGATTCTCTTGCAATCATGGCAACTCTGCCTCCCCTGGAGGTAGGTCTGTCGCTCTTTAGCGTAGTATAGTGGGTAAGGCTAGGACTATAGCAGGACCAGAAGCTTCATGAAGCCAGCTCTCGGTGATGGCTAGAGCATCGAGTTCAAATTTGGTGACGAGGTCATGAATGTCGAGTGCATGGGCAGAGAGGGACCGAGCGTTTATCATGGCGCAAGTCAAGAAGGGCTGTGTGCCAGTGGGTGTGGCGACGGAGGCTTCATTATGTTTAGAGGCTTGAGACTGAGAGGTTGTTTGGGGTGTGGGGGACGGCTCTTGTGTGGGTGGAGTTTGTTTCTGATGGCAGCTGTGACTTTTGGCGATGTCCCTTGCAATGGTGGGAGAGGAAATGGAGGTTTGAGGTCTCTGAGGTTGAAAAGGAGGGTGGTTTTGTCGACGAGCTGCAGCGCATCGTGTTGCTATCGGCTAAATCGGGGTGAAGTGTAGGACAGAGCGCAAGGTGATAAAGTGCTGGAAGCAGGTTTGTGGGCATTGTCTGGGTACAGAGGCTTGGCTTGTACATGGCATTTTTATGAGTGTTTGGTGGTGATGAGTGGGGGTAACATAGTGATAGTGTTACATTTCAGCAGAGTTGTTTCAGGAAATGGCTGGAACGAGAACGGAGGCGTGAATTCGTTGTGAGGGTAGCTTGGGTTTTGATGCAGCCCGTGTTATTAGCAGACGCCAATATAGCTTTAGGAAGAAAGTGGGGTGTTGCCAGCTGTGCTCTGGGGTGCAATGGGAGTGAGGTAACATGAGAGCTGAGGGCGAGCACTCGTTCACAAAGTGGCTTACAGGCAGGCAGGGCAGAACATACTTTGAAGCAATTGCGAGGTAGATGAGGGATTAATAGAATTTCTGGTCTGTTAAAGGAGAGGGTGGGGGTGGGCAGCATGTTTAGGTGGAGCCTGCTCGGAGTGGCGAAGGGATAATGCCTCGTATTGATGCGGCATGCAGTCCGAGAGTTCTGTTGTAATTTAGCTATATAAGTGGGCTGAGCCAGCCAAAGCGCATGAGCGCTCACACTGCAGTCTGGGGGTTGTAGTTTTCTACGCGCGTAGTGCAGAACATGAATGAGGGCGAGGATCCGATAACTGTACCGGTGCACAGAGAAAATTGGCCAAGCTGTGGTGTGGACCTGCCGGCTAGGGGAAGCAGGTATTTGCACTAGGTAATGCTAGGGTTCGAACTGGGTCAAAATAGCAAAGTGGTCTTGCGGCAGCAGTCATGACGCTCCGCTTTGTTAATCGGCGCTGTGCTCAGGTCACTACATGCAGTCGTTAAATGCATGCTTTCTATTCCGTGTAGCAAAGCAGATCTAGGGAAGCATGTGGGGGGTGGCAATGGGATCTCACAAAAGCAGAATAGATGTATGTGTGGTGTGCTTAATAATACATCACTCTGTTATGTCGGTGAGGCAATCCCATGTCAGAGGCATTTTAAGGATTAACTTGCTGCACTGCAGAGGAACTAGTAGCTAGTCTAATAACATCATTATCTACAATATTAGATGAAGACCTAGACTGCACAAGCTGTTTTAGCGAAGCAGGACTATCAAGCAAACAAGTCTGTGGTACACGTTTCACTGATGTGGCTTCGGCTGCGGAGGTCATTGCTGAATGCACTTGCACTACTTCCGCAACTCAGACTGATTTGGCAGAACGGTTGTATGCATTTGCACACAACTCGGTTAAGCAGCACAAAATCCAAAGTGAAGTACCAAAAACATTTAACTTTAGAAGACCAGTAGAGAGGTCCTTAAGGCCCATGTGGAGTGGGATTTTTTATCCTCCAGCTCAACGAGGAGTTCAGTACCTGGAGTCACACAAGAGCTCGGACAAACCAACGGTATCCAAATAAGCGAACATTGGCTGTGGCATACAAACTACCGTGAACCTCATGAATCGTCAACGCGCTGGGGGAAGGAACGATCCTGGTTCAAAATAAAAACCTATCTATTCAAATCATTGGGGTACTGCGCAGACCCAACGATATGTCTCTTCAAGGCTCTACAATTCTGACATTTGATAACTTTGTCTTGGACGGTCGCCCTTATGAAAACACAACAAACAACGGTGCATGCTATGCCATGCTCTATGAGAACGACATGTTTGAACTTATGTCCCGCTCCCTCCAAGGTGGGAAAAAATGAGGAATCTCTAAATAACCAAACAGCGCCACATAAGTTCTCTTTAGAATTATTATTGTAGAGACATCATTCATCCTTAATAGACAAATAGTACTACAGCTACTGCACAAGGTTGCTTGTCTCCACTTGTTAACCACTAAGGATATAGATACTGTACATTTCCCTGATGAACGTACAGACTATCCAACTAACAACATCAAATATCCCCGCGAAAATGCGTTTGACTCAGACTTATTGAAACAGATGGGCTATGACCTGATTCTATGCACAGAAAATTACATCCATCAGGCTTCCCCCTCAAATTGTGGGCAGAAAGGACCCATTGAAACAATCTATTAAAGATTATAACAAAGTTACTCACCCTAGTGACTACCTTACGCCTAAGTCCATAGTCCCCTTTCCTCCATACTTGTGGGGACATTCCATCCTTTGGGACGGGACCGGAACACACAAAGCAAAGATTTACGCAGGACACTGCACGCGGCCATGACCCCGGCCTCCTGAGCTCCACCCTGCGCATCGCTCTTCAGTTCTTTTCTATCGCCAGGACTGAGACCATTTAAGCAATAATAGAGGGTACTAAGAGCTGTAAAGAGCTGACAGATGCAGAAATTCTCGAGGCAGCTGATGCAATTACACCACCTAGCAAATATCGTAGATTGATTCAAGCTAAACGAAGACTCTCCATCCTTCAAACAAAAGACGATACTTGGCCAGCTCCGGATATCGACCCAACAAAATGGCACTTCTCAGGCCAAGTGACTTCAAAAATACCACAAATTATGCAGGAAGAGCTGGGGTCTTCGCAGGCTCGAAACTTGGCAGTACTACCTATAACTAATCCTACGCCAGCTTTGGAAAGCATAACCCCTGCGAAACCTCCAACTTCAGTCCCCATTTTGTGTCCACAACAAACTCTTAACAATGATCAAGAAGCGCAGAGTAGTACTCGGACTGCCACACGAGAGCAAGTCGAAGTTGAGAGCTCTGCACCCCTCCCAACCATTTCGACACCATTAAAGCAAATTGGCTCGGCGGCAACGGGCCCCCCTCAACTCTTGATACATGACCAACCACTGATCAATGATTCAATATCGACCAATCGACAGTACCAAGCGCAAAGACCAGGTACTGACGATCGTACCACAGTCACTAAGTGAGCCCTTAAGCCTAATCCCACAAACTCAAGAGAAAGAAGGTGGAAGTCAACATTCTGCCAAATCTAAAAATAAGTTACAGTTTGAGAAAACTTTAGACTCTTTCTACTCAAACCTAGACAATTATACCAATCAAAGAAGATATTCTTCAGACTTCCCCCCCCAGAAGATCATTAAACACCACCACACCATCTACACGACCATCAACCCCTGGGATAGTTAAATCAGCTGCTCATCGTGACAACTCTTCAACTGAGTCACATCCAAAAAAGCTCGACACCTGCACCTTGATGTCAGCACTATCAATAGCCCTCAATCCATTTATTAAACTATATGAAACAATAGGAGACACGCTGAAAGACCATACAGCGATACAAACTTCAATGTTGAATAAAATAACTTTCTTGGAGGGTTACATCATGGCTCTAGAATCAAAGTCTTTCGTATCCACGACCAAACCAAGCCAAGATCCGATTATGGCGCCACCTCAAAAACCGACTTCAACTACCTGCCTTATTTCCCAGGGCATTACGCAAACAAACACAGAAAGTACTCGAAACCCTTCTTTCATTGACTTAACTGTCCCACCAACTTTTTTGATAGAAAAAACCAAGCTAACTAAAGGGGTGGAAAAAACTAACTCCCACCAACAAGAACCAGTATTAATAACACCTTCAATTTACCGATCAGACTCAACAAGCTCAAAAGCTATAGAGGCTCAAAGAGACCTTCTTACCCCACCAAAAATAAAGGGCAACGCAAAGAAAACTGAGGAGGTAAGCAGAGCTGAAAAAGAAACATCGAACGTTTCTCCTAGAGGAATAGAAGCATTCCTAAATAACGAAGACATGATGAACATTACTCAACATATTACTGATCAATCAACACTCTCAAACCAAAACTTGGAAGAAATACCTGATTCATCTACAACTTCTATACTTCTGACAGGGAATCCTAATAAAGAAATAAAGTCCAGAGAATCTCCATTTCTAACTTTAGAAGAACGAATAACGCGACTGGCTAGGACTAATCATAAATCAACAGAGCCTGTATTTGGAGAGTCCTTGATGGTTCTTAAAACTAACTATCCAAAACAAGACATTGAAACACGAAAAAATGGCTCTAGCCGACAACCAACAAGACCATCTCATAGATCGCATAGTAATCCTCAAACTCCGTGGCCTAAAGCGCAGCAAAAGAAACTTTCAACAAGAGCCCCCATCAAGGAAGCCCAGCGACCAACCTACAAATCAAAAACCACAAAACACCACATTAAACCTTTAATACGGTGGATATTGAAACTAGAACAGATCCCTGGAAACTACGATGAAGTAATATTAAATAGAAGATCGGTTATGGACTTATTCAGCTACATCCCGAAACTATGACTAGTAAAGTCAGAAGACCTCCAAATTGTTGACCCGAGCCATCAGGGATCCAGGGCAATTTCACACCTATACATAGCGTCACAATCAACAAAAAACGCCCTGGAATCTGCCCTTGAAGAACTTTTAATAATGGGCTACGACCTTACTGAATCTTCGAGCGAAATCAAAACTTGCAATCACCAAGCAAATAAAGATTCCCAGGCATCAATAAAAGCAACTGAATACTCCCAGCCTTCACGCCAAAAACATCGCCAATCACTAAAGAAAACGACGACCGCTACAGTTTTGGACCAAAAACCAAACCAGACTGAACCAATCAACAAACCACAACCCAAGGGGTCAGCTAAAGATCTTGAAAAACTAAACCCAGCGTATAAGGAGCTGTCTGGTAGATGGACGCTCCCAAAAGAAGGTCAAAAACTTCAAAGGACAGTTCAAAACGAGCCCTATCCTGTGACAGCAAACCCACCTTCAAACTCATCTTTACAATCGCTTTGGTCATGGTTACCAAAGGCCTTAAAGCTAAAACAACAAAAATAGCCACCCGAGAATACGATCAACAGCAACACAATAGACTGTCTAAACTCAAACGCCCAAGACCAAATAAAATTGTGCTCGTGGAATACCCGAGGTTTCCTTCATTTAACATCAGGACCCTCAAACCTAACAAACTACGACATCATCTGTTTACAAGAGACATGGCTTTTACATCATCCAGTACTCGATGGCTATGAAACCCACACAGTGTTAGCCAAGAAAGGTTTTTTAGGCCGCCCAACGGCTGGCCTCCTGATCGCGATTCGTAGCGGACGAGGCCTTGTAAACTCACAAAAGCTAAAAGAAAATCATTTCATGCTGATGGTAAAGCTAAATTGGATTACTAAAAAAAGAGGATCGTCTAAAACCTTGACAAAGACACTCATAATTGTGACCATTTACTGGAACCCAGCCACTATCGAAAGTTCAAGATTTATCAACACAATAGAACAAGAGTTGGACTGGGCGCAAGTTTCACATAAGCCGGACCACGTAATTCTATGTGGCGACCTGAACATTAATAGCCAAACCTCGACAAGCTCAAAGCGATATAGATCAAAAAAACCCTCAACAGATCAAAGGCCAACAAAATGGCAAAATCTAATGAAGTATAGATCTTTTGACAACTTGGATCTAGCCTTTCCTGATCCTAATAGACTTCCAACTTGGGAAAGAGCAAATTCAACTTCCACAATCGACTATATCTTTGTATCTCGCTCCCTACTTCTTCATATTATCTCCTTTAAAGTAATCAAAACAAAGGAAAGTGACCATAATCTCCTTGAAACTACTTGGTCCACAACCTCATCGAAAAACATCACTATGACTTCAGATATAGAAGTCTCTAGGCAAGGAACAAGACTCAGAATAACGGAAAAGGCTATAACCACTATTACAGCTCAATATAAAGACCACAACAACCAACTGCCTAGGATAGACGTGGATTATCTACCGTTATTAACCACCTTTAGAGTTCCTCAAAAAAAAAATAAGACATCAACACCAGATCAAAAACATAACTACGATAAAGTAGTAATGGAAAAAAAGAGAGAATTGAGGAGAATAAAAAGACAAGCAAAGAGATTCGAGCCCTCAGCCGCACCTGAGATCATCAAAGCGGCTGTTAAAAATTACAAATCATGGTTAAAAGGTCACCGTCATAAGCTGTATCAACAAGACGCGGAAAACATTCTTACGGCCATCACCAGAAACAATGCCAGAGACTTTTGGACCCTACTCCACTCAACTGCACCAGGAGATCAGCCATGTCAAATAAACAGAATTGGTCAACGGGCCTGGGAAAACCACTTCCAAACTCTTTTTAAGAGTCCAATTACCAAATTTCCTCTGATGGAATCTAATGATACCCCCTGGATCAGCGTGGACAACATTGAGGACATTATAGCTTTAATTAAAAAGTTAAAACCATCACGTGCGCCCGGCCCTGATGGCATTACGAACTTTGACCTGAAATCCCACCCAGAGACCTAGGCTCCCCTCTTGAGCCAAATATTTAAACGCTGCACAGCCACAAAATCCATCCCGCCCTCATGGACATGTGCAAACGTGGTCCCTATCTATAAAAAAGGAGATAGGTTAGACCCAGCGAACCAGCGAACTATCGTCCGATCGCCCTGCTCGATCCAATAGGCAAGATGTTTGGGTCTTTGCTGTTAAAACATTTCACTACCTGGGCCAACGATGCCCCGTGTCACGACAAGCTCCAAACTGGCTTTAAAAAGAATTTGGGGACAAATGCCAACATTTTGATATTGAATGCCCTTAAAAGCAAAATCTGGGAAGGTCGCCCACGTCTATACATTACCTTTGTCGATCTCACACAGGCTTTTGATAAAGTAGATCGAGAAAGGCTGTGGAGAAAGCTTGCCTCTTGGAAATGTCCATTAGACATACTCAACCCAATCAAAGCTCTTTATTCAAACACCACCATGAGGGTCCGTCTAAATAAGCAAGGCACATTAACAGAAGCAATAGCAACTAACAGAGGTGTTAAACAGGGTTGTCCATTGGCTCCGGCTTTGTTTTGGTCCTATTTAGGCGACTTCCAAGAAACTGAAACAAAGATTCGAGCTTTCCCTCCGAAACTCGGAGGAGAACAAATTAGTCGCCTACTTTACGCCGATGACCTAATCTTGCTGGACAACACCCCTATTGGTCTTCAACGCCAACTAACAAATATTAAACTTTACATGATGTCAAATAACTTGGAAATTAACGAATCCAAAACAAAAATGATAATAGAGAAATTCCCTAAAAAGAAATACACACCGAACTTGAAACTAGACACAACTACCATCGAGAAAGTCACTAACTTTAAAGTTATTGTAGACAGCTCGTACAAGGAAAAAGCAATGCAAGAGCACCTACGAGCAAAAACTACCAAGCTAGCAACACAAGGGAAGGCAATTGATATCAAATACGGCAGATTCTAAATCATACCTGCAAGAGATTTTTATAAAGGGAAAGTTATTCCATCTTTGACATATGGCGCTGAAGCAATGCCGAATCTTCCAGACGACTTATGGCCAAAACTAGAAGCAAATTTCTGGCGCCCAATCTTGGGCCTCCCGAAAACAACTCCGATATCAGTAATCAGACGTGAACTAACCCTCTCCTCGTTAAAATCAATTGTGGATTGTAATAGTGTCATGCTCTATCGGAAATGCAGACAGAAAGATACGCCCCACGCCTATCAGTTGATAAGTGAAGAAATCCGACTGGGAACTTGTCATATGCTCACTCGATGGGAAACTAAAGTTTTGAACATCTTAGACTCAGTTGCCTGCAATACAGAAGATCTCATTGCCAACCCAGTTCGAGTTATCAAGAAAATCAAAGAACTCGACTGGATTAATACCAATGACCTTGCTTCCAAGTATAAACTCAACAGCCACCTCCCTCCTTTCTCTAAGAAACTTGACTCCATCCAACCATTCCTGAAACTATTTCCAAATAGAGCGGCCCGAAATTACTTCTTAAAAATTAGACTGAATCTCCTGGAAACTAACGAAATACTGGCGATTAGACAACAATCCTTGTCAAGCTGCTGCCGTCTCTGCAAGTCCACTAGGGACACGGAAACTATACGCCACCTACTTTTGAACTGTCCATCGACGACAGAAATTCGTGATAGATACCCGACAGATATTTTTACAAGCTTTACTCTTCAAAAGGAAGAAACGTGTTGGAACAAACTGCTTGATGGAGATAAACAGGCATGGCAGTTGGCCACCATAAACATTATGAAATACATCCTCAACGTGCTTATTCCAACACAGATTGAATGAAAAAGATTGAATGAAAAAGTTTTACTGGTTCTACACCTTGTCTGGCAAAGCAATACAGAATAGCGAGATCTTTAAGAGTCAGCAATGACTATCTCTTCTTCACCTTCCTACTTTTGTATCCTTTTCAACTGCTTTTCGAAATTTTGTTAAAAAATCTAAGATGATTATATACAAATAATTAAAAAAAAATATAAAAAATAATAGAGGGTACTTTTTAGAGGGGACAGCGGGCGGGCATATGGAGGAAAGGGTACTATGGACTAGGAGTAAGGTAGTCACTATGGTGATTAACTTTGTTATACTCCTACATCCCGTCCTCTTTCATCCATACTTGTGGGAGATTCCCAAGCACACCTCACGGATATGGGTGGATGGAAAACCCAATTACTGGAATGGGTTCTTAAGAACAGCCTGGCCGAATTGGGCATCAGCCCTAGAGCTCAGGTCCAAGAAGTAATGCTTACAAAAATCTGATGGGGAAGCCCACGCAGCCGCCTTGGCGATGGTTTCCCAAGGGACATACTTTTGGAAGGCAACAGCGGCCGCTTTGCCACGTACAAGACGAGCATGGATGCCTTTTGGAGGTTGAAGGTCTTGAATGCTGTAGGCTTCTGAAATACAGGAGGCAATCCAACGGAAGATAGTTGCTTTCGAAGCCGGTTGCCCCCTTGGGGTCTCCGAATGTGACAGTTGTGAGGAGCCCCTGAGTTCACTCATTCTATCGAGTGATTACTTCAGGGCTTGCCTGACGTCCAAGTTGTGTAAAACTCTTTCGGCATCAGATGCCGCATTAGGAAAAAAAGACAGGTAAGGCGATCGATTGGTTCAAATGAAAATCGGGAACCACCTTAGACAGGAAGGAAGGATGACTGAAGCACAACCTTATCAGTGTGGAAAGTGAGGAACGGATGTTCCACAGAAAGTGCTTGGCGCTCACTTAATCATCTCGCTAATGTTACTGCGATCAGAAAGGAGACTTTCCAAGAAAGGAATTTCAGATGGGTAGTAGCCATGGGTTCAATGGGTTTATGGCATAAGGCGGCGAGGACCACATTCTAATCCCATTTGGGATGAGGGGTGCGCACTGGCGGGAAGAGATGAAGACCTGCAAAAGGTCTTTTAATGACCGGATTAGTCAATGAAAAGGAACAGCTGGCTATGGACAGATAGACCGCAATGGTCGATAAGTAAGTTTTGCAGGAGAGAACATGAATGCCTGTAGCTGCAAGGTGAGACATGAAAGATAGAACCGTGTCAACCGTAGCATGCCTGGGGTCAAGCTGTTTAGCCAAGCACTAGTGGCAAAAATTGAGCAATTTGCTCCTATATTGAGCCCTTGTGGAAGGTTTCCTGGCCACTTGGATAATATCCATATTGTCCTTGGACAGATTGAACTGTGGTAAGGATTTGAATTCAGGCACCAGGCCGCAAAGCTGAACGATTGTGGGGAGGGGTGCCACAGCTGGCTATCTTTCTGATGAAGGTCGGGAATCAGCAGCAATCTGATTGGAGGAAGAATCGACAGATGCTGAAGTTCCAAGAATCTGGCTTTCAAAACCCTCCCAATCGCTCACAAATGCCTGTCCAACACAGTACCACCTGGCCACCAACTATGAAGGAGAGTGCAATTCCATGTGCTCCTGAGCTTGCAGCGTGACCGATGAATCAGAGGCAATGGAGGAAAAGCATAAGCCTTCATGTGTTGCCACTGAATCGCGAGTGCCTCTCCCAAGGAGGACACCCCAAGGCCGTCCCTGGATACATAAAGTGGAAGTTTCCTGTTTGTAAACGTCGCAAAGAGGTCCACTTCTGGAGTGCCCCATTGGCGGAAAATGTTGGCGAGAACATCGCTGTTCAATTCCCACTCGTAACTAGCAGCCGGCTGGCAGCTGAGTGAGTCTGCAGTTACATTGATGTGATCCGGGAATCCTGCGAATACAGACTACATTGTTGGTAATTGATGGCTGAAAGGCTCAGAGCACCAGAAAAATGGGCAGGAGCTCCAGATAATTGATGTGAAACTTCCTGTCCTGAAGAGTCCATAGGTCGAATACTTCGAGGTGACCCAGCGTCGCTCCCCACCCAGAAGGGGGGAGTCCGTGGTAACCATCACTTGTTGCCAGGGCTCCTGAAAGGAGGCCCCCACTAAAAGGTTGCTAGTCGAGGACCACCATTGCAGATACATCATTATGCAGGATGGAACTAGGATAATTTGGAATCCGGATTCGAAGCCGGAGACAAGCAGCTCTGAAGAGCCAGCAGAGTACACCTCATCTTCAGACGTGAAAGCTGCAGGGCTAGCTTTCAAGAAGCCATGAGAGCCAGAAGTCTTTGGAACCACCCCGCCATCATGTGCGAGGATTGGAGGAAGAGCTGACAAGTGGTCGATAGGTCTGCAATTCTGTCCGTCGTTAGGAACACCCTTGTACTGACTGTATTCCAACAGAAACCCAGGAAAATCAGGTCTTGAGAGACCGCCATGGACGATTTCTGCCAGTTCACAGACAGCCCAAGATGGAACAGGAGCTGAAGGAGAGACCGAAGATTGGCCAAGGCAGTCTGTAAGCAAGTGGATATACATGAATCCCCTGCAGTCTGAGGAAAGCTGCGATTACCAACATCTTCGTAAAGACAAGCAGCGCCGAGCTGAGACCAAAAGGGATCACACAGGACTCCAAGTGTTCCTCTCCCAGGGGGAACTGCAGCTATTTCAGATGCGGCCTCCATATCAGAATGTGCATGTATGCATCCTGAAGGTCCACTACGCTGAGCCAGTCGCTCTTCTGAAGATAGGGCAGAGAAAAAAAATAAATAATGGGGAAAAACATGGGGGCCCGCCAACCGGAGTTTCAGATCGGCGCACACGGCGATCCTGAAACCCCTGAACCAATAGAAGGACCGAATTTGGGACCCTGGCCTCTGTAGAAGGGGCCTTAGCTGGAGCTTTCGCCCGGACGATAAAGACTTGGCAGTCCCAGTACTCCCCTTAGTCTTTGTGTTCCTCGTCTGTGGAGGAATGGAACAACTTCTTGCCATCAAAAGGAAGGTCTAGAACATTGTCCTGCACCACTTTTGAAAACTTTGTTGCAACTTTGTCGCATGGAGCCACGCTTTGCGGGAGATGTCGACCCCGACCAGAACGCCACAAGCGGAGGTATCTACGCGGTGTGCCGCAGATGCCAGTAGATCCTGTGCCAGCACTTTGGCATCGGACAAACCGGCTTTGAAGTCGTCTAGCCTGTCCACAGGGATACACTCCTAGAAATCAGCTGGCTCCTTCCACAGCCTAAGATTGGCTGCTGCCAGGATGAGCTTGGTGTTCCCTTGACGAAGTTGGAGCGCCGAATTGGAAGAGACTTTCTTGCCAATGGAATCAAAAAGTATATCTTCCTTGGAGAGGATTTGGGCCACTGCAGTGGAGAATGCCAATGCCAGCTTGGACTGGAGAGTGGCAGCAGCCACTACCGTGGACGATGGGAGAGCGCAAGCCGACAAGGCTATATCTTCCGAGGCGTGAAGCTTGTATTGAGCGTCAATCCTCTTGTTGAGATGCAACCCGGTATGGGGTGTGTCCCAGACCTTACGGGCCTCAGCCAAAACGTCCTTCTGGAGAACAGGTCGGTGTGCGTCTGATGTGATAGGGTAAAGGCTCCCGAAAGCACCCCCTCCCGCAGAGCGGGGGCCTCAGGCACTGGAATATTAAGCAAGGCCATCATATCCAGCTCTCAGTCATGAAATGATCTAATAGAGCGCGGCTGTTCATCGCTGTCCTGGTCCGCCTGGTCCTCGTCCAGTTAAGTGGGAACAGGAGGCTGATCCGCTGCAGGTGGTGCCTCAGGTTTTGACGTGTTGTCTAGGGGCGCACCCAATGGTTTTCTCTATCGGGGATAGCGGAGGAAGTGCTGGAGGAGGTCCGACAGAGGTAGAGGAAGTGGCACCACCGGGACCTGCGTAGGATCAACCAAGACCGAAGGTGGTACCGGAGGACTGGGGTACAGTTCCTTAAAAAGGCCCTTCAAGTATGCCCTTATGGGATCAGAGTGCATGAGCGTCCGAAATGTCCTTAAAAACACATCCTCGGACAAAGGTCTAGTCTCTGGAGTTGGTAGTGGCCGCTCTTGAGGGACATACCCCCATGAGCACAACGAGGATGGTTGCCAGTACGGCCCCACTGCAGGCTGGGTCAACATAAATCAGTGGTGCAGAACCAGGAGGAAGCGAGACTATGAGGCAGCGGTGCCCGAGCATGCCAATCTGTAGAAGGGCGGAACGGGTTCTTGTCCACATCGCGTGGAAAAAACTGCTCAGCCCAAAGGCAATGCTCCCAGCACCAGCTGTTGTGAACGTTGGTGTAAGAGGTATCCAAAAAGGCCGCCGTGGACCACGGCGGTTGAGCTGCCATTTTGCCGACACGTGATGAGAACTGCATCAAATGAGAAAGTGAGGTAACCGGCTACTCAGGGTAGTCCGGGCTCTTAAATGACATTTTAGCCTTGAAACAAGGATATTCGTCCTAGCCGGCGCTGTCAGATCTAGGATGTTTACTGGACATCCTCAATACTGTCACAAAATTAGCCTCCAGTGGAGGAACCTCAGCAGAGCCGGTACTCGAAGGCCTGTGGTGCATGACCGCCTTCTTTGCCCCCCCTCCCTCAACAGAATCAGTACCTGCACGCCAAACGTGGGAAGGGCGAGTAATACACCTCACCGACAAGACCTTCAAAGAAGGTCCCTCGATTCTGCCAGTACTCCATTTACCCTGAAGAGGAACCTCGGTTTTGAACCCAGGACGTATAGATCCCTTAATAGGGTCCTCGAGTCGTGACTATGTATGGAAAGCTCCAGATATGGAGACCTCGGGGCGAACCCCAGTATCCAGAGCCGCAGAATAACTGGGCTGAACTTTAGCCCCCAAAAGGGGAACCTCTGAAGACTGCCCGGTTTTTTGGCAGGCCCGCTACAGCAGCCCTCGGAGGATGCTCCGTTGTGCCTATTAGGCCCCTTTAGGGACAACTCAGGGATGTCCCCTGTAAAAGACCTACACAAGTTCCTCCGATTCCATTTATGGGATTCTGGTGGTCAAGGTTAACCTTTGCCGACATTTGGCAATAAACCCACTGTATTTGTTGAACATATTGAAATTCTGTGCACTCGGATTTTGATGTATTTCTCACGCCGATATCAGATATTTGCGATAGCATTAGTGCCACTGAATCCCAGATGCCCTCAATATTGGCGGGGGATTTGAGCTCAGATTGTGGTATAACAGATTCTTATAATATTTGGTATAACGGGCAGGTTTGAGAAGAGTATAAAAAAAAATTTGGGAAAAATTGTTTCATTTCTTACAAGCAGAGCATTGCAGGATAGCAAATGGTAGCATTATATTAGATGTTCCACCGAAGTCCACATGGTTTGGAAACAATGTGAATGCCCATTTAGACTATCTGGTCATTCACTTTAGGTGCTGTGAATCATAGTGAAGTAGAAAGCTCAGAGTGATCATTGCCCGCTAAAAGCCTCCTTTAATATTTCAGTTAAAACTGAAAAGGGCTGAGGGGAAAAACATTGGTCTAGTTGTACACAAGGGACCTAAATTGGTCAAGCACATGGGCAGCAAAGTAAAATGGGTGAAAGGAGTGGCTGCTTTTGAAGAAAACAACAATATGGAAAAAGAAAATGGAAATTATTTCCCCTACCTGTTTTGGAAAACTCACATCATGCACTTATATAGGCTTCCTGATGTTGTGATCTTCAGAGATTCCCAAAATTGTCCCTGGTGTCTTTTCCTTTTGAGGATGTAGAAAACCATATTAAAGCAGCCTCAAAGTCAACTGCATGTGGCCCGAACGGGTTGAGCAATGTAATTATGTAGATTGACCCTCCACTCCGGTCCTCTATTCTGGATTTACTATTTCAGAACATAAAGCAGGAAACATCGATACCAAGCTCGTGGCAGAAATAGGTGAGCATACCAATTTACAAAAGAGGGGACAAATCAGCACTCAACTACCGTCCAATAGCCCTCCTTGACCCGGACAGTAAGATCTTTGCATCTCGTTGCTAGCAGAAATAGAGGACTGGGTCTCATCTGCTAGGATCTTAAATTATAGCGTGGGGGTTGAACTATGTCCAGCCCTGAGCCTGAGGGAAGGATTTCTGTCCTGGCTTTGTCAGGATGGCCAAGGACTTGGCGGTTTCGGAAGAGGTGGTTCTTTGTTAACTCGTCATCGGTTCACAAATTAAAAAGGTCCATGCCCTCCGAGGGCAGATCCAGGATCCGCTCCTGCATGTCCTCATCTAGACACCAAGGAACAGCCCTCTGCTGGCTGTGTCAATGTGGGAGACCGAAGTCTCAAAGAGGTCCTGCGCAATGGCGAAGGCATCTGCCAGACCGGCCTTGAAGGAGGTCACCTTGTCCGAAGGGAGGTCGGGCAGAAATTCCCAGAGCTCCCACCACAGCTTCTGGTTAGCCGCAGCCACAAGGGTGTCTGCGTTGGCTTTCCGCAGATGCATTTCTCAGATGGAGTAACAGCATTTGCCAATTGACTCGAGAACCTTGTCCCCCTTGGAAAGACAACTGGAGGTGGCTCCCCTGAAGAAAGACGACAAAGACGATTGTTTAGAATATGAGGCCGCAGTTACCACTGAAGAATGGGGCTGTGGTCGGGAGGCCAGGAGGATTGGCTCCCCGTCGGAGCCTGAACGTACTCTCCAGCTTCTTGATCATCTGGGAGTTGGCCCTGGGCTTCTCCCAGACCTTTCCGGCCACATGCAGGACATCTTTTCTGAGAGGGATGCCAGACCGGATCGTGGTGCGTTTGCCCAAAACCTCTCATAGCACTCCCGACTCCTGGGGAACTTCCTAGAGCAGAGGGACCCCCAAGAACTCTGCCAGGCCCTGAAGGCGGTCATAAAAGGCCTTCACGGATGACGAGGGTTTCTCGTCCTGGGCGTCATAGTCGTCATTCCCCCCCCTTACACCCACCCAAACCCCCTTTTTTTATAGGACAGAGGGAGTCCAGACCCTGGGACACAGGTGCAAACGGGGTCCCCCATACCCTAAATCCGGCACTGAAGACAGGCCCAAAGGCTGTTAAGGGGGAGGCGTTGGTGGTACGGGAGGAGGTGGAGGTATCTGAACAACTGGTTGGGCCTGGACCGGGGGAGGGACTGGCACTGGAATCGGCAGCGCTGGAGGAACGGGAGAAGTACCCAGAGAAGGGGGACGGGGAGGCATAAGCTGCGGGATGAGCTTCACTATATCCTTCAGGAGCCCCTTCATCTGAGGGGAATGCAAGGGGTCCTCACAAGCCACTGGGTTCCTAGGGGCACGGCACTCCGCGGGGCTAGGCCGCCGCTCCTGGTAGAAGCCTGGAGGCGCCTGGGGCGTGTAGATGTAAGGCTGCGATGGGTACATGCATCCCTGAGGAGACCAGGTGCCTGTACCATACAATCCGCTGCCGCTTCCCGAGGGAAGGAGACTGGGATCATATTGCAAAGCCCATTCAATGGGCGAGAGCACGGGCGGGCCCCACGTCGGGCCCAAGATATTCGCTGTCCTGGCATGCTCCGCCACGTGCCTCTCTGCCATTTTGAAGCCTTGCGCCACACCCTGGGTGGGACGGCGCAAAAGCCCTGAGCCACGAAGAGGCCTCAGGCACTTGACTATACAGCTTGGGTCTTGCACCCGAAGCGGAAAGTCGACCTCAGGTCACTCTGGTAGGCTGCACGCCCTTGGCACCTATGCCGGCAGCCATACTGGATCGCACTCCACGATCCCTTACCCCCTTGGGGATGAAGAAGAGGACAAACTTGATCGCCCTTCCAAGGCCAGCCCGGTAGGGCCCGTGAGCCCCTCTGCTTGGGAGCCTGGAAGGCCTCAGGTCTACCCTCGGAGCACCTGGAAGAGACCCCGGGCCCCTCAGCTTGGGAGCTGGTAGTCTTAGAGGCCTCGGGCCTGCCAGAACCGGAATCAGAGGAACTCCTATCCGTGGGAACCCCAGGGAAGGAGTCACCGCCCTGCAGAACCATGCTGAACAAAGGGCCTACCTTGTCTTGATGAGAGGTCCTGGAGACAAAGTCCTTCAGGTGAGGAGAAGGAGAAGTGTGAAAGACCTACCTCCAATGCGACAACCTATTCGTCAATGCCCTGTGACCAAGAGCTCTGCAAGCCAAACATGCGTCCCCAGCGGTGGCCAGGCCGCAAACACTTGAGGCCGAGTGCAGGAGGGTCAGAGGCCGGAATGAGCAGTCACATGAGGCACATCTCGTGAATCCTCCTGCAGCTGGCATGCGCCGGGACAGGCGAGGCACCGAAGTGAAGTTAAAGAAGATTGCCAAAAACAAAACGGGGAGCAAGCAGAAAGCTAAAAAAGTATCTGTGCTGGCTGCCAGGCCCGACTCCGTCCGTGCAGAAAAAGGGACTAAGGTGAGGCGCCAAAGGGCGGGGATTTTCTGCGCCCCTGAGAGCTATACTAAATTTAAAGGGGGGGGGGGGGGGGACATATGGTGGGGGAGGATTTCAATTCTTTGCTGCCAAACGTTCCAGTACCAGGATGCCCACAAGGATGGAGAAAAGGGGATGGGCAGTAGGAGTAAGCAGTAGTATAGTAAGGGGGCGTGGCCTGTCTGGAAGCCAATGGTGGCATAGCCCTGTGAGATCTGCAGCCCTCTGAAGAGGAAACGGCAAACAAAGCCTCTTCTGCCAGATTCAATGCTGCTGATCTGGTTACAGCGGTTGGAACCCCCGACCCATCGACGCATGGGTTTAAGGGTCCTGGGTGATGTCTAGCAGCCTGAAATAGCTACAGTTACAAAACCTGCCCTCTTCGAGCCTGCTCGTGCCAACATGGCGCCTACCCAAAGCGTGGTGGCGAAGAGCCCTGGCCCACATGTGGCTTGTTGCTGCGTCTGAACCCCGGAGCTGACAACAGGCCCAGGGCCAGACAGCAGCGAACCGGCGCAAATACCATCAGACCTGGGAGCGGGTAGCACCGAGATTGCTGGCTGCCGTGGGAGGGGTCTCGGGAGCAGTGTAGTGCTTCGGAGGAGCGAATCGACCTCTCCAGGAGTGCATGAGCTCGGCCGCTGTGGGCCGTGGAAGTAAACAGGAGACCACACGGATTAACTTTAAGCCTGGTGGAGGCCTGGAGGCCGCTAATACACATGTTTATTGACCCTCTCCAGCAACTATATCACCCAGACCCCACGATTCATCTTTCCCTATGGACGCTGCACCCCTGCCCTCCCCGCGCACTGGCCAACTGAGACAGTACACCTGTGAGACAAGCAGGACTCTGGTATAGTTGGAGGAGAGGAGCTGAATAGTGGAGGAACAGGGAGCTTGCTGTTGCTCTGTGGTACCCTAGGCATGGACTACCTACCAACTCCAACCTTGCCGGATAGCTGCCGACATGCGTATCCAGCGCAAAGAGCTTCATTAAGCAGCTCTCTCCCCATCAAACTGCATTAAACTATGCATCTTGAGGCCATCCTGGCCGAAGTACTATAAAGCGAGGAAGCTTTCTGGCTGGCGGTTAATGGTGAAGGGCGGTCTGGTAGGGGCGGTTTTACAGTGTAGGAAGGTGTCTGACTTGCTGCTGGATCCCTAACAGCACCAAGGAGTAAGCTGCTGAACCTCCATCTGGTAATTGAGCGCCTTCCCCCAACTCACACGCCAGCCTCACTACCCCCAGACTACATCATGAAGTCTGGCAAGGTCAACGACACACCGCAAACCTCCATTAAGGAGATGCTCCAACAGCCGAAACCTGCCTCTGGTTTGCCCTCTACGTTGGATGCGAAAGCGCAACCAGCCACAAAAGGAGACATTTCACGCTTGTTTCAATCTATCCAGAAAGAAATGGCCTCTACACTAAGATTTAAAAAGCTCCTTTCAGGAACTGTTGCACATTGTTCAGCAGAATGAAACCAGACTCGGGGGATCTGCAGACTGCCTTCTGTGATCAGGCGAATTCAAGCGATCTGCTGGAACAGCGGGTGGCGCGTTGGCAGCCTCTAGGAGCTCTGCAGAAAAAAAGTATGAGGATGCCGAGAATCGGTCCCGTAGGAATAGCATCCACAGAAGTGGGATTCCCCAAAGGAGGTAATGGACAGAACTGGAAGGATATTTCCAGGGGCTGTTCCAAGAAATATTGGGGGAAGACAGGGGTGGACCTCATTCTCGACCGAACGCAAAGGGTGTACTCACATTTTCAGAACCTCCTCCCAGATGTGCCAACGAGGGTCCATTTCGTTAAAACTAAAGACCTTATCTTCCAGAATACTAGCGTGCAACTGGGGCTGAAGTTCAAGGGGGCTTCTCTTCAACTGCTCGAGGACCTGTCTCATGGGACCAATCAATGAGGACACCATTGACTAGCTGGCTAGCGGATGAAGGCGTCCTAATACAGATCAAGGTGCTCATTCCGTATTGTGTTCCAACAGGACAGGGTTCGGCATCAGTTTATTTCTCTCCATGCAGTCGTTATAACTCTGAAGATTCCAGAGGCAGACATACACTTGCCTGAAGGGCGAGCTCAAGAGACCCCTCCCACTGCCTGGTCCCAAGCGTGCTCGAGCAGAGGATCAGCGGAGACCCTCGATGGATGCAAAGGAGAGGCAGGCAACTCGTATCCTCCAAACTCTAGGGTTGCAGGAGCCAAGCCCTCAGGTCCAGCGATCCCGGTCGTGGTAAAGGATTGCGCCGCCTCCTCTGGTGAGAAGATCCAGAACCACTGGCAGCTTGACCGGAGGTAACAGACAGGTTGAGAAGGTCTGGATACCAAATCTGCCTTGGCTACGCCGGGGCGAAGAGCATCTTCCTGCATTGACACGGTCTAGTGTGTTGATGACTCGTAGCAGGAGAGGCAACGGGTGAAACGTGTACAGAAACAACCCTTCCCACAGGAAGGAGAACGCATCCCCCAGGCTGCTCTGTTGGTGGAATCTGCTGGCAAACATCTGGCATTTGGAGTTTGCCGCCGTCGCAAACAGATCAATCTAATAAAAAAAGTAGGTGCAAATGCTCAGCAGATTGTGAGCTGCACTGATCCAAAAGCGCCATGCTGAATAAAGTGCAAGTCTTTACCGTCTGAATGAAGGCCATTTTGTGATTGCTACAGGTTCTGTGGTTATTTCATTTCTATGCTGCATGTCACCATATAAAAAAAGGACTGTTCATTTTAAACAAAGTAATGCTTTGTATAAAAGGGTACACTTTTTATTCTACTGCACTTAAAATAATCCCCACTATGGATCTGCGGTTTGCATATATGAGCTGCTTTTCTGTCACTCTCGTTGGGGTATGGCACATCAGGCACCAGCAGCTGCCCCAGACTGTCTGTTTTTATTAGCTGGAGTTCGATATCAGCATTCAGGAATGTGATTGAAGGCTGCAAACACCTTGCCTGTCATTCTTAATGGCGGCCAGGCGGATGATTAAGCCTGGGATAAACATTCACTATGTGCTGGCAGGTAACTATTCCTTGGATGAAACCAGGGAAGGGGAGGCTTGTGGGGGCACATAAATCCACTAAATGATGTACATTGACAACATATGAGGTCGTGTTATTCTGACCGAGGTGTTGGTTTGGAACAGTGTAAACTGGTGCTGTGCATCACAAAAGCAATGGGATAATCCAGAGTATTGGTGGAGGAAGTGAACCTATGTAATGGGAGCTAAAGTTTGATTGTGTGTGAGAAGGGCGATGCTGGCTGGAGGGGGGATGGGGGGGGGGGGTCATCAGTGGGGATAAAAAGAGTGCATGTGCTCTATAGGGCTCAGGCACATTAGCGACCAAAGGAATAATAGGATCCCTCATTAACTCGAGATCAGTGGTGGCCCACACCGCAGAAATTGCTGACATCTTAAATAATGACAACTTGGACCTATTGGCCATAACTGAGACTTGGTTTCACGAGGCTGCAGGACCAACACTAATGCTAGCAGTGCCCGATAAATACCAAATTCTCAGAGCCGACAGGCCAAATGCCAGAGGCGGTGGACTAGCCATCATCTTCAAATCTACCCATCCCATCAGACCTGCCACATCAGTCTCTTACTCATCCTGTGAAATACTTACAGCCAAAATGTCCCTTTCTAATAACCGCACGCTCTCAATCCACTTGATATATAGACCCCCTGGGCCACTAGGCACCTTTGAAGACGATCTAACTAGCCTTATAGCCCTAGCCTTATAGTCAACAACACCAAAGACCATTCCCAAACTTTACTGTTGGGAGATTTCAACCTCGGCTTTAATGAAACGGACAACAAACATGCAGAGTCAGTTGCAGCCCTGCTTAAGGACCACGGCCTTGATCAGAAAGTCCACTCCCCTACCCACATCAAAGGAAGGATCCTCGACTGGGTAACCGAACTGAAACATCAGTATTACCGATATTGCTCCACAAACATGGACCGATCATTACCTAATAACTTCACCGCCACACTAGATCTCCTGAGCCCTAAAATCAACAACATGGTTCCCCCTCTCCCGACCAGAAGTAAGAAGGATATAACTGCTGAAATTATCATCCCTCTCCTCCTTCCAGCCATATCTGGACTGGAAAGTAACAACCCTGACGCCCTAGTAAATACTTTCAATGATGCTATGATCAAAGCACTAGACGTTGTTGCTCCAATCAAACTACGCAAAGCTAAACAGGAAGCCCACCTAAATGCTTGGTTTACGCCCCATCTCAAATCTCTAAGATTATAAAAAAGAAAGCTCCAATCCATCTGGCGCCACTCACCTACTGAATACAATAAAAATAACCTAACTGAATTTGCCAAATCTTACAAAAAAGAAATTATCAAAACTAAGGAGGACACCTTTAACGACAGGATCGCGAAAGCTAACTCTAATACTAAAGAGCTATTCGCCACCCTCCGTGAACTGGAATCCCCTATTGAACCTATAGACAATGCCCCCAAAAATAAAGTCTGGTGCACTAACATACAAAATGCCCTACTAACAAAATCTCCTCGCTTCAATGCAAAATTGCAAAAAAAGACCACACCGTCACCCCTGGACCAACAAATACCCCAATCTCAGGAGAATAAGACTACTGCACCTTTCAGATTCAACACCATCTCCATAATAGACACAGAAAAAATAATACTTTCCCTCAAACCTTCAAACTGCAAGGGCGACTCCTGCCCAGCACAATTAATAAAGGACGCAGCTAGGGACCTAGCTCCCTTCATTTCCAAGCCCAAACTCCTCTTTTAAATCCAACACGGTACCTAACAACCTCAAAGAATCATGGGTCCTCCCATTACTGAAAAAACAAAACCTTGGACCCCACCATCCCCACTAACTACAGACCAATCACCACCGTGCCATTTCTACTTAAAATCCTAGACAGAGCTGCCTACATACAAATCCAGGATTACCTGGTAGCCAACCACCTGCTTGGCTCACGGCAATCTGGCTTACGCCCACTCCATGGCACGGAAACAGCTCCGTTAGACCTCAAGACACAAATTGAGGAACTAAAGGATAATGGAAAAACAGCCTTGCTCCTCCTACTGGATTTGTCAGCAGCTTTTGACTTGGTGGACCATGCAGTCTTATGCAACCACCTCGAATCTGCCACCAACTTCACTGGAGATGCCATAGCCTGGGTCCAATCCTTCTTAGCTAATGGCACCATGCGAGTCTTCTCCACCTCCGACTCTACTGACCCGATCAAAATAACCTGTGGTGTCCCACAAGGATCCTGTGTCTTCCCCATCATGTACAACATCTTCACCAAGCTTTTGTTTGACAAGTTGGACAGAGTGCGTGTCGCCTACACGAATTACGCAGACACCCAGATCCTCATACCCCTTTCAGGCGACTACGAGGCAGACTTAACCTTGGTGAACAAGATATACACCCTCATTCAGGCATGGATGGCCTCACATGGCCTCTGCCTGAATGACGATAAAACGGAGATACTAATCCTAGGCTCAAAAGCCAACATCCAAAAATTAAGCCCAAACTACACATCCTTCAGCATTGATAACAACCCTATCATGGTGATGTCTGTGGTTAAAACCCTTGGATTCTATCTGGACTCCTCCCTCAACCTCAAGAAGCAAGTCAACTCCCTCGCCTCTTCTACCACCTACACCTGCAAACTCATCCGCGCATCTAGACTGTACCTCTGTAATGCCAGTTGCATCACCCTAGCTAATGCTCTCACCATGTCTAGGTTAGACTATTGCAATGCCCTGTAATCAGGAGCCAATAAATACATCACAGACAAACTTCAAAGCCTGCAGAAAAATGCCCTGAGAGCAGCACTAAACATCCTTCACAGAGAGCACGTCACCAAATTTAGGAAAGAGGTTAATTGGCTAAAAATAACGGCTAGAATCCTACTCAAAACAGCTTCCCTCACCTCTAAATGTCTGAACAACCTAGCCCCCCCCATACCTAATGGAAAAAATCACAAGGAAAACTTCTGCGTGACCCACGAGATCTGCCAACGCCTTTAAACTAGAGACTCCTAGGTTTAAACGTTCGACCGCAGGAGGAACTAGCTTTCCTATCAAAGCTGCTCACTGCTGGAACAAGTTACTGCTCGACCTCAGAACTGAACAACCGTACCCTAAATTCAGACACAAGATAATGAAATGGCTGCACGCCAACGACACATAACTCGACTAACACCTAGCCTACTCCCACCCCGGCCCATACCATACCTTTGCTTACCTGTATTTCTCCATACTAAAATAGCCAAACATGCATCCCTCCTACCTACCTAGCCTATATATGACACCTAGATTTATAGTCTGACCTAGAAACTTGATCATATAACCGTCTGTTTAGATAGTCTCGCTAGAGTGCCTCGGACATCCCAAGATATGCCCTGTACTTGTACATATGTTTGTATATATTCTTGCATATATTTGCTTTTTTGCCCATGTGGTTTTTATACTCATGCCAAATACTGTAATAAGCTTAAGTTTTCTTGTACACTGTTGCGCCCGGCTACCCAAGGGTTTGGCACACCTTACCAAATAAATATACAAACCATTGCAGAGAGAACAAAAACAAGGTTACAGGCGAGGAGGGGGAAGAGAGGTAATAAGGGGCTGCAGGTGGGGCTTTCATGGGACAGGAAGCCTGTGCAGCACAGCCAAAAGGGTAGGGTCACTCCCCCGCCATTACAGACCTGTGTAATTTCTATGCTAATCTCTGCAGTTGGCTCAAACAGGAGTGGCTGGCTCTACATATTTACGCAGTAGAAGCTTGTGTAGAGGACGTGCCCCAGCCACAATTCCGCCTCCAGAGCCTTCCCAGCCAATATGGTGCTGCCATTGGTTGACGGTTCATCAATTTGCCGGGCAATTTAGGTCAATCATTTGGCGCCATGCAGGTCTCAGACATGGCAAGCCTCAAGAGCAGGGTCTGACGGGAGGGACTGCATACCTAGTAGGCGCGCCAATCCCATTGCAACCTTCTAAATTACAGTGCAATTAAAACAACTCTGTTACAACGACACATAGGCAGGCTGTAGAGCATATAGAGGGCAGAGCACTTGTGAGGTTGCAAGCCCTTTAAATGCCCATTAGTTCTTACTCATCCCAATGCAATTTTTATTTGCGAGTGGCGGATGTACGTTTTGCGCCCTGCCTTCCCCATCTAAATTAACTAATGGTGCCCGTCCATTGTCATGAAGTCCAAAATAAAATCTGTCCTCTGTCCAAACTACCCTATCTGGCCCTGCCACTAATTCTAGCCAACTTAAAATAGACCAAGGGCATGATTTGACTGCCTGGCCTCTCCTCCTGTTCATTCAATAGTCTCTTGAATTATAACACCTGTCGGTGGCACAGATAGTCTATGCGATCAATTCTTGTAGCCCCTGTGAGTAACCAGATGGTTTTCTCCCAACCACTCCCTCGGGATCTTCCATTCCGGTGACAAGGGGAAGGGCCATCATTTTTGGATCCCAACCCTGGGGGTGGACAAGCAAGTGAGGATCACCTGGGTGGAGGGACACAAGGGATTGGGAGGAGAATGCCCTCCGGCGAGACATGTTATTTTCTAGGTCCAAAAGACACCTTAAGCTACTCTCCCTAAGCCTTTGTGGGTGTTTGCAGTCACATCTCATCCCCAATCTCGAATCTTGAGAAATACTGAGATGAGGCGGCCACTTGAAGAGTACCCATTGGAATAACATGGGGAAAACAACATCAACCGACAGCAGAAAGAAAAAGGTACTCGCTTACCTGGTAACGTTCGTTCAATGGGATGGTCCGACGACATATTCCATATCTATGACAGTAATAACCACAGCTGTGCTGCTTCCGAAAATCTTTCGGCGTCTGCGTCCTGCGTCGATGACGTCGATACGTCGTCCTTGAGAACCTCCTCCGACGGCATCAGATGTTATAAGTAGGACGCACGACGCCCGTAGCCTCAGTTGTAGTTTTTTTCCCCAGAACGTGTGGCACCAATCTTCTGCCAGTATGACCACAGAAAGCCTTGCAGAAACGTAAACTGCAATCGCATAAGAAATTCTGTAGCGGGGTAGGCAGGGAGGGAGCGATCTGGAATACGTCTTCGGACATCCGATCGAAAGAATGTTACCAGGTAAGAGTAACTTGTTCTTCGAAGGGATTGGGTCCTCCGACGTATTACAGATCTATGACAGACTCCCAAAGCAGTACCAACGTAAGGAGGTGGGAAAAGAATTTAGAGTCTACAAATTTAGAATGCCCAATCAAATCGCAGAGTAAAGGACCGCCTTGCCAAAGGCCAGATCCTGCCCCCGAATAGAATCGAGGGAGTAGTGTCTTACTAAAGTATGGACCGAAGCCCAGGTGGCTGCATCACAGATGTTACGAATAGAAACACCCATCTGCGTGGCAGTAGAGGCAGCCATACCCCTGGTAGAATGGGCCCGTAAGCCTCCCGGAGGGTCCTTATCCGCCAAGCGGTAACATTCGGCAATTGCCAAGATGATCCATCGAGACAGTCTGCTTAGTAACAGCTTGTCCCAAACGCCTTCCAGCGTAACCAATAAAGAGCTGATCGTCCACTCTGACCCGGGACATGCGGGAAATATAAAAGCTTAAAGCTCTCCTAGGATCCAGCCTATGGAGCCTCTCCTCTTCCTTACCAGGATGCAGAGGAGGATAAAATGCCGGAAGAATAACCTTCTGGCCTAAATGAAATTCCGACACCACCTTCGGAAGAAAGGAAGGACGAACTCTAAGGACAACCCTGTCCTTAAGAAACACAGTGAAGGGTGGCTTAACTGAGAGTGCCTGTAACTCACTCAGAGCAGAAGTGACCCCAAATAAAAAAACTGTTTTAAGGGTTAACAATCTCAAAGGACAAGAATGCAAAGGCTCAAAGGGAACACCCATTAGAAACTTGAGAACAAGGTTCAGATCCCAACCGGGAACCTGGAAAGGTGACGGAGGGAACACATTAGTGAGCCCCTTTCAGAAACTGAGAAATTAAAGGAATTGTAAACTAAGAAAACTCCTCAGACGAGCGCTTAAATATAGACAGCGCCGCCAGGTAACCTTTAATGGTACCCACTAGCAGGCCCTTGTGGGCCAAAGAAAGCAAAAAAGGACAGAACGACAGGAATGTCACATGAAAAAGGATCCACATTCTGGACCCTGCACCAGTCGCAGAACTTTCTCCAACGGCAACAGTACAGGGACTTTGTTGCCAGCCGTCTGGCCGAAAGCAACACCTCCATCACGTCTTCAGGGAGGTCCCAATCCTTATACCTCAACCTTTCAGAAGCCAAGCGTGAAGGTTGAGGGATCTGACCTCTGGATGGAGAACCTGACCCTCCCCTCCCCTCCCGTGAGAGCAGATCGTCTCGGTAGGGAAGACGACGTGGAGGGCAGATGGACAAGCCGAGAAGGTCCGGATACCACGTCCTCCTGGCCCATGCCAGAGCAATGAGGATCATTTCCCGGGAACCGAACCTCTGTAACCTCCTCAGCACTTGCGGAATGACGGGAACTGGAGGAAACGCATACAGCAGTGGGAAGGACCACTCCACTACGAACGCGTCTCATAAGGCTCCTCTTTGAGGAAATTCCCGCGAGCAGAACCTTTAGCACTTCCGGTTGACACTGGAGGCGAAGAGATCCACTTGAGGGGTCCCCCAAAGGGCAAATATCTCCAGGAGAATCTCCTGAGCCAGCTCCCACTCGTGGGAGATCGTGCTCTGCCTGCTCAGAGCGTCCGCCATCGTCTCCGGCCAGATGAACTGCCGAGATCGAAATTTCCTGCTGGATGCCCCAGAACCAGAGCTGCATCGCCTCCCTGCACAGAGGAAGTGACCCTGCCCCCCCCCCCCTTTTTGTCTCCGACGGAGACCAACGACCGCTGACTGTCAACTCGTTGGGGATGCGTCCGTCACGATCGTCACCTCTGGCCAGGGTAGCCAAAACGGAGCCCCCTTCGTCAGATTGCCTTCAACGGCCCACCACAGAAGGTCCTGAGTGACCGAGGGCAGCACCTGAACGGGAACAACACCCTGCCGGAGGACTGAGACAACTGGAGCTTGAATGCCCATTGCAAAGATCTCATCCACAACCTGGCCTCTGGCACCAGAAGAATGCAGGATGCCATGAGGCCGAGCAATCTCAAGAACTCGAACTCGGAGACTCTGGGCATGTTGAAACTTTAGCACCATCTGCTGAATGTGATGAGCCCTCACCTGGGGAGGAAAACACTGCCCCAGGGACGTGTCGAGCACTGCTCCAATATACTGGAGCCTCCGAGTTGGCGTCAAGTGGGACTTTAAGTTGAGGGAGAAGCCCAGCTTGTGGAGGGAATGGCAGGTGACAGACATGATCCAGGACTTGCTCGGGAGAGTGCGCCCTGATCAACCAATCGTCCAGGTAGGGGTAGACGTGAATCCCCCTTTCCTGAGATGCGCTGTCACCACTACCATGAGCTTGGTGAAGACCCTCGGGGCAGAGGTCAATCCGAACGGCATGACCCGAAACTGAAAGGGCGAGTCGCCAAACGCAAGCCTCAGGTACTTCCTGTGCTTGGATGGATCGGCACATGAAAATAAGCGTCCTTGGGGTCGAGAGACACCAACCAGTCCTGAAGTTGAAGGGCCTGGAGGACTTGAGAAAGTAACCATCTTGAACTTCTCCTTCCTGAGGAGTTTGTTCAAACCGCGCAAGTCCATGATGGGTCTCAATCCCCAGTCTTTCTTGGAAATCAACAAATAAGGGGAATACCATCCCTTGATCCTCTCCGCTACAGGCACCAGTTCTATGGCGCCTTTCTCCAGCAGGGATTGAATTTCTTGCACAAAGAGCGGATCCGGACTCTTCAAACAGAGATTTCCCGGTGGATTATCGCGAGGCCTCTGCCGGAAAGGAAGAAAGCCGTGGGCTATGATCTCCAGAACCCACACATCTGAGGTAATGGCACCCCATTCTATAAGATGCTGCGCCAGCCTTCCCCCAACCGGCGAAGCATGGGCCTCATGACTGAGCAGAAGCGGCTGTGGCGTTGCCCGAGGGCAACGAGGCAACTGCTCACGCAGCCTTGGCACCTCGAGTACCTTTTTTTCCACCTCTGGCACTCCTACGGTTGCCCCTTTGACTTGCAGCTCCTCTAGCTTTACTAAAGGAGGAGTAATGAAAGGAACCTCCACTCCACTGCTGTCCCCTAGGATGAAAAGGCGGAGGCTGGCAGACTGCAGCGCCCAACGACTTTGCTGCAGCTTTGGAGGTCTGCAACCTCTCAGGGCTCTCGTCAGCCTTGCTGCCAAAAAGATGTTCACCATCAAAGGGCATGTTGAGGAGCCTGGCTTGCACATCAGAAGCAAACCCCAACTTCCTCAACCACGCAAACCTGTGTATCACGGTGCTCGCCGCCATGGACCGGCTGACACTGTCTGCCATGTCCAAACCCGACTGAAGGGACTCGCATGGCATCCTTGCCATCCTGAATAATAGCAAGAAAACCATCCTGTTCGTCCCCTTTGGGAATATGTTCAGCCGCTAATGAAACACAGTTCCACAGAGTGTGCGTGAAACGTAACAAGGCACATACGGAGTTGGCCGCCTGAAGAGCCAAACCCCCTGAAGAAAAAAACTTGCTTCGCCAGCCATCAAAACGCTTGTCATCCCCATCAGGAGGGACGGTAGGATACGATGCCTGCTTTGCTGGGGTTGTAGCCGCCTGCACCACCAAACTCTCCGGAGTGAGGTGCGTGGTCAAGTAGCAGGGGTCACTACTGGCTGGGTGGTATTTTCGCGGCAAAGACTTGCCCACAGCCGGGAGACTCACCGGAGCAGTCCAAGCCGCTGCCACCCTTCTTTGCAGAGCCATATGGAATGCCAATACCGGGTCAGTGGGTGGACCTTGGTCGAGGATATCCGTCAGGTCATCCTGCACAAAATCAACTGAGGGCGCCGACCACCCCAACTAGTTGGTGACCCTCAACATAAGGCGCCGGTACTATGACTCGGCATGGGTGGCAGGCTCAGGCCTACAGAACTCCACCTCCGGAGAGGTGTCCAGACCACTGGCGTCATGCAGTGACTGACGCAAGTCCTCAATCTGGCTATGACCAGAAAGAATCTCATCTGGTACCGTGTCCGGAACCAACCCATCTTCAGAACCCTCTTCCACCTCGGAAATATACTCCATAGGCTGGAAAGAGGGCAAAGAATACGGGAGAAAGACATGTTTTGCCTTGGCCAGAGCCTTTCTAGAGGTTCCCCCGTGCCACGGGGTACCTCCGACACCACAGCCTCAAGTGAATCGGCGTCAAGCGCGGCGCCGACAACATCGACAGCTTTGACACATGCCTCGAGGGTGGAGCCTCGAGCGTGTCCTTCGACGGCCTGGGCGCCGACTACTTCCTCAGAGGCGGAGCCTCGAGAGAGTCCGTCGACGACCTCTGCGCCACTGGCGTCGACATCTTCTTCGAAGACTTTGCAGGTGCACACGGGCTCGAGCGCATCGAGGACCAGGACCTGGAACGGGCTTGACTGGAACGATTACCCTTGTCCGAGCGAGACCTCTCCCGCGAATTGTGCCGACCACCCGAGCCCTAAGGCGTACGAGCAGTGTCTCCAGTACAGTCACGACCGGCCCCTCTCGGAGGCGCAGATGGACCGGAGCCCTGCGATTCAAGAATCGCCAACATTTTCTTCCCGAAGGAAGTGCTTGTTCCTCTGGGACGCTGGCCAGTTCCAGAGGTATCCGAGCAGCTGGTGGTGAGACACTCACCTCAGCCGCATCCCGAGGAAGAACCCTGCCAGCGCTGTGCTACATGGGACCCACGTGCGTGTGGCTGAAGAGGGATAACAGTATTGTGAAAGTGCCAGGAGGCACGGAGTGAAAGACAAGTAAAGAAAGAAAGGAAAGATGAAGCGAAATAATAAGTAATAAAGTAAAAAGGAAGAAAGCAAAGCATAGGTAAAGATGGCCAAGATACAGAGGACAGAAAGCAGGCAGAAATAATAACAGGCCAGGGCCTGAAACAAAACTGAAAAGCAAGTTGACTGTATAGCCAAGAAAGTGGCCCAAAAGGAACAAAGCCTATAGAACGAAGCAAAGTCAAAGAAAGGAAACTGCTCAAGAGAGTCAGAAGAGGACAAGTGACTCGTGTAGAGAGGAGTGAATGAAACAAAAGGTGCAAGTGCACAAGTAAAGCAAGAAGGTGCAAAAGGCACGAAGATGGAGAGAAACGAAAAGCCAAAAACAGGGTCAGAGTGGTCGGGCCCAGGAAAAGTAAAAAGCTTTGTGTTCTCGAAAGCCTCTGGTCCTACCCCAAAAAGAAAATTTATGAAAGAATGGTTTAGTAAAAAGGTATTCCAAGAGTGTTGTATGTTTGACAATTGAAACTAAGAAATAGAGTACAACCCGATATTGACATTGTGTTCAAGAGTTGAAAGGGGCCCGACGTTGGGAAAAGGACCCCCAAAAAGCTTACTAAAGGAACTGCAATACATTTTTCTTTTATGGTGACCATATTTAAACGATATCAGGTAATAATGTCCCCATACATAATGTCGCCGGGAAAAGCCTCTGGCGACATTACATATGGTAACATTATATATGGGGACAGGTTGCAGGGATGTCCCCTGCACCCCCTTGTAAAAAATGTTCAATGTAATAATGGCTCTGCAGAAAATGGCGACTTTGTCAGGAGACATTTTTTGCGGACACAGTATTACATGCAACCACTGAAAAGTGGGGAAGGGAACCCCGGAGAAGAAGAACTTTGTTAACTACACGGGGCCTAAGAAGAATGTCCTACGAACTGCTCTATTGTTTGACATTGACCAAGCAACACCCGGTAAAAAGACCACCTGGAACCAAATTTGGTTCCTATTTTTGTTGAACCCGCCATTTCCTGATTTTTGAAAGACTCACCATCACATTTTTGCATAGGGTGAGGGCGAGCATAGGTTCAGACAGACATTTTATTTGGACTACTAGACAACGACAGCCATCAGAAAAATAAGTTAATGGAACTGCCCCTTCAGTGTTAGGGCCAGTTAGGCATTCAACCAACCCAAAAGCTTAATTAAAGGTTTTCGAACTAAAAACTTTTGAGTCTATTTCTCTTGATACCATGCCTGTCTCACAAACACTTCTCTATCATACTTTCTGTGGATCCCTTTTTGAATGTCCTCCACAGTACAGGGTTGAAATTGAGATTCGATGAGTAGGCGCTAAAAACAGCTCCTGGGTGTCAAGCATCACCCTGTAGACAGGAGCTACCACAGGAGAACCAGGAGCTGCCAGAGATGCTCCTTTAACTTTGTCCTTGTTGTATGAACCATTGTGTTTAAATGTATATTAGATGCGTTTAAATTCTTCTTTATTAACCTTCTCAAATACTCAAATGCAAGTCACATTTACATGTTTGGAAAGCACCAGTTGGCCCTACGAGCTAGAAGCGGGAGCTAAGTAGCTCCTATCTGTTTGTTTATTTTGTTTATTTATTTATTTATATGGCGCACCGGGACAGAAGGTATGAGGGCGCAAGCATTACAGGTATATTCTCAATTTAGTTACAATACTATAGATTATTTACATTATTATACAAGGGTATCTCCCCTAAGTTTCGAACCCTGCAGAATATGTCTTGAAACTTAGATTATTTCTTACAGTTTCCTTCCAGGCGTCCACCTCCAAGAATACTTGGAACAGGTTTTCCTTCACCGTCTAAACTCATCATCATAAGGTTGAGGTTTCTCAAGACTGCGCCAATTAGATCACTCGATAGAACAGTTTGTTAAAGTGGTTTCATTTGAATTAACGCCCTTGTGCTGACACGTGTTTCGGCTGCTTTCAGCCTTTCAAAACTGGGCTCAATCTAATGTAAATCATAATATAATTCATTAAATATACATGAATAAACATATGTCAAAATAAGATAATGATAAAGCAAAAATAGTAATAAAGTGGTTACAAAAGTTAGGTTCATAAAGGTAACTATTAGATTTGTTGTTTACATTATACATAGATCAGCCAAATAAAATAATAAACAGAGGGATGCACAGAAAAATGGGGGTTGGGATAGGGCAAGATAGTCCAACATACGGCCCGCGGGCCACAGTGCGGCCCTCCGAGCCATTTCATGTGGCCCGCTAGGCTGTTAAATAAATTTATCGGGTCCACGGACCCGACAAACAGAATGTCTGTTTCCACTACACTACAGAATAATTGCTCATTTTACTATAGCCAATATGATAGCTCAGTGGGTTGAGCGCTCACTGCTGCGATGTGTGTGTGATCGGCATGTTCGAATCCCAGCAAGGCCATCTCAGCCTTTCATCCTTCTTAGGTCAATAAATGAGTACCAACACAGGTTGGGTGACGTGTATGCATATTTGTTCTATAAAAAAGAGCTTTAGTGTAAGTGCTATACAATAACATTATCATTTGGCCTTGGACGTCTGCTTCCACTCATAGTAATTTGACAATATGGATCTATACACAAAGATATTAATGATACATATGGTGATCCATTCTTGTACGAAATGTGTTAAATGTTTGTCGGGTGGACCCGGACCCGAGTAATTTTATTTCTGGGCACTGGCGGAGGACTGTTACTGCCTCTGGTGCCCCCTGGACCAGTCACCTATGGTAGCAGACATACAGGCTGCAATGGATCTAGTTGCAGCTCACTAATTGTGCCCCCTGCTCCTCTCATGAACCCCCATAGTTGGTCAATCTAGTGGTGTCATCAGGAATCAAATTTAGGAGGGGCACAGAGGGGGCCAAAGGCAAAAGTAGGGGACATGGTCAACATAGATACAGAATATTTATTGGCAACACTGTTCAAAACTATTATCTGCATAGTGAAGTACCTAATCACCAGTGCCATGGAAGTGGTTCGAAGTGGAATTGATATATACTTTGGGAAATAAGCATTGTGAAAGAAATTGTGCCTCCCCACTTATATAATGAAATTATGTGTACTGGTTAATAGCCTTGCTTTTAATTTTCAGCACTACAAAGCTGGAAGACTCTGGCCACAAGCACGAATAACAAGCAATGCCAAGTGTCACACTGAAAACATGTGCAGTGTTAGTAGAATTATTGGACTTCTTCTGAACTGTGCTCAATGCTTTTACAAGTTTCAACTTTACAAGTTCCTAATCATGCAATAAAAAAAGTCCTTCATACTTTTAGATTGTGCTCGCATTGCGTTTCTTCATTTGGGTTCATCTTTGGGTGATCAATTTTCCACATTTTATCTTTTGAATGGGATTATGCTTCTTTCATTACCACAGAAGTAATGAATGTGTATTACAGAGATAAGATGCCATATGTTTTGGGCACACTTCACAAGCAGCATCAATCATTAACAAAGAAGTAATTAAAGTAATTCCGGAAATTGTGTATTACAGAGATAAGCTGGAATATGTACTGGGCACACTGCACATGCTCAGGCAGCATCAATTATGCTTTGTACAGGACAATGCTGGCCTAAATTGATAACAACCAGCATAGACATGTTGCTACAGAGGCATATTTTGGGCACAACCAGCATGCCAATCTGTTACATCAGTGACAGTGCTGTTTTACGCTGTGGATACATTGTAGAACACAACACATTTTAATGATCAATGTTCTTATCGGCTGTTGGTGACATGGAATGTACATGTTCCCCTTTAGAACGGATTGTAAATTTATGGCTTTTTGGCCACTTTTCCTGTTGTAAAATGCACCATTTCAGCCCCATATTTGAAAAAAAATCTTGGGAGGGGGAACCTCCCCCAAACCCTCCCTAGATCGTTATCATTCCCTCGCTATGCTTGGTCGCCCCCACTGTTTCGGAAAATTATCAACACATACACACTGGTGGAAGACATCACAAGAAACTAACCTTTGATCACTGTCCCTGACACCAAAAGCTATCTTTGGGACTGCATGGCTATCACTGCCTGTGATGCTATTGTGTCAAAGGTCACACACCATCGATTTTGAATATACTGCTTTGGGTGAGGGTGTTAGCTTTTGGCTCGCCGGCCCACTGGTCCACCGGGTGACAAAAAGTTGGACAAGCCTGGTATAGGGGATGATGGATTTGGGAGAGAGGGAGAAGCGACAACGTTGGATTAGTTAATTCGATATATTTGCTCCAAGGAAAGAATAAAATCTTTGAGAAATATTGAAATACATGATTTTTTTAACATCAAACACAGTAAGCTTACCAAATTTGTGGAGTATCAGGTTTCATGGGTTAAATCCCTCATTGTCTGAAAAAATATATGTAACATACTGCCCGTTAGTGTGATACAACCAGAGTATTGTACGGTGTAGTGTCAGAGTGCCTGAGTTAATGGTATAAGCGAAGGCAGAGAGAGTGCATGTGTAACGTTATAGATATAATATTGTGACTCGATTGCACGCATGCGAGCGCCTTTGCAAGCCAAAAATATTTTAACTTGCATTAATTTATGAATTGCTGATACCGCCCCATGTTGTACTTTAAACCCTGCGGTTCAATATGTAATCATCTTTCTTAAAAGTTAGGCCAGCAGTGCGATTTAGAAGAACGCGGCTTTGGCAGGCCACTACTACGTGGAACATTAGGTGAAGCCATTAAGCAAAAGTCTGGCGTCCTGTGTCCTTGTTAATGTAAAAGAGGGGCAAATCCCAAATGGATCCAAAAACCTCACTTACCTCGCGAATAGCAAGATACTTTTGAGCGTGTCAGCTCGAGCTATCGGGAGCTCGGCGTCATGGCTACAATCTTGATGTTTCGTTGCCCAAATAACCGAACGTAAAGTTTTCGCGTTACCCGGGGAACGCATCAGTGGACCAATAGTCTGTTTTCTTGTGCCATTACCTCAGATGAATGAGGCGGCCATTTTAGAGTGGAGTAAGGGACAATACTAGAACACTGGATTATATTAGGCGTCTGTGTCTACTTCATAATGTATTTAGAGTCTGAGTTGAAACAGGTTGAATAAACTAATAAATGGCCAAGTAAAAACAATGTCTGATATACAATAAATAAGCGGTTGCGGTTCGAATTTGCTGACATGTTGGATGAGTTATAGGGTCGGGCATACAAAGTGTTCGCGAGTCATTTCCGAATTCTGAAATAAACAATTTAAGTACGGAAATTTTCCATTTCAAGATATAATCTTGAGGTTAATTCAAGTATCCATAATGCATGGTAGAGGATGCATCACATCAAGTAGGCTGTTGTGTGCTCATATTTCCCAAATGCACAATTGCCAAAGAGTAATTTGGTACATGTTAATATCCAGAAAACATTATACAATGCAATTAGATTGCAATCAAGAATCTTGAGTATTATATTGTTTTGTTGTTTTTATGTTCTGGTGCAGCTAGGAACTAATGAATTCCAATGGTCTTCATAAAAAGGAGATCATTTCATTGTCCGAGTTCAGCCCTTTGATGGTTGTGTTCAGATGGCAAATAGTCCTTGCTTCAGCTTGTCGTAGTCTCTGGAGTCGATCGCCCTCTCTTCTCGCTTGAGGAATATGTTGAAGTCCTATAAGTTTGATTGCTGTTTTGTCTCCCATCTGATGGTGTGACTGCCAATGGTGAGCTGGGGGGGAACTTCAGGTCCTGGCTCCCAATTGTTGCCATATGCTCGCGTATCCTTGTACGTAGCTCCCACTTGGTGCTTCCAATGTGTATTTTGTGGCAAATGCAAATAATCCTGTATACTACAAATTTAGTTCTGCAATTTATTTCCTGCTTGATCTCGACAGTTACTCCTTCCAAATCGCAAAGTATTTTTGTCTGCGCATGTGCGTATTTGCAGATAATGCTGGATATGCACTTTCTAAAACCAATGTGGTCTGCTTCTAACCACGTCGCGTTTCTTTTTTCCTTCATGTTAGGTAGGAAGGATGGACTAACAATCTGTTTCAGGGTGTCCGCTCGTTTAAATATAGTAGGTTTTGAGTCAATATGGTTGATAATATTTCATCTAATCTAAGGAGGTACCAGTGTTTCCTCAGGACTTTGCGAAGAACAGGATGATTCTGGCTCTATTTGGTGATAAATCTGACTGGAGTTGTGCTCTTGGCACTGTCCTGTTTTTTTAAGTGTCCGATTTGGTCTTGTCCTTCGTCACATTAGAAGCTCTTTGTATGATACTTTGGTTATATCCTCATTGTTTAAATCTTGTCCTTATGAGCCTGCATTCTTCAAATTTTTACTCATTCTGGCAATTCTGTCTCGCTCTCGTGTATTCTCCTGTTGGGATGTTGTCAATGGTTGGTTTGAAGTGACAGATTTTGGCATGCAGTGTAGAATTAACTTCTGCTTTATGTCCATGTTTCTAGCTTGAGACCATTTGTATGTATGGTAAGGTCTAAGAAGTCAATGTGTGTCTTGCTGCAAAGTCCTGTGAACTCAATTCCATATCCATTTTCATTCAGTCGGTTCATAAATGCATTGAAATCTTCTGTTCCTTCCCAAATGAGAAGGACATCAATCGTGTCCAGAGTTTCAATTTGCACTTGTAGTCTGGGTCTTTGTACACACATAGTCCTCAAACATGTCCATAAATAGGTTTGCCAGGGCCGGGCATATCTGGTGGCCATGGCCACTCCCTTAGTTTGACGATATATACAGTCATTGAAAGTGAAAAAGTTGTGGTCCAAAGTGAATTGTAACATTTCCTTGTTCATCTGTTTGTTGGTTGTATAACGCCGAGACTGCCTTGAAAGTATAATCAATGGTAGTAATTGCCCATTTATAATGGATGGGCGTATACAGGGCCTTGCTGTTCAAGGTGGCTAATTGGTATGTTTCTTGCAATTTATTGTTCTAAGAATATTAATAACACTCATATCTCTTAGGTATGATTTAACTTGACTCGCTCTGGGTCTGAGAATATTGTCTAGATATTGAGAGAAGTTCTCTGTAGCCCATCCGATTCCACTGAGGATCGGACGTCCTCCTGGTATTTGGTCATACGGCTTGTGTATTTTGGGTAGAAAATACATAGTTGGTGTGATTGGTTCTTTAATCAGTAGGTAAGATCTCTCATCACTTATTAAACCCCTCCTGTGCCAAGTGGTGATGTACTGTTCAAGTTCCTCGACGATCAATGGTCTGGGGTTCTCTGTTAGGATGGTATCCTGGTGATGCCAAGTGGTTATAGGACATCTTCAAATAGTCTGCACGGTCCATGATAACCATATTGCCTCCTTTGTCTGCTTCCTTGATAGTTATCGATATATCATCCGATAATTCCTTAAAAGCTTTCCTTTCCACCCGAGTCAAATTGTCCGTGAGGTTTCCATGCCTTTTGTTCTTAATCCTATCTCTTTCCAAGGTCTTCTATAAATCTCTGTGACTGCTTTGTAGAAGGTATCAGTTACATTGTCCGTTGATAGCTGTGGAAGGAACTTCGATTTATTCTCGAGTTCCTTCGGGGTGTGATCTGATGTTCAATTCCTGCAGCAAATGCCTCATTTCATAGTCTTCGGTTTCCATAAGCGAACGTAGGATGAATGTGTCCTCACTTTCTTGAATGGTTAATTCACTGATTGGTATGGCAAGGCATAAATTAGTTTTCAGAAATTGATTACAGTTTACTAATTAACATTCTTGATTAGCCAACACACCCATTTGATTAGCAATGTTGTACTAATATTTTTTTTAACTCTTTATTAGCATTTTAAACAGCAACTGCCAAAACAATCCTTAAATATTCCCCCCTCCCCCTTCCCCGCTGCTCCCTTACCACTTTATTCCCAAAAACAATATATTACAAAAACCCACCCACCCTTCCACCCTCCCCCATCCAATGTCCGAAATCAACTAGCCAGTTTCCAGTCCGTCCTCTGGTCACAGCATGCAGTCCAACACCAACCATGAGTCCTTTGTAGGGTAGGCCGGCCTACCACCCATCCCCAAGTTCCTATCATCTCCATTCCACCCAATCCTCCCAACACTTCTCCTCTACACACCCCCTTCACGGCGGCCGTAGATCATTGAACTTCGATAGGTCATTTAACAATTGGGACCAGTGGATCGTTACATCCTCCCTGTCCGTTGCAGGCTCCATGCGTTGCAGGACCATTAATTCTGCCAACCCCCACCTCCGCACATCTCTCCGCCATAGATTAATCGCCGGACTATGAGGAGTTTTCCATGCTATTGCCATTCGGCGTTTTGTCAGTATAAGCAAGAACCAACCCATCCTATGCCGTACTTTGTGCCTCTTTCCCCCCCCCCCGCCCCCGGCAGCTTACCCCACAAACAAGTTTCCAGACAGCGCAGCACACCAGATTAGTCCTCAGCAGCCCATTCACCCCCTTGAGGACCTCGTCCCAGTACTCCATCACCCCACACTCCCACGTCATATGCCAAAACCCTGCCTGCGCCACACCGCATCTGGGACACTCATCCGATAAATCCCCATTCATTGCCTGAAGTACAACCAGAGTCAAATATGTCCTATGTAAAATAGGAAATTGGACCAGTTGAAAATGGGCATTCCTTGACGACTTCCGGACCAATTCTCAGACCTGCGCCCATTCTTCTGCCGGTATTAGGCACCCCATGTCCCTCTCCCATTTTACCTTAACTTTCAGTTCACCCCCTGAGATTCCCACCCGCAAGGCCCTATAAATCTGCGAAACACGCACTCTACCCCCCTACCAATCTAACAATACCCGAAGCACTGGACACAAGTCTGGCTCCTCCGGGATTCCCGCCCACATCTCCGCCAGCCTACGAACCACCGCCCCCATATGCTAGAAAAAGCCCCTGCGGTAGTCCAAACTTCTGACACCATTCCTTACAGGTAAGCAACTTCCCATCCTCAAAAAGGTCCCCCACCTTCTCACATCCCTTCTCCCTGAGTCTCTGTACTCCGATCCTCCCTTCCAACGCCCTCCGATCGCCTATCCACCCACATATTTCCTCCACGTCTCCCTCACCGCCTCAAACACTACCGTTCTATACCCATCACCCAGTGGGCGCCACAGCAGTTCCACCGGTCTACATTTCAATGGCACATCTATCAATCCCCCAAGGCCCCCCCCCCCCCTTTGCTGGTCCTATGTCAGCACTGATTGTAATTGTGCTGCCACAAAGTAATTCTCATAATCCAGGAGGCCCAACCCACCTTCCTCTCTAGGTCTGCGCAGTATGTCTAGAGACACCCTCCGTCTCCCTGTACCCCAGAGTAGCTCCCTAATTCTAACATCCAGCATCTTACAGAAAACTCTTTTGGCCACATACGGTATATTGACAAAAAAAAATACAACAACCGTGACCTATGGAGACTGCGCATCAAGGGAGAAAGGAACTATACTTTCTTCTCTCATGTCCACAGAGGGTACTCGCGGATCGACCTCCTGCTCATCGCAAACACGATGGCTCCCTACGTGGAGGACATCCAAATTTGGCAGATCGCAATCTCAGACCATGCACCGGTCACGATGACTCTGCTTCTGTATGGAGTTCCAGAACCTGCCCAACGGCAATGGAAAATGCAGGCTCATATCTTGTATCACGCAGCCGCCAGCTCTGACCTCACTGAGGCACTTCAGAATTATTTCATAGAAAACACAACCTCAGACTCTCCAATGGGAACAGTGTGGGATGCCATGAAACCTGTAATTGCAGGGGGGGGGTGGCAATGGACACTACAGCTAGGCTCAGGCGACAAAATATGCTGAAGCAACGAAAACTGGAGGAAAGGGAAACTGGAGCTGAAAACTGGAAAACAAGTTCAAAAAGCGCCACACGAAAACAACAAACAAGACTTAAAAAGAGTCAAAAGGGAGCTGGAAATGCACCTAGCAGACCAGGCCGCCCGAGCACTAACCTACACTAAGCAATTCTACTACCTCAACAGCAACAAAGCTAACCACCTCCTAGCGCATAAGTTGAAAAAACTGTAAACAAGGAACTACATCCAATGCCTGGTCGACAAAAACAGCACCCCACACCACATGGAACCAGAAAAGCTCGGAACAATGGTTCAGCATTACGAAGAAATCATGTCAGGGCCCCCGACACCGGGCCTGGCCACCGCACAATTCCTGGCCCAGATCCCAAAGAAGCAACCACATCCTCTTATGTCAGACCTAGAGCGCCCAATCTCAGTGGATGAAGTAAGCGAGACGATCCGCCTCCTGAAAAACATTACCCCTGGACCAGACAGGCTGACCTCAAAATTCTACAAGAAATATGCTCACCTAGCACCCCACATGGCAAACATACAACTCATTTCTCTCCACCAGCTCCACTAATGCGGCCATGAACGAATCTAACAGTGCTAATCCTTAAACCCGGGAAAGACCGGACACAATGTGCATCATATAGGCCAATAACTCTTCTAAACAATGATTGTAAAATATTTGCAAAAATATTTGCAAACAGGCTGGCCCCTATCCTCCCAGATATCATCCATTCAGATCAAACCGGCTTCATCCCAGGGCGGGGTACTCAGGACAACATCTGCTCAACTATCAACATAATAGACTCGGCAAACAGGATGGGCGCGAAGCGGACAGTCCTCTCCCTAGATGTGCATAAGGCATTTGATATGCTCGACTGGGGATACATAAAGGAAACCCTGCTGCATTTTAGCTTTGGTCCAAACTCTGTAAAATGGGTCCTAGCCAATTACCAAAATTCCTCCACGAGACTATGCTTAAATGGGGACAAATCCGAGAGAATCAACATAACCAGAGGCACAAGGCAGGGATGTCCCCTTTCTCCACTCATTTTCGCCTGGTCTATGGAGCCATTTGCGGACAGAGTCAGCCTTAACCCAACGATACAAGGTCTCACAATCAAGAGGGAATCCTACAAAGTGGCCCTGTACGCGGACGATGTGCTGCTAACACTCACCCAAACGAAAGAATCCAGAAAAGCCCTATGGCAAACCCTGGAAGAGTTCCGAACAGCCTCGGGGTTCACAATAAATATTTCCAAATCTGTAACGATGGCCATCAACATCCCAAAAAAGCTCAAAACGGCGCTGGAAGCGGAGTACCGGACCCCATGGGTAAAGGGGAGTATCAGCTACCTAGGAGTCCAGATACCCAGCAAAACGGAGAAGCTGTACAAGACAAACTTCCCTGCACTCTTTAAAGAGTTCAAAAACGACATTGGACGCTGGAGAAAACAAGAAATGTCATGGTTTGGGCGGATCACAGCGATAAAAATGAACTTAATCCCACGGTTGCTATACTACGCACATGCCCTTCCAGTGGCTATCAGGAAAAAAGCCCTCCAAAAGCTGCAAGGGGACATACAGAACATTGTCTGGGAAGGAAAGTCGTCGCGCATCCCTTAACGCATCATGCTCCGCAGTGCCGCTATGGGCGGCCTAGGGATCCCGGATGTGCCTAGATACTGCCTCGCAGCTCAGCAAGCCCCAGCTTTCGCTTGCAATCTTCTCGCTAACCAACCTTGGTGGCTACAAATGGAAGAAGCTTGGAGCAAGAGCCCAATTGACACGTTGCCCCACATCAAAGAACCCAAGGGGTCCCAAGACCCTGGCCATCTACCCTCAACAAGAAACACTATCGCTAGCTGGAAAAAGGCAGCCCATCTATGGAAGTACAGAAGGACAATAGGACCCCTCACACCAATCTGGGACAACCCAGACTTTTCTCCAGGAATTGCACCAAATCATTTCGCGAAATGGGGAGACGGGGGCTTGAAGACCATGACAAACTTCTTTGAGAATGGACAACCACTAAACTTCGAGGAGTGCAAAGCCAAATTAAAGATCCCGGAAACCGAAAGGTTCCGCTACACGCAACTGAGGCACTGGCTCTCGAACCAACTGGTCAAGAAGCATGGCAGCAGAGAACTGACAGCGCTAGAACACAGTCTCACTGCAAACCCTCTGAGGGGGAAAATCTCCACACTATACAAACTAATGGACAGGACAGACCCAACCAAAAAAAGAGCCATACATGCTAAAATGGGAAGATGACACTGGAAGAACGATCGAAACAGAGGAATGGAACCATATCTGGACCCGAGCGCACAAAAGCTCAAAATGTGTAACAAACAAAGAAGGGGCGTTCAAAGTTTGCTATAGGTGGTACTGCATCCCCGAGACCCCACAAATCCGCAGAAACTTCCCTGGAAGAACCCATCCCGAGCCCAAGTACCGAGACATACCAGCAGTTTCACATTACGCCAACTGTGAAAGAAGCAGTCTTCCCGGTTCCTACCCTCAACCTTGCCCCCTTGCACCCCCATCCAGTTATTATTTGTTCTGTTCCCGGAGAATGTTTATGATTTGTTATTATTCAGTTGTATTAATTGCAGTTTCTTTTCTCGTGTGCCATTACAAGTCTTGAAAGCATGTAACATTTGAATATTTGCAAAGCTTGTTGGGCCTAAAACAATAAAAATAATTTTGGGAAAAAAAAAAATATATATACAACCGTGGTAAAATTACCATTTTGCACAACGCTACCTTACCCATCAGGGAGAGGGTAAGAACCTTCCAGAACCAGACTGAATCTTCTATCCTAGACAGAGCCCTCCCTGTATTATGTACAAACGTGTCCTCTATCTCATGGAATACCCGGATCCCAGATAGAGAAATTACTTTTTCCCCCCATCGAATAACCAGCTCCAGCAACTCCCCCAACTGACGGTCTCTCAAGCCCCCTAACGGAAACAGCACCGACTTCTCCGAGTTGATACGGAAACCCGACAAAAATCGAAAGTTTCGCAGTACTTCCAAAAACTCCGGGAGGTACACCTCAGGATCCACCATATATAACAAGTCATCCGCATAAAGGGACATTATGTGTTTCCGACCCCCCCCACCTCGATACCAGCCTCTGACATGTCCTGCCTTAAAAACGCCGCCGGGGGAGGGGGGGGGGGGTTTTGGTGGGCCAGCCGAGGATGCCATCGGATGCCTCCTCGATGAGCTCCGTGCTTCCTTCCCTTCCTGAGGCCTCTAAATCCCCTTAAAATATGTACCAGACCCTTTGAAACACCCTGGCAGGCATCGGAAGTCCTAGTGAGCAGAAGCTGTGATTTGGGTGAGTATTGGACCCCATATGCAGAGTAAAATGAAGTTTTAACCTTGGAAGCCCGGAGACAAGATGGCGGACGGGACCGGGCGTCCTCCCTGTGATGCCTGCGACTCAGCTGCAAGTTGAAAATAAGGACTTCAGCGTGGAACGAATTTGGCTGGGCAGGTCTCCGGAGGTGCTGGGACACTCGCCCTTAAAATCGCTCTGACCGGAGTATGCGACTGATATTGGATCGGAAACCAACGGCACAGCAGTGCGCTCGCCGCCCCGCCTCCGTGCCTCTGCGGAGCATCTTCGCACCATCAGACCCAGAGAGGAGCTCCCAGTCGGGGATAGGGTGCAGTACTCCGGACACATTGAGCGGCGAGCTCTCTTGGGGCCATGAGAGCGGAGAGGTGAGTGGGCGCTGGCGAGAAATGTGGCGGCCGAAGCAGTTCAACGCTGCGTGGGGGTCCGATCCGCCTGCAGCCGCTTGATGCACTTACAGGCTTTGGGGAATGAAGTGATTGCCCAAGATGGCGGCTCCCGAGGTCTTCGCCTGGTAAGGAGGACCGTGGGACTCCTTGAATGCAGCACCACACAGCTACACGGTTGAATCCAGAGTGCCTGTGATCGCCTTCCGGAACCACGGCGGCCCGACAGCACGGCTGTCCAGGAAAGCAAGCTGAACGTCCTGCAGACTCTCCTTTCCTTTCCTTTGACCCTCCCTACCCCCCCGGTCGAGCCATAGCAAAGGGAGCCCCGCACACCTTGGAGCCTGACAGGGCTCTACCGACGCAGCAGCTCTACGCTGGGTGGCAGGGACTAGAGGTGAGCGGGCCGGCTCGGGGTGGAATTGGCTACTGTGTGGGGCGACCACGTTGAAAGTGATAACGGCACCTACTGAGGCCCCTGGTGACATCCCGGGCCGAGCAGTTGGGTAGGCGTGTGGTGACCCCCGTGAGGGGCCACTGGAGGGCTCCCAACAATCAAAATAACGCCTTTGTGGACCCGGTGTCACGCCGCCATATTCTGGCACGAGGGCTTGGAGTGGCCCCAGGGGGAGAGAGGGAACACATGAAGCGACACGAACAGCACCAAACATGGCATAGGAGTGGGAAAAACAGCTAACTGTGGGGGAGGCAAAGACCGCAACAAGCAGAATCTGATGCTAAAAGCAATGTGAGGAACCACAAAGCATTCAGGCACATTCCGAACATAAGAACAGCTGAACCACAAGAAAAGGTGGGCAAAAGAAGATATTAGGCTGCAATTTGAACTCCTGGGCTAGTTGAAATCTGGATTGTGTGTGGGTTCACATGACCAGCAATAACTGCTGTACCTGAATGAATCGGGTTGAATCTACACCCACATCGTTGACAATTGTATGGCCATAGAAGTGCACCGGGGCTTTCATAATTCCCAAGGAAGCAAGAAGTTGACTGTCCCCCGAGGGTTCATCATTCACGACTTTCCGGGCCACATCTAAAGTGGCAACCAAAATACTGCACATAGCCCGGGATGTCCAAACAAGCGGCAAAAGGCAAGGGTCAAGGCTCTGGTGATATCAGAACCATGCTACAGACAGCGGACACCCAGAACCGCAATCAACTGCGAGCAATGGGCCAAGTGCACAACCCCCCCCTCCGGAAGGGGTGAGGGACTCTGAAGATCCACCCATCCAGAAATCGGACCTGCTAGAGGTGCTGTTGGAACTCAAAAAAGATATAAAGGAAAGCGCAACTACCCTAGCTAAGTCCATCGCAGATTTTAATAAAGGAGTCCTGGCTGTGGAAAAAAGAATTGACGAAGTAGAAACGGTGATAACGGAACAGGGTCATGATCACAATGTTTTGGTAAGCACAGTCAAGGAATTAAAACAGCAGATGGAACAGTACAGAGCAAGCAAGAGGACGCCGAAAATAGGTCTAGGCGAAACATACAAATTTGTGAAATTCCGAAATCGATACTGGACTCTGACCTACAACAATTTGCGATTAACCTGTTCTGTCACATCTTGGACACAGAAGAAAATAAACAAATAATGCTTTATCGGAGACAAGTCTATTCCACATTTCAACTTAATAGGAACCTGACTCCCGAAGTTCTCACCCGGATACATCTGTACACATTGAAGGAGGACATTATGCGAGAAGCCCAGAAGAACGAATCCATCAGGTTCCGCTCAGCCCCGATTCAACTATTTCAGGATCTAGCCCAAGCGACGCTCGCCAAGAGGAAGAAACTGAGGGCAGTCGCAGACTGGCTGAGAACCAAAGGCGTGCGATATCGATGGGGGCATCCAACATGCCTCCGGTTTGAACTGAAGGGCAAGCGGCACTCTGTTTCTAAGGAGGCAGAGATGGCGGACCTCATGCAAGAAGACGAAGGAGGTAATCTCACCGACAACAAGGAATCTCCATCCCGGAGCAGAGAATCAGAAGGCGGACATGGAACAGGTCAAAAGAATCTGAGACACTCCCAACCGCGGGGACGTAACAAGGCACAGAAACCTTCTGAGCCCACCTGAACAACAGCTGAATATTCGCAGTATGGGACTATCCACTTAGAATCCGAGATAAGGGAGTCAATAAAGAGAAGGATGGGCCCTGCAACTGAAAGTGCCTATGCATTAACTTTACTGTTCGGAAGCAAGCTCAATATACACCAAGAGGAATGAAAAGAATGGAGGTAGAGGAAAAAAAGGGGAGGGGGGGGGGGAAGAGATCCAGAACCCAAATTTCCCAGGTGAGTAGAACACGGTGATCTAGTGTGAAAATACCATGTTGAGACAGTTATTTGGAAATTTCAGTTTAAAAGTTGGGGGGTGGGGGGAAATGGGTATTCATACTTTTTTTGTTGAAGTAGTAAGTGACATACATGCAACATCTATAACAGTGTTAAGTTGGATCACAAGGAAAGGGTTTAATGGCTAAAACACGATAATGGTTGAATTAACACTGGTCTCGCTGAATGTTCAGGGGCTTAACTCCCCAATTAAGCGGAAGTCCATGTTGACCAGGTTGATTGATATACAAGCCTCAATGATATGGCTGTAGGAAACACATCTGCTCCCCGAAGATGAGCTGAGGTTAAGGCGCAGAGCCTTCCCTGTACAATATCTAGCTTCTAGTGGAGCTAAAAAGCGGGGAATGGGCATCTTAATAGCAAAAAACATAAGCTTTGAGAAAAGATTTGTTAAAAAAGATCCAGATGGGCGTTACCTGATGCTGGGGGGGACGGGAATTGATGGGCCAGCTGGTGACTTTGATCTCGATCTATGCCCCCAATAAGAAACAAGATCACTTTATACCTGACATGTTGCCCAAAATAGCACAATGGGGAATAGGGAAAATTTTAATTGGAGGCGACTTTAATGGGGTGATGGATGCAACAATGGATAAAACTACCTGCTAACCCTAATGACTACACATTTAGACAAGCTCTGGCAAAATTTTTGAGAGAACTGCATCTTTTAGAATCCTGGCGTTTCTTTAACCCACAGAAGAGGACATATACCCACTACTCAGCAGTACACAGGGATTACTCCCGTATCGATATGATACTCCTCTCCGAAACAGTTGTCCCACAAGTCACGGGCTTAGAAATTGGGATGCGTTGCCTCTCGGACCATACCCCGGTACTCCTAAATATAGAATTGGCCTGCTCATAACAACAGTCTTGCAAACCCTGGTGACTGAATGAGGTAATATTGAAGGACCAAATGGTCCGGACGAATATTGAACAAACCCTGCAGAACTACTTCCGGGAAAATAAGACCCCGGGGATGGATTGGTCAACTATTTGGGACGCCAGCAAGGCGGTAGTACGGGGCGAATTCATTGCGCAAACCTCAAATTATATCAAAAGTCGGGAGAGGGTAAGACGCAACATGGAAGCCAAAATACATGAGGCAGAAGTGGTTTACAAGGATAGAGGTTCACAGAAGGCTTGGCGCGACTTGAAAAAAGCCAGAGCGACCCTAGAAACTCACCTAGCAGATGACGCAGCACACCTTCTGGTACAAACTATAACAATTTTATTACGTACACGGGGGCAAAGCTAATCGATTCCTTGCTGTTAAATTGAGACACCAGACCTCTAGGAATCGAATAACCCAACTTTGTAATGACTACGGGGAGGTAGTGAGGGGAGAAAGAGAAATAGAGGAAGTTCTGACCTCATATTACACCAATAACTTAAAGAAGGAAAACCTAAAGGAGGAGGAGCAGAGTGCGTTCCTAGCCCAGATAGACCTACCACAGATTGGGGCGATGGATAGGTTGCAATTGGAATGCCCCATAACGGAGGAAGAGGTGGGGGACGCTATAGGGGCACTGAAAGGACATAAAACACCAGGCCCAGATGGCCGTAGCAATGCATATTATAAAACTTTTAAGACCATGTTGACAGGCCCCCTAACCTGCCTATTTAACTTCATTAGAGATAAGGGGCGTACATTCAGAGACATGAGTCCAGCAACTACAATATTATTGCTGAAACCAGATAGGGACCCGTTGGACTGTGCTAGCTACCGTCCGATCTCTTTATTAAATGGAGATGCAAAGATATATTCCATGATACTGGCCCAGAGACTGGCAATGATACTACCCGAAATAATTCACTCGGATCAAGCTGTTTTTGTGATGGGGTGGCACACTTCCGATAATATCCGCAGGGCCATAGATGCAATCGACTGGGGACGGAGGATGGGCCAGAGATTTTCAGTGGCAGCTCTGGACGCCTCCAGAGCTTTTGGTAGTCTACACTGGAACTTCCTACGTCTAACCCTTGAAAGATTCGGGTGTGGCCCACTTTTTGTTCGCATGGTAATGGCCAATTTCACTGACTCATCCACTAGACTATTGGTTAATTGAAAGCTCACAGGGAGTATCCCCATCCATAGAGGCACGAGACAGGGGTGCCCATTATCGCCCCTGATCTTTGCCATGGCTATGGAGCCGTTCGCATGCCGAGTTCGTAACCACCCAGATTATCCAAGGGGTTTAAGTGGGCAATATAGGCAAGCAGAAAATAGCACTTTCTGCGGACGATATTCTCCCATTCCTAAAAGATACCGCAAATTCTCTACCAGCAGCCATACAATTGTTGAGGGAATTTGCTAATGTCTCGGGGTTCCACATTAACTACCCCAAATCCAAAGCTCTCATCACAGAAAGGCCGGAGCAAATCCCGATTTGGGAAAACCTATACCCCCTGAAGTGGGAACACAAGGCAGTTAAATATCTTTGAATTCAACTGACCCCCAAATATGATGGGTTATACGGAGCTAATATCCCAGACCTCCTGAAAACATTAGCGAAAGAATTAAAATGTTGGCAATTACAGGAACTGTCCTGGCTGGCACGCATTACAGTGGTTAAAATTACCCTACTTCCTAAATTCTTATATCTAGTCGGCGCTCTTCCAATACGAATCCCAAACCCAGCCACCCAAACATTACAGAAAGAGGTAATGAAATTCATCTGCGGGGGGAAAAACCGAGAGTTCCCAAGAGATTATTTAGGCCGCAGGTCCTGGGAGGATTGGGGGTTCTGGATCTCCGTAGGTACTTGTGGGCGGCACAGATAGCCCTTATGCTGCAATGGTCTACGGTGGAGGCACCGAATCGGTGGGTCTTATTTGAAAGGTTGGCAACCAAGATAGCCCTGGGGGGGTCTTGGCTTCCTCGCCACATGACATAGGGAAAAGGGGGGGCCAACGGTTGGAATCAACCAGAACTACTCTGTGGTATTGGGACAGGGTCCTGAGAAACAAGAAGATTAAAGGAGGGGGGGGCTCTTACGCCAATAGCCTATTACCCAGAATTTACCCCCAGAACACATGCTAACTTTTGGACTAACTGGGTTGGCAGAGAAAGCAGTATGGTCTTGAGAGAGCTCTATGCAAATGGGATACCCCTGTCGTTTGAAGAATACAAAGCCAGGTTCCATATCCCGGAACAAGGACGATTCCACTATGTTCAACTCAGGCACTGGGTCTCAAATGTGAAGGAAGGGGCAACCAGGAACCCTAGAGGAGTGGAGTTAACCATACAGGAAGGCCACCCAGATAAGGTAATAACTAGATTATACCGCCTGGTGGGGGAAGGGGATCCAGAAGAGTACCTCACTTATATGCGGAAATGGGAGGCTGATCTGGGAAGATCAATTGATGGGACACATGGGGCCGCATATGGCATAGAGCCGCGAAGAGTTCTAAATGCACCTTGATTAAGGAAGCAGCATACAAACTTTGTCTTCGGTGGTACATGACGCCCACACACATGCATGCCATTAATCCAGAATACCCGGCCGAGTGTTGGAGGAACTGGGGACCTTGTCCCTATGTGGTGGTCCTGCCCACTAATGAAAACCTACTGGAAAGAGATTCTAAGTCACATTAAAGATATAACCGGCGTAGAGCTCCCTTTTGACCTGCTAGTAGTGCTCTTGGGAGAGGCAGTGGAGGGTTGCCATGCAAACTCAGGGCCGACAGCCACCCTGATTACACATGTTGAGTGCAGCCAAAATCACAATCGTGCAAGCATGGAAATCTAAAGATGGACCAATAGTAGCCATGTGGTGGGTGCGGCTATGGGGAGTGATGGCCATGGAAAAGGTGACTGCTATGGCCCACGGGTCTTACTCCAAGTATCTGAACACTTGGTTACCATTGCATGAATTCACAGATGACAGAGAGCAGATGTACTTTAAGCCCAGATTGCTCTGTGCAATACCTGTTATTTGATGAAATCGAATACTAAACCTGAAAGGTTCCACCTGGCTGAAATAATAAGACAGGATCAAATCACTTCTTCACCTTATGTTGGGGAGATAGTTTGGGGGGTCGGGGGGAGAGTTTAACATTTATATTCTCTTTTTTATTCTTTTTATATTGTTATTATAAATGAACACTTGCATTGAAATGTACTAAAACCCCAGGAAAGGGTAAGGAAGAAACGACATGCAAGAAGTATTAGATATCTGTTATTGATCTGTTTATTAATGTATGCCTGTCGATGATGCTCTAAAATTTAAATAAAGTTGGTAAAAAAAAAAAAAAACAGCGCCAGGGACTCTAGGGCCAGGCCGAATAGTATCGAGGAAGCCACACACCCTTGCCACGTCCCTCTCCCCAGCTCCCATGTTGTCGACACCCAATCAATCGTCCTCACCATTGCCAGCGGTTTCTTATAGAGGTCGCCAACCATCTGCAAATGTTCTCCTCAAACCAAAACTCCCGAAACAGCCACCTCCACTCCAGGGAGTCTAAAGCCTTCATAGCCTCAAACGAGGCTTTTGCCATGTTGCGCCTCTGACTTCACTAGATCCATAACATGATGTAGACGGGAGAGATTACCCGACGTGTTCCTTCCCCAAAAAACCCGCACTGATCTGGGTGGATCAAGAGCGGTGCCACCCCAGCCAGCCTCGCTGCAAGAATTTTACCCAAGATGTTCCCATCAACATTCAGCAGGGAGATGGGGCGATACGCTGCACAGTCCCTCGGGTCTTTCCCATCCTTCAAAATCACTGTGACGACTGCCTCCCTCATTGACTCCAGGAGACAGCCATTCTGGAATGCCTCCTCATACACCATGTGGAGCTGTGGCACCAACAAATCCGCAAACATTGCGTAAAACTCTACCGGGAGCCCGTCACTGCCCGGCGCCGTGCCCCTCTTCATTGTGCGGATCGCCCATCTAATGTCCCCCTTCTCAATCGGAGCCTCCAATCCCTCCCTCATATCCTCCCCCAGTTTCGGAAGCCTCAACGACTCCAGGAGGTCCTCAACTTCCACCTCAACGTACCCGTCCTCACTCGTATATAGCTCCCTGTAAAATGTCATAAAAGTCTCATTGATCTCTTTCTGGGTCCCAACTACCTCCCCTGTACTAAGCGGAGTTATAACCCGGTTCGGGTGCTCCCTACCAATCAACCAAGCCAACAGCTTACCCGCCTTATCTCCTTCCCCATGCAATCTAACATCCCGCCGACTACTATCAAAACTTGACAACTCCGCCAGGGTTTTCCTGATAATGCTCCAGCTTCCGCGCCAGTACTTCCCCCCCCACCTCCGCCCCTCCTGCCGCTTCCCCCTCCAACTCAGCCACCTGGACCTCTATACGTTGCAACGTGTCTTGGAGGCACTTACGCCTCCCTACCATCATAGGCAAACACTTCCCTCTTATTGTCGCCTTAAAGGCTTCCCAAAACACCCCCCTAGAACCCACCGAATCCTAGTTCAGTTCAAAGTACCCCCTAATATCTTCCCTGAGCTTGCCCACAAAAGCCCCATCTCGTAATGCCTCCCTATGCAAACGCCAGAGCCAACGCGGGGGCCTATCATGAGACCCAAATAACGTAGCCACCAAGGGGGGAGTGGTCCGATAAGACGCGACCCAAATACTCCACCCCCCAAAATGTTGGCAGTACTCCCTACCGGTTACAATGTAGGCCAAAAGCGAATATGAGCCATGCACCCTGGAATAATAGTAATAGCCCTGCTCCTCCCCGTGCTTCTTCCTCCAGACCTCCACCAGATCCAGCATTATCCTATGAAGCGACCCCACAATATGCTTCTTAGGCCCACCCCTACCTCCAGACGCATCCAACCGTTCATCCAGGTGACAATTAAAATCTCTGCCCCATATTATCATTTCCCCCCTATATGCCCCCATCATGTGAAGCACTGAGGGGAAGTAATCTCTGTCATCCACGTTGGGTGCATATGAATTGACCAGACAAATAAAATTACCCTCCCACAAAGCCTGCACTAACACCGTTCTGCCTACCTCATCCTTTAATACCGTCTCTACTTTCAGAGGCGTCCCTCTCGCCACGCATATAAGCACCCCCCTGGCTTGAGTGGAGTATGTTGTGCCAATTACTTGTCCTCCCCACATTTTCTCCAACTTCCCCAGCATTTCCACCCCCGCATGCATCTCCTGTATCAGCGCCACCTGTATCTTCTGCCTCTTCAGAAACTCGCCCACTCTCCGCCTCTTCTGGTAACTCCCCAGCCCTCTAACATTCCACATCCCAATTTCCAAGTCCCCCAGCCTACTCATCCTAGACCTCGATCCTCTCTCAGGTTATCCCTTCCTCACTTCCAGCATCTCTAACATCTGTACCCTAAACCGGCTCCATCCACACCCCATACCCTGCTGCTGCTGTACCACACCTTTCTTCCACTTCTGGTGGACCGCCCCCCACCTTCACGTGCCTGTCCCCAACCTAGCGCTCTACCCCACAACTCCCCGCTCCCGAATACCCTTCCCCCTACCTCCCGACCGCCCTCCTCCCTCCACTACTCCCCCTACCCCCTCATAACCCTCCCCCTTCTCCCCAAACTACCAGTCAGGGACCAACCCCCCTGGACTCCTCCCCTTCCTCTCCTTAACTGTAGACCCATTGGCACACCCAATCCATCTGGAAATGGATGTCTTAGACGCCGGCCTGCCCTGAGGTTTACCGAAGGTCACAAACAGTTGGGAAGAGCTCTGAAGCTTGGCAGTCCTGTCCAGGTAGAACTTAAGAGCTCTTCGGACATCCAGGCAGTCTAGAACCCTTTCCGCCTCCGAGGCAGGGTTCAGAAAAAAGACGAAGGGAAATCGACTGATTCAGATGGAATTCGGTCACTACCTTTGGTAGGAAAGCTGGGTTCGTCCGAAGGACTACCTTGTCCTTGTGAAAAACCAAGACATGATGCTCCACCAACAATGCCTGGAGCTCACTGACTCTCCTCGCCGACGTAACGGCTACCAGAAAGGACACTTTCCAGGACACGTACTTGAGGTCAACCGTAGCCATTGGCTCAAAGGGTTTATGGCACAGCGCCATCAGAACTACATTTAGGTCCCAAGGCGGGTGCAGAGTACGAACCGGAGGGTAGATGCGTGTCAAGCCAGCAAAATGTCTCTTCACCACCGGGTTAAAGAATAAGAACACCGGTCTGTAGAGAGGTAAGCGGAAATCGCAGAGAGATAAGTCCTGCAAGACAGGACATGAACCCCTGACTCTGCTAGGGAGGATACGAAGGACAGCACTGTGTCAATCGTCGCCACCCTCAGGTCAAAATCTTTCTCCAAACACCAATGACAGAACCCGAGCCATTTACTCTTGTATTGGGATCTGGTTGAGGGTTTCCTGGCTGCCTGGATAATGCGCATGTTATCCGGAGACAAACCCAAATGTTCTAGAGCCGTGAACTCGGGCACCATGCCGCCAAGTTGAGCTATTGTGGGCAGGGGTGCCACATCTGCTGTTTCCCTTGGTGAAGAAGACTGGGAGTTACTGGTAACCTGATTGGCGGACACATCGACAGATGTTGAAGTTCTGAGAACCAAAACCTGGCCGGCCACCACGGAGCCATCAGTAGAAGAGAACAGTTGACAGAGCTCTTCAACTTCCAAATTGCTCGATGAACTAGGGGAAGAGGCAGGAAGGCGTAAGCTCTCATGTTGTGCCATGGAATCTCGAGTGCGTGCCCCAGAGAGGAGGCTGCCAGCCCCCCTCTGGAGGCGTACTGAGGAAGCTTCTTGTTTACCGCCGTGGCAAAGAGGTCCCCCTCTGGTGTGCCCCAACACGAGAAAATCCATGAGAGGATCTCCGCCTTCAACTCCCACTCGTAGCTGACCCCTGTCCGCCAACTGAGGGCATCCGCGGTGACATTCAGCCGGCCCTGGATGTGCACTGCAAGCAGCCAGAGCCCATGAAGCACGGCCCACTCCCATATCTGCATGGGTAGATCCACGAGAGGGGGAGACTTCGTTCCCCTTTGCTTGTTTATGTAATACATTGACACCGCATTGTCCATTCTTATGCGGACCACCTTGTAGACAATGAGGTCTGAACGCCTTGAGCGCCAGAAAAATCGCCAGAAGCTCCAAATGATTTATGTGCAGGAGCCTGTCCTGAGGTGACCAGAGGTCCGAGACCTGAAGAAGATCTAACATAGCACCCCACCCGAAAAGGGAGGAGTCTGTCATGATCGTCACCATGGGGGCTGGGTCCTGGAACCCCGCGCCCACTGACAGGTTGCTCAGAGATGACCACCAGTCCAGGTCCACTTTCATGGAATCCGGAATCATTATCGGCTTGGAATCCGGGTCCACAGCCCAACGCCAGGAACTCCGAAGAGCCATCTGGGTTCGTCTCATTTCGAGACGAGCAAGAGGAAGAGCCAGTACACAAGAGGCCATGGGGCGCAGAAGCCTCTGGAACCACCAGGCCGAAATGCTCTCCTACTGCGTAAACATCTGACACGTGGCCAACAGATCCGCCATTCTGTCCCCGGTCAGATACACTCGGCAGTCGATCGTGTTCCAACGAAAACCCAGGAAAGTCAGGTCCTGTGAGACCGTCATGGAGGATTTCCGCCAGTTCACCGACATCCCAAGATGGAACAGGAGCTGAAGGAGAGACTGAGGTTGCCCGCTGCTGCCAACGGCCAAGGGCTGCGTAGGAGCCAGTCGTCCAAATAGGGATACACATGGATACCCTGGAGACGAAGATAGGCCGCAATCACTGACATCATCTTCGTAAGACACGCAGCGCCGAACTGAGGCCAAAAGGAAGCACCCGAAACTGGAAGTGCTCCTCTCCCAAAGAGAAACGGAGGTATCTCCTGTGTGGATTCCAAATCAGGATATGCATGTACGCATCCTGAAGATCCACCAAGATGAGCCAATCGCCCGTCTGCAAAGAGGAGTGAATCTGGCCGGGCGTGATCATCTTGAATGTCTCTTGGGGTAGGAAAAGATTGAAATGGGAAAGGTCTAGGATGGTGCGCAGGCCAGCCTGGTTGGGTTTGGGCACCGTAAACAGCCGGGAGTAGAAGCCCTCCCCTCGCTCCCCAAGGGGAATGGGTTCCAAAGCTCTGAGGTGCAGAAGTTTCAGAACCTCGGCCTTGAGGGAGGGTGAGCCCGACAGCTGAAAAGAAGGGTTGAGGGGTGGGGTAGGGGGTAAAGGTAAGCGGAAGCCCGCTCGAGCGACTGACGAGACCCATCTGTCTTCTGTGATGGTCTGCCACACCTCCCAATGAGACACAATGCGTCCTCCCACCGGGGTCTCGTGCGAGCGCGGAAAACCCTCATTTGGCAGGTTTATCGGTGGCAGTGCCACCTGAACCTGATGAGGAGGCTGAGGAGCGGGAGAAATACCGTGTACGCTGTTGTCTACGGCGGTTATTCCCTGCAGGAGTATCCACTCTGCGAGATTTGCGGTCAAGGAAGCCCCTAAAACCAGAGGAAGGTCAGCCTTGTGACAACGGCCTTTGAGCCTTGAAGGGAGCTTTAACCAGAACAGACAATGATTTGGCCATCTGAGTGCTGCCTTTGGTTTTGGTGAGCTCTACATCAGTAGAAGAGTGAAAAAGCTCCTTACCATCAAATGGAAGGGCCAGAACCTTGTCTTGCACCTCGTTCGAGAACTTAGTGGCATGCAGCCTCGCTTGCCGCAAGTTATCAACCCCAAGCATCAGATCCCGAGCCGAGGTGTCTACGTGATGAGCCGCAGCCTCGAGGAGATCCTGGGCCTAGACCCTGGCATCTGAAAGGCCTCCTCTGAAATCCTCCAACTTCTCGACCGGAATGTGCTCCTCAAACTCCGACAGACCTCTCCACATACGCATGTTAGCTCCCGCCAAAATCAATTCTGCATTGGCCTGCCTGAGCTGCAAGGCCGAATTGGCAAATATTTTCCTCCCTAGGGAGTCCAGGAGCTTGTCCTCCTTTCCCAGGACCCGAGTAGCCATCGCGGAGGAGGATGCTGCAGGTCTGGATTGCAACGTAGCCGCAGCCACCACTGGAGGAGGGAGGCGGGCAAGACGACAAGGCACTTCTTCCGAAGAATGTAGCCTGTACCTCGCGTCAATCTTTTTATTGACAATAAGTCCCGAGTGTGGCTTTTCCCAAACTCTACGGACCTCGGCCAGAACATCCTTCTGCAAGAACAGGCCGGTACGCTCCAAAGGAGACAAGGCGAACGCCCCAGAAAGCACGCCCTCCTGTGGAGCAGGTGCCTCGGGTACCGAACATCTAAGAAACTCATCATGTCCATCACCCGGTCGTGGAAAGCTCTGAGAGAGCGGGGGAGGTCCTCGTTGTCCTGATCGCCTTGAAGGTCATCTGACAGGTCAGGATCCTGCTGAGCCGTGTCAGGCACTGCCTTGTCCACTGGGGACAATGGTGGCACAGGCGGAAGCACAGGGAGGAAGCACCATGGGCAAGGGATGCGCCGGCGGAACCACCGTAGGAACAGGTGGAGCCGGAGGTGCGGGTGGACATATCTCCTTGAAAAGCCCTTTGAAATATTCCCTCATGGGGTCGGTGCGCATAAGCGCTTGAAATTTACTGAAAAAAGCATCCTCGTGAGATTGTTTCGGAACCGGAGGAGGCCTCTCATGAGGTGGACAAATCCAGGGACGTAACGGAGAAGGGTGCCACACCGGCCCCTCTACCGACGAATCCAATAAATCAAGGGAGCTGCCCCCGCGGGCAACAAAACATTGTGCGGAAGAGGCATCCGGGCGTTCCAATCATAAACCGGCCGTTAAGGATGCGCACAAGGGACCTTAGGTTCACCCGAAGGACCGAACCCTACACCAGGGGCAGATGGCGTAGTTGTAGGGGTAGTACCTAAAATGGCCGCCGTGGTCGTGGCAGGAACGGCCGCCATTTTGTCCTCATCTGAGGGGAACTGCAGCACGTGAGGCCTGCCCGTCGATGGGTAAGGGGTCTTAATTTTAGCCTTAACGTAAGGAACCTCAGCAGAGCCGGTACTATGAGGCCTGGAATGTTTCTGCGACATACCAACAGCCAACTGAGCCTTCGAAGGAAGGGCCTCAGCACTGCCGGTAAAAGAAGAAACTTTCTTCTTTGCCCCCTCAAAAGATCTGGTGTAACCACAAGAGCGGGAACAGTGCGTTGTCACCGACAGGGCCTTGCCCGGCCCCTCAGAACTGTTGGTATCCTTAGCCTCTGTACGAGGGACCTCGGACCTAGGCCCGGTAGAAGCCTTATCGGCACGGGCCTCGAACATCCGTTCAGTAAGCTCAAGCCCAGCCAAGACCTTGGGGCGCACCCCGGTTTTGTTTTTGAGGGAAGCTGAACGAGTGGCCTCAGAGCAAGCTCCGGTACCCCACGACTCAGTAGAACTGGGTCTACAAACAGCCCCCACAGGAGGGGCCTCGGAGCGTACTTTGGTGTTCACAGGCCCCTTACGAAGACCCTCTGAGAAAACTCCGGTAGAATTATTAGGCCTGACAGGCACCTCAGGGCGAACCCCGGTAACAGAGCGATCAACGCCCCTCCCGGCTCGAGAGGAACCCGGAAAGGTATCCCCCAGCCGAGGTGCTCTGAAAAGTAAAGAACTTACTGGGCATTTTTTCTTCTCGTCGATGAACGCCTGAAAATGCGAAGGAGGAGTCCGTCCGAACACCTCCTCCCACCGCTCCAACCGACGTTGAAGTGCCCGGACCGAAAGGGAGTCACAGTAAAAACAGGAGTCCCAACGGTGTTCCGGACCCAAATGCTCTAAACCAAGAGGATGGAGATCCGCCCTCGCGAAGCGACGGTGACACGATGAACAGTCTGGAAAATCTAGTTTAAAAGACAGACAGACTAGTAAACGAACGCTAGCGAGAGCCAGCGAGGGGAAAAAGGGAAGAAAATCTTCGAGGATGCAAGTGCGTCCGGCCCGAACATGTGGAGAAATGGAGAGATGTCCCATAAGTATGGAGGAAAGGGGATGGGACGTAGGAGTATGGATAGTCCCTTGATCCACAATACCTTCAGGATCAGGTTCTCCACATACAACTCTGCACTAGGACCCTCCTCTTTTTCCGGTATTCCGACCAAATGAATGTTACACCCTCTGCATCCTCTGCCCTGACTTCCAGTACCCGGGTCGCCCCCACCAGGCCCACCACCTGGTTTTTAAGCTTCTGAATATCATCTTCAACCATACCAACTCTTTGCTCCACTTCCGTAACCCTCTCACATACTTTGCAGAGGTCAGCCCTCACCAAGGAAACATCCACCCCCACCTCCTTAATACTCACTTGGAGAGAGGCTCTAGAGGCCTGTATCGCCTCCATAAGAGAGACCAACGTTACTGTACTCTCCTCCCCATCTAGGGATCTCTCCCCCACCTGCTGGTCCAGGCCACTCTGTCCAGGCGCCTTGTCTTTGGCCTCAGTATATTTGTCCATCCGCTGCTGACTTTTGCCCATGATAAACAGGGTCCATAGGGTCTCCTCCTCAAGGCCGGGATCTCCACCACTTTGTGGCTGAAATGCTCCTACAATGAGCTAGCTCCCAGATGAGACGCGCCCTCTGCTTGCTTACCCTTGTGTCCTCTAGCAGGCAGCTACCCCTATCCAAGCCAGGCACTGCTCACTCGACAATAGAGCACCCTTAACCCCTAGGGGGGAGCCCACCCTCCCCAGGAGTCAGGGCCCCCACTCAGAGTTCCGGGCAGGCACGCTGCCCCCAAAGCTCCTTCCTCCTCCAAACTTCCTGGACCCACCAGACTCTGGGGCGGCAACAGTCACCACCTACAGCACCTCCACCCAGGCTGGCCCAGTCACGTCCTCTACGCTCCGGAAGGGCCTTCTCCTCCAGCCCCCCCTCCAGGAGCTTAGCACTGTGCCCAGGCCCAACGGCCACTTCTCCTCCCCTGCAGACACGGGGAGTCCTCCTTATCCGGCGGGAGCACCCTCAGCTCGGCTCCTCCTGACAGCCTCTCCGCCTGCACCACATCCTAACGTCTCCCCAGGCGGGGGACAGGCGCACTCCAATGCCGCCGCCGCAGCCCCAAGCCCCCGCGGCGGCGTCTCCCATCCGGGGCGTCCACCAAGGGCAAGTCTGTCACCTGTGCGTGGGCGCTGCCGAGCTACACCGTGCCACCGGCCCCGCTCCTCACCCCGTCTCCAGCTCCAACCGCCGCACCCTACAGGAACACGAAGACACCTCCAGGAAAGGGGGGGGTTGTCCAGCCCCCAACTCTTTCCGCGCAGTAGAACCACACCGCCGCCTCTCCTCCCGTCCAGACGCGGAGCGCCTTCTCAGAGCAGGTGCTTCTGTCTCCCCCGGTGCCGTGCCAGGCGAAGCAGTCCAGAGGCACCAACACCGTGTCCGGCTCGCTCAAGGCCTCAAGCTCCTCCTCTTTCCGTGCTCCAGATGAGCTCTCCAGCTCCCCGGCTGTCACTGCCTTGCAACGGCCATCTTGGACACGCTTTCCCTCATGGAGCCACCGGATCCTTTCGGCAGTTAGCACAGCTTCTTTCCTCACCCTGCGCCTTCTCACATTAGACCGCTCGATTCCTGGGGGCCTCCCCTACGCTTGCAGACCAGGTTTATACCCTGTCCGGGGGGTTATCGAACAGGATTTCACCAGGATTCATACAGTGGCACAGGAGCTAACAGGACCTACGTGCTCATCGCTCAGCAGTCGGCCACGCCCCCTTGTACTAATATTTTTAATCTCACCAGAAGTTATTTGCATCCAAAACATAAAATGAGCATCAATACAGCAGTTTTGTATACTGCTGAAGTAAGGTATTAGTGAGACGAATAAGGCCTTGCAAATTCTTTAAAATTCTACTAATAGACCTGCAGGTTAAGTAATTTAGTTTATCTACTCGACCTAAAAGAAATGCACATGACCTATCGCAACGGGTGACAATGTAAACGCGCTTTATGTAAAGTGATCCATGTCACTACAAACCCACTTTATGTTTGGCACACATTTGACATTTACTGCAAAAAAGTATATTTTACATAAAAGTTTCAAACAACCCCTGCAAATGGGAGTGGGCGAGTGAAATTTGCAAGCTCTGAGTGTCTGTAAAAGGTTAGGTGCAACAAATAAATAGATAGAATAAAAAGGCTCAGAAAACAGTTTAGCCAGCTCTCTCCTGCAGGTGCCAATATGCAACGCAATCGTAATCATAGAGCAAAGTGAGCCCTGGAGGCTAACTACAGAATGTTGTATTGCAGGAGATATGTCGATATGCAGTATGGATGGAACGATTGATCATTCTTTTGCGTAAACATCTATTAAGCCTTTTGTATTCTTTGTGTTAGAGGAAAGAAAGTAAGAGACTAAGCAGAGTAGATGGCATACATATCAGGCAGAGAATTGGACAAACTAGTTGGAATATTGTAGTTTGCTGCCTTCTCACTTTCAGGGTAACTGGTATAAAACCTCTCATGGTTTGATCACTAGTTGCACAGATGAATGCAACCAGCATTTCACATACCTAGATGTGTTATTAAAAGCAGTTGGCCATGGGACCATGTGCATTTTCAAAGTGTTCACTTGTCAATGTGATGCAACTTCCCCAACAAAGAAAAATCTAGTGGACACTATGAGGTTTAGGTACACTAACCTAAACGTTTCTGTAAATCAGGGAGACAATGCAGTGTTTTACAGAAGCAATACTGAAGTTACGCATTATGGAGCAACTTAAATTGTTAGGAAAGGAATTGCCTGACTGTTTTGAATAAAGTAACACATACTGGTCTTTGCCAAAGAGGATATAGATGGCTAATAAAAGTATTCCCCAACTTTAACATGAACAAGATAGTAATTTAGCCGATGCATGGGAGAAATATTTGAGCACAAGCTCGACAACAATGATAGAGTTGCTGATTGAACTCGCCAAGAGAACATAAAAGGGCAGTAGAAGGCATTGAAACTCTAAAGAAGGAAATATCTGAAATGAAAGCACTCGAAGCTACTAAAGAAAATAATTTGGAAAAAATGTACAAGAAACTTCAAGTATACCAAGTTGAAGTCAAAATCAGGAATCTAAGAAAGAGCTATCGAGATGAAGGAGACTATAAAGAAGACCGTGTCTATACATTCCAGGCTAAGTACAATAAAAGCTCAAAGCCTGCATCAAAGACCTCAACCCCAAACACATCATCTGCAAGATCAGACGCAGACTCAAACAGACAATCCAGACCAAGATGAACCCAACATACCTGAAAATATCAATCAGAACCTACCGGATGAGAACCCCAAGGAGCAACGCAGTTAAATGAACCAGATCAAACGTTATAAAAAGAATAGCAACACCCAACCTAACCCGTTGCAGAAATCGGTCCGTTTTCAGATTCCAGGACCTATGGGAATTACCCAGGTAACACCAGTAGGAGAGGAAGGAGTGGGGGGGGGGTTATAAGATTGTGGAAATCCTGATGCCTTGGCAAACTTCAACAAAACATATAAGAGGGCCAGTGCGAAAGAGGTCAATTGGAACAAACAATGAAAGACTTGGTACTTAACCTTTCTAAAAGAGACTTAATGATGAAAGATCAGTGCTTAATAAAAGGACACTCCTTTGCCTTCCACCAAGTACAATCACATCGACGTACATATAGACGTATATGTATAGTATCATCCAGATCACTTCTGTTTTTCAATTGTTTGAAGAAGAAAACAAATCTTGCCTAGTACTCCCAAACAGGCCTTTGGCACTTAAGGGTGAAGGAGATTATTACTATTGCACTCTCTCCATTAGCCCCTTTGAATTTGCAGTGAACAGAGAAGAGAGTAGCAAGAGACTTGAGAGCCAGAGAGGAATTCAGGGTGAGCAGTACTTTCATTGAGCTGGATAACTTAAATAGCTAAGTTTGCTACACAAGTGTCAATTTAATTAGCAAACCAACAGAATTGCATAGCAAATTGCTATGTGACACTGCTTATTGTATGCCTGTCATGATGCCTACCCCCGGGGACCCAGACCAGGTCCAGCAACCCCGGAAGCAGGCATCAAGTTATTTTGAGCAAGCCCAAAAACCCCTGCTAGGGGCTGTTTGGGTGCGGTCCTGGCGCCTATGGCACCAGGCTCATATGGAGTCAGTCCTGGCGCCATAGGCGCCAGGCTCAGAGTAGAACTTACCTGATGCAGACCATGCTGCAAGAGCTCCAAGCCAAAGGAGGCTTGGAAGGGACTATTTTACCTACGGACTATTTTTTTTACTCGGTCAGGGCTGGGGAGGAATACGTACCTGGGACTACGTTGGAGACTATTTAAACCACGCCCGAAGAGCAGCACACGCTTCGCGTTATTCTGCATCCAGCAGCCTAACACTCATTGTGCCTGCAAGTCTGCATCCAGTCTTCTGCCACGCCCGCCTAGAGTTTGGAGCTCCTAGAAAAAAGGGAGAAAGAAGGAGAAAAGGTAGAACAAGAGCAATACCATATTTTCTGGAACTCACCAATTCCTTCGAGCCAGTGAAGCAACTGGTTATCAACGCGCCCCTGCGCTCAATGCAGGATGGAGAGCTCATCTTTTCAAACCATCAGGTGAGACTATAAGAGGGGACATCAAAGGTGATCTGTGGGGGGGGGGGGAACAGCGGGGTTGGGGGGATTTTCACTCAACTCCACAGGTGGTTAATTCCCTTTCTCCAGTTGCAGATGAATATTCCTATGGGCCAAGCAAACGAAGCTAGGTGGGCCAGTCCAGTCCGTCATCTCGGCCCTGCGCGTCACATTGGTGGAGACCGCAGCTGTCCAGTTCAGATCGACGCCCTCTGTGGGAGCCAGGTGAGCATAACAACGCCTTGGTATGGGCATATTTATCTTGGGTTTGTCTGGAGCTGTGGTTGCAAAGAATTTTTTTTATTTAATTTTTCGAACAAACTTAAACAAGTCTATATGTACGTCGATGTGATTCTACTTGGTGGAAGGCAAATGAGTGTCCTTTATTAAGCACTGATCTTTCATCATTAAGTCTCTTTTAGAAAGGTTAAGTACCAAGTCTTTCATTGTTTGTTCCAATTGACCTCTTTCGCACTGGCCCTCTTATACGTTTTGTTGAAGTTTGCCAAGGCATCAGGATTTCCACAATCTTATAACCCCCCCCCCCTCCTTCCTCTCCTACTGGTGTTACCTGGGTAATTCCCATAGGCCCTGGAATCTGAAAACGGACCGATTTCTGCAACGGGTTAGGTTGGGTGTTCCTATTCTTTTTATAACGTTTGATCTGGTTCATTTAACTGCGTTGCTCCTTGGGGTTCTCATCCGGTAGGTTCTGATTGATATTTTCAGGTATGTTGGGTTCATCTTGGTCTGGATTGTCTGTTTGAGTCTGCGTCTGATCTTGCAGATGATGTGTTTGGGGTTGAGGTCTTTGATGCAGGCTTTGAGCTTTTATTGTACTTAGCCTGGAATGTATAGACACGGTCTTCTTTATAGTCTCCTTCATCTCGATAGCTCTTTCTTAGATTCCTGATTTTGACTTCAACTTGGTATACTTGAAGTTTCTTGTACATTTTTTCCAAATTATTTTCTTTAGTAGCTTCGAGTGCTTTCATTTCAGATATTTCCTTCTTTAGAGTTTCAATGCCTTCTACTGCCCTTTTATGTTCTCTTGGCGTGTTCAATCAGCAACTCTATCATTGTTGTCGAGCTTGTGCTCAAATATTTCTCCCAGGCATCGGCTAAATTACTATCTTGTTCATGTTAAAGTTGGGGAATATTAGGATCCTTAGACCTCTTGGGATGCGATTGGTTTTGACATAATTCTCCAGCGATACTTGTTCCCAATATTTATCAATTTCCTTTTTTGAGATTCTTTCCAATTTAATACATTTGTATCGGAAATCATCTTTATTCGTGCCTAGGTTTGCAAAAGCATGCGTCATATCTCCGAGCTGTAAAGAGATTTCTAGTTTCTTCTTCTCGATTCCGTAAATAGGATGCCATTGTTTTGTACTTGCTTGTTCAATGAGGCAACGGGTCTGCCTGGTGTCAGCTCTAATGAAAATATGAAAAAACTGAAAAACGGGCTTTGGAAAGAGCTGGTCTGCCAGCGACTCCTCTTTAGGCCTATTGAGATGGATTGATTGTTGTTCGTTAGACACGGTTATCTAATTGTACTCTCTCGTTTGTCGCGTCTTGTCTGAAAAGCGGATATAGCCAGGAACCGCTAAGGATTGCTAGGTTGAGGTTTCTCAAGAATGCACCAATTGGGAGATCACTCGATAGAACAGATTGTTAAAGTGGTTTCATTTTAATTAACAACCTTGTGCTGACACGTGTTTCAGTGGCTTTCAGCCTTTTATAAAACTGGGCTCAATCTAATGTAAATCATAATATAATTCATTAAATATACATGAATAAACATATATGTCAAAATAAGATGATTAAAGCACAAAGTGGTTACAAAAATTGGGTTCATAAAGGTAACTATCAGATTTGTTTACATTATACATAGATCAGCCAAATAAAATAATAAACAGAGGGGTGCACAGAGAAATGGGGGTTGGTATAGGGGAGGATGGATTAGGGAGAGGGAGCAGAGAACTTGTGTTAGCATTTAATTCGATAGATTTGCTCCAAGGAAAGAATAAAATCTTTGAGAAATATTGAAATACATGATTTTTCGAACATCAAACACTGTAAGCCTACCCAATTTGTGGAGTATCGTGTTTCATGGGTTAAATCCCTCGTCTGAAAAAATATATATAACTTACTGCCTGTTAGTGTGATACAACCAGAGTATTGTACGGTGTAGTGTCAGAGTGCCCGAGTTAATGGTATTAGCGAAGGTAGAGAGAGTGCATTTGTATTGTTATAGATATAATATTGTAACTCGATTGAACACATGCGCATGTGAGCACCTTTGCGTACCAAAAATATAGTAATTTGCATTAATTTATCATGAGTTATCAGTATTAAAGTGTCTCTTAACAGCTGTCTAGGTTCAGCCGCTCTCGTCTGGGCTTTTCACTTCTTGGTTGTCTTTTTTGCTCATTTGATAACTTGTCCTGCGACGAGGTTCCAGCTTGTTCCAATAACTATTTGCTCTCTGGATTACTCGTTATTTGCCTCCAACTCCCATTACATAATTTTAGTCTTTTAGCCCTACTTTCTCGTTCTTGTCATTGGGACCAGTTTTTACTGATTAACTATATCCTGCAAGCCTCCTGCGAACCCCCCCCCACCCCCCAAGTACCTCTCTCTTGGTATGGGCTGGTGATTAGGTTTGGCTCTCTTTCGGGACTGTTTTCTCTGCCTCTCTCCTTCACATTCTCGGTTTCACGTCCAACTCCTGCTTCGTACTGGTCCTGCTGATTAGAAGCAACCCATGCTTCCAGTGCGGGCGGCATCAGCATTGTTCCTGGGGCGTCCTGCCCACAACGTCCAGCTTGTGGTCAAGCCACTACCGGGTTGCTTTTTCCTCTCTCGGTGAACCAGAGACTCGTCGCATCGGCATACATTAGTTCTCCGGGCATCTCATACTCGTGTTTTCTCCAAGTCATGGGCTTCGCGACTAGCTTGCGCTCTCTCTTCAGCCAGCTGATGATGTCAGGGGGCTTCCCCTGCGCATCAGGCTCCTCACTTCTCTTACTCTTCGTCACAGTTCAATATGTGTCTTGTATTAAAAAAGAGACATCTTCCTTTCCGTGTGCAACTGGGTTTAGTCTTGCATGGTCTTCAGCCAAAGAGAAGGATGTCGCATTCTTCAGCTTACCAGGTAGGCCCATGTATGCAACTATATTAGTTTGTCTAGGGAGTTCCGCAGAGGAACTGGAGACATAGTCCCCAAAGGGGGAGTCCCTCTCGGTGAGGTCCCACTTGCCTCAACCCCTAGGGAGGGTTTTGAGGAACAGGCTCACCTCCCTAGCCTCACAGGATTTGGGATAAACCTTGGGGAGGAGGGCCGAATACCCGAGAGTCATCACATTGCTTAATGTGGTTCATGTAGTTGGCTGTATTAGCTTTCAGTGTTTTTACTCTGTAGAACAGGCGTTACAGATAATATGCAAGTTTGTGTTGCAGACATTTTTGCTTCATAGTTGCTCCACCAGTCCATCATCTTTGGTTGATGTAGTTGCGTGCCATATTTCTTCTGAGTATTGGAAAGGTTCTTCGGCGCTAGCTTTATGCTATGTAATTGTGGAGCATTGCAGGGAGTCGGATGGGTGTCGCAGTGAGCTTTTTTGGCAGAATATTCTGTCCGATGTGTGCCTGTGACCTTTTACTAGTTGCTGAAGGTGTAGCTTTGCAGCTTGGGACCTGCCTATGGTGTTCAAATGCATTTCCAGACATCGATTAAAATTCCCCCATATGATCGACTAAACCCGACAAAGGTTTACAGTTAGGTCGAATGTCTGACTAGGAACAGGGTCAATACATCAAGATAGCTAGTTCAGCTTTGTAAGTGATTTCTTCATACCAGTAAGGGTTTGCATTCTGGTACAGAATCAGAAGACAGTACATTTGCGTGGTTCTATTCCTTGTGTAAGATGGAGATATCTACTCCATGGAGAAGCAAACACAAAGGAAACAAACGTTAAGTCTCAAATGCAGCTGCCATGAAGATGGCATCAACAAGACTAAAATGCCATCCATGCAAGAAAAACTGATATGGCAGAAACATTTTGGTGAAACTCCATCGAAAACTGTAACAGTGGGTATCTCACTGTAGGAAACCTGCTCAAGATAATTTTAATAAAGCAGCCCAGTACCCATTCGCAGATATTTGACGGCTCTTCTTGGACAAGTAGAGCAGAGACTCCAGTATGAAGGTTGTCGAGCAAGGCAGAGGCCCCGACTTCCCCTGGGACAAGCTGGAAAACCTACACAACTTGCAGGCTCACAATTACTTGGTTGCTAATCCCCTGGCAGAAATGAGTACAACCAGAACCTTTTCAGACTTGTCCAAGTCCATGTACCTCAGCCTCTAGTTATAAAGAATGAGATTGCTCAGGCTTGGATGAAGGATTCAGACTTCTGTCTGCAAGAACAAATCCACTCAGTGGTAGGTACCGAGGATTACCAAATGGACATTTCCAAAGGTTCCAAATACCAGTCTAGGGCACTGAAGATGAATATGTATGCAAACCGCCTCAATCTCCAGAGAATGAGACATATGTTAGGAAATTGATTGAATGGATACAGGCGATCGAAGCTCCACTCTGCAATCAATGTGCCTCCCAGTGCTTCTTGAAGAGGAAGTTCCCTGGAGCAGAACTCAGTTTGAGGCAAGACACAAAGGAAGCCACCAGAGTTATTTTTTGGTGCTTTATAAAGCGCAGGTTCACATTCACCCATGCCAGAGTCTCTGCAATGTAGAAGATTATGACAAAACTGATCGCTCAGAAAACTGGATGAAGCTGTAGGCATTCACAAATTTTAATGGCAAGGTTTGTATTTTCGGAAGATTCGACTTGTTTCCATGCGCACGCATAAAGGAAGAGGATTCCAATTTCTAGCGGCATGGATTGATGAGGCTCTCCTCACGCTTAGTTTTTTGAACTTTTGAATGACAGAGTGAGGCTATTTCTGGATGAGCAATTCATAAACAGTTAATTTCCATGCAAAGCCCTGTTTGTTAGGCACATTGGTTTGAAGAGAATTCTCGATTTTATAGAAATCAAATGGAAGAGGTACAATGTCAGACGACATATGCTCATATCTGCAAACACCCAAAGAGACTTATGCAGCAATGTGCATCCTCTTCATATTACTTACAGCATTCACAGCGAGACCCGGGTGCATGCTATTTCCCCACGTCAGTCTTCAAGAGATCAGAGCGTTTGTTGCCAAAAACTGCAGAGGAAATCAGAAGCGGAAGATGCGTCCGATTCCTTGGGTGGAAAGAATATGATTTCACAACCAAAGAAATGTGTGAATTGAGTGAAAAAGCAGCATCCATCATGATCCCCAAATGTATTCCAAACGGATGAAGGAGAAAGAAAGTGGTCTAAGAATTCTGGATAGAAAAGAGAATTCCATTGACTCATTTCAGCACTGACAACCAGAACCTCTGTTTAATTTGGATTTATCTGTAGAAGTTCTGGTTCATCCAGGCTTTATCACCAGCTAAAGAATTATTTAAATCTTTTCAATGACCTCAAAAACGTGTGCGTCATCCGCAAAATAGGAAAAAGTAAACCACTTTGGCACCAACAAAGATGTCAATTAAACGGGAGCAGCAAAAGGGACGAGTCTTGTGGCACTTATATTTTAAGAGATGAGGTGAGAAAACAGACATGTCATTATTAACAGATTTGCAGCAATAAAAGAGCTAATCCAATGATTGACTTTAAAAAACACATACCTACAGATACCGGACATATTTGGCGGGTCGGAAGTAGGAGTCGGACACACTATGGACATTTTTATGTTTTTATTTTAAATAAAAAAGAAAAGACCCATCTATCCCTACCGATATAGGGATTTCCCTACCCAAATAAAGAAACTAAAAAGGTGCTCATCTGTCGTTAGGAAATTCAAAGAAATGTTCGAATTTCTGCAGGCTCTGTGGCTGGTGTGATTACAACAGGGGGTTTCCCCTGCACACCATACTCCCTCTTCCTCCGTGATCTACTTGTCCAAATTACATACAGATGTCTCCGTAAAGAGATATTCCATTTTACTGCAGTTGGCATATTACATCAAAGATTGCCTGAAGCCAAATAGGAGCAGGACGTACTAGTCATTATAGAAAGCAGTCTCATATGCAGGTAGGTTTGTTGGTCTTCGCGGGAATTCGAGTCTTTGTGGGAATGAGAATCCTGGTCCAGTACAGGTACAGGTATTCACTCCCAGTGAGGTCCCAATTGCCCAGAACCCTAGGGAGGGTGTTCCTAAGTGGGCTCACCTCCCGACCTCATAGTGGGCAGCTCCCCCTTGGGGGGGGGGGGGGAACGACAAATAGGCTCAATGCGTCACACATTTTAAAAGAATCTCAGGGTCCACTACAGCAATACCACAGAGAGGGCGAACTATACCAAAGCCCTCTAACATACTAGTGACCAGCTCTTTGCTGCCATCATGTCTAAATCCCAGCTGTTATCAAGAATATGGTCTTCCACAAAGGCACAGAGTTGAGTAGCAACAATAGACTCCAATTGTTTGGCAAAGAAAGGCAGTTACGATATTAGGTGGAAATTGCTTGGACCACCGACACAGGGGTCTGAAGAGGGTTGTCTCATGCTAAGTTGAACAATCACCCCATTTCATTCCTTTGGTATTGCTCCAGAAATTAAACAACTGGCTAAAGGTTTTAACAAAAAGATGAAAAATATCCTTTCCTACTTTTGCAGAAACGGATGAATAGGAGAGCCATAGAGATTTAAAGAGGTAATGAAGATGGCACTCCGTCCAGATTCTCAGCCGAACTAATTTAGTAGGCTATTGCCCCCCATTTCTTGCACCTCAAGATGCGTGCTTCAGGGGACAGAGAAAACGCACTATCTTGGATTTTTAGCAATTTTGCAGTTAAAAGAATTTTCAATCTGAGCTTAATACTCAGATGGTGTTATCACTGTTGACAGCATGCAAGGATTACTCAATAGTTGTGATGTAAGAAAGCTAACAGCAACAAGTTAACGCAAACAACATTCCCTACCAGTTGGAGACCCAGTGTGCCTATGAACGAATGGTTCATTTCATCAGAACATGAACGTTCTTGCATTGACAAGTGGAACATGCAGCTCATTAGAATATTGGGTGCCAGGCAAGAACAAGCTCCTGTTTTCCATTTAGAATCTCCCTTAAAGGATATTTAAATACTTTTTGGATTTACACACCGACACAATACATATCCGATTTTCGGCAAGGTGTAGTGCAACCATATGGATCTAGAGACAAAAACAACTTGCCCTGAAGAGAGACAGCCAGGCTTCATCCACATCTTCATCTTCAGTGACTGAGACCAGTGAATAAACAAACAAACTGGTCCCACAGCACTGCTAAAACCACAGCTAAACACGTGTCAGCATTTAAGATTGGCAGTTAAGACTATTGTTCAGACCTTTCTTTCTAACGTCTACCTTTCAATGGTTTCTCACTATGTTATTGAAGATTCCTGTATGTTGAACATTTCTTGTTTATATTTCCTAAGACTAGTGTAGTGATGAATTAATGCACGGATGGTTGAGTCACAGATCAGATTTTCACCATTTGTTGGATGAGTTTTTGGAAGCATTCCTGGTTGTTACAATGATTAACAGTGCCATAAGCATACAACAAAATATAGAAAGACAATGTGCAATATTTCACTTAGGATCCGAGTATTACTGAGGAGTACACAGAAGAGTAACACCAACACCTAGCTTTAAGCTGCAGTTTTACATTGAGCTTTTTAAGAATAAGCGGCAAGTGTCTGCCTTGGTTTGTCTACATATATGTTTTTTTAATGAAAGAAAACATGGACTATACAATGCAAAAAACATTCTTGTTTTGCGGTTAGTGCTGAAATCCTGTAAGCTCTTAACAGTCTACTGAATCGTTGCTGGTCTTCTAACTAATAGAAAGTTTGCTTAACATCTTGAGATTTCAGGTTCTATGACTTATGATGTCAAGATCATGACGAACCAGTTACATTTGCTTTCTTCAAGATATTTGTTTTATTTAATGATGTACCAAGTCAACCATAAAATTAACGAGGTGCTAGTTAATGGTGGCCAGTAATTTATCAGTGCTTGATGTTGTACGGTTAGGCTGCCATCAGAAATGTTGCCTAAACTCAATTGATTTTCTTTATATGTTTCCATGATCAACATGTTGATACGGAGGGTAAGATATCTATGGATTTGAGAAATGCTTTCACAGAAAATAGAAAAGGGTATTCCAAAATGGTCCAACAAACTTCTATGGATAGAGTCTGCTTTTGTCAAACTGGATGAGAATATCAGACCTAAAAATATAGCCTACTCCTTGCTTTCGTAGTAGAATTCAAGTTGAAGATACCCAGGATTGGATTAGGAAAAGAAATCAGTCCAGGCAGCCAAAAACAGATAGGGTCCACGAGGAAGTGACCCACTATCAATTCCAAAGATTCACAACTTTTCGCAGAATGCCATTTGTGAAGCATGTGGAAAGATGGCGCTGCAAACATTTGTATTCATGGCATATAATGCGGAGTAGAAATTGGGAAAACCAAGGGCACAAATAACGGAGACCTTTCTATCAGGAGGATTACATGACATGTGGCATTCCACCTATACTGTCCTCATCCCCTCTTTCACAACCTGAGCATTAACTGAACAGCTATAGCAAGTACAAGTAGCCATTTCCAATAGGCAGTGGTGCGAAAGGATACAATTTACAACAGGGTTTTCAGAAGCACAATCAATAATAAACATCGTGGACACACATTTAAACTTTGCCCATCAGAACACATGAATAGATGAAAAAAATTAAGTGACTAATTCAAAAAGCATACCTACGAGCTGCAAAATGAATTATCACAAAGATTCACATCTTTTGGTGTTTAAGGCAGCACAGCTTTGCGATAGTATTTTTAAGACAAATCCATAATAAAAAATGATATAGTGAAAAAGTTTGGCGCACTGTGCCCTTTCAACAAAACGCATTTCCCAGTAATACATTTATTGTATTTGTATGCACATTGTGTGCCCTACCTCAACCATGCCATTGTAGAAATTAGATCATAATGAACATATGTTTCATCTATGTGATTTGACCTCGGATATATTCTAGAAGTTGCTCTTCAGTCCGGAATGCCCCATGTACGGAAATAGACTAGTTCTCGGCTGCCTTGCTTCAATCTGCTGTTTGGCCAATTACGTACAAGTAATCCTCTTTCTTTAGCTTGTATCTGCTTAGAATTACATGCGTTGCATAGGCCACCATCTAGGGGTTGGTGTGGAGTATTTGTCACGGCTCACAGCGCAAGGGAAAGTATATGTTGCAAGCAGCTTCAATCCCCCTCGTCGCTACTGCACACGTGGCGGTTGTCATGGCGCCTACGGCAATGCCGCAAGCATATGAGAGCTGCCTCTACAGCTAAACACTCGTGTCAGGTAGGTTTGCTTGCTGCCATGGTTACCTGACGCAAGGGGCCACAGCAGTGCTGAAGGACTTACGGGGCTATAAAGAAAGACTCCTCCTAGTTGTCAGCGCTTCTAATTGCAAGTTGATGCAGCAGCGTTCGGACTGCTGGTTTCTTGTCCTACAAACTACCTTAACTTTGTTTTCCATTGACATTTGGATCGGTTTCCTGGAATCTGTATTGAGACTACCTGCTAATCTGTTACATGGGAAATGGACTCGGTTTGTTCCACGGATTGCTACTGCTGCCTGATCCCTTGATCTGAACTCTGACTGCTTGCCGGACTACATTTGGATTCTTCTTGGCTTTGGTTATTTTTTTACCCTTGTTTTTTACTTTTGTTTTCTATTTTTGGATTTGGCGGAATATCGCAACAGTTGAAGAAAAAACATGCCCCAGAAAGACTCATTGCAGTATTCTGGTGCCTAATGAAGAGTCGTTTGAGCGTCCTTGTGTCGCATGGGGTATGTCCCTACTGACCTTTCTCCTTTATTATTTTATCCTCCTCGCCTATAGCTGGATACAGCTCATACTGTTGGAGTCTTCCTGGTTATTCTTTACCTGTATTTGGGATTCTGTTCTGCACTGCGATAAGGTGGCGAAGACAGAGCATCACCACCCAAGAATAGGATAAAGGTTTTAGCGTCCAAACAATCAGGTTCGTTTTGTTACCCTTTTCACCATAATTATAAGCATTCCAATTCTAGTGCTAAATCCCATCCCCTCTTACTTTACAGCTTGGCGCATACCTAGGCAGTACAATTGCTCTTTTGCTCTAATCACTGTCCTGCCTGTGGTTTAGAACCGCTAGGGTGGTGCTTGGGTGTGAAAAAAGGTAAACCTGTTTCAGGAGACCCCGGCCTTATAGGGTTCAAGTCAGAGGGGAGTAGTACCAATCACTGCATATACCTTGCGAGTATACGAATAAGAACCTGTGGTTTCAGAGTATTACCTATTGTTTTTCCAAACTTGAAAAAAGGTTTGTCGATAGGTGATCACGCAGTGCTCCAGATCAGATTTTTAAGTGGGAGTATTTTACTCCCTATTTTTTAAAGTTGGGAGTAAAATGATTTTTTTTTAGGGAGTAAAAATATAAGTCTAATTCCCAAGTCACAGGAGGATAGCTCAGGGGCAACACGCTTGCCTTGGAAACAAGAAAATGCCGAGCAAAAGAGGTTCGATCCCCAGGTCCACACTTAGAAACCTCTGGGTATTAAGCGCTTTATAAATAACCAATTACCAAAGAATTGGAGTATTTTATGAGTGAGTAAAAATAGGTCTGAACTGAAAAACAGAAATGTTTTTGTTAATACCTATTCCTTTGCACCTAGTTACTCATATACATTTAAAGATACATGTGCATTTCTTCCCATCAGGCAGTAAGATTTGTAGTTTCTTACTGTGGTATGTGTACTAATGGTCCAAACATACCCATGGAGCTGTGAGGGGGATGCAGGGGGCTCAAGGTCCACTGTGTCTATAGCCTATTTTTTGGTGGGGAGGATTTGCCTATTTTAAAGGGAGAAAAAGTGACCAATACACCCCTTATCTGTAGAGCTGGGCATACCTGTAATACTATTCCTACTCTGCATGTACCCATGATCCTTCACACATCGCTGTCAACAGATTGATTGTTTTCCGACATGTGAAGAGTGTTGCCTGTGTGTGCGCGCAAACGCGAACACCCTTCTGCTCCCATGTTGCGAGTATGGGTGGGCGCATGTTAATCCAAGTAGATACAAACTACAGAAAGACTTATTGTTAAGTAATATTGCTTTTCTGGATTTTGTAAATTTGCTTAGATTCACATGCTTTGGTTAAATTAACAAGCAGTATTTAGCGAAGTGAGCGGGAGAGATGAAGGGCTCAAAGTGAATAGGTGTCTGAATATTGCTTGAACCCCTTGTGGGTCTGACTTTGAATGTGTGAAGGTATACCGAAGTCCAAGTGGCTGCTTTGCAAATGGCTTCAAGTGGGACATCTTCAAGAAAAGCAAAGGTTGCCCCTGTACTTCTTGTGGAATGATCCCACATTGCACAGATATGCATCTTCTAACAATCCACCTAGCAATCGGATTTGGTGATTGCCATCACTTTCTCTCCCTTTTGCCACGGGCACAACAAATTGTTGGGTCCTTCATATGTCCTTAGTTTTGTCGAGGCAAGGCATTAAATAATCAGTGTTGCATATGTCAGTTTGATACTTAAATTGACACTTGTGTAGCACAGCCTGCTATTAAAATGTAGTCATGGGCGCCCCTCTGCGAGAACGAACACGGCCTCTTGACCTGTGCTTTGGGAAGGTACCCACTCGGGCAGCATTAAACGCTATAATGAAAACAGTTGATATCAATCACAGGGAAAGACTATCGCAACAGCATACTATGCACCTAGTCTCAGGTTATGACCCTTCCCTTTAACATTTTTGTTTTTGAAAAGTCTGACCTTCTCCCACAGCAAATGATCGGTCAAGCATACATGTAAATGCAAAAGGAAAAAAATACAATAAATTAAACACTGCCCTGTGCAACACAGACTGGACCCAGCTTTTCAGAGAAAATTCTTTTCAGAGTTTTTACTGCATCTAATTATTTGTGTCCATTTATGCAGCTTACCTTTACATCTGAGGAGCAGGTGATTGCGCCCCCATACGCGACCCCATTCTGCGTGCCTTTTGGTGTTTTCTCCCCCCACCCCCGGCCCCGCGTTGCCCCATGGTTCCCTACCTCTCCCTTCCAGCACCCTGGGTGGGGGGGTAGAACAATTACTCTACTCCAAAAGCTCCTGCCACTCTAACCTACATTTCAATGGCCCATAGTATAACGTCAACTAAAGATTGCTAGCACAAGCCACACTTAGATGGAATCTCCAATAACCTCGCTATGAAAACTGAATCTAGAACTGTCCCCATTTGCATTTAGAAGTACGCCTAATGCCCTTCTGAGAAAGATACATTAGAATTGTTCCCACTCTCATCTGAAGTGTACCCAACAGCCTCTCTGTGAAAGTCAATTTAGAATTGTCCCCACCTGCTTTAGATTCGTACCCAACTGCATTAGAAGCTGCGCCCAATAGCCTCTCGGCGAAAGTTGAACTTAGATCTGTTCCCACCTGCATTTAGAAGTCCCATTAGCCTCCCTGAGAAAGTCGAATCTAGAATTGTCCCCTCCTGCATTAGAAGTGTACCCAATTGCATTAGAATTGTTCCCACCCGCATTTAGAGTTGTACCCAAATGCATTTAAAAGTGTACTCAGTTGCATTTAGAAGCTGCACCCAATTAGCCTCTCTGTGAAAGTTGAATTTAGATCTGTTACCACCCGCACTAGAACTATGCCCATCTGCATTTAGAAGTGTACCCAATTGCAGTTAGAAGTGTACCCAATTGCAGTTAGAATTGTTCCCATCCGCATTTAGAAGTGTACTCAGTTGCATTTGGAGGCTGCGCCAGATAGCCTCTCTGTGAAAGTTGAATTTAGATCTGTTACCACCTGCATTAGAACTGTTCCCACTAGCATTTAGAAGTGTACCCAATTGCAGTTGGAAGTTGCCCCGGATAGCCTCTCAGAAAGTTTAATTAGAATTGTGCCCTCTTGCATGTAGAAGTGTAACCAACAGCATTTAGAAGCTGCTCCCTCTAGCCTCTCTGTGCAAGCTGAATTTAGAACTGTTCCCACCTGCATTTAGAAGTGTACCCAGCTGCACCTGAAAGTTTTGCACCCAATAGCCTCTCTATGAAAGTTGATTTTAGATTTGTTCCCACCTGCATTAGAAGTATACCCAATCTTATTTAGAAGCTACGCCCAATAGCCTCTCTGAGAAAGTTGAACTAAGAACGGCTCCCACTCGCATCTAGAACTGTACCCTGCACCCTCTCTGAGAAAGTTGAAATTAGAATTATTCCCTCTCGCAATTAGAAGTGTATCCAACGGCATTTTAGAAATGTACCCGATTGCATTTTAGAAGTGTACCCAGTGGCACTTGAAAGTTGCACCCAATAGCCTCTCGGTGAAAGTTGAATTTAGGACTGTTCCCACCTGCATTTAGAAGTATACCCAACTACATTTGAAGTTGCGCCCATTAGCCTCTCTGAAAAGTTGCTCAACTCATTAGTATACCCAACTGCATTTAGAAAGTGAGCGCACCAACTCCACCAGTGCCCGTTAGAAACGACTCCCATCGACCCCCACACTCTCCGATCTGCCCTCCTTAACCCCCCCCTCCCAAGAAAACCCACCATCCTCCGCAATCCCTGCCAGCACCCTCACCAAACACCAAGCCAGGGGGGCACGTTGGCGTGCCACCCACCCCAAGACGGCTCATCTCCTGAACCCCACTGCCGACCCCGCCAGCACTGCCCACGCCCGCTCCCCCCACTACCACACCCCACCCTGCAGTCACCCACCCCCCGCCTTGCCATCATACCCCTGCCACCTTTCCCTCCAACCCCCCTGACTGCACCCTTCCCCTCCCTAAAAACTGCGCACCTAGCCCTAGCGAGAACCGAAGCTGCCTCCGTCTCTCCCTCCGAACCCCCTACCCTCTCTCTCACACCAATCGCAGCAAAGAAACTTAAGAGGAAGCGTTCCTGGTCCCCCTCAACCTCTCTGCTCTCCTCGCCTCCCTTGTCTCGACCCATCTCCTCCCTCCCACACTCTCCCCCCTCCCCCGTGGCCTCTCCCTTCCTGAAACCCCTCTCCCTCGATTTCTCCTCAACCGCAACCGAAACTCCCAACCGTCCTCCCCCGTCCTCAAATCCCCCTCCCCAAACCCGATCATCCCACAACACACATCCACCCAACCCCGCCGTAAGCCAGCAAATCTCCCGGCTCGCCCTCTTTTCCCGAGCATCACTAACCCTACCCCTCTCCCTCCACTCTCTCCCCCTCCACCCAATCCCGCTCCAGCACCAAAACCAACCTTCTCAGCCGATGTGAACTGTATCCTATTTAACGCCCGCTCTGTAGCAAAAAACAGACACTGCATCTTTGACCTCCTCACCTCCGTCAAACCAGACCTAGTTTAATCACCGAAACCTGGTTCTCTGATGACTTCAGCCCAATCGCAAATGAAGCCTTTCCGCCCAACTACAGCCTCATCCCACTGAACCGTCCGTCCAGAGGAGGGGGGGGGGGTAGCATTTGTCTTCAAATCTCTCTTCCACGCCTCAATCATGGAAAACCAACCCTCCATTCCATCCTGCGAATCCCTCCTTGTTAAACTATCCATCTCCCCGTCGCTCTCACACACCTTCCTAATAATCTGCAGGCCACCTGGCTACGATAGGCATTTCGCAAACAACTTTTGCAACTCTATTGCCACCCTCCAAATAAACCATCCCAACCTCCCCCTTCTCAGAGACTTCAACATATGGCTCGACATCCCCACCAATCCTATGACACACGCCCTGATTGACGGTCTAGATGCAATTAATCTCCAACCACACATAAACGGACCGACTCATTTTAAAGGACACACTCTCGACGCCATCTTTAGCTCCAACAACCAGATTCGGTTAAAGCCCCCCACTCCTACCATCTGGTCCGACCACTTCGTTCTCTCGTTTGCCATCCCCGCACCCGGCCCCCGTACCCGCATCTGAACCTCCTCACCTACGAAAATGCTAGAAAAAACTAATAATTGCAGTGGGAGAGCCATCGCTCGGTATCACGTCATTCCCTGGTTTTTGGAGTTTTCCTTCCTGCCTGGTAAGTGTCGACAGAGAACATCCATTACATGTCTAATGTCTCTACCGGATAACTGTACGGTTGATAACCTTAGCCTGCTCCCAGTAATAGTGACATTCTCTGTTTGATATGCAGGTAGGAGTCCCGTATCTTCCATTTCCATCAGAATACAAGGTTAGTAATTGAGAACTTGACCCCTAGTTATGCATCATGAGAAATCACACGGGATCTAATTAATTTACCCTCATCTCTCTAGGATAGCAAATAAGAATTTATTTGAACATTAATGGATGTTAAGTAATAAGTGAAAATGATCAATCTGAGATTACTCATCACTGTGTTCTATTGAGAGAGCTATCCCCCAATAGGAGGTTCCTTATCTCTCTAGATCCTGAATGTTTTTGGGATTTTATATCCCTCTAGGAGTGCAGTACAGGGCTACTGGTTGGCAACATCCGGTGTTTGTTCTTTGTGTTATTTGCTCAGATCTCAAGTGGCCTCGAGATTTACCCTGCTGCACCTGAAATTGTGCTTTATTGTTTTTAAAAAATGAGTTAACTGTTGAATATACTTTGAAGAATATTTACTGATTTATTCTGTTGTGCCTATTTACTGATTTATTCTGTTGTGCCTCCCACTACTGTTTTCTTGTCACACCTAATTTCGCCAGCACCTGGCGGAGGTAACAGGAACTATAATCCCCATCCACATACTACGTCCAGGACTGGTGCACATGCTTCTACCTGGAGGAAGGGAGTGGGGGGGCCTAGGGGAAAGGAGGCGAGGGAATGTGTGGGAGGGCATATGGGGACCTTAAGTTTCGGGCCAGAGTTAATATAAGAATGTCGAATCATTCATAATTTTAGTATTTCTGCACAAGACACACAACGTTGTCTGTAACCCCTTATGTTAATGTTTATGAAAACTAATAAAGAGTTGGAAAAAATGAGGGTCAGACAACAGGATAAAGAGCAGAATGGGATCTGTGGGGGTACGAGGAGGACGAGGTGGGGGCAGTTTGAAATTCTTGGAACACCTACAAGAAGTTGAGAACACAGTCCTTTGGTTTACATGCCCTATCCCGGTGAATGAACAAAAGCACTATAATAAACCAGGCAACTCGAAAAGGGGCAGGTTGGGACTTATTGCAGTAAAGCCCAAATTGTGCATCCAATGGCTTGTGCATGACAAGAGGTCCAAGGCAGTTTCTGGAAAGCCATATGTCAAGGTAAGGAAAGACCAGAACCCTGTCCCGCCTGACATGAGCAACCACACAGCCAGAAGGTTGGTGAACAGTCATGGGACTTAAAACAGGCCGAAGGGCAGGATCATAAACTAGTAGTGGATGCCCCTAACCATGCGTCTCAGATACTCCTGCGTCAGTCATTCCTCAGGCTGTGATTTGGGCCCAGGTACCAAACACTGCCAATGTGGATACACCAACAGCCAGCCTAGATTTGCACCGTCTTTGCCGGGTTTGAACCCAGAGGTGTTTGGGTGAAAACGATGCAGTGGCATTACAATAGCTACGTCTGAGCATACAGAAAAAAAACGAACCAATGTGATACATCCAGCTTTATATATACACAATGGATGAATTGCGCTCCACAGGCACCAGTGGCATCGAATCAAAAAACTTGCAGTACATCTCCTCAAGGAGAAAAAAAAACTTCCAAAGTCAGACTTGCGCCTAGGGGGATATTGCTCAGATGAGAACATCTGTGGGAGGAAGAAGTCCATTACAAGTCCTATTTTGCTAGAAGTTCTTTCAAGTAAATTTGAATGATGAGCCGGTGTATGTGCCTCTGTGTCTACTTCCCCATAATTGCATAATTTTAACTGGGATGTTTTGGGGTAAAGCTGGCTTCGTCCTTGAGGGGGTTAGATAGCATATGTATCATTTTAAAAAGGAGAACTCTTCAGCTGCAGTAGAAAAAGATGACTTATGAGCTTTTGTAGATTGTGAGACAATTTAACTGCTGGCTCATTGCTCACTGAAACAAGCAAGTCATTTTAACTTAATGAAAATTGAAATTGGGAATTCCCAGAATACAGACTTTACCTTTGGGGGAGGCCGTCTAACAGGGTTTGTTCAAACCCTGCTAGTTTACATGCTACTGCTTCTTTGATTGCTCATTGGTAATCTGATGCAAACTAGATCTATTTCAGGGGCAAGGAATTCAAAAATACATCTTTGCGTTGGCAAAAGCTTAACAGACAAGCCTTGGTCAGCTGATAAAACCATTGAAGACCGTCTTTGGGCCATCTGTCGATGGATCTGAGAACTATTGCACACAAAAGGTGAAACAGCGTTCAGTTTCCTCGGATCTCTAGGTGTATTTTCATCCTGACCAGTATTCTATACTAGAAGTATGATGTATGAGTCTCAGAACCTGGTACTTTTGGGAAAGAAAAGTAGTCTATTTAGGGTCAGCTTTAGTCAATGGCATTTGAGATCTAGCCATATGTTCTCTGCATTGTGCACCAAATGGCTGAACAGGGAAACGTTACTCCCCCTCAACATTGGGGACTGTCATTTTCCCAAATCAACTTGAAAAGGTAACTTGACCTCTTTATAAAGGGATGCCAACAGGTAAAGCCTAAAAAAAATAAAAACTAATATCCCAACATCTCATTGGCATTGCTATTTTCCCCCGCCAGGATGTTTTCAATTTAGACCACCAGGAGTTCTACTTGTAATTCAGTTCAGTGACCCGCGACAAGGACATCACAGGACGGGGAAAGAAGGTGGGTGGGAGGAGATGTACGTGAGCACCACTTGCGGCATGCAATGCAACAGTTACTCAAGAAACCCCCACTCCCGTACTGGAATGAACTGCAAAACACCTTGAGGCAACAACACCCAGGACCCTGCCTGCAAGTCTGTACCCATCTGAAGCACTGCGATTGGCTCCCATAGGGTAATGCGACACACTGCCTCCCTTATTCAGTCTCTCCTGGACGTCTGCAGTCAAGGGCCAAAAGCAGCAACTTCATGTTTGGGCCTGTAACGACAGAAAAGGCCTAGGGCCAGAACTAGTGCTTAAGCCAGTACTTTGCCGAATTCAACCTTTACCCGCTCCCTTCTTTCATGCACCAGTATTCTTCCACCTGTTGACTATACTTTCATCGCTGAGCTTCGCTTACCCAACAAGACCAGGTACCATTGCTGTTTTGCTCCGTTAACTACCTTTTGGCTACCAATAGCCAAATTCTACCCAAACACCGGACTTAAACCTGCTTCTCATCAGCCAACCATTCATCCCTTCACACTTTCCGCTCACCCACATAGCCGTCTCCTTCTTGGGCAGCACCCTTTCATCCTTGGCTTCACTGCCTATTTCTTCTACCCTTCATCATGCACCTTGACTTCGCTCCTTTCCTCCTCCTACTCACTAGTCTCTACTGTCATAGTCGGTCACAAATCAGTCTAACTTCTGTCTCACGCTACGGCTCACCATCTCCCTCCGTCTCCTGTGAGAAACCCAAAGGCATTCTCACTCCTATCCTTCGTGGGTCCTCTACATAGGTGGTCAGGGAAAAGCCATCGCTTATGGATCCAGACCCTGGGGGTGGTGAAGCGAGTGAGGATCACCTGGGTGGAGGGTATTGAAAGGACTGCGAGTTGGATGCCTTTAGGAGAGACATGATATCCCCTATTCCTACCACTAATCAACCCAACCCTTTCCCTGCCTTTATGGAGCATTTTAATTCAACTACCCTGACTTCCTCATGTATGACTGTTATAAGTACTGGGACAAAGAAGAGGAAACTTAATGATGGTCAGGCAGAGCTAATTTTACAATAGCACCTGCAGCCTGTAGAGGGCTGCAGGTGTATACAAGGCCCAATCTAGTTGCAGGAGGAGGCAGAGCAGGAGAGGGTGAATCAGAAGAAGCCGTGGCGTTGAGGGAGCAACAGCAAAGAGGCCACAGAAAGCAGCAGGAGGCTGTATGCAAACAGCAAGTTAACTGTTTCACAGGAGTATAGCCCGGGTGCTGGGGCTCTGTGTGACTGAGGGAATATTCAAAGGGGAGACATGCCTGGAGGCTGCCCCTTATTGCGGGGTTCACAGTGCTCATTCTACTGGAACCAGAAGGCGATCCAGAAGTCCTGTAGCTGAGGACCAAAGTCCGAGAAGTCTGCATTGTGCAAATGCCGAAAGTAACAGCCAGTGAGTTTCAATGCGAAAGGAAACCCAGTGTGCGAGTGTTTGAAGTTCCGTGGCGGATTCCTATGTATCGGAGTGTTATGTGCACGAGAAGACACGTTTTCAAAAGTCTGAGTGCTGGGCACGTTACAAAGGCCACTTTCGCAAGCTTCTAACAAGGAACCTAAATTGAATGACACCATTTCTAAGTGGAACAAAGATCTAGAGTGCTGGGAACATTATAAAAGCAACTTAGAGACATAACACCGAAATGAATTAAATGAAACCTTGAGCAATGACGACATATCTCTGAATGCTGGGCACATTATTCAAAGCATCATACAGTAAAATATAACACCAAGGCAAACTGAATGTAGATTTGTAACACCTATAAAATGTCAGAACTCAATGTAAGCCGTACTAAATTCCTTTTTGTGAATGCAACTTCCAAGTGAACTTTATTAACAAAATTATTTCTATTTGAACTAAGTGAACTTTAAACGGAAGGTTAAATGCAAGAGAATTTAATACAAGTAAATCAATGATGCTTTGGGCTCTGGAGTGAAAGGAACTGATGAACTACAACTTGATATTCATATACCAAGACTAACCACATCCAGAGGGTACAAGTATGGTGCTGCCCTTTAAGAAAGCTGGAAAATATCCTTATATATCGGAAGCAAATCTTGGGGAAGGGAACATTAAAGGTTTAACTTGCTTTTGTGGTCGGAACAGTGTTTTGGAACTTGGGGAAGGGAAACCCATATCTGAATTTAAGACAATCTTGAGACATTTATTTAAACTGTTCTATACTTTGTAAGGGAGCTGAAAGAAAGCTGTGAGCAGGACAGAGCTCCGAACTTTGGGTTGAACACCGGTATATTGGTTGCGGACATCCCTACACATTGTATGGATAAGTTGTGAGGGCAAGTATAGGTTTTGGACACGGATTCTTAAATTGAACTTTTGGACTAACTTTCCTTAGTTTTGGTATGGAAATCCCACCATAGGGTAGGGCAAGATAGGCGCTTACCCATCCTGACTAAGTAAATACACTTTTACTGTGCATTTATAATCGGTTGTCTGTGTCTTACTTCAAGATGCCTTCACACTCCTCTGCACACCTCAAAGAAGACTACCTTTCTCCCAGGATCTCAACCTCATCTATCCCCTTAGCCCAACGCACAACACCTGTTCCTCTCCCCCACCACTTCCCACAGCTTCACTTTGCCACTAGAATGCACAATTGCTCTGCAACAAGTCTTTCAAGCACCTCCTGTGCCAGCATGCATCTTTGCAGGCCCTTGACTGCCATTAAAATACCTCAGATTCGGATAGAAGATGAGACAGAAAAACAAAACCTGCTGAAGAGACTTGCTTTCAGAAATCCTAACACTGCAGGCACATTGCACCAAGCTGCCACGCGAGCGGGGTCAGGAGAGAGAACCACAAGGAGAAGCAAGCAGTCTGTGTGGCTGGTACGGTGAGAGAGGACGGGAAATACAGTCGGCTGGCGTGCTGCCACAAAAGATAATGGGGCCTCTTAAAAGAGAAGTACCAGCAGGCGTCCGGGTGCGAGAACCCACCCACTAAACCACCAGGGTCGGATAGAAAAACAAGCCCAAACGTGCCAGTAAAAGGACTCCCAAAATGCAAACGTTTGCCAACTGGAAACAATACTGTTTAACAACCAACTGCAAAGAGAACAGAGGTGGGGATTATGCCCTTTACCACAGATTGTTTCTCCACATACACCTCCGACCAATTGAGAGGAAGGGAGGGATATTTAAAGGAGGAACAGGAAATAGGATGTGCGGGTAATCCGGGTGAGGTCAGTGAAGCACCAAAAGACCAGCAGCAGGAAGGAGTGAATGGCAGATTCGAGACTGTGTGGAAAAAGCGAGGTGTTGGTTTTGAGAGACCAAGGTGTGACAAATCTAGGGATTCAGTCACTTCTCCCGGGGGGATGGCGCACTTCCTGTGAGGCTAGGGGGGGGTGAACCCGCTACGCAACAATCCCCCTAGGGGTGACAGTCAGGTGACCTCACAGGGAGAGACTACCATCTTGGGGATAAGGACTCCCTTTCCCATGAGGAACTCCCTGCATATTGTCCATCACAGTCTAACTCTGCGCTACTATTTACTAACACATATCCAGCCTCCTCTTACATGTACTATTGTAATGTTATATCGGAAGAAAACCTGGGTACTGTCACGAACAAGAACATAGGAGGAATAAAGAGTGCTTGCATAGTAAGCACTGAGATGAAGACGCTGACAAGAGGTATGATGAATGCATCACAGCCACAAAGTTAGGATTTTCCTCAGAAGCTGGTCATGCAGTGTGTCATGAAAAGAGGTGGACTCATAAGCAGAAAGTGAAGCTCGGGAGTTTCGAATTGGAAGGATCGAGAAGGGTGGGAAACCAAGGGAGATCCTGCTTCATCCGCTTGAAAGCAGCAGTGGAGAAATGACAGCGGTACGCTGCTCGACCAACCGAGAGGACAGTTGGTAAAAGTCACTGGAGTGTCTTAAGTGGGGCCGAAGGAAAGCCCTCCTGTTGGGGTGCCAGAGAAGCTGCATGCCAGGAACAGACCGGAGGCAGTCTGTATAAGGAAAAGGACCGTAAACAGAACCGAAGAAAGAAGGTGGCGGGGTGGAAGGGAAACTAGGAGAATCCCATTTTGTTGCAGATGCTCGGAAACTGCAAAAAAGGAGAACCAGAAATCCATTCTGACCAAATACGGGAAAGTGTGGGAGTAATACAGAAGCTCATTTGTTATAGAGAAGACCAAGAGTACAGAATAAGCAAGAGTCCAACTGAGACTGTCCACATTTCTCAGAGTAAATAGAAAAAGTCTGAAGAGTGCAGAGAAGAAGTCTACAAGGGTCTGAGAAGATCACTTGAAGGAACTGAAAAGCTATTAAAAGGAATAGCCAGAGACTATTTGAAGATACCTAAAAAATAACTGTGCTGAAATAAATCCCAGGAGAAGGGAGTCATTCTCTCAGTCTTTTGTTGTTTTTGTCTTCGTGGTAGGGCTAGAATAGCACAGCTTTTTGGACAGAGGACAGACCATTTACTTTGGACTTCACGACTTGTGACTAGCACCCTAGTTCAGTTACATTAGGTAGGGAAGCCCTTAGCACAAGTTAAATTTACATGACAATGGTCAATCTACTCCTTCTGACCTACCACAACGGGTACTGGAGTGTGAAAGAGCGTGGCTGTAAAGCTAGTGGAGATCGATTAGTGTAAGGCGTGTATATGGGAAGTGGCTGTGTGAGTGAAAAAAGGTGGTGTAGAAGGTTGGTGGAGTGTTAGGAATAGAGAGAGGAAAGGAGAAGTGGGTTGGAAGGCAAAATAGTCGATTGAGGAGAGTAGTGGTGCAAGGAGGGAGTAGTAATGTGGAGGAAGGAGTAGTAGAAGGATGTGGAGTGTAGTAGGAGGGCAGTATTGGAGTGGGATGAGTGGTAACAAAGGGTGGAGGCGAGAAATTAACTAGCGTACTCCTAGTCCATAGTCCCCTTTCCTCCATCCTGTATGGCCGTCCCTCACGAGGGATGGGAACGGAACCCTTATTCACCATAAAAATCAATTTCCCTTTAAGTTTGTATGCATGCAGCCCTGGGAGTGCAGGCTGCCTTAACCCCGCCTACCGGCGCCACACCTCAGTCCCCCTTTCACACGTCCGCTGTATTATGTTGAACTACCTTGCTGCTCTTATTTTAGGGGGGGCGGAGGAGGAGGCTGGTTGGACATATCGAGGAAAGGGGCAAATGGACTAGAAGTCCGTAAGTCACTCCAGTGAGTAACACTCAATTACTCCTACGCCCCATCCCCTTTCCTCCATCCTGTATGGGCGTTTACTACTGACAACCATCCTGGGGAGGAGAGTTGCCCCTCTAAGCGAAAAGATTATGCAGGACTGCTTGGCAGAATGCTCTGTCAGCCCTGACACTGGTATCCAGGCAGTAATGTTTGCAAAAGCCAATGGGGTAGCCCATGTGCCGCCCTGCTAATCACCTGCCATTGCACATGGTGTTGAAAAGCGACCGCCGTTGCCTTGGCCCGGATTGCATGTGCACGCATGCCCCATGGCGGATTCTTGTGCTGAACTTTGTACGTTTCCTGGATTGCTGCAGTCATCCATCTAGCTATGGAAGCTTGCTGACCCAGCTTTGAGCCGCCGAATGTGAAAAACAAGGCGTCCGTTTTACAGAATCCCTTATTTCTGTCCAGATAGAATTTTAGTGATCTAGGCAGTGAAGAATTATTTCTGCCTCTTGCTTCGGTTCTGGGAAGAAAGTGGGGAGCCCGATCTCCTCAATATGTAAAGAGCAAACCACCTTCGGAAGGAACCTGGGGTGTGTGCTGAGCACAACCTTGTCCCGATGAAACCTGCTATAGGGCAGCGAGACCACTAGGGCCGGGATCTCGCTGACCCTGCGTGCTGAAGTGATCTTGACTAGGAGCGTTCTCTTTAGAGTAACCAGTCCGATATCCATAGTGGCCATGGGCTCGAAAGGTTTGTGCGCCAAGACACGTCGTTAAGATCCCAGATGGGGTGGAGGCGCTTGACCGAAGGGTAAAGTCTGGTCAGACCTGCCAAATGCCTTTTTTATGCCGGATTGGGCCAAGAGAAAGCACATTTTTCCGAGTTCCTGTATGCACCAATAGCCGCAAGGTAAGTCCGGCAGGTGTCAACCTGGACCCCGGATCTAGTCAAGTGGGCCGAGAAGGATAAGACCTGGTCCAGCGTGCAAGCCAGTGGATCCACACCATTTTCATTGGACCGTAGACAGAACCTGGTGCATTTGCTTTTGTACTGTTTTCATGTAGATCGACTTCTTGCTCCCTGTACGATTTCCAGGTTGTCTCAAGATAGCTGGAGATGTTAAAGAGTTACCTGCTCGGGCACCAGGGTGTTAAGGCTAGCCTCTTCGGATAGAGGTGCAGGACTGTCCCCTCCACCACTTCTTGCTGCACCAGAAGATGCTCTTCCCGAGCGAGAGCGGCATTTCTGGCTGGGCTGACATCTGACAACGGTCAGAGAACCACAGCCTTGCAAGCCACGAGGTGCTAGGAGGATGAGAAGCAAACACTGGGATTGCCCGATCTTGCTTGCTACCTTGTGCATGAGCAGTGTGGGGGAGGGGAATGCATCTGAAGTGCATCCCAGAGGGAGGCGAGCCCTCTCTTCCCCCAGGACACGTACTGTTGACAAGTCTGGTTGCTCTGTCGTAAACAGGTCTATATCCGGGTGACCCCGTTTGTTGAAAACTTCCTGGAGAACTCTCCCATTCATCTGCCACTCGTAATTGTCGGAGCCCAACCAACTGAGTCCGTCTGCCTCCAGATTGGACACTCCGAAGCAGATGGATTGCTGAGAGCCATACCTCTTGAACAATTGCACACTCCCAGATGTCTAGGGTCAACCGACACAGCGAAAGGGATCTGGTGCCCCCCTGCTTGTTCAGGTAATACATGCAGGTAGATACACACTGCGGTGCCCTTTGATTATTGGAAGGAAAGACTTGAATGTGAGCCAGATGGCCATCAATTCTAGCCAGTTGATGTGATTCTGCTGTTCGTTCAGAGACCACAGGCCATGTACTGCCTGTGCCACCAGGATGGCACCCGATCCTTGGAGAGAGGCATCTGTAGTAATTGTATTAGAAGTGGTCGAACCAGCCTGCCCTGCATGAGGTTCGCCTTCTGGTCCCACCACCCGAGCTTCCGCTGCAAGTGAGTGGTAATGGTGACCACTGCCCCAGGATGACCAGTTTCTTGGTCCCAAGAAACCGCAAAATGCAGCTGCAGCCTCCTCATTCGGAGCCTGGTTTAGGGGATGGGCAAGGAGGCATGCCTCTAGTACTCCCATCAGGTGTTGGTACCACCAGGCCATCGTTACTGTTCTGCTGATAAAATTATCGACTGAAGCCTTCATAGCCGCCACCCTTTCCTCTGTAGGGAATACCTTCTGCGTATCCCATAGCAGTCCCAAGAACACCAGAGTTTGCGTGGGGCAGACCTGCAACCTCTGGTAGTTGATTGAAAAGCCCAGTCTGTCTGCTGAGGCCCTGACCTGATCCGGAGACATGCCTCTGACTAACCGGTCTTCGAGGTAGGAATATACATGCAGACCCTCCATCCCGAGGAGAGCCGCCACATCGTTCATGAGTCTTGTGAACACCCTCGGGGCTGAATTCAGACCAAAAGGTTTTTTTTTCCCCTTCGGAACTTCCATAAATAACTCCTTTGTTTTTCTTTTTCTCTTGTGGTAAAATGGTAAAATTTCTTTCGACAAACTTGTTTTTCTTCTTTTCTCTTTTTTTAAAGCTGCAATTTTATTTATTTTGTAATGATCAACACAAATAAAAAAGAGCAAATCGTATGGGCACATGTATATGCGTCCTTCAGATCCAGGGAGCATGTCCAGTCCCCCCACACAGCATCTTGGCTATAATAGCTGGTGTCACCATTTTGAACTTCTGCAAAGGTAGAAACAGATTGAGGAAGGAGTGTTCACACAGTAAGGGCAGGAGCACTGCTAGTAGAACAAGAGCAGAATTCTTTGTGCCATATGGAACTTACAAGCCTGGGAGCTTTTCCTAATGCTCGGCTTGCAACGAGGAATGAGCTGCCTGACTGCCTGACTTCCTCCCAGCTGATCCTACATCTGCTGTGCATGCGCAAAGTTGCGTTAAGTGGCCTGCAGTTGTCAGCAGTGGAGGCAGAGGGCAGAGGACCCTGATCCATTCCGCCCACCATAATGAAAACTAAGTGCCCCGAACATTCTAGTGATATATTTTTATATCAGCCTGAATAACGCTACAGGAGGAGCTGCAAGGTGGGGTGCGCTACTATTGCGATTGGGAGCGAAAACTGTGTCGGCAAGTCACTGGCAGTTAGGAGCATTAGCCGGACCTGGACAGGTCTTTCCAAATAAGTTCTAATTTGCTCCTTTTAACTGCTGGTTCGAATTTATGCTACTGTTCACGACCTCAGACATGCTCTAAATAAGGGCATTTTCTGCTCGTGGAAGCCTGGAATAACTTTTCTCTTTTTTATTTGCTGTGTGCCGGGGAACTGCAGGGGTATCGCCGTTTGACCTCTCCCTTTGACCTAGGACCAGCAGGGCTCCCTTTCCAAGTGCTAATACATTTTCTCAGGCTACTGAAGTAAGCCGAAACGACTAGAATGCAGTCAGGGCTACACAGACAGGCTGGACTGGATTCACCAGCAGCGCCTGATCAACCGATAAGTAGTGATACCATTCCAGTAAATATTGCACCGTTAGGAACATTTGAACAGCGGGACCCTGCCAATGAAGGCCTTCTTCCAAAGTCGGGTGCTGGGTGCAACCTTTCTTCAATTGCCCATTTGGAAGTAATAAAGGCGGTATCGAATTTGTTTGAGAAGCATCCTTTAACAACGTGAAATAATGTGTTCCTAGTCTATGAGAAGACTCCGAGGGAAGCAACAGTTCCAAGTCCCTGAAAATCTGAGCAACACATAAAATCAGTTATCACAAGTGTTGAAACTAGAAGCAACACATGTTTATCTGCTGGGAATCAAAGGCAGAGAGCCTGGTTTAAGAATAACCAGGCTTGATGGGCGTGGCTTGGCACCATGGCGGTCGGTACGGCTCCGTAAGAGCTCCCGGCTGACGCCACGCATCCATCCAAAATGCTCCGGTGAAGGTGCGTTTTCAATGTATCCCGACGGTGCACTTGAAAGCCAAAGCGATGCGGCAGACAAGAATCCAAATCTCAACACTCCGACGCCTGGAACTTTGGGTTTACCGAGCCTGAGTCGGAGCCGGGTGCAGCAGTAGCCCAAAATGGCGGATGCCACCACACTACGAGCATGACAGCACTTGGGCACACCTGGGCACACCGTGGCGCAGACGGTCCCCAAGCAGGGTAGTAGCTCTTGTGCTGAGGTGGGCATCAGCCATCTGCAGCCCCGAACAAGGAGCCCCACAGTAGCTAGTGACCGGGCGCAATCGGCCCCCACCAGGCAGCAGAGCCGGACCAGCCCCTATACGCGGCCGGGGCAAACCTGGAGAGCCCTCGACTCTGTGAGCATGGGCACCACAAGGAGCCCCAACACAGCACGACTCGGAGGCCAGCAACAGCGCTCCGGAGCACATGCTGCGCCGCAGGAGGCGAGAGGGGGGCGACCTGTAGCAGCGCACCAGGCCCAAACGAGTCCCCTTCCGACTCTGCTGCGCAGGAGGGCACAGCAGAGCGAAGGTGAGTGCGGCCCCAAGCCCCCTTCAACCCCCTACACTGGGAAAAAGACAGGCAGCGGAGCGGCCCAACATTACGCGCTGCCCGTGCCCCCTCACAGAACCCCTTCCTCAGAGGGGGAAGCAGACTGACCCAACTGAGGGCCACAGGGGCACCCGAGACCCCCATTGCGAAAGCAGCCATAAACTGATCCTTGAGGCACCCCATCACGGGCATCTCCCAAGCCCTCGCCACACCGAAAACCACTGCCTGTCTGGAGGGCCCCACCACTTCTCTCGCACCGACACCTACCACCAGATCAAAGCCAGGCAGAACACAGCCAAGCACCGGAGCTACCCACGAACACACATGGCCCGAGCCTCCCCACAGCGCTGCCCCCCACCTCAACTGGGGCTATGGACTGACATATAGAACATTGAGGGAGAGGGGGCTGCTGCCGGGACAAAGTTGGACAGCAGGGGGCCCAACCAAGCAAGGTGCCCGCGCCTTCACAAGGCACCCTCTCATTTATAGTGGTTTCGGACACCACTAGTAAACCCCAGGCCTCGAAGCGGCCAACCACTGGCAAACCTCAGGCCGCACTCCACATCCAGGCCCAGGGAGCCCACTAGCGGCCACACTCAGCACCCACCGGGCTCCGGCATAGACCATGGCAGCCAGGGTGCCACCCCCCCCCCCCCCCCCCCCCCGGAGAAACCAGCCCACTAGTGCGGGCCTAACGCACCCGCACCCAAACAGTCCCCGAGGGGGGGAGGGGGAGGGGGCCCAACCAACCCCTCCCTGATGGAGCCCGGAACCATCAATGCACATGCCCAAAGGTGGGACACGGTTCCCCCCCCTGACACGCTGGAGTGACCTAGAGCCCGGGAGACATGATTCTCGCCCCTGGCCCGCAGTCCCAGGACACTTGCACCGGCTCCACGAGAAGGATCAAGGCACATACTCAGGGAGTCTCTGGCGGAGAAAGGCCTGCCGAAATATGTGGGTCCCCGCCGGGGCTGTGTTCCGCTAAAAGCAGTCAGGCACAATTGGTCACAGCTCCCTCGCCCTCAGGCTTCGGATCAAACGCCCCCCCCCCTTCTCCAAAGCCTCCGCTCTGCAACTCCAGCATACTGCAACTCAGCCCGAGACATGGACCTAAACTCACTAGATCTAATGAATTAACTAAGCAAGCAGACCTTGCAACTCTACTATCCACCCTTGCAACAGATAGACACAGGAGGGGGGAACCGCCTGGAACCAGGGGAAACAAATGCCGAGAGCGCACACACACAATCACTCCGGGAGGCCCCCGACTCAGGGGGTCACGAAATCTCCAGGACCTCCTAGCGGCACTAACCAAAGAGTTCCAGAAGGGCACAGAGGACATAAAGAGCACCATCACAGTGCTGGAGGCGAGAGTGGGGGAGGTGGAAACCACCCTGTGCGAGCATTACTATGAAATCGAGAAGGGGGCGGACAGGCTGAACGCATTAGAAGCCTGGTGCGAAGCGCATGAACTTAAGCAGGAGGACTCAGAGAACCGCTCCCGCTGCAATAACATACGCCTGAGAGGGATCCCCACATCCATCCCGGAGGCGGACCTAGAGTACTACCTGAGCGACCTCTTCCCCCCCCCCACCCCCGTCCCCCCACCACCACCACCACCACCACCACCCCAGGTTCTTGACAGGGTCCACAGAACTAGAGTTCAATCCAACTCCTCGGCCATGCCGGACGTCCTTGCAAGACTACACTATTTCAAAGTCGAGGAAGAAATAATGCTGGAGGCCAGAATCTCCCTGCGATTACGGTTCAGAGATGCCTCCATCTCCCTATACCAAGATCTTGCCTCTGTCACACTATTGAAAAGGAAAGCACTGAAACCAGTCACGGAATGGCTAAGGGAGAAGGGTGTATTGTACCACTGGGGCTTCCCCACATCACTGATCATCTCCTGGAACGGGAGTGTCTGCCACATACGCCAAGTGCACGAGGCAGAAAGACTGCTGCACCCGGACGCAGGGGAAAGAACCAACAACGAGGATGCACCCTCAGAACAGGAAGACACGCAGGACTCTAACCGGTCCTGGTCACGAGTCAAGAGGCGACATCTGAGAATCAGGGGCCCCTAACTCAAAAGCAAACGCCTGAGCAACGATGGCTAAGGCGGGGTAGTACCAGTGCTCCGGAGCCCCGGATCCTACAAGCATCACCCGAAGAACCAGCCACCAGCCACAACCGCTGGCCATGCATCGAACCCTCGAAGCGAGACAGCACTCCAATATACACTCAGCTTTCATCGCCACACAGCAGAAGCCCAAGTGTCATCTTCGGAAGGTTGCATTGGCCCAGCCGGAGTCCCCGTTGGTCGAAGGCTGGCCCAGATGACCAAGTTTTGTTTTAGTAGGAGGTGGGGGGGCAGACACCAAAAGGGGTGCAAATTACTAATACAGGGCCCAACCCAACCGACAGCCACCCACACAGGCCGGTGGAAAGTGGAGCACAACAGCACCCATCATCCGCAACCCGATCATTCCGAAATGGGGTCACCCATAAAAAATCTAACCATGATCACCTGGAACATCCAGGGCCTAAACTCCCCTAGGTAACGGAAGTTTGTGGGACACTGCCTGGCCCAACTTGAGGCAGATATTGTCTGCCTACAGGAAACCCATCTTCTGGCCTCGGATGAGCAACAAGTCAAATACCAAAGATTCCCTAAAAGATATTTTGCATCCTCCGGACAGAAGAGAGGAGACGTGGCGGTCCTGCTCAGCCAGTCAGCGGTTCTGTCAAAGGTCACAGTCAAGCGGGACCCCGAGGGAAAGTTCCTGCTGATCAAGTGCCTCCTGGTTGAACTCCCAATAACCATCATAGCGATGTATTGCCCAAACGACGCCCAGGAGTGCTTCCTACGTAGGATTCGTCTTTCACCGAAGGCAAACTGCTGATCGGAGGGGACTTCAACCTCACCCTAGACACATCCATCGACAAAACCCTACTGCCCACTGGAACGGATTTCTCAAAGGCACTGGGGCTCGCTGAATTCCTGAGAGACGGAAACAATCGACGCCTGGAGGCTGGCGAATGATAAAGCCCGGGACTACACCACCTTCTTGCATGTCCACAGGGGTCCCTCCAGAATAGACCTACTCGTCTCAAGTGTGCTGTTCCCCTGCATTTTGGACATCCACATCGGACTAAGGGTAATCTCCGACCATGCCCCAATTATAGCACAGCTCAGGGGCGTTGCTAGGGGGGGGCTATAGCCCCTGATCTTTTGGCTGTAGCCCCGGATAGAATCTCAGGAGCTACAGCCAAAAGACTAGCTAGCCCCCAGTCCCAACAGTTCCGACATCCGCTTAGCCCCGGGTCTTTCCAAGACCTAGCAACTCCCCTGGCACAGCTCCAGACAAAGGGCTTACCAACACCACGACAAAGGGCCTGGAAGCTGCAGGACTATCTTCTGGCAGACAATGCAGACAGCCAGGAACTGTTGGAAGCTCTAATCAACTATTTCACAGAGAATGCGGGCAAGGGACCCACAGAGGCAATGGTGTGGGACGCCATGAAGAGCGTGATTCAAGGTGTCGCCATGAACTGCTCAGCGGCACACAGGCGCAGACACCTGCTTAGAATAGAGGAACTGGAAACAGAGTTGACACAGAAAGAAGCAAACCACAAAAAAACGCCAATCGACAAGGTCATGAAATGAGCTACGCACAGCTAAAGTAGTCCTGGAAATGCACCTGGCAGACCGTACAGCCCGAGCTTTAACATATATTACTATCTGAACAGCAACAAAGCCAACCGCCTGCTTGTGCACAAGTTCAAGAAAGTATACACCAGGAACAACATTGCAGTCCTACGGGACACCTCGTTGCTCGGACCCCAAAAAGCTGACCATCATGACCGAGCGCCATAGGAACGTGATGTCAGGGAGACCTACAGAAGCGGCAGCACACGCTACTTACCTGCGAACGGTCCCAAAACTGCCCCGCTATCCGCAGATCGACGCCCTGGAAGATTCTATATCCCCGGAGGCGGTGCCGGAAATGATCCGCTCAATGAAGAACACGGCACCTGGCACTGACGGACTGCCAGCACCATTCCACAAGAAATATAACCATATCCTGGCCCCTCACCTGTCCTCACTCTTCAACACTTTCCTGGAAACGGGTTCCACCACCCCCTCCATGGAGGAATCAGTCACGGTCCTGATCCCGAAACCCGGAGCAAACCCAGAACTCTGCTCGTCATACCGCCCCATCGCCCTGATGAATGTGGACTCCAAAATCTTCTTGAAGCTATTAGCATGCAGGCTCGCCAGGCTCCTCCCACATCTCATCCATTCGGACCAAACGGGCTTTACCCCCACGGCCGCAACACCTTGGACAACATCAGATGCACCCTAAACATTATTGAGACGGCCAACAGAACTGGAGGGGAACTAGTGGTGGTCTCGCTCGATGCACATAAGGCGTTCGACATGCTGGACTGGGGTTATATGAGGGAGACACTGCGCCACTACGGAGTAGGCCCGAAATTCCTGAAATGGACGATGGCAAACTACCAGCAGCCTACCAGAAACCTGAGAAACAATGGTGTCATATCCCCCAGAATAGAGATCACCAGAGGCACTCGCCAAGGCTGCCCTTTGTCGCCTCTCATATTTGCCTTGTCAATTGAGCCGTTCACCTGCAGGATCCGACAGAGCCCCACAATCGAGGGATTTAAGCTCAAGAACGACACCTATAAAGCAGCCCTATATGCCGATGACGTGCTGTTGACACCATCACATCCAGGCACATCCCTAGCAGAGCTATGGGAAGAGCTGAACAGCTTCAAAGCAGCCTCCGGGTTCTCGATCAACCTCATGAAGTCCGTTGCACTGGGCATCAACATTCTGAAAGCAACGCTGGACTCCCATCTGTCATGAACCCAGTCACGCATCACTCACCTCTCCAGCGGTGCAGCAACCTGCTCGGGGTCCAGTCCAGCGCCCGCAGGCGTAGCGCTTGGCCTTGATCTCCGTGCCTGCCCACGGGCCGCTCTTGCCCTCTGCCGCCGTGCCCGTCAGGCACCTTGGTGGTTCCCCAGCATTGCGGCATCCATGGCGCAGTTGGCCCCGTTCGTATTGGGGCGGCCATGGCGCTTACTGTCTCGCTGGGGACCCGCCCTACCCGGCCACTTACGTGACCGCTCGCATGACGCTCCACAACACAAAGTGGTCACGCGATGCGAGCCCGATGATCACGTGACCAGGACGCATCACGTGACCAGGAAAAGAGACCACGTGACCAAGAAGTCATGGAATAAAAAGGAGCCAATTTCAGTTGCTCAGCGCTTCTCAGCTGTCCTGACGGCGTTTGGCGACTCCTGTATTCTGTACTTGCTAAACTTGATCTCTGGATATTTGGACCTTGCTTCTGGCTCTGGATTTGCCCTCATTGGATTTGGTGGTATATGGACTGCCTACCTGAACTGCTGCTACTTTTGGACTTTGCTTACATGGATTGCATTATCTTCATGTTGCGGCATTTTTGACATTTTGGAATTAAGTATCAGAATCAAACGCCTTTGGCTATTCTTGCCCTAGCATCAAGTTGAACTTCACGGTGGACCCTGTTCTTATAGAGGTACCTCCCATCTCCTCTACTTTTTCCATCACCAACACTCTCAGGGGAACAGTTAGGTGTAGAGTTGTCATTGGTCATCCCACGGGTAGGCGTCTTTGTCTTCCTATACATGTACACGTTTATAGTTCCTGTACATTGCATACCCAACCCTGTGCTTTCCTTTGCAGCCACCCGGGACCCGGTGTTCTCTGTTCCTGCCACATGTGGCCTCAATAACCTGTCAGCGAGTTGTTAGTACTTCTCTGACTGGTACTTGGGGATGGAGGTATACTAATCCACGTGGACCTCAGATCTTGACACCATCGGCCAATCTCGCAATCCCATGGGCCAGATCCCACCTAAACTACCTAGGCATCCGCCTACCTAAGCTAGCAGAACGCACCTACAGACTAAACTTCCCACCCCTGCTGAAGGACCTACAGACACCTGGTTCGGGAGGATCACAGCACTTAAAATGAGCTTGATTCCCACACTGCTCTACCACTGCCAAGCCCTCCCAGTAGCAATTCCCAAAAAAGCCAAGCAGAAACTACAAGCACAATGTGCTGAAATTCGTTTGGGGGGGCGGGGGGTAAGAAACCCCGGGTGACCAGGAAAGTCTTACTCAGGAGCCCTGGGTCCGGAGGCCTGGGAGTCCCGAGGTCAAAAGGTACTGCTTGGCCGCCCAGCTCTCGGTGGCATTTATGTGGCAACCAGGCACCAACAAACCCCGCTGGCTGAAGCTGGAGGAGGACTTGAGCCAATACCCACTGGAATCCCTCCCACACATCACATGGCCTAAGTATCCCCCAAACACCGGGCCCCTCAGGACCACTAGGAACACGGTAGGCAGCTGGCAACAGGTGGCCGGGAGGTAGAACTGCAGGAGCACTGTGGGCCCGCTCTCCCCAGTCTGGGAGAACCCAGACTTCACCCCAGGACAAGGGCAAAACACCTTCCCCAAATGGAAGGCGGGCGGCCTGAAGCACGTGGTGGACTTCTATGAAGGGGACACCCTCCTCACCTTCGAGGACTGCAAAAGGAAATTCCAGGTGCCAGAGGGCGAGAGGTTTCGATATGCCCAACTCCGACATTGGCTGTCACACGACTCAATGAAGGCACATGGACAGAATTTACAGCACTGGAACGCACACTAGCGGCAACCCCGCCCAGGGGGAAGATCTTGACCCTGTACAGGCTGTTGGACAGGACAGATCCCGAATCCAAGGAGCCCTACATAAAACAGTGGGAGAGGGATCTAGGCCGAGAACTAGACAGGGCCAGCTGGGAGCGCATCTGAACGAGAACCCACAAGACTTCCAAATGTGTGACGAATAAGGAGGGAGCCATTACAGTTTGCTATAGTTGGTACATGACACTGGAAATCCTACACAAGTGCAACCCCACCATACCACTGCCCCACTGGAGAGGCTGTGCAGACACAGGAACACTGTTCCACCTCCTCTGGTCGTGCCCGAAAGCGGAAAGATTCTGGAGGGAGGTCTTGGAGCAGATCCAACATATCACAGGCCTATCGATCCCGTGGGCCCCGGGGATTGTCTTACTGGGAGATACGGGAGAAGGACAGTTCCCGATGACTGGTTATCTGGCGGATCTCTGCACACACCTACTGACTGCAGCCAAAATCTCAATCGCCAAGCTATGGAAACTCCCGGAGGGCCCAGCAATCCCTGTGTGGTGGGTAAAGTGCAGAGGTATTGCTTCAGCCGAGAAAATCACTGCCATCCGCCTTGGCAACAGAAGCAAGTTCCACAGCACCTCGGACCCATTTTTAGACTTTGTGAAGAGATTTCCAGGAGTGGCCAGAAAACCACCAGCTCTCCGTTGGCTGACGAAGATGGACTGAGAGACTGGTTGCCCCCCAATCTGGGTACGCAGCTGTCCAACCCATCGCAATCACTGAATTCGTGCCCTGTAACCCTGACCCGAGACTGCAGCGACTCCTCCCCCGGACCACCCCAGAGTACCTACGTCCTTCTCTTTTTTCTTCTCCTTTTTCCTTCCTGTTCTCGTTCACCTCAGTTGAGGTTATGTTGATTTACACGTTAACAGCATGTCATAAAGAATGATGGAGCTTTTGTTATTTACAAATGCCAATAAAAAGTCACATTGAAAATAAAAGAATAATCAGGCTTCTGAAACCATGCAAGTGTCACAGACTAGAGAAGAGAAATCAACTAATCCAGATCAGGACAAGTGCAAGAAAAAAACTAAGACAGAAAGCAGAAGCTATGTAGGAAGTGTGGAGCAGCTGCAAGTCAAAATCCATGGGAAAAAGAGGGTGGGGGGGTGCGGTGGGGGTATAATATCTTGGATCCTGGCTAGAGGGTCTCAAGACTTCCAATCCCACAGCGCCAGGCCCCACTCTGTATGACATAAAAGTATTTTCAGTTTTAAATGATCAAGTGAGTAAAGTCTTGTACATCGGTAGAGAATTGTCAATTGCAACATGCCAGAGAGAAGGTTAGAGGCTGCATTCGCCAGAAAACAGTCTGTCTTTCGGATGCATACATACAGTGTGTGCTCCTACACTCTGTGCACCCACCCCGCGGGAAATTAGAATATCAACAGAGCAAATTGCAGGAGCCTCACTGATGGTGTCAAGATTTCTAGGCTGCCAGGAAGATCACACCATATGGCCTTCAGCACGCAGCAGAACTGGGAAATAATGGGTGGTTGTGTGGACACACGCAACAGACCCATTTGCAATCAGTTCACACTACAATTTACAGAAGGCAGAGTCGCCGTGAAGTGCCAACGCAGGACACTTCATACAGCAATAAACCAGGCCGAACAGGAGTGCAAAGCTCCTCAACAAATTCCATAACAGTTGATTCAACCAGACACTTGTTCTGCTTCTGGAATGATTTTGCTTTCCTCACAGACTTGGTTTTAATATACCCAGAATTCTTTGGACTTAAAGGATTTTTTCTTCGACTGTGTTGGGACAAAAGACTTCCCTTTGACTACTTTGGATTTTCCTGGATTTTTGATTCGCTTTGGTTTATGGAACTTTGGGATCACTATAATGTGAAGAGAACAGTCCTCAATCTTGAGGGCGAACATATATCTGCAGCCCCTGGTTACTGCTCAGTGGAGGAAGTGTATACATATCTAGTATGGACATTCATTCACTTTTTCTTTTGTAGCCGCGTGGGACGTATCAGGGCTTGTGATCCCCACTTTGGGAGGCGACCCTAGACTATGGTGTGCATTACAATTACTCCAGTCTTGGGTGACTTCCTGGCAGAGAGACTTGCAGCAACCCAACAGTCTCAGTTTTAGGACAGATGGCTAGTTTGAATAAAAATAGCCCTTCTATACATACTTCCACAATATAGAAACGGCTGTTTAGGATCTACTCTACAACCATAGAAAAACTCCTAAACCACTGTTCATCGCCCTTTTAAGAACCCTGTTCACACTATACAGGTCTTTGCGCCTTCCGAAGCCCTCATCAGTCTTGGTTGCATTGCAGGGGGGAGACCTAAGCTGATCAATAAAAAAAAAAAAATAAAAAAAAAAGAGGGCATGGGTAAGCCATGCCACACAGTCCACCCTGCAAAATGCATTAAAACATGCCATGCCAGAGCCATTTGTGCAGCTCTTTTAAACCATGAGGTGGCACTTGGCATGAAGCAGCAGGGGGAGCAACGTGTACTTTCACTCCCTGGCATTGGAAGCGTACATGCAGCAACATAGGACAACAAGAGCCCAGCCCCCTCCCCCAAGAAGCTAAGACACATGGCACAAAAAGCTTTTTGAGATAACGTTAGTAAGTGGTAGACTGAAGCAGAATCAGGGCATTTGTGAACACAAGCCTTTCACTCAGCTTATGAAAGCAGTAGCAGGCATATTAAGCCCAACCGGACAAAAAGGAGACAGAACCCACGTTTATGCAGCTGCCCACCACATATGCGGGAGTACCTGAATGTACAAGGATTTGTAGGATGCAATAGATGGGCATGCGAGGCTGCACTCAATACTTCGAGTACCCGGGGACAGCGGGATGTAGATGAAAATGTGAGAGTGCACTGGCAAATGGTGGTAATGTCCCTGTCCTAGGACTAAGATGAAAGGGGAGGAGGGGGTGATGGGGGAGGTTCCCCTGGCATATAATGGCAGCTCGCCATTATGTAGCTGGTGATAGGTTTCTATGCTATAGTAGCTTTATTGGTTTTACTTCTGTGATATCCAGTACAGAGAGGATTAGGTTTCAAAAGGCATGTGCTAATCTCCCACCTTGTTAAAGTGGAATCAAAGAGTGCATTGTGTTACTTGTTGCATTTAGATGAATTGGTCTATTTCTCGACCAACAACCATTCTTATTTTTTGTCAACAGGTTCATTACGATCTCACACTTTCCTAGCTAGAATAGCAGCCTTCGATTCATGCCTAGATACCTCAAGTGTAGAACTGGAGAAGTAGATTTGTCACATTTCGTTAGCATGTCATGCATTGCCAATCTATACAGGAGCAAGTGTGACGAGCAAAGATGTCTGGATAAGTCACTAAGGGGGAATGTGGGAACAGAAAATATTGACGAGTAGCATTTCAGTATGGATGTTAATCACATCCAAATATGGGGTGTGCCTTTAAAGTCTGAAGTCACCTTTGCTAAAGAAACCACTTTGTTGCTCCTCAGAGCCAGCCTATGTGTCGACAAGTTAGTCACCTCTGTAAAACCCCTACATGACTAGAAAAATCTACCATTAATACAGATTAGTGGAAGAACTACATACTACGGTGCTTCCACCATTCCCACTGTAAGAGAAACATTTCATCACTATATTCTTTGCAAGAATGCCAACGCAATTGCTGAAAAAGGCTTCTACCCAAAGCCATTCTAAGAGATGAAAAGTCCCCAATGATTCTCTTCCTTCCCCAACACAGGCCAAAACTAGAACGGCCATGGCGTGGGAAAACACTCCCCCAATTTACTGAAAAACCGTGAATTCAGATATTCAACGGTCACCCCCTTTTGCTCGTTATCTACAGAGAAAGACTATAAAACATGAACAGAGGAAAAATACCTACTTTGGATTGGTTTAGAGCACAGATTTACTGCACCGTTTCTCAAATGATCCCCCTCCACCTTACACACACTTCATGGATCTACTAACACGCCAGCCACCTCATAGGTCTACGAAATTGTGGACTATCAACACCTACTTTAACACTCAGAACAAACAAAACTATACTCGGTCATCCTTACTAAAAAGGGCCTCTGTTTTTTTTTTTTTTAATTATTATTGATATAGCTGAAATAAATCAACTTTACAATAAATTTCAGATTAAAACCTATCTAAAAGAGACAGACAAGGTAAACGAGAAAAAAAAGAATGAAAAAGAACTAAAAAAACACTACAACTAAGAGGCATTTCATCAGTATCAGATTGATAAAAGCAAATAAAAGAAAAGAAAAAAAGTAGGGCATCATATTGCAGTCCTTACAATGCTAAACGTATATTTAAACATCACTAGTTTTTTTTTTGCTATAGAACCCAGTTCCACCAAACCAGAATGAAATAAACAAGTGCTTCATACGGACAATGCTGAGCTACTGGAGATTAATCCATCTCCACCAAACCGGCATTGCTCTCCTGAAGTATTAGTCCATATAACAGTGCTAGGGTTCATATTCTCACTTTAGTGGAATAACCTGAGTGAATCATTACCCACAAGGTGTCAGAGGTGCAAACTTCATAAAGCTCCACAAATTACAAAGTGTTGCATACGTTGCTTTAGTAATGCCCTACATTCTGTCAGCAGATGTCTTAAATGTTCTTCTTTGGATTAATCTTGACAGAACTTCAAAGATTCTGTGATGACTATCCTACGCGCAAGAACTTGTCTCGTAGGCCACAGATTTAATCTTAATCAGAGACAGTCATTTCTATGTAACGCAGAAGGAGCCTTTATTAAGTATTACTCCGGCGGTGAGCTATGTTTTTTTATTCCAAACAAGTCTGGATCAAAGTCACAATATTTTGTGCATTCTTCTCGAGTTTTTGCCCAATCCATATCAAAGAGTCTCGTTTTAACCTGCATCGGGTTTTGAAGGAGAGTGATTAACGATACATCTATGCAAGCCATTACATGAACAACTTTAAGTCGCCATCTGATAAAGAAAGTGTCAGTTGATAAAAAAAAAAAAAACTTGATCAGCTAGAATTCCCAATACATTACCAGTTTTGAAGGCCAATATACACTTCCTAGAGAATAATTTCCCAGGAGCGTCCAATAGAGCGATGGGCCTGTAACTACTCCCCACAGACCGATCTCCCCTCTTAAAGATTGGAATAATAACTGCCGGTAGCCAAGAGGAGGGTAACTTGTGAGTGGTAATGATTTGGCTAAAGATGTTATATAAGATTTTAGCCCAAGTATTGGGATTCTGATTAAATACAAAGTTGCTAAGCTCATCGGGTCCGGGTGCACGAAAGTTATTGATTTTTTTTTATTTGAAAGAGAATATCCTCCTCCTCGATTAAAACAACTTCATAATTGGAGGACTCTAGAGTGGAATAAGTAGTATCCAAATTTGGTCTCTGATACATAGCAGTAAAATGCGCTACCCAGTCAGTCTCGTTGACACCATTTAGCGGAAATGGTTTTTGGGCTGTGTTATTAGCTATGTTAACAAGAGCCCAGATTTGGGCAGTGTTTTTACGTATAATAATACCCAACATGGCTTCACCATATGTTTGTAACAGTTGCATTTGATGCGACCGTAACCTGTTCCTATACTGACACTGGAGAGCACGTATCAGTTCATGCTTATTTTCATGGTTTCATGAGGCAATGCGCTTTTGCGCAACACCTTTTTTGATTGTACCATTGCATCAAATTCATACCAAGGTTGAAATTGGACATGAGAACGTGAATGCACCTTCTCACGATAACTATGTAAAAAGCAAGTGTAGTCGCCAGTGGCAGCTATACCATCATGGTAACTACTTTCAAAATTTTGGTCAAAGGCTGACAGAGTCCGAGGATTCCACGATAAGCGCATTCGGGCGTTGTTCACTGTCATAACTTGGGCAAAGTCTTAGCAACTATTGTGCACAACCTCAGCGTTGGCCAACCATACTAGATTTAGCATATTATGGTGGCTATACATTTGGGGAATTATCTTGAAGCTCATTGCTGAATCAAACGTGCATGAGTCTACAAATGCATAGTCGATGATTTAAGTGCTTCCTCCTCTTTGGCAGGTTGTATGAGTCGTATCACCTGGGAGAGACCCATTGCACATCAAGAGCACTCGGTCTTTTGCCAGAAGATACCATTTTATGCAAGATAAATTGTATTTGGGATTGTTTTCTGGTAATAACTAACTTTAATTCACCCATTGCTATGATATTGGTTATTTCTGAAGACTTGGAGATGACATTTAACAAACTTTCCAGATCACAGAAAAAGTCATCATCAGAAATCCCTTTGGGGTTGCGATACATGTTCAGAATTGCAGCAACCCCACCTGGAAAGGTGAGCTTTGTCAACAATAAATAAAGATTTGGCGCAACCCACCAAGTGAGATGCCAATTCCTATGATTTCTGATCGCAACTATCATACCAGACGATGGACGACCACGAGGAGCGGACTTGGAAGCATGGAAAACAATAGGGTGATCTTCCCACACCGCCTTGTCTACTAACCAAGTCTCTCCCCATAGGTTTTATTTTGCAGTCTGGGGATCTCCAACTGTTTAACATTGGTGACCAGATTTAAATTCCCCTCAGAATCAATGGAGAATGGACCCCTGGCCAAAACAAAACCAAGCGCAAAGATGTCCATCCTGGCTTGCCAAAGGGCATTTCTCACAAAGTTGGATTGTAACCAGATTATAGCGATGGAGCCATCATTATCCGGGACAAATTCAACCTCGTCAATATCTGCAGATGTAATATCTTGTAAAGTACTGACCTCACATATTGCCGAGATACTAATTCTATTCATGGTATAAGAAGCGACTGGCGCAGGGCGACACTTGATCAGCCGATGGAGATTAGCACGCTTCTTATTGGCAGTGTTAGTTTTCACCTGCCTATTTGTCGCTTTTTGAGGCTCATTTACTCTTTGTTTATTGCCTAGATCTTGATTTCGATGTAACAGAATGACTCTTTGAGAGTTGCATCTCAGAGGGAAATTGCATCAGCATCCAGCTTCCGGGATTCCTGGATGGCTACGGTCTTACCAAAATAACTTAACAGCTTTTGCAATTTGATCATCAATCTGCCAGCTGATGTGCTGTTGGACAGCTTGCACATCAGGAGGCGCATTGGGATGTTGATGGTTAACATCATTTTGTTGTTCCCAGAAAGCATCACTCTTCCCAGAAACGTCCCTCAATTCTGTCCCCTTTCGTGTTATTTTGACATGAGTCAGGTTGCGCCATTATGGAGCCCTTTAGCGATTTGTCCTGGTGTCTGGCCAAATGCACATCCAGTAATACTCGAGTTATAATAAGCTTTCCCACTTCAAGATTGTAAGACAATACCTGTGTTTGCATGAAACCTTGAACATTCGATGATATATTAGTGTCACTCTGTGGAGCGCGAGCACTCATACTGAGACTGTAGCTTTGGCCCCCCCTCCAGAGACTACCAAAGGTACTGAAGATGCCTGGGTCTAGAACCAGCGCACAAGACTAGATACTTTTGTATAGAGTTCTCAATTTGCACTCGTACATCTGCTAGAACAGAAACCTGGCATACTTCATATCCCTCTACGTTAAGAGCACAAACAGTGGCCATTCAGGAACATGAAGTATAACGAGTCAGGATTGCATTAGTTCTGCATGATACATCTGTAAATAAAGGACGGACAGTTTTTAAAAAACAAAAACTCCCTAAAAGTACACTCAAATGTCTGGGAAGGGGAAGGACAGAATAAGAGCAGAGGATGCGAAAGAGCAGAGGAGAGCGAGCGCAGTGAGAGAGAGAGAGAGAGGGAGAGAGAGCAGGAGTAGAGTACACAGGGGGAGGGGGAGCAGAGTACACAGGGGGAGGGGGAGCAGAGTACACAGGGGGAGGGGGAGCAGAGCACACAGGGGGAGGGGGAGCAGAGCACACAGGGGGAGGGGGAGCAGAGCACACAGGGGGAGGGGGAGCAGAGCACACAGGGGGAGGGGGAGCAGAGCACACAGGGGGAGGGGGAGCAGAGTACACAGGGGGAGGGGGAGCAGAGTACACAGAGGGAGAGGGATCAGAGTACACAGACGGAGAGGGAGCAGAGTACACAGAGCAGAGGAGATTGAGACACTGCAAAATAGATTGGCATTTGATAGCTTAGGTACAGCTCGAATCTTTTTAAATATGTTCCAACTTTGCCTTATTTTTGGAGTGCAGACATACTCCGAATAACACAAAAGGAAAAGAGTATCAATACCTTGCATAGCATGTTCCAGTGCAGGGCTCTGCAACCCTTGTCGCTTCATATATCTTGGACTTCTATCCTTAATCAAAGGTGGATCATGAAGTCTTAGTCCAAAACATCTGAATAGTCAAAAAGATTGCAGAGCCCTTTTCTAGCGATTATGTAAATGATGGGTAAATTCAAACTTTAAAACTTGGAACCAAACTAAGAAACAGACCATTGTCTAGTATAGTAAATTTAAGCTTTTAAACTAAGAACATGGCACAAATATTATACGTTAGTCACTATGGTGAGTAACGTACTCCTAGTCCATAGTCTCCTGTCCTCCATACTCTATTGGCGTCCCACACTAGAGACGGGAAACGGAAGCCTTTTCACCCGAAAAATGGTCTTCCCCTTTAAATTTAGAAGCGTGCAAAGGCGCAGCCCCGGGAGCATGCACTCGTTTGACTACACCAACTGGGGCCACTCAGTCCCCTTTGACGCGTCTGCTATATTACAATTGCCCAGTGACACGTTTCTTAAGGGGGAGGATAGTGGAACGTATGGAGGAAAGTGGACAATGGACTAGGAGTACGTTAGTCACTACAGTGAGAAACAATTACTCCTGCGTCCCGTCCCCTTTCCTCCATACGGTATAGGCGATTACAACTGAATTAAAGCCTTTGGCGAGGAGAGATGCCCATCTAGGAGAACAGGTTTTTCAAAACGACCTGGCCAAAAGCTGCGTCTGACCTGGCGCTGGTGACCAAGCAATAGTGGTTGCAGAAGGATGATAGAGATGCTCAAGTAGTCGCCCTGCTAATCGGCTGATATGGAATGCATCTTTGGAAGGCCACAGCAGCGGCCTTGGCACTGACCGCGTGGGCGTGCATGTTTTCTGGCAAGACATGTGCTGGTCTTCGTACGCTTCCTTGATGGCCATCACCATCCACCTAGTTACTGATGCCTTGAATGCTAAGCCACCTGGCTTTGACCCACCGAACATGATGAACCGGGCATTCGATTTGCAGAAGCTCTCAGTCCTGTCCAGGTAAAATCTCAGAGCATGTCTGACATCCAGACAGTGCAACACTTTGTGCCTTGGCCTAGTTGGAGGAGTTCTGAGAACCAAGGTCTGGCAGGCCACTGCAGCGCGATCAAGAGGAGACGAAGCCTCTGCGACTCCTTGACCTTGCAGATGACCCTGTGAATCAACGGGTAGGGAGCAAAAGTGTATGCCCACATGTCGTTCCACTAAATATGCACCGCATCCCCCAGAGAGCCCCTGCCTCGTCCCATCCAGGACGCAAACTGGTGGCATCTCCTGTTGCTCAGGGTGGTGAATAGGTATACCCGAGGGGCAACCCACCTGTTGAAGATTTCCCTCAGGACACCCTCATTCATCTGCCATTCGTAGTGGTCAACCCCCAGCTCAGCGGAGTCTGCGCCTCCAGGCTGGACTCCCCCTGGCTTATAGGGAAATGTTATTCGACAGTGCCCATTCCCTTATGTCGATGGAGAGCCTGCAGAGACCTGTTACCCCTGGCTTATTGATGCAATACATGCATGTGGAGCTGTCTGAATGCAAACCTTATTGCCGGCCATGGGAGGAAAGCTTTGAGAGCAAACAAGAAGGCCATCATTTCAAGCAAATTGATGCGTTTCAAGTTGTTCCTGCTTCGATCAGAGCCTGTGGCCACTGTGCTTGTCCAGGGGTTCCCCCCACCCCCATCCTTCCAGGGACCAGTCTGTGATAATGATTACCTCTGGTAGTAGCTGCCTGAATGGCCTGCCCACTAGCAGGGTGGCCTCTGTCCTCCACCACAAGAGGTCCGGTGAAGGTGCTGGGGTATGCTGACTAGAGCCGCTTGGGAGCCAGTTTCCTGATTCCAAGAGGCTGATAAATGTAGAGGCAGCCTCATTTTGAGCCTTGTGTGGCACAGCCAGGAGACGTGCCACCAATATTCCCAGCAGGTGTTGCTACCACCATGCAGAAGTTACTGATCTGCAGAAGAAGTGCCCCGTGGCCTTCCTGATTGCCGTGATCTTGTCCTCAGAGGGGAAGATCCTTTCCACCCCCATAACCCAAATTAGCCCCAAGAATGTTAAGGACTGAGTGGGAAATAAATGAATTGAGGTTGATGGAAAACCCCAATCCGTATAGCATGTGCAGAAGGGTGGCTGCTGTGCGCTGGACTCCCTTGGGAGACTACGCTCGTACAAGCCAGTCATCGAGGTATGGATAAAGGTGGTAGCATCCCGCTCTGAGCAGGGCTGCCACTGCATTCATTAACCTTGTAAAAACCATCTGGGCCGAATTGCAGCCAAATCTTGTTTTGGAAATGAAAGCCCATGATCCTGATGTGTAGGAGGGCATGATGGGGCTCCCAAATCGGGATGTGCAGCCAAGCATCATTCAGATCCAGGGAGCAGAGGGTGTAACCATCTTGAATTTTTGAAGGGGTTGGGAAAGGTTCAATGTTGAAATGTTCAATGTTGAAAGGTCCAGGACAACTCTCAGGCCAGCCTGGCTCTTTCTGTATAGCAAAGATGCGGGAGTAGAAACCTATGCCTTGCTGTGAGTTTGGCATCTCCTCCACCACCTGGCTCGCTATCTCTGCCAGAAGAGTTGCCCTCCCAATCTGTGAGGGTGGGGAGGAGGGGGGAGGAGTGAAGAGGAGATGGAGGTATCGGTAGGCGGAAGCCGGAGGAAACTGTTGAGAATACATGGGGCCATGGATCTTTCCCACCAGGACTGAAAGTGAAGATAAAGCCTGCCCTCCCCACCCCCAATCGTAGAACTGTGAATCTGCATGCCACCGTCACTGCTTCTTCCCTTCTGAGGATGGTGCCTGGGAGGGGTAATGGAAGAAATCCTTATGTGACGATTTGTGCCACTTCCTTTGGTGCTGGCTGGGCGGCCTGTCGGGCTGCCTAGTACGGTGCTCTTGGAAGCCCCGGAAACCAAAAGAACCATCTCTGTCAAAGCGTGGGCGACTCTGGCTAAAGCTCTTAGACACAGGCTTAGTCAAAATTGCCAGGGACTTTGCTGTGGGAGCAATTTTTTCTTCTTGCCAAGCTCCTCATCTGTAGATTAGTGAAACAAGTCCCTGCTCCCCCTCGAATGGCAGGTTGAGAATGAGTTCCTGCATATCACGGTTAAATTTGGTTACCCCAAGCCATGCGGTCCTCCTCATAACGGTGGCTAGACATATGTGTCACTGTTGACTACATGGTGTCCTGGGTCACTATCTTTGCCTCTGCCAGACCAGCCTCAAATCTCGCCTGACTGTGTGCCGGAAGTTTGGGAAGGTATATCCTGCCATAGCTTTTGGTTCACAGCAGCTAGCATGGTGTCCCGCCAATGCCGCAGGTGGAGATTAGCATTCGAATATATCTTCTTCCCATAGGCCTCAAAGAGTTTTTCTTCCTGGCCTAGGAGGGCCGAAGTAGGTGTAGACGTGGAGGCTTGTGTCTTTGCATACATTGATGCTGCTGCAATAACCGAAGAATGAGGTTGCAGGTGCACCGACAGAATGAGGGAGTCCCCTCCCCCTCCTTCTGCCGATATTTGGCATCTAGGTACTCGTTTGTAGGCTGTTTAGAGTGGGGTTTTATCCAGCCCTTCTTTGCCAGGGACTCGACATCCTTTTGCAACGGGATACCCATTTTGGTGGTTGACCGGTTGGTAAGCACCTCTGTCAAGACCCCCACCTCTGGTTGCTTGACCTGCATCTGCAGTATTCCTAGGTACTCCACCACTCCCTCCAGCCTTTCATGTAAGGCCCTACCTCAGGAGGAGGTATCTCGATCCTCCTCATCGTGTGTGTCCCCCGCTGTGTCCTGCAGGTTCGGGGCTGCTGGTGGACTGTGTGGGGGGGGGAGGGTACAGCGGACATTTGCAGCGTGCCGATGGTCTGCGCGAGTAGGTGCGCCATGGGTGGAGCCACCGCAGCAATGGGTGCCTGGGGTAGTGCGGGACCTGGGCCTGCACTGGTACTCTTATATGAACCAAGACACGAGGTTGCATGGGTGCCGCAGGCAGCATGTCTTGGATGACCCCTCCGAGTATGAAAACATGGGATCTACCTTTGGCCTGGTCTTCCTCCGGACATACTCTTTGATGTGCTCTGATGGTGATCTTGAGAACAGCTCCCTCCACCTGGCCAAGCAGTTCTTCAGTGAGCGTGAGGTGAGCATCTTGCATGCCGAGCAGCCCTCCCAGAGTAATGCCAAATATGCTCCTACTGCTTCTGTTCATTCTCCTGCCAGAATAAGTTTTGCATTCCAATCCAAACAGCACTTTGCACGGAGAACAGCTGCCAGACCGGTCTATTCTTGCTATTGGATCTCGAGGAGGTTCCCATGGAAATGGTGCAAGTGCTGGGTCTGATTTCTAGGACTCGCACGTTCTGCGAGTCAGTATCACATGCCTTGGGAGCCCGACTGTCCTCATTTAAGCACTGCAGTGTATGAGCCTGGTGCTTCGGAAATAGTTCAATTCCATTCTGAAGCTCTGGTGTTACTACGCCAGTTTTGCAACATTTCTCAAGTACTTCAGCCGTTCTACCTGGCATTTGAACACAGTGGTTATTGACTGAGTTTAATTCACCCTTCGCATTCCCGCAGCGCTTTCTGCGCCTTTTGTTTTCCATCATCAGCTGCTTTGCCGCATGGAGCGTACTGTTTTTCTGTGTTCCTATATAGGCTGATGCCGTCCGCGGCAGATCACCCGTTCAGTGGTATTAAATCCATCATACATGAACTTCAGTCACCTGGATCTTGCAGCCGACTGTAATCTGCCCGTTTTCAGTGCCATATTCCTGCTGCAGCATTATCAAGGACAATTTCAAATCGTATCGTCCAGCGATTGCTTCTAACGCCAGCTACAGGGTCCGCTACTCAGCTACAACTTCTGCTACCACTGCATACCATCTAGTGAATACGGTATGGTTTTCTATCAGTAGTGCTTGGAAAAAGCTCTTGGCAGTGTTACTATTCCACGTGCGGTTTCTGCTTCTTATTGGGATACTCCCTCCATTGGAACACTTGGGATTGTTAATAGCTGGTAATTTGCTTTCCAAATTTAACTGTGCACTGGACTCCAGACACTTTGCTGACATAAGTGCACCAACCTGACACTAGTGCGTCCCTCGTGCCGTCCGCGTTAGTCACTAACATTTCTTCCTTATTTGTTTCCTTGGATCCTTCCAGTTGATCAAGGTCCTGCTCCTCCCGTCCTAAGGTAAGAGAATTCTATGTTTACTTTTTCACACAGAGGTTGGGGGTTAACTGTTAGATACAATACTCATTCCATTCCTCCTCTTTTAGGAGAAGATTCAATCCAGCAGCACTATCATACTGGTTTTTCTCTTAACAGGGAATACCATGCCCTTCCCAGTGATTCACTGCACTAGCTTTAGGTTTCTCTCAGCTGGTGTGGTCGATCATCGGGAAGGTCTTACTCCAAAGGCCATTCACATCAGGGCACTGCAACTCTATCAAAGACTATTGCCGTCCCCGTAAGCATTTTTGTTCTTTCCTCATTGAAGTTGTATTCTGTGGGCCAAGTATAACACCCTTCCATGGTCCTCGCCAAGGCACCGAAGGCACAGCGTGTGTGGATCAGACGTAGGGAAGGAAACCTCTCAGGCTGGACACCTGCTGAATCCCACCATCATCGGCATGCGGCAGGGTGGAGCGTGGCACCGGAGGACAGAGTACTTATGACTCTGAATTAGCTAGATGGAAAAAAAAAAAAAGGGAAACATTAAGTTGTAGCGTGGAATTACAAGCAAAAATAATAGGGCCTCAACCACAGCCTAAGATGAAAGAGGTCCGCTCCAGTCCATGTGGAAAAAAGGACTAGGGAGTGGTGCCAGTGGGCGGAGTCAAGGGAGCACATGCTCCTGGGCCCATGCCCCCATCGCAATTTAAAGGGGAAGACAATTTTTTGGGTGAAAAAGGTTGTTTCCGATCCCTAGCGAAGGATGCCCATACAGTATGGTGGAAAGGGGACAGGATGTAGGAGTACTAATAATAAATTTAATGTCATACAGTTTACCTAATAAACTTTACACATAAAATCTACACTTAAACATATAAACATAGAATACTACCTAAAATCAAATCGCATTATTACATAATACCACAATACCACATACAGTAGGACCTAAAAGAAAAAATATAAAAATAAGGCAAATGCAAAATAAAAAAATATAGAAAGAGCAGCAGAGGAAAAGCAATCACACCAAATTAATCTTCCACCTTAATTGAACGGATGAACACAAATGAGCACAAATTAAAACAAACATCAGAGCTTCAATACATTGAGGATCTCAAATCTCAACAGTCTGCAACTTCCCAAGGCGTAAGCAGGATCTATAGTTTGATGTTTACAAACACTGTATTCCACTTGCAATTCAAAACGGAATGCCCAATATTTTTTCAATCCATAGCCAGATATTATAAGAGGCAGTCAACACCTGCATGCTCTCGGAATTAATATAATGGTGCCAAAAGGATGAATCATCGATTGTTGCCAGGTCATGGGTGTACTTCCCAATGTAATGGTGGATTAAATCTATCATGCTACCACCTTGTGTCAATAAATGTCTGGCTGACTTTAATGCGTTGCTTGCTTTACAAACCTGACAAATACATTATTCCATTGGGATATGCTCTTCTGTCCGTGACCATCAAGGTCGGGAGCAGATCCATCCTGAGTAGAAGTATAAAGCGTTGCAACCTTTTAGAGGGGCAGAGATTAAGGCAAGCCTGTGGTTTCATGAAGGAATATAACCTATATTGCACAAATTGATAACCTTTCAGCGTGCTGAGGTGGGCAAAGTTCTCCAACCAATCCCACATTTCAACACGCTTGTCTAGTGCATTCTGTACCAACTTCGAGCACCCCCCCTCCTCGCCAAGACCAGCCTCTATCAGCTAAATAGGTGAGTAGGGATTTTGTTTCTTACAAAGTTCCCGATAGACTGTTGTTAGTAGAGGGTTGTTTATTCCATTAAACATTTTCAGAAAAAACCCTAACCTCTTTTTCATGACAATGGCATTCAGCGAGGGTACTCCCAGTTCCAATCGTATAATGGCCATAGGAACTCCCGGTGCCAAGCCAAGGACACACCGCCAAATTTCCCTTCGATGACCTGAAGCCAGCTGAGATCTATCTCAAAAAGTGCTTCTAGGGGATAAATGCTTGCAAATAAAGTTGGCGCGTACCCCATAGCGTGAAGCCTCCCTGCTGGTTTGTAAAACTGGCAATTAAAGCTGTTACTTGCGCTGTACGCTTAATTCAGGAATGTTTACACTCCACATATTCAACACAGGGCTCATAGTCAATTGCCAAATAGCGATATTGTGTTACGTAAGAGATCTTAACATTGCCCACCATAAGGTTGACACGAGAAACTCTTTTACTGGTGAATCTCAAGACATTGGTTTTGTCAAGGTTAATGGCGAGACCATTACAAGTGGCATATTCCCAAAGTGCCATGGCAGATCTACGCAGACCACTGATGGTATGATCAAAAATGACTAGATCGTCCGCGTATGCCAAAACAGAACAGACAGCTTCCCCTATTTTTGGAGGGCAATTGCAAGAAGCAGTTATAGCCACCGGCATGTCATGGACGTAGAGGCTGTACACCAGAGGGGCAGTGACACAACCCTGTTTCACCCTCCCTATTATGCTGCACTTTTCCAGTCCGCTGTCCCTCTTGGTCTAATTTCAACCTAACTGAGGTATTATAGTGCAGCAATCGGAGACAAAGTACTAAAGGGGTATTTGATATCAAGAATCACTCAAAGAGTAGATCAATGGATCATTTATGCTTCTTATAAAGGGGCTAGATTGATATTTGGCTGTTTATTAATCTCTGCTTTCTGAATGATCAAAATGTGTTCCAAGCTTATTTTAAGGGCCAAACATGGTTAGTAAACGTTCCAGTGTTTAAATACAGTCAAAGGGTGGCATAGATTGTGTGACATAACCAGCTCCCTTATACAAAAAACATTTTCACAGACAAGTCAGTGCTTTACATGGAAACATTCACCAACAACTATGCATTTAGGAACAGTTCTCAGCTGTCTTCATTATGCGGATTCAAACGATTTCAATTTTTAAAATTAAACTAAAAAAAGGAAGACCGACAATTAAAAAGGCATCAGCGAAGACCAACAACCATCCTAGAAAAGACTATTCAAAAAGCTTTCAAGACAAGCACATCAGCAACATGAAAAAAATGTTTACTGCCGGTACACTCATTACAAAATACAGCTAGGTAGAATTGACTGAGCAGCCTGTTCATTTTAATGTGTTTTACGTCCGTCATAGCTTTTTGGACTAAAACTCTGATCAGCCTCTACCAAGTGTTGAGCTGTGGTAATACTAACCTTTAAAACCTTTTTTATAACTTTTGGTCCAAATCCTTTTTGTATAAATGATCATTGATATGATATGGCATTTATAATGCGCCTGTACACAAGTGTTTCTCATTCTTTGAGGAACAGTATTTCTTTTTCTAGCAACATTACAGAAAATATAATACCTATTCTCCCAGCACCATTTAAAAAGTCTGGGGATATGGAGGTAGAAAAGAAACAGAAGTAGATTGCTCTAATGCCAATTGGTATAATGGTCTGGCCACGTTGGGAACAAGATTATTCATTCGTATATACAATTTGTATTCGTCAGTGTAATGGTTGATTGTAGCAGTCTTAGAATAATAGGCGGATAAGAAACGTTAAACTAGTGTGCAAACACTGAATACTAAAATTTGCTAAAGGGATCAAAGCTCATGTAGTAAAGACAGATAAGCAGAGTAATTTGAAAACACTTGCTAAAACCGTAAACCAGTATAAAAAGGTTGCAGAAAGAAAACAAACCAATCAAGTAGAGAAACCTGTGGAAAGTAGTAGATTGAAGCAGAATGGCGAGGTGACCAACTATTCTTATAACCGAGCCAGCAGCTTCAAAACCACAAATGATGGCGCTCCAGAGCCCAACAGAGCAGTCACATGCGCAACATTTATCAAAATGAAGAAACTTTCACTCACCAGGATTGTGATGTGCAGTAGACTCTCCATTTTGAAAAACATCTCCAGTCACATTCATTCTACCTGGGTTAAAAGGTCCTACACCGGTCTTTGTCTGTGAAGTTAAAGATGGAGGGTACGTTTGTATATTGATACCAAAATTACTTGACTGGAGTCCATTAGATACATCTCCCAAGTTAGTATTCTGCAATGATGTTACATGTGTAATCATTAGGTTCATATCACGCCGTTCTGTACTTCCCAGGCGACCATCATTCACAGTGCACATACCGGTCTCTAAAGTGGTGACATTTGCAATTCGAATTTCAGAGTCTGGTTCTGTGGTTATTCCACAAGCAACCATTCCAGCATTTACCTTACTCCTTGGAAAACTGGAACTGGAGAATTCCACATCATTGGGTCTGTTTGACTCTGCTATTCGCCTTTCATGAAAGCTGGAAGTAATATTTTCTTGCACTTGATTTGGCTCTGGGTCATCATCATCAATTATTATGGTCTCACTTATGCCATCCCTTTGAGAATCTACGTCTTTCGAAGTAGGGCGCAATCTAAGGTCCTGGACTTGAATCTCACCATTCCTAGAAGTTGAAAACACATTGCTTCTTTGATCTGCTGGAACTTGAGGAGGATTATTTGCAATGTGTACGGGTTCAATAAAAACAACATCATCATCATCCTCCACAATAGTAGAAGTCCGATATTTGATAGGTCCTGAAACTATACTAGGATGAGGTGATCCTCCAAAAGAGTTCCCAATGTTTGACAGACCGGTGGCCATAGTGGCCGTCCCCAAGAAAACAGAACGCTCTGAATATTCGTATCCTCTTAAAGAATTTGTGTCCATTCCAAAAAACCTGAAACAAAGAAAAAACAATTAAAAAAACAAGCAATTTACCAATTATGCACCCGCCCGCACCTCCAATCTTTTTTCCCCTTATGGTTTTTGATCTCCAGAGATTATTTTGGACCTGACGGCAGGGGACAAAGAATAAGAGGAAGAGAATGGGGATGGCAACCAAGAGCAACCTTATGCAATAAAACAGCTACTCATTAGTGTGGTAGCCCCTCTACCAAGGAGAAACATTGTTTAAATAACCGTACTATGCAATTTCTTCCACTCAATAAAGGCAAGACCGAGGTGTCTAAATTCCTTTAGCATTTAATTTTGATTTGCTCCCCACCAACGTCTATACCAAATAGGGGATAACGAAATAGTGGTCAATTTATTAATCTTAAACCACAAAACACTATGTTTAGCATAGTGTCTAATGATGTTAGCTCCAGCACCAGTACAAGCACACAGACGGGTACAAAATTGAGGACTTCTAGAATACGCCTCAATAGGATTCCTTCGAGACGATTTAGCCACTTGTCCACCCCCATGACAACACAGCACTCAAGCCTATACAAAATTACAGGAACTATACTTTGTAGATTAAGACAAAGCCGCTAATACTAAACCCATTGTGGGTTCTAATACATTTCTTGATGGCCCCAAACTTCCTATGAGTCTTCAGCTCAATGCTAGTCACGAGATACACTTCCGTTCGTCTGTTTGAGATCAATGATCCCAAGAAAATATACTCAGAGGTTAATTCGATCTTATAATCTTCTACCCTCCAGTTCACTCTAGGAACGCTCTACTTTATTCCCAAGTACATGGTGTATGTTTTCATGCAATTTAGAGTTAACTCATGCTCCTCAGAGTACGCTATTAGAGTTTTCATTGATCTCAGAAGACCAATCTGGGCGTGGTCCAATAAGACGATGTCATCTGCGTATGCCAGCATATTCAGATGTTCATTCCCCCCTTTAGGTGGGAAGATTTGCCCATCAGATCAGCTGTATAAAAGGTTTAAGAGCAGGGGGGCTGGAATCCACCCCTGCTTTAATCTCTTATTGATTTTTATCAAAATCAGTGAATTCCCCACATAAATCAAGCAAACCCTGGCTGCAGTATCTGAATGGAGTGGACAGAGCATGTATAACAGGCCCTTATCTATGCCCCAGCTCATAAGTTTCCTCCATAATTTAGCCCCGTTACCACAGTCGAATGCACGACTAATCAACGGAATCCCGTGTTCTTTCCGACAGAAATTACTTCGAATTATATAGGGGGTTGTGGGTTAACAGGTTAGATGAGGGTGGGAGAGGCTTTTGGTAAGGGAAAGGCCCACCTCAATAAAAAAACTATAAACAATATATTCCACCAATAATGGCGGTCGTAACACCTGTTTTGGCCTGACCGAAAACGTCCAAAGAACATTTTATATATATTTTTTCAAGACCCATTGATTTAATGCCCTAAAAAGTATTGTGACAAATACCTTGCTAGAGTATCAATTAGCTGGAATTCCTCTGTCGCCCGACTTAAATACAGCGATCAGTAGGGAGTGGTTAAGCAAGAGGGCGTTGCAGGAGATACACTCGGGACCACAGAGTGGCAGTTGGGGCAGTGAAGGGGGGGCCCAGATGAGTGAGGTGGTTCGCTTGGAATCCTAGTGGAGAGCGTTAGTTTGGTCTCTCCACTGTTGCTTGATTGATCCCAGGTAGTTTACTGGTGCATGGTGGGGCAGCCCCGCAGTTGTCAAGGACCCAGGGACCGGCCAGGGGTGAAGCAATGGGGGAAGAGAAGGAGAGCTGCAGTACATGCGGTCACTTTCTAGATGATGGAACTGGGATGGCGAGACGGGCAAAAGGAGAACAGGGGGGGGGGGGGGGGGGTTTCGTCCTGCTACGGGCAATAATTCGAAAGTGGACACCCCTTAAAAGGCCCCCAAGTGGGAACACAAAACAGGGACCCAATAGAAGGGACAGGGTAGGACAGCAGGAGGACTCGAAATGGGATTTAGAATCATCACTTATAATATCAGGGGATTGAATTCCCAGAAAAGGTGATGCAAAATGGACGTATTCTTGAGGCGCGAGAAACCAGATTTTCACACACTCCATGATAGCCACATTCGCAGGAGCGACAAGTCGATGGTCAGATGCAGACGTAACCCCAAATCTTTCAAGTTAATGCGAAGGATAAGACAACAGGGGTCCTAAAAGCTTTCAAAAAACATTCCTGATCTGGTGGTTCTAGAATCAAAGGGGGACAAGCAAGGGTGATACTCTTCATTAAATCCGTATTATAGCACACACGTTCACGTTAGCGATGGTGTATGCCGAGAACTGGATGGATTTCTTAGAGCGACAATAGCTGAACGTGAGGTGATGGCAGAGGGACATGTCATACTAACAGGGGATCTAAATGTGGTGGAGTCTGCTGCAGTGTCTTTTGGGACAGTGACAGTGCAGGACTATTTGCTTTTGCTCCAGTTTACTAGAAGAACCTACCAGTCCTCTTTCTATTGCTACCAAATTTGCTTTCAAAATACCCAGGAAGCCGCAGAGTCTGCTGCAGAGTCTTTTGGTCTTTGGGCTCTGCAGGCTCCGTGGCGCCGCCCCGCTCAACTCCCTAAGAAGAACAAGGGACTTCTGCAAAAAGAACTTACTGTTGAATGCCCACGAGTAACTTATCATCCAAACCCTGCTTGCGGTGAGTGACACCACCTCCCCCCATTCCCGACTGTCCCCAGTTATGCCCCCCCCCTCCATCCAGTAACCTACCATTCCATCAACGAGGCCTGCTCCCCCACACCTTTCGCTGCCCCTTCTCGGCGCACACAGACCCCTGCTGTGAGTGACGGCAAACATCCCCCCCGCCCGCCACTCTCCCTTTCCTTCCAAATCCTGACGGAACCCCAGCGCTCCTCCAGGGACACTGCCCCCGTAAATCGGCTCTAACCGTAGTGAGAGGACCGCCTTGCAGCGTGTCTCCGGAGCTTCACTCCCTCACCCACGCACGCCGGCTCCAGCAGCTCTACTGTGACCAGACGAGCCGTGAGCCTGCTTGCTTACCTGCCCGCTGCTGAGCCTGCTAGCTTACCTGCCCGCTGCCGAGTGTTTCACGCACACACGCCCTGTGCGTTTGCCCCCCCAAAACAACCAAAGGTGGCTGGCCTCACCCGAACTCCGTGGGGGCTGCGAGTCCATGGGTATCAGCGCTTCCCTAGAGCCGTTTGTGGGTCTTACTCCATCATTGTAACGTTGACAACACAGCAGACTCCACCTTGTGACAATTCTTTGGCAGTCATTGGACGATAGATCTCGTATCTGAACCCTGCTTTGTGATCACTAAAACAGCACCGCATTCTGTATTAGGAAAGCTCCTCTTCAACTTAGGCAGGAGATTGCCGGGGCTCACTTCCCCTTGATCCTGCACTTTACCATCTTCGTGGCGCTATACCAAGAAACTTTGAAGCTTTCACATCAACACAGGGAGCCCTCTCCCTTCTGACCCTGCCCAGCACCCAGTGCTCCACCGTGCCGCAACAACAGCGTAAGCATTAATAACACAGGAGACGGTAGAATTTTGCTACCACCTCCCTGGGGGTGCTGGGGTGCCGAATGAAGATTCATTTGAAACTTACATAAGAAAGGAGACTGCAGGGGCTCTCTCCCCTTTGATCCTGCACAGCAACCTGCTCTACCCCATCCTGGTCAAACGGAAACACTCCGACCGAAAGAATACTGCAACAGCACCAAAACAAAAAGGAGACTGCAGGGGTTTCCTGCACTTCAATCCTGGCCAGAATGTTGCGCTCCACCGTACTGTCCAAAGTGAACATCCGAAACAACTGGAATACAGGAGACTGCATGGGCTTGCTCCCCTTTGATCCTGTCCTAGGTGCTGCAACAAGAAACTTTGAAACTTGCACAACACAGGAAACTGCAGGGCCTTATCCCCTTTGATCCTGCCCAGCACCCTGTGCCGCACTGTAACGCCCAAAGTGCTCATTCGATCTTGAACCTATCAGAATGCAGGAGACTACAGGGACCTGCACCACCATGATCCTATCCTGGGCGCTGCAACAAGAAAACGACGACCAGCACTAATCCTTCTACTGCTGCTCTAAGAGACATCGCCACTCTGAAATGCAAACTGGGACTCTCCCAATACCAAAATCGACGAAACCCCTAGAGACGTCAAGAATCCACATGTCTGCCTCATTGCAAAAAAAGACAGACAGCGCAGCCAAACACAAGGCTTAGAGGAAAGCTTCACGCAGACGCCTCAAACACAATGAAACAAGCATTCCAAAAGAAGAATTCAAACATCCTACAGAAAATCGATACCCCCAAAACAATCCAGAAACACACATCTCAGACCTTGGAATAGTCAAACAACCAGAAGAATTGGAACAAAATTCCTCAGAAAATCTAAGTGAATCCTCAACCCAACCAGAATGCGCACAAACCAAAGGCCCGACCGAAATAAATCAAGGAAAGCAAAGCCTTCAAGACCTACAGATCCCAATCAGCTGGGACCAAACTGAAAATCAACAAACAGAAAAAAATGACCAAACCAACCAACCCCCAAGGCGCACACAGAAGAAAATGGGAACGTCCAAGCTAACAGACAACCAAATATGCAACATGAACTGAAGGATAGAACTAAACGGAGCGAGACAGCTATAGACCCAACCCTCGCAAAAATCGAGCTCAAAACACCAACGAACATCGCCCACGATTCAACTAGAGAAAGACAACCACAATTCTGCCATTGATTGAAACATCGACGAACACCCAGCACCGAACAGACAATGAAGAATTATCTAAACAATCAAGCCAAACGAAAACTCCAGGGACACTGATGGCTGGGATGACTAAAAAAGAAAAAGCGAAACAGGCAAAACTACAGTGGCTACAAACCCACGCAGCTCAAAAACTATTAAAAGAACCTCTCAATTGCCCCTTGAATACAGCACCAGGCAAAGCAGCTTGTCTATCCCTAGACATCACTGAAATAGAATCCATCATGAATAGTGCAGAAAGAAGGAAAGAAATCTTCGGCGATCCAACACAATTAGCAACACCTTCCTGCACTTCGACGCCACTACCAAATAAACCTAACCAGCAGAACTAGCGAATCTCATGAAAAACAAAGACCTCACAAAGAACAACCACATCATTTGCATCTCAAAATAAAAAAGGAACCAAAAACAACACTATTCGAGTATGATGTCGAAGAATCCTTTCATACGCCAGTGCAAGGAAACACAAATTATCCAACCCCAATACCTGACGACAGAGGGAAACACTCTCCACAGAATGACTACAATGAAAATCAGAGACTTCCAACAACAATGCTAGAACTACAAAATATGCTGCTGGCAGTGGTTTCCCAATCCATGATACCCTTCCTTAAACTACACGAAGCAATAAAAGACAATAAACAAGACCAAGCCACTCTCCTGGCAATGGTCCACACCAAGCAAATACACACAGAAGACTTTATAAACACAATAGGGAATCGTTTAGATTCCGAAGCATAACAATCCCGAACTTGGCAACAAAGACTATTCGAGATAGCACGAGGCGACAAAGAAGAAAAGATCCAACTTACCAAAGAACTCATGGCATTGCTCAAAAACCAACAAAAACAAAATGCCCATACCTCAGAATACACCAAAAGAAAACATACCACCCTGTATGATACCAGAATAACTGAACCTTAATCAACACAGATAAACATCAAGCAAACCTTCAACATCCTCACCGACCCAAAAACAAACCCATTGAATGCATGCAAAGGGAAATTAAAGCCAACAAACGACCCAAAAAACATGACCGGCAACGATACCTTCGGCCCGACAAAGAAAACTGATAAAGAACCAACAAGGAAACCCACCAAACAAACACAAAAGCAAACGGGCACACAAGCTTTCCTCCGAAACTGGTCAATACCAAAGCTGGTCCCAGAAAAAAACATTCAAAAATCCAACCACAGAAAAAATACCCAAAAATCAACCCAAGAAGTCTACATCGAAACAACCGGACCTACCAACACAAAATCAAAGTAAAAACGAGCAGTTTCCACTGCGATAATACATAAGGAACAAAGCCCGGAAACAGATAATCTACTCAACCTAACGACACACGAGGACCCAACTACACAAGAAAAAATTAAAACAAAAAGACAATTGAACGACACAAGTCTAACAGTCATTGACGAATATCAACCAAACTACTCTGTCAGTTACACGATCTTGTGCGAAGAAATCTCAGAGAGATCACTGATCGACCCAACCTACATCTCAATCCAACAGCCAGCATATGATGAAATCTCTTCAACCTCACTAGCCAACGAAACAAGACATAGCACCGGAACCACCTATTCAACAACCGGTTCAGCACAAGACAATTCCGGGAGGCAAAACCCGAGAGAACACACAGATCTATCGCAACCAAAATTCCTGAACCCATTTCAGTCAACAGAGAGCTACATGGTGCAAATAGAAAATATCATTAACAGGCCCACCCAACTGGTTCTAAACAGAGCAAACATCTTAATACTGTTTCAAGCAATCCCAAACCTGAACCAACTTCGCTCCAGAGACATCGACCTAGTCACCTTTGTAGATGATAACTCCAATGACAAAATATCGCTAAAACTACATAACAAAACAACCATGGATCAAATCTTAATATCAAGAGATGCGCTACATAAACTTGGTTTTAGCTGCACATCCAATATCAAAACAAAATACGGAAAAACCATCACAGAAGAAAACCCTAGAAGCATCCTTACATCAAATCAAAGACAAGAACATCCCAGGAACCAACATAAGGAGTGACACAATAGCCCAAACAACCTCGCAATCGTGTGCAACCACTTCAAGACGACCACGGACTACAATTCCAAACAAGAACATACTGATGCAACCTACAACAATGACGATCGCCAAGTCAGACACCAGCATACCCCAGAGGATAGTACAAACAACCGTGATGAAGCAAGGTTGAGCTATAACAACGATCGTCCGATCAGACGTCAGTATGAATTAGTAGACAGTCTAACCTAATCAGACGCCACAGAACTAAGCGACATCTCATAACCACCAACCGACACAATAAACACTTGGACCCTGTGCTCATGGAATACACGGGGACACTCCCATTTGTTTAACGACTCATCACCTGAATTTGACTCATACCAGATCATCTGTTTTCAAGAAACTTGGCTCTCCAACACCCCATGCTGTGACGGCTTTCTAGCCTTCCTCAACCCAGCCCCAGTAAGAACTAAAAGGTAGACCCTCGTCAGGTCTGTTAACAATAATCAAGATCGATCTCAGATGGTCTATCTTGGAAACCACAAAAAACAACCCGTAGATACAAAATACAGTTATAAAAATAACAAGAGGAGGCCCAGATTTCGACCCATCTATAACTCAGCATGAAAGAAATATTTCAATTATGAACCTGTATTGGAACCCGCCTGCAATCAATAAAGCTTTCTTGGATAGTGTCTTCATAACAATTGACAACCTCAATGTGACCATAGCCAACTAGTTGTACATAGACAAGACATCCCGCACAGACCACAGCCCATTCGACCTATCCCGCTAGAAGTCTGTACAGCTGGAAAAAAACTACACATAACCCAACAAGCAATAACCTCACTCACAAGACAATTCATGCAAACCACTACCTGATGACCAGAAATTAAACTACCAATGGCTACTTCAACCCTATTACAAACCAGCTATACAACAAACCTCACAGCCTCATCGGCACTCCTACAACAAGGAGGTCACTGAAAGGAAAAGGGCACTGAGAAAAACCGTGTGGCAACTAAAGAAAAGAAAAGACAGAATCGCTCACCAAAATAAAAGCGGCAAAACATAACTACAACAATTGGATTAAAACGCATCGCATGATACTACAAGCAGATGCAGAAGCAATCTTAGAAACCTACAAAACACACAACCTCCGTGACCTATGGAATCTGCTGAACAACAATTCAGCACATCAACAAACACTGATAGGAAATGTGACAGAACAGCGATGGATCGAACATTACACAAAAATATACAAAGCCCGGCCATCAAAAACAAACAAAAGCAAAGAGACAGAATATAAAGTGGACAGTAATCTGCAACTATCAAGAAATCTCTGACATGATCCAAAAACTCATATTTCCCGCGCTCAAGGTCCTGACGGGACATCAAATGCAATGATAAAGAAAGATCCGCACTCATGGGCCAACCTAATGAGGAATAGCTCAACCGGATACCAACATGGAAAACTGCAACCATTGTACCCATTCACAAACAAGGATCGAGAGATGATCCGACAAATTTCCGCCCAATTGCACTACTTGACCCCTTAGGAAAGCTGTTCGCGCCATTCTACTAAAAAAAACTCAATCATTGGGCAACCGAGACACATCGCTTCTCAACAAGACAAACTGGCTTTACCCCAAATGTCGGGACAAACATCAATTTACTCTTGCTAAACTTGATAAAACATTAAGCAATATACAACAAAACAAAAATCTACGCAGCCTTCATAGACCTACATATGGCCTTTGATGGGATATCTCGGCAAAAACAGAAACAAACTCGAAAAATGGAAATGCCCTAATGACATCTTGGGGCCAATCAGACACCTTTATTCAAACACCTCTATAACAATAAGACTTACACGAGAAGACCACACAACTCCGAAAATATCAACCGAAAATGGACTAAAACAAGGATGCCCCCTCGCAGCTACACTGTACAATCTCTTCACCGAAGACATCGAGACTCATCTACAACCTGATGCCCTCAACCCTCCAAAAATCAATTCAATACCGGTCCAAATCATGACATATGCGGATGACATTATCCTCCTGGACAAGACACCTCCAGGCCTACAAAACAGTCTCAGTCAATTAAGCAACTACATGAACCTCAACGAACTCACCATCAATACAAAGAAGACAAAAATTATGCAACAGACCAAATCGATCAATAACAATGGGAAACAACTAAAAATCTATCTTAATCACAACCAGCTTGAAGAAGTAACATTCAAATATCTGGGAATCCATATAAACCAATCCAAATCCGAAAAAGAATGCACTCTGAAATTAGAACAAAGGATCCAATCGCTGGCAAGACAACGATGCGTGATCCAGCAAAAATTTGGCAAATACTCATTCAAACCCATAACTACATACTATAAAAAAAAGGTGATTCCAACAATAGTCTATGGAACAGAAGCCATGATAAACGCAACAGACTATGGCTAGACAAAATTAGAAGCCTCCTTCTGGCGTACGATCCTGCAGCCGCCCCCTTCTTTCCCTATGCCTAGGATCAGACACGAAGTAGCAGTACAGTCCATACGCTCAATTGTCTTATGGAAACAACTAGACCTATACCGCAAGCTCCTCACCGATGAGAAAACACTTGCAATTCAAATCTTGAAGAGCCATGATGGAGCAATGAACAACACAATGCTTGCCAAGTGTAAAGACAATCTAGAGCAATCCATGAAAACATAAGAAATTTCCCACGAAATGCTCATGCTACGCCCACAACGCGCAAAAACAAAAATAATGAAAAACAATTGGATAAACACCATGGAAGAGAAAACAAAATACACCCTCAATCTTCAATGCAAGATATCAGATCCATTAACGAACTACCAGCTTACCTGACCATCTTCCCTGATGCCAAAATACGAGCAATATATTTTAAAATACGAATGAACACAATACCAACCCGCTTTTATCTAGCCAAATCCAGACAAATTCCTCCAACAGAAGACTTTTGCCGCTTTTGCTCAGATACTCAGCAATCAGAAACACTCTTCCGCTTAGTAATGGAATGCAACAAACTTTCTGAACAAAGATCCAGATTTGGCACCTACTACAAGATCGGAGAATAGACGATGGAGACAGAAAAGAGATGGATGGAGATGCTTAACGGCAGATCACAAACTCATACTTACAATATGCCAATTTCTACAAGAAATTCTAAGCCTTGGCAAACCTGTAATGAGTTAAAAGTAAACCTTGGAAATCTGGAAACAAATGAAGTTTAAAAAAATTAAACTAACATTTAAAAAAAAAAAAAGAAAAAAAAAAAACACATTATAAAAAGAAGAATGTGGCATGGACACCGGGAACAGACAGAAGTAAATCAGGACATACAACTCAGGGCGCGCCTTCTCAAGGGCTTAAGGAGAAGTTTGAGGAGCTGAGATTAGTGGAGGTCTTGCGCACCTGTAGGGGCACAGAGACCAGACATACACACTATTCCCATGTCCCATGTCAACAGGACACTACCCCAGATAGACCACATCTGGGTATCTGCCCAGCTAGTGGGGCGGGTACGAAGTGACCCTGGGAGTGATAGCATTGTCTGACCATGCGCCCCTGTAGGACAGAGGGGGCTATGGTCCATGCCGGAATGGATACTGCTGGACACTGTCGTCAGCGACGGTGGAGGTCAAAATTCAGACCTATTTTCGGGAGAATGCCATGTCAGACACCTCCCCAGGAATGTGGTGGGATGCCTTCAAATCAGTTATTAGGGGGAGCTAATTGCTCTTAAAGACGGGCAGAATAGGAAGCTGGAGGACGACTTGAAATCCCAACTTAAAGACATCATGCCTAAAATGGGGACCTATCCAGCGAGAGATACGATGAAAGGCTACAGAGCAATCAATGGTCAGCTCGATTTTCTAAGGGTTCTTCTTAATGCCAAACAGAAGTACTATACAATGGGTTATTTGTAACGCGCTTAATACCCAGAGGTTTCTAAGCGCGGACCCGGGGACCCAAACTCTGTTGCTCAGTGTCAGTGGGGGAATAGAGCGGTGATGCTTCTAGCGAGACAGCTGAGAAAAGGGAACGGCCCAGACTATGCTGAAAATCCGGGAAAGAAGCAAAGGGTAGACACTGAGGGGATCCTTAAGATCTTTGAATGCTTCTATAGCACTATTCCTCAGACAGGCCTCAGGGGGACCCACAGAAGGCATACCTAGACGCAATGTAACTGTTGACTCTCTCAGAGGACAAAGAGGAACATTACAGGGGAGGAGGTTTGTGTGGCAATAGGGAAACACCCCTGACAAAGCCCCAGGGCTGGATGGCTTCATGGCTGCCTTTTATGAAAAGTATCGAAACAATTCTGGTCCCTCACTTGACTCGTTGGTATAACTCCTTCGAAGGAACAGGGTGCATTACGGAGTCTATTAATCAAGCCAAACTTTTGGCATTCCCATAGCTGAGCAAAGACCCGACGAGCTGGGGGTCATATTGCCCGATAGCGCTGATTAATATCGATGGCAAGATCTAGACTAAGATCCTGGCAACTAGACTTGTGGGGCGACTGCTGCGATCTCATTAAACCTGATCTGTCTGGCTTTGTTAAACACCACCAGACCTTTGGCAATACAAGGCGGGTATGCCACCTGGTGGAGAAAGCCGTGAATCGCGGAAACCCGGCGGTCCGGCTTGCCTTAGCATGCATGGGGTTTGGAGAATGCTTCCTCCGGCAGGTGCAGGCAACCTATCAAACACCTCCTCTGCGTCCATCTATAAATGGGCAGCTCTCCAGCACCATTCACATCAAGAGGGGGACCAAGCAGGGCTGCTCCTCATCTCCATTGCTTTAACCCTTTCTGCAACTCCTGCAAGAAACACCAGAGGTCAAGAGCATTCAGTTTGGGGTGGAATGGGCCACAAAACAATGGCATTTGCCGAGGACATGCTCCTGGCCCTTTAGAAACAGACCGCATCCCTGGAGACGGTGACATCGGAGATGGTGTCATTTGGAGAAGTATCGGGGCAGAACATTAATGTGCACAAATAAGAGGTTCTGAACCTCACGCTATCAAAGGAAGCCATGGGAGAAGTGCAGGGTCACTCCTCGTTTCAGTGGGCAAAAGAAAATACCTGGGGATCTATATAACAAAGTCTTTAAATACACTATACGATGCAAATTACCCCCAGCTACTCCGCGATTAAACTAGATGTACCGCAATGGAACCCTTTGCATATATCCTGGATGGGGCAGATAGCCTAGATTAGGATGGAAACCCTCCAGCGCTTTCTCTATTATTTGCAGGCACTGCCAGTTCCCATGTCCAGAAGATGTTTTTAAGTCAATCAATCGGTTCCTCTCTGCTTTTATTTGGAATATAAAACAGAGGGTAGCTTTGCGGACACTCAAGGTCCCGAAGAACTAGGGGGGATTGGGGGTCCTGAACTTTAGGCAATACGCCCAGATGCAGGTACTGAAGCGGTGGCTGTCAGAGGATGACAACAAACATTCGGTCCGTATGGTCAAAGCAGTGGTTGGGGCTCACCGAGATGAGTCCTGTTATTGGACAAGAATGATAGACCTGCTAGCATGCAGGCGTCTCAGATTACGGCACTGGTTGGGGTGGGGGTGGGGGGGAGAAATGGAGTGACCTAATAAAAAGGGGGGGGAAATCAACACAGTCAGGCCCGTTTACACCACTATTTTGGAATCCTCAGTTCACACCAGAGATGGAGGAAGGGTCTTTTGGGAAATGAAAAGCAGCGGGCGTATGAGACGCTAGAGATATTATGGAAGGCCAGGAAGACCAATCCTTTGAACACTGCATGCAATCCCTCGGTCTCGCTGAAGGAGAGAAGTTCTGATACTACCAGCTGTAGGACTGGGTGATACACCCTCCTAACAAACTAGCAGCGAGCAGACAATTCATTGCATTTGAGAAATACATCACTTCTCATACAGGGAAAACGAACCTCATCTCAGTACTATACGCGGTAATAGCCGAGGGAGCTACGCAGGTGATCTGGCCATACATGGGTAAATTGGAGACAAAGCTGGATGACAAATATCAAAAGGAGAGTGGGAATTTCTGTGGGGTAACATTGCTAGGCTCACCCGGTCAATCCAGCTGAGAGTGATGTGGTACAAAATCCTCACCCAATGGCAATACACCGCAGAGAGGATTGGGTCCATATACCCTGAAGCATCATCAGACTGCTGGAGGGGTTGTGCGGGAAGGGGGGGTGGGGGAGTTGGGTGTATATATGGTGGTCATGCCCGGCTATGCTGCCATACTGGGAGCAGGTACAATCAGCAATCAAAGATATGCTGGGTCCAAACATAACTGGGGAGGGAGGAATGTATGCTAGGCCTATGGGGAAAAGGAAAGGCACCGCAGGGAAGGGCCCATTTTCAGGCATGCATAGTTATGATTTTGGCGATATTACTAGCGATAGCCTAGAAATGGAAAAACAAGGCGCCCCTCCATGAGTGGCTAAGTAAGATTTGGCACATCGTAGCTATGGAATGCGTTACGTACAATGCGAAACGCAGGAAGATTGGGGGCTGCTGCGGACATACCTCCGGGATGATTACAGGTTTCAAATATGCCCGCAAAAATAAGGATATTGAACAATGCTTGCGGCACCCACAGGGGTACAACGCCAAGGAACTAAACTATCAGAAAGGGTTGAGGGGGAGGAGCTCGGGGAGGGGGTGCAGGGGTTGAATGGCAGATCGTTGATTGTTAATCGCTACAAAATGTTAATAAACAAATCGTTAGAGATTACTACAGGTCGCAGGATGCACTCTGGTTATCACTAAGCGCAAATATTTGCATGTCCAAAATACACTTTGTTGGGGGGCATGGCCAACTAGCACACAATGAGGACGCGATTCCTCGGTGCTCCGTGGCCGCCAGCCGAAACCTGAATAAATCCTGCAAAAATCGTACCAGATTGGAAAGAAAAACATTATCCAGTCGCGGACACCCGCAGCCACATTTGACGGCAGTGCGAGGCAGAACCGGAGTAAGGAACCGGAGATATCGCTGACCGAAGCCGACTGCGACAGGCGCCAAACCCACATCAAGATAGCTGCTGAGTACGGAGGGCGGTAGGGGTCGCCGCAGCCCGCCAATGAGGGTTTTGTGATTCCCCTCCTCGCCCGCTGCCGCGCCTCCTTGCGCCCGAGCTATTGAGGACTCCTGAGACTGGGCTTCCCCTTCGGCTGTCGACGGCCGTCGGACAACAGGATTGCTCCTGTGACCCACCGCGGGACCTCTGGACTGCGACCTGCCAAGGTCCCACGCCAAAAGAAGATCTGGCCGCTGGCGACGAGACGAGAACCAGTAGCGTGTGGGATCCTTCCCGCCCGGACCTGGGGCACACAGACCCAAAGCTGCACCCAAGGTGAGCTGTGCTCACGCACGGGGAGTGACGACTTGAAGCCCGGGAGGGGCTGTGAGCAGATAGAGACAGCGGCTCCCTCGATACGGAGGCGGCCCAGATCGCAACCCACGCTCTCCATCGCGGCCGGCTGTGACCAATGGAAGCGAGGAGTGTACGATCCCCCTTGATGGATGCTGTGTGAAGCATACGCTCCCGTCCCTGAAGCGCAACCCCCATCCGGAGAGAAAGACGGCACACACACCAGCCTGTAACTTTCCTCGATGGCAGGACTGCCGCCCAAGGCACTGGGACACGGCGCCAAACCCGTCATCCCGGGAAAGTCGTGTGGTTGGAGGCATACGACAGAGCGCCTCACGGAAATAGACGCTGAACTCTTCTTGGCTGCACCTCTAGACCCACTGTGCTGCCACCACGTGTGGCTCCCCCATCCCCCACTGTTGAACTGGAGAGCCTGAGGAGTGAACAAGTGGGCCCTGACCCCCTGATCTGCTTCAAGGACGGACCGGTCCGCAACATCTGGGCCCCTCGTGAGCATTTGTGGGCGCTCCGTACTACGTTGAGCGCCTGCCGACATCCCTGCGAGAACCGGTAAGGAGAGGGGGAGGTGGGACACGGCTGCCGTACATTGAACTGGAGGAATCTTCCTTTTGGCCCGTTGACCACACTCGCCTAGCACACAGACAACTAGAGCTCACTACTGCACCGGGAGAGAAGAACGAAAAGGGCCCGGTCGAACCCTCAGGCAGCAGACACCCTGCACCAACTCCTAACTGACAGGGATCAAAGAACAAGGGAAATCGCTTATCCGACTACAAAGAGAGAACGGATCACTCCAAAAAAATACCCAAACTGAATGATTCGAAATCCCCACAGAAAATGAAGCTGTACAGCTCCAGAGGCTAGCCCACATACATAGCGAACCATTTTGTGCGCGGGGCGCTAAAATAACACTTGAATGATGTGGGACAACTGAGCTAACCAAACAGGGACCCGCGAAGACGAGGGGTACAGTCAGGACACTAATCTCCTTACAAGACACAAGATCCATAGAACGAACCACCCCAACACGGCGAGTCCCAATAAGAAAGTCAGCACCAGTCACAGCAATAACACGCCACAAACACCTGCCACAATGGGCAAAGACAAGATTTAAAAATTGACCAGCCAAAGCACAATGGAACAATACACAACTGCCACTCTACCCCCGACGGCGGAAACAGGCAGGTCTGAAGACTCACAAAATCCTGAAGAAAACATCTCCCTAAGAGATGTGATGAACGCCATTTCCAACTCGCGAACCTCTTTGGAAGTGAAAATGGATGGCATTTCCACAGAGGTCTCCCTGCTGTGCCATAATCTTCAGAAACTCTCGTCCCGCACCGGAGAGGCTGAGACTCTGATTTCAGTCGCAGAGGACGAATTGAGAAATGTGGGTCAGCAAATGAACAGAGCATTAGAACGCATCAAAATATTGGAGAACAGAGTGGAAGAGGGAGAAGGCAGGTCAAGGAGAAACAACATCCGTATTCTTGGCCTGCCTGAAAAGGCTGAATGGGAAAGCATGGAAGTGTTCCTAGAGCAATGGATTGCAGATCTATATGCTCCCAAGACCCTATGAAAAGCTCTTCGATAGAAAGGGCACACCGAGTTCCAACGGGCAGACCTACACCTGGTGGACCACCGCGAACTGTGGCAGCAAAAATCCTCAATTATAGAGACCGAGATGCGGTGCTGCACATGGCCAGGACAATGGACGAAATAACATAAAACAGCTCCGGGATAGGCTTCTTCCTGGACTTCACTAGGGAGGTGCAGAAAATGAGAATCCTTTGATCCCCTTAAAAAACGCTTACAGACAATGAACGTGAAATACGGCCTCCTGTTCCCAGCAGAGCTAAAAATATATCATAATGGGACAACGATGCAGTTCACAGACCCTACAGAAGCATGGACCTGATCGGAGACCAATCTGAAAGGAGACTGGGGCCAACGCAAAAGACGTGAACCGAGAGGAAACAGACCGAGGCTAAATGAGCCCCCACAAGAAATACTTCAACAAGACATGGAGGCGATACCACAAAGACAAGATGAATAAAGGAATGAACGGACGAAAATGGTATGCCAACATGACACAAGATTAAGAGAAAACAACCCAACAGCTATAGCAACTGGTGAAATGAAAGCTGGCGGCCCACAAGCCAGCACGGCACAACCCCCAAGTTAAGCGAAGTACATACTGAGATTCATAATACCAAAGAGACTTTAGCACTTAGCATTAATTCAACTGGTTAGACGTTTTGTTCAATGGGCGACAGATGCTCAGTTGGGGATGGAGTATGGGGAGGGGGAGTTGGGAATTATACAGGTACTGAATTGACAATTGGCGGAGCAGGACTACAGTCAGCAGTACGCACATGAAGATTGCGAGAGATGACTATCCTCACATAGAACTAAATCCAAAGACTGATGCCCGCAGCTGGAAATAATGCAAGAAAACTTGCCTTCATGACATGGAACGTGAATGGCCTGGGGAACATAAAACGAAGGCTAGTAACAGAATACATAAATCGCCATGATCCAGACTTAGTGCTGCTCACTGAAACACATCTGGCAGGCACCGAATGCCACTTTTTCAAGAGAACTAAGTACAAGACGGCGATCCATGCAGGCTTCTCCACGGGCTCGAGAGGGGTGTTAATTCTGATAAACAAAAGAACTCCAATCGACATAGGCAATGTGACCCAAGACCCTGGTGGAAGATTTGTTTTCATACATGGCACACTATGGAACCAAACCTTAGCCATACTGGCGGTTTACTCCCCCCCCCCCGGCACTGATAACAGCCTTGTTGGAATAAATGACTCCGCTAATAGCCAATAATCCAGCAGATACACTAGTGGTGGGCAGAGACTTCAAATGAATATCACAGATGACCGTACACACATAAGAGGGAGGAACCCGTCAATACCAACCAAACTTGCCACTTTTACGTCAGCACTGGGCCTAAAAGATGCGTGGAGAGACCTACACCCAAAGGAGAGACAATTCTCGTTTCATTCGGGCGCACACGCGTCGATGTCTAGATTCGACTACTTTTTCCTCCCTGGCAAATACAATCACAAGGTAGCGGATGCAACCCTACATCCCCGCGGAATATCAGATCATTCCCCACTCAGGATGATTCTGGAAACAGAGAGACCCCAGCCTCCGCCGAGATGGCGATTTAATGCATACTATCTAGGATTTCCGGAGCCAACAGAGAAGATTCGGGAAGCGACTGCAATCTATTTCGAGCTGAACCAAGATTCAGTGGCCGACAAGGAGATAGTGTGGGAAGCGTACAAGGCGACTCGAAGAGGCAAAATACTGAGCTGGACAACTGCACACACGAAGGCACATAAGAAAGATGTAGACGAGGCACAACAAGAGGTGAAACGTGCCGCGATGAAATTCACAAGTACGGGAGCGGAGACAGATAGCACATCCCTGCAAATAGCACAAAAGTAACTGCACAATGTGGCCCTAACATGTGCAAAACAAGTGCATAGAACCATGCACGCCAGGCTCTACGAGACAGGAGATAAGGCCAGCAAAATGCTGGCATGGTTGGAGAGGAGAGAGGAGGGACACCACCAAGTGCGTCGCATAAGCACCACAAACACTGAATGGGCCTCAACTGACCCAGACATCGCGGAAGAATTCGCAACCTACTACGAAACGCTATACGCCCCGCCTACGACACCAACAGATCCCAGCGTACTGGACTCACTAACCATCCCAACGTTAAACGAAACACAGAAAACGCAGCTCGAAGCCGAATTGACTGAAGAACTGACCACAGCCATCTCACAGCTCCAAAATGGGAAGACCCCTGGCCCCAATGGCTTCCCAGTGGAGGTATGGAAGAAAATTGGTGCTGGAGAGATCGCATCCCACATGCTACAAATGTTTTTGAGCGCCAAGGAAAAGGGAATCCTTGCGCCAGACTTAAGGAAAGCTGCCATAGTGGTGATACACAAAGAAGGCAAACCACCGGGCGCATGCTGTTCCAATCAACCAATCTCGCTCATAAACAAAGAAGCCAAAATACTGGCAAAAATACTGGCCAATCGGCTTCAGACAGTGATACCCTCCCTGGTCCATCCAGACCAATGCGTCTTCATGCCACAGAGATTCACGCGGATGAACATTCACCGGCTCCAAGCTGCCATTGAAAAAGCACCATCACTACAAGACTCACTAGCACTCGTCACTATTGACTTTGAGAAAGCTTTTGACTCGGTCCACTGGGAGGCTTTGTGGCACATAATGGGCAAGATGGGATTTGGGAACCACTTTATAGATTGGGTCAAACTACTCTACAATGCCCCGACGGCATAAATCAGGGTGAATGGCTGGTCCTCACGCAGTATAAAGCTTGAGAAGGGAACCAGACAGGGATGCCCCCTCTCCACGATGCTATTCGCATTGGCAATTGAACCATTAGCGATTATGCTGAGAGAGTCACGAGCTTGGAGGGGATTTCATTGGGCACAGAATTGGGAGGACAAAGTCTCCCTATATGCAGACGACCTCCTGATCTATCTAAGCGACCCAGTAGCTTCATGCCCCATTGTCACAAACATATTAAATACTTACGGGTCCTTTAGCGGGTTAAGAGTCAATTACACTAAATCCTTACTGTTCCCGATAAAAGGGCTACAAGCAGGGGATCTACATAACTGTCCATACAAAACGGCGCAAGAACAGTTAAGATGTCTTGGCATACAGATCACGACAGACCTAACAGTAAGTAGAGAAAAACCTACACCCGATAAGAGATAGATTCATTAATGATGTGAAACACTGGAGGTCCCTCCCACTCACCATGCTAGGAAGGGCTGCCCTGTTCAAAATGCTGGCCCTACCGAGGTTCCTATATATCCTGCAGAAGGCACCCGTGTATTTACCAAAACTAGAATTTCGTAAATTAGATGAAACACTGAGGAAACTCTTGTGGAGTGGAGGACACCCACGAATCGCACTCAAAACTCTACAGCGCTCCGTATGGGAGGGAGGGATCAGTCTCCCACACCTACAGACATACTACTGGGCAGCCCAAATGTCAGTGATAAATGACGTCCTACATAATGACCCAACGCTACTGCACAACAGAGCAGACACTCAAGTGATGCAGGGGACCACGCTGATAGAAGGGCTTTATCAAAAACAAAACCGCCCATTCCTGCCTACATTATCTGCACAGAGAACACGGATCTGGATGGATGTACATAAACACTTGGGTTGGGAAGGCAAGGTTACACTGAAACAACCCCTATGGCGCAACAAGCATCTGCCAGAACTTGGAGAACTCCCCAAATGGGTGGCCTGGGAAGAAGCCGGGATAGGAAGACTAGAATACATGATAGAGTACGGAGAAATAAAGAATTTCCAAGCCCTAAGGGACGAATTCGATCTTCCCGCCACAGAACACTTTCATTACAGGCAAATGAGACATGCACTCGCCACAAGTGAGTTGCACCTCCCCAACATCCCAGAGTGTACCCCGGTTGAAACATAGTGATGGAGAGAATTGATCACAAAATAACCTCTACAATGTACAACTCAATTAACTTGTTTGCCACAACAGAACTCACAGGGCTGAAAGATAAATGGGAAAGTGACATGGGCTCAATCCAACCAGAGGAATGGACCACTGCTCTCATGTATCCCAGGGAAACCGCGATCTCAGCCAGAATTAGACTGATCCAACTGAAAATCCTGCACAGGGTATATTATCCCAGAGAGGCACTGCATCATTGGGGAAGAGCAACGGACCCCAACTGTTTACGATGTCGCCAAACGAGAGGGACCTTCTGCCACATCCTCTAGGAATGCCCACAAATCCAAATATTCTGGCAGAAATGCTGCGACAGACTAGCAAAAGTGATTGGTCAGGAGATACCAATGGACCCCAAACTGCTAATACTAGTGATAGATGAAGATAGAGAGTTATCCAGATTTCAAAAACGTATGTTTGCAACATCCACAGGCCTTGCAAAAGGGAATATAGCACAACTATGGGGTTCGTCCTCGTCCCCACAATACGAAAAATGGGCAACTGATGTAGACATGTGCATACCAATTGAGAGGAGAGTGTACACCACAAGGGGGTGCCCAGGGAAAGCGACCATGATCTGGCAAAGATGGGAGGATATCTGAGGACATGACGCAAAAGAACCGAAAGCCTGCTGAACTGCTGAAAATTACTCACTCAGACGATCGTGATGAGCTTAGAAATCTGTGCACTACAACAATATTCATAGACTATACGGAGAAGAGCCAAAGCCAAGTAGAAATGTATACCTGTATGTTTGAAAGTATTGACTAAGAGTTAATGTATTTGTTTTGTCTGTACTTATAAAACAATAAAATATTTTATCAAAATACACTTTGTTTCAATCAGGTCAGAGCCATTCACAAAAGTGCTACATGTCCCAGAACACAGCTGGTCTCCCTGGACATCCAAGAGTGCATTATTCAAGGCAGACATCTCAGCAGAACTACATAGTGAAAAACACCCTCTATATCAAGAAGATAAGTATTGTCACATTTATAGGACTTTGTGTTGCGCTCCAACAATCAGGCAGCCAGATACCTACCACATACGCAAGCTTCAAATAGCTTACTTAACAGTCATGCACAATACTGTCGAAACGTGCAGGCACAAACAGGTGCTCTTGAGTGCAGCTATATTCCCAACATAGGTACACAAGAATGCAGAGCTGGTCTAATCATAAGCTATACAGCCGGGTGCTCGCTCATAACCATGCATCCACTTAGCCAAAGCATACACATATTGATAAACATCCATCTGCACAGGATAAACTCACAGAGGAATGCTCAGATAAACAGATTTAAACACAACCACACATGTATGTAATTGCAGGTGCATACGCACACCATTAGAGTCAAAGCCACTTCCATGAACGAAAACCCTCCCATCTCAACCTGTCCTGTTTCGGGTATGAAGTTACTCATGTACTGCGAGTCTTCTTAACATTCAGATACTTACAGATTTGGAATTCCTACTAAAAATGCTTGAATAAAAGTACAGTCATAGTAATGTATGTAAACATGTCCTATGTAAAGCGCTTTAGATTTAAGTGCTATATAAAAAATAAAACAAATTATAATGTAAGCAATGTGAAAAAGCCAAAATAATGCACCAAACATTTGGATGGATGTTACTCACTTTTTTAATTAACATTGTTTTCTTGCATATTTCCAGGATTTCAAATGTTTCTATGGGCGATGCGCCCAACTACAAATTGATAATCACTTTGTGAGATTAGAGCGACTCAAAAATAACTACAGGCAATGAGATATTACTTCTGCAACACCAACCTTAGTGCTTGAGAGAATTGGAACAAAAGAATAACAAAATATACTCAAGGTATGAGACCGGAGCCAAATTACTGTAAGGCCCTGAAGAAGGTCTTCATTAGGAGTGAAACATGTGTTGCCCTATAGTCATCATAATTTGAAAACATCATGTTTGGTCCCTTAAAGTTCAAACATGCTTCAACTATATTGAGGAGTATCTACAAGGAACATACACGGTCAAATAACCTTTTTGATTGGTAGATTCCAGCTCGGGAGGATCCAGCTCAGTGTACCTTTGACAGAGGAGGAATATCTTTTTGCATATTTAAGGAAGTCATGGTATCAGTAACACAAACAAGTGACCACAGTGCAAGGGTGTTTATTGAAAAAGAGTTTGAAAAACACCCATCTAATCCTAAATCTACAGATGGGAGCAAGCTATGACCATCAAATAATAATAATAACGCAGTCCTGGTGGTGTCTTGTGAAAATAAAAGAACATATACTAATAAACCTATTGCCAATCCTTACCTCTAAATACAGATTGTGTGGTAAACAAAGTCACGAAAAGAAAGAAGTGTTCACAAAATGATGTCAGGATATTGGCCTCCCTTCCCCACATTTTCAGCATGGGATTAGGCGGTTCACTCGAGCTTAGCACAGTCTCTGGCTTCTCTAGCATGAGGCTACAGTTCAATCCTTAGCATCAGGGACTTCCGCGCCCAAGTCTTTTTGCCTTTCAAAGCCTCTTCATTGAGATGGCCTGATGTGACAAATATAAGTTCTCCTCGTTCAGACTTTCACAAGTACTCAATTTCTTAGGCGATTCACTCTTCACCCCGTACTCCCCTCAGCCGGGCTCTGATACCTTTTGACACAATTAGTCTCCCTCCTCCGGGCTCGGACCAATTTCAAGTGCAACTCTTAAACACAAACTTTCTTTAACAAAAGCTCTTAGCCGATCTCCCTTCACCTTGCTTGGACCAACTTCATCTACTTTCTTTATATTCTTACTATCGAAGACCTTCGAATGTGCCCAGGGTTTTGCTTGACCCGTTGCAGGACCACTTTGATTTCACAATTGCTTTTCTCAACACATTTGCCACCTTGCGGGTGGATACCTAACAGACTATCGAATGAGTACCCACGTGGTGTCGGACCACTCTGTATACGGTATCCTATCTTGGCTTCAAAGTTTAATCACTCATCTGCTGTTTAATTATGTTTGCGTTGCTTTACACATACACTTCATACACTGTTCTCTTCAGTTTCACTGTACAATGTTGCGGCTTGCAACCTTGGCTTCAACACAGACCGGTCTATTATCAGTCTCCCCAACTCACCGGCTGTGCTGACCTCACTGGTGCTGCTTTGTTGTAGGAGCCAAGGACAGTTCCACAGCGGCAAACTATTCTCCCTGCCTTGACCATCCACGCGGGAGACCCCTGGGTACCTCTGACACTATGCAGGATTCTTCTGCCTTGATTACGGGTCTTAGGTTTCCTATTCTCAAAGGTTCGTGAAAGGGAACTTCCTTTCTTGCAATCCTCTTCAGTCTTGCCATCTTTCGCCTTGTATTAAACTGCCATCTTAGAACTGCTGCTTCCTAGTGTGGTTTGCCTTGCTCAGTGTGCTTTCGTGCTCCACCTTTTATCTGTGTGGGGAAGCGTGATGGAAGTCTGGTGTGTGCAACGATCAGTACTTGCCCGACCATTGTATTGGGACATGTCAGGTATACAGCCCTGGTGTTAAGTCTGTTTTCCCTCCCAGTAGCTGTCCATGAGAATGTGTTTGTGTTGGAAAGGGGGGGGGGGGGGTCTTGTGTAGGATGGGGTAAAGGTGTCGCACCGAAGGGGACACTTCGTCTCGCCCTCCAGTGTCCCACTTCAACTCCCTGAAGAACACTCAGCCAGGTGATGCTCCCGCACTGGTCCACCCCCAGGAACTGGATCCAAAAGCGATGGCCGTGTCCATGCCACCTGGATGACAGATCCCCGGGGACTAACGGGTGAGACACCTTCAGTTTCTCACACATCAGTCTGGTTACACCAACTGGGCAGTTCAGCACAGAAACGCTAGGCAATTTTCCTCTGAACAAGAGTACCAACAAACATGGTGGTAGACTTTCCTGAGTGGAAGAAATTCTATTAAACAGGTTAATTGAACCATGCTCGTTCTAGTTGGGGGGGCTCCCACCACACGTTCATTTTGTTACACTTGGGGGTTCATCCAAAGTCACCCAGGGTAATCCAGATGTGGAGAACTTGCTCATAGTGCCTTAGTGAGGTTCAACGTCACCCCACTGAAGAGGCCCAACAAGGCCAAAACATTTGTCTGGGCTACTGATGGTCCTCTTGTTCAAAGGAGACTTCTCTGGCATTTCAGCACCGAACTGCCATTGTGGGTGGGACCAGACTGATAAGCAAAGGGTTATTTCTCCTCTGTGAAGGGCGATTGAGCTAAAAACGTGATTGTAGACCCTCCCGAGTGGCAGAAGTCCCATATAACAGGTTATTTGAACCTTGTTTATTCTCAGTAAGGGGGTCCCACACCCTTTGTTAAACAGGCTAATAAATGCTTGGTGGGAGAAATGACCTCAACTGAACTGCCTAACTTTTGGCCCATATTCATATCAATCAGTAAACACATCCCAAGATTACATGTCCATAATGTGCCCGACCAAAAGTGAGAGTTGTGGAGTGCACACAAAACCATCAAAGGTGCAGTCCTCACAGACATAAGCACACACACCCAGACTCACATTCGTTGAGGAGTGGTGTTGCTGCAGGGAAAAGGACTTCAGAAGAGCTGAAACATTCACAAGCACTGGAAATGCAAGCTGAATCATTCACAACAAGCAACAGTTTGGGCTCTTGTGTAGGCATGGGAAACGAACTTCCAGGCACTGCCATAGTATTAACTGGTCATCGGTGGTAGCAGGTGCAAAATGGTGCAAGTACCTGGGCATCTAATAGTAGTGACTGGCAAATGTTTAATATGGATACACAAGTCAAAACTGTTGGCTTTGCCAATGTTTGTTTTAAACAGGACTTCAGTGAATGACACACGTAGTGCTTGAAAATCGAGTGGCTCACAGCAGACTTATCAGAAGACTGCTTAAAAAAAACTGTGCAAAGTTTGATGGGGAGACTTGATTAAAGCAAGCACAAAGAGTTCCCATGAGAAGGTGTTTTGGGCGGGAGGGGCAGGAACTGGGTGGGAATGGTCATAGGTTTTAACATGGCCAGTGCAGGAAAAGGGCCGGAACAAAGGAGCGGCGCTCCAGCAAAAATAACTTGCCAGAGCCCTGCTTCGTCCGCCAAACCCAGGGGCTCCCAGACACGATTCCCGCAGATCCTGTGCATCATCGAGCAGACCGATTTCAGAAGACTTTGCGTACGTGCCGAGTCTTCGGAAAGCAGTGTGCTTGCTGTAGAGAAGGCTGCGCCGCTGCACAAGCCATTCTTCAAGAAGGGTTCAGAACATGTCCTACTGGAGCCTACATACAGAAACTGCTAAAGCCTCACATAGTTATGCAGGTGTTCAAACTGGTATTTATGTACTGCATTTTATATAAATCTTTTTATTAGGGTGAATATTGTGACCAATAAAAAGAGAAGAGTCCATTATTCACTTAAAAGGGTTTTCTTAATGAATGCCATGTTTAGCATTTAAAATTGGGGACATTATGCTGTTCCAATAACGCTCTTGGCTTTTATGCAAATCGTCAGAATTGTGTTCCATTTAGAGATACTGTGCTATAGAACCTCGTCAGGGTCCACGCCCCCTGACCCCCCTTCCCAAAACCCCACCCCTCCCAAGAAGGGGCGGTTCCCCTCCATTTCCAGCACCGAGCATGGCCATGGGAAGTCAATGGGTGGGCAAGTGACCAAACACCTACAAGCTGTGTGTCCCTCCTCATATGCTATTTCTCACACTATAATGCAATAGTTTCAGCTAAGCACTACCTAACAGCCCAAACTAACAAAAGGGGTGGCCAGTCACAGGCATGGGGAATGGCTACCTGCCCACCACTCTTCCACATGGACTCGTAGTAAAAAGAAAATAAAAACTGGAGCACAATTTCAACAACCGGTGGTATGATATTTATATGGTGGTGGATTAGTGTGTTGGCATCATAAGTTCTGGCGCCTCCAGTAGATTAAATAATGGAGTAACAGTCAAAGTCCTCCAAATATAACGTCTATCAAATCGTGGCAACACTAAAACAGTAGTGCAGTGCCTGATGTCTTCCTGAAAGAAGGACAGCCTTGTTAGCCTACCCCTTCCACCCTCCCCGCCTGGAAAAGACATTGTGCAAGGTAACCAATGACTGCTAATCACAAAGCCGCCTTAGTAACCAGTACCACTCGTGTATTCCTCCGATACATTGTTCGAATGTTGAAGAAATGTTGTCTGGTGTAAACTGCCCTCTTGAACTAAGCAGGTTTGCGAAGACTGAGCAGGCACATACGTTCACATTGTGAAATATCTACCGTTAATTGAGGCTCCTTAACAGCGACGATGTGCATGCCGGCATGCCGGTATAATTATATGGCACACACAACAAAAGATCAGCACATCACAATGATTTGATACGGGAAACGAGCGATTTTTCTATCCTTGTAAAGCCTAAAATCACATGAAAATACTTTTGGGCCAGACCTCGTAAACTAGACATGCGTCTTTATACGCTTTTAAAATAGATACTAATTTACTCATACACTGTCCACCACAGTGACCCACACAGGTAATAAATGAGAAACAACAAAGCACACCTTGAGTACCGTTCGCACTATGGGAGATACTGTACACGCTCAGCAGTACATTAACTGTTCAATTAACTTCCCATCTCAACTTCCTGCACGTGTCTGAAGAAAAACAAAACCATTGACCAATGAGATAAAAGTGATCTACGTGGGAGGCGCCCAACGTACTACGAGCTATTTATTGTCAGGCACAACCCACCAGCCGGCGGGCAACATCAAGGAGGTGTCATCATCAGTCAGCGATGGTCGCCCGAAACTGTTGTCCACCTAGCATTAATCAAGTGGTTTTGCAAAGCAGCTTCAAAATCAGCGCGACAACCTGAACCACTGGACAGCAATCGGGTCAGCTGAGAAAAAAAAATGTGCGCTTAGAACGTGGTAATGGTCACAGGGTCAGGACGTTCCCGGACAACATAACTGAACTACAGGCCTCCACAGAGGGCTACCCGACATGGCAACGACGAGAGCAAATGGGGTAGAGTCAAACACATCGAAATCCTCACTGACATGCGTTAAACCTGCAGATGTCCAAGCAAAGTCGCGAGTCTATTTCATATCCGCTAAAGTGGGTACCAATAAGTTTGATTGCATCCGTTAGGTACAGAATTAATCGCTACGTCAATGTGGGAATTTAAAAAACAGGTTATTGCTACCACTAGTATCCTTGCGCTCTGTCGAATGCTGGTGCACACTTACATTTGCGGCCCTCTGCGAGGGGCACACACATCAAAACACTAAATGTGAATGTGCGGCCCAAATCAGGTCATCGAGTTTAAAAGGTGCCACGTTATAACGCATCTCTACGTTCCCAGTACTGTGGTCACACCGCCTAGCCTCGTCCCAGAAGCCCGTGCCCTGGATTCAACAATCTAAATCACCACTACCTCGGTAGGCCTCCAGTGGCGCTGCAGCGACAGGGTGCAAGGTCTACAATCTATATCCGAGTCTCCCCACAGCAATGCGGCCCTGCTTCTCGGCAAACTGCCCCGTTCCCCCAGCACGAACAACGTTCCGGCAACCGCTCCCTCTCCTCACTGGTACCTCCCGGCCGCCATTAGAGGCAAGCTAAACAATACGTGAGCGACGGCGGAGGCAGGCAGGGCCACAGCGCCTGCGGGGGAGGGGCAGCAACGCGACAAAAACACAACATAAGGAAGAGGGTGGCACTTTAGTGCCGCAATGACACCCCCTTCACATCTCGTCTGCTATCTATGGTCTTTAACACCACCCCGCCACAACCTTCCAGTGCACAGTTATGGCCTGAGTTGACAGCCTAGTAGATAAACCCACCGAAGGGGGGAGCTGCGGGACAGAGAGACCCGGGTGAACAACCTCTCTACCCTTCTGTTCCACGGGATCGTCTGCAGAACGACCTGACGTCAAACAATCCCGTTTGAATAAGCGCCGCGGAGGCCTTACCCGAAAAGACAGCCCGCAGCAGCTGCCGCTCCTCCGGCAGAGCTCGTTCCAATCCCGGGCTACGGGTGGGGGGAAAGGGGGTAGAGGCGGAGCTTGGAAAAAAACTAGGTCCCGCCCCCTTCGCAAAAGCGATTGGCTCCTGAAAGCACTCGTACAAGCGGCATGGGAGAAAGTCGGCTTGTGAGTCGGCTGTCCGCACCACGCGACTCGTTTGCTCTCGGTCTGGAAGGCAGCGTGTGTAGTCGGGCGGTGAGCCTCCACACATGAGTCGCCCCAGTAAAGCAAGAAATGTTTAGACCGGGAGTTAAGTTGGTCTACTTCCAGCTTTGGGCTATAGATCGTAGGACGTTGCGGGAGAAAAGGCAGCGTCACCACCACACTCCCGAGGCTGTCAACTGGCCATTCGGTACCACAAAGGGCAATATAATGTTATCATATTTTGAAAAACATCCAAGAAAGTGTCAAATTCATAGCTCTCAACCGCTTGTGACCAATGGACGGTGAAAACACTCGATTTTGTATTTGGCGGGTGAAAGCAAACTGATTTATACGGGCGTGTAAGGACCTTGGCGGGTGAGAGCTGCCTAAGTAACTGACACCACGTGTGAGTTGAGAGGTATGAGAGTTGATTTTTGGGGTTGGGGGGCACAAAATGGCGGACGTATGAATATTTTCCCCGGCAAAAAGTACCCTGACTGGAATATGTCCTCTCTCGACGACGCTGAATAAGTGATACAATGTTATACCATGGAACTTGGTCATACTTTACCAGTGTGTATGTGTTATTGATATGATATAAATAATGTTTATATAGTTTACCCAACCTGCGCAGTATGAAGGCCATTTATAGTGATTTTTATTTCATGCCAACTAAACCAGCTCACGCTTTTTTCTCTCAACGTTTTTCATGCAGGACATTTCAGCTTGGCCAATGGAGAATTGAAAACAGATGGTATAGAAATATTGAAAGCAAATGGTATAGTTGAAAACCACATTCCCGCAATGCTGTTTGTTACAAACATCTAGTATGCTTGTGTCAAGTTTTCAACAATACTATCCAACAAATTAATAATTTTCTTACAACCAATAAATATGCATAACAGTTTACTAAGGGGTGTCGTTTATTTTGGCTAAATGATAACCCTTTCAGGAAGTGATAACAAACTCAGTTTAAGAACACTAAGCCAAAAATTGGTTAAAACACAAACGACTAAGCCTTCAAATTAATGTGGCTGCATTTTTTGTTTGTTTTTGTTTTATTGGTTTATTTCAAACCTTTAACAAACAATTACAAGATAACAATACATTTTTTTAAATGTCCGCAAATACATTTAAAAGTTGCAAAGAAAAAAGCAAGAAACCGTAAAGATAAAAGAAGAAAAAAAACATAATATAAGACACCTAAAAAGGAACAGCCAAATCGGGGCAAAACAAGGTAAAAAGAAACACAGAGATATGCCTTCATATTTCAGAAGAAGAAAAGAAAGCAAAGAAATAACCTTTGAGGAATCCCACAAATTCCTAAGCATCACACAAAGGTATTCCACTAAGAAACTTAACAAGAGCAAAGATCAATCCGTGGCTTTCACCCATTAAGAATTTTAACCACCACTCATCCGCATCTAACGTTGGAGCAGTAGCAATTGTGGGGCCCAGAAACACGGTCGGACCAGACAGCACAAGTTGTTAGCAGATGCTTTAGCGATTCTGTCTTCAAGGGGTTCCGACAAACGGGGTAATTCATAGAATTCAGTTCACAAGTGGTGCACGCGGCTGGTGCACAGGGTGCGCGTGCGGCAGTGCGCCAGCCGCGTGCGCCAAAACCCATTTCGGCGCACAGCGTATTGATGGATTTTAACATCCCTAAGCAGCCGTGGCGCAGAGTGGCGCAGCGACCCTGCAGCAGCACAAGTTATGCCCCCAACCCCACCCCGTGCGCCATGAACAGCGCATAAATCCAGTACATGGCGACCAGGCCAGTGGACCAGCATACAGCCCCGCCAACCACGAAAACGCGTGTAAAACTCCCTGCGCACCCCTCGCAATACACGTACCCTGCTCGCGCTACGCCAATTGCGTGTAAAACTCCCCGCGCACCCCTCGGAATACACGTACCCCGCTCGTGCTAGGCCAATCGCGTGTAAAACTTCCCGCGCACCCCTCGCAATGCACGTACCCCGCTTGCGCTAGGCCAATCACGTGTAAAACTCCCTGCGCACCCCTCGGAATACACGTACCCCGCTCATTCGTGGGAAGTTTCACACGCGATAGGCCTATCGTGAGCGGGACACGTGTATTTCTGGGGTTTGTGGAGAGTTTCACACGCGGTAGGCCCTGTGCGAGTGGGGTACGTGTATTACTGGGGTTCGCAGGGAGTTTCACACGCGGTAGGCCCTGTGCGAGCGGGACACGTTATTTCTGGGGTTCACGGGGAGTTTCACACGCGGTAGGCCCTGTGCAAGCGGGGTACGTGTATTACTGGTGTTCGCGGTAAGTTACACATGCAATAGGCCTTGGGTGAGCGGGGCACGTGTATTACTGGGGTTCACGGGGAGTTTCACACACGGTAGGCCCTGTGCGAGTGGGGCACGTGTATTTCTGGGGTTCGCGGGGAGTTTCACACGCGGTAGGCCCTGTGTGGGCGGGACTCGTGGATTTCTGGGGTTCGCGGGGAGTTTCACACGCAGTAGGCCCTGTGCGAGCGGGGTGTGTGTATTACTGGGGTTTGTGGGAAGTTTCACACGCGATAGGCCTTGGGCGAGCGGGGCATGTGTATTACTGGGGTTCACGGGGAGTTTCACACGCAGTAGGCCCTGTTGAGTGGGGCACGTGTATTTCTGGGGTGCCCAAACGAATTGGCAGTGTGTGTCCTCCCAGGTGTGCCCTCACACCCCTCCCCAGGGCCTGCAGGCAGACCACAACACAGGTGAACACACTGCACCCCTGGCCATGCCCCACAGGCAGCCCATCCACCCTGGCAAAGCTCCCCAGCCAGCCCACATGTCACCACGCACAAGTGAGCACTGACTCATGTCCCCCCACCCACCCAGCAGTGAAGGGCACCTGCCAGCAGGCCCCCACTCGTGTCCCCCCCACCCACCCAGCAGTGAAGGGCACCTGCCAGCATGCCCCCACTCATGTCCACCCACCCAGCAGTGAAGGGCACCTGCCAGCAGGCGCCCACTCATGTCCCCCACCCACCCAGCAGTGAAGGGCACCTGCCAGCAGGCCCCCATTCATTTCCCCCACCCACCCATGAAGGGCACCTGCCAGCAGGCCCCCACTCATGTCCCCCCTCCCACCCAGCAGTGAAGGGCACCTGCCAGCAGGCCCCCACTCATGTCCCCCACTCACCCAGCAGTGAAGGGCACCTGCCAGCAGGCCCCCACTCACGTCTCCCCACCCACCCACCTGTGAAGGGCACCTGCCAGCATGCCCCCACTCATGTCCCCCCACCCACCTGTGAAGGGCACCTGCCAGCAGGCCCCCACTCATGTCCCCCCACCCACCCACCTGTGAAGGGCACTTACCAGCAGGCCCCCACTCATGTCCCCCCACCCACCCAGCAGTGAAGGGCACCTGCCAGCATGCCCCCACTCATGCCCCCCCACCCACCCGTGAAGGGCAGCTGCCAGCAGGCCCCCACTCATGTCCCCCACCCACCCAGCAGTGAAGGGCACCTGCCAGCATGCCCCCACTCTTGTCCCCCCACCCACCCGTGAAGGGCACCTGCCAGCAGGCCCCCACTCGTGTCCACCCACCCAGCAGTGAAGGGCACCTGCCAGCAGGCCCCCACTCATGCCCCCCCAACACGTCAACATGACCCAAAATCATGGCCCTCATGGCCACCCAAATCCCACCGCACACCACCCCTGCCCAAATAACCAACCAAGCATAACATACCCCCCACATTGAAATGGCCATTACATGAAACAACCCAAATAGCATGTATGTACATCAACACATGTCCGTCACACACACACAATGGGTGCCAGTGAATGTGAAAACCCACATCGTGACATGCATGAAACCAATGAGAGAATACCACACTTTGAAGTACGGGAAAAAATGTATTGAACAAAAAATGTGGTGAAACACATTTAAACACCAAACAATGGACATAAGGAAAAAAATGCAGAATGTCACATAATGATAAAAAAGGAAATCAGAATCCAAAACATATGAAATCAAAAATGTCTCCAAAGTCTCCCTCTGTCATGCATGCTGGACGTGGTTCTACCTCTTACGCTCATAGAACAGCTAGACCGTTCTATTCCAAATGGCGGTTGTTCGATACGTTGCCGGGAAAACAACGTTTGCACTTTTCACGTCGCTAACTTCACGTGTATTCTGCTTCGTCATGTGAACTACGGCATTACGTATATAAGCAGCGTGGAAACTGCACTCGCTGCTTCTGATCGAATCATTTGGCGTTGTGTAGCTGAACCTCCGATCTGCGTCCCTGCAGGTTTCCTCAGCTGCTTCTTGGGCCTTCTATAGTGTGTTTTCCGCCACACGCTGATTCCTGGAGCTGTTTGTTCGCGTGTACTTCCACACGCGCACGTTGTCGTCAAACGCGGCTGCCCTGGGCTGCGTGAATCCCGTTCGCGTGCAAATCCACAAGCGCACGCTATCTTCAAGCGCGGCTGGCCTGGACTGCGTGAATCCTGTTCGCGTGCAAATCCACAAGCGCACGCTATCTTCAAGCGCGGCTGGCCTGGACTGCGTGAATCCTGTTCGCGTGTAAATCCACACGCGCACGTTGTCTTCAAACGCGGCTTGCCTGGGCTGCGTGAATCCTGTTTGCGTGCAAATCCACAAGCACACACTATCTTCAAGCGCGGCTGGCCTGGACTGCGTGAATCCTGTTCGCGTGTAAATCCACACGCACACGTTGTCTTCAAGCGCTGCTGGCCTGGGCTGCGTGAATCCTGTTCGCGTGCAAATCCACACGCGCACGCTATCTTCAAGCGCGGCTGGCCTGGACTGCGTGAATCCTGTTCGCGTGTAATTCCACACGCACACGTTATCTTCAAGCGCGGCTTCAAGACTGCGTGAATCCTATTCGCGTGTATTTTCACACGCGCACGCTATTTTCTTCGCGGCTGTTCAGAACCGCGTGTACTTTGTTTATACTATAAAAAGGGCGCTATTTCCAACTCCTGCACCTGTGATATTAACAGGGAGATTGATTCATTTCTATACTTTTCTCTACGTTGGAAGGAAGCTTTTCAAGGATTATTGGAAGGTGACAGTGAACAGTACTTTGGACGCTATCCTGTGGTGCATCAACCCGGTATCTAGCGTGAGCCTCGTTCCGTTCGGGATAAGTCTCCCTTACTAATCTTCCCTTCCTTGTCGTTTGTTCTACTTCTGGATTTTCCTCAAGAGACTTCTGCTGGATTCTTCTGCCCTAGACTTAAGGTCAGTGTGTGCATTAATGTCAAATACTGTTCTATCATAGTCAATTTGGGGCAGTTTCTTATGATACTTTATTTTGTTCTAGGCTGACTTCCTATACCTTACCCACGCCCTTTCCAGTGATCCATCTCTCTGCCTGTTTTATCAGTCAGAGAGTTGCATCATTTGGAAGGTCTAAACTTGACTTCACAACTATCAAATCGTGTGAACAGGGATCCGGAAGACCCTACCATCTGTATCCTTTTGAGTACCGTATCCTTTTCAGTCAATACTTTGGTACTTTATGACAGAATCAGAAGCCATGGAGGGTACGGATCCTTTAGCTGTTTTGACTCAGTTGATCAGCGATTTGAGAAATGAAATGGTTACGGCACAGGACATGTTACGGCACCGTATGGACGTTATGCAAGACGCCATGCACGCTAGTCCTCAGGGAGCACAGGTTCCAATGGCCACTGCATCTGGATCTGGGACTATGACACCCCCACAGGAAACTATTAATGTGGTTATGCCCACTCAGTTTCCCTTGGCCCCCCCGGAACGGTTCACTTGTGATCCCAAAACCTATAGAACCTTCGTTAATCAGTGCCGACTCCATTTTCTTTGTCGTCCTACATCATTTCCTGACCTAACCACAAAAGCAGCATTCGTGCTTTCCCATTTAGGGGGTACAGCTGCTGCTTGGGCTAACCCTTTGTTGGAAACAAATAGCCCTTTGTTATACGACTGTGACGATCTCTTGGCTGCTATGAGTAAAGTCTTTGACATGCGTTATGCTACTCAAGCCATGGATCTGGAGTTACTTAATCTACAACAAGGCAGTCAACCTCTTTTGCCTTACATTGCCCGATTCAATCAACTAACAGCCGAAACTCAATGGCCTGAAGGCAAGAAAACGGCTGTTTTCTACAAGGGTCTTTCAGAAGAACTGAAAGATGCCTTATCTACGGTTCCGGTGGTTCCTACGGGATTCACAGAGTTGCTCGATTTGGTTCTACAAATTGATGCCCGAAGAAATGCTCGGAAAGGAGAGAAAAAACCCTTCTTACAAGCCTCGGTTCGTTCAGAGACACCGGCAGTCCCCTCGAACGACCCTGAACCAATGCAGATTGGCGCCGTGAGAGGCCGGTTGTCCAATGCAGAACGAGAGAACCGAAGAAAGAACCATTTATGTATGTACTGCGGTTCATCTGAGCATTTATTAGCGACATGTCCTAAGAAACCCGTCAAGCGTTAGGGAAACGCCAAAACTCGACAGTAGCAGGAGTCCCTGCGTCGAGTGTTTCCTCGGACTCCAGTACCATTCCTAATCACGCACCCATAGCTGTTGAGGTGACGTTACGTTGTGATGACCGAGAATTGGTTTCCAAGGCCATGGTTGATTCCGGAGCCACCAACAATTACATAGACATCACATATGCCAAGAATTGTTCCATACCCCTTGTAAACAAGAACAAACCTGAAACGGTTAATACTGTGGACGGATCTGTTTTGACTTCTGGTATGGTAACCCAGGAGACGGTACCTGTTCAGATGACATTATCGAATAATCATTCGGAAGAAATCGTCTTCGATGTCATAGCTGCTCTGCAGTACGAAATCATACTTGGTCTTGCCTGGTTAACCCTTCATAATCCCGCCATTGACTGGGTTTCGGGATTGCTCCAGTATCCTTCAATTTATTGCAATGAACATTGCTTTACCAGTCAGGAGGTGTCAAACAATCAACACATATTGGCCTCTATGGGGGGAGTTTCAACCATTAGCGTGGTACATCAAAGCGATACTACCATACCATGCGAATACGCTGAGTACGCTGATGTCTTTGATAAAGGCCAGGCAGAACAATTGCCTCCACATCGACAGTATGACTGTCCAATTGAATTGATTCCTGGAGCTAAAATTCCTACAGGTCGTTTATATTCACTGACTCCAAAAGAAGACGTTGTGTTGAAAGAATACATCGACAAAGCTTTAGCGATGGGATTCATACGGCCATCGCAATCACCTGCTGCGTCTCCTCTATTCTTTGTTCCGAAGAAAGAGGGAGATCTAAGGCCTTGCATTGATTACAGGGCACTTAACGACATCACCATAAAAAATCAATATCCTTTACCACTGATAAACGTTCTATTGGATCAATTAGGTACTTCCAGGTACTTCACCAAATTGGACTTGCGAGGAGCATACAATTTAGTTCGCATTCGTGAGGGCGACGAATGGAAGACCGCTTTCAAGACACGGTATGGTCTTTATGAGTATTTGGTGATGCCTTTTGGTCTGTGCAACGCTCCCGCTACTTTTCAGTTCTTCATGAACGATATATTCAGGGACATAATGGACCAGTTCGTGGTGATTTATTTGGATGATATTCTGATCTATTTATCATCTTTTTCGGAACACGTCAAACACGTTTCTACAGTCTTACAAAGACTCAGGGAGAACCTTCTTTTTGTGAAAGCCGAGAAATGCGTCTTTCATTCACAGGAAGTGGAATTCCTGGGTTACGACATTACCAATCTAGGTGCTCGAATGAGTCGATCCAAAGTGAAGACCATATTGAATTGGCCTGTTCCGCACAATGTCAAGTCATTACAGTCTTTCCTAGGCTTTGCGAATTTTTATCGCAGATTTATTCGTTCCTTCTCCAAAACAGTAGCTCCTTTGACGGCTTTAACTAGTTCCAAAGTACCTTTCTGTTGGAACCAGAATGCCCAAACATCATTCGAAATGTTAAAGGAAGCATTTACCACTGCACCTGTGCTTCAACATCCAGATCCCCAGTTTATCGTTGAAGCGGGTGCATCCAGTGTCGCTACTGGAGCGGTACTCTCACAAGTTTGCACAGAAACCAAGGAGGAGCACCCAGTGGCTTTCTTCTCTCGCAAACGTATCCCATATGAACGAAATTACACCGTCACTGAGCGGGAATTGCTGGCTATCAAGGATGCTTTCCGAGAATGGCGTCATCATCTTCTTGGGGCCAAACATCAGGTGTTGGTGTACTCTGACCATAGAAATCTTCAAGCATTCAAATCTATGAAATGCCTTACGGCTCGACAGGCCAGATGGCATGTCTTTTTTGCCCAATACGACTTCCAGGTCACATATCGTCCTGCCAGAGAACACGTTAAGTCGGACGCGTTGTCTCGTATTGGTGAGGAGGCGAAGGAAGAAGCACAAGTGCAAAATCAATTGTTGGCAGATCATGTAATATGTAGTTGTTCTGTTCAACCATCCTTAAAAACGAAGTACAAGAGTGGGTGAAAAATCATCCACAAGTTATCCAGGACATGAATCTGGACGTACATAACGGTTTACCATTCACACAAGGAGTGCTCTACTTACCAACGTCTTCGACGCGGAATAAGGCCCTCAAGTGGAATCATGATTCCTTGATCGCAGCCCATCCTGGACGGAAGAAAATACTAGAGCTGCTCAAAAGATGGTGCTGGTGGCCATCCATGACAAAAGATGTCATAAAACATGTATCAACTTGTTCTGTATGCATCCAATGCAAAAACACTCCTGGTAAACCAGTGGGCTTACTCCAGTCCCTACCTGTCCCTAACAAACCATGGGACATGATATCTATGGACTTTGTGGTAGAACTCCCACAAAACCAGGAGTACGATACCATATGGGTTGTAGTGGATTACTTCACTAAATTGGCTCTTTATATTCCCTGTATTGGTTTACCAACCGCTGCTGTTCTGGCTGACCTATTCATTCAACATATATTCCGTTTCTTTGGTCTACCGTCAGTAATCATTAAGGACAGGGGCTCACAGTTTGCGTCACGCTTTTGGAGAGCACTAACATCAGCATTACTGATTGATGACAGAATGTCCAGTGCTTATCACCCTCAAACTGATGGACAGACCGAAAGAGTCAATAGCACTATGGAACAATATCTGCGGTGTTTGTGTCTGCAGTTTCAATCAGATTGGCTCAAGGTCCTGCCGGCAGCAGAATTCGCCTATAACAACTCCTATCATAGTGCCAAAGGCACTTCACCATTCTATGCTCTTTATGGACAACACCCCGATCAATACCTTTGGATTCCAGCTTGTCTTTGGATACTCCTGCCGCAGGCCGTACTTTTCGTGATCTGAAGAATCTACAGAGGAAAGTGAAGCAGCAATTGGAGCAAGCTAAAAGACGCGACAAGTTCTATGCCGATGCTCATAGAGTACCCGCACCTGTCTACAAGGCTGGTATGAAAGTATGGTTGTCCACTAAGAACTTGAGGATTCCAGGCAAAAAGAAATTATTGCCTAAATACATTGGTCCGTATGCAGTACTCCAAGTAATTAATCCGGCTGCTGTCCGTCTGGCTTTACCACAACGATGGCGAGTGCATCCCGTATTCCACGTGTCACTCATTAAGCCGTGTTCTGAAGCTACCAGATTGCCTGTACGGCCTGTTGCTATTTCTGTGAGGGGTTCAGATGAATACGAGGTACAGGACATACTGGATATGAGACTACGTTCTGGTAGGCCGTTTTATCTGGTGGATTGGAAGGGCTATGGTCCCGAAGATAGGTCCTGGGAACCTCTTTCCAATATACATGCTCCTGCTTTATTGAAGCGTTTCCACACGAGAAGGGGAGAGGTTGCCCCTTTGGGGGATGGCACTGTCATGCATGCTGGACGTGGTTCTACCTCTTACGCTCATAGAACAGATAGACCGCTCTATTCCAAATGGCGGTTGTTCGATACGTTGCCGGGAAAACGACGTTTGCACTTTTCACGTCGCTAACTTCACGTGTATTCTGCTTCATCACGTGAACTACGGCATTACGTATATAAGCAGCGTGGAAACTGCACTCGCTGCTTCTGATCGAATCATTTGGCGTTGTGTAGCTGAACCTCCGATCTGCGTCCCTGCAGGTTTCCTCAGCTGCTTCTTGGGCCTTCTATAGCGTGTTTTCCGCCACACGCTGATTCCTGGAGCTGTTTCTTCGCGTGTACTTCCACACGCGCACGTTGTCGTCAAACGCGGCTGTCCTGGGCTGCGTGAATCCTGTTCGCGTGCAAATCCACAAGCGCACGCTATCTTCAAGCGCGGCTGGCCTGGACTGCGTGAATCCTGTTCGCGTGCAAATCCACAAGCGCACGCTATCTTCAAGTGCGGCTGGCCTGGACTGCATGAATCCTGTTCGCATGTAAATCCACACGTGCACGTTGTCTTCAAACGCGGCTGGCCTGGGCTGCGTGAATCCTGTTCGCGTGCAAATCCACAAGCACACCCTATCTTCAATAGCGGCTGGCCTGGACTGCGTGAATCCTGTTCGCGTGTAAATCCACACGCACACGTTGTCTTCAAACGCGGCTGGCCTGGGCTGCATGAATCCTGTTCACGTGTAAATCCACACGCACACGTTGTCTTCAAGCGCTGCTGGCCTGGACTGCGTGAATCCTGTTCGCGTGTAAATCCACACGGACACGTTGTCTTCAAGCGCTGCTGGCCTGGGCTGCGTGAATCCTGTTCGCGTGTAAATCCACACACGCACGTTGTCTTCAAACGCGGCTTGCCTGGGCTGCGTGAATCCTGTTTGCGTGCAAATCCACAAGCACACACTATCTTCAAGCGCCGCTGGCCTGGACAAAGTGAATCCTGTTCGCGTGTAATTCCACACGCACACGTTATCTTCAAGCGCGGCTTCAAGACTGCGTGAATCCTATTCGCGTGTATTTTAACACGCGCACGCTATTTTCTTCGCGGCTGTTCAGAACCGCGTGTACTTTGTTTATACCATAAAAAGGGCGCTATTTCCAACTCCTGCACCTGTGATATTAACAGGGGGATTGATTCATTTCTATACTTTTCTCTACGTGGGAAGGAAGCTTTTCAAGGATTATTGGAAGGTGACAGTGAACAGTACTTTGGACGCTATCCTGTGGTGCATCAACCCGGTATCTAGCGTGAGCCTCGTTCCGTTCGGGATAAGTCTCCCTTACTAATCTTCCCTTCCTTGTCGTTTGTTCTACTTCTGGATTTTCCTCAAGAGACTTCTGCTGGATTCTTCTGCCCTAGACTTAAGGTCAGTGTGTGCATTAATGTCAAATACTGTTCTATCATAGTCAATTTGGGGCAGTTTCTTATGATACTTTATTTTGTTCTAGGCTGACTTCCTATACCTTACCCATGCCCTTTCCAGTGATCCATCTCTCTGCCTGTTTTATCAGTCAGAGAGTTGCATCATTTGGAAGGTCTAAACTTGACTTCACAACTATCAAATCATGTGAACAGGGATCCGGAAGACCCTACCATCTGTATCCTTTTGAGTACTGTATCCTTTTCAGTCAATACTTTGGTACTTTATGACACCCTCCAACAAAGCAAATCCAAACAGAAATGAAAAAGTAAAATCCATTTCTCCATGGAAAAATCAAAAAAGAAAATGCCGACAAATCCACACTCCAACTATTTACAAGGATGAAATCCTGGGTCCATGAGCCCAACTGTCCAAATGAAACCTACAAAAATACACTAACTAATGAAGAACTATATACAAAAATGTGGGGTATTGTCCAAGCGCCCCAAAACAAAATGAAAACAGAAATGAAACCTAACACTAACTAACTAACTAACTATTTACAATGGCAGCGGGCTAGTCCAACAGTTCACTTGTTGATGTCCCGGGACAGGGCATCATTGAACTCCCGCTCAATGTCCTGGAGGCGGTCCTCTTCCATGGCCCGAGGGTTCGCAGGGACGATGACATGTTGAGCTCCAACTCCCTGCGAATTGCCTCGAGGCACTCAGCCTGCCTCAGTGCCCCCCGCATGGAGTTCTATGCCCTGACCATTGTGAGCCGTGCCTCTTCCGCCCGCTGCCACTCTGCATCTATGGCATGGCCCAACCGCTGCCACACGGAAGACACTTGTAATCCTGGGCCCTCCTGCCCTCTGGCCGATGCCTGCCCCTCCAATGTTGAAGGCCCCGAGCCATCATTGCTCCCACCATGTTGCTGCTGTGCCTGTGCCTGCGCCCTGGCTCTTGCTGCCTGCACATCCTCCGCCGGCTGGGGTGCAGTTGTGGTGGCCACCCCTGCTGGACGTCCGACTCCCGACTGTGGTAGGGATGTGTCCTCCACCAGCCTGGCTGGGTCAGAGGCAGCTCCACAGGTTACCCAGGTGATACATGGGTGGGAAGATGGCATGGAGGACGACTGGCACGTAGGGGGTTCAGGTGAGGAGGGGGGTCGGAAGAAGGTCCAGCACACGGAGGAATCCAGCACTGGTGACCCATCCCAGTAGGTCAACGCGGTGAAAGAGGCATCCGAGATGACGTGCAGTGTCTTCATGAAAACACCGCAGGTCACCTTGCATGCTCCATTGATGCAACGCTATCCCAGCCAGGACAGGTATCCCAGCCAGGACAGGCTCAACCCGGTCCCAGATAACCACGTCCACAGGGAGAGGAAGGCCAGTTGTTGTGCGCCCATCCCCTCCCTGAAAACGGGTCTGGACATAGGCATCCCTGCTGGTGCCGGATGATGCAGTCACAGGATCAGGGACAGGATTACACACAGGCACCTCCGCGGCGGCCTGAGCTGCCTCCTGTCCCTGCCCCTGCACTGCACCACTAGCACCAGTGGAATCCCCATCTCCAGACCCGTGTGTGTCCCTTCCACGGCCTCCTCTTCCACCAAACCCCCTGTTCAAGGGGCGAAGATTTTCTCAAAGATTGATTTAAGGACAGCCTACCACCTTTTGAGGATACGATCCGGTGATGAATGGAAGACGGCCTTTCGCACCCCATTCGGACACTATGAATATTGTGTTATGCCGTTTGGTCTTGTCAATGCTCCATCTGTATTTCAAAGATTCATGGATCGCATTTTCTCCGATCTACTTTTTCATTGTGCTGTCGTCTACCTCGACGACATTTTGGTTTATTCTAAAGACGCTCAACTTCATGCTAATCATCTCCACCAAGTCCTTCAAAGATTGCAAGACAATCTACTCAAGGCCAATGCTGACAAGTGCATTTTTCAAGTCTCCGAGGTCAACTATCTTGGCTTTATCCTGTCTTCAGAAGGTATCCGCATGGATCCCGCTAAGATCGACGCCATCTTGCAATGGCCAACACCTCATACCATCAGAGACGTCCAAAGGTTTTTAGGTTTAGCCAATTTTTATCGCAAATTCATCCAAGGATTTTCGGATCGAGTTCTACCCATTACAAGGTTGCTAAAGAAGTCATCCATGCCCTTTACCTGGTACTCTGAGGCAGACCGGGCTTTCCAACTTCTCAAGGAGGAATTCTGCTCTGCTCCGGTACTTCATCAACCAGATCAGAATCTAAGATTCATTGTGGAAACTGACGCCTCTTCTGCAGCAATTGGGGCAGCTCTCCTACAGGAACATGAAGGGTTAGAACATCCCGTTGCCTACATGTCCAAAACACTGAATGACAGCCAGACACACTATTCGGTAATAGAAAAAGAACTACTGGCAATGAAAACCGCATGCGAAGAATGGCGACATCTCCTACAAGGAGCTAATCATCCTTTTGAAATCAGAACAGATCATAAGAATCTTAAAATCCTGCAAAAGATGGAATGCGTCAACTCACGTCAAGCTCGCTGGGCACATTTTTTCTCCCAATATGATTTCGTACTGACTTACTTACCAGGTTCCAAGAACATACTTGCTGATGCCCTTTCCAGAAGACCAGATCCAGACAGGGTTCTTAAGGAATTTCCCAGCCTCATGTTACCAGAAGTTAAAGTGATCTGTTCTGTGGAGTCGTTCTTGGACAGAGTCCGTAAGGTCACGCGGTCCACTTACCCTCTCCCGAAGGATCTATCCATGCAAGATGGTTTATGTTTTCAACAACAACGATTATTTCTACCAGACAGTTTCACCCGTCAGTCGGCTTTAAAATGGTGCCATGATGATCCAACAGCAGGACACAGAGGAATAAAGAACACTTTGGAGTTGCTTCTTCGCAGGTTCTGGTGGCCTGGGATGGCCAAAGAAGTTACAACCTACGTCAAGTCATGTCCGGTATGTTGTCGATCCAAGCACAGCACTCAAAAGGCAATTGGGTATCTCCAACAACAGGACCTTCCAAAGAGACCCTGGAGCGTTATTTCTACAGATTTCATTGTGGATCTGCCACCTTCAGAGGGTTGTTCATGCATCATGGTAACGGTCGACTGCTTCACTAAGATGGCACATTTCACTCCCTTGGCGGGTCTTCCTACCGCAGCTGAGATGGCGGCTGTATTTGCCAGAGAAATATTTCGCTTACATGGTACCCCGGACAAGATTATTTCTGACAGGGGATCACAATATACCTCAAAGTTCTGGAAGGAACTTTGTGAAAGACTGGGTATGGAACGTGCTTTGTCATCCGGTTTCCACCCACAGACCAATGGACAGACAGAAAGAACAAATGCCACTCTGGAGCAATATCTCCGATGCTTCACTAATGCCCAACAGGACAACTGGGTTAATCTGTTGGTTACTGCGGAGTTTGCCTATAACAATGCAGAGCACAGTGCCACTGGTCTCAGTCCTCTCTTTTGTTCCTATGGTTTCCATCCCAACTTTATTCCTTCTCTCTCTTTTCCTCCTTCTACAACTCCATCTGTTGATGCCCTACTTACCAGTATCTCGGATGCTCACAAGTCTGCCACGATTTGCTTGCGAGCTAGCAGTCTCCGGTACCGATCTTACTGCAACCTTAAGCGCCAGCCGGTTCCGGCATGGCGTAGGGGTACCAAGGTCTGGTTGTCTACTAGGTTTCTACCTCGTTGGCTTCGCCCCTCTAAACTATCTCCCCGCTATCTGGGTCCTTTCCCTATACTTCGCCAGATCAATCCTGTGGCTTTTCGTCTCCAGTTGCCAAAACATATGCACCGTCTCCATCCGGTGTTTCATTCCTCTCTCCTAAGGGAATGCAAGGGTGATCCCTACCGTCGCACTTTGCCACGAGATCCGGTTCCCAAGGTGGTTCCTTCTGATGAGTATGAGGTGTCCTCCATTCAGGACTCCCGCTACCATCGGGGTCGCTTGGAGTATCTCATCCACTAGAAAGGATATCCACGCTCAGAGGACTCCTGGGAACCGGTGTCTCATGTACACGCTCCGGCGTTGATTCAGCGGTTTCACCGTCTGTTCCCGGGTAAACCGGCGGGGGTGCCGCTTGGGAGGGGGCATACTGTCATGCCGCCGTCTTTTGGTGGTCGCTGGCGTTTATGGAAGGCTTGGCGTTGGCGGTGCCATTAGAAGTTCTGTGTGTTTTTTCTTTCACTTCCTGGTTTGGCGGTCTAGTCTTTTTCTTCTGTGTGTCTTTCCTTTCACTTCCTGGTTTAACGGTCTAGCCTTTTCTCTTGTTTCCATATTTAACCACGCCCCTCTCTGGGCTCTGTGCGTTGCAACTTTGTTTCTTTCGCTTTGTTGCCGTGCTACTGTGTTTCCAGTATTTTTGCCTGTTGCCTGATTTACTCAGTACCTAAAGCAGTATTCCTTTCTACTGCTTCTTCCCCTTCCTTATATTTCCCTGTTTTTTCCGTTCTATCGGTTCCCGTGCCTTTCGGGGCTCCTCTATCCCTTCCTGCTTTCCGGATCACGTTCCGGTATCTGGCATTGGTGTGTACTTCCATCCCGGTTCCTCGGGTTTCTCCTGCTTCAACTCCTACTATCCCGGACTATACTACAGCTTTGACTTCATCGGAAAGACTTTCCTGTTTTCACCTGCATTCCGGACTCACCAGTCAATTCCTCTGGCACTGACAACAACATCCGGTGAGAGGTTTTTTTAAGCGGCTGCTTTTTTCCTCTCTTCCTGGCATCTTCGGGACAGGGGCCGACTGCTTCCCTGTTTATCAGGGAATCAGGGTGGCTTCTTCCCGCGGACGACCGTATCTCTTCACAAAGAAGAAAAAACCAAAGGACAAGTCCTACAGACGAGGAAGTCTTCTGGAAGAGACAGGTGAGGAGAAAGGGGAGGTGGACATAGGCTTATCTGATTTGGAGGATTCTTCGTTATATCCCAGCACTTGTGACAGCAGCAGGCAGGCAGGCAGCAGCAGATGGCAGGTGGGAGCGTGCTCGGGGCTCTTGGGGGCAGTAATTCGGCCTTCTGGGCAGGAGCGTGGTCTTCCGTGTGTTGTCGCGTGGCCAGCTTGATACAGAGTGATTTGGCACGTGAAAAAATTGCACGTCAGCGTGTAATTCGAGGAAAGGCCTTTAGCTCATAAGCGCATCTGTGACGTGATGCGCAAGGGCGTTTCCCTCAACACGGGTGCATGTTCATTGTACACGTGCAAAAACTGCACGTCCGAGTGTCAGCTCGTGTAATTGGAGGAAAGGGCCTTAGCGCGTACACGCGTAAGTGACGTTGTACGTGTGGGCTGGTTGAAAAGGTACGTGTAGGACTCCATTTTCTTGTACGTGCTTTTCGTGGAGAGTGATTGGGTGAATTTTGTACTTCTAGTCGGTTCACACGCGATTACTTCACAACGGTTCAAGTTCGTACTCCCTCCTTTACCTCTGACAGCGTTCAATTCTTATTTTGGCCTGTTTCCTCAAACAGCGTTCACTTCTTCTTTTGCCCTGTTTTCTCAGACAGCGTACAATTCTTCTTTTGGCGGGGGTGTTGCCAACGCGCACACGCGTGTCTTTTTCACGTTCTTTTTCCATGCATACAGTGAGTCGCGCACGTATTTACCAACTGTGCTTGCCCCGTGTGTCGCGTACCCCTTCAGAGGTCATTGTAGGCTGCGTGTATTACGCGTACGCTTATTTTTGTGTTTCTGGGTGCCACAGCGTAGTGCGGGTTCATTTTTCCACGCACGTGGTATACGAGGGGTTGCGTGCACGTTCATTTTTGTTTTTGGGGTGCCTGTGCGTTGCGTGACCTGTCATCTTCCCCCAGGGGTCACAGACAGCCTTGCTAGAGCACTAGGGTACGAATTCCATCTAGTACCCTACCCCTTTCACCCCCAATTGCCCAGGACAATAGTTTACTGCTACTCCCATACACACAACATCAGTGCCATGGTTCGGAGGAGACCAAGCGGTAAGGGAGGCAAAGGTGGCCGACCTCCAAAAGGTGGGCGTGGTGGGCGTGGTAGGGGACGTGGCCAGGATTTGCAGGGTGCCCCTAGACCCCATGTGTGGTGGACCAATCAGGGACACCCATGCCCCCCCCCATGGTTGTGGGAAACATAGCTGACACCATCCCAGCTCAGCCCTTGTTGGACCAGCCCATTTTGGCACCTGAACCGGCACAGGATGACTCCCAGGCTAACTTCCAGGTCAGCAAGTCTAAGCCACGCGTGGCGGTGCAAGTTGCTGTCACCAGGCCTCGTGGATCTGGGGCAGCAATGTCATCTGCTGCCCCAAGTAGGCAGGGTGAGGAGGCTGCAGGGGCAGCTGCAGCTCTATCCACCCCAGCTCTAAGTCTCCCAGCCGGGACAGTGTCGGTCCAGTTCCATCAAACCGACGTTGGCCCTGCCAACATCACCCTGCAGCCAATGCCTGCACCAAGACCTATGGTCATTGTGCATTCGCACACTCCTAGTACCCAGTCCACCGGCGCTTCTGCCCCTACTGACCAGAGCGGCGTAAGCCACTCAGGATCCGCACCACCTTTGAAAAAGAAGAAGAAGGGTGCTCTGGCACTACAGGCTGAGACCCCAGACACGGCTACACACTCTGGCACGTCAAGTTAGCCTAGCTTTAATGACGCCGAACTTGATGCACTTGTGGCCTATGTGTCGGTACATAGCCGCGAAATGGTGGGGACTGCAGGGTGCAAGACCACACCTGGTCAACGTAAGGCACACTGGCAGACCATCGCGGACATCGTTAGTGCCCTTGGATTTGTGAGGCGCACAGCTGATGATTGCTACAAGCGGTGGAAAGACCTGACACGCAGAGCAAAGAACAAGCTGGCATCAAATCATGCCTCTACTCTGGTGACTGGCGGTGGGTCTCCACCAGAGGACAACCAACTCACTGAACATGAGTCTGTTGCTGGAACCTTCATCACAGAGGAACAGATCCAAGGCGTGGGAGACCTACGAGATTACGACACATTGTCCGGTGAGTGCCCATGCATGTGTGTGTAATCCATGTGTATGTTGTTTGGGTGACGGGTTCTGATTGAGTGCCAGGTGAGGGTGTGTACTCCTGAGTGGTATGGGTCACCCATGTGCTTCCTCCAAAACATTCACCGGCCTTGAATTTGGGTATGACAGTATCCCTTCTGCCCACAGTAGCCAATTAGCGCAACATTACTGCAGTTGCCCTTGAACTGTCATCTTGCAACAACATTGTTCAGAATTGTTCAGGGTTCATTCAGGCTGATTGTTTCAATTCTCCCATTTTTGCAACACATTTTTCTGCCCTAATGCCACATATGTGACATGCTTCTGTCATTGATTACACCCCACATTGGCCCACATTTGTTACCTTGTTATGTGAATGAATAGACCATTCAGGCTGATTAAGTATTGGCCTGCTCACATTAATTTTTGGGGCCTGTTTGAATGTGGTACATGATAGTTGTTTCTTGTCATGTTGAAGTAACCAACCATTGATGTGTACATCTGCCTGCCATTACTGTATTATTGTACACTGGATGTGGCAAATGCGTATTTTGTCACACTATGTAGCATTTTTCATCTCATCATGTCCATCTCACATGGATGGGTGACAGTACACATTCACTGACATATGGCTGTATTTGTCAAATGTACCATGGCTATGCTACATGCCATCTGTGTGCTGGCATGTGTCATGTATGTGTATTGGACATGCCACTCACAGGCTAATGTGTGATGCCAGTGCTACCCAGCATGCAGCAAATGTGTTGCTTTTCCATCTTGGTGTCCTCAGTGTCTGCTTTTTGCCTCCCCTTCCAACTCATTGACAGTGCATGCATGCCAGGGTTCTAGTCATGTGGGACATGTGTAAATCATGTACTATATCTCTGGCTTGTCAGGCCTATGTGTGTGCTATGGTGCTCATGCCTGTTTCCATTTTTTGTCTTTCATGTTTTTGCAGGTGATGACGCACTTGATGCTGTTGAGGTTGAGGAGATGGTGCAGACCCAGGAGGAATCTCAGGCACGACCAGGCACCAGTGGGGGACGTGGTGTGGTGGTGGGTGAAAACCCAATCTTACTGCAGACCATACTGTCCAGGGGTGTCTCTGGGTGCACCTCCCCAGACCTCTATTCAGGTGCTGAATCGGATGATGAGACTTATGTGCAGTGGCAGGTGAGTGTTTCTGGCAGGGATTCTGTTCTGTCCAACCCACCTGCACCAGGGGTAGAACCCTCTATGGGGATGTCAGTGTTGGTAAGTCCGCCTTTGGTGGTTACGGATGCAGGGTCACACTCCACAACATCTGATCCTGTTCCTGGGCCAGCAGATCAGAGGGGTAATGCAGTCCTGCAGCCTCAGGCAGTGCCAGCACAGCAAGGTGCAGATCGCCTTGCCCTGAACAGGTGTGGTGCCCGCCAACAAGGTGGCCGTACGCCACCAGGCAATACTGTATGGGAAAATTCATTTACAGTATATCAGCCCAACAAGGAGCATCAGCTGAAATGATGGCTTAGGCAATGGAGAGGGTGGCCACTTCCATTCTCCCCCCTGAAAGGCAGATGGAGCAATAACAGCAGGCAACAGACTCCATTTGCCAATCACACAGGTAAGACATGTTGGCGTCCAACAGGGACCGACGGGCGGCACTGGAGACTCTGCGCAAAGCCATATCTACAGAGTCATAGGGCCACAGGGAAGCCCTGAGGGTAGAACTCCATAACCTCAGGGAGACTCTGGGTGAACTTGAGGCTTCCCGAAATTTAAGGTCAGAACAGCAGCTGGAGCAGCTCACACATTCGCTCTCAGCTGAGCTGCAGGCAACTCGGGAGGAGATCCGGGCATCACGGGAGGCCATGCGTGCAGAAATGCAGGCAACCCGTCAGGTGCTGCATGGGGATCTCCGTACTATCATCCTCCAGAACGACACCTTGCACGCCCGCATGCTTGCTGCCATGGAGGACCATACCAGGGCTTTGCGTGGGCTGCCTCCCATAGCACCACCACCTCTTGATGCAGCAGCAGAGGGTAATGAGAGCGACAGCAGCACTCCTCCCACACTAGCGTAGCCGTGCAGGCCATGAGCCCATGGAGGTATTTTTTTTTCTCGCAACATCCACGCAGGTGGTTGTTGGTGTGCACCCTGTCCTCGAACCTCCTGGGTGGCCTCCTCCCCGGCCCCCAAATGGCCATTTTTGATTTTTTCTTATTTTATTTTTTACTATGTGTTGCCTTGTATGGCTCCCATGGGCATCCACTGTGTATTCCCGCTGGGCACATGCAGGCTTGTCCTGTGTTTGGGTTAGATGCTTGGGTTCCTGACACACACACCCCTCCTGCTTCCCGTTTCCATGGGCTTGCAAAGGGTGTGACCAAGTAACAGTGATTTACACAGTGACATTGGTATCCCTTGAGCTGTGTGGGCAGTCTGTAGTCATAACTGTGTGGACATCCCTAGTGGGGTTTGTTTTTGTATTGAACACTGCATGGTGTATTGATATGTGCTTGTGCATCCATGTCTTTCTCCTTATTCGCAGGTACCTTCTTCATGCCTTCACAAGGCCGTCTCCTTTGCGGATGCAGTTCATGTTGTATGCAGTACACTGACACATTTGCCTGACAGCAACACTCTGCAGTTGGAAGGGGTGGATGTGCTGGATTATTCAGGTTGTAAGACTTGCACTACTTTGAGTTTGTACTGTCATATTTTGGCAATGTTTCATGCTGTGTTGCTGTATTGTGTTTCTGGTAAGTATTTGGTCATGTGTGCTGTTTGTTATTGATTACTGGGACCATATTGTCTGTGGCCTCTTTCCATTTGGGACAGTGCACTTTGTGACACTTGTGTCATGTGTTGTGCATTCCTTTGTTTGCTTTCACATTGCATAACATGCCATGGTGTGTTGGGTGGCGGACATGGGGAGGGGTTGGGTGACATGGTGCTATTTTCATGTTGTATTTTGCAAGGGGGTAGTCATTCATGCAGCATAAATGTGTGTCTTTTTGTGACACAGCATTGGTTGTCTTTCGGTAGGTAGGGATGCACACAATGTAACACTTCCAGGTGACCAATCTCAGGCTGGTATGGTTGTGACAGTTGACTGTCCCTTATGTCATCATCATTGATTGTCAGCTGGTATGTGCCAGGGCTGTGTGCACTCCACAGGGGTGTGATTTTAGGTGAAGTAATTAGCCACCAGCTGCGTACGGGCTGCCTCACCACGTGCCCTTTCCCCTCCCATGCGCAGCGGCCGTACATGTGGTTGGGGATGTGGGGGCACCACCATGTCCACCGGCAGGCCCCGGCGGGTTGCAACATTGTGCAGGACACATGCTGCCACTATGATCCTGCACACTACTGGGGGCGCGTATAGCAGCTGCCCACCAGAGCGGTCAAGGGAGAGAAAGCGTGACTTGAGCACTCCGAATGTGCGCTCCACTATGCCCCGGGTTGCAATATGGGCTGTGTTGTATCTTACCTCAGGTGGTGTGGTGGGGTTCCGAATTGGCGTCATCATGTGGGTGCTCAGAGGGTAGGCACTGTCCCCTGGGGAGGTGATGATGGGTACCATTAGTGGGGTTGTGACATTACTCAGTATCTGACATGCATGCATGTGCAGCTGCATTTATACTCACCAAGCAGCCATGTATCGCCATGCCGCCCAGCTTCTAGGTCCCGGTTTAGGGTTGACATTCTGTAGATGAAACTGTCATGGGTGGACCCTGGATAGTTGGCATATACTGAGGTGATGATTCCCTTGGCATCACATATTACCTGCACGTTGATGGAATGACAGTGCTTGCGGTTTCTATAGATGTGCTCAGTTGCCCTGGGAGGACGTAGCGCCACATGGGTGCAATCAATGGCACCTAGCACTTTGGAGAAGTGTGCCACCCCGTACAAATCCTGGACGGCAGCCTGCCTTTCTGCAGGTGTTCTGGGCAGGTATATGTGCCTGCGGACTGATGGGCGTGCAGTCATGATGGCCAACACCTGGCACAGGCAGCGTGACTGCGTGGCCTGTGACACCCCCCCACTATGGCACTTGTCCGCTGAAATGAACCAGTGGCCAAGAAGTGCAGTACATTGAGCACCTTTTCCAAGGGGCTCAGTGCTTGGGAGCACAGGGTGGGTGATGTGAGGTCATCCTCCCACTCACTCAACAGGTCGAGTATTATGTGAGGTGGAAGCCTGTACCTCCCATACACCTGGTCATCAGGCATCCCAAAAAGGCTGGTCCTGGGTGTAAACATTCTGGCCCTGACTATCCTCCTCCTCCTGCGGTGTCCCACGACCACTGCTACGAGGAACAGTATATTCATCGTAGCGTCTGAGCTTGTTTGTTGTTTGCGTGCACTTTTATGCTGCGCGGGCCGCGTACGCCTGCTTCCTGCTGGCGTATGTGTTTCCGGATTAGCGTGTCTTTTTTGGCGCACGCGTTTGCCCTGTTCGATTCCATGAATACGTGCTGTAGGCGCGCGTGTGGGCGTTCTGCGCATTTGCCTCCTGTACTTCCGCCGTAACGCCCACAATTTCATGTGTTGTTCCCCATTCCGCGTGTTACGCCCTGTGTTCTGACTACTTTTGTTGTGTGCACCGCGCTATGTGCGCTTTCGCTGTGTGCGTAGCGCACGCCGTTTGATGACGTGTGCACCCGCATGCGCCACGCAGAATTTTAGCGCACATCCCAGAATTTACATGCGCACGGACTTCCATGAATCGATGTGCGCAGATTTCCCACGCTTGCACTGCGATTTTCGCACTTGCGCTGCGATTTGCACGCTTTCGCACGCTTGCGCAGAGATTTTCGGCGCACATTTATTCCATGAATCAGCCTTCAAATCTGCATGCCAACTGATCCTCGTTCAACTGCTTCCTTCAACTAAAGGTTCCCTTGTGTGAAACAGACTTAAATATATTCTCAAAAGCTGACCACGCACAGACGGACAAGGAAACTTATGTGCCTGGTTCCGATGTTTGGACTCCAGGGCTCAGTCTTTCATCAGAGTCAATGTGTTCCTTTTGGTTTGAGTCAGAATCCAGTCCTGATGATAGTTTCTTTTTTATCAATACTGGATTGGCTATTAGACTTGTCAAAGAAGAGTCTAAATCTGCTAGACAGTTAATACATTTCCTTTTCTATTTGGATAAGAGATCTACACTGGTCAACGTCTTATTTTCTCCAAAGATAGAGAGCTGCAGAATTGAATAAGCCAGCAGTGATTCACGAAAGAGATTTCAACAGAGAGACTGGATAAAGTGATGACAAGCCCAACTCATACTGAATACATGCCATAGGTAGACTCTTAGGTAGACATAAAATTTGCTTCAAAAAGAGCCCTTCTAGAAGTTCCCAGATTTGCCAAGGGAAATTTAAACAAGCTTCGGCCTTATACGAAAGGATTGGCACCACTTTGTAAAGTATCAAATATAATTAACGGGGTCATAGAAAACTTGCCAAATCTATGATGCAAAATCGATCCCTGAGCAGGCAGATTTTTTACTTTTGATCTTAGAGGGTTAGCCCACTGGGTTTCCGCTGCACTCTGATTGACATAGACACCTACATATGTAATCGAGTCAATGCATTCCAATTGCTGATGATTTACATACCATTGAAAGTTTAATAACTTGCCTTTGGCAACCCCCCCCCTTAAATACCAAAATCTTAGATTTTTTTTTGCATTTACTCTTAGATCATTCTGAATCATATAGGAGTGGACGGCATCTAAACGCCTTTGCATCCCTATTGGTGTCTTGTCAATCAGTAGTAGGTCATCCGCATAAGTCATCCACAGTATCGGGATCCCATTTAGTTTAGGGGGGAATCCACGGACCATGCTTTGTGAATTGGCCATATCTGAGATATAGAGGTTAAAGAGAATGCGGGCGAGTGCACAGCCCTGCTTAAGGCCCCTATTAACCTGAATTTCCCTAGATAACGATCCATGTGAGTCAAGGCAAACCTGCATTGTTGTAACAGAATAAAGCACTACAATAGGTTCCATTAAATCGGTGGGACAATTCCATTCCCTTAATTTGGACCACAAGCATTCTCGGTATCGAACGTTTGCTCCAAGTCCACGAAGGCAACATATCATTTATGTTTGCCCATCATGGACTCAAACTTTAAAACATTAAACAGAAACAGATTCAAATCGGTACTAATCCCCCAAACAAAACCAGTCTGTCACTCATTCTGATGCTGTGAATCTATAGCCCAACGTGACAAACGCTTCATTAATATAGAAGCAAAGATTTTAGCAAGACTGTCCAGGAGGGCTATGGGGCGATAGTTACCAGGTTCAGTTCGAGCTCCCTTCTTAAAAATTGGGACAACAACCCTTTTCCACGATGGGGGGGATATGTTTTTCCTTTAGAATTTTGCAAAATACGATATGAGCGAATTCTGCCCATTCCTCAGGTACCTGCTTTAAATCAAAATTCGATAAGCCATCTGGTTCCAGTGCCCGAGAAGCGCTGAACCCTAAGATGGCCTCTAAAACGTCCTGCTTTGCCAGGCTCCAAGACCACTCTTTGGCCTCACTAAGGCTTACGATGGGGGGATTGATCGGCTTAATCATTAACAGTTGAGTAAAATGGTCCACCCACTGATGTTCACTGACCTGATTAGACTGTACCGCCATCTGATGAGTGTCCACCTTATTTATCCACTCCCATGTGAGCCTTGAGTTTTTTTTCTAAGAACCTTCAGCATATTCTCTCCCTTCTCCTGCATGCGCTTAGCTCTAAAGCATTGAAGACAGTTTTTATATTGCTGGTGGCGCTTTCTTTTACTCAATGCTCGAGTAATTAGGGGTGTGTCTTTTAAGGCTCTCAAATCAGCTCTGTATTTCTTTCCTTTACTAATTTGATGTTATAATTATGTTTTTGTACAAATTCAGGACAGGTCCCAGGACCCAGTACCTGGACATATTTGGCTAAAAGGACACATCATTTGGAGACCCAGATGTAATGTCCAAATGAGAACTAAGACCTAAAGTTACCTCTTGAATATCCTGTCGAGAGAGGTGAAGTCTATTTCGACCTTGAGAAATCTCCATTAAAAAAGATTTTTTGTTTTTTCCATGTATCCCACAGGCCTGATTTGCCCATCCAAGGAGGGAGTGATCACTAGACTCCATCTCCATTACTACCAAAGATTCAATATCTTGATGTATGTTCCGTGAGACAAAGCAATAGTCCAATATTAAATTATTCACTCCCATACCCCATGTAGCCTTGGCAGGTATGTCACCACCGGTGTTATTATTTAACATCAGTAAGCCCCTTTACCTTATTTCATTTAGCCATCATTCAACTCTTGATTCACCTTTTTCTTTTCTTTGACCATCACTTGAACCGCCCGCCCCTCCAGACTGGCGCGTCTAATGTTTAAGTCACCTACCAGGGTGATAATTGGATTTACCCACTCCGCCCTGGCCTCATCTATCGCTTGGACTACTTCAGAAATAACTGATTCACAACCAATTTTCGCGGGGTTCCAATACAGATTAATACAAACTACCACTGGTAGATCCTAACATGGCTATTTCAATACCAGGGCCTGAACCCATGGGCTACGGAGAATATGCTTTACAATCTCCAACAGTAAGGATTTCCTGATGAGTATCAGCAACCCCGAAAATGACCTCAACAATTCGCCCTTTTGAGCTAGACTTAGAAAACAATGCAGTTTTCACACAAAGGAGGTTCAATTAACCAAGTCTCTTGGAAAAGCAGAATGTCCAACACAGGCCAATCCATGTGAGTATCATTCATCAAATGGCAAAAGCCTCCTAGCTGACCGAACCTCTAGAGTCACTATGGGCAAGGAAGCAGCTGACCCTATCCCCGTCCCTATTGGAGTGCCATAAGGCTCCTGCCTTTCACCCACACTTTATAACGTGGGTTAAGCTCCTATTCTCAGCCTTAGATGATATGAGTGTCATCTACACCAACTTTGCGGATGACACCCAGATCCTCAACCCTCTCTCAGGTAACTACACCCACAACACTTTACTCATTAACAAAATCTATGCTATTATCCAAAATTGGATGGCTCTAAATAGCCTTTGTCTCAACGATGAGAAGACCAAAATTCTGATTGTGGGCTCCCAATCTAACATTAGTACCCTCCATCCTGACTATGCATCCATCAACATCGATGGTACCACCATACCAGTCTTGAAACAAGTAAATACCCTAGGAGTTTACTGGCATGCCAATCTGTCCATGACTAAACACATCAGCAGCCTCTCGTCCACTACAGCATATACAGCTAAGCTAATTTCACTAAGCAGACAATTCCTCACCCCTACTTACTGCGTTACCCTGGCTAGAGCGCTGATTCTCTCGCAACTTGACTATTGTAATGTCTTACTATTACGTACCTCAAAATCTAATTTAAAAAAATTACAACTGATACAATACAAAGCCCTAAGAGCAGCTCTAGGCATTAGGAAATCAGACCATATATCTAAGATCAGGAAAGATCACCATTGGCTCCCTGTTGCAGAAAGAATCATCTTTAAACCACTCTGCATAACCTACAAATGCCAACAGGACACAGCTCCCAAGTACTTAAACAAAGCTACCCGAAATAAAGTATTCACAAGAACACTAAGGTCCAACAACCTCCAACTCTTAGAGATACCCCGCTACAAGAAAACTAAAGCAGGGGGCAGCAGCTTCCAATACTTAGCCCCCAAACATTGGAATTCCCTCCCCAACAGCATCAAAGAGGAAGGTTCCTTCTCTGCATTTAAAAAATCACTCAAAACTTGGCTCTTTAATTAAAAGAAAGGACAACAGTCTTGAGTGAGTGTAAATATGTTTCACTCAACCTGTATCATCCATCTTTGTGTAACTGAATGTAATCGTGTTTTTGAATGTCTGCATTGTGCAATATGTGAATTATTATATGTAAAATGCTAATGTTTGCCCTGTAACCACGCAGTGATACCTAAAGGTCTGGGCGTGTAACAAATGTAATAAATAAATAAATAAGATCCAATAAAAGAAAGGGTCTTTCAATTGCTGATGTTAAGCTAGGGGTTATTGGAAGCACTCAAGGCCATGTGGATCCATGACCAGTCTTTGTCCATTACGGGAGACAAGCTGAGAATTAGTAAGTTCCACCATTCGATCTTCCTTGGGCTATCTAAAGAAAGTAACTTTCAATGGCAAGTCTGTTTTAGACACAAACCCTCCTGCTTTAGTCCGTAGTTGCCATTGCTCGTCTATCTCAACCTTCTCAAGTTGATGTAACATTGTCTGCACCCTCGGAGGACGAGTAGACTGCTCAAAGCTTACCTTTGATCTAAGCCCAGCCTCAGTGTTAAGTTTATTTTGCTCTTTCACTTGAGTGAACTCAAAGTTCAAGGCCCAAAATTGAGGCGCAGCTGACCATAACTTAGACCTAACAGTTTCAGATCGAACATGCAGTTTCACACAGTCAGACCGCAACTCATCAATAAATCCTGCCACCAAGATGTCTCTAGACTTTATTGAATGCGGGGCGGGACGATGATGAAGTAAAATCATCACATTGGATCTATTAAGGATCAAGCCATCGTTATCAGAGTCCACATGCTCTAAATTTGAGGGACTGTTAGGGAGAATTCTCATTCTATGGCTAATTTCCCTCACCTAGTGAGTCCCCCAGCAGCTATGCTGGATTTATGGAGTTTACTTTTTCCACTTGGTAAGAGTGTGATCCTTTCCCCCCTCTTACATGTGTTTTGCCATGTGTATTTCTACTGTTTGCGTGATAGTGGGCTCTGGAGGATACCCCTCCATGAACCCCACTTTTTATGTGTGTTACGCAGCACCTTCCGTGCAGTAACACAGGGTTGTCTTTGAGACTTCCCACTGACTCCATTTTTCTGGGGCTGACTACTGTCCCCCAGAAAACAGGTAAAGTTGCCATTTACTTTACATAGTCATTTAAAACTACAGACCCAGTACACCCCATTTTACATGGAGTACTGGAAAGGGTTAACTCCTATCCCTTTTTGTCTGTGCCTCTCTGAGCTTTGTTTTGCTCTTTTAACATTTAGACTTGGCTGGTGGCAGTGGTATCTACCCTAACTTTTCTACCGCGATTATATTATATAAACGTGGTACTGTTCCAGGCTATCATAGTAGCTTTGAACCTACACCCACTTGACCAAATACTCTTTCTTTTGGCTCCGGTCAGGTTTATTTGCCATTACATTTTGTTAAAGTACTTCTTGTGTTTTACTTTGCGCAGCAAACCAGGTTTGCCTTCTTTATTCACCGTCTTTTGGCGGGCTTCTCTCAAGAAGCCCTCCTTTTGGTGCCTGGGTGTCTAGGTGGGCTGAATGTGAAGGAGGGTGTAGTCACCCCCTGCACAGGGTATCCTTGGAAACCCAAGTCGCACTTTGTCATGATTGGCTAAGGTGGTTGTCCGGGCTGGATAACTCCACTGCTGGGTGATTGACAGCCAGGCTGTGCGAATGGGGGATTTTCGCATAAAAGGCAGGACTCGTGGGCTGGAAGTCGAAGTTGCCACTGGAACTGCAAGGAACCGAAGAGAAGCGGAGAAGAAGATGGCTGCTGAAACTACCGGGCCCGGTGGAGTCCTGCTGCAGTCCTGCGCTATCTACCCTTCAACGACAAGAGAAGATCCAGTCCGGAGTCTTCTTCCCTTGAGCCTGGTGGGATCAACTAGCTCATCTTCGACAGGCAGAGGATCCTCTTGGTCGAAATCACTGCACACAGCTGTAGTGGTCCGGAAAGCCATCTGAAGAGCCTCTCCTGTTTTAAAGGATCGCACCTTTTATTCACTGTTGCTTTTGCTGCTGCTGGCCTCATCCCTGGGTAGTGAAGAACGCTTCAGACGTCATCCTTCTTGTCCCCATGACTGAAGTCACAGGAACCGTGAGTCTGCAGGAACTACCAGGAACAACTGCCGTGGCACCAGCTCTTCTTCACTTGAATAAGGTACTGTGTCCGACCTCGAGGAATTAGGGTTAGGGTGAACCCCTTTCTCCTCACCAAAGGCTTGTCCTTATCTTCCTTCCCTCTTATAACTTTTGCTTCCTCCTTTTGACAATATCCAAGTACTCCTGGCAATCCTGAACCGTGAACTGTACTAACCGTGTGATCCTCGGCAACAGGAACCCTGTTCCACTTGACACTGGCGCAGGCCTATTGACTTTTATTCACTTGTAGGAAAGTGTCCTCTGATTCTATCTGCCTTGACAAAAGTATTGCCTATGATTTTTATCCCCAACTCTCTTGTGTAGATTCATGCGCTAAGTGTGTTTTAACTCTGGTGACATTTCTTCCCGCGGGTACGCGTACCTTTAGTAAGACCGAACTACCATTACTCTCAAAAAGTTATTGCATCTGTCCCCCCGGTAACGGCTTTGTTTCCCTACACCGGTCTGTCAAAACCAATGGTACTTACCTTGCATTGTACTGCACAAAGTGAATTGGTTGTGTCTAGTGTATTTTACGTGTGGTTTTAAATTAATAGAAGTGAAGTGTTTTATGAACAGATGGTCTAGAAATAAATGTACTTTTACTTTTCAACCAAAAACCTTGAGTCAGTATTTGCTTGAGTCACAGTAATTGTAGTCCTTTGTGTAATCTCTACTACTGCTCATTTGCTCTTGAGATAAGGCTGGCTGCTCCGCTACTGCTACCACTCTAACAGTGTAGTGCAGGCTTGTACCAAAGGTGAACTTGTATTGCCAATTGTAGTCTTAACTTTGTGTAGTGATCCCTAAGGGCACTGCACAGGATTCTGCCTAACAGGGACTCAGTCTTACCACGGCCCCCCCTCAATGACTCTTTCCTCAATCTAGGTCTGCCATCCTTAGATGGTACAAAGGAAGTAAGTCTGCCAGGGTCTTTGTTTCCTTCCACCCCCTGTCTTCTTTCCGCCAAAGTTAAGTAATTCATTTCATCTACATGGCTCAAAGTAGACTGTTTGAACTTAGTAGTAGGACAAGAGGCTATCAATGGACAGTGCTGCTGCCCTTCCGAAGTACGGGGCACCAGCTGAGACACTTTCCTTACCAACGTTTCTTCCGATGATTCGACTGAATAAGTCGAGTAATCGACCGAAGGACTTAACTGGGAGTCTCCATCCTCCAAAGTGCTGTCCAATACCTCCACCTACGAAGTCACAGTCATATCATTGGTTTGAATGTTCAATAGGGGTGTCAAAGCAACTCCAGAGGTGGCTGCCTCCTCACTTCTGGGGGTCTGAGAGTCAACCGGGGATCTCCAAAGGTCCAGTTGATAGCTCAGGAGCCTTCTTAGAGGTCAAGGCAAGGGGCCCATGGGCCGCTGCAACCTCTGTTTCCGTTATATTGGTCTCCTTAGAAGCTAAGAGGGCCGGCCCTCTTCTCGGTCCAAGCTTGCTCATTGATGCCTTCCGGATACAACCGGACTGGCCACTTAAAGACTGTGTTTCAGCAATTTAAATATGGTTTTCAGTGTTAAGGAGCCCTAACACTTGTCCCAGCTGTAGATTGCCACCGCTCGTTGATCCTTTCTGAGATAGTAAAGCCTGATCACGAAGAGGAATGGAAACACATCTACCTTGAATAGTCAATAAAGTTTTAATCCTTCTTTGAGAGTCCAGAATGGATTCTATCATTGATCTCCTCTCCATTTGATCCCCACTCGCTGTTAAGAGGTATTTCTGAACTCTGACCTGGTGGGCAGAGGTTCAGAAGGCCAGCCTAGTTTCTTGAACAGGGTAACCTTCTGAACAAGCCAGACCAATCAAGGTAGCATTGGTGGCAGTCAAGACTAGGTCTCAGGAGTGGTGAGGGTGACTGAAAGACCTCAATGAGCACACAGAATAAAGGACACTTAAAATCACTCCCAGTCAGGTGTAGATATATTAAAAATGCAAATACATTTATTTCAAGACCTCTGAGGTTCAACACACAATAATAATCACAGTAATACTTTTAAGCTAGCACAATCCTATCAGAATACATATATACAAGACCAAAGGGGCCTAAAGGGTTAATGCACGAAATAGGTCCACAACCTAAAAAGGGAAGGAAGCAGGTAGTGCAAATAGTCTTTAGGCAGTTCTGCATCAAACACAATCCTAACTGAAAGGCAGTCCAATCACTAAGATGAGAGGAGCCTAGTGCTCAAATGTACTTGCGATGATGGCGCACGCGGTTGTGCAGGTGGGCGAAATAGGGTCTTTTGTAGGGGCTGTAGCAGCTCAGGAAGGTGGGTGAGGTGATGCAGAATAGGTTCCCACTATTCGTGGAGGGTCTCCCCTTGAGGGCAGAGCAGGTTCCAAGAGTTGGGAATAGTTCGCTAGTTCACACTAGCAGTGGAAAGGAGAGGGGCCCTCAGGGGCCACTTGTGCGTAAGAATGGATGTATGTGCTAGGGGCCACCAGTAAGGGTTGCAATTACTCACCGACCCCTGGCGCACTCTGGACCAAACTTCGGCAGTCGAGTCCACTTCAGTTGCAGGTTCAAATGCGGCAATCTCGCGGCTCTGTAGCTTTCAGCGACGAAGTTACAGCGTTGATTCCCAAAGGGGACACTGGCGATTTCTCCGCTCCAGGTGGATGGATCAGGCAAGTTCCTCTGTTGCAGGCTTCAGGGCACAGAGGGGCACAGCTGCAATGATCTTGCGAAGTTCGTCACCACGGCTGGGCGACACAGTAACCGCGTATATTCCGGTTCGGGTGCTCTCTCTTTATTCCAGACCGGGGAACGCCAAGTGAACGAAATTCAGTGTGAGAGTGCCATGAACATAGAGCTTGCGATATACCAAGTTTCAAGGGCCTCCTCAAAATGGCGGTGGTATCATATCAAAGGTCCTGCGCAAGCTGGTCAGCCCACTGGTTGGCCCAGGGACACTTCTGAGAAGGCTTACTTGCAGGGTTTGATGAAGGTGCCGAGAATAGTTGGTCCCACTATTGCAATAGGTCGAAGCGTCTTCGCAGACCTTCTAGGACGACCAGATGCAAAAGGGTCCAGCAGGCTCAGAGTGCCAAACCTTCCAGCGGGTCACCAGCGGTTCCTCAACTCGGCTTCTTAATTTCAAGATACTTGGATCCTATCCTTTGTTCAGTGCGAACTCCAGAGATTGACATGGCATGGGTGTTTGGAGCCTCCTCTTATCCAAAATCTCCTTTGTGCCAAAACGATGAGGACCCAATGGGAGATCTGCTCACATACAGGCATACCATACGTGGACCAATCATGGACCACAGTGGTCCCAGGCATTCACAGCGCACCATACTCTCTGGCAACTAGGATGTGTATTGGAACCAGACAGTCCAGCCCACATCCTGGAAGCACACAAACAACGCTTGCAGAAGCCTGCGAAAGCTTGGCGTTTTGCGGGAGAATGCATGCCCAAATAAGGGCTGACCTGGGTTGGCTCGACCTGGGGAAGGTGTAAGGGCAAGATGGCCAATGGACAGGACAAAGAACCTTGTCGAATGGCCATTTTGGAGCCAGGGCACCTATTTGTGCCAAACGCGGTCCTATTTGTGCCAAACGCGGTAACTATGGTTTACCTGGCAGGAAAGGGTTAGAAATATATGAAAAGATAAGCTTCCACCATCCCTGTCCAAGGCACACCTGCACTTCTAAAAAATCCTTCGAGAGTATCTAGGGCCTTTAGAAATGACAGGAAGACCCAAGTGCATTATACTGGAAGGTACATTGTGCACTTGCAACATGTTGCAGAAAAGTTGCAACATTGACAAGGACTAAGGGAAACAAAGTCTTCCAGTACTGGCTGTCTTTAAGGGCATGTCAGTTTCCCCATAATAAAGTGAGTGAAAAGCCCTGGGGAGTCCGGCAGAAGGCTGTGCTCCTCTGGCAAGTCAGACTATGGTGTTTAACAGGAGCAAAAAGTTGGGGGGGGTACACAACTGGAGGGAAAATTTCACATGAAATGGAAATCGCCCCTCCCAGAGCAAGGACAGGGAGAATTATTCCACCCCTGGATGAGTCTCATGTTCAGGTCGGTTAAACATTCTGATTAACAAACAAAGGGCGCCTGGTTGATACCTTGCTCCACCCAGGAAGGAACAATTATATAAAGCAAAATTGAGCAAGGACATGTTAAACCCACACGCAAAAAGGCACTAGATCCTACTAGTCAGTGTACAAAATAAAGTGAAAAAATCTGACAGCTACTTCAATTCAGATTCATTCATAAGTAGCCAGGATTAACTACAACTAACCGAAGTCAGCATGGGACACTCACAAGTACAAAAACTATGTAGACGTAGTATACAAATAGAAAAAACTAAACATTAATCATTCAGTTCACAGTTAGGCAATTACATTTCATATTTAATATTGCAGAGTGGCACAGCAGAATGATAAAGTAATTGCAGTGTGGATAGTACAAGTATGTGCAAATAACAAAATGGGTATATGAAGTAATGAGTCAACACAACTGTGTTTCGGCCTCAGGGCTATTTTGAGTAGCAGAAATTGGGTCAGCCTTCATCAGGTCAGAGATAACAAGTATATCTGATAAATCCTATGTGTTCTGTCAAAAGAAATTGACAGAACATAGTGTCAGGTGTTTGTGGGGTTAAAAAACCCTAGTTATATAGGTTTTGGTGGCTATTAATGCATTATTTATAAGGTGTGTCCCTCGCAAGAGACTAATTCTGATGTTTACAGTGCTTACCGTAGTCAGGTGCACACAGGCACAAGATCTGAGAGTCCACTTCTTCAGATACAGATAGGGTGGGAAAATACTCCAGTGAATATTCCAGTCTGTGAAAAAATGACCAGACATAGACATGAGAGGCAAAGTGTGGCTCACTGATTGCCAAAACTCACAATTGCAAAGGTTAAAGAAGTAAATATCTTACCAAAGTTATGACGATGTGATGTGTCACTTATTTAGATATCACTCGTACAGTGGTCAAAACAGCTCACAACATTAGCTCGGGGATCCTTAGTGTACGACCCGTAGGGGCGTGTTCAATTTAGTTGGGTCTATGGAGACAAAATAACCATACACTACCATGAGCCCATGGGCATGGTTGCCAAATTGTAACGTGGCTACTAAATGATGGCGTGAAAATTGATTCTTACCATATCAATGCCAGTGATTCAGGCAGAACCAACGGATCCCGGTGTGTCACTAAGTCACAATTCACCAAATTGGACGGTCTCTCGTCTGCAGATCGCTAACGCTGGGCCCGTTGCTAGGGAAATGTGTTATACTTATAATGTTGGCCATTTTGGTTTTTTGGTTTTGTTTCGTGGCTCAACATGACTAAGCACGAACAGAGCGTGATGAACAGAAACGATTCTGTCCATATTTGCGCTATGGCGAACAATTTAGAAGTTTACTGGTGTTCCCCCACGAATTGTGGTCAGCTCAAAGGGCATTGTTTACTATGGTTGTCATGGCAACCGGGACCCTCTTATTTTTAATGGAGGTTGGGCAAAAAATGTTTGTTTGTTTATTTATTTGTATAGCGCTCCCGACCCAGGGGTATATGCGCGCTTTGAACATCAAGTTACAGGCAACGTTAGGGAGCAATAGTACAGTAGTGAGGCATATGTATAGTTGACAAGAAAGCAGTTAGTACATAGATAGTGAGCAAATAGTTGATAAATTCACATAAGTCACATCAAAAGTATTCATACAAACGGCAGTATTAACTGAGGCATAGAAATGGATGGTCAAAACAAAGCCATTAACTCAGATGGTCAAATCAACGTCATCAGAAATGTCATTCAGAGTGATACACTGAGTTGGACACTATCCTATTACAATACCAGCTGGAACGGTGTGTCCACTCAGGGAACATTAAACAAAAAACATTATTGAGTCAGAAAAAATCACAGACTGGAATGAGTAGGTATATTGATCACAGTACATACTCCATGTTCAATATTAACAAAAACCTTAATTGCAACGAAATGGAGGATCCAGGGGGCTATTTCAAGTTTTACAGGAAATGTTTCCACTCTATAGTGATATTGAGTCCCTTTTGAACAGTTTTCAATTTGTGGACCCATTTTTGCTCCAGTTGTGTTAGCATTCTATCGGCGTCCCCTCCTCGTCTGGTGCTGGACAATTTCTGTAGGGCAAACCACTTAAGATCCATGTTACTGTAGTTCTTCTGATTATAATGTTCGACAAGTGGCTTATCATGCACCTTATTCTTAATGCAGGATCGATGCTCCGAGATTCTGGTCTTTATTGCTGTCACGCCTGTGCCACTGGCGCACACATTGGCAACCATCATGGACGATATGGTACTCGTTTATCTTCATAATACTCTTCAAACAACCCCTATTCACATTTTGGTCCTTAATTTCCATTTGTACGACATTGGTACTTTCCTATTTAATTCAGCTAACTACATGTACCATAATGCACCTTGCTACAGCTATCAATTCCTGGCCATTCCCATTCGTCAGTATTGGAACCGCAATCCCCAGAAGCCCTAGCGATCAGTGCTGCTTCCGCCATCTCAGGACCAGAGAGGGAGGAGGCAGATTACCTTCAGGTGGGCTGCTCCAGGTGCTGCCAATTAGCCTGCCTCAGTAGAGGGCAGGGCTGTATTTAAGCAGCTGCTTGCAGGAGCTCAGTCTCTTGCATCAAGAGTCCTCCCAGCCCCTTTTTGCCTTGTGACTCGAATTTGTATGCTGTATTTTGTATTTTGTAATTTGTTGCTGCATTTTCCTGCTTTGATCCCGTGCTCTTTCGGGGCTGCCTACCTTGCAGTCTGCTACGCTCTGCTGCCTACAGCACTAGCCTTCTGGGCTCCCTGCCTCACAGCCCTCCTCCTCTGTGCTCCCTGCCTTGCAGCCTGCAACCCTCCGCTGCCTACAGCCCTGGTCCTCTGGGCTCCCTGCCTTGCAGCCTGTTACACTCTGCTGCCTACAGCCCTGGTCCCCTGGGCTCCCTGCCTTGCCGCCTGTTACACTCTGCTGTCTACAGCCCTAGCCTTCCGGGCTTCCTGCCTCGCTGACCTGCTCCTCTGGGCTCCCTGCCTTGCAGCCTGCAATTCTCCACTGCCTACAGCCCGGGTCCTCTGGGCTCCCTGCCTTGCAGCCTGCTACTCTCTTCTGCTTTCAGCCCTGACCCTCTGGGCTCCCTGCCTCAATGCCCTGTTCCTTTGGGCTCGCTCCTGGCCACCCTACTCCCCAGGGCTCTCTGTCTGCTGCCTGCTACAGCTCTCAGTCCTGCTCCACTGGACTCTCTGCCTTGCAGCCTACTACAGTCCTCTGCAATCCACTACAGTTTTTCTGCACCTTGTGCCATCCGTTACTGTAGCCCTGCTTCCTTGTTTGCAGCTCCCCTATTTCCTGGCTGCTGCTCCCTTGCTCTCTTACTTGTTTGCAACCCCTTGTTCTTGATCCCTGTCCTTCTCTTCCTTGAGTCCTCTGTCCTCCCCTTTAGTTTACCCATTTCTATTGTACTGTTTTTTCCTTCATTCCCTTCTGCTAGATTTCCCTTAGACTTCCTTTTCCCAGGGTATTTCTGTTCTTGTCTCTCTTGTGTCTTATGTTGATCCTTTGTACAGAGCTTGACTGTTGATTCCCGGCAGGCAACCTCTGCCCCTTCCCTTGTCGCGTTTTCAGTGTTACACACACCCACAGCTTTTGTTCCCAGCAATGAGCATACGGAGTGAGCCCCTGTAATGGTAATCTGTGCAGAAAGCTGGAGTTTCCAAAGGTCCGTGGAACACTCTTTTCCATTTCTGCATAAACCCCAAGAGGGAATCCAGTTTGTTTGTATCTTTGTATTTCCTGCCCCTTTCTGTTCACAACTACAGCTGCCTACTTTTCTTTCTTGTTGAGTTTCCTGCTGTGTGTGTACTTATCTGTCACCGTACATCAGCACAGCCACCCAAACCATACCTGGGGGCCCTGTGCCGCTCTTGACTGAGTGCCATCCTTGACAATTGCCCTCATTGTCTTGCCAACGTATAGCAGGCCGCAGGGACAGTCGATGATATAAATGACCTGCTTCGTGTTGCAATTTGTGTGATCCTTCAGGACCCACGTGATGTTCTGATAATGAAAGACTTTCTTAGTCTCTATGAATTGGCAAACCACACATTTACTGCAATGGAAATGACCTTGTACCGGTGGCATGTTCCAAAGTGTTGTTGGTGGGTGTGCAGGTTCTACATAGGTGTGCACCAGGGACGATTTGATGTTCTGATTTCTTTTGAATGCGAAGAGTGGTGTTTTGTTCAGCGTGCCGGTATTCTTGATCAGATACCAATACTTTTAAATTGTGTTCCTCGTCAGGTTACTGAAAGGACTTTATGTGGTTTCACATACTAGTATGTCTAGGTCCTTCTGGTCTTTCTTGGTAAGGCATACATCATGGTTTGTGTTCGCTGCACGTTTGCGTGCATTCTTGATGGCTTTTTTGGGGTAGCCTCTTTGTAGTAAACGTTCTTGTAGATCACAGGCATGTTTGTTGTAGATGTCGTAATCAGTACAATTTCTTCTAACCCACAGAAATTGGCCATACAGGTGTATTGCTCTCCCCTGAAAAGTGCACGGAACAACCATAAATCACCAATGCAATTATAGAGCAAATACTTCAACCCATAAACACAGACACAATAACTCACAGCCACGCACTCTTTAGAAGATAATCAGCTCTTTACGGCTATTTATTCAAAGATTACAAGTACATAGAAATAACTCATAAAACTAATATGGACATAGATCACAGAAGAAGTAAAGAAGTCAAAAAGAAATACATCACCGTGAGCGTAATATAATTCCTCATCTCGTCCAGAAGCAGCTGGAAGACCCCGGGGACAGCCAGGCCGAGAGTGCCACAGCTCATAGGAAGGCCAGACGGAGCGTCCTTCTCTGGCTGAAGTCTCACCTGACCCCCTCAGGGTTTCCGCATATATACACACTCCACAATGGTGAGTTAATTCTCGAACATTCTAGAAATTGCACCTGTGCAGTTGAGGAACAGCCACCGGTTGCCAGCTGGGTCAATCGAGAGCTCCCCTCAAGGAACACAGGGCCTCCCTGCTCTAAAAACACGCTCCACTGAGAACAGTAGCAAGCCATAACAACATTAGCTTTCCAAGCAGAAATGGCCTTGACCGCATACCAGGTTTTGGAAAAGCATGTTTGTCTCAGCACTGTGAATCTAACACTTCAGCAAAATGTGTGCAGCCTTTCACTGCGGTGTGAAGTAAATATCCAACATGGCCCCGGGCGCTCCCAGAATGCATTGCGCGCCTGCGCCATTTTGAATCAAGCATGAATCAAGCATAACAACAGGAGATTGTATTTTAGACCTTCAGGATGGTAACTATCAAAGTGTAGCTATGTGTTGCGGTCTGTGGGCTTCCGGTACTGTTCAGTTTTGAGACAATTCCCAGATCTGTACACGTGTAAATCCAAAAAATCAATGCAGTGAAAATCCCACGGCATAGTAAACCGTATGTGTTGATTGCACTCATTGAGCCATATGTGGAAAGCGATCTGATCTTCCTGGTTTCCATGCCATATTAGTAACACGTCATCAATGTAACGTTTCCACAAGGGGATGTTGTTGCAGTAGGGGTTAAGATCAGCAGTGATGTAATCAGCCTCGTATTTAGCCATATAAAGATTTGCTATATCCGGGGCAAAATTAGCCCCCATACTAACCCCTTTTATATGTTTATATAATTGGTCACGAAACAAGAAAACATTTTCTGACATTGCTATTCTGACACACTCTAATATGAAATTGGAATGTGTGTCCTCTCTCTTGTCAAGGAAAATCCTGATAGTTTCCAAGCCCTCTCGTTGTGGTATGGAAGTGTAGAGTGCTTCCACGTCCATTGTGGCTAGAATATAGTTTTCTCCCATGATGATGTTATTTAACATTAGGATGGTGTTGGTGCTGTCTTTCAAATGGAGGCCATCTTGTCGACAAATGGTTTCAGAAAAAAATCTGTGTATTTAGACAGTGGTTCGAAAATAGAATCACACGCGGAGACGATTGATCGTCCAGGCGGTTTGGTCACGTCCTTGTGCACGTTCGGCAAGATGTAAAAAGCTGGGTTGCATTGGTGTAATTTATTCAAAAAATTGTACTCATCGTCACAGATCCAGGATTCCTCACCCGCATGACATGTCAGGCTTCTGATTTCTTCCTGTAGGTCTTTAGTGGGATCCCGTGGTAAAGGTAAATATGAACCAGTATCACTCAAGAGGCTTAGGCACTCTTTGTCGTAGTCGACGGTGTCAAGGATAACTATTCCGCCGCCTTTGCCCACCGCTTAATGGTAATATTTGTGTTCTTTCTTAAGGAATTAAGCGCGGTTCTTTCTTCCTGTAGAAGGTTGTCAGGATAGTAGTTCTTATTCTTCATGCCGGTGTTGAAGGTTTTAGTGACAAATTTTTCAAATGTCTCAAACTCACACGGTATGAAATGTGGAGGAGGTGTGAAGAAAGATTTTGTTTTTAAACCTGTGATGTTTTCTCTGGATTCGTCCGGTCTTGATGACTGATCGTCAGAGCGATGTGAATGTTCTGGGAGGTAAATCTCAAAGAAATATTTCAAGCGGATGTTGCCAAAGAATCTTTTCAATTCGAGCTTGGTTTTGAAAGCTTGGGCCTTTGCAGCTGGTACAAAAGATAGGCCCTTTTCCAATAGGTTCTGTTCTCCTGGTGTCATCACATGTTGGGATAGGTTGAAGATTGGAATCCTCCCCGTTGTCCTTGATTGAGGTACCACTGTCGGGTCCGCATCTGTTGACCCTGTGGCATTGGTCTTCTTCTTGGTATGCCTCGCTGTCTGCCCCTCTGAAAAAAGGGGGTTGCTGCTGTCCAGAGGCCCCGGAGTTGCTTCCGCTGCTGGATGAGGTTCCGGAGAAAGTTACCCCTCGGTTTCTCCTTTTGTAAGTATCTTGTTGTAGATCTGTGTAATAATTTTCTCTAAGATAAGGGTATGTTTTTTTCTTCCGCATAATTTTGTAAGTCCTTTTTAAACTATTGTGCTTTTCTTTCTATTGTTAGGCACTTGAATTTGCCAATCTCAGTCTGCAGTTTATCCAATTTATCCATGGCATCCTATACAGTGAGATCTTCCTGAAACTTTTTCTCCAATTCTTGCAGTTCTGCTCCCTGTTTTTGACACTCCTCCTCTGCGGTGTCTATGATGAGGATAAACCAGTCTCTACTGCACTTATTACCAAACCCGCTAACGTGTTTTGTAAATTTAGGGTTGTCAGTGAATACACAAGGGACGTTCTTCACCTGGAGCCCTTCTGGAATTATTCCAGCCTTGAGGTACTCCAGCATGAATTGTCCATGCATTTCAGTCCTTATTAGTTTTTTTCTTTTTTTTGGTTGATGTTATCTAACTCATCTTTTGTCAGTCCTTGAGTAAGGATGCCATTGTTGTTACTGAGGGTGGATGTTGTTCCTAAGAGTTTCTTAAAATAGTCGTCCGTGTAGGAGACTATATTAACTTTATCCATTCTGGTGGTGGGCAGGTCTAAGTGTGCAGTATTTCTGCTGGTGTCACTCCCCTTTCTAGGGGAGGGACAGGTGCTATGCCCACAGCTGCGAGCTGCACTATAACTGATTTACAAACAAAGCACAACCTGGTTGATGCCTTGCTCTGCCAAGGAAGGAACAGTTATATAAAGCAAAATTGAGCAAGGACATGTTAACCCCACATGCAAAAAGGCACTATATCCTACTAGTCAGTGTACACAATAAAGTGAAACAATCGGACAGCTACTTTAATTCAGATTCAAAACATACATAAGTATTAACTACAACGAATTGAAGTCAGCATGGGACACTCACAAGTACAAAAACCATGTAGATGTAGTATACAAATAGAAAAAACTAAACATCAATCATTCAGTTCACAGTTAGGCAATTACATTTCATATTTATCATTGCAGAGAGTGACACAGCAGAATGATAAAGTAATTGCAGTGTGGATAGTAAAAGTATGTGCAAATAACAAAATGGATATATGAAGTAATGGGTCAACACAACTGTGTTTCGGCCTCAGGGCTATCTTGAGTAACAGAAATTGGGTCGGCCTTCATCAGGACGGGGATAAAAAGTATACGTGAGAAATCCTATCCAGAGCCCCAATCATGCTCTTTAAGGTTCTGTTAAACCTTTCTAAGAGACCATTGGTTTGTGGGTGAGATGCGGACGAAAACTTATAGGTGACACCACATTCCTTCCACATGGCCTGCAAATACTTTGACATAAAGTTGCTGCCCCTATCGGACATAACTTATTTAGGGAAGCCAACTCTATTAAATATGCCAAGTAAAGCTTTTGCAACTTACTTGGCAGTCACAGTCTTTAATGGGATGGCCTCAGGATACCTGGTGGCATGGTCGACCAGCACCAGGATAAACCTACTGCCTGAGGATGTTTGATGTTCTAGGGGACAAACAATGTTGATCCCTACCCTCTTCAATGGTACCCCCACCACTGGGAGTGGCACCAATCGAGCCTGGATTGTTGTGCCACTCTTCCCAGAAAACTGGCAGGTGGCACAACACCTGCAGTGACTTTCTACTTGCACCCCCATCTTGGGCCAGTAGAAATGCATGGATAACCTTTGTTTGGTTCTCTTGATGCCAAGGTGACCAGCAAGGGGCACTTCATGGACTAACTGCAGGAGGAAGGGTCTTACAGCAAGGGGAACCACCAACCTTCTATGGTCTCCTTCTGTAGACCCTGGAGGCTCACTGTAGAGGAGCCCACCTTCCCAATAAATCCTATGCTTCCCAGGAGGTTCACCCTCAAGCTGGGAGCAGGCCTGTCTCCTTAGGCCTTCCAGAGATGAGCACTCGGGTTGGCCCTAAGTGAATTCAATCCTGTCAGGACCACCTTCTAACAATCCTTGTAGTTCAGGATGGTGATTGGGATCATATACTTCAGGTAACACCTCTTCCTCGTCAGGTTCAGGTGTTTGACCAACTACCTCCACCTCAATGGTAGGTAAGTTAGGGGGAATTTTCTATTTCCCTCTTCTGTCTTTCTTGACTCCTTTAGCCCTGGGTTTCCCCTTTGGCTTGGGCATGGAATTGGACTTGGCCAGTGCAGCCCGGTTGTAGGTCAAAGTTTCGAAAACAAAAGGATCGAATGCCTTTTGTTCAGTTTCCCCCCAACCCGCCGTTTTCTTTATTAAAAACACTTTTTTTACCAACCCAAACTAAAACAATATATAAATAAATAAATAAATAAAATTGATCCTTTGACTAGACAGCATGCAGCCCTTGTTTGTGACCTTATGCAGGGTCTCTCTACTGTGTCTACCACAAGCCCTAAAGCTCTTATATCATTCGCCAGCAAGACCTTTCATGGGACACCTCTCTGAATGCACACTGGAATCCTGACCACTGTACCATATATAGTAAGATTTAGAGGCATAACTGGGAGCTTGAGAGGTGGGCCATCAGCCAATTTAGTGGGTAACAGGGGAGCTCTGGCAACCTCCTCTGGGTGTACCAAGGTAGAATCCACTACAGTTCTGCTGCACCCACTATCCCTAAGGGCAGGAGTATCTACTCCAATTATCAGCACACTATCATTAAAGTAGTGCTTGGTATTATCAGGAATCCTAGCATAAGCCTCTGAGACTTTCAGCTCCCATTAACCCAGGGAAACTAAAACTACCTCAGAATCTAGCCCACTGGGGAACGAGTCTGAGGAGAAGGACGCCCCTGTAATCTTTTCTTCTTCATAGGAGGAGAAGGCCAGATTAGCAGAGTGGACCCCCAAGGTTTTGACCTTACATCTGGGGTCCCCCATCACATGGTACTTGCTCCACAAGCCACACAAGATCCACTGGGTCTTGGGACATAGTGAGGCCTATTGTAACCAGAGTTCTGTCTTGGAGGATAACCTCCACTACCTTGTGTGTTCTCTTGTGACATACCTTTCTTTTTTCTTTTTTATTTGTATATGGTTTAAAAAAAACCTTAAAAGAATTGTACAAAAAATTGTACAAAAAAGAGAGAATAGTAAACAATTTCACACCTAAAATTTAGACATCATTTCATTAAAACATTTAATCTAAAAGCAAGCTAAAAGATTGCCAAATCTACGATAGACAATGATTATCGTGCAAATACCAAAATTCATAATTGAATACATCGGCCTATTTATAACAAATTCATAAAACAAAGGAAATTTCAATTTTTTGGAGAATCACCTATATAAAGGACTAATAAAGACCACACTCTGTCTTAAGGAATCTTACAACCGCTAATTGCAACAGGATTTTTTTTATCAAATAGCATACATTTCCACACTTGATCAAAGTCCACATTTGATACATCGGGGACAAAGCGAGAGAAGTAATGCAGTCTCTTCATGCTCAAGGCCGAACACTCAAGCATCAAGTGTCTCAATGTCTCTTTTACTTCAGGATCCTTACAATGTCTACACAATATTATGGATGCCAAAGGTTTTGCTCTTACGGCAATTATTTCTCCAATAAGCAGAACATTAAATCTGAATCTCATATACAGATTACTCCACCCTCTGTTTGGAAAAGCGTATAGATATGGTTCCATGGAGCCCATGTATTTATAGTAGGACACCATATGTGAGTACAGCCTATATTGAGACAGTTTCTGAGTTGTATTCACCCAATCATTATTTTGCAGAAGTGTTTCACTTTTTTAGAATTAGATATGAGAGTATTCATATATACTACGACACAGCTCAACAGAGTCTTACAAATTTCCATTAATTTGATCAGAAATGTCGATTTAGGTGCACCTTGTTTCAGCATATCGGCCAATTCATTATACAGATTATTTTCGGTTTGAGTAATAAGATTGCGAAATAACAGTAGACATTTCCACTCTATAATGCTCTTAAGTGATTGTAAACCAAATTCATAGCTGATAGCTACTAGTGGAATGCATTTCGGGAGGCAAAAAATATTTTCTCTAAGAATGTTCGCCTCGTTTGTCCACGTCCAATTTGCCCATTATGAATGGAATTTCGCTACCATATAACATTTTGAGAATAGTTTTTTTTGTTTGTAAAATCTTAAATATGGAATGTAAGAAAATCCACCAAATCTGTGGTCCACTACGCATTTGAGTAATGCATACTTTGACTTTCAACAAAAAATGATTTATTACTTGAGCTCCATTTAAATTAGCGCTCACAAAGAAGCCTAGATATATCATCGAGTTTTTGATTCCCAATTTGATCTTCTTCAAAAACAAGCTTTTTTGAGCAGGCTTTCTCTTTCCGCTAAAGCTCAGAATATGCGATTTTTGTGGATTTACTGCTAAACAATTACATGTCATGTAAATTGCAAAGTCTATTAACAAATGCTGAAGCCCCACAGGAGTCCTGTCAAACAGTAAGAAGTCATCCACGTAGGAGCACCAACACATTTTTTTACCTTCCAGTTTAGGTTGAATGAAGGAAGCATTCAATAATGATGGACCTATGTCGGATGTGTACAAGTTATACAAAGTCGGAGCAAAAATACAGCCTTGTCGGAGACCATTGGACGTCTTGATTGGCATAGACAAAAAGCCTTCACTATTTAATTGAATTTGTATCATCGAGCCTTCGTGCAAGTGAATCAAAATATCCAAAAGATCTTGTGGAAGGCCCAGTAGATGCAATTTCTTCCAAAGTGTAGCTCGGTTCACCAAATCAAAAGCAAGGGATAGTGTCACGGGATGACACCCTGTAAAGAGAGGCACAGGACACCCAGGAAGGGTTTTGGGTGGTTGTGCCGAAGTAAGGTGGACAGATAAGTACACACACAGCTGAAAGTAATGAGAACGAAGAGTAGGCAAGTGTAGCAAGGAATAAGGTACAACAGAATGGATTCCCTCTAGGGGTGTATGCAGATATAGGAAAAGAGTATTCCACGGACCTTAGGAAAAACTCTAGCCTTCTGCACAGTTTGCTATAACAGAGGCCCACGCTGTTTGCTCATGGCTTGGAACAACAGCTATGAGTGTCTGTAACATAGACACGAAACAAGGGAAGGGGCAGAGGTTGCCTGATGGAAACCAACAGACAAGCTCTGTACAAAAGGGTCTATACACAGTACAAGAGAAGATACTTACAAACAAATCCAGGAAAAGGAAGTTGATAGCAAACTAGCAGAAGGAAATGAAGGGAAAGTCGTGTAACAGGATTGGATAGCAGAGGACAGTAAGGAACAAGGTTGAGAGCTCAGACAAGCAGGAAAGCAATGAGCAAGCCCACATGAGCAGGGCTGTAAGGTAGAGAGCCCAGAGGGAAAGGGCTTAGGGCAGCGGAGTAAAGCAGGCTGCACGGCAAAGAGCCCAGAAGGGCCGGGCAGCAAGGAGTGAGCCCTGGGGGGCAGGGCCGCTGATCGTAGAAGGTTGCAGAGGACTGAAGAGGGCTGCTAGGCTGAGAACCCAGCGGACAAAGGTAGGTAGCAAGCAGTGGAGCGTGATCGGCTGCAAGGTAGGAAGCCCCGAGTACAAGGGCTGTTGGTAGCGGAGAGAAGCAGGCTGCGCGGCAAGGAGCCAGAAGGACCGGGCAGCAAGGAGTAAGCTCAGAGGAGCAGGGCCGCTGACTGTGGAAGGCTGCAGAGGACTGTAAGCTGCAAGGTAGGAAGCCCAGAGGACAAGGGCTGTAGGCAGCCGGAGTGAGGCAGGCTGCAGAGCGGGGAGCCCAGAGGACAAGGGCTGTAGGCAGCCGGAGTGAGGCAGGCTGCAGAGCAGGGAGCCCAGATTACAAGGGCTGTAGGCAGCCGGAGTGAGGCAGGCTGCAGAGCAGGAGCCTGGAAGACCAGGGCGGAAGATAGCAGCTGAGCGTGATCGGCTGCAAGGCAGAAACCCGGAAGGGCAGAGGTGGAGGCTGGAAAGCAGCAGGGTGTGATCGGCTGCAAAGCAGAGAGCCCGGCAGGGCAAGGGCAGAGGCTGGAAAGCAGCAGAGCGTGATCAGCTGCAATGTAGAGAGCCCGGCAGGGCACTGGATCCAAAGCCGGAGTAAGGAGGAACCGCATACAAGATCCATAGCTCGAAGCAACAAGGTGCTGGGAGGACTCTTAATGCAAGAGACTGAGCTCCTGCAGGCAGCAGCTTTTATACCGCCCAGCCCAGCACAGAGGAAGGCTAATTGGTCGCACCTGGATCAGCACACCTGCAGACAATCGGCCTCCTCCCTCTCTGTTCCTGAGCTGGTGGAAGCAGAGCAGATCCCTAGGGCTTCTGGGGATTGTAGTTCTGAAGATAACGCATAGGAATGGCCAGGAAAAGATGGTTATAGCCAAGTGCATTGTGGTAAGTGTAGTTTGTTGGGAAAAATAGAAAAGCACCAAAGTCTCGCAAATGGGAAATAAGGTCCATATTGATCGTAAATGTATGCGCCCATGGTGCAGGCATGACAGTTAGATCCATGCTTGCCAAATAGACCAGAGTTGCCCCTTTATTCCATCCCAATTCTTGTGATAGGGAGCTCAAAAGACTCCCAGCCATGGTGCCAATGCCTTTCCTAAAACCAAATTGAAATGGTGAAAAAATCTGATTTTTAGATGCCCACTGTTCAATTTGTTGGAGAAGAAGAGTAGCATAGATTTTGGAGTCCGAATCCAAAAGAGCTATTGGCCGGTAATTTGATGGCAAGGATCTATCCCCCTTCTTATAAATAGGAATAATGTACCTCATGTTCCATGAACATGGAATGATCTTTGTTCGATTTATATCTTGAAAAAGAAGAAATAAAGCCTTTGACCACTTGTCCGGATTGCCCTTAAAAAGAGCACTCGAAAGGCTGTTAGGCCCCGCAGCTCTAGAGGTACTGGCCTTGACAATCCTCTCTCTGATCTTATCAATCGAAAAGTTACATTTCCACCGAGTGGCTGCCCGAAAATAAGATGATTGCTCTATCAGCTCTCTGTTTGCATACAGATTCTTATAGTATCCCATCCATATCTGTTCGTCAATAGGGTTAAGATTCCGTTTTACGTCGGATTTAGAGGTTGTATTTATGAGTTGCCAAAATTGTCTTACTGAGTTATCTTTCAGCAAGCACAACATTTCCTCATTGTCTGCTTGAAGCATCATGCATTTATAACTTCTGATTCAATTTTTATAGGTTTGTTTAAAATATTTGGCCCCCTCTCTCCTGGAAATTTCAGAAATTTTTAACAGTTTAAGTTGCCTTAGTGAACTTCGTAAAAGATCTTACTGGCTCGCACAATAAAGTCATATTTATGAGAATGTCTTTTATTAACCTGTTTTTTTCCCAATTGTCTTTATTTAACTTTCGATCAGGGTTTTTATATATGGGCCAAAATTATCATGAGAGAACCTAATTTTCTTTTCTTCGTAGGTAGAATCATCATGCCCTTTACAGAATAAATTATTGCAAGATTGTACGTTGCCCGGATGCAAAATAATCCGGTTATTGGCCAAATTCAAAACCAAATCACTGGACATCTGCTCAGACACTACCTTTGCTCTGGGGATGAGCAAATTCAGCTCAGGAATCCTATGATCACTCATCAGCGTAGGTCGCACTGTAAACCTCTCTACCAGATTAAAAATATGCTCTGAGACAAACATATTATCAATTGCTGAAGGCCTATCTCCCAGTGACCAGTTATATATGGTTCCTCTGGTTTCAGCATTTGATGTACTGATTTAAGGCCCCAGATTTTACACAGCATATTCTAGCCCATTGGATCAAATTTTTGTATAACAGGCTCATAGACTGGAAATCAAAGTTCACAGAATGCTCACCCATCACATTCATAGGAGCCGCATATGAGGTCCCTTCACTCTTCGTTGCAAGGTTCATGTCAGTGTTCAGATCCCCCATTAATAGAATTTGAAGCCCTGAATGCTTAAGAAAACACTTCTCCATGATCTACTGCATTTTTGTGATCACCTCGTATAGGTTAGATCCTGGCGACCAATAGATATTCCAGATTAGTATATAAGAAATACTATCCACCTTTACCAACGCCCCAAAACATGGGGAGGAATTGTAAAGATTTCCATCAGACGAATACCCAAGCCAAGCTTTACTGCTAAAAGCAGGCCCCCTTTTGGCCGGCCTATTCGACCCTTGGAGGCCAAAAGGTGATGACACTCAAATCCATCCAGCTGCGCGTGGGAAGTCATCCATGTTTCCTCTATGCAAAGAATACTTTTAGTTCTCAATATAGAGCATAGTTCAAAGGAATAAGACAGATGAGAATTCCCTCGTGAGTTCTAGGAGAGTATAGAGAATATATTGCCCGGATCTATGTTTGTTGTTTTAGATTTTGAAGCTGGGAGATAGTGTCTTGAAGGCTCAGGGCAAGCCATCTCCAGCTTGAGTCCTGTTCTGGGAGACTCTCTAACTCTTTTTTTTACTCTGTCCCCCCAAATATCCTGATCGAGGGAAATCATTTTGGGTATATCCTTCTTGCTGTTGCAGGCATCGCCAAAAATCAATATATCAAATCCCCTCTTGTTAAACTGATCTAATTCCGCTAGGACGTTTTGAAATACCAGCTTGGAGTGAAAAACTATTCTTACGTGATCAAAGAACTGGGGGTGAATAAAGTCCACCCCTTTTAACGTCAGCCGAAGTCAAATTTGCCAGAGAGGGGATATCATTAAAGAGTAGCAAAGACCTGTACCTATTCATTGCTGGTTGCATACCGCAGTTGAATAGAGGATACAGTAAGATACTTGGGGAATTTAAAAAGCATGGTTTCCTCCATGGAATATGTTTAAATTCCGTGTCCAGATAGATTTTGGGAAGCCTTATCGCTGCCTCCCCCACGGATACTCTCAGGGGGGCAATATGGGATTGGTAGGTAGCAGTATGTTAACTGGGTGGACTTTATCCATTGCTTCTAGTGTAGGCAGGGGGTAGGGTTCGGAGTGTTATCATCGGCTGCTATGCCCACTATCTCCTGTTGTTCTTTAGGCGCTAATGGGGTAGAGTCATTGGAAGACCGGCTTGAGATTTTATCCTCCAAGGAGAATCTGCCCTTCAGTGCCTCTTCCACTGCTGTGCGAATCAGAAGGGCCACATCCTTATTGCTCAATAGAGTTTTATCTTGCAACCCAGTCGATAGATCGATTTCGGTTGCTTTATCCACCAAAGAGTCAAATGTCTTTAAAGTACCGCCGGCCGGCAGTTGACTCAAATGCGGTTTTGGGAGCGCCAATGGGTTAGCTTTTGATTGAGGCTCACTTGCTGAAGGGCTTAGTATGACAGGCACTATTCCTTGATATTTCTCTCTGGTCCACTAGCGGGTCAGATTTGCCCCTTTCTAGTTGTTTACCATTTTGGACCATGTTCGTTTTAGAGGGAAACGTTTTGTGAGTCATTTCTTCTGATAGAGAGTTAGAAGGGAGGCTATATGCACCCCCCTCGGAATTCCTAATCACGTCAGGTGGCTCTATTATTTCTACCTCTGCATCAGAGAGTTGTGCCTTTTCCTCTCTTATAAAATTTCTCCAATTGTGTTTAGGAAGTTTGTTCCTTTGATTAAAAAAAGATGAGTTCCCAATCTTCCTATTTTTCTTATTTTTTTGGTTATTTTAGTTTTTTTGATCCATAGCCCCCTTTTTCCCTGCCAAGTTTTTATTTATAGCAAGTGGCTCTTGGACAATTGATTTTAGGGAGGGAATAATCAATGGGATAGGAAGGGGTATTTTTGGTTCTAGTTTTCCATCTGATTCCTTGTGTAAAGGCATTCCTAAAGCCAGCATTCTGGTCACAATTTTTGTGGGCAGGAGATCTAGTGCTTCTATACAAATTTTAGCTTGGGAGATCTGTCTCCCCATGAGTATTGTTACTTCCATAAACCCAGTAGAGTGTACTTTTAATTCTTGTAATATTGAGGAGAGAAGCCCCACAATTTCTGATGTCTGACCAGGTTGCTGGGAAGGTGGAAAGTTATGTATATCTTGTAGATGTTGAGACAGATCCTGCACATCCACATCTGCAGAGAAGAAGTCTGGTGGTGTATCCAGAAAGGACATCTCCGGAAAAACGGAAATGTCCTTCTTGGGTAAAGTTCCAAACATACAGGAGTTGGAAGCTTCCTCCTGCAAAGCCTGCGGATTACCACCTATTGATAGCATCAAGGAGTGCGCCATTGCCTCAGCATCTAATAGAAGAGAATCACTAGGCTCTGGTGGGGAAGGAGGCAGAGGCATATTCAGTAGCATCCTTAATGTATTTTTTACCGGTGTAAAAATCAAGGGGGCAGACAGTATATCATCATATAATCTTGGCCCCTGTGCTGTAGAGCTCCTCGTGGCTGGGCCTGCAGAGTTAGCCCGAGTACAAACATATTCAATGCTGTTTCGACATCTTGACATAGCAGCAACTGACTTTGTTTCAAAACAGACACCTACTGTGGCAACCTCTGATGTTTAGGTTGCTATTCCACTATAAATAAATCAAATGCAATGCGCAGCGACAATATAATTGATATAACTCAAATACGTCCCACGTACCCTCCCAACGCATATGTGTGTGAGGTGTTGTGAGCTGGCACTCACCCCTGTACTACTTATGCCCTGTATAGGGCTGGCTATGGCAAAATATTCATGGCCAGGGAGTTATCTTCTGATCCCAAATTACAGAACGGAAGTATAGACCGCAAATCGTCCACTCAGCCTCACGCCCTCTAATACCGTCAACGCAATGAATAAAGCTTCTAGAAGCACTACTAAAGCCTACGATCTGGGCAGAGATTCAAACACAGAAGATTGCAAGGTTTTAGCTCTCAAGATGCATTCGTATGCGAGGTGCAATCGATCATAGCCCAGTATAACAATATACGATCAGTCCATGAGAGTTATATGCCCATATCAATCATACCTTGTGCTGCTCATTGCTAATCTCCTCTATAGTAATAACAAGGCAGCCAATGGTGAGCATGGAGCCATAGCCTCCAACAACTAAAAGTGGCTAAAAATGGGCTCCGCGCACCCGCCACACACCCGAACAGCCAAACAGCACCATTTGGCGTCCACTTGGGTGCACGCGCACGGGTGCACGAGCCCGCTGCAGTTATAGAGCGTCGGGGGAGGGGGCGGAACCAACTGGAAAAACCGCGCGATTCAGCAAAAAGAGAAGGAACAAATTGAGGGTGCAGTTGAATTAAGGTGCTTGCATAGGAAGTTAAAGAGGTTAAGGAGGTAGAGTCCAACAAAGAGTCCAGCTAAAGAAAGTAGAGCAGTTGTAATTACTTCAGTGTTCCTCTTTGCAGTTTCACCTCTTGCGCCTTCCTCTCGCTGACTGCAGTCCACAGAGTGAGAAATAAACACCGACCAGAGGAGAGACGGGGGGACCAGCCAAACAGCTCCACTTGGCATCCACTTGGGTGCACGAGCACGCTGCAGTTGTAGAGCGTCGGGGAAGGGGGGTGGAGCCAACTGGAAAAACCGCGCGCTGCAGCAAAAAGAGAAGGAACAAATTGAGCGTGCAGTTGAATTAAGGTGCTAGCATAGGAAGTCAAGGAGGTTAAGGAGGTAGAGTGCAACAAAGAGTCCAGCTACAGAGAGTAGAGCAGTTGTAATTACTTCAGTGTTCCTCTTTGCAGTTTCGCCTCTTGCGCCTTCCTCTCACCTACTTCAGTCCACAGAGTGAGAAATAAACACCGATCAGAGGAGAGACAGGGGGACCAGCCAAACAGCTCCACTTGGCGTCCACTTGGGAGTGCGCGCGTGGGTGCGCGGGCCCGCTGCAGTTGTAGAGTGTCGGGGCAGGGGGCGGAGCCAACTGGAAAAACTGTGTGCTGCAGCATAAAGAGAAGGAAAAAATTGAGCGTGCAGTTGAATTAAAGTGCTTGCATAGGAAGTTAAGGAAGTTAAGGAGGTAGAGTCCAACAAAGAGTCCAGCTAAAGAGAGTAGAGCAGTTGTAATTACTTCAGTGTTCCTCTTTGCAGTTTCACCTCCTCTTTGCAGTTTCGCTTCTTGCGCCTTCCTCTCACCGACTGCAGTCCACAGAGTGAGAAATAAACACTGATCAGAGGAGAGACACGGGGACCAGCCAAACAGCTCCACTTGGCGTCCACTTGGGTGCGCGCGCGCGCGGGTGCGCGAGCCCGCTGCAGTTGTAGAGCGTCAGGGCAGGGGGCGGAGCCAACTGGAAAAACCGTGCACTGCAGCAAAAAGAGAAGGAACAAATTCAGCGTGCAGTTGAATTAAGGTGCTCGCATCGGAAGTTAAGGAGGTTAAGGAGGTAGAGTCCAACAAAGAGTCCAGCTAAAGAGAGTAGAGCAGTTGTAATTACTTCAGTGTTGCTCTTTGCAGTTTCACCTCTTGCGCCTTCCTCTCACTGACTGCAGTCCACAGAGTGAGAAATAAACACTAATCAGAGGAGAGACAGGGGCACCAGCCAAACAGCTCCACTTGGCGTCCACTTGGGAGAGCGCGCGTGGGTGCGCGGGCCCGCTGCAGTTGTAGAGTGTCGGGGCAGCGGGCGGAGCCAACTGGAAAAACTGTGCTGCAGCATAAAGAGATGGAACAAATTGAGCGTGCAGTTGAATTAAAGTGCTCGCATAGGAAGTTAAGTAAGTTAAGGAGGTAGAGTCCAACAAAGAGTCCAGCTAAAGAGAGTAGAGCAGTTGTAATTACTTCAGTATCCCTCTTTGCAGTTTCACCTCTTGCGCCTTTCTCTCGCCGACTGCAGTCCACAGAGTGAGAAAAAAACACCGATCAGAGGAGAGACAGGGGGACCAGCCAAACAGCTCCATTTGGCGTCCACTTGGGTGCGCGCGCACTGGTGCGTGACCCCGCTGCAGTTGTAGAGCGTCGGGGCAGGAGGGCGGAGCCAACTGGAAAAACTGCGCGTTCAGTGTTCCTCTTTGCAGTTTCGCCTCTTGCGCCTTCCTCTCGCCGACTTCAGTCCACAGAGTGAGAAATAAACACCAATCAGAGGAGAGACAGGGGGACCAGCCAAATAGCTCCACTTGGCGTCCACTTGGGTGCGCGCGCCCGCTGCAGTTGTAGAGCGTCAGGGCAGGGGGCGGAGCCAAAAGAAAAACTGCGCGTTCAGTGTTCCTCTTTGCAGTTTCGCCTCTTGCGCCTTCATCTCGCCGACTGCAGTCCACAGAGTGAGAAATAAACACCGATCAGAGGAGAGACAGGGGGGCCAGTCAAACAGCTCCACTTGGCGTCCACTTGGGTAACATACCCTTACATTTCTTTTTGTGGCTCTTTTGGGAGGAACTATTATCAGATCCCCACCCTCCTTATCTTTGGACTTTTTCCCCTCCTCCTGCTTACCAGGACAAGTCTTGTTCTTATGGGACACTCTATGTGACACCCACAAATCTACTGCTATGGCCAGCTTTGTAGGCTCTAACTCCTTTGAATCTGCCAAATGCTGCTTAAGCTCAGGGTAACAAGGTGCAAAAATATGTTCAAGCATGACGAGACATATCATACCCTCAAAGGTGGAGACCTTATAGCCTTCAACCCGGCCAGTCAACTTCTTTAAAGAATCAGTCACATATGACACCCAAGTACTTCCTTCTTTCTTTTTGTACTTTCTAAACCTCTTCAAGTATTGGGCAGGAGTCTTCACAAACTTTAAGAATAGAGTTTGCTTCAACATTGCAAAATCTACTCTTTCAGCTTTTGACATTTCCATAATAGCACTGCAGCCAAAATGTCAAGATTGCTAACGGCTAGGTCTCTCTCCCGTGACCCCTCCTCACCTGAGGTTCCTGAAGATGTGTTCAATGTTCGTGAAGTCCCTCTACTTCCTCTAGTAGTAGCCGTCTGGGTCTTCTTTCCTTGGCCCTTTACCTTCTTATCGTGGAGGTAGGGACAGGCTCCACTGGAGGCCACCTTGGCAACTGGGGAACTCCCCGCCAAGAGGGACCCCCAGTAAACCCGTCCGAGTATCCAGGGAAAAAGATTCTGCGGCACCAAAAAACCCTGAAGCACACAGGCAGAACGTGGAGCTTGATCGGACCGGCGGTTGAGATACTGTAGACCGTAGAAATATCCAATATTCAGGGGGAGGCTCTGTGGAAGGTAAAATGGAAAGGCAGAAAGAAGAGGAAGACAGAACAGAGCGAGGTATAAGAATGAGCGCCTAGAGAGGCTTTAGTGAGTGCAGAGGCACAGGAAAGGAAAGGAATCCTACGGCCCGAACAGAGATGAAACTGGGAGCCGGAGGCGAGCAGAAGGAGAGCACTCAACCGAAGCCGGATGAGAGAGAGTGGGAGCGAGGGAAGAAGGCAAGGAAAGATGCCGGGCAGAGCGAGGAGGGGCGGAAGCCGGAGAAAACTCCCGCAAGCAGGACCAGGACCAAGAGCGAACAGCTGGCAACTCGAACTAGAGTACCGAAGCCAAAACAGGAAGTGGAAGCGATACAACGCACTGAACGTAGGTTTCAGTGCGTTGTTATAGAAACGCTGCCTGGAGGCGGCCATCTTGGAAGAAGACTAGACCGTACGTAACGGTTCTAGTCATAGACCGATCACCTAAGTCGGGAAAGGGACCATCTATGCCAAACCTTCCATGGCCGGAACATAACAGTATGACCTCTTCTCCTCGGGGTCCCCCCCTGCTTGCCAGGATGTTTACTGTGGAACAATCGCAACAGACGAGGTGCATGGACATGATGACAGGGTTCCCAGGTACGTTCCGCCACTGAGTATCCCTTCCAATGAATCAGATATTGTAGGGACCCCCGGTAATATCTAGAGTCCACAACATGAGACACTTCATATTCCTCCGGCTCCGAGACAGGAGGTATCCTTGGTTGGATTCTGGGTCTCTGGTAGGGATCCGGTACATACGGCTTTAATAGAGAAGTATGAAACACAGGGTGAATACTCTTCATCTTCTGGGGGAGTCGAAGACGGTATGCCACTGGGTTAACTCGTTTGATTATGGAGTAGGGACCCAGGTACTTGGGAGCGAATTTGCCAAGGTGTAACCATCGAGGTAGGTATTTGGTCGAAAGCCAAACCAAAGTGCCGGGTGTCCATTCCGGGTTGCTTTGTCTATGCCGATCTTCCCGCTCCTTGGTATTCTTGCGGCTGTCCTCCAATGCCTTCAGGGCCATCCTTTGGGTGGATCAAATTGCTTCCAATAAACTGTCCACGGTGGGAGAGTCTGAACAGTTCTTCCGAAGGCCTGGTACATGGGAAGGGTGAAATCCATAGGTGCACAAAAACGGACTCATCTTTATGGCAGAATGATATGTGTTATTATACGAAAATTCTGCCAAGGGTAACAAGGATGTCCAGTTGTCCTGCTCCCTGTTACAGAAACTTCTGAGGTATTGCTCGAGGGTGGCATTCAGCCTCTCAGTCTGGCCATTGCTTTGTGGATGGAATCCCGATGATAGTGCTCTCTGTATTCCTAATTGTTTACACAAGGAAGCCCAGAATCATGATGTAAACTGCGACCCTCGGTCTGAAAGTACAGTTTTGGGTAACCCATGCAGTCGAACTATTTCACGAAGAAATACTGTTGCCATTTCTGGAGCTGTTGGGAGTCCCGCAAGTGCGATAAAGTGGGCCATCTTACTAAAGGAATCCACTGTGACCATAACGGTTCTGTGACCTTCCGAGGGTGGCAAATCCACAATAAGGTCAGTAGACACGTGTTCCCAGGGCTGAGAAGGTACCTTCGGTTGTTGCAACAGACCCAAAGGTCTACCAGTTTGGGGTTTGTTAACAGCACATACAGGACAAGAGAACACGTATTGTTTGACATCTTGAGACATGGTGGGCCACCAAAAAAGCCTCTTCACCAATTCCGTCGTATTCCTCAGGCCCTTATGTCCTGCCAGGGGAGACTCATGGCACCACCTCAGCACCTGCGTCCTCAGAGTTTGTGTTGGGATGAATAAAGCTGAGTCGTGATATAATAGTCCATCTTTGAGAAGGAGATTAGGGTCTATACAGTTGCTGCGCTGAATTTCCTCTTGCACTGCTTGCAGAAAACTAGAAACCACTGAAATAAATTTCTTGTTGGCAAGTAGCAGCTCGTTTCTGGACTGTGTCTCAGAAGAAACTTCCCAGCTTCTAGACAAGGCGTCTGCCAAGATGTTTTGAGAGCCTGGTAGATACGTAAGGTGGAAGTCGAATTGAGAAAAATAATATGCCCACCTAGCATGTCTAGCATTGGTGCACTCCATCTGTTGCAGCACCCGTAAATTACGATGGTCAGTTCTTATGACAAAGGGCTCAAGGGATCCTTGTAAGAGGTGTCTCCATTCCTCACAAGCTTTCTTCATTGCCAGGAGTTCCTTCTCCAATACCGAGTAATTTCTTTCACTACGGCTCAAGGTTTTGGAAAAATAAGCTACCGGATGTTCCGCTCCGTCCTCAGAGTTCTGGAGCAGGGCCGCTCCAATAGCGTTCACAGACGCATCGGTCTCCAAAACAAAGGGACTTGTCTGGTCAGGTTGGACCAGAATGGGAGCAGAAGTAAACAAACTCTTGAGATGCTGAAAAGATTGTATTGCGTCGGAGTCCATCTGAAACCTAACCCCTTGTTTCAATAGTGCTGTGAGTGGTAGAACAATCTTAGAGAAGTGAGGGATGAATCGACGATAAAAATTCGCCAGCCCTAAAAACCTTTGAACCTCCTTGATACACCTGGGTTCTGGCCATCGTAATATGGCTTCAATCTTCCCTGGGTCCATCCTGACACCCTTATTGGATAGGATGAAACCTAAATAGGGGATAGAGTCAGCATGAAATTGACATTTTTCGAGCTTCACCAAGAGCTGATTCTCTTGGAGACGTCTCAGAACTTCCTTTACCACCTGGATGTGTTCGTTCAGATGTACAGAAAATATAAGGATGTCGTCAAGATAAACAACTACGGATCGATATAGTAAATCTGAGAATATACGATCCATAAATCTTTGGAATATTGCGGGGGCATTGACCAGACCAAAAGGCATCACCCTGTATTCAAAATGGCCTAGGGGAGTCCTAAAAGCAGTCTTCCATTTGTCTCCTTCCTTAATCCGAAGGAGATGATAGGCCCCCCCTTAGGTCCAACTTGGTGAATAGACGTGACCCCTGCACCGCCTCCAGGATATCTCTTATCAGTGGCATTGGATATCTATCCCTACAGGTGATCCTATTGAGACCTCTATAGTCAATGCAGGGTCTTAGTTCTGTAGTTCCCCTCTTGGGTATAAAGAACAGGGAGGCCCCACCAGGAGATCGTGACTCCCGGATCAGTCCATTCTCCAGATTCTCCTCCAGATATCCCTTAAGGGCCTTCCTTTCTGGAAGAGATAAAGGGAACATTCTTCCGTAGGGCACCACTGCACCCTCCTGTAACTCGATGGAGTAGTCTTCTGGTCTGTGGGGTGGCAGGAGGCGTGGAACCTTGTCTTCAAATACTTCGGAATAGCATTGGTATATCAGCGGAATGCTCGAGACCACCTTAGTCTGTAGAGTTTTTCCTTGCCCCTCCTGTCTCTCTTGTACCGGCTTACTGAGGCAGTTATCATGACAAAACTCAGAGTCAAATCTTAGAGTGTTAAGGGACCAATCAATGCAGGGATTATGCTTTCTGAGCCAAGGGATCCCCAGTATAATGGGGAAATGAGCCGCTCTTATCACATCAAAACTGATCCTTTCTTGGTGATCTCCCATCTGTACCCATATAGGTTCGGTCTCTGAAACTATGGGTCCAGAAACGAGAGGCGTACCATCAACTCCTTCGACTGGAATGGCTCGGTGTTTAGTCTGACAGAGAACTCCTTGATCCGTAGCCCAGACTCTATCCACAAAGTTCCCTGCTGCGCCGCTATCCAACATAGCCAAAACCTCCACAGACTTCTCGGTAGACAACTGTAATCAGACCTGGAAAACCATCAAGCGACAATCCTCGGCTACACCTGAGGCTTAGGTGTGATCGCAGGGCTTTCGATGGTTTCCCCCGACGTCGCCCCTGCACAGACTCGGGGGGTAGCGTTTCCCTTCTTCCGGGGAGGCACATTGGGACAATTCCGGAGTAAATGCTTAGATGACCCACAGTACATACATAGACCCAATTCACGTCTTCTTCGCCTTTCTTCAGGTGTCAGCGGGCCCCTGGCTGAACCAATCTGCATAGGTTCTTCAAATACAGACTCCGGCTTAGGTACTACCTTGGTTGCTGGAGGAGTGTCATTCAAGGGAGAGTAACCCCGTTGCCGTCTCTTCTCAATACGTCTCTCATTCAGCCGATATTCGATCTGTAGGGTTAAGGTAACCAGTTCCTGGAACGAACCAGGTCGTGAAACCCATGCTAGTTCATCTTTGAGTTCTTCGTGTAAACCCCTCCTAAAGATGGTTTATTGTGCCGAATCAGGCCATCCAGACTCGGTAGCCAACTTCTGAAATCTGGAAACATAAGTTTGGACGTCAGCACCACCCTGCCTGACATCCAACATAGCCTCATATGAAGCAAAAACCACCTCAGGGCGATCGAATCTTGCTTGAAACTGTTGGGAAAACTGATCAAAATTCTGTAAGACCGGGTCATTATTAGTCACTAGTGGAGTGGCCCATGCCAACGCATTCCCCACCAAGCTTGAGATTAAGAAACCCACCTTCACCTTATCTGTCTCGAAGGTCTTTGGTCTAAACATGAAGTACACCTTACAGGCATCCATAAATTCCTTCCATGACCTGGGATTTCCATCATACTTGCCAAACGACAGAGGCATCGGGGGGGGGGTCACCTCTATCCTCATTGCGGGCGGCCACTTGAAGTCTCAAAGAGTTGTTCTCTGCCTGCATGTTTTGCATTTGCACTGTGAGTCCCTGGATGGCTGCCACCAACTCTTGATATTGTTCCAGGGTAGCCATAGATGTTTTCGGGCGTTGTATACTGTCAAGATTGCTAACGGCTAGGTCTCTCTCCCGTGACCCCTCCTCACCTGATGTTCCTGAAGATGTGTTCAATGTTCGTGAAGTCCCTCTACTTCCTCTAGTAGTTGCCGTCTTGGTCTTCTTTCCTTGGCCCTTTACCTTCTTATCGTGGAGGTAGGGACGGGCTCCACTGGAGGCCACCTTGGCAACTGGGGAACTCCCCGCCAAGAGGGACCCCCAGTAAACCCGTCCGAGTATCCAGGGAAAAAGCTTCTGCGGCACCAAAAAACCCTGAAGCACACAGGCAGAACGTGGAGCTTGATCGGACCGGCGGTTGAGATACTGTAGACCGTAGAAATATCCAATATTCAGGGGGAGGCTCCGTGGAAGGTAAAAGGGAAAGGCAGAAAGAAGAGGAAGACAGAACAGAGCGAGGTATAAGAATGAGCGCCTAGAGAGGCTTTAGTGAGTGCAGAGACACAGGAAAGGAAAGGAATCCTGCGGCCCGAACAGAGATGAAACTGGGAGCCGGAGGCGAGCAGAAGGAGAGCACTCAACCGAAGCCGGATGAGAGAGAGTGGGAGCGAGGGAAGAAGGCAAGGAAAGATGCCGGGCGGAGCGAGGAGGGGCGGAAGCCTGAGAAAACTCCTGGAAGCAGGACCAGGACCAAGAGCGAACAGCTGGCAACTCGAACTAGAGTACCGAAGCCAAAACAGGAAGTGGAAGCGATACAACGCACTGAACGTAGGTTTCAGTGCGTTGTTATAGAAACGCTGCCTGGAGGCGGCCATCTTGGAAGAAGACTAGACCGTACGTAACGGTTCTAGTCATAGACCGATCACCTAAATCGGGAAAGGGACCATCTATGCCAAACCTTCCATGGCCGGACATAACACAAAATGGGGTAGCCTGCTGAGCAACCATGCAATCTTATCAGCATTTACAACCTCTTGAACTTCACATGCATACTCAAATGCATTCAACCAGTCCATAATGTCATTCTTCTCATCACATCATACACATTGAGCAGATCTTTAGGAAATCTTGGATGAGAGGAGGACCGAGACCCATGTCCAGATCCCTTGGATCCATTTGAAATTTGAAGCTTGGCCAGTTCAAACTGGTGATCCCTGTCCTTCTGTTTTTCTGCCTGCTCCACTTTCAGCTTAGCTATGTGAAATTCAAGCTCCTTCTGCCTAAACAGCAGCTTTTGCTTCTTGAATTCCAGCATGGCCTCAGCATCAGAGCTTGCAGAGGAGAACATTGGACATTACATCATCCAGGTCCTCATGGGCACTATGAATGAGGGCAGCGGCAGAACTGTCAGTTCTGCCGGTGGAAGCAGCTCCACCTCCTTCTGCACTCTCAGAGGTTATGGCACTGACTTGCATCTCTTGCCATTCCATAATTTTTTGGATCATTTCCAATTTTGTACCTTGAGCAAGTAAACCCCTCTCAGTACACATCTTTCTCAATGGTTCTGACTTAGAAGCATTTAAGGTTATAAAGGTACTTGTTTCCATTATATTAGATAGGTCTATGGCCTTTACAGTTATCATTACAAAGTCACTATGTGTCCTGAGTATGGGGTAATCTGAAATTCCTACACTAGTGTGCAACACTGGATACCTTCAGTCTTATCCCACCCCTGCCACCAATTTGTTAAGACGGATTTCTGAACTCTGACTTGGTGGGAAGAGGTTCAGAAGGCCAGCATAGTTTCTTGGAACAGGGTAAACTTTCTGGACAAGCCAGACCAATCAAGGTAGCATTGGCGGCGGTCAAGACTAGGTCTCTGGAGTGGTAAGGGTGACTGAAAGACCTCAATGAGCACACAGAGTAAAGGACACTTACAAATCACTCCCAGTCAGGTGTATATATATATATTAAAAATACAAATAAATTAAATGAGATGATGTCCGCAGATGACGTGGCACCATTTGACAAATTAAACTACATTGCTCTGCTGACTGACTTTCAAACAAAGTCCAACCATCCAAATAGTAATATATACACTAAGAAATATGAATTTAGTGTATCGGTGTCCCTAAAAAAAAAACAACTACAACGTGACTTGAGAAAATTAAAAAAATGCTCAAATCCCAATAAATTGAAGGAAATGAAACATCTTAAGATGAAATATCGAAATTGGTTGAAAAGTTTCAGAATCATGAGAGATCAAGAGCGAGGGGAGAGAATTTTAAAGTTAATTATTTGCCATCAGACAAAGGAACTATGGAATATTATAAACAACAAAACTGTATCCCAGAATGCAGAGATCCAACATGGCATCTCTAAAGCTTGTTGGGAACAACATTTTGCTAAGGTCTTTGGAACTAATGCTAATCAGAAGACCGATAAAATGTCTATATTCGTTCATCCCTGGGATGTAATTGAATCGAGAGAGGATATATCAACGGCAATTAAACTGCTAAAAAACTCTTCAGCTGCCGGCCCTGCCGGCTTGACCAATGTCCTACTAAAAGCAAATAATGAGCATTGGACAACTTTCATTTACCATCTGTTTCGAGTGATAGCCACCACCAAATCGATTTCTGACTCCTGGAACTCTGCCATCATAGTTCCTATCTATAAAATAGGCAGTCGAGATGACCTGGGTAACTATCGCCCAATTGCTCTTCTGGATATTGTGGGCAAGATTTTCGCGTCTTTTCTACAGCAAAAGCTGTCAAAATGGGCTATCAACTCTGGGCATTTTGATATATGTCAGACCGGCTTTACTAAAGGGGTTGTAACAGAAGTGACTCTGACTATACTCAACTTATTGAAACTTGAAGCTCTGCAAAAAGGCAAAAATCTGTATATTGCCTTTATAGATATGAAACAAGCATTCAACTCACTTGATCGACCAAAACTGTGGGAAAAATTCAAGAGCTGGTCGTGCCCGCCTAACTTACTGCAGCCAATAATGGCCTTACTCAAAGATACTACGATCAGAGTGAGAATCAATACGGATGGTGAGCTTACTGACAAAATAAATACTAACAAGGGAGTCAAACAGGGATGCCCACTGGCTGCCCTTCTATTTAAATTGTTTATATCAGATGTCTCCGAAGCCTTTTCTCAGACTCGAAGTTTCCCGCCAACGATCAATGGACACAGTATTAGTTGGTGTTACTCACCACTCCGAATAGGCCGAAGATGCAGAGAAAATGACCTTGGAGATGTTGGTGGTTTAAGATTCTGAATTCAGCCTTCCATCCCAGCTCCCCTGAGTATAAGACTCAGGCTTCCTCAAAGAGGGGCTCTTTTCCACAATGTACCTCTCTGCTGTTTTAGTTAGAACAGACAGAGATGTCAATTGAGTAAAAGAGGGGGGAGAACACACACCGCCAATACCAATGCTGCAAAAGAATACCAAAATATTAGACAGTGTTGATATTATACAAGTGATTAGAACAGTTGAAATGATTGGACAACTACCTAGATAGATATTGGAGTGAAGTTGAGTTTCCCCGGGATGACCTACAAAGAATAACACAAATGAGTAGAATTGAACTAAATCAGTATCGGTTCCCACTATAGCTATAGAATTGATAACAACTGACCTGAATAAAGATAATGGAGTAAGAGGAGTCCAGGATACTGCAGACAACGACAGGAGAAAATAACAAACAGGGAAGTTAGTACAGGTAAGTAACCCCGAACGGCACGAGGGACGCACTAGTGCCGGGTTGGTGCAGTTCAGGAGGGCGTTCATATGCACTTAAGAGCAATCTCACAGGAAAGTCACTCAATGTCCCAGAATCCAACGGAAGACAATATCCATGGAAGACAATAGGTATGTACCTGAGTACACGAGTATAGTTGAGTAGCTGTTGAGATGATCCGGATAGTAGACAGCAAATTGATGTGCAGAGCGGCAACCAGGAAAGAACCGCAAGACACAGAAGAGAGCCGTATCCAGTAGCGTTCCGAGTCCAACAACCAGACGAGCACGACAGGAATAAAGGAGGAGACGAGGCAATCCAAAATTCAGGCAAAGGGTCAAAACCAGGAGTTCAGATAAGGATTTGTGTAGGAAGACACGAAGAGGAAACGGACGAAACCGTGAGTAGCTGGTAACGTTAATTAGCAGCAACGAGCCCCTTGGAAGACGGTGGTTTTATAGTCGTAAGAGGGGCGTGGCTTGCTGTACGTCTTCCACGTACAAGACGTGTCAGGTGACCTGGAGTGCGTCGACGTTTGTACAGACGCCATGGTAGCTTGTACCTGGACAATAGAGGAGCCTGTAAAGAAGTTGTATTCCGCAAGGATGCCTGCGGGGAAGCCTGAAGTGTAACAGTTGGACAATATATGCAGACGATATTGTCCTACTAGACTCAACACCAATTGGCCTTCAGAGACTTCTATTGGCTTTGGAAAAATATTTAAGTGATCATTTCCTGCAAATTAATGTGGAGAAAACAAAGATAATGTAGATTGGAAACTCCTCCATAAGATTAGCCAGAAACTTCAGATGGAAACTTGCAGAAGTACAGATACAACTGGTACCTACTGTTCGATATCTAGGCATCCTATTCAACACTTCGAATAGAGAACAGGAATGGATGTCTGATCTGAAACAACGTATGTTGATTTTTTCTCTCCAAGGGGCCAAGCTACATGCTGAATACGGGAAGTTCACTCTGAAACCTGTCTTAACATTTTACAATCAAAAAGTGATCCCGTCTATAACATTTGGAGCTGAAGCTGGTTGGAACCTAGATTATCATCTGTGGTCAACCCTCGAAGGTTTGTTTTGGAGACGTATCCTTAAGCTGCCAAAAGGTATTTCAATGATTTCTATAAAATACGAACTGGGAATTGAATCTATGTACAACATAGTTGTTTGGAAATCACTGGCTATGCTTAGGAAGATGTCACTAATAGATCCAGCCCCGGCTTACCACATTTTTTCAATGGTGTGTCAAAATCAACACCACATTATTCTCCAGAATTGGTGCCTTAGGCTAAAAATGATATTAGAATTTGCTGGTATAAAGTGGGAAACACTTATGGAAATGGCCCAAATTGCCAAAAAGAAACTAAGAAAATGGTCTTGGATACAAAATCTAGAACAAAGAAATCTCCTGTCTTCATCAATGGATTTAGGGCCTCTAACTAACTGTTTAGATTGTTTGCCTAGATAGCTTCAAAAATTTCCTTCAAGGAAACATCGTAATCACTTTATGCAACTGTGCTTAAATGCCTATACAACCAAGGAAATCCAATGGAGGCGAAAAGTGATTAACATAGATAATAATCTCTATATGTTTTGCGAACAATCAGTCGAATCAGCGAAACATCTGATTACAGAATGTCAAAATATAACGCAGTCTCGAAACCACCTTCTTGGATCCTTTATCCCCGTTGATGATGACATGGACAAATGGTGGTATAGGATTTTGTCTGGAAATAATGTTCCTCTCACATGTGCAGTATGTGATTTATTGGAATGTAATTTGAGAAAAGATCAGTCTTAATTAGAAAATGGTTTTTGATATGTTCACGTACGTCAATGTTAAGATTGAAAGTTGGAACGGTTCTTTTCTTCTATTGAAATTGAAGTTTATATATAAACTAAATGTTACAATTAAAATAAAATTTTAAAAAAATACATTTATTTCAAGGCCTTTGAGGTTCAACACACAATAATAATCACAGTAATACTTTTAAGCTAACACGATCCTATCAAAATACATATTAAAAAAATACATATATACAAAACCAAAGGGGCCTAAATGGTTAATGCACAAAATGGGTCCACAACCTAAAAAGGAAGGAAGCAGGTAGTTCAATTAGTCTTTAGGCAGTTCTGCATCAAACACAATCCTAACTGAAAGGCAGTCCAATCCCTAACATGAGAAGAGCCTAGTGCTCACATGTACTTGCAATGCTGGCACATGCAGCAGTGAAACAGGGTCTTTTGTAGGGGCTGTAGCAGCTCAAGAAGGTGGGTGAGGTGATGCAGAATAGGTTCCCACTATTCGTGGCGGGTCTCCCCTTTAGGCCAGCGCAGGTTCCAAGAGTTGGGAATAGTTCGCTAGTTCGTACTAGCAGTGGAAAGGAGAGGGGCCCTCAGGGGCCACTCGTGCGTAAAAATGGATGTGCAAGGGGCCACCGGTAAGGGTTGCAATTACTCACTGACTCCCGGTGCACTGCGGACCAAACTCCTGCAGTCGAGTCCACTTCGGTTGCAGGTTCAAATGCTGCAATCTCGCGGCTCTGCAGCATTCAGCAACGAAGTTACAGCATTGATTCCCAAACAGGACACTGGCGATTTCTCTGCTCCTGGTGGATGGATAAGGGCAGTTCTGCTGTAGCAGGCTTCTGGGCACAGAGGGGCACAGCTGCAATGTACTTGCGAAGTTCGTCATCACGGCTGGGTGACACAGTAACCATGTATACTGCGGTTCAGGCGCTCTCTCTTTACTCCAGACCTGGGAACGCCAAGTGTACGAAATTCGGTGTGAAAGTGCCGTGAACACAGAGCTTGCGATATACCAAGTTTCAAGGGCCTCTTCGAAACGGTGGCGGTAGCAGAGCAAAGGTCCTGCGCAAGCTGGTCAGCCCACTGGTTGGCCCAGGGACACTTCCCGAGAAGGCTTACTTGCAGGGTTTGATGAAGGTGCAGAGAATAGTTGGTTCCACTATTCCAATGGGTCGGAGTGTCTTCACAGACTTTCTAGGACGACCAGATGCAGAGGGTTCTAGCGGGATGACAGCGGGTGTTACGCTCACCTGATATCCCTGGGGGTGTCTGGAAGGCTCTGAGATCTGGAACCCTGGATGCGTAGTTGCCCAGTGCTGAATAATGAATCTGCAATTACAGAAGGGAGGATTTGTGATAACTGTCTCTAATGGGTGAATCTCCCACCTCCCTCTGACCTATCCCTTTCCCACTGGGTCTTTCTCACCTTAGTTATTTGTAGGGTGAGCTATCCGTCCTGCGTTTCTTGTACAGGGGTGCTTGACGTTTGCTGGTGAGCTGCCCGAGTTGCTTCACTAGTGCAGTGCGCCTTCCTTGGGCTTAGGCCTGCTGTGACACAAATCTGCTGATAGGCAGGTAGGTTTGTTAATTATAAGTCTTTGTTCTGTTTATGGTGGGAATTTGTTAATGTCTTTATCTCCTTCTTTTAAGGTGTGAAGGTCTTGATACTGACGTGCCGGATGGAGATGCACGTTTTTAGGTAAGAGAAAGCGCGAAGCGCAGCGCCTTTATTGTCTTTTAAAGCTAACCTGTGTTTTCTTCTTCTTCTCCTCACAGGCCGCTGTGGTGGTGTGAGTGGATGAAAAACTGGCCCCCGGAATCCGTTAAGGTAAGTAAGCGCTGTGCGGTTGTTAAATATTGAAAGCGAACCTGAATATGTCTCCTTTTCCTTTGCAGGATGTTGCTGTGGTGCTCCTGGAGGGAAGTGCAGCGTAGCACGATGGACTTCAGGTGAGACTGATGAATTTGATGTTTTGGAATCGCGCATGTTCCAATATTGTTTTTTCCTCTTCTTGTTATTGCAGGTCGCAATGTTCAAGCAGCAGCTGTGGTAGCGTTTCGCTGGAAGTCCTTAAGCTAATACTCACAGGTGAGTGATGTTTCTTCTTCACTCGGTTTCCACAGATTGCAGCCCGGTTGAGATGCTGAGTGCTGGATGGTGAATTCTCAGGTAAGACAGAATAATCTTGTTTCTTGTTCTTGCAGGACTACAGGAAGATGCTGAAGACCAGGAGCTGAACACAGTGAGCGTCACGCTGCTAGTTGCAGAATAACGCGAAGCGTGTTCTGCAGTCAGGGTGGGGTTTATATAGCCCAGGTAAAGTAGTACCAGGGAAAGTAGTTCCAGAACTGCCACACCCAAAACACTAGACCGCATTGCTTGGTTCTTAAGAACTGTGCTGTGTGGTTGCTTCCATGTTGGATTTAAAGACCCATGTAGTCAATTGAAAGTAAGCCTGGTAAGTATCTCCTTACAGTTCATGAGCCTGGTGCCAGATGCGCCATGACAGGCTCCAGGAGCCTTTAAGCAGACGTCTTGAGGTCCTTAGAGGAATTAGGGAGCTTGCTTGTGGCACAGTTTGTGGCCCCTGACAGAGGTCATGACAGCACTCCCTCCCAAGGCCCCTCTCATGGTATTCTTCGTGTCCGGTCCAGGTTTGGTGGGATTATTCAGGTGAAATCTCTTAATTAGACGTGGTGCATGGATATGTTCACTTGGTTCCCATGTTCTCCTTGAGGTCCGTACCCTTTCCAATCCACTAAATAATATAGTTTAGATCTGGTACGTTTTGAATCCAGGATGTCCTTAACTTCAAATTCAGGCTCTCCATCAACTAGCACAGGCTTTGGTGGGGTTATAAGTGATACATGGAATACCGGGTGAATTTGCATGCTTGGTGGCAAGGCCAATTTGACGGTCACTGGATTTATCACAGATTTGATGGTATAGGGTCCTAGATATCTTGGACGAAAGGCCGGGTTCCTTTAATGGGCACATGCCTTGATGCTAACCAGACTTTGTCCCCAATCTGGTAATCGGGAGCCTTCCTCCGGTGTTGGTCCGAAAAAAATATTCTGTCTGTCTTTGGCTTGCTGTAATTGTTCAGTTGCCTTTTTGAAGGCTTGGGTTATACTTGTGTGCAGAGTCTTTACCGCTGGCATTTCCAAGGATGTGGGGGAGTCTAGTTCAGAGGTACGTGGATGTCTTCCGTATATTGTATAGAACAGGCTTTGTCCTGTGATGGTGTGTATGAAGTTGTTGTATGCATATTCCGCTATCCATAACAAGTCTTTCCAGCTTTCTTCCACTTGATGAAACATGCAACGTAGATATTGTTCTAATGTCTGGTTTGTTCTTTCTGTTTGTCCATCCGTTTGAGGGTGATGACTAGTGGATGAACATCGATATGTGCCATTGTACAGCATTTCCTCCAGAAATTAGATACAAATTGGCTTCCACGATCTGAGATTAGGACTGAGGGGAAACCATGCAGTTTTATAATATGTTCAAGAAATACCTTTGCCAGACCAGTAGCGTAAGGGAGTCCTTTGAATGGAATGAAATGTGCCATTTTAGAGAACAGATCTACAACCACCAAGATGGTATTAAATCCTTGATAGGGAGGTAAGTCTGTAATAAAATCAAGAGAAAGAGTATGCCAGGGAGCCAGTGGAATATCCAGTGGTTGTAGAAGGCCAGCTGGTTTCTGCTTTTGTGATTTATTCTGTGCACATACCCCACAGGATAGAACGAATTGAGCAATGTCCTTACGCCAGGTTGGCCACCAATAATTCCGCTTAACCTTGGCTATAGTCTTAGCAATTCCGGGAAGGCCTTCGATCAGGGAATCGTGATAACCAGACATGACCAACACTTGCAGATCTTTATTTGGTAGATATAGTCGTTCCCTGAAGTATGACAATCTGTCCAAAACCGTGCGATGTTCATTTTGGGAATTCCATTTTTGCAAGATCTCAGGGTTCATTAAGGATCGAATCTTATCTTGAAGTTCACTTAGAGTCAATGTGGTAGTGAGTCCCAGTAATTTATCACTTGGGATGATGGCAACAGGGTCCAGGGTACTGTTCGTTTTTTCTTCAACACCCATACGAGACAAGGCATCGGTCTTCCCATTTTGAACTCCCGGTCGATAAGTTATCACGTAATTGTATTTTGCAAAGAATAAAGCCCACCGCAATTGCAAAAGTGCTGATGATTGAGCTTTTGCTGACTTTAAGTATTGAAGGTTTCAGTGATCTGTGATTAGTGTGATGGTATGTCTGGCACCCAATAGATATTGCCGCCAGGCTTTGAAGGCCGATTTTATTGCTAACAATTCTTTGTCTGTAATTGCATAGTTATGTTCTGGTGGTGAGAATTTACGTGACCAAAAGGCCACCGGGTGTAATTGCCCTGTTTCTGGATCTCTTTGAGAGAGAACTACTCCCATAGCTACGCTGGAAGCATCCGTTTCCACTACGTTGGGGAGGGATGGGCGAGGATGTCATAATATTGGCGCGGAGGTGAATCTTTTCTTGAGTTCTTGAAAGGCCTGTTCCGTTTCTTCAGTCCATTGGATTTTTTTGTTGTTTTTTCTCAGTAACGATGTGATTGGGTGTACTGTCTGTGAGAAATCTAGAATAAATCGGCGATAAAAATTAGCAAAGCCGAAGATGCTTCGGATTCCTTTAAGTGAAGAAGGTGACGGCCAATTAAGTATGGCATCAACTTTGTGTATATCCATCTTGATTCCCTTTGGCGAGAGAACAAAACCGAGGAACTCAACTTCGGTGACATGGAAGGAGCATTTCTCGAGTTTAGCGTACCGTTTGTGTTGGCGAAGTTTTGCAAGGACTGAGCGAACATGTTCAACATGATCTTTTTTAGAGGGGGAATAGACCAGGATGTCGTCAATATAGACCAGGGCACAGACATCGATTAATTCCCGTAATACATCATTCATGAAGTATTGGAATACTGCTGGAGCGTTGCACAGCCCGAAAGGCATTAACTGATATTCGTACAGGTCATACTTGGTGCGAAATGCGGTTTTCCATTCATCCCCTTTGTTTACAAAGGTGGTATGCTCCTCTGAGGTCTAGTTTGGTGTAGATTTGGGCATCCTTGACTTGGTCCAAATATTCCGGGATAAGGGGCAAAGGGTAGCGATTTTTTACTGTGATTTGATTAGGTATGCGGTAATCGATACAAGTCCTCAAATCTCCTTCCTTCTTTGGTACGAAGAATAAGGGGGAGGCTGCCGGTGACTTTAACGGCCGGATAAACCCATTAGCCAGGTACTGATTCAGATAGGACTTCAAGTGGAGATTTTCAGTTTCCGTAAGTGCATAAATTCGACCACATGGAACCTGTGCGCCAGGCATCAGGTCGATCTGACAGTCATAGGGCCTATGTGGGGGTAATGTGTTAGCCTGTTCCTTCTGAAAAACATCTTGATAATCTTGATATTCTCTTGGTAAGGAGTCCATTGGTTCCGCGATCCCCAACGCTATTCCTTGAACAGGTTTCTGATTTGGCTGTGGTATAGATTTTGGGTAGCAAGTGTGGGCGCATTCATTAGAAAAGGTCAGTCTCTTTGCACGCCAGTCTATGTGGGGATTGTGAGTTACTAACCATGGCATCCCTAAGATCAACCAGAACTGAGGAGCTTTGATGAGGTCAAACGTGATTGCTTCTTGATGTCCATCCTGATACAGAAGGGTTAATTCTGTTGTGCATTGGGTTACTGGACCCGAAGCAATTTCTGTACCGTCAACAGTAGTTACCTTTTCAGTTGTTGGTTTTGTGCATAAGGGAAGTCCCATTTCTGCTGCCATATCTCGATCTATGTAATTACCAACTGCTCTGCTGTCTATATATGCCTCTATGGCATGCATCCGTGACGGTCGTTGATGATTGATCAAGATTACTGGTAGGGCGAAATGTGAGGTCTGCGACTCATCCTTCTCACTTGACAAGCGGACCTCTACGCTTGCCGGACCTGGTAGTTTTCCGATTCCTTTCCATCATCTTCTTTCTCTGTAGCGCCTACTACCTTCCTTGGAGGTTTCACTGGGCATTCTTTGAGGAAGTGACCTGATTTACCGCAATATAGGCATAACTGTAGCTGTCTCCTCTTTTCTCTTTCAGACTTGGTTAAAGGGGGTCATACTCCTCCAATCTGCATGGGTTCTGTGGTATTTTCTGATGGACGTTGAACATTATCCCTTGAATGTACTTACATGGCATGGTTTTCAAGTCTACTTCGATCTGTTCTTCGATCCTGTAATCTGTGGTCCAACTGCACTACAAGGGTGATAAACTCTGCACAGTCTTTAGGTGGGTCTACCACTTGAGCAAGGACATCCTTCAGGTCTCCTCGTAGGCCCCGATGAAACAACTTGGTCCTTTTATCTTCAGGCCACCCCGCTTCCACGACAAGTCTATTAAAGGTAGCAATATAAGTCAGCAAATCTTGATTTCCTTGGCGGAGGGACAGGAGTTCGTTATCAAGAGCTTGTCCATGCAAGTGTCGAGCAAATAGGTTTTCCATCTCCTGTTGAAAACCCCTGAAGTCCTGCAGTAACAGGTCATCCCGGCTTACTAAAGGTACCGACCAGTCTGCGGCACTTCCACTCAAATATGATGACACAAAGGCCACCCTTGCCTGATCGTTCGGGAAAGCCCCAGGTCTACAAAGAAAATGGAGACGGCACTGGTTCATGAATGTTGCATAACTTCTGGGGTCTCCATTAAATCATTCTGGTGGTGCCAGAGGTACTGCTCCCTGCAGCGTTATCTGTACTGGGTTGACTGATGATGATGTGGTGACGGATGGGGCGAATCCGGGCAATGGAGCTTGCCCCGCCTGTGTTTGTAGTAGCTGTTTGCTTAGTTCATCAGTACGGTCTTTCGTGACTATTAACTCCCATCTTAAGGCATTGGTTTCTTGCCGGGCTGCGTGCACCTCTGCACGTAATTGTCCCAAAAGCTGGGCTAACTGGTCAGTTTCAGATGTCTCCATGACGCCCAGGTGGATAAGGTTTAAAGGCTTTGCGTTCTGTTACGCTCACATGATATCCCTGGGGGCGTCTGGAAGGCTCTGAGATCTGGAACCCTGGATGCGTAGTTGCCCACTGCTGAATAATGAATCTGCAATTACAGAAGGGAGCATTTGTGATAACTGTCTCTAATGGGTGAATCTCCCACCTCCCTCTGACCGATTCCCTTCCCACCGGTTCTTTATCACCTTAGTTATTTGTCGGGTGAGCTATCCGTCCTGCGTTTCTTGTGCTGGGGCGCTTGGCATTTGTTGGCGAGCTGCCCGAGTTGCTTCAATGGTGCAGTGCACCTTCCTTGGGCCCAGTCCTGCTGTGACCCGAATCCGCTGATAGGCAGGTAGGTTTGTTAATTGTAAGTCTTTGTTCTGTTTATGGTGGGAATTTGTTAATGTCTTAAACTCCTTCTTTTCAGGTGTGAAGGTCTTGATGCTGATGTGCCGGATGGAGACGCACCTTTTTAGGTAAGAGAAAGCGCGAAGCGCGGCACCTTTATTGTCTTTTAAAGCTAACCTGTGTTTTCTTCTTCTTCTCCTCACAGGCCGCTGCGGTGCTGCGAGTGGATGAGAGCGTGATGAAAAACTGGCCCCCGGAATCCGTTAAGGTAAGTAAGTGCTGTGCGGTTGTTAAATATTGAAAGCGAATCTGAAAATGTCTCCTTTTCCTTTGCAGGATGTTGCTGTGGTGCTCCGGATGGAAGCGCGGCATAGCGCGATGGAATTCAGGTGAGACTGATGAATTCGATGTTTTGGAAGCGTGCGCGTTCTAATATTGTTTTTTCCTTTTCTTGTTATTGCAGGTCACGATGTTCGAGCAGCAGCTGTGGTAGCAGTTCGCCGGAAGTCCTTAAGCTAATACTCACAGGTGAGTGATGTTTCTTCTTCTCTCGGTTTCCACAGATTGCAGCCCGGTTGAGATGCTGAGTGCTGGATGGTGAATTCTCAGGTAAGACAGAATAATCTTGTTTCTTCTTCTTGCAGGACTACAGGAAGATGCTGAAGACCAGGAGCTGGACACGGTGAGCGTCACGCTGCTAGTTGCAGAATAATGCGAAGCGTGTTCTGCAGTCAGGGTGTGGTTTATATAGCCCAGGTAAAGTACTACCAGGGAAAGTAGTTCCAGACCTGCCACACCCAAAACACTAGACCGCATGGCTTGGTTCTTATGGACTAGGCTGTGTGGTTGCTTCCATATTGGATTTAAAGACCCATGTAGTCAATTGAAAGTAAGCCTGGTAAGTATCTCCTTACAGTTCATGAGCCTGGTGCCAGATGCGCCAGGACTGGCTCCATGAGCCTTTTAGCAGAAGTCTTGAGGCCCTTAGTGGAATTATGGGAGCTTGCTTGTGGCACAGCTTGTGGCCCCTGACAGAGGTCATGACAGCGGGCTCAGTGTGCCAAACCTTCCAGCGGGTCACCAGCGGTTCCTCGACTCTGCTTCTTAGTTTCAGGATACTTGGATCCTATCCTTTGTTCAGTGATAACTCCAGAGATCGACATGGCATGGGTGTTTGGAGCCTTCTCTTACCCAAAATCTCCTTTGCGCCAAAACAAAAAGGACCCAATGGGAGATCTGCTCACATACAGGCATACCCTACCATAGTGGACCAATAATGGACCACAGTGGTACCAGGCATTTACAGCACACCAGACTCTCTGGCACCTAGGATGTGTATTGGAACCAGACAGTCCAGCCCACATCCTGGAAGCACACCCACAAGGCATGCAGAAGCCTGCAAAAGCTTGGCATTTCGCGGGAGAATGCATGCCCAAATAAGGGCTGACCCGGGTCGGCTAGACCTGGGGAAGGTGAAGGGGCAAGATGGCCAAAGGACAGGACAAAGAACCTTGTGGCATGGCCATTTTGGAGCCAGGCCACCTATTCGTGCCAAACGCAGTAACCGCGGTTTAATTGTCAGGAAAGGGTTAAAAATATATGAAAAGATAAGATGCCACCAGCACTGTCCAAGGCACATCTACACTTCTAAAAAATCCAAGTGCACTATACTGGAAGGTACATTGTGCACTTGCAACATGTTGCAGAAAAGTTGCAACATTTACAAGGACTAAGGGAAACAAAGTCTCCCAGTACTGACTGTCTTCAAGGGCATGTCAGGTTCCCCATAATAAAGTGAGCGAAAAGCCCACGGGAGTGCAGCAGTAGGCTGTGCTCCTCTGGCAAAATCAGACTATGGTGTTTAACTGCAGCAAAACGTTGCGGGGGGATACACAACTGGAGGGAAAATTTGACATGAAATGGAAATCTTTCCTAACACTCGCCATATCACAAAGCCTGTTTTGCCACTTGTTAGTTTGCTCTGCCTCATAGTGAAGTCTGGCTTGGATGCTTGTTGAGAATGCCTCTAGATAGAGTAGTTTGGAGTGAACCATTACCAACGATCTTGGTCTCGGTCCTTAAAATCTTCATTAATAGCTTCATACAGTTTGACCAAGGGAGCAAAAGAGATTGACAAGGCTGACATGATCATCAGCTGGATTTGTTTAATTGAATTACTCCCTGAACTGGGCCTGAACGCTGGTTGAGTTGTGAAAATAATAAATCATTGAGCAAAAAACCTGATGAGGACACAGACGTTTTTTTTTAGGATGGCCGAGACCAAGGGAGAGCGTCCCATGTTAGGGGTAACCGGCGGGTCTATTTCAATCGCAGAAGAGTTGCCCATTTCAACCCCCCTTCTAGCCAAACCCAAAGTTAGGTCTCCCACGCTTGCATCAGGATGTTTCAAGGGCTCCCTAGGCGCCTCTTCCACCACCATATCGAGTTTCATCATGGCCCCACTGTTATCCGGGACCTCAAACGCCACCAACCCTGATGATACTATGGCAGTCTCATCCAGTAAATGCATTGAATTTACATTTTCTCAATTCATGGGAGATGCAAGATCTTTCAACAAAGCAGTCATGGGCGCCAGGTCGTTACACAGGTTCCAGTTGGCCTTGTTCTTCAGAGAAGCTTGAATAAGAGCGATGTCTTGAGAGAGACAAACTTGCAAAGCCTAAGTTGACAGCGTTATTTGGAAAAGGATGAACATTCTCCCAATTTTCAGCTAGATCCTTAAGCTGAGTGGGGGGAGAGCCGGGATAGTACTGGGAGCATGATTTGACTCCAACTGTAGTGAGGACATCACTCCAGCCACTGGTGATCAGCCATTGATGCTGCGGTAACTTGGGCTTAGCTTTATGATGCATTTGCTTCCTCTCGTACTTTTTCCTCCCTCTCTTTCCCCTCTTCTTTTGCCATTTTTCTCATTTTCTTTTGTTGGTCTACTACTTTATAGCTTTGACTTTCCTTTCTCGTATTGTTGCTCCTTTTCCACCGTCCTTTGTCTCATTTTGTCCTACTATATACTTTCTTCTGTTCTCTTTGTTGCTCAGTCTCCCGCAGATTGAGGCATCTTCTATCCCCTCTCAAACATCTGTTGCTCTGTCTTTCGCCTATTGTTTCCCATAGCTATCACTTTGTATACTGCTTTGCTACCATGCCTTGTTGCTCATTTACTGTCTTCCACTAATTTGCTTGTTCTTACTTTATCTGTTGCACTCTGTCCACATATTTCATTTTTATCTGTTCCTCTATCCCAGTCTTTCTCCACATATGTTGCTCTATAAATAATAATACTAATAAATGTATTGTGAATTAGTTCAAATTTGAACTTTACACAAAAGATACACGTACAAAGTACAAAAGTACATAAAACTTAATACAAACATAACAATCAATACATTAAAGAAAATTATGCAAGCATTATGTAAAATAGAATAAAATTATACATATATATATAGTCAGACATAATACAGTACAAGGATAATACAGTACAGTGCAAAAATGTAATACAGAGATAAAATGTGACATACTCCGTACATGTCCTATTCAACTCCATACACAAAGAGCCTAGCACAGAAGAAGAACGCTTGCTGCGAAGTACCAGATATCAAAGGTAATAATCCGGCCTCAGACTACAAGCTTCAAATATCAAACATAGTGGCTAAATCCTAAGTACCTAAGGAGCCCCGCACATTTCCACTAAAGCCGGCTGGATGGGTAATAAACTTTTAACTTTAACCCAAATCCTATATAGTGCCAGTTGAGTCCTAATTTAGACCGAGTTTAGACAGTAATCCCAGCAGGACTCGCCCTTAATAGTTTCATAGTTGTTTACCAGCTTCTCCAACAAGCACATATACCATGGGCCCAAACAAGGGCACATAGTCAGAACATGCCTAGTGGTTTCTAAATGTTCTCCCTTTGCACAAATACGACAGCACCTGTCCTTAGATAGAATGCCCAGCCGTGGCCCAGTGACTGCTAGAACCGGTAGCTGGTTTGTCCGCAGCCTTAACATGAATTGACGTACCTCTGGATCTGGGCATAATAGCAGGTATTGTTGGGGCTTTCTATATCGATGGATTACATGAGATACAGCTTCGTACCCCTTCAAAGTTGACAAATGGGGGTAGTTCTGAGTCCAATCGCATCTATTCATTTTTTGTATAAAAGTTTTTTTTGATGCATAAATGGCATTAGCCGCTTCTTGTCATGGGGCCAGTCTATATCAGCAAAGAGAGCTGCATTTAGCTGTTTATAGCTATTTCCTTGAGGAGACCTTTCATTATCATAATTAGTGCCGGCCAGGCTAAGCAGTTTACAAGATGAAGGAGAGATAGCTTTCAGATAAAACACACCTCGGGCTCGCAATGCCATGCCTTTCAACGATGTTAAACCTAATTCCAACCTAATATATTGGACAGAACAAGCCGGGCCCAAGCCCAGAAATGCTTGCCAGTACTAGCCCTCAAGGATGTTAAGCCATTTCATGTCTTGAATAGCTAATGCCTCCAAGCCATATAAGATAGCGGGGACGAAACACCGTTGGTAGAGTTTAATAATCCCCGCAATACTGAACCCTGCTGTGCCTTTGGCAAATTTACAAGCCTGCAGGATAAGAAGTTTTGCCCGCCTCTTTTTTTGCGAGATGATCAAATTGTAATTGACATGAGTGTCAAATTCTAACCCAAGGTAAGGATATGAATGGTCAATACTTATGCTCCCCAAGCTAGTCTCAACTCCTGACCGGCAAGGGCCACTTTTGGCAATTACCAATATCTTTGTTTTCCTTAAGTTAATAGAGAGTCGCAACTCTGCTGAGTAAAGAGACAGCTCCTCAAGCATACTCTTTATTCCAGACAACGTACGGTCGAACAAAATTAGATTGTCCGCATAAAGCATCCCAACAATAGGGGTGTCCCCCAATTTAGGGGGGCAATTTGCTTTAGCGGCCAACCTGGGTAATAAGTCGGCTATGTACAAATTATAGCACATGGGCGCACCTACACAGCCCTGTTTTACTCCCGTGTTAATACTGATGCGATCGGTGACCTCACATATGTTGCTCTATATCCCTTTGTTTATGTTTCTCTTTCATTTTATTCATCCCTATGTGTTTCTTCTCCTATTATTATAATGCCCTCTGTCCTGATCCCTCTCCATTCGTTTAATTTGTGTGGTCTCTCATTTAATGTCATACTCTCTGCATTTCGCTTTTGCTCTATGTCCATTTCACTTTCTAGACGTGATGGTCACCTACGAACAAAATGTACTTTCTAAGATGTAAACATTTACATTTTGGGAGCTTTCACCCTACTTACCTCAAAGAAAGTCTCCCATATAGCCAGTTTTCTATGCTTAAAAGGATTGTCTCTAACACTATGACATGCCAAAATTAATATGATCTCATATCGGAAAGGTTAAAAAATGAGGCTATCTGCCAGATATTCTGGAAACATCTATAAGGACAGAGACACACAGGAGAGAAGACCTATTGAGATCAGTACCCAAGATGGACAATACGAGGATGATCCATACTTTGAGTTATTCCGCACAGAGGCACCAGGTAGCGAGGATGATCAAAAGGAATTGGAGTTTCATTTAACATGAGCCTCAATTAAATTGGCTATTCCCGGAACCGCCAATGATGGACTTTAAAAGAGGAAACATTTTCAGGGACACTTTAGTCAAAGCTGAAAGGATAAAAAAATGACTCTGAGAGTACTACACAAACCCAAATTGGGGACATATCCTTATCTTAATTGCCGGCGTTGCTCAAACATTATTAAGGGAGCTCATATTAGAAATACTAACTCAGGCAGAATAATCTTACTTGGACACTTTGCCACTTGCAACACCCGCAGTGTCATCTATGCCTTAAGATTCCCTTGCAGTAAATATTATGTTGGGCAGACCATGAGAAAAGCGAAAGACAGTTGGACTGAACATAAGTTGAATATCAGGACAGCTAATATCAAGTCACCAGTCTACAGATATTTCAAGTAGATGAGACACACAATTGCACGCAAGTGATGCTTAATATTGGAGATGGTCCATCCCCATCTACAGTGTGGGGACTTGTAGAAAAAGTTGTCACAAAGGGAGCTGTTTTGGATATATCATGTGGATGCGATTTGCCCCCTGGATATGAACAAAGAATTTTACCTTGGACCCTTCTTATGATCCACACTGAACAAATTGGAGCCTAATCTGATAAATAATGAGGGAGTCAGGTTTATTTGACAGTCTGACACTATATTCCCCTTCGTGTGGTACTGTGTCTACCTACATTTATTCCAGCTGTTCACAATCTGATTGAGACATTCATATGCTAGATCTACCAGGGATCTTTCTCACAATCCCGTTTGCAAGACGTTTGACTATGATGTGCCTTAATTTGCCTCATTGTTGTATCATGTTGAATTGTGTAATACTGATGATGTAAGTTGACCTACATAGTGTAGGGAATCCTGCGGATCCCTCACAAAAATCCTGCTTAAAGTCTCCTCCCAGGTGGCCAGGAGAGGGCAGATGCTTACTGATCCCAATCCTGGGGGTGGTGTATTGCGGGAGGATCACCTGGGTGGAGACGAGGCCCAGGGTAGTAAGGAGATTCCGTGGGAAGAGATACACTATTTCTTCCCTAAGAGGAATACTCTTGCAACTATGTCAAATAAGGTTCTGGCTGATTGTCACTCTAATATATCACAACTTCCTAGTAAGTCTGAAAGGTAAGCTCCAAGGTTGTAAACCCTCCCCCTATTATATCAAAAGAACAGGTATTTTCTATCCCTAAAAATAAACATTGTCCTCAATGCCAAGGGTATACCAAAAGGAAAGAAGGAAGTGTGGCCTTTTCTATACTATCTGTCTCTAATAATACTAAAACCCACAATACCTCTTCTAAAAATATGAATGGAATTAAAACTACCTTTAACAATGAAAAAGAAGTGGAAAAACCTAGTTTCCTTAAAATGAACTATGTATTCCAGAATCCTACATGGACTGTGACGAAGAAGAGGGCTGAGGGGGCATCTAGAAGTAAAGGACAAGGAAGTAGGCCTAACAGTCTTTGCCAGGATCAGGCAATTAACATTACGGACCAGCACCTGAAGTCAATTGCCCCACATGAGAGGCATAAAAGGTAGCAGCAGGAAGGAGCAGAGAGAAAGGAGCTGACAGTAGTAGAAGAGCCTGAGGCTGGCCGTTCACGAGGAAGTGTGATCACTTAAGGGACGCTGGGACGAGAGAAGAGCAGATTTCACCTTCAGGTTCTGAGTTGGTCCTGTGTTCACAAACCCTGTCTGGTCGTGGCTGCACTGAGAGAAACGTACTGAAGTTGGAAGTCTTCCCAGGTGCGCCTAGTAGCTGTGATTGCAGAGCTGAGGTTGTGCAGCAACCCGTGGCCTGTGTGCAGAAGCAAGTTGACGGACAGAGGAGTGAAGGAGACTCCCAGAGGTTGAGGTCAGACTAGAGACACCATGCAGCAGAGGGGTGTGGGTCTCAAGAGTGCCTGAAGTAGTAGTAGCAGGAAGAAAAGTTGGGAAGGGGAAGCCGCCTGCAACCGCAGTGTTTCTGGAGCCGGTGACTGAAGCTCTGTACTCCGATTCACTGACAACCCCTTGCAGGTGACTGTAACCAGCTCAATTACAACTCACGTAGAAGTGGAAGCGAGTAAAAGTTGTTAATTAATATAAGAGGTTTCAAGGGGTTTGGAGTTTTGTGTCGGGACAGCCGGTCCCCTGCGCACACGTTCAGTCTGAGATAAGGGTCTTGCCTGCAGCCTGGCACATGGTTTGTCTGGGAACCAAACTCCAAGCTTCCCGAGATGTTTGGTACTGGATGGGGTGACAAATCCTTGTTTGGTGTGGGCGCTGGCAGTTATTGGTAGTCCAATATCTAGTGCTTTGGCACTAGATGCCAGAATTGTTATGTTGTATCTGAACAAATAAAATACCATGTACAACAATAACTCAAGACTGAACTGTGAATAAATTATCGAAAGCACTAGATATTGGACTACCAATAACTGCCAGCGCCCACACCAAACAAGGATTTGTCACCCCACCCATTAATATAAGAAGCCCCAACAGCAAAGGAAATGTAGCATGCACACATTTAATACCTGTTGGAGTGCTCGCGTAAATGAAAAGCTCTTTTTCCATTGATGACTCAATAACTTTCCCAGAGTTGTCACGTGCCTCCAGTTGAGAGGGAGAACGCTATTTAAAATCACCCGTCAGGTTAAAACAGACTTTTACGAATTGTTACAAGCATTATCACATCAAAGAGAGGTCATGTATGGATAATTATGATTCCCAACAAGAGTCAAATTACCTCTCCGTATGAATGGCAATGCAAGTCCTTACAGTTCTTTGAAGCAAAAAATATTTATCAAAGAGGGGTCGCATATATTTTAATCTGTTTCTCTTGTGAAGCTTGAGTCTTGAAACACCCAGAACAAGTATTCTATAATTTTAGAAGTTGCTGAAGTAAAGAGAAGAGCAATCATTACCCAAGCCAGTAGGCAAATCCTTTCTACAGTGAAACCAGCCCTATTAGAATCTAACCAGCTGTCTTTTGAAGTTGTTAAAGGTCCAGTGTCCTCTAATACAAAGGTGACAACGTTACCCAAAGCTGAAAGAGTGGCAATACAGCTCTGGGGTAGCTACTGGAACCAAAAATGTGTGCATAAAGTGTCAAGTCTAAGAAGGGATGAAAGGGTTTCAACCCCTCTCTCCCGAACCACAGAAGCCGAATAGATTGACCCTCCCACCGTGGTTGGCACGGGCATCTGAATGTAAAAACACAGATAACCATGTGACAGCCAATGGGGGGAAGACAGAGTTAGGGAAAGGGTGTGGAATGCCAAAGGGAAGGTAGGGAATAGAGAACATGCATATATATATAACAGAATACTAAATACTGAAACCCCTGTATACCTGTCTACTGCCTGAATGTACTAAAGTATGAACTTGGGTTCTTAATTACCCTACACCATACCCCTGACCATACCCATGACTCTGACCATGTAGATATCACATATAGCAGACATAAAGCAACACCAACTGTATGGTACACACCAGGGAATACTCCCTACATGAATTCAACATGACACATGGCCCCATGGGCTGACATTTAACATAAGCAAACAGAAGCAAAGCACATAAATCGTGACATTCCTCATAATAGGACTGGACCACCTTGCCCCTTCCCATTGATAGAGAATCTTCTCTGCACTGAGAGTATGGCCTCATACTCCCAGTGTAACCTGCACTGGTTTACATTAACTCATAAGTCTCTCAAATGTAGCACACCATATAGTGTTCTCAAGATTCACATGAATACTAGGAGGTACTTATTTTAGCGTCCGGGTGTCTCGCAAGAACACCCCGACATCAGGAACTGTCACCATGAAGCGCCATAGCCTCAGCGTGCTACTGCCGTGCATAGTCTGCAGGCAGCGATAGGAATGAAGTCACCGCCTTTGTCACCCACTCAATAATGAGGAGCTGCCTGTCTGCCCTTGTCTGCCTGTTTCTTATAATCCTTCTTGGCTTGCTCTAAATTTACTATAGCCTTTTGTCTCATAGTCAGAAGTAATTCTTTTCTCTCCTGCAACACTGGAAAGGTTTCCACTGGGGGTAACTGTTCTGGTAACATATTCTGTCCTTGTCCATACAAACATTCATTAGGTGCCATTCCTAGTGAAGCATGCTCAGTATTATTGTACGTACACTCTGCTAACCACAAAGACTGTACCCAAGTATCCATCCCGTCATGCAAATAACATTGTAAATACTGCTCCAAAGTCTGATTGACACACTCAGTTTGTCCATCAGTCTGTGGATGATAACTTGTAGATAGAGCACACTCAATACCCAGCATTTGACAAAAGGCACGCCAGAAATTAGATGTAAACTGTGGACCCCTATCTGACACAAGTCAGTTATTAAGTCCATAGAAATATGGGTCCTTACATTTTCAGGAGTAGGCAAAGGTTGCAATAGTCCTGCCTTCCGTACATGATCAGCTTTACATCGTGTGCATGTTTCACATTTTGTAATATAATCAATGGTATGCTGTTTTAAGGTTGGCCACCAGAAATACCTCATCAACATTTCCTGTGTCTTTTTTCTCCCTGCATGCCCTGCCAAGGGGGAGTTATGGCACCACTGCAGAGCCTTTGTTTGTAAGTCTTGATTGGGTAAATATAACTTCCCTGCATAGTACGGAAGCCCGTCTTTGACAGTCTCCAAAGGTTTCCTGCCCCATGCCTCATTCTTTTGGTTCTTCATTTCTTTTTCACCTGTTTCAACAGACTGCTGGTCACTGCTCCTATCACTCTTTCCACAGGAAGAATAGTCTTCACCTCTGTCATTACATTTTCTAAGTTTTGCTGTCTAGATAATGCATCAGCCTTCCTGTTTTTCTTCCCTGGCCGAAAAGTCACCAGGAAGTCAAACTTGTTGAAATAGTGTGACCACCGCAACTGTCTGGGACTTAACGTATGTGCAGTTTTAAAGTACTGTAGATTCTTATGGTCAGTTACTACCAGTACTTGATGTCTCGCTCCCAAAAGATACTGCCGCCACTCCAGAAATGCTTCTCATATGGCCAATAGTTCTTTGTCCATAGTAGAGCTTGCAGGAGGCTGCTGCGGGACTCACGTGAACACTAGAGTCAGACCGCAAGGGTCTGCGAGTGCAAACCGGCAACGCTCGCTCTCCCTGTCATGTTGCCTTCCGTGAACGCTTCTTCCCCGCTCGCCATCAGCTCGTCCAATGCTCCTCAAACGCCGTCATGACCGCCCGTGCTGCATAACCTTAATTATCGGCACCTGTGGCGGGGCGATCAACGGCTAAATACTCTGTTAGTGGCTCAGCTGTTCAATGGCGCGAAGTGCATAGACTACAACTCGCCCCTTAAGCATGCTGGGAATCGTAGTTTCTTCCTCATTTTCTTGTATACTGTCTCCGGGGCTTGCCCCAGACCCTACTCCTGACAGTACCTCCTCTCCCAGGGCTCCTCCCAGGTCCTGCCTTTTCCGGGGGATGTAAGTGAAATTGTCTTACCAATCTTGGAGCATGCACCGAACTGGCCGGTTCCCAGGAACAATCCTCCAGCCCATAACCAGCCCATTGTATTAAATACCACAAGTTCCTCTGTCTGAGTCTTGAGTCCAATATCTTCTTTACTTCATACTCTGTTTGACCTTCTTTGGTGATGGCTGGTGGTCTCTGTACATCTGTACGCGTGTTCCCAGAAATGCTGGTTTAACGAGAGACACATGAAACACAGGATGTATCTTAAAGGTATCAGGCAACTTTAGTTTCACAGCCATTGGCGATATGCATGTTACAACTTTGTAAGGCCCAATGAATCTGGGGGCAAATTTACGATATCCTGCCAAAGGTAAATTACATGTAGATAACCATACTTTGTCACCCACTCAATAATGAGGAGCTGCCTGTCTGCCCTTGTCTGCCTGTTTCTTATAATCCTTCTTGGCTTGCTCTAAATTTACTATAGCCTTTTGTCTCATAGTCAGAAGTAATTCTTTTCTCTCCTGCAACACTGGAAAGGTTTCCACTGGGGGTAACTGTTCTGGTAACATATTCTGTCCTTGTCCATACAAACATTCATTAGGTGCCATTCCTAGTGAAGCATGCTCAGTATTATTGTACGTACACTCTGCTAACCACAAAGCCTGTACCCAAGAATCCATCCCGTCATGCAAATAACATTGTAAATACTGCTCCAAAGTCTGATTGATACACTCAGTTTGTCCATCAGTCTGTGGATGATAACTTGTAGATAAAGCACACTCAATACCCAGCATTTGACAAAAGGCACGCCAGAAATTAGATGTAAACTGTGGACCCCTATCTGACACAAGTCAGTTATGAAGTCCATAGAAATATGGGTCCAAACATTTTCAGGAGTAGGCAAAGGTTGCAATAGTCCTGCCTTCCGTACATGATCAGCTTTACATCGTGTGCATGTTTCACATTTTGTAATATAATCAATGGTATGCTGTTTTAAGGTTGGCCACCAGAAATACCTCATCAACATTTCCTGTGTCTTTTTTCTCCCTGCATGCCCTGCCAAGGGGGAGTTATGGCACCACTGCAGAGCCTTTGTTTGTAAGTCTTGATTGGGTAAATATAACTTCCCTGCATAGTACGGAAGCCCGTCTTTGACAGTCTCCAAAGGTTTCCTGCCCCATGCCTCATTCTTTTGGTTCTTCATTTCTTTTTCACCTGTTTCAACAGACTGCTGGTCACTGCTCCTATCACTCTTTCCACAGGAAGAATAGTCTTCACCTCTGTCATTACATTTTCTAAGTTTTGCTGTCTAGATAATGCATTAGCCTTCCCGTTTTTCTTCCCTGGCCGAAAAGTCACCAGGAAGTCAAACTTGTTGAAATAGTGTGACCACCGCAACTGTCTGGGACTTAACGTATGTGCAGTTTTAAAGTACTGTAGATTCTTATGGTCAGTTACTACCAGTACTTGATGTCTCGCTCCCAAAAGATACTGCCGCCACTCCAGAAATGCTTCTCATATGGCCAATAGTTCTTTGTCCATAGTAGAGTAATTCTGCTCACAACCAGTGAGTTTCCAGGAGTAGAAAGCCACTGGATGCCACCTCCCTTCTTCATCTTTTTGAGACAGCACAGGACCCACCGCCATATTGGAAGCATCAGTTTCTACTTGAAAAGGTCTTTCTGGATCTGGATGTCTCAATACAGGAGTGGAGGTAAATGCCTCTTTTAGTGCACTGAATGCTTGATTTGCTTCTGGACTCCAATGAAACTCTGAAGATTTTCGTAACAATTTAGTTATGGGTGCCACAATTTGTGAAAAATTTGAAATGAATCTCCTGTAGAAGTTGGCAAATCCCAAGAAGGATGGAATGTCTTTGATACATTGAGTCACTGGCCAGTCAATGACTGCCTGTACCATCTTTCTGTCCATGACTATACCTGTAGGAGTGAGTATGAATCCAAGAAATTCCACCTGAGTAGTGTGGAATTCACATTTTTCCAACTTAACACATAATTCATGCTCTTGTAGTCTTTGTAATACTGCTCGCACATGATCTACGTGTTGCTCTTGCGACTCGGAAAAGATCAAGATATCATCAATATATACAATGATGAATATGTCCAAAAATTCCCTCAACACTTCCTGCATGAAATACTGAAATGCGGCAGGGGCATTGCACAGCCCAAAGGGCATCACCAAGTACTCAAATAATCCAAATTTTGTTCTGAAGGCTGTTTTCCACTCATCCCTATTCTTTACACGAATCAAGTGATATGCCCCTCTCAAATCCAGCTTAGTATAGACCACTGCGGATTTCACTTGATCCAAGAGAACTGATATTAAAGGCAGGGGATACCTATTTTTTATGGTCACCTTGTTCAAAGCTCTGTAGTCAATGGAGGTTCTGAGTGTTCCTTCTTTTTTTGGTACAAAAAACAAAGGGGATGACACTGGTGAAGTGGAATGTCTAATGAACCCTTTTTGCAACATATCATCCAAATACTCCTTTAAGTGTTGATTTTCTTTTTCTGTTAAAGCATAAATACGACTGCATGGCAACTTGGTTCCAGGTTCGAGTTCGATTACACAGTCATAAGAGCGATGTGGAGGTAACCTCTCTGCTCCCTTCTTGTCAAACACTCCTGCAAAATCCACATACTGCCTAGGAATGCCAAGGCCCACAGCCCCCACCACTTGTGAATCCCTTACTTGATCTGACAGAAAAAGGGCCGGTCCAACCACTTCCTCCAAATGTTCTTCACATCCTGCTCCTTTAAATGAAACTTCTTGTTCGACCCAATCAATACTGTGGCTATGTAAGGTCAACCAAGGCATTCCCAAAATGAGACCAAATTGAGGAGCTGCTATCAGATCCAACACAATCTCCTCCGTATGCCCTGATCCACATTTCATCTGAATTGGTTGGGTTTGCTGAGAAATGGGACCAGAAATTAAAGGAGAACCATCCACTGACTGTACTCCTTCCACCTGTGCCTTGTCTCTTACTGGTAATCCCAACTTTCATGCCAAACCGATATCAATGAAATTTCCAGTAGCACCTGAATCTACCGTAGCTGACACCATTTGTTTTGTGCATGCAAAAATCAATGTTACCAACAGATACACATGTGAATTTTTGTGATCCATCGTATTAGCTGCCCAGCTTGGGAACCTATTCATACTGGCGCCTGACACCTGAGTTCCCGCTAAGGCCGGCCCACTCCTTTTCCCGCCTCCACCTTGCTTCTCACCTTCCTTGGCGTATTAGGGCATGTTCGGATGTAATGGCCTGGTTGCCCACAGTACAAACACAAGTTATTAGCCTTGCGCTGCTCCTTCTCCATTGCTGATAAAGGACCTCTTACGCCCCCTATTTGCATGGGCTCCCTATCACTGCTTTTTCCTCCCCGCTCCTTGTCCAGTCTTACAAAAGGTGCCACCTCCGGTCGTTTCCTATCCCCTTTTCTTTCATTCATGCGATGATATAACCTCAAGGCTAGGTCAATCATAGCAGTACATGAACTGGGTTGTGGTTCCACCTGGGCCATCGCATCCTTCAATTCCTCCCTAAGTCCCTGATAAAACAAGACCGTCTGTTTATTCTCTGGCCAATCTGTCTCTATGACCATCCGATTGAATTGCGTAACATAGGATACTAAATCACGTGTTCCATGCTTTAAGGATAACAATTCCTTGTCCTGGGCTAATGAAACTTCCCTTCGATCAAATAGCAGTCCAAATTCTGTCAAAAACATATCCCAATTGTACAACAGCGGATCATCCTTTTGCACCAATAGCATGGCCCAGGCCGCTGCATCCCCCGTCAAATAAGAAATCACAAATGCTGTCCTAGCTTGGATGGTTTCAAATGCAGCGGGTTTACACAAGAAATGCAATCTACATTGCGTTAAAAATGTCATATACTTCTTAGGATCTCCTGCAAATCTTTCTGGTGCCGCTAATGGCATACGGATGGGTGCTTGTACAATGACTGTAGATGTTCTTCCTGAGGTAGCCCCCGTAGACGGCCCTGCCCCCTCCAAGGGAGTACCCTGAGCCACTAACCCTTTTACCTGAGCCTTAATAGTATTTGATTCCTGTCTGGCATGCGCTAACTCTGCTTGGATCTCTTGCAATGTCGTTAGCACTTCTGCTAACGAAGGAGGATTCAAATCCATTTGACTTGGGTGGTTCAAATACCCCTAAATCGAGGGCCGATAATTCTGTCAAGTCCAAGAAGGGATGAAAGGATTTCAACCCCCCTCTCCCGAACCACAGAAGTCGAATAGATCGACCCCCCCACCGTGGTTGGCACGGGCGTCTGAATGTAAAAACACAGATAACCACATGGCAGCCAATGGGGGGAAGACAGAGTTAGGGAAAGGGTGTGGAATGACAAAAGGAAGGTAGGGAATAGAGAACATGCATATATATAACACAGAATACTAAATACTGAAACCCCTGTATACCTGTCTACTGCCTGAATGTACTAAAGTATGAACTTGGGTTCTTAATTACCCTACACCATACCCCTGACCATACCCATGACTCTGACCATGGAGATATCACATATAGCAGACATAAAGCAACACCAACTGTATGGTACACACCAGGGAATACTCCCTACATGAATTCAACATGACACATGGCCCCGTGGGCTGACATTTAACATAAGCAAACAGAAGCAAAGCACATAAATCGTGACATTCCTATCATAATAGGACTGGACCACCTTGCCCCTTCCCATTGATGGAGAATCTTCTCTGCACTGAGAGTATTGCCTCATACTCCCAGTGTAACCCGTGTAACTTGCACTGGTTTACATTACCTCATAAGTCTCTCAAACGTAGCTCACCATATAGTGTTCTCAAGATTCACATAAATACTAGGAGGTACTTATCTTAGCGTCCGGGTGTCTCGCAAGAACACCCGGACATCAGGAACTGTCGCCGAGATGCACCATAGCCTCAGCGTGCTACTGCCGCGCATAGTCTGCTGGCAGCTATAGGAATGAAGTCATTGCCGCGGCTCGTGTAGAAAACGAACTTGCAGGAGCCCGCTGCGGGACTCACGTGAACACTAGAGTCAGACCGCAAGGGTCCGCGAGTGCGAACCGGCAACGCTCGCTCTCCCTGTCATGTTGCCTTCCGTGAACGCTTCTTCCCCGCTCGCCATCAGCTCGTCCAATGCTCCTTAAATGCCGTCATGACTGCCCGTGCTGCATAACCTTAATTATCGGCACCTGTGGCTGGGCGGTCAACAGCTAAATACTCTCGTAATGGCTCAGCTGTTCAATGGCGCGAAGTGCATAGACTACAACTCGCCCCTTAAGCATGCACAGAATTATAGTTTCGTCCTCATTTTCTCGTATACTGTCTCCTGGGCTTGCCCCAGACCCTACTCCTGACACAAAGCTGGCTAAGGGAGTTTGGTGCTCGTAAGATTACATCCATAATTTGTACGGCTGAGACTGTTGAAGCTAAGAGAGAAGCAGTCTGGAAGCAAAGACAGATTATATTTGTAGCAGTAAGACAGACAGAAAAGTTAAAGAGGCTGCCCCTTTCTTGTGGCATAGGAAGGAAGAGTGCATTGCCTACCTGTAGAGGTCAAAGAGTCTTGTCTTTAAGTTGCCTAACAATCATGAAGTACCAAGTTGAAGTAGAGCTAACAGAACTATGGTTGTCTATAATATTGTCAGATAACATTATATTGAAGGTTGTTGTAGCAGTAGAACACTGTGGAGCAAAGAAGTCTGCTTCCACAGTGAAAGTAGCAGAAAGGGGGTTGGCGAGAGGAGAGCAATACCCTAAGGAGAAGCATCCTGAAAAATTATAGTAAAGACAGGATTACCATTGGTGTTGTTTTCATTATTGGAATTGGAAGGGGAACTTGTCAACAGACGGATAAAGAACTGTTGCCAGTGGATTTTTATTTTGGTGAACTTTTGTTTCTTTTGGAACGTTCAAGAATTGATTCAAGACTTTGTTTCCTTTATGAACACTTGGAGAGAGTGACTTTGGACAATCCTCGGAAATGGGACTACTAAGAACAGATGAAGGTTATCCAAGTCATTGGTTGTTTGATAATCATTTATTAATGTTGTTTATTGTTTGCTTTGAATGCCTTTTTGTTTAGTGTGAGTGCAAGTTTTGTGTATGGTAGGATAATTTCGTTTTGAACCTAGACTAGGTAGGGAACTCCATGGGAGAGCAGGATTAGTTAGCTTTTCTTAGCACCTTTTGGTATCAATAACATGTCTAATGTTGAGAAAATCACAAGCAGTTTTCCGCGTTGCATTAATGACCCCTCACAATAGCTAATGGCATACATTTGATCTAGGACCATGATAAGACAGGTCCTCTGTAAATGTTGCTTTTCTTAATTCTTGTCCTTCGACTCCCATTACAGTGAGATGTAGCTAGTGAAAAGTAGGTGGGCACAAGGCTAAATATTGCACTCAGTCTGAGAACTGAAGATGGCCACTTTATCAGTTTTCTCTCTGATCATTGACACCCAAGTCCTAATCATGAAGTTATTATTAGGATGCTATCATGGTACATTACGCTATTGATGGAAACATTCTGTATGATTGCATTGGAGGATGAGGGATACTATAAGGATGAGCTACTTAATCTTCTTGTATTTAGACACATTGCCCAGCGACAAGCCAGTTGGACGTTGATATCAACACTAATTAAAATGATGAAATTGTACCATCGAAGGCTTGCTCATTCACCGGGTATCAGGTAATATTATCCCCATATATATGGTCGCCGTAAATAATATCGCCGGGAAAAGGTTGCAGCGATATTATATGGGTGACCATATATATGGGGACAGGGGCAAAAAAAAAATTAAGAAAAAATTTGTTAATATTTTTGCATGGGGAGATTTTTGTGGCGGCATTATTACATGGAACCCATTCACCTTCTATGCTAAATTATACACACAAGGTCTTATCTACCTATTTTGTTCCCCTTCACAGGGTGAACTACTCTACTATCTTCTCCCTGCCTTCCGATGCCATGATGTCCTGCTGACTCCTTTGAGGGTGCCCCTGCTGCACGAGACCGCACAGCGTCTCCCTCTTCATGCGAGGTACGAATGTGGCCAGCAGCTGGTAGTTCGTTTTTCGAACGTGTATTTACAGCAACAAAAAAAGAAAAAAGTGTTTTTCATTTTTTATATTTTCTCCCTGATTGCGGCGACCCTGTGCTGCATTTATCTGATTTTTGTTTCAATCCCGGGCAGTGTTCACGCGGCCAGTGGGGTAATTCCATTCAATCTGCCCTTTGTGCCTGGCCCTCGTGGCACCTTCATAATGGCCGCCAATTGCCGTGCATCCACCTAGGAGGCCCTGAGTCCTCCTCCCACAGGAACATCTTAACTACAATTGGCCAGCGTTTTTCATTTACTGGCCTATTGGGAACCGGCAGGCTTTAGCCAGCCCCCTGACCAAAGGCCCACTACAGTCCTCTTGCTTGGTTCCTGACTTCTTCTTCCGGCCTTCCGATGCCTTGATGTCCTGCTGACTCCTTTGAGGGTGGCCCTGCTGCATGAGACTGCACAGCGTCTCCCTCTTTATGCGAGGTACGAATGTGTTCAGCAGCTGGTAGTTCGTTTTTCGAACGTGTATTTACAGCAAAAAAAAAAAGAAAAAAGTGTTTTCATTTTTATATTTGCTCCCTGATTGCAGCGACCCTGCACTGCATTTATCTGCCTTTTGTTTCAATCCTGGGCAGAGTTCACATGGCCAGTGGGATAATTCCATTAAATCTGCCCTTTGTGCCTGGCCCTCGTGCCACCTTCATGATGGCTGCCAAATGCTGTACATCCACCTAGGAGGTCTGCAGTCCTCCCACCGGAACATATTTACTACAATTGGCCAGCCTTTTTCATTTACTGGCCTATCCTGGACCGGCAGGCTTTAGCCGGCCCCCTCACCAAAAGTCCACTTCCTAAGGCCCTGTCTGCTGCCGGTTTGCTGCATGAGGTCTTCCTGCACCCTTGACGTGTGCATGGGGATGGCGCTCCCATACTCTTCAATGAAGCTGGAACTATCCTGACATTCTCACTTACCGATAATGGGTTAGCCGCCTCTAGCCTGACTTGCTCCTATCCCTCTGTCTTTTCCTCCCTCCTCCTATCCCACCAGGATTCTCTCTCTCAACTGCCTGTTTCAGTACTTTGTTGTTCACCATCTGCTAAAATGCTGATTCTAGCTTGCTCTGTGTTTGTACTGTGCTTTGACTTTGGCTGTGCCCAGTGACTTGGTCTACCCTATCCTACTGTTCCTGTCTTTACCCCCCTCTGCTTCCATCGACCCCTCTGCTCCCCCCCTCTCTCTTCTTTCCCCTCCTCCACATCACCTATGGTGCTCTCTGTTTCTTCTATCTTCTCTAACTGCTTCTCCATTGACTATCCTGCCCCTTTCACTAAGTCTGGTAGGAAGAAGTTCAAAAGGATATCCTGGTCTCCAACCCAGGGCTCCTTATCACTGACACCTATACCAATGCTTCCTCCAGATATACCCACACTGACATCCTCTTTGTCGTTCCTTCGCCGGACCTTTGGACTACTCATATGGTCTCTGTGCTTGCTTCCTTCTCTTCTTCACCCATTAATGGTGGCACCCGGTGGGAGGCCCTCTTTGACCCCTTCCACTCCTCTAAGGTAATCATTAATGTCTACCGGAATGGCATCGTCCTGGTCCAAGGCCCTCAGGCCAACCTTCTCCTCTTTGACAGACGCTTCCTGCGCCTCATCAACTTCCTCCCTGCTCCTGCAATGCCCTCTCTTGGTTCTCTGCCTCCCACCTGTGCCTCCTCCTCGGCTACCTTGTCCTCTCTTCCTTCCTCTGCTGTCCCCCCTCAGGCTCCTTCTACAGGGCGTACCTCTGATTTATACCCCTCCCCGGAAGTCTTTCAAGGGTGGCAACCTTCTCCATATTGCCACTCTCAACTCTCGCTCAGCTGTCAAACACTCCTCTGACATCTGCCGCCTCCTCGAAGAACTCAACCTCAAAGTCCTCTTTCTCCCCGAGACGTAGTTCACGGCCAGCTCTGTCACAAACCTTGACACTCTCCTCCCTGACGGCTACTATATGTTCTCAGCGCCCAGATCCAACTGCCCGGGTGGTGGAGTAGCCTTGATCTTCCCGGAGTGGATTCCTGCCTCTGTCATTCCTGTGCAGGCCTACTCCTCTTTCAAACTCATTGTCTGTAGGCTTTCTCTCTCCCCTGGCCACTCTCTCACCATTGCTCCTTTCTATCGGCTACCCGGTCAGGCTACCTCTTTCCTCTCTGAGTGGGATGACCTCATCTCTACCCTCCTGGCCTCTACCACTCACCTCCTCCTTGGTGACCTCAACATCCACCATGATGCTTCCTGTCCCTCCTCTGGACTCTTTTGTGACCTCTGTGACTCTCTCTTTCTATTCATCCCTCCGGCCCAACTCCCTATGCAAGGCCAACTCTGGATGTTCTCAACTCCTCTGACCTCCCACTCTCTAACCCTCTCACGACTCCTCTCTCCTGGAGCGATCAATTTTTCCATTCCTCCCATCTCTCCTTCTGTACCTCGCAGGCCAAGCCAGCTCCAGCACTGCCACCTACCTTCTCGGTTATCCGGCCCATGAAGCGTGTGTCAGTTGAGGCGTTTGCTGCCACTTTCTCTCCCCCTCCTCCGCCTCTGGCTGACTCGCATCCTGACACAGCCCTCTCCAAGCTCCACTCTGCTATCTCTGATACTCTCGATGTTCTTGCCCCTGTCATGAGGATCAGCTCGAAGCCCAAACCCAAGTGCAACTCTTGGTACGACTCTTACCTCGCCACCTTTAAATGCAAGTGTAGGGTGGCCGAAAGGAAATGGTGGGCATCTTGTGTATCCTCTGACAAACTGGCCTGCCGCCTGCTTCAAAGGCAATACCGGCTCTCTGTCCACACCAAGAAGAGAGCTCACATCTAAGCCTGCATGGCCCTGGATTCTCATTTCATTTCTAAAACCTAGGATATCCTGTCCACCCTCTCATCCTCTCCTCCTCTTCCCGCTGCTCTCTCCCCTACTTCTGCCCCCCCGCAGCCGCCTCTCCTCCCTCCTTCTCTTCCTTTCCTCTATTCTCCCCAGACGAGATTTCTAGACAAGTCTGATGTATGAAAGTCTTGTCAAAACAGGTTCTTCCCTGCTCATTCACAACCATCAAGGATCATATTGACACCCTCGCTTCTGCCCGGGCCGACTTCTGCAACTCCTCCATCACCATTGGAGCCTTCCCTTCTCATCTGAAGCACTCTCTTGAGTACCCTCTTCTCAAGAAACCCACAGCTGTCCCCTCCTCCCCAACTGACTATCGCCCGATCTCTATCACGCCTTTCCTGGGCAAACCTCTGGAAAAGCTGGCCATCTCCCAAATTAACCTAAACACTGATTCTGTTGGTTGTCTCCATGACCATCAGTCTAGCTTCAGAGCAGCCAGACGCACAGAAACTGCTCTCCCGAACATCCGTGAAGACCTGCTCGCCAACCTTGATTCTAATATCCAATCTGTCCCCATCCTACTTGATCTCTCCTCTGCCTTTGACACGGTCAACCATGCCACCCTGCTCAACCGCCTCTGTGATAACCTGGGTATCACTGATCAGGCCATGGCCTGGCTGACCTCCTTCCTCTCCAACCGACCCTCCCAGGTCCAACTTGGGTCCTTCCTTTCCTCTATCTCACTCTCTACCTGTGGTGTTCCCCAGGGGTCTAACCTCTCTCCCTGGATTTTCAACCAATACCAGGCACCCCTCGCCCACCGCATTGCTGCTCTCTGCTCCAATTTTCAGTGGTATGCGGATGAGACTGAGCTTGTTTTCAGGCTCCCTTACACCACTTCTTCTCCCTCTCTCATCCCTGATTACCTGTCTACAATCCAGGAGTGGTGTGCCGCCAATGACCTCTGCCTTAATGCCAGTAAGACAGAGATCCTCCTCATCGGCACACCTCTACCTTCCTTTCCTGTCACTCTCTGGCCTGCCTCCCTTGGCCCTCTCCCTACTCCCACCTGTGAGGCTAGGAACCTCGTTGTCATCTTCGACTCCACGCTTTCCTTTTCTCCACACATCTCTGACATCTCTAAGAAGTCATTCCACCAACTGCATCTCCTCAGAGGGATTCTACCTCTTGTCTCCTTCCCCAGAAGCTCACTATCTCTAGAGCATGGTTCTCTCTAGGCTGGACTGTTGCAACGGCCTATTTCTAAATCTGTCTGCAACTATTCTCCACCCTCTTCAACTCATCGGGAACAGGACTGCGCGACTTGTTCTTGGCCTCAAGCCCAAGGATCATGTTAGGCAGAATTATATGCAGTACCCTTTGGGAAGACCACACACAATTAGGACTACAAGTGACAGTACAAATTCACCTTTGGTACAAGCCTGTACTACACAGTTAAAGTGGTAGCAATGGCTGAGCAGCCAGACTTATCTCAAGAGTAAGTGAGCAGTATCAAATAGTTACACAAAGGACAGCAATTACTATGATTCAGGCAAACACTGACTCAAGGTTTTCAAGTAAAAGAATATACATTTATTTCACTCTTCAGTTGTATAACATTACACTATTATAAGCAGTTTAAAAATCACATTTTTAATACACCACACACCTCCCAATAAGTTCCAGACAAGTTAAGCTCACAAAATGAAGTGGGAGCAAAATGGCACTCCAGCAATTTAAAAGGGAGAGAAAGACAAAGTTAACAGGAATTGAATCACAGCAACAGGTAGGTACTCAGGGCAATTGAACAAGAGAAACTGCAATGATAAAATCAGATAGAAAAAGCTTAGGGCCGAAGTCAATGGGTCAAAAGTCTTTTGCTCAAGATAATACAGTTCAGGGTAGTTCGTGGTAAAGTTCGTGCCACAGATTCCGGACGAGGTTGGTTGGTAGAAAAGTTAGTTCAAAGAGAAGAGAAGGACAAGCCATCGGTTTGGAGAAAGATTTCAAACACTTTCACCGCGGTTGAACGAAACGGGCAACCGGATTTGCACAGTACCTTAAAACGGAAAGGAAGCTGTAGCTGAGGCGGACGTTCCTGGTAGTTCCTGCAGGCTCACGGTTCCTGAAGCGACTGTCGGACTGACAAAAAGTGGGAAGACTGGAGGGTCCTGCACTACCCAGGGAAGAGACCAGCTGCAGAGCAAAGCAACAAATAAAAGGTGCGTTCCTTAAAACCCAAGCATGGTCCGACCTTCCTGGCTATCCGGCCCACTGTAGCTCGGTACAGCGAATTTGACCAGAGGAGGGGTCCTGGCTTGCAGTTTGGGCGAACTGGTTGGTCCCACCAGCTCAAGGGAAGAAGTTTCCTGGAGGATCTTCTATGTCGTCGGATTCTGAAGATTCGGACCTGCAGCAGGGCTTCACCGGGCAGTTCAGTCCATGTAGGGGTCCTCTTCCATCAGCTCCTCATTGGTTCTTTCGTTACAATGGCGAGTCTGCCTTTCCAGTCCCAGAGACCTGCTTTTTATGCAGTTTTCCCCCATTCATACAACCTGGCTGTCAATCACACAGCAGGGTGGCTGTCCTGGCAAGGACAGTCACCCAGCTAATCAAACAGGAGTGCGACTTGGGTTGCCAAGGGAACCCATGGCAGGGGTCCTAAAACCCCTCCCTCACATCCTGCCTACCCAGACTTTCAGGCGCCTTGAGGAGGGCTTCTGTGCAGAAGCCTGCGAAAAGACGGTGAACAAAGGGACCAAACCTGGTTTGGCGTGCAGAGTAAAACACGAGAAAGACATTTACAAAAAGAAATGGCGAATAAACCCATCCAGAACCGTTATAAAACATATATGGTCAAGCGGGATTATGTTTGAGGCCAATATAATAGCCTAAAACAATACCATGGTTATTTAAGATAACTGCGGTATAAAAAATAGGGTAGATACCACTGCCACCGCCAAGTCTTAGTATAAAGGGAGTGAAACAATGCTCCAAGAGACACAGACAAAAAGGGATAAGAATTAACCCTTTCCAATACTCCATGTAAGATGGGGTGTATTGGGTCTGTGGTTTAAAGTGACTAAAATAAAGTTAATGGCAACTTTACCTTTTCTGGGGGACAGTAGTCAACACCAGAAAATGGAGTCAGGGGGAAGTCTCAAAGACACCCTGTGTCACTGCACTGAAGGTGCTGTGTAACACACATGAAAAACATGAGGCCATGGAGTAGGTGAGGCTCCAGTGCCCAAGATCACACAAAAAGTGAAAACACATACAGCGAAACACATGTAAGAGTGGGAAAAAGGCTCACACTCTTACCAGGTGAAAAAAATAAACCCTAGAAATCCATCAAAGCTGCTGAGGGACTCATTAGGTAAGGGAAGTTAGCCATTTATGAGAATTCTCCCTAACACTCGTCCCCCACCCCCCCCCCAGACTAAGGGACAGGAGGATTTAATCCACTCCTGGATGAATCTCTACCTCGAGTTTGTTAAAAACATCCTAGAGAGACCATCAGCATTTTGATGGTGACATCCTGCCCTGTGCTCAATGGTGAAATCAAACCCTTGCAGGCAGATTGACCATCTTAGTAGTTTTGGGTTTTCCCCTTTCATTTTCATTAATCATCTCAAGGGTTGGTGGTCTGTCTGAATCACAAAGGTAGATCCATACAAGTATGGTCTAAACCTCTTCAGAGCCCACACAATGTCAAAGCATTCACGCTCTATGGTTGCCCACCCTGTTTCTGGTTCCTTCAGTTTCCTACTGATGAAACAAATGGGGTGCTCCCTACCTTTCTCATCCAGTTGCCTAAGGATTGCACCTATACCTATATTGGAGGCATCTGTCTGCACATTGAAGGGTTGGTGATAATCAGGAGCTCTTAGGACTGGAGCTTGACAAAGGGCTTTCTTCAGGTTTTCAAAGGCTTGAGTGCACTCCTCATTCCATCTAACCTTTTTAGGGAATTTTCGAGAGGAGATCAGATTCAAGAGAGAAGCTATGGACCCATAGTTCTCTATGAAATTCCTGTAGGACCCATTGAGACCTAGGAAAACCCTTACTTGAGTAGTAGGGGTGGCTGTCATGATGCCTACCCCCGGAGCATCAGGCCAGGCCCAGCACCCCCGGAGCAGAGCAGGCATCATGCCCTCGGGTAAAAGCCCAGCGGCCCCTTATAGGGACTCTTTGGACTCAGTCCTGGCGCCTTGGGCGCCAGGCTCATGTTGGACATCAGTCCTGGCGCCATAGGCGCCAGGCTCATAAAGGGAGGTGTTTTGTGCACTTACCTGATGCAGACCACGCTGCACGCTTCAGGCCTCCCTGAGACCTGAAAGGGACTATTTTTTCATAGGGACTATTTTTTCACTCGGGCGTGGCCAGGGAAGGATACATACCTAGTTGGGGAAGGATACATACCTGGGACTTCTTTGGAGGCTATTTAAGCCACGCCCAGACAGCAGCTCATGCTTCGCGTTGTTCTGCTTCCTGCAGCTTAACGCTCACTGTGTCTGCTCCTGCTCCTGGATTACAGCCACGCCCGTCTTGAACCTGGAAGACCTGCAAGCAAGGAAGAGAAGAGAAAGGTGAAAACCAAGGATTATTTCAAGCTTCTTACCTGCATCCGGAATCTTGTCACCAGCATCCCTGAAGGAAGACTTCAATTTAAAAGCATCGCGTTGCTCGCTGCAGCGCCACGCTTCACTCACCTGTCCTGTCCTCGAGACATCTCCCGGCTCCATCGCGGCTGTCAGCATTGGACGCCACATCTCTGCACCTAGGGGAGAGAGGAAGAAACAAAAGGTGAGCAGAAGGACACACAGAAGGAAAGCCTGATTAACAGCCATAATACTTACCGGCTTTTCTTCCACATTTCGGGTCGGCGCCGCCCCGTTGGCAGGTACCGTACCCCGGCCCCTATGGGGAAAGGACTAGAGACATTTCAGAGGAATGATAAGGACATCTAGAGGGATCTCCCTCATTACTACTCACCTCGGCAGGTTAACCCCTCGACGCATCGCCTTCATTCTGCACCTGAAATAAAGAACAGATCAGAGGTGAGAAAGACAGCATAAAGGGGGCCTCACTTGAACTTTGAACTTTCATACTTACGGCGCATCGCTCAGGAAAGTCAAGTGGATTTTGCCAGCGCCATTCTGAAAACCAGTGAAGTAACTGGACGAACGCGCGCCCCTGCACCAGAAGCAGGATGGAGAGTTCAACCTTCCAAACCATAAGGTGAGCTTAAACCGGGTTTGGAGGAATAGAGAGGAACGGAGGGGGGAAGGGGGGAGCTAGCACACCATTCTGCAGACTGTTAATCGCCTTTCTCATCTGCAGAAGGATATTCCTACGGGCCAAGGAAGCACGATTTGGAGGTCCTGTCCAATCGGTGTTCCGGGTCCTGCGCATCACGCTAGAAGAGGCCACAGTAATCCAGACTAGATCAGCGCCCCCGTGGGAACAAGGTGGGCGTTACAGAACGCGAAGCCTCCCTACAGATTCCCACCCAGGCGCTATGGAAACTTCTGAGACTGACCAACTGGCCCAACTACTGGGGGAATTACGGGCCGAGGTACACGCCGCTCGTCAAGAGACTAATGCCCTCAGAAGAGAAGTGATTGTAACAAGGGAAAGGACTGATGACCTGGCTAGACAGCTTTTGCAAGGTCAAGCTGGACAAACTCCTTTACCCAGTTCCGGGGGGAACCCCACTCCTGTGGTTTCCAGTAACCCTGTGCTGATTAATCTACCTGCAAACATGCCGCTGGCCCCACCCGAACGCTTTGCTGGGGACCCCAAACGATTCGCTGTATTCATGAATCAGTGTCGTTTGCACTTCCTATGCAGACCCGGGGCCTTCCCTAATGATCAGACCAAGGTAGCCTTTGTGTTGTCATATCTCAGCGGCTGTGCTGCCGATTGGTCAGTCCCACTGGTAACTCAAGATGACCCGATTCTTCGTGATTTTCAAGGATTTCAAACAAGCATGGAAAGGTTATTTGCTCGACATTCCCAGGGACAGGCTCTGGATGACGAACTTCTATCTCTGCGACAGGGCAATCAAGACCTTCTATCCTACATTGCAACCTTCAATAGACTAATTGTGGAAACTGGTTGGCCAGAGGATAAAAGAATCACGTTATTCTATCGAGGTCTACGCGGAGAACTTAAAGATGTCCTGGCACAAGTTGTAAATCCGCCCCAAGAATGCACTAAATATATAGACTTAGTGGTCCAGTTGGATCACAGGCTGCAAAACAGAAAAGCAGATCGGTCCAAGTCTGAAACCCGGGTGTGGGCCAAAACCCACACTAACCCCAAGGGGGCTGATGCCTCGGAGCCTATGCAAATCGGAGGAGTTAAAGGACCCCTAACTCAAAAAGAACGGGAAAGAAGGCGACAGATGCAATTATGCCTTTATTGTGGGTCCTCAGGACACTTTCTACGAGATTGCCCGGTTAAGCCGCCCAAGAAGGTGGTAGGAGCCGCTGATAAAATCCATGGAAACTCTGCATCGGGAAACGACACGCCCGGCAAGCCTAGGGGTCCCCTTGCCGAGCTTGAAAACTAACTCTCAGACCTCGCATTTCATTGTGCCAATGGTCCTCATAGATCCGGAACAGCCAAAACGGTTGCATGCTATAAAGGCATACATCGATAGCGGGGCTATAGGAAACTATGTGGATCGAGAATTGGTCTCTAGGATAAACCTCCCTCTGCGTCCTAAAACCAGCAAAGATGTCATCACCACTGTAGATGGAACCGAAATTGCCTCTGGACCGGTAACACATTCCACAGCTGAGGTGACACTTGTTGGTCCGGATGGCCATCGGGAGGCAGTTGTGTTTGATGTGATCAAGGCTCCACAGTTTCAGCTTATTCTCGGAGTCCCTTGGTTAGAGACACATAATCCTCGAATTGATTGGCGAGCGAAGAGAATAACCTTCCCGGATTGTGCACAAACCTGCTACCCAGAAAATCCAAAGATTAATCTAGCATCAGTAACCTCTGTCCCCGTGCAACTACCTCCAGAATACCAAGACTTTCAGGACGTCTTCCAAAACGAACAGGCCAACACGTTACCTCCCCACAGATCGTACGATTGCCAAATCGATCTGGTGCCCGGTGCACAACCCCCTTGTAGCAGGATGTATGCCCTTACTGAACCTGAGAATCTGCATTTGAGACAATATTTATATCAATACCTCGCCAATGGTTTCATTCGCCCGTCAAAGTCCCCGGCATCTTCAGCTTTGTTCTTCGTGCCTAAAAAAGAGGGCGACCTTAGGACTTGTATCGATAACCGCGCATTGAACCAGATAATTGTTAAAAATCGTTACCCTCTGCCTCTGATCCCTGAACTCCTTGACCAGGTGAAGGACGCTTGCGTATACACCAAGTTAGATCTCTGGGGGGCTTATCATCTGGTACGAGTAAAAGAAGGCGACGAATGGAAAACGGCCTTCCGTACAAAATATGGACTATTCGAATACCAGGTGATGCCTTTCGGGTTGTGCAACGCGCCTGCTGCCTTCCAATTCTTCATGAATGATGTCCTTCGGGAACTCATCGATGTCTGTGTTATCGTGTATATCGATGACATTCTTGTGTACTCCTCTTCGGAATCTGATCACAGAAAGCATGTCAGGGCCGTCCTAGAGAAACTGCGCCAGCACAAACTGTTTGCCAGGCTGGAAAAATGT